>NC_060072.1:103517500-113517500 GCF_922984935.1 Meles meles | reverse complement strand
ACACTCATCCATGGCACTGTTTTCCCAGAGTGGAAAGAAGACAGAACTAGGACAGAAGCGAGGCAGGTTGAAGACTCTGAGATAACTCTACACCTAGGTCCTTATGCTTCCAAAACGTAAAACGCTACTAAGGCGAATACTCATAAATGGCCCTGTTTTCCCAGTTCAGAAAAGAAGTGAGAAGAAGGACGAACTCTAGGCTGCTTGGATACTCTGAGTTATGTGTATGCCAAGTCCCATATGCTTCCAAAACCTGGGAACGCTACTAAGGCGAATACTCATAAATAGCAATGTTGTCCCAGTGGAGGAAAGAAGTTAGATCGAGGACACACTTAAGGTAGGTTGGAGACTCTGAGTTAAGTGCAGGCCAAGTCCCTTATGCTTCCAAAACATATCAACGCTCTTCAGGCAAACACTCATAAATGGCATTGTTTTCGCAGTGAGGAATGAAGTTAGAACAAGGAAAGACGCTAGGCCGGTTGAATACTCTCAGATATGTGGAAGCCTAGGCCCTTATGCTTCCTGAACTGAAAAACGCTACTAAGGCGAATCCTCATAAGAGGGAGAGTTTTCCGATTTCAGAAAATAATTGAGAAGAAGAACGGACTCTAGGCTGCTTGGACACTCTGAGTTAAGTGCACGTCAGTCCCTTATGCTTCCCAAACGTATAAACGCTTCTAAGGCCAATACTCATAAATGGCCATGTTGTCTCAGTTGAGGAAAGAACTTAGAACTAGGACGGACTTAAGGAAGGTTGGATACTCTGAGTTACAGGCAGGCCAAGTCCCTTATGCTTCCAAAACCTGTGAATGCTCCTAAGGCAAATACTCATAAATGGCAATGTGGTCCCAGTGGAGGAAAGAAGTTAGATCGAGGAGGCACTTAAGGCAGGTTGTAAACTCTGAGTTAAGTGCAGGCCAAGTCCCTTATGCTTCCAAAACATATCAACGCTCTTCAGGCAAACACTCATAAATGGCAAAGTTTTCGCAGTGAGGAATGAAGTTAGAACAAGGAGAGACGCTAGGCCGGTTGAATACTCTGAGATAAGTGGAAGACTAGGCCCTTATGCTTCCAAAACGTAAAAACGCTACTAAGGCGATTACTCATAAATGGCAATGTTGTCCCAGTGGAGGAAAGAAGTTAGACCGAGGATGCACTTAAGGTAGGTGGAAACTCTGAGTTAAGTGCAGGCCAAGTCCCTTATGCTTCCAAAACGTATATACGCTCTTCAGGCAAACACTCATACATGGCACTGTTTTCCCAGAGTGGAAAGAAGATAGAACTAGGACAGACGCGAGGCAAGTTGAAGACTCTGAGATAACTCTACACCTAGGTCCTTATGCTTCCAAAACGTAAAACGCTACTAAGGCGAATACTCATAAATGGCCCTGTTTTCCCAGTTCAGAAAAGAAGTGAGAAGAAGGACGAACTCTAGGCTGCTTGGATACTCTGAGTTATGTGTATGCCAAGTCCCATATGCTTCCAAAACCTGGGAACGCTACTAAGGCGAATACTCATAAAGAGCAATGTTGTCCCAGTGGAGGAAAGAAGTTAGATCGAGGACACACTTAAGGTAGGTTGGAGACTCTGAGTTAAGTGCAGGCCAAGTCCCTTATTCTTCCAAAACATATCAACGCTCTTCAGGCAAACACTCATAAATGGCATTGTTTTCGAAGTGAGGAATGAAGTTAGAACAAGGAGAGATGCTAGGCCGGTTGAATACTCTCAGATATGTGGAAGCCTAGGCCCTTATGCTTCCTAAACTGAAAAACGCTACTAGGCGAATCCTCATAAGTGGGAGAGTTTTCCTATTTCAGAAAATAATTGAGAAGAAGGACGGACTCTAGGCTGCTTGGACACTCTGAGTTAAGTGCACGTCAGTCCCTTATGCTTCCCAAACGTATAAACGCTACTAAGGCCAATACTCATAAATGGCAGTGTTGTCCCAGTGGAGGAAAGAAGTTAGAACGAGGACGGACGTAAGGCAGGTTGGATACTCTGAGTTACAGGCAGGCCAAGTCCCTTCTACTTCCAAAACGTATAAACGCTCTTCAGGCAAACACTCATAAATGACACTGTGATCCCAGGGAGGAAAGAAATTAGAACTCGGACACAGCCTAGGCAGGTTGAATAATCTGAGATAACTGCACGCCTAGGCACTTCTGGCTGCAAAACGTAAAACGCTATTAAGTTGAATACTCCTAGTAGGCAATGTTTTCCCAGTACAGAAAAGAAGGGAAAAGAAGGACGTACTCTAGGCTGCTTGGATACTCTGAGTTAAGGGCAACCCAGTCCCTTATGCTTCGAAAACTTATCAACGCGACTAAGGCAAATACTCATAAATGGCAATGCTGTCCCAGTGGAGGAAAGAAGTTAGAACGAGGACGGACTTAAGGCAGGTTGGATACTCTGAGTTACAGGCAAGCCAAGGCCCTTCTGCTTCCAAAACTTATAAACGCTCTTCAGGCAAACACTCATCCATGGCACTGTTTTCCCAGAGTGGAAAGAAGACAGAACTAGGACAGACGCGAGGCAGGTTAAAGACTCTGAGATAACTCTACACCTAGGTCCTTATGCTTCCAAAACGTAAAACGCTACTAAGGCGAATACTCATAAATGGCCCTGTTTTCCCAGTTCAGAAAAGAAGTGAGAAGAAGGACGAACTCTAGGCTGCTTGGATACTCTGAGTTATGTGTATGCCAAGGCCCATATGCTTCCAAAACCTGGGAACGCTACTAAGGCGAATACTCATAAATAGCAATGTTGTCCCAGGGGAGGAAAGAAGTTAGATCGAGGACACACTTAAGGTAGGTTGGAGACTCTGAGTTAAGTGCAGGCCAAGTCCCTTATGCTTCCAAAACGTGTAAATGCGACTAAGGCAAATACTCATAAAGGGCAATGTTGTCCCATTGGAGGAAAGAAGTTAGAACGAGGACGGACTTAAGGCAGGTTGGATAATCTGAGTTACAGGCAAGCCAAGGCCCTTCTGCTTCCAAAACGTGTAAACGCTCTTCAGGCAAACACTCATCCATGGCACTGTTTTCCCAGAGTGGAAAGAAGATAGAACTAGGACAGACGCGAGGCAAGTTGAAGACTCTGAGATAACTCTACATCTAGGTCCTTATGCTTCCAAAACGTAAAAGGCTACTAAGGCGAATACTCATAAATGGCCCTGTTTTCCCAGTTCAGAAAAGAAGGGAGAAGAAGGATGAACTCTAGGCTGCTTGGATACTCTGAGTTATGTGTATGCCAAGTCCCATATGCTTCCAAAACCTGGGAACGCTACTAAGGCGAATACTCATAAATAGCAATGTTGTCCCAGTGGAGGAAAGAAGTTAGATCGAGGACACACTTAAGGTAGGTTGGAGACTCTGAGTTAAGTGCAGGCCAAGTCCCTTATGCTTCCAAAACATATCAACGCTCTTCAGGCAAACACTCATAAATGGCATTGTTTTCGCCGTGAGGAATGAAGTTAGAACAAGGAAAGACGCTAGGCCGGTTGAATACTCTCAGATATGTGGAAGCCTAGGCCCGTATGCTTCCTAAACTGAAAAACGCTACTAAGGCGAATCCTCATAAGAGGGAGAGTTTTCCTATTTCAGAAAATAATTGAGAAGAAGAACGGATTCTAGGCTGCTTGGACACTCTGAGTTAAGTGCACGTCAGTCCCTTATGCTTCCCAAACGTATAAACGCTTCTAAGGCCAAAACTCATAAATGGCCATGTTGTCTCAGTTGAGGAAAGAACTTAGAACTAGGACGGACTTAAGGAAGGTTGGATACTCTGAGTTACAGGCAGGCCAAGTCCCTTATGCTTCCAAAACCTGTGAATGCTCCTAAGGCAAATACTCATAAATGGCAATGTGGTCCCAGTGGAGGAAAGAAGTTAGATCGAGGAGGCACTTAAGGCAGGTTGTAAACTCTGAGTTAAGTGCAGGCCAAGTCCCTTATGCTTCCAAAACATATCAACGCTCTTCAGGCAAACACTCATAAATGGCAAAGTTTTCGCAGTGAGGAATGAAGTTAGAACAAGGAGAGACGCTAGGCCGGTTGAATACTCTGAGATAAGTGGAAGACTAGGCCCTTATGCTTCCAAAACGTAAAAACGCTACTAAGGCGATTACTCATAAATGGCAATGTTGTCCCAGTGGAGGAAAGAAGTTAGACCGAGGATGCACTTAAGGTAGGTGGAAACTCTGAGTTAAGTGCAGGCCAAGTCCCTTATGCTTCCAAAACGTATATACGCTCTTCAGGCAAACACTCATACATGGCACTGTTTTCCCAGAGTGGAAAGAAGATAGAACTAGGACAGACGCGAGGCAAGTTGAAGACTCTGAGATAACTCTACACCTGGGTCCTTACGCTTCCAAAACGTAAAACGCTACTAAGGCGAATACTCATAAATGGCCCTGTTTTCCCAGTTCAGAAAAGAAGTGAGAAGAAGGACGAACTCTAGGCTGCTTGGATACTCTGAGTTATGTGTATGCCAAGTCCCATATGCTTCCAAAACCTGGGAACGCTACTAAGGCGAATACTCATAAAGAGCAATGTTGTCCCAGTGGAGGAAAGAAGTTAGATCGAGGACACACTTAAGGTAGGTTGGAGACTCTGAGTTAAGTGCAGGCCAAGTCCCTTATGCTTCCAAAACATATCAACGCTCTTCAGGCAAACACTCATAAATGGCATTGTTTTCGAAGTGAGGAATGAAGTTAGAACAAGGAGAGATGCTAGGCCGGTTGAATACTCTCAGATATGTGGAAGCCTAGGCCCTTATGCTTCCTAAACTGAAAAACGCTACTAGGCGAATCCTCATAAGTGGGAGAGTTTTCCTATTTCAGAAAATAATTGAGAAGAAGGACGGACTCTAGGCTGCTTGGACACTCTGAGTTAAGTGCACGTCAGTCCCTTATGCTTCCCAAACGTATAAACGCTACTAAGGCCAATACTCATAAATGGCAGTGTTGTCCCAGTGGAGGAAAGAAGTTAGAACGAGGACGGACGTAAGGCAGGTTGGATACTCTGAGTTACAGGCAGGCCAAGTCCCTTCTACTTCCAAAACGTATAAACGCTCTTCAGGCAAACACTCATAAATGACACTGTGATCCCAGGGAGGAAAGAAATTAGAACTCGGACACAGCCTAGGCAGGTTGAATAATCTGAGATAACTGCACGCCTAGGCACTTCTGGCTGCAAAACGTAAAACGCTATTAAGTTGAATACTCCTAGTAGGCAATGTTTTCCCAGTACAGAAAAGAAGGGAAAAGAAGGAAGTACTCTAGGCTGCTTGGATACTCTGAGTTAAGGGCAACCCAGTCCCTTATGCTTCGAAAACTTATAAACGCGACTAAGGCAAATACTCATAAATGGCAATGCTGTCCCAGTGGAGGAAAGAAGTTAGAACGAGGACGGACTTAAGGCAGGTTGGATACTCTGAGTTACAGGCAAGCCAAGGCCCTTCTGCATCCAAAACTTATAAACGCTCTTCAGGCAAACACTCATCCATGGCACTGTTTTCCCAGAGTGGAAAGAAGACAGAACTAGGACAGACGCGAGGCAGGTTAAAGACTCTGAGATAACTCTACACCTAGGTCCTTATGCTTCCAAAACGTAAAACGCTACTAAGGCGAATACTCATAAATGGCCCTGTTTTCCCAGTTCAGAAAAGAAGTGAGAAGAAGGACGAACTCTAGGCTGCTTGGATACTCTGAGTTATGTGTATGCCAAGTCCCATATGCTTCCAAAACCTGGGAACGCTACTAAGGCGAATACTCATAAATAGCAATGTTGTCCCAGTGGAGGAAAGAAGTTAGATCGAGGACACACTTAAGGTAGGTTGGAGACTCTGAGTTAAGTGCGGGCCAAGTCCCTTATGCTTCCAAAACGTGTAAATGCGACTAAGGCAAATACTCATAAAGGGCAATGTTGTCCCATTGGAGGAAAGAAGTTAGAACGAGGACGGACTTAAGGCAGGTTGGATACTCTGAGTTACAGGCAAGCCAAGGCCCTTCTGCTTCCAAAACGTGTAAACGCTCTTCAGGCAAACACTCATCCATGGCACTGTTTTCCCAGAGTGGAAAGAAGATAGAACTAGGACAGACGCGAGGCAAGTTGAAGACTCTGAGATAACTCTACATCTAGGTCCTTATGCTTCCAAAACGTAAAACGCTACTAAGGCGAATACTCATAAATGGCCCTGTTTTCCCAGTTCAGAAAAGAAGGGAGAAGAAGGATGAACTCTAGGCTGCTTGGATACTCTGAGTTATGTGTATGCCAAGTCCCATATGCTTCCAAAACCTGGGAACGCTACTAAGGCGAATACTCATAAAGAGCAATGTTGTCCCAGTGGAGGAAAGAAGTTAGATCGAGGACACACTTAAGGTAGGTTGGAGACTCTGAGTTAAGTGCAGGCCAAGTCCCTTATGCTTCCAAAACATATCAACGCTCTTTAGGCAAACACTCATAAATGGCATTGTTTTCGCAGTGAGGAATGAAGTTAGAACAAGGAAAGACGCTAGGCCGGTTGAATACTCTCAGATATGTGGAAGCCTAGGCCCCGTATGCTTCCTAAACTGAAAAACGCTACTAAGGCGAATCCTCATAAGAGGGAGAGTTTTCCTATTTCAGAAAATAATTGAGAAGAAGAACGGACTCTAGGCTGCTTGGACACTCTGAGTTAAGTGCACGTCAGTCCCTTATGCTTCCCAAACGTATAAACGCTTCTAAGGCCAAAACTCATAAATGGCCATGTTGTCTCAGTTGAGGAAAGAACTTAGAACTAGGACGGACTTAAGGAAGGTTGGATACTCTGAGTTACAGGCAGGCCAAACCCTTCTACTTCCAAAACGTATAAACGCTCTTCAGGCAAACACTCATAAATGACACTGTGATCCCAGGGAGGAAAGAAATTAGAACTCGGACAGAGGCTAGGCAGGTTGAATACTCTGAGATAACTGCACGCCTAGGCACTTATGCTTCCAAAACGTAAAACGCTATTAAGTTGAATACTCATAATAGGCAATGTTTTCCCAGTTCAGAAAAGATGGGAGAAGAAGGACGTACTCTAGACTGCTTGGATACTCTGAGTTAAGTGCATGCCAAGTCCCTTGTGCTTCCAAAACCTATAAACGCGACTAAGGCAAATACTCATAAATGGCAATGCTGTCCCAGCTGAGGAAAGAAGTTAGAACGAGGACGGACGTAAGGCAGGTTGGGTACTCTGAGTTACAGGCAGGCCAAGTCCCTTCTACTTCCAAAACGTATAAACGCTCTTCAGGCAAACACTCATAAATGACACTGTGATCCCAGGGAGGAAAGAAATTAGAACTCGGACAGAGGCTAGGCAGGTTGAATAATCTGAGATAACTGCACGCCTAGGCACTTATGGCTCCAAAACGTAAAACGCTATTAAGTTGAATACTCATAGTAGGCAATGTTTTCCCAGTTCAGAAAAGAAGTGAAAAGAAGGACGTACTCTAGGCTGCTTGGATACTCTGAGTTAAGGGCAACCCAGTCCCTTATGCTTCCAAAACTTATAAACGCGACTAAGGCAAATACTCATAAATGGCAATGCTGTCCCAGTGGAGGAAAGAAGTTAGAATGAGGACGGACTTAAGGCAGGTTGGATACTCTGAGTTACAGGCAAGCCAAGGCCCTTCTGCTTCCAAAACGTATAAACGCTCTTCAGGCAAACACTCATCCATGGCACTGTTTTCCCAGAGTGGAAAGAAGACAGAACTAGGACAGACGCGAGGCAGGTTGAAGACTCTGAGATAACTCTACACCTAGGTCCTTACGCTTCCAAAACGTAAAACGCTACTAAGGCGAATACTCATAAATGGCCCTGTTTTCCCAGTTCAGAAAAGAAGTGAGAAGAAGGACGAACTCTAGGCTGCTTGGATACTCTGAGTTATGTGTATGCCAAGTCCCATATGCTTCCAAAACCTGGGAACGCTGCTAAGGCGAATACTCATAAATAGCAATGTTGTCCCAGTGGAGGAAAGAAGTTAGATCGAGGACACACTTAAGGTAGGTTGGAGACTCTGAGTTAAGTGCAGGCCAAGTCCCTTAGGCTTCCAAAACATATCAACGCTCTTCAGGCAAACACTCATAAATGGCATTGTTTTCGCCGTGAGGAATGAAGTTAGAACAAGGAAAGACGCTAGGCCGGTTGAATACTCTCAGATATGTGGAAGCCTAGGCCCTTATGCTTCCTAAACTGAAAAACGCTACTAAGGCGAATCCTCATAAGAGGGAGAGTTTTCCTATTTCAGAAAATAATTGAGAAGAAGAACGGACTCTAGGCTGCTTGGACACTCTGAGTTAATTGCACGTCAGTCCCTTATGCTTCCCAAACGTATAAACGCTTCTAAGGCCAATACTCATTAATGGCCATGTTGTCTCAGTTGAGGAAAGAACTTAGAACTAGGACGGACTTAAGGAAGGTTGGATACTCTGAGTTACAGGCAGGCCAAGTCCCTTATGCTTCCAAAACCTGTGAATGCTCCTAAGGCAAATACTCATAAATGGCAATGTGGTCCCAGTGGAGGAAAGAAGTTAGATCGAGGACGCACTTAAGGCAGGTTGTAAACTCTGAGTTAAGTGCAGGCCAAGTCCCTTATGCTTCCAAAACATATCAACGCTCTTCAGGCAAACACTCATAAATGGCAAAGTTTTCGCAGTGAGGAATGAAGTTAGAACAAGGAGAGACGCTAGGCCGGTTGAATACTCTGAGATAAGTGGAAGACTAGGCCCTTATGCTTCCAAAACGTAAAAACGCTACTACGGCGATTACACATAAATGGCAATGTTGTCCCAGTGGAGGAAAGAAGTTAGATCGAGGATGCACTTAAGGTAAGTGGAATCTCTGAGTTAAGTGCAGGCCAAGTCCCTTATGCTTCCAAAACGTATAAACGCTCTTCAGGCAAACACTCATCCATGGCACTGTTTTCCCAGAGTGGAAAGAAGACAGAACTAGGACAGACGCGAGGCAGGTTGAAGACTCTGAGATAACTCTACACCTAGGTCCTTACGCTTCCAAAACGTAAAACGCTACTAAGGCGAATACTCATAAATGGCCCTGTTTTCCCAGTTCAGAAAAGAAGTGAGAAGAAGGACGAACTCTAGGCTGCTTGGATACTCTGAGTTATGTGTATGCCAAGTCCCATATGCTTCCAAAACCTGGGAACGCTGCTAAGGCGAATACTCATAAATAGCAATGTTGTCCCAGTGGAGGAAAGAAGTTAGATCGAGGACACACTTAAGGTAGGTTGGAGACTCTGAGTTAAGTGCAGGCCAAGTCCCTTAGGCTTCCAAAACATATCAACGCTCTTCAGGCAAACACTCATAAATGGCATTGTTTTCGCCGTGAGGAATGAAGTTAGAACAAGGAAAGACGCTAGGCCGGTTGAATACTCTCAGATATGTGGAAGCCTAGGCCCTTATGCTTCCTAAACTGAAAAACGCTACTAAGGCGAATCCTCATAAGAGGGAGAGTTTTCCTATTTCAGAAAATAATTGAGAAGAAGAACGGACTCTAGGCTGCTTGGACACTCTGAGTTAATTGCACGTCAGTCCCTTATGCTTCCCAAACGTATAAACGCTTCTAAGGCCAATACTCATTAATGGCCATGTTGTCTCAGTTGAGGAAAGAACTTAGAACTAGGACGGACTTAAGGAAGGTTGGATACTCTGAGTTACAGGCAGGCCAAGTCCCTTATGCTTCCAAAACCTGTGAATGCTCCTAAGGCAAATACTCATAAATGGCAATGTGGTCCCAGTGGAGGAAAGAAGTTAGATCGAGGACGCACTTAAGGCAGGTTGTAAACTCTGAGTTAAGTGCAGGCCAAGTCCCTTATGCTTCCAAAACATATCAACGCTCTTCAGGCAAACACTCATAAATGGCAAAGTTTTCGCAGTGAGGAATGAAGTTAGAACAAGGAGAGACGCTAGGCCGGTTGAATACTCTGAGATAAGTGGAAGACTAGGCCCTTATGCTTCCAAAACGTAAAAACGCTACTACGGCGATTACACATAAATGGCAATGTTGTCCCAGTGGAGGAAAGAAGTTAGATCGAGGATGCACTTAAGGTAAGTGGAATCTCTGAGTTAAGTGCAGGCCAAGTCCCTTATGCTTCCAAAACGTATAAACGCTCTTCAGGCAAACACTCATACATGGCACTGTTTTCCCAGAGTGGAAAGAAGATAGAACTAGGACAGAAGCGAGGCAAGTTGAAGACTCTGAGATATCTCTACACCTAGGTCCTTACACTTCCAAAACGTAAAACGCTACTAAGGCGAATACTCATAAATGGCCCTGTTTTCCCAGTTCAGAAAAGAAGTGAGAAGAAGGACGAACTCTAGGCTGCTTGGATACTCTGAGTTATGTGTATGCCAAGTCCCATATGCTTCCAAAACCTGGGAACGCTACTAAGGCGAATACTCATAAACAGCAATGTTGTCCCAGTTGAGGAAAGAAGTTAGATCGAGGACACACTTAAGGTAGGTTGGAGACTCTGAGTTAAGTGCAGGCCAAGTCCCTTATGCTTCCAAAACATATCAACGCTCTTCAGGCAAACACTCATAAATGGCATTATTTTCGCAGTGAGGAATGAAGTTAGAACAAGGAGAGATGCTAGGCCGGTTGAATACACTGAGATAAGTGGAAGCGTAGGCCCTTATGCTTCCAAAACGTAAAAACGCTACTAAGGCGATTACTCATAAATGGCAATGTTGTCCCAGTGGAGGAAAGAAGTTAGACCGAGGATGCACTTAAGGTAGGTGGAAACTCTGAGTTAAGTGCAGGCCAAGTCCCTTATGCTTCCAAAACGTATATACGCTCTTCAGGCAAACACTCATACATGGCACTGTTTTCCCAGAGTGGAAAGAAGATAGAACTAGGACAGACGCGAGGCAAGTTGAAGACTCTGAGATAACTCTACACCTAGGTCCTTACGCTTCCAAAACGTAAAACGCTACTAAGGCGAATACTCATAAATGGCCCTGTTTTCCCAGTTCAGAAAAGAAGTGAGAAGAAGGACGAACTCTAGGCTGCTTGGATACTCTGAGTTATGTGTATGCCAAGTCCCATATGCTTCCAAAACCTGGGAACGCTAATAAGGCGAATACTCATAAAGAGCAATGTTGTCCCAGTGGAGGAAAGAAGTTAGATCGAGGACACACTTAAGGTAGGTTGGAGACTCTGAGTTAAGTGCAGGCCAAGTCCCTTATGCTTCCAAAACATATCAACGCTCTTCAGGCAAACACTCATAAATGGCATTGTTTTCGCAGTGAGGAATGAAGTTAGAACAAGGAGAGATGCTAGGCCGGTTGAATACACTGAGATAAGTGGAAGCGTAGGCCCTTATGCTTCCAAAACGTAAAAACGCTACTAAGGCGATTACTCATAAATGGCAATGTTGTCCCAGTGGAGGAAAGAAGTTAGACCGAGGATGCACATAAGGTAGGTGGAAACTCTGAGTTAAGTGCAGGCCAAGTCCCTTATGCTTCCAAAACGTATATACGCTCTTCAGGCAAACACTCATACATGGCACTGTTTTCCCAGAGTGGAAAGAAGATAGAACTAGGACAGACGCGAGGCAAGTTGAAGACTCTGAGATAACTCTACACCTAGGTCCTTACGCTTCCAAAACGTAAAACGCTACTAAGGCGAATACTCATAAATGGCCCTGTTTTCCCAGTTCAGAAAAGAAGTGAGAAGAAGGACGAACTCTAGGCTGCTTGGATACTCTGAGTTATGTGTATGCCTAGTCCCATATGCTTCCAAAACCTGGGAACGCTACTAAGGCGAATACTCATAAAGAGCAATGTTGTCCCAGTGGAGGAAAGAAGTTAGATCGAGGACACACTTAAGGTAGGTTGGAGACTCTGAGTTAAGTGCAGGCCAAGTCCCTTATTCTTCCAAAACATATCAACGCTCTTCAGGCAAACACTCATAAATGGCATTGTTTTCGAAGTGAGGAATGAAGTTAGAACAAGGAGAGATGCTAGGCCGGTTGAATACTCTCAGATATGTGGAAGCCTAGGCCCTTATGCTTCCTAAACTGAAAAACGCTACTAGGCGAATCCTCATAAGTGGGAGAGTTTTCCTATTTCAGAAAATAATTGAGAAGAAGGACGGACTCTAGGCTGCTTGGACACTCTGAGTTAAGTGCACGTCAGTCCCTTATGCTTCCCAAACGTATAAACGCTACTAAGGCCAATACTCATAAATGGCAGTGTTGTCCCAGTGGAGGAAAGAAGTTAGAACGAGGACGGACGTAAGGCAGGTTGGATACTCTGAGTTACAGGCAGGCCAAGTCCCTTCTACTTCCAAAACGTATAAACGCTCTTCAGGCAAACACTCATAAATGACACTGTTATCCCAGGGAGGAAAGAAATTAGAACTCGGACACAGGCTAGGCAGGTTGAATAATCTGAGATAACTGCACGCCTAGGCACTTATGGCTCCAAAACGTAAAACGCTATTAAGTTGAATACTCATAGTAGGCTATGTTTTCCCAGTTCAGAAAAGAAGTGAAAACAAGGACGTACTCTAGGCTGCTTGGATACTCTGAGTTAAGGGCAACCCAGTCCCTTATGCTTCGAAAACTTATAAACGCGACTAAGGCAAATACTCATAAATGGCAATGCTGTCCCAGTGGAGGAAAGAAGTTAGAATGAGGACGGACTTAAGGCAGGTTGGATACTCTGAGTTACAGGCAAGCCAAGGCCCTTCTGCTTCCAAAACGTATAAACGCTCTTCAGGCAAACACTCATCCATGGCACTGTTTTCCCAGAGTGGAAAGAAGACAGAACTAGGACAGACGCGAGGCAGGTTGAAGACTCTGAGATAACTCTACACCTAGGTCCTTATGCTTCCAAAACGTAAAACGCTACTAAGGCGAATACTCATAAATGGCCCTGTTTTCCCAGTTCAGAAAAGAAGTGAGAAGAAGGACGAACTCTAGGCTGCTTGGATACTCTGAGTTATGTGTATGCCAAGTCCCATATGCTTCCAAAACCTGGGAACGCTGCTAAGGCGAATACTCATAAATAGCAATGTTGTCCCAGTGGAGGAAAGAAGTTAGATCGAGGACACACTTAAGGTAGGTTGGAGACTCTGAGTTAAGTGCAGGCCAAGTCCCTTAGGCTTCCAAAACATATCAACGCTCTTCAGGCAAACACTCATAAATGGCATTGTTTTCGCCGTGAGGAATGAAGTTAGAACAAGGAAAGACGCTAGGCCGGTTGAATACTCTCAGATATGTGGAAGCCTAGGCCCTTATGCTTCCTAAACTGAAAAACGCTACTAAGGCGAATCCTCATAAGAGGGAGAGTTTTCCTATTTCAGAAAATAATTGAGAAGAAGAACGGACTCTAGGCTGCTTGGACACTCTGAGTTAAGTGCACGTCAGTCCCTTATGCTTCCCAAACGTATAAACGCTTCTAAGGCCAATACTCATTAATGGCCATGTTGTCTCAGTTGAGGAAAGAACTTAGAACTAGGACGGACTTAAGGAAGGTTGGATACTCTGAGTTACAGGCAGGCCAAGTCCCTTATGCTTCCAAAACCTGTGAATGCTCCTAAGGCAAATACTCATAAATGGCAATGTGGTCCCAGTGGAGGAAAGAAGTTAGATCGAGGACGCACTTAAGGCAGGTTGTAAACTCTGAGTTAAGTGCAGGCCAAGTCCCTTATGCTTCCAAAACATATCAACGCTCTTCAGGCAAACACTCATAAATGGCAAAGTTTTCGCAGTGAGGAATGAAGTTAGAACAAGGAGAGACGCTAGGCCGGTTGAATACTCTGAGATAAGTGGAAGACTAGGCCCTTATGCTTCCAAAACGTAAAAACGCTACTACGGCGATTACACATAAATGGCAATGTTGTCCCAGTGGAGGAAAGAAGTTAGATCGAGGATGCACTTAAGGTAAGTGGAATCTCTGAGTTAAGTGCAGGCCAAGTCCCTTATGCTTCCAAAACGTATAAACGCTCTTCAGGCAAACACTCATACATGGCACTGTTTTCCCAGAGTGGAAAGAAGATAGAACTAGGACAGAAGCGAGGCAAGTTGAAGACTCTGAGATATCTCTACACCTAGGTCCTTACACTTCCAAAACGTAAAACGCTACTAAGGCGAATACTCATAAATGGCCCTGTTTTCCCAGTTCAGAAAAGAAGTGAGAAGAAGGACGAACTCTAGGCTGCTTGGATACTCTGAGTTATGTGTATGCCAAGTCCCATATGCTTCCAAAACCTGGGAACGCTACTAAGGCGAATACTCATAAACAGCAATGTTGTCCCAGTTGAGGAAAGAAGTTAGATCGAGGACACACTTAAGGTAGGTTGGAGACTCTGAGTTAAGTGCAGGCCAAGTCCCTTATGCTTCCAAAACATATCAACGCTCTTCAGGCAAACACTCATAAATGGCATTATTTTCGCAGTGAGGAATGAAGTTAGAACAAGGAGAGATGCTAGGCCGGTTGAATACACTGAGATAAGTGGAAGCGTAGGCCCTTATGCTTCCAAAACGTAAAAACGCTACTAAGGCGATTACTCATAAATGGCAATGTTGTCCCAGTGGAGGAAAGAAGTTAGACCGAGGATGCACTTAAGGTAGGTGGAAACTCTGAGTTAAGTGCAGGCCAAGTCCCTTATGCTTCCAAAACGTATATACGCTCTTCAGGCAAACACTCATACATGGCACTGTTTTCCCAGAGTGGAAAGAAGATAGAACTAGGACAGACGCGAGGCAAGTTGAAGACTCTGAGATAACTCTACACCTAGGTCCTTACGCTTCCAAAACGTAAAACGCTACTAAGGCGAATACTCATAAATGGCCCTGTTTTCCCAGTTCAGAAAAGAAGTGAGAAGAAGGACGAACTCTAGGCTGCTTGGATACTCTGAGTTATGTGTATGCCAAGTCCCATATGCTTCCAAAACCTGGGAACGCTACTAAGGCGAATACTCATAAAGAGCAATGTTGTCCCAGTGGAGGAAAGAAGTTAGATCGAGGACACACTTAAGGTAGGTTGGAGACTCTGAGTTAAGTGCAGGCCAAGTCCCTTATGCTTCCAAAACATATCAACGCTCTTCAGGCAAACACTCATAAATGGCATTGTTTTCGCAGTGAGGAATGAAGTTAGAACAAGGAGAGATGCTAGGCCGGTTGAATACACTGAGATAAGTGGAAGCGTAGGCCCTTATGCTTCCAAAACGTAAAAACGCTACTAAGGCGATTACTCATAAATGGCAATGTTGTCCCAGTGGAGGAAAGAAGTTAGACCGAGGATGCACATAAGGTAGGTGGAAACTCTGAGTTAAGTGCAGGCCAAGTCCCTTATGCTTCCAAAACGTATATACGCTCTTCAGGCAAACACTCATACATGGCACTGTTTTCCCAGAGTGGAAAGAAGATAGAACTAGGACAGACGCGAGGCAAGTTGAAGACTCTGAGATAACTCTACACCTAGGTCCTTACGCTTCCAAAACGTAAAACGCTACTAAGGCGAATACTCATAAATGGCCCTGTTTTCCCAGTTCAGAAAAGAAGTGAGAAGAAGGACGAACTCTAGGCTGCTTGGATACTCTGAGTTATGTGTATGCCTAGTCCCATATGCTTCCAAAACCTGGGAACGCTACTAAGGCGAATACTCATAAAGAGCAATGTTGTCCCAGTGGAGGAAAGAAGTTAGATCGAGGACACACTTAAGGTAGGTTGGAGACTCTGAGTTAAGTGCAGGCCAAGTCCCTTATTCTTCCAAAACATATCAACGCTCTTCAGGCAAACACTCATAAATGGCATTGTTTTCGAAGTGAGGAATGAAGTTAGAACAAGGAGAGATGCTAGGCCGGTTGAATACTCTCAGATGTGGAAGCCTAGGCCCTTATGCTTCCTAAACTGAAAAACGCTACTAGGCGAATCCTCATAAGTGGGAGAGTTTTCCTATTTCAGAAAATAATTGAGAAGAAGGACGGACTCTAGGCTGCTTGGACACTCTGAGTTAAGTGCACGTCAGTCCCTTATGCTTCCCAAACGTATAAACGCTACTAAGGCCAATACTCATAAATGGCAGTGTTGTCCCAGTGGAGGAAAGAAGTTAGAACGAGGACGGACGTAAGGCAGGTTGGATACTCTGAGTTACAGGCAGGCCAAGTCCCTTCTACTTCCAAAACGTATAAACGCTCTTCAGGCAAACACTCATAAATGACACTGTTATCCCAGGGAGGAAAGAAATTAGAACTCGGACACAGGCTAGGCAGGTTGAATAATCTGAGATAACTGCACGCCTAGGCACTTATGGCTCCAAAACGTAAAACGCTATTAAGTTGAATACTCATAGTAGGCTATGTTTTCCCAGTTCAGAAAAGAAGTGAAAACAAGGACGTACTCTAGGCTGCTTGGATACTCTGAGTTAAGGGCAACCCAGTCCCTTATGCTTCGAAAACTTATCAACGCGACTAAGGCAAATACTCATAAATGGCAATGCTGTCCCAGTGGAGGAAAGAAGTTAGAATGAGGACGGACTTAAGGCAGGTTGGATACTCTGAGTTACAGGCAAGCCAAGGCCCTTCTGCTTCCAAAACGTATAAACGCTCTTCAGGCAAACACTCATCCATGGCACTGTTTTCCCAGAGTGGAAAGAAGACAGAACTAGGACAGACGCGAGGCAGGTTGAAGACTCTGAGATAACTCTACACCTAGGTCCTTATGCTTCCAAAACGTAAAACGCTACTAAGGCGAATACTCATAAATGGCCCTGTTTTCCCAGTTCAGAAAAGAAGTGAGAAGAAGGACGAACTCTAGGCTGCTTGGATACTCTGAGTTATGTGTATGCCAAGTCCCATATGCTTCCAAAACCTGGGAACGCTGCTAAGGCGAATACTCATAAATAGCAATGTTGTCCCAGTGGAGGAAAGAAGTTAGATCGAGGACACACTTAAGGTAGGTTGGAGACTCTGAGTTAAGTGAAGGCCAAGTCCCTTAGGCTTCCAAAACATATCAACGCTCTTCAGGCAAACACTCATAAATGGCATTGTTTTCGCCGTGAGGAATGAAGTTAGAACAAGGAAAGACGCTAGGCCGGTTGAATACTCTCAGATATGTGGAAGCCTAGGCCCTTATGCTTCCTAAACTGAAAAACGCTACTAAGGCGAATCCTCATAAGAGGGAGAGTTTTCCTATTTCAGAAAATAATTGAGAAGAAGAACGGACTCTAGGCTGCTTGGACACTCTGAGTTAAGTGCACGTCAGTCCCTTATGCTTCCCAAACGTATAAACGCTTCTAAGGCCAATACTCATTAATGGCCATGTTGTCTCAGTTGAGGAAAGAACTTAGAACTAGGACGGACTTAAGGAAGGTTGGATACTCTGAGTTACAGGCAGGCCAAGTCCCTTATGCTTCCAAAACCTGTGAATGCTCCTAAGGCAAATACTCATAAATGGCAATGTGGTCCCAGTGGAGGAAAGAAGTTAGATCGAGGACGCACTTAAGGCAGGTTGTAAACTCTGAGTTAAGTGCAGGCCAAGTCCCTTATGCTTCCAAAACATATCAACGCTCTTCAGGCAAACACTCATAAATGGCAAAGTTTTCGCAGTGAGGAATGAAGTTAGAACAAGGAGAGACGCTAGGCCGGTTGAATACTCTGAGATAAGTGGAAGACTAGGCCCTTATGCTTCCAAAACGTAAAAACGCTACTACGGCGATTACACATAAATGGCAATGTTGTCCCAGTGGAGGAAAGAAGTTAGATCGAGGATGCACTTAAGGTAAGTGGAATCTCTGAGTTAAGTGCAGGCCAAGTCCCTTATGCTTCCAAAACGTATATACGCTCTTCAGGCAAACACTCATACATGGCACTGTTTTCCCAGAGTGGAAAGAAGATAGAACTAGGACAGACGCGAGGCAAGTTGAAGACTCTGAGATAACTCTACACCTAGGTCCTTACGCTTCCAAAACGTAAAACGCTACTAAGGCGAATACTCATAAATGGCCCTGTTTTCCCAGTTCAGAAAAGAAGTGAGAAGAAGGACGAACTCTAGGCTGCTTGGATACTCTGAGTTATGTGTATGCCTAGTCCCATATGCTTCCAAAACCTGGGAACGCTACTAAGGCGAATACTCATAAAGAGCAATGTTGTCCCAGTGGAGGAAAGAAGTTAGATCGAGGACACACTTAAGGTAGGTTGGAGACTCTGAGTTAAGTGCAGGCCAAGTCCCTTATGCTTCCAAAACATATCAACGCTCTTCAGGCAAACACTCATAAATGGCATTGTTTTCGAAGTGAGGAATGAAGTTAGAACAAGGAGAGATGCTAGGCCGGTTGAATACTCTCAGATATGTGGAAGCCTAGGCCCTTATGCTTCCTAAACTGAAAAACGCTACTAGGCGAATCCTCATAAGTGGGAGAGTTTTCCTATTTCAGAAAATAATTGAGAAGAAGGACGGACTCTAGGCTGCTTGGACACTCTGAGTTAAGTGCACGTCAGTCCCTTATGCTTCCCAAACGTATAAACGCTACTAAGGCCAATACTCATAAATGGCAGTGTTGTCCCAGTGGAGGAAAGAAGTTAGAACGAGGACGGACGTAAGGCAGGTTGGATACTCTGAGTTACAGGCAGGCCAAGTCCCTTCTACTTCCAAAACGTATAAACGCTCTTCAGGCAAACACTCATAAATGACACTGTTATCCCAGGGAGGAAAGAAATTAGAACTCGGACACAGGCTAGGCAGGTTGAATAATCTGAGATAACTGCACGCCTAGGCACTTATGGCTCCAAAACGTAAAACGCTATTAAGTTGAATACTCATAGTAGGCTATGTTTTCCCAGTTCAGAAAAGAAGTGAAAACAAGGACGTACTCTAGGCTGCTTGGATACTCTGAGTTAAGGGCAACCCAGTCCCTTATGCTTCGAAAACTTATAAACGCGACTAAGGCAAATACTCATAAATGGCAATGCTGTCCCAGTGGAGGAAAGAAGTTAGAATGAGGACGGACTTAAGGCAGGTTGGATACTCTGAGTTACAGGCAAGCCAAGGCCCTTCTGCTTCCAAAACGTATAAACGCTCTTCAGGCAAACACTCATCCATGGCACTGTTTTCCCAGAGTGGAAAGAAGACAGAACTAGGACAGACGCGAGGCAGGTTGAAGACTCTGAGATAACTCTACACCTAGGTCCTTATGCTTCCAAAACGTAAAACGCTACTAAGGCGAATACTCATAAATGGCCCTGTTTTCCCAGTTCAGAAAAGAAGTGAGAAGAAGGACGAACTCTAGGCTGCTTGGATACTCTGAGTTATGTGTATGCCAAGTCCCATATGCTTCCAAAACCTGGGAACGCTGCTAAGGCGAATACTCATAAATAGCAATGTTGTCCCAGTGGAGGAAAGAAGTTAGATCGAGGACACACTTAAGGTAGGTTGGAGACTCTGAGTTAAGTGCAGGCCAAGTCCCTTAGGCTTCCAAAACATATCAACGCTCTTCAGGCAAACACTCATAAATGGCATTGTTTTCGCCGTGAGGAATGAAGTTAGAACAAGGAAAGACGCTAGGCCGGTTGAATACTCTCAGATATGTGGAAGCCTAGGCCCTTATGCTTCCTAAACTGAAAAACGCTACTAGGCGAATCCTCATAAGTGGGAGAGTTTTCCTATTTCAGAAAATAATTGAGAAGAAGGACGGACTCTAGGCTGCTTGGACACTCTGAGTTAAGTGCACGTCAGTCCCTTATGCTTCCCAAACGTATAAACGCTACTAAGGCCAATACTCATAAATGGCAGTGTTGTCCCAGTGGAGGAAAGAAGTTAGAACGAGGACGGACGTAAGGCAGGTTGGATACTCTGAGTTACAGGCAGGCCAAGTCCCTTCTACTTCCAAAACGTATAAACGCTCTTCAGGCAAACACTCATAAATGACACTGTTATCCCAGGGAGGAAAGAAATTAGAACTCGGACACAGGCTAGGCAGGTTGAATAATCTGAGATAACTGCACGCCTAGGCACTTATGGCTCCAAAACGTAAAACGCTATTAAGTTGAATACTCATAGTAGGCTATGTTTTCCCAGTTCAGAAAAGAAGTGAAAACAAGGACGTACTCTAGGCTGCTTGGATACTCTGAGTTAAGGGCAACCCAGTCCCTTATGCTTCGAAAACTTATAAACGCGACTAAGGCAAATACTCATAAATGGCAATGCTGTCCCAGTGGAGGAAAGAAGTTAGAATGAGGACGGACTTAAGGCAGGTTGGATACTCTGAGTTACAGGCAAGCCAAGGCCCTTCTGCTTCCAAAACGTATAAACGCTCTTCAGGCAAACACTCATCCATGGCACTGTTTTCCCAGAGTGGAAAGAAGACAGAACTAGGACAGACGCGAGGCAGGTTGAAGACTCTGAGATAACTCTACACCTAGGTCCTTATGCTTCCAAAACGTAAAACGCTACTAAGGCGAATACTCATAAATGGCCCTGTTTTCCCAGTTCAGAAAAGAAGTGAGAAGAAGGACGAACTCTAGGCTGCTTGGATACTCTGAGTTATGTGTATGCCAAGTCCCATATGCTTCCAAAACCTGGGAACGCTGCTAAGGCGAATACTCATAAATAGCAATGTTGTCCCAGTGGAGGAAAGAAGTTAGATCGAGGACACACTTAAGGTAGGTTGGAGACTCTGAGTTAAGTGCAGGCCAAGTCCCTTATGCTTCCAAAACGTGTAAATGCGACTAAGGCAAATACTCATAAAGGGCAATGTTGTCCCATTGGAGGAAAGAAGTTAGAAAGAGGATGGACTTAAGGCAGGTTGGATACTCTGAGTTACAGGCAAGCCAAGGCCCTTCTGCTTCCAAAACGTATAAACGCTCTTCATGCAAACACTCATCCATGGCACTGTTTTCCCAGAGTGGAAAGAAGATAGAACTAGGACAGACGCGAGGCAAGTTGAAGACTCTGAGATAACTCTACACCTAGGTCCTTATGCTTCCAAAACGTAAAACGCTACTAAGGCGAATACTCATAAATGGCCCTGTTTTCCCAGTTCAGAAAAGAAGTGAGAAGAAGGACGAACTCTAGGCTGCTTGGATACTCTGAGTTATGTGTATGCCAAGTCCCATATGCTTCCAAAACCTGGGAACGCTACTAAGGCGAATACTCATAAATAGCAATGTTGTCCCAGTGGAGGAAAGAAGTTAGATCGAGGACACACTTAAGGTAGGTTGGAGACTCTGAGTTAAGTGCAGGCCAAGTCCCTTATGCTTCCAAAACATATCAACGCACTTCAGGCAAACACTCATAAATGGCATTGTTTTCGCACTGAGGAATGAAGTTAGAACAAGGAGAGACGCTAGGCCGGTTGAATACTCTCAGATATGTGGAAGCCTAGGCCCTTATGCTTCCTAAACTGAAAAACGCTACTAAGGCGAATTCTCATAAGTGGGAGAGTTTTCCTATTTCAGAAAATGGTTGAGAAGAAGGACGGACTCTAGGCTGCTTGGACACTCTGAGTTAAGTGCACGTCAGTCCCTTATGCTTCCCAAACGTATAAACGCTACTAAGGCCAATACTCATAAATGGCCATGTTGTCTCAGTTGAGGAAAGAACTTAGAACTAGGACGGACTTAAGGAAGGTTGGATACTCTGAGTTACAGGCAGGCCAAGTCCCTTATGCTTCCAAAACCTGTGAATGCTCCTAAGGCAAATACTCATAAATGGCAATGTGGTCCCAGTGGAGGAAAGAAGTTAGATCGAGGATGCACTTAAGGCAGGTTGTAAACTCTGAGTTAAGTGCAGGCCAAGTCCCTTATGCTTCCAAAACATATCAACGCTCTTCAGGCAAACACTCATAAATGGCAAAGTTTTCGCAGTGAGGAATGAAGTTAGAACAAGGAGAGACGCTAGGCCGGTTGAATACTCTGAGATAAGTGGAAGACTACGCCCTTATGCTTCCTAAACTGAAAAACGCTACTAAGGCGAATCCTCATAAATGGCAAAGTTTTCCTATTTCAGAAAATAATTGAGAAGAAGGACGGACTCTAGGCTGCTTGGACACTCTGAGTTAAGTGCCCGTCAAGTCCCTTATGCTTCCCAAACGTATAAACGCTACTAAGGCCAATACTCATAAATGGCAGTGTTGTCCCAGTGGAGGAAAGAAGTTAGAACGAGGACGGATGTAAGGCAGGTTGGATACTCTGAGTTACAGGCAGGCCAAGTCCCTTCTACTTCCAAAACGTATAAACGCTCTTCAGGCAAACACTCATAAATGACACTGTGATCCCAGGGAGGAAAGAAATTAGAACTCGGACAGAGGCTAGGCAGGTTGAATACTCTGAGATAACTGCACGCCTAGGCACTTATGCTTCCAAAACGTAAAACGCTATTAAGTTGAATACTCATAATAGGCAATGTTTTCCCAGTTCAGAAAAGATGGGAGAAGAAGGACGTACTCTAGACTGCTTGGATACTCTGAGTTAAGTGCATGCCAAGTCCCTTGTGCTTCCAAAACCTATAAACGCGACTAAGGCAAATACTCATAAATGGCAATGCTGTCCCAGTTGAGGAAAGAAGTTAGAACGAGGACGGACGTAAGGCAGGTTGGATACTCTGAGTTACAGGCAGGCCAAGTCCCTTCTACTTCCAAAACGTATAAACGCTCTTCAGGCAAACACTCATAAATGACACTGTTATCCCAGGGAGGAAAGAAATTAGAACTCGGACAGAGGCTAGGCAGGTTGAATAATCTGAGATAACTGCAAGCCTAGGCACTTATGGCTCCAAAACGTAAAACGCTATTAAGTTGAATACTCATAGTAGGCAATGTTTTCCCAGTTCAGAAAAGAAGTGAAAAGAAGGACGTACTCTAGGCTGCTTGGATACTCTGAGTTAAGGGCAAACCAGTCCCTTATGCTTCCAAAACTTATAAACGCGACTAAGGCAAATACTCATAAATGGCAATGTTGTCCCAGTGGAGGAAAGAAGATAGAACGAGGACGGACTTAAGGCAGGTTGGATACTCTGAGTTACAGGCAGGCCAAGGCTCTTCTGCTTTCAAAACGTATAAACGCTCTTCAGGCAAACACTCATAAATGACACTGTTATCCCAGGGAGGAAAGAAATTAGAACTCGGACAGAGGCTAGGCAGGATGAATACTCTGAGATAACTGCATGCCTAGGCACTTATGCTTCCAAAACGTAAAACGCTATTAAGTTGAATACTCATATATGGGAGGCAATGTTTTCCCAGTTCAGAAAAGATGGGAGAAGAAGGACGTACTCTAGACTGCCTGGATACTCTGAGTTAAGTGCATGCCAAGTCCCTTATGCTTCCAAAACTATAAACGCGTCTAAGGCAAATACTCATAAATGGCAATGTTGTCCCAGTTGAGGAAAGATGTTAGAACGAGGTCGGATTTAACGCAGGTTGGATACTCTGAGTTACAGGCAGGCCAATTCCCTTATGCTTCCAAAACGTATAAACTCTCTTCAGGCAAACACTCATAAATGGCACTGTTTTCGCAGTGAGGAATGAAGTTAGAACAATGAGAAACGCTAGGCCTGTTGAATACTCTGAGATAAGTGGAAGCCTAAGCCCTTATGCTTCCTAAACTGAAAAATGCTACTAAGACGAAACCTCATAAATGGCTATGTTTTTCTAGTTCAGCAAAGAAGTGAGAAGAAGTACGGACTCTAGGCTGCTTGGACACTCTGAGTTAAGTGCACGCCAAGACCCTTATGCTTCCCAAACCTATAAACGCTACTAAGGCAAATGCTCATAAATGGCAATGTTGTGCTACTTGAGGAAAGAAGTTAGAACGAGGACGGACTTAAGGCTGGTTGGATACTCGGAGGTACAGGCAGGCCAAGTCCCTTTTGCTTCCAAAACGTATAAACTCTCTTCAGGCAAACACTCATAAATGACACTGTTATCCCAGGGAGGAAAGAAGTTAGAACTCGGATAGAGGCTAGGCAGGTTTAACACTCTGAGATTACTGCACGCCTAGGCCCTTATGCTTCCAAAACGTAAACGCTATTAAGTTGAATACTCATAATAGGCAATATTTTCCCAGTTCAGAAAAGGTGTGAGAAGAAGGACGTTCCATAGACTGCTTGGATACTCTGTGTTAAGTGCATGCCAAGTCCCTTATGCTTCCAAACCTATAAACGCGTCTAAGGCAAATACTCATAAATGGCAGTGTTGTCCCAGTTGAGGAAAGAAGTTAGAACGAGGACGGACGTAAGGCAGGTTGGATACTCTGAGTTACAGGCAGGCCAAGTCCCTTATGCTTCCAAAACATATCAAAGCTCTTCAGGCAAACACTCATAAATGGCACTGTTTTCGCAGTGAGGAATGAAGGTAGAACAAGGAGAGACGCTAGGCCGGTTGAATACTCTGAGATAAGTGGAAGCCTAGGCCCTTAGGCTTCCAAAACTGAAAAACGCTACTAAGGCGAATCCTCATAAATGGCTATGTTTTCCAAGTTTAGAAAAGAAGTGAGAAGGACGGGCTCTAGGCTGCTTGGACACTCTGAGTTAAGTGCACGCCAAGTCCCTTATGCTTCAAAAACTTATAAACGCTACTAAGGCAAATACTTATAAATGGCAATGTTGTCCCAGTTGAGGAAAGAAGTTAGAACGAGGACGGACTTAAGGCAGGTTGGATACCCTGAGTTAAAGCCAGGCCAAGTCCCTTATGCTTCCAAAACCTGTGAACTCTACTAAGGCAAATACTCATAAATGGCAATGTTTGCCCAGTTCAGAAAAGAAGTGAGAAGAAGGACAGACGCTAGGCAGGTTGAATACTCTGACATAAGTGCACACCTAGGCCCTTATGCTTCCAAAACGTAAAAACGCTGCGAAGGCGAATACTCATAAATGGCAATGTTTTCCCAGTTCAGAAAAGAAATGAGAAGAAGGACGGGTTCTAGGCTGCTTGGATACTCTGAGTTAGTGCAAGCCAAGTCCCTTATGCTTCCAAAACAAATAAATGCTACTAAGGCGAATACTCATAAATGGCAATGTTGTCCCAGTTGAGGAAAGAAGTTAGAATGAGGACGGACTTAAGGCAAGTTGGATACACTGAGTTAAGTGCACGCCAAGGCCCTTATGCTTCCAAAACCTGTAAACGCTCTTAAGGCAAACACTCATAAATGGCACTGTTTTCACAGAGAGGAATGAAGTTAGAACAAGGACAGACGTTAGGCAAGTTGAATACTCTGAGGTAAGTGCACGCCTAGGGCCTTATGCTTCAGAAACGTAAAAACGCTGCTAAGGCATTTACGCATAAATGGCAATGATTTCCCAGTTCAGAAAAGAAGTGAGAAGAAGGAAGGACTCTGGGCTGCTTGGATAATCTGAGTTAAGTGCACGCCAAGTCCCTTATGCTTCCAAAACGTATAAACGCGACTAAGGAGAATACTCATAAATGGCAATGTTATCCCAGTTGAGGATAGAAGTAAGAACAGAGACTGACGCTAGGCCAGTTGGATTCTCTGAGTTAACTGCTTACAAAGCCCCTTATGCTTCCAAAACTTATGAACGCTCTTAAGGCCAATATTCATCAATGGCAGTGTAATCGCACCGGACGAAAGAAGTTAAAACAAGGACAGACTCTAGGCCGGTTGGAAACTCTGAGTTAAGTGCACTCCTAGGCTCTGATGATTCCCACACATATAATCGCTCTTAAGGTTAACACTCATATGTGCGAAAGTGTTCCCAGTGGAGGAAAAAAGTTAAAAAGAGTACGGACTTAAGGCAGGTTGGATACTCTGAGTTAGAGGCAGGCCAAGTCCCTTATAGTTCCAAAACTTATAAACGCTCTTCCAAAACTTATTAACGCTCTTAAGGCGAATACGCATCAATGGCAGTGTATTCGCACCGGACGAAAGAAGTTAAAACAAGGAGAGACTCTAGGCAGGTTGGAAACTCTGAAGTGCACTCCTAGGCTCTTATGATTCCCACACATAACTGAGACTGATAGTCTCAGTTAACTGCTTACCAAGACCCTTATGCTTCCAAAACATAGTCCAAAACATGTCCAAAAGAGGACAGACTCTAGGCAGGTTGGAAACTCTGAGTTAAGTGCACTCCTATGCTCTGATGATTCCCAAACATATAATCGCTCTTAAGGTAAACACTCATATGTGGGAGAGTGTTCCCATTGGAGGAAAGAAGTTAGAACGAGGACGGACTTAAGGCAGGTTGGATACTCTGTGTTACGTGCAGCCCAAGGCCCATATGCTTCCAAAACGTATAAACGCTCTTCAGGCAAACACTCATAAATGGCACTGTTTTCGCCGTGAGTAATGAAGTTAGAACAAGGACAGATGCTAGGCAGTTTGAATACTCTGAGATAAGTGTACGTCTAGGCACTTATGCTTCCACAACGTAAAAACGCTACTAAAGCGAATACTCATATACGGCAATGTTTTCCCAGTTCAGAAAAGAAGTGAGAATAAGGAAGAACTCTAAGCTGCTTGGATACTCTGATTTAAGTGCAGCCAAGTCCTTTATGCTACCAAAACTTTTAAACGCTATTAAGGCGAATACTCATAAATGGCAACGTTGTCCCAGTTGAGGAAAGAAGTTAGAACATGGACCCACGCTAGGCCGGTTGGGTATTCTGAGTTAACTGCTCACCAAGACCCTTATTCTTCCAAAACTTATTAATGCTCTTAAGGCGAATTCTCATCAATGGCAGTGTATTCGCACCGGACGAAAGAAGTTAAACAAGGACAGAATCTAGGCAGGTTTGAAACTCTGAGTTAGGTGCACTCCTAGGCTCTTATGATTCCCACACATATAATCCCTCTTAAGGTTATCACTCATGTGGGAGAGTGTTCCCAGTGGAGTAAAGAAGTTAGAATGAGGATGGACTTAAGGCAGGTTGGATACTCTGAGTTAAGTGCAGGACAAGGCCCTTATGCTTCCAAAACGTATAAACCCTCTTCAGGCAAACACTCATAAATGACACTGTTTTCCCAGTGAGGAAATAAGTTAGAACAAGGACAGATGCTAGGCAGGTTGAATACTCTGCGATAAGTACACGCCCAGGCCCTTATGCTTCCAAAACGTAAAAACGCTACTAAAGGCGAATACTCATAAATGGCAATGTTTTCCCAGTTCAACAAAGAAGTGAGAAGAAGGACGAACTCTAGGCTGCTTGGATACTCTAAGTTAAGTGCATGCCAAGTCCCTTATGCTTCCAAAACCTATAAACGCTACGAAGGCGTATACTCATAAATGGTAATGTTGTCCCAGTTGAGGAAAGAAGTTCGAACAAGGGCGGACTTAAGGCAGGTTGGATACTCTGAGTTAAGTGCAGACCAAGGCCCTTATGCTTCCAAAACGTATAAACGCTCTTAAGGCAAACTCTCATAAATGACACTGTTTTCGCAGTGAGGAATGAAGTTAGAACAAGGACAGACCCTAGGCAGGTTGAAAACACCGAGATAAGTGCACGCCTAGGCCCTTATGCTTCCACAACGTAAAAACGCTACTAAGGCGAATAATCATAAATGGCAACGTTTTCCCAGTTGAGGATAGAAGTTAGAAGAAAGACAGACGCTAGGCCAGTTGGATATTCTGAGTTAACTGCTCACTAAGCCCCTTATGCTTCCAAAAGTTATTAACGCTCTTAAGGCGAATATTCATCAATGGCAGTGTATTCGCACCAGACGAAAGAAGTTAAAACAAGGACAGACTCTAGGCAGGTTGGAAACTCTGAGTTAAGTGCACTCCTAGGCTCTTATGATTCCCACACATATAATCGCTCTTAAGGTTAACACTCATATGTGGGAAAGTGTTCCCAGTGGAGGAAAGAAGTTAGAACGAGGACGGACTTAAGGCAGGGTGGATACTCTGAGTTAAGTGCAGCCCAAGGACCTTATGCTTCCAAAACGTATAAACGCTCTTCAGGCAAACACTCATAAATGGCACTGTTTTCCCAGTGAGGAAAGAAGTTAGAAGAAGGACAGACGCTAGGCAAGTTGAATACTCTGAGATAAATGCACGCCTAGGCCCTTATGCTTCCAAAACGTAAAAACACTACTAAGGTGCATACTCATAAATGGCAATGTTTTCCCAGTTCAGAAAAGAAGTGAGAAGAAGGACAAACTATAGGCTTCTTGGATACTCTGAGTTAAGTGCACGCCAAGTCCCTTATGATTCCAAAACTTATAAACGCTACCAATCCCTATAAAAGCTCTTAAGGCGAATACTCATCAATGGCAATGTTTTCGCATTTGAAGAAAAAGTTAGAACAAGGACAGACTCCAGGCTGGTTGGAACTCTGAGTTAAGTGCACACCAAGGCCCTTATGCTTCCATAACGTATAAACGCTCTTAAGGCGAATGTTCCTCAATGGCAGTGTTTTCCCAGTTGAAGAAAGAAGTTACAACAAGGACGGAACCTAGGCAGTTTGGATACTCTCAGTGAAGTGCATACCTGGGCCCCTATGCTTCCAAAACATAGAATCGGGCTTAAGGTGAACGCTCATATGTGGGAGAGTGTTCCCAGTTGAGGAAAGAAGTTAGAACGAGGACGGACTTAAGGCACGCTGGATACTCTGAATTAAGGTCATGCTAAGTCCCTTATGCCTCCAAAATGTATGGTCGCTCTCAAGGCTAACACACATATGGGCAGAGTGTTCCCAATTCAGAAAATAAGTTAGAAGATGGTGGACTCTAGGCTGCTTGGATACTCTGAGTTAAGTGCATGACAAAGCGCTAATGCTTCCAAAACATATAAACGCTACTAAGGCGAATACTCATGAATGGCAATGTTTTCCCAGTTGAGGATAGAAGGTAGAACAAAGACAGAAGAGAGGCCGGTTGGAAACTCTGACATAAGTGATACCCAAGGCCCTTATGCTTCCAAAACTTATAGTCGCTCTCAGGGCTAACGGACATATGTGGCAGAGTGTTCCCAGTTCAGAAAAGAAGTGAGAAGAAGGAGGGACTCTAGGCTGCTTGGATACTCTGAGTTAAGTGCGCGACAAGGCCCTATGCTTCAAAAACCTATAAACGCTACTAAGACGAATACTCATAAATGGCAATGTTGTCCCAGTTGAGGAAAGAAGTTACAACAAGGACAGACGCCAGGCCGGTTGGATATTCTGAGTTAAGTGCTCACCAAGCCATTTATGCTTCCAAAACATATAAACGCTCTTAAGGCAAATACTCATAAATGGCAATCTTTTCCCAGTTGAGGATAGAAGTTAGAACAAAAACAGCGAGGCCAGTTGGATACTCTGAGATAAGTGATAGCCAAGGCCCTTACGCTTCCAAAATGTATGGTCGCTCTCAAGGTTAACGGACATATGTGGCAGAGTGTTCCCAGTTCAGAAAAGAAGTGAGAAGAAGGACGGACTCTAGGCTGCTTGGTTACTCTAAGTTAAGTGCACGACAAGTCCCTTATGCTTCCAAACCGTATAAACACTACTAAGGTGAATACTCATAAATGGCAATGTTGTCCCAGTTGAGGAAAGAAGTTAGAACAAGGAAAGACACTAGTCCTGTTGGATATTCTGAGTTAAGTGCTCACCAAGCCCATTATGCTTCCAAAACGTATAAACGCTCTTAAGGCAAATATTCATCAATGGCAGTGTATTCGCATTTGAAGAAAAAGTTAGAACAAGAAAAAGTTAGAACAAGGACAGACTCCAGGCAGGTTGGAACTCTGAGTTAAGTGCACACCAAGGCCCTTATGCTTCCATAACGTATAAACGCTCTTAAGGTGAATACTCCTCAATGGCAGTGTTTTCCCAGTTGAGGAAAGAAGTTACAACAAGGACGGAACCTAGGCAGTTTGGATACTCTGAGTGAAGTGCATACCTGGGACCCTATGCTTCCAAAACATAGAATCGCACTTAAGGTGAACGCTCATATGTGGGAGAGTGTTCCCAGTTGAGGAAAGAAGTTAGAACGAGGACGGACTTAAGGCACGCTGGATACTCTGAGGTAAGTGATAGCCAAGGTCCTTATGCTTCCAAAATGTATGGTCGCTCTCAAGGCTAACACACATATGTGGCAGCGTGTTCCCAGTTAAGAAAAGAAGTTAGAAGAAGGACGGACTCTAGGCTGCTTGGATACTCTGAGTTAAGTGCATGACACGGTGCTAATGCTTTCAAAACATATAAATGCTACTAAGGCGAATACTCATGAATGGCAAAGTTTTCCCAGTTGAGAATAGAAGTTAGAACAAAGACAGAAGCGAGGCTGGTTGGAAACTCTGAGATAAGTGATAGCCAAGGCCCTTATGCTTCCAAAACTTATGGTGGCTCTCAAGGCTAACGGACATATGTGGCAGAGTGTTCCCAGTTCAGAAAAGAAGTGAGAAGAAGGAGGGACTCTAGGCTGCTTGGATACTCTGAGTTAAGTGCACGACAAGGCCCTAAGCTTCAAAAACCTATAAACGCTAGTAAGACGAATACTCATAAATGGCAATATTGTCCCAGTTGAGGAAAGAAGTTAGAACCAGGCCAAACGCCAGGCCGGTTGGATATTCTGAGTTAAGTGCTCACCAAGCCATTTATGCTTCCAAAACATATAAACGCTCTTAAGGCAAATACTCATAAATGGCAATCTTTTCCCAATTGAGGATAGAAGTTAGAACAAAAACAGCGAGGCCAGTTGGATACTCTGAGATAAGTGATAGCCAAGGCCCTTATGCTTCCAAAATGTATGGTCGCTCTCAAGGCTAACGGACATATGTGGCAGAGTGTTCCCAGTTCAGAAAAGAAGTGAGAGGAAGGACGGACTCTAGGCTGCTTGGTTACTCTGAGTTAAGTGCACGACAAGTCCCTTATGCTTCCAAACCGAATAAACGCTACTAAGACGAATACTCATAAATGGCAATGTTGTCCCAGTTGAGGAAAGAAGTTAGAACAAGGAAAGACGCTAGTCCGGTTGGATATTCTGAGTTAAGTGCTCACCAAGCCATTATGCTTCCAAAACGTATAAACGCTCTTAAGGAGAATATTCATCAATGGCAGTGTATTCGCAGTGGAGGAAAGAAGTTAGAACAAGGACTGACTCCAGGCTGGTTGGAAACTCTGAGTAGAGTGCACTCCAGGGCTCTTATGTTTCCCAAACATATAATCGCACTTAAGGTTAACACTCATATGTGGGAGAGTGTTCCCTGTTGAGGAAAGAAGTTAGAATCAGGATGGACTTAAGGCCGGTTGGATACTCTGAGTTAAGTTCAGGCCAAGGACCTTATGCTTCCAAAATGTATAAACGCTCTTAAGGCAAACACTCATAAATGGCACCGTTTTGCCTGTAAGGAAAGAAGTTAGAACAAGGACAGGCACTAGACAGGTTGGATACTCTCAGTTCAGTGCACTCCAAGGCCCTAATGCTTCCAAAACATATGGTCTCTCTCAAGGATAACACACATATGTGGCAGAGTGTTCCTAGTTAAGAAAGAAGTTAGAAGAAGGAGGGACTCTAGAGTGCTTGGCTACTCTGAGTTAAGTTCAGGCGAAAGCCCTAATGCTTCCAAAACGTATAAAGGCTATTTAGGCGAACACTCATAAATGGCAATGTTTTCCCAGTGAGGAAAGAAGTTAGAACAAGGACAGACGCTAGGCTGTTTGGATACTCTCAGTTCAGTGCACTCCAAGGCCCTAATGCTTCCAAAACATATACTTCCGCTTTATTCGAAAATCCGTCAATGGCAGTGTTTTCCCAGTGGAGGTAAGCAGTGAGAACGAGGAAGGAGGCTAGGCAGGTTGATATTCTGGTTAAGCGTTCACCAAGCACCTTATGCTTCCAATCCCTATAAAAGCTCTTAAGGCGAATGCTCATCAATGGCAGTGTTTTCACATTTGAAGAAAAAGTTAGAACAAGGACAGACTCCAGGCAGGTTGGAACTCTGAGTTAAGTGCACACCAAGGCCCTTATGCTTCCATAACGTATAAACGCTCTTAAGGCGAATACTCCTCAATGGCAGTGTTTTCCCAGTTGAGGAAAGAAGTTACAACAAGGACGGAACCTAGGCAGTTTGGATACTCTGAGTGAAGTGCACACCTGGGACCCTATGCTTCCAAAACATAGAATCGCGCTTAAGGTGAACGCTCATATGTGGGAGACTGTTCCCAGTTGAGGAAAGAAGTTACAACCAGGACAGAACTTAGGCAGTTTGGATATTCTGAGTTAAGTGCACTCCTAGGCCCTTATCCTTCCAAAATATATAATCGCACTTAAGGTTAACAGTCATATGTGGGAGCGTGTTCCCAGTTGAGGAAAGAAGTTATAAAGAGGACAAACTTAAGGCACGTTGGATACTCTGAGTTAAGTGCAGGCCAAGGCCCTTAGGCTTCCAAAACTTATTAACGCTCTGAAGGCGAATATTCATCAATGGCAGTGTATTCGCACTGGAGGAAAGAAGTTAAAACAAGCACAGACTCTAGACAGGTTGGAAACTCTGAGTTAAGTGCACTCCTAGGAGCTTATGATTCCCACACATATAATCGCTCTTAAGGCTAACACTCATGTGGGAGAGTATTCCCAGTGGAGGAGAGAAGTTAGAACCAGGACGGTCTTAAGGCAGGTTGGATACTCTGAGTTACAGGCAGGCCAAGGCCCTTCTGATTCCAAAACCTATAAACGCTCTTCAGGCAAACACTCATAAATGGCACTGTTTTCCCAGTGAGGAAAGAAGTTAGAACAACGACAGACGTTAGGCAGGTTGAATACTCTGAGATAAGTGCATGCCTAGGCCCTTATGCTTCCAAAATGTAAAACGCTACTAAGGCGAATACTCATAAATGGCCCTGTTTTCCCAGTTCAGAAAAGAAGTGAAAAGAAGGACGTACTCTAGGCTGCTTGGATACTCTGAGTTAAGGGCAACCCAGTCCCTTATGCTTCGAAAACTTATAAACGCGACTAAGGCAAATACTCATAAATGGCAATGCTGTTCCAGTGGAGGAAAGAAGTTAGAACGAGGACGGACTTAAGACAGGTTGGATACTCTGAGTTACAGGCAAGCCAAGGCCCTTCTGCTTCCAAAACGTATAAACGCTCTTCAGGCAAACACTCATCCATGGCACTGTTTTCCCAGAGTGGAAAGAAGATAGAACTAGGACAGACGCGAGGCAGGTTGAAGACTCTGAGATAACTCTACACCTAGGTCCTTATGCTTCCAAAACGTAAAACGCTACTAAGGCGAATACTCATAAATGGCCCTGTTTTCCCAGTTCAGAAAAGAAGTGAGAAGAAGGACGAACTCTAGGCTGCTTGGATACTCTGAGTTATGTGTATGCCAAGTCCCATATGCTTCCAAAACCTGGGAACGCTACTAAGGCGAATACTCATAAATAGCAATGTTGTCCCAGTGGAGGAAAGAAGTTAGATCGAGGACACACTTAAGGTAGGTTGGAGACTCTGAGTTAAGTGCAGGCCAAGTCCCTTATGCTTCCAAAACGTGTAAATGCGACTAAGGCAAATACTCATAAAGGGCAATGTTGTCCCATTGGAGGAAAGATGTTAGAACGAGGACGGACTTAAGGCAGGTTGGATACTCTGAGTTACAGGCAAGCCAAGGCCCTTCTGCTTCCAAAACGTATAAACGCTCTTCAGGCAAACACTCATCCATGGCACTGTTTTCCCAGAGTGGAAAGAAGATAGAACTAGGACAGACGCGAGGCAAGTTGAAGACTCTGAGATAACTCTACACCTAGGTCCTTATGCTTCCAAAACGTAAAACGCTACTAAGGCGAATACTCATAAATGGCCCTGTTTTCCCAGTTCAGAAAAGAAGTGAGAAGAAGGACGAACTCTAGGCTGCTTGGATACTCTGAGTTATGTGTATGCCAAGTCCCATATGCTTCCAAAACCTGGGAACGCTACTAAGGCGAATACTCATAAATAGCAATGTTGTCCCAGTGGAGGAAAGAAGTTAGATCGAGGACACACTTAAGGTAGGTTGGAGACTCTGAGTTAAGTGCAGGCCAAGTCCCTTATGCTTCCAAAACATATCAACGCTCTTCAGGCAAACACTCATAAATGGCATTGTTTTCGCAGTGAGGAATGAAGTTAGAACAAGGAAAGACGCTAGGCCGGTTGAATACTCTCAGATATGTGGAAGCCTAGGCCCTTATGCTTCCTGAACTGAAAAACGCTACTAAGGCGAATCCTCATAAGAGGGAGAGTTTTCCGATTTCAGAAAATAATTGAGAAGAAGAACGGACTCTAGGCTGCTTGGACACTCTGAGTTAAGTGCACGTCAGTCCCTTATGCTTCCCAAACGTATAAACGCTTCTAAGGCCAATACTCATAAATGGCCATGTTGTCTCAGTTGAGGAAAGAACTTAGAACTAGGACGGACTTAAGGAAGGTTGGATACTCTGAGTTACAGGCAGGCCAAGTCCCTTATGCTTCCAAAACCTGTGAATGCTCCTAAGGCAAATACTCATAAATGGCAATGTGGTCCCAGTGGAGGAAAGAAGTTAGATCGAGGAGGCACTTAAGGCAGGTTGTAAACTCTGAGTTAAGTGCAGGCCAAGTCCCTTATGCTTCCAAAACATATCAACGCTCTTCAGGCAAACACTCATAAATGGCAAAGTTTTCGCAGTGAGGAATGAAGTTAGAACAAGGAGAGACGCTAGGCCGGTTGAATACTCTGAGATAAGTGGAAGACTAGGCCCTTATGCTTCCAAAACGTAAAAACGCTACTAAGGCGATTACTCATAAATGGCAATGTTGTCCCAGTGGAGGAAAGAAGTTAGACCGAGGATGCACTTAAGGTAGGTGGAAACTCTGAGTTAAGTGCAGGCCAAGTCCCTTATGCTTCCAAAACGTATATACGCTCTTCAGGCAAACACTCATACATGGCACTGTTTTCCCAGAGTGGAAAGAAGATAGAACTAGGACAGACGCGAGGCAAGTTGAAGACTCTGAGATAACTCTACACCTAGGTCCTTATGCTTCCAAAACGTAAAACGCTACTAAGGCGAATACTCATAAATGGCCCTGTTTTCCCAGTTCAGAAAAGAAGTGAGAAGAAGGACGAACTCTAGGCTGCTTGGATACTCTGAGTTATGTGTATGCCAAGTCCCATATGCTTCCAAAACCTGGGAACGCTACTAAGGCGAATACTCATAAAGAGCAATGTTGTCCCAGTGGAGGAAAGAAGTTAGATCGAGGACACACTTAAGGTAGGTTGGAGACTCTGAGTTAAGTGCAGGCCAAGTCCCTTATGCTTCCAAAACATATCAACGCTCTTCAGGCAAACACTCATAAATGGCATTGTTTTCGAAGTGAGGAATGAAGTTAGAACAAGGAGAGATGCTAGGCCGGTTGAATACTCTCAGATATGTGGAAGCCTAGGCCCTTATGCTTCCTAAACTGAAAAACGCTACTAGGCGAATCCTCATAAGTGGGAGAGTTTTCCTATTTCAGAAAATAATTGAGAAGAAGGACGGACTCTAGGCTGCTTGGACACTCTGAGTTAAGTGCACGTCAGTCCCTTATGCTTCCCAAACGTATAAACGCTACTAAGGCCAATACTCATAAATGGCAGTGTTGTCCCAGTGGAGGAAAGAAGTTAGAACGAGGACGGACGTAAGGCAGGTTGGATACTCTGAGTTACAGGCAGGCCAAGTCCCTTCTACTTCCAAAACGTATAAACGCTCTTCAGGCAAACACTCATAAATGACACTGTGATCCCAGGGAGGAAAGAAATTAGAACTCGGACACAGCCTAGGCAGGTTGAATAATCTGAGATAACTGCACGCCTAGGCACTTCTGGCTCCAAAACGTAAAACGCTATTAAGTTGAATACTCCTAGTAGGCAATGTTTTCCCAGTACAGAAAAGAAGGGAAAAGAAGGAAGTACTCTAGGCTGCTTGGATACTCTGAGTTAAGGGCAACCCAGTCCCTTATGCTTCGAAAACTTATAAACGCGACTAAGGCAAATACTCATAAATGGCAATGCTGTCCCAGTGGAGGAAAGAAGTTAGAACGAGGACGGACTTAAGGCAGGTTGGATACTCTGAGTTACAGGCAAGCCAAGGCCCTTCTGCTTCCAAAACTTATAAACGCTCTTCAGGCAAACACTCATCCATGGCACTGTTTTCCCAGAGTGGAAAGAAGACAGAACTAGGACAGAAGCGAGGCAGGTTGAAGACTCTGAGATAACTCTACACCTAGGTCCTTATGCTTCCAAAACGTAAAACGCTACTAAGGCGAATACTCATAAATGGCCCTGTTTTCCCAGTTCAGAAAAGAAGTGAGAAGAAGGACGAACTCTAGGCTGCTTGGATACTCTGAGTTATGTGTATGCCAAGTCCCATATGCTTCCAAAACCTGGGAACGCTACTAAGGCGAATACTCATAAATAGCAATGTTGTCCCAGTGGAGGAAAGAAGTTAGATCGAGGACACACTTAAGGTAGGTTGGAGACTCTGAGTTAAGTGCAGGCCAAGTCCCTTATGCTTCCAAAACATATCAACGCTCTTCAGGCAAACACTCATAAATGGCATTGTTTTCGCAGTGAGGAATGAAGTTAGAACAAGGAAAGACGCTAGGCCGGTTGAATACTCTCAGATATGTGGAAGCCTAGGCCCTTATGCTTCCTGAACTGAAAAACGCTACTAAGGCGAATCCTCATAAGAGGGAGAGTTTTCCGATTTCAGAAAATAATTGAGAAGAAGAACGGACTCTAGGCTGCTTGGACACTCTGAGTTAAGTGCACGTCAGTCCCTTATGCTTCCCAAACGTATAAACGCTTCTAAGGCCAATACTCATAAATGGCCATGTTGTCTCAGTTGAGGAAAGAACTTAGAACTAGGACGGACTTAAGGAAGGTTGGATACTCTGAGTTACAGGCAGGCCAAGTCCCTTATGCTTCCAAAACCTGTGAATGCTCCTAAGGCAAATACTCATAAATGGCAATGTGGTCCCAGTGGAGGAAAGAAGTTAGATCGAGGAGGCACTTAAGGCAGGTTGTAAACTCTGAGTTAAGTGCAGGCCAAGTCCCTTATGCTTCCAAAACATATCAACGCTCTTCAGGCAAACACTCATAAATGGCAAAGTTTTCGCAGTGAGGAATGAAGTTAGAACAAGGAGAGACGCTAGGCCGGTTGAATACTCTGAGATAAGTGGAAGACTAGGCCCTTATGCTTCCAAAACGTAAAAACGCTACTAAGGCGATTACTCATAAATGGCAATGTTGTCCCAGTGGAGGAAAGAAGTTAGACCGAGGATGCACTTAAGGTAGGTGGAAACTCTGAGTTAAGTGCAGGCCAAGTCCCTTATGCTTCCAAAACGTATATACGCTCTTCAGGCAAACACTCATACATGGCACTGTTTTCCCAGAGTGGAAAGAAGATAGAACTAGGACAGACGCGAGGCAAGTTGAAGACTCTGAGATAACTCTACACCTAGGTCCTTATGCTTCCAAAACGTAAAACGCTACTAAGGCGAATACTCATAAATGGCCCTGTTTTCCCAGTTCAGAAAAGAAGTGAGAAGAAGGACGAACTCTAGGCTGCTTGGATACTCTGAGTTATGTGTATGCCAAGTCCCATATGCTTCCAAAACCTGGGAACGCTACTAAGGCGAATACTCATAAAGAGCAATGTTGTCCCAGTGGAGGAAAGAAGTTAGATCGAGGACACACTTAAGGTAGGTTGGAGACTCTGAGTTAAGTGCAGGCCAAGTCCCTTATGCTTCCAAAACATATCAACGCTCTTCAGGCAAACACTCATAAATGGCATTGTTTTCGAAGTGAGGAATGAAGTTAGAACAAGGAGAGATGCTAGGCCGGTTGAATACTCTCAGATATGTGGAAGCCTAGGCCCTTATGCTTCCTAAACTGAAAAACGCTACTAGGCAAATCCTCATAAGTGGGAGAGTTTTCCTATTTCAGAAAATAATTGAGAAGAAGGACGGACTCTAGGCTGCTTGGACACTCTGAGTTAAGTGCACGTCAGTCCCTTATGCTTCCCAAACGTATAAACGCTACTAAGGCCAATACTCATAAATGGCAGTGTTGTCCCAGTGGAGGAAAGAAGTTAGAACGAGGACGGACGTAAGGAAGGTTGGATACTCTGAGTTACAGGCAGGCCAAGTCCCTTCTACTTCCAAAACGTATAAACGCTCTTCAGGCAAACACTCATAAATGACACTGTGATCCCAGGGAGGAAAGAAATTAGAACTCGGACACAGCCTAGGCAGGTTGAATAATCTGAGATAACTGCACGCCTAGGCACTTCTGGCTCCAAAACGTAAAACGCTATGAAGTTGAATACTCCTAGTAGGCAATGTTTTCCCAGTACAGAAAAGAAGGGAAAAGAAGGAAGTACTCTAGGCTGCTTGGATACTCTGAGTTAAGGGCAACCCAGTCCCTTATGCTTCGAAAACTTATCAACGCGACTAAGGCAAATACTCATAAATGGCAATGCTGTCCCAGTGGAGGAAAGAAGTTAGAACGAGGACGGACTTAAGGCAGGTTGGATACTCTGAGTTACAGGCAAGCCAAGGCCCTTCTGCTTCCAAAACTTATAAACGCTCTTCAGGCAAACACTCATCCATGGCACTGTTTTCCCAGAGTGGAAAGAAGACAGAACTAGGACAGACGCGAGGCAGGTTAAAGACTCTGAGATAACTCTACACCTAGGTCCTTATGCTTCCAAAACGTAAAACGCTACTAAGGCGAATACTCATAAATGGCCCTGTTTTCCCAGTTCAGAAAAGAAGTGAGAAGAAGGACGAACTCTAGGCTGCTTGGATACTCTGAGTTATGTGTATGCCAAGGCCCATATGCTTCCAAAACCTGGGAACGCTACTAAGGCGAATACTCATAAATAGCAATGTTGTCCCAGGGGAGGAAAGAAGTTAGATCGAGGACACACTTAAGGTAGGTTGGAGACTCTGAGTTAAGTGCAGGCCAAGTCCCTTATGCATCCAAAACGTGTAAATGCGACTAAGGCAAATACTCATAAAGGGCAATGTTGTCCCATTGGAGGAAAGAAGTTAGAACGAGGACGGACTTAAGGCAGGTTGGATAATCTGAGTTACAGGCAAGCCAAGGCCCTTCTGCTTCCAAAACGTGTAAACGCTCTTCAGGCAAACACTCATCCATGGCACTGTTTTCCCAGAGTGGAAAGAAGATAGAACTAGGACAGACGCGAGGCAAGTTGAAGACTCTGAGATAACTCTACATCTAGGTCCTTATGCTTCCAAAACGTAAAACGCTACTAAGGCGAATACTCATAAATGGCCCTGTTTTCCCAGTTCAGAAAAGAAGGGAGAAGAAGGATGAACTCTAGGCTGCTTGGATACTCTGAGTTATGTGTATGCCAAGTCCCATATGCTTCCAAAACCTGGGAACGCTACTAAGGCGAATACTCATAAATAGCAATGTTGTCCCAGTGGAGGAAAGAAGTTAGATCGAGGACACACTTAAGGTAGGTTGGAGACTCTGAGTTAAGTGCAGGCCAAGTCCCTTATGCTTCCAAAACATATCAACGCTCTTCAGGCAAACACTCATAAATGGCATTGTTTTCGCAGTGAGGAATGAAGTTAGAACAAGGAAAGACGCTAGGCCGGTTGAATACTCTCAGATATGTGGAAGCCTAGGCCCGTATGCTTCCTAAACTGAAAAACGCTACTAAGGCGAATCCTCATAAGAGGGAGAGTTTTCCTATTTCAGAAAATAATTGAGAAGAAGAACGGATTCTAGGCTGCTTGGACACTCTGAGTTAAGTGCACGTCAGTCCCTTATGCTTCCCAAACGTATAAACGCTTCTAAGGCCAAAACTCATAAATGGCCATGTTGTCTCAGTTGAGGAAAGAACTTAGAACTAGGACGGACTTAAGGAAGGTTGGATACTCTGAGTTACAGGCAGGCCAAGTCCCTTATGCTTCCAAAACCTGTGAATGCTCCTAAGGCAAATACTCATAAATGGCAATGTGGTCCCAGTGGAGGAAAGAAGTTAGATCGAGGAGGCACTTAAGGCAGGTTGTAAACTCTGAGTTAAGTGCAGGCCAAGTCCCTTATGCTTCCAAAACATATCAACGCTCTTCAGGCAAACACTCATAAATGGCAAAGTTTTCGCAGTGAGGAATGAAGTTAGAACAAGGAGAGACGCTAGGCCGGTTGAATACTCTGAGATAAGTGGAAGACTAGGCCCTTATGCTTCCAAAACGTAAAAACGCTACTAAGGCGATTACTCATAAATGGCAATGTTGTCCCAGTGGAGGAAAGAAGTTAGACCGAGGATGCACTTAAGGTAGGTGGAAACTCTGAGTTAAGTGCAGGCCAAGTGCCTTATGCTTCCAAAACGTATATACGCTCTTCAGGCAAACACTCATACATGGCACTGTTTTCCCAGAGTGGAAAGAAGATAGAACTAGGACAGACGCGAGGCAAGTTGAAGACTCTGAGATAACTCTACACCTGGGTCCTTACGCTTCCAAAACGTAAAACGCTACTAAGGCGAATACTCATAAATGGCCCTGTTTTCCCAGTTCAGAAAAGAAGTGAGAAGAAGGACGAACTCTAGGCTGCTTGGATACTCTGAGTTATGTGTATGCCAAGTCCCATATGCTTCCAAAACCTGGGAACGCTACTAAGGCGAATACTCATAAAGAGCAATGTTGTCCCAGTGGAGGAAAGAAGTTAGATCGAGGACACACTTAAGGTAGGTTGGAGACTCTGAGTTAAGTGCAGGCCAAGTCCCTTATGCTTCCAAAACATATCAACGCTCTTCAGGCAAACACTCATAAATGGCATTGTTTTCGAAGTGAGGAATGAAGTTAGAACAAGGAGAGATGCTAGGCCGGTTGAATACTCTCAGATATGTGGAAGCCTAGGCCCTTATGCTTCCTAAACTGAAAAACGCTACTAGGCGAATCCTCATAAGTGGGAGAGTTTTCCTATTTCAGAAAATAATTGAGAAGAAGGACGGACTCTAGGCTGCTTGGACACTCTGAGTTAAGTGCACGTCAGTCCCTTATGCTTCCCAAACGTATAAACGCTACTAAGGCCAATACTCATAAATGGCAGTGTTGTCCCAGTGGAGGAAAGAAGTTAGAACGAGGACGGACGTAAGGCAGGTTGGATACTCTGAGTTACAGGCAGGCCAAGTCCCTTCTACTTCCAAAACGTATAAACGCTCTTCAGGCAAACACTCATAAATGACACTGTGATCCCAGGGAGGAAAGAAATTAGAACTCGGACACAGCCTAGGCAGGTTGAATAATCTGAGATAACTGCACGCCTAGGCACTTCTGGCTGCAAAACGTAAAACGCTATTAAGTTGAATACTCCTAGTAGGCAATGTTTTCCCAGTACAGAAAAGAAGGGAAAAGAAGGAAGTACTCTAGGCTGCTTGGATACTCTGAGTTAAGGGCAACCCAGTCCCTTATGCTTCGAAAACTTATAAACGCGACTAAGGCAAATACTCATAAATGGCAATGCTGTCCCAGTGGAGGAAAGAAGTTAGAACGAGGACGGACTTAAGGCAGGTTGGATACTCTGAGTTACAGGCAAGCCAAGGCCCTTCTGCATCCAAAACTTATAAACGCTCTTCAGGCAAACACTCATCCATGGCACTGTTTTCCCAGAGTGGAAAGAAGACAGAACTAGGACAGACGCGAGGCAGGTTAAAGACTCTGAGATAACTCTACACCTAGGTCCTTATGCTTCCAAAACGTAAAACGCTACTAAGGCGAATACTCATAAATGGCCCTGTTTTCCCAGTTCAGAAAAGAAGTGAGAAGAAGGACGAACTCTAGGCTGCTTGGATACTCTGAGTTATGTGTATGCCAAGGCCCATATGCTTCCAAAACCTGGGAACGCTACTAAGGCGAATACTCATAAATAGCAATGTTGTCCCAGTGGAGGAAAGAAGTTAGATCGAGGACACACTTAAGGTAGGTTGGAGACTCTGAGTTAAGTGCAGGCCAAGTCCCTTATGCTTCCAAAACGTGTAAATGCGACTAAGGCAAATACTCATAAAGGGCAATGTTGTCCCATTGGAGGAAAGAAGTTAGAACGAGGACGGACTTAAGGCAGGTTGGATACTCTGAGTTACAGGCAAGCCAAGGCCCTTCTGCTTCCAAAACGTGTAAACGCTCTTCAGGCAAACACTCATCCATGGCACTGTTTTCCCAGAGTGGAAAGAAGATAGAACTAGGACAGACGCGAGGCAAGTTGAAGACTCTGAGATAACTCTACATCTAGGTCCTTATGCTTCCAAAACGTAAAACGCTACTAAGGCGAATACTCATAAATGGCCCTGTTTTCCCAGTTCAGAAAAGAAGGGAGAAGAAGGATGAACTCTAGGCTGCTTGGATACTCTGAGTTATGTGTATGCCAAGTCCCATATGCTTCCAAAACCTGGGAACGCTACTAAGGCGAATACTCATAAATAGCAATGTTGTCCCAGTGGAGGAAAGAAGTTAGATCGAGGACACACTTAAGGTAGGTTGGAGACTCTGAGTTAAGTGCAGGCCAAGTCCCTTATGCTTCCAAAACATATCAACGCTCTTTAGGCAAACACTCATAAATGGCATTGTTTTCGCAGTGAGGAATGAAGTTAGAACAAGGAAAGACGCTAGGCCGGTTGAATACTCTCAGATATGTGGAAGCCTAGGCCCCGTATGCTTCCTAAACTGAAAAACGCTACTAAGGCGAATCCTCATAAGAGGGAGAGTTTTCCTATTTCAGAAAATAATTGAGAAGAAGAACGGACTCTAGGCTGCTTGGACACTCTGAGTTAAGTGCACGTCAGTCCCTTATGCTTCCCAAACGTATAAACGCTTCTAAGGCCAAAACTCATAAATGGCCATGTTGTCTCAGTTGAGGAAAGAACTTAGAACTAGGACGGACTTAAGGAAGGTTGGATACTCTGAGTTACAGGCAGGCCAAACCCTTCTACTTCCAAAACGTATAAACGCTCTTCAGGCAAACACTCATAAATGACACTGTGATCCCAGGGAGGAAAGAAATTAGAACTCGGACAGAGGCTAGGCAGGTTGAATACTCTGAGATAACTGCACGCCTAGGCACTTATGCTTCCAAAACGTAAAACGCTATTAAGTTGAATACTCATAATAGGCAATGTTTTCCCAGTTCAGAAAAGATGGGAGAAGAAGGACGTACTCTAGACTGCTTGGATACTCTGAGTTAAGTGCATGCCAAGTCCCTTGTGCTTCCAAAACCTATAAACGCGACTAAGGCAAATACTCATAAATGGCAATGCTGTCCCAGCTGAGGAAAGAAGTTAGAACGAGGACGGACGTAAGGCAGGTTGGGTACTCTGAGTTACAGGCAGGCCAAGTCCCTTCTACTTCCAAAACGTATAAACGCTCTTCAGGCAAACACTCATAAATGACACTGTGATCCCAGGGAGGAAAGAAATTAGAACTCGGACAGAGGCTAGGCAGGTTGAATAATCTGAGATAACTGCACGCCTAGGCACTTATGGCTCCAAAACGTAAAACGCTATTAAGTTGAATACTCATAGTAGGCAATGTTTTCCCAGTTCAGAAAAGAAGTGAAAAGAAGGACGTACTCTAGGCTGCTTGGATACTCTGAGTTAAGGGCAACCCAGTCCCTTATGCTTCCAAAACTTATAAACGCGACTAAGGCAAATACTCATAAATGGCAATGCTGTCCCAGTGGAGGAAAGAAGTTAGAATGAGGACGGACTTAAGGCACGTTGGATACTCTGAGTTACAGGCAAGCCAAGGCCCTTCTGCTTCCAAAACGTATAAACGCTCTTCAGGCAAACACTCATCCATGGCACTGTTTTCCCAGAGTGGAAAGAAGACAGAACTAGGACAGACGCGAGGCAGGTTGAAGACTCTGAGATAACTCTACACCTAGGTCCTTACGCTTCCAAAACGTAAAACGCTACTAAGGCGAATACTCATAAATGGCCCTGTTTTCCCAGTTCAGAAAAGAAGTGAGAAGAAGGACGAACTCTAGGCTGCTTGGATACTCTGAGTTATGTGTATGCCAAGTCCCATATGCTTCCAAAACCTGGGAACGCTGCTAAGGCGAATACTCATAAATAGCAATGTTGTCCCAGTGGAGGAAAGAAGTTAGATCGAGGACACACTTAAGGTAGGTTGGAGACTCTGAGTTAAGTGCAGGCCAAGTCCCTTAGGCTTCCAAAACATATCAACGCTCTTCAGGCAAACACTCATAAATGGCATTGTTTTCGCCGTGAGGAATGAAGTTAGAACAAGGAAAGACGCTAGGCCGGTTGAATACTCTCAGATATGTGGAAGCCTAGGCCCTTATGCTTCCTAAACTGAAAAACGCTACTAAGGCGAATCCTCATAAGAGGGAGAGTTTTCCTATTTCAGAAAATAATTGAGAAGAAGAACGGACTCTAGGCTGCTTGGACACTCTGAGTTAATTGCACGTCAGTCCCTTATGCTTCCCAAACGTATAAACGCTTCTAAGGCCAATACTCATTAATGGCCATGTTGTCTCAGTTGAGGAAAGAACTTAGAACTAGGACGGACTTAAGGAAGGTTGGATACTCTGAGTTACAGGCAGGCCAAGTCCCTTATGCTTCCAAAACCTGTGAATGCTCCTAAGGCAAATACTCATAAATGGCAATGTGGTCCCAGTGGAGGAAAGAAGTTAGATCGAGGACGCACTTAAGGCAGGTTGTAAACTCTGAGTTAAGTGCAGGCCAAGTCCCTTATGCTTCCAAAACATATCAACGCTCTTCAGGCAAACACTCATAAATGGCAAAGTTTTCGCAGTGAGGAATGAAGTTAGAACAAGGAGAGACGCTAGGCCGGTTGAATACTCTGAGATAAGTGGAAGACTAGGCCCTTATGCTTCCAAAACGTAAAAACGCTACTACGGCGATTACACATAAATGGCAATGTTGTCCCAGTGGAGGAAAGAAGTTAGATCGAGGATGCACTTAAGGTAAGTGGAATCTCTGAGTTAAGTGCAGGCCAAGTCCCTTATGCTTCCAAAACGTATAAACGCTCTTCAGGCAAACACTCATCCATGGCACTGTTTTCCCAGAGTGGAAAGAAGACAGAACTAGGACAGACGCGAGGCAGGTTGAAGACTCTGAGATAACTCTACACCTAGGTCCTTATGCTTCCAAAACGTAAAACGCTACTAAGGCGAATACTCATAAATGGCCCTGTTTTCCCAGTTCAGAAAAGAAGTGAGAAGAAGGACGAACTCTAGGCTGCTTGGATACTCTGAGTTATGTGTATGCCAAGTCCCATATGCTTCCAAAACCTGGGAACGCTGCTAAGGCGAATACTCATAAATAGCAATGTTGTCCCAGTGGAGGAAAGAAGTTAGATCGAGGACACACTTAAGGTAGGTTGGAGACTCTGAGTTAAGTGCAGGCCAAGTCCCTTAGGCTTCCAAAACATATCAACGCTCTTCAGGCAAACACTCATAAATGGCATTGTTTTCGCCGTGAGGAATGAAGTTAGAACAAGGAAAGACGCTAGGCCGGTTGAATACTCTCAGATATGTGGAAGCCTAGGCCCTTATGCTTCCTAAACTGAAAAACGCTACTAAGGCGAATCCTCATAAGAGGGAGAGTTTTCCTATTTCAGAAAATAATTGAGAAGAAGAACGGACTCTAGGCTGCTTGGACACTCTGAGTTAATTGCACGTCAGTCCCTTATGCTTCCCAAACGTATAAACGCTTCTAAGGCCAATACTCATTAATGGCCATGTTGTCTCAGTTGAGGAAAGAACTTAGAACTAGGACGGACTTAAGGAAGGTTGGATACTCTGAGTTACAGGCAGGCCAAGTCCCTTATGCTTCCAAAACCTGTGAATGCTCCTAAGGCAAATACTCATAAATGGCAATGTGGTCCCAGTGGAGGAAAGAAGTTAGATCGAGGACGCACTTAAGGCAGGTTGTAAACTCTGAGTTAAGTGCAGGCCAAGTCCCTTATGCTTCCAAAACATATCAACGCTCTTCAGGCAAACACTCATAAATGGCAAAGTTTTCGCAGTGAGGAATGAAGTTAGAACAAGGAGAGACGCTAGGCCGGTTGAATACTCTGAGATAAGTGGAAGACTAGGCCCTTATGCTTCCAAAACGTAAAAACGCTACTACGGCGATTACACATAAATGGCAATGTTGTCCCAGTGGAGGAAAGAAGTTAGATCGAGGATGCACTTAAGGTAAGTGGAATCTCTGAGTTAAGTGCAGGCCAAGTCCCTTATGCTTCCAAAACGTATAAACGCTCTTCAGGCAAACACTCATACATGGCACTGTTTTCCCAGAGTGGAAAGAAGATAGAACTAGGACAGAAGCGAGGCAAGTTGAAGACTCTGAGATATCTCTACACCTAGGTCCTTACACTTCCAAAACGTAAAACGCTACTAAGGCGAATACTCATAAATGGCCCTGTTTTCCCAGTTCAGAAAAGAAGTGAGAAGAAGGACGAACTCTAGGCTGCTTGGATACTCTGAGTTATGTGTATGCCAAGTCCCATATGCTTCCAAAACCTGGGAACGCTACTAAGGCGAATACTCATAAACAGCAATGTTGTCCCAGTTGAGGAAAGAAGTTAGATCGAGGACACACTTAAGGTAGGTTGGAGACTCTGAGTTAAGTGCAGGCCAAGTCCCTTATGCTTCCAAAACATATCAACGCTCTTCAGGCAAACACTCATAAATGGCATTATTTTCGCAGTGAGGAATGAAGTTAGAACAAGGAGAGATGCTAGGCCGGTTGAATACACTGAGATAAGTGGAAGCGTAGGCCCTTATGCTTCCAAAACGTAAAAACGCTACTAAGGCGATTACTCATAAATGGCAATGTTGTCCCAGTGGAGGAAAGAAGTTAGACCGAGGATGCACTTAAGGTAGGTGGAAACTCTGAGTTAAGTGCAGGCCAAGTCCCTTATGCTTCCAAAACGTATATACGCTCTTCAGGCAAACACTCATACATGGCACTGTTTTCCCAGAGTGGAAAGAAGATAGAACTAGGACAGACGCGAGGCAAGTTGAAGACTCTGAGATAACTCTACACCTAGGTCCTTACGCTTCCAAAACGTAAAACGCTACTAAGGCGAATACTCATAAATGGCCCTGTTTTCCCAGTTCAGAAAAGAAGTGAGAAGAAGGACGAACTCTAGGCTGCTTGGATACTCTGAGTTATGTGTATGCCAAGTCCCATATGCTTCCAAAACCTGGGAACGCTACTAAGGCGAATACTCATAAAGAGCAATGTTGTCCCAGTGGAGGAAAGAAGTTAGATCGAGGACACACTTAAGGTAGGTTGGAGACTCTGAGTTAAGTGCAGGCCAAGTCCCTTATGCTTCCAAAACATATCAACGCTCTTCAGGCAAACACTCATAAATGGCATTGTTTTCGCAGTGAGGAATGAAGTTAGAACAAGGAGAGATGCTAGGCCGGTTGAATACACTGAGATAAGTGGAAGCGTAGGCCCTTATGCTTCCAAAACGTAAAAACGCTACTAAGGCGATTACTCATAAATGGCAATGTTGTCCCAGTGGAGGAAAGAAGTTAGACCGAGGATGCACATAAGGTAGGTGGAAACTCTGAGTTAAGTGCAGGCCAAGTCCCTTATGCTTCCAAAACGTATATACGCTCTTCAGGCAAACACTCATACATGGCACTGTTTTCCCAGAGTGGAAAGAAGATAGAACTAGGACAGACGCGAGGCAAGTTGAAGACTCTGAGATAACTCTACACCTAGGTCCTTACGCTTCCAAAACGTAAAACGCTACTAAGGCGAATACTCATAAATGGCCCTGTTTTCCCAGTTCAGAAAAGAAGTGAGAAGAAGGACGAACTCTAGGCTGCTTGGATACTCTGAGTTATGTGTATGCCTAGTCCCATATGCTTCCAAAACCTGGGAACGCTACTAAGGCGAATACTCATAAAGAGCAATGTTGTCCCAGTGGAGGAAAGAAGTTAGATCGAGGACACACTTAAGGTAGGTTGGAGACTCTGAGTTAAGTGCAGGCCAAGTCCCTTATTCTTCCAAAACATATCAACGCTCTTCAGGCAAACACTCATAAATGGCATTGTTTTCGAAGTGAGGAATGAAGTTAGAACAAGGAGAGATGCTAGGCCGGTTGAATACTCTCAGATATGTGGAAGCCTAGGCCCTTATGCTTCCTAAACTGAAAAACGCTACTAGGCGAATCCTCATAAGTGGGAGAGTTTTCCTATTTCAGAAAATAATTGAGAAGAAGGACGGACTCTAGGCTGCTTGGACACTCTGAGTTAAGTGCACGTCAGTCCCTTATGCTTCCCAAACGTATAAACGCTACTAAGGCCAATACTCATAAATGGCAGTGTTGTCCCAGTGGAGGAAAGAAGTTAGAACGAGGACGGACGTAAGGCAGGTTGGATACTCTGAGTTAGAGGCAGGCCAAGTCCCTTCTACTTCCAAAACGTATAAACGCTCTTCAGGCAAACACTCATAAATGACACTGTTATCCCAGGGAGGAAAGAAATTAGAACTCGGACACAGGCTAGGCAGGTTGAATAATCTGAGATAACTGCACGCCTAGGCACTTATGGCTCCAAAACGTAAAACGCTATTAAGTTGAATACTCATAGTAGGCTATGTTTTCCCAGTTCAGAAAAGAAGTGAAAACAAGGACGTACTCTAGGCTGCTTGGATACTCTGAGTTAAGGGCAACCCAGTCCCTTATGCTTCGAAAACTTATAAACGCGACTAAGGCAAATACTCATAAATGGCAATGCTGTCCCAGTGGAGGAAAGAAGTTAGAATGAGGACGGACTTAAGGCAGGTTGGATACTCTGAGTTACAGGCAAGCCAAGGCCCTTCTGCTTCCAAAACGTATAAACGCTCTTCAGGCAAACACTCATCCATGGCACTGTTTTCCCAGAGTGGAAAGAAGACAGAACTAGGACAGACGCGAGGCAGGTTGAAGACTCTGAGATAACTCTACACCTAGGTCCTTATGCTTCCAAAACGTAAAACGCTACTAAGGCGAATACTCATAAATGGCCCTGTTTTCCCAGTTCAGAAAAGAAGTGAGAAGAAGGACGAACTCTAGGCTGCTTGGATACTCTGAGTTATGTGTATGCCAAGTCCCATATGCTTCCAAAACCTGGGAACGCTGCTAAGGCGAATACTCATAAATAGCAATGTTGTCCCAGTGGAGGAAAGAAGTTAGATCGAGGACACACTTAAGGTAGGTTGGAGACTCTGAGTTAAGTGCAGGCCAAGTCCCTTATGCTTCCAAAACGTGTAAATGCGACTAAGGCAAATACTCATAAAGGGCAATGTTGTCCCATTGGAGGAAAGAAGTTAGAAAGAGGATGGACTTAAGGCAGGTTGGATACTCTGAGTTACAGGCAAGCCAAGGCCCTTCTGCTTCCAAAACGTATAAACGCTCTTCATGCAAACACTCATCCATGGCACTGTTTTCCCAGAGTGGAAAGAAGATAGAACTAGGACAGACGCGAGGCAAGTTGAAGACTCTGAGATAACTCTACACCTAGGTCCTTATGCTTCCAAAACGTAAAACGCTACTAAGGCGAATACTCATAAATGGCCCTGTTTTCCCAGTTCAGAAAAGAAGTGAGAAGAAGGACGAACTCTAGGCTGCTTGGATACTCTGAGTTATGTGTATGCCAAGTCCCATATGCTTCCAAAACCTGGGAACGCTACTAAGGCGAATACTCATAAATAGCAATGTTGTCCCAGTGGAGGAAAGAAGTTAGATCGAGGACACACTTAAGGTAGGTTGGAGACTCTGAGTTAAGTGCAGGCCAAGTCCCTTATGCTTCCAAAACATATCAACGCACTTCAGGCAAACACTCATAAATGGCATTGTTTTCGCACTGAGGAATGAAGTTAGAACAAGGAGAGACGCTAGGCCGGTTGAATACTCTCAGATATGTGGAAGCCTAGGCCCTTATGCTTCCTAAACTGAAAAACGCTACTAAGGCGAATTCTCATAAGTGGGAGAGTTTTCCTATTTCAGAAAATGGTTGAGAAGAAGGACGGACTCTAGGCTGCTTGGACACTCTGAGTTAAGTGCACGTCAGTCCCTTATGCTTCCCAAACGTATAAACGCTTCTAAGGCCAATACTCATTAATGGCCATGTTGTCTCAGTTGAGGAAAGAACTTAGAACTAGGACGGACTTAAGGAAGGTTGGATACTCTGAGTTACAGGCAGGCCAAGTCCCTTATGCTTCCAAAACCTGTGAATGCTCCTAAGGCAAATACTCATAAATGGCAATGTGGTCCCAGTGGAGGAAAGAAGTTAGATCGAGGATGCACTTAAGGCAGGTTGTAAACTCTGAGTTAAGTGCAGGCCAAGTCCCTTATGCTTCCAAAACATATCAACGCTCTTCAGGCAAACACTCATAAATGGCAAAGTTTTCGCAGTGAGGAATGAAGTTAGAACAAGGAGAGACGCTAGGCCGGTTGAATACTCTGAGATAAGTGGAAGACTACGCCCTTATGCTTCCTAAACTGAAAAACGCTACTAAGGCGAATCCTCATAAATGGCAAAGTTTTCCTATTTCAGAAAATAATTGAGAAGAAGGACGGACTCTAGGCTGCTTGGACACTCTGAGTTAAGTGCCCGTCAAGTCCCTTATGCTTCCCAAACGTATAAACGCTACTAAGGCCAATACTCATAAATGGCAGTGTTGTCCCAGTGGAGGAAAGAAGTTAGAACGAGGACGGATGTAAGGCAGGTTGGATACTCTGAGTTACAGGCAGGCCAAGTCCCTTCTACTTCCAAAACGTATAAACGCTCTTCAGGCAAACACTCATAAATGACACTGTGATCCCAGGGAGGAAAGAAATTAGAACTCGGACAGAGGCTAGGCAGGTTGAATACTCTGAGATAACTGCACGCCTAGGCACTTATGCTTCCAAAACGTAAAACGCTATTAAGTTGAATACTCATAATAGGCAATGTTTTCCCAGTTCAGAAAAGATGGGAGAAGAAGGACGTACTCTAGACTGCTTGGATACTCTGAGTTAAGTGCATGCCAAGTCCCTTGTGCTTCCAAAACCTATAAACGCGACTAAGGCAAATACTCATAAATGGCAATGCTGTCCCAGTTGAGGAAAGAAGTTAGAACGAGGACGGACGTAAGGCAGGTTGGATACTCTGAGTTACAGGCAGGCCAAGTCCCTTCTACTTCCAAAACGTATAAACGCTCTTCAGGCAAACACTCATAAATGACACTGTTATCCCAGGGAGGAAAGAAATTAGAACTCGGACAGAGGCTAGGCAGGTTGAATAATCTGAGATAACTGCAAGCCTAGGCACTTATGGCTCCAAAACGTAAAACGCTATTAAGTTGAATACTCATAGTAGGCAATGTTTTCCCAGTTCAGAAAAGAAGTGAAAAGAAGGACGTACTCTAGGCTGCTTGGATACTCTGAGTTAAGGGCAAACCAGTCCCTTATGCTTCCAAAACTTATAAACGCGACTAAGGCAAATACTCATAAATGGCAATGTTGTCCCAGTGGAGGAAAGAAGATAGAACGAGGACGGACTTAAGGCAGGTTGGATACTCTGAGTTACAGGCAGGCCAAGGCTCTTCTGCTTTCAAAACGTATAAACGCTCTTCAGGCAAACACTCATAAATGACACTGTTATCCCAGGGAGGAAAGAAATTAGAACTCGGACAGAGGCTAGGCAGGATGAATACTCTGAGATAACTGCATGCCTAGGCACTTATGCTTCCAAAACGTAAAACGCTATTAAGTTGAATACTCATATATGGGAGGCAATGTTTTCCCAGTTCAGAAAAGATGGGAGAAGAAGGACGTACTCTAGACTGCCTGGATACTCTGAGTTAAGTGCATGCCAAGTCCCTTATGCTTCCAAAACTATAAACGCGTCTAAGGCAAATACTCATAAATGGCAATGTTGTCCCAGTTGAGGAAAGATGTTAGAACGAGGTCGGATTTAACGCAGGTTGGATACTCTGAGTTACAGGCAGGCCAATTCCCTTATGCTTCCAAAACGTATAAACTCTCTTCAGGCAAACACTCATAAATGGCACTGTTTTCGCAGTGAGGAATGAAGTTAGAACAATGAGAAACGCTAGGCCTGTTGAATACTCTGAGATAAGTGGAAGCCTAAGCCCTTATGCTTCCTAAACTGAAAAATGCTACTAAGACGAAACCTCATAAATGGCTATGTTTTTCTAGTTCAGCAAAGAAGTGAGAAGAAGTACGGACTCTAGGCTGCTTGGACACTCTGAGTTAAGTGCACGCCAAGACCCTTATGCTTCCCAAACCTATAAACGCTACTAAGGCAAATGCTCATAAATGGCAATGTTGTGCTACTTGAGGAAAGAAGTTAGAACGAGGACGGACTTAAGGCTGGTTGGATACTCGGAGGTACAGGCAGGCCAAGTCCCTTTTGCTTCCAAAACGTATAAACTCTCTTCAGGCAAACACTCATAAATGACACTGTTATCCCAGGGAGGAAAGAAGTTAGAACTCGGATAGAGGCTAGGCAGGTTTAACACTCTGAGATTACTGCACGCCTAGGCCCTTATGCTTCCAAAACGTAAACGCTATTAAGTTGAATACTCATAATAGGCAATATTTTCCCAGTTCAGAAAAGGTGTGAGAAGAAGGACGTTCCATAGACTGCTTGGATACTCTGTGTTAAGTGCATGCCAAGTCCCTTATGCTTCCAAACCTATAAACGCGTCTAAGGCAAATACTCATAAATGGCAGTGTTGTCCCAGTTGAGGAAAGAAGTTAGAACGAGGACGGACGTAAGGCAGGTTGGATACTCTGAGTTACAGGCAGGCCAAGTCCCTTATGCTTCCAAAACATATCAAAGCTCTTCAGGCAAACACTCATAAATGGCACTGTTTTCGCAGTGAGGAATGAAGGTAGAACAAGGAGAGACGCTAGGCCGGTTGAATACTCTGAGATAAGTGGAAGCCTAGGCCCTTAGGCTTCCAAAACTGAAAAACGCTACTAAGGCGAATCCTCATAAATGGCTATGTTTTCCAAGTTTAGAAAAGAAGTGAGAAGGACGGGCTCTAGGCTGCTTGGACACTCTGAGTTAAGTGCACGCCAAGTCCCTTATGCTTCAAAAACTTATAAACGCTACTAAGGCAAATACTTATAAATGGCAATGTTGTCCCAGTTGAGGAAAGAAGTTAGAACGAGGACGGACTTAAGGCAGGTTGGATACCCTGAGTTAAAGCCAGGCCAAGTCCCTTATGCTTCCAAAACCTGTGAACTCTACTAAGGCAAATACTCATAAATGGCAATGTTTGCCCAGTTCAGAAAAGAAGTGAGAAGAAGGACAGACGCTAGGCAGGTTGAATACTCTGACATAAGTGCACACCTAGGCCCTTATGCTTCCAAAACGTAAAAACGCTGCGAAGGCGAATACTCATAAATGGCAATGTTTTCCCAGTTCAGAAAAGAAATGAGAAGAAGGACGGGTTCTAGGCTGCTTGGATACTCTGAGTTAGTGCAAGCCAAGTCCCTTATGCTTCCAAAACAAATAAATGCTACTAAGGCGAATACTCATAAATGGCAATGTTGTCCCAGTTGAGGAAAGAAGTTAGAATGAGGACGGACTTAAGGCAAGTTGGATACACTGAGTTAAGTGCACGCCAAGGCCCTTATGCTTCCAAAACCTGTAAACGCTCTTAAGGCAAACACTCATAAATGGCACTGTTTTCACAGAGAGGAATGAAGTTAGAACAAGGACAGACGTTAGGCAAGTTGAATACTCTGAGGTAAGTGCACGCCTAGGGCCTTATGCTTCAGAAACGTAAAAACGCTGCTAAGGCATTTACGCATAAATGGCAATGATTTCCCAGTTCAGAAAAGAAGTGAGAAGAAGGAAGGACTCTGGGCTGCTTGGATAATCTGAGTTAAGTGCACGCCAAGTCCCTTATGCTTCCAAAACGTATAAACGCGACTAAGGAGAATACTCATAAATGGCAATGTTATCCCAGTTGAGGATAGAAGTAAGAACAGAGACTGACGCTAGGCCAGTTGGATTCTCTGAGTTAACTGCTTACAAAGCCCCTTATGCTTCCAAAACTTATGAACGCTCTTAAGGCCAATATTCATCAATGGCAGTGTAATCGCACCGGACGAAAGAAGTTAAAACAAGGACAGACTCTAGGCCGGTTGGAAACTCTGAGTTAAGTGCACTCCTAGGCTCTGATGATTCCCACACATATAATCGCTCTTAAGGTTAACACTCATATGTGCGAAAGTGTTCCCAGTGGAGGAAAAAAGTTAAAAAGAGTACGGACTTAAGGCAGGTTGGATACTCTGAGTTAGAGGCAGGCCAAGTCCCTTATAGTTCCAAAACTTATAAACGCTCTTCCAAAACTTATTAACGCTCTTAAGGCGAATACGCATCAATGGCAGTGTATTCGCACCGGACGAAAGAAGTTAAAACAAGGAGAGACTCTAGGCAGGTTGGAAACTCTGAAGTGCACTCCTAGGCTCTTATGATTCCCACACATAACTGAGACTGATAGTCTCAGTTAACTGCTTACCAAGACCCTTATGCTTCCAAAACATAGTCCAAAACATGTCCAAAAGAGGACAGACTCTAGGCAGGTTGGAAACTCTGAGTTAAGTGCACTCCTATGCTCTGATGATTCCCAAACATATAATCGCTCTTAAGGTAAACACTCATATGTGGGAGAGTGTTCCCATTGGAGGAAAGAAGTTAGAACGAGGACGGACTTAAGGCAGGTTGGATACTCTGTGTTACGTGCAGCCCAAGGCCCATATGCTTCCAAAACGTATAAACGCTCTTCAGGCAAACACTCATAAATGGCACTGTTTTCGCCGTGAGTAATGAAGTTAGAACAAGGACAGATGCTAGGCAGTTTGAATACTCTGAGATAAGTGTACGTCTAGGCACTTATGCTTCCACAACGTAAAAACGCTACTAAAGCGAATACTCATATACGGCAATGTTTTCCCAGTTCAGAAAAGAAGTGAGAATAAGGAAGAACTCTAAGCTGCTTGGATACTCTGATTTAAGTGCAGCCAAGTCCTTTATGCTACCAAAACTTTTAAACGCTATTAAGGCGAATACTCATAAATGGCAACGTTGTCCCAGTTGAGGAAAGAAGTTAGAACATGGACCCACGCTAGGCCGGTTGGGTATTCTGAGTTAACTGCTCACCAAGACCCTTATTCTTCCAAAACTTATTAATGCTCTTAAGGCGAATTCTCATCAATGGCAGTGTATTCGCACCGGACGAAAGAAGTTAAACAAGGACAGAATCTAGGCAGGTTTGAAACTCTGAGTTAGGTGCACTCCTAGGCTCTTATGATTCCCACACATATAATCCCTCTTAAGGTTATCACTCATGTGGGAGAGTGTTCCCAGTGGAGTAAAGAAGTTAGAATGAGGATGGACTTAAGGCAGGTTGGATACTCTGAGTTAAGTGCAGGACAAGGCCCTTATGCTTCCAAAACGTATAAACCCTCTTCAGGCAAACACTCATAAATGACACTGTTTTCCCAGTGAGGAAATAAGTTAGAACAAGGACAGATGCTAGGCAGGTTGAATACTCTGCGATAAGTACACGCCCAGGCCCTTATGCTTCCAAAACGTAAAAACGCTACTAAGGCGAATACTCATAAATGGCAATGTTTTCCCAGTTCAACAAAGAAGTGAGAAGAAGGACGAACTCTAGGCTGCTTGGATACTCTAAGTTAAGTGCATGCCAAGTCCCTTATGCTTCCAAAACCTATAAACGCTACGAAGGCGTATACTCATAAATGGTAATGTTGTCCCAGTTGAGGAAAGAAGTTCGAACAAGGGCGGACTTAAGGCAGGTTGGATACTCTGAGTTAAGTGCAGACCAAGGCCCTTATGCTTCCAAAACGTATAAACGCTCTTAAGGCAAACTCTCATAAATGACACTGTTTTCGCAGTGAGGAATGAAGTTAGAACAAGGACAGACCCTAGGCAGGTTGAAAACACCGAGATAAGTGCACGCCTAGGCCCTTATGCTTCCACAACGTAAAAACGCTACTAAGGCGAATAATCATAAATGGCAACGTTTTCCCAGTTGAGGATAGAAGTTAGAAGAAAGACAGACGCTAGGCCAGTTGGATATTCTGAGTTAACTGCTCACTAAGCCCCTTATGCTTCCAAAAGTTATTAACGCTCTTAAGGCGAATATTCATCAATGGCAGTGTATTCGCACCAGACGAAAGAAGTTAAAACAAGGACAGACTCTAGGCAGGTTGGAAACTCTGAGTTAAGTGCACTCCTAGGCTCTTATGATTCCCACACATATAATCGCTCTTAAGGTTAACACTCATATGTGGGAAAGTGTTCCCAGTGGAGGAAAGAAGTTAGAACGAGGACGGACTTAAGGCAGGGTGGATACTCTGAGTTAAGTGCAGCCCAAGGACCTTATGCTTCCAAAACGTATAAACGCTCTTCAGGCAAACACTCATAAATGGCACTGTTTTCCCAGTGAGGAAAGAAGTTAGAAGAAGGACAGACGCTAGGCAAGTTGAATACTCTGAGATAAATGCACGCCTAGGCCCTTATGCTTCCAAAACGTAAAAACACTACTAAGGTGCATACTCATAAATGGCAATGTTTTCCCAGTTCAGAAAAGAAGTGAGAAGAAGGACAAACTATAGGCTTCTTGGATACTCTGAGTTAAGTGCACGCCAAGTCCCTTATGATTCCAAAACTTATAAACGCTACCAATCCCTATAAAAGCTCTTAAGGCGAATACTCATCAATGGCAATGTTTTCGCATTTGAAGAAAAAGTTAGAACAAGGACAGACTCCAGGCTGGTTGGAACTCTGAGTTAAGTGCACACCAAGGCCCTTATGCTTCCATAACGTATAAACGCTCTTAAGGCGAATGTTCCTCAATGGCAGTGTTTTCCCAGTTGAAGAAAGAAGTTACAACAAGGACGGAACCTAGGCAGTTTGGATACTCTCAGTGAAGTGCATACCTGGGCCCCTATGCTTCCAAAACATAGAATCGGGCTTAAGGTGAACGCTCATATGTGGGAGAGTGTTCCCAGTTGAGGAAAGAAGTTAGAACGAGGACGGACTTAAGGCACGCTGGATACTCTGAATTAAGGTCATGCTAAGTCCCTTATGCCTCCAAAATGTATGGTCGCTCTCAAGGCTAACACACATATGGGCAGAGTGTTCCCAATTCAGAAAATAAGTTAGAAGATGGTGGACTCTAGGCTGCTTGGATACTCTGAGTTAAGTGCATGACAAAGCGCTAATGCTTCCAAAACATATAAACGCTACTAAGGCGAATACTCATGAATGGCAATGTTTTCCCAGTTGAGGATAGAAGGTAGAACAAAGACAGAAGAGAGGCCGGTTGGAAACTCTGACATAAGTGATACCCAAGGCCCTTATGCTTCCAAAACTTATAGTCGCTCTCAGGGCTAACGGACATATGTGGCAGAGTGTTCCCAGTTCAGAAAAGAAGTGAGAAGAAGGAGGGACTCTAGGCTGCTTGGATACTCTGAGTTAAGTGCGCGACAAGGCCCTATGCTTCAAAAACCTATAAACGCTACTAAGACGAATACTCATAAATGGCAATGTTGTCCCAGTTGAGGAAAGAAGTTACAACAAGGACAGACGCCAGGCCGGTTGGATATTCTGAGTTAAGTGCTCACCAAGCCATTTATGCTTCCAAAACATATAAACGCTCTTAAGGCAAATACTCATAAATGGCAATCTTTTCCCAGTTGAGGATAGAAGTTAGAACAAAAACAGCGAGGCCAGTTGGATACTCTGAGATAAGTGATAGCCAAGGCCCTTACGCTTCCAAAATGTATGGTCGCTCTCAAGGTTAACGGACATATGTGGCAGAGTGTTCCCAGTTCAGAAAAGAAGTGAGAAGAAGGACGGACTCTAGGCTGCTTGGTTACTCTAAGTTAAGTGCACGACAAGTCCCTTATGCTTCCAAACCGTATAAACACTACTAAGGTGAATACTCATAAATGGCAATGTTGTCCCAGTTGAGGAAAGAAGTTAGAACAAGGAAAGACACTAGTCCTGTTGGATATTCTGAGTTAAGTGCTCACCAAGCCCATTATGCTTCCAAAACGTATAAACGCTCTTAAGGCAAATATTCATCAATGGCAGTGTATTCGCATTTGAAGAAAAAGTTAGAACAAGAAAAAGTTAGAACAAGGACAGACTCCAGGCAGGTTGGAACTCTGAGTTAAGTGCACACCAAGGCCCTTATGCTTCCATAACGTATAAACGCTCTTAAGGTGAATACTCCTCAATGGCAGTGTTTTCCCAGTTGAGGAAAGAAGTTACAACAAGGACGGAACCTAGGCAGTTTGGATACTCTGAGTGAAGTGCACACCTGGGACCCTATGCTTCCAAAACATAGAATCGCACTTAAGGTGAACGCTCATATGTGGGAGAGTGTTCCCAGTTGAGGAAAGAAGTTAGAACGAGGACGGACTTAAGGCACGCTGGATACTCTGAGGTAAGTGATAGCCAAGGTCCTTATGCTTCCAAAATGTATGGTCGCTCTCAAGGCTAACACACATATGTGGCAGCGTGTTCCCAGTTAAGAAAAGAAGTTAGAAGAAGGACGGACTCTAGGCTGCTTGGATACTCTGAGTTAAGTGCATGACACGGTGCTAATGCTTTCAAAACATATAAATGCTACTAAGGCGAATACTCATGAATGGCAAAGTTTTCCCAGTTGAGAATAGAAGTTAGAACAAAGACAGAAGCGAGGCTGGTTGGAAACTCTGAGATAAGTGATAGCCAAGGCCCTTATGCTTCCAAAACTTATGGTGGCTCTCAAGGCTAACGGACATATGTGGCAGAGTGTTCCCAGTTCAGAAAAGAAGTGAGAAGAAGGAGGGACTCTAGGCTGCTTGGATACTCTGAGTTAAGTGCACGACAAGGCCCTAAGCTTCAAAAACCTATAAACGCTAGTAAGACGAATACTCATAAATGGCAATATTGTCCCAGTTGAGGAAAGAAGTTAGAACCAGGCCAAACGCCAGGCCGGTTGGATATTCTGAGTTAAGTGCTCACCAAGCCATTTATGCTTCCAAAACATATAAACGCTCTTAAGGCAAATACTCATAAATGGCAATCTTTTCCCAATTGAGGATAGAAGTTAGAACAAAAACAGCGAGGCCAGTTGGATACTCTGAGATAAGTGATAGCCAAGGCCCTTATGCTTCCAAAATGTATGGTCGCTCTCAAGGCTAACGGACATATGTGGCAGAGTGTTCCCAGTTCAGAAAAGAAGTGAGAGGAAGGACGGACTCTAGGCTGCTTGGTTACTCTGAGTTAAGTGCACGACAAGTCCCTTATGCTTCCAAACCGAATAAACGCTACTAAGACGAATACTCATAAATGGCAATGTTGTCCCAGTTGAGGAAAGAAGTTAGAACAAGGAAAGACGCTAGTCCGGTTGGATATTCTGAGTTAAGTGCTCACCAAGCCATTATGCTTCCAAAACGTATAAACGCTCTTAAGGAGAATATTCATCAATGGCAGTGTATTCGCAGTGGAGGAAAGAAGTTAGAACAAGGACTGACTCCAGGCTGGTTGGAAACTCTGAGTAGAGTGCACTCCAGGGCTCTTATGTTTCCCAAACATATAATCGCACTTAAGGTTAACACTCATATGTGGGAGAGTGTTCCCTGTTGAGGAAAGAAGTTAGAATCAGGATGGACTTAAGGCCGGTTGGATACTCTGAGTTAAGTTCAGGCCAAGGACCTTATGCTTCCAAAATGTATAAACGCTCTTAAGGCAAACACTCATAAATGGCACCGTTTTGCCTGTAAGGAAAGAAGTTAGAACAAGGACAGGCACTAGACAGGTTGGATACTCTCAGTTCAGTGCACTCCAAGGCCCTAATGCTTCCAAAACATATGGTCTCTCTCAAGGATAACACACATATGTGGCAGAGTGTTCCTAGTTAAGAAAGAAGTTAGAAGAAGGAGGGACTCTAGAGTGCTTGGCTACTCTGAGTTAAGTTCAGGCGAAAGCCCTAATGCTTCCAAAACGTATAAAGGCTATTTAGGCGAACACTCATAAATGGCAATGTTTTCCCAGTGAGGAAAGAAGTTAGAACAAGGACAGACGCTAGGCTGTTTGGATACTCTCAGTTCAGTGCACTCCAAGGCCCTAATGCTTCCAAAACATATACTTCCGCTTTATTCGAAAATCCGTCAATGGCAGTGTTTTCCCAGTGGAGGTAAGCAGTGAGAACGAGGAAGGAGGCTAGGCAGGTTGATATTCTGGTTAAGCGTTCACCAAGCACCTTATGCTTCCAATCCCTATAAAAGCTCTTAAGGCGAATGCTCATCAATGGCAGTGTTTTCACATTTGAAGAAAAAGTTAGAACAAGGACAGACTCCAGGCAGGTTGGAACTCTGAGTTAAGTGCACACCAAGGCCCTTATGCTTCCATAACGTATAAACGCTCTTAAGGCGAATACTCCTCAATGGCAGTGTTTTCCCAGTTGAGGAAAGAAGTTACAACAAGGACGGAACCTAGGCAGTTTGGATACTCTGAGTGAAGTGCACACCTGGGACCCTATGCTTCCAAAACATAGAATCGCGCTTAAGGTGAACGCTCATATGTGGGAGACTGTTCCCAGTTGAGGAAAGAAGTTACAACCAGGACAGAACTTAGGCAGTTTGGATATTCTGAGTTAAGTGCACTCCTAGGCCCTTATCCTTCCAAAATATATAATCGCACTTAAGGTTAACAGTCATATGTGGGAGCGTGTTCCCAGTTGAGGAAAGAAGTTATAAAGAGGACAAACTTAAGGCACGTTGGATACTCTGAGTTAAGTGCAGGCCAAGGCCCTTAGGCTTCCAAAACTTATTAACGCTCTGAAGGCGAATATTCATCAATGGCAGTGTATTCGCACTGGAGGAAAGAAGTTAAAACAAGCACAGACTCTAGACAGGTTGGAAACTCTGAGTTAAGTGCACTCCTAGGCGCTTATGATTCCCACACATATAATCGCTCTTAAGGCTAACACTCATGTGGGAGAGTATTCCCAGTGGAGGAGAGAAGTTAGAACCAGGACGGTCTTAAGGCAGGTTGGATACTCTGAGTTACAGGCAGGCCAAGGCCCTTCTGATTCCAAAACCTATAAACGCTCTTCAGGCAAACACTCATAAATGGCACTGTTTTCCCAGTGAGGAAAGAAGTTAGAACAACGACAGACGTTAGGCAGGTTGAATACTCTGAGATAAGTGCATGCCTAGGCCCTTATGCTTCCAAAATGTAAAACGCTACTAAGGCGAATACTCATAAATGGCCCTGTTTTCCCAGTTCAGAAAAGAAGTGAAAAGAAGGACGTACTCTAGGCTGCTTGGATACTCTGAGTTAAGGGCAACCCAGTCCCTTATGCTTCGAAAACTTATAAACGCGACTAAGGCAAATACTCATAAATGGCAATGCTGTTCCAGTGGAGGAAAGAAGTTAGAACGAGGACGGACTTAAGACAGGTTGGATACTCTGAGTTACAGGCAAGCCAAGGCCCTTCTGCTTCCAAAACGTATAAACGCTCTTCAGGCAAACACTCATCCATGGCACTGTTTTCCCAGAGTGGAAAGAAGATAGAACTAGGACAGACGCGAGGCAGGTTGAAGACTCTGAGATAACTCTACACCTAGGTCCTTATGCTTCCAAAACGTAAAACGCTACTAAGGCGAATACTCATAAATGGCCCTGTTTTCCCAGTTCAGAAAAGAAGTGAGAAGAAGGACGAACTCTAGGCTGCTTGGATACTCTGAGTTATGTGTATGCCAAGTCCCATATGCTTCCAAAACCTGGGAACGCTACTAAGGCGAATACTCATAAATAGCAATGTTGTCCCAGTGGAGGAAAGAAGTTAGATCGAGGACACACTTAAGGTAGGTTGGAGACTCTGAGTTAAGTGCAGGCCAAGTCCCTTATGCTTCCAAAACGTGTAAATGCGACTAAGGCAAATACTCATAAAGGGCAATGTTTTCCCATTGGAGGAAAGATGTTAGAACGAGGACGGACTTAAGGCAGGTTGGATACTCTGAGTTACAGGCAAGCCAAGGCCCTTCTGCTTCCAAAACGTATAAACGCTCTTCAGGCAAACACTCATCCATGGCACTGTTTTCCCAGAGTGGAAAGAAGATAGAACTAGGACAGACGCGAGGCAAGTTGAAGACTCTGAGATAACTCTACACCTAGGTCCTTATGCTTCCAAAACGTAAAACGCTACTAAGGCGAATACTCATAAATGGCCCTGTTTTCCCAGTTCAGAAAAGAAGTGAGAAGAAGGACGAACTCTAGGCTGCTTGGATACTCTGAGTTATGTGTATGCCAAGTCCCATATGCTTCCAAAACCTGGGAACGCTACTAAGGCGAATACTCATAAATAGCAATGTTGTCCCAGTGGAGGAAAGAAGTTAGATCGAGGACACACTTAAGGTAGGTTGGAGACTCTGAGTTAAGTGCAGGCCAAGTCCCTTATGCTTCCAAAACATATCAACGCTCTTCAGGCAAACACTCATAAATGGCATTGTTTTCGCAGTGAGGAATGAAGTTAGAACAAGGAAAGACGCTAGGCCGGTTGAATACTCTCAGATATGTGGAAGCCTAGGCCCTTATGCTTCCTGAACTGAAAAACGCTACTAAGGCGAATCCTCATAAGAGGGAGAGTTTTCCGATTTCAGAAAATAATTGAGAAGAAGAACGGACTCTAGGCTGCTTGGACACTCTGAGTTAAGTGCACATCAGTCCCTTATGCTTCCCAAACGTATAAACGCTTCTAAGGCCAATACTCATAAATGGCCATGTTGTCTCAGTTGAGGAAAGAACTTAGAACTAGGACGGACTTAAGGAAGGTTGGATACTCTGAGTTACAGGCAGGCCAAGTCCCTTATGCTTCCAAAACCTGTGAATGCTCCTAAGGCAAATACTCATAAATGGCAATGTGGTCCCAGTGGAGGAAAGAAGTTAGATCGAGGAGGCACTTAAGGCAGGTTGTAAACTCTGAGTTAAGTGCAGGCCAAGTCCCTTATGCTTCCAAAACATATCAACGCTCTTCAGGCAAACACTCATAAATGGCAAAGTTTTCGCAGTGAGGAATGAAGTTAGAACAAGGAGAGACGCTAGGCCGGTTGAATACTCTGAGATAAGTGGAAGACTAGGCCCTTATGCTTCCAAAACGTAAAAACGCTACTAAGGCGATTACTCATAAATGGCAATGTTGTCCCAGTGGAGGAAAGAAGTTAGACCGAGGATGCACTTAAGGTAGGTGGAAACTCTGAGTTAAGTGCAGGCCAAGTCCCTTATGCTTCCAAAACGTATATACGCTCTTCAGGCAAACACTCATACATGGCACTGTTTTCCCAGAGTGGAAAGAAGATAGAACTAGGACAGACGCGAGGCAAGTTGAAGACTCTGAGATAACTCTACACCTAGGTCCTTATGCTTCCAAAACGTAAAACGCTACTAAGGCGAATACTCATAAATGGCCCTGTTTTCCCAGTTCAGAAAAGAAGTGAGAAGAAGGACGAACTCTAGGCTGCTTGGATACTCTGAGTTATGTGTATGCCAAGTCCCATATGCTTCCAAAACCTGGGAACGCTACTAAGGCGAATACTCATAAAGAGCAATGTTGTCCCAGTGGAGGAAAGAAGTTAGATCGAGGACACACTTAAGGTAGGTTGGAGACTCTGAGTTAAGTGCAGGCCAAGTCCCTTATGCTTCCAAAACATATCAACGCTCTTCAGGCAAACACTCATAAATGGCATTGTTTTCGAAGTGAGGAATGAAGTTAGAACAAGGAGAGATGCTAGGCCGGTTGAATACTCTCAGATATGTGGAAGCCTAGGCCCTTATGCTTCCTAAACTGAAAAACGCTACTAGGCGAATCCTCATAAGTGGGAGAGTTTTCCTATTTCAGAAAATAATTGAGAAGAAGGACGGACTCTAGGCTGCTTGGACACTCTGAGTTAAGTGCACGTCAGTCCCTTATGCTTCCCAAACGTATAAACGCTACTAAGGCCAATACTCATAAATGGCAGTGTTGTCCCAGTGGAGGAAAGAAGTTAGAACGAGGACGGACGTAAGGCAGGTTGGATACTCTGAGTTACAGGCAGGCCAAGTCCCTTCTACTTCCAAAACGTATAAACGCTCTTCAGGCAAACACTCATAAATGACACTGTGATCCCAGGGAGGAAAGAAATTAGAACTCGGACACAGCCTAGGCAGGTTGAATAATCTGAGATAACTGCACGCCTAGGCACTTCTGGCTCCAAAACGTAAAACGCTATTAAGTTGAATACTCCTAGTCGGCAATGTTTTCCCAGTACAGAAAAGAAGGGAAAAGAAGGAAGTACTCTAGGCTGCTTGGATACTCTGAGTTAAGGGCAACCCAGTCCCTTATGCTTCGAAAAATTATCAACGCGACTAAGGCAAATACTCATAAATGGCAATGCTGTCCCAGTGGAGGAAAGAAGTTAGAACGAGGACGGACTTAAGGCAGGTTGGATACTCTGAGTTACAGGCAAGCCAAGGCCCTTCTGCTTCCAAAACTTATAAACGCTCTTCAGGCAAACACTCATCCATGGCACTGTTTTCCCAGAGTGGAAAGAAGACAGAACTAGGACAGACGCGAGGCAGGTTAAAGACTCTGAGATAACTCTACACCTAGGTCCTTATGCTTCCAAAACGTAAAACGCTACTAAGGCGAATACTCATAAATGGCCCTGTTTTCCCAGTTCAGAAAAGAAGTGAGAAGAAGGACGAACTCTAGGCTGCTTGGATACTCTGAGTTATGTGTATGCCAAGGCCCATATGCTTCCAAAACCTGGGAACGCTACTAAGGCGAATACTCATAAATAGCAATGTTGTCCCAGTGGAGGAAAGAAGTTAGATCGAGGACACACTTAAGGTAGGTTGGAGACTCTGAGTTAAGTGCAGGCCAAGTCCCTTATGCTTCCAAAACGTGTAAATGCGACTAAGGCAAATACTCATAAAGGGCAATGTTGTCCCATTGGAGGAAAGAAGTTAGAACGAGGACGGACTTAAGGCAGGTTGGATACTCTGAGTTACAGGCAAGCCAAGGCCCTTCTGCTTCCAAAACGTGTAAACGCTCTTCAGGCAAACACTCATACATGGCACTGTTTTCCCAGAGTGGAAAGAAGATAGAACTAGGACAGACGCGAGGCAAGTTGAAGACTCTGAGATAACTCTACATCTAGGTCCTTATGCTTCCAAAACGTAAAACGCTACTAAGGCGAATACTCATAAATGGCCCTGTTTTCCCAGTTCAGAAAAGAAGGGAGAAGAAGGATGAACTCTACGCTGCTTGGATACTCTGAGTTATATGTATGCCAAGTCCCATATGCTTCCAAAACCTGGGAACGCTACTAAGGCGAATACTCATAAATAGCAATGTTGTCCCAGTGGAGGAAAGAAGTTAGATCGAGGACACACTTAAGGTAGGTTGGAGACTCTGAGTTAAGTGCAGGCCAAGTCCCTTATGCTTCCAAAACATATCAACGCTCTTTAGGCAAACACTCATAAATGGCATTGTTTTCGCAGTGAGGAATGAAGTTAGAACAAGGAGAGACGCTAGGCCGGTTGAATACTCTCAGATATGTGGAAGCCTAGGCCCGTATGCTTCCTAAACTGAAAAACGCTACTAAGGCGAATCCTCATAAGAGGGAGAGTTTTCCTATTTCAGAAAATAATTGAGAAGAAGAACGGACTCTAGGCTGCTTGGACACTCTGAGTTAAGTGCACGTCAGTCCCTTATGCTTCCCAAACGTATAAACGCTACTATGGCCAAAACTCATAAATGGCCATGTTGTCTCAGTGGAGGAAAGAACTTAGAACGAGGACGGACTTAAGGAAGGTTGGATACTCTGAGTTACAGGCAGGCCAAACCCTTCTACTTCCAAAACGTATAAACGCTCTTCAGGCAAACACTCATAAATGACACTGTGATCCCAGGGAGGAAAGAAATTAGAACTCGGACAGAGGCTAGGCAGGTTGAATACTCTGAGATAACTGCACGCCTAGGCACTTATGCTTCCAAAACGTAAAACGCTATTAAGTTGAATACTCATAATAGGCAATGTTTTCCCAGTTCAGAAAAGATGGGAGAAGAAGGACGTACTCTAGACTGCTTGGATACTCTGAGTTAAGTGCATGCCAAGTCCCTTGTGCTTCCAAAACCTATAAACGCGACTAAGGCAAATACTCATAAATGGCAATGCTGTCCCAGTGGACGAAAGAAGTTAGAACGAGGACGGACGTAAGGCAGGTTGGATACTCTGAGTTACAGGCAGGCCAAGTCCCTTCTACTTCCAAAACGTATAAACGCTCTTCAGGCAAACACTCATAAATGACACTGTGATCCCAGGGAGGAAAGAAATTAGAACTCGGACAGAGGCTAGGCAGGTTGAATAATCTGAGATAACTGCACGCCAAGGCACTTATGGCTCCAAAACGTAAAACGCTATTAAGTTGTATACTCATAGTAGGCTATGTTTTCCCAGTTCAGAAAAGAAGTGAAAACAAGGACGTACTCTAGGCTGCTTGGATACTCTGAGTTAAGAGCAACCCAGTCCCTTATGCTTCCAAAACTTATAAACGCGACTAAGGCAAATACTCTTAAATGGCAATGCTGTCCCAGTGGAGGAAAGAAGTTAACGAGGACGGACTTAAGGCAGGTTGGATACTCTGAGTTACAGGCAAGCCAAGGCCCTTCTGCTTCCAAAACGTTTAAACGCTCTTCAGGCAAACACTCATACATGGCACTGTTTTCCCAGAGTGGAAAGAAGATAGAACTAGGAGAGACGCGAGGCAGGTTGAAGACTCTGAGATAACTCTACACCTAGGTCCTTATGCTTCCAAAACGTAAAACGCTACTAAGGCGAATACTCATAAATGGCCCTGTTTTCCCAGTACAGAAAAGAAGTGAGAAGAAGGACGAACTCTAGGCTGCTTGGATAATCTGAGTTATGTGTATGCCAAGTCCCATATGCTTCCAAAACCTGGGAACGCTACTAAGGAGAATACTCATAAATAGCAATGTTGTCCCAGTGGAGCAAAGATGTTAGATCGAGGACACACTTAAGGTAGGTTGGAGACTCTGAGTTAAGTGCAGGCCAAGTCCCTTATGCTTCCAAAACATATCAACGCTCTTCAGGCAAACACTCATAAATGGCATTGTTTTCGCAGTGAGGAATGAAATTAGAACAAGGAGAGACGCTAGGCCGGTTGAATACTCTCAGATATGTGGAAGCCTAGGTCCTTATGCTTCCTAAACTGAAAAACGCTACTAAGGCGAATCCTCATAAGAGGGAGAGTTTTCCTATTTCAGAAAATAATTGAGAAGCAAAACGGACTCTAGGCTGCTTGGACACTCTGAGTTAAGTGCACGTCAGTCCCTTATGCTTCCCAAACGTATAAACGCTTCTAAGGCCAATACTCATAAATGGCCATGTTGTCTCAGTTGAGGAAAGAAGTTAGAACTAGGACGGACTTAAGGAAGGTTGGATACTCTGAATTACAGGCAGGCCAAGTCCCTTATGCTTCCAAAACCTGTGAATGCTCCTGAGGCAAATACTCATAAATGGCAATGTGGTCCCAGTGGAGGAAAGAAGTTAGATCGAGGATGCACTTAAGGCAGGTTGTAAACTCTGAGTTAAGTGCAGGCCAAGTTCCTTATGCTTCCAAAACATATCAACGCTCTTCAGGCAAAAACTCATAAATGGCAAAGTTTTCGCTGTGAGGAATGAAGTTAGAATAAGGAGAGACGCTAGGCCGGTTGAATACTCTGAGATAAATGGAAGACTAAGCCCTTATGCTTCCTAAACTGAAAAACTCTACTAAGGCGAATCCTCATAAATGGCAAAGTTTTCCTATTTCAGAAAATAATTGAGAAGAAGGACGGACTCTAGGCTGCTTGGACACTCTGAGTTAAGTGCCCGTCAAGTCCCTTATGCTTCCCAAACGTATAAACGCTACTAAGGCCAATACTCATAAATGGCAGTGTTGTCCCAGTGGAGGAAAGAAGTTAGAACGAGGACGGACGTAAGGCAGGTTGGATAGTCTGAGTTACAGGCAGGCCAAGTCCCTTCTACTTCCAAAACGTATAAACGCTCTTCAGGCAAACACTCATAAATGACACTGTGATCCCAGGGAGGAAAGAAATTAGAACTCGGACAGAGGCTAGGCAGGTAGAATACTCTGAGATAACTGCACGCCTAGGCACTTATGCTTCCAAAACGTAAAACGCTATTAAGTTGAATACTCATAATAGGCAATGTTTTCCCAGTTCAGAAAAGATGGGAGAAGAAGGACGTACTCTAGACTGCTTGGATACTCTGAGTTAAGTGCATGCCAAGTCCCTTGTGCTTCCAAAACCTATAAACGCGACTAAGGCAAATACTCATAAATGGCAATGCTGTCCCAGTTGAGGAAAGAAGTTAGAACGAGGACGGACGTAAGGCAGGTTGGATACTCTGAGTTACAGGCAGGCCAAGTCCCTTCTACTTCCAAAACGTATAAACGCTCTTCAGGCAAACACTCATAAATGACACTGTGATCCCAGGGAGGAAAGAAATTAGAACTCGGACAGAGGCTAGGCAGGTTGAATAATCTGAGATAACTGCACGCCTAGGCACTTATGGCTCCAAAACGTAAAACGCTATTAAGTTGAATACTCAGAGTAGGCAATGTTTTCCCAGTTCAGAAAAGAAGTGAAAAGAAGGACGTACTCTAGGCTGCTTGGATACTCTGAGTTAAGAGCAACCCAGTCCCTTATGCTTCCAAAACTTATAAACGCGACTAAGGCAAATACTCATAAATGGCAATGCTGTCCCAGTGGAGGAAAGAAGTTAGAATGAGGACGGACTTAAGGCACGTTGGATACTCTGAGTTACACGCAAGCCAATGCCCTTCTGCTTCCAAAACGTATAAACACTCTTCAGGCAAACACTCATCCATGGCACTGTTTTCCCAGAGTGGAAAGAAGATAGAACTAGGACAGACGCGAGGCAAGTTGAAGACTCTGAGATAACTCTACACCTAGGTCCTTATGCTTCCAAAACGTAAAACGCTACTAAGGCGAATACTCATAAATGGCCCTGTTTTCCCAGTTCAGAAAAGAAGTGAGAAGAAGGACGAACTCTAGGCTGCTTGGATACTCTGAGTTATGTGTATGCCAAGTCCCATATGCTTCCAAAACCTGGGAACGCTCCTAAGGCGAATACTCATAAATAGCAATGTTGTCCCAGTGGAGGAAAGAAGTTAGATCGAGGACACACTTAAGGTAAGTTGGAGACTCTGAGTTAAGTGCAGGCCAAGTCCCTTATGCTTCCAAAACATATCAACGCTCTTCAGGCAAACACTCATAAATGGCATTGTTTTCGCAGTGAGGAATGAAGTTAGAACAAGGAGAGACGCTAGGCCGGTTGAATACTCTCAGATATGTGGAAGCCTAGGTCCTTAGGCTTCCTAAACTGAAAAACGCTACTAAGGCGAATCCTCATAAGAGGGAGAGTTTTCCTATTTCAGAAAATAATTGAGAAGCAGAACGGACTCTAGGCTGCTTGGACACTCTGAGTTAAGTGCACGTCAGTCCCTTATACTTCCCAAACGTATAAACGCTTCTAAGGCCAATACTCATAAATGGCCATGTTGTCTCAGTTGAGGAAAGAAGTTAGAACTAGGACGGACTTAAGGAAGGTTGGATACTCTGAGTTACAGGCAGGCCAAGTCCCTTATGCTTCCAAAACCTGTGAATGCTCCTAAGGCAAATACTCATAAATGGCAATGTGGTCCCAGTGGAGGAAAGAAGTTAGATCGAGGATGCACTTAAGGCAGGTTGTAAACTCTGAGTTAAGTGCAGGCCAAGTCCCTTATGCTTCCATAACATATCAACGCTCTTCAGGCAAAAACTCATAAATGGCAAAGTTTTCGCAGTGAAGAATGAAGTTAGAACAAGGAGAGACGCTAGGCCGGTTGAATACTCTGAGATAAGTGGAAGACTACGCCCTTATGCTTCCTAAACTGAAAAACTCTACTAAGGCGAATCCTCATAAATGGCAAAGTTTTCCTATTTCAGAAAATAATTGAGAAGAAGGACGGACTCTAGGCTGCTTGGACAGAGGCTATGCAGGTTGAATACTCTGAGATAACTGCACGCCTAGGCACTTATGCTTCCAAAACGTAAAACGCTATTAAGTTGAATACTCATAATAGGCAATGTTTTCCCAGTTCAGAAAAGATGGGAGAAGAAGGACGTACTCTAGACTGCTTGGATACTCTGAGTTAAGTGCATGCCAAGTCCCTTGTGCTTCCAAAACCTATAAACGCGACTAAGGCAAATACTCATAAATGGCAATGCTGTCCCAGTTGAGGAAAGAAGTTAGAACGAGGACGGACGTAAGGCAGGTTGGATACTCTGAGTTACAGGCAGGCCAAGTCCCTTCTACTTCCAAAACGTATAAACGCTCTTCAGGCAAACACTCATAAATGACACTGTGATCCCAGGGAGGAAAGAAATTCGAACTCGGACAGAGGCTAGGCAGGTTGAATAATCTGAGATAACTGCACGCCTAGGCACTTATGGCTCCAAAACGTAAAACGCTATTAAGTTGAATACTCAGAGTAGGCAATGTTTTCCCAGTTCAGAAAAGAAGTGAAAGAAGGACGTACTCTAGGCTGCTTGGATACTCTGAGTTAAGAGCAACCCAGTCCCTTATGCTTCCAAAACTTATAAACGCGACTAAGGCAAATACTCATAAATGGCAATGCTGTCCCAGTGGAGGAAAGAAGTTAGAATGAGGACGGACTTAAGGCACGTTGGATACTCTGAGTTACACGCAAGCCAATGCCCTTCTGCTTCCGAAACGTATAAACACTCTTCAGGCAAACACTCATCCATGGCACTGTTTTCCCAGAGTGGAAAGAAGATAGAACTAGGACAGACGCGAGGCAAGTTGAAGACTCTGAGATAACTCTACACCTAGGTCCTTATGCTTCCAAAACGTAAAACGCTACTAAGGCGAATACTCATAAATGGCCCTGTTTTCCCAGTTCAGAAAAGAAGTGAGAAGAAGGACGAACTCTAGGCTGCTTGGATACTCTGAGTTATGTGTATGCCAAGTCCCATATGCTTCCAAAACCTGGGAACGCTTCTAAGGCGAATACTCATAAATAGCAATGTTGTCCCAGTGGAGGAAAGAAGTTAGATCGAGGACACACTTAAGGTAAGTTGGAGACTCTGAGTTAAGTGCAGGCCAAGTCCCTTATGCTTCCAAAACATATCAACGCTCTTCAGGCAAACACTCATAAATGGCATTGTTTTCGCAGTGAGGAATGAAGTTAGAACAAGGAGAGACGCTAGGCCAGTTGAATACTCTCTGATATGTGGAAGCCTAGGTCCTTAGGCTTCCTAAACTGAAAAACGCTACTAAGGCGAATCCTCATAAGAGGGAGAGTTTTCCTATTTCAGAAAATAATTGAGAAGAAGAACGGACTCTAGGCTGCTTGGACACTCTGAGTTAAGTGCACGTCAGTCCCTTATACTTCCCAAACGTATAAACGCTTCTAAGGCCAATACTCATAAATGGCCATGTTGTCTCAGTTGAGGAAAGAAGTTAGAACTAGGACGGACTTAAGGAAGGTTGGATACTCTGAGTTACAGGCAGGCCAAGTCCCTTATGCTTCCAAAACCTGTGAATGCTCCTAAGGCAAATACTCATAAATGGCAATGTGGTCCCAGTGGAGGAAAGAAGTTAGATCGAGGATGCACTTAAGGCAGGTTGTAAACTCTGAGTTAAGTGCAGGCCAAGTCCCTTATGCTTCCATAACATATCAACGCTCTTCAGGCAAAAACTCATAAATGGCAAAGTTTTCACAGTGAGGAATGAAGTTAGAACAAGGAGAGACGCTAGGCCGGTTGAATACTCTGAGATAAGTGGAAGACTACGCCCTTATGCTTCCTAAACTGAAAAACGCTACTAAGGCCAATCCTCATAAATGGCAAAGTTTTCCTATTTCAGAAAATAATTGAGAAGAAGGACGGACTCTAGGCTGCTTGGACACTCTGAGTTAAGTGCCCGTCAAGTCCCTTATGCTTCCCAAACGTATAAACGCTACTAAGGCCAGTACTCATAAATGGCAGTGTTGTCCCAGTGGAGGAAAGAAGTTAGAACGAGGACGGACGTAAGGCAGGTTGGATACTCTGAGATACATGCAGGCCAAGACCCTTCTACTTCCAAAACGTATAAACGCTGTTCAGGCAAACACTCATAAATGACACTGTGATCCCAGGGAGGAAAGAAAGTAGAACTCGGACAGAGGCTAGGAAGGTTGAATACTCTGAGATAACTGCACGCCTAGGCACTTATGCTTCCAAAACGTAAAACGCTATTAAGTTGAATACTCATAATAGGCAATGTTTTCCCAGTTCAGAAAAGAAGTGAAAAGAAGGACGTACTCTAGGCTTCTTGGATACTCTGAGTTAAGAGCAACCCAGTCCCTTATGCTTCCAAAACTTATAAACGCGACTAAGGCAAATACTCATAAATGGCAATGCTGTCCCAGTGGAGGAAAGAAGTTAGAACGAGGACGGACTTAAGGCAGGTTGGATACTCTGAGTTACAGGCAAGCCAAGGCCCTTCTGCTTCCAAAACGTATAAACGCTCTTCAGGCAAACACTCATACATGGCACTGTTTTCCCAGAGTGGAAAGAAGATAGAACTAGGACAGACGCGAGGCAGGTTGAAGACTCTGAGATAACTCTACACCTAGGTCCTTATGCTTCCAAAACGTAAAACGCTACTAAGGCGAATACTCATAAATGGCCCTGTTTTCCCAGTTCAGAAAAGACGTGAGAAGAAGGACGAACTCTAGGCTGCTTGGATACTCTGAGTTATGTGTATGCCAAGTCCCATATGCTTCCAAAACCTGGGAACGCTACTAAGGCGAATACTCATAAATAGCAGTGTTGTCCCAGGGGGGGAAAGAAGTTAGATCGAGGACACACTTAAGGTAGGTTGGAGACTCTGAGTTAAGTGCAGGCCAAGTCCCTTATGCTTCCAAAACATATCAACGCTCTTCAGGCAAACACTCATAAATGGAATTGTTTTCGCAGTGAGGAATGAAGTTAGAACAAGGAGAGACGCTAGACCGGTTGAATACTCTCAGATATGTGGAAGCCTAGGTCCTTATGCTTCCTAAACTGAAAAACGCTACTAAGGCGAATCCTCATAAGAGGGAGAGTTTTCCTATTTCAGAAAATAATTGAGAAGAAGAACGGACTCTAGGCTGCTTGGACACTCTGAGTTAAGTGCACATCACTCCCTTATGCTTCCCAAACTTATAAACGCTTCTAAGGCCAATACTCATAAATGGCCATGTTGTCTCAGTTGAGGAAAGAAGTTAGAACTAGGACGGACTTAAGGAAGGTTGGATACTCTGAGTTACAGGCAGGCCAAGTCCCTTATGCTTCCAAAACCTGTGAATGCTCCTAAGGCAAATACTCATAAATGGCAATGTGGTCCCAGTGGAGGAAAGAAGTTAGATCGAGGATGCACTTAAGGCAGGTTGTAAACTCTGAGTTAAGTGCAGGCCAAGTCCCTTATGCTTCCAAAACATATCAACGCTCTTCAGGCAAACACACATAAATGGCAAAGTTTTCGCAGTGAGGAATGAAGTTAGAACAAGGAGAGACGCTAGGCCGGTTGAATACTCTGAGATAAGTGGAAGACTACGCCCTTATGCTTCCTAACTGAAAAACTCTACTAAGGCGAATCCTCATAAATGGCAAAGTTTTCCTATTTCAGAAAATAATTGAGAAGAAGGACGGACTCTAGGCTGCTTGGACACTCTGAGTTAAGTGCCCGTCAAGTCCCTTATGCTTCCCAAACGTATAAACGCTACTAAGGCCAATACTCATAAATGGCAGTGTTGTCCCAGTGGAGGAAAGAAGTTAGAATGAGGACGGATGTAAGGCAGGTTGGATACTCTGAGTTACAGGCAGGCCAAGTCCCTTCTACTTCCAAAACGTATAAACGCTCTTCAGGCAAACACTCATAAATGACACTGTGATCCCAGGGAGGAAAGAAATTAGAACTCGGACAGAGGCTAGGCAGGTTGAATACTCTGAGATAACTGCACGCCTAGGCACTTATGCTTCCAAAACGTAAAACGCTATTAAGTTGAATACTCATAATAGGCAATGTTTTCCCAGTTCAGAAAAGATGGGAGAAGAAGGACGTACTCTAGACTGCTTGGATACTCTGAGTTAAGTGCATGCCAAGTCCCTTGTGCTTCCAAAACCTATAAACGCGACTAAGGCAAATACTCATAAATGGCAATGCTGTCCCAGTTGAGGAAAGAAGTTAGAACGAGGACGGACGTAAGGCAGGTTGGATACTCTGAGTTACAGGCAGGCCAAGTCCCTTCTACTTCCAAAACGTATAAACGCTCTTCAGGCAAACACTCATAAATGACACTGTTATCCCAGGGAGGAAAGAAATTAGAACTCGGACAGAGGCTAGGCAGGTTGAATAATCTGAGATAACTGCAAGCCTAGGCACTTATGGCTCCAAAACGTAAAACGCTATTAAGTTGAATACTCATAGTAGGCAATGTTTTCCCAGTTCAGAAAAGAAGTGAAAAGAAGGACGTACTCTAGGCTGCTTGGATACTCTGAGTTAAGGGCAAACCAGTCCCTTATGCTTCCAAAACTTATAAACGCGACTAAGGCAAATACTCATAAATGGCAATGTTGTCCCAGTGGAGGAAAGAAGATAGAACGAGGACGGACTTAAGGCAGGTTGGATACCCTGAGTTAAAGCCAGGCCAAGTCCCTTATGCTTCCAAAACCTGTGAACTCTACTAAGGCAAATACTCATAAATGGCAATGTTTGCCCAGTTCAGAAAAGAAGTGAGAAGAAGGACAGACGCTAGGCAGGTTGAATACTCTGACATAAGTGCACACCTAGGCCCTTATGCTTCCAAAACGTAAAAACGCTGCGAAGGCGAATACTCATAAATGGCAATGTTTTCCCAGTTCAGAAAAGAAATGAGAAGAAGGACGGGTTCTAGGCTGCTTGGATACTCTGAGTTAGTGCAAGCCAAGTCCCTTATGCTTCCAAAACAAATAAATGCTACTAAGGCGAATACTCATAAATGGCAATGTTGTCCCAGTTGAGGAAAGAAGTTAGAATGAGGACGGACTTAAAGCAAGTTGGATACACTGAGTTAAGTGCACGCCAAGGCCCTTATGCTTCCAAAACCTGTAAACACTCTTAAGGCAAACACTCATAAATGGCACTGTTTTCACAGGGAAGAATGAAGTTAGAACAAGGACAGACGTTAGGCAAGTTGAATACTCTGAGGTAAGTGCACGCCTAGGGCCTTATGCTTCAGAAACGTAAAAACGCTGCTAAGGCTTTTACGCATAAATGGCAATGATTTCCCAGTTCAGAAAAGAAGTGAGAAGAAGGAAGGACTCTGGGCTGCTTGGATAATCTGAGTTAAGTGCACGCCAAGTCCCTTATGCTTCCAAAACGTATAAACGCGACTAAGGAGAATACTCATAAATGGCAATGTTATCCCAGTTGAGGATAGAAGTAAGAACAGAGACTGACGCTAGGCCAGTTGGATTCTCTGAGTTAACTGCTCACAAAGCCCCTTATGCTTCCAAAACTTATGAACGCTCTTAAGGCCAATATTCATCAATGGCAGTGTAATCGCACCGGACGAAAGAAGTTAAAACAAGGACAGACTCTAGGCCGGTTGGAAACTCTGAGTTAAGTGCACTCCTAGGCTCTGATGATTCCCACACATATAATCGCTCTTAAGGTTAACACTCATATGTGCGAAAGTGTTCCCAGTGGAGGAAAAAAGTTAAAAAGAGTATGGACTTAAGGCAGGTTGGATACTCTGAGTTAGAGGCAGGCCAAGTCCCTTATAGTTCCAAAACTTATAAACGCTCTTCCAAAACTTATTAACGCTCTTAAGGCGAATACGCATCAATGGCAGTGTATTCGCACCGGACGAAAGAAGTTAAAACAAGGAGAGACTCTAGGCAGGTTGGAAACTCTGAAGTGCACTCCTAGGCTCTTATGATTCCCACACATAACTGAGACTGATAGTCTCAGTTAACTGCTTACCAAGACCCTTATGCTTCCAAAACATAGTCCAAAACATGTCCAAAAGAGGACAGACTCTAGGCAGGTTGGAAACTCTGAGTTAAGTGCACTCCTATGCTCTGATGATTCCCAAACATATAATCGCTCTTAAGGTAAACACTCATATGTGGGAGAGTGTTCCCATTGGAGGAAAGAAGTTAGAACGAGGACGGACTTAAGGCAGGTTGGATACTCTGTGTTACGTGCAGCCCAAGGCCCATATGCTTCCAAAACGTATAAACGCTCTTCAGGCAAACACTCATAAATGGCACTGTTTTCGCCGTGAGTAATGAAGTTAGAACAAGGACAGATGCTAGGCAGTTTGAATACTCTGAGATAAGTGTACGTCTAGGCACTTATGCTTCCACAACGTAAAAACGCTACTAAAGCGAATACTCATATACGGCAATGTTTTCCCAGTTCAGAAAAGAAGTGAGAATAAGGAAGAACTCTAAGCTGCTTGGATACTCTGATTTAAGTGCAGCCAAGTCCTTTATGCTACCAAAACTTTTAAACGCTATTAAGGCGAATACTCATAAATGGCAACGTTGTCCCAGTTGAGGAAAGAAGTTAGAACATGGACCCACGCTAGGCCGGTTGGGTATTCTGAGTTAACTGCTCACCAAGACCCTTATTCTTCCAAAACTTATTAATGCTCTTAAGGCGAATTCTCATCAATGGCAGTGTATTCGCACCGGACGAAAGAAGTTAAACAAGGACAGAATCTAGGCAGGTTTGAAACTCTGAGTTAGGTGCACTCCTAGGCTCTTATGATTCCCACACATATAATCCCTCTTAAGGTTATCACTCATGTGGGAGAGTGTTCCCAGTGGAGTAAAGAAGTTAGAATGAGGATGGACTTAAGGCAGGTTGGATACTCTGAGTTAAGTGCAGGACAAGGCCCTTATGCTTCCAAAACGTATAAACCCTCTTCAGGCAAACACTCATAAATGACACTGTTTTCCCAGTGAGGAAATAAGTTAGAACAAGGACAGATGCTAGGCAGGTTGAATACTCTGCGATAAGTACACGCCCAGGCCCTTATGCTTCCAAAACGTAAAAACGCTACTAAGGCGAATACTCATAAATGGCAATGTTTTCCCAGTTCAACAAAGAAGTGAGAAGAAGGACGAACTCTAGGCTGCTTGGATACTCTAAGTTAAGTGCATGCCAAGTCCCTTATGCTTCCAAAACCTATAAACGCTACGAAGGCGTATACTCATAAATGGTAATGTTGTCCCAGTTGAGGAAAGAAGTTCGAACAAGGGCGGACTTAAGGCAGGTTGGATACTCTGAGTTAAGTGCAGACCAAGGCCCTTATGCTTCCAAAACGTATAAACGCTCTTAAGGCAAACTCTCATAAATGACACTGTTTTCGCAGTGAGGAATGAAGTTAGAACAAGGACAGACCCTAGGCAGGTTGAAAACACCGAGATAAGTGCACGCCTAGGCCCTTATGCTTCCACAACGTAAAAACGCTACTAAGGCGAATAATCATAAATGGCAACGTTTTCCCAGTTGAGGATAGAAGTTAGAAGAAAGACAGACGCTAGGCCAGTTGGATATTCTGAGTTAACTGCTCACTAAGCCCCTTATGCTTCCAAAAGTTATTAACGCTCTTAAGGCGAATATTCATCAATGGCAGTGTATTCGCACCAGACGAAAGAAGTTAAAACAAGGACAGACTCTAGGCAGGTTGGAAACTCTGAGTTAAGTGCACTCCTAGGCTCTTATGATTCCCACACATATAATCGCTCTTAAGGTTAACACTCATATGTGGGAAAGTGTTCCCAGTGGAGGAAAGAAGTTAGAACGAGGACGGACTTAAGGCAGGGTGGATACTCTGAGTTAAGTGCAGCCCAAGGACCTTATGCTTCCAAAACGTATAAACGCTCTTCAGGCAAACACTCATAAATGGCACTGTTTTCCCAGTGAGGAAAGAAGTTAGAAGAAGGACAGACGCTAGGCAAGTTGAATACTCTGAGATAAATGCACGCCTAGGCCCTTATGCTTCCAAAACGTAAAAACACTACTAAGGTGCATACTCATAAATGGCAATGTTTTCCCAGTTCAGAAAAGAAGTGAGAAGAAGGACAAACTATAGGCTTCTTGGATACTCTGAGTTAAGTGCACGCCAAGTCCCTTATGATTCCAAAACTTATAAACGCTACCAATCCCTATAAAAGCTCTTAAGGCGAATACTCATCAATGGCAATGTTTTCGCATTTGAAGAAAAAGTTAGAACAAGGACAGACTCCAGGCTGGTTGGAACTCTGAGTTAAGTGCACACCAAGGCCCTTATGCTTCCATAACGTATAAACGCTCTTAAGGCGAATGTTCCTCAATGGCAGTGTTTTCCCAGTTGAAGAAAGAAGTTACAACAAGGACGGAACCTAGGCAGTTTGGATACTCTCAGTGAAGTGCATACCTGGGCCCCTATGCTTCCAAAACATAGAATCGGGCTTAAGGTGAACGCTCATATGTGGGAGAGTGTTCCCAGTTGAGGAAAGAAGTTAGAACGAGGACGGACTTAAGGCACGCTGGATACTCTGAATTAAGGTCATGCTAAGTCCCTTATGCCTCCAAAATGTATGGTCGCTCTCAAGGCTAACACACATATGGGCAGAGTGTTCCCAATTCAGAAAATAAGTTAGAAGATGGTGGACTCTAGGCTGCTTGGATACTCTGAGTTAAGTGCATGACAAAGCGCTAATGCTTCCAAAACATATAAACGCTACTAAGGCGAATACTCATGAATGGCAATGTTTTCCCAGTTGAGGATAGAAGGTAGAACAAAGACAGAAGAGAGGCCGGTTGGAAACTCTGACATAAGTGATACCCAAGGCCCTTATGCTTCCAAAACTTATAGTCGCTCTCAGGGCTAACGGACATATGTGGCAGAGTGTTCCCAGTTCAGAAAAGAAGTGAGAAGAAGGAGGGACTCTAGGCTGCTTGGATACTCTGAGTTAAGTGCGCGACAAGGCCCTATGCTTCAAAAACCTATAAACGCTACTAAGACGAATACTCATAAATGGCAATGTTGTCCCAGTTGAGGAAAGAAGTTACAACAAGGACAGACGCCAGGCCGGTTGGATATTCTGAGTTAAGTGCTCACCAAGCCATTTATGCTTCCAAAACATATAAACGCTCTTAAGGCAAATACTCATAAATGGCAATCTTTTCCCAGTTGAGGATAGAAGTTAGAACAAAAACAGCGAGGCCAGTTGGATACTCTGAGATAAGTGATAGCCAAGGCCCTTACGCTTCCAAAATGTATGGTCGCTCTCAAGGTTAACGGACATATGTGGCAGAGTGTTCCCAGTTCAGAAAAGAAGTGAGAAGAAGGACGGACTCTAGGCTGCTTGGTTACTCTAAGTTAAGTGCACGACAAGTCCCTTATGCTTCCAAACCGTATAAACACTACTAAGGTGAATACTCATAAATGGCAATGTTGTCCCAGTTGAGGAAAGAAGTTAGAACAAGGAAAGACACTAGTCCTGTTGGATATTCTGAGTTAAGTGCTCACCAAGCCCATTATGCTTCCAAAACGTATAAACGCTCTTAAGGCAAATATTCATCAATGGCAGTGTATTCGCATTTGAAGAAAAAGTTAGAACAAGAAAAAGTTAGAACAAGGACAGACTCCAGGCAGGTTGGAACTCTGAGTTAAGTGCACACCAAGGCCCTTATGCTTCCATAACGTATAAACGCTCTTAAGGTGAATACTCCTCAATGGCAGTGTTTTCCCAGTTGAGGAAAGAAGTTACAACAAGGACGGAACCTAGGCAGTTTGGATACTCTGAGTGAAGTGCACACCTGGGACCCTATGCTTCCAAAACATAGAATCGCACTTAAGGTGAACGCTCATATGTGGGAGAGTGTTCCCAGTTGAGGAAAGAAGTTAGAACGAGGACGGACTTAAGGCACGCTGGATACTCTGAGGTAAGTGATAGCCAAGGTCCTTATGCTTCCAAAATGTATGGTCGCTCTCAAGGCTAACACACATATGTGGCAGCGTGTTCCCAGTTAAGAAAAGAAGTTAGAAGAAGGACGGACTCTAGGCTGCTTGGATACTCTGAGTTAAGTGCATGACACGGTGCTAATGCTTTCAAAACATATAAATGCTACTAAGGCGAATACTCATGAATGGCAAAGTTTTCCCAGTTGAGGATAGAAGTTAGAACAAAGACAGAAGCGAGGCTGGTTGGAAACTCTGAGATAAGTGATAGCCAAGGCCCTTATGCTTCCAAAACTTATGGTGGCTCTCAAGGCTAACGGACATATGTGGCAGAGTGTTCCCAGTTCAGAAAAGAAGTGAGAAGAAGGAGGGACTCTAGGCTGCTTGGATACTCTGAGTTAAGTGCACGACAAGGCCCTAAGCTTCAAAAACCTATAAACGCTAGTAAGACGAATACTCATAAATGGCAATATTGTCCCAGTTGAGGAAAGAAGTTAGAACCAGGCCAAACGCCAGGCCGGTTGGATATTCTGAGTTAAGTGCTCACCAAGCCATTTATGCTTCCAAAACATATAAACGCTCTTAAGGCAAATACTCATAAATGGCAATCTTTTCCCAATTGAGGATAGAAGTTAGAACAAAAACAGCGAGGCCAGTTGGATACTCTGAGATAAGTGATAGCCAAGGCCCTTATGCTTCCAAAACGTATGGTCGCTCTCAAGGCTAACGGACATATGTGGCAGAGTGTTCCCAGTTCAGAAAAGAAGTGAGAGGAAGGACGGACTCTAGGCTGCTTGGTTACTCTGAGTTAAGTGCACGACAAGTCCCTTATGCTTCCAAACCGAATAAACGCTACTAAGACGAATACTCATAAATGGCAATGTTGTCCCAGTTGAGGAAAGAAGTTAGAACAAGGAAAGACGCTAGTCCGGTTGGATATTCTGAGTTAAGTGCTCACCAAGCCATTATGCTTCCAAAACGTATAAACGCTCTTAAGGAGAATATTCATCAATGGCAGTGTATTCGCAGTGGAGGAAAGAAGTTAGAACAAGGACTGACTCCAGGCTGGTTGGAAACTCTGAGTAGAGTGCACTCCAGGGCTCTTATGTTTCCCAAACATATAATCGCACTTAAGGTTAACACTCATATGTGGGAGAGTGTTCCCTGTTGAGGAAAGAAGTTAGAATCAGGATGGACTTAAGGCCGGTTGGATACTCTGAGTTAAGTTCAGGCCAAGGACCTTATGCTTCCAAAATGTATAAACGCTCTTAAGGCAAACACTCATAAATGGCACCGTTTTGCCTGTAAAGAAAGAAGTTAGAACAAGGACAGGCACTAGACAGGTTGGATACTCTCAGTTCAGTGCACTCCAAGGCCCTAATGCTTCCAAAACATATGGTCTCTCTCAAGGATAACACACATATGTGGCAGAGTGTTCCTAGTTAAGAAAGAAGTTAGAAGAAGGAGGGACTCTAGAGTGCTTGGCTACTCTGAGTTAAGTTCAGGCGAAAGCCCTAATGCTTCCAAAACGTATAAAGGCTATTTAGGCGAACACTCATAAATGGCAATGTTTTCCCAGTGAGGAAAGAAGTTAGAACAAGGACAGACGCTAGGCTGTTTGGATACTCTCAGTTCAGTGCACTCCAAGGCCCTAATGCTTCCAAAACATATACTTCCGCTTTATTCGAAAATCCGTCAATGGCAGTGTTTTCCCAGTGGAGGTAAGCAGTGAGAACGAGGAAGGAGGCTAGGCAGGTTGATATTCTGGTTAAGCGTTCACCAAGCACCTTATGCTTCCAATCCCTATAAAAGCTCTTAAGGCGAATGCTCATCAATGGCAGTGTTTTCACATTTGAAGAAAAAGTTAGAACAAGGACAGACTCCAGGCAGGTTGGAACTCTGAGTTAAGTGCACACCAAGGCCCTTATGCTTCCATAACGTATAAACGCTCTTAAGGCGAATACTCCTCAATGGCAGTGTTTTCCCAGTTGAGGAAAGAAGTTACAACAAGGACGGAACCTAGGCAGTTTGAATACTCTGAGTGAAGTGCACACCTGGGACCCTATGCTTCCAAAACATAGAATCGCGCTTAAGGTGAACGCTCATATGTGGGAGACTGTTCCCAGTTGAGGAAAGAAGTTACAACCAGGACAGAACTTAGGCAGTTTGGATATTCTGAGTTAAGTGCACTCCTAGGCCCTTATCCTTCCAAAATATATAATCGCACTTAAGGTTAACAGTCATATGTGGGAGCGTGTTCCCAGTTGAGGAAAGAAGTTATAAAGAGGACAAACTTAAGGCACGTTGGATACTCTGAGTTAAGTGCAGGCCAAGGCCCTTAGGCTTCCAAAACTTATTAACGCTCTGAAGGCGAATATTCATCAATGGCAGTGTATTCGCACTGGAGGAAAGAAGTTAAAACAAGCACAGACTCTAGACAGGTTGGAAACTCTGAGTTAAGTGCACTCCTAGGCGCTTATGATTCCCACACATATAATCGCTCTTAAGGCTAACACTCATGTGGGAGAGTATTCCCAGTGGAGGAGAGAAGTTAGAACCAGGACGGTCTTAAGGCAGGTTGGATACTCTGAGTTACAGGCAGGCCAAGGCCCTTCTGATTCCAAAACCTATAAACGCTCTTCAGGCAAACACTCATAAATGGCACTGTTTTCCCAGTGAGGAAAGAAGTTAGAACAACGACAGACGTTAGGCAGGTTGAATACTCTGAGATAAGTGCATGCCTAGGCCCTTATGCTTCCAAAATGTAAAACGCTACTAAGGCGAATACTCATAAATGGCCCTGTTTTCCCAGTTCAGAAAAGAAGTGAAAAGAAGGACGTACTCTAGGCTGCTTGGATACTCTGAGTTAAGGGCAACCCAGTCCCTTATGCTTCGAAAACTTATAAACGCGACTAAGGCAAATACTCATAAATGGCAATGCTGTTCCAGTGGAGGAAAGAAGTTAGAACGAGGACGGACTTAAGACAGGTTGGATACTCTGAGTTACAGGCAAGCCAAGGCCCTTCTGCTTCCAAAACGTATAAACGCTCTTCAGGCAAACACTCATCCATGGCACTGTTTTCCCAGAGTGGAAAGAAGATAGAACTAGGACAGACGCGAGGCAGGTTGAAGACTCTGAGATAACTCTACACCTAGGTCCTTATGCTTCCAAAACGTAAAACGCTACTAAGGCGAATACTCATAAATGGCCCTGTTTTCCCAGTTCAGAAAAGAAGTGAGAAGAAGGACGAACTCTAGGCTGCTTGGATACTCTGAGTTATGTGTATGCCAAGTCCCATATGCTTCAAAAACCTGGGAACGCTACTAAGGCGAATACTCATAAATAGCAATGTTGTCCCAGTGGAGGAAAGAAGTTAGATCGAGGACACACTTAAGGTAGGTTGGAGACTCTGAGTTAAGTGCAGGCCAAGTCCCTTATGCTTCCAAAACGTGTAAATGCGACTAAGGCAAATACTCATAAAGGGCAATGTTGTCCCATTGGAGGAAAGATGTTAGAACGAGGACGGACTTAAGGCAGGTTGGATACTCTGAGTTACAGGCAAGCCAAGGCCCTTCTGCTTCCAAAACGTGTAAACGCTCTTCAGGCAAACACTCATACATGGCATTGTTTTCGAAGTGAGGAATGAAGTTAGAACAAGGAGAGATGCTAGGCCGGTTGAATACTCTCAGATATGTGGAAGCCTAGGCCCTTATGCTTCCTAAACTGAAAAACGCTACTAGGCGAATCCTCATAAGTGGGAGAGTTTTCCTATTTCAGAAAATAATTGAGAAGAAGGACGGACTCTAGGCTGCTTGGACACTCTGAGTTAAGTGCACGTCAGTCCCTTATGCTTCCCAAACGTATAAACGCTACTAAGGCCAATACTCATAAATGGCAGTGTTGTCCCAGTGGAGGAAAGAAGTTAGAACGAGGACGGACGTAAGGCAGGTTGGATACTCTGAGTTACAGGCAGGCCAAGTCCCTTCTACTTCCAAAACGTATAAACGCTCTTCAGGCAAACACTCATAAATGACACTGTGATCCCAGGGAGGAAAGAAATTAGAACTCGGACACAGCCTAGGCAGGTTGAATAATCTGAGATAACTGCACGCCTAGGCACTTCTGGCTCCAAAACGTAAAACGCTATTAAGTTGAATACTCCTAGTAGGCAATGTTTTCCCAGTACAGAAAAGAAGGGAAAAGAAGGAAGTACTCTAGGCTGCTTGGATACTCTGAGTTAAGGGCAACCCAGTCCCTTATGCTTCGAAAACTTATCAACGCGACTAAGGCAAATACTCATAAATGGCAATGCTGTCCCAGTGGAGGAAAGAAGTTAGAACGAGGACGGACTTAAGGCAGGTTGGATACTCTGAGTTACAGGCAAGCCAAGGCCCTTCTGCTTCCAAAACTTATAAACGCTCTTCAGGCAAACACTCATCCATGGCACTGTTTTCCCAGAGTGGAAAGAAGACAGAACTAGGACAGACGCGAGGCAGGTTAAAGACTCTGAGCTAACTCTACACCTAGGTCCTTATGCTTCCAAAACGTAAAACGCTACTAAGGCGAATACTCATAAATGGCCCTGTTTTCCCAGTTCAGAAAAGAAGTGAGAAGAAGGACGAACTCTAGGCTGCTTGGATACTCTGAGTTATGTGTATGCCAAGGCCCATATGCTTCCAAAACCTGGGAACGCTACTAAGGCGAATACTCATAAATAGCAATGTTGTCCCAGTGGAGGAAAGAAGTTAGATCGAGGACACACTTAAGGTAGGTTGGAGACTCTGAGTTAAGTGCAGGCCAAGTCCCTTATGCTTCCAAAACGTGTAAATGCGACTAAGGCAAATACTCATAAAGGGCAATGTTGTCCCATTGGAGGAAAGAAGTTAGAACGAGGACGGACTTAAGGCAGGTTGGATACTCTGAGTTACAGGCAAGCCAAGGCCCTTCTGCTTCCAAAACGTGTAAACGCTCTTCAGGCAAACACTCATACATGGCACTGTTTTCCCAGAGTGGAAAGAAGATAGAACTAGGACAGACGCGAGGCAAGTTGAAGACTCTGAGATAACTCTACATCTAGGTCCTTATGCTTCCAAAACGTAAAACGCTACTAAGGCGAATACTCATAAATGGCCCTGTTTTCCCAGTTCAGAAAAGAAGGGAGAAGAAGGATGAACTCTAGGCTGCTTGGATACTCTGAGTTATGTGTATGCCAAGTCCCATATGCTTCCAAAACCTGGGAACCCTACTAAGGCGAATACTCATAAATAGCAATGTTGTCCCAGTGGAGGAAAGAAGTTAGATCGAGGACACACTTAAGGTAGGTTGGAGACTCTGAGTTAAGTGCAGGCCAAGTCCCTTATGCTTCCAAAACATATCAACGCTCTTTAGGCAAACACTCATAAATGGCATTGTTTTCGCAGTGAGGAATGAAGTTAGAACAAGGAAAGACGCTAGGCCGGTTGAATACTCTCAGATATGTGGAAGCCTAGGCCCGTATGCTTCCTAAACTGAAAAACGCTACTAAGGCGAATCCTCATAAGAGGGAGAGTTTTCCTATTTCAGAAAATAATTGAGAAGAAGAACGGACTCTAGGCTGCTTGGACACTCTGAGTTAAGTGCACGTCAGTCCCTTATGCTTCCCAAACGTATAAACGCTTCTAAGGCCAATACTCATAAATGGCCATGTTGTATCAGTTGAGGAAAGAACTTAGAACTAGGACGGACTTAAGGAAGGTTGGATACTCTGAGTTACAGGCAGGCCAAACCCTTCTACTTCCAAAACGTATAAACGCTCTTCAGGCAAACACTCATAAATGACACTGTGATCCCAGGGAGGAAAGAAATTAGAACTCGGACAGAGGCTAGGCAGGTTGAATACTCTGAGATAACTGCACGCCTAGGCACTTATGCTTCCAAAACGTAAAACGCTATTAAGTTGAATACTCATAATAGGCAATGTTTTCCCAGTTCAGAAAAGATGGGAGAAGAAGGACGTACTCTAGACTGCTTGGATACTCTGAGTTAAGTGCATGCCAAGTCCCTTGTGCTTCCAAAACCTATAAACGCGACTAAGGCAAATACTCATAAATGGCAATGCTGTCCCAGTTGAGGAAAGAAGTTAGAACAAGGATGGACGTAAGGCAGGTTGGATACTCTGAGTTACAGGCAGGCCAAGTCCCTTCTACTTCCAAAACGTATAAACGCTCTTCAGGCAAACACTCATAAATGAGACTGTTATCCCAGGGAGGAAAGAAATTAGAACTCGGACACAGGCTAGGCAGGTTGAATAATCTGAGATAACTGCACGCCTAGGCACTTATGGCTCCAAAACGTAAAACGCTATTAAGTTGAATACTCCTAGTAGGCAATGTTTTCCCAGTTCAGAAAAGAAGTGAAAACAAGGACGTACTCTAGGCTGCTTGGATACTCTGAGTTAAGGGCAACCCAGTCCCTTATGCTTCCAAAACGTGTAAATGCGACTAAGGCAAATACTCATAAAGGGCAATGTTGTCCCATTGGAGGAAAGAAGTTAGAACGAGGACGGACTTAAGGCAGGTTGGATACTCTGAGTTACAGGCAAGCCAAGGCCCTTCTGCTTCCAAAACGTATAAACGCTCTTCAGGCAAACACTCATCCATGGCACTGTTTTCCCAGAGTGGAAAGAAGACAGAACTAGGACAGACGCGAGGCAGGTTGAAGACTCTGAGATAACTCTACACCTAGGTCCTTATGCTTCCAAAACGTAAAACGCTACTAAGGCGAATACTCATAAATGGCCCTGTTTTCCCAGTTCAGAAAAGAAGTGAGAAGAAGGACGAACTCTAGGCTGCTTGGATACTCTGAGTTATGTGTATGCCAAGTCCCATATGCTTCCAAAACCTGGGAACGCTGCTAAGGCGAATACTCATAAATAGCAATGTTGTCCCAGTGGAGGAAAGAAGTTAGATCGAGGACACACTTAAGGTAGGTTGGAGACTCTGAGTTAAGTGCAGGCCAAGTCCCTTATGCTTCCAAAACATATCAACGCTCTTCAGGCAAACACTCATAAATGGCATTGTTTTCGCAGTGAGGAATGAAGTTAGAACAAGGAAAGACGCTAGGCCGGTTGAATACTCTCAGATATGTGGAAGCCTAGGCCCTTATGCTTCCTAAACTGAAAAACGCTACTAAGGCGAATCCTCATAAGAGGGAGAGTTTTCCTATTTCAGAAAATAATTGAGAAGAAGAACGGACTCTAGGCTGCTTGGACACTCTGAGTTAAGTGCACGTCAGTCCCTTATGCTTCCCAAACGTATAAACGCTTCTAAGGCCAATACTCATTAATGGCCATGTTGTCTCAGTTGAGGAAAGAACTTAGAACTAGGACGGACTTAAGGAAGGTTGGATACTCTGAGTTACAGGCAGGCCAAGTCCCTTATGCTTCCAAAACCTGTGAATGCTCCTAAGGCAAATACTCATAAATGGCAATGTGGTCCCAGTGGAGGAAAGAAGTTAGATCGAGGATGCACTTAAGGCAGGTTGTAAACTCTGAGTTAAGTGCAGGCCAAGTCCCTTATGCTTCCAAAACATATCAACGCTCTTCAGGCAAACACTCATAAATGGCAAAGTTTTCGCAGTGAGGAATGAAGTTAGAACAAGGAGAGACGCTAGGTCGGTTGAATACTCTGAGATAAGTGGAAGACTAGGCCCTTATGCTTCCAAAACGTAAAAACGCTACTACGGCGATTACACATAAATGGCAATGTTGTCCCAGTGGAGGAAAGAAGTTAGATCGAGGATGCACTTAAGGTAGGTGGAAACTCTGAGTTAAGTGCAGGCCAAGTCCCTTATGCTTCCAAAACGTATATACGCTCTTCAGGCAAACACTCATCCATGGCACTGTTTTCCCAGAGTGGAAAGAAGATAGAACTAGGACAGACGCGAGGCAAGTTGAAGACTCTGAGATAACTCTACACCTAGGTCCTTACGCTTCCAAAACGTAAAACGCTACTAAGGCGAATACTCATAAATGGCCCTGTTTTCCCAGTTCAGAAAAGAAGTGAGAAGAAGGACGAACTCTAGGCTGCTTGGATACTCTGAGTTATGTGTATGCCAAGTCCCATATGCTTCCAAAACCTGGGAACGCTACTAAGGAGAATACTCATAAAGAGCAATGTTGTCCCAGTGGAGGAAAGAAGTTAGATCGAGGACACACTTAAGGTAGGTTGGAGACTCTGAGTTAAGTGCAGGCCAAGTCCCTTATGCTTCCAAAACGTGTAAATGCGACTAAGGCAAATACTCATAAAGGGCAATGTTGTCCCATTGGAGGAAAGAAGTTAGAACGAGGACGGACTTAAGGCAGGTTGGATACTCTGAGTTACAGGCAAGCCAAGGCCCTTCTGCTTCCAAAACGTGTAAACGCTCTTCAGGCAAACACTCATACATGGCATTGTTTTCGAAGTGAGGAATGAAGTTAGAACAAGGAGAGATGCTAGGCCGGTTGAATACTCTCAGATATGTGGAAGCCTAGGCCCTTATGCTTCCTAAACTGAAAAACGCTACTAGGCGAATCCTCATAAGTGGGAGAGTTTTCCTATTTCAGAAAATAATTGAGAAGAAGGACGGACTCTAGGCTGCTTGGACACTCTGAGTTAAGTGCACGTCAGTCCCTTATGCTTCCCAAACGTATAAACGCTACTAAGGCCAATACTCATAAATGGCAGTGTTGTCCCAGTGGAGGAAAGAAGTTAGAACGAGGACGGACGTAAGGCAGGTTGGATACTCTGAGTTACAGGCAGGCCAAGTCCCTTCTACTTCCAAAACGTATAAACGCTCTTCAGGCAAACACTCATAAATGACACTGTGATCCCAGGGAGGAAAGAAATTAGAACTCGGACACAGCCTAGGCAGGTTGAATAATCTGAGATAACTGCACGCCTAGGCACTTCTGGCTCCAAAACGTAAAGCGCTATTAAGTTGAATACTCCTAGTAGGCAATGTTTTCCCAGTACAGAAAAGAAGGGAAAAGAAGGAAGTACTCTAGGCTGCTTGGATACTCTGAGTTAAGGGCAACCCAGTCCCTTATGCTTCGAAAACTTATCAACGCGACTAAGGCAAATACTCATAAATGGCAATGCTGTCCCAGTGGAGGAAAGAAGTTAGAACGAGGACGGACTTAAGGCAGGTTGGATACTCTGAGTTACAGGCAAGCCAAGGCCCTTCTGCTTCCAAAACTTATAAACGGTCTTCAGGCAAACACTCATCCATGGCACTGTTTTCCCAGAGTGGAAAGAAGACAGAACTAGGACAGACGCGAGGCAGGTTAAAGACTCTGAGCTAACTCTACACCTAGGTCCTTATGCTTCCAAAACGTAAAACGCTACTAAGGCGAATACTCATAAATGGCCCTGTTTTCCCAGTTCAGAAAAGAAGTGAGAAGAAGGACGAACTCTAGGCTGCTTGGATACTCTGAGTTATGTGTATGCCAAGGCCCATATGCTTCCAAAACCTGGGAACGCTACTAAGGCGAATACTCATAAATAGCAATGTTGTCCCAGTGGAGGAAAGAAGTTAGATCGAGGACACACTTAAGGTAGGTTGGAGACTCTGAGTTAAGTGCAGGCCAAGTCCCTTATGCTTCCAAAACGTGTAAATGCGACTAAGGCAAATACTCATAAAGGGCAATGTTGTCCCATTGGAGGAAAGAAGTTAGAACGAGGACGGACTTAAGGCAGGTTGGATACTCTGAGTTACAGGCAAGCCAAGGCCCTTCTGCTTCCAAAACGTGTAAACGCTCTTCAGGCAAACACTCATACATGGCACTGTTTTCCCAGAGTGGAAAGAAGATAGAACTAGGACAGACGCGAGGCAAGTTGAAGACTCTGAGATAACTCTACATCTAGGTCCTTATGCTTCCAAAACGTAAAACGCTACTAAGGCGAATACTCATAAATGGCCCTGTTTTCCCAGTTCAGAAAAGAAGGGAGAAGAAGGATGAACTCTAGGCTGCTTGGATACTCTGAGTTATGTGTATGCCAAGTCCCATATGCTTCCAAAACCTGGGAACCCTACTAAGGCGAATACTCATAAATAGCAATGTTGTCCCAGTGGAGGAAAGAAGTTAGATCGAGGACACACTTAAGGTAGGTTGGAGACTCTGAGTTAAGTGCAGGCCAAGTCCCTTATGCTTCCAAAACATATCAACGCTCTTTAGGCAAACACTCATAAATGGCATTGTTTTCGCAGTGAGGAATGAAGTTAGAACAAGGAAAGACGCTAGGCCGGTTGAATACTCTCAGATATGTGGAAGCCTAGGCCCGTATGCTTCCTAAACTGAAAAACGCTACTAAGGCGAATCCTCATAAGAGGGAGAGTTTTCCTATTTCAGAAAATAATTGAGAAGAAGAACGGACTCTAGGCTGCTTGGACACTCTGAGTTAAGTGCACGTCAGTCCCTTATGCTTCCCAAACGTATAAACGCTTCTAAGGCCAATACTCATAAATGGCCATGTTGTATCAGTTGAGGAAAGAACTTAGAACTAGGACGGACTTAAGGAAGGTTGGATACTCTGAGTTACAGGCAGGCCAAACCCTTCTACTTCCAAAACGTATAAACGCTCTTCAGGCAAACACTCATAAATGACACTGTGATCCCAGGGAGGAAAGAAATTAGAACTCGGACAGAGGCTAGGCAGGTTGAATACTCTGAGATAACTGCACGCCTAGGCACTTATGCTTCCAAAACGTAAAACGCTATTAAGTTGAATACTCATAATAGGCAATGTTTTCCCAGTTCAGAAAAGATGGGAGAAGAAGGACGTACTCTAGACTGCTTGGATACTCTGAGTTAAGTGCATGCCAAGTCCCTTGTGCTTCCAAAACCTATAAACGCGACTAAGGCAAATACTCATAAATGGCAATGCTGTCCCAGTTGAGGAAAGAAGTTAGAACAAGGATGGACGTAAGGCAGGTTGGATACTCTGAGTTACAGGCAGGCCAAGTCCCTTCTACTTCCAAAACGTATAAACGCTCTTCAGGCAAACACTCATAAATGAGACTGTTATCCCAGGGAGGAAAGAAATTAGAACTCGGACACAGGCTAGGCAGGTTGAATAATCTGAGATAACTGCACGCCTAGGCACTTATGGCTCCAAAACGTAAAACGCTATTAAGTTGAATACTCCTAGTAGGCAATGTTTTCCCAGTTCAGAAAAGAAGTGAAAACAAGGACGTACTCTAGGCTGCTTGGATACTCTGAGTTAAGGGCAACCCAGTCCCTTATGCTTCCAAAACGTGTAAATGCGACTAAGGCAAATACTCATAAAGGGCAATGTTGTCCCATTGGAGGAAAGAAGTTAGAACGAGGACGGACTTAAGGCAGGTTGGATACTCTGAGTTACAGGCAAGCCAAGGCCCTTCTGCTTCCAAAACGTATAAACGCTCTTCAGGCAAACACTCATCCATGGCACTGTTTTCCCAGAGTGGAAAGAAGACAGAACTAGGACAGACGCGAGGCAGGTTGAAGACTCTGAGATAACTCTACACCTAGGTCCTTATGCTTCCAAAACGTAAAACGCTACTAAGGCGAATACTCATAAATGGCCCTGTTTTCCCAGTTCAGAAAAGAAGTGAGAAGAAGGACGAACTCTAGGCTGCTTGGATACTCTGAGTTATGTGTATGCCAAGTCCCATATGCTTCCAAAACCTGGGAACGCTGCTAAGGCGAATACTCATAAATAGCAATGTTGTCCCAGTGGAGGAAAGAAGTTAGATCGAGGACACACTTAAGGTAGGTTGGAGACTCTGAGTTAAGTGCAGGCCAAGTCCCTTATGCTTCCAAAACATATCAACGCTCTTCAGGCAAACACTCATAAATGGCATTGTTTTCGCAGTGAGGAATGAAGTTAGAACAAGGAAAGACGCTAGGCCGGTTGAATACTCTCAGATATGTGGAAGCCTAGGCCCTTATGCTTCCTAAACTGAAAAACGCTACTAAGGCGAATCCTCATAAGAGGGAGAGTTTTCCTATTTCAGAAAATAATTGAGAAGAAGAACGGACTCTAGGCTGCTTGGACACTCTGAGTTAAGTGCACGGCAGTCCCTTATGCTTCCCAAACGTATAAACGCTTCTAAGGCCAATACTCATTAATGGCCATGTTGTCTCAGTTGAGGAAAGAACTTAGAACTAGGACGGACTTAAGGAAGGTTGGATACTCTGAGTTACAGGCAGGCCAAGTCCCTTATGCTTCCAAAACCTGTGAATGCTCCTAAGGCAAATACTCATAAATGGCAATGTGGTCCCAGTGGAGGAAAGAAGTTAGATCGAGGATGCACTTAAGGCAGGTTGTAAACTCTGAGTTAAGTGCAGGCCAAGTCCCTTATGCTTCCAAAACATATCAACGCTCTTCAGGCAAACACTCATAAATGGCAAAGTTTTCGCAGTGAGGAATGAAGTTAGAACAAGGAGAGACGCTAGGCCGGTTGAATACTCTGAGATAAGTGGAAGACTAGGCCCTTATGCTTCCAAAACGTAAAAACGCTACTACGGCGATTACACATAAATGGCAATGTTGTCCCAGTGGAGGAAAGAAGTTAGATCGAGGATGCACTTAAGGTAAGTGGAAACTCTGAGTTAAGTGCAGGCCAAGACCCTTATGCTTCCAAAACGTATAAACGCTCTTCAGGCAAACACTCATACATGGCACTGTTTTCCCAGAGTGGAAAGAAGATAGAACTAGGACAGAAGCGAGGCAAGTTGAAGACTCTGAGATATCTCTACACCTAGGTCCTTACGCTTCCAAAACGTAAAACGCTACTAAGGCGAATACTCATAAATGGCCCTGTTTTCCCTGTTCAGAAAAGAAGTGAGAAGAAGGACGAACTCTAGGCTGCTTGGATACTCTGAGTTATGTGTATGCCAAGTCCCATATGCTTCCAAAACCTGGGAACGCTACTAAGGCGAATACTCATAAAGAGCAATGTTGTCCCAGTGGAGGAAAGAAGTTAGATCGAGGACACACTTAAGGTAGGTTGGAGACTCTGAGTTAAGTGCAGGCCAAGTCCCTTATGCTTCTAAAACATATCAACGCTCTTCAGGCAAACACTCATAAATGGCATTATTTTCGCAGTGAGGAATGAAGTTAGAACAAGGAGAGATGCTAGGCCGGTTGAATACACTGAGATAAGTGGAAGCGTAGGCCCTTATGCTTCCAAAACGTAAAAACGCTACTAAGGCGATTACTCATAAATGGCAATGTTGTCCCAGTGGAGGAAAGAAGTTAGACCGAGGATGCACTTAAGGTAGGTGGAAACTCTGAGTTAAGTGCAGGCCAAGTCCCTTATGCTTCCAAAACGTATATACGCTCTTCAGGCAAACACTCATCCATGGCACTGTTTTCCCAGAGTGGAAAGAAGATAGAACTAGGACAGACGCGAGGCAAGTTGAAGACTCTGAGATAACTCTACACCTAGGTCCTTACGCTTCCAAAACGTAAAACGCTACTAAGGCGAATACTCATAAATGGCCCTGTTTTCCCAGTTCAGAAAAGAAGTGAGAAGAAGGACGAACTCTAGGCTGCTTGGATACTCTGAGTTATGTGTATGCCAAGTCCCATATGCTTCCAAAACCTGGGAACGCTACTAAGGCGAATACTCATAAAGAGCAATGTTGTCCCAGTGGAGGAAAGAAGTTAGATCGAGGACACACTTAAGGTAGGTTGGAGACTCTGAGTTAAGTGCAGGCCAAGTCCCTTATGCTTCCAAAACGTGTAAATGCGACTAAGGCAAATACTCATAAAGGGCAATGTTGTCCCATTGGAGGAAAGAAGTTAGAACGAGGACGGACTTAAGGCAGGTTGGATACTCTGAGTTACAGGCAAGCCAAGGCCCTTCTGCTTCCAAAACGTGTAAACGCTCTTCAGGCAAACACTCATACATGGCACTGTTTTCCCAGAGTGGAAAGAAGATAGAACTAGGACAGACGCGAGGCAAGTTGAACACTCTGAGATAACTCTACATCTAGGTCCTTATGCTTCCAAAACGTAAAACGCAACTAAGGCGAATACTCATAAATGGCCCTGTTTTCCCAGTTCAGAAAAGAAGGGAGAAGAAGGACGAACTCTAGGCTGCTTGGATACTCTGAGTTATTTGTATGCCAAGTCCCATATGCTTCCAAAACCTGGGAACGCTACTAAGGCGAATACTCATAAATAGCAATGTTGTCCCAGTGGAGGAAAGAAGTTAGATCGAGGATGCACTTAAGGCAGGTTGGAGACTCTGAGTTAAGTGCAGGCCGAGTCCCTTATGCTTCCAAAACATATCAACGCTCTTCAGGCAAACACTCATAAATGGCATTGTTTTCGCAGTGAGGAATGAAGTTAGAACAAGGAAAGACACTAGGCCGGTTGAATACTCTCAGATATGTGGAAGCCTAGGCCCGTATGCTTCCTAAACTGAAAAACGCTACTAAGGCGAATCCTCATAAGAGGGAGAGTTTTCCTATTTCAGAAAATAATTGAGAAGAAGAACGGACTCTAGGCTGCTTGGACACTCTGAGTTAAGTGCACGTCAGTCCCTTATGCTTCCCAAACGTATAAACGCTACTATGGCCAAAACTCATAAATGGCCATGTTGTCTCAGTGGAGGAAAGAACTTAGAACGAGGACGGACTTAAGGAAGGTTGGATACTCTGAGTTACAGGCAGGCCAAACCCTTCTACTTCCAAAACGTATAAACGCTCTTCAGGCAAACACTCATAAATGACACTGTGATCCCAGGGAGGAAAGAAATTAGAACTCGGACAGAGGCTAGGCAGGTTGAATACTCTGAGATAACTGCACGCCTAGGCACTTATGCTTCCAAAACGTAAAACGCTATTAAGTTGAATACTCATAATAGGCAATGTTTTCCCAGTTCAGAAAAGATGGGAGAAGAAGGACGTACTCTAGACTGCTTGGATACTCTGAGTTAAGTGCCTGCCAAGTCCCTTGTGCTTCCAAAACCTATAAACGCGACTAAGGCAAATACTCATAAATGGCAATGCTGTCCCAGTGGAGGAAAGAAGTTAGAACGAGGACGGACGTAAGGCAGGTTGGATACTCTGAGTTACAGGCAGGCCAAGTCCCTTCTACTTCCAAAACGTATAAACGCTCTTCAGGCAAACACTCATAAATGACACTGTGATCCCAGGGAGGAAAGAAATTAGAACTCGGACAGAGGCTAGGCAGGTTGAATAATCTGAGATAACTGCACGCCAAGGCACTTATGGCTCCAAAACGTAAAACGCTATTAAGTTGAATACTCATAGTAGGCTATGTTTTCCCAGTTCAGAAAAGAAGTGAAAACAAGGACGTACTCTAGGCTGCTTGGATACTCTGAGTTAAGGGCAACCCAGTCCCTTATGCTTCCAAAACTTATAAACGCGACTAAGGCAAATACTCATAAATGGCAATGCTGTCCCAGTGGAGGAAAGAAGTTAGAACGAGGACGGACTTAAGGCAGGTTGGATACTCTGAGTTACAGGCAGGCCAAGGCCCTTCTGCTTCCAAAACGTATAAACGCTCTTCAGGCAAACACTCATACATGGCACTGTTTTCCCAGAGTGGAAAGAAGATAGAACTCGGAGAGACGCGAGGCAGGTTGAAGACTCTGAGATAACTCTACACCTAGGTCCTTATGCTTCCAAAACGTAAAACGCTACTAAGGCGAATACTCATAAATGGCCCTGTTTTCCCAGTTCAGAAAAGAAGTGAGAAGAAGGACGAACTCTAGGCTGCTTGGATACTCTGAGTTATGTGTATGCCAAGTCCCATATGCTTCCAAAACCTGGGAACGCTACTAAGGAGAATACTCATAAATAGCAATGTTGTCCCAGTGGAGCAAAGATGTTAGATCGAGGACACACTTAAGGTAGGTTGGAGACTCTGAGTTAAGTGCAGGCCAAGTCCCTTATGCTTCCAAAACATATCAACGCTCTTCAGGCAAACACTCATAAATGGCATTGTTTTCGCAGTGAGGAATGAAATTAGAACAAGGAGAGACGCTAGGCCGGTTGAATACTCTCAGATATGTGGAAGCCTAGGTCCTTATGCTTCCTAAACTGAAAAACGCTACTAAGGCGAATCCTCATAAGAGGGAGAGTTTTCCTATTTCAGAAAATAATTGAGAAGAAGAACGGACTCTAGGCTGCTTGGACACTCTGAGTTAAGTGCACGTCAGTCCCTTATGCTTCCCAAACGTATAAACGCTTCTAAGGCCAATACTCATAAATGGCCATGTTGTCTCAGTTGAGGAAAGAAGTTAGAACTAGGACGGACTTAAGGAAGGTTGGATACTCTGAATTACAGGCAGGCCAAGTCCCTTGTGCTTCCAAAACCTATAAACGCGACTAAGGCAAATACTCATAAATGGCAATGCTGTCCCAGTGGAGGAAAGAAGTTAGAACGAGGACGGACGTAAGGCAGGTTGGATACTCTGAGTTACAGGCAGGCCAAGTCCCTTCTACTTCCAAAACGTATAAACGCTCTTCAGGCAAACACTCATAAATGACACTGTGATCCCAGGGAGGAAAGAAATTAGAACTCGGACAGAGGCTAGGCAGGTTGAATACTCTGAGATAACTGCACGCCTAGGCACTTATGCTTCCAAAACGTAAAACGCTATTAAGTTGAATACTCATAATAGGCAATGTTTTCCCAGTTCAGAAAAGATGGGAGGAGAAGGACGTACTCTAGACTGCTTGGATACTCTGAGTTAAGTGCATGCCAAGTCCCTTGTGCTTCCAAAACCTATAAACGCGACTAAGGCAAATACTCATAAATGGCAATGCTGTCCCAGTGGAGGAAAGAAGTTAGAACGAGGACGGACGTAAGGCAGGTTGGATACTCTGAGTTACAGGCAGGCCAAGTCCCTTCTACTTCCAAAACGTATAAACGCTCTTCAGGCAAACACTCATAAATGACACTGTGATCCCAGGGAGGAAAGAAATTAGAACTCGGACAGAGGCTAGGCAGGTTGAATAATCTGAGATAACTGCACGCCTAGGCACTTATGGCTCCAAAACGTAAAACGCTATTAAGTTGAATACTCATAGTAGGCAATGTTTTCCCAGTTCAGAAAAGAAGTGAAAAGAAGGACGTACTCTAGGCTGCTTGGATACTCTGAGTTAAGAGCAACCCAGTCCCTTATGCTTCCAAAACTTATAAACGCGACTAAGGCAAATACTCATAAGTGGCAATGCTGTCCCAGTGGAGGAAAGAAGTTAGAATGAGGACGGACTTAAGGCACGTTGGATACTCTGAGTTACAGGCAAGCCAATGCCCTTCTGCTTCCAAAACGTATAAACACTCTTCAGGCAAACACTCATCCATGGCACTGTTTTCCCAGAGTGGAAAGAAGATAGAACTAGGACAGACGCGAGGCAGGTTGAAGACTCTGAGATAACTCTACACCTAGGTCCTTATGCTTCCAAAACGTAAAACGCTACTAAGGCGAATACTCATAAATGGCCCTGTTTTCCCAGTTCAGAAAAGAAGTGAGAAGAAGGACGAACTCTAGGCTGCTTGGATACTCTGAGTTATGTGTATGCCAAGTCCCATATGCTTCCAAAACCTGGGAACGCTGCTAAGGTGAATACTCATAAATAGCAATGTTGTCCCAGTGGAGGAAAGAAGTTAGATCGAGGACACACTTAAGGTAGGTTGGAGACTCTGAGTTAAGTGAAGGCCAAGTCCCTTATGCTTCCAAAACATATCAACGCTCTTCAGGCAAACACTCATAAATGGCATTGTTTTCGCCGTGAGGAATGAAGTTAGAACAAGGAAAGACGCTAGGCCGGTTGAATACTCTCAGATATGTGGAAGCCTAGGCCCTTATGCTTCCTAAACTGAAAAACGCTACTAAGGCGAATCCTCATAAGAGGGAGAGTTTTCCTATTTCAGAAAATAATTGAGAAGAAGAACGGACTCTAGGCTGCTTGGACACTCTGAGTTAAGTGCACGTCAGTCCCTTATGCTTCCCAAACGTATAAACGCTTCTAAGGCCAATACTCATTAATGGCCATGTTGTCTCAGTTGAGGAAAGAACTTAGAACTAGGACGGACTTAAGGAAGGTTGGATACTCTGAGTTACAGGCAGGCCAAGTCCCTTATGCTTCCAAAACCTGTGAATGCTCCTAAGGCAAATACTCATAAATGGCAATGTGGTCCCAGTGGAGGAAAGAAGTTAGATCGAGGACGCACTTAAGGCAGGTTGTAAACTCTGAGTTAAGTGCAGGCCAAGTCCCTTATGCTTCCAAAACATATCAACGCTCTTCAGGCAAACACTCATAAATGGCAAAGTTTTCGCAGTGAGGAATGAAGTTAGAACAAGGAGAGACGCTAGGCCGGTTGAATACTCTGAGATAAGTGGAAGACTAGGCCCTTATGCTTCCAAAACGTAAAAACGCTACTACGGCGATTACACATAAATGGCAATGTTGTCCCAGTGGAGGAAAGAAGTTAGATCGAGGATGCACTTAAGGTAAGTGGAATCTCTGAGTTAAGTGCAGGCCAAGTCCCTTATGCTTCCAAAACGTATATACGCTCTTCAGGCAAACACTCATACATGGCACTGTTTTCCCAGAGTGGAAAGAAGATAGAACTAGGACAGACGCGAGGCAAGTTGAAGACTCTGAGATAACTCTACACCTAGGTCCTTACGCTTCCAAAACGTAAAACGCTACTAAGGCGAATACTCATAAATGGCCCTGTTTTCCCAGTTCAGAAAAGAAGTGAGAAGAAGGACGAACTCTAGGCTGCTTGGATACTCTGAGTTATGTGTATGCCTAGTCCCATATGCTTCCAAAACCTGGGAACGCTACTAAGGCGAATACTCATAAAGAGCAATGTTGTCCCAGTGGAGGAAAGAAGTTAGATCGAGGACACACTTAAGGTAGGTTGGAGACTCTGAGTTAAGTGCAGGCCAAGTCCCTTATGCTTCCAAAACATATCAACGCTCTTCAGGCAAACACTCATAAATGGCATTGTTTTCGAAGTGAGGAATGAAGTTAGAACAAGGAGAGATGCTAGGCCGGTTGAATACTCTCAGATATGTGGAAGCCTAGGCCCTTATGCTTCCTAAACTGAAAAACGCTACTAGGCGAATCCTCATAAGTGGGAGAGTTTTCCTATTTCAGAAAATAATTGAGAAGAAGGACGGACTCTAGGCTGCTTGGACACTCTGAGTTAAGTGCACGTCAGTCCCTTATGCTTCCCAAACGTATAAACGCTACTAAGGCCAATACTCATAAATGGCAGTGTTGTCCCAGTGGAGGAAAGAAGTTAGAACGAGGACGGACGTAAGGCAGGTTGGATACTCTGAGTTACAGGCAGGCCAAGTCCCTTCTACTTCCAAAACGTATAAACGCTCTTCAGGCAAACACTCATAAATGACACTGTTATCCCAGGGAGGAAAGAAATTAGAACTCGGACACAGGCTAGGCAGGTTGAATAATCTGAGATAACTGCACGCCTAGGCACTTATGGCTCCAAAACGTAAAACGCTATTAAGTTGAATACTCATAGTAGGCTATGTTTTCCCAGTTCAGAAAAGAAGTGAAAACAAGGACGTACTCTAGGCTGCTTGGATACTCTGAGTTAAGGGCAACCCAGTCCCTTATGCTTCGAAAACTTATCAACGCGACTAAGGCAAATACTCATAAATGGCAATGCTGTCCCAGTGGAGGAAAGAAGTTAGAATGAGGACGGACTTAAGGCAGGTTGGATACTCTGAGTTACAGGCAAGCCAAGGCCCTTCTGCTTCCAAAACGTATAAACGCTCTTCAGGCAAACACTCATCCATGGCACTGTTTTCCCAGAGTGGAAAGAAGACAGAACTAGGACAGACGCGAGGCAGGTTGAAGACTCTGAGATAACTCTACACCTAGGTCCTTATGCTTCCAAAACGTAAAACGCTACTAAGGCGAATACTCATAAATGGCCCTGTTTTCCCAGTTCAGAAAAGAAGTGAGAAGAAGGACGAACTCTAGGCTGCTTGGATACTCTGAGTTATGTGTATGCCAAGTCCCATATGCTTCCAAAACCTGGGAACGCTGCTAAGGCGAATACTCATAAATAGCAATGTTGTCCCAGTGGAGGAAAGAAGTTAGATCGAGGACACACTTAAGGTAGGTTGGAGACTCTGAGTTAAGTGCAGGCCAAGTCCCTTATGCTTCCAAAACGTGTAAATGCGACTAAGGCAAATACTCATAAAGGGCAATGTTGTCCCATTGGAGGAAAGAAGTTAGAAAGAGGATGGACTTAAGGCAGGTTGGATACTCTGAGTTACAGGCAAGCCAAGGCCCTTCTGCTTCCAAAACGTATAAACGCTCTTCATGCAAACACTCATCCATGGCACTGTTTTCCCAGAGTGGAAAGAAGATAGAACTAGGACAGACGCGAGGCAAGTTGAAGACTCTGAGATAACTCTACACCTAGGTCCTTATGCTTCCAAAACGTAAAACGCTACTAAGGCGAATACTCATAAATGGCCCTGTTTTCCCAGTTCAGAAAAGAAGTGAGAAGAAGGACGAACTCTAGGCTGCTTGGATACTCTGAGTTATGTGTATGCCAAGTCCCATATGCTTCCAAAACCTGGGAACGCTACTAAGGCGAATACTCATAAATAGCAATGTTGTCCCAGTGGAGGAAAGAAGTTAGATCGAGGACACACTTAAGGTAGGTTGGAGACTCTGAGTTAAGTGCAGGCCAAGTCCCTTATGCTTCCAAAACATATCAACGCTCTTCAGGCAAACACTCATAAATGGCATTGTTTTCGCACTGAGGAATGAAGTTAGAACAAGGAGAGACGCTAGGCCGGTTGAATACTCTCAGATATGTGGAAGCCTAGGCCCTTATGCTTCCTAAACTGAAAAACGCTACTAAGGCGAATTCTCATAAGTGGGAGAGTTTTCCTATTTCAGAAAATGGTTGAGAAGAAGGACGGACTCTAGGCTGCTTGGACACTCTGAGTTAAGTGCACGTCAGTCCCTTATGCTTCCCAAACGTATAAACGCTACTAAGGCCAATACTCATAAATGGCCATGTTGTCTCAGTTGAGGAAAGAACTTAGAACTAGGACGGACTTAAGGAAGGTTGGATACTCTGAGTTACAGGCAGGCCAAGTCCCTTATGCTTCCAAAACCTGTGAATGCTCCTAAGGCAAATACTCATAAATGGCAATGTGGTCCCAGTGGAGGAAAGAAGTTAGATCGAGGATGCACTTAAGGCAGGTTGTAAACTCTGAGTTAAGTGCAGGCCAAGTCCCTTATGCTTCCAAAACATATCAACGCTCTTCAGGCAAACACTCATAAATGGCAAAGTTTTCGCAGTGAGGAATGAAGTTAGAACAAGGAGAGACGCTAGGCCGGTTGAATACTCTGAGATAAGTGGAAGACTACGCCCTTATGCTTCCTAAACTGAAAAACGCTACTAAGGCGAATCCTCATAAATGGCAAAGTTTTCCTATTTCAGAAAATAATTGAGAAGAAGGACGGACTCTAGGCTGCTTGGACACTCTGAGTTAAGTGCCCGTCAAGTCCCTTATGCTTCCCAAACGTATAAACGCTACTAAGGCCAATACTCATAAATGGCAGTGTTGTCCCAGTGGAGGAAAGAAGTTAGAACGAGGACGGATGTAAGGCAGGTTGGATACTCTGAGTTACAGGCAGGCCAAGTCCCTTCTACTTCCAAAACGTATAAACGCTCTTCAGGCAAACACTCATAAATGACACTGTGATCCCAGGGAGGAAAGAAATTAGAACTCGGACAGAGGCTAGGCAGGTTGAATACTCTGAGATAACTGCACGCCTAGGCACTTATGCTTCCAAAACGTAAAACGCTATTAAGTTGAATACTCATAATAGGCAATGTTTTCCCAGTTCAGAAAAGATGGGAGAAGAAGGACGTACTCTAGACTGCTTGGATACTCTGAGTTAAGTGCATGCCAAGTCCCTTGTGCTTCCAAAACCTATAAACGCGACTAAGGCAAATACTCATAAATGGCAATGCTGTCCCAGTTGAGGAAAGAAGTTAGAACGAGGACGGACGTAAGGCAGGTTGGATACTCTGAGTTACAGGCAGGCCAAGTCCCTTCTACTTCCAAAACGTATAAACGCTCTTCAGGCAAACACTCATAAATGACACTGTTATCCCAGGGAGGAAAGAAATTAGAACTCGGACAGAGGCTAGGCAGGTTGAATAATCTGAGATAACTGCAAGCCTAGGCACTTATGGCTCCAAAACGTAAAACGCTATTAAGTTGAATACTCATAGTAGGCAATGTTTTCCCAGTTCAGAAAAGAAGTGAAAAGAAGGACGTACTCTAGGCTGCTTGGATACTCTGAGTTAAGGGCAAACCAGTCCCTTATGCTTCCAAAACTTATAAACGCGACTAAGGCAAATACTCATAAATGGCAATGTTGTCCCAGTGGAGGAAAGAAGATAGAACGAGGACGGACTTAAGGCAGGTTGGATACTCTGAGTTACAGGCAGGCCAAGGCTCTTCTGCTTTCAAAACGTATAAACGCTCTTCAGGCAAACACTCATAAATGACACTGTTATCCCAGGGAGGAAAGAAATTAGAACTCGGACAGAGGCTAGGCAGGATGAATACTCTGAGATAACTGCATGCCTAGGCACTTATGCTTCCAAAACGTAAAACGCTATTAAGTTGAATACTCATATATGGGAGGCAATGTTTTCCCAGTTCAGAAAAGATGGGAGAAGAAGGACGTACTCTAGACTGCCTGGATACTCTGAGTTAAGTGCATGCCAAGTCCCTTATGCTTCCAAAACTATAAACGCGTCTAAGGCAAATACTCATAAATGGCAATGTTGTCCCAGTTGAGGAAAGATGTTAGAACGAGGTCGGATTTAACGCAGGTTGGATACTCTGAGTTACAGGCAGGCCAATTCCCTTATGCTTCCAAAACGTATAAACTCTCTTCAGGCAAACACTCATAAATGGCACTGTTTTCGCAGTGAGGAATGAAGTTAGAACAATGAGAAACGCTAGGCCTGTTGAATACTCTGAGATAAGTGGAAGCCTAAGCCCTTATGCTTCCTAAACTGAAAAATGCTACTAAGACGAAACCTCATAAATGGCTATGTTTTTCTAGTTCAGCAAAGAAGTGAGAAGAAGTACGGACTCTAGGCTGCTTGGACACTCTGAGTTAAGTGCACGCCAAGACCCTTATGCTTCCCAAACCTATAAACGCTACTAAGGCAAATGCTCATAAATGGCAATGTTGTGCTACTTGAGGAAAGAAGTTAGAACGAGGACGGACTTAAGGCTGGTTGGATACTCGGAGGTACAGGCAGGCCAAGTCCCTTTTGCTTCCAAAACGTATAATCTCTCTTCAGGCAAACACTCATAAATGACACTGTTATCCCAGGGAGGAAAGAAGTTAGAACTCGGATAGAGGCTAGGCAGGTTTAACACTCTGAGATTACTGCACGCCTAGGCCCTTATGCTTCCAAAACGTAAACGCTATTAAGTTGAATACTCATAATAGGCAATATTTTCCCAGTTCAGAAAAGGTGTGAGAAGAAGGACGTTCCATAGACTGCTTGGATACTCTGTGTTAAGTGCATGCCAAGTCCCTTATGCTTCCAAACCTATAAACGCGTCTAAGGCAAATACTCATAAATGGCAGTGTTGTCCCAGTTGAGGAAAGAAGTTAGAACGAGGACGGACGTAAGGCAGGTTGGATACTCTGAGTTACAGGCAGGCCAAGTCCCTTATGCTTCCAAAACATATCAAAGCTCTTCAGGCAAACACTCATAAATGGCACTGTTTTCGCAGTGAGGAATGAAGGTAGAACAAGGAGAGACGCTAGGCCGGTTGAATACTCTGAGATAAGTGGAAGCCTAGGCCCTTAGGCTTCCAAAACTGAAAAACGCTACTAAGGCGAATCCTCATAAATGGCTATGTTTTCCAAGTTTAGAAAAGAAGTGAGAAGGACGGGCTCTAGGCTGCTTGGACACTCTGAGTTAAGTGCACGCCAAGTCCCTTATGCTTCAAAAACTTATAAACGCTACTAAGGCAAATACTTATAAATGGCAATGTTGTCCCAGTTGAGGAAAGAAGTTAGAACGAGGACGGACTTAAGGCAGGTTGGATACCCTGAGTTAAAGCCAGGCCAAGTCCCTTATGCTTCCAAAACCTGTGAACTCTACTAAGGCAAATACTCATAAATGGCAATGTTTGCCCAGTTCAGAAAAGAAGTGAGAAGAAGGACAGACGCTAGGCAGGTTGAATACTCTGACATAAGTGCACACCTAGGCCCTTATGCTTCCAAAACGTAAAAACGCTGCGAAGGCGAATACTCATAAATGGCAATGTTTTCCCAGTTCAGAAAAGAAATGAGAAGAAGGACGGGTTCTAGGCTGCTTGGATACTCTGAGTTAGTGCAAGCCAAGTCCCTTATGCTTCCAAAACAAATAAATGCTACTAAGGCGAATACTCATAAATGGCAATGTTGTCCCAGTTGAGGAAAGAAGTTAGAATGAGGACGGACTTAAGGCAAGTTGGATACACTGAGTTAAGTGCACGCCAAGGCCCTTATGCTTCCAAAACCTGTAAACGCTCTTAAGGCAAACACTCATAAATGGCACTGTTTTCACAGAGAGGAATGAAGTTAGAACAAGGACAGACGTTAGGCAAGTTGAATACTCTGAGGTAAGTGCACGCCTAGGGCCTTATGCTTCAGAAACGTAAAAACGCTGCTAAGGCATTTACGCATAAATGGCAATGATTTCCCAGTTCAGAAAAGAAGTGAGAAGAAGGAAGGACTCTGGGCTGCTTGGATAATCTGAGTTAAGTGCACGCCAAGTCCCTTATGCTTCCAAAACGTATAAACGCGACTAAGGAGAATACTCATAAATGGCAATGTTATCCCAGTTGAGGATAGAAGTAAGAACAGAGACTGACGCTAGGCCAGTTGGATTCTCTGAGTTAACTGCTTACAAAGCCCCTTATGCTTCCAAAACTTATGAACGCTCTTAAGGCCAATATTCATCAATGGCAGTGTAATCGCACCGGACGAAAGAAGTTAAAACAAGGACAGACTCTAGGCCGGTTGGAAACTCTGAGTTAAGTGCACTCCTAGGCTCTGATGATTCCCACACATATAATCGCTCTTAAGGTTAACACTCATATGTGCGAAAGTGTTCCCAGTGGAGGAAAAAAGTTAAAAAGAGTACGGACTTAAGGCAGGTTGGATACTCTGAGTTAGAGGCAGGCCAAGTCCCTTATAGTTCCAAAACTTATAAACGCTCTTCCAAAACTTATTAACGCTCTTAAGGCGAATACGCATCAATGGCAGTGTATTCGCACCGGACGAAAGAAGTTAAAACAAGGAGAGACTCTAGGCAGGTTGGAAACTCTGAAGTGCACTCCTAGGCTCTTATGATTCCCACACATAACTGAGACTGATAGTCTCAGTTAACTGCTTACCAAGACCCTTATGCTTCCAAAACATAGTCCAAAACATGTCCAAAAGAGGACAGACTCTAGGCAGGTTGGAAACTCTGAGTTAAGTGCACTCCTATGCTCTGATGATTCCCAAACATATAATCGCTCTTAAGGTAAACACTCATATGTGGGAGAGTGTTCCCATTGGAGGAAAGAAGTTAGAACGAGGACGGACTTAAGGCAGGTTGGATACTCTGTGTTACGTGCAGCCCAAGGCCCATATGCTTCCAAAACGTATAAACGCTCTTCAGGCAAACACTCATAAATGGCACTGTTTTCGCCGTGAGTAATGAAGTTAGAACAAGGACAGATGCTAGGCAGTTTGAATACTCTGAGATAAGTGTACGTCTAGGCACTTATGCTTCCACAACGTAAAAACGCTACTAAAGCGAATACTCATATACGGCAATGTTTTCCCAGTTCAGAAAAGAAGTGAGAATAAGGAAGAACTCTAAGCTGCTTGGATACTCTGATTTAAGTGCAGCCAAGTCCTTTATGCTACCAAAACTTTTAAACGCTATTAAGGCGAATACTCATAAATGGCAACGTTGTCCCAGTTGAGGAAAGAAGTTAGAACATGGACCCACGCTAGGCCGGTTGGGTATTCTGAGTTAACTGCTCACCAAGACCCTTATTCTTCCAAAACTTATTAATGCTCTTAAGGCGAATTCTCATCAATGGCAGTGTATTCGCACCGGACGAAAGAAGTTAAACAAGGACAGAATCTAGGCAGGTTTGAAACTCTGAGTTAGGTGCACTCCTAGGCTCTTATGATTCCCACACATATAATCCCTCTTAAGGTTATCACTCATGTGGGAGAGTGTTCCCAGTGGAGTAAAGAAGTTAGAATGAGGATGGACTTAAGGCAGGTTGGATACTCTGAGTTAAGTGCAGGACAAGGCCCTTATGCTTCCAAAACGTATAAACCCTCTTCAGGCAAACACTCATAAATGACACTGTTTTCCCAGTGAGGAAATAAGTTAGAACAAGGACAGATGCTAGGCAGGTTGAATACTCTGCGATAAGTACACGCCCAGGCCCTTATGCTTCCAAAACGTAAAAACGCTACTAAGGCGAATACTCATAAATGGCAATGTTTTCCCAGTTCAACAAAGAAGTGAGAAGAAGGACGAACTCTAGGCTGCTTGGATACTCTAAGTTAAGTGCATGCCAAGTCCCTTATGCTTCCAAAACCTATAAACGCTACGAAGGCGTATACTCATAAATGGTAATGTTGTCCCAGTTGAGGAAAGAAGTTCGAACAAGGGCGGACTTAAGGCAGGTTGGATACTCTGAGTTAAGTGCAGACCAAGGCCCTTATGCTTCCAAAACGTATAAACGCTCTTAAGGCAAACTCTCATAAATGACACTGTTTTCGCAGTGAGGAATGAAGTTAGAACAAGGACAGACCCTAGGCAGGTTGAAAACACCGAGATAAGTGCACGCCTAGGCCCTTATGCTTCCACAACGTAAAAACGCTACTAAGGCGAATAATCATAAATGGCAACGTTTTCCCAGTTGAGGATAGAAGTTAGAAGAAAGACAGACGCTAGGCCAGTTGGATATTCTGAGTTAACTGCTCACTAAGCCCCTTATGCTTCCAAAAGTTATTAACGCTCTTAAGGCGAATATTCATCAATGGCAGTGTATTCGCACCAGACGAAAGAAGTTAAAACAAGGACAGACTCTAGGCAGGTTGGAAACTCTGAGTTAAGTGCACTCCTAGGCTCTTATGATTCCCACACATATAATCGCTCTTAAGGTTAACACTCATATGTGGGAAAGTGTTCCCAGTGGAGGAAAGAAGTTAGAACGAGGACGGACTTAAGGCAGGGTGGATACTCTGAGTTAAGTGCAGCCCAAGGACCTTATGCTTCCAAAACGTATAAACGCTCTTCAGGCAAACACTCATAAATGGCACTGTTTTCCCAGTGAGGAAAGAAGTTAGAAGAAGGACAGACGCTAGGCAAGTTGAATACTCTGAGATAAATGCACGCCTAGGCCCTTATGCTTCCAAAACGTAAAAACACTACTAAGGTGCATACTCATAAATGGCAATGTTTTCCCAGTTCAGAAAAGAAGTGAGAAGAAGGACAAACTATAGGCTTCTTGGATACTCTGAGTTAAGTGCACGCCAAGTCCCTTATGATTCCAAAACTTATAAACGCTACCAATCCCTATAAAAGCTCTTAAGGCGAATACTCATCAATGGCAATGTTTTCGCATTTGAAGAAAAAGTTAGAACAAGGACAGACTCCAGGCTGGTTGGAACTCTGAGTTAAGTGCACACCAAGGCCCTTATGCTTCCATAACGTATAAACGCTCTTAAGGCGAATGTTCCTCAATGGCAGTGTTTTCCCAGTTGAAGAAAGAAGTTACAACAAGGACGGAACCTAGGCAGTTTGGATACTCTCAGTGAAGTGCATACCTGGGCCCCTATGCTTCCAAAACATAGAATCGGGCTTAAGGTGAACGCTCATATGTGGGAGAGTGTTCCCAGTTGAGGAAAGAAGTTAGAACGAGGACGGACTTAAGGCACGCTGGATACTCTGAATTAAGGTCATGCTAAGTCCCTTATGCCTCCAAAATGTATGGTCGCTCTCAAGGCTAACACACATATGGGCAGAGTGTTCCCAATTCAGAAAATAAGTTAGAAGATGGTGGACTCTAGGCTGCTTGGATACTCTGAGTTAAGTGCATGACAAAGCGCTAATGCTTCCAAAACATATAAACGCTACTAAGGCGAATACTCATGAATGGCAATGTTTTCCCAGTTGAGGATAGAAGGTAGAACAAAGACAGAAGAGAGGCCGGTTGGAAACTCTGACATAAGTGATACCCAAGGCCCTTATGCTTCCAAAACTTATAGTCGCTCTCAGGGCTAACGGACATATGTGGCAGAGTGTTCCCAGTTCAGAAAAGAAGTGAGAAGAAGGAGGGACTCTAGGCTGCTTGGATACTCTGAGTTAAGTGCGCGACAAGGCCCTATGCTTCAAAAACCTATAAACGCTACTAAGACGAATACTCATAAATGGCAATGTTGTCCCAGTTGAGGAAAGAAGTTACAACAAGGACAGACGCCAGGCCGGTTGGATATTCTGAGTTAAGTGCTCACCAAGCCATTTATGCTTCCAAAACATATAAACGCTCTTAAGGCAAATACTCATAAATGGCAATCTTTTCCCAGTTGAGGATAGAAGTTAGAACAAAAACAGCGAGGCCAGTTGGATACTCTGAGATAAGTGATAGCCAAGGCCCTTACGCTTCCAAAATGTATGGTCGCTCTCAAGGTTAACGGACATATGTGGCAGAGTGTTCCCAGTTCAGAAAAGAAGTGAGAAGAAGGACGGACTCTAGGCTGCTTGGTTACTCTAAGTTAAGTGCACGACAAGTCCCTTATGCTTCCAAACCGTATAAACACTACTAAGGTGAATACTCATAAATGGCAATGTTGTCCCAGTTGAGGAAAGAAGTTAGAACAAGGAAAGACACTAGTCCTGTTGGATATTCTGAGTTAAGTGCTCACCAAGCCCATTATGCTTCCAAAACGTATAAACGCTCTTAAGGCAAATATTCATCAATGGCAGTGTATTCGCATTTGAAGAAAAAGTTAGAACAAGAAAAAGTTAGAACAAGGACAGACTCCAGGCAGGTTGGAACTCTGAGTTAAGTGCACACCAAGGCCCTTATGCTTCCATAACGTATAAACGCTCTTAAGGTGAATACTCCTCAATGGCAGTGTTTTCCCAGTTGAGGAAAGAAGTTACAACAAGGACGGAACCTAGGCAGTTTGGATACTCTGAGTGAAGTGCATACCTGGGACCCTATGCTTCCAAAACATAGAATCGCACTTAAGGTGAACGCTCATATGTGGGAGAGTGTTCCCAGTTGAGGAAAGAAGTTAGAACGAGGACGGACTTAAGGCACGCTGGATACTCTGAGGTAAGTGATAGCCAAGGTCCTTATGCTTCCAAAATGTATGGTCGCTCTCAAGGCTAACACACATATGTGGCAGCGTGTTCCCAGTTAAGAAAAGAAGTTAGAAGAAGGACGGACTCTAGGCTGCTTGGATACTCTGAGTTAAGTGCATGACACGGTGCTAATGCTTTCAAAACATATAAATGCTACTAAGGCGAATACTCATGAATGGCAAAGTTTTCCCAGTTGAGAATAGAAGTTAGAACAAAGACAGAAGCGAGGCTGGTTGGAAACTCTGAGATAAGTGATAGCCAAGGCCCTTATGCTTCCAAAACTTATGGTGGCTCTCAAGGCTAACGGACATATGTGGCAGAGTGTTCCCAGTTCAGAAAAGAAGTGAGAAGAAGGAGGGACTCTAGGCTGCTTGGATACTCTGAGTTAAGTGCACGACAAGGCCCTAAGCTTCAAAAACCTATAAACGCTAGTAAGACGAATACTCATAAATGGCAATATTGTCCCAGTTGAGGAAAGAAGTTAGAACCAGGCCAAACGCCAGGCCGGTTGGATATTCTGAGTTAAGTGCTCACCAAGCCATTTATGCTTCCAAAACATATAAACGCTCTTAAGGCAAATACTCATAAATGGCAATCTTTTCCCAATTGAGGATAGAAGTTAGAACAAAAACAGCGAGGCCAGTTGGATACTCTGAGATAAGTGATAGCCAAGGCCCTTATGCTTCCAAAATGTATGGTCGCTCTCAAGGCTAACGGACATATGTGGCAGAGTGTTCCCAGTTCAGAAAAGAAGTGAGAGGAAGGACGGACTCTAGGCTGCTTGGTTACTCTGAGTTAAGTGCACGACAAGTCCCTTATGCTTCCAAACCGAATAAACGCTACTAAGACGAATACTCATAAATGGCAATGTTGTCCCAGTTGAGGAAAGAAGTTAGAACAAGGAAAGACGCTAGTCCGGTTGGATATTCTGAGTTAAGTGCTCACCAAGCCATTATGCTTCCAAAACGTATAAACGCTCTTAAGGAGAATATTCATCAATGGCAGTGTATTCGCAGTGGAGGAAAGAAGTTAGAACAAGGACTGACTCCAGGCTGGTTGGAAACTCTGAGTAGAGTGCACTCCAGGGCTCTTATGTTTCCCAAACATATAATCGCACTTAAGGTTAACACTCATATGTGGGAGAGTGTTCCCTGTTGAGGAAAGAAGTTAGAATCAGGATGGACTTAAGGCCGGTTGGATACTCTGAGTTAAGTTCAGGCCAAGGACCTTATGCTTCCAAAATGTATAAACGCTCTTAAGGCAAACACTCATAAATGGCACCGTTTTGCCTGTAAGGAAAGAAGTTAGAACAAGGACAGGCACTAGACAGGTTGGATACTCTCAGTTCAGTGCACTCCAAGGCCCTAATGCTTCCAAAACATATGGTCTCTCTCAAGGATAACACACATATGTGGCAGAGTGTTCCTAGTTAAGAAAGAAGTTAGAAGAAGGAGGGACTCTAGAGTGCTTGGCTACTCTGAGTTAAGTTCAGGCGAAAGCCCTAATGCTTCCAAAACGTATAAAGGCTATTTAGGCGAACACTCATAAATGGCAATGTTTTCCCAGTGAGGAAAGAAGTTAGAACAAGGACAGACGCTAGGCTGTTTGGATACTCTCAGTTCAGTGCACTCCAAGGCCCTAATGCTTCCAAAACATATACTTCCGCTTTATTCGAAAATCCGTCAATGGCAGTGTTTTCCCAGTGGAGGTAAGCAGTGAGAACGAGGAAGGAGGCTAGGCAGGTTGATATTCTGGTTAAGCGTTCACCAAGCACCTTATGCTTCCAATCCCTATAAAAGCTCTTAAGGCGAATGCTCATCAATGGCAGTGTTTTCACATTTGAAGAAAAAGTTAGAACAAGGACAGACTCCAGGCAGGTTGGAACTCTGAGTTAAGTGCACACCAAGGCCCTTATGCTTCCATAACGTATAAACGCTCTTAAGGCGAATACTCCTCAATGGCAGTGTTTTCCCAGTTGAGGAAAGAAGTTACAACAAGGACGGAACCTAGGCAGTTTGGATACTCTGAGTGAAGTGCACACCTGGGACCCTATGCTTCCAAAACATAGAATCGCGCTTAAGGTGAACGCTCATATGTGGGAGACTGTTCCCAGTTGAGGAAAGAAGTTACAACCAGGACAGAACTTAGGCAGTTTGGATATTCTGAGTTAAGTGCACTCCTAGGCCCTTATCCTTCCAAAATATATAATCGCACTTAAGGTTAACAGTCATATGTGGGAGCGTGTTCCCAGTTGAGGAAAGAAGTTATAAAGAGGACAAACTTAAGGCACGTTGGATACTCTGAGTTAAGTGCAGGCCAAGGCCCTTAGGCTTCCAAAACTTATTAACGCTCTGAAGGCGAATATTCATCAATGGCAGTGTATTCGCACTGGAGGAAAGAAGTTAAAACAAGCACAGACTCTAGACAGGTTGGAAACTCTGAGTTAAGTGCACTCCTAGGAGCTTATGATTCCCACACATATAATCGCTCTTAAGGCTAACACTCATGTGGGAGAGTATTCCCAGTGGAGGAGAGAAGTTAGAACCAGGACGGTCTTAAGGCAGGTTGGATACTCTGAGTTACAGGCAGGCCAAGGCCCTTCTGATTCCAAAACCTATAAACGCTCTTCAGGCAAACACTCATAAATGGCACTGTTTTCCCAGTGAGGAAAGAAGTTAGAACAACGACAGACGTTAGGCAGGTTGAATACTCTGAGATAAGTGCATGCCTAGGCCCTTATGCTTCCAAAATGTAAAACGCTACTAAGGCGAATACTCATAAATGGCCCTGTTTTCCCAGTTCAGAAAAGAAGTGAAAAGAAGGACGTACTCTAGGCTGCTTGGATACTCTGAGTTAAGGGCAACCCAGTCCCTTATGCTTCGAAAACTTATAAACGCGACTAAGGCAAATACTCATAAATGGCAATGCTGTTCCAGTGGAGGAAAGAAGTTAGAACGAGGACGGACTTAAGACAGGTTGGATACTCTGAGTTACAGGCAAGCCAAGGCCCTTCTGCTTCCAAAACGTATAAACGCTCTTCAGGCAAACACTCATCCATGGCACTGTTTTCCCAGAGTGGAAAGAAGATAGAACTAGGACAGACGCGAGGCAGGTTGAAGACTCTGAGATAACTCTACACCTAGGTCCTTATGCTTCCAAAACGTAAAACGCTACTAAGGCGAATACTCATAAATGGCCCTGTTTTCCCAGTTCAGAAAAGAAGTGAGAAGAAGGACGAACTCTAGGCTGCTTGGATACTCTGAGTTATGTGTATGCCAAGTCCCATATGCTTCCAAAACCTGGGAACGCTACTAAGGCGAATACTCATAAATAGCAATGTTGTCCCAGTGGAGGAAAGAAGTTAGATCGAGGACACACTTAAGGTAGGTTGGAGACTCTGAGTTAAGTGCAGGCCAAGTCCCTTATGCTTCCAAAACGTGTAAATGCGACTAAGGCAAATACTCATAAAGGGCAATGTTGTCCCATTGGAGGAAAGATGTTAGAACGAGGACGGACTTAAGGCAGGTTGGATACTCTGAGTTACAGGCAAGCCAAGGCCCTTCTGCTTCCAAAACGTATAAACGCTCTTCAGGCAAACACTCATCCATGGCACTGTTTTCCCAGAGTGGAAAGAAGATAGAACTAGGACAGACGCGAGGCAAGTTGAAGACTCTGAGATAACTCTACACCTAGGTCCTTATGCTTCCAAAACGTAAAACGCTACTAAGGCGAATACTCATAAATGGCCCTGTTTTCCCAGTTCAGAAAAGAAGTGAGAAGAAGGACGAACTCTAGGCTGCTTGGATACTCTGAGTTATGTGTATGCCAAGTCCCATATGCTTCCAAAACCTGGGAACGCTACTAAGGCGAATACTCATAAATAGCAATGTTGTCCCAGTGGAGGAAAGAAGTTAGATCGAGGACACACTTAAGGTAGGTTGGAGACTCTGAGTTAAGTGCAGGCCAAGTCCCTTATGCTTCCAAAACATATCAACGCTCTTCAGGCAAACACTCATAAATGGCATTGTTTTCGCAGTGAGGAATGAAGTTAGAACAAGGAAAGACGCTAGGCCGGTTGAATACTCTCAGATATGTGGAAGCCTAGGCCCTTATGCTTCCTGAACTGAAAAACGCTACTAAGGCGAATCCTCATAAGAGGGAGAGTTTTCCGATTTCAGAAAATAATTGAGAAGAAGAACGGACTCTAGGCTGCTTGGACACTCTGAGTTAAGTGCACATCAGTCCCTTATGCTTCCCAAACGTATAAACGCTTCTAAGGCCAATACTCATAAATGGCCATGTTGTCTCAGTTGAGGAAAGAACTTAGAACTAGGACGGACTTAAGGAAGGTTGGATACTCTGAGTTACAGGCAGGCCAAGTCCCTTATGCTTCCAAAACCTGTGAATGCTCCTAAGGCAAATACTCATAAATGGCAATGTGGTCCCAGTGGAGGAAAGAAGTTAGATCGAGGAGGCACTTAAGGCAGGTTGTAAACTCTGAGTTAAGTGCAGGCCAAGTCCCTTATGCTTCCAAAACATATCAACGCTCTTCAGGCAAACACTCATAAATGGCAAAGTTTTCGCAGTGAGGAATGAAGTTAGAACAAGGAGAGACGCTAGGCCGGTTGAATACTCTGAGATAAGTGGAAGACTAGGCCCTTATGCTTCCAAAACGTAAAAACGCTACTAAGGCGATTACTCATAAATGGCAATGTTGTCCCAGTGGAGGAAAGAAGTTAGACCGAGGATGCACTTAAGGTAGGTGGAAACTCTGAGTTAAGTGCAGGCCAAGTCCCTTATGCTTCCAAAACGTATATACGCTCTTCAGGCAAACACTCATACATGGCACTGTTTTCCCAGAGTGGAAAGAAGATAGAACTAGGACAGACGCGAGGCAAGTTGAAGACTCTGAGATAACTCTACACCTAGGTCCTTATGCTTCCAAAACGTAAAACGCTACTAAGGCGAATACTCATAAATGGCCCTGTTTTCCCAGTTCAGAAAAGAAGTGAGAAGAAGGACGAACTCTAGGCTGCTTGGATACTCTGAGTTATGTGTATGCCAAGTCCCATATGCTTCCAAAACCTGGGAACGCTACTAAGGCGAATACTCATAAAGAGCAATGTTGTCCCAGTGGAGGAAAGAAGTTAGATCGAGGACACACTTAAGGTAGGTTGGAGACTCTGAGTTAAGTGCAGGCCAAGTCCCTTATGCTTCCAAAACATATCAACGCTCTTCAGGCAAACACTCATAAATGGCATTGTTTTCGAAGTGAGGAATGAAGTTAGAACAAGGAGAGATGCTAGGCCGGTTGAATACTCTCAGATATGTGGAAGCCTAGGCCCTTATGCTTCCTAAACTGAAAAACGCTACTAGGCGAATCCTCATAAGTGGGAGAGTTTTCCTATTTCAGAAAATAATTGAGAAGAAGGACGGACTCTAGGCTGCTTGGACACTCTGAGTTAAGTGCACGTCAGTCCCTTATGCTTCCCAAACGTATAAACGCTACTAAGGCCAATACTCATAAATGGCAGTGTTGTCCCAGTGGAGGAAAGAAGTTAGAACGAGGACGGACGTAAGGCAGGTTGGATACTCTGAGTTACAGGCAGGCCAAGTCCCTTCTACTTCCAAAACGTATAAACGCTCTTCAGGCAAACACTCATAAATGACACTGTGATCCCAGGGAGGAAAGAAATTAGAACTCGGACACAGCCTAGGCAGGTTGAATAATCTGAGATAACTGCACGCCTAGGCACTTATGCTTCCAAAACGTAAAACGCTATTAAGTTGAATACTCCTAGTAGGCAATGTTTTCCCAGTACAGAAAAGAAGGGAAAAGAAGGAAGTACTCTAGGCTGCTTGGATACTCTGAGTTAAGGGCAACCCAGTCCCTTATGCTTCGAAAACTTATAAACGCGACTAAGGCAAATACTCATAAATGGCAATGCTGTCCCAGTGGAGGAAAGAAGTTAGAACGAGGACGGACTTAAGGCAGGTTGGATACTCTGAGTTACAGGCAAGCCAAGGCCCTTCTGCTTCCAAAACTTATAAACGCTCTTCAGGCAAACACTCATCCATGGCACTGTTTTCCCAGAGTGGAAAGAAGACAGAACTAGGACAGAAGCGAGGCAGGTTGAAGACTCTGAGATAACTCTACACCTAGGTCCTTATGCTTCCAAAACGTAAAACGCTACTAAGGCGAATACTCATAAATGGCCCTGTTTTCCCAGTTCAGAAAAGAAGTGAGAAGAAGGACGAACTCTAGGCTGCTTGGATACTCTGAGTTATGTGTATGCCAAGTCCCATATGCTTCCAAAACCTGGGAACGCTACTAAGGCGAATACTCATAAATAGCAATGTTGTCCCAGTGGAGGAAAGAAGTTAGATCGAGGACACACTTAAGGTAGGTTGGAGACTCTGAGTTAAGTGCAGGCCAAGTCCCTTATGCTTCCAAAACATATCAACGCTCTTCAGGCAAACACTCATAAATGGCATTGTTTTCGCAGTGAGGAATGAAGTTAGAACAAGGAAAGACGCTAGGCCGGTTGAATACTCTCAGATATGTGGAAGCCTAGGCCCTTATGCTTCCTGAACTGAAAAACGCTACTAAGGCGAATCCTCATAAGAGGGAGAGTTTTCCGATTTCAGAAAATAATTGAGAAGAAGAACGGACTCTAGGCTGCTTGGACACTCTGAGTTAAGTGCACGTCAGTCCCTTATGCTTCCCAAACGTATAAACGCTTCTAAGGCCAATACTCATAAATGGCCATGTTGTCTCAGTTGAGGAAAGAACTTAGAACTAGGACGGACTTAAGGAAGGTTGGATACTCTGAGTTACAGGCAGGCCAAGTCCCTTATGCTTCCAAAACCTGTGAATGCTCCTAAGGCAAATACTCATAAATGGCAATGTGGTCCCAGTGGAGGAAAGAAGTTAGATCGAGGAGGCACTTAAGGCAGGTTGTAAACTCTGAGTTAAGTGCAGGCCAAGTCCCTTATGCTTCCAAAACATATCAACGCTCTTCAGGCAAACACTCATAAATGGCAAAGTTTTCGCAGTGAGGAATGAAGTTAGAACAAGGAGAGACGCTAGGCCGGTTGAATACTCTGAGATAAGTGGAAGACTAGGCCCTTATGCTTCCAAAACGTAAAAACGCTACTAAGGCGATTACTCATAAATGGCAATGTTGTCCCAGTGGAGGAAAGAAGTTAGACCGAGGATGCACTTAAGGTAGGTGGAAACTCTGAGTTAAGTGCAGGCCAAGTCCCTTATGCTTCCAAAACGTATATACGCTCTTCAGGCAAACACTCATACATGGCACTGTTTTCCCAGAGTGGAAAGAAGATAGAACTAGGACAGACGCGAGGCAAGTTGAAGACTCTGAGATAACTCTACACCTAGGTCCTTATGCTTCCAAAACGTAAAACGCTACTAAGGCGAATACTCATAAATGGCCCTGTTTTCCCAGTTCAGAAAAGAAGTGAGAAGAAGGACGAACTCTAGGCTGCTTGGATACTCTGAGTTATGTGTATGCCAAGTCCCATATGCTTCCAAAACCTGGGAACGCTACTAAGGCGAATACTCATAAAGAGCAATGTTGTCCCAGTGGAGGAAAGAAGTTAGATCGAGGACACACTTAAGGTAGGTTGGAGACTCTGAGTTAAGTGCAGGCCAAGTCCCTTATGCTTCCAAAACATATCAACGCTCTTCAGGCAAACACTCATAAATGGCATTGTTTTCGCAGTGAGGAATGAAGTTAGAACAAGGAAAGACGCTAGGCCGGTTGAATACTCTCAGATATGTGGAAGCCTAGGCCCTTATGCTTCCTGAACTGAAAAACGCTACTAAGGCGAATCCTCATAAGAGGGAGAGTTTTCCGATTTCAGAAAATAATTGAGAAGAAGAACGGACTCTAGGCTGCTTGGACACTCTGAGTTAAGTGCACATCAGTCCCTTGTGCTTCCCAAACGTATAAACGCTTCTAAGGCCAATACTCATAAATGGCCATGTTGTCTCAGTTGAGGAAAGAACTTAGAACTAGGACGGACTTAAGGAAGGTTGGATACTCTGAGTTACAGGCAGGCCAAGTCCCTTATGCTTCCAAAACCTGTGAATGCTCCTAAGGCAAATACTCATAAATGGCAATGTGGTCCCAGTGGAGGAAAGAAGTTAGATCGAGGAGGCACTTAAGGCAGGTTGTAAACTCTGAGTTAAGTGCAGGCCAAGTCCCTTATGCTTCCAAAACATATCAACGCTCTTCAGGCAAACACTCATAAATGGCAAAGTTTTCGCAGTGAGGAATGAAGTTAGAACAAGGAGAGACGCTAGGCCGGTTGAATACTCTGAGATAAGTGGAAGACTAGGCCCTTATGCTTCCAAAACGTAAAAACGCTACTAAGGCGATTACTCATAAATGGCAATGTTGTCCCAGTGGAGGAAAGAAGTTAGACCGAGGATGCACTTAAGGTAGGTGGAAACTCTGAGTTAAGTGCAGGCCAAGTCCCTTATGCTTCCAAAACGTATATACGCTCTTCAGGCAAACACTCATACATGGCACTGTTTTCCCAGAGTGGAAAGAAGATAGAACTAGGACAGACGCGAGGCAAGTTGAAGACTCTGAGATAACTCTACACCTAGGTCCTTATGCTTCCAAAACGTAAAACGCTACTAAGGCGAATACTCATAAATGGCCCTGTTTTCCCAGTTCAGAAAAGAAGTGAGAAGAAGGACGAACTCTAGGCTGCTTGGATACTCTGAGTTATGTGTATGCCAAGTCCCATATGCTTCCAAAACCTGGGAACGCTACTAAGGCGAATACTCATAAAGAGCAATGTTGTCCCAGTGGAGGAAAGAAGTTAGATCGAGGACACACTTAAGGTAGGTTGGAGACTCTGAGTTAAGTGCAGGCCAAGTCCCTTATGCTTCCAAAACATATCAACGCTCTTCAGGCAAACACTCATAAATGGCATTGTTTTCGAAGTGAGGAATGAAGTTAGAACAAGGAGAGATGCTAGGCCGGTTGAATACTCTCAGATATGTGGAAGCCTAGGCCCTTATGCTTCCTAAACTGAAAAACGCTACTAGGCGAATCCTCATAAGTGGGAGAGTTTTCCTATTTCAGAAAATAATTGAGAAGAAGGACGGACTCTAGGCTGCTTGGACACTCTGAGTTAAGTGCACGTCAGTCCCTTATGCTTCCCAAACGTATAAACGCTACTAAGGCCAATACTCATAAATGGCAGTGTTGTCCCAGTGGAGGAAAGAAGTTAGAACGAGGACGGACGTAAGGCAGGTTGGATACTCTGAGTTACAGGCAGGCCAAGTCCCTTCTACTTCCAAAACGTATAAACGCTCTTCAGGCAAACACTCATAAATGACACTGTGATCCCAGGGAGGAAAGAAATTAGAACTCGGACACAGCCTAGGCAGGTTGAATAATCTGAGATAACTGCACGCCTAGGCACTTCTGGCTCCAAAACGTAAAACGCTATTAAGTTGAATACTCCTAGTAGGCAATGTTTTCCCAGTACAGAAAAGAAGGGAAAAGAAGGAAGTACTCTAGGCTGCTTGGATACTCTGAGTTAAGGGCAACCCAGTCCCTTATGCTTCGAAAACTTATAAACGCGACTAAGGCAAATACTCATAAATGGCAATGCTGTCCCAGTGGAGGAAAGAAGTTAGAACGAGGACGGACTTAAGGCAGGTTGGATACTCTGAGTTACAGGCAAGCCAAGGCCCTTCTGCTTCCAAAACTTATAAACGCTCTTCAGGCAAACACTCATCCATGGCACTGTTTTCCCAGAGTGGAAAGAAGACAGAACTAGGACAGAAGCGAGGCAGGTTGAAGACTCTGAGATAACTCTACACCTAGGTCCTTATGCTTCCAAAACGTAAAACGCTACTAAGGCGAATACTCATAAATGGCCCTGTTTTCCCAGTTCAGAAAAGAAGTGAGAAGAAGGACGAACTCTAGGCTGCTTGGATACTCTGAGTTATGTGTATGCCAAGTCCCATATGCTTCCAAAACCTGGGAACGCTACTAAGGCGAATACTCATAAATAGCAATGTTGTCCCAGTGGAGGAAAGAAGTTAGATCGAGGACACACTTAAGGTAGGTTGGAGACTCTGAGTTAAGTGCAGGCCAAGTCCCTTATGCTTCCAAAACATATCAACGCTCTTCAGGCAAACACTCATAAATGGCATTGTTTTCGCAGTGAGGAATGAAGTTAGAACAAGGAAAGACGCTAGGCCGGTTGAATACTCTCAGATATGTGGAAGCCTAGGCCCTTATGCTTCCTGAACTGAAAAACGCTACTAAGGCGAATCCTCATAAGAGGGAGAGTTTTCCGATTTCAGAAAATAATTGAGAAGAAGAACGGACTCTAGGCTGCTTGGACACTCTGAGTTAAGTGCACGTCAGTCCCTTATGCTTCCCAAACGTATAAACGCTTCTAAGGCCAATACTCATAAATGGCCATGTTGTCTCAGTTGAGGAAAGAACTTAGAACTAGGACGGACTTAAGGAAGGTTGGATACTCTGAGTTACAGGCAGGCCAAGTCCCTTATGCTTCCAAAACCTGTGAATGCTCCTAAGGCAAATACTCATAAATGGCAATGTGGTCCCAGTGGAGGAAAGAAGTTAGATCGAGGAGGCACTTAAGGCAGGTTGTAAACTCTGAGTTAAGTGCAGGCCAAGTCCCTTATGCTTCCAAAACATATCAACGCTCTTCAGGCAAACACTCATAAATGGCAAAGTTTTCGCAGTGAGGAATGAAGTTAGAACAAGGAGAGACGCTAGGCCGGTTGAATACTCTGAGATAAGTGGAAGACTAGGCCCTTATGCTTCCAAAACGTAAAAACGCTACTAAGGCGATTACTCATAAATGGCAATGTTGTCCCAGTGGAGGAAAGAAGTTAGACCGAGGATGCACTTAAGGTAGGTGGAAACTCTGAGTTAAGTGCAGGCCAAGTCCCTTATGCTTCCAAAACGTATATACGCTCTTCAGGCAAACACTCATACATGGCACTGTTTTCCCAGAGTGGAAAGAAGATAGAACTAGGACAGACGCGAGGCAAGTTGAAGACTCTGAGATAACTCTACACCTAGGTCCTTATGCTTCCAAAACGTAAAACGCTACTAAGGCGAATACTCATAAATGGCCCTGTTTTCCCAGTTCAGAAAAGAAGTGAGAAGAAGGACGAACTCTAGGCTGCTTGGATACTCTGAGTTATGTGTATGCCAAGTCCCATATGCTTCCAAAACCTGGGAACGCTACTAAGGCGAATACTCATAAAGAGCAATGTTGTCCCAGTGGAGGAAAGAAGTTAGATCGAGGACACACTTAAGGTAGGTTGGAGACTCTGAGTTAAGTGCAGGCCAAGTCCCTTATGCTTCCAAAACATATCAACGCTCTTCAGGCAAACACTCATAAATGGCATTGTTTTCGAAGTGAGGAATGAAGTTAGAACAAGGAGAGATGCTAGGCCGGTTGAATACTCTCAGATATGTGGAAGCCTAGGCCCTTATGCTTCCTAAACTGAAAAACGCTACTAGGCGAATCCTCATAAGTGGGAGAGTTTTCCTATTTCAGAAAATAATTGAGAAGAAGGACGGACTCTAGGCTGCTTGGACACTCTGAGTTAAGTGCACGTCAGTCCCTTATGCTTCCCAAACGTATAAACGCTACTAAGGCCAATACTCATAAATGGCAGTGTTGTCCCAGTGGAGGAAAGAAGTTAGAACGAGGACGGACGTAAGGCAGGTTGGATACTCTGAGTTACAGGCAGGCCAAGTCCCTTCTACTTCCAAAACGTATAAACGCTCTTCAGGCAAACACTCATAAATGACACTGTGATCCCAGGGAGGAAAGAAATTAGAACTCGGACACAGCCTAGGCAGGTTGAATAATCTGAGATAACTGCACGCCTAGGCACTTCTGGCTCCAAAACGTAAAACGCTATTAAGTTGAATACTCCTAGTAGGCAATGTTTTCCCAGTACAGAAAAGAAGGGAAAAGAAGGAAGTACTCTAGGCTGCTTGGATACTCTGAGTTAAGGGCAACCCAGTCCCTTATGCTTCGAAAACTTATAAACGCGACTAAGGCAAATACTCATAAATGGCAATGCTGTCCCAGTGGAGGAAAGAAGTTAGAACGAGGACGGACTTAAGGCAGGTTGGATACTCTGAGTTACAGGCAAGCCAAGGCCCTTCTGCTTCCAAAACTTATAAACGCTCTTCAGGCAAACACTCATCCATGGCACTGTTTTCCCAGAGTGGAAAGAAGACAGAACTAGGACAGAAGCGAGGCAGGTTGAAGACTCTGAGATAACTCTACACCTAGGTCCTTATGCTTCCAAAACGTAAAACGCTACTAAGGCGAATACTCATAAATGGCCCTGTTTTCCCAGTTCAGAAAAGAAGTGAGAAGAAGGACGAACTCTAGGCTGCTTGGATACTCTGAGTTATGTGTATGCCAAGTCCCATATGCTTCCAAAACCTGGGAACGCTACTAAGGCGAATACTCATAAATAGCAATGTTGTCCCAGTGGAGGAAAGAAGTTAGATCGAGGACACACTTAAGGTAGGTTGGAGACTCTGAGTTAAGTGCAGGCCAAGTCCCTTATGCTTCCAAAACATATCAACGCTCTTCAGGCAAACACTCATAAATGGCATTGTTTTCGCAGTGAGGAATGAAGTTAGAACAAGGAAAGACGCTAGGCCGGTTGAATACTCTCAGATATGTGGAAGCCTAGGCCCTTATGCTTCCTGAACTGAAAAACGCTACTAAGGCGAATCCTCATAAGAGGGAGAGTTTTCCGATTTCAGAAAATAATTGAGAAGAAGAACGGACTCTAGGCTGCTTGGACACTCTGAGTTAAGTGCACGTCAGTCCCTTATGCTTCCCAAACGTATAAACGCTTCTAAGGCCAAAACTCATAAATGGCCATGTTGTCTCAGTTGAGGAAAGAACTTAGAACTAGGACGGACTTAAGGAAGGTTGGATACTCTGAGTTACAGGCAGGCCAAGTCCCTTATGCTTCCAAAACCTGTGAATGCTCCTAAGGCAAATACTCATAAATGGCAATGTGGTCCCAGTGGAGGAAAGAAGTTAGATCGAGGAGGCACTTAAGGCAGGTTGTAAACTCTGAGTTAAGTGCAGGCCAAGTCCCTTATGCTTCCAAAACATATCAACGCTCTTCAGGCAAACACTCATAAATGGCAAAGTTTTCGCAGTGAGGAATGAAGTTAGAACAAGGAGAGACGCTAGGCCGGTTGAATACTCTGAGATAAGTGGAAGACTAGGCCCTTATGCTTCCAAAACGTAAAAACGCTACTAAGGCGATTACTCATAAATGGCAATGTTGTCCCAGTGGAGGAAAGAAGTTAGACCGAGGATGCACTTAAGGTAGGTGGAAACTCTGAGTTAAGTGCAGGCCAAGTCCCTTATGCTTCCAAAACGTATATACGCTCTTCAGGCAAACACTCATACATGGCACTGTTTTCCCAGAGTGGAAAGAAGATAGAACTAGGACAGACGCGAGGCAAGTTGAAGACTCTGAGATAACTCTACACCTGGGTCCTTACGCTTCCAAAACGTAAAACGCTACTAAGGCGAATACTCATAAATGGCCCTGTTTTCCCAGTTCAGAAAAGAAGTGAGAAGAAGGACGAACTCTAGGCTGCTTGGATACTCTGAGTTATGTGTATGCCAAGTCCCATATGCTTCCAAAACCTGGGAACGCTACTAAGGCGAATACTCATAAAGAGCAATGTTGTCCCAGTGGAGGAAAGAAGTTAGATCGAGGACACACTTAAGGTAGGTTGGAGACTCTGAGTTAAGTGCAGGCCAAGTCCCTTATGCTTCCAAAACATATCAACGCTCTTCAGGCAAACACTCATAAATGGCATTGTTTTCGAAGTGAGGAATGAAGTTAGAACAAGGAGAGATGCTAGGCCGGTTGAATACTCTCAGATATGTGGAAGCCTAGGCCCTTATGCTTCCTAAACTGAAAAACGCTACTAGGCGAATCCTCATAAGTGGGAGAGTTTTCCTATTTCAGAAAATAATTGAGAAGAAGGACGGACTCTAGGCTGCTTGGACACTCTGAGTTAAGTGCACGTCAGTCCCTTATGCTTCCCAAACGTATAAACGCTACTAAGGCCAATACTCATAAATGGCAGTGTTGTCCCAGTGGAGGAAAGAAGTTAGAACGAGGACGGACGTAAGGCAGGTTGGATACTCTGAGTTACAGGCAGGCCAAGTCCCTTCTACTTCCAAAACGTATAAACGCTCTTCAGGCAAACACTCATAAATGACACTGTGATCCCAGGGAGGAAAGAAATTAGAACTCGGACACAGCCTAGGCAGGTTGAATAATCTGAGATAACTGCACGCCTAGGCACTTCTGGCTGCAAAACGTAAAACGCTATTAAGTTGAATACTCCTAGTAGGCAATGTTTTCCCAGTACAGAAAAGAAGGGAAAAGAAGGAAGTACTCTAGGCTGCTTGGATACTCTGAGTTAAGGGCAACCCAGTCCCTTATGCTTCCAAAACTTATAAACGCGACTAAGGCAAATACTCATAAATGGCAATGCTGTCCCAGTGGAGGAAAGAAGTTAGAACGAGGACGGACTTAAGGCAGGTTGGATACTCTGAGTTACAGGCAAGCCAAGGCCCTTCTGCATCCAAAACTTATAAACGCTCTTCAGGCAAACACTCATCCATGGCACTGTTTTCCCAGAGTGGAAAGAAGACAGAACTAGGACAGACGCGAGGCAGGTTAAAGACTCTGAGATAACTCTACACCTAGGTCCTTATGCTTCCAAAACGTAAAACGCTACTAAGGCGAATACTCATAAATGGCCCTGTTTTCCCAGTTCAGAAAAGAAGTGAGAAGAAGGACGAACTCTAGGCTGCTTGGATACTCTGAGTTATGTGTATGCCAAGGCCCATATGCTTCCAAAACCTGGGAACGCTACTAAGGCGAATACTCATAAATAGCAATGTTGTCCCAGTGGAGGAAAGAAGTTAGATCGAGGACACACTTAAGGTAGGTTGGAGACTCTGAGTTAAGTGCAGGCCAAGTCCCTTATGCTTCCAAAACGTGTAAATGCGACTAAGGCAAATACTCATAAAGGGCAATGTTGTCCCATTGGAGGAAAGAAGTTAGAACGAGGACGGACTTAAGGCAGGTTGGATACTCTGAGTTACAGGCAAGCCAAGGCCCTTCTGCTTCCAAAACGTGTAAACGCTCTTCAGGCAAACACTCATCCATGGCACTGTTTTCCCAGAGTGGAAAGAAGATAGAACTAGGACAGACGCGAGGCAAGTTGAAGACTCTGAGATAACTCTACATCTAGGTCCTTATGCTTCCAAAACGTAAAACGCTACTAAGGCGAATACTCATAAATGGCCCTGTTTTCCCAGTTCAGAAAAGAAGGGAGAAGAAGGATGAACTCTAGGCTGCTTGGATACTCTGAGTTATGTGTATGCCAAGTCCCATATGCTTCCAAAACCTGGGAACGCTACTAAGGCGAATACTCATAAATAGCAATGTTGTCCCAGTGGAGGAAAGAAGTTAGATCGAGGACACACTTAAGGTAGGTTGGAGACTCTGAGTTAAGTGCAGGCCAAGTCCCTTATGCTTCCAAAACATATCAACGCTCTTCAGGCAAACACTCATAAATGGCATTGTTTTCGCAGTGAGGAATGAAGTTAGAACAAGGAAAGACGCTAGGCCGGTTGAATACTCTCAGATATGTGGAAGCCTAGGCCCTTATGCTTCCTAAACTGAAAAACGCTACTAAGGCGAATCCTCATAAGAGGGAGAGTTTTCCTATTTCAGAAAATAATTGAGAAGAAGAACGGACTCTAGGCTGCTTGGACACTCTGAGTTAATTGCACGTCAGTCCCTTATGCTTCCCAAACGTATAAACGCTTCTAAGGCCAATACTCATTAATGGCCATGTTGTCTCAGTTGAGGAAAGAACTTAGAACTAGGACGGACTTAAGGAAGGTTGGATACTCTGAGTTACAGGCAGGCCAAGTCCCTTATGCTTCCAAAACCTGTGAATGCTCCTAAGGCAAATACTCATAAATGGCAATGTGGTCCCAGTGGAGGAAAGAAGTTAGATCGAGGACGCACTTAAGGCAGGTTGTAAACTCTGAGTTAAGTGCAGGCCAAGTCCCTTATGCTTCCAAAACATATCAACGCTCTTCAGGCAAACACTCATAAATGGCAAAGTTTTCGCAGTGAGGAATGAAGTTAGAACAAGGAGAGATGCTAGGCCGGTTGAATACACTGAGATAAGTGGAAGCGTAGGCCCTTATGCTTCCAAAACGTAAAAACGCTACTAAGGCGATTACTCATAAATGGCAATGTTGTCCCAGTGGAGGAAAGAAGTTAGACCGAGGATGCACTTAAGGTAGGTGGAAACTCTGAGTTAAGTGCAGGCCAAGTCCCTTATGCTTCCAAAACGTATATACGCTCTTCAGGCAAACACTCATACATGGCACTGTTTTCCCAGAGTGGAAAGAAGATAGAACTAGGACAGAAGCGAGGCAAGTTGAAGACTCTGAGATAACTCTACACCTAGGTCCTTACGCTTCCAAAACGTAAAACGCTACTAAGGCGAATACTCATAAATGGCCCTGTTTTCCCAGTTCAGAAAAGAAGTGAGAAGAAGGACGAACTCTAGGCTGCTTGGATACTCTGAGTTATGTGTATGCCAAGTCCCATATGCTTCCAAAACCTGGGAACGCTACTAAGGCGAATACTCATAAAGAGCAATGTTGTCCCAGTGGAGGAAAGAAGTTAGATCGAGGACACACTTAAGGTAGGTTGGAGACTCTGAGTTAAGTGCAGGCCAAGTCCCTTATGCTTCCAAAACATATCAACGCTCTTCAGGCAAACACTCATAAATGGCATTGTTTTCGCAGTGAGGAATGAAGTTAGAACAAGGAGAGATGCTAGGCCGGTTGAATACACTGAGATAAGTGGAAGCGTAGGCCCTTATGCTTCCAAAACGTAAAAACGCTACTAAGGCGATTACTCATAAATGGCAATGTTGTCCCAGTGGAGGAAAGAAGTTAGACCGAGGATGCACATAAGGTAGGTGGAAACTCTGAGTTAAGTGCAGGCCAAGTCCCTTATGCTTCCAAAACGTATATACGCTCTTCAGGCAAACACTCATACATGGCACTGTTTTCCCAGAGTGGAAAGAAGATAGAACTAGGACAGACGCGAGGCAAGTTGAAGACTCTGAGATAACTCTACACCTAGGTCCTTACGCTTCCAAAACGTAAAACGCTACTAAGGCGAATACTCATAAATGGCCCTGTTTTCCCAGTTCAGAAAAGAAGTGAGAAGAAGGACGAACTCTAGGCTGCTTGGATACTCTGAGTTATGTGTATGCCTAGTCCCATATGCTTCCAAAACCTGGGAACGCTACTAAGGCGAATACTCATAAAGAGCAATGTTGTCCCAGTGGAGGAAAGAAGTTAGATCGAGGACACACTTAAGGTAGGTTGGAGACTCTGAGTTAAGTGCAGGCCAAGTCCCTTATTCTTCCAAAACATATCAACGCTCTTCAGGCAAACACTCATAAATGGCATTGTTTTCGAAGTGAGGAATGAAGTTAGAACAAGGAGAGATGCTAGGCCGGTTGAATACTCTCAGATATGTGGAAGCCTAGGCCCTTATGCTTCCTAAACTGAAAAACGCTACTAGGCGAATCCTCATAAGTGGGAGAGTTTTCCTATTTCAGAAAATAATTGAGAAGAAGGACGGACTCTAGGCTGCTTGGACACTCTGAGTTAAGTGCACGTCAGTCCCTTATGCTTCCCAAACGTATAAACGCTACTAAGGCCAATACTCATAAATGGCAGTGTTGTCCCAGTGGAGGAAAGAAGTTAGAACGAGGACGGACGTAAGGCAGGTTGGATACTCTGAGTTACAGGCAGGCCAAGTCCCTTCTACTTCCAAAACGTATAAACGCTCTTCAGGCAAACACTCATAAATGACACTGTTATCCCAGGGAGGAAAGAAATTAGAACTCGGACACAGGCTAGGCAGGTTGAATAATCTGAGATAACTGCACGCCTAGGCACTTATGGCTCCAAAACGTAAAACGCTATTAAGTTGAATACTCATAGTAGGCTATGTTTTCCCAGTTCAGAAAAGAAGTGAAAACAAGGACGTACTCTAGGCTGCTTGGATACTCTGAGTTAAGGGCAACCCAGTCCCTTATGCTTCGAAAACTTATAAACGCGACTAAGGCAAATACTCATAAATGGCAATGCTGTCCCAGTGGAGGAAAGAAGTTAGAATGAGGACGGACTTAAGGCAGGTTGGATACTCTGAGTTACAGGCAAGCCAAGGCCCTTCTGCTTCCAAAACGTATAAACGCTCTTCAGGCAAACACTCATCCATGGCACTGTTTTCCCAGAGTGGAAAGAAGACAGAACTAGGACAGACGCGAGGCAGGTTGAAGACTCTGAGATAACTCTACACCTAGGTCCTTATGCTTCCAAAACGTAAAACGCTACTAAGGCGAATACTCATAAATGGCCCTGTTTTCCCAGTTCAGAAAAGAAGTGAGAAGAAGGACGAACTCTAGGCTGCTTGGATACTCTGAGTTATGTGTATGCCAAGTCCCATATGCTTCCAAAACCTGGGAACGCTGCTAAGGCGAATACTCATAAATAGCAATGTTGTCCCAGTGGAGGAAAGAAGTTAGATCGAGGACACACTTAAGGTAGGTTGGAGACTCTGAGTTAAGTGCAGGCCAAGTCCCTTATGCTTCCAAAACGTGTAAATGCGACTAAGGCAAATACTCATAAAGGGCAATGTTGTCCCATTGGAGGAAAGAAGTTAGAAAGAGGATGGACTTAAGGCAGGTTGGATACTCTGAGTTACAGGCAAGCCAAGGCCCTTCTGCTTCCAAAACGTATAAACGCTCTTCATGCAAACACTCATCCATGGCACTGTTTTCCCAGAGTGGAAAGAAGATAGAACTAGGACAGACGCGAGGCAAGTTGAAGACTCTGAGATAACTCTACACCTAGGTCCTTATGCTTCCAAAACGTAAAACGCTACTAAGGCGAATACTCATAAATGGCCCTGTTTTCCCAGTTCAGAAAAGAAGTGAGAAGAAGGACGAACTCTAGGCTGCTTGGATACTCTGAGTTATGTGTATGCCAAGTCCCATATGCTTCCAAAACCTGGGAACGCTACTAAGGCGAATACTCATAAATAGCAATGTTGTCCCAGTGGAGGAAAGAAGTTAGATCGAGGACACACTTAAGGTAGGTTGGAGACTCTGAGTTAAGTGCAGGCCAAGTCCCTTATGCTTCCAAAACATATCAACGCTCTTCAGGCAAACACTCATAAATGGCATTGTTTTCGCACTGAGGAATGAAGTTAGAACAAGGAGAGACGCTAGGCCGGTTGAATACTCTCAGATATGTGGAAGCCTAGGCCCTTATGCTTCCTAAACTGAAAAACGCTACTAAGGCGAATTCTCATAAGTGGGAGAGTTTTCCTATTTCAGAAAATGGTTGAGAAGAAGGACGGACTCTAGGCTGCTTGGACACTCTGAGTTAAGTGCACGTCAGTCCCTTATGCTTCCCAAACGTATAAACGCTACTAAGGCCAATACTCATAAATGGCCATGTTGTCTCAGTTGAGGAAAGAACTTAGAACTAGGACGGACTTAAGGAAGGTTGGATACTCTGAGTTACAGGCAGGCCAAGTCCCTTATGCTTCCAAAACCTGTGAATGCTCCTAAGGCAAATACTCATAAATGGCAATGTGGTCCCAGTGGAGGAAAGAAGTTAGATCGAGGATGCACTTAAGGCAGGTTGTAAACTCTGAGTTAAGTGCAGGCCAAGTCCCTTATGCTTCCAAAACATATCAACGCTCTTCAGGCAAACACTCATAAATGGCAAAGTTTTCGCAGTGAGGAATGAAGTTAGAACAAGGAGAGACGCTAGGCCGGTTGAATACTCTGAGATAAGTGGAAGACTACGCCCTTATGCTTCCTAAACTGAAAAACGCTACTAAGGCGAATCCTCATAAATGGCAAAGTTTTCCTATTTCAGAAAATAATTGAGAAGAAGGACGGACTCTAGGCTGCTTGGACACTCTGAGTTAAGTGCCCGTCAAGTCCCTTATGCTTCCCAAACGTATAAACGCTACTAAGGCCAATACTCATAAATGGCAGTGTTGTCCCAGTGGAGGAAAGAAGTTAGAACGAGGACGGATGTAAGGCAGGTTGGATACTCTGAGTTACAGGCAGGCCAAGTCCCTTCTACTTCCAAAACGTATAAACGCTCTTCAGGCAAACACTCATAAATGACACTGTGATCCCAGGGAGGAAAGAAATTAGAACTCGGACAGAGGCTAGGCAGGTTGAATACTCTGAGATAACTGCACGCCTAGGCACTTATGCTTCCAAAACGTAAAACGCTATTAAGTTGAATACTCATAATAGGCAATGTTTTCCCAGTTCAGAAAAGATGGGAGAAGAAGGACGTACTCTAGACTGCTTGGATACTCTGAGTTAAGTGCATGCCAAGTCCCTTGTGCTTCCAAAACCTATAAACGCGACTAAGGCAAATACTCATAAATGGCAATGCTGTCCCAGTTGAGGAAAGAAGTTAGAACGAGGACGGACGTAAGGCAGGTTGGATACTCTGAGTTACAGGCAGGCCAAGTCCCTTCTACTTACAAAACGTATAAACGCTCTTCAGGCAAACACTCATAAATGACACTGTTATCCCAGGGAGGAAAGAAATTAGAACTCGGACAGAGGCTAGGCAGGTTGAATAATCTGAGATAACTGCAAGCCTAGGCACTTATGGCTCCAAAACGTAAAACGCTATTAAGTTGAATACTCATAGTAGGCAATGTTTTCCCAGTTCAGAAAAGAAGTGAAAAGAAGGACGTACTCTAGGCTGCTTGGATACTCTGAGTTAAGGGCAAACCAGTCCCTTATGCTTCCAAAACTTATAAACGCGACTAAGGCAAATACTCATAAATGGCAATGTTGTCCCAGTGGAGGAAAGAAGATAGAACGAGGACGGACTTAAGGCAGGTTGGATACTCTGAGTTACAGGCAGGCCAAGGCTCTTCTGCTTTCAAAACGTATAAACGCTCTTCAGGCAAACACTCATAAATGACACTGTTATCCCAGGGAGGAAAGAAATTAGAACTCGGACAGAGGCTAGGCAGGATGAATACTCTGAGATAACTGCATGCCTAGGCACTTATGCTTCCAAAACGTAAAACGCTATTAAGTTGAATACTCATATATGGGAGGCAATGTTTTCCCAGTTCAGAAAAGATGGGAGAAGAAGGACGTACTCTAGACTGCCTGGATACTCTGAGTTAAGTGCATGCCAAGTCCCTTATGCTTCCAAAACTATAAACGCGTCTAAGGCAAATACTCATAAATGGCAATGTTGTCCCAGTTGAGGAAAGATGTTAGAACGAGGTCGGATTTAACGCAGGTTGGATACTCTGAGTTACAGGCAGGCCAATTCCCTTATGCTTCCAAAACGTATAAACTCTCTTCAGGCAAACACTCATAAATGGCACTGTTTTCGCAGTGAGGAATGAAGTTAGAACAATGAGAAACGCTAGGCCTGTTGAATACTCTGAGATAAGTGGAAGCCTAAGCCCTTATGCTTCCTAAACTGAAAAATGCTACTAAGACGAAACCTCATAAATGGCTATGTTTTTCTAGTTCAGCAAAGAAGTGAGAAGAAGTACGGACTCTAGGCTGCTTGGACACTCTGAGTTAAGTGCACGCCAAGACCCTTATGCTTCCCAAACCTATAAACGCTACTAAGGCAAATGCTCATAAATGGCAATGTTGTGCTACTTGAGGAAAGAAGTTAGAACGAGGACGGACTTAAGGCTGGTTGGATACTCGGAGGTACAGGCAGGCCAAGTCCCTTTTGCTTCCAAAACGTATAAACTCTCTTCAGGCAAACACTCATAAATGACACTGTTATCCCAGGGAGGAAAGAAGTTAGAACTCGGATAGAGGCTAGGCAGGTTTAACACTCTGAGATTACTGCACGCCTAGGCCCTTATGCTTCCAAAACGTAAACGCTATTAAGTTGAATACTCATAATAGGCAATATTTTCCCAGTTCAGAAAAGGTGTGAGAAGAAGGACGTTCCATAGACTGCTTGGATACTCTGTGTTAAGTGCATGCCAAGTCCCTTATGCTTCCAAACCTATAAACGCGTCTAAGGCAAATACTCATAAATGGCAGTGTTGTCCCAGTTGAGGAAAGAAGTTAGAACGAGGACGGACGTAAGGCAGGTTGGATACTCTGAGTTACAGGCAGGCCAAGTCCCTTATGCTTCCAAAACATATCAAAGCTCTTCAGGCAAACACTCATAAATGGCACTGTTTTCGCAGTGAGGAATGAAGGTAGAACAAGGAGAGACGCTAGGCCGGTTGAATACTCTGAGATAAGTGGAAGCCTAGGCCCTTAGGCTTCCAAAACTGAAAAACGCTACTAAGGCGAATCCTCATAAATGGCTATGTTTTCCAAGTTTAGAAAAGAAGTGAGAAGGACGGGCTCTAGGCTGCTTGGACACTCTGAGTTAAGTGCACGCCAAGTCCCTTATGCTTCAAAAACTTATAAACGCTACTAAGGCAAATACTTATAAATGGCAATGTTGTCCCAGTTGAGGAAAGAAGTTAGAACGAGGACGGACTTAAGGCAGGTTGGATACCCTGAGTTAAAGCCAGGCCAAGTCCCTTATGCTTCCAAAACCTGTGAACTCTACTAAGGCAAATACTCATAAATGGCAATGTTTGCCCAGTTCAGAAAAGAAGTGAGAAGAAGGACAGACGCTAGGCAGGTTGAATACTCTGACATAAGTGCACACCTAGGCCCTTATGCTTCCAAAACGTAAAAACGCTGCGAAGGCGAATACTCATAAATGGCAATGTTTTCCCAGTTCAGAAAAGAAATGAGAAGAAGGACGGGTTCTAGGCTGCTTGGATACTCTGAGTTAGTGCAAGCCAAGTCCCTTATGCTTCCAAAACAAATAAATGCTACTAAGGCGAATACTCATAAATGGCAATGTTGTCCCAGTTGAGGAAAGAAGTTAGAATGAGGACGGACTTAAGGCAAGTTGGATACACTGAGTTAAGTGCACGCCAAGGCCCTTATGCTTCCAAAACCTGTAAACGCTCTTAAGGCAAACACTCATAAATGGCACTGTTTTCACAGAGAGGAATGAAGTTAGAACAAGGACAGACGTTAGGCAAGTTGAATACTCTGAGGTAAGTGCACGCCTAGGGCCTTATGCTTCAGAAACGTAAAAACGCTGCTAAGGCATTTACGCATAAATGGCAATGATTTCCCAGTTCAGAAAAGAAGTGAGAAGAAGGAAGGACTCTGGGCTGCTTGGATAATCTGAGTTAAGTGCACGCCAAGTCCCTTATGCTTCCAAAACGTATAAACGCGACTAAGGAGAATACTCATAAATGGCAATGTTATCCCAGTTGAGGATAGAAGTAAGAACAGAGACTGACGCTAGGCCAGTTGGATTCTCTGAGTTAACTGCTTACAAAGCCCCTTATGCTTCCAAAACTTATGAACGCTCTTAAGGCCAATATTCATCAATGGCAGTGTAATCGCACCGGACGAAAGAAGTTAAAACAAGGACAGACTCTAGGCCGGTTGGAAACTCTGAGTTAAGTGCACTCCTAGGCTCTGATGATTCCCACACATATAATCGCTCTTAAGGTTAACACTCATATGTGCGAAAGTGTTCCCAGTGGAGGAAAAAAGTTAAAAAGAGTACGGACTTAAGGCAGGTTGGATACTCTGAGTTAGAGGCAGGCCAAGTCCCTTATAGTTCCAAAACTTATAAACGCTCTTCCAAAACTTATTAACGCTCTTAAGGCGAATACGCATCAATGGCAGTGTATTCGCACCGGACGAAAGAAGTTAAAACAAGGAGAGACTCTAGGCAGGTTGGAAACTCTGAAGTGCACTCCTAGGCTCTTATGATTCCCACACATAACTGAGACTGATAGTCTCAGTTAACTGCTTACCAAGACCCTTATGCTTCCAAAACATAGTCCAAAACATGTCCAAAAGAGGACAGACTCTAGGCAGGTTGGAAACTCTGAGTTAAGTGCACTCCTATGCTCTGATGATTCCCAAACATATAATCGCTCTTAAGGTAAACACTCATATGTGGGAGAGTGTTCCCATTGGAGGAAAGAAGTTAGAACGAGGACGGACTTAAGGCAGGTTGGATACTCTGTGTTACGTGCAGCCCAAGGCCCATATGCTTCCAAAACGTATAAACGCTCTTCAGGCAAACACTCATAAATGGCACTGTTTTCGCCGTGAGTAATGAAGTTAGAACAAGGACAGATGCTAGGCAGTTTGAATACTCTGAGATAAGTGTACGTCTAGGCACTTATGCTTCCACAACGTAAAAACGCTACTAAAGCGAATACTCATATACGGCAATGTTTTCCCAGTTCAGAAAAGAAGTGAGAATAAGGAAGAACTCTAAGCTGCTTGGATACTCTGATTTAAGTGCAGCCAAGTCCTTTATGCTACCAAAACTTTTAAACGCTATTAAGGCGAATACTCATAAATGGCAACGTTGTCCCAGTTGAGGAAAGAAGTTAGAACATGGACCCACGCTAGGCCGGTTGGGTATTCTGAGTTAACTGCTCACCAAGACCCTTATTCTTCCAAAACTTATTAATGCTCTTAAGGCGAATTCTCATCAATGGCAGTGTATTCGCACCGGACGAAAGAAGTTAAACAAGGACAGAATCTAGGCAGGTTTGAAACTCTGAGTTAGGTGCACTCCTAGGCTCTTATGATTCCCACACATATAATCCCTCTTAAGGTTATCACTCATGTGGGAGAGTGTTCCCAGTGGAGTAAAGAAGTTAGAATGAGGATGGACTTAAGGCAGGTTGGATACTCTGAGTTAAGTGCAGGACAAGGCCCTTATGCTTCCAAAACGTATAAACCCTCTTCAGGCAAACACTCATAAATGACACTGTTTTCCCAGTGAGGAAATAAGTTAGAACAAGGACAGATGCTAGGCAGGTTGAATACTCTGCGATAAGTACACGCCCAGGCCCTTATGCTTCCAAAACGTAAAAACGCTACTAAGGCGAATACTCATAAATGGCAATGTTTTCCCAGTTCAACAAAGAAGTGAGAAGAAGGACGAACTCTAGGCTGCTTGGATACTCTAAGTTAAGTGCATGCCAAGTCCCTTATGCTTCCAAAACCTATAAACGCTACGAAGGCGTATACTCATAAATGGTAATGTTGTCCCAGTTGAGGAAAGAAGTTCGAACAAGGGCGGACTTAAGGCAGGTTGGATACTCTGAGTTAAGTGCAGACCAAGGCCCTTATGCTTCCAAAACGTATAAACGCTCTTAAGGCAAACTCTCATAAATGACACTGTTTTCGCAGTGAGGAATGAAGTTAGAACAAGGACAGACCCTAGGCAGGTTGAAAACACCGAGATAAGTGCACGCCTAGGCCCTTATGCTTCCACAACGTAAAAACGCTACTAAGGCGAATAATCATAAATGGCAACGTTTTCCCAGTTGAGGATAGAAGTTAGAAGAAAGACAGACGCTAGGCCAGTTGGATATTCTGAGTTAACTGCTCACTAAGCCCCTTATGCTTCCAAAAGTTATTAACGCTCTTAAGGCGAATATTCATCAATGGCAGTGTATTCGCACCAGACGAAAGAAGTTAAAACAAGGACAGACTCTAGGCAGGTTGGAAACTCTGAGTTAAGTGCACTCCTAGGCTCTTATGATTCCCACACATATAATCGCTCTTAAGGTTAACACTCATATGTGGGAAAGTGTTCCCAGTGGAGGAAAGAAGTTAGAACGAGGACGGACTTAAGGCAGGGTGGATACTCTGAGTTAAGTGCAGCCCAAGGACCTTATGCTTCCAAAACGTATAAACGCTCTTCAGGCAAACACTCATAAATGGCACTGTTTTCCCAGTGAGGAAAGAAGTTAGAAGAAGGACAGACGCTAGGCAAGTTGAATACTCTGAGATAAATGCACGCCTAGGCCCTTATGCTTCCAAAACGTAAAAACACTACTAAGGTGCATACTCATAAATGGCAATGTTTTCCCAGTTCAGAAAAGAAGTGAGAAGAAGGACAAACTATAGGCTTCTTGGATACTCTGAGTTAAGTGCACGCCAAGTCCCTTATGATTCCAAAACTTATAAACGCTACCAATCCCTATAAAAGCTCTTAAGGCGAATACTCATCAATGGCAATGTTTTCGCATTTGAAGAAAAAGTTAGAACAAGGACAGACTCCAGGCTGGTTGGAACTCTGAGTTAAGTGCACACCAAGGCCCTTATGCTTCCATAACGTATAAACGCTCTTAAGGCGAATGTTCCTCAATGGCAGTGTTTTCCCAGTTGAAGAAAGAAGTTACAACAAGGACGGAACCTAGGCAGTTTGGATACTCTCAGTGAAGTGCATACCTGGGCCCCTATGCTTCCAAAACATAGAATCGGGCTTAAGGTGAACGCTCATATGTGGGAGAGTGTTCCCAGTTGAGGAAAGAAGTTAGAACGAGGACGGACTTAAGGCACGCTGGATACTCTGAATTAAGGTCATGCTAAGTCCCTTATGCCTCCAAAATGTATGGTCGCTCTCAAGGCTAACACACATATGGGCAGAGTGTTCCCAATTCAGAAAATAAGTTAGAAGATGGTGGACTCTAGGCTGCTTGGATACTCTGAGTTAAGTGCATGACAAAGCGCTAATGCTTCCAAAACATATAAACGCTACTAAGGCGAATACTCATGAATGGCAATGTTTTCCCAGTTGAGGATAGAAGGTAGAACAAAGACAGAAGAGAGGCCGGTTGGAAACTCTGACATAAGTGATACCCAAGGCCCTTATGCTTCCAAAACTTATAGTCGCTCTCAGGGCTAACGGACATATGTGGCAGAGTGTTCCCAGTTCAGAAAAGAAGTGAGAAGAAGGAGGGACTCTAGGCTGCTTGGATACTCTGAGTTAAGTGCGCGACAAGGCCCTATGCTTCAAAAACCTATAAACGCTACTAAGACGAATACTCATAAATGGCAATGTTGTCCCAGTTGAGGAAAGAAGTTACAACAAGGACAGACGCCAGGCCGGTTGGATATTCTGAGTTAAGTGCTCACCAAGCCATTTATGCTTCCAAAACATATAAACGCTCTTAAGGCAAATACTCATAAATGGCAATCTTTTCCCAGTTGAGGATAGAAGTTAGAACAAAAACAGCGAGGCCAGTTGGATACTCTGAGATAAGTGATAGCCAAGGCCCTTACGCTTCCAAAATGTATGGTCGCTCTCAAGGTTAACGGACATATGTGGCAGAGTGTTCCCAGTTCAGAAAAGAAGTGAGAAGAAGGACGGACTCTAGGCTGCTTGGTTACTCTAAGTTAAGTGCACGACAAGTCCCTTATGCTTCCAAACCGTATAAACACTACTAAGGTGAATACTCATAAATGGCAATGTTGTCCCAGTTGAGGAAAGAAGTTAGAACAAGGAAAGACACTAGTCCTGTTGGATATTCTGAGTTAAGTGCTCACCAAGCCCATTATGCTTCCAAAACGTATAAACGCTCTTAAGGCAAATATTCATCAATGGCAGTGTATTCGCATTTGAAGAAAAAGTTAGAACAAGAAAAAGTTAGAACAAGGACAGACTCCAGGCAGGTTGGAACTCTGAGTTAAGTGCACACCAAGGCCCTTATGCTTCCATAACGTATAAACGCTCTTAAGGTGAATACTCCTCAATGGCAGTGTTTTCCCAGTTGAGGAAAGAAGTTACAACAAGGACGGAACCTAGGCAGTTTGGATACTCTGAGTGAAGTGCACACCTGGGACCCTATGCTTCCAAAACATAGAATCGCACTTAAGGTGAACGCTCATATGTGGGAGAGTGTTCCCAGTTGAGGAAAGAAGTTAGAACGAGGACGGACTTAAGGCACGCTGGATACTCTGAGGTAAGTGATAGCCAAGGTCCTTATGCTTCCAAAATGTATGGTCACTCTCAAGGCTAACACACATATGTGGCAGCGTGTTCCCAGTTAAGAAAAGAAGTTAGAAGAAGGACGGACTCTAGGCTGCTTGGATACTCTGAGTTAAGTGCATGACACGGTGCTAATGCTTTCAAAACATATAAATGCTACTAAGGCGAATACTCATGAATGGCAAAGTTTTCCCAGTTGAGAATAGAAGTTAGAACAAAGACAGAAGCGAGGCTGGTTGGAAACTCTGAGATAAGTGATAGCCAAGGCCCTTATGCTTCCAAAACTTATGGTGGCTCTCAAGGCTAACGGACATATGTGGCAGAGTGTTCCCAGTTCAGAAAAGAAGTGAGAAGAAGGAGGGACTCTAGGCTGCTTGGATACTCTGAGTTAAGTGCACGACAAGGCCCTAAGCTTCAAAAACCTATAAACGCTAGTAAGACGAATACTCATAAATGGCAATATTGTCCCAGTTGAGGAAAGAAGTTAGAACCAGGCCAAACGCCAGGCCGGTTGGATATTCTGAGTTAAGTGCTCACCAAGCCATTTATGCTTCCAAAACATATAAACGCTCTTAAGGCAAATACTCATAAATGGCAATCTTTTCCCAATTGAGGATAGAAGTTAGAACAAAAACAGCGAGGCCAGTTGGATACTCTGAGATAAGTGATAGCCAAGGCCCTTATGCTTCCAAAATGTATGGTCGCTCTCAAGGCTAACGGACATATGTGGCAGAGTGTTCCCAGTTCAGAAAAGAAGTGAGAGGAAGGACGGACTCTAGGCTGCTTGGTTACTCTGAGTTAAGTGCACGACAAGTCCCTTATGCTTCCAAACCGAATAAACGCTACTAAGACGAATACTCATAAATGGCAATGTTGTCCCAGTTGAGGAAAGAAGTTAGAACAAGGAAAGACGCTAGTCCGGTTGGATATTCTGAGTTAAGTGCTCACCAAGCCATTATGCTTCCAAAACGTATAAACGCTCTTAAGGAGAATATTCATCAATGGCAGTGTATTCGCAGTGGAGGAAAGAAGTTAGAACAAGGACTGACTCCAGGCTGGTTGGAAACTCTGAGTAGAGTGCACTCCAGGGCTCTTATGTTTCCCAAACATATAATCGCACTTAAGGTTAACACTCATATGTGGGAGAGTGTTCCCTGTTGAGGAAAGAAGTTAGAATCAGGATGGACTTAAGGCCGGTTGGATACTCTGAGTTAAGTTCAGGCCAAGGACCTTATGCTTCCAAAATGTATAAACGCTCTTAAGGCAAACACTCATAAATGGCACCGTTTTGCCTGTAAGGAAAGAAGTTAGAACAAGGACAGGCACTAGACAGGTTGGATACTCTCAGTTCAGTGCACTCCAAGGCCCTAATGCTTCCAAAACATATGGTCTCTCTCAAGGATAACACACATATGTGGCAGAGTGTTCCTAGTTAAGAAAGAAGTTAGAAGAAGGAGGGACTCTAGAGTGCTTGGCTACTCTGAGTTAAGTTCAGGCGAAAGCCCTAATGCTTCCAAAACGTATAAAGGCTATTTAGGCGAACACTCATAAATGGCAATGTTTTCCCAGTGAGGAAAGAAGTTAGAACAAGGACAGACGCTAGGCTGTTTGGATACTCTCAGTTCAGTGCACTCCAAGGCCCTAATGCTTCCAAAACATATACTTCCGCTTTATTCGAAAATCCGTCAATGGCAGTGTTTTCCCAGTGGAGGTAAGCAGTGAGAACGAGGAAGGAGGCTAGGCAGGTTGATATTCTGGTTAAGCGTTCACCAAGCACCTTATGCTTCCAATCCCTATAAAAGCTCTTAAGGCGAATGCTCATCAATGGCAGTGTTTTCACATTTGAAGAAAAAGTTAGAACAAGGACAGACTCCAGGCAGGTTGGAACTCTGAGTTAAGTGCACACCAAGGCCCTTATGCTTCCATAACGTATAAACGCTCTTAAGGCGAATACTCCTCAATGGCAGTGTTTTCCCAGTTGAGGAAAGAAGTTACAACAAGGACGGAACCTAGGCAGTTTGGATACTCTGAGTGAAGTGCACACCTGGGACCCTATGCTTCCAAAACATAGAATCGCGCTTAAGGTGAACGCTCATATGTGGGAGACTGTTCCCAGTTGAGGAAAGAAGTTACAACCAGGACAGAACTTAGGCAGTTTGGATATTCTGAGTTAAGTGCACTCCTAGGCCCTTATCCTTCCAAAATATATAATCGCACTTAAGGTTAACAGTCATATGTGGGAGCGTGTTCCCAGTTGAGGAAAGAAGTTATAAAGAGGACAAACTTAAGGCACGTTGGATACTCTGAGTTAAGTGCAGGCCAAGGCCCTTAGGCTTCCAAAACTTATTAACGCTCTGAAGGCGAATATTCATCAATGGCAGTGTATTCGCACTGGAGGAAAGAAGTTAAAACAAGCACAGACTCTAGACAGGTTGGAAACTCTGAGTTAAGTGCACTCCTAGGCGCTTATGATTCCCACACATATAATCGCTCTTAAGGCTAACACTCATGTGGGAGAGTATTCCCAGTGGAGGAGAGAAGTTAGAACCAGGACGGTCTTAAGGCAGGTTGGATACTCTGAGTTACAGGCAGGCCAAGGCCCTTCTGATTCCAAAACCTATAAACGCTCTTCAGGCAAACACTCATAAATGGCACTGTTTTCCCAGTGAGGAAAGAAGTTAGAACAACGACAGACGTTAGGCAGGTTGAATACTCTGAGATAAGTGCATGCCTAGGCCCTTATGCTTCCAAAATGTAAAACGCTACTAAGGCGAATACTCATAAATGGCCCTGTTTTCCCAGTTCAGAAAAGAAGTGAAAAGAAGGACGTACTCTAGGCTGCTTGGATACTCTGAGTTAAGGGCAACCCAGTCCCTTATGCTTCGAAAACTTATAAACGCGACTAAGGCAAATACTCATAAATGGCAATGCTGTTCCAGTGGAGGAAAGAAGTTAGAACGAGGACGGACTTAAGACAGGTTGGATACTCTGAGTTACAGGCAAGCCAAGGCCCTTCTGCTTCCAAAACGTATAAACGCTCTTCAGGCAAACACTCATCCATGGCACTGTTTTCCCAGAGTGGAAAGAAGATAGAACTAGGACAGACGCGAGGCAGGTTGAAGACTCTGAGATAACTCTACACCTAGGTCCTTATGCTTCCAAAACGTAAAACGCTACTAAGGCGAATACTCATAAATGGCCCTGTTTTCCCAGTTCAGAAAAGAAGTGAGAAGAAGGACGAACTCTAGGCTGCTTGGATACTCTGAGTTATGTGTATGCCAAGTCCCATATGCTTCCAAAACCTGGGAACGCTACTAAGGCGAATACTCATAAATAGCAATGTTGTCCCAGTGGAGGAAAGAAGTTAGATCGAGGACACACTTAAGGTAGGTTGGAGACTCTGAGTTAAGTGCAGGCCAAGTCCCTTATGCTTCCAAAACGTGTAAATGCGACTAAGGCAAATACTCATAAAGGGCAATGTTGTCCCATTGGAGGAAAGATGTTAGAACGAGGACGGACTTAAGGCAGGTTGGATACTCTGAGTTACAGGCAAGCCAAGGCCCTTCTGCTTCCAAAACGTATAAACGCTCTTCAGGCAAACACTCATCCATGGCACTGTTTTCCCAGAGTGGAAAGAAGATAGAACTAGGACAGACGCGAGGCAAGTTGAAGACTCTGAGATAACTCTACACCTAGGTCCTTATGCTTCCAAAACGTAAAACGCTACTAAGGCGAATACTCATAAATGGCCCTGTTTTCCCAGTTCAGAAAAGAAGTGAGAAGAAGGACGAACTCTAGGCTGCTTGGATACTCTGAGTTATGTGTATGCCAAGTCCCATATGCTTCCAAAACCTGGGAACGCTACTAAGGCGAATACTCATAAATAGCAATGTTGTCCCAGTGGAGGAAAGAAGTTAGATCGAGGACACACTTAAGGTAGGTTGGAGACTCTGAGTTAAGTGCAGGCCAAGTCCCTTATGCTTCCAAAACATATCAACGCTCTTCAGGCAAACACTCATAAATGGCATTGTTTTCGCAGTGAGGAATGAAGTTAGAACAAGGAAAGACGCTAGGCCGGTTGAATACTCTCAGATATGTGGAAGCCTAGGCCCTTATGCTTCCTGAACTGAAAAACGCTACTAAGGCGAATCCTCATAAGAGGGAGAGTTTTCCGATTTCAGAAAATAATTGAGAAGAAGAACGGACTCTAGGCTGCTTGGACACTCTGAGTTAAGTGCACATCAGTCCCTTATGCTTCCCAAACGTATAAACGCTTCTAAGGCCAATACTCATAAATGGCCATGTTGTCTCAGTTGAGGAAAGAACTTAGAACTAGGACGGACTTAAGGAAGGTTGGATACTCTGAGTTACAGGCAGGCCAAGTCCCTTATGCTTCCAAAACCTGTGAATGCTCCTAAGGCAAATACTCATAAATGGCAATGTGGTCCCAGTGGAGGAAAGAAGTTAGATCGAGGAGGCACTTAAGGCAGGTTGTAAACTCTGAGTTAAGTGCAGGCCAAGTCCCTTATGCTTCCAAAACATATCAACGCTCTTCAGGCAAACACTCATAAATGGCAAAGTTTTCGCAGTGAGGAATGAAGTTAGAACAAGGAGAGACGCTAGGCCGGTTGAATACTCTGAGATAAGTGGAAGACTAGGCCCTTATGCTTCCAAAACGTAAAAACGCTACTAAGGCGATTACTCATAAATGGCAATGTTGTCCCAGTGGAGGAAAGAAGTTAGACCGAGGATGCACTTAAGGTAGGTGGAAACTCTGAGTTAAGTGCAGGCCAAGTCCCTTATGCTTCCAAAACGTATATACGCTCTTCAGGCAAACACTCATACATGGCACTGTTTTCCCAGAGTGGAAAGAAGATAGAACTAGGACAGACGCGAGGCAAGTTGAAGACTCTGAGATAACTCTACACCTAGGTCCTTATGCTTCCAAAACGTAAAACGCTACTAAGGCGAATACTCATAAATGGCCCTGTTTTCCCAGTTCAGAAAAGAAGTGAGAAGAAGGACGAACTCTAGGCTGCTTGGATACTCTGAGTTATGTGTATGCCAAGTCCCATATGCTTCCAAAACCTGGGAACGCTACTAAGGCGAATACTCATAAAGAGCAATGTTGTCCCAGTGGAGGAAAGAAGTTAGATCGAGGACACACTTAAGGTAGGTTGGAGACTCTGAGTTAAGTGCAGGCCAAGTCCCTTATGCTTCCAAAACATATCAACGCTCTTCAGGCAAACACTCATAAATGGCATTGTTTTCGAAGTGAGGAATGAAGTTAGAACAAGGAGAGATGCTAGGCCGGTTGAATACTCTCAGATATGTGGAAGCCTAGGCCCTTATGCTTCCTAAACTGAAAAACGCTACTAGGCGAATCCTCATAAGTGGGAGAGTTTTCCTATTTCAGAAAATAATTGAGAAGAAGGACGGACTCTAGGCTGCTTGGACACTCTGAGTTAAGTGCACGTCAGTCCCTTATGCTTCCCAAACGTATAAACGCTACTAAGGCCAATACTCATAAATGGCAGTGTTGTCCCAGTGGAGGAAAGAAGGTAGAACGAGGACGGACGTAAGGCAGGTTGGATACTCTGAGTTACAGGCAGGCCAAGTCCCTTCTACTTCCAAAACGTATAAACGCTCTTCAGGCAAACACTCATAAATGACACTGTGATCCCAGGGAGGAAAGAAATTAGAACTCGGACACAGCCTAGGCAGGTTGAATAATCTGAGATAACTGCACGCCTAGGCACTTCTGGCTCCAAAACGTAAAACGCTATTAAGTTGAATACTCCTAGTAGGCAATGTTTTCCCAGTACAGAAAAGAAGGGAAAAGAAGGAAGTACTCTAGGCTGCTTGGATACTCTGAGTTAAGGGCAACCCAGTCCCTTATGCTTCGAAAACTTATCAACGCGACTAAGGCAAATACTCATAAATGGCAATGCTGTCCCAGTGGAGGAAAGAAGTTAGAACGAGGACGGACTTAAGGCAGGTTGGATACTCTGAGTTACAGGCAAGCCAAGGCCCTTCTGCTTCCAAAACTTATAAACGCTCTTCAGGCAAACACTCATCCATGGCACTGTTTTCCCAGAGTGGAAAGAAGACAGAACTAGGACAGACGCGAGGCAGGTTAAAGACTCTGAGATAACTCTACACCTAGGTCCTTATGCTTCCAAAACGTAAAACGCTACTAAGGCGAATACTCATAAATGGCCCTGTTTTCCCAGTTCAGAAAAGAAGTGAGAAGAAGGACGAACTCTAGGCTGCTTGGATACTCTGAGTTATGTGTATGCCAAGGCCCATATGCTTCCAAAACCTGGGAACGCTACTAAGGCGAATACTCATAAATAGCAATGTTGTCCCAGTGGAGGAAAGAAGTTAGATCGAGGACACACTTAAGGTAGGTTGGAGACTCTGAGTTAAGTGCAGGCCAAGTCCCTTATGCTTCCAAAACGTGTAAATGCGACTAAGGCAAATACTCATAAAGGGCAATGTTGTCCCATTGGAGGAAAGAAGTTAGAACGAGGACGGACTTAAGGCAGGTTGGATACTCTGAGTTACAGGCAAGCCAAGGCCCTTCTGCTTCCAAAACGTGTAAACGCTCTTCAGGCAAACACTCATACATGGCACTGTTTTCCCAGAGTGGAAAGAAGATAGAACTAGGACAGACGCGAGGCAAGTTGAAGACTCTGAGATAACTCTACATCTAGGTCCTTATGCTTCCAAAACGTAAAACGCTACTAAGGCGAATACTCATAAATGGCCCTGTTTTCCCAGTTCAGAAAAGAAGGGAGAAGAAGGATGAACTCTACGCTGCTTGGATACTCTGAGTTATGTGTATGCCAAGTCCCATATGCTTCCAAAACCTGGGAACGCTACTAAGGCGAATACTCATAAATAGCAATGTTGTCCCAGTGGAGGAAAGAAGTTAGATCGAGGACACACTTAAGGTAGGTTGGAGACTCTGAGTTAAGTGCAGGCCAAGTCCCTTATGCTTCCAAAACATATCAACGCTCTTTAGGCAAACACTCATAAATGGCATTGTTTTCGCAGTGAGGAATGAAGTTAGAACAAGGAGAGACGCTAGGCCGGTTGAATACTCTCAGATATGTGGAAGCCTAGGCCCGTATGCTTCCTAAACTGGAAAACGCTACTAAGGCGAATCCTCATAAGAGGGAGAGTTTTCCTATTTCAGAAAATAATTGAGAAGAAGAACGGACTCTAGGCTGCTTGGACACTCTGAGTTAAGTGCACGTCAGTCCCTTATGCTTCCCAAACGTATAAACGCTACTATGGCCAAAACTCATAAATGGCCATGTTGTCTCAGTGGAGGAAAGAACTTAGAACGAGGACGGACTTAAGGAAGGTTGGATACTCTGAGTTACAGGCAGGCCAAACCCTTCTACTTCCAAAACGTATAAACGCTCTTCAGGCAAACACTCATAAATGACACTGTGATCCCAGGGAGGAAAGAAATTAGAACTCGGACAGAGGCTAGGCAGGTTGAATACTCTGAGATAACTGCACGCCTAGGCACTTATGCTTCCAAAACGTAAAACGCTATTAAGTTGAATACTCATAATAGGCAATGTTTTCCCAGTTCAGAAAAGATGGGAGAAGAAGGACGTACTCTAGACTGCTTGGATACTCTGAGTTAAGTGCATGCCAAGTCCCTTGTGCTTCCAAAACCTATAAACGCGACTAAGGCAAATACTCATAAATGGCAATGCTGTCCCAGTGGAGGAAAGAAGTTAGAACGAGGACGGACGTAAGGCAGGTTGGATACTCTGAGTTACAGGCAGGCCAAGTCCCTTCTACTTCCAAAACGTATAAACGCTCTTCAGGCAAACACTCATAAATGACACTGTGATCCCAGGGAGGAAAGAAATTAGAACTCGGACAGAGGCTAGGCAGGTTGAATAATCTGAGATAACTGCACGCCAAGGCACTTATGGCTCCAAAACGTAAAACGCTATTAAGTTGAATACTCATAGTAGGCTATGTTTTCCCAGTTCAGAAAAGAAGTGAAAACAAGGACGTACTCTAGGCTGCTTGGATACTCTGAGTTAAGAGCAACCCAGTCCCTTATGCTTCCAAAACTTATAAACGCGACTAAGGCAAATACTCTTAAATGGCAATGCTGTCCCAGTGGAGGAAAGAAGTTAACGAGGACGGACTTAAGGCAGGTTGGATACTCTGAGTTACAGGCAAGCCAAGGCCCTTCTGCTTCCAAAACGTATAAACGCTCTTCAGGCAAACACTCATACATGGCACTGTTTTCCCAGAGTGGAAAGAAGATAGAACTAGGAGAGACGCGAGGCAGGTTGAAGACTCTGAGATAACTCTACACCTAGGTCCTTATGCTTCCAAAACGTAAAACGCTACTAAGGCGAATACTCATAAATGGCCCTGTTTTCCCAGTACAGAAAAGAAGTGAGAAGAAGGACGAACTCTAGGCTGCTTGGATAATCTGAGTTATGTGTATGCCAAGTCCCATATGCTTCCAAAACCTGGGAACGCTACTAAGGAGAATACTCATAAATAGCAATGTTGTCCCAGTGGAGCAAAGATGTTAGATCGAGGACACACTTAAGGTAGGTTGGAGACTCTGAGTTAAGTGCAGGCCAAGTCCCTTATGCTTCCAAAACATATCAACGCTCTTCAGGCAAACACTCATAAATGGCATTGTTTTCGCAGTGAGGAATGAAATTAGAACAAGGAGAGACGCTAGGCCGGTTGAATACTCTCAGATATGTGGAAGCCTAGGTCCTTATGCTTCCTAAACTGAAAAACGCTACTAAGGCGAATCCTCATAAGAGGGAGAGTTTTCCTATTTCAGAAAATAATTGAGAAGCAGAACGGACTCTAGGCTGCTTGGACACTCTGAGTTAAGTGCACGTCAGTCCCTTATGCTTCCCAAACGTATAAACGCTTCTAAGGCCAATACTCATAAATGGCCATGTTGTCTCAGTTGAGGAAAGAAGTTAGAACTAGGACGGACTTAAGGAAGGTTGGATACTCTGAATTACAGGCAGGCCAAGTCCCTTATGCTTCCAAAACCTGTGAATGCTCCTGAGGCAAATACTCATAAATGGCAATGTGGTCCCAGTGGAGGAAAGAAGTTAGATCGAGGATGCACTTAAGGCAGGTTGTAAACTCTGAGTTAAGTGCAGGCCAAGTTCCTTATGCTTCCAAAACATATCAACGCTCTTCAGGCAAAAACTCATAAATGGCAAAGTTTTCGCTGTGAGGAATGAAGTTAGAATAAGGAGAGACGCTAGGCCGGTTGAATACTCTGAGATAAATGGAAGACTAAGCCCTTATGCTTCCTAAACTGAAAAACTCTACTAAGGCGAATCCTCATAAATGGCAAAGTTTTCCTATTTCAGAAAATAATTGAGAAGAAGGACGGACTCTAGGCTGCTTGGACACTCTGAGTTAAGTGCCCGTCAAGTCCCTTATGCTTCCCAAACGTATAAACGCTACTAAGGCCAATACTCATAAATGGCAGTGTTGTCCCAGTGGAGGAAAGAAGTTAGAACGAGGACGGACGTAAGGCAGGTTGGATAGTCTGAGTTACAGGCAGGCCAAGTCCCTTCTACTTCCAAAACGTATAAACGCTCTTCAGGCAAACACTCATAAATGACACTGTGATCCCAGGGAGGAAAGAAATTAGAACTCGGACAGAGGCTAGGCAGGTTGAATACTCTGAGATAACTGCACGCCTAGGCACTTATGCTTCCAAAACGTAAAACGCTATTAAGTTGAATACTCATAATAGGCAATGTTTTCCCAGTTCAGAAAAGATGGGAGAAGAAGGACGTACTCTAGACTGCTTGGATACTCTGAGTTAAGTGCATGCCAAGTCCCTTGTGCTTCCAAAACCTATAAACGCGACTAAGGCAAATACTCATAAATGGCAATGCTGTCCCAGTTGAGGAAAGAAGTTAGAACGAGGACGGACGTAAGGCAGGTTGGATACTCTGAGTTACAGGCAGGCCAAGTCCCTTCTACTTCCAAAACGTATAAACGCTCTTCAGGCAAACACTCATAAATGACACTGTGATCCCAGGGAGGAAAGAAATTAGAACTCGGACAGAGGCTAGGCAGGTTGAATAATCTGAGATAACTGCACGCCTAGGCACTTATGGCTCCAAAACGTAAAACGCTATTAAGTTGAATACTCAGAGTAGGCAATGTTTTCCCAGTTCAGAAAAGAAGTGAAAAGAAGGACGTACTCTAGGCTGCTTGGATACTCTGAGTTAAGAGCAACCCAGTCCCTTATGCTTCCAAAACTTATAAACGCGACTAAGGCAAATACTCATAAATGGCAATGCTGTCCCAGTGGAGGAAAGAAGTTAGAATGAGGACGGACTTAAGGCACGTTGGATACTCTGAGTTACACGCAAGCCAATGCCCTTCTGCTTCCAAAACGTATAAACACTCTTCAGGCAAACACTCATCCATGGCACTGTTTTCCCAGAGTGGAAAGAAGATAGAACTAGGACAGACGCGAGGCAAGTTGCAGACTCTGAGATAACTCTACACCTAGGTCCTTATGCTTCCAAAACGTAAAACGCTACTAAGGCGAATACTCATAAATGGCCCTGTTTTCCCAGTTCAGAAAAGAAGTGAGAAGAAGGACGAACTCTAGGCTGCTTGGATACTCTGAGTTATGTGTATGCCAAGTCCCATATGCTTCCAAAACCTGGGAACGCTACTAAGGCGAATACTCATAAATAGCAATGTTGTCCCAGTGGAGGAAAGAAGTTAGATCGAGGACACACTTAAGGTAAGTTGGAGACTCTGAGTTAAGTGCAGGCCAAGTCCCTTATGCTTCCAAAACATATCAACGCTCTTCAGGCAAACACTCATAAATGGCATTGTTTTCGCAGTGAGGAATGAAGTTAGAACAAGGAGAGACGCTAGGCCGGTTGAATACTCTCAGATATGTGGAAGCCTAGGTCCTTAGGCTTCCTAAACTGAAAAACGCTACTAAGGCGAATCCTCATAAGAGGGAGAGTTTTCCTATTTCAGAAAATAATTGAGAAGAAGAACGGACTCTAGGCTGCTTGGACACTCTGAGTTAAGTGCACGTCAGTCCCTTATACTTCCCAAACGTATAAACGCTTCTAAGGCCAATACTCATAAATGGCCATGTTGTCTCAGTTGAGGAAAGAAGTTAGAACTAGGACGGACTTAAGGAAGGTTGGATACTCTGAGTTACAGGCAGGCCAAGTCCCTTATGCTTCCAAAACCTGTGAATGCTCCTAAGGCAAATACTCATAAATGGCAATGTGGTCCCAGTGGAGGAAAGAAGTTAGATCGAGGATGCACTTAAGGCAGGTTGTAAACTCTGAGTTAAGTGCAGGCCAAGTCCCTTATGCTTCCATAACATATCAACGCTCTTCAGGCAAAAACTCATAAATGGCAAAGTTTTCGCAGTGAGGAATGAAGTTAGAACAAGGAGAGACGCTAGGCCGGTTGAATACTCTGAGATAAGTGGAAGACTACGCCCTTATGCTTCCTAAACTGAAAAACTCTACTAAGGCGAATCCTCATAAATGGCAAAGTTTTCCTATTTCAGAAAATAATTGAGAAGAAGGACGGACTCTAGGCTGCTTGGACAGAGGCTATGCAGGTTGAATACTCTGAGATAACTGCACGCCTAGGCACTTATGCTTCCAAAACGTAAAACGCTATTAAGTTGAATACTCATAATAGGCAATGTTTTCCCAGTTCAGAAAAGATGGGAGAAGAAGGACGTACTCTAGACTGCTTGGATACTCTGAGTTAAGTGCATGCCAAGTCCCTTGTGCTTCCAAAACCTATAAACGCGACTAAGGCAAATACTCATAAATGGCAATGCTGTCCCAGTTGAGGAAAGAAGTTAGAACGAGGACGGACGTAAGGCAGGTTGGATACTCTGAGTTACAGGCAGGCCAAGTCCCTTCTACTTCCAAAACGTATAAACGCTCTTCAGGCAAACACTCATAAATGACACTGTGATCCCAGGGAGGAAAGAAATTCGAACTCGGACAGAGGCTAGGCAGGTTGAATAATCTGAGATAACTGCACGCCTAGGCACTTATGGCTCCAAAACGTAAAACGCTATTAAGTTGAATACTCAGAGTAGGCAATGTTTTCCCAGTTCAGAAAAGAAGTGAAAGAAGGACGTACTCTAGGCTGCTTGGATACTCTGAGTTAAGAGCAACCCAGTCCCTTATGCTTCCAAAACTTATAAACGCGACTAAGGCAAATACTCATAAATGGCAATGCTGTCCCAGTGGAGGAAAGAAGTTAGAATGAGGACGGACTTAAGGCACGTTGGATACTCTGAGTTACACGCAAGCCAATGCCCTTCTGCTTCCGAAACGTATAAACACTCTTCAGGCAAACACTCATCCATGGCACTGTTTTCCCAGAGTGGAAAGAAGATAGAACTAGGACAGACGCGAGGCAAGTTGAAGACTCTGAGATAACTCTACACCTAGGTCCTTATGCTTCCAAAACGTAAAACGCTACTAAGGCGAATACTCATAAATGGCCCTGTTTTCCCAGTTCAGAAAAGAAGTGAGAAGAAGGACGAACTCTAGGCTGCTTGGATACTCTGAGTTATGTGTATGCCAAGTCCCATATGCTTCCAAAACCTGGGAACGCTTCTAAGGCGAATACTCATAAATAGCAATGTTGTCCCAGTGGAGGAAAGAAGTTAGATCGAGGACACACTTAAGGTAAGTTGGAGACTCTGAGTTAAGTGCAGGCCAAGTCCCTTATGCTTCCAAAACATATCAACGCTCTTCAGGCAAACACTCATAAATGGCATTGTTTTCGCAGTGAGGAATGAAGTTAGAACAAGGAGAGACGCTAGGCCAGTTGAATACTCTCTGATATGTGGAAGCCTAGGTCCTTAGGCTTCCTAAACTGAAAAACGCTACTAAGGCGAATCCTCATAAGAGGGAGAGTTTTCCTATTTCAGAAAATAATTGAGAAGAAGAACGGACTCTAGGCTGCTTGGACACTCTGAGTTAAGTGCACGTCAGTCCCTTATACTTCCCAAACGTATAAACGCTTCTAAGGCCAATACTCATAAATGGCCATGTTGTCTCAGTTGAGGAAAGAAGTTAGAACTAGGACGGACTTAAGGAAGGTTGGATACTCTGAGTTACAGGCAGGCCAAGTCCCTTATGCTTCCAAAACCTGTGAATGCTCCTAAGGCAAATACTCATAAATGGCAATGTGGTCCCAGTGGAGGAAAGAAGTTAGATCGAGGATGCACTTAAGGCAGGTTGTAAACTCTGAGTTAAGTGCAAGCCAAGTCCCTTATGCTTCCATAACATATCAACGCTCTTCAGGCAAAAACTCATAAATGGCAAAGTTTTCACAGTGAGGAATGAAGTTAGAACAAGGAGAGACGCTAGGCCGGTTGAATACTCTGAGATAAGTGGAAGACTACGCCCTTATGCTTCCTAAACTGAAAAACTCTACTAAGGCCAATCCTCATAAATGGCAAAGTTTTCCTATTTCAGAAAATAATTGAGAAGAAGGACGGACTCTAGGCTGCTTGGACACTCTGAGTTAAGTGCCCGTCAAGTCCCTTATGCTTCCCAAACGTATAAACGCTACTAAGGCCAGTACTCATAAATGGCAGTGTTGTCCCAGTGGAGGAAAGAAGTTAGAACGAGGACGGACGTAAGGCATGTTGGATACTCTGAGATACATGCAGGCCAAGACCCTTCTACTTCCAAAACGTATAAACGCTCTTCAGGCAAACACTCATAAATGACACTGTGATCCCAGGGAGGAAAGAAAGTAGAACTCGGACAGAGGCTAGGAAGGTTGAATACTCTGAGATAACTGCACGCCTAGGCACTTATGCTTCCAAAACGTAAAACGCTATTAAGTTGAATACTCATAATAGGCAATGTTTTCCCAGTTCAGAAAAGAAGTGAAAAGAAGGACGTACTCTAGGCTTCTTGGATACTCTGAGTTAAGAGCAACCCAGTCCCTTATGCTTCCAAAACTTATAAACGCGACTAAGGCAAATACTCATAAATGGCAATGCTGTCCCAGTGGAGGAAAGAAGTTAGAACGAGGACGGACTTAAGGCAGGTTGGATACTCTGAGTTACAGGCAAGCCAAGGCCCTTCTGCTTCCAAAACGTATAAACGCTCTTCAGGCAAACACTCATACATGGCACTGTTTTCCCAGAGTGGAAAGAAGATAGAACTAGGACAGACGCGAGGCAGGTTGAAGACTCTGAGATAACTCTACACCTAGGTCCTTATGCTTCCAAAACGTAAAACGCTACTAAGGCGAATACTCATAAATGGCCCTGTTTTCCCAGTTCAGAAAAGACGTGAGAAGAAGGACGAACTCTAGGCTGCTTGGATACTCTGAGTTATGTGTATGCCAAGTCCCATATGCTTCCAAAACCTGGGAACGCTACTAAGGCGAATACTCATAAATAGCAGTGTTGTCCCAGGGGGGGAAAGAAGTTAGATCGAGGACACACTTAAGGTAGGTTGGAGACTCTGAGTTAAGTGCAGGCCAAGTCCCTTATGCTTCCAAAACATATCAACGCTCTTCAGGCAAACACTCATAAATGGAATTGTTTTCGCAGTGAGGAATGAAGTTAGAACAAGGAGAGACGCTAGACCGGTTGAATACTCTCAGATATGTGGAAGCCTAGGTCCTTATGCTTCCTAAACTGAAAAACGCTACTAAGGCGAATCCTCATAAGAGGGAGAGTTTTCCTATTTCAGAAAATAATTGAGAAGAAGAACGGACTCTAGGCTGCTTGGACACTCTGAGTTAAGTGCACATCACTCCCTTATGCTTCCCAAACTTATAAACGCTTCTAAGGCCAATACTCATAAATGGCCATGTTGTCTCAGTTGAGGAAAGAAGTTAGAACTAGGACGGACTTAAGGAAGGTTGGATACTCTGAGTTACAGGCAGGCCAAGTCCCTTATGCTTCCAAAACCTGTGAATGCTCCTAAGGCAAATACTCATAAATGGCAATGTGGTCCCAGTGGAGGAAAGAAGTTAGATCGAGGATGCACTTAAGGCAGGTTGTAAACTCTGAGTTAAGTGCAGGCCAAGTCCCTTATGCTTCCAAAACATATCAACGCTCTTCAGGCAAACACACATAAATGGCAAAGTTTTCGCAGTGAGGAATGAAGTTAGAACAAGGAGAGACGCTAGGCCGGTTGAATACTCTGAGATAAGTGGAAGACTACGCCCTTATGCTTCCTAACTGAAAAACTCTACTAAGGCGAATCCTCATAAATGGCAAAGTTTTCCTATTTCAGAAAATAATTGAGAAGAAGGACGGACTCTAGGCTGCTTGGACACTCTGAGTTAAGTGCCCGTCAAGTCCCTTATGCTTCCCAAACGTATAAACGCTACTAAGGCCAATACTCATAAATGGCAGTGTTGTCCCAGTGGAGGAAAGAAGTTAGAATGAGGACGGATGTAAGGCAGGTTGGATACTCTGAGTTACAGGCAGGCCAAGTCCCTTCTACTTCCAAAACGTATAAACGCTCTTCAGGCAAACACTCATAAATGACACTGTGATCCCAGGGAGGAAAGAAATTAGAACTCGGACAGAGGCTAGGCAGGTTGAATACTCTGAGATAACTGCACGCCTAGGCACTTATGCTTCCAAAACGTAAAACGCTATTAAGTTGAATACTCATAATAGGCAATGTTTTCCCAGTTCAGAAAAGATGGGAGAAGAAGGACGTACTCTAGACTGCTTGGATACTCTGAGTTAAGTGCATGCCAAGTCCCTTGTGCTTCCAAAACCTATAAAGGCGACTAAGGCAAATACTCATAAATGGCAATGCTGTCCCAGTTGAGGAAAGAAGTTAGAACGAGGACGGACGTAAGGCAGGTTGGATACTCTGAGTTACAGGCAGGCCAAGTCCCTTCTACTTCCAAAACGTATAAACGCTCTTCAGGCAAACACTCATAAATGACACTGTTATCCCAGGGAGGAAAGAAATTAGAACTCGGACAGAGGCTAGGCAGGTTGAATAATCTGAGATAACTGCAAGCCTAGGCACTTATGGCTCCAAAACGTAAAACGCTATTAAGTTGAATACTCATAGTAGGCAATGTTTTCCCAGTTCAGAAAAGAAGTGAAAAGAAGGACGTACTCTAGGCTGCTTGGATACTCTGAGTTAAGGGCAAACCAGTCCCTTATGCTTCCAAAATTTATAAACGCGACTAAGGCAAATACTCATAAATGGCAATGTTGTCCCAGTGGAGGAAAGAAGATAGAACGAGGACGGACTTAAGGCAGGTTGGATACTCTGAGTTACAGGCAGGCCAAGGCTCTTCTGCTTTCAAAACGTATAAACGCTCTTCAGGCAAACACTCATAAATGACACTGTTATCCCAGGGAGGAAAGAAATTAGAACTCGGACAGAGGCTAGGCAGGATGAATACTCTGAGATAACTGCATGCCTAGGCACTTATGCTTCCAAAACGTAAAACGCTATTAAGTTGAATACTCATATATGGGAGGCAATGTTTTCCCAGTTCAGAAAAGATGGGAGAAGAAGGACGTACTCTAGACTGCCTGGATACTCTGAGTTAAGTGCATGCAAGTCCCTTATGCTTCCAAAACTATAAACGCGTCTAAGGCAAATACTCATAAATGGCAATGTTGTCCCAGTTGAGGAAAGATGTTAGAACGAGGTCGGATTTAACGCAGGTTGGATACTCTGAGTTACAGGCAGGCCAATTCCCTTATGCTTCCAAAACGTATAAACTCTCTTCAGGCAAACACTCATAAATGGCACTGTTTTCGCAGTGAGGAATGAAGTTAGAACAATGAGAAACGCTAGGCCTGTTGAATACTCTGAGATAAGTGGAAGCCTAAGCCCTTATGCTTCCTAAACTGAAAAATGCTACTAAGACGAAACCTCATAAATGGCTATGTTTTTCTAGTTCAGCAAAGAAGTGAGAAGAAGTACGGACTCTAGGCTGCTTGGACACTCTGAGTTAAGTGCACGCCAAGACCCTTATGCTTCCCAAACCTATAAACGCTACTAAGGCAAATGCTCATAAATGGCAATGTTGTGCTACTTGAGGAAAGAAGTTAGAACGAGGACGGACTTAAGGCTGGTTGGATACTCGGAGGTACAGGCAGGCCAAGTCCCTTTTGCTTCCAAAACGTATAAACTCTCTTCAGGCAAACACTCATAAATGACACTGTTATCCCAGGGAGGAAAGAAGTTAGAACTCGGATAGAGGCTAGGCAGGTTTAACACTCTGAGATTACTGCACGCCTAGGCCCTTATGCTTCCAAAACGTAAACGCTATTAAGTTGAATACTCATAATAGGCAATATTTTCCCAGTTCAGAAAAGGTGTGAGAAGAAGGACGTTCCATAGACTGCTTGGATACTCTGTGTTAAGTGCATGCCAAGTCCCTTATGCTTCCAAACCTATAAACGCGTCTAAGGCAAATACTCATAAATGGCAGTGTTGTCCCAGTTGAGGAAAGAAGTTAGAACGAGGACGGACGTAAGGCAGGTTGGATACTCTGAGTTACAGGCAGGCCAAGTCCCTTATGCTTCCAAAACATATCAAAGCTCTTCAGGCAAACACTCATAAATGGCACTGTTTTCGCAGTGAGGAATGAAGGTAGAACAAGGAGAGACGCTAGGCCGGTTGAATACTCTGAGATAAGTGGAAGCCTAGGCCCTTAGGCTTCCAAAACTGAAAAACGCTACTAAGGCGAATCCTCATAAATGGCTATGTTTTCCAAGTTTAGAAAAGAAGTGAGAAGGACGGGCTCTAGGCTGCTTGGACACTCTGAGTTAAGTGCACGCCAAGTCCCTTATGCTTCAAAAACTTATAAACGCTACTAAGGCAAATACTTATAAATGGCAATGTTGTCCCAGTTGAGGAAAGAAGTTAGAACGAGGACGGACTTAAGGCAGGTTGGATACCCTGAGTTAAAGCCAGGCCAAGTCCCTTATGCTTCCAAAACCTGTGAACTCTACTAAGGCAAATACTCATAAATGGCAATGTTTGCCCAGTTCAGAAAAGAAGTGAGAAGAAGGACAGACGCTAGGCAGGTTGAATACTCTGACATAAGTGCACACCTAGGCCCTTATGCTTCCAAAACGTAAAAACGCTGCGAAGGCGAATACTCATAAATGGCAATGTTTTCCCAGTTCAGAAAAGAAATGAGAAGAAGGACGGGTTCTAGGCTGCTTGGATACTCTGAGTTAGTGCAAGCCAAGTCCCTTATGCTTCCAAAACAAATAAATGCTACTAAGGCGAATACTCATAAATGGCAATGTTGTCCCAGTTGAGGAAAGAAGTTAGAATGAGGACGGACTTAAAGCAAGTTGGATACACTGAGTTAAGTGCACGCCAAGGCCCTTATGCTTCCAAAACCTGTAAACACTCTTAAGGCAAACACTCATAAATGGCACTGTTTTCACAGGGAAGAATGAAGTTAGAACAAGGACAGACGTTAGGCAAGTTGAATACTCTGAGGTAAGTGCACGCCTAGGGCCTTATGCTTCAGAAACGTAAAAACGCTGCTAAGGCTTTTACGCATAAATGGCAATGATTTCCCAGTTCAGAAAAGAAGTGAGAAGAAGGAAGGACTCTGGGCTGCTTGGATAATCTGAGTTAAGTGCACGCCAAGTCCCTTATGCTTCCAAAACGTATAAACGCGACTAAGGAGAATACTCATAAATGGCAATGTTATCCCAGTTGAGGATAGAAGTAAGAACAGAGACTGACGCTAGGCCAGTTGGATTCTCTGAGTTAACTGCTCACAAAGCCCCTTATGCTTCCAAAACTTATGAACGCTCTTAAGGCCAATATTCATCAATGGCAGTGTAATCGCACCGGACGAAAGAAGTTAAAACAAGGACAGACTCTAGGCCGGTTGGAAACTCTGAGTTAAGTGCACTCCTAGGCTCTGATGATTCCCACACATATAATCGCTCTTAAGGTTAACACTCATATGTGCGAAAGTGTTCCCAGTGGAGGAAAAAAGTTAAAAAGAGTATGGACTTAAGGCAGGTTGGATACTCTGAGTTAGAGGCAGGCCAAGTCCCTTATAGTTCCAAAACTTATAAACGCTCTTCCAAAACTTATTAACGCTCTTAAGGCGAATACGCATCAATGGCAGTGTATTCGCACCGGACGAAAGAAGTTAAAACAAGGAGAGACTCTAGGCAGGTTGGAAACTCTGAAGTGCACTCCTAGGCTCTTATGATTCCCACACATAACTGAGACTGATAGTCTCAGTTAACTGCTTACCAAGACCCTTATGCTTCCAAAACATAGTCCAAAACATGTCCAAAAGAGGACAGACTCTAGGCAGGTTGGAAACTCTGAGTTAAGTGCACTCCTATGCTCTGATGATTCCCAAACATATAATCGCTCTTAAGGTAAACACTCATATGTGGGAGAGTGTTCCCATTGGAGGAAAGAAGTTAGAACGAGGACGGACTTAAGGCAGGTTGGATACTCTGTGTTACGTGCAGCCCAAGGCCCATATGCTTCCAAAACGTATAAACGCTCTTCAGGCAAACACTCATAAATGGCACTGTTTTCGCCGTGAGTAATGAAGTTAGAACAAGGACAGATGCTAGGCAGTTTGAATACTCTGAGATAAGTGTACGTCTAGGCACTTATGCTTCCACAACGTAAAAACGCTACTAAAGCGAATACTCATATACGGCAATGTTTTCCCAGTTCAGAAAAGAAGTGAGAATAAGGAAGAACTCTAAGCTGCTTGGATACTCTGATTTAAGTGCAGCCAAGTCCTTTATGCTACCAAAACTTTTAAACGCTATTAAGGCGAATACTCATAAATGGCAACGTTGTCCCAGTTGAGGAAAGAAGTTAGAACATGGACCCACGCTAGGCCGGTTGGGTATTCTGAGTTAACTGCTCACCAAGACCCTTATTCTTCCAAAACTTATTAATGCTCTTAAGGCGAATTCTCATCAATGGCAGTGTATTCGCACCGGACGAAAGAAGTTAAACAAGGACAGAATCTAGGCAGGTTTGAAACTCTGAGTTAGGTGCACTCCTAGGCTCTTATGATTCCCACACATATAATCCCTCTTAAGGTTATCACTCATGTGGGAGAGTGTTCCCAGTGGAGTAAAGAAGTTAGAATGAGGATGGACTTAAGGCAGGTTGGATACTCTGAGTTAAGTGCAGGACAAGGCCCTTATGCTTCCAAAACGTATAAACCCTCTTCAGGCAAACACTCATAAATGACACTGTTTTCCCAGTGAGGAAATAAGTTAGAACAAGGACAGATGCTAGGCAGGTTGAATACTCTGCGATAAGTACACGCCCAGGCCCTTATGCTTCCAAAACGTAAAAACGCTACTAAGGCGAATACTCATAAATGGCAATGTTTTCCCAGTTCAACAAAGAAGTGAGAAGAAGGACGAACTCTAGGCTGCTTGGATACTCTAAGTTAAGTGCATGCCAAGTCCCTTATGCTTCCAAAACCTATAAACGCTACGAAGGCGTATACTCATAAATGGTAATGTTGTCCCAGTTGAGGAAAGAAGTTCGAACAAGGGCGGACTTAAGGCAGGTTGGATACTCTGAGTTAAGTGCAGACCAAGGCCCTTATGCTTCCAAAACGTATAAACGCTCTTAAGGCAAACTCTCATAAATGACACTGTTTTCGCAGTGAGGAATGAAGTTAGAACAAGGACAGACCCTAGGCAGGTTGAAAACACCGAGATAAGTGCACGCCTAGGCCCTTATGCTTCCACAACGTAAAAACGCTACTAAGGCGAATAATCATAAATGGCAACGTTTTCCCAGTTGAGGATAGAAGTTAGAAGAAAGACAGACGCTAGGCCAGTTGGATATTCTGAGTTAACTGCTCACTAAGCCCCTTATGCTTCCAAAAGTTATTAACGCTCTTAAGGCGAATATTCATCAATGGCAGTGTATTCGCACCAGACGAAAGAAGTTAAAACAAGGACAGACTCTAGGCAGGTTGGAAACTCTGAGTTAAGTGCACTCCTAGGCTCTTATGATTCCCACACATATAATCGCTCTTAAGGTTAACACTCATATGTGGGAAAGTGTTCCCAGTGGAGGAAAGAAGTTAGAACGAGGACGGACTTAAGGCAGGGTGGATACTCTGAGTTAAGTGCAGCCCAAGGACCTTATGCTTCCAAAACGTATAAACGCTCTTCAGGCAAACACTCATAAATGGCACTGTTTTCCCAGTGAGGAAAGAAGTTAGAAGAAGGACAGACGCTAGGCAAGTTGAATACTCTGAGATAAATGCACGCCTAGGCCCTTATGCTTCCAAAACGTAAAAACACTACTAAGGTGCATACTCATAAATGGCAATGTTTTCCCAGTTCAGAAAAGAAGTGAGAAGAAGGACAAACTATAGGCTTCTTGGATACTCTGAGTTAAGTGCACGCCAAGTCCCTTATGATTCCAAAACTTATAAACGCTACCAATCCCTATAAAAGCTCTTAAGGCGAATACTCATCAATGGCAATGTTTTCGCATTTGAAGAAAAAGTTAGAACAAGGACAGACTCCAGGCTGGTTGGAACTCTGAGTTAAGTGCACACCAAGGCCCTTATGCTTCCATAACGTATAAACGCTCTTAAGGCGAATGTTCCTCAATGGCAGTGTTTTCCCAGTTGAAGAAAGAAGTTACAACAAGGACGGAACCTAGGCAGTTTGGATACTCTCAGTGAAGTGCATACCTGGGCCCCTATGCTTCCAAAACATAGAATCGGGCTTAAGGTGAACGCTCATATGTGGGAGAGTGTTCCCAGTTGAGGAAAGAAGTTAGAACGAGGACGGACTTAAGGCACGCTGGATACTCTGAATTAAGGTCATGCTAAGTCCCTTATGCCTCCAAAATGTATGGTCGCTCTCAAGGCTAACACACATATGGGCAGAGTGTTCCCAATTCAGAAAATAAGTTAGAAGATGGTGGACTCTAGGCTGCTTGGATACTCTGAGTTAAGTGCATGACAAAGCGCTAATGCTTCCAAAACATATAAACGCTACTAAGGCGAATACTCATGAATGGCAATGTTTTCCCAGTTGAGGATAGAAGGTAGAACAAAGACAGAAGAGAGGCCGGTTGGAAACTCTGACATAAGTGATACCCAAGGCCCTTATGCTTCCAAAACTTATAGTCGCTCTCAGGGCTAACGGACATATGTGGCAGAGTGTTCCCAGTTCAGAAAAGAAGTGAGAAGAAGGAGGGACTCTAGGCTGCTTGGATACTCTGAGTTAAGTGCGCGACAAGGCCCTATGCTTCAAAAACCTATAAACGCTACTAAGACGAATACTCATAAATGGCAATGTTGTCCCAGTTGAGGAAAGAAGTTACAACAAGGACAGACGCCAGGCCGGTTGGATATTCTGAGTTAAGTGCTCACCAAGCCATTTATGCTTCCAAAACATATAAACGCTCTTAAGGCAAATACTCATAAATGGCAATCTTTTCCCAGTTGAGGATAGAAGTTAGAACAAAAACAGCGAGGCCAGTTGGATACTCTGAGATAAGTGATAGCCAAGGCCCTTACGCTTCCAAAATGTATGGTCGCTCTCAAGGTTAACGGACATATGTGGCAGAGTGTTCCCAGTTCAGAAAAGAAGTGAGAAGAAGGACGGACTCTAGGCTGCTTGGTTACTCTAAGTTAAGTGCACGACAAGTCCCTTATGCTTCCAAACCGTATAAACACTACTAAGGTGAATACTCATAAATGGCAATGTTGTCCCAGTTGAGGAAAGAAGTTAGAACAAGGAAAGACACTAGTCCTGTTGGATATTCTGAGTTAAGTGCTCACCAAGCCCATTATGCTTCCAAAACGTATAAACGCTCTTAAGGCAAATATTCATCAATGGCAGTGTATTCGCATTTGAAGAAAAAGTTAGAACAAGAAAAAGTTAGAACAAGGACAGACTCCAGGCAGGTTGGAACTCTGAGTTAAGTGCACACCAAGGCCCTTATGCTTCCATAACGTATAAACGCTCTTAAGGTGAATACTCCTCAATGGCAGTGTTTTCCCAGTTGAGGAAAGAAGTTACAACAAGGACGGAACCTAGGCAGTTTGGATACTCTGAGTGAAGTGCACACCTGGGACCCTATGCTTCCAAAACATAGAATCGCACTTAAGGTGAACGCTCATATGTGGGAGAGTGTTCCCAGTTGAGGAAAGAAGTTAGAACGAGGACGGACTTAAGGCACGCTGGATACTCTGAGGTAAGTGATAGCCAAGGTCCTTATGCTTCCAAAATGTATGGTCGCTCTCAAGGCTAACACACATATGTGGCAGCGTGTTCCCAGTTAAGAAAAGAAGTTAGAAGAAGGACGGACTCTAGGCTGCTTGGATACTCTGAGTTAAGTGCATGACACGGTGCTAATGCTTTCAAAACATATAAATGCTACTAAGGCGAATACTCATGAATGGCAAAGTTTTCCCAGTTGAGGATAGAAGTTAGAACAAAGACAGAAGCGAGGCTGGTTGGAAACTCTGAGATAAGTGATAGCCAAGGCCCTTATGCTTCCAAAACTTATGGTGGCTCTCAAGGCTAACGGACATATGTGGCAGAGTGTTCCCAGTTCAGAAAAGAAGTGAGAAGAAGGAGGGACTCTAGGCTGCTTGGATACTCTGAGTTAAGTGCACGACAAGGCCCTAAGCTTCAAAAACCTATAAACGCTAGTAAGACGAATACTCATAAATGGCAATATTGTCCCAGTTGAGGAAAGAAGTTAGAACCAGGCCAAACGCCAGGCCGGTTGGATATTCTGAGTTAAGTGCTCACCAAGCCATTTATGCTTCCAAAACATATAAACGCTCTTAAGGCAAATACTCATAAATGGCAATCTTTTCCCAATTGAGGATAGAAGTTAGAACAAAAACAGCGAGGCCAGTTGGATACTCTGAGATAAGTGATAGCCAAGGCCCTTATGCTTCCAAAACGTATGGTCGCTCTCAAGGCTAACGGACATATGTGGCAGAGTGTTCCCAGTTCAGAAAAGAAGTGAGAGGAAGGACGGACTCTAGGCTGCTTGGTTACTCTGAGTTAAGTGCACGACAAGTCCCTTATGCTTCCAAACCGAATAAACGCTACTAAGACGAATACTCATAAATGGCAATGTTGTCCCAGTTGAGGAAAGAAGTTAGAACAAGGAAAGACGCTAGTCCGGTTGGATATTCTGAGTTAAGTGCTCACCAAGCCATTATGCTTCCAAAACGTATAAACGCTCTTAAGGAGAATATTCATCAATGGCAGTGTATTCGCAGTGGAGGAAAGAAGTTAGAACAAGGACTGACTCCAGGCTGGTTGGAAACTCTGAGTAGAGTGCACTCCAGGGCTCTTATGTTTCCCAAACATATAATCGCACTTAAGGTTAACACTCATATGTGGGAGAGTGTTCCCTGTTGAGGAAAGAAGTTAGAATCAGGATGGACTTAAGGCCGGTTGGATACTCTGAGTTAAGTTCAGGCCAAGGACCTTATGCTTCCAAAATGTATAAACGCTCTTAAGGCAAACACTCATAAATGGCACCGTTTTGCCTGTAAGGAAAGAAGTTAGAACAAGGACAGGCACTAGACAGGTTGGATACTCTCAGTTCAGTGCACTCCAAGGCCCTAATGCTTCCAAAACATATGGTCTCTCTCAAGGATAACACACATATGTGGCAGAGTGTTCCTAGTTAAGAAAGAAGTTAGAAGAAGGAGGGACTCTAGAGTGCTTGGCTACTCTGAGTTAAGTTCAGGCGAAAGCCCTAATGCTTCCAAAACGTATAAAGGCTATTTAGGCGAACACTCATAAATGGCAATGTTTTCCCAGTGAGGAAAGAAGTTAGAACAAGGACAGACGCTAGGCTGTTTGGATACTCTCAGTTCAGTGCACTCCAAGGCCCTAATGCTTCCAAAACATATACTTCCGCTTTATTCGAAAATCCGTCAATGGCAGTGTTTTCCCAGTGGAGGTAAGCAGTGAGAACGAGGAAGGAGGCTAGGCAGGTTGATATTCTGGTTAAGCGTTCACCAAGCACCTTATGCTTCCAATCCCTATAAAAGCTCTTAAGGCGAATGCTCATCAATGGCAGTGTTTTCACATTTGAAGAAAAAGTTAGAACAAGGACAGACTCCAGGCAGGTTGGAACTCTGAGTTAAGTGCACACCAAGGCCCTTATGCTTCCATAACGTATAAACGCTCTTAAGGCGAATACTCCTCAATGGCAGTGTTTTCCCAGTTGAGGAAAGAAGTTACAACAAGGACGGAACCTAGGCAGTTTGAATACTCTGAGTGAAGTGCACACCTGGGACCCTATGCTTCCAAAACATAGAATCGCGCTTAAGGTGAACGCTCATATGTGGGAGACTGTTCCCAGTTGAGGAAAGAAGTTACAACCAGGACAGAACTTAGGCAGTTTGGATATTCTGAGTTAAGTGCACTCCTAGGCCCTTATCCTTCCAAAATATATAATCGCACTTAAGGTTAACAGTCATATGTGGGAGCGTGTTCCCAGTTGAGGAAAGAAGTTATAAAGAGGACAAACTTAAGGCACGTTGGATACTCTGAGTTAAGTGCAGGCCAAGGCCCTTAGGCTTCCAAAACTTATTAACGCTCTGAAGGCGAATATTCATCAATGGCAGTGTATTCGCACTGGAGGAAAGAAGTTAAAACAAGCACAGACTCTAGACAGGTTGGAAACTCTGAGTTAAGTGCACTCCTAGGCGCTTATGATTCCCACACATATAATCGCTCTTAAGGCTAACACTCATGTGGGAGAGTATTCCCAGTGGAGGAGAGAAGTTAGAACCAGGACGGTCTTAAGGCAGGTTGGATACTCTGAGTTACAGGCAGGCCAAGGCCCTTCTGATTCCAAAACCTATAAACGCTCTTCAGGCAAACACTCATAAATGGCACTGTTTTCCCAGTGAGGAAAGAAGTTAGAACAACGACAGACGTTAGGCAGGTTGAATACTCTGAGATAAGTGCATGCCTAGGCCCTTATGCTTCCAAAATGTAAAACGCTACTAAGGCGAATACTCATAAATGGCCCTGTTTTCCCAGTTCAGAAAAGAAGTGAAAAGAAGGACGTACTCTAGGCTGCTTGGATACTCTGAGTTAAGGGCAACCCAGTCCCTTATGCTTCGAAAACTTATAAACGCGACTAAGGCAAATACTCATAAATGGCAATGCTGTTCCAGTGGAGGAAAGAAGTTAGAACGAGGACGGACTTAAGACAGGTTGGATACTCTGAGTTACAGGCAAGCCAAGGCCCTTCTGCTTCCAAAACTTATAAACGCTCTTCAGGCAAACACTCATCCATGGCACTGTTTTCCCAGAGTGGAAAGAAGATAGAACTAGGACAGACGCGAGGCAGGTTGAAGACTCTGAGATAACTCTACACCTAGGTCCTTATGCTTCCAAAACGTAAAACGCTACTAAGGCGAATACTCATAAATGGCCCTGTTTTCCCAGTTCAGAAAAGAAGTGAGAAGAAGGACGAACTCTAGGCTGCTTGGATACTCTGAGTTATGTGTATGCCAAGTCCCATATGCTTCCAAAACCTGGGAACGCTACTAAGGCGAATACTCATAAATAGCAATGTTGTCCCAGTGGAGGAAAGAAGTTAGATCGAGGACACACTTAAGGTAGGTTGGAGACTCTGAGTTAAGTGCAGGCCAAGTCCCTTATGCTTCCAAAACGTGTAAATGCGACTAAGGCAAATACTCATAAAGGGCAATGTTGTCCCATTGGAGGAAAGATGTTAGAACGAGGACGGACTTAAGGCAGGTTGGATACTCTGAGTTACAGGCAAGCCAAGGCCCTTCTGCTTCCAAAACGTGTAAACGCTCTTCAGGCAAACACTCATACATGGCATTGTTTTCGAAGTGAGGAATGAAGTTAGAACAAGGAGAGATGCTAGGCCGGTTGAATACTCTCAGATATGTGGAAGCCTAGGCCCTTATGCTTCCTAAACTGAAAAACGCTACTAGGCGAATCCTCATAAGTGGGAGAGTTTTCCTATTTCAGAAAATAATTGAGAAGAAGGACGGACTCTAGGCTGCTTGGACACTCTGAGTTAAGTGCACGTCAGTCCCTTATGCTTCCCAAACGTATAAACGCTACTAAGGCCAATACTCATAAATGGCAGTGTTGTCCCAGTGGAGGAAAGAAGTTAGAACGAGGACGGACGTAAGGCAGGTTGGATACTCTGAGTTACAGGCAGGCCAAGTCCCTTCTACTTCCAAAACGTATAAACGCTCTTCAGGCAAACACTCATAAATGACACTGTGATCCCAGGGAGGAAAGAAATTAGAACTCGGACACAGCCTAGGCAGGTTGAATAATCTGAGATAACTGCACGCCTAGGCACTTCTGGCTCCAAAACGTAAAACGCTATTAAGTTGAATACTCCTAGTAGGCAATGTTTTCCCAGTACAGAAAAGAAGGGAAAAGAAGGAAGTACTCTAGGCTGCTTGGATACTCTGAGTTAAGGGCAACCCAGTCCCTTATGCTTCGAAAACTTATCAACGCGACTAAGGCAAATACTCATAAATGGCAATGCTGTCCCAGTGGAGGAAAGAAGTTAGAACGAGGACGGACTTAAGGCAGGTTGGATACTCTGAGTTACAGGCAAGCCAAGGCCCTTCTGCTTCCAAAACTTATAAACGCTCTTCAGGCAAACACTCATCCATGGCACTGTTTTCCCAGAGTGGAAAGAAGACAGAACTAGGACAGACGCGAGGCAGGTTAAAGACTCTGAGCTAACTCTACACCTAGGTCCTTATGCTTCCAAAACGTAAAACGCTACTAAGGCGAATACTCATAAATGGCCCTGTTTTCCCAGTTCAGAAAAGAAGTGAGAAGAAGGACGAACTCTAGGCTGCTTGGATACTCTGAGTTATGTGTATGCCAAGGCCCATATGCTTCCAAAACCTGGGAACGCTACTAAGGCGAATACTCATAAATAGCAATGTTGTCCCAGTGGAGGAAAGAAGTTAGATCGAGGACACACTTAAGGTAGGTTGGAGACTCTGAGTTAAGTGCAGGCCAAGTCCCTTATGCTTCCAAAACGTGTAAATGCGACTAAGGCAAATACTCATAAAGGGCAATGTTGTCCCATTGGAGGAAAGAAGTTAGAACGAGGACGGACTTAAGGCAGGTTGGATACTCTGAGTTACAGGCAAGCCAAGGCCCTTCTGCTTCCAAAACGTGTAAACGCTCTTCAGGCAAACACTCATACATGGCACTGTTTTCCCAGAGTGGAAAGAAGATAGAACTAGGACAGACGCGAGGCAAGTTGAAGACTCTGAGATAACTCTACATCTAGGTCCTTATGCTTCCAAAACGTAAAACGCTACTAAGGCGAATACTCATAAATGGCCCTGTTTTCCCAGTTCAGAAAAGAAGGGAGAAGAAGGATGAACTCTACGCTGCTTGGATACTCTGAGTTATGTGTATGCCAAGTCCCATATGCTTCCAAAACCTGGGAACCCTACTAAGGCGAATACTCATAAATAGCAATGTTGTCCCAGTGGAGGAAAGAAGTTAGATCGAGGACACACTTAAGGTAGGTTGGAGACTCTGAGTTAAGTGCAGGCCAAGTCCCTTATGCTTCCAAAACATATCAACGCTCTTTAGGCAAACACTCATAAATGGCATTGTTTTCGCAGTGAGGAATGAAGTTAGAACAAGGAAAGACGCTAGGCCGGTTGAATACTCTCAGATATGTGGAAGCCTAGGCCCGTATGCTTCCTAAACTGAAAAACGCTACTAAGGCGAATCCTCATAAGAGGGAGAGTTTTCCTATTTCAGAAAATAATTGAGAAGAAGAACGGACTCTAGGCTGCTTGGACACTCTGAGTTAAGTGCACGTCAGTCCCTTATGCTTCCCAAACGTATAAACGCTTCTAAGGCCAATACTCATAAATGGCCATGTTGTATCAGTTGAGGAAAGAACTTAGAACTAGGACGGACTTAAGGAAGGTTGGATACTCTGAGTTACAGGCAGGCCAAACCCTTCTACTTCCAAAACGTATAAACGCTCTTCAGGCAAACACTCATAAATGACACTGTGATCCCAGGGAGGAAAGAAATTAGAACTCGGACAGAGGCTAGGCAGGTTGAATACTCTGAGATAACTGCACGCCTAGGCACTTATGCTTCCAAAACGTAAAACGCTATTAAGTTGAATACTCATAATAGGCAATGTTTTCCCAGTTCAGAAAAGATGGGAGAAGAAGGACGTACTCTAGACTGCTTGGATACTCTGAGTTAAGTGCATGCCAAGTCCCTTGTGCTTCCAAAACCTATAAACGCGACTAAGGCAAATACTCATAAATGGCAATGCTGTCCCAGTTGAGGAAAGAAGTTAGAACAAGGATGGACGTAAGGCAGGTTGGATACTCTGAGTTACAGGCAGGCCAAGTCCCTTCTACTTCCAAAACGTATAAACGCTCTTCAGGCAAACACTCATAAATGAGACTGTTATCCCAGGGAGGAAAGAAATTAGAACTCGGACACAGGCTAGGCAGGTTGAATAATCTGAGATAACTGCACGCCTAGGCACTTATGGCTCCAAAACGTAAAACGCTATTAAGTTGAATACTCCTAGTAGGCAATGTTTTCCCAGTTCAGAAAAGAAGTGAAAACAAGGACGTACTCTAGGCTGCTTGGATACTCTGAGTTAAGGGCAACCCAGTCCCTTATGCTTCCAAAACGTGTAAATGCGACTAAGGCAAATACTCATAAAGGGCAATGTTGTCCCATTGGAGGAAAGAAGTTAGAACGAGGACGGACTTAAGGCAGGTTGGATACTCTGAGTTACAGGCAAGCCAAGGCCCTTCTGCTTCCAAAACGTATAAACGCTCTTCAGGCAAACACTCATCCATGGCACTGTTTTCCCAGAGTGGAAAGAAGACAGAACTAGGACAGACGCGAGGCAGGTTGAAGACTCTGAGATAACTCTACACCTAGGTCCTTATGCTTCCAAAACGTAAAACGCTACTAAGGCGAATACTCATAAATGGCCCTGTTTTCCCAGTTCAGAAAAGAAGTGAGAAGAAGGACGAACTCTAGGCTGCTTGGATACTCTGAGTTATGTGTATGCCAAGTCCCATATGCTTCCAAAACCTGGGAACGCTGCTAAGGCGAATACTCATAAATAGCAATGTTGTCCCAGTGGAGGAAAGAAGTTAGATCGAGGACACACTTAAGGTAGGTTGGAGACTCTGAGTTAAGTGCAGGCCAAGTCCCTTATGCTTCCAAAACATATCAACGCTCTTCAGGCAAACACTCATAAATGGCATTGTTTTCGCAGTGAGGAATGAAGTTAGAACAAGGAAAGACGCTAGGCCGGTTGAATACTCTCAGATATGTGGAAGCCTAGGCCCTTATGCTTCCTAAACTGAAAAACGCTACTAAGGCGAATCCTCATAAGAGGGAGAGTTTTCCTATTTCAGAAAATAATTGAGAAGAAGAACGGACTCTAGGCTGCTTGGACACTCTGAGTTAAGTGCACGGCAGTCCCTTATGCTTCCCAAACGTATAAACGCTTCTAAGGCCAATACTCATTAATGGCCATGTTGTCTCAGTTGAGGAAAGAACTTAGAACTAGGACGGACTTAAGGAAGGTTGGATACTCTGAGTTACAGGCAGGCCAAGTCCCTTATGCTTCCAAAACCTGTGAATGCTCCTAAGGCAAATACTCATAAATGGCAATGTGGTCCCAGTGGAGGAAAGAAGTTAGATCGAGGATGCACTTAAGGCAGGTTGTAAACTCTGAGTTAAGTGCAGGCCAAGTCCCTTATGCTTCCAAAACATATCAACGCTCTTCAGGCAAACACTCATAAATGGCAAAGTTTTCGCAGTGAGGAATGAAGTTAGAACAAGGAGAGACGCTAGGCCGGTTGAATACTCTGAGATAAGTGGAAGACTAGGCCCTTATGCTTCCAAAACGTAAAAACGCTACTACGGCGATTACACATAAATGGCAATGTTGTCCCAGTGGAGGAAAGAAGTTAGATCGAGGATGCACTTAAGGTAAGTGGAAACTCTGAGTTAAGTGCAGGCCAAGACCCTTATGCTTCCAAAACGTATAAACGCTCTTCAGGCAAACACTCATACATGGCACTGTTTTCCCAGAGTGGAAAGAAGATAGAACTAGGACAGAAGCGAGGCAAGTTGAAGACTCTGAGATATCTCTACACCTAGGTCCTTACGCTTCCAAAACGTAAAACGCTACTAAGGCGAATACTCATAAATGGCCCTGTTTTCCCAGTTCAGAAAAGAAGTGAGAAGAAGGACGAACTCTAGGCTGCTTGGATACTCTGAGTTATGTGTATGCCAAGTCCCATATGCTTCCAAAACCTGGGAACGCTACTAAGGCGAATACTCATAAAGAGCAATGTGGTCCCAGTGGAGGAAAGAAGTTAGATCGAGGACACACTTAAGGTAGGTTGGAGACTCTGAGTTAAGTGCAGGCCAAGTCCCTTATGCTTCTAAAACATATCAACGCTCTTCAGGCAAACACTCATAAATGGCATTATTTTCGCAGTGAGGAATGAAGTTAGAACAAGGAGAGATGCTAGGCCGGTTGAATACACTGAGATAAGTGGAAGCATAGGCCCTTATGCTTCCAAAACGTAAAAACGCTACTAAGGCGATTACTCATAAATGGCAATGTTGTCCCAGTGGAGGAAAGAAGTTAGACCGAGGATGCACTTAAGGTAGGTGGAAACTCTGAGTTAAGTGCAGGCCAAGTCCCTTATGCTTCCAAAACGTATATACGCTCTTCAGGCAAACACTCATACATGGCACTGTTTTCCCAGAGTGGAAAGAAGATAGAACTAGGACAGACGCGAGGCAAGTTGAAGACTCTGAGATAACTCTACACCTAGGTCCTTACGCTTCCAAAACGTAAAACGCTACTAAGGCGAATACTCATAAATGGCCCTGTTTTCCCAGTTCAGAAAAGAAGTGAGAAGAAGGACGAACTCTAGGCTGCTTGGATACTCTGAGTTATGTGTATGCCAAGTCCCATATGCTTCCAAAACCTGGGAACGCTACTAAGGCGAATACTCATAAAGAGCAATGTTGTCCCAGTGGAGGAAAGAAGTTAGATCGAGGACACACTTAAGGTAGGTTGGAGACTCTGAGTTAAGTGCAGGCCAAGTCCCTTATGCTTCCAAAACGTGTAAATGCGACTAAGGCAAATACTCATAAAGGGCAATGTTGTCCCATTGGAGGAAAGAAGTTAGAACGAGGACGGACTTAAGGCAGGTTGGATACTCTGAGTTACAGGCAAGCCAAGGCCCTTCTGCTTCCAAAACGTGTAAACGCTCTTCAGGCAAACACTCATACATGGCATTGTTTTCGAAGTGAGGAATGAAGTTAGAACAAGGAGAGATGCTAGGCCGGTTGAATACTCTCAGATATGTGGAAGCCTAGGCCCTTATGCTTCCTAAACTGAAAAACGCTACTAGGCGAATCCTCATAAGTGGGAGAGTTTTCCTATTTCAGAAAATAATTGAGAAGAAGGACGGACTCTAGGCTGCTTGGACACTCTGAGTTAAGTGCACGTCAGTCCCTTATGCTTCCCAAACGTATAAACGCTACTAAGGCCTATACTCATAAATGGCAGTGTTGTCCCAGTGGAGGAAAGAAGTTAGAACGAGGACGGACGTAAGGCAGGTTGGATACTCTGAGTTACAGGCAGGCCAAGTCCCTTCTACTTCCAAAACGTATAAACGCTCTTCAGGCAAACACTCATAAATGACACTGTGATCCCAGGGAGGAAAGAAATTAGAACTCGGACACAGCCTAGGCAGGTTGAATAATCTGAGATAACTGCACGCCTAGGCACTTCTGGCTCCAAAACGTAAAACGCTATTAAGTTGAATACTCCTAGTAGGCAATGTTTTCCCAGTACAGAAAAGAAGGGAAAAGAAGGAAGTACTCTAGGCTGCTTGGATACTCTGAGTTAAGGGCAACCCAGTCCCTTATGCTTCGAAAACTTATCAACGCGACTAAGGCAAATACTCATAAATGGCAATGCTGTCCCAGTGGAGGAAAGAAGTTAGAACGAGGGCGGACTTAAGGCAGGTTGGATACTCTGAGTTACAGGCAAGCCAAGGCCCTTCTGCTTCCAAAACTTATAAACGCTCTTCAGGCAAACACTCATCCATGGCACTGTTTTCCCAGAGTGGAAAGAAGACAGAACTAGGACAGACGCGAGGCAGGTTAAAGACTCTGAGCTAACTCTACACCTAGGTCCTTATGCTTCCAAAACGTAAAACGCTACTAAGGCGAATACTCATAAATGGCCCTGTTTTCCCAGTTCAGAAAAGAAGTGAGAAGAAGGACGAACTCTAGGCTGCTTGGATACTCTGAGTTATGTGTATGCCAAGGCCCATATGCTTCCAAAACCTGGGAACGCTACTAAGGCGAATACTCATAAATAGCAATGTTGTCCCAGTGGAGGAAAGAAGTTAGATCGAGGACACACTTAATGTAGGTTGGAGACTCTGAGTTAAGTGCAGGCCAAGTCCCTTATGCTTCCAAAACGTGTAAATGCGACTAAGGCAAATACTCATAAAGGGCAATGTTGTCCCATTGGAGGAAAGAAGTTAGAACGAGGACGGACTTAAGGCAGGTTGGATACTCTGAGTTACAGGCAAGCCAAGGCCCTTCTGCTTCCAAAACGTGTAAACGCTCTTCAGGCAAACACTCATACATGGCACTGTTTTCCCAGAGTGGAAAGAAGATAGAACTAGGACAGACGCGAGGCAAGTTGAAGACTCTGAGATAACTCTACATCTAGGTCCTTATGCTTCCAAAACGTAAAACGCTACTAAGGCGAATACTCATAAATGGCCCTGTTTTCCCAGTTCAGAAAAGAAGGGAGAAGAAGGATGAACTCTAGGCTGCTTGGATACTCTGAGTTATGTGTATGCCAAGTCCCATATGCTTCCAAAACCTGGGAACCCTACTAAGGCGAATACTCATAAATAGCAATGTTGTCCCAGTGGAGGAAAGAAGTTAGATCGAGGACACACTTAAGGTAGGTTGGAGACTCTGAGTTAAGTGCAGGCCAAGTCCCTTATGCTTCCAAAACATATCAACGCTCTTTAGGCAAACACTCATAAATGGCATTGTTTTCGCAGTGAGGAATGAAGTTAGAACAAGGAAAGACGCTAGGCCGGTTGAATACTCTCAGATATGTGGAAGCCTAGGCCCGTATGCTTCCTAAACTGAAAAACGCTACTAAGGCGAATCCTCATAAGAGGGAGAGTTTTCCTATTTCAGAAAATAATTGAGAAGAAGAACGGACTCTAGGCTGCTTGGACACTCTGAGTTAAGTGCACGTCAGTCCCTTATGCTTCCCAAACGTATAAACGCTTCTAAGGCCAATACTCATAAATGGCCATGTTGTATCAGTTGAGGAAAGAACTTAGAACTAGGACGGACTTAAGGAAGGTTGGATACTCTGAGTTACAGGCAGGCCAAACCCTTCTACTTCCAAAACGTATAAACGCTCTTCAGGCAAACACTCATAAATGACACTGTGATCCCAGGGAGGAAAGAAATTAGAACTCGGACAGAGGCTAGGCAGGTTGAATACTCTGAGATAACTGCACGCCTAGGCACTTATGCTTCCAAAACGTAAAACGCTATTAAGTTGAATACTCATAATAGGCAATGTTTTCCCAGTTCAGAAAAGATGGGAGAAGAAGGACGTACTCTAGACTGCTTGGATACTCTGAGTTAAGTGCATGCCAAGTCCCTTGTGCTTCCAAAACCTATAAACGCGACTAAGGCAAATACTCATAAATGGCAATGCTGTCCCAGTTGAGGAAAGAAGTTAGAACAAGGATGGACGTAAGGCAGGTTGGATACTCTGAGTTACAGGCAGGCCAAGTCCCTTCTACTTCCAAAACGTATAAACGCTCTTCAGGCAAACACTCATAAATGAGACTGTTATCCCAGGGAGGAAAGAAATTAGAACTCGGACACAGGCTAGGCAGGTTGAATAATCTGAGATAACTGCACGCCTAGGCACTTATGGCTCCAAAACGTAAAACGCTATTAAGTTGAATACTCCTAGTAGGCAATGTTTTCCCAGTTCAGAAAAGAAGTGAAAACAAGGACGTACTCTAGGCTGCTTGGATACTCTGAGTTAAGGGCAACCCAGTCCCTTATGCTTCCAAAACGTGTAAATGCGACTAAGGCAAATACTCATAAAGGGCAATGTTGTCCCATTGGAGGAAAGAAGTTAGAACGAGGACGGACTTAAGGCAGGTTGGATACTCTGAGTTACAGGCAAGCCAAGGCCCTTCTGCTTCCAAAACGTATAAACGCTCTTCAGGCAAACACTCATCCATGGCACTGTTTTCCCAGAGTGGAAAGAAGACAGAACTAGGACAGACGCGAGGCAGGTTGAAGACTCTGAGATAACTCTACACCTAGGTCCTTATGCTTCCAAAACGTAAAACGCTACTAAGGCGAATACTCATAAATGGCCCTGTTTTCCCAGTTCAGAAAAGAAGTGAGAAGAAGGACGAACTCTAGGCTGCTTGGATACTCTGAGTTATGTGTATGCCAAGTCCCATATGCTTCCAAAACCTGGGAACGCTGCTAAGGCGAATACTCATAAATAGCAATGTTGTCCCAGTGGAGGAAAGAAGTTAGATCGAGGACACACTTAAGGTAGGTTGGAGACTCTGAGTTAAGTGCAGGCCAAGTCCCTTATGCTTCCAAAACATATCAACGCTCTTCAGGCAAACACTCATAAATGGCATTGTTTTCGCAGTGAGGAATGAAGTTAGAACAAGGAAAGACGCTAGGCCGGTTGAATACTCTCAGATATGTGGAAGCCTAGGCCCTTATGCTTCCTAAACTGAAAAACGCTACTAAGGCGAATCCTCATAAGAGGGAGAGTTTTCCTATTTCAGAAAATAATTGAGAAGAAGAACGGACTCTAGGCTGCTTGGACACTCTGAGTTAAGTGCACGGCAGTCCCTTATGCTTCCCAAACGTATAAACGCTTCTAAGGCCAATACTCATTAATGGCCATGTTGTCTCAGTTGAGGAAAGAACTTAGAACTAGGACGGACTTAAGGAAGGTTGGATACTCTGAGTTACAGGCAGGCCAAGTCCCTTATGCTTCCAAAACCTGTGAATGCTCCTAAGGCAAATACTCATAAATGGCAATGTGGTCCCAGTGGAGGAAAGAAGTTAGATCGAGGATGCACTTAAGGCAGGTTGTAAACTCTGAGTTAAGTGCAGGCCAAGTCCCTTATGCTTCCAAAACATATCAACGCTCTTCAGGCAAACACTCATAAATGGCAAAGTTTTCGCAGTGAGGAATGAAGTTAGAACAAGGAGAGACGCTAGGCCGGTTGAATACTCTGAGATAAGTGGAAGACTAGGCCCTTATGCTTCCAAAACGTAAAAACGCTACTACGGCGATTACACATAAATGGCAATGTTGTCCCAGTGGAGGAAAGAAGTTAGATCGAGGATGCACTTAAGGTAAGTGGAAACTCTGAGTTAAGTGCAGGCCAAGACCCTTATGCTTCCAAAACGTATAAACGCTCTTCAGGCAAACACTCATACATGGCACTGTTTTCCCAGAGTGGAAAGAAGATAGAACTAGGACAGAAGCGAGGCAAGTTGAAGACTCTGAGATATCTCTACACCTAGGTCCTTACGCTTCCAAAACGTAAAACGCTACTAAGGCGAATACTCATAAATGGCCCTGTTTTCCCAGTTCAGAAAAGAAGTGAGAAGAAGGACGAACTCTAGGCTGCTTGGATACTCTGAGTTATGTGTATGCCAAGTCCCATATGCTTCCAAAACCTGGGAACGCTACTAAGGCGAATACTCATAAAGAGCAATGTTGTCCCAGTGGAGGAAAGAAGTTAGATCGAGGACACACTTAAGGTAGGTTGGAGACTCTGAGTTAAGTGCAGGCCAAGTCCCTTATGCTTCTAAAACATATCAACGCTCTTCAGGCAAACACTCATAAATGGCATTATTTTCGCAGTGAGGAATGAAGTTAGAACAAGGAGAGATGCTAGGCCGGTTGAATACACTGAGATAAGTGGAAGCGTAGGCCCTTATGCTTCCAAAACGTAAAAACGCTACTAAGGCGATTACTCATAAATGGCAATGTTGTCCCAGTGGAGGAAAGAAGTTAGACCGAGGATGCACTTAAGGTAGGTGGAAACTCTGAGTTAAGTGCAGGCCAAGTCCCTTATGCTTCCAAAACGTATATACGCTCTTCAGGCAAACACTCATCCATGGCACTGTTTTCCCAGAGTGGAAAGAAGATAGAACTAGGACAGACGCGAGGCAAGTTGAAGACTCTGAGATAACTCTACACCTAGGTCCTTACGCTTCCAAAACGTAAAACGCTACTAAGGCGAATACTCATAAATGGCCCTGTTTTCCCAGTTCAGAAAAGAAGTGAGAAGAAGGACGAACTCTAGGCTGCTTGGATACTCTGAGTTATGTGTATGCCAAGTCCCATATGCTTCCAAAACCTGGGAACGCTACTAAGGCGAATACTCATAAAGAGCAATGTTGTCCCAGTGGAGGAAAGAAGTTAGATCGAGGACACACTTAAGGTAGGTTGGAGACTCTGAGTTAAGTGCAGGCCAAGTCCCTTATGCTTCCAAAACGTGTAAATGCGACTAAGGCAAATACTCATAAAGGGCAATGTTGTCCCATTGGAGGAAAGAAGTTAGAACGAGGACGGACTTAAGGCAGGTTGGATACTCTGAGTTACAGGCAAGCCAAGGCCCTTCTGCTTCCAAAACGTGTAAACGCTCTTCAGGCAAACACTCATACATGGCACTGTTTTCCCAGAGTGGAAAGAAGATAGAACTAGGACAGACGCGAGGCAAGTTGAACACTCTGAGATAACTCTACATCTAGGTCCTTATGCTTCCAAAACGTAAAACGCAACTAAGGCGAATACTCATAAATGGCCCTGTTTTCCCAGTTCAGAAAAGAAGGGAGAAGAAGGATGAACTCTAGGCTGCTTGGATAATCTGAGTTATTTGTATGCCAAGTCCCATATGCTTCCAAAACCTGGGAACGCTACTAAGGCGAATACTCATAAATAGCAATGTTGTCCCAGTGGAGGAAAGAAGTTAGATCGAGGATGCACTTAAGGCAGGTTGGAGACTCTGAGTTAAGTGCAGGCCGAGTCCCTTATGCTTCCAAAACATATCAACGCTCTTCAGGCAAACACTCATAAATGGCATTGTTTTCGCAGTGAGGAATGAAGTTAGAACAAGGAAAGACACTAGGCCGGTTGAATACTCTCAGATATGTGGAAGCCTAGGCCCGTATGCTTCCTAAACTGAAAAACGCTACTAAGGCGAATCCTCATAAGAGGGAGAGTTTTCCTATTTCAGAAAATAATTGAGAAGAAGAACGGACTCTAGGCTGCTTGGACACTCTGAGTTAAGTGCACGTCAGTCCCTTATGCTTCCCAAACGTATAAACGCTTCTAAGGCCAATACTCATAAATGGCCATGTTGTCTCAGTTGAGGAAAGAAGTTAGAACTAGGACGGACTTAAGGAAGGTTGGATACTCTGAATTACAGGCAGGCCAAGTCCCTTATGCTTCCAAAACCTGTGAATGCTCCTGAGGCAAATACTCATAAATGGCAATGTGGTCCCAGTGGAGGAAAGAAGTTAGATCGAGGATGCACTTAAGGCAGGTTGTAAACTCTGAGTTAAGTGCAGGCCAAGTTCCTTATGCTTCCAAAACATATCAACGCTCTTCAGGCAAAAACTCATAAATGGCAAAGTTTTCGCTGTGAGGAATGAAGTTAGAATAAGGAGAGACGCTAGGCCGGTTGAATACTCTGAGATAAATGGAAGACTACGCCCTTATGCTTCCTAAACTGAAAAACTCTACTAAGGCGAATCCTCATAAATGGCAAAGTTTTCCTATTTCAGAAAATAATTGAGAAGAAGGACGGACTCTAGGCTGCTTGGACACTCTGAGTTAAGTGCCCGTCAAGTCCCTTATGCTTCCCAAACGTATAAACGCTACTAAGGCCAATACTCATAAATGGCAGTGTTGTCCCAGTGGAGGAAAGAAGTTAGAACGAGGACGGACGTAAGGCAGGTTGGATACTCTGAGTTACAGGCAGGCCAAGTCCCTTCTACTTCCAAAACGTATAAACGCTCTTCAGGCAAACACTCATAAATGACACTGTGATCCCAGGGAGGAAAGAAAGTAGAACTCGGACAGAGGCTAGGCAGGTTGAATAATCTGAGATAACTGCACGCCTAGGCACTTATGGCTCCAAAACGTAAAACGCTATTAAGTTGAATACTCATAGTAGGCAATGTTTTCCCAGTTCAGAAAAGAAGTGAAAAGAAGGACGTACTCTAGGCTGCTTGGATACTCTGAGTTAAGAGCAACCCAGTCCCTTATGCTTCCAAAACTTATAAACGCGACTAAGGCAAATACTCATAAATGGCAATGCTGTCCCAGTGGAGGAAAGAAGTTAGAATGAGGACGGACTTAAGGCACGTTGGATACTCTGAGTTACAGGCAAGCCAATGCCCTTCTGCTTCCAAAACGTATAAACACTCTTCAGGCAAACACTCATCCATGGCACTGTTTTCCCAGAGTGGAAAGAAGATAGAACTAGGACAGACGCGAGGCAAGTTGAAGACTCTGAGATAACTCTACACCTAGGTCCTTATGCTTCCAAAACGTAAAACGCTACTAAGGCGAATACTCATAAATGGCCCTGTTTTCCCAGTTCAGAAAAGAAGTGAGAAGAAGGACGAACTCTAGGCTGCTTGGATACTCTGAGTTATGTGTATGCCAAGTCCCATATGCTTCCAAAACCTGGGAACGCTTCTAAGGCGAATACTCATAAATAGCAATGTTGTCCCAGTGGAGGAAAGAAGTTAGATCGAGGACACACTTAAGGTAAGTTGGAGACTCTGAGTTAAGTGCAGGCCAAGTCCCTTATGCTTCCAAAACATATCAACGCTCTTCAGGCAAACACTCATAAATGGCATTGTTTTCGCAGTGAGGAATGAAGTTAGAACAAGGAGAGACGCTAGGCCGGTTGAATACTCTCAGATATGTGGAAGCCTAGGTCCTTAGGCTTCCTAAACTGAAAAACGCTACTAAGGCGAATCCTCATAAGAGGGAGAGTTTTCCTATTTCAGAAAATAATTGAGAAGCAGAACGGACTCTAGGCTGCTTGGACACTCTGAGTTAAGTGCACGTCAGTCCCTTATACTTCCCAAACGTATAAACGCTTCTAAGGCCAATACTCATAAATGGCCATGTTGTCTCAGTTGAGGAAAGAAGTTAGAACTAGGACGGACTTAAGGAAGGTTGGATACTCTGAGTTACAGGCAGGCCAAGTCCCTTATGCTTCCAAAACCTGTGAATGCTCCTAAGGCAAATACTCATAAATGGCAATGTGGTCCCAGTGGAGGAAAGAAGTTAGATCGAGGATGCACTTAAGGCAGGTTGTAAACTCTGAGTTAAGTGCAGGCCAAGTCCCTTATGCTTCCATAACATATCAACGCTCTTCAGGCAAAAACTCATAAATGGCAAAGTTTTCGCAGTGAGGAATGAAGTTAGAACAAGGAGAGACGCTAGGCCGGTTGAATACTCTGAGATAAGTGGAAGACTACGCCCTTATGCTTCCTAAACTGAAAAACTCTACTAAGGCGAATCCTCATAAATGGCAAAGTTTTCCTATTTCAGAAAATAATTGAGAAGAAGAACGGACTCTAGGCTGCTTGGACAGAGGCTATGCAGGTTGAATACTCTGAGATAACTGCACGCCTAGGCACTTATGCTTCCAAAACGTAAAACGCTATTAAGTTGAATACTCATAATAGGCAATGTTTTCCCAGTTCAGAAAAGATGGGAGAAGAAGGACGTACTCTAGACTGCTTGGATACTCTGAGTTAAGTGCATGCCAAGTCCCTTGTGCTTCCAAAACCTATAAACGCGACTAAGGCAAATACTCATAAATGGCAATGCTGTCCCAGTTGAGGAAAGAAGTTAGAACGAGGACGGACGTAAGGCAGGTTGGATACTCTGAGTTACAGGCAGGCCAAGTCCCTTCTACTTCCAAAACGTATAAACGCTCTTCAGGCAAACACTCATAAATGACACTGTGATCCCAGGGAGGAAAGAAATTAGAACTCGGACAGAGGCTAGGCAGGTTGAATAATCTGAGATAACTGCACGCCTAGGCACTTATGGCTCCAAAACGTAAAACGCTATTAAGTTGAATACTCATAGTAGGCAATGTTTTCCCAGTTCAGAAAAGAAGTGAAAAGAAGGACGTACTCTAGGCTGCTTGGATACTCTGAGTTAAGGGCAACCCAGTCCCTTATGCTTCGAAAACTTATAAACGCGACTAAGGCAAATACTCATAAATGGCAATGCTGTCCCAGTGGAGGAAAGAAGTTAGAACGAGGACGGACTTAAGGCAGGTTGGATACTCTGAGTTACAGGCAAGCCAAGGCCCTTCTGCTTCCAAAACGTATAAACGCTCTTCAGGCAAACACTCATCCATGGCACTGTTTTCCCAGAGTGGAAAGAAGATAGAACTAGGACAGACGCGAGGCAGGTTGAAGACTCTGAGATAACTCTACACCTAGGTCCTTATGCTTCCAAAACGTAAAACGCTACTAAGGCGAATACTCATAAATGGCCCTGTTTTCCCAGTTCAGAAAAGACGTGAGAAGAAGGACGAACTCTAGGCTGCTTGGATACTCTGAGTTATGTGTATGCCAAGTCCCATATGCTTCCAAAACCTGGGAACGCTACTAAGGCGAATACTCATAAATAGCAGTGTTGTCCCAGGGGAGGAAAGAAGTTAGATCGAGGACACACTTAAGGTAGGTTGGAGACTCTGAGTTAAGTGCAGGCCAAGTCCCTTATGCTTCCAAAACATATCAACGCTCTTCAGGCAAACACTCATAAATGGCATTGTTTTCGCAGTGAGGAATGAAGTTAGAACAAGGAGAGACGCTAGGCCGGTTGAATACTCTCAGATATGTGGAAGCCTAGGCCCTTATGCTTCCTAAACTGAAAAACGCTACTAAGGCGAATTCTCATAAGTGGGAGAGTTTTCCTATTTCAGAAAATGGTTGAGAAGAAGGACGGACTCTAGGCTGCTTGGACACTCTGAGTTAAGTGCACGTCAGTCCCTTATGCTTCCCAAACGTATAAACGCTTCTAAGGCCAATACTCATAAATGGCCATGTTGTCTCAGTTGAGGAAAGAAGTTAGAACTAGGACGGACTTAAGGAAGGTTGGATACTCTGAGTTACAGGCAGGCCAAGTCCCTTATGCTTCCAAAACCTGTGAATGCTCCTAAGGCAAATACTCATAAATGGCAATGTGGTCCCAGTGGAGGAAAGAAGTTAGATCGAGGATGCACTTAAGGCAGGTTGTAAACTCTGAGTTAAGTGCAGGCCAAGTCCCTTATGCTTCCAAAACATATCAACGCTCTTCAGGCAAACACTCATAAATGGCATTGTTTTCGCAGTGAGGAATGAAGTTAGAACAAGGACAGACGCTAGGCCGGTTGAATACTCTCAGATATGTGGAAGCCTAGGCCCTTATGCTTCCTAAACTTAAAAACGCTACTAAGGCGAATTCTCATAAGTGGGAGAGTTTTCCTATTTCAGAAAATGGTTGAGAAGAAGGACGGACTCTAGGCTGCTTGGACACTCTGAGTTAAGTGCACGTCAGTCCCTTATGCTTCCCAAACGTATAAACGCTTCTAAGGCCAATACTCATAAATGGCCATGTTGTCTCAGTTGAGGAAAGAAGTTAGAACGAGGACGGACTTAAGGATTGTTGCATACTCTGAGTTACAGGCAGGCCAAGTCCCTTATGCTTCCAAAACCTGTGAATGCTCCTAAGGCAAATACTCATAAATGGCAATGTGGTCCCAGTGGAGGAAAGAAGTTAGATCGAGGATGCACTTAAGGCAGGTTGTAAACTCTGAGTTAAGTGCAGGCCAAGTCCCTTATGCTTCCAAAACATATCAACGCTCTTCAGGCAAACACTCATAAATGGCAAAGTTTTCGCAGTGAGGAATGAAGTTAGAACAAGGAGAGACGCTAGGCCGGTTGAATACTCTGAGATAAGTGGAAGACTACGCCCTTATGCTTCCTAAACTGAAAAACGCTACTAAGGCGAATCCTCATAAATGGCAAAGTTTTCCTATTTCAGAAAATAATTGAGAAGAAGGACGGACTGTAGGCTGCTTGGACACTCTGAGTTAAGTGCCCGTCAAGTCCCTTATGCTTCCCAAACGTATAAACGCTACTAAGGCCAATACTCATAAATGGCAGTGTTGTCCCAGTGGAGGAAAGAAGTTAGAACGAGGACGGACGTAAGGCAGGTTGGATACTCTGAGTTACAGGCAGGCCAAGTCCCTTCTACTTCCAAAACGTATAAACGCTCTTCAGGCAAACACTCATAAATGACACTGTGATCCCAGGGAGGAAAGAAAGTAGAACTCGGACAGAGGCTAGGCAGGTTGAATAATCTGAGATAACTGCACGCCTAGGCACTTATGGCTCCAAAACGTAAAACGCTATTAAGTTGAATACTCATAGTAGGCAATGTTTTCCCAGTTCAGAAAAGAAGTGAAAAGAAGGACGTACTCTAGGCTGCTTGGATACTCTGAGTTAAGAGCAACCCAGTCCCTTATGCTTCCAAAACTTATAAACGCGACTAAGGCAAATACTCATAAATGGCAATGCTGTCCCAGTGGAGGAAAGAAGTTAGAATGAGGACGGACTTAAGGCACGTTGGATACTCTGAGTTACAGGCAAGCCAATGCCCTTCTGCTTCCAAAACGTATAAACACTCTTCAGGCAAACACTCATCCATGGCACTGTTTTCCCAGAGTGGAAAGAAGATAGAACTAGGACAGACGCGAGGCAAGTTGAAGACTCTGAGATAACTCTACACCTAGGTCCTTATGCTTCCAAAACGTAAAACGCTACTAAGGCGAATACTCATAAATGGCCCTGTTTTCCCAGTTCAGAAAAGAAGTGAGAAGAAGGACGAACTCTAGGCTGCTTGGATACTCTGAGTTATGTGTATGCCAAGTCCCATATGCTTCCAAAACCTGGGAACGCTTCTAAGGCGAATACTCATAAATAGCAATGTTGTCCCAGTGGAGGAAAGAAGTTAGATCGAGGACACACTTAAGGTAAGTTGGAGACTCTGAGTTAAGTGCAGGCCAAGTCCCTTATGCTTCCAAAACATATCAACGCTCTTCAGGCAAACACTCATAAATGGCATTGTTTTCGCAGTGAGGAATGAAGTTAGAACAAGGAGAGACGCTAGGCCGGTTGAATACTCTCAGATATGTGGAAGCCTAGGTCCTTAGGCTTCCTAAACTGAAAAACGCTACTAAGGCGAATCCTCATAAGAGGGAGAGTTTTCCTATTTCAGAAAATAATTGAGAAGCAGAACGGACTCTAGGCTGCTTGGACACTCTGAGTTAAGTGCACGTCAGTCCCTTATACTTCCCAAACGTATAAACGCTTCTAAGGCCAATACTCATAAATGGCCATGTTGTCTCAGTTGAGGAAAGAAGTTAGAACTAGGACGGACTTAAGGAAGGTTGGATACTCTGAGTTACAGGCAGGCCAAGTCCCTTATGCTTCCAAAACCTGTGAATGCTCCTAAGGCAAATACTCATAAATGGCAATGTGGTCCCAGTGGAGGAAAGAAGTTAGATCGAGGATGCACTTAAGGCAGGTTGTAAACTCTGAGTTAAGTGCAGGCCAAGTCCCTTATGCTTCCATAACATATCAACGCTCTTCAGGCAAAAACTCATAAATGGCAAAGTTTTCGCAGTGAGGAATGAAGTTAGAACAAGGAGAGACGCTAGGCCGGTTGAATACTCTGAGATAAGTGGAAGACTACGCCCTTATGCTTCCTAAACTGAAAAACTCTACTAAGGCGAATCCTCATAAATGGCAAAGTTTTCCTATTTCAGAAAATAATTGAGAAGAAGGACGGACTCTAGGCTGCTTGGACAGAGGCTATGCAGGTTGAATACTCTGAGATAACTGCACGCCTAGGCACTTATGCTTCCAAAACGTAAAACGCTATTAAGTTGAATACTCATAATAGGCAATGTTTTCCCAGTTCAGAAAAGATGGGAGAAGAAGGACGTACTCTAGACTGCTTGGATACTCTGAGTTAAGTGCATGCCAAGTCCCTTGTGCTTCCAAAACCTATAAACGCGACTAAGGCAAATACTCATAAATGGCAATGCTGTCCCAGTTGAGGAAAGAAGTTAGAACGAGGACGGACGTAAGGCAGGTTGGATACTCTGAGTTACAGGCAGGCCAAGTCCCTTCTACTTCCAAAACGTATAAACGCTCTTCAGGCAAACACTCATAAATGACACTGTGATCCCAGGGAGGAAAGAAATTAGAACTCGGACAGAGGCTAGGCAGGTTGAATAATCTGAGATAACTGCACGCCTAGGCACTTATGGCTCCAAAACGTAAAACGCTATTAAGTTGAATACTCATAGTAGGCAATGTTTTCCCAGTTCAGAAAAGAAGTGAAAAGAAGGACGTACTCTAGGCTGCTTGGATACTCTGAGTTAAGGGCAACCCAGTCCCTTATGCTTCGAAAACTTATCAACGCGACTAAGGCAAATACTCACAAATGGCAATGCTGTCCCAGTGGAGGAAAGAAGTTAGAACGAGGACGGACTTAAGGCAGGTTGAATACTCTGAGTTACAGGCAAGCCAAGGCCCTTCTACTTCCAAAACGTATAAACGCTCTTCAGGCAACCACTCATCCATGGCACTGTTTTCCCAGAGTGGAAAGAAGACAGAACTAGGACAGACGCGAGGCAGGTTGAAGACTCTGAGATAACTCTACACCTAGGTCCTTATGCTTCCAAAACGTAAAACGCTACTAAGGCGAATACTCATAAATGGCCCTGTTTTCCCAGTTCAGAAAAGAAGTGAGAAGAAGGACGAACTCTAGGCTGCTTGGTTACTCTGAGTTATGTGTATGCCAAGTCCCATATGCTTCCAAAACCTGGGAACGCTACTAAGGCGAATACTCATAAATAGCAATGTTGTCCCAGTGGAGGAAAGAAGTTAGATCGAGGACACACTTAAGGTAGGTTGGAGACTCTGAGTTAAGTGCAGGCCAAGTCCCTTATGCTTCCAAAACGTGTAAATGCGACTAAGGCAAATACTCATAACGGGCAATGTTGTCCCATTGGAGGAAAGAAGTTACAACGAGGACGGACTTAAGGCAGGTTGGATACTCTGAGTTACAGGCAAGCCAAGGCCCTTCAGCTTCCAAAATGTATAAACGCTCTTCAGGCAAACACTCATCCATGGCACTGTTTTCCCAGAGTGGAAAGAAGATAGAACTAGGACAGACGCGAGGCAAGTTGAAGACTCTGAGATAACTCTACACCTAGGTCCTTATGCTTCCAAAACGTAAAACGCTACTAAGGCGAATACTCATAAATGGCCCTGTTTTCCCAGTTCAGAAAAGAAGTGAGAAGAAGGACGAACTCTAGGCTGCTTGGATACTCTGAGTTATGTGTATGCCAAGTCCCATATGCTTCCAAAACCTGGGAACGCTACTAAGGCGAATACTCATAAATAGCAATGTTGTCCCAGTGGAGGAAAGAAGTTAGATCGAGGACACACTTAAGGTAGGTTGGAGACTCTGAGTTAAGTGCAGGCCAAGTCCCTTATGCTTCCAAAACATATCAACGCTCTTCAGGCAAACACTCATAAATGGCATTGTTTTCGCACTGAGGAATGAAGTTAGAACAAGGACAGACGCTAGGCCGGTTGAATACTCTCAGATATGTGGAAGCCTAGGCCCTTATGCTTCCTAAACTGAAAAACGCTACTAAGGCGAATTCTCATAAGTGGGAGAGTTTTCCTATTTCAGAAAATGGTTGAGAAGAAGGACGGACTCTAGGCTGCTTGGACACTCTGAGTTAAGTGCACGTCAGTCCCTTATGCTTCCCAAACGTATAAACGCTTCTAAGGCCAATACTCATAAATGGCCATGTTGTCTCAGTTGAGGAAAGAAGTTAGAACGAGGACGGACTTAAGGATTGTTGCATACTCTGAGTTACAGGCAGGCCAAGTCCCTTATGCTTCCAAAACCTGTGAATGCTCCTAAGGCAAATACTCATAAATGGCAATGTGGTCCCAGTGGAGGAAAGAAGTTAGATCGAGGATGCACTTAAGGCAGGTTGTAAACTCTGAGTTAAGTGCAGGCCAAGTCCCTTATGCTTCCAAAACATATCAACGCTCTTCAGGCAAACACTCATAAATGGCAAAGTTTTCGCAGTGAGGAATGAAGTTAGAACAAGGAGAGACGCTAGGCCGGTTGAATACTCTGAGATAAGTGGAAGACTACGCCCTTATGCTTCCTAAACTGAAAAACGCTACTAAGGCGAATCCTCATAAATGGCAAAGTTTTCCTATTTCAGAAAATAATTGAGAAGAAGGACGGACTGTAGGCTGCTTGGACACTCTGAGTTAAGTGCCCGTCAAGTCCCTTATGCTTCCCAAACGTATAAACGCTACTAAGGCCAATACTCATAAATGGCAGTGTTGTCCCAGTGGAGGAAAGAAGTTAGAACGAGGACGGACGTAAGGCAGGTTGGATACTCTGAGTTACAGGCAGGCCAAGTCCCTTCTACTTCCAAAACGTATAAACGCTCTTCAGGCAAACACTCATAAATGACACTGTGATCCCAGGGAGGAAAGAAAGTAGAACTCCGACAGAGGCTAGGCAGGTTGAATACTCTGAGATAACTGCACGCCTAGGCACTTATGCTTCCAAAACGTAAAACGCTATTAATTTGAATACTCATAATAGGCAATGTTTTCCCAGTTCAGAAAAGAAGTGAAAAGAAGGACGTACTCTAGGCTGCTTGGATACTCTGAGTTAAGAGCAACCCAGTCCCTTATGCTTCCAAAACTTATAAACGCGACTAAGGCAAATACTCATAAATGGCAATGCTGTCCCAGTTGAGGAAAGAAGTTAGAACGAGGACGGACTTAAGGCAGGTTGGATACTCTGAGTTACAGGCAAGCCAAGGCCCTTCTGCTTCCAAAACGTATAAACGCTCTTCAGGCAAACACTCATACATGGCACTGTTTTCCCAGAGTGGAAAGAAGATAGAACTAGGACAGACGCGAGGCAGGTTGAAGACTCTGAGATAACTCTACACCTAGGTCCTTATGCTTCCAAAACGTAAAACGCTACTAAGGCGAATACTCATAAATGGCCCTGTTTTCCCAGTACAGAAAAGACGTGAGAAGAAGGACGAACTCTAGGCTGCTTGGATACTCTGAGTTATGTGTATGCCAAGTCCCATATGCTTCCAAAACCTGGGAACGCTACTAAGGCGAATACTCATAAATAGCAGTGTTGTCCCAGGGGAGGAAAGAAGTTAGATCGAGGACACACTTAAGGTAGGTTGGAGACTCTGAGTTAAGTGCAGGCCAAGTCCCTTATGCTTCCAAAACATATCAACGCTCTTCAGGCAAACACTCATAAATGGCATTGTTTTCGCAGTGAGGAATGAAGTTAGAACAAGGAGAGACGCTAGGCCGGTTGAATACTCTCAGATATGTGGAAGCCTAGGTCCTTATGCTTCCTAAACTGAAAAACGCTACTAAGGCGAATCCTCATAAGAGGGAGAGTTTTCCTATTTCAGAAAATAATTGAGAAGAAGAACGGACTCTAGGCTGCTTGGATACTCTGAGTTAAGTGCACATCACTCCCTTATGCTTCCCAAACGTATAAACGCTTCTAAGGCCAATACTCATAAATGGCCATGTTGTCTCAGTTGAGGAAAGAAGTTAGAACTAGGACGGACTTAAGGAAGGTTGGATACTCTGAGTTACAGGCAGGCCAAGTCCCTTATGCTTCCAAAACCTGTGAATGCTCCTAAGGCAAATACTCATAAATGGCAATGTGGTCCCAGTGGAGGAAAGAAGTTAGATCAAGGATGCACTTAAGGCAGGTTGTAAACTCTGAGTTAAGTGCAGGCCAAGTCCCTTATGCTTCCAAAACATATCAACGCTCTTCAGGCAAACACTCATAAATGGCAAAGTTTTCGCAGTGAGGAATGAAGTTAGAACAAGGAGAGACGCTAGGCCGGTTGAATACTCTCAGATATGTGGAAGCCTAGGCCCTTATGCTTCCTAAACTGAAAAACGCTACTAGGCGAATCCTCATAAGTGGGAGAGTTTTCCTATTTCAGAAAATAATTGAGAAGAAGGACGGACTCTAGGCTGCTTGGACACTCTGAGTTAAGTGCACGTCAGTCCCTTATGCTTCCCAAACGTATAAACGCTACTAAGGCCAATACTCATAAATGGCAGTGTTGTCCCAGTGGAGGAAAGAAGTTAGAACGAGGACGGACGTAAGGCAGGTTGGATACTCTGAGTTACAGGCAGGCCAAGTCCCTTCTACTTCCAAAACGTATAAACGCTCTTCAGGCAAACACTCATAAATGACACTGTGATCCCAGGGAGGAAAGAAATTAGAACTCGGACACAGCCTAGGCAGGTTGAATAATCTGAGATAACTGCACGCCTAGGCACTTCTGGCTCCAAAACGTAAAACGCTATTAAGTTGAATACTCCTAGTAGGCAATGTTTTCCCAGTACAGAAAAGAAGGGAAAAGAAGGAAGTACTCTAGGCTGCTTGGATACTCTGAGTTAAGGGCAACCCAGTCCCTTATGCTTCGAAAACTTATAAACGCGACTAAGGCAAATACTCATAAATGGCAATGCTGTCCCAGTGGAGGAAAGAAGTTAGAACGAGGACGGACTTAAGGCAGGTTGGATACTCTGAGTTACAGGCAAGCCAAGGCCCTTCTGCTTCCAAAACTTATAAACGCTCTTCAGGCAAACACTCATCCATGGCACTGTTTTCCCAGAGTGGAAAGAAGACAGAACTAGGACAGACGCGAGGCAGGTTAAAGACTCTGAGATAACTCTACACCTAGGTCCTTATGCTTCCAAAACGTAAAACGCTACTAAGGCGAATACTCATAAATGGCCCTGTTTTCCCAGTTCAGAAAAGAAGTGAGAAGAAGGACGAACTCTAGGCTGCTTGGATACTCTGATTATGTGTATGCCAAGGCCCATATGCTTCCAAAACCTGGGAACGCTACTAAGGCGAATACTCATAAATAGCAATGTTGTCCCAGTGGAGGAAAGAAGTTAGATCGAGGACACACTTAAGGTAGGTTGGAGACTCTGAGTTAAGTGCAGGCCAAGTCCCTTATGCTTCCAAAACGTGTAAATGCGACTAAGGCAAATACTCATAAAGGGCAATGTTGTCCCATTGGAGGAAAGAAGTTAGAACGAGGACGGACTTAAGGCAGGTTGGATACTCTGAGTTACAGGCAAGCCAAGGCCCTTCTGCTTCCAAAACGTGTAAACGCTCTTCAGGCAAACACTCATACATGGCACTGTTTTCCCAGAGTGGAAAGAAGATAGAACTAGGACAGACGCGAGGCAAGTTGAAGACTCTGAGATAACTCTACATCTAGGTCCTTATGCTTCCAAAACGTAAAACGCTACTAAGGCGAATACTCATAAATGGCCCTGTTTTCCCAGTTCAGAAAAGAAGGGAGAAGAAGGATGAACTCTAGGCTGCTTGGATACTCTGAGTTATGTGTATGCCAAGTCCCATATGCTTCCAAAACCTGGGAACGCTACTAAGGCGAATACTCATAAATAGCAATGTTGTCCCAGTGGAGGAAAGAAGTTAGATCGAGGACACACTTAAGGTAGGTTGGAGACTCTGAGTTAAGTGCAGGCCAAGTCCCTTATGCTTCCAAAACATATCAACGCTCTTTAGGCAAACACTCATAAATGGCATTGTTTTCGCAGTGAGGAATGAAGTTAGAACAAGGAAAGACGCTAGGCCGGTTGAATACTCTCAGATATGTGGAAGCCTAGGCCCGTATGCTTCCTAAACTGAAAAACGCTACTAAGGCGAATCCTCATAAGAGGGAGAGTTTTCCTATTTCAGAAAATAATTGAGAAGAAGAACGGACTCTAGGCTGCTTGGACACTCTGAGTTAAGTGCACGTCAGTCCCTTATGCTTCCCAAACGTATAAACGCTTCTAAGGCCAAAACTCATAAATGGCCATGTTGTCTCAGTTGAGGAAAGAACTTAGAACTAGGACGGACTTAAGGAAGGTTGGATACTCTGAGTTACAGGCAGGCCAAACCCTTCTACTTCCAAAACGTATAAACGCTCTTCAGGCAAACACTCATAAATGACACTGTGATCCCAGGGAGGAAAGAAATTAGAACTCGGACAGAGGCTAGGCAGGTTGAATACTCTGAGATAACTGCACGCCTAGGCACTTATGCTTCCAAAACGTAAAACGCTATTAAGTTGAATACTCATAATAGGCAATGTTTTCCCAGTTCAGAAAAGATGGGAGAAGAAGGACATACTCTAGACTGCTTGGATACTCTGAGTTAAGTGCATGCCAAGTCCCTTGTGCTTCCAAAACCTATAAACGCGACTAAGGCAAATACTCATAAATGGCAATGCTGTCCCAGTTGAGGAAAGAAGTTAGAACAAGGATGGACGTAAGGCAGGTTGGATACTCTGAGTTACAGGCAGGCCAAGTCCCTTCTACTTCCAAAACGTATAAACGCTCTTCAGGCAAACACTCATAAATGACACTGTTATCCCAGGGAGGAAAGAAATTAGAACTCGGACACAGACTAGGCAGGTTGAATAATCTGAGATAACTGCACGCCTAGGCACTTATGGCTCCAAAACGTAAAACGCTATTAAGTTGAATACTCCTAGTAGGCAATGTTTTCCCAGTTCAGAAATGAAGTGAAAACAAGGACGTACTCTAGGCTGCTTGGATACTCTGAGTTAAGGGCAACCCAGTCCCTTATGCTTCCAAAACGTGTAAATGCGACTAAGGCAAATACTCATAAAGGGCAATGTTGTCCCATTGGAGGAAAGAAGTTAGAACGAGGACGGACTTAAGGCAGGTTGGATACTCTGAGTTACAGGCAAGCCAAGGCCCTTCTGCTTCCAAAACGTATAAACGCTCTTCAGGCAAACACTCATCCATGGCACTGTTTTCCCAGAGTGGAAAGAAGACAGAACTAGGACAGACGCGAGGCAGGTTGAAGACTCTGAGATAACTCTACACCTAGGTCCTTATGCTTCCAAAACGTAAAACGCTACTAAGGCGAATACTCATAAATGGCCCTGTTTTCCCAGTTCAGAAAAGAAGTGAGAAGAAGGACGAACTCTAGGCTGCTTGGATACTCTGAGTTATGTGTATGCCAAGTCCCATATGCTTCCAAAACCTGGGAACGCTGCTAAGGCGAATACTCATAAATAGCAATGTTGTCCCAGTGGAGGAAAGAAGTTAGATCGAGGACACACTTAAGGTAGGTTGGAGACTCTGAGTTAAGTGCAGGCCAAGTCCCTTATGCTTCCAAAACATATCAACGCTCTTCAGGCAAACACTCATAAATGGCATTGTTTTCGCAGTGAGGAATGAAGTTAGAACAAGGAAAGACGCTAGGCCGGTTGAATACTCTCAGATATGTGGAAGCCTAGGCCCTTATGCTTCCTAAACTAAAAAACGCTACTAAGGCGAATCCTCATAAGAGGGAGAGTTTTCCTATTTCAGAAAATAATTGAGAAGAAGAACGGACTCTAGGCTGCTTGGACACTCTGAGTTAAGTGCACGTCAGTCCCTTATGCTTCCCAAACGTATAAACGCTTCTAAGGCCAATACTCATTAATGGCCATGTTGTCTCAGTTGAGGAAAGAACTTAGAACTAGGACGGACTTAAGGAAGGTTGGATACTCTGAGTTACAGGCAGGCCAAGTCCCTTATGCTTCCAAAACCTGTGAATGCTCCTAAGGCAAATACTCATAAATGGCAATGTGGTCCCAGTGGAGGAAAGAAGTTAGATCGAGGATGCACTTAAGGCAGGTTGTAAACTCTGAGTTAAGTGCAGGCCAAGTCCCTTATGCTTCCAAAACATATCAACGCTCTTCAGGCAAACACTCATAAATGGCAAAGTTTTCGCAGTGAGGAATGAAGTTAGAACAAGGAGAGACGCTAGGCCGGTTGAATACTCTGAGATAAGTGGAAGACTACGCCCTTATGCTTCCTAAACGTAAAAACGCTACTACGGCGATTACACATAAATGGCAATGTTGTCCCAGTGGAGGAAAGAAGTTAGATCGAGGATGCACTTAAGGTAAGTGGAAACTCTGAGTTAAGTGCAGGCCAAGACCCTTATGCTTCCAAAACGTATAAACGCTCTTCAGGCAAACACTCATACATGGCACTGTTTTCCCAGAGTGGAAAGAAGATAGAACTAGGACAGAAGCGAGGCAAGTTGAAGACTCTGAGATATCTCTACACCTAGGTCCTTACGCTTCCAAAACGTAAAACGCTACTAAGGCGAATACTCATAAATGGCCCTGTTTTCCCAGTTCAGAAAAGAAGTGAGAAGAAGGACGAACTCTAGGCTGCTTGGATACTCTGAGTTATGTGTATGCCAAGTCCCATATGCTTCCAAAACCTGGGAACGCTACTAAGGCGAATACTCATAAAGAGCAATGTTGTCCCAGTGGAGGAAAGAAGTTAGATCGAGGACACACTTAAGGTAGGTTGGAGACTCTGAGTTAAGTGCAGGCCAAGTCCCTTATGCTTCCAAAACATATCAACGCTCTTCAGGCAAACACTCATAAATGGCAAAGTTTTCGCAGTGAGGAATGAAGTTAGAACAAGGAGAGATGCTAGGCCGGTTGAATACACTGAGATAAGTGGAAGCGTAGGCCCTTATGCTTCCAAAACGTAAAAACGCTACTAAGGCGATTACTCATAAATGGCAATGTTGTCCCAGTGGAGGAAAGAAGTTAGACCGAGGATGCACTTAAGGTAGGTGGAAACTCTGAGTTAAGTGCAGGCCAAGTCCCTTATGCTTCCAAAACGTATATACGCTCTTCAGGCAAACACTCATACATGGCACTGTTTTCCCAGAGTGGAAAGAAGATAGAACTAGGACAGACGCGAGGCAAGTTGAAGACTCTGAGATAACTCTACACCTAGGTCCTTATGCTTCCAAAACGTAAAACGCTACTAAGGCGAATACTCATAAATGGCCCTGTTTTCCCAGTTCAGAAAAGAAGTGAGAAGAAGGACGAACTCTAGGCTGCTTGGATACTCTGAGTTATGTGTATGCCAAGTCCCATATGCTTCCAAAACCTGGGAACGCTACTAAGGCGAATACTCATAAAGAGCAATGTTGTCCCAGTGGAGGAAAGAAGTTAGATCGAGGACACACTTAAGGTAGGTTGGAGACTCTGAGTTAAGTGCAGGCCAAGTCCCTTATGCTTCCAAAACATATCAACGCTCTTCAGGCAAACACTCATAAATGGCAAAGTTTTCGCAGTGAGGAATGAAGTTAGAACAAGGAGAGATGCTAGGCCGGTTGAATACACTGAGATAAGTGGAAGCGTAGGCCCTTATGCTTCCAAAACGTAAAAACGCTACTAAGGCGATTACTCATAAATGGCAATGTTGTCCCAGTGGAGGAAAGAAGTTAGACCGAGGATGCACTTAAGGTAGGTGGAAACTCTGAGTTAAGTGCAGGCCAAGTCCCTTATGCTTCCAAAACGTATATACGCTCTTCAGGCAAACACTCATACATGGCACTGTTTTCCCAGAGTGGAAAGAAGATAGAACTAGGACAGACGCGAGGCAAGTTGAAGACTCTGAGATAACTCTACACCTAGGTCCTTACGCTTCCAAAACGTAAAACGCTAAAAAGGCGAATACTCATAAATGGCCCTGTTTTCCCAGTTCAGAAAAGAAGTGAGAAGAAGGACGAACTCTAGGCTGCTTGGATACTCTGAGTTATGTGTATGCCAAGTCCCATATGCTTCCAAAACCTGGGAACGCTACTAAGGCGAATACTCATAAAGAGCAATGTTGTCCCAGTGGAGGAAAGAAGTTAGATCGAGGACACACTTAAGGTAGGTTGGAGACTCTGAGTTAAGTGCAGGCCAAGTCCCTTATGCTTCCAAAACATATCAACGCTCTTCAGGCAAACACTCATAAATGGCATTGTTTTCGAAGTGAGGAATGAAGTTAGAACAAGGAGAGATGCTAGGCCGGTTGAATACTCTCAGATATGTGGAAGCCTAGGCCCTTATGCTTCCTAAACTGAAAAACGCTACTAGGCGAATCCCCATAAGTGGGAGAGTTTTCCTATTTCAGAAAATAATTGAGAAGAAGGACGGACTCTAGGCTGCTTGGACACTCTGAGTTAAGTGCACGTCAGTCCCTTATGCTTCCCAAACGTATAAACGCTACTAAGGCCAATACTCATAAATGGCAGTGTTGTCCCAGTGGAGGAAAGAAGTTAGAACGAGGACGGACGTAAGGCAGGTTGGATACTCTGAGTTACAGGCAGGCCAAGTCCCTTCTACTTCCAAAACGTATAAACGCTCTTCAGGCAAACACTCATAAATGACACTGTTATCCCAGGGAGGAAAGAAATTAGAACTCGGACACAGCCTAGGCAGGTTGAATAATCTGAGATAACTGCACGCCTAGGCACTTATGGCTCCAAAACGTAAAACGCTATTAAGTTGAATACTCCTAGTAGGCAATGTTTTCCCAGTACAGAAAAGAAGGGAAAAGAAGGAAGTACTCTAGGCTGCTTGGATACTCTGAGTTAAGGGCAACCCAGTCCCTTATGCTTCGAAAACTTATAAACGCGACTAAGGCAAATACTCATAAATGGCAATGCTGTCCCAGTGGAGGAAAGAAGTTAGAACGAGGACGGACTTAAGGCAGGTTGGATACTCTGAGTTACAGGCAAGCCAAGGCCCTTCTGCTTCCAAAACTTATAAACCCTCTTCAGGCAAACACTCATCCATGGCACTGTTTTCCCAGAGTGGAAAGAAGACAGAACTAGGACAGAAGCGAGGCAGGTTGAAGACTCTGAGATAACTCTACACCTAGGTCCTTATGCTTCCAAAACGTAAAACGCTACTAAGGCGAATACTCATAAATGGCCCTGTTTTCCCAGTTCAGAAAAGAAGTGAGAAGAAGGACGAACTCTAGGCTGCTTGGATACTCTGAGTTATGTGTATGCCAAGTCCCATATGCTTCCAAAACCTGGGAACGCTACTAAGGCGAATACTCATAAATAGCAATGTTGTCCCAGTGGAGGAAAGAAGTTAGATCGAGGACACACTTAAGGTAGGTTGGAGACTCTGAGTTAAGTGCAGGCCAAGTCCCTTATGCTTCCAAAACGTGTAAATGCGACTAAGGCAAATACTCATAAAGGGCAATGTTGTCCCATTGGAGGAAAGAAGTTAGAACGAGGACGGACTTAAGGCAGGTTGGATACTCTGAGTTACAGGCAAGCCAAGGCCCTTCTGCTTCCAAAACGTATAAACGCTCTTCAGGCAAACACTCATCCATGGCACTGTTTTCCCAGAGTGGAAAGAAGATAGAACTAGGACAGACGCGAGGCAAGTTGAACACTCTGAGATAACTCTACACCTAGGTCCTTATGCTTCCAAAACGTAAAACGCTACTAAGGCGAATACTCATAAATGGCCCTGTTTTCCCAGTTCAGAAAAGAAGTGAGAAGAAGGACGAACTCTAGGCTGCTTGGATACTCTGAGTTATGTGTATGCCAAGTCCCATATGCTTCCAAAACCTGGGAACGCTACTAAGGCGAATACTCATAAAGAGTAATGTTGTCCCAGTGGAGGAAAGAAGTTAGATCGAGGACACACTTAAGGTAGGTTGGAGACTCTGAGTTAAGTGCAGGCCAAGTCCCTTATGCTTCCAAAACGTGTAAATGCGACTAAGGCAAATACTCATAAAGGGCAATGTTGTCCCATTGGAGGAAAGAAGTTAGAACGAGGACGGACTTAAGGCAGGTTGGATACTCTGAGTTACAGGCAAGCCAAGGCCCTTCTGCTTCCAAAACGTGTAAACGCTCTTCAGGCAAACACTCATACATGGCACTGTTTTCCCAGAGTGGAAAGAAGATAGAACTAGGACAGACGCGAGGCAAGTTGAAGACTCTGAGATAACTCTACATCTAGGTCCTTATGCTTCCAAAACGTAAAACGCTACTAAGGCGAATACTCATAAATGGCCCTGTTTTCCCAGTTCAGAAAAGAAGGGAGAAGAAGGATGAACTCTAGGCTGCTTGGTACTCTGAGTTATGTGTATGCCTAGTCCCATATGCTTCCAAAACCTGGGAACGCTACTAAGGCGAATACTCATAAATAGCAATGTTGTCCCAGTGGAGGAAAGAAGTTAGATCGAGGATGCACTTAAGGCAGGTTGGAGACTCTGAGTTAAGTGCAGGCCGAGTCCCTTATGCTTACAAAACATATCAACGCTCCTCAGGCAAACACTCATAAATGGCATTGTTTTCGCAGTGAGGAATGAAGTTAGAACAAGGAAAGACACTAGGCCGGTTGAATACTCTCAGATATGTGGAAGCCTAGGCCCGTATGCTTCCTAAACTGAAAAACGCTACTAAGGCGAATCCTCATAAGAGGGAGAGTTTTCCTATTTCAGAAAATAATTGAGAAGAAGAACGGACTCTAGGCTGCTTGGACACTCTGAGTTAAGTGCACGTCAGTCCCTTATGCTTCCCAAACGTATAAACGCTACTATGGCCAAAACTCATAAATGGCCATGTTGTCTCAGTGGAGGAAAGAACTTAGAACGAGGACGGACTTAAGGAAGGTTGGATACTCTGAGTTACAGGCAGGCCAAACCCTTCTACTTCCAAAACGTATAAACGCTCTTCAGGCAAACACTCATAAATGACACTGTGATCCCAGGGAGGAAAGAAATTAGAACTCGGACAGAGGCTAGGCAGGTTGAATACTCTGAGATAACTGCACGCCTAGGCACTTATGCTTCCAAAACGTAAAACGCTATTAAGTTGAATACTCATAATAGGCAATGTTTTCCCAGTTCAGAAAAGATGGGAGAAGAAGGACGTACTCTAGACTGCTTGGATACTCTGAGTTAAGTGCATGCCAAGTCCCTTGTGCTTCCAAAACCTATAAACGCGACTAAGGCAAATACTCATAAATGGCAATACTGTCCCAGTGGAGGAAAGAAGTTAGAACGAGGACGGACGTAAGGCAGGTTGGATACTCTGAGTTACAGGCAGGCCAAGTCCCTTCTACTTCCAAAACGTATAAACGCTCTTCAGGCAAACACTCATAAATGACACTGTGATCCCAGGGAGGAAAGAAATTAGAACTCGGACAGAGGCTAGGCAGGTTGAATAATCAGAGATAACTGCACGCCAAGGCACTTATGGCTCCAAAACGTAAAACGCTATTAAGTTGAATACTCATAGTAGGCTATGTTTTCCCAGTTCAGAAAAGAAGTGAAAAGAAGGACGTACTCTAGGCTGCTTGGATACTCTGAGTTAAGGGCAACCCAGTCCCTTATGCTTCCAAAACTTATAAACGCGACTAAGGCAAATACTCATAAATGGCAATGCTGTCCCAGTTGAGGAAAGAAGTTAGAACGAGGACAGACGTAAGGCAGGTTGGATACTCTGAGTTACAGGCAGGCCAAGTCCCTTCTACTTCCAAAACGTATAAACGCTCTTCAGGCAAACACTCATAAATGACACTGTGATCCCAGGGAGGAAAGAAATTAGAACTCGGACAGAGGCTAGGCAAGTTGAAGACTCTGAGATAACTCTACACCTAGGTCCTTATGCTTCCAAAACGTAAAACGCTACTAAGGCGAATACTCATAAATGGCCCTGTTTTCCCAGTTCAGAAAAGAAGTGAGAAGAAGGACGAACTCTAGGCTGCTTGGATACTCTGAGTTATGTGTATGCCAAGTCCCATATGCTTCCAAAACCTGGGAACGCTACTAAGGCGAATACTCATAAATAGCAATGTTGTCCCAGTGGAGCAAAGATGTTAGATCGAGGACACACTTAAGGTAGGTTGGAGACTCTGAGTTAAGTGCAGGCCAAGTCCCTTATGCTTCCAAAACATATCAACGCTCTTCAGGCAAACACTCATAAATGGCATTGTTTTCGCAGTGAGGAATGAAATTAGAACAAGGAGAGACGCTAGGCCGGTTGAATACTCTCAGATATGTGGAAGCCTAGGTCCTTATGCTTCCTAAACTGAAAAACGCTACCAAGGCGAATCCTCATAAGAGGGAGAGTTTTCCTATTTCAGAAAATAATTGAGAAGAAGAACGGACTCTAGGCTGCTTGGACACTCTGAGTTAAGTGCACGTCAGTCCCTTATGCTTCCCAAACGTATAAACGCTTCTAAGGCCAATACTCATAAATGGCCATGTTGTCTCAGTTGAGGAAAGAAGTTAGAACTAGGACGGACTTAAGGAAGGTTGGATACTCTGAATTACAGGCAGGCCAAGTCCCTTATGCTTCCAAAACCTGTGAATGCTCCTGAGGCAAATACTCATAAATGGCAATGTGGTCCCAGTGGAGGAAAGAAGTTAGATCGAGGATGCACTTAAGGCAGGTTGTAAATTCTGAGTTAAGTGCAGGCCAAGTTCCTTATGCTTCCAAAACATATCAACGCTCTTCAGGCAAAAACTCATAAATGGCAAAGTTTTCGCTGTGAGGAATGAAGTTAGAATAAGGAGAGACGCTAGGCCGGTTGAATACTCTGAGATAAATGGAAGACTACGCCCTTATGCTTCCTAAACTGAAAAACTCTACTAAGGCGAATCCTCATAAATGGCAAAGTTTTCCTATTTCAGAAAATAATTGAGAAGAAGGACGGACTCTAGGCTGCTTGGACACTCTGAGTTAAGTGCCCGTCAAGTCCCTTATGCTTCCCAAACGTATAAACGCTACTAAGGCCAATACTCATAAATGGCAGTGTTGTCCCAGTGGAGGAAAGAAGTTAGAACGAGGACGGACGTAAGGCAGGTTGGATAGTCTGAGTTACAGGCAGGCCAAGTCCCTTCTACTTCCAAAACGTATAAACGCTCTTCAGGCAAACACTCATAAATGACACTGTGATCCCAGGGAGGAAAGAAATTAGAACTCGGACAGAGGCTAGGCAGGTTGAATACTCTGAGATAACTGCACGCCTAGGCACTTATGCTTCCAAAACGTAAAACGCTATTAAGTTGAATACTCATAATAGGCAATGTTTTCCCAGTTCAGAAAAGATGGGAGATGAAGGACGTACTCTAGACTGATTGGATACTCTGAGTTAAGTGCATGCCAAGTCCCTTGTGCTTCCAAAACCTATAAACGCGACTAAGGCAAATACTCATAAATGGCAATACTGTCCCAGTGGAGGAAAGAAGTTAGAACGAGGACGGACGTAAGGCAGGTTGGATACTCTGAGTTACAGGCAGGCCAAGTCCCTTCTACTTCCAAAACGTATAAACGCTCTTCAGGCAAACACTCATAAATGACACTGTGATCCCAGGGAGGAAAGAAATTAGAACTCGGACAGAGGCTAGGCAGGTTGAATAATCTGAGATAACTGCACGCCAAGGCACTTATGGCTCCAAAACGTAAAACGCTATTAAGTTGAATACTCATAGTAGGCTATGTTTTCCCAGTTCAGAAAAGAAGTGAAAACAAGGACGTACTCTAGGCTGCTTGGATACTCTGAGTTAAGGGCAACCCAGTCCCTTATGCTTCCAAAACTTATAAACGCGACTAAGGCAAATACTCATAAATGGCAATGCTGTCCCAGTTGAGGAAAGAAGTTAGAACGAGGACGGACGTAAGGCAGGTTGGATACTCTGAGTTACAGGCAGGCCAAGTCCCTTCTACTTCCAAAACGTATACGCTCTTCAGGCAAACACTCATAAATGAAACTGTGATCCCAGGGAGGAAAGAAATTAGAACTCGGACAGAGGCTAGGCAAGTTGAAGACTCTGAGATAACTCTACACCTAGGTCCTTATGCTTCCAAAACGTAAAACGCTACTAAGGCGAATACTCATAAATGGCCCTGTTTTCCCAGTTCAGAAAAGAAGTGAGAAGAAGGACGAACTCTAGGCTGCTTGGATACTCTGAGTTATGTGCATGCCAAGTCCCATATGCTTCCAAAACCTGGGAACGCTACTAAGGAGAATACTCATAAATAGCAATGTTGTCCCAGTGGAGCAAAGATGTTAGATCGAGTACACACTTAAGGTAGGTTGGAGACTCTGAGTTAAGTGAAGGCCAAGTCCCTTATGCTTCCAAAACATATCAACGCTCTTCAGGCAAACACTCATAAATGGCATTGTTTTCGCAGTGAGGAATGAAATTAGAACAAGGAGAGACGCTAGGCCGGTTGAATACTCTCAGATATGTGGAAGCCTAGGTCCTTATGCTTCCTAAACTGAAAAACGCTACTAAGGCGAATCCTCATAAGAGGGAGAGTTTTCCTATTTCAGAAAATAATTGAGAAGAAGAACGGACTCTAGGCTGCTTGGACACTCTGAGTTAAGTGCACGTCAGTCCCTTATGCTTCCCAAACGTATAAACGCTTCTAAGGCCAATACTCATAAATGGCCATGTTGTCTCAGTTGAGGAAAGAAGTTAGAACTAGGACGGACTTAAGGAAGGTTGGATACTCTGAATTACAGGCAGGCCAAGTCCCTTATGCTTCCAAAACCTGTGAATGCTCCTGAGGCAAATACTCATAAATGGCAATGTGGTCCCAGTGGAGGAAAGAAGTTAGATCGAGGATGCACTTAAGGCAGGTTGTAAACTCTGAGTTAAGTGCAGGCCAAGTTCCTTATGCTTCCAAAACATATCAACGCTCTTCAGGCAAAAACTCATAAATGGCAAAGTTTTCGCTGTGAGGAATGAAGTTAGAATAAGGAGAGACGCTAGGCCGGTTGAATACTCTGAGATAAATGGAAGACTACGCCCTTATGCTTCCTAAACTGAAAAACTCTACTAAGGCGAATCCTCATAAATGGCAAAGTTTTCCTATTTCAGAAAATAATTGAGAAGAAGGACGGACTCTAGGCTGCTTGGACACTCTGAGTTAAGTGCCCGTCAAGTCCCTTATGCTTCCCAAACGTATAAACGCTACTAAGGCCAATACTCATAAATGGCAGTGTTGTCCCAGTGGAGGAAAGAAGTTAGAACGAGGACGGACGTAAGGCAGGTTGGATAGTCTGAGTTACAGGCAGGCCAAGTCCCTTCTACTTCCAAAACGTATAAACGCTCTTCAGGCAAACACTCATAAATGACACTGTGATCCCAGGGAGGAAAGAAATTAGAACTCGGACAGAGGCTAGGCAGGTTGAATACTCTGAGATAACTGCACGCCTAGGCACTTATGCTTCCAAAACGTAAAACGCTATTAAGTTGAATACTCATAATAGGCAATGTTTTCCCAGTTCAGAAAAGATGGGAGGAGAAGGACGTACTCTAGACTGCTTGGATACTCTGAGTTAAGTGCATGCCAAGTCCCTTGTGCTTCCAAAACCTATAAACGCGACTAAGGCAAATACTCATAAATGGCAATGCTGTCCCAGTGGAGGAAAGAAGTTAGAACGAGGACGGACGTAAGGCAGGTTGGATACTCTGAGTTACAGGCAGGCCAAGTCCCTTCTACTTCCAAAACGTATAAACGCTCTTCAGGCAAACACTCATAAATGACACTGTGATCCCAGGGAGGAAAGAAATTAGAACTCGGACAGAGGCTAGGCAGGTTGAATAATCTGAGATAACTGCACGCCTAGGCACTTATGGCTCCAAAACGTAAAACGCTATTAAGTTGAATACTCATAGTAGGCAATGTTTTCCCAGTTCAGAAAAGAAGTGAAAAGAAGGACGTACTCTAGGCTGCTTGGATACTCTGAGTTAAGAGCAACCCAGTCCCTTATGCTTCCAAAACTTATAAACGCGACTAAGGCAAATACTCATAAATGGCAATGCTGTCCCAGTGGAGGAAAGAAGTTAGAATGAGGACGGACTTAAGGCACGTTGGATACTCTGAGTTACAGGCAAGCCAATGCCCTTCTGCTTCCAAAACGTATAAACACTCTTCAGGCAAACACTCATCCATGGCACTGTTTTCCCAGAGTGGAAAGAAGATAGAACTAGGACAGACGCGAGGCAAGTTGAAGACTCTGAGATAACTCTACACCTAGGTCCTTATGCTTCCAAAACGTAAAACGCTACTAAGGCGAATACTCATAAATGGCCCTGTTTTCCCAGTTCAGAAAAGAAGTGAGAAGAAGGACGAACTCTAGGCTGCTTGGATACTCTGAGTTATGTGTATGCCAAGTCCCATATGCTTCCAAAACCTGGGAACGCTTCTAAGGCGAATACTCATAAATAGCAATGTTGTCCCAGTGGAGGAAAGAAGTTAGATCGAGGACACACTTAAGGTAAGTTGGAGACTCTGAGTTAAGTGCAGGCCAAGTCCCTTATGCTTCCAAAACATATCAACGCTCTTCAGGCAAACACTCATAAATGGCATTGTTTTCGCAGTGAGGAATGAAGTTAGAACAAGGAGAGACGCTAGGCCGGTTGAATACTCTCAGATATGTGGAAGCCTAGGTCCTTAGGCTTCCTAAACTGAAAAACGCTACTAAGGCGAATCCTCATAAGAGGGAGAGTTTTCCTATTTCAGAAAATAATTGAGAAGCAGAACGGACTCTAGGCTGCTTGGACACTCTGAGTTAAGTGCACGTCAGTCCCTTATACTTCCCAAACGTATAAACGCTTCTAAGGCCAATACTCATAAATGGCCATGTTGTCTCAGTTGAGGAAAGAAGTTAGAACTAGGACGGACTTAAGGGAGGTTGGATACTCTGAGTTACAGGCAGGCCAAGTCCCTTATGCTTCCAAAACCTGTGAATGCTCCTAAGGCAAATACTCATAAATGGCAATGTGGTCCCAGTGGAGGAAAGAAGTTAGATCGAGGACGCACTTAAGGCAGGTTGTAAACTCTGAGTTAAGTGCAGGCCAAGTCCCTTATGCTTCCAAAACATATCAACGCTCTTCAGGCAAACACTCATAAATGGCAAAGTTTTCGCAGTGAGGAATGAAGTTAGAACAAGGAGAGACGCTAGGCCGGTTGAACACTCTGAGATAAGTGGAAGACTAGGCCCTTATGCTTCCAAAACGTAAAAACGCTACTAAGGCGATTACTCATAAATGGCAATGTTGTCCCAGTGGAGGAAAGAAGTTAGACCGAGGATGCACTTAAGGTAGGTGGAAACTCTGAGTTAAGTGCAGGCCAAGTCCCTTATGCTTCCAAAACGTATATACGCTCTTCAGGCAAACACTCATACATGGCACAGTTTTCCCAGAGTGGAAAGAAGATAGAACTAGGACAGACGCGAGGCAAGTTGAAGACTCTGAGATAACTCTACACCTAGGTCCTTACGCTTCCAAAACGTAAAACGCTACTAAGGCGAATACTCATAAATGGCCCTGTTTTCCCAGTTCAGAAAAGAAGTGAGAAGAAGGACGAACTCTAGGCTGCTTGGATACTCTGAGTTATGTGTATGCCAAGTCCCATATGCTTCCAAAACCTGGGAACGCTACTAAGGCGAATACTCATAAAGAGCAATGTTGTCCCAGTGGAGGAAAGAAGTTAGATCGAGGACACACTTAAGGTAGGTTGGAGACTCTGAGTTAAGTGCAGGCCAAGTCCCTTATGCTTCCAAAACGTGTAAATGCGACTAAGGCAAATACTCATAAAGGGCAATGTTGTCCCATTGGAGGAAAGAAGTTAGAACGAGGACGGACTTAAGGCAGGTTGGATACTCTGAGTTACAGGCAAGCCAAGGCCCTTCTGCTTCCAAAACGTGTAAACGCTCTTCAGGCAAACACTCATACATGGCACTGTTTTCCCAGAGTGGAAAGAAGATAGAACTAGGACAGACGCGAGGCAAGTTGAAGACTCTGAGATAACTCTACATCTAGGTCCTTATGCTTCCAAAACGTAAAACGCTACTAAGGCGAATACTCATAAATGGCCCTGTTTTCCCAGTTCAGAAAAGAAGGGAGAAGAAGGATGAACTCTAGGCTGCTTGGATACTCTGAGTTATGTGTATGCCAAGTCCCATATGCTTCCAAAACCTGGGAACGCTACTAAGGCGAATACTCATAAATAGCAATGTTGTCCCAGTGGAGGAAAGAAGTTAGATCGAGGATGCACTTAAGGCAGGTTGGAGACTCTGAGTTAAGTGCAGGCCGAGTCCCTTATGCTTCCAAAACATATCAACGCTCTTCAGGCAAACACTCATAAATGGCATTGTTTTCGCAGTGAGGAATGAAGTTAGAACAAGGAAAGACACTAGGCCGGTTGAATACTCTCAGATATGTGGAAGCCTAGGCCCGTATGCTTCCTAAACTGAAAAACGCTACTAAGGCGAATCCTCATAAGAGGGAGAGTTTTCCTATTTCAGAAAATAATTGAGAAGAAGAACGGACTCTAGGCTGCTTGGACACTCTGAGTTAAGTGCACGTCAGTCCCTTATGCTTCCCAAACGTATAAACGCTTCTAAGGCCAATACTCATAAATGGCCATGTTGTCTCAGTTGAGGAAAGAAGTTAGAACTAGGACGGACTTAAGGAAGGTTGGATACTCTGAATTACAGGCAGGCCAAGTCCCTTATGCTTCCAAAACCTGTGAATGCTCCTGAGGCAAATACTCATAAATGGCAATGTGGTCCCAGTGGAGGAAAGAAGTTAGATCGAGGATGCACTTAAGGCAGGTTGTAAACTCTGAGTTAAGTGCAGGCCAAGTTCCTTATGCTTCCAAAACATATCAACGCTCTTCAGGCAAAAACTCATAAATGGCAAAGTTTTCGCTGTGAGGAATGAAGTTAGAATAAGGAGAGACGCTAGGCCGGTTGAATACTCTGAGATAAATGGAAGACTACGCCCTTATGCTTCCTAAACTGAAAAACTCTACTAAGGCGAATCCTCATAAATGGCAAAGTTTTCCTATTTCAGAAAATAATTGAGAAGAAGGACGGACTCTAGGCTGCTTGGACACTCTGAGTTAAGTGCCCGTCAAGTCCCTTATGCTTCCCAAACGTATAAACGCTACTAAGGCCAATACTCATAAATGGCAGTGTTGTCCCAGTGGAGGAAAGAAGTTAGAACGAGGACGGACGTAAGGCAGGTTGGATAGTCTGAGTTACAGGCAGGCCAAGTCCCTTCTACTTCCAAAACGTATAAACGCTCTTCAGGCAAACACTCATAAATGACACTGTGATCCCAGGGAGGAAAGAAATTAGAACTCGGACAGAGGCTAGGCAGGTTGAATACTCTGAGATAACTGCACGCCTAGGCACTTATGCTTCCAAAACGTAAAACGCTATTAAGTTGAATACTCATAATAGGCAATGTTTTCCCAGTTCAGAAAAGATGGGAGAAGAAGGACGTACTCTAGACTGCTTGGATACTCTGAGTTAAGTGCATGCCAAGTCCCTTGTGCTTCCAAAACCTATAAACGCGACTAAGGCAAATACTCATAAATGGCAATGCTGTCCCAGTTGAGGAAAGAAGTTAGAACGAGGACGGACGTAAGGCAGGTTGGATACTCTGAGTTACAGGCAGGCCAAGTCCCTTCTACTTCCAAAACGTATAAACGCTCTTCAGGCAAACACTCATAAATGACACTGTGATCCCAGGGAGGAAAGAAATTAGAACTCGGACAGAGGCTAGGCAGGTTGAATACTCTGAGATAACTGCACGCCTAGGCACTTATGCTTCCAAAACGTAAAACGCTATTAAGTTGAATACTCATAATAGGCAATGTTTTCCCAGTTCAGAAAAGATGGGAGAAGAAGGACGTACTCTAGACTGCTTGGATACTCTGAGTTAAGTGCATGCCAAGTCCCTTGTGCTTCCAAAACCTATAAACGCGACTAAGGCAAATACTCATAAATGGCAATGCTGTCCCAGTTGAGGAAAGAAGTTAGAACGAGGACGGACGTAAGGCAGGTTGGATACTCTGAGTTACAGGCAGGCCAAGTCCCTTCTACTTCCAAAACGTATAAACGCTCTTCAGGCAAACACTCATAAATGACACTGTTATCCCAGGGAGGAAAGAAATTAGAACTCGGACAGAGGCTAGGCAGGTTGAATACTCTGAGATAACTGCACGCCTAGGCACTTATGCTTCCAAAACGTAAAACGCTATTAAGTTGAATACTCATAGTAGGCAATGTTTTCCCAGTTCAGAAAAGAAGTGAAAAGAAGGACGTACTCTAGGCTGCTTGGATACTCTGAGTTAAGGGCAACCCAGTCCCTTATGCTTCCAAAACTTATGAACGCGACTAAGGCAAATACTCATAAATGGCAATGCTGTCCCAGTGGAGGAAAGAAGTTAGATCGAGGACACACTTAAGGTAGGTTGGAGACTCTGAGTTAAGTGCAGGCCAAGTCCCTTATGCTTCCAAAACGTGTAAATGCGACTAAGGCAAATACTCATAAAGGGCAATGTTGTCCCATTGGAGGAAAGAAGTTACAACGAGGACGGACTTAAGGCAGGTTGGATACTCTGAGTTACAGGCAAGCCAAGGCCCTTCAGCTTCCAAAATGTATAAACGCTCTTCAGGCAAACACTCATCCATGGCACTGTTTTCCCAGAGTGGAAAGAAGATAGAACTAGGACAGACGCGAGGCAAGTTGAAGACTCTGAGATAACTCTACACCTAGGTCCTTATGCTTCCAAAACGTAAAACGCTACTAAGGCGAATACTCATAAATGGCCCTGTTTTCCCAGTTCAGAAAAGAAGTGAGAAGAAGGACGAACTCTAGGCTGCTTGGATACTCTGAGTTATGTGTATGCCAAGTCCCATATGCTTCCAAAACCTGGGAACGCTACTAAGGCGAATACTCATAAATAGCAATGTTGTCCCAGTGGAGGAAAGAAGTTAGATCGAGGACACACTTAAGGTAGGTTGGAGACTCTGAGTTAAGTGCAGGCCAAGTCCCTTATGCTTCCAAAACATATCAACGCTCTTCAGGCAAACACTCATAAATGGCAAAGTTTTCGCAGTGAGGAATGAAGTTAGAACAAGGAGAGACGCTAGGCCGGTTGAATACTCTGAGATAAGTGGAAGACTGGGCCCTTATGCTTCCAAAACGTAAAAACGCTACTAAGGCGATTACTCATAAATGGCAATGTTGTCCCAGTGGAGGAAAGAAGTTAGACCGAGGATGCACTTAAGGTAGGTGGAAACTCTGAGTTAAGTGCAGGCCAAGTCCCTTATGCTTCCAAAACGTATATACGCTCTTCAGGCAAACACTCATACATGGCACAGTTTTCCCAGAGTGGAAAGAAGATAGAACTAGGACAGACGCGAGGCAAGTTGAAGACTCTGAGATAACTCTACACCTAGGTCCTTACGCTTCCAAAACGTAAAACGCTACTAAGGCGAATACTCATAAATGGCCCTGTTTTCCCAGTTCAGAAAAGAAGTGAGAAGAAGGACGAACTCTAGGCTGCTTGGATACTCTGAGTTATGTGTATGCCAAGTCCCATATGCTTCCAAAACCTGGGAACGCTACTAAGGCGAATACTCATAAAGAGCAATGTTGTCCCAGTGGAGGAAAGAAGTTAGATCGAGGACACACTTAAGGTAGGTTGGAGACTCTGAGTTAAGTGCAGGCCAAGTCCCTTATGCTTCCAAAACGTGTAAATGCGACTAAGGCAAATACTCATAAAGGGCAATGTTGTCCCATTGGAGGAAAGAAGTTAGAACGAGGACGGACTTAAGGCAGGTTGGATACTCTGAGTTACAGGCAAGCCAAGGCCCTTCTGCTTCCAAAACGTGTAAACGCTCTTCAGGCAAACACTCATACATGGCACTGTTTTCCCAGAGTGGAAAGAAGATAGAACTAGGACAGACGCGAGGCAAGTTGAAGACTCTGAGATAACTCTACATCTAGGTCCTTATGCTTCCAAAACGTAAAACGCTACTAAGGCGAATACTCATAAATGGCCCTGTTTTCCCAGTTCAGAAAAGAAGGGAGAAGAAGGATGAACTCTAGGCTGCTTGGATACTCTGAGTTATGTGTATGCCAAGTCCCATATGCTTCCAAAACCTGGGAACGCTACTAAGGCGAATACTCATAAATAGCAATGTTGTCCCAGTGGAGGAAAGAAGTTAGATCGAGGATGCACTTAAGGCAGGTTGGAGACTCTGAGTTAAGTGCAGGCCGAGTCCCTTATGCTTCCAAAACATATCAACGCTCTTCAGGCAAACACTCATAAATGGCATTGTTTTCGCAGTGAGGAATGAAGTTAGAACAAGGAAAGACACTAGGCCGGTTGAATACTCTCAGATATGTGGAAGCCTAGGCCCGTATGCTTCCTAAACTGAAAAACGCTACTAAGGCGAATCCTCATAAGAGGGAGAGTTTTCCTATTTCAGAAAATAATTGAGAAGAAGAACGGACTCTAGGCTGCTTGGACACTCTGAGTTAAGTGCACGTCAGTCCCTTATGCTTCCCAAACGTATAAACGCTTCTAAGGCCAATACTCATAAATGGCCATGTTGTCTCAGTTGAGGAAAGAAGTTAGAACTAGGACGGACTTAAGGAAGGTTGGATACTCTGAATTACAGGCAGGCCAAGTCCCTTATGCTTCCAAAACCTGTGAATGCTCCTGAGGCAAATACTCATAAATGGCAATGTGGTCCCAGTGGAGGAAAGAAGTTAGATCGAGGATGCACTTAAGGCAGGTTGTAAACTCTGAGTTAAGTGCAGGCCAAGTTCCTTATGCTTCCAAAACATATCAACGCTCTTCAGGCAAAAACTCATAAATGGCAAAGTTTTCGCTGTGAGGAATGAAGTTAGAATAAGGAGAGACGCTAGGCCGGTTGAATACTCTGAGATAAATGGAAGACTACGCCCTTATGCTTCCTAAACTGAAAAACTCTACTAAGGCGAATCCTCATAAATGGCAAAGTTTTCCTATTTCAGAAAATAATTGAGAAGAAGGACGGACTCTAGGCTGCTTGGACACTCTGAGTTAAGTGCCCGTCAAGTCCCTTATGCTTCCCAAACGTATAAACGCTACTAAGGCCAATACTCATAAATGGCAGTGTTGTCCCAGTGGAGGAAAGAAGTTAGAACGAGGACGGACGTAAGGCAGGTTGGATACTCTGAGTTACAGGCAGGCCAAGTCCCTTCTACTTCCAAAACGTATAAACGCTCTTCAGGCAAACACTCATAAATGACACTGTGATCCCAGGGAGGAAAGAAATTAGAACTCGGACAGAGGCTAGGCAGGTTGAATACTCTGAGATAACTGCACGCCTAGGCACTTATGCTTCCAAAACGTAAAACGCTATTAAGTTGAATACTCATAATAGGCAATGTTTTCCCAGTTCAGAAAAGATGGGAGAAGAAGGACGTACTCTAGACTGCTTGGATACTCTGAGTTAAGTGCATGCCAAGTCCCTTGTGCTTCCAAAACCTATAAACGCGACTAAGGCAAATACTCATAAATGGCAATGCTGTCCCAGTTGAGGAAAGAAGTTAGAACGAGGACGGACGTAAGGCAGGTTGGATACTCTGAGTTACAGGCAGGCCAAGTCCCTTCTACTTCCAAAACGTATAAACGCTCTTCAGGCAAACACTCATAAATGACACTGTGATCCCAGGGAGGAAAGAAATTCGAACTCGGACAGAGGCTAGGCAGGTTGAATAATCTGAGATAACTGCACGCCTAGGCACTTATGGCTCCAAAACGTAAAACGCTATTAAGTTGAATACTCATAGTAGGCAATGTTTTCCCAGTTCAGAAAAGAAGTGAAAAGAAGGACGTACTCTAGGCTGCTTGGATACTCTGAGTTAAGAGCAACCCAGTCCCTTATGCTTCCAAAACTTATAAACGCGACTAAGGCAAATACTCATAAATGGCAATGCTGTCCCAGTGGAGGAAAGAAGTTAGAATGAGGACGGACTTAAGGCACGTTGGATACTCTGAGTTACACGCAAGCCAATGCCCTTCTGCTTCCAAAACGTATAAACACTCTTCAGGCAAACACTCATCCATGGCACTGTTTTCCCAGAGTGGAAAGAAGATAGAACTAGGACAGACGCGAGGCAAGTTGCAGACTCTGAGATAACTCTACACCTAGGTCCTTATGCTTCCAAAACGTAAAACGCTACTAAGGCGAATACTCATAAATGGCCCTGTTTTCCCAGTTCAGAAAAGAAGTGAGAAGAAGGACGAACTCTAGGCTGCTTGGATACTCTGAGTTATGTGTATGCCAAGTCCCATATGCTTCCAAAACCTGGGAACGCTTCTAAGGCGAATACTCATAAATAGCAATGTTGTCCCAGTGGAGGAAAGAAGTTAGATCGAGGACACACTTAAGGTAAGTTGGAGACTCTGAGTTAAGTGCAGGCCAAGTCCCTTATGCTTCCAAAACATATCAACGCTCTTCAGGCAAACACTCATAAATGGCATTGTTTTCGCAGTGAGGAATGAAGTTAGAACAAGGAGAGACGCTAGGCCGGTTGAATACTCTCAGATATGTGGAAGCCTAGGTCCTTAGGCTTCCTAAACTGAAAAACGCTACTAAGGCGAATCCTCATAAGAGGGAGAGTTTTCCTATTTCAGAAAATAATTGAGAAGCAGAACGGACTCTAGGCTGCTTGGACACTCTGAGTTAAGTGCACGTCAGTCCCTTATACTTCCCAAACGTATAAACGCTTCTAAGGCCAATACTCATAAATGGCCATGTTGTCTCAGTTGAGGAAAGAAGTTAGAACTAGGACGGACTTAAGGAAGGTTGGATACTCTGAGTTACAGGCAGGCCAAGTCCCTTATGCTTCCAAAACCTGTGAATGCTCCTAAGGCAAATACTCATAAATGGCAATGTGGTCCCAGTGGAGGAAAGAAGTTAGATCGAGGATGCACTTAAGGCAGGTTGTAAACTCTGAGTTAAGTGCAGGCCAAGTCCCTTATGCTTCCATAACATATCAACGCTCTTCAGGCAAAAACTCATAAATGGCAAAGTTTTCGCAGTGAGGAATGAAGTTAGAACAAGGAGAGACGCTAGGCCGGTTGAATACTCTGAGATAAGTGGAAGACTACGCCCTTATGCTTCCTAAACTGAAAAACTCTACTAAGGCGAATCCTCATAAATGGCAAAGTTTTCCTATTTCAGAAAATAATTGAGAAGAAGGACGGACTCTAGGCTGCTTGGACAGAGGCTATGCAGGTTGAATACTCTGAGATAACTGCACGCCTAGGCACTTATGCTTCCAAAACGTAAAACGCTATTAAGTTGAATACTCATAATAGGCAATGTTTTCCCAGTTCAGAAAAGATGGGAGAAGAAGGACGTACTCTAGACTGCTTGGATACTCTGAGTTAAGTGCATGCCAAGTCCCTTGTGCTTCCAAAACCTATAAACGCGACTAAGGCAAATACTCATAAATGGCAATGCTGTCCCAGTTGAGGAAAGAAGTTAGAACGAGGACGGACGTAAGGCAGGTTGGATACTCTGAGTTACAGGCAGGCCAAGTCCCTTCTACTTCCAAAACGTATAAACGCTCTTCAGGCAAACACTCATAAATGACACTGTGATCCCAGGGAGGAAAGAAATTCGAACTCGGACAGAGGCTAGGCAGGTTGAATAATCTGAGATAACTGCACGCCTAGGCACTTATGGCTCCAAAACGTAAAACGCTATTAAGTTGAATACTCAGAGTAGGCAATGTTTTCCCAGTTCAGAAAAGAAGTGAAAAGAAGGACGTACTCTAGGCTGCTTGGATACTCTGAGTTAAGAGCAACCCAGTCCCTTATGCTTCCAAAACTTATAAACGCGACTAAGGCAAATACTCATAAATGGCAATGCTGTCCCAGTGGAGGAAAGAAGTTAGAATGAGGACGGACTTAAGGCACGTTGGATACTCTGAGTTACACGCAAGCCAATGCCCTTCTGCTTCCGAAACGTATAAACACTCTTCAGGCAAACACTCATCCATGGCACTGTTTTCCCAGAGTGGAAAGAAGATAGAACTAGGACAGAAGCGAGGCAAGTTGAAGACTCTGAGATAACTCTACACCTAGGTCCTTATGCTTCCAAAACGTAAAACGCTACTAAGGCGAATACTCATAAATGGCCCTGTTTTCCCAGTTCAGAAAAGAAGTGAGAAGAAGGACGAACTCTAGGCTGCTTGGATACTCTGAGTTATGTGTATGCCAAGTCCCATATGCTTCCAAAACCTGGGAACGCTTCTAAGGCGAATACTCATAAATAGCAATGTTGTCCCAGTGGAGGAAAGAAGTTAGATCGAGGACACACTTAAGGTAAGTTGGAGACTCTGAGTTAAGTGCAGGCCAAGTCCCTTATGCTTCCAAAACATATCAACGCTCTTCAGGCAAACACTCATAAATGGCATTGTTTTCGCAGTGAGGAATGAAGTTAGAACAAGGAGAGACGCTAGGCCGGTTGAATACTCTCTGATATGTGGAAGCCTAGGTCCTTAGGCTTCCTAAACTGAAAAACGCTACTAAGGCGAATCCTCATAAGAGGGAGAGTTTTCCTATTTCAGAAAATAATTGAGAAGAAGAACGGACTCTAGGCTGCTTGGACACTCTGAGTTAAGTGCACGTCAGTCCCTTATACTTCCCAAACGTATAAACGCTTCTAAGGCCAATACTCATAAATGGCCATGTTGTCTCAGTTGAGGAAAGAAGTTAGAACTAGGACGGACTTAAGGAAGGTTGGATACTCTGAGTTACAGGCAGGCCAAGTCCCTTATGCTTCCAAAACCTGTGAATGCTCCTAAGGCAAATACTCATAAATGGCAATGTGGTCCCAGTGGAGGAAAGAAGTTAGATCGAGGATGCACTTAAGGCAGGTTGTAAACTCTGAGTTAAGTGCAGGCCAAGTCCCTTATGCTTCCATAACATATCAACGCTCTTCAGGCAAAAACTCATAAATGGCAAAGTTTTCGCAGTGAGGAATGAAGTTAGAACAAGGAGAGACGCTAGGCCGGTTGAATACTCTGAGATAAGTGGAAGACTACGCCCTTATGCTTCCTAAACTGAAAAACTCTACTAAGGCGAATCCTCATAAATGGCAAAGTTTTCCTATTTCAGAAAATAATTGAGAAGAAGGACGGACTCTAGGCTGCTTGGACAGAGGCTATGCAGGTTGAATACTCTGAGATAACTGCACGCCTAGGCACTTATGCTTCCAAAACGTAAAACGCTATTAAGTTGAATACTCATAATAGGCAATGTTTTCCCAGTTCAGAAAAGATGGGAGAAGAAGGACGTACTCTAGACTGCTTGGATACTCTGAGTTAAGTGCATGCCAAGTCCCTTGTGCTTCCAAAACCTATAAACGCGACTAAGGCAAATACTCATAAATGGCAATGCTGTCCCAGTTGAGGAAAGAAGTTAGAACGAGGACGGACGTAAGGCAGGTTGGATACTCTGAGTTACAGGCAGGCCAAGTCCCTTCTACTTCCAAAACGTATAAACGCTCTTCAGGCAAACACTCATAAATGACACTGTGATCCCAGGGAGGAAAGAAATTCGAACTCGGACAGAGGCTAGGCAGGTTGAATAATCTGAGATAACTGCACGCCTAGGCACTTATGGCTCCAAAACGTAAAACGCTATTAAGTTGAATACTCAGAGTAGGCAATGTTTTCCCAGTTCAGAAAAGAAGTGAAAAGAAGGACGTACTCTAGGCTGCTTGGATACTCTGAGTTAAGAGCAACCCAGTCCCTTATGCTTCCAAAACTTATAAACGCGACTAAGGCAAATACTCATAAATGGCAATGCTGTCCCAGTGGAGGAAAGAAGTTAGAATGAGGACGGACTTAAGGCACGTTGGATACTCTGAGTTACACGCAAGCCAATGCCCTTCTGCTTCCGAAACGTATAAACACTCTTCAGGCAAACACTCATCCATGGCACTGTTTTCCCAGAGTGGAAAGAAGATAGAACTAGGACAGACGCGAGGCAAGTTGAAGACTCTGAGATAACTCTACACCTAGGTCCTTATGCTTCCAAAACGTAAAACGCTACTAAGGCGAATACTCATAAATGGCCCTGTTTTCCCAGTTCAGAAAAGAAGTGAGAAGAAGGACGAACTCTAGGCTGCTTGGATACTCTGAGTTATGTGTATGCCAAGTCCCATATGCTTCCAAAACCTGGGAACGCTTCTAAGGCGAATACTCATAAATAGCAATGTTGTCCCAGTGGAGGAAAGAAGTTAGATCGAGGACACACTTAAGGTAAGTTGGAGACTCTGAGTTAAGTGCAGGCCAAGTCCCTTATGCTTCCAAAACATATCAACGCTCTTCAGGCAAACACTCATAAATGGCATTGTTTCCGCAGTGAGGAATGAAGTTAGAACAAGGAGAGACGCTAGGCCGGTTGAATACTCTCTGATATGTGGAAGCCTAGGTCCTTAGGCTTCCTAAACTGAAAAACGCTACTAAGGCGAATCCTCATAAGAGGGAGAGTTTTCCTATTTCAGAAAATAATTGAGAAGAAGAACGGACTCTAGGCTGCTTGGACACTCTGAGTTAAGTGCACGTCAGTCCCTTATACTTCCCAAACGTATAAACGCTTCTAAGGCCAATACTCATAAATGGCCATGTTGTCTCAGTTGAGGAAAGAAGTTAGAACTAGGACGGACTTAAGGAAGGTTGGATACTCTGAGTTACAGGCAGGCCAAGTCCCTTATGCTTCCAAAACCTGTGAATGCTCCTAAGGCAAATACTCATAAATGGCAATGTGGTCCCAGTGGAGGAAAGAAGTTAGATCGAGGATGCACTTAAGGCAGGTTGTAAACTCTGAGTTAAGTGCAGGCCAAGTCCCTTATGCTTCCATAACATATCAACGCTCTTCAGGCAAAAACTCATAAATGGCAAAGTTTTCGCAGTGAGGAATGAAGTTAGAACAAGGAGAGACGCTAGGCCGGTTGAATACTCTGAGATAAGTGGAAGACTACGCCCTTATGCTTCCTAAACTGAAAAACGCTACTAAGGCCAATCCTCATAAATGGCAAAGTTTTCCTATTTCAGAAAATAATTGAGAAGAAGGACGGACTCTAGGCTGCTTGGACACTCTGAGTTAAGTGCCCGTCAAGTCCCTTATGCTTCCCAAACGTATAAACGCTACTAAGGCCAGTACTCATAAATGGCAGTGTTGTCCCAGTGGAGGAAAGAAGTTAGAACGAGGACGGACGTAAGGCAGGTTGGATACTCTGAGATACATGCAGGCCAAGACCCTTCTACTTCCAAAACGTATAAACGCTCTTCAGGCAAACACTCATAAATGACACTGTGATCCCAGGGAGGAAAGAAAGTAGAACTCGGACAGAGGCTAGGAAGGTTGAATACTCTGAGATAACTGCACGCCTAGGCACTTATGCTTCCAAAACGTAAAACGCTATTAAGTTGAATACTCATAATAGGCAATGTTTTCCCAGTTCAGAAAAGATGGGAGAAGAAGGACGTACTCTAGACTGCTTGGATACTCTGAGTTAAGTGCATGCCAAGTCCCTTGTGCTTCCAAAACCTATAAACGCGACTAAGGCAAATACTCATAAATGGCAATGCTGTCCCAGTTGAGGAAAGAAGTTAGAACGAGGACGGACGTAAGGCAGGTTGGATACTCTGAGTTACAGGCAGGCCAAGTCCCTTCTACTTCCAAAACGTATAAACGCTCTTCAGGCAAACACTCATAAATGACACTGTGATCCCAGGGAGGAAAGAAATTAGAACTCGGACAGAGGCTAGGCAGGTTGAATAATCTGAGATAACTGCACGCCTAGGCACTTATGGCTCCAAAACGTAAAACGCTATTAAGTTGAATACTCATAGTAGGCAATGTTTTCCCAGTTCAGAAAAGAAGTGAAAAGAAGGACGTACTCTAGGCTGCTTGGATACTCTGAGTTAAGAGCAACCCAGTCCCTTATGCTTCCAAAACTTATAAACGCGACTAAGGCAAATACTCATAAATGGCAATGCTGTCCCAGTGGAGGAAAGAAGTTAGAATGAGGACGGACTTAAGGCACGTTGGATACTCTGAGTTACACGCAAGCCAATGCCCTTCTGCTTCCAAAACGTATAAACACTCTTCAGGCAAACACTCATCCATGGCACTGTTTTCCCAGAGTGGAAAGAAGATAGAACTAGGACAGACGCGAGGCAAGTTGCAGACTCTGAGATAACTCTACACCTAGGTCCTTATGCTTCCAAAACGTAAAACGCTACTAAGGCGAATACTCATAAATGGCCCTGTTTTCCCAGTTCAGAAAAGAAGTGAGAAGAAGGACGAACTCTAGGCTGCTTGGATACTCTGAGTTATGTGTATGCCAAGTCCCATATGCTTCCAAAACCTGGGAACGCTTCTAAGGCGAATACTCATAAATAGCAATGTTGTCCCAGTGGAGGAAAGAAGTTAGATCGAGGACACACTTAAGGTAAGTTGGAGACTCTGAGTTAAGTGCAGGCCAAGTCCCTTATGCTTCCAAAACATATCAACGCTCTTCAGGCAAACACTCATAAATGGCATTGTTTTCGCAGTGAGGAATGAAGTTAGAACAAGGAGAGACGCTAGGCCGGTTGAATACTCTCAGATATGTGGAAGCCTAGGTCCTTAGGCTTCCTAAACTGAAAAACGCTACTAAGGCGAATCCTCATAAGAGGGAGAGTTTTCCTATTTCAGAAAATAATTGAGAAGCAGAACGGACTCTAGGCTGCTTGGACACTCTGAGTTAAGTGCACGTCAGTCCCTTATACTTCCCAAACGTATAAACGCTTCTAAGGCCAATACTCATAAATGGCCATGTTGTCTCAGTTGAGGAAAGAAGTTAGAACTAGGACGGACTTAAGGAAGGTTGGATACTCTGAGTTACAGGCAGGCCAAGTCCCTTATGCTTCCAAAACCTGTGAATGCTCCTAAGGCAAATACTCATAAATGGCAATGTGGTCCCAGTGGAGGAAAGAAGTTAGATCGAGGATGCACTTAAGGCAGGTTGTAAACTCTGAGTTAAGTGCAGGCCAAGTCCCTTATGCTTCCATAACATATCAACGCTCTTCAGGCAAAAACTCATAAATGGCAAAGTTTTCGCAGTGAGGAATGAAGTTAGAACAAGGAGAGACGCTAGGCCGGTTGAATACTCTGAGATAAGTGGAAGACTACGCCCTTATGCTTCCTAAACTGAAAAACTCTACTAAGGCGAATCCTCATAAATGGCAAAGTTTTCCTATTTCAGAAAATAATTGAGAAGAAGGACGGACTCTAGGCTGCTTGGACAGAGGCTATGCAGGTTGAATACTCTGAGATAACTGCACGCCTAGGCACTTATGCTTCCAAAACGTAAAACGCTATTAAGTTGAATACTCATAATAGGCAATGTTTTCCCAGTTCAGAAAAGATGGGAGAAGAAGGACGTACTCTAGACTGCTTGGATACTCTGAGTTAAGTGCATGCCAAGTCCCTTGTGCTTCCAAAACCTATAAACGCGACTAAGGCAAATACTCATAAATGGCAATGCTGTCCCAGTTGAGGAAAGAAGTTAGAACGAGGACGGACGTAAGGCAGGTTGGATACTCTGAGTTACAGGCAGGCCAAGTCCCTTCTACTTCCAAAACGTATAAACGCTCTTCAGGCAAACACTCATAAATGACACTGTGATCCCAGGGAGGAAAGAAATTCGAACTCGGACAGAGGCTAGGCAGGTTGAATAATCTGAGATAACTGCACGCCTAGGCACTTATGGCTCCAAAACGTAAAACGCTATTAAGTTGAATACTCAGAGTAGGCAATGTTTTCCCAGTTCAGAAAAGAAGTGAAAAGAAGGACGTACTCTAGGCTGCTTGGATACTCTGAGTTAAGAGCAACCCAGTCCCTTATGCTTCCAAAACTTATAAACGCGACTAAGGCAAATACTCATAAATGGCAATGCTGTCCCAGTGGAGGAAAGAAGTTAGAATGAGGACGGACTTAAGGCACGTTGGATACTCTGAGTTACACGCAAGCCAATGCCCTTCTGCTTCCAAAACGTATAAACACTCTTCAGGCAAACACTCATCCATGGCACTGTTTTCCCAGAGTGGAAAGAAGATAGAACTAGGACAGACGCGAGGCAAGTTGAAGACTCTGAGATAACTCTACACCTAGGTCCTTATGCTTCCAAAACGTAAAACGCTACTAAGGCGAATACTCATAAATGGCCCTGTTTTCCCAGTTCAGAAAAGAAGTGAGAAGAAGGACGAACTCTAGGCTGCTTGGATACTCTGAGTTATGTGTATGCCAAGTCCCATATGCTTCCAAAACCTGGGAACGCTTCTAAGGCGAATACTCATAAATAGCAATGTTGTCCCAGTGGAGGAAAGAAGTTAGATCGAGGACAGACTTAAGGTAAGTTGGAGACTCTGAGTTAAGTGCAGGCCAAGTCCCTTATGCTTCCAAAACATATCAACGCTCTTCAGGCAAACACTCATAAATGGCATTGTTTCCGCAGTGAGGAATGAAGTTAGAACAAGGAGAGACGCTAGGCCGGTTGAATACTCTCTGATATGTGGAAGCCTAGGTCCTTAGGCTTCCTAAACTGAAAAACGCTACTAAGGCGAATCCTCATAAGAGGGAGAGTTTTCCTATTTCAGAAAATAATTGAGAAGAAGAACGGACTCTAGGCTGCTTGGACACTCTGAGTTAAGTGCACGTCAGTCCCTTATACTTCCCAAACGTATAAACGCTTCTAAGGCCAATACTCATAAATGGCCATGTTGTCTCAGTTGAGGAAAGAAGTTAGAACTAGGACGGACTTAAGGAAGGTTGGATACTCTGAGTTACAGGCAGGCCAAGTCCCTTATGCTTCCAAAACCTGTGAATGCTCCTAAGGCAAATACTCATAAATGGCAATGTGGTCCCAGTGGAGGAAAGAAGTTAGATCGAGGATGCACTTAAGGCAGGTTGTAAACTCTGAGTTAAGTGCAGGCCAAGTCCCTTATGCTTCCATAACATATCAACGCTCTTCAGGCAAAAACTCATAAATGGCAAAGTTTTCACAGTGAGGAATGAAGTTAGAACAAGGAGAGACGCTAGGCCGGTTGAATACTCTGAGATAAGTGGAAGACTACGCCCTTATGCTTCCTAAACTGAAAAACTCTACTAAGGCGAATCCTCATAAATGGCAAAGTTTTCCTATTTCAGAAAATAATTGAGAAGAAGGACGGACTCTAGGCTGCTTGGACAGAGGCTATGCAGGTTGAATACTCTGAGATAACTGCACGCCTAGGCACTTATGCTTCCAAAACGTAAAACGCTATTAAGTTGAATACTCATAATAGGCAATGTTTTCCCAGTTCAGAAAAGATGGGAGAAGAAGGACGTACTCTAGACTGCTTGGATACTCTGAGTTAAGTGCATGCCAAGTCCCTTGTGCTTCCAAAACCTATAAACGCGACTAAGGCAAATACTCATAAATGGCAATGCTGTCCCAGTTGAGGAAAGAAGTTAGAACGAGGACGGACGTAAGGCAGGTTGGATACTCTGAGTTACAGGCAGGCCAAGTCCCTTCTACTTCCAAAACGTATAAACGCTCTTCAGGCAAACACTCATAAATGACACTGTGATCCCAGGGAGGAAAGAAATTCGAACTCGGACAGAGGCTAGGCAGGTTGAATAATCTGAGATAACTGCACGCCTAGGCACTTATGGCTCCAAAACGTAAAACGCTATTAAGTTGAATACTCAGAGTAGGCAATGTTTTCCCAGTTCAGAAAAGAAGTGAAAAGAAGGACGTACTCTAGGCTGCTTGGATACTCTGAGTTAAGAGCAACCCAGTCCCTTATGCTTCCAAAACTTATAAACGCGACTAAGGCAAATACTCATAAATGGCAATGCTGTCACAGTGGAGGAAAGAAGTTAGAATGAGGACGGACTTAAGGCACGTTGGATACTCTGAGTTACACGCAAGCCAATGCCCTTCTGCTTCCGAAACGTATAAACACTCTTCAGGCAAACACTCATCCATGGCACTGTTTTCCCAGAGTGGAAAGAAGATAGAACTAGGACAGACGCGAGGCAAGTTGAAGACTCTGAGATAACTCTACACCTAGGTCCTTATGCTTCCAAAACGTAAAACGCTACTAAGGCGAATACTCATAAATGGCCCTGTTTTCCCAGTTCAGAAAAGAAGTGAGAAGAAGGACGAACTCTAGGCTGCTTGGATACTCTGAGTTATGTGTATGCCAAGTCCCATATGCTTCCAAAACCTGGGAACGCTTCTAAGGCGAATACTCATAAATAGCAATGTTGTCCCAGTGGAGGAAAGAAGTTAGATCGAGGACACACTTAAGGTAAGTTGGAGACTCTGAGTTAAGTGCAGGCCAAGTCCCTTATGCTTCCAAAACATATCAACGCTCTTCAGGCAAACACTCATAAATGGCATTGTTTTCGCAGTGAGGAATGAAGTTAGAACAAGGAGAGACGCTAGGCCGGTTGAATACTCTCTGATATGTGGAAGCCTAGGTCCTTAGGCTTCCTAAACTGAAAAACGCTACTAAGGCGAATCCTCATAAGAGGGAGAGTTTTCCTATTTCAGAAAATAATTGAGAAGAAGAACGGACTCTAGGCTGCTTGGACACTCTGAGTTAAGTGCACGTCAGTCCCTTATACTTCCCAAACGTATAAACGCTTCTAAGGCCAATACTCATAAATGGCCATGTTGTCTCAGTTGAGGAAAGAAGTTAGAACTAGGACGGACTTAAGGAAGGTTGGATACTCTGAGTTACAGGCAGGCCAAGTCCCTTATGCTTCCAAAACCTGTGAATGCTCCTAAGGCAAATACTCATAAATGGCAATGTGGTCCCAGTGGAGGAAAGAAGTTAGATCGAGGATGCACTTAAGGCAGGTTGTAAACTCTGAGTTAAGTGCAGGCCAAGTCCCTTATGCTTCCATAACATATCAACGCTCTTCAGGCAAAAACTCATAAATGGCAAAGTTTTCGCAGTGAGGAATGAAGTTAGAACAAGGAGAGACGCTAGGCTGGTTGAATACTCTGAGATAAGTGGAAGACTACGCCCTTATGCTTCCTAAACTGAAAAACGCTACTAAGGCCAATCCTCATAAATGGCAAAGTTTTCCTATTTCAGAAAATAATTGAGAAGAAGGACGGACTCTAGGCTGCTTGGACACTCTGAGTTAAGTGCCCGTCAAGTCCCTTATGCTTCCCAAACGTATAAACGCTACTAAGGCCAGTACTCATAAATGGCAGTGTTGTCCCAGTGGAGGAAAGAAGTTAGAACGAGGACGGACGTAAGGCAGGTTGGATACTCTGAGATACATGCAGGCCAAGACCCTTCTACTTCCAAAACGTATAAACGCTCTTCAGGCAAACACTCATAAATGACACTGTGATCCCAGGGAGGAAAGAAAGTAGAACTCGGACAGAGGCTAGGAAGGTTGAATACTCTGAGATAACTGCACGCCTAGGCACTTATGCTTCCAAAACGTAAAACGCTATTAAGTTGAATACTCATAATAGGCAATGTTTTCCCAGATCAGAAAAGAAGTGAAAAGAAGGACGTACTCTAGGCTTCTTGGATACTCTGAGTTAAGAGCAACCCAGTCCCTTATGCTTCCAAAACTTATAAACGCGACTAAGGCAAATACTCATAAATGGCAATGCTGTCCCAGTGGAGGAAAGAAGTTAGAACGAGGACGGACTTAAGGCAGGTTGGATACTCTGAGTTACAGGCAAGCCAAGGCCCTTCTGCTTCCAAAACGTATAAACGCTCTTCAGGCAAACACTCATACATGGCACTGTTTTCCCAGAGTGGAAAGAAGATAGAACTAGGACAGACGCGAGGCAGGTTGAAGACTCTGAGATAACTCTACACCTAGGTCCTTATGCTTCCAAAACGTAAAACGCTACTAAGGCGAATACTCATAAATGGCCCTGTTTTCCCAGTTCAGAAAAGACGTGAGAAGAAGGACGAACTCTAGGCTGCTTGGATACTCTGAGTTATGTGTATGCCAAGTCCCATATGCTTCCAAAACCTGGGAACGCTACTAAGGCGAATACTCATAAATAGCAGTGTTGTCCCAGGGGGGGAAAGAAGTTAGATCGAGGACACACTTAAGGTAGGTTGGAGACTCTGAGTTAAGTGCAGGCCAAGGCCCTGATGCTTCCAAAACATATCAACGCTCTTCAGGCAAACACTCATAAATGGAATTGTTTTCGCAGTGAGGAATGAAGTTAGAACAAGGAGAGACGCTAGACCGGTTGAATACTCTCAGATATGTGGAAGCCTAGGTCCTTATGCTTCCTAAACTGAAAAACGCTACTAAGGCGAATCCTCATAAGAGGGAGAGTTTTCCTATTTCAGAAAATAATTGAGAAGAAGAACGGACTCTAGGCTGCTTGGACACTCTGAGTTAAGTGCACATCACTCCCTTATGCTTCCCAAACTTATAAACGCTTCTAAGGCCAATACTCATAAATGGCCATGTTGTCTCAGTTGAGGAAAGAAGTTAGAACTAGGACGGACTTAAGGAAGGTTGGATACTCTGAGTTACAGGCAGGCCAAGTCCCTTATGCTTCCAAAACCTGTGAATGCTCCTAAGGCAAATACTCATAAATGGCAATGTGGTCCCAGTGGAGGAAAGAAGTTAGATCGAGGATGCACTTAAGGCAGGTTGTAAACTCTGAGTTAAGTGCAGGCCAAGTCCCTTATGCTTCCAAAACATATCAACGCTCTTCAGGCAAACACACATAAATGGCAAAGTTTTCGCAGTGAGGAATGAAGTTAGAACAAGGAGAGACGCTAGGCCGGTTGAATACTCTGAGATAAGTGGAAGACTACGCCCTTATGCTTCCTAACTGAAAAACTCTACTAAGGCGAATCCTCATAAATGGCAAAGTTTTCCTATTTCAGAAAATAATTGAGAAGAAGGACGGACTCTAGGCTGCTTGGACACTCTGAGTTAAGTGCCCGTCAAGTCCCTTATGCTTCCCAAACGTATAAACGCTACTAAGGCCAATACTCATAAATGGCAGTGTTGTCCCAGTGGAGGAAAGAAGTTAGAACGAGGACGGATGTAAGGCAGGTTGGATACTCTGAGTTACAGGCAGGCCAAGTCCCTTCTACTTCCAAAACGTATAAACGCTCTTCAGGCAAACACTCATAAATGACACTGTGATCCCAGGGAGGAAAGAAATTAGAACTCGGACAGAGGCTAGGCAGGTTGAATACTCTGAGATAACTGCACGCCTAGGCACTTATGCTTCCAAAACGTAAAACGCTATTAAGTTGAATACTCATAATAGGCAATGTTTTCCCAGTTCAGAAAAGATGGGAGAAGAAGGACGTACTCTAGACTGCTTGGATACTCTGAGTTAAGTGCATGCCAAGTCCCTTGTGCTTCCAAAACCTATAAACGCGACTAAGGCAAATACTCATAAATGGCAATGCTGTCCCAGTTGAGGAAAGAAGTTAGAACGAGGACGGACGTAAGGCAGGTTGGATACTCTGAGTTACAGGCAGGCCAAGTCCCTTCTACTTCCAAAACGTATAAACGCTCTTCAGGCAAACACTCATAAATGACACTGTGATCCCAGGGAGGAAAGAAATTCGAACTCGGACAGAGGCTAGGCAGGTTGAATAATCTGAGATAACTGCACGCCTAGGCACTTATGGCTCCAAAACGTAAAACGCTATTAAGTTGAATACTCATAGTAGGCAATGTTTTCCCAGTTCAGAAAAGAAGTGAAAAGAAGGACGTACTCTAGGCTGCTTGGATACTCTGAGTTAAGAGCAACCCAGTCCCTTATGCTTCCAAAACTTATAAACGCGACTAAGGCAAATACTCATAAATGGCAATGCTGTCCCAGTGGAGGAAAGAAGTTAGAATGAGGACGGACTTAAGGCACGTTGGATACTCTGAGTTACACGCAAGCCAATGCCCTTCTGCTTCCAAAACGTATAAACACTCTTCAGGCAAACACTCATCCATGGCACTGTTTTCCCAGAGTGGAAAGAAGATAGAACTAGGACAGACGCGAGGCAAGTTGAAGACTCTGAGATAACTCTACACCTAGGTCCTTATGCTTCCAAAACGTAAAACGCTACTAAGGCGAATACTCATAAATGGCCCTGTTTTCCCAGTTCAGAAAAGAAGTGAGAAGAAGGACGAACTCTAGGCTGCTTGGATACTCTGAGTTATGTGTATGCCAAGTCCCATATGCTTCCAAAACCTGGGAACGCTTCTAAGGCGAATACTCATAAATAGCAATGTTGTCCCAGTGGAGGAAAGAAGTTAGATCGAGGACACACTTAAGGTAAGTTGGAGACTCTGAGTTAAGTGCAGGCCAAGTCCCTTATGCTTCCAAAACATATCAACGCTCTTCAGGCAAACACTCATAAATGGCATTGTTTTCGCAGTGAGGAATGAAGTTAGAACAAGGAGAGACGCTAGGCCGGTTGAATACTCTCAGATATGTGGAAGCCTAGGTCCTTAGGCTTCCTAAACTGAAAAACGCTACTAAGGCGAATCCTCATAAGAGGGAGAGTTTTCCTATTTCAGAAAATAATTGAGAAGCAGAACGGACTCTAGGCTGCTTGGACACTCTGAGTTAAGTGCACGTCAGTCCCTTATACTTCCCAAACGTATAAACGCTTCTAAGGCCAATACTCATAAATGGCCATGTTGTCTCAGTTGAGGAAAGAAGTTAGAACTAGGACGGACTTAAGGAAGGTTGGATACTCTGAGTTACAGGCAGGCCAAGTCCCTTATGCTTCCAAAACCTGTGAATGCTCCTAAGGCAAATACTCATAAATGGCAATGTGGTCCCAGTGGAGGAAAGAAGTTAGATCGAGGATGCACTTAAGGCAGGTTGTAAACTCTGAGTTAAGTGCAGGCCAAGTCCCTTATGCTTCCAAAACATATCAACGCTCTTCAGGCAAACACTCATAAATGGCAAAGTTTTCGCAGTGAGGAATGAAGTTAGAACAAGGAGAGACGCTAGGCCGGTTGAATACTCTGAGATAAGTGGAAGACTACGCCCTTATGCTTCCTAAACTGAAAAACGCTACTAAGGCGAATCCTCATAAGAGGGAGAGTTTTCCTATTTCAGAAAATAATTGAGAAGAAGAACGGACTCTAGGCTGCTTGGACACTCTGAGTTAAGTGCACATCACTCCCTTATGCTTCCCAAACTTATAAACGCTTCTAAGGCCAATACTCATAAATGGCCATGTTGTCTCAGTTGAGGAAAGAAGTTAGAACTAGGACGGACTTAAGGAAGGTTGGATACTCTGAGTTACAGGCAGGCCAAGTCCCTTATGCTTCCAAAACCTGTGAATGCTCCTAAGGCAAATACTCATAAATGGCAATGTGGTCCCAGTGGAGGAAAGAAGTTAGATCGAGGATGCACTTAAGGCAGGTTGTAAACTCTGAGTTAAGTGCAGGCCAAGTCCCTTATGCTTCCAAAACATATCAACGCTCTTCAGGCAAACACACATAAATGGCAAAGTTTTCGCAGTGAGGAATGAAGTTAGAACAAGGAGAGACGCTAGGCCGGTTGAATACTCTGAGATAAGTGGAAGACTACGCCCTTATGCTTCCTAACTGAAAAACTCTACTAAGGCGAATCCTCATAAATGGCAAAGTTTTCCTATTTCAGAAAATAATTGAGAAGAAGGACGGACTCTAGGCTGCTTGGACACTCTGAGTTAAGTGCCCGTCAAGTCCCTTATGCTTCCCAAACGTATAAACGCTACTAAGGCCAATACTCATAAATGGCAGTGTTGTCCCAGTGGAGGAAAGAAGTTAGAACGAGGACGGATGTAAGGCAGGTTGGATACTCTGAGTTACAGGCAGGCCAAGTCCCTTCTACTTCCAAAACGTATAAACGCTCTTCAGGCAAACACTCATAAATGACACTGTGATCCCAGGGAGGAAAGAAATTAGAACTCGGACAGAGGCTAGGCAGGTTGAATACTCTGAGATAACTGCACGCCTAGGCACTTATGCTTCCAAAACGTAAAACGCTATTAAGTTGAATACTCATAATAGGCAATGTTTTCCCAGTTCAGAAAAGATGGGAGAAGAAGGACGTACTCTAGACTGCTTGGATACTCTGAGTTAAGTGCATGCCAAGTCCCTTGTTCTTCCAAAACCTATAAACGCGACTAAGGCAAATACTCATAAATGGCAATGCTGTCCCAGTTGAGGAAAGAAGTTAGAACGAGGACGGACGTAAGGCAGGTTGGATACTCTGAGTTACAGGCAGGCCAAGTCCCTTCTACTTCCAAAACGTATAAACGCTCTTCAGGCAAACACTCATAAATGACACTGTTATCCCAGGGAGGAAAGAAATTAGAACTCGGACAGAGGCTAGGCAGGTTGAATAATCTGAGATAACTGCAAGCCTAGGCACTTATGGCTCCAAAACGTAAAACGCTATTAAGTTGAATACTCATAGTAGGCAATGTTTTCCCAGTTCAGAAAAGAAGTGAAAAGAAGGACGTACTCTAGGCTGCTTGGATACTCTGAGTTAAGGGCAAACCAGTCCCTTATGCTTCCAAAATTTATAAACGCGACTAAGGCAAATACTCATAAATGGCAATGTTGTCCCAGTGGAGGAAAGAAGATAGAACGAGGACGGACTTAAGGCAGGTTGGATACTCTGAGTTACAGGCAGGCCAAGGCTCTTCTGCTTTCAAAACGTATAAACGCTCTTCAGGCAAACACTCATAAATGACACTGTTATCCCAGGGAGGAAAGAAATTAGAACTCGGACAGAGGCTAGGCAGGATGAATACTCTGAGATAACTGCATGCCTAGGCACTTATGCTTCCAAAACGTAAAACGCTATTAAGTTGAATACTCATATATGGGAGGCAATGTTTTCCCAGTTCAGAAAAGATGGGAGAAGAAGGACGTACTCTAGACTGCCTGGATACTCTGAGTTAAGTGCATGCAAGTCCCTTATGCTTCCAAAACTATAAACGCGTCTAAGGCAAATACTCATAAATGGCAATGTTGTCCCAGTTGAGGAAAGATGTTAGAACGAGGTCGGATTTAACGCAGGTTGGATACTCTGAGTTACAGGCAGGCCAATTCCCTTATGCTTCCAAAACGTATAAACTCTCTTCAGGCAAACACTCATAAATGGCACTGTTTTCGCAGTGAGGAATGAAGTTAGAACAATGAGAAACGCTAGGCCTGTTGAATACTCTGAGATAAGTGGAAGCCTAAGCCCTTATGCTTCCTAAACTGAAAAATGCTACTAAGACGAAACCTCATAAATGGCTATGTTTTTCTAGTTCAGCAAAGAAGTGAGAAGAAGTACGGACTCTAGGCTGCTTGGACACTCTGAGTTAAGTGCACGCCAAGACCCTTATGCTTCCCAAACCTATAAACGCTACTAAGGCAAATGCTCATAAATGGCAATGTTGTGCTACTTGAGGAAAGAAGTTAGAACGAGGACGGACTTAAGGCTGGTTGGATACTCGGAGGTACAGGCAGGCCAAGTCCCTTTTGCTTCCAAAACGTATAAACTCTCTTCAGGCAAACACTCATAAATGACACTGTCATCCCAGGGAGGAAAGAAGTTAGAACTCGGATAGAGGCTAGGCAGTTTTAACACTCTGAGATTACTGCACGCCTAGGCCCTTATGCTTCCAAAACGTAAACGCTATTAAGTTGAATACTCATAATAGGCAATATTTTCCCAGTTCAGAAAAGGTGTGAGAAGAAGGACGTTCCATAGACTGCTTGGATACTCTGTGTTAAGTGCATGCCAAGTCCCTTATGCTTCCAAACCTATAAACGCGTCTAAGGCAAATACTCATAAATGACAGTGTTGTCCCAGGTGAGGAAAGAAGTTAGAACGAGGACGGACGTAAGGCAGGTTGGATACTCTGAGTTACAGGCAGGCCAAGTCCCTTATGCTTCCAAAACATATCAAAGCTCTTCAGGCAAACACTCATAAATGGCACTGTTTTCGCAGTGAGGAATGAAGGTAGAACAAGGAGAGACGCTAGGCCGGTTGAATACTCTGAGATAAGTGGAAGCCTAGGCCCTTAGGCTTCCAAAACTGAAAAACGCTACTAAGGCGAATCCTCATAAATGGCTATGTTTTCCAAGTTTAGAAAAGAAGTGAGAAGGACGGGCTCTAGGCTGCTTGGACACTCTGAGTTAAGTGCACGCCAAGTCCCTTATGCTTCAAAAACTTATAAACGCTACTAAGGCAAATACTTATAAATGGCAATGTTGTCCCAGTTGAGGAAAGAAGTTAGAACGAGGACGGACTTCAGGCAGGTTGGATACCCTGAGTTAAAGCCAGGCCAAGTCCCTTATGCTTCCAAAACCTGTGAACTCTACTAAGGCAAATACTCATAAATGGCAATGTTTGCCCAGTTCAGAAAAGAAGTGAGAAGAAGGACAGACGCTAGGCAGGTTGAATACTCTGACATAAGTGCACACCTAGGCCCTTATGCTTCCAAAACGTAAAAACGCTGCGAAGGCGAATACTCATAAATGGCAATGTTTTCCCAGTTCAGAAAAGAAATGAGAAGAAGGACGGGTTCTAGGCTGCTTGGATACTCTGAGTTAGTGCAAGCCAAGTCCCTTATGCTTCCAAAACAAATAAATGCTACTAAGGCGAATACTCATAAATGGCAATGTTGTCCCAGTTGAGGAAAGAAGTTAGAATGAGGACGGACTTAAAGCAAGTTGGATACACTGAGTTAAGTGCACGCCAAGGCCCTTATGCTTCCAAAACCTGTAAACACTCTTAAGGCAAACACTCATAAATGGCACTGTTTTCACAGGGAAGAATGAAGTTAGAACAAGGACAGACGTTAGGCAAGTTGAATACTCTGAGGTAAGTGCACGCCTAGGGCCTTATGCTTCAGAAACGTAAAAACGCTGCTAAGGCTTTTACGCATAAATGGCAATGATTTCCCAGTTCAGAAAAGAAGTGAGAAGAAGGAAGGACTCTGGGCTGCTTGGATAATCTGAGTTAAGTGCACGCCAAGTCCCTTATGCTTCCAAAACGTATAAACGCGACTAAGGAGAATACTCATAAATGGCAATGTTATCCCAGTTGAGGATAGAAGTAAGAACAGAGACTGACGCTAGGCCAGTTGGATTCTCTGAGTTAACTGCTTACAAAGCCCCTTATGCTTCCAAAACTTATGAACGCTCTTAAGGCCAATATTCATCAATGGCAGTGTAATCGCACCGGACGAAAGAAGTTAAAACAAGGACAGACTCTAGGCCGGTTGGAAACTCTGAGTTAAGTGCACTCCTAGGCTCTGATGATTCCCACACATATAATCGCTCTTAAGGTTAACACTCATATGTGCGAAAGTGTTCCCAGTGGAGGAAAAAAGTTAAAAAGAGTACGGACTTAAGGCAGGTTGGATACTCTGAGTTAGAGGCAGGCCAAGTCCCTTATAGTTCCAAAACTTATAAACGCTCTTCCAAAACTTATTAACGCTCTTAAGGCGAATACGCATCAATGGCAGTGTATTCGCACCGGACGAAAGAAGTTAAAACAAGGAGAGACTCTAGGCAGGTTGGAAACTCTGAAGTGCACTCCTAGGCTCTTATGATTCCCACACATAACTGAGACTGATAGTCTCAGTTAACTGCTTACCAAGACCCTTATGCTTCCAAAACATAGTCCAAAACATGTCCAAAAGAGGACAGACTCTAGGCAGGTTGGAAACTCTGAGTTAAGTGCACTCCTATGCTCTGATGATTCCCAAACATATAATCGCTCTTAAGGTAAACACTCATATGTGGGAGAGTGTTCCCATTGGAGGAAAGAAGTTAGAACGAGGACGGACTTAAGGCAGGTTGGATACTCTGTGTTACGTGCAGCCCAAGGCCCATATGCTTCCAAAACGTATAAACGCTCTTCAGGCAAACACTCATAAATGGCACTGTTTTCGCCGTGAGTAATGAAGTTAGAACAAGGACAGATGCTAGGCAGTTTGAATACTCTGAGATAAGTGTATGTCTAGGCACTTATGCTTCCACAACGTAAAAACGCTACTAAAGCGAATACTCATATACGGCAATGTTTTCCCAGTTCAGAAAAGAAGTGAGAATAAGGAAGAACTCTAAGCTGCTTGGATACTCTGATTTAAGTGCAGCCAAGTCCTTTATGCTACCAAAACTTTTAAACGCTATTAAGGCGAATACTCATAAATGGCAACGTTGTCCCAGTTGAGGAAAGAAGTTAGAACATGGACCCACGCTAGGCCGGTTGGGTATTCTGAGTTAACTGCTCACCAAGACCCTTATTCTTCCAAAACTTATTAATGCTCTTAAGGCGAATTCTCATCAATGGCAGTGTATTCGCACCGGACGAATGAAGTTAAACAAGGACAGAATCTAGGCAGGTTTGAAACTCTGAGTTAGGTGCACTCCTAGGCTCTTATGATTCCCACACATATAATCCCTCTTAAGGTTATCACTCATGTGGGAGAGTGTTCCCAGTGGAGTAAAGAAGTTAGAATGAGGATGGACTTAAGGCAGGTTGGATACTCTGAGTTAAGTGCAGGACAAGGCCCTTATGCTTCCAAAACGTATAAACCCTCTTCAGGCAAACACTCATAAATGACACTGTTTTCCCAGTGAGGAAATAAGTTAGAACAAGGACAGATGCTAGGCAGGTTGAATACTCTGCGATAAGTACACGCCCAGGCCCTTATGCTTCCAAAACGTAAAAACGCTACTAAGGCGAATACTCATAAATGGCAATGTTTTCCCAGTTCAACAAAGAAGTGAGAAGAAGGACGAACTCTAGGCTGCTTGGATACTCTAAGTTAAGTGCATGCCAAGTCCCTTATGCTTCCAAAACCTATAAACGCTACGAAGGCGTATACTCATAAATGGTAATGTTGTCCCAGTTGAGGAAAGAAGTTCGAACAAGGGCGGACTTAAGGCAGGTTGGATACTCTGAGTTAAGTGCAGACCAAGGCCCTTATGCTTCCAAAACGTATAAACGCTCTTAAGGCAAACTCTCATAAATGACACTGTTTTCGCAGTGAGGAATGAAGTTAGAACAAGGACAGACCCTAGGCAGGTTGAAAACACCGAGATAAGTGCACGCCTAGGCCCTTATGCTTCCACAACGTAAAAATGCTACTAAGGCGAATAATCATAAATGGCAACGTTTTCCCAGTTGAGGATAGAAGTTAGAAGAAAGACAGACGCTAGGCCAGTTGGATATTCTGAGTTAACTGCTCACTAAGCCCCTTATGCTTCCAAAAGTTATTAACGCTCTTAAGGCGAATATTCATCAATGGCAGTGTATTCGCACCAGACGAAAGAAGTTAAAACAAGGACAGACTCTAGGCAGGTTGGAAACTCTGAGTTAAGTGCACTCCTAGGCTCTTATGATTCCCACACATATAATCGCTCTTAAGGTTAACACTCATATGTGGGAAAGTGTTCCCAGTGGAGGAAAGAAGTTAGAACGAGGACGGACTTAAGGCAGGGTGGATACTCTGAGTTAAGTGCAGCCCAAGGACCTTATGCTTCCAAAACGTATAAACGCTCTTCAGGCAAACACTCATAAATGGCACTGTTTTCCCAGTGAGGAAAGAAGTTAGAAGAAGGACAGACGCTAGGCAAGTTGAATACTCTGAGATAAATGCACGCCTAGGCCCTTATGCTTCCAAAACGTAAAAACACTACTAAGGTGCATACTCATAAATGGCAATGTTTTCCCAGTTCAGAAAAGAAGTGAGAAGAAGGACAAACTATAGGCTTCTTGGATACTCTGAGTTAAGTGCACGCCAAGTCCCTTATGATTCCAAAACTTATAAACGCTACCAATCCCTATAAAAGCTCTTAAGGCGAATACTCATCAATGGCAATGTTTTCGCATTTGAAGAAAAAGTTAGAACAAGGACAGACTCCAGGCTGGTTGGAACTCTGAGTTAAGTGCACACCAAGGCCCTTATGCTTCCATAACGTATAAACGCTCTTAAGGCGAATGTTCCTCAATGGCAGTGTTTTCCCAGTTGAAGAAAGAAGTTACAACAAGGACGGAACCTAGGCAGTTTGGATACTCTCAGTGAAGTGCATACCTGGGCCCCTATGCTTCCAAAACATAGAATCGGGCTTAAGGTGAACGCTCATATGTGGGAGAGTGTTCCCAGTTGAGGAAAGAAGTTAGAACGAGGACGGACTTAAGGCACGCTGGATACTCTGAATTAAGGTCATGCTAAGTCCCTTATGCCTCCAAAATGTATGGTCGCTCTCAAGGCTAACACACATATGGGCAGAGTGTTCCCAATTCAGAAAATAAGTTAGAAGATGGTGGACTCTAGGCTGCTTGGATACTCTGAGTTAAGTGCATGACAAAGCGCTAATGCTTCCAAAACATATAAACGCTACTAAGGCGAATACTCATGAATGGCAATGTTTTCCCAGTTGAGGATAGAAGGTAGAACAAAGACAGAAGAGAGGCCGGTTGGAAACTCTGACATAAGTGATACCCAAGGCCCTTATGCTTCCAAAACTTATAGTCGCTCTCAGGGCTAACGGACATATGTGGCAGAGTGTTCCCAGTTCAGAAAAGAAGTGAGAAGAAGGAGGGACTCTAGGCTGCTTGGATACTCTGAGTTAAGTGCGCGACAAGGCCCTATGCTTCAAAAACCTATAAACGCTACTAAGACGAATACTCATAAATGGCAATGTTGTCCCAGTTGAGGAAAGAAGTTACAACAAGGACAGACGCCAGGCCGGTTGGATATTCTGAGTTAAGTGCTCACCAAGCCATTTATGCTTCCAAAACATATAAACGCTCTTAAGGCAAATACTCATAAATGGCAATCTTTTCCCAGTTGAGGATAGAAGTTAGAACAAAAACAGCGAGGCCAGTTGGATACTCTGAGATAAGTGATAGCCAAGGCCCTTACGCTTCCAAAATGTATGGTCGCTCTCAAGGTTAACGGACATATGTGGCAGAGTGTTCCCAGTTCAGAAAAGAAGTGAGAAGAAGGACGGACTCTAGGCTGCTTGGTTACTCTAAGTTAAGTGCACGACAAGTCCCTTATGCTTCCAAACCGTATAAACACTACTAAGGTGAATACTCATAAATGGCAATGTTGTCCCAGTTGAGGAAAGAAGTTAGAACAAGGAAAGACACTAGTCCTGTTGGATATTCTGAGTTAAGTGCTCACCAAGCCCATTATGCTTCCAAAACGTATAAACGCTCTTAAGGCAAATATTCATCAATGGCAGTGTATTCGCATTTGAAGAAAAAGTTAGAACAAGAAAAAGTTAGAACAAGGACAGACTCCAGGCAGGTTGGAACTCTGAGTTAAGTGCACACCAAGGCCCTTATGCTTCCATAACGTATAAACGCTCTTAAGGTGAATACTCCTCAATGGCAGTGTTTTCCCAGTTGAGGAAAGAAGTTACAACAAGGACGGAACCTAGGCTGTTTGGATACTCTGAGTGAAGTGCATACCTGGGACCCTATGCTTCCAAAACATAGAATCGCACTTAAGGTGAACGCTCATATGTGGGAGAGTGTTCCCAGTTGAGGAAAGAAGTTAGAACGAGGACGGACTTAAGGCACGCTGGATACTCTGAGGTAAGTGATAGCCAAGGTCCTTATGCTTCCAAAATGTATGGTCGCTCTCAAGGCTAACACACATATGTGGCAGCGTGTTCCCAGTTAAGAAAAGAAGTTAGAAGAAGGACGGACTCTAGGCTGCTTGGATACTCTGAGTTAAGTGCATGACACGGTGCTAATGCTTTCAAAACATATAAATGCTACTAAGGCGAATACTCATGAATGGCAAAGTTTTCCCAGTTGAGGATAGAAGTTAGAACAAAGACAGAAGCGAGGCTGGTTGGAAACTCTGAGATAAGTGATAGCCAAGGCCCTTATGCTTCCAAAACTTATGGTGGCTCTCAAGGCTAACGGACATATGTGGCAGAGTGTTCCCAGTTCAGAAAAGAAGTGAGAAGAAGGAGGGACTCTAGGCTGCTTGGATACTCTGAGTTAAGTGCACGACAAGGCCCTAAGCTTCAAAAACCTATAAACGCTAGTAAGACGAATACTCATAAATGGCAATATTGTCCCAGTTGAGGAAAGAAGTTAGAACCAGGCCAAACGCCAGGCCGGTTGGATATTCTGAGTTAAGTGCTCACCAAGCCATTTATGCTTCCAAAACATATAAACGCTCTTAAGGCAAATACTCATAAATGGCAATCTTTTCCCAATTGAGGATAGAAGTTAGAACAAAAACAGCGAGGCCAGTTGGATACTCTGAGATAAGTGATAGCCAAGGCCCTTATGCTTCCAAAACGTATGGTCGCTCTCAAGGCTAACGGACATATGTGGCAGAGTGTTCCCAGTTCAGAAAAGAAGTGAGAGGAAGGACGGACTCTAGGCTGCTTGGTTACTCTGAGTTAAGTGCACGACAAGTCCCTTATGCTTCCAAACCGAATAAACGCTACTAAGACGAATACTCATAAATGGCAATGTTGTCCCAGTTGAGGAAAGAAGTTAGAACAAGGAAAGACGCTAGTCCGGTTGGATATTCTGAGTTAAGTGCTCACCAAGCCATTATGCTTCCAAAACGTATAAACGCTCTTAAGGAGAATATTCATCAATGGCAGTGTATTCGCAGTGGAGGAAAGAAGTTAGAACAAGGACTGACTCCAGGCTGGTTGGAAACTCTGAGTAGAGTGCACTCCAGGGCTCTTATGTTTCCCAAACATATAATCGCACTTAAGGTTAACACTCATATGTGGGAGAGTGTTCCCTGTTGAGGAAAGAAGTTAGAATCAGGATGGACTTAAGGCCGGTTGGATACTCTGAGTTAAGTTCAGGCCAAGGACCTTATGCTTCCAAAATGTATAAACGCTCTTAAGGCAAACACTCATAAATGGCACCGTTTTGCCTGTAAGGAAAGAAGTTAGAACAAGGACAGGCACTAGACAGGTTGGATACTCTCAGTTCAGTGCACTCCAAGGCCCTAATGCTTCCAAAACATATGGTCTCTCTCAAGGATAACACACATATGTGGCAGAGTGTTCCTAGTTAAGAAAGAAGTTAGAAGAAGGAGGGACTCTAGAGTGCTTGGCTACTCTGAGTTAAGTTCAGGCGAAAGCCCTAATGCTTCCAAAACGTATAAAGGCTATTTAGGCGAACACTCATAAATGGCAATGTTTTCCCAGTGAGGAAAGAAGTTAGAACAAGGACAGACGCTAGGCTGTTTGGATACTCTCAGTTCAGTGCACTCCAAGGCCCTAATGCTTCCAAAACATATACTTCCGCTTTATTCGAAAATCCGTCAATGGCAGTGTTTTCCCAGTGGAGGTAAGCAGTGAGAACGAGGAAGGAGGCTAGGCAGGTTGATATTCTGGTTAAGCGTTCACCAAGCACCTTATGCTTCCAATCCCTATAAAAGCTCTTAAGGCGAATGCTCATCAATGGCAGTGTTTTCACATTTGAAGAAAAAGTTAGAACAAGGACAGACTCCAGGCAGGTTGGAACTCTGAGTTAAGTGCACACCAAGGCCCTTATGCTTCCATAACGTATAAACGCTAAGGCGAATACTCCTCAATGGCAGTGTTTTCCCAGTTGAGGAAAGAAGTTACAACAAGGACGGAACCTAGGCAGTTTGGATACTCTGAGTGAAGTGCACACCTGGGACCCTATGCTTCCAAAACATAGAATCGCGCTTAAGGTGAACGCTCATATGTGGGAGACTGTTCCCAGTTGAGGAAAGAAGTTACAACCAGGACAGAACTTAGGCAGTTTGGATATTCTGAGTTAAGTGCACTCCTAGGCCCTTATCCTTCCAAAATATATAATCGCACTTAAGGTTAACAGTCATATGTGGGAGCGTGTTCCCAGTTGAGGAAAGAAGTTATAAAGAGGACAAACTTAAGGCACGTTGGATACTCTGAGTTAAGTGCAGGCCAAGGCCCTTAGGCTTCCAAAACTTATTAACGCTCTGAAGGCGAATATTCATCAATGGCAGTGTATTCGCACAGGAGGAAAGAAGTTAAAACAAGCACAGACTCTAGACAGGTTGGAAACTCTGAGTTAAGTGCACTCCTAGGCGCTTATGATTCCCACACATATAATCGCTCTTAAGGCTAACACTCATGTGGGAGAGTATTCCCAGTGGAGGAGAGAAGTTAGAACCAGGACGGTCTTAAGGCAGGTTGGATACTCTGAGTTACAGGCAGGCCAAGGCCCTTCTGATTCCAAAACCTATAAACGCTCTTCAGGCAAACACTCATAAATGGCACTGTTTTCCCAGTGAGGAAAGAAGTTAGAACAACGACAGACGTTAGGCAGGTTGAATACTCTGAGATAAGTGCATGCCTAGGCCCTTATGCTTCCAAAATGTAAAACGCTACTAAGGCGAATACTCATAAATGGCCCTGTTTTCCCAGTTGAGAAAAGAAGTGAAAAGAAGGACGTACTCTAGGCTGCTTGGATACTCTGAGTTAAGGGCAACCCAGTCCCTTATGCTTCGAAAACTTATAAACGCGACTAAGGCAAATACTCATAAATGGCAATGCTGTTCCAGTGGAGGAAAGAAGTTAGAACGAGAACGGACTTAAGACAGGTTGGATACTCTGAGTTACAGGCAAGCCAAGGCCCTTCTGCTTCCAAAACGTATAAACGCTCTTCAGGCAAACACTCATCCATGGCACTGTTTTCCCAGAGTGGAAAGAAGACAGAACTAGGACAGACGCGAGGCAGGTTGAAGACTCTGAGATAACTCTACACCTAGGTCCTTATGCTTCCAAAACGTAAAACGCTACTAAGGCGAATACGCATAAATGGCCCTGTTTTCCCAGTTCAGAAAAGAAGTGAGAAGAAGGACGAACTCTAGGCTGCTTGGATACTCTGAGTTATGTGTATGCCAAGTCCCATATGCTTCCAAAACCTGGGAACGCTACTAAGGCGAATACTCATAAATAGCAATGTTGTCCCGGTGGAGGAAAGAAGTTAGATCGAGGACACACTTAAGGTAGGTTGGAGACTCTGAGTTAAGTGCAGGCCAAGTCCCTTATGCTTCCAAAACGTGTAAATGCGACTAAGGCAAATACTCATAAAGGGCAATGTTGTCCCATTGGAGGAAAGATGTTAGAACGAGGACGGACTTAAGGCAGGTTGGATACTCTGAGTTACAGGCAAGCCAAGGCCCTTCTGCTTCCAAAACGTATAAACGCTCTTCAGGCAAACACTCATCCATGGCACTGTTTTCCCAGAGTGGAAAGAAGATAGAACTAGGACAGACGCGAGGCAAGTTGAAGACTCTGAGATAACTCTACACCTAGGTCCTTATGCTTCCAAAACGTAAAACGCTACTAAGGCGAATACTCATAAATGGCCCTGTTTTCCCAGTTCAGAAAAGAAGTGAGAAGAAGGACGAACTCTAGGCTGCTTGGATACTCTGAGTTATGTGTATGCCAAGTCCCATATGCTTCCAAAACCTGGGAACGCTACTAAGGCGAATACTCATAAATAGCAATGTTGTCCCAGTGGAGGAAAGAAGTTAGATCGAGGACACACTTAAGGTAGGTTGGAGACTCTGAGTTAAGTGCAGGCCAAGTCCCTTATGCTTCCAAAACATATCAACGCTCTTCAGGCAAACACTCATAAATGGCATTGTTTTCGCAGTGAGGAATGAAGTTAGAACAAGGAAAGACGCTAGGCCGGTTGAATACTCTCAGATATGTGGAAGCCTAGGCCCTTATGCTTCCTGAACTGAAAAACGCTACTAAGGCGAATCCTCATAAGAGGGAGAGTTTTCCGATTTCAGAAAATAATTGAGAAGAAGAACGGACTCTAGGCTGCTTGGACACTCTGAGTTAAGTGCACATCAGTCCCTTATGCTTCCCAAACGTATAAACGCTTCTAAGGCCAATACTCATAAATGGCCATGTTGTCTCAGTTGAGGAAAGAACTTAGAACTAGGACGGACTTAAGGAAGGTTGGATACTCTGAGTTACAGGCAGGCCAAGTCCCTTATGCTTCCAAAACCTGTGAATGCTCCTAAGGCAAATACTCATAAATGGCAATGTGGTCCCAGTGGAGGAAAGAAGTTAGATCGAGGACGCACTTAAGACAGGTTGTAAACTCTGAGTTAAGTGCAGGCCAAGTCCCTTATGCTTCCAAAACATATCAACGCTCTTCAGGCAAACACTCATAAATGGCAAAGTTTTCGCAGTGAGGAATGAAGTTAGAACAAGGAGAGACGCTAGGCCGGTTGAATACTCTGAGATAAGTGGAAGACTAGGCCCTTATGCTTCCAAAACGTAAAAACGCTACTAAGGCGATTACTCATAAATGGCAATGTTGTCCCAGTGGAGGAAAGAAGTTAGACCGAGGATGCACTTAAGGTAGGTGGAAACTCTGAGTTAAGTGCAGGCCAAGTCCCTTATGCTTCCAAAACGTATATACGCTCTTCAGGCAAACACTCATACATGGCACTGTTTTCCCAGAGTGGAAAGAAGATAGAACTAGGACAGACGCGAGGCAAGTTGAAGACTCTGAGATAACTCTACACCTAGGTCCTTATGCTTCCAAAACGTAAAACGCTACTAAGGCGAATACTCATAAATGGCCCTGTTTTCCCAGTTCAGAAAAGAAGTGAGAAGAAGGACGAACTCTAGGCTGCTTGGATACTCTGAGTTATGTGTATGCCAAGTCCCATATGCTTCCAAAACCTGGGAACGCTACTAAGGCGAATACTCATAAAGAGCAATGTTGTCCCAGTGGAGGAAAGAAGTTAGATCGAGGACACACTTAAGGTAGGTTGGAGACTCTGAGTTAAGTGCAGGCCAAGTCCCTTATGCTTCCAAAACATATCAACGCTCTTCAGGCAAACACTCATAAATGGCATTGTTTTCGAAGTGAGGAATGAAGTTAGAACAAGGAGAGATGCTAGGCCGGTTGAATACTCTCAGATATGTGGAAGCCTAGGCCCTTATGCTTCCTAAACTGAAAAACGCTACTAGGCGAATCCTCATAAGTGGGAGAGTTTTCCTATTTCAGAAAATAATTGAGAAGAAGGACGGACTCTAGGCTGCTTGGACACTCTGAGTTAAGTGCACGTCAGTCCCTTATGCTTCCCAAACGTATAAACGCTACTAAGGCCAATACTCATAAATGGCAGTGTTGTCCCAGTGGAGGAAAGAAGTTAGAACGAGGACGGACGTAAGGCAGGTTGGATACTCTGAGTTACAGGCAGGCCAAGTCCCTTCTACTTCCAAAACGTATAAACGCTCTTCAGGCAAACACTCATAAATGACACTGTGATCCCAGGGAGGAAAGAAATTAGAACTCGGACACAGCCTAGGCAGGTTGAATAATCTGAGATAACTGCACGCCTAGGCACTTCTGGCTCCAAAACGTAAAACGCTATTAAGTTGAATACTCCTAGTAGGCAATGTTTTCCCAGTACAGAAAAGAAGGGAAAAGAAGGAAGTACTCTAGGCTGCTTGGATACTCTGAGTTAAGGGCAACCCAGTCCCTTATGCTTCGAAAACTTATAAACGCGACTAAGGCAAATACTCATAAATGGCAATGCTGTCCCAGTGGAGGAAAGAAGTTAGAACGAGGACGGACTTAAGGCAGGTTGGATACTCTGAGTTACAGGCAAGCCAAGGCCCTTCTGCTTCCAAAACTTATAAACGCTCTTCAGGCAAACACTCATCCATGGCACTGTTTTCCCAGAGTGGAAAGAAGACAGAACTAGGACAGAAGCGAGGCAGGTTGAAGACTCTGAGATAACTCTACACCTAGGTCCTTATGCTTCCAAAACGTAAAACGCTACTAAGGCGAATACTCATAAATGGCCCTGTTTTCCCAGTTCAGAAAAGAAGTGAGAAGAAGGACGAACTCTAGGCTGCTTGGTTACTCTGAGTTATGTGTATGCCAAGTCCCATATGCTTCCAAAACCTGGGAACGCTACTAAGGCGAATACTCATAAATAGCAATGTTGTCCCAGTGGAGGAAAGAAGTTAGATCGAGGACACACTTAAGGTAGGTTGGAGACTCTGAGTTAAGTGCAGGCCAAGTCCCTTATGCTTCCAAAACGTGTAAATGCGACTAAGGCAAATACTCATAAAGGGCAATGTTGTCCCATTGGAGGAAAGAAGTTAGAACGAGGACGGACTTAAGGCAGGTTGGATACTCTGAGTTACAGGCAAGCCAAGGCCCTTCTGCTTCCAAAACGTATAAACGCTCTTCAGGCAAACACTCATCCATGGCACTGTTTTCCCAGAGTGGAAAGAAGATAGAACTAGGACAGACGCGAGGCAAGTTGAACACTCTGAGATAACTCTACACCTAGGTCCTTATGCTTCCAAAACGTAAAACGCTACTAAGGCGAATACTCATAAATGGCCCTGTTTTGCCAGTTCAGAAAAGAAGTTAGAAGAAGGACGAACTCTAGGCTGCTTGGATACTCTGAGTTATGTGTATGCCAAGTCCCATATGCTTCCAAAACCTGGGAACGCTACTAAGGCGAATACTCATAAATAGCAATGTTGTCCCAGTGGAGGAAAGAAGTTAGATCGAGGATGCACTTAAGGCAGGTTGGAGACTCTGAGTTAAGTGCAGGCCGAGTCCCTTATGCTTCCAAAACATATCAACGCTCTTCAGGCAAACACTCATAAATGGCATTGTTTTCGCAGTGAGGAATGAAGTTAGAACAAGGAAAGACACTAGGCCGGTTGAATACTCTCAGATATGTGGAAGCCTAGGCCCGTATGCTTCCTAAACTGAAAAACGCTACTAAGGCGAATCCTCATAAGAGGGAGAGTTTTCCTATTTCAGAAAATAATTGAGAAGAAGAACGGACTCTAGGCTGCTTGGACACTCTGAGTTAAGTGCACGTCAGTCCCTTATGCTTCCCAAACGTATAAACGCTACTATGGCCAAAACTCATAAATGGCCATGTTGTCTCAGTGGAGGAAAGAACTTAGAACGAGGACGGACTTAAGGAAGGTTGGATACTCTGAGTTACAGGCAGGCCAAACCCTTCTACTTCCAAAACGTATAAACGCTCTTCAGGCAAACACTCATAAATGACACTGTGATCCCAGGGAGGAAAGAAATTAGAACTCGGACAGAGGTTAGGCAGGTTGAATACTCTGAGATAACTGCACGCCTAGGCACTTATGCTTCCAAAACGTAAAACGCTATTAAGTTGAATACTCATAATAGGCAATGTTTTCCCAGTTCAGAAAAGATGGGAGAAGAAGGACGTACTCTAGACTGCTTGGATACTCTGAGTTAAGTGCATGCCAAGTCCCTTGTGCTTCCAAAACCTATAAACGCGACTAAGGCAAATACTCATAAATGGCAATGCTGTCCCAGTGGAGGAAAGAAGTTAGAACGAGGACGGACGTAAGGCAGGTTGGATACTCTGAGTTACAGGCAGGCCAAGTCCCTTCTACTTCCAAAACGTATAAACGCTCTTCAGGCAAACACTCATAAATGACACTGTGATCCCAGGGAGGAAAGAAATTAGAACTCGGACAGAGGCTAGGCAGGTTGAATAATCTGAGATAACTGCACGCCAAGGCACTTATGGCTCCAAAACGTAAAACGCTATTAAGTTGAATACTCATAGTAGGCTATGTTTTCCCAGTTCAGAAAAGAAGTGAAAACAAGGATGTACTCTAGGCTGCTTGGATACTCTGAGTTAAGGGCAACCCAGTCCCTTATGCTTCCAAAACTTATAAACGCGACTAAGGCAAATACTCATAAATGGCAATGCTGTCCCAGTGGAGGAAAGAAGTTAGAACGAGGACGGACTTAAGGCAGGTTGGATACTCTGAGTTACAGGCAAGCCAAGGCCCTTCTGCTTCCAAAACGTATAAACGCTCTTCAGGCAAACACTCATACATGGCACTGTTTTCCCAGAGTGGAAAGAAGATAGAACTAGGAGAGACGCGAGGCAGGTTGAAGACTCTGAGATAACTCTACACCTAGGTCCTTATGCTTCCAAAACGTAAAACGCTACTAAGGCGAATACTCATAAATGGCCCTGTTTTCCCAGTTCAGAAAAGAAGTGAGAGGAAGGATGAACTCTAGGCTGCTTGGATACTCTGAGTTATGTGTATGCCAAGTCCCATATGCTTCCAAAACCTGGGAACGCTACTAAGGAGAATACTCATAAATAGCAATGTTGTCCCAGTGGAGCAAAGATGTTAGATCGAGGACACACTTAAGGTAGGTTGGAGACTCTGAGTTAAGTGCAGGCCAAGTCCCTTATGCTTCCAAAACATATCAACGCTCTTCAGGCAAACACTCATAAATGGCATTGTTTTCGCAGTGAGGAATGAAATTAGAACAAGGAGAGACGCTAGGCCGGTTGAATACTCTCAGATATGTGGAAGCCTAGGTCCTTATGCTTCCTAAACTGAAAAACGCTACTAAGGCGAATCCTCATAAGAGGGAGAGTTTTCCTATTTCAGAAAATAATTGAGAAGCAGAACGGACTCTATGCTGCTTGGACACTCTGAGTTAAGTGCACGTCAGTCCCTTATGCTTCCCAAACGTATAAACGCTTCTAAGGCCAATACTCATAAATGGCCATGTTGTCTCAGTTGAGGAAAGAAGTTAGAACTAGGACGGACTTAAGGAAGGTTGGATACTCTGAATTACAGGCAGGCCAAGTCCCTTATGCTTCCAAAACCTGTGAATGCTCCTGAGCCAAATACTCATAAATGGCAATGTGGTCCCAGTGGAGGAAAGAAGTTAGATCGAGGATGCACTTAAGGCAGGTTGTAAACTCTGAGTTAAGTGCAGGCCAAGTTCCTTATGCTTCCAAAACATATCAACGCTCTTCAGGCAAAAACTCATAAATGGCAAAGTTTTCGCTGTGAGGAATGAAGTTAGAATAAGGAGAGACGCTAGGCCGGTTGAATACTCTGAGATAAATGGAAGACTACGCCCTTATGCTTCCTAAACTGAAAAACTCTACTAAGGCGAATCCTCATAAATGGCAAAGTTTTCCTATTTCAGAAAATAATTGAGAAGAAGGACGGACTCTAGGCTGCTTGGACACTCTGAGTTAAGTGCCCGTCAAGTCCCTTATGCTTCCCAAACGTATAAACGCTACTAAGGCCAATACTCATAAATGGCAGTGTTGTCCCAGTGGAGGAAAGAAGTTAGAACGAGGACGGACGTAAGGCAGGTTGGATAGTCTGAGTTACAGGCAGGCCAAGTCCCTTCTACTTCCAAAACGTATAAACGCTCTTCAGGCAAACACTCATAAATGACACTGTGATCCCAGGGAGGAAAGAAATTAGAACTCGGACAGAGGCTAGGCAGGTTGAATACTCTGAGATAACTGCACGCCTAGGCACTTATGCTTCCAAAACGTAAAACGCTATTAAGTTGAATACTCATAATAGGCAATGTTTTCCCAGTTCAGAAAAGATGGGAGATGAAGGACGTACTCTAGACTGATTGGATACTCTGAGTTAAGTGCATGCCAAGTCCCTTGTGCTTCCAAAACCTATAAACGCGACTAAGGCAAATACTCATAAATGGCAATACTGTCCCAGTGGAGGAAAGAAGTTAGAACGAGGACGGACGTAAGGCAGGTTGGATACTCTGAGTTACAGGCAGGCCAAGTCCCTTCTACTTCCAAAACGTATAAACGCTCTTCAGGCAAACACTCATAAATGACACTGTGATCCCAGGGAGGAAAGAAATTAGAACTCGGACAGAGGCTAGGCAGGTTGAATAATCTGAGATAACTGCACGCCAAGGCACTTATGGCTCCAAAACGTAAAACGCTATTAAGTTGAATACTCATAGTAGGCTATGTTTTCCCAGTTCAGAAAAGAAGTGAAAACAAGGACGTACTCTAGGCTGCTTGGATACTCTGAGTTAAGGGCAACCCAGTCCCTTATGCTTCCAAAACTTATAAACGCGACTAAGGCAAATACTCATAAATGGCAATGCTGTCCCAGTTGAGGAAAGAAGTTAGAACGAGGACGGACGTAAGGCAGGTTGGATACTCTGAGTTACAGGCAGGCCAAGTCCCTTCTACTTCCAAAACGTATAAACGCTCTTCAGGCAAACACTCATAAATGACACTGTTATCCCAGGGAGGAAAGAAATTAGAACTCGGACACAGACTAGGCAGGTTGAATAATCTGAGATAACTGCACGCCTAGGCACTTATGGCTCCAAAACGTAAAACGCTATTAAGTTGAATACTCCTAGTAGGCAATGTTTTCCCAGTTCAGAAATGAAGTGAAAACAAGGACGTACTCTAGGCTGCTTGGATACTCTGAGTTAAGGGCAACCCAGTCCCTTATGCTTCCAAAACTTATAAACGCGACTAAGGCAAATACTCATAAATGGCAATGCTGTCCCAGTGGAGGAAAGAAGTTAGAACGAGGACGGACTTAAGGCAGGTTGGATACTCTGAGTTACAGGCAAGCCAAGGCCCTTCTGCTTCCAAAACGTATAAACGCTCTTCAGGCAAACACTCATCCATGGCACTGTTTTCCCAGAGTGGAAAGAAGAGAGAACTAGGACAGACGCGAGGCAGGTTGAAGACTCTGAGATAACTCTACACCTAGGTCCTTATGCTTCCAAAACGTAAAACGCTACTAAGGCGAATACTCATAAATGGCCCTGTTTTCCCAGTTCAGAAAAGAAGTGAGAAGAAGGACGAACTCTAGGCTGCTTGGATACTCTGAGTTATGTGTATGCCAAGTCCCATATGCTTCCAAAACCTGGGAACGCTTCTAAGGCGAATACTCATAAATAGCAATGTTGTCCCAGTGGAGGAAAGAAGTTAGATCGAGGACACACTTAAGGTAAGTTGGAGACTCTGAGTTAAGTGCAGGCCGAGTCCCTTATGCTTCCAAAACATATCAACGCTCTTCAGGCAAACACTCATAAATGGCATTGTTTTCGCAGTGAGGAATGAAGTTAGAACAAGGAGAGACGCTAGGCCGGTTGAATACTCTCAGATATGTGGAAGCCTAGGTCCTTAGGCTTCCTAAACTGAAAAACGCTACTAAGGCGAATCCTCATAAGAGGGAGAGTTTTCCTATTTCAGAAAATAATTGAGAAGCAGAACGGACTCTAGGCTGCTTGGACACTCTGAGTTAAGTGCACGTCAGTCCCTTATACTTCCCAAACGTATAAACGCTTCTAAGGCCAATACTCATAAATGGCCATGTTGTCTCAGTTGAGGAAAGAAGTTAGAACTAGGACGGACTTAAGGAAGGTTGGATACTCTGAGTTACAGGCAGGCCAAGTCCCTTATGCTTCCAAAACCTGTGAATGCTCCTAAGGCAAATACTCATAAATGGCAATGTGGTCCCAGTGGAGGAAAGAAGTTAGATCGAGGATGCACTTAAGGCAGGTTGTAAACTCTGAGTTAAGTGCAGGCCAAGTCCCTTATGCTTCCATAACATATCAACGCTCTTCAGGCAAAAACTCATAAATGGCAAAGTTTTCGCAGTGAGGAATGAAGTTAGAACAAGGAGAGACGCTAGGCCGGTTGAATACTCTGAGATAAGTGGAAGACTACGCCCTTATGCTTCCTAAACTGAAAAACTCTACTAAGGCGAATCCTCATAAATGGCAAAGTTTTCCTATTTCAGAAAATAATTGAGAAGAAGGACGGACTCTAGGCTGCTTGGACAGAGGCTATGCAGGTTGAATACTCTGAGATAACTGCACGCCTAGGCACTTATGCTTCCAAAACGTAAAACGCTATTAAGTTGAATACTCATAATAGGCAATGTTTTCCCAGTTCAGAAAAGATGGGAGAAGAAGGACGTACTCTAGACTGCTTGGATACTCTGAGTTAAGTGCATGCCAAGTCCCTTGTGCTTCCAAAACCTATAAACGCGACTAAGGCAAATACTCATAAATGGCAATGCTGTCCCAGTTGAGGAAAGAAGTTAGAACGAGGACGGACGTAAGGAAGGTTGGATACTCTGAGTTACAGGCAGGCCAAGTCCCTTCTACTTCCAAAACGTATAAACGCTCTTCAGGCAAACACTCATAAATGACACTGTGATCCCAGGGAGGAAAGAAATTAGAACTCGGACAGAGGCTAGGCAGGTTGAATAATCTGAGATAACTGCACGCCTAGGCACTTATGGCTCCAAAACGTAAAACGCTATTAAGTTGAATACTCATAGTAGGCAATGTTTTCCCAGTTCAGAAAAGAAGTGAAAAGAAGGACGTACCCTAGGCTGCTTGGATACTCTGAGTTAAGGGCAACCCAGTCCCTTATGCTTCCAAAACTTATAAACGCGACTAAGGCAAATACTCACAAATGGCAATGCTGTCCCAGTGGAGGAAAGAAGTTAGAACGAGGACGGACTTAAGGCAGGTTGAATACTCTGAGTTACAGGCAAGCCAAGGCCCTTCTACTTCCAAAACGTATAAACGCTCTTCAGGCAAGCACTCATCCATGGCACTGTTTTCCCAGAGTGGAAAGAAGAGAGAACTAGGACAGACGCGAGGCAGGTTGAAGACTCTGAGATAACTCTACACCTAGGTCCTTATGCTTCCAAAACGTAAAACGCTACTAAGGCGAATACTCATAAATGGCCCTGTTTTCCCAGTTCAGAAAAGAAGTGAGAAGAAGGACGAACTCTAGGCTGCTTGGTTACTCTGAGTTATGTGTATGCCAAGTCCCATATGCTTCCAAAACCTGGGAACGCTACTAAGGCGAATACTCATAAATACCAATGTTGTCCCAGTGGAGGAAAGAAGTTAGATCGAGGACACACTTAAGGTAGGTTGGAGACTCTGAGTTAAGTGCAGGCCAAGTCCCTTATGCTTCCAAAACGTGTAAATGCGACTAAGGCAAATACTCATAAAGGGCAATGTTGTCCCATTGGAGGAAAGAAGTTACAACGAGGACGGACTTAAGGCAGGTTGGATACTCTGAGTTACAGGCAAGCCAAGGCCCTTCAGCTTCCAAAATGTATAAACGCTCTTCAGGCAAACACTCATCCATGGCACTGTTTTCCCAGAGTGGAAAGAAGATAGAACTAGGACAGACGCGAGGCAAGTTGAAGACTCTGAGATAACTCTACACCTAGGTCCTTATGCTTCCAAAACGTAAAACGCTACTAAGGCGAATACTCATAAATGGCCCTGTTTTCCCAGTTCAGAAAAGAAGTGAGAAGAAGGACGAACTCTAGGCTGCTTGGATACTCTGAGTTATGTGTATGCCAAGTCCCATATGCTTCCAAAACCTGGGAACGCTACTAAGGCGAATACTCATAAATAGCAATGTTGTCCCAGTGGAGGAAAGAAGTTAGATCGAGGACACACTTAAGGTAGGTTGGAGACTCTGAGTTAAGTGCAGGCCAAGTCCCTTATGCTTCCAAAACATATCAACGCTCTTCAGGCAAACACTCATAAATGGCATTGTTTTCGCACTGAGGAATGAAGTTAGAACAAGGAGAGACGCTAGGCCGGTTGAATACTCTCAGATATGTGGAAGCCTAGGCCCTTATGCTTCCTAAACTGAAAAACGCTACTAAGGCGAATTCTCATAAGTGGGAGAGTTTTCCTATTTCAGAAAATGGTTGAGAAGAAGGACGGACTCTAGGCTGCTTGGACACTCTGAGTTAAGTGCACGTCAGTCCCTTATGCTTCCCAAACGTATAAACGCTTCTAAGGCCAATACTCATAAATGGCCATGTTGTCTCAGTTGAGGAAAGAAGTTAGAACGAGGACGGACTTAAGGATTGTTGCATACTCTGAGTTACAGGCAGGCCAAGTCCCTTATGCTTCCAAAACCTGTGAATGCTCCTAAGGCAAATACTCATAAATGGCAATGTGGTCCCAGTGGAGGAAAGAAGTTAGATCGAGGATGCACTTAAGGCAGGTTGTAAACTCTGAGTTAAGTGCAGGCCAAGTCCCTTATGCTTCCAAAACATATCAACGCTCTTCAGGCAAACACTCATAAATGGCAAAGTTTTCGCAGTGAGGAATGAAGTTAGAACAAGGAGAGACGCTAGGCCGGTTGAATACTCTGAGATAAGTGGAAGACTACGCCCTTATGCTTCCTAAACTGAAAAACGCTACTAAGGCGAATCCTCATAAATGGCAAAGTTTTCCTATTTCAGAAAATAATTGAGAAGAAGGACGGACTCTAGGCTGCTTGGACACTCTGAGTTAAGTGCCCGTCAAGTCCCTTATGCTTCCCAAACGTATAAACGCTACTAAGGCCAATACTCATAAATGGCAGTGTTGTCCCAGTGGAGGAAAGAAGTTAGAACGAGGACGGACGTAAGGCAGGTTGGATAGACTGAGTTACAGGCAGGCCAAGTCCCTTCTACTTCCAAAACGTATAAACGCTCTTCAGGCAAACACTCATAAATGACACTGTGATCCCAGGGAGGAAAGAAATTAGAACTCGGACAGAGGCTAGGCAGGTTGAATACTCTGAGATAACTGCACGCCTAGGCACTTATGCTTCCAAAACGTAAAACGCTATTAAGTTGAATACTCATAATAGGCAATGTTTTCCCAGTTCAGAAAAGATGGGAGAAGAAGGACGTACTCTAGACTGCTTGGATACTCTGAGTTAAGTGCATGCCAAGTCCTTTGTGCTTCCAAAACCTATAAACGCGACTAAGGCAAATACTCATAAATGGCAATGCTGTCCCAGTTGAGGAAAGAAGTTAGAACGAGGACGGACGTAAGGCAGGTTGGATACTCTGAGTTACAGGCAGGCCAAGTCCCTTCTACTTCCAAAACGTATAAACGCTCTTCAGGCAAACACTCATAAATGACACTGTGATCCCAGGGAGGAAAGAAATTAGAACTCGGACAGAGGCTAGGCAGGTTGAATAATCTGAGATAACTTCACGCCAAGCACTTATGGCTCCAAAACGTAAAACGCTATTAAGTTGAATACTCATAGTAGGCAATGTTTTCCCAGTTCAGAAAAGAAGTGAAAAGAAGGACGTACTCTAGGCTGCTTGGATACTCTGAGTTAAGAGCAACCCAGTCCCTTATGCTTCCAAAACTTATAAACGCGACTAAGGCAAATACTCATAAATGGCAATGCTGTCCCAGTGGAGGAAAGAAGTTAGAATGAGGACGGACTTAAGGCACGTTGGATACTCTGAGTTACACGCAAGCCAATGCCCTTCTGCTTCCAAAACGTATAAACACTCTTCAGGCAAACACTCATCCATGGCACTGTTTTCCCAGAGTGGAAAGAAGATAGAACTAGGACAGACGCGAGGCAAGTTGAAGACTCTGAGATAACTCTACACCTAGGTCCTTATGCTTCCAAAACGTAAAACGCTACTAAGGCGAATACTCATAAATGGCCCTGTTTTCCCAGTTCAGAAAAGAAGTGAGAAGAAGGACGAACTCTAGGCTGCTTGGATACTCTGAGTTATGTGTATGCCAAGTCCCATATGCTTCCAAAACCTGGGAACGCTTCTAAGGCGAATACTCATAAATAGCAATGTTGTCCCAGTGGAGGAAAGAAGTTAGATCGAGGACACACTTAAGGTAAGTTGGAGACTCTGAGTTAAGTGCAGGCCAAGTCCCTTATGCTTCCAAAACATATCAACGCTCTTCAGGCAAACACTCATAAATGGCATTGTTTTCGCAGTGAGGAATGAAGTTAGAACAAGGAGAGACGCTAGGCCGGTTGAATACTCTCAGATATGTGGAAGCCTAGGTCCTTAGGCTTCCTAAACTGAAAAACGCTACTAAGGCGAATCCTCATAAGAGGGAGAGTTTTCCTATTTCAGAAAATAATTGAGAAGCAGAACGGACTCTAGGCTGCTTGGACACTCTGAGTTAAGTGCACGTCAGTCCCTTATACTTCCCAAACGTATAAACGCTTCTAAGGCCAATACTCATAAATGGCCATGTTGTCTCAGTTGAGGAAAGAAGTTAGAACTAGGACGGACTTAAGGAAGGTTGGATACTCTGAGTTACAGGCAGGCCAAGTCCCTTATGCTTCCAAAACCTGTGAATGCTCCTAAGGCAAATACTCATAAATGGCAATGTGGTCCCAGTGGAGGAAAGAAGTTAGATCGAGGATGCACTTAAGGCAGGTTGTAAACTCTGAGTTAAGTGCAGGCCAAGTCCCTTATGCTTCCATAACATATCAACGCTCTTCAGGCAAAAACTCATAAATGGCAAAGTTTTCGCAGTGAGGAATGAAGTTAGAACAAGGAGAGACGCTAGGCCGGTTGAATACTCTGAGATAAGTGGAAGACTACGCCCTTATGCTTCCTAAACTGAAAAACTCTACTAAGGCGAATCCTCATAAATGGCAAAGTTTTCCTATTTCAGAAAATAATTGAGAAGAAGGACGGACTCTAGGCTGCTTGGACAGAGGCTATGCAGGTTGAATACTCTGAGATAACTGCACGCCTAGGCACTTATGCTTCCAAAACGTAAAACGCTATTAAGTTGAATACTCATAATAGGCAATGTTTTCCCAGTTCAGAAAAGATGGGAGAAGAAGGACGTACTCTAGACTGCTTGGATACTCTGAGTTAAGTGCATGCCAAGTCCCTTGTGCTTCCAAAACCTATAAACGCGACTAAGGCAAATACTCATAAATGGCAATGCTGTCCCAGTTGAGGAAAGAAGTTAGAACGAGGACGGACGTAAGGCAGGTTGGATACTCTGAGTTACAGGCAGGCCAAGTCCCTTCTACTTCCAAAACGTATAAACGCTCTTCAGGCAAACACTCATAAATGACACTGTGATCCCAGGGAGGAAAGAAATTAGAACTCGGACAGAGGCTAGGCAGGTTGAATAATCTGAGATAACTGCACGCCTAGGCACTTATGGCTCCAAAACGTAAAACGCTATTAAGTTGAATACTCCTAGTAGGCAATGTTTTCCCAGTTCAGAAATGAAGTGAAAACAAGGACGTACTCTAGGCTGCTTGGATACTCTGAGTTAAGGGCAACCCAGTCCCTTATGCTTCCAAAACTTATAAACGCGACTAAGGCAAATACTCACAAATGGCAATGCTGTCCCAGTGGAGGAAAGAAGTTAGAACGAGGACGGACTTAAGGCAGGTTGAATACTCTGAGTTACAGGCAAGCCAAGGCCCTTCTACTTCCAAAACGTATAAACGCTCTTCAGGCAAGCACTCATCCATGGCACTGTTTTCCCAGAGTGGAAAGAAGAGAGAACTAGGACAGACGCGAGGCAGGTTGAAGACTCTGAGATAACTCTACACCTAGGTCCTTATGCTTCCAAAACGTAAAACGCTACTAAGGCGAATACTCATAAATGGCCCTGTTTTCCCAGTTCAGAAAAGAAGTGAGAAGAAGGACGAACTCTAGGCTGCTTGGTTACTCTGAGTTATGTGTATGCCAAGTCCCATATGCTTCCAAAACCTGGGAACGCTACTAAGGCGAATACTCATAAATACCAATGTTGTCCCAGTGGAGGAAAGAAGTTAGATCGAGGACACACTTAAGGTAGGTTGGAGACTCTGAGTTAAGTGCAGGCCAAGTCCCTTATGCTTCCAAAACGTGTAAATGCGACTAAGGCAAATACTCATAAAGGGCAATGTTGTCCCATTGGAGGAAAGAAGTTACAACGAGGACGGACTTAAGGCAGGTTGGATACTCTGAGTTACAGGCAAGCCAAGGCCCTTCAGCTTCCAAAATGTATAAACGCTCTTCAGGCAAACACTCATCCATGGCACTGTTTTCCCAGAGTGGAAAGAAGATAGAACTAGGACAGACGCGAGGCAAGTTGAAGACTCTGAGATAACTCTACACCTAGGTCCTTATGCTTCCAAAACGTAAAACGCTACTAAGGCGAATACTCATAAATGGCCCTGTTTTCCCAGTTCAGAAAAGAAGTGAGAAGAAGGACGAACTCTAGGCTGCTTGGATACTCTGAGTTATGTGTATGCCAAGTCCCATATGCTTCCAAAACCTGGGAACGCTACTAAGGCGAATACTCATAAATAGCAATGTTGTCCCAGTGGAGGAAAGAAGTTAGATCGAGGACACACTTAAGGTAGGTTGGAGACTCTGAGTTAAGTGCAGGCCAAGTCCCTTATGCTTCCAAAACATATCAACGCTCTTCAGGCAAACACTCATAAATGGCATTGTTTTCGCACTGAGGAATGAAGTTAGAACAAGGAGAGACGCTAGGCCGGTTGAATACTCTCAGATATGTGGAAGCCTAGGCCCTTATGCTTCCTAAACTGAAAAACGCTACTAAGGCGAATTCTCATAAGTGGGAGAGTTTTCCTATTTCAGAAAATGGTTGAGAAGAAGGACGGACTCTAGGCTGCTTGGACACTCTGAGTTAAGTGCACGTCAGTCCCTTATGCTTCCCAAACGTATAAACGCTTCTAAGGCCAATACTCATAAATGGCCATGTTGTCTCAGTTGAGGAAAGAAGTTAGAACGAGGACGGACTTAAGGATTGTTGCATACTCTGAGTTACAGGCAGGCCAAGTCCCTTATGCTTCCAAAACCTGTGAATGCTCCTAAGGCAAATACTCATAAATGGCAATGTGGTCCCAGTGGAGGAAAGAAGTTAGATCGAGGATGCACTTAAGGCAGGTTGTAAACTCTGAGTTAAGTGCAGGCCAAGTCCCTTATGCTTCCAAAACATATCAACGCTCTTCAGGCAAACACTCATAAATGGCAAAGTTTTCGCAGTGAGGAATGAAGTTAGAACAAGGAGAGACGCTAGGCCGGTTGAATACTCTGAGATAAGTGGAAGACTACGCCCTTATGCTTCCTAAACTGAAAAACTCTACTAAGGCGAATCCTCATAAATGGCAAAGTTTTCCTATTTCAGAAAATAATTGAGAAGAAGGACGGACTCTAGGCTGCTTGGACACTCTGAGTTAAGTGCCCGTCAAGTCCCTTATGCTTCCCAAACGTATAAACGCTACTAAGGCCAATACTCATAAATGGCAGTGTTGTCCCAGTGGAGGAAAGAAGTTAGAACGAGGACGGACGTAAGGCAGGTTGGATAGTCTGAGTTACAGGCAGGCCAAGTCCCTTCTACTTCCAAAACGTATAAACGCTCTTCAGGCAAACACTCATAAATGACACTGTGATCCCAGGGAGGAAAGAAATTAGAACTCGGACAGAGGCTAGGCAGGTTGAATACTCTGAGATAACTGCACGCCTAGGCACTTATGCTTCCAAAACGTAAAACGCTATTAAGTTGAATACTCATAATAGGCAATGTTTTCCCAGTTCAGAAAAGATGGGAGAAGAAGGACGTACTCTAGACTGCTTGGATACTCTGAGTTAAGTGCATGCCAAGTCCTTTGTGCTTCCAAAACCTATAAACGCGACTAAGGCAAATACTCATAAATGGCAATGCTGTCCCAGTTGAGGAAAGAAGTTAGAACGAGGACGGACGTAAGGCAGGTTGGATACTCTGAGTTACAGGCAGGCCAAGTCCCTTCTACTTCCAAAACGTATAAACGCTCTTCAGGCAAACACTCATAAATGACACTGTGATCCCAGGGAGGAAAGAAATTAGAACTCGGACAGAGGCTAGGCAGGTTGAATAATCTGAGATAACTGCACGCCTAGGCACTTATGGCTCCAAAACGTAAAACGCTATTAAGTTGAATACTCATAGTAGGCAATGTTTTCCCAGTTCAGAAAAGAAGTGAAAAGAAGGACGTACCCTAGGCTGCTTGGATACTCTGAGTTAAGGGCAACCCAGTCCCTTATGCTTCCAAAACTTATAAACGCGACTAAGGCAAATACTCACAAATGGCAATGCTGTCCCAGTGGAGGAAAGAAGTTAGAACGAGGACGGACTTAAGGCAGGTTGAATACTCTGAGTTACAGGCAAGCCAAGGCCCTTCTACTTCCAAAACGTATAAACGCTCTTCAGGCAAGCACTCATCCATGGCACTGTTTTCCCAGAGTGGAAAGAAGAGAGAACTAGGACAGACGCGAGGCAGGTTGAAGACTCTGAGATAACTCTACACCTAGGTCCTTATGCTTCCAAAACGTAAAACGCTACTAAGGCGAATACTCATAAATGGCCCTGTTTTCCCAGTTCAGAAAAGAAGTGAGAAGAAGGACGAACTCTAGGCTGCTTGGTTACTCTGAGTTATGTGTATGCCAAGTCCCATATGCTTCCAAAACCTGGGAACGCTACTAAGGCGAATACTCATAAATACCAATGTTGTCCCAGTGGAGGAAAGAAGTTAGATCGAGGACACACTTAAGGTAGGTTGGAGACTCTGAGTTAAGTGCAGGCCAAGTCCCTTATGCTTCCAAAACGTGTAAATGCGACTAAGGCAAATACTCATAAAGGGCAATGTTGTCCCATTGGAGGAAAGAAGTTAGAACGAGGACGGACTTAAGGCAGGTTGGATACTCTGAGTTACAGGCAAGCCAAGGCCCTTCAGCTTCCAAAATGTATAAACGCTCTTCAGGCAAACACTCATCCATGGCACTGTTTTCCCAGAGTGGAAAGAAGATAGAACTAGGACAGACGCGAGGCAAGTTGAAGACTCTGAGATAACTCTACACCTAGGTCCTTATGCTTCCAAAACGTAAAACGCTACTAAGGCGAATACTCATAAATGGCCCTGTTTTCCCAGTTCAGAAAAGAAGTGAGAAGAAGGACGAACTCTAGGCTGCTTGGATACTCTGAGTTATGTGTATGCCAAGTCCCATATGCTTCCAAAACCTGGGAACGCTACTAAGGCGAATACTCATAAATAGCAATGTTGTCCCAGTGGAGGAAAGAAGTTAGATCGAGGACACACTTAAGGTAGGTTGGAGACTCTGAGTTAAGTGCAGGCCAAGTCCCTTATGCTTCCAAAACATATCAACGCTCTTCAGGCAAACACTCATAAATGGCATTGTTTTCGCACTGAGGAATGAAGTTAGAACAAGGAGAGACGCTAGGCCGGTTGAATACTCTCAGATATGTGGAAGCCTAGGCCCTTATGCTTCCTAAACTGAAAAACGCTACTAAGGCGAATTCTCATAAGTGGGAGAGTTTTCCTATTTCAGAAAATGGTTGAGAAGAAGGACGGACTCTAGGCTGCTTGGACACTCTGAGTTAAGTGCACGTCAGTCCCTTATACTTCCCAAACGTATAAACGCTTCTAAGGCCAATACTCATAAATGGCCATGTTGTCTCAGTTGAGGAAAGAAGTTAGAACTAGGACGGACTTAAGGAAGGTTGGATACTCTGAGTTACAGGCAGGCCAAGTCCCTTATGCTTCCAAAACCTGTGAATGCTCCTAAGGCAAATACTCATAAATGGCAATGTGGTCCCAGTGGAGGAAAGAAGTTAGATCGAGGATGCACTTAAGGCAGGTTGTAAACTCTGAGTTAAGTGCAGGCCAAGTCCCTTATGCTTCCATAACATATCAACGCTCTTCAGGCAAAAACTCATAAATGGCAAAGTTTTCGCAGTGAGGAATGAAGTTAGAACAAGGAGAGACGCTAGGCCGGTTGAATACTCTGAGATAAGTGGAAGACTACGCCCTTATGCTTCCTAAACTGAAAAACTCTACTAAGGCGAATCCTCATAAATGGCAAAGTTTTCCTATTTCAGAAAATAATTGAGAAGAAGGACGGACTCTAGGCTGCTTGGACAGAGGCTATGCAGGTTGAATACTCTGAGATAACTGCACGCCTAGGCACTTATGCTTCCAAAACGTAAAACGCTATTAAGTTGAATACTCATAATAGGCAATGTTTTCCCAGTTCAGAAAAGATGGGAGAAGAAGGACGTACTCTAGACTGCTTGGATACTCTGAGTTAAGTGCATGCCAAGTCCCTTGTGCTTCCAAAACCTATAAACGCGACTAAGGCAAATACTCATAAATGGCAATGCTGTCCCAGTTGAGGAAAGAAGTTAGAACGAGGACGGACGTAAGGCAGGTTGGATACTCTGAGTTACAGGCAGGCCAAGTCCCTTCTACTTCCAAAACGTATAAACGCTCTTCAGGCAAACACTCATAAATGACACTGTGATCCCAGGGAGGAAAGAAATTCGAACTCGGACAGAGGCTAGGCAGGTTGAATAATCTGAGATAACTGCACGCCTAGGCACTTATGGCTCCAAAACGTAAAACGCTATTAAGTTGAATACTCAGAGTAGGCAATGTTTTCCCAGTTCAGAAAAGAAGTGAAAAGAAGGACGTACTCTAGGCTGCTTGGATACTCTGAGTTAAGAGCAACCCAGTCCCTTATGCTTCCAAAACTTATAAACGCGACTAAGGCAAATACTCATAAATGGCAATGCTGTCCCAGTGGAGGAAAGAAGTTAGAATGAGGACGGACTTAAGGCACGTTGGATACTCTGAGTTACACGCAAGCCAATGCCCTTCTGCTTCCGAAACGTATAAACACTCTTCAGGCAAACACTCATCCATGGCACTGTTTTCCCAGAGTGGAAAGAAGATAGAACTAGGACAGACGCGAGGCAAGTTGAAGACTCTGAGATAACTCTACACCTAGGTCCTTATGCTTCCAAAACGTAAAACGCTACTAAGGCGAATACTCATAAATGGCCCTGTTTTCCCAGTTCAGAAAAGAAGTGAGAAGAAGGACGAACTCTAGGCTGCTTGGATACTCTGAGTTATGTGTATGCCAAGTCCCATATGCTTCCAAAACCTGGGAACGCTTCTAAGGCGAATACTCATAAATAGCAATGTTGTCCCAGTGGAGGAAAGAAGTTAGATCGAGGACACACTTAAGGTAAGTTGGAGACTCTGAGTTAAGTGCAGGCCAAGTCCCTGATGCTTCCAAAACATATCAACGCTCTTCAGGCAAACACTCATAAATGGCATTGTTTTCGCAGTGAGGAATGAAGTTAGAACAAGGAGAGACGCTAGGCCGGTTGAATACTCTCTGATATGTGGAAGCCTAGGTCCTTAGGCTTCCTAAACTGAAAAACGCTACTAAGGCGAATCCTCATAAGAGGGAGAGTTTTCCTATTTCAGAAAATAATTGAGAAGAAGAACGGACTCTAGGCTGCTTGGACACTCTGAGTTAAGTGCACGTCAGTCCCTTATACTTCCCAAACGTATAAACGCTTCTAAGGCCAATACTCATAAATGGCCATGTTGTCTCAGTTGAGGAAAGAAGTTAGAACTAGGACGGACTTAAGGAAGGTTGGATACTCTGAGTTACAGGCAGGCCAAGTCCCTTATGCTTCCAAAACCTGTGAATGCTCCTAAGGCAAATACTCATAAATGGCAATGTGGTCCCAGTGGAGGAAAGAAGTTAGATCGAGGATGCACTTAAGGCAGGTTGTAAACTCTGAGTTAAGTGCAGGCCAAGTCCCTTATGCTTCCATAACATATCAACGCTCTTCAGGCAAAAACTCATAAATGGCAAAGTTTTCGCAGTGAGGAATGAAGTTAGAACAAGGAGAGACGCTAGGCCGGTTGAATACTCTGAGATAAGTGGAAGACTACGCCCTTATGCTTCCTAAACTGAAAAACTCTACTAAGGCGAATCCTCATAAATGGCAAAGTTTTCCTATTTCAGAAAATAATTGAGAAGAAGGACGGACTCTAGGCTGCTTGGACAGAGGCTATGCAGGTTGAATACTCTGAGATAACTGCACGCCTAGGCACTTATGCTTCCAAAACGTAAAACGCTATTAAGTTGAATACTCATAATAGGCAATGTTTTCCCAGTTCAGAAAAGATGGGAGAAGAAGGACGTACTCTAGACTGCTTGGATACTCTGAGTTAAGTGCATGCCAAGTCCCTTGTGCTTCCAAAACCTATAAACGCGACTAAGGCAAATACTCATAAATGGCAATGCTGTCCCAGTTGAGGAAAGAAGTTAGAACGAGGACGGACGTAAGGCAGGTTGGATACTCTGAGTTACAGGCAGGCCAAGTCCCTTCTACTTCCAAAACGTATAAACGCTCTTCAGGCAAACACTCATAAATGACACTGTGATCCCAGGGAGGAAAGAAATTAGAACTCGGACAGAGGCTAGGCAGGTTGAATAATCTGAGATAACTGCACGCCTAGGCACTTATGGCTCCAAAACGTAAAACGCTATTAAGTTGAATACTCATAGTAGGCAATGTTTTCCCAGTTCAGAAAAGAAGTGAAAAGAAGGACGTACTCTAGGCTGCTTGGATACTCTGAGTTAAGGGCAACCCAGTCCCTTATGCTTCCAAAACTTATAAACGCGACTAAGGCAAATACTCACAAATGGCAATGCTGTCCCAGTGGAGGAAAGAAGTTAGAACGAGGACGGACTTAAGGCAGGTTGAATACTCTGAGTTACAGGCAAGCCAAGGCCCTTCTACTTCCAAAACGTATAAACGCTCTTCAGGCAAGCACTCATCCATGGCACTGTTTTCCCAGAGTGGAAAGAAGAGAGAACTAGGACAGACGCGAGGCAGGTTGAAGACTCTGAGATAACTCTACACCTAGGTCCTTATGCTTCCAAAACGTAAAACGCTACTAAGGCGAATACTCATAAATGGCCCTGTTTTCCCAGTTCAGAAAAGAAGTGAGAAGAAGGACGAACTCTAGGCTGCTTGGTTACTCTGAGTTATGTGTATGCCAAGTCCCATATGCTTCCAAAACCTGGGAACGCTACTAAGGCGAATACTCATAAATACCAATGTTGTCCCAGTGGAGGAAAGAAGTTAGATCGAGGACACACTTAAGGTAGGTTGGAGACTCTGAGTTAAGTGCAGGCCAAGTCCCTTATGCTTCCAAAACGTGTAAATGCGACTAAGGCAAATACTCATAAAGGGCAATGTTGTCCCATTGGAGGAAAGAAGTTAGAACGAGGACGGACTTAAGGCAGGTTGGATACTCTGAGTTACAGGCAAGCCAAGGCCCTTCAGCTTCCAAAATGTATAAACGCTCTTCAGGCAAACACTCATCCATGGCACTGTTTTCCCAGAGTGGAAAGAAGATAGAACTAGGACAGACGCGAGGCAAGTTGAAGACTCTGAGATAACTCTACACCTAGGTCCTTATGCTTCCAAAACGTAAAACGCTACTAAGGCGAATACTCATAAATGGCCCTGTTTTCCCAGTTCAGAAAAGAAGTGAGAAGAAGGACGAACTCTAGGCTGCTTGGATACTCTGAGTTATGTGTATGCCAAGTCCCATATGCTTCCAAAACCTGGGAACGCTACTAAGGCGAATACTCATAAATAGCAATGTTGTCCCAGTGGAGGAAAGAAGTTAGATCGAGGACACACTTAAGGTAGGTTGGAGACTCTGAGTTAAGTGCAGGCCAAGTCCCTTATGCTTCCAAAACATATCAACGCTCTTCAGGCAAACACTCATAAATGGCATTGTTTTCGCACTGAGGAATGAAGTTAGAACAAGGAGAGACGCTAGGCCGGTTGAATACTCTCATATATGTGGAAGCCTAGGCCCTTATGCTTCCTAAACTGAAAAACGCTACTAAGGCGAATTCTCATAAGTGGGAGAGTTTTCCTATTTCAGAAAATGGTTGAGAAGAAGGACGGACTCTAGGCTGCTTGGACACTCTGAGTTAAGTGCACGTCAGTCCCTTATGCTTCCCAAACGTATAAACGCTTCTAAGGCCAATACTCATAAATGGCCATGTTGTCTCAGTTGAGGAAAGAAGTTAGAACGAGGACGGACTTAAGGATTGTTGCATACTCTGAGTTACAGGCAGGCCAAGTCCCTTATGCTTCCAAAACCTGTGAATGCTCCTAAGGCAAATACTCATAAATGGCAATGTGGTCCCAGTGGAGGAAAGAAGTTAGATCGAGGATGCACTTAAGGCAGGTTGTAAACTCTGAGTTAAGTGCAGGCCAAGTCCCTTATGCTTCCAAAACATATCAACGCTCTTCAGGCAAACACTCATAAATGGCAAAGTTTTCGCCGTGAGGAATGAAGTTAGAACAAGGAGAGACGCTAGGCCGGTTGAATACTCTGAGATAAGTGGAAGACTACGCCCTTATGCTTCCTAAACTGAAAAACTCTACTAAGGCGAATCCTCATAAATGGCAAAGTTTTCCTATTTCAGAAAATAATTGAGAAGAAGGACGGACTCTAGGCTGCTTGGACACTCTGAGTTAAGTGCCCGTCAAGTCCCTTATGCTTCCCAAACGTATAAACGCTACTAAGGCCAATACTCATAAATGGCAGTGTTGTCCCAGTGGAGGAAAGAAGTTAGAACGAGGACGGACGTAAGGCAGGTTGGATAGTCTGAGTTACAGGCAGGCCAAGTCCCTTCTACTTCCAAAACGTATAAACGCTCTTCAGGCAAACACTCATAAATGACACTGTGATCCCAGGGAGGAAAGAAATTAGAACTCGGACAGAGGCTAGGCAGGTTGAATACTCTGAGATAACTGCACGCCTAGGCACTTATGCTTCCAAAACGTAAAACGCTATTAAGTTGAATACTCATAATAGGCAATGTTTTCCCAGTTCAGAAAAGATGGGAGAAGAAGGACGTACTCTAGACTGCTTGGATACTCTGAGTTAAGTGCATGCCAAGTCCTTTGTGCTTCCAAAACCTATAAACGCGACTAAGGCAAATACTCATAAATGGCAATGCTGTCCCAGTTGAGGAAAGAAGTTAGAACGAGGACGGACGTAAGGCAGGTTGGATACTCTGAGTTACAGGCAGGCCAAGTCCCTTCTACTTCCAAAACGTATAAACGCTCTTCAGGCAAACACTCATAAATGACACTGTGATCCCAGGGAGGAAAGAAATTAGAACTCGGACAGAGGCTAGGCAGGTTGAATAATCTGAGATAACTGCACGCCTAGGCACTTATGGCTCCAAAACGTAAAACGCTATTAAGTTGAATACTCATAGTAGGCAATGTTTTCCCAGTTCAGAAAAGAAGTGAAAAGAAGGACGTACCCTAGGCTGCTTGGATACTCTGAGTTAAGGGCAACCCAGTCCCTTATGCTTCCAAAACTTATAAACGCGACTAAGGCAAATACTCACAAATGGCAATGCTGTCCCAGTGGAGGAAAGAAGTTAGAACGAGGACGGACTTAAGGCAGGTTGAATACTCTGAGTTACAGGCAAGCCAAGGCCCTTCTACTTCCAAAACGTATAAACGCTCTTCAGGCAAGCACTCATCCATGGCACTGTTTTCCCAGAGTGGAAAGAAGAGAGAACTAGGACAGACGCGAGGCAGGTTGAAGACTCTGAGATAACTCTACACCTAGGTCCTTATGCTTCCAAAACGTAAAACGCTACTAAGGCGAATACTCATAAATGGCCCTGTTTTCCCAGTTCAGAAAAGAAGTGAGAAGAAGGACGAACTCTAGGCTGCTTGGTTACTCTGAGTTATGTGTATGCCAAGTCCCATATGCTTCCAAAACCTGGGAACGCTACTAAGGCGAATACTCATAAATACCAATGTTGTCCCAGTGGAGGAAAGAAGTTAGATCGAGGACACACTTAAGGTAGGTTGGAGACTCTGAGTTAAGTGCAGGCCAAGTCCCTTATGCTTCCAAAACGTGTAAATGCGACTAAGGCAAATACTCATAAAGGGCAATGTTGTCCCATTGGAGGAAAGAAGTTACAACGAGGACGGACTTAAGGCAGGTTGGATACTCTGAGTTACAGGCAAGCCAAGGCCCTTCAGCTTCCAAAATGTATAAACGCTCTTCAGGCAAACACTCATCCATGGCACTGTTTTCCCAGAGTGGAAAGAAGATAGAACTAGGACAGACGCGAGGCAAGTTGAAGACTCTGAGATAACTCTACACCTAGGTCCTTATGCTTCCAAAACGTAAAACGCTACTAAGGCGAATACTCATAAATGGCCCTGTTTTCCCAGTTCAGAAAAGAAGTGAGAAGAAGGACGAACTCTAGGCTGCTTGGATACTCTGAGTTATGTGTATGCCAAGTCCCATATGCTTCCAAAACCTGGGAACGCTACTAAGGCGAATACTCATAAATAGCAATGTTGTCCCAGTGGAGGAAAGAAGTTAGATCGAGGACACACTTAAGGTAGGTTGGAGACTCTGAGTTAAGTGCAGGCCAAGTCCCTTATGCTTCCAAAACATATCAACGCTCTTCAGGCAAACACTCATAAATGGCATTGTTTTCGCACTGAGGAATGAAGTTAGAACAAGGAGAGACGCTAGGCCGGTTGAATACTCTCAGATATGTGGAAGCCTAGGCCCTTATGCTTCCTAAACTGAAAAACGCTACTAAGGCGAATTCTCATAAGTGGGAGAGTTTTCCTATTTCAGAAAATGGTTGAGAAGAAGGACGGACTCTAGGCTGCTTGGACACTCTGAGTTAAGTGCACGTCAGTCCCTTATACTTCCCAAACGTATAAACGCTTCTAAGGCCAATACTCATAAATGGCCATGTTGTCTCAGTTGAGGAAAGAAGTTAGAACTAGGACGGACTTAAGGAAGGTTGGATACTCTGAGTTACAGGCAGGCCAAGTCCCTTATGCTTCCAAAACCTGTGAATGCTCCTAAGGCAAATACTCATAAATGGCAATGTGGTCCCAGTGGAGGAAAGAAGTTAGATCGAGGATGCACTTAAGGCAGGTTGTAAACTCTGAGTTAAGTGCAGGCCAAGTCCCTTATGCTTCCATAACATATCAACGCTCTTCAGGCAAAAACTCATAAATGGCAAAGTTTTCGCAGTGAGGAATGAAGTTAGAACAAGGAGAGACGCTAGGCCGGTTGAATACTCTGAGATAAGTGGAAGACTACGCCCTTATGCTTCCTAAACTGAAAAACTCTACTAAGGCGAATCCTCATAAATGGCAAAGTTTTCCTATTTCAGAAAATAATTGAGAAGAAGGACGGACTCTAGGCTGCTTGGACAGAGGCTATGCAGGTTGAATACTCTGAGATAACTGCACGCCTAGGCACTTATGCTTCCAAAACGTAAAACGCTATTAAGTTGAATACTCATAATAGGCAATGTTTTCCCAGTTCAGAAAAGATGGGAGAAGAAGGACGTACTCTAGACTGCTTGGATACTCTGAGTTAAGTGCATGCCAAGTCCCTTGTGCTTCCAAAACCTATAAACGCGACTAAGGCAAATACTCATAAATGGCAATGCTGTCCCAGTTGAGGAAAGAAGTTAGAACGAGGACGGACGTAAGGCAGGTTGGATACTCTGAGTTACAGGCAGGCCAAGTCCCTTCTACTTCCAAAACGTATAAACGCTCTTCAGGCAAACACTCATAAATGACACTGTGATCCCAGGGAGGAAAGAAATTAGAACTCGGACAGAGGCTAGGCAGGTTGAATAATCTGAGATAACTGCACGCCTAGGCACTTATGGCTCCAAAACGTAAAACGCTATTAAGTTGAATACTCATAGTAGGCAATGTTTTCCCAGTTCAGAAAAGAAGTGAAAAGAAGGACGTACCCTAGGCTGCTTGGATACTCTGAGTTAAGGGCAACCCAGTCCCTTATGCTTCCAAAACTTATAAACGCGACTAAGGCAAATACTCACAAATGGCAATGCTGTCCCAGTGGAGGAAAGAAGTTAGAACGAGGACGGACTTAAGGCAGGTTGAATACTCTGAGTTACAGGCAAGCCAAGGCCCTTCTACTTCCAAAACGTATAAACGCTCTTCAGGCAAGCACTCATCCATGGCACTGTTTTCCCAGAGTGGTAAGAAGAGAGAACTAGGACAGACGCGAGGCAGGTTGAAGACTCTGAGATAACTCTACACCTAGGTCCTTATGCTTCCAAAACGTAAAACGCTACTAAGGCGAATACTCATAAATGGCCCTGTTTTCCCAGTTCAGAAAAGAAGTGAGAAGAAGGACGAACTCTAGGCTGCTTGGTTACTCTGAGTTATGTGTATGCCAAGTCCCATATGCTTCCAAAACCTGGGAACGCTACTAAGGCGAATACTCATAAATACCAATGTTGTCCCAGTGGAGGAAAGAAGTTAGATCGAGGACACACTTAAGGTAGGTTGGAGACTCTGAGTTAAGTGCAGGCCAAGTCCCTTATGCTTCCAAAACGTGTAAATGCGACTAAGGCAAATACTCATAAAGGGCAATGTTGTCCCATTGGAGGAAAGAAGTTAGAACGAGGACGGACTTAAGGCAGGTTGGATACTCTGAGTTACAGGCAAGCCAAGGCTCTTCAGCTTCCAAAATGTATAAACGCTCTTCAGGCAAACACTCATCCATGGCACTGTTTTCCCAGAGTGGAAAGAAGATAGAACTAGGACAGACGCGAGGCAAGTTGAAGACTCTGAGATAACTCTACACCTAGGTCCTTATGCTTCCAAAACGTAAAACGCTACTAAGGCGAATACTCATAAATGGCCCTGTTTTCCCAGTTCAGAAAAGAAGTGAGAAGAAGGACGAACTCTAGGCTGCTTGGATACTCTGAGTTATGTGTATGCCAAGTCCCATATGCTTCCAAAACCTGGGAACGCTACTAAGGCGAATACTCATAAATAGCAATGTTGTCCCAGTGGAGGAAAGAAGTTAGATCGAGGACACACTTAAGGTAGGTTGGAGACTCTGAGTTAAGTGCAGGCCAAGTCCCTTATGCTTCCAAAACATATCAACGCTCTTCAGGCAAACACTCATAAATGGCATTGTTTTCGCACTGAGGAATGAAGTTAGAACAAGGAGAGACGCTAGGCCGGTTGAATACTCTCATATATGTGGAAGCCTAGGCCCTTATGCTTCCTAAACTGAAAAACGCTACTAAGGCGAATTCTCATAAGTGGGAGAGTTTTCCTATTTCAGAAAATGGTTGAGAAGAAGGACGGACTCTAGGCTGCTTGGACACTCTGAGTTAAGTGCACGTCAGTCCCTTATGCTTCCCAAACGTATAAACGCTTCTAAGGCCAATACTCATAAATGGCCATGTTGTCTCAGTTGAGGAAAGAAGTTAGAACGAGGACGGACTTAAGGATTGTTGCATACTCTGAGTTACAGGCAGGCCAAGTCCCTTATGCTTCCAAAACCTGTGAATGCTCCTAAGGCAAATACTCATAAATGGCAATGTGGTCCCAGTGGAGGAAAGAAGTTAGATCGAGGATGCACTTAAGGCAGGTTGTAAACTCTGAGTTAAGTGCAGGCCAAGTCCCTTATGCTTCCAAAACATATCAACGCTCTTCAGGCAAACACTCATAAATGGCAAAGTTTTCGCAGTGAGGAATGAAGTTAGAACAAGGAGAGACGCTAGGCCGGTTGAATACTCTGAGATAAGTGGAAGACTACGCCCTTATGCTTCCTAAACTGAAAAACTCTACTAAGGCGAATCCTCATAAATGGCAAAGTTTTCCTATTTCAGAAAATAATTGAGAAGAAGGACGGACTCTAGGCTGCTTGGACACTCTGAGTTAAGTGCCCGTCAAGTCCCTTATGCTTCCCAAACGTATAAACGCTACTAAGGCCAATACTCATAAATGGCAGTGTTGTCCCAGTGGAGGAAAGAAGTTAGAACGAGGACGGACGTAAGGCAGGTTGGATAGACTGAGTTACAGGCAGGCCAAGTCCCTTCTACTTCCAAAACGTATAAACGCTCTTCAGGCAAACACTCATAAATGACACTGTGATCCCAGGGAGGAAAGAAATTAGAACTCGGACAGAGGCTAGGCAGGTTGAATACTCTGAGATAACTGCACGCCTAGGCACTTATGCTTCCAAAACGTAAAACGCTATTAAGTTGAACACTCATAATAGGCAATGTTTTCCCAGTTCAGAAAAGATGGGAGAAGAAGGACGTACTCTAGACTGCTTGGATACTCTGAGTTAAGTGCATGCCAAGTCCTTTGTGCTTCCAAAACCTATAAACGCGACTAAGGCAAATACTCATAAATGGCAATGCTGTCCCAGTTGAGGAAAGAAGTTAGAACGAGGACGGACGTAAGGCAGGTTGGATACTCTGAGTTACAGGCAGGCCAAGTCCCTTCTACTTCCAAAACGTATAAACGCTCTTCAGGCAAACACTCATAAATGACACTGTGATCCCAGGGAGGAAAGAAATTAGAACTCGGACAGAGGCTAGGCAGGTTGAATAATCTGAGATAACTGCACGCCTAGGCACTTATGGCTCCAAAACGTAAAACGCTATTAAGTTGAATACTCATAGTAGGCAATGTTTTCCCAGTTCAGAAAAGAAGTGAAAAGAAGGACGTACTCTAGGCTGCTTGGATACTCTGAGTTAAGAGCAACCCAGTCCCTTATGCTTCCAAAACTTATAAACGCGACTAAGGCAAATACTCATAAATGGCAATGCTGTCCCAGTGGAGGAAAGAAGTTAGAATGAGGACGGACTTAAGGCACGTTGGATACTCTGAGTTACACGCAAGCCAATGCCCTTCTGCTTCCAAAACGTATAAACACTCTTCAGGCAAACACTCATCCATGGCACTGTTTTCCCAGAGTGGAAAGAAGAGAGAACTAGGACAGACGCGAGGCAGGTTGAAGACTCTGAGATAACTCTACACCTAGGTCCTTATGCTTCCAAAACGTAAAACGCTACTAAGGCGAATACTCATAAATGGCCCTGTTTTCCCAGTTCAGAAAAGAAGTGAGAAGAAGGACGAACTCTAGGCTGCTTGGATACTCTGAGTTATGTGTATGCCAAGTCCCATATGCTTCCAAAACCTGGGAACGCTTCTAAGGCGAATACTCATAAATAGCAATGTTGTCCCAGTGGAGGAAAGAAGTTAGATCGAGGACACACTTAAGGTAAGTTGGAGACTCTGAGTTAAGTGCAGGCCAAGTCCCTTATGCTTCCAAAACATATCAACGCTCTTCAGGCAAACACTCATAAATGGCATTGTTTTCGCAGTGAGGAATGAAGTTAGAACAAGGAGAGACGCTAGGCCGGTTGAATACTCTCAGATATGTGGAAGCCTAGGTCCTTAGGCTTCCTAAACTGAAAAACGCTACTAAGGCGAATCCTCATAAGAGGGAGAGTTTTCCTATTTCAGAAAATAATTGAGAAGCAGAACGGACTCTAGGCTGCTTGGACACTCTGAGTTAAGTGCACGTCAGTCCCTTATACTTCCCAAACGTATAAACGCTTCTAAGGCCAATACTCATAAATGGCCATGTTGTCTCAGTTGAGGAAAGAAGTTAGAACTAGGACGGACTTAAGGAAGGTTGGATACTCTGAGTTACAGGCAGGCCAAGTCCCTTATGCTTCCAAAACCTGTGAATGCTCCTAAGGCAAATACTCATAAATGGCAATGTGGTCCCAGTGGAGGAAAGAAGTTAGATCGAGGATGCACTTAAGGCAGGTTGTAAACTCTGAGTTAAGTGCAGGCCAAGTCCCTTATGCTTCCATAACATATCAACGCTCTTCAGGCAAAAACTCATAAATGGCAAAGTTTTCGCAGTGAGGAATGAAGTTAGAACAAGGAGAGACGCTAGGCCGGTTGAATACTCTGAGATAAGTGGAAGACTACGCCCTTATGCTTCCTAAACTGAAAAACTCTACTAAGGCTAATCCTCATAAATGGGAAAGTTTTCCTATTTCAGAAAATAATTGAGAAGAAGGACGGACTCTAGGCTGCTTGGACAGAGGCTATGCAGGTTGAATACTCTGAGATAACTGCACGCCTAGGCACTTATGCTTCCAAAACATAAAACGCTATTAAGTTGAATACTCATAATAGGCAATGTTTTCCCAGTTCAGAAAAGATGGGAGAAGAAGGACGTACTCTAGACTGCTTGGATACTCTGAGTTAAGTGCATGCCAAGTCCCTTGTGCTTCCAAAACCTATAAACGCGACTAAGGCAAATACTCATAAATGGCAATGCTGTCCCAGTTGAGGAAAGAAGTTAGAACGAGGACGGACGTAAGGCAGGTTGGATACTCTGAGTTACAGGCAGGCCAAGTCCCTTCTACTTCCAAAACGTATAAACGCTCTTCAGGCAAACACTCATAAATGACACTGTGATCCCAGGGAGGAAAGAAATTAGAACTCGGACAGAGGCTAGGCAGGTTGAATAATCTGAGATAACTGCACGCCTAGGCACTTATGGCTCCAAAACGTAAAACGCTATTAAGTTGAATACTCATAGTAGGCAATGTTTTCCCAGTTCAGAAAAGAAGTGAAAAGAAGGACGTACTCTAGGCTGCTTGGATACTCTGAGTTAAGGGCAACCCAGTCCCTTATGCTTCCAAAACTTATAAACGCGACTAAGGCAAATACTCACAAATGGCAATGCTGTCCCAGTGGAGGAAAGAAGTTAGAACGAGGACGGACTTAAGGCAGGTTGAATACTCTGAGTTACAGGCAAGCCAAGGCCCTTCTACTTCCAAAACGTATAAACGCTCTTCAGGCAAGCACTCATCCATGGCACTGTTTTCCCAGAGTGGAAAGAAGAGAGAACTAGGACAGACGCGAGGCAGGTTGAAGACTCTGAGATAACTCTACACCTAGGTCCTTATGCTTCCAAAACGTAAAACGCTACTAAGGCGAATACTCATAAATGGCCCTGTTTTCCCAGTTCAGAAAAGAAGTGAGAAGAAGGACGAACTCTAGGCTGCTTGGTTACTCTGAGTTATGTGTATGCCAAGTCCCATATGCTTCCAAAACCTGGGAACGCTACTAAGGCGAATACTCATAAATACCAATGTTGTCCCAGTGGAGGAAAGAAGTTAGATCGAGGACACACTTAAGGTAGGTTGGAGACTCTGAGTTAAGTGCAGGCCAAGTCCCTTATGCTTCCAAAACGTGTAAATGCGACTAAGGCAAATACTCATAAAGGGCAATGTTGTCCCATTGGAGGAAAGAAGTTACAACGAGGACGGACTTAAGGCAGGTTGGATACTCTGAGTTACAGGCAAGCCAAGGCCCTTCAGCTTCCAAAATGTATAAACGCTCTTCAGGCAAACACTCATCCATGGCACTGTTTTCCCAGAGTGGAAAGAAGATAGAACTAGGACAGACGCGAGGCAAGTTGAAGACTCTGAGATAACTCTACACCTAGGTCCTTATGCTTCCAAAACGTAAAACGCTACTAAGGCGAATACTCATAAATGGCCCTGTTTTCCCAGTTCAGAAAAGAAGTGAGAAGAAGGACGAACTCTAGGCTGCTTGGATACTCTGAGTTATGTGTATGCCAAGTCCCATATGCTTCCAAAACCTGGGAACGCTACTAAGGCGAATACTCATAAATAGCAATGTTGTCCCAGTGGAGGAAAGAAGTTAGATCGAGGACACACTTAAGGTAGGTTGGAGACTCTGAGTTAAGTGCAGGCCAAGTCCCTTATGCTTCCAAAACATATCAACGCTCTTCAGGCAAACACTCATAAATGGCATTGTTTTCGCACTGAGGAATGAAGTTAGAACAAGGAGAGACGCTAGGCCGGTTGAATACTCTCAGATATGTGGAAGCCTAGGCCCTTATGCTTCCTAAACTGAAAAACGCTACTAAGGCGAATTCTCATAAGTGGGAGAGTTTTCCTATTTCAGAAAATGGTTGAGAAGAAGGACGGACTCTAGGCTGCTTGGACACTCTGAGTTAAGTGCACGTCAGTCCCTTATGCTTCCCAAACGTATAAACGCTTCTAAGGCCAATACTCATAAATGGCCATGTTGTCTCAGTTGAGGAAAGAAGTTAGAACGAGGACGGACTTAAGGATTGTTGCATACTCTGAGTTACAGGCAGGCCAAGTCCCTTATGCTTCCAAAACCTGTGAATGCTCCTAAGGCAAATACTCATAAATGGCAATGTGGTCCCAGTGGAGGAAAGAAGTTAGATCGAGGATGCACTTAAGGCAGGTTGTAAACTCTGAGTTAAGTGCAGGCCAAGTCCCTTATGCTTCCAAAACATATCAACGCTCTTCAGGCAAACACTCATAAATGGCAAAGTTTTCGCAGTGAGGAATGAAGTTAGAACAAGGAGAGACGCTAGGCCGGTTGAATACTCTGAGATAAGTGGAAGACTACGCCCTTATGCTTCCTAAACTGAAAAACTCTACTAAGGCGAATCCTCATAAATGGCAAAGTTTTCCTATTTCAGAAAATAATTGAGAAGAAGGACGGACTCTAGGCTGCTTGGACACTCTGAGTTAAGTGCCCGTCAAGTCCCTTATGCTTCCCAAACGTATAAACGCTACTAAGGCCAATACTCATAAATGGCAGTGTTGTCCCAGTGGAGGAAAGAAGTTAGAACGAGGACGGACGTAAGGCAGGTTGGATAGTCTGAGTTACAGGCAGGCCAAGTCCCTTCTACTTCCAAAACGTATAAACGCTCTTCAGGCAAACACTCATAAATGACACTGTGATCCCAGGGAGGAAAGAAATTAGAACTCGGACAGAGGCTAGGCAGGTTGAATACTCTGAGATAACTGCACGCCTAGGCACTTATGCTTCCAAAACGTAAAACGCTATTAAGTTGAATACTCATAATAGGCAATGTTTTCCCAGTTCAGAAAAGATGGGAGAAGAAGGACGTACTCTAGACTGCTTGGATACTCTGAGTTAAGTGCATGCCAAGTCCCTTGTGCTTCCAAAACCTATAAACGCGACTAAGGCAAATACTCATAAATGGCAATGCTGTCCCAGTTGAGGAAAGAAGTTAGAACGAGGACGGACGTAAGGCAGGTTGGATACTCTGAGTTACAGGCAGGCCAAGTCCCTTCTACTTCCAAAACGTATAAACGCTCTTCAGGCAAACACTCATAAATGACACTGTGATCCCAGGGAGGAAAGAAATTAGAACTCGGACAGAGGCTAGGCAGGTTGAATAATCTGAGATAACTGCACGCCTAGGCACTTATGGCTCCAAAACGTAAAACGCTATTAAGTTGAATACTCATAGTAGGCAATGTTTTCCCAGTTCAGAAAAGAAGTGAAAAGAAGGACGTACTCTAGGCTGCTTGGATACTCTGAGTTAAGAGCAACCCAGTCCCTTATGCTTCCAAAACTTATAAACGCGACTAAGGCAAATACTCATAAATGGCAATGCTGTCCCAGTGGAGGAAAGAAGTTAGAATGAGGACGGACTTAAGGCACGTTGGATACTCTGAGTTACACGCAAGCCAAGGCCCTTCTGCTTCCAAAACGTATAAACACTCTTCAGGCAAACACTCATCCATGGCACTGTTTTCCCAGAGTGGAAAGAAGATAGAACTAGGACAGACGCGAGGCAAGTTGAAGACTCTGAGATACCTCTACACCTAGGTCCTTATGCTTCCAAAACGTAAAACGCTACTAAGGCGAATACTCATAAATGGCCCTGTTTTCCCAGTTCAGAAAAGAAGTGAGAAGAAGGACGAACTCTAGGCTGCTTGGATACTCTGAGATATGTGTATGCCAAGTCCCATATGCTTCCAAAACCTGGGAACGCTTCTAAGGCGAATACTCATAAATAGCAATGTTGTCCCAGTGGAGGAAAGAAGTTAGATCGAGGACACACTTAAGGTAAGTTGGAGACTCTGAGTTAAGTGCAGGCCAAGTCCCTGATGCTTCCAAAACATATCAACGCTCTTCAGGCAAACACTCATAAATGGCATTGTTTTCGCAGTGAGGAATGAAGTTAGAACAAGGAGAGACGCTAGGCCGGTTGAATACTCTCAGATATGTGGAAGCCTAGGTCCTTAGGCTTCCTAAACTGAAAAACGCTACTAAGGCGAATCCTCATAAGAGGGAGAGTTTTCCTATTTCAGAAAATAATTGAGAAGCAGAACGGACTCTAGGCTGCTTGGACACTCTGAGTTAAGTGCACGTCAGTCCCTTATACTTCCCAAACGTATAAACGCTTCTAAGGCCAATACTCATAAATGGCCATGTTGTCTCAGTTGAGGAAAGAAGTTAGAACTAGGACGGACTTAAGGAAGGTTGGATACTCTGAGTTACAGGCAGGCCAAGTCCCTTATGCTTCCAAAACCTGTGAATGCTCCTAAGGCAAATACTCATAAATGGCAATGTGGTCCCAGTGGAGGAAAGAAGTTAGATCGAGGATGCACTTAAGGCAGGTTGTAAACTCTGAGTTAAGTGCAGGCCAAGTCCCTTATGCTTCCATAACATATCAACGCTCTTCAGGCAAAAACTCATAAATGGCAAAGTTTTCGCAGTGAGGAATGAAGTTAGAACAAGGAGAGACGCTAGGCCGGTTGAATACTCTGAGATAAGTGGAAGACTACGCCCTTATGCTTCCTAAACTGAAAAACTCTACTAAGGCGAATCCTCATAAATGGCAAAGTTTTCCTATTTCAGAAAATAATTGAGAAGAAGGACGGACTCTAGGCTGCTTGGACAGAGGCTATGCAGGTTGAATACTCTGAGATAACTGCACGCCTAGGCACTTATGCTTCCAAAACGTAAAACGCTATTAAGTTGAATACTCATAATAGGCAATGTTTTCCCAGTTCAGAAAAGATGGGAGAAGAAGGACGTACTCTAGACTGCTTGGATACTCTGAGTTAAGTGCATGCCAAGTCCCTTGTGCTTCCAAAACCTATAAACGCGACTAAGGCAAATACTCATAAATGGCAATGCTGTCCCAGTTGAGGAAAGAAGTTAGAACGAGGACGGACGTAAGGCAGGTTGGATACTCTGAGTTACAGGCAGGCCAAGTCCCTTCTACTTCCAAAACGTATAAACGCTCTTCAGGCAAACACTCATAAATGACACTGTGATCCCAGGGAGGAAAGAAATTCGAACTCGGACAGAGGCTAGGCAGGTTGAATAATCTGAGATAACTGCACGCCTAGGCACTTATGGCTCCAAAACGTAAAACGCTATTAAGTTGAATACTCAGAGTAGGCAATGTTTTCCCAGTTCAGAAAAGAAGTGAAAAGAAGGACGTACTCTAGGCTGCTTGGATACTCTGAGTTAAGGGCAACCCAGTCCCTTATGCTTCCAAAACTTATAAACGCGACTAATGCAAATACTCACAAATGGCAATGCTGTCCCAGTGGAGGAAAGAAGTTAGAACGAGGACGGACTTAAGGCAGGTTGAATACTCTGAGTTACAGGCAAGCCAAGGCCCTTCTACTTCCAAAACGTATAAACGCTCTTCAGGCAAGCACTCATCCATGGCACTGTTTTCCCAGAGTGGAAAGAAGAGAGAACTAGGACAGACGCGAGGCAGGTTGAAGACTCTGAGATAACTCTACACCTAGGTCCTTATGCTTCCAAAACGTAAAACGCTACTAAGGCGAATACTCATAAATGGCCCTGTTTTCCCAGTTCAGAAAAGAAGTGAGAAGAAGGACGAACTCTAGGCTGCTTGGTTACTCTGAGTTATGTGTATGCCAAGTCCCATATGCTTCCAAAACCTGGGAACGCTACTAAGGCGAATACTCATAAATACCAATGTTGTCCCAGTGGAGGAAAGAAGTTAGATCGAGGACACACTTAAGGTAGGTTGGAGACTCTGAGTTAAGTGCAGGCCAAGTCCCTTATGCTTCCAAAACGTGTAAATGCGACTAAGGCAAATACTCATAAAGGGCAATGTTGTCCCATTGGAGGAAAGAAGTTACAACGAGGACGGACTTAAGGCAGGTTGGATACTCTGAGTTACAGGCAAGCCAAGGCCCTTCAGCTTCCAAAATGTATAAACGCTCTTCAGGCAAACACTCATCCATGGCACTGTTTTCCCAGAGTGGAAAGAAGATAGAACTAGGACAGACGCGAGGCAAGTTGAAGACTCTGAGATAACTCTACACCTAGGTCCTTATGCTTCCAAAACGTAAAACGCTACTAAGGCGAATACTCATAAATGGCCCTGTTTTCCCAGTTCAGAAAAGAAGTGAGAAGAAGGACGAACTCTAGGCTGCTTGGATACTCTGAGTTATGTGTATGCCAAGTCCCATATGCTTCCAAAACCTGGGAACGCTACTAAGGCGAATACTCATAAATAGCAATGTTGTCCCAGTGGAGGAAAGAAGTTAGATCGAGGACACACTTAAGGTAGGTTGGAGACTCTGAGTTAAGTGCAGGCCAAGTCCCTTATGCTTCCAAAACATATCAACGCTCTTCAGGCAAACACTCATAAATGGCATTGTTTTCGCACTGAGGAATGAAGTTAGAACAAGGAGAGACGCTAGGCCGGTTGAATACTCTCAGATATGTGGAAGCCTAGGCCCTTATGCTTCCTAAACTGAAAAACGCTACTAAGGCGAATTCTCATAAGTGGGAGAGTTTTCCTATTTCAGAAAATGGTTGAGAAGAAGGACGGACTCTAGGCTGCTTGGACACTCTGAGTTAAGTGCACGTCAGTCCCTTATGCTTCCCAAACGTATAAACGCTTCTAAGGCCAATACTCATAAATGGCCATGTTGTCTCAGTTGAGGAAAGAAGTTAGAACGAGGACGGACTTAAGGATTGTTGCATACTCTGAGTTACAGGCAGGCCAAGTCCCTTATGCTTCCAAAACCTGTGAATGCTCCTAAGGCAAATACTCATAAATGGCAATGTGGTCCCAGTGGAGGAAAGAAGTTAGATCGAGGATGCACTTAAGGCAGGTTGTAAACTCTGAGTTAAGTGCAGGCCAAGTCCCTTATGCTTCCAAAACATATCAACGCTCTTCAGGCAAACACTCATAAATGGCAAAGTTTTCGCAGTGAGGAATGAAGTTAGAACAAGGAGAGACGCTAGGCCGGTTGAATACTCTGAGATAAGTGGAAGACTACGCCCTTATGCTTCCTAAACTGAAAAACTCTACTAAGGCGAATCCTCATAAATGGCAAAGTTTTCCTATTTCAGAAAATAATTGAGAAGAAGGACGGACTCTAGGCTGCTTGGACACTCTGAGTTAAGTGCCCGTCAAGTCCCTTATGCTTCCCAAACGTATAAACGCTACTAAGGCCAATACTCATAAATGGCAGTGTTGTCCCAGTGGAGGAAAGAAGTTAGAACGAGGACGGACGTAAGGCAGGTTGGATAGTCTGAGTTACAGGCAGGCCAAGTCCCTTCTACTTCCAAAACGTATAAACGCTCTTCAGGCAAACACTCATAAATGACACTGTGATCCCAGGGAGGAAAGAAATTAGAACTCGGACAGAGGCTAGGCAGGTTGAATACTCTGAGATAACTGCACGCCTAGGCACTTATGCTTCCAAAACGTAAAACGCTATTAAGTTGAATACTCATAATAGGCAATGTTTTCCCAGTTCAGAAAAGATGGGAGAAGAAGGACGTACTCTAGACTGCTTGGATACTCTGAGTTAAGTGCATGCCAAGTCCCTTGTGCTTCCAAAACCTATAAACGCGACTAAGGCAAATACTCATAAATGGCAATGCTGTCCCAGTTGAGGAAAGAAGTTAGAACGAGGACGGACGTAAGGCAGGTTGGATACTCTGAGTTACAGGCAGGCCAAGTCCCTTCTACTTCCAAAACGTATAAACGCTCTTCAGGCAAACACTCATAAATGACACTGTGATCCCAGGGAGGAAAGAAATTAGAACTCGGACAGAGGCTAGGCAGGTTGAATAATCTGAGATAACTGCACGCCTAGGCACTTATGGCTCCAAAACGTAAAACGCTATTAAGTTGAATACTCATAGTAGGCAATGTTTTCCCAGTTCAGAAAAGAAGTGAAAAGAAGGACGTACTCTAGGCTGCTTGGATACTCTGAGTTAAGAGCAACCCAGTCCCTTATGCTTCCAAAACTTATAAACGCGACTAAGGCAAATACTCATAAATGGCAATGCTGTCCCAGTGGAGGAAAGAAGTTAGAATGAGGACGGACTTAAGGCACGTTGGATACTCTGAGTTACACGCAAGCCAAGGCCCTTCTGCTTCCAAAACGTATAAACACTCTTCAGGCAAACACTCATCCATGGCACTGTTTTCCCAGAGTGGAAAGAAGATAGAACTAGGACAGACGCGAGGCAAGTTGAAGACTCTGAGATAACTCTACACCTAGGTCCTTATGCTTCCAAAACGTAAAACGCTACTAAGGCGAATACTCATAAATGGCCCTGTTTTCCCAGTTCAGAAAAGAAGTGAGAAGAAGGACGAACTCTAGGCTGCTTGGATACTCTGAGATATGTGTATGCCAAGTCCCATATGCTTCCAAAACCTGGGAACGCTTCTAAGGCGAATACTCATAAATAGCAATGTTGTCCCAGTGGAGGAAAGAAGTTAGATCGAGGACACACTTAAGGTAAGTTGGAGACTCTGAGTTAAGTGCAGGCCAAGTCCCTTATGCTTCCAAAACATATCAACGCTCTTCAGGCAAACACTCATAAATGGCATTGTTTTCGCAGTGAGGAATGAAGTTAGAACAAGGAGAGACGCTAGGCCGGTTGAATACTCTCAGATATGTGGAAGCCTAGGTCCTTAGGCTTCCTAAACTGAAAAACGCTACTAAGGCGAATCCTCATAAGAGGGAGAGTTTTCCTATTTCAGAAAATAATTGAGAAGCAGAACGGACTCTAGGCTGCTTGGACACTCTGAGTTAAGTGCACGTCAGTCCCTTATACTTCCCAAACGTATAAACGCTTCTAAGGCCAATACTCATAAATGGCCATGTTGTCTCAGTTGAGGAAAGAAGTTAGAACTAGGACGGACTTAAGGAAGGTTGGATACTCTGAGTTACAGGCAGGCCAAGTCCCTTATGCTTCCAAAACCTGTGAATGCTCCTAAGGCAAATACTCATAAATGGCAATGTGGTCCCAGTGGAGGAAAGAAGTTAGATCGAGGATGCACTTAAGGCAGGTTGTAAACTCTGAGTTAAGTGCAGGCCAAGTCCCTTATGCTTCCATAACATATCAACGCTCTTCAGGCAAAAACTCATAAATGGCAAAGTTTTCGCAGTGAGGAATGAAGTTAGAACAAGGAGAGACGCTAGGCCGGTTGAATACTCTGAGATAAGTGGAAGACTACGCCCTTATGCTTCCTAAACTGAAAAACTCTACTAAGGCGAATCCTCATAAATGGCAAAGTTTTCCTATTTCAGAAAATAATTGAGAAGAAGGACGGACTCTAGGCTGCTTGGACAGAGGCTATGCAGGTTGAATACTCTGAGATAACTGCACGCCTAGGCACTTATGCTTCCAAAACGTAAAACGCTATTAAGTTGAATACTCATAATAGGCAATGTTTTCCCAGTTCAGAAAAGATGGGAGAAGAAGGACGTACTCTAGACTGCTTGGATACTCTGAGTTAAGTGCATGCCAAGTCCCTTGTGCTTCCAAAACCTATAAACGCGACTAAGGCAAATACTCATAAATGGCAATGCTGTCCCAGTTGAGGAAAGAAGTTAGAACGAGGACGGACGTAAGGCAGGTTGGATACTCTGAGTTACAGGCAGGCCAAGTCCCTTCTACTTCCAAAACGTATAAACGCTCTTCAGGCAAACACTCATAAATGACACTGTGATCCCAGGGAGGAAAGAAATTCGAACTCGGACAGAGGCTAGGCAGGTTGAATAATCTGAGATAACTGCACGCCTAGGCACTTATGGCTCCAAAACGTAAAACGCTATTAAGTTGAATACTCAGAGTAGGCAATGTTTTCCCAGTTCAGAAAAGAAGTGAAAAGAAGGACGTACTCTAGGCTGCTTGGATACTCTGAGTTAAGGGCAACCCAGTCCCTTATGCTTCCAAAACTTATAAACGCGACTAAGGCAAATACTCACAAATGGCAATGCTGTCCCAGTGGAGGAAAGAAGTTAGAACGAGGACGGACTTAAGGCAGGTTGAATACTCTGAGTTACAGGCAAGCCAAGGCCCTTCTACTTCCAAAACGTATAAACGCTCTTCAGGCAAGCACTCATCCATGGCACTGTTTTCCCAGAGTGGAAAGAAGAGAGAACTAGGACAGACGCGAGGCAGGTTGAAGACTCTGAGATAACTCTACACCTAGGTCCTTATGCTTCCAAAACGTAAAACGCTACTAAGGCGAATACTCATAAATGGACCTGTTTTCCCAGTTCAGAAAAGAAGTGAGAAGAAGGACGAACTCTAGGCTGCTTGGTTACTCTGAGTTATGTGTATGCCAAGTCCCATATGCTTCCAAAACCTGGGAACGCTACTAAGGCGAATACTCATAAATACCAATGTTGTCCCAGTGGAGGAAAGAAGTTAGATCGAGGACACACTTAAGGTAGGTTGGAGACTCTGAGTTAAGTGCAGGCCAAGTCCCTTATGCTTCCAAAACGTGTAAATGCGACTAAGGCAAATACTCATAAAGGGCAATGTTGTCCCATTGGAGGAAAGAAGTTACAACGAGGACGGACTTAAGGCAGGTTGGATACTCTGAGTTACAGGCAAGCCAAGGCCCTTCAGCTTCCAAAATGTATAAACGCTCTTCAGGCAAACACTCATCCATGGCACTGTTTTCCCAGAGTGGAAAGAAGAGAGAACTAGGACAGACGCGAGGCAGGTTGAAGACTCTGAGATAACTCTACACCTAGGTCCTTATGCTTCCAAAACGTAAAACGCTACTAAGGCGAATACTCATAAATGGCCCTGTTTTCCCAGTTCAGAAAAGAAGTGAGAAGAAGGACGAACTCTAGGCTGCTTGGATACTCTGAGTTATGTGTATGCCAAGTCCCATATGCTTCCAAAACCTGGGAACGCTACTAAGGCGAATACTCATAAATAGCAATGTTGTCCCAGTGGAGGAAAGAAGTTAGATCGAGGACACACTTAAGGTAGGTTGGAGACTCTGAGTTAAGTGCAGGCCAAGTCCCTTATGCTTCCAAAACATATCAACGCTCTTCAGGCAAACACTCATAAATGGCATTGTTTTCGCACTGAGGAATGAAGTTAGAACAAGGAGAGACGCTAGGCCGGTTGAATACTCTCAGATATGTGGAAGCCTAGGCCCTTATGCTTCCTAAACTGAAAAACGCTACTAAGGCGAATTCTCATAAGTGGGAGAGTTTTCCTATTTCAGAAAATGGTTGAGAAGAAGGACGGGCTCTAGGCTGCTTGGACACTCTGAGTTAAGTGCACGTCAGTCCCTTATGCTTCCCAAACGTATAAACGCTTCTAAGGCCAATACTCATAAATGGCCATGTTGTCTCAGTTGAGGAAAGAAGTTAGAACGAGGACGGACTTAAGGATTGTTGCATACTCTGAGTTACAGGCAGGCCAAGTCCCTTATGCTTCCAAAACCTGTGAATGCTCCTAAGGCAAATACTCATAAATGGCAATGTGGTCCCAGTGGAGGAAAGAAGTTAGATCGAGGATGCACTTAAGGCAGGTTGTAAACTCTGAGTTAAGTGCAGGCCAAGTCCCTTATGCTTCCAAAACATATCAACGCTCTTCAGGCAAACACTCATAAATGGCAAAGTTTTCGCAGTGAGGAATGAAGTTAGAACAAGGAGAGACGCTAGGCCGGTTGAATACTCTGAGATAAGTGGAAGACTACGCCCTTATGCTTCCTAAACTGAAAAACTCTACTAAGGCGAATCCTCATAAATGGCAAAGTTTTCCTATTTCAGAAAATAATTGAGAAGAAGGACGGACTCTAGGCTTCTTGGACACTCTGAGTTAAGTGCCCGTCAAGTCCCTTATGCTTCCCAAACGTATAAACGCTACTAAGGCCAATACTCATAAATGGCAGTGTTGTCCCAGTGGAGGAAAGAAGTTAGAACGAGGACGGACGTAAGGCAGGTTGGATAGTCTGAGTTACAGGCAGGCCAAGTCCCTTCTACTTCCAAAACGTATAAACGCTCTTCAGGCAAACACTCATAAATGACACTGTGATCCCAGGGAGGAAAGAAATTAGAACTCGGACAGAGGCTAGGCAGGTTGAATACTCTGAGATAACTGCACGCCTAGGCACTTATGCTTCCAAAACGTAAAACGCTATTAAGTTGAATACTCATAATAGGCAATGTTTTCCCAGTTCAGAAAAGATGGGAGAAGAAGGACGTACTCTAGACTGCTTGGATACTCTGAGTTAAGTGCATGCCAAGTCCCTTGTGCTTCCAAAACCTATAAACGCGACTAAGGCAAATACTCATAAATGGCAATGCTGTCCCAGTTGAGGAAAGAAGTTAGAACGAGGACGGACGTAAGGCAGGTTGGATACTCTGAGTTACAGGCAGGCCAAGTCCCTTCTACTTCCAAAACGTATAAACGCTCTTCAGGCAAACACTCATAAATGACACTGTGATCCCAGGGAGGAAAGAAATTCGAACTCGGACAGAGGCTAGGCAGGTTGAATAATCTGAGATAACTGCACGCCTAGGCACTTATGGCTCCAAAACGTAAAACGCTATTAAGTTGAATACTCATAGTAGGCAATGTTTTCCCAGTTCAGAAAAGAAGTGAAAAGAAGGACGTACTCTAGGCTGCTTGGATACTCTGAGTTAAGAGCAACCCAGTCCCTTATGCTTCCAAAACTTATAAACGCGACTAAGGCAAATACTCATAAATGGCAATGCTGTCCCAGTGGAGGAAAGAAGTTAGAATGAGGACGGACTTAAGGCACGTTGGATACTCTGAGTTACACGCAAGCCAATGCCCTTCTGCTTCCAAAACGTATAAACACTCTTCAGGCAAACACTCATCCATGGCACTGTTTTCCCAGAGTGGAAAGAAGATAGAACTAGGACAGACGCGAGGCAAGTTGAAGACTCTGAGATAACTCTACACCTAGGTCCTTATGCTTCCAAAACGTAAAACGCTACTAAGGCGAATACTCATAAATGGCCCTGTTTTCCCAGTTCAGAAAAGAAGTGAGAAGAAGGACGAACTCTAGGCTGCTTGGATACTCTGAGATATGTGTATGCCAAGTCCCATATGCTTCCAAAACCTGGGAACGCTTCTAAGGCGAATACTCATAAATAGCAATGTTGTCCCAGTGGAGGAAAGAAGTTAGATCGAGGACACACTTAAGGTAAGTTGGAGACTCTGAGTTAAGTGCAGGCCAAGTCCCTTATGCTTCCAAAACATATCAACGCTCTTCAGGCAAACACTCATAAATGGCATTGTTTTCGCAGTGAGGAATGAAGTTAGAACAAGGAGAGACGCTAGGCCGGTTGAATACTCTCAGATATGTGGAAGCCTAGGTCCTTAGGCTTCCTAAACTGAAAAACGCTACTAAGGCGAATCCTCATAAGAGGGAGAGTTTTCCTATTTCAGAAAATAATTGAGAAGCAGAACGGACTCTAGGCTGCTTGGACACTCTGAGTTAAGTGCACGTCAGTCCCTTATACTTCCCAAACGTATAAACGCTTCTAAGGCCAATACTCATAAATGGCCATGTTGTCTCAGTTGAGGAAAGAAGTTAGAACTAGGACGGACTTAAGGAAGGTTGGATACTCTGAGTTACAGGCAGGCCAAGTCCCTTATGCTTCCAAAACCTGTGAATGCTCCTAAGGCAAATACTCATAAATGGCAATGTGGTCCCAGTGGAGGAAAGAAGTTAGATCGAGGATGCACTTAAGGCAGGTTGTAAACTCTGAGTTAAGTGCAGGCCAAGTCCCTTATGCTTCCATAACATATCAACGCTCTTCAGGCAAAAACTCATAAATGGCAAAGTTTTCGCAGTGAGGAATGAAGTTAGAACAAGGAGAGACGCTAGGCCGGTTGAATACTCTGAGATAAGTGGAAGACTACGCCCTTATGCTTCCTAAACTGAAAAACTCTACTAAGGCGAATCCTCATAAATGGCAAAGTTTTCCTATTTCAGAAAATAATTGAGAAGAAGGACGGACTCTAGGCTGCTTGGACAGAGGCTATGCAGGTTGAATACTCTGAGATAACTGCACGCCTAGGCACTTATGCTTCCAAAACGTAAAACGCTATTAAGTTGAATACTCATAATAGGCAATGTTTTCCCAGTTCAGAAAAGATGGGAGAAGAAGGACGTACTCTAGACTGCTTGGATACTCTGAGTTAAGTGCATGCCAAGTCCCTTGTGCTTCCAAAACCTATAAACGCGACTAAGGCAAATACTCATAAATGGCAATGCTGTCCCAGTTGAGGAAAGAAGTTAGAACGAGGACGGACGTAAGGCAGGTTGGATACTCTGAGTTACAGGCAGGCCAAGTCCCTTCTACTTCCAAAACGTATAAACGCTCTTCAGGCAAACACTCATAAATGACACTGTGATCCCAGGGAGGAAAGAAATTCGAACTCGGACAGAGGCTAGGCAGGTTGAATAATCTGAGATAACTGCACGACTAGGCACTTATGGCTCCAAAACGTAAAACGCTATTAAGTTGAATACTCAGAGTAGGCAATGTTTTCCCAGTTCAGAAAAGAAGTGAAAAGAAGGACGTACTCTAGGCTGCTTGGATACTCTGAGTTAAGGGCAACCCAGTCCCTTATGCTTCCAAAACTTATAAACGCGACTAAGGCAAATACTCACAAATGGCAATGCTGTCCCAGTGGAGGAAAGAAGTTAGAACGAGGACGGACTTAAGGCAGGTTGAATACTCTGAGTTACAGGCAAGCCAAGGCCCTTCTACTTCCAAAACGTATAAACGCTCTTCAGGCAAGCACTCATCCATGGCACTGTTTTCCCAGAGTGGAAAGAAGAGAGAACTAGGACAGACGCGAGGCAGGTTGAAGACTCTGAGATAACTCTACACCTAGGTCCTTATGCTTCCAAAACGTAAAACGCTACTAAGGCGAATACTCATAAATGGCCCTGTTTTCCCAGTTCAGAAAAGAAGTGAGAAGAAGGACGAACTCTAGGCTGCTTGGTTACTCTGAGTTATGTGTATGCCAAGTCCCATATGCTTCCAAAACCTGGGAACGCTACTAAGGCGAATACTCATAAATACCAATGTTGTCCCAGTGGAGGAAAGAAGTTAGATCGAGGACACACTTAAGGTAGGTTGGAGACTCTGAGTTAAGTGCAGGCCAAGTCCCTTATGCTTCCAAAACGTGTAAATGCGACTAAGGCAAATACTCATAAAGGGCAATGTTGTCCCATTGGAGGAAAGAAGTTACAACGAGGACGGACTTAAGGCAGGTTGGATACTCTGAGTTACAGGCAAGCCAAGGCCCTTCAGCTTCCAAAATGTATAAACGCTCTTCAGGCAAACACTCATCCATGGCACTGTTTTCCCAGAGTGGAAAGAAGATAGAACTAGGACAGACGCGAGGCAAGTTGAAGACTCTGAGATAACTCTACACCTAGGTCCTTATGCTTCCAAAACGTAAAACGCTACTAAGGCGAATACTCATAAATGGCCCTGTTTTCCCAGTTCAGAAAAGAAGTGAGAAGAAGGACGAACTCTAGGCTGCTTGGATACTCTGAGTTATGTGTATGCCAAGTCCCATATGCTTCCAAAACCTGGGAACGCTACTAAGGCGAATACTCATAAATAGCAATGTTGTCCCAGTGGAGGAAAGAAGTTAGATCGAGGACACACTTAAGGTAGGTTGGAGACTCTGAGTTAAGTGCAGGCCAAGTCCCTTATGCTTCCAAAACATATCAACGCTCTTCAGGCAAACACTCATAAATGGCATTGTTTTCGCACTGAGGAATGAAGTTAGAACAAGGAGAGACGCTAGGCCGGTTGAATACTCTCAGATATGTGGAAGCCTAGGCCCTTATGCTTCCTAAACTGAAAAACGCTACTAAGGCGAATTCTCATAAGTGGGAGAGTTTTCCTATTTCAGAAAATGGTTGAGAAGAAGGACGGACTCTAGGCTGCTTGGACACTCTGAGTTAAGTGCACGTCAGTCCCTTATGCTTCCCAAACGTATAAACGCTTCTAAGGCCAATACTCATAAATGGCCATGTTGTCTCAGTTGAGGAAAGAAGTTAGAACGAGGACGGACTTAAGGATTGTTGCATACTCTGAGTTACAGGCAGGCCAAGTCCCTTATGCTTCCAAAACCTGTGAATGCTCCTAAGGCAAATACTCATAAATGGCAATGTGGTCCCAGTGGAGGAAAGAAGTTAGATCGAGGATGCACTTAAGGCAGGTTGTAAACTCTGAGTTAAGTGCAGGCCAAGTCCCTTATGCTTCCAAAACATATCAACGCTCTTCAGGCAAACACTCATAAATGGCAAAGTTTTCGCCGTGAGGAATGAAGTTAGAACAAGGAGAGACGCTAGGCCGGTTGAATACTCTGAGATAAGTGGAAGACTACGCCCTTATGCTTCCTAAACTGAAAAACTCTACTAAGGCGAATCCTCATAAATGGCAAAGTTTTCCTATTTCAGAAAATAATTGAGAAGAAGGACGGACTCTAGGCTGCTTGGACACTCTGAGTTAAGTGCCCGTCAAGTCCCTTATGCTTCCCAAACGTATAAACGCTACTAAGGCCAATACTCATAAATGGCAGTGTTGTCCCAGTGGAGGAAAGAAGTTAGAACGAGGACGGACGTAAGGCAGGTTGGATAGTCTGAGTTACAGGCAGGCCAAGTCCCTTCTACTTCCAAAACGTATAAACGCTCTTCAGGCAAACACTCATAAATGACACTGTGATCCCAGGGAGGAAAGAAATTAGAACTCGGACAGAGGCTAGGCAGGTTGAATACTCTGAGATAACTGCACGCCTAGGCACTTATGCTTCCAAAACGTAAAACGCTATTAAGTTGAATACTCATAATAGGCAATGTTTTCCCAGTTCAGAAAAGATGGGAGAAGAAGGACGTACTCTAGACTGCTTGGATACTCTGAGTTAAGTGCATGCCAAGTCCCTTGTGCTTCCAAAACCTATAAACGCGACTAAGGCAAATACTCATAAATGGCAATGCTGTCCCAGTTGAGGAAAGAAGTTAGAACGAGGACGGACGTAAGGCAGGTTGGATACTCTGAGTTACAGGCAGGCCAAGTCCCTTCTACTTCCAAAACGTATAAACGCTCTTCAGGCAAACACTCATAAATGACACTGTGATCCCAGGGAGGAAAGAAAGTAGAACTCGGACAGAGGCTAGGCAGGTTGAATAATCTGAGATAACTGCACGCCTAGGCACTTATGGCTCCAAAACGTAAAACGCTATTAAGTTGAATACTCATAGTAGGCAATGTTTTCCCAGTTCAGAAAAGAAGTGAAAAGAAGGACGTACTCTAGGCTGCTTGGATACTCTGAGTTAAGAGCAACCCAGTCCCTTATGCTTCCAAAACTTATAAACGCGACTAAGGCAAATACTCATAAATGGCAATGCTGTCCCAGTGGAGGAAAGAAGTTAGAATGAGGACGGACTTAAGGCACGTTGGATACTCTGAGTTACACGCAAGCCAAGGCCCTTCTGCTTCCAAAACGTATAAACACTCTTCAGGCAAACACTCATCCATGGCACTGTTTTCCCAGAGTGGAAAGAAGATAGAACTAGGACAGACGCGAGGCAAGTTGAAGACTCTGAGAAACTCTACACCTAGGTCCTTATGCTTCCAAAACGTAAAACGCTACTAAGGCGAATACTCATAAATGGCCCTGTTTTCCCAGTTCAGAAAAGAAGTGAGAAGAAGGACGAACTCTAGGCTGCTTGGATACTCTGAGATATGTGTATGCCAAGTCCCATATGCTTCCAAAACCTGGGAACGCTTCTAAGGCGAATACTCATAAATAGCAATGTTGTCCCAGTGGAGGAAAGAAGTTAGATCGAGGACACACTTAAGGTAAGTTGGAGACTCTGAGTTAAGTGCAGGCCAAGTCCCTTATGCTTCCAAAACATATCAACGCTCTTCAGGCAAACACTCATAAATGGCATTGTTTTCGCAGTGAGGAATGAAGTTAGAACAAGGAGAGACGCTAGGCCGGTTGAATACTCTCAGATATGTGGAAGCCTAGGTCCTTAGGCTTCCTAAACTGAAAAACGCTACTAAGGCGAATCCTCATAAGAGGGAGAGTTTTCCTATTTCAGAAAATAATTGAGAAGCAGAACGGACTCTAGGCTGCTTGGACACTCTGAGTTAAGTGCACGTCAGTCCCTTATACTTCCCAAACGTATAAACGCTTCTAAGGCCAATACTCATAAATGGCCATGTTGTCTCAGTTGAGGAAAGAAGTTAGAACTAGGACGGACTTAAGGAAGGTTGGATACTCTGAGTTACAGGCAGGCCAAGTCCCTTATGCTTCCAAAACCTGTGAATGCTCCTAAGGCAAATACTCATAAATGGCAATGTGGTCCCAGTGGAGGAAAGAAGTTAGATCGAGGATGCACTTAAGGCAGGTTGTAAACTCTGAGTTAAGTGCAGGCCAAGTCCCTTATGCTTCCATAACATATCAACGCTCTTCAGGCAAAAACTCATAAATGGCAAAGTTTTCGCAGTGAGGAATGAAGTTAGAACAAGGAGAGACGCTAGGCCGGTTGAATACTCTGAGATAAGTGGAAGACTACGCCCTTATGCTTCCTAAACTGAAAAACTCTACTAAGGCGAATCCTCATAAATGGCAAAGTTTTCCTATTTCAGAAAATAATTGAGAAGAAGGACGGACTCTAGGCTGCTTGGACAGAGGCTATGCAGGTTGAATACTCTGAGATAACTGCACGCCTAGGCACTTATGCTTCCAAAACGTAAAACGCTATTAAGTTGAATACTCATAATAGGCAATGTTTTCCCAGTTCAGAAAAGATGGGAGAAGAAGGACGTACTCTAGACTGCTTGGATACTCTGAGTTAAGTGCATGCCAAGTCCCTTGTGCTTCCAAAACCTATAAACGCGACTAAGGCAAATACTCATAAATGGCAATGCTGTCCCAGTTGAGGAAAGAAGTTAGAACGAGGACGGACGTAAGGCAGGTTGGATACTCTGAGTTACAGGCAGGCCAAGTCCCTTCTACTTCCAAAACGTATAAACGCTCTTCAGGCAAACACTCATAAATGACACTGTGATCCCAGGGAGGAAAGAAATTCGAACTCGGACAGAGGCTAGGCAGGTTGAATAATCTGAGATAACTGCACGCCTAGGCACTTATGGCTCCAAAACGTAAAACGCTATTAAGTTGAATACTCAGAGTAGGCAATGTTTTCCCAGTTCAGAAAAGAAGTGAAAAGAAGGACGTACTCTAGGCTGCTTGGATACTCTGAGTTAAGGGCAACCCAGTCCCTTATGCTTCCAAAACTTATAAACGCGACTAAGGCAAATACTCACAAATGGCAATGCTGTCCCAGTGGAGGAAAGAAGTTAGAACGAGGACGGACTTAAGGCAGGTTGAATACTCTGAGTTACAGGCAAGCCAAGGCCCTTCTACTTCCAAAACGTATAAACGCTCTTCAGGCAAGCACTCATCCATGGCACTGTTTTCCCAGAGTGGAAAGAAGAGAGAACTAGGACAGACGCGAGGCAGGTTGAAGACTCTGAGATAACTCTACACCTAGGTCCTTATGCTTCCAAAACGTAAAACGCTACTAAGGCGAATACTCATAAATGGCCCTGTTTTCCCAGTTCAGAAAAGAAGTGAGAAGAAGGACGAACTCTAGGCTGCTTGGTTACTCTGAGTTATGTGTATGCCAAGTCCCATATGCTTCCAAAACCTGGGAACGCTACTAAGGCGAATACTCATAAATACCAATGTTGTCCCAGTGGAGGAAAGAAGTTAGATCGAGGACACACTTAAGGTAGGTTGGAGACTCTGAGTTAAGTGCAGGCCAAGTCCCTTATGCTTCCAAAACGTGTAAATGCGACTAAGGCAAATACTCATAAAGGGCAATGTTGTCCCATTGGAGGAAAGAAGTTACAACGAGGACGGACTTAAGGCAGGTTGGATACTCTGAGTTACAGGCAAGCCAAGGCCCTTCAGCTTCCAAAATGTATAAACGCTCTTCAGGCAAACACTCATCCATGGCACTGTTTTCCCAGAGTGGAAAGAAGATAGAACTAGGACAGACGCGAGGCAAGTTGAAGACTCTGAGATAACTCTACACCTAGGTCCTTATGCTTCCAAAACGTAAAACGCTACTAAGGCGAATACTCATAAATGGCCCTGTTTTCCCAGTTCAGAAAAGAAGTGAGAAGAAGGACGAACTCTAGGCTGCTTGGATACTCTGAGTTATGTGTATGCCAAGTCCCATATGCTTCCAAAACCTGGGAACGCTACTAAGGCGAATACTCATAAATAGCAATGTTGTCCCAGTGGAGGAAAGAAGTTAGATCGAGGACACACTTAAGGTAGGTTGGAGACTCTGAGTTAAGTGCAGGCCAAGTCCCTTATGCTTCCAAAACATATCAACGCTCTTCAGGCAAACACTCATAAATGGCATTGTTTTCGCACTGAGGAATGAAGTTAGAACAAGGAGAGACGCTAGGCCGGTTGAATACTCTCAGATATGTGGAAGCCTAGGCCCTTATGCTTCCTAAACTGAAAAACGCTACTAAGGCGAATTCTCATAAGTGGGAGAGTTTTCCTATTTCAGAAAATGGTTGAGAAGAAGGACGGACTCTAGGCTGCTTGGACACTCTGAGTTAAGTGCACGTCAGTCCCTTATGCTTCCCAAACGTATAAACGCTTCTAAGGCCAATACTCATAAATGGCCATGTTGTCTCAGTTGAGGAAAGAAGTTAGAACGAGGACGGACTTAAGGATTGTTGCATACTCTGAGTTACAGGCAGGCCAAGTCCCTTATGCTTCCAAAACCTGTGAATGCTCCTAAGGCAAATACTCATAAATGGCAATGTGGTCCCAGTGGAGGAAAGAAGTTAGATCGAGGATGCACTTAAGGCAGGTTGTAAACTCTGAGTTAAGTGCAGGCCAAGTCCCTTATGCTTCCAAAACATATCAACGCTCTTCAGGCAAACACTCATAAATGGCAAAGTTTTCGCAGTGAGGAATGAAGTTAGAACAAGGAGAGACGCTAGGCCGGTTGAATACTCTGAGATAAGTGGAAGACTACGCCCTTATGCTTCCTAAACTGAAAAACTCTACTAAGGCGAATCCTCATAAATGGCAAAGTTTTCCTATTTCAGAAAATAATTGAGAAGAAGGACGGACTCTAGGCTGCTTGGACACTCTGAGTTAAGTGCCCGTCAAGTCCCTTATGCTTCCCAAACGTATAAACGCTACTAAGGCCAATACTCATAAATGGCAGTGTTGTCCCAGTGGAGGAAAGAAGTTAGAACGAGGACGGACGTAAGGCAGGTTGGATAGTCTGAGTTACAGGCAGGCCAAGTCCCTTCTACTTCCAAAACGTATAAACGCTCTTCAGGCAAACACTCATAAATGACACTGTGATCCCAGGGAGGAAAGAAATTAGAACTCGGACAGAGGCTAGGCAGGTTGAATACTCTGAGATAACTGCACGCCTAGGCACTTATGCTTCCAAAACGTAAAACGCTATTAAGTTGAATACTCATAATAGGCAATGTTTTCCCAGTTCAGAAAAGATGGGAGAAGAAGGACGTACTCTAGACTGCTTGGATACTCTGAGTTAAGTGCATGCCAAGTCCCTTGTGCTTCCAAAACCTATAAACGCGACTAAGGCAAATACTCATAAATGGCAATGCTGTCCCAGTTGAGGAAAGAAGTTAGAACGAGGACGGACGTAAGGCAGGTTGGATACTCTGAGTTACAGGCAGGCCAAGTCCCTTCTACTTCCAAAACGTATAAACGCTCTTCAGGCAAACACTCATAAATGACACTGTGATCCCAGGGAGGAAAGAAATTAGAACTCGGACAGAGGCTAGGCAGGTTGAATAATCTGAGATAACTGCACGCCTAGGCACTTATGGCTCCAAAACGTAAAACGCTATTAAGTTGAATACTCATAGTAGGCAATGTTTTCCCAGTTCAGAAAAGAAGTGAAAAGAAGGACGTACTCTAGGCTGCTTGGATACTCTGAGTTAAGAGCAACCCAGTCCCTTATGCTTCCAAAACTTATAAACGCGACTAAGGCAAATACTCATAAATGGCAATGCTGTCCCAGTGGAGGAAAGAAGTTAGAATGAGGACGGACTTAAGGCACGTTGGATACTCTGAGTTACACGCAAGCCAAGGCCCTTCTGCTTCCAAAACGTATAAACACTCTTCAGGCAAACACTCATCCATGGCACTGTTTTCCCAGAGTGGAAAGAAGATAGAACTAGGACAGACGCGAGGCAAGTTGAAGACTCTGAGATAACTCTACACCTAGGTCCTTATGCTTCCAAAACGTAAAACGCTACTAAGGCGAATACTCATAAATGGCCCTGTTTTCCCAGTTCAGAAAAGAAGTGAGAAGAAGGACGAACTCTAGGCTGCTTGGATACTCTGAGATATGTGTATGCCAAGTCCCATATGCTTCCAAAACCTGGGAACGCTTCTAAGGCGAATACTCATAAATAGCAATGTTGTCCCAGTGGAGGAAAGAAGTTAGATCGAGGACACACTTAAGGTAAGTTGGAGACTCTGAGTTAAGTGCAGGCCAAGTCCCTTATGCTTCCAAAACATATCAACGCTCTTCAGGCAAACACTCATAAATGGCATTGTTTTCGCAGTGAGGAATGAAGTTAGAACAAGGAGAGACGCTAGGCCGGTTGAATACTCTCAGATATGTGGAAGCCTAGGTCCTTAGGCTTCCTAAACTGAAAAACGCTACTAAGGCGAATCCTCATAAGAGGGAGAGTTTTCCTATTTCAGAAAATAATTGAGAAGCAGAACGGACTCTAGGCTGCTTGGACACTCTGAGTTAAGTGCACGTCAGTCCCTTATACTTCCCAAACGTATAAACGCTTCTAAGGCCAATACTCATAAATGGCCATGTTGTCTCAGTTGAGGAAAGAAGTTAGAACTAGGACGGACTTAAGGAAGGTTGGATACTCTGAGTTACAGGCAGGCCAAGTCCCTTATGCTTCCAAAACCTGTGAATGCTCCTAAGGCAAATACTCATAAATGGCAATGTGGTCCCAGTGGAGGAAAGAAGTTAGATCGAGGATGCACTTAAGGCAGGTTGTAAACTCTGAGTTAAGTGCAGGCCAAGTCCCTTATGCTTCCATAACATATCAACGCTCTTCAGGCAAAAACTCATAAATGGCAAAGTTTTCGCAGTGAGGAATGAAGTTAGAACAAGGAGAGACGCTAGGCCGGTTGAATACTCTGAGATAAGTGGAAGACTACGCCCTTATGCTTCCTAAACTGAAAAACTCTACTAAGGCGAATCCTCATAAATGGCAAAGTTTTCCTATTTCAGAAAATAATTGAGAAGAAGGACGGACTCTAGGCTGCTTGGACAGAGGCTATGCAGGTTGAATACTCTGAGATAACTGCACGCCTAGGCACTTATGCTTCCAAAACGTAAAACGCTATTAAGTTGAATACTCATAATAGGCAATGTTTTCCCAGTTCAGAAAAGATGGGAGAAGAAGGACGTACTCTAGACTGCTTGGATACTCTGAGTTAAGTGCATGCCAAGTCCCTTGTGCTTCCAAAACCTATAAACGCGACTAAGGCAAATACTCATAAATGGCAATGCTGTCCCAGTTGAGGAAAGAAGTTAGAACGAGGACGGACGTAAGGCAGGTTGGATACTCTGAGTTACAGGCAGGCCAAGTCCCTTCTACTTCCAAAACGTATAAACGCTCTTCAGGCAAACACTCATAAATGACACTGTGATCCCAGGGAGGAAAGAAATTAGAACTCGGACAGAGGCTAGGCAGGTTGAATAATCTGAGATAACTGCACGCCTAGGCACTTATGGCTCCAAAACGTAAAACGCTATTAAGTTGAATACTCATAGTAGGCAATGTTTTCCCAGTTCAGAAAAGAAGTGAAAAGAAGGACGTACTCTAGGCTGCTTGGATACTCTGAGTTAAGGGCAACCCAGTCCCTTATGCTTCCAAAACTTATAAACGCGACTAAGGCAAATACTCACAAATGGCAATGCTGTCCCAGTGGAGGAAAGAAGTTAGAACGAGGACGGACTTAAGGCAGGTTGAATACTCTGAGTTACAGGCAAGCCAAGGCCCTTCTACTTCCAAAACGTATAAACGCTCTTCAGGCAAGCACTCATCCATGGCACTGTTTTCCCAGAGTGGAAAGAAGAGAGAACTAGGACAGACGCGAGGCAGGTTGAAGACTCTGAGATAACTCTACACCTAGGTCCTTATGCTTCCAAAACGTAAAACGCTACTAAGGCGAATACTCATAAATGGCCCTGTTTTCCCAGTTCAGAAAAGAAGTGAGAAGAAGGACGAACTCTAGGCTGCTTGGTTACTCTGAGTTATGTGTATGCCAAGTCCCATATGCTTCCAAAACCTGGGAACGCTACTAAGGCGAATACTCATAAATACCAATGTTGTCCCAGTGGAGGAAAGAAGTTAGATCGAGGACACACTTAAGGTAGGTTGGAGACTCTGAGTTAAGTGCAGGCCAAGTCCCTTATGCTTCCAAAACGTGTAAATGCGACTAAGGCAAATACTCATAAAGGGCAATGTTGTCCCATTGGAGGAAAGAAGTTACAACGAGGACGGACTTAAGGCAGGTTGGATACTCTGAGTTACAGGCAAGCCAAGGCCCTTCAGCTTCCAAAATGTATAAACGCTCTTCAGGCAAACACTCATCCATGGCACTGTTTTCCCAGAGTGGAAAGAAGATAGAACTAGGACAGACGCGAGGCAAGTTGAAGACTCTGAGATAACTCTACACCTAGGTCCTTATGCTTCCAAAACGTAAAACGCTACTAAGGCGAATACTCATAAATGGCCCTGTTTTCCCAGTTCAGAAAAGAAGTGAGAAGAAGGACGAACTCTAGGCTGCTTGGATACTCTGAGTTATGTGTATGCCAAGTCCCATATGCTTCCAAAACCTGGGAACGCTACTAAGGCGAATACTCATAAATAGCAATGTTGTCCCAGTGGAGGAAAGAAGTTAGATCGAGGACACACTTAAGGTAGGTTGGAGACTCTGAGTTAAGTGCAGGCCAAGTCCCTTATGCTTCCAAAACATATCAACGCTCTTCAGGCAAACACTCATAAATGGCATTGTTTTCGCACTGAGGAATGAAGTTAGAACAAGGAGAGACGCTAGGCCGGTTGAATACTCTCAGATATGTGGAAGCCTAGGCCCTTATGCTTCCTAAACTGAAAAACGCTACTAAGGCGAATTCTCATAAGTGGGAGAGTTTTCCTATTTCAGAAAATGGTTGAGAAGAAGGACGGACTCTAGGCTGCTTGGACACTCTGAGTTAAGTGCACGTCAGTCCCTTATGCTTCCCAAACGTATAAACGCTTCTAAGGCCAATACTCATAAATGGCCATGTTGTCTCAGTTGAGGAAAGAAGTTAGAACGAGGACGGACTTAAGGATTGTTGCATACTCTGAGTTACAGGCAGGCCAAGTCCCTTATGCTTCCAAAACCTGTGAATGCTCCTAAGGCAAATACTCATAAATGGCAATGTGGTCCCAGTGGAGGAAAGAAGTTAGATCGAGGATGCACTTAAGGCAGGTTGTAAACTCTGAGTTAAGTGCAGGCCAAGTCCCTTATGCTTCCAAAACATATCAACGCTCTTCAGGCAAACACTCATAAATGGCAAAGTTTTCGCAGTGAGGAATGAAGTTAGAACAAGGAGAGACGCTAGGCCGGTTGAATACTCTGAGATAAGTGGAAGACTACGCCCTTATGCTTCCTAAACTGAAAAACTCTACTAAGGCGAATCCTCATAAATGGCAAAGTTTTCCTATTTCAGAAAATAATTGAGAAGAAGGACGGACTCTAGGCTGCTTGGACACTCTGAGTTAAGTGCCCGTCAAGTCCCTTATGCTTCCCAAACGTATAAACGCTACTAAGGCCAATACTCATAAATGGCAGTGTTGTCCCAGTGGAGGAAAGAAGTTAGAACGAGGACGGACGTAAGGCAGGTTGGATAGTCTGAGTTACAGGCAGGCCAAGTCCCTTCTACTTCCAAAACGTATAAACGCTCTTCAGGCAAACACTCATAAATGACACTGTGATCCCAGGGAGGAAAGAAATTAGAACTCGGACAGAGGCTAGGCAGGTTGAATACTCTGAGATAACTGCACGCCTAGGCACTTATGCTTCCAAAACGTAAAACGCTATTAAGTTGAATACTCATAATAGGCAATGTTTTCCCAGTTCAGAAAAGATGGGAGAAGAAGGACGTACTCTAGACTGCTTGGATACTCTGAGTTAAGTGCATGCCAAGTCCCTTGTGCTTCCAAAACCTATAAACGCGACTAAGGCAAATACTCATAAATGGCAATGCTGTCCCAGTTGAGGAAAGAAGTTAGAACGAGGACGGACGTAAGGCAGGTTGGATACTCTGAGTTACAGGCAGGCCAAGTCCCTTCTACTTCCAAAACGTATAAACGCTCTTCAGGCAAACACTCATAAATGACACTGTGATCCCAGGGAGGAAAGAAAGTAGAACTCGGACAGAGGCTAGGCAGGTTGAATAATCTGAGATAACTGCACGCCTAGGCACTTATGGCTCCAAAACGTAAAACGCTATTAAGTTGAATACTCATAGTAGGCAATGTTTTCCCAGTTCAGAAAAGAAGTGAAAAGAAGGACGTACTCTAGGCTGCTTGGATACTCTGAGTTAAGAGCAACCCAGTCCCTTATGCTTCCAAAACTTATAAACGCGACTAAGGCAAATACTCATAAATGGCAATGCTGTCCCAGTGGAGGAAAGAAGTTAGAATGAGGACGGACTTAAGGCACGTTGGATACTCTGAGTTACAGGCAAGCCAATGCCCTTCTGCTTCCAAAACGTATAAACACTCTTCAGGCAAACACTCATCCATGGCACTGTTTTCCCAGAGTGGAAAGAAGATAGAACTAGGACAGACGCGAGGCAAGTTGAAGACTCTGAGATAACTCTACACCTAGGTCCTTATGCTTCCAAAACGTAAAACGCTACTAAGGCGAATACTCATAAATGGCCCTGTTTTCCCAGTTCAGAAAAGAAGTGAGAAGAAGGACGAACTCTAGGCTGCTTGGATACTCTGAGTTATGTGTATGCCAAGTCCCATATGCTTCCAAAACCTGGGAACGCTTCTAAGGCGAATACTCATAAATAGCAATGTTGTCCCAGTGGAGGAAAGAAGTTAGATCGAGGACACACTTAAGGTAAGTTGGAGACTCTGAGTTAAGTGCAGGCCAAGTCCCTTATGCTTCCAAAACATATCAACGCTCTTCAGGCAAACACTCATAAATGGCATTGTTTTCGCAGTGAGGAATGAAGTTAGAACAAGGAGAGACGCTAGGCCGGTTGAATACTCTCAGATATGTGGAAGCCTAGGTCCTTAGGCTTCCTAAACTGAAAAACGCTACTAAGGCGAATCCTCATAAGAGGGAGAGTTTTCCTATTTCAGAAAATAATTGAGAAGCAGAACGGACTCTAGGCTGCTTGGACACTCTGAGTTAAGTGCACGTCAGTCCCTTATACTTCCCAAACGTATAAACGCTTCTAAGGCCAATACTCATAAATGGCCATGTTGTCTCAGTTGAGGAAAGAAGTTAGAACTAGGACGGACTTAAGGAAGGTTGGATACTCTGAGTTACAGGCAGGCCAAGTCCCTTATGCTTCCAAAACCTGTGAATGCTCCTAAGGCAAATACTCATAAATGGCAATGTGGTCCCAGTGGAGGAAAGAAGTTAGATCGAGGATGCACTTAAGGCAGGTTGTAAACTCTGAGTTAAGTGCAGGCCAAGTCCCTTATGCTTCCATAACATATCAACGCTCTTCAGGCAAAAACTCATAAATGGCAAAGTTTTCGCAGTGAGGAATGAAGTTAGAACAAGGAGAGACGCTAGGCCGGTTGAATACTCTGAGATAAGTGGAAGACTACGCCCTTATGCTTCCTAAACTGAAAAACTCTACTAAGGCGAATCCTCATAAATGGCAAAGTTTTCCTATTTCAGAAAATAATTGAGAAGAAGGACGGACTCTAGGCTGCTTGGACAGAGGCTATGCAGGTTGAATACTCTGAGATAACTGCACGCCTAGGCACTTATGCTTCCAAAACGTAAAACGCTATTAAGTTGAATACTCATAATAGGCAATGTTTTCCCAGTTCAGAAAAGATGGGAGAAGAAGGACGTACTCTAGACTGCTTGGATACTCTGAGTTAAGTGCATGCCAAGTCCCTTGTGCTTCCAAAACCTATAAACGCGACTAAGGCAAATACTCATAAATGGCAATGCTGTCCCAGTTGAGGAAAGAAGTTAGAACGAGGACGGACGTAAGGCAGGTTGGATACTCTGAGTTACAGGCAGGCCAAGTCCCTTCTACTTCCAAAACGTATAAACGCTCTTCAGGCAAACACTCATAAATGACACTGTGATCCCAGGGAGGAAAGAAATTAGAACTCGGACAGAGGCTAGGCAGGTTGAATAATCTGAGATAACTGCACGCCTAGGCACTTATGGCTCCAAAACGTAAAACGCTATTAAGTTGAATACTCATAGTAGGCAATGTTTTCCCAGTTCAGAAAAGAAGTGAAAAGAAGGACGTACTCTAGGCTGCTTGGATACTCTGAGTTAAGGGCAACCCAGTCCCTTATGCTTCGAAAACTTATCAACGCGACTAAGGCAAATACTCACAAATGGCAATGCTGTCCCAGTGGAGGAAAGAAGTTAGAACGAGGACGGACTTAAGGCAGGTTGAATACTCTGAGTTACAGGCAAGCCAAGGCCCTTCTACTTCCAAAACGTATAAACGCTCTTCAGGCAACCACTCATCCATGGCACTGTTTTCCCAGAGTGGAAAGAAGACAGAACTAGGACAGACGCGAGGCAGGTTGAAGACTCTGAGATAACTCTACACCTAGGTCCTTATGCTTCCAAAACGTAAAACGCTACTAAGGCGAATACTCATAAATGGCCCTGTTTTCCCAGTTCAGAAAAGAAGTGAGAAGAAGGACGAACTCTAGGCTGCTTGGTTACTCTGAGTTATGTGTATGCCAAGTCCCATATGCTTCCAAAACCTGGGAACGCTACTAAGGCGAATACTCATAAATAGCAATGTTGTCCCAGTGGAGGAAAGAAGTTAGATCGAGGACACACTTAAGGTAGGTTGGAGACTCTGAGTTAAGTGCAGGCCAAGTCCCTTATGCTTCCAAAACGTGTAAATGCGACTAAGGCAAATACTCATAACGGGCAATGTTGTCCCATTGGAGGAAAGAAGTTACAACGAGGACGGACTTAAGGCAGGTTGGATACTCTGAGTTACAGGCAAGCCAAGGCCCTTCAGCTTCCAAAATGTATAAACGCTCTTCAGGCAAACACTCATCCATGGCACTGTTTTCCCAGAGTGGAAAGAAGATAGAACTAGGACAGACGCGAGGCAAGTTGAAGACTCTGAGATAACTCTACACCTAGGTCCTTATGCTTCCAAAACGTAAAACGCTACTAAGGCGAATACTCATAAATGGCCCTGTTTTCCCAGTTCAGAAAAGAAGTGAGAAGAAGGACGAACTCTAGGCTGCTTGGATACTCTGAGTTATGTGTATGCCAAGTCCCATATGCTTCCAAAACCTGGGAACGCTACTAAGGCGAATACTCATAAATAGCAATGTTGTCCCAGTGGAGGAAAGAAGTTAGATCGAGGACACACTTAAGGTAGGTTGGAGACTCTGAGTTAAGTGCAGGCCAAGTCCCTTATGCTTCCAAAACATATCAACGCTCTTCAGGCAAACACTCATAAATGGCATTGTTTTCGCACTGAGGAATGAAGTTAGAACAAGGACAGACGCTAGGCCGGTTGAATACTCTCAGATATGTGGAAGCCTAGGCCCTTATGCTTCCTAAACTGAAAAACGCTACTAAGGCGAATTCTCATAAGTGGGAGAGTTTTCCTATTTCAGAAAATGGTTGAGAAGAAGGACGGACTCTAGGCTGCTTGGACACTCTGAGTTAAGTGCACGTCAGTCCCTTATGCTTCCCAAACGTATAAACGCTTCTAAGGCCAATACTCATAAATGGCCATGTTGTCTCAGTTGAGGAAAGAAGTTAGAACGAGGACGGACTTAAGGATTGTTGCATACTCTGAGTTACAGGCAGGCCAAGTCCCTTATGCTTCCAAAACCTGTGAATGCTCCTAAGGCAAATACTCATAAATGGCAATGTGGTCCCAGTGGAGGAAAGAAGTTAGATCGAGGATGCACTTAAGGCAGGTTGTAAACTCTGAGTTAAGTGCAGGCCAAGTCCCTTATGCTTCCAAAACATATCAACGCTCTTCAGTCAAACACTCATAAATGGCAAAGTTTTCGCAGTGAGGAATGAAGTTAGAACAAGGAGAGACGCTAGGCCGGTTGAATACTCTGAGATAAGTGGAAGACTACGCCCTTATGCTTCCTAAACTGAAAAACTCTACTAAGGCGAATCCTCATAAATGGCAAAGTTTTCCTATTTCAGAAAATAATTGAGAAGAAGGACGGACTGTAGGCTGCTTGGACACTCTGAGTTAAGTGCCCGTCAAGTCCCTTATGCTTCCCAAACGTATAAACGCTACTAAGGCCAATACTCATAAATGGCAGTGTTGTCCCAGTGGAGGAAAGAAGTTAGAACGAGGACGGACGTAAGGCAGGTTGGATACTCTGAGTTACAGGCAGGCCAAGTCCCTTCTACTTCCAAAACGTATAAACGCTCTTCAGGCAAACACTCATAAATGACACTGTGATCCCAGGGAGGAAAGAAAGTAGAACTCCGACAGAGGCTAGGCAGGTTGAATACTCTGAGATAACTGCACGCCTAGGCACTTATGCTTCCAAAACGTAAAACGCTATTAATTTGAATACTCATAATAGGCAATGTTTTCCCAGTTCAGAAAAGAAGTGAAAAGAAGGACGTACTCTAGGCTGCTTGGATACTCTGAGTTAAGAGCAACCCAGTCCCTTATGCTTCCAAAACTTATAAACGCGACTAAGGCAAATACTCATAAATGGCAATGCTGTCCCATTTGAGGAAAGAAGTTAGAACGAGGACGGACTTAAGGCAGGTTGGATACTCTGAGTTACAGGCAAGCCAAGGCCCTTCTGCTTCCAAAACGTATAAACGCTCTTCAGGCAAACACTCATCCATGGCACTGTTTTCCCAGAGTGGAAAGAAGACAGAACTAGGACAGACGCGAGGCAAGTTGAAGACTCTGAGATAACTCTACATCTAGGTCCTTATGCTTCCAAAACGTAAAACGCTACTAAGGCGAATACTCATAAATGGCCCTGTTTTCCCAGTTCAGAAAAGAAGGGAGAAGAAGGATGAACTCTAGGCTGCTTGGTACTCTGAGTTATGTGTATGCCTAGTCCCATATGCTTCCAAAACCTGGGAACGCTACTAAGGCGAATACTCATAAATAGCAATGTTGTCCCAGTGGAGGAAAGAAGTTAGATCGAGGATGCACTTAAGGCAGGTTGGAGACTCTGAGTTAAGTGCAGGCCGAGTCCCTTATGCTTACAAAACATATCAACGCTCCTCAGGCAAACACTCATAAATGGCATTGTTTTCGCAGTGAGGAATGAAGTTAGAACAAGGAAAGACACTAGGCCGGTTGAATACTCTCAGATATGTGGAAGCCTAGGCCCGTATGCTTCCTAAACTGAAAAACGCTACTAAGGCGAATCCTCATAAGAGGGAGAGTTTTCCTATTTCAGAAAATAATTGAGAAGAAGAACGGACTCTAGGCTGCTTGGACACTCTGAGTTAAGTGCACGTCAGTCCCTTATGCTTCCCAAACGTATAAACGCTACTATGGCCAAAACTCATAAATGGCCATGTTGTCTCAGTGGAGGAAAGAACTTAGAACGAGGACGGACTTAAGGAAGGTTGGATACTCTGAGTTACAGGCAGGCCAAACCCTTCTACTTCCAAAACGTATAAACGCTCTTCAGGCAAACACTCATAAATGACACTGTGATCCCAGGGAGGAAAGAAATTAGAACTCGGACAGAGGCTAGGCAGGTTGAATACTCTGAGATAACTGCACGCCTAGGCACTTATGCTTCCAAAACGTAAAACGCTATTAAGTTGAATACTCATAATAGGCAATGTTTTCCCAGTTCAGAAAAGATGGGAGAAGAAGGACGTACTCTAGACTGCTTGGATACTCTGAGTTAAGTGCATGCCAAGTCCCTTGTGCTTCCAAAACCTATAAACGCGACTAAGGCAAATACTCATAAATGGCAATACTGTCCCAGTGGAGGAAAGAAGTTAGAACGAGGACGGACGTAAGGCAGGTTGGATACTCTGAGTTACAGGCAGGCCAAGTCCCTTCTACTTCCAAAACGTATAAACGCTCTTCAGGCAAACACTCATAAATGACACTGTGATCCCAGGGAGGAAAGAAATTAGAACTCGGACAGAGGCTAGGCAGGTTGAATAATCTGAGATAACTGCACGCCAAGGCACTTATGGCTCCAAAACGTAAAACGCTATTAAGTTGAATACTCATAGTAGGCTATGTTTTCCCAGTTCAGAAAAGAAGTGAAAACAAGGACGTACTCTAGGCTGCTTGGATACTCTGAGTTAAGGGCAACCCAGTCCCTTATGCTTCCAAAACTTATAAACGCGACTAAGGCAAATACTCATAAATGGCAATGCTGTCCCAGTTGAGGAAAGAAGTTAGAACGAGGACGGACGTAAGGCAGGTTGGATACTCTGAGTTACAGGCAGGCCAAGTCCCTTCTACTTCCAAAACGTATAAACGCTCTTCAGGCAAACACTCATAAATGACACTGTGATCCCAGGGAGGAAAGAAATTAGAACTCGGACAGAGGCTAGGCAAGTTGAAGACTCTGAGATAACTCTACACCTAGGTCCTTATGCTTCCAAAACGTAAAACGCTACTAAGGCGAATACTCATAAATGGCCCTGTTTTCCCAGTTCAGAAAAGAAGTGAGAAGAAGGACGAACTCTAGGCTGCTTGGATACTCTGAGTTATGTGTATGCCAAGTCCCATATGCTTCCAAAACCTGGGAACGCTACTAAGGCGAATACTCATAAATAGCAATGTTGTCCCAGTGGAGCAAAGATGTTAGATCGAGGACACACTTAAGGTAGGTTGGAGACTCTGAGTTAAGTGCAGGCCAAGTCCCTTATGCTTCCAAAACATATCAACGCTCTTCAGGCAAACACTCATAAATGGCATTGTTTTCGCAGTGAGGAATGAAATTAGAACAAGGAGAGACGCTAGGCCGGTTGAATACTCTCAGATATGTGGAAGCCTAGGTCCTTATGCTTCCTAAACTGAAAAACGCTACTAAGGCGAATCCTCATAAGAGGGAGAGTTTTCCTATTTCAGAAAATAATTGAGAAGAAGAACGGACTCTAGGCTGCTTGGACACTCTGAGTTAAGTGCACGTCAGTCCCTTATGCTTCCCAAACGTATAAACGCTTCTAAGGCCAATACTCATAAATGGCCATGTTGTCTCAGTTGAGGAAAGAAGTTAGAACTAGGACGGACTTAAGGAAGGTTGGATACTCTGAATTACAGGCAGGCCAAGTCCCTTATGCTTCCAAAACCTGTGAATGCTCCTGAGGCAAATACTCATAAATGGCAATGTGGTCCCAGTGGAGGAAAGAAGTTAGATCGAGGATGCACTTAAGGCAGGTTGTAAACTCTGAGTTAAGTGCAGGCCAAGTTCCTTATGCTTCCAAAACATATCAACGCTCTTCAGGCAAAAACTCATAAATGGCAAAGTTTTCGCTGTGAGGAATGAAGTTAGAATAAGGAGAGACGCTAGGCCGGTTGAATACTCTGAGATAAATGGAAGACTACGCCCTTATGCTTCCTAAACTGAAAAACTCTACTAAGGCGAATCCTCATAAATGGCAAAGTTTTCCTATTTCAGAAAATAATTGAGAAGAAGGACGGACTCTAGGCTGCTTGGACACTCTGAGTTAAGTGCCCGTCAAGTCCCTTATGCTTCCCAAACGTATAAACGCTACTAAGGCCAATACTCATAAATGGCAGTGTTGTCCCAGTGGAGGAAAGAAGTTAGAACGAGGACGGACGTAAGGCAGGTTGGATAGTCTGAGTTACAGGCAGGCCAAGTCCCTTCTACTTCCAAAACGTATAAACGCTCTTCAGGCAAACACTCATAAATGACACTGTGATCCCAGGGAGGAAAGAAATTAGAACTCGGACAGAGGCTAGGCAGGTTGAATACTCTGAGATAACTGCACGCCTAGGCACTTATGCTTCCAAAACGTAAAACGCTATTAAGTTGAATACTCATAATAGGCAATGTTTTCCCAGTTCAGAAAAGATGGGAGATGAAGGACGTACTCTAGACTGATTGGATACTCTGAGTTAAGTGCATGCCAAGTCCCTTGTGCTTCCAAAACCTATAAACGCGACTAAGGCAAATACTCATAAATGGAAATACTGTCCCAGTGGAGGAAAGAAGTTAGAACGAGGACGGACGTAAGGCAGGTTGGATACTCTGAGTTACAGGCAGGCCAAGTCCCTTCTACTTCCAAAACGTATAAACGCTCTTCAGGCAAACACTCATAAATGACACTGTGATCCCAGGGAGGAAAGAATTTAGAACTCGGACAGAGGCTAGGCAGGTTGAATAATCTGAGATAACTGCACGCCAAGGCACTTATGGCTCCAAAACGTAAAACGCTATTAAGTTGAATACTCATAGTAGGCTATGTTTTCCCAGTTCAGAAAAGAAGTGAAAACAAGGACGTACTCTAGGCTGCTTGGATACTCTGAGTTAAGGGCAACCCAGTCCCTTATGCTTCCAAAACTTATAAACGCGACTAAGGCAAATACTCATAAATGGCAATGCTGTCCCAGTTGAGGAAAGAAGTTAGAACGAGGACGGACGTAAGGCAGGTTGGATACTCTGAGTTACAGGCAGGCCAAGTCCCTTCTACTTCCAAAACGTATAAACGCTCTTCAGGCAAACACTCATAAATGAAACTGTGATCCCAGGGAGGAAAGAAATTAGAACTCGGACAGAGGCTAGGCAAGTTGAAGACTCTGAGATAACTCTACACCTAGGTCCTTATGCTTCCAAAACGTAAAACGCTACTAAGGCGAATACTCATAAATGGCCCTGTTTTCCCAGTTCAGAAAAGAAGTGAGAAGAAGGACGAACTCTAGGCTGCTTGGATACTCTGAGTTATGTGTATGCCAAGTCCCATATGCTTCCAAAACCTGGGAACGCTACTAAGGCGAATACTCATAAATAGCAATGTTGTCCCAGTGGAGCAAAGATGTTAGATCGAGGACACACTTAAGGTAGGTTGGAGACTCTGAGTTAAGTGCAGGCCAAGTCCCTTATGCTTCCAAAACATATCAACGCTCTTCAGGCAAACACTCATAAATGGCATTGTTTTCGCAGTGAGGAATGAAATTAGAACAAGGAGAGACGCTAGGCCGGTTGAATACTCTCAGATATGTGGAAGCCTAGGTCCTTATGCTTCCTAAACTGAAAAACGCTACTAAGGCGAATCCTCATAAGAGGGAGAGTTTTCCTATTTCAGAAAATAATTGAGAAGAAGAACGGACTCTAGGCTGCTTGGACACTCTGAGTTAAGTGCACGTCAGTCCCTTATGCTTCCCAAACGTATAAACGCTTCTAAGGCCAATACTCATAAATGGCCATGTTGTCTCAGTTGAGGAAAGAAGTTAGAACTAGGACGGACTTAAGGAAGGTTGGATACTCTGAATTACAGGCAGGCCAAGTCCCTTATGCTTCCAAAACCTGTGAATGCTCCTGAGGCAAATACTCATAAATGGCAATGTGGTCCCAGTGGAGGAAAGAAGTTAGATCGAGGATGCACTTAAGGCAGGTTGTAAACTCTGAGTTAAGTGCAGGCCAAGTTCCTTATGCTTCCAAAACATATCAACGCTCTTCAGGCAAAAACTCATAAATGGCAAAGTTTTCGCTGTGAGGAATGAAGTTAGAATAAGGAGAGACGCTAGGCCGGTTGAATACTCTGAGATAAATGGAAGACTACGCCCTTATGCTTCCTAAACTGAAAAACTCTACTAAGGCGAATCCTCATAAATGGCAAAGTTTTCCTATTTCAGAAAATAATTGAGAAGAAGGACGGACTCTAGGCTGCTTGGACACTCTGAGTTAAGTGCCCGTCAAGTCCCTTATGCTTCCCAAACGTATAAACGCTACTAAGGCCAATACTCATAAATGGCAGTGTTGTCCCAGTGGAGGAAAGAAGTTAGAACGAGGACGGACGTAAGGCAGGTTGGATAGTCTGAGTTACAGGCAGGCCAAGTCCCTTCTACTTCCAAAACGTATAAACGCTCTTCAGGCAAACACTCATAAATGACACTGTGATCCCAGGGAGGAAAGAAATTAGAACTCGGACAGAGGCTAGGCAGGTTGAATACTCTGAGATAACTGCACGCCTAGGCACTTATGCTTCCAAAACGTAAAACGCTATTAAGTTGAATACTCATAATAGGCAATGTTTTCCCAGTTCAGAAAAGATGGGAGGAGAAGGACGTACTCTAGACTGCTTGGATACTCTGAGTTAAGTGCATGCCAAGTCCCTTGTGCTTCCAAAACCTATAAACGCGACTAAGGCAAATACTCATAAATGGCAATGCTGTCCCAGTGGAGGAAAGAAGTTAGAACGAGGACGGACGTAAGGCAGGTTGGATACTCTGAGTTACAGGCAGGCCAAGTCCCTTCTACTTCCAAAACGTATAAACGCTCTTCAGGCAAACACTCATAAATGACACTGTGATCCCAGGGAGGAAAGAAATTAGAACTCGGACAGAGGCTAGGCAGGTTGAATAATCTGAGATAACTGCACGCCTAGGCACTTATGGCTCCAAAACGTAAAACGCTATTAAGTTGAATACTCATAGTAGGCAATGTTTTCCCAGTTCAGAAAAGAAGTGAAAAGAAGGACGTACTCTAGGCTGCTTGGATACTCTGAGTTAAGAGCAACCCAGTCCCTTATGCTTCCAAAACTTATAAACGCGACTAAGGCAAATACTCATAAATGGCAATGCTGTCCCAGTGGAGGAAAGAAGTTAGAATGAGGACGGACTTAAGGCACGTTGGATACTCTGAGTTACAGGCAAGCCAATGCCCTTCTGCTTCCAAAACGTATAAACACTCTTCAGGCAAACACTCATCCATGGCACTGTTTTCCCAGAGTGGAAAGAAGATAGAACTAGGACAGACGCGAGGCAAGTTGAAGACTCTGAGATAACTCTACACCTAGGTCCTTATGCTTCCAAAACGTAAAACGCTACTAAGGCGAATACTCATAAATGGCCCTGTTTTCCCAGTTCAGAAAAGAAGTGAGAAGAAGGACGAACTCTAGGCTGCTTGGATACTCTGAGTTATGTGTATGCCAAGTCCCATATGCTTCCAAAACCTGGGAACGCTTCTAAGGCGAATACTCATAAATAGCAATGTTGTCCCAGTGGAGGAAAGAAGTTAGATCGAGGACACACTTAAGGTAAGTTGGAGACTCTGAGTTAAGTGCAGGCCAAGTCCCTTATGCTTCCAAAACATATCAACGCTCTTCAGGCAAACACTCATAAATGGCATTGTTTTCGCAGTGAGGAATGAAGTTAGAACAAGGAGAGACGCTAGGCCGGTTGAATACTCTCAGATATGTGGAAGCCTAGGTCCTTAGGCTTCCTAAACTGAAAAACGCTACTAAGGCGAATCCTCATAAGAGGGAGAGTTTTCCTATTTCAGAAAATAATTGAGAAGCAGAACGGACTCTAGGCTGCTTGGACACTCTGAGTTAAGTGCACGTCAGTCCCTTATACTTCCCAAACGTATAAACGCTTCTAAGGCCAATACTCATAAATGGCCATGTTGTCTCAGTTGAGGAAAGAAGTTAGAACTAGGACGGACTTAAGGGAGGTTGGATACTCTGAGTTACAGGCAGGCCAAGTCCCTTATGCTTCCAAAACCTGTGAATGCTCCTAAGGCAAATACTCATAAATGGCAATGTGGTCCCAGTGGAGGAAAGAAGTTAGATCGAGGACGCACTTAAGGCAGGTTGTAAACTCTGAGTTAAGTGCAGGCCAAGTCCCTTATGCTTCCAAAACATATCAACGCTCTTCAGGCAAACACTCATAAATGGCAAAGTTTTCGCAGTGAGGAATGAAGTTAGAACAAGGAGAGACGCTAGGCCGGTTGAACACTCTGAGATAAGTGGAAGACTAGGCCCTTATGCTTCCAAAACGTAAAAACGCTACTAAGGCGATTACTCATAAATGGCAATGTTGTCCCAGTGGAGGAAAGAAGTTAGACCGAGGATGCACTTAAGGTAGGTGGAAACTCTGAGTTAAGTGCAGGCCAAGTCCCTTATGCTTCCAAAACGTATATACGCTCTTCAGGCAAACACTCATACATGGCACAGTTTTCCCAGAGTGGAAAGAAGATAGAACTAGGACAGACGCGAGGCAAGTTGAAGACTCTGAGATAACTCTACACCTAGGTCCTTACGCTTCCAAAACGTAAAACGCTACTAAGGCGAATACTCATAAATGGCCCTGTTTTCCCAGTTCAGAAAAGAAGTGAGAAGAAGGACGAACTCTAGGCTGCTTGGATACTCTGAGTTATGTGTATGCCAAGTCCCATATGCTTCCAAAACCTGGGAACGCTACTAAGGCGAATACTCATAAAGAGCAATGTTGTCCCAGTGGAGGAAAGAAGTTAGATCGAGGACACACTTAAGGTAGGTTGGAGACTCTGAGTTAAGTGCAGGCCAAGTCCCTTATGCTTCCAAAACGTGTAAATGCGACTAAGGCAAATACTCATAAAGGGCAATGTTGTCCCATTGGAGGAAAGAAGTTAGAACGAGGACGGACTTAAGGCAGGTTGGATACTCTGAGTTACAGGCAAGCCAAGGCCCTTCTGCTTCCAAAACGTGTAAACGCTCTTCAGGCAAACACTCATACATGGCACTGTTTTCCCAGAGTGGAAAGAAGATAGAACTAGGACAGACGCGAGGCAAGTTGAAGACTCTGAGATAACTCTACATCTAGGTCCTTATGCTTCCAAAACGTAAAACGCTACTAAGGCGAATACTCATAAATGGCCCTGTTTTCCCAGTTCAGAAAAGAAGGGAGAAGAAGGATGAACTCTAGGCTGCTTGGATACTCTGAGTTATGTGTATGCCAAGTCCCATATGCTTCCAAAACCTGGGAACGCTACTAAGGCGAATACTCATAAATAGCAATGTTGTCCCAGTGGAGGAAAGAAGTTAGATCGAGGATGCACTTAAGGCAGGTTGGAGACTCTGAGTTAAGTGCAGGCCGAGTCCCTTATGCTTCCAAAACATATCAACGCTCTTCAGGCAAACACTCATAAATGGCATTGTTTTCGCAGTGAGGAATGAAGTTAGAACAAGGAAAGACACTAGGCCGGTTGAATACTCTCAGATATGTGGAAGCCTAGGCCCGTATGCTTCCTAAACTGAAAAACGCTACTAAGGCGAATCCTCATAAGAGGGAGAGTTTTCCTATTTCAGAAAATAATTGAGAAGAAGAACGGACTCTAGGCTGCTTGGACACTCTGAGTTAAGTGCACGTCAGTCCCTTATGCTTCCCAAACGTATAAACGCTTCTAAGGCCAATACTCATAAATGGCCATGTTGTCTCAGTTGAGGAAAGAAGTTAGAACTAGGACGGACTTAAGGAAGGTTGGATACTCTGAATTACAGGCAGGCCAAGTCCCTTATGCTTCCAAAACCTGTGAATGCTCCTGAGGCAAATACTCATAAATGGCAATGTGGTCCCAGTGGAGGAAAGAAGTTAGATCGAGGATGCACTTAAGGCAGGTTGTAAACTCTGAGTTAAGTGCAGGCCAAGTTCCTTATGCTTCCAAAACATATCAACGCTCTTCAGGCAAAAACTCATAAATGGCAAAGTTTTCGCTGTGAGGAATGAAGTTAGAATAAGGAGAGACGCTAGGCCGGTTGAATACTCTGAGATAAATGGAAGACTACGCCCTTATGCTTCCTAAACTGAAAAACTCTACTAAGGCGAATCCTCATAAATGGCAAAGTTTTCCTATTTCAGAAAATAATTGAGAAGAAGGACGGACTCTAGGCTGCTTGGACACTCTGAGTTAAGTGCCCGTCAAGTCCCTTATGCTTCCCAAACGTATAAACGCTACTAAGGCCAATACTCATAAATGGCAGTGTTGTCCCAGTGGAGGAAAGAAGTTAGAACGAGGACGGACGTAAGGCAGGTTGGATAGTCTGAGTTACAGGCAGGCCAAGTCCCTTCTACTTCCAAAACGTATAAACGCTCTTCAGGCAAACACTCATAAATGACACTGTGATCCCAGGGAGGAAAGAAATTAGAACTCGGACAGAGGCTAGGCAGGTTGAATACTCTGAGATAACTGCACGCCTAGGCACTTATGCTTCCAAAACGTAAAACGCTATTAAGTTGAATACTCATAATAGGCAATGTTTTCCCAGTTCAGAAAAGATGGGAGAAGAAGGACGTACTCTAGACTGCTTGGATACTCTGAGTTAAGTGCATGCCAAGTCCCTTGTGCTTCCAAAACCTATAAACGCGACTAAGGCAAATACTCATAAATGGCAATGCTGTCCCAGTTGAGGAAAGAAGTTAGAACGAGGACGAACGTAAGGCAGGTTGGATACTCTGAGTTACAGGCAGGCCAAGTCCCTTCTACTTCCAAAACGTATAAACGCTCTTCAGGCAAACACTCATAAATGACACTGTGATCCCAGGGAGGAAAGAAATTCGAACTCGGACAGAGGCTAGGCAGGTTGAATAATCTGAGATAACTGCACGCCTAGGCACTTATGGCTCCAAAACGTAAAACGCTATTAAGTTGAATACTCATAGTAGGCAATGTTTTCCCAGTTCAGAAAAGAAGTGAAAAGAAGGACGTACTCTAGGCTGCTTGGATACTCTGAGTTAAGAGCAACCCAGTCCCTTATGCTTCCAAAACTTATAAACGCGACTAAGGCAAATACTCATAAATGGCAATGCTGTCCCAGTGGAGGAAAGAAGTTAGAATGAGGACGGACTTAAGGCACGTTGGATACTCTGAGTTACACGCAAGCCAATGCCCTTCTGCTTCCAAAACGTATAAACACTCTTCAGGCAAACACTCATCCATGGCACTGTTTTCCCAGAGTGGAAAGAAGATAGAACTAGGACAGACGCGAGGCAAGTTGCAGACTCTGAGATAACTCTACACCTAGGTCCTTATGCTTCCAAAACGTAAAACGCTACTAAGGCGAATACTCATAAATGGCCCTGTTTTCCCAGTTCAGAAAAGAAGTGAGAAGAAGGACGAACTCTAGGCTGCTTGGATACTCTGAGTTATGTGTATGCCAAGTCCCATATGCTTCCAAAACCTGGGAACGCTTCTAAGGCGAATACTCATAAATAGCAATGTTGTCCCAGTGGAGGAAAGAAGTTAGATCGAGGACACACTTAAGGTAAGTTGGAGACTCTGAGTTAAGTGCAGGCCAAGTCCCTTATGCTTCCAAAACATATCAACGCTCTTCAGGCAAACACTCATAAATGGCATTGTTTTCGCAGTGAGGAATGAAGTTAGAACAAGGAGAGACGCTAGGCCGGTTGAATACTCTCAGATATGTGGAAGCCTAGGTCCTTAGGCTTCCTAAACTGAAAAACGCTACTAAGGCGAATCCTCATAAGAGGGAGAGTTTTCCTATTTCAGAAAATAATTGAGAAGCAGAACGGACTCTAGGCTGCTTGGACACTCTGAGTTAAGTGCACGTCAGTCCCTTATACTTCCCAAACGTATAAACGCTTCTAAGGCCAATACTCATAAATGGCCATGTTGTCTCAGTTGAGGAAAGAAGTTAGAACTAGGACGGACTTAAGGAAGGTTGGATACTCTGAGTTACAGGCAGGCCAAGTCCCTTATGCTTCCAAAACCTGTGAATGCTCCTAAGGCAAATACTCATAAATGGCAATGTGGTCCCAGTGGAGGAAAGAAGTTAGATCGAGGATGCACTTAAGGCAGGTTGTAAACTCTGAGTTAAGTGCAGGCCAAGTCCCTTATGCTTCCATAACATATCAACGCTCTTCAGGCAAAAACTCATAAATGGCAAAGTTTTCGCAGTGAGGAATGAAGTTAGAACAAGGAGAGACGCTAGGCCGGTTGAATACTCTGAGATAAGTGGAAGACTACGCCCTTATGCTTCCTAAACTGAAAAACTCTACTAAGGCGAATCCTCATAAATGGCAAAGTTTTCCTATTTCAGAAAATAATTGAGAAGAAGGACGGACTCTAGGCTGCTTGGACAGAGGCTATGCAGGTTGAATACTCTGAGATAACTGCACACCTAGGCACTTATGCTTCCAAAACGTAAAACGCTATTAAGTTGAATACTCATAATAGGCAATGTTTTCCCAGTTCAGAAAAGATGGGAGAAGAAGGACGTACTCTAGACTGCTTGGATACTCTGAGTTAAGTGCATGCCAAGTCCCTTGTGCTTCCAAAACCTATAAACGCGACTAAGGCAAATACTCATAAATGGCAATGCTGTCCCAGTTGAGGAAAGAAGTTAGAACGAGGACGGACGTAAGGCAGGTTGGATACTCTGAGTTACAGGCAGGCCAAGTCCCTTCTACTTCCAAAACGTATAAACGCTCTTCAGGCAAACACTCATAAATGACACTGTGATCCCAGGGAGGAAAGAAATTCGAACTCGGACAGAGGCTAGGCAGGTTGAATAATCTGAGATAACTGCACGCCTAGGCACTTATGGCTCCAAAACGTAAAACGCTATTAAGTTGAATACTCAGAGTAGGCAATGTTTTCCCAGTTCAGAAAAGAAGTGAAAAGAAGGACGTACTCTAGGCTGCTTGGATACTCTGAGTTAAGAGCAACCCAGTCCCTTATGCTTCCAAAACTTATAAACGCGACTAAGGCAAATACTCATAAATGGCAATGCTGTCCCAGTGGAGGAAAGAAGTTAGAATGAGGACGGACTTAAGGCACGTTGGATACTCTGAGTTACACGCAAGCCAATGCCCTTCTGCTTCCGAAACGTATAAACACTCTTCAGGCAAACACTCATCCATGGCACTGTTTTCCCAGAGTGGAAAGAAGACAGAACTAGGACAGACGCGAGGCAAGTTGAAGACTCTGAGATAACTCTACACCTAGGTCCTTATGCTTCCAAAACGTAAAACGCTACTAAGGCGAATACTCATAAATGGCCCTGTTTTCCCAGTTCAGAAAAGAAGTGAGAAGAAGGACGAACTCTAGGCTGCTTGGATACTCTGAGTTATGTGTATGCCAAGTCCCATATGCTTCCAAAACCTGGGAACGCTTCTAAGGCGAATACTCATAAATAGCAATGTTGTCCCAGTGGAGGAAAGAAGTTAGATCGAGGACACACTTAAGGTAAGTTGGAGACTCTGAGTTAAGTGCAGGCCAAGTCCCTTATGCTTCCAAAACATATCAACGCTCTTCAGGCAAACACTCATAAATGGCATTGTTTTCGCAGTGAGGAATGAAGTTAGAACAAGGAGAGACGCTAGGCCGGTTGAATACTCTCTGATATGTGGAAGCCTAGGTCCTTAGGCTTCCTAAACTGAAAAACGCTACTAAGGCGAATCCTCATAAGAGGGAGAGTTTTCCTATTTCAGAAAATAATTGAGAAGAAGAACGGACTCTAGGCTGCTTGGACACTCTGAGTTAAGTGCACGTCAGTCCCTTATACTTCCCAAACGTATAAACGCTTCTAAGGCCAATACTCATAAATGGCCATGTTGTCTCAGTTGAGGAAAGAAGTTAGAACTAGGACGGACTTAAGGAAGGTTGGATACTCTGAGTTACAGGCAGGCCAAGTCCCTTATGCTTCCAAAACCTGTGAATGCTCCTAAGGCAAATACTCATAAATGGCAATGTGGTCCCAGTGGAGGAAAGAAGTTAGATCGAGGATGCACTTAAGGCAGGTTGTAAACTCTGAGTTAAGTGCAGGCCAAGTCCCTTATGCTTCCATAACATATCAACGCTCTTCAGGCAAAAACTCATAAATGGCAAAGTTTTCGCAGTGAGGAATGAAGTTAGAACAAGGAGAGACGCTAGGCCGGTTGAATACTCTGAGATAAGTGGAAGACTACGCCCTTATGCTTCCTAAACTGAAAAACTCTACTAAGGCGAATCCTCATAAATGGCAAAGTTTTCCTATTTCAGAAAATAATTGAGAAGAAGGACGGACTCTAGGCTGCTTGGACAGAGGCTATGCAGGTTGAATACTCTGAGATAACTGCACGCCTAGGCACTTATGCTTCCAAAACGTAAAACGCTATTAAGTTGAATACTCATAATAGGCAATGTTTTCCCAGTTCAGAAAAGATGGGAGAAGAAGGACGTACTCTAGACTGCTTGGATACTCTGAGTTAAGTGCATGCCAAGTCCCTTGTGCTTCCAAAACCTATAAACGCGACTAAGGCAAATACTCATAAATGGCAATGCTGTCCCAGTTGAGGAAAGAAGTTAGAACGAGGACGGACGTAAGGCAGGTTGGATACTCTGAGTTACAGGCAGGCCAAGTCCCTTCTACTTCCAAAACGTATAAACGCTCTTCAGGCAAACACTCATAAATGACACTGTGATCCCAGGGAGGAAAGAAATTCGAACTCGGACAGAGGCTAGGCAGGTTGAATAATCTGAGATAACTGCACGCCTAGGCACTTATGGCTCCAAAACGTAAAACGCTATTAAGTTGAATACTCATAGTAGGCAATGTTTTCCCAGTTCAGAAAAGAAGTGAAAAGAAGGACGTACTCTAGGCTGCTTGGATACTCTGAGTTAAGAGCAACCCAGTCCCTTATGCTTCCAAAACTTATAAACGCGACTAAGGCAAATACTCATAAATGGCAATGCTGTCCCAGTGGAGGAAAGAAGTTAGAATGAGGACGGACTTAAGGCACGTTGGATACTCTGAGTTACACGCAAGCCAAGGCCCTTCTGCTTCCGAAACGTATAAACACTCTTCAGGCAAACACTCATCCATGGCACTGTTTTCCCAGAGTGGAAAGAAGATAGAACTAGGACAGACGCGAGGCAAGTTGCAGACTCTGAGATAACTCTACACCTAGGTCCTTATGCTTCCAAAACGTAAAACGCTACTAAGGCGAATACTCATAAATGGCCCTGTTTTCCCAGTTCAGAAAAGAAGTGAGAAGAAGGACGAACTCTAGGCTGCTTGGATACTCTGAGTTATGTGTATGCCAAGTCCCATATGCTTCCAAAACCTGGGAACGCTTCTAAGGCGAATACTCATAAATAGCAATGTTGTCCCAGTGGAGGAAAGAAGTTAGATCGAGGACACACTTAAGGTAAGTTGGAGACTCTGAGTTAAGTGCAGGCCAAGTCCCTTATGCTTCCAAAACATATCAACGCTCTTCAGGCAAACACTCATAAATGGCATTGTTTCCGCAGTGAGGAATGAAGTTAGAACAAGGAGAGACGCTAGGCCGGTTGAATACTCTCTGATATGTGGAAGCCTAGGTCCTTAGGCTTCCTAAACTGAAAAACGCTACTAAGGCGAATCCTCATAAGAGGGAGAGTTTTCCTATTTCAGAAAATAATTGAGAAGAAGAACGGACTCTAGGCTGCTTGGACACTCTGAGTTAAGTGCACGTCAGTCCCTTATACTTCCCAAACGTATAAACGCTTCTAAGGCCAATACTCATAAATGGCCATGTTGTCTCAGTTGAGGAAAGAAGTTAGAACTAGGACGGACTTAAGGAAGGTTGGATACTCTGAGTTACAGGCAGGCCAAGTCCCTTATGCTTCCAAAACCTGTGAATGCTCCTAAGGCAAATACTCATAAATGGCAATGTGGTCCCAGTGGAGGAAAGAAGTTAGATCGAGGATGCACTTAAGGCAGGTTGTAAACTCTGAGTTAAGTGCAGGCCAAGTCCCTTATGCTTCCATAACATATCAACGCTCTTCAGGCAAAAACTCATAAATGGCAAAGTTTTCGCAGTGAGGAATGAAGTTAGAACAAGGAGAGACGCTAGGCCGGTTGAATACTCTGAGATAAGTGGAAGACTACGCCCTTATGCTTCCTAAACTGAAAAACGCTACTAAGGCCAATCCTCATAAATGGCAAAGTTTTCCTATTTCAGAAAATAATTGAGAAGAAGGACGGACTCTAGGCTGCTTGGACACTCTGAGTTAAGTGCCCGTCAAGTCCCTTATGCTTCCCAAACGTATAAACGCTACTAAGGCCAGTACTCATAAATGGCAGTGTTGTCCCAGTGGAGGAAAGAAGTTAGAACGAGGACGGACGTAAGGCAGGTTGGATACTCTGAGATACATGCAGGCCAAGACCCTTCTACTTCCAAAACGTATAAACGCTCTTCAGGCAAACACTCATAAATGACACTGTGATCCCAGGGAGGAAAGAAAGTAGAACTCGGACAGAGGCTAGGAAGGTTGAATACTCTGAGATAACTGCACGCCTAGGCACTTATGCTTCCAAAACGTAAAACGCTATTAAGTTGAATACTCATAATAGGCAATGTTTTCCCAGTTCAGAAAAGAAGTGAAAAGAAGGATGTACTCTAGGCTTCTTGGATACTCTGAGTTAAGAGCAACCCAGTCCCTTATGCTTCCAAAACTTATAAACGCGACTAAGGCAAATACTCATAAATGGCAATGCTGTCCCAGTGGAGGAAAGAAGTTAGAACGAGGACGGACTTAAGGCAGGTTGGATACTCTGAGTTACAGGCAAGCCAAGGCCCTTCTGCTTCCAAAACGTATAAACGCTCTTCAGGCAAACACTCATACATGGCACTGTTTTCCCAGAGTGGAAAGAAGATAGAACTAGGACAGACGCGAGGCAGGTTGAAGACTCTGAGATAACTCTACACCTAGGTCCTTATGCTTCCAAAACGTAAAACGCTACTAAGGCGAATACTCATAAATGGCCCTGTTTTCCCAGTTCAGAAAAGACGTGAGAAGAAGGACCAACTCTAGGCTGCTTGGATACTCTGAGTTATGTGTATGCCAAGTCCCATATGCTTCCAAAACCTGGGAACGCTACTAAGGCGAATACTCATAAATAGCAGTGTTGTCCCAGGGGGGGAAAGAAGTTAAATCGAGGACACACTTAAGGTAGGTTGGAGACTCTGAGTTAAGTGCAGGCCAAGTCCCTTATGCTTCCAAAACATATCAACGCTCTTCAGGCAAACACTCATAAATGGAATTGTTTTCGCAGTGAGGAATGAAGTTAGAACAAGGAGAGACGCTAGACCGGTTGAATACTCTCAGATATGTGGAAGCCTAGGTCCTTATGCTTCCTAAACTGAAAAACGCTACTAAGGCGAATCCTCATAAGAGGGAGAGTTTTCCTATTTCAGAAAATAATTGAGAAGAAGAACGGACTCTAGGCTGCTTGGACACTCTGAGTTAAGTGCACATCACTCCCTTATGCTTCCCAAACTTATAAACGCTTCTAAGGCCAATACTCATAAATGGCCATGTTGTCTCAGTTGAGGAAAGAAGTTAGAACTAGGACGGACTTAAGGAAGGTTGGATACTCTGAGTTACAGGCAGGCCAAGTCCCTTATGCTTCCAAAACCTGTGAATGCTCCTAAGGCAAATACTCATAAATGGCAATGTGGTCCCAGTGGAGGAAAGAAGTTAGATCGAGGATGCACTTAAGGCAGGTTGTAAACTCTGAGTTAAATGCAGGCCAAGTCCCTTATGCTTCCAAAACATATCAACGCTCTTCAGGCAAACACACATAAATGGCAAAGTTTTCGCAGTGAGGAATGAAGTTAGAACAAGGAGAGACGCTAGGCCGGTTGAATACTCTGAGATAAGTGGAAGACTACGCCCTTATGCTTCCTAACTGAAAAACTCTACTAAGGCGAATCCTCATAAATGGCAAAGTTTTCCTATTTCAGAAAATAATTGAGAAGAAGGACGGACTCTAGGCTGCTTGGACACTCTGAGTTAAGTGCCCGTCAAGTCCCTTATGCTTCCCAAACGTATAAACGCTACTAAGGCCAATACTCATAAATGGCAGTGTTGTCCCAGTGGAGGAAAGAAGTTAGAACGAGGACGGACGTAAGGCAGGTTGGATACTCTGAGTTACAGGCAGGCCAAGTCCCTTCTACTTCCAAAACGTATAAACGCTCTTCAGGCAAACACTCATAAATGACACTGTGATCCCAGGGAGGAAAGAAATTAGAACTCGGACAGAGGCTAGGCAGGTTGAATACTCTGAGATAACTGCACGCCTAGGCACTTATGCTTCCAAAACGTAAAACGCTATTAAGTTGAATACTCATAATAGGCAATGTTTTCCCAGTTCAGAAAAGATGGGAGAAGAAGGACGTACTCTAGACTGCTTGGATACTCTGAGTTAAGTGCATGCCAAGTCCCTTGTGCTTCCAAAACCTATAAACGCGACTAAGGCAAATACTCATAAATGGCAATGCTGTCCCAGTTGAGGAAAGAAGTTAGAACGAGGACGGACGTAAGGCAGGTTGGATACTCTGAGTTACAGGCAGGCCAAGTCCCTTCTACTTCCAAAACGTATAAACGCTCTTCAGGCAAACACTCATAAATGACACTGTGATCCCAGGGAGGAAAGAAATTCGAACTCGGACAGAGGCTAGGCAGGTTGAATAATCTGAGATAACTGCACGCCTAGGCACTTATGGCTCCAAAACGTAAAACGCTATTAAGTTGAATACTCATAGTAGGCAATGTTTTCCCAGTTCAGAAAAGAAGTGAAAAGAAGGACGTACTCTAGGCTGCTTGGATACTCTGAGTTAAGAGCAACCCAGTCCCTTATGCTTCCAAAACTTATAAACGCGACTAAGGCAAATACTCATAAATGGCAATGCTGTCCCAGTGGAGGAAAGAAGTTAGAATGAGGACGGACTTAAGGCACGTTGGATACTCTGAGTTACACGCAAGCCAATGCCCTTCTGCTTCCAAAACGTATAAACACTCTTCAGGCAAACACTCATCCATGGCACTGTTTTCCCAGAGTGGAAAGAAGATAGAACTAGGACAGACGCGAGGCAAGTTGCAGACTCTGAGATAACTCTACACCTAGGTCCTTATGCTTCCAAAACGTAAAACGCTACTAAGGCGAATACTCATAAATGGCCCTGTTTTCCCAGTTCAGAAAAGAAGTGAGAAGAAGGACGAACTCTAGGCTGCTTGGATACTCTGAGTTATGTGTATGCCAAGTCCCATATGCTTCCAAAACCTGGGAACGCTTCTAAGGCGAATACTCATAAATAGCAATGTTGTCCCAGTGGAGGAAAGAAGTTAGATCGAGGACACACTTAAGGTAAGTTGGAGACTCTGAGTTAAGTGCAGGCCAAGTCCCTTATGCTTCCAAAACATATCAACGCTCTTCAGGCAAACACTCATAAATGGCATTGTTTTCGCAGTGAGGAATGAAGTTAGAACAAGGAGAGACGCTAGGCCGGTTGAATACTCTCAGATATGTGGAAGCCTAGGTCCTTAGGCTTCCTAAACTGAAAAACGCTACTAAGGCGAATCCTCATAAGAGGGAGAGTTTTCCTATTTCAGAAAATAATTGAGAAGCAGAACGGACTCTAGGCTGCTTGGACACTCTGAGTTAAGTGCACGTCAGTCCCTTATACTTCCCAAACGTATAAACGCTTCTAAGGCCAATACTCATAAATGGCCATGTTGTCTCAGTTGAGGAAAGAAGTTAGAACTAGGACGGACTTAAGGAAGGTTGGATACTCTGAGTTACAGGCAGGCCAAGTCCCTTATGCTTCCAAAACCTGTGAATGCTCCTAAGGCAAATACTCATAAATGGCAATGTGGTCCCAGTGGAGGAAAGAAGTTAGATCGAGGATGCACTTAAGGCAGGTTGTAAACTCTGAGTTAAGTGCAGGCCAAGTCCCTTATGCTTCCATAACATATCAACGCTCTTCAGGCAAAAACTCATAAATGGCAAAGTTTTCGCAGTGAGGAATGAAGTTAGAACAAGGAGAGACGCTAGGCCGGTTGAATACTCTGAGATAAGTGGAAGACTACGCCCTTATGCTTCCTAAACTGAAAAACTCTACTAAGGCGAATCCTCATAAATGGCAAAGTTTTCCTATTTCAGAAAATAATTGAGAAGAAGGACGGACTCTAGGCTGCTTGGACAGAGGCTATGCAGGTTGAATACTCTGAGATAACTGCACGCCTAGGCACTTATGCTTCCAAAACGTAAAACGCTATTAAGTTGAATACTCATAATAGGCAATGTTTTCCCAGTTCAGAAAAGATGGGAGAAGAAGGACGTACTCTAGACTGCTTGGATACTCTGAGTTAAGTGCATGCCAAGTCCCTTGTGCTTCCAAAACCTATAAACGCGACTAAGGCAAATACTCATAAATGGCAATGCTGTCCCAGTTGAGGAAAGAAGTTAGAACGAGGACGGACGTAAGGCAGGTTGGATACTCTGAGTTACAGGCAGGCCAAGTCCCTTCTACTTCCAAAACGTATAAACGCTCTTCAGGCAAACACTCATAAATGACACTGTGATCCCAGGGAGGAAAGAAATTCGAACTCGGACAGAGGCTAGGCAGGTTGAATAATCTGAGATAACTGCACGCCTAGGCACTTATGGCTCCAAAACGTAAAACGCTATTAAGTTGAATACTCAGAGTAGGCAATGTTTTCCCAGTTCAGAAAAGAAGTGAAAAGAAGGACGTACTCTAGGCTGCTTGGATACTCTGAGTTAAGAGCAACCCAGTCCCTTATGCTTCCAAAACTTATAAACGCGACTAAGGCAAATACTCATAAATGGCAATGCTGTCCCAGTGGAGGAAAGAAGTTAGAATGAGGACGGACTTAAGGCACGTTGGATACTCTGAGTTACACGCAAGCCAATGCCCTTCTGCTTCCGAAACGTATAAACACTCTTCAGGCAAACACTCATCCATGGCACTGTTTTCCCAGAGTGGAAAGAAGATAGAACTAGGACAGACGCGAGGCAAGTTGAAGACTCTGAGATAACTCTACACCTAGGTCCTTATGCTTCCAAAACGTAAAACGCTACTAAGGCGAATACTCATAAATGGCCCTGTTTTCCCAGTTCAGAAAAGAAGTGAGAAGAAGGACGAACTCTAGGCTGCTTGGATACTCTGAGTTATGTGTATGCCAAGTCCCATATGCTTCCAAAACCTGGGAACGCTTCTAAGGCGAATACTCATAAATAGCAATGTTGTCCCAGTGGAGGAAAGAAGTTAGATCGAGGACACACTTAAGGTAAGTTGGAGACTCTGAGTTAAGTGCAGGCCAAGTCCCTTATGCTTCCAAAACATATCAACGCTCTTCAGGCAAACACTCATAAATGGCATTGTTTCCGCAGTGAGGAATGAAGTTAGAACAAGGAGAGACGCTAGGCCGGTTGAATACTCTCTGATATGTGGAAGCCTAGGTCCTTAGGCTTCCTAAACTGAAAAACGCTACTAAGGCGAATCCTCATAAGAGGGAGAGTTTTCCTATTTCAGAAAATAATTGAGAAGAAGAACGGACTCTAGGCTGCTTGGACACTCTGAGTTAAGTGCACGTCAGTCCCTTATACTTCCCAAACGTATAAACGCTTCTAAGGCCAATACTCATAAATGGCCATGTTGTCTCAGTTGAGGAAAGAAGTTAGAACTAGGACGGACTTAAGGAAGGTTGGATACTCTGAGTTACAGGCAGGCCAAGTCCCTTATGCTTCCAAAACCTGTGAATGCTCCTAAGGCAAATACTCATAAATGGCAATGTGGTCCCAGTGGAGGAAAGAAGTTAGATCGAGGATGCACTTAAGGCAGGTTGTAAACTCTGAGTTAAGTGCAGGCCAAGTCCCTTATGCTTCCATAACATATCAACGCTCTTCAGGCAAAAACTCATAAATGGCAAAGTTTTCACAGTGAGGAATGAAGTTAGAACAAGGAGAGACGCTAGGCCGGTTGAATACTCTGAGATAAGTGGAAGACTACGCCCTTATGCTTCCTAAACTGAAAAACTCTACTAAGGCGAATCCTCATAAATGGCAAAGTTTTCCTATTTCAGAAAATAATTGAGAAGAAGGACGGACTCTAGGCTGCTTGGACAGAGGCTATGCAGGTTGAATACTCTGAGATAACTGCACGCCTAGGCACTTATGCTTCCAAAACGTAAAACGCTATTAAGTTGAATACTCATAATAGGCAATGTTTTCCCAGTTCAGAAAAGATGGGAGAAGAAGGACGTACTCTAGACTGCTTGGATACTCTGAGTTAAGTGCATGCCAAGTCCCTTGTGCTTCCAAAACCTATAAACGCGACTAAGGCAAATACTCATAAATGGCAATGCTGTCCCAGTTGAGGAAAGAAGTTAGAACGAGGACGGACGTAAGGCAGGTTGGATACTCTGAGTTACAGGCAGGCCAAGTCCCTTCTACTTCCAAAACGTATAAACGCTCTTCAGGCAAACACTCATAAATGACACTGTGATCCCAGGGAGGAAAGAAATTCGAACTCGGACAGAGGCTAGGCAGGTTGAATAATCTGAGATAACTGCACGCCTAGGCACTTATGGCTCCAAAACGTAAAACGCTATTAAGTTGAATACTCAGAGTAGGCAATGTTTTCCCAGTTCAGAAAAGAAGTGAAAAGAAGGACGTACTCTAGGCTGCTTGGATACTCTGAGTTAAGAGCAACCCAGTCCCTTATGCTTCCAAAACTTATAAACGCGACTAAGGCAAATACTCATAAATGGCAATGCTGTCACAGTGGAGGAAAGAAGTTAGAATGAGGACGGACTTAAGGCACGTTGGATACTCTGAGTTACACTCAAGCCAATGCCCTTCTGCTTCCGAAACGTATAAACACTCTTCAGGCAAACACTCATCCATGGCACTGTTTTCCCAGAGTGGAAAGAAGATAGAACTAGGACAGACGCGAGGCAAGTTGAAGACTCTGAGATAACTCTACACCTAGGTCCTTATGCTTCCAAAACGTAAAACGCTACTAAGGCGAATACTCATAAATGGCCCTGTTTTCCCAGTTCAGAAAAGAAGTGAGAAGAAGGACGAACTCTAGGCTGCTTGGATACTCTGAGTTATGTGTATGCCAAGTCCCATATGCTTCCAAAACCTGGGAACGCTTCTAAGGCGAATACTCATAAATAGCAATGTTGTCCCAGTGGAGGAAAGAAGTTAGATCGAGGACACACTTAAGGTAAGTTGGAGACTCTGAGTTAAGTGCAGGCCAAGTCCCTTATGCTTCCAAAACATATCAACGCTCTTCAGGCAAACACTCATAAATGGCATTGTTTTCGCAGTGAGGAATGAAGTTAGAACAAGGAGAGACGCTAGGCCGGTTGAATACTCTCTGATATGTGGAAGCCTAGGTCCTTAGGCTTCCTAAACTGAAAAACGCTACTAAGGCGAATCCTCATAAGAGGGAGAGTTTTCCTATTTCAGAAAATAATTGAGAAGAAGAACGGACTCTAGGCTGCTTGGACACTCTGAGTTAAGTGCACGTCAGTCCCTTATACTTCCCAAACGTATAAACGCTTCTAAGGCCAATACTCATAAATGGCCATGTTGTCTCAGTTGAGGAAAGAAGTTAGAACTAGGACGGACTTAAGGAAGGTTGGATACTCTGAGTTACAGGCAGGCCAAGTCCCTTATGCTTCCAAAACCTGTGAATGCTCCTAAGGCAAATACTCATAAATGGCAATGTGGTCCCAGTGGAGGAAAGAAGTTAGATCGAGGATGCACTTAAGGCAGGTTGTAAACTCTGAGTTAAGTGCAGGCCAAGTCCCTTATGCTTCCATAACATATCAACGCTCTTCAGGCAAAAACTCATAAATGGCAAAGTTTTCGCAGTGAGGAATGAAGTTAGAACAAGGAGAGACGCTAGGCCGGTTGAATACTCTGAGATAAGTGGAAGACTACGCCCTTATGCTTCCTAAACTGAAAAACGCTACTAAGGCCAATCCTCATAAATGGCAAAGTTTTCCTATTTCAGAAAATAATTGAGAAGAAGGACGGACTCTAGGCTGCTTGGACACTCTGAGTTAAGTGCCCGTCAAGTCCCTTATGCTTCCCAAACGTATAAACGCTACTAAGGCCAGTACTCATAAATGGCAGTGTTGTCCCAGTGGAGGAAAGAAGTTAGAACGAGGACGGACGTAAGGCAGGTTGGATACTCTGAGATACATGCAGGCCAAGACCCTTCTACTTCCAAAACGTATAAACGCTCTTCAGGCAAACACTCATAAATGACACTGTGATCCCAGGGAGGAAAGAAAGTAGAACTCGGACAGAGGCTAGGAAGGTTGAATACTCTGAGATAACTGCACGCCTAGGCACTTATGCTTCCAAAACGTAAAACGCTATTAAGTTGAATACTCATAATAGGCAATGTTTTCCCAGTTCAGAAAAGAAGTGAAAAGAAGGACGTACTCTAGGCTTCTTGGATACTCTGAGTTAAGAGCAACCCAGTCCCTTATGCTTCCAAAACTTATAAACGCGACTAAGGCAAATACTCATAAATGGCAATGCTGTCCCAGTGGAGGAAAGAAGTTAGAACGAGGACGGACTTAAGGCAGGTTGGATACTCTGAGTTACAGGCAAGCCAAGGCCCTTCTGCTTCCAAAACGTATAAACGCTCTTCAGGCAAACACTCATACATGGCACTGTTTTCCCAGAGTGGAAAGAAGATAGAACTAGGACAGACGCGAGGCAGGTTGAAGACTCTGAGATAACTCTACACCTAGGTCCTTATGCTTCCAAAACGTAAAACGCTACTAAGGCGAATACTCATAAATGGCCCTGTTTTCCCAGTTCAGAAAAGACGTGAGAAGAAGGACGAACTCTAGGCTGCTTGGATACTCTGAGTTATGTGTATGCCAAGTCCCATATGCTTCCAAAACCTGGGAACGCTACTAAGGCGAATACTCATAAATAGCAGTGTTGTCCCAGGGGGGGAAAGAAGTTAGATCTAGGACACACTTAAGGTAGGTTGGAGACTCTGAGTTAAGTGCAGGCCAAGGCCCTGATGCTTCCAAAACATATCAACGCTCTTCAGGCAAACACTCATAAATGGAATTGTTTTCGCAGTGAGGAATGAAGTTAGAACAAGGAGAGACGCTAGACCGGTTGAATACTCTCAGATATGTGGAAGCCTAGGTCCTTATGCTTCCTAAACTGAAAAACGCTACTAAGGCGAATCCTCATAAGAGGGAGAGTTTTCCTATTTCAGAAAATAATTGAGAAGAAGAACGGACTCTAGGCTGCTTGGACACTCTGAGTTAAGTGCACGTCAGTCCCTTATGCTTCCCAAACTTATAAACGCTTCTAAGGCCAATACTCATAAATGGCCATGTTGTCTCAGTTGAGGAAAGAAGTTAGAACTAGGACGGACTTAAGGAAGGTTGGATACTCTGAGTTACAGGCAGGCCAAGTCCCTTATGCTTCCAAAACCTGTGAATGCTCCTAAGGCAAATACTCATAAATGGCAATGTGGTCCCAGTGGAGGAAAGAAGTTAGATCGAGGATGCACTTAAGGCAGGTTGTAAACTCTGAGTTAAGTGCAGGCCAAGTCCCTTATGCTTCCAAAACATATCAACGCTCTTCAGGCAAACACACATAAATGGCAAAGTTTTCGCAGTGAGGAATGAAGTTAGAACAAGGAGAGACGCTAGGCCGGTTGAATACTCTGAGATAAGTGGAAGACTACGCCCTTATGCTTCCTAACTGAAAAACTCTACTAAGGCGAATCCTCATAAATGGCAAAGTTTTCCTATTTCAGAAAATAATTGAGAAGAAGGACGGACTCTAGGCTGCTTGGACACTCTGAGTTAAGTGCCCGTCAAGTCCCTTATGCTTCCCAAACGTATAAACGCTACTAAGGCCAATACTCATAAATGGCAGTGTTGTCCCAGTGGAGGAAAGAAGTTAGAACGAGGACGGATGTAAGGCAGGTTGGATACTCTGAGTTACAGGCAGGCCAAGTCCCTTCTACTTCCAAAACGTATAAACGCTCTTCAGGCAAACACTCATAAATGACACTGTGATCCCAGGGAGGAAAGAAATTAGAACTCGGACAGAGGCTAGGCAGGTTGAATACTCTGAGATAACTGCACGCCTAGGCACTTATGCTTCCAAAACGTAAAACGCTATTAAGTTGAATACTCATAATAGGCAATGTTTTCCCAGTTCAGAAAAGATGGGAGAAGAAGGACGTACTCTAGACTGCTTGGATACTCTGAGTTAAGTGCATGCCAAGTCCCTTGTTCTTCCAAAACCTATAAACGCGACTAAGGCAAATACTCATAAATGGCAATGCTGTCCCAGTTGAGGAAAGAAGTTAGAACGAGGACGGACGTAAGGCAGGTTGGATACTCTGAGTTACAGGCAGGCCAAGTCCCTTCTACTTCCAAAACGTATAAACGCTCTTCAGGCAAACACTCATAAATGACACTGTTATCCCAGGGAGGAAAGAAATTAGAACTCGGACAGAGGCTAGGCAGGTTGAATAATCTGAGATAACTGCAAGCCTAGGCACTTATGGCTCCAAAACGTAAAACGCTATTAAGTTGAATACTCATAGTACGCAATGTTTTCCCAGTTCAGAAAAGAAGTGAAAAGAAGGACGTACTCTAGGCTGCTTGGATACTCTGAGTTAAGGGCAAACCAGTCCCTTATGCTTCCAAAATTTATAAACGCGACTAAGGCAAATACTCATAAATGGCAATGTTGTCCCAGTGGAGGAAAGAAGATAGAACGAGGACGGACTTAAGGCAGGTTGGATACTCTGAGTTACAGGCAGGCCAAGGCTCTTCTGCTTTCAAAACGTATAAACGCTCTTCAGGCAAACACTCATAAATGACACTGTTATCCCAGGGAGGAAAGAAATTAGAACTCGGACAGAGGCTAGGCAGGATGAATACTCTGAGATAACTGCACGCCTAGGCACTTATGCTTCCAAAACGTAAAACGCTATTAAGTTGAATACTCATATATGGGAGGCAATGTTTTCCCAGTTCAGAAAAGATGGGAGAAGAAGGACGTACTCTAGACTGCCTGGATACTCTGAGTTAAGTGCATGCAAGTCCCTTATGCTTCCAAAACTATAAACGCGTCTAAGGCAAATACTCATAAATGGCAATGTTGTCCCAGTTGAGGAAAGATGTTAGAACGAGGTCGGATTTAACGCAGGTTGGATACTCTGAGTTACAGGCAGGCCAATTCCCTTATGCTTCCAAAACGTATAAACTCTCTTCAGGCAAACACTCATAAATGGCACTGTTTTCGCAGTGAGGAATGAAGTTAGAACAATGAGAAACGCTAGGCCTGTTGAATACTCTGAGATAAGTGGAAGCCTAAGCCCTTATGCTTCCTAAACTGAAAAATGCTACTAAGACGAAACCTCATAAATGGCTATGTTTTTCTAGTTCAGCAAAGAAGTGAGAAGAAGTACGGACTCTAGGCTGCTTGGACACTCTGAGTTAAGTGCACGCCAAGACCCTTATGCTTCCCAAACCTATAAACGCTACTAAGGCAAATGCTCATAAATGGCAATGTTGTGCTACTTGAGGAAAGAAGTTAGAACGAGGACGGACTTAAGGCTGGTTGGATACTCGGAGGTACAGGCAGGCCAAGTCCCTTTTGCTTCCAAAACGTATAAACTCTCTTCAGGCAAACACTCATAAATGACACTGTCATCCCAGGGAGGAAAGAAGTTAGAACTCGGATAGAGGCTAGGCAGGTTTAACACTCTGAGATTACTGCACGCCTAGGCCCTTATGCTTCCAAAACGTAAACGCTATTAAGTTGAATACTCATAATAGGCAATATTTTCCCAGTTCAGAAAAGGTGTGAGAAGAAGGACGTTCCATAGACTGCTTGGATACTCTGTGTTAAGTGCATGCCAAGTCCCTTATGCTTCCAAACCTATAAACGCGTCTAAGGCAAATACTCATAAATGGCAGTGTTGTCCCAGGTGAGGAAAGAAGTTAGAACGAGGACGGACGTAAGGCAGGTTGGATACTCTGAGTTACAGGCAGGCCAAGTCCCTTATGCTTCCAAAACATATCAAAGCTCTTCAGGCAAACACTCATAAATGGCACTGTTTTCGCAGTGAGGAATGAAGGTAGAACAAGGAGAGACGCTAGGCCGGTTGAATACTCTGAGATAAGTGGAAGCCTAGGCCCTTAGGCTTCCAAAACTGAAAAACGCTACTAAGGCGAATCCTCATAAATGGCTATGTTTTCCAAGTTTAGAAAAGAAGTGAGAAGGACGGGCTCTAGACTGCTTGGATACTCTGAGTTAAGTGCATGCCAAGTCCCTTGTGCTTCCAAAACCTATAAACGCGACTAAGGCAAATACTCATAAATGGCAATGCTGTCCCAGTTGAGGAAAGAAGTTAGAACAAGGATGGACGTAAGGCAGGTTGGATACTCTGAGTTACAGGCAGGCCAAGTCCCTTCTACTTCCAAAACGTATAAACGCTCTTCAGGCAAACACTCATAAATGAGACTGTTATCCCAGGGAGGAAAGAAATTAGAACTCGGACACAGGCTAGGCAGGTTGAATAATCTGAGATAACTGCACGCCTAGGCACTTATGGCTCCAAAACGTAAAACGCTATTAAGTTGAATACTCCTAGTAGGCAATGTTTTCCCAGTTCAGAAAAGAAGTGAAAACAAGGACGTACTCTAGGCTGCTTGGATACTCTGAGTTAAGGGCAACCCAGTCCCTTATGCTTCCAAAACGTGTAAATGCGACTAAGGCAAATACTCATAAAGGGCAATGTTGTCCCATTGGAGGAAAGAAGTTAGAACGAGGACGGACTTAAGGCAGGTTGGATACTCTGAGTTACAGGCAAGCCAAGGCCCTTCTGCTTCCAAAACGTATAAACGCTCTTCAGGCAAACACTCATCCATGGCACTGTTTTCCCAGAGTGGAAAGAAGACAGAACTAGGACAGACGCGAGGCAGGTTGAAGACTCTGAGATAACTCTACACCTAGGTCCTTATGCTTCCAAAACGTAAAACGCTACTAAGGCGAATACTCATAAATGGCCCTGTTTTCCCAGTTCAGAAAAGAAGTGAGAAGAAGGACGAACTCTAGGCTGCTTGGATACTCTGAGTTATGTGTATGCCAAGTCCCATATGCTTCCAAAACCTGGGAACGCTGCTAAGGCGAATACTCATAAATAGCAATGTTGTCCCAGTGGAGGAAAGAAGTTAGATCGAGGACACACTTAAGGTAGGTTGGAGACTCTGAGTTAAGTGCAGGCCAAGTCCCTTATGCTTCCAAAACATATCAACGCTCTTCAGGCAAACACTCATAAATGGCATTGTTTTCGCAGTGAGGAATGAAGTTAGAACAAGGAAAGACGCTAGGCCGGTTGAATACTCTCAGATATGTGGAAGCCTAGGCCCTTATGCTTCCTAAACTGAAAAACGCTACTAAGGCGAATCCTCATAAGAGGGAGAGTTTTCCTATTTCAGAAAATAATTGAGAAGAAGGACGGACTCTAGGCTGCTTGGACACTCTGAGTTAAGTGCACGGCAGTCCCTTATGCTTCCCAAACGTATAAACGCTTCTAAGGCCAATACTCATTAATGGCCATGTTGTCTCAGTTGAGGAAAGAACTTAGAACTAGGACGGACTTAAGGAAGGTTGGATACTCTGAGTTACAGGCAGGCCAAGTCCCTTATGCTTCCAAAACCTGTGAATGCTCCTAAGGCAAATACTCATAAATGGCAATGTGGTCCCAGTGGAGGAAAGAAGTTAGATCGAGGATGCACTTAAGGCAGGTTGTAAACTCTGAGTTAAGTGCAGGCCAAGTCCCTTATGCTTCCAAAACATATCAACGCTCTTCAGGCAAACACTCATAAATGGCAAAGTTTTCGCAGTGAGGAATGAAGTTAGAACAAGGAGAGACGCTAGGCCGGTTGAATACTCTGAGATAAGTGGAAGACTAGGCCCTTATGCTTCCAAAACGTAAAAACGCTACTACGGCGATTACACATAAATGGCAATGTTGTCCCAGTGGAGGAAAGAAGTTAGATCGAGGATGCACTTAAGGTAAGTGGAAACTCTGAGTTAAGTGCAGGCCAAGACCCTTATGCTTCCAAAACGTATAAACGCTCTTCAGGCAAACACTCATACATGGCACTGTTTTCCCAGAGTGGAAAGAAGATAGAACTAGGACAGAAGCGAGGCAAGTTGAAGACTCTGAGATATCTCTACACCTAGGTCCTTACGCTTCCAAAACGTAAAACGCTACTAAGGCGAATACTCATAAATGGCCCTGTTTTCCCAGTTCAGAAAAGAAGTGAGAAGAAGGACGAACTCTAGGCTGCTTGGATACTCTGAGTTATGTGTATGCCAAGTCCCATATGCTTCCAAAACCTGGGAACGCTACTAAGGCGAATACTCATAAAGAGCAATGTGGTCCCAGTGGAGGAAAGAAGTTAGATCGAGGACACACTTAAGGTAGGTTGGAGACTCTGAGTTAAGTGCAGGCCAAGTCCCTTATGCTTCTAAAACATATCAACGCTCTTCAGGCAAACACTCATAAATGGCATTATTTTCGCAGTGAGGAATGAAGTTAGAACAAGGAGAGATGCTAGGCCGGTTGAATACACTGAGATAAGTGGAAGCGTAGGCCCTTATGCTTCCAAAACGTAAAAACGCTACTAAGGCGATTACTCATAAATGGCAATGTTGTCCCAGTGGAGGAAAGAAGTTAGACCGAGGATGCACTTAAGGTAGGTGGAAACTCTGAGTTAAGTGCAGGCCAAGTCCCTTATGGTTCCAAAACGTATATACGCTCTTCAGGCAAACACTCATCCATGGCACTGTTTTCCCAGAGTGGAAAGAAGATAGAACTAGGACAGACGCGAGGCAAGTTGAAGACTCTGAGATAACTCTACACCTAGGTCCTTACGCTTCCAAAACGTAAAACGCTACTAAGGCGAATACTCATAAATGGCCCTGTTTTCCCAGTTCAGAAAAGAAGTGAGAAGAAGGACGAACTCTAGGCTGCTTGGATACTCTGAGTTATGTGTATGCCAAGTCCCATATGCTTCCAAAACCTGGGAACGCTACTAAGGCGAATACTCATAAAGAGCAATGTTGTCCCAGTGGAGGAAAGAAGTTAGATCGAGGACACACTTAAGGTAGGTTGGAGACTCTGAGTTAAGTGCAGGCCAAGTCCCTTATGCTTCCAAAACGTGTAAATGCGACTAAGGCAAATACTCATAAAGGGCAATGTTGTCCCATTGGAGGAAAGAAGTTAGAACGAGGACGGACTTAAGGCAGGTTGGATACTCTGAGTTACAGGCAAGCCAAGGCCCTTCTGCTTCCAAAACGTGTAAACGCTCTTCAGGCAAACACTCATACATGGCATTGTTTTCGAAGTGAGGAATGAAGTTAGAACAAGGAGAGATGCTAGGCCGGTTGAATACTCTCAGATATGTGGAAGCCTAGGCCCTTATGCTTCCTAAACTGAAAAACGCTACTAGGCGAATCCTCATAAGTGGGAGAGTTTTCCTATTTCAGAAAATAATTGAGAAGAAGGACGGACTCTAGGCTGCTTGGACACTCTGAGTTAAGTGCACGTCAGTCCCTTATGCTTCCCAAACGTATAAACGCTACTAAGGCCAATACTCATAAATGGCAGTGTTGTCCCAGTGGAGGAAAGAAGTTAGAACGAGGACGGACGTAAGGCAGGTTGGATACTCTGAGTTACAGGCAGGCCAAGTCCCTTCTACTTCCAAAACGTATAAACGCTCTTCAGGCAAACACTCATAAATGACACTGTGATCCCAGGGAGGAAAGAAATTAGAACTCGGACACAGCCTAGGCAGGTTGAATAATCTGAGATAACTGCACGCCTAGGCACTTCTGGCTCCAAAACGTAAAACGCTATTAAGTTGAATACTCCTAGTAGGCAATGTTTTCCCAGTACAGAAAAGAAGGGAAAAGAAGGAAGTACTCTAGGCTGCTTGGATACTCTGAGTTAAGGGCAACCCAGTCCCTTATGCTTCGAAAACTTATCAACGCGACTAAGGCAAATACTCATAAATGGCAATGCTGTCCCAGTGGAGGAAAGAAGTTAGAACGAGGACGGACTTAAGGCAGGTTGGATACTCTGAGTTACAGGCAAGCCAAGGCCCTTCTGCTTCCAAAACGTATAAACGCTCTTCAGGCAAACACTCATCCATGGCACTGTTTTCCCAGAGTGGAAAGAAGACAGAACTAGGACAGACGCGAGGCAGGTTAAAGACTCTGAGCTAACTCTACACCTAGGTCCTTATGCTTCCAAAACGTAAAACGCTACTAAGGCGAATACTCATAAATGGCCCTGTTTTCCCAGTTCAGAAAAGAAGTGAGAAGAAGGACGAACTCTAGGCTGCTTGGATACTCTGAGTTATGTGTATGCCAAGGCCCATATGCTTCCAAAACCTGGGAACGCTACTAAGGCGAATACTCATAAATAGCAATGTTGTCCCAGTGGAGGAAAGAAGTTAGATCGAGGACACACTTAAGGTAGGTTGGAGACTCTGAGTTAAGTGCAGGCCAAGTCCCTTATGCTTCCAAAACGTGTAAATGCGACTAAGGCAAATACTCATAAAGGGCAATGTTGTCCCATTGGAGGAAAGAAGTTAGAACGAGGACGGACTTAAGGCAGGTTGGATACTCTGAGTTACAGGCAAGCCAAGGCCCTTCTGCTTCCAAAACGTGTAAACGCTCTTCAGGCAAACACTCATACATGGCACTGTTTTCCCAGAGTGGAAAGAAGATAGAACTAGGACAGACGCGAGGCAAGTTGAAGACTCTGAGATAACTCTACATCTAGGTCCTTATGCTTCCAAAACGTAAAACGCTACTAAGGCGAATACTCATAAATGGCCCTGTTTTCCCAGTTCAGAAAAGAAGGGAGAAGAAGGATGAACTCTAGGCTGCTTGGATACTCTGAGTTATGTGTATGCCAAGTCCCATATGCTTCCAAAACCTGGGAACCCTACTAAGGCGAATACTCATAAATAGCAATGTTGTCCCAGTGGAGGAAAGAAGTTAGATCGAGGACACACTTAAGGTAGGTTGGAGACTCTGAGTTAAGTGCAGGCCAAGTCCCTTATGCTTCCAAAACATATCAACGCTCTTTAGGCAAACACTCATAAATGGCATTGTTTTCGCAGTGAGGAATGAAGTTAGAACAAGGAAAGACGCTAGGCCGGTTGAATACTCTCAGATATGTGGAAGCCTAGGCCCGTATGCTTCCTAAACTGAAAAACGCTACTAAGGCGAATCCTCATAAGAGGGAGAGTTTTCCTATTTCAGAAAATAATTGAGAAGAAGAACGGACTCTAGGCTGCTTGGACACTCTGAGTTAAGTGCACGTCAGTCCCTTATGCTTCCCAAACGTATAAACGCTTCTAAGGCCAATACTCATAAATGGCCATGTTGTATCAGTTGAGGAAAGAACTTAGAACTAGGACGGACTTAAGGAAGGTTGGATACTCTGAGTTACAGGCAGGCCAAACCCTTCTACTTCCAAAACGTATAAACGCTCTTCAGGCAAACACTCATAAATGACACTGTGATCCCAGGGAGGAAAGAAATTAGAACTCGGACAGAGGCTAGGCAGGTTGAATACTCTGAGATAACTGCACGCCTAGGCACTTATGCTTCCAAAACGTAAAACGCTATTAAGTTGAATACTCATAATAGGCAATGTTTTCCCAGTTCAGAAAAGATGGGAGAAGAAGGACGTACTCTAGACTGCTTGGATACTCTGAGTTAAGTGCATGCCAAGTCCCTTGTGCTTCCAAAACCTATAAACGCGACTAAGGCAAATACTCATAAATGGCAATGCTGTCCCAGTTGAGGAAAGAAGTTAGAACAAGGATGGACGTAAGGCAGGTTGGATACTCTGAGTTACAGGCAGGCCAAGTCCCTTCTACTTCCAAAACGTATAAACGCTCTTCAGGCAAACACTCATAAATGAGACTGTTATCCCAGGGAGGAAAGAAATTAGAACTCGGACACAGGCTAGGCAGGTTGAATAATCTGAGATAACTGCACGCCTAGGCACTTATGGCTCCAAAACGTAAAACGCTATTAAGTTGAATACTCCTAGTAGGCAATGTTTTCCCAGTTCAGAAAAGAAGTGAAAACAAGGACGTACTCTAGGCTGCTTGGATACTCTGAGTTAAGGGCAACCCAGTCCCTTATGCTTCCAAAACGTGTAAATGCGACTAAGGCAAATACTCATAAAGGGCAATGTTGTCCCATTGGAGGAAAGAAGTTAGAACGAGGACGGACTTAAGGCAGGTTGGATACTCTGAGTTACAGGCAAGCCAAGGCCCTTCTGCTTCCAAAACGTATAAACGCTCTTCAGGCAAACACTCATCCATGGCACTGTTTTCCCAGAGTGGAAAGAAGACAGAACTAGGACAGACGCGAGGCAGGTTGAAGACTCTGAGATAACTCTACACCTAGGTCCTTATGCTTCCAAAACGTAAAACGCTACTAAGGCGAATACTCATAAATGGCCCTGTTTTCCCAGTTCAGAAAAGAAGTGAGAAGAAGGACGAACTCTAGGCTGCTTGGATACTCTGAGTTATGTGTATGCCAAGTCCCATATGCTTCCAAAACCTGGGAACGCTGCTAAGGCGAATACTCATAAATAGCAATGTTGTCCCAGTGGAGGAAAGAAGTTAGATCGAGGACACACTTAAGGTAGGTTGGAGACTCTGAGTTAAGTGCAGGCCAAGTCCCTTATGCTTCCAAAACATATCAACGCTCTTCAGGCAAACACTCATAAATGGCATTGTTTTCGCAGTGAGGAATGAAGTTAGAACAAGGAAAGACGCTAGGCCGGTTGAATACTCTCAGATATGTGGAAGCCTAGGCCCTTATGCTTCCTAAACTGAAAAACGCTACTAAGGCGAATCCTCATAAGAGGGAGAGTTTTCCTATTTCAGAAAATAATTGAGAAGAAGAACGGACTCTAGGCTGCTTGGACACTCTGAGTTAAGTGCACGGCAGTCCCTTATGCTTCCCAAACGTATAAACGCTTCTAAGGCCAATACTCATTAATGGCCATGTTGTCTCAGTTGAGGAAAGAACTTAGAACTAGGACGGACTTAAGGAAGGTTGGATACTCTGAGTTACAGGCAGGCCAAGTCCCTTATGCTTCCAAAACCTGTGAATGCTCCTAAGGCAAATACTCATAAATGGCAATGTGGTCCCAGTGGAGGAAAGAAGTTAGATCGAGGATGCACTTAAGGCAGGTTGTAAACTCTGAGTTAAGTGCAGGCCAAGTCCCTTATGCTTCCAAAACATATCAACGCTCTTCAGGCAAACACTCATAAATGGCAAAGTTTTCGCAGTGAGGAATGAAGTTAGAACAAGGAGAGACGCTAGGCCGGTTGAATACTCTGAGATAAGTGGAAGACTAGGCCCTTATGCTTCCAAAACGTAAAAACGCTACTACGGCGATTACACATAAATGGCAATGTTGTCCCAGTGGAGGAAAGAAGTTAGATCGAGGATGCACTTAAGGTAAGTGGAAACTCTGAGTTAAGTGCAGGCCAAGACCCTTATGCTTCCAAAACGTATAAACGCTCTTCAGGCAAACACTCATACATGGCACTGTTTTCCCAGAGTGGAAAGAAGATAGAACTAGGACAGAAGCGAGGCAAGTTGAAGACTCTGAGATATCTCTACACCTAGGTCCTTACGCTTCCAAAACGTAAAACGCTACTAAGGCGAATACTCATAAATGGCCCTGTTTTCCCAGTTCAGAAAAGAAGTGAGAAGAAGGACGAACTCTAGGCTGCTTGGATACTCTGAGTTATGTGTATGCCAAGTCCCATATGCTTCCAAAACCTGGGAACGCTACTAAGGCGAATACTCATAAAGAGCAATGTTGTCCCAGTGGAGGAAAGAAGTTAGATCGAGGACACACTTAAGGTAGGTTGGAGACTCTGAGTTAAGTGCAGGCCAAGTCCCTTATGCTTCTAAAACATATCAACGCTCTTCAGGCAAACACTCATAAATGGCATTATTTTCGCAGTGAGGAATGAAGTTAGAACAAGGAGAGATGCTAGGCCGGTTGAATACACTGAGATAAGTGGAAGCGTAGGCCCTTATGCTTCCAAAACGTAAAAACGCTACTAAGGCGATTACTCATAAATGGCAATGTTGTCCCAGTGGAGGAAAGAAGTTAGACCGAGGATGCACTTAAGGTAGGTGGAAACTCTGAGTTAAGTGCAGGCCAAGTCCCTTATGCTTCCAAAACGTATATACGCTCTTCAGGCAAACACTCATCCATGGCACTGTTTTCCCAGAGTGGAAAGAAGATAGAACTAGGACAGACGCGAGGCAAGTTGAAGACTCTGAGATAACTCTACACCTAGGTCCTTACGCTTCCAAAACGTAAAACGCTACTAAGGCGAATACTCATAAATGGCCCTGTTTTCCCAGTTCAGAAAAGAAGTGAGAAGAAGGACGAACTCTAGGCTGCTTGGATACTCTGAGTTATGTGTATGCCAAGTCCCATATGCTTCCAAAACCTGGGAACGCTACTAAGGCGAATACTCATAAAGAGCAATGTTGTCCCAGTGGAGGAAAGAAGTTAGATCGAGGACACACTTAAGGTAGGTTGGAGACTCTGAGTTAAGTGCAGGCCAAGTCCCTTATGCTTCCAAAACGTGTAAATGCGACTAAGGCAAATACTCATAAAGGGCAATGTTGTCCCATTGGAGGAAAGAAGTTAGAACGAGGACGGACTTAAGGCAGGTTGGATACTCTGAGTTACAGGCAAGCCAAGGCCCTTCTGCTTCCAAAACTTGTAAACGCTCTTCAGGCAAACACTCATACATGGCACTGTTTTCCCAGAGTGGAAAGAAGATAGAACTAGGACAGACGCGAGGCAAGTTGAACACTCTGAGATAACTCTACATCTAGGTCCTTATGCTTCCAAAACGTAAAACGCAACTAAGGCGAATACTCATAAATGGCCCTGTTTTCCCAGTTCAGAAAAGAAGGGAGAAGAAGGATGAACTCTAGGCTGCTTGGATACTCTGAGTTATTTGTATGCCAAGTCCCATATGCTTCCAAAACCTGGGAACGCTACTAAGGCGAATACTCATAAATAGCAATGTTGTCCCAGTGGAGGAAAGAAGTTAGATCGAGGATGCACTTAAGGCAGGTTGGAGACTCTGAGTTAAGTGCAGGCCGAGTCCCTTATGCTTCCAAAACATATCAACGCTCTTCAGGCAAACACTCATAAATGGCATTGTTTTCGCAGTGAGGAATGAAGTTAGAACAAGGAAAGACGCTAGGCCGGGTGAATACTCTCAGATATGTGGAAGCCTAGGCCCGTATGCTTCCTAAACTGAAAAACGCTACTAAGGCGAATCCTCATAAGAGGGAGAGTTTTCCTATTTCAGAAAATAATTGAGAAGAAGAACGGACTCTAGGCTGCTTGGACACTCTGAGTTAAGTGCACGTCAGTCCCTTATGCTTCCCAAACGTATAAACGCTACTATGGCCAAAACTCATAAATGGCCATGTTGTCTCAGTGGAGGAAAGAACTTAGAACGAGGACGGACGTAAGGCAGGTTGGATACTCTGAGTTACAGGCAGGCCAAACCCTTCTACTTCCAAAACGTATAAACGCTCTTCAGGCAAACACTCATAAATGACACTGTGATCCCAGGGAGGAAAGAAATTAGAACTCGGACAGAGGCTAGGCAGGTTGAATACTCTGAGATAACTGCACGCCTAGGCACTTATGCTTCCAAAACGTAAAACGCTATTAAGTTGAATACTCATAATAGGCAATGTTTTCCCAGTTCAGAAAAGATGGGAGAAGAAGGACGTACTCTAGACTGCTTGGATACTCTGAGTTAAGTGCCTGCCAAGTCCCTTGTGCTTCCAAAACCTATAAACGCGACTAAGGCAAATACTCATAAATGGCAATGCTGTCCCAGTGGAGGAAAGAAGTTAGAACGAGGACGGACGTAAGGCAGGTTGGATACTCTGAGTTACAGGCAGGCCAAGTCCCTTCTACTTCCAAAACGTATAAACGCTCTTCAGGCAAACACTCATAAATGACACTGTGATCCCAGGGAGGAAAGAAATTAGAACTCGGACAGAGGCTAGGCAGGTTGAATAATCTGAGATAACTGCACGCCAAGGCACTTATGGCTCCAAAACGTAAAACGCTATTAAGTTGAATACTCATAGTAGGCTATGTTTTCCCAGTTCAGAAAAGAAGTGAAAACAAGGACGTACTCTAGGCTGCTTGGATACTCTGAGTTAAGGGCAACCCAGTCCCTTATGCTTCCAAAACTTATAAACGCGACTAAGGCAAATACTCATAAATGGCAATGCTGTCCCAGTGGAGGAAAGAAGTTAGAACGAGGACGGACTTAAGGCAGGTTGGATACTCTGAGTTACAGGCAGGCCAAGGCCCTTCTGCTTCCAAAACGTATAAACGCTCTTCAGGCAAACACTCATACATGGCACTGTTTTCCCAGAGTGGAAAGAAGATAGAACTCGGAGAGACGCGAGGCAAGTTGAAGACTCTGAGATAACTCTACACCTAGGTCCTTATGCTTCCAAAACGTAAAACGCTACTAAGGCGAATACTCATAAATGGCCCTGTTTTCCCAGTTCAGAAAAGAAGTGAGAAGAAGGACGAACTCTAGGCTGCTTGGATACTCTGAGTTATGTGTATGCCAAGTCCCATATGCTTCCAAAACCTGGGAACGCTACTAAGGAGAATACTCATAAATAGCAATGTTGTCCCAGTGGAGCAAAGATGTTAGATCGAGGACACACTTAAGGTAGGTTGGAGACTCTGAGTTAAGTGCAGGCCAAGTCCCTTATGCTTCCAAAACATATCAACGCTCTTCAGGCAAACACTCATAAATGGCATTGTTTTCGCAGTGAGGAATGAAATTAGAACAAGGAGAGACGCTAGGCCGGTTGAATACTCTCAGATATGTGGAAGCCTAGGTCCTTATGCTTCCTAAACTGAAAAACGCTACTAAGGCGAATCCTCATAAGAGGGAGAGTTTTCCTATTTCAGAAAATAATTGAGAAGAAGAACGGACTCTAGGCTGCTTGGACACTCTGAGTTAAGTGCACGTCAGTCCCTTATGCTTCCCAAACGTATAAACGCTTCTAAGGCCAATACTCATAAATGGCCATGTTGTCTCAGTTGAGGAAAGAAGTTAGAACTAGGACGGACTTAAGGAAGGTTGGATACTCTGAATTACAGGCAGGCCAAGTCCCTTAAGCTTCCAAAACCTGTGAATGCTCCTGAGGCAAATACTCATAAATGGCAATGTGGTCCCAGTGGAGGAAAGAAGTTAGATCGAGGATGCACTTAAGGCAGGTTGTAAACTCTGAGTTAAGTGCAGGCCAAGTTCCTTATGCTTCCAAAACATATCAACGCTCTTCCGGCAAAAACTCATAAATGGCAAAGTTTTCGCTGTGAGGAATGAAGTTAGAATAAGGAGAGACGCTACGCCGGTTGAATACTCTGAGATAAATGGAAGCCTACGCCCTTATGCTTCCTAAACTGAAAAACTCTACTAAGGCGAATCCTCATAAATGGCAAAGTTTTCCTATTTCAGAAAATAATTGAGAAGAAGGACGGACTCTAGGCTGCTTGGACACTCTGAGTTAAGTGCCCGTCAAGTCCCTTATGCTTCCCAAACGTATAAACGCTACTAAGGCCAATACTCATAAATGGCAGTGTTGTCCCAGTGGAGGAAAGAAGTTAGAACGAGGACGGACGTAAGGCAGGTTGGATAGTCTGAGTTACAGGCAGGCCAAGTCCCTTCTACTTCCAAAACGTATAAACGCTCTTCAGGCAAACACTCATAAATGACACTGTGATCCCAGGGAGGAAAGAAATTAGAACTCGGACAGAGGCTAGGCAGGTTGAATACTCTGAGATAACTGCACGCCTAGGCACTTATGCTTCCAAAACGTAAAACGCTATTAAGTTGAATACTCATAATAGGCAATGTTTTCCCAGTTCAGAAAAGATGGGAGGAGAAGGACGTACTCTAGACTGCTTGGATACTCTGAGTTAAGTGCATGCCAAGTCCCTTGTGCTTCCAAAACCTATAAACGCGACTAAGGCAAATACTCATAAATGGCAATGCTGTCCCAGTTGAGGAAAGAAGTTAGAACGAGGACGGACGTAAGGCAGGTTGGATACTCTGAGTTACAGGCAGGCCAAGTCCCTTCTACTTCCAAAACGTATAAACGCTCTTCAGGCAAACACTCATAAATGACACTGTGATCCCAGGGAGGAAAGAAATTAGAACTCGGACAGAGGCTAGGCAGGTTGAATACTCTGAGATAACTGCACGCCTAGGCACTTATGCTTCCAAAACGTAAAACGCTATTAAGTTGAATACTCATAATAGGCAATGTTTTCCCAGTTCAGAAAAGATGGGAGGAGAAGGACGTACTCTAGACTGCTTGGATACTCTGAGTTAAGTGCATGCCAAGTCCCTTGTGCTTCCAAAACCTATAAACGCGACTAAGGCAAATACTCATAAATGGCAATGCTGTCCCAGTTGAGGAAAGAAGTTAGAACGAGGACGGACGTAAGGCAGGTTGGATACTCTGAGTTACAGGCAGGCCAAGTCCCTTCTACTTCCAAAACGTATAAACGCTCTTCAGGCAAACACTCATAAATGACACTGTGATCCCAGGGAGGAAAGAAATTAGAACTCGGACAGAGGCTAGGCAGGTTGAATAATCTGAGATAACTGCACGCCTAGGCACTTATGGCTCCAAAACGTAAAACGCTATTAAGTTGAATACTCATAGTAGGCAATGTTTTCCCAGTTCAGAAAAGAAGTGAAAAGAAGGACGTACTCTAGGCTGCTTGGATACTCTGAGTTAAGAGCAACCCAGTCCCTTATGCTTCCAAAACTTATAAACGCGACTAAGGCAAATACTCATAAATGGCAATGCTGTCCCAGTGGAGGAAAGAAGTTAGAATGAGGACGGACTTAAGGCACGTTGGATACTCTGAGTTACAGGCAAGCCAATGCCCTTCTGCTTCCAAAACGTATAAACACTCTTCAGGCAAACACTCATCCATGGCACTGTTTTCCCAGAGTGGAAAGAAGATAGAACTAGGACAGACGCGAGGCAGGTTGAAGACTCTGAGATAACTCTACACCTAGGTCCTTATGCTTCCAAAACGTAAAACGCTACTAAGGCGAATACTCATAAATGGCCCTGTTTTCCCAGTTCAGAAAAGAAGTGAGAAGAAGGACGAACTCTAGGCTGCTTGGATACTCTGAGTTATGTGTATGCCAAGTCCCATATGCTTCCAAAACCTGGGAACGCTACTAAGGCGAATACTCATAAAGAGCAATGTTGTCCCAGTGGAGGAAAGAAGTTAGATCGAGGACACACTTAAGGTAGGTTGGAGACTCTGAGTTAAGTGCAGGCCAAGTCCCTTATGCTTCCAAAACGTGTAAATGCGACTAAGGCAAATACTCATAAAGGGCAATGTTGTCCCATTGGAGGAAAGAAGTTAGAACGAGGACGGACTTAAGGCAGATTGGATACTCTGAGTTACAGGCAAGCCAAGGCCCTTCTGCTTCCAAAACGTGTAAACGCTCTTCAGGCAAACACTCATACATGGCACTGTTTTCCCAGAGTGGAAAGAAGATAGAACTAGGACAGACGCGAGGCAAGTTGAACACTCTGAGATAACTCTACATCTAGGTCCTTATGCTTCCAAAACGTAAAACGCAACTAAGGCGAATACTCATAAATGGCCCTGTTTTCCCAGTTCAGAAAAGAAGGGAGAAGAAGGATGAACTCTAGGCTGCTTGGATACTCTGAGTTATTTGTATGCCAAGTCCCATATGCTTCCAAAACCTGGGAACGCTACTAAGGCGAATACTCATAAATAGCAATGTTGTCCCAGTGGAGGAAAGAAGTTAGATCGAGGATGCACTTAAGGCAGGTTGGAGACTCTGAGTTAAGTGCAGGCCGAGTCCCTTATGCTTCCAAAACATATCAACGCTCTTCAGGCAAACACTCATAAATGGCATTGTTTTCGCAGTGAGGAATGAAGTTAGAACAAGGAAAGACACTAGGCCGGTTGAATACTCTCAGATATGTGGAAGCCTAGGCCCGTATGCTTCCTAAACTGAAAAACGCTACTAAGGCGAATCCTCATAAGAGGGAGAGTTTTCCTATTTCAGAAAATAATTGAGAAGAAGAACGGACTCTAGGCTGCTTGGACACTCTGAGTTAAGTGCACGTCAGTCCCTTATGCTTCCCAAACGTATAAACGCTACTATGGCCAAAACTCATAAATGGCCATGTTGTCTCAGTGGAGGAAAGAACTTAGAACGAGGACGGACTTAAGGAAGGTTGGATACTCTGAGTTACAGGCAGGCCAAACCCTTCTACTTCCAAAACGTATAAACGCTCTTCAGGCAAACACTCATAAATGACACTGTGATCCCAGGGAGGAAAGAAATTAGAACTCGGACAGAGGCTAGGCAGGTTGAATACTCTGAGATAACTGCACGCCTAGGCACTTATGCTTCCAAAACGTAAAACGCTATTAAGTTGAATACTCATAATAGGCAATGTTTTCCCAGTTCAGAAAAGATGGGAGAAGAAGGACGTACTCTAGACTGCTTGGATACTCTGAGTTAAGTGCCTGCCAAGTCCCTTGTGCTTCCAAAACCTATAAACGCGACTAAGGCAAATACTCATAAATGGCAATGCTGTCCCAGTGGAGGAAAGAAGTTAGAACGAGGACGGACGTAAGGCAGGTTGGATACTCTGAGTTACAGGCAGGCCAAGTCCCTTCTACTTCCAAAACGTATAAACGCTCTTCAGGCAAACACTCATAAATGACACTGTGATCCCAGGGAGGAAAGAAATTAGAACTCGGACAGAGGCTAGGCAGGTTGAATAATCTGAGATAACTGCACGCCAAGGCACTTATGGCTCCAAAACGTAAAACGCTATTAAGTTGAATACTCATAGTAGGCTATGTTTTCCCAGTTCAGAAAAGAAGTGAAAAGAAGGACGTACTCTAGGCTGCTTGGATACTCTGAGTTAAGGGCAACCCAGTCCCTTATGCTTCCAAAACTTATAAACGCGACTAAGGCAAATACTCATAAATGGCAATGCTGTCCCAGTGGAGGAAAGAAGTTAGAACGAGGACGGACTTAAGGCAGGTTGGATACTCTGAGTTACAGGCAGGCCAAGGCCCTTCTGCTTCCAAAACGTATAAACGCTCTTCAGGCAAACACTCATACATGGCACTGTTTTCCCAGAGTGGAAAGAAGATAGAACTCGGAGAGACGCGAGGCAGGTTGAAGACTCTGAGATAACTCTACACCTAGGTCCTTATGCTTCCAAAACGTAAAACGCTACTAAGGCGAATACTCATAAATGGCCCTGTTTTCCCAGTTCAGAAAAGAAGTGAGAAGAAGGACGAACTCTAGGCTGCTTGGATACTCTGAGTTATGTGTATGCCAAGTCCCATATGCTTCCAAAACCTGGGAACGCTACTAAGGAGAATACTCATAAATAGCAATGTTGTCCCAGTGGAGCAAAGATGTTAGATCGAGGACACACTTAAGGTAGGTTGGAGACTCTGAGTTAAGTGCAGGCCAAGTCCCTTATGCTTCCAAAACATATCAACGCTCTTCAGGCAAACACTCATAAATGGCATTGTTTTCGCAGTGAGGAATGAAATTAGAACAAGGAGAGACGCTAGGCCGGTTGAATACTCTCAGATATGTGGAAGCCTAGGTCCTTATGCTTCCTAAACTGAAAAACGCTACTAAGGCGAATCCTCATAAGAGGGAGAGTTTTCCTATTTCAGAAAATAATTGAGAAGAAGAACGGACTCTAGGCTGCTTGGACACTCTGAGTTAAGTGCACGTCAGTCCCTTATGCTTCCCAAACGTATAAACGCTTCTAAGGCCAATACTCATAAATGGCCATGTTGTCTCAGTTGAGGAAAGAAGTTAGAACTAGGACGGACTTAAGGAAGGTTGGATACTCTGAATTACAGGCAGGCCAAGTCCCTTAAGCTTCCAAAACCTGTGAATGCTCCTGAGGCAAATACTCATAAATGGCAATGTGGTCCCAGTGGAGGAAAGAAGTTAGATCGAGGATGCACTTAAGGCAGGTTGTAAACTCTGAGTTAAGTGCAGGCCAAGTTCCTTATGCTTCCAAAACATATCAACGCTCTTCCGGCAAAAACTCATAAATGGCAAAGTTTTCGCTGTGAGGAATGAAGTTAGAATAAGGAGAGACGCTAGGCCGGTTGAATACTCTGAGATAAATGGAAGACTACGCCCTTATGCTTCCTAAACTGAAAAACTCTACTAAGGCGAATCCTCATAAATGGCAAAGTTTTCCTATTTCAGAAAATAATTGAGAAGAAGGACGGACTCTAGGCTGCTTGGACACTCTGAGTTAAGTGCCCGTCAAGTCCCTTATGCTTCCCAAACGTATAAACGCTACTAAGGCCAATACTCATAAATGGCAGTGTTGTCCCAGTGGAGGAAAGAAGTTAGAACGAGGACGGACGTAAGGCAGGTTGGATAGTCTGAGTTACAGGCAGGCCAAGTCCCTTCTACTTCCAAAACGTATAAACGCTCTTCAGGCAAACACTCATAAATGACACTGTGATCCCAGGGAGGAAAGAAATTAGAACTCGGACAGAGGCTAGGCAGGTTGAATACTCTGAGATAACTGCACGCCTAGGCACTTATGCTTCCAAAACGTAAAACGCTATTAAGTTGAATACTCATAATAGGCAATGTTTTCCCAGTTCAGAAAAGATGGGAGGAGAAGGACGTACTCTAGACTGCTTGGATACTCTGAGTTAAGTGCATGCCAAGTCCCTTGTGCTTCCAAAACCTATAAACGCGACTAAGGCAAATACTCATAAATGGCAATGCTGTCCCAGTTGAGGAAAGAAGTTAGAACGAGGACGGACGTAAGGCAGGTTGGATACTCTGAGTTACAGGCAGGCCAAGTCCCTTCTACTTCCAAAACGTATAAACGCTCTTCAGGCAAACACTCATAAATGACACTGTGATCCCAGGGAGGAAAGAAATTAGAACTCGGACAGAGGCTAGGCAGGTTGAATAATCTGAGATAACTGCACGCCTAGGCACTTATGGCTCCAAAACGTAAAACGCTATTAAGTTGAATACTCATAGTAGGCAATGTTTTCCCAGTTCAGAAAAGAAGTGAAAAGAAGGACGTACTCTAGGCTGCTTGGATACTCTGAGTTAAGAGCAACCCAGTCCCTTATGCTTCCAAAACTTATAAACGCGACTAAGGCAAATACTCATAAATGGCAATGCTGTCCCAGTGGAGGAAAGAAGTTAGAATGAGGACGGACTTAAGGCACGTTGGATACTCTGAGTTACAGGCAAGCCAATGCCCTTCTGCTTCCAAAACGTATAAACACTCTTCAGGCAAACACTCATCCATGGCACTGTTTTCCCAGAGTGGAAAGAAGATAGAACTAGGACAGACGCGAGGCAAGTTGAAGACTCTGAGATAACTCTACACCTAGGTCCTTATGCTTCCAAAACGTAAAACGCTACTAAGGCGAATACTCATAAATGGCCCTGTTTTCCCAGTTCAGAAAAGAAGTGAGAAGAAGGACGAACTCTAGGCTGCTTGGATACTCTGAGTTATGTGTATGCCAAGTCCCATATGCTTCCAAAACCTGGGAACGCTTCTAAGGCGAATACTCATAAATAGCAATGTTGTCCCAGTGGAGGAAAGAAGTTAGATCGAGGACACACTTAAGGTAAGTTGGAGACTCTGAGTTAAGTGCAGGCCAAGTCCCTTATGCTTCCAAAACATATCAACGCTCTTCAGGCAAACACTCATAAATGGCATTGTTTTCGCAGTGAGGAATGAAGTTAGAACAAGGAGAGACGCTAGGCCGGTTGAATACTCTCAGATATGTGGAAGCCTAGGTCCTTAGGCTTCCTAAACTGAAAAACGCTACTAAGGCGAATCCTCATAAGAGGGAGAGTTTTCCTATTTCAGAAAATAATTGAGAAGCAGAACGGACTCTAGGCTGCTTGGACACTCTGAGTTAAGTGCACGTCAGTCCCTTATACTTCCCAAACGTATAAACGCTTCTAAGGCCAATACTCATAAATGGCCATGTTGTCTCAGTTGAGGAAAGAAGTTAGAACTAGGACGGACTTAAGGAAGGTTGGATACTCTGAGTTACAGGCAGGCCAAGTCCCTTATGCTTCCAAAACCTGTGAATGCTCCTAAGGCAAATACTCATAAATGGCAATGTGGTCCCAGTGGAGGAAAGAAGTTAGATCGAGGATGCACTTAAGGCAGGTTGTAAACTCTGAGTTAAGTGCAGGCCAAGTCCCTTATGCTTCCATAACATATCAACGCTCTTCAGGCAAAAACTCATAAATGGCAAAGTTTTCGCAGTGAGGAATGAAGTTAGAACAAGGAGAGACGCTAGGCCGGTTGAATACTCTGAGATAAGTGGAAGACTACGCCCTTATGCTTCCTAAACTGAAAAACTCTACTAAGGCGAATCCTCATAAATGGCAAAGTTTTCCTATTTCAGAAAATAATTGAGAAGAAGGACGGACTCTAGGCTGCTTGGACAGAGGCTATGCAGGTTGAATACTCTGAGATAACTGCACGCCTAGGCACTTATGCTTCCAAAACGTAAAACGCTATTAAGTTGAATACTCATAATAGGCAATGTTTTCCCAGTTCAGAAAAGATGGGAGAAGAAGGACGTACTCTAGACTGCTTGGATACTCTGAGTTAAGTGCATGCCAAGTCCCTTGTGCTTCCAAAACCTATAAACGCGACTAAGGCAAATACTCATAAATGGCAATGCTGTCCCAGTTGAGGAAAGAAGTTAGAACGAGGACGGACGTAAGGCAGGTTGGATACTCTGAGTTACAGGCAGGCCAAGTCCCTTCTACTTCCAAAACGTATAAACGCTCTTCAGGCAAACACTCATAAATGACACTGTGATCCCAGGGAGGAAAGAAATTAGAACTCGGACAGAGGCTAGGCAGGTTGAATAATCTGAGATAACTGCACGCCTAGGCACTTATGGCTCCAAAACGTAAAACGCTATTAAGTTGAATACTCATAGTAGGCAATGTTTTCCCAGTTCAGAAAAGAAGTGAAAAGAAGGACGTACTCTAGGCTGCTTGGATACTCTGAGTTAAGGGCAACCCAGTCCCTTATGCTTCGAAAACTTATAAACGCGACTAAGGCAAATACTCATAAATGGCAATGCTGTCCCAGGGGAGGAAAGAAGTTAGAACGAGGACGGACTTAAGGCAGGTTGGATACTCTGAGTTACAGGCAAGCCAAGGCCCTTCTGCTTCCAAAACGTATAAACGCTCTTCAGGCAAACACTCATACATGGCACTGTTTTCCCAGAGTGGAAAGAAGATAGAACTAGGACAGACGCGAGGCAGGTTGAAGACTCTGAGATAACTCTACACCTAGGTCCTTATGCTTCCAAAACGTAAAACGCTACTAAGGCGAATACTCATAAATGGCCCTGTTTTCCCAGTTCAGAAAAGACGTGAGAAGAAGGACGAACTCTAGGCTGCTTGGATACTCTGAGTTAAGAGCAACCCAGTCCCTTATGCTTCCAAAACTTATAAACGCGACTAAGGCAAATACTCATAAATGGCAATGCTGTCCCAGTGGAGGAAAGAAGTTAGAATGAGGACGGACTTAAGGCACGTTGGATACTCTGAGTTACAGGCAAGCCAATGCCCTTCTGCTTCCAAAACGTATAAACACTCTTCAGGCAAACACTCATCCATGGCACTGTTTTCCCAGAGTGGAAAGAAGATAGAACTAGGACAGACGCGAGGCAAGTTGAAGACTCTGAGATAACTCTACACCTAGGTCCTTATGCTTCCAAAACGTAAAACGCTACTAAGGCGAATACTCATAAATGGCCCTGTTTTCCCAGTTCAGAAAAGAAGTGAGAAGAAGGACGAACTCTAGGCTGCTTGGATACTCTGAGTTATGTGTATGCCAAGTCCCATATGCTTCCAAAACCTGGGAACGCTTCTAAGGCGAATACTCATAAATAGCAATGTTGTCCCAGTGGAGGAAAGAAGTTAGATCGAGGACACACTTAAGGTAAGTTGGAGACTCTGAGTTAAGTGCAGGCCAAGTCCCTTATGCTTCCAAAACATATCAACGCTCTTCAGGCAAACACTCATAAATGGCATTGTTTTCGCAGTGAGGAATGAAGTTAGAACAAGGAGAGACGCTAGGCCGGTTGAATACTCTCAGATATGTGGAAGCCTAGGTCCTTAGGCTTCCTAAACTGAAAAACGCTACTAAGGCGAATCCTCATAAGAGGGAGAGTTTTCCTATTTCAGAAAATAATTGAGAAGCAGAACGGACTCTAGGCTGCTTGGACACTCTGAGTTAAGTGCACGTCAGTCCCTTATACTTCCCAAACGTATAAACGCTTCTAAGGCCAATACTCATAAATGGCCATGTTGTCTCAGTTGAGGAAAGAAGTTAGAACTAGGACGGACTTAAGGAAGGTTGGATACTCTGAGTTACAGGCAGGCCAAGTCCCTTATGCTTCCAAAACCTGTGAATGCTCCTAAGGCAAATACTCATAAATGGCAATGTGGTCCCAGTGGAGGAAAGAAGTTAGATCGAGGATGCACTTAAGGCAGGTTGTAAACTCTGAGTTAAGTGCAGGCCAAGTCCCTTATGCTTCCATAACATATCAACGCTCTTCAGGCAAAAACTCATAAATGGCAAAGTTTTCGCAGTGAGGAATGAAGTTAGAACAAGGAGAGACGCTAGGCCGGTTGAATACTCTGAGATAAGTGGAAGACTACGCCCTTATGCTTCCTAAACTGAAAAACTCTACTAAGGCGAATCCTCATAAATGGCAAAGTTTTCCTATTTCAGAAAATAATTGAGAAGAAGGACGGACTCTAGGCTGCTTGGACAGAGGCTATGCAGGTTGAATACTCTGAGATAACTGCACGCCTAGGCACTTATGCTTCCAAAACGTAAAACGCTATTAAGTTGAATACTCATAATAGGCAATGTTTTCCCAGTTCAGAAAAGATGGGAGAAGAAGGACGTACTCTAGACTGCTTGGATACTCTGAGTTAAGTGCATGCCAAGTCCCTTGTGCTTCCAAAACCTATAAACGCGACTAAGGCAAATACTCATAAATGGCAATGCTGTCCCAGTTGAGGAAAGAAGTTAGAACGAGGACGGACGTAAGGCAGGTTGGATACTCTGAGTTACAGGCAGGCCAAGTCCCTTCTACTTCCAAAACGTATAAACGCTCTTCAGGCAAACACTCATAAATGACACTGTGATCCCAGGGAGGAAAGAAATTAGAACTCGGACAGAGGCTAGGCAGGTTGAATAATCTGAGATAACTGCACGCCTAGGCACTTATGGCTCCAAAACGTAAAACGCTATTAAGTTGAATACTCATAGTAGGCAATGTTTTCCCAGTTCAGAAAAGAAGTGAAAAGAAGGACGTACTCTAGGCTGCTTGGATACTCTGAGTTAAGAGCAACCCAGTCCCTTATGCTTCCAAAACTTATAAACGCGACTAAGGCAAATACTCATAAATGGCAATGCTGTCCCAGTGGAGGAAAGAAGTTAGAATGAGGACGGACTTAAGGCACGTTGGATACTCTGAGTTACAGGCAAGCCAATGCCCTTCTGCTTCCAAAACGTATAAACACTCTTCAGGCAAACACTCATCCATGGCACTGTTTTCCCAGAGTGGAAAGAAGATAGAACTAGGACAGACGCGAGGCAAGTTGAAGACTCTGAGATAACTCTACACCTAGGTCCTTATGCTTCCAAAACGTAAAACGCTACTAAGGCGAATACTCATAAATGGCCCTGTTTTCCCAGTTCAGAAAAGAAGTGAGAAGAAGGACGAACTCTAGGCTGCTTGGATACTCTGAGTTATGTGTATGCCAAGTCCCATATGCTTCCAAAACCTGGGAACGCTTCTAAGGCGAATACTCATAAATAGCAATGTTGTCCCAGTGGAGGAAAGAAGTTAGATCGAGGACACACTTAAGGTAAGTTGGAGACTCTGAGTTAAGTGCAGGCCAAGTCCCTTATGCTTCCAAAACATATCAACGCTCTTCAGGCAAACACTCATAAATGGCATTGTTTTCGCAGTGAGGAATGAAGTTAGAACAAGGAGAGACGCTAGGCCGGTTGAATACTCTCAGATATGTGGAAGCCTAGGTCCTTAGGCTTCCTAAACTGAAAAACGCTACTAAGGCGAATCCTCATAAGAGGGAGAGTTTTCCTATTTCAGAAAATAATTGAGAAGCAGAACGGACTCTAGGCTGCTTGGACACTCTGAGTTAAGTGCACGTCAGTCCCTTATACTTCCCAAACGTATAAACGCTTCTAAGGCCAATACTCATAAATGGCCATGTTGTCTCAGTTGAGGAAAGAAGTTAGAACTAGGACGGACTTAAGGAAGGTTGGATACTCTGAGTTACAGGCAGGCCAAGTCCCTTATGCTTCCAAAACCTGTGAATGCTCCTAAGGCAAATACTCATAAATGGCAATGTGGTCCCAGTGGAGGAAAGAAGTTAGATCGAGGATGCACTTAAGGCAGGTTGTAAACTCTGAGTTAAGTGCAGGCCAAGTCCCTTATGCTTCCATAACATATCAACGCTCTTCAGGCAAAAACTCATAAATGGCAAAGTTTTCGCAGTGAGGAATGAAGTTAGAACAAGGAGAGACGCTAGGCCGGTTGAATACTCTGAGATAAGTGGAAGACTACGCCCTTATGCTTCCTAAACTGAAAAACTCTACTAAGGCGAATCCTCATAAATGGCAAAGTTTTCCTATTTCAGAAAATAATTGAGAAGAAGGACGGACTCTAGGCTGCTTGGACAGAGGCTATGCAGGTTGAATACTCTGAGATAACTGCACGCCTAGGCACTTATGCTTCCAAAACGTAAAACGCTATTAAGTTGAATACTCATAATAGGCAATGTTTTCCCAGTTCAGAAAAGATGGGAGAAGAAGGACGTACTCTAGACTGCTTGGATACTCTGAGTTAAGTGCATGCCAAGTCCCTTGTGCTTCCAAAACCTATAAACGCGACTAAGGCAAATACTCATAAATGGCAATGCTGTCCCAGTTGAGGAAAGAAGTTAGAACGAGGACGGACGTAAGGCAGGTTGGATACTCTGAGTTACAGGCAGGCCAAGTCCCTTCTACTTCCAAAACGTATAAACGCTCTTCAGGCAAACACTCATAAATGACACTGTGATCCCAGGGAGGAAAGAAATTCGAACTCGGACAGAGGCTAGGCAGGTTGAATAATCTGAGATAACTGCACGCCTAGGCACTTATGGCTCCAAAACGTAAAACGCTATTAAGTTGAATACTCATAGTAGGCAATGTTTTCCCAGTTCAGAAAAGAAGTGAAAAGAAGGACGTACTCTAGGCTGCTTGGATACTCTGAGTTAAGGGCAACCCAGTCCCTTATGCTTCGAAAACTTATAAACGCGACTAAGGCAAATACTCATAAATGGCAATGCTGTCCCAGTGGAGGAAAGAAGTTAGAACGAGGACGGACTTAAGGCAGGTTGGATACTCTGAGTTACAGGCAAGCCAAGGCCCTTCTGCTTCCAAAACGTATAAACGCTCTTCAGGCAAACACTCATACATGGCACTGTTTTCCCAGAGTGGAAAGAAGATAGAACTAGGACAGACGCGAGGCAGGTTGAAGACTCTGAGATAACTCTACACCTAGGTCCTTATGCTTCCAAAACGTAAAACGCTACTAAGGCGAATACTCATAAATGGCCCTGTTTTCCCAGTTCAGAAAAGACGTGAGAAGAAGGACGAACTCTAGGCTGCTTGGATACTCTGAGTTATGTGTATGCCAAGTCCCATATGCTTCCAAAACCTGGGAACGCTACTAAGGCGAATACTCATAAATAGCAGTGTTGTCCCAGGGGAGGAAAGAAGTTAGATCGAGGACACACTTAAGGTAGGTTGGAGACTCTGAGTTAAGTGCAGGCCAAGTCCCTTATGCTTCCAAAACATATCAACGCTCTTCAGGCAAACACTCATAAATGGCATTGTTTTCGCAGTGAGGAATGAAGTTAGAACAAGGAGAGACGCTAGGCCGGTTGAATACTCTCAGATATGTGGAAGCCTAGGTCCTTATGCTTCCTAAACTGAAAAACGCTACTAAGGCGAATCCTCATAAGAGGGAGAGTTTTCCTATTTCAGAAAATAATTGAGAAGAAGAACGGACTCTAGGCTGCTTGGACACTCTGAGTTAAGTGCACGTCAGTCCCTTATGCTTCCCAAACGTATAAACGCTTCTAAGGCCAATACTCATAAATGGCCATGTTGTCTCAGTTGAGGAAAGAAGTTAGAACTAGGACGGACTTAAGGAAGGTTGGATACTCTGAGTTACAGGCAGGCCAAGTCCCTTATGCTTCCAAAACCTGTGAATGCTCCTAAGGCAAATACTCATAAATGGCAATGTGGTCCCAGTGGAGGAAAGAAGTTAGATCGAGGATGCACTTAAGGCAGGTTGTAAACTCTGAGTTAAGTGCAGGCCAAGTCCCTTATGCTTCCAAAACATATCAACGCTCTTCAGGCAAACACTCATAAATGGCATTGTTTTCGCAGTGAGGAATGAAGTTAGAACAAGGACAGACGCTAGGCCGGTTGAATACTCTCAGATATGTGGAAGCCTAGGCCCTTATGCTTCCTAAACTGAAAAACGCTACTAAGGCGAATTCTCATAAGTGGGAGAGTTTTCCTATTTCAGAAAATGGTTGAGAAGAAGGACGGACTCTAGGCTGCTTGGACACTCTGAGTTAAGTGCACGTCAGTCCCTTATGCTTCCCAAACGTATAAACGCTTCTAAGGCCAATACTCATAAATGGCCATGTTGTCTCAGTTGAGGAAAGAAGTTAGAACGAGGACGGACTTAAGGATTGTTGCATACTCTGAGTTACAGGCAGGCCAAGTCCCTTATGCTTCCAAAACCTGTGAATGCTCCTAAGGCAAATACTCATAAATGGCAATGTGGTCCCAGTGGAGGAAAGAAGTTAGATCGAGGATGCACTTAAGGCAGGTTGTAAACTCTGAGTTAAGTGCAGGCCAAGTCCCTTATGCTTCCATAACATATCAACGCTCTTCAGGCAAAAACTCATAAATGGCAAAGTTTTCGCAGTGAGGAATGAAGTTAGAACAAGGAGAGACGCTAGGCCGGTTGAATACTCTGAGATAAGTGGAAGACTACGCCCTTATGCTTCCTAAACTGAAAAACTCTACTAAGGCGAATCCTCATAAATGGCAAAGTTTTCCTATTTCAGAAAATAATTGAGAAGAAGGACGGACTCTAGGCTGCTTGGACACTCTGAGTTAAGTGCCCGTCAAGTCCCTTATGCTTCCCAAACGTATAAACGCTACTAAGGCCAATACTCATAAATGGCAGTGTTGTCCCAGTGGAGGAAAGAAGTTAGAACGAGGACGGATGTAAGGCAGGTTGGATAGTCTGAGTTACAGGCAGGCCAAGTCCCTTCTACTTCCAAAACGTATAAACGCTCTTCAGGCAAACACTCATAAATGACACTGTGATCCCAGGGAGGAAAGAAATTAGAACTCGGACAGAGGCTAGGCAGGTTGAATAATCTGAGATAACTGCACGCCTAGGCACTTATGGCTCCAAAACGTAAAACGCTATTAAGTTGAATACTCATAGTAGGCAATGTTTTCCCAGTTCAGAAAAGAAGTGAAAAGAAGGACGTACTCTAGGCTGCTTGGATACTCTGAGTTAAGAGCAACCCAGTCCCTTATGCTTCCAAAACTTATAAACGCGACTAAGGCAAATACTCATAAATGGCAATGCTGTCCCAGTGGAGGAAAGAAGTTAGAATGAGGACGGACTTAAGGCACGTTGGATACTCTGAGTTACAGGCAAGCCAATGCCCTTCTGCTTCCAAAACGTATAAACACTCTTCAGGCAAACACTCATCCATGGCACTGTTTTCCCAGAGTGGAAAGAAGATAGAACTAGGACAGACGCGAGGCAGGTTGAAGACTCTGAGATAACTCTACACCTAGGTCCTTATGCTTCCAAAACGTAAAACGCTACTAAGGCGAATACTCATAAATGGCCCTGTTTTCCCAGTTCAGAAAAGAAGTGAGAAGAAGGACGAACTCTAGGCTGCTTGGATACTCTGAGTTATGTGTATGCCAAGTCCCATATGCTTCCAAAACCTGGGAACGCTACTAAGGCGAATACTCATAAAGAGCAATGTTGTCCCAGTGGAGGAAAGAAGTTAGATCGAGGACACACTTAAGGTAGGTTGGAGACTCTGAGTTAAGTGCAGGCCAAGTCCCTTATGCTTCCAAAACGTGTAAATGCGACTAAGGCAAATACTCATAAAGGGCAATGTTGTCCCATTGGAGGAAAGAAGTTAGAACGAGGACGGACTTAAGGCAGATTGGATACTCTGAGTTACAGGCAAGCCAAGGCCCTTCTGCTTCCAAAACGTGTAAACGCTCTTCAGGCAAACACTCATACATGGCACTGTTTTCCCAGAGTGGAAAGAAGATAGAACTAGGACAGACGCGAGGCAAGTTGAACACTCTGAGATAACTCTACATCTAGGTCCTTATGCTTCCAAAACGTAAAACGCAACTAAGGCGAATACTCATAAATGGCCCTGTTTTCCCAGTTCAGAAAAGAAGGGAGAAGAAGGATGAACTCTAGGCTGCTTGGATACTCTGAGTTATTTGTATGCCAAGTCCCATATGCTTCCAAAACCTGGGAACGCTACTAAGGCGAATACTCATAAATAGCAATGTTGTCCCAGTGGAGGAAAGAAGTTAGATCGAGGATGCACTTAAGGCAGGTTGGAGACTCTGAGTTAAGTGCAGGCCGAGTCCCTTATGCTTCCAAAACATATCAACGCTCTTCAGGCAAACACTCATAAATGGCATTGTTTTCGCAGTGAGGAATGAAGTTAGAACAAGGAAAGACACTAGGCCGGTTGAATACTCTCAGATATGTGGAAGCCTAGGCCCGTATGCTTCCTAAACTGAAAAACGCTACTAAGGCGAATCCTCATAAGAGGGAGAGTTTTCCTATTTCAGAAAATAATTGAGAAGAAGAACGGACTCTAGGCTGCTTGGACACTCTGAGTTAAGTGCACGTCAGTCCCTTATGCTTCCCAAACGTATAAACGCTACTATGGCCAAAACTCATAAATGGCCATGTTGTCTCAGTGGAGGAAAGAACTTAGAACGAGGACGGACTTAAGGAAGGTTGGATACTCTGAGTTACAGGCAGGCCAAACCCTTCTACTTCCAAAACGTATAAACGCTCTTCAGGCAAACACTCATAAATGACACTGTGATCCCAGGGAGGAAAGAAATTAGAACTCGGACAGAGGCTAGGCAGGTTGAATACTCTGAGATAACTGCACGCCTAGGCACTTATGCTTCCAAAACGTAAAACGCTATTAAGTTGAATACTCATAATAGGCAATGTTTTCCCAGTTCAGAAAAGATGGGAGAAGAAGGACGTACTCTAGACTGCTTGGATACTCTGAGTTAAGTGCCTGCCAAGTCCCTTGTGCTTCCAAAACCTATAAACGCGACTAAGGCAAATACTCATAAATGGCAATGCTGTCCCAGTGGAGGAAAGAAGTTAGAACGAGGACGGACGTAAGGCAGGTTGGATACTCTGAGTTACAGGCAAGCCAAGTCCCTTCTACTTCCAAAACGTATAAACGCTCTTCAGGCAAACACTCATAAATGACACTGTGATCCCAGGGAGGAAAGAAATTAGAACTCGGACAGAGGCTAGGCAGGTTGAATACTCTGAGATAACTGCACGCCTAGGCACTTATGCTTCCAAAACGTAAAACGCTATTAAGTTGAATACTCATAATAGGCAATGTTTTCCCAGTTCAGAAAAGATGGGAGAAGAAGGACGTACTCTAGACTGCTTGGATACTCTGAGTTAAGTGCATGCCAAGTCCCTTGTGCTTCCAAAACCTATAAACGCGACTAAGGCAAATACTCATAAATGGCAATGCTGTCCCAGTTGAGGAAAGAAGTTAGAACGAGGACGGACGTAAGGCAGGTTGGATACTCTGAGTTACAGGCAGGCCAAGTCCCTTCTACTTCCAAAACGTATAAACGCTCTTCAGGCAAACACTCATAAATGACACTGTGATCCCAGGGAGGAAAGAAATTAGAACTCGGACAGAGGCTAGGCAGGTTGAATAATCTGAGATAACTGCACGCCTAGGCACTTATGGCTCCAAAACGTAAAACGCTATTAAGTTGAATACTCATAGTAGGCTATGTTTTCCCAGTTCAGAAAAGAAGTGAAAAGAAGGACGTACTCTAGGCTGCTTGGATACTCTGAGTTAAGGGCAACCCAGTCCCTTATGCTTCCAAAACTTATAAACGCGACTAAGGCAAATACTCATAAATGGCAATGCTGTCCCAGTGGAGGAAAGAAGTTAGAACGAGGACGGACTTAAGGCAGGTTGGATACTCTGAGTTACAGGCAGGCCAAGGCCCTTCTGCTTCCAAAACGTATAAACGCTCTTCAGGCAAACACTCATACATGGCACTGTTTTCCCAGAGTGGAAAGAAGATAGAACTCGGAGAGACGCGAGGCAGGTTGAAGACTCTGAGATAACTCTACACCTAGGTCCTTATGCTTCCAAAACGTAAAACGCTACTAAGGCGAATACTCATAAATGGCCCTGTTTTCCCAGTTCAGAAAAGAAGTGAGAAGAAGGACGAACTCTAGGCTGCTTGGATACTCTGAGTTATGTGTATGCCAAGTCCCATATGCTTCCAAAACCTGGGAACGCTACTAAGGAGAATACTCATAAATAGCAATGTTGTCCCAGTGGAGCAAAGATGTTAGATCGAGGACACACTTAAGGTAGGTTGGAGACTCTGAGTTAAGTGCAGGCCAAGTCCCTTATGCTTCCAAAACATATCAACGCTCTTCAGGCAAACACTCATAAATGGCATTGTTTTCGCAGTGAGGAATGAAATTAGAACAAGGAGAGACGCTAGGCCGGTTGAATACTCTCAGATATGTGGAAGCCTAGGTCCTTATGCTTCCTAAACTGAAAAACGCTACTAAGGCGAATCCTCATAAGAGGGAGAGTTTTCCTATTTCAGAAAATAATTGAGAAGAAGAACGGACTCTAGGCTGCTTGGACACTCTGAGTTAAGTGCACGTCAGTCCCTTATGCTTCCCAAACGTATAAACGCTTCTAAGGCCAATACTCATAAATGGCCATGTTGTCTCAGTTGAGGAAAGAAGTTAGAACTAGGACGGACTTAAGGAAGGTTGGATACTCTGAATTACAGGCAGGCCAAGTCCCTTAAGCTTCCAAAACCTGTGAATGCTCCTGAGGCAAATACTCATAAATGGCAATGTGGTCCCAGTGGAGGAAAGAAGTTAGATCGAGGATGCACTTAAGGCAGGTTGTAAACTCTGAGTTAAGTGCAGGCCAAGTTCCTTATGCTTCCAAAACATATCAACGCTCTTCCGGCAAAAACTCATAAATGGCAAAGTTTTCGCTGTGAGGAATGAAGTTAGAATAAGGAGAGACGCTAGGCCGGTTGAATACTCTGAGATAAATGGAAGACTACGCCCTTATGCTTCCTAAACTGAAAAACTCTACTAAGGCGAATCCTCATAAATGGCAAAGTTTTCCTATTTCAGAAAATAATTGAGAAGAAGGACGGACTCTAGGCTGCTTGGACACTCTGAGTTAAGTGCCCGTCAAGTCCCTTATGCTTCCCAAACGTATAAACGCTACTAAGGCCAATACTCATAAATGGCAGTGTTGTCCCAGTGGAGGAAAGAAGTTAGAACGAGGACGGACGTAAGGCAGGTTGGATAGTCTGAGTTACAGGCAGGCCAAGTCCCTTCTACTTCCAAAACGTATAAACGCTCTTCAGGCAAACACTCATAAATGACACTGTGATCCCAGGGAGGAAAGAAATTAGAACTCGGACAGAGGCTAGGCAGGTTGAATACTCTGAGATAACTGCACGCCTAGGCACTTATGCTTCCAAAACGTAAAACGCTATTAAGTTGAATACTCATAATAGGCAATGTTTTCCCAGTTCAGAAAAGATGGGAGGAGAAGGACGTACTCTAGACTGCTTGGATACTCTGAGTTAAGTGCATGCCAAGTCCCTTGTGCTTCCAAAACCTATAAACGCGACTAAGGCAAATACTCATAAATGGCAATGCTGTCCCAGTTGAGGAAAGAAGTTAGAACGAGGACGGACGTAAGGCAGGTTGGATACTCTGAGTTACAGGCAGGCCAAGTCCCTTCTACTTCCAAAACGTATAAACGCTCTTCAGGCAAACACTCATAAATGACACTGTGATCCCAGGGAGGAAAGAAATTAGAACTCGGACAGAGGCTAGGCAGGTTGAATAATCTGAGATAACTGCACGCCTAGGCACTTATGGCTCCAAAACGTAAAACGCTATTAAGTTGAATACTCATAGTAGGCAATGTTTTCCCAGTTCAGAAAAGAAGTGAAAAGAAGGACGTACTCTAGGCTGCTTGGATACTCTGAGTTAAGAGCAACCCAGTCCCTTATGCTTCCAAAACTTATAAACGCGACTAAGGCAAATACTCATAAATGGCAATGCTGTCCCAGTGGAGGAAAGAAGTTAGAATGAGGACGGACTTAAGGCACGTTGGATACTCTGAGTTACAGGCAAGCCAATGCCCTTCTGCTTCCAAAACGTATAAACACTCTTCAGGCAAACACTCATCCATGGCACTGTTTTCCCAGAGTGGAAAGAAGATAGAACTAGGACAGACGCGAGGCAAGTTGAAGACTCTGAGATAACTCTACACCTAGGTCCTTATGCTTCCAAAACGTAAAACGCTACTAAGGCGAATACTCATAAATGGCCCTGTTTTCCCAGTTCAGAAAAGAAGTGAGAAGAAGGACGAACTCTAGGCTGCTTGGATACTCTGAGTTATGTGTATGCCAAGTCCCATATGCTTCCAAAACCTGGGAACGCTTCTAAGGCGAATACTCATAAATAGCAATGTTGTCCCAGTGGAGGAAAGAAGTTAGATCGAGGACACACTTAAGGTAAGTTGGAGACTCTGAGTTAAGTGCAGGCCAAGTCCCTTATGCTTCCAAAACATATCAACGCTCTTCAGGCAAACACTCATAAATGGCATTGTTTTCGCAGTGAGGAATGAAGTTAGAACAAGGAGAGACGCTAGGCCGGTTGAATACTCTCAGATATGTGGAAGCCTAGGTCCTTAGGCTTCCTAAACTGAAAAACGCTACTAAGGCGAATCCTCATAAGAGGGAGAGTTTTCCTATTTCAGAAAATAATTGAGAAGCAGAACGGACTCTAGGCTGCTTGGACACTCTGAGTTAAGTGCACGTCAGTCCCTTATACTTCCCAAACGTATAAACGCTTCTAAGGCCAATACTCATAAATGGCCATGTTGTCTCAGTTGAGGAAAGAAGTTAGAACTAGGACGGACTTAAGGAAGGTTGGATACTCTGAGTTACAGGCAGGCCAAGTCCCTTATGCTTCCAAAACCTGTGAATGCTCCTAAGGCAAATACTCATAAATGGCAATGTGGTCCCAGTGGAGGAAAGAAGTTAGATCGAGGATGCACTTAAGGCAGGTTGTAAACTCTGAGTTAAGTGCAGGCCAAGTCCCTTATGCTTCCATAACATATCAACGCTCTTCAGGCAAAAACTCATAAATGGCAAAGTTTTCGCAGTGAGGAATGAAGTTAGAACAAGGAGAGACGCTAGGCCGGTTGAATACTCTGAGATAAGTGGAAGACTACGCCCTTATGCTTCCTAAACTGAAAAACTCTACTAAGGCGAATCCTCATAAATGGCAAAGTTTTCCTATTTCAGAAAATAATTGAGAAGAAGGACGGACTCTAGGCTGCTTGGACAGAGGCTATGCAGGTTGAATACTCTGAGATAACTGCACGCCTAGGCACTTATGCTTCCAAAACGTAAAACGCTATTAAGTTGAATACTCATAATAGGCAATGTTTTCCCAGTTCAGAAAAGATGGGAGAAGAAGGACGTACTCTAGACTGCTTGGATACTCTGAGTTAAGTGCATGCCAAGTCCCTTGTGCTTCCAAAACCTATAAACGCGACTAAGGCAAATACTCATAAATGGCAATGCTGTCCCAGTTGAGGAAAGAAGTTAGAACGAGGACGGACGTAAGGCAGGTTGGATACTCTGAGTTACAGGCAGGCCAAGTCCCTTCTACTTCCAAAACGTATAAACGCTCTTCAGGCAAACACTCATAAATGACACTGTGATCCCAGGGAGGAAAGAAATTCGAACTCGGACAGAGGCTAGGCAGGTTGAATAATCTGAGATAACTGCACGCCTAGGCACTTATGGCTCCAAAACGTAAAACGCTATTAAGTTGAATACTCATAGTAGGCAATGTTTTCCCAGTTCAGAAAAGAAGTGAAAAGAAGGACGTACTCTAGGCTGCTTGGATACTCTGAGTTAAGAGCAACCCAGTCCCTTATGCTTCCAAAACTTATAAACGCGACTAAGGCAAATACTCATAAATGGCAATGCTGTCCCAGTGGAGGAAAGAAGTTAGAATGAGGACGGACTTAAGGCACGTTGGATACTCTGAGTTACAGGCAAGCCAATGCCCTTCTGCTTCCAAAACGTATAAACACTCTTCAGGCAAACACTCATCCATGGCACTGTTTTCCCAGAGTGGAAAGAAGATAGAACTAGGACAGACGCGAGGCAAGTTGAAGACTCTGAGATAACTCTACACCTAGGTCCTTATGCTTCCAAAACGTAAAACGCTACTAAGGCGAATACTCATAAATGGCCCTGTTTTCCCAGTTCAGAAAAGAAGTGAGAAGAAGGACGAACTCTAGGCTGCTTGGATACTCTGAGTTATGTGTATGCCAAGTCCCATATGCTTCCAAAACCTGGGAACGCTTCTAAGGCGAATACTCATAAATAGCAATGTTGTCCCAGTGGAGGAAAGAAGTTAGATCGAGGACACACTTAAGGTAAGTTGGAGACTCTGAGTTAAGTGCAGGCCAAGTCCCTTATGCTTCCAAAACATATCAACGCTCTTCAGGCAAACACTCATAAATGGCATTGTTTTCGCAGTGAGGAATGAAGTTAGAACAAGGAGAGACGCTAGGCCGGTTGAATACTCTCAGATATGTGGAAGCCTAGGTCCTTAGGCTTCCTAAACTGAAAAACGCTACTAAGGCGAATCCTCATAAGAGGGAGAGTTTTCCTATTTCAGAAAATAATTGAGAAGCAGAACGGACTCTAGGCTGCTTGGACACTCTGAGTTAAGTGCACGTCAGTCCCTTATACTTCCCAAACGTATAAACGCTTCTAAGGCCAATACTCATAAATGGCCATGTTGTCTCAGTTGAGGAAAGAAGTTAGAACTAGGACGGACTTAAGGAAGGTTGGATACTCTGAGTTACAGGCAGGCCAAGTCCCTTATGCTTCCAAAACCTGTGAATGCTCCTAAGGCAAATACTCATAAATGGCAATGTGGTCCCAGTGGAGGAAAGAAGTTAGATCGAGGATGCACTTAAGGCAGGTTGTAAACTCTGAGTTAAGTGCAGGCCAAGTCCCTTATGCTTCCATAACATATCAACGCTCTTCAGGCAAAAACTCATAAATGGCAAAGTTTTCGCAGTGAGGAATGAAGTTAGAACAAGGAGAGACGCTAGGCCGGTTGAATACTCTGAGATAAGTGGAAGACTACGCCCTTATGCTTCCTAAACTGAAAAACTCTACTAAGGCGAATCCTCATAAATGGCAAAGTTTTCCTATTTCAGAAAATAATTGAGAAGAAGGACGGACTCTAGGCTGCTTGGACAGAGGCTATGCAGGTTGAATACTCTGAGATAACTGCACGCCTAGGCACTTATGCTTCCAAAACGTAAAACGCTATTAAGTTGAATACTCATAATAGGCAATGTTTTCCCAGTTCAGAAAAGATGGGAGAAGAAGGACGTACTCTAGACTGCTTGGATACTCTGAGTTAAGTGCATGCCAAGTCCCTTGTGCTTCCAAAACCTATAAACGCGACTAAGGCAAATACTCATAAATGGCAATGCTGTCCCAGTTGAGGAAAGAAGTTAGAACGAGGACGGACGTAAGGCAGGTTGGATACTCTGAGTTACAGGCAGGCCAAGTCCCTTCTACTTCCAAAACGTATAAACGCTCTTCAGGCAAACACTCATAAATGACACTGTGATCCCAGGGAGGAAAGAAATTAGAACTCGGACAGAGGCTAGGCAGGTTGAATAATCTGAGATAACTGCACGCCTAGGCACTTATGGCTCCAAAACGTAAAACGCTATTAAGTTGAATACTCATAGTAGGCAATGTTTTCCCAGTTCAGAAAAGAAGTGAAAAGAAGGACGTACTCTAGGCTGCTTGGATACTCTGAGTTAAGGGCAACCCAGTCCCTTATGCTTCGAAAACTTATAAACGCGACTAAGGCAAATACTCATAAATGGCAATGCTGTCCCAGTGGAGGAAAGAAGTTAGAACGAGGACGGACTTAAGGCAGGTTGGATACTCTGAGTTACAGGCAAGCCAAGGCCCTTCTGCTTCCAAAACGTATAAACGCTCTTCAGGCAAACACTCATACATGGCACTGTTTTCCCAGAGTGGAAAGAAGATAGAACTAGGACAGACGCGAGGCAGGTTGAAGACTCTGAGATAACTCTACACCTAGGTCCTTATGCTTCCAAAACGTAAAACGCTACTAAGGCGAATACTCATAAATGGCCCTGTTTTCCCAGTTCAGAAAAGACGTGAGAAGAAGGACGAACTCTAGGCTGCTTGGATACTCTGAGTTATGTGTATGCCAAGTCCCATATGCTTCCAAAACCTGGGAACGCTACTAAGGCGAATACTCATAAATAGCAGTGTTGTCCCAGGGGAGGAAAGAAGTTAGATCGAGGACACACTTAAGGTAGGTTGGAGACTCTGAGTTAAGTGCAGGCCAAGTCCCTTATGCTTCCAAAACATATCAACGCTCTTCAGGCAAACACTCATAAATGGCATTGTTTTCGCAGTGAGGAATGAAGTTAGAACAAGGAGAGACGCTAGGCCGGTTGAATACTCTCAGATATGTGGAAGCCTAGGTCCTTATGCTTCCTAAACTGAAAAACGCTACTAAGGCGAATCCTCATAAGAGGGAGAGTTTTCCTATTTCAGAAAATAATTGAGAAGAAGAACGGACTCTAGGCTGCTTGGACACTCTGAGTTAAGTGCACGTCAGTCCCTTATGCTTCCCAAACGTATAAACGCTTCTAAGGCCAATACTCATAAATGGCCATGTTGTCTCAGTTGAGGAAAGAAGTTAGAACTAGGACGGACTTAAGGAAGGTTGGATACTCTGAGTTACAGGCAGGCCAAGTCCCTTATGCTTCCAAAACCTGTGAATGCTCCTAAGGCAAATACTCATAAATGGCAATGTGGTCCCAGTGGAGGAAAGAAGTTAGATCGAGGATGCACTTAAGGCAGGTTGTAAACTCTGAGTTAAGTGCAGGCCAAGTCCCTTATGCTTCCAAAACATATCAACGCTCTTCAGGCAAACACTCATAAATGGCATTGTTTTCGCAGTGAGGAATGAAGTTAGAACAAGGAGAGACGCTAGGCCGGTTGAATACTCTCAGATATGTGGAAGCCTAGGCCCTTATGCTTCCTAAACTGAAAAACGCTACTAAGGCGAATTCTCATAAGTGGGAGAGTTTTCCTATTTCAGAAAATGGTTGAGAAGAAGGACGGACTCTAGGCTGCTTGGACACTCTGAGTTAAGTGCACGTCAGTCCCTTATGCTTCCCAAACGTATAAACGCTTCTAAGGCCAATACTCATAAATGGCCATGTTGTCTCAGTTGAGGAAAGAAGTTAGAACGAGGACGGACTTAAGGATTGTTGCATACTCTGAGTTACAGGCAGGCCAAGTCCCTTATGCTTCCAAAACCTGTGAATGCTCCTAAGGCAAATACTCATAAATGGCAATGTGGTCCCAGTGGAGGAAAGAAGTTAGATCGAGGATGCACTTAAGGCAGGTTGTAAACTCTGAGTTAAGTGCAGGCCAAGTCCCTTATGCTTCCAAAACATATCAACGCTCTTCAGGCAAACACTCATAAATGGCAAAGTTTTCGCAGTGAGGAATGAAGTTAGAACAAGGAGAGACGCTAGGCCGGTTGAATACTCTGAGATAAGTGGAAGACTACGCCCTTATGCTTCCTAAACTGAAAAACGCTACTAAGGCGAATCCTCATAAATGGCAAAGTTTTCCTATTTCAGAAAATAATTGAGAAGAAGGACGGACTGTAGGCTGCTTGGACACTCTGAGTTAAGTGCCCGTCAAGTCCCTTATGCTTCCCAAACGTATAAACGCTACTAAGGCCAATACTCATAAATGGCAGTGTTGTCCCAGTGGAGGAAAGAAGTTAGAACGAGGACGGACGTAAGGCAGGTTGGATACTCTGAGTTACAGGCAGGCCAAGTCCCTTCTACTTCCAAAACGTATAAACGCTCTTCAGGCAAACACTCATAAATGACACTGTGATCCCAGGGAGGAAAGAAATTCGAACTCGGACAGAGGCTAGGCAGGTTGAATAATCTGAGATAACTGCACGCCTAGGCACTTATGGCTCCAAAACGTAAAACGCTATTAAGTTGAATACTCATAGTAGGCAATGTTTTCCCAGTTCAGAAAAGAAGTGAAAAGAAGGACGTACTCTAGGCTGCTTGGATACTCTGAGTTAAGAGCAACCCAGTCCCTTATGCTTCCAAAACTTATAAACGCGACTAAGGCAAATACTCATAAATGGCAATGCTGTCCCAGTGGAGGAAAGAAGTTAGAATGAGGACGGACTTAAGGCACGTTGGATACTCTGAGTTACAGGCAAGCCAATGCCCTTCTGCTTCCAAAACGTATAAACACTCTTCAGGCAAACACTCATCCATGGCACTGTTTTCCCAGAGTGGAAAGAAGATAGAACTAGGACAGACGCGAGGCAAGTTGAAGACTCTGAGATAACTCTACACCTAGGTCCTTATGCTTCCAAAACGTAAAACGCTACTAAGGCGAATACTCATAAATGGCCCTGTTTTCCCAGTTCAGAAAAGAAGTGAGAAGAAGGACGAACTCCAGGCTGCTTGGATACTCTGAGTTATGTGTATGCCAAGTCCCATATGCTTCCAAAACCTGGGAACGCTTCTAAGGCGAATACTCATAAATAGCAATGTTGTCCCAGTGGAGGAAAGAAGTTAGATCGAGGACACACTTAAGGTAAGTTGGAGACTCTGAGTTAAGTGCAGGCCAAGTCCCTTATGCTTCCAAAACATATCAACGCTCTTCAGGCAAACACTCATAAATGGCATTGTTTTCGCAGTGAGGAATGAAGTTAGAACAAGGAGAGACGCTAGGCCGGTTGAATACTCTCAGATATGTGGAAGCCTAGGTCCTTAGGCTTCCTAAACTGAAAAACGCTACTAAGGCGAATCCTCATAAGAGGGAGAGTTTTCCTATTTCAGAAAATAATTGAGAAGCAGAACGGACTCTAGGCTGCTTGGACACTCTGAGTTAAGTGCACGTCAGTCCCTTATACTTCCCAAACGTATAAACGCTTCTAAGGCCAATACTCATAAATGGCCATGTTGTCTCAGTTGAGGAAAGAAGTTAGAACTAGGACGGACTTAAGGAAGGTTGGATACTCTGAGTTACAGGCAGGCCAAGTCCCTTATGCTTCCAAAACCTGTGAATGCTCCTAAGGCAAATACTCATAAATGGCAATGTGGTCCCAGTGGAGGAAAGAAGTTAGATCGAGGATGCACTTAAGGCAGGTTGTAAACTCTGAGTTAAGTGCAGGCCAAGTCCCTTATGCTTCCATAACATATCAACGCTCTTCAGGCAAAAACTCATAAATGGCAAAGTTTTCGCAGTGAGGAATGAAGTTAGAACAAGGAGAGACGCTAGGCCGGTTGAATACTCTGAGATAAGTGGAAGACTACGCCCTTATGCTTCCTAAACTGAAAAACTCTACTAAGGCGAATCCTCATAAATGGCAAAGTTTTCCTATTTCAGAAAATAATTGAGAAGAAGGACGGACTCTAGGCTGCTTGGACAGAGGCTATGCAGGTTGAATACTCTGAGATAACTGCACGCCTAGGCACTTATGCTTCCAAAACGTAAAACGCTATTAAGTTGAATACTCATAATAGGCAATGTTTTCCCAGTTCAGAAAAGATGGGAGAAGAAGGACGTACTCTAGACTGCTTGGATACTCTGAGTTAAGTGCATGCCAAGTCCCTTGTGCTTCCAAAACCTATAAACGCGACTAAGGCAAATACTCATAAATGGCAATGCTGTCCCAGTTGAGGAAAGAAGTTAGAACGAGGACGGACGTAAGGCAGGTTGGATACTCTGAGTTACAGGCAGGCCAAGTCCCTTCTACTTCCAAAACGTATAAACGCTCTTCAGGCAAACACTCATAAATGACACTGTGATCCCAGGGAGGAAAGAAATTAGAACTCGGACAGAGGCTAGGCAGGTTGAATAATCTGAGATAACTGCACGCCTAGGCACTTATGGCTCCAAAACGTAAAACGCTATTAAGTTGAATACTCATAGTAGGCAATGTTTTCCCAGTTCAGAAAAGAAGTGAAAAGAAGGACGTACTCTAGGCTGCTTGGATACTCTGAGTTAAGGGCAACCCAGTCCCTTATGCTTCGAAAACTTATCAACGCGACTAAGGCAAATACTCACAAATGGCAATGCTGTCCCAGTGGAGGAAAGAAGTTAGAACGAGGACGGACTTAAGGCAGGTTGAATACTCTGAGTTACAGGCAAGCCAAGGCCCTTCTACTTCCAAAACGTATAAACGCTCTTCAGGCAACCACTCATCCATGGCACTGTTTTCCCAGAGTGGAAAGAAGACAGAACTAGGACAGACGCGAGGCAGGTTGAAGACTCTGAGATAACTCTACACCTAGGTCCTTATGCTTCCAAAACGTAAAACGCTACTAAGGCGAATACTCATAAATGGCCCTGTTTTCCCAGTTCAGAAAAGAAGTGAGAAGAAGGACGAACTCTAGGCTGCTTGGTTACTCTGAGTTATGTGTATGCCAAGTCCCATATGCTTCCAAAACCTGGGAACGCTACTAAGGCGAATACTCATAAATAGCAATGTTGTCCAGGTGGAGGAAAGAAGTTAGATCGAGGACACACTTAAGGTAGGTTGGAGACTCTGAGTTAAGTGCAGGCCAAGTCCCTTATGCTTCCAAAACGTGTAAATGCGACTAAGGCAAATACTCATAACGGGCAATGTTGTCCCATTGGAGGAAAGAAGTTACAACGAGGACGGACTTAAGGCAGGTTGGATACTCTGAGTTACAGGCAAGCCAAGGCCCTTCAGCTTCCAAAATGTATAAACGCTCTTCAGGCAAACACTCATCCATGGCACTGTTTTCCCAGAGTGGAAAGAAGATAGAACTAGGACAGACGCGAGGCAAGTTGAAGACTCTGAGATAACTCTACACCTAGGTCCTTATGCTTCCAAAACGTAAAACGCTACTAAGGCGAATACTCATAAATGGCCCTGTTTTCCCAGTTCAGAAAAGAAGTGAGAAGAAGGACGAACTCTAGGCTGCTTGGATACTCTGAGTTATGTGTATGCCAAGTCCCATATGCTTCCAAAACCTGGGAACGCTACTAAGGCGAATACTCATAAATAGCAATGTTGTCCCAGTGGAGGAAAGAAGTTAGATCGAGGACACACTTAAGGTAGGTTGGAGACTCTGAGTTAAGTGCAGGCCAAGTCCCTTATGCTTCCAAAACATATCAACGCTCTTCAGGCAAACACTCATAAATGGCATTGTTTTCGCACTGAGGAATGAAGTTAGAACAAGGACAGACGCTAGGCCGGTTGAATACTCTCAGATATGTGGAAGCCTAGGCCCTTATGCTTCCTAAACTGAAAAACGCTACTAAGGCGAATTCTCATAAGTGGGAGAGTTTTCCTATTTCAGAAAATGGTTGAGAAGAAGGACGGACTCTAGGCTGCTTGGACACTCTGAGTTAAGTGCACGTCAGTCCCTTATGCTTCCCAAACGTATAAACGCTTCTAAGGCCAATACTCATAAATGGCCATGTTGTCTCAGTTGAGGAAAGAAGTTAGAACGAGGACGGACTTAAGGATTGTTGCATACTCTGAGTTACAGGCAGGCCAAGTCCCTTATGCTTCCAAAACCTGTGAATGCTCCTAAGGCAAATACTCATAAATGGCAATGTGGTCCCAGTGGAGGAAAGAAGTTAGATCGAGGATGCACTTAAGGCAGGTTGTAAACTCTGAGTTAAGTGCAGGCCAAGTCCCTTATGCTTCCAAAACATATCAACGCTCTTCAGGCAAACACTCATAAATGGCAAAGTTTTCGCAGTGAGGAATGAAGTTAGAACAAGGAGAGACGCTAGGCCGGTTGAATACTCTGAGATAAGTGGAAGACTACGCCCTTATGCTTCCTAAACTGAAAAACGCTACTAAGGCGAATCCTCATAAATGGCAAAGTTTTCCTATTTCAGAAAATAATTGAGAAGAAGGACGGACTGTAGGCTGCTTGGACACTCTGAGTTAAGTGCCCGTCAAGTCCCTTATGCTTCCCAAACGTATAAACGCTACTAAGGCCAATACTCATAAATGGCAGTGTTGTCCCAGTGGAGGAAAGAAGTTAGAACGAGGACGGACGTAAGGCACGTTGGATACTCTGAGTTACAGGCAGGCCAAGTCCCTTCTACTTCCAAAACGTATAAACGCTCTTCAGGCAAACACTCATAAATGACACTGTGATCCCAGGGAGGAAAGAAAGTAGAACTCCGACAGAGGCTAGGCAGGTTGAATACTCTGAGATAACTGCACGCCTAGGCACTTATGCTTCCAAAACGTAAAACGCTATTAATTTGAATACTCATAATAGGCAATGTTTTCCCAGTTCAGAAAAGAAGTGAAAAGAAGGACGTACTCTAGGCTGCTTGGATACTCTGAGTTAAGAGCAACCCAGTCCCTTATGCTTCCAAAACTTATAAACGCGACTAAGGCAAATACTCATAAATGGCAATGCTGTCCCAGTTGAGGAAAGAAGTTAGAACGAGGACGGACTTAAGGCAGGTTGGATACTCTGAGTTACAGGCAAGCCAAGGCCCTTCTGCTTCCAAAACGTATAAACGCTCTTCAGGCAAACACTCATACATGGCACTGTTTTCCCAGAGTGGAAAGAAGATAGAACTAGGACAGACGCGAGGCAGGTTGAAGACTCTGAGATAACTCTACACCTAGGTCCTTATGCTTCCAAAACGTAAAACGCTACTAAGGCGAATACTCATAAATGGCCCTGTTTTCCCAGTTCAGAAAAGACGTGAGAAGAAGGACGAACTCTAGGCTGCTTGGATACTCTGAGTTATGTGTATGCCAAGTCCCATATGCTTCCAAAACCTGGGAACGCTACTAAGGCGAATACTCATAAATAGCAGTGTTGTCCCAGGGGAGGAAAGAAGTTAGATCGAGGACACACTTAAGGTAGGTTGGAGACTCTGAGTTAAGTGCAGGCCAAGTCCCTTATGCTTCCAAAACATATCAACGCTCTTCAGGCAAACACTCATAAATGGCATTGTTTTCGCAGTGAGGAATGAAGTTAGAACAAGGAGAGACGCTAGGCCGGTTGAATACTCTCAGATATGTGGAAGCCTAGGTCCTTATGCTTCCTAAACTGAAAAACGCTACTAAGGCGAATCCTCATAAGAGGGAGAGTTTTCCTATTTCAGAAAATAATTGAGAAGAAGAACGGACTCTAGGCTGCTTGGACACTCTGAGTTAAGTGCACATCACTCCCTTATGCTTCCCAAACGTATAAACGCTTCTAAGGCCAATACTCATAAATGGCCATGTTGTCTCAGTTGAGGAAAGAAGTTAGAACTAGGACGGACTTAAGGAAGGTTGGATACTCTGAGTTACAGGCAGGCCAAGTCCCTTATGCTTCCAAAACCTGTGAATGCTCCTAAGGCAAATACTCATAAATGGCAATGTGGTCCCAGTGGAGGAAAGAAGTTAGATCAAGGATGCACTTAAGGCAGGTTGTAAACTCTGAGTTAAGTGCAGGCCAAGTCCCTTATGCTTCCAAAACATATCAACGCTCTTCAGGCAAACACTCATAAATGGCAAAGTTTTCGCAGTGAGGAATGAAGTTAGAACAAGGAGAGACGCTAGGCCGGTTGAATACTCTCAGATATGTGGAAGCCTAGGCCCTTATGCTTCCTAAACTGAAAAACGCTACTAGGCGAATCCTCATAAGTGGGAGAGTTTTCCTATTTCAGAAAATAATTGAGAAGAAGGACGGACTCTAGGCTGCTTGGACACTCTGAGTTAAGTGCACGTCAGTCCCTTATGCTTCCCAAACGTATAAACGCTACTAAGGCCAATACTCATAAATGGCAGTGTTGTCCCAGTGGAGGAAAGAAGTTAGAACGAGGACGGACGTAAGGCAGGTTGGATACTCTGAGTTACAGGCAGGCCAAGTCCCTTCTACTTCCAAAACGTATAAACGCTCTTCAGGCAAACACTCATAAATGACACTGTGATCCCAGGGAGGAAAGAAATTAGAACTCGGACACAGCCTAGGCAGGTTGAATAATCTGAGATAACTGCACGCCTAGGCACTTCTGGCTCCAAAACGTAAAACGCTATTAAGTTGAATACTCCTAGTAGGCAATGTTTTCCCAGTACAGAAAAGAAGGGAAAAGAAGGAAGTACTCTAGGCTGCTTGGATACTCTGAGTTAAGGGCAACCCAGTCCCTTATGCTTCGAAAACTTATAAACGCGACTAAGGCAAATACTCATAAATGGCAATGCTGTCCCAGTGGAGGAAAGAAGTTAGAACGAGGACGGACTTAAGGCAGGTTGGATACTCTGAGTTACAGGCAAGCCAAGGCCCTTCTGCTTCCAAAACTTATAAACGCTCTTCAGGCAAACACTCATCCATGGCACTGTTTTCCCAGAGTGGAAAGAAGACAGAACTAGGACAGACGCGAGGCAGGTTAAAGACTCTGAGATAACTCTACACCTAGGTCCTTATGCTTCCAAAACGTAAAACGCTACTAAGGCGAATACTCATAAATGGCCCTGTTTTCCCAGTTCAGAAAAGAAGTGAGAAGAAGGACGAACTCTAGGCTGCTTGGATACTCTGAGTTATGTGTATGCCAAGGCCCATATGCTTCCAAAACCTGGGAACGCTACTAAGGCGAATACTCATAAATAGCAATGTTGTCCCAGTGGAGGAAAGAAGTTAGATCGAGGACACACTTAAGGTAGGTTGGAGACTCTGAGTTAAGTGCAGGCCAAGTCCCTTATGCTTCCAAAACGTGTAAATGCGACTAAGGCAAATACTCATAAAGGGCAATGTTGTCCCATTGGAGGAAAGAAGTTAGAACGAGGACGGACTTAAGGCAGGTTGGATACTCTGAGTTACAGGCAAGCCAAGGCCCTTCTGCTTCCAAAACGTGTAAACGCTCTTCAGGCAAACACTCATCCATGGCACTGTTTTCCCAGAGTGGAAAGAAGACAGAACTAGGACAGACGCGAGGAAGGTTGAAGACTCTGAGATAACTCTACACCTAGGTCCTTATGCTTCCAAAACGTAAAACGCTACTAAGGCGAATACTCATAAATGGCCCTGTTTTCCCAGTTCAGAAAAGAAGTGAGAAGAAGGACGAACTCTAGGCTGCTTGGATACTCTGAGTTATGTGTATGCCAAGTCCCATATGCTTCCAAAACCTGGGAACGCTGCTAAGGCGAATACTCATAAATAGCAATGTTGTCCCAGTGGAGGAAAGAAGTTAGATCGAGGACACACTTAAGGTAGGTTGGAGACTCTGAGTTAAGTGCAGGCCAAGTCCCTTATGCTTCCAAAACATATCAACGCTCTTCAGGCAAACACTCATAAATGGCATTGTTTTCGCAGTGAGGAATGAAGTTAGAACAAGGAAAGACGCTAGGCCGGTTGAATACTCTCAGATATGTGGAAGCCTAGGCCCTTATGCTTCCTAAACTAAAAAACGCTACTAAGGCGAATCCTCATAAGAGGGAGAGTTTTCCTATTTCAGAAAATAATTGAGAAGAAGAACGGACTCTAGGCTGCTTGGACACTCTGAGTTAAGTGCACGTCAGTCCCTTATGCTTCCCAAACGTATAAACGCTTCTAAGGCCAATACTCATTAATGGCCATGTTGTCTCAGTTGAGGAAAGAACTTAGAACTAGGACGGACTTAAGGAAGGTTGGATACTCTGAGTTACAGGCAGGCCAAGTCCCTTATGCTTCCAAAACCTGTGAATGCTCCTAAGGCAAATACTCATAAATGGCAATGTTGTCCCAGTGGAGGAAAGAAGTTAGATCGAGGATGCACTTAAGGCAGGTTGTAAACTCTGAGTTAAGTGCAGGCCAAGTCCCTTATGCTTCCAAAACATATCAACGCTCTTCAGGCAAACACTCATAAATGGCAAAGTTTTCGCAGTGAGGAATGAAGTTAGAACAAGGAGAGACGCTAGGCCGGTTGAATACTCTGAGATAAGTGGAAGACTACGCCCTTATGCTTCCTAAACGTAAAAACGCTACTACGGCGATTACACATAAATGGCAATGTTGTCCCAGTGGAGGAAAGAAGTTAGATCGAGGATGCACTTAAGGTAAGTGGAAACTCTGAGTTAAGTGCAGGCCAAGACCCTTATGCTTCCAAAACGTATAAACGCTCTTCAGGCAAACACTCATACATGGCACTGTTTTCCCAGAGTGGAAAGAAGATAGAACTAGGACAGAAGCGAGGCAAGTTGAAGACTCTGAGATATCTCTACACCTAGGTCCTTACGCTTCCAAAACGTAAAACGCTACTAAGGCGAATACTCATAAATGGCCCTGTTTTCCCAGTTCAGAAAAGAAGTGAGAAGAAGGACGAACTCTAGGCTGCTTGGATACTCTGAGTTATGTGTATGCCAAGTCCCATATGCTTCCAAAACCTGGGAACGCTACTAAGGCGAATACTCATAAAGAGCAATGTTGTCCCAGTGGAGGAAAGAAGTTAGATCGAGGACACACTTAAGGTAGGTTGGAGACTCTGAGTTAAGTGCAGGCCAAGTCCCTTATGCTTCCAAAACATATCAACGCTCTTCAGGCAAACACTCATAAATGGCAAAGTTTTCGCAGTGAGGAATGAAGTTAGAACAAGGAGAGATGCTAGGCCGGTTGAATACACTGAGATAAGTGGAAGCGTAGGCCCTTATGCTTCCAAAACGTAAAAACGCTACTAAGGCGATTACTCATAAATGGCAATGTTGTCCCAGTGGAGGAAAGAAGTTAGACCGAGGATGCACTTAAGGTAGGTGGAAACTCTGAGTTAAGTGCAGGCCAAGTCCCTTATGCTTCCAAAACGTATATACGCTCTTCAGGCAAACACTCATACATGGCACTGTTTTCCCAGAGTGGAAAGAAGATAGAACTAGGACAGACGCGAGGCAAGTTGAAGACTCTGAGATAACTCTACACCTAGGTCCTTATGCTTCCAAAACGTAAAACGCTACTAAGGCGAATACTCATAAATGGCCCTGTTTTCCCAGTTCAGAAAAGAAGTGAGAAGAAGGACGAACTCTAGGCTGCTTGGATACTCTGAGTTATGTGTATGCCAAGTCCCATATGCTTCCAAAACCTGGGAACGCTACTAAGGCGAATACTCATAAAGAGCAATGTTGTCCCAGTGGAGGAAAGAAGTTAGATCGAGGACACACTTAAGGTAGGTTGGAGACTCTGAGTTAAGTGCAGGCCAAGTCCCTTATGCTTCCAAAACATATCAACGCTCTTCAGGCAAACACTCATAAATGGCAAAGTTTTCGCAGTGAGGAATGAAGTTAGAACAAGGAGAGATGCTAGGCCGGTTGAATACACTGAGATAAGTGGAAGCGTAGGCCCTTATGCTTCCAAAACGTAAAAACGCTACTAAGGCGATTACTCATAAATGGCAATGTTGTCCCAGTGGAGGAAAGAAGTTAGACCGAGGATGCACTTAAGGTAGGTGGAAACTCTGAGTTAAGTGCAGGCCAAGTCCCTTATGCTTCCAAAACGTATATAAGCTCTTCAGGCAAACACTCATACATGGCACTGTTTTCCCAGAGTGGAAAGAAGATAGAACTAGGACAGACGCGAGGCAAGTTGAAGACTCTGAGATAACTCTACACCTAGGTCCTTACGCTTCCAAAACGTAAAACGCTACTAAGGCGAATACTCATAAATGGCCCTGTTTTCCCAGTTCAGAAAAGAAGTGAGAAGAAGGACGAACTCTAGGCTGCTTGGATACTCTGAGTTATGTGTATGCCAAGTCCCATATGCTTCCAAAACCTGGGAACGCTACTAAGGCGAATACTCATAAAGAGCAATGTTGTCCCAGTGGAGGAAAGAAGTTAGATCGAGGACACACTTAAGGTAGGTTGGAGACTCTGAGTTAAGTGCAGGCCAAGTCCCTTATGCTTCCAAAACGTGTAAATGCGACTAAGGCAAATACTCATAAAGGGCAATGTTGTCCCATTGGAGGAAAGAAGTTAGAACGAGGACGGACTTAAGGCAGGTTGGATACTCTGAGTTACAGGCAAGCCAAGGCCCTTCTGCTTCCAAAACGTGTAAACGCTCTTCAGGCAAACACTCATACATGGCACTGTTTTCCCAGAGTGGAAAGAAGATAGAACTAGGACAGACGCGAGGCAAGTTGAAGACTCTGAGATAACTCTACATCTAGGTCCTTATGCTTCCAAAACGTAAAACACTACTAAGGCGAATACTCATAAATGGCCCTGTTTTCCCAGTTCAGAAAAGAAGGGAGAAGAAGGATGAACTCTAGGCTGCTTGGTACTCTGAGTTATGTGTATGCCTAGTCCCATATGCTTCCAAAACCTGGGAACGCTACTAAGGCGAATACTCATAAATAGCAATGTTGTCCCAGTGGAGGAAAGAAGTTAGATCGAGGATGCACTTAAGGCAGGTTGGAGACTCTGAGTTAAGTGCAGGCCGAGTCCCTTATGCTTACAAAACATATCAACGCTCCTCAGGCAAACACTCATAAATGGCATTGTTTTCGCACTGAGGAATGAAGTTAGAACAAGGAAAGACACTAGGCCGGTTGAATACTCTCAGATATGTGGAAGCCTAGGCCCGTATGCTTCCTAAACTGAAAAACGCTACTAAGGCGAATCCTCATAAGAGGGAGAGTTTTCCTATTTCAGAAAATAATTGAGAAGAAGAACGGACTCTAGGCTGCTTGGACACTCTGAGTTAAGTGCACGTCAGTCCCTTATGCTTCCCAAACGTATAAACGCTACTATGGCCAAAACTCATAAATGGCCATGTTGTCTCAGTGGAGGAAAGAACTTAGAACGAGGACGGACTTAAGGAAGGTTGGATACTCTGAGTTACAGGCAGGCCAAACCCTTCTACTTCCAAAACGTATAAACGCTCTTCAGGCAAACACTCATAAATGACACTGTGATCCCAGGGAGGAAAGAAATTAGAACTCGGACAGAGGCTAGGCAGGTTGAATACTCTAAGATAACTGCACGCCTAGGCACTTATGCTTCCAAAACGTAAAACGCTATTAAGTTGAATACTCATAATAGGCAATGTTTTCCCAGTTCAGAAAAGATGGGAGAAGAAGGACGTACTCTAGACTGCTTGGATACTCTGAGTTAAGTGCATGCCAAGTCCCTTGTGCTTCCAAAACCTATAAACGCGACTAAGGCAAATACTCATAAATGGCAATACTGTCCCAGTGGAGGAAAGAAGTTAGAACGAGGACGGACGTAAGGCAGGTTGGATACTCTGAGTTACAGGCAGGCCAAGTCCCTTCTACTTCCAAAACGTATAAACGCTCTTCAGGCAAACACTCATAAATGACACTGTGATCCCAGGGAGGAAAGAAATTAGAACTCGGACAGAGGCTAGGCAGGTTGAATAATCTGAGATAACTGCACGCCAAGGCACTTATGGCTCCAAAACGTAAAACGCTATTAAGTTGAATACTCATAGTAGGCTATGTTTTCCCAGTTCAGAAAAGAAGTGAAAACAAGGACGTACTCTAGGCTGCTTGGATACTCTGAGTTAAGGGCAACCCAGTCCCTTATGCTTCCAAAACTTATAAACGCGACTAAGGCAAATACTCATAAATGGCAATGCTGTTCCAGTTGAGGAAAGAAGTTAGAACGAGGACGGACGTAAGGCAGGTTGGATACTCTGAGTTACAGGCAGGCCAAGTCCCTTCTACTTCCAAAACGTATAAACGCTCTTCAGGCAAACACTCATAAATGACACTGTGATCCCAGGGAGGAAAGAAATTAGAACTCGGACAGAGGCTAGGCAAGTTGAAGACTCTGAGATAACTCTACACCTAGGTCCTTATGCTTCCAAAACGTAAAACGCTACTAAGGCGAATACTCATAAATGGCCCTGTTTTCCCAGTTCAGAAAAGAAGTGAGAAGAAGGACGAACTCTAGGCTGCTTGGATACTCTGAGTTATGTGTATGCCAAGTCCCATATGCTTCCAAAACCTGGGAACGCTACTAAGGCGAATACTCATAAATAGCAATGTTGTCCCAGTGGAGCAAAGATGTTAGATCGAGGACACACTTAAGGTAGGTTGGAGACTCTGAGTTAAGTGCAGGCCAAGTCCCTTATGCTTCCAAAACATATCAACGCTCTTCAGGCAAACACTCATAAATGGCATTGTTTTCGCAGTGAGGAATGAAATTAGAACAAGGAGGGACGCTAGGCCGGTTGAATACTCTCAGATATGTGGAAGCCTAGGTCCTTATGCTTCCTAAACTGAAAAACGCTACTAAGGCGAATCCTCATAAGAGGGAGAGTTTTCCTATTTCAGAAAATAATTGAGAAGAAGAACGGACTCTAGGCTGCTTGGACACTCTGAGTTAAGTGCACGTCAGTCCCTTATGCTTCCCAAACGTATAAACGCTTCTAAGGCCAATACTCATAAATGGCCATGTTGTCTCAGTTGAGGAAAGAAGTTAGAACTAGGACGGCCTTAAGGAAGGTTGGATACTCTGAATTACAGGCAGGCCAAGTCCCTTATGCTTCCAAAACCTGTGAATGCTCCTGAGGCAAATACTCATAAATGGCAATGTGGTCCCAGTGGAGGAAAGAAGTTAGATCGAGGATGCACTTAAGGCAGGTTGTAAACTCTGAGTTAAGTGCAGGCCAAGTTCCTTATGCTTCCAAAACATATCAACGCTCTTCAGGCAAAAACTCATAAATGGCAAAGTTTTCGCTGTGAGGAATGAAGTTAGAATAAGGAGAGACGCTAGGCCGGTTGAATACTCTGAGATAAATGGAAGACTACGCCCTTATGCTTCCTAAACTGAAAAACTCTACTAAGGCGAATCCTCATAAATGGCAAAGTTTTCCTATTTCAGAAAATAATTGAGAAGAAGGACGGACTCTAGGCTGCTTGGACACTCTGAGTTAAGTGCCCGTCAAGTCCCTTATGCTTCCCAAACGTATAAACGCTACTAAGGCCAATACTCATAAATGGCAGTGTTGTCCCAGTGGAGGAAAGAAGTTAGAACGAGGACGGACGTAAGGCAGGTTGGATAGTCTGAGTTACAGGCAGGCCAAGTCCCTTCTACTTCCAAAACGTATAAACGCTCTTCAGGCAAACACTCATAAATGACACTGTGATCCCAGGGAGGAAAGAAATTAGAACTCGGACAGAGGCTAGGCAGGTTGAATACTCTGAGATAACTGCACGCCTAGGCACTTATGCTTCCAAAACGTAAAACGCTATTAAGTTGAATACTCATAATAGGCAATGTTTTCCCAGTTCAGAAAAGATGGGAGATGAAGGACGTACTCTAGACTGATTGGATACTCTGAGTTAAGTGCATGCCAAGTCCCTTGTGCTTCCAAAACCTATAAACGCGACTAAGGCAAATACTCATAAATGGCAATACTGTCCCAGTGGAGGAAAGAAGTTAGAACGAGGACGGACGTAAGGCAGGTTGGATACTCTGAGTTACAGGCAGGCCAAGTCCCTTCTACTTCCAAAACGTATAAACGCTCTTCAGGCAAACACTCATAAATGACACTGTGATCCCAGGGAGGAAAGAAATTAGAACTCGGACAGAGGCTAGGCAGGTTGAATAATCTGAGATAACTGCACGCCAAGGCACTTATGGCTCCAAAACGTAAAACGCTATTAAGTTGAATACTCATAGTAGGCTATGTTTTCCCAGTTCAGAAAAGAAGTGAAAACAAGGACGTACTCTAGGCTGCTTGGATACTCTGAGTTAAGGGCAACCCAGTCCCTTATGCTTCCAAAACTTATAAACGCGACTAAGGCAAATACTCATAAATGGCAATGCTGTCCCAGTTGAGGAAAGAAGTTAGAACGAGGACGGACGTAAGGCAGGTTGGATACTCTGAGTTACAGGCAGGCCAAGTCCCTTCTACTTCCAAAACGTATAAACGCTCTTCAGGCAAACACTCATAAATGAAACTGTGATCCCAGGGAGGAAAGAAATTAGAACTCGGACAGAGGCTAGGCAAGTTGAAGACTCTGAGATAACTCTACACCTAGGTCCTTATGCTTCCAAAACGTAAAACGCTACTAAGGCGAATACTCATAAATGGCCCTGTTTTCCCAGTTCAGAAAAGAAGTGAGAAGAAGGACGAACTCTAGGCTGCTTGGATACTCTGAGTTATGTGCATGCCAAGTCCCATATGCTTCCAAAACCTGGGAACGCTACTAAGGAGAATACTCATAAATAGCAATGTTGTCCCAGTGGAGCAAAGATGTTAGATCGAGTACACACTTAAGGTAGGTTGGAGACTCTGAGTTAAGTGCAGGCCAAGTCCCTTATGCTTCCAAAACATATCAACGCTCTTCAGGCAAACACTCATAAATGGCATTGTTTTCGCAGTGAGGAATGAAATTAGAACAAGGAGAGACGCTAGGCCGGTTGAATACTCTCAGATATGTGGAAGCCTAGGTCCTTATGCTTCCTAAACTGAAAAACGCTACTAAGGCGAATCCTCATAAGAGGGAGAGTTTTCCTATTTCAGAAAATAATTGAGAAGAAGAACGGACTCTAGGCTGCTTGGACACTCTGAGTTAAGTGCACGTCAGTCCCTTATGCTTCCCAAACGTATAAACGCTTCTAAGGCCAATACTCATAAATGGCCATGTTGTCTCAGTTGAGGAAAGAAGTTAGAACTAGGACGGACTTAAGGAAGGTTGGATACTCTGAATTACAGGCAGGCCAAGTCCCTTATGCTTCCAAAACCTGTGAATGCTCCTGAGGCAAATACTCATAAATGGCAAAGTGGTCCCAGTGGAGGAAAGAAGTTAGATCGAGGATGCACTTAAGGCAGGTTGTAAACTCTGAGTTAAGTGCAGGCCAAGTTCCTTATGCTTCCAAAACATATCAACGCTCTTCAGGCAAAAACTCATAAATGGCAAAGTTTTCGCTGTGAGGAATGAAGTTAGAATAAGGAGAGACGCTAGGCCGGTTGAATACTCTGAGATAAATGGAAGACTACGCCCTTATGCTTCCTAAACTGAAAAACTCTACTAAGGCGAATCCTCATAAATGGCAAAGTTTTCCTATTTCAGAAAATAATTGAGAAGAAGGACGGACTCTAGGCTGCTTGGACACTCTGAGTTAAGTGCCCGTCAAGTCCCTTATGCTTCCCAAACGTATAAACGCTACTAAGGCCAATACTCATAAATGGCAGTGTTGTCCCAGTGGAGGAAAGAAGTTAGAACGAGGACGGACGTAAGGCAGGTTGGATAGTCTGAGTTACAGGCAGGCCAAGTCCCTTCTACTTCCAAAACGTATAAACGCTCTTCAGGCAAACACTCATAAATGACACTGTGATCCCAGGGAGGAAAGAAATTAGAACTCGGACAGAGGCTAGGCAGGTTGAATACTCTGAGATAACTGCACGCCTAGGCACTTATGCTTCCAAAACGTAAAACGCTATTAAGTTGAATACTCATAATAGGCAATGTTTTCCCAGTTCAGAAAAGATGGGAGGAGAAGGACGTACTCTAGACTGCTTGGATACTCTGAGTTAAGTGCATGCCAAGTCCCTTGTGCTTCCAAAACCTATAAACGCGACTAAGGCAAATACTCATAAATGGCAATGCTGTCCCAGTGGAGGAAAGAAGTTAGAACGAGGACGGACGTAAGGCAGGTTGGATACTCTGAGTTACAGGCAGGCCAAGTCCCTTCTACTTCCAAAACGTATAAACGCTCTTCAGGCAAACACTCATAAATGACACTGTGATCCCAGGGAGGAAAGAAATTAGAACTCGGACAGAGGCTAGGCAGGTTGAATAATCTGAGATAACTGCACGCCTAGGCACTTATGGCTCCAAAACGTAAAACGCTATTAAGTTGAATACTCAGAGTAGGCAATGTTTTCCCAGTTCAGAAAAGAAGTGAAAAGAAGGACGTACTCTAGGCTGCTTGGATACTCTGAGTTAAGAGCAACCCAGTCCCTTATGCTTCCAAAACTTATAAACGCGACTAAGGCAAATACTCATAAATGGCAATGCTGTCCCAGTGGAGGAAAGAAGTTAGAATGAGGACGGACTTAAGGCACGTTGGATACTCTGAGTTACAGGCAAGCCAATGCCCTTCTGCTTCCAAAACGTATAAACACTCTTCAGGCAAACACTCATCCATGGCACTGTTTTCCCAGAGTGGAAAGAAGATAGAACTAGGACAGACGCGAGGCAAGTTGAAGACTCTGAGATAACTCTACACCTAGGTCCTTATGCTTCCAAAACGTAAAACGCTACTAAGGCGAATACTCATAAATGGCCCTGTTTTCCCAGTTCAGAAAAGAAGTGAGAAGAAGGACGAACTCTAGGCTGCTTGGATACTCTGAGTTATGTGTATGCCAAGTCCCATATGCTTCCAAAACCTGGGAACGCTTCTAAGGCGAATACTCATAAATAGCAATGTTGTCCCAGTGGAGGAAAGAAGTTAGATCGAGGACACACTTAAGGTAAGTTGGAGACTCTGAGTTAAGTGCAGGCCAAGTCCCTTATGCTTCCAAAACATATCAACGCTCTTCAGGCAAACACTCATAAATGGCATTGTTTTCGCAGTGAGGAATGAAGTTAGAACAAGGAGAGACGCTAGGCCGGTTGAATACTCTCAGATATGTGGAAGCCTAGGTCCTTAGGCTTCCTAAACTGAAAAACGCTACTAAGGCGAATCCTCATAAGAGGGAGAGTTTTCCTATTTCAGAAAATAATTGAGAAGCAGAACGGACTCTAGGCTGCTTGGACACTCTGAGTTAAGTGCACGTCAGTCCCTTATACTTCCCAAACGTATAAACGCTTCTAAGGCCAATACTCATAAATGGCCATGTTGTCTCAGTTGAGGAAAGAAGTTAGAACTAGGACGGACTTAAGGGAGGTTGGATACTCTGAGTTACAGGCAGGCCAAGTCCCTTATGCTTCCAAAACCTGTGAATGCTCCTAAGGCAAATACTCATAAATGGCAATGTGGTCCCAGTGGAGGAAAGAAGTTAGATCGAGGACGCACTTAAGGCAGGTTGTAAACTCTGAGTTAAGTGCAGGCCAAGTCCCTTATGCTTCCAAAACATATCAACGCTCTTCAGGCAAACACTCATAAATGGCAAAGTTTTCGCAGTGAGGAATGAAGTTAGAACAAGGAGAGACGCTAGGCCGGTTGAATACTCTGAGATAAGTGGAAGACTAGGCCCTTATGCTTCCAAAACGTAAAAACGCTACTAAGGCGATTACTCATAAATGGCAATGTTGTCCCAGTGGAGGAAAGAAGTTAGACCGAGGATGCACTTAAGGTAGGTGGAAACTCTGAGTTAAGTGCAGGCCAAGTCCCTTATGCTTCCAAAACGTATATACGCTCTTCAGGCAAACACTCATACATGGCACAGTTTTCCCAGAGTGGAAAGAAGATAGAACTAGGACAGACGCGAGGCAAGTTGAAGACTCTGAGATAACTCTACACCTAGGTCCTTACGCTTCCAAAACGTAAAACGCTACTAAGGCGAATACTCATAAATGGCCCTGTTTTCCCAGTTCAGAAAAGAAGTGAGAAGAAGGACGAACTCTAGGCTGCTTGGATACTCTGAGTTATGTGTATGCCAAGTCCCATATGCTTCCAAAACCTGGGAACGCTACTAAGGCGAATACTCATAAAGAGCAATGTTGTCCCAGTGGAGGAAAGAAGTTAGATCGAGGACACACTTAAGGTAGGTTGGAGACTCTGAGTTAAGTGCAGGCCAAGTCCCTTATGCTTCCAAAACGTGTAAATGCGACTAAGGCAAATACTCATAAAGGGCAATGTTGTCCCATTGGAGGAAAGAAGTTAGAACGAGGACGGACTTAAGGCAGGTTGGATACTCTGAGTTACAGGCAAGCCAAGGCCCTTCTGCTTCCAAAACGTGTAAACGCTCTTCAGGCAAACACTCATACATGGCACTGTTTTCCCAGAGTGGAAAGAAGATAGAACTAGGACAGACGCGAGGCAAGTTGAAGACTCTGAGATAACTCTACATCTAGGTCCTTATGCTTCCAAAACGTAAAACGCTACTAAGGCGAATACTCATAAATGGCCCTGTTTTCCCAGTTCAGAAAAGAAGGGAGAAGAAGGATGAACTCTAGGCTGCTTGGATACTCTGAGTTATGTGTATGCCAAGTCCCATATGCTTCCAAAACCTGGGAACGCTACTAAGGCGAATACTCATAAATAGCAATGTTGTCCCAGTGGAGGAAAGAAGTTAGATCGAGGATGCACTTAAGGCAGGTTGGAGACTCTGAGTTAAGTGCAGGCCGAGTCCCTTATGCTTCCAAAACATATCAACGCTCTTCAGGCAAACACTCATAAATGGCATTGTTTTCGCAGTGAGGAATGAAGTTAGAACAAGGAAAGACACTAGGCCGGTTGAATACTCTCAGATATGTGGAAGCCTAGGCCCGTATGCTTCCTAAACTGAAAAACGCTACTAAGGCGAATCCTCATAAGAGGGAGAGTTTTCCTATTTCAGAAAATAATTGAGAAGAAGAACGGACTCTAGGCTGCTTGGACACTCTGAGTTAAGTGCACGTCAGTCCCTTATGCTTCCCAAACGTATAAACGCTTCTAAGGCCAATACTCATAAATGGCCATGTTGTCTCAGTTGAGGAAAGAAGTTAGAACTAGGACGGACTTAAGGAAGGTTGGATACTCTGAATTACAGGCAGGCCAAGTCCCTTATGCTTCCAAAACCTGTGAATGCTCCTGAGGCAAATACTCATAAATGGCAATGTGGTCCCAGTGGAGGAAAGAAGTTAGATCGAGGATGCACTTAAGGCAGGTTGTAAACTCTGAGTTAAGTGCAGGCCAAGTTCCTTATGCTTCCAAAACATATCAACGCTCTTCAGGCAAAAACTCATAAATGGCAAAGTTTTCGCTGTGAGGAATGAAGTTAGAATAAGGAGAGACGCTAGGCCGGTTGAATACTCTGAGATAAATGGAAGACTACGCCCTTATGCTTCCTAAACTGAAAAACTCTACTAAGGCGAATCCTCATAAATGGCAAAGTTTTCCTATTTCAGAAAATAATTGAGAAGAAGGACGGACTCTAGGCTGCTTGGACACTCTGAGTTAAGTGCCCGTCAAGTCCCTTATGCTTCCCAAACGTATAAACGCTACTAAGGCCAATACTCATAAATGGCAGTGTTGTCCCAGTGGAGGAAAGAAGTAAGAACGAGGACGGACGTAAGGCAGGTTGGATAGTCTGAGTTACAGGCAGGCCAAGTCCCTTCTACTTCCAAAACGTATAAACGCTCTTCAGGCAAACACTCATAAATGACACTGTGATCCCAGGGAGGAAAGAAATTAGAACTCGGACAGAGGCTAGGCAGGTTGAATACTCTGAGATAACTGCACGCCTAGGCACTTATGCTTCCAAAACGTAAAACGCTATTAAGTTGAATACTCATAATAGGCAATGTTTTCCCAGTTCAGAAAAGATGGGAGAAGAAGGACGTACTCTAGACTGCTTGGATACTCTGAGTTAAGTGCATGCCAAGTCCCTTGTGCTTCCAAAACCTATAAACGCGACTAAGGCAAATACTCATAAATGGCAATGCTGTCCCAGTTGAGGAAAGAAGTTAGAACGAGGACGGACGTAAGGCAGGTTGGATACTCTGAGTTACAGGCAGGCCAAGTCCCTTCTACTTCCAAAACGTATAAACGCTCTTCAGGCAAACACTCATAAATGACACTGTGATCCCAGGGAGGAAAGAAATTAGAACTCGGACAGAGGCTAGGCAGGTTGAATACTCTGAGATAACTGCACGCCTAGGCACTTATGCTTCCAAAACGTAAAACGCTATTAAGTTGAATACTCATAATAGGCAATGTTTTCCCAGTTCAGAAAAGATGGGAGAAGAAGGACGTACTCTAGACTGCTTGGATACTCTGAGTTAAGTGCATGCCAAGTCCCTTGTGCTTCCAAAACCTATAAACGCGACTAAGGCAAATACTCATAAATGGCAATGCTGTCCCAGTTGAGGAAAGAAGTTAGAACGAGGACGGACGTAAGGCAGGTTGGATACTCTGAGTTACAGGCAGGCCAAGTCCCTTCTACTTCCAAAACGTATAAACGCTCTTCAGGCAAACACTCATAAATGACACTGTTATCCCAGGGAGGAAAGAAATTAGAACTCGGACAGAGGCTAGGCAGGTTGAATACTCTGAGATAACTGCACGCCTAGGCACTTATGCTTCCAAAACGTAAAACGCTATTAAGTTGAATACTCATAGTAGGCAATGTTTTCCCAGTTCAGAAAAGAAGTGAAAAGAAGGACGTACTCTAGGCTGCTTGGATACTCTGAGTTAAGGGCAACCCAGTCCCTTATGCTTCCAAAACTTATGAACGCGACTAAGGCAAATACTCATAAATGGCAATGCTGTCCCAGTGGAGGAAAGAAGTTAGATCGAGGACACACTTAAGGTAGGTTGGAGACTCTGAGTTAAGTGCAGGCCAAGTCCCTTATGCTTCCAAAACGTGTAAATGCGACTAAGGCAAATACTCATAAAGGGCAATGTTGTCCCATTGGAGGAAAGAAGTTACAACGAGGACGGACTTAAGGCAGGTTGGATACTCTGAGTTACAGGCAAGCCAAGGCCCTTCAGCTTCCAAAATGTATAAACGCTCTTCAGGCAAACACTCATCCATGGCACTGTTTTCCCAGAGTGGAAAGAAGATAGAACTAGGACAGACGCGAGGCAAGTTGAAGACTCTGAGATAACTCTACACCTAGGTCCTTATGCTTCCAAAACGTAAAACGCTACTAAGGCGAATACTCATAAATGGCCCTGTTTTCCCAGTTCAGAAAAGAAGTGAGAAGAAGGACGAACTCTAGGCTGCTTGGATACTCTCAGTTATGTGTATGCCAAGTCCCATATGCTTCCAAAACCTGGGAACGCTACTAAGGCGAATACTCATAAATAGCAATGTTGTCCCAGTGGAGGAAAGAAGTTAGATCGAGGACACACTTAAGGTAGGTTGGAGACTCTGAGTTAAGTGCAGGCCAAGTCCCTTATGCTTCCAAAACATATCAACGCTCTTCAGGCAAACACTCATAAATGGCAAAGTTTTCGCAGTGAGGAATGAAGTTAGAACAAGGAGAGACGCTAGGCCGGTTGAATACTCTGAGATAAGTGGAAGACTGGGCCCTTATGCTTCCAAAACGTAAAAACGCTACTAAGGCGATTACTCATAAATGGCAATGTTGTCCCAGTGGAGGAAAGAAGTTAGACCGAGGATGCACTTAAGGTAGGTGGAAACTCTGAGTTAAGTGCAGGCCAAGTCCCTTATGCTTCCAAAACGTATATACGCTCTTCAGGCAAACACTCATACATGGCACAGTTTTCCCAGAGTGGAAAGAAGATAGAACTAGGACAGACGCGAGGCAAGTTGAAGACTCTGAGATAACTCTACACCTAGGTCCTTACGCTTCCAAAACGTAAAACGCTACTAAGGCGAATACTCATAAATGGCCCTGTTTTCCCAGTTCAGAAAAGAAGTGAGAAGAAGGACGAACTCTAGGCTGCTTGGATACTCTGAGTTATGTGTATGCCAAGTCCCATATGCTTCCAAAACCTGGGAACGCTACTAAGGCGAATACTCATAAAGAGCAATGTTGTCCCAGTGGAGGAAAGAAGTTAGATCGAGGACACACTTAAGGTAGGTTGGAGACTCTGAGTTAAGTGCAGGCCAAGTCCCTTATGCTTCCAAAACGTGTAAATGCGACTAAGGCAAATACTCATAAAGGGCAATGTTGTCCCATTGGAGGAAAGAAGTTAGAACGAGGACGGACTTAAGGCAGGTTGGATACTCTGAGTTACAGGCAAGCCAAGGCCCTTCTGCTTCCAAAACGTGTAAACGCTCTTCAGGCAAACACTCATACATGGCACTGTTTTCCCAGAGTGGAAAGAAGATAGAACTAGGACAGACGCGAGGCAAGTTGAAGACTCTGAGATAACTCTACATCTAGGTCCTTATGCTTCCAAAACGTAAAACGCTACTAAGGCGAATACTCATAAATGGCCCTGTTTTCCCAGTTCAGAAAAGAAGGGAGAAGAAGGATGAACTCTAGGCTGCTTGGATACTCTGAGTTATGTGTATGCCAAGTCCCATATGCTTCCAAAACCTGGGAACGCTACTAAGGCGAATACTCATAAATAGCAATGTTGTCCCAGTGGAGGAAAGAAGTTAGATCGAGGATGCACTTAAGGCAGGTTGGAGACTCTGAGTTAAGTGCAGGCCGAGTCCCTTATGCTTCCAAAACATATCAACGCTCTTCAGGCAAACACTCATAAATGGCATTGTTTTCGCAGTGAGGAATGAAGTTAGAACAAGGAAAGACACTAGGCCGGTTGAATACTCTCAGATATGTGGAAGCCTAGGCCCGTATGCTTCCTAAACTGAAAAACGCTACTAAGGCGAATCCTCATAAGAGGGAGAGTTTTCCTATTTCAGAAAATAATTGAGAAGAAGAACGGACTCTAGGCTGCTTGGACACTCTGAGTTAAGTGCACGTCAGTCCCTTATGCTTCCCAAACGTATAAACGCTTCTAAGGCCAATACTCATAAATGGCCATGTTGTCTCAGTTGAGGAAAGAAGTTAGAACTAGGACGGACTTAAGGAAGGTTGGATACTCTGAATTACAGGCAGGCCAAGTCCCTTATGCTTCCAAAACCTGTGAATGCTCCTGAGGCAAATACTCATAAATGGCAATGTGGTCCCAGTGGAGGAAAGAAGTTAGATCGAGGATGCACTTAAGGCAGGTTGTAAACTCTGAGTTAAGTGCAGGCCAAGTTCCTTATGCTTCCAAAACATATCAACGCTCTTCAGGCAAAAACTCATAAATGGCAAAGTTTTCGCTGTGAGGAATGAAGTTAGAATAAGGAGAGACGCTAGGCCGGTTGAATACTCTGAGATAAATGGAAGACTACGCCCTTATGCTTCCTAAACTGAAAAACTCTACTAAGGCGAATCCTCATAAATGGCAAAGTTTTCCTATTTCAGAAAATAATTGAGAAGAAGGACGGACTCTAGGCTGCTTGGACACTCTGAGTTAAGTGCCCGTCAAGTCCCTTATGCTTCCCAAACGTATAAACGCTACTAAGGCCAATACTCATAAATGGCAGTGTTGTCCCAGTGGAGGAAAGAAGTTAGAACGAGGACGGACGTAAGGCAGGTTGGATAGTCTGAGTTACAGGCAGGCCAAGTCCCTTCTACTTCCAAAACGTATAAACGCTCTTCAGGCAAACACTCATAAATGACACTGTGATCCCAGGGAGGAAAGAAATTAGAACTCGGACAGAGGCTAGGCAGGTTGAATACTCTGAGATAACTGCACGCCTAGGCACTTATGCTTCCAAAACGTAAAACGCTATTAAGTTGAATACTCATAATAGGCAATGTTTTCCCAGTTCAGAAAAGATGGGAGAAGAAGGACGTACTCTAGACTGCTTGGATACTCTGAGTTAAGTGCATGCCAAGTCCCTTGTGCTTCCAAAACCTATAAACGCGACTAAGGCAAATACTCATAAATGGCAATGCTGTCCCAGTTGAGGAAAGAAGTTAGAACGAGGACGGACGTAAGGCAGGTTGGATACTCTGAGTTACAGGCAGGCCAAGTCCCTTCTACTTCCAAAACGTATAAACGCTCTTCAGGCAAACACTCATAAATGACACTGTGATCCCAGGGAGGAAAGAAATTAGAACTCGGACAGAGGCTAGGCAGGTTGAATAATCTGAGATAACTGCACGCCTAGGCACTTATGGCTCCAAAACGTAAAACGCTATTAAGTTGAATACTCATAGTAGGCAATGTTTTCCCAGTTCAGAAAAGAAGTGAAAAGAAGGACGTACTCTAGGCTGCTTGGATACTCTGAGTTAAGAGCAACCCAGTCCCTTATGCTTCCAAAACTTATAAACGCCACTAAGGCAAATACTCATAAATGGCAATGCTGTCCCAGTGGAGGAAAGAAGTTAGAATGAGGACGGACTTAAGGCACGTTGGATACTCTGAGTTACACGCAAGCCAATGCCCTTCTGCTTCCAAAACGTATAAACACTCTTCAGGCAAACACTCATCCATGGCACTGTTTTCCCAGAGTGGAAAGAAGATAGAACTAGGACAGACGCGAGGCAAGTTGCAGACTCTGAGATAACTCTACACCTAGGTCCTTATGCTTCCAAAACGTAAAACGCTACTAAGGCGAATACTCATAAATGGCCCTGTTTTCCCAGTTCAGAAAAGAAGTGAGAAGAAGGACGAACTCTAGGCTGCTTGGATACTCTGAGTTATGTGTATGCCAAGTCCCATATGCTTCCAAAACCTGGGAACGCTTCTAAGGCGAATACTCATAAATAGCAATGTTGTCCCAGTGGAGGAAAGAAGTTAGATCGAGGACACACTTAAGGTAAGTTGGAGACTCTGAGTTAAGTGCAGGCCAAGTCCCTTATGCTTCCAAAACATATCAACGCTCTTCAGGCAAACACTCATAAATGGCATTGTTTTCGCAGTGAGGAATGAAGTTAGAACAAGGAGAGACGCTAGGCCGGTTGAATACTCTCAGATATGTGGAAGCCTAGGTCCTTAGGCTTCCTAAACTGAAAAACGCTACTAAGGCGAATCCTCATAAGAGGGAGAGTTTTCCTATTTCAGAAAATAATTGAGAAGCAGAACGGACTCTAGGCTGCTTGGACACTCTGAGTTAAGTGCACGTCAGTCCCTTATACTTCCCAAACGTATAAACGCTTCTAAGGCCAATACTCATAAATGGCCATGTTGTCTCAGTTGAGGAAAGAAGTTAGAACTAGGACGGACTTAAGGAAGGTTGGATACTCTGAGTTACAGGCAGGCCAAGTCCCTTATGCTTCCAAAACCTGTGAATGCTCCTAAGGCAAATACTCATAAATGGCAATGTGGTCCCAGTGGAGGAAAGAAGTTAGATCGAGGATGCACTTAAGGCAGGTTGTAAACTCTGAGTTAAGTGCAGGCCAAGTCCCTTATGCTTCCAAAACATATCAACGCTCTTCAGGCAAAAACTCATAAATGGCAAAGTTTTCGCAGTGAGGAATGAAGTTAGAACAAGGAGAGACGCTAGGCCGGTTGAATACTCTGAGATAAGTGGAAGACTACGCCCTTATGCTTCCTAAACTGAAAAACTCTACTAAGGCGAATCCTCATAAATGGCAAAGTTTTCCTATTTCAGAAAATAATTGAGAAGAAGGACGGACTCTAGGCTGCTTGGACAGAGGCTATGCAGGTTGAATACTCTGAGATAACTGCACGCCTAGGCACTTATGCTTCCAAAACGTAAAACGCTATTAAGTTGAATACTCATAATAGGCAATGTTTTCCCAGTTCAGAAAAGATGGGAGAAGAAGGACGTACTCTAGACTGCTTGGATACTCTGAGTTAAGTGCATGCCAAGTCCCTTGTGCTTCCAAAACCTATAAACGCGACTAAGGCAAATACTCATAAATGGCAATGCTGTCCCAGTTGAGGAAAGAAGTTAGAACGAGGACGGACGTAAGGCAGGTTGGATACTCTGAGTTACAGGCAGGCCAAGTCCCTTCTACTTCCAAAACGTATAAACGCTCTTCAGGCAAACACTCATAAATGACACTGTGATCCCAGGGAGGAAAGAAATTCGAACTCGGACAGAGGCTAGGCAGGTTGAATAATCTGAGATAACTGCACGCCTAGGCACTTATGGCTCCAAAACGTAAAACGCTATTAAGTTGAATACTCAGAGTAGGCAATGTTTTCCCAGTTCAGAAAAGAAGTGAAAAGAAGGACGTACTCTAGGCTGCTTGGATACTCTGAGTTAAGAGCAACCCAGTCCCTTATGCTTCCAAAACTTATAAACGCGACTAAGGCAAATACTCATAAATGGCAATGCTGTCCCAGTGGAGGAAAGAAGTTAGAATGAGGACGGACTTAAGGCACGTTGGATACTCTGAGTTACACGCAAGCCAATGCCCTTCTGCTTCCGAAACGTATAAACACTCTTCAGGCAAACACTCATCCATGGCACTGTTTTCCCAGAGTGGAAAGAAGATAGAACTAGGACAGACGCGAGGCAAGTTGAAGACTCTGAGATAACTCTACACCTAGGTCCTTATGCTTCCAAAACGTAAAACGCTACTAAGGCGAATACTCATAAATGGCCCTGTTTTCCCAGTTCAGAAAAGAAGTGAGAAGAAGGACGAACTCTAGGCTGCTTGGATACTCTGAGTTATGTGTATGCCAAGTCCCATATGCTTCCAAAACCTGGGAACGCTTCTAAGGCGAATACTCATAAATAGCAATGTTGTCCCAGTGGAGGAAAGAAGTTAGATCGAGGACACACTTAAGGTAAGTTGGAGACTCTGAGTTAAGTGCAGGCCAAGTCCCTTATGCTTCCAAAACATATCAACGCTCTTCAGGCAAACACTCATAAATGGCATTGTTTTCGCAGTGAGGAATGAAGTTAGAACAAGGAGAGACGCTAGGCCGGTTGAATACTCTCTGATATGTGGAAGCCTAGGTCCTTAGGCTTCCTAAACTGAAAAACGCTACTAAGGCGAATCCTCATAAGAGGGAGAGTTTTCCTATTTCAGAAAATAATTGAGAAGAAGAACGGACTCTAGGCTGCTTGGACACTCTGAGTTAAGTGCACGTCAGTCCCTTATACTTCCCAAACGTATAAACGCTTCTAAGGCCAATACTCATAAATGGCCATGTTGTCTCAGTTGAGGAAAGAAGTTAGAACTAGGACGGACTTAAGGAAGGTTGGATACTCTGAGTTACAGGCAGGCCAAGTCCCTTATGCTTCCAAAACCTGTGAATGCTCCTAAGGCAAATACTCATAAATGGCAATGTGGTCCCAGTGGAGGAAAGAAGTTAGATCGAGGATGCACTTAAGGCAGGTTGTAAACTCTGAGTTAAGTGCAGGCCAAGTCCCTTATGCTTCCATAACATATCAACGCTCTTCAGGCAAAAACTCATAAATGGCAAAGTTTTCGCAGTGAGGAATGAAGTTAGAACAAGGAGAGACGCTAGGCCGGTTGAATACTCTGAGATAAGTGGAAGACTACGCCCTTATGCTTCCTAAACTGAAAAACTCTACTAAGGCGAATCCTCATAAATGGCAAAGTTTTCCTATTTCAGAAAATAATTGAGAAGAAGGACGGACTCTAGGCTGCTTGGACAGAGGCTATGCAGGTTGAATACTCTGAGATAACTGCACGCCTAGGCACTTATGCTTCCAAAACGTAAAACGCTATTAAGTTGAATACTCATAATAGGCAATGTTTTCCCAGTTCAGAAAAGATGGGAGAAGAAGGACGTACTCTAGACTGCTTGGATACTCTGAGTTAAGTGCATGCCAAGTCCCTTGTGCTTCCAAAACCTATAAACGCGACTAAGGCAAATACTCATAAATGGCAATGCTGTCCCAGTTGAGGAAAGAAGTTAGAACGAGGACGGACGTAAGGCAGGTTGGATACTCTGAGTTACAGGCAGGCCAAGTCCCTTCTACTTCCAAAACGTATAAACGCTCTTCAGGCAAACACTCATAAATGACACTGTGATCCCAGGGAGGAAAGAAATTCGAACTCGGACAGAGGCTAGGCAGGTTGAATAATCTGAGATAACTGCACGCCTAGGCACTTATGGCTCCAAAACGTAAAACGCTATTAAGTTGAATACTCAGAGTAGGCAATGTTTTCCCAGTTCAGAAAAGAAGTGAAAAGAAGGACGTACTCTAGGCTGCTTGGATACTCTGAGTTAAGAGCAACCCAGTCCCTTATGCTTCCAAAACTTATAAACGCGACTAAGGCAAATACTCATAAATGGCAATGCTGTCCCAGTGGAGGAAAGAAGTTAGAATGAGGACGGACTTAAGGCACGTTGGATACTCTGAGTTACACGCAAGCCAATGCCCTTCTGCTTCCGAAACGTATAAACACTCTTCAGGCAAACACTCATCCATGGCACTGTTTTCCCAGAGTGGAAAGAAGATAGAACTAGGACAGACGCGAGGCAAGTTGAAGACTCTGAGATAACTCTACACCTAGGTCCTTATGCTTCCAAAACGTAAAACGCTACTAAGGCGAATACTCATAAATGGCCCTGTTTTCCCAGTTCAGAAAAGAAGTGAGAAGAAGGACGAACTCTAGGCTGCTTGGATACTCTGAGTTATGTGTATGCCAAGTCCCATATGCTTCCAAAACCTGGGAACGCTTCTAAGGCGAATACTCATAAATAGCAATGTTGTCCCAGTGGAGGAAAGAAGTTAGATCGAGGACACACTTAAGGTAAGTTGGAGACTCTGAGTTAAGTGCAGGCCAAGTCCCTTATGCTTCCAAAACATATCAACGCTCTTCAGGCAAACACTCATAAATGGCATTGTTTTCGCAGTGAGGAATGAAGTTAGAACAAGGAGAGACGCTAGGCCGGTTGAATACTCTGAGATAAGTGGAAGACTACGCCCTTATGCTTCCTAAACTGAAAAACTCTACTAAGGCGAATCCTCATAAATGGCAAAGTTTTCCTATTTCAGAAAATAATTGAGAAGAAGGACGGACTCTAGGCTGCTTGGACAGAGGCTATGCAGGTTGAATACTCTGAGATAACTGCACGCCTAGGCACTTATGCTTCCAAAACGTAAAACGCTATTAAGTTGAATACTCATAATAGGCAATGTTTTCCCAGTTCAGAAAAGATGGGAGAAGAAGGACGTACTCTAGACTGCTTGGATACTCTGAGTTAAGTGCATGCCAAGTCCCTTGTGCTTCCAAAACCTATAAACGCGACTAAGGCAAATACTCATAAATGGCAATGCTGTCCCAGTTGAGGAAAGAAGTTAGAACGAGGACGGACGTAAGGCAGGTTGGATACTCTGAGTTACAGGCAGGCCAAGTCCCTTCTACTTCCAAAACGTATAAACGCTCTTCAGGCAAACACTCATAAATGACACTGTGATCCCAGGGAGGAAAGAAATTCGAACTCGGACAGAGGCTAGGCAGGTTGAATAATCTGAGATAACTGCACGCCTAGGCACTTATGGCTCCAAAACGTAAAACGCTATTAAGTTGAATACTCAGAGTAGGCAATGTTTTCCCAGTTCAGAAAAGAAGTGAAAAGAAGGACGTACTCTAGGCTGCTTGGATACTCTGAGTTAAGAGCAACCCAGTCCCTTATGCTTCCAAAACTTATAAACGCGACTAAGGCAAATACTCATAAATGGCAATGCTGTCCCAGTGGAGGAAAGAAGTTAGAATGAGGACGGACTTAAGGCACGTTGGATACTCTCAGTTACACGCAAGCCAATGCCCTTCTGCTTCCGAAACGTATAAACACTCTTCAGGCAAACACTCATCCATGGCACTGTTTTCCCAGAGTGGAAAGAAGATAGAACTAGGACAGACGCGAGGCAAGTTGAAGACTCTGAGATAACTCTACACCTAGGTCCTTATGCTTCCAAAACGTAAAACGCTACTAAGGCGAATACTCATAAATGGCCCTGTTTTCCCAGTTCAGAAAAGAAGTGAGAAGAAGGACGAACTCTAGGCTGCTTGGATACTCTGAGTTATGTGTATGCCAAGTCCCATATGCTTCCAAAACCTGGGAACGCTTCTAAGGCGAATACTCATAAATAGCAATGTTGTCCCAGTGGAGGAAAGAAGTTAGATCGAGGACACACTTAAGGTAAGTTGGAGACTCTGAGTTAAGTGCAGGCCAAGTCCCTTATGCTTCCAAAACATATCAACGCTCTTCAGGCAAACACTCATAAATGGCATTGTTTCCGCAGTGAGGAATGAAGTTAGAACAAGGAGAGACGCTAGGCCGGTTGAATACTCTCTGATATGTGGAAGCCTAGGTCCTTAGGCTTCCTAAACTGAAAAACGCTACTAAGGCGAATCCTCATAAGAGGGAGAGTTTTCCTATTTCAGAAAATAATTGAGAAGAAGAACGGACTCTAGGCTGCTTGGACACTCTGAGTTAAGTGCACGTCAGTCCCTTATACTTCCCAAACGTATAAACGCTTCTAAGGCCAATACTCATAAATGGCCATGTTGTCTCAGTTGAGGAAAGAAGTTAGAACTAGGACGGACTTAAGGAAGGTTGGATACTCTGAGTTACAGGCAGGCCAAGTCCCTTATGCTTCCAAAACCTGTGAATGCTCCTAAGGCAAATACTCATAAATGGCAATGTGGTCCCAGTGGAGGAAAGAAGTTAGATCGAGGATGCACTTAAGGCAGGTTGTAAACTCTGAGTTAAGTGCAGGCCAAGTCCCTTATGCTTCCATAACATATCAACGCTCTTCAGGCAAAAACTCATAAATGGCAAAGTTTTCGCAGTGAGGAATGAAGTTAGAACAAGGAGAGACGCTAGGCCGGTTGAATACTCTGAGATAAGTGGAAGACTACGCCCTTATGCTTCCTAAACTGAAAAACGCTACTAAGGCCAATCCTCATAAATGGCAAAGTTTTCCTATTTCAGAAAATAATTGAGAAGAAGGACGGACTCTAGGCTGCTTGGACACTCTGAGTTAAGTGCCCGTCAAGTCCCTTATGCTTCCCAAACGTATAAACGCTACTAAGGCCAGTACTCATAAATGGCAGTGTTGTCCCAGTGGAGGAAAGAAGTTAGAACGAGGACGGACGTAAGGCAGGTTGGATACTCTGAGATACATGCAGGCCAAGACCCTTCTACTTCCAAAACGTATAAACGCTCTTCAGGCAAACACTCATAAATGACACTGTGATCCCAGGGAGGAAAGAAAGTAGAACTCGGACAGAGGCTAGGAAGGTTGAATACTCTGAGATAACTGCACGCCTAGGCACTTATGCTTCCAAAACGTAAAACGCTATTAAGTTGAATACTCATAATAGGCAATGTTTTCCCAGTTCAGAAAAGAAGTGAAAAGAAGGATGTACTCTAGGCTTCTTGGATACTCTGAGTTAAGAGCAACCCAGTCCCTTATGCTTCCAAAACTTATAAACGCGACTAAGGCAAATACTCATAAATGGCAATGCTGTCCCAGTGGAGGAAAGAAGTTAGAACGAGGACGGACTTAAGGCAGGTTGGATACTCTGAGTTACAGGCAAGCCAAGGCCCTTCTGCTTCCAAAACGTATAAACGCTCTTCAGGCAAACACTCATACATGGCACTGTTTTCCCAGAGTGGAAAGAAGATAGAACTAGGACAGACGCGAGGCAGGTTGAAGACTCTGAGATAACTCTACACCTAGGTCCTTATGCTTCCAAAACGTAAAACGCTACTAAGGCGAATACTCATAAATGGCCCTGTTTTCCCAGTTCAGAAAAGACGTGAGAAGAAGGACCAACTCTAGGCTGCTTGGATACTCTGAGTTATGTGTATGCCAAGTCCCATATGCTTCCAAAACCTGGGAACGCTACTAAGGCGAATACTCATAAATAGCAGTGTTGTCCCAGGGGGGGAAAGAAGTTAAATCGAGGACACACTTAAGGTAGGTTGGAGACTCTGAGTTAAGTGCAGGCCAAGTCCCTTATGCTTCCAAAACATATCAACGCTCTTCAGGCAAACACTCATAAATGGAATTGTTTTCGCAGTGAGGAATGAAGTTAGAACAAGGAGAGACGCTAGACCGGTTGAATACTCTCAGATATGTGGAAGCCTAGGTCCTTATGCTTCCTAAACTGAAAAACGCTACTAAGGCGAATCCTCATAAGAGGGAGAGTTTTCCTATTTCAGAAAATAATTGAGAAGAAGAACGGACTCTAGGCTGCTTGGACACTCTGAGTTAAGTGCACATCACTCCCTTATGCTTCCCAAACTTATAAACGCTTCTAAGGCCAATACTCATAAATGGCCATGTTGTCTCAGTTGAGGAAAGAAGTTAGAACTAGGACGGACTTAAGGAAGGTTGGATACTCTGAGTTACAGGCAGGCCAAGTCCCTTATGCTTCCAAAACCTGTGAATGCTCCTAAGGCAAATACTCATAAATGGCAATGTGGTCCCAGTGGAGGAAAGAAGTTAGATCGAGGATGCACTTAAGGCAGGTTGTAAACTCTGAGTTAAATGCAGGCCAAGTCCCTTATGCTTCCAAAACATATCAACGCTCTTCAGGCAAACACACATAAATGGCAAAGTTTTCGCAGTGAGGAATGAAGTTAGAACAAGGAGAGACGCTAGGCCGGTTGAATACTCTGAGATAAGTGGAAGACTACGCCCTTATGCTTCCTAACTGAAAAACTCTACTAAGGCGAATCCTCATAAATGGCAAAGTTTTCCTATTTCAGAAAATAATTGAGAAGAAGGACGGACTCTAGGCTGCTTGGACACTCTGAGTTAAGTGCCCGTCAAGTCCCTTATGCTTCCCAAACGTATAAACGCTACTAAGGCCAATACTCATAAATGGCAGTGTTGTCCCAGTGGAGGAAAGAAGTTAGAACGAGGACGGACGTAAGGCAGGTTGGATACTCTGAGTTACAGGCAGGCCAAGTCCCTTCTACTTCCAAAACGTATAAACGCTCTTCAGGCAAACACTCATAAATGACACTGTGATCCCAGGGAGGAAAGAAATTAGAACTCGGACAGAGGCTAGGCAGGTTGAATACTCTGAGATAACTGCACGCCTAGGCACTTATGCTTCCAAAACGTAAAACGCTATTAAGTTGAATACTCATAATAGGCAATGTTTTCCCAGTTCAGAAAAGATGGGAGAAGAAGGACATACTCTAGACTGCTTGGATACTCTGAGTTAAGTGCATGCCAAGTCCCTTGTGCTTCCAAAACCTATAAACGCGACTAAGGCAAATACTCATAAATGGCAATGCTGTCCCAGTTGAGGAAAGAAGTTAGAACGAGGACGGACGTAAGGCAGGTTGGATACTCTGAGTTACAGGCAGGCCAAGTCCCTTCTACTTCCAAAACGTATAAACGCTCTTCAGGCAAACACTCATAAATGACACTGTGATCCCAGGGAGGAAAGAAATTCGAACTCGGACAGAGGCTAGGCAGGTTGAATAATCTGAGATAACTGCACGCCTAGGCACTTATGGCTCCAAAACGTAAAACGCTATTAAGTTGAATACTCATAGTAGGCAATGTTTTCCCAGTTCAGAAAAGAAGTGAAAAGAAGGACGTACTCTAGGCTGCTTGGATACTCTGAGTTAAGAGCAACCCAGTCCCTTATGCTTCCAAAACTTATAAACGCGACTAAGGCAAATACTCATAAATGGCAATGCTGTCCCAGTGGAGGAAAGAAGTTAGAATGAGGACGGACTTAAGGCACGTTGGATACTCTGAGTTACACGCAAGCCAATGCCCTTCTGCTTCCAAAACGTATAAACACTCTTCAGGCAAACACTCATCCATGGCACTGTTTTCCCAGAGTGGAAAGAAGATAGAACTAGGACAGACGCGAGGCAAGTTGCAGACTCTGAGATAACTCTACACCTAGGTCCTTATGCTTCCAAAACGTAAAACGCTACTAAGGCGAATACTCATAAATGGCCCTGTTTTCCCAGTTCAGAAAAGAATTAGAAGAAGGACGAACTCTAGGCTGCTTGGATACTCTGAGTTATGTGTATGCCAAGTCCCATATGCTTCCAAAACCTGGGAACGCTTCTAAGGCGAATACTCATAAATAGCAATGTTGTCCCAGTGGAGGAAAGAAGTTAGATCGAGGACACACTTAAGGTAAGTTGGAGACTCTGAGTTAAGTGCAGGCCAAGTCCCTTATGCTTCCAAAACATATCAACGCTCTTCAGGCAAACACTCATAAATGGCATTGTTTTCGCAGTGAGGAATGAAGTTAGAACAAGGAGAGACGCTAGGCCGGTTGAATACTCTCAGATATGTGGAAGCCTAGGTCCTTAGGCTTCCTAAACTGAAAAACGCTACTAAGGCGAATCCTCATAAGAGGGAGAGTTTTCCTATTTCAGAAAATAATTGAGAAGCAGAACGGACTCTAGGCTGCTTGGACACTCTGAGTTAAGTGCACGTCAGTCCCTTATACTTCCCAAACGTATAAACGCTTCTAAGGCCAATACTCATAAATGGCCATGTTGTCTCAGTTGAGGAAAGAAGTTAGAACTAGGACGGACTTAAGGAAGGTTGGATACTCTGAGTTACAGGCAGGCCAAGTCCCTTATGCTTCCAAAACCTGTGAATGCTCCTAAGGCAAATACTCATAAATGGCAATGTGGTCCCAGTGGAGGAAAGAAGTTAGATCGAGGATGCACTTAAGGCAGGTTGTAAACTCTGAGTTAAGTGCAGGCCAAGTCCCTTATGCTTCCATAACATATCAACGCTCTTCAGGCAAAAACTCATAAATGGCAAAGTTTTCGCAGTGAGGAATGAAGTTAGAACAAGGAGAGACGCTAGGCCGGTTGAATACTCTGAGATAAGTGGAAGACTACGCCCTTATGCTTCCTAAACTGAAAAACTCTACTAAGGCGAATCCTCATAAATGGCAAAGTTTTCCTATTTCAGAAAATAATTGAGAAGAAGGACGGACTCTAGGCTGCTTGGACAGAGGCTATGCAGGTTGAATACTCTGAGATAACTGCACGCCTAGGCACTTATGCTTCCAAAACGTAAAACGCTATTAAGTTGAATACTCATAATAGGCAATGTTTTCCCAGTTCAGAAAAGATGGGAGAAGAAGGACGTACTCTAGACTGCTTGGATACTCTGAGTTAAGTGCATGCCAAGTCCCTTGTGCTTCCAAAACCTATAAACGCGACTAAGGCAAATACTCATAAATGGCAATGCTGTCCCAGTTGAGGAAAGAAGTTAGAACGAGGACGGACGTAAGGCAGGTTGGATACTCTGAGTTACAGGCAGGCCAAGTCCCTTCTACTTCCAAAACGTATAAACGCTCTTCAGGCAAACACTCATAAATGACACTGTGATCCCAGGGAGGAAAGAAATTCGAACTCGGACAGAGGCTAGGCAGGTTGAATAATCTGAGATAACTGCACGCCTAGGCACTTATGGCTCCAAAACGTAAAACGCTATTAAGTTGAATACTCAGAGTAGGCAATGTTTTCCCAGTTCAGAAAAGAAGTGAAAAGAAGGACGTACTCTAGGCTGCTTGGATACTCTGAGTTAAGAGCAACCCAGTCCCTTATGCTTCCAAAACTTATAAACGCGACTAAGGCAAATACTCATAAATGGCAATGCTGTCCCAGTGGAGGAAAGAAGTTAGAATGAGGACGGACTTAAGGCACGTTGGATACTCTGAGTTACACGCAAGCCAATGCCCTTCTGCTTCCGAAACGTATAAACACTCTTCAGGCAAACACTCATCCATGGCACTGTTTTCCCAGAGTGGAAAGAAGATAGAACTAGGACAGACGCGAGGCAAGTTGAAGACTCTGAGATAACTCTACACCTAGGTCCTTATGCTTCCAAAACGTAAAACGCTACTAAGGCGAATACTCATAAATGGCCCTGTTTTCCCAGTTCAGAAAAGAAGTGAGAAGAAGGACGAACTCTAGGCTGCTTGGATACTCTGAGTTATGTGTATGCCAAGTCCCATATGCTTCCAAAACCTGGGAACGCTTCTAAGGCGAATACTCATAAATAGCAATGTTGTCCCAGTGGAGGAAAGAAGTTAGATCGAGGACACACTTAAGGTAAGTTGGAGACTCTGAGTTAAGTGCAGGCCAAGTCCCTGATGCTTCCAAAACATATCAACGCTCTTCAGGCAAACACTCATAAATGGCATTGTTTCCGCAGTGAGGAATGAAGTTAGAACAAGGAGAGACGCTAGGCCGGTTGAATACTCTCTGATATGTGGAAGCCTAGGTCCTTAGGCTTCCTAAACTGAAAAACGCTACTAAGGCGAATCCTCATAAGAGGGAGAGTTTTCCTATTTCAGAAAATAATTGAGAAGAAGAACGGACTCTAGGCTGCTTGGACACTCTGAGTTAAGTGCATGTCAGTCCCTTATACTTCCCAAACGTATAAACGCTTCTAAGGCCAATACTCATAAATGGCCATGTTGTCTCAGTTGAGGAAAGAAGTTAGAACTAGGACGGACTTAAGGAAGGTTGGATACTCTGAGTTACAGGCAGGCCAAGTCCCTTATGCTTCCAAAACCTGTGAATGCTCCTAAGGCAAATACTCATAAATGGCAATGTGGTCCCAGTGGAGGAAAGAAGTTAGATCGAGGATGCACTTAAGGCAGGTTGTAAACTCTGAGTTAAGTGCAGGCCAAGTCCCTTATGCTTCCATAACATATCAACGCTCTTCAGGCAAAAACTCATAAATGGCAAAGTTTTCGCAGTGAGGAATGAAGTTAGAACAAGGAGAGACGCTAGGCCGGTTGAATACTCTGAGATAAGTGGAAGACTACGCCCTTATGCTTCCTAAACTGAAAAACTCTACTAAGGCGAATCCTCATAAATGGCAAAGTTTTCCTATTTCAGAAAATAATTGAGAAGAAGGACGGACTCTAGGCTGCTTGGACAGAGGCTATGCAGGTTGAATACTCTGAGATAACTGCACGCCTAGGCACTTATGCTTCCAAAACGTAAAACGCTATTAAGTTGAATACTCATAATAGGCAATGTTTTCCCAGTTCAGAAAAGATGGGAGAAGAAGGACGTACTCTAGACTGCTTGGATACTCTGAGTTAAGTGCATGCCAAGTCCCTTGTGCTTCCAAAACCTATAAACGCGACTAAGGCAAATACTCATAAATGGCAATGCTGTCCCAGTTGAGGAAAGAAGTTAGAACGAGGACGGACGTAAGGCAGGTTGGATACTCTGAGTTACAGGCAGGCCAAGTCCCTTCTACTTCCAAAACGTATAAACGCTCTTCAGGCAAACACTCATAAATGACACTGTGATCCCAGGGAGGAAAGAAATTCGAACTCGGACAGAGGCTAGGCAGGTTGAATAATCTGAGATAACTGCACGCCTAGGCACTTATGGCTCCAAAACGTAAAACGCTATTAAGTTGAATACTCAGAGTAGGCAATGTTTTCCCAGTTCAGAAAAGAAGTGAAAAGAAGGACGTACTCTAGGCTGCTTGGATACTCTGAGTTAAGAGCAACCCAGTCCCTTATGCTTCCAAAACTTATAAACGCGACTAAGGCAAATACTCATAAATGGCAATGCTGTCCCAGTGGAGGAAAGAAGTTAGAATGAGGACGGACTTAAGGCACGTTGGATACTCTGAGTTACACGCAAGCCAATGCCCTTCTGCTTCCGAAACGTATAAACACTCTTCAGGCAAACACTCATCCATGGCACTGTTTTCCCAGAGTGGAAAGAAGATAGAACTAGGACAGACGCGAGGCAAGTTGAAGACTCTGAGATAACTCTACACCTAGGTCCTTATGCTTCCAAAACGTAAAACGCTACTAAGGCGAATACTCATAAATGGCCCTGTTTTCCCAGTTCAGAAAAGAAGTGAGAAGAAGGACGAACTCTAGGCTGCTTGGATACTCTGAGTTATGTGTATGCCAAGTCCCATATGCTTCCAAAACCTGGGAACGCTTCTAAGGCGAATACTCATAAATAGCAATGTTGTCCCAGTGGAGGAAAGAAGTTAGATCGAGGACACACTTAAGGTAAGTTGGAGACTCTGAGTTAAGTGCAGGCCAAGTCCCTTATGCTTCCAAAACATATCAACGCTCTTCAGGCAAACACTCATAAATGGCATTGTTTTCGCAGTGAGGAATGAAGTTAGAACAAGGAGAGACGCTAGGCCGGTTGAATACTCTCTGATATGTGGAAGCCTAGGTCCTTAGGCTTCCTAAACTGAAAAACGCTACTAAGGCGAATCCTCATAAGAGGGAGAGTTTTCCTATTTCAGAAAATAATTGAGAAGAAGAACGGACTCTAGGCTGCTTGGACACTCTGAGTTAAGTGCACGTCAGTCCCTTATACTTCCCAAACGTATAAACGCTTCTAAGGCCAATACTCATAAATGGCCATGTTGTCTCAGTTGAGGAAAGAAGTTAGAACTAGGACGGACTTAAGGAAGGTTGGATACTCTGAGTTACAGGCAGGCCAAGTCCCTTATGCTTCCAAAACCTGTGAATGCTCCTAAGGCAAATACTCATAAATGGCAATGTGGTCCCAGTGGAGGAAAGAAGTTAGATCGAGGATGCACTTAAGGCAGGTTGTAAACTCTGAGTTAAGTGCAGGCCAAGTCCCTTATGCTTCCATAACATATCAACGCTCTTCAGGCAAAAACTCATAAATGGCAAAGTTTTCGCAGTGAGGAATGAAGTTAGAACAAGGAGAGACGCTAGGCCGGTTGAATACTCTGAGATAAGTGGAAGACTACGCCCTTATGCTTCCTAAACTGAAAAACGCTACTAAGGCCAATCCTCATAAATGGCAAAGTTTTCCTATTTCAGAAAATAATTGAGAAGAAGGACGGACTCTAGGCTGCTTGGACACTCTGAGTTAAGTGCCCGTCAAGTCCCTTATGCTTCCCAAACGTATAAACGCTACTAAGGCCAGTACTCATAAATGGCAGTGTTGTCCCAGTGGAGGAAAGAAGTTAGAACGAGGACGGACGTAAGGCAGGTTGGATACTCTGAGATACATGCAGGCCAAGACCCTTCTACTTCCAAAACGTATAAACGCTCTTCAGGCAAACACTCATAAATGACACTGTGATCCCAGGGAGGAAAGAAAGTAGAACTCGGACAGAGGCTAGGAAGGTTGAATACTCTGAGATAACTGCACGCCTAGGCACTTATGCTTCCAAAACGTAAAACGCTATTAAGTTGAATACTCATAATAGGCAATGTTTTCCCAGATCAGAAAAGAAGTGAAAAGAAGGACGTACTCTAGGCTTCTTGGATACTCTGAGTTAAGAGCAACCCAGTCCCTTATGCTTCCAAAACTTATAAACGCGACTAAGGCAAATACTCATAAATGGCAATGCTGTCCCAGTGGAGGAAAGAAGTTAGAACGAGGACGGACTTAAGGCAGGTTGGATACTCTGAGTTACAGGCAAGCCAAGGCCCTTCTGCTTCCAAAACGTATAAACGCTCTTCAGGCAAACACTCATCCATGGCACTGTTTTCCCAGAGTGGAAAGAAGATAGAACTAGGACAGACGCGAGGCAGGTTGAAGACTCTGAGATAACTCTACACCTAGGTCCTTATGCTTCCAAAACGTAAAACGCTACTAAGGCGAATACTCATAAATGGCCCTGTTTTCCCAGTTCAGAAAAGACGTGAGAAGAAGGACGAACTCTAGGCTGCTTGGATACTCTGAGTTATGTGTATGCCAAGTCCCATATGCTTCCAAAACCTGGGAACGCTACTAAGGCGAATACTCATAAATAGCAGTGTTGTCCCAGGGGGGGAAAGAAGTTAGATCGAGGACACACTTAAGGTAGGTTGGAGACTCTGAGTTAAGTGCAGGCCAAGGCCCTGATGCTTCCAAAACATATCAACGCTCTTCAGGCAAACACTCATAAATGGAATTGTTTTCGCAGTGAGGAATGAAGTTAGAACAAGGAGAGACGCTAGACCGGTTGAATACTCTCAGATATGTGGAAGCCTAGGTCCTTATGCTTCCTAAACTGAAAAACGCTACTAAGGCGAATCCTCATAAGAGGGAGAGTTTTCCGATTTCAGAAAATAATTGAGAAGAAGAACGGACTCTAGGCTGCTTGGACACTCTGAGTTAAGTGCACATCAGTCCCTTATGCTTCCCAAACGTATAAACGCTTCTAAGGCCAATACTCATAAATGGCCATGTTGTCTCAGTTGAGGAAAGAAGTTAGAACTAGGACGGACTTAAGGAAGGTTGGATACTCTGAGTTACAGGCAGGCCAAGTCCCTTATGCTTCCAAAACCTGTGAATGCTCCTGAGGCAAATACTCATAAATGGCAATGTGGTCCCAGTGGAGGAAAGAAGTTAGATCGAGGATGCACTTAAGGCAGGTTGTAAACTCTGAGTTAAGTGCAGGCCAAGTTCCTTATGCTTCCAAAACATATCAACGCTCTTCAGGCAAAAACTCATAAATGGCAAAGTTTTCGCTGTGAGGAATGAAGTTAGAATAAGGAGAGACGCTAGGCCGGTTGAATACTCTGAGATAAATGGAAGACTACGCCCTTATGCTTCCTAAACTGAAAAACTCTACTAAGGCGAATCCTCATAAATGGCAAAGTTTTCCTATTTCAGAAAATAATTGAGAAGAAGGACGGACTCTAGGCTGCTTGGACACTCTGAGTTAAGTGCCCGTCAAGTCCCTTATGCTTCCCAAACGTATAAACGCTACTAAGGCCAATACTCATAAATGGCAGTGTTGTCCCAGTGGAGGAAAGAAGTTAGAACGAGGACGGACGTAAGGCAGGTTGGATAGTCTGAGTTACAGGCAGGCCAAGTCCCTTCTACTTCCAAAACGTATAAACGCTCTTCAGGCAAACACTCATAAATGACACTGTGATCCCAGGGAGGAAAGAAATTAGAACTCGGACAGAGGCTAGGCAGGTTGAATACTCTGAGATAACTGCACGCCTAGGCACTTATGCTTCCAAAACGTAAAACGCTATTAAGTTGAATACTCATAATAGGCAATGTTTTCCCAGTTCAGAAAAGATGGGAGGAGAAGGACGTACTCTAGACTGCTTGGATACTCTGAGTTAAGTGCATGCCAAGTCCCTTGTGCTTCCAAAACCTATAAACGCGACTAAGGCAAATACTCATAAATGGCAATGCTGTCCCAGTGGAGGAAAGAAGTTAGAACGAGGACGGACGTAAGGCAGGTTGGATACTCTGAGTTACAGGCAGGCCAAGTCCCTTCTACTTCCAAAACGTATAAACGCTCTTCAGGCAAACACTCATAAATGACACTGTGATCCCAGGGAGGAAAGAAATTAGAACTCGGACAGAGGCTAGGCAGGTTGAATAATCTGAGATAACTGCACGCCTAGGCACTTATGGCTCCAAAACGTAAAACGCTATTAAGTTGAATACTCAGAGTAGGCAATGTTTTCCCAGTTCAGAAAAGAAGTGAAAAGAAGGACGTACTCTAGGCTGCTTGGATACTCTGAGTTAAGAGCAACCCAGTCCCTTATGCTTCCAAAACTTATAAACGCGACTAAGGCAAATACTCATAAATGGCAATGCTGTCCCAGTGGAGGAAAGAAGTTAGAATGAGGACGGACTTAAGGCACGTTGGATACTCTGAGTTACAGGCAAGCCAATGCCCTTCTGCTTCCAAAACGTATAAACACTCTTCAGGCAAACACTCATCCATGGCACTGTTTTCCCAGAGTGGAAAGAAGATAGAACTAGGACAGACGCGAGGCAAGTTGAAGACTCTGAGATAACTCTACACCTAGGTCCTTATGCTTCCAAAACGTAAAACGCTACTAAGGCGAATACTCATAAATGGCCCTGTTTTCCCAGTTCAGAAAAGAAGTGAGAAGAAGGACGAACTCTAGGCTGCTTGGATACTCTGAGTTATGTGTATGCCAAGTCCCATATGCTTCCAAAACCTGGGAACGCTTCTAAGGCGAATACTCATAAATAGCAATGTTGTCCCAGTGGAGGAAAGAAGTTAGATCGAGGACACACTTAAGGTAAGTTGGAGACTCTGAGTTAAGTGCAGGCCAAGTCCCTTATGCTTCCAAAACATATCAACGCTCTTCAGGCAAACACTCATAAATGGCATTGTTTTCGCAGTGAGGAATGAAGTTAGAACAAGGAGAGACGCTAGGCCGGTTGAATACTCTCAGATATGTGGAAGCCTAGGTCCTTAGGCTTCCTAAACTGAAAAACGCTACTAAGGCGAATCCTCATAAGAGGGAGAGTTTTCCTATTTCAGAAAATAATTGAGAAGCAGAACGGACTCTAGGCTGCTTGGACACTCTGAGTTAAGTGCACGTCAGTCCCTTATACTTCCCAAACGTATAAACGCTTCTAAGGCCAATACTCATAAATGGCCATGTTGTCTCAGTTGAGGAAAGAAGTTAGAACTAGGACGGACTTAAGGGAGGTTGGATACTCTGAGTTACAGGCAGGCCAAGTCCCTTATGCTTCCAAAACCTGTGAATGCTCCTAAGGCAAATACTCATAAATGGCAATGTGGTCCCAGTGGAGGAAAGAAGTTAGATCGAGGACGCACTTAAGGCAGGTTGTAAACTCTGAGTTAAGTGCAGGCCAAGTCCCTTATGCTTCCAAAACATATCAACGCTCTTCAGGCAAACACTCATAAATGGCAAAGTTTTCGCAGTGAGGAATGAAGTTAGAACAAGGAGAGACGCTAGGCCGGTTGAATACTCTGAGATAAGTGGAAGACTAGGCCCTTATGCTTCCAAAACGTAAAAACGCTACTAAGGCGATTACTCATAAATGGCAATGTTGTCCCAGTGGAGGAAAGAAGTTAGACCGAGGATGCACTTAAGGTAGGTGGAAACTCTGAGTTAAGTGCAGGCCAAGTCCCTTATGCTTCCAAAACGTATATACGCTCTTCAGGCAAACACTCATACATGGCACAGTTTTCCCAGAGTGGAAAGAAGATAGAACTAGGACAGACGCGAGGCAAGTTGAAGACTCTGAGATAACTCTACACCTAGGTCCTTACGCTTCCAAAACGTAAAACGCTACTAAGGCGAATACTCATAAATGGCCCTGTTTTCCCAGTTCAGAAAAGAAGTGAGAAGAAGGACGAACTCTAGGCTGCTTGGATACTCTGAGTTATGTGTATGCCAAGTCCCATATGCTTCCAAAACCTGGGAACGCTACTAAGGCGAATACTCATAAAGAGCAATGTTGTCCCAGTGGAGGAAAGAAGTTAGATCGAGGACACACTTAAGGTAGGTTGGAGACTCTGAGTTAAGTGCAGGCCAAGTCCCTTATGCTTCCAAAACGTGTAAATGCGACTAAGGCAAATACTCATAAAGGGCAATGTTGTCCCATTGGAGGAAAGAAGTTAGAACGAGGACGGACTTAAGGCAGGTTGGATACTCTGAGTTACAGGCAAGCCAAGGCCCTTCTGCTTCCAAAACGTGTAAACGCTCTTCAGGCAAACACTCATACATGGCACTGTTTTCCCAGAGTGGAAAGAAGATAGAACTAGGACAGACGCGAGGCAAGTTGAAGACTCTGAGATAACTCTACATCTAGGTCCTTATGCTTCCAAAACGTAAAACGCTACTAAGGCGAATACTCATAAATGGCCCTGTTTTCCCAGTTCAGAAAAGAAGGGAGAAGAAGGATGAACTCTAGGCTGCTTGGATACTCTGAGTTATGTGTATGCCAAGTCCCATATGCTTCCAAAACCTGGGAACGCTACTAAGGCGAATACTCATAAATAGCAATGTTGTCCCAGTGGAGGAAAGAAGTTAGATCGAGGATGCACTTAAGGCAGGTTGGAGACTCTGAGTTAAGTGCAGGCCGAGTCCCTTATGCTTCCAAAACATATCAACGCTCTTCAGGCAAACACTCATAAATGGCATTGTTTTCGCAGTGAGGAATGAAGTTAGAACAAGGAAAGACACTAGGCCGGTTGAATACTCTCAGATATGTGGAAGCCTAGGCCCGTATGCTTCCTAAACTGAAAAACGCTACTAAGGCGAATCCTCATAAGAGGGAGAGTTTTCCTATTTCAGAAAATAATTGAGAAGAAGAACGGACTCTAGGCTGCTTGGACACTCTGAGTTAAGTGCACGTCAGTCCCTTATGCTTCCCAAACGTATAAACGCTTCTAAGGCCAATACTCATAAATGGCCATGTTGTCTCAGTTGAGGAAAGAAGTTAGAACTAGGACGGACTTAAGGAAGGTTGGATACTCTGAATTACAGGCAGGCCAAGTCCCTTATGCTTCCAAAACCTGTGAATGCTCCTGAGGCAAATACTCATAAATGGCAATGTGGTCCCAGTGGAGGAAAGAAGTTAGATCGAGGATGCACTTAAGGCAGGTTGTAAACTCTGAGTTAAGTGCAGGCCAAGTTCCTTATGCTTCCAAAACATATCAACGCTCTTCAGGCAAAAACTCATAAATGGCAAAGTTTTCGCTGTGAGGAATGAAGTTAGAATAAGGAGAGACGCTAGGCCGGTTGAATACTCTGAGATAAATGGAAGACTACGCCCTTATGCTTCCTAAACTGAAAAACTCTACTAAGGCGAATCCTCATAAATGGCAAAGTTTTCCTATTTCAGAAAATAATTGAGAAGAAGGACGGACTCTAGGCTGCTTGGACACTCTGAGTTAAGTGCCCGTCAAGTCCCTTATGCTTCCCAAACGTATAAACGCTACTAAGGCCAATACTCATAAATGGCAGTGTTGTCCCAGTGGAGGAAAGAAGTAAGAACGAGGACGGACGTAAGGCAGGTTGGATAGTCTGAGTTACAGGCAGGCCAAGTCCCTTCTACTTCCAAAACGTATAAACGCTCTTCAGGCAAACACTCATAAATGACACTGTGATCCCAGGGAGGAAAGAAATTAGAACTCGGACAGAGGCTAGGCAGGTTGAATACTCTGAGATAACTGCACGCCTAGGCACTTATGCTTCCAAAACGTAAAACGCTATTAAGTTGAATACTCATAATAGGCAATGTTTTCCCAGTTCAGAAAAGATGGGAGAAGAAGGACGTACTCTAGACTGCTTGGATACTCTGAGTTAAGTGCATGCCAAGTCCCTTGTGCTTCCAAAACCTATAAACGCGACTAAGGCAAATACTCATAAATGGCAATGCTGTCCCAGTTGAGGAAAGAAGTTAGAACGAGGACGGACGTAAGGCAGGTTGGATACTCTGAGTTACAGGCAGGCCAAGTCCCTTCTACTTCCAAAACGTATAAACGCTCTTCAGGCAAACACTCATAAATGACACTGTGATCCCAGGGAGGAAAGAAATTAGAACTCGGACAGAGGCTAGGCAGGTTGAATACTCTGAGATAACTGCACGCCTAGGCACTTATGCTTCCAAAACGTAAAACGCTATTAAGTTGAATACTCATAATAGGCAATGTTTTCCCAGTTCAGAAAAGATGGGAGAAGAAGGACGTACTCTAGACTGCTTGGATACTCTGAGTTAAGTGCATGCCAAGTCCCTTGTGCTTCCAAAACCTATAAACGCGACTAAGGCAAATACTCATAAATGGCAATGCTGTCCCAGTTGAGGAAAGAAGTTAGAACGAGGACGGACGTAAGGCAGGTTGGATACTCTGAGTTACAGGCAGGCCAAGTCCCTTCTACTTCCAAAACGTATAAACGCTCTTCAGGCAAACACTCATAAATGACACTGTTATCCCAGGGAGGAAAGAAATTAGAACTCGGACAGAGGCTAGGCAGGTTGAATACTCTGAGATAACTGCACGCCTAGGCACTTATGCTTCCAAAACGTAAAACGCTATTAAGTTGAATACTCATAGTAGGCAATGTTTTCCCAGTTCAGAAAAGAAGTGAAAAGAAGGACGTACTCTAGGCTGCTTGGATACTCTGAGTTAAGGGCAACCCAGTCCCTTATGCTTCCAAAACTTATGAACGCGACTAAGGCAAATACTCATAAATGGCAATGCTGTCCCAGTGGAGGAAAGAAGTTAGATCGAGGACACACTTAAGGTAGGTTGGAGACTCTGAGTTAAGTGCAGGCCAAGTCCCTTATGCTTCCAAAACGTGTAAATGCGACTAAGGCAAATACTCATAAAGGGCAATGTTGTCCCATTGGAGGAAAGAAGTTACAACGAGGACGGACTTAAGGCAGGTTGGATACTCTGAGTTACAGGCAAGCCAAGGCCCTTCAGCTTCCAAAATGTATAAACGCTCTTCAGGCAAACACTCATCCATGGCACTGTTTTCCCAGAGTGGAAAGAAGATAGAACTAGGACAGACGCGAGGCAAGTTGAAGACTCTGAGATAACTCTACACCTAGGTCCTTATGCTTCCAAAACGTAAAACGCTACTAAGGCGAATACTCATAAATGGCCCTGTTTTCCCAGTTCAGAAAAGAAGTGAGAAGAAGGACGAACTCTAGGCTGCTTGGATACTCTGAGTTATGTGTATGCCAAGTCCCATATGCTTCCAAAACCTGGGAACGCTACTAAGGCGAATACTCATAAATAGCAATGCTGTCCCAGTGGAGGAAAGAAGTTAGATCGAGGACACACTTAAGGTAGGTTGGAGACTCTGAGTTAAGTGCAGGCCAAGTCCCTTATGCTTCCAAAACATATCAACGCTCTTCAGGCAAACACTCATAAATGGCAAAGTTTTCGCAGTGAGGAATGAAGTTAGAACAAGGAGAGACGCTAGGCCGGTTGAATACTCTGAGATAAGTGGAAGACTGGGCCCTTATGCTTCCAAAACGTAAAAACGCTACTAAGGCGATTACTCATAAATGGCAATGTTGTCCCAGTGGAGGAAAGAAGTTAGACCGAGGATGCACTTAAGGTAGGTGGAAACTCTGAGTTAAGTGCAGGCCAAGTCCCTTATGCTTCCAAAACGTATATACGCTCTTCAGGCAAACACTCATACATGGCACAGTTTTCCCAGAGTGGAAAGAAGATAGAACTAGGACAGACGCGAGGCAAGTTGAAGACTCTGAGATAACTCTACACCTAGGTCCTTACGCTTCCAAAACGTAAAACGCTACTAAGGCGAATACTCATAAATGGCCCTGTTTTCCCAGTTCAGAAAAGAAGTGAGAAGAAGGACGAACTCTAGGCTGCTTGGATACTCTGAGTTATGTGTATGCCAAGTCCCATATGCTTCCAAAACCTGGGAACGCTTCTAAGGCGAATACTCATAAATAGCAATGTTGTCCCAGTGGAGGAAAGAAGTTAGATCGAGGACACACTTAAGGTAGGTTGGAGACTCTGAGTTAAGTGCAGGCCAAGTCCCTTATGCTTCCAAAACGTGTAAATGCGACTAAGGCAAATACTCATAAAGGGCAATGTTGTCCCATTGGAGGAAAGAAGTTAGAACGAGGACGGACTTAAGGCAGGTTGGATACTCTGAGTTACAGGCAAGCCAAGGCCCTTCTGCTTCCAAAACGTGTAAACGCTCTTCAGGCAAACACTCATACATGGCACTGTTTTCCCAGAGTGGAAAGAAGATAGAACTAGGACAGACGCGAGGCAAGTTGAAGACTCTGAGATAACTCTACATCTAGGTCCTTATGCTTCCAAAACGTAAAACGCTACTAAGGCGAATACTCATAAATGGCCCTGTTTTCCCAGTTCAGAAAAGAAGGGAGAAGAAGGATGAACTCTAGGCTGCTTGGATACTCTGAGTTATGTGTATGCCAAGTCCCATATGCTTCCAAAACCTGGGAACGCTACTAAGGCGAATACTCATAAATAGCAATGTTGTCCCAGTGGAGGAAAGAAGTTAGATCGAGGATGCACTTAAGGCAGGTTGGAGACTCTGAGTTAAGTGCAGGCCGAGTCCCTTATGCTTCCAAAACATATCAACGCTCTTCAGGCAAACACTCATAAATGGCATTGTTTTCGCAGTGAGGAATGAAGTTAGAACAAGGAAAGACACTAGGCCGGTTGAATACTCTCAGATATGTGGAAGCCTAGGCCCGTATGCTTCCTAAACTGAAAAACGCTACTAAGGCGAATCCTCATAAGAGGGAGAGTTTTCCTATTTCAGAAAATAATTGAGAAGAAGAACGGACTCTAGGCTGCTTGGACACTCTGAGTTAAGTGCACGTCAGTCCCTTATGCTTCCCAAACGTATAAACGCTTCTAAGGCCAATACTCATAAATGGCCATGTTGTCTCAGTTGAGGAAAGAAGTTAGAACTAGGACGGACTTAAGGAAGGTTGGATACTCTGAATTACAGGCAGGCCAAGTCCCTTATGCTTCCAAAACCTGTGAATGCTCCTGAGGCAAATACTCATAAATGGCAATGTGGTCCCAGTGGAGGAAAGAAGTTAGATCGAGGATGCACTTAAGGCAGGTTGTAAACTCTGAGTTAAGTGCAGGCCAAGTTCCTTATGCTTCCAAAACATATCAACGCTCTTCAGGCAAAAACTCATAAATGGCAAAGTTTTCGCTGTGAGGAATGAAGTTAGAATAAGGAGAGACGCTAGGCCGGTTGAATACTCTGAGATAAATGGAAGACTACGCCCTTATGCTTCCTAAACTGAAAAACTCTACTAAGGCGAATCCTCATAAATGGCAAAGTTTTCCTATTTCAGAAAATAATTGAGAAGAAGGACGGACTCTAGGCTGCTTGGACACTCTGAGTTAAGTGCCCGTCAAGTCCCTTATGCTTCCCAAACGTATAAACGCTACTAAGGCCAATACTCATAAATGGCAGTGTTGTCCCAGTGGAGGAAAGAAGTTAGAACGAGGACGGACGTAAGGCAGGTTGGATAGTCTGAGTTACAGGCAGGCCAAGTCCCTTCTACTTCCAAAACGTATAAACGCTCTTCAGGCAAACACTCATAAATGACACTGTGATCCCAGGGAGGAAAGAAATTAGAACTCGGACAGAGGCTAGGCAGGTTGAATACTCTGAGATAACTGCACGCCTAGGCACTTATGCTTCCAAAACGTAAAACGCTATTAAGTTGAATACTCATAATAGGCAATGTTTTCCCAGTTCAGAAAAGATGGGAGAAGAAGGACGTACTCTAGACTGCTTGGATACTCTGAGTTAAGTGCATGCCAAGTCCCTTGTGCTTCCAAAACCTATAAACGCGACTAAGGCAAATACTCATAAATGGCAATGCTGTCCCAGTTGAGGAAAGAAGTTAGAACGAGGACGGACGTAAGGCAGGTTGGATACTCTGAGTTACAGGCAGGCCAAGTCCCTTCTACTTCCAAAACGTATAAACGCTCTTCAGGCAAACACTCATAAATGACACTGTGATCCCAGGGAGGAAAGAAATTAGAACTCGGACAGAGGCTAGGCAGGTTGAATAATCTGAGATAACTGCACGCCTAGGCACTTATGGCTCCAAAACGTAAAACGCTATTAAGTTGAATACTCATAGTAGGCAATGTTTTCCCAGTTCAGAAAAGAAGTGAAAAGAAGGACGTACTCTAGGCTGCTTGGATACTCTGAGTTAAGAGCAACCCAGTCCCTTATGCTTCCAAAACTTATAAACGCCACTAAGGCAAATACTCATAAATGGCAATGCTGTCCCAGTGGAGGAAAGAAGTTAGAATGAGGACGGACTTAAGGCACGTTGGATACTCTGAGTTACACGCAAGCCAATGCCCTTCTGCTTCCAAAACGTATAAACACTCTTCAGGCAAACACTCATCCATGGCACTGTTTTCCCAGAGTGGAAAGAAGATAGAACTAGGACAGACGCGAGGCAAGTTGCAGACTCTGAGATAACTCTACACCTAGGTCCTTATGCTTCCAAAACGTAAAACGCTACTAAGGCGAATACTCATAAATGGCCCTGTTTTCCCAGTTCAGAAAAGAAGTGAGAAGAAGGACGAACTCTAGGCTGCTTGGATACTCTGAGTTATGTGTATGCCAAGTCCCATATGCTTCCAAAACCTGGGAACGCTTCTAAGGCGAATACTCATAAATAGCAATGTTGTCCCAGTGGAGGAAAGAAGTTAGATCGAGGACACACTTAAGGTAAGTTGGAGACTCTGAGTTAAGTGCAGGCCAAGTCCCTTATGCTTCCAAAACATATCAACGCTCTTCAGGCAAACACTCATAAATGGCATTGTTTTCGCAGTGAGGAATGAAGTTAGAACAAGGAGAGACGCTAGGCCGGTTGAATACTCTCAGATATGTGGAAGCCTAGGTCCTTAGGCTTCCTAAACTGAAAAACGCTACTAAGGCGAATCCTCATAAGAGGGAGAGTTTTCCTATTTCAGAAAATAATTGAGAAGCAGAACGGACTCTAGGCTGCTTGGACACTCTGAGTTAAGTGCACGTCAGTCCCTTATACTTCCCAAACGTATAAACGCTTCTAAGGCCAATACTCATAAATGGCCATGTTGTCTCAGTTGAGGAAAGAAGTTAGAACTAGGACGGACTTAAGGAAGGTTGGATACTCTGAGTTACAGGCAGGCCAAGTCCCTTATGCTTCCAAAACCTGTGAATGCTCCTAAGGCAAATACTCATAAATGGCAATGTGGTCCCAGTGGAGGAAAGAAGTTAGATCGAGGATGCACTTAAGGCAGGTTGTAAACTCTGAGTTAAGTGCAGGCCAAGTCCCTTATGCTTCCATAACATATCAACGCTCTTCAGGCAAAAACTCATAAATGGCAAAGTTTTCGCAGTGAGGAATGAAGTTAGAACAAGGAGAGACGCTAGGCCGGTTGAATACTCTGAGATAAGTGGAAGACTACGCCCTTATGCTTCCTAAACTGAAAAACTCTACTAAGGCGAATCCTCATAAATGGCAAAGTTTTCCTATTTCAGAAAATAATTGAGAAGAAGGACGGACTCTAGGCTGCTTGGACAGAGGCTATGCAGGTTGAATACTCTGAGATAACTGCACGCCTAGGCACTTATGCTTCCAAAACGTAAAACGCTATTAAGTTGAATACTCATAATAGGCAATGTTTTCCCAGTTCAGAAAAGATGGGAGAAGAAGGACGTACTCTAGACTGCTTGGATACTCTGAGTTAAGTGCATGCCAAGTCCCTTGTGCTTCCAAAACCTATAAACGCGACTAAGGCAAATACTCATAAATGGCAATGCTGTCCCAGTTGAGGAAAGAAGTTAGAACGAGGACGGACGTAAGGCAGGTTGGATACTCTGAGTTACAGGCAGGCCAAGTCCCTTCTACTTCCAAAACGTATAAACGCTCTTCAGGCAAACACTCATAAATGACACTGTGATCCCAGGGAGGAAAGAAATTCGAACTCGGACAGAGGCTAGGCAGGTTGAATAATCTGAGATAACTGCACGCCTAGGCACTTATGGCTCCAAAACGTAAAACGCTATTAAGTTGAATACTCAGAGTAGGCAATGTTTTCCCAGTTCAGAAAAGAAGTGAAAAGAAGGACGTACTCTAGGCTGCTTGGATACTCTGAGTTAAGAGCAACCCAGTCCCTTATGCTTCCAAAACTTATAAACGCGACTAAGGCAAATACTCATAAATGGCAATGCTGTCCCAGTGGAGGAAAGAAGTTAGAATGAGGACGGACTTAAGGCACGTTGGATACTCTGAGTTACACGCAAGCCAATGCCCTTCTGCTTCCGAAACGTATAAACACTCTTCAGGCAAACACTCATCCATGGCACTGTTTTCCCAGAGTGGAAAGAAGATAGAACTAGGACAGACGCGAGGCAAGTTGAAGACTCTGAGATAACTCTACACCTAGGTCCTTATGCTTCCAAAACGTAAAACGCTACTAAGGCGAATACTCATAAATGGCCCTGTTTTCCCAGTTCAGAAAAGAAGTGAGAAGAAGGACGAACTCTAGGCTGCTTGGATACTCTGAGTTATGTGTATGCCAAGTCCCATATGCTTCCAAAACCTGGGAACGCTTCTAAGGCGAATACTCATAAATAGCAATGTTGTCCCAGTGGAGGAAAGAAGTTAGATCGAGGACACACTTAAGGTAAGTTGGAGACTCTGAGTTAAGTGCAGGCCAAGTCCCTTATGCTTCCAAAACATATCAACGCTCTTCAGGCAAACACTCATAAATGGCATTGTTTTCGCAGTGAGGAATGAAGTTAGAACAAGGAGAGACGCTAGGCCGGTTGAATACTCTCTGATATGTGGAAGCCTAGGTCCTTAGGCTTCCTAAACTGAAAAACGCTACTAAGGCGAATCCTCATAAGAGGGAGAGTTTTCCTATTTCAGAAAATAATTGAGAAGAAGAACGGACTCTAGGCTGCTTGGACACTCTGAGTTAAGTGCACGTCAGTCCCTTATACTTCCCAAACGTATAAACGCTTCTAAGGCCAATACTCATAAATGGCCATGTTGTCTCAGTTGAGGAAAGAAGTTAGAACTAGGACGGACTTAAGGAAGGTTGGATACTCTGAGTTACAGGCAGGCCAAGTCCCTTATGCTTCCAAAACCTGTGAATGCTCCTAAGGCAAATACTCATAAATGGCAATGTGGTCCCAGTGGAGGAAAGAAGTTAGATCGAGGATGCACTTAAGGCAGGTTGTAAACTCTGAGTTAAGTGCAGGCCAAGTCCCTTATGCTTCCATAACATATCAACGCTCTTCAGGCAAAAACTCATAAATGGCAAAGTTTTCGCAGTGAGGAATGAAGTTAGAACAAGGAGAGACGCTAGGCCGGTTGAATACTCTGAGATAAGTGGAAGACTACGCCCTTATGCTTCCTAAACTGAAAAACTCTACTAAGGCGAATCCTCATAAATGGCAAAGTTTTCCTATTTCAGAAAATAATTGAGAAGAAGGACGGACTCTAGGCTGCTTGGACAGAGGCTATGCAGGTTGAATACTCTGAGATAACTGCACGCCTAGGCACTTATGCTTCCAAAACGTAAAACGCTATTAAGTTGAATACTCATAATAGGCAATGTTTTCCCAGTTCAGAAAAGATGGGAGAAGAAGGACGTACTCTAGACTGCTTGGATACTCTGAGTTAAGTGCATGCCAAGTCCCTTGTGCTTCCAAAACCTATAAACGCGACTAAGGCAAATACTCATAAATGGCAATGCTGTCCCAGTTGAGGAAAGAAGTTAGAACGAGGACGGACGTAAGGCAGGTTGGATACTCTGAGTTACAGGCAGGCCAAGTCCCTTCTACTTCCAAAACGTATAAACGCTCTTCAGGCAAACACTCATAAATGACACTGTGATCCCAGGGAGGAAAGAAATTCGAACTCGGACAGAGGCTAGGCAGGTTGAATAATCTGAGATAACTGCACGCCTAGGCACTTATGGCTCCAAAACGTAAAACGCTATTAAGTTGAATACTCAGAGTAGGCAATGTTTTCCCAGTTCAGAAAAGAAGTGAAAAGAAGGACGTACTCTAGGCTGCTTGGATACTCTGAGTTAAGAGCAACCCAGTCCCTTATGCTTCCAAAACTTATAAACGCGACTAAGGCAAATACTCATAAATGGCAATGCTGTCCCAGTGGAGGAAAGAAGTTAGAATGAGGACGGACTTAAGGCACGTTGGATACTCTGAGTTACACGCAAGCCAATGCCCTTCTGCTTCCGAAACGTATAAACACTCTTCAGGCAAACACTCATCCATGGCACTGTTTTCCCAGAGTGGAAAGAAGATAGAACTAGGACAGACGCGAGGCAAGTTGAAGACTCTGAGATAACTCTACACCTAGGTCCTTATGCTTCCAAAACGTAAAACGCTACTAAGGCGAATACTCATAAATGGCCCTGTTTTCCCAGTTCAGAAAAGAAGTGAGAAGAAGGACGAACTCTAGGCTGCTTGGATACTCTGAGTTATGTGTATGCCAAGTCCCATATGCTTCCAAAACCTGGGAACGCTTCTAAGGCGAATACTCATAAATAGCAATGTTGTCCCAGTGGAGGAAAGAAGTTAGATCGAGGACACACTTAAGGTAAGTTGGAGACTCTGAGTTAAGTGCAGGCCAAGTCCCTTATGCTTCCAAAACATATCAACGCTCTTCAGGCAAACACTCATAAATGGCATTGTTTTCGCAGTGAGGAATGAAGTTAGAACAAGGAGAGACGCTAGGCCGGTTGAATACTCTCTGATATGTGGAAGCCTAGGTCCTTAGGCTTCCTAAACTGAAAAACGCTACTAAGGCGAATCCTCATAAGAGGGAGAGTTTTCCTATTTCAGAAAATAATTGAGAAGAAGAACGGACTCTAGGCTGCTTGGACACTCTGAGTTAAGTGCACGTCAGTCCCTTATGCTTCCCAAACGTATAAACGCTTCTAAGGCCAATACTCATAAATGGCCATGTTGTCTCAGTTGAGGAAAGAAGTTAGAACTAGGACGGACTTAAGGAAGGTTGGATACTCTGAGTTACAGGCAGGCCAAGTCCCTTATGCTTCCAAAACCTGTGAATGCTCCTAAGGCAAATACTCATAAATGGCAATGTGGTCCCAGTGGAGGAAAGAAGTTAGATCGAGGATGCACTTAAGGCAGGTTGTAAACTCTGAGTTAAGTGCAGGCCAAGTCCCTTATGCTTCCATAACATATCAACGCTCTTCAGGCAAAAACTCATAAATGGCAAAGTTTTCGCAGTGAGGAATGAAGTTAGAACAAGGAGAGACGCTAGGCCGGTTGAATACTCTGAGATAAGTGGAAGACTACGCCCTTATGCTTCCTAAACTGAAAAACGCTACTAAGGCCAATCCTCATAAATGGCAAAGTTTTCCTATTTCAGAAAATAATTGAGAAGAAGGACGGACTCTAGGCTGCTTGGACAGAGGCTATGCAGGTTGAATACTCTGAGATAACTGCACGCCTAGGCACTTATGCTTCCAAAACGTAAAACGCTATTAAGTTGAATACTCATAATAGGCAATGTTTTCCCAGTTCAGAAAAGATGGGAGAAGAAGGACGTACTCTAGACTGCTTGGATACTCTGAGTTAAGTGCATGCCAAGTCCCTTGTGCTTCCAAAACCTATAAACGCGACTAAGGCAAATACTCATAAATGGCAATGCTGTCCCAGTTGAGGAAAGAAGTTAGAACGAGGACGGACGTAAGGCAGGTTGGATACTCTGAGTTACAGGCAGGCCAAGTCCCTTCTACTTCCAAAACGTATAAACGCTCTTCAGGCAAACACTCATAAATGACACTGTGATCCCAGGGAGGAAAGAAATTCGAACTCGGACAGAGGCTAGGCAGGTTGAATAATCTGAGATAACTGCACGCCTAGGCACTTATGGCTCCAAAACGTAAAACGCTATTAAGTTGAATACTCAGAGTAGGCAATGTTTTCCCAGTTCAGAAAAGAAGTGAAAAGAAGGACGTACTCTAGGCTGCTTGGATACTCTGAGTTAAGAGCAACCCAGTCCCTTATGCTTCCAAAACTTATAAACGCGACTAAGGCAAATACTCATAAATGGCAATGCTGTCCCAGTGGAGGAAAGAAGTTAGAATGAGGACGGACTTAAGGCACGTTGGATACTCTCAGTTACACGCAAGCCAATGCCCTTCTGCTTCCGAAACGTATAAACACTCTTCAGGCAAACACTCATCCATGGCACTGTTTTCCCAGAGTGGAAAGAAGATAGAACTAGGACAGACGCGAGGCAAGTTGAAGACTCTGAGATAACTCTACACCTAGGTCCTTATGCTTCCAAAACGTAAAACGCTACTAAGGCGAATACTCATAAATGGCCCTGTTTTCCCAGTTCAGAAAAGAAGTGAGAAGAAGGACGAACTCTAGGCTGCTTGGATACTCTGAGTTATGTGTATGCCAAGTCCCATATGCTTCCAAAACCTGGGAACGCTTCTAAGGCGAATACTCATAAATAGCAATGTTGTCCCAGTGGAGGAAAGAAGTTAGATCGAGGACACACTTAAGGTAAGTTGGAGACTCTGAGTTAAGTGCAGGCCAAGTCCCTTATGCTTCCAAAACATATCAACGCTCTTCAGGCAAACACTCATAAATGGCATTGTTTCCGCAGTGAGGAATGAAGTTAGAACAAGGAGAGACGCTAGGCCGGTTGAATACTCTCTGATATGTGGAAGCCTAGGTCCTTAGGCTTCCTAAACTGAAAAACGCTACTAAGGCGAATCCTCATAAGAGGGAGAGTTTTCCTATTTCAGAAAATAATTGAGAAGAAGAACGGACTCTAGGCTGCTTGGACACTCTGAGTTAAGTGCACGTCAGTCCCTTATACTTCCCAAACGTATAAACGCTTCTAAGGCCAATACTCATAAATGGCCATGTTGTCTCAGTTGAGGAAAGAAGTTAGAACTAGGACGGACTTAAGGAAGGTTGGATACTCTGAGTTACAGGCAGGCCAAGTCCCTTATGCTTCCAAAACCTGTGAATGCTCCTAAGGCAAATACTCATAAATGGCAATGTGGTCCCAGTGGAGGAAAGAAGTTAGATCGAGGATGCACTTAAGGCAGGTTGTAAACTCTGAGTTAAGTGCAGGCCAAGTCCCTTATGCTTCCATAACATATCAACGCTCTTCAGGCAAAAACTCATAAATGGCAAAGTTTTCGCAGTGAGGAATGAAGTTAGAACAAGGAGAGACGCTAGGCCGGTTGAATACTCTGAGATAAGTGGAAGACTACGCCCTTATGCTTCCTAAACTGAAAAACGCTACTAAGGCCAATCCTCATAAATGGCAAAGTTTTCCTATTTCAGAAAATAATTGAGAAGAAGGACGGACTCTAGGCTGCTTGGACACTCTGAGTTAAGTGCCCGTCAAGTCCCTTATGCTTCCCAAACGTATAAACGCTACTAAGGCCAGTACTCATAAATGGCAGTGTTGTCCCAGTGGAGGAAAGAAGTTAGAACGAGGACGGACGTAAGGCAGGTTGGATACTCTGAGATACATGCAGGCCAAGACCCTTCTACTTCCAAAACGTATAAACGCTCTTCAGGCAAACACTCATAAATGACACTGTGATCCCAGGGAGGAAAGAAAGTAGAACTCGGACAGAGGCTAGGAAGGTTGAATACTCTGAGATAACTGCACGCCTAGGCACTTATGCTTCCAAAACGTAAAACGCTATTAAGTTGAATACTCATAATAGGCAATGTTTTCCCAGTTCAGAAAAGAAGTGAAAAGAAGGATGTACTCTAGGCTTCTTGGATACTCTGAGTTAAGAGCAACCCAGTCCCTTATGCTTCCAAAACTTATAAACGCGACTAAGGCAAATACTCATAAATGGCAATGCTGTCCCAGTGGAGGAAAGAAGTTAGAACGAGGACGGACTTAAGGCAGGTTGGATACTCTGAGTTACAGGCAAGCCAAGGCCCTTCTGCTTCCAAAACGTATAAACGCTCTTCAGGCAAACACTCATACATGGCACTGTTTTCCCAGAGTGGAAAGAAGATAGAACTAGGACAGACGCGAGGCAGGTTGAAGACTCTGAGATAACTCTACACCTAGGTCCTTATGCTTCCAAAACGTAAAACGCTACTAAGGCGAATACTCATAAATGGCCCTGTTTTCCCAGTTCAGAAAAGACGTGAGAAGAAGGACCAACTCTAGGCTGCTTGGATACTCTGAGTTATGTGTATGCCAAGTCCCATATGCTTCCAAAACCTGGGAACGCTACTAAGGCGAATACTCATAAATAGCAGTGTTGTCCCAGGGGGGGAAAGAAGTTAGATCGAGGACACACTTAAGGTAGGTTGGAGACTCTGAGTTAAGTGCAGGCCAAGTCCCTTATGCTTCCAAAACATATCAACGCTCTTCAGGCAAACACTCATAAATGGAATTGTTTTCGCAGTGAGGAATGAAGTTAGAACAAGGAGAGACGCTAGACCGGTTGAATACTCTCAGATATGTGGAAGCCTAGGTCCTTATGCTTCCTAAACTGAAAAACGCTACTAAGGCGAATCCTCATAAGAGGGAGAGTTTTCCTATTTCAGAAAATAATTGAGAAGAAGAACGGACTCTAGGCTGCTTGGACACTCTGAGTTAAGTGCACATCACTCCCTTATGCTTCCCAAACTTATAAACGCTTCTAAGGCCAATACTCATAAATGGCCATGTTGTCTCAGTTGAGGAAAGAAGTTAGAACTAGGACGGACTTAAGGAAGGTTGGATACTCTGAGTTACAGGCAGGCCAAGTCCCTTATGCTTCCAAAACCTGTGAATGCTCCTAAGGCAAATACTCATAAATGGCAATGTGGTCCCAGTGGAGGAAAGAAGTTAGATCGAGGATGCACTTAAGGCAGGTTGTAAACTCTGAGTTAAATGCAGGCCAAGTCCCTTATGCTTCCAAAACATATCAACGCTCTTCAGGCAAACACACATAAATGGCAAAGTTTTCGCAGTGAGGAATGAAGTTAGAACAAGGAGAGACGCTAGGCCGGTTGAATACTCTGAGATAAGTGGAAGACTACGCCCTTATGCTTCCTAACTGAAAAACTCTACTAAGGCGAATCCTCATAAATGGCAAAGTTTTCCTATTTCAGAAAATAATTGAGAAGAAGGACGGACTCTAGGCTGCTTGGACACTCTGAGTTAAGTGCCCGTCAAGTCCCTTATGCTTCCCAAACGTATAAACGCTACTAAGGCCAATACTCATAAATGGCAGTGTTGTCCCAGTGGAGGAAAGAAGTTAGAACGAGGACGGACGTAAGGCAGGTTGGATACTCTGAGTTACAGGCAGGCCAAGTCCCTTCTACTTCCAAAACGTATAAACGCTCTTCAGGCAAACACTCATAAATGACACTGTGATCCCAGGGAGGAAAGAAATTAGAACTCGGACAGAGGCTAGGCAGGTTGAATACTCTGAGATAACTGCACGCCTAGGCACTTATGCTTCCAAAACGTAAAACGCTATTAAGTTGAATACTCATAATAGGCAATGTTTTCCCAGTTCAGAAAAGATGGGAGAAGAAGGACGTACTCTAGACTGCTTGGATACTCTGAGTTAAGTGCATGCCAAGTCCCTTGTGCTTCCAAAACCTATAAACGCGACTAAGGCAAATACTCATAAATGGCAATGCTGTCCCAGTTGAGGAAAGAAGTTAGAACGAGGACGGACGTAAGGCAGGTTGGATACTCTGAGTTACAGGCAGGCCAAGTCCCTTCTACTTCCAAAACGTATAAACGCTCTTCAGGCAAACACTCATAAATGACACTGTGATCCCAGGGAGGAAAGAAATTCGAACTCGGACAGAGGCTAGGCAGGTTGAATAATCTGAGATAACTGCACGCCTAGGCACTTATGGCTCCAAAACGTAAAACGCTATTAAGTTGAATACTCATAGTAGGCAATGTTTTCCCAGTTCAGAAAAGAAGTGAAAAGAAGGACGTACTCTAGGCTGCTTGGATACTCTGAGTTAAGAGCAACCCAGTCCCTTATGCTTCCAAAACTTATAAACGCGACTAAGGCAAATACTCATAAATGGCAATGCTGTCCCAGTGGAGGAAAGAAGTTAGAATGAGGACGGACTTAAGGCACGTTGGATACTCTGAGTTACACGCAAGCCAATGCCCTTCTGCTTCCAAAACGTATAAACACTCTTCAGGCAAACACTCATCCATGGCACTGTTTTCCCAGAGTGGAAAGAAGATAGAACTAGGACAGACGCGAGGCAAGTTGCAGACTCTGAGATAACTCTACACCTAGGTCCTTATGCTTCCAAAACGTAAAACGCTACTAAGGCGAATACTCATAAATGGCCCTGTTTTCCCAGTTCAGAAAAGAATTAGAAGAAGGACGAACTCTAGGCTGCTTGGATACTCTGAGTTATGTGTATGCCAAGTCCCATATGCTTCCAAAACCTGGGAACGCTTCTAAGGCGAATACTCATAAATAGCAATGTTGTCCCAGTGGAGGAAAGAAGTTAGATCGAGGACACACTTAAGGTAAGTTGGAGACTCTGAGTTAAGTGCAGGCCAAGTCCCTTATGCTTCCAAAACATATCAACGCTCTTCAGGCAAACACTCATAAATGGCATTGTTTTCGCAGTGAGGAATGAAGTTAGAACAAGGAGAGACGCTAGGCCGGTTGAATACTCTCAGATATGTGGAAGCCTAGGTCCTTAGGCTTCCTAAACTGAAAAACGCTACTAAGGCGAATCCTCATAAGAGGGAGAGTTTTCCTATTTCAGAAAATAATTGAGAAGCAGAACGGACTCTAGGCTGCTTGGACACTCTGAGTTAAGTGCACGTCAGTCCCTTATACTTCCCAAACGTATAAACGCTTCTAAGGCCAATACTCATAAATGGCCATGTTGTCTCAGTTGAGGAAAGAAGTTAGAACTAGGACGGACTTAAGGAAGGTTGGATACTCTGAGTTACAGGCAGGCCAAGTCCCTTATGCTTCCAAAACCTGTGAATGCTCCTAAGGCAAATACTCATAAATGGCAATGTGGTCCCAGTGGAGGAAAGAAGTTAGATCGAGGATGCACTTAAGGCAGGTTGTAAACTCTGAGTTAAGTGCAGGCCAAGTCCCTTATGCTTCCATAACATATCAACGCTCTTCAGGCAAAAACTCATAAATGGCAAAGTTTTCGCAGTGAGGAATGAAGTTAGAACAAGGAGAGACGCTAGGCCGGTTGAATACTCTGAGATAAGTGGAAGACTACGCCCTTATGCTTCCTAAACTGAAAAACTCTACTAAGGCGAATCCTCATAAATGGCAAAGTTTTCCTATTTCAGAAAATAATTGAGAAGAAGGACGGACTCTAGGCTGCTTGGACAGAGGCTATGCAGGTTGAATACTCTGAGATAACTGCACGCCTAGGCACTTATGCTTCCAAAACGTAAAACGCTATTAAGTTGAATACTCATAATAGGCAATGTTTTCCCAGTTCAGAAAAGATGGGAGAAGAAGGACGTACTCTAGACTGCTTGGATACTCTGAGTTAAGTGCATGCCAAGTCCCTTGTGCTTCCAAAACCTATAAACGCGACTAAGGCAAATACTCATAAATGGCAATGCTGTCCCAGTTGAGGAAAGAAGTTAGAACGAGGACGGACGTAAGGCAGGTTGGATACTCTGAGTTACAGGCAGGCCAAGTCCCTTCTACTTCCAAAACGTATAAACGCTCTTCAGGCAAACACTCATAAATGACACTGTGATCCCAGGGAGGAAAGAAATTCGAACTCGGACAGAGGCTAGGCAGGTTGAATAATCTGAGATAACTGCACGCCTAGGCACTTATGGCTCCAAAACGTAAAACGCTATTAAGTTGAATACTCAGAGTAGGCAATGTTTTCCCAGTTCAGAAAAGAAGTGAAAAGAAGGACGTACTCTAGGCTGCTTGGATACTCTGAGTTAAGAGCAACCCAGTCCCTTATGCTTCCAAAACTTATAAACGCGACTAAGGCAAATACTCATAAATGGCAATGCTGTCCCAGTGGAGGAAAGAAGTTAGAATGAGGACGGACTTAAGGCACGTTGGATACTCTGAGTTACACGCAAGCCAATGCCCTTCTGCTTCCGAAACGTATAAACACTCTTCAGGCAAACACTCATCCATGGCACTGTTTTCCCAGAGTGGAAAGAAGATAGAACTAGGACAGACGCGAGGCAAGTTGAAGACTCTGAGATAACTCTACACCTAGGTCCTTATGCTTCCAAAACGTAAAACGCTACTAAGGCGAATACTCATAAATGGCCCTGTTTTCCCAGTTCAGAAAAGAAGTGAGAAGAAGGACGAACTCTAGGCTGCTTGGATACTCTGAGTTATGTGTATGCCAAGTCCCATATGCTTCCAAAACCTGGGAACGCTTCTAAGGCGAATACTCATAAATAGCAATGTTGTCCCAGTGGAGGAAAGAAGTTAGATCGAGGACACACTTAAGGTAAGTTGGAGACTCTGAGTTAAGTGCAGGCCAAGTCCCTTATGCTTCCAAAACATATCAACGCTCTTCAGGCAAACACTCATAAATGGCATTGTTTCCGCAGTGAGGAATGAAGTTAGAACAAGGAGAGACGCTAGGCCGGTTGAATACTCTCTGATATGTGGAAGCCTAGGTCCTTAGGCTTCCTAAACTGAAAAACGCTACTAAGGCGAATCCTCATAAGAGGGAGAGTTTTCCTATTTCAGAAAATAATTGAGAAGAAGAACGGACTCTAGGCTGCTTGGACACTCTGAGTTAAGTGCATGTCAGTCCCTTATACTTCCCAAACGTATAAACGCTTCTAAGGCCAATACTCATAAATGGCCATGTTGTCTCAGTTGAGGAAAGAAGTTAGAACTAGGACGGACTTAAGGAAGGTTGGATACTCTGAGTTACAGGCAGGCCAAGTCCCTTATGCTTCCAAAACCTGTGAATGCTCCTAAGGCAAATACTCATAAATGGCAATGTGGTCCCAGTGGAGGAAAGAAGTTAGATCGAGGATGCACTTAAGGCAGGTTGTAAACTCTGAGTTAAGTGCAGGCCAAGTCCCTTATGCTTCCATAACATATCAACGCTCTTCAGGCAAAAACTCATAAATGGCAAAGTTTTCGCAGTGAGGAATGAAGTTAGAACAAGGAGAGACGCTAGGCCGGTTGAATACTCTGAGATAAGTGGAAGACTACGCCCTTATGCTTCCTAAACTGAAAAACTCTACTAAGGCGAATCCTCATAAATGGCAAAGTTTTCCTATTTCAGAAAATAATTGAGAAGAAGGACGGACTCTAGGCTGCTTGGACAGAGGCTATGCAGGTTGAATACTCTGAGATAACTGCACGCCTAGGCACTTATGCTTCCAAAACGTAAAACGCTATTAAGTTGAATACTCATAATAGGCAATGTTTTCCCAGTTCAGAAAAGATGGGAGAAGAAGGACGTACTCTAGACTGCTTGGATACTCTGAGTTAAGTGCATGCCAAGTCCCTTGTGCTTCCAAAACCTATAAACGCGACTAAGGCAAATACTCATAAATGGCAATGCTGTCCCAGTTGAGGAAAGAAGTTAGAACGAGGACGGACGTAAGGCAGGTTGGATACTCTGAGTTACAGGCAGGCCAAGTCCCTTCTACTTCCAAAACGTATAAACGCTCTTCAGGCAAACACTCATAAATGACACTGTGATCCCAGGGAGGAAAGAAATTCGAACTCGGACAGAGGCTAGGCAGGTTGAATAATCTGAGATAACTGCACGCCTAGGCACTTATGGCTCCAAAACGTAAAACGCTATTAAGTTGAATACTCAGAGTAGGCAATGTTTTCCCAGTTCAGAAAAGAAGTGAAAAGAAGGACGTACTCTAGGCTGCTTGGATACTCTGAGTTAAGAGCAACCCAGTCCCTTATGCTTCCAAAACTTATAAACGCGACTAAGGCAAATACTCATAAATGGCAATGCTGTCCCAGTGGAGGAAAGAAGTTAGAATGAGGACGGACTTAAGGCACGTTGGATACTCTGAGTTACACGCAAGCCAATGCCCTTCTGCTTCCGAAACGTATAAACACTCTTCAGGCAAACACTCATCCATGGCACTGTTTTCCCAGAGTGGAAAGAAGATAGAACTAGGACAGACGCGAGGCAAGTTGAAGACTCTGAGATAACTCTACACCTAGGTCCTTATGCTTCCAAAACGTAAAACGCTACTAAGGCGAATACTCATAAATGGCCCTGTTTTCCCAGTTCAGAAAAGAAGTGAGAAGAAGGACGAACTCTAGGCTGCTTGGATACTCTGAGTTATGTGTATGCCAAGTCCCATATGCTTCCAAAACCTGGGAACGCTTCTAAGGCGAATACTCATAAATAGCAATGTTGTCCCAGTGGAGGAAAGAAGTTAGATCGAGGACACACTTAAGGTAAGTTGGAGACTCTGAGTTAAGTGCAGGCCAAGTCCCTTATGCTTCCAAAACATATCAACGCTCTTCAGGCAAACACTCATAAATGGCATTGTTTTCGCAGTGAGGAATGAAGTTAGAACAAGGAGAGACGCTAGGCCGGTTGAATACTCTCTGATATGTGGAAGCCTAGGTCCTTAGGCTTCCTAAACTGAAAAACGCTACTAAGGCGAATCCTCATAAGAGGGAGAGTTTTCCTATTTCAGAAAATAATTGAGAAGAAGAACGGACTCTAGGCTGCTTGGACACTCTGAGTTAAGTGCACGTCAGTCCCTTATACTTCCCAAACGTATAAACGCTTCTAAGGCCAATACTCATAAATGGCCATGTTGTCTCAGTTGAGGAAAGAAGTTAGAACTAGGACGGACTTAAGGAAGGTTGGATACTCTGAGTTACAGGCAGGCCAAGTCCCTTATGCTTCCAAAACCTGTGAATGCTCCTAAGGCAAATACTCATAAATGGCAATGTGGTCCCAGTGGAGGAAAGAAGTTAGATCGAGGATGCACTTAAGGCAGGTTGTAAACTCTGAGTTAAGTGCAGGCCAAGTCCCTTATGCTTCCATAACATATCAACGCTCTTCAGGCAAAAACTCATAAATGGCAAAGTTTTCGCAGTGAGGAATGAAGTTAGAACAAGGAGAGACGCTAGGCCGGTTGAATACTCTGAGATAAGTGGAAGACTACGCCCTTATGCTTCCTAAACTGAAAAACGCTACTAAGGCCAATCCTCATAAATGGCAAAGTTTTCCTATTTCAGAAAATAATTGAGAAGAAGGACGGACTCTAGGCTGCTTGGACACTCTGAGTTAAGTGCCCGTCAAGTCCCTTATGCTTCCCAAACGTATAAACGCTACTAAGGCCAGTACTCATAAATGGCAGTGTTGTCCCAGTGGAGGAAAGAAGTTAGAACGAGGACGGACGTAAGGCAGGTTGGATACTCTGAGATACATGCAGGCCAAGACCCTTCTACTTCCAAAACGTATAAACGCTCTTCAGGCAAACACTCATAAATGACACTGTGATCCCAGGGAGGAAAGAAAGTAGAACTCGGACAGAGGCTAGGAAGGTTGAATACTCTGAGATAACTGCACGCCTAGGCACTTATGCTTCCAAAACGTAAAACGCTATTAAGTTGAATACTCATAATAGGCAATGTTTTCCCAGATCAGAAAAGAAGTGAAAAGAAGGACGTACTCTAGGCTTCTTGGATACTCTGAGTTAAGAGCAACCCAGTCCCTTATGCTTCCAAAACTTATAAACGCGACTAAGGCAAATACTCATAAATGGCAATGCTGTCCCAGTGGAGGAAAGAAGTTAGAACGAGGACGGACTTAAGGCAGGTTGGATACTCTGAGTTACAGGCAAGCCAAGGCCCTTCTGCTTCCAAAACGTATAAACGCTCTTCAGGCAAACACTCATCCATGGCACTGTTTTCCCAGAGTGGAAAGAAGATAGAACTAGGACAGACGCGAGGCAGGTTGAAGACTCTGAGATAACTCTACACCTAGGTCCTTATGCTTCCAAAACGTAAAACGCTACTAAGGCGAATACTCATAAATGGCCCTGTTTTCCCAGTTCAGAAAAGACGTGAGAAGAAGGACGAACTCTAGGCTGCTTGGATACTCTGAGTTATGTGTATGCCAAGTCCCATATGCTTCCAAAACCTGGGAACGCTACTAAGGCGAATACTCATAAATAGCAGTGTTGTCCCAGGGGGGGAAAGAAGTTAGATCGAGGACACACTTAAGGTAGGTTGGAGACTCTGAGTTAAGTGCAGGCCAAGGCCCTGATGCTTCCAAAACATATCAACGCTCTTCAGGCAAACACTCATAAATGGAATTGTTTTCGCAGTGAGGAATGAAGTTAGAACAAGGAGAGACGCTAGACCGGTTGAATACTCTCAGATATGTGGAAGCCTAGGTCCTTATGCTTCCTAAACTGAAAAACGCTACTAAGGCGAATCCTCATAAGAGGGAGAGTTTTCCTATTTCAGAAAATAATTGAGAAGAAGAACGGACTCTAGGCTGCTTGGACACTCTGAGTTAAGTGCACATCACTCCCTTATGCTTCCCAAACTTATAAACGCTTCTAAGGCCAATACTCATAAATGGCCATGTTGTCTCAGTTGAGGAAAGAAGTTAGAACTAGGACGGACTTAAGGAAGGTTGGATACTCTGAGTTACAGGCAGGCCAAGTCCCTTATGCTTCCAAAACCTGTGAATGCTCCTAAGGCAAATACTCATAAATGGCAATGTGGTCCCAGTGGAGGAAAGAAGTTAGATCGAGGATGCACTTAAGGCAGGTTGTAAACTCTGAGTTAAGTGCAGGCCAAGTCCCTTATGCTTCCAAAACATATCAACGCTCTTCAGGCAAACACACATAAATGGCAAAGTTTTCGCAGTGAGGAATGAAGTTAGAACAAGGAGAGACGCTAGGCCGGTTGAATACTCTGAGATAAGTGGAAGACTACGCCCTTATGCTTCCTAACTGAAAAACTCTACTAAGGCGAATCCTCATAAATGGCAAAGTTTTCCTATTTCAGAAAATAATTGAGAAGAAGGACGGACTCTAGGCTGCTTGGACACTCTGAGTTAAGTGCCCGTCAAGTCCCTTATGCTTCCCAAACGTATAAACGCTACTAAGGCCAATACTCATAAATGGCAGTGTTGTCCCAGTGGAGGAAAGAAGTTAGAACGAGGACGGATGTAAGGCAGGTTGGATACTCTGAGTTACAGGCAGGCCAAGTCCCTTCTACTTCCAAAACGTATAAACGCTCTTCAGGCAAACACTCATAAATGACACTGTGATCCCAGGGAGGAAAGAAATTAGAACTCGGACAGAGGCTAGGCAGGTTGAATACTCTGAGATAACTGCACGCCTAGGCACTTATGCTTCCAAAACGTAAAACGCTATTAAGTTGAATACTCATAATAGGCAATGTTTTCCCAGTTCAGAAAAGATGGGAGAAGAAGGACGTACTCTAGACTGCTTGGATACTCTGAGTTAAGTGCATGCCAAGTCCCTTGTGCTTCCAAAACCTATAAACGCGACTAAGGCAAATACTCATAAATGGCAATGCTGTCCCAGTTGAGGAAAGAAGTTAGAACGAGGACGGACGTAAGGCAGGTTGGATACTCTGAGTTACAGGCAGGCCAAGTCCCTTCTACTTCCAAAACGTATAAACGCTCTTCAGGCAAACACTCATAAATGACACTGTTATCCCAGGGAGGAAAGAAATTAGAACTCGGACAGAGGCTAGGCAGGTTGAATAATCTGAGATAACTGCAAGCCTAGGCACTTATGGCTCCAAAACGTAAAACGCTATTAAGTTGAATACTCATAGTAGGCAATGTTTTCCCAGTTCAGAAAAGAAGTGAAAAGAAGGACGTACTCTAGGCTGCTTGGATACTCTGAGTTAAGGGCAAACCAGTCCCTTATGCTTCCAAAATTTATAAACGCGACTAAGGCAAATACTCATAAATGGCAATGTTGTCCCAGTGGAGGAAAGAAGATAGAACGAGGACGGACTTAAGGCAGGTTGGATACTCTGAGTTACAGGCAGGCCAAGGCTCTTCTGCTTTCAAAACGTATAAACGCTCTTCAGGCAAACACTCATAAATGACACTGTTATCCCAGGGAGGAAAGAAATTAGAACTCGGACAGAGGCTAGGCAGGATGAATACTCTGAGATAACTGCATGCCTAGGCACTTATGCTTCCAAAACGTAAAACGCTATTAAGTTGAATACTCATATATGGGAGGCAATGTTTTCCCAGTTCAGAAAAGATGGGAGAAGAAGGACGTACTCTAGACTGCCTGGATACTCTGAGTTAAGTGCATGCAAGTCCCTTATGCTTCCAAAACTATAAACGCGTCTAAGGCAAATACTCATAAATGGCAATGTTGTCCCAGTTGAGGAAAGATGTTAGAACGAGGTCGGATTTAACGCAGGTTGGATACTCTGAGTTACAGGCAGGCCAATTCCCTTATGCTTCCAAAACGTATAAACTCTCTTCAGGCAAACACTCATAAATGGCACTGTTTTCGCAGTGAGGAATGAAGTTAGAACAATGAGAAACGCTAGGCCTGTTGAATACTCTGAGATAAGTGGAAGCCTAAGCCCTTATGCTTCCTAAACTGAAAAATGCTACTAAGACGAAACCTCATAAATGGCTATGTTTTTCTAGTTCAGCAAAGAAGTGAGAAGAAGTACGGACTCTAGGCTGCTTGGACACTCTGAGTTAAGTGCACGCCAAGACCCTTATGCTTCCCAAACCTATAAACGCTACTAAGGCAAATGCTCATAAATGGCAATGTTGTGCTACTTGAGGAAAGAAGTTAGAACGAGGACGGACTTAAGGCTGGTTGGATACTCGGAGGTACAGGCAGGCCAAGTCCCTTTTGCTTCCAAAACGTATAAACTCTCTTCAGGCAAACACTCATAAATGACACTGTCATCCCAGGGAGGAAAGAAGTTAGAACTCGGATAGAGGCTAGGCAGTTTTAACACTCTGAGATTACTGCACGCCTAGGCCCTTATGCTTCCAAAACGTAAACGCTATTAAGTTGAATACTCATAATAGGCAATATTTTCCCAGTTCAGAAAAGGTGTGAGAAGAAGGACGTTCCATAGACTGCTTGGATACTCTGTGTTAAGTGCATGCCAAGTCCCTTATGCTTCCAAACCTATAAACGCGTCTAAGGCAAATACTCATAAATGACAGTGTTGTCCCAGGTGAGGAAAGAAGTTAGAACGAGGACGGACGTAAGGCAGGTTGGATACTCTGAGTTACAGGCAGGCCAAGTCCCTTATGCTTCCAAAACATATCAAAGCTCTTCAGGCAAACACTCATAAATGGCACTGTTTTCGCAGTGAGGAATGAAGGTAGAACAAGGAGAGACGCTAGGCCGGTTGAATACTCTGAGATAAGTGGAAGCCTAGGCCCTTAGGCTTCCAAAACTGAAAAACGCTACTAAGGCGAATCCTCATAAATGGCTATGTTTTCCAAGTTTAGAAAAGAAGTGAGAAGGACGGGCTCTAGGCTGCTTGGACACTCTGAGTTAAGTGCACGCCAAGTCCCTTATGCTTCAAAAACTTATAAACGCTACTAAGGCAAATACTTATAAATGGCAATGTTGTCCCAGTTGAGGAAAGAAGTTAGAACGAGGACGGACTTCAGGCAGGTTGGATACCCTGAGTTAAAGCCAGGCCAAGTCCCTTATGCTTCCAAAACCTGTGAACTCTACTAAGGCAAATACTCATAAATGGCAATGTTTGCCCAGTTCAGAAAAGAAGTGAGAAGAAGGACAGACGCTAGGCAGGTTGAATACTCTGACATAAGTGCACACCTAGGCCCTTATGCTTCCAAAACGTAAAAACGCTGCGAAGGCGAATACTCATAAATGGCAATGTTTTCCCAGTTCAGAAAAGAAATGAGAAGAAGGACGGGTTCTAGGCTGCTTGGATACTCTGAGTTAGTGCAAGCCAAGTCCCTTATGCTTCCAAAACAAATAAATGCTACTAAGGCGAATACTCATAAATGGCAATGTTGTCCCAGTTGAGGAAAGAAGTTAGAATGAGGACGGACTTAAAGCAAGTTGGATACACTGAGTTAAGTGCACGCCAAGGCCCTTATGCTTCCAAAACCTGTAAACACTCTTAAGGCAAACACTCATAAATGGCACTGTTTTCACAGGGAAGAATGAAGTTAGAACAAGGACAGACGTTAGGCAAGTTGAATACTCTGAGGTAAGTGCACGCCTAGGGCCTTATGCTTCAGAAACGTAAAAACGCTGCTAAGGCTTTTACGCATAAATGGCAATGATTTCCCAGTTCAGAAAAGAAGTGAGAAGAAGGAAGGACTCTGGGCTGCTTGGATAATCTGAGTTAAGTGCACGCCAAGTCCCTTATGCTTCCAAAACGTATAAACGCGACTAAGGAGAATACTCATAAATGGCAATGTTATCCCAGTTGAGGATAGAAGTAAGAACAGAGACTGACGCTAGGCCAGTTGGATTCTCTGAGTTAACTGCTTACAAAGCCCCTTATGCTTCCAAAACTTATGAACGCTCTTAAGGCCAATATTCATCAATGGCAGTGTAATCGCACCGGACGAAAGAAGTTAAAACAAGGACAGACTCTAGGCCGGTTGGAAACTCTGAGTTAAGTGCACTCCTAGGCTCTGATGATTCCCACACATATAATCGCTCTTAAGGTTAACACTCATATGTGCGAAAGTGTTCCCAGTGGAGGAAAAAAGTTAAAAAGAGTACGGACTTAAGGCAGGTTGGATACTCTGAGTTAGAGGCAGGCCAAGTCCCTTATAGTTCCAAAACTTATAAACGCTCTTCCAAAACTTATTAACGCTCTTAAGGCGAATACGCATCAATGGCAGTGTATTCGCACCGGACGAAAGAAGTTAAAACAAGGAGAGACTCTAGGCAGGTTGGAAACTCTGAAGTGCACTCCTAGGCTCTTATGATTCCCACACATAACTGAGACTGATAGTCTCAGTTAACTGCTTACCAAGACCCTTATGCTTCCAAAACATAGTCCAAAACATGTCCAAAAGAGGACAGACTCTAGGCAGGTTGGAAACTCTGAGTTAAGTGCACTCCTATGCTCTGATGATTCCCAAACATATAATCGCTCTTAAGGTAAACACTCATATGTGGGAGAGTGTTCCCATTGGAGGAAAGAAGTTAGAACGAGGACGGACTTAAGGCAGGTTGGATACTCTGTGTTACGTGCAGCCCAAGGCCCATATGCTTCCAAAACGTATAAACGCTCTTCAGGCAAACACTCATAAATGGCACTGTTTTCGCCGTGAGTAATGAAGTTAGAACAAGGACAGATGCTAGGCAGTTTGAATACTCTGAGATAAGTGTATGTCTAGGCACTTATGCTTCCACAACGTAAAAACGCTACTAAAGCGAATACTCATATACGGCAATGTTTTCCCAGTTCAGAAAAGAAGTGAGAATAAGGAAGAACTCTAAGCTGCTTGGATACTCTGATTTAAGTGCAGCCAAGTCCTTTATGCTACCAAAACTTTTAAACGCTATTAAGGCGAATACTCATAAATGGCAACGTTGTCCCAGTTGAGGAAAGAAGTTAGAACATGGACCCACGCTAGGCCGGTTGGGTATTCTGAGTTAACTGCTCACCAAGACCCTTATTCTTCCAAAACTTATTAATGCTCTTAAGGCGAATTCTCATCAATGGCAGTGTATTCGCACCGGACGAATGAAGTTAAACAAGGACAGAATCTAGGCAGGTTTGAAACTCTGAGTTAGGTGCACTCCTAGGCTCTTATGATTCCCACACATATAATCCCTCTTAAGGTTATCACTCATGTGGGAGAGTGTTCCCAGTGGAGTAAAGAAGTTAGAATGAGGATGGACTTAAGGCAGGTTGGATACTCTGAGTTAAGTGCAGGACAAGGCCCTTATGCTTCCAAAACGTATAAACCCTCTTCAGGCAAACACTCATAAATGACACTGTTTTCCCAGTGAGGAAATAAGTTAGAACAAGGACAGATGCTAGGCAGGTTGAATACTCTGCGATAAGTACACGCCCAGGCCCTTATGCTTCCAAAACGTAAAAACGCTACTAAGGCGAATACTCATAAATGGCAATGTTTTCCCAGTTCAACAAAGAAGTGAGAAGAAGGACGAACTCTAGGCTGCTTGGATACTCTGAGTTATGTGTATGCCAAGTCCCATATGCTTCCAAAACCTGGGAACGCTACTAAGGAGAATACTCATAAATAGCAATGTTGTCCCAGTGGAGCAAAGATGTTAGATCGAGGACACACTTAAGGTAGGTTGGAGACTCTGAGTTAAGTGCAGGCCAAGTCCCTTATGCTTCCAAAACATATCAACGCTCTTCAGGCAAACACTCATAAATGGCATTGTTTTCGCAGTGAGGAATGAAGTTAGAACAAGGAGAGACGCTAGGCCGGTTGAATACTCTCTGATATGTGGAAGCCTAGGTCCTTAGGCTTCCTAAACTGAAAAACGCTACTAAGGCGAATCCTCATAAGAGGGAGAGTTTTCCTATTTCAGAAAATAATTGAGAAGAAGAACGGACTCTAGGCTGCTTGGACACTCTGAGTTAAGTGCACGTCAGTCCCTTATACTTCCCAAACGTATAAACGCTTCTAAGGCCAATACTCATAAATGGCCATGTTGTCTCAGTTGAGGAAAGAAGTTAGAACTAGGACGGACTTAAGGAAGGTTGGATACTCTGAGTTACAGGCAGGCCAAGTCCCTTATGCTTCCAAAACCTGTGAATGCTCCTAAGGCAAATACTCATAAATGGCAATGTGGTCCCAGTGGAGGAAAGAAGTTAGATCGAGGATGCACTTAAGGCAGGTTGTAAACTCTGAGTTAAGTGCAGGCCAAGTCCCTTATGCTTCCATAACATATCAACGCTCTTCAGGCAAAAACTCATAAATGGCAAAGTTTTCGCAGTGAGGAATGAAGTTAGAACAAGGAGAGACGCTAGGCCGGTTGAATACTCTGAGATAAGTGGAAGACTACGCCCTTATGCTTCCTAAACTGAAAAACGCTACTAAGGCCAATCCTCATAAATGGCAAAGTTTTCCTATTTCAGAAAATAATTGAGAAGAAGGACGGACTCTAGGCTGCTTGGACACTCTGAGTTAAGTGCCCGTCAAGTCCCTTATGCTTCCCAAACGTATAAACGCTACTAAGGCCAGTACTCATAAATGGCAGTGTTGTCCCAGTGGAGGAAAGAAGTTAGAACGAGGACGGACGTAAGGCAGGTTGGATACTCTGAGATACATGCAGGCCAAGACCCTTCTACTTCCAAAACGTATAAACGCTCTTCAGGCAAACACTCATAAATGACACTGTGATCCCAGGGAGGAAAGAAAGTAGAACTCGGACAGAGGCTAGGAAGGTTGAATACTCTGAGATAACTGCACGCCTAGGCACTTATGCTTCCAAAACGTAAAACGCTATTAAGTTGAATACTCATAATAGGCAATGTTTTCCCAGTTCAGAAAAGAAGTGAAAAGAAGGATGTACTCTAGGCTTCTTGGATACTCTGAGTTAAGAGCAACCCAGTCCCTTATGCTTCCAAAACTTATAAACGCGACTAAGGCAAATACTCATAAATGGCAATGCTGTCCCAGTGGAGGAAAGAAGTTAGAACGAGGACGGACTTAAGGCAGGTTGGATACTCTGAGTTACAGGCAAGCCAAGGCCCTTCTGCTTCCAAAACGTATAAACGCTCTTCAGGCAAACACTCATACATGGCACTGTTTTCCCAGAGTGGAAAGAAGATAGAACTAGGACAGACGCGAGGCAGGTTGAAGACTCTGAGATAACTCTACACCTAGGTCCTTATGCTTCCAAAACGTAAAACGCTACTAAGGCGAATACTCATAAATGGCCCTGTTTTCCCAGTTCAGAAAAGACGTGAGAAGAAGGACCAACTCTAGGCTGCTTGGATACTCTGAGTTATGTGTATGCCAAGTCCCATATGCTTCCAAAACCTGGGAACGCTACTAAGGCGAATACTCATAAATAGCAGTGTTGTCCCAGGGGGGGAAAGAAGTTAAATCGAGGACACACTTAAGGTAGGTTGGAGACTCTGAGTTAAGTGCAGGCCAAGTCCCTTATGCTTCCAAAACATATCAACGCTCTTCAGGCAAACACTCATAAATGGAATTGTTTTCGCAGTGAGGAATGAAGTTAGAACAAGGAGAGACGCTAGACCGGTTGAATACTCTCAGATATGTGGAAGCCTAGGTCCTTATGCTTCCTAAACTGAAAAACGCTACTAAGGCGAATCCTCATAAGAGGGAGAGTTTTCCTATTTCAGAAAATAATTGAGAAGAAGAACGGACTCTAGGCTGCTTGGACACTCTGAGTTAAGTGCACATCACTCCCTTATGCTTCCCAAACTTATAAACGCTTCTAAGGCCAATACTCATAAATGGCCATGTTGTCTCAGTTGAGGAAAGAAGTTAGAACTAGGACGGACTTAAGGAAGGTTGGATACTCTGAGTTACAGGCAGGCCAAGTCCCTTATGCTTCCAAAACCTGTGAATGCTCCTAAGGCAAATACTCATAAATGGCAATGTGGTCCCAGTGGAGGAAAGAAGTTAGATCGAGGATGCACTTAAGGCAGGTTGTAAACTCTGAGTTAAGTGCAGGCCAAGTCCCTTATGCTTCCAAAACATATCAACGCTCTTCAGGCAAACACACATAAATGGCAAAGTTTTCGCAGTGAGGAATGAAGTTAGAACAAGGAGAGACGCTAGGCCGGTTGAATACTCTGAGATAAGTGGAAGACTACGCCCTTATGCTTCCTAACTGAAAAACTCTACTAAGGCGAATCCTCATAAATGGCAAAGTTTTCCTATTTCAGAAAATAATTGAGAAGAAGGACGGACTCTAGGCTGCTTGGACACTCTGAGTTAAGTGCCCGTCAAGTCCCTTATGCTTCCCAAACGTATAAACGCTACTAAGGCCAATACTCATAAATGGCAGTGTTGTCCCAGTGGAGGAAAGAAGTTAGAACGAGGACGGACGTAAGGCAGGTTGGATACTCTGAGTTACAGGCAGGCCAAGTCCCTTCTACTTCCAAAACGTATAAACGCTCTTCAGGCAAACACTCATAAATGACACTGTGATCCCAGGGAGGAAAGAAATTAGAACTCGGACAGAGGCTAGGCAGGTTGAATACTCTGAGATAACTGCACGCCTAGGCACTTATGCTTCCAAAACGTAAAACGCTATTAAGTTGAATACTCATAATAGGCAATGTTTTCCCAGTTCAGAAAAGATGGGAGAAGAAGGACGTACTCTAGACTGCTTGGATACTCTGAGTTAAGTGCATGCCAAGTCCCTTGTGCTTCCAAAACCTATAAACGCGACTAAGGCAAATACTCATAAATGGCAATGCTGTCCCAGTTGAGGAAAGAAGTTAGAACGAGGACGGACGTAAGGCAGGTTGGATACTCTGAGTTACAGGCAGGCCAAGTCCCTTCTACTTCCAAAACGTATAAACGCTCTTCAGGCAAACACTCATAAATGACACTGTGATCCCAGGGAGGAAAGAAATTCGAACTCGGACAGAGGCTAGGCAGGTTGAATAATCTGAGATAACTGCACGCCTAGGCACTTATGGCTCCAAAACGTAAAACGCTATTAAGTTGAATACTCATAGTAGGCAATGTTTTCCCAGTTCAGAAAAGAAGTGAAAAGAAGGACGTACTCTAGGCTGCTTGGATACTCTGAGTTAAGAGCAACCCAGTCCCTTATGCTTCCAAAACTTATAAACGCGACTAAGGCAAATACTCATAAATGGCAATGCTGTCCCAGTGGAGGAAAGAAGTTAGAATGAGGACGGACTTAAGGCACGTTGGATACTCTGAGTTACACGCAAGCCAATGCCCTTCTGCTTCCAAAACGTATAAACACTCTTCAGGCAAACACTCATCCATGGCACTGTTTTCCCAGAGTGGAAAGAAGATAGAACTAGGACAGACGCGAGGCAAGTTGCAGACTCTGAGATAACTCTACACCTAGGTCCTTATGCTTCCAAAACGTAAAACGCTACTAAGGCGAATACTCATAAATGGCCCTGTTTTCCCAGTTCAGAAAAGAAGTGAGAAGAAGGACGAACTCTAGGCTGCTTGGATACTCTGAGTTATGTGTATGCCAAGTCCCATATGCTTCCAAAACCTGGGAACGCTTCTAAGGCGAATACTCATAAATAGCAATGTTGTCCCAGTGGAGGAAAGAAGTTAGATCGAGGACACACTTAAGGTAAGTTGGAGACTCTGAGTTAAGTGCAGGCCAAGTCCCTTATGCTTCCAAAACATATCAACGCTCTTCAGGCAAACACTCATAAATGGCATTGTTTTCGCAGTGAGGAATGAAGTTAGAACAAGGAGAGACGCTAGGCCGGTTGAATACTCTCAGATATGTGGAAGCCTAGGTCCTTAGGCTTCCTAAACTGAAAAACGCTACTAAGGCGAATCCTCATAAGAGGGAGAGTTTTCCTATTTCAGAAAATAATTGAGAAGCAGAACGGACTCTAGGCTGCTTGGACACTCTGAGTTAAGTGCACGTCAGTCCCTTATACTTCCCAAACGTATAAACGCTTCTAAGGCCAATACTCATAAATGGCCATGTTGTCTCAGTTGAGGAAAGAAGTTAGAACTAGGACGGACTTAAGGAAGGTTGGATACTCTGAGTTACAGGCAGGCCAAGTCCCTTATGCTTCCAAAACCTGTGAATGCTCCTAAGGCAAATACTCATAAATGGCAATGTGGTCCCAGTGGAGGAAAGAAGTTAGATCGAGGATGCACTTAAGGCAGGTTGTAAACTCTGAGTTAAGTGCAGGCCAAGTCCCTTATGCTTCCATAACATATCAACGCTCTTCAGGCAAAAACTCATAAATGGCAAAGTTTTCGCAGTGAGGAATGAAGTTAGAACAAGGAGAGACGCTAGGCCGGTTGAATACTCTGAGATAAGTGGAAGACTACGCCCTTATGCTTCCTAAACTGAAAAACTCTACTAAGGCGAATCCTCATAAATGGCAAAGTTTTCCTATTTCAGAAAATAATTGAGAAGAAGGACGGACTCTAGGCTGCTTGGACAGAGGCTATGCAGGTTGAATACTCTGAGATAACTGCACGCCTAGGCACTTATGCTTCCAAAACGTAAAACGCTATTAAGTTGAATACTCATAATAGGCAATGTTTTCCCAGTTCAGAAAAGATGGGAGAAGAAGGACGTACTCTAGACTGCTTGGATACTCTGAGTTAAGTGCATGCCAAGTCCCTTGTGCTTCCAAAACCTATAAACGCGACTAAGGCAAATACTCATAAATGGCAATGCTGTCCCAGTTGAGGAAAGAAGTTAGAACGAGGACGGACGTAAGGCAGGTTGGATACTCTGAGTTACAGGCAGGCCAAGTCCCTTCTACTTCCAAAACGTATAAACGCTCTTCAGGCAAACACTCATAAATGACACTGTGATCCCAGGGAGGAAAGAAATTCGAACTCGGACAGAGGCTAGGCAGGTTGAATAATCTGAGATAACTGCACGCCTAGGCACTTATGGCTCCAAAACGTAAAACGCTATTAAGTTGAATACTCAGAGTAGGCAATGTTTTCCCAGTTCAGAAAAGAAGTGAAAAGAAGGACGTACTCTAGGCTGCTTGGATACTCTGAGTTAAGAGCAACCCAGTCCCTTATGCTTCCAAAACTTATAAACGCGACTAAGGCAAATACTCATAAATGGCAATGCTGTCCCAGTGGAGGAAAGAAGTTAGAATGAGGACGGACTTAAGGCACGTTGGATACTCTGAGTTACACGCAAGCCAATGCCCTTCTGCTTCCGAAACGTATAAACACTCTTCAGGCAAACACTCATCCATGGCACTGTTTTCCCAGAGTGGAAAGAAGATAGAACTAGGACAGACGCGAGGCAAGTTGAAGACTCTGAGATAACTCTACACCTAGGTCCTTATGCTTCCAAAACGTAAAACGCTACTAAGGCGAATACTCATAAATGGCCCTGTTTTCCCAGTTCAGAAAAGAAGTGAGAAGAAGGACGAACTCTAGGCTGCTTGGATACTCTGAGTTATGTGTATGCCAAGTCCCATATGCTTCCAAAACCTGGGAACGCTTCTAAGGCGAATACTCATAAATAGCAATGTTGTCCCAGTGGAGGAAAGAAGTTAGATCGAGGACACACTTAAGGTAAGTTGGAGACTCTGAGTTAAGTGCAGGCCAAGTCCCTTATGCTTCCAAAACATATCAACGCTCTTCAGGCAAACACTCATAAATGGCATTGTTTCCGCAGTGAGGAATGAAGTTAGAACAAGGAGAGACGCTAGGCCGGTTGAATACTCTCTGATATGTGGAAGCCTAGGTCCTTAGGCTTCCTAAACTGAAAAACGCTACTAAGGCGAATCCTCATAAGAGGGAGAGTTTTCCTATTTCAGAAAATAATTGAGAAGAAGAACGGACTCTAGGCTGCTTGGACACTCTGAGTTAAGTGCACGTCAGTCCCTTATACTTCCCAAACGTATAAACGCTTCTAAGGCCAATACTCATAAATGGCCATGTTGTCTCAGTTGAGGAAAGAAGTTAGAACTAGGACGGACTTAAGGAAGGTTGGATACTCTGAGTTACAGGCAGGCCAAGTCCCTTATGCTTCCAAAACCTGTGAATGCTCCTAAGGCAAATACTCATAAATGGCAATGTGGTCCCAGTGGAGGAAAGAAGTTAGATCGAGGATGCACTTAAGGCAGGTTGTAAACTCTGAGTTAAGTGCAGGCCAAGTCCCTTATGCTTCCATAACATATCAACGCTCTTCAGGCAAAAACTCATAAATGGCAAAGTTTTCGCAGTGAGGAATGAAGTTAGAACAAGGAGAGACGCTAGGCCGGTTGAATACTCTGAGATAAGTGGAAGACTACGCCCTTATGCTTCCTAAACTGAAAAACTCTACTAAGGCGAATCCTCATAAATGGCAAAGTTTTCCTATTTCAGAAAATAATTGAGAAGAAGGACGGACTCTAGGCTGCTTGGACAGAGGCTATGCAGGTTGAATACTCTGAGATAACTGCACGCCTAGGCACTTATGCTTCCAAAACGTAAAACGCTATTAAGTTGAATACTCATAATAGGCAATGTTTTCCCAGTTCAGAAAAGATGGGAGAAGAAGGACGTACTCTAGACTGCTTGGATACTCTGAGTTAAGTGCATGCCAAGTCCCTTGTGCTTCCAAAACCTATAAACGCGACTAAGGCAAATACTCATAAATGGCAATGCTGTCCCAGTTGAGGAAAGAAGTTAGAACGAGGACGGACGTAAGGCAGGTTGGATACTCTGAGTTACAGGCAGGCCAAGTCCCTTCTACTTCCAAAACGTATAAACGCTCTTCAGGCAAACACTCATAAATGACACTGTGATCCCAGGGAGGAAAGAAATTCGAACTCGGACAGAGGCTAGGCAGGTTGAATAATCTGAGATAACTGCACGCCTAGGCACTTATGGCTCCAAAACGTAAAACGCTATTAAGTTGAATACTCAGAGTAGGCAATGTTTTCCCAGTTCAGAAAAGAAGTGAAAAGAAGGACGTACTCTAGGCTGCTTGGATACTCTGAGTTAAGAGCAACCCAGTCCCTTATGCTTCCAAAACTTATAAACGCGACTAAGGCAAATACTCATAAATGGCAATGCTGTCCCAGTGGAGGAAAGAAGTTAGAATGAGGACGGACTTAAGGCACGTTGGATACTCTGAGTTACACGCAAGCCAATGCCCTTCTGCTTCCGAAACGTATAAACACTCTTCAGGCAAACACTCATCCATGGCACTGTTTTCCCAGAGTGGAAAGAAGATAGAACTAGGACAGACGCGAGGCAAGTTGAAGACTCTGAGATAACTCTACACCTAGGTCCTTATGCTTCCAAAACGTAAAACGCTACTAAGGCGAATACTCATAAATGGCCCTGTTTTCCCAGTTCAGAAAAGAAGTGAGAAGAAGGACGAACTCTAGGCTGCTTGGATACTCTGAGTTATGTGTATGCCAAGTCCCATATGCTTCCAAAACCTGGGAACGCTTCTAAGGCGAATACTCATAAATAGCAATGTTGTCCCAGTGGAGGAAAGAAGTTAGATCGAGGACACACTTAAGGTAAGTTGGAGACTCTGAGTTAAGTGCAGGCCAAGGCCCTTATGCTTCCAAAACATATCAACGCTCTTCAGGCAAACACTCATAAATGGCATTGTTTCCGCAGTGAGGAATGAAGTTAGAACAAGGAGAGACGCTAGGCCGGTTGAATACTCTCTGATATGTGGAAGCCTAGGTCCTTAGGCTTCCTAAACTGAAAAACGCTACTAAGGCGAATCCTCATAAGAGGGAGAGTTTTCCTATTTCAGAAAATAATTGAGAAGAAGAACGGACTCTAGGCTGCTTGGACACTCTGAGTTAAGTGCACGTCAGTCCCTTATACTTCCCAAACGTATAAACGCTTCTAAGGCCAATACTCATAAATGGCCATGTTGTCTCAGTTGAGGAAAGAAGTTAGAACTAGGACGGACTTAAGGAAGGTTGGATACTCTGAGTTACAGGCAGGCCAAGTCCCTTATGCTTCCAAAACCTGTGAATGCTCCTAAGGCAAATACTCATAAATGGCAATGTGGTCCCAGTGGAGGAAAGAAGTTAGATCGAGGATGCACTTAAGGCAGGTTGTAAACTCTGAGTTAAGTGCAGGCCAAGTCCCTTATGCTTCCATAACATATCAACGCTCTTCAGGCAAAAACTCATAAATGGCAAAGTTTTCGCAGTGAGGAATGAAGTTAGAACAAGGAGAGACGCTAGGCCGGTTGAATACTCTGAGATAAGTGGAAGACTACGCCCTTATGCTTCCTAAACTGAAAAACTCTACTAAGGCGAATCCTCATAAATGGCAAAGTTTTCCTATTTCAGAAAATAATTGAGAAGAAGGACGGACTCTAGGCTGCTTGGACAGAGGCTATGCAGGTTGAATACTCTGAGATAACTGCACGCCTAGGCACTTATGCTTCCAAAACGTAAAACGCTATTAAGTTGAATACTCATAATAGGCAATGTTTTCCCAGTTCAGAAAAGATGGGAGAAGAAGGACGTACTCTAGACTGCTTGGATACTCTGAGTTAAGTGCATGCCAAGTCCCTTGTGCTTCCAAAACCTATAAACGCGACTAAGGCAAATACTCATAAATGGCAATGCTGTCCCAGTTGAGGAAAGAAGTTAGAACGAGGACGGACGTAAGGCAGGTTGGATACTCTGAGTTACAGGCAGGCCAAGTCCCTTCTACTTCCAAAACGTATAAACGCTCTTCAGGCAAACACTCATAAATGACACTGTGATCCCAGGGAGGAAAGAAATTCGAACTCGGACAGAGGCTAGGCAGGTTGAATAATCTGAGATAACTGCACGCCTAGGCACTTATGGCTCCAAAACGTAAAACGCTATTAAGTTGAATACTCAGAGTAGGCAATGTTTTCCCAGTTCAGAAAAGAAGTGAAAAGAAGGACGTACTCTAGGCTGCTTGGATACTCTGAGTTAAGAGCAACCCAGTCCCTTATGCTTCCAAAACTTATAAACGCGACTAAGGCAAATACTCATAAATGGCAATGCTGTCCCAGTGGAGGAAAGAAGTTAGAATGAGGACGGACTTAAGGCACGTTGGATACTCTGAGTTACACGCAAGCCAATGCCCTTCTGCTTCCGAAACGTATAAACACTCTTCAGGCAAACACTCATCCATGGCACTGTTTTCCCAGAGTGGAAAGAAGATAGAACTAGGACAGACGCGAGGCAAGTTGAAGACTCTGAGATAACTCTACACCTAGGTCCTTATGCTTCCAAAACGTAAAACGCTACTAAGGCGAATACTCATAAATGGCCCTGTTTTCCCAGTTCAGAAAAGAAGTGAGAAGAAGGACGAACTCTAGGCTGCTTGGATACTCTGAGTTATGTGTATGCCAAGTCCCATATGCTTCCAAAACCTGGGAACGCTTCTAAGGCGAATACTCATAAATAGCAATGTTGTCCCAGTGGAGGAAAGAAGTTAGATCGAGGACACACTTAAGGTAAGTTGGAGACTCTGAGTTAAGTGCAGGCCAAGTCCCTGATGCTTCCAAAACATATCAACGCTCTTCAGGCAAACACTCATAAATGGCATTGTTTTCGCAGTGAGGAATGAAGTTAGAACAAGGAGAGACGCTAGGCCGGTTGAATACTCTCTGATATGTGGAAGCCTAGGTCCTTAGGCTTCCTAAACTGAAAAACGCTACTAAGGCGAATCCTCATAAGAGGGAGAGTTTTCCTATTTCAGAAAATAATTGAGAAGAAGAACGGACTCTAGGCTGCTTGGACACTCTGAGTTAAGTGCACGTCAGTCCCTTATACTTCCCAAACGTATAAACGCTTCTAAGGCCAATACTCATAAATGGCCATGTTGTCTCAGTTGAGGAAAGAAGTTAGAACTAGGACGGACTTAAGGAAGGTTGGATACTCTGAGTTACAGGCAGGCCAAGTCCCTTATGCTTCCAAAACCTGTGAATGCTCCTAAGGCAAATACTCATAAATGGCAATGTGGTCCCAGTGGAGGAAAGAAGTTAGATCGAGGATGCACTTAAGGCAGGTTGTAAACTCTGAGTTAAGTGCAGGCCAAGTCCCTTATGCTTCCATAACATATCAACGCTCTTCAGGCAAAAACTCATAAATGGCAAAGTTTTCGCAGTGAGGAATGAAGTTAGAACAAGGAGAGACGCTAGGCCGGTTGAATACTCTGAGATAAGTGGAAGACTACGCCCTTATGCTTCCTAAACTGAAAAACGCTACTAAGGCGAATCCTCATAAATGGCAAAGTTTTCCTATTTCAGAAAATAATTGAGAAGAAGGACGGACTCTAGGCTGCTTGGACACTCTGAGTTAAGTGCCCGTCAAGTCCCTTATGCTTCCCAAACGTATAAACGCTACTAAGGCCAGTACTCATAAATGGCAGTGTTGTCCCAGTGGAGGAAAGAAGTTAGAACGAGGACGGACGTAAGGCAGGTTGGATACTCTGAGATACATGCAGGCCAAGACCCTTCTACTTCCAAAACGTATAAACGCTCTTCAGGCAAACACTCATAAATGACACTGTGATCCCAGGGAGGAAAGAAAGTAGAACTCGGACAGAGGCTAGGAAGGTTGAATACTCTGAGATAACTGCACGCCTAGGCACTTATGCTTCCAAAACGTAAAACGCTATTAAGTTGAATACTCATAATAGGCAATGTTTTCCCAGATCAGAAAAGAAGTGAAAAGAAGGACGTACTCTAGGCTTCTTGGATACTCTGAGTTAAGAGCAACCCAGTCCCTTATGCTTCCAAAACTTATAAACGCGACTAAGGCAAATACTCATAAATGGCAATGCTGTCCCAGTGGAGGAAAGAAGTTAGAACGAGGACGGACTTAAGGCAGGTTGGATACTCTGAGTTACAGGCAAGCCAAGGCCCTTCTGCTTCCAAAACGTATAAACGCTCTTCAGGCAAACACTCATACATGGCACTGTTTTCCCAGAGTGGAAAGAAGATAGAACTAGGACAGACGCGAGGCAGGTTGAAGACTCTGAGATAACTCTACACCTAGGTCCTTATGCTTCCAAAACGTAAAACGCTACTAAGGCGAATACTCATAAATGGCCCTGTTTTCCCAGTTCAGAAAAGACGTGAGAAGAAGGACGAACTCTAGGCTGCTTGGATACTCTGAGTTATGTGTATGCCAAGTCCCATATGCTTCCAAAACCTGGGAACGCTACTAAGGCGAATACTCATAAATAGCAGTGTTGTCCCAGGGGGGGAAAGAAGTTAGATCGAGGACACACTTAAGGTAGGTTGGAGACTCTGAGTTAAGTGCAGGCCAAGGCCCTGATGCTTCCAAAACATATCAACGCTCTTCAGGCAAACACTCATAAATGGAATTGTTTTCGCAGTGAGGAATGAAGTTAGAACAAGGAGAGACGCTAGGCCGGTTGAATACTCTGAGATATGTGGAAGCCTAGGTCCTTATGCTTCCTAAACTGAAAAACGCTACTAAGGCGAATCCTCATAAGAGGGAGAGTTTTCCTATTTCAGAAAATAATTGAGAAGAAGAACGGACTCTAGGCTGCTTGGACACTCTGAGTTAAGTGCACATCACTCCCTTATGCTTCCCAAACTTATAAACGCTTCTAAGGCCAATACTCATAAATGGCCATGTTGTCTCAGTTGAGGAAAGAAGTTAGAACTAGGACGGACTTAAGGAAGGTTGGATACTCTGAGTTACAGGCAGGCCAAGTCCCTTATGCTTCCAAAACCTGTGAATGCTCCTAAGGCAAATACTCATAAATGGCAATGTGGTCCCAGTGGAGGAAAGAAGTTAGATCGAGGATGCACTTAAGGCAGGTTGTAAACTCTGAGTTAAGTGCAGGCCAAGTCCCTTATGCTTCCAAAACATATCAACGCTCTTCAGGCAAACACACATAAATGGCAAAGTTTTCGCAGTGAGGAATGAAGTTAGAACAAGGAGAGACGCTAGGCCGGTTGAATACTCTGAGATAAGTGGAAGACTACGCCCTTATGCTTCCTAACTGAAAAACTCTACTAAGGCGAATCCTCATAAATGGCAAAGTTTTCCTATTTCAGAAAATAATTGAGAAGAAGGACGGACTCTAGGCTGCTTGGACACTCTGAGTTAAGTGCCCGTCAAGTCCCTTATGCTTCCCAAACGTATAAACGCTACTAAGGCCAATACTCATAAATGGCAGTGTTGTCCCAGTGGAGGAAAGAAGTTAGAACGAGGACGGATGTAAGGCAGGTTGGATACTCTGAGTTACAGGCAGGCCAAGTCCCTTCTACTTCCAAAACGTATAAACGCTCTTCAGGCAAACACTCATAAATGACACTGTGATCCCAGGGAGGAAAGAAATTAGAACTCGGACAGAGGCTAGGCAGGTTGAATACTCTGAGATAACTGCACGCCTAGGCACTTATGCTTCCAAAACGTAAAACGCTATTAAGTTGAATACTCATAATAGGCAATGTTTTCCCAGTTCAGAAAAGATGGGAGAAGAAGGACGTACTCTAGACTGCTTGGATACTCTGAGTTAAGTGCATGCCAAGTCCCTTGTTCTTCCAAAACCTATAAACGCGACTAAGGCAAATACTCATAAATGGCAATGCTGTCCCAGTTGAGGAAAGAAGTTAGAACGAGGACGGACGTAAGGCAGGTTGGATACTCTGAGTTACAGGCAGGCCAAGTCCCTTCTACTTCCAAAACGTATAAACGCTCTTCAGGCAAACACTCATAAATGACACTGTTATCCCAGGGAGGAAAGAAATTAGAACTCGGACAGAGGCTAGGCAGGTTGAATAATCTGAGATAACTGCAAGCCTAGGCACTTATGGCTCCAAAACGTAAAACGCTATTAAGTTGAATACTCATAGTAGGCAATGTTTTCCCAGTTCAGAAAAGAAGTGAAAAGAAGGACGTACTCTAGGCTGCTTGGATACTCTGAGTTAAGGGCAAACCAGTCCCTTATGCTTCCAAAATTTATAAACGCGACTAAGGCAAATACTCATAAATGGCAATGTTGTCCCAGTGGAGGAAAGAAGATAGAACGAGGACGGACTTAAGGCAGGTTGGATACTCTGAGTTACAGGCAGGCCAAGGCTCTTCTGCTTTCAAAACGTATAAACGCTCTTCAGGCAAACACTCATAAATGACACTGTTATCCCAGGGAGGAAAGAAATTAGAACTCGGACAGAGGCTAGGCAGGATGAATACTCTGAGATAACTGCATGCCTAGGCACTTATGCTTCCAAAACGTAAAACGCTATTAAGTTGAATACTCATATATGGGAGGCAATGTTTTCCCAGTTCAGAAAAGATGGGAGAAGAAGGACGTACTCTAGACTGCCTGGATACTCTGAGTTAAGTGCATGCAAGTCCCTTATGCTTCCAAAACTATAAACGCGTCTAAGGCAAATACTCATAAATGGCAATGTTGTCCCAGTTGAGGAAAGATGTTAGAACGAGGTCGGATTTAACGCAGGTTGGATACTCTGAGTTACAGGCAGGCCAATTCCCTTATGCTTCCAAAACGTATAAACTCTCTTCAGGCAAACACTCATAAATGGCACTGTTTTCGCAGTGAGGAATGAAGTTAGAACAATGAGAAACGCTAGGCCTGTTGAATACTCTGAGATAAGTGGAAGCCTAAGCCCTTATGCTTCCTAAACTGAAAAATGCTACTAAGACGAAACCTCATAAATGGCTATGTTTTTCTAGTTCAGCAAAGAAGTGAGAAGAAGTACGGACTCTAGGCTGCTTGGACACTCTGAGTTAAGTGCACGCCAAGACCCTTATGCTTCCCAAACCTATAAACGCTACTAAGGCAAATGCTCATAAATGGCAATGTTGTGCTACTTGAGGAAAGAAGTTAGAACGAGGACGGACTTAAGGCTGGTTGGATACTCGGAGGTACAGGCAGGCCAAGTCCCTTTTGCTTCCAAAACGTATAAACTCTCTTCAGGCAAACACTCATAAATGACACTGTCATCCCAGGGAGGAAAGAAGTTAGAACTCGGATAGAGGCTAGGCAGTTTTAACACTCTGAGATTACTGCACGCCTAGGCCCTTATGCTTCCAAAACGTAAACGCTATTAAGTTGAATACTCATAATAGGCAATATTTTCCCAGTTCAGAAAAGGTGTGAGAAGAAGGACGTTCCATAGACTGCTTGGATACTCTGTGTTAAGTGCATGCCAAGTCCCTTATGCTTCCAAACCTATAAACGCGTCTAAGGCAAATACTCATAAATGACAGTGTTGTCCCAGGTGAGGAAAGAAGTTAGAACGAGGACGGACGTAAGGCAGGTTGGATACTCTGAGTTACAGGCAGGCCAAGTCCCTTATGCTTCCAAAACATATCAAAGCTCTTCAGGCAAACACTCATAAATGGCACTGTTTTCGCAGTGAGGAATGAAGGTAGAACAAGGAGAGACGCTAGGCCGGTTGAATACTCTGAGATAAGTGGAAGCCTAGGCCCTTAGGCTTCCAAAACTGAAAAACGCTACTAAGGCGAATCCTCATAAATGGCTATGTTTTCCAAGTTTAGAAAAGAAGTGAGAAGGACGGGCTCTAGGCTGCTTGGACACTCTGAGTTAAGTGCACGCCAAGTCCCTTATGCTTCAAAAACTTATAAACGCTACTAAGGCAAATACTTATAAATGGCAATGTTGTCCCAGTTGAGGAAAGAAGTTAGAACGAGGACGGACTTCAGGCAGGTTGGATACCCTGAGTTAAAGCCAGGCCAAGTCCCTTATGCTTCCAAAACCTGTGAACTCTACTAAGGCAAATACTCATAAATGGCAATGTTTGCCCAGTTCAGAAAAGAAGTGAGAAGAAGGACAGACGCTAGGCAGGTTGAATACTCTGACATAAGTGCACACCTAGGCCCTTATGCTTCCAAAACGTAAAAACGCTGCGAAGGCGAATACTCATAAATGGCAATGTTTTCCCAGTTCAGAAAAGAAATGAGAAGAAGGACGGGTTCTAGGCTGCTTGGATACTCTGAGTTAGTGCAAGCCAAGTCCCTTATGCTTCCAAAACAAATAAATGCTACTAAGGCGAATACTCATAAATGGCAATGTTGTCCCAGTTGAGGAAAGAAGTTAGAATGAGGACGGACTTAAAGCAAGTTGGATACACTGAGTTAAGTGCACGCCAAGGCCCTTATGCTTCCAAAACCTGTAAACACTCTTAAGGCAAACACTCATAAATGGCACTGTTTTCACAGGGAAGAATGAAGTTAGAACAAGGACAGACGTTAGGCAAGTTGAATACTCTGAGGTAAGTGCACGCCTAGGGCCTTATGCTTCAGAAACGTAAAAACGCTGCTAAGGCTTTTACGCATAAATGGCAATGATTTCCCAGTTCAGAAAAGAAGTGAGAAGAAGGAAGGACTCTGGGCTGCTTGGATAATCTGAGTTAAGTGCACGCCAAGTCCCTTATGCTTCCAAAACGTATAAACGCGACTAAGGAGAATACTCATAAATGGCAATGTTATCCCAGTTGAGGATAGAAGTAAGAACAGAGACTGACGCTAGGCCAGTTGGATTCTCTGAGTTAACTGCTTACAAAGCCCCTTATGCTTCCAAAACTTATGAACGCTCTTAAGGCCAATATTCATCAATGGCAGTGTAATCGCACCGGACGAAAGAAGTTAAAACAAGGACAGACTCTAGGCCGGTTGGAAACTCTGAGTTAAGTGCACTCCTAGGCTCTGATGATTCCCACACATATAATCGCTCTTAAGGTTAACACTCATATGTGCGAAAGTGTTCCCAGTGGAGGAAAAAAGTTAAAAAGAGTACGGACTTAAGGCAGGTTGGATACTCTGAGTTAGAGGCAGGCCAAGTCCCTTATAGTTCCAAAACTTATAAACGCTCTTCCAAAACTTATTAACGCTCTTAAGGCGAATACGCATCAATGGCAGTGTATTCGCACCGGACGAAAGAAGTTAAAACAAGGAGAGACTCTAGGCAGGTTGGAAACTCTGAAGTGCACTCCTAGGCTCTTATGATTCCCACACATAACTGAGACTGATAGTCTCAGTTAACTGCTTACCAAGACCCTTATGCTTCCAAAACATAGTCCAAAACATGTCCAAAAGAGGACAGACTCTAGGCAGGTTGGAAACTCTGAGTTAAGTGCACTCCTATGCTCTGATGATTCCCAAACATATAATCGCTCTTAAGGTAAACACTCATATGTGGGAGAGTGTTCCCATTGGAGGAAAGAAGTTAGAACGAGGACGGACTTAAGGCAGGTTGGATACTCTGTGTTACGTGCAGCCCAAGGCCCATATGCTTCCAAAACGTATAAACGCTCTTCAGGCAAACACTCATAAATGGCACTGTTTTCGCCGTGAGTAATGAAGTTAGAACAAGGACAGATGCTAGGCAGTTTGAATACTCTGAGATAAGTGTACGTCTAGGCACTTATGCTTCCACAACGTAAAAACGCTACTAAAGCGAATACTCATATACGGCAATGTTTTCCCAGTTCAGAAAAGAAGTGAGAATAAGGAAGAACTCTAAGCTGCTTGGATACTCTGATTTAAGTGCAGCCAAGTCCTTTATGCTACCAAAACTTTTAAACGCTATTAAGGCGAATACTCATAAATGGCAACGTTGTCCCAGTTGAGGAAAGAAGTTAGAACATGGACCCACGCTAGGCCGGTTGGGTATTCTGAGTTAACTGCTCACCAAGACCCTTATTCTTCCAAAACTTATTAATGCTCTTAAGGCGAATTCTCATCAATGGCAGTGTATTCGCACCGGACGAAAGAAGTTAAACAAGGACAGAATCTAGGCAGGTTTGAAACTCTGAGTTAGGTGCACTCCTAGGCTCTTATGATTCCCACACATATAATCCCTCTTAAGGTTATCACTCATGTGGGAGAGTGTTCCCAGTGGAGTAAAGAAGTTAGAATGAGGATGGACTTAAGGCAGGTTGGATACTCTGAGTTAAGTGCAGGACAAGGCCCTTATGCTTCCAAAACGTATAAACCCTCTTCAGGCAAACACTCATAAATGACACTGTTTTCCCAGTGAGGAAATAAGTTAGAACAAGGACAGATGCTAGGCAGGTTGAATACTCTGCGATAAGTACACGCCCAGGCCCTTATGCTTCCAAAACGTAAAAACGCTACTAAGGCGAATACTCATAAATGGCAATGTTTTCCCAGTTCAACAAAGAAGTGAGAAGAAGGACGAACTCTAGGCTGCTTGGATACTCTAAGTTAAGTGCATGCCAAGTCCCTTATGCTTCCAAAACCTATAAACGCTACGAAGGCGTATACTCATAAATGGTAATGTTGTCCCAGTTGAGGAAAGAAGTTCGAACAAGGGCGGACTTAAGGCAGGTTGGATACTCTGAGTTAAGTGCAGACCAAGGCCCTTATGCTTCCAAAACGTATAAACGCTCTTAAGGCAAACTCTCATAAATGACACTGTTTTCGCAGTGAGGAATGAAGTTAGAACAAGGACAGACCCTAGGCAGGTTGAAAACACCGAGATAAGTGCACGCCTAGGCCCTTATGCTTCCACAACGTAAAAACGCTACTAAGGCGAATAATCATAAATGGCAACGTTTTCCCAGTTGAGGATAGAAGTTAGAAGAAAGACAGACGCTAGGCCAGTTGGATATTCTGAGTTAACTGCTCACTAAGCCCCTTATGCTTCCAAAAGTTATTAACGCTCTTAAGGCGAATATTCATCAATGGCAGTGTATTCGCACCGGACGAAAGAAGTTAAAACAAGGACAGACTCTAGGCAGGTTGGAAACTCTGAGTTAAGTGCACTCCTAGGCTCTTATGATTCCCACACATATAATCGCTCTTAAGGTTAACACTCATATGTGGGAAAGTGTTCCCAGTGGAGGAAAGAAGTTAGAACGAGGACGGACTTAAGGCAGGGTGGATACTCTGAGTTAAGTGCAGCCCAAGGACCTTATGCTTCCAAAACGTATAAACGCTCTTCAGGCAAACACTCATAAATGGCACTGTTTTCCCAGTGAGGAAAGAAGTTAGAAGAAGGACAGACGCTAGGCAAGTTGAATACTCTGAGATAAATGCACGCCTAGGCCCTTATGCTTCCAAAACGTAAAAACACTACTAAGGTGCATACTCATAAATGGCAATGTTTTCCCAGTTCAGAAAAGAAGTGAGAAGAAGGACAAACTATAGGCTTCTTGGATACTCTGAGTTAAGTGCACGCCAAGTCCCTTATGATTCCAAAACTTATAAACGCTACCAATCCCTATAAAAGCTCTTAAGGCGAATACTCATCAATGGCAATGTTTTCGCATTTGAAGAAAAAGTTAGAACAAGGACAGACTCCAGGCTGGTTGGAACTCTGAGTTAAGTGCACACCAAGGCCCTTATGCTTCCATAACGTATAAACGCTCTTAAGGCGAATGTTCCTCAATGGCAGTGTTTTCCCAGTTGAAGAAAGAAGTTACAACAAGGACGGAACCTAGGCAGTTTGGATACTCTCAGTGAAGTGCATACCTGGGCCCCTATGCTTCCAAAACATAGAATCGGGCTTAAGGTGAACGCTCATATGTGGGAGAGTGTTCCCAGTTGAGGAAAGAAGTTAGAACGAGGACGGACTTAAGGCACGCTGGATACTCTGAATTAAGGTCATGCTAAGTCCCTTATGCCTCCAAAATGTATGGTCGCTCTCAAGGCTAACACACATATGGGCAGAGTGTTCCCAATTCAGAAAATAAGTTAGAAGATGGTGGACTCTAGGCTGCTTGGATACTCTGAGTTAAGTGCATGACAAAGCGCTAATGCTTCCAAAACATATAAACGCTACTAAGGCGAATACTCATGAATGGCAATGTTTTCCCAGTTGAGGATAGAAGGTAGAACAAAGACAGAAGAGAGGCCGGTTGGAAACTCTGACATAAGTGATACCCAAGGCCCTTATGCTTCCAAAACTTATAGTCGCTCTCAGGGCTAACGGACATATGTGGCAGAGTGTTCCCAGTTCAGAAAAGAAGTGAGAAGAAGGAGGGACTCTAGGCTGCTTGGATACTCTGAGTTAAGTGCGCGACAAGGCCCTATGCTTCAAAAACCTATAAACGCTACTAAGACGAATACTCATAAATGGCAATGTTGTCCCAGTTGAGGAAAGAAGTTACAACAAGGACAGACGCCAGGCCGGTTGGATATTCTGAGTTAAGTGCTCACCAAGCCATTTATGCTTCCAAAACATATAAACGCTCTTAAGGCAAATACTCATAAATGGCAATCTTTTCCCAGTTGAGGATAGAAGTTAGAACAAAAACAGCGAGGCCAGTTGGATACTCTGAGATAAGTGATAGCCAAGGCCCTTACGCTTCCAAAATGTATGGTCGCTCTCAAGGTTAACGGACATATGTGGCAGAGTGTTCCCAGTTCAGAAAAGAAGTGAGAAGAAGGACGGACTCTAGGCTGCTTGGTTACTCTAAGTTAAGTGCACGACAAGTCCCTTATGCTTCCAAACCGTATAAACACTACTAAGGTGAATACTCATAAATGGCAATGTTGTCCCAGTTGAGGAAAGAAGTTAGAACAAGGAAAGACACTAGTCCTGTTGGATATTCTGAGTTAAGTGCTCACCAAGCCCATTATGCTTCCAAAACGTATAAACGCTCTTAAGGCAAATATTCATCAATGGCAGTGTATTCGCATTTGAAGAAAAAGTTAGAACAAGAAAAAGTTAGAACAAGGACAGACTCCAGGCAGGTTGGAACTCTGAGTTAAGTGCACACCAAGGCCCTTATGCTTCCATAACGTATAAACGCTCTTAAGGTGAATACTCCTCAATGGCAGTGTTTTCCCAGTTGAGGAAAGAAGTTACAACAAGGACGGAACCTAGGCAGTTTGGATACTCTGAGTGAAGTGCACACCTGGGACCCTATGCTTCCAAAACATAGAATCGCACTTAAGGTGAACGCTCATATGTGGGAGAGTGTTCCCAGTTGAGGAAAGAAGTTAGAACGAGGACGGACTTAAGGCACGCTGGATACTCTGAGGTAAGTGATAGCCAAGGTCCTTATGCTTCCAAAATGTATGGTCGCTCTCAAGGCTAACACACATATGTGGCAGCGTGTTCCCAGTTAAGAAAAGAAGTTAGAAGAAGGACGGACTCTAGGCTGCTTGGATACTCTGAGTTAAGTGCATGACACGGTGCTAATGCTTTCAAAACATATAAATGCTACTAAGGCGAATACTCATGAATGGCAAAGTTTTCCCAGTTGAGGATAGAAGTTAGAACAAAGACAGAAGCGAGGCTGGTTGGAAACTCTGAGATAAGTGATAGCCAAGGCCCTTATGCTTCCAAAACTTATGGTGGCTCTCAAGGCTAACGGACATATGTGGCAGAGTGTTCCCAGTTCAGAAAAGAAGTGAGAAGAAGGAGGGACTCTAGGCTGCTTGGATACTCTGAGTTAAGTGCACGACAAGGCCCTAAGCTTCAAAAACCTATAAACGCTAGTAAGACGAATACTCATAAATGGCAATATTGTCCCAGTTGAGGAAAGAAGTTAGAACCAGGCCAAACGCCAGGCCGGTTGGATATTCTGAGTTAAGTGCTCACCAAGCCATTTATGCTTCCAAAACATATAAACGCTCTTAAGGCAAATACTCATAAATGGCAATCTTTTCCCAATTGAGGATAGAAGTTAGAACAAAAACAGCGAGGCCAGTTGGATACTCTGAGATAAGTGATAGCCAAGGCCCTTATGCTTCCAAAACGTATGGTCGCTCTCAAGGCTAACGGACATATGTGGCAGAGTGTTCCCAGTTCAGAAAAGAAGTGAGAGGAAGGACGGACTCTAGGCTGCTTGGTTACTCTGAGTTAAGTGCACGACAAGTCCCTTATGCTTCCAAACCGAATAAACGCTACTAAGACGAATACTCATAAATGGCAATGTTGTCCCAGTTGAGGAAAGAAGTTAGAACAAGGAAAGACGCTAGTCCGGTTGGATATTCTGAGTTAAGTGCTCACCAAGCCATTATGCTTCCAAAACGTATAAACGCTCTTAAGGAGAATATTCATCAATGGCAGTGTATTCGCAGTGGAGGAAAGAAGTTAGAACAAGGACTGACTCCAGGCTGGTTGGAAACTCTGAGTAGAGTGCACTCCAGGGCTCTTATGTTTCCCAAACATATAATCGCACTTAAGGTTAACACTCATATGTGGGAGAGTGTTCCCTGTTGAGGAAAGAAGTTAGAATCAGGATGGACTTAAGGCCGGTTGGATACTCTGAGTTAAGTTCAGGCCAAGGACCTTATGCTTCCAAAATGTATAAACGCTCTTAAGGCAAACACTCATAAATGGCACCGTTTTGCCTGTAAGGAAAGAAGTTAGAACAAGGACAGGCACTAGACAGGTTGGATACTCTCAGTTCAGTGCACTCCAAGGCCCTAATGCTTCCAAAACATATGGTCTCTCTCAAGGATAACACACATATGTGGCAGAGTGTTCCTAGTTAAGAAAGAAGTTAGAAGAAGGAGGGACTCTAGAGTGCTTGGCTACTCTGAGTTAAGTTCAGGCGAAAGCCCTAATGCTTCCAAAACGTATAAAGGCTATTTAGGCGAACACTCATAAATGGCAATGTTTTCCCAGTGAGGAAAGAAGTTAGAACAAGGACAGACGCTAGGCTGTTTGGATACTCTCAGTTCAGTGCACTCCAAGGCCCTAATGCTTCCAAAACATATACTTCCGCTTTATTCGAAAATCCGTCAATGGCAGTGTTTTCCCAGTGGAGGTAAGCAGTGAGAACGAGGAAGGAGGCTAGGCAGGTTGATATTCTGGTTAAGCGTTCACCAAGCACCTTATGCTTCCAATCCCTATAAAAGCTCTTAAGGCGAATGCTCATCAATGGCAGTGTTTTCACATTTGAAGAAAAAGTTAGAACAAGGACAGACTCCAGGCAGGTTGGAACTCTGAGTTAAGTGCACACCAAGGCCCTTATGCTTCCATAACGTATAAACGCTAAGGCGAATACTCCTCAATGGCAGTGTTTTCCCAGTTGAGGAAAGAAGTTACAACAAGGACGGAACCTAGGCAGTTTGGATACTCTGAGTGAAGTGCACACCTGGGACCCTATGCTTCCAAAACATAGAATCGCGCTTAAGGTGAACGCTCATATGTGGGAGACTGTTCCCAGTTGAGGAAAGAAGTTACAACCAGGACAGAACTTAGGCAGTTTGGATATTCTGAGTTAAGTGCACTCCTAGGCCCTTATCCTTCCAAAATATATAATCGCACTTAAGGTTAACAGTCATATGTGGGAGCGTGTTCCCAGTTGAGGAAAGAAGTTATAAAGAGGACAAACTTAAGGCACGTTGGATACTCTGAGTTAAGTGCAGGCCAAGGCCCTTAGGCTTCCAAAACTTATTAACGCTCTGAAGGCGAATATTCATCAATGGCAGTGTATTCGCACTGGAGGAAAGAAGTTAAAACAAGCACAGACTCTAGACAGGTTGGAAACTCTGAGTTAAGTGCACTCCTAGGCGCTTATGATTCCCACACATATAATCGCTCTTAAGGCTAACACTCATGTGGGAGAGTATTCCCAGTGGAGGAGAGAAGTTAGAACCAGGACGGTCTTAAGGCAGGTTGGATACTCTGAGTTACAGGCAGGCCAAGGCCCTTCTGATTCCAAAACCTATAAACGCTCTTCAGGCAAACACTCATAAATGGCACTGTTTTCCCAGTGAGGAAAGAAGTTAGAACAACGACAGACGTTAGGCAGGTTGAATACTCTGAGATAAGTGCATGCCTAGGCCCTTATGCTTCCAAAATGTAAAACGCTACTAAGGCGAATACTCATAAATGGCCCTGTTTTCCCAGTTGAGAAAAGAAGTGAAAAGAAGGACGTACTCTAGGCTGCTTGGATACTCTGAGTTAAGGGCAACCCAGTCCCTTATGCTTCGAAAACTTATAAACGCGACTAAGGCAAATACTCATAAATGGCAATGCTGTTCCAGTGGAGGAAAGAAGTTAGAACGAGGACGGACTTAAGACAGGTTGGATACTCTGAGTTACAGGCAAGCCAAGGCCCTTCTGCTTCCAAAACGTATAAACGCTCTTCAGGCAAACACTCATCCATGGCACTGTTTTCCCAGAGTGGAAAGAAGACAGAACTAGGACAGACGCGAGGCAGGTTGAAGACTCTGAGATAACTCTACACCTAGGTCCTTATGCTTCCAAAACGTAAAACGCTACTAAGGCGAATACGCATAAATGGCCCTGTTTTCCCAGTTCAGAAAAGAAGTGAGAAGAAGGACGAACTCTAGGCTGCTTGGATACTCTGAGTTATGTGTATGCCAAGTCCCATATGCTTCCAAAACCTGGGAACGCTACTAAGGCGAATACTCATAAATAGCAATGTTGTCCCGGTGGAGGAAAGAAGTTAGATCGAGGACACACTTAAGGTAGGTTGGAGACTCTGAGTTAAGTGCAGGCCAAGTCCCTTATGCTTCCAAAACGTGTAAATGCGACTAAGGCAAATACTCATAAAGGGCAATGTTGTCCCATTGGAGGAAAGATGTTAGAACGAGGACGGACTTAAGGCAGGTTGGATACTCTGAGTTACAGGCAAGCCAAGGCCCTTCTGCTTCCAAAACGTATAAACGCTCTTCAGGCAAACACTCATCCATGGCACTGTTTTCCCAGAGTGGAAAGAAGATAGAACTAGGACAGACGCGAGGCAAGTTGAAGACTCTGAGATAACTCTACACCTAGGTCCTTATGCTTCCAAAACGTAAAACGCTACTAAGGCGAATACTCATAAATGGCCCTGTTTTCCCAGTTCAGAAAAGAAGTGAGAAGAAGGACGAACTCTAGGCTGCTTGGATACTCTGAGTTATGTGTATGCCAAGTCCCATATGCTTCCAAAACCTGGGAACGCTACTAAGGCGAATACTCATAAATAGCAATGTTGTCCCAGTGGAGGAAAGAAGTTAGATCGAGGACACACTTAAGGTAGGTTGGAGACTCTGAGTTAAGTGCAGGCCAAGTCCCTTATGCTTCCAAAACATATCAACGCTCTTCAGGCAAACACTCATAAATGGCATTGTTTTCGCAGTGAGGAATGAAGTTAGAACAAGGAAAGACGCTAGGCCGGTTGAATACTCTCAGATATGTGGAAGCCTAGGCCCTTATGCTTCCTGAACTGAAAAACGCTACTAAGGCGAATCCTCATAAGAGGGAGAGTTTTCCGATTTCAGAAAATAATTGAGAAGAAGAACGGACTCTAGGCTGCTTGGACACTCTGAGTTAAGTGCACATCAGTCCCTTATGCTTCCCAAACGTATAAACGCTTCTAAGGCCAATACTCATAAATGGCCATGTTGTCTCAGTTGAGGAAAGAACTTAGAACTAGGACGGACTTAAGGAAGGTTGGATACTCTGAGTTACAGGCAGGCCAAGTCCCTTATGCTTCCAAAACCTGTGAATGCTCCTAAGGCAAATACTCATAAATGGCAATGTGGTCCCAGTGGAGGAAAGAAGTTAGATCGAGGACGCACTTAAGACAGGTTGTAAACTCTGAGTTAAGTGCAGGCCAAGTCCCTTATGCTTCCAAAACGTATATACGCTCTTCAGGCAAACACTCATACATGGCACTGTTTTCCCAGAGTGGAAAGAAGATAGAACTAGGACAGACGCGAGGCAAGTTGAAGACTCTGAGATAACTCTACACCTAGGTCCTTATGCTTCCAAAACGTAAAACGCTACTAAGGCGAATACTCATAAATGGCCCTGTTTTCCCAGTTCAGAAAAGAAGTGAGAAGAAGGACGAACTCTAGGCTGCTTGGATACTCTGAGTTATGTGTATGCCAAGTCCCATATGCTTCCAAAACCTGGGAACGCTACTAAGGCGAATACTCATAAAGAGCAATGTTGTCCCAGTGGAGGAAAGAAGTTAGATCGAGGACACACTTAAGGTAGGTTGGAGACTCTGAGTTAAGTGCAGGCCAAGTCCCTTATGCTTCCAAAACATATCAACGCTCTTCAGGCAAACACTCATAAATGGCATTGTTTTCGAAGTGAGGAATGAAGTTAGAACAAGGAGAGATGCTAGGCCGGTTGAATACTCTCAGATATGTGGAAGCCTAGGCCCTTATGCTTCCTAAACTGAAAAACGCTACTAGGCGAATCCTCATAAGTGGGAGAGTTTTCCTATTTCAGAAAATAATTGAGAAGAAGGACGGACTCTAGGCTGCTTGGACACTCTGAGTTAAGTGCACGTCAGTCCCTTATGCTTCCCAAACGTATAAACGCTACTAAGGCCAATACTCATAAATGGCAGTGTTGTCCCAGTGGAGGAAAGAAGTTAGAACGAGGACGGACGTAAGGCAGGTTGGATACTCTGAGTTACAGGCAGGCCAAGTCCCTTCTACTTCCAAAACGTATAAACGCTCTTCAGGCAAACACTCATAAATGACACTGTGATCCCAGGGAGGAAAGAAATTAGAACTCGGACACAGCCTAGGCAGGTTGAATAATCTGAGATAACTGCACGCCTAGGCACTTCTGGCTCCAAAACGTAAAACGCTATTAAGTTGAATACTCCTAGTAGGCAATGTTTTCCCAGTACAGAAAAGAAGGGAAAAGAAGGAAGTACTCTAGGCTGCTTGGATACTCTGAGTTAAGGGCAACCCAGTCCCTTATGCTTCGAAAACTTATAAACGCGACTAAGGCTAATACTCATAAATGGCAATGCTGTCCCAGTGGAGGAAAGAAGTTAGAACGAGGACGGACTTAAGGCAGGTTGGATACTCTGAGTTACAGGCAAGCCAAGGCCCTTCTGCTTCCAAAACTTATAAACGCTCTTCAGGCAAACACTCATCCATGGCACTGTTTTCCCAGAGTGGAAAGAAGACAGAACTAGGACAGAAGCGAGGCAGGTTGAAGACTCTGAGATAACTCTACACCTAGGTCCTTATGCTTCCAAAACGTAAAACGCTACTAAGGCGAATACTCATAAATGGCCCTGTTTTCCCAGTTCAGAAAAGAAGTGAGAAGAAGGACGAACTCTAGGCTGCTTGGTTACTCTGAGTTATGTGTATGCCAAGTCCCATATGCTTCCAAAACCTGGGAACGCTACTAAGGCGAATACTCATAAATAGCAATGTTGTCCCAGTGGAGGAAAGAAGTTAGATCGAGGACACACTTAAGGTAGGTTGGAGACTCTGAGTTAAGTGCAGGCCAAGTCCCTTATGCTTCCAAAACGTGTAAATGCGACTAAGGCAAATACTCATAAAGGGCAATGTTGTCCCATTGGAGGAAAGAAGTTAGAACGAGGACGGACTTAAGGCAGGTTGGATACTCTGAGTTACAGGCAAGCCAAGGCCCTTCTGCTTCCAAAACGTATAAACGCTCTTCAGGCAAACACTCATCCATGGCACTGTTTTCCCAGAGTGGAAAGAAGATAGAACTAGGACAGACGCGAGGCAAGTTGAACACTCTGAGATAACTCTACACCTAGGTCCTTATGCTTCCAAAACGTAAAACGCTACTAAGGCGAATACTCATAAATGGCCCTGTTTTGCCAGTTCAGAAAAGAAGTTAGAAGAAGGACGAACTCTAGGCTGCTTGGATACTCTGAGTTATGTGTATGCCAAGTCCCATATGCTTCCAAAACCTGGGAACGCTACTAAGGCGAATACTCATAAAGAGCAATGTTGTCCCAGTGGAGGAAAGAAGTTAGATCGAGGACACACTTAAGGTAGGTTGGAGACTCTGAGTTAAGTGCAGGCCAAGTCCCTTATGCTTCCAAAACGTGTAAATGCGACTAAGGCAAATACTCATAAAGGGCAATGTTGTCCCATTGGAGGAAAGAAGTTAGAACGAGGACGGACTTAAGGCAGGTTGGATTCTCTGAGTTACAGGCAAGCCAAGGCCCTTCTGCTTCCAAAACGTGTAAACGCTCTTCAGGCAAACACTCATCCATGGCACTGTTTTCCCAGAGTGGAAAGAAGATAGAACTAGGACAGACGCGAGGCAAGTTGAAGACTCTGAGATAACTCTACATCTAGGTCCTTATGCTTCCAAAACGTAAAACGCTACTAAGGCGAATACTCATAAATGGCCCTGTTTTCCCAGTTCAGAAAAGAAGGGAGAAGAAGGATGAACTCTAGGCTGCTTGGATACTCTGAGTTATGTGTATGCCAAGTCCCATATGCTTCCAAAACCTGGGAACGCTACTAAGGCGAATACTCATAAATAGCAATGTTGTCCCAGTGGAGGAAAGAAGTTAGATCGAGGATGCACTTAAGGCAGGTTGGAGACTCTGAGTTAAGTGCAGGCCGAGTCCCTTATGCTTCCAAAACATATCAACGCTCTTCAGGCAAACACTCATAAATGGCATTGTTTTCGCAGTGAGGAATGAAGTTAGAACAAGGAAAGACACTAGGCCGGTTGAATACTCTCAGATATGTGGAAGCCTAGGCCCGTATGCTTCCTAAACTGAAAAACGCTACTAAGGCGAATCCTCATAAGAGGGAGAGTTTTCCTATTTCAGAAAATAATTGAGAAGAAGAACGGACTCTAGGCTGCTTGGACACTCTGAGTTAAGTGCACGTCAGTCCCTTATGCTTCCCAAACGTATAAACGCTACTATGGCCAAAACTCATAAATGGCCATGTTGTCTCAGTGGAGGAAAGAACTTAGAACGAGGACGGACTTAAGGAAGGTTGGATACTCTGAGTTACAGGCAGGCCAAACCCTTCTACTTCCAAAACGTATAAACGCTCTTCAGGCAAACACTCATAAATGACACTGTGATCCCAGGGAGGAAAGAAATTAGAACTCGGACAGAGGTTAGGCAGGTTGAATACTCTGAGATAACTGCACGCCTAGGCACTTATGCTTCCAAAACGTAAAACGCTATTAAGTTGAATACTCATAATAGGCAATGTTTTCCCAGTTCAGAAAAGATGGGAGAAGAAGGACGTACTCTAGACTGCTTGGATACTCTGAGTTAAGTGCATGCCAAGTCCCTTGTGCTTCCAAAACCTATAAACGCGACTAAGGCAAATACTCATAAATGGCAATGCTGTCCCAGTGGAGGAAAGAAGTTAGAACGAGGACGGACGTAAGGCAGGTTGGATACTCTGAGTTACAGGCAGGCCAAGTCCCTTCTACTTCCAAAACGTATAAACGCTCTTCAGGCAAACACTCATAAATGACACTGTGATCCCAGGGAGGAAAGAAATTAGAACTCGGACAGAGGCTAGGCAGGTTGAATAATCTGAGATAACTGCACGCCAAGGCACTTATGGCTCCAAAACGTAAAACGCTATTAAGTTGAATACTCATAGTAGGCTATGTTTTCGAAGTTCAGAAAAGAAGTGAAAACAAGGATGTACTCTAGGCTGCTTGGATACTCTGAGTTAAGGGCAACCCAGTCCCTTATGCTTCCAAAACTTATAAACGCGACTAAGGCAAATACTCATAAATGGCAATGCTGTCCCAGTGGAGGAAAGAAGTTAGAACGAGGACGGACTTAAGGCAGGTTGGATACTCTGAGTTACAGGCAAGCCAAGGCCCTTCTGCTTCCAAAACGTATAAACGCTCTTCAGGCAAACACTCATACATGGCACTGTTTTCCCAGAGGGGAAAGAAGATAGAACTAGGAGAGACGCGAGGCAGGTTGAAGACTCTGAGATAACTCTACACCTAGGTCCTTATGCTTCCAAAACGTAAAACGCTACTAAGGCGAATACTCATAAATGGCCCTGTTTTCCCAGTTCAGAAAAGAAGTGAGAAGAAGGATGAACTCTAGGCTGCTTGGATACTCTGAGTTATGTGTATGCCAAGTCCCATATGCTTCCAAAACCTGGGAACGCTACTAAGGAGAATACTCATAAATAGCAATGTTGTCCCAGTGGAGCAAAGATGTTAGATCGAGGACACACTTAAGGTAGGTTGGAGACTCTGAGTTAAGTGCAGGCCAAGTCCCTTATGCTTCCAAAACATATCAACGCTCTTCAGGCAAACACTCATAAATGGCATTGTTTTCGCAGTGAGGAATGAAATTAGAACAAGGAGAGACGCTAGGCCGGTTGAATACTCTCAGATATGTGGAAGCCTAGGTCCTTATGCTTCCTAAACTGAAAAACGCTACTAAGGCGAATCCTCATAAGAGGGAGAGTTTTCCTATTTCAGAAAATAATTGAGAAGCAGAACGGACTCTATGCTGCTTGGACACTCTGAGTTAAGTGCACGTCAGTCCCTTATGCTTCCCAAACGTATAAACGCTTCTAAGGCCAATACTCATAAATGGCCATGTTGTCTCAGTTGAGGAAAGAAGTTAGAACTAGGACGGACTTAAGGAAGGTTGGATACTCTGAATTACAGGCAGGCCAAGTCCCTTATGCTTCCAAAACCTGTGAATGCTCCTGAGGCAAATACTCATAAATGGCAATGTGGTCCCAGTGGAGGAAAGAAGTTAGATCGAGGATGCACTTAAGGCAGGTTGTAAACTCTGAGTTAAGTGCAGGCCAAGTTCCTTATGCTTCCAAAACATATCAACGCTCTTCAGGCAAAAACTCATAAATGGCAAAGTTTTCGCTGTGAGGAATGAAGTTAGAATAAGGAGAGACGCTAGGCCGGTTGAATACTCTGAGATAAATGGAAGACTACGCCCTTATGCTTCCTAAACTGAAAAACTCTACTAAGGCGAATCCTCATAAATGGCAAAGTTTTCCTATTTCAGAAAATAATTGAGAAGAAGGACGGACTCTAGGCTGCTTGGACACTCTGAGTTAAGTGCCCGTCAAGTCCCTTATGCTTCCCAAACGTATAAACGCTACTAAGGCCAATACTCATAAATGGCAGTGTTGTCCCAGTGGAGGAAAGAAGTTAGAACGAGGACGGACGTAAGGCAGGTTGGATAGTCTGAGTTACAGGCAGGCCAAGTCCCTTCTACTTCCAAAACGTATAAACGCTCTTCAGGCAAACACTCATAAATGACACTGTGATCCCAGGGAGGAAAGAAATTAGAACTCGGACAGAGGCTAGGCAGGTTGAATACTCTGAGATAACTGCACGCCTAGGCACTTATGCTTCCAAAACGTAAAACGCTATTAAGTTGAATACTCATAATAGGCAATGTTTTCCCAGTTCAGAAAAGATGGGAGAAGAAGGACGTACTCTAGACTGCTTGGATACTCTGAGTTAAGTGCATGCCAAGTCCCTTGTGCTTCCAAAACCTATAAACGCGACTAAGGCAAATACTCATAAATGGCAATGCTGTCCCAGTTGAGGAAAGAAGTTAGAACGAGGACGGACGTAAGGCAGGTTGGATACTCTGAGTTACAGGCAGGCCAAGTCCCTTCTACTTCCAAAACGTATAAACGCTCTTCAGGCAAACACTCATAAATGACACTGTGATCCCAGGGAGGAAAGAAATTAGAACTCGGACAGAGGCTAGGCAGGTTGAATAATCTGAGATAACTGCACGCCTAGGCACTTATGGCTCCAAAACGTAAAACGCTATTAAGTTGAATACTCATAGTAGGCAATGTTTTCCCAGTTCAGAAAAGAAGTGAAAAGAAGGACGTACTCTAGGCTGCTTGGATACTCTGAGTTAAGAGCAACCCAGTCCCTTATGCTTCCAAAACTTATAAACGCGACTAAGGCAAATACTCATAAATGGCAATGCTGTCCCAGTGGAGGAAAGAAGTTAGAATGAGGACGGACTTAAGGCACGTTGGATACTCTGAGTTACACGCAAGCCAATGCCCTTCTGCTTCCAAAACGTATAAACACTCTTCAGGCAAACACTCATCCATGGCACTGTTTTCCCAGAGTGGAAAGAAGAGAGAACTAGGACAGACGCGAGGCAAGTTGAAGACTCTGAGATAACTCTACACCTAGGTCCTTATGCTTCCAAAACGTAAAACGCTACTAAGGCGAATACTCATAAATGGCCCTGTTTTCCCAGTTCAGAAAAGAAGTGAGAAGAAGGACGAACTCTAGGCTGCTTGGATACTCTGAGTTATGTGTATGCCAAGTCCCATATGCTTCCAAAACCTGGGAACGCTTCTAAGGCGAATACTCATAAATAGCAATGTTGTCCCAGTGGAGGAAAGAAGTTAGATCGAGGACACACTTAAGGTAAGTTGGAGACTCTGAGTTAAGTGCAGGCCAAGTCCCTTATGCTTCCAAAACATATCAACGCTCTTCAGGCAAACACTCATAAATGGCATTGTTTTCGCAGTGAGGAATGAAGTTAGAACAAGGAGAGACGCTAGGCCGGTTGAATACTCTCAGATATGTGGAAGCCTAGGTCCTTAGGCTTCCTAAACTGAAAAACGCTACTAAGGCGAATCCTCATAAGAGGGAGAGTTTTCCTATTTCAGAAAATAATTGAGAAGCAGAACGGACTCTAGGCTGCTTGGACACTCTGAGTTAAGTGCACGTCAGTCCCTTATACTTCCCAAACGTATAAACGCTTCTAAGGCCAATACTCATAAATGGCCATGTTGTCTCAGTTGAGGAAAGAAGTTAGAACTAGGACGGACTTAAGGAAGGTTGGATACTCTGAGTTACAGGCAGGCCAAGTCCCTTATGCTTCCAAAACCTGTGAATGCTCCTAAGGCAAATACTCATAAATGGCAATGTGGTCCCAGTGGAGGAAAGAAGTTAGATCGAGGATGCACTTAAGGCAGGTTGTAAACTCTGAGTTAAGTGCAGGCCAAGTCCCTTATGCTTCCATAACATATCAACGCTCTTCAGGCAAAAACTCATAAATGGCAAAGTTTTCGCAGTGAGGAATGAAGTTAGAACAAGGAGAGACGCTAGGCCGGTTGAATACTCTGAGATAAGTGGAAGACTACGCCCTTATGCTTCCTAAACTGAAAAACTCTACTAAGGCGAATCCTCATAAATGGCAAAGTTTTCCTATTTCAGAAAATAATTGAGAAGAAGGACGGACTCTAGGCTGCTTGGACACTCTGAGTTAAGTGCCCGTCAAGTCCCTTATGCTTCCCAAACGTATAAACGCTACTAAGGCCAATACTCATAAATGGCAGTGTTGTCCCAGTGGAGGAAAGAAGTTAGAACGAGGACGGACGTAAGGCAGGTTGGATAGTCTGAGTTACAGGCAGGCCAAGTCCCTTCTACTTCCAAAACGTATAAACGCTCTTCAGGCAAACACTCATAAATGACACTGTGATCCCAGGGAGGAAAGAAATTAGAACTCGGACAGAGGCTAGGCAGGTTGAATACTCTGAGATAACTGCACGCCTAGGCACTTATGCTTCCAAAACGTAAAACGCTATTAAGTTGAATACTCATAATAGGCAATGTTTTCCCAGTTCAGAAAAGATGGGAGAAGAAGGACGTACTCTAGACTGCTTGGATACTCTGAGTTAAGTGCATGCCAAGTCCTTTGTGCTTCCAAAACCTATAAACGCGACTAAGGCAAATACTCATAAATGGCAATGCTGTCCCAGTTGAGGAAAGAAGTTAGAACGAGGACGGACGTAAGGCAGGTTGGATACTCTGAGTTACAGGCAGGCCAAGTCCCTTCTACTTCCAAAACGTATAAACGCTCTTCAGGCAAACACTCATAAATGACACTGTGATCCCAGGGAGGAAAGAAATTAGAACTCGGACAGAGGCTAGGCAGGTTGAATAATCTGAGATAACTTCACGCCAAGCACTTATGGCTCCAAAACGTAAAACGCTATTAAGTTGAATACTCATAGTAGGCAATGTTTTCCCAGTTCAGAAAAGAAGTGAAAAGAAGGACGTACTCTAGGCTGCTTGGATACTCTGAGTTAAGAGCAACCCAGTCCCTTATGCTTCCAAAACTTATAAACGCGACTAAGGCAAATACTCATAAATGGCAATGCTGTCCCAGTGGAGGAAAGAAGTTAGAATGAGGACGGACTTAAGGCACGTTGGATACTCTGAGTTACACGCAAGCCAATGCCCTTCTGCTTCCAAAACGTATAAACACTCTTCAGGCAAACACTCATCCATGGCACTGTTTTCCCAGAGTGGAAAGAAGAGAGAACTAGGACAGACGCGAGGCAAGTTGAAGACTCTGAGATAACTCTACACCTAGGTCCTTATGCTTCCAAAACGTAAAACGCTACTAAGGCGAATACTCATAAATGGCCCTGTTTTCCCAGTTCAGAAAAGAAGTGAGAAGAAGGACGAACTCTAGGCTGCTTGGATACTCTGAGTTATGTGTATGCCAAGTCCCATATGCTTCCAAAACCTGGGAACGCTTCTAAGGCGAATACTCATAAATAGCAATGTTGTCCCAGTGGAGGAAAGAAGTTAGATCGAGGACACACTTAAGGTAAGTTGGAGACTCTGAGTTAAGTGCAGGCCAAGTCCCTTATGCTTCCAAAACATATCAACGCTCTTCAGGCAAACACTCATAAATGGCATTGTTTTCGCAGTGAGGAATGAAGTTAGAACAAGGAGAGACGCTAGGCTGGTTGAATACTCTCAGATATGTGGAAGCCTAGGTCCTTAGGCTTCCTAAACTGAAAAACGCTACTAAGGCGAATCCTCATAAGAGGGAGAGTTTTCCTATTTCAGAAAATAATTGAGAAGCAGAACGGACTCTAGGCTGCTTGGACACTCTGAGTTAAGTGCACGTCAGTCCCTTATACTTCCCAAACGTATAAACGCTTCTAAGGCCAATACTCATAAATGGCCATGTTGTCTCAGTTGAGGAAAGAAGTTAGAACTAGGACGGACTTAAGGAAGGTTGGATACTCTGAGTTACAGGCAGGCCAAGTCCCTTATGCTTCCAAAACCTGTGAATGCTCCTAAGGCAAATACTCATAAATGGCAATGTGGTCCCAGTGGAGGAAAGAAGTTAGATCGAGGATGCACTTAAGGCAGGTTGTAAACTCTGAGTTAAGTGCAGGCCAAGTCCCTTATGCTTCCATAACATATCAACGCTCTTCAGGCAAAAACTCATAAATGGCAAAGTTTTCGCAGTGAGGAATGAAGTTAGAACAAGGAGAGACGCTAGGCCGGTTGAATACTCTGAGATAAGTGGAAGACTACGCCCTTATGCTTCCTAAACTGAAAAACTCTACTAAGGCGAATCCTCATAAATGGCAAAGTTTTCCTATTTCAGAAAATAATTGAGAAGAAGGACGGACTCTAGGCTGCTTGGACAGAGGCTATGCAGGTTGAATACTCTGAGATAACTGCACGCCTAGGCACTTATGCTTCCAAAACGTAAAACGCTATTAAGTTGAATACTCATAATAGGCAATGTTTTCCCAGTTCAGAAAAGATGGGAGAAGAAGGACGTACTCTAGACTGCTTGGATACTCTGAGTTAAGTGCATGCCAAGTCCCTTGTGCTTCCAAAACCTATAAACGCGACTAAGGCAAATACTCATAAATGGCAATGCTGTCCCAGTTGAGGAAAGAAGTTAGAACGAGGACGGACGTAAGGCAGGTTGGATACTCTGAGTTACAGGCAGGCCAAGTCCCTTCTACTTCCAAAACGTATAAACGCTCTTCAGGCAAACACTCATAAATGACACTGTGATCCCAGGGAGGAAAGAAATTAGAACTCGGACAGAGGCTAGGCAGGTTGAATAATCTGAGATAACTGCACGCCTAGGCACTTATGGCTCCAAAACGTAAAACGCTATTAAGTTGAATACTCATAGTAGGCAATGTTTTCCCAGTTCAGAAAAGAAGTGAAAAGAAGGACGTACCCTAGGCTGCTTGGATACTCTGAGTTAAGGGCAACCCAGTCCCTTATGCTTCCAAAACTTATAAACGCGACTAAGGCAAATACTCACAAATGGCAATGCTGTCCCAGTGGAGGAAAGAAGTTAGAACGAGGACGGACTTAAGGCAGGTTGAATACTCTGAGTTACAGGCAAGCCAAGGCCCTTCTACTTCCAAAACGTATAAACGCTCTTCAGGCAAGCACTCATCCATGGCACTGTTTTCCCAGAGTGGAAAGAAGAGAGAACTAGGACAGACGCGAGGCAGGTTGAAGACTCTGAGATAACTCTACACCTAGGTCCTTATGCTTCCAAAACGTAAAACGCTACTAAGGCGAATACTCATAAATGGCCCTGTTTTCCCAGTTCAGAAAAGAAGTGAGAAGAAGGACGAACTCTAGGCTGCTTGGTTACTCTGAGTTATGTGTATGCCAAGTCCCATATGCTTCCAAAACCTGGGAACGCTACTAAGGCGAATACTCATAAATACCAATGTTGTCCCAGTGGAGGAAAGAAGTTAGATCGAGGACACACTTAAGGTAGGTTGGAGACTCTGAGTTAAGTGCAGGCCAAGTCCCTTATGCTTCCAAAACGTGTAAATGCGACTAAGGCAAATACTCATAAAGGGCAATGTTGTCCCATTGGAGGAAAGAAGTTACAACGAGGACGGACTTAAGGCAGGTTGGATACTCTGAGTTACAGGCAAGCCAAGGCCCTTCAGCTTCCAAAATGTATAAACGCTCTTCAGGCAAACACTCATCCATGGCACTGTTTTCCCAGAGTGGAAAGAAGATAGAACTAGGACAGACGCGAGGCAAGTTGAAGACTCTGAGATAACTCTACACCTAGGTCCTTATGCTTCCAAAACGTAAAACGCTACTAAGGCGAATACTCATAAATGGCCCTGTTTTCCCAGTTCAGAAAAGAAGTGAGAAGAAGGACGAACTCTAGGCTGCTTGGATACTCTGAGTTATGTGTATGCCAAGTCCCATATGCTTCCAAAACCTGGGAACGCTACTAAGGCGAATACTCATAAATAGCAATGTTGTCCCAGTGGAGGAAAGAAGTTAGATCGAGGACACACTTAAGGTAGGTTGGAGACTCTGAGTTAAGTGCAGGCCAAGTCCCTTATGCTTCCAAAACATATCAACGCTCTTCAGGCAAACACTCATAAATGGCATTGTTTTCGCACTGAGGAATGAAGTTAGAACAAGGAGAGACGCTAGGCCGGTTGAATACTCTCATATATGTGGAAGCCTAGGCCCTTATGCTTCCTAAACTGAAAAACGCTACTAAGGCGAATTCTCATAAGTGGGAGAGTTTTCCTATTTCAGAAAATGGTTGAGAAGAAGGACGGACTCTAGGCTGCTTGGACACTCTGAGTTAAGTGCACGTCAGTCCCTTATGCTTCCCAAACGTATAAACGCTTCTAAGGCCAATACTCATAAATGGCCATGTTGTCTCAGTTGAGGAAAGAAGTTAGAACGAGGACGGACTTAAGGATTGTTGCATACTCTGAGTTACAGGCAGGCCAAGTCCCTTATGCTTCCAAAACCTGTGAATGCTCCTAAGGCAAATACTCATAAATGGCAATGTGGTCCCAGTGGAGGAAAGAAGTTAGATCGAGGATGCACTTAAGGCAGGTTGTAAACTCTGAGTTAAGTGCAGGCCAAGTCCCTTATGCTTCCAAAACATATCAACGCTCTTCAGGCAAACACTCATAAATGGCAAAGTTTTCGCAGTGAGGAATGAAGTTAGAACAAGGAGAGACGCTAGGCCGGTTGAATACTCTGAGATAAGTGGAAGACTACGCCCTTATGCTTCCTAAACTGAAAAACTCTACTAAGGCGAATCCTCATAAATGGCAAAGTTTTCCTATTTCAGAAAATAATTGAGAAGAAGGACGGACTCTAGGCTGCTTGGACACTCTGAGTTAAGTGCCCGTCAAGTCCCTTATGCTTCCCAAACGTATAAACGCTACTAAGGCCAATACTCATAAATGGCAGTGTTGTCCCAGTGGAGGAAAGAAGTTAGAACGAGGACGGACGTAAGGCAGGTTGGATAGTCTGAGTTACAGGCAGGCCAAGTCCCTTCTACTTCCAAAACGTATAAACGCTCTTCAGGCAAACACTCATAAATGACACTGTGATCCCAGGGAGGAAAGAAATTAGAACTCGGACAGAGGCTAGGCAGGTTGAATACTCTGAGATAACTGCACGCCTAGGCACTTATGCTTCCAAAACGTAAAACGCTATTAAGTTGAACACTCATAATAGGCAATGTTTTCCCAGTTCAGAAAAGATGGGAGAAGAAGGACGTACTCTAGGCTGCTTGGATACTCTGAGTTAAGTGCATGCCAAGTCCTTTGTGCTTCCAAAACCTATAAACGCGACTAAGGCAAATACTCATAAATGGCAATGCTGTCCCAGTTGAGGAAAGAAGTTAGAACGAGGACGGACGTAAGGCAGGTTGGATACTCTGAGTTACAGGCAGGCCAAGTCCCTTCTACTTCCAAAACGTATAAACGCTCTTCAGGCAAACACTCATAAATGACACTGTGATCCCAGGGAGGAAAGAAATTAGAACTCGGACAGAGGCTAGGCAGGTTGAATAATCTGAGATAACTGCACGCCTAGGCACTTATGGCTCCAAAACGTAAAACGCTATTAAGTTGAATACTCATAGTAGGCAATGTTTTCCCAGTTCAGAAAAGAAGTGAAAAGAAGGACGTACCCTAGGCTGCTTGGATACTCTGAGTTAAGGGCAACCCAGTCCCTTATGCTTCCAAAACTTATAAACGCGACTAAGGCAAATACTCACAAATGGCAATGCTGTCCCAGTGGAGGAAAGAAGTTAGAACGAGGACGGACTTAAGGCAGGTTGAATACTCTGAGTTACAGGCAAGCCAAGGCCCTTCTACTTCCAAAACGTATAAACGCTCTTCAGGCAAGCACTCATCCATGGCACTGTTTTCCCAGAGTGGAAAGAAGAGAGAACTAGGACAGACGCGAGGCAGGTTGAAGACTCTGAGATAACTCTACACCTAGGTCCTTATGCTTCCAAAACGTAAAACGCTACTAAGGCGAATACTCATAAATGGCCCTGTTTTCCCAGTTCAGAAAAGAAGTGAGAAGAAGGACGAACTCTAGGCTGCTTGGTTACTCTGAGTTATGTGTATGCCAAGTCCCATATGCTTCCAAAACCTGGGAACGCTACTAAGGCGAATACTCATAAATACCAATGTTGTCCCAGTGGAGGAAAGAAGTTAGATCGAGGACACACTTAAGGTAGGTTGGAGACTCTGAGTTAAGTGCAGGCCAAGTCCCTTATGCTTCCAAAACGTGTAAATGCGACTAAGGCAAATACTCATAAAGGGCAATGTTGTCCCATTGGAGGAAAGAAGTTACAACGAGGACGGACTTAAGGCAGGTTGGATACTCTGAGTTACAGGCAAGCCAAGGCCCTTCAGCTTCCAAAATGTATAAACGCTCTTCAGGCAAACACTCATCCATGGCACTGTTTTCCCAGAGTGGAAAGAAGATAGAACTAGGACAGACGCGAGGCAAGTTGAAGACTCTGAGATAACTCTACACCTAGGTCCTTATGCTTCCAAAACGTAAAACGCTACTAAGGCGAATACTCATAAATGGCCCTGTTTTCCCAGTTCAGAAAAGAAGTGAGAAGAAGGACGAACTCTAGGCTGCTTGGATACTCTGAGTTATGTGTATGCCAAGTCCCATATGCTTCCAAAACCTGGGAACGCTACTAAGGCGAATACTCATAAATAGCAATGTTGTCCCAGTGGAGGAAAGAAGTTAGATCGAGGACACACTTAAGGTAGGTTGGAGACTCTGAGTTAAGTGCAGGCCAAGTCCCTTATGCTTCCAAAACATATCAACGCTCTTCAGGCAAACACTCATAAATGGCATTGTTTTCGCACTGAGGAATGAAGTTAGAACAAGGAGAGACGCTAGGCCGGTTGAATACTCTCAGATATGTGGAAGCCTAGGCCCTTATGCTTCCTAAACTGAAAAACGCTACTAAGGCGAATTCTCATAAGTGGGAGAGTTTTCCTATTTCAGAAAATGGTTGAGAAGAAGGACGGACTCTAGGCTGCTTGGACACTCTGAGTTAAGTGCACGTCAGTCCCTTATACTTCCCAAACGTATAAACGCTTCTAAGGCCAATACTCATAAATGGCCATGTTGTCTCAGTTGAGGAAAGAAGTTAGAACTAGGACGGACTTAAGGAAGGTTGGATACTCTGAGTTACAGGCAGGCCAAGTCCCTTATGCTTCCAAAACCTGTGAATGCTCCTAAGGCAAATACTCATAAATGGCAATGTGGTCCCAGTGGAGGAAAGAAGTTAGATCGAGGATGCACTTAAGGCAGGTTGTAAACTCTGAGTTAAGTGCAGGCCAAGTCCCTTATGCTTCCATAACATATCAACGCTCTTCAGGCAAAAACTCATAAATGGCAAAGTTTTCGCAGTGAGGAATGAAGTTAGAACAAGGAGAGACGCTAGGCCGGTTGAATACTCTGAGATAAGTGGAAGACTACGCCCTTATGCTTCCTAAACTGAAGAACTCTACTAAGGCGAATCCTCATAAATGGCAAAGTTTTCCTATTTCAGAAAATAATTGAGAAGAAGGACGGACTCTAGGCTGCTTGGACAGAGGCTATGCAGGTTGAATACTCTGAGATAACTGCACGCCTAGGCACTTATGCTTCCAAAACGTAAAACGCTATTAAGTTGAATACTCATAATAGGCAATGTTTTCCCAGTTCAGAAAAGATGGGAGAAGAAGGACGTACTCTAGACTGCTTGGATACTCTGAGTTAAGTGCATGCCAAGTCCCTTGTGCTTCCAAAACCTATAAACGCGACTAAGGCAAATACTCATAAATGGCAATGCTGTCCCAGTTGAGGAAAGAAGTTAGAACGAGGACGGACGTAAGGCAGGTTGGATACTCTGAGTTACAGGCAGGCCAAGTCCCTTCTACTTCCAAAACGTATAAACGCTCTTCAGGCAAACACTCATAAATGACACTGTGATCCCAGGGAGGAAAGAAATTAGAACTCGGACAGAGGCTAGGCAGGTTGAATAATCTGAGATAACTGCACGCCTAGGCACTTATGGCTCCAAAACGTAAAACGCTATTAAGTTGAATACTCATAGTAGGCAATGTTTTCCCAGTTCAGAAAAGAAGTGAAAAGAAGGACGTACCCTAGGCTGCTTGGATACTCTGAGTTAAGGGCAACCCAGTCCCTTATGCTTCCAAAACTTATAAACGCGACTAAGGCAAATACTCACAAATGGCAATGCTGTCCCAGTGGAGGAAAGAAGTTAGAACGAGGACGGACTTAAGGCAGGTTGAATACTCTGAGTTACAGGCAAGCCAAGGCCCTTCTACTTCCAAAACGTATAAACGCTCTTCAGGCAAGCACTCATCCATGGCACTGTTTTCCCAGAGTGGAAAGAAGAGAGAACTAGGACAGACGCGAGGCAGGTTGAAGACTCTGAGATAACTCTACACCTAGGTCCTTATGCTTCCAAAACGTAAAACGCTACTAAGGCGAATACTCATAAATGGCCCTGTTTTCCCAGTTCAGAAAAGAAGTGAGAAGAAGGACGAACTCTAGGCTGCTTGGTTACTCTGAGTTATGTGTATGCCAAGTCCCATATGCTTCCAAAACCTGGGAACGCTACTAAGGCGAATACTCATAAATACCAATGTTGTCCCAGTGGAGGAAAGAAGTTAGATCGAGGACACACTTAAGGTAGGTTGGAGACTCTGAGTTAAGTGCAGGCCAAGTCCCTTATGCTTCCAAAACGTGTAAATGCGACTAAGGCAAATACTCATAAAGGGCAATGTTGTCCCATTGGAGGAAAGAAGTTACAACGAGGACGGACTTAAGGCAGGTTGGATACTCTGAGTTACAGGCAAGCCAAGGCCCTTCAGCTTCCAAAATGTATAAACGCTCTTCAGGCAAACACTCATCCATGGCACTGTTTTCCCAGAGTGGAAAGAAGATAGAACTAGGACAGACGCGAGGCAAGTTGAAGACTCTGAGATAACTCTACACCTAGGTCCTTATGCTTCCAAAACGTAAAACGCTACTAAGGCGAATACTCATAAATGGCCCTGTTTTCCCAGTTCAGAAAAGAAGTGAGAAGAAGGACGAACTCTAGGCTGCTTGGATACTCTGAGTTATGTGTATGCCAAGTCCCATATGCTTCCAAAACCTGGGAACGCTACTAAGGCGAATACTCATAAATAGCAATGTTGTCCCAGTGGAGGAAAGAAGTTAGATCGAGGACACACTTAAGGTAGGTTGGAGACTCTGAGTTAAGTGCAGGCCAAGTCCCTTATGCTTCCAAAACATATCAACGCTCTTCAGGCAAACACTCATAAATGGCATTGTTTTCGCACTGAGGAATGAAGTTAGAACAAGGAGAGACGCTAGGCCGGTTGAATACTCTCATATATGTGGAAGCCTAGGCCCTTATGCTTCCTAAACTGAAAAACGCTACTAAGGCGAATTCTCATAAGTGGGAGAGTTTTCCTATTTCAGAAAATGGTTGAGAAGAAGGACGGACTCTAGGCTGCTTGGACACTCTGAGTTAAGTGCACGTCAGTCCCTTATGCTTCCCAAACGTATAAACGCTTCTAAGGCCAATACTCATAAATGGCCATGTTGTCTCAGTTGAGGAAAGAAGTTAGAACGAGGACGGACTTAAGGATTGTTGCATACTCTGAGTTACAGGCAGGCCAAGTCCCTTATGCTTCCAAAACCTGTGAATGCTCCTAAGGCAAATACTCATAAATGGCAATGTGGTCCCAGTGGAGGAAAGAAGTTAGATCGAGGATGCACTTAAGGCAGGTTGTAAACTCTGAGTTAAGTGCAGGCCAAGTCCCTTATGCTTCCAAAACATATCAACGCTCTTCAGGCAAACACTCATAAATGGCAAAGTTTTCGCAGTGAGGAATGAAGTTAGAACAAGGAGAGACGCTAGGCCGGTTGAATACTCTGAGATAAGTGGAAGACTACGCCCTTATGCTTCCTAAACTGAAAAACTCTACTAAGGCGAATCCTCATAAATGGCAAAGTTTTCCTATTTCAGAAAATAATTGAGAAGAAGGACGGACTCTAGGCTGCTTGGACACTCTGAGTTAAGTGCCCGTCAAGTCCCTTATGCTTCCCAAACGTATAAACGCTACTAAGGCCAATACTCATAAATGGCAGTGTTGTCCCAGTGGAGGAAAGAAGTTAGAACGAGGACGGACGTAAGGCAGGTTGGATAGTCTGAGTTACAGGCAGGCCAAGTCCCTTCTACTTCCAAAACGTATAAACGCTCTTCAGGCAAACACTCATAAATGACACTGTGATCCCAGGGAGGAAAGAAATTAGAACTCGGACAGAGGCTAGGCAGGTTGAATACTCTGAGATAACTGCACGCCTAGGCACTTATGCTTCCAAAACGTAAAACGCTATTAAGTTGAACACTCATAATAGGCAATGTTTTCCCAGTTCAGAAAAGATGGGAGAAGAAGGACGTACTCTAGGCTGCTTGGATACTCTGAGTTAAGTGCATGCCAAGTCCTTTGTGCTTCCAAAACCTATAAACGCGACTAAGGCAAATACTCATAAATGGCAATGCTGTCCCAGTTGAGGAAAGAAGTTAGAACGAGGACGGACGTAAGGCAGGTTGGATACTCTGAGTTACAGGCAGGCCAAGTCCCTTCTACTTCCAAAACGTATAAACGCTCTTCAGGCAAACACTCATAAATGACACTGTGATCCCAGGGAGGAAAGAAATTAGAACTCGGACAGAGGCTAGGCAGGTTGAATAATCTGAGATAACTGCACGCCTAGGCACTTATGGCTCCAAAACGTAAAACGCTATTAAGTTGAATACTCATAGTAGGCAATGTTTTCCCAGTTCAGAAAAGAAGTGAAAAGAAGGACGTACCCTAGGCTGCTTGGATACTCTGAGTTAAGGGCAACCCAGTCCCTTATGCTTCCAAAACTTATAAACGCGACTAAGGCAAATACTCACAAATGGCAATGCTGTCCCAGTGGAGGAAAGAAGTTAGAACGAGGACGGACTTAAGGCAGGTTGAATACTCTGAGTTACAGGCAAGCCAAGGCCCTTCTACTTCCAAAACGTATAAACGCTCTTCAGGCAAGCACTCATCCATGGCACTGTTTTCCCAGAGTGGAAAGAAGAGAGAACTAGGACAGACGCGAGGCAGGTTGAAGACTCTGAGATAACTCTACACCTAGGTCCTTATGCTTCCAAAACGTAAAACGCTACTAAGGCGAATACTCATAAATGGCCCTGTTTTCCCAGTTCAGAAAAGAAGTGAGAAGAAGGACGAACTCTAGGCTGCTTGGTTACTCTGAGTTATGTGTATGCCAAGTCCCATATGCTTCCAAAACCTGGGAACGCTACTAAGGCGAATACTCATAAATACCAATGTTGTCCCAGTGGAGGAAAGAAGTTAGATCGAGGACACACTTAAGGTAGGTTGGAGACTCTGAGTTAAGTGCAGGCCAAGTCCCTTATGCTTCCAAAACGTGTAAATGCGACTAAGGCAAATACTCATAAAGGGCAATGTTGTCCCATTGGAGGAAAGAAGTTACAACGAGGACGGACTTAAGGCAGGTTGGATACTCTGAGTTACAGGCAAGCCAAGGCCCTTCAGCTTCCAAAATGTATAAACGCTCTTCAGGCAAACACTCATCCATGGCACTGTTTTCCCAGAGTGGAAAGAAGATAGAACTAGGACAGACGCGAGGCAAGTTGAAGACTCTGAGATAACTCTACACCTAGGTCCTTATGCTTCCAAAACGTAAAACGCTACTAAGGCGAATACTCATAAATGGCCCTGTTTTCCCAGTTCAGAAAAGAAGTGAGAAGAAGGACGAACTCTAGGCTGCTTGGATACTCTGAGTTATGTGTATGCCAAGTCCCATATGCTTCCAAAACCTGGGAACGCTACTAAGGCGAATACTCATAAATAGCAATGTTGTCCCAGTGGAGGAAAGAAGTTAGATCGAGGACACACTTAAGGTAGGTTGGAGACTCTGAGTTAAGTGCAGGCCAAGTCCCTTATGCTTCCAAAACATATCAACGCTCTTCAGGCAAACACTCATAAATGGCATTGTTTTCGCACTGAGGAATGAAGTTAGAACAAGGAGAGACGCTAGGCCGGTTGAATACTCTCAGATATGTGGAAGCCTAGGCCCTTATGCTTCCTAAACTGAAAAACGCTACTAAGGCGAATTCTCATAAGTGGGAGAGTTTTCCTATTTCAGAAAATGGTTGAGAAGAAGGACGGACTCTAGGCTGCTTGGACACTCTGAGTTAAGTGCACGTCAGTCCCTTATACTTCCCAAACGTATAAACGCTTCTAAGGCCAATACTCATAAATGGCCATGTTGTCTCAGTTGAGGAAAGAAGTTAGAACTAGGACGGACTTAAGGAAGGTTGGATACTCTGAGTTACAGGCAGGCCAAGTCCCTTATGCTTCCAAAACCTGTGAATGCTCCTAAGGCAAATACTCATAAATGGCAATGTGGTCCCAGTGGAGGAAAGAAGTTAGATCGAGGATGCACTTAAGGCAGGTTGTAAACTCTGAGTTAAGTGCAGGCCAAGTCCCTTATGCTTCCATAACATATCAACGCTCTTCAGGCAAAAACTCATAAATGGCAAAGTTTTCGCAGTGAGGAATGAAGTTAGAACAAGGAGAGACGCTAGGCCGGTTGAATACTCTGAGATAAGTGGAAGACTACGCCCTTATGCTTCCTAAACTGAAGAACTCTACTAAGGCGAATCCTCATAAATGGCAAAGTTTTCCTATTTCAGAAAATAATTGAGAAGAAGGACGGACTCTAGGCTGCTTGGACAGAGGCTATGCAGGTTGAATACTCTGAGATAACTGCACGCCTAGGCACTTATGCTTCCAAAACGTAAAACGCTATTAAGTTGAATACTCATAATAGGCAATGTTTTCCCAGTTCAGAAAAGATGGGAGAAGAAGGACGTACTCTAGACTGCTTGGATACTCTGAGTTAAGTGCATGCCAAGTCCCTTGTGCTTCCAAAACCTATAAACGCGACTAAGGCAAATACTCATAAATGGCAATGCTGTCCCAGTTGAGGAAAGAAGTTAGAACGAGGACGGACGTAAGGCAGGTTGGATACTCTGAGTTACAGGCAGGCCAAGTCCCTTCTACTTCCAAAACGTATAAACGCTCTTCAGGCAAACACTCATAAATGACACTGTGATCCCAGGGAGGAAAGAAATTAGAACTCGGACAGAGGCTAGGCAGGTTGAATAATCTGAGATAACTGCACGCCTAGGCACTTATGGCTCCAAAACGTAAAACGCTATTAAGTTGAATACTCATAGTAGGCAATGTTTTCCCAGTTCAGAAAAGAAGTGAAAAGAAGGACGTACCCTAGGCTGCTTGGATACTCTGAGTTAAGGGCAACCCAGTCCCTTATGCTTCCAAAACTTATAAACGCGACTAAGGCAAATACTCACAAATGGCAATGCTGTCCCAGTGGAGGAAAGAAGTTAGAACGAGGACGGACTTAAGGCAGGTTGAATACTCTGAGTTACAGGCAAGCCAAGGCCCTTCTACTTCCAAAACGTATAAACGCTCTTCAGGCAAGCACTCATCCATGGCACTGTTTTCCCAGAGTGGAAAGAAGAGAGAACTAGGACAGACGCGAGGCAGGTTGAAGACTCTGAGATAACTCTACACCTAGGTCCTTATGCTTCCAAAACGTAAAACGCTACTAAGGCGAATACTCATAAATGGCCCTGTTTTCCCAGTTCAGAAAAGAAGTGAGAAGAAGGACGAACTCTAGGCTGCTTGGTTACTCTGAGTTATGTGTATGCCAAGTCCCATATGCTTCCAAAACCTGGGAACGCTACTAAGGCGAATACTCATAAATACCAATGTTGTCCCAGTGGAGGAAAGAAGTTAGATCGAGGACACACTTAAGGTAGGTTGGAGACTCTGAGTTAAGTGCAGGCCAAGTCCCTTATGCTTCCAAAACGTGTAAATGCGACTAAGGCAAATACTCATAAAGGGCAATGTTGTCCCATTGGAGGAAAGAAGTTAGAACGAGGACGGACTTAAGGCAGGTTGGATACTCTGAGTTACAGGCAAGCCAAGGCTCTTCAGCTTCCAAAATGTATAAACGCTCTTCAGGCAAACACTCATCCATGGCACTGTTTTCCCAGAGTGGAAAGAAGATAGAACTAGGACAGAAGCGAGGCAAGTTGAAGACTCTGAGATAACTCTACACCTAGGTCCTTATGCTTCCAAAACGTAAAACGCTACTAAGGCGAATACTCATAAATGGCCCTGTTTTCCCAGTTCAGAAAAGAAGTGAGAAGAAGGACGAACTCTAGGCTGCTTGGATACTCTGAGTTATGTGTATGCCAAGTCCCATATGCTTCCAAAACCTGGGAACGCTACTAAGGCGAATACTCATAAATAGCAATGTTGTCCCAGTGGAGGAAAGAAGTTAGATCGAGGACACACTTAAGGTAGGTTGGAGACTCTGAGTTAAGTGCAGGCCAAGTCCCTTATGCTTCCAAAACATATCAACGCTCTTCAGGCAAACACTCATAAATGGCATTGTTTTCGCACTGAGGAATGAAGTTAGAACAAGGAGAGACGCTAGGCCGGTTGAATACTCTCATATATGTGGAAGCCTAGGCCCTTATGCTTCCTAAACTGAAAAACGCTACTAAGGCGAATTCTCATAAGTGGGAGAGTTTTCCTATTTCAGAAAATGGTTGAGAAGAAGGACGGACTCTAGGCTGCTTGGACACTCTGAGTTAAGTGCACGTCAGTCCCTTATGCTTCCCAAACGTATAAACGCTTCTAAGGCCAATACTCATAAATGGCCATGTTGTCTCAGTTGAGGAAAGAAGTTAGAACGAGGACGGACTTAAGGATTGTTGCATACTCTGAGTTACAGGCAGGCCAAGTCCCTTATGCTTCCAAAACCTGTGAATGCTCCTAAGGCAAATACTCATAAATGGCAATGTGGTCCCAGTGGAGGAAAGAAGTTAGATCGAGGATGCACTTAAGGCAGGTTGTAAACTCTGAGTTAAGTGCAGGCCAAGTCCCTTATGCTTCCAAAACATATCAACGCTCTTCAGGCAAACACTCATAAATGGCAAAGTTTTCGCAGTGAGGAATGAAGTTAGAACAAGGAGAGACGCTAGGCCGGTTGAATACTCTGAGATAAGTGGAAGACTACGCCCTTATGCTTCCTAAACTGAAAAACTCTACTAAGGCGAATCCTCATAAATGGCAAAGTTTTCCTATTTCAGAAAATAATTGAGAAGAAGGACGGACTCTAGACTGCTTGGACACTCTGAGTTAAGTGCCCGTCAAGTCCCTTATGCTTCCCAAACGTATAAACGCTACTAAGGCCAATACTCATAAATGGCAGTGTTGTCCCAGTGGAGGAAAGAAGTTAGAACGAGGACGGACGTAAGGCAGGTTGGATAGACTGAGTTACAGGCAGGCCAAGTCCCTTCTACTTCCAAAACGTATAAACGCTCTTCAGGCAAACACTCATAAATGACACTGTGATCCCAGGGAGGAAAGAAATTAGAACTCGGACAGAGGCTAGGCAGGTTGAATACTCTGAGATAACTGCACGCCTAGGCACTTATGCTTCCAAAACGTAAAACGCTATTAAGTTGAACACTCATAATAGGCAATGTTTTCCCAGTTCAGAAAAGATGGGAGAAGAAGGACGTACTCTAGACTGCTTGGATACTCTGAGTTAAGTGCATGCCAAGTCCTTTGTGCTTCCAAAACCTATAAACGCGACTAAGGCAAATACTCATAAATGGCAATGCTGTCCCAGTTGAGGAAAGAAGTTAGAACGAGGACGGACGTAAGGCAGGTTGGATACTCTGAGTTACAGGCAGGCCAAGTCCCTTCTACTTCCAAAACGTATAAACGCTCTTCAGGCAAACACTCATAAATGACACTGTGATCCCAGGGAGGAAAGAAATTAGAACTCGGACAGAGGCTAGGCAGGTTGAATAATCTGAGATAACTGCACGCCTAGGCACTTATGGCTCCAAAACGTAAAACGCTATTAAGTTGAATACTCATAGTAGGCAATGTTTTCCCAGTTCAGAAAAGAAGTGAAAAGAAGGACGTACTCTAGGCTGCTTGGATACTCTGAGTTAAGAGCAACCCAGTCCCTTATGCTTCCAAAACTTATAAACGCGACTAAGGCAAATACTCATAAATGGCAATGCTGTCCCAGTGGAGGAAAGAAGTTAGAATGAGGACGGACTTAAGGCACGTTGGATACTCTGAGTTACACGCAAGCCAAGGCCCTTCTGCTTCCAAAACGTATAAACACTCTTCAGGCAAACACTCATCCATGGCACTGTTTTCCCAGAGTGGAAAGAAGAGAGAACTAGGACAGACGCGAGGCAGGTTGAAGACTCTGAGATAACTCTACACCTAGGTCCTTATGCTTCCAAAACGTAAAACGCTACTAAGGCGAATACTCATAAATGGCCCTGTTTTCCCAGTTCAGAAAAGAAGTGAGAAGAAGGACGAACTCTAGGCTGCTTGGATACTCTGAGTTATGTGTATGCCAAGTCCCATATGCTTCCAAAACCTGGGAACGCTTCTAAGGCGAATACTCATAAATAGCAATGTTGTCCCAGTGGAGGAAAGAAGTTAGATCGAGGACACACTTAAGGTAAGTTGGAGACTCTGAGTTAAGTGCAGGCCAAGTCCCTTATGCTTCCAAAACATATCAACGCTCTTCAGGCAAACACTCATAAATGGCATTGTTTTCGCAGTGAGGAATGAAGTTAGAACAAGGAGAGACGCTAGGCCGGTTGAATACTCTCAGATATGTGGAAGCCTAGGTCCTTAGGCTTCCTAAACTGAAAAACGCTACTAAGGCGAATCCTCATAAGAGGGAGAGTTTTCCTATTTCAGAAAATAATTGAGAAGCAGAACGGACTCTAGGCTGCTTGGACACTCTGAGTTAAGTGCACGTCAGTCCCTTATACTTCCCAAACGTATAAACGCTTCTAAGGCCAATACTCATAAATGGCCATGTTGTCTCAGTTGAGGAAAGAAGTTAGAACTAGGACGGACTTAAGGAAGGTTGGATACTCTGAGTTACAGGCAGGCCAAGTCCCTTATGCTTCCAAAACCTGTGAATGCTCCTAAGGCAAATACTCATAAATGGCAATGTGGTCCCAGTGGAGGAAAGAAGTTAGATCGAGGATGCACTTAAGGCAGGTTGTAAACTCTGAGTTAAGTGCAGGCCAAGTCCCTTATGCTTCCATAACATATCAACGCTCTTCAGGCAAAAACTCATAAATGGCAAAGTTTTCGCAGTGAGGAATGAAGTTAGAACAAGGAGAGACGCTAGGCCGGTTGAATACTCTGAGATAAGTGGAAGACTACGCCCTTATGCTTCCTAAACTGAAAAACTCTACTAAGGCGAATCCTCATAAATGGCAAAGTTTTCCTATTTCAGAAAATAATTGAGAAGAAGGACGGACTCTAGGCTGCTTGGACAGAGGCTATGCAGGTTGAATACTCTGAGATAACTGCACGCCTAGGCACTTATGCTTCCAAAACGTAAAACGCTATTAAGTTGAATACTCATAATAGGCAATGTTTTCCCAGTTCAGAAAAGATGGGAGAAGAAGGACGTACTCTAGACTGCTTGGATACTCTGAGTTAAGTGCATGCCAAGTCCCTTGTGCTTCCAAAACCTATAAACGCGACTAAGGCAAATACTCATAAATGGCAATGCTGTCCCAGTTGAGGAAAGAAGTTAGAACGAGGACGGACGTAAGGCAGGTTGGATACTCTGAGTTACAGGCAGGCCAAGTCCCTTCTACTTCCAAAACGTATAAACGCTCTTCAGGCAAACACTCATAAATGACACTGTGATCCCAGGGAGGAAAGAAATTCGAACTCGGACAGAGGCTAGGCAGGTTGAATAATCTGAGATAACTGCACGCCTAGGCACTTATGGCTCCAAAACGTAAAACGCTATTAAGTTGAATACTCAGAGTAGGCAATGTTTTCCCAGTTCAGAAAAGAAGTGAAAAGAAGGACGTACTCTAGGCTGCTTGGATACTCTGAGTTAAGGGCAACCCAGTCCCTTATGCTTCCAAAACTTATAAACGCGACTAAGGCAAATACTCACAAATGGCAATGCTGTCCCAGTGGAGGAAAGAAGTTAGAACGAGGACGGACTTAAGGCAGGTTGAATACTCTGAGTTACAGGCAAGCCAAGGCCCTTCTACTTCCAAAACGTATAAACGCTCTTCAGGCAAGCACTCATCCATGGCACTGTTTTCCCAGAGTGGAAAGAAGAGAGAACTAGGACAGACGCGAGGCAGGTTGAAGACTCTGAGATAACTCTACACCTAGGTCCTTATGCTTCCAAAACGTAAAACGCTACTAAGGCGAATACTCATAAATGGCCCTGTTTTCCCAGTTCAGAAAAGAAGTGAGAAGAAGGACGAACTCTAGGCTGCTTGGTTACTCTGAGTTATGTGTATGCCAAGTCCCATATGCTTCCAAAACCTGGGAACGCTACTAAGGCGAATACTCATAAATACCAATGTTGTCCCAGTGGAGGAAAGAAGTTAGATCGAGGACACACTTAAGGTAGGTTGGAGACTCTGAGTTAAGTGCAGGCCAAGTCCCTTATGCTTCCAAAACGTGTAAATGCGACTAAGGCAAATACTCATAAAGGGCAATGTTGTCCCATTGGAGGAAAGAAGTTACAACGAGGACGGACTTAAGGCAGGTTGGATACTCTGAGTTACAGGCAAGCCAAGGCCCTTCAGCTTCCAAAATGTATAAACGCTCTTCAGGCAAACACTCATCCATGGCACTGTTTTCCCAGAGTGGAAAGAAGATAGAACTAGGACAGACGCGAGGCAAGTTGAAGACTCTGAGATAACTCTACACCTAGGTCCTTATGCTTCCAAAACGTAAAACGCTACTAAGGCGAATACTCATAAATGGCCCTGTTTTCCCAGTTCAGAAAAGAAGTGAGAAGAAGGACGAACTCTAGGCTGCTTGGATACTCTGAGTTATGTGTATGCCAAGTCCCATATGCTTCCAAAACCTGGGAACGCTACTAAGGCGAATACTCATAAATAGCAATGTTGTCCCAGTGGAGGAAAGAAGTTAGATCGAGGACACACTTAAGGTAGGTTGGAGACTCTGAGTTAAGTGCAGGCCAAGTCCCTTATGCTTCCAAAACATATCAACGCTCTTCAGGCAAACACTCATAAATGGCATTGTTTTCGCACTGAGGAATGAAGTTAGAACAAGGAGAGACGCTAGGCCGGTTGAATACTCTCAGATATGTGGAAGCCTAGGCCCTTATGCTTCCTAAACTGAAAAACGCTACTAAGGCGAATTCTCATAAGTGGGAGAGTTTTCCTATTTCAGAAAATGGTTGAGAAGAAGGACGGACTCTAGGCTGCTTGGACACTCTGAGTTAAGTGCACGTCAGTCCCTTATGCTTCCCAAACGTATAAACGCTTCTAAGGCCAATACTCATAAATGGCCATGTTGTCTCAGTTGAGGAAAGAAGTTAGAACGAGGACGGACTTAAGGATTGTTGCATACTCTGAGTTACAGGCAGGCCAAGTCCCTTATGCTTCCAAAACCTGTGAATGCTCCTAAGGCAAATACTCATAAATGGCAATGTGGTCCCAGTGGAGGAAAGAAGTTAGATCGAGGATGCACTTAAGGCAGGTTGTAAACTCTGAGTTAAGTGCAGGCCAAGTCCCTTATGCTTCCAAAACATATCAACGCTCTTCAGGCAAACACTCATAAATGGCAAAGTTTTCGCAGTGAGGAATGAAGTTAGAACAAGGAGAGACGCTAGGCCGGTTGAATACTCTGAGATAAGTGGAAGACTACGCCCTTATGCTTCCTAAACTGAAAAACTCTACTAAGGCGAATCCTCATAAATGGCAAAGTTTTCCTATTTCAGAAAATAATTGAGAAGAAGGACGGACTCTAGGCTGCTTGGACACTCTGAGTTAAGTGCCCGTCAAGTCCCTTATGCTTCCCAAACGTATAAACGCTACTAAGGCCAATACTCATAAATGGCAGTGTTGTCCCAGTGGAGGAAAGAAGTTAGAACGAGGACGGACGTAAGGCAGGTTGGATAGTCTGAGTTACAGGCAGGCCAAGTCCCTTCTACTTCCAAAACGTATAAACGCTCTTCAGGCAAACACTCATAAATGACACTGTGATCCCAGGGAGGAAAGAAATTAGAACTCGGACAGAGGCTAGGCAGGTTGAATACTCTGAGATAACTGCACGCCTAGGCACTTATGCTTCCAAAACGTAAAACGCTATTAAGTTGAATACTCATAATAGGCAATGTTTTCCCAGTTCAGAAAAGATGGGAGAAGAAGGACGTACTCTAGACTGCTTGGATACTCTGAGTTAAGTGCATGCCAAGTCCCTTGTGCTTCCAAAACCTATAAACGCGACTAAGGCAAATACTCATAAATGGCAATGCTGTCCCAGTTGAGGAAAGAAGTTAGAACGAGGACGGACGTAAGGCAGGTTGGATACTCTGAGTTACAGGCAGGCCAAGTCCCTTCTACTTCCAAAACGTATAAACGCTCTTCAGGCAAACACTCATAAATGACACTGTGATCCCAGGGAGGAAAGAAATTAGAACTCGGACAGAGGCTAGGCAGGTTGAATAATCTGAGATAACTGCACGCCTAGGCACTTATGGCTCCAAAACGTAAAACGCTATTAAGTTGAATACTCATAGTAGGCAATGTTTTCCCAGTTCAGAAAAGAAGTGAAAAGAAGGACGTACTCTAGGCTGCTTGGATACTCTGAGTTAAGAGCAACCCAGTCCCTTATGCTTCCAAAACTTATAAACGCGACTAAGGCAAATACTCATAAATGGCAATGCTGTCCCAGTGGAGGAAAGAAGTTAGAATGAGGACGGACTTAAGGCACGTTGGATACTCTGAGTTACACGCAAGCCAAGGCCCTTCTGCTTCCAAAACGTATAAACACTCTTCAGGCAAACACTCATCCATGGCACTGTTTTCCCAGAGTGGAAAGAAGATAGAACTAGGACAGACGCGAGGCAAGTTGAAGACTCTGAGATAACTCTACACCTAGGTCCTTATGCTTCCAAAACGTAAAACGCTACTAAGGCGAATACTCATAAATGGCCCTGTTTTCCCAGTTCAGAAAAGAAGTGAGAAGAAGGACGAACTCTAGGCTGCTTGGATACTCTGAGATATGTGTATGCCAAGTCCCATATGCTTCCAAAACCTGGGAACGCTTCTAAGGCGAATACTCATAAATAGCAATGTTGTCCCAGTGGAGGAAAGAAGTTAGATCGAGGACACACTTAAGGTAAGTTGGAGACTCTGAGTTAAGTGCAGGCCAAGTCCCTTATGCTTCCAAAACATATCAACGCTCTTCAGGCAAACACTCATAAATGGCATTGTTTTCGCAGTGAGGAATGAAGTTAGAACAAGGAGAGACGCTAGGCCGGTTGAATACTCTCAGATATGTGGAAGCCTAGGTCCTTAGGCTTCCTAAACTGAAAAACGCTACTAAGGCGAATCCTCATAAGAGGGAGAGTTTTCCTATTTCAGAAAATAATTGAGAAGCAGAACGGACTCTAGGCTGCTTGGACACTCTGAGTTAAGTGCACGTCAGTCCCTTATACTTCCCAAACGTATAAACGCTTCTAAGGCCAATACTCATAAATGGCCATGTTGTCTCAGTTGAGGAAAGAAGTTAGAACTAGGACGGACTTAAGGAAGGTTGGATACTCTGAGTTACAGGCAGGCCAAGTCCCTTATGCTTCCAAAACCTGTGAATGCTCCTAAGGCAAATACTCATAAATGGCAATGTGGTCCCAGTGGAGGAAAGAAGTTAGATCGAGGATGCACTTAAGGCAGGTTGTAAACTCTGAGTTAAGTGCAGGCCAAGTCCCTTATGCTTCCATAACATATCAACGCTCTTCAGGCAAAAACTCATAAATGGCAAAGTTTTCGCAGTGAGGAATGAAGTTAGAACAAGGAGAGACGCTAGGCCAGTTGAATACTCTGAGATAAGTGGAAGACTACGCCCTTATGCTTCCTAAACTGAAAAACTCTACTAAGGCGAATCCTCATAAATGGCAAAGTTTTCCTATTTCAGAAAATAATTGAGAAGAAGGACGGACTCTAGGCTGCTTGGACAGAGGCTATGCAGGTTGAATACTCTGAGATAACTGCACGCCTAGGCACTTATGCTTCCAAAACGTAAAACGCTATTAAGTTGAATACTCATAATAGGCAATGTTTTCCCAGTTCAGAAAAGATGGGAGAAGAAGGACGTACTCTAGACTGCTTGGATACTCTGAGTTAAGTGCATGCCAAGTCCCTTGTGCTTCCAAAACCTATAAACGCGACTAAGGCAAATACTCATAAATGGCAATGCTGTCCCAGTTGAGGAAAGAAGTTAGAACGAGGACGGACGTAAGGCAGGTTGGATACTCTGAGTTACAGGCAGGCCAAGTCCCTTCTACTTCCAAAACGTATAAACGCTCTTCAGGCAAACACTCATAAATGACACTGTGATCCCAGGGAGGAAAGAAATTCGAACTCGGACAGAGGCTAGGCAGGTTGAATAATCTGAGATAACTGCACGCCTAGGCACTTATGGCTCCAAAACGTAAAACGCTATTAAGTTGAATACTCAGAGTAGGCAATGTTTTCCCAGTTCAGAAAAGAAGTGAAAAGAAGGACGTACTCTAGGCTGCTTGGATACTCTGAGTTAAGGGCAACCCAGTCCCTTATGCTTCCAAAACTTATAAACGCGACTAAGGCAAATACTCACAAATGGCAATGCTGTCCCAGTGGAGGAAAGAAGTTAGAACGAGGACGGACTTAAGGCAGGTTGAATACTCTGAGTTACAGGCAAGCCAAGGCCCTTCTACTTCCAAAACGTATAAACGCTCTTCAGGCAAGCACTCATCCATGGCACTGTTTTCCCAGAGTGGAAAGAAGAGAGAACTAGGACAGACGCGAGGCAGGTTGAAGACTCTGAGATAACTCTACACCTAGGTCCTTATGCTTCCAAAACGTAAAACGCTACTAAGGCGAATACTCATAAATGGCCCTGTTTTCCCAGTTCAGAAAAGAAGTGAGAAGAAGGACGAACTCTAGGCTGCTTGGTTACTCTGAGTTATGTGTATGCCAAGTCCCATATGCTTCCAAAACCTGGGAACGCTACTAAGGCGAATACTCATAAATACCAATGTTGTCCCAGTGGAGGAAAGAAGTTAGATCGAGGACACACTTAAGGTAGGTTGGAGACTCTGAGTTAAGTGCAGGCCAAGTCCCTTATGCTTCCAAAACGTGTAAATGCGACTAAGGCAAATACTCATAAAGGGCAATGTTGTCCCATTGGAGGAAAGAAGTTACAACGAGGACGGACTTAAGGCAGGTTGGATACTCTGAGTTACAGGCAAGCCAAGGCCCTTCAGCTTCCAAAATGTATAAACGCTCTTCAGGCAAACACTCATCCATGGCACTGTTTTCCCAGAGTGGAAAGAAGATAGAACTAGGACAGACGCGAGGCAAGTTGAAGACTCTGAGATAACTCTACACCTAGGTCCTTATGCTTCCAAAACGTAAAACGCTACTAAGGCGAATACTCATAAATGGCCCTGTTTTCCCAGTTCAGAAAAGAAGTGAGAAGAAGGACGAACTCTAGGCTGCTTGGATACTCTGAGTTATGTGTATGCCAAGTCCCATATGCTTCCAAAACCTGGGAACGCTACTAAGGCGAATACTCATAAATAGCAATGTTGTCCCAGTGGAGGAAAGAAGTTAGATCGAGGACACACTTAAGGTAGGTTGGAGACTCTGAGTTAAGTGCAGGCCAAGTCCCTTATGCTTCCAAAACATATCAACGCTCTTCAGGCAAACACTCATAAATGGCATTGTTTTCGCACTGAGGAATGAAGTTAGAACAAGGAGAGACGCTAGGCCGGTTGAATACTCTCAGATATGTGGAAGCCTAGGCCCTTATGCTTCCTAAACTGAAAAACGCTACTAAGGCGAATTCTCATAAGTGGGAGAGTTTTCCTATTTCAGAAAATGGTTGAGAAGAAGGACGGACTCTAGGCTGCTTGGACACTCTGAGTTAAGTGCACGTCAGTCCCTTATGCTTCCCAAACGTATAAACGCTTCTAAGGCCAATACTCATAAATGGCCATGTTGTCTCAGTTGAGGAAAGAAGTTAGAACGAGGACGGACTTAAGGATTGTTGCATACTCTGAGTTACAGGCAGGCCAAGTCCCTTATGCTTCCAAAACCTGTGAATGCTCCTAAGGCAAATACTCATAAATGGCAATGTGGTCCCAGTGGAGGAAAGAAGTTAGATCGAGGATGCACTTAAGGCAGGTTGTAAACTCTGAGTTAAGTGCAGGCCAAGTCCCTTATGCTTCCAAAACATATCAACGCTCTTCAGGCAAACACTCATAAATGGCAAAGTTTTCGCAGTGAGGAATGAAGTTAGAACAAGGAGAGACGCTAGGCCGGTTGAATACTCTGAGATAAGTGGAAGACTACGCCCTTATGCTTCCTAAACTGAAAAACTCTACTAAGGCGAATCCTCATAAATGGCAAAGTTTTCCTATTTCAGAAAATAATTGAGAAGAAGGACGGACTCTAGGCTGCTTGGACACTCTGAGTTAAGTGCCCGTCAAGTCCCTTATGCTTCCCAAACGTATAAACGCTACTAAGGCCAATACTCATAAATGGCAGTGTTGTCCCAGTGGAGGAAAGAAGTTAGAACGAGGACGGACGTAAGGCAGGTTGGATAGTCTGAGTTACAGGCAGGCCAAGTCCCTTCTACTTCCAAAACGTATAAACGCTCTTCAGGCAAACACTCATAAATGACACTGTGATCCCAGGGAGGAAAGAAATTAGAACTCGGACAGAGGCTAGGCAGGTTGAATACTCTGAGATAACTGCACGCCTAGGCACTTATGCTTCCAAAACGTAAAACGCTATTAAGTTGAATACTCATAATAGGCAATGTTTTCCCAGTTCAGAAAAGATGGGAGAAGAAGGACGTACTCTAGACTGCTTGGATACTCTGAGTTAAGTGCATGCCAAGTCCCTTGTGCTTCCAAAACCTATAAACGCGACTAAGGCAAATACTCATAAATGGCAATGCTGTCCCAGTTGAGGAAAGAAGTTAGAACGAGGACGGACGTAAGGCAGGTTGGATACTCTGAGTTACAGGCAGGCCAAGTCCCTTCTACTTCCAAAACGTATAAACGCTCTTCAGGCAAACACTCATAAATGACACTGTGATCCCAGGGAGGAAAGAAATTAGAACTCGGACAGAGGCTAGGCAGGTTGAATAATCTGAGATAACTGCACGCCTAGGCACTTATGGCTCCAAAACGTAAAACGCTATTAAGTTGAATACTCATAGTAGGCAATGTTTTCCCAGTTCAGAAAAGAAGTGAAAAGAAGGACGTACTCTAGGCTGCTTGGATACTCTGAGTTAAGAGCAACCCAGTCCCTTATGCTTCCAAAACTTATAAACGCGACTAAGGCAAATACTCACAAATGGCAATGCTGTCCCAGTGGAGGAAAGAAGTTAGAACGAGGACGGACTTAAGGCAGGTTGAATACTCTGAGTTACAGGCAAGCCAAGGCCCTTCTACTTCCAAAACGTATAAACGCTCTTCAGGCAAGCACTCATCCATGGCACTGTTTTCCCAGAGTGGAAAGAAGAGAGAACTAGGACAGACGCGAGGCAGGTTGAAGACTCTGAGATAACTCTACACCTAGGTCCTTATGCTTCCAAAACGTAAAACGCTACTAAGGCGAATACTCATAAATGGCCCTGTTTTCCCAGTTCAGAAAAGAAGTGAGAAGAAGGACGAACTCTAGGCTGCTTGGTTACTCTGAGTTATGTGTATGCCAAGTCCCATATGCTTCCAAAACCTGGGAACGCTACTAAGGCGAATACTCATAAATACCAATGTTGTCCCAGTGGAGGAAAGAAGTTAGATCGAGGACACACTTAAGGTAGGTTGGAGACTCTGAGTTAAGTGCAGGCCAAGTCCCTTATGCTTCCAAAACGTGTAAATGCGACTAAGGCAAATACTCATAAAGGGCAATGTTGTCCCATTGGAGGAAAGAAGTTACAACGAGGACGGACTTAAGGCAGGTTGGATACTCTGAGTTACAGGCAAGCCAAGGCCCTTCAGCTTCCAAAATGTATAAACGCTCTTCAGGCAAACACTCATCCATGGCACTGTTTTCCCAGAGTGGAAAGAAGATAGAACTAGGACAGACGCGAGGCAAGTTGAAGACTCTGAGATAACTCTACACCTAGGTCCTTATGCTTCCAAAACGTAAAACGCTACTAAGGCGAATACTCATAAATGGCCCTGTTTTCCCAGTTCAGAAAAGAAGTGAGAAGAAGGACGAACTCTAGGCTGCTTGGATACTCTGAGTTATGTGTATGCCAAGTCCCATATGCTTCCAAAACCTGGGAACGCTACTAAGGCGAATACTCATAAATAGCAATGTTGTCCCAGTGGAGGAAAGAAGTTAGATCGAGGACACACTTAAGGTAGGTTGGAGACTCTGAGTTAAGTGCAGGCCAAGTCCCTTATGCTTCCAAAACATATCAACGCTCTTCAGGCAAACACTCATAAATGGCATTGTTTTCGCACTGAGGAATGAAGTTAGAACAAGGAGAGACGCTAGGCCGGTTGAATACTCTCAGATATGTGGAAGCCTAGGCCCTTATGCTTCCTAAACTGAAAAACGCTACTAAGGCGAATTCTCATAAGTGGGAGAGTTTTCCTATTTCAGAAAATGGTTGAGAAGAAGGACGGACTCTAGGCTGCTTGGACACTCTGAGTTAAGTGCACGTCAGTCCCTTATGCTTCCCAAACGTATAAACGCTTCTAAGGCCAATACTCATAAATGGCCATGTTGTCTCAGTTGAGGAAAGAAGTTAGAACGAGGACGGACTTAAGGATTGTTGCATACTCTGAGTTACAGGCAGGCCAAGTCCCTTATGCTTCCAAAACCTGTGAATGCTCCTAAGGCAAATACTCATAAATGGCAATGTGGTCCCAGTGGAGGAAAGAAGTTAGATCGAGGATGCACTTAAGGCAGGTTGTAAACTCTGAGTTAAGTGCAGGCCAAGTCCCTTATGCTTCCAAAACATATCAACGCTCTTCAGGCAAACACTCATAAATGGCAAAGTTTTCGCAGTGAGGAATGAAGTTAGAACAAGGAGAGACGCTAGGCCGGTTGAATACTCTGAGATAAGTGGAAGACTACGCCCTTATGCTTCCTAAACTGAAAAACTCTACTAAGGCGAATCCTCATAAATGGCAAAGTTTTCCTATTTCAGAAAATAATTGAGAAGAAGGACGGACTCTAGGCTGCTTGGACACTCTGAGTTAAGTGCCCGTCAAGTCCCTTATGCTTCCCAAACGTATAAACGCTACTAAGGCCAATACTCATAAATGGCAGTGTTGTCCCAGTGGAGGAAAGAAGTTAGAACGAGGACGGACGTAAGGCAGGTTGGATAGTCTGAGTTACAGGCAGGCCAAGTCCCTTCTACTTCCAAAACGTATAAACGCTCTTCAGGCAAACACTCATAAATGACACTGTGATCCCAGGGAGGAAAGAAATTAGAACTCGGACAGAGGCTAGGCAGGTTGAATACTCTGAGATAACTGCACGCCTAGGCACTTATGCTTCCAAAACGTAAAACGCTATTAAGTTGAATACTCATAATAGGCAATGTTTTCCCAGTTCAGAAAAGATGGGAGAAGAAGGACGTACTCTAGACTGCTTGGATACTCTGAGTTAAGTGCATGCCAAGTCCCTTGTGCTTCCAAAACCTATAAACGCGACTAAGGCAAATACTCATAAATGGCAATGCTGTCCCAGTTGAGGAAAGAAGTTAGAACGAGGACGGACGTAAGGCAGGTTGGATACTCTGAGTTACAGGCAGGCCAAGTCCCTTCTACTTCCAAAACGTATAAACGCTCTTCAGGCAAACACTCATAAATGACACTGTGATCCCAGGGAGGAAAGAAATTAGAACTCGGACAGAGGCTAGGCAGGTTGAATAATCTGAGATAACTGCACGCCTAGGCACTTATGGCTCCAAAACGTAAAACGCTATTAAGTTGAATACTCATAGTAGGCAATGTTTTCCCAGTTCAGAAAAGAAGTGAAAAGAAGGACGTACTCTAGGCTGCTTGGATACTCTGAGTTAAGAGCAACCCAGTCCCTTATGCTTCCAAAACTTATAAACGCGACTAAGGCAAATACTCATAAATGGCAATGCTGTCCCAGTGGAGGAAAGAAGTTAGAATGAGGACGGACTTAAGGCACGTTGGATACTCTGAGTTACACGCAAGCCAATGCCCTTCTGCTTCCAAAACGTATAAACACTCTTCAGGCAAACACTCATCCATGGCACTGTTTTCCCAGAGTGGAAAGAAGATAGAACTAGGACAGACGCGAGGCAAGTTGAAGACTCTGAGATAACTCTACACCTAGGTCCTTATGCTTCCAAAACGTAAAACGCTACTAAGGCGAATACTCATAAATGGCCCTGTTTTCCCAGTTCAGAAAAGAAGTGAGAAGAAGGACGAACTCTAGGCTGCTTGGATACTCTGAGATATGTGTATGCCAAGTCCCATATGCTTCCAAAACCTGGGAACGCTTCTAAGGCGAATACTCATAAATAGCAATGTTGTCCCAGTGGAGGAAAGAAGTTAGATCGAGGACACACTTAAGGTAAGTTGGAGACTCTGAGTTAAGTGCAGGCCAAGTCCCTTATGCTTCCAAAACATATCAACGCTCTTCAGGCAAACACTCATAAATGGCATTGTTTTCGCAGTGAGGAATGAAGTTAGAACAAGGAGAGACGCTAGGCCGGTTGAATACTCTCAGATATGTGGAAGCCTAGGTCCTTAGGCTTCCTAAACTGAAAAACGCTACTAAGGCGAATCCTCATAAGAGGGAGAGTTTTCCTATTTCAGAAAATAATTGAGAAGCAGAACGGACTCTAGGCTGCTTGGACACTCTGAGTTAAGTGCACGTCAGTCCCTTATACTTCCCAAACGTATAAACGCTTCTAAGGCCAATACACATAAATGGCCATGTTGTCTCAGTTGAGGAAAGAAGTTAGAACTAGGACGGACTTAAGGAAGGTTGGATACTCTGAGTTACAGGCAGGCCAAGTCCCTTATGCTTCCAAAACCTGTGAATGCTCCTAAGGCAAATACTCATAAATGGCAATGTGGTCCCAGTGGAGGAAAGAAGTTAGATCGAGGATGCACTTAAGGCAGGTTGTAAACTCTGAGTTAAGTGCAGGCCAAGTCCCTTATGCTTCCATAACATATCAACGCTCTTCAGGCAAAAACTCATAAATGGCAAAGTTTTCGCAGTGAGGAATGAAGTTAGAACAAGGAGAGACGCTAGGCCGGTTGAATACTCTGAGATAAGTGGAAGACTACGCCCTTATGCTTCCTAAACTGAAAAACTCTACTAAGGCGAATCCTCATAAATGGCAAAGTTTTCCTATTTCAGAAAATAATTGAGAAGAAGGACGGACTCTAGGCTGCTTGGACAGAGGCTATGCAGGTTGAATACTCTGAGATAACTGCACGCCTAGGCACTTATGCTTCCAAAACGTAAAACGCTATTAAGTTGAATACTCATAATAGGCAATGTTTTCCCAGTTCAGAAAAGATGGGAGAAGAAGGACGTACTCTAGACTGCTTGGATACTCTGAGTTAAGTGCATGCCAAGTCCCTTGTGCTTCCAAAACCTATAAACGCGACTAAGGCAAATACTCATAAATGGCAATGCTGTCCCAGTTGAGGAAAGAAGTTAGAACGAGGACGGACGTAAGGCAGGTTGGATACTCTGAGTTACAGGCAGGCCAAGTCCCTTCTACTTCCAAAACGTATAAACGCTCTTCAGGCAAACACTCATAAATGACACTGTGATCCCAGGGAGGAAAGAAATTAGAACTCGGACAGAGGCTAGGCAGGTTGAATAATCTGAGATAACTGCACGCCTAGGCACTTATGGCTCCAAAACGTAAAACGCTATTAAGTTGAATACTCATAGTAGGCAATGTTTTCCCAGTTCAGAAAAGAAGTGAAAAGAAGGACGTACTCTAGGCTGCTTGGATACTCTGAGTTAAGGGCAACCCAGTCCCTTATGCTTCCAAAACTTATAAACGCGACTAAGGCAAATACTCACAAATGGCAATGCTGTCCCAGTGGAGGAAAGAAGTTAGAACGAGGACGGACTTAAGGCAGGTTGAATACTCTGAGTTACAGGCAAGCCAAGGCCCTTCTACTTCCAAAACGTATAAACGCTCTTCAGGCAAGCACTCATCCATGGCACTGTTTTCCCAGAGTGGAAAGAAGAGAGAACTAGGACAGACGCGAGGCAGGTTGAAGACTCTGAGATAACTCTACACCTAGGTCCTTATGCTTCCAAAACGTAAAACGCTACTAAGGCGAATACTCATAAATGGCCCTGTTTTCCCAGTTCAGAAAAGAAGTGAGAAGAAGGACGAACTCTAGGCTGCTTGGTTACTCTGAGTTATGTGTATGCCAAGTCCCATATGCTTCCAAAACCTGGGAACGCTACTAAGGCGAATACTCATAAATACCAATGTTGTCCCAGTGGAGGAAAGAAGTTAGATCGAGGACACACTTAAGGTAGGTTGGAGACTCTGAGTTAAGTGCAGGCCAAGTCCCTTATGCTTCCAAAACGTGTAAATGCGACTAAGGCAAATACTCATAAAGGGCAATGTTGTCCCATTGGAGGAAAGAAGTTACAACGAGGACGGACTTAAGGCAGGTTGGATACTCTGAGTTACAGGCAAGCCAAGGCCCTTCAGCTTCCAAAATGTATAAACGCTCTTCAGGCAAACACTCATCCATGGCACTGTTTTCCCAGAGTGGAAAGAAGATAGAACTAGGACAGACGCGAGGCAAGTTGAAGACTCTGAGATAACTCTACACCTAGGTCCTTATGCTTCCAAAACGTAAAACGCTACTAAGGCGAATACTCATAAATGGCCCTGTTTTCCCAGTTCAGAAAAGAAGTGAGAAGAAGGACGAACTCTAGGCTGCTTGGATACTCTGAGTTATGTGTATGCCAAGTCCCATATGCTTCCAAAACCTGGGAACGCTACTAAGGCGAATACTCATAAATAGCAATGTTGTCCCAGTGGAGGAAAGAAGTTAGATCGAGGACACACTTAAGGTAGGTTGGAGACTCTGAGTTAAGTGCAGGCCAAGTCCCTTATGCTTCCAAAACATATCAACGCTCTTCAGGCAAACACTCATAAATGGCATTGTTTTCGCACTGAGGAATGAAGTTAGAACAAGGAGAGACGCTAGGCCGGTTGAATACTCTCAGATATGTGGAAGCCTAGGCCCTTATGCTTCCTAAACTGAAAAACGCTACTAAGGCGAATTCTCATAAGTGGGAGAGTTTTCCTATTTCAGAAAATGGTTGAGAAGAAGGACGGACTCTAGGCTGCTTGGACACTCTGAGTTAAGTGCACGTCAGTCCCTTATGCTTCCCAAACGTATAAACGCTTCTAAGGCCAATACTCATAAATGGCCATGTTGTCTCAGTTGAGGAAAGAAGTTAGAACGAGGACGGACTTAAGGATTGTTGCATACTCTGAGTTACAGGCAGGCCAAGTCCCTTATGCTTCCAAAACCTGTGAATGCTCCTAAGGCAAATACTCATAAATGGCAATGTGGTCCCAGTGGAGGAAAGAAGTTAGATCGAGGATGCACTTAAGGCAGGTTGTAAACTCTGAGTTAAGTGCAGGCCAAGTCCCTTATGCTTCCAAAACATATCAACGCTCTTCAGGCAAACACTCATAAATGGCAAAGTTTTCGCAGTGAGGAATGAAGTTAGAACAAGGAGAGACGCTAGGCCGGTTGAATACTCTGAGATAAGTGGAAGACTACGCCCTTATGCTTCCTAAACTGAAAAACTCTACTAAGGCGAATCCTCATAAATGGCAAAGTTTTCCTATTTCAGAAAATAATTGAGAAGAAGGACGGACTCTAGGCTGCTTGGACACTCTGAGTTAAGTGCCCGTCAAGTCCCTTATGCTTCCCAAACGTATAAACGCTACTAAGGCCAATACTCATAAATGGCAGTGTTGTCCCAGTGGAGGAAAGAAGTTAGAACGAGGACGGACGTAAGGCAGGTTGGATAGTCTGAGTTACAGGCAGGCCAAGTCCCTTCTACTTCCAAAACGTATAAACGCTCTTCAGGCAAACACTCATAAATGACACTGTGATCCCAGGGAGGAAAGAAATTAGAACTCGGACAGAGGCTAGGCAGGTTGAATACTCTGAGATAACTGCACGCCTAGGCACTTATGCTTCCAAAACGTAAAACGCTATTAAGTTGAATACTCATAATAGGCAATGTTTTCCCAGTTCAGAAAAGATGGGAGAAGAAGGACGTACTCTAGACTGCTTGGATACTCTGAGTTAAGTGCATGCCAAGTCCCTTGTGCTTCCAAAACCTATAAACGCGACTAAGGCAAATACTCATAAATGGCAATGCTGTCCCAGTTGAGGAAAGAAGTTAGAACGAGGACGGACGTAAGGCAGGTTGGATACTCTGAGTTACAGGCAGGCCAAGTCCCTTCTACTTCCAAAACGTATAAACGCTCTTCAGGCAAACACTCATAAATGACACTGTGATCCCAGGGAGGAAAGAAATTAGAACTCGGACAGAGGCTAGGCAGGTTGAATAATCTGAGATAACTGCACGCCTAGGCACTTATGGCTCCAAAACGTAAAACGCTATTAAGTTGAATACTCATAGTAGGCAATGTTTTCCCAGTTCAGAAAAGAAGTGAAAAGAAGGACGTACTCTAGGCTGCTTGGATACTCTGAGTTAAGAGCAACCCAGTCCCTTATGCTTCCAAAACTTATAAACGCGACTAAGGCAAATACTCATAAATGGCAATGCTGTCCCAGTGGAGGAAAGAAGTTAGAATGAGGACGGACTTAAGGCACGTTGGATACTCTGAGTTACACGCAAGCCAATGCCCTTCTGCTTCCAAAACGTATAAACACTCTTCAGGCAAACACTCATCCATGGCACTGTTTTCCCAGAGTGGAAAGAAGATAGAACTAGGACAGACGCGAGGCAAGTTGAAGACTCTGAGATAACTCTACACCTAGGTCCTTATGCTTCCAAAACGTAAAACGCTACTAAGGCGAATACTCATAAATGGCCCTGTTTTCCCAGTTCAGAAAAGAAGTGAGAAGAAGGACGAACTCTAGGCTGCTTGGATACTCTGAGATATGTGTATGCCAAGTCCCATATGCTTCCAAAACCTCGGAACGCTTCTAAGGCGAATACTCATAAATAGCAATGTTGTCCCAGTGGAGGAAAGAAGTTAGATCGAGGACACACTTAAGGTAAGTTGGAGACTCTGAGTTAAGTGCAGGCCAAGTCCCTTATGCTTCCAAAACATATCAACGCTCTTCAGGCAAACACTCATAAATGGCATTGTTTTCGCCGTGAGGAATGAAGTTAGAACAAGGAGAGACGCTAGGCCGGTTGAATACTCTCAGATATGTGGAAGCCTAGGTCCTTAGGCTTCCTAAACTGAAAAACGCTACTAAGGCGAATCCTCATAAGAGGGAGAGTTTTCCTATTTCAGAAAATAATTGAGAAGCAGAACGGACTCTAGGCTGCTTGGACACTCTGAGTTAAGTGCACGTCAGTCCCTTATACTTCCCAAACGTATAAACGCTTCTAAGGCCAATACACATAAATGGCCATGTTGTCTCAGTTGAGGAAAGAAGTTAGAACTAGGACGGACTTAAGGAAGGTTGGATACTCTGAGTTACAGGCAGGCCAAGTCCCTTATGCTTCCAAAACCTGTGAATGCTCCTAAGGCAAATACTCATAAATGGCAATGTGGTCCCAGTGGAGGAAAGAAGTTAGATCGAGGATGCACTTAAGGCAGGTTGTAAACTCTGAGTTAAGTGCAGGCCAAGTCCCTTATGCTTCCATAACATATCAACGCTCTTCAGGCAAAAACTCATAAATGGCAAAGTTTTCGCAGTGAGGAATGAAGTTAGAACAAGGAGAGACGCTAGGCCGGTTGAATACTCTGAGATAAGTGGAAGACTACGCCCTTATGCTTCCTAAACTGAAAAACTCTACTAAGGCGAATCCTCATAAATGGCAAAGTTTTCCTATTTCAGAAAATAATTGAGAAGAAGGACGGACTCTAGGCTGCTTGGACAGAGGCTATGCAGGTTGAATACTCTGAGATAACTGCACGCCTAGGCACTTATGCTTCCAAAACGTAAAACGCTATTAAGTTGAATACTCATAATAGGCAATGTTTTCCCAGTTCAGAAAAGATGGGAGAAGAAGGACGTACTCTAGACTGCTTGGATACTCTGAGTTAAGTGCATGCCAAGTCCCTTGTGCTTCCAAAACCTATAAACGCGACTAAGGCAAATACTCATAAATGGCAATGCTGTCCCAGTTGAGGAAAGAAGTTAGAACGAGGACGGACGTAAGGCAGGTTGGATACTCTGAGTTACAGGCAGGCCAAGTCCCTTCTACTTCCAAAACGTATAAACGCTCTTCAGGCAAACACTCATAAATGACACTGTGATCCCAGGGAGGAAAGAAATTAGAACTCGGACAGAGGCTAGGCAGGTTGAATAATCTGAGATAACTGCACGCCTAGGCACTTATGGCTCCAAAACGTAAAACGCTATTAAGTTGAATACTCATAGTAGGCAATGTTTTCCCAGTTCAGAAAAGAAGTGAAAAGAAGGACGTACTCTAGGCTGCTTGGATACTCTGAGTTAAGGGCAACCCAGTCCCTTATGCTTCCAAAACTTATAAACGCGACTAAGGCAAATACTCACAAATGGCAATGCTGTCCCAGTGGAGGAAAGAAGTTAGAACGAGGACGGACTTAAGGCAGGTTGAATACTCTGAGTTACAGGCAAGCCAAGGCCCTTCTACTTCCAAAACGTATAAACGCTCTTCAGGCAAGCACTCATCCATGGCACTGTTTTCCCAGAGTGGAAAGAAGAGAGAACTAGGACAGACGCGAGGCAGGTTGAAGACTCTGAGATAACTCTACACCTAGGTCCTTATGCTTCCAAAACGTAAAACGCTACTAAGGCGAATACTCATAAATGGCCCTGTTTTCCCAGTTCAGAAAAGAAGTGAGAAGAAGGACGAACTCTAGGCTGCTTGGTTACTCTGAGTTATGTGTATGCCAAGTCCCATATGCTTCCAAAACCTGGGAACGCTACTAAGGCGAATACTCATAAATACCAATGTTGTCCCAGTGGAGGAAAGAAGTTAGATCGAGGACACACTTAAGGTAGGTTGGAGACTCTGAGTTAAGTGCAGGCCAAGTCCCTTATGCTTCCAAAACGTGTAAATGCGACTAAGGCAAATACTCATAAAGGGCAATGTTGTCCCATTGGAGGAAAGAAGTTACAACGAGGACGGACTTAAGGCAGGTTGGATACTCTGAGTTACAGGCAAGCCAAGGCCCTTCAGCTTCCAAAATGTATAAACGCTCTTCAGGCAAACACTCATCCATGGCACTGTTTTCCCAGAGTGGAAAGAAGATAGAACTAGGACAGACGCGAGGCAAGTTGAAGACTCTGAGATAACTCTACACCTAGGTCCTTATGCTTCCAAAACGTAAAACGCTACTAAGGCGAATACTCATAAATGGCCCTGTTTTCCCAGTTCAGAAAAGAAGTGAGAAGAAGGACGAACTCTAGGCTGCTTGGATACTCTGAGTTATGTGTATGCCAAGTCCCATATGCTTCCAAAACCTGGGAACGCTACTAAGGCGAATACTCATAAATAGCAATGTTGTCCCAGTGGAGGAAAGAAGTTAGATCGAGGACACACTTAAGGTAGGTTGGAGACTCTGAGTTAAGTGCAGGCCAAGTCCCTTATGCTTCCAAAACATATCAACGCTCTTCAGGCAAACACTCATAAATGGCATTGTTTTCGCACTGAGGAATGAAGTTAGAACAAGGAGAGACGCTAGGCCGGTTGAATACTCTCAGATATGTGGAAGCCTAGGCCCTTATGCTTCCTAAACTGAAAAACGCTACTAAGGCGAATTCTCATAAGTGGGAGAGTTTTCCTATTTCAGAAAATGGTTGAGAAGAAGGACGGACTCTAGGCTGCTTGGACACTCTGAGTTAAGTGCACGTCAGTCCCTTATGCTTCCCAAACGTATAAACGCTTCTAAGGCCAATACTCATAAATGGCCATGTTGTCTCAGTTGAGGAAAGAAGTTAGAACGAGGACGGACTTAAGGATTGTTGCATACTCTGAGTTACAGGCAGGCCAAGTCCCTTATGCTTCCAAAACCTGTGAATGCTCCTAAGGCAAATACTCATAAATGGCAATGTGGTCCCAGTGGAGGAAAGAAGTTAGATCGAGGATGCACTTAAGGCAGGTTGTAAACTCTGAGTTAAGTGCAGGCCAAGTCCCTTATGCTTCCAAAACATATCAACGCTCTTCAGGCAAACACTCATAAATGGCAAAGTTTTCGCAGTGAGGAATGAAGTTAGAACAAGGAGAGACGCTAGGCCGGTTGAATACTCTGAGATAAGTGGAAGACTACGCCCTTATGCTTCCTAAACTGAAAAACTCTACTAAGGCGAATCCTCATAAATGGCAAAGTTTTCCTATTTCAGAAAATAATTGAGAAGAAGGACGGACTCTAGGCTGCTTGGACACTCTGAGTTAAGTGCCCGTCAAGTCCCTTATGCTTCCCAAACGTATAAACGCTACTAAGGCCAATACTCATAAATGGCAGTGTTGTCCCAGTGGAGGAAAGAAGTTAGAACGAGGACGGACGTAAGGCAGGTTGGATAGTCTGAGTTACAGGCAGGCCAAGTCCCTTCTACTTCCAAAACGTATAAACGCTCTTCAGGCAAACACTCATAAATGACACTGTGATCCCAGGGAGGAAAGAAATTAGAACTCGGACAGAGGCTAGGCAGGTTGAATACTCTGAGATAACTGCACGCCTAGGCACTTATGCTTCCAAAACGTAAAACGCTATTAAGTTGAATACTCATAATAGGCAATGTTTTCCCAGTTCAGAAAAGATGGGAGAAGAAGGACGTACTCTAGACTGCTTGGATACTCTGAGTTAAGTGCATGCCAAGTCCCTTGTGCTTCCAAAACCTATAAACGCGACTAAGGCAAATACTCATAAATGGCAATGCTGTCCCAGTTGAGGAAAGAAGTTAGAACGAGGACGGACGTAAGGCAGGTTGGATACTCTGAGTTACAGGCAGGCCAAGTCCCTTCTACTTCCAAAACGTATAAACGCTCTTCAGGCAAACACTCATAAATGACACTGTGATCCCAGGGAGGAAAGAAATTAGAACTCGGACAGAGGCTAGGCAGGTTGAATAATCTGAGATAACTGCACGCCTAGGCACTTATGGCTCCAAAACGTAAAACGCTATTAAGTTGAATACTCATAGTAGGCAATGTTTTCCCAGTTCAGAAAAGAAGTGAAAAGAAGGACGTACTCTAGGCTGCTTGGATACTCTGAGTTAAGAGCAACCCAGTCCCTTATGCTTCCAAAACTTATAAACGCGACTAAGGCAAATACTCATAAATGGCAATGCTGTCCCAGTGGAGGAAAGAAGTTAGAATGAGGACGGACTTAAGGCACGTTGGATACTCTGAGTTACAGGCAAGCCAAGGCCCTTCTGCTTCCAAAACGTATAAACACTCTTCAGGCAAACACTCATCCATGGCACTGTTTTCCCAGAGTGGAAAGAAGATAGAACTAGGACAGACGCGAGGCAAGTTGAAGACTCTGAGATAACTCTACACCTAGGTCCTTATGCTTCCAAAACGTAAAACGCTACTAAGGCGAATACTCATAAATGGCCCTGTTTTCCCAGTTCAGAAAAGAAGTGAGAAGAAGGACGAACTCTAGGCTGCTTGGATACTCTGAGTTATGTGTATGCCAAGTCCCATATGCTTCCAAAACCTGGGAACGCTTCTAAGGCGAATACTCATAAATAGCAATGTTGTCCCAGTGGAGGAAAGAAGTTAGATCGAGGACACACTTAAGGTAAGTTGGAGACTCTGAGTTAAGTGCAGGCCAAGTCCCTTATGCTTCCAAAACATATCAACGCTCTTCAGGCAAACACTCATAAATGGCATTGTTTTCGCAGTGAGGAATGAAGTTAGAACAAGGAGAGACGCTAGGCCGGTTGAATACTCTCAGATATGTGGAAGCCTAGGTCCTTAGGCTTCCTAAACTGAAAAACGCTACTAAGGCGAATCCTCATAAGAGGGAGAGTTTTCCTATTTCAGAAAATAATTGAGAAGCAGAACGGACTCTAGGCTGCTTGGACACTCTGAGTTAAGTGCACGTCAGTCCCTTATACTTCCCAAACGTATAAACGCTTCTAAGGCCAATACTCATAAATGGCCATGTTGTCTCAGTTGAGGAAAGAAGTTAGAACTAGGACGGACTTAAGGAAGGTTGGATACTCTGAGTTACAGGCAGGCCAAGTCCCTTATGCTTCCAAAACCTGTGAATGCTCCTAAGGCAAATACTCATAAATGGCAATGTGGTCCCAGTGAGGAAAGAAGTTAGATCGAGGATGCACTTAAGGCAGGTTGTAAACTCTGAGTTAAGTGCAGGCCAAGTCCCTTATGCTTCCATAACATATCAACGCTCTTCAGGCAAAAACTCATAAATGGCAAAGTTTTCGCAGTGAGGAATGAAGTTAGAACAAGGAGAGACGCTAGGCCGGTTGAATACTCTGAGATAAGTGGAAGACTACGCCCTTATGCTTCCTAAACTGAAAAACTCTACTAAGGCGAATCCTCATAAATGGCAAAGTTTTCCTATTTCAGAAAATAATTGAGAAGAAGGACGGACTCTAGGCTGCTTGGACAGAGGCTATGCAGGTTGAATACTCTGAGATAACTGCACGCCTAGGCACTTATGCTTCCAAAACGTAAAACGCTATTAAGTTGAATACTCATAATAGGCAATGTTTTCCCAGTTCAGAAAAGATGGGAGAAGAAGGACGTACTCTAGACTGCTTGGATACTCTGAGTTAAGTGCATGCCAAGTCCCTTGTGCTTCCAAAACCTATAAACGCGACTAAGGCAAATACTCATAAATGGCAATGCTGTCCCAGTTGAGGAAAGAAGTTAGAACGAGGACGGACGTAAGGCAGGTTGGATACTCTGAGTTACAGGCAGGCCAAGTCCCTTCTACTTCCAAAACGTATAAACGCTCTTCAGGCAAACACTCATAAATGACACTGTGATCCCAGGGAGGAAAGAAATTAGAACTCGGACAGAGGCTAGGCAGGTTGAATAATCTGAGATAACTGCACGCCTAGGCACTTATGGCTCCAAAACGTAAAACGCTATTAAGTTGAATACTCATAGTAGGCAATGTTTTCCCAGTTCAGAAAAGAAGTGAAAAGAAGGACGTACTCTAGGCTGCTTGGATACTCTGAGTTAAGGGCAACCCAGTCCCTTATGCTTCCAAAACTTATAAACGCGACTAAGGCAAATACTCACAAATGGCAATGCTGTCCCAGTGGAGGAAAGAAGTTAGAACGAGGACGGACTTAAGGCAGGTTGGATACTCTGAGTTACAGGCAAGCCAAGGCCCTTCTACTTCCAAAACGTATAAACGCTCTTCAGGCAAGCACTCATCCATGGCACTGTTTTCCCAGAGTGGAAAGAAGAGAGAACTAGGACAGACGCGAGGCAGGTTGAAGACTCTGAGATAACTCTACACCTAGGTCCTTATGCTTCCAAAACGTAAAACGCTACTAAGGCGAATACTCATAAATGGCCCTGTTTTCCCAGTTCAGAAAAGAAGTGAGAAGAAGGACGAACTCTAGGCTGCTTGGTTACTCTGAGTTATGTGTATGCCAAGTCCCATATGCTTCCAAAACCTGGGAACGCTACTAAGGCGAATACTCATAAATAGCAATGTTGTCCCAGTGGAGGAAAGAAGTTAGATCGAGGACACACTTAAGGTAGGTTGGAGACTCTGAGTTAAGTGCAGGCCAAGTCCCTTATGCTTCCAAAACGTGTAAATGCGACTAAGGCAAATACTCATAAAGGGCAATGTTGTCCCATTGGAGGAAAGAAGTTACAACGAGGACGGACTTAAGGCAGGTTGGATACTCTGAGTTACAGGCAAGCCAAGGCCCTTCAGCTTCCAAAATGTATAAACGCTCTTCAGGCAAACACTCATCCATGGCACTGTTTTCCCAGAGTGGAAAGAAGATAGAACTAGGACAGACGCGAGGCAAGTTGAAGACTCTGAGATAACTCTACACCTAGGTCCTTATGCTTCCAAAACGTAAAACGCTACTAAGGCGAATACTCATAAATGGCCCTGTTTTCCCAGTTCAGAAAAGAAGTGAGAAGAAGGACGAACTCTAGGCTGCTTGGATACTCTGAGTTATGTGTATGCCAAGTCCCATATGCTTCCAAAACCTGGGAACGCTACTAAGGCGAATACTCATAAATAGCAATGTTGTCCCAGTGGAGGAAAGAAGTTAGATCGAGGACACACTTAAGGTAGGTTGGAGACTCTGAGTTAAGTGCAGGCCAAGTCCCTTATGCTTCCAAAACATATCAACGCTCTTCAGGCAAACACTCATAAATGGCATTGTTTTCGCACTGAGGAATGAAGTTAGAACAAGGAGAGACGCTAGGCCGGTTGAATACTCTCAGATATGTGGAAGCCTAGGCCCTTATGCTTCCTAAACTGAAAAACGCTACTAAGGCGAATTCTCATAAGTGGGAGAGTTTTCTTATTTCAGAAAATGGTTGAGAAGAAGGAGGGACTCTAGACTGCTTGGACACTCTGAGTTAAGTGCACGTCAGTCCCTTATGCTTCCCAAACGTATAAACGCTTCTAAGACCAATACTCATAAATGGCCATGTTGTCTCAGTTGAGGAAAGAAGTTAGAACGAGGACGGACTTAAGGATTGTGGCATACTCTGAGTTACAGGCAGGCCAAGTCCCTTATGCTTCCAAAACCTGTGAATGCTCCTAAGGCAAATACTCATAAATGGCAATGTGGTCCCAGTGGAGGAAAGAAGTTAGATCGAGGATGCACTTAAGGCAGGTTGTAAACTCTGAGTTAAGTGCAGGCCAAGTCCCTTATGCTTCCAAAACATATCAACGCTCTTCAGGCAAACACTCATAAATGGCAAAGTTTTCCAGTGAGGAATGAAGTTAGAACAAGGAGAGACGCTAGGCCGGTTGAATACTCTGAGATAAGTGGAAGACTACGCCCTTATGCTTCCTAAACTGAAAAACGCTACTAAGGCGAATCCTCATAAATGGCAAAGTTTTCCTATTGCAGAAAATAATTGAGAAGAAGGACGGACTTTAGGCTGCTTGGACACTCTGAGTTAAGTGCCCGTCAAGTCCCTTATGCTTCCCAAACGTATAAATGCTACTAAGGCCAATACTCATAAATGGCAGTGTTGTCCCAGTGGAGGAAAGAAGTTAGAACGAGGACGGACGTAAGGCAGGTTGGATACTCTGAGTTACAGGCAGGCCAAGTCCCTTCTACTTCCAAAACGTATAAACGCTCTTCAGGCAAACACTCATCCATGGCACTGTTTTCCCAGAGTGGAAAGAAGATAGAACTCGGACAGAGGCGAGGCAGGTTGAAGACTCTGAGATAACTCTACACCTAGGTCCTTATGCTTCCAAAACGTAAAACGCTACTAAGGCGAATACTCATAAATGGCCCTGTTTTCCCAGTTCAGAAAAGAAGTGAAAAGAAGGACGTACTCTAGGCTGCTTGGATACTCTGAGTTATGTGTATGCCAAGTCCCATATGCTTCCAAAACCTGGGAACGCTTCTAAGGCGAATACTCATAAATAGCAATGTTGTCCCAGTGGAGGAAAGAAGTTAGATCGAGGACACACTTAAGGTAAGTTGGAGACTCTGAGTTAAGTGCAGGCCAAGTCCCTTATGCTTCCAAAACATATCAACGCTCTTCAGGCAAACACTCATAAATGGCATTGTTTTCGCAGTGAGGAATGAAGTTAGAACAAGGAGAGACGCTAGGCCGGTTGAATACTCTCAGATATGTGGAAGCCTAGGTCCTTAGGCTTCCTAAACTGAAAAACGCTACTAAGGCGAATCCTCATAAGAGGGAGAGTTTTCCTATTTCAGAAAATAATTGAGAAGCAGAACGGACTCTAGGCTGCTTGGACACTCTGAGTTAAGTGCACGTCAGTCCCTTATACTTCCCAAACGTATAAACGCTTCTAAGGCCAATACTCATAAATGGCCATGTTGTCTCAGTTGAGGAAAGAAGTTAGAACTAGGACGGACTTAAGGAAGGTTGGATACTCTGAGTTACAGGCAGGCCAAGTCCCTTATGCTTCCAAAACCTGTGAATGCTCCTAAGGCAAATACTCATAAATGGCAATGTGGTCCCAGTGAGGAAAGAAGTTAGATCGAGGATGCACTTAAGGCAGGTTGTAAACTCTGAGTTAAGTGCAGGCCAAGTCCCTTATGCTTCCATAACATATCAACGCTCTTCAGGCAAAAACTCATAAATGGCAAAGTTTTCGCAGTGAGGAATGAAGTTAGAACAAGGAGAGACGCTAGGCCGGTTGAATACTCTGAGATAAGTGGAAGACTACGCCCTTATGCTTCCTAAACTGAAAAACTCTACTAAGGCGAATCCTCATAAATGGCAAAGTTTTCCTATTTCAGAAAATAATTGAGAAGAAGGACGGACTCTAGGCTGCTTGGACAGAGGCTATGCAGGTTGAATACTCTGAGATAACTGCACGCCTAGGCACTTATGCTTCCAAAACGTAAAACGCTATTAAGTTGAATACTCATAATAGGCAATGTTTTCCCAGTTCAGAAAAGATGGGAGAAGAAGGACGTACTCTAGACTGCTTGGATACTCTGAGTTAAGTGCATGCCAAGTCCCTTGTGCTTCCAAAACCTATAAACGCGACTAAGGCAAATACTCATAAATGGCAATGCTGTCCCAGTTGAGGAAAGAAGTTAGAACGAGGACGGACGTAAGGCAGGTTGGATACTCTGAGTTACAGGCAGGCCAAGTCCCTTCTACTTCCAAAACGTATAAACGCTCTTCAGGCAAACACTCATAAATGACACTGTGATCCCAGGGAGGAAAGAAATTAGAACTCGGACAGAGGCTAGGCAGGTTGAATAATCTGAGATAACTGCACGCCTAGGCACTTATGGCTCCAAAACGTAAAACGCTATTAAGTTGAATACTCATAGTAGGCAATGTTTTCCCAGTTCAGAAAAGAAGTGAAAAGAAGGACGTACTCTAGGCTGCTTGGATACTCTGAGTTAAGGGCAACCCAGTCCCTTATGCTTCCAAAACTTATAAACGCGACTAAGGCAAATACTCACAAATGGCAATGCTGTCCCAGTGGAGGAAAGAAGTTAGAACGAGGACGGACTTAAGGCAGGTTGGATACTCTGAGTTACAGGCAAGCCAAGGCCCTTCTACTTCCAAAACGTATAAACGCTCTTCAGGCAAGCACTCATCCATGGCACTGTTTTCCCAGAGTGGAAAGAAGAGAGAACTAGGACAGACGCGAGGCAGGTTGAAGACTCTGAGATAACTCTACACCTAGGTCCTTATGCTTCCAAAACGTAAAACGCTACTAAGGCGAATACTCATAAATGGCCCTGTTTTCCCAGTTCAGAAAAGAAGTGAGAAGAAGGACGAACTCTAGGCTGCTTGGTTACTCTGAGTTATGTGTATGCCAAGTCCCATATGCTTCCAAAACCTGGGAACGCTACTAAGGCGAATACTCATAAATAGCAATGTTGTCCCAGTGGAGGAAAGAAGTTAGATCGAGGACACACTTAAGGTAGGTTGGAGACTCTGAGTTAAGTGCAGGCCAAGTCCCTTATGCTTCCAAAACGTGTAAATGCGACTAAGGCAAATACTCATAAAGGGCAATGTTGTCCCATTGGAGGAAAGAAGTTACAACGAGGACGGACTTAAGGCAGGTTGGATACTCTGAGTTACAGGCAAGCCAAGGCCCTTCAGCTTCCAAAATGTATAAACGCTCTTCAGGCAAACACTCATCCATGGCACTGTTTTCCCAGAGTGGAAAGAAGATAGAACTAGGACAGACGCGAGGCAAGTTGAAGACTCTGAGATAACTCTACACCTAGGTCCTTATGCTTCCAAAACGTAAAACGCTACTAAGGCGAATACTCATAAATGGCCCTGTTTTCCCAGTTCAGAAAAGAAGTGAGAAGAAGGACGAACTCTAGGCTGCTTGGATACTCTGAGTTATGTGTATGCCAAGTCCCATATGCTTCCAAAACCTGGGAACGCTACTAAGGCGAATACTCATAAATAGCAATGTTGTCCCAGTGGAGGAAAGAAGTTAGATCGAGGACACACTTAAGGTAGGTTGGAGACTCTGAGTTAAGTGCAGGCCAAGTCCCTTATGCTTCCAAAACATATCAACGCTCTTCAGGCAAACACTCATAAATGGCATTGTTTTCGCACTGAGGAATGAAGTTAGAACAAGGAGAGACGCTAGGCCGGTTGAATACTCTCAGATATGTGGAAGCCTAGGCCCTTATGCTTCCTAAACTGAAAAACGCTACTAAGGCGAATTCTCATAAGTGGGAGAGTTTTCTTATTTCAGAAAATGGTTGAGAAGAAGGAGGGACTCTAGACTGCTTGGACACTCTGAGTTAAGTGCACGTCAGTCCCTTATGCTTCCCAAACGTATAAACGCTTCTAAGACCAATACTCATAAATGGCCATGTTGTCTCAGTTGAGGAAAGAAGTTAGAACGAGGACGGACTTAAGGATTGTGGCATACTCTGAGTTACAGGCAGGCCAAGTCCCTTATGCTTCCAAAACCTGTGAATGCTCCTAAGGCAAATACTCATAAATGGCAATGTGGTCCCAGTGGAGGAAAGAAGTTAGATCGAGGATGCACTTAAGGCAGGTTGTAAACTCTGAGTTAAGTGCAGGCCAAGTCCCTTATGCTTCCAAAACATATCAACGCTCTTCAGGCAAACACTCATAAATGGCAAAGTTTTCCAGTGAGGAATGAAGTTAGAACAAGGAGAGACGCTAGGCCGGTTGAATACTCTGAGATAAGTGGAAGACTACGCCCTTATGCTTCCTAAACTGAAAAACGCTACTAAGGCGAATCCTCATAAATGGCAAAGTTTTCCTATTGCAGAAAATAATTGAGAAGAAGGACGGACTTTAGGCTGCTTGGACACTCTGAGTTAAGTGCCCGTCAAGTCCCTTATGCTTCCCAAACGTATAAATGCTACTAAGGCCAATACTCATAAATGGCAGTGTTGTCCCAGTGGAGGAAAGAAGTTAGAACGAGGACGGACGTAAGGCAGGTTGGATACTCTGAGTTACAGGCAGGCCAAGTCCCTTCTACTTCCAAAACGTATAAACGCTCTTCAGGCAAACACTCATAAATGACACTGTGATCCCAGGGAGGAAAGAAATTAGAACTCGGACAGAGGCTAGGCAGGTTGAATAATCTGAGATAACTGCACGCCTAGGCACTTATGGCTCCAAAACGTAAAACGCTATTAAGTTGAATACTCATAGTAGGCAATGTTTTCCCAGTTCAGAAAAGAAGTGAAAAGAAGGACGTACTCTAGGCTGCTTGGATACTCTGAGTTAAGGGCAACCCAGTCCCTTATGCTTCCAAAACTTATAAACGCGACTAAGGCAAATACTCATAAATGGCAATGCTGTCCCAGTGGAGGAAAGAAGTTAGAACGAGGACGGACTTAAGGCAGGTTGGATACTCTGAGTTACAGGCAAGCCAAGGCCCTTCTACTTCCAAAACGTATAAACGCTCTTCAGGCAAGCACTCATCCATGGCACTGTTTTCCCAGAGTGGAAAGAAGAGAGAACTAGGACAGACGCGAGGCAGGTTGAAGACTCTGAGATAACTCTACACCTAGGTCCTTATGCTTCCAAAACGTAAAACGCTACTAAGGCGAATACTCATAAATGGCCCTGTTTTCCCAGTTCAGAAAAGAAGTGAGAAGAAGGACGAACTCTAGGCTGCTTGGTTACTCTGAGTTATGTGTATGCCAAGTCCCATATGCTTCCAAAACCTGGGAACGCTACTAAGGCGAATACTCATAAATAGCAATGTTGTCCCAGTGGAGGAAAGAAGTTAGATCGAGGACACACTTAAGGTAGGTTGGAGACTCTGAGTTAAGTGCAGGCCAAGTCCCTTATGCTTCCAAAACGTGTAAATGCGACTAAGGCAAATACTCATAAAGGGCAATGTTGTCCCATTGGAGGAAAGAAGTTACAACGAGGACGGACTTAAGGCAGGTTGGATACTCTGAGTTACAGGCAAGCCAAGGCCCTTCAGCTTCCAAAATGTATAAACGCTCTTCAGGCAAACACTCATCCATGGCACTGTTTTCCCAGAGTGGAAAGAAGATAGAACTAGGACAGACGCGAGGCAAGTTGAAGACTCTGAGATAACTCTACACCTAGGTCCTTATGCTTCCAAAACGTAAAACGCTACTAAGGCGAATACTCATAAATGGCCCTGTTTTCCCAGTTCAGAAAAGAAGTGAGAAGAAGGACGAACTCTAGGCTGCTTGGATACTCTGAGTTATGTGTATGCCAAGTCCCATATGCTTCCAAAACCTGGGAACGCTACTAAGGCGAATACTCATAAATAGCAATGTTGTCCCAGTGGAGGAAAGAAGTTAGATCGAGGACACACTTAAGGTAGGTTGGAGACTCTGAGTTAAGTGCAGGCCAAGTCCCTTATGCTTCCAAAACATATCAACGCTCTTCAGGCAAACACTCATAAATGGCATTGTTTTCGCACTGAGGAATGAAGTTAGAACAAGGAGAGACGCTAGGCCGGTTGAATACTCTCAGATATGTGGAAGCCTAGGCCCTTATGCTTCCTAAACTGAAAAACGCTACTAAGGCGAATTCTCATAAGTGGGAGAGTTTTCTTATTTCAGAAAATGGTTGAGAAGAAGGAGGGACTCTAGACTGCTTGGACACTCTGAGTTAAGTGCACGTCAGTCCCTTATGCTTCCCAAACGTATAAACGCTTCTAAGACCAATACTCATAAATGGCCATGTTGTCTCAGTTGAGGAAAGAAGTTAGAACGAGGACGGACTTAAGGATTGTGGCATACTCTGAGTTACAGGCAGGCCAAGTCCCTTATGCTTCCAAAACCTGTGAATGCTCCTAAGGCAAATACTCATAAATGGCAATGTGGTCCCAGTGGAGGAAAGAAGTTAGATCGAGGATGCACTTAAGGCAGGTTGTAAACTCTGAGTTAAGTGCAGGCCAAGTCCCTTATGCTTCCAAAACATATCAACGCTCTTCAGGCAAACACTCATAAATGGCAAAGTTTTCCAGTGAGGAATGAAGTTAGAACAAGGAGAGACGCTAGGCCGGTTGAATACTCTGAGATAAGTGGAAGACTACGCCCTTATGCTTCCTAAACTGAAAAACGCTACTAAGGCGAATCCTCATAAATGGCAAAGTTTTCCTATTGCAGAAAATAATTGAGAAGAAGGACGGACTTTAGGCTGCTTGGACACTCTGAGTTAAGTGCCCGTCAAGTCCCTTATGCTTCCCAAACGTATAAATGCTACTAAGGCCAATACTCATAAATGGCAGTGTTGTCCCAGTGGAGGAAAGAAGTTAGAACGAGGACGGACGTAAGGCAGGTTGGATACTCTGAGTTACAGGCAGGCCAAGTCCCTTCTACTTCCAAAACGTATAAACGCTCTTCAGGCAAACACTCATAAATGACACTGTGATCCCAAAGAGGAAAGAAAGTAGAACTCCGACAGAGGCTAGGCAGGTTGAATACTCTGAGATAACTGCACGCCTAGGCACTTATGCTTCCAAAACGTAAAACGCTATTAATTTGAATACTCATAATAGGCAATGTTTTCCCAGTTCAGAAAAGAAGTGAAAAGAAGGACGTACTCTAGGCTGCTTGGATACTCTGAGTTAAGAGCAACCCAGTCCCTTATGCTTCCAAAACTTATAAACGCGACTAAGGCAAATACTCATAAATGGCAATGCTGTCCCAGTTGAGGAAAGAAGTTAGAACGAGGACGGACTTAAGGCAGGTTGGATACTCTGAGTTACAGGCAAGCCAAGGCCCTTCTGCTTCCAAAACGTATAAACGCTCTTCAGGCAAACACTCAGACATGGCACTGTTTTCCCAGAGTGGAAAGAAGATAGAACTAGGACAGACGCGAGGCAGGTTGAAGACTCTGAGATAACTCTACACCTAGGTCCTTATGCTTCCAAAACGTAAAACGCTACTAAGGCGAATACTCATAAATGGCCCTGTTTTCCCAGTTCAGAAAAGACGTGAGAAGAAGGACGAACTCTAGGCTGCTTGGATACTCTGAGTTATGTGTATGCCAAGTCCCATATGCTTCCAAAACCTGGGAACGCTACTAAGGCGAATACTCATAAATAGCAGTGTTGTCCCAGGGGAGGAAAGAAGTTAGATCGAGGACACACTTAAGGTAGGTTGGAGACTCTGAGTTAAGTGCAGGCCAAGTCCCTTATGCTTCCAAAACATATCAACGCTCTTCAGGCAAACACTCATAAATGGCATTGTTTTCGCAGTGAGGAATGAAGTTAGAACAAGGAGAGACGCTAGGCCGGTTGAATACTCTCAGATATGTGGAAGCCTAGGTCCTTATGCTTCCTAAACTGAAAAACGCTACTAAGGCGAATCCTCATAAGAGGGAGAGTTTTCCTATTTCAGAAAATAATTGAGAAGAAGAACGGACTCTAGGCTGCTTGGACACTCTGAGTTAAGTGCACATCACTCCCTTATGCTTCCCAAACGTATAAACGCTTCTAAGGCCAATACTCATAAATGGCCATGTTGTCTCAGTTGAGGAAAGAAGTTAGAACTAGGACGGACTTAAGGAAGGTTGGATACTCTGAGTTACAGGCAGGCCAAGTCCCTTATGCTTCCAAAACCTGTGAATGCTCCTAAGGCAAATACTCATAAATGGCAATGTGGTACCAGTGGAGGAAAGAAGTTAGATCAAGGATGCACTTAAGGCAGGTTGTAAACTCTGAGTTAAGTGCAGGCCAAGTCCCTTATGCTTCCAAAACATATCAACGCTCTTCAGGCAAACACTCATAAATGGCAAAGTTTTCGCAGTGAGGAATGAAGTTAGAACAAGGAGAGACGCTAGGCCGGTTGAATACTCTCAGATATGTGGAAGCCTAGGCCCTTATGCTTCCTAAACTGAAAAACGCTACTAGGCGAATCCTCATAAGTGGGAGAGTTTTCCTATTTCAGAAAATAATTGAGAAGAAGGACGGACTCTAGGCTGCTTGGACACTCTGAGTTAAGTGCACGTCAGTCCCTTATGCTTCCCAAACGTATAAACGCTACTAAGGCCAATACTCATAAATGGCAGTGTTGTCCCAGTGGAGGAAAGAAGTTAGAACGAGGACGGACGTAAGGCAGGTTGGATACTCTGAGTTACAGGCAGGCCAAGTCCCTTCTACTTCCAAAACGTATAAACGCTCTTCAGGCAAACACTCATAAATGACACTGTGATCCCAGGGAGGAAAGAAATTAGAACTCGGACACAGCCTAGGCAGGTTGAATAATCTGAGATAACTGCACGCCTAGGCACTTCTGGCTCCAAAACGTAAAACGCTATTAAGTTGAATACTCCTAGTAGGCAATGTTTTCCCAGTACAGAAAAGAAGGGAAAAGAAGGAAGTACTCTAGGCTGCTTGGATACTCTGAGTTAAGGGCAACCCAGTCCCTTATGCTTCGAAAACTTATAAACGCGACTAAGGCAAATACTCATAAATGGCAATGCTGTCCCAGTGGAGGAAAGAAGTTAGAACGAGGACGGACTTAAGGCAGGTTGGATACTCTGAGTTACAGGCAAGCCAAGGCCCTTCTGCTTCCAAAACTTATAAACGCTCTTCAGGCAAACACTCATCCATGGCACTGTTTTCCCAGAGTGGAAAGAAGACAGAACTAGGACAGAAGCGAGGCAGGTTGAAGACTCTGAGATAACTCTACACCTAGGTCCTTATGCTTCCAAAACGTAAAACGCTACTAAGGCGAATACTCATAAATGGCCCTGTTTTCCCAGTTCAGAAAAGAAGTGAGAAGAAGGACGAACTCTAGGCTGCTTGGATACTCTGAGTTATGTGTATGCCAAGTCCCATATGCTTCCAAAACCTGGGAACGCTACTAAGGCGAATACTCATAAATAGCAATGTTGTCCCAGTGGAGGAAAGAAGTTAGATCGAGGACACACTTAAGGTAGGTTGGAGACTCTGAGTTAAGTGCAGGCCAAGTCCCTTATGCTTCCAAAACCTGTAAATGCGACTAAGGCAAATACTCATAAAGGGCAATGTTGTCCCATTGGAGGAAAGAAGTTAGAACGAGGACGGACTTAAGGCAGGTTGGATACTCTGAGTTACAGGCAAGCCAAGGCCCTTCTGCTTCCAAAACGTATAAACGCTCTTCAGGCAAACACTCATCCATGGCACTGTTTTCCCAGAGTGGAAAGAAGATAGAACTAGGACAGACGCGAGGCAAGTTGAACACTCTGAGATAACTCTACACCTAGGTCCTTATGCTTCCAAAACGTAAAACGCTACTAAGGCGAATACTCATAAATGGCCCTGTTTTCCCAGTTCAGAAAAGAAGTGAGAAGAAGGACGAACTCTAGGCTGCTTGGATACTCTGAGTTATGTGTATGCCAAGTCCCATATGCTTCCAAAACCTGGGAACGCTACTAAGGCGAATACTCATAAAGAGCAATGTTGTCCCAGTGGAGGAAAGAAGTTAGATCGAGGACACACTTAAGGTAGGTTGGAGACTCTGAGTTAAGTGCAGGCCAAGTCCCTTATGCTTCCAAAACGTGTAAATGCGACTAAGGCAAATACTCATAAAGGGCAATGTTGTCCCATTGGAGGAAAGAAGTTAGAACGAGGACGGACTTAAGGCAGGTTGGATTCTCTGAGTTACAGGCAAGCCAAGGCCCTTCTGCTTCCAAAACGTGTAAACGCTCTTCAGGCAAACACTCATCCATGGCACTGTTTTCCCAGAGTGGAAAGAAGATAGAACTAGGACAGACGCGAGGCAAGTTGAAGACTCTGAGATAACTCTACATCTAGGTCCTTATGCTTCCAAAACGTAAAACGCTACTAAGGCGAATACTCATAAATGGCCCTGTTTTCCCAGTTCAGAAAAGAAGGGAGAAGAAGGATGAACTCTAGGCTGCTTGGATACTCTGAGTTATGTGTATGCCAAGTCCCATATGCTTCCAAAACCTGGGAACGCTACTAAGGCGAATACTCATAAATAGCAATGTTGTCCCAGTGGAGGAAAGAAGTTAGATCGAGGATGCACTTAAGGCAGGTTGGAGACTCTGAGTTAAGTGCAGGCCGAGTCCCTTATGCTTCCAAAACATATCAACGCTCTTCAGGCAAACACTCATAAATGGCATTGTTTTCGCAGTGAGGAATGAAGTTAGAACAAGGAAAGACACTAGGCCGGTTGAATACTCTCAGATATGTGGAAGCCTAGGCCCGTATGCTTCCTAAACTGAAAAACGCTACTAAGGCGAATCCTCATAAGAGGGAGAGTTTTCCTATTTCAGAAAATAATTGAGAAGAAGAACGGACTCTAGGCTGCTTGGACACTCTGAGTTAAGTGCACGTCAGTCCCTTATGCTTCCCAAACGTATAAACGCTACTATGGCCAAAACTCATAAATGGCCATGTTGTCTCAGTGGAGGAAAGAACTTAGAACGAGGACGGACTTAAGGAAGGTTGGATACTCTGAGTTACAGGCAGGCCAAGTCCCTTCTACTTCCAAAACGTATAAACGCTCTTCAGGCAAACACTCATAAATGACACTGTGATCCCAGGGAGGAAAGAAATTAGAACTCGGACAGAGGCTAGGCAGGTTGAATACTCTGAGATAACTGCACGCCTAGGCACTTATGCTTCCAAAACGTAAAACGCTATTAAGTTGAATACTCATAATAGGCAATGTTTTCCCAGTTCAGAAAAGATGGGAGAAGAAGGACGTACTCTAGACTGCTTGGATACTCTGAGTTAAGTGCATGCCAAGTCCCTTGTGCTTCCAAAACCTATAAACGCGACTAAGGCAAATACTCATAAATGGCAATGCTGTCCCAGTGGAGGAAAGACGTTAGAACGAGGACGGACGTAAGGCAGGTTGGATACTCTGAGTTACAGGCAGGCCAAGTCCCTTCTACTTGCAAAACGTATAAACGCTCTTCAGGCAAACACTCATAAATGACACTGTGATCCCAGGGAGGAAAGAAATTAGAACTCGGACAGAGGCTAGGCAGGTTGAATAATCTGAGATAACTGCACGCCAAGGCACTTATGGCTCCAAAACGTAAAACGCTATTAAGTTGAATACTCATAGTAGGCTATGTTTTCCCAGTTCAGAAAAGAAGTGAAAACAAGGACGTACTCTAGGCTGCTTGGATACTCTGAGTTAAGGGCAACCCAGTCCCTTATGCTTCCAAAACTTATAAACGCGACTAAGGCAAATACTCATAAATGGCAATGCTGTCCCAGTTGAGGAAAGAAGTTAGAACGAGGACGGACGTAAGGCAGGTTGGATACTCTGAGTTACAGGCAGGCCAAGTCCCTTCTACTTCCAAAACGTATAAACGCTCTTCAGGCAAACACTCATAAATGACACTGTGATCCCAGGGAGGAAAGAAATTAGAACTCGGACAGAGGCTAGGCAAGTTGAAGACTCTGAGATAACTCTACACCTAGGTCCTTATGCTTCCAAAACGTAAAACGCTACTAAGGCGAATACTCATAAATGGCCCTGTTTTCCCAGTTCAGAAAAGAAGTGAGAAGAAGGACGAACTCTAGGCTGCTTGGATACTCTGAGTTATGTGTATGCCAAGTCCCATATGCTTCCAAAACCTGGGAACGCTACTAAGGAGAATACTCATAAATAGCTATGTTGTCCCAGTGGAGCAAAGATGTTAGATCGAGGACACACTTAAGGTAGGTTGGAGACTCTGAGTTAAGTGCAGGCCAAGTCCCGTATGCTTCCAAAACATATCAACGCTCTTCAGGCAAACACTCATAAATGGCATTGTTTTCGCAGTGAGGAATGAAATTAGAACAAGGAGAGACGCTAGGCTGGTTGAATACTCTCAGATATGTGGAAGCCTAGGTCCTTATGCTTCCTAAACTGAAAAACGCTACTAAGGCGAATCCTCATAAGAGGGAGAGTTTTCCTATTTCAGAAAATAATTGAGAAGAAGAACGGACTCTAGGCTGCTTGGACACTCTGAGTTAAGTGCACGTCAGTCCCTTATGCTTCCCAAACGTATAAACGCTTCTAAGGCCAATACTCATAAATGGCCATGTTGTCTCAGTTGAGGAAAGAAGTTAGAACTAGGACGGACTAAAGGAAGGTTGGATACTCTGAATTACAGGCAGGCCAATTCCCTTATGCTTCCAAAACCTGTGAATGCTCCTGAGGCAAATACTCATAAATGGCAATGTGGTCCCAGTGGAGGAAAGAAGTTAGATCGAGGATGCACTTAAGGCAGGTTGTAAACTCTGAGTTAAGTGCAGGCCAAATTCCTTATGCTTCCAAAACATATCAACGCTCTTCAGGCAAAAACTCATAAATGGCAAAGTTTTCGCTGTGAGGAATGAAGTTAGAATAAGGAGAGACGCTAGGCCGGTTGAATACTCTGAGATAAATGGAAGACTACGCCCTTATGCTTCCTAAACTGAAAAACTCTACTAAGGCGAATCCTCATAAATGGCAAAGTTTTCCTATTTCAGAAAATAATTGAGAAGAAGGACGGACTCTAGGCTGCTTGGACACTCTGAGTTAAGTGCCCGTCAAGTCCCTTATGCTTCCCAAACGTATAAACGCTACTAAGGCCAATACTCATAAATGGCAGTGTTGTCCCAGTGGAGGAAAGAAGTTAGAACGAGGACGGACGTAAGGCAGGCTGGATAGTCTGAGTTACAGGCAGGCCAAGTCCCTTCTACTTCCAAAACGTATAAACGCTCTTCAGGCAAACACTCATAAATGACACTGTGATCCCAGGGAGGAAAGAAATTAGAACTCGGACAGAGGCTAGGCAGGTTGAATAATCTGAGATAACTGCACGCCTAGGCACTTATGGCTCCAAAACGTAAAACGCTATTAAGTTGAATACTCATAGTAGGCAATGTTTTCCCAGTTCAGAAAAGAAGTGAAAAGAAGGACGTACTCTAGGCTGCTTGGATACTCTGAGTTAAGGGCAACCCAGTCCCTTATGCTTCCAAAACTTATAAACGCGACTAAGGCAAATACTCACAAATGGCAATGCTGTCCCAGTGGAGGAAAGAAGTTAGAACGAGGACGGACTTAAGGCAGGTTGAATACTCTGAGTTACAGGCAAGCCAAGGCCCTTCTACTTCCAAAACGTATAAACGCTCTTCAGGCAAGCACTCATCCATGGCACTGTTTTCCCAGAGTGGAAAGAAGAGAGAACTAGGACAGACGCGAGGCAGGTTGAAGACTCTGAGATAACTCTACACCTAGGTCCTTATGCTTCCAAAACGTAAAACGCTACTAAGGCGAATACTCATAAATGGCCCTGTTTTCCCAGTTCAGAAAAGAAGTGAGAAGAAGGACGAACTCTAGGCTGCTTGGTTACTCTGAGTTATGTGTATGCCAAGTCCCATATGCTTCCAAAACCTGGGAACGCTACTAAGGCGAATACTCATAAATAGCAATGTTGTCCCAGTGGAGGAAAGAAGTTAGATCGAGGACACACTTAAGGTAGGTTGGAGACTCTGAGTTAAGTGCAGGCCAAGTCCCTTATGCTTCCAAAACGTGTAAATGCGACTAAGGCAAATACTCATAAAGGGCAATGTTGTCCCATTGGAGGAAAGAAGTTACAACGAGGACGGACTTAAGGCAGGTTGGATACTCTGAGTTACAGGCAAGCCAAGGCCCTTCAGCTTCCAAAATGTATAAACGCTCTTCAGGCAAACACTCATCCATGGCACTGTTTTCCCAGAGTGGAAAGAAGATAGAACTAGGACAGAAGCGAGGCAAGTTGAAGACTCTGAGATAACTCTACACCTAGGTCCTTATGCTTCCAAAACGTAAAACGCTACTAAGGCGAATACTCATAAATGGCCCTGTTTTCCCAGTTCAGAAAAGAAGTGAGAAGAAGGACGAACTCTAGGCTGCTTGGATACTCTGAGTTATGTGTATGCCAAGTCCCATATGCTTCCAAAACCTGGGAACGCTACTAAGGCGAATACTCATAAATAGCAATGTTGTCCCAGTGGAGGAAAGAAGTTAGATCGAGGACACACTTAAGGTAGGTTGGAGACTCTGAGTTAAGTGCAGGCCAAGTCCCTTATGCTTCCAAAACATATCAACGCTCTTCAGGCAAACACTCATAAATGGCATTGTTTTCGCACTGAGGAATGAAGTTAGAACAAGGAGAGACGCTAGGCCGGTTGAATACTCTCAGATATGTGGAAGCCTAGGCCCTTATGCTTCCTAAACTGAAAAACGCTACTAAGGCGAATTCTCATAAGTGGGAGAGTTTTCTTATTTCAGAAAATGGTTGAGAAGAAGGACGGACTCTAGACTGCTTGGACACTCTGAGTTAAGTGCACGTCAGTCCCTTATGCTTCCCAAACGTATAAACGCTTCTAAGACCAATACTCATAAATGGCCATGTTGTCTCAGTTGAGGAAAGAAGTTAGAACGAGGACGGACTTAAGGATTGTGGCATACTCTGAGTTACAGGCAGGCCAAGTCCCTTATGCTTCCAAAACCTGTGAATGCTCCTAAGGCAAATACTCATAAATGGCAATGTGGTCCCAGTGGAGGAAAGAAGTTAGATCGAGGATGCACTTAAGGCAGGTTGTAAACTCTGAGTTAAGTGCAGGCCAAGTCCCTTATGCTTCCAAAACATATCAACGCTCTTCAGGCAAACACTCATAAATGGCAAAGTTTTCCAGTGAGGAATGAAGTTAGAACAAGGAGAGACGCTAGGCCGGTTGAATACTCTGAGATAAGTGGAAGACTACGCCCTTATGCTTCCTAAACTGAAAAACGCTACTAAGGCGAATCCTCATAAATGGCAAAGTTTTCCTATTGCAGAAAATAATTGAGAAGAAGGACGGACTTTAGGCTGCTTGGACACTCTGAGTTAAGTGCCCGTCAAGTCCCTTATGCTTCCCAAACGTATAAATGCTACTAAGGCCAATACTCATAAATGGCAGTGTTGTCCCAGTGGAGGAAAGAAGTTAGAACGAGGACGGACGTAAGGCAGGTTGGATACTCTGAGTTACAGGCAGGCCAAGTCCCTTCTACTTCCAAAACGTATAAACGCTCTTCAGGCAAACACTCATAAATGACACTGTGATCCCAAAGAGGAAAGAAAGTAGAACTCCGACAGAGGCTAGGCAGGTTGAATACTCTGAGATAACTGCACGCCTAGGCACTTATGCTTCCAAAACGTAAAACGCTATTAATTTGAATACTCATAATAGGCAATGTTTTCCCAGTTCAGAAAAGAAGTGAAAAGAAGGACGTACTCTAGGCTGCTTGGATACTCTGAGTTAAGAGCAACCCAGTCCCTTATGCTTCCAAAACTTATAAACGCGACTAAGGCAAATACTCATAAATGGCAATGCTGTCCCAGTTGAGGAAAGAAGTTAGAACGAGGACGGACTTAAGGCAGGTTGGATACTCTGAGTTACAGGCAAGCCAAGGCCCTTCTGCTTCCAAAACGTATAAACGCTCTTCAGGCAAACACTCAGACATGGCACTGTTTTCCCAGAGTGGAAAGAAGATAGAACTAGGACAGACGCGAGGCAGGTTGAAGACTCTGAGATAACTCTACACCTAGGTCCTTATGCTTCCAAAACGTAAAACGCTACTAAGGCGAATACTCATAAATGGCCCTGTTTTCCCAGTTCAGAAAAGACGTGAGAAGAAGGACGAACTCTAGGCTGCTTGGATACTCTGAGTTATGTGTATGCCAAGTCCCATATGCTTCCAAAACCTGGGAACGCTACTAAGGCGAATACTCATAAATAGCAGTGTTGTCCCAGGGGAGGAAAGAAGTTAGATCGAGGACACACTTAAGGTAGGTTGGAGACTCTGAGTTAAGTGCAGGCCAAGTCCCTTATGCTTCCAAAACATATCAACGCTCTTCAGGCAAACACTCATAAATGGCATTGTTTTCGCAGTGAGGAATGAAGTTAGAACAAGGAGAGACGCTAGGCCGGTTGAATACTCTCAGATATGTGGAAGCCTAGGTCCTTATGCTTCCTAAACTGAAAAACGCTACTAAGGCGAATCCTCATAAGAGGGAGAGTTTTCCTATTTCAGAAAATAATTGAGAAGAAGAACGGACTCTAGGCTGCTTGGACACTCTGAGTTAAGTGCACATCACTCCCTTATGCTTCCCAAACGTATAAACGCTTCTAAGGCCAATACTCATAAATGGCCATGTTGTCTCAGTTGAGGAAAGAAGTTAGAACTAGGACGGACTTAAGGAAGGTTGGATACTCTGAGTTACAGGCAGGCCAAGTCCCTTATGCTTCCAAAACCTGTGAATGCTCCTAAGGCAAATACTCATAAATGGCAATGTGGTACCAGTGGAGGAAAGAAGTTAGATCAAGGATGCACTTAAGGCAGGTTGTAAACTCTGAGTTAAGTGCAGGCCAAGTCCCTTATGCTTCCAAAACATATCAACGCTCTTCAGGCAAACACTCATAAATGGCAAAGTTTTCGCAGTGAGGAATGAAGTTAGAACAAGGAGAGACGCTAGGCCGGTTGAATACTCTCAGATATGTGGAAGCCTAGGCCCTTATGCTTCCTAAACTGAAAAACGCTACTAGGCGAATCCTCATAAGTGGGAGAGTTTTCCTATTTCAGAAAATAATTGAGAAGAAGGACGGACTCTAGGCTGCTTGGACACTCTGAGTTAAGTGCACGTCAGTCCCTTATGCTTCCCAAACGTATAAACGCTACTAAGGCCAATACTCATAAATGGCAGTGTTGTCCCAGTGGAGGAAAGAAGTTAGAACGAGGACGGACGTAAGGCAGGTTGGATACTCTGAGTTACAGGCAGGCCAAGTCCCTTCTACTTCCAAAACGTATAAACGCTCTTCAGGCAAACACTCATAAATGACACTGTGATCCCAGGGAGGAAAGAAATTAGAACTCGGACACAGCCTAGGCAGGTTGAATAATCTGAGATAACTGCACGCCTAGGCACTTCTGGCTCCAAAATGTAAAACGCTATTAAGTTGAATACTCCTAGTAGGCAATGTTTTCCCAGTACAGAAAAGAAGGGAAAAGAAGGAAGTACTCTAGGCTGCTTGGATACTCTGAGTTAAGGGCAACCCAGTCCCTTATGCTTCGAAAACTTATAAACGCGACTAAGGCAAATACTCATAAATGGCAATGCTGTCCCAGTGGAGGAAAGAAGTTAGAACGAGGACGGACTTAAGGCAGGTTGGATACTCTGAGTTACAGGCAAGCCAAGGCCCTTCTGCTTCCAAAACTTATAAACGCTCTTCAGGCAAACACTCATCCATGGCACTGTTTTCCCAGAGTGGAAAGAAGACAGAACTAGGACAGAAGCGAGGCAGGTTGAAGACTCTGAGATAACTCTACACCTAGGTCCTTATGCTTCCAAAACGTAAAACGCTACTAAGGCGAATACTCATAAATGGCCCTGTTTTCCCAGTTCAGAAAAGAAGTGAGAAGAAGGACGAACTCTAGGCTGCTTGGATACTCTGAGTTATGTGTATGCCAAGTCCCATATGCTTCCAAAACCTGGGAACGCTACTAAGGCGAATACTCATAAATAGCAATGTTGTCCCAGTGGAGGAAAGAAGTTAGATCGAGGACACACTTAAGGTAGGTTGGAGACTCTGAGTTAAGTGCAGGCCAAGTCCCTTATGCTTCCAAAACGTGTAAATGCGACTAAGGCAAATACTCATAAAGGGCAATGTTGTCCCATTGGAGGAAAGAAGTTAGAACGAGGACGGACTTAAGGCAGGTTGGATACTCTGAGTTACAGGCAAGCCAAGGCCCTTCTGCTTCCAAAACGTATAAACGCTCTTCAGGCAAACACTCATCCATGGCACTGTTTTCCCAGAGTGGAAAGAAGATAGAACTAGGACAGACGCGAGGCAAGTTGAACACTCTGAGATAACTCTACACCTAGGTCCTTATGCTTCCAAAACGTAAAACGCTACTAAGGCGAATACTCATAAATGGCCCTGTTTTCCCAGTTCAGAAAAGAAGTGAGAAGAAGGACGAACTCTAGGCTGCTTGGATACTCTGAGTTATGTGTATGCCAAGTCCCATATGCTTCCAAAACCTGGGAACGCTACTAAGGCGAATACTCATAAAGAGCAATGTTGTCCCAGTGGAGGAAAGAAGTTAGATCGAGGACACACTTAAGGTAGGTTGGAGACTCTGAGTTAAGTGCAGGCCAAGTCCCTTATGCTTCCAAAACGTGTAAATGCGACTAAGGCAAATACTCATAAAGGGCAATGTTGTCCCATTGGAGGAAAGAAGTTAGAACGAGGACGGACTTAAGGCAGGTTGGATTCTCTGAGTTACAGGCAAGCCAAGGCCCTTCTGCTTCCAAAACGTGTAAACGCTCTTCAGGCAAACACTCATCCATGGCACTGTTTTCCCAGAGTGGAAAGAAGATAGAACTAGGACAGACGCGAGGCAAGTTGAAGACTCTGAGATAACTCTACATCTAGGTCCTTATGCTTCCAAAACGTAAAACGCTACTAAGGCGAATACTCATAAATGGCCCTGTTTTCCCAGTTCAGAAAAGAAGGGAGAAGAAGGATGAACTCTAGGCTGCTTGGATACTCTGAGTTATGTGTATGCCAAGTCCCATATGCTTCCAAAACCTGGGAACGCTACTAAGGCGAATACTCATAAATAGCAATGTTGTCCCAGTGGAGGAAAGAAGTTAGATCGAGGATGCACTTAAGGCAGGTTGGAGACTCTGAGTTAAGTGCAGGCCGAGTCCCTTATGCTTCCAAAACATATCAACGCTCTTCAGGCAAACACTCATAAATGGCATTGTTTTCGCAGTGAGGAATGAAGTTAGAACAAGGAAAGACACTAGGCCGGTTGAATACTCTCAGATATGTGGAAGCCTAGGCCCGTATGCTTCCTAAACTGAAAAACGCTACTAAGGCGAATCCTCATAAGAGGGAGAGTTTTCCTATTTCAGAAAATAATTGAGAAGAAGAACGGACTCTAGGCTGCTTGGACACTCTGAGTTAAGTGCACGTCAGTCCCTTATGCTTCCCAAACGTATAAACGCTACTATGGCCAAAACTCATAAATGGCCATGTTGTCTCAGTGGAGGAAAGAACTTAGAACGAGGACGGACTTAAGGAAGGTTGGATACTCTGAGTTACAGGCAGGCCAAGTCCCTTCTACTTCCAAAACGTATAAACGCTCTTCAGGCAAACACTCATAAATGACACTGTGATCCCAGGGAGGAAAGAAATTAGAACTCGGACAGAGGCTAGGCAGGTTGAATACTCTGAGATAACTGCACGCCTAGGCACTTATGCTTCCAAAACGTAAAACGCTATTAAGTTGAATACTCATAATAGGCAATGTTTTCCCAGTTCAGAAAAGATGGGAGAAGAAGGACGTACTCTAGACTGCTTGGATACTCTGAGTTAAGTGCATGCCAAGTCCCTTGTGCTTCCAAAACCTATAAACGCGACTAAGGCAAATACTCATAAATGGCAATGCTGTCCCAGTGGAGGAAAGACGTTAGAACGAGGACGGACGTAAGGCAGGTTGGATACTCTGAGTTACAGGCAGGCCAAGTCCCTTCTACTTGCAAAACGTATAAACGCTCTTCAGGCAAACACTCATATGACACTGTGATCCCAGGGAGGAAAGAAATTAGAACTCGGACAGAGGCTAGGCAGGTTGAATAATCTGAGATAACTGCACGCCAAGGCACTTATGGCTCCAAAACGTAAAACGCTATTAAGTTGAATACTCATAGTAGGCTATGTTTTCCCAGTTCAGAAAAGAAGTGAAAACAAGGACGTACTCTAGGCTGCTTGGATACTCTGAGTTAAGGGCAACCCAGTCCCTTATGCTTCCAAAACTTATAAACGCGACTAAGGCAAATACTCATAAATGGCAATGCTGTCCCAGTTGAGGAAAGAAGTTAGAACGAGGACGGACGTAAGGCAGGTTGGATACTCTGAGTTACAGGCAGGCCAAGTCCCTTCTACTTCCAAAACGTATAAACGCTCTTCAGGCAAACACTCATAAATGACACTGTGATCCCAGGGAGGAAAGAAATTAGAACTCGGACAGAGGCTAGGCAAGTTGAAGACTCTGAGATAACTCTACACCTAGGTCCTTATGCTTCCAAAACGTAAAACGCTACTAAGGCGAATACTCATAAATGGCCCTGTTTTCCCAGTTCAGAAAAGAAGTGAGAAGAAGGACGAACTCTAGGCTGCTTGGATACTCTGAGTTATGTGTATGCCAAGTCCCATATGCTTCCAAAACCTGGGAACGCTACTAAGGAGAATACTCATAAATAGCTATGTTGTCCCAGTGGAGCAAAGATGTTAGATCGAGGACACACTTAAGGTAGGTTGGAGACTCTGAGTTAAGTGCAGGCCAAGTCCCGTATGCTTCCAAAACATATCAACGCTCTTCAGGCAAACACTCATAAATGGCATTGTTTTCGCAGTGAGGAATGAAATTAGAACAAGGAGAGACGCTAGGCTGGTTGAATACTCTCAGATATGTGGAAGCCTAGGTCCTTATGCTTCCTAAACTGAAAAACGCTACTAAGGCGAATCCTCATAAGAGGGAGAGTTTTCCTATTTCAGAAAATAATTGAGAAGAAGAACGGACTCTAGGCTGCTTGGACACTCTGAGTTAAGTGCACGTCAGTCCCTTATGCTTCCCAAACGTATAAACGCTTCTAAGGCCAATACTCATAAATGGCCATGTTGTCTCAGTTGAGGAAAGAAGTTAGAACTAGGACGGACTAAAGGAAGGTTGGATACTCTGAATTACAGGCAGGCCAATTCCCTTATGCTTCCAAAACCTGTGAATGCTCCTGAGGCAAATACTCATAAATGGCAATGTGGTCCCAGTGGAGGAAAGAAGTTAGATCGAGGATGCACTTAAGGCAGGTTGTAAACTCTGAGTTAAGTGCAGGCCAAATTCCTTATGCTTCCAAAACATATCAACGCTCTTCAGGCAAAAACTCATAAATGGCAAAGTTTTCGCTGTGAGGAATGAAGTTAGAATAAGGAGAGACGCTAGGCCGGTTGAATACTCTGAGATAAATGGAAGACTACGCCCTTATGCTTCCTAAACTGAAAAACTCTACTAAGGCGAATCCTCATAAATGGCAAAGTTTTCCTATTTCAGAAAATAATTGAGAAGAAGGACGGACTCTAGGCTGCTTGGACACTCTGAGTTAAGTGCCCGTCAAGTCCCTTATGCTTCCCAAACGTATAAACGCTACTAAGGCCAATACTCATAAATGGCAGTGTTGTCCCAGTGGAGGAAAGAAGTTAGAACGAGGACGGACGTAAGGCAGGCTGGATAGTCTGAGTTACAGGCAGGCCAAGTCCCTTCTACTTCCAAAACGTATAAACGCTCTTCAGGCAAACACTCATAAATGACACTGTGATCCCAGGGAGGAAAGAAATTAGAACTCGGACAGAGGCTAGGCAGGTTGAATACTCTGAGATAACTGCACGCCTAGGCACTTATGCTTCCAAAACGTAAAACGCTATTAAGTTGAATACTCATAATAGGCAATGTTTTCCCAGTTCAGAAAAGATGGGAGGAGAAGGACGTACTCTAGACTGCTTGGATACTCTGAGTTAAGTGCATGCCAAGTCCCTTGTGCTTCCAAAACCTATAAACGCGACTAAGGCAAATACTCATAAATGGCAATGCTGTCCCAGTTGAGGAAAGAAGTTAGAACGAGGACGGACGTAAGGCAGGTTGGATACTCTGAGTTACAGGCAGGCCAAGTCCCTTCTACTTCCAAAACGTATAAACGCTCTTCAGGCAAACACTCATAAATGACACTGTGATCCCAGGGAGGAAAGAAATTAGAACTCGGACAGATGCTAGGCAGGTTGAATAATCTGAGATAACTGCACGCCTAGGCACTTATGGCTCCAAAACGTAAAACGCTATTAAGTTGAATACTCATAGTAGGCAATGTTTTCCCAGTTCAGAAAAGAAGTGAAAAGAAGGACGTACTCTAGGCTGCTTGGATACTCTGAGTTAAGAGCAACCCAGTCCCTTATGCTTCCAAAACTTATAAACGCGACTAAGGCAAATACTCATAAATGGCAATGCTGTCCCAGTGGAGGAAAGAAGTTAGAATGAGGACGGACTTAAGGCACGTTGGATACTCTGAGTTACACGCAAGCCAATGCCCTTCTGCTTCCAAAACGTATAAACACTCTTCAGGCAAACACTCATCCATGGCACTGTTTTCCCAGAGTGGAAAGAAGATAGAACTAGGACAGACGCGAGGCAAGTTGAAGACTCTGAGATAACTCTACACCTAGGTCCTTATGCTTCCAAAACGTAAAACGCTACTAAGGCGAATACTCATAAATGGCCCTGTTTTCCCAGTTCAGAAAAGAAGTGAGAAGAAGGACGAACTCTAGGCTGCTTGGATACTCTGAGTTATGTGTATGCCAAGTCCCATATGCTTCCAAAACCTGGGAACGCTTCTAAGGCGAATACTCATAAATAGCAATGTTGTCCCAGTGGAGGAAAGAAGTTAGATCGAGGACACACTTAAGGTAAGTTGGAGACTCTGAGTTAAGTGCAGGCCAAGTCCCTTATGCTTCCAAAACATATCAACGCTCTTCAGGCAAACACTCATAAATGGCATTGTTTTCGCAGTGAGGAATGAAGTTAGAACAAGGAGAGACGCTAGGCCGGTTGAATACTCTCAGATATGTGGAAGCCTAGGTCCTTAGGCTTCCTAAACTGAAAAACGCTACTAAGGCGAATCCTCATAAGAGGGAGAGTTTTCCTATTTCAGAAAATAATTGAGAAGCAGAACGGACTCTAGGCTGCTTGGACACTCTGAGTTAAGTGCACGTCAGTCCCTTATACTTCCCAAACGTATAAAGCTTCTAAGGCCAATACTCATAAATGGCCATGTTGTCTCAGTTGAGGAAAGAAGTTAGAACTAGGACGGACTTAAGGAAGGTTGGATACTCTGAGTTACAGGCAGGCCAAGTCCCTTATGCTTCCAAAACCTGTGAATGCTCCTAAGGCAAATACTCATAAATGGCAATGTGGTCCCAGTGGAGGAAAGAAGTTAGATCGAGGATGCACTTAAGGCAGGTTGTAAACTCTGAGTTAAGTGCAGGCCAAGTCCCTTATGCTTCCATAACATATCAACGCTCTTCAGGCAAAAACTCATAAATGGCAAAGTTTTCGCAGTGAGGAATGAAGTTAGAACAAGGAGAGACGCTAGGCCGGTTGAATACTCTGAGATAAGTGGAAGACTACGCCCTTATGCTTCCTAAACTGAAAAACTCTACTAAGGCGAATCCTCATAAATGGCAAAGTTTTCCTATTTCAGAAAATAATTGAGAAGAAGGACGGACTCTAGGCTGCTTGGACAGAGGCTATGCAGGTTGAATACTCTGAGATAACTGCACGCCTAGGCACTTATGCTTCCAAAACGTAAAACGCTATTAAGTTGAATACTCATAATAGGCAATGTTTTCCCAGTTCAGAAAAGATGGGAGAAGAAGGACGTACTCTAGACTGCTTGGATACTCTGAGTTAAGTGCATGCCAAGTCCCTTGTGCTTCCAAAACCTATAAACGCGACTAAGGCAAATACTCATAAATGGCAATGCTGTCCCAGTTGAGGAAAGAAGTTAGAACGAGGACGGACGTAAGGCAGGTTGGATACTCTGAGTTACAGGCAGGCCAAGTCCCTTCTACTTCCAAAACGTATAAACGCTCTTCAGGCAAACACTCATAAATGACACTGTGATCCCAGGGAGGAAAGAAATTAGAACTCGGACAGAGGCTAGGCAGGTTGAATAATCTGAGATAACTGCACGCCTAGGCACTTATGGCTCCAAAACGTAAAACGCTATTAAGTTGAATACTCATAGTAGGCAATGTTTTCCCAGTTCAGAAAAGAAGTGAAAAGAAGGACGTACTCTAGGCTGCTTGGATACTCTGAGTTAAGGGCAACCCAGTCCCTTATGCTTCCAAAACTTATAAACGCGACTAAGGCAAATACTCACAAATGGCAATGCTGTCCCAGTGGAGGAAAGAAGTTAGAACGAGGACGGACTTAAGGCAGGTTGAATACTCTGAGTTACAGGCAAGCCAAGGCCCTTCTACTTCCAAAACGTATAAACGCTCTTCAGGCAACCACTCATCCATGGCACTGTTTTCCCAGAGTGGAAAGAAGACAGAACTAGGACAGACGCGAGGCAGGTTGAAGACTCTGAGATAACTCTACACCTAGGTCCTTATGCTTCCAAAACGGAAAACGCTACTAAGGCGAATACTCATAAATGGCCCTGTTTTCCCAGTTCAGAAAAGAAGTGAGAAGAAAGACGAACTCTAGGCTGCTTGGATACTCTGAGTTATGTGTATGCCAAGTCCCATATGCTTCCAAAACCTGGGAACGCTACTAAGGCGAATACTCATAAATAGCAATGTTGTCCCAGTGGAGGAAAGAAGTTAGATCGAGGACACACTTAAGGTAGGTTGGAGACTCTGAGTTAAGTGCAGGCCAAGTCCCTTATGCTTCCAAAACGTGTAAATGCGACTAAGGCAAATACTCATAAAGGGCAATGTTGTCCCATTGGAGGAAAGAAGTTAGAACGAGGACGGACTTAAGGCAGGTTGGATACTCTGAGTTACAGGCAAGCCAAGGCCCTTCTGCTTCCAAAACGTATAAACGCTCTTCAGGCAAACACTCATCCATGGCACTGTTTTCCCAGAGTGGAAAGAAGATAGAACTAGGACAGACGCGAGGCAAGTTGAACACTCTGAGATAACTCTACACCTAGGTCCTTATGCTTCCAAAACGTAAAACGCTACTAAGGCGAATACTCATAAATGGCCCTGTTTTCCCAGTTCAGAAAAGAAGTGAGAAGAAGGACGAACTCTAGGCTGCTTGGATACTCTGAGTTATGTGTATGCCAAGTCCCATATGCTTCCAAAACCTGGGAACGCTACTAAGGCGAATACTCATAAAGAGCAATGTTGTCCCAGTGGAGGAAAGAAGTTAGATCGAGGACACACTTAAGGTAGGTTGGAGACTCTGAGTTAAGTGCAGGCCAAGTCCCTTATGCTTCCAAAACGTGTAAATGCGACTAAGGCAAATACTCATAAAGGGCAATGTTGTCCCATTGGAGGAAAGAAGTTAGAACGAGGACGGACTTAAGGCAGGTTGGATTCTCTGAGTTACAGGCAAGCCAAGGCCCTTCTGCTTCCAAAACGTGTAAACGCTCTTCAGGCAAACACTCATCCATGGCACTGTTTTCCCAGAGTGGAAAGAAGATAGAACTAGGACAGACGCGAGGCAAGTTGAAGACTCTGAGATAACTCTACATCTAGGTCCTTATGCTTCCAAAACGTAAAACGCTACTAAGGCGAATACTCATAAATGGCCCTGTTTTCCCAGTTCAGAAAAGAAGGGAGAAGAAGGATGAACTCTAGGCTGCTTGGATACTCTGAGTTATGTGTATGCCAAGTCCCATATGCTTCCAAAACCTGGGAACGCTACTAAGGCGAATACTCATAAATAGCAATGTTGTCCCAGTGGAGGAAAGAAGTTAGATCGAGGATGCACTTAAGGCAGGTTGGAGACTCTGAGTTAAGTGCAGGCCGAGTCCCTTATGCTTCCAAAACATATCAACGCTCTTCAGGCAAACACTCATAAATGGCATTGTTTTCGCAGTGAGGAATGAAGTTAGAACAAGGAAAGACACTAGGCCGGTTGAATACTCTCAGATATGTGGAAGCCTAGGCCCGTATGCTTCCTAAACTGAAAAACGCTACTAAGGCGAATCCTCATAAGAGGGAGAGTTTTCCTATTTCAGAAAATAATTGAGAAGAAGAACGGACTCTAGGCTGCTTGGACACTCTGAGTTAAGTGCACGTCAGTCCCTTATGCTTCCCAAACGTATAAACGCTACTATGGCCAAAACTCATAAATGGCCATGTTGTCTCAGTGGAGGAAAGAACTTAGAACGAGGACGGACTTAAGGAAGGTTGGATACTCTGAGTTACAGGCAGGCCAAGTCCCTTCTACTTCCAAAACGTATAAACGCTCTTCAGGCAAACACTCATAAATGACACTGTGATCCCAGGGAGGAAAGAAATTAGAACTCGGACAGAGGCTAGGCAGGTTGAATACTCTGAGATAACTGCACGCCTAGGCACTTATGCTTCCAAAACGTAAAACGCTATTAAGTTGAATACTCATAATAGGCAATGTTTTCCCAGTTCAGAAAAGATGGGAGGAGAAGGACGTACTCTAGACTGCTTGGATACTCTGAGTGAAGTGCATGCCAAGTCCCTTGTGCTTCCAAAACCTATAAACGCGACTAAGGCAAATACTCATAAATGGCAATGCTGTCCCAGTTGAGGAAAGAAGTTAGAACGAGGACGGACGTAAGGCAGGTTGGATACTCTGAGTTACAGGCAGGCCAAGTCCCTTCTACTTCCAAAACGTATAAACGCTCTTCAGGCAAACACTCATAAATGACACTGTGATCCCAGGGAGGAAAGAAATTAGAACTCGGACAGAGGCTAGGCAGGTTGAATAATCTGAGATAACTTCACGCCAAGCACTTATGGCTCCAAAACGTAAAACGCTATTAAGTTGAATACTCATAGTAGGCAATGTTTTCCCAGTTCAGAAAAGAAGTGAAAAGAAGGACGTACTCTAGGCTGCTTGGATACTCTGAGTTAAGAGCAACCCAGTCCCTTATGCTTCCAAAAGTTATAAACGCGACTAAGGCAAATACTCATAAATGGCAATGCTGTCCCAGTGGAGGAAAGAAGTTAGAATGAGGACGGACTTAAGGCACGTTGGATACTCTGAGTTACACGCAAGCCAATGCCCTTCTGCTTCCAAAACGTATAAACACTCTTCAGGCAAACACTCATCCATGGCACTGTTTTCCCAGAGTGGAAAGAAGATAGAACTAGGACAGACGCGAGGCAAGTTGAAGACTCTGAGATAACTCTACACCTAGGTCCTTATGCTTCCAAAACGTAAAACGCTACTAAGGCGAATACTCATAAATGGCCCTGTTTTCCCAGTTCAGAAAAGAAGTGAGAAGAAGGACGAACTCTAGGCTGCTTGGATACTCTGAGTTATGTGTATGCCAAGTCCCATATGCTTCCAAAACCTGGGAACGCTTCTAAGGCGAATACTCATAAATAGCAATGTTGTCCCAGTGGAGGAAAGAAGTTAGATCGAGGACACACTTAAGGTAAGTTGGAGACTCTGAGTTAAGTGCAGGCCAAGTCCCTTATGCTTCCAAAACATATCAACGCTCTTCAGGCAAACACTCATAAATGGCATTGTTTTCGCAGTGAGGAATGAAGTTAGAACAAGGAGAGACGCTAGGCCGGTTGAATACTCTCAGATATGTGGAAGCCTAGGTCCTTAGGCTTCCTAAACTGAAAAACGCTACTAAGGCGAATCCTCATAAGAGGGAGAGTTTTCCTATTTCAGAAAATAATTGAGAAGCAGAACGGACTCTAGGCTGCTTGGACACTCTGAGTTAAGTGCACGTCAGTCCCTTATACTTCCCAAACGTATAAACGCTTCTAAGGCCAATACTCATAAATGGCCATGTTGTCTCAGTTGAGGAAAGAAGTTAGAACTAGGACGGACTTAAGGAAGGTTGGATACTCTGAGTTACAGGCAGGCCAAGTCCCTTATGCTTCCAAAACCTGTGAATGCTCCTAAGGCAAATACTCATAAATGGCAATGTGGTCCCAGTGAGGAAAGAAGTTAGATCGAGGATGCACTTAAGGCAGGTTGTAAACTCTGAGTTAAGTGCAGGCCAAGTCCCTTATGCTTCCATAACATATCAACGCTCTTCAGGCAAAAACTCATAAATGGCAAAGTTTTCGCAGTGAGGAATGAAGTTAGAACAAGGAGAGACGCTAGGCCGGTTGAATACTCTGAGATAAGTGGAAGACTACGCCCTTATGCTTCCTAAACTGAAAAACTCTACTAAGGCGAATCCTCATAAATGGCAAAGTTTTCCTATTTCAGAAAATAATTGAGAAGAAGGACGGACTCTAGGCTGCTTGGACAGAGGCTATGCAGGTTGAATACTCTGAGATAACTGCACGCCTAGGCACTTATGCTTCCAAAACGTAAAACGCTATTAAGTTGAATACTCATAATAGGCAATGTTTTCCCAGTTCAGAAAAGATGGGAGAAGAAGGACGTACTCTAGACTGCTTGGATACTCTGAGTTAAGTGCATGCCAAGTCCCTTGTGCTTCCAAAACCTATAAACGCGACTAAGGCAAATACTCATAAATGGCAATGCTGTCCCAGTTGAGGAAAGAAGTTAGAACGAGGACGGACGTAAGGCAGGTTGGATACTCTGAGTTACAGGCAGGCCAAGTCCCTTCTACTTCCAAAACGTATAAACGCTCTTCAGGCAAACACTCATAAATGACACTGTGATCCCAGGGAGGAAAGAAATTAGAACTCGGACAGAGGCTAGGCAGGTTGAATAATCTGAGATAACTGCACGCCTAGGCACTTATGGCTCCAAAACGTAAAACGCTATTAAGTTGAATACTCATAGTAGGCAATGTTTTCCCAGTTCAGAAAAGAAGTGAAAAGAAGGACGTACTCTAGGCTGCTTGGATACTCTGAGTTAAGGGCAACCCAGTCCCTTATGCTTCCAAAACTTATAAACGCGACTAAGGCAAATACTCACAAATGGCAATGCTGTCCCAGTGGAGGAAAGAAGTTAGAACGAGGACGGACTTAAGGCACGTTGGATACTCTGAGTTACAGGCAAGCCAAGGCCCTTCTGCTTCCAAAACGTATAAACGCTCTTCAGGCAAACACTCATACATGGCACTGTTTTCCCAGAGTGGAAAGAAGATAGAACTAGGAGAGACGCGAGGCAGGTTGAAGACTCTGAGATAACTCTACACCTAGGTCCTTATGCTTCCAAAACGTAAAACGCTACTAAGGCGAATACTCATAAATGGCCCTGTTTTCCCAGTTCAGAAAAGAAGTGAGAAGAAGGACGAACTCTAGGCTGCTTGGATACTCTGAGTTATGTGTATGCCAAGTCCCATATGCTTCCAAAACCTGGGAACGCTACTAAGGCGAATACTCATAAATAGCAATGTTGTCCCAGTGGAGGAAAGAAGTTAGATCGAGGACACACTTAAGGTAGGTTGGAGACTCTGAGTTAAGTGAAGGCCAAGTCGCTTATGCTTCCAAAACATATCAACGCTCTTCAGGCAAACACTCATAAATGGCATTGTTTTCGCAGTGAGGAATGAAGTTAGATAAAGGAGAGACGCTAGGCCGGTTGAATACTCTCAGATATGTGGAAACCTAGGCCCTTATGCTTCCTAAACTGAAAAACGCTACTAAGGCGAATCCTCATAAGTGGGAGAGTTTTCCTATTTCAGAAAAAAATTGAGAAGAAGGACGGACTCTAGGCTGCTTGGACACTCTGAGTTAAGTGCCCGTCAAGTCCCTTATGCTTCCCAAACGTATAAACGCTACTAAGGCCAATACTCATAAATGGCAGTGTTGTCCCAGTGGAGGAAAGAAGTTAGAACCAGGACGGACGTAAGGCAGGTTGGATACTCTGAGTTACAGGCAGGCCAAGTCCCTTCTACTTCCAAAACGTATAAACGCTCTTCAGGCAAACACTCATAAATGACACTGTGATCCCAGGGAGGAAAGAAATTAGAACTCGGACAGAGGCTAGGCAGGTTGAATACTCTGAGATGACTGCACGCCTAGGCACTTATGCTTCCAAAACGTAAAACGCTATTAAGTTGAATACTCATAATAGGCAATGTTTTCCCAGTTCAGAAAGATGGGAGAAGAAGGACGTACTCTAGACTGCTTGGATACTCTGAGTTAAGTGCATGCCAAGTCCCTTGTGCTTCCAAAACCTATAAACGCGACTAAGGCAAATACTCATAAATGGCAATGCTGTCCCAGTTGAGGAAAGAAGTTAGAACGAGGACGGACGTAAGGCAGGTTGGATACTCTGAGTTACAGGCAGGCCAAGTCCCTTCTACTTCCAAAACGTATAAACGCTCTTCAGGCAAACACTCATAAATGACACTGTGATCCCAGGGAGGAAAGAAATTAGAACTCGGACAGAGGCTAGGCAGGTTGAATAATCTGAGATAACTTCACGCCAAGCACTTATGGCTCCAAAACGTAAAACGCTATTAAGTTGAATACTCATAGTAGGCAATGTTTTCCCAGTTCAGAAAAGAAGTGAAAAGAAGGACGTACTCTAGGCTGCTTGGATACTCTGAGTTAAGAGCAACCCAGTCCCTTATGCTTCCAAAACTTATAAACGCGACTAAGGCAAATACTCATAAATGGCAATGCTGTCCCAGTGGAGGAAAGAAGTTAGAATGAGGACGGACTTAAGGCACGTTGGATACTCTGAGTTACACGCAAGCCAATGCCCTTCTGCTTCCAAAACGTATAAACACTCTTCAGGCAAACACTCATCCATGGCACTGTTTTCCCAGAGTGGAAAGAAGATAGAACTAGGACAGACGCGAGGCAAGTTGAAGACTCTGAGATAACTCTACACCTAGGTCCTTATGCTTCCAAAACGTAAAACGCTACTAAGGCGAATACTCATAAATGGCCCTGTTTTCCCAGTTCAGAAAAGAAGTGAGAAGAAGGACGAACTCTAGGCTGCTTGGATACTCTGAGTTATGTGTATGCCAAGTCCCATATGCTTCCAAAACCTGGGAACGCTTCTAAGGCGAATACTCATAAATAGCAATGTTGTCCCAGTGGAGGAAAGAAGTTAGATCGAGGACACACTTAAGGTAAGTTGGAGACTCTGAGTTAAGTGCAGGCCAAGTCCCTTATGCTTCCAAAACATATCAACGCTCTTCAGGCAAACACTCATAAATGGCATTGTTTTCGCAGTGAGGAATGAAGTTAGAACAAGGAGAGACGCTAGGCCGGTTGAATACTCTCAGATATGTGGAAGCCTAGGTCCTTAGGCTTCCTAAACTGAAAAACGCTACTAAGGCGAATCCTCATAAGAGGGAGAGTTTTCCTATTTCAGAAAATAATTGAGAAGCAGAACGGACTCTAGGCTGCTTGGACACTCTGAGTTAAGTGCACGTCAGTCCCTTATACTTCCCAAACGTATAAACGCTTCTAAGGCCAATACTCATAAATGGCCATGTTGTCTCAGTTGAGGAAAGAAGTTAGAACTAGGACGGACTTAAGGAAGGTTGGATACTCTGAGTTACAGGCAGGCCAAGTCCCTTATGCTTCCAAAACCTGTGAATGCTCCTAAGGCAAATACTCATAAATGGCAATGTGGTCCCAGTGAGGAAAGAAGTTAGATCGAGGATGCACTTAAGGCAGGTTGTAAACTCTGAGTTAAGTGCAGGCCAAGTCCCTTATGCTTCCATAACATATCAACGCTCTTCAGGCAAAAACTCATAAATGGCAAAGTTTTCGCAGTGAGGAATGAAGTTAGAACAAGGAGAGACGCTAGGCCGGTTGAATACTCTGAGATAAGTGGAAGACTACGCCCTTATGCTTCCTAAACTGAAAAACTCTACTAAGGCGAATCCTCATAAATGGCAAAGTTTTCCTATTTCAGAAAATAATTGAGAAGAAGGACGGACTCTAGGCTGCTTGGACAGAGGCTATGCAGGTTGAATACTCTGAGATAACTGCACGCCTAGGCACTTATGCTTCCAAAACGTAAAACGCTATTAAGTTGAATACTCATAATAGGCAATGTTTTCCCAGTTCAGAAAAGATGGGAGAAGAAGGACGTACTCTAGACTGCTTGGATACTCTGAGTTAAGTGCATGCCAAGTCCCTTGTGCTTCCAAAACCTATAAACGCGACTAAGGCAAATACTCATAAATGGCAATGCTGTCCCAGTTGAGGAAAGAAGTTAGAACGAGGACGGACGTAAGGCAGGTTGGATACTCTGAGTTACAGGCAGGCCAAGTCCCTTCTACTTCCAAAACGTATAAACGCTCTTCAGGCAAACACTCATAAATGACACTGTGATCCCAGGGAGGAAAGAAATTAGAACTCGGACAGAGGCTAGGCAGGTTGAATAATCTGAGATAACTGCACGCCTAGGCACTTATGGCTCCAAAACGTAAAACGCTATTAAGTTGAATACTCATAGTAGGCAATGTTTTCCCAGTTCAGAAAAGAAGTGAAAAGAAGGACGTACTCTAGGCTGCTTGGATACTCTGAGTTAAGGGCAACCCAGTCCCTTATGCTTCCAAAACTTATAAACGCGACTAAGGCAAATACTCACAAATGGCAATGCTGTCCCAGTGGAGGAAAGAAGTTAGAACGAGGACGGACTTAAGGCACGTTGGATACTCTGAGTTACAGGCAAGCCAAGGCCCTTCTGCTTCCAAAACGTATAAACGCTCTTCAGGCAAACACTCATCCATGGCACTGTTTTCCCAGAGTGGAAAGAAGATAGAACTAGGACAGACGCGAGGCAAGTTGAAGACTCTGAGATAACTCTACACCTAGGTCCTTATGCTTCCAAAACGTAAAACGCTACTAAGGCGAATACTCATAAATGGCCCTGTTTTCCCAGTTCAGAAAAGAAGTGAGAAGAAGGACGAACTCTAGGCTGCTTGGATACTCTGAGTTATGTGTATGCCAAGTCCCATATGCTTCCAAAACCTGGGAACGCTACTAAGGCGAATACTCATAAAGAGCAATGTTGTCCCAGTGGAGGAAAGAAGTTAGATCGAGGACACACTTAAGGTAGGTTGGAGACTCTGAGTTAAGTGCAGGCCAAGTCCCTTATGCTTCCAAAACGTGTAAATGCGACTAAGGCAAATACTCATAAAGGGCAATGTTGTCCCATTGGAGGAAAGAAGTTAGAACGAGGACGGACTTAAGGCAGGTTGGATTCTCTGAGTTACAGGCAAGCCAAGGCCCTTCTGCTTCCAAAACGTGTAAACGCTCTTCAGGCAAACACTCATCCATGGCACTGTTTTCCCAGAGTGGAAAGAAGATAGAACTAGGACAGACGCGAGGCAAGTTGAAGACTCTGAGATAACTCTACATCTAGGTCCTTATGCTTCCAAAACGTAAAACGCTACTAAGGCGAATACTCATAAATGGCCCTGTTTTCCCAGTTCAGAAAAGAAGGGAGAAGAAGGATGAACTCTAGGCTGCTTGGATACTCTGAGTTATGTGTATGCCAAGTCCCATATGCTTCCAAAACCTGGGAACGCTACTAAGGCGAATACTCATAAATAGCAATGTTGTCCCAGTGGAGGAAAGAAGTTAGATCGAGGATGCACTTAAGGCAGGTTGGAGACTCTGAGTTAAGTGCAGGCCGAGTCCCTTATGCTTCCAAAACATATCAACGCTCTTCAGGCAAACACTCATAAATGGCATTGTTTTCGCAGTGAGGAATGAAGTTAGAACAAGGAAAGACACTAGGCCGGTTGAATACTCTCAGATATGTGGAAGCCTAGGCCCGTATGCTTCCTAAACTGAAAAACGCTACTAAGGCGAATCCTCATAAGAGGGAGAGTTTTCCTATTTCAGAAAATAATTGAGAAGAAGAACGGACTCTAGGCTGCTTGGACACTCTGAGTTAAGTGCACGTCAGTCCCTTATGCTTCCCAAACGTATAAACGCTACTATGGCCAAAACTCATAAATGGCCATGTTGTCTCAGTGGAGGAAAGAACTTAGAACGAGGACGGACTTAAGGAAGGTTGGATACTCTGAGTTACAGGCAGGCCAAACCCTTCTACTTCCAAAACGTATAAACGCTCTTCAGGCAAACACTCATAAATGACACTGTGATCCCAGGGAGGAAAGAAATTAGAACTCGGACAGAGGCTAGGCAGGTTGAATACTCTGAGATAACTGCACGCCTAGGCACTTATGCTTCCAAAACGTAAAACGCTATTAAGTTGAATACTCATAATAGGCAATGTTTTCCCAGTTCAGAAAAGATGGGAGGAGAAGGACGTACTCTAGACTGCTTGGATACTCTGAGTTAAGTGCATGCCAAGTCCCTTGTGCTTCCAAAACCTATAAACGCGACTAAGGCAAATACTCATAAATGGCAATGCTGTCCCAGTTGAGGAAAGAAGTTAGAACGAGGACGGACGTAAGGCAGGTTGGATACTCTGAGTTACAGGCAGGCCAAGTCCCTTCTACTTCCAAAACGTATAAACGCTCTTCAGGCAAACACTCATAAATGACACTGTGATCCCAGGGAGGAAAGAAATTAGAACTCGGACAGAGGCTAGGCAGGTTGAATAATCTGAGATAACTGCACGCCTAGGCACTTATGGCTCCAAAACGTAAAACGCTATTAAGTTGAATACTCATAGTAGGCAATGTTTTCCCAGTTCAGAAAAGAAGTGAAAAGAAGGACGTACTCTAGGCTGCTTGGATACTCTGAGTTAAGAGCAACCCAGTCCCTTATGCTTCCAAAACTTATAAACGCGACTAAGGCAAATACTCATAAATGGCAATGCTGTCCCAGTGGAGGAAAGAAGTTAGAATGAGGACGGACTTAAGGCACGTTGGATACTCTGAGTTACACGCAAGCCAATGCCCTTCTGCTTCCAAAACGTATAAACACTCTTCAGGCAAACACTCATCCATGGCACTGTTTTCCCAGAGTGGAAAGAAGATAGAACTAGGAGAGACGCGAGGCAAGTTGAAGACTCTGAGATAACTCTACACCTAGGTCCTTATGCTTCCAAAACGTAAAACGCTACTAAGGCGAATACTCATAAATGGCCCTGTTTTCCCAGTTCAGAAAAGAAGTGAGAAGAAGGACGAACTCTAGGCTGCTTGGATACTCTGAGATATGTGTATGCCAAGTCCCATATGCTTCCAAAACCTGGGAACGCTTCTAAGGCGAATACTCATAAATAGCAATGTTGTCCCAGTGGAGGAAAGAAGTTAGATCGAGGACACACTTAAGGTAAGTTGGAGACTCTGAGTTAAGTGCAGGCCAAGTCCCTTATGCTTCCAAAACATATCAACGCTCTTCAGGCAAACACTCATAAATGGCATTGTTTTCGCAGTGAGGAATGAAGTTAGAACAAGGAGAGACGCTAGGCCGGTTGAATACTCTCAGATATGTGGAAGCCTAGGTCCTTAGGCTTCCTAAACTGAAAAACGCTACTAAGGCGAATCCTCATAAGAGGGAGAGTTTTCCTATTTCAGAAAATAATTGAGAAGCAGAACGGACTCTAGGCTGCTTGGACACTCTGAGTTAAGTGCACGTCAGTCCCTTATACTTCCCAAACGTATAAACGCTTCTAAGGCCAATACACATAAATGGCCATGTTGTCTCAGTTGAGGAAAGAAGTTAGAACTAGGACGGACTTAAGGAAGGTTGGATACTCTGAGTTACAGGCAGGCCAAGTCCCTTATGCTTCCAAAACCTGTGAATGCTCCTAAGGCAAATACTCATAAATGGCAATGTGGTCCCAGTGGAGGAAAGAAGTTAGATCGAGGATGCACTTAAGGCAGGTTGTAAACTCTGAGTTAAGTGCAGGCCAAGTCCCTTATGCTTCCATAACATATCAACGCTCTTCAGGCAAAAACTCATAAATGGCAAAGTTTTCGCAGTGAGGAATGAAGTTAGAACAAGGAGAGACGCTAGGCCGGTTGAATACTCTGAGATAAGTGGAAGACTACGCCCTTATGCTTCCTAAACTGAAAAACTCTACTAAGGCGAATCCTCATAAATGGCAAAGTTTTCCTATTTCAGAAAATAATTGAGAAGAAGGACGGACTCTAGGCTGCTTGGACAGAGGCTATGCAGGTTGAATACTCTGAGATAACTGCACGCCTAGGCACTTATGCTTCCAAAACGTAAAACGCTATTAAGTTGAATACTCATAATAGGCAATGTTTTCCCAGTTCAGAAAAGATGGGAGAAGAAGGACGTACTCTAGACTGCTTGGATACTCTGAGTTAAGTGCATGCCAAGTCCCTTGTGCTTCCAAAACCTATAAACGCGACTAAGGCAAATACTCATAAATGGCAATGCTGTCCCAGTTGAGGAAAGAAGTTAGAACGAGGACGGACGTAAGGCAGGTTGGATACTCTGAGTTACAGGCAGGCCAAGTCCCTTCTACTTCCAAAACGTATAAACGCTCTTCAGGCAAACACTCATAAATGACACTGTGATCCCAGGGAGGAAAGAAATTAGAACTCGGACAGAGGCTAGGCAGGTTGAATAATCTGAGATAACTGCACGCCTAGGCACTTATGGCTCCAAAACGTAAAACGCTATTAAGTTGAATACTCATAGTAGGCAATGTTTTCCCAGTTCAGAAAAGAAGTGAAAAGAAGGACGTACTCTAGGCTGCTTGGATACTCTGAGTTAAGGGCAACCCAGTCCCTTATGCTTCCAAAACTTATAAACGCGACTAAGGCAAATACTCACAAATGGCAATGCTGTCCCAGTGGAGGAAAGAAGTTAGAACGAGGACGGACTTAAGGCAGGTTGAATACTCTGAGTTACAGGCAAGCCAAGGCCCTTCTACTTCCAAAACGTATAAACGCTCTTCAGGCAAGCACTCATCCATGGCACTGTTTTCCCAGAGTGGAAAGAAGAGAGAACTAGGACAGACGCGAGGCAGGTTGAAGACTCTGAGATAACTCTACACCTAGGTCCTTATGCTTCCAAAACGTAAAACGCTACTAAGGCGAATACTCATAAATGGCCCTGTTTTCCCAGTTCAGAAAAGAAGTGAGAAGAAGGACGAACTCTAGGCTGCTTGGTTACTCTGAGTTATGTGTATGCCAAGTCCCATATGCTTCCAAAACCTGGGAACGCTACTAAGGCGAATACTCATAAATACCAATGTTGTCCCAGTGGAGGAAAGAAGTTAGATCGAGGACACACTTAAGGTAGGTTGGAGACTCTGAGTTAAGTGCAGGCCAAGTCCCTTATGCTTCCAAAACGTGTAAATGCGACTAAGGCAAATACTCATAAAGGGCAATGTTGTCCCATTGGAGGAAAGAAGTTACAACGAGGACGGACTTAAGGCAGGTTGGATACTCTGAGTTACAGGCAAGCCAAGGCCCTTCAGCTTCCAAAATGTATAAACGCTCTTCAGGCAAACACTCATCCATGGCACTGTTTTCCCAGAGTGGAAAGAAGATAGAACTAGGACCGACGCGAGGCAAGTTGAAGACTCTGAGATAACTCTACACCTAGGTCCTTATGCTTCCAAAACGTAAAACGCTACTAAGGCGAATACTCATAAATGGCCCTGTTTTCCCAGTTCAGAAAAGAAGTGAGAAGAAGGACGAACTCTAGGCTGCTTGGATACTCTGAGTTATGTGTATGCCAAGTCCCATATGCTTCCAAAACCTGGGAACGCTACTAAGGCGAATACTCATAAATAGCAATGTTGTCCCAGTGGAGGAAAGAAGTTAGATCGAGGACACACTTAAGGTAGGTTGGAGACTCTGAGTTAAGTGCAGGCCAAGTCCCTTATGCTTCCAAAACATATCAACGCTCTTCAGGCAAACACTCATAAATGGCATTGTTTTCGCACTGAGGAATGAAGTTAGAACAAGGAGAGACGCTAGGCCGGTTGAATACTCTCAGATATGTGGAAGCCTAGGCCCTTATGCTTCCTAAACTGAAAAACGCTACTAAGGCGAATTCTCATAAGTGGGAGAGTTTTCCTATTTCAGAAAATGGTTGAGAAGAAGGACGGACTCTAGGCTGCTTGGACACTCTGAGTTAAGTGCACGTCAGTCCCTTATGCTTCCCAAACGTATAAACGCTTCTAAGGCCAATACTCATAAATGGCCATGTTGTCTCAGTTGAGGAAAGAAGTTAGAACGAGGACGGACTTAAGGATTGTTGCATACTCTGAGTTACAGGCAGGCCAAGTCCCTTATGCTTCCAAAACCTGTGAATGCTCCTAAGGCAAATACTCATAAATGGCAATGTGGTCCCAGTGGAGGAAAGAAGTTAGATCGAGGATGCACTTAAGGCAGGTTGTAAACTCTGAGTTAAGTGCAGGCCAAGTCCCTTATGCTTCCAAAACATATCAACGCTCTTCAGGCAAACACTCATAAATGGCAAAGTTTTCGCAGTGAGGAATGAAGTTAGAACAAGGAGAGACGCTAGGCCGGTTGAATACTCTGAGATAAGTGGAAGACTACGCCCTTATGCTTCCTAAACTGAAAAACTCTACTAAGGCGAATCCTCATAAATGGCAAAGTTTTCCTATTTCAGAAAATAATTGAGAAGAAGGACGGACTCTAGGCTGCTTGGACACTCTGAGTTAAGTGCCCGTCAAGTCCCTTATGCTTCCCAAACGTATAAACGCTACTAAGGCCAATACTCATAAATGGCAGTGTTGTCCCAGTGGAGGAAAGAAGTTAGAACGAGGACGGACGTAAGGCAGGTTGGATAGTCTGAGTTACAGGCAGGCCAAGTCCCTTCTACTTCCAAAACGTATAAACGCTCTTCAGGCAAACACTCATAAATGACACTGTGATCCCAGGGAGGAAAGAAATTAGAACTCGGACAGAGGCTAGGCAGGTTGAATACTCTGAGATAACTGCACGCCTAGGCACTTATGCTTCCAAAACGTAAAACGCTATTAAGTTGAATACTCATAATAGGCAATGTTTTCCCAGTTCAGAAAAGATGGGAGAAGAAGGACGTACTCTAGACTGCTTGGATACTCTGAGTTAAGTGCATGCCAAGTCCCTTGTGCTTCCAAAACCTATAAACGCGACTAAGGCAAATACTCATAAATGGCAATGCTGTCCCAGTTGAGGAAAGAAGTTAGAACGAGGACGGACGTAAGGCAGGTTGGATACTCTGAGTTACAGGCAGGCCAAGTCCCTTCTACTTCCAAAACGTATAAACGCTCTTCAGGCAAACACTCATAAATGACACTGTGATCCCAGGGAGGAAAGAAATTAGAACTCGGACAGAGGCTAGGCAGGTTGAATAATCTGAGATAACTGCACGCCTAGGCACTTATGGCTCCAAAACGTAAAACGCTATTAAGTTGAATACTCATAGTAGGCAATGTTTTCCCAGTTCAGAAAAGAAGTGAAAAGAAGGACGTACTCTAGGCTGCTTGGATACTCTGAGTTAAGAGCAACCCAGTCCCTTATGCTTCCAAAACTTATAAACGCGACTAAGGCAAATACTCATAAATGGCAATGCTGTCCCAGTGGAGGAAAGAAGTTAGAATGAGGACGGACTTAAGGCACGTTGGATACTCTGAGTTACAGGCAAGCCAAGGCCCTTCTGCTTCCAAAACGTATAAACGCTCTTCAGGCAAGCACTCATCCATGGCACTGTTTTCCCAGAGTGGAAAGAAGAGAGAACTAGGACAGACGCGAGGCAGGTTGAAGACTCTGAGATAACTCTACACCTAGGTCCTTATGCTTCCAAAACGTAAAACGCTACTAAGGCGAATACTCATAAATGGCCCTGTTTTCCCAGTTCAGAAAAGAAGTGAGAAGAAGGACGAACTCTAGGCTGCTTGGTTACTCTGAGTTATGTGTATGCCAAGTCCCATATGCTTCCAAAACCTGGGAACGCTACTAAGGCGAATACTCATAAATACCAATGTTGTCCCAGTGGAGGAAAGAAGTTAGATCGAGGACACACTTAAGGTAGGTTGGAGACTCTGAGTTAAGTGCAGGCCAAGTCCCTTATGCTTCCAAAACGTGTAAATGCGACTAAGGCAAATACTCATAAAGGGCAATGTTGTCCCATTGGAGGAAAGAAGTTACAACGAGGACGGACTTAAGGCAGGTTGGATACTCTGAGTTACAGGCAAGCCAAGGCCCTTCAGCTTCCAAAATGTATAAACGCTCTTCAGGCAAACACTCATCCATGGCACTGTTTTCCCAGAGTGGAAAGAAGATAGAACTAGGACCGACGCGAGGCAAGTTGAAGACTCTGAGATAACTCTACACCTAGGTCCTTATGCTTCCAAAACGTAAAACGCTACTAAGGCGAATACTCATAAATGGCCCTGTTTTCCCAGTTCAGAAAAGAAGTGAGAAGAAGGACGAACTCTAGGCTGCTTGGATACTCTGAGTTATGTGTATGCCAAGTCCCATATGCTTCCAAAACCTGGGAACGCTACTAAGGCGAATACTCATAAATAGCAATGTTGTCCCAGTGGAGGAAAGAAGTTAGATCGAGGACACACTTAAGGTAGGTTGGAGACTCTGAGTTAAGTGCAGGCCAAGTCCCTTATGCTTCCAAAACATATCAACGCTCTTCAGGCAAACACTCATAAATGGCATTGTTTTCGCACTGAGGAATGAAGTTAGAACAAGGAGAGACGCTAGGCCGGTTGAATACTCTCAGATATGTGGAAGCCTAGGCCCTTATGCTTCCTAAACTGAAAAACGCTACTAAGGCGAATTCTCATAAGTGGGAGAGTTTTCCTATTTCAGAAAATGGTTGAGAAGAAGGACGGACTCTAGGCTGCTTGGACACTCTGAGTTAAGTGCACGTCAGTCCCTTATGCTTCCCAAACGTATAAACGCTTCTAAGGCCAATACTCATAAATGGCCATGTTGTCTCAGTTGAGGAAAGAAGTTAGAACGAGGACGGACTTAAGGATTGTTGCATACTCTGAGTTACAGGCAGGCCAAGTCCCTTATGCTTCCAAAACCTGTGAATGCTCCTAAGGCAAATACTCATAAATGGCAATGTGGTCCCAGTGGAGGAAAGAAGTTAGATCGAGGATGCACTTAAGGCAGGTTGTAAACTCTGAGTTAAGTGCAGGCCAAGTCCCTTATGCTTCCAAAACATATCAACGCTCTTCAGGCAAACACTCATAAATGGCAAAGTTTTCGCAGTGAGGAATGAAGTTAGAACAAGGAGAGACGCTAGGCCGGTTGAATACTCTGAGATAAGTGGAAGACTACGCCCTTATGCTTCCTAAACTGAAAAACTCTACTAAGGCGAATCCTCATAAATGGCAAAGTTTTCCTATTTCAGAAAATAATTGAGAAGAAGGACGGACTCTAGGCTGCTTGGACACTCTGAGTTAAGTGCCCGTCAAGTCCCTTATGCTTCCCAAACGTATAAACGCTACTAAGGCCAATACTCATAAATGGCAGTGTTGTCCCAGTGGAGGAAAGAAGTTAGAACGAGGACGGACGTAAGGCAGGTTGGATAGTCTGAGTTACAGGCAGGCCAAGTCCCTTCTACTTCCAAAACGTATAAACGCTCTTCAGGCAAACACTCATAAATGACACTGTGATCCCAGGGAGGAAAGAAATTAGAACTCGGACAGAGGCTAGGCAGGTTGAATACTCTGAGATAACTGCACGCCTAGGCACTTATGCTTCCAAAACGTAAAACGCTATTAAGTTGAATACTCATAATAGGCAATGTTTTCCCAGTTCAGAAAAGATGGGAGAAGAAGGACGTACTCTAGACTGCTTGGATACTCTGAGTTAAGTGCATGCCAAGTCCCTTGTGCTTCCAAAACCTATAAACGCGACTAAGGCAAATACTCATAAATGGCAATGCTGTCCCAGTTGAGGAAAGAAGTTAGAACGAGGACGGACGTAAGGCAGGTTGGATACTCTGAGTTACAGGCAGGCCAAGTCCCTTCTACTTCCAAAACGTATAAACGCTCTTCAGGCAAACACTCATAAATGACACTGTGATCCCAGGGAGGAAAGAAATTAGAACTCGGACAGAGGCTAGGCAGGTTGAATAATCTGAGATAACTGCACGCCTAGGCACTTATGGCTCCAAAACGTAAAACGCTATTAAGTTGAATACTCATAGTAGGCAATGTTTTCCCAGTTCAGAAAAGAAGTGAAAAGAAGGACGTACTCTAGGCTGCTTGGATACTCTGAGTTAAGGGCAACCCAGTCCCTTATGCTTCCAAAACTTATAAACGCGACTAAGGCAAATACTCACAAATGGCAATGCTGTCCCAGTGGAGGAAAGAAGTTAGAACGAGGACGGACTTAAGGCAGGTTGAATACTCTGAGTTACAGGCAAGCCAAGGCCCTTCTACTTCCAAAACGTATAAACGCTCTTCAGGCAAGCACTCATCCATGGCACTGTTTTCCCAGAGTGGAAAGAAGAGAGAACTAGGACAGACGCGAGGCAGGTTGAAGACTCTGAGATAACTCTACACCTAGGTCCTTATGCTTCCAAAACGTAAAACGCTACTAAGGCGAATACTCATAAATGGCCCTGTTTTCCCAGTTCAGAAAAGAAGTGAGAAGAAGGACGAACTCTAGGCTGCTTGGTTACTCTGAGTTATGTGTATGCCAAGTCCCATATGCTTCCAAAACCTGGGAACGCTACTAAGGCGAATACTCATAAATACCAATGTTGTCCCAGTGGAGGAAAGAAGTTAGATCGAGGACACACTTAAGGTAGGTTGGAGACTCTGAGTTAAGTGCAGGCCAAGTCCCTTATGCTTCCAAAACGTGTAAATGCGACTAAGGCAAATACTCATAAAGGGCAATGTTGTCCCATTGGAGGAAAGAAGTTACAACGAGGACGGACTTAAGGCAGGTTGGATACTCTGAGTTACAGGCAAGCCAAGGCCCTTCAGCTTCCAAAATGTATAAACGCTCTTCAGGCAAACACTCATCCATGGCACTGTTTTCCCAGAGTGGAAAGAAGATAGAACTAGGACAGACGCGAGGCAAGTTGAAGACTCTGAGATAACTCTACACCTAGGTCCTTATGCTTCCAAAACGTAAAACGCTACTAAGGCGAATACTCATAAATGGCCCTGTTTTCCCAGTTCAGAAAAGAAGTGAGAAGAAGGACGAACTCTAGGCTGCTTGGATACTCTGAGTTATGTGTATGCCAAGTCCCATATGCTTCCAAAACCTGGGAACGCTACTAAGGCGAATACTCATAAATAGCAATGTTGTCCCAGTGGAGGAAAGAAGTTAGATCGAGGACACACTTAAGGTAGGTTGGAGACTCTGAGTTAAGTGCAGGCCAAGTCCCTTATGCTTCCAAAACATATCAACGCTCTTCAGGCAAACACTCATAAATGGCATTGTTTTCGCACTGAGGAATGAAGTTAGAACAAGGAGAGACGCTAGGCCGGTTGAATACTCTCAGATATGTGGAAGCCTAGGCCCTTATGCTTCCTAAACTGAAAAACGCTACTAAGGCGAATTCTCATAAGTGGGAGAGTTTTCCTATTTCAGAAAATGGTTGAGAAGAAGGACGGACTCTAGGCTGCTTGGACACTCTGAGTTAAGTGCACGTCAGTCCCTTATGCTTCCCAAACGTATAAACGCTTCTAAGGCCAATACTCATAAATGGCCATGTTGTCTCAGTTGAGGAAAGAAGTTAGAACGAGGACGGACTTAAGGATTGTTGCATACTCTAAGTTACAGGCAGGCCAAGTCCCTTATGCTTCCAAAACCTGTGAATGCTCCTAAGGCAAATACTCATAAATGGCAATGTGGTCCCAGTGGAGGAAAGAAGTTAGATCGAGGATGCACTTAAGGCAGGTTGTAAACTCTGAGTTAAGTGCAGGCCAAGTCCCTTATGCTTCCAAAACATATCAACGCTCTTCAGGCAAACACTCATAAATGGCAAAGTTTTCGCAGTGAGGAATGAAGTTAGAACAAGGAGAGACGCTAGGCCGGTTGAATACTCTGAGATAAGTGGAAGACTACGCCCTTATGCTTCCTAAACTGAAAAACTCTACTAAGGCGAATCCTCATAAATGGCAAAGTTTTCCTATTTCAGAAAATAATTGAGAAGAAGGACGGACTCTAGGCTGCTTGGACACTCTGAGTTAAGTGCCCGTCAAGTCCCTTATGCTTCCCAAACGTATAAACGCTACTAAGGCCAATACTCATAAATGGCAGTGTTGTCCCAGTGGAGGAAAGAAGTTAGAACGAGGACGGACGTAAGGCAGGTTGGATAGTCTGAGTTACAGGCAGGCCAAGTCCCTTCTACTTCCAAAACGTATAAACGCTCTTCAGGCAAACACTCATAAATGACACTGTGATCCCAGGGAGGAAAGAAATTAGAACTCGGACAGAGGCTAGGCAGGTTGAATACTCTGAGATAACTGCACGCCTAGGCACTTATGGCTCCAAAACGTAAAACGCTATTAAGTTGAATACTCATAATAGGCAATGTTTTCCCAGTTCAGAAAAGAAGTGAAAAGAAGGACGTACTCTAGGCTGCTTGGATACTCTGAGTTAAGGGCAACCCAGTCCCTTATGCTTCCAAAACTTATAAACGCGACTAAGGCAAATACTCATAAATGGCAATGCTGTCCCAGTGGAGGAAAGAAGTTAGAACGAGGACGGACTTAAGGCAGGTTGGATACTCTGAGTTACAGGCAAGCCAAGGCCCTTCTACTTCCAAAACGTATAAACGCTCTTCAGGCAAGCACTCATCCATGGCACTGTTTTCCCAGAGTGGAAAGAAGAGAGAACTAGGACAGACGCGAGGCAGGTTGAAGACTCTGAGATAACTCTACACCTAGGTCCTTATGCTTCCAAAACGTAAAACGCTACTAAGGCGAATACTCATAAATGGCCCTGTTTTCCCAGTTCAGAAAAGAAGTGAGAAGAAGGACGAACTCTAGGCTGCTTGGTTACTCTGAGTTATGTGTATGCCAAGTCCCATATGCTTCCAAAACCTGGGAACGCTACTAAGGCGAATACTCATAAATAGCAATGTTGTCCCAGTGGAGGAAAGAAGTTAGATCGAGGACACACTTAAGGTAGGTTGGAGACTCTGAGTTAAGTGCAGGCCAAGTCGCTTATGCTTCCAAAACATATCAACGCTCTTCAGGCAAACACTCATAAATGGCATTGTTTTCGCAGTGAGGAATGAAGTTAGATAAAGGAGAGACGCTAGGCCGGTTGAATACTCTCAGATATGTGGAAACCTAGGCCCTTATGCTTCTTAAACTGAAAAACGCTACTAAGGCGAATCCTCATAAGTGGGAGAGTTTTCCTATTTCAGAAAAAAATTGAGAAGAAGGACGGACTCTAGGCTGCTTGGACACTCTGAGTTAAGTGCCCGTCAAGTCCCTTATGCTTCCCAAACGTATAAACGCTACTAAGGCCAATACTCATAAATGGCAGTGTTGTCCCAGTGGAGGAAAGAAGTTAGAACCAGGACGGACGTAAGGCAGGTTGGATACTCTGAGTTACAGGCAGGCCAAGGCCCTTCTACTTCCAAAACGTATAAACGCTCTTCAGGCAAACACTCATAAATGACACTGTGATCCCAGGGAGGAAAGAAATTAGAACTCGGACAGAGGCTAGGCCGGTTGAATACTCTGAGATGACTGCACGCCTAGGCACTTATGCTTCCAAAACGTAAAACGCTATTAAGTTGAATACTCATAATAGGCAATGTTTTCCCAGTTCAGAAAAGATGGGAGAAGAAGGACGTACTCTAGACTGCTTGGATACTCTGAGTTAAGTGCATGCCAAGTCCCTTGTGCTTCCAAAACCTATAAACGCGACTAAGGCAAATACTCATAAATGGCAATGCTGTCCCAGTTGAGGAAAGAAGTTAGAACGAGGACGGACGTAAGGCAGGTTGGATACTCTGAGTTACAGGCAGGCCAAGTCCCTTCTACTTCCAAAACGTATAAACGCTCTTCAGGCAAACACTCATAAATGACACTGTGATCCCAGGGAGGAAAGAAATTAGAACTCGGACAGAGGCTAGGCAGGTTGAATAATCTGAGATAACTGCACGCCGAGGCACTTATGGCTCCAAAACGTAAAACGCTATTAAGTTGAATACTCATAGTAGGCAATGTTTTCCCAGTTCAGAAAAGAAGTGAAAAGAAGGACGTACTCTAGGCTGCTTGGATACTCTGAGTTAAGGGCAACCCAGTCCCTTATGCTTCCAAAACTTATAAACGCGACTAAGGCAAATACTCATAAGTGGCAATGCTGTCCCAGTGGAGGAAAGAAGTTAGAACGAGGACGGACTTAAGGCAGGTTAGATACTCTGAGTTACAGGCAAGCCAAGGCCCTTCTGCTTCCAAAACGTATAAACGCTCTTCAGGCAAACACTCATACATGGCACTGTTTTCCCAGAGTGGAAAGAAGATAGAACTAGGACAGACGCGAGGCAGGTTGAAGACTCTGAGATAACTATACACCTAGGTCCTTATGCTTCCAAAACGTAAAACGCTACTAAGGCGAATACTCATAAATGGCCCTGTTTTCCCAGTTCAGAAAAGAAGTGAGAAGAAGGACGAATTCTAGGCTGCTTGGATACTCTGAGTTATGTGTATGCCAAGTCCCATATGCTTCCAAAACCTGGGAACGCTACTAAGGCGAATACTCATAAATAGCAATGTTGTCCCAGTGGAGGAAAGAAGTTAGATCGAGGAAACACTTAAGGTAGGTTGGAGACTGTGAGTTAAGTGCAGGCCAAGTCCCTTAGGCTTCCAAAACATATCAACGCTCTACAGGCAAACACTCATAAATGGCATTGTTTTCGCAGTGAGGAATGAAGTTAGAACAAGGAGAGATGCTAGGCCGGTTGAATACTCTGAGATAAGTGGAAGCCTAGGCCCTTATGCTTCCAAAACGTAAAAATGCTACTAAGGCGTATACTCATAAATGGCAATGTTGTCCCAGTGGAGGAAAGAAGTTAGATCAACGATGCACTTAAGGTAGGTGGAAACTCTGAGTTAAGTGCAGGCCAAGTCCCTTATGCTTCCAAAACGTGTAAATGCGCCTAAGGCAAATACTCATAAAGGGCAATGTTGTCCCATTGGAGGAAAGAAGTTAGAACGAGGACGGACTTAAGGCAGGTTGGATACTCTGAGTTACAGGCAAGCCAAGGCCCTTCTGCTTCCAAAACGTATAAACGCTCTTCAGGCAAACACTCATCCATGGCACTGTTTTCCCAGAGTGGAAAGAAGATAGAACTAGGACAGACGCGAGGCAAGTTGAAGACTCTGAGATAACTCTACACCTAGGTCCTTATGCTTCCAAAACGTAAAAGGCTACTAAGGCGAATACTCATAAATGGCCCTGTTTTCCCAGTTCAGAAAAGAAGTGAGAAGAAGGACGAACTCTAGGCTGCTTGGATACTCTGAGTTATGTGTATTTCAAGTCCCATATGCTTCCAAAACCTGGGAACGCTACTAAGGCGAATACTCATAAATAGCAATGTTGTCCCAGTGGAGGAAAGAAGTTAGATCGAGGACACACTTAAGGTAGGTTGGAGACTCTGAGTTAAGTGCAGGCCAAGTCCCTTATGCTTCCAAAACATATCAACGCTCTTCAGGCAAACACTCATAAATGGCATTGTTTTCGCAGTGAGGAATGAAGTTAGAACAAGGAGAGACGCTAGGCCGGTTGAATACTCTCAGATATGTGGAAGCCTAGGCCCTTATGCTTCCTAAACTGAAAAACGCTACTAAGGCGAATCCTCATATGTGGGAGAGTTTTCCTATTTCAGAAAATGTTTGAGAAGAAGGACGGACTCTAGGCTGCTTGGACACTCTGAGTTAAGTGCACGTCAGTCCCTTATGCTTCCCAAACGTATAAACGCTTCTAAGGCAAATACTCATAAATGGCCATGTTGTCTCAGTTGAGGAAAGAAGTTAGAACGAGGACGGACTTAAGGATTGTTGGATACTCTGAGTTACAGGCAGGCCAAGTCCCTTATGCTTCCAAAACCTGTGAATGCTCCTAAGGCAAATACTCATAAATGGCAATGTGGTCCCAGTGGAGGAAAGAAGTTAGATCGAGGATGCACTTAAGGCAGGTTGTAAACTCTGAGTTAAGTGCAGGCCAAGTCCCTTATGCTTCCAAAACATATCAACGCTCTTCAGGCAAACACTCATAAATGGCAAAGTTTTCGCTGTGAGGAATGAAGTTAGAACAAGGAGAGACGCTAGGCCGGTTGAATACTCTGAGATAAGTGGAAGGCTACGCCCTTATGCTTCCTAAACTGAAAAACGCTACTAAGGCGAATCCTCATAAATGGCAAAGTTTTCCTATTTCAGAAAATAATTGAGAAGAAGGACGGACTCTAGGCTGCTTGGACACTCTGAGTTAAGTGCCCGTCAAGTCCCTTATGCTTCCCAAACGTATAAACGCTACTAAGGCCAATACTCATAAATGGCAGTGTTGTCCCAATGGAGGAAAGAAGTTAGAACGAGGACGGACGTAAGGCAGGTTGGATAGTCTGAGTTACAGGGAGGCCAAGTCCCTTCTACTTCCAAAACGTATAAACGCTCTTCAGGCAAACACTCATAAATGACACTGTGATCCCAGGGAGGAAAGAAATTAGAACTCGGACAGAGGCTAGGCAGGTTGAATACTCTGAGATAACTGCACGCCTAGGCACTTATGCTTCCAAAACGTAAAACGCTATTAAGTTGAATACTCATAATAGGCAATGTTTTCCCAGTTCAGAAAAGATGGGAGGAGAAGGACGTACTCTAGACTGCTTGGATACTCTGAGTGAAGTGCATGCCAAGTCCCTTGTGCTTCCAAAACCTATAAACGCGACTAAGGCAAATACTCATAAATGGCAATGCTGTCCCAGTTGAGGAAAGAAGTTAGAACGAGGACGGACGTAAGGCAGGTTGGATACTCTGAGTTACAGGCAGGCCAAGTCCCTTCTACTTCCAAAACGTATAAACGCTCTTCAGGCAAACACTCATAAATGACACTGTGATCCCAGGGAGGAAAGAAATTAGAACTCGGACAGAGGCTAGGCAGGTTGAATAATCTGAGATAACTGCACGCCTAGGCACTTATGGCTCCAAAACGTAAAACGCTATTAAGTTGAATACTCATAGTAGGCAATGTTTTCCCAGTTCAGAAAAGAAGTGAAAAGAAGGACGTACTCTAGGCTGCTTGGATACTCTGAGTTAAGGGCAACCCAGTCCCTTATGCTTTCAAAACTTATAAACGCGACTAAGGCAAATACTCATAAATGGCAATGCTGTCCCAGTGGAGGAAAGAAGTTAGAATGAGGACGGACTTAAGGCAGGTTGGATACTCTGAGTTACAGGCAAGCCAAGGCCCTTCTGCTTCCAAAACGTATAAACGCTCTTCAGGCAAACACTCATCCATGGCACTGTTTTCCCAGAGTGGAAAGAAGATAGAACTAGGACAGACGCGAGGCAAGTTGAAGACTCTGAGATAACTCCACACCTAGGTCCTTATGCTTCCAAAACGTAAAACGCTACTAAGGCGAATACTCATAAATGTCCCTGTTTTCCCAGTTCAGAAAAGAAGAGAGAAGAAGGACGAACTCTAGGCTGCTTGGATACTCTGAGTTATGTGTATGCCAAGTCCCATATGCTTCCAAAACCTGGGAACGCTTCTAAGGCGAATACTCATAAATAGCAATGTTGTCCCAGTGGAGGAAAGAAGTTAGATCGAGGACACACTTAAGGTAGGTTGGAGACTCTGAGTTAAGTGCAGGCCAAGTCCCTTATGCTTCCATAACATATCAACGCTCTACAGGCAAACACTCATAAATGGCATTGTTTTCGCAGTGAGGAATGAAGTTAGAACAAGGAGAGACGCTAGGCCGGTTGAATACTCTGAGATAAGTGGAAGACTACTCCCTTATGCTTCCTAAACTGAAAAACGCTACTAAGGCGAATCCTCATAAATGGCAAAGTTTTCCTATTTCAGAAAATAATTGAGAAGGACGGACTCTAGGCTGCTTGGACACTCTGAGTTAAGTGCCCGTCCAGTCCCTTATGCTTCCCAAACGTATAAACGCTACTAAGGCCAATACTCATAAATGGCAGTGTTGTCCCAGTGGAGGAAAGAAGTTAGAACGAGGACGGACGTAAGGCAGGTTGGATACTCTGAGTTACAGGCAGGCCAAGTCCCTTCTACTTCCAAAACGTATAAACGCTCTTCAGGCAAACACTCATAAATGACACTGTGATCCCAGGGAGGAAAGAAATTAGAACTCGGACAGAGCCTATGCAGGTTGAATACTCTGAGATAACTGCACGCCTAGGCACTTATGCTTCCAAAACGTAAAACGCTATTAAGTAGAATACTCATAATAGGCAATGTTTTCCCAGTTCAGAAAAGATGGGAGAAGAAGGACGTACTCAAGACTGCTTGGATACTCTGAGTTAAGTGCATGCCAAGTCCCTTGTGCTTCCAAAACCTATAAACGAGACGAAGGCAAATACTCATAAATGGCAATGCTGTCCCAGTTGAGGAAAGAAGTTAGAACGAGGACGGACGTAAGGCAGGTTGGATACTCTGAGTTACAGGCAGGCCAAGTCCCTTCTACTTCCAAAACGTATAAACGCTCTTCAGGCAAACACTCATAAATGACACTGTGATCCCAGGGAGGAAAGAAATTAGAACTCGGACAGAGGCTAGGCAGGTTGAATAATCTGAGATAACTGCACGCCTAGGCACTTATGGCTCCAAAACGTAAAACGCTATTAAGTTGAATACTCATAGTAGGCAATGTTTTCCCAGTTCAGAAAAGAAGTGAAAAGAAGGACGTACTCTAGGCTGCTTGGATACTCTGAGTTAAGGGCAACCCAGTCCCTTATGCTTCCAAAACTTATAAACGCGACTAAGGCAAATACTCATAAATGGCAATGCTGTCCCAGTGGAGGAAAGAAGTTAGAACGAGGACGGACTTATGGCAGGTTGGATACTCGAAGTTACAGGCAAGCTAAGGCCCTTCTGCTTCCAAAACGTATAAACGCTCTTCAGGCAAACACTCATACATGGCACTGTTTTCCCAGAGTGGAAAGAAGATAGAACTAGGACAGACGCGAGGCAGGTTGAAGACTCTGAGATAACTCTACACCTAGGTCCTTATGCTTCCAAAACGTAAAACGCTACTAAGGCGAATACTCATAAATGGCCCTGTTTTCCCAGTTCAGAAAAGAAGTGAGAAGAAGGACGAACTCTAGGCTGCTTGGATACTCTGAGTTATGTGTATGCCAAGTCCCATATGCTTCCAAAACCTGGGAACGCTACTAAGGCGAATACTCATAAATAGCAATGTTGTCCCAGTGGAGGAAAGAAGTTAGATCGAGGACACACTTAAGGTAGGTTGGAGACTGTGAGTTAAGTGCAGGCCAAGTCCCTTATGCTTCCAAAACATATCAACGCTCTTCAGGCAAACACTCATAAATGGCATTGTTTTCGCAGTGAGGAATGAAGTTAGAACAAGGAGAGACGCTAGGCCGGTTGTATACTCTGAGATAAGTGGAAGACTACGTCCTTATGCTTCCTAAACTGAAAAACTCTACTAAGGCGAATCCTCATAAATGGCAAAGTTTTCCTATTTCAGAAAATAATTGAGAAGAAGGACGGACTCTAGGCTGCTTGGATACTCTGAGTTAAGTGCCCGTCAAGTCCCTTATGCTTCCCAAACGTATAAACGCTACTAAGGCCAATACTCATAAATGGCAGTGTTGTCCCAGTGGAGGAAAGAAGTTAGAACGAGGACGGACGTAAGGCAGGTTGGATACTCTGAGTTACAGGCAGGCCAAGTCCCTTCTACTTCCAAAACGTATAAACGCTCTTCAGGCAAACACTCATAAATGACACTGTGATCCCAGGGAGGAAAGAAATTAGAACTCGGACAGAGGCTAGGCAGGTTGAATACTCTGAGATAACTGCACGCCTAGGCACTTATGCTTCCAAAACGTAAAACGCTATTAAGTTGAATACTCATAATAGGCAATGTTTTCCCAGTTCAGAAAAGATGGGAGAAGAAGGACGTACTCTAGACTGCTTGGATACTCTGAGTTAAGTGCATGCCAAGTCCCTTGTGCTTCCAAAACCTATAAACGCGACTAAGGCAAATACTCATAAATGGCAATGCTGTCCCAGTTGAGGAAAGAAGTTAGAACGAGGACGGACGTAAGGCAGGTTGGATACTCTGAGTTACAGGCAGGCCAAGTCCCTTCTACTTCCAAAACGTATAAACGCTCTTCAGGCAAACACTCATAAATGACACTGTGATCCCAGGGAGGAAAGAAATTAGAACTCGGACAGAGGCTAGGCAGGTTGAATAATCTGAGATAACTGCACGCCTAGGCACTTATGGCTCCAAAACGTAAAACGCTATTAAGTTGAATACTCATAGTAGGCAATGTTTTCCCAGTTCAGAAAAGAAGTGAAAAGAAGGACGTACTCTAGGCTGCTTGGATACTCTGAGTTAAGGGCAACCCAGTCCCTTATGCTTCCAAAACTTATAAACGCGACTAAGGCAAATACTCATAAATGGCAATGCTGTCCCAGTGGAGGAAAGAAGTTAGAATGAGGACGGACTTAAGGCAGGTTGGATACTCTGAGTTACAGGGAAGCCAAGGCCCTTCTGCTTCCAAAACGTATAAACGCTCTTCAGGCAAACACTCATCCATGGCACTGTTTTCCCAGAGTGGAAAGAAGATAGAACTAGGACAGACGCGAGGCAAGTTGAAGACTCTGAGATAACTCTACACCTAGGTCCTTATGCTTCCAAAACGTAAAACGCTACTAAGGCGAATACTCATAAATGGCCCTGTTTTCCCAGTTCAGAAAAGAAGTGAGAAGAAGGACGAACTCTAGGCTGCTTGGATACTCTGAGTTATGTGTATGCCAAGTCCCATATGCTTCCAAAACCTGGGAACGCTACTAAGGCGAATACTCATAAATAGCAATGTTGTCCCAGTGGAGGAAAGAAGTTAGATCGAGGACACACTTAAGGTAAGTTGGAGACTCTGAGTTAAGTGCAGGCCAAGTCCCTTATGTTTCCAAAACATATCAACGCTCTTCAGGCAAACACTCATAAATGGCATTGTTTTCGCAGTGAGGAATGAAGTTAGAACAAGGAGAGACGGTAGGCCAGTTGAATACTCTCAGATATGTGGAAGCCTAGGTCCTTAGGCTTCCCAAACTGAAAAACGCTACTAAGGCGAATCCTCATAAGAGGGAGAGTTTTCCTATTTCAGAAAATAATTGAGAAGAAGAACGGACTCTAGGCTGCTTGGACACTCTGAGTTAAGTGCACGTCAGTCCCTTATACTTCGCAAACGTATAAACGCTTCTAAGGCCAATACTCATAAATGGCCATGTTGTCTCAGTTGAGGAAAGAAGTTAGAACTAGGACGGACTTAAGGAAGGTTGGATACTCTGAGTTACAGGCAGGCCAAGTCCCTTATGCTTCCAAAACCTGTGAATGCTCCTAAGGCAAATACTCATAAATGGCAATGTGGTCCCAGTGGAGGAAAGAAGTTAGATCGAGGATGCACTTAAGGCAGGTTGTAAACTCTGAGTTAAGTGCAGGCCAAGTCCCTTATGCTTCCATAACATATCAACGCTCTTCAGGCAAAAACTCATAAATGGCAAAGTTTTCGCAGTGAGGAATGAAGTTAGAACAAGGAGAGACGCTAGGCCGGTTGAATACTCTGAGATAAGTGGAAGACTACGCCCTTATGCTTCCTAAACTGAAAAACGCTACTAAGGCGAATCCTCATAAATGGCAAAGTTTTCCTATTTCAGAAAATAATTGAGAAGAAGGACGGACTCCAGGTTGCTTGGACACTCTGAGTTAAGTGCCCCTCAAGTCCCTTATGCTTCCCAAACGTATAAACGCTACTAAGGCCAATACTCATAAATGGCAGTGTTGTCCCAGTGGAGGAAAGAAGTTAGAACGAGGACGGACGTAAGGCAGGTTGGATAGTCTGAGTTACAGGCAGGCCAAGTCCCTTCTACTTCCAAAACGTATAAACGCTCTTCAGGCAAACACTCATAAATGACACTGTTATCCCAAGGAGGAAAGAAATTTGAAGTCGGACAGAGGCTAGGCAGGTTGAATACTCTGAGATAACTGCACGCCTAGGCACTTATGCTTCCAAAACGTAAAACGCTATTAAGTTGAATACTCATAATAGGCAATGTTTTCCCAGTTCAGAAAAGATGGGAGGAGAAGGACGTACTCTAGACTGCTTGGATACTCTGAGTTAAGTGCATGCCAAGTCCCTTGTGCTTCCAAAACCTATAAACGCGACTAAGGCAAATACTCATAAATGGCAATGCTGTCCCAGTGGAGGAAAGAAGTTAGAACGAGGACAGACGTAAGGCAGGTTGGATACTCTGAGTTACAGGCAGGCCAAGTCCCTTCTACTTCCAAAACGTATAAACGCTCTTCAGGCAAACACTCATAAATGACACTGTGATCCCAGGGAGGAAAGAAATTAGGACTCGGACACAGCCTAGGCAGGTTAAATAATCTGAGATAACTGCACGCCTAGGCACTTATGCTTCCAAAACGTAAAACGCTATTAAGTTGAATAATCATAGTAGGCAATGTTTTCCCAGTTCAGAAAAGAAGGGAAAAGAAGGACGTACTCTAGGCTGCTTGGATACTCTGAGTTAAGGGCAACCCAGTCCCTTATGCTTCGAAAACTTATAAACGCGACTAAGGCAAATACTCATAAATGGCAATGCTGTCCCAGTGGAGGAAAGAAGTTAGAACGAGGACGGACTTAAGGCAGGTTGGATACTCTGAGTTACAGGCAAGCCAAGGCCCTTCTGCTTCCAAAACGTATAAACGCTCTTCAGGCAAACACTCATACATGGCACTGTTTTCCCAGAGTGGAAAGAAGATAGAACTAGGACAGACGCGAGGCAGGTTGAAGACTCTGAGATAACTCTACACCTAGGTCCTTATGCTTCCAAAACGTAAAACCCTACTAAGGCGAATACTCATAAATGGCCCTGTTTTCCCAGTTCAGAAAAGAAGTGAGAAGAAGGACGAACTCTAGGCTGCTTGGATACTCTGAGTTATGTGTATGCCAAGGCCCATATGCTTCCAAAACCTGGGAACGCTACTAAGGCGAATACTCATAAATAGCAATGTTGTCCCAGTGGAGGAAAGAAGTTAGATCGAGGACACACTTAAGGTAGGTTGGAGACTCTGAGTTAAGTGCAGGCCAAGTCCCTTATGCTTCCAAAACATATCAACGCTCTTCAGGCAAACACTCATAAATGGCATTGTTTTCGCAGTGAGGAATGAAGTTAGAACAAGGACAGACGCTAGGCCGGTTGAATACTCTCAGATATGTGGAAGCCTAGGCCCTTATGCTTCCTAAACTGAAAAACGCTACTAAGGCGAATCCTCATAAGAGGGAGAGTTTTCCTATTTCAGAAAATAATTGAGAAGAAGAACGGACTCTAGGCTGCTTGGACACTCTGAGTTAAGTGCACGTCAGTCCCTTATGCTTCCCAAACGTATAAACGCTTCTAAGGCCAATACTCATAAATGGCCATGTTGTCTCAGTTGAGGAAAGAACTTAGAACTAGGACGGACTTAAGGAAGGTTGGATACTCTGAGTTACAGGCAGGCCAAGTCCCTTATGCTTCCAAAACCTGTGAATGCTCCTAAGGCAAATACTCATAAATGGCAATGTGGTCCCAGTGGAGGAAAGAAGTTAGATCGAGGACGCACTTAAGGCAGGTTGTAAACTCTGAGTTAAGTGCAGGCCAAGTCCCTTATGCTTCCAAAACATATCAACGCTCTTCAGGCAAACACTCATAAATGGCAAAGTTTTCGCAGTGAGGAATGAAGTTAGAACAAGGAGAGACGCTAGGCCGGTTGAATACTCTGAGATAAGTGGAAGACTAGGCCCTTATGCTTCCAAAACGTAAAAACGCTACTAAGGCGATTACTCATAAATGGCAATGTTGTCCCAGTGGAGGAAAGAAGTTAGACCGAGGATGCACTTAAGGTAGGTGGAAACTCTGAGTTAAGTGCAGGCCAAGTCCCTTATGCTTCCAAAACGTATATACGCTCTTCAGGCAAACACTCATACATGGCACTGTTTTCCCAGAGTGGAAAGAAGATAGAACTAGGACAGACGCGAGGCAAGTTGAAGACTCTGAGATAACTCTACACCTAGGTCCTTACGCTTCCAAAACGTAAAACGCTACTAAGGCGAATACTCATAAATGGCCCTGTTTTCCCAGTTCAGAAAAGAAGTGAGAAGAAGGACGAACTCTAGGCTGCTTGGATACTCTGAGTTATGTGTATGCCAAGTCCCATATGCTTCCAAAACCTGGGAACGCTACTAAGGCGAATACTCATAAAGAGCAATGTTGTCCCAGTGGAGGAAAGAAGTTAGATCGAGGACACACTTAAGGTAGGTTGGAGACTCTGAGTTAAGTGCAGGCCAAGTCCCTTATGCTTCCAAAACATATCAACGCTCTTCAGGCAAACACTCATAAATGGCATTGTTTTCGAAGTGAGGAATGAAGTTAGAACAAGGAGAGATGCTAGGCCGGTTGAATACTCTCAGATATGTGGAAGCCTAGGCCCTTATGCTTCCTAAACTGAAAAACGCTACTAGGCGAATCCTCATAAGTGGGAGAGTTTTCCTATTTCAGAAAATAATTGAGAAGAAGGACGGACTCTAGGCTGCTTGGACACTCTGAGTTAAGTGCACGTCAGTCCCTTATGCTTCCCAAACGTATAAACGCTACTAAGGCCAATACTCATAAATGGCAGTGTTGTCCCAGTGGAGGAAAGAAGTTAGAACGAGGACGGACGTAAGGCAGGTTGGATACTCTGAGTTACAGGCAGGCCAAGTCCCTTCTACTTCCAAAACGTATAAACGCTCTTCAGGCAAACACTCATAAATGACACTGTTATCCCAGGGAGGAAAGAAATTAGAACTCGGACACAGCCTAGGCAGGTTGAATAATCTGAGATAACTGCACGCCTAGGCACTTATGGCTCCAAAACGTAAAACGCTATTAAGTTGAATACTCCTAGTAGGCAATGTTTTCCCAGTACAGAAAAGAAGTGAAAAGAAGGACGTACTCTAGGCTGCTTGGATACTCTGAGTTAAGGGCAACCCAGTCCCTTATGATTCGAAAACTTATAAACGCGACTAAGGCAAATACTCATAAATGGCAATGCTGTCCCAGTGGAGGAAAGAAGTTAGAACGAGGACGGACTTAAGGCAGGTTGGATACTCTGAGTTACAGGCAAGCCAAGGCCCTTCTGCTTCCAAAACTTATAAACGCTCTTCAGGCAAACACTCATCCATGGCACTGTTTTCCCAGAGTGGAAAGAAGACAGAACTAGGACAGAAGCGAGGCAGGTTGAAGACTCTGAGATAACTCTACACCTAGGTCCTTATGCTTCCAAAACGTAAAACGCTACTAAGGCGAATACTCATAAATGGCCCTGTTTTCCCAGTTCAGAAAAGAAGTGAGAAGAAGGACGAACTCTAGGCTGCTTGGATACTCTGAGTTATGTGTATGCCAAGTCCCATATGCTTCCAAAACCTGGGAACGCTACTAAGGCGAATACTCATAAATAGCAATGTTGTCCCAGTGGAGGAAAGAAGTTAGATCGAGGACACACTTAAGGTAGGTTGGAGACTCTGAGTTAAGTGCAGGCCAAGTCCCTTATGCTTCCAAAACCTGTAAATGCGACTAAGGCAAATACTCATAAAGGGCAATGTTGTCCCATTGGAGGAAAGAAGTTAGAACGAGGACGGACTTAAGGCAGGTTGGATACTCTGAGTTACAGGCAAGCCAAGGCCCTTCTGCTTCCAAAACGTATAAACGCTCTTCAGGCAAACACTCATCCATGGCACTGTTTTCCCAGAGTGGAAAGAAGATAGAACTAGGACAGACGCGAGGCAGGTTGAAGACTCTGAGATAACTCTACACCTAGGTCCTTATGCTTCCAAAACGTAAAACGCTACTAAGGCGAATACTCATAAATGGCCCTGTTTTCCCAGTTCAGAAAAGAAGTGAGAAGAAGGACGAACTCTAGGCTGCTTGGATACTCTGAGTTATGTGTATGCCAAGTCCCATATGCTTCCAAAACCTGGGAACGCTACTAAGGCGAATACTCATAAATAGCAATGTTGTCCCAGTGGAGGAAAGAAGTTAGATCGAGGACACACTTAAGGTAGGTTGGAGACTCTGAGTTAAGTGCAGGCCAAGTCCCTTATGCTTCCAAAACCTGTAAATGCGACTAAGGCAAATACTCATAAAGGGCAATGTTGTCCCATTGGAGGAAAGAAGTTAGAACGAGGACGGACTTAAGGCAGGTTGGATACTCTGAGTTACAGGCAAGCCAAGGCCCTTCTGCTTCCAAAACGTATAAACGCTCTTCAGGCAAACACTCATCCATGGCACTCTTTTCCCAGAGTGGAAAGAAGATAGAACTAGGACAGACGCGAGGCAGGTTGAAGACTCTGAGATAACTCTACACCTAGGTCCTTATGCTTCCAAAACGTAAAACGCTACTAAGGCGAATACTCATAAATGGTCCTGTTTTCCCAGTTCAGAAAAGAAGTGAGAAGAAGGACGAACTCTAGGCTGCTTGGGTACTCTGAGTTATGTGTATGCCAAGTCCCATATGCTTCCAAAACCTGGGAACGCTACTAAGGCGAATACTCATAAATAGCAATGTTGTCCCAGTGGAGGAAAGAAGTTAGATTGAGGACACACTTAAGGTAGGTTGGAGACTCTGAGTTAAGTGCAGGCCAAGTCCCTTAGGCTTCCAAAACATATCAACGCTCTTCAGGCAAACACTCATAAATGGCATTGTTTTCGCAGTGAGGAATGAAGTTAGAACAAGGAAAGACGCTAGGCCGGTTGAATATTCTCAGATATGTGGAAGCCTAGGCCCTTATGCTTCCTAAACTGAAAAACGCTACTAAGGCGAATCCTCATAAGAGGGAGAGTTTTCCTATTTCAGAAAATAATTGAGAAGAAGAACGGACTCTAGGCTGCTTGGACACTCTGAGTTAAGTGCACGTCAGTCCCTTATGCTTCCCAAACGTATAAACGCTTCTAAGGCCAATACTCATAAATGGCCATGTTGTCTCAGTTGAGGAAAGAACTTAGAACTAGGACGGACTTAAGGAAGGTTGGATACTCTGAGTTACAGGCAGGCCAAGTCCCTTATGCTTCCAAAACCTGTGAATGCTCCTAAGGCAAATACTCATAAATGGCAATGTGGTCCCAGTGGAGGAAAGAAGTTAGATCGAGGAGGCACTTAAGGCAGGTTGTAAACTCTGAGTTAAGTGCAGGCCAAGTCCCTTATGCTTCCAAAACATATCAACGCTCTTCAGGCAAACACTCATAAATGGCAAAGTTTTCGCAGTGAGGAATGAAGTTAGAACAAGGAGAGACGCTAGGCCGGTTGAATACTCTGAGATAAGTGGAAGACTAGGCCCTTATGCTTCCAAAACGTAAAAACGCTACTAAGGCGATTACTCATAAATGGCAATGTTGTCCCAGTGGAGGAAAGAAGTTAGACCGAGGATGCACTTAAGGTAGGTGGAAACTCTGAGTTAAGTGCAGGCCAAGTCCCTTATGCTTCCAAAACGTATATACGCTCTTCAGGCAAACACTCATACATGGCACTGTTTTCCCAGAGTGGAAAGAAGATAGAACTAGGACAGACGCGAGGCAAGTTGAAGACTCTGAGATAACTCTACACCTAGGTCCTTACGCTTCCAAAACGTAAAACGCTACTAAGGCGAATACTCATAAATGGCCCTGTTTTCCCAGTTCAGAAAAGAAGTGAGAAGAAGGACGAACTCTAGGCTGCTTGGATACTCTGAGTTATGTGTATGCCAAGTCCCATATGCTTCCAAAACCTGGGAACGCTACTAAGGCGAATACTCATAAAGAGCAATGTTGTCCCAGTGGAGGAAAGAAGTTAGATCGAGGACACAATTAAGGTAGGTTGGAGACTCTGAGTTAAGTGCAGGCCAAGTCCCTTATGCTTCCAAAACATATCAACGCTCTTCAGGCAAACACTCATAAATGGCATTGTTTTCGCAGTGAGGAATGAAGTTAGAACAAGGAAAGACGCTAGGCCGGTTGAATACTCTCAGATATGTGGAAGCCTAGGCCCGTATGCTTCCTAAACTGAAAAACGCTACTAAGGCCAATCCTCATAAGAGGGAGAGTTTTCCTATTTCAGAAAATAATTGAGAAGAAGAACGGACTCTAGGCTGCTTGGACACTCTGAGTTAAGTGCACGTCAGTCCCTTATGCTTCCCAAACGTATAAACGCTTCTAAGGCCAAAACTCATAAATGGCCATGTTGTCTCAGTTGAGGAAAGAACTTAGAACTAGGACGGACTTAAGGAAGGTTGGATACTCTGAGTTACAGGCAGGCCAAACCCTTCTACTTCCAAAACGTATAAACGCTCTTCAGGCAAACACTCATAAATGACACTGTGATCCCAGGGAGGAAAGAAATTAGAACTCGGACAGAGGCTAGGCAGGTTGAATACTCTGAGATAACTGCACGCCTAGGCACTTATGCTTCCAAAACGTAAAACGCTATTAAGTTGAATACTCATAATAGGCAATGTTTTCCCAGTTCAGAAAAGATGGGAGAAGAAGGACGTACTCTAGACTGCTTGGATACTCTGAGTTAAGTGCATGCCAAGTCCCTTGTGCTTCCAAAACCTATAAACGCGACTAAGGCAAATACTCATAAATGGCAATGCTGTCCCAGTTGAGGAAAGAAGTTAGAACGAGGACGGACGTAAGGCAGGTTGGATACTCTGAGTTACAGGCAGGCCAAGTCCCTTCTACTTCCAAAACGTATAAACGCTCTTCAGGCAAACACTCATAAATGACACTGTGATCCCAGGGAGGAAAGAAATTAGAACTCGGACACAGCCTAGGCAGGTTGAATAATCTGAGATAACTGCACGCCTAGGCACTTCTGGCTCCAAAACGTAAAACGCTATTAAGTTGAATACTCCTAGTAGGCAATGTTTTCCCAGTACAGAAAAGAAGGGAAAAGAAGGAAGTACTCTAGGCTGCTTGGATACTCTGAGTTAAGGGCAACCCAGTCCCTTATGCTTCGAAAACTTATAAACGCGACTAAGGCAAATACTCATAAATGGCAATGCTGTCCCAGTGGAGGAAAGAAGTTAGAACGAGGACGGACTTAAGGCAGGTTGGATACTCTGAGTTACAGGCAAGCCAAGGCCCTTCTGCTTCCAAAACTTATAAACGCTCTTCAGGCAAACACTCATCCATGGCACTGTTTTCCCAGAGTGGAAAGAAGACAGAACTAGGACAGAAGCGAGGCAGGTTGAAGACTCTGAGATAACTCTACACCTAGGTCCTTATGCTTCCAAAATGTAAAACGCTACTAAGGCGAATACTCATAAATGGCCCTGTTTTCCCAGTTCAGAAAAGAAGTGAGAAGAAGGACGAACTCTAGGCTGCTTGGATACTCTGAGTTATGTGTATGCCAAGTCCCATATGCTTCCAAAACCTGGGAACGCTACTAAGGCGAATACTCATAAATAGCAATGTTGTCCCAGGGGAGGAAAGAAGTTAGATCGAGGACACACTTAAGGTAGGTTGGAGACTCTGAGTTAAGTGCAGGCCAAGTCCCTTATGCTTCCAAAACCTGTAAATGCGACTAAGGCAAATACTCATAAAGGGCAATGTTGTCCCATTGGAGGAAAGAAGTTAGAACGAGGACGGACTTAAGGCAGGTTGGATACTCTGAGTTACAGGCAAGCCAAGGCCCTTCTGCTTCCAAAACGTATAAACGCTCTTCAGGCAAACACTCATACATGGCACTGTTTTCCCAGAGTGGAAAGAAGATAGAACTAGGACAGACGCGAGGCAGGTTGAAGACTCTGAGATAACTCTACACCTAGGTCCTTATGCTTCCAAAACGTAAAACGCTACTAAGGCGAATACTCATAAATGGCCCTGTTTTCCCAGTTCAGAAAAGAAGTGAGAAGAAGGACGAACTCTAGGCTGCTTGGGTACTCTGAGTTATGTGTATGCCAAGTCCCATATGCTTCCAAAACCTGGGAACGCTACTAAGGCGAATACTCATAAATAGCAATGTTGTCCCAGTGGAGGAAAGAAGTTAGATCGAGGACACACTTAAGGTAGGTTGGAGACTCTGAGTTAAGTGCAGGCCAAGTCCCTTAGGCTTCCAAAACATATCAACGCTCTTCAGGCAAACACTCATAAATGGCATTGTTTTCGCAGTGAGGAATGAAGTTAGGACAAGGAAAGACGCTAGGCCGGTTGAATACTCTCAGATATGTGGAAGCCTAGGCCCTTATGCTTCCTAAACTGAAAAACGCTACTAAGGCGAATCCTCATAAGAGGGAGAGTTTTCCTATTTCAGAAAATAATTGAGAAGAAGAATGGACTCTAGGCTGCTTGGACACTCTGAGTTAAGTGCACGTCAGTCCCTTATGCTTCCCAAACGTATAAACGCTTCTAAGGCCAATACTCATAAATGGCCATGTTGTCTCAGTTGAGGAAAGAACTTAGAACTAGGACGGACTTAAGGAAGGTTGGATACTCTGAGTTACAGGCAGGCCAAGTCCCTTATGCTTCCAAAACCTGTGAATGCTCCTAAGGCAAATACTCATAAATGGCAATGTGGTCCCAGTGGAGGAAAGAAGTTAGATCGAGGACGCACTTAAGGCAGGTTGTAAACTCTGAGTTAAGTGCAGGCCAAGTCCCTTATGCTTCCAAAACATATCAACGCTCTTCAGGCAAACACTCATAAATGGCAAAGTTTTCGCAGTGAGGAATGAAGTTAGAACAAGGAGAGACGCTAGGCCGGTTGAATACTCTGAGATAAGTGGAAGACTAGGCCCTTATGCTTCCAAAACGTAAAAACGCTACTAAGGCGATTACTCATAAATGGCAATGTTGTCCCAGTGGAGGAAAGAAGTTAGACCGAGGATGCACTTAAGGTAGGTGGAAACTCTGAGTTAAGTGCAGGCCAAGTCCCTTATGCTTCCAAAACGTATATACGCTCTTCAGGCAAACACTCATACATGGCACTGTTTTCCCAGAGTGGAAAGAAGATAGAACTAGGACAGACGCGAGGCAAGTTGAAGACTCTGAGATAACTCTACACCTAGGTCCTTACGCTTCCAAAACGTAAAACGCTACTAAGGCGAATACTCATAAATGGCCCTGTTTTCCCAGTTCAGAAAAGAAGTGAGAAGAAGGACGAACTCTAGGCTGCTTGGATACTCTGAGTTATGTGTATGCCAAGTCCCATATGCTTCCAAAACCTGGGAACGCTACTAAGGCGAATACTCATAAAGAGCAAAGCTGTCCCAGTGGAGGAAAGAAGTTAGATCGAGGACACACTTAAGGTAGGTTGGAGACTCTGAGTTAAGTGCAGGCCAAGTCCCTTATGCTTCCAAAACATATCAACGCTCTTCAGGCAAACACTCATAAATGGCATTGTTTTCGAAGTGAGGAATGAAGTTAGAACAAGGAGAGATGCTAGGCCGGTTGAATACTCTCAGATATGTGGAAGCCTAGGCCCTTATGCTTCCTAAACTGAAAAACGCTACTAGGCGAATCCTCATAAGTGGGAGAGTTTTCCTATTTCAGAAAATAATTGAGAAGAAGGACGGACTCTAGGCTGCTTGGACACTCTGAGTTAAGTGCACGTCAGTCCCTTATGCTTCCCAAACGTATAAACGCTACTAAGGCCAATACTCATAAATGGCAGTGTTGTCCCAGTGGAGGAAAGAAGTTAGAACGAGGACGGACGTAAGGCAGGTTGGATACTCTGAGTTACAGGCAGGCCAAGTCCCTTCTACTTCCAAAACGTATAAACGCTCTTCAGGCAAACACTCATAAATGACACTGTGATCCCAGGGAGGAAAGAAATTAGAACTCGGACACAGCCTAGGCAGGTTGAATAATCTGAGATAACTGCACGCCTAGGCACTTCTGGCTCCAAAACGTAAAACGCTATTAAGTTGAATACTCCTAGTAGGCAATGTTTTCCCAGTACAGAAAAGAAGGGAAAAGAAGGAAGTACTCTAGGCTGCTTGGATACTCTGAGTTAAGGGCAACCCAGTCCCTTATGCTTCGAAAACTTATAAACGCGACTAAGGCAAATACTCATAAATGGCAATGCTGTCCCAGTGGAGGAAAGAAGTTAGAACGAGGACGGACTTAAGGCAGGTTGGATACTCTGAGTTACAGGCAAGCCAAGGCCCTTCTGCTTCCAAAACTTATAAACGCTCTTCAGGCAAACACTCATCCATGGCACTGTTTTCCCAGAGTGGAAAGAAGACAGAACTAGGACAGAAGCGAGGCAGGTTGAAGACTCTGAGATAACTCTACACCTAGGTCCTTATGCTTCCAAAATGTAAAACGCTACTAAGGCGAATACTCATAAATGGCCCTGTTTTCCCAGTTCAGAAAAGAAGTGAGAAGAAGGACGAACTCTAGGCTGCTTGGATACTCTGAGTTATGTGTATGCCAAGTCCCATATGCTTCCAAAACCTGGGAACGCTACTAAGGCGAATACTCATAAATAGCAATGTTGTCCCAGGGGAGGAAAGAAGTTAGATCGAGGACACACTTAAGGTAGGTTGGAGACTCTGAGTTAAGTGCAGGCCAAGTCCCTTATGCTTCCAAAACCTGTAAATGCGACTAAGGCAAATACTCATAAAGGGCAATGTTGTCCCATTGGAGGAAAGAAGTTAGAACGAGGACGGACTTAAGGCAGGTTGGATACTCTGAGTTACAGGCAAGCCAAGGCCCTTCTGCTTCCAAAACGTATAAACGCTCTTCAGGCAAACACTCATACATGGCACTGTTTTCCCAGAGTGGAAAGAAGATAGAACTAGGACAGACGCGAGGCAGGTTGAAGACTCTGAGATAACTCTACACCTAGGTCCTTATGCTTCCAAAACGTAAAACGCTACTAAGGCGAATACTCATAAATGGCCCTGTTTTCCCAGTTCAGAAAAGAAGTGAGAAGAAGGACGAACTCTAGGCTGCTTGGGTACTCTGAGTTATGTGTATGCCAAGTCCCATATGCTTCCAAAACCTGGGAACGCTACTAAGGCGAATACTCATAAATAGCAATGTTGTCCCAGTGGAGGAAAGAAGTTAGATCGAGGACACACTTAAGGTAGGTTGGAGACTCTGAGTTAAGTGCAGGCCAAGTCCCTTAGGCTTCCAAAACATATCAACGCTCTTCAGGCAAACACTCATAAATGGCATTGTTTTCGCAGTGAGGAATGAAGTTAGGACAAGGAAAGACGCTAGGCCGGTTGAATACTCTCAGATATGTGGAAGCCTAGGCCCTTATGCTTCCTAAACTGAAAAACGCTACTAAGGCGAATCCTCATAAGAGGGAGAGTTTTCCTATTTCAGAAAATAATTGAGAAGAAGAATGGACTCTAGGCTGCTTGGACACTCTGAGTTAAGTGCACGTCAGTCCCTTATGCTTCCCAAACGTATAAACGCTTCTAAGGCCAATACTCATAAATGGCCATGTTGTCTCAGTTGAGGAAAGAACTTAGAACTAGGACGGACTTAAGGAAGGTTGGATACTCTGAGTTACAGGCAGGCCAAGTCCCTTATGCTTCCAAAACCTGTGAATGCTCCTAAGGCAAATACTCATAAATGGCAATGTGGTCCCAGTGGAGGAAAGAAGTTAGATCGAGGAGGCACTTAAGGCAGGTTGTAAACTCTGAGTTAAGTGCAGGCCAAGTCCCTTATGCTTCCAAAACATATCAACGCTCTTCAGGCAAACACTCATAAATGGCAAAGTTTTCGCAGTGAGGAATGAAGTTAGAACAAGGAGAGACGCTAGGCCGGTTGAATACTCTGAGATAAGTGGAAGACTAGGCCCTTATGCTTCCAAAACGTAAAAACGCTACTAAGGCGATTACTCATAAATGGCAATGTTGTCCCAGTGGAGGAAAGAAGTTAGACCGAGGATGCACTTAAGGTAGGTGGAAACTCTGAGTTAAGTGCAGGCCAAGTCCCTTATGCTTCCAAAACGTATATACGCTCTTCAGGCAAACACTCATACATGGCACTGTTTTCCCAGAGTGGAAAGAAGATAGAACTAGGACAGACGCGAGGCAAGTTGAAGACTCTGAGATAACTCTACACCTAGGTCCTTATGCTTCCAAAACGTAAAACGCTACTAAGGCGAATACTCATAAATGGCCCTGTTTTCCCAGTTCAGAAAAGAAGTGAGAAGAAGGACGAACTCTAGGCTGCTTGGATACTCTGAGTTATGTGTATGCCAAGTCCCATATGCTTCCAAAACCTGGGAACGCTACTAAGGCGAATACTCATAAAGAGCAATGTTGTCCCAGTGGAGGAAAGAAGTTAGATCGAGGACACAATTAAGGTAGGTTGGAGACTCTGAGTTAAGTGCAGGCCAAGTCCCTTATGCTTCCAAAACATATCAACGCTCTTCAGGCAAACACTCATAAATGGCATTGTTTTCGCAGTGAGGAATGAAGTTAGAACAAGGAAAGACGCTAGGCCGGTTGAATACTCTCAGATATGTGGAAGCCTAGGCCCGTATGCTTCCTAAACTGAAAAACGCTACTAAGGCCAATCCTCATAAGAGGGAGAGTTTTCCTATTTCAGAAAATAATTGAGAAGAAGAACGGACTCTAGGCTGCTTGGACACTCTGAGTTAAGTGCACGTCAGTCCCTTATGCTTCCCAAACGTATAAACGCTTCTAAGGCCAAAACTCATAAATGGCCATGTTGTCTCAGTTGAGGAAAGAACTTAGAACTAGGACGGACTTAAGGAAGGTTGGATACTCTGAGTTACAGGCAGGCCAAACCCTTCTACTTCCAAAACGTATAAACGCTCTTCAGGCAAACACTCATAAATGACACTGTGATCCCAGGGAGGAAAGAAATTAGAACTCGGACAGAGGCTAGGCAGGTTGAATACTCTGAGATAACTGCACGCCTAGGCACTTATGCTTCCAAAACGTAAAACGCTATTAAGTTGAATACTCATAATAGGCAATGTTTTCCCAGTTCAGAAAAGATGGGAGAAGAAGGACGTACTCTAGACTGCTTGGATACTCGGAGTTAAGTGCATGCCAAGTCCCTTGTGCTTCCAAAACCTATAAACGCGACTAAGGCAAATACTCATAAATGGCAATGCTGTCCCAGTTGAGGAAAGAAGTTAGAACGAGGACGGACGTAAGGCAGGTTGGACACTCTGAGTTACAGGCAGGCCAAGTCCCTTCTACTTCCAAAACGTATAAACGCTCTTCAGGCAAACACTCATAAATGACACTGTTATCCCAGGGAGGAAAGAAATTAGAACTCGGACACAGCCTAGGCAGGTTGAATAATCTGAGATAACTGCACGCCAAGGCACTTATGGCTCCAAAACGTAAAACGCTATTAAGTTGAATACTCATAGTAGGCTATGTTTTCCCAGTTCAGAAAAGAAGTGAAAACAAGGACGTACTCTAGGCTGCTTGGATACTCTGAGTTAAGGGCAACCCAGTCCCTTATGCTTCGAAAACTTATAAACGCGACTAAGGCAAATACTCATAAATGGCAATGCTGTCCCAGTGGAGGAAAGAAGTTAGAATGAGGACGGACTTAAGGCAGGTTGGATACTCTGAGTTACAGGCAAACCAAGGCCCTTCTGCTTCCAAAACGTATAAACGCTCTTCAGGCAAACACTCATCCATGGCACTGTTTTCCCAGAGTGGAAAGAAGACAGAACTAGGACAGACGCGAGGCAGGTTGAAGACTCTGAGATAACTCTACACCTAGGTCCTTATGCTTCCAAAACGTAAAACGCTACTAAGGCGAATACTCATAAATGGCCCTGTTTTCCCAGTTCAGAAAAGAAGTGAGAAGAAGGACGAACTCTAGGCTGCTTGGATACTCTGAGTTATGTGAATGCCAAGTCCCATATGTTTCCAAAACCTGGGAACGCTACTAAGGCGAATACTCATAAATAGCAATGTTGTCCCAGTGGAGGAAAGAAGTTAGATCGAGGACACACTTAAGGTAGGTTGGAGACTCTGAGTTAAGTGCAGGCCAAGTCCCTTAGGCTTCCAAAACATATCAACGCTCTTCAGGCAAACACTCATAAATGGCATTGTTTTCGCCGTGAGGAATGAAGTTAGAACAAGGAAAGACGCTAGGCCGGTTGAATACTCTCAGATATGTGGTAGCCTAGGCCCTTATGCTTCCTAAACTGAAAAACGCTACTGAGGCGAATCCTCATAAGAGGGAGAGTTTTCCTATTTCAGAAAATAATTGAGAAGAAGAACGGACTCTAGGCTGCTTGGACACTCTGAGTTAAGTGCACGTCAGTCCCTTATGCTTCCCAAACGTATAAACGCTTCTAAGGCCAATACTCATTAATGGCCATGTTGTCTCAGTTGAGGAAAGAACTTAGAACTAGGACGGACTTAAGGAAGGTTGGATACTCTGAGTTACAGGCAGGCCAAGTCCCTTATGCTTCCAAAACCTGTGAATGCTCCTAAGGCAAATACTCATAAATGGCAATGTGGTCCCAGTGGAGGAAAGAAGTTAGATCGAGGAGGCACTTAAGGCAGGTTGTAAACTCTGAGTTAAGTGCAGGCCAAGTCCCTTATGCTTCCAAAACATATCAACGCTCTTCAGGCAAACACTCATAAATGGCAAAGTTTTCGCAGTGAGGAATGAAGTTAGAACAAGGAGAGACGCTAGGCCGGTTGAATACTCTGAGATAAGTGGAAGACTAGGCCCTTATGCTTCCAAAACGTAAAAACGCTACTAAGGCGATTACTCATAAATGGCAATGTTGTCCCAGTGGAGGAAAGAAGTTAGACCGAGGATGCACTTAAGGTAGGTGGAAACTCTGAGTTAAGTGCAGGCCAAGTCCCTTATGCTTCCAAAACGTATATACGCTCTTCAGGCAAACACTCATACATGGCACTGTTTTCCCAGAGTGGAAAGAAGATAGAACTAGGACAGACGCGAGGCAAGTTGAAGACTCTGAGATAACTCTACACCTAGGTCCTTACGCTTCCAAAACGTAAAACGCTACTAAGGCGAATACTCATAAATGGCCCTGTTTTCCCAGTTCAGAAAAGAAGTGAGAAGAAGGACGAACTCTAGGCTGCTTGGATACTCTGAGTTATGTGTATGCCAAGTCCCATATGCTTCCAAAACCTGGGAACGCTACTAAGGCGAATACTCATAAAGAGCAATGTTGTCCCAGTGGAGGAAAGAAGTTAGATCGAGGACACACTTAAGGTAGGTTGGAGACTCTGAGTTAAGTGCAGGCCAAGTCCCTTATGCTTCCAAAACATATCAACGCTCTTCAGGCAAACACTCATAAATGGCATTGTTTTCGAAGTGAGGAATGAAGTTAGAACAAGGAGAGATGCTAGGCCGGTTGAATACTCTCAGATATGTGGAAGCCTAGGCCCTTATGCTTCCTAAACTGAAAAACGCTACTAGGCGAATCCTCATAAGTGGGAGAGTTTTCCTATTTCAGAAAATAATTGAGAAGAAGGACGGACTCTAGGCTGCTTGGACACTCTGAGTTAAGTGCACGTCAGTCCCTTATGCTTCCCAAACGTATAAACGCTACTAAGGCCAATACTCATAAATGGCAGTGTTGTCCCAGTGGAGGAAAGAAGTTAGAACGAGGACGGACGTAAGGCAGGTTGGATACTCTGAGTTACATGCAGGCCAAGTCCCTTCTACTTCCAAAACGTATAAACGCTCTTCAGGCAAACACTCATAAATGACACTGTGATCCCAGGGAGGAAAGAAATTAGAACTCGGACACAGCCTAGGCAGGTTGAATAATCTGAGATAACTGCACGCCTAGGCACTTCTGGCTCCAAAACGTAAAACGCTATTAAGTTGAATACTCCTAGTAGGCAATGTTTTCCCAGTACAGAAAAGAAGGGAAAAGAAGGAAGTACTCTAGGCTGCTTGGATACTCTGAGTTAAGGGCAACCCAGTCCCTTATGCTTCGAAAACTTATAAACGCGACTAAGGCAAATACTCATAAATGGCAATGCTGTCCCAGTGGAGGAAAGAAGTTAGAACGAGGACGGACTTAAGGCAGGTTGGATACTCTGAGTTACAGGCAAGCCAAGGCCCTTCTGCTTCCAAAACTTATAAACGCTCTTCAGGCAAACACTCATCCATGGCACTGTTTTCCCAGAGTGGAAAGAAGACAGAACTAGGACAGAAGCGAGGCAGGTTGAAGACTCTGAGATAACTCTACACCTAGGTCCTTATGCTTCCAAAATGTAAAACGCTACTAAGGCGAATACTCATAAATGGCCCTGTTTTCCCAGTTCAGAAAAGAAGTGAGAAGAAGGACGAACTCTAGGCTGCTTGGATACTCTGAGTTATGTGTATGCCAAGTCCCATATGCTTCCAAAACCTGGGAACGCTACTAAGGCGAATACTCATAAATAGCAATGTTGTCCCAGGGGAGGAAAGAAGTTAGATCGAGGACACACTTAAGGTAGGTTGGAGACTCTGAGTTAAGTGCAGGCCAAGTCCCTTATGCTTCCAAAACCTGTAAATGCGACTAAGGCAAATACTCATAAAGGGCAATGTTGTCCCATTGGAGGAAAGAAGTTAGAACGAGGACGGACTTAAGGCAGGTTGGATACTCTGAGTTACAGGCAAGCCAAGGCCCTTCTGCTTCCAAAACGTATAAACGCTCTTCAGGCAAACACTCATACATGGCACTGTTTTCCCAGAGTGGAAAGAAGATAGAACTAGGACAGACGCGAGGCAGGTTGAAGACTCTGAGATAACTCTACACCTAGGTCCTTATGCTTCCAAAACGTAAAACGCTACTAAGGCGAATACTCATAAATGGCCCTGTTTTCCCAGTTCAGAAAAGAAGTGAGAAGAAGGACGAACTCTAGGCTGCTTGGGTACTCTGAGTTATGTGTATGCCAAGTCCCATATGCTTCCAAAACCTGGGAACGCTACTAAGGCGAATACTCATAAATAGCAATGTTGTCCCAGTGGAGGAAAGAAGTTAGATCGAGGACACACTTAAGGTAGGTTGGAGACTCTGAGTTAAGTGCAGGCCAAGTCCCTTAGGCTTCCAAAACATATCAACGCTCTTCAGGCAAACACTCATAAATGGCATTGTTTTCGCAGTGAGGAATGAAGTTAGGACAAGGAAAGACGCTAGGCCGGTTGAATACTCTCAGATATGTGGAAGCCTAGGCCCTTATGCTTCCTAAACTGAAAAACGCTACTAAGGCGAATCCTCATAAGAGGGAGAGTTTTCCTATTTCAGAAAATAATTGAGAAGAAGAATGGACTCTAGGCTGCTTGGACACTCTGAGTTAAGTGCACGTCAGTCCCTTATGCTTCCCAAACGTATAAACGCTTCTAAGGCCAATACTCATAAATGGCCATGTTGTCTCAGTTGAGGAAAGAACTTAGAACTAGGACGGACTTAAGGAAGGTTGGATACTCTGAGTTACAGGCAGGCCAAGTCCCTTATGCTTCCAAAACCTGTGAATGCTCCTAAGGCAAATACTCATAAATGGCAATGTGGTCCCAGTGGAGGAAAGAAGTTAGATCGAGGAGGCACTTAAGGCAGGTTGTAAACTCTGAGTTAAGTGCAGGCCAAGTCCCTTATGCTTCCAAAACATATCAACGCTCTTCAGGCAAACACTCATAAATGGCAAAGTTTTCGCAGTGAGGAATGAAGTTAGAACAAGGAGAGACGCTAGGCCGGTTGAATACTCTGAGATAAGTGGAAGACTAGGCCCTTATGCTTCCAAAACGTAAAAACGCTACTAAGGCGATTACTCATAAATGGCAATGTTGTCCCAGTGGAGGAAAGAAGTTAGACCGAGGATGCACTTAAGGTAGGTGGAAACTCTGAGTTAAGTGCAGGCCAAGTCCCTTATGCTTCCAAAACGTATATACGCTCTTCAGGCAAACACTCATACATGGCACTGTTTTCCCAGAGTGGAAAGAAGATAGAACTAGGACAGACGCGAGGCAAGTTGAAGACTCTGAGATAACTCTACACCTAGGTCCTTATGCTTCCAAAACGTAAAACGCTACTAAGGCGAATACTCATAAATGGCCCTGTTTTCCCAGTTCAGAAAAGAAGTGAGAAGAAGGACGAACTCTAGGCTGCTTGGATACTCTGAGTTATGTGTATGCCAAGTCCCATATGCTTCCAAAACCTGGGAACGCTACTAAGGCGAATACTCATAAAGAGCAATGTTGTCCCAGTGGAGGAAAGAAGTTAGATCGAGGACACAATTAAGGTAGGTTGGAGACTCTGAGTTAAGTGCAGGCCAAGTCCCTTATGCTTCCAAAACATATCAACGCTCTTCAGGCAAACACTCATAAATGGCATTGTTTTCGCAGTGAGGAATGAAGTTAGAACAAGGAAAGACGCTAGGCCGGTTGAATACTCTCAGATATGTGGAAGCCTAGGCCCGTATGCTTCCTAAACTGAAAAACGCTACTAAGGCCAATCCTCATAAGAGGGAGAGTTTTCCTATTTCAGAAAATAATTGAGAAGAAGAACGGACTCTAGGCTGCTTGGACACTCTGAGTTAAGTGCACGTCAGTCCCTTATGCTTCCCAAACGTATAAACGCTTCTAAGGCCAAAACTCATAAATGGCCATGTTGTCTCAGTTGAGGAAAGAACTTAGAACTAGGACGGACTTAAGGAAGGTTGGATACTCTGAGTTACAGGCAGGCCAAACCCTTCTACTTCCAAAACGTATAAACGCTCTTCAGGCAAACACTCATAAATGACACTGTGATCCCAGGGAGGAAAGAAATTAGAACTCGGACAGAGGCTAGGCAGGTTGAATACTCTGAGATAACTGCACGCCTAGGCACTTATGCTTCCAAAACGTAAAACGCTATTAAGTTGAATACTCATAATAGGCAATGTTTTCCCAGTTCAGAAAAGATGGGAGAAGAAGGACGTACTCTAGACTGCTTGGATACTCGGAGTTAAGTGCATGCCAAGTCCCTTGTGCTTCCAAAACCTATAAACGCGACTAAGGCAAATACTCATAAATGGCAATGCTGTCCCAGTTGAGGAAAGAAGTTAGAACGAGGACGGACGTAAGGCAGGTTGGACACTCTGAGTTACAGGCAGGCCAAGTCCCTTCTACTTCCAAAACGTATAAACGCTCTTCAGGCAAACACTCATAAATGACACTGTTATCCCAGGGAGGAAAGAAATTAGAACTCGGACACAGCCTAGGCAGGTTGAATAATCTGAGATAACTGCACGCCAAGGCACTTATGGCTCCAAAACGTAAAACGCTATTAAGTTGAATACTCATAGTAGGCTATGTTTTCCCAGTTCAGAAAAGAAGTGAAAACAAGGACGTACTCTAGGCTGCTTGGATACTCTGAGTTAAGGGCAACCCAGTCCCTTATGCTTCGAAAACTTATAAACGCGACTAAGGCAAATACTCATAAATGGCAATGCTGTCCCAGTGGAGGAAAGAAGTTAGAATGAGGACGGACTTAAGGCAGGTTGGATACTCTGAGTTACAGGCAAACCAAGGCCCTTCTGCTTCCAAAACGTATAAACGCTCTTCAGGCAAACACTCATCCATGGCACTGTTTTCCCAGAGTGGAAAGAAGACAGAACTAGGACAGACGCGAGGCAGGTTGAAGACTCTGAGATAACTCTACACCTAGGTCCTTATGCTTCCAAAACGTAAAACGCTACTAAGGCGAATACTCATAAATGGCCCTGTTTTCCCAGTTCAGAAAAGAAGTGAGAAGAAGGACGAACTCTAGGCTGCTTGGATACTCTGAGTTATGTGAATGCCAAGTCCCATATGTTTCCAAAACCTGGGAACGCTACTAAGGCGAATACTCATAAATAGCAATGTTGTCCCAGTGGAGGAAAGAAGTTAGATCGAGGACACACTTAAGGTAGGTTGGAGACTCTGAGTTAAGTGCAGGCCAAGTCCCTTAGGCTTCCAAAACATATCAACGCTCTTCAGGCAAACACTCATAAATGGCATTGTTTTCGCCGTGAGGAATGAAGTTAGAACAAGGAAAGACGCTAGGCCGGTTGAATACTCTCAGATATGTGGTAGCCTAGGCCCTTATGCTTCCTAAACTGAAAAACGCTACTGAGGCGAATCCTCATAAGAGGGAGAGTTTTCCTATTTCAGAAAATAATTGAGAAGAAGAACGGACTCTAGGCTGCTTGGACACTCTGAGTTAAGTGCACGTCAGTCCCTTATGCTTCCCAAACGTATAAACGCTTCTAAGGCCAATACTCATTAATGGCCATGTTGTCTCAGTTGAGGAAAGAACTTAGAACTAGGACGGACTTAAGGAAGGTTGGATACTCTGAGTTACAGGCAGGCCAAGTCCCTTATGCTTCCAAAACCTGTGAATGCTCCTAAGGCAAATACTCATAAATGGCAATGTGGTCCCAGTGGAGGAAAGAAGTTAGATCGAGGAGGCACTTAAGGCAGGTTGTAAACTCTGAGTTAAGTGCAGGCCAAGTCCCTTATGCTTCCAAAACATATCAACGCTCTTCAGGCAAACACTCATAAATGGCAAAGTTTTCGCAGTGAGGAATGAAGTTAGAACAAGGAGAGACGCTAGGCCGGTTGAATACTCTGAGATAAGTGGAAGACTAGGCCCTTATGCTTCCAAAACGTAAAAACGCTACTAAGGCGATTACTCATAAATGGCAATGTTGTCCCAGTGGAGGAAAGAAGTTAGACCGAGGATGCACTTAAGGTAGGTGGAAACTCTGAGTTAAGTGCAGGCCAAGTCCCTTATGCTTCCAAAACGTATATACGCTCTTCAGGCAAACACTCATACATGGCACTGTTTTCCCAGAGTGGAAAGAAGATAGAACTAGGACAGACGCGAGGCAAGTTGAAGACTCTGAGATAACTCTACACCTAGGTCCTTACGCTTCCAAAACGTAAAACGCTACTAAGGCGAATACTCATAAATGGCCCTGTTTTCCCAGTTCAGAAAAGAAGTGAGAAGAAGGACGAACTCTAGGCTGCTTGGATACTCTGAGTTATGTGTATGCCAAGTCCCATATGCTTCCAAAACCTGGGAACGCTACTAAGGCGAATACTCATAAAGAGCAATGTTGTCCCAGTGGAGGAAAGAAGTTAGATCGAGGACACACTTAAGGTAGGTTGGAGACTCTGAGTTAAGTGCAGGCCAAGTCCCTTATGCTTCCAAAACATATCAACGCTCTTCAGGCAAACACTCATAAATGGCATTGTTTTCGAAGTGAGGAATGAAGTTAGAACAAGGAGAGATGCTAGGCCGGTTGAATACTCTCAGATATGTGGAAGCCTAGGCCCTTATGCTTCCTAAACTGAAAAACGCTACTAGGCGAATCCTCATAAGTGGGAGAGTTTTCCTATTTCAGAAAATAATTGAGAAGAAGGACGGACTCTAGGCTGCTTGGACACTCTGAGTTAAGTGCACGTCAGTCCCTTATGCTTCCCAAACGTATAAACGCTACTAAGGCCAATACTCATAAATGGCAGTGTTGTCCCAGTGGAGGAAAGAAGTTAGAACGAGGACGGACGTAAGGCAGGTTGGATACTCTGAGTTACATGCAGGCCAAGTCCCTTCTACTTCCAAAACGTATAAACGCTCTTCAGGCAAACACTCATAAATGACACTGTGATCCCAGGGAGGAAAGAAATTAGAACTCGGACACAGCCTAGGCAGGTTGAATAATCTGAGATAACTGCACGCCTAGGCACTTCTGGCTGCAAAACGTAAAACGCTATTAAGTTGAATACTCCTAGTAGGCAATGTTTTCCCAGTACAGAAAAGAAGGGAAAAGAAGGAAGTACTCTAGGCTGCTTGGATACTCTGAGTTAAGGGCAACCCAGTCCCTTATGCTTCGAAAACTTATAAACGCGACTAAGGCAAATACTCATAAATGGCAATGCTGTCCCAGTGGAGGAAAGAAGTTAGAACGAGGACGGACTTAAGGCAGGTTGGATACTCTGAGTTACAGGCAAGCCAAGGCCCTTCTGCTTCCAAAACTTATAAACGCTCTTCAGGCAAACACTCATCCATGGCACTGTTTTCCCAGAGTGGAAAGAAGACAGAACTAGGACAGACGCGAGGCAGGTTAAAGACTCTGAGATAACTCTACACCTAGGTCCTTATGCTTCCAAAACGTAAAACGCTACTAAGGCGAATACTCATAAATGGCCCTGTTTTCCCAGTTCAGAAAAGAAGTGAGAAGAAGGACGAACTCTAGGCTGCTTGGATACTCTGAGTTATGTGTATGCCAAGTCCCATATGCTTCCAAAACCTGGGAACGCTACTAAGGCGAATACTCATAAATAGCAATGTTGTCCCAGGGGAGGAAAGAAGTTAGATCGAGGACACACTTAAGGTAGGTTGGAGACTCTGAGTTAAGTGCAGGCCAAGTCCCTTATGCTTCCAAAACGTGTAAATGCGACTAAGGCAAATACTCATAAAGGGCAATGTTGTCCCATTGGAGGAAAGAAGTTAGAACGAGGACGGACTTAAGGCAGGTTGGATAATCTGAGTTACAGGCAAGCCAAGGCCCTTCTGCTTCCAAAACGTGTAAACGCTCTTCAGGCAAACACTCATCCATGGCACTGTTTTCCCAGAGTGGAAAGAAGATAGAACTAGGACAGACGCGAGGCAGGTTGAAGACTCTGAGATAACTCTACACCTAGGTCCTTATGCTTCCAAAACGTAAAACGCTACTAAGGCGAATACTCATAAATGGCCCTGTTTTCCCAGTTCAGAAAAGAAGTGAGAAGAAGGACGAACTCTAGGCTGCTTGGGTACTCTGAGTTATGTGTATGCCAAGTCCCATATGCTTCCAAAACCTGGGAACGCTACTAAGGCGAATACTCATAAATAGCAATGTTGTCCCAGTGGAGGAAAGAAGTTAGATCGAGGACACACTTAAGGTAGGTTGGAGACTCTGAGTTAAGTGCAGGCCAAGTCCCTTAGGCTTCCAAAACATATCAACGCTCTTCAGGCAAACACTCATAAATGGCATTGTTTTCGCAGTGAGGAATGAAGTTAGAACAAGGAAAGACGCTAGGCCGGTTGAATACTCTCAGATATGTGGAAGCCTAGGCCCTTATGCTTCCTAAACTGAAAAACGCTACTAAGGCGAATCCTCATAAGAGGGAGAGTTTTCCTATTTCAGAAAATAATTGAGAAGAAGAACGGACTCTAGGCTGCTTGGACACTCTGAGTTAAGTGCACGTCAGTCCCTTATGCTTCCCAAACGTATAAACGCTTCTAAGGCCAATACTCATAAATGGCCATGTTGTCTCAGTTGAGGAAAGATCTTAGAACTAGGACGGACTTAAGGAAGGTTGGATACTCTGAGTTACAGGCAGGCCAAGTCCCTTATGCTTCCAAAACCTGTGAATGCTCCTAAGGCAAATACTCATAAATGGCAATGTGGTCCCAGTGGAGGAAAGAAGTTAGATCGAGGAGGCACTTAAGGCAGGTTGTAAACTCTGAGTTAAGTGCAGGCCAAGTCCCTTATGCTTCCAAAACATATCAACGCTCTTCAGGCAAACACTCATAAATGGCAAAGTTTTCGCAGTGAGGAATGAAGTTAGAACAAGGAGAGACGCTAGGCCGGTTGAATACTCTGAGATAAGTGGAAGACTAGGCCCTTATGCTTCCAAAACGTAAAAACGCTACTAAGGCGATTACTCATAAATGGCAATGTTGTCCCAGTGGAGGAAAGAAGTTAGACCGAGGATGCACTTAAGGTAGGTGGAAACTCTGAGTTAAGTGCAGGCCAAGTCCCTTATGCTTCCAAAACGTATATACGCTCTTCAGGCAAACACTCATACATGGCACTGTTTTCCCAGAGTGGAAAGAAGATAGAACTAGGACAGACGCGAGGCAAGTTGAAGACTCTGAGATAACTCTACACCTAGGTCCTTACGCTTCCAAAACGTAAAACGCTACTAAGGCGAATACTCATAAATGGCCCTGTTTTCCCAGTTCAGAAAAGAAGTGAGAAGAAGGACGAACTCTAGGCTGCTTGGATACTCTGAGTTATGTGTATGCCAAGTCCCATATGCTTCCAAAACCTGGGAACGCTACTAAGGCGAATACTCATAAAGAGCAATGTTGTCCCAGTGGAGGAAAGAAGTTAGATCGAGGACACAATTAAGGTAGGTTGGAGACTCTGAGTTAAGTGCAGGCCAAGTCCCTTATGCTTCCAAAACATATCAACGCTCTTCAGGCAAACACTCATAAATGGCATTGTTTTCGCAGTGAGGAATGAAGTTAGAACAAGGAAAGACGCTAGGCCGGTTGAATACTCTCAGATATGTGGAAGCCTAGGCCCGTATGCTTCCTAAACTGAAAAACGCTACTAAGGCCAATCCTCATAAGAGGGAGAGTTTTCCTATTTCAGAAAATAATTGAGAAGAAGAACGGACTCTAGGCTGCTTGGACACTCTGAGTTAAGTGCACGTCAGTCCCTTATGCTTCCCAAACGTATAAACGCTTCTAAGGCCAAAACTCATAAATGGCCATGTTGTCTCAGTTGAGGAAAGAACTTAGAACTAGGACGGACTTAAGGAAGGTTGGATACTCTGAGTTACAGGCAGGCCAAACCCTTCTACTTCCAAAACGTATAAACGCTCTTCAGGCAAACACTCATAAATGACACTGTGATCCCAGGGAGGAAAGAAATTAGAACTCGGACAGAGGCTAGGCAGGTTGAATACTCTGAGATAACTGCACGCCTAGGCACTTATGCTTCCAAAACGTAAAACGCTATTAAGTTGAATACTCATAATAGGCAATGTTTTCCCAGTTCAGAAAAGATGGGAGAAGAAGGACGTACTCTAGACTGCTTGGATACTCGGAGTTAAGTGCATGCCAAGTCCCTTGTGCTTCCAAAACCTATAAACGCGACTAAGGCAAATACTCATAAATGGCAATGCTGTCCCAGTTGAGGAAAGAAGTTAGAACGAGGACGGACGTAAGGCAGGTTGGACACTCTGAGTTACAGGCAGGCCAAGTCCCTTCTACTTCCAAAACGTATAAACGCTCTTCAGGCAAACACTCATAAATGACACTGTTATCCCAGGGAGGAAAGAAATTAGAACTCGGACACAGCCTAGGCAGGTTGAATAATCTGAGATAACTGCACGCCAAGGCACTTATGGCTCCAAAACGTAAAACGCTATTAAGTTGAATACTCATAGTAGGCTATGTTTTCCCAGTTCAGAAAAGAAGTGAAAACAAGGACGTACTCTAGGCTGCTTGGATACTCTGAGTTAAGGGCAACCCAGTCCCTTATGCTTCGAAAACTTATAAACGCGACTAAGGCAAATACTCATAAATGGCAATGCTGTCCCAGTGGAGGAAAGGAGTTAGAATGAGGACGGACTTAAGGCAGGTTGGATACTCTGAGTTACAGGCAAGCCAAGGCCCTTCTGCTTCCAAAACGTATAAACGCTCTTCAGGCAAACACTCATCCATGGCACTGTTTTCCCAGAGTGGAAAGAAGACAGAACTAGGACAGACGCGAGGCAGGTTGAAGACTCTGAGATAACTCTACACCTAGGTCCTTACGCTTCCAAAACGTAAAACGCTACTAAGGCGAATACTCATAAATGGCCCTGTTTTCCCAGTTCAGAAAAGAAGTGAGAAGAAGGACGAACTCTAGGCTGCTTGGATACTCTGAGTTATGTGTATGCCAAGTCCCATATGCTTCCAAAACCTGGGAACGCTGCTAAGGCGAATACTCATAAATAGCAATGTTGTCCCAGTGGAGGAAAGAAGTTAGATCGAGGACACACTTAAGGTAGGTTGGAGACTCTGAGTTAAGTGCAGGCCAAGTCCCTTAGGCTTCCAAAACATATCAACGCTCTTCAGGCAAACACTCATAAATGGCATTGTTTTCGCCGTGAGGAATGAAGTTAGAACAAGGAAAGACGCTAGGCCGGTTGAATACTCTCAGATATGTGGAAGCCTAGGCCCTTATGCTTCCTAAACTGAAAAACGCTACTAAGGCGAATCCTCATAAGAGGGAGAGTTTTCCTATTTCAGAAAATAATTGAGAAGAAGAACGGACTCTAGGCTGCTTGGACACTCTGAGTTAATTGCACGTCAGTCCCTTATGCTTCCCAAACTTATAAACGCTTCTAAGGCCAATACTCATTAATGGCCATGTTGTCTCAGTTGAGGAAAGAACTTAGAACTAGGACGGACTTAAGGAAGGTTGGATACTCTGAGTTACAGGCAGGCCAAGTCCCTTATGCTTCCAAAACCTGTGAATGCTCCTAAGGCAAATACTCATAAATGGCAATGTGGTCCCAGTGGAGGAAAGAAGTTAGATCGAGGACGCACTTAAGGCAGGTTGTAAACTCTGAGTTAAGTGCAGGCCAAGTCCCTTATGCTTCCAAAACATATCAACGCTCTTCAGGCAAACACTCATAAATGGCAAAGTTTTCGCAGTGAGGAATGAAGTTAGAACAAGGAGAGACGCTAGGCCGGTTGAATACTCTGAGATAAGTGGAAGACTAGGCCCTTATGCTTCCAAAACGTAAAAACGCTACTACGGCGATTACACATAAATGGCAATGTTGTCCCAGTGGAGGAAAGAAGTTAGATCGAGGATGCACTTAAGGTAAGTGGAATCTCTGAGTTAAGTGCAGGCCAAGTCCCTTATGCTTCCAAAACGTATAAACGCTCTTCAGGCAAACACTCATACATGGCACTGTTTTCCCAGAGTGGAAAGAAGATAGAACTAGGACAGAAGCGAGGCAAGTTGAAGACTCTGAGATATCTCTACACCTAGGTCCTTACACTTCCAAAACGTAAAACGCTACTAAGGCGAATACTCATAAATGGCCCTGTTTTCCCAGTTCAGAAAAGAAGTGAGAAGAAGGACGAACTCTAGGCTGCTTGGATACTCTGAGTTATGTGTATGCCAAGTCCCATATGCTTCCAAAACCTGGGAACGCTACTAAGGCGAATACTCATAAACAGCAATGTTGTCCCAGTTGAGGAAAGAAGTTAGATCGAGGACACACTTAAGGTAGGTTGGAGACTCTGAGTTAAGTGCAGGCCAAGTCCCTTATGCTTCCAAAACATATCAACGCTCTTCAGGCAAACACTCATAAATGGCATTATTTTCGCAGTGAGGAATGAAGTTAGAACAAGGAGAGATGCTAGGCCGGTTGAATACACTGAGATAAGTGGAAGCGTAGGCCCTTATGCTTCCAAAACGTAAAAACGCTACTAAGGCGATTACTCATAAATGGCAATGTTGTCCCAGTGGAGGAAAGAAGTTAGACCGAGGATGCACTTAAGGTAGGTGGAAACTCTGAGTTAAGTGCAGGCCAAGTCCCTTATGCTTCCAAAACGTATATACGCTCTTCAGGCAAACACTCATACATGGCACTGTTTTCCCAGAGTGGAAAGAAGATAGAACTAGGACAGACGCGAGGCAAGTTGAAGACTCTGAGATAACTCTACACCTAGGTCCTTACGCTTCCAAAACGTAAAACGCTACTAAGGCGAATACTCATAAATGGCCCTGTTTTCCCAGTTCAGAAAAGAAGTGAGAAGAAGGACGAACTCTAGGCTGCTTGGATACTCTGAGTTATGTGTATGCCTAGTCCCATATGCTTCCAAAACCTGGGAACGCTACTAAGGCGAATACTCATAAAGAGCAATGTTGTCCCAGTGGAGGAAAGAAGTTAGATCGAGGACACACTTAAGGTAGGTTGGAGACTCTGAGTTAAGTGCAGGCCAAGTCCCTTATTCTTCCAAAACATATCAACGCTCTTCAGGCAAACACTCATAAATGGCATTGTTTTCGAAGTGAGGAATGAAGTTAGAACAAGGAGAGATGCTAGGCCGGTTGAATACTCTCAGATATGTGGAAGCCTAGGCCCTTATGCTTCCTAAACTGAAAAACGCTACTAGGCGAATCCTCATAAGTGGGAGAGTTTTCCTATTTCAGAAAATAATTGAGAAGAAGGACGGACTCTAGGCTGCTTGGACACTCTGAGTTAAGTGCACGTCAGTCCCTTATGCTTCCCAAACGTATAAACGCTACTAAGGCCAATACTCATAAATGGCAGTGTTGTCCCAGTGGAGGAAAGAAGTTAGAACGAGGACGGACGTAAGGCAGGTTGGATACTCTGAGTTACAGGCAGGCCAAGTCCCTTCTACTTCCAAAACGTATAAACGCTCTTCAGGCAAACACTCATAAATGACACTGTTATCCCAGGGAGGAAAGAAATTAGAACTCGGACACAGGCTAGGCAAGTTGAATAATCTGAGATAACTGCACGCCTAGGCACTTATGGCTCCAAAACGTAAAACGCTATTAAGTTGAATACTCATAGTAGGCTATGTTTTCCCAGTTCAGAAAAGAAGTGAAAACAAGGACGTACTCTAGGCTGCTTGGATACTCTGAGTTAAGGGCAACCCAGTCCCTTATGCTTCGAAAACTTATAAACGCGACTAAGGCAAATACTCATAAATGGCAATGCTGTCCCAGTGGAGGAAAGAAGTTAGAATGAGGACGGACTTAAGGCAGGTTGGATACTCTGAGTTACAGGCAAGCCAAGGCCCTTCTGCTTCCAAAACGTATAAACGCTCTTCAGGCAAACACTCATCCATGGCACTGTTTTCCCAGAGTGGAAAGAAGACAGAACTAGGACAGACGCGAGGCAGGTTGAAGACTCTGAGATAACTCTACACCTAGGTCCTTATGCTTCCAAAACGTAAAACGCTACTAAGGCGAATACTCATAAATGGCCCTGTTTTCCCAGTTCAGAAAAGAAGTGAGAAGAAGGACGAACTCTAGGCTGCTTGGATACTCTGAGTTATGTGTATGCCAAGTCCCATATGCTTCCAAAACCTGGGAACGCTGCTAAGGCGAATACTCATAAATAGCAATGTTGTCCCAGTGGAGGAAAGAAGTTAGATCGAGGACACACTTAAGGTAGGTTGGAGACTCTGAGTTAAGTGCAGGCCAAGTCCCTTAGGCTTCCAAAACATATCAACGCTCTTCAGGCAAACACTCATAAATGGCATTGTTTTCGCCGTGAGGAATGAAGTTAGAACAAGGAAAGACGCTAGGCCGGTTGAATACTCTCAGATATGTGGAAGCCTAGGCCCTTATGCTTCCTAAACTGAAAAACGCTACTAAGGCGAATCCTCATAAGAGGGAGAGTTTTCCTATTTCAGAAAATAATTGAGAAGAAGAACGGACTCTAGGCTGCTTGGACACTCTGAGTTAAGTGCACGTCAGTCCCTTATGCTTCCCAAACGTATAAACGCTTCTAAGGCCAATACTCATTAATGGCCATGTTGTCTCAGTTGAGGAAAGAACTTAGAACTAGGACGGACTTAAGGAAGGTTGGATACTCTGAGTTACAGGCAGGCCAAGTCCCTTATGCTTCCAAAACCTGTGAATGCTCCTAAGGCAAATACTCATAAATGGCAATGTGGTCCCAGTGGAGGAAAGAAGTTAGATCGAGGACGCACTTAAGGCAGGTTGTAAACTCTGAGTTAAGTGCAGGCCAAGTCCCTTATGCTTCCAAAACATATCAACGCTCTTCAGGCAAACACTCATAAATGGCAAAGTTTTCGCAGTGAGGAATGAAGTTAGAACAAGGAGAGACGCTAGGCCGGTTGAATACTCTGAGATAAGTGGAAGACTAGGCCCTTATGCTTCCAAAACGTAAAAACGCTACTACGGCGATTACACATAAATGGCAATGTTGTCCCAGTGGAGGAAAGAAGTTAGATCGAGGATGCACTTAAGGTAAGTGGAATCTCTGAGTTAAGTGCAGGCCAAGTCCCTTATGCTTCCAAAACGTATAAACGCTCTTCAGGCAAACACTCATACATGGCACTGTTTTCCCAGAGTGGAAAGAAGATAGAACTAGGACAGAAGCGAGGCAAGTTGAAGACTCTGAGATATCTCTACACCTAGGTCCTTACACTTCCAAAACGTAAAACGCTACTAAGGCGAATACTCATAAATGGCCCTGTTTTCCCAGTTCAGAAAAGAAGTGAGAAGAAGGACGAACTCTAGGCTGCTTGGATACTCTGAGTTATGTGTATGCCAAGTCCCATATGCTTCCAAAACCTGGGAACGCTACTAAGGCGAATACTCATAAACAGCAATGTTGTCCCAGTTGAGGAAAGAAGTTAGATCGAGGACACACTTAAGGTAGGTTGGAGACTCTGAGTTAAGTGCAGGCTAAGTCCCTTATGCTTCCAAAACATATCAACGCTCTTCAGGCAAACACTCATAAATGGCATTGTTTTCGCAGTGAGGAATGAAGTTAGAACAAGGAGAGATGCTAGGCCGGTTGAATACACTGAGATAAGTGGAAGCGTAGGCCCTTATGCTTCCAAAACGTAAAAACGCTACTAAGGCGATTACTCATAAATGGCAATGTTGTCCCAGTGGAGGAAAGAAGTTAGACCGAGGATGCACTTAAGGTAGGTGGAAACTCTGAGTTAAGTGCAGGCCAAGTCCCTTATGCTTCCAAAACGTATAAACGCTCTTCAGGCAAACACTCATACATGGCACTGTTTTCCCAGAGTGGAAAGAAGATAGAACTAGGACAGACGCGAGGCAAGTTGAAGACTCTGAGATAACTCTACACCTAGGTCCTTACGCTTCCAAAACGTAAAACGCTACTAAGGCGAATACTCATAAATGGCCCTGTTTTCCCAGTTCAGAAAAGAAGTGAGAAGAAGGACGAACTCTAGGCTGCTTGGATACTCTGAGTTATGTGTATGCCAAGTCCCATATGCTTCCAAAACCTGGGAACGCTACTAAGGCGAATACTCATAAAGAGCAATGTTGTCCCAGTGGAGGAAAGAAGTTAGATCGAGGACACACTTAAGGTAGGTTGGAGACTCTGAGTTAAGTGCAGGCCAAGTCCCTTATGCTTCCAAAACATATCAACGCTCTTCAGGCAAACACTCATAAATGGCATTGTTTTCGCAGTGAGGAATGAAGTTAGAACAAGGAGAGATGCTAGGCCGGTTGAATACACTGAGATAAGTGGAAGCGTAGGCCCTTATGCTTCCAAAACGTAAAAACGCTACTAAGGCGATTACTCATAAATGGCAATGTTGTCCCAGTGGAGGAAAGAAGTTAGACCGAGGATGCACATAAGGTAGGTGGAAACTCTGAGTTAAGTGCAGGCCAAGTCCCTTATGCTTCCAAAACGTATATACGCTCTTCAGGCAAACACTCATACATGGCACTGTTTTCCCAGAGTGGAAAGAAGATAGAACTAGGACAGACGCGAGGCAAGTTGAAGACTCTGAGATAACTCTACACCTAGGTCCTTACGCTTCCAAAACGTAAAACGCTACTAAGGCGAATACTCATAAATGGCCCTGTTTTCCCAGTTCAGAAAAGAAGTGAGAAGAAGGACGAACTCTAGGCTGCTTGGATACTCTGAGTTATGTGTATGCCTAGTCCCATATGCTTCCAAAACCTGGGAACGCTACTAAGGCGAATACTCATAAAGAGCAATGTTGTCCCAGTGGAGGAAAGAAGTTAGATCGAGGACACACTTAAGGTAGGTTGGAGACTCTGAGTTAAGTGCAGGCCAAGTCCCTTATTCTTCCAAAACATATCAACGCTCTTCAGGCAAACACTCATAAATGGCATTGTTTTCGAAGTGAGGAATGAAGTTAGAACAAGGAGAGATGCTAGGCCGGTTGAATACTCTCAGATATGTGGAAGCCTAGGCCCTTATGCTTCCTAAACTGAAAAACGCTACTAGGCGAATCCTCATAAGTGGGAGAGTTTTCCTATTTCAGAAAATAATTGAGAAGAAGGACGGACTCTAGGCTGCTTGGACACTCTGAGTTAAGTGCACGTCAGTCCCTTATGCTTCCCAAACGTATAAACGCTACTAAGGCCAATACTCATAAATGGCAGTGTTGTCCCAGTGGAGGAAAGAAGTTAGAACGAGGACGGACGTAAGGCAGGTTGGATACTCTGAGTTACAGGCAGGCCAAGTCCCTTCTACTTCCAAAACGTATAAACGCTCTTCAGGCAAACACTCATAAATGACACTGTGATCCCAGGGAGGAAAGAAATTAGAACTCGGACACAGGCTAGGCAGGTTGAATAATCTGAGATAACTGCACGCCTAGGCACTTATGGCTCCAAAACGTAAAACGCTATTAAGTTGAATACTCATAGTAGGCTATGTTTTCCCAGTTCAGAAAAGAAGTGAAAACAAGGACGTACTCTAGGCTGCTTGGATACTCTGAGTTAAGGGCAACCCAGTCCCTTATGCTTCGAAAACTTATAAACGCGACTAAGGCAAATACTCATAAATGGCAATGCTGTCCCAGTGGAGGAAAGAAGTTAGAATGAGGACGGACTTAAGGCAGGTTGGATACTCTGAGTTACAGGCAAGCCAAGGCCCTTCTGCTTCCAAAACGTATAAACGCTCTTCAGGCAAACACTCATCCATGGCACTGTTTTCCCAGAGTGGAAAGAAGACAGAACTAGGACAGACGCGAGGCAGGTTGAAGACTCTGAGATAACTCTACACCTAGGTCCTTATGCTTCCAAAACGTAAAACGCTACTAAGGCGAATACTCATAAATGGCCCTGTTTTCCCAGTTCAGAAAAGAAGTGAGAAGAAGGACGAACTCTAGGCTGCTTGGATACTCTGAGTTATGTGTATGCCAAGTCCCATATGCTTCCAAAACCTGGGAACGCTGCTAAGGCGAATACTCATAAATAGCAATGTTGTCCCAGTGGAGGAAAGAAGTTAGATCGAGGACACACTTAAGGTAGGTTGGAGACTCTGAGTTAAGTGCAGGCCAAGTCCCTTAGGCTTCCAAAACATATCAACGCTCTTCAGGCAAACACTCATAAATGGCATTGTTTTCGCCGTGAGGAATGAAGTTAGAACAAGGAAAGACGCTAGGCCGGTTGAATACTCTCAGATATGTGGAAGCCTAGGCCCTTATGCTTCCTAAACTGAAAAACGCTACTAAGGCGAATCCTCATAAGAGGGAGAGTTTTCCTATTTCAGAAAATAATTGAGAAGAAGAACGGACTCTAGGCTGCTTGGACACTCTGAGTTAAGTGCACGTCAGTCCCTTATGCTTCCCAAACGTATAAACGCTTCTAAGGCCAATACTCATTAATGGCCATGTTGTCTCAGTTGAGGAAAGAACTTAGAACTAGGACGGACTTAAGGAAGGTTGGATACTCTGAGTTACAGGCAGGCCAAGTCCCTTATGCTTCCAAAACCTGTGAATGCTCCTAAGGCAAATACTCATAAATGGCAATGTGGTCCCAGTGGAGGAAAGAAGTTAGATCGAGGACGCACTTAAGGCAGGTTGTAAACTCTGAGTTAAGTGCAGGCCAAGTCCCTTATGCTTCCAAAACATATCAACGCTCTTCAGGCAAACACTCATAAATGGCAAAGTTTTCGCAGTGAGGAATGAAGTTAGAACAAGGAGAGACGCTAGGCCGGTTGAATACTCTGAGATAAGTGGAAGACTAGGCCCTTATGCTTCCAAAACGTAAAAACGCTACTACGGCGATTACACATAAATGGCAATGTTGTCCCAGTGGAGGAAAGAAGTTAGATCGAGGATGCACTTAAGGTAAGTGGAATCTCTGAGTTAAGTGCAGGCCAAGTCCCTTATGCTTCCAAAACGTATAAACGCTCTTCAGGCAAACACTCATACATGGCACTGTTTTCCCAGAGTGGAAAGAAGATAGAACTAGGACAGAAGCGAGGCAAGTTGAAGACTCTGAGATATCTCTACACCTAGGTCCTTACACTTCCAAAACGTAAAACGCTACTAAGGCAAATACTCATAAATGGCCCTGTTTTCCCAGTTCAGAAAAGAAGTGAGAAGAAGGACGAACTCTAGGCTGCTTGGATACTCTGAGTTATGTGTATGCCAAGTCCCATATGCTTCCAAAACCTGGGAACGCTACTAAGGCGAATACTCATAAACAGCAATGTTGTCCCAGTTGAGGAAAGAAGTTAGATCGAGGACACACTTAAGGTAGGTTGGAGACTCTGAGTTAAGTGCAGGCCAAGTCCCTTATGCTTCCAAAACATATCAACGCTCTTCAGGCAAACACTCATAAATGGCATTATTTTCGCAGTGAGGAATGAAGTTAGAACAAGGAGTGATGCTAGGCCGGTTGAATACACTGAGATAAGTGGAAGCGTAGGCCCTTATGCTTCCAAAACGTAAAAACGCTACTAAGGCGATTACTCATAAATGGCAATGTTGTCCCAGTGGAGGAAAGAAGTTAGACCGAGGATGCACTTAAGGTAAGTGGAAACTCTGAGTTAAGTGCAGGCCAAGTCCCTTATGCTTCCAAAACGTATATACGCTCTTCAGGCAAACACTCATACATGGCACTGTTTTCCCAGAGTGGAAAGAAGATAGAACTAGGACAGACGCGAGGCAAGTTGAAGACTCTGAGATAACTCTACACCTAGGTCCTTACGCTTCCAAAACGTAAAACGCTACTAAGGCGAATACTCATAAATGGCCCTGTTTTCCCAGTTCAGAAAAGAAGTGAGAAGAAGGACGAACTCTAGACTGCTTGGATACTCTGAGTTATGTGTATGCCTAGTCCCATATGCTTCCAAAACCTGGGAACGCTACTAAGGCGAATACTCATAAAGAGCAATGTTGTCCCAGTGGAGGAAAGAAGTTAGATCGAGGACACACTTAAGGTAGGTTGGAGACTCTGAGTTAAGTGCAGGCCAAGTCCCTTATGCTTCCAAAACATATCAACGCTCTTCAGGCAAACACTCATAAATGGCATTGTTTTCGAAGTGAGGAATGAAGTTAGAACAAGGAGAGATGCTAGGCCGGTTGAATACTCTCAGATATGTGGAAGCCTAGGCCCTTATGCTTCCTAAACTGAAAAACGCTACTAGGCGAATCCTCATAAGTGGGAGAGTTTTCCTATTTCAGAAAATAATTGAGAAGAAGGACGGACTCTAGGCTGCTTGGACACTCTGAGTTAAGTGCACGTCAGTCCCTTATGCTTCCCAAACGTATAAACGCTACTAAGGCCAATACTCATAAATGGCAGTGTTGTCCCAGTGGAGGAAAGAAGTTAGAACGAGGACGGACGTAAGGCAGGTTGGATACTCTGAGTTACAGGCAGGCCAAGTCCCTTCTACTTCCAAAACGTATAAACGCTCTTCAGGCAAACACTCATAAATGACACTGTTATCCCAGGGAGGAAAGAAATTAGAACTCGGACACAGGCTAGGCAGGTTGAATAATCTGAGATAACTGCACGCCTAGGCACTTATGGCTCCAAAACGTAAAACGCTATTAAGTTGAATACTCATAGTAGGCTATGTTTTCCCAGTTCAGAAAAGAAGTGAAAACAAGGACGTACTCTAGGCTGCTTGGATACTCTGAGTTAAGGGCAACCCAGTCCCTTATGCTTCGAAAACTTATAAACGCGACTAAGGCAAATACTCATAAATGGCAATGCTGTCCCAGTGGAGGAAAGAAGTTAGAATGAGGACGGACTTAAGGCAGGTTGGATACTCTGAGTTACAGGCAAGCCAAGGCCCTTCTGCTTCCAAAACGTATAAACGCTCTTCAGGCAAACACTCATCCATGGCACTGTTTTCCCAGAGTGGAAAGAAGACAGAACTAGGACAGACGCGAGGCAGGTTGAAGACTCTGAGATAACTCTACACCTAGGTCCTTATGCTTCCAAAACGTAAAACGCTACTAAGGCGAATACTCATAAATGGCCCTGTTTTCCCAGTTCAGAAAAGAAGTGAGAAGAAGGACGAACTCTAGGCTGCTTGGATACTCTGAGTTATGTGTATGCCAAGTCCCATATGCTTCCAAAACCTGGGAACGCTGCTAAGGCGAATACTCATAAATAGCAATGTTGTCCCAGTGGAGGAAAGAAGTTAGATCGAGGACACACTTAAGGTAGGTTGGAGACTCTGAGTTAAGTGCAGGCCAAGTCCCTTAGGCTTCCAAAACATATCAACGCTCTTCAGGCAAACACTCATAAATGGCATTGTTTTCGCCGTGAGGAATGAAGTTAGAACAAGGAAAGACGCTAGGCCGGTTGAATACTCTCAGATATGTGGAAGCCTAGGCCCTTATGCTTCCTAAACTGAAAAACGCTACTAAGGCGAATCCTCATAAGAGGGAGAGTTTTCCTATTTCAGAAAATAATTGAGAAGAAGAACGGACTCTAGGCTGCTTGGACACTCTGAGTTAATTGCACGTCAGTCCCTTATGCTTCCCAAACGTATAAACGCTTCTAAGGCCAATACTCATTAATGGCCATGTTGTCTCAGTTGAGGAAAGAACTTAGAACTAGGACGGACTTAAGGAAGGTTGGATACTCTGAGTTACAGGCAGGCCAAGTCCCTTATGCTTCCAAAACCTGTGAATGCTCCTAAGGCAAATACTCATAAATGGCAATGTGGTCCCAGTGGAGGAAAGAAGTTAGATCGAGGACGCACTTAAGGCAGGTTGTAAACTCTGAGTTAAGTGCAGGCCAAGTCCCTTATGCTTCCAAAACATATCAACGCTCTTCAGGCAAACACTCATAAATGGCAAAGTTTTCGCAGTGAGGAATGAAGTTAGAACAAGGAGAGACGCTAGGCCGGTTGAATACTCTGAGATAAGTGGAAGACTAGGCCCTTATGCTTCCAAAACGTAAAAACGCTACGACGGCGATTACACATAAATGGCAATGTTGTCCCAGTGGAGGAAAGAAGTTAGATCGAGGATGCACTTAAGGTAAGTGGAAACTCTGAGTTAAGTGCAGGCCAAGTCCCTTATGCTTCCAAAACGTATAAACGCTCTTCAGGCAAACACTCATACATGGCACTGTTTTCCCAGAGTGGAAAGAAGATAGAACTAGGACAGAAGCGAGGCAAGTTGAAGACTCTGAGATATCTCTACACCTAGGTCCTTACGCTTCCAAAACGTAAAACGCTACTAAGGCGAATACTCATAAATGGCCCTGTTTTCCCAGTTCAGAAAAGAAGTGAGAAGAAGGACGAACTCTAGGCTGCTTGGATACTCTGAGTTATGTGTATGCCAAGTCCCATATGCTTCCAGAACCTGGGAACGCTACTAAGGCGAATACTCATATATAGCAATGTTGTCCCAGTTGAGGAAAGAAGTTAGATCGAGGACACACTTAAGGTAGGTTGGAGACTCTGAGTTAAGTGCAGGCCAAGTCCCTTATGCTTCCAAAACATATCAACGCTCTTCAGGCAAACACTCATAAATGGCATTATTTTCGCAGTGAGGAATGAAGTTAGAACAAGGAGAGATGCTAGGCCGGTTGAATACACTGAGATAAGTGGAAGCGTAGGCCCTTATGCTTCCAAAACGTAAAAACGCTACTAAGGCGATTACTCATAAATGGCAATGTTGTCCCAGTGGAGGAAAGAAGTTAGACCGAGGATGCACTTAAGGTAGGTGGAAACTCTGAGTTAAGTGCAGGCCAAGTCCCTTATGCTTCCAAAACGTATATACGCTCTTCAGGCAAACACTCATACATGGCACTGTTTTCCCAGAGTGGAAAGAAGATAGAACTAGGACAGACGCGAGGCAAGTTGAAGACTCTGAGATAACTCTACACCTAGGTCCTTACGCTTCCAAAACGTAAAACGCTACTAAGGCGAATACTCATAAATGGCCCTGTTTTCCCAGTTCAGAAAAGAAGTGAGAAGAAGGACGAACTCTAGGCTGCTTGGATACTCTGAGTTATGTGTATGCCAAGTCCCATATGCTTCCAAAACCTGGGAACGCTACTAAGGCGAATACTCATAAAGAGCAATGTTGTCCCAGTGGAGGAAAGAAGTTAGATCGAGGACACACTTAAGGTAGGTTGGAGACTCTGAGTTAAGTGCAGGCCAAGTCCCTTATGCTTCCAAAACATATCAACGCTCTTCAGGCAAACACTCATAAATGGCATTGTTTTCGAAGTGAGGAATGATGTTAGAACAAGGAGAGATGCTAGGCCGGTTGAATACACTGAGATAAGTGGAAGCGTAGGCCCTTATGCTTCCAAAACGTAAAAACGCTACTAAGGCGATTACTCATAAATGGCAATGTTGTCCCAGTGGAGGAAAGAAGTTAGACCGAGGATGCACTTAAGGTAGGTGGAAACTCTGAGTTAAGTGCAGGCCAAGTCCCTTATGCTTCCAAAACGTATATACGCTCTTCAGGCAAACACTCATACATGGCACTGTTTTCCCAGAGTGGAAAGAAGATAGAACTAGGACAGACGCGAGGCAAGTTGAAGACTCTGAGATAACTCTACACCTAGGTCCTTACGCTTCCAAAACGTAAAACGCTACTAAGGCGAATACTCATAAATGGCCCTGTTTTCCCAGTTCAGAAAAGAAGTGAGAAGAAGGACGAACTCTAGGCTGCTTGGATACTCTGAGTTATGTGTATGCCTAGTCCCATATGCTTCCAAAACCTGGGAACGCTACTAAGGCGAATACTCATAAAGAGCAATGTTGTCCCAGTGGAGGAAAGAAGTTAGATCGAGGACACACTTAAGGTAGGTTGGAGACTCTGAGTTAAGTGCAGGCCAAGTCCCTTATTCTTCCAAAACATATCAACGCTCTTCAGGCAAACACTCATAAATGGCATTGTTTTCGAAGTGAGGAATGAAGTTAGAACAAGGAGAGATGCTAGGCCGGTTGAATACTCTCAGATATGTGGAAGCCTAGGCCCTTATGCTTCCTAAACTGAAAAACGCTACTAGGCGAATCCTCATAAGTGGGAGAGTTTTCCTATTTCAGAAAATAATTGAGAAGAAGGACGGACTCTAGGCTGCTTGGACACTCTGAGTTAAGTGCACGTCAGTCCCTTATGCTTCCCAAACGTATAAACGCTACTAAGGCCAATACTCATAAATGGCAGTGTTGTCCCAGTGGAGGAAAGAAGTTAGAACGAGGACGGACGTAAGGCAGGTTGGATACTCTGAGTTACAGGCAGGCCAAGTCCCTTCTACTTCCAAAACGTATAAACGCTCTTCAGGCAAACACTCATAAATGACACTGTTATCCCAGGGAGGAAAGAAATTAGAACTCGGACACAGGCTAGGCAGGTTGAATAATCTGAGATAACTGCACGCCTAGGCACTTATGGCTCCAAAACGTAAAACGCTATTAAGTTGAATACTCATAGTAGGCTATGTTTTCCCAGTTCAGAAAAGAAGTGAAAACAAGGACGTACTCTAGGCTGCTTGGATACTCTGAGTTAAGGGCAACCCAGTCCCTTATGCTTCGAAAACTTATAAACGCGACTAAGGCAAATACTCATAAATGGCAATGCTGTCCCAGTGGAGGAAAGAAGTTAGAATGAGGACGGACTTAAGGCAGGTTGGATACTCTGAGTTACAGGCAAGCCAAGGCCCTTCTGCTTCCAAAACGTATAAACGCTCTTCAGGCAAACACTCATCCATGGCACTGTTTTCCCAGAGTGGAAAGAAGACAGAACTAGGACAGACGCGAGGCAGGTTGAAGACTCTGAGATAACTCTACACCTAGGTCCTTATGCTTCCAAAACGTAAAACGCTACTAAGGCGAATACTCATAAATGGCCCTGTTTTCCCAGTTCAGAAAAGAAGTGAGAAGAAGGACGAACTCTAGGCTGCTTGGATACTCTGAGTTATGTGTATGCCAAGTCCCATATGCTTCCAAAACCTGGGAACGCTGCTAAGGCGAATACTCATAAATAGCAATGTTGTCCCAGTGGAGGAAAGAAGTTAGATCGAGGACACACTTAAGGTAGGTTGGAGACTCTGAGTTAAGTGCAGGCCAAGTCCCTTAGGCTTCCAAAACATATCAACGCTCTTCAGGCAAACACTCATAAATGGCATTGTTTTCGCCGTGAGGAATGAAGTTAGAACAAGGAAAGACGCTAGGCCGGTTGAATACTCTCAGATATGTGGAAGCCTAGGCCCTTATGCTTCCTAAACTGAAAAACGCTACTAAGGCGAATCCTCATAAGAGGGAGAGTTTTCCTATTTCAGAAAATAATTGAGAAGAAGAACGGACTCTAGGCTGCTTGGACACTCTGAGTTAAGTGCACGTCAGTCCCTTATGCTTCCCAAACGTATAAACGCTTCTAAGGCCAATACTCATTAATGGCCATGTTGTCTCAGTTGAGGAAAGAACTTAGAACTAGGACGGACTTAAGGAAGGTTGGATACTCTGAGTTACAGGCAGGCCAAGTCCCTTATGCTTCCAAAACCTGTGAATGCTCCTAAGGCAAATACTCATAAATGGCAATGTGGTCCCAGTGGAGGAAAGAAGTTAGATCGAGGACGCACTTAAGGCAGGTTGTAAACTCTGAGTTAAGTGCAGGCCAAGTCCCTTATGCTTCCAAAACATATCAACGCTCTTCAGGCAAACACTCATAAATGGCAAAGTTTTCGCAGTGAGGAATGAAGTTAGAACAAGGAGAGACGCTAGGCCGGTTGAATACTCTGAGATAAGTGGAAGACTAGGCCCTTATGCTTCCAAAACGTAAAAACGCTACTACGGCGATTACACATAAATGGCAATGTTGTCCCAGTGGAGGAAAGAAGTTAGACCGAGGATGCACTTAAAGTAGGTGGAAACTCTGAGTTAAGTGCAGGCCAAGTCCCTTATGCTTCCAAAACGTATATACGCTCTTCAGGCAAACACTCATACATGGCACTGTTTTCCCAGAGTGGAAAGAAGATAGAACTAGGACAGACGCGAGGCAAGTTGAAGACTCTGAGATAACTCTACACCTAGGTCCTTACGCTTCCAAAACGTAAAACGCTACTAAGGCGAATACTCATAAATGGCCCTGTTTTCCCAGTTCAGAAAAGAAGTGAGAAGAAGGACGAACTCTAGGCTGCTTGGATACTCTGAGTTATGTGTATGCCAAGTCCCATATGCTTCCAAAACCTGGGAACGCTACTAAGGCGAATACTCATAAAGAGCAATGTTGTCCCAGTGGAGGAAAGAAGTTAGATCGAGGACACACTTAAGGTAGGTTGGAGACTCTGAGTTAAGTGCAGGCCAAGTCCCTTATGCTTCCAAAACATATCAACGCTCTTCAGGCAAACACTCATAAATGGCATTGTTTTCGCAGTGAGGAATGAAGTTAGAACAAGGAGAGATGCTAGGCCGGTTGAATACACTGAGATAAGTGGAAGCGTAGGCCCTTATGCTTCCAAAACGTAAAAACGCTACTAAGGCGATTACTCATAAATGGCAATGTTGTCCCAGTGGAGGAAAGAAGTTAGACCGAGGATGCACTTAAGGTAGGTGGAAACTCTGAGTTAAGTGCAGGCCAAGTCCCTTATGCTTCCAAAACGTATATACGCTCTTCAGGCAAACACTCATACATGGCACTGTTTTCCCAGAGTGGAAAGAAGATAGAACTAGGACAGACACGAGGCAAGTTGAAGACTCTGAGATAACTCTACACCTAGGTCCTTACGCTTCCAAAACGTAAAACGCTACTAAGGCGAATACTCATAAATGGCCCTGTTTTCCCAGTTCAGAAAAGAAGTGAGAAGAAGGACGAACTCTAGACTGCTTGGATACTCTGAGTTATGTGTATGCCTAGTCCCATATGCTTCCAAAACCTGGGAACGCTACTAAGGCGAATACTCATAAAGAGCAATGTTGTCCCAGTGGAGGAAAGAAGTTAGATCGAGGACACACTTAAGGTAGGTTGGAGACTCTGAGTTAAGTGCAGGCCAAGTCCCTTATGCTTCCAAAACATATCAACGCTCTTCAGGCAAACACTCATAAATGGCATTGTTTTCGAAGTGAGGAATGAAGTTAGAACAAGGAGAGATGCTAGGCCGGTTGAATACTCTCAGATATGTGGAAGCCTAGGCCCTTATGCTTCCTAAACTGAAAAACGCTACTAGGCGAATCCTCATAAGTGGGAGAGTTTTCCTATTTCAGAAAATAATTGAGAAGAAGGACGGACTCTAGGCTGCTTGGACACTCTGAGTTAAGTGCACGTCAGTCCCTTATGCTTCCCAAACGTATAAACGCTACTAAGGCCAATACTCATAAATGGCAGTGTTGTCCCAGTGGAGGAAAGAAGTTAGAACGAGGACGGACGTAAGGCAGGTTGGATACTCTGAGTTACAGGCAGGCCAAGTCCCTTCTACTTCCAAAACGTATAAACGCTCTTCAGGCAAACACTCATAAATGACACTGTTATCCCAGGGAGGAAAGAAATTAGAACTCGGACACAGGCTAGGCAGGTTGAATAATCTGAGATAACTGCACGCCTAGGCACTTATGGCTCCAAAACGTAAAACGCTATTAAGTTGAATACTCATAGTAGGCTATGTTTTCCCAGTTCAGAAAAGAAGTGAAAACAAGGACGTACTCTAGGCTGCTTGGATACTCTGAGTTAAGGGCAACCCAGTCCCTTATGCTTCGAAAACTTATAAACGCGACTAAGGCAAATACTCATAAATGGCAATGCTGTCCCAGTGGAGGAAAGAAGTTAGAATGAGGACGGACTTAAGGCAGGTTGGATACTCTGAGTTACAGGCAAGCCAAGGCCCTTCTGCTTCCAAAACGTATAAACGCTCTTCAGGCAAACACTCATCCATGGCACTGTTTTCCCAGAGTGGAAAGAAGACAGAACTAGGACAGACGCGAGGCAGGTTGAAGACTCTGAGATAACTCTACACCTAGGTCCTTATGCTTCCAAGACGTAAAACGCTACTAAGGCGAATACTCATAAATGGCCCTGTTTTCCCAGTTCAGAAAAGAAGTGAGAAGAAGGACGAACTCTAGGCTGCTTGGATACTCTGAGTTATGTGTATGCCAAGTCCCATATGCTTCCAAAACCTGGGAACGCTGCTAAGGCGAATACTCATAAATAGCAATGTTGTCCCAGTGGAGGAAAGAAGTTAGATCGAGGACACACTTAAGGTAGGTTGGAGACTCTGAGTTAAGTGCAGGCCAAGTCCCTTAGGCTTCCAAAACATATCAACGCTCTTCAGGCAAACACTCATAAATGGCATTGTTTTCGCCGTGAGGAATGAAGTTAGAACAAGGAAAGACGCTAGGCCGGTTGAATACTCTCAGATATGTGGAAGCCTAGGCCCTTATGCTTCCTAAACTGAAAAACGCTACTAAGGCGAATCCTCATAAGAGGGAGAGTTTTCCTATTTCAGAAAATAATTGAGAAGAAGAACGGACTCTAGGCTGCTTGGACACTCTGAGTTAAGTGCACGTCAGTCCCTTATGCTTCCCAAACGTATAAACGCTTCTAAGGCCAATACTCATTAATGGCCATGTTGTCTCAGTTGAGGAAAGAACTTAGAACTAGGACGGACTTAAGGAAGGTTGGATACTCTGAGTTACAGGCAGGCCAAGTCCCTTATGCTTCCAAAACCTGTGAATGCTCCTAAGGCAAATACTCATAAATGGCAATGTGGTCCCAGTGGAGGAAAGAAGTTAGATCGAGGACGCACTTAAGGCAGGTTGTAAACTCTGAGTTAAGTGCAGGCCAAGTCCCTTATGCTTCCAAAACATATCAACGCTCTTCAGGCAAACACTCATAAATGGCAAAGTTTTCGCAGTGAGGAATGAAGTTAGAACAAGGAGAGACGCTAGGCCGGTTGAATACTCTGAGATAAGTGGAAGACTAGGCCCTTATGCTTCCAAAACGTAAAAACGCTACTACGGCGATTACACATAAATGGCAATGTTGTCCCAGTGGAGGAAAGAAGTTAGATCGAGGATGCACTTAAGGTAAGTGGAAACTCTGAGTTAAGTGCAGGCCAAGTCCCTTATGCTTCCAAAACGTATAAACGCTCTTCAGGCAAACACTCATACATGGCACTGTTTTCCCAGAGTGGAAAGAAGATAGAACTAGGACAGAAGCGAGGCAAGTTGAAGACTCTGAGATATCTCTACAGCTAGGTCCTTACGCTTCCAAAACGTAAAACGCTACTAAGGCGAATACTCATAAATGGCCCTGTTTTCCCAGTTCAGAAAAGAAGTGAGAAGAAGGACGAACTCTAGGCTGCTTGGATACTCTGAGTTATGTGTATGCCAAGTCCCATATGCTTCCAAAACCTGGGAACGCTACTAAGGCGAATACTCATAAATAGCAATGTTGTCCCAGTGGAGGAAAGAAGTTAGATCGAGGACACACTTAAGGTAGGTTGGAGACTCTGAGTTAAGTGCAGGCCAAGTCCCTTAGGCTTCCAAAACATATCAACGCTCTTCAGGCAAACACTCATAAATGGCATTGTTTTCGCCGTGAGGAATGAAGTTAGAACAAGGAAAGACGCTAGGCCGGTTGAATACTCTCAGATATGTGGAAGCCTAGGCCCTTATGCTTCCTAAACTGAAAAACGCTACTAAGGCGAATCCTCATAAGAGGGAGAGTTTTCCTATTTCAGAAAATAATTGAGAAGAAGAACGGACTCTAGGCTGCTTGGACACTCTGAGTTAAGTGCACGTCAGTCCCTTATGCTTCCCAAACGTATAAACGCTTCTAAGGCCAATACTCATTAATGGCCATGTTGTCTCAGTTGAGGAAAGAACTTAGAACTAGGACGGACTTAAGGAAGGTTGGATACTCTGAGTTACAGGCAGGCCAAGTCCCTTATGCTTCCAAAACCTGTGAATGCTCCTAAGGCAAATACTCATAAATGGCAATGTGGTCCCAGTGGAGGAAAGAAGTTAGATCGAGGACGCACTTAAGGCAGGTTGTAAACTCTGAGTTAAGTGCAGGCCAAGTCCCTTATGCTTCCAAAACATATCAACGCTCTTCAGGCAAACACTCATAAATGGCAAAGTTTTCGCAGTGAGGAATGAAGTTAGAACAAGGAGAGACGCTAGGCCGGTTGAATACTCTGAGATAAGTGGAAGACTAGGCCCTTATGCTTCCAAAACGTAAAAACGCTACTACGGCGATTACACATAAATGGCAATGTTGTCCCAGTGGAGGAAAGAAGTTAGATCGAGGATGCACTTAAGGTAAGTGGAATCTCTGAGTTTAGTGCAGGCCAAGTCCCTTATGCTTCCAAAACGTATAAACGCTCTTCAGGCAAACACTCATACATGGCACTGTTTTCCCAGAGTGGAAAGAAGATAGAACTAGGACAGAAGCGAGGCAAGTTGAAGACTCTGAGATATCTCTACACCTAGGTCCTTACGCTTCCAAAACGTAAAACGCTACTAAGGCGAATACTCATAAATGGCCCTGTTTTCCCAGTTCAGAAAAGAAGTGAGAAGAAGGACGAACTCTAGGCTGCTTGGATACTCTGAGTTATGTGTATGCCAAGGCCCATATGCTTCCAAAACCTGGGAACGCTACTAAGGCGAATACTCATAAATAGCAATGTTGTCCCAGGGGAGGAAAGAAGTTAGATCGAGGACACACTTAAGGTAGGTTGGAGACTCTGAGTTAAGTGCAGGCCAAGTCCCTTATGCTTCCAAAACGTGTAAATGCGACTAAGGCAAATACTCATAAAGGGCAATGTTGTCCCATTGGAGGAAAGAAGTTAGAACGAGGACGGACTTAAGGCAGGTTGGATAATCTGAGTTACAGGCAAGCCAAGGCCCTTCTGCTTCCAAAACGTGTAAACGCTCTTCAGGCAAACACTCATCCATGGCACTGTTTTCCCAGAGTGGAAAGAAGATAGAACTAGGACAGACGCGAGGCAGGTTGAAGACTCTGAGATAACTCTACACCTAGGTCCTTATGCTTCCAAAACGTAAAACGCTACTAAGGCGAATACTCATAAATGGCCCTGTTTTCCCAGTTCAGAAAAGAAGTGAGAAGAAGGACGAACTCTAGGCTGCTTGGGTACTCTGAGTTATGTGTATGCCAAGTCCCATATGCTTCCAAAACCTGGGAACGCTACTAAGGCGAATACTCATAAATAGCAATGTTGTCCCAGTGGAGGAAAGAAGTTAGATCGAGGACACACTTAAGGTAGGTTGGAGACTCTGAGTTAAGTGCAGGCCAAGTCCCTTAGGCTTCCAAAACATATCAACGCTCTTCAGGCAAACACTCATAAATGGCATTGTTTTCGCAGTGAGGAATGAAGTTAGAACAAGGAAAGACGCTAGGCCGGTTGAATACTCTCAGATATGTGGAAGCCTAGGCCCTTATGCTTCCTAAACTGAAAAACGCTACTAAGGCGAATCCTCATAAGAGGGAGAGTTTTCCTATTTCAGAAAATAATTGAGAAGAAGAACGGACTCTAGGCTGCTTGGACACTCTGAGTTAAGTGCACGTCAGTCCCTTATGCTTCCCAAACGTATAAACGCTTCTAAGGCCAATACTCATAAATGGCCATGTTGTCTCAGTTGAGGAAAGAACTTAGAACTAGGACGGACTTAAGGAAGGTTGGATACTCTGAGTTACAGGCAGGCCAAGTCCCTTATGCTTCCAAAACCTGTGAATGCTCCTAAGGCAAATACTCATAAATGGCAATGTGGTCCCAGTGGAGGAAAGAAGTTAGATCGAGGAGGCACTTAAGGCAGGTTGTAAACTCTGAGTTAAGTGCAGGCCAAGTCCCTTATGCTTCCAAAACATATCAACGCTCTTCAGGCAAACACTCATAAATGGCAAAGTTTTCGCAGTGAGGAATGAAGTTAGAACAAGGAGAGACGCTAGGCCGGTTGAATACTCTGAGATAAGTGGAAGACTAGGCCCTTATGCTTCCAAAACGTAAAAACGCTACTAAGGCGATTACTCATAAATGGCAATGTTGTCCCAGTGGAGGAAAGAAGTTAGACCGAGGATGCACTTAAGGTAGGTGGAAACTCTGAGTTAAGTGCAGGCCAAGTCCCTTATGCTTCCAAAACGTATATACGCTCTTCAGGCAAACACTCATACATGGCACTGTTTTCCCAGAGTGGAAAGAAGATAGAACTAGGACAGAAGCGAGGCAAGTTGAAGACTCTGAGATAACTCTACACCTAGGTCCTTACGCTTCCAAAACGTAAAACGCTACTAAGGCGAATACTCATAAATGGCCCTGTTTTCCCAGTTCAGAAAAGAAGTGAGAAGAAGGACGAACTCTAGGCTGCTTGGATACTCTGAGTTATGTGTATGCCAAGTCCCATATGCTTCCAAAACCTGGGAACGCTACTAAGGCGAATACTCATAAAGAGCAATGTTGTCCCAGTGGAGGAAAGAAGTTAGATCGAGGACACAATTAAGGTAGGTTGGAGACTCTGAGTTAAGTGCAGGCCAAGTCCCTTATGCTTCCAAAACATATCAACGCTCTTCAGGCAAACACTCATAAATGGCATTGTTTTCGCAGTGAGGAATGAAGTTAGAACAAGGAAAGACGCTAGGCCGGTTGAATACTCTCAGATATGTGGAAGCCTAGGCCCGTATGCTTCCTAAACTGAAAAACGCTACTAAGGCCAATCCTCATAAGAGGGAGAGTTTTCCTATTTCAGAAAATAATTGAGAAGAAGAACGGACTCTAGGCTGCTTGGACACTCTGAGTTAAGTGCACGTCAGTCCCTTATGCTTCCCAAACGTATAAACGCTTCTAAGGCCAAAACTCATAAATGGCCATGTTGTCTCAGTTGAGGAAAGAACTTAGAACTAGGACGGACTTAAGGAAGGTTGGATACTCTGAGTTACAGGCAGGCCAAACCCTTCTACTTCCAAAACGTATAAACGCTCTTCAGGCAAACACTCATAAATGACACTGTGATCCCAGGGAGGAAAGAAATTAGAACTCGGACAGAGGCTAGGCCGGTTGAATACTCTGAGATAACTGCACGCCTAGGCACTTATGCTTCCAAAACGTAAAACGCTATTAAGTTGAATACTCATAATAGGCAATGTTTTCCAAGTTCAGAAAAGATGGGAGAAGAAGGACGTACTCTAGACTGCTTGGATACTCGGAGTTAAGTGCATGCCAAGTCCCTTGTGCTTCCAAAACCTATAAACGCGACTAAGGCAAATACTCATAAATGGCAATGCTGTCCCAGTTGAGGAAAGAAGTTAGAACGAGGACGGACGTAAGGCAGGTTGGACACTCTGAGTTACAGGCAGGCCAAGTCCCTTCTACTTCCAAAACGTATAAACGCTCTTCAGGCAAACACTCATAAATGACACTGTTATCCCAGGGAGGAAAGAAATTAGAACTCGGACACAGCCTAGGCAGGTTGAATAATCTGAGATAACTGCACGCCAAGGCACTTATGGCTCCAAAACGTAAAACGCTATTAAGTTGAATACTCATAGTAGGCTATGTTTTCCCAGTTCAGAAAAGAAGTGAAAACAAGGACGTACTCTAGGCTGCTTGGATACTCTGAGTTAAGGGCAACCCAGTCCCTTATGCTTCGAAAACTTATAAACGCGACTAAGGCAAATACTCATAAATGGCAATGCTGTCCCAGTGGAGGAAAGAAGTTAGAATGAGGACGGACTTAAGGCAGGTTGGATACTCTGAGTTACAGGCAAGCCAAGGCCCTTCTGCTTCCAAAACGTATAAACGCTCTTCAGGCAAACACTCATCCATGGCACTGTTTTCCCAGAGTGGAAAGAAGACAGAACTAGGACAGACGCGAGGCAGGTTGAAGACTCTGAGATAACTCTACACCTAGGTCCTTACGCTTCCAAAACGTAAAACGCTACTAAGGCGAATACTCATAAATGGCCCTGTTTTCCCAGTTCAGAAAAGAAGTGAGAAGAAGGACGAACTCTAGGCTGCTTGGATACTCTGAGTTATGTGTATGCCAAGTCCCATATGCTTCCAAAACCTGGGAACGCTGCTAAGGCGAATACTCATAAATAGCAATGTTGTCCCAGTGGAGGAAAGAAGTTAGATCGAGGACACACTTAAGGTAGGTTGGAGACTCTGAGTTAAGTGCAGGCCAAGTCCCTTAGGCTTCCAAAACATATCAACGCTCTTCAGGCAAACACTCATAAATGGCATTGTTTTCGCCGTGAGGAATGAAGTTAGAACAAGGAAAGACGCTAGGCCGGTTGAATACTCTCAGATATGTGGAAGCCTAGGCCCTTATGCTTCCTAAACTGAAAAACGCTACTAAGGCGAATCCTCATAAGAGGGAGAGTTTTCCTATTTCAGAAAATAATTGAGAAGAAGAACGGACTCTAGGCTGCTTGGACACTCTGAGTTAATTGCACGTCAGTCCCTTATGCTTCCCAAACGTATAAACGCTTCTAAGGCCAATACTCATTAATGGCCATGTTGTCTCAGTTGAGGAAAGAACTTAGAACTAGGACGGACTTAAGGAAGGTTGGATACTCTGAGTTACAGGCAGGCCAAGTCCCTTATGCTTCCAAAACCTGTGAATGCTCCTAAGGCAAATACTCATAAATGGCAATGTGGTCCCAGTGGAGGAAAGAAGTTAGATCGAGGACGCACTTAAGGCAGGTTGTAAACTCTGAGTTAAGTGCAGGCCAAGTCCCTTATGCTTCCAAAACATATCAACGCTCTTCAGGCAAACACTCATAAATGGCAAAGTTTTCGCAGTGAGGAATGAAGTTAGAACAAGGAGAGACGCTAGGCCGGTTGAATACTCTGAGATAAGTGGAAGACTAGGCCCTTATGCTTCCAAAACGTAAAAACGCTACTACGGCGATTACACATAAATGGCAATGTTGTCCCAGTGGAGGAAAGAAGTTAGATCGAGGATGCACTTAAGGTAAGTGGAATCTCTGAGTTAAGCGCAGGCCAAGTCCCTTATGCTTCCAAAACGTATAAACGCTCTTCAGGCAAACACTCATCCATGGCACTGTTTACCCAGAGTGGAAAGAAGACAGAACTAGGACAGACGCGAGGCAGGTAGAAGACTCTGAGATAACTCTACACCTAGGTCCTTATGCTTCCAAAACGTAAAACGCTACTAAGGCGAATACTCATAAATGGCCCTGTTTTCCCAGTTCAGAAAAGAAGTGAGAAGAAGGACGAACTCTAGGCTGCTTGGATACTCTGAGTTATGTGTATGCCAAGTCCCATATGCTTCCAAAACCTGGGAACGCTGCTAAGGCGAATACTCATAAATAGCAATGTTGTCCCAGTGGAGGAAAGAAGTTAGATCGAGGACACACTTAAGGTAGGTTGGAGACTCTGAGTTAAGTGCAGGCCAAGTCCCTTAGGCTTCCAAAACATATCAACGCTCTTCAGGCAAACACTCATAAATGGCATTGTTTTCGCCGTGAGGAATGAAGTTAGAACAAGGAAAGACGCTAGGCCGGTTGAATACTCTCAGATATGTGGAAGCCTAGGCCCTTATGCTTCCTAAACTGAAAAACGCTACTAAGGCGAATCCTCATAAGAGGGAGAGTTTTCCTATTTCAGAAAATAATTGAGAAGAAGAACGGACTCTAGGCTGCTTGGACACTCTGAGTTAATTGCACGTCAGTCCCTTATGCTTCCCAAACTTATAAACGCTTCTAAGGCCAATACTCATTAATGGCCATGTTGTCTCAGTTGAGGAAAGAACTTAGAACTAGGACGGACTTAAGGAAGGTTGGATACTCTGAGTTACAGGCAGGCCAAGTCCCTTATGCTTCCAAAACCTGTGAATGCTCCTAAGGCAAATACTCATAAATGGCAATGTGGTCCCAGTGGAGGAAAGAAGTTAGATCGAGGACGCACTTAAGGCAGGTTGTAAACTCTGAGTTAAGTGCAGGCCAAGTCCCTTATGCTTCCAAAACATATCAACGCTCTTCAGGCAAACACTCATAAATGGCAAAGTTTTCGCAGTGAGGAATGAAGTTAGAACAAGGAGAGACGCTAGGCCGGTTGAATACTCTGAGATAAGTGGAAGACTAGGCCCTTATGCTTCCAAAACGTAAAAACGCTACTACGGCGATTACACATAAATGGCAATGTTGTCCCAGTGGAGGAAAGAAGTTAGATCGAGGATGCACTTAAGGTAAGTGGAATCTCTGAGTTAAGTGCAGGCCAAGTCCCTTATGCTTCCAAAACGTATAAACGCTCTTCAGGCAAACACTCATACATGGCACTGTTTTCCCAGAGTGGAAAGAAGATAGAACTAGGACAGAAGCGAGGCAAGTTGAAGACTCTGAGATATCTCTACACCTAGGTCCTTACACTTCCAAAACGTAAAACGCTACTAAGGCGAATACTCATAAATGGCCCTGTTTTCCCAGTTCAGAAAAGAAGTGAGAAGAAGGACGAACTCTAGGCTGCTTGGATACTCTGAGTTATGTGTATGCCAAGTCCCATATGCTTCCAAAACCTGGGAACGCTACTAAGGCGAATACTCATAAACAGCAATGTTGTCCCAGTTGAGGAAAGAAGTTAGATCGAGGACACACTTAAGGTAGGTTGGAGACTCTGAGTTAAGTGCAGGCCAAGTCCCTTATGCTTCCAAAACATATCAACGCTCTTCAGGCAAACACTCATAAATGGCATTATTTTCGCAGTGAGGAATGAAGTTAGAACAAGGAGAGATGCTAGGCCGGTTGAATACACTGAGATAAGTGGAAGCGTAGGCCCTTATGCTTCCAAAACGTAAAAACGCTACTAAGGCGATTACTCATAAATGGCAATGTTGTCCCAGTGGAGGAAAGAAGTTAGACCGAGGATGCACTTAAGGTAGGTGGAAACTCTGAGTTAAGTGCAGGCCAAGTCCCTTATGCTTCCAAAACGTATATACGCTCTTCAGGCAAACACTCATACATGGCACTGTTTTCCCAGAGTGGAAAGAAGACAGAACTAGGACAGACGCGAGGCAGGTTGAAGACTCTGAGATAACTCTACACCTAGGTCCTTATGCTTCCAAGACGTAAAACGCTACTAAGGCGAATACTCATAAATGGCCCTGTTTTCCCAGTTCAGAAAAGAAGTGAGAAGAAGGACGAACTCTAGGCTGCTTGGATACTCTGAGTTATGTGTATGCCAAGTCCCATATGCTTCCAAAACCTGGGAACGCTGCTAAGGCGAATACTCATAAATAGCAATGTTGTCCCAGTGGAGGAAAGAAGTTAGATCGAGGACACACTTAAGGTAGGTTGGAGACTCTGAGTTAAGTGCAGGCCAAGTCCCTTAGGCTTCCAAAACATATCAACGCTCTTCAGGCAAACACTCATAAATGGCATTGTTTTCGCCGTGAGGAATGAAGTTAGAACAAGGAAAGACGCTAGGCCGGTTGAATACTCTCAGATATGTGGAAGCCTAGGCCCTTATGCTTCCTAAACTGAAAAACGCTACTAAGGCGAATCCTCATAAGAGGGAGAGTTTTCCTATTTCAGAAAATAATTGAGAAGAAGAACGGACTCTAGACTGCTTGGACACTCTGAGTTAAGTGCACGTCAGTCCCTTATGCTTCCCAAACGTATAAACGCTTCTAAGGCCAATACTCATTAATGGCCATGTTGTCTCAGTTGAGGAAAGAACTTAGAACTAGGACGGACTTAAGGAAGGTTGGATACTCTGAGTTACAGGCAGGCCAAGTCCCTTATGCTTCCAAAACCTGTGAATGCTCCTAAGGCAAATACTCATAAATGGCAATGTGGTCCCAGTGGAGGAAAGAAGTTAGATCGAGGACGCACTTAAGGCAGGTTGTAAACTCTGAGTTAAGTGCAGGCCAAGTCCCTTATGCTTCCAAAACATATCAACGCTCTTCAGGCAAACACTCATAAATGGCAAAGTTTTCGCAGTGAGGAATGAAGTTAGAACAAGGAGAGACGCTAGGCCGGTTGAATACTCTGAGATAAGTGGAAGACTAGGCCCTTATGCTTCCAAAACGTAAAAACGCTACTACGGCGATTACACATAAATGGCAATGTTGTCCCAGTGGAGGAAAGAAGTTAGATCGAGGATGCACTTAAGGTAAGTGGAAACTCTGAGTTAAGTGCAGGCCAAGTCCCTTATGCTTCCAAAACGTATAAACGCTCTTCAGGCAAACACTCATCCATGGCACTGTTTTCCCAGAGTGGAAAGAAGATAGAACTAGGACAGAAGCGAGGCAAGTTGAAGACTCTGAGATATCTCTACAGCTAGGTCCTTACGCTTCCAAAACATAAAACGCTACTAAGGCGAATACTCATAAATGGCCCTGTTTTCCCAGTTCAGAAAAGAAGTGAGAAGAAGGACGAACTCTAGGCTGCTTGGATACTCTGAGTTATGTGTATGCCAAGTCCCATATGCTTCCAAAACCTGGGAACGCTACTAAGGCGAATACTCATAAATAGCAATGTTGTCCCAGTGGAGGAAAGAAGTTAGATCGAGGACACACTTAAGGTAGGTTGGAGACTCTGAGTTAAGTGCAGGCCAAGTCCCTTAGGCTTCCAAAACATATCAACGCTCTTCAGGCAAACACTCATAAATGGCATTGTTTTCGCCGTGAGGAATGAAGTTAGAACAAGGAAAGACGCTAGGCCGGTTGAATACTCTCAGATATGTGGAAGCCTAGGCCCTTATGCTTCCTAAACTGAAAAACGCTACTAAGGCGAATCCTCATAAGAGGGAGAGTTTTCCTATTTCAGAAAATAATTGAGAAGAAGAACGGACTCTAGGCTGCTTGGACACTCTGAGTTAAGTGCACGTCAGTCCCTTATGCTTCCCAAACGTATAAACGCTTCTAAGGCCAATACTCATTAATGGCCATGTTGTCTCAGTTGAGGAAAGAACTTAGAACTAGGACGGACTTAAGGAAGGTTGGATACTCTGAGTTACAGGCAGGCCAAGTCCCTTATGCTTCCAAAACCTGTGAATGCTCCTAAGGCAAATACTCATAAATGGCAATGTGGTCCCAGTGGAGGAAAGAAGTTAGATCGAGGACGCACTTAAGGCAGGTTGTAAACTCTGAGTTAAGTGCAGGCCAAGTCCCTTATGCTTCCAAAACATATCAACGCTCTTCAGGCAAACACTCATAAATGGCAAAGTTTTCGCAGTGAGGAATGAAGTTAGAACAAGGAGAGACGCTAGGCCGGTTGAATACTCTGAGATAAGTGGAAGACTAGGCCCTTATGCTTCCAAAACGTAAAAACGCTACTACGGCGATTACACATAAATGGCAATGTTGTCCCAGTGGAGGAAAGAAGTTAGATCGAGGATGCACTTAAGGTAAGTGGAATCTCTGAGTTTAGTGCAGGCCAAGTCCCTTATGCTTCCAAAACGTATAAACGCTCCTCAGGCAAACACTCATACATGGCACTGTTTTCCCAGAGTGGAAAGAAGATAGAACTAGGACAGAAGCGAGGCAAGTTGAAGACTCTGAGATATCTCTACACCTAGGTCCTTACGCTTCCAAAACGTAAAACGCTACTAAGGCGAATACTCATAAATGGCCCTGTTTTCCCAGTTCAGAAAAGAAGTGAGAAGAAGGACGAACTCTAGGCTGCTTGGATACTCTGAGTTATGTGTATGCCAAGGCCCATATGCTTCCAAAACCTGGGAACGCTACTAAGGCGAATACTCATAAATAGCAATGTTGTCCCAGGGGAGGAAAGAAGTTAGATCGAGGACACACTTAAGGTAGGTTGGAGACTCTGAGTTAAGTGCAGGCCAAGTCCCTTATGCTTCCAAAACGTGTAAATGCGACTAAGGCAAATACTCATAAAGGGCAATGTTGTCCCATTGGAGGAAAGAAGTTAGAACGAGGACGGACTTAAGGCAGGTTGGATAATCTGAGTTACAGGCAAGCCAAGGCCCTTCTGCTTCCAAAACGTGTAAACGCTCTTCAGGCAAACACTCATCCATGGCACTGTTTTCCCAGAGTGGAAAGAAGATAGAACTAGGACAGACGCGAGGCAGGTTGAAGACTCTGAGATAACTCTACACCTAGGTCCTTATGCTTCCAAAACGTAAAACGCTACTAAGGCGAATACTCATAAATGGCCCTGTTTTCCCAGTTCAGAAAAGAAGTGAGAAGAAGGACGAACTCTAGGCTGCTTGGGTACTCTGAGTTATGTGTATGCCAAGTCCCATATGCTTCCAAAACCTGGGAACGCTACTAAGGCGAATACTCATAAATAGCAATGTTGTCCCAGTGGAGGAAAGAAGTTAGATCGAGGACACACTTAAGGTAGGTTGGAGACTCTGAGTTAAGTGCAGGCCAAGTCCCTTAGGCTTCCAAAACATATCAACGCTCTTCAGGCAAACACTCATAAATGGCATTGTTTTCGCAGTGAGGAATGAAGTTAGAACAAGGAAAGACGCTAGGCCGGTTGAATACTCTCAGATATGTGGAAGCCTAGGCCCTTATGCTTCCTAAACTGAAAAACGCTACTAAGGCGAATCCTCATAAGAGGGAGAGTTTTCCTATTTCAGAAAATAATTGAGAAGAAGAACGGACTCTAGGCTGCTTGGACACTCTGAGTTAAGTGCACGTCAGTCCCTTATGCTTCCCAAACGTATAAACGCTTCTAAGGCCAATACTCATAAATGGCCATGTTGTCTCAGTTGAGGAAAGAACTTAGAACTAGGACGGACTTAAGGAAGGTTGGATACTCTGAGTTACAGGCAGGCCAAGTCCCTTATGCTTCCAAAACCTGTGAATGCTCCTAAGGCAAATACTCATAAATGGCAATGTGGTCCCAGTGGAGGAAAGAAGTTAGATCGAGGAGGCACTTAAGGCAGGTTGTAAACTCTGAGTTAAGTGCAGGCCAAGTCCCTTATGCTTCCAAAACATATCAACGCTCTTCAGGCAAACACTCATAAATGGCAAAGTTTTCGCAGTGAGGAATGAAGTTAGAACAAGGAGAGACGCTAGGCCGGTTGAATACTCTGAGATAAGTGGAAGACTAGGCCCTTATGCTTCCAAAACGTAAAAACGCTACTAAGGCGATTACTCATAAATGGCAATGTTGTCCCAGTGGAGGAAAGAAGTTAGACCGAGGATGCACTTAAGGTAGGTGGAAACTCTGAGTTAAGTGCAGGCCAAGTCCCTTATGCTTCCAAAACGTATATACGCTCTTCAGGCAAACACTCATACATGGCACTGTTTTCCCAGAGTGGAAAGAAGATAGAACTAGGACAGACGCGAGGCAAGTTGAAGACTCTGAGATAACTCTACACCTAGGTCCTTATGCTTCCAAAACGTAAAACGCTACTAAGGCGAATACTCATAAATGGCCCTGTTTTCCCAGTTCAGAAAAGAAGTGAGAAGAAGGACGAACTCTAGGCTGCTTGGATACTCTGAGTTATGTGTATGCCAAGTCCCATATGCTTCCAAAACCTGGGAACGCTACTAAGGCGAATACTCATAAAGAGCAATGTTGTCCCAGTGGAGGAAAGAAGTTAGATCGAGGACACAATTAAGGTAGGTTGGAGACTCTGAGTTAAGTGCAGGCCAAGTCCCTTATGCTTCCAAAACATATCAACGCTCTTCAGGCAAACACTCATAAATGGCATTGTTTTCGCAGTGAGGAATGAAGTTAGAACAAGGAAAGACGCTAGGCCGGTTGAATACTCTCAGATATGTGGAAGCCTAGGCCCGTATGCTTCCTAAACTGAAAAACGCTACTAAGGCCAATCCTCATAAGAGGGAGAGTTTTCCTATTTCAGAAAATAATTGAGAAGAAGAACGGACTCTAGGCTGCTTGGACACTCTGAGTTAAGTGCACGTCAGTCCCTTATGCTTCCCAAACGTATAAACGCTTCTAAGGCCAAAACTCATAAATGGCCATGTTGTCTCAGTTGAGGAAAGAACTTAGAACTAGGACGGACTTAAGGAAGGTTGGATACTCTGAGTTACAGGCAGGCCAAACCCTTCTACTTCCAAAACGTATAAACGCTCTTCAGGCAAGCACTCATAAATGACACTGTGATCCCAGGGAGGAAAGAAATTAGAACTCGGACAGAGGCTAGGCAGGTTGAATACTCTGAGATAACTGCACGCCTAGGCACTTATGCTTCCAAAACGTAAAACGCTATTAAGTTGAATACTCATAATAGGCAATGTTTTCCAAGTTCAGAAAAGATGGGAGAAGAAGGACGTACTCTAGACTGCTTGGATACTCGGAGTTAAGTGCATGCCAAGTCCCTTGTGCTTCCAAAACCTATAAACGCGACTAAGGCAAATACTCATAAATGGCAATGCTGTCCCAGTTGAGGAAAGAAGTTAGAACGAGGACGGACGTAAGGCAGGTTGGACACTCTGAGTTACAGGCAGGCCAAGTCCCTTCTACTTCCAAAACGTATAAACGCTCTTCAGGCAAACACTCATAAATGACACTGTTATCCCAGGGAGGAAAGAAATTAGAACTCGGACACAGCCTAGGCAGGTTGAATAATCTGAGATAACTGCACGCCAAGGCACTTATGGCTCCAAAACGTAAAACGCTATTAAGTTGAATACTCATAGTAGGCTATGTTTTCCCAGTTCAGAAAAGAAGTGAAAACAAGGACGTACTCTAGGCTGCTTGGATACTCTGAGTTAAGGGCAACCCAGTCCCTTATGCTTCGAAAACTTATAAACGCGACTAAGGCAAATACTCATAAATGGCAATGCTGTCCCAGTGGAGGAAAGAAGTTAGAATGAGGACGGACTTAAGGCAGGTTGGATACTCTGAGTTACAGGCAAGCCAAGGCCCTTCTGCTTCCAAAACGTATAAACGCTCTTCAGGCAAACACTCATCCATGGCACTGTTTTCCCAGAGTGGAAAGAAGACAGAACTAGGACAGACGCGAGGCAGGTTGAAGACTCTGAGATAACTCTACACCTAGGTCCTTACGCTTCCAAAACTTAAAACGCTACTAAGGCGAATACTCATAAATGGCCCTGTTTTCCCAGTTCAGAAAAGAAGTGAGAAGAAGGACGAACTCTAGGCTGCTTGGATACTCTGAGTTATGTGTATGCCAAGTCCCATATGCTTCCAAAACCTGGGAACGCTGCTAAGGCGAATACTCATAAATAGCAATGTTGTCCCAGGGGAGGAAAGAAGTTAGATCGAGGACACACTTAAGGTAGGTTGGAGACTCTGAGTTAAGTGCAGGCCAAGTCCCTTAGGCTTCCAAAACATATCAACGCTCTTCAGGCAAACACTCATAAATGGCATTGTTTTCGCCGTGAGGAATGAAGTTAGAACAAGGAAAGACGCTAGGCCGGTTGAATACTCTCAGATATGTGGAAGCCTAGGCCCTTATGCTTCCTAAACTGAAAAACGCTACTAAGGCGAATCCTCATAAGAGGGAGAGTTTTCCTATTTCAGAAAATAATTGAGAAGAAGAACGGACTCTAGGCTGCTTGGACACTCTGAGTTAATTGCACGTCAGTCCCTTATGCTTCCCAAACGTATAAACGCTTCTAAGGCCAATACTCATTAATGGCCATGTTGTCTCAGTTGAGGAAAGAACTTAGAACTAGGACGGACTTAAGGAAGGTTGGATACTCTGAGTTACAGGCAGGCCAAGTCCCTTATGCTTCCAAAACCTGTGAATGCTCCTAAGGCAAATACTCATAAATGGCAATGTGGTCCCAGTGGAGGAAAGAAGTTAGATCGAGGACGCACTTAAGGCAGGTTGTAAACTCTGAGTTAAGTGCAGGCCAAGTCCCTTATGCTTCCAAAACATATCAACGCTCTTCAGGCAAACACTCATAAATGGCAAAGTTTTCGCAGTGAGGAATGAAGTTAGAACAAGGAGAGACGCTAGGCCGGTTGAATACTCTGAGATAAGTGGAAGACTAGGCCCTTATGCTTCCAAAACGTAAAAACGCTACTACGGCGATTACACATAAATGGCAATGTTGTCCCAGTGGAGGAAAGAAGTTAGATCGAGGATGCACTTAAGGTAAGTGGAATCTCTGAGTTAAGCGCAGGCCAAGTCCCTTATGCTTCCAAAACGTATAAACGCTCTTCAGGCAAACACTCATCCATGGCACTGTTTTCCCAGAGTGGAAAGAAGACAGAACTAGGACAGACGCGAGGCAGGTAGAAGACTCTGAGATAACTCTACACCTAGGTCCTTATGCTTCCAAAACGTAAAACGCTACTAAGGCGAATACTCATAAATGGCCCTGTTTTCCCAGTTCAGAAAAGAAGTGAGAAGAAGGACGAACTCTAGGCTGCTTGGATACTCTGAGTTATGTGTATGCCAAGTCCCATATGCTTCCAAAACCTGGGAACGCTGCTAAGGCGAATCCTCATAAATAGCAATGTTGTCCCAGTGGAGGAAAGAAGTTAGATCGAGGACACACTTAAGGTAGGTTGGAGACTCTGAGTTAAGTGCAGGCCAAGTCCCTTAGGCTTCCAAAACATATCAACGCTCTTCAGGCAAACACTCATAAATGGCATTGTTTTCGCCGTGAGGAATGAAGTTAGAACAAGGAAAGACGCTAGGCCGGTTGAATACTCTCAGATATGTGGAAGCCTAGGCCCTTATGCTTCCTAAACTGAAAAACGCTACTAAGGCGAATCCTCATAAGAGGGAGAGTTTTCCTATTTCAGAAAATAATTGAGAAGAAGAACGGACTCTAGGCTGCTTGGACACTCTGAGTTAATTGCACGTCAGTCCCTTATGCTTCCCAAACTTATAAACGCTTCTAAGGCCAATACTCATTAATGGCCATGTTGTCTCAGTTGAGGAAAGAACTTAGAACTAGGACGGACTTAAGGAAGGTTGGATACTCTGAGTTACAGGCAGGCCAAGTCCCTTATGCTTCCAAAACCTGTGAATGCTCCTAAGGCAAATACTCATAAATGGCAATGTGGTCCCAGTGGAGGAAAGAAGTTAGATCGAGGACGCACTTAAGGCAGGTTGTAAACTCTGAGTTAAGTGCAGGCCAAGTCCCTTATGCTTCCAAAACATATCAACGCTCTTCAGGCAAACACTCATAAATGGCAAAGTTTTCGCAGTGAGGAATGAAGTTAGAACAAGGAGAGACGCTAGGCCGGTTGAATACTCTGAGATAAGTGGAAGACTAGGCCCTTATGCTTCCAAAACGTAAAAACGCTACTACGGCGATTACACATAAATGGCAATGTTGTCCCAGTGGAGGAAAGAAGTTAGATCGAGGATGCACTTAAGGTAAGTGGAATCTCTGAGTTAAGTGCAGGCCAAGTCCCTTATGCTTCCAAAACGTATAAACGCTCTTCAGGCAAACACTCATACATGGCACTGTTTTCCCAGAGTGGAAAGAAGATAGAACTAGGACAGAAGCGAGGCAAGTTGAAGACTCTGAGATATCTCTACACCTAGGTCCTTACACTTCCAAAACGTAAAACGCTACTAAGGCGAATACTCATAAATGGCCCTGTTTTCCCAGTTCAGAAAAGAAGTGAGAAGAAGGACGAACTCTAGGCTGCTTGGATACTCTGAGTTATGTGTATGCCAAGTCCCATATGCTTCCAAAACCTGGGAACGCTACTAAGGCGAATACTCATAAACAGCAATGTTGTCCCAGTTGAGGAAAGAAGTTAGATCGAGGACACACTTAAGGTAGGTTGGAGACTCTGAGTTAAGTGCAGGCCAAGTCCCTTATGCTTCCAAAACATATCAACGCTCTTCAGGCAAACACTCATAAATGGCATTATTTTCGCAGTGAGGAATGAAGTTAGAACAAGGAGAGATGCTAGGCCGGTTGAATACACTGAGATAAGTGGAAGCGTAGGCCCTTATGCTTCCAAAACGTAAAAACGCTACTAAGGCGATTACTCATAAATGGCAATGTTGTCCCAGTGGAGGAAAGAAGTTAGACCGAGGATGCACTTAAGGTAGGTGGAAACTCTGAGTTAAGTGCAGGCCAAGTCCCTTATGCTTCCAAAACGTATATACGCTCTTCAGGCAAACACTCATACATGGCACTGTTTTCCCAGAGTGGAAAGAAGATAGAACTAGGACAGACGCGAGGCAAGTTGAAGACTCTGAGATAACTCTACACCTAGGTCCTTACGCTTCCAAAACGTAAAACGCTACTAAGGCGAATACTCATAAATGGCCCTGTTTTCCCAGTTCAGAAAAGAAGTGAGAAGAAGGACGAACTCTAGGCTGCTTGGATACTCTGAGTTATGTGTATGCCAAGTCCCATATGCTTCCAAAACCTGGGAACGCTACTAAGGCGAATACTCATAAAGAGCAATGTTGTCCCAGTGGAGGAAAGAAGTTAGATCGAGGACACACTTAAGGTAGGTTGGAGACTCTGAGTTAAGTGCAGGCCAAGTCCCTTATGCTTCCAAAACATATCAACGCTCTTCAGGCAAACACTCATAAATGGCATTGTTTTCGCAGTGAGGAATGAAGTTAGAACAAGGAGAGATGCTAGGCCGGTTGAATACACTGAGATAAGTGGAAGCGTAGGCCCTTATGCTTCCAAAACGTAAAAACGCTACTAAGGCGATTACTCATAAATGGCAATGTTGTCCCAGTGGAGGAAAGAAGTTAGACCGAGGATGCACATAAGGTAGGTGGAAACTCTGAGTTAAGTGCAGGCCAAGTCCCTTATGCTTCCAAAACGTATATACGCTCTTCAGGCAAACACTCATACATGGCACTGTTTTCCCAGAGTGGAAAGAAGATAGAACTAGGACAGACGCGAGGCAAGTTGAAGACTCTGAGATAACTCTACACCTAGGTCCTTACGCTTCCAAAACGTAAAACGCTACTAAGGCGAATACTCATAAATGGCCCTGTTTTCCCAGTTCAGAAAAGAAGTGAGAAGAAGGACGAACTCTAGGCTGCTTGGATACTCTGAGTTATGTGTATGCCTAGTCCCATATGCTTCCAAAACCTGGGAACGCTACTAAGGCGAATACTCATAAAGAGCAATGTTGTCCCAGTGGAGGAAAGAAGTTAGATCGAGGACACACTTAAGGTAGGTTGGAGACTCTGAGTTAAGTGCAGGCCAAGTCCCTTATTCTTCCAAAACATATCAACGCTCTTCAGGCAAACACTCATAAATGGCATTGTTTTCGAAGTGAGGAATGAAGTTAGAACAAGGAGAGATGCTAGGCCGGTTGAATACTCTCAGATATGTGGAAGCCTAGGCCCTTATGCTTCCTAAACTGAAAAACGCTACTAGGCGAATCCTCATAAGTGGGAGAGTTTTCCTATTTCAGAAAATAATTGAGAAGAAGGACGGACTCTAGGCTGCTTGGACACTCTGAGTTAAGTGCACGTCAGTCCCTTATGCTTCCCAAACGTATAAACGCTACTAAGGCCAATACTCATAAATGGCAGTGTTGTCCCAGTGGAGGAAAGAAGTTAGAACGAGGACGGACGTAAGGCAGGTTGGATACTCTGAGTTACAGGCAGGCCAAGTCCCTTCTACTTCCAAAACGTATAAACGCTCTTCAGGCAAACACTCATAAATGACACTGTTATCCCAGGGAGGAAAGAAATTAGAACTCGGACACAGGCTAGGCAAGTTGAATAATCTGAGATAACTGCACGCCTAGGCACTTATGGCTCCAAAACGTAAAACGCTATTAAGTTGAATACTCATAGTAGGCTATGTTTTCCCAGTTCAGAAAAGAAGTGAAAACAAGGACGTACTCTAGGCTGCTTGGATACTCTGAGTTAAGGGCAACCCAGTCCCTTATGCTTCGAAAACTTATAAACGCGACTAAGGCAAATACTCATAAATGGCAATGCTGTCCCAGTGGAGGAAAGAAGTTAGAATGAGGACGGACTTAAGGCAGGTTGGATACTCTGAGTTACAGGCAAGCCAAGGCCCTTCTGCTTCCAAAACGTATAAACGCTCTTCAGGCAAACACTCATCCATGGCACTGTTTTCCCAGAGTGGAAAGAAGACAGAACTAGGACAGACGCGAGGCAGGTTGAAGACTCTGAGATAACTCTACACCTAGGTCCTTATGCTTCCAAAACGTAAAACGCTACTAAGGCGAATACTCATAAATGGCCCTGTTTTCCCAGTTCAGAAAAGAAGTGAGAAGAAGGACGAACTCTAGGCTGCTTGGATACTCTGAGTTATGTGTATGCCAAGTCCCATATGCTTCCAAAACCTGGGAACGCTGCTAAGGCGAATACTCATAAATAGCAATGTTGTCCCAGTGGAGGAAAGAAGTTAGATCGAGGACACACTTAAGGTAGGTTGGAGACTCTGAGTTAAGTGCAGGCCAAGTCCCTTAGGCTTCCAAAACATATCAACGCTCTTCAGGCAAACACTCATAAATGGCATTGTTTTCGCCGTGAGGAATGAAGTTAGAACAAGGAAAGACGCTAGGCCGGTTGAATACTCTCAGATATGTGGAAGCCTAGGCCCTTATGCTTCCTAAACTGAAAAACGCTACTAAGGCGAATCCTCATAAGAGGGAGAGTTTTCCTATTTCAGAAAATAATTGAGAAGAAGAACGGACTCTAGGCTGCTTGGACACTCTGAGTTAATTGCACGTCAGTCCCTTATGCTTCCCAAACTTATAAACGCTTCTAAGGCCAATACTCATTAATGGCCATGTTGTCTCAGTTGAGGAAAGAACTTAGAACTAGGACGGACTTAAGGAAGGTTGGATACTCTGAGTTACAGGCAGGCCAAGTCCCTTATGCTTCCAAAACCTGTGAATGCTCCTAAGGCAAATACTCATAAATGGCAATGTGGTCCCAGTGGAGGAAAGAAGTTAGATCGAGGACGCACTTAAGGCAGGTTGTAAACTCTGAGTTAAGTGCAGGCCAAGTCCCTTATGCTTCCAAAACATATCAACGCTCTTCAGGCAAACACTCATAAATGGCAAAGTTTTCGCAGTGAGGAATGAAGTTAGAACAAGGAGAGACGCTAGGCCGGTTGAATACTCTGAGATAAGTGGAAGACTAGGCCCTTATGCTTCCAAAACGTAAAAACGCTACTACGGCGATTACACATAAATGGCAATGTTGTCCCAGTGGAGGAAAGAAGTTAGATCGAGGATGCACTTAAGGTAAGTGGAATCTCTGAGTTAAGTGCAGGCCAAGTCCCTTATGCTTCCAAAACGTATAAACGCTCTTCAGGCAAACACTCATACATGGCACTGTTTTCCCAGAGTGGAAAGAAGATAGAACTAGGACAGAAGCGAGGCAGGTTGAAGACTCTGAGATAACTCTACACCTAGGTCCTTACGCTTCCAAAACGTAAAACGCTACTAAGGCGAATACTCATAAATGGCCCTGTTTTCCCAGTTCAGAAAAGAAGTGAGAAGAAGGACGAACTCTAGGCTGCTTGGATACTCTGAGTTATGTGTATGCCAAGTCCCATATGCTTCCAAAACCTGGGAACGCTACTAAGGCGAATACTCATAAACAGCAATGTTGTCCCAGTTGAGGAAAGAAGTTAGATCGAGGACACACTTAAGGTAGGTTGGAGACTCTGAGTTAAGTGCAGGCCAAGTCCCTTATGCTTCCAAAACATATCAACGCTCTTCAGGCAAACACTCATAAATGGCATTATTTTCGCAGTGAGGAATGAAGTTAGAACAAGGAGAGATGCTAGGCCGGTTGAATACACTGAGATAAGTGGAAGCGTAGGCCCTTATGCTTCCAAAACGTAAAAACGCTACTAAGGCGATTACTCATAAATGGCAATGTTGTCCCAGTGGAGGAAAGAAGTTAGACCGAGGATGCACTTAAGGTAGGTGGAAACTCTGAGTTAAGTGCAGGCCAAGTCCCTTATGCTTCCAAAACGTATATACGCTCTTCAGGCAAACACTCATACATGGCACTGTTTTCCCAGAGTGGAAAGAAGATAGAACTAGGACAGACGCGAGGCAAGTTGAAGACTCTGAGATAACTCTACACCTAGGTCCTTACGCTTCCAAAACGTAAAACGCTACTAAGGCGAATACTCATAAATGGCCCTGTTTTCCCAGTTCAGAAAAGAAGTGAGAAGAAGGACGAACTCTAGGCTGCTTGGATACTCTGAGTTATGTGTATGCCAAGTCCCATATGCTTCCAAAACCTGGGAACGCTACTAAGGCGAATACTCATAAAGAGCAATGTTGTCCCAGTGGAGGAAAGAAGTTAGATCGAGGACACACTTAAGGTAGGTTGGAGACTCTGAGTTAAGTGCAGGCCAAGTCCCTTATGCTTCCAAAACATATCAACGCTCTTCAGGCAAACACTCATAAATGGCATTGTTTTCGCAGTGAGGAATGAAGTTAGAACAAGGAGAGATGCTAGGCCGGTTGAATACACTGAGATAAGTGGAAGCGTAGGCCCTTATGCTTCCAAAACGTAAAAACGCTACTAAGGCGATTACTCATAAATGGCAATGTTGTCCCAGTGGAGGAAAGAAGTTAGACCGAGGATGCACATAAGGTAGGTGGAAACTCTGAGTTAAGTGCAGGCCAAGTCCCTTATGCTTCCAAAACGTATATACGCTCTTCAGGCAAACACTCATACATGGCACTGTTTTCCCAGAGTGGAAAGAAGATAGAACTAGGACAGACGCGAGGCAAGTTGAAGACTCTGAGATAACTCTACACCTAGGTCCTTACGCTTCCAAAACGTAAAACGCTACTAAGGCGAATACTCATAAATGGCCCTGTTTTCCCAGTTCAGAAAAGAAGTGAGAAGAAGGACGAACTCTAGGCTGCTTGGATACTCTGAGTTATGTGTATGCCTAGTCCCATATGCTTCCAAAACCTGGGAACGCTACTAAGGCGAATACTCATAAAGAGCAATGTTGTCCCAGTGGAGGAAAGAAGTTAGATCGAAGACACACTTAAGGTAGGTTGGAGACTCTGAGTTAAGTGCAGGCCAAGTCCCTTATTCTTCCAAAACATATCAACGCTCTTCAGGCAAACACTCATAAATGGCATTGTTTTCGAAGTGAGGAATGAAGTTAGAACAAGGAGAGATGCTAGGCCGGTTGAATACTCTCAGATATGTGGAAGCCTAGGCCCTTATGCTTCCTAAACTGAAAAACGCTACTAGGCGAATCCTCATAAGTGGGAGAGTTTTCCTATTTCAGAAAATAATTGAGAAGAAGGACGGACTCTAGGCTGCTTGGACACTCTGAGTTAAGTGCACGTCAGTCCCTTATGCTTCCCAAACGTATAAACGCTACTAAGGCCAATACTCATAAATGGCAGTGTTGTCCCAGTGGAGGAAAGAAGTTAGAACGAGGACGGACGTAAGGCAGGTTGGATACTCTGAGTTACAGGCAGGCCAAGTCCCTTCTACTTCCAAAACGTATAAACGCTCTTCAGGCAAACACTCATAAATGACACTGTGATCCCAGGGAGGAAAGAAATTAGAACTCGGACACAGGCTAGGCAGGTTGAATAATCTGAGATAACTGCACGCCTAGGCACTTATGGCTCCAAAACGTAAAACGCTATTAAGTTGAATACTCATAGTAGGCTATGTTTTCCCAGTTCAGAAAAGAAGTGAAAACAAGGACGTACTCTAGGCTGCTTGGATACTCTGAGTTAAGGGCAACCCAGTCCCTTATGCTTCGAAAACTTATAAACGCGACTAAGGCAAATACTCATAAATGGCAATGCTGTCCCAGTGGAGGAAAGAAGTTAGAATGAGGACGGACTTAAGGCAGGTTGGATACTCTGAGTTACAGGCAAGCCAAGGCCCTTCTGCTTCCAAAACGTATAAACGCTCTTCAGGCAAACACTCATCCATGGCACTGTTTTCCCAGAGTGGAAAGAAGACAGAACTAGGACAGACGCGAGGCAGGTTGAAGACTCTGAGATAACTCTACACCTAGGTCCTTATGCTTCCAAAACGTAAAACGCTACTAAGGCGAATACTCATAAATGGCCCTGTTTTCCCAGTTCAGAAAAGAAGTGAGAAGAAGGACGAACTCTAGGCTGCTTGGATACTCTGAGTTATGTGTATGCCAAGTCCCATATGCTTCCAAAACCTGGGAACGCTGCTAAGGCGAATACTCATAAATAGCAATGTTGTCCCAGTGGAGGAAAGAAGTTAGATCGAGGACACACTTAAGGTAGGTTGGAGACTCTGAGTTAAGTGCAGGCCAAGTCCCTTAGGCTTCCAAAACATATCAACGCTCTTCAGGCAAACACTCATAAATGGCATTGTTTTCGCCGTGAGGAATGAAGTTAGAACAAGGAAAGACGCTAGGCCGGTTGAATACTCTCAGATATGTGGAAGCCTAGGCCCTTATGCTTCCTAAACTGAAAAACGCTACTAAGGCGAATCCTCATAAGAGGGAGAGTTTTCCTATTTCAGAAAATAATTGAGAAGAAGAACGGACTCTAGGCTGCTTGGACACTCTGAGTTAAGTGCACGTCAGTCCCTTATGCTTCCCAAACGTATAAACGCTTCTAAGGCCAATACTCATTAATGGCCATGTTGTCTCAGTTGAGGAAAGAACTTAGAACTAGGACGGACTTAAGGAAGGTTGGATACTCTGAGTTACAGGCAGGCCAAGTCCCTTATGCTTCCAAAACCTGTGAATGCTCCTAAGGCAAATACTCATAAATGGCAATGTGGTCCCAGTGGAGGAAAGAAGTTAGATCGAGGACGCACTTAAGGCAGGTTGTAAACTCTGAGTTAAGTGCAGGCCAAGTCCCTTATGCTTCCAAAACATATCAACGCTCTTCAGGCAAACACTCATAAATGGCAAAGTTTTCGCAGTGAGGAATGAAGTTAGAACAAGGAGAGACGCTAGGCCGGTTGAATACTCTGAGATAAGTGGAAGACTAGGCCCTTATGCTTCCAAAACGTGAAAACGCTACTACGGCGATTACACATAAATGGCAATGTTGTCCCAGTGGAGGAAAGAAGTTAGATCGAGGATGCACTTAAGGTAAGTGGAATCTCTGAGTTAAGTGCAGGCCAAGTCCCTTATGCTTCCAAAACGTATAAACGCTCTTCAGGCAAACACTCATACATGGCACTGTTTTCCCAGAGTGGAAAGAAGATAGAACTAGGACAGAAGCGAGGCAAGTTGAAGACTCTGAGATATCTCTACACCTAGGTCCTTACACTTCCAAAACGTAAAACGCTACTAAGGCGAATACTCATAAATGGCCCTGTTTTCCCAGTTCAGAAAAGAAGTGAGAAGAAGGACGAACTCTAGGCTGCTTGGATACTCTGAGTTATGTGTATGCCAAGTCCCATATGCTTCCAAAACCTGGGAACGCTACTAAGGCGAATACTCATAAACAGCAATGTTGTCCCAGTTGAGGAAAGAAGTTAGATCGAGGACACACTTAAGGTAGGTTGGAGACTCTGAGTTAAGTGCAGGCCAAGTCCCTTATGCTTCCAAAACATATCAACGCTCTTCAGGCAAACACTCATAAATGGCATTATTTTCGCAGTGAGGAATGAAGTTAGAACAAGGAGTGATGCTAGGCCGGTTGAATACACTGAGATAAGTGGAAGCGTAGGCCCTTATGCTTCCAAAACGTAAAAACGCTACTAAGGCGATTACTCATAAATGGCAATGTTGTCCCAGTGGAGGAAAGAAGTTAGACCGAGGATGCACTTAAGGTAGGTGGAAACTCTGAGTTAAGTGCAGGCCAAGTCCCTTATGCTTCCAAAACGTATATACGCTCTTCAGGCAAACACTCATACATGGCACTGTTTTCCCAGAGTGGAAAGAAGATAGAACTAGGACAGACGCGAGGCAAGTTGAAGACTCTGAGATAACTCTACACCTAGGTCCTTACGCTTCCAAAACGTAAAACGCTACTAAGGCGAATACTCATAAATGGCCCTGTTTTCCCAGTTCAGAAAAGAAGTGAGAAGAAGGACGAACTCTAGACTGCTTGGATACTCTGAGTTATGTGTATGCCTAGTCCCATATGCTTCCAAAACCTGGGAACGCTACTAAGGCGAATACTCATAAAGAGCAATGTTGTCCCAGTGGAGGAAAGAAGTTAGATCGAGGACACACTTAAGGTAGGTTGGAGACTCTGAGTTAAGTGCAGGCCAAGTCCCTTATGCTTCCAAAACATATCAACGCTCTTCAGGCAAACACTCATAAATGGCATTGTTTTCGAAGTGAGGAATGAAGTTAGAACAAGGAGAGATGCTAGGCCGGTTGAATACTCTCAGATATGTGGAAGCCTAGGCCCTTATGCTTCCTAAACTGAAAAACGCTACTAGGCGAATCCTCATAAGTGGGAGAGTTTTCCTATTTCAGAAAATAATTGAGAAGAAGGACGGACTCTAGGCTGCTTGGACACTCTGAGTTAAGTGCACGTCAGTCCCTTATGCTTCCCAAACGTATAAACGCTACTAAGGCCAATACTCATAAATGGCAGTGTTGTCCCAGTGGAGGAAAGAAGTTAGAACGAGGACGGACGTAAGGCAGGTTGGATACTCTGAGTTACAGGCAGGCCAAGTCCCTTCTACTTCCAAAACGTATAAACGCTCTTCAGGCAAACACTCATAAATGACACTGTTATCCCAGGGAGGAAAGAAATTAGAACTCGGACACAGGCTAGGCAGGTTGAATAATCTGAGATAACTGCACGCCTAGGCACTTATGGCTCCAAAACGTAAAACGCTATTAAGTTGAATACTCATAGTAGGCTATGTTTTCCCAGTTCAGAAAAGAAGTGAAAACAAGGACGTACTCTAGGCTGCTTGGATACTCTGAGTTAAGGGCAACCCAGTCCCTTATGCTTCGAAAACTTATAAACGCGACTAAGGCAAATACTCATAAATGGCAATGCTGTCCCAGTGGAGGAAAGAAGTTAGAATGAGGACGGACTTAAGGCAGGTTGGATACTCTGAGTTACAGGCAAGCCAAGGCCCTTCTGCTTCCAAAACGTATAAACGCTCTTCAGGCAAACACTCATCCATGGCACTGTTTTCCCAGAGTGGAAAGAAGACAGAACTAGGACAGACGCGAGGCAGGTTGAAGACTCTGAGATAACTCTACACCTAGGTCCTTATGCTTCCAAAACGTAAAACGCTACTAAGGCGAATACTCATAAATGGCCCTGTTTTCCCAGTTCAGAAAAGAAGTGAGAAGAAGGACGAACTCTAGGCTGCTTGGATACTCTGAGTTATGTGTATGCCAAGTCCCATATGCTTCCAAAACCTGGGAACGCTGCTAAGGCGAATACTCATAAATAGCAATGTTGTCCCAGTGGAGGAAAGAAGTTAGATCGAGGACACACTTAAGGTAGGTTGGAGACTCTGATTTAAGTGCAGGCCAAGTCCCTTAGGCTTCCAAAACATATCAACGCTCTTCAGGCAAACACTCATAAATGGCATTGTTTTCGCCGTGAGGAATGAAGTTAGAACAAGGAAAGACGCTAGGCCGGTTGAATACTCTCAGATATGTGGAAGCCTAGGCCCTTATGCTTCCTAAACTGAAAAACGCTACTAAGGCGAATCCTCATAAGAGGGAGAGTTTTCCTATTTCAGAAAATAATTGAGAAGAAGAACGGACTCTAGGCTGCTTGGACACTCTGAGTTCATTGCACGTCAGTCCCTTATGCTTCCCAAACGTATAAACGCTTCTAAGGCCAATACTCATTAATGGCCATGTTGTCTCAGTTGAGGAAAGAACTTAGAACTAGGACGGACTTAAGGAAGGTTGGATACTCTGAGTTACAGGCAGGCCAAGTCCCTTATGCTTCCAAAACCTGTGAATGCTCCTAAGGCAAATACTCATAAATGGCAATGTGGTCCCAGTGGAGGAAAGAAGTTAGATCGAGGACGCACTTAAGGCAGGTTGTAAACTCTGAGTTAAGTGCAGGCCAAGTCCCTTATGCTTCCAAAACATATCAACGCTCTTCAGGCAAACACTCATAAATGGCAAAGTTTTCGCAGTGAGGAATGAAGTTAGAACAAGGAGAGACGCTAGGCCGGTTGAATACTCTGAGATAAGTGGAAGACTAGGCCCTTATGCTTCCAAAACGTAAAAACGCTACTACGGCGATTACACATAAATGGCAATGTTGTCCCAGTGGAGGAAAGAAGTTAGATCGAGGATGCACTTAAGGTAAGTGGAAATTCTGAGTTAAGTGCAGGCCAAGTCCCTTATGCTTCCAAAACGTATAAACGCTCTTCAGGCAAACACTCATACATGGCACTGTTTTCCCAGAGTGGAAAGAAGATAGAACTAGGACAGAAGCGAGGCAGGTTGAAGACTCTGAGATAACTCTACACCTAGGTCCTTACGCTTCCAAAACGTAAAACGCTACTAAGGCGAATACTCATAAATGGCCCTGTTTTCCCAGTTCAGAAAAGAAGTGAGAAGAAGGACGAACTCTAGGCTGCTTGGATACTCTGAGTTATGTGTATGCCAAGTCCCATATGCTTCCAGAACCTGGGAACGCTACTAAGGCGAATACTCATATATAGCAATGTTGTCCCAGTTGAGGAAAGAAGTTAGATCGAGGACACACTTAAGGTAGGTTGGAGACTCTGAGTTAAGTGCAGGCCAAGTCCCTTATGCTTCCAAAACATATCAACGCTCTTCAGGCAAACACTCATAAATGGCATTATTTTCGCAGTGAGGAATGAAGTTAGAACAAGGAGTGATGCTAGGCCGGTTGAATACACTGAGATAAGTGGAAGCGTAGGCCCTTATGCTTCCAAAACGTAAAAACGCTACTAAGGCGATTACTCATAAATGGCAATGTTGTCCCAGTGGAGGAAAGAAGTTAGACCGAGGATGCACTTAAGGTAGGTGGAAACTCTGAGTTAAGTGCAGGCCAAGTCCCTTATGCTTCCAAAACGTATATACGCTCTTCAGGCAAACACTCATACATGGCACTGTTTTCCCAGAGTGGAAAGAAGATAGAACTAGGACAGACGCGAGGCAAGTTGAAGACTCTGAGATAACTCTACACCTAGGTCCTTACGCTTCCAAAACGTAAAACGCTACTAAGGCGAATACTCATAAATGGCCCTGTTTTCCCAGTTCAGAAAAGAAGTGAGAAGAAGGACGAACTCTAGGCTGCTTGGATACTCTGAGTTATGTGTATGCCAAGTCCCATATGCTTCCAAAACCTGGGAACGCTACTAAGGCGAATACTCATAAAGAGCAATGTTGTCCCAGTGGAGGAAAGAAGTTAGATCGAGGACACACTTAAGGTAGGTTGGAGACTCTGAGTTAAGTGCAGGCCAAGTCCCTTATGCTTCCAAAACATATCAACGCTCTTCAGGCAAACACTCATAAATGGCATTGTTTTCGCAGTGAGGAATGAAGTTAGAACAAGGAGAGATGCTAGGCCAGTTGAATACACTGAGATAAGTGGAAGCGTAGGCCCTTATGCTTCCAAAACGTAAAAACGCTACTAAGGCGATTACTCATAAATGGCAATGTTGTCCCAGTGGAGGAAAGAAGTTAGACCGAGGATGCACTTAAGGTAGGTGGAAACTCTGAGTTAAGTGCAGGCCAAGTCCCTTATGCTTCCAAAACGTATATACGCTCTTCAGGCAAACACTCATACATGGCACTGTTTTCCCAGAGTGGAAAGAAGATAGAACTAGGACAGACGCGAGGCAAGTTGAAGACTCTGAGATAACTCTACACCTAGGTCCTTACGCTTCCAAAACGTAAAACGCTACTAAGGCGAATACTCATAAATGGCCCTGTTTTCCCAGTTCAGAAAAGAAGTGAGAAGAAGGACGAACTCTAGGCTGCTTGGATACTCTGAGTTATGTGTATGCCTAGTCCCATATGCTTCCAAAACCTGGGAACGCTACTAAGGCGAATACTCATAAAGAGCAATGTTGTCCCAGTGGAGGAAAGAAGTTAGATCGAGGACACACTTAAGGTAGGTTGGAGACTCTGAGTTAAGTGCAGGCCAAGTCCCTTATGCTTCCAAAACATATCAACGCTCTTCAGGCAAACACTCATAAATGGCATTGTTTTCGAAGTGAGGAATGAAGTTAGAACAAGGAGAGATGCTAGGCCGGTTGAATACTCTCAGATATGTGGAAGCCTAGGCCCTTATGCTTCCTAAACTGAAAAACGCTACTAGGCGAATCCTCATAAGTGGGAGAGTTTTCCTATTTCAGAAAATAATTGAGAAGAAGGACGGACTCTAGGCTGCTTGGACACTCTGAGTTAAGTGCACGTCAGTCCCTTATGCTACCCAAACGTATAAACGCTACTAAGGCCAATACTCATAAATGGCAGTGTTGTCCCAGTGGAGGAAAGAAGTTAGAACGAGGACGGACGTAAGGCAGGTTGGATACTCTGAGTTACAGGCAGGCCAAGTCCCTTCTACTTCCAAAACGTATAAACGCTCTTCAGGCAAACACTCATAAATGACACTGTTATCCCAGGGAGGAAAGAAATTAGAACTCGGACACAGGCTAGGCAGGTTGAATAATCTGAGATAACTGCACGCCTAGGCACTTATGGCTCCAAAACGTAAAACGCTATTAAGTTGAATACTCATAGTAGGCTATGTTTTCCCAGTTCAGAAAAGAAGTGAAAACAAGGACGTACTCTAGGCTGCTTGGATACTCTGAGTTAAGGGCAACCCAGTCCCTTATGCTTCGAAAACTTATAAACGCGACTAAGGCAAATACTCATAAATGGCAATGCTGTCCCAGTGGAGGAAAGAAGTTAGAATGAGGACGGACTTAAGGCAGGTTGGATACTCTGAGTTACAGGCAAGCCAAGGCCCTTCTGCTTCCAAAACGTATAAACGCTCTTCAGGCAAACACTCATCCATGGCACTGTTTTCCCAGAGTGGAAAGAAGACAGAACTAGGACAGACGCGAGGCAGGTTGAAGACTCTGAGATAACTCTACACCTAGGTCCTTATGCTTCCAAAACGTAAAACGCTACTAAGGCGAATACTCATAAATGGCCCTGTTTTCCCAGTTCAGAAAAGAAGTGAGAAGAAGGACGAACTCTAGGCTGCTTGGATACTCTGAGTTATGTGTATGCCAAGTCCCATATGCTTCCAAAACCTGGGAACGCTGCTAAGGCGAATACTCATAAATAGCAATGTTGTCCCAGTGGAGGAAAGAAGTTAGATCGAGGACACACTTAAGGTAGGTTGGAGACTCTGAGTTAAGTGCAGGCCAAGTCCCTTAGGCTTCCAAAACATATCAACGCTCTTCAGGCAAACACTCATAAATGGCATTGTTTTCGCCGTGAGGAATGAAGTTAGAACAAGGAAAGACGCTAGGCCGGTTGAATACTCTCAGATATGTGGAAGCCTAGGCCCTTATGCTTCCTAAACTGAAAAACGCTACTAAGGCGAATCCTCATAAGAGGGAGAGTTTTCCTATTTCAGAAAATAATTGAGAAGAAGAACGGACTCTAGGCTGCTTGGACACTCTGAGTTAAGTGCACGTCAGTCCCTTATGCTTCCCAAACGTATAAACGCTTCTAAGGCCAATACTCATTAATGGCCATGTTGTCTCAGTTGAGGAAAGAACTTAGAACTAGGACGGACTTAAGGAAGGTTGGATACTCTGAGTTACAGGCAGGCCAAGTCCCTTATGCTTCCAAAACCTGTGAATGCTCCTAAGGCAAATACTCATAAATGGCAATGTGGTCCCAGTGGAGGAAAGAAGTTAGATCGAGGACGCACTTAAGGCAGGTTGTAAACTCTGAGTTAAGTGCAGGCCAAGTCCCTTATGCTTCCAAAACATATCAACGCTCTTCAGGCAAACACTCATAAATGGCAAAGTTTTCGCAGTGAGGAATGAAGTTAGAACAAGGAGAGACGCTAGGCCGGTTGAATACTCTGAGATAAGTGGAAGACTAGGCCCTTATGCTTCCAAAACGTAAAAACGCTACTACGGCGATTACACATAAATGGCAATGTTGTCCCAGTGGAGGAAAGAAGTTAGACCGAGGATGCACTTAAAGTAGGTGGAAACTCTGAGTTAAGTGCAGGCCAAGTCCCTTATGCTTCCAAAACGTATATACGCTCTTCAGGCAAACACTCATACATGGCACTGTTTTCCCAGAGTGGAAAGAAGATAGAACTAGGACAGACGCGAGGCAAGTTGAAGACTCTGAGATAACTCTACACCTAGGTCCTTACGCTTCCAAAACGTAAAACGCTACTAAGGCGAATACTCATAAATGGCCCTGTTTTCCCAGTTCAGAAAAGAAGTGAGAAGAAGGACGAACTCTAGGCTGCTTGGATACTCTGAGTTATGTGTATGCCAAGTCCCATATGCTTCCAAAACCTGGGAACGCTACTAAGGCGAATACTCATAAAGAGCAATGTTGTCCCAGTGGAGGAAAGAAGTTAGATCGAGGACACACTTAAGGTAGGTTGGAGACTCTGAGTTAAGTGCAGGCCAAGTCCCTTATGCTTCCAAAACATATCAACGCTCTTCAGGCAAACACTCATAAATGGCATTGTTTTCGCAGTGAGGAATGAAGTTAGAACAAGGAGAGATGCTAGGCCGGTTGAATACACTGAGATAAGTGGAAGCGTAGGCCCTTATGCTTCCAAAACGTAAAAACGCTACTAAGGCGATTACTCATAAATGGCAATGTTGTCCCAGTGGAGGAAAGAAGTTAGACCGAGGATGCACTTAAGGTAGGTGGAAACTCTGAGTTAAGTGCAGGCCAAGTCCCTTATGCTTCCAAAACGTATATACGCTCTTCAGGCAAACACTCATACATGGCACTGTTTTCCCAGAGTGGAAAGAAGATAGAACTAGGACAGACGCGAGGCAAGTTGAAGACTCTGAGATAACTCTACACCTAGGTCCTTACGCTTCCAAAACGTAAAACGCTACTAAGGCGAATACTCATAAATGGCCCCGTTTTCCCAGTTCAGAAAAGAAGTGAGAAGAAGGACGAACTCTAGACTGCTTGGATACTCTGAGTTATGTGTATGCCTAGTCCCATATGCTTCCAAAACCTGGGAACGCTACTAAGGCGAATACTCATAAAGAGCAATGTTGTCCCAGTGGAGGAAAGAAGTTAGATCGAGGACACACTTAAGGTAGGTTGGAGACTCTGAGTTAAGTGCAGGCCAAGTCCCTTATGCTTCCAAAACATATCAACGCTCTTCAGGCAAACACTCATAAATGGCATTGTTTTCGCAGTGAGGAATGAAGTTAGAACAAGGAGAGATGCTAGGCCAGTTGAATACACTGAGATAAGTGGAAGCGTAGGCCCTTATGCTTCCAAAACGTAAAAACGCTACTAAGGCGATTACTCATAAATGGCAATGTTGTCCCAGTGGAGGAAAGAAGTTAGACCGAGGATGCACTTAAGGTAGGTGGAAACTCTGAGTTAAGTGCAGGCCAAGTCCCTTATGCTTCCAAAACGTATATACGCTCTTCAGGCAAACACTCATACATGGCACTGTTTTCCCAGAGTGGAAAGAAGATAGAACTAGGACAGACGCGAGGCAAGTTGAAGACTCTGAGATAACTCTACACCTAGGTCCTTACGCTTCCAAAACGTAAAACGCTACTAAGGCGAATACTCATAAATGGCCCTGTTTTCCCAGTTCAGAAAAGAAGTGAGAAGAAGGACGAACTCTAGGCTGCTTGGATACTCTGAGTTATGTGTATGCCTAGTCCCATATGCTTCCAAAACCTGGGAACGCTACTAAGGCGAATACTCATAAAGAGCAATGTTGTCCCAGTGGAGGAAAGAAGTTAGATCGAGGACACACTTAAGGTAGGTTGGAGACTCTGAGTTAAGTGCAGGCCAAGTCCCTTATGCTTCCAAAACATATCAACGCTCTTCAGGCAAACACTCATAAATGGCATTGTTTTCGAAGTGAGGAATGAAGTTAGAACAAGGAGAGATGCTAGGCCGGTTGAATACTCTCAGATATGTGGAAGCCTAGGCCCTTATGCTTCCTAAACTGAAAAACGCTACTAGGCGAATCCTCATAAGTGGGAGAGTTTTCCTATTTCAGAAAATAATTGAGAAGAAGGACGGACTCTAGGCTGCTTGGACACTCTGAGTTAAGTGCACGTCAGTCCCTTATGCTTCCCAAACGTATAAACGCTACTAAGGCCAATACTCATAAATGGCAGTGTTGTCCCAGTGGAGGAAAGAAGTTAGAACGAGGACGGACGTAAGGCAGGTTGGATACTCTGAGTTACAGGCAGGCCAAGTCCCTTCTACTTCCAAAACGTATAAACGCTCTTCAGGCAAACACTCATAAATGACACTGTTATCCCAGGGAGGAAAGAAATTAGAACTCGGACACAGGCTAGGCAGGTTGAATAATCTGAGATAACTGCACGCCTAGGCACTTATGGCTCCAAAACGTAAAACGCTATTAAGTTGAATACTCATAGTAGGCTATGTTTTCCCAGTTCAGAAAAGAAGTGAAAACAAGGACGTACTCTAGGCTGCTTGGATACTCTGAGTTAAGGGCAACCCAGTCCCTTATGCTTCGAAAACTTATAAACGCGACTAAGGCAAATACTCATAAATGGCAATGCTGTCCCAGTGGAGGAAAGAAGTTAGAATGAGGACGGACTTAAGGCAGGTTGGATACTCTGAGTTACAGGCAAGCCAAGGCCCTTCTGCTTCCAAAACGTATAAACGCTCTTCAGGCAAACACTCATCCATGGCACTGTTTTCCCAGAGTGGAAAGAAGACAGAACTAGGACAGACGCGAGGCAGGTTGAAGACTCTGAGATAACTCTACACCTAGGTCCTTATGCTTCCAAAACGTAAAACGCTACTAAGGCGAATACTCATAAATGGCCCTGTTTTCCCAGTTCAGAAAAGAAGTGAGAAGAAGGACGAACTCTAGGCTGCTTGGATACTCTGAGTTATGTGTATGCCAAGTCCCATATGCTTCCAAAACCTGGGAACGCTGCTAAGGCGAATACTCATAAATAGCAATGTTGTCCCAGTGGAGGAAAGAAGTTAGATCGAGGACACACTTAAGGTAGGTTGGAGACTCTGAGTTAAGTGCAGGCCAAGTCCCTTAGGCTTCCAAAACATATCAACGCTCTTCAGGCAAACACTCATAAATGGCATTGTTTTCGCCGTGAGGAATGAAGTTAGAACAAGGAAAGACGCTAGGCCGGTTGAATACTCTCAGATATGTGGAAGCCTAGGCCCTTATGCTTCCTAAACTGAAAAACGCTACTAAGGCGAATCCTCATAAGAGGGAGAGTTTTCCTATTTCAGAAAATAATTGAGAAGAAGAACGGACTCTAGGCTGCTTGGACACTCTGAGTTAAGTGCACGTCAGTCCCTTATGCTTCCCAAACGTATAAACGCTTCTAAGGCCAATACTCATTAATGGCCATGTTGTCTCAGTTGAGGAAAGAACTTAGAACTAGGACGGACTTAAGGAAGGTTGGATACTCTGAGTTACAGGCAGGCCAAGTCCCTTATGCTTCCAAAACCTGTGAATGCTCCTAAGGCAAATACTCATAAATGGCAATGTGGTCCCAGTGGAGGAAAGAAGTTAGATCGAGGACGCACTTAAGGCAGGTTGTAAACTCTGAGTTAAGTGCAGGCCAAGTCCCTTATGCTTCCAAAACATATCAACGCTCTTCAGGCAAACACTCATAAATGGCAAAGTTTTCGCAGTGAGGAATGAAGTTAGAACAAGGAGAGACGCTAGGCCGGTTGAATACTCTGAGATAAGTGGAAGACTAGGCCCTTATGCTTCCAAAACGTAAAAACGCTACTACGGCGATTACACATAAATGGCAATGTTGTCCCAGTGGAGGAAAGAAGTTAGACCGAGGATGCACTTAAAGTAGGTGGAAACTCTGAGTTAAGTGCAGGCCAAGTCCCTTATGCTTCCAAAACGTATATACGCTCTTCAGGCAAACACTCATACATGGCACTGTTTTCCCAGAGTGGAAAGAAGATAGAACTAGGACAGACGCGAGGCAAGTTGAAGACTCTGAGATAACTCTACACCTAGGTCCTTACGCTTCCAAAACGTAAAACGCTACTAAGGCGAATACTCATAAATGGCCCTGTTTTCCCAGTTCAGAAAAGAAGTGAGAAGAAGGACGAACTCTAGGCTGCTTGGATACTCTGAGTTATGTGTATGCCAAGTCCCATATGCTTCCAAAACCTGGGAACGCTACTAAGGCGAATACTCATAAAGAGCAATGTTGTCCCAGTGGAGGAAAGAAGTTAGATCGAGGACACACTTAAGGTAGGTTGGAGACTCTGAGTTAAGTGCAGGCCAAGTCCCTTATGCTTCCAAAACATATCAACGCTCTTCAGGCAAACACTCATAAATGGCATTGTTTTCGCAGTGAGGAATGAAGTTAGAACAAGGAGAGATGCTAGGCCGGTTGAATACACTGAGATAAGTGGAAGCGTAGGCCCTTATGCTTCCAAAACGTAAAAACGCTACTAAGGCGATTACTCATAAATGGCAATGTTGTCCCAGTGGAGGAAAGAAGTTAGACCGAGGATGCACTTAAGGTAGGTGGAAACTCTGAGTTAAGTGCAGGCCAAGTCCCTTATGCTTCCAAAACGTATATACGCTCTTCAGGCAAACACTCATACATGGCACTGTTTTCCCAGAGTGGAAAGAAGATAGAACTAGGACAGACGCGAGGCAAGTTGAAGACTCTGAGATAACTCTACACCTAGGTCCTTACGCTTCCAAAACGTAAAACGCTACTAAGGCGAATACTCATAAATGGCCCTGTTTTCCCAGTTCAGAAAAGAAGTGAGAAGAAGGACGAACTCTAGGCTGCTTGGATACTCTGAGTTATGTGTATGCCTAGTCCCATATGCTTCCAAAACCTGGGAACGCTACTAAGGCGAATACTCATAAAGAGCAATGTTGTCCCAGTGGAGGAAAGAAGTTAGATCGAGGACACACTTAAGGTAGGTTGGAGACTCTGAGTTAAGTGCAGGCCAAGTCCCTTATGCTTCCAAAACATATCAACGCTCTTCAGGCAAACACTCATAAATGGCATTGTTTTCGAAGTGAGGAATGAAGTTAGAACAAGGAGAGATGCTAGGCCGGTTGAATACTCTCAGATATGTGGAAGCCTAGGCCCTTATGCTTCCTAAACTGAAAAACGCTACTAGGCGAATCCTCATAAGTGGGAGAGTTTTCCTATTTCAGAAAATAATTGAGAAGAAGGACGGACTCTAGGCTGCTTGGACACTCTGAGTTAAGTGCACGTCAGTCCCTTATGCTTCCCAAACGTATAAACGCTACTAAGGCCAATACTCATAAATGGCAGTGTTGTCCCAGTGGAGGAAAGAAGTTAGAACGAGGACGGACGTAAGGCAGGTTGGATACTCTGAGTTACAGGCAGGCCAAGTCCCTTCTACTTCCAAAACGTATAAACGCTCTTCAGGCAAACACTCATAAATGACACTGTTATCCCAGGGAGGAAAGAAATTAGAACTCGGACACAGGCTAGGCAGGTTGAATAATCTGAGATAACTGCACGCCTAGGCACTTATGGCTCCAAAACGTAAAACGCTATTAAGTTGAATACTCATAGTAGGCTATGTTTTCCCAGTTCAGAAAAGAAGTGAAAACAAGGACGTACTCTAGGCTGCTTGGATACTCTGAGTTAAGGGCAACCCAGTCCCTTATGCTTCGAAAACTTATAAACGCGACTAAGGCAAATACTCATAAATGGCAATGCTGTCCCAGTGGAGGAAAGAAGTTAGAATGAGGACGGACTTAAGGCAGGTTGGATACTCTGAGTTACAGGCAAGCCAAGGCCCTTCTGCTTCCAAAACGTATAAACGCTCTTCAGGCAAACACTCATCCATGGCACTGTTTTCCCAGAGTGGAAAGAAGACAGAACTAGGACAGACGCGAGGCAGGTTGAAGACTCTGAGATAACTCTACACCTAGGTCCTTATGCTTCCAAGACGTAAAACGCTACTAAGGCGAATACTCATAAATGGCCCTGTTTTCCCAGTTCAGAAAAGAAGTGAGAAGAAGGACGAACTCTAGGCTGCTTGGATACTCTGAGTTATGTGTATGCCAAGTCCCATATGCTTCCAAAACCTGGGAACGCTGCTAAGGCGAATACTCATAAATAGCAATGTTGTCCCAGTGGAGGAAAGAAGTTAGATCGAGGACACACTTAAGGTAGGTTGGAGACTCTGAGTTAAGTGCAGGCCAAGTCCCTTAGGCTTCCAAAACATATCAACGCTCTTCAGGCAAACACTCATAAATGGCATTGTTTTCGCCGTGAGGAATGAAGTTAGAACAAGGAAAGACGCTAGGCCGGTTGAATACTCTCAGATATGTGGAAGCCTAGGCCCTTATGCTTCCTAAACTGAAAAACGCTACTAAGGCGAATCCTCATAAGAGGGAGAGTTTTCCTATTTCAGAAAATAATTGAGAAGAAGAACGGACTCTAGGCTGCTTGGACACTCTGAGTTAAGTGCACGTCAGTCCCTTATGCTTCCCAAACGTATAAACGCTTCTAAGGCCAATACTCATTAATGGCCATGTTGTCTCAGTTGAGGAAAGAACTTAGAACTAGGACGGACTTAAGGAAGGTTGGATACTCTGAGTTACAGGCAGGCCAAGTCCCTTATGCTTCCAAAACCTGTGAATGCTCCTAAGGCAAATACTCATAAATGGCAATGTGGTCCCAGTGGAGGAAAGAAGTTAGATCGAGGACGCACTTAAGGCAGGTTGTAAACTCTGAGTTAAGTGCAGGCCAAGTCCCTTATGCTTCCAAAACATATCAACGCTCTTCAGGCAAACACTCATATATGGCAAAGTTTTCGCAGTGAGGAATGAAGTTAGAACAAGGAGAGACGCTAGGCCGGTTGAATACTCTGAGATAAGTGGAAGACTAGGCCCTTATGCTTCCAAAACGTAAAAACGCTACTACGGCGATTACACATAAATGGCAATGTTGTCCCAGTGGAGGAAAGAAGTTAGATCGAGGATGCACTTAAGGTAAGTGGAAACTCTGAGTTAAGTGCAGGCCAAGTCCCTTATGCTTCCAAAACGTATAAACGCTCTTCAGGCAAACACTCATCCATGGCACTGTTTTCCCAGAGTGGAAAGAAGATAGAACTAGGACAGAAGCGAGGCAAGTTGAAGACTCTGAGATATCTCTACAGCTAGGTCCTTACGCTTCCAAAACATAAAACGCTACTAAGGCGAATACTCATAAATGGCCCTGTTTTCCCAGTTCAGAAAAGAAGTGAGAAGAAGGACGAACTCTAGGCTGCTTGGATACTCTGAGTTATGTGTATGCCAAGTCCCATATGCTTCCAAAACCTGGGAACGCTACTAAGGCGAATACTCATAAATAGCAATGTTGTCCCAGTGGAGGAAAGAAGTTAGATCGAGGACACACTTAAGGTAGGTTGGAGACTCTGAGTTAAGTGCAGGCCAAGTCCCTTAGGCTTCCAAAACATATCAACGCTCTTCAGGCAAACACTCATAAATGGCATTGTTTTCGCCGTGAGGAATGAAGTTAGAACAAGGAAAGACGCTAGGCCGGTTGAATACTCTCAGATATGTGGAAGCCTAGGCCCTTATGCTTCCTAAACTGAAAAACGCTACTAAGGCGAATCCTCATAAGAGGGAGAGTTTTCCTATTTCAGAAAATAATTGAGAAGAAGAACGGACTCTAGGCTGCTTGGACACTCTGAGTTAAGTGCACGTCAGTCCCTTATGCTTCCCAAACGTATAAACGCTTCTAAGGCCAATACTCATTAATGGCCATGTTGTCTCAGTTGAGGAAAGAACTTAGAACTAGGACGGACTTAAGGAAGGTTGGATACTCTGAGTTACAGGCAGGCCAAGTCCCTTATGCTTCCAAAACCTGTGAATGCTCCTAAGGCAAATACTCATAAATGGCAATGTGGTCCCAGTGGAGGAAAGAAGTTAGATCGAGGACGCACTTAAGGCAGGTTGTAAACTCTGAGTTAAGTGCAGGCCAAGTCCCTTATGCTTCCAAAACATATCAACGCTCTTCAGGCAAACACTCATAAATGGCAAAGTTTTCGCAGTGAGGAATGAAGTTAGAACAAGGAGAGACGCTAGGCCGGTTGAATACTCTGAGATAAGTGGAAGACTAGGCCCTTATGCTTCCAAAACGTAAAAACGCTACTACGGCGATTACACATAAATGGCAATGTTGTCCCAGTGGAGGAAAGAAGTTAGATCGAGGATGCACTTAAGGTAAGTGGAATCTCTGAGTTTAGTGCAGGCCAAGTCCCTTATGCTTCCAAAACGTATAAACGCTCTTCAGGCAAACACTCATACATGGCACTGTTTTCCCAGAGTGGAAAGAAGATAGAACTAGGACAGAAGCGAGGCAAGTTGAAGACTCTGAGATATCTCTACACCTAGGTCCTTACGCTTCCAAAACGTAAAACGCTACTAAGGCGAATACTCATAAATGGCCCTGTTTTCCCAGTTCACAAAAGAAGTGAGAAGAAGGACGAACTCTAGGCTGCTTGGATACTCTGAGTTATGTGTATGCCAAGGCCCATATGCTTCCAAAACCTGGGAACGCTACTAAGGCGAATACTCATAAATAGCAATGTTGTCCCAGGGGAGGAAAGAAGTTAGATCGAGGACACACTTAAGGTAGGTTGGAGACTCTGAGTTAAGTGCAGGCCAAGTCCCTTATGCTTCCAAAACGTGTAAATGCGACTAAGGCAAATACTCATAAAGGGCAATGTTGTCCCATTGGAGGAAAGAAGTTAGAACGAGGACGGACTTAAGGCAGGTTGGATAATCTGAGTTACAGGCAAGCCAAGGCCCTTCTGCTTCCAAAACGTGTAAACGCTCTTCAGGCAAACACTCATCCATGGCACTGTTTTCCCAGAGTGGAAAGAAGATAGAACTAGGACAGACGCGAGGCAGGTTGAAGACTCTGAGATAACTCTACACCTAGGTCCTTATGCTTCCAAAACGTAAAACGCTACTAAGGCGAATACTCATAAATGGCCCTGTTTTCCCAGTTCAGAAAAGAAGTGAGAAGAAGGACGAACTCTAGGCTGCTTGGGTACTCTGAGTTATGTGTATGCCAAGTCCCATATGCTTCCAAAACCTGGGAACGCTACTAAGGCGAATACTCATAAATAGCAATGTTGTCCCAGTGGAGGAAAGAAGTTAGATCGAGGACACACTTAAGGTAGGTTGGAGACTCTGAGTTAAGTGCAGGCCAAGTCCCTTAGGCTTCCAAAACATATCAACGCTCTTCAGGCAAACACTCATAAATGGCATTGTTTTCGCAGTGAGGAATGAAGTTAGAACAAGGAAAGACGCTAGGCCGGTTGAATACTCTCAGATATGTGGAAGCCTAGGCCCTTATGCTTCCTAAACTGAAAAACGCTACTAAGGCGAATCCTCATAAGAGGGAGAGTTTTCCTATTTCAGAAAATAATTGAGAAGAAGAACGGACTCTAGGCTGCTTGGACACTCTGAGTTAAGTGCACGTCAGTCCCTTATGCTTCCCAAACGTATAAACGCTTCTAAGGCCAATACTCATAAATGGCCATGTTGTCTCAGTTGAGGAAAGAACTTAGAACTAGGACGGACTTAAGGAAGGTTGGATACTCTGAGTTACAGGCAGGCCAAGTCCCTTATGCTTCCAAAACCTGTGAATGCTCCTAAGGCAAATACTCATAAATGGCAATGTGGTCCCAGTGGAGGAAAGAAGTTAGATCGAGGAGGCACTTAAGGCAGGTTGTAAACTCTGAGTTAAGTGCAGGCCAAGTCCCTTATGCTTCCAAAACATATCAACGCTCTTCAGGCAAACACTCATAAATGGCAAAGTTTTCGCAGTGAGGAATGAAGTTAGAACAAGGAGAGACGCTAGGCCGGTTGAATACTCTGAGATAAGTGGAAGACTAGGCCCTTATGCTTCCAAAACGTAAAAACGCTACTAAGGCGATTACTCATAAATGGCAATGTTGTCCCAGTGGAGGAAAGAAGTTAGACCGAGGATGCACTTAAGGTAGGTGGAAACTCTGAGTTAAGTGCAGGCCAAGTCCCTTATGCTTCCAAAACGTATATACGCTCTTCAGGCAAACACTCATACATGGCACTGTTTTCCCAGAGTGGAAAGAAGATAGAACTAGGACAGACGCGAGGCAAGTTGAAGACTCTGAGATAACTCTACACCTAGGTCCTTACGCTTCCAAAACGTAAAACGCTACTAAGGCGAATACTCATAAATGGCCCTGTTTTCCCAGTTCAGAAAAGAAGTGAGAAGAAGGACGAACTCTAGGCTGCTTGGATACTCTGAGTTATGTGTATGCCAAGTCCCATATGCTTCCAAAACCTGGGAACGCTACTAAGGCGAATACTCATAAAGAGCAATGTTGTCCCAGTGGAGGAAAGAAGTTAGATCGAGGACACAATTAAGGTAGGTTGGAGACTCTGAGTTAAGTGCAGGCCAAGTCCCTTATGCTTCCAAAACATATCAACGCTCTTCAGGCAAACACTCATAAATGGCATTGTTTTCGCAGTGAGGAATGAAGTTAGAACAAGGAAAGACGCTAGGCCGGTTGAATACTCTCAGATATGTGGAAGCCTAGGCCCGTATGCTTCCTAAACTGAAAAACGCTACTAAGGCCAATCCTCATAAGAGGGAGAGTTTTCCTATTTCAGAAAATAATTGAGAAGAAGAACGGACTCTAGGCTGCTTGGACACTCTGAGTTAAGTGCACGTCAGTCCCTTATGCTTCCCAAACGTATAAACGCTTCTAAGGCCAAAACTCATAAATGGCCATGTTGTCTCAGTTGAGGAAAGAACTTAGAACTAGGACGGACTTAAGGAAGGTTGGATACTCTGAGTTACAGGCAGGCCAAACCCTTCTACTTCCAAAACGTATAAACGCTCTTCAGGCAAACACTCATAAATGACACTGTGATCCCAGGGAGGAAAGAAATTAGAACTCGGACAGAGGCTAGGCAGGTTGAATACTCTGAGATAACTGCACGCCTAGGCACTTATGCTTCCAAAACGTAAAACGCTATTAAGTTGAATACTCATAATAGGCAATGTTTTCCAAGTTCAGAAAAGATGGGAGAAGAAGGACGTACTCTAGACTGCTTGGATACTCGGAGTTAAGTGCATGCCAAGTCCCTTGTGCTTCCAAAACCTATAAACGCGACTAAGGCAAATACTCATAAATGGCAATGCTGTCCCAGTTGAGGAAAGAAGTTAGAACGAGGACGGACTTAAGGCAGGTTGGACACTCTGAGTTACAGGCAGGCCAAGTCCCTTCTACTTCCAAAACGTATAAACGCTCTTCAGGCAAACACTCATAAATGACACTGTTATCCCAGGGAGGAAAGAAATTAGAACTCGGACACAGCCTAGGCAGGTTGAATAATCTGAGATAACTGCACGCCAAGGCACTTATGGCTCCAAAACGTAAAACGCTATTAAGTTGAATACTCATAGTAGGCTATGTTTTCCCAGTTCAGAAAAGAAGTGAAAACAAGGACGTACTCTAGGCTGCTTGGATACTCTGAGTTAAGGGCAACCCAGTCCCTTATGCTTCGAAAACTTATAAACGCGACTAAGGCAAATACTCATAAATGGCAATGCTGTCCCAGTGGAGGAAAGAAGTTAGAATGAGGACGGACTTAAGGCAGGTTGGATACTCTGAGTTACAGGCAAGCCAAGGCCCTTCTGCTTCCAAAACGTATAAACGCTCTTCAGGCAAACACTCATCCATGGCACTGTTTTCCCAGAGTGGAAAGAAGACAGAACTAGGACAGACGCGAGGCAGGTTGAAGACTCTGAGATAACTCTACACCTAGGTCCTTACGCTTCCAAAACTTAAAACGCTACTAAGGCGAATACTCATAAATGGCCCTGTTTTCCCAGTTCAGAAAAGAAGTGAGAAGAAGGACGAACTCTAGGCTGCTTGGATACTCTGAGTTATGTGTATGCCAAGTCCCATATGCTTCCAAAACCTGGGAACGCTGCTAAGGCGAATACTCATAAATAGCAATGTTGTCCCAGTGGAGGAAAGAAGTTAGATCGAGGACACACTTAAGGTAGGTTGGAGACTCTGAGTTAAGTGCAGGCCAAGTCCCTTAGGCTTCCAAAACATATCAACGCTCTTCAGGCAAACACTCATAAATGGCATTGTTTTCGCCGTGAGGAATGAAGTTAGAACAAGGAAAGACGCTAGGCCGGTTGAATACTCTCAGATATGTGGAAGCCTAGGCCCTTATGCTTCCTAAACTGAAAAACGCTACTAAGGCGAATCCTCATAAGAGGGAGAGTTTTCCTATTTCAGAAAATAATTGAGAAGAAGAACGGACTCTAGGCTGCTTGGACACTCTGAGTTAATTGCACGTCAGTCCCTTATGCTTCCCAAACGTATAAACGCTTCTAAGGCCAATACTCATTAATGGCCATGTTGTCTCAGTTGAGGAAAGAACTTAGAACTAGGACGGACTTAAGGAAGGTTGGATACTCTGAGTTACAGGCAGGCCAAGTCCCTTATGCTTCCAAAACCTGTGAATGCTCCTAAGGCAAATACTCATAAATGGCAATGTGGTCCCAGTGGAGGAAAGAAGTTAGATCGAGGACGCACTTAAGGCAGGTTGTAAACTCTGAGTTAAGTGCAGGCCAAGTCCCTTATGCTTCCAAAACATATCAACGCTCTTCAGGCAAACACTCATAAATGGCAAAGTTTTAGCAGTGAGGAATGAAGTTAGAACAAGGAGAGACGCTAGGCCGGTTGAATACTCTGAGATAAGTGGAAGACTAGGCCCTTATGCTTCCAAAACGTAAAAACGCTACTACGGCGATTACACATAAATGGCAATGTTGTCCCAGTGGAGGAAAGAAGTTAGATCGAGGATGCACTTAAGGTAAGTGGAATCTCTGAGTTAAGCGCAGGCCAAGTCCCTTATGCTTCCAAAACGTATAAACGCTCTTCAGGCAAACACTCATCCATGGCACTGTTTTCCCAGAGTGGAAAGAAGACAGAACTAGGACAGACGCGAGGCAGGTAGAAGACTCTGAGATAACTCTACACCTAGGTCCTTATGCTTCCAAAACGTAAAACGCTACTAAGGCGAATACTCATAAATGGCCCTGTTTTCCCAGTTCAGAAAAGAAGTGAGAAGAAGGACGAACTCTAGGCTGCTTGGATACTCTGAGTTATGTGTATGCCAAGTCCCATATGCTTCCAAAACCTGGGAACGCTGCTAAGGCGAATACTCATAAATAGCAATGTTGTCCCAGTGGAGGAAAGAAGTTAGATCGAGGACACACTTAAGGTAGGTTGGAGACTCTGAGTTAAGTGCAGGCCAAGTCCCTTAGGCTTCCAAAACATATCAACGCTCTTCAGGCAAACACTCATAAATGGCATTGTTTTCGCCGTGAGGAATGAAGTTAGAACAAGGAAAGACGCTAGGCCGGTTGAATACTCTCAGATATGTGGAAGCCTAGGCCCTTATGCTTCCTAAACTGAAAAACGCTACTAAGGCGAATCCTCATAAGAGGGAGAGTTTTCCTATTTCAGAAAATAATTGAGAAGAAGAACGGACTCTAGGCTGCTTGGACACTCTGAGTTAATTGCACGTCAGTCCCTTATGCTTCCCAAACTTATAAACGCTTCTAAGGCCAATACTCATTAATGGCCATGTTGTCTCAGTTGAGGAAAGAACTTAGAACTAGGACGGACTTAAGGAAGGTTGGATACTCTGAGTTACAGGCAGGCCAAGTCCCTTATGCTTCCAAAACCTGTGAATGCTCCTAAGGCAAATACTCATAAATGGCAATGTGGTCCCAGTGGAGGAAAGAAGTTAGATCGAGGACGCACTTAAGGCAGGTTGTAAACTCTGAGTTAAGTGCAGGCCAAGTCCCTTATGCTTCCAAAACATATCAACGCTCTTCAGGCAAACACTCATAAATGGCAAAGTTTTCGCAGTGAGGAATGAAGTTAGAACAAGGAGAGACGCTAGGCCTGTTGAATACTCTGAGATAAGTGGAAGACTAGGCCCTTATGCTTCCAAAACGTAAAAACGCTACTACGGCGATTACACATAAATGGCAATGTTGTCCCAGTGGAGGAAAGAAGTTAGATCGAGGATGCACTTAAGGTAAGTGGAATCTCTGAGTTAAGTGCAGGCCAAGTCCCTTATGCTTCCAAAACGTATAAACGCTCTTCAGGCAAACACTCATACATGGCACTGTTTTCCCAGAGTGGAAAGAAGATAGAACTAGGACAGAAGCGAGGCAAGTTGAAGACTCTGAGATATCTCTACACCTAGGTCCTTACACTTCCAAAACGTAAAACGCTACTAAGGCGAATACTCATAAATGGCCCTGTTTTCCCAGTTCAGAAAAGAAGTGAGAAGAAGGACGAACTCTAGGCTGCTTGGATACTCTGAGTTATGTGTATGCCAAGTCCCATATGCTTCCAAAACCTGGGAACGCTACTAAGGCGAATACTCATAAACAGCAATGTTGTCCCAGTTGAGGAAAGAAGTTAGATCGAGGACACACTTAAGGTAGGTTGGAGACTCTGAGTTAAGTGCAGGCCAAGTCCCTTATGCTTCCAAAACATATCAACGCTCTTCAGGCAAACACTCATAAATGGCATTATTTTCGCAGTGAGGAATGAAGTTAGAACAAGGAGAGATGCTAGGCCGGTTGAATACACTGAGATAAGTGGAAGCGTAGGCCCTTATGCTTCCAAAACGTAAAAACGCTACTAAGGCGATTACTCATAAATGGCAATGTTGTCCCAGTGGAGGAAAGAAGTTAGACCGAGGATGCACTTAAGGTAGGTGGAAACTCTGAGTTAAGTGCAGGCCAAGTCCCTTATGCTTCCAAAACGTATATACGCTCTTCAGGCAAACACTCATACATGGCACTGTTTTCCCAGAGTGGAAAGAAGATAGAACTAGGACAGACGCGAGGCAAGTTGAAGACTCTGAGATAACTCTACACCTAGGTCCTTACGCTTCCAAAACGTAAAACGCTACTAAGGCGAATACTCATAAATGGCCCTGTTTTCCCAGTTCAGAAAAGAAGTGAGAAGAAGGACGAACTCTAGGCTGCTTGGATACTCTGAGTTATGTGTATGCCAAGTCCCATATGCTTCCAAAACCTGGGAACGCTACTAAGGCGAATACTCATAAAGAGCAATGTTGTCCCAGTGGAGGAAAGAAGTTAGATCGAGGACACACTTAAGGTAGGTTGGAGACTCTGAGTTAAGTGCAGGCCAAGTCCCTTATGCTTCCAAAACATATCAACGCTCTTCAGGCAAACACTCATAAATGGCATTGTTTTCGCAGTGAGGAATGAAGTTAGAACAAGGAGAGATGCTAGGCCGGTTGAATACACTGAGATAAGTGGAAGCGTAGGCCCTTATGCTTCCAAAACGTAAAAACGCTACTAAGGCGATTACTCATAAATGGCAATGTTGTCCCAGTGGAGGAAAGAAGTTAGACCGAGGATGCATATAAGGTAGGTGGAAACTCTGAGTTAAGTGCAGGCCAAGTCCCTTATGCTTCCAAAACGTATATACGCTCTTCAGGCAAACACTCATACATGGCACTGTTTTCCCAGAGTGGAAAGAAGATAGAACTAGGACAGACGCGAGGCAAGTTGAAGACTCTGAGATAACTCTACACCTAGGTCCTTACGCTTCCAAAACGTAAAACGCTACTAAGGCGAATACTCATAAATGGCCCTGTTTTCCCAGTTCAGAAAAGAAGTGAGAAGAAGGACGAACTCTAGGCTGCTTGGATACTCTGAGTTATGTGTATGCCTAGTCCCATATGCTTCCAAAACCTGGGAACGCTACTAAGGCGAATACTCATAAAGAGCAATGTTGTCCCAGTGGAGGAAAGAAGTTAGATCGAGGACACACTTAAGGTAGGTTGGAGACTCTGAGTTAAGTGCAGGCCAAGTCCCTTATTCTTCCAAAACATATCAACGCTCTTCAGGCAAACACTCATAAATGGCATTGTTTTCGAAGTGAGGAATGAAGTTAGAACAAGGAGAGATGCTAGGCCGGTTGAATACTCTCAGATATGTGGAAGCCTAGGCCCTTATGCTTCCTAAACTGAAAAACGCTACTAGGCGAATCCTCATAAGTGGGAGAGTTTTCCTATTTCAGAAAATAATTGAGAAGAAGGACGGACTCTAGGCTGCTTGGACACTCTGAGTTAAGTGCACGTCAGTCCCTTATGCTTCCCAAACGTATAAACGCTACTAAGGCCAATACTCATAAATGGCAGTGTTGTCCCAGTGGAGGAAAGAAGTTAGAACGAGGACGGACGTAAGGCAGGTTGGATACTCTGAGTTACAGGCAGGCCAAGTCCCTTCTACTTCCAAAACGTATAAACGCTCTTCAGGCAAACACTCATAAATGACACTGTTATCCCAGGGAGGAAAGAAATTAGAACTCGGACACAGGCTAGGCAAGTTGAATAATCTGAGATAACTGCACGCCTAGGCACTTATGGCTCCAAAACGTAAAACGCTATTAAGTTGAATACTCATAGTAGGCTATGTTTTCCCAGTTCAGAAAAGAAGTGAAAACAAGGACGTACTCTAGGCTGCTTGGATACTCTGAGTTAAGGGCAACCCAGTCCCTTATGCTTCGAAAACTTATAAACGCGACTAAGGCAAATACTCATAAATGGCAATGCTGTCCCAGTGGAGGAAAGAAGTTAGAATGAGGACGGACTTAAGGCAGGTTGGATACTCTGAGTTACAGGCAAGCCAAGGCCCTTCTGCTTCCAAAACGTATAAACGCTCTTCAGGCAAACACTCATCCATGGCACTGTTTTCCCAGAGTGGAAAGAAGACAGAACTAGGACAGACGCGAGGCAGGTTGAAGACTCTGAGATAACTCTACACCTAGGTCCTTATGCTTCCAAAACGTAAAACGCTACTAAGGCGAATACTCATAAATGGCCCTGTTTTCCCAGTTCAGAAAAGAAGTGAGAAGAAGGACGAACTCTAGGCTGCTTGGATACTCTGAGTTATGTGTATGCCAAGTCCCATATGCTTCCAAAACCTGGGAACGCTGCTAAGGCGAATACTCATAAATAGCAATGTTGTCCCAGTGGAGGAAAGAAGTTAGATCGAGGACACACTTAAGGTAGGTTGGAGACTCTGAGTTAAGTGCAGGCCAAGTCCCTTAGGCTTCCAAAACATATCAACGCTCTTCAGGCAAACACTCATAAATGGCATTGTTTTCGCCGTGAGGAATGAAGTTAGAACAAGGAAAGACGCTAGGCCGGTTGAATACTCTCAGATATGTGGAAGCCTAGGCCCTTATGCTTCCTAAACTGAAAAACGCTACTAAGGCGAATCCTCATAAGAGGGAGAGTTTTCCTATTTCAGAAAATAATTGAGAAGAAGAACGGACTCTAGGCTGCTTGGACACTCTGAGTTAAGTGCACGTCAGTCCCTTATGCTTCCCAAACGTATAAACGCTTCTAAGGCCAATACTCATTAATGGCCATGTTGTCTCAGTTGAGGAAAGAACTTAGAACTAGGACGGACTTAAGGAAGGTTGGATACTCTGAGTTACAGGCAGGCCAAGTCCCTTATGCTTCCAAAACCTGTGAATGCTCCTAAGGCAAATACTCATAAATGGCAATGTGGTCCCAGTGGAGGAAAGAAGTTAGATCGAGGACGCACTTAAGGCAGGTTGTAAACTCTGAGTTAAGTGCAGGCCAAGTCCCTTATGCTTCCAAAACATATCAACGCTCTTCAGGCAAACACTCATAAATGGCAAAGTTTTCGCAGTGAGGAATGAAGTTAGAACAAGGAGAGACGCTAGGCCGGTTGAATACTCTGAGATAAGTGGAAGACTAGGCCCTTATGCTTCCAAAACGTAAAAACGCTACTACGGCGATTACACATAAATGGCAATGTTGTCCCAGTGGAGGAAAGAAGTTAGATCGAGGATGCACTTAAGGTAAGTGGAATCTCTGAGTTAAGTGCAGGCCAAGTCCCTTATGCTTCCAAAACGTATAAACGCTCTTCAGGCAAACACTCATACATGGCACTGTTTTCCCAGAGTGGAAAGAAGATAGAACTAGGACAGAAGCGAGGCAGGTTGAAGACTCTGAGATAACTCTACACCTTGGTCCTTATGCTTCCAAAACGTAAAACGCTACTAAGGCGAATACTCATAAATGGCCCTGTTTTCCCAGTTCAGAAAAGAAGTGAGAAGAAGGACGAACTCTAGGCTGCTTGGATACTCTGAGTTATGTGTATGCCAAGTCCCATATGCTTCCAAAACCTGGGAACGCTACTAAGGCGAATACTCATAAACAGCAATGTTGTCCCAGTTGAGGAAAGAAGTTAGATCGAGGACACACTTAAGGTAGGTTGGAGACTCTGAGTTAAGTGCAGGCCAAGTCCCTTATGCTTCCAAAACATATCAACGCTCTTCAGGCAAACACTCATAAATGGCATTATTTTCGCAGTGAGGAATGAAGTTAGAACAAGGAGAGATGCTAGGCCGGTTGAATACACTGAGATAAGTGGAAGCGTAGGCCCTTATGCTTCCAAAACGTAAAAACGCTACTAAGGCGATTACTCATAAATGGCAATGTTGTCCCAGTGGAGGAAAGAAGTTAGACCGAGGATGCACTTAAGGTAGGTGGAAACTCTGAGTTAAGTGCAGGCCAAGTCCCTTATGCTTCCAAAACGTATATACGCTCTTCAGGCAAACACTCATACATGGCACTGTTTTCCCAGAGTGGAAAGAAGATAGAACTAGGACAGACGCGAGGCAAGTTGAAGACTCTGAGATAACTCTACACCTAGGTCCTTACGCTTCCAAAACGTAAAACGCTACTAAGGCGAATACTCATAAATGGCCCTGTTTTCCCAGTTCAGAAAAGAAGTGAGAAGAAGGACGAACTCTAGGCTGCTTGGATACTCTGAGTTATGTGTATGCCAAGTCCCATATGCTTCCAAAACCTGGGAACGCTACTAAGGCGAATACTCATAAAGAGCAATGTTGTCCCAGTGGAGGAAAGAAGTTAGATCGAGGACACACTTAAGGTAGGTTGGAGACTCTGAGTTAAGTGCAGGCCAAGTCCCTTATGCTTCCAAAACATATCAACGCTCTTCAGGCAAACACTCATAAATGGCATTGTTTTCGCAGTGAGGAATGAAGTTAGAACAAGGAGAGATGCTAGGCCGGTTGAATACACTGAGATAAGTGGAAGCGTAGGCCCTTATGCTTCCAAAACGTAAAAACGCTACTAAGGCGATTACTCATAAATGGCAATGTTGTCCCAGTGGAGGAAAGAAGTTAGACCGAGGATGCACATAAGGTAGGTGGAAACTCTGAGTTAAGTGCAGGCCAAGTCCCTTATGCTTCCAAAACGTATATACGCTCTTCAGGCAAACACTCATACATGGCACTGTTTTCCCAGAGTGGAAAGAAGATAGAACTAGGACAGACGCGAGGCAAGTTGAAGACTCTGAGATAACTCTACACCTAGGTCCTTACGCTTCCAAAACGTAAAACGCTACTAAGGCGAATACTCATAAATGGCCCTGTTTTCCCAGTTCAGAAAAGAAGTGAGAAGAAGGACGAACTCTAGGCTGCTTGGATACTCTGAGTTATGTGTATGCCTAGTCCCATATGCTTCCAAAACCTGGGAACGCTACTAAGGCGAATACTCATAAAGAGCAATGTTGTCCCAGTGGAGGAAAGAAGTTAGATCGAGGACACACTTAAGGTAGGTTGGAGACTCTGAGTTAAGTGCAGGCCAAGTCCCTTATTCTTCCAAAACATATCAACGCTCTTCAGGCAAACACTCATAAATGGCATTGTTTTCGAAGTGAGGAATGAAGTTAGAACAAGGAGAGATGCTAGGCCGGTTGAATACTCTCAGATATGTGGAAGCCTAGGCCCTTATGCTTCCTAAACTGAAAAACGCTACTAGGCGAATCCTCATAAGTGGGAGAGTTTTCCTATTTCAGAAAATAATTGAGAAGAAGGACGGACTCTAGGCTGCTTGGACACTCTGAGTTAAGTGCACGTCAGTCCCTTATGCTTCCCAAACGTATAAACGCTACTAAGGCCAATACTCATAAATGGCAGTGTTGTCCCAGTGGAGGAAAGAAGTTAGAACGAGGACGGACGTAAGGCAGGTTGGATACTCTGAGTTACAGGCAGGCCAAGTCCCTTCTACTTCCAAAACGTATAAACGCTCTTCAGGCAAACACTCATAAATGACACTGTGATCCCAGGGAGGAAAGAAATTAGAACTCGGACACAGGCTAGGCAGGTTGAATAATCTGAGATAACTGCACGCCTAGGCACTTATGGCTCCAAAACGTAAAACGCTATTAAGTTGAATACTCATAGTAGGCTATGTTTTCCCAGTTCAGAAAAGAAGTGAAAACAAGGACGTACTCTAGGCTGCTTGGATACTCTGAGTTAAGGGCAACCCAGTCCCTTATGCTTCGAAAACTTATAAACGCGACTAAGGCAAATACTCATAAATGGCAATGCTGTCCCAGTGGAGGAAAGAAGTTAGAATGAGGACGGACTTAAGGCAGGTTGGATACTCTGAGTTACAGGCAAGCCAAGGCCCTTCTGCTTCCAAAACGTATAAACGCTCTTCAGGCAAACACTCATCCATGGCACTGTTTTCCCAGAGTGGAAAGAAGACAGAACTAGGACAGACGCGAGGCAGGTTGAAGACTCTGAGATAACTCTACACCTAGGTCCTTATGCTTCCAAAACGTAAAACGCTACTAAGGCGAATACTCATAAATGGCCCTGTTTTCCCAGTTCAGAAAAGAAGTGAGAAGAAGGACGAACTCTAGGCTGCTTGGATACTCTGAGTTATGTGTATGCCAAGTCCCATATGCTTCCAAAACCTGGGAACGCTGCTAAGGCGAATACTCATAAATAGCAATGTTGTCCCAGTGGAGGAAAGAAGTTAGATCGAGGACACACTTAAGGTAGGTTGGAGACTCTGAGTTAAGTGCAGGCCAAGTCCCTTAGGCTTCCAAAACATATCAACGCTCTTCAGGCAAACACTCATAAATGGCATTGTTTTCGCCGTGAGGAATGAAGTTAGAACAAGGAAAGACGCTAGGCCGGTTGAATACTCTCAGATATGTGGAAGCCTAGGCCCTTATGCTTCCTAAACTGAAAAACGCTACTAAGGCGAATCCTCATAAGAGGGAGAGTTTTCCTATTTCAGAAAATAATTGAGAAGAAGAACGGACTCTAGGCTGCTTGGACACTCTGAGTTAAGTGCACGTCAGTCCCTTATGCTTCCCAAACGTATAAACGCTTCTAAGGCCAATACTCATTAATGGCCATGTTGTCTCAGTTGAGGAAAGAACTTAGAACTAGGACGGACTTAAGGAAGGTTGGATACTCTGAGTTACAGGCAGGCCAAGTCCCTTATGCTTCCAAAACCTGTGAATGCTCCTAAGGCAAATACTCATAAATGGCAATGTGGTCCCAGTGGAGGAAAGAAGTTAGATCGAGGACGCACTTAAGGCAGGTTGTAAACTCTGAGTTAAGTGCAGGCCAAGTCCCTTATGCTTCCAAAACATATCAACGCTCTTCAGGCAAACACTCATAAATGGCAAAGTTTTCGCAGTGAGGAATGAAGTTAGAACAAGGAGAGACGCTAGGCCGGTTGAATACTCTGAGATAAGTGGAAGACTAGGCCCTTATGCTTCCAAAACGTAAAAACGCTACTACGGCGATTACACATAAATGGCAATGTTGTCCCAGTGGAGGAAAGAAGTTAGATCGAGGATGCACTTAAGGTAAGTGGAATCTCTGAGTTAAGTGCAGGCCAAGTCCCTTATGCTTCCAAAACGTATAAACGCTCTTCAGGCAAACACTCATACATGGCACTGTTTTCCCAGAGTGGAAAGAAGATAGAACTAGGACAGAAGCGAGGCAAGTTGAAGACTCTGAGATATCTCTACACCTAGGTCCTTACACTTCCAAAACGTAAAACGCTACTAAGGCGAATACTCATAAATGGCCCTGTTTTCCCAGTTCAGAAAAGAAGTGAGAAGAAGGACGAACTCTAGGCTGCTTGGATACTCTGAGTTATGTGTATGCCAAGTCCCATATGCTTCCAAAACCTGGGAACGCTACTAAGGCGAATACTCATAAACAGCAATGTTGTCCCAGTTGAGGAAAGAAGTTAGATCGAGGACACACTTAAGGTAGGTTGGAGACTCTGAGTTAAGTGCAGGCCAAGTCCCTTATGCTTCCAAAACATATCAACGCTCTTCAGGCAAACACTCATAAATGGCATTATTTTCGCAGTGAGGAATGAAGTTAGAACAAGGAGTGATGCTAGGCCGGTTGAATACACTGAGATAAGTGGAAGCGTAGGCCCTTATGCTTCCAAAACGTAAAAACGCTACTAAGGCGATTACTCATAAATGGCAATGTTGTCCCAGTGGAGGAAAGAAGTTAGACCGAGGATGCACTTAAGGTAGGTGGAAACTCTGAGTTAAGTGCAGGCCAAGTCCCTTATGCTTCCAAAACGTATATACGCTCTTCAGGCAAACACTCATACATGGCACTGTTTTCCCAGAGTGGAAAGAAGATAGAACTAGGACAGACGCGAGGCAAGTTGAAGACTCTGAGATAACTCTACACCTAGGTCCTTACGCTTCCAAAACGTAAAACGCTACTAAGGCGAATACTCATAAATGGCCCTGTTTTCCCAGTTCAGAAAAGAAGTGAGAAGAAGGACGAACTCTAGACTGCTTGGATACTCTGAGTTATGTGTATGCCTAGTCCCATATGCTTCCAAAACCTGGGAACGCTACTAAGGCGAATACTCATAAAGAGCAATGTTGTCCCAGTGGAGGAAAGAAGTTAGATCGAGGACACACTTAAGGTAGGTTGGAGACTCTGAGTTAAGTGCAGGCCAAGTCCCTTATGCTTCCAAAACATATCAACGCTCTTCAGGCAAACACTCATAAATGGCATTGTTTTCGAAGTGAGGAATGAAGTTAGAACAAGGAGAGATGCTAGGCCGGTTGAATACTCTCAGATATGTGGAAGCCTAGGCCCTTATGCTTCCTAAACTGAAAAACGCTACTAGGCGAATCCTCATAAGTGGGAGAGTTTTCCTATTTCAGAAAATAATTGAGAAGAAGGACGGACTCTAGGCTGCTTGGACACTCTGAGTTAAGTGCACGTCAGTCCCTTATGCTTCCCAAACGTATAAACGCTACTAAGGCCAATACTCATAAATGGCAGTGTTGTCCCAGTGGAGGAAAGAAGTTAGAACGAGGACGGACGTAAGGCAGGTTGGATACTCTGAGTTACAGGCAGGCCAAGTCCCTTCTACTTCCAAAACGTATAAACGCTCTTCAGGCAAACACTCATAAATGACACTGTGATCCCAGGGAGGAAAGAAATTAGAACTCGGACACAGGCTAGGCAGGTTGAATAATCTGAGATAACTGCACGCCTAGGCACTTATGGCTCCAAAACGTAAAACGCTATTAAGTTGAATACTCATAGTAGGCTATGTTTTCCCAGTTCAGAAAAGAAGTGAAAACAAGGACGTACTCTAGGCTGCTTGGATACTCTGAGTTAAGGGCAACCCAGTCCCTTATGCTTCGAAAACTTATAAACGCGACTAAGGCAAATACTCATAAATGGCAATGCTGTCCCAGTGGAGGAAAGAAGTTAGAATGAGGACGGACTTAAGGCAGGTTGGATACTCTGAGTTACAGGCAAGCCAAGGCCCTTCTGCTTCCAAAACGTATAAACGCTCTTCAGGCAAACACTCATCCATGGCACTGTTTTCCCAGAGTGGAAAGAAGACAGAACTAGGACAGACGCGAGGCAGGTTGAAGACTCTGAGATAACGCTACACCTAGGTCCTTATGCTTCCAAAACGTAAAACGCTACTAAGGCGAATACTCATAAATGGCCCTGTTTTCCCAGTTCAGAAAAGAAGTGAGAAGAAGGACGAACTCTAGGCTGCTTGGATACTCTGAGTTATGTGTATGCCAAGTCCCATATGCTTCCAAAACCTGGGAACGCTGCTAAGGCGAATACTCATAAATAGCAATGTTGTCCCAGTGGAGGAAAGAAGTTAGATCGAGGACACACTTAAGGTAGGTTGGAGACTCTGAGTTAAGTGCAGGCCAAGTCCCTTAGGCTTCCAAAACATATCAACGCTCTTCAGGCAAACACTCATAAATGGCATTGTTTTCGCCGTGAGGAATGAAGTTAGAACAAGGAAAGACGCTAGGCCGGTTGAATACTCTCAGATATGTGGAAGCCTAGGCCCTTATGCTTCCTAAACTGAAAAACGCTACTAAGGCGAATCCTCATAAGAGGGAGAGTTTTCCTATTTCAGAAAATAATTGAGAAGAAGAACGGACTCTAGGCTGCTTGGACACTCTGAGTTAAGTGCACGTCAGTCCCTTATGCTTCCCAAACGTATAAACGCTTCTAAGGCCAATACTCATTAATGGCCATGTTGTCTCAGTTGAGGAAAGAACTTAGAACTAGGACGGACTTAAGGAAGGTTGGATACTCTGAGTTACAGGCAGGCCAAGTCCCTTATGCTTCCAAAACCTGTGAATGCTCCTAAGGCAAATACTCATAAATGGCAATGTGGTCCCAGTGGAGGAAAGAAGTTAGATCGAGGACGCACTTAAGGCAGGTTGTAAACTCTGAGTTAAGTGCAGGCCAAGTCCCTTATGCTTCCAAAACATATCAACGCTCTTCAGGCAAACACTCATAAATGGCAAAGTTTTCGCAGTGAGGAATGAAGTTAGAACAAGGAGAGACGCTAGGCCGGTTGAATACTCTGAGATAAGTGGAAGACTAGGCCCTTATGCTTCCAAAACGTAAAAACGCTACTACGGCGATTACACATAAATGGCAATGTTGTCCCAGTGGAGGAAAGAAGTTAGATCGAGGATGCACTTAAGGTAAGTGGAAACTCTGAGTTAAGTGCAGGCCAAGTCCCTTATGCTTCCAAAACGTATAAACGCTCTTCAGGCAAACACTCATACATGGCACTGTTTTCCCAGAGTGGAAAGAAGATAGAACTAGGACAGAAGCGAGGCAAGTTGAAGACTCTGAGATATCTCTACACCTAGGTCCTTACGCTTCCAAAACGTAAAACGCTACTAAGGCGAATACTCATAAATGGCCCTGTTTTCCCAGTTCAGAAAAGAAGTGAGAAGAAGGACGAACTCTAGGCTGCTTGGATACTCTGAGTTATGTGTATGCCAAGTCCCATATGCTTCCAAAACCTGGGAACGCTACTAAGGCGAATACTCATAAAGAGCAATGTTGTCCCAGTGGAGGAAAGAAGTTAGATCGAGGACACACTTAAGGTAGGTTGGAGACTCTGAGTTAAGTGCAGGCCAAGTCCCTTATGCTTCCAAAACATATCAACGCTCTTCAGGCAAACACTCATAAATGGCATTGTTTTCGCAGTGAGGAATGAAGTTAGAACAAGGAGAGATGCTAGGCCGGTTGAATACACTGAGATAAGTGGAAGCGTAGGCCCTTATGCTTCCAAAACGTAAAAACGCTACTAAGGCGATTACTCATAAATGGCAATGTTGTCCCAGTGGAGGAAAGAAGTTAGACCGAGGATGCACTTAAGGTAGGTGGAAACTCTGAGTTAAGTGCAGGCCAAGTCCCTTATGCTTCCAAAACGTATATACGCTCTTCAGGCAAACACTCATACATGGCACTGTTTTCCCAGAGTGGAAAGAAGATAGAACTAGGACAGACGCGAGGCAAGTTGAAGACTCTGAGATAACTCTACACCTAGGTCCTTACGCTTCCAAAACGTAAAACGCTACTAAGGCGAATACTCATAAATGGCCCTGTTTTCCCAGTTCAGAAAAGAAGTGAGAAGAAGGACGAACTCTAGGCTGCTTGGATACTCTGAGTTATGTGTATGCCTAGTCCCATATGCTTCCAAAACCTGGGAACGCTACTAAGGCGAATACTCATAAAGAGCAATGTTGTCCCAGTGGAGGAAAGAAGTTAGATCGAGGACACACTTAAGGTAGGTTGGAGACTCTGAGTTAAGTGCAGGCCAAGTCCCTTATTCTTCCAAAACATATCAACGCTCTTCAGGCAAACACTCATAAATGGCATTGTTTTCGAAGTGAGGAATGAAGTTAGAACAAGGAGAGATGCTAGGCCGGTTGAATACTCTCAGATATGTGGAAGCCTAGGCCCTTATGCTTCCTAAACTGAAAAACGCTACTAGGCGAATCCTCATAAGTGGGAGAGTTTTCCTATTTCAGAAAATAATTGAGAAGAAGGACGGACTCTAGGCTGCTTGGACACTCTGAGTTAAGTGCACGTCAGTCCCTTATGCTTCCCAAACGTATAAACGCTACTAAGGCCAATACTCATAAATGGCAGTGTTGTCCCAGTGGAGGAAAGAAGTTAGAACGAGGACGGACGTAAGGCAGGTTGGATACTCTGAGTTACAGGCAGGCCAAGTCCCTTCTACTTCCAAAACGTATAAACGCTCTTCAGGCAAACACTCATAAATGACACTGTTATCCCAGGGAGGAAAGAAATTAGAACTCGGACACAGGCTAGGCAGGTTGAATAATCTGAGATAACTGCACGCCTAGGCACTTATGGCTCCAAAACGTAAAACGCTATTAAGTTGAATACTCATAGTAGGCTATGTTTTCCCAGTTCAGAAAAGAAGTGAAAACAAGGACGTACTCTAGGCTGCTTGGATACTCTGAGTTAAGGGCAACCCAGTCCCTTATGCTTCGAAAACTTATAAACGCGACTAAGGCAAATACTCATAAATGGCAATGCTGTCCCAGTGGAGGAAAGAAGTTAGAATGAGGACGGACTTAAGGCAGGTTGGATACTCTGAGTTACAGGCAAGCCAAGGCCCTTCTGCTTCCAAAACGTATAAACGCTCTTCAGGCAAACACTCATCCATGGCACTGTTTTCCCAGAGTGGAAAGAAGACAGAACTAGGACAGACGCGAGGCAGGTTGAAGACTCTGAGATAACTCTACACCTAGGTCCTTACGCTTCCAAAACGTAAAACGCTACTAAGGCGAATACTCATAAATGGCCCTGTTTTCCCAGTTCAGAAAAGAAGTGAGAAGAAGGACGAACTCTAGGCTGCTTGGATACTCTGAGTTATGTGTATGCCAAGTCCCATATGCTTCCAAAACCTGGGAACGCTACTAAGGCGAATACTCATAAAGAGCAATGTTGTCCCAGTGGAGGAAAGAAGTTAGATCGAGGACACACTTAAGGTAGGTTGGAGACTCTGAGTTAAGTGCAGGCCAAGTCCCTTATGCTTCCAAAACATATCAACGCTCTTCAGGCAAACACTCATAAATGGCATTGTTTTCGCAGTGAGGAATGAAGTTAGAACAAGGAGAGATGCTAGGCCGGTTGAATACACTGAGATTAGTGGAAGCGTAGGCCCTTATGCTTCCAAAACGTAAAAACGCTACTAAGGCGATTACTCATAAATGGCAATGTTGTCCCAGTGGAGGAAAGAATTTAGACCGAGGATGCACTTAAGGTAGGTGGAAACTCTGAGTTAAGTGCAGGCCAAGTCCCTTATGCTTCCAAAACGTATATACGCTCTTCAGGCAAACACTCATACATGGCACTGTTTTCCCAGAGTGGAAAGAAGATAGAACTAGGACAGACGCGAGGCAAGTTGAAGACTCTGAGATAACTCTACACCTAGGTCCTTACGCTTCCAAAACGTAAAACGCTACTAAGGCGAATACTCATAAATGGCCCTGTTTTCCCAGTTCAGAAAAGAAGTGAGAAGAAGGACGAACTCTAGGCTGCTTGGATACTCTGAGTTATGTGTATGCCTAGTCCCATATGCTTCCAAAACCTGGGAACGCTACTAAGGCGAATACTCATAAAGAGCAATGTTGTCCCAGTGGAGGAAAGAAGTTAGATCGAGGACACACTTAAGGTAGGTTGGAGACTCTGAGTTAAGTGCAGGCCAAGTCCCTTATTCTTCCAAAACATATCAACGCTCTTCAGGCAAACACTCATAAATGGCATTGTTTTCGAAGTGAGGAATGAAGTTAGAACAAGGAGAGATGCTAGGCCGGTTGAATACTCTCAGATATGTGGAAGCCTAGGCCCTTATGCTTCCTAAACTGAAAAACGCTACTAGGCGAATCCTCATAAGTGGGAGAGTTTTCCTATTTCAGAAAATAATTGAGAAGAAGGACGGACTCTAGGCTGCTTGGACACTCTGAGTTAAGTGCACGTCAGTCCCTTATGCTTCCCAAACGTATAAACGCTACTAAGGCCAATACTCATAAATGGCAGTGTTGTCCCAGTGGAGGAAAGAAGTTAGAACGAGGACGGACGTAAGGCAGGTTGGATACTCTGAGTTACAGGCAGGCCAAGTCCCTTCTACTTCCAAAACGTATAAACGCTCTTCAGGCAAACACTCATAAATGACACTGTGATCCCAGGGAGGAAAGAAATTAGAACTCGGACACAGGCTAGGCAGGTTGAATAATCTGAGATAACTGCACGCCTAGGCACTTATGGCTCCAAAACGTAAAACGCTATTAAGTTGAATACTCATAGTAGGCTATGTTTTCCCAGTTCAGAAAAGAAGTGAAAACAAGGACGTACTCTAGGCTGCTTGGATACTCTGAGTTAAGGGCAACCCAGTCCCTTATGCTTCAAAAACTTATAAACGCGACTAAGGCAAATACTCATAAATGGCAATGCTGTCCCAGTGGAGGAAAGAAGTTAGAATGAGGACGGACTTAAGGCAGGTTGGATACTCTGAGTTACAGGCAAGCCAAGGCCCTTCTGCTTCCAAAACGTATAAACGCTCTTCAGGCAAACACTCATCCATGGCACTGTTTTCCCAGAGTGGAAAGAAGACAGAACTAGGACAGACGCGAGGCAGGTTGAAGACTCTGAGATAACTCTACACCTAGGTCCTTATGCTTCCAAAACGTAAAACGCTACTAAGGCGAATACTCATAAATGGCCCTGTTTTCCCAGTTCAGAAAAGAAGTGAGAAGAAGGACGAACTCTAGGCTGCTTGGATACTCTGAGTTATGTGTATGCCAAGTCCCATATGCTTCCAAAACCTGGGAACGCTGCTAAGGCGAATACTCATAAATAGCAATGTTGTCCCAGTGGAGGAAAGAAGTTAGATCGAGGACACACTTAAGGTAGGTTGGAGACTCTGAGTTAAGTGCAGGCCAAGTCCCTTAGGCTTCCAAAACATATCAACGCTCTTCAGGCAAACACTCATAAATGGCATTGTTTTCGCCGTGAGGAATGAAGTTAGAACAAGGAAAGACGCTAGGCCGGTTGAATACTCTCAGATATGTGGAAGCCTAGGCCCTTATGCTTCCTAAACTGAAAAACGCTACTAAGGCGAATCCTCATAAGAGGGAGAGTTTTCCTATTTCAGAAAATAATTGAGAAGAAGAACGGACTCTAGGCTGCTTGGACACTCTGAGTTAAGTGCACGTCAGTCCCTTATGCTTCCCAAACGTATAAACGCTTCTAAGGCCAATACTCATTAATGGCCATGTTGTCTCAGTTGAGGAAAGAACTTAGAACTAGGACGGACTTAAGGAAGGTTGGATACTCTGAGTTACAGGCAGGCCAAGTCCCTTATGCTTCCAAAACCTGTGAATGCTCCTAAGGCAAATACTCATAAATGGCAATGTGGTCCCAGTGGAGGAAAGAAGTTAGATCGAGGACGCACTTAAGGCAGGTTGTAAACTCTGAGTTAAGTGCAGGCCAAGTCCCTTATGCTTCCAAAACATATCAACGCTCTTCAGGCAAACACTCATAAATGGCAAAGTTTTCGCAGTGAGGAATGAAGTTAGAACAAGGAGAGACGCTAGGCCGGTTGAATACTCTGAGATAAGTGGAAGACTAGGCCCTTATGCTTCCAAAACGTAAAAACGCTACTACGGCGATTACACATAAATGGCAATGTTGTCGCAGTGGAGGAAAGAAGTTAGACCGAGGATGCACTTAAAGTAGGTGGAAACTCTGAGTTAAGTGCAGGCCAAGTCCCTTATGCTTCCAAAACGTATATACGCTCTTCAGGCAAACACTCATACATGGCACTGTTTTCCCAGAGTGGAAAGAAGATAGAACTAGGACAGACGCGAGGCAAGTTGAAGACTCTGAGATAACTCTACACCTAGGTCCTTACGCTTCCAAAACGTAAAACGCTACTAAGGCGAATACTCATAAATGGCCCTGTTTTCCCAGTTCAGAAAAGAAGTGAGAAGAAGGACGAACTCTAGGCTGCTTGGATACTCTGAGTTATGTGTATGCCAAGTCCCATATGCTTCCAAAACCTGGGAACGCTACTAAGGCGAATACTCATAAAGAGCAATGTTGTCCCAGTGGAGGAAAGAAGTTAGATCGAGGACACACTTAAGGTAGGTTGGAGACTCTGAGTTAAGTGCAGGCCAAGTCCCTTATGCTTCCAAAACATATCAACGCTCTTCAGGCAAACACTCATAAATGGCATTGTTTTCGCAGTGAGGAATGAAGTTAGAACAAGGAGAGATGCTAGGCCGGTTGAATACACTGAGATAAGTGGAAGCGTAGGCCCTTATGCTTCCAAAACGTAAAAACGCTACTAAGGCGATTACTCATAAATGGCAATGTTGTCCCAGTGGAGGAAAGAAGTTAGACCGAGGATGCACTTAAGGTAGGTGGAAACTCTGAGTTAAGTGCAGGCCAAGTCCCTTATGCTTCCAAAACGTATATACGCTCTTCAGGCAAACACTCATACATGGCACTGTTTTCCCAGAGTGGAAAGAAGATAGAACTAGGACAGACGCGAGGCAAGTTGAAGACTCTGAGATAACTCTACACCTAGGTCCTTACGCTTCCAAAACGTAAAACGCTACTAAGGCGAATACTCATAAATGGCCCTGTTTTCCCAGTTCAGAAAAGAAGTGAGAAGAAGGACGAACTCTAGACTGCTTGGATACTCTGAGTTATGTGTATGCCTAGTCCCATATGCTTCCAAAACCTGGGAACGCTACTAAGGCGAATACTCATAAAGAGCAATGTTGTCCCAGTGGAGGAAAGAAGTTAGATCGAGGACACACTTAAGGTAGGTTGGAGACTCTGAGTTAAGTGCAGGCCAAGTCCCTTATGCTTCCAAAACATATCAACGCTCTTCAGGCAAACACTCATAAATGGCATTGTTTTCGAAGTGAGGAATGAAGTTAGAACAAGGAGAGATGCTAGGCCGGTTGAATACTCTCAGATATGTGGAAGCCTAGGCCCTTATGCTTCCTAAACTGAAAAACGCTACTAGGCGAATCCTCATAAGTGGGAGAGTTTTCCTATTTCAGAAAATAATTGAGAAGAAGGACGGACTCTAGGCTGCTTGGACACTCTGAGTTAAGTGCACGTCAGTCCCTTATGCTTCCCAAACGTATAAACGCTACTAAGGCCAATACTCATAAATGGCAGTGTTGTCCCAGTGGAGGAAAGAAGTTAGAACGAGGACGGACGTAAGGCAGGTTGGATACTCTGAGTTACAGGCAGGCCAAGTCCCTTCTACTTCCAAAACGTATAAACGCTCTTCAGGCAAACACTCATAAATGACACTGTGATCCCAGGGAGGAAAGAAATTAGAACTCGGACACAGGCTAGGCAGGTTGAATAATCTGAGATAACTGCACGCCTAGGCACTTATGGCTCCAAAACGTAAAACGCTATTAAGTTGAATACTCATAGTAGGCTATGTTTTCCCAGTTCAGAAAAGAAGTGAAAACAAGGACGTACTCTAGGCTGCTTGGATACTCTGAGTTAAGGGCAACCCAGTCCCTTATGCTTCGAAAACTTATAAACGCGACTAAGGCAAATACTCATAAATGGCAATGCTGTCCCAGTGGAGGAAAGAAGTTAGAATGAGGACGGACTTAAGGCAGGTTGGATACTCTGAGTTACAGGCAAGCCAAGGCCCTTCTGCTTCCAAAACGTATAAACGCTCTTCAGGCAAACACTCATCCATGGCACTGTTTTCCCAGAGTGGAAAGAAGACAGAACTAGGACAGACGCGAGGCAGGTTGAAGACTCTGAGATAACTCTACACCTAGGTCCTTATGCTTCCAAGACGTAAAACGCTACTAAGGCGAATACTCATAAATGGCCCTGTTTTCCCAGTTCAGAAAAGAAGTGAGAAGAAGGACGAACTCTAGGCTGCTTGGATACTCTGAGTTATGTGTATGCCAAGTCCCATATGCTTCCAAAACCTGGGAACGCTGCTAAGGCGAATACTCATAAATAGCAATGTTGTCCCAGTGGAGGAAAGAAGTTAGATCGAGGACACACTTAAGGTAGGTTGGAGACTCTGAGTTAAGTGCAGGCCAAGTCCCTTAGGCTTCCAAAACATATCAACGCTCTTCAGGCAAACACTCATAAATGGCATTGTTTTCGCCGTGAGGAATGAAGTTAGAACAAGGAAAGACGCTAGGCCGGTTGAATACTCTCAGATATGTGGAAGCCTAGGCCCTTATGCTTCCTAAACTGAAAAACGCTACTAAGGCGAATCCTCATAAGAGGGAGAGTTTTCCTATTTCAGAAAATAATTGAGAAGAAGAACGGACTCTAGGCTGCTTGGACACTCTGAGTTAAGTGCACGTCAGTCCCTTATGCTTCCCAAACGTATAAACGCTTCTAAGGCCAATACTCATTAATGGCCATGTTGTCTCAGTTGAGGAAAGAACTTAGAACTAGGACGGACTTAAGGAAGGTTGGATACTCTGAGTTACAGGCAGGCCAAGTCCCTTATGCTTCCAAAACCTGTGAATGCTCCTAAGGCAAATACTCATAAATGGCAATGTGGTCCCAGTGGAGGAAAGAAGTTAGATCGAGGACGCACTTAAGGCAGGTTGTAAACTCTGAGTTAAGTGCAGGCCAAGTCCCTTATGCTTCCAAAACATATCAACGCTCTTCAGGCAAACACTCATAAATGGCAAAGTTTTCGCAGTGAGGAATGAAGTTAGAACAAGGAGAGACGCTAGGCCGGTTGAATACTCTGAGATAAGTGGAAGACTAGGCCCTTATGCTTCCAAAACGTAAAAACGCTACTACGGCGATTACACATAAATGGCAATGTTGTCCCAGTGGAGGAAAGAAGTTAGATCGAGGATGCACTTAAGGTAAGTGGAAACTCTGAGTTAAGTGCAGGCCAAGTCCCTTATGCTTCCAAAACGTATAAACGCTCTTCAGGCAAACACTCATCCATGGCACTGTTTTCCCAGAGTGGAAAGAAGATAGAACTAGGACAGAAGCGAGGCAAGTTGAAGACTCTGAGATATCTCTACAGCTAGGTCCTTACGCTTCCAAAACATAAAACGCTACTAAGGCGAATACTCATAAATGGCCCTGTTTTCCCAGTTCAGAAAAGAAGTGAGAAGAAGGACGAACTCTAGGCTGCTTGGATACTCTGAGTTATGTGTATGCCAAGTCCCATATGCTTCCAAAACCTGGGAACGCTACTAAGGCGAATACTCATAAATAGCAATGTTGTCCCAGTGGAGGAAAGAAGTTAGATCGAGGACACACTTAAGGTAGGTTGGAGACTCTGAGTTAAGTGCAGGCCAAGTCCCTTAGGCTTCCAAAACATATCAACGCTCTTCAGGCAAACACTCATAAATGGCATTGTTTTCGCCGTGAGGAATGAAGTTAGAACAAGGAAAGACGCTAGGCCGGTTGAATACTCTCAGATATGTGGAAGCCTAGGCCCTTATGCTTCCTAAACTGAAAAACGCTACTAAGGCGAATCCTCATAAGAGGGAGAGTTTTCCTATTTCAGAAAATAATTGAGAAGAAGAACGGACTCTAGGCTGCTTGGACACTCTGAGTTAAGTGCACGTCAGTCCCTTATGCTTCCCAAACGTATAAACGCTTCTAAGGCCAATACTCATTAATGGCCATGTTGTCTCAGTTGAGGAAAGAACTTAGAACTAGGACGGACTTAAGGAAGGTTGGATACTCTGAGTTACAGGCAGGCCAAGTCCCTTATGCTTCCAAAACCTGTGAATGCTCCTAAGGCAAATACTCATAAATGGCAATGTGGTCCCAGTGGAGGAAAGAAGTTAGATCGAGGACGCACTTAAGGCAGGTTGTAAACTCTGAGTTAAGTGCAGGCCAAGTCCCTTATGCTTCCAAAACATATCAACGCTCTTCAGGCAAACACTCATAAATGGCAAAGTTTTCGCAGTGAGGAATGAAGTTAGAACAAGGAGAGACGCTAGGCCGGTTGAATACTCTGAGATAAGTGGAAGACTAGGCCCTTATGCTTCCAAAACGTAAAAACGCTACTACGGCGATTACACATAAATGGCAATGTTGTCCCAGTGGAGGAAAGAAGTTAGATCGAGGATGCACTTAAGGTAAGTGGAATCTCTGAGTTAAGTGCAGGCCAAGTCCCTTATGCTTCCAAAACGTATAAACGCTCTTCAGGCAAACACTCATACATGGCACTGTTTTCCCAGAGTGGAAAGAAGATAGAACTAGGACAGAAGCGAGGCAAGTTGAAGACTCTGAGATATCTCTACACCTAGGTCCTTACACTTCCAAAACGTAAAACGCTACTAAGGCGAATACTCATAAATGGCCCTGTTTTCCCAGTTCAGAAAAGAAGTGAGAAGAAGGACGAACTCTAGGCTGCTTGGATACTCTGAGTTATGTGTATGCCAAGTCCCATATGCTTCCAAAACCTGGGAACGCTACTAAGGCGAATACTCATAAACAGCAATGTTGTCCCAGTTGAGGAAAGAAGTTAGATCGAGGACACACTTAAGGTAGGTTGGAGACTCTGAGTTAAGTGCAGGCCAAGTCCCTTATGCTTCCAAAACATATCAACGCTCTTCAGGCAAACACTCATAAATGGCATTATTTTCGCAGTGAGGAATGAAGTTAGAACAAGGAGAGATGCTAGGCCGGTTGAATACACTGAGATAAGTGGAAGCGTAGGCCCTTATGCTTCCAAAACGTAAAAACGCTACTAAGGCGATTACTCATAAATGGCAATGTTGTCCCAGTGGAGGAAAGAAGTTAGACCGAGGATGCACTTAAGGTAGGTGGAAACTCTGAGTTAAGTGCAGGCCAAGTCCCTTATGCTTCCAAAACGTATATACGCTCTTCAGGCAAACACTCATACATGGCACTGTTTTCCCAGAGTGGAAAGAAGATAGAACTAGGACAGACGCGAGGCAAGTTGAAGACTCTGAGATAACTCTACACCTAGGTCCTTACGCTTCCAAAACGTAAAACGCTACTAAGGCGAATACTCATAAATGGCCCTGTTTTCCCAGTTCAGAAAAGAAGTGAGAAGAAGGACGAACTCTAGGCTGCTTGGATACTCTGAGTTATGTGTATGCCAAGTCCCATATGCTTCCAAAACCTGGGAACGCTACTAAGGCGAATACTCATAAAGAGCAATGTTGTCCCAGTGGAGGAAAGAAGTTAGATCGAGGACACACTTAAGGTAGGTTGGAGACTCTGAGTTAAGTGCAGGCCAAGTCCCTTATGCTTCCAAAACATATCAACGCTCTTCAGGCAAACACTCATAAATGGCATTGTTTTCGCAGTGAGGAATGAAGTTAGAACAAGGAGAGATGCTAGGCCGGTTGAATACACTGAGATAAGTGGAAGCGTAGGCCCTTATGCTTCCAAAACGTAAAAACGCTACTAAGGCGATTACTCATAAATGGCAATGTTGTCCCAGTGGAGGAAAGAAGTTAGACCGAGGATGCACATAAGGTAGGTGGAAACTCTGAGTTAAGTGCAGGCCAAGTCCCTTATGCTTCCAAAACGTATATACGCTCTTCAGGCAAACACTCATACATGGCACTGTTTTCCCAGAGTGGAAAGAAGATAGAACTAGGACAGACGCGAGGCAAGTTGAAGACTCTGAGATAACTCTACACCTAGGTCCTTACGCTTCCAAAACGTAAAACGCTACTAAGGCGAATACTCATAAATGGCCCTGTTTTCCCAGTTCAGAAAAGAAGTGAGAAGAAGGACGAACTCTAGGCTGCTTGGATACTCTGAGTTATGTGTATGCCTAGTCCCATATGCTTCCAAAACCTGGGAACGCTACTAAGGCGAATACTCATAAAGAGCAATGTTGTCCCAGTGGAGGAAAGAAGTTAGATCGAGGACACACTTAAGGTAGGTTGGAGACTCTGAGTTAAGTGCAGGCCAAGTCCCTTATTCTTCCAAAACATATCAACGCTCTTCAGGCAAACACTCATAAATGGCATTGTTTTCGAAGTGAGGAATGAAGTTAGAACAAGGAGAGATGCTAGGCCGGTTGAATACTCTCAGATATGTGGAAGCCTAGGCCCTTATGCTTCCTAAACTGAAAAACGCTACTAGGCGAATCCTCATAAGTGGGAGAGTTTTCCTATTTCAGAAAATAATTGAGAAGAAGGACGGACTCTAGGCTGCTTGGACACTCTGAGTTAAGTGCACGTCAGTCCCTTATGCTTCCCAAACGTATAAACGCTACTAAGGCCAATACTCATAAATGGCAGTGTTGTCCCAGTGGAGGAAAGAAGTTAGAACGAGGACGGACGTAAGGCAGGTTGGATACTCTGAGTTACAGGCAGGCCAAGTCCCTTCTACTTCCAAAACGTATAAACGCTCTTCAGGCAAACACTCATAAATGACACTGTTATCCCAGGGAGGAAAGAAATTAGAACTCGGACACAGGCTAGGCAAGTTGAATAATCTGAGATAACTGCACGCCTAGGCACTTATGGCTCCAAAACGTAAAACGCTATTAAGTTGAATACTCATAGTAGGCTATGTTTTCCCAGTTCAGAAAAGAAGTGAAAACAAGGACGTACTCTAGGCTGCTTGGATACTCTGAGTTAAGGGCAACCCAGTCCCTTATGCTTCGAAAACTTATAAACGCGACTAAGGCAAATACTCATAAATGGCAATGCTGTCCCAGTGGAGGAAAGAAGTTAGAATGAGGACGGACTTAAGGCAGGTTGGATACTCTGAGTTACAGGCAAGCCAAGGCCCTTCTGCTTCCAAAACGTATAAACGCTCTTCAGGCAAACACTCATCCATGGCACTGTTTTCCCAGAGTGGAAAGAAGACAGAACTAGGACAGACGCGAGGCAGGTTGAAGACTCTGAGATAACTCTACACCTAGGTCCTTATGCTTCCAAAACGTAAAACGCTACTAAGGCGAATACTCATAAATGGCCCTGTTTTCCCAGTTCAGAAAAGAAGTGAGAAGAAGGACGAACTCTAGGCTGCTTGGATACTCTGAGTTATGTGTATGCCAAGTCCCATATGCTTCCAAAACCTGGGAACGCTGCTAAGGCGAATACTCATAAATAGCAATGTTGTCCCAGTGGAGGAAAGAAGTTAGATCGAGGACACACTTAAGGTAGGTTGGAGACTCTGAGTTAAGTGCAGGCCAAGTCCCTTAGGCTTCCAAAACATATCAACGCTCTTCAGGCAAACACTCATAAATGGCATTGTTTTCGCCGTGAGGAATGAAGTTAGAACAAGGAAAGACGCTAGGCCGGTTGAATACTCTCAGATATGTGGAAGCCTAGGCCCTTATGCTTCCTAAACTGAAAAACGCTACTAAGGCGAATCCTCATAAGAGGGAGAGTTTTCCTATTTCAGAAAATAATTGAGAAGAAGAACGGACTCTAGGCTGCTTGGACACTCTGAGTTAAGTGCACGTCAGTCCCTTATGCTTCCCAAACGTATAAACGCTTCTAAGGCCAATACTCATTAATGGCCATGTTGTCTCAGTTGAGGAAAGAACTTAGAACTAGGACGGACTTAAGGAAGGTTGGATACTCTGAGTTACAGGCAGGCCAAGTCCCTTATGCTTCCAAAACCTGTGAATGCTCCTAAGGCAAATACTCATAAATGGCAATGTGGTCCCAGTGGAGGAAAGAAGTTAGATCGAGGACGCACTTAAGGCAGGTTGTAAACTCTGAGTTAAGTGCAGGCCAAGTCCCTTATGCTTCCAAAACATATCAACGCTCTTCAGGCAAACACTCATAAATGGCAAAGTTTTCGCAGTGAGGAATGAAGTTAGAACAAGGAGAGACGCTAGGCCGGTTGAATACTCTGAGATAAGTGGAAGACTAGGCCCTTATGCTTCCAAAACGTAAAAACGCTACTACGGCGATTACACATAAATGGCAATGTTGTCCCAGTGGAGGAAAGAAGTTAGATCGAGGATGCACTTAAGGTAAGTGGAATCTCTGAGTTAAGTGCAGGCCAAGTCCCTTATGCTTCCAAAACGTATAAACGCTCTTCAGGCAAACACTCATACATGGCACTGTTTTCCCAGAGTGGAAAGAAGATAGAACTAGGACAGAAGCGAGGCAGGTTGAAGACTCTGAGATAACTCTACACCTAGGTCCTTACGCTTCCAAAACGTAAAACGCTACTAAGGCGAATACTCATAAATGGCCCTGTTTTCCCAGTTCAGAAAAGAAGTGAGAAGAAGGACGAACTCTAGGCTGCTTGGATACTCTGAGTTATGTGTATGCCAAGTCCCATATGCTTCCAAAACCTGGGAACGCTACTAAGGCGAATACTCATAAACAGCAATGTTGTCCCAGTTGAGGAAAGAAGTTAGATCGAGGACACACTTAAGGTAGGTTGGAGACTCTGAGTTAAGTGCAGGCCAAGTCCCTTATGCTTCCAAAACATATCAACGCTCTTCAGGCAAACACTCATAAATGGCATTATTTTCGCAGTGAGGAATGAAGTTAGAACAAGGAGAGATGCTAGGCCGGTTGAATACACTGAGATAAGTGGAAGCGTAGGCCCTTATGCTTCCAAAACGTAAAAACGCTACTAAGGCGATTACTCATAAATGGCAATGTTGTCCCAGTGGAGGAAAGAAGTTAGACCGAGGATGCACTTAAGGTAGGTGGAAACTCTGAGTTAAGTGCAGGCCAAGTCCCTTATGCTTCCAAAACGTATATACGCTCTTCAGGCAAACACTCATACATGGCACTGTTTTCCCAGAGTGGAAAGAAGATAGAACTAGGACAGACGCGAGGCAAGTTGAAGACTCTGAGATAACTCTACACCTAGGTCCTTACGCTTCCAAAACGTAAAACGCTACTAAGGCGAATACTCATAAATGGCCCTGTTTTCCCAGTTCAGAAAAGAAGTGAGAAGAAGGACGAACTCTAGGCTGCTTGGATACTCTGAGTTATGTGTATGCCAAGTCCCATATGCTTCCAAAACCTGGGAACGCTACTAAGGCGAATACTCATAAAGAGCAATGTTGTCCCAGTGGAGGAAAGAAGTTAGATCGAGGACACACTTAAGGTAGGTTGGAGACTCTGAGTTAAGTGCAGGCCAAGTCCCTTATGCTTCCAAAACATATCAACGCTCTTCAGGCAAACACTCATAAATGGCATTGTTTTCGCAGTGAGGAATGAAGTTAGAACAAGGAGAGATGCTAGGCCGGTTGAATACACTGAGATAAGTGGAAGCGTAGGCCCTTATGCTTCCAAAACGTAAAAACGCTACTAAGGCGATTACTCATAAATGGCAATGTTGTCCCAGTGGAGGAAAGAAGTTAGACCGAGGATGCACTTAAGGTAGGTGGAAACTCTGAGTTAAGTGCAGGCCAAGTCCCTTATGCTTCCAAAACGTATATACGCTCTTCAGGCAAACACTCATACATGGCACTGTTTTCCCAGAGTGGAAAGAAGATAGAACTAGGACAGACGCGAGGCAAGTTGAAGACTCTGAGATAACTCTACACCTAGGTCCTTACGCTTCCAAAACGTAAAACGCTACTAAGGCGAATACTCATAAATGGCCCTGTTTTCCCAGTTCAGAAAAGAAGTGAGAAGAAGGACGAACTCTAGGCTGCTTGGATACTCTGAGTTATGTGTATGCCTAGTCCCATATGCTTCCAAAACCTGGGAACGCTACTAAGGCGAATACTCATAAAGAGCAATGTTGTCCCAGTGGAGGAAAGAAGTTAGATCGAGGACACACTTAAGGTAGGTTGGAGACTCTGAGTTAAGTGCAGGCCAAGTCTCTTATTCTTCCAAAACATATCAACGCTCTTCAGGCAAACACTCATAAATGGCATTGTTTTCGAAGTGAGGAATGAAGTTAGAACAAGGAGAGATGCTAGGCCGGTTGAATACTCTCAGATATGTGGAAGCCTAGGCCCTTATGCTTCCTAAACTGAAAAACGCTACTAGGCGAATCCTCATAAGTGGGAGAGTTTTCCTATTTCAGAAAATAATTGAGAAGAAGGACGGACTCTAGGCTGCTTGGACACTCTGAGTTAAGTGCACGTCAGTCCCTTATGCTTCCCAAACGTATAAACGCTACTAAGGCCAATACTCATAAATGGCAGTGTTGTCCCAGTGGAGGAAAGAAGTTAGAACGAGGACGGACGTAAGGCAGGTTGGATACTCTGAGTTACAGGCAGGCCAAGTCCCTTCTACTTCCAAAACGTATAAACGCTCTTCAGGCAAACACTCATAAATGACACTGTGATCCCAGGGAGGAAAGAAATTAGAACTCGGACACAGGCTAGGCAGGTTGAATAATCTGAGATAACTGCACGCCTAGGCACTTATGGCTCCAAAACGTAAAACGCTATTAAGTTGAATACTCATAGTAGGCTATGTTTTCCCAGTTCAGAAAAGAAGTGAAAAGAAGGACGTACTCTAGGCTGCTTGGATACTCTGAGTTAAGGGCAACCCAGTCCCTTATGCTTCGAAAACTTATAAACGCGACTAAGGCAAATACTCATAAATGGCAATGCTGTCCCAGTGGAGGAAAGAAGTTAGAATGAGGACGGACTTAAGGCAGGTTGGATACTCTGAGTTACAGGCAAGCCAAGGCCCTTCTGCTTCCAAAACGTATAAACGCTCTTCAGGCAAACACTCATCCATGGCACTGTTTTCCCAGAGTGGAAAGAAGACAGAACTAGGACAGACGCGAGGCAGGTTGAAGACTCTGAGATAACTCTACACCTAGGTCCTTATGCTTCCAAAACGTAAAACGCTACTAAGGCGAATACTCATAAATGGCCCTGTTTTCCCAGTTCAGAAAAGAAGTGAGAAGAAGGACGAACTCTAGGCTGCTTGGATACTCTGAGTTATGTGTATGCCAAGTCCCATATGCTTCCAAAACCTGGGAACGCTGCTAAGGCGAATACTCATAAATAGCAATGTTGTCCCAGTGGAGGAAAGAAGTTAGATCGAGGACACACTTAAGGTAGGTTGGAGACTCTGAGTTAAGTGCAGGCCAAGTCCCTTAGGCTTCCAAAACATATCAACGCTCTTCAGGCAAACACTCATAAATGGCATTGTTTTCGCCGTGAGGAATGAAGTTAGAACAAGGAAAGACGCTAGGCCGGTTGAATACTCTCAGATATGTGGAAGCCTAGGCCCTTATGCTTCCTAAACTGAAAAACGCTACTAAGGCGAATCCTCATAAGAGGGAGAGTTTTCCTATTTCAGAAAATAATTGAGAAGAAGAACGGACTCTAGGCTGCTTGGACACTCTGAGTTAAGTGCACGTCAGTCCCTTATGCTTCCCAAACGTATAAACGCTTCTAAGGCCAATACTCATTAATGGCCATGTTGTCTCAGTTGAGGAAAGAACTTAGAACTAGGACGGACTTAAGGAAGGTTGGATACTCTGAGTTACAGGCAGGCCAAGTCCCTTATGCTTCCAAAACCTGTGAATGCTCCTAAGGCAAATACTCATAAATGGCAATGTGGTCCCAGTGGAGGAAAGAAGTTAGATCGAGGACGCACTTAAGGCAGGTTGTAAACTCTGAGTTAAGTGCAGGCCAAGTCCCTTATGCTTCCAAAACATATCAACGCTCTTCAGGCAAACACTCATAAATGGCAAAGTTTTCGCAGTGAGGAATGAAGTTAGAACAAGGAGAGACGCTAGGCCGGTTGAATACTCTGAGATAAGTGGAAGACTAGGCCCTTATGCTTCCAAAACGTAAAAACGCTACTACGGCGATTACACATAAATGGCAATGTTGTCCCAGTGGAGGAAAGAAGTTAGATCGAGGATGCACTTAAGGTAAGTGGAATCTCTGAGTTAAGTGCAGGCCAAGTCCCTTATGCTTCCAAAACGTATAAACGCTCTTCAGGCAAACACTCATACATGGCACTGTTTTCCCAGAGTGGAAAGAAGATAGAACTAGGACAGAAGCGAGGCAAGTTGAAGACTCTGAGATATCTCTACACCTAGGTCCTTACACTTCCAAAACGTAAAACGCTACTAAGGCGAATACTCATAAATGGCCCTGTTTTCCCAGTTCAGAAAAGAAGTGAGAAGAAGGACGAACTCTAGGCTGCTTGGATACTCTGAGTTATGTGTATGCCAAGTCCCATATGCTTCCAAAACCTGGGAACGCTACTAAGGCGAATACTCATAAACAGCAATGTTGTCCCAGTTGAGGAAAGAAGTTAGATCGAGGACACACTTAAGGTAGGTTGGAGACTCTGAGTTAAGTGCAGGCCAAGTCCCTTATGCTTCCAAAACATATCAACGCTCTTCAGGCAAACACTCATAAATGGCATTATTTTCGCAGTGAGGAATGAAGTTAGAACAAGGAGTGATGCTAGGCCGGTTGAATACACTGAGATAAGTGGAAGCGTAGGCCCTTATGCTTCCAAAACGTAAAAACGCTACTAAGGCGATTACTCATAAATGGCAATGTTGTCCCAGTGGAGGAAAGAAGTTAGACCGAGGATGCACTTAAGGTAGGTGGAAACTCTGAGTTAAGTGCAGGCCAAGTCCCTTATGCTTCCAAAACGTATATACGCTCTTCAGGCAAACACTCATACATGGCACTGTTTTCCCAGAGTGGAAAGAAGATAGAACTAGGACAGACGCGAGGCAAGTTGAAGACTCTGAGATAACTCTACACCTAGGTCCTTACGCTTCCAAAACGTAAAACGCTACTAAGGCGAATACTCATAAATGGCCCTGTTTTCCCAGTTCAGAAAAGAAGTGAGAAGAAGGACGAACTCTAGGCTGCTTGGATACTCTGAGTTATGTGTATGCCAAGTCCCATATGCTTCCAAAACCTGGGAACGCTGCTAAGGCGAATACTCATAAATAGCAATGTTGTCCCAGTGGAGGAAAGAAGTTAGATCGAGGACACACTTAAGGTAGGTTGGAGACTCTGAGTTAAGTGCAGGCCAAGTCCCTTAGGCTTCCAAAACATATCAACGCTCTTCAGGCAAACACTCATAAATGGCATTGTTTTCGCCGTGAGGAATGAAGTTAGAACAAGGAAAGACGCTAGGCCGGTTGAATACTCTCAGATATGTGGAAGCCTAGGCCCTTATGCTTCCTAAACTGAAAAACGCTACTAAGGCGAATCCTCATAAGAGGGAGAGTTTTCCTATTTCAGAAAATAATTGAGAAGAAGAACGGACTCTAGGCTGCTTGGACACTCTGAGTTAAGTGCACGTCAGTCCCTTATGCTTCCCAAACGTATAAACGCTTCTAAGGCCAATACTCATTAATGGCCATGTTGTCTCAGTTGAGGAAAGAACTTAGAACTAGGACGGACTTAAGGAAGGTTGGATACTCTGAGTTACAGGCAGGCCAAGTCCCTTATGCTTCCAAAACCTGTGAATGCTCCTAAGGCAAATACTCATAAATGGCAATGTGGTCCCAGTGGAGGAAAGAAGTTAGATCGAGGACGCACTTAAGGCAGGTTGTAAACTCTGAGTTAAGTGCAGGCCAAGTCCCTTATGCTTCCAAAACATATCAACGCTCTTCAGGCAAACACTCATAAATGGCAAAGTTTTCGCAGTGAGGAATGAAGTTAGAACAAGGAGAGACGCTAGGCCGGTTGAATACTCTGAGATAAGTGGAAGACTAGGCCCTTATGCTTCCAAAACGTAAAAACGCTACTACGGCGATTACACATAAATGGCAATGTTGTCCCAGTGGAGGAAAGAAGTTAGATCGAGGATGCACTTAAGGTAAGTGGAATCTCTGAGTTAAGTGCAGGCCAAGTCCCTTATGCTTCCAAAACGTATAAACGCTCTTCAGGCAAACACTCATACATGGCACTGTTTTCCCAGAGTGGAAAGAAGATAGAACTAGGACAGAAGCGAGGCAAGTTGAAGACTCTGAGATATCTCTACACCTAGGTCCTTACACTTCCAAAACGTAAAACGCTACTAAGGCGAATACTCATAAATGGCCCTGTTTTCCCAGTTCAGAAAAGAAGTGAGAAGAAGGACGAACTCTAGGCTGCTTGGATACTCTGAGTTATGTGTATGCCAAGTCCCATATGCTTCCAAAACCTGGGAACGCTACTAAGGCGAATACTCATAAACAGCAATGTTGTCCCAGTTGAGGAAAGAAGTTAGATCGAGGACACACTTAAGGTAGGTTGGAGACTCTGAGTTAAGTGCAGGCCAAGTCCCTTATGCTTCCAAAACATATCAACGCTCTTCAGGCAAACACTCATAAATGGCATTATTTTCGCAGTGAGGAATGAAGTTAGAACAAGGAGTGATGCTAGGCCGGTTGAATACACTGAGATAAGTGGAAGCGTAGGCCCTTATGCTTCCAAAACGTAAAAACGCTACTAAGGCGATTACTCATAAATGGCAATGTTGTCCCAGTGGAGGAAAGAAGTTAGACCGAGGATGCACTTAAGGTAGGTGGAAACTCTGAGTTAAGTGCAGGCCAAGTCCCTTATGCTTCCAAAACGTATATACGCTCTTCAGGCAAACACTCATACATGGCACTGTTTTCCCAGAGTGGAAAGAAGATAGAACTAGGACAGACGCGAGGCAAGTTGAAGACTCTGAGATAACTCTACACCTAGGTCCTTACGCTTCCAAAACGTAAAACGCTACTAAGGCGAATACTCATAAATGGCCCTGTTTTCCCAGTTCAGAAAAGAAGTGAGAAGAAGGACGAACTCTAGACTGCTTGGATACTCTGAGTTATGTGTATGCCTAGTCCCATATGCTTCCAAAACCTGGGAACGCTACTAAGGCGAATACTCATAAAGAGCAATGTTGTCCCAGTGGAGGAAAGAAGTTAGATCGAGGACACACTTAAGGTAGGTTGGAGACTCTGAGTTAAGTGCAGGCCAAGTCCCTTATGCTTCCAAAACATATCAACGCTCTTCAGGCAAACACTCATAAATGGCATTGTTTTCGAAGTGAGGAATGAAGTTAGAACAAGGAGAGATGCTAGGCCGGTTGAATACTCTCAGATATGTGGAAGCCTAGGCCCTTATGCTTCCTAAACTGAAAAACGCTACTAGGCGAATCCTCATAAGTGGGAGAGTTTTCCTATTTCAGAAAATAATTGAGAAGAAGGACGGACTCTAGGCTGCTTGGACACTCTGAGTTAAGTGCACGTCAGTCCCTTATGCTTCCCAAACGTATAAACGCTACTAAGGCCAATACTCATAAATGGCAGTGTTGTCCCAGTGGAGGAAAGAAGTTAGAACGAGGACGGACGTAAGGCAGGTTGGATACTCTGAGTTACAGGCAGGCCAAGTCCCTTCTACTTCCAAAACGTATAAACGCTCTTCAGGCAAACACTCATAAATGACACTGTTATCCCAGGGAGGAAAGAAATTAGAACTCGGACACAGGCTAGGCAGGTTGAATAATCTGAGATAACTGCACGCCTAGGCACTTATGGCTCCAAAACGTAAAACGCTATTAAGTTGAATACTCATAGTAGGCTATGTTTTCCCAGTTCAGAAAAGAAGTGAAAACAAGGACGTACTCTAGGCTGCTTGGATACTCTGAGTTAAGGGCAACCCAGTCCCTTATGCTTCGAAAACTTATAAACGCGACTAAGGCAAATACTCATAAATGGCAATGCTGTCCCAGTGGAGGAAAGAAGTTAGAATGAGGACGGACTTAAGGCAGGTTGGATACTCTGAGTTACAGGCAAGCCAAGGCCCTTCTGCTTCCAAAACGTATAAACGCTCTTCAGGCAAACACTCATCCATGGCACTGTTTTCCCAGAGTGGAAAGAAGACAGAACTAGGACAGACGCGAGGCAGGTTGAAGACTCTGAGATAACTCTACACCTAGGTCCTTATGCTTCCAAAACGTAAAACGCTACTAAGGCGAATACTCATAAATGGCCCTGTTTTCCCAGTTCAGAAAAGAAGTGAGAAGAAGGACGAACTCTAGGCTGCTTGGATACTCTGAGTTATGTGTATGCCAAGTCCCATATGCTTCCAAAACCTGGGAACGCTGCTAAGGCGAATACTCATAAATAGCAATGTTGTCCCAGTGGAGGAAAGAAGTTAGATCGAGGACACACTTAAGGTAGGTTGGTGACTCTGAGTTAAGTGCAGGCCAAGTCCCTTAGGCTTCCAAAACATATCAACGCTCTTCAGGCAAACACTCATAAATGGCATTGTTTTCGCCGTGAGGAATGAAGTTAGAACAAGGAAAGACGCTAGGCCGGTTGAATACTCTCAGATATGTGGAAGCCTAGGCCCTTATGCTTCCTAAACTGAAAAACGCTACTAAGGCGAATCCTCATAAGAGGGAGAGTTTTCCTATTTCAGAAAATAATTGAGAAGAAGAACGGACTCTAGGCTGCTTGGACACTCTGAGTTAATTGCACGTCAGTCCCTTATGCTTCCCAAACGTATAAACGCTTCTAAGGCCAATACTCATTAATGGCCATGTTGTCTCAGTTGAGGAAAGAACTTAGAACTAGGACGGACTTAAGGAAGGTTGGATACTCTGAGTTACAGGCAGGCCAAGTCCCTTATGCTTCCAAAACCTGTGAATGCTCCTAAGGCAAATACTCATAAATGGCAATGTGGTCCCAGTGGAGGAAAGAAGTTAGATCGAGGACGCACTTAAGGCAGGTTGTAAACTCTGAGTTAAGTGCAGGCCAAGTCCCTTATGCTTCCAAAACATATCAACGCTCTTCAGGCAAACACTCATAAATGGCAAAGTTTTCGCAGTGAGGAATGAAGTTAGAACAAGGAGAGACGCTAGGCCGGTTGAATACTCTGAGATAAGTGGAAGACTAGGCCCTTATGCTTCCAAAACGTAAAAACGCTACTACGGCGATTACACATAAATGGCAATGTTGTCCCAGTGGAGGAAAGAAGTTAGATCGAGGATGCACTTAAGGTAAGTGGAAACTCTGAGTTAAGTGCAGGCCAAGTCCCTTATGCTTCCAAAACGTATAAACGCTCTTCAGGCAAACACTCATACATGGCACTGTTTTCCCAGAGTGGAAAGAAGATAGAACTAGGACAGACGCGAGGCAAGTTGAAGACTCTGAGATAACTCTACACCTAGGTCCTTACGCTTCCAAAACGTAAAACGCTACTAAGGCGAATACTCATAAATGGCCCTGTTTTCCCAGTTCAGAAAAGAAGTGAGAAGAAGGACGAACTCTAGGCTGCTTGGATACTCTGAGTTATGTGTATGCCAAGTCCCATATGCTTCCAAAACCTGGGAACGCTACTAAGGCGAATACTCATAAAGAGCAATGTTGTCCCAGTGGAGGAAAGAAGTTAGATCGAGGACACACTTAAGGTAGGTTGGAGACTCTGAGTTAAGTGCAGGCCAAGTCCCTTATGCTTCCAAAACATATCAACGCTCTTCAGGCAAACACTCATAAATGGCATTGTTTTCGCAGTGAGGAATGAAGTTAGAACAAGGAGAGATGCTAGGCCGGTTGAATACACTGAGATAAGTGGAAGCGTAGGCCCTTATGCTTCCAAAACGTAAAAACGCTACTAAGGCGATTACTCATAAATGGCAATGTTGTCCCAGTGGAGGAAAGAAGTTAGACCGAGGATGCACTTAAGGTAGGTGGAAACTCTGAGTTAAGTGCAGGCCAAGTCCCTTATGCTTCCAAAACGTATATACGCTCTTCAGGCAAACACTCATACATGGCACTGTTTTCCCAGAGTGGAAAGAAGATAGAACTAGGACAGACGCGAGGCAAGTTGAAGACTCTGAGATAACTCTACACCTAGGTCCTTACGCTTCCAAAACGTAAAACGCTACTAAGGCGAATACTCATAAATGGCCCTGTTTTCCCAGTTCAGAAAAGAAGTGAGAAGAAGGACGAACTCTAGGCTGCTTGGATACTCTGAGTTATGTGTATGCCTAGTCCCATATGCTTCCAAAACCTGGGAACGCTACTAAGGCGAATACTCATAAAGAGCAATGTTGTCCCAGTGGAGGAAAGAAGTTAGATCGAGGACACACTTAAGGTAGGTTGGAGACTCTGAGTTAAGTGCAGGCCAAGTCCCTTATGCTTCCAAAACATATCAACGCTCTTCAGGCAAACACTCATAAATGGCATTGTTTTCGAAGTGAGGAATGAAGTTAGAACAAGGAGAGATGCTAGGCCGGTTGAATACTCTCAGATATGTGGAAGCCTAGGCCCTTATGCTTCCTAAACTGAAAAACGCTACTAGGCGAATCCTCATAAGTGGGAGAGTTTTCCTATTTCAGAAAATAATTGAGAAGAAGGACGGACTCTAGGCTGCTTGGACACTCTGAGTTAAGTGCACGTCAGTCCCTTATGCTTCCCAAACGTATAAACGCTACTAAGGCCAATACTCATAAATGGCAGTGTTGTCCCAGTGGAGGAAAGAAGTTAGAACGAGGACGGACGTAAGGCAGGTTGGATACTCTGAGTTACAGGCAGGCCAAGTCCCTTCTACTTCCAAAACGTATAAACGCTCTTCAGGCAAACACTCATAAATGACACTGTTATCCCAGGGAGGAAAGAAATTAGAACTCGGACACAGGCTAGGCAGGTTGAATAATCTGAGATAACTGCACGCCTAGGCACTTATGGCTCCAAAACGTAAAACGCTATTAAGTTGAATACTCATAGTAGGCTATGTTTTCCCAGTTCAGAAAAGAAGTGAAAACAAGGACGTACTCTAGGCTGCTTGGATACTCTGAGTTAAGGGCAACCCAGTCCCTTATGCTTCGAAAACTTATAAACGCGACTAAGGCAAATACTCATAAATGGCAATGCTGTCCCAGTGGAGGAAAGAAGTTAGAATGAGGACGGACTTAAGGCAGGTTGGATACTCTGAGTTACAGGCAAGCCAAGGCCCTTCTGCTTCCAAAACGTATAAACGCTCTTCAGGCAAACACTCATCCATGGCACTGTTTTCCCAGAGTGGAAAGAAGACAGAACTAGGACAGACGCGAGGCAGGTTGAAGACTCTGAGATAACTCTACACCTAGGTCCTTATGCTTCCAAAACGTAAAACGCTACTAAGGCGAATACTCATAAATGGCCCTGTTTTCCCAGTTCAGAAAAGAAGTGAGAAGAAGGACGAACTCTAGGCTGCTTGGATACTCTGAGTTATGTGTATGCCAAGTCCCATATGCTTCCAAAACCTGGGAACGCTGCTAAGGCGAATACTCATAAATAGCAATGTTGTCCCAGTGGAGGAAAGAAGTTAGATCGAGGACACACTTAAGGTAGGTTGGAGACTCTGAGTTAAGTGCAGGCCAAGTCCCTTAGGCTTCCAAAACATATCAACGCTCTTCAGGCAAACACTCATAAATGGCATTGTTTTCGCCGTGAGGAATGAAGTTAGAACAAGGAAAGACGCTAGGCCGGTTGAATACTCTCAGATATGTGGAAGCCTAGGCCCTTATGCTTCCTAAACTGAAAAACGCTACTAAGGCGAATCCTCATAAGAGGGAGAGTTTTCCTATTTCAGAAAATAATTGAGAAGAAGAACGGACTCTAGGCTGCTTGGACACTCTGAGTTAAGTGCACGTCAGTCCCTTATGCTTCCCAAACGTATAAACGCTTCTAAGGCCAATACTCATTAATGGCCATGTTGTCTCAGTTGAGGAAAGAACTTAGAACTAGGACGGACTTAAGGAAGGTTGGATACTCTGAGTTACAGGCAGGCCAAGTCCCTTATGCTTCCAAAACCTGTGAATGCTCCTAAGGCAAATACTCATAAATGGCAATGTGGTCCCAGTGGAGGAAAGAAGTTAGATCGAGGACGCACTTAAGGCAGGTTGTAAACTCTGAGTTAAGTGCAGGCCAAGTCCCTTATGCTTCCAAAACATATCAACGCTCTTCAGGCAAACACTCATAAATGGCAAAGTTTTCGCAGTGAGGAATGAAGTTAGAACAAGGAGAGACGCTAGGCCGGTTGAATACTCTGAGATAAGTGGAAGACTAGGCCCTTATGCTTCCAAAACGTAAAAACGCTACTACGGCGATTACACATAAATGGCAATGTTGTCCCAGTGGAGGAAAGAAGTTAGACCGAGGATGCACTTAAAGTAGGTGGAAACTCTGAGTTAAGTGCAGGCCAAGTCCCTTATGCTTCCAAAACGTATATACGCTCTTCAGGCAAACACTCATACATGGCACTGTTTTCCCAGAGTGGAAAGAAGATAGAACTAGGACAGACGCGAGGCAAGTTGAAGACTCTGAGATAACTCTACACCTAGGTCCTTACGCTTCCAAAACGTAAAACGCTACTAAGGCGAATACTCATAAATGGCCCTGTTTTCCCAGTTCAGAAAAGAAGTGAGAAGAAGGACGAACTCTAGGCTGCTTGGATACTCTGAGTTATGTGTATGCCAAGTCCCATATGCTTCCAAAACCTGGGAACGCTACTAAGGCGAATACTCATAAAGAGCAATGTTGTCCCAGTGGAGGAAAGAAGTTAGATCGAGGACACACTTAAGGTAGGTTGGAGACTCTGAGTTAAGTGCAGGCCAAGTCCCTTATGCTTCCAAAACATATCAACGCTCTTCAGGCAAACACTCATAAATGGCATTGTTTTCGCAGTGAGGAATGAAGTTAGAACAAGGAGAGATGCTAGGCCGGTTGAATACACTGAGATAAGTGGAAGCGTAGGCCCTTATGCTTCCAAAACGTAAAAACGCTACTAAGGCGATTACTCATAAATGGCAATGTTGTCCCAGTGGAGGAAAGAAGTTAGACCGAGGATGCACTTAAGGTAGGTGGAAACTCTGAGTTAAGTGCAGGCCAAGTCCCTTATGCTTCCAAAACGTATATACGCTCTTCAGGCAAACACTCATACATGGCACTGTTTTCCCAGAGTGGAAAGAAGATAGAACTAGGACAGACGCGAGGCAAGTTGAAGACTCTGAGATAACTCTACACCTAGGTCCTTACGCTTCCAAAACGTAAAACGCTACTAAGGCGAATACTCATAAATGGCCCTGTTTTCCCAGTTCAGAAAAGAAGTGAGAAGAAGGACGAACTCTAGACTGCTTGGATACTCTGAGTTATGTGTATGCCTAGTCCCATATGCTTCCAAAACCTGGGAACGCTACTAAGGCGAATACTCATAAAGAGCAATGTTGTCCCAGTGGAGGAAAGAAGTTAGATCGAGGACACACTTAAGGTAGGTTGGAGACTCTGAGTTAAGTGCAGGCCAAGTCCCTTATGCTTCCAAAACATATCAACGCTCTTCAGGCAAACACTCATAAATGGCATTGTTTTCGAAGTGAGGAATGAAGTTAGAACAAGGAGAGATGCTAGGCCGGTTGAATACTCTCAGATATGTGGAAGCCTAGGCCCTTATGCTTCCTAAACTGAAAAACGCTACTAGGCGAATCCTCATAAGTGGGAGAGTTTTCCTATTTCAGAAAATAATTGAGAAGAAGGACGGACTCTAGGCTGCTTGGACACTCTGAGTTAAGTGCACGTCAGTCCCTTATGCTTCCCAAACGTATAAACGCTACTAAGGCCAATACTCATAAATGGCAGTGTTGTCCCAGTGGAGGAAAGAAGTTAGAACGAGGACGGACGTAAGGCAGGTTGGATACTCTGAGTTACAGGCAGGCCAAGTCCCTTCTACTTCCAAAACGTATAAACGCTCTTCAGGCAAACACTCATAAATGACACTGTTATCCCAGGGAGGAAAGAAATTAGAACTCGGACACAGGCTAGGCAGGTTGAATAATCTGAGATAACTGCACGCCTAGGCACTTATGGCTCCAAAACGTAAAACGCTATTAAGTTGAATACTCATAGTAGGCTATGTTTTCCCAGTTCAGAAAAGAAGTGAAAAGAAGGACGTACTCTAGGCTGCTTGGATACTCTGAGTTAAGGGCAACCCAGTCCCTTATGCTTCGAAAACTTATAAACGCGACTAAGGCAAATACTCATAAATGGCAATGCTGTCCCAGTGGAGGAAAGAAGTTAGAATGAGGACGGACTTAAGGCAGGTTGGATACTCTGAGTTACAGGCAAGCCAAGGCCCTTCTGCTTCCAAAACGTATAAACGCTCTTCAGGCAAACACTCATCCATGGCACTGTTTTCCCAGAGTGGAAAGAAGACAGAACTAGGACAGACGCGAGGCAGGTTGAAGACTCTGAGATAACTCTACACCTAGGTCCTTATGCTTCCAAGACGTAAAACGCTACTAAGGCGAATACTCATAAATGGCCCTGTTTTCCCAGTTCAGAAAAGAAGTGAGAAGAAGGACGAACTCTAGGCTGCTTGGATACTCTGAGTTATGTGTATGCCAAGTCCCATATGCTTCCAAAACCTGGGAACGCTGCTAAGGCGAATACTCATAAATAGCAATGTTGTCCCAGTGGAGGAAAGAAGTTAGATCGAGGACACACTTAAGGTAGGTTGGAGACTCTGAGTTAAGTGCAGGCCAAGTCCCTTAGGCTTCCAAAACATATCAACGCTCTTCAGGCAAACACTCATAAATGGCATTGTTTTCGCCGTGAGGAATGAAGTTAGAACAAGGAAAGACGCTAGGCCGGTTGAATACTCTCAGATATGTGGAAGCCTAGGCCCTTATGCTTCCTAAACTGAAAAACGCTACTAAGGCGAATCCTCATAAGAGGGAGAGTTTTCCTATTTCAGAAAATAATTGAGAAGAAGAACGGACTCTAGGCTGCTTGGACACTCTGAGTTAAGTGCACGTCAGTCCCTTATGCTTCCCAAACGTATAAACGCTTCTAAGGCCAATACTCATTAATGGCCATGTTGTCTCAGTTGAGGAAAGAACTTAGAACTAGGACGGACTTAAGGAAGGTTGGATACTCTGAGTTACAGGCAGGCCAAGTCCCTTATGCTTCCAAAACCTGTGAATGCTCCTAAGGCAAATACTCATAAATGGCAATGTGGTCCCAGTGGAGGAAAGAAGTTAGATCGAGGACGCACTTAAGGCAGGTTTTAAACTCTGAGTTAAGTGCAGGCCAAGTCCCTTATGCTTCCAAAACATATCAACGCTCTTCAGGCAAACACTCATAAATGGCAAAGTTTTCGCAGTGAGGAATGAAGTTAGAACAAGGAGAGACGCTAGGCCGGTTGAATACTCTGAGATAAGTGGAAGACTAGGCCCTTATGCTTCCAAAACGTAAAAACGCTACTACGGCGATTACACATAAATGGCAATGTTGTCCCAGTGGAGGAAAGAAGTTAGATCGAGGATGCACTTAAGGTAAGTGGAAACTCTGAGTTAAGTGCAGGCCAAGTCCCTTATGCTTCCAAAACGTATAAACGCTCTTCAGGCAAACACTCATCCATGGCACTGTTTTCCCAGAGTGGAAAGAAGATAGAACTAGGACAGAAGCGAGGCAAGTTGAAGACTCTGAGATATCTCTACAGCTAGGTCCTTACGCTTCCAAAACATAAAACGCTACTAAGGCGAATACTCATAAATGGCCCTGTTTTCCCAGTTCAGAAAAGAAGTGAGAAGAAGGACGAACTCTAGGCTGCTTGGATACTCTGAGTTATGTGTATGCCAAGTCCCATATGCTTCCAAAACCTGGGAACGCTGCTAAGGCGAATACTCATAAATAGCAATGTTGTCCCAGTGGAGGAAAGAAGTTAGATCGAGGACACACTTAAGGTAGGTTGGAGACTCTGAGTTAAGTGCAGGCCAAGTCCCTTAGGCTTCCAAAACATATCAACGCTCTTCAGGCAAACACTCATAAATGGCATTGTTTTCGCCGTGAGGAATGAAGTTAGAACAAGGAAAGACGCTAGGCCGGTTGAATACTCTCAGATATGTGGAAGCCTAGGCCCTTATGCTTCCTAAACTGAAAAACGCTACTAAGGCGAATCCTCATAAGAGGGAGAGTTTTCCTATTTCAGAAAATAATTGAGAAGAAGAACGGACTCTAGGCTGCTTGGACACTCTGAGTTAAGTGCACGTCAGTCCCTTATGCTTCCCAAACGTATAAACGCTTCTAAGGCCAATACTCATTAATGGCCATGTTGTCTCAGTTGAGGAAAGAACTTAGAACTAGGACGGACTTAAGGAAGGTTGGATACTCTGAGTTACAGGCAGGCCAAGTCCCTTATGCTTCCAAAACCTGTGAATGCTCCTAAGGCAAATACTCATAAATGGCAATGTGGTCCCAGTGGAGGAAAGAAGTTAGATCGAGGACGCACTTAAGGCAGGTTGTAAACTCTGAGTTAAGTGCAGGCCAAGTCCCTTATGCTTCCAAAACATATCAACGCTCTTCAGGCAAACACTCATAAATGGCAAAGTTTTCGCAGTGAGGAATGAAGTTAGAACAAGGAGAGACGCTAGGCCGGTTGAATACTCTGAGATAAGTGGAAGACTAGGCCCTTATGCTTCCAAAACGTAAAAACGCTACTACGGCGATTACACATAAATGGCAATGTTGTCCCAGTGGAGGAAAGAAGTTAGATCGAGGATGCACTTAAGGTAAGTGGAATCTCTGAGTTTAGTGCAGGCCAAGTCCCTTATGCTTCCAAAACGTATAAACGCTCTTCAGGCAAACACTCATACATGGCACTGTTTTCCCAGAGTGGAAAGAAGATAGAACTAGGACAGAAGCGAGGCAAGTTGAAGACTCTGAGATATCTCTACACCTAGGTCCTTACGCTTCCAAAACGTAAAACACTACTAAGGCGAATACTCATAAATGGCCCTGTTTTCCCAGTTCAGAAAAGAAGTGAGAAGAAGGACGAACTCTAGGCTGCTTGGATACTCTGAGTTATGTGTATGCCAAGGCCCATATGCTTCCAAAACCTGGGAACGCTACTAAGGCGAATACTCATAAATAGCAATGTTGTCCCAGGGGAGGAAAGAAGTTAGATCGAGGACACACTTAAGGTAGGTTGGAGACTCTGAGTTAAGTGCAGGCCAAGTCCCTTATGCTTCCAAAACGTGTAAATGCCACTAAGGCAAATACTCATAAAGGGCAATGTTGTCCCATTGGAGGAAAGAAGTTAGAACGAGGACGGACTTAAGGCAGGTTGGATAATCTGAGTTACAGGCAAGCCAAGGCCCTTCTGCTTCCAAAACGTGTAAACGCTCTTCAGGCAAACACTCATCCATGGCACTGTTTTCCCAGAGTGGAAAGAAGATAGAACTAGGACAGACGCGAGGCAGGTTGAAGACTCTGAGATAACTCTACACCTAGGTCCTTATGCTTCCAAAACGTAAAACGCTACTAAGGCGAATACTCATAAATGGCCCTGTTTTCCCAGTTCAGAAAAGAAGTGAGAAGAAGGACGAACTCTAGGCTGCTTGGGTACTCTGAGTTATGTGTATGCCAAGTCCCATATGCTTCCAAAACCTGGGAACGCTACTAAGGCGAATACTCATAAATAGCAATGTTGTCCCAGTGGAGGAAAGAAGTTAGATCGAGGACACACTTAAGGTAGGTTGGAGACTCTGAGTTAAGTGCAGGCCAAGTCCCTTAGGCTTCCAAAACATATCAACGCTCTTCAGGCAAACACTCATAAATGGCATTGTTTTCGCCGTGAGGAATGAAGTTAGAACAAGGAAAGACGCTAGGCCGGTTGAATACTCTCAGATATGTGGAAGCCTAGGCCCTTATGCTTCCTAAACTGAAAAACGCTACTAAGGCGAATCCTCATAAGAGGGAGAGTTTTCCTATTTCAGAAAATAATTGAGAAGAAGAACGGACTCTAGGCTGCTTGGACACTCTGAGTTAAGTGCACGTCAGTCCCTTATGCTTCCCAAACGTATAAACGCTTCTAAGGCCAATACTCATAAATGGCCATGTTGTCTCAGTTGAGGAAAGAACTTAGAACTAGGACGGACTTAAGGAAGGTTGGATACTCTGAGTTACAGGCAGGCCAAGTCCCTTATGCTTCCAAAACCTGTGAATGCTCCTAAGGCAAATACTCATAAATGGCAATGTGGTCCCAGTGGAGGAAAGAAGTTAGATCGAGGAGGCACTTAAGGCAGGTTGTAAACTCTGAGTTAAGTGCAGGCCAAGTCCCTTATGCTTCCAAAACATATCAACGCTCTTCAGGCAAACACTCATAAATGGCAAAGTTTTCGCAGTGAGGAATGAAGTTAGAACAAGGAGAGACGCTAGGCCGGTTGAATACTCTGAGATAAGTGGAAGACTAGGCCCTTATGCTTCCAAAACGTAAAAACGCTACTAAGGCGATTACTCATAAATGGCAATGTTGTCCCAGTGGAGGAAAGAAGTTAGACCGAGGATGCACTTAAGGTAGGTGGAAACTCTGAGTTAAGTGCAGGCCAAGTCCCTTATGCTTCCAAAACGTATATACGCTCTTCAGGCAAACACTCATACATGGCACTGTTTTCCCAGAGTGGAAAGAAGATAGAACTAGGACAGACGCGAGGCAAGTTGAAGACTCTGAGATAACTCTACACCTAGGTCCTTACGCTTCCAAAACGTAAAACGCTACTAAGGCGAATACTCATAAATGGCCCTGTTTTCCCAGTTCAGAAAAGAAGTGAGAAGAAGGACGAACTCTAGGCTGCTTGGATACTCTGAGTTATGTGTATGCCAAGTCCCATATGCTTCCAAAACCTGGGAACGCTACTAAGGCGAATACTCATAAAGAGCAATGTTGTCCCAGTGGAGGAAAGAAGTTAGATCGAGGACACAATTAAGGTAGGTTGGAGACTCTGAGTTAAGTGCAGGCCAAGTCCCTTATGCTTCCAAAACATATCAACGCTCTTCAGGCAAACACTCATAAATGGCATTGTTTTCGCAGTGAGGAATGAAGTTAGAACAAGGAAAGACGCTAGGCCGGTTGAATACTCTCAGATATGTGGAAGCCTAGGCCCGTATGCTTCCTAAACTGAAAAACGCTACTAAGGCCAATCCTCATAAGAGGGAGAGTTTTCCTATTTCAGAAAATAATTGAGAAGAAGAACGGACTCTAGGCTGCTTGGACACTCTGAGTTAAGTGCACGTCAGTCCCTTATGCTTCCCAAACGTATAAACGCTTCTAAGGCCAAAACTCATAAATGGCCATGTTGTCTCAGTTGAGGAAAGAACTTAGAACTAGGACGGACTTAAGGAAGGTTGGATACTCTGAGTTACAGGCAGGCCAAACCCTTCTACTTCCAAAACGTATAAACGCTCTTCAGGCAAACACTCATAAATGACACTGTGATCCCAGGGAGGAAAGAAATTAGAACTCGGACAGAGGCTAGGCAGGTTGAATACTCTGAGATAACTGCACGCCTAGGCACTTATGCTTCCAAAACGTAAAACGCTATTAAGTTGAATACTCATAATAGGCAATGTTTTCCAAGTTCAGAAAAGATGGGAGAAGAAGGACGTACTCTAGACTGCTTGGATACTCGGAGTTAAGTGCATGCCAAGTCCCTTGTGCTTCCAAAACCTATAAACGCGACTAAGGCAAATACTCATAAATGGCAATGCTGTCCCAGTTGAGGAAAGAAGTTAGAACGAGGACGGACGTAAGGCAGGTTGGACACTCTGAGTTACAGGCAGGCCAAGTCCCTTCTACTTCCAAAACGTATAAACGCTCTTCAGGCAAACACTCATAAATGACACTGTTATCCCAGGGAGGAAAGAAATTAGAACTCGGACACAGCCTAGGCAGGTTGAATAATCTGAGATAACTGCACGCCAAGGCACTTATGGCTCCAAAACGTAAAACGCTATTAAGTTGAATACTCATAGTAGGCTATGTTTTCCCAGTTCAGAAAAGAAGTGAAAACAAGGACGTACTCTAGGCTGCTTGGATACTCTGAGTTAAGGGCAACCCAGTCCCTTATGCTTCGAAAACTTATAAACGCGACTAAGGCAAATACTCATAAATGGCAATGCTGTCCCAGTGGAGGAAAGAAGTTAGAATGAGGACGGACTTAAGGCAGGTTGGATACTCTGAGTTACAGGCAAGCCAAGGCCCTTCTGCTTCCAAAACGTATAAACGCTCTTCAGGCAAACACTCATCCATGGCACTGTTTTCCCAGAGTGGAAAGAAGACAGAACTAGGACAGACGCGAGGCAGGTTGAAGACTCTGAGATAACTCTACACCTAGGTCCTTACGCTTCCAAAACGTAAAACGCTACTAAGGCGAATACTCATAAATGGCCCTGTTTTCCCAGTTCAGAAAAGAAGTGAGAAGAAGGACGAACTCTAGGCTGCTTGGATACTCTGAGTTATGTGTATGCCAAGTCCCATATGCTTCCAAAACCTGGGAACGCTGCTAAGGCGAATACTCATAAATAGCAATGTTGTCCCAGTGGAGGAAAGAAGTTAGATCGAGGACACACTTAAGGTAGGTTGGAGACTCTGAGTTAAGTGCAGGCCAAGTCCCTTAGGCTTCCAAAACATATCAACGCTCTTCAGGCAAACACTCATAAATGGCATTGTTTTCGCCGTGAGGAATGAAGTTAGAACAAGGAAAGACGCTAGGCCGGTTGAATACTCTCAGATATGTGGAAGCCTAGGCCCTTATGCTTCCTAAACTGAAAAACGCTACTAAGGCGAATCCTCATAAGAGGGAGAGTTTTCCTATTTCAGAAAATAATTGAGAAGAAGAACGGACTCTAGGCTGCTTGGACACTCTGAGTTAATTGCACGTCAGTCCCTTATGCTTCCCAAACGTATAAACGCTTCTAAGGCCAATACTCATTAATGGCCATGTTGTCTCAGTTGAGGAAAGAACTTAGAACTAGGACGGACTTAAGGAAGGTTGGATACTCTGAGTTACAGGCAGGCCAAGTCCCTTATGCTTCCAAAACCTGTGAATGCTCCTAAGGCAAATACTCATAAATGGCAATGTGGTCCCAGTGGAGGAAAGAAGTTAGATCGAGGACGCACTTAAGGCAGGTTGTAAACTCTGAGTTAAGTGCAGGCCAAGTCCCTTATGCTTCCAAAACATATCAACGCTCTTCAGGCAAACACTCATAAATGGCAAAGTTTTCGCAGTGAGGAATGAAGTTAGAACAAGGAGAGACGCTAGGCCGGTTGAATACTCTGAGATAAGTGGAAGACTAGGCCCTTATGCTTCCAAAACGTAAAAACGCTACTACGGCGATTACACATAAATGGCAATGTTGTCCCAGTGGAGGAAAGAAGTTAGATCGAGGATGCACTTAAGGTAAGTGGAATCTCTGAGTTAAGCGCAGGCCAAGTCCCTTATGCTTCCAAAACGTATAAACGCTCTTCAGGCAAACACTCATCCATGGCACTGTTTTCCCAGAGTGGAAAGAAGACAGAACTAGGACAGACGCGAGGCAGGTAGAAGACTCTGAGATAACTCTACACCTAGGTCCTTATGCTTCCAAAACGTAAAACGCTACTAAGGCGAATACTCATAAATGGCCCTGTTTTCCCAGTTCAGAAAAGAAGTGAGAAGAAGGACGAACTCTAGGCTGCTTGGATACTCTGAGTTATGTGTATGCCAAGTCCCATATGCTTCCAAAACCTGGGAACGCTGCTAAGGCGAATACTCATAAATAGCAATGTTGTCCCAGTGGAGGAAAGAAGTTAGATCGAGGACACACTTAAGGTAGGTTGGAGACTCTGAGTTAAGTGCAGGCCAAGTCCCTTAGGCTTCCAAAACATATCAACGCTCTTCAGGCAAACACTCATAAATGGCATTGTTTTCGCCGTGAGGAATGAAGTTAGAACAAGGAAAGACGCTAGGCCGGTTGAATACTCTCAGATATGTGGAAGCCTAGGCCCTTATGCTTCCTAAACTGAAAAACGCTACTAAGGCGAATCCTCATAAGAGGGAGAGTTTTCCTATTTCAGAAAATAATTGAGAAGAAGAACGGACTCTAGGCTGCTTGGACACTCTGAGTTAATTGCACGTCAGTCCCTTATGCTTCCCAAACTTATAAACGCTTCTAAGGCCAATACTCATTAATGGCCATGTTGTCTCAGTTGAGGAAAGAACTTAGAACTAGGACGGACTTAAGGAAGGTTGGATACTCTGAGTTACAGGCAGGCCAAGTCCCTTATGCTTCCAAAACCTGTGAATGCTCCTAAGGCAAATACTCATAAATGGCAATGTGGTCCCAGTGGAGGAAAGAAGTTAGATCGAGGACGCACTTAAGGCAGGTTGTAAACTCTGAGTTAAGTGCAGGCCAAGTCCCTTATGCTTCCAAAACATATCAACGCTCTTCAGGCAAACACTCATAAATGGCAAAGTTTTCGCAGTGAGGAATGAAGTTAGAACAAGGAGAGACGCTAGGCCGGTTGAATACTCTGAGATAAGTGGAAGACTAGGCCCTTATGCTTCCAAAACGTAAAAACGCTACTACGGCGATTACACATAAATGGCAATGTTGTCCCAGTGGAGGAAAGAAGTTAGATCGAGGATGCACTTAAGGTAAGTGGAATCTCTGAGTTAAGTGCAGGCCAAGTCCCTTATGCTTCCAAAACGTATAAACGCTCTTCAGGCAAACACTCATACATGGCACTGTTTTCCCAGAGTGGAAAGAAGATAGAACTAGGACAGAAGCGAGGCAAGTTGAAGACTCTGAGATATCTCTACACCTAGGTCCTTACACTTCCAAAACGTAAAACGCTACTAAGGCGAATACTCATAAATGGCCCTGTTTTCCCAGTTCAGAAAAGAAGTGAGAAGAAGGACGAACTCTAGGCTGCTTGGATACTCTGAGTTATGTGTATGCCAAGTCCCATATGCTTCCAAAACCTGGGAACGCTACTAAGGCGAATACTCATAAACAGCAATGTTGTCCCAGTTGAGGAAAGAAGTTAGATCGAGGACACACTTAAGGTAGGTTGGAGACTCTGAGTTAAGTGCAGGCCAAGTCCCTTATGCTTCCAAAACATATCAACGCTCTTCAGGCAAACACTCATAAATGGCATTATTTTCGCAGTGAGGAATGAAGTTAGAACAAGGAGAGATGCTAGGCCGGTTGAATACACTGAGATAAGTGGAAGCGTAGGCCCTTATGCTTCCAAAACGTAAAAACGCTACTAAGGCGATTACTCATAAATGGCAATGTTGTCCCAGTGGAGGAAAGAAGTTAGACCGAGGATGCACTTAAGGTAGGTGGAAACTCTGAGTTAAGTGCAGGCCAAGTCCCTTATGCTTCCAAAACGTATATACGCTCTTCAGGCAAACACTCATACATGGCACTGTTTTCCCAGAGTGGAAAGAAGATAGAACTAGGACAGACGCGAGGCAAGTTGAAGACTCTGAGATAACTCTACACCTAGGTCCTTACGCTTCCAAAACGTAAAACGCTACTAAGGCGAATACTCATAAATGGCCCTGTTTTCCCAGTTCAGAAAAGAAGTGAGAAGAAGGACGAACTCTAGGCTGCTTGGATACTCTGAGTTATGTGTATGCCAAGTCCCATATGCTTCCAAAACCTGGGAACGCTACTAAGGCGAATACTCATAAAGAGCAATGTTGTCCCAGTGGAGGAAAGAAGTTAGATCGAGGACACACTTAAGGTAGGTTGGAGACTCTGAGTTAAGTGCAGGCCAAGTCCCTTATGCTTCCAAAACATATCAACGCTCTTCAGGCAAACACTCATAAATGGCATTGTTTTCGCAGTGAGGAATGAAGTTAGAACAAGGAGAGATGCTAGGCCGGTTGAATACACTGAGATAAGTGGAAGCGTAGGCCCTTATGCTTCCAAAACGTAAAAACGCTACTAAGGCGATTACTCATAAATGGCAATGTTGTCCCAGTGGAGGAAAGAAGTTAGACCGAGGATGCACATAAGGTAGGTGGAAACTCTGAGTTAAGTGCAGGCCAAGTCCCTTATGCTTCCAAAACGTATATACGCTCTTCAGGCAAACACTCATACATGGCACTGTTTTCCCAGAGTGGAAAGAAGATAGAACTAGGACAGACGCGAGGCAAGTTGAAGACTCTGAGATAACTCTACACCTAGGTCCTTACGCTTCCAAAACGTAAAACGCTACTAAGGCGAATACTCATAAATGGCCCTGTTTTCCCAGTTCAGAAAAGAAGTGAGAAGAAGGACGAACTCTAGGCTGCTTGGATACTCTGAGTTATGTGTATGCCTAGTCCCATATGCTTCCAAAACCTGGGAACGCTACTAAGGCGAATACTCATAAAGAGCAATGTTGTCCCAGTGGAGGAAAGAAGTTAGATCGAGGACACACTTAAGGTAGGTTGGAGACTCTGAGTTAAGTGCAGGCCAAGTCCCTTATTCTTCCAAAACATATCAACGCTCTTCAGGCAAACACTCATAAATGGCATTGTTTTCGCACTGAGGAATGAAGTTAGAACAAGGAGAGACGCTAGGCCGGTTGAATACTCTCAGATATGTGGAAGCCTAGGCCCTTATGCTTCCTAAACTGAAAAACGCTACTAGGCGAATCCTCATAAGTGGGAGAGTTTTCCTATTTCAGAAAATAATTGAGAAGAAGGACGGACTCTAGGCTGCTTGGACACTCTGAGTTAAGTGCACGTCAGTCCCTTATGCTTCCCAAACGTATAAACGCTACTAAGGCCAATACTCATAAATGGCAGTGTTGTCCCAGTGGAGGAAAGAAGTTAGAACGAGGACGGACGTAAGGCAGGTTGGATACTCTGAGTTACAGGCAGGCCAAGTCCCTTCTACTTCCAAAACGTATAAACGCTCTTCAGGCAAACACTCATAAATGACACTGTGATCCCAGGGAGGAAAGAAATTAGAACTCGGACACAGGCTAGGCAAGTTGAATAATCTGAGATAACTGCACGCCTAGGCACTTATGGCTCCAAAACGTAAAACGCTATTAAGTTGAATACTCATAGTAGGCTATGTTTTCCCAGTTCAGAAAAGAAGTGAAAACAAGGACGTACTCTAGGCTGCTTGGATACTCTGAGTTAAGGGCAACCCAGTCCCTTATGCTTCGAAAACTTATAAACGCGACTAAGGCAAATACTCATAAATGGCAATGCTGTCCCAGTGGAGGAAAGAAGTTAGAATGAGGACGGACTTAAGGCAGGTTGGATACTCTGAGTTACAGGCAAGCCAAGGCCCTTCTGCTTCCAAAACGTATAAACGCTCTTCAGGCAAACACTCATCCATGGCACTGTTTTCCCAGAGTGGAAAGAAGACAGAACTAGGACAGACGCGAGGCAGGTTGAAGACTCTGAGATAACTCTACACCTAGGTCCTTATGCTTCCAAAACGTAAAACGCTACTAAGGCGAATACTCATAAATGGCCCTGTTTTCCCAGTTCAGAAAAGAAGTGAGAAGAAGGACGAACTCTAGGCTGCTTGGATACTCTGAGTTATGTGTATGCCAAGTCCCATATGCTTCCAAAACCTGGGAACGCTGCTAAGGCGAATACTCATAAATAGCAATGTTGTCCCAGTGGAGGAAAGAAGTTAGATCGAGGACACACTTAAGGTAGGTTGGAGACTCTGAGTTAAGTGCAGGCCAAGTCCCTTAGGCTTCCAAAACATATCAACGCTCTTCAGGCAAACACTCATAAATGGCATTGTTTTCGCCGTGAGGAATGAAGTTAGAACAAGGAAAGACGCTAGGCCGGTTGAATACTCTCAGATATGTGGAAGCCTAGGCCCTTATGCTTCCTAAACTGAAAAACGCTACTAAGGCGAATCCTCATAAGAGGGAGAGTTTTCCTATTTCAGAAAATAATTGAGAAGAAGAACGGACTCTAGGCTGCTTGGACACTCTGAGTTAAGTGCACGTCAGTCCCTTATGCTTCCCAAACGTATAAACGCTTCTAAGGCCAATACTCATTAATGGCCATGTTGTCTCAGTTGAGGAAAGAACTTAGAACTAGGACGGACTTAAGGAAGGTTGGATACTCTGAGTTACAGGCAGGCCAAGTCCCTTATGCTTCCAAAACCTGTGAATGCTCCTAAGGCAAATACTCATAAATGGCAATGTGGTCCCAGTGGAGGAAAGAAGTTAGATCGAGGACGCACTTAAGGCAGGTTGTAAACTCTGAGTTAAGTGCAGGCCAAGTCCCTTATGCTTCCAAAACATATCAACGCTCTTCAGGCAAACACTCATAAATGGCAAAGTTTTCGCAGTGAGGAATGAAGTTAGAACAAGGAGAGACGCTAGGCCGGTTGAATACTCTGAGATAAGTGGAAGACTAGGCCCTTATGCTTCCAAAACGTAAAAACGCTACTACGGCGATTACACATAAATGGCAATGTTGTCCCAGTGGAGGAAAGAAGTTAGATCGAGGATGCACTTAAGGTAAGTGGAAACTCTGAGTTAAGTGCAGGCCAAGTCCCTTATGCTTCCAAAACGTATAAACGCTCTTCAGGCAAACACTCATACATGGCACTGTTTTCCCAGAGTGGAAAGAAGATAGAACTAGGACAGAAGCGAGGCAAGTTGAAGACTCTGAGATATCTCTACACCTAGGTCCTTACGCTTCCAAAACGTAAAACGCTACTAAGGCGAATACTCATAAATGGCCCTGTTTTCCCAGTTCAGAAAAGAAGTGAGAAGAAGGACGAACTCTAGACTGCTTGGATACTCTGAGTTATGTGTATGCCAAGTCCCATATGCTTCCAGAACCTGGGAACGCTACTAAGGCGAATACTCATATATAGCAATGTTGTCCCAGTTGAGGAAAGAAGTTAGATCGAGGACACACTTAAGGTAGGTTGGAGACTCTGAGTTAAGTGCAGGCCAAGTCCCTTATGCTTCCAAAACATATCAACGCTCTTCAGGCAAACACTCATAAATGGCATTATTTTCGCAGTGAGGAATGAAGTTAGAACAAGGAGAGATGCTAGGCCGGTTGAATACACTGAGATAAGTGGAAGCGTAGGCCCTTATGCTTCCAAAACGTAAAAACGCTACTAAGGCGATTACTCATAAATGGCAATGTTGTCCCAGTGGAGGAAAGAAGTTAGACCGAGGATGCACTTAAGGTAGGTGGAAACTCTGAGTTAAGTGCAGGCCAAGTCCCTTATGCTTCCAAAACGTATATACGCTCTTCAGGCAAACACTCATACATGGCACTGTTTTCCCAGAGTGGAAAGAAGATAGAACTAGGACAGACGCGAGGCAAGTTGAAGACTCTGAGATAACTCTACACCTAGGTCCTTACGCTTCCAAAACGTAAAACGCTACTAAGGCGAATACTCATAAATGGCCCTGTTTTCCCAGTTCAGAAAAGAAGTGAGAAGAAGGACGAACTCTAGGCTGCTTGGATACTCTGAGTTATGTGTATGCCAAGTCCCATATGCTTCCAAAACCTGGGAACGCTACTAAGGCGAATACTCATAAAGAGCAATGTTGTCCCAGTGGAGGAAAGAAGTTAGATCGAGGACACACTTAAGGTAGGTTGGAGACTCTGAGTTAAGTGCAGGCCAAGTCCCTTATGCTTCCAAAACATATCAACGCTCTTCAGGCAAACACTCATAAATGGCATTGTTTTCGCAGTGAGGAATGAAGTTAGAACAAGGAGAGATGCTAGGCCGGTTGAATACACTGAGATAAGTGGAAGCGTAGGCCCTTATGCTTCCAAAACGTAAAAACGCTACTAAGGCGATTACTCATAAATGGCAATGTTGTCCCAGTGGAGGAAAGAAGTTAGACCGAGGATGCACTTAAGGTAGGTGGAAACTCTGAGTTAAGTGCAGGCCAAGTCCCTTATGCTTCCAAAACGTATATACGCTCTTCAGGCAAACACTCATACATGGCACTGTTTTCCCAGAGTGGAAAGAAGATAGAACTAGGACAGACGCGAGGCAAGTTGAAGACTCTGAGATAACTCTACACCTAGGTCCTTACGCTTCCAAAACGTAAAACGCTACTAAGGCGAATACTCATAAATGGCCCTGTTTTCCCAGTTCAGAAAAGAAGTGAGAAGAAGGACGAACTCTAGGCTGCTTGGATACTCTGAGTTATGTGTATGCCTAGTCCCATATGCTTCCAAAACCTGGGAACGCTACTAAGGCGAATACTCATAAAGAGCAATGTTGTCCCAGTGGAGGAAAGAAGTTAGATCGAGGACACACTTAAGGTAGGTTGGAGACTCTGAGTTAAGTGCAGGCCAAGTCCCTTATGCTTCCAAAACATATCAACGCTCTTCAGGCAAACACTCATAAATGGCATTGTTTTCGAAGTGAGGAATGAAGTTAGAACAAGGAGAGATGCTAGGCCGGTTGAATACTCTCAGATATGTGGAAGCCTAGGCCCTTATGCTTCCTAAACTGAAAAACGCTACTAGGCGAATCCTCATAAGTGGGAGAGTTTTCCTATTTCAGAAAATAATTGAGAAGAAGGACGGACTCTAGGCTGCTTGGACACTCTGAGTTAAGTGCACGTCAGTCCCTTATGCTTCCCAAACGTATAAACGCTACTAAGGCCAATACTCATAAATGGCAGTGTTGTCCCAGTGGAGGAAAGAAGTTAGAACGAGGACGGACGTAAGGCAGGTTGGATACTCTGAGTTACAGGCAGGCCAAGTCCCTTCTACTTCCAAAACGTATAAACGCTCTTCAGGCAAACACTCATAAATGACACTGTGATCCCAGGGAGGAAAGAAATTAGAACTCGGACACAGGCTAGGCAGGTTGAATAATCTGAGATAACTGCACGCCTAGGCACTTATGGCTCCAAAACGTAAAACGCTATTAAGTTGAATACTCATAGTAGGCTATGTTTTCCCAGTTCAGAAAAGAAGTGAAAACAAGGACGTACTCTAGGCTGCTTGGATACTCTGAGTTAAGGGCAACCCAGTCCCTTATGCTTCAAAAACTTATAAACGCGACTAAGGCAAATACTCATAAATGGCAATGCTGTCCCAGTGGAGGAAAGAAGTTAGAATGAGGACGGACTTAAGGCAGGTTGGATACTCTGAGTTACAGGCAAGCCAAGGCCCTTCTGCTTCCAAAACGTATAAACGCTCTTCAGGCAAACACTCATCCATGGCACTGTTTTCCCAGAGTGGAAAGAAGACAGAACTAGGACAGACGCGAGGCAGGTTGAAGACTCTGAGATAACTCTACACCTAGGTCCTTACGCTTCCAAAACGTAAAACGCTACTAAGGCGAATACTCATAAATGGCCCTGTTTTCCCAGTTCAGAAAAGAAGTGAGAAGAAGGACGAACTCTAGGCTGCTTGGATACTCTGAGTTATGTGTATGCCAAGTCCCATATGCTTCCAAAACCTGGGAACGCTACTAAGGCGAATACTCATAAAGAGCAATGTTGTCCCAGTGGAGGAAAGAAGTTAGATCGAGGACACACTTAAGGTAGGTTGGAGACTCTGAGTTAAGTGCAGGCCAAGTCCCTTATGCTTCCAAAACATATCAACGCTCTTCAGGCAAACACTCATAAATGGCATTGTTTTCGCAGTGAGGAATGAAGTTAGAACAAGGAGAGATGCTAGGCCGGTTGAATACACTGAGATAAGTGGAAGCGTAGGCCCTTATGCTTCCAAAACGTAAAAACGCTACTAAGGCGATTACTCATAAATGGCAATGTTGTCCCAGTGGAGGAAAGAAGTTAGACCGAGGATGCACTTAAGGTAGGTGGAAACTCTGAGTTAAGTGCAGGCCAAGTCCCTTATGCTTCCAAAACGTATATACGCTCTTCAGGCAAACACTCATACATGGCACTGTTTTCCCAGAGTGGAAAGAAGATAGAACTAGGACAGACGCGAGGCAAGTTGAAGACTCTGAGATAACTCTACACCTAGGTCCTTACGCTTCCAAAACGTAAAACGCTACTAAGGCGAATACTCATAAATGGCCCTGTTTTCCCAGTTCAGAAAAGAAGTGAGAAGAAGGACGAACTCTAGGCTGCTTGGATACTCTGAGTTATGTGTATGCCTAGTCCCATATGCTTCCAAAACCTGGGAACGCTACTAAGGCGAATACTCATAAAGAGCAATGTTGTCCCAGTGGAGGAAAGAAGTTAGATCGAGGACACACTTAAGGTAGGTTGGAGACTCTGAGTTAAGTGCAGGCCAAGTCCCTTATTCTTCCAAAACATATCAACGCTCTTCAGGCAAACACTCATAAATGGCATTGTTTTCGAAGTGAGGAATGAAGTTAGAACAAGGAGAGATGCTAGGCCGGTTGAATACTCTCAGATATGTGGAAGCCTAGGCCCTTATGCTTCCTAAACTGAAAAACGCTACTAGGCGAATCCTCATAAGTGGGAGAGTTTTCCTATTTCAGAAAATAATTGAGAAGAAGGACGGACTCTAGGCTGCTTGGACACTCTGAGTTAAGTGCACGTCAGTCCCTTATGCTTCCCAAACGTATAAACGCTACTAAGGCCAATACTCATAAATGGCAGTGTTGTCCCAGTGGAGGAAAGAAGTTAGAACGAGGACGGACGTAAGGCAGGTTGGATACTCTGAGTTACAGGCAGGCCAAGTCCCTTCTACTTCCAAAACGTATAAACGCTCTTCAGGCAAACACTCATAAATGACACTGTGATCCCAGGGAGGAAAGAAATTAGAACTCGGACACAGGCTAGGCAGGTTGAATAATCTGAGATAACTGCACGCCTAGGCACTTATGGCTCCAAAACGTAAAACGCTATTAAGTTGAATACTCATAGTAGGCTATGTTTTCCCAGTTCAGAAAAGAAGTGAAAACAAGGACGTACTCTAGGCTGCTTGGATACTCTGAGTTAAGGGCAACCCAGTCCCTTATGCTTCAAAAACTTATAAACGCGACTAAGGCAAATACTCATAAATGGCAATGCTGTCCCAGTGGAGGAAAGAAGTTAGAATGAGGACGGACTTAAGGCAGGTTGGATACTCTGAGTTACAGGCAAGCCAAGGCCCTTCTGCTTCCAAAACGTATAAACGCTCTTCAGGCAAACACTCATCCATGGCACTGTTTTCCCAGAGTGGAAAGAAGACAGAACTAGGACAGACGCGAGGCAGGTTGAAGACTCTGAGATAACTCTACACCTAGGTCCTTATGCTTCCAAAACGTAAAACGCTACTAAGGCGAATACTCATAAATGGCCCTGTTTTCCCAGTTCAGAAAAGAAGTGAGAAGAAGGACGAACTCTAGGCTGCTTGGATACTCTGAGTTATGTGTATGCCAAGTCCCATATGCTTCCAAAACCTGGGAACGCTGCTAAGGCGAATACTCATAAATAGCAATGTTGTCCCAGTGGAGGAAAGAAGTTAGATCGAGGACACACTTAAGGTAGGTTGGAGACTCTGAGTTAAGTGCAGGCCAAGTCCCTTAGGCTTCCAAAACATATCAACGCTCTTCAGGCAAACACTCATAAATGGCATTGTTTTCGCCGTGAGGAATGAAGTTAGAACAAGGAAAGACGCTAGACCGGTTGAATACTCTCAGATATGTGGAAGCCTAGGCCCTTATGCTTCCTAAACTGAAAAACGCTACTAAGGCGAATCCTCATAAGAGGGAGAGTTTTCCTATTTCAGAAAATAATTGAGAAGAAGAACGGACTCTAGGCTGCTTGGACACTCTGAGTTAAGTGCACGTCAGTCCCTTATGCTTCCCAAACGTATAAACGCTTCTAAGGCCAATACTCATTAATGGCCATGTTGTCTCAGTTGAGGAAAGAACTTAGAACTAGGACGGACTTAAGGAAGGTTGGATACTCTGAGTTACAGGCAGGCCAAGTCCCTTATGCTTCCAAAACCTGTGAATGCTCCTAAGGCAAATACTCATAAATGGCAATGTGGTCCCAGTGGAGGAAAGAAGTTAGATCGAGGACGCACTTAAGGCAGGTTGTAAACTCTGAGTTAAGTGCAGGCCAAGTCCCTTATGCTTCCAAAACATATCAACGCTCTTCAGGCAAACACTCATAAATGGCAAAGTTTTCGCAGTGAGGAATGAAGTTAGAACAAGGAGAGACGCTAGGCCGGTTGAATACTCTGAGATAAGTGGAAGACTAGGCCCTTATGCTTCCAAAACGTAAAAACGCTACTACGGCGATTACACATAAATGGCAATGTTGTCCCAGTGGAGGAAAGAAGTTAGACCGAGGATGCACTTAAAGTAGGTGGAAACTCTGAGTTAAGTGCAGGCCAAGTCCCTTATGCTTCCAAAACGTATATACGCTCTTCAGGCAAACACTCATACATGGCACTGTTTTCCCAGAGTGGAAAGAAGATAGAACTAGGACAGACGCGAGGCAAGTTGAAGACTCTGAGATAACTCTACACCTAGGTCCTTACGCTTCCAAAACGTAAAACGCTACTAAGGCGAATACTCATAAATGGCCCTGTTTTCCCAGTTCAGAAAAGAAGTGAGAAGAAGGACGAACTCTAGGCTGCTTGGATACTCTGAGTTATGTGTATGCCAAGTCCCATATGCTTCCAAAACCTGGGAACGCTACTAAGGCGAATACTCATAAAGAGCAATGTTGTCCCAGTGGAGGAAAGAAGTTAGATCGAGGACACACTTAAGGTAGGTTGGAGACTCTGAGTTAAGTGCAGGCCAAGTCCCTTATGCTTCCAAAACATATCAACGCTCTTCAGGCAAACACTCATAAATGGCATTGTTTTCGCAGTGAGGAATGAAGTTAGAACAAGGAGAGATGCTAGGCCGGTTGAATACACTGAGATAAGTGGAAGCGTAGGCCCTTATGCTTCCAAAACGTAAAAACGCTACTAAGGCGATTACTCATAAATGGCAATGTTGTCCCAGTGGAGGAAAGAAGTTAGACCGAGGATGCACTTAAGGTAGGTGGAAACTCTGAGTTAAGTGCAGGCCAAGTCCCTTATGCTTCCAAAACGTATATACGCTCTTCAGGCAAACACTCATACATGGCACTGTTTTCCCAGAGTGGAAAGAAGATAGAACTAGGACAGACGCGAGGCAAGTTGAAGACTCTGAGATAACTCTACACCTAGGTCCTTACGCTTCCAAAACGTAAAACGCTACTAAGGCGAATACTCATAAATGGCCCTGTTTTCCCAGTTCAGAAAAGAAGTGAGAAGAAGGACGAACTCTAGACTGCTTGGATACTCTGAGTTATGTGTATGCCTAGTCCCATATGCTTCCAAAACCTGGGAACGCTACTAAGGCGAATACTCATAAAGAGCAATGTTGTCCCAGTGGAGGAAAGAAGTTAGATCGAGGACACACTTAAGGTAGGTTGGAGACTCTGAGTTAAGTGCAGGCCAAGTCCCTTATGCTTCCAAAACATATCAACGCTCTTCAGGCAAACACTCATAAATGGCATTGTTTTCGAAGTGAGGAATGAAGTTAGAACAAGGAGAGATGCTAGGCCGGTTGAATACTCTCAGATATGTGGAAGCCTAGGCCCTTATGCTTCCTAAACTGAAAAACGCTACTAGGCGAATCCTCATAAGTGGGAGAGTTTTCCTATTTCAGAAAATAATTGAGAAGAAGGACGGACTCTAGGCTGCTTGGACACTCTGAGTTAAGTGCACGTCAGTCCCTTATGCTTCCCAAACGTATAAACGCTACTAAGGCCAATACTCATAAATGGCAGTGTTGTCCCAGTGGAGGAAAGAAGTTAGAACGAGGACGGACGTAAGGCAGGTTGGATACTCTGAGTTACAGGCAGGCCAAGTCCCTTCTACTTCCAAAACGTATAAACGCTCTTCAGGCAAACACTCATAAATGACACTGTTATCCCAGGGAGGAAAGAAATTAGAACTCGGACACAGGCTAGGCAGGTTGAATAATCTGAGATAACTGCACGCCTAGGCACTTATGGCTCCAAAACGTAAAACGCTATTAAGTTGAATACTCATAGTAGGCTATGTTTTCCCAGTTCAGAAAAGAAGTGAAAACAAGGACGTACTCTAGGCTGCTTGGATACTCTGAGTTAAGGGCAACCCAGTCCCTTATGCTTCGAAAACTTATAAACGCGACTAAGGCAAATACTCATAAATGGCAATGCTGTCCCAGTGGAGGAAAGAAGTTAGAATGAGGACGGACTTAAGGCAGGTTGGATACTCTGAGTTACAGGCAAGCCAAGGCCCTTCTGCTTCCAAAACGTATAAACGCTCTTCAGGCAAACACTCATCCATGGCACTGTTTTCCCAGAGTGGAAAGAAGACAGAACTAGGACAGACGCGAGGCAGGTTGAAGACTCTGAGATAACTCTACACCTAGGTCCTTATGCTTCCAAGACGTAAAACGCTACTAAGGCGAATACTCATAAATGGCCCTGTTTTCCCAGTTCAGAAAAGAAGTGAGAAGAAGGACGAACTCTAGGCTGCTTGGATACTCTGAGTTATGTGTATGCCAAGTCCCATATGCTTCCAAAACCTGGGAACGCTGCTAAGGCGAATACTCATAAATAGCAATGTTGTCCCAGTGGAGGAAAGAAGTTAGATCGAGGACACACTTAAGGTAGGTTGGAGACTCTGAGTTAAGTGCAGGCCAAGTCCCTTAGGCTTCCAAAACATATCAACGCTCTTCAGGCAAACACTCATAAATGGCATTGTTTTCGCCGTGAAGAATGAAGTTAGAACAAGGAAAGACGCTAGGCCGGTTGAATACTCTCAGATATGTGGAAGCCTAGGCCCTTATGCTTCCTAAACTGAAAAACGCTACTAAGGCGAATCCTCATAAGAGGGAGAGTTTTCCTATTTCAGAAAATAATTGAGAAGAAGAACGGACTCTAGGCTGCTTGGACACTCTGAGTTAAGTGCACGTCAGTCCCTTATGCTTCCCAAACGTATAAACGCTTCTAAGGCCAATACTCATTAATGGCCATGTTGTCTCAGTTGAGGAAAGAACTTAGAACTAGGACGGACTTAAGGAAGGTTGGATACTCTGAGTTACAGGCAGGCCAAGTCCCTTATGCTTCCAAAACCTGTGAATGCTCCTAAGGCAAATACTCATAAATGGCAATGTGGTCCCAGTGGAGGAAAGAAGTTAGATCGAGGACGCACTTAAGGCAGGTTGTAAACTCTGAGTTAAGTGCAGGCCAAGTCCCTTATGCTTCCAAAACATATCAACGCTCTTCAGGCAAACACTCATAAATGGCAAAGTTTTCGCAGTGAGGAATGAAGTTAGAACAAGGAGAGACGCTAGGCCGGTTGAATACTCTGAGATAAGTGGAAGACTAGGCCCTTATGCTTCCAAAACGTAAAAACGCTACTACGGCGATTACACATAAATGGCAATGTTGTCCCAGTGGAGGAAAGAAGTTAGATCGAGGATGCACTTAAGGTAAGTGGAAACTCTGAGTTAAGTGCAGGCCAAGTCCCTTATGCTTCCAAAACGTATAAACGCTCTTCAGGCAAACACTCATCCATGGCACTGTTTTCCCAGAGTGGAAAGAAGATAGAACTAGGACAGAAGCGAGGCAAGTTGAAGACTCTGAGATATCTCTACAGCTAGGTCCTTACGCTTCCAAAACATAAAACGCTACTAAGGCGAATACTCATAAATGGCCCTGTTTTCCCAGTTCAGAAAAGAAGTGAGAAGAAGGACGAACTCTAGGCTGCTTGGATACTCTGAGTTATGTGTATGCCAAGTCCCATATGCTTCCAAAACCTGGGAACGCTACTAAGGCGAATACTCATAAATAGCAATGTTGTCCCAGTGGAGGAAAGAAGTTAGATCGAGGACACACTTAAGGTAGGTTGGAGACTCTGAGTTAAGTGCAGGCCAAGTCCCTTAGGCTTCCAAAACATATCAACGCTCTTCAGGCAAACACTCATAAATGGCATTGTTTTCGCCGTGAGGAATGAAGTTAGAACAAGGAAAGACGCTAGGCCGGTTGAATACTCTCAGATATGTGGAAGCCTAGGCCCTTATGCTTCCTAAACTGAAAAACGCTACTAAGGCGAATCCTCATAAGAGGGAGAGTTTTCCTATTTCAGAAAATAATTGAGAAGAAGAACGGACTCTAGGCTGCTTGGACACTCTGAGTTAAGTGCACGTCAGTCCCTTATGCTTCCCAAACGTATAAACGCTTCTAAGGCCAATACTCATTAATGGCCATGTTGTCTCAGTTGAGGAAAGAACTTAGAACTAGGACGGACTTAAGGAAGGTTGGATACTCTGAGTTACAGGCAGGCCAAGTCCCTTATGCTTCCAAAACCTGTGAATGCTCCTAAGGCAAATACTCATAAATGGCAATGTGGTCCCAGTGGAGGAAAGAAGTTAGATCGAGGACGCACTTAAGGCAGGTTGTAAACTCTGAGTTAAGTGCAGGCCAAGTCCCTTATGCTTCCAAAACATATCAACGCTCTTCAGGCAAACACTCATAAATGGCAAAGTTTTCGCAGTGAGGAATGAAGTTAGAACAAGGAGAGACGCTAGGCCGGTTGAATACTCTGAGATAAGTGGAAGACTAGGCCCTTATGCTTCCAAAACGTAAAAACGCTACTACGGCGATTACACATAAATGGCAATGTTGTCCCAGTGGAGGAAAGAAGTTAGATCGAGGATGCACTTAAGGTAAGTGGAATCTCTGAGTTAAGTGCAGGCCAAGTCCCTTATGCTTCCAAAACGTATAAACGCTCTTCAGGCAAACACTCATACATGGCACTGTTTTCCCAGAGTGGAAAGAAGATAGAACTAGGACAGAAGCGAGGCAAGTTGAAGACTCTGAGATATCTCTACACCTAGGTCCTTACGCTTCCAAAACGTAAAACGCTACTAAGGCGAATACTCATAAATGGCCCTGTTTTCCCAGTTCAGAAAAGAAGTGAGAAGAAGGACGAACTCTAGGCTGCTTGGATACTCTGAGTTATGTGTATGCCAAGTCCCATATGCTTCCAAAACCTGGGAACGCTACTAAGGCGAATACTCATAAATAGCAATGTTGTCCCAGTTGAGGAAAGAAGTTAGATCGAGGACACACTTAAGGTAGGTTGGAGACTCTGAGTTAAGTGCAGGCCAAGTCCCTTATGCTTCCAAAACATATCAACGCTCTTCAGGCAAACACTCATAAATGGCATTATTTTCGCAGTGAGGAATGAAGTTAGAACAAGGAGAGATGCTAGGCCGGTTGAATACACTGAGATAAGTGGAAGCGTAGGCCCTTATGCTTCCAAAACGTAAAAACGCTACGAAGGCGAGTACTCATAAATGGCAATGTTTTCCCAGTTCAGAAAAGAAATGAGAAGAAGGACGGGTTCTAGGCTGCTTGGATACTCTGAGTTAGTGCAAGCCAAGTCCCTTATGCTTCCAAAACAAATAAATGCTACTAAGGCGAATACTCATAAATGGCAATGTTGTCCCAGTTGAGGAAAGAAGTTAGAATGAGGACGGACTTAAAGCAAGTTGGATACACTGAGTTAAGTGCACGCCAAGGCCCTTATGCTTCCAAAACCTGTAAACCCTCTTAAGGCAAACACTCATAAATGGCACTGTTTTCACAGGGAAGAATGAAGTTAGAACAAGGACAGACGTTAGGCAAGTTGAATACTCTGAGGTAAGTGCACGCCTAGGGCCTTATGCTTCAGAAACGTAAAAACGCTGCTAAGGCTTTTACGCATAAATGGCAATGATTTCCCAGTTCAGAAAAGAAGTGAGAAGAAGGAAGGACTCTGGGCTGCTTGGATAATCTGAGTTAAGTGCACGCCAAGTCCCTTATGCTTCCAAAACGTATAAACGCGACTAAGGAGAATACTCATAAATGGCAATGTTATCCCAGTTGAGGATAGAAGTAAGAACAGAGACTGACGCTAGGCCAGTTGGATTCTCTGAGTTAACTGCTTACAAAGCCCCTTATGCTTCCAAAACTTATGAACGCTCTTAAGGCCAATATTCATCAATGGCAGTGTAATCGCACCGGACGAAAGAAGTTAAAACAAGGACAGACTCTAGGCCGGTTGGAAACTCTGAGTTAAGTGCACTCCTAGGCTCTGATGATTCCCACACATATAATCGCTCTTAAGGTTAACACTCATATGTGCGAAAGTGTTCCCAGTGGAGGAAAAAAGTTAAAAAGAGTACGGACTTAAGGCAGGTTGGATACTCTGAGTTAGAGGCAGGCCAAGTCCCTTATAGTTCCAAAACTTATAAACGCTCTTCCAAAACTTATTAACGCTCTTAAGGCGAATACGCATCAATGGCAGTGTATTCGCACCGGACGAAAGAAGTTAAAACAAGGAGAGACTCTAGGCAGGTTGGAAACTCTGAAGTGCACTCCTAGGCTCTTATGATTCCCACACATAACTGAGACTGATAGTCTCAGTTAACTGCTTACCAAGACCCTTATGCTTCCAAAACATAGTCCAAAACATGTCCAAAAGAGGACAGACTCTAGGCAGGTTGGAAACTCTGAGTTAAGTGCACTCCTATGCTCTGATGATTCCCAAACATATAATCGCTCTTAAGGTAAACACTCATATGTGGGAGAGTGTTCCCATTGGAGGAAAGAAGTTAGAACGAGGACGGACTTAAGGCAGGTTGGATACTCTGTGTTACGTGCAGCCCAAGGCCCATATGCTTCCAAAACGTATAAACGCTCTTCAGGCAAACACTCATAAATGGCACTGTTTTCGCCGTGAGTAATGAAGTTAGAACAAGGACAGATGCTAGGCAGTTTGAATACTCTGAGATAAGTGTACGTCTAGGCACTTATGCTTCCACAACGTAAAAACGCTACTAAAGCGAATACTCATATACGGCAATGTTTTCCCAGTTCAGAAAAGAAGTGAGAATAAGGAAGAACTCTAAGCTGCTTGGATACTCTGATTTAAGTGCAGCCAAGTCCTTTATGCTACCAAAACTTTTAAACGCTATTAAGGCGAATACTCATAAATGGCAACGTTGTCCCAGTTGAGGAAAGAAGTTAGAACATGGACCCACGCTAGGCCGGTTGGGTATTCTGAGTTAACTGCTCACCAAGACCCTTATTCTTCCAAAACTTATTAATGCTCTTAAGGCGAATTCTCATCAATGGCAGTGTATTCGCACCGGACGAAAGAAGTTAAACAAGGACAGAATCTAGGCAGGTTTGAAACTCTGAGTTAGGTGCACTCCTAGGCTCTTATGATTCCCACACATATAATCCCTCTTAAGGTTATCACTCATGTGGGAGAGTGTTCCCAGTGGAGTAAAGAAGTTAGAATGAGGATGGACTTAAGGCAGGTTGGATACTCTGAGTTAAGTGCAGGACAAGGCCCTTATGCTTCCAAAACGTATAAACCCTCTTCAGGCAAACACTCATAAATGACACTGTTTTCCCAGTGAGGAAATAAGTTAGAACAAGGACAGATGCTAGGCAGGTTGAATACTCTGCGATAAGTACACGCCCAGGCCCTTATGCTTCCAAAACGTAAAAACGCTACTAAGGCGAATACTCATAAATGGCAATGTTTTCCCAGTTCAACAAAGAAGTGAGAAGAAGGACGAACTCTAGGCTGCTTGGATACTCTAAGTTAAGTGCATGCCAAGTCCCTTATGCTTCCAAAACCTATAAACGCTACGAAGGCGTATACTCATAAATGGTAATGTTGTTCCAGTTGAGGAAAGAAGTTCGAACAAGGGCGGACTTAAGGCAGGTTGGATACTCTGAGTTAAGTGCAGACCAAGGCCCTTATGCTTCCAAAACGTATAAACGCTCTTAAGGCAAACTCTCATAAATGACACTGTTTTCGCAGTGAGGAATGAAGTTAGAACAAGGACAGACCCTAGGCAGGTTGAAAACACCGAGATAAGTGCACGCCTAGGCCCTTATGCTTCCACAACGTAAAAACGCTACTAAGGCGAATAATCATAAATGGCAACGTTTTCCCAGTTGAGGATAGAAGTTAGAAGAAAGACAGACGCTAGGCCAGTTGGATATTCTGAGTTAACTGCTCACTAAGCCCCTTATGCTTCCAAAAGTTATTAACGCTCTTAAGGCGAATATTCATCAATGGCAGTGTATTCGCACCAGACGAAAGAAGTTAAAACAAGGACAGACTCTAGGCAGGTTGGAAACTCTGAGTTAAGTGCACTCCTAGGCTCTTATGATTCCCACACATATAATCGCTCTTAAGGTTAACACTCATATGTGGGAAAGTGTTCCCAGTGGAGGAAAGAAGTTAGAACGAGGACGGACTTAAGGCAGGGTGGATACTCTGAGTTAAGTGCAGCCCAAGGACCTTATGCTTCCAAAACGTATAAACGCTCTTCAGGCAAACACTCATAAATGGCACTGTTTTCCCAGTGAGGAAAGAAGTTAGAAGAAGGACAGACGCTAGGCAAGTTGAATACTCTGAGATAAATGCACGCCTAGGCCCTTATGCTTCCAAAACGTAAAAACACTACTAAGGTGCATACTCATAAATGGCAATGTTTTCCCAGTTCAGAAAAGAAGTGAGAAGAAGGACAAACTATAGGCTTCTTGGATACTCTGAGTTAAGTGCACGCCAAGTCCCTTATGATTCCAAAACTTATAAACGCTACCAATCCCTATAAAAGCTCTTAAGGCGAATACTCATCAATGGCAATGTTTTCGCATTTGAAGAAAAAGTTAGAACAAGGACAGACTCCAGGCTGGTTGGAACTCTGAGTTAAGTGCACACCAAGGCCCTTATGCTTCCATAACGTATAAACGCTCTTAAGGCGAATGTTCCTCAATGGCAGTGTTTTCCCAGTTGAAGAAAGAAGTTACAACAAGGACGGAACCTAGGCAGTTTGGATACTCTCAGTGAAGTGCATACCTGGGCCCCTATGCTTCCAAAACATAGAATCGGGCTTAAGGTGAACGCTCATATGTGGGAGAGTGTTCCCAGTTGAGGAAAGAAGTTAGAACGAGGACGGACTTAAGGCACGCTGGATACTCTGAATTAAGGTCATGCTAAGTCCCTTATGCCTCCAAAATGTATGGTCGCTCTCAAGGCTAACACACATATGGGCAGAGTGTTCCCAATTCAGAAAATAAGTTAGAAGATGGCGGACTCTAGGCTGCTTGGATACTCTGAGTTAAGTGCATGACAAAGCGCTAATGCTTCCAAAACATATAAACGCTACTAAGGCGAATACTCATGAATGGCAATGTTTTCCCAGTTGAGGATAGAAGGTAGAACAAAGACAGAAGAGAGGCCGGTTGGAAACTCTGACATAAGTGATACCCAAGGCCCTTATGCTTCCAAAACTTATGGTCGCTCTCAGGGCTAACGGACATATGTGGCAGAGTGTTCCCAGTTCAGAAAAGAAGTGAGAAGAAGGAGGGACTCTAGGCTGCTTGGATACTCTGAGTTAAGTGCGCGACAAGGCCCTATGCTTCAAAAACCTATAAACGCTACTAAGACGAATACTCATAAATGGCAATGTTGTCCCAGTTGAGGAAAGAAGTTACAACAAGGACAGACGCCAGGCCGGTTGGATATTCTGAGTTAAGTGCTCACCAAGCCATTTATGCTTCCAAAACATATAAACGCTCTTAAGGCAAATACTCATAAATGGCAATCTTTTCCCAGTTGAGGATAGAAGTTAGAACAAAAACAGCGAGGCCAGTTGGATACTCTGAGATAAGTGATAGCCAAGGCCCTTACGCTTCCAAAATGTATGGTCGCTCTCAAGGTTAACGGACATATGTGGCAGAGTGTTCCCAGTTCAGAAAAGAAGTGAGAAGAAGGACGGACTCTAGGCTGCTTGGTTACTCTAAGTTAAGTGCACGACAAGTCCCTTATGCTTCCAAACCGTATAAACACTACTAAGGCGAATACTCATAAATGGCAATGTTGTCCCAGTTGAGGAAAGAAGTTAGAACAAGGAAAGACACTAGTCCTGTTGGACATTCTGAGTTAAGTGCTCACCAAGCCCATTATGCTTCCAAAACGTATAAACGCTCTTAAGGCAAATATTCATCAATGGCAGTGTATTCGCATTTGAAGAAAAAGTTAGAACAAGAAAAAGTTAGAACAAGGACAGACTCCAGGCAGGTTGGAACTCTGAGTTAAGTGCACACCAAGGCCCTTATGCTTCCATAACGTATAAACGCTCTTAAGGTGAATACTCCTCAATGGCAGTGTTTTCCCAGTTGAGGAAAGAAGTTACAACAAGGACGGAACCTAGGCAGTTTGGATACTCTGAGTGAAGTGCATACCTGGGACCCTATGCTTCCAAAACATAGAATCGCACTTAAGGTGAACGCTCATATGTGGGAGAGTGTTCCCAGTTGAGGAAAGAAGTTAGAACGAGGACGGACTTAAGGCACGCTGGATACTCTGAGGTAAGTGATAGCCAAGGTCCTTATGCTTCCAAAATGTATGGTCGCTCTCAAGGCTAACACACATATGTGGCAGCGTGTTCCCAGTTAAGAAAAGAAGTTAGAAGAAGGACGGACTCTAGGCTGCTTGGATACTCTGAGTTAAGTGCATGACACGGTGCTAATGCTTTCAAAACATATAAATGCTACTAAGGCGAATACTCATGAATGGCAAAGTTTTCCCAGTTGAGAATAGAAGTTAGAACAAAGACAGAAGCGAGGCTGGTTGGAAACTCTGAGATAAGTGATAACCAAGGCCCTTATGCTTCCAAAACTTATGGTGGCTCTCAAGGCTAACGGACATATGTGGCAGAGTGTTCCCAGTTCAGAAAAGAAGTGAGAAGAAGGAGGGACTCTAGGCTGCTTGGATACTCTGAGTTAAGTGCACGACAAGGCCCTAAGCTTCAAAAACCTATAAACGCTAGTAAGACGAATACTCATAAATGGCAATATTGTCCCAGTTGAGGAAAGAAGTTAGAACCAGGCCAAACGCCAGGCCGGTTGGATATTCTGAGTTAAGTGCTCACCAAGCCATTTATGCTTCCAAAACATATAAACGCTCTTAAGGCAAATACTCATAAATGGCAATCTTTTCCCAATTGAGGATAGAAGTTAGAACAAAAACAGCGAGGCCAGTTGGATACTCTGAGATAAGTGATAGCCAAGGCCCTTATGCTTCCAAAACGTATGGTCGCTCTCAAGGCTAACGGACATATGTGGCAGAGTGTTCCCAGTTCAGAAAAGAAGTGAGAGGAAGGACGGACTCTAGGCTGCTTGGTTACTCTGAGTTAAGTGCACGACAAGTCCCTTATGCTTCCAAACCGAATAAACGCTACTAAGACGAATACTCATAAATGGCAATGTTGTCCCAGTTGAGGAAAGAAGTTAGAACAAGGAAAGACGCTAGTCCGGTTGGATATTCTGAGTTAAGTGCTCACCAAGCCATTATGCTTCCAAAACGTATAAACGCTCTTAAGGAGAATATTCATCAATGGCAGTGTATTCGCAGTGGAGGAAAGAAGTTAGAACAAGGACTGACTCCAGGCTGGTTGGAAACTCTGAGTAGAGTGCACTCCAGGGCTCTTATGTTTCCCAAACATATAATCGCACTTAAGGTTAACACTCATATGTGGGAGAGTGTTCCCTGTTGAGGAAAGAAGTTAGAATCAGGATGGACTTAAGGCCGGTTGGATACTCTGAGTTAAGTTCAGGCCAAGGACCTTATGCTTCCAAAATGTATAAACGCTCTTAAGGCAAACACTCATAAATGGCACCGTTTTGCCTGTAAGGAAAGAAGTTAGAACAAGGACAGGCACTAGACAGGTTGGATACTCTCAGTTCAGTGCACTCCAAGGCCCTAATGCTTCCAAAACATATGGTCTCTCTCAAGGATAACACACATATGTGGCAGAGTGTTCCTAGTTAAGAAAGAAGTTAGAAGAAGGAGGGACTCTAGAGTGCTTGGCTACTCTGAGTTAAGTTCAGGCGAAAGCCCTAATGCTTCCAAAACGTATAAAGGCTATTTAGGCGAACACTCATAAATGGCAATGTTTTCCCAGTGAGGAAAGAAGTTAGAACAAGGACAGACGCTAGGCTGTTTGGATACTCTCAGTTCAGTGCACTCCAAGGCCCTAATGCTTCCAAAACATATACTTCCGCTTTATTCGAAAATCCGTCAATGGCAGTGTTTTCCCAGTGGAGGTAAGCAGTGAGAACGAGGAAGGAGGCTAGGCAGGTTGATATTCTGGTTAAGCGTTCACCAAGCACCTTATGCTTCCAATCCCTATAAAAGCTCTTAAGGCGAATGCTCATCAATGGCAGTGTTTTCACATTTGAAGAAAAAGTTAGAACAAGGACAGACTCCAGGCAGGTTGGAACTCTGAGTTAAGTGCACACCAAGGCCCTTATGCTTCCATAACGTATAAACGCTCTTAAGGCGAATACTCCTCAATGGCAGTGTTTTCCCAGTTGAGGAAAGAAGTTACAACAAGGACGGAACCTAGGCAGTTTGGATACTCTGAGTGAAGTGCAAACCTGGGACCCTATGCTTCCAAAACATAGAATCGCGCTTAAGGTGAACGCTCATATGTGGGAGACTGTTCCCAGTTGAGGAAAGAAGTTACAACCAGGACAGAACTTAGGCAGTTTGGATATTCTGAGTTAAGTGCACTCCTAGGCCCTTATCCTTCCAAAATATATAATCGCACTTAAGGTTAACAGTCATATGTGGGAGCGTGTTCCCAGTTGAGGAAAGAAGTTATAAAGAGGACAAACTTAAGGCACGTTGGATACTCTGAGTTAAGTGCAGGCCAAGGCCCTTAGGCTTCCAAAACTTATTAACGCTCTGAAGGCGAATATTCATCAATGGCAGTGTATTCGCACTGGAGGAAAGAAGTTAAAACAAGCACAGACTCTAGACAGGTTGGAAACTCTGAGTTAAGTGCACTCCTAGGCGCTTATGATTCCCACACATATAATCGCTCTTAAGGCTAACACTCATGTGGGAGAGTATTCCCAGTGGAGGAGAGAAGTTAGAACCAGGACGGTCTTAAGGCAGGTTGGATACTCTGAGTTACAGGCAGGCCAAGGCCCTTCTGATTCCAAAACCTATAAACGCTCTTCAGGCAAACACTCATAAATGGCACTGTTTTCCCAGTGAGGAAAGAAGTTAGAACAACGACAGACGTTAGGCAGGTTGAATACTCTGAGATAAGTGCATGCCTAGGCCCTTATGCTTCCAAAATGTAAAACGCTACTAAGGCGAATACTCATAAATGGCCCTGTTTTCCCAGTTCAGAAAAGAAGTGAAAAGAAGGACGTACTCTAGGCTGCTTGGATACTCTGAGTTAAGGGCAAACCAGTCCCTTATGCTTCCAAAACTTATAAACGCGACTAAGGCAAATACTCATAAATGGCAATGCTGTTCCAGTGGAGGAAAGAAGTTAGAACGAGGACGGACTTAAGACAGGTTGGATACTCTGAGTTACAGGCAAGCCAAGGCCCTTCTGCTTCCAAAACGTATAAACGCTCTTCAGGCAAACACTCATCCATGGCACTGTTTTCCCAGAGTGGAAAGAAGACAGAACTAGGACAGACGCGAGGCAGGTTGAAGACTCTGAGATAACTCTACACCTAGGTCCTTATGCTTCCAAAACGTAAAACGCTACTAAGGCGAATACGCATAAATGGCCCTGTTTTCCCAGTTCAGAAAAGAAGTGAGAAGAAGGACGAACTCTAGGCTGCTTGGATACTCTGAGTTATGTGTATGCCAAGTCCCATATGCTTCCAAAACCTGGGAACGCTACTAAGGCGAATACTCATAAATAGCAATGTTGTCCCAGTGGAGGAAAGAAGTTAGATCGAGGACACACTTAAGGTAGGTTGGAGACTCTGAGTTAAGTGCAGGCCAAGTCCCTTAGGCTTCCAAAACGTGTAAATGCGACTAAGGCAAATACTCATAAAGGGCAATGTTGTCCCATTGGAGGAAAGATGTTAGAACGAGGACGGACTTAAGGCAGGTTGGATACTCTGAGTTACAGGCAAGCCAAGGCCCTTCTGCTTCCAAAACGTATAAACGCTCTTCAGGCAAACACTCATCCATGGCACTGTTTTCCCAGAGTGGAAAGAAGATAGAACTAGGACAGACGCGAGGCAAGTTGAAGACTCTGAGATAACTCTACACCTAGGTCCTTATGCTTCCAAAACGTAAAACGCTACTAAGGCGAATACTCATAAATGGCCCTGTTTTCCCAGTTCAGAAAAGAAGTGAGAAGAAGGACGAACTCTAGGCTGCTTGGATACTCTGAGTTATGTGTATGCCAAGTCCCATATGCTTCCAAAACCTGGGAACGCTACTAAGGCGAATACTCATAAATAGCAATGTTGTCCAGTGGAGGAAAGAAGTTAGATCGAGGACACACTTAAGGTAGGTTGGAGACTCTGAGTTAAGTGCAGGCCAAGTCCCTTATGCTTCCAAAACATATCAACGCTCTTCAGGCAAACACTCATAAATGGCATTGTTTTCGCAGTGAGGAATGAAGTTAGAACAAGGAAAGACGCTAGGCCGGTTGAATACTCTCAGATATGTGGAAGCCTAGGCCCTTATGCTTCCTAAACTGAAAAACGCTACTAAGGCGAATCCTCATAAGAGGGAGAGTTTTCCTATTTCAGAAAATAATTGAGAAGAAGAACGGACTCTAGGCTGCTTGGACACTCTGAGTTAAGTGCACGTCAGTCCCTTATGCTTCCCAAACGTATAAACGCTACTAAGGCCAATACTCATAAATGGCAGTGTTGTCCCAGTGGAGGAAAGAAGTTAGAACGAGGACGGACGTAAGGCAGGTTGGATACTCTGAGTTACAGGCAGGCCCAGTCCCTTCTACTTCCAAAACGTATAAATGCTCTTCAGGCAAACACTCATAAATGACACTGTGATCCCAGGGAGGAAAGAAATTAGAACTCGGACAGAGGCTAGGCAGGTTGAATACTCTGAGATAACTGCACGCCTAGGCACTTATGCTTCCAAAACGTAAAACGCTATTAAGTTGAATACTCATAATAGGCAATGTTTTCCCAGTTCAGAAAAGAAGGGAAAAGAAGGACGTACTCTAGGCTGCTTGGATACTCTGAGTTAAGTGCATGCCAAGTCCCTTGTGCTTCCAAAACCTATAAACGCGACTAAGGCAAATACTCATAAATGGCAATGCTGTCCCAGTGGAGGAAAGAAGTTAGAACGAGGACGGACGTAAGGCAGGTTGGATACTCTGAGTTACAGGCAGGCCAAGTCCCTTCTACTTCCAAAACGTATAAACGCTCTTCAGGCAAACACTCATAAATGACACTGTTATCCCAGGGAGGAAAGAAATTAGAACTCGGACAGAGGCTAGGCAGGTTGAATAATCTGAGATAACTGCACGCCTAGGCACTTATGGCTCCAAAACGTAAAACGCTATTAAGTTGAATACTCATAGTAGGCAATGTTTTCCCAGTTCAGAAAAGAAGTGAAAAGAAGGACGTACTCTAGGCTGCTTGGATACTCTGAGTTAAGGGCAACCCAGTCCCTTATGCTTCGAAAACTTATAAACGCGACTAAGGCAAATACTCATAAATGGCAATGTTGTCCCATTGGAGGAAAGAAGTTAGAACGAGGACGGACTTAAGGCAGGTTGGATACTCTGAGTTACAGGCAAGCCAAGGCCCTTCTGCTTCCAAAACGTATAAACGCTCTTCAGGCAAACACTCATCCATGGCACTGTTTTCCCAGAGTGGAAAGAAGATAGAACTAGGACAGACGCGAGGCAAGTTGAAGACTCTGAGATAACTCTACACCTAGGTCCTTATGCTTCCAAAACGTAAAACGCTACTAAGGCGAATACTCATAAATGGCCCTGTTTTCCCAGTTCAGAAAAGAAGTGAGAAGAAGGACGAACTCTAGGCTGCTTGGATACTCTGAGTTATGTGTATGCCAAGTCCCATATGCTTCCAAAACCTGGGAACGCTACTAAGGCGAATACTCATAAAGAGCAATGTTGTCCCAGTGGAGGAAAGAAGTTAGATCGAGGACACACTTCAGGTAGGTTGGAGACTCTGAGTTAAGTGCAGGCCGAGTCCCTTATGCTTCCAAAACATATCAACGCTCTTCAGGCAAACACTCATAAATGGCATTGTTTTCGCAGTGAGGAATGAAGTTAGAACAAGGAAAGACGCTAGGCCGGTTGAATACTCTCAGATATGTGGAAGCCTAGGCCCGTATGCTTCCTGAACTGAAAAACGCTACTAAGGCGAATCCTCATAAGAGGGAGAGTTTTCCTATTTCAGAAAATAATTGAGAAGAAGAACGGACTCTAGGCTGCTTGGACATTCTGAGTTAAGTGCACGTCAGTCCCTTATGCTTCCCAAACGTATAAACGCTTCTAAGGCCAATACTCATTAATGGCCATGTTGTCTCAGTTGAGGAAAGAACTTAGAACTAGGACGGACTTAAGGAAGGTTGGATACTCTGAGTTATGTGTATGCCAAGTCCCATATGCTTCCAAAACCTGTGAATGCTCCTAAGGCAAATACTCATAAATGGCAATGTGGTCCCAGTGGAGGAAAGAAGTTAGATCGAGGATGCACTTAAGGCAGGTTGTAAACTCTGAGTTAAGTGCAGGCCAAGTCCCTTATGCTTCCAAAACATATCAACGCTCTTCAGGCAAACACTCATAAATGGCATTGTTTTCGCAGTGAGGAATGAAGTTAGAACAAGGAGAGATGCTAGGCCGGTTGAATACTCTGAGATAAGTGGAAGACTACGCCCTTATGCTTCCTAAACTGAAAAACGCTACTAAGGCGAATCCTCATAAATGCCAAAGTTTTCCTATTTCAGAAAATAATTGAGAAGAAGGACGGACTCTAGGCTGCTTGGACACTCTGAGTTAAGTGCACGTCAGTCCCTTATGCTTCCCAAACGTATAAACGCTACTAAGGCCAATACTCATAAATGGCAGTGTTGTCCCAGTGGAGGAAAGAAGTTAGAACGAGGACGGACGTAAGGCAGGTTGGATACTCTGAGTTACAGGCAGGCCCAGTCCCTTCTACTTCCAAAACGTATAAACGCTCTTCAGGCAAACACTCATAAATGACACTGTGATCCCAGGGAGGAAAGAAATTAGAACTCGGACAGAGGCTAGGCAGGTTGAATACTCTGAGATAACTGCACGCCTAGGCACTTATGCTTCCAAAACGTAAAACGCTATTAAGTTGAATACTCATAATAGGCAATGTTTTCCCAGTTCAGAAAAGAAGGGAAAAGAAGGACGTACTCTAGGCTGCTTGGATACTCTGAGTTAAGTGCATGCCAAGTCCCTTGTGCTTCCAAAACCTATAAACGCGACTAAGGCAAATACTCATAAATGGCAATGCTGTCCCAGTGGAGGAAAGAAGTTAGAACGAGGACGGACGTAAGGCAGGTTGGATACTCTGAGTTACAGGCAGGCCAAGTCCCTTCTACTTCCAAAACGTATAAACGCTCTTCAGGCAAACACTCATAAATGACACTGTTATCCCAGGGAGGAAAGAAATTAGAACTCGGACAGAGGCTAGGCAGGTTGAATAATCTGAGATAACTGCACGCCTAGGCACTTATGGCTCCAAAACGTAAAACGCTATTAAGTTGAATACTCATAGTAGGCAATGTTTTCCCAGTTCAGAAAAGAAGTGAAAAGAAGGACGTACTCTAGGCTGCTTGGATACTCTGAGTTAAGGGCAACCCAGTCCCTTATGCTTCGAAAACTTATAAACGCGACTAAGGCAAATACTCATAAATGGCAATGCTGTCCCAGTGGAGGAAAGAAGTTAGAATGAGGACGGACTTAAGGCAGGTTGGATACTCTGAGTTACAGGCAAGCCAAGGCCCTTCTGCTTCCAAAACGTATAAACGCTCTTCAGGCAAACACTCATCCATGGCACTGTTTTCCCAGAGTGGAAAGAAGACAGAACTAGGACAGACGCGAGGCAGGTTGAAGACTCTGAGATAACTCTACACCTAGGTCCTTATGCTTCCAAAACGTAAAACGCTACTAAGGCGAATACTCATAAATGGCCCTGTTTTCCCAGTTCAGAAAAGAAGTGAGAAGAAGGACGAACTCTAGGCTGCTTGGATACTCTGAGTTATGTGTATGCCAAGTCCCATATGCTTCTAAAACCTGGGAACGCTACTAAGGCGAATACTCATAAAGAGCAATGTTGTCCCAGTGGAGGAAAGAAGTTAGATCGAGGACACACTTCAGGTAGGTTGGAGACTCTGAGTTAAGTGCAGGCCGAGTCCCTTATGCTTCCAAAACATATCAACGCTCTTCAGGCAAACACTCATAAATGGCATTGTTTTCGCAGTGAGGAATGAAGTTAGAACAAGGAAAGACGCTAGGCCGGTTTAATACTCTCAGATATGTGGAAGCCTAGGCCCTTATGCTTCCTAAATTGAAAAACGCTACTAAGGCGAATCCTCATAAGAGGGAGAGTTTTCCTATTTCAGAAAATAATTGAGAAGATGAACGGAATCTAGGCTGCTTGGACACTCTGAGTTAAGTGCACGTCAGTCCCTTATGCTTCCCAAACGTATAAACGCTTCTAAGGCCAATACTCGTAAATGGCCATGTTGTCTCAGTTGAGGAAAGAAGTTAGAACTAGGACGGACTTAAGGAAGGTTGGATACTCTGAGTTACAGGCAGGCCAAGTCCCTTATGCTTCCAAAACCTGTGAATGCTCCTAAGGCGAATACTCATAAATGGCAATGTTGTCCCAGTGGAGGAAAGAAGTAAGATCGAAGACACACTTAGGGTCGGTTGGAAACTGAGTTAAGTGCAGGCCAAGTCCCTTATGCTTCCAAAAGGTGTAAATGGGACTAAGGCAAATACTCATAAATGGAAATGTTGTCCCAGTTGAGGAAAGAAGTTAGAACGAGGTCGGATTTAACGCAGGTTGGATAATCTGAGTTACAGGCAGGCCAAGTCCCTTATGCTTCCAAAACCTGTGAACGCTACTAAGGCGAATACTCATAAATGGCAATGTTTGCCCAGTTCAGAAAAGAAGTGAGAAGGAGGACAGACGCTAGGCAGGTTGAATACTCTGACATAAGTGCACGCCTAGGCCCTTATGCTTCCAAAACGTAAAAACGCTACGAAGGCGAATACTCATAAATGGCAATGTTTTCCCAGTTCAGAAAAGAAATGAGAAGAAGGACGGGTTCTAGGCTGCTTGGATACTCTGAGTTAGTGCAAGCCAAGTCCCTTATGCTTCCAAAACAAATAAATGCTACTAAGGCGAATACTCATAAATGGCAATGTTGTCCCAGTTGAGGAAAGAAGTTAGAATGAGGACGGACTTAAAGCAAGTTGGATACACTGAGTTAAGTGCACGCCAAGGCCCTTATGCTTCCAAAACCTGTAAACCCTCTTAAGGCAAACACTCATAAATGGCACTGTTTTCACAGGGAAGAATGAAGTTAGAACAAGGACAGACGTTAGGCAAGTTGAATACTCTGAGGTAAGTGCACGCCTAGGGCCTTATGCTTCAGAAACGTAAAAACGCTGCTAAGGCTTTTACGCATAAATGGCAATGATTTCCCAGTTCAGAAAAGAAGTGAGAAGAAGGAAGGACTCTGGGCTGCTTGGATAATCTGAGTTAAGTGCACGCCAAGTCCCTTATGCTTCCAAAACGTATAAACGCGACTAAGGAGAATACTCATAAATGGCAATGTTATCCCAGTTGAGGATAGAAGTAAGAACAGAGACTGACGCTAGGCCAGTTGGATTCTCTGAGTTAACTGCTTACAAAGCCCCTTATGCTTCCAAAACTTATGAACGCTCTTAAGGCCAATATTCATCAATGGCAGTGTAATCGCACCGGACGAAAGAAGTTAAAACAAGGACAGACTCTAGGCCGGTTGGAAACTCTGAGTTAAGTGCACTCCTAGGCTCTGATGATTCCCACACATATAATCGCTCTTAAGGTTAACACTCATATGTGCGAAAGTGTTCCCAGTGGAGGAAAAAAGTTAAAAAGAGTACGGACTTAAGGCAGGTTGGATACTCTGAGTTAGAGGCAGGCCAAGTCCCTTATAGTTCCAAAACTTATAAACGCTCTTCCAAAACTTATTAACGCTCTTAAGGCGAATACGCATCAATGGCAGTGTATTCGCACCGGACGAAAGAAGTTAAAACAAGGAGAGACTCTAGGCAGGTTGGAAACTCTGAGGTGCACTCCTAGGCTCTTATGATTCCCACACATAACTGAGACTGATAGTCTCAGTTAACTGCTTACCAAGACCCTTATGCTTCCAAAACATAGTCCAAAACATGTCCAAAAGAGGACAGACTCTAGGCAGGTTGGAAACTCTGAGTTAAGTGCACTCCTATGCTCTGATGATTCCCAAACATATAATCGCTCTTAAGGTCAACACTCATATGTGGGAGAGTGTTCCCATTGGAGGAAAGAAGTTAGACCGAGGACGGACTTAAGGCAGGTTGGATACTCTGTGTTACGTGCAGCCCAAGGCCCATATGCTTCCAAAACGTATAAACGCTCTTCAGGCAAACACTCATAAATGGCACTGTTTTCGCCTTGAGTAATGAAGTTAGAACAAGGACAGATGCTAGGCAGTTTGAATACTCTGAGATAAGTGTACGTCTAGGCACTTATGCTTCCACAACGTAAAAACGCTACTAAAGCGAATACTCATATACGGCAATGTTTTCCCAGTTCAGAAAAGAAGTGAGAATAAGGAAGAACTCTAAGCTGCTTGGATACTCTGATTTAAGTGCAGCCAAGTCCTTTATGCTACCAAAACTTTTAAACGCTATTAAGGCGAATACTCATAAATGGCAACGTTGTCCCAGTTGAGGAAAGAAGTTAGAACATGGACCCATGCTAGGCCGGTTGGGTATTCTGAGTTAACTGCTCACCAAGACCCTTATTCTTCCAAAACTTATTAATGCTCTTAAGGCGAATACTCATCAATGGCAGTGTATTCGCACCGGACGAAAGAAGTTAAAACAAGGACAGAATCTAGGCAGGTTTGAAACTCTGAGTTAGGTGCACTCCTAGGCTGTTATGATTCCCACACATATAATCCCTCTTAAGGTTATCACTCATGTGGGAGAGTGTTCCCAGTGGAGTAAAGAAGTTAGAATGAGGATGGACTTAAAGCAGGTTGGATACTCTGAGTTAAGTGCAGGACAAGGCCCTTATGCTTCCAAAACGTATAAACCCTCTTCAGGCAAACACTCATAAATGACACTGTTTTCCCAGTGAGGAAATAAGTTAGAACAAGGACAGATGCTAGGCAGGTTGAATACTCTGCGATAAGTACACGCCCAGGCCCTTATGCTTCCAAAACGTAAAAACGCTACTAAGGCGAATACTCATAAATGGCAATGTTTTCCCAGTTCAACAAAGAAGTGAGAAGAAGGACGAACTCTAGGCTGCTTGGATACTCTAAGTTAAGTGCATGCCAAGTCCCTTATGCTTCCAAAACCTATAAACGCTACGAAGGCGTATACTCATAAATGGTAATGTTGTCCCAGTTGAGGAAAGAAGTTCGAACGAGGGCGGACTTAAGGCAGGTTGGATACTCTGAGTTAAGTGCAGACCAAGGCCCTTATGCTTCCAAAACGTATAAACGCTCTTAAGGCAAACTCTCATAAATGACACTGTTTTCGCAGTGAGGAATGAAGTTAGAACAAGGACAGACCCTAGGCAGGTTGAAAACACCGAGATAAGTGCACGCCTAGGCCCTTATGCTTCCACAACGTAAAAACGCTACTAAGGCGAATAATCATAAATGGCAACGTTTTCCCAGTTGAGGATAGAAGTTAGAAGAAAGACAGACGCTAGGCCAGTTGGATATTCTGAGTTAACTGCTCACTAAGCCCCTTATGCTTCCAAAAGTTATTAACGCTCTTAAGGCGAATATTCATCAATGGCAGTGTATTCGCACCGGACGAAAGAAGTTAAAACAAGGACAGACTCTAGGCAGGTTGGAAACTCTGAGTTAAGTGCACTCCTAGGCTCTTATGATTCCCACACATATAATCGCTCTTAAGGTTAACACTCATATGTGGGAAAGTGTTCCCAGTGGAGGAAAGAAGTTAGAACGAGGACGGACTTAAGGCAGGGTGGATACTCTGAGTTAAGTGCAGCCCAAGGACCTTATGCTTCCAAAACGTATAAACGCTCTTCAGGCAAACACTCATAAATGGCACTGTTTTCCCAGTGAGGAAAGAAGTTAGAAGAAGGACAGACGCTAGGCAAGTTGAATACTCTGAGATAAATGCACGCCTAGGCCCTTATGCTTCCAAAACGTAAAAACACTACTAAGGTGCATACTCATAAATGGCAATGTTTTCCCAGTTCAGAAAAGAAGTGAGAAGAAGGACAAACTATAGGCTTCTTGGATACTCTGAGTTAAGTGCACGCCAAGTCCCTTATGATTCCAAAACTTATAAACGCTACCAATCCCTATAAAAGCTCTTAAGGCGAATACTCATCAATGGCAATGTTTTCGCATTTGAAGAAAAAGTTAGAACAAGGACAGACTCCAGGCTGGTTGGAACTCTGAGTTAAGTGCACACCAAGGCCCTTATGCTTCCATAACGTATAAACGCTCTTAAGGCGAATGTTCCTCAATGGCAGTGTTTTCCCAGTTGAAGAAAGAAGTTACAACAAGGACGGAACCTAGGCAGTTTGGATACTCTCAGTGAAGTGCATACCTGGGCCCCTATGCTTCCAAAACATAGAATCGGGCTTAAGGTGAACGCTCATATGTGGGAGAGTGTTCCCAGTTGAGGAAAGAAGTTAGAACGAGGACGGACTTAAGGCACGCTGGATACTCTGAATTAAGGTCATGCTAAGTCCCTTATGCCTCCAAAATGTATGGTCGCTCTCAAGGCTAACACACATATGGGCAGAGTGTTCCCAATTCAGAAAATAAGTTAGAAGATGGTGGACTCTAGGCTGCTTGGATACTCTGAGTTAAGTGCATGACAAAGCGCTAATGCTTCCAAAACATATAAACGCTACTAAGGCGAATACTCATGAATGGCAATGTTTTCCCAGTTGAGGATAGAAGGTAGAACAAAGACAGAAGAGAGGCCGGTTGGAAACTCTGACATAAGTGATACCCAAGGCCCTTATGCTTCCAAAACTTATGGTCGCTCTCAGGGCTAACGGACATATGTGGCAGAGTGTTCCCAGTTCAGAAAAGAAGTGAGAAGAAGGAGGGACTCTAGGCTGCTTGGATACTCTGAGTTAAGTGCGCGACAAGGCCCTATGCTTCAAAAACCTATAAACGCTACTAAGACGAATACTCATAAATGGCAATGTTGTCCCAGTTGAGGAAAGAAGTTACAACAAGGACAGACGCCAGGCCGGTTGGATATTCTGAGTTAAGTGCTCACCAAGCCATTTATGCTTCCAAAACATATAAACGCTCTTAAGGCAAATACTCATAAATGGCAATCTTTTCCCAGTTGAGGATAGAAGTTAGAACAAAAACAGCGAGGCCAGTTGGATACTCTGAGATAAGTGATAGCCAAGGCCCTTACGCTTCCAAAATGTATGGTCGCTCTCAAGGTTAACGGACATATGTGGCAGAGTGTTCCCAGTTCAGAAAAGAAGTGAGAAGAAGGACGGACTCTAGGCTGCTTGGTTACTCTGAGTTAAGTGCACGACAAGTCCCTTATGCTTCCAAACCGTATAAACACTACTAAGGCGAATACTCATAAATGGCAATGTTGTCCCAGTTGAGGAAAGAAGTTAGAACAAGGAAAGACACTAGTCCTGTTGGATATTCTGAGTTAAGTGCTCACCAAGCCCATTATGCTTCCAAAACGTATAAACGCTCTTAAGGCAAATATTCATCAATGGCAGTGTATTCGCATTTGAAGAAAAAGTTAGAACAAGAAAAAGTTAGAACAAGGACAGACTCCAGGCAGGTTGGAACTCTGAGTTAAGTGCACACCAAGGCCCTTATGCTTCCATAACGTATAAACGCTCTTAAGGTGAATACTCCTCAATGGCAGTGTTTTCCCAGTTGAGGAAAGAAGTTACAACAAGGACGGAACCTAGGCAGTTTGGATACTCTGAGTGAAGTGCACACCTGGGACCCTATGCTTCCAAAACATAGAATCGGGCTTAAGGTGAACGCTCATATGTGGGAGAGTGTTCCCAGTTGAGGAAAGAAGTTAGAACGAGGACGGACTTAAGGCACGCTGGATACTCTGAGGTAAGTGATAGCCAAGGTCCTTATGCTTCCAAAATGTATGGTCGCTCTCAAGGCTAACACACATATGTGGCAGCGTGTTCCCAGTTAAGAAAAGAAGTTAGAAGAAGGACGGACTCTAGGCTGCTTGGATACTCTGAGTTAAGTGCATGACACGGTGCTAATGCTTTCAAAACATATAAATGCTACTAAGGTGAATACTCATGAATGGCAAAGTTTTCCCAGTTGAGGATAGAAGTTAGAACAAAGACAGAAGCGAGGCTGGTTGGAAACTCTGAGATAAGTGATAGCCAAGGCCCTTATGCTTCCAAAACTTATGGTGGCTCTCAAGGCTAACGGACATATGTGGCAGAGTGTTCCCAGTTCAGAAAAGAAGTGAGAAGAAGGAGGGACTCTAGGCTGCTTGGATACTCTGAGTTAAGTGCACGACAAGGCCCTAAGCTTCAAAAACCTATAAACGCTACTAAGACGAATACTCATAAATGGCAATATTGTCCCAGTTGAGGAAAGAAGTTAGAACCAGGCCAAACGCCAGGCCGGTTGGATATTCTGAGTTAAGTGCTCACCAAGCCATTTATGCTTCCAAAACATATAAACGCTCTTAAGGCAAATACTCATAAATGGCAATCTTTTCCCAGTTGAGGATAGAAGTTAGAACAAAAACAGCGAGGCCAGTTGGATACTCTGAGATAAGTGATAGCCAAGGCCCTTATGCTTCCAAAACGTATGGTCGCTCTCAAGGCTAACGGACATATGTGGCAGAGTGTTCCCAGTTCAGAAAAGAAGTGAGAGGAAGGACGGACTCTAGGCTGCTTGGTTACTCTGAGTTAAGTGCACGACAAGTCCCTTATGCTTCCAAACCGAATAAACGCTACTAAGACGAATACTCATAAATGGCAATGTTGTCCCAGTTGAGGAAAGAAGTTAGAACAAGGAAAGACGCTAGTCCTGTTGGATATTCTGAGTTAAGTGCTCACCAAGCCCATTATGCTTCCAAAACGTATAAACGCTCTTAAGGAGAATATTCATCAATGGCAGTGTATTCGCAGTGGAGGAAAGAAGTTAGAACAAGGACTGACTCCAGGCTGGTTGGAAACTCTGAGTAGAGTGCACTCCAGGGCTCTTATGTTTCCCAAACATATAATCGCACTTAAGGTTAACACTCATATGTGGGAGAGTGTTCCCTGTTGAGGAAAGAAGTTAGAATCAGGATGGACTTAAGGCCGGTTGGATACTCTGAGTTAAGTTCAGGCCAAGGACCTTATGCTTCCAAAATGTATAAACGCTCTTAAGGCAAACACTCATAAATGGCACCGTTTTGCCTGTAAGGAAAGAAGTTAGAACAAGGACAGGCACTAGGCAGGTTGGATACTCTCAGTTCAGTGCACTCCAAGGCCCTAATGCTTCCAAAACATATGGTCTCTCTCAAGGATAACACACATATGTGGCAGAGTGTTCCTAGTTAAGAAAGAAGTTAGAAGAAGGAGGGACTCTAGAGTGCTTGGCTACTCTGAGTTAAGTTCAGGCGAAAGCCCTAATGCTTCCAAAACGTATAAAGGCTATTTAGGCGAACACTCATAAATGGCAATGTTTTCCCAGTGAGGAAAGAAGTTAGAACAAGGACAGACGCTAGGCTGTTTGGATACTCTCAGTTCAGTGCACTCCAAGGCCCTAATGCTTCCAAAACATATACTTCCGCTTTATTCGAAAATCCGTCAATGGCAGTGTTTTCCCAGTGGAGGTAAGCAGTGAGAACGGGGAAGGAGGCTAGGCAGGTTGATATTCTGGTTAAGCGTTCACCAAGCACCTTATGCTTCCAATCCCTATAAAAGCTCTTAAGGCGAATGCTCATCAATGGCAGTGTTTTCACATTTGAAGAAAAAGTTAGAACAAGGACAGACTCCAGGCAGGTTGGAACTCTGAGTTAAGTGCACACCAAGGCCCTTATGCTTCCATAACGTATAAACGCTCTTAAGGCGAATACTCCTCAATGGCAGTGTTTTCCCAGTTGAGGAAAGAAGTTACAACAAGGACGGAACCTAGGCAGTTTGGATACCCTGAGTGAAGTGCACACCTGGGACCCTATGCTTCCAAAACATAGAATCGCGCTTAAGGTGAACGCTCATATGTGGGAGACTGTTCCCAGTTGAGGAAAGAAGTTACAACCAGGACAGAACTTAGGCAGTTTGGATATTCTGAGTTAAGTGCACTCCTAGGCCCTTATCCTTCCAAAATATATAATCGCACTTAAGGTTAACAGTCATATGTGGGAGCGTGTTCCCAGTTGAGGAAAGAAGTTATAAAGAGGACAAACTTAAGGCACGTTGGATACTCTGAGTTAAGTGCAGGCCAAGGCCCTTAGGCTTCCAAAACTTATTAACGCTCTGAAGGCGAATATTCATCAATGGCAGTGTATTCGCACTGGAGGAAAGAAGTTAAAACAAGCACAGACTCTAGACAGGTTGGAAACTCTGAGTTAAGTGCACTCCTAGGCGCTTATGATTCCCACACATATAATCGCTCTTAAGGCTAACACTCATGTGGGAGAGTATTCCCAGTGGAGGAGAGAAGTTAGAACCAGGACGGTCTTAAGGCAGGTTGGATACTCTGAGTTACAGGCAGGCCAAGGCCCTTCTGATTCCAAAACCTATAAACGCTCTTCAGGCAAACACTCATAAATGGCACTGTTTTCCCAGTGAGGAAAGAAGTTAGAACAAGGACAGACGTTAGGCAGGTTGAATACTCTGAGATAAGTGCATGCCTAGGCCCTTATGCTTCCAAAATGTAAAACGCTACTAAGGCGAATACTCATAAATGGCAATGTTTTCCCAGTTCAGAAAATAAGTGAGAAGAAGGACGAACTCTAGGCTGCTTGGATACTCTAATTTAAGTGCATGCCAAGTCCCTTATGCTTCCAAAACGTATAAACACTACTAAGATGAATACTCATAAATGGCAATGTTGTCCCAGTTGAGGAAAGAAGTTAGAACGAGGACAGACTTAAGGCAGGTTGGATACTCTGAGTTACAGGCAGGCCAAGGCCCTTATGATTCCAAAACGTATAAACGTTCTTCAGGCAAACACTCATAAATTGCACTGTTTTCCCAGTGAGGAAAGAAGTTAGAACAAGGACAGACGTTAGGCAGGTTGAATACTCTGAGATAAGTGCATGCCTAGGCCCTTATGCTTCCAAAAGGTAAAATGCTACTAAGGCCAATACTCATAAATGGCAATGTTTTCCCAGTTCAGAAAAGATGTGAGAAGAAGTACGAACTCCAGGCTGCTTGGATACTCTGAGTTAAGTGCATGCCAAGTCCCTTATACTTCCAAAACTTATAAACGCTACTAAGGTGAATACTCATAAATGGCAATGTTGTCCCAGTTGAGGAAAGAAGTTAGAACGAGGACGGACTTAAGGCAGGTTGGATACTCTGAGTTACAGGCAGGCCAAGGCCCTTATGCTTTCAAAACTTCTAAACGCTCTTAAGGAGAATATTCATCAATGGCAATGTATCCGCACCGGAGAAAAGTAGTTAAAACAAGGACAGACTCTAGACAGGTTGGAAACTCTGAGTTAAGTTCACTCCTAGGCTCTTATGATTTCCACACATATAATCGCTCTTAAGGTTAACACTCATATGTGGGAGAGTGTTCCCAGTGGAGGAAAGAAGTTAGAATGAGGATGGACTTAAGGCAGGTTGGATACTCTGAGTTACAGGCAGGCCAAGGCCCTTATGCTTCCAAAACGTATAAACACTCTTCAGGCAAACACTCATAAATGGCACTGTTTTCCCAGTGAGGAAAGAAGTTAGAAGAAGGACGGACTCTAGGCTGGTTGGATATTCTGAGTTAAGTGCAGGCGAAGGCCCTTATGCTTCAAAAACGTATAGTTGCTTCAAGGCTAACACACATATGTGGCAGAGTGTTCCCAGTTAAGAAAATAAGTTAGAAGGATGGACTCTAGGCTGCTTGGATACTCTGAGTAAAGTGCACACCACAGTGCTTACGCTTTCACAACATGGAATGGCAATTCAGGCGGACAGCCATAAGAGACAGAGTGTTCCCAGTTGATGAAAGAAGGTAGTACAAAGACGGATCCTACTCCGGTTTGATTCTCTGAGTTAAGTGCAGGTATCGGTTCTTATGCTTCCAAAACTTGGAATAGCTCTTCAGGTGGACACCCATTTGTGAACATTGTGTTCCAAGTTTAGGATGGAAGTTAGATCGAGGACAGAACTCTAGGAAGTTTGGATACTCTGAGTTAAGTGCACGTCAGTCCCCTTATGCCTCCAAAGCATAAATGGCTCTTATGGCAGACACTCATAAGTGGTAGTGTGCTCCCTGTTGAGGAAAGAAGTTAGAACTAGGATGGTCTCTAGGCACGTTGCATACTCTGAGTTAAGTGCACGCCACGGCCCTTATGCTTCCACAACGTGGACTGGCAATTCAGATGGACACCCAAAATGGCAGTGTGTTCCCAGCTGAGGAAAGATGGTAGAACAAGGATGGACGCTAGACACGTTTGATACACTGAATTAAGTGCATGCCGCGGACCTTATGCTTCCAAAACATGGAATAGCTCTTCAGGCAGCCACCCATTCTCCAATGTGTGTTCCTGGTTGAGGAAAGGAGATAGAACAAGGACGGACTCTAGGCATTGTGTTTCCAGTTGAGTAAAGAAGGTAGAACAGGGAGGGAGACAAGATGGCGGGGAAGGAGGAGGACGCGCCGTTTCAACCTGTACCGTAAAGTGAGCTGATTACCTACCAAAGAACTCTGATCACCCATGAAATCAGCCTGAGATCAGAATTATACACGTCTGGATCTCTACAGGAGTAGAAGACGCCAGTGGGCAGGGAACATGGAGTGGGAACGTGGGATTGATATCAGAAGATAAACAAAAGGGGGAGGGAGCCACCAGAGGCGACCGAATGGAAAGTAATACCCCAATACGAGAGTGCCCTGCATCTGGGGGCCAGCATTAACTAGGAGTCTGTTTGAAAGCACTCAAAAAGAGCATAGGATCACAGAAGGGCATTGTGGGAATTGGGGTGGTTGGGGACAGGGGCTTAAGTCCCCGGACCCAGGACAGCCTCCCCTCGCGCTGAGCGAGAGAGAGTGCAGTGGAGGAACCAGGTCTTGGTCCCTGAGCTGCCAGCATGCCTTAGCCACCAGCACGCCTGAGAACGCATGGAATCCAGCTCTTGTTGAGGGGCTGGGAGTCTCACCAGAGGGCAGAACTCCAGGCCCCAACAGCAGAGCCTGAGACGCGAGCACCCCAACCCTCCCTTGAGAGAGGTATGGGCAGGCACCAGCCCGATGCTCACTCTTAGACCCTTGCCACACAATGCCATTAGAGCCTGAGAAGTGTGGGCTCCACGCCCTCACCTGAGAGAGGTGCAGGGAGGACCCCGCCCGGTGCTCGCTCTTAGACCCGCGCCACGCCGCGCCATTAGAGCCTGAGAAGCGGATGCTCCACACCCTCCCCTGAGAGAGTGCACACAGGCGCCAGCCCAGAGCTCTTGGACCTGGAAAGACCAGGATTCCCACCGGGCCAGCAGGAAAATCTCAGTGTGCGATCCCTGCTAGGAATCTCTCTGGCAATCTGGAGCTGCCCAGACAGCTGCTGCTGCCTTGGTTTTGGATACAAGTAGGAGATCCGCATCCCCAGGGACCTCAACTCAGAACCTTCTCTGAGGCTTCTCTCTGAGAGGGAGGTCTGGGTGCAGTTTGCTTTCCTCTAAACCTCCAAAAGCCATCAAAAGCTGTCAAGGCGAGAGAAAAACAAAAACAAAAATGAACAAACAAGCCTGAACGAGCCTGAAAAACTGCTTTCCTCAGAGCCCACCCCCTTTAGGGGGGCAGGAGGACTTAACTCAGGAAACATCATTGACTGAAAACCCACCTGGCAGGACCCTCCCCCAGAAAACCAACCAGGAAAGAAGAAAAAAAAAAAAAGACAACAAGAGAACAACCAGCACTACTTCATAGATACAACTTTTATTTTAACTTGTTCCCACTATTCTGGTTCATTTTTTTTCTTTAATATAGATCATTTTTTTAACCTATTTACCATCACAGTGAGATATCCAGTACATCAAATTCCTTAATAACCTTCTAACCTGAACTTTTTGATACATACACCTGTGTTTTTCTTTTGCTTTTCTATTTTTTAAACTTTTTTTTAATTTTTAGTTTAGTTTAGTCGTTTTTCTTTTTTTATTTTTATTTTCTAATATACATATAGAGTTAAACTTCAAGGTATTCCCCTTTCCTCAATCAACGCTACCCCTATAGGTAAACCAATTTTTAATCCCCCTTTATCTTAGGAAAGTTGAGTCCTTTAACAAAGATATCAAGATACATCCAGGAAGAATCAAAATAACCTTCCTCGCCCACACTGAGAACTTATAACCACTCTCCCATCTTTTTCTTCCGCCAGTGTTTCTGTGTATTTCTGTTTGTCCTGATAATATATAAATCTTACACTTGGGGTTCCTTTTGACGAGGCTCTACCCTTTTTTTTTTTCTTCTATATATGTACATATATATTTTTTTTCCTCTTCTCATATACTTTTATCAGTCTTTTTGTTTGTCTGTTTTTGTCTGTATACCTCATAAATCATACCTTGGGGCCCATTTGGTCTGAGCCTTCTCTTTTATCTTTCCTTTTTTTCCTGTCTCTCCTTCTCTCTCTCTCTCTCTCCTTTTTTTTTACCTTCTCTTCTTTTCTTTTTATTTTCTTTTTCTCTCATTTGGGTGGGGAATCATGTTTCTCAGAAGCGTTCCAGGGTGCACCTTGACTGCACCAAGGTCGATACATCCAACTACATCCGATCAGTCATCTCTCACCAAAATGACTAGGAGGAGGAATGCCCAACAGAAGAAAAATACAGAGGATGGGCCTTCTACAACAGAGCTATGGCTATTGACATAGACAATATGTTGGAAAGGGAATTCAGATTAACAATTATCCAGGCAATAGCTAGGTTGGAGAAAGCCATGGATGACCAAATGGAATTGATTAGGACAGAACTGAAAGCCACCAGGGATGATGTTCAAAATGCTCTCAATGAGTTCCATCTAATCTAAATTCTCTAAAAGCTAGGGTAACTGAGACAGAAGATAGAAGTAGTGATCTCAAGGACAAACAGATAGAGAGAAAGGATCAGGTGGAAGCCTGGAACAAACAACTCAGAAGCCACAAAAACAGAATCAGGGAAATAAATGATGCCACGAAACGTTCCAATGTCACAATTATTGGAATCCCTGAAGGGGAGTAGAAAGAAAGAAAGAAGTCTAGAAGATATAGTGGAAGAAGTCGTCTATGAAAATTTTCCCAATCTCACGAAAGGAAACAGCATTCATGTACTAGAGGCAGAATGGTTTCTCCCCAAGATTTTAGATTCTCAAATGTCCTTGGGACACCTGATAGTTAAAATGAGGAATTATAATTCTAGGCAGACCCTCGTGAAAGCAGCTAGGACAAAGAAGCTCCTTACCTACAGAGGAAAGCCCATTAGAATAACGTCAGACCTGTCCACAGAGACCTGGCAAGCCAGAAAGGTCTGGCAAAATATATTCAGAGTACTAAATGAGAAGAACATGCAGCCAAGAACACTTTATCCAGCAGGACTGACATTCAAAATGGATGGAAAGATAAAGAGTTTCCAAGACCGGCAAGGCTTAAAAGACTATGCAACCACCAAGCCCACACTGCAGGAAATATTAAGGGGGGTCCTATAAGAGAGAAAAAATCCTAAGAATATCATTGAACAGAAATATAGAGACAATCTACAGACAGAAAGACTTCAAAGGTAACACGATGTCAATCAAAACGTATCTATCAATAATCACTCTCAATGTGAATGGCCTAAATGCAGCCATAAAATGCCACAAGGTTGCAGATGGGATAAGAGGACAGGACCCATCCATATGTTGTCTACAAGAGACCCAATTTGAACCTAAAGATACACCCAGACTGAAAATGAAGGGATGGAGAAGCATCTTTCATGCCACTGGGCCTCAAAAGAAGGCTAGGGTAGAGATTCTCATATCAGATAAACTAGATTTTTTTTGTTTTTTTTTTATTTGTTTATTTACAGCATAACAGTGTTCATTGTTTTGGCATCACACCCAGTGCTCCAGGCAGTACGTGCCCTCCCTATTACCCACCACCTGGTTCCTCAACCTCCCACCCCCACCCCCGCCCCTTCAAAACCCTCTGGTTGTTTTTCAGAGTCCATAGTCTCTCATGGTTCATCTCCCCTTCCAGTTTCCCTCAACTCCCTCTCCTCTCCATCTCCCCATGTCCTCCATGTTCTTTGTTATGCTCCACAAATAAGTGAGACCATAAGATACTTGACTCTCTCTGCTTGACTTATTTCGCTCAGCATAATTTCTTCCAGTCCCGTCCATGTTGCTACAAAAGTTGGGTATTCATCCTTTCTGATGCAGGAATAATACTCCATTGTGTATATGTACCACATCTTCCTTATCCATTCATCCGTTGAAGGGCACCTTGGTTCTTTCCACAGTTTGGCGACCGAAGCCATTGCTGCAATAAACATTGGGGTACAGATGGCCCTTCTTTTCACTACATCTGTATCTTTGGGGTAAATACCCAGCAGTGCAATTGCAGGGTCATAGGGAAGCTCTATTCTTAATTTCTTCAGGAATCTCCACACTGTTCTCCAAAGTGGCTGCACTAACTTGCATTCCCACCAACAGTGTAAGAGGGTGATAAACCAGATTTTAAACTAAAGACTATAGTCAGAGATACAGAATGACACTACATAATTCTTAAAGGGACTATCCACCAAGATGATCTAACAATTGTAAATATCTATGCCCCCAATATGGGAGCACCAAATTATGTAAGAAAACTATTAAACAGATAATGAGTCATATTGATATGAATAAAATAATAGTAGGAGATATTAACATGCCTCTCTCAGTAATAGACAGATCATCCAAGCAGAAAATTAATAAAGAAACAAGAGCATTGGATGACACATTGGACGAGAAGGACCTCATATATATATACAGAACATTCCACCCTAAAAAACAAAATACTCATTCTTCTCAAGTGCACATGGAACCTTCTCCAGAATAGACCACATGCTGGGTCACAAAGCAGGACTCAACCGATACCAAAAGACTGACATCATTCCCTTCATATTCTCAGATCACAATGCTTTGAAACTGGAGCTCAATCAGAAAGAAAAGTTTGAAAGGAACTCAAACACCTGGAAGCTAAAGACCACCTTGCTTAAGAAGGTTTGAATCAACCAGGAGATCAAAGAGGAACTTAAACAATTCATGGAAACCAATGAGAATGAAGACACTTCAGTCCAAAACCTATGGGATACAGCAAAGGTGGTTCTAAGGGGGAAATACATAGCCATCCAAGCCTCCCTCAAAAACATTGAAAAATCCAGAATGCACCAGCTGTCTCTACACCTTAAAGAACTGGAGAATCAACAACAAATCAAACCAACTCCACATGCAAGAAGGGAAATAATCAAGATTAGAGCAGAGATCAATGAGGTAGAAACGAGAGATACAGTAGAACGTATCAAGGAAACTAGAAGCTCGTTTTTTGAAAGAAGCAAAAAGATCGATAAACCGTTGGCCACACTAATCCAAAAGAAAAGAGAGAAAGCCCAAATTAATAAAATTATGAATGAAAATGGAGAGATCACAACTAACACCAAGGAAGTAGAAACAATGATCAGAAATTATTACCAACAGTTATATGCCAATAGCTAAGCAACTTAGATGAAATGGATGCATCCCTGGAAAACTATAAACTCCCAAAACTGAACCAGGAAGAAATTGAAAACCTGAATAGACCGATATCCAGCAACGAGACTGAAGCAGTGATCAAAAACCTCCCAAAAAACAAGAGCCCAGTGGCGCCTGGGTTGCTCAGTGGGTTAAAGCCTCTGACTTCAGCTCAGGTCATGATCCCAGCGTCCTGGGATCGAGCCCCGCATCGGACTCTCTGCTCAGCAGGGAGCCTGATTCCTCCTCTCTCTCTGCCTGCCTCTCTGCCTACTTGTGATACCTGTCTATCAAATAAATAAATAAAATCTTTAAAAAAAAAAAAAAAGAGGGGAGTCAAGATGGCGGGGAAGTAGGAGGAGGCACCATTTCAACCTGTACCCTAAAGTGAGCTGATTACCTACCAAAGAACTCCGACCACCCATGAAATCAGCCTGAGATCAGAATTATACACGTCTGGATCTCTACAGGAGCAGAAGACGCCAGTGGCAGGTAAAGCAGACTGGGAACGTCCGACTGATATCGGAAGATAAACAAAAGGGGGAGGGAGCCACCAGAGGTGACTGATGGGAAAGTAACACCCCAACACCAGAGTGCTCTGCGTCTGGGGACCAGCATTAACTTGGAGTCTGGTTGAAAGCACTCAAAAAACAAACAGCAAAGGATCGCGGGGGGTAATAGTGGGAACCTGGGCAGTTAGGGTCAGGGACCTAAGTCCCCGGACCCAGGACAGCCTCCCCTGGCGCAGAGCCACAGAGAGTGCGGCGGAGAAATCGGGTCTCCGGCCCTGAGCCGCCAGTGCACCTGACCCGCCAGCACGCCCGAGAATGAGTGGGGTCTGGCTCCCGTGAGGGGCTGGGAGCCTGGCCAGATGGCAATCCTGAAACGCGCGCGTCCCACACCCTCCCTTGGGATAGGTGCTCATAGGCGCTAGCCTGGAGCTCTGGCAGCCGGAAAAACCAGACATTCCCAGCCCGGGACAGCGGGAAAATCTCAGTGTGCGATCTCTGCTCGGATCCTCTCTGGCGGTCTGGAGCTGCCTAGACAGCCACCGCTGCCCTGGTTTTGGGTACAACGAGGAGCTCCTACATCCCCAGGGACAGTGACTCAGAACCGACTCTGCCAGCAGCTTTTGCAAAACAGTCTGAGGCTTCTCTCTGAGAGGGAGGTTGGGGTGCTGTTTGCTCTCCTCTAAACCTCCAAAAACCATCAAAAGCTGTCAAGGCAAGAGAAAGCAGATGAAAGAACATAAAAACCCCCAGAGAACAAAAGGCTGAAAAAAACAGTTTCCTGAAAAAAAAAAAAAAAAAAGAGCTCACCCCCTTGAGGGGAGTGGGAGGACCTAACTCAGAGAACATCATTGTCTGAAAACCCACGTGGCAGGCCCCTCCCCCAGAAAACCAACCAGGAAGGAAGAAAAAAAAAAAAGACTACAAGAGAACAATCACCACTTCTTCATAAACACAACTTTTATTTTTAACTCTTTACCAATATTATGGTTCTTTTTTTTTATACATACAGATAATTTTTTAACCTATTTACCATCACACTGAGATGTCCAGTGCATCAAATTCTTTAATAACCTTCTAACCTGAACTTTTTGATACATACACCTGTGTTTTTCTTTTGTTTTTCTATTTTTTAATTCTTTTTTAATTTTAACTTAGTTTAGTCTAGTTTATTCTTTTTTAATTTTTATTTTCTACTATACATATAGAGTTAAACTTCAAGGTAATCCCCTTTCCCCAATCAATGCTACCCCTATAGGCAAACCAGTTTCTAATCCCCCTGTAACTTAGGAAAGTTGAGTCCCTTAACAAAAACAACAAGATACCTTCAGGAAGAATCAAAATAACTTTCCTCACCCACACTAAGAATATATAACCATTCTCCCAATTTTTCCTTCTGTCAGTGTTTCTGTGAATTTGTGTTTGTCCTGATAATATATAAACCTTCTACTTGGGGTTCTTTCTGATGAGGTTCTTCCCTTTTTTTTTTTTTGCTTATATATACATATTTTTTTCTCTTGTCGTATACTTTTATCACTCTTTTTGTTTGTCTGTTTTTGTTTGTATACTCCACAAATCTTACCTTGTGGCCCATTTGGGCTGAGCCTTCTCTTTTATCTTCCCTTTTTTTCCCTGTCTCTCTCTCTCTTTTTTTTTCCTTTTTTCATTCCCCTTTTTTTTTCTTTCTTCTTCTCTATTTCTTTTTCTTTTCGTTTTTCTCTCATTTGGGTGGGGAATCCTGATTGCACAGAAGCGTTCCAGGGTGCACATTGACTGCACCACAATCGATAAGTCCAGCTGCATCTGTTTAGTCATCTCTTACCAAAATGACTAGGAGGAGGAATACCCAACAGAAGAAAAATACAGAGGATGGGCCTTCTGCAACAGAGCTAATGGCTATCGACATAGACAATATGTCAGAAAAGGAATTCAGACTAACAATTATCCAGGCAATAGCTAGGTTGGAGAAAGCCATGGATGACCAAACAGAATTGATTAGGGCAGAACTGAAAGCCACCAGGGATGATGTTCACAATGTTAGGGCAGAACTGAAAGCCACCAGGGATGATGTTCAAAATGCTCTCAATGAGTTCCAATCCAATCTAAATTCTCTAACAGCTAGGGTAACTGAGACAGAAGATAGAATTAGTGATCTGGAGGACAAACAGATAGAGAGAAAGGATCAGGAGGAAGCCTGGAACAAACAGCTCAGAAGCCACGAAAACAGAATCAGGGAAATAAACGATGCCATGAAACGTTCCAACGTCAGAATTATTGGAATCCCTGAAGGGGAAGAAAAAGAAAGAAGTCTAGAAGATATAGTGGAAGAAGTTGTCTATGAAAATTTTCCCAATCTCACGAATGGAAACAACGTTCATGTACTAGAGGCAGAAAGATTTCCTCCCAAGATTTTAGATTCTCGAAAGTCCTCACGGCACCTTATCGTTAGAATGGGGAATTTTGTTTCAAGAGAGACCCTCTTAAAAGCAGCTAGGACAAAGAAGCTTCTTACATACAGAGGAAAGCCCATTAGAATAACGTCAGACCACCAGGTGGTGGGTAATAGGGAGGGCACGTACTGCATGGAGCACTGGGTGTGATGCCAAAATAATGAACACTGTTATGCTGTAAATAAACAAATAAAAATAAATATAAAAAAAAAGAATAACGTCAGACCTTTCCACAGAGACCTGGAAAGCCAGGAAGGGCTGGCAAAATATATTCAGAGTACTAAATGAGAAGAACATGCAACCAAGAATACTCTATCCAGCAAGACTGACATTTAAAATGGATGGAGAGATCAAGAGTTTCCAAGACCGGCAAGGCTTAAAAGACTATGCAACCACCAAGCCGACACTGCAGGAAATACTAAGGGGGGTCCTATAAAAGAGAAAAAATCCTAAGAATATCATTGAACAGAAATATAGAAACAATCTATAGACAGAAAGACTTCAAAGGCAACACGATGTCAATAAAAACCTATCTCTCAATAATCACTCTCAATGTGAATGGCCTAAATGCGCCCATAAAACGACACAGGGTTACAGATTGGATAAAACGACAGGACCCATCCATATGTTGTCTACAAGAGATCCATTTTGAAACTAAGGATACACCCAGACTGAAAGTGAAGGGATGGAGAAGAATCTTTCATGCCAATGGGCCTCAAAAGAAGGCTGGGGTAGCGATTCTCATATCAGATAAATTAGATTTTAAACTAAAGACTGTAGTCACAGATACAGAAGGACACTACATAATTCTTAAATGGACTATCCGCCAAGACGATCTAACAATTGTGAATATCTATGCCCCCAATATGGGAGCACCCAATTACATAAGAAAACTATTAATCAAGATAAAGAGTCATATTGATATGAATACAATAATAGTAGGAGATCTTAATACGCCTCTCTCAGAAATAGACAGATCATCGAAGCAGAAAATTAATAAAGAAATAAGAGCATTGAATGAAACATTGGACCAGATGGACCTCATCGACGTATACAGAACATTCCACCCTAAAACAACAGAATACTCATTCTTCTCAAGTGCACATGGAACCTTCTCCAGAATAGACCACATGCTGGGTCACAAAGCAGGACTCAACCAATACCAAAAGACTGACATCATTCCCTGCATATTCTCCGATCACAATGCTTTGAAACTGGAGCTCAATCACAAGGAAAAGTTCAGAAGGAACTCAAACACCTGAAAGCTAAAGACCACCTTGCTTAAGAATGCTTGGATCAACCAGGAGATCAAAGATGAACTTAAACAATTCATGGAAACCAATGAGAATGAAGACACCTCGGTCCAAAACCTATGGGATACAGCAAAGGTGGTTCTAAGGGGGAAATACATAGCCATCCAAGCCTCCCTCAAAAACATTGAAAAATCCAGACTACACCAGCTGTCTCTACACCTTAAAGAACTGGAGAATCAACAACAAATCAAACCAACTCCACATGCAAGAACCGAAATAATCAAGATTAGAGCAGAGATCAATGAGGTAGAAACGAGAGATAAAGTAGAACGTATCAAGGAAACTAGAAGCTGGTTTTTTGAAAGAATCAATAAGATCGATAAACAATTGGCCACATTAATCCAAAAGAAAAGAGAGAAAGCCCAAATTAATAAAATTATGAATGAAAAGGGAGAGATCACAACTAACACCAAGGAAATAGAAACAATCCTCAGAAATTACTACCAACAGTTATATGCCAATAAGCTAAGCAACCTAGATGAAATGGATGCATTCCTGGAAAGGTACAAACTCCCAAAATTGAACCAGGAAGAAATTGACAACCTGAATAGACCGATATCTAGTAATGAGATTGAAGCAGTGATGAAACACCTTGCAAAACACAAGAGCCCAGGACCTGACGGATTCCCTGGGGAATTCTACCAAACTTTCAAAGAAGAAATAACACCAATTCTCCTGAAGCTGTTCCAAAAAATTGAAGCACAATGAAAACTTCCAGACTGTTTTCATGAAGCCAGCATTACCCTGATCCCCAAACCAGGCAAAGACCCTACCCAAAAGGAGAATTTCAGACCAATATCACTGATGAATATGGATGCAAAGATTCTCAACAAGATCCTAGCAAACAGGATCCAGCAGCACATTCAAAAGATTATCCACCATGACCAGGTGGGATTCATCCCTGGGTTGCAAGGTTGGTTCAACATTCGCAAATCAATCAGTGTGATAGAACACATCAATAAGAGAAGAGAGAAGAACCACATGGTCCTCTCAAGTGATGCAGAAAAAGCATTTGACAAAACCCAGCATCCGTTCCTGATGAAAACGCTTCAAATTATAAGGATAGAGGGAACATTCCTGAACTTCATAAAATCTATCTATGAAAGACCCACAGCAAATATCATCCTCCATGGGAAAAAGCTTGCAGCCTTCCCGTTGAGATCAGGAACACGACAAGGATGCCCACTCTCACCACTCTTGTTCAACATAGTATTAGAAGTTCTAGCAATGGCAATCAGACAACAAAGAGAAATAAAAGGTATCCAAATTGGCAAGGAAGAAGTCAAACTCTCTCTCTTCGCAGATGACATGATTCTTTATATGGAAAACCCCAAAGACTCCACCCCCAAACTACTAGAACTCATACAGCAATTCAGTAACGTGGCAGGATACAAAGTCAATGTACAGAAATCAGTGGCTTTCTTATACACTAACAGTGAAAATACAGAAAGGGAAATTAGAGAATCGATTCCATTTACTATAGCACCAAGAACCATAAGATACCTGGGCATAAACCTAACCAAAGAAGTAAAGGACCTGTACTTGAGGAACTACAGAACACTCATGAAAGAAATTGAAGAAGACACAAAAAGATGGAAGACTGTTCCATGCTCTTGGATTGGAAGAATAAACATTGTTAAAATGTCTATACTGCCTAGAGCAATCTATACTTTAATGCCATTCCGATCAAAATTCCACCGATATTTTTCAAAGAGCTGGAGCAAATAATCCTAAAATTTGTATGGAGTCAGAAGAGACCCCGAATTGCTAAGGAAATGTTGAAAAACAAAAACAAAACTGGCGGCATCACGTTACCCAATTTCAAGCTTTACTACAAAGGTGTGATCACCAAGACAGCGTGGTACTGGCATAAAAACAGACACATAGACCAGTGGAACAGAGTGGAGAGCCCAGATATGGACCCTCAACTCTATGGCCAAATAATCTTCGACAAAACAGGAAAAAATATTCAATGGAAAAAAGACAGTCTCTTCAATAAATGGTGCTGGGAAAACTGGACAGCGATATGTAGAAGAATGAAACTCGACCATTCTCTTACACCATACACAAAGATAAACTCAAAATGGATAAAAGACCTCAACATGAGACAGGAATCTATCAGAATCCTAGAGGAGAACATAGGCAGTAACCTCTTCGATATCAGCTACAGCAACTTCTTTCAAGATATGTCTCCAAAGGCCAAGGAAACAAAAGCAAAAATGAACTTTTGGGACTTCATCAAGATCAAAAGCTTCTGCACAGCAAAGGAAACAGTCAACAAAACAAAGAGGCAACCCACGGAATGGGAGAAGATATTTGCAAATGACAGTACAGACAAAAGGTTGATATCCAGGATCTATAAAGAACTTCTCAAACTCAACATGCACAAAACAGATAATCATATCAAAAAATGGGCAGAAGATATGAACAGACACTTCTCCAACGAAGACATACAAATGGCTATCAGACACATGAAAAAATGTTCATCATCACTAGCCATCAGGGAGATTCAAATTAAAACAACATTGAGATACCACCTAACACCAGTTAGAATGGCAAAATTAGCAAGACAGGAAACAACGTGTGTTGGAGAGGATGTGGAGAAAGGGGAACCCTCTTACACTGTTTGTGGGAATGCAAGTTAGTGCAGCCACAAGAAATTAAGAATAGAGCTTCCCTATGACCCTGCAATTGCACTGCTGGGTATTTACCCCAAAGATACAGATGTAATGAAAAGAAGGGCCATTTGTACCCCAATGTTTATTGCAGCAATGGCTACGGTCGCCAAACTGTGGAAAGAACCAAGATGCCCTTCAACGGATGAATGGATAAGGAAGATGTGGTCCATATACACAATGGAGTATTATGCCTCCATCAGAAAGGACGAATACCCAACTTTTGTAGCAACATGGACGGGACTGGAAGAAATTATGCTGAGCGAAATAAGTCAAGCAGAGAGAGTCAAGTATCATATGGTCTCACTTATTTGTGGAGCATAACAAATAACATGGTGGACATGGGGAGATGGAGAGGAGAGGGAGTTGAGGGTAACTGGAAGGGGAGATGAACCATGAGAGACTATGGACTCTGAAAAACAACCAGAGGGTTATGAAGGGGTGGCGGGGGGGGTGGGAGGGTGGTGTGTGAGTTTGAGGAACCAGGTGATGGGTAATGGGGAGGGCACGTACTGCATGGAGCACTGGGTGTGATGCCAAAACAATGAACACTGTTATGCTGTAAATAAACAAATAAAAACAAACAAACAAATAAATAAATAAATAAATAAATAAATAAATAAAGACAGCATGGTACTGGCACAAAAACAGACACATAGATCAATGGAACAGAATAGTGAGCCCAGAAATAGACCCTCAACTCTATGGTCAACTAATCTTCGACAAAGCAGGGAAGAATGTCCAATGGAAAAAAGACAGCCTCTTCAATAAATGGTGCTGGGAAAATTGGACAGCCACATTCAGAAAAATGAAATTGGACCACTTCCTTACACCACACACGAAAATAGACTCCAAATGGATGAAGGACCTCAATGTGAGAAAGGAATCCATCAAAATCATTGAGGAGAACACAGGCAGAAACCTCTTCAACCTCAGCTGCAGCAACATCTTCCTAGGAACATAGCCAAAGACAAGGGAAGCAAGGGCAAAAATGAACTATTGGGATTCAATCAAGATCAAAAGCTTTTTCACAGTAAAGGAAACAGTTAACAAAACCAAAAGACAACTGACAGAATGGGAGAAGATATTGGCAAATGACATATCAGATAAAGGGCTAGTATCCAAAATCTATAAGGAACTTAGCAAACTCAACACCCAAAGAACAAACAATCCAATCAAGAAATGGGCAGAGGACATGAACAGACATTTCTGCAAAGAAGACATCTAGATGGCCAACAGACACATGAAAAAGTGCTCCACGTCACTCAGCATCAGGGAAATGCAAATTAAAACCACAATGAGATATCACCTCACACCAGTCAGAATGGCTAAAATTAACAAGTCAGGAAATGACAGATGCTGGCGAGGATGCAGAGAAAGGGGAACCCTCCTACACTGTTGGTGAGAATGCAAGCTGGTGCAACCACTCTGGAAAGCAGCATGGAGGTTCCTCAAAATGTTGAAAATAGAACGACCCTATGACCCAGCAATCTCACTACTGGGTATTTACCCTAAAGATACAAACATAGTGATCCGAAGGGGCACGTGTACCCGAATGTTTATAGCAGTAATGTCTACAATAGCCAAACTATGGAAAGAACCTAGATGTCCATCAAGAGATGGATGGATAAAGATGTGGTACATGTACACAATGGAATACTATGCAGCCATCAAAAGAAATGAAATCTTCCCATTTGCAACAATGTGGATGGAACTAGAAGATATCATACTTAGTGAAATAAGTCAATCGGAGAAAGACAACTATCATATGATCTCCCTGATATGAGGACATGGAGATGCAACATGGGGTGTTAGGGGGATAGGAGAAGAATAAATGAAACAAGATGGGATTGGGAGGGAGACAAACCATAAATGACTCTTAATCTCACAAAACAAACTCTGGGTTGCTGGGGGGAGGTGGGATTGGGAGAGGGGAAGGGGGTTATGGATATTGGGAGGGTATGTGCTATTGTGAGTGCTGTGAAATGTGTAAACCTGGCGATTCACAGACCTGTACCCCTGGGGATAAAAATACATTATATGTTTATTTAAAAAAAAATAAAACATTGTTGACCAAAAACAAAAAAAAAAAGAATTATGTAATGTCCTTCTGTATCTCTGACTACAGTCTTTAGTTTAAAATCTAATTTATCTGATATGAGAATCGCTACCCCCGGCCTTCTTTTGAGGCCCATTGGCATGAAAGATGCTTCTCCATCCCTTCACTTTCAGTCTGGGTGTATCTTTAGGTTCAAATTGGGTCTCTTGTAGACAACATATGGATGGGTCCTGTCCTCTTATCCCATCTGCAACCCTGTGCCGTTTTATGGCCGCATTTAGGCCATTCACATTGAGAGTGATTATTGACAGATACGTTTTGATTGACATCGTGTTACCTTTGAAGTCTTTCTGTCTGTAGATTGTCTCTATATTTCTGTTCAATGATATTCTTAGGATTTTTTCTCTCTTATAGGACCCCCCTTAATATTTCCTGCAGTGTGGGCTTGGTGGTTGCATAGTCTTTTAAGCCTTGCCGATCTTGGAAACTCTTTATCTCTCCATCCATTTTGAATGTCAGTCTTGCTGGATAGAGTATTCTTGGTTGCATGTTCTTCTCATTTAGTACTCTGAATATATTTTGCCAGACCTTCCTGGCTTGCCAGGTCTCTGTGGACAGGTCTGACGTTATTCTAATGGGCTTTCCTCTGTATTGTAAGGAGGTTCTTTGTCTTAGCTGCTTTTAAGAGGGTCTGTCTTGAAACATAATTCCTCATTATAACTATAAGGTGTCACAAGGACATTCAAGAATCTAAAATCTTGGAGGGAAACCCCTCTGCCTTCTAGTACATGAACGTTGTTTCCATTCGTGAGATTGGGAAATTTTTGATAGACAACATCTTCCACTATATCTTCTAGACTTCTTTCTTTCTCCTCCCCTTCAGGGATTCCAATAATTCTGATGTTGGAACGTTTCATGGCATCCTTTATTTCCCTGATTCTGTTTTCGTGGCTTCTGAGCTGTTTGTTCCAGGCTTCCTCCTGATCCTTCCTCTTTATCTGTTTGTCCTCCAGATCACTAATTCTATCTTCTGTCTCAGTTACCCTAGCTGTTAGAGAATTTAGATTAGATTGGAACTCATTGAGAGCATTTTGAACATCATCCCTGGTGGCTTTCAGTTCTGCCCTAACATTGTGAACATCATCCCTGGTGGCTTTCAGTTCTGTCCTAATCAATTCCATTTGGTCATCCATGACTTTCTCCAACCTAGCTATTGCCTGGATAATTGTTAGTCTGAATTCCTTTTCTGACATACTGTCTATGTCGATAGCCATTAGCTCTGTTGCAGAAGGTCCATCCTCTGTATTTTTCTTCTGTTGGGTATTCCTCCTCCTAGTCATTTTGGTAAGAGATGACTGAACGGATGCAGTTGGATGTATCGATTTTGGTGCAGTCAAGGTGCACCCTGGAATGCTTCTGTGCAATCAGGGTTCCCCACCCAAATGAGAGAAAAAGAAAAGAAAAAGAAATAGAGAAGAAGAAATAAAAAAAAGAAAAGAAAAGAAAAAAGGGAAAAAAAGAGAGAGAGAGACAGGGAAAAAAAGGGAAGATAAAAGAGAAGGCTAATCCCAAATGGGCCCCAAGGTAAGATTTAGGAAGTATACAAACAAAAACAGACAAACAAAAAGACTGATTAAAGTATATGACAAGAGAAAAATATATATATATAAGCATAAAAAGGAAGAACCTCATCAGAAAGAACCCCAAGTATAAGATTTATATATTATCAGGACAAACACAAATTCACAGAAAAACTGGCAGAAGAAAAAGTTGGGAAAGTGGTTATAAATTCTCAGTGTGGGCGAAGAAGGCTATTTTTTTATATTTATTTTTATTTGTTTATTTACAGCATAACAGTGTTCATTGTTTTGGCATCACACCCAGTGCTCCATGCAGTATGTACCCTCCCCATTACCCACCACCTGGTTCCTCAACCTCCCACCCCCCCCCCCACCCCCCTGCCGCCCGTTCATAACCCTCTGGTTGTTTTTCAGAGTCCATAGTCTCTCATGGTTCATCTCCCCTTCCAGTTTCCCTCAACTCCCTCTCCTCTCCATCTCCCCATGTCCTCCATGTTCTTTGTTATGCTCCACAAATAAGTGAGACCATATGATACTTGACTCTCTCTGCTTGACTTATTTCGCTCAGCATAATTTCTTCCAGTCCCGTCCATGTTGCTACAAAAGTTGGGTATTCGTCCTTTCTGATGGAGGCATAATACTCCATTGTGTATATGGACCACATCTTCCTTATCCATTCATCCGTTGAAGGGCATCTTGGTTCTTTCCACAGTTTGGCGACCGTAGCCATTGCTGCAATAAACATTGGGGTACAAATGGCCCCAAAGAAGGCTATTTTGATTCTTCCTGGATGTATCTTGATGTTTTTGTTAAGGGACTCAACTTTCCTGAGATACAGGGGGATTAAAAACTGGTTTGCCTATAGGGATAGCATTGATTGGGGAAAGGGGATTAACTTGACGTTTAACTCTATATGTATATTAGAAAATAAAAATTAAAAAAGAATAAACTAGACTAAACTAAGTTAAAATTTAAAAAATTAATAAAAATAGAAAAGCAAAAGAAAAACACGGGTGTATGTATCAAAAAGTTCAGGTTAGAAGGTTATTAAAGAATTTGATGTACTGGATCTCAGTGTGATGGTAAATAGGTTAAAAAATTATCTGTATGTATAAAAGAAAAAGAACCAGATTATTGGTAGAGTTAAAAATAAAAGTTGTATTTATGAAGTAGTAGTGGTTGTTCTCTTGTAGTCTTCTTTTTTTTTTTCTTCCTTCCTGGTTGGTTTTCTGGGGGAGGGACCTGCCACGTGGGTTTTCAGACAATGATGTTCCCTGAGTTAGGTCCTCCCACCCCCCTCAAGAGGGTGGGCTCTGAGGAAACCGTTTTATTTTTTCAAGCTTTTGTTCTCTGGAAGCTTTTATGTTCTTTCATCTGTTTTATCATGCCTTGACAGCTTTTGATGGTTTTTGGAGGTTTAGAGGAGAGCAAACTGCACCCCGACCTCCCTCTCAGAGAGAAGCCTCAGAATGCTCTGCAGAGCTGCTGGCAGAGTAGGTTCTGAGTCACAGTCCCTGGGGATGCAGGATCTCCTCATTGTACCCAATACCAGGGCAGTGGTGGCTGTCTGGGCAGTTCCAGACTGCCAGAGAGGTTCCAAGCAGAGATTGCACACTGAGATTTTCCCGCTGGGAATTCCAGGCTGGGAATGTCTGGTTTTTCTGGATGCCAGAGCTCCAGGCTTGCACCTATGAGCACCTCTCCCAGGGGAGGGTGTGGGACGTGCACGTTTCAGGATTGCCATCTGGCCAGGCTCCCAGCCCCTCACGGGAGCCGGACCCCACTTGTTCTCAGGCGCGCTGGCGGCCCAGGCGCTCTGGCAGCTCAGGGACCAAGACCTAATTTCTCTGCCACACTCTTTCTGTCTCAGCGCCAGGGGAGGCTGTCCTGGGTCCGGGGACTTAAGCCCCTGTCCCTAGCTGCCCGATTCCCACTATTTACCCCCGCGATCCTTTGCTCTTTTTTTTTTTTAAGTGCTTTCAACCAGACTCCAAGTTAATGCTGGTCCCCAGACGCAGGGCACTCTCGTGTTGGGGTATTACTTTCCAATCGGTCACCTCTGGTGGCTCCCTCGCCTTTTGTTTATCTTCCAATATCAGTCTGATGTTCCCACTCTGCTTTACCTGCCACTGGCATCTTCTGCTCCTGTAGAGATCCAGACGTGTATAATTCTGATCTCAGGCTGATTTCATGGGTTATCTGAGTTCTTTGGTAGGTAATCAGCTCACTTTAGGGTACAGGTTGAAAAGGCGCCTCCTCCTACTTCCCCGCCATCTTGATTCCCCAACACTACATAATTCTTTTTTTTTTAAATATTTATTTTTATTTGTTTATTTACAGCATAACAGTGTTCATTGTTTTGGCATCACACCCAGTGCTCCATGCAGTACGTGCCCTCCCTATTACCCACCACCTGGTTCCTCAACCTCCCACCACCCCCCACGCCCCTGCCACCCGTTCATAACCCTCTGGTTGTTTTTCAGAGTCCATAGTCTCTCATGGTTCATCTCCCCTTCCAGTTTCCCTCAACTCCCTCTCCTCTCCATCTCCCCATGTCCTCCATGTTCTTTGTTATGCTCCACAAATAAGTGAAACCATATGATACTTGACTCTCTCTGCTTGACTTATTTCGCTCAGCATAATTTCTTCCAGTCCCGTCCATGTTGCTACAAAAGTTGGGTATTCGTCCTTTCTGATGGAGGCATAATACTCCATTGTGTATATGGACCACATCTTCCTTATCCATTCGTCCGTTGAAGGGCATCTTGGTTCTTTCCACAGTTTGGCAACCGTAGCCATTGCTGCAATAAACATTGGGGTACAAATGGCCCTTCTTTTCACTACGTCTGTATCTTTGGGGTAAATACTCAGCAGTGCAATTGCAGGGTCATAGGGAAGCTCTATTTTTAATTTCTTCAGGAATCTCCACACTGCTCTCCAAAGTGGCTGCACTAACTTGCATTCCCACCAACAGCCAACACTACATAATTCTTAAAGGGACTATCCACCAAGATGATCTAACAATTGTAAATATCTATGCCCCCAATATGGGAACAGCCAATTACATAAGAAAACTATTAATCAAGATAAAGAGTCATATTGATATGAATACATTAATAGTAGGAGATATTACCACACCTCTCTCAGTAATAGACAGATCATTGAAGCAGAAAATCAATAAAGAAATAAGAGCATTGACATCAGGGAGATTCAGATTAAAACCACATTGAGATATCACCTTACACCAGTTAGAATGGCCAAAATTAGCAAGACAGGAAACAACGTGTGTTGGAGAGGATGTGGAGAAAGGGGAACCCTCTTACACTGTTGGTGGGAATGAAAGTTTGTGCAGCCATTTTGGAGAACAGTGTGGAGATTCATTAAGAAATTAAAAATAGAGGGGCGCCTGGGTGGCTCAGTGGGTTAAAACCTCTGCCTTTCGCTCAGGTCATGATCCCAGGGTCCTGGGATCGAGTCCCGCATCAGGCTATCTGCTTGGCAGGGAGCCTGCTTCCTCCTCTCTCTCTCTCTGCGTGCATCTCTCCCTACTTGTGATCTCTATCTGTCAAATAAATAAATAAAATATTTTAAAAAAAGAAATTAAAAATAGAGCTTCCCTATGACCCTGCAATTGCACTACTGGGTATTTAACCCAAAGATACAGATGTAGTGAAAAGAAGGGCCATCTGTACCCCAATGTTTATAGCATCAATGTGGTTTTGATTTGAAACTCCCTGTTGGCTAGTGGTGATGATCATTTTCTCATGTGTCTGTTATCCATTTGTATGTCTTCATTGGATAAGTGTCTGTCCATGTTTTCTGCCCATTGTTTGACATGATTATCTGTTTGTGTGTGTTGAATTTGAAGAGTTCTTTATAGATCCTGGATATCCCCCCAAGTTTTCATTGAAATTCCAGTTAACATACAATGTGGTATTAGTTTCAGGTGTAAAATCAAATGATTCATCACTTACATTCAACATTCAGTGCTCATTACAAGTTCCCTCCTTAATGCCAATCATCCATTTAACCCACTCCCCATCCCTGCCCCCATTTCCCCTCCAACAACCCTTGGTTTGTTCTTTATAGTTAAGAGTCTGTTTTCTGGTTTGCCCCTCTTTTTTCCCATATGTTCATCTGTTTGTTTTTTTCCTTAAAATCAGCACATGAGTGAAATAATATGATATTTGTCTTTCTTTGACTTATTTTACTTAGCATAATAATCTGTAGCTCCCGCCACATTGTTGCAAATGGCAAGATTTCATCCTTTTTTTAATGACAGAGTAAAAATTTTTTCTTTATATATACCCAAACTGCTTATCCATTCATTAGTTAATGGACATTTGGACTCTTTCTATAATTTGGATATTGTTGATAACATTGGGGTGCATGTATCCCTTTGAGTCAGTATTTTTGTAACCTTCGCATAAATATCTAGTAGTGCAATTGCTGGATTGAAGGTATTTTTTTTTAACTTTCAAGAAACCTCCACATTGCTTTCCAGGGTGGTTGCACCAGTTTGAATTCTCACCAACATTTCCTTACATCCTTGACAAACTATACTATTTCCTATGTTAGTTTTAGCATTCTGACAAATGGGAGGTGATACCTCATTGTAGTTTTTATTTGTGTTTCCCTGATGATGAGTGATGTTAATCATCTTTTCATGTGTCTGTTAGCCATCTGTATAACTTCTTTTAAAAAAAAATGTCTATGTCTTCTACCAATTTTCAAACTGGATTGTTTTTTTGGGTATTGAGTTTTACAACTTATTATTATAATTTTATTCCTTTCATACCTTTACTTTTTTTTCACCTTTTTTTTAAGATTCTATTTATTCACCTGACAGACAGAGGTCACAAGTAGGCAGAGAGGCAGGCAGAGAGAGAGGGAAAGCAGGCTCCCTGCTGAGCAGAGAGCCCGATGCGGGGCTCGATCCCAGGACCCTGAGATCATGACCTCAGCCGAAGGCAGAGGCTTAACCCACTGAACCACCCAGGCGCCCTCTTTTTTTTTTATTTGTTTATTTACAGCATAACAGTGTTCATTGTTTTGGGATCACACCCAGTGCTCCATGCAGTACGTACCCTCCCTATTACCCACTACCTGGTTCCTCAACCTCCCAACGCCGCGCCCCTTCAAAACCCTCTGGTTGTTTTTCAGAGTCCATAGTCTCTCATGGTTCATCTCCCCTTCCAGTTTCCCTCAACTCTCTCTCCTCTCCATCTCCCCATGTCCTCCATGTTATTTGTTATGCTCCACAAATAAGTGAGACCATAAGATACTTGACTCTCTCTTCTTGACTTATTTCGCTCAGCATAATTTCTTCCAGTCCCGTCCATGTTGCCACAAAAGTTGGGTATTCATCCTTTCTGATGGAGGCATAATACTCCATTGTGTATATGGACCACATCTTCCTTATCCATTCATCCGTTGAAGGGCATCTTGGTTCTTTCCACAGTTTGGAGACCATGGCCATTGCTGCTATAAACATTGGGGTACAGATGGCCCTTCTTTTCACTACATCTGTATCTTTGGGGTAAATACCCAGCAATGCAATTGCAGGGTCATAGAGAAGCTCTATTCTTAATTTCTTGAGGAATCTCCACACTGTTCTCCAGAGTGGCTGCACCAACTTGCATTCCCACCAACAGTGTAAGAGGATTCCCCTTTCTCCACATCCTCTCCAACACACATTGTTTCCTGTCTTGCTAATTTTGGCCATTCTAACTGGTGTCAGGTGGTATCTCAATGTGGTTTTAATTTGAATCTCCCTGATGGCTAGTGATGATGAGCATTTTTTCATGTGTCTGATAGCCATTTGTATGTCTTCGTTGGAGAAGTGTCTGTTCATATCTTCTGCCCATCTTTTGATATGATTATCTGTTTTGTGCATGTTGAGTTTGAGAAGTTCTTTATAGATCCTGGATATCAACCTTTTGTCTGTACTATCATTTGCAAATATCTTCTCCCTTTCCGTGGGTTGCCTTTTTGTTTTGTTGACTGTTTCCTTTGCTGTGCAGAAGCTTTTGATCTTCATGAAGTCCCAAAAGTTCATTTTTGCTTTTGTTTCCTTGGCCTTTGGAGACATATCTTGAAAGAAGTTGCTGTGGCTGATATCAAAGAGGTTACTGCCTATGTTCTCCTCTAGGATTCTGATACATTCCTGTCTCACGTTGAAGTCTTTTATCCATTTCGAGTTTATCTTTTTGTACGGTGTAAGAGAATGGTCGAGTTTCATTCTTCTACATATCGCTGTCCAATTTTCCCAGCACCATTTATTGAACAGACTGTCTTTTTTCACAGTTGCCAAACTGTGGAAAGAACCAAGATGCCCTTCAACAGACGAATGCATAGGAAGATGGGGTCCATATACACTATGGAGTAGTATGCCTCCATCAGAAAGGAAGAATAACCAACTTTTGTAGCAACATGGACGGAACTGGAAGAGATTATGCTGAGTGAAATAAGTCAAGCAGAGAGAGTCAATTGTCATATGGTTTCACTTATTTATGGAGCATAACGAATAACGTGGAGGTTGGGGAGATAGAGAGGAGAAGGGAGTTGGGGGAAATTGGAGGGGAAGATGAACCATGAGAGACTATGGACTCTGAAAAACAATCTGAGGGTTTTGGAGGGGCGGGGGGGGTAGGAGGTTGGGTGAGCCTGGTAGTGGGTATTATGGAGGGTACTTATTGCATTGCACACTGGGTGTGGTACATAAACAATGAATTCTGGTACACTGAAAAGAAATTTTTAAAACAAATAAAAAACAAAAAGAAAAAACTTGGGGGGAAAAGAAGCCTAGAGGCACCAGGTGGTTCAGTCTGTTAAGCATATAACTCAATCTCTGCTCAGGTCTAGATCTCAGAGTCATGAGTTCAAGCTCCATGGCGGGCTCCATTGCTGGGCATGGAGCCTACTTTAAAAAAAAAGCAGCAGTTTAACATAAGTTATTGGTGTTAATTTGAGTCAATTTATCAGTATCTAGTACTATTTTAGAAACCCATTCCTTGACCTAATTTTACTTCTCGGTACCTGCAGAAATATTTATACATGCACAAAAACATGTTTAAAGGTGGTCATTCATTCTGCATTTCTTAAATACTGAAGAAATTGAAATGCCCTTAACATTCACCAATATGGGAATCTAAAAAATATAGTATACCTATCTATGGAATTAAAAGCAACTTTTCCAAGAAGATTGTCTAGGACATTAAGCAAATAATTTATTATGTAAAAATTATGTATGAGATATATGTATGCAAATGCATAGAAAACAGCCTAGTGCCATACACACCTTTCACTGCATGGAATAGTGTCATACAAAAATTCATGTCTTTCTAGAACCCTAAAATGTAAACTTATTTGGAAATAGAGTCTTCACAGATATAAATAACCAAGTAAAAATGAGGGCACAGTGGATTAGGGTGGAACATAAATCCAATGACTGGTATATTTATATACTTATACTTATACAAATGTCATATGAAGACATACAGGGAAGAAGATCATGTGAAGACGGAGACAGAGAGTTGACATTAGCTACTGGTATTGACCAGTTCATTGAAAAAACAAGGACTGCAGGTAACCACAAGAAACTAGGAAAGAAGCCTGGAGCAGATTCTCCCTCAGAGACTCCAGAAGGAAATAACCATGTCAACACCTTACTTTGAACTTCTGGTCTCCTTGAACCATGAGAGAGAAAAATTTGTTGTCTAAAGCCACCCATTTTGTGATAATTTGCTGTGGCAGTGCCAGGAAGCTCATTTACACATGTTTAATAATGGTTAGGAATATGGAAGAGATTCTATATATTTCTATATTGCTTGAATATTTTACAGTGAGAATTTGTTATTGCATGGTTAATTATTTTGCCAATAAAAATAAATAACCAACATTTTATGTTGGAATTTTTGACTCTGCCATTTATCAAGTATGAAATCTTGAGTGAGTTATTAAACATATGAATGTCTCAACTGTTTCTCTTTTTTTTGTATTTTTATTTGTTTATTTACAGCATAACAGTGTTCATTGTTTTGGCATCACACCCAGTGCTCCATGCAGTATGTGCCCTCCCTATTACCCACCACCTGGTGTAAGAGAATGGTCGAGTTTCATTCTTCTACATATCGCTGTCCAGTTTTCCCAGCACCATTTATTGAAGAGACTTTTTTCCACTGTATATTTTTTCCTGTTTTGTCGAAGATTATTTCACCATAGAGTTGAGGGTCCATATCTGGGCTCTCCACTCTGTCCCACTGGTCTATGTATCAGTTTTTATGCCAGTACCACGCTGTCTTGGTGATCACAGCTTTGTAGTAAAGCTTGAAATCGGGTAACGTGATGCCGCCAGTTTTGTTTTTGTTTTTCAACATTTCCTTAGCAATTCGGAGTCTCTTCTGATTCCATACAAATTTTAGGATTATTTGCTCCAGCTCTTTGAAAAATATCGGTGGAATTTTGATCGGAATGGATTAAAAGAATAGATTGCTCTAGGCAGTATGGACATTTTAACAATGTTTATTCTTCCAATCCAAGAGCATGGAAAGGTCTTCCATCTTTTTGTGTCTTCTTCAATTTCTTTTTTTTTAAAGATTTTATTTATTTATTTGACAGAGAGAGATCACAAGTAGATAGAGAGGCAGGCAGAGACAGAGAGAGAGAGGGAAGCAGGCTCCCTGCTGAGCAGAGAGCCCGATGTGGGACTCGATCCCAGGACCCTGAGATCATGACCTGAGCCAAAGGCAGCGGCTTACCCACTGAGCCACCCAGGCTCCCCTCTTCTTCAATTTCTTTCATGAGTGCTCTGTAGTTCCTCGAGTACAGGTCCTTTACACTTTGGTTAGGTTTATTCCCAGGTATCTTATGGTTCTTGGTGCTATAGTAAATGGAATCGATTCTCTAATTTCCCTTTCCGTATTTTCATTGTTAGTGTATAAGAAAGCCACTGATTTCTGTACATTGACTTTGTATCCTGCCACGTTGCTGAATTGCTGTATGAGTTCTAGTAGTTTGGGGGTGGAGTCTTTGGGGTTTTCCATATAAAGAATCATGTCATCTGCGAAGAGAGAGAGTTTGCCTTCTTCCTTGCCAATTTGGATACCTTTTATTTCTCTTTGTTGTCTGATTGCCGTTGCTAGAACTTCTAATACTATGTTGAACAAGAGTGGTGAGAGTGGGCATCCTTGTCGTGTTCCTGATCTCAACGGGAAGGCTGCAAGCTTTTTCCCATTGAGGATGATATTTGCTGTGGGTCTTTCATAGATAGATTTTATGAAGTTCAGGAATGTTCCCTGTATCCCGATACTTTGATGCATTTTCATGAGAAACGGATGCTGGATTTTGTCAAATGCTTTTTCTGCATCAATTGAGAGGACCATGTGTTTCTTCTCTCTTCTCTTATTGATGTGTTCTATCACACTGATTGATTTGTGAATGTTGAACCAACCTTGCAACCCAGGGATGAATCCCACCTGGTCATGGTGGATAATCTTTTGTTTGTTTGTTTGTTTATTTACAGCATAACAGTGTTCATTGTTTTGGCATCACACCCAGTGCTCCATGCAGTATGTGCCCTCCCTATTACCCACCACCTGGTTCCACAACCTCCCACCCCCCCCACCCCCCGCCGCCCCTTCATAACCCTCTCGTTGTTTTTCAGAGTCCATAGTCTCTCATGGTTCATCTCCCCTTCCAGTTTCCCTCAACTCTCTCTCCTCTCCATCTCCCCATGTCCTCCATGTTATTTGTTATGCTCCACAAATAAGTGAGACCATATGATACTTGACTCTCTCTGCTTGACTTATTTCGCTCAGCATAATTTCTTCCAGTCCCGTCCATGTTGCTACAAAAGTTGCGTATTCATCCTTTCTGATGGAGGCATAATACTCCATTGTGTATATGGACCACATCTTCCTTATCCATTCATCCGTTGAAGGGCATCTTGGTTCTTTCCACAGTTTGGCGACCGTAGCCATTGCTGCTATAAACATTGGGGTACAGATGGCCCTTCTTTTCACTACATCTGTATCTCTGGGGTAAAAACCCAGCAATGCAATTGCAGGGTCATAGGGAAGCTCTATTTTTAATTTCTTGAGGAATCTCCACACTGTTCTCCAAAGTGGCTGCACTAACTTGCATTCCCACCAACAGTGTAAGAGGGTTCCCCTTTCTCCACATCCTCTCCAACACACGTTGTTTCCTGTCTTGCTAATTTTGGCCATTCTAACTGGTGTCAGGTGGTATCTCAATGTGGTTTTAATTTGAATCTCCCTGATGGCTAGTGATGATGAACATTTTTTCATGTGTCTGATAGCCATTTGTATGTCTTCGTTGGAGAAGTGTCTGTTCATATCTTCTGCCCATTTTTTGATATGATTATCTGTTTTGTGTGTGTTGAGTTTGAGAAGTTCTTTATAGATCCTGGATATCAACCTTTTGTCTGTACTGTCATTTGCAAATATCTTCTCCCATTCCATGGGTTGCCTCTTTGTTTTGTTGACTGTTTCCTTTGCTGTGCAGAAGCTTTTGATCTTGATGAAGTCCCAAAAGTTCATTTTTGCTTTTGTTTCCTTGGCCTTTGGAGACATATCTTGAAAGAAGTTGCTGTGGCTGATATCGAAGAGGTTACTGCCTATGTTCTCCTCTAGGATTCTGATAGATTCCTGTCTCACGTTGAGGTCTTTTATCCATTTCGAGTTTATCTTTTTGTACAGTGTAAGAGAATGGTCGAGTTTCATTCTTCTACATATCGCTGTCCAGTTTTCCCAGCACCATTTATTGAAGAGACTGTCTTTTTTCCATTGAATATTTTTTCCTGTTTTGTCGAAGATTATTTCACCATAGAGTTGAGAGTCCATATCTGGGCTCTCCACTCTGTTCCACTGGTCTATGTGTCTGTTTTTATGCCAGTACCACGCTGTCTTGGTGATCACCGCTTTGTAGTAAAGCGTGAAATCGGGTAACGTGATGCCGCCAGTTTTGTTTTTGTTTTTCAACATTTCCTTAGCAATTCGGAGTTTCTTCTGATTCCATACAAATTTTAGGATTATTTGCTCCAGCTCTTTGAAAAATATCGGTGGAATTTTGATCGAAACGGCATTAAAAGTATAGACTGCTCAAAGGTTGATATCTAGGATCTACAAAGAACTTCTCAAACTCAACACACACAAAACAGATAATCATATCAAAAAATGGGCAGAAGATATGAACAGACACTTCTCCAACGAAGACATACAAATGGCTATCAGACACATGAAAAAATGTTCATCATCACTAGCCATCAGGGAGATTCAAATTAAAACCACATTGAGATACCACCTGACACCAGTTAGAATGGCCAAAATTAGCAAGACAGGAAACAACGTGTGTTGGAGAGGATGTGGAGAAAGGGGAACCCTCTTACACTGTTGGTGGGAATGCAAGTTAGTGCAGCCACTCTGGAGAACAGTGTGGAGATTCCTCAAGAAATTAAGAATAGAGCTTCCCTATGACCCTGCAATTGCACTGCTGGGTATTTACCCCAAAGATACAGATGTAGTGAAAAGAAGGGCCATCTGTACCCCAATGTTTATTGCAGCAATGGCTACGGTCGCCAAACTGTGGAAAGAACCAAGATGCCCTTCAACGGATGAATGGATAAGGAAGATGTGGTCCATATACACGATGGAGTATTATGCCTCCATCAGAAAGGATGAATACCCAACTTTTGTAGCAACATGGACGGGACTGGATGAAATTATGCTGAGCGAAATAAGTCAAGCAGAGAGAGTCAAGTATCATATGGTTTCACTTATTTGTGGAGCATAACAAATAACATGGAGGACATGGGGAGATGGAGAGGAGAGGGAGTTGAGGGAAACTGGAAGGGGAGATGAACCATGAGAGACTATGGACTCTGAAAAACAACCAGAGGGTTATGAAGGGGCGGTGGGAGGGGGTGGGGTGGGGTGGGAGGTTGAGGAACCAGGTGGTGGGTAATAGGGAGGGCACGTACTGCATGGAGCACTGGGTGTGATGCCAAAACAATGAACACTGTTATGCTGTAAATAAGCAAATAAAAATAAATTAATTAATTAAATTAAAAAAAAAAAAGAAATTAAGAATAGAGCTTCCCTATGACCCTGCAATTGCACTGCTGGGTATTTACCCCAAAGATACAGATGTAGTGAAAAGAAGGGCCATCTGTACCCCAATGTTTATTGCAGCAATGGCTACGGTCGCCAAACTGTGGAAAGAACCAAGATGCCCTTCAACGGATGAATGGATAAGGAAGATGTGGTCCATATACACGATGGAGTATTATGCCTCCATCAGAAAGGATGAATACCCAACTTTTGTAGCAACATGGACGGGACTGGAAGAGATTATGCTGAGCGAAATAAGTCAAGCAGAGAGAGTCAAGTATCATATGGTCTCACTTATTTGTGGAGCATAACAAATAACATGGAGGACATGGGGAGATGGAGAGGAGAAGGGAGTTGAGGGAAACTGGAAGGGGAGATGAACCATGGGAGACTATGGACTCTGAAAAACAACCAGAGGGTTTTGAAGGGGCGGGGGGGGTGGGAGGTTGAGGAACCAGGTGGTGGTAATAGGGAGGGCACGTACTGCATGGAGCACTGGGTGTGATGCCAAAACAATGAACACTGTTATGCTGTAAATAAACAAATAAACGAATTTAAAAAAAATAAAATAAACAATTTTTAAAAAGTATATGACCAAAAAAAAATGTGTGTATATATATATATATATATATATATATATATATATATATAAAAGCAAAAAAGGGGAAGAACCTCATCAGAAAGAACCCCAAGTATAAGATTTACATACCATCAGGACAAACACTAATACACAGAAACATTGGCGGAAGGAAAACTTGGGAGAGTGGTTATAAATTTTCAGTGTGGGTGAGGAAGGTTATTTTGATTCCTCCTGAATGTATCTTGATGTTTTTGTTAAGGGACTCAACTTTCCTAAGTTACAGGGGGATTAGAAACTGGTTTGCCTATAGGGGTAGCATTGATTGGGGAAAGGGGATTACCTTGAAGTTTAACTCTATATGTATAGTAGAAAATAAAAATTAAAAAGAATAAACTAGACTAAACTAAGTTAAAATTAAAAAGAATTAAAAAAATAGAAAAGCAAAAGAAAAACACGGGTGTATGTATCAAAAAGTTCAGGCTAGAAGGTTATTAAAGAATTTGATGTACTGGACATCTCAGTGTGATCGTAAATAGGTTAAAAAATTATCTGTATGTATTAAAAAAAAAGAACCAGAATATTATTAAAGAGTTAAAAATAAAAGTTGTATTTATGAAGTAGTGTTGGTTGTTCTCTTGTAGTCTTTTTTTTTTCTTCCTTCCTGGTTGGTTTTCTGGGGGAGGGGCCTGCCACGTGGGTTTTCAGACAATGATGTTCCCTGAGTTAGGTCCTCCCGTTCCCCTCAAGGGGGTGGGCTCTGAGGAAACTGGTTTTTTCAGACTTTTGTTCTCTGGGGGGTTTTATGTTCTTTCATCTGTTTTCTCTCGCCTTGACAGCTTTTGATGGGTTTTGGAGTTTTAGAGGAGAGCAAACTTCACCCTGACCTCCCTCTCAGAGAGAAGCCTCAGAATGCTCTGCAGAGCTGCTGGCAGAGTCGGTTCTGAGTCTTGGTCCCTGGGGATGCAGGATCTCCTCATTGTACCCAATACCAGGGCAGCAGCAGCTGTCTAGGCAGCTCCAGACCGCCAGGGAGGTTCCGAGCAGAGATCACACACACTGTGATCTTCCCGCTCTGCCGGGCTGGGATGTCTGGTTTTTCTGGATGCCAGAGCTCCAGGCTAGCGCCTATGAGCACCTCTCCCAGAGGAGGGTGTGGGACATGCGCCTTTCAGGATTGCCGTCTGGTCAGTCTCCCAGCCCCTCATGGGAGCCAGACCCCACTCGTTCTCGGGCACGCTGGTGGGTCATGTGCGCTGGTGGCTCAGGGACAGAGACCTGATTTCTCGGCCACACACTCTCTGGCTCAGCGCCAGGGGAGGCTGACCTGTGTCCGCGGAATTAGGTCCCTGTCCCTAACCGCCCAGATTCCCACTATTTGCCCCCGTGATCCTTTGCTCTTTGTTTTTTGAGTGCTTTCAACCAGACTCCAAGTTAATGTTGGTCCCCAGATGCAGGGCACTCTCGTATTGGAGTATTACTTTGCAATCGGTCACCTCTGGTGGCTCCCTCCCCCTTTTGTTTATCTTCCGATATCAGTCCGACGCTCCCAGTCTGTTTTACCTGCCACTGGCATCCTCTGCTCCTGTAGCGATCCAGACGTGTATAATTCTGATTAGGCTGATTTCATGGGTGGTCGGAGTTCTTTGGTAGGTAATCAGCTCACTTTTGGGTACAGGTTGAAATGGGGCCTCCTCCTACATCCCCGCCATCTTGACTCCCCCCTCAACTGTTTCTTTTGTAAAATTCGGATAGTAACATCTACCCTCCTCACCTTCCAGGGTGGTACTGGAGTTTCCATGTTCCTTTTTGTCTCATTGTCCACATCCATTTCTCCCCCAAAATGGCTCTAGAGACTTTACCATTTACACTACCATCTCTGTCTCTAATTCATGTTGCCAGGCTCTAGCAGATTCATTTTTTTTTTTTAAAGATTTATCCATTTGACAGATAGAGATCACAAGTAGGTAAGTAGGCAGAAAGGCAGGCAGAGAGAGAGAGAGGAGGAAGCAGGCTCCCAGCCAAGCAGAGAGCCCGATGCGGGGCTCGATCCCAGGACCCTGGGATCATGACCTGAGCCGAAGGCAGAGGCTTTAACCCGCTGAGCCACCCAGGCGCCCCTCTAGCAGATTCATTTTACCAAAAACACCACTAAATATTCCTTTCCTTTTTGAAACCCTTCAATGGTTCATTACCTATTAAATTAAATCCAAACTTCTTAGTAGTTCAAGACCTACTATATTCTGAGCATCACCTACCACCTAAGCTTATCAATCTCCACTGCTTCCTTGGTAGAGGGAAGCCAGGTTTGTGAATACTCTTTGAACCTTGAGCCTTGCCTTTTTCAGCCATGCCATTGTGTATGCTTACCCATGTACATGAACTATCCTCCATCCTAACCCCCTTTCCAGTCTCATGGCTTCTCCCATGGCCCCACAATAGAAGTATTTCACTGTCTTTTAACTCCTGAAGTACAAACCCTCTGTATTTAATGTATAGTAATCACCCCCCCACCATTAAACTGCAAACTCCTTTTGAGAAAAAGAACTTTATTCACAATGGTGCCTAGCACGCTACTTTAAGGAGAGTAGGTGATCAATATGTATTTGTCACATAAATGAATAGCAATGACAAAACATTTGACTTTTATAGAATTTATATGTGTTCTAAAATAGTTTTAAATTATAAACAAAAATTATATTCTACCAATACATACCAGTACTGTCACAGTAGCTGTAAAATACTGAAATACCTCCCTAACATTGCCCCTTGCCCCCTGAATGCCTCCCACTGCCATTTTCGGCCTGGTTTCTCCTCCCCTAGGAGCATCTGGACTCCCACACTACCCTAACTAAAGAATTAATATCTTCCACAGCAAGGAGCACTCTTCCCCAGCCATATGGCCAGTGGTCTAGAGGTGGAAGTATCTATTCTAACTGATCAAGACCCCTGCAAAGTTACTGTTAAATTACCCCTTATTATAAACAGTTTACACAATTTGAAAATGAGGCTTCTTCTCCCTGCAAAATTTCATGGAAGAGTCAGAAGATCCAGGGATAGAGAGGAAATGAAATTCTGTCAGTCTCTGAAGTTTTAGGGTACATCCATTAGGACTCAATCTTCATGTAAACCAGAAGATAAGCAGTTTCTCTCCTAGAAGAAAAAAAAAATGCAACAGCATAACAGAAATGAAATATTCATAGTTAATTGACACATTACTAATTCATGATAGGACAAGCATCAGAAAAGTTTCTGGTTGTTGAATCAAGTCTTCATCCATCCATCACCACAGAGGGAAAAAAATGGGTAACCTGGTAAAATAGCCACTAAGCTTCTATTAGTTGATATCTGTATTGGGGGTTGACAAACTACCAGGCCACAAGCCAAATCTAACCCTGTTTTTGCAAGTAAATTTTTTTTAAGATTTTATTTATTTATTTATTTGACAGAGACAGAGAACACAAGTAGGCAGAGGCAGGCAGAGAGAGAGGGGGAAACAGACTCCCTGCCAAGCAGAGAGCCCTATGCGGGGCTCGATCCCAGGACCCTGAGATCATGACCTGAGCTGAAGGCAGAGGCCCAACCCACTGAGCCACCCAGGTGCCCCTTTTGCAAGTAAGTTTAAATAGAACACAGCCACACTCATTCATTCATGTATTTTCTGTGGCTGTTTTTGTGGTACAAGATCAGAGTTGAGTGGTCGCAACAGAGACTATATGGCTCACAAAGCCCAAAACGTTTACTCTCTTGTCCTTTACAGAAACAGTTTGCCAAACCCTGATCTAAATAATGAGAGAATCAGTGACAACCAGAAGGGGATAAAGAATGGGCACCAAAATGAGATGTTCAGAAGAAAGAAAAGACAAAGATAAAAAGTAGAAGACTGTGAGAAGATTTCAAACAAAAATTTCACCTAATTCATTATTTTTCAAGTGATAAGGTCCACTACTACAGCTGAAATCATTTCTAATACCACCTCTGGTATACAATGTCACCCCAAATCCAGAAACTCAATGGAAAAACTTACAAAGTCTCTCTGCTTTAACTTCATCTGGAGACAGGGGAGTAGGGGACCCTAATTTGATCTGGTCCTTGGAATTCAGCTAAAGAGCTATCAAGTCATTCTTCTTTTTATTTAACTTCAATTAGCAAAGGTATGGTACATCATTGGTTTTTGATAAAATGTTCAGGGATTCATCAGTTCAGTATGACACCCAGTGTTCATCACATCATTTGGAACACCTGTAAACTCAACTGGAGATCTAAGAAAAGAAGTGCTGCTATTCTGCAAATAGAAAAGTGACCACTTTTTTGCAAGGTAGGAGGTGCAGAGAAGTGAATCTGAGGCAATATATGGGAAGATAAACCTCAGGGGAAGGAAGCCTCCATAAGCTGGCTACCAGAAAGTTAAATAAGCAACAGTGTGTAAAATCAGAATTTTTAGAAGTCTGTTCCACCGGGAGATCTCCCTGCTGAAAGGTCCTCAGGAGGCAAAACCAGGCAGAATCCCAGAGTGGATGATACGGTCTCATGATCCCTAGGGTCACAGAAAGAACAGGGAGCCTCAGTGTGGCAGAGTTCCAAGCATTGCAGCAGGGAACCTGGCTTCAAATGGCAAGACCAGGAGTGGTTTTTCTGCTTGGTGTTGCCATAAACCTTGAACCACTGCATGGCTGGGGGACCATTCTCAAAGCAGGAGCCCAGAAAAAGGCAGAATTGCAGCAAGACACCCCCCCTCCCTGTCTTTGGAGGAGCAGCATAGGTGTGTACCACAGGAGTCTGTAAAGTTTGGAGACTCAAAAGGGGGAGGGGTCACATGTCTGAGATTAAAATTCTCCATCACAGGCTTTGTGAGCCCTGCAGACAGAAACCGAGTAGACAAGAGTGATTGCTTTTCCCTGATGGTGCACTGGGGAGTGGGGGGTACAAGCTTTCAGCTCCAAGGCTGGAGATCAGGTTGCTGTAATTTTCATTGTCATCCCCCCAATCAGCACTGAAGCCTTCAGAGGAAAAAACTACCACATAGAGCAATCCAGAACTATTTATCTGAGCCCAGCCCCCTTTGCAAGGGGCACAATACCACCCAAGCAAAGACACATGAGAATCAGTGCAAAATGTCCCTCCCCCAGAAGGGGCCGGCTCCCGGCAAGCGGCGGAGGAACGGAGCACAAAATCAGGACTTTTAAAAGCCTGTTCCACTGAGGGACATTGCTCCAGAGGCTAAACTAGGGTGAAGCCCACGCAGGGTCAGCGTGGCCTCAGGTCCCGCAGGGTCACAGAAGGATCGGGGGTGTCAGAGAGTCGGAGAGCTCGCAGGTATTAGAACAGAGAAGCCGGCTGCAGAGACAGAGCCGAGGACGGAACTCTCAGCTCGGGGTTACCTTGAACTGGTCACGGGCTGGGTGAGCTGGGAGCACGGCTAGAGGCTGGGGATACGGGAGTGATTGGGTGCTATCCTCTGGGGGCGCACTGAGGAGTGGGGCCCCAGGCTCTCGGCTCCTCCGGGCCGGAGACTAGAAGGCCGCCATTTTCATTCCCATCCTCCGGAACTCTACGGAAAGCGTTCAGGGAACAGAAGCTCCCAAAAGCGAACCCGAGCCGATTACTTAGTCCGGCCGCCGGTAAGGGCGGTGCAATCCCGCCTCGGGCAAAGACACTTGAGAGTCACTACAACAGGCCCCTCCCCCAGAAGATCAACAAAATATCCAGCCAGGACAAAGTTCATCTATCAAGGAAAGTAGGTTCATTTCCTAAGACAGCTGCGCAATTCCAGAGGAGGAGAAAGCAAAGCACAGAACTCATGGCTTTCTCCCCATGATTCTTTAGTCTTGCGGCTACTTCAATTTTTTTTTTCTCTTTTTTCAATTTTTTTTCTTTTTTTTTTCTTCTGCTAAATTTTTTAAAACTTTTACCCTTTTCTTTTTTAACATTTTTTGACTAGTTTATCTAAATATATATTTTTTTCTTTCTTTTTTATATTTTTTCTTTGTTTTATTTTTTAAATTTTTTTCTTTTTTTCTTTTTTTTTTTTTCAGAACCTGTTTTTATCCCCTTTCTCCCCCCCACAATTAGGGGTCTCTTCTGACTTGGTTTTTTCTGGGGTCTTTGCCACCCTTTTAGTAGTTTATTTGCTCCTTCATATCCTCTTATCTGGACAAAATGACAAGGCGGAAAAAATCACCACAAACAAAAGAACAAGAGACAGTACCGAAGGCTAGGGACCTAATCAACACAGACATTGGTAATATGTCAGATCAAGAGTTCAGAATGACGATTCTGAACATTCTAGCCGGGCTCGAAAAAGGCATGGAAGATATTAGAGAAACCCTCTCTGGAGATATTAAAGCCCTTTCTGGAGAAATTAAAGAACTAAAATCTAACCAAGTTGAAATCAAAAAAGCTATTAATGAGGTGCAATCAAAAATGGAGGCTCTCACTGCTAGGATAAATGAGGCAGAAGAAAGAATTAGTGATATAGAAGACGAAATGACAGAGAATAAAGAAGCCGAACAAAAGAGGGACAAACAGCTACTGGACCATGAAGGGAGAATTCGAGAGATAAGTGACACCATAAGATGAAACAACATTAGAATAATTGGGATTCCAGAAGAAGAAGAAACACAGAGGGGAGCAGAAGGTCTATTGGAGAGAATCATTGGAGAGAATTTCCCTAATATGGCAAAGGGAACAAGCATCAAAATCCAGGAGATGCAGAGAACCCCCCTCAAAGTCAACAAGAATAGGTCCACACCCCGTCACCTAATAGTAAAATTGACAAGTCTTAGTGACAAAGAGAAAATCCTGAAAGCAGCCCGAGAAAAGAAGTCTGTAACATACAATGGTAAAAATATTAGATTGGCAGCAGACTTATCCACAGAGACCTGGCAGGCCAGGAAGAGCTGGCATGATATATTCAGAGCACTCAATGAGAAAAACATGCAGCCAAGAATACTCTATCCAGCTAGGCTATCATTGAAAATAGAAGGAGAGATCAAAAGCTTCCAAGACAAACAAAAACTGAAAGAATTTGCAAACACCAAACCAGCTCTACAGGAAATATTGAAAGGGGTCCTCTAAGCAAAGAGAGAGCCTAAAAGTAGTAGATCAGAAAGGTACAGAGACAATATACAGGAACAGTCACCTTACAGGCTAATAATGGCACTAAATTCATATCTCTCAATAGTTACCCTGAATGTTAATGGGCTAAATGCTCCAATCAAAAGACACAGGGTATCAGAATGGATAAAAAAACAAAACCCATCAGTATGTTGCCTGCAAGAAACCCATTTTAGACGTGAAGACACCTCCAGATTTAAAGTGAGGGGATGGAAAACAATTTACCATGCTAATGGGCATCAGAAGAAAGCTGGGGTGGCAATCCTTATATCAGATCAATTAGATTTTAAGCCAAAGACTATAATAAGAGATGAGGAAGGACACTATATCCTACTCAAGGGGTCTGTCCAACAAGAAGATCTAACAATTTTAAATATCTATGCCCCTAACGTGGGAGCAGACAACTATATCAACCAATTAATAACAAAATCAAAGAAACACATCAATAATAATACAATAATAGTAGGGGACTTTAACACTCCCCTCACTGAAATGGACAGATCATCCAAGCAAAAGATCAACAAGGAAATAAAGGCCTTAAATGACACACTGGACGAGATGGACATCACAGATATATTCAGAACATTTCATCCCAAAGCAACAGAATACACATTCTTCTCTAGTGCACATGGAACCTTCTCCAGAATAGATCACATCCTGGGTCACAAATCAGGTCTCAACTGGTATCAAAAGATTAGGATCATTCCCTGCATATTTTCAGACCACAATGCTCTGAAGCTAGAACTCAATCACAAGAGGAAAGCTGGAAAGAACCCAAACACATGGAGACTAAACAGCATCCTTCTAAAGAATGAATGGGTCAACCAGGAAATTAAAGGAGAATTGAAAAAATTCATGGAAACAAATGATAATGAAAACACAACAGTTCAAAATCTGTGGGACACAGCAAAGGCAGTCCTGAGAGGAAAATATATAGCGGTACAAGCCTTTCTCAAGAAACAAGAAAGGTCTCAAGTACACAACCTAACCCTACACGTAAAGGAGCTGGAGAAAGAACAAGAAAGAAACCCTAAACCCAGCAGGAGAAGAGAAATCATAAAGATCAGAGCAGAAATCAATGAAATAGAAACCAAAAAAAACAATAGAAAAATATCAATGAAACTAGGAGCTGGTTCTTTGAAAGAATCAATAAGATTGATAAACCCCTGGCCAGACTTATCAAAAAGAAAAGAGAAAGGACCCAAATAAATAAAATCATGAATGAAAGAGGAGAGATCACAACTAACACCAAAGAAATACAGACAATTATAAGGACATACTATGAGCAACTCTACGCCAACAAATTGGACAATCTGGAAGAAATGGATGCATTCCTAGAGACTTATAAACTACCACAACTGAACCAGGAAGAAATAGAAAACCTGAACAGGCCCATAACCAGTAAGGAGATTGAAACAGTCATCAAAAATCTCCAAACAAACAAAAGCCCTGGGCCAGACGGCTTCCCAGGGGAATTCTACCAAACATTTAAAGAAGAACTAATTCCTATTCTCCTGAAACTGTTCCAAAAAATAGAAACGGAAGGAAAACTTCCAAACTCATTTTATGAGGCCAGCATCACCTTGATCCCCAAACCAGACAAGGATCCCACCAAAAAAGAGAACTACAGACCAATATCCTTGATGAACACAGACGCAAAAATTCTCGCCAAAATACTAGCCAATAGGATTCAACAGTACATTAAAAGGATTATTCACCACGATCAAGTGGGATTTATTCCAGGGCTGCAGGGTTGGTTCAACATCCGCAAATCAATCAATGTGATAGAACACATTAATAAAAGAAAGAACAAGAACCATATGATACTCTCAATAGATGCTGAAAAAGCATTTGACAAAGTACAGCATCCCTTCCTGATCAAAACTCTTCAAAGTGTAGGGATAGAGGGCACATACCTCAATATTATCAAAGCCATCTATGAAAAACCCACCGCAAATATCATTCTCAATGGAGAAAAACTGAAAGCTTTTCCGTTAAGGTCAGGAACACGGCAGGGATGTCCATTATCACTACTGTTATTCAACATAGTACTAGAAGTCCTACCCTCAGCAATCAGACAACAAAAAGAAATTAAAGGCATCCAAATTGGTAAAGAAGAAGTCAAACTATCACTCTTCGCAGATGATATGATACTATATGTGGAAAACCCAAAAGATTCCACTCCAAAACTGCTAGAACTTGTACAGGAATTCAGTAAAGTGTCAGGATATAAAATCAATGCACAGAAATCAGTTGCATTTCTGTACACCAACAAGACAGAAGAAAGAGAAATTAAGGAGTCAATCCCATTTACAATTGTACCCAAAACTATAAGATACCTAGGAATAAACCTAACCAAAGAGGCTAAGAATCTATACACAGAAAATTATAAAGTACTCATGAAAGAAATTGAGGAAGACACAAAGAAATGGAAAAATGTTCCATGCTCCTGGATTGGAAGATTAAATATTGTGAAAATGTCCATGCTACCTAAAGCAATCTACACATTTAATGCAATCCCTATCAAAATACCGTCCATTTTTTTCAAAGAAATGGAACAAATAATCCTCAAATTTATATGGAACCAGAAAAGACCTCGAATAGCCAAAGGAATATTGAAAAAGAAAGGCAAAGTTGGTGGCATCACAATTCCGGACTTCAAGCTCTATTACAAAGCTGTCATCATCAAGACAGCATGGTACTGGCACAAAAACAGACACATAGATCAGTGGAACAGAATAGAGAGCCCAGAAATCGACCCTCAACGCTATGGTCAACTAATCTTCGACAAAGCAGGAAAGAATGTCCAATGGAAAAAAGACAGCCTCTTCAATAAATGGTGCTGGGAAAATTGGACAGCCACATTCAGAAAAATGAAATTGGACCACTTCCTTACACCACACACGAAAATAGACTCCAAATGGATGAAGGACCTCAATGTGAGAAAGGAATCCATCAAAATCCTTGAGCAGAATGCAGGCAGCAACCTCTTCGACCTCAGCCGTAGCAACATCTTCCTAGGAACAACGGCAAAGGCAAGGGAAGCAAGGGCAAAAATGAACTATTGGGATTTCATCAAGATCAAAAGCTTTTGCACAGCAAAGGAAACAGTTAACAAAACCAAAAGACAACTGACAGAATGGGAGAAGATATTGGCAAACGACATATCAGATAAAGGGCTAGTATCCAAAATCTATAAGGAACTTAGCAAACTCAACACCCAAAGAACAAACAATCCAATCAAGAAATGGGCAGAGGACATGAACAGACATTTCTGCAAAGAAGACATCCAGATGGCCAACAGACACATGAAAAAGTGCTCTACGTCACTCGGCATCAGGGAAATACAAATCAAAACCACAATGAGATATCACCTCACACCAGTCAGAATGGCTAAAATTAACAAGTCAGGAAATGACAGATGCTGGCGAGGATGTGGAGAAAGGGGAACCCTCCTCCACTGTTGGTGGGAATGCAAGCTGGTGCAACCACTCTGGAAAACAGCATGGAGGTTCCTCAAAATGTTGAAAATAGAACTACCCTATGACCCAGCAATTGCACTACTGGGTATTTACCCTAAAGATACAAACATAGTGATCCGAAGGGGCACGTGTACCCGAATGTTTATAGCAGCAATGTCTACAATAGCCAAACTATGGAAAGATCCTAGATGTCCATCAACAGATGAATGGATAAAGAAGATGTGGTATATATACACAATGGAATACTATGCAGCCATCAAAAGAAATGAAATCTTGCCATTTGTGATGACGTGGATGGAACTAGAGCGTATCATGCTTAGTGAAATAAGTCAATCGGAGAAAGACAACTATCATATGATCTCCCTGATATGAGGACATGGAGAAGCAACATGGGGGGTTAGGGGGATAGGAGAAGAATAAATGAAACAAGATGGGATTGGGAGGGAGACAAACCATAAATGACTCTTAATCTCACAAAACAAACTGGGGGTTGCTGGGGGGAGGTGGGATTGGGAGAGGGGGAGGGGGCTATGGACATTGGGGAGGGTATGTGCTATCGTGAGTGCTGTGAAGTGTGTAAACCTGGCGATTCACAGACCTGTACCCCTGGGGATAAAAATACATTATATGTTTATTTAAAAAAAAATTTGGAAGGGGAGGCGAACCATAAGAGACTATGAACTCTGGAAAACAACCTGAGGGTTTTGAAGAGTCAGGGGTGGGAGGTTGGGGGAACAGGTGGTGGGTAATGGGGAGGGCACGTTTTGCATGGAGCACTGGGTGTTGTGCAAAAACAATGAATACTGTTCCACTAAAAAAATAAATAAAATGGGAAAAAAAAATGTCCCTCCCCCAGAATATCAGCAAGAACATCTGGCTAATACCAACTTTACTTATCATACAGAACTGCAAAACTCCAGTGCTAGGAGAAAACAGTATTTAGAATTCATGGGTTTTTCTCATGATTCTTTAGTTTTTCAGTTTTAAATTTTTTCCTTTTTACCTAATTTCTTATTTTATTAACTCTTTTTCTAGGTCTTTTTAATTGATATTTTTACAGTTACATCATATATAGTTATCACTTTTTATTACTTTCATTGTATTCAATTTTATTTGTGTGTGTATGTATTTTTTTTTCTTTCTTTACAATCTTGGGATCTAGTTTCTTCTGACAAACAGACCAAAATTCACCCAGGATCTAGTTTATTATTCTGTTCTGTTCACCTTCTGTTTAATTTTATTGTTTCTTTTATTATTTTTATTCATTTTATTTTTTCAGTGTTCCAAGATTCATTATTTATGCACCACACCCAGTGCTCTATGCAATATGTGCCCTCCTTAAGAGATCCCAGATATAGACCCACAATTCTATGGTCAAATAATCTTCGACAAAGCAGAAAAAAATAACCAGTGGAAAAAAGACAGTCTCTTCAATAAATGGTGCTGGGAAAATCTATAAAGAACTCCTCAAACTCAACACTCAAAAAACAGACAATCACGTCAAAAAATGGGCAGCAGACATGAACAGACACGTCTCCAAAAAAGACATACATATGGCTAACAGACACATGAAAAAACACTTCCTTTTTCTTTTCTCTTCTTTGGTTTCTAATTTCTTCTGATTTCTTTAATATATATCTTTCTGGAGTCACAGTTGCTATTTTTACCTTTTCTGGTCTCTTTCATCTATTCTCCTCTGGACATATGACAATGCAGAAGAACTTAACCAAAAAAGAGAACAATTGATAGTACTCACTACCAGGGATTTAATCAATGTGGATATAAGTAAGATGTCAGAACCAGAATCTGATAATAAAACAGAACTAGAAAAATAATAAAGATACTGTGGGTCTTGAAAAAAGCAAAGAAGATATCAGAAAATCTCTTTCTGGAGAAACAGAAGAATTAAAATCTAATCAGATTGAAATCAAGAAAGGTATTACTGAGATGCAATACAAAATGGAGGATCTAACTGCTAGGATAAATGAGGCAGAAGAGAGAGTCACTGATACAGAAGACAAAATTATGAAGAATAAAAAAGCTGAAAAAAAGAGATAAACAACTATTGGATCACAAGGGAAGAATTCAAGAGATAAGTGACACCACAGAGAAAAACAATATTATAATAATTGGGGTCCCAGAGGAAAAAGAGACAGAAAGGGGGCAGAAGATTTACTTGAGCGAAATACAGAGGAGAACTTCCCTAACTTGAAAGGAAACAGGCATTCAAGTCCGGGAAGCACAGAGAATTCCCCTCAAAAATCAACAAAAATAAGTCAACATCTTGATATATAATAATTAAGCTTGCAAATTTCAGACACAAACAAAAAACCCTGAATGCAGCTTAAGACAATAGATGCTTAATCTACAAGGGTAGAAACACAAGGCTGGCAGGAGACCTATCCACAGATCCAGCAGGGCAGAAAGGACTGGAATGATACATTCAACATGCTAAAGGGGAAAAATATGCAGCAAAGAATACTCTGTTCAGCAAGTCATTCAGAGTGGAAGAAGTGATAAAGAGTCAGGACAAAAAAGCAAAAGAGCCAGGACAAACAGAAACCAAAAGAATCATTAAACCAGCCCTGCAAGAAACATTAAAGGAGAAACATTAAAGGAACATTAAATTTAAGCAAAGAGAGAGCCCAAAAGTAACATACACCAAAAAGGAAAGATAATCTAGAGAAACAGCAACTTTATAGGTAATACAATGGCACTAACTTCAGATCTTTCAATAATTACTCCCAATGTAAATGGACTAAATGCTCCAGTCAAAAAACGAAGGGAATCAGAAAGAATAAAAACACAAGACCCATCAAAATTCTGTCTATCAAAGACAAATTTTAGACCCAAAGACGCCTCCAGATTAAAAGTGAGGAAGTGGAGGGGCACCGGGGTGGCTCAGTCATTAAGCATCTGCCTTTGGATCAGGTCATGATCCCAGGGTCCTGGGATCAAGCCCTACATCAGGCTTCCTGCTCAGTGGGAAGCCTGCTTCTCCCTCTCCCACTCCCCCAGTTTGTGTTCTTCTTACTCTCTCTCTCTGTCTGTGTCAAATAAATAAATAAAAATCCTTTTTTTTTTTAAATACCATCAGGGAAATTCAAATGAAAACCACACTGAGATACCACCTTACACCAATTAGAATGGCCAAAATTAACAAGACTGGAAACAACAAATGTTGGAGAGGATGTAGAGAAAGGGGAACCCTCTTACACTGTTGGTGGGGATGCAAGTTGGTGCAGCCACTTTGGAAAACAGTGCGGTGATTCCTCAAAAAATTAAAAATACATCTGCCCTATGAGCCAGCAATTGCACTACTGGCTATTTACCACAAAGATACAGATGTAGTGAAAAGAAAGGCCATCTGTACCCCAATGTTCAGAGTAGCAATGGACACAATTGCCAAACTGTGGAAAGAACCAAGATGCCCGAGGGAGTCAAGATGGCGGGGAAGTAGGAGGAGGCACCGTTTCAACCTGTACCCTAAAGTGAGCTGATTACCTACCAAAGAACTCCGATCACCCATGAAATCAGCCTGAGATCAGAATTATACACGTCTGGATCTCTACAGGAGCAGAAGACGCCAGTGGCAGGTAAAGCAGACTGGGAGCGTTGGACTGATATCAGAAGATAAACAAAAGGGGGAGGGAGCCACCAGAGGTGACCGATTGCAAAGTAATACCCCAATACGAGAGTGCTTTGCGTCTGGGGACCAGCATTAACTTGGAGTCTGGTTGAAAGCACTCAAAAAACAAAGAGCAAAGGATCGCGGGGGGTAATAGTGGGAACCTCGGCAGTTAGGGTCAGGGACCTAAGTCCCCGGACCCAGGACAGCCTCCCTGGTGCTGAGCCAGAGAGAGTGTGGCGGAGAAATCAGGTCTCCGTCCCTGAGCCGCCAGTGCGCCTAAACGCCAGCGCGCCCGAGAACAAGTGGGGTCTGGCTCCCGTGAGGGCTGGGAGCCTGGCCACACTGCAATCCTGAAAGGCGCATGTCCCACACCCTCCCTTGGGAGAGGTGCTCATAGGCGCTAGCCTGGAGCTCTGGCATCTGGAAAAACCAGACATTCCCAGACTTTCCCATTCACAGGGGGAAAATCTCAGTGTGCAATCTCTGCTCCAAAACTCTCCGGCGGTCTGGAGCTGCCCAGACAGCCACCGCTGCCCTGGTTTTGGGTACAACGAGGAGCTCCTGCATCCCCAGGGACAGTGACTCAGAACCGACTCTGCGAGCAGCTCTTGCAAAACATTCTGAGGCTTCTCTCTGAGAGGGAGGTCAGGGTGCAGTTTGCTCTCCTCTAAACCTCCAAAAACCATCAAAAGCTGTCAAGTCCAGCTGCATCTGTTTAGTCATCTCTTACCGAAATGAGTAGTAGGAGGAATACCCAACAGAAGAAAAATACAGAGGATGGGCCTTCTGCAACAGAGCTAATGGCTATCGACATAGACAATATGTCAGAAAAGGAATTCAGACTAACAATTATCCAGGCAATAGCTAGGTTGGAGAAAGCCATGGATGACCAAACAGAATTGATTAGGGCAGAACTGAAAGCCACCAGGGATGATGTTCACAATGTTAGGGCAGAACTGAAAGCCACCAGGGATGATGTTCAAAATGCTCTCAATGAGTTCCAATCTAATCTAAATTCTCTAAAAGCTAGGGTAACTGAGACAGAAGATAGAATTAGTGATCTGGAGGACAAACAGATAGAGAGAAAGGATCAGGAGGAAGCCTGGAACAAACAGCTCAGAAGCCACGAAAACAGAATCAGGGAAATAAACGATGCCATGAAACGTTCCAACGTCAGAATTATTGGAATCCCTGAAGTGGAGGAAAAAGAAAGAAATCTAGAAGATATAGTGGAAGAAGTTGTCTATGAAAATTTTCCCAATCTCACGAATGGAAGCAAACTTCATGTACTAGAGGCAGAGAGATTTCCTCCCAAGATGTTAGATTCTCGAAAGTCCTCACGACACCTTATAGTTAGAATGAGGAATTATGTTTCAAGAGAGACTCTCTTAAAAGCAGCTAGGACAAAGAAGCTCCTTACATACAGAGGAAAGCCCATTAGAATAATGTCAGACCTGTCCACAGAGACCTGGCAAGCCAGGAAGGGCTGGCAAAATATATTCAGAGTACTAAATGAGAAGAACATGCAACCAAGAATACTCTATCCAGCAAGACTGACATTCAAAATGGATGGAGAGATAAAGAGTTTCCAAGATCGGCAAGGCTTAAAAGACTATGCAACCACCAAGCCCACACTGCAGGGAATATTAAGGGGGGTCCTATAAAAGAGAAAAAATCCTAAGAATATCATTGAACAGAAATATAGAGACAATCTACAGACAGAAAGACTTCAAAGGTAACACGATGTCAATAAAAACGTATCTATCAATAATCACTCTCAATGTGAATGGCCTAAATGCGCCCATGAAACGACACAGGGTTGCAGATTGGATAAAACGACAGGACCCATCCATATGTTGTCTACAAGAGACCCATTTTGAACCTAAGGATACACCCAGACTGAAAGTGAAGGGATGGAGAAGCATCTTTCATGCCAATGGGCCTCAAAAGAAGGCCGGAGTAGCGATTCTCATATCAGATAAATTAGATTTTAAACTAAAGACTGTAGTCAGAGATACAGAAGGACACTACATAATTCTTAAAGGGACTATCTGCCAAGATGATCTAACAATTGTGAATATCTATGCCCCCAATATGGGAGCACCCAATTACATAAGAAAACTATTAATCAAGATAAAGAGTCATATTGATATGAATACAATAATAGTAGGAGATCTTAATACGCCTCTCTCAGAAATAGACAGATCATCGAAGCAGAAAATTAATAAAGAAATAAGAGCATGAATGAAACATTGGACCAGATGGACCTCATCGATGTATACAGAACATTCCACCCTAAAACAACAGAATACTCATTCTTCTCAAGTGCACATGGAACCTTCTCCAGAATAGACCACATGCTGGGTCACAAAGCAGGACTCAACCGATACCAAAAGACTGACATTATTCCCTGCATATTCTCAGATCACAATGCTTTGAAACTGGAACTCAATCACAAGGAAAAGTTCAAAAAGAACTCAAACACCTGATAGCTAAAGACCACCTTGCTTAAGAATGCTTGGATCAACCAGGATATCAAAGAAGAACTTAAACAACTCATGGAAACCAATGAGAATGAAGACACTTTGGTCCAAAACCTATGGGATACAGCAAAGGCGGTTCTAAGGGGGAAATACATAGCCATCCAAGCCTCCCTCAAAAACATTGAAAAATCCAGAATACACCAGCTGTCTCTACACCTTAAAGAACTGGAGAATCAACAACAAATCAAACCAACTCCACATGCAAGAAGGGAAATAATCAAGATTAGAGCAGAGAACAATGAGGTAGAAACGAGAATAACAGTAGAACGTATCAATGAAACTAGAAGCTGGTTTTTTGAAAGAATCAATATGATCGAAAAACCACTGGCCACACTAATCCAAAAGAAAAGAGAGAGTCTAAAATCTTGGGAGGAAATCTTTCTGCCTCTAGTACATGAATGTTGTTCCCATTCGTGAGATTGGGAAAATTTTCATAGACAACTTCTTCCACTATATCTTCTAGACTTCTTTCTTTTTCTTCCCCTTCAGGGATTCCAATAATTCTGACGTTGGAACGTTTCATGGCATCGTTTATTTCCCTGATTCTGTTTTCGTGGCTTCTGAGCTGTTTGTTCCAGGCTTCCTCCTGATCCTTTCTCTCTATCTGTTTGTCCTCCAGATCACTAATTCTATCTTCTGTCTCAGTTACCCTAGCTTTTAGAGAATTTAGATTGGATTGGAACTCATTGAGAGCATTTTGAACATCATCCCTGGTGGCTTTCAGTTCTGCCCTAACATTGTGAACATCATCCCTGGTGGCTTTCAGTTCTGCCCTAATCAATTCTGTTTGGTCATCCATGGCTTTCTCCAACCTAGCTATTGCCTGGATAATTGTTAGTCTGAATTCCTTTTCTGACATATTGTCTATGTCAATAGCCATTAGCTCTGTTGCAGAAGGCCCATCCTCTGTGTTTTTCTTCTGTTGGGTATTCCTCCTCCTAGTCATTTTGGTAAGAGATGACTAAACAGATGCAGCTGGACTTATCGATTGTGGTGCAGTCAATGTGCACCCTGGAATGCTTCTGTGCAATCAGGATTCCCCACCCAAATGAGAGAAAAAAGAAAAGAAAAAGAAATAGAGAAGCAGAAAGAAAAAAGGGGGGAAAGAAAAAAGGAAAAAAAAAGAGAGAAAGAGATAGGAAAAAAAGGGAAGATAAAAGATAAGGCTCAGCCCAAATGGGCCACAAGGTAAATTGTATGGAGTCAGATTGAGACCCCGAATTGCTAAGGAAATGTTGAAAAACAAAAACAAAACTGGCGGCATCACGTTACCCGATTTCAAGCTTTACTACAAAGCTGTGATCACCAAGACAGCGTGGTACTGGCATAAAAACAGACACATAGTCCAGTGTAACAGAGTGGAGAGCCCAGATATGGACCCTCAACTCTATGGTCAAATAATCTTCGACAAAACAGGAAAAAATATTCAATGGAAAAAAGACAGTCTCTTCAATAAATGGTGCTGGGAAAACTGGACAGCGATATGTAGAAGAATGAAACTCGACCATTCTCTTACACCGTACACAAAGATAAACTCGAAATGGATAAAAGACCTCAACGTGAGACAGGAATCTATCAGAATCCTAGAGGAGAACATAGGCAGTAACCTCTTCGATATCAGCCACAGCAACTTCTTTCAAGATATGTCTCCAAAGGCCAAGGAAACAAAAGCAAAAATGAACTTTTGGGACTTCATCAAGATCAAAAGCTTCTGCACAGCAAAGGAAACAGTCAACAAAACAAAGAGGCAACCCACGGAATGGGAGAAGATATTTGCAAATGACAGTACAGACAAAAGGTTGATATCCAGGATCTATAAAGAACTTCTCAAACTCAACACACACAAAACAGATAATCATATCAAAAAATGGGCAGAAGATATGAACAGACACTTCTCCAATGAAGACATACAAATGGCTATCAGACACATGAAAAAATGTTCATCATCACTAGCCATCAGGGAGATTCAAATTAAAACCACATTGAGATACCACCTGACACCAGTTAGAATGGCCAAAATTAGCAAGACAGGAAACAACGTGTGTTGGAGAGGATGTGGAGAAAGGGGAACCCTCTTACACTGTTGGTGGGAATGCAAGTTAGTGCAGCCACTCTGGAGAACAGTGTGGAGATTCCTCAAGAAATTAAGAATAGAGCTTCCCTATGACCCTGCAATTGCACTGCTAGGTATTTGCCCCAAAGATACAGATGTAGTGAAAAGAAGGGCCATCTGTACCCCAATGTTTATTGCAGCAATGGCTACGGTCGCCAAACTGTGGAAAGAACCAAGATGCCCTTCAACGGATGAATGGATAAGGAAGATGTGGTCCATATACACAATGGAGTATTATGCCTCCATCAGAAAGGACGAATACCCAACTTTTGTAGCAACATGGACGGGACTGGAAGAAATTATGCTGAGCGAAATAAGTCAAGCAGAGAGAGTCAAGTATCATATGGTCTCACTTATTTGTGGAGCATAACAAATAACATGGAGGACATGGGGAGATGGAGAGGAGAGGGAGCTGAGGGAAACTGGAAGAGGAGATGAACCATGAGAGACTATGGACTCTGAAAAACAACCAGAGGGTTATGAAGGGGCGGCGGGGGTGGGGGGGGAGGTTGAGGAACCAGGTGGTGGGTAATAGGGAGGGCACGTACTGCATGGAGCACTGGGTGTGATGCCAAAACAATGAACACTGTTATGCTGTAAATAAACAAATAAAAATAAATTTTAAAAAAAATACCAAAAAAAAAAGAGAGAAAGCCCAAATTAATAAAATTATGAATGAGAAGGGAGAGATCACAACTAACACCAAGGAAATAGAAACAATCATCAGAAATTATTACCAACATTTATATGGCAATAACCTAAGCAACCTATATGAAATGGATGCATTCCTGGAAAACTACAAACTCCCAAAGTTGAACCAGGAAGAAATTGACAACCTGAATAGACCGATATCTAGTAACGAGATTGAAGCAGTGATCAAAAACCTCCCAAAAAACAAGAGCCCAGGACCTGACGGATTCCCTGGGGAATTCTACCGAACATTCAAAGAAGAATAACACCAATTCTCCTGAAGCTGTTCCAAAAAATTGAAGCAGAAGGAAAACTTCCAGACTCTTTTTATGAAGCCAGCATTACCCTGATCCCCAAACCAGGCAAAGACCCTACCCAAAAGGAGAATTTCAGACCAATATCACTGATGAATATGGATGCAAAGATTCTCAACAAGATCCTAGCAAACAGGATCCAGCAGCACATTCAAAAGATTATCCACCATGACCAGGTGGGATTCATCCCTGGGCTGCAAGGTTGGTTCAACATTCGCAAATCAATCAATGTGATAGAACAAATCAATAAGAGAAGAGAGAAGAACCACATGGTCCTCTCAATTGATGCAGAAAAAGCATTTGACAAAATCCAGCATCCGTTCCTGATGAAAACGCTTCAAATTATAGAGATAGAGGGAACATTCCTGAACTTCATTAAAACCTATCTATGAAAGACCCACAGCAAATATCAGCCTCCATGGGAAAAAGCTTGCAGCCTTCCCGTTGAGATCAGGAACACGACAAGGATGCCCACTCTCACCACTCTTGTTCAACATAGTATTAGAAGTTCTAGCAATGGCAATCAGACAACAAAGAGAAATAAAAGGTATCCAAATTGGCAAGGAAGAAGTCAAACTCTCTCTCTTCGCAGATGACATGATTCTTTATATGGAAAACCCCAAAGACTCCACCCCCAAACTACTAGAACTCATACAGCAATTCAGTAACGTGGCAGGATACAAAGTCAATGTACAGAAATCAGTGGCTTTCTTATACACTAACAATGAAAATACAGAAAGGGAAATTAGAGAATCGATTCCATTTACTATAGCACCAAGAACCATAAGATACCTGGGCATAAACCTAACCAAAGAAGTAAAGGACCTGTACTTGAGGAACTACAGAACACTCATGAAAGAAAGTGAAGAAGACACAAAAAGATGGAAGACTGTTCCATGCTCTTGGATTGGAAGAATAAACATTGTTAAAATGTCTATACTGCCTAGAGCAATCTATACTTTTAATGCCATTCCGATCAAAATTCCACCGATATTTTTCAAAGAGCTGGAGCAAATAATCCTAAAATTTGTATGGAGTCAGAAGAGACCCCGAATTGCTAAGGAAATGTTGAAAAACAAAAACAAAACTGGCGGCATCACGTTACCCGATTTCAAGCTTTACTACAAAGCTGTGATCACCAAGACAGCGTGGTACTGGCATAAAAACAGACACATAGACCAGTGGGACAGAGTGGAGAGCCCAGATATGGACCCTCAACTCTATGGTCAAATAATCTTCGACAAAACAGGAAAAAATATTCAATGGAAAAAAGACAGTCTCTTCAATAAATGGTGCTGGGAAAACTGGACAGCAATATGTAGAAGAATGAAACTCGACCATTCTCTTACACCGTACACAAAGATAAACTCAAAATGGATAAAAGACCTCAACGTGAGACAGGAATCTATCAGAATCCTAGAGGAGAACATGGGCAGTAACCTCTTCGATATCAGCCACAGCAACTTCTTTCAAGATATGTCTGCAAAGGCCAAGGAAACAAAAGCAAAAATGAACTTTTGGGACTTCATCAAGATCAAAAGCTTCTGCACAGCAAAGGAAACAGTCAACAAAACAAAGAGGCAACCCACGGAATGGGAGAAGATATTTGCAAATGACAGTACAGACAAAAGGTTGATATCCAGGATCTATAAAGAACTTCTCAAACTCAACACACACAAAACAGATAATCATATCAAAAAATGGGCAGAAGATATGAACAGACACTTCTCCAACGAAGACATACAAATGGCTATCAGACACATGAAAAAATGTTCATCATCACTAGCCATCAGGGAGATTCAAATTAAAACAACATTGAGATACCACCTAACACCAGTTAGAATGGGCAAAATTAGCAAGACAGGAAACAACGTGTGTTGGAGAGGATGTGGAGAAAGGGGAACCCTCTTACACTGTTGGTGGGAATGCAAGTTAGTGCAGCCACTTTGGAGAACAGTGTGGAGATTCCTCAAGAAATTAAGAATAGAGCTTCCCTATGACCCTGCAATTGCACTGCTGGGTATTTACCCCAAAGATACAGATGTAGTGAAAAGAAGGGCCATCTGTACCCCAATGTTTATTGCAGCAATGGCTACGGTCGCCAAAGTGTGGAAAGAACCAAGATGCCCTTCAACGGATGAATGGATAAGGAAGATGTGGTCCATATACACAATGGAGTATTATGCCTCCATCAGAAAGGACGAATACCCAACTTTTGTAGCAACATGGACGGGACTGGAAGAGATTATGCTGAGCGAAATAAGTCAAGCAGAGAGAGTCAAGTATCATATGGTCTCACTTATTTGTGGAGCATAACAAATAACATGGAGGACATGGGGAGATGGAGAGGAGAGGGAGTTGAGGGAAACTGGAAGGGGAGATGAACCATGAGAGACTATGGACTCTGAAAAACAGCCAGAGGGTTATGAAGGGGTGGCGGGGGGGGGGGAGATGGGGTGAGAGCTTGAGGAACCAGGTGGTGGGTAATAGGGAGGACACGTACTGCATGGAGCACTGGGTGTGATGCCAAAACAATGAACACTGTTATGCTGTAAATAAGCAAATAAAAATAAATAAATAAATAAAGAAGAAAGAAAAGAAAAAAAAAGTAAAACACTAAAGAATACCAAAAAAAAAAGAAGATATGGTTCATATAAACCGTGGAATATTATTCAGCCATCAAAGAGGATGAACACCCACCACTTGTATTGACATGGATGCAACTGGAGGGGATTATGCTAAGTGAAATAAGTCAAGCAAAGAAGGTCAATTATATAATATATAAATAACATAAAATATAATATATATTATATATTATATGAATATATAAAAATAAATTATATTATAAAATATAGATATATAAATATATGGTTTCAGTCAGATGTTGAACATATGGAATAGCACTGAGGACCATAGGGAAAGGGAAGGAAAACTGAAGGGGAAGAGATCAGAGAGAGAGATAAACCATTAGAGACTCTGGACTCTGGGAAACAATCTGAGGGTTTCAGAGGGGAGGGGGGTAGGGTATGGGGCAGCTGGGTGATGGATATTAAGGAGGGTACATGTTGTGACGAGCAATGGGTGTTATATGCAACTAGTGAATCACTAAACACTACATCAAAAACTAATGAAGTACTATGTAGTGGCTAACTTAACATTATTTTTTAAAAGATGAAAAATAATAAAATCTTCATCCTGTGGCACCTTGGTGACTCAGTCAGTTAAGTGTCTGCCTTCAGCTCATTATCCCAGTGTCCTGGGATCAAGCCCTGTGTCAGGCTCCCTGCTCAGTGGAGAGTCTGCTTCTCCCTCTGCCAGCTACACCCCATGCTTGGGCTCTCTCTCTCAAATAAATTTTAAAAATCTGTAAAAAAAAAAAAAAAAAAAAAAAAAAAAAAAAAAAAAAAACCTTAACCCAGCTTCTTTTCTCTAGCTGCCCTTCTGTAGCCATTGATTTTTAAAAATACATTTATAGATATTTATTAAATGCAAGCCACTATATTGGCCAAAGAAAAAGAGAAGAATGATCCTTAATCCCAAATAGTTCTGGCCTGATATAAAATAAAATTATACATGCAAACAATTACAAACAGGGTGGTGGTCCTTGTTATAAAGGACATATGCTAAAAGTGCAGGGCAAGCATATGAGAAAACCCTACAAATCCAGCATCAATCAGTCAATGCTTTACAGAGTAGGAAAGCCATGAGCAGAGATATTAAAGCATAAGTGGGTGTTTGCCCCAATAATAAATTAGGAGAGGAAAAAACAGACCAGGAACTGCAAGTGCAAGCCATTGGAGGATATGATGCTGGGGAGCTAGTTATACTTTAGTATTATTGGCATCTAAATTGTGAAAAATGCATGGTACAGTGAGATGTAATGAGAGATGAGGCTGAACAGTCACTGGGGAGTTATCCAAATACAAGTGGAAGCTAAATCCATAAGTTTCATACAGTAAAAGAACCCTGTGTAAACTCATTAGGTTTCCATCACTCAAACACTTCTCTTACCAGCGGTAGTTATGATTTCCATAAGTACACTGAATGTCTTCCCAGGATACCTGGAAATACATAAATAGATGAAGTTAAGCATCCAGCTAGCATATGTTAAGCACCCAGAGAGTACGGGGTGCTACAATGTATCCTTCCTCACTCATCCAGACAAACCCACCCCTAAGTACCTCTCAAGGCCTGGATCATTCAGTGATAGGACGCCATGTTTACAAAGCCACTTTTAGTACCCTGTTCCCTCTATTTAAACTTGATTGTGCTTGGTTATAACTTACATATATCTAACTCTTCTCACTTTTCTTAAGTCTCCCACAAAGCATAAAGACACCAAAAACCTAGACACTGAGCTAAGTGAACTCTCAGAGGGCTATACACCGAATGGGTACTTCATGCAGAAAAGGACTTTAAGCAGAATCATACCTATAAATAGAACAAACCGATGGTTGCCAGAGGGGAGGCAGGGATGGGCAAGATAGGTAAAGGGGAGCAGAAGATACAGGCTTCCAGTTATGGAATGAGTAAGTCACAGGAATAAAAGGCACAGTATAGGGCACCTGTGTTGCTCAGTCAGTTAAGCATTTGACTCTTAATTTCAGCTCACGTCATATTCTCAGGGTCATGAGGTCAAGCCCCACATAAGGGCTCTGTGCAGAGCCTGCTTGGGATTCTCTCCCTATGCCTCACCCACTTGCTCTCTCTCTCTCTCTTCCTCTCTCTTTTCTTAAAACGAAAAAGGTACAGCATAAGAAATATCGTCAGTGATACTGTGATAACATTGTACAGTGGCAGATGGTAGCTACACTTGCAGTGAGCACAGCATAGTGTATGAACTTGTTGAATCACCGTATTGTACATCTAGAACTAAGGTAACATTGTGTCAACTGTACTTTAATTTTAAAAAGCTTTTTATAAAGAAAAGGACTGTTTAAAGACCCTACACAAAGAGAGAACTGGCCCACAATGTGTGTTGACCTTAAGGACCCATCTAGTCCTGTCAAAATTTATTACAGGTGGCTAATCCAGGACAAGAGGAAATGTTGGACAATGTTCTCACCCAAGAAACATTGGAATCATTGAAGCAGAACCATTTTCCATCCACAGAATTCTGGATATAGGCACAGTAATGACCAAAGTCAGCTGCCCCCACGTGGGCAATCACAGCAAAGAGTTCATACTGTCTTCCAAGCTGAAAGGACATAAGGTACAAAATTATTCACCCATCATGCCTCCTTTTCTAACTGTAGTCTAGAATAAAGAAACATTATTTCATCACATTCCAGGCACTAGTACTCAAGGGGGCTAGAAAATAGACTTTGAACTCAAAAATCTCATGATTAATTAAGGCACAATTATAATGCCATGCACCAAAAAAGGAGAAGAAATAATCATCTGAGAAAAGCTCCCCAGAGAAGACATGCTTGAATTGATCTTGAAGGATGAACAAGACTAGCAGACAAGTTCTAAGTAGGGGATATACTCAAATAGGCCCCAAAATTCCAAAGACTTGGCAGCACAGCACAACAGAACATGTTGAGGAAATGGGAGGCATGGAGGGTGCTGGGAAGTCACAAGGTGTGGTTACAAAGGTCAAGTCAAGAATTAGAACTTTAGGGGCGTCTAGGTGGCTCAGTTGGTTAAGTGTCTGTCTTTGGTTTGGGTCATGATCCAGGGGTCCTGGGATCAAGCCCTGTGTCAGGCTCCCTGCTCAGTGGGAAGTCGGCTTCTCTCTCTGCCCCTCCCCCTGCTCATGCTTTCTCTCTCTTGCTCATTTAAATAAATAAAATCTTTTTTAAAAAAAAGAATTAGAAATTTATTTATTTTTTTATACTTTCAGTTTTTATTTAAATTCCAGTTAGTCACACAGAAAGGATATGGTGAAGGAACAGTAAATAAAGCCTAAGCCAAGCAGGAGAAGAGAAATAATATAGAGCAGAAATCAGTGAAATAGGAACTAGAAGAGCAGAACAGATCAATGAAACTAGAAGCTGATTCTATGAAAGAATTAAGAAAATTGAAAAATGTCAGGCCATACTTAATCTAAAGAAAAGATAAAAGACCCAAATTAATAAAATCATGAATGAAAGGTGAGAAATAATGACCAATACCAAGGAAATAGAGAAAATTATTAGACTTATTATCAGCAGTTATATGCCAACAAACTAGGCAATCTAGAAGGAATGGATGAATTCCTGGAAGCTTATAAACTACCAAGACTGAAACAGGAAGAAATAGAAAATCCAAACAGACCAATAACCAGCAAGGAAATTGAAATAGTAACTCAAAAACCTCACCAAAAGTGAGAGCCCAGAGCCAAATGGATTCCCAGGGGAATTCTACCAAACATTTAAAGAAGAAATCATACCTTTTCTAGTGAAGCTGTTCCAATAGAAATGGGAAGAAAACTTCCAAACTTCCTCTATGAGGCCTGTATTATCCTGATCCCAAAACCAGACAAAGGCCCCATCAAAAAAGAGAATTATAGACCAATATCCCTGATGAACATGGATGAACAAATACTCAAGATCAAGCCAATAGGATCCAACAGCACATGAAGAGAATTATTCATCATGATCTGGTGGGATTTATTCCTGGGATGCAAGGGTGGTTCAACATTCACAAATCAATTAATGTGATAGATCATATTAACAAAAGAAGAGACAAGAACCATATTATCCTCTCGACTGATGCAGAAAATGTATTTCACAAAATACAGCATCCTTTCCCAATTAAACCTCTTAAAAATACAGGGATAGAGGGAACATACCTCAACATCATAAAGCCATCTATGAAAAGCCCACTGCACACATATTCTCAATGGGGAAAAACCTGAGACCTTTTTCCTTAAGGTCAGAAACACAACAGGGAGGGCCACTGTCACCACTTTTGTTCAACACTGTACTAGAAGTCCTAGCCTCAGCAATCAGACAATAAAAATAAATAAAAGGCACTCAAATTGGCAAAGAAGTCAAACTCTCTCTCTTCACAGATGACATGATACCTTTTATGGAAAATCCAAAAGACTCCACCCCCAAATTACTAGAACTAATACAGCAATTCAGCAATGTGGTAGTATACAAACCTAGTGTACAGAAATCAGTTGCATTTATATACACTAACAAAGTGACTGAACAAAAGAGGAATTAGGGAATTGATTCCATTTACAATAGCACCCAAAACCATAAGATACCTGGGGAATAAATCTAACCAAAGAGGTAAAGGATCTATATTCTAGAAACTACAGAATACTTATGAAAGAAATTGAAGAAGACACAAAGAGTTGGAAAAACAGTCCATGCTCATGGATTGGAAAAATAAACATTGTGAAAAGGTCTGTGCTACCTAGAGCAATCTACACTTTCAGGGCATTTCCTATTAAAATACTATTGAGGGCACCTGGATGGCTCAGTGGGTTAAGCCTCTGCTTTCGGCTCGGGTCATGGTCTCAGGGTCCTGTGATCAAGCCTCACATTGGGCTCTCTGCTCAGCAGGGAGCCTGCTCCCCCCTCTCTCTGCCTGCCTCTCTGCCTGCTTGTGATCTTTCTCTCTGTCAAATGAATAAATATAATCTTTAAAAAAAAAATACCATTGACATTTTTCACAGAGCAGGAACAAATAATCCTCAAATTTGTATGGAACCAGAAAAGACCCGAACACTCAGAGGAATGTTGAAAAAAGAAAGCCAAAGCTGGTGGCATCACAGTGATCGGCTTCAAGCTATCTTACAAAGCTGGTACACAAGACGGCATGATATGGGCACAAAAACAGACACATAGATCAATGGTACAGAATAGAGATCACAGAAATGGACCCTCATCTCTATAGCCAACTAATCTTCAACAAAGCAGGAAAGCATATCCAATGGAAAAAAAAAAAACCAGTCTCTTCCATAAATGGTGCTGGAAACATTGGACAGTGACATGCAGAAGAATGAAATTGGACCATTCTCTTACACCATACACAAAGATGAACTCAAGGTTGAAGGAAGACCTAATTCAAGACAGGAATCCATTAAAATCCTAGAGGAGAACACAGGCAGCAACCTCTTTGACCTTGGTTATAGCCAACTTCTTCTGCAACTTCTTGCAGACACATCCCCAGAGGCAAGGAAAACAAACGCAAAAATGAACTTTGGGGACTTCATCAAGATAAAAAGCTTCTGCAAAGTAAAGGAAACAGTCAACAAAACTAAGAGGCAATCCAGGAATGGGACAAGACATTTGAAAATGACATAAATATTTGCAAATGACATAAAGGGCTGGTATCCAAGATCTATAAAGAACTTCTCAAACTCACCCAAAAAACAAGTAATCCAGTCAAAAATAGAAGACATGAACATACGCTTCTCCAAAGAAGGCATACAAATGGCTAACAGAAACATGAAAAAGCATTCAACATCACTAGCCATTAGGGAAAAACAAATCTAAACTACACTGAGATATCACTTTACACCAGATAGAATGGCAAAAATCAACAAGACAGGAAACAAGTGTGGGCAAGGATGTGGAGAAAGGGGGACCCTTTTACACAGTTGAAGAGAATGCATGCTTAGTACAGTCACTCTGGAAAACAGTATAGAGATTCCTCAAGATGTTAAAAATAGAGCTACCCTATGATCCAGCAATTGAACTACTAGGTATTTACCCCAAAGATACAGACATAGTGAAAAGAAGGGGCACATGCACCCCAATGTTCATAGCAGCAATGTCCACAATAGCCAAACTGTGAAAGGAGCTGAGATGCCCTTCAACAGATGAATGGATAAAGATGATGCGTTTCATATATACAATGGAATATTACTCAGTCATCAGAAAGGATGAATACCCCCTATTTGCATCGACATGCATGGACCTGGAGGGGATTATGTTAAGTGAAATAAGTCAAGCAGAGAAAGAAAATTATCTTATGGTTTCACTCATAAGTGGAACATAAGGAATAGCATGGAGGACCACAGGGGAAGAAAGAGGAAACCGAATGGGAAGAAATCAGAGAGGGAGACAAACCATGAGAGACTCTGGATGCCAGGAACAAAACTGAGATTACAGAAGTGAAGGGCTTGGGGATTGGGTAATCCAGTGATGCGTATTAAGGAGGGCACATATTGCATGGGTCTTATATGTAAACAATGAATCTTGGAGCACTACATTAAAACTAATTACATACAGTACGGTGGATAACATAACATAATAAAAATAATAATGATGGAAGGGGAGTCAAGATGGCGGGGAAGTAAGAGGAGGCACCATTTCAACCTGTACCCTAAAGTGAGCTGATTACCTACCAAAGAACTCCGACCACCCATGAAATCAGCCTGAGATCAGAATTACACACGTCTGGATCTCTACTGGAGCAGAAGACGCCAGTGGCAGGTAAAGCAGACTGGAAGCATCGGACTGATATCAGAAGATAAACAAAAGGGGGAGGGAGCCACCAGAGGTGACCGATTGGAAAGTAACACCCCAACACGAGAGTGCTCTGCGTCTGGGGACCAGCATTAACTTGGAGTCTGGTTGAAAGCACTCAAAAAACAAAGAGCAAAGGATCGTGGGGGGGAATAGTGGGAACCCGGGCGGTTAAGGTCAGGGACCTAAGTCCCCGGACCCAGGACAGCCTCCCCTGGCACGGAGCCAGAGAGAGTGCGGCGGAGAAATCAGGTCTCCGTCCCTGAGCCGCCAGTGCACCTGAACCCCAGCGCGCCCGAGAATGAGTGGGGTCTGGCTCCTGTGAGGGGCTGGGAGCCTGGCCAGATGGCAATCCTGAAACGCGCGCGACCCACACCCTCCCTTGGGATAGGTGCTCATAGGCGTTAGCCTGGAGCTCTGGCAGCCGGAAAAACCAGACATCCCCAGCCCCGGACAGCGGGAAAATCTCAGTGTGCGATCTCTGCTCGGAACCTCTCTGGCGGTCGGTCTGGAGCTGCCTAGACAGCCACCACTGCCCTGGTTTTGGGTACAATGAGGAGCTCCTACATCCCCAGGGACAGTGACTCAGAACCGACTCTGCCAGCAGCTTTTGCAAAACAGTCTGAGGCTTCTCTCTGAGAGGGAGGTTGGGGTGCTGTTTGCTCTCCTCTAAACCTCCAAAAACCATCAAAAGCTGTCAAGGCGAGAGAAAGCAGATGAAAGAACATAAAAACCCCCAGAGAACAAAAGGATGAAAAAAACAGTTTCCTGAAAAAAAAAGAGCTCACCCCCTTGAGGGGAGCGGGAGGACCTAACTCAGGGAACATCATTGTCTGAAAACCCACGTGGCAGGCCCCGCCCCCAGAAAACCAACCAGGAAGGAAGAAAAAAAAAAAAAGACTACAAGAGAACAACCACCACTACTTCATAAATACAACTTTTATTTTTAACTCTTTACCGATATCCTGGTTATTTTTTTTATACATACAGATAATTTTTTAACCTATTTACCATCACACTGAGATGTCCAGTGCATCAAATTCTTTAATAACCTTCTAACCTGAACTTTTTGATACATACACCCGTGTTTTTCTTTTGTTTTTCTATTTTTTTAATTCTTTTTTAATTTTAACTTAGTTTAGTCTAGTTTATTCTTTTTTAATTCTTATTTTCTACTATACATATAGAGTTAAACTTCAAGGTAATCCCCTTTCCCCAATCAATGCTACCCCTATAGGCAAACCAGTTTCTAATCCCCCTGTAACTTAGGAAAGTTGAGTCCCTTAACAAAAACATCAAGAAACCTTCAGGAAGAATCAAAATAACCTTCCTCACCCACACTGAGAATCTATAACCACTCTCCCAATTTTTCCTTCTGTCAGTGTTTCTGTGAATTTGTGTTTGTCCTGATAATATATAAATCTTATACTTGGGGTTCTTTCTGATGAGGTTCTTCCCTTTTTTTTGCTTATATATACATATTTTTTTCTCTTGTCATATATTTTTATCACTCTTTTTGTCTGTCTGTTTTTGTTTGTATACTCCACAAATCTTACCTTGTGGCCCATTTGGGCTGAGCCTTCTCTTTTATCTTCCCTTGTTTTCCTATCTCTCTCTCTTTTTTTTTTCCTTTTTTCTTTCCCCTTTTTTTTCTTTCTTCTTCTCTATTTCTTTTTATTTTCTCTTTTTTCTCTCATTTGGGTGGGGAATCCTGATTGCACAGAAGCGTTCCAGGGTGCACATTGACTGCACCACAATCGATAAGTCCAGCTGCATCTGTTTAGTCACCTCTTACCAAAATGACTAGGAGGAGGAATACCCAACAGAAGAAAAACACAGAGGATGGGCCTTCTGCAACAGAGCTAATGGCTATCGACATAGACAATATGTCAGAAAAGGAATTCAGACTAACAATTATCCAGGCAATAGCTCGGTTGGAGAAAGCCATGGATGACCAAACAGAATTGATTAGGGCAGAACTGAAAGCCACCAGGGATGATGTTCACAATGTTAGGGCAGAACTGAAAGCCACCAGGGATGATGTTCAAAATGCTCTCAATGAGTTCCAATCCAATCTAAATTCTCTAACAGCTAGGGTAACTGAGACAGAAGATAGAATTAGTGATCTGGAGGACAAACAGATAGAGAGAAAGGATCAGGAGGAAGCCTGGAACAAACAGCTCAGAAGCCACGAAAACAGAATCAGGGAAATAAAGGATGCCATGAAACGTTCCAACGTCAGAATTATTGGAATCACAGAAGGGGAAGAAAAAGAAAGAAGTCTAGAAGATATAGTGGAAGAAGTTGTCTATGAAAATTTTCCCAATCTCACGAATGGAAACAACGTTCATGTACTAGAGGCAGAAAGATTTCCTCCCAAGATTTTAGATTCTCGAAAGTCCTCAAGGCACCTTATAGTTAGAATGGGGAATTATGTTTCAAGAGAGACCCTCTTAAAAGCAGCTAGGACAAAGAAGCTTCTTACATACAGAGGAAAGCCCATTAGAATAACGTCAGACCTTTCCACAGAGACCTGGAAAGCCAGGAAGGGCTGGCAAAATATATTCAGAGTACTAAATGAGAAGAACATGCAACCAAGAATACTCTATCCAGCAAGACTGACATTTAAAATGGATGGAGAGATCAAGAGTTTCCAAGACCGGCAAGGCTTAAAAGACTATGCAACCACCAAGCCGACACTGCAGGAAATATTAAGGGGGGTCCTATAAAAGAGAAAAAATCCTAAGAATATCATTGAACAGAAATATAGAAACAATCTACAGACAGAAAGACTTCAAAGGCAACACGATGTCAATAAAAACCTATCTCTCAATAATCACTCTCACTGTGAATGGCCTAAATGCGCCCATGAAACGACACAGGGTTGCAGATTAGATAGAACGACAGGACCCATCCATATGTTGTCTACAAGAGACCCATTTTGAACCTAAGGATACACCCAGACTGAAAGTGAAGGGATGGAGAAGCATCTTTCATGCCAATGGGCCTCAAAAGAAGGCCGGGGTAGCGATTCTCATATTAGATAAATTAGATTTTAAACTAAAGACTGTAGTCAGAGATACAGAAGGACACTACATAATTCTTAAAGGGACTATCCACCAAGACGATCTAACAATTGTGAATATCTATGCTCCCAATATGGGAGCACCCAATTACATAAGAAAACTATTAATCAAGATAGTCATATTGATATGAATACAATAATACTAGGAGATCTTAATACGCCTCTCTCAGAAATAGACAGATCATCGAAGCAGAAAATTAATAAAGAAATAAGAGCATTGAATGAAACATTGGACCAGATGGACCTCATAGACATATACAGAACATTCCACCCTACAACAACAGAATACTCATTCTTCTCAAGTGCACATGGAACCTTCTCCAGAATAGACCACATACTGGGTCACAAAGCAGGACTCAACCGATACCAAAAGACTGACATCATTCCCTGCATATTCTCCGATCACAGTGCTTTGAAACTGGAGCTCAATCAGAAAGAAAAGTTCAGAAGGAACTCAAACACCTGGAAGCTAAAGACCACCTTGCTAAAGAATGCTTGGATCAACCAGGAGATCAAAGATGAACTTAAACAATTCATGGAAACCAATGAGAATGAAGACACTTCGGTCCAAAACCTATGGGATACAGCAAAGGCGGTTCTAAGGGGGAAATACATAGCCATCCAAGCCTCCCTCAAAAACACTGAAAAATCCAGAATACACCAGCTCTCTCTACACCTTAAAGAACTGGAGAATCAACAACAAATCAAACCAACTCCACATGCAAGAAGGGAAATAATCAAGATTAGAGCAGAGATCAATGAGGTAGAAATGAGAGATACAGTAGAACATATCAATGAAACTAGAAGCTGGTTTTTTGAAAGAATCAATAAGATCGATAAACCATTGGCCACACTAATCCAAAAGAAAAGAGAGAAAGCCCAAATTAATAAAATTATGAATAAAAAGGGAGAGATCACAACTAACACCAAGGAAATAGAAACAATCATCAGAAATTATTACCAACAGTTATATGCCAATAAGCTAAGCAACCTAGATGAAACGGATGCATTCCTGGAAAGCTACAAACTCCCAAAATTGAACCAGGAAGAAATTGACAACCTGAATAGACTGATATATAGTAATGAGATTGAAACAGTGATCAAAAACCTCCCAAAAAACAAGAGCCCAAGACCTGACGGATTCCCTGGGGAATTCTACCAAACTTTCAAAGAAGAAATAACACCAATTCTCCTGAAGCTGTTCCAAAAAATTGAAGCAGAAGGAAAACTTCCAGACTCTTTTTATGAAGCCAGCATTACCCTGATCCCCAAACCAGGCAAAGACCCTACCCAAAAGGAGAATTTCAGACCAGTATCACTGATGAATATGGATGCAAAGATTCTCAACAAGATCCTAGCAAACAGGATCCAGCAGAACATTCAAAAGATTATCCACCATGACCAGGTGGGATTCATCCCTGGGTTGCAAGGTTGGTTCAACATTCGCAATCAATCAGTGTGATAGAACAAATCAATAAGAGAAGAGAGAAGAACCACATGGTCCTCTCAATTGATGCAGAAAAAGCATTTGACAAAATCCAGCATCCGTTCCTGATGAAAACGCTTCAAAGTATAGGGATAGAGGGAATATTCCTGAACTTCATAAAATCTATCTATGAAAGACCCACAGCAAATATCATCCTCCATGGGAAAAAGCTTGCAGCCTTCCCGTTGAGATCAGGAACACGACAAGGATGCCCACTCTCACCACTCTTGTTCAACATAGTATTAGAAGTTCTAGCAATGGCAATCAGACAACAAAGAGAAATAAAAGGTATCCAAATTGGCAAGGAAGAAGTCAAACTCTCTCTCTTCGCAGATGACATGATTCTTTATATGGAAAACCCCAAAGACTCCACCCCCAAACTACTAGAACTCATACAGCAATTCAGTAACGTGGCAGGATACAAAGTCAATGTACAGAAATCAGTGGCTTTCTTATACACTAACAATGAAAATACAGAAAGGGAAATTAGAGAATCGATTCCATTTACTATAGCACCAAGAACCATAAGATACCTGGGCATAAACCTAACCAAAGAAGTAAAGGACCTGTACTCGAGGAACTACAGAACACTCATGAAAGAAAGTGAAGAAGACACAAAAAGATGGAAGACTGTTCCATGCTCTTGGATTGGAAGAATAAACATTGTTAAAATGTCTATACTGCCTAGAGCAATCTATACTTTTAATGCCATTCCGATCAAAATTCCACCGATATTTTTCAAAGAGCTGGAGCAAATAATCCTAAAATTTGTATGGAGTCAGAAGAGACCCCGAATTGCTAAGGAAATGTTGAAAAACAAAAACAAAACTGGCGGCATCACGTTACCCGATTTCAAGCTTTACTACAAAGCTGTGATCACCAAGACAGCGTGGTACTGGCATAAAAACAGACACATAGACCAGTGGGACAGAGTGGAGAGCCCAGATATGGACCCTCAACTCTATGGTCAAATAATCTTCGACAAAACAGGAAAAAATATTCAATGGAAAAAAGACAGTCTCTTCAATAAATGGTGCTGGGAAAACTGGACAGCGATATGTAGAAGAATGAAACTCGACCATTCTCTTACACCGTACACAAAGATAAACTCAAAATGGATAAACCTCAACGTGAGACAGGAATCTATCAGAATCCTAGAGGAGAACATAGGCAGTAACCTCTTCGATATCAGCCACAGCAACTTCTTTCAAGATATGTCTCCAAAGGCCAAGGAAACAAAAGCAAAAATGAACTTTTGGGACTTCATCAAGATCAAAAGCTTCTGCACAGCAAAGGAAACAGTCAACAAAACAAAGAGGCAACCCACGGAATGGGAGAAGATATTTGCAAATGACAGTACAGACAAAAGGTTGATATCCAGGATCTACAAAGAACTTCTCAAACTCAACACACACAAAACAGATAATCATATCAAAAAATGGGCAGAAGATATGAACAGACACTTCTCCAACGAAGACATACAAATGGCTATCAGACACATGAAAAATGTTCATCATCACTAGCCATCAGGGAGATTCAAATTAAAACAACATTGAGATACCACCTGACACCAGTTAGAATGGCCAAAATTAGCAAGACAGGAAACAACGTGTGCTGGAGAGGATGTGGAGAAAGGGGAACCCTCTTACACTATTGGTGGGAATGCAAGTTAGTGCAGCCACTTTGGAGAACAGTGTGGAGATTCCTGAAGAAATTAAGAATAGAGCTTCCCTATGACCCTGCAATTGCACTGCTGGGTATTTACCCCAAAGATACAGATGTAGTGAAAAGAAGGGCCATCTGTACCCCAATGTTTATAGCAGCAATGGCCACGGTCGCCAAACTGAAGAAAGAACCAAGATACCCTTCAACGGATGAATGGATAAGGAAGATGTGGTCCATATACACAATGGAGTATTATGCCTCCATCAGAAAGGACGAATACCCAACTTTTGTAGCAACATGGACGGGACTGGAAGAAATTATGCTGAGCAAAATAAGTCAAGCAGAGAGAGTCAAGTATCATATGGTCTCACTTATTTGTGGAGCATAACAAATAACATGGAGGACATGGGGAGATGGAGAGGAGAGGGAGTTGAGGGAAACTGGAAGGGGAGATGAACCATGAGAGACTATGGACTCTGAAATACAACCAGAGGGTTATGAAGGGGCAGCAGGGGCGTGGGGGGGAGTGGGAGGTTGAGGAACCAGGTGGTGGGTAATAGGGAGGGCACGTACTGCATGGAGCACTGGGTGTGATGCCAAAACAATGAACACTGTTATGCTGTAAATAAACAAATAAAAAAAAATGGGCAGAAGATATGAACAGACACTTCTCCAAAGAATGCATACAAATGGCTATCAGACACATGAAAAAATGTTCATCATCACTAGCCATCAGGGAGATTCAAATTAAAACAACATTGAGATACCACCTAACACCAGTTAGAATGGCCAAAATTAGCAAGACAGGAAACAACGTGTGCTGGAGAGGATGTGGAGAAAGGGAACCCTCTTACACTGTTGGTGGGAATGCAAGTTAATGCAGCCACTTTGGAGAACAGTGTAGAGTTTCCTGAAGAAATTAAAAATAGAGCTTCCCTATGACCCTGCAATTGCACTGCTGGGTATTTACCCCAAAGATACAGATGTAGTGAAAAGAAGGGCCATCTGTACCCCAATGTTTATTGCAGCAATGGCTACAGTCGCCAAACTGTGGAAAGAACCAAGATGCCCTTCAACGGATGAATGGATAAGGAAGATGTGGTCCATATACACAATGGAGTATTATGCCTCCATCAGAAAGGACGAATACCCAACTTTTGTAGCAACATGGACGGGACTGGAAGAGATTATGCTGAGCGAAATAAGTCAAGCAGAGAGAGTCAAGTATCATATGGTCTCACTTATTTGTGGAGCATAACAAATAACATGGAGGACATGGGGAGATGGAGAGGAGAAGGGAGTCGAGGGAATCTGGAAGGGGATATGAACCATGAGAGACTATGGACTCTGAAAAACAACCAGAGGGTTATGAAGGGGCGGCAGGGGGGTGGGGGGGGTGGGAGGTTGAGGAACCAGGTGGTGGGTAATAGGGAGGGCACGTACTGCATGGAGCACTGGGTGTGATGCCAAAACAATGAACACTGTTATGCTGTAAATAAACAAATAAAAATAAATTTAAAAAAAATAAAAAAAATAATAATGATGAATTTAAAAATTAAAAAAAAAAGAAAAAAAAACCACCGTGAGTTTTGACACTGGGAAAAATTAATATTTTTCAAAAATAATTGGTTCTGAAGTGCCTGGGTGGCTCAGTTGGTTGAATGCCTGACTACTGATTTTGGCTCAGGTTATGATCTCAGGGTCTTGAAAGAGTCCCACATCTTGCTCTGTGCTCAGCAGGGAGTCTGCTTGAGATTCTCTCTCCCTCTTCCCTTCCCTCTGCATATGCTGTCTCTCTCACTCTATCTCTTCCTCCCTCAAATAAATGAATAAATAAAATTTTAAAAAACAAATCTAAGTATTGGCTGGGCATCAATGATATTATGAAATTATGAGATGCACTGTTGGTGGGAGTGAAAACTGTTACAGCCACTGTGGAAAACAATATGGAGATTCCCCCAGAAAGTTAAAAATGGAGCTACTCTACAATCTGATAATCACATTACTGGGTATTCATCCAAAAAAATACAAAACATTACTTCAAAGAGGTATATGCCCCCGATGATTATAACAACATTATTTATAATAGCCAAGATATAGAAATAGCCCAAGTATCCATCACTTGATGAATGGATAAAGATGTGATATACACACACATACACACACAATGGAATGTTACTCAGCCATTAAAAAAATGAAGCACTGTGTGTGGTACATAAACAATGAATTCTGGAACACTGAAAAAATAAAAATTAAATATAACAAAAATGATTTCACTCATATTTGGAATTTAAGAAACAAAACAAATGAACAAAGAAAAAAATAGGAGAGAGACAAACCAAGAAAAAATCTCTTAACCATGGAGAACAAACATATGGTTTGGGTAGATTGGTAGGTGGGTAGGTGGGAAATGGGTTGAAAGAGGTGATGGGGATTAAGAATACCCTTATCAAAAAAAAAAAATTTTTTAAGAGTACACTTGGGGCTCCTGGGTGCCTCAGTTGGTTAAGTGACTGCCTTCAGCTTGGGTTATGATCCCAAGGTTCTGGGATCGAGCCCCACGTTGGGCTCCCTGTTCAGTAGGGAGTCTGCTTCTCCCTCTCCCACTTCCCTGCTTGTGCTCTCTCTCTCTGTCAAATAAATAAATAAAACCTTTAAAAAAAGAGTACACTTATCACCATGAGCACTGAGTAATGTATAGAATTGTTAAATCACTACATCATACACCTGATTTTATATATATATATATTTATATATATATTTATATATATATTTAATATATATTATATATATATAATATATATATTATATATATTATATATATATTTATATATATATTTATATTTATATATTATATATTTATATATATAAAATATATATTTATATATATAATACATATATTGTGTAATTATATGTATAATATATAATATAATATTGTACGGTAACTATACTGGAATTAAAATTTAAAATTTAAAATGATAGAAATTATGAGATAGAATTGGTTACATCTAGAGAAAGAGAGCTTAGCCTTTAGAAAGACATAATGAAATACTTCAAATGAAAGGGCAGAGTCTGAGACTTGCTTCAGAATAATCCAGTAGGGGGGCTGGAGAAAGAAGAGGGTGAGGACGTTATGTTGGTAAAGCTAGATTGGTCATGGGTTTTGATACCGTTTAAACTGCTTGATGGACATGGGGATTCACTGTATAATTCTTTGCTATTTTGGTATATATTCAAGATTTTCAAACACAATGTCTTTCTAAGTGGAAAAAATTTTTATTTAAATTCAATTAGCTGGAGCACCTGGGCGGCTCACTCATTAAGCACTTGCCTTCAGCTCAGGTCATAGTCCCAGGTCCTGGGATTGACCCCTGCATCGGCCTGCCTGCTCAGTGGGAAGCCTGCTTCTCCCTCTCACTCTGCCTGCTTATGTTCCCTCTCTTTCTGTGTCTCTCTGTCAGATAAATGGATAAAATCTTTTAAAATTAACTAATTAATTCAATTACCCAGGGTGTAGTACATCATTAGTTTTTGATAGAACATTTGATGATTCATTAGTTGAAAATTTTAAGATGTTATTTCATCTGTTTTGTTTCTTATTAAATGCCACATACAAGTGAAATCATAAGGCATTGTCTTTCCCTGACTTATTTTGCTTAGCATAATACCCTCTAGTTCCTTCCAGATGAACACAGGGGAAGGGAAAGAAAAATAAAATAAGATGAAAATAGGGAGCCAACCATAAGAGACACTTAATTCCAGGAAACAAATGGAGGGTTGCTGGAGGGGAGGTGGGTTGGAGGAAAGGGTAATTGGGTGGTGGGCATTAAGGAGGGCACTTGATGTAATGCACACTGGGTGTTATATGCAACTTACCAATTACTAAATTCTACCCCTGAAACTATATGTAAACTACATTGTATTTAAATAATTTTTGGAAAGATATTTCATTATGATATACTTCATAGTATACAAGTAGAAATAAGGAAAACTCAAAGAACAGAAAATGAGATCTTATGAAACATATATGTACTGAATAAGGTAAAGAAACCATGTTATATAGGAGCTATTATATTATTAGCCCTCAGTTTTTATTTTTAATTTTTTCAATTTAAATTTCTCATTGTGTTCAGCTAGCCAATATATAGTACATCATTAGTTTCTGATATAGTGAAATTTTTTTAATTTAAATTGGTAGATATATCTCTCTCTCTTCCTTATCCACTCATCTGTCAATGGAATCTCAGCTCTTTCCATAGTTTGGCTATTGTGGACATTGTTGCTATAAACATTGGGGTGCAAGTGCCCCTTCAGATCATGATGCTTGTGTCCTTTGGGTAAATACCTATTAGTGCAATTGCTGGGCCATAGGGTGGCTCTGTTTTTAACTTTTTGGGGAACCTCCATACTGTTTTCCAGAGTGCCTGCACCAGCTTGCATTCCCACCAACCCTTCCTCCACATTCTCACTAACATCTGTTGTTTCTGACTTGTTCATTTTAGCCCTTCTGACTGGTGTGAGCTGGTATCTCATTGAGATTTTGATTTGTATTTCCCTGATGCTGAGTGATGTGGAACATTTTTTTCATGTGTCTGTTGTAGGCCTCATTTTTAAGATACCATGTTTCTACAGCATGAATAAATAGTAAAGAGCATGAAAAAACCAGTCCATATAAGTCATTTTTAAGATACCATGTTTCTACAGCATGAATAGTAAAGAGCATGAAAAAAACGGTGATCTATATATATACACTACATATATATGTAGCAATATAGAATTTACTAAATGCAACATTTCAAACCTAAAAAAAGATATTTATGTTAGATTTTTTTCTCAGAATTTCCCAGTAAGTTATTAACTCAGGAAAACTGAATTCAACTTTGATTAAATTTGGCCCAATAAACTGGCTCTTTTGTTACTATCCTCAAAGTGGATATAAGCTGTTTTAAAAAGAAAGGTTGGGGGCGCCTGGGTGGCTCAGTGGATTAAGCCGCTGCCTTCGGCTCAAGTCATGATCTCAGGGTCCTGGGATCGAGTCCTGCGTCGGGCTCTCTGCTAGGCAGGGAGCCTGCTTCCCTCTCTCTCTCTGCCTGCTTCTCTGCCTACTTGTGATCTCTCTCTGTCAAATAAATAAATAAAATCTTTTTAAAAAAATTATAAAAAGAAAGGTTGGTATTATGTTTAGAACCCAAGATCTTGTGTTTATGTATCTATGTATTATATACTTCATTTAAGAAGAAGGTCCTGAATTATGGGTTCCTCCCCTTCCTTAGTGCTGTGAGGGCTATGAACAAAGTCCAATACTTAGAAATAATCGGAGGGGGGAGATGAACCATGAGAGACTGTGGATTCTAAGAAACAAACTGAGGGTTTTGGGGGAGAGGGGCAGTGAGCCTGGTGGTGGATATTAAGGAGGGCACGTATTGCATGGAACACTGGGTGTGATGCATAAACAATGAATCTTGGAACACTGAGAAAATAAAATACAGTTAAAAAAAAAGAAATAATGTTTTGAATCTTTTTATTTAAATTCAATTAATTAACATATATTATTAGTTTCAGAGGTATTCAGTGATTCATCAGTTGTATATAACACCTAGTGCTCATTACATCACACGCCCTTTTTAATGCCCATCACCCTGTCACCTCATCCGTTCAAACACCCCCCACCCTGTGGGGTTTATTTCCTGTGATTAAGAGTCTTTTATGGTTTGTTTCCCTCTGATTATGCCTTGTTTTATTTTTCCCTCTTCCCTGTGTTCACCTGTTTTGTTTCTTAACTCCACATGTTAGTGAAATTATATAATTGTCTTTCTCTGACTTATTTCACTTAGTATAATACCCTCTAGTTCCATCCATATTGTTGCAAATGGTAAGATTTCATATCTTTTTATGGCTGAGTAACATAGCATTGTATATATGTACCACATCTTCTTTATCCATTCATCTGGCACCAGCACCCCAATGTTTATAGCAGACATGTCCACAATAGCCAAACTAGGGAAAGAACTCACATGTCCATTGACAGAAGTATTTTGAATCTTATAAGAAAAGCAACCACAGGGGCACCTGGCTGGCTCAGTGGGTTAAAGCCTCTGCTTTCGGCCCAGGTCATGATCCCAGGGTCCTGGGATCAGGCCGCACATCGGGCTCTCTGCTAAGCAGAGAGCCTGCCTCCCTCCTCTCTCTCTGCCTGCCTCTCTGTCTACTTGTGAGCTCTGTCAAATAAATAAATAAAATCTTAAAAAAAAAAAAAAGAAAAGAAAAGCAACCACATACAGCAAATGTTGGTGATTGTAGTATGGTAATAACAAGCCATCATTTTTTTATTTAAGAACACATAGGTTCCCATCATTAAAATACTGTTTTAAAAAAATAAATGTTTCTTAAATGGGCAGAAGATATGAACAGATACTTCTCCAATGAAGACATACACATGGCTATTAGACACATGAAAAAATGCTCATTATCACTAGCCATCAGGGAGATTCAAATTAAAACCACATTGAGATAACACCTTACGCAAGTTGGAATGGCCAAAATTAGCAAGACAGGAAACAACGTGTGTTGGAGAGGATGTGGAGAAAGGGGAACCCTCTTACACTGTTGGTGGGAATGCAAGTTGGTGAAGCCACTCTGGAGAACAGTGTGGAGATTCCTCAAGAAATTAAAAATAGAGCTTCCCTATGACCCTGCAATTGCACTGCTGGGTATTTACCCCAAAGATACAGATGTAGTGAAAAGAAGAGCCATCTGTACCCCCAATGTTTATTGCAGCAATGGCCACGGTCGCCAAACTGTGGAAAGAACCAAGATGCCCTTCAACGGATGAATGGATAAGGAAGACATGGTCCATAAACATGATGGAGTATTATGCCTCCATCAGAAAGGATGAATACCCAACTTTTGTAGCAACATGGACGGGACTGGAAGAGATTATGCTGAGTGAAATAAGTCAAGCAGAGAGAGTCAAGTATCATATGGTCTCACTTATTTGTGGAGCATAACAAAGAATACGGAGGACATGGGGAGATGGAGAGGAGGGAGTTGAGGGAAACTGGAAGGGGAGATGACCATGAGAGACTATGGACTCTGAAAAACAACCAGAGGGTTTTGAAGGGGCTGGAGGGTGGGAGGTTGAGGAACCAGGTGGTGGGTAATAGGGAGGGCACGTACTGCATGGAGCACTGGGTGTGGTGCAAAAACAATGAACACTGTTACGCTGAAAATAAACAAATAAAAAAAAATAATAATAATAATAAAATAAAAAAAGAAAGGATGAATACCCAACTTTTGTATCCACATGGACAGGACTGGAAGAGATTATGCTGAGTGAAATAAGTCAAGTAGAGAGAGTCAAGTATCATATGGTCTCACTTATTTGTGGAGCACAACAAAGAACATGGAGGACATGGGGAGATGGAGAGGAGAAGGGAGTTGAGGGAAACTGGAAGGGGAGATGAACCATGAGAGACTATGGACTCTGAAAAACAACCTGAGGGTTTTGAAGGGGGTGGGGGTGGGAGGTTGAGGAACCAGGTGGTGGGTAGTAGGGAGGGCACGTACTGCATGGAGCACTGGGTGTGATGCCAAAACAATGAACACTGTTATGCTGTAAATAAACAAATAAAAAAAATGGGAAAAAAGAGACATACAAATGGCTATCAGACACATGAAAAAAATGCTCATTATCACCAGCCATCAAGGAGATTCAAATTAAAACCACATTGAGATACCACCTGACACCAGTTAGAATGGCCAAAATTAGCAAGACAGGAAACAACGTGTGTTGGAGAGGATGTGGAGAAAGGGGAACCCTCTTACACTGTTGGTGGGAATGCAAGTTAGTGCAGCCACTTTGGAGAACAGTGTGGAGATTCCTTAAGAAATTAAGAATAGAGCTTCCCTATGACCCTGCAATTGCACTGCTGGATATTTACCCCAAAGATACAGATATAGTGAAAAGAAGGGCCATCTGTACCCCAATGTTTATAGCAGCAATGGCCACGGTCGCCAAACTGAGGAAAGAACCAAGATACCCTTCAACGGATGAATGGATAAGGAAGATGTGGTCCATAAACACAATGGAGTATTATGCTTCCATCAAAAGGGATGAATACCCAACTGTTGTAGCAACATGGACAGGACTGGAAGAGATTATGCTGAGTGAAATAAGTCAAGCAGAGAGAGTCAAGTATCATATGGTCTCACTTATTTGTGGAGCATAACAAATAACATGGAGGACATGGGGAGATGGAGAGGAGAGGGAGTTGAGGGAAACTGGAAGGGGAGATGAACCATGAGAGACTATGGACTCTGAAAAACAACTAGAGGGTTTTGAAGGGGCTGGAGGGTGGGAGGTTGAGGAACCGGGGGGTGGGAGGTTGAGGAACCAGGTGGTGGGTAATAGGGAGGGCACGTACTGCATGGAGCACTGGGTGTGGTGCAAAAACAATGAACACTGTTACGCTGAAAATAAACAAATAAAAATAATAATAATAATAATAAAATAAAATAAAAAAAGAAAGGATGAATACCCAACTTTTGTATCCACATGGACAGGACTGGAAGAGATTATGCTGAGTGAAATAAGTCAATCAGAGAGAGTCAAGTATCATATGGTCTCACTTATTTGTGGAGCATAACAAAGAACATGGAGGACATGGGGAGAGGGAGAGGAGAAGGGAGTTGAGGGAAACTGGAAGGGGAGATGAACCATGAGAGACTATGGACTCTGAAAAACAACCTGAGGGTTTTGAAGGGGGTGGGGGTGGGAGCTTGAGGAACCAGGTGGTGGGTAATAGGGAGGGCACATATTGCATGGAGCACTGGGTGTGGTGCAAAAACAATGAATACTGTTAGCCTGAAAATAAATAAATAAATAAGTAAATGTTTCTTGAACATATGAATGTGTTTCTATGAATCACACCAAGCAGCTGCTGGTGAGTTTTCCTCCCTTTGTGTGCCCCAAGCATGTCCAACACAGGCTGTGATTTATGAGATGACCAAAAGTGCTATCTCTGTTGAGTGCATGACTTTAAGCATCTTGGGGGAAGAGAGGCAAAATCAAGCAGACAAGGGGTCGGAAGAGATGGAGGATGGAAGGGAATTAGGAGCTTCTCACCTGTTCCTCAGCATTACAGAGGCCTTCTTCAATCACAAGGACCTGACTTAAATCCAAGGTCTGGGGGAAATACAGTGAGTGGCAAATCTTTTCTGTCTGAGAATTCCTGATGGAGAACCGCAAGAGGTGGATTGTCAAGGTCTGGGGCAAATGGGTCAGCTTCAAGACCTGAAAAAGCAAAATTACTATGGAGATGAAGTCCTAAGGCACTTGAAATAGGTAGATTTAGAGAAATACCAGGGCTGATGGTGTGTTCTTCTCCAAAATGGATCAGAATGATATAATACAGAATTAAGGGATCCCATCTGCTGAATCTGTTGAGCTCTTCTCAGAAATCATGAGCAGCCATAGGGTTCTGCACAAGAACCAGGAACCACAGGAACTAGAGTCTGCTCTAGAGAGCTAGTTTAACTCTGCATGGAAAACTGATTGCTGCTCTTGGATCTTCTCTTATCTTTTTTTTTAAAGATTTTATTTATTTATTTTTGTCAGAGAGAGAGAGTATGCACAAGTGGGGGAGCAGCAGACAAAGAGAGATCTGGGCAGGAGGCATGGCACACAAGGGAGAAGAAGACTCCCTGACAAGCAGGAAGCCCAAACCAGGACTCAATCCCTGAGCTGTGACCAGAGCTGAAGGCAGATGCTTAACCAGCTGAGCCACCCAGGCATCCCTTTTCTTATCTTTTAAAAGGCTCTGCCCCTCTCAGTGATGGGCCTCAGTAAATCAGGATCCCCAGGTACTACTAGCCAGAATATAGATTCCCTCCCTCAACCAACACATGGTACCCTCTATGAAGGCTCTATCAAGAAATCCACTAAAGGCAACCCCAAACTATGGCAGCGTCTGGTTTCAGACAGTGAGTACCTGTTTCCCACAAGTCTTTTTTCCACATTTCTCACAGAAACATTTGCTTTTCCCTGATAATTCCCTGGGTTGGAAGAAACATCGAAGGGCATCCTCCTGTGTCAGAAGATCAAAGAAAAATCAGAGTTAGTATTTACCACCCTACAGATGAGGATGTAAGGTTTTCTTCTGGTTCTCTCCGTGTCCTCCCCCCCGGCCCAGTGTGGTGCATGTGGCAGGATCTCCAAAAGGACCTAGTGACTGGATTGAAAAATAGGAGAGAGCACTTGTTAAGGTAACAGTGTGAGGAAAGAAAGTAAAAGGAAACAAAATTTTTTTCACCAAATCAAAGGAGAAACAGAACTGTGCAAAAGAAATAGAAATTACTTTTTAAAAGGCAATGGTGGATTAAAGAAGTAAGGGCACACTGGCAGCACCAGGTTTATGGGAACAGCAAATTCACCAAAAGAAATCCTTTACCAGTGTTTTCAGGGGTTTTGAGTCCATATCAAAAAGAGGAAGGGGGAGGGTCAACATGCTACTGTTTCTGCTCCTCTCCACAGTACATTCAACGCAAACCAAGGACTCCTTCAGCCGGATTGTATACAGGGCCTGCAGCCTCTCTACCTGTAAGAGAGAGAAGGTGAGAGGAAAGAATGGTACAAAGTCATAAACAAAACAAGTCAAGTCAATTTCCAGAAATTGTAGCCATCAGACAGAAGCTCCAAAAATGATAGTCACTGATGCTCTTTGCTCTTCAAAAAGGTGCAAAATAATAACAGTAACAATATTATGGAATTTTGATAAGCATCGTACATGGATTTCTCTTTTAATCCTCTCTATACATTATGTTAATGATTGCTGGATGAGCTAAATAAGCAGCATCTTAAGCTTCTGAGTTCTCTGGTTCTAGGATCTCACCAGGTCCACATCTGTGATTTGGTCCTTAATTAGGTTCCAGACTGTGAGGTAGAGTTGAGCAGCATCATGCTGGACAAACACTGGACAAAGAGAAAAGTAACAGCCCAATCAGTGAGGTCACCAAGGGACAATTCTCATGCATGCCCTTGTGCCCTAGCTACCTACATGTACATGAACATTCACCATTTTGTCCTCTCCCAGCCCTCAACATCACCACCAACCACCACTTTAGTTAGGCACTAAAAATGAAAAATAAGCTTGTTTATTTTTTTAGGAACTCAGTAAATATACTTTTTTTTTAATTTTTTATTTTTTTAATTTATTTTCAGTGTACCAGAATTCATTGTTTATGCACCACACCCAGTGCTCCATGCCATATGTGCCTTACATAATAACCACCACCAGGCTCAACCTCCCACCCCCCACCCCTCCAAAACACTCAGATTGTTTTTCAGAGTCCATAGTCTCTCATGGTTCATCTCGCCCTCCAATTTCCCCCAAGTCCCTTCTCTCCTCTCCATCTCCCCATGTCCTCCATGTTATTTCTTATGCTCCACAAATAAGTGAAACCATATGATAATTGACTCTCTCTCCTTGACTTATTTCACTCAGCATAATCTCTTCCAGTCCCATCCATGTTGATACAAATGTTGGGTATTCACAATTCCTCTTAAAATTCAAAATCCAATCTGACTGCATCACAGAAGTTTCCTTTTCTCTAACCAGCCATCCACACCTACTGGCCTCTACTGGGGGACCCAGCCAGATAAAACTAGTATTCCACAGTGGATTCTCTCCAATTTCCAAGTCAAGCCAACACCTTAATTGGACTCTAATGACCATTCATTTCTCTGTACTTTTATTTAATTTCTTTTTCATTCCCCATAAATTGAGCAGTTTCCCAATACTCATATCTGACCCAGGTCTTCCCCAAAGGTATCTGGGAGGACAAGAAAGGAAAGAACTGTCTCAGTGTTAGATAATGCTGGCTAGGAGGAAACAGGAATTCAACAGTAGATTTTCCATATATTATGAAAGAAGCCTAAAAGACAGATACAAATGAATTTCTATTGTTTAAAAGAAACCTAGGAATACAAAGAACATGAAAAACACACTGAGGACTATTTTACAAAAGAATATATGTCTGTCAACATGCAAAGACACTGCAAGAAAAGGTAGTTATTGTAAATGTGTTAAATATTCATATCAGCTATCTCAACACCTTTTTATTTCCTTCATTACACTTACCACAGTTTGTACTTAACATTTTTTATTTCATTTTGTTTTGTTTGACTTTTGTTTAGGCCTGTCTCTTCTCAAGATTATAAGCTCCATGGAAGCAAAGACCCTATCAGTCTTATTCCCTTATCTGCAACACTAGCACAATACCTGGCACATAATAGGTGAACAATATCTATGAGCTGAATGAATCAATTAATCCATATTTTAAGGTAATAACCCCAAAACTTAAAGACAAACAGAGTGGAACTAGGGTTGAACTATGCTGTCTCCAGGGAATTCATTACAGAAGACTGCCTGCCATGAAGCCAACACTGGACATAAAGATAGATCTTGTCATGTGAAGACATTTTGCCTCTTCTGATCATACCAGAGCCAAGAGTCCTGATTTGTCTAAAAAATACAAGGATATCTGCCCAACCCATAATTTAGTTAGCACCTGCTATGTAAAGGCCTTGCACATGCTAGAGAAAGTTACTATCCCGGGGGAGTCAAGATGGCGGGGAAGTAGAAGGAGGCGCCATTTCAACCTGTACCCGAAAATGAGCTGATTACCTACCAAAGAACTCCGACCACCCATGAAATCAGCCTGAGATCAGAATTATACACGTCTGGATCTCTACAGGAGCAGAAGACGCCAGTGGCAGGTAAAGCAGGCTGGGAGCGTCGGACTGATATCGGAAGATAAACAAAAGGGGGAGGGAGCCACCAGAGGTGACCGATTGCAAAGTAATACCCCAATACGAGAGTGCTTTGCGTCTGGGGACCAGCATTAACTTGGAGTCTGGTTGAAAGCACTCAAAAAACAAAGAGCAAAGGATCGCGGGGGGGAATAGTGGGAACCTGGGCGGTTAGGGTCAGGGACCTAAGTCCCCGGACCCAGGACAGCCTTCCTGGCACTGAGCCAGAGAGAGTGCGGCGGAGAAATCAGGTCTCCGTCCCTGAGCCGCCAGTGCACCTGAACCCCAGCGCGCCCGAGAACGAGTGGGGTCTGGCTCCCGTGAGGGGCTGGGAGCCTGGCCAGACTGCAATCCTGAAAGGCGCATGTCCCACACCCTCCCTTGGGAGAGGTGCTCATAGGCGCTAGCCTGGAGCTCTGGCATCTGGAAAAACCAGACATTCCCAGACTTTCCCATTCACAGGGGGAAAATCTCAGTGTGCGATCTCTGCTCCAAACCTCTCTGGCGGTCTGGAGCTGCCCAGACAGCCACCGCTGCCCTGGTTTTGGGTACAACAAGGAGCTCCTGCATCCCCAGGGACAGTGACTCAGAACCGACTCTGTGAGCAGCTCTTGCAAAACATTCTGAGGCTTCTCTCTGAGAGGGAGGTCGGCAGTTTGCTCTCCTCTAAACCTCCAAAAACCATCAAAAGCTGTCAAGGCGAGAGAAAATAGATGAAAGAACATAAAAACCCCCAGAGAACAAAAGCCTGAAAAAAACAGCTTCCTCAGAGCCCACCCCCTTGAGGGGAGCGGGAGGACCTAACTCAGGGAACATCATTGTCTGAAAACCCACGTGGCAGGCCCCTCCCCCAGAAAACCAACCAGAAAGGAAAAAAAAAAAAAAAGACTACAAGAGAACAACCACCACTACTTCAAAAATATAACTTTTATTTTTAACTCTTTACCAATATTCTGGTTCTTTTTTTTTTAATACATACAGATAATTTTTTAACCTATTTACCACCACACTGAGATGTCCAGTACATCAAATTCTTTAATAACCTTCTAACCTGAACTTTTTGATACATACACCCGTGTTTTTCTTTTGCTTTTCTATTTTTTTAATTCTTTTTTAATTTTAACTTAGTTTAGTCTAGTTTATTCTTTTTAATTTTTATTTTCTACTATACATATAGAGTTAAACTTCAAGGTAATCCCCTTTCCCCAATCAATGCTACCCCTATAGGCAAACTAGTTTCTATTCCCCTGTAACTTAGGAAAGTTGAGTCCCTTAACAAAAACATCAAGATACATTCAGGAAGAATCAAAATAACCTTCCTCACCCACACTGAGAATTTATAACCACTCTCCCAAGTTTTCCTTCCGCCATTGTTTCTGTGTATTTGTGTTTGTCCTAATGGTATGTAAATCTTATACTTGGGGTTCTTTCTGATGAGGTTCTTCCCTTTTTTTGCTTATTTATATATTTTTTTCTCTTGTCATATACTTTAATCAGTCTTTTTGTTTGTCTGTTTTTGTTTGTATACTTCATAAATCTTATCTTGGGGCCCATTTGGGATGAGCCTTCTCTTTTATCTTCCCTTTTTTCCTGTCTCTCTCTCTCTCTCTCTCTCACTCTCTCTCTTTTCTTTTCTTTTCTTTTCTTTTTCTTTCTTCTCTATTTCTTTTTCTTTTCTTTTTCTCTCTTTTGGGTGGGGAACGCTGATTGCACAGAAGCATTCCAGGTGCACCTTGACTGCACCAAAATCGATACATCCAGCTACATCCATTCGGTCATCTCTTACCAAAATGAGTAGGAGGAGGAATACCCAACAGAAGAAAAATACAGAGGATGGGCCTTCTGCAACAGAGCTAATGGCTATCGACATAGACAATATGTCAGAAAAGGAATTCAGGCTAACAATCAAAGACACTTCAGTCTAAAACCTATGGGATACAGCAAAGGCGGTTCTAAGGGGGAAATACATAGCCATCCAAGCCTCCCTCAAAAACATTGAAAAATCCAGAATACACCAGCTGTTTCTACACCTTAAAGAACTGGAGAATCAACAACAAATCAAACCAACTCCACATGCAAGAACCGAAATAATCAAGATTAGAGCAGAGATCAATGAGGTGGAAACGAGAGATACAGTAGAACGTATCAATGAAACTAGAAGCTGGTTTTTTGAAAGAATCAATAAGGTCGATAAACCATTGGCCACACTAATCCAAAAGAAAAGAGAGAAAGCCCAAATTCATAAAATTATGAATGAAAAGGGAGAGATCACAACTAACACCAAGGAAATAGAAACAATCATCAGAAATTATTACCAACAGTTATATGCCAATAAGCTAAGCAACCTAGATGAAACGGATGCATTCCTGGAAAGCTACAAACTCCCAAAATTAAACCAGGAAGAAATTGACAACCTGAATAGACCGATATCTAGTAATGAGATTGAAGCAGTGATCAAACACCTTGCAAAACACAAGAGCCCAGGACCTGACGGATTCCCTGGGGAATTCTACCAAACTTTTTTTTTAAAGATTTTATTTATTTATTTGACAGAGAGAGAGAGATCACAAGTAGGCAGAGAGAGAGGAGGAAGCAGGCTCCCTGCGGAGCAGAGAGCCCGATGTGGGGCTTGATCCCAGGACCCTGATCATGACCTGAGCCAAAGGCAGCGGCTTAATCCACTGAGCCACCCAGGCGCCCCTCTACCAAACTTTTAAAGAAGAAATAACACCAATTCTCCTGAAGCTGTTCCAAAAAATTGAAGCAGAAGGAAAACTTCCAGACTCTTTTTATGAAGCCAGCATTACCCTGATCCCCAAACCAGGCAAAGACCCTACCCAAAAGGAGAATTTCAGACCAATATCACTGATGAATATGGATGCAAAGATTCTCAACAAGATCCTAGCAAACAGGATCCAGCAGCACATTCAAAAGATTATCCACCATGACCAGGTGGGATTCATCCCTGGGTTTCAAGGTTGGTTCAACATTCCCAAATCAATCAGTGTGATAGAACACATCAATAAGAGAAGAGAGAAGAACCACATGGTCCTCTCAAGTGATGCAGAAAAAGCAGTTGACAAAATCCAGCATCCGTTCCTGATGAAAACGCTTCAAAGTATAGGGATAGAGGGAACATTCCTGAACTTCATAAAATCTATCTATGAAAGACCCACATCAAATATCATCCTCAATGGGAAAAAGCTTGCAGCCTTCCCGTTGAAATCAGGAACACGACAAGGATGCCCACTCTCACCACTCTTGTTCAACATAGTATTAGAAGTTCTAGCAACGGCAATCAGACAACAAAGAGAAATAAAAGGTATCCAAATTGGCAAGGAAGAAGTCAAACTCTCTCTCTTCGCAGATGACATGATTCTTTATATGGAAAACCCCAAAGACTCCACCCCCAAACTACTAGAACTCATACAGCAATTCAGTAACGTGGCAGGATACAAAGTCAATGTACAGAAATCAGTGGCTTTCTTATACACCAACAATGAAAATACAGAAAGGGAAATTAGAGAATCGATTCATTTACTATAGCACCAAGAACCATAAGATACCTGGGCATAAACCTAACCAAAGAAGTAAAGGACCTGTACTCGAGGAACTACAGAACACTCATGAAAGAAATTGAAGAAGACACAAAAAGATGGAAGACTGTTCCATGCTCTTGGATTGGAAGAATAAACATTGTTAAAATGTCTATACTGCCTAGAGCAATCTATACTTTTAATGCCATTCCGATCAAAATTCCACCGATATTTTTCAAAGAGCTGGAACAAATAATCCTAAAATTTGTATGGAGTCAGAAGAGACCCCGAATTGCTAAGGAAATGTTGAAAAACAAAAACAAAACTGGCGGCATCACGTTACCCGATTTCAAGCTTTACTACAAAGCTGTGATCACCGAGACAGCGTGGTACTGGCATAAAAACAGACACATAGACCAGTGGAACAGAGTGGAGAGCCCAGATATGGACCCTCAACTCTATGGTCAAATAATCTTCGACAAAACAGGAAAAAATATTCAATGGAAAAAAGACAGTCTCTTCAATAAATGGTGCTGGGAAAACTGGACAGCGATATGTAGAAGAATGAAACTCAACCATTCTCTTACACCATTCACAAAGATAAACTCGAAATGGATAAAAGACCTCAACGTGAGACAGGAATCTATCAGAATCCTAGAGGAGAACATAGGCAGTAACCTCTTCGATATCAGCCACAGCAACTTCTTTCAAGATATGTCTCCAAAGGCCAAGGAAACAAAAGCAAAAATGAACTTTTGGGACTTCATCAAGATCAAAAGCTTCTGCACAGCAAAGGAAACAGTCAACAAAACAAAGAGGCAACCCACGGAATGGGAGAAGATATTTGCAAATGACAGTACAGACAAAAGGTTGATATCCAGGATCTATAAAGAACTTCTCAAACTCAACACACACAAAACAGATAATCATATCCAAAAATGGGCAGAAGATATGAACAGACACTTCTCCAACGAAGACATACAAATGGCTATCAGACACATGAAAAAATGTTCATCATCACTAGCCATCAGGGAGATTCAAATTAAAACAACATTGAGATACCACCTAACACCAGTTAGAATGGCCAAAATTAGCGAGACAGGAAACAACGAGTGTTGGAGAGGATGTGGAGAAAGGGGAACCCTCTTACACTGTTGGTGGGAATGCAAGTTAGTGCAGCCACTTTGGAGAACAGTGTGGAGATTCCTGAAGAAATTAAAAATAGAGCTTCCCTATGACCCTGCAATTGCACTGCTGGGTATTTGCCCCAAAGATACAGATGTAGTGAAAAGAAGGGCCATCTGTACCCCAATGTTTATTGCAGCAATGGCTACGGTCGCCAAACTGTGGAAAGAACCAAGATGCCCTTCAACAGATGAATGGATAAGGAAGATGTGGTCCATATACACAATGGAGTATTATGCCTCCATCAGAAAGGACGAATACCCAACTTTTGTAGCAACATGGACGGGACTGGAAGAAATTATGCTGAGCGAAATAAGTCAAGCAGAGAGAGTCAAGTATCATACGGTCTCACTTATTTGTGGAGCATAACAAATAACATGGAGGACATGGGGAGATGGAGAGGAGAGGGAGTTGAGGGAAACTGGAAGGGGAGATGAACCATGAGAGACTATGGACTCTGAAATACAACGAGAGAGTTATGAAGGGGCGGCGGGGGGTGGGGGGGTGTGGTGGGAGGTTGAGGAACCAGGTGGTGGGTAATAGGGAGGGCACGTACTGCATGGAGCACTGGGTGTGATGCCAAAACAATGAACACTGTTATGCTGTAAATAAACAAATAAAAATAAATTTAAAAAAAAGCTTCTGCACAGCAAAGGAAACAGTCAACAAAACAAAAAGGCAACCCACAGAATGGAGAAGACATTTGCAAATGACAGTACACACAAAAAGCCGATATCCAGGATCTATAACGAACTCCTCAAACTCAACACACACAAAACAGATAATCATATCAAAAAATGGGCAGAAGATATGAACAGACACTTTTACAATGAAGACATACAAATGGCTATCAGACACATGAAAAAATGCTCATCATCACTAGCCATCAGGGAGATTCAAATTAAAACCACATTGAGATACCACCTGACACCAGTTAGAATGGCCAAAATTAGCAAGACAGGAAACAACGTGTGTTGGAGAGGATGTGGAGAAAGGGGAACCCTCTTACACTGTTGGTGGGAATGCAAGTTGGTGTAGCCACTTTGAAGAACAGTGTGGAGATTCCCCAAGAAATTAAGAATAGAGCTTCCCTATGACCCTGCAATTGCACTGCTGGGTATTTACCCCAAAGATACAGATGTAGTGAAAAGAAGGGCCATCTGTACCCCAATGTTTATAGCAGCAATGGCCACGGTCTCCAAACTTTGGAAAGAACCAAGATGCCCTTCAACAGACAAATGGATAAGGAAGATGGGGTCCATATACACGATGGAGTATTATGCCTCCATCAGAAAGGATGAATACCCAACTTTTGTAGCAACATGAACGGGACTGGAAGAGATTATGCTGAGCAAAATAAGTCAAGTAGAGAGAGTCAAGTATCATACGGTTTCAGTTATTTGTGGAGCATAACAAAGAACATGGAGGACATGGGGAGATGGAGAGGAGAAGGGAGTTGAGGGAAACTGGAAGGGGAGATGAACCATGAGAGACTATGGACTCTGTAAAACAACCAGAGGGTTTTGAAGGGGGTGGGGGTGGGGGTGGGAGGTTGAGGAACCAGGTGGTTGGTAATAGGGAGGCACGTACTGCATGGAGCACTGGGTGTGGTGCAAAAACAATGAATACTGTTACGCTGAAAATTAAAAAAAAAAGAAAAAAGAAAAAAGCTGAGAAAAAAAAACCCACCTTGATATATCACCCTTACACCAGTTAGAATGGCCAAAATTAGCAAGACAGGAAACAACGTGTGTTGGAGAGGATGTGGAGAAAGGGGAACCCTCTTACACTGTTGGTGGGAATACAAGTTAGTGCAGCCACTTTGGAGAACAGTGTGGAGATTCCTGAAGAAATTAAGAATAGAGCTTCCCTATGACCCTGCAATTGCACTGCTGGGTATTTACCCCAAAGATACAGATGTAGTGAAAAGAGGGGCCATCTGTACCCCAATGTTTATAGCAGCAATGGCCACGGTCGCCAAACTGTGGAAATATCCAAGATGCCCTTCAACGGATGAATGGATAAGGAAGATGTGGTCCATATATATGATAGAGAATTATGCCTCCATCAGAAAGGATGAATACCCAACTTTTGTAGCAACATGGGCGGGACTGGAAGAGATTATGCTGAGCGAAATAAGTCAAGCAGAGAGAGTCAAGTATCATATGGTCTCATTTATTTGTGAAGCATAACAAAGAGCATGGAGGACATGGGGAGATGAAGAGGAGAAGGGAGTTGAGGGAAATTGGAAGGGAAGATGAACCATGAGAGACTATGGACTCTGAAAAACAACCTGAAGGTTTTGAAGGGGTGGGGTGGGAGGCTGGGGAACCAGGTGGAGGGTAATAGAGAGGGCACGTATTGCATGGAGCACTGGGTGTGGTGCAAAAACAATGAGTACTGTTATGCTGAAAATAAATAAATAAATTTAAAAAAAATAAAAAATAAAACACACACCAAAAAAGAGAGAAATTGCATATTAAAATAATGAGATACTCTACAAACCTATCTGAATGGCCAAAATTTAAAACACCAACATAGTACTAAAAGTCCAAGCCTCATTTTTCAGACAACAGAAAGAAATAAAAAGCATTCAAATTGGCAAAGAAGAACTAAAACATATTCATCAGGAATATTGGTCTGAGATTCTCCTTTTCGACGGGGTCTTTGCCTGGGTGGGGATTGGGTAATGCTGGCTTCATAGAAAGAGTCTGGAAGTTTTCCTTCATGAAAAAAGTGTTCAACACCATTTGCCATCAGGGAAATTCAAATCAAAACCACACTGAGATACCACCTTACACCAAATTAACAAGACAAGAAACAACAAGTGCTGGAGAGGGTGCGGAGAAAGGGAAACCCTCTTACACTGTTGATGGGAATGCAAGTTGGTGCAACCACTTTTGAAAACAGTGTGGAGATTCCTTAAGAAATTAAAGATAGAGCTACCCTACGACCCAGAAATTACTCTACTTGGTATTTACCCCAAAGATACAGATGTAGTGAAAAGAAGGGCCATCCGTACCTCAATGTTCATAGCAGCAATGGCCACAATCGCCAAACTGTGGAAAGAGCCAAGATGCCCTTCAACAGACGAGTAGATAAAGAAGATTTGGTCCATATATACAAAGGAATATTACGCCTCCATCAGAAAGGATGAATACCCAACTTTTGTATCAACATGGACGGGACTGGAAGAGATTATGCTGAGTGAAAATAAGTCAAGCAGAGAAAGTCAATTATCATATGGTTTCACTTACTTGTGGAGCATAGATAATAACATGGAGGATATTAGGAGAAGGAAAGGAAAAGTGAACTGGGAGAAAAGAAAGGGGGAGACAAACCATGAGAGTACTGTGGACACTGAGAAACAAACTGAGGGTTTGGGAAGGGAGGGGGTGCTGGAATGGGTGAGCCAGGTTGTGGGTATTAAAGGAGGGCACATATTGCATGGAGCACTGGGTGCGGGGTATAAACAATGAATCTTGGAACACGAAAAAATAAAATAAACGTTTTTAAAAAGTGACAAAATCATAAAACACTTAAGAACAAAAAAAAGGAAATAAAATGGAGGAGTATAGAGGGAGGGAGGGGAAAACACAACAAGATTAAGTCAGAAAGGGAGATAAACCATAAGAGAGTCTTAACTAGAGGAAACACCTGAGGGTTGTTGGAAGAGAAGGGGTGGAAATGTCCAATATAATGAGCATTGGATGTTATATACAACTGATGAGTCTGCTCTGAAACTAATAACACACTATATGTTAATTAATTGAATGTAAATAAAATTTTAAAAAATAAAGAAATAGTGGCTGAGACTTCCCAAATCTAGGGAGAGATTTAGACATCAAAGTTCATGAAGCTCTTAGGTCCCCAGACACATTCAACTCAAATAGATATTCTCCAAGACACATCAACAGCAACACTTTTGAAAATCAGTGACAAGCAACTAATGAATTTTTGAACACTACATCAAAAATTAATGATGTACTTACTATATGTTGGCTAATTGAACTTAATAAAAAATCAATGACAAGGATTAAAATCATTATGAGAAAGGGACCTTATCACTTACAAGGGAATTTTTAGCACAAACCTTACATGTCAAGAGACAGTGGAATGACATATTCAAAGTGATAAAAGGAGAACACTGCCAGTCTAGAAAACTTTACTTTAGAAATGAGAGAGAGATAAAGACTTCCCTAAACAAAGGCTGAGGGAGTTCATTACCACTACACTTGCCTTACAAGAAATTGCTAAAGGGAGCTCAGTTTATTCCGAAGAAAGGACCCTAACTGTAAAAAGGAAAATGACTGAATCAGTCATTTTGAAACCTCTTACAAAGAAAAGTATAGGTCCAGAATTGGCTTGATTCTACCAAACACCTAAAGAACTGATACCTATCCCTTCACAAATGCTTCCAAAACAAAGAAGAGGAGGAAACAGCAGCTGACTCATTCATTGAGGCACTCCCCCTCCTTGCCCTTCCTAACTTCTTCCCCCTCCCTCTCTTTCAGAGCTGAGAAGACTATCTTACTTGGAACATTGTACTTCTGCAGACAGTAGGCAAGCTCCATAGGTTGCACTGCTTTCTGCCGGCTATCTTGCATCTTCTCCAGTAGTAAGAGCAACTGGAAGGGGACACTTCTCCTCTGATCTTCTGCTCCCCTTGGTACTGTTATCCTGCCAAATAAGAACATCCATGAACCTCCTTATCCCCACAGTTCCCAATGCTAGATGCATACTGGAATCACTTGGGGGAACTTCCAAAACTCTCCATGTCCAGGCCACTTGGAAGACTAACTAAATCAGAATTATTTTTAGTCAGAATTTCTGATGGTGGGGCCCAGTTATCAGAATTTTTGTTTCCCAGATGATTTAAATATATAAACAAGGTTGAGAAGCACCAAATTAGCTAACTGGCTATGGAGAGTATCTTTTCAAGGCACAGAGGGCGGGGGGGATAAGACAACTCTTGCCTTACCCCTCTCCCCACTCTGCCCAATAACCACACTTAAGTGAAGGTCAGATGAAGAGATTCCTGGATCCATATCAAGGTGGCAATACAGCACAATGTCCAGGCTGAAGTACTCCAAAGTGAAAAGGCAAATACCAATTTAGGTCCTGGCAATAAAGGACATGAAGGAATGTCAGGGGTTGTTTGTTTGTTTTTGTTTTTTAATTCTTACAGAAAAGTTGTCTTCAGGGGTTTTTTAAGATAACTTATTTAATTATAGGCATCTCTCATTGCCCAAGCCAATAGAAGGGGAACACAACTAGTCCCGGGAACACAAATAGATAACTATCAAGTAGACCTGAAGACAGAACAAACTCCACAACTAAAGGGAAAGAAGAGGCTACATCAAAGAATGTAGGAAGTGCAGAGATGTGGTTTAGGGGAGAAAAGGGATGCAGATGCTACAGAGGGAAGGGAGCCATGGTCATGGAGAAGGGGGAGAAAGAGAGGAGTACACAGGAGAACACACAAGGAGAACATTTCCCCAAAGCCATTGGTTTACAAAAGGATAGGGGTAAAATTTCATGAGTTCTTGCAATCAGCATCTGGAACCACAGCCAGAGATCAGAGGGCCAGAGTCAAGATCAGAGGGCTTGACTGGGCTAGAGCCTAGAGGTCACTGTGCTGTTCATGGAGAGAAGGCAGGAAACAGCCTGGGGGTGCAGAGAGCATGGAAATAGGGATTTAAAGCATGCCTGGGGCACACAGTGGGGAGATTATTTGCTCCTCTCAGAGCACATCCCTGAGAGGAAGCATGTACAGGGACATCACTCAGGAATAAAAGAGCCAGGTGGCACCATTTCCCTCCCCCACCCTTCAGCATGAACCCAGAGCCACCTGTGGGAAGCAGGTGTACTAACACTGGCTGCCTAACTTACCTACACCAAGACCCATACCTCTAAGCTCCAGTAAAACAACCCTTCTCGGTCATGCTTCCCTAAGTCCCAGTGTGGTGAGACCCTCCCCCAGAAGAACAGCACAAACCCCTACCCATAGCACACCTCCCAACCAGAGAGTCCTGCAGTACCTCAGCTGTGGAGGAGTTGGTGACAGGTCTCATTTCACAGGCAAACCAGGGCACACCTATTTAAAACTCACCAACTAGTTAAAATTCAGGCCAGAGATAAAATACTGATCACAGCAGGCAAGGAGAGCTTCTTTAAATGACTGGCTTGAAGGATAGGGCAACCAAAACAACAACAGAGCACATGCAGCACACACAGGAGACACTACCTGAAAGAGCAGGCCCTGGACACTATAGGACCTCTCTTTATTAGGTCATTCTTTCAGGAAGAGGAGACACAACTGGCTTTTCTAACACAGAGAAGCAGGCAGAGACTTAGACACAACAGGAAGACACAGGAATTTATCCCAAATGAAAGAACAAGATAAAGCCATAGCCAGAGATCTGAATGAAACAGATACAAGTAACATGCCTGAGGGAAAACTTAAAGTAATGATCATAAGGATACTCACTGGGCTTGAGAAAAGAATGAAAGACATCAGTGAGACCCTTATCACAGAGATAAAAGAGTTAAAGAAAAAAACAGAGATGAAGAGTGCAATAAATGAAATTAGAAACCTGCCTGACGCAATGAACAGCAGACTGGAAGAACAGAGGGATGAATTAATGACTTAGAAAACAAAGTAATGGAAAGCAATGAAGCTGAACAAAAGAAAGAAAAAAGAATTATGTAACATGAGAATAGACTTACAGAACTCAGGAACTGAGTTATCAAGTGTAATAACATTTGTTTTATAGGAGTCCCAGAAGAAGAGGGAGAACAGGGGACAGAAATTTTATTTAATAATAAAATAGCTGAAAGAGTTTACAGGACAAACAAAAACTAAAAGAATTTGTGAACATTAAACAGCCCTACAAGAATTATCAAATGGTATCCCTTGAGTGAACAGAGAGCCCAAAAGTAATAAAAACTGGAAAGGAACAGAGACAATCTACACGAACAGCAACTGTACAGGTAATACAATGGCACTCACTTCATATCTTTCAATAATTACTCTGAATATAAATGGATTAAATGCTCCAATCAAAATACAGGGTATCAGGAAGGATAAAAACACAAGACCCATCGATAAGCTGCTTACAAGACACTCACTTTAGGCCCAAAGACACCTCCAGATTGAAAGTGAAAGAGTGGAAAACAATCTATCGTGCCAATGGACATCCAAACAAAGCTGGAGTAGCCATTCTTGTAACAGACAAACTATTTTTTAAACCAAAGACTGTAATAAGAGATGAAGAAAGACAGTCTATCATAATAAAATATCAACCTCAATGGAGAAAACCTGAAAGCTTTTCCCCTAAGGTCATGAACAGGACAGAGACAGAACACTCTCACCACTGCAGTTCAACATAGTACCAGAAGTCCTAGCCTCAGCAATCAGGCAACAAAAAGAAGTAAAAGGCATCCAAATAGGAAAAGAAGTCAAACACTCACACTTCACAGATGACATGATACTCTATGTGGAAAATCCAAAAGATTCCACCAAAACACTGTGAGAAGGGATACGGGAACTCAGCAAAGTGGCAAGATATAAAATCAATGCACAAAAATCAGTTGTATTTCTATACACTGACAAGGAGGCAGAAGAAAGAGGAATGAAGGAATCAATCACCTTTACAATTGCACCAAAAACCATAAGATACCAAGGAATAAGCCTAACCAAAGAGGTGTGCGTATGTGTGTGATATAATGGAATATTATTTTGCCATAAAAAAGAATGAATTCGTTATGCTGTAAATAAACAAATAAAAATAAATAAATAAATTTTAAAAAAAAGAATGAATTCTTGCCATTTGCAACAACACAGATAGAGGAAGCAATAATACGCTAAATGAAAATAAGTCAGTCAGAGAAAGACAAATACCATATGATTGCACTAATTTACAGAATTTAAAAAACAAAAAAAATGAGCATGGGGTAAAAAAGAAAGAGGGGTCAACTAAAAAACAGACTCTTAACTACAGAGAACAAAATGCTGGTTACTAGAAGGGAGGTTGGTAGGGGGATGGGTGAAATATATGATGCAGATTAAGGAGGGCACTGGTGGTGGGCACCAAGTGATGTAGGGAAGTGTTGAATCACTATATTGTACCCCTGAAACTAATACTACATGGTGTGTTAACTAATTGGAATTTAAATTAAAAACTTAAAAAAATAATCTAGCAGCAAGAAAAAAACTTAATAAAAATAATTTGATCAATTAATAATAAACATTTTAAAAAGATTGTGTGATAAAGTATGTACATGTATATATATACACACATATATACACTGTGTGTGTGTGTGTGTGTGTGTATTCTGTTTGACAGAAATCAATGGAGAGATTCTGGGGCCTACTCATTGATTTATTCCTTCTCTGATACTTCTGATATTGATCTAGTCCCAACACTGTTTTAACCAAATCAGTGGCTGTCAATCCTGGCTGTAGTTTCAAATCACCTGGGGAGTCTTTAAAAGTACCAGTGCCCATATGTGGAATTTAAGAAACAAAATTGGGGCATCATGTTGCCTGATTTCAAGCTTTATTACAAAGCTGTGATCACCAAGACAGCATGGTACTGGCACAAAAACAAATACACAGACCAGTGGAATAGAGTAGAGAGTCTAGATATGGACCCGCAACTCTATGGTCAAATAATCTTTGACAAAGCAGGAAAAAATATCCAGTGGGGGGGGGAAAAAAGACAGTCTCTTCAATAAATGTGCTGGGAAAATTGGACAGCTACGTACAGAAGAATGAAAATCGACCATTCTCTTACACCTTAAACAAAAATGAACTCGAAATGGATAAAAGACCTCAACATGAGGCAGGATTCTATCAAAATCCTAGAGGAGAACATAGGCAGTAACCTCTTTGACATCGGACACAGCAACTTCTTTCAAGACACGTCTCCAAAGGCAAAAAAAACAAAAGCGAAAATGAACTTTTGGGACTTCAACAAGATAAAAAGCTTCTGCACAGCAAAGGAAACAGTCAGCAAAACAAAGAGGCAACCAATGGAATGGGAGAAGATACTCACAAATGACACTACAGACAAAGGGCTGATATCCAAAATCTATAAAGAAATTCTCAAACTCAACCTCCGAAAAACAGATAAACACATCAAAAAATGGGCAGAAGACATGAACAGACACGTCTCTAAAGAAGATATACAAATGGCTAACAGACACATGAAAAAATGTTCATCATCATTAGCCATCAGGGAGATTCAAATCAAAACCACATTGAGACACCACCTTACACCAGTTAGAATGGCCAAAATTAACAAGACAAGAAACAAGTGTTGGCAAAGATGTGGAGAAAGGGGAACATTCTTACAGTACTGATGGGAATGCAAGTTGGTGTAGCCACTGTGGAAAACAGTGTGAAGATTCTTTAAGAAAGTAAAAATAGAACTACCCTATTACCCTGCAATTGCACTACTAGGTATTTACCCCAAAATACAGATGCAGTGAAAAGAAGGGCCATATGTACCCCAATGTTCATAGCAGCAATGGCCACAATCACCAAACTGTGGAAAGAGCCAAGATGCCCTTCAACAGATGAATGGATGAAGATGTGGTTCATATATTCAATAGAATATTACACCTCCATCAGAAACAATGAATATTCAACTTTTGTATCAACATGGATGGAACTGGAGGAGATTATGCTGAGTGAAATAAGTCAAGCAGAGAAATCAATTATCATATGGTTTCACTTACTTGTGGAACATAAGGAATAACATGAACAACATTAGGAGAAGAATAGGAAGAGTGAATTGGGGGAGATAGGACGGGGAGATGAACCAGAAGAGACTGTGGACCCTGAGAAAAAAACTGAGGGTTTTGGAAGAGAGGGGGGTGGCAGGATGGATGAGTCTTGTGGTGGGTTTTAAGGAGGGCAGATATTTCATGGAGCACTGGGTGTGGTGCATAAACAATGAATCTTGGAACACTGAAAAAATAAAATGTAAAAAACAATAATAATGGCTAAAAGACACATGAAAAAATGTTCATCATCACTAGCCATCAGGGAGATTCAAATCAAAACCACATTGAGATACCACCTTATACCAGTTAGAGTGACTGAAATTAACAAGACAGTAAACAACATGTGTTGGAGAGGATGTGGAGAAAGGGGAACCCTCTTACACTATTGGTGGAATGCAAGTTGGTGCAGCCACTTTGGAGAACAGTGTGGAGATTCCTGAAGAAATTAAAAATAGAGCTTCCCTATGACCCTGCAATTGCACTATGGGGTATTTACCCCAAAGACACAGATGTAGTGAAAAGAAGGGCCATCTGTACCCCAATGTTCATAGCAGCAATGGCCACGGTCGCCAAACTGTGGAAAGAACCAAGATGCCCTTCAACAGACGAATGGATAAGGAAGATGTGGTGCATTTATACTATGGAGTATTATGCCTCCATCAGAAAGGATGAATATCCAACTTTTGTATCAACATGGACAGGACTGGAGGAGATTATGCTGAGTGAAATAAGTCAAGCAGAGAAAGTCAAGATGGAAAGCAGAGAAAGTCATATGGTTTCACTTATTTGTGAAGCATAAGGAATAACACGGAGGACATGGAAATGGAGAGGAGAAGGGAGTTGGGGGAAATTGGAGGGGGAGATGAACCATGAGAGAACTGTGGACTCTGAGAAACTAACTGAGCATTTTGGAGGGGAGGAGGGTGGGAAATTGCATGAGCCTGGTGGTGGGTATTGTGGAGGGCACATATTGCATGGAGCACTGGGTGTGGTGCATAAACAATGCATTCTGGAACATTGAAAAGAAATTTTAAAAAAATTTTAAAAAACAAGAGTAAATTACTCTTGTAAATAAAAAAACAATAATAATAAAAAATAAAAATAATTTTAAAAAATAAAAGAAGAAAAGCAGGTGAACATAGGGGGAGGGAAGGAAAAATAAAATAAGACAAAATTGGAGAGGGAGACAAACCATAAGAGACTCTTAACTACAGGAAACAAACAGGGTTGTTGGAGGGGAGGTGGATGGGGGAATGGGGTAACTGGGTGATGTGCATTAAAGGGGGCACTTGATGAAGTGAGCACTAGATGTTATATGCAACTGATGAACCACGAAATTCTACCTCAAACTAGTGATACACTATATGTTAATTAAATGGATTTTAAATTTAAAAACAAAACAAAAAATTAATTAATTAAAGTAAAAAATAAAAGTACCAGTACCTGAACCCCACCCTAGACCAACCGAAACCAAACATCTGGTGGTGGAAATAGGTATTCACATTTCTTTTTAAACTTCTTAGGTGGTTACAGAGTGTAGTCTAGATTGTTTAGAACAAGATCTTTTCTCTGGCAACCATTCAAAGAAGATTCAAGAAGAAGTGACAAAGTCACTGTGAAAAATTGAACATATGTAAATGTAGAATAATATACATGTTAGTCTTACCTCTTCAATATCTTGGTGAAGCCCACATTCATAATTAATACCTGAATCAGGGAGTTAAGACAGCAGGTCTGGCCAATGTTGTGCAAACCAACCAGGCCTATATGGAGAAGAGAAAAAAACATACTGAGGACAAGGGCAAGCTAAGGGACTTAACAAAAATCAGATGGTTTTCTAAGATCTACTAAGGTCATGAAATCCTGCAAAATACTCTCAGAGGTACAAAGACTTCACAAAAGAGCTTGCAAACTGGAGAGGAGAGAGAAAGCATGCAATTCTGAAAAACAAAATAGCAGTAAAAATTTTTTTAAAGAAAATCAAAATGCCACCTGCAGTGCCTCATTTGGATGTCTGTGGGGTCTTGGAAGTTTGACTACCTCATTTTTTCCTACAAACGGACCTGGAGAGCTTGTTTGGAGGTTCTAGAAGGGGAGCACAGTGACTTGTACACCCATGACAGAAGAACAGCCCTCCTGTATCGGGGAAAGTTGTCCTCTTTGGACTGATCATGCAGCTTCAGGAGGGATGCATGTGGAGTGGTTAAGGAGGAAGGGGACACCTGCCTTGACAGCCAGATCAGCCAAATCAACCCTGGCAATCAATGAGGCGACAGATGTCACAGCCAGATGACTCTCACATCCAGCAGTAAAACTTCTAATAATTCATTAGGAAAAGAGAGCTGTCGCAAGAAACAGTATTATAATTGACTTTCTCTGCTTGACTTATTTCACACAGCATAATCTTCTCCAGTCCCGTCCATGTTGATTGAAAAATTGGGCATTCATCCTTTCTGATGGCTAAGTAATATTCCATTGTATATATGGACCACATCTTTATCCATTTGCCTGTTGAAAGGCATCTTAGCTCTTTCCACAGTTTGGTGATTGTGGCCATTGCTACTATAAACATTGGGGTACATATGGGCCCTCTTTACACTGCATCTGTATCGTTGGGGTAAATACCCCATAGTGCAATTGCAGGGTCACAAGGTAGCTCTATTTTTAATTTTTGAGGAATCTCCACACTGTTTTCCAAAGTGGCTGCACCAACTTGCATTCCCAACAACAGTGTGGGACATAAGGAATTACATGGATGACATTAGGAAAAGGAAAGGAAAAGTGAGTTGGAGGAAATCGGAGGGGGAGACGAACCACGAGAGACTGGGGACTCTGAGAAACAAACTGAGTGTTTTAGAGGGGAGGAGGTGGGGGGATGGGCAAGCCAGGTGGTGGGTATTAAGGAGTTCACGTATTGCATGGAGCACTGGGAGTGGTGCATAAACAATGAATCTTGGAGCACTGAAAAAATAAAATAAAATTTAAAAGAAGAAACAGTATTATGCAATGTCAAATGAGTAGGACAAGCAATTGTTATAAGAGCAAAGACAAAGAAACAAATATTACAGAAAGCATAACAGGGAGCATTTTGAGTTCTTCCCACTCAAGTTGTTCCCTACAGAGTTCAGTCAGAATGGGCATCTATGATGAACAGACACTTCTCCAACAAAGACATACAAATGGCTATCAGACACATGAAAAAATGTTCATCATCACTAGCCATCAGGGAGATTCAAATTAAAACCACATTGAGATACCACCTGACACCACTTAGAATGGCCACAATTAGCAAGACAGGAAACAACGTGTGTTGGAGAGGATGTGGGGAAAGGGGAACCCTCTTACACTGTTGGTGGGAATGCAAGTTAGTGCAGCCACTTTGGAGAACAGTGTGGAGACTCCTGAAGAAATTAATAATAGAGCTTCCTTATGACCCTGCAATTGCACTGCTGGGTATTTACCCCAAAGATACAGATGTAGTGAAAAGAAGGGCCATCTGTACCCCAATGTTTATTGCAGCAATGGCTACAGTCGCCAAACTGTGGAAAGAACCAAGATGCCCTTCAACGGATGAATGGATGAGGAAGATGTGGTCCATATACACAATGGAGTATTATGCCTCCATCAGAAAGGATGAATACCCAACTTTTGTAGCAACATGGACGGGACTGGAAGAAATTATGCTGAGCGAAATAAGTCAAGCAGAGAGAGTCAAGTATCATATGGTCTCACTTATTTGTGGAGCATAACAAATAACATGGAGGACATGGGGAGATGGAGAGGAGAGGGAGTTGAGGGAAACTGGAAGGGGAGATGAACCATGAGAGACTATGGACTCTGAGAAACAACCAGAGGGTTTTGAAGGGGCGGGGGGGGTGGGAGGTTGAGGAACCAGGTGGTGGGTAATAGGGACTGCACGTACTGCATGGAGCACTGGGTGTGATGCCAAAACAATGAACACTGTTATGCTGTAAATAAACAAATAAAAAAAAAAAACAGAGATTGACAAAACAAATTAAAAAAAAAAAAAAAGAATGGGCATCTATGGAGCTCATAGATAAAAGTAATTTCCTAGCTAGTCTATTTCAGACTCCAGTGGGAAGGCTGAAAGAAATCAGGGGGAAATAAAGGGAAAAAAAAAAAAGCTCTGGCCTTCCCATTGAGATCAGGAACACGACAAGGATGCCCACTCTCACCACTCTTGTTCAACATAGTATTAGAAGTTCTAGCAACGGCAATCAGACAACAAAGAGAAATAAAAGGTATCCAAATTGGCAAGGAAGAAGTCAAACTCTCTCTCTTCGCAGATGACATGATTCTTTATATGGAAAACCCCAAAGACTCCACCCCCAAACTACTAGAACTCATACAGCAATTCAGTAACGTGGCAGGATACAAAGTCAATGTACAGAAATCAGTGGCTTTCTTATACACCAACAATGAAAATACAGAAAGGGAAATTAGAGAATCGATTCCATTTACTATAGCACCAAGAACCATAAGATACCTGGGAATAAACCTAACCAAAGAAGTAAAGGACCTGTACTCGAGGAACTACAGAACACTCATGAAAGAAATTGAAGAAGACACAAAAAGATGGAAGACTGTTCCATGCTCTTGGATTGGAAGAATAAACATTGTTAAAATGTCTATACTGCCTAGAGCAATCTATACTTTTAATGCCATTCCGATCAAAATTCCACCGGTATTTTTCAAAGAGCTGGAGCAAATAATCCTAAAATTTGTATGGAGCCAGAAGAGACCCCGAATTGCTAAGGAAATGTTGAAAAACAAAAACAAAACTGGCGGCATCACGTTACCCGATTTCAAGCTTTACTACAAAGCTGTGATCACCAAGACAGCGTGGTACTGGCATAAAAACAGACACATAGACCAGTGGAACAGAGTGAGAGCCCAGATATGGACCCTCAACTCTATGGTCAAATAATCTTCGACAAAACAGGAAAAAATATTCAATGGAAAAAAGACAGTCTCTTCAATAAATGGTGCTGGGAAAACTGGACAGCGATATGTAGAAGAATGAAACTCGACCATTCTCTTACACCGTACACAAAGATAAACTCGAAATGGATAAAAGACCTCAACGTGAGACAGGAATGTATCAGAATCCTAGAGAAGAACATAGGCAGTAACTTCGTCGATATCAGCCACAGCAACTTCTTTCAAGATATGTCTCCAAAGGCCAAGGAAACAAAAGCAAAAATGAACTTTTGGGACTTCATCAAGATCAAAAGCTTCTGCACAGCAAAGGAAACAGTCAACAAAACAAAGAGGCAACCCACAGAATGGGAGAAGATATTTGCAAATGACAGTACAGACAAAAGGTTGATATCCAGGATCTATAAAGAACTTCTCAAACTCAACACACACAAAACAGATAATCATATCAAAAAATGGGCAGAAGATATGAACAGACACTTCTCCAATGAAGACATACAAATGGCTATCAGACACATGAAAAAATGTTCATCATCACTAGCCATCAGGGAGATTCAAATTAAAACAACATCGAGATACCACCTAACACCAGTTAGAATGGCCAAAATTAGCAAGACAGGAAACAATGTGTGTTGGAGAGGATGTGGAGAAAGGGGAACCCTCTTACACTGTTGGTGGGAATGCAAGTTAGTGCAGCCACTTTGGAGAACAGTGTGGAGATTCCTGAAGAAATTAAAAATAGAGCTTCCCTATGACCCTGCAATTGCACTGCTGGGTATTTACCCCAAAGATACAGATGTAGTGAAAAGAAGGGCCATCTGTACCCCAATGTTTATTGCAGCAATGGCTACGGTCGCCAAACTGTGGAAAGAACCAAGATGCCCTTCAACAGACGAATGGATAAGGAAGATGTGGTCCATATACACAATGGAGTATTATGCCTCCATCAGAAAGGACGAATACCCAACTTTTGTAGCAACATGGACGGGACTGGAAGAAATTATGCTGAGCGAAATAAGTCAAGCAGAGAGAGTCAAGTATCATATGGTCTCACTTATTTGTGGAGCATAACAAATAACATGGAGGACATGGGGAGATGGAGAGGAGAGGGAGTTGAGGGAAACTGGAAGGGGAGATGAACCATGAGAGACTATGGACTCTGAAAAACAACCAGAGGGTTATGAAGGGGCGGCAGGGGGGTGGGGGGGGTGGGAGGTTGAGGAACCAGGTGGCGGGTAATAGGGAGGGCACATACTGCATGGAGCACTGGGTGTGATGCCAAAACAATAAACACTGTTATGCTGTAAATAAACAAATAAATATAAATATAAAAAAATAAATAAATAAATAAATAAATAAATAAAAACAAGAAAAAAAAAAAGATATGTCTCCAAAGGCCAAGGAAACAAAAGCAAAAATGAACTTTTGGGACCTTCATCAAGATCAAAAGCTTCTGCACAGCAAAGGAAACAGTCAACAAAACAAAGAGGAAACCCACAGAATGGGAGAAGATATTTGCAAATGACAGTACAGACAAAAGGTTGATATCCAGGATCTATAAAGAACTTCTCAAACTCAACACACACAAAACAGATAATCATATCAAAAAATGGGCAGAAGATATGAACAGACACTTCTCCAATGAAGACATACAAATGGCTATCAGACACATGAAAAAATGTTCATCATCACTAGCCATCAGGGAGATTCAAATTAAAACAACATCGAGATACCACTTAACACCAGTTAGAATGGCCAAAATTAGCAAGACAGGAAACAACGTGTGTTGGAGAGGGTGTGGAGAAAGGGGAACCCTCTTACACTGTTGGTGGGAATGCAAGTTAGTGCAGCCACTTTGGAGAACAGTGTGGAGATTCCTGAAGAAATTAAAAATAGAGCTTCCCTATGACCCTGCAATTGCACTGCTGGGTATTTACCCCAAAGATACAGATGTAGTGAAAAGAAGGGCCATCTGTACCCCAATGTTTATTGCAGCAATGGCTACGGTCGCCAAACTGTGGAAAGAACCAAGATGCCCTTCAACAGACGAATGGATAAGGAAGATGTGGTCCATATACACAATGGAGTATTATGCCTCCATCAGAAAGGACGAATACCCAACTTTTGTAGCAACATGGACGGGACTGGAAGAAATTATGCTGAGCGAAATAAGTCAAGCAGAGAGAGTCAAGTATCATATGGTCTCACTTATTTGTGGAGCATAACAAATAACATGGAGGACATGGGGAGATGGAGAGGAGAGGGAGTTGAGGGAAACTGGAAGGGGAGATGAACCATGAGAGACTATGGACTCTGAAAAACAACCAGAGGGTTATGAAGGGGCGGCAGGGGGGTGGGGGGGGTGGGAGGTTGAGGAACCAGGTGGTGGGTAATAGGGAGGGCACATACTGCATGGAGCACTGGGTGTGATGCCAAAACAATGAACACTGTTATGCTGTAAATAAACAAATAAAAATAAATATTAAAAAAAAAAAAAAGCTCTGGGGGAAATTCACTAATCTAAGCTCACTTCCAGGGCCAGATGCCAAAAGGAACTTATGAAGATGTGAGAAAACCAAAAGACAGCATTTCTCTGATGTACTAGGAACCAACCTCTCTTTTCCCATCTCAACTTGGACACAGCAGTAATTTAAGAGGGAGGGAATACCACTAATCTCCGAGTTCCTGGAGAAGTAGTTTTGAGTGTGTGATTAAGATGAAAAAAATCCAGGGATGGCAAGTAATCACAGATTTTGGCTCCTGAATCAGAAGAAAGAAGCACCTTGCCTCTAGATATCCTAGCACACAGGTGTAACAGTAAAGGCAAGAACTAATGCTGGCTGCTGTTATATGCCAAGCTATAACTCAAAGCACTTTCCACAGATTATCTCACTTACCGCTCCCAACAACCCTATGTGCTCAGTACTATGATTATTCCCATTTTACAGATGCAGAAATGGAGGCATAAGAAATCAGGAGTCTTTAACCACAAAGATCCACTACTTCAGAGTATAGTGGGTCAGCAAAGGATTTCTATGCAATCGAAAAGAGAAAAATATGAGGAATCTAATGACCATGGGGAGAGTCCCAGCCACTTAGGCGCTCCTTTAGCTGCTCCTTCTTCCTCTTCATGTTGATCTCTTCCTTCTTCTCAATGAGTTCTGCTGAGAAATGCTGAGACTCAGCCAGGATGCACTGGCAAATTTCCTCAGGGACTCCAGCACCTGACTCATTAGCGATCACTCCAAAATCCCCAGGCCACTGGCTGCCCAGCCTGTCTTCAGGACTGCACACTTCCAGGAAGAGTTCACATAAGTCAGCTTTGGTGGGAGTTCTGTGAAAACACACCACAAGTAAGTAAGGATAAGGGAAGAGGGAAAGCATATTCACGTGATCAGTTCTAATTCCAAAGAGACAGTCAGATGTGGATGGAACTCTAGTGTATTATGCTAAGTGAAATAAGTCAGAGAAGGACAAATACCATATGATCTCACTCATATGTGGAATTTAAGAAAAAAAATAGAAGAACATATGGGAAGGGGGAAAAGAGAAAAAGGAGAGAGGAAAACAAGCCATAAGTGACTCTTAAGGGTAGAGAACAAAATGAGGGTTGATGGAGGGAGGTTTGGGGGAGATGGGCTAGATGGGTGATGGGTGTTAAAGAAGGCACTTATCTGCAATGACATGGATGGAACTAGAGGGTATTATGATAACTAAAATAAGTCAATCAGAGAAAGAAATACCATATGTTTTCACTTATTTGTTTAAGAAACAAAACAGATGAATATAAGGGAAGGAAAAATAAAATAAGATAGAAACAGAGAGAGAGAGAGATCGCTTCTCGGCCTTTTGGCTAAGATCAAGTGAAACAGAGAGAGAGGGGTGCCTGGGTGGCTCAGTCAGTTGAGTGTCTGCCTTCAGCTCAGGTCATGATCCCAAAGGAGCCTGCTTCTTCCTCTCCCTCTGCTGCTCCCCCTGATTGTTCTCTCTCTGCAAAATAACTAAATAAAATCTTAAATTAAAAAAAAAAACAGAGAGGGAGGCAAACCTTAAGAGACTCTTAGCTATAGGAAACAAACAAGGTTGCTAGAGGGGAGGTGGGTGGGGTGATGAGGTAACTGGGTGATGGACATTAAGAAGGGCACTTGATGTAATGAGCACTGGGTGTTATACGCAATTGATGAATCACTACATTCTACCCCTGAACTAATAATACACTATATGTTAAACTAAATGGAATTTAAATTAAAATTTTAGAAAGGGAGGGAAGGTGGGAGAGAGGAAAGAAGGGCTGACTTGTGATGAGCACTGGGTTATATGTAAGTGAAGAATCACTGAATTCTACTCCAAAAACCAATACTGCACTATCTGGGTTTTTTTTTTTTTTTTTGAAACAGAGTGAGAGAGAGATCACAAGAGTGGGGTGAGGGGTAGAAGGAGAAGCAGGCCCCCCACGAGGAGGGAGCCTGATGAGGGTCTCAATCCCAGGACTCTGGAATCATGACCTGAGCTGAAGGCAGACACTTAACCAACTGAGTCACTGAGATGCCCCTACTGCACTGTATGTTAACTAACAAAATAAAACATAAAAACAAAAACAAAAACAGACAAGTCTTGGAAAGAAATGTTTGACTTAAAAGCTCTAGGGCTAGAAATGACAACTAGGCTAGACACTACTTACCTTTCTCTCACATGTTTCCATTTTTTTCTTCTTCAAAACAGACTGCCATATAACTCTTTCCCACAGGTTCTCTATTCTTGCAAAGAGCACAGCATGAACCAAGAGGGTCCAGATCAGAAACTTGGGTGTCTCCTTTCTCCTCACTCCCTGGCCCAATCATTGAAGACTGTCAACTCCACCACCTAAAGGCTGCTCACAAGCACTCTCCTTGCAATCCGTACCCTTGACTTCCTGGGAAGCCTGTCCTGACTCCTCACATGAAGCCTACATGTTGTCTGTATGTCCACACACCTTGTACTCAGAGCTAATCAATAATTGGTTCACTACATTCTATTGTTGGGGATAGCTACCTCTCCACTTGTACTGGACAGTGATGCACCACTCACACTCTTCCTGCAGGACCAACATGATTTCTTAGGCTGAGGGGAACACAGCTTGACAGCTCCCCACTCAGTCCCTGTCCAGTAATCTACCCTTGAAAAGAAATTTATCCCTATACAATGACTGGACAATAGCAAGTATAAAATCTTACCACCTTGCCTCAAGATGAAATAGCTTTGAAGGGTCAGCCAGCCCCAGAGTTCCCCTTAAGATCAACTGAGGCCTCTACTGCAACTATCTGGCAGCCCTTCCCTCTGGCTGTCCCTGCTTTGCTCACTTCTCCCAAATGTTGTTGCCAAGGGTGCTCCCCAGTAATCTCCTGCATACCCATCTCAGAGTTTCAGCATCTGACCTGAGACCCTAAACTGTGAGCATCTGGAAGGCACGGAGTGTGTATCTTCAACTCCTTCCTTTACACTTTGCACAGAGTTTTGTGGGCATTCAGTAAATAACCACTGAATGAATGAATGAATGAATGAACACATGAAAGAATAAGGACTTGTATGGAACAAAGAAATGTTTTCAAATACTTAAAAGGCTATCATGTGGAAGTGATATAATTAGACTTAGATTTCTTGTCTTTGGGGCATGAGGATGGAGGAGGTCAAACTACCTAAAATGTGAAAACTACGAAGAAATAGATTTAATTTCAAAATAAAGAAAGTCAACTCCAGCAGCAGTAATTTGTCAGTAAGCAGAAGCTGGGCTAGCCCTTGAAAGAAAGAGTGCAGACAGGAATTGAAGGTTGGTTGGAGGGTGAGATCTCGTTTGCCTTCCAAACCCGAAGCCTGTGATTCTTTCTAGTTATTCTTTTTAATTCAAGTGGAAGCATACAAATATATCCCACTACACAACAAGGATGCCCACTCTCACCACTCTTATTCAACATAGTATTAGAAGTCCTAGCAACAGCAATCAGACAACAAAGAGAAATAAAAGGTATCCAAATTGGCAAGGAAGAAGTCAAACTCTCTCTCTTCGCAGATGACATGATTCTTTATATGGAAAACCCCAAAGACTCCACCCACAAACTGCTAGAACTCATACAGCAATTCAGTAACGTGGCAGGATACAAAGTCAATATACAGAAATCAGTGACTTTCTTATACACTAACAATGAAAATACAGAAAGGGAAAATAAAGAATCGATTCCATTTACTATAGCACTAAGAACCATAAGATACCTGGGAATAAACCTAACCAAAGAGGTAAAGGAACTGTACTCGAGGAACTACAGAACACTCATGAAAGAAATTGAAGAAGACACAAAAAGATGGAAGACCGTTCCATGCTCTTGGATCGGAAGAATAAACATTGTTAAAATGTCTATACTGCCTAGAGCAATCTATACTTTAATGCCATTCTAATCAAAATTCCACCAGTATTTTTCAAAGAGCTGGAGCAAATAATCCTAAAATTTGTATGGAGTCAGAAGAGACCCCGAATTGCTAAGGAAATGTTGAAAAACAAAAACAAAACTGGCGGCATCACGTTACCCGATTTCAAGCTTTACTACTAAGCTGTGATCACCAAGAGAGCATAGTACTGGCATAAAAACAGACACATAGACCAGTGGAACAGAGTGGAGAGCCCAGATATGGACCCTCAACTCTATGGTCAAATAATCTTCGACAAGACAGGAAAAAATATACAATGGAAAAAAGACAGTCTCTTCAATAAATGGTGCTGGGAAAACTGGACAGTGATATGTAGAAGAATGAAACTCGACCATTCTCTTACACCGTACACAAAGATAAACTCGAAATGGATAAAAGACCTCAACATGAGACAGGAATCCATCAGAATCCTAGAGGAGAACATAGGCAGTAACCTCTTCAATATCAGCCACAGCAACTTCTTTCAAGATATGTCTCCAAAGGCCAAGGAAACAAAAGCAAAAATGAACTTTTGGGACCTTCATCAAGATCAAAAGCTTCTGCACAGCAAAGGAAACAGTCAACAAAACAAAGAGGCAACCCACGGAATGGGAGAAGATATTTGCAAATGACAGTACAGACAAAAGGTTGATATCCAGGATCTATAAAGAACTTCTCAAACTCAACACACACAAAACAGATAATCATATCCAAAAATGGGCAGAAGATATGAACAGACACTTCTCCAATGAAGACATACAAATGGCTATCAGACACATGAAAAAATGTTCATCATCACTAGCCATCAGGGAGATTCAAATTAAAACCACATTGAGATACCACCTGACACCAGTTAGAATGGCCAAAATTAGCAAGACAGGAAACAACGTGTGTTGGAGAGGATGTGGAGAAAGGGGAACCCTCTTACACTGTTGGTGGGACTGCAAGTTGGTGCAGCCACTCTGGAGAACAGTGTGGAGATTTCCCAAGAAATTAAGAATAGAGCTTCCCTATGACCCTGCAATTGCACTGCTGGGTATTTACCCCAAAGATACAGATGTAGTGAAGAGAAGAGCCATCTGTACCCCAATGTTTATTGCAGCAATGGCCACGGTCGCCAAACTGTGGAAAGAACCAAGATGCCCTTCAACAGACGAATGGATAAGGAAGATGGGTCCATATACACGATGGAGTATTATGCCTCCATCAGAAAGGATGAATACCCAACTTTTGTAGCAACATGGACGGGACTGGAAGAGATTATGCTGAGCGAAATAAGTCAAGCAGAGAGAGTCAAGTATCATATGGTTTCACTTATTTGTGGAGCATAACAAAGAACATGGAGGACATGGGGAGATGAAGAGGAGAGGGAGTTGAGGGAAACTGGAAGGGGAGATGAACCATGAGAGACTATGGACTCTGAAAAACAACCTGAGGGTTTTAAAGGGGCGGGGGGTGGGAGGTTGGGGAACCAGGTGGAGGGTAATAGAGAGGGCAATATTGCATGGAGCACTGGGTGTGATGCAAAAAAAATGAATACGGTTATGCTGAAAATAAATAAATAAATAAATTTTTTAAAGTGGTGTATATATACAATGGACTACTACTCACCCATCAAAAAATGAATACTTACACTTACATCGACATGTTGGAATGAGACGGTATTAAACCAAGCAAAATAAATCAGTCAGAGAAAGAGAAACACCATATGATTTCCCTAATATGCGGTATTTAAGAAACAGAACAGATGAACACAGGGGAAGGGAAGGAAAAATAAAATAAGATAAAAACAGAGAGGAAGGCAAACCATAAGAGACTGTTAACTCCAGGACACAAACTGAGGGTTGCTGGAGAGAGGGGAAGATGGGGTGATTGGGTGATAAGCATTAAGGAGGGCACTTGATGTAATGAGCACCAGGTATTATATGCAACTGATGAATCACTATATTCTACCCCAAAACTAATAATATATTATATGTTAACTAAATAGAATTTAAATTAAAAATTAAAAAAAAGAAAAGCAGGTCTCTGGACCAGCAGCACCAGCATCACCTGGAAGTCTATTTTAAAAACAGAGTATTAGGCTGCACAACAGACCTACTAAATTGATTCCGCATGTTGACAGATTCCTGGCTCTCTATATATGCAATAAAGTTTGAGAAGATGTTTTAGACAACAGGTACTAAAGAAGCTTAGGATGTCAAGAGCGGACCAGTGACATGCAGGTTTCCTTTTTTTTTTTTTTAAGTTATATTAGTCACCATACAGTACACCATTAGTTTTTTTCCTTATTATTATTTTTATTATGTTATGTTAGTTACCATATAGTAGGTGGTTAGTTTTTGATGTAGTGTTCCATGATTCATTGTTTACATGTAACACCCAGTGCTCCATCCGATACATGTCCTCCTGAATACCCATCACTGAACCAAGGCAAGAAACAACAAACGTTGGAGGGGATGTGGAGAAAGGGGAACACTCTTACACTGTTGGTGGGAATGTAAGTTGGTGCAGAAACTTTGGAAAACAGGGTGGAGGTTCTTCAAAAAATTAAAAATAGACATCATTAATTTTTGATGTAGTATTCCATGATTCATTGTTTGCATATAATACCCAGTGCTCCATGAAACATACAGATTTCAACACAAGACAAAAATCTTTAATTAGTTTCATGAAGAATCTTCTGTATTAGTTTCCCTAAAAGTGCATGATTTCCTGGTTGTTTCATTTGCATTTAAGGAAGTCATTAATGAAAACCTCATGCTGCTTATTTATGGAGATATGGAAGACAAAACACTCTTGGTCCAGGTCTAGCAGCCCCAAACAGCTTTCCTAACTTACCCACTGCACAAGCATTCCACACTCTGCCACTGGGACTGCAAGCTACTAAAGCCAGCCTTGACACAAATTTGGCAACATTTATCACAACCTTAACAATGACAACAGTGAGGGGCGCCTAGGTGGCTCAGTGGGTTAAAGCCTCTGCCTTCAGCTCAGGTCATGATCCCAGGGTCCTCGGATCGAACCCCACGTGGGGCTCTCTGCTCAGAAGGGAGCCTGCTTCCTCCTCTCTCTCTCTCTCTCTCTCTCTCTCTCTCTCTCTCTGCCTCTCTGCCTACTTCTGCTGTCTGTCAAATAAATAAATAAAATCTTAAAAAAAAAATGACGATAGTGAACATCTGTCATTTCTGCCAGGCCATTGCCCCTTCTTTTGGTAGCAAAATCACCTCTTCCTTTTAAAAACTAATGAATTGTTGGACACTACATCAAAAACCAATGATGTACTCTATGTTGGCTAATTGAACAGAACTTTAAAAAAAAAAACCTGTTTCCATTCTCATACTCTGATACTATTCCAAGATCCTGAGACCATGACCTGAGCTGAAGGCAGATGCTTAACTGGCAGAGCCACCCAGGTGCCCCTCCTCTGCTGTTTTTAAAATTAGTTTGAAAAGGCTTTCTGTCCTTGTAGCTGAAAGAGTACCAATTAATACTGATTAAGAAAATAATCAATGGGTGAAATAAGTGATGGGGATTTAAGGAGTGCACTTGTCATGATGAGCACTGGATGATGTATGGAATTGTTGAATCACTATATTGTACAACTGAAATTAATATAAAACACTGTATGTTATCTATACTGGACTTAAAATAAAAACTTAATAAATAAAAATAATCAAAGATATATATAAAGATCTATGTAAGTGATTCATTTTTATGGTCTATTTTCCTTATGTGTTTTACAAATAAAATGAAATACTGATGAGAAAAAGTGAAGCATTTAGGAAAATGGGGTGCAATAATTCCATTAATATTTTGTCTATCCTTTTAAATATCTTTTTGTTCCTCATTAACACTAGAATTTTTCAAAGGGAGATTTTTGTTGTTGTTGTCAATTGCCAAAAAGTAAAAAGAGGTTTCAAATTCAAGAGCAGAAGCATTATTTACAATAGTCAAAAAAGAAAAAAAAAGGAAATGCAACAATAAAAGTTAAGTAAATTACAACACTCTCATAAAATGAAATACTATGGTGACATTACAATCATTTTAGACTAAGAAAGATGGGGAAATGACTATAACACTTCATTGAATAAAAAAAGAAATTATTTAAAAATCATATGGTATGAACCTAATTTTTTTTTATTCATTTGACAGAGAGAAATCACAACTAGGCAGAAAGGCAGGCAGAGAGAGAGGAGGAAGGAGGCTCCCTGCGGAGCAGAGAGCCCGATGCGGGGCTCGATCCCTGGGATCCTGACCTGAGCCGAAGGCAGAGGCTTTAACCCACTGAGCCACCCAGGCGCCCCTGAACCTAATTTTTTTTAAAGATTTTATTTATTTATTTGACAGAGAGAGACAGCAAGAGAGGGAACACAAGCAGGGGGAGGAGATAGAGAAGCATACTCCCCAATGAGCAGGGAGTCCCATGTGGGGCTTGATCCCAGGACCCGAGCCCAAGGCAGACACTTAACAACTGAGCCATCCAGGCCCCCCAAACCTAATTTTTTAAAAACATAAATATAACTACAGAGGGAGACAGGAAAGACTGGGATGAAATATACCAAAAATGTCATTAAATAGTAGATTTCATTGGTGGGTTTAGAAATCAATTTTTTCATTTTTTTATTATTTCTCTTCATTTCCAAATTTCTTATAATTAATTAATATGCAATTTTTAAATAAGCAATAATTCATTTAGGGGATAGATTTACCATTTCTCAAGGGAAGCTTTGTTGGCAATACTGTTCCTATTTCAAGATCCAAAAAATTAACAAATTAGGGACGAGAAGAACTGTTAGAATTTCTTTTTCTTAATTCTTTTACAAAATGTGAAGCAAAGGTGAAAATCAGAAGTTGGGAAAAACCAGGGCGCCTGGGTGGCTCAGTGGGTTAAAGCCTCTGCCTTCGGCTCAGGTCATGATCCCGGGGTCCTGGAATCGAGCCCCACATCGGGCTCTCTGCCCGACAGGGAGCCTGCTTCCTCCTCTCTCTCTGCCTGCCTCTCTGCCTACTTGTGATCTCTGTCTGTCAAATAGATAAATAAAATCTTAAAAAAAAAAAAAAAAGAAGTTGGGAAAAACCTAAATATAAAGGTGGCATATATTAATAAATCATGTTAAATGACTCAGATAATAACCTCTTTTACTTAGTATTTCTTTTCAGTAGTCATAAACAGTCTTAATAAATAGTCTCATAATAAATTAAATAAATAAATAAATAAAAACAATCTCATAATCTTAGGAGGCTCGACCTGAAGGGTTAAAACTAAGAAAGAAATGATGGCAGTTAGCAATTCCATGAGCAAGAAATAGGATTCTAAGACCACACTGAGAGAAATCTGATGAAACAGAATAGAAAAGAACCAGCCTGTGTTTTCCAGAGACATTGTTCTGTACTTTGTCAAGACCTCAAAACTGGGATGTTTGGGTGGCTCAGTCCATTGAGCATCTGCCTTCAGCTCAGGTCATGATCTCAGGGTTCTGGTATTGAGTCCCACATGGGGCTCCTCCTCAGTGGGGGGCCAGCTCCTCCCTCTGCCTGCAGCTCCCCCTTCTTGTACTCTCATGCTTTCTCGCTCTCTCTGTCTGGCAAATAAATAAATAAGTCTTTAAAAAAAAAACTCAAAATGCTTTATGTCAGCCAAATATAGCAGTAAACCCCAGTGGAGAGTATCATTTGGGCAGGGTGGCATGCCAGATTCCAAAAAGAAAATCTTCAGAGCTGATCAGAGGGGAAATAAGTAGGTGTGGCTACAAGGAAGGAAAATGAAACCTAGAGATCTAAGAAGGATGAAGAAAGGCGGAGTTGGCAGAGAATATGCTGTTGAGCTAAGTTGGTGGTGATAAGCACATACCAGAGAAAAAAGGATGGTTTTATTCCAACGAAGCTGAATTTTCAAACTCAAGCCCTGTCTCAAAAAATTGACTCCAACAGAGCATTTTTAGGGCAGTGAAATTATTCCATATGATACTATAATGGTGGATACATATCATTACACATTTGTTAAAACTCATACAATGCACAACACCAAGAGTGAACCCTATTGTAAAGCATGAACTTTTGATGATAATCATGTGTCACTGTTGGCTCATCAGTTGCAGCAAATGTACCACTTTGGTGTCAGATGATGATAATGGTTAAGATGAGGGTCAGGAGAGGGGTACGGTATATAGGAACTCTGTACATCCCACCCAAATTTGCTGTGAACCTAAAACTGCTCTGGAAAATAGTCTATTATTTGTTAAATGCTTATTGGTTCCAAAGAACTAAACTAACCTGGCCCCCAATCTTCCCCAAATTTTTACTCTTAAAATAAGTAGATGACGTGAATGATAGAAGCAGGTCTAAGTCCACCATCATTGTAGCCACAGAATCAATCAGGGACTTCCAAGAAAGAGCAAAAAATGTGATGCAGGAAAACTGGCTGGTCTGTGTCTTTAACTGGGCTCTTCACCCACAACTAGACTCTCTCTCCATAAGGAAAACTGACTGTTTTGTCCTGAGAGGAACAAAATTAACATGCCTAGAACGTGATACAAACCACCTCGCAGTCTCCCAAATCCAAGCCATCATGGCAACAACAAATGTAGACCTCATCCTTAATCATTTGTTGTATGTTTCTTAAGTAATGGTAATATGCTGTGTCCATGAATTAGAACTATACCAGATGAAACCCCAGATAAGAGGGAATGAATCTTGGGACTACTCTCTCTGAAAGAATCAGCCCACGTGGAAGGCATTAGGACTTACCTTCCTTTAGGCTCTGTACATGTTAAGTATTTCCCCTTTGCAGGCCCATCTTTGTGTAAAAGTGCCAAAAGCACATGTTGTGATGACCACTGGGTGTTATACGCAATGGAAGACTCCTTGAACACTACATCAAAAACTAATGACGTACTATGTGTTGGCTAATCAAACATAATAATAAAAAATTAAAAATTTTAAGTTTAAAAAATAAAAGTGCCAAAAGCACAGCACATTTTTAATAGTGAAAAAGGAAAAACAAAACAAAAAGTGTTGTTGTTTTTTTTAAGTTCTTTTTTTTTTTTTTTTACCTATGCGTCACCTTTTTTTTTTTTTCCATTTTATTAGTTTTTCAGCGTAACAGTATTCATTCTTTTTGCACAACACCCAGTGCTCCATGCAAAACGTGCCCTCCCCATTACCCACCACCTGTTCCCCCAACCTCCCACCCCTGACCCTTCAAAACCCTCAGGTTGTTTTTCAGAGTCCATAGTCTCTTATGGTTCGCCTCCCCTCCCCAATGTCCATAGCCCGCTCCCCCTCTCCCAATCCCACCTCCCCCCAGCAACCCCCAGTTTGTTTTGTGAGATTAAGAGTCATTTATGGTTTGTCTCCCTCCCAATCCCATCTTGTTTCATTTATTCTTGATAGTGCTCCATAAATCAAGATAGCACTGTGTACATACATTACTCTCCTACCCATTTTGTTCCTATAAACTAGGATATCAGATAGCCTAGATACCTAGATTTAAACACCCTCCCCTGACCTCCCTCTGCCACTATATAACACTATAAAGGAAAGTTTCCAAATGTTTTAAAGCATTTGCTTTGTTTAAAGGGCGCCTGGGTGACTCAGTTGTTTACGTGTTTGACTCGATTTTGGCTGAGGCTGCGACTTCAGGGTCCTGAGATTGAGCCCAGGGTGGGACTCTGTGCTGAGCATGTAGCCTGCTTAAGATTTTCTCTCTCTCACAACCTGAGGGTTTTGAAGGGTCAGGGATGGGAGGTTGGGGGAACAGGTGGTGGGTAATGGGGAGGGCACGTTTTGCATGGAGCACTGGGTGTTGTGCAAAAACAATGAATACTGTTACGCTGAAAAAATAAATAAAATGGAAAAAAAAAAAAAAAGATTTTCTCTCTCTCTCCGGGTGCCTGAGTGGCTCAGTGGGTTAAGTCGCTGCCTTCGGCTCAGGTCATGGTCTCAGGGTCCTGGGATCGAACCCCGCATCCGGCTCTCTGCTCCATGGGGAGCCTACTTCCCCCTCTCTCTCTGCCTGCTGCTCTACTTGTGATCTCTCTCTCTGTGTCAAATAAATAAATAAAAGAAAAAAAGAAAAAAAAGATTTTCTCTCTCCCTCTCTTTTTCTCTTCCTGTGCCCCTCTCCCTCCTCCAAAAATAAAAATAATAAAATAGGGCGCCTGGGTGGCTCAGTGGGTTAAGCTGCTGCCTTCGGCTCAGGTCATGATCTCAGGGTCCTGGGATCGAGTCCCGCATCGGGCTCTCTGCTCAGCAGCGAGCCTGCTTCCCTCTCTCTCTCTCTGCCTGCCTCTCTGTCTGCTTGTGATCTCTCTCTGTCAAGTAAATAAATAAAATCTTTAAAAAATAATAATAAAAAAATAATAATAATAAAATAAAATATAAATAATTTGCCTGTTTTCTAGAACAATTTCAAAGAATAACTACCTCAAAGCTATAAAATAATGCAACTAAAGCCACTGTTTTCATTTTCAAACACTTTGAACCCAGATTTTCAAAAGTCATAGAATGAAGTTTTATGTTTAAACATCTAAATTTAGCTTTCTTCCAGGAAAAAAAGGTGAGGAAGTTGGAGGGGGACTAAGACTAAAATACTCCTATTTGCACAATTTGACAAAATCTTTCAAATTTCTCAGTATAGATGCCCACTGACCCAGCAATTCCACTTCTAGGAATTTGTCACAAATATATTTGTATATTCACATGAATGTGTACATAAATGTGTACTGCTGCATCATCTATACCAGATAAACTAGAAACAGCATAAATGCCTATGAATTGTTTAAATAAACGATGCACCCACCATATTATGCACCAATTTTTTTTAAATGAGCATGACCTAGCTATACATCTTGCCGTGAAAAGTGATCCATCTGTGGGAAAAGGCAAATTACAAAACAATATTAATAACTTGTATGGATGAAAATTTCTGGTAAAGTATACAGAAAAATGATACAGAGTTGTAGAGTAAGAGAAATTGCTGTTTCTACTTTACTCACCTGTCTGCATTTTTTCCAATTTTTTTACAAGGTTACACCATTTTTGGAATTTCTTTTTAAATTAAACACAAAACGCAAGAAATCCAAATAAATATACAGCTTGTAAAAAAAATTCATTGGTCCAATATATTTATGTAATAAATATAGCCCATTATTACAATTTGCAAAAATCCAAATAAATCCCTTGATTGCCCTGGTGGCATCTGAGTAAAGCCCCGTTGGATGTCAGTCCCTGGAAAGAAAGCTTTGAAAATGAATACCAAACTTGCCTGGACTTCCAGGGAAGCGTCAAACCTCCACTGCGAAGATGGATGCTCGGGAAACAGGAAAAGCTTCTGTAGCCTTGCTGGCAGCCGGGTCGGCGGAGAATGCACATGCACAGCAGAGCTGGTCTGCCTCGTCCAGTCATCTAGCCTAGAGTTTAGATTGTGGGACGCCCCTCCAAGGTTTGCTCAGGCCCCGCCCACCAGCGGCCGCCCAGCTTTCGTTTCCCACTGAATGGAAAGTGAAACTCAGCCAGAGTCGGCTGTGCCCAGCGCCTCCGCGTGGGGAGCGAGAGCGATGCACTGCCCACACCTAGCTGCTGGGAGACCCAGCGATCCCTGGGGTTTCGCTTTTCAACAGGTATGCTGTGCTTCCGGGGCTTGCCCTTTGCCTGCTAGGCCAAGCATACATGGACCTTTTTATCCGGCATTTTATGGTCCTTGAGAGGGCACTTAATGTGAGGAGCACTGGGTATTACAGAAACTGATCAATTATTCAACACGACCTGTGAAACTAATGATGTATTTGTTGTACAAATAGCTTTTCTCTAAAAGTTATCTGGCTAATTGAAAAAATTAGCCAACTAACTAAACTAAAAATTAGTTGGCTAATTGAATTTAAGTTTAAAGAAAAAAGGATGTGTCTTACGGTCGTTTGGTGTTTCACAGTATACATTTTGCCTTTCGTAATATAATTTCTGAAATTGTGTATCTTAAAATCGATGGCTTGTCGATTCAGTGAAATGTGGCACATGGGTATAATGTCCTTATTCCTGGGTTCTGCTGCTGTTCCATGGAGCCAGCAGAGGACAGCCGTGGTGAATGGTGAAGCACAGAGGGGAGAGGAAGTAAATTGTTTATTCCTCAGAACTTACAATGAGAAGATCTAACAAGATTGTGTTCTTTGAAAGCATTGGCTGACATTTCTCAAAAACAGGCAAGAAAGAGTTTAAATTGAAACTGGCTGATAGTTCCCTCAAAAGAAAGTTGGGTGGCGGGGCGCCTGGGTGGCTCAGTCCCTAAAGCATCTGCCTTTGGCTGGAGTCCTGATCCTGGGGTTCTGGGATCAAGCCCTGTTCAGCGGGGACCCTGCTTCTCCCTCTCACTCTGCACCTCCCCCGCTTGTGCTCTCGCTCACTCTTTCTCAAATAAAGGAAATATTTAAAAAGGAGAAGAAGAAAGGAAGAAAAAGAGAGAAGGAAGAAAGAAAAAGAAAGAAGAAAGAGGAGAGAAGGAAGGAAAGAAAGAGAGAAATGGAAAGAAAAGAAAGAAAGAGAGAGAGAGAAGGAGGGAAAGAGAGAAAGAAAGTTTGTGCCCTAAGAAGCATTTTCTATAACTTGCACAGTTTCACTGAAAATCGCAGGTGGATTTCCTTCTCTTTTTCCTTTTTGATTCCAAGTGCAAGACAAGAAGCCACACCTAACTACCTCACTTGAAAACTGCCTAAATTTGGTCACAGAAAAACCCTTGACTGACTTTATGTGATTATCCAGTTCTCCTTTGCTGTGGAAAGCTACTTTTAGAGAAAAGCTATTTGTACAAGATGAGGAAAAATTTATAGAATCTGATGCTAATTTTCATTCTAGGAAAAGGACAGGCTAAGGGAAGTGGTGTTTTAAGAAAAGGGGGGAAAAATCAATGACTAATAAAGTACATATTAGTACTTCTTTACATAGTTCATTTCTCCACAAACACTTCTGGTTTCATGTGACTTGTTTGCTCATTCTCCTCCACAACTCTTTCCCTTGTCTGTTTTCTTCTGCATTTTATCAAGACATGCTTTTTGTATTTTAAATCTTGTTTTATTTTGCATGGTTCCAAAAATAAATTATAAGTTTGATTTTCAGGTGCGTAGATTGAATCTCTGTCATAGAACTCCTTTGGGTAAACACAATCTGTTAAGGAGTGAGTGGAGATAAACTGAAGCAGTCAAACAGAACTCTTAAGTTTTAATTTCCTGCATGAATTTCAGGGTAGAACTAAAACAGATTATGATTTGGCCTCTATTACCTTTCCTAAATTAATCTCTATTCTCTGGCAATTTGTTGCCTTTTTTTAATTAAATATTTTATTTTTTGGAAAGTAATTTTAAACATACAGAGAAGTTACAAAAATATAACAATGATCCCATATACTCTTCACTTATTATTAACTTTGTGGCACAGTTCCTTTATTACTTTTTTCTCTTGTGTACACACACGCACACACACACACCCTATATTATATATTTTAAATCAGTGTTCTTTTGTTTGCTGAACTATTTGAAAGGAAATTGCATATCAAGACTGACCACCCATAATAATCCAATGTATCTCCTAAGACCAAAGAAATTTTCTTACATTAAGTGAGAGCAATTGTCAAAATCAGAAAATTTAATATTGATAAAATACAATTTTCCAACACATACAGTAAATATTTAAATGTTGCCAATTATCCCAATTTGTCCTTTATATTAACTCTTTTTTTATTAACACAAAATCCAAGCTATAATATTATTCATTTGGGGGTTTTTTTAAAGATTTTATTTATTTATTTGACAGACAGAGATTGCAAGTAGGCAGAGAGGCAGGCCGAGAGAAAGGAGGAAGCAGACTCCCTACTGAACAGGGAGCCCAACGTGGGCTCGATCCCAGGACCCTGAGACCATGACCTGAGCTGAAAGACAGAGGCTTTAACCCACTGAGCCACCCAGGCACCCCTCATTTGGGTTTTTATTATTAAATGTTTTATTTTGAGAAAATTGTGGAGTCACATGCGGCTATAACAAATACAACAGAGAAATTCCGGTTTCCCCAAACTTTAAAACGATAGTGCACATCACAACTAAGATATTGATACCGATGCAGTCATTGTCAATACAGAACATTTCCCATCACCACAAGAATCCCTCATGTTGCACTATTATACCCACGCCTACTTCCTTCCAGCACTGGCCTCTCCTCATCTGACATTACTCATCTGTTCTCCTTTTTAATAATTTGTCATTTCAAAAATTTTATGTATTTGGAATCAAACAACATGTAAACATTTGGAAAAAGTTTTTTTTTCCCCACACAATATAATTCTCTTGAGATTTATCCAGATTTTTGAGTATATCATTAGTTTGTTCCTTTTATTACTCAGTAGGATTACATGACACCACAGTTGAACAATTCATACATTGAAGAATATCTGGATAATTTCCAGTTTTCTTTTTTATAGGATTCAGAGGTAGAATTCAGTGATTCCTCAGTTGTATATAACACCAGTGCTCATTACTTCAAGTGTGCACCTTAATGTCCATCACCGAGTTATCCCATCCCCCTATGCACCTCCCCTCCAACAACTCTCAGTTTGTTCCCTAGAGTTAAGAATCCTGTTCATGTGAATATCATTCTCAATAGGAAAAAACTGAGAGCCATCCCAATGAGATCAGAAACACGAAAATGATGCCCATTCTCACCATGCTATGCAACATAGTACTAGAATTTCTAGCAACAGCAATCAGAAAACAAAAGGAAATAAAAGGTATTCAAAGTGGCAATGAAGAAGTAAAACTCTCTCTCTTCACAGATGATATGATGCTTTATATGTAAAACCCAAAATACTCCACTTCCAAACTACTAGAACTCATATAACAATTCAGCAATGTGGCAGAATACAAAATCAAAACACAGAAATCAGTTGCTTTCTTATACACTAACAATAAAAAAGTTGAAAGGGAAATTAGAGAATACATTCCATTTACCATTGTAAACGGTGTTACCATTATAACACCAAGAACCATAAGATACCTTGGAATAAGTCTGTGAACACTCATGAAAGAAGTTGAAGAAGACACAAGAAGATGGAAAAGCATTCCATGCTCATGGATCAGAAGAATAAACATTGTTAAAACATCCATAAGGCCCAGAGCAATCTAAACTTTCAATGCCAATGCCATCTTGATCAAAATTCCACCAGCATTTTTCAAAGTACTAGAACAAACAATCCTAAAATTTGAATGGAACCAGAAAAGACCCCAGATTGTTAAGGAAATGTTGAAAAAGAAAAACAAAGCTGGGAACATCACGTTGCCTGACTTCAAGCTTTACTACAAAGCTATGATCACTGAGACAGCATGATACTGACACAAAAAACAGATACATAGAACAGTGGAACAGAGTAGAGAGTCCAGATATGGACCTGCAAGTCTAGGGTCAAATAATCTTCGACAAACCAGGAAAAAATATCCAGTGGGAAAAAAAGTCCCTTCAATAAATGGTGCTGGGAAAATTGGACAGCTATGTATAGATGAATGAAACTTGACCATTTTCTTACACTATACACAAAGATAAACTCAAAATGGATGAAAGGAATGAGGCAGGAGTCTATCAAATTCCTAGAGGAGAACATAGGCAGTAACCTCTTCAACATCAGTCACAGCTTCTTTCAAGAACTTCTTTCAAGTCATGTCTTTAAAGGCAAGAGAAATAAAAGCAAAAATGAGCTTTTGGAATGGCCAAAATTAATAAAACAAGAAACAATAAGTGTTAGAGAGGATGTAGAGAAAGAGGAACCCTCTTACAGTATTGGTGGGAATGCAAGTTGGTGCAGCCAGCCACTTTGGAAAACAGTGTGGAGATTCCTCAAAAAATTAAAAATAGAGCTACCCTATGACCCTGCAATTGCACTACTGGGTATTTGCCCCAAGATACAGATGGAGTGAAAAGAAGGGCCATATGTACCCCAGTGTTCATAGCAGCAATGGCCACAATTGCCAAACCATGGAAAGAGCTAAGATGGCCTTCAGCAGACAAATGGATAAAGAAAATATGGTCCATGTGTACAATGAAGTATTATGCCTCCATTAGAAAGGAGGAATACCCAATTTTTGAAACATGGACAGGACTGGAAGAGATTATGCTGAGTGAAACAAGTCAGACAGAGTAATCCATTTATCATATAGTTTCACTTACGTGTGGAACATAAAGAATAACACGGAGGACATTAGGAGAAGGAAAGGAAAAGTGAATTGTTGGAAATCGGAGGGGGAGATGAAGCATGAGAGACTATGGATTCTGAGAAACAAATTGAGGGGTTTAGAGGGGAGGGGAGTGGGGGGAAAACTGAGCCTGGTAGTGGGTATTAAGGAGGGCAATACTGCATGGAGCACTGGGTGTGGTGTATAAATGATGAATCTTGAACACTGAAAAAAATAAAATTAAATTAAGATATTTAAAAAAAAAAAAAGAGTCCTGTTCATGACCTTAGGGAAAAGCTCTCGGTTTTTCCCCACTGAGACTGATATTCACTGTCGATTTTCCTTATATCACCTTAATGGCATTTCAGTATGTTCCCTCTATCCCTGTACAACAGAGAGATTTTTTTATTTTTTTTTATTTTCAGTGTAACAGTATTCATTGTTTTTGCACCACACCCAGTGCTCCATGCAATACATGCCCTCTCTATTACACAACACCTGGTTCCCAAACATCCCACCCCCTGCCCCTTCAAAACCCTCAGGTGGTTTTTCAGAGTCCATAGTCTCTCATGGTTCATCTCCCCTTCCAGTTTCCCTCAACTCCCTTCTCCTCTTCATCTCCCCATATCCTCCATGTTCTTTATTATGCTCCACAAATAACTGAAACCATATGATATTTGACTCTCTCTGCTTGACTTATTTCGCTCAGCATAATCTCTTCCAGTCCCGTTCATGTTGCTACAAAAGTTGGGTATTCATCCTTTCTGATGGAGGCATAATACACCATTGTGTAAATGTACCACATCTTCCTTATCCATTCATCTGTTGAAGGGCATCTTGGTTCTTTCCACAGTTTGGCGACCGTGGCCATTGCTGCAATAAACATTGGGGTACAGATGGCTCTTCTTTTCACTACATCTGTATCTTTGGAGTAAATACCCAGCAGTGCAATTGCAGGGTCATAGGAAAGCTCTATTTTTAATTTTGTGAGGAATCTCCACACACTGTTTGGACACATATCTTGAAAGAAGTTGCTGTGGCTGATATCGAAGAGGTTACTGCCTATGTTCTCCTCTAGGATTCTGATGGATTCCTGTCTCACGTTGAGGTCTTTTATCCATTTTGAGTTTATCTTTGTGTACGGTGTAAGAGAATGGTCAACTTTCATTCTTCTACATATCGCTGTCCAGTTTTCCCAGCACCATTTATTGAAGAGACTGTCTTTTTTCCACTGTATCTTTTTTCCTGTCTTGTCGAAGATTATTTGACCATAGAGTTGAGGGTCCATATCTGGGCTCTCCACTCTGTTCCACTGGTCTATGTGTCTGTTTTTATGCCAGTACCATGCTGTCTTTGTGATCACAGCTTTGTAGTAAAGCTTGAAATTGGGTAACGTGATGCCGCCAGTTTTGTTTTGTTTTTCAACATTTCCTTAGCAATTCGGGGTCTCTTCTGACTCCATACAAATTTTAGGATTATTTGCTCCAGCTCTTTGAAAAATACTGGTGGAATTTTGATTGGAATGGCATTAAAAGTATAGATTGCTCTAGGCAGTATAGACATTTTAACAATGTTTATCCTTCCAATCCAAGAGCATGGAACGGTCTTCCATCTTTTTGTGTCTTCTTCAATTTCTTTCATGAGTGTTCTGTAGTTCCTCGAGTACAGGTCCTTTACCTCTTTGGTTAGGTTTATTCCCAAGTATCTTATGGTTCTTGGTGCTATAGTAAATGGAATCGATTCTCTAATTTCCCTTTCTGTATTTTCATTGTTAGTGTATAAGAAAGCCACTGATTTCTGTACATTGACTTTGTATCCTGCCACGTTACTGAATTGCTGTATGAGTTCTAGTAGTTTGGGGGTGGAGTCTTTGGGGTTTTCCATATAAAGAATCATGTCATCTGCGAAGAGAAAGAGTTTGACTTCTTCCTTGCCAATTTGGATACCTTTTATTTCTCTTTGTTGTCTGATTGCCGTTGCTAGGACTTCTAATACTATGTTGAACAAGAGTGGTGAGAGTGGGCATCCTTGTCTTGTTCTTGATCTCAACAGGAAGGCTGCAAGTTTTTTCCCATTGAGGATAATATTTGCTGTGGGTCTTTCATAGATAGATTTTATGAAGTTCAGGAATGTTCCCTCTATCCCTATACTTTGAAGCAATTTAATCAGGAATGGATGCTGGATTTTGTCAAATGCTTTTTCTGCATCAATTGAGAGGACCATGTGGTTCTTCTCTCTTCTCTTATTGATTTGTTCTATCACATTGATTGATTTGTGAATGTTGAACCATCCTTGCAACCCAGGGATGAATCCCACCTGGGCATGGTGGATAATCTTTTTTTTTTTTAAGATTTTATTTATTCACTTGATAGAGAGTAATCACAACTAGGCAGAGAGGCAGGCAGAGAGAGAGAGAGAGAGGGAAGCAGGCTCCCCGCTGAGCAGAGAGCCTGATGCGGGACTCGATCCCAGGACCCTGAGATCATGACCTGAGCCGAGGCAGCGGCCTAACCCACTAAGCCACCCAGGCGCCCATGGTGGATAATCTTTTTAATGTGCTTCTGGATCCTGCTTGCTAGGATCTTGTTGAGAATCTTAGCATCCATATTCATCAGTGATATTGGTCTGAAATTCTCCTTTTGGGTAGGGTCTTTGCCTGGTTTGGGGATCAGGGTAATGCTGGCTTCATAAAAAGAGTCTGGAAGTTTTCCTTCTGCTTCAATTTTTTGGAACAGCTTCAGGAGAATTGGTGTTATTTCTTCTTTGAAAGTTTGGTAGAATTCCTCAGGGAATCCATCAGGTCCTGGGCTCTTGTTTTCTGGGAGGTTTCTGATCACTGCTTCCATCTCATTACTAGATATCAGTCTATTCAGGTTGTCAATTTCTTCCTGGTTCAATTTTGGGAATTTATAGTTTTCCAGGAATGCATCCATTTCATCTAGTTGCTTAGCTTATTGGCATATAACTGTTGGTAACAATTTCTGGTGATTGTTTCTATTTCCTTGGTGTTAGTTGTGATCTCTCCCTTTTCATTTATAATTTTATTAATTTGGGCTTTCTCACTTTTCTTTTGGATTAGTGTGGCCAATGGTTTATTGATCTTATTGATTCTTTCAAAAAACCAAAATGGCCCCAAGGTAAGATTTATGAAGTATACAAACAAAAACAGACAAACAAAAAGACTGATAAAAGTATATGACTAGAAAATATATATATATATATATATGTATATAAAAGCAAAAAAAGGAAGAACCTCATCAGAAAGAACCCCAAGTATAAGATTTATATACTATCAGGACAAACACAATTACACAGAAACAATGGCGGAAGGAAAAGTTGGGAGAGTGGTTAAAAATTCTCAGTGTGGACAAGGAAGGTTATTTTGATTTTTCCTGGATGTATCTTGATGTTTTTGTTAGGGGACTCAACTTTCCTAAGATAACGGGGGATTAAAAATTGGTTTGCCTATAGGGGTAGCATTGATTGGGGAAAGGGGATTACCTTGAAGTTTTACTCTATATGCATATTAGAAAATAAAAATTAAAAAAGAATAAACTTGACTAAACTAAATTAAAATTTTAAAAAATTTTAAAAATAGAAAAGCAAAAGGAAAACATGGGTGTATGTATCAAAAAGTTCAGGTTAGAAGGTTATTAAGGAATTTGATGTACTGGACATCTCAGTGTGATCATAAATAGGTTAAAAAATTATCTATATGTATAAAAAAAAAAAGAAGAAGAAGAAGGACCAGAATAGTGGTAAAGAGTTTAAAATAAAAGTTGTATTTATGAAGTAGTGATGGTTGTTCTCTTGTCTTCTTTTTTTGTTTGTTTTTCCTTCCTTCCTGGTTGGTTTTCTGGGGGAGGGGCCTGCCACGTGGGTTTTCAGACAATGATGTTCCCTGAGTTAGGTCCTCCCGGCCCCCTCAAGGGGGTGGGCTCTGAGGAAACTGTTTTTTTCAGGCTTTTGTTCTCTGGAGGTTTTTATGTTCTTTCATCTGTTTTCTCTTGCCCTGACAGCTTTTGATGGTTTTTGGAGGTTTAGAGGAGAGCAAACTGCACCCGACCTCCCTCTCAGAGAGAAGCCTCAGAATGCTCTGCAGAGCTGCTGGCAGAGTCGGTTCTGAGTCACGGTCCCTGGGGATGCATGATCTCCTCCTTGTACCCAATACCACAGCAGTGGCGGCTGTCTAGGCAGCTCCAGACCGCCAGAGAGGTTCCAAGCAGCAATTGCACACTGAGATTTTCCCTCTGGCCTGGGCTGGGAATGCCTGGTTTTTCAGGATGCCAGAGCTCCAGGCTAGCACCTGTGAGCCTCTCCCACAGGAGGGTGTGGGACCCTCGCATTTCAGGATTGCTGCCTGGCTAGGCTCCCAGCCCCTCATCGGAGCCGGACCCCACACGTTCTCAGGCGCCCTGGCGCTCTGAGACCAAGCATGCTGGCTGCTCAGGCATGCTGGCTGCTCAGGCGCACTGGCGGCTCAGAGACCAAGAACTGGTTTCTCCGCTGCACTCTCTCTGGCTCAGCACCACAGGAGGCTGTCCTGGGTCCGTGGACTTAAGCCCCTGTCCCTAACCGTCCCGATTCCCACAATTTACCCCCGTGATCCTTTGCTTTTTTTTGAGTGCTTTCAACCAGACTCCAAGTTAATGCTGGCCCCCAGTCACAGGGCACTCCCCTATTGGGGTATTACTTTCCAATTGGTCACCTCTGGTAACTCCTTCTACCTTTTGTTTATCTTTTGATATCAGTCCGATGTTCCCACTCTGCGTTCCCTGCCCACTGGCGTCTTCTGCTCCTGTAGAGATCCAGACGTGTATAATTCTGATCTCAGGCTGATTTCATGGATGATTGGAGTTCTGTGGTAGATAATCAGCTCACTTTAGGCTACAGGTTGAAACGGTGCCTCCTGCTACTTCCCCGCCATCTTGACTCCCTTTATCCCTGTACTACAGAGAGTTTTTATCAAGAACAGATGCTGTACTCTGTCAAATGCTTTTTCTGCAACCATTTGAGAGGATCATATGGTTCTTGTTCTTTCTTTTATTAATGTGGTGTATCACATTGATTGATTTGTGGATACTGAACCACCCTTGCAGCCTAGGAATGAATCCCACTTGGTCCTGGTGAATAATCCTTTGAATGTACTCTTGGATCCTATTAACTAGTATCTTGGTGAGAATTTTTGCATCTGTGTTCTTCAGGGATATTGGTCTGTAATTCTCCTTTTTGGTGGGGTCTTTGGTTTGGAAATAAGGGTAATGCTGGCCTCATAGAATGAGTTTGAAAGTTTTCCTTCCATTTCTATTTTTTTGAAACAGCTTCAGAAAAATGGGTATTAATTCTTCTTCAATGTTTAGTAGAATTCCACTAGGAGGTCATCCAACCCTAGACTCTTTGGGGGGAGATTTTTTTATTACTGTGTCAATTTCCTTGCTGGTTATGGGTCTGTTCAGGTTTTCTATTTCTTCCTGGTTCAGTTGATAGTTGATATGTTTCTCAGAATGCATCCATTTCATCCAGATTGCTTAATTTGTTGGCATATAGTTGCTTATGATATTCTCTTATAGTTGTATTTCTTTGACATTGATTGTGATCTCTCCCATTTCATTCATGATTTATTAATCTGGGGTCTTTCTCTTTTCTTTTTGATAAGTCTGGCTATGGGTTTATTGATCTTATTAATTCTTTCAAAGAACCCGCTCCTAGTCTCATTGATCTGTTCTACCGTATTTCTATTATTTTTATGTCAATGATTTCTGCGCTCATCTTTATTAATTCTCTTCTCCTGCTGGAATTAGGCTTATTTGCTATTCTTTTTCTAGCTCCTTTAAGTGCGAGGTGAGGTTGTGTATGAATTTTCTCTTGTTTCTTGAGGAAGACCTGTATTGCTATATACTTCCCTTCTAGGACCACCTTTGCTCTATCCCAAAGGTTCTGAACTATCATGTTTTCATTTTCATTTGGTTCCATGTATTTTTTTAATTCTTCTTTAATTTCCTGGTTGACTCATTCATTCTTTAGTAGGATGCTCTTTAATCTCCTTGTATTTGTGGTCCTTCCATAAGTTTTCTTCTGGTTGACTTCAAGTTTTAAAGCACTGGTGAGTTTATCCATCTCCTCATTTTGTCCAGAAAAAAAAAAATAGAAGAAAGAAAGAGAAAAGACAACAATAACAACCACAACAACAGAAAAAGAACAAAACAAACCAGAAAAAAGAAAAACAAAACAAGTAAGAAAAACATCAAACAAGAAACAAAGCAGAAAAAAATCTAGAACAAAGCAGAACAGAAAACTAGATCCTGGGTGTGTTTGGTCTGCTTGTTAAAAGAAAACTTGATCTCAAAATAGGAAAGAAAGAAAAACATATATATATATATATATATATATATATGGGAAATAAATATATATACATATATATAAATTTTAAAAATAAAGAATTTACAAAATAAGAAAATAGCTGAAAAATAATACTGAAAGACTAAAGAATTTTTTAAAAACACGAATGCTGTATACTGTTTTCCCCAAGAGCTGAAGCTTTACAGTTCTAATTGGTAAACTTGGTGCTAAGCAGTTGTTCCTGCTGGTCTTCTGGAGGAGGAGTCCTTGCGCTGCTTCCCATGTATGCTTGCCCGGGTGGAAATGGGTCTCCTTTGCCAAGGGTCTCACTCAGTGTAAGCAGCTCCAGATTGCACTATATGGCACTATTTTGCTCCCTTAAGGCTTTCAGCACCAATGGGTGGGATGAAAATGGCAGTGCATCTAGCCCTGGAGCTGAAAGTTTGCACTCACACACCCCTCCCCCAACTTTTCAGTGAGCCCTCACAGAATAGCAGTCAGTCCACATAAAAAAATGTTCATCATCACTAGCCATCAGGGAGATTCAAATTAAAACAACATTGAGATACCACCTAACACCAGTTAGAATGGCCAAAATTAGCAAGACAGGAAACAACGTGTGTTGGAGAGGATGTGGAGAAAGGGGAACCCTCTTACACTGTTGGTGGGAATGCAAGTTAGTGCAGCCACTTTGGAGAACAGTGTGGAGATTCCTGAAGAAATTAAAAATAGAGCTTCCCTATGACCCTGCAATTGCACTGCTGGGTATTTACCCCAAAGATACAGATGTAGTGAAAAGAAGGGCCATTTGTACCCCAATGTTTATAGCAGCAATGGCTACGGTCGCCAAACTGTGGAAAGAACCAAGATGCCCTTCAACGGATGAATGGATAAGGAAGATGTGGTCCATATACACAATGGAGTATTATGCCTCCATCAGAAAGGACGAATACCCAACTTTTGTAGCAACATGGACAGGACTGGAAGAAATGATGCTGAGCGAAATAAGTCAAGCAGAGAGAGTCAAGTATCATATGGTCTCACTTATTTGTGGAGCATAACAAATAACATGGAGGACATGGGGAGATGGAGAGGAGAGGGAGTTGAGGGAAACTGGAAGGGGAGATGAACCATGAGAGACTATGGACTCTGAAAAACAACCAGAGGGTTATGAAGGGGCGGTGGGAGGGGGTGGGGTGGGGTGGGAGGTTGAGGAACCAGGTGGTGGGTAATAGGGAGGGCACGTACTGCATGGAGCACTGGGTGTGATGCCAAAACAATGAACACTGTTATGCTGTAAATAAGCAAATAAAAATAAATTAATTAATTAAATTTAAAAAAAAAAAAAAAAAAAGAATAGCAGTCAGTCACTCTTGTCTTCCTGCTTTTCATCCTAATTCTGTGTTCACGAGCCTGTGGCTGTTTTTATCTCAGACACATGACTGGGTTTCAAGATTCCAAATTTTCTGGAGATCTGCTGCATGGACCCACACTATTCCTCCCAGGGAAATAACGGGTGTTTCACCCTGCTTCCACTATTTGCGGGACCCCTCCCAGAAAGCAATTACCTAACCATGCAGCCATTCACTATAGCAACACTGAGCAGCAAACCACCACCTAGACTTATTGTTTTCAGCCAGCTTCCCTGCTCCAATGCTTGGGAATTCTGCTGCACTCAGGCACGCCCCTTCTTTTAATGACCCCAGGGATCCTGAGACCATGCTCTCCCACTTAGGATTCTGCCCCACCTCACCACCTGAGCACCTTTAAACCAGTGACATCCCCAACTACAGGAGACTTCTAAATAAAAGTTCCAATTTTGTGCTCTGCTGCTTATAATCTTTCCAGTAGCCTGCTTAAGAGCTCCCTCCCCTCTATGGTTTATTTCCCAATATATCACCCTGGATTCGTCTTCTCCCTTGCAAAAAGTGATCACTTTTCTATTTGTAGAACTGAAGTTATTATTTTCTCAGTTCACCCATTGATTTCACAGGTGATAAGTGTGATTTGATAACTATCTAACTGAATTCCAGATACAGGATGAACTTAGGGTTTCCTATTATTCTGCCATCTTTCTTCCTCCCTGAATCTGTAGGTTTATGTTTTTGCCATATGTGGGCAGTTTCAGCCATCTGATCTTTAAATATATTTTGGCCTCACATTTTCTGCTCTTTTTTGGAACTTCATAATGTCTGGACAAATGTTAGATCTTTCGTACAGTACCACAGGTCATTGAGGCGCTGTTAAACTTTTTAGTCTGTTTTCTCTCTGCTGTTAATATGGTAATTTCTAATGCTCAGTCTATGAGGCCAACATCACCCTGATCCCAAAACCGAAGACCTCATCAAAAAGGAGAATTACAGGGGCACCTGGGTGGCTCAGTGGATTAAGCTGCTGCCTTCGGCTTAGGTCATGATCTCAGGGTCCTGGGATCGAGTCCCGCATCAGGCTCTCTGCTCCGCGGGGAGCCTGGTTCCTCCTCTCTCTCTGCCTGCCTCTCTGCCTACTTGTGATCTCTCTCTCTGTCAAATAAATAAATAAAATCTTTAAAAAAAAAAAAGGAGAATTACAGACCAATATCCCTGATCAACATAGATGCCAAAATATTCAACATGATCCTCACCAATAGGATCAAAGGATTATTCACCACGACCTGGTGGGATTTATTCCTGTGATGCAAGGATGATTCAGCATTCGCAAATCAATCAACATGATAGATCACATTAACAAAAGAAGAGACAAGAACCATATGATTCTCTCAACTGAAAAAGCATCCTCAATGCTTTTTCAATGCAGAAAAAGCATTTCACAAATACAACATCCTTTCCTGATTAAAACTCTTTAAAATACAGGGATAGAGGGAACACACCTCAACATCATAAAGCCATCTATGAAAAGCCCACTGCATATATCATTCTCAATGGAGAAAACCTGGGACCACGACAGGTCAGGAACATGACAGGAATGCCTATTCTCACCACAATTGTTCAACATAGTAATAGAATTCCTAGCCTCAGCAATCAGACAACAAAAAGAAATAAAAAGCACTCAAATTGGCAGAGAAGAAATCAAACTCTCTCTCTTCACAGATGATATGATACTTTATGTGGAAAACCCAAAGACTCCACTCCTGAATTACTAGAGTTTATGCAGCAAATCAGCAATGTGGCAAGATACAAAACTAATGCACAGAAATCAGTTGCATTTCTATACACTAACAGTATGACTAAAGAAAGAGAAATTAAGGAATCATTTCCATTTATAATAGCACCAAAAACCACAAGATACCTAGGAATAAACCTAACCAAAGAGGTAAAAGATCTATACTCTAGAAACTACAGAACACTTAGGAAAGGAAATGAGGAAGAAACAGAGACATGGAAAAACATTCCATGCTCATGGATTGGAAAAATAATCATTGTGAAAATGTCTATGCTGCCCAGGGCAATCTACACTTTCAATGCAATCCCTACCAAAATACCATCAACATTTTTCACAGAGCTGGAACAAACAATCCTCCAATTGTATGGAACCAGAAAAGACCCTGAATCACCAGGGAAAGGTTGAAAAAGAAAACCAAAACTGGGGACATTATGATGCCTGACTTCAAAGTATCTTACAATGCTGTAATCATCGGGCACAAAAACAGACACATAGATCAATGGAACTGAATAGAGAACCCAGAAATGGACCCTCATGTCTAAGGTCAACTAAACTTTGATAAAGCAGGAAAGAATATCCAATGGAAAAAAAGACAGTCTCTTCAATAAATGGTGCTGGGAACCTTGGTTAGCCATATGCAGAAGAATGAAACTGGATTCACCATATACTTACACCATACACAAAGATAAACACAAAATGGATGAAAGACCTCAATGTGAGACAGGAATTCATCAAAATGCTAGAGAAGAACATGAGCAGTAACCTCTTTAACATCAGCGGCAGCAATTTCTTTCAAGACATGTCTTTAAAGGGAAGGGAAACAAAAGCAAAAAGGAACTATTGGTACTTTAAGATAAAAAGCTTTGCACAGTCAACAAAACAAAAAGGCAACCCACGGAATGGGAGAAGATATTTGCAAATGACAGTACACACAAAAGGTTGATCCAGGATCTATAAAGAACTTCTCAAACTCAACACACACAAAACAGATAATCATATCAAAAAATGGGCAGAAGATATGAACAGACACTTCTCCAACGAAGACATACAAATGGCTATCAGACACATGAAAAAATGTTCATCATCACTAGCCATCAGGGAGATTCAAATTAAAACCACATTGAGATACCACCTGACACCAGTTAGAATGGCCACAATTAGCAAGACAGGAAACAACGTGTGTTGGAGAGGATGTGGAGAAAGGGGAACCCTCTTACACTGTTGGTGGGAATGCACGTTGGTGCAGCCACTTTGGAGAACAGTGTGGAGATTCCTCAAGAAATTAAGAATAGAGCTTCCTTATGACCCTGCAATTGCACTGCTGGGTATTTACCCCAAAGATACAGATGTAGTGAAAAGAAGGGCCATTTGTACCCCAATGTTTATAGCAGCAATGGCCACGGTCGCCAAACTGTGGAAAGAACCAAGATGCCCTTCAACGGATGAATGGATAAGGAAGATGTGGTCCATATACACAATGGAGTATTATGCCTCCATCAGAAAGGATGAATACCCAACTTTTGTAGCAACATGGACGGGACTGGAAGAGATTATGCTGAGCGAAATAAGTCAAGCAGAGAGAGTCAAGTATCATATGGTCTCACTTATTTGTGGAGCATAACAAATAACATGGAGGACATGGGGAGATGGAGAGGAGAAGGAGTTGAGGGAAACTGGAAGGGGAGATGAACCATGAGAGACTATGGACTCTGAAAAACAACCAGAGGGTTTTGAAGGGGCAGGGGGTGGGGGTGGGAGGTTGAGGAACCAGGTGGTGGGTAATAGGGAGGGCACGTACTGCATGGAGCACTGGGTGTGATGCCAATACAATGAACACTGTTATGCTGTAAATAACAAATAAAAAAAAAAAGCTTTGCACAGCAAAGGAAACAGTCAACAAAACAAAGAAGCAACCTACGGAATGGGAGAAGATATTTGCATTACAGATAAAGGCTGGTATCCAAGATCTATAAAGAACTCCTCAAACTCTACACCCAAAAAAACAAATAATCCAATCAAGAAATGGGCAGAAGACATTAACAGACAATTCTCCAAAGGAGATATACAAATGGCTAACAGACACATGAAAAGGGTTCAATGTAACTAGCCATCAGGGAAATACAAATCAAAACCACAATGAGATACCACCTTGTAACAATTAGAATGGCAAAAATTAACAAGACAGGAAACAAGTGTTGGCAAGGATGTAGAGAAAGGGGAACCCTCTTACCTGTTGGTGGGAATGCAAGCTGGTACAGCCACTGTGGAAAACAGTATGGAGTTTCCTCTAGATGTTAAACATAGAGTTACCCTATGAGTCAGCAACTGCACTACTAGGTATTTACCCCAAAGATACATAGTGAAAAGAAGGGGCACATGCACCCTAATGTTCATACAGCAATATCCACAGTACCCAAACTGTGGAAGGATTCATGATCTCCTTCAACAGATGAATGGATAAAGAAGATGTGTTTCATACATACAATGGAATATTATTCAGCCATCTGGATGAATACCTACCATTTGCATCAACATGGATGGAACTGGAGGGAATTGTGTTAAGTGAAACAAGTCAAGTAGAGAAAAACAATTATCGTATGGTTTTATTCATATGTGGAACATAAGGAATAGTGCAGAAGACCACAGGGGAAAGGAGGAGAAACTGAATGCAAAGAAATCAGAGAGGGAGAAAAACCCTGAAAGATTCTGGACTCTGGAAACCAAGCTGAAGGTTACAGAAGGGAGAGGGTGGAGGGATGGTGTAACCAAGTGGTGGGTATTAAGGAGGGCGGTGTTGTGATGAGCACATATGGGGGCTAACAAGATAATAATAGATAAATAAACAAATAAATTCTTAATGCATTTAAAAATAAGTAAATAAGTTTACTTTAAATAAATAAATATTAATTGTGAGTCATAAGTAAAACAGTACTAAAAAAGAAATTATAGGGGCACCTGGATGGTTCAGTTGGTTAAGGACCAGCTTTCTGCTCAGATCATGATCCCACGACCTGGGATCAGGCCCCACTTTGGGCTCCCTGCTCAGTGAGGAGCCTGCTTCTCCCTCTTTCTGGTGCTCCCCCTGCTTGTGCTTTCTCTTGCTCTCTCTCCCACTCTCTGTCAAATAAATGAATAAAATCTTAAAAAAGGAAAGAAAGAAATTCATAGGACTAAATGTTTTGGTTAGAGAAGAAAAGTCTCTAATTAGTAATGTAAGTTCTCACTGTAAGAAAGTAGGAAGAAAGAGCAATATAAATCCTAAGCAAAAAGAAGGAAGAAATATAGGATAGTCCAATGAAATTGAAAAATACACAATGTTGAAAAATCAGAGAAATAGAAAGTTTATTCTTTGAAAGATGAATAAAATTAACAAACCTCTAGCAAGACTGACAAAGAAGAGAGAATCATTGAATTCTACTTCTGAAACTAATAACACACTGTTATTTAATTCAATTTAAATAAAATAAGATTTAAAAAAAAAAAGAAGAGAGAAGATACAAATTGCCAATATCAGGAATTTAAAAGAAGATGCTACTACAGACCCTGCAGATATAAAAGCGTAATAAGAGACTACTACAAACAGCTGTACATACATAAATTTGACAACCTATTCGAACTGAACGATTTCATAAACTACCACACCTCACCAATATGAGATACTTTGAATAACTCAATAAGTTTTAAAGAAATTGAACTTTTAATTTTTACAACTCCAAAAAAGAATCTCCAGGCCCAGTTGGTTTCCCTGTAATAGTACCCTGATACAAAAATAAGACAAAGACAGTGCAAAAAGGAAAAGAAAATGCAGACCAATACACTGTACGGATACTGATGTGAAAATTCTTCACAAAATGTTAGCAAATAGAATTCAGCAATATATAAAAAGAATTATACACCTTGACCAGATAGGGTTTTATTCCAAGGATACAAAGATAGCTCAATATTCAAAAATCAATGTAATCCACCATGTTAGTTAGCAGGCTAAAGAAGAAAATCACGTGATCAAAATCAACTGATACAGAAAAGGCGTTTAACAAAATTTAACAAAATTCAACTCCTATTTATTATTTAAAACTCTTAAAGAACTAGAAATGAGGTAAACTTATATACTATATAACTCCATCTGTATAACATTTTCAAGGTAACAAAACTATGGAGATGGGAAACAAATTAGTGATTGCCAGTGTTTAAAGGTTGTGGGGGGAGGATGAGTAGGAATAAAGGGGGTAGCAGGAGAGAGACCTTTGTGGTGATAGACAGTTCCTTATCCTGACTGGAGTGGTAATTACACAAACCTACACATGTGATAAAATGGCACAGAGATATGCTCACAAATGGTGTCAATGTCAATTACCTGAATTTGATATTATGTAAAATATAATTGTTGGAGAAAACTGAGTAAAACTCTCTGTACCATTTTTGCAACTTCTTGTAAATATCTCACAATAAAGTTTTTTTAAGAAAAAGTAATAAGCAAAAAAATGGGCATTTTTATTGGATTACACTAAATTTGTAAATGAACTTAGGGAGAATAATACGTTTATTTTGTTGATAGTTACCATCCAATAATAAGGAATGTCTTTAAATTTGCTCAAGCCTATTTTTATGTCTTTGAGTCTGAAATTTTCTCATAAAGTCTGCTAAACATTACTAGTTAAATTGTTATTTCTAAGTATTTTTCTTTTTATTTCTGTTGTCAATGGAGGTTTATTTTTCCACTAACCAATTATCATATTTGTGAAATCAAGACTATTAATTAATACCCTGCTACGATACTGATATATGTTGTTTAAGTTGGTCCTATAGAATAGGGTTGTCCAAATGTACCACCATATCATCAACAAATAGAAATAGTTTCATTTCTTCATTTGCAACTATTATTCTTCTATTTTCCCTTATCTGAATACATTAGCTAGTACTTCAAGTACAATTTAAATAGTAGTGGAGATCCTAAGCATCCAGCATCCCTGCCTTGCCCTTGAACTTAGTAAAATGCCTCTAATGTTTTCCCATTAAGATTCAGGCTTTAAGACTGATGGAACTCCTAATATTGAACTATGGTTGAATTCCTGCAGTAAATCCCACTTGGGTGCTCTATTTTTCAGTGCATAATTCTGTTTGATAATAATTTGCTAATGATTTTTGCACTGACATTTATAAGGAAGACCATTTTATGGTTTTATTCCTCCCCACCCACTGCAAAATAATGGAACCTGCTTAGTCTTTCTTCTGGGGGTGTGTGGGTGGGGCAGTCAGTTAAGCATCTGACTCTTGGTTTTGACTCAGGTTGTGATCTCAGGATTTTGAGAGCGAGCCCCACATCGGGCTCCATGCTCATCATGGAGTCTGCTGGAGATTCTCTATCCTTCTCCCTCTGCTCCTCCTGCTTATGCTCACTTTCTGTAAAATAAATAAATAAATCTTTAAAAAAAAGTCTAGAGATAAAGTAGAACGTATCAATGAAACTAGAAGCAGGTTTTTTGAAAGAATCAATAAGATTGATTAACCATCGGCCACACTAATCCAAAAGAAAAGAGAGAAAGCCCAAATTAATAAAATTATGAATGAAAAGGGAGAGATCACAACTAACACCAAGGAAATAGAAACAATCATCAGAAATTATTACCAACAGTTATATGCCAATAAGCTAAGCAACCGAGATGAAATGGATGCATTCCTGGAAAACTATAAACTCCCAAAATTGAACGAGGAAGAAATTGACAACCTGAATAGACCGATATCTAGTAACGAGATGGAAGCAGTGATCAGAAACCTCCCAAAAAACAAGAGCCCAGGACCTGACGGATTCCCTGGGGAATTCTACCAAACCTTCAAAGAAGAAATAACACCAATTCTCCTGAAGCTGTTCCAAAAAATTGAAGCAGAAGGAAAACTTCCAGACTCTTTTTATGAAGCCAGCATTACCCTGATCCCCAAACCAGGCAAAGAACCTACCAAAAAGGAGAATTTCAGATCAATGTCACTGATGAATATGGATGCAAAGATTCTCAAATAGATTCTAGAAAACAGGATCCAGAAGCACATTAAAAAGATTATCCACCATGACCAGGTGGGATTCATCCCTGGGTTGCAAGGTTGGTTCAACATTCACAAATCAATCAATGTGATAGAACAATCAATAAGAGAAGAGAGAAGAACCACATGGTCCTCTCAATTGATGCAGAAAAAGCATTTGACAAAATCCAGCATCCGTTCCTGATGAAAACGCTTCAAAGTATAGGGATAGAGGGAACATTCCTGAACTTCATAAAATCTATCTATGAAAGACCCACAGCAAATATCATCCTCAATGGGAAAAAGCTTGCAGCCTTCCCGTTGAGATCAGGAACACGACAAGGATGCCCACTCTCACCACTCTTGTTCAACATAGTATTAGAAGTTCTAGCAACGGCAATCAGACAACAAAGAGAAATAAAAGGTATCCAAATTGGCAAGGAAGAAGTCAAACTCTTTCTCTTCACAGATGACATGATTCTTTATATGGAAAACCCAAAGGACTCCACCCCCAAACTACTAGAACTCATACAGCAATTCAGTAACGTGGCAGGATACAAAGTCAATGTACAGAAATCAGTGGCTTTCTTATACACTAACAATGAAAATACGGAAAGGGAAATTAGAGAATCGATTCCATTTACTATAGCACCAAGAACCATAAGATACCTGGGCATAAACCTAACCAAAGAAGTAAAGGACCTGTACTCGAGGAACTACAGAACACTCATGAAAGAAATTGAAGAAGACACAAAAAGATGGAAGACTGTTCCATGCTCTTGGATTGGAAGAATAAACATTGTTAAAATGTCTATACTGCCTAGAGCAATCTATACTTTTAATGCCATTCCGATCAAAATTCCACCGATATTTTTCAAAGAGCTGGAGCAAATAATCCTAAAATTTGTATGGAGTCAGAAGAGACCCCGAATTGCTAAGGAAATGTTGAAAAACAAAAACAAAACTGGCGGCATCACGTTACCTGATTTCAAGCTTTACTACAAAGCTGTGATCACCAAGACAGCGTGGTACTGGCATAAAAACAGACACATAGACCAGTGGAACAGAGTGAGAGCCCAGATATGGACCCTCAACTCTATGGTCAAATAATCTTTGACAAAACAGGAAAAAATATTCAATGGAAAAAAGACAGTCTCTTCAATAAATGGTGCTGGGAAAACTGGACAGCGATATGTAGAAGAATGAAACCCGACCATTCTCTTACACCATACACAAAGATAAACTCGAAATGGATAAAAGACCTCAACGTGAGACAGGAATGTATCAGAATCCTAGAGGAGAACATAGGCAGTAACCTCTTCGATATCAGCCACAGCAACTTCTTTCAAGATATGTCTCCAAAGGCCAAGGAAACAAAAGCAAAAATGAACTTTTGGGACCTTCATCAAGATCAAAAGCTTCTGCACAGCAAAGGAAACAGTCAACAAAACAAAGAGGCAACCCACAGAATGGGAGAAGATATTTTCAAATGACAGTACAGACAAAAGGTTGATATCCAGGATCTATAAAGAACTTCTCAAACTCAACACACATAAAACAGATAATCATATCAAAAAATGGGCAGAAGATATGAACAGACACTTCTCCAACGAAGACATACAAATGGCTATCAGACACATGAAAAAATGTTCATCATCACTAGCCATCATGGAGATTCAAATTAAAGCAACATTGAGATACCACCTAACACCAGTTAGAATGGCCAAAATTAGCAAGACAGGAAACAACGTGTGTTGGAGAGGATGTGGGGAAGGGGGAACCCTCTTACACTGTTGGTGGGAATGCAAGTTAGTGCAGCCACTTTGGAGAACAGTGTGGAGATTTCCCAAGAAATTAAGAATAGAGCTTCCCTATGACCCTGCAATTGCACTGCTGGGTATTTACCCCAAAGATACAGATGTAGTGAAAAGAAGGGCCATCTGTACCCCAATGTTTATTGCAGCAATGGCTACGGTCGCCAAACTGTGGAAAGAACCAAGATGCCCTTCAACAGATGAATGGATAAGGAAGATGTGGTCCATATACACAATGGAGTATTATGCCTCCATCAGAAAGGATGAATACCCAACTTTTGTAGCAACATGGACGGGACTGGAAGAGATTATGCTGAGCGAAGTAAGTCAAGCAGAGAGAGTCAAGTATCATATGGTTTCACTTATTTGTGGAGCATAACAAATAACACGGAGGACATGGGGAGATGGAGAGGAGAGGGAGTTGAGGGAAACTGGAAGGGGAGATGAACCATGAGAGACTATGGACTCTGAAAAACAACCAGAGGGTTTTGAAGGGGCGGGGGTGGGGGTGGGAGGTTGAGGAACCAGGTGGTGGGTAATAGGGAGGGCACATACTGCATGGAGTACTGGGTGTGATGCCAAAACAATGAACACTGTTATGCTGTAAATAAACAAATAAATGAATTAAAAAAAAAAAAGAATAGGGCTTCCCTATGACCCTGCAATTGCACTGCTGGGTATTTACCCCAAAGATACAGATGTAGTGAAAAGAAGGGCCATCTGTACCCCAATGTTTATTGCAGCAATGGCTACGGTCGCCAAACTGTGGAAAGAACCAAGATGCCCTTCAACGGATGAATGGATAAGGAAGATGTGGTCCATATACACAATGGAGTATTATGCCTCCATCAGAAAGGACGAATACCCAACTTTTGTAGCAACATGGACGGGACTGGAAGAGATTATGCTGAGCGAAATAAGTCAAGCAGAGAGAGTCAAGTATCATATGGTCTCACTTATTTGTGGAGCATAACAAAGAACACGGAGGACATAGGGATATGGAGAGAAGAAGGGAGTTGAGGGAAACTGGAAGGGAGATGAACCATGAGAGACTATGGACTCTGAAAAACAACCAGAGGGTTTTGAAGGGGCAGGGGGTGGGGGTGGGAGGTTGAGGAACCAGGTGGTGGGTAATAGGGAGGGCATGTACTGCATGGAGCACTGGGTGTGGTGCAAAAACAATGAACACTGTTACGCTGAAAATAAACAAATAAAAATTTAAAAAAAAAAAGTCTATGTTCTATCTCATTGATCAAGAGGCAAACGAATAGCCTTACATTTTAGACTTTAGTTTCTAAATCCAATATGTAATGTATAAAAAGTCAGATAAGGAGTTCCATTCTGCACATCCATGAAAAGATGTACGGAAGTCAAGTCTCACCTTTACTCTTGGGGATTATGTTACATAAGAGAAGGAAGGATAACCTAAGCACTACAAAATTTAATTAGGATCAGTATTGATATCCATTCTTACTGGCCCACTTACTCTCTCTCTTTCATAATCCCTAAAATGCCCAGCATTATAAGTTTGTCACAAGACCCAAAAAAAAAAAAAAGAAAGACCTAGTTTTTTTAATGTAGACTTTTAGACTCATAAATTTTCAATCCCTTAGTAGTTTTGCATTGTAGTAGGAAAGGTGAGTCCACTGAGATTGACTCAGTGGCCCTTAACAACTCAGAGTAGTGGGGCCAGCAGCAATTTTGTTTTAGAGAAAAGTTAAATGCTGATCAAACTGCTGATAAAATCAGCATTTTGGAGAAAATAAACATACTATATTTTCCTTAGTAGGCTCATTTTGGAACTTAAGCTGATTGCTGTCAAAAGATTGGAGGTCTATCCATCTTAACAATTCAGGACCCAGGAATGAGGAATGCATATGAATATCCACGCTGCCAAACTAGAAAGAACCATAATTGAGAAATTATGGCATAAAACTAAAGAAAATTTCACTAAATATTATATTAACTTTGGACTCCTAATTCCTGGGATAAAGTATTTAAAAAGGTAAAAATGACTTTTGGGGGGGGGTGCGTTGGTAAATGAGAATGACTTGGGAATCCCTAAGAACTGGTGTTAGGATTCAAGGGCCCGGATAATCCAGACCCAGTGCGCTAAACAAACAACCTACAAAAGGGCGTCACACAATTCTCTTATCTAGCATCTGCCAAACTTGCTTTACAGTCTTAAGAAGCCTCTTTCTAATCCCCTACTAGAGAAAGAATAATCATGGTTCCTATCTCAGGGAATGGTGCAGAATCACCCATTCTCCTATGTACCCTCTTTTTAAGGACATCTAACTCCAGGTCTAAAATTCAATATCCTACTTCATGACCAGACCTGAGCAGGGCTGGAGGTACCCAACCCCATGACTGGACAAGGACTTAACCAAATGAAGAAAAATGGAAGAGAAACTGGGGAAAATACATCCAAAGCTTTTATATATCATCCCTCAAACTTTCCTGCGGCCCTATCCCCCTTTGTTCACACTTCTTAAACATGACTTTGCCATTCCTGTTAATTTAAACTAATTTACATTAGTCTAAAGGAAAGGAACATATCATTAGTGATTTATCACAGCCCTAAACCCTGGCCTTGAAGTTGTGTTATCTTCTCCCTAGTTAGGTCATAGTTATATACCAAGGAAGTCATTCGAGGCTTATCAGAAACCCATAGGTAGGTCTCTCAACTTCCAATCAAGAGGGAATATGCCCCTTCCTGAGTTCCTGACTCTAATTCTATAATACAATTTTCTAATAAATTTGTCAATGCAGGTACCTATGGGACTTGGTGCAGGAATGATCTCAGGTAAGGGAGGTCAGAATGGACAGGAGATCCGGACATCCTTTTTTTTTTTTTTTTTTCACCATGATCTTCACAGAAGAGCAAGAAAGTATGCTCTCTGAAAACAATCCTCTAGCAGTGATTAGCATTCTTACCTAACCTTCCTTTTCTTGGACCATTTTATTCTATTTTTTTCTCAGGGCTTCCAAGGAATATACAATAAAAATTAGGGAAAATCAATAATTAACAAAATTTACATTTAAAACACATGGACCTACTATGGTCCCAACCCTGGGTATTTTACCAACCGTAGCTTCATCAGAACAGTTTTTTGATTTTCCCAAAATCCTACCAGAGCTGCCAACTTCAGGGAAAAGATGCATTAACTCATCCTCTTTTCTGTAAATGTTATAGACTTTTATTTCTCCTTCATCCATCATTCTATGAAGCAGCAGTTGAAACCTGGGCACAGATACCAAGGCATAGAAACAGTGTAGGGTAGACAAGAGAGAACAGAATTAGTAGTCCCTGCTCTCTGAGCTCTTCTTACTTTGTGCAATATGTCAACTCTGTAAACCCCAGTTTCTTTAATGAGCAGATTATCTATTTGAGATTGTTGGAACGATTAGAGATAAGGTATGTACATATACAAAGTATATTATATCCTGCTTTAAACCTTCCAAATTTTTGTTTCACTTAGAGAAAAATCTGAACTCCTTACCATGGTCTATAGACTAAATACGCCCTGGCCCCAACTTGGTTCTCGGATCTCATCTCCAATAAGCTTGTTCCCACATCTGTGTTTTGCTCTATGTCCAGCATTCTCTAACTCCAGATCTTCAAATGATGCTCTCTTCTGTTGCTCAGGTCTCCATGGGGCCTTTTCTGACCACCCAGCTTAAAGGAGCACTCCCCCAGACACTTTTTCCCTCATTACGGTTTTGGTTTTTTTTTTAACTTCATATCAGTTAACACTACCCAAATTATCTCATTCATTTAATTTTGTTTTTATAAGGGCAGGAAATGTGTCTGTCTTCTCATTCTCTGAAAGTGCCACTCCCTTCCTGGAATCTTCCAATGCTCAGATCCTTCCACAGCCAGTAGGCTGCATTTTGGGGTGGGCCCAGACTAATTCAGCATTTAAAATCCTAACTAGACCTCTTCACAACGTGTAACCTGCTTCACCCTAACTTCGAGACAGTGACTCTCATTTTTTTTAGTGACACAAAGCTACTTTTACCCAAGGGAGGGTCTGAACAGCTCAGCCTCGATTTTCGCCCAGCCACTTGTGTCAGATGCCTCTTCCAATGGAAAGCAGAAATTAGGCTGGGCTTAGGAGTGTAGTCTATTATTCTTGGAATAGTTAAATGTGCTTTGAGTGGAGAAGCAAAAATAAAGAGACACAGCCAAGGGGAAAGTGTTATATTTAAAACTCCTCCCCTTCATTTTCTTCTTCAAATGAATCAGTCCCCACTTCTTCATAATCCTTCTCCAGAGCAGCCAGGTCCTCCCTGGCCTCAGAAAATTCTCCTTCTTCCATTCCCTCTCCAACATACCAGTGCACAAAGGCCCGCTTGGCATACATGAGGTCAAACTTGTGGTCCAGGCGGGCCCAGGCCTCCGCAATTGCAGTTGTGTTGCTCAGCATGCAAACAGCCCGCTGGACTTTGGCCAGGTCCCCTCCTGGCACCACAGTGGGTGGCTGATAGTTGATGCCCACCTGAGGAACCGAGAAAGAAGAGGAGCAATCAAATAAAATGCAGAACAGCCGAAAGATAACTCAAGATGGGGTTATCCTGGTAACACGGTGTGGTAGCAAGACACAGCCATGGTTGAGAATGGGAGCAGGCCTGGATGTGAAAAGGAGGAACCAAAGGTTTGGAGAAATGGACAGGTAGAAAGAGGTGAGTGTTGACGAGAAGTTAAAAGTGAGTAGAACTGGGTGCAAGCAAATCAAGAGAAGGGCTATAAAATCTAAAGACTGTAAAAGACTAGATGGAATTTAAATTAAAACTTGGAAACAAAATAAAAACTGCAAAAGAAAAGGAGAACAGGGATGACTGGGTCCCTCAGGGAGTTAAGCATCTTCTTTCAGCTCAGGGTCCTAGGATCAAGTCCCACATCGGGATCCTTGCTCAACAGGGAGTCTGCTTCTCCCTCTGCCTTCCACTCCCCTGCTTGTGCGCTCACACTCTCTCTCTCTGCACCTCCCCCCAGCAAATAAATAAATAAAATATTTTTTAAAAAAGAAAAGAAAAGGAGGAGTACAGGGCTGGTAATAGGTAGAAGTGTTAGTGGGGGAGATCCAAGTAGACAAATGAGAGTAGTGAGTGAGATTATTATTAAGGGGGGGGGGTGTATAATACATGTTTATCTTTAAAAGGGAAATAGATCCCCTTTAGAGGCAAATTAATCTTTAGACTTGAAGTTTACTCTTTTCTACATGGTCATATAAAGTTTCTCTTAGTTATACTGTCAACAAATTTAGGGAAAATTCTCTGCCAAAGGCAAAGTCTGTTTAAAAGATCAGGGAGGTGGGTTGGGGGGATGGGGTAACTGGGTGATATGATGATTACTGGGTGTTATGTTCAACTAATGAATCATTGAACATTATATCAAAAACTAATGATGTACTATACCTGGGCTAATTGAATTTAAATTTTTTAAGAATCATGGAGATAATCCAGAGCAATAAATTTTAAAATCCAAAAGTTCCTGGAGATGGTGTTAATGTTAACCCAGCCCCACATCTGAAGGGAGTGAGGCTGGTTAGAAGAAAAGCAAGGACTTCCATCAAAGAAAGTTAATTAAAACTTTTGCCTGGACAAGCCAAATTCCCAAGATCTGATAGCCTGGCAGAGTCCTATAAGCTAAGCCTAGCCCAATCTGATGTTAGGGGCACTATCTGAGAAATCTCCCTCCTCCCTATACACATCCCAAATCAAAGCTAATCCCAGAAACAAAACTGTAGGAAACTGGAAGAAGTTGAAAGTAACAAACAATGATAATCTTTAAGGGACACTGAGAACCAAAATACTATCCAAAAAATAGCTCTCCTACCCAGGTCATCATGCCTTAACTGTCAGCCTCTTAATTTCATAGCTTAAAACGGATGTCCTCAGGGCGCCTGGGTGGCTCAGTGGGTTAATCCTCTACCTTCGGCTCAGGTCATGGTCTCAGGGTCCTGGGATCCAGCCCCACATTGGGCTCTCTGCTCATCAGGAAGCCTGCTTCTCCCTCTCTCTCTCTCTGTGTCTACTTGTTATCTCTGTCTGTCAAATAATTAAATAAAATCTTTAAAAAAAATTTTTTTTAATAAATAAAATAAAACGCATGTCCTCTTGAGATGTAAGTGGGAGTTGCAGCAGGTTATATAGCCAAGGTAGGTAGCCCATTAAATGAATTCACATCATCTATCACTCCTTTTAGACCAAAGTGGCATCTTGTTGGTAGAGGTAATGCTGAGACAGGGGCAAAGGATCAAAAATGAGAAGGGAAAGGACAATGAATATAAACTTTGCTGTATCACATATTTTGCTAGATCTGACCCTGACCAGCAAAAAACTTTATACCTGAAGCTAACTGTCTTCTCTCGAAGAGTAATTATCCCTTCAACTGAGTCAAATAGGGACAAACACCCTTGGGGAGGATATGAGGATTAAGTTTAACAAACATGAGCTTTTCTGAAAATCACCTAAAGATGCTAGCCCTACCTATCTTTCTGGATATAATCCCCAAACTTCAGCTTAAAATAAAACAGAGAAAATGAGGGGCATCTCCTTTTTGTAAATTCCCCACCACCCTCACATCTCATTTTTTCATTTTTTCCTATTTATTTTCCTACTAGCTTGTTTTGTTGTTTGTTTCCATTTTAAAAATTTAAAAAGAAGAAATCTCCCATATTTTGGAAGATCTCCTCAGTTTTCACAAGAATGACCAAAACTGATTAAAAATTCATGTAGTCTAGGGGGAAAAGATTGTGTGTATAGCTAGGAATACAGCAGTGAGGAAAAATGCTACAAAAGGAGATGAACTCAGTCAAAGCCTAATATATGTAATAGGTCAGTCAATATATATAATATATATAATAGGTCAGTCAAGAGACTGGTACATGATGCTTTGTTTTTGTAAGTCCCATCAGGGAAAAACAGGCATGCCCATCTCTGTATATCTAGCAACCGGTATAACCACCCCTAGTGCTGAGTGAACCTCTGAACTATTAAAGGCATGGCTGGGGGGTTACTAACTAATGTAAATGATGGTAGCTATTTTAATAGTGGAATCTGATTAAAGACAATGGGACCACAGGACAAAGTGATCAAGCAGCTCATAAGCAGAGCCAGCTGCATGCCTTACCACTGCAACTCAAAGGAGTGACTTCTGACACTCAACATTCCCTAGTTCTGAGATCCATGGGTTTTCTCAGGATGTTGTATCTACCCACTAACCCTCAGAGTTTGGCATTTTCCAGATTGCAGACACCTGATCTACAGTAGGTTTCCCCAGCTTCTGCTTATTCCTGGTTAATGGAAAATGTCAGGGCTTCACAAAATAAGTGACTCACTATCCTATAGTCACCATAAAATTCCTTATCCTCACTCTAAGTTAATTAAGACTTACAGGATGAATATTTAATTTTTCAAAAATAAACTGGGAGAGGAACACATATTTTGTTAAAGGAGGGAATTTTATCTCTCTGGTAACTTGAATAACTTGGTTAACTCCATTCTCTGATCTATTGTCAGATTACAGGTACCTCCACTCATTCATCCTGTTCATCCCACCTGCCTGCATGGCTTCTTTCTAGCCTGTTCACTCCTCTTTATTAGAGAAAAGCCCTTTTCTTCCTGACCTTTGAGATGCTTGCAGATGTTAGGGTATGAGCAGCAAGAGGTTTCTCCCTACTGTAGTATTGCCCCTCCGAGTATCACAACTGTCCTCCTCCCCCTTCTTTCAATAATCTTCTCAAATTTCTTCTTACCTAAAATTAATGAACTAATGAAATTATGATTATATTTGTCTTAAGCCCTCTCCCCTTATCATCCCATAAAGCCTGAAGCTCCCATGGAATTGTATATCTAAGACCCTGGAATTTACACATCTTCCTCCCTTCTCCCTGGTAATCTCCTCCTGCTTCTCTAATTGTCTATCTTTTCCCTAAGTCATCAGCTCTCACCTTAAAACCTGTGGGACACCAATCTACAAACTGAATAGTCCTCTTGGTCTTGATGGCAGCAATAGCGACATTCACATCCTTAGGTACCACGTCCCCCCGGTAGAGCATGCAGCAGGCCATGTACTTCCCATGTCTTGGGTCACACTTCACCATCTGGCTGTTGGGCTCAAAGCAGGAGCTGGTTATCTCAGCCACAGAGAGTTGTTCATGATAGGCTTTCTCAGCAGATATAATGGGTGCGTAAGTGACCAGTGGGAAGTGGATGCGGGGGTAGGGCACCAGGTTGGTCTGGAACTCAGTGAGATCCACATTAAGGGCCCCATCAAAGCGGAGAGAGGCAGTGATGGAGGACACAATCTGGCTGATGAGGCGGTTGAGGTTGGTATAGGTGGGGCGCTCGATGTCTAAGTTCCTGCGGCAGATGTCATAGATGGCTTCATTGTCCACCATGAAAGCACAATCTGAATGTTCCAGTGTGGTGTGGGTGGTCAGAATGGAGTTGTAGGGCTCCACCACTGCAGTAGAGACCTGAGGGGCTGGGTAGATAGCAAACTCTAGCTTGGACTTCTTGCCATAATCTAGGGAGAGCCGTTCCATCAGCAGAGAAGTGAAGCCAGAGCCAGTGCCCCCTCCAAAACTGTGGAAGATCAGAAAGCCCTGCAAGCCAGAGCAGGCATCTGTCTGGGGAGAGTAGAACATGAGAAGAAACCATGAAGACAAGTTTCTGAGAAGACCCTCATGTGAACAAAGGCAGGCAATCCTATCTGCTCCCACTCTATTCCTTAACATTTTTATGTCGGTAAAATCAAAACAGCCTTGAAGAAGTCAGATAAAAGGAGTTGGGTTGATCTTGAGAGGACTAGCTAAAATATATAGGGTGGCAAACTGCACAGGTACATGCCACTAGGTAGGTAGATGGAAGGCTCCAGCCCAGTGGCTTGGTTGAACCAGGAATAAGAGTTTCAGAACCACAGTGGTTAATAGCTTTGCCCTTTGAAAACCCCAACTCCTTGCCCATTTTCCCTGCCCTTGTCATTGGTTTTGTGGGAGCTGCTGACTCTACATCTCAGCCCCACCTTGAAAGGTGTCTCAGTGTACAAATTTCAGAGATATAAACGGAGTCAGAGAACCTGAGTTTTAGTAGCAATTTTGTCATTTCCCAGTTGTAAAAACTTAAGCAAGTTATTGAACCTCTCCAGATCACTGTTTCTTCCTGACTAAAGTAGGGCAATTAAAAAAAAAAAAAAAAACTCATCTCACAAGGTTATTGTGATTATCAAATGAGATAGCATGATATGCTGAGCAAAGACTTGATATGTAGTAAGTACTCAATGTTAGCTTTTTTGAGAACTAAGAGAATTCGGACAGTCACAAATTTTCCCATTGGGTATGATCTATGATACTGGTTCTGAGCTTTTGGGGCCCACAGAGAGCTTTGAGACAGATAACCCTGTGGGCCCTCCACTAAACATAAAAAATGAACATATACAAAAATTTGGCACCTTTAGCTCCCAAGAACCCCTGATTAAGTCCAACCATTTCCATTGTAAAGATAAGGAAATGAAAGCTCAAGGTGATAAAGTTGCCCACCATACAACTCAGAAATTTCTAGGCAAAACAACCTGATTTAAATCCCAACCCTGCCACTTTCTATTTGTTTGATCCAGCTAAATTACTGAGCCACCTTGGCCCTCAATTTCTTCATCTGTAAAGTACAGGTAAATGACTTTCTGTGTATCATTATTAAGGGAATTAAGTGAAGGAATGTATCTAATTGATATTTGTAATGGCATTTGTAAGTGCTCAAAAGTATCAACAATCTCTTCCTCTCCTCTTCCAAGTTAAATTCTGTGTTAACCTATGCTTCCAACAAGCAAAGAGCTAGCCTTCTTTATACTTGGAATTTCCTCCAGATACTACAATATAGTAACAATAAGAATTAGTAAGGCATTGGCTTATAGGGTAGTTCATGATGTCCAGGTGGAGGAAGGGGCATCATCCCTGCGAATGCTTCTTACAGAACACAGCAAAAATTCCCAAATCTTAGGAGCTCTATTCTGTAGCCAGGGGCCATATGCTTCCACTAATTCTGTCTCTTTTAGCCTGACTCATCAATTCCCTACCCTTGTTCATACTTACCAGCTTCCGTATGCGGTCCAGCACCAGGTCGATGCTCTCCTTGCCCACTGTGTAGTGACCCCGGGCATAGTTGTTAGCTGCATCCTCCTTCCCTGTGATCAGCTGCTCTGGATGGAAGAGCTGACGGTAGGTTCCTGCCCGAACTTCATCTACCAAGAGACAGAAACCATCAGGTCTTACCACATTGTTTATAGAGGAGATGCAACCCTCATTAAATATCATATAATACTTTTCTGAGTCTCCATTTCCTCTACCTGTAAAACTCCACTGAGGTAAAACCAGACAACCCTATAATAAATCTGCAAAAGGTTGAGAGAATTCCAGGGTAACATAGGCACTAATAGAAACAGAAGCCTGTGACTCAGGCAAAAAGAAGCTTTTCTGCTCTGCTGGCAGGAACTTCTAAAAGCATTAGGTTCACAAAGTTCACCAAACACCAAAGCTGATTGTCCCTTTCTTTCTACCTTGGCCCCTTAAGTCTTCCTTTTTTATTTTTTCTTTCATGCTGCAAGCTTACTCAAAACTTTAACCCAATTTCATTTGCACTAAAATGTTCTAAGGATACAGAGAAAGGTTCCAGGGGATCTGCTCTCCCAGGAATTGTCCCACCCCTAAGCTAATATATGTTAGGCACTAGAGATATTTTAGAATGACTTTGAAGCAGAGCTATGCTCCAGGTCCTAGAAGGGTCCACACAAAGTAGATATATGGCAGACCAAGATGTATCAAGCCCCAACTACATGTCCTCTTTTCTTCAGAGTTCCTCTACACCCCCACCCAGGGAAATCACTCATTTGCATAGTGCCTGAGAGGGTAATCTGCACATTTTGTATTTGTACAAAGTATCCAAGGGTTGTGTACCTGTAGTCTGTTGTCCCTAGAAATTAGTGTTTAGGCATTACAGACATTAGCCCAGGTATCTCCGTGAAAATTACCCATCCCTTGCTTAGTGAACGAGTGTTGAAGCTGAGGAAATCCTGATGTTAAGCTGAGAACTGTCAGGAATCATACCCAAGGGAAATGATGCAGGGGTGGTGGGGAGGAGGACTCAAGGGAAAGGTGAAGCACCAAAAACCCTGTTCCAACACAAGTCTGTTTTCTAGGATCCAGAGTAGGTTCCTTCTAGAACTGCAGCAACCTCTGGCTTTAAGAGAATGTGTCTGCTATTATTTCATTTTGTGTAAGATACTTCAAGGTTATACCAGACCCATGAGAAAAGACTGCAATTATTACAGAATCAGAAACCTATGCTTTGGAAAATTGACTATTTGGAGACCTCTCATAATTCCTAAAATTATTTTCATTTTTCTACTCTTAGCACATAGTTAAGACTCTCTCAATTTGGATCTTTCTCAACAGGTTTAAGGGGTTTAAGTGCAGGGTATTTTGTTCTGCATAGGTTACAGCTGTAATGGGGGAGCAGAGATCTGTGGTCTCTATTGTGAGACTCCACCAGACTGTGGAGATTTCAAGAAATTGACAGAAGTAAGTGTGGGGTGGGGTGGGGAGGTTCTAGCTGAGCCACCCCACCTTCCAGTTAGAGATTCTGCTTCCTTAGCTATCATGGACCAAAGGCTCCGCAGCTTCATGTTGTTTTCTGTAGAAAGGATCCTAGCCCATACTCACCTACTACAGTAGGCTCCAGATCTACCATGACAGCCCGAGGCACATGTTTCCCATTGCCAGTTTCACTGAAAAAGGTGGTGAATGAGTCATCGTCGTTGACCTTGCTGGCCTGGACACCAAAGGTGCCATCTGCCTGGATGCCATGTTCCAGACAGAAGAGCTCCCAGCAGGCATTGCCAATCTGAACTCCTGCTTGACCCACGTGGACTGATATGCACTCCCGCTGTGAGGAGAGTGCAGAATCAAGGTCAGAGTCCTAGGCCCTGGTTATGCCCTTGTGCTATATCCTGCACATCTGAGGACTTGTCTCTCCCTAGCATTCAACTTGCAGGATATCCATCCCTCCAACCATGCCATATAAAACCAGGTGGGATCTGCAGTGTCAGGAGTCTAACCCTAACCCCCTCAGTCTGGACTGAGACTTGGCTCTAAGGAAGAATTGATTTTATGGCTAGCTCCAAAGTTTGTTTCCCAGGTTAATCCTCTGTGCCAAGAAAAGGAAAAAGAGGGCAGCTATGCTGATAAAACAAGGGGCTAATTCCAAACCATGAAATTCCTGTGCTGATGGAGGTCAAAGGATGAACCAATGATAACAGCAGAAACTGTCCATAAATTCCCTAGCATACACAGTGGCAGCATTCATATTCATGCCTAAGCCCTGACCTTCCTAGACAACAGCCTCTCACGCTCTCTCTCTCTCTCTCTCTCTCTCTCCATTCATCTCCCTCCCTCTCCCTCTCTTTCTCATGCTCACACTCACACACACACACACACACACACACACACACTCTCTCACTCACAGAGTCTCAGATAAACACTCAAGAAAGGAAAATACTTTGTAACTAGGTATCATGAGGTCTTTAGTGTTCTCGCTACAAATGTAGGAAGAAGAAAAAACTGTTACATCAGCAAAGGAGAGTTGAGAGTGCATAATTTGTTGGGAACCTAAATTAGATTCCTCACTGAAGCTGGAAAATTTCTTTGTAGCCACCGTAATTTGCTCCCTTGTCTATGTCAGGCCACATATTAAAGCTGACCTTTAGAGGGTCCTTACCTCTTTGTTACTCTGGTATGAAGCCACAATTACCTGATTGATCATAATACTAATAGTTGAGGATGAGAATGGGTGGGTGTGTGGGTGTGGGTGTGGGTGTGGCAGAGAGAAAGAGAGAGAATATGAATGTCTGTGTATTAACAGAAGCTGGGTTTTCACCAGAAATCATGATCGCATCACCTCCATGTATCCCACCATTGAGGAAGCAGTGGCTAACACAAAGTGGCTCTGTGCCTGTGAGGCCTGCTAGAGTCCAGATGGGAAGCATGTGCTTCATCTGTGGGTTTCTATTCTTATCCATGACCCGACCTGGCATTTTCCAGCTAGGTAACCCAAGCCAGGAGCAAAGCCTCCAGAAAATTGGCTGGGCATTGAAACACATGGAGTCAGAGGGAACTTGTAGGTTCTCTGGGGAAGGGAACAGGGCAGCTGCCCTGAATAACACCTCAAAGAGCCAGAGGTGCCAGGACCCATTACTCCCTAATTCAATTTTAGAACTGAGTAACTATCTTACACCTGCCCTTGCCTTATGGAGCATAGAGCATGGGTGTTCACAGCAGCCAATATGAAACATAGCCCTATCTGGGAATACAAACCCAGCTACATTTCCATGAGTCTGGTGGCCAGAGAAAGGTTCCACTCACAAAGTTGTCCACACCCCAGGGTTTAAATCCACCTTCTCAATTTACTTGCTGTGCTGTGTGACCTTGGCTGAGTTAACTAACTTTGCCTCATCTGAAAATAGTAAGTTAGGGGCACCTGGGTGGCTCAGTCGGTTAAATGGCTGCCTTTGGCTCAGGTCATGATCCCAGGATCCTGGGATCAAGCCCCAGGGTCCTGGGATTGAGCCCCTTGCTCAGTGGAGAGCCTGCTTCTCCCCTGCCTGCCATTCCCCCTTCTGTGCTTTCTCTCTGTCTCTCTCTCTCCCTCACCCTCTCTGTATCAAATAAATAAAACCTTTAAAAAAAATTTTTTAATGAAAATAATGTTACCCATGATTATGTTGTTTTTGCCTTTATCATTATTATTTTCATTATGATAATACCTTGTAGCTTTATTCTCCACCCAGAAGAAACACAGGTGGAAAGTTAGAGACTCCAGGTCCCCATTCTACTCACCTTTACTCTAAGGTCTATTTTCTGCCTTCACCTTGGGTCTTAATTTAGACTTTAAGAAAATGTCCTACACCCAGAAACCACCCCACAACCAGTGTGTTGTTAATCAGTCCACATCTTTCAGATCCAGGCAGCCATGGCTTCCTAAAGAGGTGTCTAAAGCTGATGGGAATTTGGAGAGACCTAAAAAAATATCTGATCCTATGTATCACCTTCCAGGTGACAGAATCCTCTGTGGCCCTGACCCTCAGTCTTCTGAGCTTTGCCCTCCCCCACCAACCACCACCATACCCCAACTATCCTCCAGGTCTGTCTATGGTGCTATTTGCTCTCCAGTCAGCCCTTCCTTCTGGAACACTCTTTCTTTTTCAGCAAGAATGCAGGCATATTTCAGAAAGATCAGAGGTCATGGGAGGAAGAGTAAAGCCTCTGTGGGACCTGAAAACTACCAATATGGTGATATCAATGATATAAGCCTTTTTGTTATCCCCTTTAATCTCACAAAAACTGATAAATATGCCAGTCTTCACAAACATGCTCTTGCTCTCTTGCTCTCCCTCTCTCTCTCACACACACACATACACACCCCTTAGGAAGAGCTATTTTCCTGTTAAACTAATTTAGAGTAACTGGAAGTATAAAAGAATTTCAGAAATAACTGATATGTTCATATATGCTTCCAAAACCCAAAAGTGGCTACACCAATCAAGAGAAAAGGAAGATCCCCCAATACCATTCCCCACTAACAGGAACCAGGGCTCCTGGGAGAAATGAAGAGTACTAGGTCTGGGGCAAGGAACATACAAGATGAGCCTGGAACATTTTATGGTGCCTGAAAGCACAGAAGCTAACACAGATTGCGATGACGTCGAAAGATCTCAGAAACCAACTTGAAGAAACTTCAAAGATGAGACAGCATGAGCACCAAAAGGAAGAATAATGATACTTGATTGGAACAGGATGTATTTAAAAATCCACAACTCCTTAGTGTTATCAAGAAAAGAAAACAAATAACTCATTTGTCCCCAAATAGCACAGTTTATGAGGGAAAGCTCTTTTTTTTTTAACTGAAGAATATCAGCTAATAAATGGACAAGGAATGATATATTAAGAAATGTTGCCATATTACAATCCGTAATCACGTAATTTATTTGGACAAGGATGCCAACACCATTAAGTGAAAGGTTGATGGGAAAAGAATGGATATTCACATAGCATTAAAGCATCACTGTTATTTACATGTAACAAGGGGGAAAAGTAATCACAATAGTTGTTAGCCAAACCCAGGGATCAATCTTAACAGTACTGATAGAGAGAACCAGACATTAAGAACATCCTGATGTGATGCAGCATGACAACATCACCCCTGAGGAATTTTTTTTTTTAAGATCTTGTTTATTTATTTGACAGACAGAGATCACAAGTAGGCAGAGAGAGAGAGGAGGAAGCAGGCTCCCCACTGAGCAGAGAGCCCGATGTGGGGCTCGATTCCAGGACCCTGGGATCATGACCCGAGCCGAAGGCAGAAGCTTTAACCCACTGAGCCAGCCAGGCGCTCCGCCCCTGAGGAATTCTTACACATAGCCTCGGGATGGCTGAGTGGCTCAGTTGGTTAAGCAACTCTTGATTTTGGCTGAAGTCATGATCTCAGGATTGTGAGATGGACCCCCACATTGTGCTCTGCACTGGGCTTGTAGCCTGCCTAAGATTCTCTCTCTCTCTCCTCTGCCCCTCCCCACCCCACTCGGTCTTGCTCTTGCATTCACTCTCTAAAACAAACAAACAAAACTCAGCCTTAATCCACTAAACATTTTTTTTTTTTTGGTGCAAAACTGTGGTTTATTAAAGCATAGGAAAAGGACCCATGAGCAGAAAGAGTCGCTGCACTATCAAACACTTTAAATTTAGTTTTCAAATGGTAGAAAACACCAGGATCAGAGTGATAAGTGACATCATGAGAAAACAATAAAATAAATCCAGAAGGTGAAACATTCTACAGGGCAAATGATACAATCTTTTTAGTTCATGAAAAATAAAGATAGGAGAGATTGTTCCATATCAAAAGAAACTCAAGAAACTCAAGTCCACATGTAGTATGTGCACTTCGCCTGAATTCTGATTTGAACAAATCAAAATGATTTGGGAGAAAAATAGAGAAATTGATTAATTTTGTTAAGCACGATAATGAAAGTATATTTAGGTATAACAATGTCCTTATTTTTTTATTATGTTCAGTTAGCCAACATAGAGTACATCATTAGTTTTTGAGGGTCACTTCCAAAGCATTTGGGGCAAAATGCCATGATGTCCATATTTTACTTTAAAATACTTCAACAAACACAGCAGATAAAATAAAAATGGCAGAAAAATAATTATTATTATTAAATCTAGATCATATATGTATGGGTGGCATTATAGTACTATTCCAGAGATTAAAATTTTTTCACACTCAAAAGAAAAAAATTAAAGAAAGGAACTATAGGAAGAATGGGAGTAGATTCCATTCACCATAATTATCTTATCCTGCAGGGCCCAGGCTCTTCCTGTCCCATTTCACTTAATCATTATTCAACAAACAAATTAAGAACTAATTTGTCAGGGGGCCCTGGGTGACTCAGTGAGTTAAAGCCTCTGCCTTCCGCTCAGGTCATGATCCTAGGTCCTGGGATCCAGCCCCACATCAGGCTCTCTGCTCAGCAGGGAGCCTGCTTCCTCCTCTCTCTCTGCCTGCCTCTCTGCCTGCTTGTGATCCCTGTCTGTCAAATAAATAAATAAAATCTTTAAAAAAAAAAAAAAAAGAACTGATTTGTCAGTGCATGGAGCTAGCCTTCTCCAGCCACTGCCTGATCACCATCCCCATCTCCCTCCCTGGAAGTTCTACATAGATAAACACAGAGCAGACCCAGTGCTGATGGCTTTGTGAGGTCACCCCTCATGCCGAAAAGAGGTCATCTATCTGGCATAACCAGGGATGCTATGTTAACTGAAAATATTTAGGACACTAGATCTATACTGGCCTCATGGGTCACCAAATATAATTCCCTCCCCATTTTACAGATGAAAAATCTGAGGCTGAGGAAGGTAAAGGGACAGATTCAAGATTTCACAGCTCTGCAGCAAGAGCCCAGAGTGGAACCCAGGTCTTCTGACCTCAGCCTGAGTTCTTTCCTTTACACCACACAACCTCCAGCCTCACTTGCACTCTGAACTTCCAGGGCCCTGTGCTGTGCCCACATCTCCATCCACGCAAGCCTGATAGTGTATATAGCAAGGCCAAGCTTGTATAGCAAAACCCCAAACAGAAAAAAAGCTCAGTGCAGAAAGAAACTAGAGAATGGCTTATGGTGGCAGCCTCTTTGAAAATGGGTCATCCTTCTCTGATAGAACCAAGAATCTTTTTTCAGGGCTGATGTGTACAAGGACAGGGAGGAGCCAAAGTATAGAAGAAGCTGACCCAGCAGAGGATATTTAAGTCCTAAATTTGCTCCAAACTCAGATTTCAGATCTCCCTATCTAGCCAATCAGAGCTCATGTTTTCTCTCACAGTATTTCTCATTCTCAGTTCCATTTTGAATCTGGGCTTGTAGAGCTCAGACCACTTCTGTGCTCCAGGGATGCTGTGAGGTGAAAGGGGTCCCCCTGTGTGCTGCTAGACCTCTCTGCCCAGCAATCCAGAGGGTGAAGATGAGGGAGATGGACAGACCTAATACAGAAGTTTCCTTTCCTCAAGAAAAGTATGACATATCCTTACACAGACCTCGTGCTGGTATAACTACAAAAGTTACCCACTGTTTATTCCTACAACAAATATTTATTGTGTTATTATGTGTAAGAAGGTATGGGAAGGTACTAGGCTAACTCCTACTCCTCCTATTCATTAAATTCACTTCATACAGGAAGTCTGGGAAACCACAAACCAGCACAGGGTCCCTACTGTATGTTCCCAAGATCCACTTCTTCTCTATCATTGCATTTATCACACCCTATTATAGCTGCTTGTTCAATTTTCTGACTTCCTAGCAGAGAGAAAAAGACCTGTGAGGGCAAGGAACCCCTGCTTACTCAGTATATTCCCCGGTATCAAGCCAGTGCTTGAATGTAGTGGGTGCTAAACAAATATAGGGGTGATTAGAATGAAAACTCTGCACTGAGGGGTCTTATAATCTATTTAACAAAAGAGTAGACAGTGCTGAAGAGACAATGGGAGTTCAAAGCAGAAAAAAACAACTCTGGCTGGGTGTTCTGGAACAGGAATATTTGCAGCGACCTTGACGAATTTTAAAAACATGGCAAAATGATCATTTTAGTTGAGCTTAGGAGTAATGTTAACAAGAGGCAGGAAAATTTAGGGCAAGTCCCACAAATCATGCAGTTTGCCTGATGTGTAGGCTCATGAAAAGCAGAACAGATGAGACGTCTGTGCCACCTACCTTCATCTTCCATGGGGAAGGGAACCTATGTTTTGTAGAATATCAAAAAAGAATTTCTAGAACTTTACTGCCCTATTATAATTCCACTATAAGATACCTTTTCTTACATCAATCTTATATTATTTCTATTTTAATATTAGTCATTCCTTTTTATTTTGTTCTCAGATGACTAAGATCAGCTAATTAAGACCCTTTCTGGAAGGAGATTTGTAGCTTCAAAAATCATTTCGAAGTATCATAAAACAATCAAACTGGCATATTATCTAGGAAAGGAACTGACACAGACCAGCGGTATATGACACAAGAAAACCCAAGACCAGTCCACATCTCTTGAGCACCAATGTGGTCAAATGCCACACAGCTGCTTTCAGAAGCATATTATTACACCAAATTATGTCTAGTGGTCAGACTGGGCTAATAAATCACCTGTATTTTAGGATTAGGTCAAAGATGTGGTCTACTAATAAAAAGTAGATCCATAGTGTTATGGAGGAATAACTAAAGTAAGAAGAATTGTGACTCATAAAAGATTGCTTGAATTATCTCTGCTCAAAGCCCTTCAATTACAGCATATTTAGAATCACTCAGAACAAAGAATAGATAGCAAGCAAGAAAAAAAACTTGACCTAAATTAACATCAGTGAGTAAAAGTAAGCAGTTCAAGAGAGGGGTCTTGGATTATAGGCACTGCATTTAGGGCAGCAATAGCGATGACATTAAGACCACCTTTAGGAATGGCAGGAATGTGAAGTAAATAGACTCCCAGCCTAAGAGACCCATTGCTGTCCGAAGGCCCTTAGGCTTTAGCTGACATTGGGGACAAGTGTGAGAGACAGCTAAGGAATTTTAATCTGGTACATAGCACCCATTTCATTTTCCCATTCTCTCATTATCTGGGAGAAATTCTAACAGAAAGACACAGACAGTGGAAATGTCAACCACAAAGGCCACAGATAGCACTACTGGTCCCTTGGCAGCCAAAGGGAAAAGGAGCAGTTGGTCCTCTTTCTCCCCCAAGGAAGAAGCAGTTGGGTCCACCCACCCCCTACCACTGGTCCTGAATTCACCAGCTATTTCCCCCTCAGAAGTTATTTTTAACTTTTCATCTTCCTCTCAAGGTCACTCAGGAGCCCCCCAGACCCCAAAAGAACACTCAGCAACAGCAATAGCCCTCTAGCTCTGCATGGGCCTGACTTGAGCCTGAAGCTTCCTATGAAAACTCTTCATTTAGCCAGCACCTTTGCCCTAGCCACTGCAGAAGGAAGTTCTGTTCATCAGGGCTCCTCTGTTGCTCAGAGCCATGGACCCCCACAACGTCTGGGGGGAATCTGTGCTTAGTAATGGGAAGGGCAGAGGCAGCGGTGACTCTAGAAGTGGTCTGAGGTCAGAAAATAAGTATGGGGGGGTGCCTGGGTGGCTCAGTGGTTTAAGCCTCCGCCTTCGGCTCAGGTCATGATCTCAGGGTCCTGGGATGGAGCCCCGCATCGGGCTCTCTGCTCAGTAGGGAGCCTGTTTCTCCCTCTCTCTCTGCCTGCCTCTCTGCCTACTTGTAACCTCTCTCTCTGTCAAATAAATAAATAAAATATTTTTTTAAAAAAAGAGTGGAAGACAGATCAAGATACTGTTTAAAAAAAAAAGAAAAAGAAAATAAGTATGGACCCTGCAGAGCTCAGCCATACCTGCCTACAGGAGAGCAGTTTGCAGAGGACTGCAGACACAGAAGCAGTGTCCATCTCACCCCCCAAACACTCCCCCTCTACTTTTTTTCTTAAGGAAAGAAGCTCTTTATTGCCACTTCATGCCTATCCCCATCTGAATCGGTGCTCTCTTGTTCAGAAGAAATGCAGTTAAGGAGACTGTGCTGCAGATAGTCTCACCTCACCATAAACCCAGACACTTTCTCTGTGCCCTGGTATCGTTGACACAGGCTTGGCTTGGGGCACCTGGCCAGGAGTCTCCACATCACTTTCCCCAAAATTGTCCTAGTCTCAGTTCCCAGAACTGCTTACTGGAAAGCTACTGGGAGCAGATGGGAATGCTCAGTTATAGGATTAGTTATACATTTCTTACTCAGAACCTACATAAATGTTTAATCTAATTCTTCTTAACACAGAAGTAGCCTCCTCCCTCAAACCCTCACAAGAGAAGGGAATCCTGGAGGATGGCTGCCTGAGACAATCTGTTAAAGGAAGCAAAGTCCTTCCTGCAAGGGTGGAATTCTTTGGGTCTTCATTTATTAGATGGGTCATTTTGGCCTTTCATGAATGAGTAAAGAGATTTTTAAAAAGCGGTTCTATGAGGGTGGGAGGTTGGGGGAACAGGTGGTGAGTAATGGGGAGGGCACGTTTTGCATGGAGCACTGGGTGTTGTGCAAAAACAATGAATACTGTTACGCTGAAAAAATAAATAAAATGGAAAAAAAAAGAGGTTCTATGAGTAGGAAATGGCCAATAAAAAAATGTTTTCCTATTAAGACAATGCTGCCCATGTAATTAAATATTTCAAACATGTGCTCGCTTCGGCAGCACATATAATAAATATTTCAAACACAACCTGCTACACAAAATTCAGTTTCAAAATAAATAAGATAATCTCTTCTCAAAATATTCGACCATAGGTTTTCAATTAAACAGCCACATAAGGTTTTACTGTTTAAAATTTTTATTTACTAGATATTTTCAGAAGCATTTCCTATTGAGTCAATAAATTGCAATCCTTGGCTCCCTTGTAAGTCTCCTTTAAGGCTCTATTCTGAGAGTCGCTACATCATTCGGGTCAAAGTTAAAACATGCAAGAGAAAAGGCAACCCACGGAATGGGAGAAGATATTTGCAAATGACAGTACAGACAAAAGGTTGATATCCAGGATCTATAAAGAACTTCTCAAACTCAACACACACAAAACAGATAATCATATCAAAAAATGGGCAGAAGATATGAACAGACACTTCTCCAACGAAGACATACAAATGGCTATCAGACACATGAAAAAATGTTCATCATCACTAGCTATCAGGGAGATTCAAATTAAAACCACATTGAGATACCACCTGACACCAGTTAGAATGGCCACAATTAGCAAGACAGGAAACAACGTGTGTTGGAGAGGATGTGGAGAAAGGGGAACCCTCTTACACTGTTGGTGGGAATGCAAGTTAGTGCAGCCACTTTGGAGAACAGTGTGGAGACTCCTGAAGAAATTAAGAATAGAGCTTCCTTATGACCCTGCAATTGCACTGCTGGGTATTTACCCCAAAGATACAGATGTAGTGAAAAGAAGGGCCATCTGTACCCCAATGTTTATTGCAGCAATGGCTACGGTCGCCACACTGTGGAAAGAACCAAGATGCCCTTCAACGGATGAATGGATAAGGAAGATGTGGTCCATATACACGATGGAGTATTATGCCTCCATCAGAAAGGATGAATACCCAACTTTTGTAGCAACATGGACGGGACTGGAAGAGATTATGCTGAGCGAAGTAAGTCAAGCAGAGAGAGTCAAGTATCATATGGTTTCACTTATTTGTGGAGCATAACAAATAACACGGAGGACATGGGGAGATGGAGAGGAGAGGGAGTTGAGGGAAACTGGAAGGGGAGATGAACCATGAGAGACTATGGACTCTGAAAAACAACCAGAGGGTTTTGAAGGGGCGGGGGTGGGGGTGGGAGGTTGAGGAACCAGGTGGTGGGTAATAGCGAGGGCACATACTGCATGGAGCACTGGGTGTTATGCCAAAACAATGAACACTGTTATGCTGTAAATAAACAAATAAAAAAATTTTTAAAAAAATTAAAAAATAAAAGACATTTAAAATATAAAAAAAAACATGCAAGAGAAAGCACTTTGAAAATTATAAAGCACTACATACTAGATAGTATAAATATTAAATATCAAATTTTGAGTATGCCTAGGATTTCCTTCAGAATAATAGGAAGTGAGGGAAAGGGGAATAAATGAAGCAAGATTTGTCATAAGTAAGTAATTGTCGAAACTGGATGAGGCATACACTAGGGTTCATTATACCATTTTCTCCCCTTTTGTATATATTTGAAATTCTCCACAATAAGATAGTAAAGCTAGGTGGAGCTGTGGAAATTGTAACCATAACCCCTCTTCATTTTGTAGATGAGAAAACCACCTAATGAGGTTAATCGAACTTCTTAAAGCTAGCTGCAGAGCCAGGAGTCAAAATTCTTCTCTGGGCTTCTTCTATGGCCTCACATGAGGGGCCTCAGACAGGAGTCGATTCCTTTGGGCACTATCACCAATATCCCCCAAGTTCTTAAAGCTCCCAGATGGGTCTGGGAGCATGCTCCAGAGAGAGAGACTGCTGCACAGACCTCTAGCTAGAAACAGAGCTGGAGTCAGAGCGAGAGGCCCTGGGCACTTTCTAAAAAGAGCAGAGGCTGGGTGAGGAGGTTTTCTAGCCTGCCCTGCTTGATCGCTGACACCTAGAGCAAGAGTGCCCACAGAACCTGACCTTGGTTTGCTTTATTCTGTCCCAACTCTCCACCCAACTCTCCCAATCCACCCCTTCTCTACCAAAATACCAGGGCTCTGAGCAAGGAGATTCTGGGTTTTCGGGTGTTCAGGGAAATAGATTGGGAACGATTTTACCCACTGCCGGAGGAGAAGGGGGAGGGTCACAGGAAGGATTCTAGAGAGCCTGGAGAGGCCCCCTCCAGCCGAGTAGGATCTGCGTCTGCAAGAGGAGATAGATTTCGGGGTGGGGGGAGCCACCGCTGAGCCCTTAACCATGACAGTAAACAAAAAGAGAAGTTCTGGGGTCCCCTTGCCTTCTGAGGGAGACTTCTGTGCGCCAAAGACCTTCCAATTTCGACCGCTGGAAAAACTGGGGAGTTGGCATGGGTACCAGGTGTCTGGGAAGCTGAGAGCATTCAAGTTTTAAATGCTCTCCCCCCAAGACCAAGCGAATATTCAGAAAGGAAAATGACCTCAAGCAGGGGAGACTGAGATGCCTTAAGTCCTCTGTCACATTCTAGGGCTCTGTCTCATTTGATTGGATTTGGGGACCTAACTGCACCCACTCCCCCAGCCGCCGGAGCCCACCTCAGCCATCTGGAATCCCTGGACTGTCTCCTACTTAACCCACTCTAGTCCCTGAGCTTCCCGTCTGAAGATTCCTCAGAATCTCACCTCTTCGGCGCCCGCTTCCCATATCCTCCCTCTCCTCACCTGCGTGCGCAAATCTCCCCTAGGTCCCTTTGGGGGGCAATTCGCCTCAGGCGTCTACTTTATGTATATTATAAAGGGTACTGGCACGGGTGTCCTCCGCCCAAGGGCAGGGACCCCCTCGACGCTGAACTGACACCCCAAGAGACTTCAAGCTCTGCAGATCCAAAGCGATGGATCTATTAGCCCCCGCGCAGTTATGGCTCTCGGCTTGGTGCCAGCCCCGCGCCCCAGATCCCTGGCCCCCAGCCCCAGGACCTGGAAAGTCTCACCATGGCGGCTGCTCTCCTCGCCGGCTCGCCTCCCAGCTGGGCCTGCCCACCCCAAGTGCTCTAGATAGGGCCGCCTCCGCTGTTGTGACACACTGGGCGGGAGGGGGCCGGGGACAGACATGCCGGGCCAGCAGCTGCCCTGCTGCATCACAGTGCCCACGGAGGGGAGGGACCGGGACAGGTCACAATTGCTCCTCCCCGTCCACTCCCGGCTCAAATCCCAGGGCAGCCGCGATGGCCCCGCCCCGCCTCTGGGTCCTCCCTCGGCATCTTGGGCCACTGCTCCTGCTGCGAATTGCGCGGTTAGGTTCCCAGAGATTCCGTGGCTCCGTTGGGGAGGCAGTCCTATTACCAAGGCGCATTCATAGTCTGTGTGGTCGGCAATTAGCTGGAAAGCTGCTTAGAAAAGAAATGTAAAAGTGCTGCTAGACAAAATGTTCGTCACTGCCCAAACTTCCATACTCTTCTGCCGCCAAACACTAGCCACCTGATTGGGGTTTAGTTGACTGTAGTCATCCTAAACCCAGAAGAGTGCGGGTCTCCCTGCTAGGAGGAGTAGGCTTCCAAGCTCGGCTCTGCTTCTTACCTGTCTGTGCTTGAGCAAGTTGCTGAGTCTCTGGTCTAGTAACCTCTTTCTACTTCCATCAAAGACTACGTCCATCAAAGACTGGACAATTACCTGAGATAACATGTATAAAACCATAAAGCTCCAGGTACACAGCAGGTGCTCAATACTTAAGCTGTTTCTGTTTCTACTGCTCTATCGGTATATATCACTCTTCCACCATTATTTTCAAATCTCTTTCTTGATCCATTTATCATCACTCCCTCTTCCTACATTTAAGCCCAGAATGTACTAAGCGATATCAGGGATCTGGCTTCCTCTCTGCCCAATAATAGGGCCTCCTCTTGGGGGCCACAGGACGTTGAAGGGCAAGGGATTTCCCCTACTAGTTGGAGATGGCTGGGAGCAACTGGGTCTGGCCTTGGTATGAGCCCTTCTCTTTACACTTCAGATTTTGAAAACATTATTAAACCTCCACTTTCCCCAGCAGAGGCCAATCAATCTCTGCTGAAATATGAAACCAAGTCTCACATCCCACCTTTCTCAGGCACCTGACCACCAACCATCTAGTCACTCCAGGCAAATTCATGGCTTTTCTGCAAGACACTGCAAGACAATAGAGCTGCTTTCACCAAAGTACTAACACATACAGTATAACCCACAGATACATACAGTACTTATTAGATTATGAGCTGAATTTTTGTCTGTCTTAAATGTAAGATCCTGAAAACTGAGAATCATGATTAAGCTAACTCCCAAGCATGTAATGGTAAATGCTCAATAAAGGATAACGACTACATATTTCTTTCTCTTCCAAATCCATATCGTATTCCATTACTTCTTCCATTACATTTAGCACTTTCCACTTAGAATTCTAGATAATGTGGGTGTGCATGTGTTTTAACATCCCTACAAAATTGGAACACCTTAAAGGCAAGGATTGTGTTGTTCTCCCCATCAAAAGTAGCTAGTTGACCTTAGATATTTGCTCAAAGGATACAAAATTACAGATACAAAGGGGTACATGTACCTCCATGTTTATAGCAACATTATCAACAATAGCCAAACCATGGAGAGAGCCCAAATGTCTAACAACTGAAGAATAAAGAAAATGTGGTATATGCATACAATGGAATATTACTCAATAATCTAAAAGAATGAAATCTTGCCATTTACAATGACACAGACGGAGCAAGAGTGTATTATGCTGAAATAAGTCAGTCAGAGAAATATGATCTCACTCATATGTGGAATTTAAGAAAAAAACAGATGAACATATGGAAAAGGGAGGGGAGAAAAAAAGGAGAGAAGGAAACAAACCATAGAGACACTTAACAACAGAGAATAAACTGAGGGTTGATGGAGGGAGGCAGGTGGGGGATGGGCTCAACAAGTAATGTGTATTAAAGAAGAAACTTGCTATGATGAGCACTGGTGCTGTACGTAAGTGACGAATCACTGAATTCTATTCCAGAAACCAATATTGCACTGTATTCTCACTAATTAAAACTTACATTAAAAAAGACCTGCTGTGTGGCCATAGGATTGACCACAGACCCAATATGAGTGTCCATTTGTGTATCTGGCACACAGAGGAGTGAGAGCCCCATAAAGTTACAGAGATAATAGCAAAGTCAAGACTGAGAACAGCTGGGTTTGGATTCCTGGAAAGTCTGGGACAGAGGCCAAGACAGAATCCAGGGGGCAAAGTTGAGTGGTTAATAGATCAATAAGCCCACGGTGAGCTGCCCCAGGGTCAGTGTCCATGAGCCAGGCACGGACACAGCAGAGGCTGGAGTGGGAGAGAGCCATCTGGGAGACCCGGACCTCTGAAAGCTCATGAGCACTTCACTTTCAATCAATTTCACTGATATTTATTGAGTACCTACAATGTGTCAGATACTGTCTAGGTTGGGGGATATAGCAATAAATGCATCAGACCAAAAAAAAAAAAAAAAAAAGTAGCTAGTTGAGTGCATCAAAGATGCTCAATAAACATTGTTGAATAAAATGATATTTGCGGTTCTCTTTGTGAACCAGCAAATAGATTGTGAAAAGGTTCTTAATGTCCCAAGATAAAAATGACAATGGGGAGATGGAGAGGAGAAGGAAGTTGAGGGAAACTGGAAGGGGAGGCAAACCATAAGAGACTATGGACTCTGAAAACAACCTGAGGGTTTGTTTTTTTTTTAAAACCTAGTCTTTTTTTTTTTTTTTAGATTTTATTTATTTATTTGACAGACAGAGATCACAAGCAGGCAGAGAGGCAGGCAGAGAGAGAGAGAGAGAGGAGGAAGCAGGCTCCCCACTGAGCAGAGAGCCCGATGCGGGGCTCGATCCCAGGACCCTGAGATCATGACCTGAGCTGAAGGCAGAGGCTTTAACCCTCTGAGCCACCCAGGCGCCCCAACCTGAGGGTTTTGAAGGGGCGGGGGTGGGAGGTTGGGGGAATCAAGTGGTGGGTAATAGGGAGGGCACGTATTGCATGGAGCACTGGGTGTTGTGCAAAAACAATGAATACTGTTAAGCTGAAAAAAATTAATTAATTAATTAAATATATATATAAAAAAACTCTTCTAAAAAATGATAATGACAATACTAGTGATTATGATGATGCCCTTTGAACTTTGTCATCGTTCCTGTAAGGACCTATTTAGAAATTGTCCCTGTTCCCCTTCCCCCAGGGGATTTACTTGGAGACAATTCCCGGAAACCAGCTCCAGGTAACAAAGCCCAAATGCAAGGGTGGGTCAGGCCTGGTGGAGACATCAGATGAGTGGGGGTTTGCATACTGTCTCCCTGGTTACCAAGGGGTAGGGACCCACACCCTCTGGAAGCCTTTTTGGCGCCAATCCTAATCAAGGTGTAATAGGCTGGTTCTAATGTCTACTAGGGTAAATTGTAATTCAATTGGTCACCTAGCATCACTGTGGAATTTCCTGTGTGTGTTACAATCTCATTGGTCACCTGTGCCTGGCTGACCACATGGCCTTTGCCCTTAAAAGCCAGTCTGTGAAACAGAAGGGTCGCCCTCTCTTGTAAGAGGTGTGGCCCGGAACCCAGTCTGTGAAACAGAAGGGTCGCCCTCTCTTGTAAGAGGTGTGGCCCGGAACGTTCGGTTAGATTCTTGATGCTTGGCACGAAATAAAGCTTTCCTTGACCTTCGCCTTATATCAGTCTCGCTCCTTTAATCACGGACCCATTATTTGGGCATAACACTTCCCTTTCTGGGGTTTGGGCTGGAGGGAGCCATGACTACCCCATAAATGCTGGATTGTGCCCCCCCATTCCTATATTGAAGCCCTAATCCCCGCTGGGACTATTTGGAGACAGGGCCATTAGGGAGGTAATTAAGGTTAAATGAAGTCACAAAGAGTGGGGCCTTAATTCAATAGGTCTAGTGTCCTTATAGGAAGATGAAGTGACACCAGCAGTGCATGTGGACAGAGGAAGGTCACATGGGGACATGAAAAGGAGGCTGTACATAAATCAGAAAGAGAGCTCTCACCAGAAACTGACCCTGCTGATTGTTAGTCTTGGATTTCCAGCCTCCAGAGCTGTGAAGAAATTCATTTCTGTTGTTTAAGCTACCCAGTGTGTGATATTTTGTTATGGCAGCTGGAGCAGATGACTGTGGCCTTAGAGTCTTTGGGTTTTAAACAAACAAACAAACAAACAAAAAACCTTGCTTCCCTTTAGTTTTTAAGTCCTCTGTCTTAAAATTATTTGAGGGAGACAGTATGAGCACTTTACTGATTGGATGTCTGCACCTGACCTGACCCACCCTTGTATTGGGGCTTTGTTACCTGGGACTGGTTTCCCTGACTTGCTTTTAAGTAAGTTCCCCGGGGCAGCAGGGTCAGTTTAAGTTTTACTGCATAAACAACAAAAAGGCTACCGAGGTGGGGCCGCTCTGGCTAAATAGGCCCTTACATTAGAAAAAAAAAAAAAAAAAAACAAAAAAGAAGAAGAAAGAAAACAGATGTTAACTCTGTTAAGAAGTAGAGTTGTGGGGCACCTGGGTGGCTCAGTGGGTTAAAGCCTCTGCCTTCAGCTCAGGTCTTGATCCCGGGGTCCTGGGATCGAGCCCCACATCAGGCTCTCTGCTCAGCGGGGAGCCTCTGCCTGCCTCTGCCTGCCTCTGCCTACCTGTGATCTCTGTCTGTCAAATAAATAAATAAAATTTTAAAAAAAAAGAGGTAGAGCTGGGATGAGTACTCAGGGAGTTTGGTAGCAAAGGCTAAGCTCAAATGCTGTCATTACCTATAAACTGGAACTGGAAGGGAAAAATGCAGGTAGGGAGGACTTCTCATCCTCTTATCTTAGACTTTGAGAGTCCACATACCTAGGCTGGGGCTCCCAGGGGTGTGTATTAAAGATGGAGTTCCCATGGGAAGGGAGACTGGGAAGCCAGAGGAAGAGATACAAAAACAGATCTGTTAATTTCCAGGCACCTACACTGCTATTGTAAGGGCCTATTCAGCCAGAGCGGCTCCACCCCAGTTGAACAGCCATTTTGTTGTTTATGCAGTAAAACTTAAATTGATCCCCTGCCCCCCCAGGGGAACTTAATTAAAAACAAATCCGGGAAACCAGTCTCAGGTAACAAAGCCCAAATACAAGGGTGGCTCAGGTCAGGTGGAGATATCCAATCAGTACGTCGTGCATACTGTCTCCCTAGCTACCAAGGAGTGTGGGCCCCCCCTTTTGGGCACTAATTCTGACCAAGGTGATAGGCTAATTCAAGTAGCCAATTGAATTACAATTCGCCACCCATGTGTGACCTAGCATGACTGTGCAGCTCATCTGTGTGTTACAATCTCATTGGCCACCTGTGTGTGGCCAGCCCCAACCACATGGCCTTTGCTCTATAAAAGTTAGTCTGTACGGCAGGGAGGGGTCACCCTCTCTGTGAGAGGCGAGGCCCAAACGGTCGGTTTGATTCTCGATGCTTGGCGTGAAATAAAGCTTTGCTTGACCTTCACTTTGTATCAGTCTCGCTCCTTTGACCATGGACCCAACACTGTGAGACTACAAATTCCAGACAGCAGATTAGATTTTATAATCAGATTATCTAGATTCAGGTACTCACCATACTTACTTAACTCTGGTTATCCTCTAGCATTAAGTACACTCACATAAACACATTAATGGCCAAGCTGTTTCTCTGATGCTGCCTGGTACTAAGAGAAGGATGGGAATCTTTGGCCACAGTAGTCACAGATGAAGCGGTTCCCTTTGAGGTCTGCTGCTGTAGTCACCAGCATTAAGAGACCACCAAGGAGAAGGTGAGTCTCAATAAACTTGGAGTCACACAATCCAGTTTACCTTCTCCTGGGCAAATCTCCTTTCGAAAGCAAGCTTAGAGTGTCTGGGTTGTTTTGTTTTAAGCTAGGGAAGACAGCATTTTCCTAAAGGCCCTAATTCTTCCCCTGCTCACTCCTCCCAAAAGGTTGATGCCAGAAATGGTAACTTTCAGTGCATCATCTCCATAACTTTAGCTTTTAATCCCTGTTAAACTCACCTCCCCCCTCCCCCCTCCCAGGGAGTGGGCAGCCCTTTAGGCCAACATCAGTCAGCCACATAGAATTCAGCAGAAAGATCAGCCAGTGAGAATGTGAGGTAGTGGGCACTTAGGCTTGGGGGTCAAAGACAAGACTAGCAAATGGCAGAGAACACTGAGGTTGGGGAACTGAGAAAAAACTCATTTCCCTCACAAGTTAGCTCAAGCTAATTAGAGGCCAGTGCAGAAGCCCTTACCCTCATTGCATCTAAGGTTCTGTTACAGATCATGTAACCACTTTCTTCAGCTGCCAGCTCCTAAAAGAGCATCAACAGATATGTGTGGGATAAAGTGGCACCATAGGAATGATAGGGCAGTTAAGTCATTACCTTCTTCTTTCTGAGGCTTTGGTATTCTGTGTATAGTTAATGCTTTACTTGTTAGGTATTTGCCTCCTGTTGGACACTGAAACAATTGGTTGAAGTATCCTTTTTTTTTTTTTTTTTTTGGTCCAGTTCTTTCACTATTGCTGAGTATTGCAAGGTGAGCCAGTCTCTCTAGACCACACCCTGGCAGTATGCTAAATGAGCTGGAAACCTTCTCACCAATGCTGTTATAAATTGACAATGGAAAATTATCCCAAGAAAATAATATACAAGGAAAATAATAGTACTGTTTCATGGCTTTTTCATATGCATCCACTTAGAGCTGCTATTCATATTAGCAAAAATCAAAAAGAGCTGAAATGGCCAACATATTAATAGGAAGGAATACAGGGCACCTGCGTGGTTCAGTTGGTTAAATGTCTGCCTTTAGCTCAGGTCATGCTCCCAGAGTCCTGGGATGGAGTCCCGCATTGGGTTCCCTGCTCAGCAGGGGTCTGCTTCTCCCGCTCCCTCTGTGCTTGTGTGAGTGCTCTCGCTCTCTCTCTCAAGTTAATAATTTTTAAAAAATAGGAAAGAATACTATATGACTACTAATGTACAGCAGTGGGTTGAATTGTCCCCAAAAGACATGTCCACTCAGAACCTCACACTGTTATTTGGGATGTCAGTTTTAAAGATTTCATTTATTTATTTGACAGACAGAGATCACAAGTAGGCAGAGAGGCAGGCAGAGAGAGAGAGGAAGGGAAGCAGGCTCTCCACTGAGCAGAGAGCCTGATGCGGGGCTCGGACCCAGGACCCTGAAATCATGACCTGAGCCGAAGGCAGAGGCTTTAACCCACTGAGCCACCCAGGTGCCCCTGGGATATCAGTTTTTTTAGATGCAATTAAGATGTATCAAGATATAGGGGCGCCTGAGTGGCTCAGTGGGTTAAAGCCTCTGCCTTCAGCTCGGGTCATGATCCCAGGGTCCTGGGATCGAGTCCTGCATCAGGCTCTCTGCTCCGCGGGGAGCCTGCTTCCTCCTCTCTCTCTGCCTGCCTCTCTGCCTGGTTGTGATTTCTCTCTGTCAAATAAACAAAATATTAAAAAAAAAAAAGATGTATCAAGATGCAATCAGGATTAGGGTGGGTCCTAATTCAACGACAAGTTCCATTATAAGCATCAGAAAAGAAGATAGAAACACAGCAGGCCAAAGGAGAGGTACATCTCTACAAAGGTAGAGATGGGAGTTTTGCTGGCCCAAAGCAGTGAATATGAGGAGTCACTCATTTCTCCAGAAAGGGATTCTCTAGTGTCTTCCATGCTTTTTTCAAGAGTTCATTATTCTGAACTCTTTATTCTGACATCTTTCTTATATCCATATTGATTAGGTCTCTGGCAGTCAGTATGGCCTTTTGTTCTCTTTTTTTGGGGTGAGTTTTATCATCTTGTCATTCTTAAAGAAAATGATCCTTTTCTATTTGTAGAATTGCAGTAATTCTCTTAGATCTCCGGCTGAGTTCACAGGTGTTCAGAATGATTTGATAGCTAGTTGAATCCCAGAGACCAGACAAAACCAAGGTGCCCTACTCGTGTCTCCGCCATTTTTCTCTCTCTCCATGTGAGAAGCCACTCAGATCTGAAAAAGGCAAGGAAGGATTCTCCCATACAGCTTTCAGAGAGAGACGCCTTGATTTTGGACTCCTGGTGTCCTGTGCTGTGACAGAATAAATTTCTGTTGTTTTAAGCTGCCCAGTTTGTCAAAATCTGTGACAGCCACCCTAGGAAACAAACACATATAGAAAGGAAGTAGATAATGCTGGAAACTGAGTAGATGATAATATTAAATGAAAAAGCTGCAGAACTCCAAGTAGTCGACATATGCTTATGATAAACAAATATGAATGTATATCACAGAGAAGATTTAGGCTACTTAATTTTCATGGGTATTTTTTAGTCAAGTTGTTTGAATAAGTAGAAAGTATTTTTTTAAGATTTTATTTATTTATTTGACAAAGAGATCATAATCAGGCAGAGAAGCAGACGGGGGGGACAGTATTTTTTTTTAAGATTTTATTTATTTATTTGACAGAAAGAGAGATATCACAAGTAATCTTGGGTCCTAATCTGGCTCTTCTGCTACATGGAATGGACTTTATTTTTAGGTTGTTTTAACAGTCCATGTTACTTATTACATTTTTAACATATCAAATACTTTCTAAGGGGTGCCTGGGTGGCTTAGTGGGTTAAGCCTCTGCCTTCGGCTCAGGTCATGGTCTCAGGGTCCTGGGATCAAGCCCCACATCAGGCTCTCTGCTCAGCAGGGAGCCTGCGTCCTCCTTTCTCTCTACCTGCCTCTCTGCCTACTTGTGATCTCTGTCTATCAAATAAATAAAATCTGAAAAAAAATGAGATCTTGCCATTTGTGACAACATGGATGGACTTAGAGTGATTTTATTTATATGTGGAATCTAAAAAACAAAAGAAATGAATAACAAAAAGCAGAAACAGACCCATAAATACAGAAGACAAACTGATGGTTGCCAGAGGGAAGGGGAGTGAGGGGAGGGGCAAAACAGATGAAGGGGAGTGCGAGATGATGAGGGAGCAGGAGGCTGGCTGAGGACAAAGCAAAAGCTGGCACCTTGCACCCCCTCTCCACCCACTCCCCTCGGTAATATGTGTGATATTCCTCAGGCACCTCTAACTGCCATAAAAGAGAAACAAATACTTAACTTGCAGAGATCACAATCCTGCAAGACAGGAGTCTCCCTGGTTTACCAATGTCCTGGAGATTTACAACAAAGACGCTATTTTAACAATAGCACAATTTCCAGAGGCAAATAACTCAGTTCCTCAAGCCCTAAATAAAGTTAAATTTCTTCTAAACCCAAATCTCACTAACACAGACACTTGATGGTTGAAATGTGAAACTTTATCTCTAGATCTCCAAGATAGTGTTGAGAATCATTCCTAAGCATATGGCCCACTGATATACATCTAAAGGGTCTCACAATAAGATTTTTACTACTAGTAAAAATAACCTTTCTCCCAACAATAGTTAGTCCCTCGAGGTCCTGGAGACCTTGCTTCCAAAATTCCTTACAGACTAACATCATCCCCTTTGTTCTCACCTACCCAGCTCCTGTGTATATAACCAACCACTCTTCACATACCCGGGGCAGCAGTTCTTTCTGCCCACGGGTCCTGTCCCTGTGCTTTAATAAACCACCATTTTGCACCAAAGATGTCTCAAGAATTCTTTCTTGGTCATCGGCTCCGGACCTCAGCCCACCGAACCTCACCTAGGTTCTAGAACTTCATCACACCTATTTCCAAAAGTTCACATTATAGTAACATATTTCCCTTTATCTCCCTCAAAATCATACTAATTCTTTGAAAAAATAAAAAAGGAATAAAACAGTGTATGTAACATACTACAACTGTGTTTTTAGAAAAAGAAAAAATAGGATCTATATCCATTTTTTTTAATGTATGTGCAAAGAAACTCTAGAAGAAGAAATTAAAAATGAATAGCAGTGGCCAGTAGTTGGGAGAGGAAGGAACTTGCTGAATAATAGACAGGAATGGAAGGTTCTTCACACTAGGCCTCTTCATACTTTTTTTAAAATTACATTTGATTGTGCTGCATATTCAGAAAAATAAATACATTCTTAAATAAATATATAAAAAAAGGCTTGGCACTTCCTTAAGTAGTTACAGTCTCCTGCAAAGCCCAGTTCCTAAGCTGAGAACCAGGAATTGGGGAAGGCTATGTGTTTCACAGTCTGACAATGACGAATGATCTATAACTATGAATAAATGGATGATCTAACATTACTGACTCTCCCCTCCCACATCTCACACTTAATTAATGCCAATGGTAAGAATAACTAACACTATATGCTCACTATATGCTATGAACTTTTTACATGTTGGCGCCATTTAATCTTCACAACAAACCTATGAAGTAAATACAATTTTTATCCTCATTTTGCAGACAAAGAAAGTAAGGCACAGGAAAGACAGTTCACCCAGGGTGAAAGTTGGGAAACCAAGATATGAACTAAGGTATTAGGGTCCCAGGGCCCACACTCTCAAACACAATCCCACATTGCCTCTCACTTATACGGCAAAATCATCCCCTTGGATTTAAACTTGATTTCTTTAAAAAAAAAAAAAAAAGGGCTTTGCAAAATTTCTGTGTTTCTTGGAAAGAGTAATGGGGCATACCTTTTAACCATTGTCCTTAGTGCCTCTGAGACAGCTAACTGTCACCTAGGAGAACATGAAATCCACAAACAGGACAAAACAGTAATGATTACTAAGAGGGAAGGGGGTAGGATCTTCAGAATGTTCCAGAGCAGTAGGTACCTGCTGGGAGGAGGCCGCCATCCACAGTCAAGAGACCAAATGCTCAGGGAGATCTGAGTGGGTAGGGTGACTCTTTTAGGGTAACAAGACAATTTTAGCAGCATTCCAGCTTGACAATGGATTAGGAAGGGTGAGCAAAACTCTCAGACAACACTTTGAAAGGGATCAAAGACACAGAGTAGTTTCTTTCAAAGAAAGTAGCCCATTCCTTGGGATCCAGCTCAGTCTATTGGTAACCAAGTGCCTGGCTTATCCATCTAAGTCGTCTAATAGAACCACAAGCTTGTATTTATATCTGCACTGAAGGACACCTGCCAGGCTGTCTTTGTCATTACTGGTACACCTGAGAAGGAATACCTCGTCCTCTTTCCCTCTGCAGTGAGCTGAGCAATGATACTGTAAAACAGGTGCCAAAACCCTGTGTCCTTTCTTCTCTTTCTAACTCCACCTCCACCCTTCAACCCTGATGCTTGCCTTTCTGCTCACTCTCTTTACTGCTCCTATTTCTTCCTCCTCTAATTCTCAAAACCAAATCCAAGTTTATTCAAAAAATCTTTATTACATGGCCTATTACCTGCATGGCCTCATTCTATTTGTTACAGAGGATATAAGAACATGAACTCTGGTGTCAGTCTGCCTAGGTTCAGATCCCAGCTTTACCACTTATTAGCTATGGGACAACTGGGCAAGTTACTTAACCTCCCTGTATCTGTTTATTATCTATCTAAAACAGAGATAATACCTGCCTCATTGGCTTATTAGAAGGCTGAATTAGCTAATATAAGTGCTTAGAATGGTGCCTGGCACATAGAAGTATCTTATGAATGTTGGCTATTATTATTAGAAGATGTGGTCCCTGTCTCATACAAAAGGCTTGTTAGAGAGACAAGATATGGCCTTCTAAAATAGTTAAAGAACAGGGGCGCCTGGGTGGCTCAATGGGTTAAGCCTCTGCCTTCAGCTCAGGCCATGATCTCAGGATCCTGGGATTGAGTCCCATATCGGGCTCTCTGCTTGGCAAAGAGCCTGCTTCTCTCTCTCTGCCTGCCTCTCTGCCTACTTGTGATCTCTCTCTGTCAAATAAATAAATAAAATCTTTAGTTAAAGAACAAAACAATGAGTTTTGGGAGTACTCAGGTCATAATCCCAGGGTCCTGGCATCAAGCCCTACATCCAGCTCCCTGCTCATTGAGGAGTCCGCTTCTCCCTCTCCCTCTGCTCCTCCCCCAGTTGGTGCTCTCTCTCTCTCAAATAAATAAAATCTTTTTTAAAAACCAATAAATTAAAAAAAAAAAATAATAAAATGCAGGGCACCTGGGTAGCTCAGTGGGTTGAGCTGCTGCCTTCAGCTCAGGTCATGATCTCAGGGTCCTGGGATCGAGTCCCACGTTGGGCTCTCTGCTCAGGGGAGAGCCTGCTTCCCTTCCTCTCTCTCTGCCTGCCTGTCTTGTGATTTCTCTCTGTCAAATAAATAAATAAAATCTTTTAAAAAAAAATGCAGTGACTTTTTTCTATACTGACATATTTCTACAAAAATCCTTTTGTTTTTCAACCAAATCTCCAAATCTTGTTTGCGTCAGTCCCTAACTCAGAGAGTATAATAGGGACAAGGAGATGTTAAAAGTTTCAAAGAAATAGGAGCTTGGAAATTGTGTTAAATATGAGCTTGGGTCAGTTATTAAAATTAGAAGTAGATAATAAAATCCCACCCGACTATTGTGATCTGGCTGTGTTGGTGAAAGCGGGCCTTAGTGGACATTTCACTGTTCCATTATACCCAAAGCTATTTAGCCACCACACAACAATTGGCATCTTCTCCCTCAGCCTGACCTTTCCTAGATCATTTCTTTCTTTTTTTTTTTTAAACTCTCTTTAGTAGAAGGCACCCAGCTGAGCCAGTTAATCCCAGTTTCAAACAAATCATTCTGTCTGAAAATTTACATTTTTTTCACAGCTTTTGAAGCTCCTGGGCTACCAACAAGGTTAGATGCTTAAAAACAAAAAAAAACAAAAAACTAAAGGGCGCCTAGGTGGCTCAGGTGGTCAAGCACCTGCCTTTGGCTCAGGAAATTGTCTCAGGATCCTGGGATGGAATCCTGCATTGGGCTCCTGTCTCAGCAGGGAGCCTGCTTCTCCCTCTGCCTGCTCCTTCTTCTTGTCCTTGCTCTCTCTCTCTCTGACAAATAAATATTTTTTTTTAAAAGACCTGAAAGAAAATCAATCAGCATTAACAGTGGTTATCTCTGAGTAGGGGGATCCTGAGCCCCATATTTGCTTCTATGCAATTATTAATATTTTCCAAAATATATATGCCCTTCTTTAACACAAGAAAAAGAGTCATTGTTTTACCAGGAGACCTGGAGGTCTAGAGGGCCAGAAAACAGTATCTGGATCCCTACTTTATCATTGGAGGAATGGCACAGGGAGGGATTTCATAGGCTGCTTATGGAATTGTGCACATTGCCTTTAACCTCACTTCCTACCAGTCCATAAAACTGAAGTTTCCAAAGGGAGGGAAGCAAAAGGGCCCTACTTTCTTCTAGTGAACATTTCACGTATTAAATTCCAAAGGGGTGCAATGGCAAGGAGGTTGCCTCAGCCAGAGAGTAAAATTAATAGAATTACAAAAGGCCTCCCCTGTGGATGCCAGAGATGGAACTCCATTGGCCCTGGGACACCTTCATGCAAGAAGTGAAAGAGGGCAAGGTAATGAACAGGTGCCTATTTGCAACTTATGTCAAGCCTTTCTCTTTCTGCCATTTCCTCTGGCTCTTTCCAGCAGATGGCAGAGGCTGCTTGAGTGCCAGTCCAGATTCAGAAAAATTGAATGTCCAGGGTGAGCAAGGGTCTGGTCTTATCCATCCACCATGGCTGTGGTAATTACCTACAGGCTGGACAGACTGCTCCATGCTTGCTAGGAAGTGACCGTAAAGAGGTAAGACCAATACCTGTTAATCTCAGAGTTAGAGTTGCTGTGTTTCTCTGCTTAGGGGAGGGTGGAGAGGTTTCAGTATCCTAAAGAGGGAAAGTGTGGGGGTTTTTTCTACACTGCAATCCTATCACACAATGGAATGCCGAATACCTAGTAAGAATGAGCCAGCTCTACATGAGCAGATGAGGAACAATCATAAAGATTAATTAAATGACTGTGGTGGACTCTGGGCAGGAAACTGAAAGTGGGGGGAAAAAAAGATAATTCTTTTCCATGAATATCCTTTGGTAACTTTTGAATTCTGTACCATATATATAAAACTTCCGTACGATTTTTAAATCATCTACATACCCACGTAGTCTACATACATGCAAGAGGCAGATCCCCTGCATGAAGCTATAACATACCTCTTCAGTTCCTTAATGCCACTTCTAGAATCAGAACAACTATGTCCTTGACCAGCCCATCCACTTCCACCCCTGTGATTGCCCACAATAGCTTAATTTCATCTCTCCACCTCACCCCAACCTCCCTAGCCTCCTATCTGATCACAAAATGCCATTACCCATTGCTACTCTCCTTAGCATCCCTAAATTTTAAAATATCTGTTCTATGTTGTATTCTCTCAGAACCCAGTAAAACTAATCCACTCACTCCACCTAAAGTTACCCCTCGTGGACATATTTGCATATTAACAGTGAATTTAAGCTAGAGAGTGACTGGTTTTAGGGCAAGTGAAGCAGAATCATAGCACAGTGAAAGGAATACCAGATTTGAAGGTCCAGGGACCTTCATCTTATTCAGGCTGAGAGACTCAGGGCAAATAACTTCACCTCTCTCGGTCTCAATTTCCTTAACTGAAAAAAGGGGGCAGGGGAATGGGGTGTATAAGAGACCATCTTCCCAGATCTAACATTCTACAAAATCCCACCATACAATGCTGATTGCCATCACCTCTGAACTTGATGTATACTGTGTGTGTTCAACAGCATTTCCTGAAAGAAATAGAATGTGAGTCATATATATATATATGTATATATATATATGACTCACATTAGCCTAGTCAAGATAGATATATAGATTTTATATATATATATATCTCATTTTAAGCATTCTAGCACCCCCACAAAAAAAGTAGAAAGAAACAACTGAAATTAATTTTAATAGATTTTATTTAACCCAACATACCCAAAATATTATCATTTCAACATGCAATCAATATAAAAATTATTGTTTCCATTTTTATAGTCCTAAATCTTCAAAATCCAGTGAGCATTTTACATTTACAGAACATCTCAATTTGTACCAGCTCAAAAGCCACCTGTGGCTAATGGCTACCATGTTGGACAGCACAGGTCTAAGTCTAACAAGCAAGCCCTCCCTTCATTTCTGACCTCATTAAGGTCAGACATGAAGACTGATATGAATACCAGCCTCCATTCTTAGAAAAGATCAAAGTTATCAGAGCAGTTCTGGTTCTGAGTTCCTTGACTGACTAGGAAGGTAGCTGGGGCTGGTTGCCAGACAATATTGCGGAGTTCAAGACAAACATCACACAGAGAACCTAAAGGCCTAGAAGCTGAATATGGAAGAACTTCAGGGGACAGACAGAAAAAGGAGTTGGGTATAGTCAGGTCTTTTTACTCAGACTTTTCATAATACAAAATACACCAAAAGTACATGGACCTTTTGTCCTGACAGCTATAGCACTTCATTAATTTAAACACCTCTAATAGCTTCATATTTCCTAGGTGCTTGGCTAGGCCCAGAAGTCCCTATGAAATAATAACTAACAGATGAGGACACTGAGGCTGAGATAGGATACGTCACTTTCCAACAGTCACATACCTCGTGAGTGGTAGAGCAGGGATCCAAACACTGCAACAAGCCACATTCCCCAGCATCAAAGAGCTCACAGTTACTGGAGGTAACAAAGGACTTTGCAATTATAAGGCTATGGGGTCACTAACATAAAAAGGTGGAAGCAGGCATCAAGAGAGGATTCCCAATAAACAAATAAACAAATAATAATAAAATTATTAAAAAAAAAAAAAAAGAGGATTCCCAAAGGTAACCCTTGAGTAAGTCTGGAAATTTGAGGAGCTAACCAGGCAAAAAGTGGGAGCTGGGCCTTCCAAAGGGAACAGCAGGTGCTAAAGATACAGCAGTGTGAAGGAGCACGAAATGTTCAGAAAACCGTGACTGGCTAGGCCTCTGGAGGGCAGTGCGCATGAGCAACAGAGGCCCCACATAAAAGTGGAGGGATTAGCCGAAACCAGTGCCTAAGGGGCCTTAAATTCCATGATGAATTTAAGAAGAAATGCCACATGAGGCATGCAAAGTCATTAAAGAGTTTTATCTAGGGTAGAGAAATGGACCAGATTTTCATTTTGAGAAATCATTCCAACAGATCTCAAGGCTTACCTGTCTCTTTTCCTCTTCTCAGGGTTCTTAACTCTACTTAAAAGTCCATATGTAAAAACACAGATTTGTTTCCTACAGAGGTGGACTACACCCTAGGGACTCACCTCCCAAAGGCCTGTGAGTTTTATTTTTCCCACCCGCTTTACTAAAGACAAACTGTTGACTTGGAACGCCTGAAAGCCAGCCTCTCAGAAACTACTAAGCATCTCCTCTATTCCTGGCATCAACACTGCCTGAAGCCCCAGCAGGGGGCAGTTTGCTTGGCCTTCAGCCTCAAAAAGGCTAGCCCCTGCTGGAAGCCTTTTACAATTCCTATAGCATAGTGGTGTTTTACATTTATTTGCACAGAAACTTGTAAGATTCTTGTGGCTGGTGACAGAAAACGCTGAAACATTTCAAATACCCAAATGCTATGGCCCCAATGTGTCCTCCTCCTCCTAACAATGAATTGTTCATTGCCTTCGAAACCCGTATCTCCCCTCTGGCCAACTCCCTTCATACATCCCTTCCAGCTCACCTGATTACCCAGTTCCATTTTCAGCTCATCAGCCTCTGAGGCTGACCTACTTTTCAAGGCCACACAAGCAGAAAAATTTGCACATTATACAAAGAATAGACTATAACTAGAACAACAGGACACAGAGAGGGGGGAGGGGAACCAGCAACGGTGTATACCAAGGAGACAGGCAGAACCTGGTTAGACAGCCATCAGACAAAGTACAAAAATACCACTGCAGAGCAGGGAGAAGGAACTAAAAGGAAGAAAGAGAACACAGGAATACTGAGTACTGAGTGTGTAATAGAGCAGGACTTGGCCACTGACAACCTGGAAAGTTGAGCTGAAGCCCAAGAAACACCAAACAAGATCACTTTACCCAGTGAGAAGAGCGGAGCAGCCTTACTTTGCTTTCAACAGTTACCTGGGTGGTTCTGAAAGCCACGTCCTGGTCTGAAAAGAGAGGACCCAAGCAGCTTCAAGCCTACTGCAAAACCATAGGAATGGTATATTGATAAATAACTTCTCTATGCTCCTCTCCACAGATCTGGTGGAGAAGAGCAGAGAAAGAAATAAGAGGCCCTCTCAGATCTTCACTCTGCCTTACTAAGGGCCTGACCTGTGAGGCAATTTTCAGAGGTTAAGTTTTCCACACAAGTGAAAGGCCAAGGGTCATTGCATCAGAGTTTTCTGAACTTCCAGCTTCATTAACACTCTGACCTAAAAAACCAATCCCTTGCTTTTACCAAGAAGATGGAATATTTCATGGATACACTCTCCGTTCCCAAACCCCTCCTTTAGAAGGAGCCTTTGGGTATAAGGGAGTATTATTCTAGAGGACTTGTGCTTCCTGGCCCTACTTTGTTCCCGCATTACCAACCAACACCAGCCAAACTGGGGTGCAAAGGGGAGAACACTCGGGTGGCAAAACATAGTTCACCAGACTGGATCAACTTTTTCTAGAATTGGGGCTGGCCCCACTCCTGTGGGGCCACAGCCAGCAACAGGAGGACCACCATGGATGAGTTATTCTGCTTCTGTCATGGCAGACCTGAGGAGTAGAGAGGTTGAGTGGAATGGGAAAGACCACTCAATCGTGGATAGGAAGCCGGTAGAGAGAAAACATGGCCTCTTGGATCCGATGGAAGAGCTGAGCCAGCTTGTAGAGGAAGGGCAAAGAAGAAGGAGAAGCTGCAGGGAGAAGGAAGACTGTTGTCAGTATGCCTGCCTTTACTCCCCTCTTCTTCCCCTCAGCCTCAAGTCCCATCCCTTGGAAATGGAAGTATGGGTTATTTTTTTAAAGCATATGTTGATGCTTAATGTTATTTGCTCCTCCTTCCCTTCCCAGCAATAAAGAAAACCTTCATTTTCTCTAGGATATATTCTCTGGGATATATTTTCTTCACTTGGATTACAGTGACCTTAAGTTTGCTAAGAATAAGAAAACATACATTTTAGCCGAGCTTTCTGATACATACACACACAAAAAACTGATAATGGTGACTGCCTCTGGGAATATAAATTTGAGAAGAGACTTCACTACATTCTTTTTCATACATTCTCAACCTGTAGCCAAGTGACAGTATTGCGTATTTTTATCTAAGTTAATTATATTAAAAATAAAGTACAATCTAACTCTTTAGAATTAGGGCTGAGTTGATTGGTTGGTTTTTCCTTATTTGCTTACCGATTTTTTTAACTGATTTTTTCTTTCTTAAAAAGAAAAATATTATTTTTAAGGAAAGTTACTGACAGTCTACTCTTTTTATATCCTTCCTTCAGAGTTCTAGTTGCTGCCTAATCACCGGCTCTCCTCTCCCATAGAACCACCACTGCAATGAGTCAAATCTGCCACTGGGGGTCAGCAGCTCCAGGTCAGGGCATCAGGAAGTTCCCAGCAGCCCTGCAAGCAGCAAACTCAAATTACCCTTTGCTGTTCCCACTCAGAAGAGCAGGACCTACAAGGACCACTGAAAGAGAAAAAAAAAAAAATCTAAATTTTTATCAAGTCTCTGTGGAACAAAGTAGAAGTCAGCAAGTGGACAGGAATGAACACAAACTATCCTTAGCTTTCCTGAGAACTACAAGTGACTCTGTCCTTAAGCAAACAGAGCTATTCAGAGGGAATTTCTGCTCAGTGTTCAGCAAAGTGAAAAGGACAACAATGAGCTATGCAAAAACAAAAACAAAAACAAAAACAAAAACAAAAAAAAACTCACTAAATAAGAGGAAGGGGAATGGGGAAAATGGGGAAGACCTAAAGATTAAATCAAGAACTGGCAGGTTTTTTGTTTTGTTTTAAAGATTTGTTTATTTATTTGAGAGAGGGAGAACACGCATGCACATATGCTTGCAAGTGAGCTCCGTGTGGGGCTGGATCCTACAACTCTGAGATCATGACCTGAGCTGAAACCAAGAGTCTGATGCTTGACGGACTGAGCCACCTAGGCGTCCTAAGAACTGGCAGTTTTAAAAATAGACAAATTAGGGGCACCTGGGTGGCTCAGTGGGTTAAAGCCTCTGCCTTCGGCTCAGGTCATGATCCCAGAGTCCTGGGATCGAGCCCCGCATCGGGATCTCTGCTCAGCAGGGAGCCTGCTTCCTCCTCTCTCTCTGCCTACCTCTCTGCCTAGTTGTGATTTCTCTCTGTCAAATAAATAAAATATTTTTTAAAAAAAGGCAAATTATTTGTGTGACTGTGGGCTAGTTACTTTTTTCTCTAGTTCTTGGGTTTCTCGATCAAAAAAGAAAGAAAAAGAAGAGGAAGGGACTGGAATACGGGTTTCCAGTTTTTCCTGCAGTTTTGAAAGTTATATAATTCTATTCTAAGTCTAAATTCATGAGAAGAGTAAAGATTAGATCGTAACTCACATAGAGTAACACACAAACATAAAAATCTAAAAGGATAATCTTAATCTTTGGTCCAGCACTTAATTTCAAGGAGTTAATTCTCAGGAAATAACCAGGATTGTTCCCAAGTAGGGAACTCATGTCTGCTTCATAGTACTGCAGAAAACAGAGTAAGAAATAATCAAAATGTTCAACAATAGGGGGTTATTAATCAATCACAGAAGTTTCTGCAGATTGGAATATTATTTAGCCACCTAAAGCCATGTTTTAAAAGATATTTATAATATGCAAAATTGCATCTGTATCCATATAGAAAAAGACTGAAAGTATAACTATTACAACAACAAACTTCATAGGTGATTTCTGTTTTCTTCTTTACACTTTTCTCTATTTTCTACATTTTCTAAAATGTACATGTATTTCAATTACGATTTAACACAATTTTTTAGGTATTATGATGAGGAAAAAAAATTTTTTTTTTAATTTTCACATTCTAGTCAGAGTTCACCCCCAAATAAAGTAGATGACAATAACTCAAAGTCAATGTTCAAGGGTCAACGGAATAGAGTGAATTTCCTCCAGACGGCTCTCATGGACTCCAGGGCTGTTGTCTCCCAGGCGGGCTGAGCTGGCTCTTGCTGGGGTCCAACAGTCCCTCCTTATGGAAGAGACTCAGGGAGAAGTGGCACAGGAGATGCCTCCATCCCCAGGAGGGCTCCCACAGGCCCAGCCCCTGTTCAACAGCCCCTTCCCCAGGAAGGGCAGGAAAAAACACAGGCTTCATTACTCACCTGGATCAAACCTTACCACCAAGAGGCAGAGGATCAAGGCAGCCAGGAGGCTCTTTTTGAAGGGTATGGAGAAGAAGTGGCTCACTGTAGAATCCCAAAGCCGGCGAAGCAATATCATTAGTGACAGGAACTTGTGGGAGAAGGAGCCTGGTCAGGGAAATAGAGCATACCTGCAGGTAACTCCATGAAAAACAGCTTCCCCGACTCTGAGCTCTGAGCAAGATTATGAGAGCTGAAAAAAGGTTTAACAAGACTAGTTCACTCCTGTAGTTCATTAAGTGGTCCTAAAAAAGATTCCAAAAGCTCCAAAAATGTTTTAAGGACAGACTACATCACTAGAATGTCATCTCCTTAGGAGAGACTTTTATTTTTTTTTTAAGATTTTTATTTATTTATTTGACAGACAGAGATCACAAATAGGCAGAGAGGCAGGCGGGGGGGGGGGGGGGGGGGGGGGGGAAGCAGGCTCCCTGCTGAGCAGAGAGCCCGACGTGGGGCTCGATCCCAGGACCCTGGAATCATGACCTGAGCCGAAGGCAGAGGATTTAACCCACTGAGCCACCCAGGCGCACCATCTGGTGTATTTTTTAAATATTATTTTATAGCATTCTTTATATTTTGGCCTAAGATATGTACAGAGAGTTACAAAGAGCAGTAGTTATTGATTATCACATTAATGCAGGAAACAGAAAGGCACTTAATATATATAGTGAAGAATTCAAAACTCAGATTGTAAATATGAACACCACCAACTCAAGTACAAGGGTGCCAAGTCCTGACAGAACACTCTGAACTTGCCATCAAACCCTTTCCCCATCCTTTCCTCCCTAGGAGATGGAGGGGCAGAGGGCTTTGGTAGCCACAGGAAATTCCTGAAGCCAATAACCTGTTTTCAAAGAAGGGATTCTACATCAGCAGGTTCATGCTCTTTAGCACACAAAGAAAAGACACTTTAGAGAACAGGATTATAGTTAAAGAACTTTCATATAAAAAAAAAAAAGGATCAGGGGACGCTTGGGTGGCTCAGTTGGTTAAGCAGCTGCCTTCCGCTCAGGTCATGATCCCAGGGTCCTGGGACTGAGTCCCACATCAGGCTCCCAGCTCAGCAGGGAGCCTGGTTCTCCCTCTGCCTGCTGCTCTCCCTGCTTGTGCTCACTCACTCTTTCTCTCTCTCACACAAATTAAAAAAAAAAAAAAAAAAAAAAAGATCAGGCCTATTCTGTACATATCAAGAGAGAAATCAAAGAACAGTGGCTAAAAACTACCAAGAAAAAAATAACTTCAGGAAGAACTTCCCTACAGAACTGTCCATACATGGAATGAGATGCTTCTGGATATAGTAAATTTTCTATCCTTGCATAGACTATATGATCACTTGAGGAAAAGAGGATGGAAAGGATTCAAAGACCAGGAGAAGGGTCTGAAGTAGAGGACCTTTAAAATCCTTTGTAACAAAATAACCCCCACACCCACCCCTATGTAGGCATCCCATGTAGGATAATAGTCAGGTGTATGATGTTGGGTTTAATATGGTTTCCCTAAAAAACCATTGTGTGAAACTGCATTCCAATGGGCAGAGATGGGCTGCCCCTTAAAGGGCAACATCAATCACTGAAGAAAATACCCAGGAGATCTAGGAAGTAAAGGCAGACAGGAGGCTGGGTGGGAGGGCCTAAGCTGAAGATAAGTAATTTTTATCTAAGTCAAGTTACCAAATTACTGTGTCAGCTTCTTATTTTTCTTTGGCTATCCCCCAGCATACCTCAGTTGTGTCTGTGTTTGGGCCAGCCTTTAAAGAAGGAATAACATCCCACTCAGACCAGCATGATAGAGACAAGAGATCTAGTGACAGGACCCGAAGGAGAAGTTGGCTTTCAAAGAGACCAGAGTTATGGTTCTGAGATTCAGCAACACCTCCCAGAGATTCTCCTTCCACCGCCAATTACAGAGGGTCATGGCTTCGCTTTTTAATCCAATCAACAGGTTTCCTATTCTGTGATTTAGGAGTTACTCATACAAATAATTGCTCCCAAGCTCCCAGGAATGTCATGATAAATCCCGAAGTATAAGTGTTAACAACTCCACTTTATAGAGTCCACCGAAGAATAATGTCCTACCTTCCTGGTTTAGCTTCTGGGCCTCCTCAGTGCCCGAGTGTTGGTGCTTCTGCTGTTGCCTTGCCTTACTAATGGCCTGGAGTAAGTCCAGCCGCTCTTCCTCACTGAAGGCTGCAGAACCCACCACTAGCTCCTCAGCCTCCAACAAGCAGCCCAGAGGCAGCAGCACTTGGTGCAGGTGAAGTTTTGCCAAGGCTCTGTATTCTGGGAGGCCCTGATTGTCGAGGTCTTGCAGCCAGGCACTGACCACTTCCAGCACAGCTCCAGGCTCTTGCATTTTGCTGTATAAAAGAACACTGCAGACCCAAATAATCCAATTTCAAAAAAGGAACAGTCAGTGCTCCATGGTCAGTTTACCTCTCATAACTACCACCCTCTCCCACCCAATCCTTCCCCTATGTCCTCCAGGCCTTCCCTATGGGATACTGATATTGATAAGAATTAGGAATTCTTAGGAAGTAGCAAGAAGCTCTGTCAGCCAGGACTCCACTTCTATCATCCCACTTCACATCTCCTATTCCCACTGTCCCCCTCCTCCTCTTTTCCTCTACCCGACTCCTAAATTCTCCCTTCCTCATCCTTTATAGCTAGGTTTTGAGGTAAAAAAAAACAAAAACAAAAATAAAAAACAAAAAAAAAACCACCACCACCAACAACAACAACATAGGGAAAGAGTTAGATATAGAGGGAAGGGGTAAAGAGAAGATACTGGGCACTGATTCAAAAAAGGACATGAAAATCCTCTTGTTTCTGAACTGACCCAGTGAGTCAGAACAAGGACGTACCATAGTTCCAGGACTTTGGGAGGTAGCTTTTCAGGGACCTGGTAATACTGAAGAACCCAGGACAGGACTTCCTGCCACCGATTCATTTCTGCCAGTGCCTGGATCCCCACAACACACAGGGAGCATTTCACCTCCAAGGAACTGTCAGCAGAAAAACCAATTCAGGTTTAGAAGTGGTTCTCCTCCAGGGGTGCCTGGGTGGCTCAGTCAGTTAACAGGTGACTCTTGGTTTCTGCTCAGGTCATGATCTTGGGGTTGTGGGATCAAGCCCTGCACCGGGCTCCGTGCTTCGGCTCAGTGTAGACTCTGCTGGATATTTTTTCCTCTCCCTCTGCCCCTCCCCCTGCTCTCACACACTCTCAGAAAGAAAGAAAGAAAGAAAGAAGGAAAGAAAGAAAGAAAGAAAGAAAGATAGATAGATAGTTCCTCTGTTTCCATTCCCACCACCACCCTGGGACCATTCCCCCCACACAGTTCCCAACTCAGTAGCCATCACCTCTATCCTCCCCATTAGCATTTAAGTGGAGCTCAAATTATAACTGGTCTCACTAGCCCCAACAGAGAGAAAACTGCCCTTTCCCCCAGGAGTTCAAAGTTCCTATAAATCTGGAGACAACTCAACTGCTGCCTATCACACATCTTTGTACCCAGGTGAAATGCAGCACCGGTGTGTGGGTGGAAAGAGAGCTGGAGCTAAGAGTTTCCTTTAGTGAAGAAGTGGGGATGGAGCACTGCCTGAGTGTAGGTATAGGAACTTCACAACTGGCCTGTTAGCACCACCAAGTGAGGTACCTCCAGGAACCCCAAATCACAGCCTCCAGCATTTACTGCCACAAGCCCTACTCAACCCCCTAAAACACAGGCAGGGCTCCCCAGTTCATCCTTCTCTGGGGTCAGCTTTGACTATTCTACCCACCACCTCCCTCGTGTAGCCAAAATCAACATTACTATCCACAGAGAAATGATTCCCTCAACTTCCCGAAGAGGCAAACAGCATTAGAAAGAGCAATGCAGGACCAAGGTTTTCATCAGATTGATACTTTAACCCAGTCCTTCAACAGTCCCAGAACACTACTCCTGCTCTGAACTCCACTTCCATTCATCAGCCAAGGTCAGAAGTGAACAACCTGGGGGAGAAGAGTGTACCTAGGAAAGGATTCCACCACCTGCTTACTAAACCGGCTTACCAAAATAATTTAACACTTAATACACATTCTATCTTCCCATCATGCCACTTTACACGGGAATAGGGAGAAAAGAACTGGCTACTGGTTCTCACTAAGCTGTTACCCGACTTGACAGCTTCCTCCTCATTGGCAGTGCCTCAGCTTCCTCCTCTGTAGAATGGGCACACCAGCTTATCAGAGAGGGTTCCTTGTGAGCAATCTGGGAATGACAGAACTCCCCAAATCTTGAGTCCGTCCCCAAGATCACCCGGAAATGAACGGAGCCCAGCACGTACGTGCCCGCATCATCTTTGGCCAAACTCCGCCAGGCGCGTTCGCAGGTCTGCAGCGCCGCCCGGAAGTCCAGGTGCACCACCAAGAGGTCTGCAGCCTCCTCCAGCAGAACCACGGCTGCCGACGGAGGCGGGTCGACGCGTACAGGCTCGCTGCTCCTCAGAGGCGCCCCGAGCCCCCTAAGGGGGGCTGCAGGTGTCGAGGAGTCACTCTTCATAGCCAGCCTGGGCTTAGGGCCTGTTTCTCCAGACATCAGAGTGGGAGCCTCTCCGGGGTCTCCGGGATATCCCGCGTCGGCCTGGGAGAAGAGGGACAGTCCTCATACGCTTGCCCACAGCCCTTCCCGAAGCCGAGTTCTGGGGAAGGAAAAGTTAGTAGCCATGTCTAAGGCAAAGGCTGAGTTAGCCGGGCAGATGCTCCAGCTCAAGACAGACTGAACACAGGGAACCAGTTCACAACTCGGATTTGCAGAACAGCTACATCCCTGGAATACCTGCCTCTAGCTTCTCTGGCCCCACGACATGTACTGATACCAACTTAGCCACGGGGAGGGCCGTTCCAGGTTCTTTTTCATGAATCTAGCCGCTCACTGCAGGCGCGGGATAAGGTAACCTACACGCTTCCGGCTCTCGCAGCCCCCTGCAGACTCATAGCGTCCCGATGGCGCGGAGGACTCTGGAAGTTGTAGTTCTCTGGCTCTTGGCTCAGTCGCCTTCTTGAGGTAGATGGAGGAATTTCGGACTACAACCCCCAGCATACCACGCCGCAGAAACTGTCACTGTCCCCGGAGAAAACAAACTTGGCACCAAATCTTTTGGAAATAACAAATCAGAGGCTGTGTTGTGAGATGGGGAGGTCCCCTCACGAACCAGTTCCAGCAAAGGCCGGACAGAGGAAATTTCAGTAACGAAGGAAAAGCACTGAAAGGAAACTTTAGAACTGGAGACTTTTCCTTTTATATTCCGCTTTCCCAGGCATAGTCACATTTATGCAGCGCTTTACAGGGCCTAGCTCTACGCTAAGCGCTTTTTGTGCTATCTCATTTAATCCTTCCCTCAACCCTGGGAGATAAGAACAACTGCTATCACCATTTAGCAGGTGAGGACATTGGAGTTTATTTAAGCAATTTGCTGAAGGTCCCACAACAAGAGGTGGCAAAAACTAAGTCAACAAGGCTATATTTGCTCAAAGTCGTGTATTTAACCACTATTCTGTGTTCTGCGGGACAGGACTGAGTCTATGCTTTCTATTCAGAGAATGTATAAATCATTGCCCAAGCAAGTTACATAAGCTAACTGAGCCTCCTTGCTTCGTATAAATACGTAAGCTCATTGAGCCTCGTTGCTTCGTAAAATAGATTGTGAAAACAAACCCACACAGTGTGTAATGCAATATATAATAAAGTGCTAGAACAGAGCAGGTATTCAATAAATTGGAGCTATTGGAGCTACAAATAATTATTATTAGATAAATTTACACAGATACATAAATTACATTTAGTATTATATTATGTGCTTTACCCAGATGCTGCTGAATTTATACTAGGTTCTCTCAGCTTCAGCTTCTCCTCAGTTCCCTACCTTTTGAACTCCTTACAAAGCTAGAATTCTTTACTCCCCTGGTGATTAGAAAGGCCTGGCACAGGGTAAGTGGTGGTTGATATCCTCTTCCCTTGTCACTAGATAGAGACACACCCATCTGCCCAGCTTTCAGCTCTCTGCAGAAAGTCCTCATGGAAAGCTGAGGCAGAAATATGAAATCCATCAAACTCTGAGGAAGGAGAAGTATGGACCTTGTAACCATATAAGGTGATGAAGTCAGGACTTCACTTATTCTGTAAATACTTTCTTTTTTTTTTTTTAAGATTTTATTTATTTGAAAGAGAGAGAGCACAAGTAGGCAGAGAGAGAGAGGGGGAAGCAGGCTCACTGCTGAGCAGAAAGCCCGATGCAGGACTCCATCGCAGGACCCTGAGATCATGACCTGAGCTGAAGGTCCCAATGAGCCACCCAGGTGCCCCTCTGTAAATACTTTTTGAACACCTACTCAGTGCTAGGCCCTATTCTAAGTACTGCAGATCCCACAGTGAACAAAAAGAGACAAAAATAGTCGCTTTTGTGGAGTTTGTGTCATAGTGAAAGAAAACAAAATTTTTTTTAATTTCCTTTTTTTAAAGATTTTATTTATTTATTTGACAGAGATCACAAGTAGGCAAAGAGGCAGGCAGAAAGAGGAAGGAGCAGGCTCCCTGCTGAGCAGAGAACCTGATGCAGGGCTTGGTCCCAGGACCCTGAGATCATGAGCTGAGCTGAAGACAGAGGCTTAACTCACTGAGCCCCAAGAAAACAAAATTTTTTAAAAGCAAGTAAAATGCAAACAATAGTATGTCAGATGATAATAAATGCTGAGGAGAAATAAAGAGGAGAGATTGGGAGTGACAGCAGTGGAGAGGTAGAGTTGGTTTCTACATTTAACTTTGTTTTCTAATAGGAAATCCAGGGTTGCTGGCAGAGCAAAGAGAAATGTGGACCTTCTGCTCAGGACTAGGCTCTGTCAGCGGGATCACTATTCATTTTGGAGCACTGCCCTTGGGACCAACGTATCTTCAGGGCTGCTTGTGAGAAGCTCCACCCTACATCTCTCTTCCTTGCCTGCCAGTATTCATTCCCACACAGAAAACTCCAGAGGAAAACAGAGATCCCTGGAAAGTGTGCTTCAGTCTAAGAATCAAGTTACCAACATATTTTATCAGCTCTGACTCAGATTTGATTATTATTGCACTGCAAATAAAAGCCGTGTTCTCAGAACCAGGCAGGGGTAGAGGTCCCACCGGAACAATCAGGAAAGCAGCAGGAGAGTCCGAAAATAGACCGGAGCAGGACTAGGCAGGTTGAGACTGGCGCAACCACACCACATCATTTCCGGAAGCACCACCTCGGATTACCGCCTGGAAAGGACCCCTTTCTTAAATTCTAACAAGGCGGTCCTTGTTAAATGCTTCCAGGAGATGGCAGCACAGCCTTAAAAGAAGCAGACCTGCCAGAAACGAACTTGCCTATTTAGTGGTATGGCTGCCATAATGAGGTCAAGATTGGGGGGAAGGGAGATTGCTAAAAATCACTTAAAAATATAATTGTGTTCTGTTTCTGTGTTTCACCCAGTTTTTGACTATACAGGACTTCAGTAGTTTGTATGTAACCATTTAACCTTTAGCATTGTTAAGCCCACAAATTGACTCTTCAACCACCATTGTGACATTGCACTGTCTCCCCCATCTGAATGTACCCACAATTTCTCAGGCTAAGACACAGCAATCCTAAACATAAGCAAGTTCATTCTACCTGAGCAAGAGTGAACAGACATTTTATGTATCGAACCAGTCTTTCTGACTCAGAGCTCACGACACAATCTTTGAAAGCACCTATCCTGGGCGCCTGGGTGGCTCAGTTGGCTGAGGAACAACCTTCGGCTCAGGTCGTGATCCCGGACTTCTGGGATCAAGTCCCACATCGGGCTCCCAGCTCCTGGGGAGTCTGCTTCTCCCTCTGACCTTCTCCTCTCTCATGCTCTCTCTCACGCATTCTCCCTCAAATAAATAAATAAAATCTTTAAAAAAAAAAAAAAAGAAAGAAAAAAGAAAGCACCTATCCTCCCCTGGGGATAAATCAAGAAGTAGAAAAAAGGCCTGATCTGTTAGACCAGATCTAAGGTCTGGTCCATGCTAATATTTGTATTATCGGAATAGTTTCTTTGGAGGAAAATAGAGTAAATGAGATGAAGAATCCCCATATGAGCCATCCTCTGAGCCCGACCCAAGCTCTGGGACTTGGTATTCCTCCTTCTGCTGGTTAGGCTCACAGTCTATCAATGCATTGCCTTAATCTGAGAATGCAGATTTGCTCTGTCTGCTTTGAGCAGATGATGAGTTGGTATTTTTGTAGCTGAAAGAACTCTAGACTAGAAGATAAACTATCCCAGTTAAAATACTGGTTCCTTTGGTGACCAAACCAGTCACCAGGCCTCTAGAAAGTCACTGAAACCCTGTGGGCCTCAGTTTTCTCATCTGAAAATGAGGTGTGGGAAACAGCACCTGCCATATAGTATGTTTGTGAGGGTCAGAAGAGACCATGTGACAATGGCCTATTGAGCTCTCTAAATCTCTGAAACAGTTCAGGCTGATATAAGGCTAGCTGGTACAATATATCAGGGAGTGAGTAAGGAAAAGAAAGAATCTCATTCCACCTCAAAGTTCTGCAATCTTACTTTCTGATCTAGAATTTGACTTGAATCTTTCTTGCAAAGGTGAGTAATGTTCATCCTGTCCTGCCCTCTCCAAGCTGATTCTACGTTCTATGACAATAGACAGCATCCATAGCTGACCCTTCTAACACATCTCTTTCAGCCAGGGACATTAATGATAAAGCTCCCGTGGAATAGAATCATATCTAGTATGGACCTTTGACCAGAACCAAGCCAGAAAGATAAATATTAGCAGGGTGGAGATAATGTTTTTCCAGGATGGCCAAGTGTGCTCCCTCACTCCAGAACTTTGTTGGCATCTTTATGGCTCTTTTTTATTTTTTTTTAATTTATTTATTTGACAGAGAAAGATCACAAGTAGGCAGAGGGGCAAGCAGAGAAGCAGGCTCCCTGCTGAGCAGAGAGCCCGACGCGGGGCTCAATCCCAGGACCCTGGGATCATGACCTGAGCTGAAGGCAGAGGCTTTAACCCACTGAGCCACCCAGGTGCCCCTATGGCTCTTTTTTAAAGTCTGGACTTGGTATTCAGGGCAGAACTCAATGCTTCATATTTGCTCCTGTCCATACAGATAGAGCAGAATTCTTACTTTGCTTCTGTGTCTAAGAAGTAATGATCATAATCATAATTGTTCTCTTTGATACTTTTATAAAAATAAGACATTCAATTTATATAGTATAGTATAAACTATGTAGTAGGTGCTATTCTGAGTGCTTTACACTTAACTTGTTATAATCATCAACAACCCTATAAGTCTTAGTGTCATCCCTATTTTGTAGATGAAACCAAAGCACAGAGAGGTTAAGTGACTTGTCGAAGGTCACACAGAAGTGCAAAGAAGGGCTGGGGCTTAAATCCAAGTAGTTTAGCTCTAGAGTCTTTCTTCTTAACTGATACATAACACTGGCCCTATGAAATACTTTCACTTATTTTATTTGAATTTAACAACCAACCTGTGAACAAGGTGACAGATATATTATTATTATTCCTATTTATAGATAGGAAACTAAAGCTCAGAAACCACCCAAGCTCCAACATTTGGTCTCAGTGGCAAAGCTGACATGGTTACTGGAGATTTCTAACCAGACCCCATGCCCAGAACCTTCTTCAAAGAGCCACCAGAACTCCTCTTCATCACTTGAAGGTGACTAGGGCAGTCACTCTGTGGAAACCTGTTGTCCACCATTTCTCACCCACTACGGGAGTCAGAAGATTAACTCAGAGAAATCCGAGCAGATCTTCATGATGACAGACCAAACCTGAAAAATGAAACAAGTAATGACTGCTCACTAGGAATAAGTCAGCCTTGGCTCTCTGATGGAAGAGTGGAAAGATGTTACCTCCTCCCTGAAACCTTTCCTGATCACACCTAATGCAAGCTAATTACCACTTCCTTCAAAATCCCAATTGTGCTTTGCTTTTTTATGCTGTTCTTCTTGGTCCTTCCCAATTTCCAAGTCTTCTTATAGTTTTTTGTGTCATTCCCGTATTCAGCTGTGCCCTCCTTGGGGCAGACACAGAGTCTCACTCATCTCAGGATCCTTGCATGGTTTAGCAATAGGCATAAAGCAGTAAGCACACAATGTTCAGGAAGGACCCCACCTCTCCTGAGCTGCTCTGCATCATTTGGTCTTAACATTGTCTGGTGAGCACTGTGTGAAAAGGTTGGCAGCTGAGGAGATATTAACCCCACAAAAAAGAGAGACACCTAAAGGTGATTCCAGGTACCAATAGACCTGGCCTGCCTTCTTGCCCATGGGCAATTTGCAATGTTCCTTCCTGTGGTCTCTTCCTTACTTCGTAGGAAATAATCAAATAACTTCAGTCACCTTGAGTGATAGAATTTTAGAGTTGTAAGGAGGCTTATCATACTACATATGGCCAAGGAAACTGAGGCCAGGGGAGGTTAAGCAATAGACTGATATTACACAGCTGAAGAAGGCAGCATTCCTTACCCTACCACATGCTGCCCCAGAGAGGACTTCACCTTTGCTTAAAAGTGTTTTCCTCACTAGCACAGAAATGCCTGCCATTAATCATACTTTGGGGTAATCTATGGCATCAAGGTCACTGTTAATGTGCAGATACTGGCTGGGAAGAGCAGCACGTGGAGCTACTGCCGGCCATTGACCCCCACCACCCCAGGGCTCTCTTCCCTCCCCTCCGTGGAGAGCAGCAATGGTTCTCAAAACCTGTAGTTTTTACCCCTAGCAAGCCTTCCAGGGAAAATGGGATGGAAGGGTTCTCAACAGCTTTAATATATCAAGAAGAAATTATACGTTTACCATGCTTACTTGTTAACAGGTTTTATTTAGTAGGCATTCCAAAACACAGTATTGATGGAGGGACAATTAAAAGCGACCATTTGTACATAAAAGGTTGAGAACCATGAGAGAATATTTATGTCCCAAGTGATTTCCTGAAATTATCTCCAAAGTACAATTTTGAGTCAACAAACCCAAATACTTTAAGGTATTTGATGAGTGGCAGAGAAGGGAGAAATGTTGGGAAGGTTTCCAGATATCTTAATTTTAACTTTATCCAGGTGAAGGCAGTAACAAAGGAAGGGTATGGTAAGAATCTCAAAGAAGCTGTGATTTTAAAAAAATAAATAAATAAAACATGTAGTGAGCATTTGGTAATGCATATAATTGTCAAATCACTATTTGAGTACAGCAAGTAAAACAAATATTTGCCCTGTACTGTTCCACGTGTCGAGGGCCTAAAACCAATAATGTAACAAATATAAAATAAGTAAAAGGAATTGCAGTTTGCCTTTGCATTTGTTATTATTATCCTCAGACAGTGATCTCAAGAGCCTCTTTGTATCCCCACCCCTAGCCCAGTGCCATGGTCCATAAATGCTCTGACCCCATGCAGCCATTGTTTCTGGAGCAGAGTAAGAATAATACTGGAAAGAACATTAAAAAGTTACTAAAGTGAGGAAAACAGACACCTGACCATATTTTTTAACCAAGAGCAATTCAGTTTATTTCAAAAATTAAGGACAACTCAGAGAAACTCCAGTCTGTTGTCATAAAGGCCTCTCCCTCTGCAAATCAGTATGCTCAGTGGGAGGGAAAAATACCCTTCCCGGGATTCACTGAGGTTCAGCTCTGGCGTGTGTCATTCACAGGGAGTCGATGTGAATGCTGCCCTCTGGGGTTGTGTGGTTTTACGACCTATGCATCCTCTCATGGCAGCCCTGCTTGCTCCTGGCTCCACATTAACGTGGGCTTCAATGCTGAAATCTGAAAACGTTCAGTTCTTTCTGCACACAGTTGTTCTGACAACAGGGAAGAACTGCCCATCCCCCCAGCCCCACTCTTTTGTCCTCACTGGGGTTGGGCTGCATGACACACAAGCCAAGCTTGTGTGGACTTGACTGTAGGAAGTTTTCTGGAAAGATTATCATGAATGGTAAGGCATGCTGTCACTATCCCTTTTATTTTATGTCTCGCTGGGAAGTTTGTTCCTTTGAGTCTGGTCTGAAACATAGCGGGACAGTGGGAACGGATTCTGAGTAGGCTCACCACACCCTTCCTCTGATCAGTCATGACAAAGGGTGATTACCTGGGCCGCATGAAAGAGGAGGTGAGTTCCTAGTTCTACCTGACAGCCGGGTCTAAGGGACTAGAAAGAACAGAGGGAGAAAAACAGGAATCACATGTTACCATAGCAAATAAGGAGACTCATGTGTACACAGGCTATGACTGAAACTACCGTGTGATTACAGCCTAGGAAATAAACAGAAGTGAAAGGTCACCTCTTCCTCTCCTTTCGCGGACATCTTGGAGGGATTCCCTTCCCCTCCAACTCCTATTCACAGGCCTTTGTCTTTACCATGTTCACACACTTCTCCTTATTGCCAGAACTTCCATTTTCCCTGCCTAAGAAATCATTCTCTGGGGTGAAAGGACCATAGAATAGGTTCTCCTAGAGTTTTATAGCCTGAGATCTGCCTGTTTGATATCTGCTCTTCTTTTGTCTTTTAACAGTTTTTGTTAAAATTACACCTATCCAGAGTGAAAAAATCCAAACAAGACAGAAAAGTATAAGAGAATAAGGACCATTTGAAATCTCGTTACCCATAAATGACAACTTTGAACATTTTGATGAACATCCTTCCACAAATACACATCATTATCTATAATTACACTGCCCTGCAGCCCAACTTACTTATTCCCAGTAGGTGAGGGGAGTTCTTTTTATTTTCCAGTGGAATATTGCTATTGCCTACTAACTAAAACAAGAAACAAATAATCCTGCTGTGACTAGTAACAATTCACAAGTTTATAGTTCTTTGAAGCTAAAAACACTTGTACATACTTACTCCCGAATCATCCTGAAGCTGGAAGGAAAACTCTGGGGAGTTCATCTGCCTTTCTTTTTTTTTTTTTTTTAGAGAATTTCTTTTTTTTTTTTTTTTTTTTTAAGATTTTATTTATTTATTTGACAGAGAGAGATCACAAGTAGGCAGAGAGGCAGGCAGAGAGAGAGGAGGAAGCAGGCTCCCCACGGAGCAGAGAGCCTGATGCGGGGCTCGATCCCAGGACCCTGAGATCATGACCTGAGCCGAAGGCAGCGGCTTAATCCACTGAGCCACCCAGGCGCCCTCATCTGCCTTTCTTATGGGTTTAATTCTAATCATACCTCACATTGGTGTAGTAGTTTACAATTTTAAAAAGCATCTTTACATGACTTTATATGATTATCACAAAGTAAGATGATTGAAAGTGAGATAAGTACCCACAAGGCAAAAATAATGCATTATCATGACTACATTTACATAACATGTTAATAATAGTTGTATCTATATATATTGAGAAATTAGTGTGCCAGGCTCTGTGCTCAGTCCATTCTGTATATCTCCTCCTGTAATCCTCAGTATCCCCGTCTTAGAGATGCTATAACTAAGATTTAGAAGACAGTAATTTGGTCAAATTTCCACAGCAAATCTAGGTGGGATTTTAATCCAAATGTGTCTGGCTTTAACATTCTTTGTTTTGTTTCATTTTTATTTGTTTATTTGACAGAGAGACAGACAGCATAAGCAGGAGGAGCAGCAGGCAGAGACAGAGGGAGAAGAAGACTTCCTGCTGAACAGGGAGCCAGATGCAGTTCTCAATCCCAGGACCCGTGACCTGAGCTGAAGGCAGATGCTTAACCGACTGAGCCACCCAGGTGCCCCTTTTCCCTGTTTTTGTTTTTGTTTTTTAAAGATTTTTTATTTTTTTTTTAAGAGGATGGGAAGGAGTGGAAGGACAGAGAATCTCAAGCAGACTCCCTACTGAATGCAACAATAGGGGCTCAATAGGAGGAGGCTTTCAATCCCAAAACCCTGAGATCATGACCCAAGCCAAAACCAAGAACTGGACGCTTAACTGACTTCGCCCCCGACCCCTGGCTCCCCAACATTCCGTTTTTAATCACTGCATCATCCAACATTTTATACCAACCTTAGTGCAACGCTGTATAAAACACAGCTGATTAAAGGTGCTGAGTGTCAAAATGGTCTTTCAGATCTCCAGAGAAGGACACTATCCCAAAGATCTTCCAAAAATCCTTTCTGCTGCAGTGAAATCTCTTTCTTCCTCAGAGGGAGCAAGTCAGTCTCTTCCACGGAGACCAACCTCTTGGTCACATGCATGTGCCAGCTGCGAAGAAGTGAAGTTGTGGAGGTCCAAATCATTCCTTCTTCATGGCTTTCTTGTGCTTTGGATAGAGGGCAGAGTTGGTCTATCTTGTCCTTTACTTCCAGAGAGGAGGGAGAGAGTGTTTATTCTTGATAATACGAAACTAGAGATGATGAAACAAAATAGAATGGGATGCAGGGAAACCATTAAAAGCAGGGTAAGTGGGAGGCATATACAAGGAATTAAACAGCACCTTTTTGACATACAGGTAGAGTTGGTTTGAGGAGGCAATTAGGCAATGAAAATTGATATTTTCTTCTTTAAAGATAACAATTTTTATTTATAAAGCACTCCTTGCTGGAATGAGCTCAAAGCATCTAATGGGTGCTGACTAATTACCCCACCCAACAATCTGGCAGCCAGGAAAAGAGAGAGATAATTATCCCCATTTTTCAGGCAGGGAGACCGAGCCACAGAAGAGTGGTGCCTTGCATAAAACCAGAGAGCTGAAAATAGAAGGCAAGCCTCCTAATAACACCCTTCCACCACTCTGTATGTTTATAGACATCGACTCCTGAGGAAGGACAACCCACTTGCTAGAAGAAAGCTGCTCATTGGGAACTACAGCTCCCAGCAGACACCGAGAGGAGACAGGGCTGTGCCCCTAGTGCCCATTCCAGATTCCCAAATATGGAGAAGGACTGGGTTTTGGAAGAGGAACAGAATGCTCACCCTTGAAAGAGAGGGAGAGAAAGGGAGTATGAGGTAAGTTTGAAATATTTAACTCTATCTCCTAAATGTCTGCCCGGTCTTTGAAATATAGCAGCCAAAGTCATGATCTTTTAATAAATCTTGCTAGAAGATCTCACTCTGTAAACCAAGCAGTTACTTTAGCAGAACCCTGTTTTTTTCTGAGATTAGATATGTGCTGGTTCAGTTCTAGGAAGTCAGAGACCCTTCCTCTGAGCCCAACCAGCTCGGAAGGTGATGGTGGTGATGGAGAGGAAGATTTCTGAGTGAAGGGCAGCCCCGCTGTGATAGGAGCAGACATTCCAGAGGCTGGGGATGGGGGGCCGGTTTGCTGGACCCAAGCATGAGCAACCCTGGGAGGACAAGGGTTACTTTTTTTCTGCTTTGGAGCCAGCTGAGCCTGCCTGGTGGGAAAGGCATGAAAGAACTCTTTCCCCCATTCTGTCTCATTCTGTCAACAAACACTTATTAAAGCACCGATGCTCAGGGCACTGGGCTAGATGATGAGGGGGAAACAAATCATAAGACCAGATTTCTGTCCTCAGGGTGCTTACGATTGGGGGATTGGGTAGATACAAAAGGAATAAGGGAGCAAAGGGGAGAAAAAGACAATGAAAAGAACCTATTATTTACACTTTTCATCCAATGTTTAGTTATCAGTTAATTGATCACCCACATGGGCCAGGCGCTGTTCAAGCCACTTGGAATGCAGTGGTGAATACACAAAAAGCAAAAGCTTCTGTCCTTGTAGATTTTATTGTCTGGTAGCCCCTGGGTGTCTGGGGGAAGAGTCCTCTAAGCAGGAGGAACAGTGAGTGAGAAGCCTTGAGAAGGATATGAACTTGGTGAGTTTGAGAGCAAGCCAGTGCAGCTAAAGGGGAGTGGATGAGGACAAGAGCAAGGAGAAGTAAAGTCAGAGAACTAGTCTGAGGTCAAATCACACAAGGCCTTATAAGGGTAAAAAGTGTGAATTAAGTTCTCATTGGGAAACTTGTTTTTAAGCAGTGGTTTGTTATGATTTAATGTAAAGGGCCAGATAAGGGGAACAGACCTGTAAAGGAGTTTGTAGAATAGAGAAGAGGTATCACTGAACTGGAATGGACAAGGAAGGCTTCCCAGCAGAATAGGATGCAAGCTGAGTGCCAATGATTAAACTGTATTTGGATCTCGAGAGAAGGCATTCCAGATGGAAGGAACTCCAGGAGCAAGGTGTGCTGTCAGGATGGACCATGGCATGTTCAGATCATCAATCTGCCATGGCTGTGGTCATATGGGGAGTAGTGGATGGTGAGAGGTTGGAGAAGGAGCATTGGAAAAATGTAAGGTCTCTATGTCAGAAGGTTCTGAATCTCAGGTTAACAGTCATTGGGGAGTTTAAATGCACAGAGGTATTTTCACAGGCTTCATTATCCAGTCAGAGAACTTGGTCTTCCACAGGGTCCAACATTTTTCCCCAAGAGACTTGTTTCTTTGAGTCCCAGGCTTTTGAGTCCCACATGAAATAGAGGCAACTGAGTGGCACAATTCCAGAGGGCACCATTCACATCGTGCCATATGTGAAAGGCGCCCCCTATTGTATCACATAAACCACAGGGCAAATAGTGCCCCTGGAGGTGTGTGATAGCAGAGGCCCTGATTAACATTTTAGGGGATAAAATACCAACCTGCCCACAAGCCTGCCCATAGTGCCTCAGAAACTTCCTTCCCTTTCAGATTAAAGTCCAGCTGAACTGGCTGCAGAATCAGTGGGGATGAGGGCCATCAGCTGACAGAGAACTGGAAGGGAGAACAGAAAAAAGAGAGATTCAACGAGGAGGCAAGGGAAGAGAAGAAGCATGGCGGGGGGGGGGGAGGGTGGAGAAAAGGACTACTCAGGTAGCTAAGCTGCAGGTGGTTTTAGCAGATTGCCCTGTAGCTGTCATCCTCCTGTAGGATATCCCAGTACTGCTAGTCTATGGGCCTCACGAGGGCAGCAAGCTGCTGAGCAGAAGAACTATGGTGGTGGGGGCAGTGGGGGTGGGGGGGAAGGGTGTCTAATGAATACTTTGCCCCTGAGACAGTTAGACTGACCACGCAGTTACTTTTTTTTTTATAACCACCCATTTAAGTTATGTCTATTTAAGCACCTCACTAAGGAGTCTCCCAACTTTCTACCTTAATCTGGGGAAACCATGGTGTGGTTGCAACAGATGAAAGCAGAATAAACTCAAAGAAAATGGCATTCCCCTCTGTGCCTTCTACCCCCCACCCTCAGCAGCTACACAGAGAAGAGAATTTGCATGAACAGGGAACAGCAGAATGTTGCTTGTGTGTCTGCTTGCCCAGGAAAGGGCAAGAGGGTGGTATGTTTGGGATTAGTATGTCCTCTGCCCAGTCTGATCCATTTTACATTCTCAATAATAAGTAGTAGCAGGCGCCTGGGTGGCTCAGTCAGTTAAGGATCTGCCTTTGGCTCAGGTCATGATCCCGGGGTCCTGGGATCAAGTCCCACGTCAGACTCCCTGCTCAGCAGGGAGCCTGCTTCTCCCTCTGCCTGCAGCTCCCGCTTTCTCTTTCTGACAAATCAGTAAATAAAATCTTCCTTAAAAGATAGTAAGTAGTAGCAGTCGGGGCAATAAAATGTTCTCTTGGGCTGTCATACTGAGTCTCCACACTCCCTCAGACTTGGCAGACCCAGTAAATCCAAAATGAGCCATGTACCCAAATTCCAACAGCATTACCTCTCCAGCCTCTCATTGTTCCTCCTTTCCTATAGTCATTGCATTTGGAATAGTATTGCCCTTTAGTTCCTGCACTAAACCCAATGGGCATACAGCTGCACACACAGCTGCCCTGCCCTACTCTGCAAATGCCCATTTTCAAGAACCAGTGAAGAAATTCTTGACTTTAGCATGGTAGTCTCAAAGTATGTGGACAGAACCTTTGATCCTCTGATCTATCCAAGAATACCATAGCTATGTTCCATCATGATGGCCGAGAACGTCTACCCACCTGCCTTCTTCTTGTTTTCCCTTCCTCTGGCTAAACTGTGCAGCTTCCTCCTACACCTAGGCTCAGAGAGGATACAGCTCTGACTGAGAGCTGTAGCCACTGACTGCCCATTGGCCCATTGACAAACAGGCAGTAGGACAGTTTTGAGGAGCATGGACTCCTCCCCTCTACTGGAAGTGCTTGCCCATCACCTTCAGGATAAGTCCCTACCGACCCTCCCAGCCTTATTTCTCACACCCGCAGCTCCAGGCATAAAGCCCTCTGCCATTTTCCTGACCAACCCTGCTCTCTCCAAACCTGGGATGTTGAGCAAATTAGTCCCTCTTCTTGGGAGCCCTTTCCTGCTTCCTGGACTGAACTAACCCTCCAGAGTTCAGCTCAATTATTATCTCCTCTGAGGAGGTTTTCCTGAATCCCTTTTCACCTCTCTCAGGTGCCTCCTTATCTGTATTTCTGGAGCACCCTATACTTAGCTATAGCTTAGTTAACATGCTAACTGTCTGTTTACTTACACAAATCCCGCACTGAACTATTAACTCCCTCAGGGTGAAGAGCTGTTTATTTTATTTCTGTATTTCCAATTGCCAACCCAGTGAAGTCATGATGATCATTTGTTGAATAAATGGCCAGGAGGGGCACCTGGATGGCTCAGTGGGTTAAAGCCTCTGCCTTCGGCTCGGGTCATGATCCCAGGGTCCTGGAATCGAGCCCCGCATCCCTGCTGAGCAGAGAGCCTGCTTCCCTTTTTCTCTCTCTGCCTGCCTCTCTGCCTACCTGTGATCTCTGTCTGTCAGATAAATAAATTAAATCTTTAAGAAAAAATTTTTTTAAATAAATAAATGACCAGGAGCCTTTGGCCTAATGAGTAACCAGGTCTCCACCAGTGAGGGAAAATAAAATAAGGCCATGATCTGTTTTCCAGGCCAACCACCTGTCTTATTAACTAACACACCCATTTCCTGGAAAATTCTCCACCTCGCTCTCACACCCTCCCTCACCTTTTCCCCAGGCCCCTCCCATCATCACCTACACATCTTGCCATCCTCTACCCTAAGGCTCCCCTCAGTATTCATTGGGCTAAGAAGACACTAGTGCCTTTCTGGATTGCCAATAAGAGAGCATCTTGTGTTCTTGGATGTCAACCTTCCCTTTATTCCTCAGTCAGGAGAATGTTGGCTTCTGGCACCATTTCCATACTGTGTGATGTACAGTGAAGGAAAGAGACGAGACAACTGAGTTTTCAAGTGCACATCAGGCTCATGTATGTGGTGCTGCCTCTGAGAACCGATATATGTGAAGCTCAACTTGCCCTTTTTTCTAGCTGGGGCAGTTCATCCTCACAGAGCCAGAATGCAAAGTGCTGCTCAGGAAAAGCAGTTTGGAGAATAGAGTCTGGATCTGAAAAAGTGTCCTGATGTGTGGAGAGAGCCCTAGCCTGGGTCAGAACATCTGGGTTCTCTTTCTGGGTAACACGGAACAAGTTACTGACTCTCTGACTCCCAGTTCCTTTATCAAGGAAAGGGGGTGAGGAGTAAGGATAGAGGGATTACAAGGGGATCACATCCAGCTTCCAGCTTCAAGGCTATACCCTAGTCTCACCTGTTGGTTAAGTGTCTGCCTTCAGCTCAGGTCATGATCCCAGGGTCCTGGGATCCAGTCCCACATCCGGCTCCTTGCTGGGTGGGGAGCCTGCTTTTCTCTCTGCCTGCCACTCCCACTGCTTGTGTTCACACTCTCTCTCTGACAAATAAATAAAATATTTTTTTAAAAGGATGAGAGATTACAATAAGTAAATTGCCATTCCACTAATCTTGCAAAGTTATGAAGATAAAATGTAACCTAAGTATTGAAGATCTGAGAGGGCTCTCTGTGATTCCCAATTGTCCAAATCAACTTCATCAAAATCTTGGCAAGATCATTCCCTGCCTACCTGTCCGGTCCTGGTATGAGCAATCTCAAATCCATTTTTCTGGACTTTCTTTCTCATCACTGGATCTTGGCAAACTCCATGCCCTTAACTTAAAATGCTTGGTCTGATCATCCCTACCCCCACAGCTTAGGTCGACTTAAAAAGCAGAGAGACTGTGTCTTATTCACATCATATCTTCCACAGTTAATGCTGTACATGGCCCCAGTGGCTGCTCAGCAAATATCTGATGAATATATGAATTTGTCTCTGATTTCCTTCCTCATCCCTGCTTATTTTTTCATTGTTATCAAGATGTCAATCTTTCTGACCTCATCCTGTGGGAATACCACAGAGATTAGCTAATTAATAAGGGTAAAGCTCTCCTGACATTTGTGTTAATGTTTAACAGAAATAGCTGGGAGTGTGGTGACCCAGGGAGACAACAGCAAAATCCTGTGGTCTTCTCTGACCATCATGACATCAAGTTGCCCCTGTTCTCCTCTCACTGCACAGACGCTCAATGGGAGGCCTGACCCTTGATCGTCATTGCTCCCTAGACCCTACTTTCTTCTCTTGGCAAGGCCTATCCCCAGGATCCAGCCTTGAGCCTAAACTCCACCCCACCATCTCCTGTGGACATTGCCTCTCCCTCTGGGGTATTCTTGCAGCTGTCAAACAGGGGGAGGCTGTGGAAGTACCATAGGTTCTGGAAGCCAGTCACCTGTTGCCAAGGTTTCCCCCCTCTCTTCCTCTTAACCAGATCAGATGTGGGGATCTAGGAATATGAGGAAGGGCAGTTTACTTGGTTCTTCCCTTCCACAGAACAAGGGAGTGGAATGGTCACTGGCGGTGAATAAATCAAAGCAAAAAACCCGTTCCAGCTAGAGACCATTGGAAAAAAATCAGCAAATCCATGAATTATCCTGTTTATACCAGAAATGATAGTTTGGACCTTTATTAATAGATTGTCCTGAAATTACATGCCATTCACAAAGATAAATGCATGAAGCTGTGTTTTAGTCCATCCTTATTCATTGAAGACTTTGGCACCAAACTTCTAGTTTTCTACTCTATGCCAAGTCTTGCTATCATCCTGGGTAATTTCAGTGTCAAACAGACCAATTATTTACAAACTAGGGATCACAAACCATTAGTGTGTCATGAAATCAATTCAAGAGGATTGTGACTAGAATTTTTCTTAAGAAACAGAATGGAAATGAAATAAAATATCATATGTAGAAATGGTGATTTGGGGTAAAACATTTATTTCAATAACAATAATATATATTATTATTCTGTAATTATGTTAATAATGTATTATTTCAATATCAATACATACATGTGTTCTAGTCATGATGTAAAATACATTTATTTTTTTAATATTTATTTATTTATTTTGAGAGAGAAAGAAAAAGCACGTGGGGGGGGCAAGCAGAAGGAGAGGGAGAGACAGAGTCTCAAAGAGACTCCCCACTGAGGGTGGAGTCAGACACAGGGCTGAGTCTCATTACCCTGAGATCAGGACCTGAGCTGAAGCCAAGAGTTGGATGCTCAATGGACTGAGCCACCCAGGCACCCCTGAAGTACATTACTTATTGTGGGCCATAATCAAAAGCTTTAGATGGCTAAGAGTACATACAATAGAATATCATTTAGCCTTAAAGGGAAGGAAATCCTGGTACATACTATAAGATAGATGAACTTTGGGGAAATTATGCTAAATGAAATAAGCCAGTCACAAAAGGACAAATACTATAATGGTTCTATTTCTAGGAGGCACCTTAAATAGTCACATTCATAAAGACAGAAAGTAGAATGGTGTTTGCCAGGGACTGGGTAGGGAGCAGGGAATGGAGAGTCCGTGTTTAGTGGGCATAGAGTTTCAGTTTTGCAAGATAAGTTCTGGGGATGAATGGTGGTAATGGTAGCACAACAATGTGAATATACTTAATGCCAGCCAAAATACTTACTACATTTAATATGATGCATTTAATACCCTTAAAATGATTAAGGGGGTAAGCTTTATGTTTTGCGTATCTTACCACAATTTTTAAAAAAGCTATCAGAGAAGCTTCCAAGGTCTTTGAACAGTGACCTTCATCCCCACTCACATCCAGCTTCCAGCTTCCAGCTTCAAGGCTATACCCTCCTCCCAGTCATCATCAGAAACTGTTCATCTCCCATTCTGTGATCTCCACCTCCACCTTTCTGGCTTCCACACTCCTTATTCCCATTGTACCAATGTCTGTACCTTATTGCATCATTTCAGCTCTTGCTCAACTACTTTTCCCAGTCTACCTTCCTTCCCGTATTGGTGCAACATCTTCCTTACTAGTCTTCATGAGAGTTCTGCCCCCTCTAAATTGCATAGGTGTGACATTTCTAAAATTTCACTCTTCTCTTAACACTTCCTACTTAAAACCCCTCAGTGGCTTTCTTACTTTCAAGGAAAAGCCCATAGCTAAGAAGACAAACCAATTGTGAGGTGGCTTCTGGTTAACATGGATCACTTCTTCCCTGCCTTCCTGCATGGCAATGTGTAGCTTTCAACGCTACTTGTAGTTTCAAGTTCAAGCTTTCATTTGCTTGAGTCTGGACCCATTCTCCCCTGGCCTGGAAAAGACCCTTCCCACCCACCTCACTTGTTCTTCATTTGTCTAAGTCCTATTACTCAAGACTGGATTGGCTTATCACTTCCTCTAAGAAGTTTCCCTCTACTCTCATGAGGTTGGATCTGGGGCCTCAGGTGAAGTCCTACAGCACCTTTGGCCTGATCAGATCAGAGCACATACCATGCTGCACTGTAATTACCTGTTTACTTCACCATCTGCCCTCACTAGACTGTCATCCGCCTCCCTAAAGCTAGGCGTGGTATCTGATTCATCACTGCATCCCTGTGCCTACTACAATACCTACCATGGAGTAGATACTCTCTGAGTGGTAGTAGGTCGGCAGACAGGAGGATGTTCAAGTGGATGGATTTCATAGGTTTTGAAATTGAAATGGATGAATTTCATAGGTTTGGGAATCAGGTTCAACCAACAACTTTCAGTTGGAAATACCTCTGCTCAAGATCTAAAGAATGGTTTATCCAAATGAATAACAGTTACTATATTTGTATAGCATTCAACAGTTTATAGAGCATTGTCATGTTTTTTTAATCTTACTTGACACATGTAATAACATATGAAGTAAGATAACCAACCACAAATAGAAGTCTTGACACTTTGTAACAGAATGGATATCACACTTGACCTTAATTCTTAATTTAAAAACATGTTTACAAGTTGCAACATACTTCATGAAAAGTCTAATAGACAAAAAAGTAAATAAATAAAAGAGAGTGAGCAAGGAGTGAGAGAGAGAGAGCAAAAAGAAATTCCTAAAAAGTCAACTTGTTTTTGTAAAAAATAAAAACAAAAACAAAACAGAACGAAACACAGAGGTGCCTGAGTGGCTCTGTTGGTTTAAAGTCTCTAAAGTCATGATCCCCAGAGTCCTGGGATTGAGCTCTTTGTCAGGCTCCCTGCTCAGCGGGGAGTCTGCTTCCCCCCTCTGCCCCTCCCCACCCCTGCTTATGCTCAGTCTCTCAATCTCTCCAATGAATAAATAAAATCTTTAAAAATAAATAAATAATAATAAAATAATGTACGAAGTAAGAAGGAAAGCCATCATCATCACCACATTATAAATGAGGGAACTATGGGTTCTCCAATGTCAGAAAGGTAGTGAATGAAAAAAGCAGGATAAGTGCTCACATCTTCCTTCCACTCGCTTTACTGTGATGCATTTAACCTTCAGGAATGAAAACAATCTGAATAATTAATCCCCAAACCAGAACCTTTCAGAAAACAGTATAGTATTTTCTGGCTTCTACAGGGTCCTGTCAAGGTCCTAGCCCACACATACCTAGTAAATATTAACTAGCTCCATTGTAGCAAAACCCTCCCTGATATGCCTGGCTTTTTTCACATTTCCCAGAAAAAGAAAGAAAACCAACCACCCTAAGGACCAATATCTGGAATTTTCCCCTTACATTCACCCTATATCTCTGTGTTGCAAATCAAGCCCAATTTCTTTTGATTCTCAGCAGAGAGAAATAAATAAAGCATGAGTGTTATTTATATCCCATCTGTATCCAAAAAGCAAAGGAGAAGAGTTTATCAGTAGTCCTCATATAAATAACATTTTCCTTCTGCCCTCTCTGGTCCAAGTTAAACAATTCAATTGCATTTTGCATAGGATCTGTTTTCCAAGCACTCATCATTTTATTTGTTCTTATGTGGACTCTATCCAATTGTTCCCAGTCTCTTTTTTACTTTTAGAGCCTAAACTGGACATGGGTCACCAGTAAAATTCTGGTTAAATTCAAGAATTGTGGGAGGATGAAGAAAAAAAAGAAAAAGAAGAGTGGGAGGATGACACTCCATGACCCAAGAATAGCACTACAGGATACTTACCCCAAAAATACAGAAACACTAATTCAAAGGGATACATCCACCCCGTGTTTATTACAGCATTATTTACAACAGCCAAACTATGGAAGCAGCCCAAGTGTCCATCAATAGATGAATGAATAAAGAAGATGTGGTATATACATATACATATACATATATATATATGTGTGTGTTATATATGTACACACACACACACACACACTAGGGTATTATTCAGCCATCAAAAAGAATGAAATCTTGCCATTTGCAGCAACACAGATAGAACTAGAGAGTGTAATGCTGAGCAAAATAAATCAGAGAAAGACAAATACCATATTATCTCACTCATTCGTGGAGTTTGAGAAACAAAACAAAAAAGCAAAGGGGAAAAGAGAGAGAGACAAACCAAGAAACGGAAGCTGAACTCCAGAGGGGAGGTGGATGGAAGGATAGGAGATAGGGAAAATAGGGGATGGGGATTAAAGAGTACTTTTAGCATGATGAAAAATAAAAATTTAAAAATTTAAAAAGTAAAGAATAGTGGTAGGATAACATCATGGACCTTAAGTCTTATCCACAATACTTATCCTAGTGCATCTCCGGCACACAAAATCCAGCTAGCAGAGTGCACGGAGCAAAGCAAGCCCTGTGAGGTTCATGGCTACTACCTTTGCACAAGAGAAAGGACAGAAAGAGCATCTGTTTTTTTTTTTTTAAGATTTCTTTATTCAGGATATAGAAGATACACACACACACACACACACACACACACACACAGGAATACTATGCAACCATCAAAAGAAACGAAATCTTGCCATTTGCAATGATGTGGAAGGAACTAGAGGGTATCATACTAAGTGAAATAAGTCAATCAGAGAAAGACAATGATCATATGATCTCTCTGATATGAGGAATTTGAGAGGCAGGGCAGGGGGTCATGGGGGTAGGGAGGGAAAAAATGAAACAAGATGGGATCAGGAAAGAGACAAGCCATAAGAGACTCTTAATCTCACGAAACAAACTGAGGGTTGCTGGGGGGGCAGGTAGGGATAGGTGGCTGGGTGATGGACATTGGGGAGGGTATGTGCTATGGTGAGTGCTGTGAAATGTGTAAGCCTGATGACTCACAGGCCTGTACCCCTGGGACAAATAATATATTATATGTTAATAAATAAATAAAAATAAAAATATTTATTTATTCGTTTTGAGAAAGAGAAAGAGCATGCTTGCACTCATGAGCAGGGGGAGGGGCAGAGGGAGAGGCAGAATCCCCGATTCGATGCAGGGCTTGATCCCAGGAGCCTGAGACCATGACCTCAGCAGAAGGCAGACACTTAACTGACTGAGCCAGACGGGCACCCCCGAAAGACCATCTAGACTGCAAAAAGCCCTTCCCTTTCCTACACACGCACACCGTAGTTACTTTCCTCTATCTCAATCAGTTAAGTACAGATCCTTTGCCTTTTGTGAAGTAAAACTGAGCAAAACCTGAAACTCTGATTTCAGGAATACTGGGAAGGCCCATGTCTCCATAATCACAAGTTCTGGAATTTTCGGAATTATCCTAACTTCAGAAAGTTTATTCTGGTTTGTCATAAACCATCAAATGATCCTAGAAGTGTCAACATTTCTATTTCTAAATTATACTTAAGGAAAAGCTTCTTAGGGCGCCTGGGTGGCTCAGTCAGTTAAGTGTCTGCCTTTGACTCAGGTCATAATCTCAGGGTCCAGGGATCAAGCTCTGCTTGGCAGGGAGCCTGCTTCTCCCTCTGTCTTTCCCTCTGTGCTCTCTCACTCTCTCTTTCTCTCAAAAATAAATAAATAAATAAAAACTTAATTTTTTCCTTAAAGAAAAGCTTCTTTTATCTAAAATCATTTTTAAAAGGTCTAACTGGTAGACAATGTGTCCAAATTTTTTATTTAAAAATTATGGTCAGGGCGCCTGGGTGGCTCGGTCTGTTAAGCACCTGCCTTCCACTCAGGTCATGATCCCAGGACGCCGGGATCGAGTCCCACCTCCGACTCCCTGTTCCGCTGAGAAACTGCTTCTCCCTCTGCCTCTCTCTCTGTCTCTGTCTCTCATGAACACATAAATAAAATCTTTTGAAAAAGCAACAACAACAATGGTCAATGAATCCAGGTTTTTGCAAAAGAAACATCCCGTCCGTTTGCTCCAACGTACAATTCCACAGGTAGAGCTTCATCCCTTTTTTATTTTTTAAGATTTTATTTATTTATTTGACAGACAGAGACCACAAGTAGGCAGAGAAGCAGGCAGAGAGAGAGGGGGAAGCAGGCTCCCTGCTAAGCAGAGAGCCCGGTGCGGGGCTCAATCCCAGGATCCTGAGATCATGACCTGAGCCCAAGACAGAGGCTTCAACACACTGAGCCACCCAGGCACCGGAGCTTCATCCCTTTTTATCTGAAGGAGCTGCCAGGGCCATTACTGGGCAAATATCCATGTGAGATACGCTATCTCGAGCTTTTATCAGTCATTTATAACTTAGAGGGAAAGTGTTTTAGATTCTATACTGAAAGCAAAGTTTTGTTCCAGAGAAAGGAAGGCAAGAGCAGGAGACCAGAATGACAACCTTTTGGTCATACCATAAAGAATGCGTTTAAGCATCTTTATGATCATTGCTCTCCCCATGAAATTTGAATATCACAGATATACTGTATATCTGTCTGCGTATGTGTAGTGTGGCTTTCTTTCCGGCAAACAGGAGTTGTGGTTTTTCCAGTCCCCAAGAACAAAATTCCCTGCTTGAAGACAGTATTGAACCCTTTGAGGATGCATAGTTGAGAAGGAAGAGTCACGACTAAGACGCTGAGGCACCAAAGACGAGCTCCTTGCACAATGCTGTCACGCTTGATTTGACCGGACTGCCTTTCCGCATCCTTGACAACCATTCCTAGACTATGCGAGCAGAATCCAGTCTCTGTTGTCTTCCTCTGCTTGCGGGGTCCCATTCTCCTGGCCCTGATAGTACTTAGCTTAACTGACCCCTGAGCGAGAGACAATGTTGCTGGGCAAGTAGGTCCCCAAGGAAAGCAGCACTTGGGATCCACTGTGGGACCATATGTAGGGCCAGATGCTCCCAGAAAGTTGTCAGGTATGAATACAGAGGTCTGCAGGCATAGTCTATCCTCTCCCCCGGTCATGGAGGAAGAAAGGGCCTGACAGCAGGAAACGCATGACTGGCAGACAGGGAGAAGGCATACCAAGTTCCACCCTCCTCCAGGAGGCATCCCACTATGCTGATCTGGAACCAATGTTGTCTACTCATTAATCAGTTCTAATTACTGCACTGGTAACTGGAAAGGACAAACTGGTTTCCAAGAGCCCCATAGACTATACTGTATACCTAATACTAATATAATGCTGTATGTTAACTAACTGGAATTAAAATAAAAACATTAAATAAACAAACAAAAAAAACAAGCCAGCCCCATAGAAGAAAGCTAAGAGAAGAAAAGTGGAGGGATTATAAATCCAAGGCAGCAAAGAGCAACAGATAAGAAGTTGCTCACCAAAAGCAAATCTAGATGAAAAGAAGGTAAACAAGATAATGCCAGCTAGGGTTGTCCAAGGAAACAAGAAAGAGTTCTATAAATATAGCCAGAAAAAAAAAATATTTGTCTTAGCTGATGAGATCACCACACATGGCTCATGATAGGAATCTTTTGTTGCTCCCTTAATTGAAGCTTGGAAGAGAACAGAAATGAGAGCAGAAATCAGACTACTGGCCCACACCGTCTGTGTTCCAATAAGCCATTCCATTTTTAATTAAATGCAGCTGAAGTCATTAAGACTTGATACTATCAATCTGGACTGTGGCCTGTATTTTCATTGACATGTTGGCCTCCACCTTTTCCACCCACCCCTCCACTCCCAGCAACAAACTGGCTAGCAGCTTACCCACACCGAGCAAATGGAGTTGAAAACAGGAAAAGGCAGATGGCTATGAGTTGGACACAGGCCTAGGGGAGGGGAAAATGTGAACAAACCCCCAGCCTCCACTTCCCAGGGACTTCCTTTTTCTCTGAAGGACACTCACTGTACAGGCGGAGCAGAAAAAGAGCTGGAGTCCTCCACAAATATTCAGTCCCTGTTATGTGCCAAGTAGAAATCTAGGCATGAGAATATGCCAATGAATAAGACAAGTCCCTGCCTTAAAGAGTTTCCATTTGGGGGGCACCTGAGTGGCTCGGTGGATTAAGCCGCTGCCTTCGGCTCAGGTCATGATCTCAGGGTCCTAGGATCAAGCCCCACATCGGTCTCTCTGCTCTGCGGGCGCCTGCTTCCTCCTCTCTCTCTCTCTGCCTACTTGTGATCTCTGTCTGTCAAATAAATAAAATCTTTAAAAAAAAAAAAAAGAGTTTCCATTTGGAGCTGGGATTGGGAGAGTGGGGAACAGTTGAAGACAGACAACATAAATAATGGATATACAAGATAATTTCACATACTGTTAAATGCTCCCCAAAATGGAGATAGAGAATGATTGGAAGGATTCTTTAACTCAGGAGGTTAAGGCAGGCCTGTCCGAGCAGGTGCTGCAACCTGAAAGGTGAGGAGGCAGTCAGGCAACAAGGCAAAGTGTTCCAAGAAGAGGGAACATGAAATGGAAAGCCACTGAGTCAGAAAAGAGCTTGCATGTTTAGAGGACGTAAAGAAGGCCATTAGGGCAGTACCATAGTGGGCCAAAGAGAGAAGAGGAAGGTGTCTGCACAAGCAGGCAGGACCACTTAGGTAGGATCTTACGGGCCAGGGATTTGGATTCTGGGGAATATTTTATTTATTTATTTATTTTAAGATTTTTTTTTTTAATATTTTATTTATTTGACAGAGAGAAATCACAACTAGGCAGAGAGGCAGGCAGAGAGAGAGGAGAAAGCAGGCTCCCCGCAGAGCAGAGAGCCCGATGCAGGGCTCGATCCCAGAACCCTGGGATCATGACCTGAGCCGAAGGCAGAGGTTTTAACCCACTGAGCCACCCAGGTGCCCCTTATTTTAAGATTTTTTATTTATTTATTTGACAGAGAGAAATCACAAGAGAGGCAGGCAGAGAGAGAGGAAGGGAAGCAGGCTCTCCGCTGAGCAGAGAGCCCAATGCGGGACTCGATCCCAGGACCCTGAGATCATGACCAGAGCCGAAGGCAGCGGCTTAACCCACTGAGCCACCCAGGCGTCCCTCTGGGGAATATTTTTTTTTTTTTTAAGATTTTATTTATTCATTTGACAGAGAGAGAGATCACAAGTAGGCAGAGAGGCAGGCAGAGAGAGAGGAAGGGAAGCAGGCTCCCTGCAGAGCAGAGAGCCTGATGCGGGGCTCGATCCAGGACCCTGAGATCATGACCTGAGCTGAAGGCAGTGGCCTAATCCACTGAGCCACCCAGGCGCCCCCCTCTGGGGAATATTTTAAAGGGAAGAGTGTTTTGAGGCATATCTATTTCAGAAAAAACACTCAGGCTGCTAAGTAGAGAATGGACCAAGCCAGTGGAGGCCAGGAATGGAGACAGGAAGGCTAGGTAGGGACTTGAGTCCAAGGAAGAGAGAGGGTAATGGTTTAGATCTGTGTGGAGGTGGTGATGTATTTAGATCTGGTCCACAGTGAAATATATTTTGAATGTAAAACAAATAAGATTTCTTGTGAGATGTAAGAAAAAGCAAAGAGATAAGGATGACTCCTGTGTTTTTGTCCTGAGCAGCAGGGTAACGGGTGGCTTCCTTTAATAAGGTGGGGAAGACCAGGAAAATAAATGCATTTGGAGTGGGAAGGAATCAAGTATTTTGTTTGGGACGTATTGACCTTGAGATGAATACTCTACATTCTCTCTTGGACACCACGGAAACGTGGTGAACTTCATGCTTCAGTTTCCTCATCTTTAAATATAATAGTACCTACTACCTTCCATGGTTTATGTGAAGATTAAATGAGTTCATATGTATAAAGCAGTTAGGATAGTTCCTGGCACAGAATAAATAGCATGATATGTATTTGATATTAATAATAAGGCAGTTTTTTTCTTTTTAGTTGCAAATGGTGAGGAGGAGGAGGAAAGAGAAGAAAACCATTGAAAATGTGAGAGAGAAAGGGAAGCATAATGGTGAAGACCTTGTGGATACAAGGAATGATTCCCAGAGTCCAAGTAGCAGACTGACCTCAGATAGTTAAAAAGGACCTTCTGCTGCAGAAACAGGAGGAGATTCTGCTCGTGTGGTACAAATGCAGTTGGACCAAAGGGGCATGTGGAGGGAGGGGACAGTTCTCCTCTGACCACACCAATCTTCTCTGTGAAACAGAGGGCAAGGTCTTTATCTAGTATGAAGGGCTGGGAAGGGGTGCTGGAGACACAGTGAGAGTCAGGAGCATGAAACTGTCTTCTCCAAAGTATGAAGATGTGGTCACCAAGAAGGGAGAGTCTGGCAGGTGGGAGAAACATTGGTCTCTCAAACTGCCTCACATGTTACCAGGTTGGTTTTGCTGTTGTAACCGTTATTTATTCTTTGTTGAGCGGGAAAAGGTGCTGTGTGTCTAGCACCACACTGCACACTTAGGGAGTCAAGAGGGGGACACGGTAGTGCAGAGTGGATAAAGAGAAAAGTTTTTGAGTAAATGAAATAATTTAGGGACAAATATAATTCAATTTGGAACCAATAGATCATGTTACCAAATTCAGAGGAAGTGGAATTTGTGGTGTGCTGGAACTATGAAGGATGGCCTCCCAGGGGAAGCAGTGTCTGAGCTCAGCTTTGAAAGACAGGTTGTAGGAACTCAACCATCCACAAACCAGAGGCCACTGTTACCTATAATCCCTGGAACTTGGTATCCATCTTTCTCATGAATAGTGCACCAAGACTGCTTTAATAAGGTAGAGCTGATTGGCTGGCTTTGTCTAATGAGGAGCCATGCTGTGTCATCAGCAGAAACAATAGCAGAAGAATTCAATAGGTTTCTAGGTGGTTTTTCTGAGGGTGGGGCAGGTAGTGTCTTCTGAAGCTAGAGAGGGTTTCTTCCATCTTAATTGGCTCTCCTCTTCCTAACATCATCGTTTGCAGGGCACATGAGAAAGTGTTAATTAGGAAAGATTCTGGCAGAAAGATAACCAAAAAGGTCATACTGAAATCCGGCCACATCTTTTTCCCTTGAAAGTGGGGCCCACATTCTTGCTCCTTGCACAATATAACAGTCTATTTTATTATCAGTAATTACCAGCCTTATCCAGCTCTGAGGCCAGACCTCCTCAGAGGCCCTTGAGACCTACCCCAGCAAAAGGTCATAGAGACTCTTCTGCCTCCCTTAAGTGGCCGGCTAAAAAGTAAGTGGAAAGACTCATGGCTGAACCCCAAAGATATGCTCCTCATAGTATTCCAGGCAAAAGGATCCAAGACTTGATCTGTGCTGGCAAAGCCATTTTTTAAACTGGAATTGCTGGTAAGGCTGCTTCCCTAAAAGGCAACTCAAATCCTGTCGTCTCCTTGCCCTTCCCTGGAGCTATGGCTCTCTGCCATCATGTTGCTCTAAGACTCTCTAAGGGCAAGGGTCCTTCTGGTCCTTTCCTCCCATCTGAATCCCTTAAGTCCACACTCAGCTACCTGCAGCCCATCCAGGATAAAACTAAATGTTTGGAAAGCTTTTCCAATAATGTTCTATAAAGCAAAATGCTGCTGGTTGCACATGGTGCAACACACAGCCCACACCTTCAGACTCTGGGATGGTACAAAGGCCTCCTGGAATCACTTCCTAGCAGGCTTAAGCCCAGTCCAGGCCACTTTAGGGGGAGGAAGAAGAAGAGGGAAAGAATCCCAAGAAGACTCCTGCTGAGCGTGGAGACCTAAGTTGGGACCAATCTCATGACCCTGAGATCATGACCTAAGCCAAAACCAAGAGTTGGTCACTTAAGAGACTGAGCCACCCAGACACCTGAGCCAATAGTCCATTTTTTAAAAGATTTTATTTATTTATTTGTCAGAGAGATGGAGAGAGAGCACACAAGCAGGCAGAGGCAGAGAGAGAAGCAGGCTCCCTGATGAGCAAGGAGCCAGATGCGGGACTCGATCCCAGGACCTTGGGATCACAACCTGAGCCGAAGGCAGCAGCTTAACGAACTGAGCTACCCAGGCGTCCCCAGTAGTCCATTTTTAAAACAGTGTTCATTGTTGGAAAGCATTGTAGGGGTTAATAAAGATGTTATCAGAGAGACTTAGGATTTCCTAAGCATTGTTTTTTATGGGGAGATCAACAGAAAAACTTCTGAAGAAAAGTCTCCATTTTAACTCAATCATTTGGCCCTTCAAGTTGATCTGTCTGTAACTTTTTCCTTCTACAAATGATTTTCTGATTTGGGATCACCTGGAAACTGTCTTAAATGCTACCTAGATAACACCCTAAGTTCAATTTGTGAAGTTACAATTTGGAAGCAAAATGGCAGTCTGTGTAGGTTTTCAGTGGTGTAATTCCATATTCATTCTAAGAAAGACTTACCAAATCAATAGCTTATAGATTCATAGACTGTGAGTGCCACATGAGCCTTAAGTTATCATGTAGCAGATAAGGACACCAAGTCACTGGCCCACAAGCACACAGCAAGGTGCAAGACAAGATCAAGATCTTCATTTCCATTCAATCCCATAGCATTTCAGGTTTACTTGTAGATTGCATGATAACATTTAAGAGTTGAGTGATTGTGATCAAATTTGACACTATGGAAAAGCACATAAAAATAATTTTGATGTTGGTTCGACTTACGATGTAGAAAGAAAATGAAAGCCAAAAACAACTTGTCAATAAAAGTCAGTGATATTTGACAAGTAATAGAGGTTAGAAAATGGATGTCTTATGAGAAGTAAAGCTCAATTTCCCATATTAAAAATAACCCATTGTGGGGCACCTGGGTGGCTCGGTTGTTAAACGTCTGCTTTCAGCTCAGGTCATGATCCCAGGGTCCTGGGATCGAGCCCTGCATAGTGCTCCCTGCTCTGCAGGAAGCCTGCTTCTCCCTCTCCCACTCCCCCCTGCTTGTGTTCCCTCCCTCACTGTGTCTCTCTCTGTCAAATAAATAAATAAAATATTTAAAAAAAATAATAACCCATTGAATGCTGCCAATATTTTTATAATTTAAGAATTGTCCTTTACGCTCATGTCAGCAAGATGTTTGACATCTGTCCCTTTATTCATTTTAGTAATTTTTCTATAGTTTTAAAAAATATTTTATTAGTTACCTTTTAAACCCCATTTTATTCTAGAGGGAAAGGGTAGGTGGAAGTAAGTATTTATCAAAAATCAAGAAAAGTAGGGGCGCCTGGGTGGCTCAGCGGGTTAAAGCCTCTGCCTTCAGCTCAGGTCATGATCCCAGGGTCCTGGGATCGAGCCCCACATCGGGCTCTCTGCTTGGCTGGGAGCCTGCTTCCTCCTCTCTCTCTCTTTGCCTGCCTCTCTGCCTACTTGTAATCTCTGTCAAATAAATAAATCTTTAAAAAAAAAAAAAAGAAAAGTAAAAAGGTTTGGTTTAAGATTATTTAGGAAGTATTTAGGAAGTATGTTGTGGGTCTAATAATAGTCTAACCAGAGTATCTAGGTCTGATGCCTGTGGTAAAACTAAGACTTTAGAAAGAGGTATGGAGAGAGGGAGAAAAGTGAGTATGGAGAAGTAAAGAAAGAGAAAAAGATGAGGAAAGAAATTGGTTCTGCTTTCTCCTGAAGGCCTCCCAGCAGAATCCATCACCCTGTGATGGAGCAGTACAAGCATTGCATAGAGAAATGGGAACACGACGAGTCAGAGATATTTTAGCCTTGCACACATCTTAAGTCTAAGAGTTTACTGAGCTGGTCTCCAGTTCAAGGCATACAGTCCTTCTTGAACTTCTGGACTTTACCTTCAAGGGGTCCTCCTTCACTCTTCTATACCCCTAAGCCCTGAGATCTCCAGGAATTCTGCAGGGCCTGGGAAAGAGCACTCAATCCCCCCAGGGAGAGACAGAAGAGCACCTTATTTCCTGAACCTTGGTGCTTCACTCCCAGGAATTGGGAGAACAGGAGGGTGGGAGAAGGGTGAAGAGAAGGGTTAGGGTGGAGTTTTCAGCTCCAAGCCAAAGCACTGCTCTGGGGAGAAGAGTGATGGTAAATGGAGTCTTGCTATTATTTTTCTGTGTTGCTGCTGGGGATGGGGGTTCCTGGCAGCTGGCTTTGGCCTTGGCTTTGGCCTTTGTTTCCCTACTCTCTCCTCTTGGCACAGTCAGAGGCTTTCAGTGTTGTGCTTTCAGGGTCACATGGTTAAATCTTTGCACAGCTGCCTGGGGGGAAAAAGAGTGAGAGAGAGAGACTGAGACAGAGAGAGCACCCATTCTATTCTTACCATGTGTGAGGCTAAACAATTATTATTGGCATGACTAAAAGCCCATCAAAGCATTCTCTCCATGACCCCTACCCCTAGTTACATAACAAACCACCTCTCACTCCACTTCTGGACTATTCACACCCAAATCATCCTCTGTCCTCCACACACAAGCTTCTATCCACATTCCTATCCACACTCTCCTGGGCACACACACTCTCTCATATCCACAGTAGAGAGTGGGCATATGTATTATGGTACCTACTGAAAGAGAAGTCAACATTTTAATCAACCCAATAACTTCTGCACCTGATGTTGGATAAAGAGTTTGATTTTGGGGGAAGGTGTCAGTGGCTCTGGCAATTTACACACACATGTAAACACACAACTGGCCTTTTCCATACTACTTCAAAGTTTTATGATCTCTGTCCTTAACCTTCTCTCTTCAGTATAAAATCATGAGCTCCCAGTCTCCTATTTTCTACTAACGCTATATCTTTCCCACCTGAAAAGCCAACACAATATGGTTTTTCAAAAACCAATCTTCTTATCTCTCCAGGCCCCCACTAGTAAGTTTTATCCCTCAGTCTTTCCCACAAAACCCTAACTAGTGCTCTGTTTATTTCTATATGTTTATGCCATCATTAATGGCCTCTATCAGTCACTGTGAGCAGCAACAGCTGAGGTGGATAAGGTCCTTGGCATGTCCCATGTTTCTTCAGGCTGCCTCAAATTGGTCTTCGCTAGTTTAACATCTTGCATGGCCAACAGGAAATTAGGTCTTACAAAGTATTTTTATGAGGTAAGGTGGTTCATTCTTTAAAAAACAAATAGACCTGGTATGCCTGGGTGGCTCAGTTGATTAACCTTGGGCTCAGGTAGTGATCCGGGGTCCTGGGATTGAGCCCCACATTGGGCTCCCGGCTCAGCAGGGAGTCTGCTTCTCCCTCTGCCCCTCCCCTCACTTGTGTGCTCTCTGTCTCTCTCTCAAATACATAAAATCCTAAAAAAAAAAATTTCTTATGAAAAAGACCAGTCTTCAATATCCAAATAAATAAAATTTCATGTAATATTGTGATCCACATCACTGGGTTTGGTCTCTTACTTCTGAAGGTCATAGTGAAACATCCACTTAAATGTGTGACTTTTGAAATGTTGTTTAAAAAGCAATCTTGTTGGAGTGCCTGGATGGCTCATTTGGCTGAGTGTCTGCCTTCGTTCAGCTCAGGTCATTACCTTAGGATCCTCCTGGGATCAAGTCTGCATTGGGCTTCCTGCTCAGTGGGGAGTCTGCTTCTCTCTCTCTCTCTCTCTCTCTCCCTATGTCCCTCCCCACTGCTCCTTCCCTCTCTCTCTTTCTCTCTAAGATAAATACATGAAATCTTTAAAAAATAAAAAATAGTGAAAAATAAAAAGCAGTCTTGTTATTTTGTAGGTCCAATTCTGCTATAACCAAGAAGGTTTTGAAATCTACAAAAGCATAAAGATAGCTAACAAATACATAATAAACACTTCCAATGTTTATTCCTTGGTTTATTTGCTGGAATTATATATTTTATCGCAGGGGTGGCAAACTACAGCCTGAGGGCCCAATCCTGTTCTTGTGCAATCTGTGAGCTAAGGGTGGCTTTCATATTGTTTCGATGGTTGAAAAAAATTGAAAGAATATTTCATGACATGCAAAACTATATGAAATTCATATTTCAGTGTCCATAAAGTTTTATTTGAATATAGCCATATTTGTTTACATATTTATGTTTGTTTGTTTACATATTTTCTTTTTTTTAATTTTTATTTATTTATTTTTTTATTTATTCGACAGAGAGAAATCACAACTAGGCAGAGAGGCAGGCAGAGAGAGAGGAGGAAGCAGGCTCTCCACGGAGCAGAGAGCCCGACGTGGGGCTCGATCCCAGGACCCTGGGATTATGACCTAAGCCGAAAGCAGAGGCTTTAACCCACTGAGCCACCCAGGTGCTCCTGTTTACATATTTTCAAGGCTGCTCTCACACTGCTACAATGGAGTTAAATAGCTACAAGAGAAACCATATAGCTCCCAAAGCCTAAAATGTTCACTATCTGGCCTTTTACCAGAAAACGTTGCTGATTCCTGTTCTACAGCATGGCTTTTCTGTCTTCAAATATCTTTGGGAAAGCTTTACTAGAAAATAGAAGCCTGAAATAATAGTGGCTTACACAAGGTCGAGGTTCATTTTTTTCTCATGTAGAAGAAAATTCAAGATAGGTAGACTGAGCTGACATAGTGTGCTGGTGGTCATCAGAACCTACAGCTTCTTGTATCTTTCTGCTCGGCTGTCTTACTACAAGTCTTTCATCTCCAAGATTACCTCATAGTCACATAATGACTACTGGAACCCCAGTCATCACATCATGTTCCCAGGAGTAGAAAGTAAAAGTATGGTCAGGACAAAAGAGCTGTCCTCCCAACCAAGTTAGTCCTTATTAAACAGCTTCACCAGAAGTTCTAGCCAAATATTCTTCTTCTTTTTTTAATCCAGGTGTATTCTTATACCTATTTGGGCAGCTCCATTTGCAAAGGAGACTGAGAAATGTACTTTATAGCTGAGAACATTGCCACCTAAATAAAATTAGGATTTTGTTAGTGACACACAAGAAGAGAGTGGATCTGGTTAGGCAGCCAACAATCTCTGTCCCAGGAACAATGGGCTCTCCATATCTTTTTCTTTTCTTTTTTTTAAGATTTTATTTATTTATCTGACAGAGAGAGCACAAGCAGGCAGAACAGCAGGCAGAGCAGCAGGCAGAGGAAGAGGGAACTGATGCAGAGCTCGATTACAGGATCTTGGGAACATGACCTGAGCCAAAAGCAGATGCTTAACTGACTGAGCCTTCTCCATATTCTTTGCAATATATGCTGCATAATAGTTTCTCATAAACATATGGGTGTTTTTCAATTACTTTTTTTTTTCTTTCTTTCTTTTTTTTTTTTTTTTGTCTTTTTTAAGCATACATCCTTACTCAGCCTCCTCAGGTCTAGCTCTTTACAAAGTATATTCCACAAATATTGAATCATTTCACCCTTACAACAACCCTGTGAATCACAGCAATCACTACTGGGAAACTGAGGAAATTAAAACTCAGAAAAATGAAGTAGAATGTCCCCAAGTCACTCAAATAAGAAGTAGCAGCAGTGCGACTCAAGTTCAAGACTCCAACCTCAAATCCAGCTGTTTTTTTCCACCATATCAATACTGTACCCAGTTTGATGCCACTGATGCCCAGACAATTTCCTGCCAACAATATGCATTGCTGGGACGCCTAGGTGGCTCAGTTGGTTAAGCATCTGCCTTTGGCTCAGGTCGTGATCCCAGGGTCCTGCAATCCAGCCCCACCTCAGGGTCCTGGGATCAAACAGGGCATCGGGCTCCCAGCTGAGCTGGGAGCCTTTTTCTCCCTCTCCCTCTGCCCCTTCCCCCACTTGTGCTCTCTCACTCTCTCTCTCTCACTTTCTCTCTCTAAATGTAAATAAAATCTTAAAAAAAAAAACCAATACCCATTATCTCTAGTCCCCTCTCTCAACCATTTCTTCTCTTCCATGTCCTCCTCTCCCCCTTACTAACTTGACATTTTCCAGGCCCTAAGGATTTCTCTCTAGATAGTCATGGCACGTCTTTTCTGGTTGTCTTGCCAGAAGTTTTTGCTGAAAAAATATGCTGTAGTCCTATGGAAGCTCCTTTGTACATAACAAGTTGTTTTTCTCCTGCTGCTTTTAAAATTCTGTCACCTTTAACTTTTGACAATTTAATTAAAATGTGTCTTAGTGTGGGTCTCTGGATTCATTTTTCTTGGAATCCTCTGGACTTCCTAGATCTGTCTATCTGTTTCTTTCCCCAGGTTAGGGAAGTCTACAACCACTGTTCATTTGCATAAGCTTTCTGCCTGTTTAATCTCTCTTTTTGTTCTGGAACCCCTACACATTCACTTTATTGTATCCTTTAAGCCCTTTAAGATATTTTCACTCTTTTTGCTTTTTGCTCCTCTAATTGAATGAATTCCAATGCCTTGTCTTCTAGTTTTCTTATATTTCTTCCAATCGATCTAGACTACTGCTCAAACTCTCCATTAAATTTTCTGTTCAGTTATATTCCTCAGCTTTATGATTTCTGTTTGGTACTTTTTTATATTTCCTATCTTTTTGTTGAAATTCTCCCTTTGTTCATTGTTGTCTTGACTCGTGAGGAATCTTATTACTGTCATTGTGAACTTTCTATCAGGTAAGTTATTTATCTGTTTCATTAGATATGTTTCTAGAGTTCTATCTTGTTCTTTTGCTCAGAACATATTTCTCTGTTTCTTAATTTTCTTTGACTCTCTGTGTTGATTTTTGTGTATTAAATAAAACAGCAACCTCTCCCAGTTTTGAAAGAATAGTCTTGTGTGGGAGATGAACCTCACCAATTAGCCTGGCCAGTGCTCCTTATTGTCTCTCAAATCTTAGTGATTTTCCAAATCTTTGTGATCTTTCTTGCTCTTGGTGGCTCCCAATAGTTGAAGATATGCCAAGACCCTTAATTGTCTCAAAGGGAAAGATCACAGTCAATACCTAGATACAGGCTATTTGGAAGCCAGTCAGGTGACTGCAGGGAAAGTGTGTAGTTAAGTCCCTTTCAGGGAGAAACTGGGAAGTAGGCATTTTTGTCTGTTGCCTCTCTGCTGGGCCCTGGGTGTATAACCATGGGTGAGAGTGGTTCCTGAATCTATTAAGAATTTCTTTGTTTTTAATAATACCACAGGACTCCTGAATGCATGCCCCATTGGCTATAAGAGCCAGGTGACCTGGGGGCCCATTCCTCAGGTGGCAGCCACAAAAGCTGGGCACAAGACATGCATACAAGCTCCTACCAGGGAGATACTGGTGACTTGAAACAGGCTAGAGGGAGAGGACAGAGGAGATGTCTACAGGCTTTCCCTGGTCTCTGGAAAGGATTACAGTTAGCTCCTAGTTGTGTGCTAAATTAGAAGCCTTACACTCAGGCAGCAGCTTTAAAAGGAGCCAAATAGACTCTTTTCAGGGAACGACTGAGAGGTCGGAATTTCTGCCTGTTCCCTCTGTACTGAGTCCTGGGAGAGGGAGAATAGCCAGTTAAGAACTGCCTCTTTGTTTGCTACTGTCCTATGGGACTCCTGAATGGAAGTCCCATTGGCTATCAGAACCAGGTGATCTGTGGATCCATCTCTCAGGTGGTACCCATGAAAGTGGGGTACAGACATATGTACAAGCTTCATTCAGGGAGCTTTGGTGATTTGGGACAAGCAGGAGGTAGAAGACAGGGGAGGTGTCTGCCAGCTTCCCTGGTTTTGTAGTCAGCCCCTAGATGCCTGCTAAATTAGAAGCTTGACCCAAAGGCAGCAACTTTTTTTTTTTTTAAAGTAGGTTCCGTGCCCAATCTGGAGCTTAAACTCATAACCCCAAGTTCAAGAGTCCCATACTCTACCTTGAAGAAAGAATATAAATGGAACCTATTCAGGGAAAGGCTGGGAAATTGACAGGTTTTGCTGGCTCCCCCTGCACTGAATCCTAAGGTGATAGCAAGAGACAGTGCTCAGGTCTGTTAATAACTGCTTCTTTGTTTCACTATAGCCTTGTGGCCCTCATGAACTCAAGCCTCACTGACTTTCAGAGGTAGATGTTTTGGGGGGTCTATCTACTGCATGAAAATCTTAAGAGTAGAGATATTAAATATGGAGTCCAAACTCTTCACTCCTTGAGGAGAAGCTTAGAATTAGGGGTTCCCTCCTAATTGTATGGCACTGTGCTGGTGGTGGGATTTATAAGAGTGTATCTCAGCCTTTCCCATCCATTTTGATGTGGATATTTTCTTGTTTGCCTGATGTATAGAAATTACTGAGCCAGTTCTGGATTACTGTCAGAGGGAACTGCTCTGTCTGCAGCTCTTCATTTGGTGTGTCCAGGGGAGCAGGAGAGTTCAGGAGCCTCCTATATCACCATCTTTAAAGACCACTCCTGAGCAAGCCTAAATTCATTCTTAATAAGTAATAAAAAGTACAAAAGTGTATCCATTGAAAAATAAGTCTCCTTTTCATCTCTGTCTCCAGCCATCCAATTCTCTTACCCAAGACAACACTTGCCTCTTGAATATACTTACATAGGTAATTTATGTATTTCCCACTATATGTGTATACATACATGCATATACCTGTCTTTATAATATTTTATTAGTATAAATGATAATATATTATATACATCATTCTGCATCACACTTCTCTCACTTAACAGTATACCCTGAGGTTCATTCCATCTGTAGCTAGGTCTGTTTAAAACTCAGACCTTAATCATGTTATTATACTACTTTAAATTCTTTAGTGGGTCCACATTAACCCACAGAATGAAATTTATGCTCCTTAGTCTAACTTCAAGGTCCTTTCTAACCTGACTCTTCCTAGTACTTCAATATTCTCTCCCACCATCTACTGATTGCTTATATTCTAGTAGTCAAATTGCTTATAGTCTGCCCTCATACTCACTGTGTTATTTCACAAGTCAGAACCTTTGCTGCCCTTCTTACCTTTCCTCATCTTAATTATATTTATATACCCTTCAAGAAAACTCAGATGTTTCTCACCCAGGAAGCTTTCCCTTTATGCCCAGTCTGGTCCAAGGATTCCTGCATGCTTAGATCATAGCCATTATCATATTAAATTAAAAGTATCTGTTTATGTGTACATTTTCATTGCTTAACTTCTTCAAAGCAAGAATCTTACCATTTGGGGCTCATATTTGTTTCCCCAGAGCCTAGCATCATGTCTAGCATATAGTTGAAGCTAAATAAGTATTTATTGACAAGGACTGATTTGAACTATTGAACTTCCTCTCTGGTAAGGTCAGAATCCTTTTCTAAAGCTGAGAGTCAAATAAAACAGTACACATTTCTAGAAATAGTGAGTTGTGATTGGGATGGGGCTATAAGGAAACTTTCTTGAAAAGTTGATTTGAAGATGTTGAAGATGAGACACAAATCCTGCATTGGAAATGGCTAATGGGTAGGAAATGAAGAAACCTAAGAAGCATCAGTGAAAGGAGAGAAGGGAGTTAAGGATGAGTGCTGCAGGCAGAGGTATTAGGGCCTAAATTGGACATGCTGGGATGAGGTAGCAAGAGGTGACGATAGTAGTGTCTTCTAGTGCAGGGTATTTGTTCACTAACAGGCAGCCTGTGTATCAGGAGAGAAGGACCCTGCACTTTGCAAACTCCACAGTCCCAAAATGACCTTCTTTTCTCCACCCCTCACTCCCTGATGAAGGAATAATAACTCTTTCAATGGTCTGGGGGGAAAAGATGGCTTTTCATGGTATGGGTAAGGAGGATGGGTTTGAACCGATTATCTACAACTGTTGATGTGATTTGAAGTTCAGAGCCAACAGCCAAGAAAGAATTCTTGAGATGTCTTCGGTTCAAAAAGGTAGTTTTATTAAACCATAGCGTCAGGACCCATGGGCAGAAAGAACTGTACTGGGATTGTGAGGAATGACTGATTGTATAAGATTTTCTATCCTATGGAGGGAAGGGTGATGTTAGGGCTCCAGGAAATCCAGTCTATAGGTTTCTGGAGTTTGCTTTTTTCTTGTAAATCATTAGGACAGTTGCAAACTGATGGAGACTCATGTCCTGCATGACTATGATCTCTATCAGTTAACCACTTGTTTTTCCCTTTCCTTTGTTCTTGGGCAGCCAGGAGTGCCTGAGGAATGTCACACATATCCCACCTGGGGTTGGGGGGCTGGTCAGGGTATTAACTTGTGCTTTACCCTCAGCTTGCCTTTTGCTCCTTCATCACTGTGATTAGTGCTCCTCCTAAGGGATGCAGGTGTCACAAGCACCAATGGCAGGGGACACCTTCTCAAAGAGGTCAGGGAAGGCTTCCTTGAGAAGTTTCAGCTGAGATCTGTAGGTTGACTAGGAGTTACCTAGACAAAGCATGGTGTGAGTGAAGGGGGAGGGAAATGTGTTTCATGCAAAGGGAAAACAACATGTGTGGAAGACTAAGGAGGCTTATAGAAGAAAATAAGTTAAAAATGGTGTGGAATGAATTGCAAAAGACAAGGCTGGTGAAGTAGATAGAAGTCCCATCAGGCAGGGTCAGAAAGTTTGTGTACTTTATCCCAAAAACATTCAGAAGCACCTTAAGGTTCAGAGGAATGATGTGATTTGTGTTTATAAAATATCACTCTTGGGGCGCCTGGGTGGCTCAGTTGGTTAAGCAATGTCTTAGGCTCAGTTCGTGACCTTGGGGTCTTGGGATTGAGCCCTGCATGGGCTCCCTGCTCCACAGGAAGTCTCCTTCTCCCTCTACCTCTGTCTGCTGCTCCCCCTGTCTTGTGCTCTCTCTCTCTCTTTATGTCAAATAAATAAATAAATCTTTAAAAAAAAAATCCCTCTTGTCCATCACGTATAAGTGAATAAACAAAATTCAGTGTAGTCATACAGTGGACCAATATTCAGCCTTAAAAGGGAAGGAAATTCTGACACATGCTCCAAGGTGAATGAATCTTAAGAACATTATGCTAAGTAAAATAAGCCAATACATAAGGACAATATTGTATGATTCCACTTATATGAGGTACCTAGAATAGGTAAATTCATTGAGACAGAAAGAACAGTGGTTACAGGCGGGGTGAGGCAGGGTGGAGAAGGGGTTCATGGATACAGAGTTTCAGTTTGGAATGATGAAAAAAATTTTTGAACCTGGGTAGTGGTGGCATTTGTACCGCATGGTGAATGTATTTAATGCCACTGAACTGCGCATTTAAAAATGGCTTAAATGATCTCAAAGAGCTCTGAATAGCCGAAACAATCTTGAAAAAGAAAAACAAAGCTAGAAAGATAACACTTCCTGATTCCAAACTATATTACAAAAATATAGTAATTACAGTAATCAAAACAGTATGGTACTAGCATAAAGACAGATACATGGACCAACAAAAAAAAATAGAACCCCCAAATACCCCCCGCCCCACATATGGCCTACTGATTCTTCAACAAACATGTCAAGACCAAGCAATGGGGAAAGGATAGTCTCTTCAACAAATGATGCTGGGAAAACTCGATGTCCACATGCAAAAGAATGAAGTTGGATCCTTACCTTACAGAATATACACAAATTAATTCAAAATGGCTGAAAAACTTAACAGTAAGACCAAAAACTATAAAACTCCTAGGAAAAAACATAGAAAAATCTTCATGACATTGGGTTACACAATGATTTCTTAGATATGGCACAAAAAGTCTGGGCAACAAAAGCAAAAATAGACAAATAGAACAACATTAAACTTCAGTGCAGCAAAGATAATCAACAGAATGAAAAAGCAACATATGGAATGGGAGGAAATATTTACAAACCATATATATGATAAGGAGTTAATGTCTAATATATATATAGAACTCTTACAACTCAACAAGCAAAAAACCAAACAGCCTGATTTAAAAATGATCAGAGGACTTGATTAGACATTTCCCCTAAAGAAGATGTTCGAATGATCAAAAAACATGAAAATATACTTAGCATCACTATTCATCAAGGAAATGAAAATCAAAACCACAATGAGATATCACCTCATACCCACTAGGATAACCACTATCAAAAAGGAAAAAAAAAAGAAAGAAAAGAAGTGTTGGTGGAGATGTAGAGAAATCAGAGGTAGCCCATGCTTCTGGCTACCTGGTGCATTTAACTCTCACTCCTAAGGTAAAATGGTGCAGCTGCTGCGGAGAACAGTGTAGAGGTTCCTCAAAAATTTGATAAAAGAATTACCATATGATTCAGTAACCCTACTTCTGAGTATATATCCAAATGAACTAAAAACAGGATCTCAAAGACATATATGCACACCCATGTCATTGCAACACTTTTCACAAAGGCCAAGAGGTGGAAGTAACCTAAATGTTCATTGATGGAGAAATGGATAAAGAAAAAATACATACATACAATGGAATACTATTCAGCCTTTAAAAAGAAGGAAATTCTGTCACAGGCTACAACATGGATGAAACTTGAGGACATTATACTAAGCAAAAGCAGCCAATCACACACACACACACACACACACACACACACACACAAATACTGCTTGATTCCACTTATATGAGGTATCTAAAGTAGCTGAATTCTTGAAAACAGAAAGTTGAATGGTGATTTCCAGGGCCTGGGGGAGGGGAGATATGAGGAGTTTTGTTTGATGGGTATAGAGTTTCAGCTTTGCAAGATGGAAAGTACCAGAAATGTTACACGATGTGCAAACAGTTAACACTATTGTACCATATACTTAAAAGTGTTTAAGATAGTAAATTTCATGTTATGTGGCTGGGTGTTTTTTTTTTTAAGATCTTATTTATTTATTTGACACAGAGAGAGAGAGAGAAAGAGCACGAGCAGGAGGGAGGGTTAGAGGGAGAGGGAGAAACAGGTTCCCTACTGAGCAGGGAGCCTGATGCGGGGCTCCATCCCAGAACCCTGTGATCATGACCTGAGCTGAAGACAGATGTTTAGCCAACTGACCCACTCAGGTGTCCCCATGGTATGTGTTTTTTAACCACAATTTTTTACTTAGTTAAAATGGTAAGTTGAATATTATGTATATTTTACCACATAAAAAAGAAAAAAGACATCACTCTTTCTACAAGATGAATTCAAGAGGAAGCAAGGACTAAGTGTTTGGTAGTCCCACGCAAAGAGATGACAGTGGCTTACACCAGAAGAGTTGAAAGTAGTGGACAAAGTAAAGCTATATTCTGGAGATGTCTTGTCTCCCGAGTTAAAATGTGAGTTCCTAAAGGGAATGAGCACCATATTCTTTTTCTTTTATGTCCTTATACTGTATCCATCATAGATATACCATAAATATTGTTAGATCACCTATAGGAAAGTGGCTACAGAAAAATCATACCCTGACTGACACGTGGAAATGAAGAGTTAATGACTTTTTCTCACAAGCATAGTGATTTGCCAAGTAAATCACTCCACAGTAGAGTTTTGGGAGACTGAGGTCTTCTCTATAAAATGGGAGGATTTTCTTGTCTTCCTCTTCGACTTCACAGGCTTTCATCAGGTCAAAGGAGACCCTATGTCCTCATGCCTCTGAGTGAAGGGGTGACTAACAGATCTAGCAGCTAAATGATATCCCAAGGAAGCAAATAGGAGATAGGCTTGTGAGCTAAACTTGCCATGAGCTAGATCAGTTCTTCTCCCTGCATGTTCACAAAGGTCTGTTCACAAAGTTCACATGTTCTGTTCCATCAGAACACGAAATGCCTACAGTGTTAGCCAATCTGATGAGGACTAGAGAACGAGGAAAGAGAGAGAAGTGGCAAATGGTGGTCTTGGATATCTCAGGAGGCTGAGGGAATGGAGGTGTTGACACAGGGAGCCTTACAGGTTTTTCCTAGACCAAATAAAATACTAGGATGAACTATAGATTTATTTGAAGCCTGCATCTTCCTTATGTGACATGATACTTCTGACTTCCAGTATTCTGAGAAAGAATCCAAGCAAATATATATGTATTATATAATATATATTTATATTTATAAGCCTACATATAAACATATATTTATAAACTTATATATAAATATTATGTATATGATATATATTTATATATATTATTTCTGTATTATGTATATAATTATATATTTTATAGAATATATTATAATGTTAATAGTAATTAAAATAGTTAAGTGTTTATATATAATATATATCATATATTATATATATTTATATATACAAAAGCATATATATCTATATATGCTCTTGTGTAAGTATGTGTGTAGTTTAATTCTGCTTGTTCAGGTTATATATCTGCTTATGTATATGGTATGCCTAATACACACACATGGGGGACACTGCATCTACAGAGGTTGATATATATATACGTATGTACACATATCTGTGTGTATATATCAGTGTGTGTATGTGTATGTGTCAGGCAGGGAGGTCGGGTAGAGGGAAGGGCTTTGAACTGAAATTTGATTGTTTTTGAAGATGAAAGATGAAACGCAAATAAAGTGGACACATTTTTGCTGGCAGGCCTCCAGCTGCCTCATGATGTCAGCTGTAATCTTGCCACTCTCAGCCTTCTTCACAGCCCCCTCACCCTGCTGATGAGGATAATGATCCCTATTAGTCACTGTCTGATTAACCAGACTGAGAAGGTCTCTGCCTTCCAAGGCGGGAACAGCGTGGGGGATTCCTGTAGGTAGCTCAGTGATAGAGGACAGACAGATACCAGGGGAGCTAAGCCACAGGCAGCCCATGCTTCTGGCTACCTGGTTCCTTTAACTCTTAGCCCCAAAGACCATTCTTTTAATCAGAAGACATTTAATTCCCTAAGCTTAAGACTCAGAGATAGGATTTCTACTCATTTTCATTCAAGATCTCCCATTTCTCTCCAACTCAAATTCTCTGCCTCAGCCCGCTCATTGTCTTTTGAATATACCTGGAGATTTCCTGCCTCCAAGTCTCAGCTTGCTCATTCCCCTACCCCAGAATGCACCTCTCCACCACCACCCTCATTTCCAAACACTACATCAGTATGAGCTCAAAGTGAGCTCTCCCTCTTCAGAACTCCACTGGTCCTTGTTCCTATCAATCAACCCCCACTGGCCATCTGCTAGGGTTAGTTCCCTCCATAGGCATGGATCACCTTTCCTCAAACCAGATTATAAACTCTACTCTCTCATCAAACACCCTGGTGTGTATGCAATCAGAGGCCCTGTTCTCACTGTTTTCTTAGTCGTATTAAGTGTCCTTAGAGTATGTTTCAATCAGATAACTCCCATTGTCTGTTAAACTGCCCTTAAAACACAGGGTATGTGTAACAAAATGGTCAAGTAAAACATAACTGCAGACTGTACATGGCCTATGACCAATTTGTAACTCCTGACGAGCCAAAAAACTTATTAACTAAAGGTTTGTTTTTCTCATTTTGGGAAAGCATTCAGGAAGAGCAGAGTCTTCATTTCCTGAGTTCTTTATTGAAAGCATTAAATCTTCTGGATAATCCACTTTAGAAAATCATTTGTAGGGTCCAGTTGGTTTGGGTTTTGGTTTTTGGCTTTCTTAGTCTACAAAATCACCTCTAGGAACAGGTGAATATGATTTGGGACACAAGATCCTGTGTTCTGCCCTTAGTCATCCATTATGCTTAACTCTCTAAGGACCGACAGGCTAGGTTGGGAATGAATTGAACCCTCTGAACTGTTCTCCTTCAAGCTTCCTGAGTTTCTTTTCCTTAAGCAGCTCTCTTAGAGGTTAGCCTGGGTAACAACAGCATCCTTACTGCTAGAACTCTTGTCCCAGACACAGAAAGCAGCTAGGATTCCTTAAGGATGAAGTTTCTGATATCAGAAATGTAAACGTTCTTTTCAATGAGTCAATGTCACCTGCTTAGGAATCTGAACTGCAAACCTTGGGGGGCTGTGGATATACAAGCAGATTCCAAGTCTGCTAGGGGACATAGTTTTTCATTTGGACAATGATACTGAAGTCTGTTGAATAGACAGGCAAGAATCCTCCCTCACAGGAACTCCAGCTGACTTCAGCCTGTCAAGGTCCAGAGTGGAATTGACCAGGGTTTTCTGACCAGGAAGCCCCACTGTGTAGAGAGACCATGTCAAAATGCCTCTATGTTATGTTTATCTTGGCTTCAAACTGTGCTTGAGATCACCTTTTGCTTCATACTGACATATCACCTGATGGTCAGTTCTATCTAGAATGGTCCTACTACTGTGACCAAGACGGATCTCCTCCACCTGACTCTGAATTCTGTCTCATTCTATTCCCTTCCTATGATGAGTACAGAAGTACTTGTCTCTTCATACTTCTGTTACCTGCAAGTCTGCACCGTACCTACCAATCACAGCTCCCCACCTGCTTAGGGCAGAACAAGGAATAGAAAGTGACAGAAGGGGGGCACCTGGGTGGCTCAGTGGGTTAAAGCCTCTGCCTTCGGCTCGGGTCATGATCCCAGGGTCCTGGAATCGAACCCCACATCGGGCTCTCTGCTCAGCAGGGAGTCTGCTTCTCCATCTCTCTCTGCCTGCCTCTCTGCCTACTTATGATCTCTGTCTGTCAAATGAATAAATAAAATCTTAAAAAAAAAAAAAAGAAAAGAAAGGGACAGAAGGGCAAAGCTCTCCACTTTACTAGTTACACAGTTCTGGTCAAAAATTGAGTAGCACTTGTGATGACCACAGCATAATGAAGAGACTTGTTAAATCACTATGTTATACACCTGAAATTAACATAATATTGTATTGTAAGGACCTATTTAGAAACTGTCCCTGCCCCCCTTCCCCCAGGGAATTTACTTGGAAACAAGTCCCGGAAACCAGCTCCAGGTAACAAAGCCCAGATACAAGGGTGGGTCAGGCCAGGTGGAGACATCCAATCAGTGGGGGGTTGCATACTGTCTCCTTAGCTACCAAGGAGTAGGGACCCCTGCCCTCTGGGAGCCTTTTTGGTGCCAATCAAATCCTCACTTGCTCCTGCAAAATGAGGAAAACTGGTATTTCTATTCCTATTTGACAGTTAAGGAAATACACGCATTAGAGAAGAACCCTGATTTACTCAAGGTTACACAACTAATAGGTAGTATAGCTGGAACTCAAACTTGGGCTTTCTTATTTTAGGTCTAAAGTATCCTTGGTGCTCATTTATTCTTCTTTCTGCTGCCCTGTAACAGGGTCAAACAGGAGTGGAAGATCAGAACGCTCTCTGAGTGCTCCCTTAAGTTTGTACTCCACCTGGCTTTTATCTCAGTGGATGTGACTAAGTCCAAGGAAGAACATTAGCTGTTCCCAGGCATGCGGGCTCATTTTATCCAGGTAGAAAAGAGTATTGAGTTGCTCATTTATTGCTTCAAGCCTAGAAGCCTCTCCCAAGTCTTCAGCCCCAAGAGGCCTCCTACAATAAAGAACATTCGCAGTTAGTGTGTTTGGTGCCAGTAACTAGGCTGATGAGAATGAAGGAGAGGGGCTGACTTCTGGATGTGTGGGAAATTCCATAAAGGAAGATGAAGTTCCCATAGGCACACCCTCTTTTCTTCCTACCCTTCGGCTTAGCGGTATTTAACAGGAACAGAAGAGTTGCCAGGCACAGAGCTGCCCCCCTTCCACCATGGCTTGAACAAAGCCAATAGGCAGCGCTTGTTCCTCTTCACCTGACCCGAGATGTCGTCATCAGAAAGTTCCTATTAAGCACCTAACTGTAGGTCAGAAGCAAGAGTGATTTCTGCAACACTGTGCCCTTGAGCAGCTACCCAGGCCTTCCTGTTTTGCAATACTGTGAGGTGATTCTAATTATCCCCTGGTGGGGGGAAGCAGGCGGGTAGTGAAGGGCCAGGGGAAGGGTTGATAAATTCCCCAAAGCCAAGTGTATTAAAATTCACACCGATTTTAAAAATAAATATATACCATCTGGCATTTTTAGGAAAATGGAGAGGAGTTGGGTTTGGGGAGGAAGAATAGCTAAGTGGCACAAAAACAGGTTGTAACTTCTCCAACAGACGTGAGTCACTCTAAGGAGCTCACTCTTTCATTCCAAAGCCCTGAATTTCAGAGAGCTGGTAGCGGAGCTGGAGAGCAGCCAATCCCAGAAAACTGGGCTGGGGAAGGAAATACAGTGGGGAGGTTTCTGAGCTGGTCTCCAGGGAACAGAGGAAACAATGGAAAGAGGAAGGGCAGAGGAAACTCTTCACCACCTGGTGTCTTGCCCCCAGAGGACAAAACCACAAAACCGCTTGGACTTTGATTCCTTAGTGACTTCATTAAATGCATGCTGCCCTAGTAGACACCTTGCTGAGAGATAGAAAGACAGTGGTTAGGAACACAAATCTGTAGCCAAAATGCTAGGTTTACATTCTGGGTCTGCCATTTACTAACTTGTGACCTTGAGCAAGTCACTTAACTTCACCTCCATTTCCTCAACTAAAAAATAGAACTAAAAGTAATAACTACAGAATAGAGCAGTGGGTAGGACAAACACAAAGAATAGTGCTTGTGTTCTAAGTGAAATACAACGTTGGTTACCGTTACGACTGAGTACAATGGAGAACTACAGAGGAGGTGAAGCCAGGGTAGGAGAGCAGCTATAGTCTAAAGCACAAATGCATTTAATATAGGAACTTGTTCTAAAAACATGAATATGTGCCAGGAGATTTAACTATGACAGTCTGGGGCTTACTACAGGCCAAGTTCAGGCTATCTCATTGGAACAAGATAATATCGTTTCAGAACAATGACACTTCTTCTACCAGACCCTGAGAAAAAAATAATAAAGGAAAAAAATGTCCTACTCCATCTCTAAGAAAGTCAAATCATTCAAAACACACTAAGCACCTATTCTGTATAAAATATTCTGATAGATGTTATTAGAGTTAACGTGAAATAAGGGACTTGTACCCTGTCATTTAGGGACCTTATAATCCCATTGTGAAGTCTGGGTCAACACTAATAGTGATAAAAGTGTATGTTTCCTCTTCTTGAACAATAAGAATCTACAACAAAATTTTTCTCTTTGCCCAGAGCAAGTTTAAATTTTAATTTTGTGCCCAAATTCTATAGTAATTCACTTTTCCCCAAGGGCCCTTCTGGATTCAATTCTTCATTAAAAGTTTTATCTGTTTTTTAAAAATATATGTTCTAATATTACAAACTACTCTGAATTGTTTTGGTAATCAGAGGGTCAAAAACATTAAAACATTATGTATCAGAGTGAAATAGCAGTACAAAAGAAATGACCTATGAAGGCTCCCTGAGTTAAAGGGAACTAAGGAGTCATGGAATCAACATCTCTCCCAGAGTAGTATCCTCCTGATCTCTGATCTCTGATCTCTGATGTATGCCCCCCAGCATTTCCTTGAGCACAGTTCCAGACCATTCTATTGTGAGCCAGCAATGTTGGGAAAATCTTAGAGCAGAAATCCATTTCACATTAACCATCACTCCTAATGATCCTACTTCTGCTCTTGGAGTGACATAGAACAAGTCACATACCTCTTCTTCATTTGACAGCCCATGAGATATTTGAAGACAGTAATCATGTCCTTCAGAAGTTTCCAAGCTAAACATTCCTAGCTACTGTGTCCTTTCATCCTGAGGAGCAGAGCTCGGGCCTTCACGGTCTTCTGGTGGATGGACTCCAGTTTACAGATCCCTCTCAGAACACTGTACCATGCATAGTGATACAAATATGACCAGGCACACACTCCTTGCAACATCAGATCACTCTCTGCCTATTAATATAGCCCCAGAGGTTGTACCAACTGTTTTAGCAGCTGTACCTCACTTGGGACTTTTACATAGTTGACTTCACTCCACCATCTTGTTTCACATGAACTTTAGCCAAAGCAAGCCTATATCATACAATAGATTTTTCAACCAAAAGTGTAGCCATTGTATTTATTGATGCTAAACCTCTACCTATTGGGTGTAGCCTATCATTTCAGGCAGATCATTTTTAATGTTTATATTGTCATCTATATACTAGAAATAGATTTCAGTCTATTTCTGTTGGCTATCTTTCCTAGCTTTCCGTCAGCTGCAAATTTAATCAGCTTGCCTTTAGACTTCAAGATCACTAATAAAACGCAGTGCAATCTCGAACTAGTCATTTCAGCTCTTTCGTCTCCAGTTTTCTCATCTGTAAAATAATAAAGGGGCAGGGAATGATTTCCTGGGTCCCAAGAAATTTGAATATGTCTTATACAAATCAAATGGCCAGCTGGTGAAAGACTGGGAAGGGGAAAAAAGATGGGATGATCACTTTCACTCCAGGGTAACTTGTTCAAGCAAATTGTGAGAGTTAATGTGTCAACTTGACTGGTTCCTGGGACTTCCAGATATCTGGTAAAATATTACTTCTAGGTATATTTGTGAGAGTGTTTCCAGAAGGGATTAGCATCTAAATCAGTCAACTGAGCAAAGATCTCCTCACCAGAGTATATGGGTGTCATCTAATCTAAGACCCAGACAGAACAAAAAGGCAGAGGAAGAACAAATTTTCTCTCTCTCTTCTTGAGCTGGGACGTCTATCTTTTCTTGCCCTCAGACATGAGAGTTCCTCAGACATGGGTTCTCAGGCCTTTGGACTTGAACGAATTACACAATGGGTTTTATGGTCATACAGCTTACAGATGGCAGATGATAGGACTGTTTGACCTCCAGAACCCTGTGAGCCAATTTTTAAAGTATATACATACACATATTATATTATTCTTTTGCCAGAACTCTAATACCTAAGTTTTGTGTTCCAATAGATGGATTTTGTGTATTTGAAAGGTTTTGACTTTGAACTCTGAAAAAAACATGGTAGATACCTTCACTCATAGACTTTCTACTTTTGCATAGCTCTAGTCTGTGAAAGAGAAAAGTTGCAAAAGATATAGATAATTGTCAATTTAACTGCAATAATTTCAGTTCCAAATTCTGTGTGGTTATCTAAAACTACTTGGTGAAATATTAGTTGTATATTCCCTTTAGTGAAAACAGTGCTAAATGTTGTGTTATATATTCAGAAATTTATAATAACATATCCCAATAAGAGAATTTACAGAAGATCAGTTACCACAGTGTACCCACTCCTGCCAATTTTGCAGCAGCAATTAGCCCTGTAGCCAAGAGCAAAAACCTTTCAGTATAATCTGGATTTACAAGGTAAATTTTTAAATAGTCAAAAATAGATCTCCCTTCCACCCTGTCACACCTAAATTCTTCTATAGAGGGATAACAAATGCTTAAAGGGCTTAGGTGGAGTGTCTGGCTAGTTCAGTTGGTAGAGCATACAACTCTTGATCTCAGGGTCATGGGTTCAAGCCCCATGTTGGGCGTAAAGCTTATTTTAAATGAATGAATGAATGAATGAATGACTTAGAGATATTCCAGTGAGTGTTGTACCCACCTCCACTCTCCCCTACATGTCTTCCCTCTTTTGCTATCTTCTGCCAAGGAAGAAAGGATCCAGCATTAGGCTAGCTTTCCTTGCATTTCACCTTGGCAGATCATCAGTAACATCAAGCAGTCTTATCTCGCAACCTTGGAAAGTTCCATTACTCTTGTTCCTTTTCTTCAGAAATCCCCATCATCCAAGCCCAACCCTCTATGACAACATTATTAAATTCACCTAATCATCTGGTCAGTGCTGAACACTGAACTAAAATGCAAGGATCAGAGGGAAGTCAAAGGCAACTTTTCTTTTTCTTTTTTTTTTTTTAAGATTTTATTTACTTATTTGTCAGAAACAGACAGAGAAAGCACAAGCAGGGGGAGCAGCAGGAAGAAGGAGAAGCAGTTTCCCCGCTGAGCAGGGAGCCCGATGCAGGACTCAATCCTGGGACTCTGGGTACATGACCTGAGCTGAAGACAGACACTTAACCAACTAAGTCACCCAGCATCCCAAAGGCAGCTTTTCTATAACAGGATGGAGCTTAAGCCACTACCAGAGTCAACAGTGAATAAGTTTCAAGTTCCAACAACACTGATATTACAGGAACTTGGAAAGCTTACCACTCTGTCTTACATCTTTCCTCCCTAAAGTCTAGTGTTTTACTGTTTCTTGCTTATAGAGTTGATTTTTTTAAACTATGGAATATTTCATGAATTTGTGCTGTCGTTCTTGTGCAGGGGCCATGCTACTTATAGAGCATTTTAAAATAATAAAGAGCTATTGAGTTTTTCTGAATAAAACAAGCAAACAAACAAACAAAAAACAAAAAACAAAAACCCTGAAAACAGCTAACTCCAATTTTCCAAAGGATTTATGAAATAATCAATTTCAAAGCCAAACGCTAACTGCAGGCACACCAGACACTGGGAAATGTGTAACTGGAATGGTATTGTAAATGCCTTGTGGAAGAGCCAGTGATTCAGAAATCCCCACTAGAGAAGAGCATTAGAAATTCTTAAAAATGTTTATACCTTACATTAGCATCCCCAAATCTAACAAAATATATACAAGATCTATGTAAGGAACACTATGAAGCTCTGATGAATGAAATTAAAGGAGAACTAATAAATGGAGAGATATTCCATGTTCATGGTTAAGGAGACTCAATACTGTCAAGATGTCAGTTCTTCCCAATTTGATCCACAGACTCAGTGTAATCTCAGAGTCCTAGCAAGTTAATTTGTAGATATTGACACACTGATTTTAATGTTTATTTGAAGAAGCGAAAGACCCAGAATAGCCAACACAATATTGATGGAGAACAAAGTCAAAAGATTGACACTACCTGATCTCAAGACTTACTATAAAGCTACAATAAAAAAAAAAAAGCTACAATAATAAAGACAGTATGGTATTGATGAAAGAAAAAACAAATAGATCAAAAGAACTAAGAGAGCCCAGACATAGACTCACATAAATATAGTCAACTGATCTTCAACAAAGGAGCAAAGACAATACAATGAACAAAGATAGTCTTTTCAAAAAACAGTGCTAAAACAACTGGATATCCTCATGCAAAAAAAGAATCTAGACACAGACTTTATACCTTTCACAAAAATAACTGAAAATAGATAGCAGAGCTAAATGTTAAGATGAAAAACTATAAAATTCCTAGAAGATAATATAAGAGAAAAACCTAGATGATCTTGAGTATGGTAGTAACTTTTTAGATACAGCACCAAAGGTACAATCCATGAAAGAAATAATTGATACGTTGGAATTCATTAAAATTAAAAACTTCTAACTGCAAAAGACAGTATCAAGAGAATGAGAAGGCAAGCCATGGACTGGGAGAAAATATTTGCAAAAGACACATCTGATAAAGAATTATCCAAGGGCACCTGGGTGGTTCAGTGATTAGGCATCTGCGTTCAGCTCAGGTCATGATCCCAGGGTCCTGGGATGGAGCCCCACATCAGGCTCCCAGCTCAGTGGGAAGCCTGGTTTCCCTCCCCCACTCCCCTTGCTTGTGTTCCTGCTCTCGTTGTCTATCTCTGTGTCAAATAAATAAATAAAATCTTTAAAAAAATTATTATCCAAAATATACAAAGAACCCTTAAAACAAGGATTCAAATAAGTAAGAAAACAAACAATTCAGTTAAAAAAAAATGGACCATAGACCATAACAGAACCCCTCAAAGAAGGTATTAAGATGAAAAATAAGCATATGAAAAGATGTTCCACCTCAACATCACAGGGAAATGCAAATTAAAACAACAATGAGGGATGCCTGGAGGGCTCAGTCAGTTAAGCATCTGCCTTCCGCTCAAGTCATAATCCCAGGGTCCTAGGATCCAGTCCCACCTTGGGCTCCTCACTCAGCAGGGAGCCTACTTCTCCCTCTGCCTGGCTGCTCTGCCTACCTGTGCACTCTGACAAATAAATAAATAAAATCTTAAAATGAATAAATAAATAAATAAATAAAAGGAGATGCCACTGTACACCTGTAAAAATGGCCAAAATCTAGAACAATGACAACATCAAATGCCAATAAGGACGAGGAGCAACAGGAACTCTCATCCACTGTTAGTGGAAATGCAAAATGGTATACCCACTTTGAAAGAGAGTTTGGCATTCTTTTACAAAACTAAACATACGGGCGCCTGGGTGGCTCAGTGGGTTAAGCCGCTGCCTTCGGCTCAGGTCATGATCTCAGGGTCCTGGGGTTGAGTCCCGCATCAGGCTCTCTGCTCAGCAGCAAGCCTGCTTTCCTCTCTCTCTCTGCCTGCCTCTCTGTCTACTTGTGCTCTCTCTCTGTCAAATAAATAAATAAAAAATCTTTAAAAAAAAAAAAAAAAAACTAAACATACGCTTAGCATATGATCCAGCAATCTGTTCCTTGGTATTTACCCAAAGGTAAATTTATTTACAAAAACCTGTACATGGTTATTTATAGCAGCTTTATTCACAGTTGGCAAAACTTAGAAGCCACCAAGATCTCCTTCAGTAGATGAGTGGATAAATAAAGTGTGGTACATTCAGACAATGGAATATTACTCAGTGCTAAAAAGAGATGAGCTATCAAGTCATGAAAAGACATGAAGGAATCTTAAATGCATATTACTAAGTGAAAGAAGCCTATCTGAAAAGGTTTTATACTATTTTATTCCAACTGTACAACATTCTGGAAAAGGCAAAACTATAGAGACAGTAATCACAATAAAAAGACCTGTGGTTGCCAGGGGTTAGGCGATGAACAAGTAGAGCACAGAGGATTTTTAGAGCAATGAAAAACATGATACTGGGCGCCTGGGTGGCTCAGTGGGTTAAGCCGCTGCCTTCGGCTCAGGTCATGATCTCGGGGTCCTGGGATTGAGTCCCGCATCGGGCTCTCTGCTCCGCAGGGAGCCTGCTTCCCTCTCTCTCTCTCTCTGCCTGCCTCTCTGTCTGCTTGTGATCTCTCTGTCAAATAAATAAATAAAATCTTAAAAAAAAAAAAAAGAAAAGAAAAACATGATACTATAACGATTGATGCATATCATTATACATTTGTCCAAACCCATAAATATGTAATACAAGAATGAACTATAGGGTAAATTATGTGGGCAAAAATGATGTATCAATGTAGTTATAACAAATGTTATTAATATTGGTGAGGGATATTGATGATGGACAGGCTATGCATGTGTAGGGACGGGGAAATCTCTGTACCTTTCCCTCCATTTTAATATGAACCTAAAACTGCTCTAAAAAAGTAAAGTCTTACAGTGCCTGGCTGGCTAAGACTGTTAGCCAGTTGGTGGAGCATGCAACTTTTGATCTTGAGGTTCAAGTCCTGCATCAGATATACAGATGACTTTATTAATTTTTCTAAAATTTATTTGAGAGATGGGGCACCTCGGTGGCTCAGTTGGTTAAACGTCTGCCTTCAGCTCGGGTCATGGTCCCAGGGTCTGGGATCGAGCCCTATATCAGGCTCCTTGCTTAGCCGGGAGTCTTCTCCCTCTGCCTGCTGCTCCCCCTGCTTGTGCACGCTCTCTCTCCCTCTCTCTCTCTGACAAATAAATGAAATCTTTAAAAAAAATTATTTGAGAAAGAGAAAGAGAGCATAAGAGAGCAAACACAAGCAGGGGGGGAAGGGTAGGGAGAAAGGGAGAAGCAGGCTTCTGCTAAGCAAAGAGCCCAACTTGAGGCTCAATCCCAGGACCCAGGATCATGACTGAGTTGAAAGCAGATACCTAACCAACTGAGTCACCCGGATGCCCCTAGAGATGATTTAAAAAAAAATAAAATCTTTCATGACTTTAAAAAAAATCTTTTTTTTAAAGAGTAAAGTCTTAATTAAAAGAAAAAAGCTCATACGTTTAATCCAGTATTTCCAATATTTTAAATCAAATATTAACAAACATGGGCAAGATTTATGTAGAAAAATTTTTATTACAGTTATATGAAATTAATAAAAATGGGAAATAATGTAAATATTCCATATGAAATTAGATACATTCATAAGCTGAAATATTGTATAGTATTTAAAATAATGTTTTTATTTTTTTTAAGATTTTATTTATTTATTTGACACAGAGAGAGAGAGATCACAAGTAGGCAGAGAGGTAGGCAGAGAGAGAGGGAGAAGCAGACTCCCCACTGAGCAGAAAGCCCAATGCAGGCCTTGATCCCAGGACCCTAAGACCATGACCTGAGCCCAAGGCAGAGGCTTAACCCACCGAGCCACCCAGGCGCCCTAAAATAATGCTTCTAAAGAACTGTAATGGAAGGTAAAATTCTTACAAGTTTATTTTAAATGAAAAGCAGGATACAATTATACATATATGGTCTTTGTCTTAGTTCATTCTGGCTGCAATAACAGAATAACATAGACTGGGTGGCTTATTAACAACAGAAATTCATTTCTCATAGTTTCTCAGAGTTGGAGCGGTCCAAGATCCCCAAGGATCACCAGGTGCCATGTCTGGTGAAGATTCATAGACAGTAAGCATTCCTCTCCCTGAATCCTTACATGGCAAAAGGGGCAGAGAGCTCTCAAGTCTCTTTTACAAGGGCATTACTCCCATTCATGAGGACATAGTCTCCATGACCTAATCACTTCCCAAAGGCCCCACTTCCAAATACCATCATTTGGAGATTAGATTTCAACACATGAACTTGGCAATGACACAAACATTCAGTCTTAGTTTAATGACAAGAAGGAAAAAGACTGAAGAGAGTGCCTGGGTGGGCTCAGTCCATTAAGCGTCTGCCTTCAGCTCAAGTCATGATCCTGGAGTCCCAGGATGGAGTTCTGCATTGGGCTTCCTGCTTAGCAGGGAGTTTGCTTCTCCCTTGACCCTCCCCCATCTCATTATCTCTTTCTCACTCTCTCTTTCTGAAATAAATAAACTAAATATTTTAAAAAGACTGGAAAAAAATGGGAATATTAATCATAGTTTTCTTTGGATGATAGGATTATGGATGATTTTTATTCCTTTATGTTTCTATATTTTTCAAGTTTTTTTTTAAGATTTGTTTATTTATTTTAGAGAGAGAGAGAGAACATGAGTGGGAAGGGCAGAGGGAGAGGGATAGAGAATCTCAAGCAGACTCCATGCTGAGCTTGGAGCACAATGCTGGGCTCAGTCTCAGGACCCTGAGATCACAATCTGAACCAAAACCAAGAGGTGGATACTCAGCCAACTGTGCCACCTGAGCACCCCTCAAGTTTTCTAAATAAACATCTTGTTTCTTTTTATTTATTTTTATCAAATTTTATTTATTTATTTGCCAGAGAGAGTGAGAGAGGGAACACAAGTGGGTGGAGTGGGAGAGGAAGAAGCAGGCTTCCCACTGAGCAGAGAGCCAGATGCCCGGCTCCATCCTAGGACCCTGGGATCATGACCTGAGCTAAAGGCAGACACTTAATGACTGAACCACCCGAGTGCCCCAGCATCTTATTTCTTTTTAAAAAACAATGGAAATAGAGGTGCCTGGGTGGCTCAGTGGGTTAAAGCCTCTGCCTTTAGGTCATGATCCCAGGATCTCAGGATGAAGCCCCATATCAGGCTCTCTGTTCAGCAGGGAGCCTGCTTCCTCTCTCTGCCTGCCTCTCTGCCTACTTGTGATCTCTGTCTGTCAAATAAATAAATAAAATCTTTTTTAAAAATGGGAATAGATAAAAGTAGTAAATGAGAAGTGGAAGAAATAATCAGTGATTCTGGACATCCCAGGAAGTTTTCCCTAATATCCACCTGGGCCAAACCCTGATGGCCTCATGCCCTCCACTCTCATGTCATACAGAACTGGGTGGCAATTCCAGTTTTACCACTTATCTACATGAATAGCCTTGCACAAGCAAGTAACTTATTTTGTGGGCTTTTATGTTCTTAATTTATAAAAGTGATGTAAAATCTCATAGGTTGACAAGAGGATTAAAAGAAATAACCCATGAAAAGCCCAGGAACATTGTCTGAACTCAGTAAAAATGGATTCCCTCCCTTATTCTGGAAGTAGAGCAAAACACCTGCAGATATGTAGGTAGAACAGACATTGATGCAGAGTTCTGTAGTGAACGAAGGACTCAGGACGTCAAGCAGGTACCACCTCTGCACTACAACCCAGATCTTCTCAATAGCCTGATCCTCATATTAAAGGCTATGTGGGGAACACGTTAATGAGGCAGACAATGACATGATTAAGGGTTAACCCTTGTGGCAAACAAGAGCCCTTTCTCCAAGTCATCAGGCAAGGGATAGCCCTCTTCTGAGAGTGCTGGCTGGAGTCAATCTGCTTTTGACTACAGAGCCGAGATGGATATCATACTGAAGCCAATGATCCTTGAAGACAAAATAATCTCTAAGGCTTCTTTCTGCTCTGATTATTATAATTATAATTATAATAAGCAAATGCTGGTAGGAAATTATTCAAATCTATCCAGTCTTCCATCTTTAAGTGCTTGGCAGGTTTCTTTCAAGTTCCATGGGCCATGACAATCCAGAGGGTGTTGTTTGGGAGTTAAAGATCACTTTAAACTCCAGCAGCAAGAGCCCTTCTCAGAGTAAGGAGAAGGGTGTAGGTCCTGAGCCCTTAAGAGGTTTCCTGCAACTGCACCCTTCCCCCAGGGAGTCATGCACTGATCTCCATTTAGCAGGATAGCCAAGGGCAGGGGGCCTTAAATTATCGTTGGAAATTCCAAGCCTTAAAATGCTAGTATGTGTGTGTTGAGATGGCCATTGGGGAGCAGGGGAGGGAAAGAATCCCCAAGGAGGAAGGAGGGTTTGGTTTTGGTTTTGGTTGGAGGCTAAGAAACAGACATTCTGGACAGTACCATTCAGGAACTCCACTTCTCTTAGCTCCCTTGTGGTCAGCAGATCCCAGGAGAATCTATCACGTCATCACTCATCTGTTACCTTTTCCCCACTGCTTTCCCCAGCCACCATCAAGCCGCCCCGCTCCTGGTCACCATAGCAACCGGGACGAGTCAGCATCCAGCTCTGCCGCACTGACTTCCCCAACCCCAGCTGAGATGCAGCAGTGAGGACAAGAAGCGAGAGGCAGACACCCAGGATCTAGGTCCTTCCTTGTTGCCCCGACTGTGAATCCCTGGACCCTGGGAGAGAGTTACGGAAAAGGGACAAGGGGGAGAAACGGCTGTACCTTGGAGCCTCCCGATGCCGACCGCCGGTGGGGGGTCCAGCGGGAAGGTGGAGTGTGCATGCAGCACTAGCCGCGGCACCTGTGCACTGAGGACCAACCGACTCTGGAGAGCCAGCATCTGTTACGTATCGAGGAGATGCCCTTTGAAGCTCTAATCGGTGAGTACCATCAAGTTTTCCTTTGGGTGAACAATCTCTGAAATGACAAGGTTATATGTCTTGATTACTGCCTTTTTTTAAAAAATCACATCTTTAAATTGCTTATGATTAGGAATCATTTTCCCTTCTGACATCTTTGGGTTTCTGGGAATTGTTATTTCTTCTCCCTTTAAATGCCCTTAACCAGTGGGAGCTACACTCCAGTCTGTGTCCCCATTACCACAGAACACCCCATTGGTGCAGATACCAAGCATCACCAATAAACACTCCAAAGCCTATCCGAGAAGCAGTAGGGCTCCGTTTCCCAGCATCTTCATCCCATTCTTTGCGTTCCTATCCTACAATCAAAGAAATAACGTCCCCAGGCATACCAGTGGCATGCCAGATGTCAGAGGAATGCCAGGAAGTCCTTGTTCCTTTCTGGTGAGCTCAAGGAAATGAATCCATTACCTCAGCCAGAAGAAACAATTGTTACACGAGGAGAGAAATCCACTTCATGCCAGTAGAGGGCGCGAGCGCTTGCCTGCGCCGCGAAGTACACAGCCCAAAGGCGACACAGGCACGCACGCACGCGTGTACCGGCTGCGGGGGGATGCAGGGCACTCCTTCTTCTGGAGATTTTTAACAAAAGGATAGTGAAATTCATTCCTTCTTGGAAGCACAGGGAAGCGCCAGATGGCTTCTAGGGACTGCATCTTGTTTTTTAGAATTGAATGATTACGACTCCGTGGCAAAATACTTTCTGTGTATTAAGTCCTTTCCTTGCCAGACTACCCTTCCCATTCCTCTCCACCCCTCCCTCGAAAAAAAGCTTTGTTATTGGCCTAGCTCTGTGATCAACTACTTAGAGTTTTCATTGTTATTAAGATTCCTTTCAAGGGAAAGGTGAAATATTGTTAAAAGGTAAACAGAAGGCAGAACTATTGGGTCCCTGCAGCACTGTTCAGCGGTTCTCGGCCCGCTGCGTGTTGGAACACCTGGGGAACTTTAAAAAAATACTGATGCCTGGGTCCCATCCCCAGAGATTCTGACTTAATTGGTCTGGGACACAGCCTAAGCCGTGGGCTTTTTAGAAGCTCTGAGGTGATGCTAATGAACTAAGTTTGCAATCCACCATTCCAATTGATTAGGATGACATTTTTCCAGTTGAATTTGATAATTAAGCCTCTCAAAGAAGCTCCTGCTGTAGGGCACAGTATATAATTGTTGTGAATGCCTAGAAGCTACAAGCTAAAACAGATGGCAGGGATTTAGCTGCCCAAAGGGCTCAGAATGAAGGTGATGTTTCAGATGTGGGTGGGAGCAAGCATCTGTCTTAGAATAGGTTCTGTCATTAACTGAGATGTTCTGATTTCTATTCCAGGGCAAGGGGAGAAAGAGATGTGTGCCTTTGCAAGTCTGTAGGGTGAAAGTCATGGCTCCCAGTAAATTTATAGGCTTTACGTCTATTGGTACTAACCAGGGTCACATGTGTAAATCTTCCACCCACTGCAAGGAGAATGGACGCAGAGGGAAGAGGAGGGATTTAGAATGCAGTGGTCACTCTAAAGAAGGGAGAAACAATAATAAGATCACCTAGGAATTACAAAGTCTTATTCTTCTCAGGCTGAAAACCCTTCCCAAGGGCTTGAACTCCTAAGCTTGAGGGGAATCCGAAAATCTTAGGTTCCCTGAAAATTCAGGCACCAGGGCAAGCTCAGCTCTGCAAGTACCACTGCATACTGGAGGGCAAACCTTGCAGGAGGGTCTTCCAATGCTCACATGCTAATGTTATCTCATGAATATTCACAAGTTCTGTGAAGCAGGTGGGAGGCAGAAACTACACAGCAATACCTTAGGTCCTCAAGGAGATTCTGGGCATGAGAAGTTCAAATTTTAAATACCTTATTAAGTATCATTTACCAGCCTGGAGTCAGAAACTCACCCATCATGGCTGTCTTTTGTTCCTGCTTTAATTTTGGTTAGAAAAAATTTTACGGCCTCCTTGAGGGATAGGTATGAAAGTACTATATCTTCTGAAACCCTCAGCAAGCCTCATTCATCATATAAAAAGGCAAGAGAACTCAGATTCTGTTTAAAGATCATACAAGCTACCTGATGTGGATCACAAAGCCTAATGTGCCAGGGCCACTGAGGGAGTAACTGGGAGGTACTTCCTGACCACAGAAACACCACAGCTCTCTCCCACACTGCTACACAGGATTATTTGTATGCCTGCATTCTCAGGCTCTGACCTCCACAAGTCCTTCCCTGATACCTCTCTCCAAGCAGCCCAAGACAATTGTAACCACCTCCATCCTGCCCTTTAGTCATTGTTTTTCTAGTCTGTGCACAGCCATACACACAACACTATTTTGTTCCCTCTTGGAGTCCACTTGATCCCCCCGAGACAATGCCTTCCCTTACCCGCCATGGGCCTCCCCCAGGCTTCCTCCAGCATTCACTTGGCAAGTCAGGCTATAGGCATGCTTAACCTTGCCTGCTCTTAGCTCTCTCCCCTGAACTAGAGCTACTTTCGACTAATTCCACATAAGGGATGGCTCCCAGTGGCTTATGCTACCTCAAACCCAAGACCCTCTTCCAACAGACCACCTCAGAGCTGATTCTAGAAGACCTTTTTATCCCAGGTGTGTCGATACAAGAATGTGAGTCAGAGTCACAACTTTTGTTCCTCCTACGCTGTACTGCTCTTTTGAGATTGAACAAAACCTTTAATAAAGTATTTTGAATACTACAAAACAAAACTTCAGAACTTAAAAAAAAGCACACACTAGAATTCCATGCATAGCTATATACTGTATGAATCCATTTACATGACATTCTGGAAAAGACAAAAAAAAAAAAAAATAGCAATTACCAGGAACTAGAGGTGTGGGGGAGAAGTTGACTACAAAGGGAGAAGTTGACTACAAAGGGGAACAAGGAGAGCTTGAGGATAATAGAGCTATTTTACAGTGGCATATATTTGTTAAAAGCCAGAACTTTACACTAAAAAGAGTACATTTTTATTTTTATTTTTTTTTAAGATTTTATTTATTTATTTGACAGAGAGAGATCATAAGTAGGCAAAGAGGCAGGCAGAGAGAGTGAGAAGGAAGCAGGCTCCCTGCAGAGCAGAGAGCTGGACATGGGACTCGATCCAGGACCCTGAGATCATGACCTGAGCCGAAAGCAGCGGCTTAAACCACTGAGCCACCCAGGCGCCGGAAAGAGTACATTTTTAATATGTAAATTATATCTCCATAAACCTGATTGGGGGGAGGGGAACTCCTTGGATAAATTCAGGGTCCATAAAAAGAAATTCACTCACTTGAGGAAGTAAATGATCAAACAAACACATAGATATGTGTTTATTTTGACAGCAATCAAAAGTGCAAATTATAACACTGTGTCTTTTATTTTTTGCTAATGATTAACGAATTTTAAAAACTGGGGCACCTGGGTGGCTCAGTTGGTTAAAGGTCTGCCTTCATTTCTGGTCATGATCCTGGAGTCCCTTAATCTCCCTGCTCAGCCTGTTGTCAGCTTCTCCCTCTGTTCCTCCTCCCTACTCATGTGCTCTCACTCTCTCTCTCTCTCTGGCTCACTCTCAAATAAATAAATATAAAATCTTAAAAAAAGAAAAACAATAACATAATGCCATTGAGGGGGCAATAAGATTGCATTGCTTATTGTGTGTTGCAGTGTAAATTGGTAAAATTAGCGGGGGGGATGGAAGACGATAGTATATAGGAAAAGTTCTAAAAGTACTATATCCTGGAATTTTTCTCAAAACAGTTTTTAAATAAATATTTTTAAAATTCCAAATGCATGAAAGATACCCTCTAGTGTGCTACCATAATAAAAAAAAAATAGAAATAGCTGAAATGTCCAACATTGGAGGAATAGTGAAAAAATTCATGGTACATCAACACAATGGAATATTTTGCCTTCATAACAAAAGCTTAAATCCGGAGACAAGTAGAAAGAAACATGGAAGAGATTTATGATTAAATGGATGACAAAATATAAAATAGCAAGCATTCCATGTCTGTAGTGTTGTTGTTGTTGTTGTTTTTTAAGATTTTATTTATTTATTTGACAGAGAGAGTGACAGCCAAGAGAGGGAACACAAGCAGGGAGAGTGGAAGAGGGAGAAGCAGGCTTCCCACAGAGCAGGGAGGCCAATGCAGTGCTCCAGCCCACCTGGGATCATGACCTGAGCCAAAGGCAGACACCCAATGACTGAGCCACCCAGGTGTCCCTCATGTTTGTAATTTAAAATAATCTGTGTGGACCTGGAAGCCAAAAGTCCTCACGTGCAAGTTACTGTGCTAAACTGATGTACTATAGATGATTTTTAAAATTTAAAAATTCATTTGCTGTTATACATTGCCATTTCATTAATAAAGAACTCTCAAGGGGCACCTGGGTGGCTCAGTGGGTTAAAGCCTATGCCTTCGGCTCAGGTCATGATCCCAGGGTTCTGGGATCAAGCCCCAAATGGGCTCTCTGCTCAGCAGGGAGCCTGCTTCCTCCTCTCTCTCTGCCTGCCTCTCTGCCTACTTGTGGTCTCTGTCTGTCAAATAAATAAATAAAATCTTAAAAAAAAAAAAAAAGAACTCTCAAACCTTCAAGATTGAAAGAAGTAAATGTGGAGGAGAAAAGAAATCCCAGAAATTATAAATATTACAATGTAAAATGTTGTTTTCTTGGCCCTAGAAACCAGAGAAATAATGAGAGTCACAATTATGTTGAATAAGCTCAAGCTGTATGGATTTTTGTTTATTCTTGTTATGAGCTAATGTCAGTTTTGGTAAATTCCTTGCTTATGGCAAGCAGTTTGTCAATATCTGATAATTGACTGACTAATTAGGTCTTTTAGTTTTGTTTTTCACCATCTCAAACCTAGAAAAACCTGGGGCTGCCTGGGTGGCTCAGTGGGTTAAAGCCTCTGCCTTTGGCTCAGGTCATGGTCTCAGGGTCCGAGGATGGAGCCCCACATCAGGCTCTCTGCTCAGCAGGAGCCTAAATTTTATTTATTTATTTGTCTATCAAATAAATAAATAAAATATTTTTAAAAAAAGAAAAACCTGAATTTATCTCTGAAGCAGCATCAGAAATCTTAGTACAAATAACACTTTCTCCTTTTCTATATATCGTGAGATGACTTTAATTTTTCCAGCATAGTGAACACCATCTTTGGGCTTCCCTCCCCCCCATCATTAAAACAATTATAAGATCATTTTAAAGAGTGTCTGTTTGGCTTAGTTGGTAGAGCATGCAAGTCTTGATCTTGGGGTTGTGAGTGCGAACCCCACATTGGGTGTAGAGATTACTTAAAATTTTTAAAAAAGAATTATAAGCTAATTTTAATTAGGTCATAGCTCTGAAGAGAAAGACAAGGTGTAACATGGATAGAGATCTGGAGAAATTTTCTTAGAAACTTGCCTAATGTAGATGTTTGAATGATGGAGCTGTTTTATTTGAGGTGAGGAGAGTAGGGGCAAAAAGAAAACCAACAACTTAAAAAACCTGCTCTTTTGGGGCGCCTGGGTGGCTCAATCGGTTGTGTCTGCCTTTGACTCAGGTTGTGATCGGGTTCCCCGCTCCACTGGGAGTCTGCTTTTCCCTTTCCCTCTGCCCCTCCCCCTGCTCATGCTTTTATATGTGCACTCTCTCTCTCTCTCTCAAATAAATAAAATCTTTAAAAAGAAAGAAGGAAAGAAAGAAAGGAAGGAAGGAAGAAAGAAAAAAGGAAAGGAAGGAAGGAAGGAAGGGAAGGATGAAAGGAAGGAAGGAAGGAAGAGAAAACCTGCTCTTTCTCTTCTAGGCTCTAGCACCTTCAGACCAAATGGCCTAGTGTATCATTTCTGCCTCCCCACCTTAACCTTTGGTTTGCTGTATAACCTAAAGATAGACATTTAGTGTCTCTGTGCCTCATTTCCATATCCTTAAGAGGAATGAAAATTTCTGTCTCTTCCTTTTCCAAAGGCAGGTTGGGTGGAAGATTTAGATTGTGTGCATATTTATGTACCCCCTCTGTTCTTTTTCCCAAGGGTATCTGCATTTTCTGATAGGCCTTCCACAGACAGGACTTCAGGACACAGGTGGAGGACAGAGATATGAGGGAAACCTCCCTAAACAAAACTCTGTGTGTGTGTGTGTGTGTGTGTGAGAAAGAGAACAAAGGATGGAGGGAGAGAGAGATTGTACTTGAATCAAGTCAGAAGCAATAATCTTTGGACTAAAAAAAGAATCGATTTGTTGAACTAACCCTACAGAGATAATAATTTTCATTTTTAGGGAGAGAACATTAATATGTATTAAGCACATACTCCAGGCCACTGCCTTCATGTACATTATTTCCATCAACCCTCAACGACTCTGTGAAATAAGCATTATTTTTCCCATTTTTCTGATTTAGAAGGAATTACTGCAATTCGGAGACATTAATGTAACCAGGGTTTTATGCAGAAAAGTGGGGATTTGAGTTCATTTTGCTCTCAGGACAAAACCTGCTCTCTTATGCCTCCATGTCAGACAGACTTGGGTCAAGATTCTGACTGTGGGTGGCATTCATTAGCTGTGTAACCTTGGGCAAGTTTTTTAACATCTCTAAAGTTCAATTACCTTGTATTAAAATAGGGATAACAATGACACAAAACTAGGTTCTTAAGAAGTTTAGCTCATACCTTTGGGGGTTTTTTGTGGTTGCAAACAACAGAGATAGACTTTAGGGCTAACTTTGGGGAGCGGTGGAAGAAATTATTGGAAGAGGATGAATTAGCTAACATAAATGAATGAAAAGTATACTACCAGATCTTGCCAAGGATGAGGACTAGGACTGCTAAGTGGATCTAGAGAGTAGAGAGAGAACCAGTTTCCTTCTTCAGGATATTCACAAGGGGATGTATCAGCTTAGGTCAATTTCAGTTCTTGTGTCTTTCTGCTTAACACTGAAATTCTAAGAAGAGAAGTCAGCCTGGCCTTGACTGGGTTGTGTGCTGTCTACCTCACAGGTGAATAAGATGCCCACAGGCCTGCATGCAGCAGGGAAAGGAAATTCCCACAGAAGATGTAGGTGTTGTTCCCCGAGGGAGGGCCTGGGTGCTGAGTAGGCACAAGTCGGTGATACCCACCATGGAACTGATCCAGGACCCGGCACAGAGGAAGAGCTCTGTGAATGCTTGCTGCTGGTGTTCTCATGTCACTTTCTGTAAGATAGCAGTTCCAGATCAGCAAATCATGGTATAATAGTACATCCTGAAATCTACTTCAGTGTTCTCCGTATGTGTGCTATGTTATAGCACATGTAGAAGATGGTATTTGACCAGTACCCTGGGGTGAACTGACAAGGTACTCCTGCAGGAAGAGTCTAGATGGAAGGCTCTGGCCACTGCTGGTCCTATTGGGCAGCCCTGAGAGCTGAGGGCATCACATTGTGGCACCCATTAGTGACACACTGGTAACAAGGCTTAAGCTTATATAATAGAGCTTTCAAACTCCCTGCCATTATTACCTAGTCTCAACTCAGCTTGCACCACCTTTCCTCCTCCCAATTTTTTTTGAAGATTTTATTTATTAATTTGAGAGAGAGAGAGAGAGCGAGAGCATGAGAAGGGGGAGGTCAGAGGGCAGAGGGCAGAGCAGACTCCTCACCGAGCAGGGAGCCCCAAGCAGGGCTTGATCCCAGGACTCCAGGATCAAGACCTGAGCTGGGGGCAGTCACCCAGGCGCCCCTCTTCCTCCCAAATTTCTCATGAGGCTTCCCAGTAGGCAGGCAGGAGTTGAAGTCAATAGTGGTGACCCACAGCCATCTTCTGTCCCCACTCCTTCCTTAGGGCTTTCACTGTCAGGAATTCAAGATTTGCAGAAAATCAAAGTAACTTCTCTTCTAGATAAGGTTAAGGATATCTGGCCTAAGGGGCCTAAACTATCTTAGAGATTTTATTTTGCTGAAGCCAATGATTTTGCCATGATATACTCTCTGAGGGACTGCACTGAGGCACGCTGCAGCTTTTGTTGAAGCAAATAGGCTGGGTTTCCAAGCAGGACAAGATGCTGGCCATACAAAACATGGCCACGATTGTGGAGGCAGCCAGAGCATGCAAAGACCGTGTAAAGTTGAAAACATGTGGATGCCCTTCTCATTCCTTTTTCTCTTTTTTTTTGTGGGGGAGGGGGTGAGGAGGAGGCTGTTGTTTTTATTTTTTCTCATTACAAAAGTATGTTCCATAGTCCATTCTTTCCCAAAATGAAAAAGCACAAATAAGCAAAAAGAAGAGAATCTCATACCCTACCCATCCCTTGCTTCACTTAGATGTTAACATGTTAATATTTATCCTTTCAAATTAGATATCTATATCTATAGATATCGATATCTGTGTGTGTGTGTGTGTGTGTGTGTACAGACATATAATTTTTTGGTAAATTTTTCTTAGATGCGGCTACATATGAAGAAATCAGTCCAGAAAAATCCTGTTAGCAATATTTGCCACGTTTCTAGAGACTTTTAAGAACTTGGTCTGAGTTGGATTAGAGAAGAGCCTTCTTGCATTAGGACTCTAGGAAACTCTATTTTGATGATGATTACAATGTGGTAACCATAGATGTTATTTTGCAGCAACTTTAGTGATTAGAGATTTCTTCTATAGACTATAGATTAGTCTGTAGACTATAGATATGAGATTTCTTCTATAGACTATACTGGTTTCAGTTTGCTTACACGTACATAGAATTTCTGACTGCAGAGTGTATGTACCAATAAGTTGGGGCAAACACTTCTTAATTTTTTGACATTGTATTATGGAAAATTGATGCAAAAAGATCTGTAATTTTTCAAGTTGTGTTTAAACTTTTTCCTAGCATGGTGAAACTTGCAAATCGGGAGTTAGTTATATTTAATTAGTTAAAAGATTTCTAACTTTTTTAAACCCCACTGTGAAATGTTAGCCTAGGGATAAACTCCGGAACCGAGGATGTATTCCAGTTCTTGGACATCCCAATCTATGATTCCCTTTTCTCCAGAAGACTGGGTTGTTTCAAACCAGTCTTTGGTATAGAAGAGGAGAGGAGCAAGGACATCGAGTTTTTCATCTCATGTCTTCCTAGGTCTGTATGACAATGCATGTAGCCCAGGAATCAAAATTGTACCAAACCGTCCTCTTCTTCCCTCTTGACTGTCTTATCCTTTAGAGAGAGAAGAAAGCATTCCTAGTCTGTCCGGCATCCTAGGAGACTTTATGCTACACATAGCTTGGGATTTCCCTGGAGATACCTTCAAGGTAAATACCTCCTGGAGTCATGATGAACTGAACTAGCAGTGGTAATGGGTGTGATATTTGGACTACAGAATCTCTCCACAGCTAGTGTTTCAGTCAGCATTTTTTGCATTGCCAGTGATAGAAAGCTGACAAAATTTGATTTATGTTTTAAAAAAAAGGGTGGGGGGAGCATTTACTCTTTCATATAACTGGCTTCCCATGAAATTTGATTCAGGGCTCACAGACGTGACCAAATCCAACTTTGCCTCTCTCCATTTCTCAACTCCACTCCTTCAGGTTTGCTCCTCCTGCAGGCAAAGTCCACCTCATGGCCCCAGATGGCTGCCAGCAGCTTCCAGTGCTACCTGCATCCCACTTCAAGTCCAGAGAAGCATTGTGATTAATTCCAGCCAAACTACACTGAAAATGGGGAGAGGTAAATTCTTCCATGGGAAATTAGGCTGTTGATGGCTGGAGAAAAGGACTTTATGTAGAGACAACCACAAAACAGAAAGCTAAAGGACATGAAAGCTAAGCAGGAGCTGAGAGTCACGTTGAGTGGACTGGTGAACTGCTCAGTACTGGAGGATGGGCTGCCAGCTTGGCCTGTCTTGGATTTGTCCCCGTCACAGAATTGGGTCTTGTTGAAGAAGCACAAGCTGATTTTAATATTAGCCTGTACTAATTGGTGGCTGATACATTTTACAGCTGAAAAATTTTCTATGCATGGGTTTATCACCCATTTCAAAGCTATAGTGTATAGATTCATGTGTTATTTTGAGCCATCTGTTCCACTACCTTTTTTATTGGTTCAGGTAAAACGACACTGAGTTTATCTGAGCTCTGATCATTTGAACAAATTCTACTCTGATTTTTCTATCATGTTTCAGGGATTTGGGAGAAGGGTGGTTAAATGGAGGAAAAGGGAAACACTCAGTTTCCTGTTTAATTTCAGGGCACTTGGAAGGAAAAATATATATTTACCACTTTTTTCTTTTAAGATTTTTTATTTATTTATCTGACAGAGATCACAAGTAGGCAGAAAGGCAGGCAAAGAGAGAGGAAGGGAAGCAGGCTCCCCGCCAGCACAGAGCCCGATGAGGGGTTCTATCCCAGGACCCCGGGATCATGACCTGAGCCAAAGGCAGAGGCTTCAACCCACTGAGCCATCCAGGTGCCCCTATATTTACCACTTTGATAGGTAAAAATACACTATAATAATTGAAACAACGAGATGTTCTTCATCTGTTCAATTGACAAGGATTACAAAAGAAGAGAAATGCCCAGGATTGGTGAAGGTTCAGAGAAATAGCCCCTTCATAGCTTGTTGGTGGGAAAGTAACTGGTGTAAACTTCCTGAAGGACAACTTGCCAATATATATGGAATATTTAAAAATGTGCATGACCTTTGACCAAGGAATTGTGTCTCTAGAAATACTAGGAAATAATCATAGCATATATAAACATTTATATATGTGGATAATCTTTGAGGTTACATATATAATGGAAAATTAGAAATAATCTTTATGACTAAAAAGAAAATCTTGGTTAAATAACTTAAAGTATACCCATTTAAAGTGCCGTCACTTAAAGTCATGTATTAGAATAATATTTATTGGAATGGGAAAATTCCTAGTCTATTATTATGAAGAAAGTAGACTGCAGAGCAGTTTGATTAAATTTTGTTTAAAAGATACATACAAAAAAGACATGCACACATACACAAAGAAAATATGGAAAAAATACATGGAAATAGTAACAGTGATAACCTGTTAAGGGTAATGAGTAATTTTAATTTTTTGTAATTTTCTGTATTAAAAGTTTTTAAAAAATGAACATGTATTACTTTTGAAATCAGAATTTTTTTCTTTCTTTTTTTTTTTAAGATTTTATTTATTTATTTGACAGAGATCACAAGTAGAAAGAGAGGCAGGCAGAGAGAGATAGAGGAGGAAGCAGTCTCCCCGCTGAGCAGAGAGCCTGATGTGGGGCTCGATCCCAGGACCCTGGGATCATGACCCGAGCTGAAGGCAGAGGCTTTAACCCACTGAGCCACCCAGGTGCCCCTCAGAATTTTTTTTTCTTAAAAGTAAGACAGAATTTTTAAAAAAGTAAGACAGAAGACACCATAATTCTTTGGCCAAATTATGGGTTGATATTATCCCCCATACTGTTTGGTACATGTTCTGTTATTTCTGGGTACCCTCCATTTTTCCATCTTCCTCCCCAAAAAGATGCCATCTCCCCCACCCTACCCTCTCCCAGAAGCCTGCCCAGTGCTCTTCATCCTCCTCTAAAGGACATGCTTTCCGACATGAGCTTGCAGTCAGCCTGGGAATGGAATCCTGTCACACTTTAAGGAGTTTGGGCTGACCCATTCCTCACCAAATGAATTTGATTTTTATCACCCTCTCCACTTGGAGAGTGCAGACTTCATGTGCGATCAGTCAGGATAACCCCACACAACCCGACAGTCCTTTGCTCATGGTAGGCGCCCACTAAATGTTAGAGTGCATAAAGGAAACACTTAGATAAATAGAGGCATTTTTGAGCTCTCTGGGGATAAGACAAGACAGGAGAGCAGTGCGAGTGAAAATTAACTGGACTGACTAGTCCTGGGCCAGGCAGAGATGGAAACAGAAGCATTGCCTTCAGAATTATCAGGCTTAGTCTTCTTAATGACATTAAAAGTTTACTGGCTCCCACATCATTTTGCCAGGTTGTTCACCCCTGTGAGGATTTCTGCAGTTTATTTTTATTTTTTTTTTTAAGATTTTATTTATTTATTTGACAGACAGAGATTTCAAGCAGACAGAGAGGCAGGCAGAGAGAGAGGAGGAAGCAGGCTCCCCGCGGAGCAGAGAACCCGATGCGGGGCTCGTTCCCAGGACCCTGAGATCATGACCTGAGCCAAAGGCAGCGGCTCAATCCACTGAGCCACCCAGGCGCCCCGGATTTGTAAAAAGAATGAGATCATTAGCCCAGCTTACATTTTCAGGGCTGTGTTACAAGTGTCAGCGGAGCAGGGTACTTTACTAAACAGCAACTAGGGGAACTTCCTAGAATCTGTGAGCAGCAGCAGCCCTGCACATAGAAATCCCTTCCTCCTGGGCGGGAGTGGGGGGGTGGTGTTGGGGGTGCTGATTGTATCTCCAGGTCCTTCAGGCAGTGGTGGGGGATGCGGGCAGTTTTTGTTGCCCTTTGCTATTGAATTTGCCAGGTGTGTCAAAGGCATAATCTCAGAGACAGAATATAAACACGGCAGTAGAGAGAAAAGCTTAGTGCTTCTCACGCCTTGTAGAAGCCTTCCTTGACTTGTTTTCCACCCACTGTCAGTACTGGTGCCGTTCTCCCTGGATTCCATGGTGGGGGGTTTGCTGTTATTTGTTCCCGTGTTGCTTATAATTGCTCTCTACTGGTTATATGTGAAAAGATTGTGTTCACTCAGGGAACAGGGATTTCAATGGGAAGAAAAGGACAACTTGGAAAACCAGACTTCATTATTGAACACCCTTGTCACCATAGTTAAACTGGTCAGCATTTCTGAGCTGTAGTTTTCTCCTCATTGCAGACAAACTGCTCTTAACCTTCCTGACATGGTTGTTTTGAAGCTGAAATGGTATTATAGGTATAGACATGTAAAAAATGATATAAGTGTATCACATTATCTTTTGAATGGAATGCTGTAGATTCTTTTTTTTTTTTTAAAGATTTTATTTATTTATTTGACAGAGAGAGATCACAAGCAGGCAGAGAGGCAGGCAGAGAGAGAGAGAGAGAGGAGGAAGCAGGCCCCCGCTGAGCAGAGAGCCCGATGCGGGACTCAATCCCAGGACCCCGGGACCATGACCTGAGCCAAAGGCAGAGGCCTAACCACTGATCCACCCAGGCGCCCCAGAACGCTGTAGATTCTTAAGAAATAAGAGATGTATGGCACTATGGGTTTGTGAAGGTAGAAATGATAGTTAGACCTCAACTGTGTGTACTTGGGCAAATCAGCTTCTCTAAGGCTCATTTTCTCTCCATAAAACAGGAATAATAATAGCACTTCATAGAGTTCATGTGATGGTGAAATGAAATGATACATACAGAGCATTTCCCAATAGTACTTAGCACATAGTAAGCATTTAATGAATGTAAGCAGCTGCTGCTGCTGTAAATGAATGAGAGAGAAAACTATATTAATCAAAATTGCATACTGGGGCAGAAACTCAGGGTTATGGTGGCACTGAGTAGAAATGGGAGCTCTATAAGCTCATAGCTTCTGTTAATCAACCTGGGAGTTCATGGAGAAACTAGACTTTCTAGAACCACTGAATAATAGTTGGAAGATGAGTTGGGGGTGGGGTGGGGCGTGGATAGTGGAGCTATTAGAAAAGTATCCCGGGCGCCTGGGTGGCTCAGTGGGTTAGGCCGCTGCCTTCGGCTCGGGTCATGATCTCAGGGTCCTGGGATCGAGTCCCATATCGGGCTCTCTGCTCGGCAGCGAGCCTGCTTCCCTCTCTCTCTCTGCCTGCCTCTCTGTCTACTTGTGATCTCTCTCTGTCAAATAAATAAATGAAATCTTTAAAAAAAAAATCTTTAAAAAAAAAAGAAAAGTATCCCTAACACCTCATATAATTTGGAAGAAGGTTGAGTGGATGTAGGTTGAGCAGATGATGGAAGATCAAAAAGTTCTGAAAAATAAAGGTGGAGTTGGTTTGGTGGCCAAAATGTTGGTCTAGCTGCTGGTATAAAGCTCTAAAATTGAGCAGAGTAGGCCCCCAAGGGTAGTTTTCAACCCTTGAATTTGACGTGTAGTGTGACTAAAAGCATAATTGGCCATGAATAGTTGAATGGTATGCCAGATACTTAAGATAGTGCTTCAGCCACTCTAATGAGGACTGCCCAGTGAGCCGTGTTGCTAAAAGTATGGATTCTGGACGCTTCAACAGGTGCAGTAATTACGAACTGAAACTTTTATACTGTGGAGGAAGAGAAGGAAGAAGAAAAGGTGACTCTTTTAAGAGTAGAAATTATTAGATATTTGTAGGGGGAGTAGAGAGTCAGGGTGTTCACCACACATAAGAAAAGTGCTTTGCTTTAAGAGAGGAGGGACAAAGAATATTGAATGTGTCTTTACACAAGATGGGGTCTACACTGTCTGTCTAAAGGATCTGGTTTCAGAAAGTGTACTTACAACCAACGTGTTTTAAGATGGGGGAGCATACCAAAAATTGAAGAATATATGTAAATACTGTCAATCCCATGCAAAGGATTATAGGACCACAAAATATGAAAGGACCATCAGAGATCATGTCTAGTCCAATATTGTCATTGGATTAGATGAGGAAACTGAGGCCGAGAGATATAGGGTAACTGACCCAAAGTCACACATACATATCTGGTTCAATTCTCTCCATATCTTGTTTCAGCTCTCTTACCCCAAAATTTGAGGAGCCCCTAATCTCGTTGTTTCCCGTCTGGATGAGATCAGGAAGAAAATTCTGGTTTTGTTTTGTGGTGGCTTCTGAGGGAAACAAACAAGTTCCCTTTAAACGCATCCTCTCTTCTCCCCATCTGGCAGGTTTGATATGCCCACCGTGTTTTTCCATTGGCCATTTTGTGTGGTTTCTTGCGCCCTTCCAAGATTCCCAACCAATCAACTCCTCCCTTTCTCACTTGGGCTGGGCTTTGAGGAATGTACCATATGGACCGTGCGGGGGGATAGAGAGGAGGAAGGGAGTGGCTACAGTCTATTTCTTTACTTTTTGCATGTACCATTGAGATTCTGGCAAAGCCTGAGCCTGCAGGTAGCAACAGCGCCCTGAGGACGGGAACCACGTGCCAGTTTCAGAGGCACACTTAGATCTGTCGCCCCCGAGGCTGGGGTGCTATGGCCAGGGCTGAAGGGCCGCAGCCCCCGCCCTCCCATGTGCCCGCCCAGCCACCGGCGGCGGCGCCGCTGCTTCAGCTGCCGCCGCTGCTGTTGCCCGCGCGGACGCTGCGGCTGGCGCGCAAGGGCTGCGGCGCTGCGGGGCTGCGGGCCCGGAGCGGGGCTCGGCGGCCCGGGCCGGCCAGGAGACGCCGGCGCCGGGGGACACACCAGCATGAGGCGGAGGTGAGGACTGGGGTTTGAGACCTAGACCGGCCCCAACCGTTCCGTGGGGGCCGCATCCCACCCGCGTCCTGAGCGCAGGGTTTCCGGGGCCCCCAAGGGTGACTCCAGAGCAGGCGAGAGCAGCGACCAGACCTGTGGCTGAAGACCTTACCCGGGGCAGCCGGGAGGGCTCGGGACCCGCCGTGGGCGTTTGGCGCCTCCTTCTGGCGGCCCCTTCGAGCCCTTTTCCTAGCGGGGCGGCGGAATGGACGAGGAAGCCCCTCCTCGCGCTTCCCCAGCCCTCCCGGCCCCTGTCCTTGACCTCCAGGAGTTGGATGTTCGGTCAAGTGCGGCCGCGCGTGCCCAGGAGTTCCAGGGGAGGCTGGCACTGGGGGAAGCCAGGGGATCGGGGAGGCTTCCAGCGTCTTGTGGGAGTGGGAGGGAGAGTCGCTGGGACTGAGTGTTCTGAGGAAGCTTTGGGGGCGGGGGCGAAGATCTCTTATCTTAACCCGGGAGGGGGTTCTCGAGGCTTGGGGATGGGGTGCATATTGCCCTGGCGCCCAGGCCCAGCCTCCGGGCCATTGGCCTTCCACTCGAGCTGGGGTATGGGGTATGGGATTCCTCTGTTGCACCGTGGCCAGGCAAGCGCTGGCTTCCAGGGGTAGGTCCTGTCTTGATCTGGAGTCTAACAGAGGCTGAGTGTGGGTTGCTGGGTCGCTCTGGGCAGGTGGCCATGAGAACCATGAAGTGCTTTTGCCTTTTGTTTTCTTTTTTTTTTTTTTTTTTAAGATTTTATTTATTTATTTGACAGACAGAAATCACAAGTAGGCAGGGAGACAGTCAGAGAGAGAGGAGGAAGCAGGCTCTCCACGGAGCAGAGAGCCCGATGTGGGGCTGGATCCCAGAACCCTGGGATCATGACCTGAGCCGAAAGCAGAGGCTTTAACCCACTGAGCCACCCAGGCGCCCCTGCCTTTTGTTTTCTTAGGGTAGTGGTGGACTGGGTGAAATAATCGCAGACACATACGTCACTTATCTATGAGCCATCCCCCCTTGCCTAACTGCCTTACAAGGTGATAGTGTTATTGGAGGTCTGTGTGGTACACTGTAAATTCCTAGTTTAAAAACCACCTCGAGGAGCCCTTACTCACATCAGAGACTTGCCTTGTGTTAGCAGAAAGCCAGACGTAGTGATAGCCTTTGCAGGTTCTGGCATGGTTGGTAAACTAGTCATCACAATTGTTTGTTGGGCCCCTCAGGCAAGGCCTCTACCTCATCCCATTAAGGGGCATGGATTAGCCCTATGTCTTGGCTGGTTTTTTTCTCTGGAGGTTTAATTCAGGGAAAGTGTTTCCAAGAATGCATGCAGATCACAGTTACTTTCTTTTAATGTTGGTGTTTAACACAGACATTAATTAAGGTTAACCTGAAGTGCGTTAATGCAGAGAATTGTGAGAAGTGTCTTTTTAAAATAAGGCTTATTATTACTTTATTCTTTTTCAGTGGGTTGTAGATGGAGAGAATGACATTTAAACATCAGAACATCAGTATTTGGTCCCATTTGACAGTTTGCTGTGTGGACAATCATGTAGGATGATGGTTTGTACCCCAAGGGTGAGAATGAATTGGGTTTTATAGTGAGAAAGATATCTTATTTTGCATTGTTGCTGCCAGCAGAGAGGCTTTGCCCTCTCATTACCTGGCCACACAGATGCCAATTCATTATTGTGGTTGCTTTCTCCCCGTGAGCACATCTGTAAAGAGCCTAGAAGAGGATAGTATACATTCTGGGTTTGATTGTCAAATGTACTCTCAGGTCAGAAATTTGGCTCAGATTGTTTTAGCCCTTAGTGAATTCTTACTGTGTTCTATGTTTTAAACATTTTTGAGCTTTTTTTGATAGTATATTAAATAACTGCAGTTAATTCCAGAATTATAGGAAAAACATGGTTTGAGTATTCCTCTTGCAAAGAATCTTTAGGAATGTGGACCTGGTTCCTAACCAGTTTACAGATAAGGAACTAGCGTTTGGTAGGACCCTAAGTCGAAGGAGTGAGAGCAAGGCTGGCACTCAAATCTGGGCTGTCAGATCTCGAAGTGTGTGCTCTTAAATCCCAAGCTTTAGTGGTGACTAAAGGGCAGATGTCAGTCTCTAACTCTTGTTGCTGGTGCCTCCCTGGGGCCTGATGCGCTGTGATTGTACTGGGCCTTTATTTTTCATTGACGTAAAGTTTTCACACCCTGGAATTTTTCTTGAGCCAGGGGCATTCTTCTAGCCAGGTGTAGGGTCGTTACTTTAGAAAAAATATTCAGAGCCGAAAAGGCATCTATATTTGGAGAGTAGGAAGTACTTAATAAGACCAGAAGTTAAGAATAGGGACAGAGAGAATCAAGGTGGTTTGTGGGCAGGAAATTTGTGATTTTCTAACCCCGGGGATATCTTTAGTACCCAGGCTTTTTAAACTTAGTCGTTGAAATTGTAAACTTGGAGACAGAGCAGCACTGGGCTAAAGTCTGTGTAGTAAGGCTCTCAGTTTCTCGGTTAGAAGGCAAAGTTGAAATTCTGATTCCTTTCCAGGCTTTAGCTTCTACAAATAATGCAGTAAGTTATGGGAATGATGGGGATATTGTTTGGAAATTCACCTAAACTCCTTGTGGACTTCCCCTTCCTTTCATGCTTCCCTCCCCCATCTTCAGTTCCACTTTTTCAGAATTCAGCTCTGATCCTGTGGAGTTGGGTGGAATGGTGGAGGGTGTCAGGCTCTGTGATGCTTGGGATATACCAGTGGATAGAACATCCCTACCCCCGTGGGCTCTGCTGTATGTGACTTGCTGTTGTCATGGGTTGGGCTTTAGCTGTCTTTGGATAAAAACTGGGGAGGGAGGACAGGAAAACCATCACCACAAACCCTGCAATTCATTGACTTGTCATTGTGGGGTCAGAATTTCACAGAGAAAACTGCCAACTGCCACAATTTATAGAAATTGAAAAATGGTGATAATCAGATTACAGAAGGGGTGTGAAGTAGGACTGTTGGTTTGTACCTTGCTGAAAGGGAGAAGAAAGGCAGGAATTTCTGGTAAGTATTAAGTTTTGTGGTAAGAACAACTGGGTCTCCCTGCATCCCTCTTGCATGGCTTGCTCAGTGTCTATCACAAGAAGGGAGAAATGAGCATGTCTTGGTGTGTGAATGGAAGCCAGCAAAGGAATCTTTCTGCATTAGATAAGTCTAGAGGTCTGTTTAATTGTATCTCCAATGAAGGATCTGGTTTGGTTAACTCTGGAAGGAGAGAGACAGCAAGTGGTTAACTAGTAGCTTTTATTGACTTCTTTACTATTTTAAATAATAACTAAAAGGCAGAGTGAAACTTTAGTCCCAGCCTTGTCCTCTCTTCTTCCCTGCTTCTTTTCTGTTGTTGATTTACATAAGTATGGAGGAAGGCTGAGTTTGGGGAGGTCTTCTCTATGTCAGTGTTGGAACCTGAGAAGAGAGGAGGGGCAGAGTAATCATCCAAGGGAAGATCAAGAGTAGTAATACTTCTAGCTTCTGTAGCCCCTCTGGATTACACAACAAACCTTCAGCACAGACTGCTCCCAGCCTACAAAACTCTGACTTGTGAAGGTCCCAGCTGCACTCTTCCCTGTCTTCCCCAAGCTTCATCCATCTTCACAACCAAAGCTGCCTTTGATTGAGAATTGTTGGATTTGTGACTGGAAAAGGAAAAGAAGCGGGGAGAGTAACACAAGGATGATAATGACGTTAGCACTGGTAGCAGCAGACACTTAGAGACAATTGACTATGTACCAGGCTCTGCGTGGATGAACTCATTCAGTCCTCACAGCAGCCGTGGAGGGTAGGTGCTGTTCAGTCCGGGCTTACAGCATGAAGAATTCAAGGCCCAGGGAGTAGTGACTTACTGAGTGTCTCACTTAGAAAGTGGTGGAGATGGACTTCGGACTTAGGTATTTGGTTCCAGATTTTGCTCTCATGGACTAGTTAAGGGCAGCTGACTTGGGTGGACTTGTACCTGAAAGAGTTTTCTCTGTCCTGAAGGTCACCTTTCCTCTCTTACAATCTCCCTTCCATTTTTACATTTAACCCCCTCTTTATTGATCTGAAATGCTATAGGAGAGATGCATTTAGGTTAAGTGGCATATTCCTTTAAAATTGGGACAGAGACAGAGAAGGTAATTCTGAAGCATGTAGAGGGGCCTAGGTAGGCTTCCAAAAAGGATACCTAAGACAGTGTACAGAGTCTTCAGGGGCCCAGAGGCTGGACCATGGGACCTAGAAAGAGTACTGATTTTAGCACTGCTCCCAGAAAAGATGAGGAACCTTTCCTTTCCCTCCTCTACCTTTTTGCTTGGCATGGGTTGCTGATTCCCAGGACCTAGAACGTGAGCAAATCCTCTCATTGCCCTAGCTCAACTACTTTATGGATGATTTTAGTTTCATTTTCTTACCTAATTGAATAAACTAGTCTTGGGTCCTCACCATGTTTGGAACAGAACCTTTTACCCAGTTTGGTCATAACTGGTCAGGGTCATTTATTTCCCCGTGAAAAAGGAAAAGGGAAGTATTGTGACTAGTGGCAAGGACATGTGTCATTTTGTTTCCAAACAGGTTTTTCTCAAAACCAGACTTGCAGAGGAAGGGGGAAAACAATCAACCTCTGCCTTTGGCATTTTAAGCATCTTTAGACAAGTAAGTCCTGTGGACAGTGGGGTAGTAATACTTACTGAGTGTTACTGTGGGCCAGATACTGTGCCAAATGCTTTAATACACACACATCATATCTAGTCTTCAGGTAGACACTCCTATTTTATCATAGGAAAAATGTTCCAGAGAGGGTAAGGTCCATAAACCCAGTAAGTTGTAGAGGCTTGATGACTCTGAATCACCTCGTTGTAAGGAGCGAAAGGAAGAGAAAGACAGTATTGGGCAGGGGAAAGAAATTCACAAGATGGCAACATGAATCAGCCCCCGGTATTTACTGTATACCTCAATGTACAGTAGGTGTACTGGGTAGGGCACCAAGAAGCCTGTGGACTCCATCCACCCTCGGGGAGCCAGGGAACAAAGAAGTTTCAGAACCTAAGAGTTTTAGGTTACACGCTGGGACTTGGTTTTAGTATGGATTTATGGAGTGAGTACTATATAATAAAGCAAGTGCCAGTGCCAGGTATTAAAACAATGTCTACCTCCGAGAGGTCACCAATGTTGTGTGTCCATTAATCTGGACAAGGCAAGCTGACATGAATCCAGAAAACCATAGTGTGTTATGATGAGTGACTTCACTGGCCAGGGAGCCCTGCACATGGAGTGATGGGAAAAATTTTATACTTACTGCAAAATATTTCTTCTTTTTTTGTTCACTTTGTTTTGTTCATTTCGTGCACATAAGATTGAGAATTTCTGTAATTTACCCACCCCTGTGGCTATTGTTTCTGGAATGTTTGTGTTTTAGCAAACAGAGGATCTCTTTGCAGGTCCTCTCTGAGGACCAGCCCTACACCTTGGTTGCAGGAAAGGCTGGGGCCACCTCCCTTTCCTGCAGGTTGCCCTTAGATCCATCACTACTGCAGATCTGTTGGGTTTGGTGCACTTGTCCTTCATAATCACTGCTCACTTGGAGGTATAGGGCTCCAACAGACCAGTAGCCCTTGCTAAAAGAGCATATTGCTGGGCTGTGCCCTTTCCCGGTGTTCTAACAGGGGTGAGAGCAGTTCTGGGCATGAAGATGCTTTACCAATGCTTTGGGAATTAGATCAGACCATGTTACCACTGTGGCTCCTTTCTAACTCTAAGACCACATTACTGTGCCAGCAGTGACCTGGGCGCCCAGTGGTAGCCTTGTAGTTATTGGTATCCACCAGCCCTCCTACTCCTCCATCTTTCTTCCATATCTTCTTGTCATGTGCTATATTTGAAAGCTGATATATTGTGGAAAAGCCCTAATGGAGCTTCTTATTGCTTGATATGCTTAATGAGATTGTTTTTGTTTGTGTTTTAATCTTTTTTTTTTAATATTTTTATTTATTTGACAGAGAGAAATCACAACTAGGCAGAGAGGCAGGCAGAGAGAGAGGAAGAAGCAGGCTCCCTGCTGAGCAGAGAGCCCGATGCGGGGCTCGATCCCAGGACCCTGGAATCATGACCCGAGCTGAAGGCAGAGGCTTTAATCCACTGAGCCACCCAGGCGCCCCTGTGTTTTAATCTTTTATAAGGCCTTTGGATCACTATGATCAGGTCCATTCAAGTAGAAAGTATGTACGTCTCCTGGACATTGAGTTGACTCAGTTTGGTAATAACACTTAGGATCCTTTACATGCTGCTCATGAAAAGTTCTCTCTGTCCATGACCAGTGGCTCCAGAGAAGGGTTCATGAGTTTAAAGGTATCCGTTCCATTAGGCATAGTTGATGTATGGAAATTGTATTGACCTCCAAAATATAATAGTGTGTGTCTGTACTTCTTAGCTTTAAATTTAATTCTTCACAGTAAAGGAATTTTGCAACAGAATTCTCTCTCTAGGAATTTAAAATTTTACTTTTTCTGTGTACAACTTTTTCAGGCAGTCTGATCTTCCACCATTGGTGGAAATGACTGCATCACTTACCTGCTGGGACCCTCCCCAACCCCAGTATGCATACAGCTGCAGAGCCACGGAAGTTACTGGGCTCTGCCTTTACAGGTTCCCAGGCCTATCACCCCGGCTTGTTGGTGTGACAGACAGAACCAGATGCTGTTATGGCCATCAGTCTGGGCGTATCCTGGCACTGCCTGGATGGCCAGCTTTGGCTTATGCAGTATTCAGTTGCACACCAGGATTCATCTGGACCATCTCTGTCTGTGCTGCCTCACTCAGCTCCATGCACACTTTCTTTCATGCTTGTCTCCAGGTTATTTCTGCAGGCTTTCATGAGGCCCAAATGCTTGGCCAAAGGCGATAGGCAAGAAAATGCAAGGTGAAGTGTAGATCGTTCCTGGCTAGTGGGCCAAGGGCTTTTGGCTAAAAACCTTGCATACACTGAAGTATGGGACAAGTGGGAAAGGAACAAATATATTAGGAGTCTACTTCATAAAAACACTTGATGACATCATCTCCTTTGATTCTTAAACAACAGTTAAGTATATGGTGCCCACTTAACAGGTTGGGAAACATGAGACCCAGGGAAGTGAGATGACTTGCCTGATCGATATCTCTCATTTGGTGAATGGTGGAGCTAAATTAGATTAAAAAGACCAAAATGTGGAGTGGTTAAGATCATGAACACTGGAGGGGCACCTGGGTGGCCCAGTCAGTTAAGCATTTGCCATCAGCCCAAGTCATGATCCCGGGGTCCTGGGAACGAGCCCCACATTGGGCTCTCTGCTCAGTGGGGAGTTTCCCTCTCTCTCTCTCCCTCTTCCTGCCACTCTGCCTACTTGTGCTATCTCTCTCTGTCAAATAAATCTTAAAAAAAAAAAAAAATGAACATTGGAACTAGACTGTTCTACAACATTTACTAGGGTGTGTGACTTGACTGTATACTTTAACCTCCTTGGGCCTCAGTTTCTTCATCTGTGCAGGGGCACAACAATCCTATTCACTTTGGTCGTAAGCATGTGGAATTCTGCCAGGTACCTATTGAGCACCCTACTTATTAGCTGTACTGTTAGTGACTGTTGCTTATGAAACTTGGAGCTAAATACTGAGACACTGGGTTTCTTCTCCTCCAGGAACAGAGCATGTGTGGGTTCATGCTTAATATCAAAGTACCCTCAAATTCCCCCTGCCCTCAACCATTAGCAACTATTAAGACTTCCTGGAATAATTTGTTCATTAGTTTGTCATCTGCTGGGCTCTTCTTCCTCCTGTTGCACTATGCTGGGTATTAGGGCAGGGCACAGATTTGTAGAAATGTATGACCTTACCCTGTTCTTGACAAATGCATCTGCTTCAGAAGATACAGTATAATTGTAAAAAAAAAAAAAAGGTCTGGAGGAAGAGGAAAGAAAAGCAATGACATACCAAAGTGGCACAGACAAGTGACTCCAGTTGTAAGGACAATAACCACAGCTGACCCTTGAATAACATGGGTTTGAACCAAGTGGGTCCACTTACATGCAGCTTTTCTTTTCTTTCTTCTTCTTTTTTTTTTTTTTTTTGTAAGTGCAGTCTGGTACTACAAATGTATTTTCCCTGTGATTTTCTTCATAACATTTTTTCTGGCTTACTTTATTCTAAGAATATAGTGCATAATGCATATAATATCCAAAATACGTCTTAACTGTTTATCAGTAAGGCTTCTGGTCAACAGTAGGACACTATTGGCTAAGTTTTGGGGGAGTCAAAAGTTATACGCAGATTTTCAACTATGGGGATTTTAGCACCCTCAACGTTCCATTGTTCAAGAGTCAGCTGTATTGTCCACCCTGCAAGTTAGATGGTACTGTATCCTCCCTGCTTTATAGATGAGGACTCAGAGATACAAGTGTCTTGTCCAGGGGCACACAGCAGGTGAGTGGGAAGAGCCTGGGGTTGGAACCCTAGTTCACACTGACTCACCTGGGCCTGGTCATCAGTAAGATCATCCAGGTGCTGCTGTGAGCAAAGCTTGGGTTGAGAGTGAGCAGGATGCTTTCCCAGCAGTGAGGAGGCCAGCCTGACTGGCTTGCAGTTGAGTTCAGGGTTTGTGGACTGCTGTGCCACGTTCTGTCTGGGTGTTGGGAGATGAGTAAGACATGTTCCTTGCCCTCTTGGAATTGTACTGTAGCTGGGGAGACAGACACACAAATAGATGATTTCAGTATAGTGTGGTAAGAGCTGTGATGAGGGTAAGTATAGGGTGCTGTGGAAGCCAAGGGAGGGGAACCAGGAAATGCTTCCAGAGTCTTGAAAAGGTGGTCTTAGCTGCTGAAGGCAAGAAGAGTTTTCTAAAAGGCAGAGGGCGGCATGAACAAAAGCATGGCCTTTGTGGGCTTTTCTTGCTAAAAGCAAGTTTATTCGCCTGTTCTGACGGACACCACGGAACCAGATGAAGTTTATAGACAACACCAGAGGTATTGTAACGCAGAGTAAGTGTGGAAATAGTGTTGTGTGTCCATTAATCTGGTGGAGGCTGCAAAGATGAAAGTCGAGCAAGACCACCTGTGGGAGGAGTCTGCAAACTTTTTTCTGTAAAGGGCCAGAAAGTAAGTATTTTAGGTTTCAGTGAGCCATGTGGTCTGTGATGCAGCTGCTCAGCTGCTGTCATAGTAGGAAAGCAGCCTAGTGGGAAAGCAGCCACAGACAATTGGTAAACAAATCGGCATGGCTATGTGCCAACAAAGCTTTACTTGTGACCCTCCAAATTTGAATTTCATAAAATGCTCACATGTCTCAAAATAGTCTTTGATTTTTCTCCCCTGAGCCATTTAAAAATGTAAAACCCTTCTTTGTTGCAGGTTGGATTTGTCCCACAAGTCCTGGTTTGCCCACCCTGAGTGATTGGTAGTAATTCAGGTGTGACATGACAGGGAACTGAAACAGGTAGTTGGCAATGGAAATAGAGAGGAAGGGACTTGATGCCAAAGACATTTTGGAAAGAGGACACTGATTAGATGGAAGAGATAAGGGAAGTGAAGAGTCCCAGATGATGTTGAAGCGTCAAGTTTTGTGGCTTCCCACCCTCTTTTTGGCAAAATTGGCCCCATTTTTCATGTGCTGAGAATATGACTTGATTCCGGAGAAAAACCTGAGAGCATGACTTGATGCTAGAGAAGAGCCCAGAGACAGCTGCTGCCTTACGTGATCCCCAACTTCTGCCAGCATTGTTAATTGTTCCAGTTGTTTCTCAAGAGCATCACTGTGCCAGACCCCTCTGCTACCTTGGCCTCTGGGTGCTTTAGGTGAGAGATGGCTCCTGCTGTAACTGGGAGAGCGTGAGCACCTGTTTGATGGGGCACAGGTGAAGTTTCTTTGTTGGAGAACTTCCTTTTATATACTTTCACACAGAGAAGTTGCAAGAGCAGCCGCTTTGTACCTGTTATCTAGGTCTATTAAATGAGATTTTATTAATTATTTACATTCTGTCCCGTTCCCTGTTTTATTCTCTCCCCACTTCCATTTTTTCCCTGACCTATTTGAAAGTAGGTGACATCCTGCCCCCTTTTGCCACTAAATACTTCAGCATGAACTTATCAAGGAAAAGGTAACCACAGTATGGTGATCGATGATGGTTTTTGAAGCTAACACACCTCTAATAGCTGTTACTCATAGACTATCTGCCATATATGTAAGGAATGATGCTGTCATTCCCCTGACAGTTGCAGACACAGACACCTACCTGGCTTTGGGGACCCACCATCCCCGCAGTAGCAGTTATTTAGGACTCATGCTTGGGCTGGTCACTGGGTTTCTCCAAAAGGAGAAGCAGCCCCAGGGCTGCAGGGTCACTTGGTGTCTTGAACTGCTGAGCTGCCGGAGGGCAGGCACTTTACTCCTGCCATTTCCTGATGCCTTCATGAGAAAGCTCTTCTCTGAAATGGAGCACAGCCGCCACAGCACCCAAGCTCTCACTTATGGTTACAAACACGTTCTTTCTCTTGACTTTTTTCTCCTCCATTGCTCCCCAGCCTATGGAAAATGATTCTTCTAGAGTGGATTTTGTTCCAGGCTTGATCTGGGGTGGGGGTGGGGGGGGAAGGAATTAAATTGGAGTCATTTATTTTGGGAATAAAATGGGAGGGAAAACTATACTATCTTTTCTGACTTAGAGCAAAAGGGGATTTTCTTTTTTCCAGACTGAAACCAGAAATAGGGAAATATTTGATGCATACTCTTTAGTTCCTTATCAGTAGTGATAGCTTGTTGAGTTCCATGGGAACTGTGGAAAAAGGAATCTGGAAATTTTGCCTCCAATGAGAAAGGAATAAAGGGAAGGCTTTTATCTTAGTGTAACATGGGTGTCTCATTCCATTTACCTAAGTTGTGTATGACTTAACTGAATGCTGTGTGGATGTGATTGGGACCCTTCACTGTGTTCAGTCATTACTGACCTTCAGAGAGCCCATTCTTGAGATCCAGGACATCTGGAATCTGAGAGTCAGGAGTCTTCAGAGCCTTAGGTCTGCGAGGCCTTGTGCTGGCCTTGGGGTGGGGGGCGGGTCACAAAGGAGGATGAAGGTGTCAGATGCCTCTGCATTCCCTGATCTCCCAGTCGACATGAGAAAACCTTGACTCAGCTGTTGTGCAGTTAGCTCAAGTGAATCACTTAATGGTTCTGTGTCACGGTTTTGCCATTTGTAAAGTGGAGAGATACTGTCTCTTAGCCATTTAAAGGGACACCCTGGAGGGGCACCTGGGTGGCTCAGTTAATTAAGTATCTGCTTTCAGCTCAGGTCATGATCCTAGGGTCCTGGGAACGGAGCCCCAATCGGGCTCCCCCCTCGGGAGGGTGAGGGGGTTGGAGGGAGGAGCCTGCTTCTCCCTCTCCCTTTGCCCCTGCCGCTGCTTATACTCTCTCTTGCTCTCAAATAATTAAATCAAAAATTTAAAGGAACATCCTGGAGATAAAATTTGAGTATAACATTTGCAGGTGTGCTTGGAAACAAACTACGAGTACTATTTACATGCTGACATTTTCATAGGAGCACCCTTAACACAGGTGGAGGTTACTGCTTACCGCTAGTATAGGAGGACTGATGGTCACAGATGTCCAAAGCTGCCCTCACGGGATCTGCTTGTCTTCTTTGTGATTTATGGAATCCACAAAGGCAAGGCAGGCAGATTCAGTAAACAGTCACTTAAAAGTACTAGGGACATACAAAAAGGGTAGAAGTCACAGACTCTGTAGAGTTCGCAGTTCATCTGGGAAGTCAAGATAAATAGTAAAAGAGGAGTTAGTGAACAGCAAACAAATATGCAGAATCCATGTATGTAAACCATATATTCCACTGCTCAAAAAGCAATGGGTACTATTCCCTTTGCTCCCTGTGCTCTAGCTTCTCTGGGTGCCGTGCTGTTCCTTGGACATCCCAGGCACGCCCTGCCTCAGACCTTTCCCCAGACTGTTTGGTCTCCGTCAAGCAGGCTTGTACACAGTTGACCTCCTTAGTCTCTGCCTGCCTCTGGTCAAATGTTACCTTCTTTATGAAAGCTACTCATGCCATCCAGTCTGAAATTTCAGTGTGTCCCCCAGTATTCTAAATTCCTTTCATCCTGCTTTTCCTTTTTGACCAGAGTACTTAAACCACCCTCTAGCATGTTTTACTTCCGTTTACTTCCATTGGAGAGGCACAATAGCCTGGGCTCTGGGACCAGACTGCTTGGGTATAAGTCTTGGCTTCACCACTTACTTCTTATGTGAACTTGGGTAGATTATAGAACCCTTTTAGTCTTAGTTTCGTCATTTGTAAGAATAATACCTAACTCAGAGAATTTTTTTGAGGATCAAATGAATTAATATTTATTGAATGCTTAGCGTAACACCTGACATGGAGTAAGCACTATATGAGTGTTTGATGAATACAGTTTTTATTGTCAAATGGAAACTGCATGAGGTCACAGGGCTTCATCTGTTTTGTCCTCTAATGTATCCCTCGCATTTAGAACAGGGTCAGGCAGGATGCAGGCAGTAAGTACATGTTGAGTGAATGAAGAGGCTGTGGAGAAGTTGGTCTGGAAAGGGGAGTAGTTGAGGTGCGGACTGAGCTGTGGATGACAGAGGCCAACCTGGGATCCCATTCTAGCTCTCCACTCTGTAATCTTGGACCAGGGTCTTTTTTTTTTTTTTTTTTTAATTAAGAATTTTTTTATTATTTATCTGAAATTTAAATTTGTCTTCCCTGTGTTTTTCTTTTTTTTTTTGTTTTTGTTTTTTTGTTTTTATTTGTTTGTTTACAGCATAACAGTGTTCATTGTTTTGGCATCACACCCAGTGCTCCATGCAGTACGTGCCCTCCCTATTACTCACCACCTGGTTCCTCAACCTCCCACCCCCACCCCCCGCCCCTTCAAAACCTTCTGGTTGATTTTCAGAGTCCATAGTCTCTCATGGTTCATCTCCCCTTCCAGTTTCCCTCAACTCCCTCTCCTCTCCATCTCCCCATGTCCTCCATGTTATTTGTTATGCTCCACAAATAAGTGAGACCATATGATACTTGACTCTCTCTGCTTGACTTACTTCGCTCAGCATAATCTCTTCCAGTCCCGTCCATGTTGCTACAAAAGTTGGGTATTCATCCTTTCTGATGGAAGCATAATACTCCATTGTGTATATGTACCACATCTTCCTTATCCATTCATCCATTGAAGGGCATCTTGGTTCTTTCCACAGTTTGGCGACCATGGCCATTGCTGCAATAAACATTGGGGTACAGATGGCCCTTCTTTTCACTACATCTGTATCTTTGGGGTAAATACCCAGCAGTGCAATTGCAGGGTCATAGGGAAGCTCTATTCTTAATTTCTTCAGGAATCTCCACACTGTTCTCCAAAGTGGCTGCACTAACTTACATTCCCACCAACAGTGTAAGAGGGTTCCCCTTTCTCCACATCCTCTCCAACACACGTTGTTTCCTGTCTTGCTAATTGTGGCCATTCTAAGTGGTGTCAGGTGGTATCTCAATGTGGTTTTAATTTGAATCTCCCTGATGGCTAGTGATGATGAACATTTTTTCATGTGTCTGATAGCCATTTGTATGTCTTCGTTGGAGAAGTGTCTGTTCATATCTTCTGCCCATTTTTTGATATGATTATCTGTTTTGTGTGTGTTGAGTTTGAGAAGTTCTAGCAACGGCAATCAGACAACAAAGAGAAATAAAAGGTATCCAAATTGGCAAGGAAGAAGTCAAACTCTCTCTCTTCGCAGATGACATGATTCTTTATATGGAAAACCCCAAAGACTCCACCCCCAAACTACTAGAACTCATTCAGCAATTCAGTAACGTGACAGGATACAAAGTCAATGTACAGAAATCAATGGCTTTCTTATCCACTAACAATGAAAATACAGAAAGGGAAATTAGAGAATCGATTCCATTTACTATAGCACCAAGAACCATAAGATACCTGGGCATAAACCTAACCAAAGAGGTAAAGGACCTATACTCGAGGAACTACAGAACACTCATGAAAGAAATTGAAGAAGACACAAAAAGATGGAAGACTGTTTGTTCCATGCTCTTGGATTGGAAGAATAAACATTGTTAAAATGTCTATACTGCCTAGAGCAATCTATACTTTTAATGCCATTCCGATCAAAATTCCACCAGTATTTTTCAAAGAGCTGGAGCAAATAATCCTAAAATTTGTATGGAATCAGAAGAAACCCCGACTTGCTAAGAAAATGTTGAAAAACAAAAACAAAACTGGCGGCATCACGTTACCCGATTTCAAGCTTTACTACAAAGCGGTGATCACCAAGACAGCGTGGTACTGGCATAAAAACAGACACATAGACCAGTGGAACAGAGTGGAGAGCCCAGATATGGACCCTCAACTCTATGGTCAAATAATCTTCGACAAAACAGGAAAAAATATTCAATGGAAAAAAGACAGTCTCTTCAATAAATGGTGCTGGGAAAACTGGACAGCGATATGTAGAAGAATGAAACTCGACCATTCTCTTACACCGTACACAAAGATAAACTCGAAATGGATAAAAGACCTCAACGTGAGACAGGAATCTATCAGAATCCTAGAGGAGAACATAGGCAGTAACCTCTTCGATATCAGCCACAGCAACTTCTTTCAAGATGTGTCTCCAAAGGCCAAGGAAACAAAAGCAAAAATGAACTTTTGAGACTTCATCAAGATCAAAAGCTTCTGCACAGCAAAGGAAACAGTCAACAAAACAAAAAGGCAACCCATGGAATGGGAGAAGATAATTGCAAATGACAGTACAGACAAAAGGTTGATATCCAGGATCTATAAAGAACTTCTCAAACTCAACACACACAAAACAGATAATCATATCAAAAAATTGGACCAGGGTCTTAATCTCTCCAAGGCTTGAGCTCTCGCTTCCCTTGCAGAATTGTTAGCAGAATTAAATGAAATAATATGCAGTTAAGGGCCAAGTACGATACTGGCCTGGCTGGTAGCAGATGGTCGGTAAATGTTAGTTCTTTTCCTTCCTCAGCACCCCTGGAAGAAGTGAGTCAGTGAAGGAAGCTGGTTGTTAGGGAGGAGCAGGGGAAATCCTGAGTCTAGGTGCAGAGAAGGGGAACAAAAACAAGATATTAGATAAAGATGTGACCATCACCAACACACTGGACTGAAGTGCTTAGTTAGAAGGGGCTGTTCTTTGTCAAACTTTGATGTTAAGATGAGAAGTGTAGGGTTTTGTTTGTTTTGTTTTGTTTTTTGTAACTTTGTTTTGCTGCAATTTCAGAAAAGTACAAGCATGGTGTAAGGAACTCTTTTTTACGCAGAACCATCAGTTGTTTTCATTTTGCACCATTTGCCTTTCATATTTTTTTCTTTCTCTCCATGTGAATTAAAGACATTGTATTCCTTGTCCACTAAATAGTTAAGTGTTTATCTCCTAGGAAGAGGAATATTCTCTTAGATTTTTGATAGGAAGCTTTAGGTTCTTAAATAGGGTAGTGGCACTCTGTGAAAAGTACCTGGGGAAGATGGGCTGGAGGCCGATGGGCAGGCAGTTTAGGGTAACTTCCCCTGGTGGATAGTGAAGACGTATTGATGAACAGAAATGGGAAAAGGAAGATAGACCTAGGAGATATATAGGGAGTCTTGGGTATGTTACAGCTGGGGACAAGGTGAAGATGACAACCAAGGGGAAAGAAGGGCTCAATATGTAGCAGGGCTGCTGTCTGGGGAGGAGAGCAGCTTGCATAATCTGAGAAAGCAAATTGAGCTTTATTTTATGCTTGGGAAAATGAAACCTCACTCCTGGCTTTGTTCATGTTATTCAGTCTACAGAAGATAAAGGTCCACCAAATCCTGGCTGATGTAGTAGAGTCTATCTCCTACATTCTTAGAGGAGCAGCTGTGACAGGCTTGTATTGTCAAAGGCATAGAGATACACAGTGTGATCTGAAGGACACTGCAGTTGCTGAGAGCTGGGGAAGTACTTTAGGCTTTGTTTGCCATGAAAATAGTAAGTAGAGATGAGCATTCAGATAGTCCGATGGAGACCTAGGAGTTATTAGTGACAAAGACAGTTGATATTGAGTGGGGACGATGATGAGAAGCCAGGGTCCAAAACCAGCTTTGGTGAAGTGATCTATAGCGAACCAAGGAGAGGGACGAAGACAGGAGAAAGAAACTTAAAGGGAGGGTAACAACAGTGATGTAAAAAGAGTAGCATTAGGAGGACCCCCAACTGAGCTAAAAGAGATCCAGGGAGTCGGTGAGTAAGCTCCCAGCATTTCGCAATGCCAGCCCAGTACCTTCTGGAGCCTGGAGATACTTGCTGGGCTCTGTTTTTTCCAGAGTAGGAGCCAGAACTCATGAGCTTTAAGGAACACCCTGTGAATAATGCCACCCAGGGTGCTAAACCAAATTAGAATGTTAAAGCATTTTAAATTAACTTCCCAGTGCCTAAGTGTGTTGTCAAAGAAATCTCAGGGAGAATTTATCAAAAATATCTTACTTCTGAGCTTATACTAAGTATTAAAAGATCTCCTCCTTGAAGATAATGTGTTACATGGAGCATTCTGCTATTCTCTCTGGCATTCAGAATTCTCAGATACAGTAAAATCTTGTTATAGGAAAGTCTTGATTCCCTCTAGAAGAGCAGACTCTTAAGTAACTATAAGAGATCATGCTTTGTTTCCACGAATATGCATGAGTGCCTTTTGTGTACTAAACACTGGGAATATAGTAGTGAATCATGGCCTGCCTTTACCTTGTTAAATTTTCAGGAATTTTGCAGGTTGGTTGATTAGTACAGCCATTATTAAAAATTCATAATATAAATAAATATAAACTTATAATTGAATAAATTATATTAAAAACAAGGGTAATAAATACTCAACATTCATCTCGTCCTCATTAATTTAGCACAAACAATGCTCTGTGTCTCTTCTATCCATATGGTTGAGATACTATGTAATAGTGAGCTATGGTGCATTTCTTCCCAGCTCAGCACCCATGCTAAGAGATGTCAAGTTGGTAGCTTGAAATTGACCATGATGGGAGTATTTATACCATGGAAACAAACAGCACTAAAAATCAGGACCTGATTTATTATCTTGTTCATTGCCTAAGAAAGTGATGGAGAAAATGTTAACATTTGCTGTTCAAACCTAGTGTTTCTTTTTTTTTTTTTTTCCCCTAAGATTTTATTTTTAAGTCATCTCAGCACCCAATGTGGGGCTGGAACTCACAGCCTCAAGATCGAGAGTTCCATGCTCTACCGACTGAGCCCCCCAGGTACCCCCAAACTTAGTGTTCCGTGTCTAGAGCTATTTTACTGTGAATTAATATAAGAAATTGATGAAATATTCATCTAGTGTTTGAAAGCTAGGGTCCAGTTCAGCAAGGAAGTTGCTCATATCCTGTTTGATATACATACATCTTTCTTGTTCCAATTTTATTTTACTCCTTAAAGTAAAAGAAAATATCAACATTCACCTATTAGTTGAATCCATGAGTTGGTTATAGATATATGAGTTAGACAAAAATCTGTGATAGCATTCTGTAAGAATCAATTGGCTATATGGAATTTACAGTAGGGAGTATTATATATTTATTACTATATACTTTAGTATATATTTATTACTATTCTGTATATTTTGTTACTGTTGTATGCTATACATTTTTATATCAGTAAAATTTATTATTAAAATTATTGAAATTTATTATAAATGTAAATATATGTTCACATAAATATACCTGTAAAGACATGAGCGGGTTTTGGAGAATAGGCGGTTAACCATTTACCAGTACCCCACCCTAGTCAGTTAAACAAACACTGCCTTCATGGTTTTCACAGTTTAGTGGGGGAGACAAGTGTAGTCACAGAGATACCTAAGTCTGTGAAGGACCTGCAGGAAGGATCAGTGCAGGGTCCAGGGAAAGTGTGGGACAGAGTACTTCATCTGGGCTGGAGTGGGGAGGTGGATAAGGCCTCCCAGGGAAAAGGATACACAAGTTGAGCACAGACAGCTGGCAACTGGGGAGTGGAGGAGGGCCTGGGGCAGAGTGAACAGTTTAGGCCTGCAGGAGGTTTGTGGGCTTGAGGAGTAAACAAGCCGTTGGACTGAAGCAGAATGATAAAAAAGGAAGAGAGGGCAGTTCTGGAAAGAAGGGTGGGTGTGGACCACATTGTGTGGGTGCTTGCTGTAGATCATGTCAAAGTCGTGGTAACAATTTAAGGATTCTGCTTTTAGGCTGTTTGGCAACTGAGATGCCAACGTTATTTTGGCGGACTAATGTGGTTTAAGAAATGAGAAAAGAGGCATTAATAATATTTTTATTATTTTTTAATAATATATATATTATAGAAGTAATATATAATAATATATTTTTATTATTTTTAATAATGTTTTTTGTGAATAAATACTTAAAGTTGACAAATATGAATTATCCACTTATTATATGTAGGACTTGGTGCTAATGGTTTTCTTTTTTTTTTTTTCTTCTTTTTTTTATTAACATGTAATGAATTATTTGCTTCAGGGGTGCAGGTCTGTGAATCATCAGGCTTACACCATTCACAGCCCTCACCATAGGCACATACCCTCCCCAATGTCCATAACACCATCCCTCCACACCCCCAGCAACCCTCAGTTCATGTCCTGAGATTAAGAGTCTCTTATGGTTTGTCTCCCTCCGCAGTCCCATCTGTTTCATTTTTTTCCCCTCCCTACCCTCCCATCACTACCTGCCCCCCCAATTCCTCAGGTGCTAATGGTTTTCAAGGAGACAAATCGTTGACACTGTCCTTAGCCACCAGGAGTGTGTTGCATGGTGGGGGCGAGCAGAAACACCTACAATTAACTGTAGTATAAGGTGGCTTTAAACGAATGCTGTGGAGGAAGCAATTAATTCTGATTGTAGGATGGGGAAGGCCATATGGACAAGGCAGGATAGTTAGTTTTGCAATAATTTACTTGGGGGACCCCAGGAGAATATCCTGCTTTTGACCAAAGACTTTTACTGTCTCTATTTCCTGATTTATCCCCATCGCCCACTACTCTGGAGTTTCAGCTTACTTCATGAATGCCAGTTCTACCTCCAGCCAGGCTGCTAGAGAGGGACCACATCCCAGACTTCCCTCCCGTTCCTTGCAGCATCTGACCAGGAGTTCATGTTATGTGCTTTCAGAAATATTTATTGGCTTTGTATGTTCACCAGCAAAGCATCTTAGAATCCAGGTTTAGAAGAAACTTTAGACTGAGAATGTCAGCTTCATGTGCAAGGGGTGTGCTGGGCTGGAGAAGGTGCTATGTCAGGGCTCCTGGCTCCTCTAGGCTGGGACTTGTCTCACGGAAGTCACGGAATGCAGTGGTGAATTCCTCTAATGAAATCTTTGGTGACAGATTCAACATTTCTATTACCTTTATTTAACCAACATATATTGAGTACTTACTGCATGTCAGGACCTTGAGCTAGCCCTTGTTCTTAGTTGTTTTTTTTCTCTCTTTTTTTAACAGCTTTATTATATAATTCACATATCATACATTTCATTCATTCAGGTTGTACAATACAATTCAGTGGTTCCTAGTATAATCAGAGAGTTTATAACCATCATTCCAATCAATGTTAGAACATTTTTGTCATCCCCCAAAGAGGCTGTGTACCCATAGCACTAACTCTTTACTTCTCTCCAGTGCCCCTCCTTCTAGGCAGCCACTAGTCAAATTTGCTGTCTCTGTAAATTTGTTATTCTGGATATTTCATATAAATGGAATCATACAATATGTGGTCTTTTGTGAATAGCTTCTTTCATTTAGTATAGTGTTTTAAAGTTCATCCGTGTTGTAGCATGCATGAGAATTTCATTCCTTTTTATGGCCAAACATTCCATTTTATGGATAGACTCCATTTATCCATTCACCAATTCTGCTTTGGGCTATTTTGAGTAATGTTGCAGTGAATGTTCATGTACGAGTGTTTGTGTGGACATATGTTTTCATTTCTCTTGTTTATTTATGTACCTAGGAGTGAAATTGCTGGATCAGATGGTAACTCTGTGTTTAACATTTTGAGGAAGTGCCTACCAATTTCCAAAAGTAGCTGCACTATTTTGCATTCCTACCAGAAATGTATAAGGGTTCCAGTCTCTTCACATCTCATCACCACTTGCTATTATCTGTCTTTTTTACTGTAGCCATCCTGGTGGATGTGAAGCCCTATTTCATTGTGGTTTTGATTTGCATTTCTGTAGTGGTTAATGATTTTGAGTGTCTTTTCATGTGCTTATTGGCCATTTGTGTATCTTCTTTGGAAAAATATCTATTCAAATCCTTTGCCCATTTTAAAATTTAGGTTACTTTTTATTGTGGAGTTGTAAGAGTTCTTTAATATATGCTAGATAAAGTTCCTTATCCAGTACACTATTTGCAAATATTTTACCCCATTCTGTGGGTTGTCTTTTCAGTTTCTTGATGGTATCCTTCTTGCTTTGAAGCATAAAAGTTTAATTAATTTTGATGAGTCAAATTTGCCCTCAGTTCTTGAGTAAACCCAGATTTACATGACAGATTTCTATGCTTTCAGGTATTTGTTATATTTAACAAGTCTCTAGAGTTGAATAGTTTATAGCCAGTTTTATAACCTTTAATACTTGCAACTTCTTAACATTGGTGAGTTTGTTTTAGCTTTTATTTATTTTTTAAATTTTTTAAGATTTATTTGAGAGAGAGAGCATGCACGAAAAGTGAGCATGTGAGTACATGCTCATGAGCTGAGGGGAGGGGCAGAACGAGAGGGGGAGAGAGAGAGAGCCCAAGCAGGCTCCATGCTCATGGGGCTCCATCTCACAATCCTGAGATTAATGACCTGAGCCGAAATCAGAAGTTGGCAGCTTAGCCAACTGAGCTACCCAGGTGCCCCTGTTTTAGCTTTTAGAAACTTAAAACCCTCTGAAAGCAAAGACTAAGGCATATAGACTGTTTATAGCATTTTAGTCACCATATGCTGGTAAAAGTACAGCCATAGGCTGATGACTGCTGAACCCATTGGGGCCAGGCTTCTGGGAGTAGTTGGGTGTTGGACCGAAGAATATTGAGGTTGTATTTAAGTACAGGCCAGGAAAATGGAGCATTGTCATTTCCTATTGTAATCTTAACTCCTTTGTGTTATCTAACAAGATTTTTGGCTTTATTTACTCTATAAGGCAAGGAATTTAATAATAAGTCCATCTGGATTATGTAGATAAGTTAACAGAGTGAAATACTTAAACCATCTTCTACCTGGATCCTTACAGAATATTTTAGTTGTCTACCTTCTGCTTATCTCGTTCAGACAGAACTAAAGACGTTTCACTTACATAATAATGTTAGTTCTGTTGCCTGTTTTATTTGTTACCTCCTCTGACCCACCTAGCACTTCCTGAATGGTATATACTGTTTCCTGTCGATGAGGGGGCAAGCTCAGGGGGCATGCAGCAGGTGCTGTTTCTTGTCCAAGATCACATTCCTACTAGTAGGTAGGAATGCTGGGGTCCCTTTGGGAGGGCATACTTGGGATTACTTGCAAATGTGGTATTTCAGAGCCTCATTTGTTTTGTATCCCTTTAGCTCTCTTTATAAGGTATTTCCCTTTCTAAGTGGGGATAAATGAATGTGTGAAGTTTTTTCCTTTGCATGTAATCTGAATAAGTAGGTATAAATCGTGGAGCTGGGGGTTGGGAGTGTGTGGAACATAAGAACAAAAATGTGAGAGGGAGAGGACACCTGATTAATAATCAGGAATAGTAGAGAAGACAAGAAGTTCTGTCTTTCCAGCTTCAAGAAAGTAGTGGGAATTTATGAAATAGGAGGTGAATCAAGTAGGCCATAAGGCAATTTAGATTCTTAGGCTTGTTCACTTGTTACCCTGAGGTATCAAAATGCTTGGGTGTCTTTAGCAAGTGCAGTGTTGAAACAAAGCCTGGTTCCATATTCCCACTTTGAATTGGGCTGCCTGGGATCAAGTGGATGATAGTGGGTGATGATGCCATCTTAGATTGCTCTAGCCTTTGTCTTCCATAGAACCATGCCATATGGTTTTGTGATTACAAGGTCAACCTGGGACTGACAGTTCTCAAAGAAGTCACTCTTGGAATGTTTTTGGAACCTGTGGCACTTTGGCCTCTTTGCCTACTTTATTCTTAGTGAGGGCAGATACTTTGAAGATGGTCATGATGTGGTTAAGACTCCAAATTTGGACTACCTGGGTTAAGTTCCATCTTCTACTACTTAGAACTATGTGACCTTAAGTACATTACTGAATTTCTATCTCTTCATCTATAAAATGTGTATATTAGTATCTATCTCATGGAACTTTGGAGAATTAAAGGAAATCCCGTGTGATGTTCAGAGAACAGCATACAGTATAGTGCTCATCACATAGTAAGCACACATTAAGTGTTAGCTGCTATTATTTGTCTTTGCTGTTGCTGTGAAATGACCGAAACGTTAATTTGGACTCAGCTTTTGTAAATGAAGTGGGCAGTTAGGTTGGGTAGCAGTATTTTTGGTAAAACATGAAGTATGAAAATAAATAACAATCTCCGTAGTTCCTATTTATTAAGCACCTCCTGTCTGTTAGGACTTGTAGTGTAGGCTCTTACTCATACTTCCTCAGTGCGTTCTGATGGCGGTCATGCAGGGTGGTTGATCAGCATTGTTGAGGGACACGCTCACAGTCAGTGTGGAGCAGCTAGTCTCGGTCACACAGCTCTCAGGAGCTGGGCTTTCTCGACTATATTCTATTGCTTCCCTTGTCTCTGTTCACCTTGGCAGCCAAAGTAACAGGAAAGTCTTTATTTTCTATGAGCTTGTAATTTTGGTTATGCACATAAGCCATAGCCCAGAGGGAGGTAAGATTTCCAGGGTATAACCTTTTTTAGGTGAGTTTTTTCCATTGTGATGATTGAACCGTGAGGAGAGGACTTCGGGTGATCTGTCTTTTAAAAAGGCCCATGGTCATCCATTTCAAGCCAGGTGGCTGTTGGTTCTCCTGGCACTCACAGCCTTAATTAACTGCCAGCACAGGCTGGGGGATGAATGTGGAAGGGGGTTCTTACCCCATCCTCCACGGTCATAACATATAGGTCTCAGGATGAGTGCAGGGTCTGGATGACCCTTCCTATGTCCTGTCCTCTCTTGAGAAGGAACATGGGCTCAGTTACATATTCCCTAGAAATAAGTCTCTTATCAGATATATGATTTGCAGAAATCTTTTCCCATTCTCTGGGTTGTCTTTTCACTTTTTTGATGGATGTCCTTTGAAACCCAGCATTCTCTTGCCACCCCTCCATTTCCTGTCCACTCCCTGCCCTGTTTCCCATAAGGTGAGGCTTTGCAAGTGTTGGGATGCCACAACATGCAAAAGAAGGTAGTAGCACCCCCTCCCTGCCACCCGCATACACTTCCCTTCATTTTAAAATAACACAACCAAAGAAGAGTTAAGATTAAAGACCCATTGTTAAGTAGGCATGGAATCAGAGCGGAGCTCTGCCCCAAAGAATCCGAGACTGCAGAGAACGGCCCAGGGCCCAGTGCAGCCTAATGTGGGCAGTCCAGGTGAGCTGTGAGCAGAGCGCAGGCGTGGCCTCCCTGGCGCTAAGGGGTGGGGCCACAGGGTGACTGAGCTGCAGGTATGTGCGGGCGGCGCAGGGGCTGCCCGGTGTGGAGCATGGTAAGTTGCTTTGGGTTCTGGCACTGCCAAAGACTACATGGGCTGGTGGTTCAGGTTACAGTTGCTGTGGGAACTGTGACCTTTGAGTTTCCTGGCTTATGCATGGAATTTCAGTTGCATAATACTACAACAACTTGGATTTTTTCCCCTTCTTGCCTTTCTTGACATTTAATTTTTTTTATCCCAGTGAATGGGATCCATAGCTCTCTGCCTCTCCTTCCCTTGGGGCAGACAGTTTCACTCACTTTCTTTTTCCTGCTCCCTCTGAGTGTGCCAGGGAGGAGACCAGCCTTGGCCCTTGGCCTGTTGGAATCTTCCTCTTGTCTCCAAGCAAGGCCCTGAGGTTGGGGTGAGCCGGCCTGGAGCAGCCTGTGTGGGGGACGGCTGTATGTTTTAGGGTGGGCTCAGTTGTCCCTGTGTGCTTATTTTTCCCAAATGGACTTTGCTCATTTCTACTTCTGCACCTCCATTTACACTATTCCCCATGCCTTGAGTATCCTCTGCAGGTGGTTTAGTTAAATACTCCCCAGACTTCAGTTTCTACTTGAGTCCCACTCTCTTTGGGAAACCTGTTGTCACAATAGCCTAAAATTTATACCCCTTTCCAGTGAACTGTATATAACTTGAATGTTTCATTTGGCATTTAATCAGATATTGCCTTAGGATATTTTTCTTATCTCAAGAACATTTGTGGGATGCCTGGGTGGCTCAGTGGGTTAAGCTGCTGCCTTCGGCTCAGGTCATGATCCCAGGGTCCTGGGATGGAGCCCCACATCAACTGTCTGTTAGCGGTGAGCCTGCTTCCCTTCCTCTCTCTCTCTGCCTGCCTCTCTGCCTACTTGTGATCTCTGTCAAATAAATAAAATCTTTACCAAAAAACCCCCATTTGTCATTTGGGGTGAAGTGGTGGTCTGGTTTCTTTTTTCTACAAACCAGATTATAAGGTTCTTGAGGGCCAAGATTTTAAGTCATTGCATTGCTTGTTAAATGGTCACTGGTTTATATGTGATTTGCTGAATTAAGTGTGTATTTTCTTAATGTCTGCCATGAGGAAGGATTGGGCTGGGAACTCCAAAGGACAAAGGGAAAAAGACAAGATCCTTACATCCAGAGTCCTCAAGAGCCTAGCCTAGCCTGGCCTGGCGTGGTATGGCTGGCCACATTTGCCCTGCCAACCTCTTCTTTCTCTCCCAGTGAACTCTAAGGCCAGTTAAGGAAAGTAACTGGCTTTGGTTCATGGAAGGCCCCAGTCAGTTGTCACCAGACAACCGGTGCACATGTGCTTCCTTCTGCCCCCAGAGAAAGTGCCTGCCTTCACTTAGCACCATCCTTCTGGGCTCGAGTAAGATAATACTTCCTTACCAAGGCCTTTCCTGACCACCTCAGCCAGGGAGGTCCCTTCTGTTACTCTCTCTTACATTTGCTTTTGTTTTCCACCACAGACTTTTTTGTAGTACATAAGTATAAACTTATTGTTTATGTGTTGACACTTCTCTTGTGATGGTTATGTCCACCACTGTATTTCCATTTCTGGCGCATAGAAGACCTAGCACTTTGTTCACATTCTGTACTCAGTCAGACCCAATACAATGGCTGGTATTTAATAGACTCATTGGAAATGCTTAAATGATTGGGCACTCTTACAGAAATGTATGTACTTTTTTTTAAGGGATAAGAAAGGAAAAAATGGTGATTTATCCTGTGATTTACGGCTTTGGTTGGTCTGCAATAGACAGGCCTTAGGGACCCATCCAAGATCCCTCTCTTGAGATAAAAATGGAAACGTCTTTGATCTGGCAAAGTGCATTTGCTTTTTTTTTTTTCCTTTCCTTCTCTTTTTCTCTCATCTTCCCTCCCTCCTTTTTTGACTTGTCTAATAAATGAGTTAAGGCAGCTTTGGCTGTCTTTCTGTGATGTACTGTGAGGAGGGGGAGGCAGGACTATTATTCTGTTCCCTATTCTGTGGAATTCTAGACACTTTTTGGGGGGGACCTTTGGGATACTCACTTTTTTTAAGCTCTTAGAATTGAGTTTGAGAAGCAGCCTTTGCTATGCACCAGAACAGCTATGAGAAGGTGTTGCTCGTCCCCTTTCTTCAGATTTCCCTGGGGCAAATTGGTGTGGGTATGTGTGTTTTTCCTAATCTGTTAGGGTGGATCTAACATCTTCACTTTCCCAGGTATTGGATCCCGGATATGACTTGCCTTTGGAAATGTTTAAAGAACCTGTAGGGTCTAGTGAAGTAATGTCTCCAACGTACTTCAAGTTCTTCAGGAAAGAAAGAAGCGCTCTGTAAACTTCGAGTATAATTATTAATCAGACTTTCCTTTGGTCCACTTCTCTGCCCTGGGTTTGCCTTCTGCTGCTGCTTAGGCTGCCAGGATTAACATACGGAAAGTAACTGGATCATCTTTCCCAACCCCCCTCCTGGCATGGTGGCACAGACTGTGGATAAACACTCTGAGCGACTGTCCTCAGTTTGAGGAGTGGCAGCGGTCTGAGTGAATGCTCTGACACAGAGTCTTTGGTTCCTCTGGATGGCTGTCTCTGCCTCTGTCCGCCTTCAGTCCTGCATGCCATTTTCAGCTGCCTCTGACACCCACTTTTCTCAGCCAGACAAGAAGAGGGGGGACTGGTTCTCCTTCAGTAGGCCCTCTTGTGTTGTCGAATATAAGCTGGGAGTGGGTACCAAGTTCTAAACCTGTTTTTCAGTCCATCCTTCAGTGAGCAGTTAACCCAATCAGCCAACCATAGGGCCCACATCTCAAGGGTCTCCATCCTCCACCCCAGTCCCCACTGGGCAGGCTCCCTCTGGGAGTCAGATAAAGAAGCTTCTGCAGTTGGAACCATGTCCCTTTTATTGTAGCAGATTGTCTTATTTGTTTTTAAACTTTAGTTTTCACTTTTTTTTTTAAGATTTTATTTATTTATTTGACAGAGAGAGAGATCACAAGTAGGCAGAGAGAGAGGGAGAGAGGAAAGCAGGCTCCCTGCTGAGCAGAGAGCCTGATGCGGGGATGGATCCCAGGAACCTGGGATCATGACCTGAGCCGAAGGCAGAGGCTTTAACCCACTGAGCCACCCAGGTGCCCCTAGTTTTCACTTCTTAAAAAGCATCAGATTTCAGTAAAAGCATACATATATTTTTATTTTTTATTTTTTTTAAGTAATCTCTACACCCAATGCGGGCTTGAACTCATGACCCCAAGATCAAGAGTCATTCGCTCCACTGACTGGGCCAGTCAGGCACCCCCTCGTAGATATATTTTTTAAATTTCAGATATATGTATTTTAATGCAGGCTGCATGCCTAGCACAGAGCCTAGTGAGAGGCCTGAACTCACTACCCTGCGACTGAGATCTGAGCTGAGATCAAGAATTAGACTCTCAACTGACTGAGCCACTAAGGTACCCACCTCCTTGTACATATATTTTTTTAAAAATCTAAATTCAGAAGCAGAATTTGATCATTCCCCCTCATTGGCTCTTCCTGTGTCCCTTCCTCCCTCTTATGAAGTCATATTGCCTAGTGCTTATTATGTTCCTGGCACACAATAGGTGCTTTAATAGTTCTTAAGTTGGAGGTGGTGGGAGGAGGTACCATATAATTTAGCAGGATTCACCAAAACGTAGGAGACAGTTTTATTTACTGTTTTCCCTGTTTTTTTTTTTTAAATCTTGTCCTCTATTTCAGCACTGTACTCTACTTTGAGGCAGTGCGTCCTAAACTGTGTTCCATAGACTGTTAAGACGTGTTCCAGAGAAAATTAAAACACTTCTTAATAAGATAATTGAATTTTACTTTTTTTGTAGTGATGAGAATTTTGTTTATGAAGTTTTAAAAACTGATTATTTTCTGCAACAGTTAATTTATCTATGAGACCTTTTGATTTGTGGTTAATAGAATACAACTTTATCCAAAATGTGGTTGAATTCATAGTTTGGATCACTAGGCACTTCTTCAATTTATTGTCCCTTGCTAATCTAAGTGCCCCTAATACCTCTTGAGCTCCTTTAGTATTCTTTTGTAAGTTTTAGTGTGAAACTGTTCTGTGGCCAAATCTACTTGAGAAATGGTAGACCAGCATGGAACCGGCCTTACCTTTAAGACTACCTTGTGGGTTTTGAGTAGTCATGGTGATCACTGAATTCTCTGCTCTGTGTTGGAAATGTCCTAGGCACTTCAAACTGGTTGCCTGTTTTGAGCCTCACCTCAAAATATTTATGTTCCAGGAGTTAAATAGGACTGGATCTCTGTTTCACAGTGGGGAAATGAAGGCTTAGAAAGCCTTGACTATCCAAGGATGTAGTAAATGGTGGATCCCAGATTCCAAGAGTCATATCCAGATCTGTGGGATTCTAGAGCCTGTTTCCACGGTAGCCTCTGACATCTATAGTGCTCATATTTTGAGAAGCTCTATCTCTTCATTATTGAGAGTCTAAACTTTGTGCTAAGGTTACTGTCCTTTCCTCCATTTTCCCACACCACCATTCCCAGAAAGGCAGGCTTCGCTACTTTGGTTTGTTGCTGTATCTCTCCTTTGCCCATCATGCTAATTTTCTCATGTTCCTTCCTTTTCCCTTCTTTCTGCCCATCTGCCCCTTACTCATCCTTCAGGATCTCCTCAGATCTGTCTTTCTTTCTATGAAACTTGCTTGGATCTACTTACCTACTTTTACAAGTACTATTTTTTATTATCATAGTTAAGTGTTTATTATAATTTAGTTGCATATTTATTGAATTGAATCTATTAGAAGTTTGTAGTCCAATCTCTACCCTGCTTCTGAACTCCTGTTGTCAGTAGGAGTCTGTGCCAGTAATCCTCATGCTGTGGGCAGTGACCATTTATGTGTGTTAATGGCCTGAGCTTGGTTTGAGTTAGTGCCATCTCAGACATACACATTCTGCTTTTTTTGCAATGTGTAGATGCTGTTGTGATTAACAACATGTAAATTCATTGGAAAATGTTGAATTCATGGTGGGTTTTTCATGGTAGGATTTTGTATTGTTAGGCATTTATTTTTAAGTCGGCAGGTTATAAAGAATAGCCTATATCGCATAACAACAATAACAAAATAGTTGATGGTAAAAAGGAGTCATCATGCCTCCCACCTCCCAGCCGCCAGAACTGGGAACTGCTGGCTATCCTATCCATTTATGGCATGTATCCATCTATGGCATGTATGTACTTTTTGTATTTTTAGTTCTTTCATGTGTTGCCTTACCTGCTCAGCTAAATTGTAAGCCCTCTGAGTATGGGCCCTTGGAGCACTTGCACATAATCAGTGTCCAGGAAATATATACAGGTTTGATTTAATCTTGAAATCTTATTTTCCCTGTTTTACTACCCATCTCACTATATTTTATTTTCTTGAGCTCCCTCTTCTCTTCTTGTCCAATTGGTTTTTTAAAAAGTTTTTATTTATTTATTTGACAGGTAGAAATCACAAGTAGGTAGAGAGGCAGGCAGAGAGGGAGGCGGGGAAGCAGGCTCCCCACTGAGCAGAGAGCCCAATGTTGGTCTCCATCCCAGAACCCTGAGATCATGACCTGAGCCAAAGGCAGAGGCTTAACCCACTGAGCCACCCAGGCACCCCTTGTCCAGTTTTTATAAAAAATCCCTAACCTCTACTAACTTCCCATCACTGCATTGCAATTACTTGTTGAGCTCCAACTGCACATTCAGCAGGCATTTGGCTAGGCTGCGGGCAGATGCATTATCATTTACATAATTATTTGTGGAGCATTTTGCAGGCATCGTGGAAAATACCTTAGAAATGCATTCTCTCATTTACTTCGTAGAAATACCCTATTAGGTAGGCAGGCACTGTTTCTGTCTGCATTTTACAAGTGACTTATGTAAGAATTGGATAGCCGAGGGTGCGGCAGTCCGCATCCAGTCTCACTCAGACTCCCAAGCCAGTACTTACTTGGAGGCCTTCTAACATCTGCATCTCCCAAGGATCCAGCATGGCTGTTCCCCTAAGGAATTTTCCACTGGGGAAACAGAAATAATGGCAAGCTATACTCCTTGGTTAAGAGTAAGTATTAAATTGTCTAGAACTGTGAAGGAGCTCAGAGGTGGAGGGACACAGGCAGAACCGGAGGAGCTGAGGGGCTGCACGGAGGGGCCCGTTTTCTGCTAGGTTCTGAATATGGTGGAATTTGGGTGCGGGATTGCCATGAGCCAAGGCCTGAGGAAAATGTGCTGAGCGGCAGCAGGGGCAGAGATGGGCATGGGGCTGGCCCAGCTGGAGGGCACAGTATCTCAGAGAAAGTGGGAGAGGAGACTGGGTGACTAGAGCCAGCAAATCTGTTGATTTTTGAGCAGGAAGTAACAGGGTGAATTTTCTGTTTTAGAGCCACAAGGTTGGCAGCAGATGGCAGATTGCTCATGGCACAATTGTTGCCTTCACTCTCTTGTATAGTTCTCCTTTTTTAAGGCTTCCTTCCCTGTGTGCCCCAGGGACCTAGGGTCACCTCTTCTGGTCTCAGGAGTAGCCATCTGTACAGAGGTCCCGTGCTGGTTGATTAAACTGTCTTAGAGTGAAAAAGTACTGAACACAGAGGTCAGAGACCTGGATTTGACTGCTGGGCGGTAGTTCACTGGCTAGACAAATTATCTAACTTTTTTTTCATTCTCTTTTCTCCCTCCATCTGTGATCTGCAGATAATGGTAACAACTGAGAGTTGTTCCAGGATCAAGAGGCTAACAGATATAAATGCAGAGGCTGTTTAATAGTCTAGTGGTTCCAGACTTTCTGGGATCAAGTGCCAACTCTATCAACTTACTGTGTGACTTTGGGGAAATATCTGAACCTCTCTGTGTCTTCCTTTTGTTATCTATAAGATCAGGCTACTTCACAATGAGAATTAAATGAGGAAAGATAGATCAGTGGAAAGTAGCTAGCTCTTACACAATGCTGGCGCGTGGTGACGTGATTAATAAAGTAGAGCTGCTGTCATTATTATAATCTTCATCACCACTGTCACCACAGTAGTCAGTAGGGAGTATGCGCTCTCTTTAAGGCAGGAAACCAATCAATAAAGCCTCTAAAATATATAGTAAGAAACTCCCTCTAATTAAACTGGAGAAATATATGTCTTTCAGTCCAATTACAGAGATATATGTCTTCACCACTTTTCTCTTTTTTTTTTTTCCAAGAAAGATTTTTATTTGAGAGAGAGGGCACACACGAGAGAAAGAAAGAGCATGAGCCGGGGATGGGCAGAGGGAGACAGACAAGCAGAGTTCCAGCTGAGCAGGGAGCCGGATGCAAGATTCGATCCCAGGACCCTGAGATCATGACCTGAGCCAAAGGCACTTAATCATCTGAGCCACCCAGGTGCCCCCAGTGCTTCTCTTAAGCACTACCATATATCCATCTTGCCCCAATTTCAGGATCTTTGGGAGATTCTGGGTATCACTGAAATTCTTTAGAAGTCACAACTTGCAAAGTTGGAATCACAACTCTTTCTCAGGCATAGAAATATTTCCCTTCTTTTTTAAATAAAAAGAGGGGAGGAGGGAAAGGAGAGAAGAATGCCTGGATTTGCTTGGACCACACAGTTCTCTCTCTGTCAGAGGTTTTCCTACCTCTGAGTGAGAGGCAGCTGCCGGCATGGGACAAGGCCAGACCTGCTGGATCTGTCCTGGGACTGAGTGGCACTGAAACTCCCATGGGGAGGTCAGGGCCTGCTTTGTGACCCTTGAGCTACAGTGTTTCTGCTTAGGAATCTTTCCCCTCCCTTTGTCCCAGACTTAGACTAGCACGTGGAGCTTTAGCAGTGCAGTTACATTCAGCAGCCAAGGCCAGTACGTTCTGGCTGCTGCTTCTAAAAGACCCCACCCCCTTGGTCTTGAATCAGCAATTATGGCTGAGTCTTGACTGTATGTATCTGTGTGGAGGAATTCTCCCCCCCCCCTTTTTTTTAATCCCAAAACTCAATTGTTGGACCTTGTCCTTTGTAGATGAAGTGAGAGTTGTTTTCTGAGGACTGGTTCATACCAGAAACCAGCTGCTTTTAAATTGCTACAGATCTTTAAAAAGACAGTTTATTTGTGGACCAAATTCCCTACCCACAGAACCTTGTTGTCTGTAGGATTCTCATGAAGACTATGACACTGTTGAGGTGGGTGACAGCTGGCAAAGGTGCATGAGTTTGGTTTTAAGACTTTAATCTCATGTAGGGTCAGAACCTTGTGGAGCTAATCCCTTTGACACCACCCCCCTCCCACACACACACATTATAGTTGGTAAAATGTGTGGATATGTGCCATGGACTGAAATGGTGAACAAAACCCAAATGCACACATTAGGCATATGGGCAGATGATCAAACAAAAGTAAAGACTTATCATTTGGGAGCCTCTGGCATTGGCAGTGGTGTCTTACATGGAATGATGCCCTTGATTAGCAGTTACTTTGTAAAGGGCCAAAAGACTGGGCTGTGTATACTTGGCCTCAACTGTGCAAGATAAAAATGCAATCAGAAGGATATGATGGGAGGACAGCCTTTTGGAGGGCATGCTGGGTGCTGAAGAACACAGGGTGACAGAATGATAGCAACAGGCTTTGCCTCCAACTTTGCCTTTCTTGGATTTGCACTGGCTCTGAGGGGGAGAGGCTGTTTTTTTGGGTAATGACTGGCTCTTTTCTTCATTCTTGTTAGAGCATGGAATTCCAATTCCAATAATAATACCATTTTGAATTAATTTCATTTATGTCCTATAGATTGGGGTTAGAAAGTACATAGATCTCCATCTGGTTTTGGGGGAGACTAGAAGAAAGTCTCTTTTACTATGTTGGTTATAATTGCCTTTGATTTTTTTTTTTAAAGATTTTATTTATTTGTCAGAGAGAGAGAGAGAGCATGTGAGCACAGGCAGACAGAGTGGCAGGCAGAGGCAAAGGGAGAAGCAGGCTCCCCGCTGAGCAAGGAGCCCGATGTGGGACTCCATCCCAGGACGCAGGGATCATGACCCAAGCCAAAGGCAGCCCCCAACCAACTGAGCCACCCAGGCGTCCCTGCCTTTGCATTTAAAAAAATCTGTGACGGGGTCAGATTTTGCCATGTATTATAAATGCAGTAAAGACAGGGATAGTGTCTTTAAAAATGTCCCTATGACATTTTTAGGGGTGCCTGTGTGGCTCCCCAGCCATTCTTGATGTCCCAACTCGATCTCAGCTCAGGTCTTGATCCCAGGGTGGTGAGTTCAAGCCCTGCCTTGGGCTTCATGCTGGGCATGGAACCTACTTTAAAAAAAAGTGTCCGTAAAACCTTCTAGATATTTGACCCTTAGCTAGTTAGTAGGTGAAGAGGTTACTTGTCTGAAGCTAGGAGCATCTTATCTTGAAAGGCTGATAACTGAGTGTGTGGCATTTTATTTGGGTGTGGGTTAGGATGGGATGGGAGGTGGCAGAAGAGACTTGTGGCCCCTTCAGTGCATGTGGCTATGTCCTCAATAGAGCGCAGCTTGCCAGATTTGTGGATACTCCTGAGGTTCAAGGGGCGGGGAGGGAGCCTGGGTGAGTGACGAGTTTTCCTTAGTGCCAGTGGAGTGATAGGTATCCTTCAAGCTCCAGCCCCTTGTCCTCATCTCTTCGGGTTCCCACAGAGGGAAGATGGTGCTTGGCCATAGTGAGGTAAAAGGATGGGGAAAATTGGCCCATCAAATGTTAACAACTGTTGTGTTACTGTTTGGGATGTAGTTAGGAATTTTAAGATCTTTTCCTCCATATTTATTGAATGGAGCAGACAGAATAATTGCTATGAAAGTGTGGAGATGGCTGTCATTCGGTCTCATGCATAGAAGACTAATGGAGTCTTCCTTTAAACATTCTGTGTTTAGGGGATGTTTGGGTGGCTCAGTCCGTTAAGCATCTACCTTTGGCTCAGGTCATAACCCCAGGGTCCTGGGATTGAGCCCCACATCAGGCTCCTTGCTCAGCAGGGAGCCTGTTTCTCCCAATGCCTGCTGCTCTCCCTACTTGTGCTCTCTCTCTCTCTCTGACAAGTAAATAAATAAAATCTTTAAAAAATAAAAAATAAAACATTCACGTTTAGGACAGTTGTAGGTAAAGTTAAGGCATTGACTGGAATATAGACGTATTTGTCAGCCTTCCTGCCTTTGAATGGGATGCAGATGATAAAGTCAACAGTTGATTTCTATAACCTCTATATCTAATCTGCTTTGTTATTTCTTTCTTCAGGAAGTCTTTGGAAACTGCTTATCTCCAGCACCTAAAACTAAATCTGCATAATTTGTTCTCAGTATTTGTTAAATGACCTTCCCTTTTAAAATTTCGGTTCCCACTGCCACAGCTCCAATCCGGTTCCCTTCCATTAGGTGCCCAAGTGATTGCGTGCGTTCATGGACATTGCTTGGCTGTGGTTCCATCTTGCTTCTTACCACCCTCCTGGGTGTGGCCAGGCCATTCTGCTGCTTTGAGGCTGGGCTGCTCCTCTATGGCCCCAGTCCTGTGGCTCCTCTCTTACGTGGCTTCAAAAGCTCATAGCAAACTTGTTACCCTCCTCCCAGTCTCCTGCATGTGTTCTGCTAAGTCCTTCTTCTAATCCTGTCTCTGCCTTCTCTTCCCAGTCTTCCTGAATCATAACCATCCTAATCCTGATAGCCTGACCATACAGTTTTAGGATGTGTTTTCTTGTTTGCTGGGGTACATGTGTTAGTTTTTCTCTGACTGGATTGTAAGCTTCTTGAGGGTAGGGATATTGTTTTATTGTATGTACTACTTTCATCAGCCAGCATACATTGGTCACATTGTGAGCATTGTGAACACTTAAACTTACCACTCTCATAGTCATTGGGCTAGAAAACAATCAGCAAGAAGCACTTTCCTATCTTTGCCCCATTTTAAATTCTTTTTTTTGTATGACTTGTCTTTCTCAGGCTGAATATTCAAGACATAGCTTGTATGGATTTGTAAGAAGCCCCAGATAGTATGTTTTTATTTTTTATTATTTTTTTTTCCAGTTTTTAAACAGCTTTTTTTTTTTTTAATACTTTATTTATTTGACAGAGAGAAATCACAACTAGGCAGAGAGGCAGGCAGAGAGAGAGGAGGAAGCAGGCTCCCCGCGGAGCAGAGAGCCCGATGTGGGGCTCGATCCCAGGACCCTGAGATCATGACCTGAGCCGAAGGCAGAGGCTTTAACCCACTGAGCCACCCAGGCGCCCCTTTAAACAGCTTTTTAAGGATGAGTCTCACAGAAATGCAAAGTACCCTTTTTGGTCTTTGGAAGGTGAGGGGGTAGAGGAGAGGAGTAGCTCTAGATGAGTGATACAGTGTTATTAGTGGTGGCAGCAGGGGTGGTGTGGGGCTGGGAGGCCTTCGTTTGAGCAGGAGATGCTCTAGAATGTCTGAAGGCAGGCACAGCCTGAGTGAGAGTGGGTTTGGGGTACAGACCTTCAACCTCTCTCTTGACTTACCCTTCTTATCTCCTGTTATTTCCTGCCTCCACCCCCAATTCTGTACCACCTCCTGCCATTATTGCCTCCTCAAGTAGCACAAAGTGTGGGGAAGAAATTCTAGTAGTCGTGCATGTACTAAGAATATGGGCTTCTGCTTTATCTGGAGCTCCATTGAGCTGTCCTGGACCTGTTTGGAATTGGTAAGGAGTTCCAGGAGCAGATTCTGAGGGTGTGAGACCATGTGCCCATCCACCTAGGGAGGGTTACTGGTTCTGAGAATGTAGGAGGCAAAGTTGGGGGTGAGAAGATGGTTCTGGAGAGGATGCCCTGGTGGTCAGATCTGGAGCATGGGAGAGGACCTCTGCCAGGTGACCATCTTCCCCTTGAGGGGACACACACAGTGAGAATGACCGAGGGATTATTTCCCTATTTCACTGCCTCTAGTAGGACCCAGAAGGGGGGAGGTTTATATGTTGGTCCTTTTGTTAGTTGGTTCTTCATTTATCTTTTTAGTTCCTCATGCCCAGGCTCTTTGGATGCTCCATTAGCAAGTCCTGTCAACTCCACTTTCCTGTTTGGACTCAGAATCTGACTACAACCTGCACTGATACTTCTTTAGGCCAAGCCACTATCACCTGTTCCCTGGAGTTTTGCAGTAACCTCTAAATCAGTTTCCCTGCTCCCCGCTTTTTACCCCTAGACGTGTTGTCAACAGCAGCCAGAGGGGTTCTCTGAAGATCTGGCTGCACTCCCATCATTCTTCCTTGCTCACACCCTGCAGCATCTCCCCCTGGTGCCCCAGTAGAAGCTGAACCCCTCACCGTGGCCAGCAGGCTTCACATAGCCAGATTGCCTCTTGTACGTCATGACCCCCTCTTCAGTCCATATGCTGCTCCCTTGCCTCCAAGGTTGCCCGACCTCCAGGTGGTCTGGGGTTTGCCCCTTTCGTTCTTTGCTGTGCTCTGTTTCCTTACAGGCTTCCCAGACCGTCCCGGTTAACCATGCTACCTCCTACCCAACCCACCCCCCAGGGCTTCCTAGCCTCCTTCCATACTCTGTTCTTCCTCCCTAGCGTGTCTTTCCCTCCAGTACATCAGGTCCACCTGCATGTTGTCTGTCCCACTGTAGAATGAAAGCTTCGCAAGGGCAGGAATGTTTGTCTCTTTCACTGTTCTGTCCCCAGTGCCAGGCGCACAGGGAGTGAACAGTACATATTTGGTGGCTTCATTCAGTTATTCTGCACCCATTATGCACTAGGCCCACACATACACACACACACAGACACACACACATACACGCTACGCACACAGGAATAAGACAAGAATTTTGCTACCCTCCCCTTCCCCCAATGAGCTCACCGCCTGGTGAGGAGCAAACAGTGAAGTAATAGCAGTGGAGTGAAAGTAATACTGAAGGAGAGATAAATAAGCTTCTGTGAGGATAAGGAAGAAACTGGCCGGGGTGGGGGAGGGAGAGGGGCTGGGAGAGCGGCGCAGATTCTCTCAACTCTGAGGCTGGCTTACCTAAACACATTCTGCTGTTCTTTGTGCACATCTGCTTTCCCCTTTCCCCACGGGGCTGAGTGAGAATTCTCAGCTTCCATTTGCTAATCAGTCAACAAATATTAAATGCTTTTTTGCATACATATTTACACTTGTAGACACTGGAATACTACTAGATCTTGAAAGCAGGGAAAGTAGCATGAGTTTTTTCATCTTCATGCCAAATGAGTCCAATTCCTTTAACCTTCCCTTATAAGGTCTGTCTTCTATCCAGTTAATCTTTTTTTTTTTTCCTGTACCCTTTCCAGTTTTTTTTTTTCCATCTTTGTTTATCTTTGTTTTTCTGTCCTAGAAGGATCACATCCCTACCAGGAGGAATATTACCTCCTTAAGCTACATAGTATTTTACTAGCAAACCCCCCACCTCCTGCCTTCTCCAAAAAGTAGGCAGTCATTGTAAATCACTGTTGGTGCCAGCTGCATTTAGCACCATACCTTCATGTAAAACAGGCCCCAGGGCTTGGGCTTCCACCACCTAAGCCCCATTCTTAGGCTAGTTCTGGCCCTACTGGCTGCAGCCATGGTATAATCTACTCACCCATGGATAGTTCTGTTTGACTGATTGAGGGTTATCTTTGGCTCTTGGGGTGGAGAAGCCATCTGTCTCAGCTTTAACAGAAGAGGGTGGGGTGTCAGGCTGGTAGGAGACACCTTTGGAAGGCGAACAGAGCTGAGGTGTAGCTCTATTTTCCTTTCTTCTGTAACCACCTCCAGCCATTTGTTACCATTATCAGCACTGTAGAGAGTATTCATTCAACTGAGGCTCTGTCAGGCATTTCATTTGGGGGAGCATAATACAATTAACAACATGTCCTGAAAAGTGAACCCTAATAAGGGTGAGTCTTGGTTGGTGAGTTAATGAACTGAAGGTTTTTAAATTCACTGAGATTTGGATTGGTAGGGCTTTTCTGCAGGAGGTAATAGTAGAAGATAAACTGGGCTAAAACTGTTAGAAATTGATTATAATGGGGTTTTCATTATTTTAATTGGTGAGGAAAATCTAGTTTTGTATCATCTAGGGTTCACTGAAGAGGTCAGATCATGCCACCTTACTGAATCAGTTTTCCCTGAGATTTCATTTATGGATAATGTGGAATATTCAGTTCCTTGGCTATGAATCTTCCTTTATCTTAGCTTCCCAGGAAAAGCTCTGCTCTTACTAGATGAAACTGCAGCCAAAGCTGTGTTTTTGTAAGCAGGTACTAGTTGATAAGCTGCCAGGTAGAGTCTGTTCTATCTCCATATGCAAGACTGTATACCATTTTATCTCCTTCAGAGCTTCTTTGGTAAGTAAAGGGCTTCTGATAAGGTCAGTGGTATCAGTTAGGATTAGTTTCAGTTGGAAATTGCAAAATATGGCTGACACATGAAGGTTTTCTCCATTACGTAAAAGAAGCCTAGAGGTGGGAAGCCCAGAGCCAGTATGGCCAGTTCCATGGACATCAGGACTTTGGCTAGGATGATAGAAGTTCTTCTGTGTTAGCTACAACATGTGGGTCCACTCCATGGATACATAGGTGAGAATTTAACTTGACCTAACTCTACTATCCTGGTGCATGATTTCCATCATTTAGGGTTACTCATGGTCAAACGTGGCTGCTGGAGCTCCAGCCATCATATATCTGTTTCCAGGGAAAACACAAAAGGGAAGAAATCAAGAAAGACAAAAAGTTGTTCTCCCACGTGAGACAACACCTTGAAAGGAGTCTTTCTGGAAGACTCACACATTTCTGCTTACATCTCATTAGCCAACACTTAAGAAAACGTGGTATAGTTGGCTTTAAGGAAGGCTGTGAAGTGTGACTTTGTAACATTGCTAATAAAACTGGAGTTTATATATTTTTTAAAGATTTTGTATTTATTCATTTGGGACAGAGAGCCCAAGCAGGAGGGAGGGCCAGAGGGAGAAAATGAAGCAGACTTCCCACTGGGCAGGGAGCCCAACAGAGGGCTCGATCCCAAGACCCCGGGATCACAACCCCAGACGAAGGCAGATACTTAACCAACTGAGCCACCAGGCGCCCCTGGAGTTCTATTATTAAGAAAGAAATCTTTGCACTAGTCGTTATGTCTAACTTTTCTGCCCTGTCTCCCATGGACATGGAGAAGAACTGAACATATAAGCACATATGGTCCTTTCTCCAGATTCTGTCCTTGCATCTCTCCTTTTAACCAAATAATAATGTAATTGCAGGAGTTGGTTGGAAGCTGGTTGGGTGAAAGTATACGAGTATTTCTGTGGGTAACCGCTCAGTTAGTAGCCGTGGTAACAGTGCAGGCTGGGGCATACCGGGGAGGTAGCTTTTCTTATGTCTCTGGGTTCTTCCTGTTCTCTCTCAATCTTGTTTTGTTTAGAAGTTGTGATCTTGATGTGAAACCTTTTTAGCTCCTTTGCTTAGCTTACCATCACAGGACCTCAGGGGGATTGGGCATTAGCTAGCACACAAGCGCCTTGTAATGTGCGGATTAAGCCAGTGCAGAACACGAGAGGGTGGCGTGTGTGTTTGTGTGCTTTCCCTGCAAATTCTCTCCTGCAGCTGCATCTCCTAAAGCGATCAGGGATTACAGAAGATGCATTCTCAAGGGTCCTTCTTCCTGCTCATTTTCTCCCCCTTTGTACATAAATACCCACAAATGCTGTTTAATTGGCCAGGATTTTGATTTATGGCTAAAAATCTGAAATTCTGAAATTCTCTGGACCCAAGTCCTCAGGAAACCTGGATCATATACTCAGCTAAGTGAGCAAGTTGAGATCTCTTGGATCTTTTCCAGATCGAATCCTCAGCAGTTCTGTGATGTCAACTCGGGGCTTTTTGGGCATGAGATCTATTTCCACCTTCCAGGCCTGGCTGGAAGTTGTCCGGAAATTGTCACTGACACATTGAGATGCATAGCAAATGGAGCTGTCAGGGGAAATGTGGGGTTCATCTTAGAAAGCACTGGTCCCGGCAGCAGCTTGGCAAAGTGTTAATTTGTGAGAATTAAGTTGGTGTATTATGGGACCGTAGTAGGTGGGACTAAGTCTGTGAGTGAGTGGAGGAGACTGGCTTGGCTCTTAGATTTTCATTGGTTCTCAGCTGGCAGCCTTTTTAGGTGCCGTCTGTTTCCCCTGCTGTGCACAGAGTCTTTCAGTGCTGGGTCTGTCTTGGGTGAGCAAGTCACTGCTAATTCCTCAGCATACTGATATTTACATCCCCTCCTGAGCATGACAGAAAGAAGCTTCTCTATAGAGAGGAGGATGGGTGAGCATGGATTTGACAGAAACAAAGGGATGGGGTGAGGCAGACGCACCTATAGCTTAGGTTAGGGTTGGGATGGAACAAGCCTGTCACTCCAGTCTGATCCTTTGATTCTGTGTGGTCCTTGCCTCTCTGCTGTCCCAAACCAGGGGGATTTTGAAAAATGGGCAGGGAGAGAAAATGATTACAGCCAATAGCCACCATTTGTTGAGAGCTTACTATAGGCTAGGCATTAAATAAGTAAGTAAGTAAATAGGCATTAAGTAAATAAATGCATTGTCATTAAATCCTTAACAAGAATCCTATGATGGGATTTAATTTGAGAGAGCTGGAGTGACTTGATTAGTCACATAGCTTAATGAGTAGCAGAACCGGGATTTCAATCTCATTCTGCTTGATTAAAAGCTTGTGCCCTTAACCATATCAGGTTGCTGCTTCTCCCTCTTTCTTTCATTCATTCAGCAAGTGTTTGAGTGCTCATTCTGTTCCAAGCACTGTTCTAGGTGCTGGAGAATAGCAGTGAGCCAAACAGGTAACAGTCCTTGGTCTCGCAGAGCTTCTGTTTCAGCAAGGGGTTATTTCCCTCCTTCTTTCACAAGTAGTTTCCTGTATTCCATCTTTCCATCCCCATGTATTCTATAAATATCACACACACAGGATGTTCCTTAAATGACTCTTCTTTTTCTCAAATACTAGAACAAGGGGTTTCTTTTTTGTTAGATATTGGGATATTGACCCCTACTCCCGCCTCCACCTGTTATCAAAGCCCATCATTGGGACAGTAAGCACCTATGGGAGGCCTGGAGGTGCTCAGGAGTTTACCTGTGCCTGGGATCTGGCTTTGCCTGTCAGATCATTTCCTTTCTTTTCCCAGGGAAGGGTACGCCTGACTTAGGTGGATAGAGTTGTTTGGCTTCCCTCTCCTCCCCCACCCCCAGAAGTTGTCTTTTGAGGTGGCTAAAAGTAAAAACCAAGAAATCATGATAAAAATAAGTAAAAAAATAAAATCAGTGATAATGTTGATTCTTGCTGTGAGCTGCCCTTAGGGCTGGTCTCAGAGGTTCTTGTGTTCAATTTATTTTAGCTAGTCAGTCCCCCACCCCATCCCCGGCATCTGCTTTAGACCTAATGGATATAAGCTGGATATAAGAGAAGGTTAGCTGAATGTTTTTGTCTGCCTTCAGATCAGATTCAGGTACCTAGAGACAGATGACTTCTTAATTCAGAAGAAAGAGGAGGGAAGATGTCAGGAGATTAATTTATACCAAGAACAATGCAGTTATGGGCTTAGAGTAAGTATATCCATCTTGTGTTCATGAGATCTAGTGAATGAAGAATTTTGAATTTGACATTGCCATCAATTTTCTGATGTTAGGCATACGCAACAGGGAAACTCCAAATTCCTCTGCGGACTCTTTGGATCCAGTTGGGTAGAAAAGGGACAGGAGACCTCTCAGGGCCTTAGCTGGGACTGCCCTGGCTACAGAGTACTAGGGGACCTTGAAGAAAGTCAGTTGTCTCTTTCTCTAGGAGTTACAAATGAGTACTTGTGTATTCCCTTTAGAAAAAGAACTTCCTAGAAATTATAAGAATGCTCTGTCCCTTCCCTGGTCCCTCTGAAATCATCAAGACCTGACTGAGATCAAGTCTCAGAATTGTTATCTGAGGACCAGGGCATAGGCCTGTAGCGGAAAGGGGGCTTTTGGACGCTCACACCTGAGGCAAGTTTGGGGAATGCAGTGGCTTCCGTGGCTATTGTTTAGTAAAGCCACCTGAAACAATGGAGGGCTTCCCTGGAAATAGGAACACACTGATGTTGCTGCCCCCAATATGCTGAATATCATCCATGTGGGTGAATTGGAATGTAGATCCAGGAAAGAGGATAAGTCTTGGCCAGCTGGCCCATCAGGCACAGGTGGTGTGACAGTGGGGCAAGGCCGTGACCAGTTCCCACTCCCCCAAAATGCATACAGGTTGGCTTAGTTCTCCCTCCTCATCTCCAGAATTAAAGCACATTTTAAAAGCCTGGGAGAGTGGAGTGTGATAGGAGATTTGAAGAGGAGGCATGCTGCCTTTGCATGTCAGAGCTGGTCACTTACTCCGGACATTTATAATCTGGATGCTGGGGTTTCCTTGGTGGTGCCACAAAGAAATGAAAACACAAAATTGTTGGAAGAGTCTGGAAAGAAGGGAATGGGGTATTGGGGTGGCTGGGGGCCACCCACCCGTATTTCAGTCAGAGAAGTTTTTACCTGTTCTAGATAGATGTCGGGCACTGGCCGCTAACAAAATCTTTAATTGCTTAGCTAGTACAGTCCTGTCTTTTTACAAAAAAGGAATCTGAATCTTTGCCCAAATGAGTGTTTTATCTAAGGTTTTACGATCTAATGAACCACTGAGTCAGTGCTGGAATCCTGTTGCCGGGCTTGCAATCAATTCGTCCTTGGGTTTTCATGTGTCAGATAACGCAGGTAAAGAGCTAAGTGTTTTGACTCCTGTAGGGCTTCTTTAGAAAATATTACAATATTGATTCTCACGAACTGAATTAGTAGATTGCTCTCCTATTATCCTGTAACAGAGAAATATTTGACTTCATGGCAACCTTTAGTGGTCATTTCATTCCTCAAAAGTCATGTACAGTTGGTACTATATTCTTACAATAAAGTCAGTTAGAAGAAAGAAAATATTGAAAATCATAAGGATGGGTACCTGGGTGGCTCAGTCCGTTAAGCATCCGGCTCCTGATTTTGGCTCAGGTCATGATCTCAGGCTCCCGATTTTGGCTCAGGCCATGATCTCAGGGTGGTGAGATCAGGCCGTTCATTGGGCTCCTCCCTCAAGAGGGGAGTTTGCTTGAGAATCTCTCCCTCACCCCCTCCCCTGCCCAAATAAATAAATAAATCTTTTTGAAAAAAGAAAATTGTAAGGAAACAAAAATAAATTTACAGTACTGTATTGTAAAAAATCCATATTTAAGTGAACCCACATAGTTCAAGCCCATATTATTCAAGAATCAAACTGTTATTTAGTGTTTGACCTTAAACAAGGCCATGGTTTCTTCTTTGTGCTTTGAGTTTTCCTTTTTTTTTTTTTAAGATTTTATTTATTTATTTTGGAGAGAGAGTGTGAGTGCTTGCATACACATACATGAGCGGGGAAGGGGCAGAGGGAGAGAAAGAATCTCAGGCAGATTCTGCTGAGTGCAAGCCCCATGCAGGACTCAGTCCCACAACTCTGAGATCACAACCCAAGCTGAAACAAAGAGTCGGGTGCTTAACTGACTGAGCCACCGAGGCAGCCCGAGTTTTTACTTTCGTAAAAAAAAGGGATAGTAAATACTAGGTATATATAATGGAGTACTGACATAAAAGGAAGAGTGTCATAAAGGGCCTCTTATTTTTCAGAACTCAAGGAGTAATGTTTTTATGTGCTTTACAACTTAGGAAGCATTTTCACATATATTGCCAAATTTGACTCATAATAGCTTGGATTATAATTTCTGTTTTGTAAACGTAAAAATGGCTTTAGAGAGGTTATAGAGCTTAGTAAATGACAGAACCCTGATTCAGAGCCCTGTTTCTAATTCTGAATACAGTGCTTCCCTGCCACACTACCCTGCCTCTTCCCAAACACAATGTGCACACTGTGTGACCTTTCCTTGCATCTGGGCATTCATTTCTGTTTGCTGAGGAATTCATTGGGAAAAGGCAGTGCCACTTTGTCTGAAACAGCAGAGGAAATGACCCAGCCAGGAAGTTGGGCCACATCACCAGATGGCATAGTTGGAGAGACCACTATTCTGGCCCTTCTCTTGGGAGATCTGTGTTAGGAGGCCAACATAGGGTGGGGATGACAGTGGGGTTTGCTTTCCTGTTCATTATAGGATGGTAAGTATTTAAAAATGTCTTGTGAAACATTCTTTGGCTAGTGGCTGAGTGTGTGCCAAAGTTCATGGCTCTAAACTTCTGAGCATCACCAAGTAGCTGAGTGGTTGGGGCTGCCTTCTGTAAGATACTTATCATGGTGTTACCTTTTATTAGATCAACAAACTAAAGTCATTCCCTACCTTGAACTTATTCTCAGGCCAGTCAGTAAGAAGCTCAGGGTTCTTCAAAGAGAATGAAGGCTTGTAATTCCTAAGAATTAAGTGGTGATACGGTTTAGGAGTTTTTTATCTTTTTTTTAAATGGACATCTATACCCTGAATGACCTGTGTGTCTGTGCTGCTTCTTTCCTGGAGTTTGTTTTGTTTTTCCCTCCATCTTAAATATCATTTTGGGGGACACCTGGGTGGCTCCAACTGTTAAGTGTCTGACTCTTGTTCTCAGCTCAGGTCTTGATCTCAGGGTCGTGAGGTCAAATCCTGCATTTGGCTGCACGCTGGGTGTGGGGCATACTTAAAAAATATATTTATACATTTATATATATATATAATACACATTTTCTTTCTTCCCAACACTCCACCCTAGACTTCTCCAGTTCTTTTTTTTTTTTTTTTTTTTTTAAGAGTTTGTTTATTTGACAGACAGAGATCACAAGTAGGCAGAGAGGCAGGCGGAAGAAGAGAGGGAAGCAGGCTCCCTGTTAAGCCGAGAGCCCGATGCGGGGCTTGATCCTGTGACCTGAGCCCAAGACAGAGGCTTTAACCCACTGAGCCACCCAGGCGCCCCAGACTTCTCCAGTTCTACTCAGTCCTTTAAGGGCTCTGTTTCTGATTTACTTCTTTACCTTTTCTAGACCACGCCAGGCCAGAAAGACCTTTGAAATACTCTAACTTCTTGATCACAGACAGTGTGTTAGAAACATAGCACCAGGGCGCCTGGGTGTCTCAGTCTATTAAGTGTCTGCCTTGGGCTCAGGTTGTGATCTCAGGGTCCTGGGATCGAGCCCTGCACCAGGCTTCTTGCTCAGCGGGTAATCTGCTTCTGCCTCTCCCCTCTAGTTGTACTTGCTCACGCTCATAAATATATTCATATCAATGTATTCATATCATATATATATTCATATCAATATAGAAAATTTGTCAGAGCCTGTATGGATCATATAAGAGATGTGACATGCGTACTCATAAAAATTTACTGCTAAAGGTTAAAAAAAATGTGAGCGAGGACACAAATTTGAGTCCACCAAATGAAGCAGCATTTGCGGAAGAGGCATATAGGCATTGGAACCAGCCATGCTTCTTTTTTTTTTTTTTTTTTTTTTTAAATATTTTATTTATTTATTTGACAGAGAGATCACAAGTAGACAGAGAGGCAGGCAGAGAGAGAGAGAGAGGGAAGCAGGCTCCCCGCTGAGCAGAGAGCCCGACGCGGGACTCGATCCCAGGACCCTGAGATCATGACCCGAGCCGAAGGCAGCGGCTTAACCCACTGAGCCACCCAGGCGCCCACCAGCCATGCTTCTGTAGGTAGATTCTCCCAACTTCATCACTTGCGGTCTGTGTGTGTCCTAGGGGAGTTTGTCCCTTCGTTGGATTCTTGTTCATCCTTGAATTATTTTCTGTTTTATAAAAGGGATAAAATAGAGATAACTTTCTTAAGAATCATGTTACGGGGGCGCCTGGGTGGCTCAGTGGGTTAAAGCCTCTGCCTTCGGCTCAGGTCATGGTCCCAGGGTCCTGGGATCGAGCCCCACATCGGGCTTTCTGCTCAGCAGAGAGCCTGCTTCCCTTCCTCTCTCTCTCTGCCTTTCTCTCTGCCTACTTGAGATCTCTGTCTGTCAAATAAATAAATAAAAATCTTAAAAAAAAAAAAAAAAGAATCATGTTACAACTACGCTCCCTTGTACTGTTTTATGATTTCCAGGATAGGTCATAAGCTCCTGAGAAATAAGGTTCCAGTCTTGTGTATTTGACTTCCTCATGAACGCTGGTCCCAGGAAGGAGTGCCTGGTATTAAATGCTATTCAGCTGGTGTGTGAGGACGTGGGAGGAGCAGGAGCTTGTTGGAGGGAGAACACTGCTGCTTGCTAGCCCTGCCTTGGAATAATACCATGCCCATCCCATCTCCCTCTCTCCCACCTAGTAGTTACGCTTTTACAGATCCGTGCACAAAGCAGACTACTAAAAGGTGAACTCTGGTCTAAGTAGCTGTCTTGGGAGCTCTCAGAAATAGGTATAGAGGGGCGCCTGGGTGGCTCAGTGGGTTCAAGCCTCTGCCTTCGGTTCGGGTCATGATCCCAGGGTCCTGGGATCGAGCTCCCCATTGGGCTCTCTGTGTGTCAAATAAACAAAATCTTTTAAAAAAATAGGTATAGAAAGCCAACAAGATTGTGGCAACACAAAACGTCTTCCTGCAAGCTCTTACATACACTTCTGCACAGGGCAGGGAGGGGAGTAAGGGTATGTCAAATTGCCAACTAATTTGTCCTTCAATGGCAAGCAGAAGAAGGGGAGATGGATGGTATAAGCATCTGGTAGATCAGCTTGGGACCTGTTAAGCTATTGTGCATTTACTTTGTTGGAGCAGAGGCTTGAGGACTTTGGAGACCTTAGAGCTGATGGCTGAGATCCACACTGACAGGTTGTGTTTCACTTTTTGCTGTTGAACACGTGGTGTCTGTCTGGAGCCAGGCAGGGTGTATGTGAATGTGTCACAAATACGCTTCTGGCTCTTTGAAGGTGAAAATCATTAAGGTTACCAGCTGGACCATCATATCCTTTACTCTTGATTCAAAATAAAACAGAGGGAATGCTTTGTTTTCAGCATTGGATGTCTGGCCTTGTTACAAATCATGTTAAAAAATTTCTAACTTTTGAGGGGATTGAGATGGCTTCCTAATACTTGTAATTTTATGACAAGTCAATGAAAATTGACATTTCCGTTCACACTGGCGATTCTGTAACAGCTGCGTGTATATGATACCCTAAGGTTTAGTAGAAGGAGGGCCATTATCTCGGAGTTAGCATGAGGCTGGTATCAGAGTGTTTCCCTGTTTCCTTAAAGGATTTCTTTTCTCTGAATTAGCTGCTTGTTAAGGGTGAGGCTGACTGTGTGATTGGAGTTGTTGTTAGATTGGTGGGCGGCCTTCAGGTTGAGTAGTTGTCTTGTCTGGTTCAGCCTTGCCCATGGGTGTGCGGGTTGTAAGGTTACTGTGTGCAGGAGCTGTGGGCTGGCCTAAGAGAACAAAGAGGAGAATGTAGGCCAATCCAGCCGTGTGGTACAGCAAGCGTTGTTCTGCTCTTAGATGGACAGCAAACAATTTATGTACAGTCTTTCTTTTCTGAAGTCATACTCCTACTTTCTTTGTGATTTAAAAAATTTCTCCTCTCCCACTTTTACTCCAGGCTCCTCAGTCCGTATTCTTTGAAGTCTGAAGTATGGAGAGGCGGTATCAGGGCTCCACAGCCTCACCTTCCCACATGGTGTCAGGAGCCTATGCTCCAGCCAGAGCAGTTTGCTGGAGTGCAGAGGCCGTCCCAAGGGAATAAGGCAGGAAGGACTGGAGGCTAAAAATAGGCAACTTGGAAGAACCGGCTTACTGTTCTTTCAGGTCAGATGTGGTCCTCCCATGACAATCTAGCTTGGAGTATAGTGATGGTTTTGGAACAAAGAAGAGGAAATAAATCACCTCTCATTAAGAGAAATAGAGAGAAGGAGGGAAGGGAGAAAGAGGAAAAGGGAGGGAGGGAAGGAAGAAAGGAAGGAAGAAGAGAAGAAAGAAACATCACAAAATACAGGCTTTTGCAAGAAAGGAAAAGGAAAGAGAAAAGAAAAGAAAGAAACATCACCACAAAATATAGACTTTTACTGTATGTTCCAGATAAAAGGAACTTTCCCAAATGGCCTGGTGGTTTTGGATGTGTGTCCCATTGAAGTTCTGGGGATATATGTGTTTGGGAATGTGTGTGTGCACGTGTCCCCGCATGCCTGGCACTAAAATGGTTCATTGTGTCAGGTGCTGAGACATTCTGGGACTGTGGGTAGGTGTTCTCACAGAGGTCTTTCCCAAGAGATCTTTTACACATATAAAGAAAGATGTGTCCCATTTATAAGGCAACTCTCCTTACACTGAATGGAAGAAACTCCCCTGGGTCGTGTTTGTACAGTAAATACGCAGTCTGGGTCATTGTTTCTTTCACACAGGAGGCATACCAGATGCAGAACAGAGGATCAAAAAGCAAGCTGTGTCAGCTACTCTTGTCCCTCCCTTTTCAGTCCTTTTAAAAAATGGTGGTCTCTTCCCCGCACCACCCCTAGCCTCCCCCCACCCCCAACCACAGAAAATGAAATCTTCCCTGAACTCCCTCCCAGACTATATAGCAGACGCAAAAGTTGAGAGTCCCCTCTACTCTCCCTGGGATAGCCGAAGGGGACTTCAAGGGAAACAATAGAAAGTCCTTGAGCTGCTTTAGGTCATTTATACCTGCTTGCCGTATCTTACTTTTAATACTCAATACCATTTTTCTGAGGGAGAATTTTCTATCCTGACTTTCAGACCAGATTTCTTATAACTTAAAAATAAGGCTGTTGCTTGTGTATGCCCTTCTGTGCTTGTTTCTGCCTTTTCCTGTAACCTGAGAAAGTAGCTGTACTCTTCAGCAGACTGCCCCCAGCCCTGATCCTACCCTGACATGGCTCCTGGCCGGACCTTCCACTGGGCTGGGCACTAGTGAAGTCCTTGTGTGGTGTTGGCCTCTGTGATTCATTTCATTCCTTTTATCTTTGTCTGTTAGCTAAATATAGCTGCTGCTTTCTCTCACCCTTTCTCTGATTTCTGGGCAGAAGACAAACTTTGTCTATGGTCTTTGATGTAGGGGGGCTGGACTAGAAAGGCATTCTTGGTGGGTGTGGGAGCATGTGGTAGAACTGGGGCACACTGATGCTGCTGGCAGGCTCACAGCAGGGGAACCCCACTGCTCTCACAGAACTCCTCTCCCTGGGTGTTGTGGTCCACATTACCCTATGACATCCAAGTCACAAGGAATAGTTTCTCTGGTAGAAGAAAGCATTTCCTCCTGTGAGTTTTGCTGTTTTACTTGGAGGAAATGTGGGAATATCAATGATTGAGCATCTTCTTAAGGGGTGCCTTTTTTTCTGTAACAGGTGACTGTCCTGCTCACACAATGCATTGGTCGGTGGGTGGGGATGCACTTGGGGCTTGTAGAAGATGGTGGTACTACCTGCTGTGGGGTGAGCTAGCCAAGGACCCTGCTTTCACACTGGGCCAGGGTGAACCTCAGTGTGAGCCCAGAGCCCACGGTGTCCTTGAATGCAGACTTTTCATGTATATTAGTGGCCAAGGAAAAGGAAGCACAAGCCATTGGGTAGTTTTAGGACTAAGGCTATCAGCTGGCAGTTCTGAGCCCAACCGGGGAAGGAAGTACGGAGACAAATGGAACTCTCGCCCTGCACCAGAGAAACAACTCTTGGGAGAACGTAAAGACAGAATTGGCAATGTGAGAGAAAAGCTGAATGTTCTCTTATAGAAGTCAGGGAGAATCACAGTTGATAGCAGTCAGCCCTAAAAGGCTAGATTAAGTCTAGACTGAACCTAATATTAGATTATATTGACTGACTTAATCTTATCTAGTCATACTGTTTAAAAAAATGAAGTCGCATTGTTCATGTGTGAGACATTTATATTTAATGGCATTAGATACTATATTTGTCATAGAGTAAGTTTTAAGAGCTCAGAGGGGTATAGTGATATTATCAGAAATAAATAGGGCAAAGATTTCCCGGTAACTCTTCCCCCTTCTACCAGCATGGTGTGCCCAGTTCTCAGAGGGCTGTTTGAGGACCCAGCAGCTTATGCTTCTCTTAATATGTTCAGTTGCACCCTATTTAAAAATGCAGTTCTTCCTACATGCTTTCTCATACAGCGGCATGTGAACGTAGTGCCCATCTCTTGCAACCTAGTCGCTCTGGCCTTTAATCAGAGTTGAGTGCTTGTTCTCCTTGCTCCCTGGCTGTGTTCAGCAGTCTCAGCTTATAGAGTCCCAGGAGAGCTGGCGCACACGTTGCTGGGCAGACTTTGCATGGAATGTTGCCCTCGTGCCATTAGCCAAAGCGGAGGCTGGGTCGGCCCTGCTCTCTCTGCCTCCGACTTTATTGTTCAGGACTTAATGTAATAATATGCTTGAACAGGCGGAGAGACCGCATTAGCTTGGCTCTGCCGTTGTAAACAATATTTGCTCTGTGAGTTTTCTCCTTCACCCTCTACTCTCCTGGATCCCTATGCCCCTGCCACCAACACCCTCTCTCTTCTTGCATATTCTAACCTTGGCTAAACAGCTTCATTCATAAGATGGTCAGTGTTTTCTGGGAGGACAATGTACTGAAAATAACCAAGTCCCCAGAACCTCCAGCTGTCATGCACCAGTAAGAACTGCTTAGTTTCTGGGTAGAGATTTTAATTAATGTCTAGATAATCAAAGTATTTTCCTTATATTTACCACTCCCTTTGCTACTTTGAAATCCTGTTTGAAAACACATACGTACGCACTCACGCACACTCAGGTAACAAAAAACAACTTTCCTAAAACTTACAGCCTCCTTGGCAGGGAGCACTGGGAAGATTCCATTCAGTGCCTCCCAGAACAAAGGCTTCTGTGTCAGTCTTGCCAGGAGTGGAAGGTGGAGAGGGACAGGTATAGGGGCCTAGATGGTCTTTACTTACACGTAGGGAATTGTGGAGTTTCTATATTTTTTCCATAAACAAGTTTTTCTCCCTCTACTTCTCACTTTCTCTTATAGTTTAACACAAAAACAGGGTAAAAGAAAACCCTTCCTCACACCTGCACTGTCTTTGACAATCGTCGTGGTTGGCTTTCTTGACAGAACCTGCTCCACCTTCTCTGTGTTGATTGGTGGCTGATGATGTCATGGCATAAAACTCAAACTGATTGTTTTTTCTGTGGGACAGGATGAAAAACAGCAGACAGCAGAGCTCTTGCTCTGTTGTCTCCTCCAGTTCATGCTCTCAAATGAGATGGAAAAAGGAGGGAGCAGAGCCATGGCAGCAGATCACTTTGATTTACTTATCAAGCTCAGTCTCCAGCACCTGGAATAGGGAAGCTTCTCATATATTGAAAGAGCCTTTGTTTTTTCCTGAGAGGACCTACTCCTTTTTGCACAGAAGAGATTTTGATCCTTTTTGCTTTAATATGTTTAAGGGAAGGATAGAGATATTTTCAAGGAAACTGTGTTGGCCCAAGAAAGGGTAGTAATAGGAGTTAATTTCAAAAGAATAAATAATAATTGGAAAAATTTCACTTGGTTCCTCACAGAACTTGGCAACTCTTGTTGTCAGCATGCTTCTGTCATGGAAGTAAACTTCAGCTCTATAATGATAACTCTAGTATGTGAATTAAGAGGATGGTACAACCTCAGAGTGTTACATCTGATCTGAAGAGCCCAAGGAAGAGAAGTTACATGTGATTCTAGTCTTGAGTGGACTTGATGAGATTCACTTTCACCTTAGACCTTACTGGGCCTACTGTGATACAGGCAGAGTAGACAGACCTGGCCCGAATCTGGGGTGGGACACATCAGACTTGAACCTTCAGGACTGCTTTGGTTGACATCAGGGGTTGGGCTCACCTTATACGTACAGCAGAATTACCAGCATTAATAGACTTTTGTCATCTATAGCTGGTCAAAACATCTGGAAGCCTAGGAGAGAGTCTAGGCTCCTGCAGGGGCTTCTGCCGCAGATAGCACCCACCAATGAATGAAGCATCTAAACAAAGCTCTGTCTTTCATCAGGTATCCACTGATGACGGTCTTCAGACTTGGTAAGGTCGCTGAGCATGTGAAAGCCTTTCCCCTTAGATTTTACACATTACCTCAGGACATATTTTTTCAACCCACCTTTCTTTTTTCAGAGTTATGGTCATACCTGACTTACCACTAACCTTAATGACCATTTCCAAAAAGATTGACCAGAAAAGTCACACCACTCTGGTAAGTGGAGGAGGTGAGGCGTGTTTGACAGGAGGCATCATTGGTAGGACAGAGGCCTGGATAGGAGTCCCTCCCAACCCACAGAGCTGTCCTTGGTGGGGGCAGTCTATATTTACTCTCACTGAAGCACCCAGGACTTTGATTTGTTGATTTGTTGGACGAAAGGAAACTCTAAAGCTGGCCTGGCAACCACAGTCACTCACGTACAGTCTTCTTCACCCACTTGGATTGTGCTTAATTCGGTGCTTCCCTGCAAACATACAATCACTGGGCTATCTTTAGATATGTTGCGGTGTAACTTCACCCCAGGAGAGACAGAACATTACAGCTGGTTTACATTTTCCTGAACAAAACATACACACTGAAAGATTAGGCACACCATTTCCTTGGGCTGTGTGGAATATTACTCAATTCTTTGCTGGGAAACTCCCTTTTTGTTAATGTTATTTTAAGGTTGGGGATAGTAGAGATTTTTCAAATACGTGATTGACATGTATGTAAGGGAAAAGGCCCACTCGAAGGTAGATGAGCCTCTCATTATTCAGCCAGATGTGTGTTGCATTCCCAGATTTGTCTTCTGTTTCCTTTCTTCTCAACTCTGGTGGTTCAGCAGAATCACGGTGTGGGGAGAGTGACATATACTTACCCATCCCACCACAGAGATTTGGATTGGATTGATCTGGGGAAGGGCCTGAACATTGGTAAATGTTGTCAAGTTCCTTGATGAGTCTAATGAATAAATAGCTGAAACTGAAGAGTATAGTAAAATGTACCCCCAGAATGGTACACCTGAAGTACGTGGTAGTTTCTTTCCCATCATCCAATTCTTTTTTTTTTTAGATGACTTTTAAATTTATTTATTTATTTTTTTCAGCGTAACAGTATTCATTGTTTTTGTACAACACCCAGTGGTGCTCCATGCAATACATGCCCTCCCTCCCATCATCCAATTCTTAATCATCAAATAATTCTTTCTAGTAGTTGAGAATTGCCTACATTTTCTGAGCAGTGACACCTGTTGCTCTGGTGTGGCATATGACAGCTCAACTTACTTCTTTCCTTCTTTTAACTTCCATCTTTGCAAGGAAACCCCTTGTCTTCTGGGAGGAACCCAGTCTTAGGTCTACTGATGGCATCTCTCTGAGCCCCAGATTTCTCTCCAGAAAAACTGAGAATGGGGAAGTGCTTGAAATGCTCAAGACCCTGGCCTGCTGTTACCACTCTCCACTGATGGAAGGCTTTGTCTCCCCTCCTGAGAATGGCTGGGTTTTCAGCTTGGCTGGCTAAATAAACAGTGTTTTTGTTCACTTCTCCAGAACAGCTCTTTGCCTCATTTTACTCCACAGTAACCAAAATGAAGACTCATTATAGGTCTAAGAGAACCAGAATTGTGGGGTACAGTCAGTGTTGAGTACAAGCACCTGTTGTACCTGTGATCAAGTGGGGGGAAGAACTGCTCTACCTGGTTCAGTTGTCTGGTGGCCTCTGAGCACAGTTGGGTGTCTTGTACACTTTTAGTGTGCAGGTGGGAGGGAGTAGGTTGGCCCATCCTTCTTTCAGAGTTCTGACCTGATTGTGGGAGTTTGCATGGCTTTTGGCTGGTTTTGTGTAATTTATTAGACTGTGATTTAATAGCTCTCTGAACATTTGGCACTAACCTGTCAGAGGCAGAATTTATGGCTTTTTCTTGGAGAAGAAGTTAGTCCATTGTTTGAGAAAATGTTCTTTAACTCCTTAAGTATTCACTACCTCATTTCTATGCCTTTCTCTACCTAGTTTCCCTTTCTGAGCCCCTCTGCAGCTACCACTGCTCTTGTATTTATACAGACTTGAGCTGATACTACCTTTGCCTCTTTCCTGTGATGAGCAATTTTTTTTCTTTTATTCCAAGGTATATTATGCTCTTTGTATCTCCCACCACTGGACTTGACTATTTCATGGAACTACTCCTTACCTGTTCTCTTTGATCTTGGGTTTGATTTGTCTTTTTTAATACTGTGTTGTACAGATTAACAGCCTTCATCAGGATCAGTTCTCTTCTTTGTGGTCTGATTCACAAATACTTTTCACCTGTGTGAAGTCTTGTTTTTGAAGTGGTGTTCCACTGGCCCAGAAAGACCAGATATTAAAATGGCAGCTAATGAGGGGCACCTGGGTGGCTCATTCAGTTAATCATCTGAGTCTTGATTTTGGCTCAGGTCATGATCTCAAGGTTGTGAGATTGAGCCCCACATCAGGCTCCACACTAGGTGTGGAGCCTGTTTAAGATTCTTCTCCCTTTAAAAATCTTTAAGATTTTTAAAATCTTAAAAAAAAATCAGACCTTGGTTCTGAAAAGTCCGGGTATCCTGTAAGATGGTAGACAGGTGAAATCTGGAAGACACCATGGGAGTCAGTGGACTCCAAGCATATTGCCTCTTAATAAGTACCTACTTGGAAAGACTACAGAGGATATGCCTTAGGGGAGAGTTCAGTTCAAGGAAGAACAGGGAGAAAGCTCTGGGAAATGAGGCTGTATATGTAGGGGAGTTGGTTGGGTATGGAGTGATAGTTATAGAATGCACAATAGCCAGATTTGAGGTTTGAAGGGAAGAGAACAAGGAAGTTAAGGGCATTATGGGAAGAAAAGTATGGTAACACAAGAAGTGCAGGAGTCTTCCACATTTGATGTTGACTATGGAAAGTAAGGTATTCAGTAAATTTTGTATCAGTTTCATTGAGGAAGAGTGAACACTAGCCCTACTGATAATCTTGATGACTTTTTATTCCCTTTATTCAAATCCAACCATAGTAATTGAGTGATCATCAGTATTAACAATCCCTTATTGAATAGAGATATATAGGATTTACAATTTTTAATATTAGAAAGATATGAGGTGATCAATTTTAGATCATTTTGGTTTATCATTAAGTATGACATTTCATTCTCATCAAATAAATTATGTAGATCAGCTTAACTAGAGCAAGTCCCAACATTTAAAAAATTTTTAAATATTGTATGCTTTTTATTGAAGTGTAGTTGACATACAATGTTATATTTAGTTTCACATAGTGATTCAACAGTTCAGTACATTACTCAGTGCTCACCAAGATAAGTAATAATCACCATCTGTCATCATACAACATTATGACAATATTATTGACAATATACCCTATGCTGTGCTTTTCATCTCCATGACTTATTCATTTTTAAAATTTCTTAGCTCATTTTAGTACCTATTTTCAGTAATCAAATAATATATTAACATATTAGTCTTTCAAGAGAATACAAAGGAAGCCTGATTCTTTGCTTTTGGGGTCCTAATCTGGAGTGTAGGTTCCTTCCAGGAAAAGGAAGTTCATGACATGGTTTAGCCCAAATTAATATTGGTATTTAGATGCAAAATATGTTAATAAAGATGATTAGCTTCTCAGTCATTGGATATCTCTCATATATGGTCTTTGGGAACTTTTTGAATATGGTGGCTGGGAGCAGAAAGAATTCCAATGTTTATAGACTTCCTGTAAAAATGTCATCTCAGTATCACCTATTAACATATTTACAATGTTTTGGAAGACAGTGCAGAAAATTTCAGTATCATGTGTTATCACATTCTTTATAAACTTCATCTGTCCCAGGTTTTTTTTGGTTAATTAATGATTTGAGGATATTCAGTTGGTTCCTTTTGCCCAGAAGTCAGGTTAACGTATAGATTTAAACATCTTTTGAAATAACATTAACTATTTTATTTTCCCTGTTAACACTGTTTTGATAATTGACAAAGTCAGATTGTAATCAGGAATAGGTTACTTAGGTGGTGGCTTACTGGTTTTGTAACTGGAAGTTTGTATCTCTTAATTCCCTTGACCTATTTTGCTTGTCATCTGTACCTCGCTGCCCCCACAACCACCACTTTCTTTTCTGTATTCAAGAATCTGTTTGTTTGTTCATTTATTTTATTTTTACAATTCACATATAAGTGAAATCATATGGTATTTGTCTCTGTCTGACTTAATTCATTTACTATAATACCCTCTTAGGTCCATTGTCACAAATGGCAAGACTTCATTCTTTTTTATGGCTGAGTAGTACATATATTTTTATTTTATAACTTGTGATTAAGTAAATTTACCTATTTCCTTTGTCTTGAAAATATAGCACATATGTATACCTTTATTTAAAAGGCAAAGGTGAGGGGCGCCTGGGTGGCTCAGTGGGTTAAAGCCTCTGCCTTTGGCTCAGGTTGTGATCCCAGGGTCCTGGTATCGAGCCCCGTATCGGGCTCTCTACTTAGCAGGAATCCTGCTTCCCTCTCTCTCTCTCTGCCTGCCTCTCTGCCTACTTGTGATCTCTGTCTGTCAAATAAATAAATAAAATCTTTACAAAAATAAAAATAAAAGGCAAAGGTGAAAATCTTTAAAGATTTTGCAAATAATATATTTATAATTTGATTATTTCATTTTGCTAATAAAGGAAGAAAAATTCATTCTATGTTTGGTGGTGGGGGTTGGGGAAGAACCTTTAGACCTGGGCATTTCTTTGCCAGCCTTTTGTCCTTGGCCTCCGAGTTTTAAAGCCCAGGGCCTTCTGAAGTGATCTTAGAAGCATGTTTTGACCTAGGAGCAGAACAGGATTGCTGATTGTGATGACATGACTTCTAGGGCTACTTGGAGAAGTATTAGTATCTTCAGTAAATATAATAACATGTTCCTATGTCTCCTTAAAGTGTGTCCAGATGTTTTCTGAATGGGTGTCACATGTTTCCAAGTTTCCTTGAGTGAGGTAACTTTCTGGTAGTAGACAAGGCAGTAGTGGGTAGGACTGTTTGACTTCGGAGAGGGCAGTCGCTCTATTTAATATAAAGATAGGAGCCTAGTTTCCCAAGTCTCTCTCCAGCCAGGAAGGAGTTCTCATTTCTAATTATGATTAGAAATGGTTGTGTGATGCCACCTTTCAGAATTGCAGAGACAGATGGGTCTGTCCTTGACAAGGTACACAGAGTTGAATCTGAGCCCTTTCACCTGGCGAATTCGCTGCCCATAGTCCGGATCAGCACTTACCGGCTTTGTGCCCTATCTCACAGTGTTTGCTCTCCTTGACGAAGGGCGGGGTGCGTGGCCATCACTGGCTCCATGAGGGCCTTTGTGTGATTAGCGTGTGGATGCCGCTCCTTACCAGGTGTATAGTTTTCTGAGTGGGGTTGTAGCCACATTTCAGCCCCTGTCCATTCCCCACTTTAACTGAGGAGCTCGCAGTGTTCCACATGGTGGACAGGGGTTGGGGAGCAGGAGCCTGGTATTTACTTGGAATCATGAGCTCTAGTGACTGTATGGATGGATATTTATCCTTCATTAACTTGTTACCCAAATGGTTTTTGCTATAAGTGCTTAATGTCCTTGAGATTTCAGCTAGAGCCAGGAGCACTGGTGGGAACACAAGGCACAAGTGGCCTCACTCTCTGCTCAGCTTCCATTTAGTCGGTTTAGCCTCCAGTCGTCTAGTTATCAAAGCATCGTCTTAGAGCAAGAGACTCCTAACTCATCTTGACATCCAAATCTTTTGTCCAAAACTGTTTTGGCACAGAGTATAGCACAGTTACCTCTCGGGTTTATTGTCGTTAGGGGCCTCATTGTAAGGAAACTTACCTCCCACCCCCAGCCCCCATCTTTCCCTCAGCAGTGGTTGGAGCTGAACCCTGCTGTGCTTGGTGGTATAATAAATCATGATATCAGATGTCTACAGTTTGGAACGACTTCCTTTCCCATTGGGTGCTCTGGTCTCCCTACAGAGGTGTATGTTTGTATTCCATTTTTGACGCATTAGACTTCTTGAGGAGGAGATGGGATAATTTGGGCTTCAGAGTTAGGCACTTCTGCATTCAAATGTTACCATCTTCAGCTTATTAGCTGGACAGGTTAGTTATCCTCTGATTTTCAGTTTTCTCATGTGCACAATGAGAATGATAAGAGGTCTTGTAGGGCTGTTGTGAGGACCAAATTAAAAGAGTTCTGTGAAGTGCCAGCATACAATGTTTGGCACGTAGGAAAGTGCAGTAAATGGTGACAGTTGTTATAATCAACAAGAAATAGGCCAATAAACCTCTTAAGCCTCATCCTTCCAAAGCACAGACTATTCGTAAAATCTTACTCTTAGCTTGAAATCTGATTGCTATGACCATTTATAAGAGGGAGAAGAGAATATATGAGTTTTGTTTTTTTTAAGTTTGTTTGGTTTACTCCTATCTTAACTGCTTTAATGCTGGGAACAGGACATGCTCCTTGTCCCTAGGAACTTAGAGATCTGGGAGACAGTAATATAAACTGATTATACTGGAGTATAACTAACCTTATAGGTGCCATGATAGAAGTCATTGTGGGATATGGCATATCTTTGATAGTGAGCATCCTTTTTTCCCCCCTGCTTTGGGCTAAACTTGTCTTTTTACAGTAAGTACAGGACTGAAGTAGATGGGGAAAGCTACTTTGATATTATCTAATTTAAACTGTTGTCCTTGGAGGGTTGATGATTCCTTGGAAGGACCTGTAGTAGATGAGTTAGGGGGTATTTCTTGGGCTTGCTTAAAAGTATGATATAAAGAAGCAGAGGAGATAATGGAGAGACTTTAAACCTTAAGTTGCAGTGCTATTGGTAGCTTTTTGTGTGAATCAGGACAAGTTCTTTCATCTCTCAATAACTATTTTCTCTGTCCATCAAGAGGAGGACATTAGCATCTGCCTTCCATACTCAACTGTGCAGGGAGTAAGTAGCGTAATGTATGTGAAAGTGCTTTAAGAAGCAGGAAATGCTACCTATATGGTGGTGTGGTTGAGAGCAGTATATAGACAGACATCACTCCTGTATTATATTGTATTGTATTGTATTGTATTTTTCCAGTGTTCCAAGACTCCATTCTCTTGTAGAGGAAGATGGCACTGAGAATCAGAGAGAGAGAGAGAGAAAAAGAATTATAGAGGAAACCTGTGGAAATGTTCAAGACTGAGCACATGGTATTCCCTCTTCTCGTCGTTCAGACCTCTGCTTTACGTTACCTACTCAGAAGAGCTTCCATGACCAACTTATTTTACGGCCCCTCCTATTATTCTGAATCAAAGAATCTGCATCTCTTTCCTGGCACTCATATTTTGTAATGATATGCTTGTTTGCTAACTTGTTTTCTGTCCATATGCTCCATAGGCAGCAAACTTCCTCCACTGAGGCGGGAGGCCAGTGTGGGGCTCAATCCCAGGCTCGTGATCTGAGCCAAAGGCAGACGTTTAACCAACTGAGCCACCCAGGCACCCCGTATTTAAATTTTCGTAACAGTAAACTTCCTCAGCACTGTTTTCATTCACCAAAGTAAATATAATACCAAGCTTAAGGCCTGACATACACTGCACACTCAACAAATAATTTGATGAATGAGGTGAAAGGGTACAAGACCTCTTGGTCTTCTGCCTGGAAAACAGCTGCTTTGGGAATGCCCAGGTAGACATCTCATTCTTTTGTGGGTACAACCAGAGGCAGGGTGTCTGTGCCTGAGACTGCTGTCGCACCTCCCGATTGCAGGTTCTAAATGCCACAGGCTGGATTTTTGACTCATCTCTCCTCTTCCCCCACGTGTCCCTTTCTTCCCATTTAGAGACCTCTAAACTCACGTGCACATTGAATTTGGTGACTCTGTCCCTTGGAAAGCGAAAACTTACTCTGAACTGTGGAACTTGGTTCCAGGGAGTTGAGAGCTTGCCAGGCAGGGAGCATGTGTCCTATTTACTATTTATAAAGTGTACCACCCTGGCTCTTGGTCAGAGGCCGCACCCCTTGGGTTCCCAGCTGTCTGTCCCCATCTTATGCCAAGTAGCGCTGTGTCAGGTTCTTCCTTGGTATGTGAGGCATAGTGTAGGTTTCGTTCACGTATGCTGCTGGGTGCCCCTCAGATTGCAGTTCTCTTAGGACCCTGAAGAGATGCCCTTTCTAAGTTTATTTTTTGGCTTTTTAAAAAATTAATTATTTTTATTAACTATAATGTATTATTTGCTCCAGGGGTGCAGGTCTGTGAATCGTCAGGCTTACACATTTCACAGCACTCACCGTATCACATACCCTCCCCAATGTCCATCACCCAGCCACCCTGTACCTACTTCCACCCCCAGCAACCCTCAGTTTCTTTTGTGAGTTTAAGAGTCTCTTATGGGGGCGCCTGGATGGCTCAGTGGGTTAAGCCTTTGGCTCAGGTCATGATCTCAGGATCCTGGGATCGAGCCCCGCATTGGGCTCTCTGCTCGGCAGGGAGTCTGCTTCCCTCTCTCTCTCTCTGCCTGCCTCTCTGCCTACTTGTGATCTCTCTCTCTGTGTCAAATAAATAAATAAAATCTTTAAAAAAAAAAAAAAAGTCTCTTATGGTGGCGCCTGGGTAGCTCAGTGGGTTAAAGCCTCTGCAAAAAAGAGTCTCTTATGGTTTGTCTCCCTCTCGATCCCTTTGTTTTGACTTTTTTTTTTTTTTTAATTTTCAATCAAAGGCAGACCCTCAATGACCGAGCCACCCAGGCACCCTTGCAACTAAAATTTTTATATATGTAAACATTTGTATGTGTCTGACTGGGTTCAGTTGGAAGTTGAACTACTATGAATTTGGGTTATAAAGGCTTTATTACAGAAATTAGACCTTACTCAATTGAGGGAAGAGCTGGGAAAGCAAAGGTCCGGACTCGGGTATTGGAGTCAGAGAAGAGTCACTAACCCAGTCTGCCTGAAGCATCAGCATAAGAGGACAAGTCAGAGGCTACAGGGAAGTCTGAGAAGCCTGCCACATCTGTTTCTTGGGTGGAGCCACCTACAGAGCTTTGTGGGAACCCATAGCCTCTAGGCAGCTACTATCCATTCTGGTCTATAGCCCGTTGTCTGGTGGTGGATCAGAGGGTCAGCAGTGAGATGGAAGAACAGTATAGGGGAGAACAAGGACCTGCTGGAACCTGCCAGGGATCTCTGTCTCTGTCCATTACCACATTTGAATGCTAAGACCTTCAGAGAGTAATGACCACTGATTCAATACCATTTTCCAAATCTCATGCAAGTTCCCTTTTTGGCCAACTCTGACTTGGAACCCTAACTGGGGATTCTGGGGAGCATAGTTCCCAGCTTAACCAAGCCGACACAGCACTGTCCAGCACACCATTCAGGTCAGGGTTCTAAAGGCCCCCTCCTGCCCCTCCCCAGACTGTAATACCACCCCATCACTTGCAGTCATTTTTTAAAATTTTTATTTATTTATTCATTCATGAAAGACAGAGAGGGGCAGAGGGAGAAGCAGGCTCCGCACAGAGCAGGGAACCCATTGTGGCACTCGATCCCAGGACCATGGGGTTAGGACCTGAGCTGAAGGCAGACGCCTTAGCCAACTGAGCCACCCAGGCACCCTGCAGTCATTATATTGACTGAATTCTGCACATAGATTTGAATTGCATTTGCTTATGATTGTTATATAAATGGAGTTGTGCAGTATGATCCTTTTGTGTGTCTGCCTTCTTTGTTCACCCTCAATCTATGAGTTCATCTGTGTTGTTACACGTTGCAGTGGTTCATTCTTTTTCACTGCTGCATAGTATTCTGGTATAGGAGTATAACTGCTGCTTATTTCTCATTTTGCTATTTTTGTTCATTTGGGTTGTTTCCAGTTTGGGAGTATTGTAAATAAAGCTGCTATAAACATTCTTATATTTATCTTTTGATCAACATAGACATTTTATTTCTTTTGGATGTATCTCCAAGAATAGAATTTTAGAGGCTTATATGATTAAAGGTATGTTTAGCTTCAGGAACTACTGCTGAACAGTCTGCAAGATGGTTGTGCCAGTTCACACCGAGTATCTGAGAGTTCAGGTGTTCCATATCCTTTCCTTCCCCTGGTATTATCCGTCTTTGATTTTAGTCATTCTAATGGGTGTGTGATAGTATCTCATTGTGGTTTTGCTTGATGCTTTCCGGATAACTAATGATATTGGGTGCCTATTCAGGTGCTTTCTGGCAACTCAGATGTCTTCTTTTGTGAAGTACCTGGTCAGATCTTATGCTCCTTCACTGGATGTCTGCATCTTTCTTAATTCATTTGTACAAATCCTTTACATCTTCTGGATATGAGATTTTTCTCAGTTACAGGTAGCCCTTTGGTTTTAAGGAGGCATGTTCCTTCTGAAACAGTGAATAGGTGGGGGTTCAGTCATGTTTGAAGAGGGAAGCCTTTGGGAAAAAATGTGTTTATTTATTGCTCTTTTCTCAGGGAATTAATACAGTTCAGGACTGGAAGTTAGCAACCCAACCTACATGTGGTTTTAAAAATAAAATATAGGACCCACAGATATTTCTGTTGCTTTTTAAAAATACAGTTTATCTTGAGCACTCAAAATATATATACACAAGCCAAAAATTTAATTCATTCCATAAAGCTTTGAATGTTAGTTGTGGATCTGACTCAGCTAAAAGCTGAGGATAGAAACCTGGCTATGAAACTTGCCATCCCCTAGGAGCTCAGAGTCCAGTGGTAGTTATTTGAGGAACAGAGGAGAGATCTATACCTAGGAAGAAGGGAAGAGCAAAAAATTGGGCAGAGAAGCACTCAAAGAAAATGTGAAATTGAAGCCCTGATGGACGAGTAGGTTCGTATTTATCATGTACCTTGGTTTAGAGAAGATTGAAGGAGGTTGAATGTGTGTGCATGGGTGGGCATGCGTGTTGTAAGCTGTGAAAACAAAATGTACAGAAAGAGCATAGCCTGTTCCTGGAGCAGCCAGCAGATGTGAATGCCTGAAGCATGGGGCACATGAAGGCAGATGTAGAGTGATGAGGATGGGGGTGAAGCCGGGGCTAGCGTGGGCTGGCAGCCAAGGAGTTTAGTCTTTCAGGAAAATGGTGTCTTTCAGAGTATGGAAACAGGAGAGTGGCATGATTCGATCCGTTTAGAAAGATCACTTCGAAAGAAATGTGGTATATGAATTGGAATTTCAAACTTGAGACAGGGTCTGTAAACTTGTACAGCTGTGTTCATAGCAGCATTATTGACAATAACCAAAAGATAGCAACAACCTAAGTGTCTAAAGATGGATGAATGTATACAGAATATTATTCTGTATAATTATTTACAGAATATATTCTGTATAATGTAGAATATTATTCAGCCATAAAAAGAAATGAAGTCCTGGTATGTGCTACATTGTCAATAAACATTTGAAAACGTTTTGCTGAGTCAAACAAACCAGGAAGAAGAGGGCAAATATATGTTCTCCTTATATGAGGTGACTTAGAATAGGCAGATCCATAGAGAAAGCTGAATAGAGGTTATGAGGGGATGGAAGGGAGGGAACATGGGGAGTTACTGTTTAATGCATTACAGAGTTTCTGTTGGGGGTGATGAAAGAGTTCTGAAAATAGTGGTAATTGTTATTCAACTTTGTGAATTTACTTAATGCCGCTGAATTGTATACCTTAAAAAAATGGCTAAAGTGATCAATTTTATCACACACACACACACACACACACCTTCCCACAAAAAATAAAAACCTACCTTGAGGCAGGATCTGCATCTAGGAGATCTAAAGGTATGTCTTGACTGTTGTAGGAATTAAGGTAGAGATAACAAACTTGAAGGCAATGAATTTGAAAAGGAAGGGATATATGAGAGTAATTTAGGTAGACCAAATGGGAATGAATGTATCTTATACTATCCTGTGTTCCCTCCAGTACTTAGTATAGTATAATCCCCATCTCCCTTTTCTTCGCCAATGAGAAGAACTTGGGAAGGCAGATGTGGAGGCTGACACCTGGAATTCTGGCTCTGGTGGGTGGCAATTTTATATGAGGGTTACAGTTCAGGGTGGGGGGGTGGGTGGACAAGTTTGGAAGAGAAGATGAAGAGTTCTGTTTCAAGTACCTGAGTTGGAGCGCCCTGACATATTCTGATGGAGATGTCCAGGAGGGAGTTAAAAAATGGTGCAGAATGAAATAAAAGGAAGAAAAAGTCAAGGGTAGAGTCCTGGGAGCTCTCATTATTTCTCGGTGTGGCAGAAGTCAGAGGAGCAACCCGAGAGAAACCAGGGGAGGAGAGTTCAGTTGTGTAGTCCTCTGTCTTGCTGGTTTAGCCTTCTCATTGTTCTTAATGGAGTCATACTTCTCTCTCAGGGTATTCCATCAGCAAGTCTAATTGTTCTTCAGAGGGCCCACACCTCTGGAGTGCTGAAGATGAGTATAGTAAAATGCACTCACGGAAGTGTATTCATGTCTAAAAATTCAGTTGTATTTGGGAGTTGTAGACCTGTAGCCGTCTAACCTTTCCTGATTTTCTAATTCATTTGTCCCTTCATTGCTTCTTTTTTTTAATCCTGCATATGAAGAAAAATTGATGGCTTTTGACCAACATTAATCTCAGGATAAAAGGCATCCGTAAAACCCTGCAATCCCATGGGTAAAATTAAGATGCCTGTATGTTTATGGTTTTCAAAAAGGTTGATGCATTTTTTCCATAAATTTCATTTCTTTTGTTTGATCAGTGGTTTGGAAAATTATTGGGTTTGGGATTCAAGACCTCTTGTTTTACACTGTGCTTTTGAAAGTACACAGCTGTCAGGAGGGAGTGACAGTGTCTGCTTCAAGATTTAATTGAAATCTGTTTGATTCTTTTGCCCTAGTACTCAAAATCTGTCCTGATGAAAAGAGATTTGTGCAATAGTACTAATGAGACATCCTTGGGGGAGGGCGCCAGAAAATGTAAACGGATTAAGGTAGTCTTCCTTTAGTTTGGGAACCACTATTCGCAGCATTTGTTACTTCTTAAAAAAAATTGTGTAAGTTTCCAGGTCCCTCAAGCTAAGCCCAGCCAAGTGCTTTTCAGACAAGACGGCTGTGATTTCTCTTCTGTGACTTGCTCTGAGTTCCTTTCCAGGTGCTGAACTGGCAGCAATAGCAAATGGATACTAACATCTTTCTTCATATTCTTTAGCCTCTTAAACCTGACTAAGCCATAATCATCTTCAGGTTTGGGAGTTATTAAAAAGCCTCCCTGAAGTGATGGAAATGTTCTGAAACTAGGTTTAGTGGTGATGGTTGCATAGCTTGGTAAATTTACTAAAAATCATTGAATTGTACACTTAAAACAGGTGATTCTTCGTGTATCTAAGTTATACGTTACCAAAGTTGTTTAGAAAAACATCCCTTCCAATTGTGAGCACTGCAACCATTTCTCCTGCCTAAGTGCTACTCTTTTCAGGCAACCAAAGCCCTACTCAAAATCCTCTTGGCTCTTGGCCAAGTCCTGGAGGGTTCTCTCAGGAATTTGGCACAGCTTGTGGCTCTTGCCTGGCTCCTCTCCACTTGCTCTGCCCAGTGCATCCGGCACCTAATCTGGTTCAACTACCAGCCAATTCTGTTTCTCTTGTGAAGCTAAAAGGTGAGCAGTTCAGGCTCTCTAGGACCCAGAGGCCAGTTACTTAGTTTGTGGTTTATTCTGATCTGATGCTTGCTGTTTTTTCCCTTACTGTTTGGCCTTTTTACTGCTGTTAACACCTAGGTTACAGGGTAAGCAGACTATTTCAGTGCAACTAGAACCTTGCGGTATGGCCATTCTCAGCGGTTCCATTTGAAGATTCAGTGGGAAGAAAGGTTAAGGAATGTTTCCAGTTGTCTGTATATTTTCTAACCTCTTTATCCTCTTCTGCTTTCCTCCCCAAATTGTCTAGATGACTGAAAATGAGGTGAAAACATTTTCCTGCCTTCACTCCAAATGTCACTCTACCTAGTTGGATTGCAGCAAAGTTTCGTTCATATTGAGTGATTACTGACTTTCTCTTCCATAAGTCATGAGGGCAGGTGTCCTGCCTACCTTTACTGTTACGAGTGGGAATTGAGGCCTTAATACAAACAGGTGGGTTAAATTGCCACACAGGAGGTGGGCAGCCAGAGCACGAAGCGAGGGTGCCCGATTTGATGTCATCCTAGTATGAAAATTATTGAGTTCCCGCCATCCTCACACTGTACTCGGAGGTTCTCTGGTGCTTCCGGTCAGGTGTCTTCGGAAATACAAGGTTGTTAGTTAAGGGTCTTTTTTTAACACGAAGTCTTTATGTCTGTGATGCCCAGTATTTGGATCAAATACAGATTTAAGTTAGAATGCTTTCTTTTTTCTGTCCCAAAGTGAGTGATACTTCTCAAGGTGGTATACTTAATACTCAAAAGGGGAACCTTAGAGGGTGAGATGCACCCACTTCAGCTTGTAATGCTTGCTGTTGAGTAGTTTTGACTCGTGACTACACGCATAGAAGTCTCAGTCTGTGAAAGGGCAGGTGGCATCCTTTGGTGCTTTCCTCCCAAGGATGGCTTCCCTGGAGTTGGACCTGCCTAAGCCACAATGGTGAGAGGGTCAAGTAGTAAGTAACACTTTATAATAGCCCCTAGGGAGCATTTGGGTTCTCTCTGATTCTAGAGTTCAGTCCACAGAGCAAGCCAAAGTGTTTACCTTCTATATGCCAGAGCCAGCAGGTCAATTAGCAGTTGTCCTATGTCTGTAATAAATTAGGCAAGGATTTTAGAAAATCAGGCAGTGGGCAAGGAATAGCTTGTAACCTTATACTGTGCTGCTGCCAAACCAGAGAAGACTGCCTGGTGGCAGCCCTGGGCCTCTTGGCCATCCGGTGTTGGCGTTTTAGGACAGGAATGGATGGGGAATATAGTTTTTAGGCCCTTTCAGGGCTATATCACCTAAACTCTAAACTCATTGGCACTAAAGTAAGTAAAGATTAATTAATACTCTGTAGAAAAACTTTGTAGGTTGCTGGCTTTGAGCCCTGAGTAGTGGAATTTTGGAGCCCAAAGACCTTGTGTCAGTTGGTTTTTGATGATTGGTCTTTGGGAGAGTAGAAACTAATGTGTCAGCAGTACTTCAGCACCCCCTTGGACAGGGTGGGGGGGTCATTCCCAGGGGCTGGGGGTGGTGCAAGTAGGGAGTAGCTGTGGGCTATACACTTTGAAGACTCTGCCAGAGTGTTGCTTAGGGAATTTTTAATATTCCTTAAACATAAAAAAGAAATGTTTGTTGTTATTCCCTTTCTTTGGATGTTTCCTTTCTAACCAAATGGACTCTTTCCCATGTGAAGGAGTTAGAGATACAGCTGTGGGAGTGATCATCTGATGTCAGAGCTCGACAAGACTCAGAGTAGAGTAGCCTTGAGCATTTGATACAGAGAAGACTTCTGTCTCGCTGGGAAAATTATGTTCCATACCCTTTTAAGCTAATTCAGAAGGGAAAATATATTCTATAGAGATAGTTTGAAATTAGCCCTCTTGGTTTATTTCTGCTTTGGAGAGAACAACTGAAGTTTTTTCCATGAAAGTGGTTGAAGAAACCATGGCCTTGGAGCCAGGTAGCCCCACCTCCTGTGGCCTGGAGCTGAGGAAGATCTAGTTGGTTGGTTTGGTTCATGGATTTGAGGTGGAGGGGGGCACATCTACCTTGCTGGGAAATCAGGATCTCTTTGTTGCTGTCAGCCTCCTGAAACAGCTTCTCTTCGCACTTCTGAGTTACAGTCACTCTTCTCGGAAGAGCACATACTTCACTTGCTTTGTCTTTCCCTTCCTTCCCCTTTCCTGTCTCCAAGAACCCTAGGGGGCATCAGAGCTTTTGAAGGGAGCTTCAAAGTCACAATTCCAGTAACTTAGGGATCATTTGGTATCTGAAAAACGGTAATACCATTCTGGAATGTGATTTGAAAGTAGTGATCCTTTTTATAATGAAGAACTGTCCAGAGATGTCTTAGGGACCTCAGCTTGGCCACTTGTCTTTCTCTCACACCCTAAATCAATAACAAGTCAATAACAAACTAATTGTCACACAGATACCTTTTCCCCTTTTCTATACTTCTGTGACATTAAACACTGTGGCCCAAGTAAGCCTTTCATTTATGTTTTTTCTTCTTTCCTGGCACCTGCTTTTCCACGAACATGTGTACTAAGTGCAATAAAAATGAATTACTCTTCCTCCTAACTAGCATCGCATGAGTAATGGGTAGACAGAAATGGACAGAATTCCAGAGCCATTGGTAAGTGTTGAAAGAGAGATATGTACCACGGTGAGAAGAGACACAGAGGAGGAAGTGATGAAGTGATGAACTTTGACGGGGGGTGGGGGTGGGTAGGTGGGGTCATTTAAAGTGAACAGGGAGAAAGGGCATACATACTAGGAAAAGGGGAATGATGTGAACAAAGTTCAAGAAGTTTGTAAGAGTGTGGTACATCCCAGTAACTGCAAGTGTGACTGAAGAAAATGGTTTGTGTTTGGAAGTGTAGGAAAGAAGGCTGGTGTTACATCTTGGTGGACCTTCTGAACCTTGCTGATGGTTTGGATTATTTCCTAAAGATAGTGGAGGGCTGGAGGGCTGTAATATCACATCAGAGGCAAAGAATCACACTTGCTCTTAAACAAGAACACTTTGGCACTCGTGGAGGTGGATCGGAAGGAAATTAAGATTCAAAGGCTGGGGCACCTGGGTGGCTCAGTCAGTTAAATGTCTGCCTTTAGCAGGTCATGATCCCAGGGTCCTGGGACCAAGCCCTGCTCAGCGAGGAGTCTGCTCCCCTCCCCACTTGTGCTTGCTCTCTCATTCTCTGTCTCTCAAATAAATAAAATTTTTTTTTTTTTTTTTTTTTTTTAAGATTTTACTTATTTATTTGACAGAGAAAACAAGTGGGCAGAGAGGCAGGCAGAGAGAGAAGGGGAAGCAGGCTCCCCACTGAGCAGAGAGCCCAATGCGGGGCTCAATTCCAGGACCCTGAGACCGTGACCCGAGCCAAAGGCAGAGGTTTAACCCACTGAGCCACCCAGGCGACCCTAAAATCTTAAAAAAAAAAAAAAATTAAAAAGCTATTATAATACAATCCAAGCTAGATATTGTGGATGCTTTTACCACAATAATGGTAGTGAGTATGAACTCTATAAATAGAAGTCCTAGAGAGTTAGAATCAGTGGGACTTTGCTTTTGGTTGATTGGATTGAGAGGTGAAGACAGAGAAGGGTCTGAGATGATTTCCATTTGATTTGTGGATGGTTATAGGGTTAGTCTGTATAAGACGGTATAAATTGGGGGAGGAGAGCAGAAATTTTGGATTCCTCAGTCTGAGGTAATACAGTATGTCTAGGTGAAGATACTTAGTAGCATTTGGACCTCAGCAAGGTCACAAAAGGTAAAAGTTTAGGGGTCATCCAATTTTATGAAAGATAGGGCCACATGAAATCATTGGGGCCATTTGAGAGAGCTGAGCAGCAATGAGAATAGTAGTAGGAGAAGCAGGAGGTAGAGCCAGGGGAGGGGCGTTTCTAGGAAGAGCTACTGAGAGGGAACAAGTAAGATAAGGATTGAAGTGTCTGAGCCTTTCACAATTAGGAAGCTATTGTCAATCTCGGTGGAGTGATGGAGACAGAAGCCAGACTGAAGAGGGAATGAAAAGATGGACAGAGGAGTCATTAAGAAGTCATGAAGTGGTAACAGAAAAGTCGACTGCTTTTCCAGGAACCTCAGTTATGAAAGCAGGTGGGAGAGATTGGTAGGTTGGCAGGCATACCGGTTTCATGGCCGGGGTCGGGGGTGGCGTGGGTGTGTGTCTGTGTCTGTGTGTAAGATGGAGAGACTCCAGCATATTGGCAGGCTAAAGGAGAAGTAAGCTGGTAGTGAAGAAGTTTAAAATGTGTGACACATGCATGGTGGTGATGGTTATAAACACATGGGTGTACTTAATGCCACCAAGCTGTACACTTACAAATGCTTAAAATGGGGAAATGTAGGCTAGTAGATGGACCCAGATTCAGAGGAGAACCATGTGGATGGGCTGGGCAGCCTCTTGCTGGTGGGACTTTTCTCTCAGATAGGGGAGCAGGAGAGTGAGGGCATCCTTTACTCTTTTCTTGACCATGTGAGAGGCAAGAGCATTGAGAGTGGAAGGGGTTATGGAGTGGGGGACCTGAGAACACAGAGCTAGGGGTACAGGAACCAGAGTGGGTTCCATGAAAGAATTGCTGGATAGGATTGAGGCCCCACCTGTGGTTGGATGTGATGGTGTGGTGTGGCCACATCAGGCTGCACGGCTGACTTTTTAATTTTTTCTCTCCAGCAGCTTAGAAAAGTTTTTATCCCTTCTCTATTCCACTTCTGAAGCTGGTATTTCAAGTGTCACTCTATCTGTCTATGTTTGCCTACTTCTCCACCTAATCTCTGGGCAGCCTTATCAGAAAAGCTGGTGAATAGTGAAATGCACTATCACCCTTGGCTTCCCTTTGTTATCCTGCCTTGAGTGAAAAAGTGGTGCCTTTTCAGACACCCTGGGCTTAAGACAGGTTCGTGGTTTTCTGATGCAGATTTAAAAACTACACACGCAACTTGGATTTAGAAATATTATGGCTGCTTCCCTTATCTCTCTAGGGAAGTGGGCCGGGGCCTGTTGTATAGCATTTCATGCCACTGATACCACTCTTCTAAAACCCAGTTTCTTTTTATAGGGGACAGTGGCTTTGAACCTGTTTGGCTGTTGAAACAAAGCTGTCTCTAGGTCTTAGCTCCTGTCCTGCTCTCCTCTACACCTTGCAGGTCCTGAGCTGGGTGCAGTGGCCTCCTGGGCAGGGCCTGGATAAGGCAGGTCTAGAGCAGGTAGTGGTCATGTGGAAGGACCAAATCATCAGCAGAGCAGAGGGTAGAAACCATCTGGATTCTCCTTGTGGGATTGATTCCCTGATCTCTGTATGTGTACTCCTTCTCCTACCCTGATGGCATTTGTCCAAAGATACTCAATCCGTTTTCATTTGATATGACTTATGTCTCAAATCCTAACAGAATTCTGCCTCGGCAGGCTGGAGAAGTGTATTTACCTATTCACTTATTTATTCAAAAGGTAATTATTGGGATGCTTGGGTGGCTCAGTTGGTTGGACGACTGCCTTCGGCTCAGGTCATGATCCCGGAGTGCCGGGATCGAGTCCCGCATCGGGCTCCCGGCTCCGCAGGGAGTCTGCTTCTCTCTCTGACCTTCTCATCGCTCATGCTCTCTCTCACTGTCTCTCTCAAATAAATAAGTAAAATATTTAAAGAAAAAAAAGAGATAATTATTGTATATCTGCTATGAACCAGGCACTATCCCAGGCAAAATAATAAAACAGTAGTGGACAAATTGGCAAAAATCCTTACCCTCATGGAGCTTACATTCTAGAGAGGAAGACAGACAATAAATAAATAACAATTTAAGTAGTTTGGGGAAAACCAGGAAAGGGGATATGCAGAGTGGGGAGTCCCTTTTAAATAATGTGGTCAGGGAAGGCCACACTAGAGAGGTGACATTTGAATAAATACCCAAGGGTAGTGAAGGAGTTAACTGTGTTCCTGTCAGCTACATCAGAAGACTTCTGCTCTTGAAGGTGAGAGTGTTTTTCCCTCTGCTCACTGTATTATTTCAAGAACGTAGAAAAGTTCTCAGCACATAATGGCTGCTCAGTTCTTTTTGTATGCATGAATGATCTGAGAGAAGAGTATTTCAGATAAAGGGAGCAGCTAGTGCAAAGACTGAGGTGTGTGTTTGGTGTGTATGAGGACAGCAAAGGGGCTAGTCTGGCTGAGGGAGTGTGCACGATGGGTAGCAGGAAGAGGTTAGGAGAGGGGTAAGTTGTGTATGGGGTGTAGATTTTAGGGCTCCCTGAGACCTTTTCAGGGCATCCATTAGGTGTTTCACAAGAATACTAAGATGATATTATTTGCCTTTTCTACTCTTTTATACTCATGAGTGTGCAGTGGAGTTTTCTGGAGGCTACATGATATGTGTGTGTTGCAAGAGATGGAATGTAGAAAGCAGATACTGGAATCCAGCTGTCTTTATAAGACAGACATTAAGGAGCTTTGCAAAAATGTAAAAGCATCACTCTTCTCACTAAATTTTGTTTTGGAAAATATTTTTGTTTTTTATAAAATATGTTAATTATGTGGCTATATAATGGATTGTTATTTTTTAATGAATTAATAACTATTGAAATTTTTTTCTCTTTTAACCTTAAATACATTAAATATAGATAGATCTTTGGGCTCTCAATATTTTTAAGAGTATAAAGGAACCTTGAGACCAAAATTATGTGAAATACTGTTACAAGGTCTTGTAGGCCATTGTAAAAATGTTTGTTTTTTCCCCAAGATGGGAGCTATAGCCATGGCTCTGGCTGAGTCAAACAAGATGAAATTCAGTGAAAGTAGTTAAAAGGTTCTGAGGGGTCCTGAAAACAAAGCGCATAAGTATAGGGTTTGGGAGACATATTTTAGAATAATAAGAATTTGGAGATGTACTATACAGTATGTATCAACAGTTCAGGGTACATTTCAGTCAAGCTCTTTACTTTTTTTCAGTTGGGCTTCCCTTCTGCTAGAGGAGGTAGACAATAAGCAAATAAACCTCATACTGTGTCAAGTGATAACAAATGCCAGAGGAAAAATAAAGCAAGGGTGATAGGAGATTGGTGTTCTTTCATGTAGGTGGTCGGGAAAGGTTTGATTAATTAGGTGATATTTGAGCAAAGATCTGAAGAAAGTGTGTAGCTGTGGGTGGAGATCACCAGGCAAGAGACAAGGAAGGTCAGAGACTCTGGGTGCACAGCCTCCTGAGGGTGCTTGATGAACAGGAAACAGGAAGAGGCCAGTCTAGCTAGAGCCCAAGGAGTGTAGGGGAGAGTGGTAGGACATAAACAAGGAGATATGGAAGTGGGGACAGGCTGCTCAAGGCCTTAGAGGCCATTGTAAGGACTTTGAATTTAGCTATAGGGTGGGAAGCCATTGGAACATCTGATCGGAGGTGTATCACCTGATTTGACTCACATTTAAGTGAAAGCTAGGGCTGCTGTGTAGAAAATATTTGGGGTTGGGGAGCAGAATTTGAACAATGGAAGGGGAGAGAGGCTATTGCAGTCATCCAAGTAAGAGATGATCGTGACTTTGGTGAAGGTGTTGGATTGGCGCTGTGTTTTGAAGATAGACCAAAGTTACTGAGAAACTGAACATGAGATATGACAGAAATTAGGATAATTCTAAGGTTTTTGGATTGAGTGAGTGGGTGGATGGTGGTATCATTTGCTAAGATGCAGAATACTGAGGAAGAAGCAGGCTGAGGGTAGGAATGGGAACCAAGTACTTGGTTTTGTGTATGTTAAGTTTGAGATGCCTGTCAAATATCCAGGCAAAAGGTGTCAAATAAGCAATTGGTTATACAAGTTCAGAAGAGCGAAAATAAATATTCGAGTGCCATCAACTATCTCTACTATGAAATGGTGCTTAAAGCCATGGGACTGGAGGGTTTTCAGAGTGGATTGTGTCTCCTTAATGGGTCATGAAATCAGTACAATGGGGATCAGTAATTTTTTTTAAGTGAAATAGAATACAAGACATCAGAATATCTCAGTAGTAAGGGTAAACTGTGAAAGTTTAAAAAATTATACCTACAGAGAGATAACTGTGTGTACAATTTAAAAATTTTAAGCCATCAGTGATCTTTAGGGAGTAGATGTAGATTGAGAAGAATGCCCAAAACGAGATGATCCTGTGGCCATTTCAACATGCAGCAGATGGCAATGTGTGAGGGACCAGCAGAGGACACAGGGAAGTGGCTAGTGAGGCAGGAGGAGAACCAAGAGAGTGGTGTCCTAGAGGCAGAGAAGAGGGTTGATCAGCTGTGACTCACACTGCAGATAGGTTGCGGACACAAGGATTGAGAATTGGCTGTTAGATTTGACAGTAGGGAAATGATGCACGTCCTTGATGAGACATTTCCATGGAGTGGTAGGGATCAAGCTAATTGCTGTAGGTTCAAAAGAAAGTGGGAGAAGAAAAAGTTGTGATCACAGGCAGTTCTTTCTGGGAGTGGAGTAAGCTAGTCAGAGGACATGGGGATAGGGCATGGTTTTTAAAAATGAGAGAGAGGGAGGTGTTAACGTTAATGGAAATAGTTCCGTTTGGGGGAGGAGGTTAATGTGGGAGAGAGGGACCAGTGTAGGAGGCCATGTAGTTGAGTAGGAGGGGATGGGATTGGGTGCACAGATGGAGGGTTGCTTCAGGTCAGCATGTGGATAGTTGTCTGCTCACTGTTACAGGAGGAAATGCAGATGAGATGGGTATAGACATTAATGATGGGAGTTTGTCGAAGAATGCTAAAGAAGGTAAACTGAAAACCATGTCAAAATTGAAACAGTTGAAGGAGAATGTGTAGATAGCAAATATTTGGAAGGTTGTTGTGTAAAAGAGAGGAACTGGTTTTGTTATGGATGTTGCTTAGAGGGAAATTTTGGACCACTGGGTAAAAAAATGATGGGCAGAATGATTTTGGTCTTCTACATAGAAATTGAGTCCTTGGGAAATTAGCATTTCAAACTGATGGAAGATTGTGAAGACTACTTCCTAAGATAGAAAGTTGCCTGTCATCGGAGGTGTTCCTGTGTTGTGGCTGGTATATAGAAGATGCAAGTGTGGAATGGCTGGCTAGGTTAGATGATCTTTCAGATCTTACCCAACCTTGATCATTGTGTATTTTGTGATTCATGGTAACTGGTAGTAGGCAGACTATACAACTGAGAAACCTCAAATTCTGTTCCAGGTTAATCTCTTGCCAGTTGTTTGTATGTTCTGGGAATGCTCTGGCTGCAGGTCTGCCCCTGGGGGAGGCAGATCATTAAGATGTGACAGAGTGAGTGACTTTACAGGACCTCAAATTTTTCCCAGCAGCTCTACAGTCATCTTTACGGGGGTGTTTATGTCCCTTTGGATTGCCATAGTGTTGGTGTTGTCTGAGCCCCTGTGCTTAGTTGGCCCTACCCAGCACTCTGCCCAGGTGTCAGCCAGACTATTTCCTGAGTCTGCAGAGGGTGTACCTGGCTTGGTGTCCCCTTTAGTCAGCAAAACCTCATTGAACATCTGTTGTGTTCCTAAAACTGGTGCACAGAACTGAACAAAGTAGATGGGAGCGTAACCCCTTGTAGAAGAGCAGCTTTTGGGTTGTGCTTTCCCACAAACCTCAGTGAGCCTTTCTCCCGGCCAGAGGCCCTTCATCACCCTGAGAGCCCAGGTCTTTGTAACTCAGTGCTGTCCTCTTGGTGGTGGGTAGATTGAGGTTCACCTTCTGTCGTGCCCTGAGTTCTTACAATGCATAGAATGGCAGTAGAGGATTCAAACATTCTTTGTAATGGACTCCTCAAAGGTGTTGCTGTTGGCTGGGGTGCGAGAGCCTCCTGAAGAATGCAGACTGATAAGAACTCTGCTAGTACTATTTTAGTTGCCTTGCCCTTCAGCAGCCAATGGGAAGAATTGCTGTGAAACCAGACCGCACTTACTGCCATTTATGAAAGGGCTCCATTTCAAAGGAACAGATGCAGCGATAACTTGTGAGAAGAAAAAGAATCGTGCATTGTGTATCCTTACTAAATTTGCTTGAAACTGCCTGTCTGTCGGTAGCTGAGCAGCAACCTTCGTAACAGGCAGGGTCTGTGATCTGTGTGTACACCTGCAGGTTCTGGCTCTCGGGCAGCAAAGGGCTGGAGCATGCTTTCCAATGCGCCTTGATTTCTCCAGCTGTGTTCTCAGGTGGTTTCTCATAGTGGTGAGGCTTTGGGGTCTGAAGTAGACAGCTCAGGATGCAAAACACGGCTGCATTACTTTCTTGCTGTGTGGCCTTTAAACCTCTTCAACTTGAGGGACGCCTGGATGGTTCAGTGGGTTAGGCCTCTGCCTTCAGCCCAGGTCATGATCTCAGGGTCCTGGGATCGAGCCTCTCATTGGGTTCTCCGCTCAGCGGGGAGCCTGCATCCCCTCCTCTTTCTGCCTGCTGCTCTACCTACTTGTGATCTCTCTCCCTCTGTCAAATAAATAAAATCTTAAAAAAAAAAAAAAAAAAAAGCTCTTCAACTTGAAGTTTCCCCATCTGTAAATGGAGGGGATGGATTCTACCTCAGAGGATTGAGGTGAAGATGCAATACCTGACCGCTAGTAACTATTCGTGCAGTATATTAGCTGTTTTTACCATTATTGATGGAAATCCATCTTTCTTGTTTTAATACTTAAGTTTGGTAGGAACTTACACAAATCTTATTCCTATAGCCCTCCACCATTAACACACCTTCTAGAACAGATGGAATGGAGAGGGTGCAGAGCAATGATGGAACAAAGAAAGTTTTGAAATATTTTTCTTTTCAAAAAACAAAGCTATCTGAGCACTCGAGTCCTGGTGTGTGAGCCATTTATTTAGCTGGAGTATAACCTTTTGTTGCCGGGATTATAAACAACTGGTTAATAATAACTACTGCCACTTACAGGGTCCTGCCATGTGCCTGGCACTGCTGAACATTTTACATTCATTACTTCAGTTCCTGCAAAACTCTGTGATCTTGTGGGTATTACTTCATTTTGTAGATGAGGAAATTATTTATAAGAATCCAGCTTCAGGGATTATTCTTTTTAGATTGGAAGGGGACATCGTTCTTTTTGACTCCTTGTTTTTCTGGTGCAAAATAAAGTTAGAGAAGGTATAACACAGAAGATAGGGCCGTAACCATGTCTTCAGAATTGGAGACTTAGAAGAGAGCACAGAGATCACATTGTCCAGGCTCTTTCTCAGATCTCTCTAGAGAGGGTCATAACCAAGGATAAAGTGGTATGAGAATTCATAACAAAAGTGCTACCTTTTTTTTAGTTAAAAATTTTTTTGAATTCAGCTTTTCCTATTTATTTTTTAAGAGATTTATTTATTTATTCATTTGCGAGAGAGTGTGCAAGCATGAATGGGGGGAGGGTCAGAGGGAGAGGGAGAAGCAGGCTCCCACTGAGCAGGGAGCCCTGACGCAGAACTTGATCCCAGGACCTCGGGATCATGATCTGAGACAAAGGCAGACTTAACCGGCTGAGCCACCCAGGTGCCCCTCCTATTTATTTTATTTATTTTTACATCATGATAAATGTTCTCTTTAATCCCTACCCCCCTACTTCCCTATCTCCCCACCTCCCCTCTGGAAAAAAAAATTACTAAACATAATAAAAACATGAGTGGCAGGCAATAGAAAAAAAATAGCACATGTACAAACCCAGGAATTGTAAGAGTATAATATAACTTAGTGTAATAAACTTTATAGGCAAAATACTGAATAAATACTGGTTTTTAGAGCAAGAGACTATTAAAAAATAGGCAGGAAAATATGAGAAAGAACTTTCAGAAATGAGATCTAAAAATGTTGAGATTAAAAACTGAACAGCTGATTAGAGAAAATGAATAAATCTAAACATTAAGGGATTATCTAGAATACAGTATATTGAACAAGGGGAAAACAGTTTTTTTTATTCAAGTAGAATTAACATACAATGTTACATTAGTTTCAGGTATACAGTATAATTCAGCAGTTCTATACATTTCTCAGTGTTCATCAAGATAAGTGTACTCTTAATTTCCTTTATTTGTTTTCACCCACACACCTCCCCTGTAGCAACCACTAGTTTGTTCTCTGTATTTGAGTCTTTTTTTTGGGGGGGAGGGGGGTCTTTTCTGTTTGTGCATTTCTTTTGTTTCTTAAATTCTGCATATGAGTGAAAACATACCGTATTTGTCTTTCTCTGACTTATTTCACTTAGCATTATACCCTCTAGAACCAACCATCTTGTTGCAAATGACAAGATTTAATCATTATTTTTTATGGTTGAGTTATACTTCCTACTATATATCCCTCACATCATCTTGATCGAGTCATCTATGGATGGATACTTGGGTTGCTTCCATATCTTGAAAAGTGCTACATTCTTGCTAGTATCTCTTAGGACATCACTCCCTGTCCAGGCTTACCTTTGCATTTTTAGATACAACTTTTTTGGGTAGCAAGGTAGAAGTCTCTGTAACATGTATCCAGTTCTCTTCCACCTTCCCCAGCCATGCAGGCCAAGGCCAATGCTTTTCCCCAGGACTGGTCCTTCCAGTGTGGAGTTTCTGGGCTCCCATACTGAATCCCTTGAGGAGATTCTGTTCCCCTCATCAGCTCCAAAGAAACTGTGTTTCCACTACAGGTCAGGCTCTAGCTACAAAGACCTGGTCCTTACCCTAAGGAAGCTCTTAGTGGAGGAGGGTGCCATTTAAATAATGACTTTGTGAACTGAGAGTTGCAGGTGAGTAATACAGTATGACTAAAGAACAGATCTAGGGTTTGAGGAAGGGCACGGAGGTAGGGTAGAGACTGGTTTTTCATGTGTCCTCAGCATCTTACTGAGTGTCAGTTTGATGCTAAATAGGATGGGAAGTCAGAAATAAGCTGAGGATGGACTAGTGCAGAAACAAGAATGCAGGAGAAAGACTGCTTTCCCAATTGTATTTTGGGCTTGCTTCCTAGGTACCTGCAGAACCTTAGATAAGGCTGTGAGAGAGAAGCCATTGGTGCCCGAGATGGGAAGTAGTAGGAGGCGACAAGGAGTCTCATTCCCAGACTGTCTGGTTCAGTCAGCTCATTGCCTCCTGAGGTGAGGGCCTCAGTGTTCCCATCCACAGATGATAGTAGCCTGAGTGGCCTTTGTTGCAGAAAGACTGATGAAGAGCTCAAGGCACTTGGAAACATTGGTCTTTGTTTCTGAGACAAAACACAGGAATCTCTATAATCTGAAATGCAGTTTTCATCTAAGTTTCCTCCTAATCACATTCCCAAACCTGCCTTCCTGTAGATCTACTTACTGCTAAGATCCTTTCAGACAGGTCACAGCTCTGACTGAATGGGTTAGGGAAAGAAGCATTTCTTAGATTCCTTAATAAGATTCAGAGATTTACACATCTGCTGGTATATTGATGCTGCAGTGGCTAGGGAGAAAATTAAACTTGACTCTGGTTTCATGCTCTTTATTTTTTTTTTTTTAGAGAGGGAGAGGGAGATTCCTAAGCAGTCTCCACACGGGGTATGGAGCCTGACGCGGGGTCCAGTCCCACGACCCTGAGATCGTGACCTGAGCCAAAACCAAGAGTCGAACACTTAACTGATTGGGCCACCCAGGTGTCCCTGGTTTCATACTCTTAAAGTATAATTCCTACTTTCTTGTTTTGTTTCTTTCCCTTTCCTATTTTTTAAGGATTTTATTTATTTATTTGAGCAAGAGAGAGAGAGAATGAGTGGGAGATGGGGCAGGGGCAGAGGGTAAGGGAGAAGGAGACTCCCCACTGAGCAGGGAGTCTGAAGCAGGACTCAATCCCAGGACCCTGGGGTCATGACTGGAGCCAAAGGCAGCCGCATAACCAACTGAGCCACCCAGGGTGCCCCTCCCTTTTCTTTCTTTTCTTTTCTTTCTTTCTTTCTTTTTTTTTTTTTTAAGATTTTATTTATTTATTTGACAGAGATCACAAGTAGGCAGAGAGGCAGGCAGGGGGAAGGGGGAGAAGCAGGCTTCCTGCTGAGCAAAGGATGTGGGACTCAATCCCAGGACCCTGAGATCATGACCTGAGCCAAAAGCAGAGGCTTAACCCACTGAGCCACCCAGGTGCCCGCTCCCTTTTCTATCTTTAAAGATAGTTCTCCCCTCCTACAAGTAATCATCCACCTACTCTAAGTTAGAGATTGAGTGTTCTCATAACCGGCCGTGAGTCAGTGACAGCTTTTTACTCTTGTTGTAAATAGAAACATAAATTTTGTTCCTACATGTACTTCATAGGCTGCCTCTCCAGCATTTTCCTCCACAGCCAAGGAATGTGCAAGGCTTCTGAGTCAGCAGTCAACTGCCACGGGACAAAACATGCAGGATATTGTCCACTGGCAGAAATTGCACCAGTGCCCTGGAAACCTGGCATCATCTCCTCTTCCTCTTCCCTCCTCAGACTCCTCACTTCCCATTTCCCTTCCTTCTACACCTTGGCTTTTCAGTCCCCAGGATTTCTGGACCCCTCCGGCCAGTTTTCCTGGTCTTTAGGTTCCTGTAATTATGAATACAGAATTTTCCCAGGATACTAGGATGTTTGGCACACAGGGATGGTCCAGGAGAGGCCAGGAGAAGCAGGATCTGAGTTGACCTTCAGAAATGAGGGAAATGAGGGCGACAACAGGAATGGCCCTTTTGCAGTTCTCCCCAGCTGCTCTCAGAATGAATCAGAATGCCAGATTCCCCTTGCTAAATGACACAGTCGCAGTCCAGCAGAGGTACAGAGTAATGCTGTAGCACTTGGGAGTATCTTCCTGCTGTGGTCATTTGGCTTGCAAAGTAGGAAAAGTGAGGCAACCCAGGGGAATTAATCTTGTGTTCTCTTACCTTGGGTGCTTGTCACATTGTTCCAGGAACCAACTTACCTCTATTTATCTGTTGTCATTAGTGACCTGCAGGTCGAAATCCCTTAGACTGTGCATTTAATACTTGACTGCTGCTTGTGAGCAGACTGTCTGCAGCTGTCTGGGAGCTGTGGCTGAAACCCGAAAGTCAACAGAAGGATTGGGGGCCAGTTATTAATGAAGGTGTTCATCTGGGGTGGGGGTTGATTTGGAAACGCTCTGTGGTGGTTAGTAGCTTTGTGGAAGTGAATATTTCAAACAGTGGGCGACAGCCAACCAAGGAGGTATTAGTGTACAAAGCAGAATTTTTCTTTGAAAATAAATGCCCAAGACACTTTAGGGAGTTGTAAGCTTAAGACGGGCATTATGACAGAGGAAAGGCTTTTAGAAATAATGTTGCAGGATGTTTAAAAAGATTTTATTTATTTGAGTGGGAGAGAAAGAGCGTGGGCATGCGTGCAAGCGAGGGGGTGGTGGCAGTGGGAGAGGAAGAGAATCTCCAGCAGACTCCACACTCAACATGGAGCCAAACTTGGGACTTGATCTCAGGACCCTGGGATCATGACCCAACCCAAAACCAAGAGACAGATGCTTAACCAGCTGAGCCACCCAGGTACCCCAAAGTTGCAGGATTTTTAATGTGTTGGTTTCAGCAAGAACATCCTGGTACTAAGTGCTCCGAATGCTGGCAAGGAGTAGAAGGTGACTGCTTTTTAGGAACAAAAAGAAATCATTTTCTTCTTTGACAAGAGGCAAGGTGATCAGACCAGGTGTTTTCAGAGCTTTCCAAACATTATGACTCTGGTGGAGTCAAAGTCGACTATGAACAGAGGTCGGGCATGCAGGGTCAGGATTGCAAAATGCTGTCTGTTTGCCAAAAATGCAAATAAAGCCACGGAAATCTACACAATGAAGGCAAGAGGCAGTCACTCTGGGACCTTTGTTTCCAGTCATCAGTTGTTACCTGTTACCCTTCTGCCTTTGGATAGACATGTCTTTTTTCTGCTCTTGCAAGACCTCTTTTTACTACATACCATTTCTAAGATAAGCCTTGGCAAGTAAGAAAAAGAATGGGCTCTTTTTAGGAATTTTAAAATACTTCTCTTGCCGCATATTGTTTCCTAGAATAAACTTTTATTTAGGAGGAACTGGAGGTTAGTTCCAGTTAATTCTGTTTCTTGATGGACTCTTGGCCAAGTGGCTACTGAGACAAGCTGTCTTTTGTTGTGGTGTAGTTTTTCTATCTAGAGCCAGGAGAGGTTGTTGAGTAAGTATATATCTGAGATGAGAAGCCATGTTGGTGTGTTCCGGGTGAAGAGTGCCGCGTCTGCTGACGTAAAGGGAGAATGTCGGTTCTCAGTGGATAGCTATTGCTTTCTCCCGCAAAGCTTAAGACGGGTCTCCTGTTGATGTGGTTTAGCCTTGTAATATCATGGTAAGGAGTAGAGAGATGAAGGTTGTTACTTCTTCACAAAGGGGGGTTCTGTTGCATAGACATTTACCCAATATAAGAGCTTCAGGACAGAACATGGTCTCAACTATGTCCAGAGCTTGGTGCCTTCTTCTGACGGTTGATTTTTTCAGCACATACAGTTTAATGTTTCCCAGTACTCTTGGGTTGCTTCTCTAAAAACTGAGTGAGTCACTTACCTCTGTACCCCTCCTGACCACAGTGGATCAACACCCCCCCTTCCTCTTTCTCCCACCATCTCCAAGAGTAAGTCTTCTTTAAAGCCAAGTTTCAGTGCAGTCCTGTTGTCACACTAGTAGCAAGTGTGACCCTAGTGTGACACAGTAGTATGCCTATGATGGAGCTAGTTCAGACTAGAACACCAGGAGTGAGCGCTGTGACCGTGAGGATTTTCTTAGTACTAACGTCAGAGAACTTCAGAATTGGAAGAGGAGTTTAGGGACCATCCAGTGTAACCCCTCATCTTACACCAGGGAAAATTGAGACCTGGTAAGGCAAAGTAACTTGCCCAAGGTCATGCCACCAATATCTGGCACAGGGGGCTCGGAGCTATATTAGTGCTCATCTCCTTGCTCTCACCCACTTCTCTGTTCTGACTGTGCCTTAGTTTTCGCTCTTGGTCCTTTGCCTCCCACCTCCCAGTAGGAATTGTAAGTTGTGATGATACATGCATGAAACATGGTACAAAAATGATGAAACAGACTCAAGGGAGTGAGTGCATTAAAGGAGCATGTAAAGTGCCTTCTCCCATCTTAAAGCTTCTGTCCAGCAAACATAGAGTGGTTGATGTGTAGGTGTTTCTGATAAGTGGAAAGTGTAGACATTATCATTACTTTCAGATATGTTTGTGGGCAAAATGAAATGGCTATAAAGTCTTCCCGCCCTGCAATCTACCACACGCATGGGCAGGACTTTTTCAGTCCTTTAAAACCCTACTGACTTGGCAGCTTTTGAACTTTGTGCTTCTTAGACTAATGTGACACTGCACTTTGCTTCTCCTCAGACCTCTCTCCACTGTGCCTCACAACCTTGTTAGAGAGCTCATCTTTCTCTCCCAATTCCTTACAAGTTGACGAGTCCCAGATCTCACCCAGGGCCCATGGCTCTCTCTTCCCATGGACTGTCCTTGTGTGATTGGACCACTTTTGAAGATGCAGCTACCATCTGTATGCTAATGACTCCTGAATCTGGGCCTGGGTTCCCGGCTACTCCCCCGAGCTTCAAATACATACCTGACTGCCTAGCAGGTACCTCTCTTAAGGCAGTTCAGACGTAATAAGCCAAAAGGGAGCTCACTACTCTCCCCTCACAAATGAGTTCTTCTATTTTTAATTCATTTGCCTGGTGTCATTATTTACTCTGTGGCCTAAGCTGAAAACCCAGAAATCATTCTTGAGTCTTTCATCTGTAAAAGTCACTCACAAGCCTTCCTACTTTATTTCTTTTCCTACCTTCCACACTTCTTCCCTGCCTGGCTAACACTGACTTATCCTGAAAGACTCAGCTGTCACCTTTCAGAGGTTCATCTTCAACGAGGACCCACTACAATTAGGTACTCATCATCTTCGTTCCCAAATCCCTTACACCTCTGTCTCTCTAATGATACTTAGCTAAGTACGTTTAACATTCTATTTATGAGTCTGTCTCACCCACTAAGCTGTAAGACCCTTGAAAGCAAACATTGTCTTACTCATCTTTCCATCCCTGGTGTCACAGAGTGTGCCTGGAATACAGAAGGTATAGGATATACATTTGTTGAATAAATGACTGTGATACTTCAGAACTTCATCTGAGAAGGAGTTACGTCTCCTAAAAAATGTTTATAGGTAGAAATTTGGATTTGCTAACCATTCCTTTTTCTTTCTTTATTTTTGTTAGATTAATGTGACAGAATCAAGTGGATCAACAGCCATCCCGCTGCCCCCTTTGTTGGGGGGTGCTGAGATTGGGGAAGCATGGAGGACAGTAAGAATGAGACGATGAATCGCGCTCACGTCCTCTTTGACCGGTTTGTGCAGGCCACCACCTGCAAGGGGACCCTCAAGGCCTTCCAAGAGCTCTGTGACCACCTAGAACTGAAGCCTAAGGACTACCGCTCCTTTTATCACAAGCTCAAGTCTAAGCTTAACTACTGGAAAGCCAAAGCACTGTGGGCAAAGTTGGACAAGCGGGGCAGCCACAAAGACTACAAAAAGGGAAAAGCATGCACTAACACCAAGGTAAGGGTTCGGTTTCTCCCAGACCTTGGGGTCACTGACCTCAGGATTTAGCCACAAAAGAAAAGATTGTGAGGGCAAGTAGGCCGAAGAAAGGGATTGAGCAGAGGTAGACTGGGTGAGAACTAGACAGTCTAGCAGAGACTTAGTACAGAAAGTCAGACTCTGTGAGTCCATTACCTGTATTCGGTAGACTGTTCCATGTCCCAGACTCTGTTCTTATTTCATATATTCACATTGAACAGAGTTTTAGCTATTTAAGTACAACCCTGAAGTCAGGTGATATAGGAGCTCCCCCCCCCCCCCCCCCCCCCCCGAGAGCTCTGTTTTGAATTTCGCACTGTTAGGAGGATGCAGGTTGCTTAGCAAAGAAGAAGCCATGCCATGTTAGCATCCTATTTGAACATGGCTTCGTGGTGCCTGGCATGTCATCTTTATAAAGTTGTCATTCCATACTCAGTGACTAATAAGGTCTAGATAGTATTTGCTAACTTGGGGATCTGCCACAATCTTCAGACCTCTTTTCATCCATATTCCAAAGGTTTGTTTTGATAAACAAGGGCTTTGTGAGCCAAAATATTTCTTTTGCTTTCTTCACGATCTAGGGAAATAGAGTTTTCATGAAATAGGTGAGTTATTCAGTCACCTGTGCAGGGGGTAGGAACAGGGAAGTGAGAAGGGACAGTCTATTTCCTGCTTTCCTCCTTATGTGAAAACACCTTCTGTGAGAAGTTTGGAAAAAACTAGCAGAGAAACAAAATTGCAAATGACTTCATGACTAGATTATTAGTGTCCTTTCATGAGTTTTAATTTGCCCTGTGTGGAGACCTAGAGACCCTTCCCCCATGGGTTTGCCTCTGGTAGATACTGATCAGCAAAATTCAAGAAATTCAGAGAGGCATGACTGAGTGCGGTGTTTATTAAGCATAATACAAATTAGTTAAGTGTCCATTCTCACCTTGAGTACTTTTCTAGAATATTGGTTTTTAACATCATTTCCCTAGACTTTCAGTCCTAAGATGGTGATTTTAGAGCTCTTTTTATTTTAGCACATAAAACTTGGGCTCTTGAAAGTTGCCTTCTGGGAATCCTTGAGTGGTAGATTCATTTCAGGACTCTGAACTATGTATTTAATAATCTGTGTCTCCTTGGATAGAAATCTGCTTGACTTAGAAACCTTTCAGGTCCTCTCCTGTTAATAAGAGGTGACATGTGATTTTCGAGTCATTCGTTGAAATGATGACCACTTCAGTATATTGTAGACCTCCAAGGTGAACCAGTGCCGGGTTTATGTGAAGCACTAACAGTTAACAGTCTCCTCTGTCCATAACAATCACCAGCTTTCTCTCAAGCCATTGCAGATGCTCTCCTGTGACCCAGACAGGTCTGAAGATATCTTAGGAGAATAGCCTTACTTGGAGGCTTTAGGGAATGATGGTTATCAGATCATGAAACTGTTACAGAAATGTGAGCTTTCCTAAGAGGTGCTGCCTTTGCCCTGAAAGCAGATGTGTTTTTCAGTGTCTCATCATTGGAGCTGGGCCCTGTGGTCTCCGTACGGCCATTGACTTATCCTTATTGGGAGCTAAGGTGGTCGTTATTGAGAAACGAGATGCCTTCTCCCGCAACAATGTCTTGCATCTCTGGCCATTCACCATACATGATCTGCGAGGTCTGGGTGCCAAGAAGTTCTATGGCAAGTTCTGTGCTGGAGCTATCGACCATATCAGTAAGTAAAACCAATCCTCCTGCAGGATCCCACGCCTGCCATCTACCCACTTGTTCAATAGAAAGAGAGAGATTATTTGAGGAATCCATACTCAATAGCCCAATTTGTTTTGGTATCATTAACGTCCAATGTGCTTGGAGTCAAAATACCTGTGATGTGGTGGTTTATAACCTAGGACTCTTACCTGCAAGTGTTATCTCCTATGACATGAATTTAACTTAAGGATTTCTAAAGTTAGGTCTTGAACGCTTCCTGAGCACTTGCAGTGGGTGGGATGGGCATTGGGCCAGCCTAGGAAACACTACCAGTTTGAGCCTTGACCCTCTGGTGGTTCTTAGGCCAGTGGAAAAAGCACAAAGCATGAGGCTCTCTCTAACGTGATATGCTAGATACTCTACTAATGTAAGGACAAAATGCTGCAGGGTCAGTACTGGGGAAACCACAGTTTTAGAAGCAGCCTCCTAGTTTAGTCACCAATGGCAAATCAGTAACGAGATTCATTTGGTTAGATGATTCTCATGAGGTCTACAGCACGGATAACTCTGGCTCTAATTTTGTCATCTCCAAGCTCAGCTTGGGCCTGTGCTTCTCTGAGATCCTATAGAGTAGATACAGGTCAGTGCAGACGTGGTTTTCTCTCCATGACTGTCAAGTGGCGTATCTGAAAGGTGATTCAGAATAGACGATGTCTACATTATGAAGTTTTGAGTCTTGTTTATTAATCATCATTAATGATTCCAGGAGATTCTTATCAAGGAACTTTTGTTCTGAGCTCCTCCAGATGTGTCCTGCAAATACATCAAACTGTTGTACTGTTTGCTCTTCGTAGTGGTTGTGCCAGTTCACCAACTGGCCGGCAGCTGCCACAGTCCATTGGCAGAGGAAACACTCTGCCCATCTGTTGGGCTATAATATGTAGAGCATCTTGGAATCCAGTTGTCTGCAAATATTAAATGTATGCTAGAAGGGGATTTAATGAGCCTTTAGGAGTGTGACTTAGAAGAGTGGTGGTTGTGATAAGCTGGGGGGAAAAATCAAAATGACTTAGGTGAGGACCTGCATGCACCACGTTAGTCAGAGGCTGCAGGTGAGATTGGTCTTAAGAGAGGACCAAGGTCATTTGATTTGTCTGGATTTATCTGCCTTATGTGGAATTTGTTTCGGAGCTGAGAGAGTCCTACATTAGGGACTAGATTTTTATCTCAGTAGGCCTGGGGCTGCTACTGTGTCTGACACTTAGTGGTCACACATTAGACACAGAATAAATAAATCTCACTGTGATAAGGAGCAAGATTTTCACTCATTTTGAGCCTCAGTTTCTGTGCCTCTAAACCAGTGGTGGGAGAGGGAATGGTAAAAGACTAAGGTTGGATGAAGGTTTCCCCTTCTCACTTTTTTAAGAGTGTGTGAGATCAGGATGAAAGGGAGATGCTGTGGGAATCTCAGGAAGTAGTGCAGCCCTTTTGTATCAAACTGGAAAACCCACCACAGGGCGCACACCTTTTGCCTTCTATAGTAAATCCCTTGTCCTCTCGGGATTGTGGATTCCACTAGATGACTGTGGCTCTGATGGAATCGGGGGAAGATGGAGAAGAAGGTCTCCTGTTGGCCACAATCTGTGTTGTCTCAGAGCTTTTGGTTGTTTTGAACACCCAGCCCAAAAGGTGGGAGTGGCCTTGCATGTCTTTTTAGAACATCTCTTGCACTGAATTGTATTTGCCCTTAAAAAAAAAAGAAAGAAGCTATAGACCGTGGCTTGGAAAATGTCTCCAGCTACAGGAGGCTTTGAGAATGTGGATAAACTGTGTTGGTGGGCGGGTAAAAACCCAAGCAGTAATTGCTCACTAGTACTCTCTTTTTAGTGTGCCCTCACTGGTATCATCTTTTTGTTCCTGCAGGTATCCGTCAGCTTCAACTAATACTTTTGAAAGTAGCCCTGATCCTGGGCATTGAGATCCATGTCAATGTGGAATTCCAAGGTCTTGTACAGCCTCCTGAAGACCAAGAAAATGAACGTGAGTTAGGTTGAACAAATGAAGGAAGGATTAAAGGGCATGGAGTGTGTGAGAAAAAGATGAGCTCAGTGGAGAAAAGTATAAGAATCTGTGGGTTGTTTTCAGAACTAGTTAAAGAGGTTTCTTCAGTTGTACAGCGTATCTCTTTCAAGGGACTTTTGGCTTAATGAGGAGGCTTTTGACATAGTATTAGATGTTGCAAGCACTTGTATTCATTATAACAAATCATGTTGTGGGGAACATTCTTTTGTGAGCCTTCTCGAAGGCTTTTTTCCCTGTGTTTTGTATCCCATGCTTTTACTCCTAGTGTTTTCAGTTTGGGGTTTTGTGCAGTTTGTATCTAGAGGTGACTTAGGTGTATGAATATAGTCTGGGTAATGACCTTCATTTTGACTTTGGTCCACAGGGATAGGTTGGCGGGCACTGGTCCACCCCAAAACCCATCCTGTGTCAGAATATGAATTTGAAGTGATCATCGGAGGGGATGGCCGTAGGAACACCTTGGAAGGTATTGGTCAATGCTGCTTTGCCTGGCTCATAGCAGAGTGAAGGGTGACCCCCCACCCACCCACCCAACACTGCAGGGAGAATTTGTATCATCAAAGAATCCACATTCCTTAGTATCTGCTTATGTGTGCTATCTATTCTAACTGAATGATAGACCCAGCCTTGCACTAGCCAACTGGTATTTGGGTTCACTTCTTACAGGGCACTTTTGTTAGGTCACTAAGAGGTAATTAATTGGTTGACACTGCTGGATTGTATCTATGTTTAGTAAACTAGTGGCTTCCTTTTCTTTCTTTTCCTTTTCCTTTTCCTTTTCTTTTCTTTTCTTTCTTTCTTTCAGTGGAATCCATTGCACTGAGTAGTATTCTGGTCAGTTAGATTTCACATTGTTAGTGTGTGGGAGACTTTGACTTCCTTCCTAAATTCATACATTTTTTGGCAGGTAAACACCTTATTTTCAGAAAGAGAAGAATTGCTCTAAAATTTTTCCCATTGATTCCCATCCCGCATGTTCCTCAATTCTTCATCAACACCTGTTCCTGTTTGAAGTGATCTTCCTTCTTCTCTAGAGAGCCTTGGTCTCCTCTGAAAATTTCTTTCCTTCCAGGATTTCGCCGGAAGGAATTTCGTGGCAAGCTGGCCATTGCCATTACAGCAAATTTTATTAACCGAAATACAACAGCAGAAGCCAAAGTGGAAGAGATCAGTGGAGTGGCTTTTATATTCAATCAAAAATTTTTCCAGGAACTGAGGGAAGCCACAGGTTGGTGTAGATGCCTCCAAAGCAATAGGGATAGAAGTTTAAATAACTACTCGTGATTTTTCTCTCAGAGGGTTTGGTAGAGTGGGTGGTCATTGGCATTATTGCTATTGTTTGCCCCGCTGCTCGCTGTTTCTCTAGTGCTTTCCTTACCACTGTCTCCTCCTCTAGCGTTCTTTATCCTCTTTACAGTGACAGGGCTGCTCTGGGCTTAGTTTCTATCTATTTGTTTGTTTTTAAGGGGCCGTTCTGCCTTTTACCAACTCTTCTCCAACCCTTTCCACTATGCTGTGGCTCTAAGTGATGGTGCTCAATACAGTAAGCTACTGATGGGTAGTTCTCTGGTTCTCTGGAATCTGACTTTAGATACTGAGTATACAGTCTCCTGGTGTTCCAGTTTGGGCATGAAGTAAACCACGTGCTAGATAGGAATGAGATTATTGTATGATAGCTTTTGAATAAATTAACTTATTTTGCTGCTGCAAAATCATGCATCAGATTTCATTTCTCTGTTTTCTTGAACATGATTGCTTTCCATTATATCTGTTTTTTAGGTTATTGAATTACTATTGAATTAAAATATTATTGAATTAAAAACATCAGTAGTTCACGCTCTGCTTCCAGACATCTAGTTATCTGTCCTGTTAAGAGCAGAGGTGAGGGGCGCCTGGGTGGCTCAGTGGGTTAAAGCCTCTGCTTTCAGCTCAGGTCATGATCCCGGGGTCCTGGGATCGAGTCCCACGTTGGGCGCTCTGCTCAGCGGGGAGCCTGCTTCCTTCTCTCTCTCTGCCTGCCTCTCTGCCTTCTTGTGATCTCTGTCTGTCAAATGGATAAATAAAATCTTTAAAAAAAAAAAAAAAAAAAGCAGAGGGGATTCTCCCAGTTGCTTTGATGACTATCAAGACGTTTAATTTGAGAACTAACCCTGACCTCTTACTGGAAGTTGACCTTTCTTTTTCTTCCAGTCCTTCTATTTCTGCTTACTATTGATCATGGTTTTTAAGATAACTTAGGGTATCAAGTGAATTACAGAGCAGTGCAGGTATGAACATAGCTCACCCACTTCTCATGAACCGAATATGCAGGAAGTAAGAATCTGGGCTCAGACATCTTTTTATTTTCAGTTTCTCTGCGTAGAGTGTTACAGCCTGGTCTCTGTGGACACATGTAAACGTTCTGGCTGCCCTAACGTACCTTCATTTCAGCAAGCCCACATGTGACAGATTTGCTTTCTGGTTGCAGGTATCGACTTGGAGAATATTGTCTACTACAAAGATGACACACACTATTTTGTTATGACAGCCAAAAAGCAGAGTTTGCTAGACAAAGGGGTGATACTGCATGTGAGTAATGGATTTCTTTCAAACCTCTTTTTATGTTGTACTAGGTAATGTGACCACTAAGAGAAAAAATTTTATTGTGTGATGAGTTTTTCCTGCAAGAAGGAAAATGAGCACCCAGTTCATCTCCTGGAAACATGTACTCCTCTAATGTTTTTTAGTTTAACTTCTAAAAAATCTTTTGTTATGGAGAATTTCAGATGTAAACAAAAGTAGAGAGAATCATATAGTGAACGCCCCCCCCCCCCACATGCCCTCTATCTCGCTTTAACAATTGTCAACACATGGCCAGTATTAGTTCAGTAATGCCTCACCCCACTCCCCACTCCTGCCATTGGATTGTTCTAAAGCAAATCTCAGATCTCAGTTATTTTGGTACCCAGTTTAATTTTAGGCGATTTGGTATGTCATTATAACGAATTCTACATGTGTCTGATTAGTAGTTGGTTAATAGGTCGTCTTTTGGGACAGGGTGGTAGGGGGAAGGGAGTTTGACCTGGAAGTCTGAGAACGGTTCTGGTTTTACTGCAGATATGTCTCAGAAGTCTAGGGAACACTGGCTGGATCAAGGTGTATTTAGACCTCTTCATGATCTAACAATCATGAGAGGTCTGCTTCAGTCTTTTTTCGAGGTGGATAATTGTATGACATTCCCTTAGATGATGAACAAAATATGAAATCAGAGAACCACAGGATAGGTGGTTCTTTAAGGAGAGTCTCTTAAGTCTTATATGGTGCTCAGTCTGAATCAGAATTACTATTCCCATGTGATGAGTTGGAAAGAAGAGGCACCAGATGTGCTGATTCAGGCCTCTACAAGTCTTACCACAGACTCCTGGCTGAAGTTCAGGGTGCCTTTGTCTCTGCAGCACTGAGTTATACTGTTGCCATATCTGAGAGCAGCGTTGGGGGCAAGCCAGTGATGGGGGCAAGCCAGTGAGCACGTGCCTGCTGCACAGCCTCTTCCCAGTCACAGACCTCATTATCTGTTTCTCAGCCTTGAGCTCCTTTATGTACATGAAGAGAAACAGGACAGAGCAGTTCATGCAGCCCATTCTGCCAAAAACATAAGCAAGATGTACTTGGTTTGATGCTTTATCAATAAGAAATAGCCAGTGAACCCGGGGATAGGCTGTGGACTAAATTAAGACAAATCTACCATCTTAGGCAGAATAGTGGTATTAGTTGAAATTATTGTTTTATTGTGCTTCACAGTTAGTGCTTTTATTTATTTATTTATTTTACGAAATTGTGGGCTTGTGGCATCCTTGCACTGAACAAGAGTATTGGTGCAATTTTTCCAAAAGCACTTGCTCATTTCATGTTTCTGTGTTATATTTTGGTAATTCTTGACAGTACTTCAGACATTTTCATTATTTGTTATGGTGATCTGTGATCAGGGATTATAACTTGCTGAAAACTCTAATAATGGTTAGCATTTTTTAGCAATAAAGTATTTTTTAGTTAAGGTAGGTTCATTTTTTTTTAGACATAATGCTATTGCACACTTAATAGATTACAGCATAGTATAAATATAACTTATATATACTGGGAAACCAAAAAAATTCATTTGACTGCAAGTTGTGACATTCATTTTATTGTGACGGTCACATTGTGGTGGTCTGGAACTGAACTTGCAGTATCTCGAAGGCATACCTATATATAGGAACAGTCTAGAATGCCCAGACCTGATATACTTTTGCTTTTTGATTATTCTTCTAGAATGCAGGGGCCATGTTTCTATGTGTGCTGCTAATACTAAACCGGTTGTAGTCACTTACTCGATGTTGAACAAACATGGTTTCAAGGACCAACTTGAGTATTTGTGTTTTGACTGTTAACATCTTGTAGTGGTAGCTGGAAGTACCATCAGGGACACTTGGAAACAAACCATAGGCCCCACTTTAGGAGAATAGAGATCTGGCTCAGTTAGCCAGGAATCTCCAAAACAAAAAAGGAATTTTTCAGTCCTTTATGTGGAAAGCCCTTTTTCCTCTCATCATTGTTTTTCTTTGTTGGTGGGTTTCTATGGAGCCTTTCAGAATCTTATTTTGAAAACCTCTGTTCCATTTTCAGTGTATTTCTTCTCACCCCCTGGCTGCTGTTGCTCCCACCTTACATCTTTTTGGCACTAGAGCTTTCAGGTGCTTCCTTTGGGTTTGATGAATTACACAATGCTGAGTATTTCATATGTTCCCATTTGCCAGAAGCTGTTTGCTACCCAGAAGATAACGATCGCCAGTATAACATAAATTATAAAATACATTTTCAGTTTAGAAAATACCATCACATAAATTATTTTATTTGGTATTCAAAACAACTCCATGAGTTGGATTAGGCAAGATTAAAGAAGTATGACATGCTCCAAGTAAATGGAAATACCAGGGGGCAAACCTATGCTCTTTTAGAAACAGCCTCCCCCATGGGGCACCCAGGTGGCTCAGTTGGTTGAGCATCTGACTCTTGATTTTGGCTCAGTTCATGATCTTAGGGTTGTGGGGTCATCAGGGTCCAGGCTCAGCAGGGAGTCTGCTTGGGATTCTGTCTCTCTCTCACTGTCCCCATCCCCGCCGTGCTCTCTCTCTCTCTCTTTCTCTCTCTCTTTCTCTCTCTCTCAAATAAATAAATATTTATTTATTTATTTATTTTTAAAAGAAGGGCCACCTGGGTGGCTAAGGCAGTTAAGCATCTACCATCAGCTCAGCTCAGGTCATGATCCCAAGGTCCTAGCCTACCCAGTGGGGAGCCTGCTTCTCCTCCTCCCTCTGTATCCGCCCCTTCCTGTGCTGTCTCTCTGCTTTCTCTCTCTCAAATAAATAAATAATATTTTTTAAAAAACAAATAAAAATTTTTTCAAAAGAAACAGCCTCCCCTTTTCTCTTTAATTTGTGTAGAAGACTTGTTTTGGAATATGAAATCACTTTAGGAAGAAGGGAAAGGCTGTGAAACTAGCTTACATCTGGCATGGGTAGTGTGGCTCTAGCGGGGCTTTTCCTTTGACTCTCTTCTCTCTCTGGAGACAGGACTATGCTGACACAGAGCTCTTGCTTTCCCGGGAGAATGTGGACCAAGAGGCTCTGCTGAACTATGCCAGGGAGGCGGCTGACTTCTCCACTCAGCAGCAGCTGCCGTCTCTGGATTTTGCCATCAATCACTATGGGCAGCCTGATGTGGCCATGTTCGACTTCACTTGTATGTACGCCTCCGAGAATGCTGCCTTGGTGCGGGAGCAGAATGGACACCAGTTACTAGTGGCCCTGGTTGGGGATAGCCTCCTAGAGGTGAGTGGTAAGGATGGCAGCGCTTTATAGTAGAGACAGTAGTAAGGAAGCAGTGATAATGAGGCACAACGGGAGTATCCCAGGTTGCAGAGCGAGTGCCTACAGCATGGTGCGGCAGAGGTAGACTGCCTGCAGAGATACCCCAGGAAGTAAGGAGGTTGCTCACTATGGAGGGAAGCTCTGCAGCTTTTGTGATTTGTTCTGCTGGTTTAAGAACAGTTGCCAAACAGTACCGTCAACAGCAGACTTTCTCTCTTAGTTTAGTTTCCCTCTGTTGAAAGGTAATTTATTTTAATTCTTTGTTTTCTGTCTCCTTCATAGCCTTTTTGGCCAATGGGGACAGGAATAGCCCGAGGATTTCTAGCTGCTATGGACTCAGCCTGGATGGTACGAAGTTGGTCTCTAGGAACAAGTCCCTTGGAGGTCCTGGCGGAGAGGTAATGGGAAGTAGCCATGGGTCCCTTTCCCGGGAGTGATGAGTGGTTTGCTCCTCAGGCGGAGTACAGGTTTTCTTCCTTCTCTCTCTCTCTCTCTCTCTCTTGCTTTCTTAATTAAAGATGTTTTCATATTTAAGAGAAGAAAAGCAAGATAATGATTAATAAAGTCATAGATATGTAAAGACTATCTAATTTAAGTGCTCTTATTTCTTTCCAAATTAAATTTATTACTGACAAATGGTATCTGAATCTTTGTATTCTTTTAAGGAACAGTATCTGATTCCTTTATGGCAGTCACATGAACAAATACGTAAGCATAGTACATTAAATCTTCCCATCCTTAACGTGGAAAGACTTGCACTAATGAAATCAGTGTGGTAGCAGGGGACATACTAACATAAGAAAAGAAATACGATGTGACTTTGGATTCAAAAGAAAACCCCAAATTGCTTGCAAATATTTCTCAAACTTTCAAATGTCAGATGTGTTGAAGCAGATTATTGCATATGAGGTAAGAATCCTAGAATTTGTTTGCTAATAAAGAACAAATGCCTTGATGGGAAAAACTAGAGAAATAAGATTTCCTGGGTGTAGTTGGTGGTTGATAGCATTTTAAGTCTGTTATTTAAGGTACTCTGGGCAAGTTTAGTGGCAAGTTCTTTTTCCATCTGTGGTTTTCTTAAATATTGGCCTACTTGAAAAAAAAAGAGTAAATTATTTGCCTTTTAAATTAGAATCAGGCTTTTTATCCCAACCCACCACGGTGTACTTGCTCTTGCTACTGGTCCTCAACCAGTCCAGTACCTGTGGAATCACTGGTGGTGGGAATGGGAGCAAGAGCTGATGTGAGTTTGGAGAAAAATGGTCAATGATAAGGACTTGTCATATCCTTCGGATTATTTGGGATACTGACAGAAAATAGGAATATTATCAAAGGAGAAGGAGATATGTATGGTGCTTGTCACTGCTCTGAGTAAATTATTGTATGTTCTTGGCAGAGAAAGCATTTATAGGTTGCTCCCTCAGACCACCCCTGAGAATGTGAGTAAAAACTTCAGCCAATACAGCATTGACCCTGTCACCAGATACCCCAACATTAACGTCAACTTCCTCCGCCCGAGCCAGGTAAGAGCCTTCTAGTCAGTTATCTACATCTAAGCCCATATTCAAGACAGATCAGGCCTCTGAAATACTGAAATATGTCTGTTTATACCGTATACATACACTTCTTTCATAATCCAAGTAGATGTCTCCCTGGAATAGTATCACTTTCCCTCAATAGACTGAGCAGCTAAGGGAGGGAGTTGTTGAATGACTTGCCAGAAGATCCCATGTGACCAAAATGGTGGATCCAGGACTTTCTCATTCAAGCTGCATGTTGTAGGGGAGAGAGCACTTGCTCACTCCTCAGGAAATGGGACTTCTTGCATTATTGCCGCCCATCACTTTGATGTGGACGTGTCATCCCGTCTTCTCTGAACCCCAATTTCTTCATCAGTAAAGTGGAGGTGATAGTCCTGCTATTCATGGAACCATTGTGAGGGCAAATGAGATTGTTCACGTGAGCAGACTTTGACAATTAGGACCCTCTGTGCAAGTTAAAGATACTGTTGGTCAGTTCTGTTACACTGCTGAGTCATTTCTCACAATGTCTAAAGCCTTAAAATTGCATTGAGAATGACATTTGACAAAGCGCTATAATCCCAAAGAACCCAACAGTTTTGAGAAAGCAGTCCGTTCAACATATTTGCCTCTGTTGTATAATTTTTTATTCACTTTCTTTATTCATAAACTTTAAAGTTTATTCATAAACTTTTTGAAGTATATGGCTCTAAGCCTTCTATATACCTCTAAGGGGCCTGTGAGACCTGCTATCAATGGGCAGTGTTAATGGTTCAATAGTGACTATCAGGGGGCCCTCCTTGGCTGAATAGCTAATTTTTAGCACAACTTTTTTTACACTAATCTGTATTTGTTTACATGTAACCCCACCACATTCCAGAAAGGATTTTAAAGGTCATTGTCATAGCTTTTATCTGAACTTTGCCCAACCTGCTATCTTAGTCTTTCATTTTGCTCTCAGGTGGGAACTTGTTAAGTGGTGTTTGATTTTCCTTCTTAACTTTCTGCCAGGTGCGCCATTTATACGATACTGGGGAAACAAAAGATATTCATCTGGAAATGGAGAACCTGGTGAATTCCCGAACTACCCCAAAGCTGACTCGCAATGGTGAGTTCTGGCAATGACCTATTAAATGCGAGTACCCCATTCAGAGAAGGCTGTACTTATTGAGCTGGTAGTGCACACAGTACTGTATAAGGCTGTGGTTCTCAACTAGGGTGTTTTGGCCCCCGGGGAACATTTGGTAGCATTTGCAGACATTTTAGATTGTCATGACTGGGGGAGGGTGCTAAACCTCCTACAGTGCACAGGTCAGCTCCCCACAACAAAGAATTGCCTAGCCAGAAATGTCAGGAATGTCAGGGCAGAACCCAGAGAAATCAGGTATAAATGCTGTTGAGAGAGAGGAAGTGAGCACACACCCACACCAACTAAGGTTTCTGGGGGAGACTTTAGGAAAAAGCAGTGGCATTTTAGTTGAGTACTATGACATTGCCAGGATACAGTTATGAGGGATAAAAGCCATTCCATATTTTGTGTTCACTGGAGGGCCCCTGTAGATTTTTTTTAAAAGGAAAGTAGCATGAATGTACCTGGTCAGCTACATGGAAGATGGGATGGAGAAGGGAAATGCAAGAGGCAGGGCCACTAGTTAGAAGTACATTGTAGCAGTCAAGCTAACGGTGGTGAAGGCCTGAATATGATGCTCATGTGGAGGATGGGCAAGGGAGTGGAGCGTAGTTAGAAGAACTCTGACTTTGGAGCCACGTGCAACTGGGTCCCAGTCCAAGCTTTGCCATTTGTGAAATTTGTGGGCCAGAACAGGTTATTTTGCACCTCTGAACGTCGGTGTCCTTGTCTGTTCAATGGGCGTAAGAAATAGCTACTTCCACCATGGTCACAAATGGCAGCCATTTTGTCATTGTCGTTATTCATTATGCAAGTGAGAGTATATCCAAGAGCCAGAATCAATAGGCATCGGCAGTTTGGTTGCATGGGTCAAGAGATGGTTGCAGATGGTGCCGTCGTCAGTTTGGACAAGGAAGCAGGAGGATAGAAGGTTTGAGTCTGTTTTGAGTTTGACATGTTACTGCAATATCAGGGTGGATTTCACAACCAACAGGCAGTTGGAAGCATTTTCATCTTTGTCCACTCAGGTGTCATCTACTTGAAAGCAGGCAGTAAACCTTTGTCACTATCATTTTAGAGCCTGGAATGTTGAAGTTGCCCAGTACATGTTGGGTTGGTGGAAAAACAGATTTGGGAGACATCTGAACTAAGTTAATTTCTGAAGTAAATTTCTGATTTATGATGATAACAGCAGGAGTGTTTCTCTGTATAGTTTTAGAATACATTTTCACTGAAAGACTTAAATGAAACAGGGTTTTTATGATATGCAGTTTTTATCTTATTTCCCAAGTCACTAAATGAGTTCATACAAGACTAGATATTTCCAGCTGCCAAAGGTAAGAGAGCAGACATTCTTGGACACAAACAGGAATTCACAGATTCTTCTAAATGCTCCATATCAGAACTCCTCTGATGCAGTTAAGAAAAAAGGACTTTTAGAAAGGCCATTCGTGTTTAAGAAGACACATCAGTGAACTGGAAAACATCCAAGTGTATGTGTTGATGTGTTCACTTTTTCAAGTTGTGATCATTTATAATATGGGGTGCCAGTCCTGGCCTGGGGGATTGTTCTGGTCCAGGGTCTTTGGCCTTGCCAGTGTAATTCTACAGAGTTTCTTCATTTGCCAAATCACTCTGTACCCTGGAACGTGTAAGAGTGGGCTTTGCGCATTATTGGTTTAATGTATTGCTAGAGAGAACAGACTCTTTACTGCTCTACTCCTCCCAATATAATTTGAAGGGAAGAAGCTTCTTCAGCTAGCTGCCAAGCCGCGCTTCTAGACCTTCTGTAGGTGGGGATAATGGGTCAGTAGATGGTGCTCTTCCAGCTAAGTCAGTATCCAAGAGTGCTGCAGGGAGCCTGGGCTTCAGGACCAGCAGATCCAGATCATTCCTCTTGTGACTTACCATTCTGTTAGAGGGACTGGTGTTGACATCAGATACTGGGTAAATTTGGTAGTTTCTTATCTACCTAAAATTCCACTATCATGATACCAATTACTTAGCTTTTTACTTTTGAAAAACAGTGACAACTGTTTTGTTCCTGCCTTTAGTAAGTTTTTGAACCATTATGTGTACTACAAGGAGGATCCTACATCAGTGCTACCAGGTGACCACACTTCTGATGATTTTTTTTGTTGTTGTTTTAGAGTCTGTAGCTCGTTCAAGCAAACTGCTGGGTTGGTGCCAAAGGCAGACAGATGGCTATGCAGGGGTAAATGTGACAGATCTCACTATGTGTTGGAAAAGTGGACTGGCCTTATGTGCGATCATCCATAGATACCGCCCTGATCTGATGTAAGTTGTGACAAACATTGTTTCATTTTGTATTTGCTCAGGACCTCGGTATTTTGCTATCTGGTAGCCAAATTTTGCATTTGCATACAAACTATGCATTTGCATACATAGCAAGATACTTTTTTCTAGGAGGCAGTGATTAATTTCAAGTTAGTTATATTTAAAACTTGTGTCAAGCATCGTGTAGCTGAATCCAGCTGAGGTTTTAAAAATCACAGCACGCAGTAGGACAAAAACTGGTTTTAATACCCACCTGGGCCTATTAACATCACACAAAGGAAAATTGTTTATTGGCCCCAGGTTGAACTCTTCATTTCAGCCAGCTATTTCTCCCAGATGCTGGTGGTCATAGGAAAACCTCACTAGAACCTTTGGCTGGCTGAAGGCAAATATGTCAGTACCAACAAACTCGAAAGCAGTGAATACTTACCCAATTTATCATGGTTCATTGGTATTTTCTCTGTTAAGAATTGTGCCTTTTGCAAATATACTATGCCCAGACCCATAAGATTCAGGCCACCTTACCCACTTATATCAGTGACACCCTCTCTTTTGGCCATTCTTTATTCACCTAAATGCAAAATCACTACAATAGGATGACCCCAGGTCAACTACAGAGACCAGTGCCTTCAGATTTCCCCCATAGGCATTCGTTACCATGGAAGCCAAACAGGAAGATCCAGAAACAGAAGAAAAGACTGTTGAATTATTTTGGCTGCCTTTCGTTTTCATTGGGGCCCAAATTTGTGCATTTGCTTTAATGATTGCTTAAGGAAACCTAAGAAACATAGTTCCTGTTTATATTAGGTTATAAATTAATAAGGCCAGAGCTACTAGAAACGGCCTTACATATATGGTTTTGGAATAAGAATTTCTGATTTATTTAGATAAAGCTAAGTGATCTCCAGTGCTTCTGTCCCCCCAGCCTCCATCAAGAAAGGACAGGAGAAGAAAAAGGAGTAGTTTGAGAAGGATTGTGATGAATGGCAGAAGACTGGGTGAATCCATTCTCTTCCAAAGGGAAGGCAGGAAAGAAAAGGAGATGGAGGCAGAAGTAGCTGAAGGGAAGCTAGCAGGTGAGGTGGGAGGTGGTAGAGGGAGAAGGCTGCCTGCAGAAGGTCTAGGGAAGTTCCATGTAACAGAACACAAAGCAGTGGGGGTAGGTGATTTGGCACCGTTTAGACTACAGTGACGTCATTCAGGATGAGGCCTTCCTGGTTTAATAGACTTAATCTATAAAGAAAAAGCATTTAGAAAAATGAAAACCTTGCTACAGAGTCAGTAGTAGGTTAACACAAAATAAGGCCTGCCAGTTGATCTGAAATCACCCCTTAAAGAAGAATGGTCTCGGTCTTTATTTAATCGAATGGCAAGAAGTTTGAGACACAGCGGGAAGTGTTTGTTAATTTAAGTACTTGGGAAAACTCAGGAAATTTAGCCTCAGAACCATCTTTTGAGGAATGTTTTGGAATTTCCCTTCATGTAGAAGGCTGAATAAGATTTACCAGAGCTGATTTAGTGCATCAACAGCTTGTCTGGTCCAAATGACACAGCAAGTGATAGTCCTAGCCCTTTAGAAGCAGTCTGATCCAAACAGGATATTCATCATTATTGAGCATTAGTGTAATATGTACAGATCACATACAGGGTACAAGAGGATACATATTAAAGATAGTTCCTATTCTTGGGCTTACCTTTTAGTAAGAAGTTTACATTATTGGGAAAATGAGAGTAGTTCTTCAACTTTTCCCTCCTTTTTCACTTTCTGGGTAGATCTTTAGTCATTTCTTCTCCTTGAGGATGATTTGCATTTTATTGGTGTAAGGGAGGAGACCAAAAGGTAAGAAGAGCAGGTTGGCTCTCAAATTGCAGTAAACCCCGCACCCTGGATTTTAGCGGAAAGATGAAGAAAATGATGATGACTCTACTGATACTGTGTTTTCTGGCCTGAGGACAAGCAACCCTTCTATGTTTTTCTCCTTCTGTTTTTCTTAGAGATTTTGATTCTTTGGATGAGCAAAATGTGGAGAAGAATAACCAGCTGGCCTTTGATATTGCCGAGAAAGAACTGGGCATTTCTCCCATCATGACAGGCAAAGAAATGGCCTCGGTGGGGGAGCCTGACAAACTTTCTATGGTGATGTACCTGACTCAGTTCTATGAGATGTTCAAGGACTCACTCCCCTCCAGTGGTAAGGGCTGGTGGGCACGGGTATGGAAGGCCTCTGTTTTTTCTGTTTTTTTCCTGGCTTTTCTTTCTTCCCTTCTAACTACGTCCTTCGTTAATACCACCAGAAGCAAACCTGCACTTACTCTGTATTATTATTATTGGTTGGCAGTCTGGGTAAGGCCCTGGAACTTTGCTCCATTATTTTTTCCTTCTCGACTAGTATGTTCTCAGCCATTATTTCTTTTCACAAACCTTTCTCACTAAGTCTATGAGTTTGCAAAAATCGTTCCTTTGCAAAATGTTTTCCTTGACTCTACTTCCTTATACCCTTCCTCTCAGAGCCAGCCTTTTTAAAAAAGTGGTTTGTTCTTAGTAGGACCTCTGCCTCCTGAGGCCTAAACTTTGCAACACTTTGCAACCTGGCTTCTTCTTCTTCTTCTTTTTTTTTTTAAAGATTTTATTTATTTGACAGATCACAAGTAGGCAGAGAGGCAGGTAGAGAGAGAGGGGGGAAGCAGGCTTCCTGCTGAGCAGAGAACCTGATGGCAGGGCTCAATCCCAGGACCCTGGGATCATGACCTGAGTTGAAGGCAGAGGCTTTAACCCACTGAGCCACCCAGGCACCCCCTGACTTCTGTTTTAACTGCTCTGCCGAAAACTATTCTTTACAGTCTTGAAGAATCACCAAATCTGCATTCTTTTCTCATTTTGCGTCTCTCACTCACTTGGCTTTTCTGCATTATTCAGCACTATGGAATGGTATTCTTTTTCTTGAAATTTTCTCTTCTCATTGGCCTGTACTTGTTTGCTTCATTCTTTCTTCTGTAACTGGTCCTTCTCTGGCTTCTCTCTCTTCTCCAACCTTTTAGTGTTTTTCAAAGTCTTTGGCCCTCAGCCTGCTGCCTCAGTCTACCAAAATGCTACCAAAAAAATATTCCTGTTACATTTATTGTCCCTTGGAGTAAGTCAGTATACATAATGCTTTAGAGTGTTGACCATGGTACCCAACCTGGATTTACTTCCCACTACTTGCACCTGTTTGACCTTAGGCAAGTTACTAAATTTCCCTGTGCCTTAGTTTCACCATTCATAAACTGGATTTTATGTACATATAACATAAAACTGATGAGCTAAGGAGAGTGTTTGGCAAACAGGCATTTAATATCAGCAGTATATTATTAATTTCGATTACTTTTTAAATTACTATTCTTACTAATAAAACATTACAATCCATAGAGTTTGTGGTTCCACAGTGTCTTCTAGCCTGTGTACTCTTACAGATGTCCATAGCTTTTTCTGATCAGATATGCAGTTCTTACAACAGGAATCCACAACTCTCACATCAGTATACCTGTTTAGGGAGAGCCTTCCTGTTACGTGTGCCTGTGTACATGGTTGCCTGCATCATCAAAGCCAATGACCCTGAGCTATGTACCCTTCCTCCCTTTCTCCCTCTACCTTGAAGTTTTTATCACGACAGTGAGGCTTTAGCAGTCTGTTAACTAACAATCATAGGCAGATTCCAACTTTTGAAAAGCAGAAAGTGGAGGGTTTTGTGACTGAAATGGATTGGAAAAAAGAGTTGTTTCTGTTAACATGGATGGAAAAGAAAGTTCAACATCCAGACCATAGTGTGCATTTCTTTATTGAATTTCCCACTGAGTTCCTCTTGCTTTTGTCAGAGCAGATGAACCTTTAAAGTTTTCTGGGGTTCTGTGAGCCACCTGCAAGGAGTGTAGTTCTGGTCAGTACTTTGAAGCCCCCTCCAGGGCTGTGCTCAGCATTGTTTCCTGTTCACAGATGCCCTGGACCTGAATGCCGAGGAGAAAGCAGTTCTTATAGCCAGCACCAAATCCCCCATCTCCTTCCTCAGCAAACTGGGACAGACCATCTCTCGGAAGCGTTCTCCCAAGGTAAATGGAGGAGGTTTTTGACCTGCTACAAACCTACAGGTGAGGTATGGTGACTAGGATAATGCAGTCTCCCTCCTCTCTTGATATAGGATAAAAAGGAAAAGGACTTGGATGGTGCTGGAAAGAGGAGAAAGACCAGTCAATCAGAAGAGGTAAGATTTAGCTGGGGTTTGCTAGAATGGTCATGCTGAATTGCCCATTGGGGCTGAAATTAATTTCCAAATTGATATTGCTATGAGAATTTCTGTGAGCAGCTGCTTTTTCAGTAGGCTCTTGCCTTTGTACAGTGTTTTGGAGAGCATCTAAGGAAGCATACACATATTGTGTGCACTAGTGCTTTCCTCTCTCTTCAGAATTTTACATTTGTCAGGGGCAATAGATTTCTTGAGATAGGACAACACCAGCCCAAGTCCAGGTACCTCTTTATACTGCCCTATGCACCAAAGTCTTGCTGACTGCCTCTGGAGTTTAGAACCTTGGAGAGAGCTGTTAAGCTTAACCTAAAGCGAAAATAACAGCTGCCATGCCAGGCACTGGCTGCACTCCTTTGAAGGAAGGGCATCTGTCGGGGGCTTCTCTAACCAAGGCCGGTTCTTGGGTGTTGGTGTTTGTCAGGAGGATGTGCCCCGTGGTTACAGAGGAGGAAGGCCCACACTGGTGAGCACCCTGACAGACAGGAGGATGGATGTGGCCCTTGGCAATCAGAACAAAGTGAAGTACATGGCGACCCAGTTGTTGGCCAAATTTGAAGAGAATGCACCCCCACAGTCCACTGGCATGAGGAGACAGGTAAGCCCCACTTCATATCTCACCCATCCATGCTTGCTCTGGCCATATAAGAAGGAGGGATCTTCTCAGTCAAATGAAGTGGGACAGGGTGTGTCTCAGCCAAGCACTCACATCCTCATGACTGTGTCTGGTTTTCTCCTTGTCTGACTGTGGCCAAGAAAAGCTTTTGATAAGCTCCTCCCATGCTTTAAGCACTGCTTTCTTCTCACCATTCAATGAGTCTGAGGTGTCTAAATTCAGAAGAGGGTGGCAAAAATTCAGAAGAGGGATTTGAAGTTTTATAAATATCTATACATATTTATATGCTCACATATGTGCACAATTTGAATTATTAAAAAGATAGATGCTTACTGAGGAAAATGCTGGAGAGAATAATAAAGGTAATCAAAACACCTCTAATTCTGTTAACGTTTTGTTATATTTCTTTCTCATCTGTTTTCAGTGCATTTTTGTTTTTATAGTTGAGGTCATTTGGAAGATACATTTTCTGTTTTGCTTTGTTCACGTAACTTTGGGCGTATTCCTATGTTGTTCCAAACTCTACAAGCATCTTCTGATACATGTGTGTCCGTGCTTTTCTTAACTCTTCCTCTGGTGTTGGATGTTTTTGATGTTGCTCATCTTTCATGATGCAGTATAAAGATAAAAAATGTTCTTGTGAGAAATCTTCTTTTGTGTGTTGTGGATGGTTTTCATAGGCTATCCTTGAACTAGGTCAGGAATTATGAACATTTTAAAGAGTCATCATGGATACTAACTTGAGAGTGCTAGACAGGAGCATTTGGCTTGAGATGTCTTTGTTAGGTCTTCCCTCCCCTCTTGCTTATTTGAAAGTCACTAAGACTTCTTATAAGAGGAGGTGCTGGGATTTGGAGATAAGCACAGGAAGTTTCTTACAGAGCTCCCAGTGACCTGAGAGAACATCCAAAGGAAAGGGAGCCCATTCCTTTTATTCTTTTACTCTCTTTCTTCAGCTTTTTCCATACATATCAGCCATTGTTCTAAGGACCATGGGTGAGGGGGGTACTGACTTTGCTTGGAGTCTGGCCAGAATTAACTTCTTCTCACATTTAGCCTTTGGTTATTAATTTTTACACTCCAGTCATATGTATTGTGGCTCATAGAGAGGAATAATACTGTTCATTGGTAGACATCTGAGGTTGCCTGGCAGCTCTGGCAACTAACTGTGGGATCTGCCCCATCTCAGGAGGTCTGGAAAGCTCTCCTTGGGAGGAAGTTTGCCCCTAAGAGAAGGTTGTGTACCTCATTTTGAGTAGAAAGTTTAGTTTTCCAAATCAGAATTAGTAGTTTATGTTCAGAGCTTTGAGCTAGGGAAGAGGAGAGTGAAAATTACAGCTTCTGATTTCGTTTTTTTCCTTTTGCATTTGCTTTTGGTTTGTGGGGTGGGGTATTTTGTTTCCTTTGTAAATGTAACTTTCTAAGAATTAATTCTGTGTCTGTTCCTACTCCCAGCTCATAGATGTAAGTCTGTCCACCGTTATCTTTTTTGTGTCTTCTCCTACCTTAATGTATTTTATTTTGTTTTGTCTCCATGTCCTGTCCCCCACCCATACTTGGCCTGTGTGTCACAGCCGACACAAGAGCGTGGGGTCAGCCAGCCGTCCTGCTGCCTACCTGAGCAGGGTCGCCCTGCTCCCACCCCCCAGTGGAAACAGGTAAAGGAGCTGTCCAGGGGCCAAAATGGGTGCTGCTTCCCTGGGCCTTCCCAACCTACTCATCCCTCAGAGCCAGCCAGGGCTGAGGCCTACACTTTAGAATCCTGGCTCCCAAGGACAGGAAGCTTTTGTACTCATTTGAGTAGCAGCTTTGGGGAACAGTTTAACAGACAGTGTTGATTGTATTGCATGATTTGTTTAACTCCTTGGGATTTGAGAAATTAGTTAAAAGAGTGGGTGGTTTTGGTGTTGAAACTAGCTGAAGCTCTTTGGGAAGTTGTTCCAGGTACCTTAGCTTCTCTGCTTTACCACTGTAACCTTTGACCCAAGTTGACTTTTTGCTTACATGTTTCCTTGTAACTAATGGAGGGAGAATCCTGAACTCAGCAAGGCTGAGAATTGGGGCAGTGGAGCCTTTCATGTTAAATAGGGAAACGTGGGGCGCCTGGGTGGCTCAGTGGATTAAGCCGCTGCCTTCGGCTCGGGTCATGATCTCAGGGTCCTGGGATCGAGCCCCGCATCGGGCTCTCTGCTCCGCAGGGAGCCTACTTCCTCCTCTCTCTCTGCCTGCCTCTCTGCCTACTTGTGATCTCTCTCTCTGTCAAATAAATAAAATAAAATCTTTAAAATAAACAAATAAATAAATAGGGAAACGTTAGGGGCGCCTGGATGGCTCAGTGGGTTAAAGCCTTTGCCTTCGGCTCAGGTCATGATCCCAGGGTCCTGGGATGGAGCCCCACATCGGGCTCTCTGCTCAGCAGGGAGCCTGCTTCCTCCTCTCTCTCTCTGCCTACCTCTCTGCCTGCTTGTGATCTCTGTCTGTCAAATAAATAAAATTTTTTTAAAAATCTTAAAAAAAAATAAATAAGTAAAAATAGGGAAATGTTAGCCAAGAAATATCTTGAACTATGATTTTTTATTTGTTTCAGACCCTCAACAGAGATGATCATGGGCATTTTCTTGGCGTTTTGTCTCCATTTAACATACACCTTGAAAATTTTCAGTAAAGTTTTTACAGGATCTCCTAGAAGGCTATGTCTAACTAGTATTGGATAGGACAGAAGAAGTGAGTGGAGGGATGTCAGCTGGTTGATAATAGGAAACCCTTCGGTAGCATTGGGGCCTCTATTTTCTCCCAAGTCACAGTTGAGCAAGGTCCTGCTCTAGTAAGTGTAACCTGGATTCTCTGTCTTGTGGTTTGGTATCATCTAGGACTAAGATTCTGAGAGGTCAGGTGAGCTGACCCTTGATTTCTTCTTGTGCTATAGAGTGCCAGCTATTGCTGGGAAGTGCTGGGGAGTGGCAGGTGGATTCTATTTGAATTACATTCAGGGCAAAACTTCCTTTCTAACCTTTTTTAAATAATATGCCACATTAAAGGCAGGCTCCAGGAGGCTGAGATGGAAGCTGGGGAGCAATGTTCACACTCATAACAGAAGCCAAGCTGCTTCTTCCTCTGTATTTGGAGGACGTCTTCAGGAAAACAAACAAAACTCATTGGAAAATCCATTTTATTTTCTTACCCTTTGCCTTGAAGTCTAGGTGGAATGTATGATTTGAAAGGTAATTTTTAGTTGAGGATCTGCTGAAGGAGAAAGTGAACTCTAGTTACCCCTAAACTCTAGATTCTGACAGTATTCATCAAGGTCACCTGACATAGGAAGAGCAAAGGGGAAGGGAAGTCAGTTGTAACACGTGTAGTGGGTGAACAGATGACTTTAAATGTCACGTGCCCAGAGCAGCTTTGGGTTGGCTTGCTGGGCAGTCTCAAGGGTAGTAAGTGTGACCGAGGAGCCTGGCTCAGCCAAGCCTCTGTCCTGATGAAGAGTGGCATGTCAGCTCATCATCTGATGGAGCTGTACTGAAGGGGCATCAGGAGCTTGGTGTTGGTGGGCCTGCTTGTGTTTCCCCTGTTTATGAAGTATCTGATGGCCTCTGACCTTGTGCGCGGTGCTACATGGAGACATAACAGCTAGCTTGTCATCTGGGTAATTTATGAAGTAAAATATTGCTAGGCTCTACAGGCAGCAGAATAGAGCCCTTGAAGTCAAACCTGGCTTCTGTGGAGTGGGCACCAGAGATTACAATTGGAAGGAGTATCTGGGTAGATCTTTGTAAGTGAAAAACCATGAGCCATGAAAATCCTATTAGATCGTTGATGGATAGAGTTGGGAACTGTAAATTTACTTGGTTGTGAAAGAACTGTAACTCACAGTTACATGTAATTTTTCCTCAACACTAAATCAGTGATGGTATTATGAGTCTTGGCCCTGTCAGTTGATCTCCTGAGCGAACAGGAACATGCTGGTGCTCCAGAAACATGGGAACAGAGGAACTCCAGTGGTGTGTTCCAGTGGCCGTCTGCTTCTGACTCATCCTGATGATGGCCTTCATTAGCTCCCTTTAGGAACGAGGGGCTTACCAGCCAGCCCTTACAGTTACTCACTTTCTGTTTCTCTTGAAGAGGTTTGACTTGAGGCAGGAGGGTGTGACAGAGCAATCACTGATGGCCGAGGTGGCACGAGGATCAGTTTTAACTACGGTCATGGTATGGAAGAGGGAAAATGAATAATAGTTGGCTTGCCAGTGGCTTCTCTTTTTTACCTTCCTATGTAAATAAACACTTTGCCTCTTCCCTGCCCACCCCTCTGCCATTTGATCTCAGAAATGGGTCCAGCAGGCAAACTCTGCATATTAACTAGTCTTGGTTTGGAAGTAAATTGTCGTGAGAGGCGGGAACAAACCGGGGGCGGGGGCTGTTTCCCCGGGCCCTACAAGCTCCACGCCTTCTTCTCCCTCCTGGGCTTCCCCTGTGTGCTGCCCCACGCGGTCATTGTGGGCATGAGGAAATGGAGGATTCCTCTGGCCTGGATATAAGTAACTGTTTCTTAAGCACCGAAAAGTTCTGTAAGTCATAGATGCATAGGAAGGGACTACAATGGAGAGGGGGAGAATGGGGAAATAATCCATGGATATATATGGTGTTCAGTTAGTGACAGATGTACTTATTTTCTTATATTCTGTTTCCTGTACTTTCTTCTGTCTCCCTGGTGGTTTTCCAGAACCTTTTAAGTGCGCTCCAGAGGCTGAGGAGAGGGAAGCCATGGCAGGGTGTTGTCTCGGTTGGCACTCAGGGAGCATGCTGCTTTGCTGCTGGTGGGTGTACAGGTGACTGAGCCCTCGGGGGCTGGTCTCCACACTCCCCTTGTGGTGGTTGGCCTGTGTGCCCTTTCTCTCTACTACATCCGAGCTCATTTCTTCTATCCTCAACTTCCTGATAAAACCAACAAAGTATATATCTTTGATCCCTGGCATTTAGAAAGTGTTACATGCAAGTTCTGTCCCAAGACCAGCTACAGAGATGACCCATGTGGTCTGCACTTACCAGACAGCGCAAATATGGCCTGGAGGCCAGCCACTGACTGTGACCAGCCATCTTCCCTGACCACACAGCGATTGTCATGGAGGACAGAGAGGCATGGGAGGGATGGCTTTGGTAAATGCTCTTAATCCTTCCAGAACCAGCCTAAACGTGGCCCCTGTTTCACCAATGTTCTCTCTATTTGTGTCTGTTGGTGTAAAAGCGACAGGAAAAGGAGCATTCTCGGACCTGCCCCAAAAAAGTGATCACGCTCTCTCCTCCCCCTACTCCACCTCCCTGTCGGGCACGTGGCAGCCAGCAGGTGATCCTCTCTGCATGCTCCGTGGTCCTCGTCTCTGTCTTTGTGCCTGCCTGCCTGCCTGTGTAGGTGGCTAGGGTGGAGACCAAATCAGGATTCCCTCTTTTCAGAACTAACAATTAAAAAACAAAAAGAGCATTTGTAGCAGAAGCAACCTTATTACTACAAATGAGCAATTCTGGATCAGACCCCAGGATGGCACATAATACATTCAAACCCTGGCTGGTTGAATCTAGTCCCACATCAGAGGAAAACAACTATGCAAGCACAGACTAAAACTATATTTGTTGCAGATGCAAAGTCCAAAAGCCCTGAAGAGCAGCACATTTTTATGTAACCTAATTTAAAGCAGCCACTTTTGTCTTGCTACCCGAGGAGGTATATTTAGATGGGCTTTTGGAAGGCTTTTATAGGGCCTCACTTTATGAGTTTTATTCTTTCTGATTTTGAGAGCCCTGCTTCTTGCTTATCCAACTTGTGCTAGCAAACACCTGCCCTTCCTGTCTACCCTACTCACACTCCAGGAAGTTCACTTAAAAAATGCTTTCCAGAGCAGTTAACCACAGACATAATTAAAGGGGACAATAAGGATACTTATATAAAGTACATTTATAGAATATATTGACCTTTGTAGGATATCTGTATTAAAAAAAATACTAATTTTAAAGGCAGGAGCTATGGAAAGACATTTTCTCAACTAAGGTGGCTTACTTAAAAGGTTACCCCTAGTAATGTGTCTGAAAAGACCCACACTGTGTTCCTGGGTCTAAGAACTGAGCCACTGTAGGTTTAGCGATTATGCTGTGCCTTATTGCTACATAAGAACTAACATTCAGATCCAGGTGGTATTCTCAGCTCTTCCTGTGTTATCTCAACCAATTCTCAGTAGCCCTACAAGGCAGGTACTATTATCACCTCCATTTTACAGATGAGGAGACTGAGGCATAGGATAGGGAGGCCAAGCACTTGGTACAAGTTCGCACAGTAAGTAATGGAGCCAGGAGTTGAATCTGGGGTGTGACTTAAACCCACGCTCTGGCCTCAACCTGCCTGTGGAGACAATGTACTCATGGGCCCCATTACCAGCTTTGGATTAATTTTTCCACCAGCACACGGCCATAAGCTGAATCCTCAGAAGTAATCCAAAGAGTGATAAGAGTAGCCTTTCCTTTCCCTGTGTGATTGCTAATAGTGGTTTCCTCAGGTTGGTGGTAGTAACCATATGCCTGTCTTCTGGATTTCCATCCCTGTCACATACATATTCCTGTCTTTTGACTGAAAATGCTTCCAGTCATTGTCCACGTCTCCTTTTAACAAATAATGCTCTGGTCCCGTGTTCCTATTCAGGGACCACTCCCCCCGCTGGAGTTTCCTCTGGACTGTTGTAATGGCCATTTGTTCCAGCCAGTTTCCATCTCCCCACCTTTCCTTTCTAATGTCTTGTTGTGGAAAACTTCACCCTCCTAACCAGCCTCTCCTATTAAGCCTTCCATTTAATGCCTCTGATCTTGTGCCACTGTGTGAAAGAAATACGTTTGTTCCACTTGGTACTAACCATAGTTCTTTATATCTGTGGTTGACCTCACTGGAGGCCAGATGGACAGAGTGCTGGACAAGGAGTTGTCCTAGGGTCATGGGATTTGATGTAGATGGGATTATGGTTTTCTGGGATGGGGATATGTCAGGGGCAGGGAATATGTGTTGAAATGAATTCTGATTTTCTGGCACTGTCACTTAGTAGGTCCACATAGAACATGTGGATGGAGCTTAAGTTTCTACTTTGTTGCCAACAGACGTACAGGGATCTTGATGCTGACAGCCGTGGCAAGCAGAGTCCCCATCAGGAGAGGGTAAAAGAGCATGAACCATGGCATGGGATGCTGAGGGCCAAACAGATGGGGCACGCTCTGGTGGGGGGGCAGAGGGAAGGTGGGAATGGTCCCTGCTCCCCTTGCTTTCTGCACGCTCTTGTCACCCAGCCAAGAGCAAGAATTCTTGTTGCTAACCGCGTTGACCCGTGTAAATAGCATTCACAGGAGAGCATTCATCTGCCCAGTATTCAGATCAATAAGCAGGTGTCATTTGCTTCTATCTTTTGACATTCAGGGGTCTAGAGGTAGAAATACTGAGAGAGCCAAAGCTCTTACTGGTGTGGGGATTTCGTAAGTATGAAGAGGGTGGAGAGGAAGGAAGGCAGTGACAAGATGGGGGTACGTAGTGAAAAGCTTCAGCTACTCTTTTCTGAAAAACTGAAGGGGCAATTACTGATGACACCTGGACATCATCTCATTTGACAAATAGCAGAGGTGCCCCCTTTAAAAAGCCTGCTTATTTTATGAAGCTTTTGGGGTTGTTATTGTTACCCTTAAACCCAGTCCCTGAGTTGGTATAGCTCTGCAGCAAGAGTGAAAAAATCATCTTTTAATTTCACATGGGCCTTTTTCTTTTATTTTTACCTCTCTTTCTGCTTTTGCTCTCTGAGAAATAGAGTCACAGCTAAGGAAGCTAGTGCTGTCTCCTTAGGCCCTGTCACCACACGAGAAGCAGGTAGGCTGTGTGTTGTCAGGACCACACAGGGATTGATGATGGGTGAGGGAGAAGAGGCCGGGGTGGAGGTGGAAAGAGGACATCCCTTTCACCTCCTCACACAGCCTTGCTCTGCCTCCTTCTCTTCTGCTGGGGCTGCTTCCTTCCATAAGCACTGTGTGCGCCCAGCCTCTCTCTCTCTTCTTCTTAGGCTGTATTCCTCTCAAAAAGAAAGGTAGGCATTTCCTGGAGACGGGCAAGCCCTACGTTTCAAGGAATTCATACTTAAATGAGGTCCTGATGATTTTTCATGAAACAGAGCCTAAGCGAAGAAGAACAGAGGGAAGTATGTCAAGGAAAAGGAGAGATGGGCAGGGAGAAGCTATCAGACATCTGGGGCTGCAATGCCCAGAGGAAAGGTAGCATTTTCCCAATGAGCTGATTTCCGGATTCTTCATTGCAGGGTTCCTGTCTAGATACCTTTAAGGGTTATGTTTATGTTCTCTTCCAGGATTTTCTCTCCACTGTTCCATAATCTTGCCTGTGCACTCACCTGCTCCTTCACCCTCTTGCCCCAGTCTTCTCATCAGCTTCACTGCTTTGCCTTCTCTGGGGGAGCAACCTTCTGTCTTGTTTCTCTGTGGTGGGTGGTGCTCTTCTACAGAGATCGCCAACCCCTGCCTTGGGTCTGTGTTTCTGAGCCTGCTCTGCATGTTGAGCGGAGGGCCAGTGAGCTGGCTGAGCGTCTGGAGCAGGGGTGGTTACACTCTATGTTGCCACCCATTCAAGCTATGAAGTTAGTGGGGAGCACTGAACTGGGGTTGCCATGAATCTGCTTGGAGCTAGAGGGACAGAGGGCTGGCTTCTCTTACCATGATATTACCTCTTCCCTCTACCCTGCATGTACTTCACCCTGAACCTGGCAGGAAACTAAGCAGTTATCACTTGCCAGAGCTTTCAGCCCTCTTCTTTCTCTCTGGCGACTGGATGACTCTTGGCTGCATGGGCCATGGAGGATCGTGGCTTACTTTTGTTACACATGCTGTGTGCAGTCTGCAGGAAACTTGGGATTTCTCCTGATCACTGCTGGAATTTGGCTGACTCCTTGGCAGGCAGAGTTTCTCTGAGCACTGGCAATAGGAAGAGGCAAAGCCATCTTTCTGGCCTTTATGGAGAAGGAGTCAGCTTCACTCGAGATTTGCTATCTCTGTTCGCTGTTTGTAAGGTGGTAGAATCTCCTTCTGCCCAGGAGAGGTCCCAGCTCACGCCAGTGAGGGGCCCTGCAGAGCATAAAGAGTGTGTTTGTGAGCAGGACACCACCTTTGCCCTTTGCCGCCTCCTGGCTGGTAGTGTTTTCCACTTGGGGTGGATTGAGTAAAAATCACCACACAGGAGAAGACAAGGCTTTCAGAGGAAGCTCACAACTACAGTGACTGTGTTCCAGAGCGAGCTTCACTAAGCACGAGGCAAGGGTGAGCTAAAAGCAGAATGGAAGGCTTGAATGAGCCGTTAATGCTTTTGGGAACTAGGAATATTTCTTTACTTCATTTACTATTTAGATAAAGGTCTAAAACTCCCAATATCCTTACACTCAGGTCAGTATGTAACTATTTAATGTTTCCTTTGATTTTTTTTTTCTCCATCTTGTATTTTGTAGCCAGAGCCTGAACCTTCTCGTCGATTTTTTGTTGACCAGTGGGAGCTTTCTCTTAGTCTCCGCTCCTCCAACCGCCCTGCCTCTCCCTCCTCTGACTCCCTCCGACAGGTAGCACAGCCTGGGACTTGGCAATCCTCTTTCTTCTTCAGCCTCTCCTCAGTTCACCTACACAAATGTCGTGTAGCCCAATGAGGTTGCAGTGCTCTTAACTTTGGCCTGTCTTCTGTGGGAATCCACATGTATGTGTGTGTGTGTGTGTGTGTGTGTGTGTGTTTCTGTCTGTCTTGCATGTGAGGTCTGTAGGCCTACACCAAAGTTACAGAGGCTGCTAGCTTTCATTGCATCAAATTCTGTCAAATAAACCCACTTTTATTATATTTCAGCTATATCAAATAAAAATAAATATTTTTTAGCCATTAGCTTTTTAAATTCCAGGTGTCCTCATATTACTATGTATGGCAAAATATGAGCCATAGTGTAATTAAATCTCTTCAATGGAGTGGTGATTATGCAGTATTGTGGGTGCCTCTTGAATTGTAATCATTTGAAGAATGAGCCCTGCTATTTCCTACAATGGAACTGATCCAGCTATAGAGTAGTTTAGAGAGCAATTGGCGGGTCTTTTTGCCCTTTCTGTTTATGTTTCCTGTTCTCGAGCAGTCTATGCAGGACGTGTGGGGAAGCATATGCATGTGTGGTAGCAAAAGTGTAAGTCCAACAATTGCTACAGTTAATCTATTTCTTAAGAACGGGGAGAAGGAAACCATCTGGTTTTCATGCCAGAAAAAATAGAACTTGAGTCTCCACCTCTTTTGGGGGTTGCTTGTCAATATTACCACATTGCTGAGAACTCAGTGTGACCAGTGCCTTTGTACGCAGGCAGCCCTGGGCTGTATTTGCTGAATATGCCGGTTCCTGGAGGGAGGGAAGGGTCCTGACTGAACAGTGAGGACCCTGGGCTTGCTTGGCGTTCCATCCTCATGTGTGACATCTGGTCTGTGCTCTCACTTACTTTCTGCAGAATGAAGTGCAATTTCCCACACCCTCACTGTCAGCTGTTAGACGATCTGCTCCGCTCTGCCTGGTGCCAGTCCATTCCAGGCACGAGCTTCCCTGATAGCTCTCAGCAAAAGAAGGTTTAGATTTTAGAGCCACTTGTTTTTCTCGACTACTAATCGGTATAAGCTGTGGAGTTAATGAGCAAGTGGCACCAGTCCTTGGAAATCTCCTTATTTTAAACTGAAAAGCAGAATTGACTCCTCGGTTCCAGCAGAACCTTGGAGAATTGTTTGCTCATTTGGGCTTGTTATTCTCGTAGAGTTCACATGGAGTTAGTTTTCCCCAGAGCGCTTCTGTTATTTGTCCCTGCCCAGCCCAGGCCATGCCGTTGCTCAGGCTAGCATTTCTTGTACGTATGGCTTGGTGTGTATTGTCTCTTCACACCACTTCCTAATGGGGTTGTGGACATCCCCAAGACAACGGACCTGGTGTGTTTCTCAGTCAGAATGAGAGGACTCCTCAAAACCGGCTGGCAGCTGTCCTATTGCACATAGTTTACGAGAGGAGTATCGCACACACGCGGTGTCCTGACCATCTCCACATGGAAAGGTGACTGTGGAGTCTCGAAAGGATGGCCTGCAAGGCTTTGACCACATTCCCTTGGGACAGGCTCAAAGTGAGGGTGCCTAGCAGGAAGGCTTACAATTGAAATTTGGTAGGTTCTTGTTACTTCTTCCGCATTGCTAGAAAGAAGATGGAATTGGTTGGATTTTTTTCTTTTCTCTTTTTTTCAACCGATGAAAAAATAATCCCTCCTGGACTAAAATGCATTCTGATTTCCCAAAACTATACCGAGCCACTTGTCTGCATGGCTGTAGGTGTTAACTTCCTAAAGCCGAGTTTAAGAAGCCCAGCCCAGTCTAGAAGGTTTTAGCTGTAGTGCCGGGATAGAACGCATATGTGTCAACTGGGAGAATGGGCCAAGAAGGATTCTACAGATAAATTTCAGGAATATTTGATTCATGTGACAGGTTATGAGCGAAGCAATAATAGAAGGAAGGTGATCATCACTAATAATACTAGGCTGTTGGCATCTTTTACCCAAGTGGAGAGTCAGCCTTGCAAGAGTGAGTTTGGTTTCTTTCTAAATGAGGAAATAACTTCCCAAGCCCTCCCCAGACCCAGCTTGAAACATGCTGTTCATCTGGACATCTGCCGTGTTGGTAGGAGTTGTTCCTCTTGCATTCTTTATATGTAATTTGAGTCACTAGGATATGGGCCCTTCTTATTCCATTCTGTATTTGTTTCCTTCCTGTCTTCCCACCTCCCTGAACTATATATTCTGAAAAGACATGAAAGACTGTGTTCTCCCTTACTGAATTGAATTATTCCTGCAGCCATTATTCTTACCAATGCTGATACGTCTATGTGGACAAAGACACCCGTTTTTCTTACCACCAAGTTTCCCTGCTTGTGGGCACTGTGTTGGCATGGTTTGCTGCTGCACCTTGTATTCATTTTATACCTTTCAAAGATTTTTTTTCCCCTGTCTTCTTAATTTATTTATTTTTTTCCTTCTCATTTCCCTTCATTCTGGTCATTTTATAATCTCCAACCAATAGAAGTATATAAAGATGTACACGGGCGGAGTGAGCTCATTGGCTGAGCAGATAGCCAATCAGCTTCAAAGGAAAGAACAGCCCAAAACCCTTCTAGACAAGAAGGAACTGGTAAGAGATGTATTAAGGGCACTGTCTGTCTAGGTATAGCTCAGCTGTGGTAAATAAACCTGGTTAATTCTAAGTAGCTTAGTAACATATCTTGCCAATATCTGCCATGTGGTAATTTTTTTTAAGGTTGTCTGAATTTTGTAACTAAATTTCTAGGACTGAGTGGTTGTTTAGAATGTTGTGTGGAAAAACGTACTTAGTATCTTCAAAAGTGATGGCTCTATAGTCCAGGGGATCCAGATCCCTGTAGAACCATGTGAACACTGAAGAGGTATTTTTATGCTACCTTCAAAACAGAGTTCTGTCAAAATAATTTGGTTTGATTGTTGCACAGTTCTGTAAAGCCAACTGGGGTTCCCTCTGGACTGTTGGTTAACATCGATTCAGAGTCTGCCTTCTGCAGCTTGCTGCATAGAAGGCACGTGTGACAGTCACTGCCATAGTTCTGCTGTGTTGTGGGAGAGCCAGTAGCAGAGGGAGCCAGCTTAGTCTGTTTCAAAGCACAGTTGCATAGTGAGGGTTGGTTTCACATATGAAGAGGTCATGCACCTCCTGGAGGTATGCCTGAGAAGTGTTGCCCTGACATGCCTCCCACCACCCCCCATTACAGGGCTCGATAAAGAAGGAATTCCCACAGAACTTGGGAGGCAGCGACACGTGCTATTTCTGCCGGAAGCGGGTCTACGTGATGGAGAGGCTGAGTGCTGAGGGCAAGTTCTTCCATCGGAGCTGCTTCAAATGCGAGTACTGCGCCACCACCCTGCGCCTCTCTGCCTATGCCTATGACATCGAGGACGGTAAGCCCGTTTGCCCTTGCGGCCATACTTAGAAACTGGGCCTACCCATGCTATTTTCCACGTGAGCCGATCTTAGGGCCTCTTTACTGCGTTCTTATATATACATTTTTTCTGCCTCTCCTAACCCTTCCCATCCATCTCCCTCTACTCTTTGTTTATTTTTTCTCTGAGACTCCTTCTTATAAATATTTCCCTAAAGTCACCAGGCTGTAGCATAGAATTACTCAGCAGTGATGGTAATGAGAATGGCATGTGTTTACCTAAATCACTTCCCTGGCTTCATAGACACTTGTTTCTTACTTCAGGGTGGGATCTTAAAATAAAAGGGACACAAAGAGGATGAGGCTTTTCTTGTCTTTACTTTAGGGAGGGGAAATCACAGATCTGTCGAAGTCATATCTCTTGTCACAGGTCAGTGACAGCCTGGATCTCATGCCGCCTGGATTCTCACACTTTGCTTCTGAAGGATGTCGCTCTCTAGCATCAGCGTATCTCTGATGAATTGAGAGCTTGTTGCGCAGGATCTAAATCTAATTTACCAGATTGTTCAAGCCCTGGCCTTTTGTGGCATATATTGTTTTTATAATGAAAGACCTTAATGGAGCAGAAGGTGGGGAATTATACAAATAGATGACAAAGCCTGACAGACAGACAGAGGCAGACTGACATACCTATCATTTGAAAACTCTTTAAGATTAATTGAGCTGGTCACCAAAGACATTGATGATTACTGTACTCATTCCTGTGGAGTGCTGAAGGAACTTCATGAGAGGCAGTCTTACTGATTCAAAAGTAATGAAAACACCTAGATCAATAGGAGTCCTCACAGAGGTGGCATTATATGACCTCTTTTTGTAATCTCGGACCCAATTCCAATCTAGGAGTGGGGGGAGTCTCTCACCCCCCCTAGCCTCATAACACCAAGCAATTCTCTGACACCAACAGGGTGTATGAGAATTCAGCTCAATTCTTACCCTATCTACTCTGCCCAGCAATAGTATCGCATTCTACAGGTTAAGCAGGCCTGAAAGACTGCCCCTCACCCCCCCACTTAGACACCAGTCACAAGCCCCAGGCTGTTACTTGTGCTTTTGAACCATCAGCTGCAGATTGGAGGTTCCAGTGACCTCTTCCCTAGGTTCTTTTCATTTGCTAGAGCGGCTCACAGAACTCAGGAAAACACTTAGGTTTACCAGTTGGCTAAAGACTATGATAAAAGCAACAAATCAACAGCCACACGTAAAGATACATAGGGCAAGGTTTGGAAAAAGGGCATAGAGCTTTCATGGGCCACCTCTCCAGGGATGCACTACTCTCCCTGCAGCTAAGCGTGTTCACCAACCCAGAAATTCTCCGAACCCCATCCTCTTGGGTTTTTACAGAGGTTTCGTTGCAGTCATCTTTGACTAAATGATTGGGCGTTGTTTGATTCAAACTCCAGTCCTCTCCCCTGGAGAGGTGGGGGTACCCTCTAATCCCACTGTTCATCCTTCTGGAAACCAACCCCTGCCCTTGGATGGCGTCTAAAAGTCACCTTAAGTATTACAACAAAAGATACCTTTATCTAGGAAATTTCAAGTATTTGGAACTGAGTCAGGAACTGTGGACCTCGACCAAATGTATATGAGAAAATTTGGTTTTCTGATACATGTGTCTTATAAATTACAGTATTGGGGCGCCTGGGTGGCTCAGTGGATTAAGCCGCTGCCTTCAGCTCGGGTCATGATCTCAGGGTCCTGGGATCGAGCCCCGCATCGGGCTCTCTGCTCCACGGGGAGCCTGCTTCCTCCTCTCTCTCTGCCTGCCTCTCTGCCTACTTGTGATCTCTCTCTCTGTCAAATAAATAAATAAAATCTTTAAAAAAAAATAAATAAAATAAAATAAATTACAGTATTGTACATCCATTACTACATTGGTAGGTAATTTTTGACTGAGGAGATAGTAAGATGGTGTCACATAGGAGAGGGAGTCACCTATGAGTCACCTCAGCCATCCAGGCTCTGCTAATAGTGGATAAATAGGTAGCTCTGTCAGAAGTAGCAGTAAAGGAGCCAGAGTGGTGAACGAAGAAAAGCTAACTCTTTCCATAATGGTACCTGCCTTTTGTAACATTAGTAAAAAGCACCACCCTGTGAGGAAAGAGTTCAGTTATCTAAATAACAAAAGTATATCCTTAGGTATCAAATTTTCTCTGGCACCATTCCCACGCGCACGTGCTCTTTCGGTAATGCCTTTGACCTCCAAGGATAGGGGTTGGCAGGTGGATCCCAGCAGTGTCTTTTAACTGTCCTTAATGCTCAGGTTATTTTAGTTAGCCTTTTACTGAAGTCTTTCTGGAAAGAAGATTCTTCAAGGTCCAGCCAATAAATCCCCAAGTATTTTTGCCCATTGATTGTGTACTCATCTCTGCCACATTCTCTTGAGGATGCAGACAAAAGGTAAAATGTTCCTCAAGGAGCTTACATTCTGATGGGCCTGATAAGACAAGGGCACATGGAGCAACAACAGATGATGAAGAGTATATAATTAAGGGCTCAGAGACAAAATACAGATTCTAACTTTGCAGAAGTTCAAAGGAGGAAGAAATCAGTGAAGCTTCCCAGTTTTTAGGAATGACTGAACTGACCTTAGGCTAGACTCTGAGAGACAGTAAGTAAATATAAAATGTCTCAGTGGAGGAAGAGAGGGCATGCCAGGCAAGAGAACAACAGAATGACAGGAGCTTAGATGGGAAAGAGCGTGACATTGGGAGCAGACGAGGCAGGCCAGGCTGGTTGAGTGCATTGTTCACACTGACGGCGAGGACAACAGATCTAAACCAATTCCCCAAATTCTAACCCCAGTCCCTCCACAAAGGACTGAGAAAAGAACTAGAGAAAAGGATGGAATTTTAGGGATCCTGAAATTTTAGTCTGTTCTTTATCCACATTACTGTGTGACTCAGAAATCTAACTGAAGGGCCTCAGATAAGAAAAAGACGGGGAAGTCATAGGTCATTTATAGGAGAAAAGAAGTAACTTAGGCACTGTGGTGGGCCCTCTAACACATACCACACATACCTCACAACAACCCTATACAGTAACTAGTTACATTATTGCAATTTTACAAATCCAGAAAGCAAATTCAGAGAAGTCATAAGTTCCTTGTTCAGGTTCACACAAAACTAGTAAGTGCTGGTTTGCACCAAATGACCTCTGGAATCCCTCCAGGTCAGATGTTCTGGAATTAGTGACTTTGCGCCTGTGTCAGCTCCACACTGGCAAGTTGAGAATCGTACACTTCAGAGAAATATCCATGTTCTTCCCTTGTCCCTGATTAGTCTTCCCTTCAGCTCTTTTAAAAGGATGCAGTCTGCCCTAAAACTAAGCTCCTCTTTCTCTTGCCAAATACTAGCTTATTTCCAACTGCTGCCAAGTCTTAAGACAAAGACTCTAAATCAGACAGTGTTTCTGGTCTTAAACTTTCATCTCAAGGAGAGAAAACCCACTATCTGCTAAGATGGTCTATGAAGGGCCAACATTAGTAGCGACAAGCCTGAAACAGTCCACTGCTCTCTGTCTCTTCGAGTATCAACTGCCCTGATCACCCTCTGCATCTTCCACCGGGACTACCGGTCTCCCTGCCTCCACCATTGCCTGCTGTGGTCTGCTTCCACAAAGCAACTGAGGGATCTTAAAAGATGTAAATCAGATCTTTCCAGCCTCCTGCTTTATACCCTTAACATCTACTGCAGTCCAGATAGAATCCGCTCAGGCTGAGAGCTTTGCTTGTCTACCCCAGTCTACATTTCCTCTCTGCTGCCAGCTATCCCCTAGCTCGCTGAACTCCTGCCACGTTGGTTTCTTTCCATTTCATAAACCTGATTAGGCTGCTGCTACCTTGGGACTTTGCTCTAGCTATCTCTTCTCCTAGAATGCACTTCCCCCTAATCTTCATGGGGTGGGCTTCTTGTCCTTCACAGCTTCTCTTACATAGTCCCTCCCCTGAGAGGCATTTGCAGACCTCCCGATCTGTGGTACTCATCACTACCTGGTGCTTATTTACACATTTTCGGCTCTTCTGAGCAGAGACTAGTCTTTCTTCTTGACTGGAACATTCTCGGTGTTTAGATTAGTACCTGTCCTATGATGGCATTCAGTGAGCTGTTGAATGAATGAGTCATGGCCCATTATGCCTTAATCTTGCCCTTTAGCCATTTGTTTCCTCTAATTTCTTTTTCCAGTCACGCCCATATTTAATTACCAAGATTTAATTTATTTAGACCATCTAAAATCAATGGCTTGGCAGAATCAACCATAATTTGTGGTTAGTTTATAACATTAGCGTGGCTATATTCACTGATTGAGACAGACATCATAGAGTAGTGATTAAATGTACAGACTTTGGAGCCAGGCTTCCTAGGTTCAAATCTTCTGTGAGGTTCACAGAGTGGGGGCACTTCAGGCAGGTTGCTTAACCCTTCTGTGCCTCACCTGGAAAAAGGTGGAGAGTAACAATATCTATCTTATTGTGTTCTGAGGACTAAATGTGTTGGCAGATGTTACAATAGTTACGATAGTATCTGGCACATGGTAAATGTTAGGTAAAAATTAGCTCTTTTTGTTATTAATCAAAGAAGCAGGGGCACCTGCGTGGCTCAGTGGGTTAAAGCCTCTGCCTTCGGCTCAGGTCGTGATCCCAGGGTCCTAGGATCGAGCCCCACATCGGGCTCTCTGCTCAGCAGTGAGCCTGCTTCCACCTCTCTCTCTATCTGCCTCTCTGCCTACTTGTGATCTCTGCCTGTCAAATAAATAAATAAAATCTTTTAAAAAAATACTTTAAAGAAGCAAAAAGTACCATCAAATTGAGCTTCAGAAGTGGTTTGGGGAGATATTGAGTACCTGCAACACATAATATGATTTCTCATTTACTTATCTCATCCTATGAGTATTATCTTCATATTCTACATGAAGAGACATGTTTCAAAATGCTAAATAGTTCACAAGGCTATTGAGTGGTTGAGACAGTATTTAAACTGAGATCTGACTTCAGTGCTCATGTTCCTTCCATCACATGACACTGCATTTTTAGAGAAAACAATTTTTTGGACTTTTCCTGAAAATTACCTTTTGGTTAGGTTTGGGACTTGTTTTGAAACCTAAATGTCTTTTCTTTATTAATTTAGGATATTCTAGCAGAATTCAGTGAGGACTCCCTGGAGTTTGGCCTATTGAGTTGTATTTTAAAACCTAGGATTCTGGGGCACCTGGGTGGTTCAGTTTTTGGGCGTCCCCCTTTGGCTCATGATTTTCGGGTCATGATTCCAGGGTCTTGGGATTGGGCCCTGCTTTGGGCTCCCTGCTCAGCGGGAAGCCTGCTTCTCCCTCTCGCACTCCACCTGCTTGTGTTCCCTCTCTTGTTGTGTCTCTCTCTGTCAAATAATAAATAAAATCTTTAAAATAAAATAAAATAAAATAAAATAAAACCTAGGATTCTACTTTAGTAGAAGAAAGCAAACTAATGCAGGAAAAAAATAGAAGGAATGAAAGTAACTATAACTGTAGTTTTCTGATACTATAATAAAACAAGACTATGACACCCAGGCACCCCAGGAGCATTCTTTAAAAAGAATAAGGTACAGGCGCCTGGGTGGCTCAGTCAGTTGAGTCAGTTGAGCATCTGCCTTCAGCTAAGGTCATGACCCCGGATGACCCCCCCATCTTTATTACCATCATAGTATTAGGTACCATCTGCGTTGTATCGCATAGTTCCTAATTCTTTTTTGTGGTGAGAATCTTCTCTTTTTTAAAAGATTTATTTGTTTGTTTTGTTTATTTATTTATTTATTGAGAGAGAGCAAGCAAACGAGCATGCATGTACACACATGTGCCCACGGGTTAGTGGGGAAGGGAGAAAGAGAATCTCAAGCAGACACCCCCACTCCCTCCCAACCCCCCCACCACCATGCTCCTCTGAGCATAGAGCCCAGCACAGGGCTTGATCTAACCCTGAGATCACAACCCAAGCCAAAACCAAGAGTCAGATGCCCAAGTGACTGAGCTACTCATGTGCCCCTATGGTGAGAACTTTTAAGGTCCATTTTCTTAGCAACATTCAAGTATATAATACAGTATGATTAACTATAACCACCATGCTGTGCATTATATCCCCGAGCTTAATAATCTTATAACTGGAAGTTTGTACCCTTTGACCAGTATCTCATCATGTCCCCCACCCCTTACCCCTGGCAACCTCCATTCTGCTCTCTGTTTCTCTGAGTTTGTCTTCTTTAGATTCCACATTTAAGTGAAGTCACACAGTGTTTGTCTTTCAGTATCTGACTTCACTTAGCATAGTGCCTTCAAGGTCCATCCAAGTTATGAAAAATGGCAGGATTTCCTTCTTTCTCATAGCTGGATAATATTCTCTTGTGTCCATGTACCACATCTTTGTTATCCATTCATTCATTGACAGACACTTAAGTTTATTTCCATATTTTGGCCATTGTAATGCTGTAATGAACATCGGAGTGCAGATAGCTCTACAAGATTCTGATTTTCAGTTTCTTTGAGTATCTACCCAGAAGTAGATTTCTTTAGCCTTTTATGTCCTTCCCCTTTTTTCATTTATTGAGAAACTTCCATACTGCTGTCCATAAGGGCCGCACCAGTTTACATTCCCACCAGAAGTTCATGAGGATTCCCTTTTCTCCACACCTTCACCACTTACCTCTTCTCTTTTTAATGATGGCCATTATGACTGGTGTGAGGGGATATCCTGTGGTTTTGATTTGCATTTCCCTAATAACTAGTAATGTTGAGCACCTTTTCATCTATACCTGCTGGACATTTGCAAGCCTTTTTTGGAAAACTATCTCTTCAATTCTGCCCATTTTTTAAAATCAGGTTGTTAGTTTTTTTGTTGTTGAGTTGTATGAGTTCTTTATATATTTGGATATTAACCCCTTGTTGGATATATGATTTGAATTTTCTCTCATTCTGTAAGGAGAAATACTGCGTTTTCATTTTGTTGATTGTTTCCTTAACTGTGTGGAAGCTTTTTACTTAGATATAGTCCCACTTGTAGAGATTTTACTTCTATTGCTTGTGCTTTTGCTGTCATATCTAAGAAATCACTCCTGAGACCAGTGTCAAGTTGCTTTTCCCTGTTTTCTTGTGGTTTTGTGGTTTCAGGCCTTACACTTAAATCTTTAATCCATTTCAAGTTCATTTTTGTGAGCGGTATAATATAGAGATACACTTTCATTCTTCTGCATGTGGTTGTCCAGTTTTCCCAACACCATTTATAGAAGAGACCATCCTTGTCCCATCAAGTATGCTTGGCTCTCTTCTCAAACTGGCGTCTATTTCTGCATGTTTAGACACCATTGATCTGTGTGTCTGTTTTTATGCCAATAAAAACATGTTGATTACTATAGCTTTGTGATAGAGTTTGAAATCAAGAAGTATGATGGCTTTGTTCTCAATATTGCCTTAGCTGTTGAGGGTCCTTTGTGGCTCCATACAAATTTTAAGATTTTTTTCTACCTCTGTGAAAAATGCCATTGGAATTTTGATGGAAATTGCATTGAATCTCTAGATAGTTTGGGGTATTATGGACATTTTATTTTATTTTTTTTTATATTTTATTTATTTATTTGACAGACAGAGATCACAGGTACACAGGCAGGCAGAGAGAGAGAGAAGCAGGCTCCCCACTGAGCAGAGAGCCCGATGCGGGCCTCGATCCCAGGACCCTGAGATCATGACCTGAGCTGAAGGCAGAGGCTTTAACCCACTAAGCCACCCAGGCGCCCTATTATGGACATTTTAACAATACTAATTCATCCAGTCCACAAACATGGATATTTTTCCATTTGTTTGTGTCTTCTTCAGTCTCTTTTATCAAGGTCTTGTAGTTTTCAGTGTGTTGATCTTTCACTTCCTTGATTACATTTATTCCTAAGTATTTTATTTTTTTGATGCTAGTGTGAAAGAGATTGTTTTCTTTACTTTTTCAGATATTTGGTTGCTAATGTGTAGAAACAATTGCTGTCTTTGTGTTGATTTTTTTATCCTGCAATTTTACTGAGTTATTAATTAGTTCTGGTGGTATTTCAGTGGGGTCTAGGCTAGGATTTTCTACATACAAGATCATATCATCCTCATACAAAGACAGCTTTATTCTTTCCTTTCTTTTTTGGATGCCTTTTATTTATTTCTCTTACATGATTACTCTGGCTAGGATTTCTAGCGCTTTGTTGAACAGGAGTGGTGAGAGTGGGCATCCTTGTGTTCCAAATCTGAGAGGAAAAGTTTTCAACCCTTCACCTTTGAGAATGATGTCGGCTGTGGGTTTGTTGTATATCGTCTTTATTGTACTGAGGTGTGTTGAGTGTTTTATCATGAAATGGTGTTACACTTTGTCAAATGCTTTTTCTGCATCTGTTGAGATCACATGGTTTTTATCTTTCGTTCTGTTCATGTGGTATATCACGTTTACTAATCTGTGTATATTCAAACATCCTTGTATCCCAGGGATAAATCCCACTTTGTTGTGGTGAGTGATTGTTTTACTGTGCTGTCGAACTGGGTTTGCTAGTATTTTGTTGAGAATTTTTGCATCTGTGTTCATCAGGGATATTGGTCTGTGATTTTCTTGTCGTGTCCTTATCTATTGTGGTATCAGGGTAATGCTTGCATTGTAAAATAAGTTTGGGAGTATTCCTTCCTGTTTGATATTTTGGAAGAGTTTGAGAAAGATTGCTGTTAATTCTTTAAAATTTGGTAGAATTCACCAGTGAAGCCATCTGGTCCTGAACTTTTCTGTTTGGGAAGGATTTTGATTACTGATTCACTCTCCTTACTCAGTATTGGTCTATTCAGATCTTCTCTGTCCTCATGATTCTGTCTTGGTATGTTATATGTTTTTAGGACTCTGTTCATTTCTTATAGGTTATCCAGCTTGTTGGTGTATAATTATACATTGTAGCTTCTCACAATCCTTTGTATTTCTGTAGTATCAGTTGTAACACCTCCTCTTTCATTGCTGATTTTACTTTTTTGAGTCTTCTGTTTTTGTGAATTAGTATAGTAAAGTCTTGTGAATTTTGTTTATCTTTTCAAAAAGCCAGCCCTTAGTTTCCATCGATCTTTTTTACTGATTTTCTGGTTAGGTTCTCTTATTTTAACTTTGAGAACAGGAAAGTTCATTTGTCAAAGGAGTAACCTCTGCAAATGAAAAGGATAAATGGGATTACTTCTGTTTCAACAGTTTCTATAATAGGGTCTATCCTTTAATTTTTGCAAACCTTGGCTCTTTAAAGTGGGAGTAAGGAAAGAGCCAGGAAAAAAATGACCCTTTGAGACTGACTCCCACTACCGGTGTCATGGGAAAAGCCAAGATCATTGTTTTTCAAACTTTGGACCACACCTGCAAAAGAAAATGCATGTTCCATTAGGGCTCAGTAAACACATATAGACACAACTAAAAGCTGTCGGGACTAGTACTTAACTCTGATTAGGCCGCTGTGCACTTTAATGCACGTTACTGCTTCATGCTATTCGTAGTCCATCGCAGGATTGTTTGGTTTGTTTTGGGATTGTTTTGTAATGCTGGTTGTGACCCACTATGGGATCATAAGGCTGGCTTGTGGATGGTTGCAACAGAGGGGGTCCTGTCAGAGCCAGTGCTCCATGCTGCCCCACCCCCTGCAGCCTTCACGCCTCCACCCTGCGCTTATGTTCATTCTTGGTTTCCCCAGAAATGCTACTCCCAGCTTTCCATGTGACCACATCTTTGTTCTGCACACACTGCCACTTTGTTCACTGGCCCTGCCATGCAAGTTTCACATCTTTGCTCTAGACGCTGATTGGGTGATAGCTCAATGGCCTTCACATATCCAAAAGAAATCCCCTCCCCCTTCAGGCAAAGGGGAGAGGAGGGCTGAAATCAAAGTTTATAGGGAGGGTTTGGCCTCCCTGGACAAGAAGCCTGGGCAGTGGTGACAGTGCTCTGTGGCTAGAGGAGATAGACAGGAGTGTGCTGAGACCAAGGAGTCAAGTTCAGAATTAAGAGTCTCACTCACTTCCTTTTCCCCTGTGTCTTGCTGCCTACAGGTAAATTCTACTGCAAACCACACTACTGTTATCGACTCTCCGGCTCCGCACAGAGGAAGAGACCGGCAGTGGCTCCTCTCTCTGGAAAGGTAATGGTGATCCATCTGTAGGTGGGGGAGAAGCAGCAGGTGCATTTTAGCATGGTGACAGGTGAGGGTGTGGTTAGCCGGGCCTGCGAAATAGCCACTAACTTGACTTTCTTATGAATGGGGAGGGCCTGAGAGATGGTCACAGTCCAACTGGGGAGGAAACCCACTTTTCAAGTATAATCTTGATACTGCATTTCACTAAGGTGATGTTCCATCAACCACCTGAGTCAGATTTATTTGAGACTGTGTTAGACCCTCCTGTTTATATAAAAGAAGACTTCAGTCATTGTAAAGAGCATTCTTCTGAGAGAAGGACACTGTGCAAAGGAACTTGGCTGTAAATAATCTGCTCTGCTTGTCAATTCCTTTCACTTCCTTTATTCTGTGAATTACTTATCTCAGTTCGTTTTTCCTTCTTACTTTTTTTCTTTTTTTTACCGAGAGTAGCTCCTCCACTTGTCATTGTCCAAGTGAACTGGGTATTCCCTTCATGACAAGGTATTCCCTTGTCAGCATGCAGGCTGACTAATCTGTCCTGGAGGGGCTTTTGTTGACTGCAGAGGGGCCTGTGGGGAAGGGAAACTTATTCCAAGATGGACCTAGATTTTGACTCCTGTTGATTTCTCCATGAATTATGTCCTGGGTTTTTAAAGAAAGACTGAGAAATATGGTCTGGATTGACTGGTGAGAGCAGCGAACTATCCAGGCAGGGGCCGTTGCCTTCTGAGATTTGAGTGCTTCGGTCAGTCACTCTTCTTCTCGTGGACTTTCCTAGGAGGCCAGAGAAGCCCTGCAGGATGGCCCCACTGTGGACACAAGTGGACGGGCCAGCGCCATCGCCAGCCCTGCTGAGAGAACTCCAGGTAGCCTCACTTCCTTGTTTGGCTGGGTGGTGCGTCACTCTCTCGGCCTCTGTGACAAGGCCAAGGGGATGAGCCAGCACCTCCAAAGCAACATTTCTTCGATTGGGCATCAAGTGGCCCAAAACCCTTTGGACTCCTTTTTCATGTGCCAGCTGCTTGCATTCGGAGTCCCCTTTCTCTATGGCCTGTCGGAGGTGCTGGTACAAATCAGAGGGGAGTTTCACTTGCAGGCCGTGAGCCAATAGGGGCGCCATCTGGTAAGCGGAATCACCTGAACTTCAGGAATGTCTGTTCACAGCCTCAAAGCATTGTTGCCGGGGCTTGGGAGGCTGCCCACACCTCTAAGACACACTGAGGTGGTCAGTCCAGGCCCTGCCCAGATAGACAGGAATTCAGAACAGGCTGCTTGCCAGTCTCGGGGCCTTCTTGTTTTGGACTCCTTGGACAGCATGGAATTGTAATAAGGCCACGTGATCTGGACTTATGTTCACCCAAACTTGAAATTCTTGCATCCTATCCCCTATTTGGGTATCTACATAAGCTGACACTATACTTCTATTTGATGTGTAACCACTATAGGCCATGCCCTGTCCTAATCACTTTGGGGCATTTGAACTTGTAATGAGGACCAAACCCTAATTTGTTCAATTTCCACTAATCATTTCCTGTGTCAGGAAGTGAATGACACTATCCCTACCTCTGAAAACGTTTATTCTGGTTTTCAGTTCATGGGCTCATGGACATTAGGCTTATTGTGAAGAATTGTAGTTTTTCCCTTAAAATTGCCTCTCTCTGCTCCATGTCAAGCCAGCCCATGAGATGTGTCCCCAGTTCCACAAACTGCTGGATGGTCCCAGTTCCCCCAGTGAAGCCACAGACTGTATACAATCCAGGGTCATTGTGTAGGTGAGAGAGGAAGTCAATGGGCCATGTTTCTGCTTCTCACACTTTCTCTGTCTTTCATAGCAGATAGAGCTAAAGCAGCCATTTACAAACTCATGAAAATTACCATATAAAAACTAAAGATCATCCCAATTTCTAATGCTAGAAACTGTGGAGCAGGAGTTGGCAGTGAAATTTCCATAATGGGAAAAGAGAATGATCCACTCCACTTTCAAATGACAGGTTTTCAGAGTTGCTTCCCTCCCTGTGCTTAAGAATTAGAGAAAGGGAGAATGTGCCCAGGGAGGGCAGTGATTTGGAGGCTAAGACCCAGCAAACCCCAGCTGAGCTAGGTGAATTTGGCTTCTGCTCCTGTGTGTGCCCTTATTAAAATCCAGGGAAGCTTTTTAAGTGCCCTGCGATTGGGATATTAAGCATGCTTAAACATTTCATAGCAATGTTTAAGCCACAAATGACTTTGAAAAGTATAGCTTCGAAACCCTTTACAATCTGTCTTTCCCATGAAATGCTTGCAGCCTTTTGCAGTTGACAGTCTCAGAGCACCAGGGGGATGTACTGGTAGCGAAGACAGAGTCTTCAGCTGTAGGGTCTAGAATATGCATTTGACCAGGTGAGAACACCCCCTCATCAGTCTGGGCCTTGTTCCAGCAGAGATGGATTTCCCAAGGAACTTGGCTACTCAGTAAAACAACTCAGAAATGAAACTTTCCTTCTGGGTATCAAGTACAGAACATTCTTTTTAAAAAGTCTAAACACAATGAAGTTCAGGTTGTTTCTGAGCAAGCCAAGTTTGTTCATTTTCCCATGTGGTTCAGTTTGCCATTCTTACTGTCTAGTTTGAAAGCGTAACGGATTTAAAGTTACTGTAGAGAAGAAGAATATTCTACAAAGCAAGGAGAGAAGATAAGAGTCTGACAATGTCATTAAAGAGTCAACCAAGAAAGAATCAAGTCCCTGAGGACGTCTCAGCCCCTATGGTTCATGATTCTGAAGGTGACTTGCCTGTTCTAGCACAAGGGGTTCAAGTTGTGCATCCCAAAGGAAACCCTGCTTGAACCCCGAACATGAATGAGGCAGGCACTGTCCCCCCACTTGAAGGCAGCTGAGGGCTAATGGGGTTCAGTTTATATCTGCCTCTGGGGACTTGGGCTTTTGGAAATGACAGTGCTGAGTCTGAACGTGCTCCAAAGCCCCAGCACTTCCCCATAAGGTATCTAATTCTTGCTAGCTCTATAGAAAAGGAACAGAATTATGGGTGGTATTTTATAGTTGGCATGAAGTAGATTTCTTTTTTTCTTTTGATAGGGATGTCTTTCTCTAAATCCCACACTAAAGCTTTGATTGGTTTGGAATTTCCTTTTGAAAAGCTTCAGAAAAACTCAGGTATTTCAGGGTTTCAGAATATGTGTCTTTGATAAGTCATTAACCCAGATCCATGGTACATCTCCTGTACTATAGACAAGAAGAAGCTAAAATGGAAAAAAAAAAAAAAAAAAGAAGCTGCGAATGAATGAACTTGATTTCACTGTGTATAAATAAGCCATCCTCCTAGACTCATATCCCCCAGAAGGCAGACCTGGAAAAGCTATGGCCATAGCTGGCACTTAAGCCTACTGTGCGTTATCTCTGGGCCACCTCTGTATTTGTGGCAATGCCCTCTTTTCCCTCATGTGCTTATCCCCTTACTGCTGTTGCCAAAAAATCCCAAACAACTCACAAGTTGAAAGAACCTTTTCCAGCCTGCTTGGCAGTGTTGTCTCTCTCTGGTAACCTAATCTGTAACTGCTACTAAATTAGTGTTTAGAGGAGGACATGGTTTACAGTACTGTTGTTTATAATGTGCTTTTAATATAGAAACCCTCCTTTCTGTTCCCCAAATCTGTAAATGCTTTGTTTCCAAGCTTCTTATACTTAACTGCTATAGATGAGTGGACCTGGCACAGATTTTCTACCCTGGCCTCCTGGTACCTGCCCCGACTTTAAGAAAAGTTGGGAAAACAACAGGTAGAGAAAGAAAAATCCCAAATTATATATTTTTTCCTTGGACATAAGACCCTCAATTGCAGGTTTTTTTGGATCCTTTCTTTGTTTAAAAAATCCCCTTTACATTTCATATAGAGGATAATAAAAAATGAAACATAAAGGTTATGGGGAATCATAAGGGAAGAGAAGAAAGCTTTTCTTACAGTACAGGTAACAGAGTGGGATGGAAAGGGCGGTCTTAACTTCAAAAGCTGCCTAACAATTAACAAGAGGCAAGCACCTGCTCCCTGTCCCTAGACAGCCCTTGCATGATCACTATTAAGTTCTACAGTTTGGGTGCTAAATGGACCAGAATAGCCATCCGATACAAGGAATGCCAGGCAATCCTGGGGTTCCTGCCTGTCAGGATGAAGTTAGGGAATCTCACTGCTTCCCAAGCCCTCTTCCCTTATAGGCATTTCTGGAAAACCTCTTAGAATAGCAAAGAGAATTGTGCAGTCCTGCTTAACTCCCCAGCCCTCCCCCAAGAGTCATAGTTTGATGGTATTGTGTAAATATTTATACATATACACATGTATATTTATATAGGTATAATTTCATACATACGAGTAGATATTTATCTATCATGTCCTAAATAATTATAACCATAATAATGAAGCTGTTTCTGAAGCTTCTTTTTCCTGGGTTCTGGAAACCAAGGGAGCTTTTACAGTGGGGAACCATGCCACTGGCCTGGCTTAGAGTCAGGTCAGGGTTTGGAGGGAACAGAGCAGGCCAGCACACGTGTGGAGGTGGAGACTTTGGGCGCAGGGCATGGGTATTTCAGAAAATGAGCAGTACCCAGCCCCAACCTCAGAAAGTTGACTCACAAGCAGACTAGGAAAGCAGGGGTTCTGTTGCTCGTGGACTACCACAGAGAGGCAGACCCCCTCCCACTCTCATTTTGCTTCCAGGCTTCTCTATCAGTTCCCCTGGCTTAGTTACTACAGCTTCCTTCTGTCTCTTGGTGTTCAGTGTGTCTCTGTACGGCAGTGGATCATTCTTAGGCCCTCCTAAATGGGCCTCAGGTTGGGGTGGAGGTCAGGGTAGAGGTGGGGGGTGGCAGCCAGCCAGGTTCCCACGGCCATGGTACAAAGATGTCATAGCGAGGGAGGATGCACTGTGCCAAGGAACACATCACCTGTCTGCTTCTGGCCTTCCCTACAGCCTTTACTTTTGCCCTTGTTTTTAATCTGTGCTGTGAGTTTTTGGTGTGTTTCTTTGTGAGTTTTTTAATTTAATTGTGTAACTTTGTTTTTGCCGTTACTGTGAAACTAAGGTGTTGTGCTTTTAATTTTTTTTTTAACAAATGTTACCATTCTTATTTAAGAGAATAAATTCCAAACAATCTTCAGGTTTCTGAGTTTTTCTTTTCCTTCCCTTTCTCCTGTTTGGAGGGTGGGAAAGGGGTTAGCTTAGGCAGGTCTCAAGGGTGGGCCTGAAGGCCATTGTGCCTAAAGACTGTCACTTCTGAGGTGGAGTCAGGAGAGAGTGTGGATGTAGTAAAATGGGGAAATGGGGTGTTTACACCTAAAATACAGATGGTCGTTAACAGAAGGGCCTCTGTCCATGGGGGTTAGCTCAGTGGAAGACATTTTCTTCTGTAGCAGCTGCAGATAGAAGAGACCGAAAAGGCGCCACCTGTGCCCCACAGCCAGTCAGGCAGCATGAGGGACTTGGGGCCAGAGCAGATGGAGGGATAGAAATTCACACGGAGCCCATGTCTGCCATGGGGACACAGAGCCAGAAGCCTGCCTTTCCTGTTCCTGCCTCTGGCAGGCCGCTCCGGGAACTGGGAGCAGTTATGTGTCTCTCCTCTACTTTGAGGCTTTTGCCTAAGGCACAGTGACCTCACTCCTGGTGACACTGAAGGTTCTTGTTCTGTTCTCTCCAGCTGATGTCCCTCTCATGCTGTCTCTGCTGTCACCTGCACGCTGAACTAGGATATCCAGTTCTGCTTGGCCACTTACCCTCAAGCCATGAGAGATGAGCCTGTTGCCTTCTCCCACACACTGCTGTGACCTTAGCAGTGGTGGCTTCTTGTGTCGTGTTGGCACGCCGGCCACAGTGGCACAGCCCAGCTTTGGTGCCACATTGGGCCAAAAGAGGGCACCTGGTGGGGGAGCACTCAGCACCAACTCTGCTCCCACTGACTCTAGGAAATTGGGTATCTGTGTTAAAAAGGCCTGCGGAGCCTCCTCTACTCAGAAGCAGCCCACTTAGGACTCCGGGTTCTCAGGTTTACCCACAGAGTAGAGAAACAGAGTGCTGGGTTCTCTTGGCATCTAGATTATCAGACTGCCCTGTCAGGGAGGGTCTGTATCCTTCCATAGCTTCCAGTTCTGTCAGAACACTGTCTGTACCATTTTAGTCCTCAGAGCATTGCTGCAACAGAGCATTTGAGTCCTCATTCCCACCCCCCACCCAAGTCTATAGTCTTTTGCTCCCCTTTCTCTGAAATAAGTCTGTCAGTATCCTGGTGCCTACAAAAGGCTAAGAGAAAAAGAACTGGGATGTGGGGGATGCAATAAGCGACAGTGAATAATTGACTAAGAATTGATAAAGCTAGATCTACATATATAATTGAAGAATTTTAGACCTTTGCTTCTGTTGTCTGTCCCATGCCCCAGTAATAAAGGGGAGGAAAGCCAAGATTGTTTAGAACGGTATACTGAAGCATCTAACAGGAAGGCAGTGACAATGAACGTGATTCTGTGCCACCCATTGTGAAGACCCTGGACAAGTCCCTTTGGGTCCGAGTTTCTTTCTGAAACGTCTTAAAATCCATCCCCCCGCTTCTCTTTATAAATTCCCTGGAGATGTCCCTAATTGAGATACTCCCTAGGAGAATCCTGTGGTGTAGACGTGGAAGTAGTGCAGGCAATGAAAATGGGCCACTCTCTATTTTCATACAGAAAAATAGGGCAAGATAAGGCCATGTAGGACCCAGATCCTACAAGTGTTCCCCTTGAAGTACAAATAAAAGAAAAATGCCCAGGTAGGGCTGTCTTTTTTTGGGGGGGGGGGGGGGCTGTCTTAAATGTAACAGCCAGGCATAGATTTCAGGAAGAAGCCTCCCTGAATCGCAGTCCCTTTCACAAAGCTTCAAAATCTTATCCAGACTCCAAAGCCAGTCCTCTTGGAACTCAGATCCAGCCAAGCACCCAGCAAGTGCCAACAAGTGGATTAGTCATAATGAAATGAGGGGGAGGGACGTCAGATTGGCGCTCCCTGTCTTGGTTAAGCCATAGGGTTGCTGTGTTCTTCTCTAACTCCTCTCTCTCTCTCTCTCTCTCTCTCTCTCTCTTTCTCTCTCTCTCGTCACTGCTCACAATTCTTAGCTGTGTGTGTTGGCTGCTGATGCCTCTTTCTTCACAATTGCTCCTTGTCTCTTCAACATGTGCATTCTGGAGGGAGTAGGCTTTGGGGCAGAAACACCTTCCATACGCCCGAGAAGAGAGGTGGGGCTCCAGCATATGTGACTCTCCTTCAGTTACTTCCAGGTTTCACTAGCCACGTGAGCACCATTTCCTTTTTTACTTCCTGTGGGTCAACTGCCACATAGCCTGCATAGTTAATGAACATTTTGAATATTTCTGAGGCAGTTCTACGGCCCTTCAAGAATGACAATGGGCAAAAGTTTGAGTCACTGCCAACACCCAAACCCTAACTCAGGCTAACTAAACTCGACCTTGCCTTTGATGTTGTTCTTTTCCTCCAGATCTATATGTACAAGTGTAGCCAGAAGGCTCCCAAAATGTGAAGAAGACTCCCAGCCCTCAGAGAGGGCCCTCATTGGCATGAAAGGGGGAGTTTGGGGAACATACTTCAACAGAAAGAGAGTCCAGGGCCCCAGCTCTGCCTGGCTACAGAACAGAGTCTCTTGGGGCCATGCTAGGAGAATTACTAGAAAAATTCTTACAATTGAGTCGGAATTTCTATTGGCCTCTTGGGTTTCCTTCACCTCTTCTTGCTTACTTACCCAGCTTGTGTGATTGTGCATTAATCACATGAAACTCTTCCAAGTGTGCCTATTAAGTGATTGAATTCCTTATTCTCTACTTTTTTAAAATATCAGGATTATTGCCATTTTATCACTTATTTCGTAGTGTAGCCTTACTTTGTTTAGGTCCTTGCCTGACATTATAGGTCTTTCGTAATTATTTCATAGTAAGTCACCCTGTTACCAGAAGAACTTTACACCTGGGGCCACCTGCTTCTCTTAAGGTTCAAGAGCTGTCTTCCCTGTACCCTGTGTCCTAGTGTTCCTGGGCCTCTACCAAAGACACCTCCCTGGAAAAAGATGAACCCAGTTAAAAGGGTAAGGACCCCAAGTTCAATTACTAAAGAGCACCACTACCAGGCTAGGACCTACAGGTACCAGAGGAACTCAGGACCTCGATGAGTTTTGGTTTCCTCAACAAACGGGACAAAATCAGAGCTGTTTCAGTGGTGAGACCTAAATAAGTATGTTTTCCTTCCATCCTCATGTTCTTTCAAGGTTAATAAAACTAGTAATACTATGAAAATAAATTCCAGGGAGGGTAGTCCTCTTGACATTTAGTAGCTGCTCAGAGATCAGACCTGACACTAAAAAGTGTGATTAGGCAACCTTAGGGAGAAGAGTTTGTCTCCAAAAAGCTAAACCACAGTAGGTTTCTTAGACTGAGTTCAACCCCTTAACCAACGAATAGCTGATATTGACTGTAATAGGATTATAACAGTTTATTTATTCATGTTTCCCTGTTTTCCAGAAATAAGTCAGGATCTAGAAAGATCAGATTAGAGAGAGACCAGCTATAAAATCCCTCCAACCAGTTTACTAACAAGAGACATATTTGAGTTAGTAGGTTCTTCTTTTAAAAGTAAATATTCTCAGGGCACTTGGGTGGCTCAGTCAGTTAAGTGTCCAACCCTTGGTTTCAGCTCAGGTCATGTCATGATCTCATGGTTGTGAGATCGAGCCCTACGTTGGGCTCTGCGCTTAGCGCAGAGGCTGCTTGAGATGCTCTCTCCCTCTCCCCCTGCCCCCTGCCGTGCTCATGCTCACTTTCTCGCTCTCTTTCTTCTTGTTCTCTCTCAAATTAGTAAATCTTTAAAAAAAAAAAAAAAAGGTACATCTTCTCTTCTAGAGTTTAGTCTAATATGAGTTACTCTAAACTAGCTATTTGCTTATCTTTTACCTCGTTCACCTTTCTTGGGAATTAATATTGGTAGAGAAGCCTAGGAACATGGGGACACAGAGTGCAGGGAAGACAGCTCCAGGGCTGTCCAAATCTCAGTGAAGGGCTTTGTAACCTCAGAGAAGTAGGTGGCACTGGGTGTCTGGGATAACTATGGTAACAGGGAATTGATGGCCTGCAGGAGTTAACAGCCGAAGTCTTAAGGGCTTTGCCATACTGCTGAGAGCTGGCAACCATCCTCCATGCTGCTGGAAATACGGTGCCAAAGGGTCATCTATATTTATAGTCAAGGGAGCCCCCTTCTCTCCGAAGTCTTTTCCTCGAATAAAAATAGAAATTAAAACTCAAAGTATGCTAACTCCTGTCGTTTCCTCCCTATGATTAATACTGGCCAGTTGTACTAACTCATAGAAAATAATGTGGGAAGACACACAGTCGTAATGTATTAACACAGCACCTCCTGTGTCCTGGGCACTGTCCAGGAGCTTTCTGTGTAGGCCTCATGTAATCTGCGCAGGAGCTTGGGAGGGAAGTGTCATTTTACAGATGAGGAAACAGGCACACAGAAGTCAAGCAAACTTGGTCAAGGCCACATAGCTAATCAGTGTAAAGTCAGGATAGAATCATATGGATGATATGAGAGCATTGTTCATGCACTGTGCCCTACAGCTGCCCTTCTGCTCTCGAACCTCCCCTTGTCAGTACTTGGTAAGAGGCAAAAACACTGTTTAGCTACACAAATAAGATTTAAAAAAAAAAAATAGGTGAATGCCCTGTATAAATCAGTGTATGCATTTGATTATTTCTGAGAAACATATGCCGCGCCCCCCCCCCCCCCCCCAGTTTCCTGGGCAGTGATTCCAGGGCTAGGAACGTGTCTTTGGAAAGATACTAGATGGGGGCACCTCGTGGCTCATTCAGTTGAGTGTCTGACTCTTGATTTCTGCTTGGGCTATGATCTCAGGGTCATGGAATCAGGCCCCTCATGGGGCTCTGTGCTCAGTGTGGAGTCTGCTTGTCCTGCTCCCCCATCCCAACCTGTGCATGCACACTTTCTCTTTCTCTCAAATAAATAAATACAATCTAAAAAATAAAAAAGACACTAAAGAGAAAAGTGTTTCATCACTGATGTGTAAGGGGAGAAGGTGATCAAAAGAAATTGAGGAAGAGAATAATAATCACTGAATCAACTATAAGTAATATAAAATGGACTCCCTCTTCGTTTTCCCTGTGTCAGCTCTCATTGCTCGTCACAAATAGAATCAAGCCTAAAGCTGCATTATTAAGAATAAGCCCAGAACTGGACTGTGTTCCTCCAAATGGAATGTACCCTGCCAACAGCCTAGAGGAGATGGGATTCTGTTCAGGGGGATGTTTCTTGTTCTCTGGGCCCCAGTGTAACTGCTTCTAACTTATAAATCTTTCAGCTTATCCTCTGTCTCTGCTGGCTTGTTTGATTGTCCTTTTTAAAAAGGCCACATGATGGTTGAGCTTCCCGACATGTTTATTATAACTGTCATCCATAGTCCCCGTAGGAAAAGGCCTGCCTGGCCCTGGGTGGAGTTAAGGTATGAGGGAAGAGAGATGTGATCTTATGCCTCCTTTTCTACTGAGAGTTTGAGCAGAGTCCCCTGTGACATCAGAGGGAAACATGGAAGTTCTTACCTATACAAGTTTGGGCTACTTTGGTCTCAACTCACATGTAAAATGACTTGACTTTTAAGTCTTTGGGCTAAATGTGCATATCATTCTGGGCGAGCAGTTTTGGCTTTGCCCTGTTGGATAAAATTTGATTTAGGCACAGAAATGATTTCAAGAAGTCTCCTGAGCATGTGTAGACATAGCTTTGGAAAGGGATTCCAGGACAGGGATCTTTTAGAGCTCATAGATAGGATGTTTTGGGTAAGTGGAAAAAAAAGAGAGAAAAGGTGAGTTTTTCCATGTGTGTCTTCAAGTCTAGTTTTTCCCTGGGTTTAGTGAGAGGTCTGCCCATAATGTGTCATAGGACTATTCCAGCTATCAGCAGGCTGCTGTATCCAGCTGGAGAAAGTGAGTGAAAGGAGGAGTTAATCAAATGCATTTTTTGGTCTCCTTAAATTCCTACTTTGGCCTGATAGTAGGATTCACACCCAAGACAAGTGTGGATGGTGTGGGGGGCAGCAAATATGTGTAGGTTCTCCTTGGGGGTCGTTGCCAAGGGTGAGCAGGGTCAGCTTGTAAGTGAAGTTGTACCACAAGATGAAAAATCCAGAAGTGAGGGGCAGCGAATATGTGTAGGTTCTCCTTGAGGGGCATTGCCAAGGGTGAGCAGGGTCAGCTTGTAAGTGAAGTTGTACCACAAGATGAAAAATCCAGAAGTCTCATGCAATGACTTATGGTACCGCTGCTCAGTGTGGGCCATTGGAACAAGCTCCTCACTCAGCATCTGAACATCTTCCTGCGATTCCCTTTCTGTGGGCAGCATGCCAAGAGCTGTCTGTTCAGCATGGCAGTTCTCAATTGGTCCTTCATGTATTACATTTCCATTGGTCAAGATGTCTTACCTTGGCAGCAGACATGAAGATTCATGAGCTCACTAGTCTGTGTTCTACATGCACCCCATCCAAATCAAGCCACAGTCAAAATATTTGGTGGATTGGTCGACCTGTTGGTGAGAGATTAGGGAGAATTTGATGTAACTTCTAGGCCAGTGCTTTTCAGGCTCATCAGTGTTGACATTTGGGGCTGGATAACTCTTTGTTGTGGAGGGCTGGCCTGTGTATTCTGGGATATTTGGCAATATACCTGGCCTCTTCCCATTAGATGTCAGAACACGCCACCTCCCGAGGGTGTGATGACCAAAGCTGTCTCCAGCCATTGCTAAACCATCACTGAGGAAAAAAGGACGTGACACTGACATGCAATTAACATCAATTTTGTTTCCAGTAGGAGATCAGGAAAGAGGGTGAGTGAGAATAATGAAAGTGATACAGAACCATGTTGGAGCCTTACAGGAGTGCCTCTAAACCTTACTGCCTCCCCCTGTGAAAACCATGAGCACCTATGTCCCAACAGTGTACTTATTTACATGAGGGTACCCCACTAATACTGCATGTGCTATCAGACATTTACAAGACATTTTAGAAAGCAGGGTAAAAAATTAAGAATGAAGATCTAGTGTTTCTCTTCTCTACCCCAGTGAATTAATTGTCCCTGTACCCTCAGAATGTACTCATCCTTCTGTAGAGACCATAGCCTCAGAGCATTGGCCTGGGTCTAAGTGGAACAAACAGAGTTTTTAATAACAGAAGATGCTAATTTGAGTTCCAAGTCTGCAGCCTGTTGTCCTTGTCATCTTTGGTCATTAACTTCTCTGAGCCTCCGTTTCCCTAACTTAACGAAATTATAAAATGAAAAAAATGCAACTTTTTTCTTTCTACTCCATAAGATTGTTGTGAATCTCAAATAAGCTAAAATATATGGAAATTTGTTTATTCAAAAGCATTACAGGAACATCAAATATTATTATCATTGGTAGGGATCCCAGAAAATTCTGGAGTAATCAGAGTGAGAAAGTGAGTGAGGACTGTTTTCTACTCACTGACTGACTAATGGTCTCCTGCTCTGGTCTGTGCATCCTTTGGGATTAGCACAAGAAGGTCCACTGGGTTGTATTCTAACTGGCAGATGCTTAGGAGAACGGAACAGTAAGAAGGGCTTGGCTCTCTCTAGTCTTCAGCAGAATGGTCTGGGGGAAGTGACCTGCACCGAATGCCAGGTTTTTTGAAGTATCATTAAGACTCTGCAAGTGCTTGGCTAAATTTGGCATTGCTTTTTTTCTTAGCCTGCATGGATGGGATGTGAAGTCACCTACTAATTCCATGATACCCTGGGGGCTCTTCACTATAGTAACGAAAGTAAAAACAATCCTAGATAGGGTTTACATTTTGAACTAAATTTTGAACATCTAACCCAAAATCAGAACCAACCAGGACTCAGTTAGCCTTATCGTAGGCAGAACGAGGGTTATACATGGTCCTAGGCATGTCTACAACTGTGTTGCTTTGACCCACAACCCCTGCCCCCACCCCTCGCCACAGGCCTCAGTGCTTATGTCGTGACCCTTTTGCAGAAGATATGAGAAGAGGGGGTCTGATTTCTTCTAGGAATCAGTGCATGGATGGGCATTTTTGGGGTGACCAGAGAGCACTGGTCATTAGTAGGGGGCTCTCTGACCCTCTCTGAGCACTGGTTCAGTGCTCAGTGCCCCTATTCCATCAGCCTTCTATGGCCTCTGTCCCCAGGCATGAATGTTTTCCAGGCCAGGTCTCTGTGACCTTCAAACAGATGAAAAGAAAGCTGTAACTGTTGTAGATATGAGTATCAAGTGGTAGTTGCAGGCATTGCTGGAGGGGATTTTAGTTCCTTTCCAAAAATGTATCTTCAGCTAGCTACGAGAATGCTGTGTATGAGGTTTTGTGTCCTTAAGGAAGAACCTATTTGAGAGAGGCTTTTGTGGGGATGTGGGTTTGTCCTTACTGATAGTCTGATGATAGGCAGAGCCCTGGGAGGTTGAAAATCACTTTCCTGGCTGAGCAGCTGGCCACATGTAGGCCACCTCGGAGCCAGCTTTGGACACAGTCTTGACTGAAGGGCTCTGGCACTGTGCTCTGGAGAGGAGAAGGGACTGGAATTTCAACCTGGCATCTTGGAAAAAGCACATCCAGTTTGGAATGCCTCGCCTGCAAACTCGTGGTCCTGCTCTGCCTTCCACCTCTCCTCTCTGCCTCTTGTTCTTAGGTCTGCTCTTCTGGTAAGCAAGCTGCTGCCTATAACTAGACCACTCTCTACTGGGAAGTGCAGCCATCACTTTTGGACATCAGATTCTTTGAGGTAGACTCTTTAAATAGCCTTAACACATGGTCTTCTAAAACACTGGCAACCTCGTAGGAATTTCTCTTTCTCTGGTGCTAAGGGAAGAGTTGCTGTTTTACACACTTACCCCTTTCACCGGTGCTATCTCTTGTTTGTTCGTGGGGCCTTGCACAGCATCCAGCTGCTTGGGAGACAGGCCTTAAAGTTTCTGCATTAGGTTGAGGAAACAGACCGTACGTAATACATTCAACTAACTTCCTAAATTACAGTGTGATATTCTAGTTTAGGCCTTTTAATGTTGATCATTTATTCAAAACATGTTGTTGACATACCCACAGGCATCAGAAACACAAAGATGACTGGAGTAATTCCCCTCCGTAGCAGAGCCTCTGGTTTTGGGGTGCATTCAGACCAGTGAACAGGAGATAGATACATGAAAGAGTCCTTCAGGAAGACAGAAGTCGAGTCTGTAGGCAGAATTGGGAAGCAATAGGCAGAAGTAGGAGAGAAGGGATGGTCTTAGCTTACCTTGTTGAACCATCCTTCTCTTTTCCTGCCTCTCAGGATTTCAGAGGTCAGCCCCACAGCCGGATTGATTTCACAGCTTATATATACTTAACTATACAGAATCTCCTGGGTTATGAGGCACGTATATAAACTAATAGGTTAAAATATTTTGCTTAAGGCCCATTGCACAACAGTTAACCCTTCTGAGACTTTACCCTCAGCAATGTGAAGGTGGGCAGCCAGAGAAGGAAGGTAGAATATTGCTAGAGCACAGCTCTCCTGAGACTTAAGAGAAAAGACAGTCAGAGCCCTGTGCTTTAGACATGCCCACAACTTCCCAACACCCAAGAGGTCACCAGTTAGTAGGGTGACCCCACTGATTATGAAGGAGCAAGTCGAGTTTCATCTGTGAGATAGTACAACACATGAAAAGTACATTATCAAGAGAGCTGCATGATGCACTGGTAAGAACTTTTGTAATAAAGAGTAGGGTATATACTTTAAAATAAACCCCTTTGCCTTGGCCAGATGTACCAGGATTTCCATCTGCCAAAAAGGTGCCTTTGGAACATACCATAATAGTAGCAGGAAGAATAATTTAACATTAGTAAATGAATTCAAGGGTAAAAGTTTCATGGGATCACACAGATCAAGAGCAGAGGTATGGACGGTGGAGAAAGGGCCGCTCAGTATCCTGCTAAAGGGAGGGCAGTGCCCTCAGCATTCCTGAGAGACTGTCCCAGTCTGCAGGAGTCCCGCATTCTCATGTGGGTGGTTTTCTCTGGTGCTGTTCCGATTTGTTCGTTGTTGGGTTTTTCCCTTATTGGCTTTTGTCGTGTAATATTTAGCACAGAATTTCCCAACTCTCAGTCATTAAGTATCTCCAAAGCAATTGAGCTTCCCCTTGAATCCACATAACCTACTTTTCTCTGTGCCCCACATAAAAATACAGTTACCCCAAATGAAGAATAAGTTGTTCACGAGTAAGGGGCAATTAACAATTCCGTCCCACTTGGTTTAGTGGAAATAGCTCAAGCTTCGGAGTAATAGAGCCCTGGGTTTAGTCTTGGGTCTGCCTCCTTTGAACCTTTGAGCATGTTACTCCCCATCACAGAGACTCAGGTGTCGTAGTGGTAACAACGGTGACTGGCTAGCGTGATGTGAGAGGCACTGCCAGTGTGGGCAGCATAATTGTCACGGTGCTTGACACAGGCAGATCTCTAGTCCTCCACCACCCCAGCTCCACGGGCAGATTCTGTGAACTCCTCTTCCCTGCCAGCAGGAAGCCGGAGAAGAGTCTATTGGAGGGTGAGTGTTTACGGGCAGAAGCCCCCTTGTCCTAAGAGTGGCTTGGACCCTACTTTCTTTGGTCTCCAAAGCAAGGGGATCCCTTTCCACAGATAGCTGCAGTGCTTGTAGACTGGTTAGTGCCCCCTCAGAATGAGAAATCTCTGTAAAAGGTATAAAAAACCATGAGCCCATTGCTGAAGCTAGGACTTCTAGTACTGTGTTGAATAGCAATGGTGATAATGGACATCCCTGCCGTGTTCCTGACCTTAACGGAAAAGCTTTCAGTTTTTCTCCATTGAGAATGATATTTGCGGTGGGTTTTTCACAGATGGCTTTGTAGTTCCAAGCGCCAGCAAACATGCAAAGAAAGGCCTTTTATCAGCTCTAGTAAATCTTTACTCCAAACCTTTACTCCCTAGATCGGGTTGTAGGCTGGGAGTGACCTCCTGATCCTCTCAGATACCAGGTACCAGATCGAGCAGGAAGGAGGTCCCTGAGGCAGGTGACCAATTCCGTTTTCTGTTTCTAAGCCAGGATGACACTGAATTGGCATGGTGCATGCTCTGCCTGCCTTTCAGGCCACTAAGCAAAAATGCATATAGGAATTATACCTCAAAGCAAGATGGAAGGAGTTAATATCCACGGTGACTTCTAATTATGACCAGCCCGGCTCAAGTTACCAGGGTCCAACTGCAGCCTAATGCATTCCAAAAGGAACCAGGGCCCAAGCCCCAGGCTTTGTCCCACATAGGAAAACGTGTCTGGGCTGGACGGTGGTGGTTCTGTTTTAGACTAGCCACGCTTCAGATGGCTTCATCCTCCTTTCCCAGTGGATGAAGAAGCATGGGAAAATATAGTTTCAGTATCGTCTCTAACAAGAACAGGGAGAAAACGTAATTAAGACACAAATTCCCCCTCATACCTTGTAAGGATTAGGGTTCTGTGTGAGGAGGGGTATGCTAATTTCCCAGGGTGATTTTGTGAATGTTTCTGAGACCAGTGAACAAGGCAACATAAAAGTCATTTTGCTCAATTTTGCAGTGGGTCCAGGCATTTTGATTTATACTGCCAGCCTGGTAATTCTTTCTTCAGGAGGTTTCATCTTCCTTAACACCTCCTTGAGACCTTGTAGCTCAGACCTAGTTCATGGTTTGGTGCTTTCTTTTGTGCCAGATCATGGACAGGCCAGGCTTTGCGTGGATGTATGAGGAGACCATCTGAAATGACTTTAGTTCATCCTTCTTAAAAAAAGAAATCGCAACAAAAATATCCAGTAACTTGTTCAGGGAAATAGAAGTAAAAATGAGCAACCTTAAGGGAGAGTCTCTGTATTCCAAAATGGCAAAGGGTGCTTTTCTTCTCAAATGGTACCAATCATTTCAAATCACAGGGCCATCTCTTTTTAGAACATGGCCACAGTTGACACCTTTTGATACCCGGGGTCATTGGTCTCTCCCAGCAGATAGGTGACACCCATAGTCCATCAGAGTACAGGCTCCTCAAGGGCAGAAATCTTGCCTATGTTGCCTGATGTACGCCCAAGTGCCTAGCACGGTGCCTGGCTGGAAATAGCTATTCCATAAATAATTGTTTAATGTACAGTTGAGTGAATGAATCCGAGCATCCATTCAGCTTACACGTGTAGGAAATACGATGAAAATCCATCCTCATCTCAGTTCACTGTGCCTTTTCCTAAAGTCCTTTTTAGACTTTCAGATTTCATTCAAGCTTTCCCAAGCTTATAGAGAAGGAAAGGAAAAAAGAACGGGAAACAGGCCAGACATGAATATGGTGCAAGGAGAGAAGCCCTCAGATGTTCCAGTCTCCTAGCTGACATCCTTCACAATCACCTGAAGTCCTTCAGTGCGCTGGGCTGCTGGCCACCACCGCAGAAGGGAAGAGGAGAAGAAGAGCCGCCTGGGGAGGACTGGGAGGGCCCACCTCTTCTATGTCATCGTGTCCCTCGCATCCCTTCAGGAATCGGACAGACACAAACAACGGCTTTTGGCAGCTCTTGCACATCAGCTGAGAGCAGGTTGTTCTGTTAGGAAAAATATTTCTTTCGGGATGATGTATGGACCTCGTGCTGGTAGTGACTGTTCCAAAACAGAGCCCTGGGGTCAGGCCCAGAGCCTTTTTCCTATTTAGGATACGACCCAGATCCTGGGAGCCGTTTCCTTCTGGTATGTGTGAAGCTGGAATTGGCCTCCTGTGACCTGAGATCTGACTTAGTGAGGACACAGCCTTGGAAATCATTTCAAAACTTTCACCCATGTTGAGCTGGAAAGTCCCCGTGTAGTTGCTGTTGCGCTGAAGCGGTGAAGTGGAGGCCAGGTGGGCCCTGGCCAGGCGGCCTAACCCCACTGCTTTTCCTCTCACTTGCCAAACCCACATCTGTCAGCTATTTTTACAGCTGCACTCTGATAGCCTTTGCTTCCACATGCCCTTCTCTTCATAGAGAGGGGGAGGTCCTGCATCTGTCACTGTTAAGCCACTGCCTGGGCCCCCTCCACTCTTCCTTCCTTTGATACTGTAGTTTATCATCGCCACCTGGTTAATGCAGCACGTAGCCCCTTGCATATCGCAGAGAACCAAACATGCTGCTTTTGTTGATTTTTTTTTTTTTTAATCCCCGTGGCATTTTGAGGTTATGGGCTAGGAATGTTAAGCATATTTTGGCAGTTGGTGAATTTTGGATACTTGCCGAGTATCCTCTGAAGTGCCACATTCCCTTCGGAAAACAGAACCTCCCTGGGGCCTCGGCCCTCAGGGAGATGTCATGTCATGCCCATGTTGCTCAAAGCTCTGGGTGTGTCTAGCTCCATGTGGACGTGGACCCAGCGGGCATAGGAAGACTGGAACAGTGAGGCGACTCTCTTCCTTCCACCTCAGTTCTTAGCAATTCTCCAGTGGGACCCTTCTAACAGTTTTCACGAAAAAGCATCCTTTCTCTATGGGACTGATGTATGAATGATCTGAATAGTTCTGAGAGCCTCTCGTTTCACTTTTGTTGATTGTGGCCAAGGCCAGAATTAAGTCAACATTTCCCCTCCCTAAAGCCCCAAACTCTGGGTTTGGTCTGCCAAGTTCTGTTACTTGATAATCTATTAGTCCACAGAGCTTATAGAAACCCCAGAGAAATAACTCTGGAAGGAGGACAGAATGCCATTGCGAATGCCAGATTCTGTGCTCTAAGATGCTTTCATGTAGTTCTGTGTCCCTCATCTTGAAAATTATAGTGGGGAGGAGATAACGGTGAGGAGTCCCAAAGGGGAAAGCAGAACAGGACTGTGTGGATTAACGCTGCCCTCCTTGGATTCAGATCTTGGCTCCATGACCCACTAGCTTTGTGACCTTGGGCAGGTTGCTTAATGTCTCTGAATTTCAGTTATCTCATTTGCAAACTACTACCCAGCTCATCGAATTTTCTTTAAAGCTGGTTAGGCTAACACCATATTCCTCCAGAAAGTCTTTCTTGACTCCCCTGGGGGGTGGAGCTGCCCTTTTAGGTGCTCCCATAGTTCCACTGTGCGGCATGAGCTGTGGTACGGGATACAGCATACTGCAAAGACCCCTGAGTGGGACTGTCTCTTCTGTGACTAGCCTACAGCTCTTTAAGAGTTGAGAGTGTTTTAAATCTGCTTTGTTTCCCAAGGTTCTAGTTGAATTTCTGGCAAACAGTATGGTTTTTACCCGCTAAAAACAGGCATCACTTCTGGAGTGTTTCTCTCCGTGAGTATGTTTGTTCACTCTACCTTGAAATCGCTTGTATCTAAATGATGAGTGTTAGTTGTTTGTTTCCCTGAAGTGATCATTCTTGTTCTCTTCTTTCCCTAGCTAAAAGATATATCTGTGGAGTTCCCCAAAACTTTGTACTTGGGTAGTGGCTTCACATTTATTTCACTTTCTTATTTGCTTTCTGTTTAAGGGCATTTGTCAAAAATACATGACGGGAAGGAAAATATCAAATGATACTCTAGTCAGGGGATCCTTAGCCTTCTCATGTTTATCATGCTGGGTTTTGCTGAGGGGAAGGAGCAAGAGACAACAGGGAGACGGCTGTTTGGAAACGATGAACTGATTCGGGTAGAGCTGGGGACCAGATGTGGGGGATGCTGTGGGGGCTTCCACCTGCTGTGCTCCCTTGCCTCCCTACCTATTCTTCCAGATGCCTTGATCCTGCATCATAGCTTATACTTCAGGGGCCCTGAGGTCCGCATTGGAGAATGGACCAGGGATGTATAAAATGTCCCAATGGGGTTTATAAAAACTAGGACAGGTGGGCATTACACAGGGCCCTTGGGAGCCCAAGGATTCATGCCATGACCCCATCATTAGACGTTTCGTAGATGAATGTGCCCTGGGTCTTACTTTATAGTAAAAGCTGTCTAGTAAATTTGAAAGATGCTATTTGGTGGAAGATCCAGATAAATCTGACAGATATGCTAAGACTTTATTCTGTGACTGCCTAGACACATAGAAAGTTCTTTCTAATGACAATACAGAGAGGTCCAGAACATTGTACACAACAAAAGTGCCAGGCTTCCAGAAGATTTTCTGTGGACCTGTCGTGTCACAAAAATACTAACTCAATAGTCCCACCGCTTTCCTTTAGTCCTACAGTACAGAGATTCTGGCTTTCCCCTGATAGCCCATCTGTCACCTAACACCATGTCGATATGTCGCCTGCTAAAGCCCCGTGTCATCTCTTAGAGCTTAGAATGTCACCAAAGACCTCGTGGACTCTATTCCCATCCTGTTCTTCCCTACTGCGTTAAGAATACTGCCACTAGAAGATCTAATAATACCAACCTGCCATTACAGGCCATTGTACCTTAACTGTCGCTGTTCCCTCTGCCCAGAGCTCTCTTCCCATCTTTGTCAGGTAACTCTTACTCGCAATCCAGAGCAAATGGACACAACCTACCTGCACAAAAATATACACAAACCAGTGCTAAGAATGTTACTGGACATCAGTTATAGCACTTAACCTATAGTTGCTGGATACTGCCCAAGTGCAGGGTTTAAGTGGAAGAGGAAGATGGTGGGTTCCAGCGCATGCGGAGTCGGCACACACACATACTTATGTATGTATGTATATAATTCCATCCTGTGTTCATAATAATCTAGGAGTTGAGGGTTGTCCTCATTTATAGATCAGGAAATGAGCTCTTGGAAGTTACATAATTTTCTTAAGATCCTTCAGGTCACTTGTGGTCACAGGTGTCTAGCCTGGATTTGTCTGATGCTAAATATAAACCTATGCCATATTACAGTGAAGACGTACAGTAAAGAATAAATACAATCTGGGATAAAAAGGCACATCAAAAAAAAAAGAATGATGGGTATTAAGGAGGGCACATGTTGTGATGAGCACTGGGTTTATATGCAACTAATGAATCATTGAACACATCAAAAACTAATGTACTACTATATGCTGGCTAACTGAACATAATAAAAGAAAAATAATGATGAAGGCGTTAATAAGGAGGGAGACAGGGAAATTTCCAGATTAAAGGAGTTGAAGAAAACACAGCAAATACAATACTTAAGTTTTTCAAAATCTATAAGTCAGGGGCGCCTGGGTGGCTCAGTGGGTTAAAGCCTCTGCTTTCGGCTCAGGTCATGATCCCAGGGTCCTGGGATCGAGCCCCACATCGGGCTCTCTCCTCAGCGGGGAGTCTGCTTCCTCCTCTCTCTCTCTGCCTGCTTCTCTGCCTATTTGTGATCTCCCTCTGTCAAATAAATAAATAAAATCTTTAAAAAAAAAAATCCATAAGTCATGTTGGTACTCAAAAAAAAGAAATGGGAAAAGTTCTTTGCAAAAGAATAACAATGGAGAAGGAATGATACAATTTTTAAAATCCCTGTTCATCAGTGGGTACTAAAACCTCTGGGTGGAAGGATAGTGGGGTAGGATAGTCCCATGGTTTCTACGTATCACCTCATGGATTACTTACTAATTACGAAAGGGGAAAATACCTCTTTACAACAGAAAGATGGGGGGGCACCTGGGTGGCTCAGTGGGTTAAAGCCTCTGCCTTCGGCTCAGGTCATGATCCCAGAGTCCTGGGATCGAGCCCCGCATCGCGCTCTCTGCTCAGCAGGGAGTTTGCTTCCCCTCTCTGTCTGCTTCTCTGTGATCTCCGTCTGTCAAATAAATAAAATCTTTAAAACAACAACAACAACAACAGAAAGATGGTTGGGCACCACTTTAACCAAGCAGTTGAGCTGATGTCACCAAGAATGAAACAACCTGGGTGCCTGGGTGGCTCAGTCATTGTCTGCCTTTGGTTCAGGTCATGATCTCGGGATCAAACCTCACATCGGGCTCCTCAGTGGGGAGCCTGCTTCTCCCTCTGCTACCCCCCCTGCTTTTACTCTCTCTTTCTCTGTCTTTGTCTCTCTCTCTCTCTCTCTCTCTCTCTCCCTCAAAAATAAATAAATAAATATGGGGGGAAAAAACGTTTAAAGAAGAATGAGGCAACCCGACCATATTCCTCCTGTGTGCAGTGGAAGGGGCACAGCATCACCCACATGGTGTTCTTCCTAGATGGGAAGTGTTTACCATGAATCTAATCACAAGGAGACAGACAAACCCACCACGTGACAAGTTCTGCAAGCAGCTAGCCCGGACGCCTCCATGGATCAGCCAGAAGCAGTGCATGAGCCTTGACTGGGTCCTGGGTCATCAGGGGTTGGGCAGCTGGCAGGACCCCCCCTTCTCAGTGGAAGCTGAGGTGGGCGTGGTCGGTGAGAAGCTCCTCCTTAGGGTCCAACCCAAGTCCCCTTTCCTCTTCCTCCCCAGTCACCATCACCTCTTCCCTCCTCTGTGCATGGGTTCAGGACTGACGGAGGAGAGTCAGCCTGGGGCAGCCATCTCGGGCATGACTGGGGCAGTCATCTCAGGGCAGATGTGCTGTCTTCCTGTTTCTCCTGCTCAGGGAAGGGTTGCCGCTCTCACCCTGCAGTCTTTTCCTGGTCTGTGTGACCTCATCGACTCTCCTTGTCCCTCCTTTCACTGAAATGAGCGGTGACTGCCTTGGATGCTTAGATATCCTTCTGTTGGCACCTCCTCCCTCCCTGCATACCCCTCTGTCCCCCACCACCTGTGGTCATTTCCCATCACTTGTCATGGAACTTTGCCACTTTACTTATCTTACAGGTTCAAGTGTGAATGGTCTGGAAGAGCCTAGCATTGCCAAGAGACTCAGGGGCACTCCTGAACGGATCGAGCTGGAGAACTACCGCCTGTCTGTGAAACAGGCCGAGGAGCTGGAGGAGGTGCCCGAGGAGACACAGGCTGAGCACAACCTGAGCAGCGCACTGGACAAAGGCGCAGAGGAAGACGTGGCCAGCAGGTCAGCCTGTGCCCCAGGGCTGCAGCCCATTTTCTTGTGTGTTGCTTCATGCCTATGGTTTGTCCTGGCAGCCCCTTCTCCAGATGAATGTACCTGCCTACGCGGGGAGGCAGCACTGTATCCTCGGCAGAGGACCTGGGTGTCACCTACCAACTATGTGACCTCTCTGTGCCTCCATTTCCTCATCTGTGAAATGAAGGCAGTTCTAGGACTTGCCTCACAGAGTTGCTGTGAGGGTTAAATAGTAAGAAGTGTTGGAAACAGTACGTGGCATGTCTGTCAAAGGCAGTTGCCTTTATTACCCCTTTGCATGGCACCAGACCGTTTCCAGAGGACTTCTGTATCCATTACCTCACTTGGTCATCACCTCGCTTGGTCATCCTTGCAAAAGTCCTGTGAAGTAGGCCAGAGCATACATCTTATCACTCTATAATTACGGAGACTGCTGGTGACTAATACTAGGATCGAGGGTTGACTAAGACTCAGACTTAGGTTTCCTGGATCCAAGTCCAGGATTCTTCCTGTTTTCCCTACTGCCTGCTGATCTCCCCTTTTCCATGCAGTCCCCTGTCTCTTCATCTCATTAGCCAATAAGAATCACAACCCATGGGACGTAATTCAGAGATTTCACTATTTCTTGGGCACCTACCATGGGCTTAACACTTTGCCATTCATCGAGAAGGTAATAGAATAAAAATGACAGTCCCTGCTTTTGCGCTCAGGCTGTTGACAGGTTCACTGGAGGGACAAGCCATGCACAGAAGGAAAACCAGAGGCCTGAAGCAGTGCGCTGGGTCAGTGGCAGGAGTGTCAGGGTTGGAATGAGGGACTCCTGCTATGACCCCAGGTCACCCGGCAGTTTTAGGGAAGCCACCTCACCTCTCCAGGCTTCTTCCTTCCTCCTCTAGCTGAGATGGAAGGTAAGTAAGGTAAAGAGTGGAGCAGAAAGCCTGTGTCCCAGGGGTCGTAGACACAGCCAGTGGTTTTTTTGCGTGGCCATGCCAGCATTTTCGTGATGTCTTAGTGAGTGATGCCTGAGGGGAACGTGCGCCCTGCAGCCCCCACAGGCCTCCTGGTCCACTGTCTTTGCTCCAGGGCCTCATGTTCATTACTACCCAGGTCTGCCAGAGTCAGTACAGGATTCAGAGTGCTCCATGGAAGATGATCAGGGCCACCATAGAGAACAAGATGAAAGATGGAGTAAAATCACTATCGGTCAGACTGTCCTGCAGGACTTCTGGGATGGGAGCACCCATGGTGTCTCCCAGACGGGTGGAGGCTTTCCATTAACACTGAGACACACACTGGGTAATTTTCTGTAGCCAAGATTTGCATTCCTAAAAAGTTCCCAGGTGATGTTGTTGTCTAGGGACGGCACTTTTCCATCCACTGCTCTAATCTCCCAAATTTCCCTGATGATTAGGGCCACCTGGGACACTTGGTACGAAAGTAAATCCTGGACTCTCCCCTGGAGTAACTGAGTCGGTGGGCTTGGGGTGGGGACCAGGAGTACCTGTTTTGAACAAACACATTGCGTGAGTCATATGGGTGTCCTGATTTAGTTTACCCAAGCAGAGACTACTGGCCCAGACCTGATTAGCTCCATGACCCTTCCTTGGAGTAGGGGAGGGAGGAACATCTTCCAAAGGAGACCCTAGAAATAGTACTTTTATTTTCTCTGGGAGAGAACAGGTGCCTGAAGACAAAAGAAAACTAGGGGTTTTGTTTGTTTGTTTGTTTGTATAAGATATTATTTATTTATTTGAGAGAGAGAGCAAGGGAGAGTACAGAGGGAGAGAAAGAGGAAGAAATAGACTCCCTGCTGAGTAGAGAGGCCAATGTGGGGCTCGATCCTAGGACACTGAGATCATGACCTGAGCCCAAGGCAGATGCCTAACGGTCTAGGCCACCCAGGCTCCCGGAAAACTAGCTTTATGATTTTAGTTGCCGGGCAACTTCACCCCAGGGGATGAAGATGGCTTGGGCAACACCCGTCTGGGGAGGGCCTCAAGTCAGTGAGGACTAGAGCAAACAGGTGCCCTTTCCAGATGGGGCAGCCAGATCATAGAGGACTCCACAAAAGTCCGTGACAGGCTAGTTTTATGACAGCTAGTTGTGACGGAAGAGGGTTGGCCCTCCATTGGAGTAACGCAATAAAGAGAAGCCCCTTCTTCAAGGTTGACCATAAATAAGTGGAAATTCCTGACTGGTCCTCTCTCTCCCTCACCCTTCCCCACTGGTCCTCTCTCTCCCTCACTGCTTCTCCAGCAGAGGCAGTAATGGGAGCCGTCGCTGAGCAGGACGCTGCTTTCAGCATGGATTAAGTTTCCATCATGTCAAGAAAGCTGGACAACATCCATTTTCTCCAGCAGTGTGCCGAGCAGTGGAGTGTTTACACAGTCGTCAGGGCGGATGAGATCTAGGAGTGGGCACTCTGATATCTAGAGTGGATTCATTTAAAAATGAAAGCCATGATTTCCTATTTTCCCTTGAAAACCACCCAAGAACTTTAAGTTCTTGGTCTGCCTCAGTCACCGTAGGGCCTGCCCAGATTTCCAGTCTCCACTTTCTGAAGTTGGACCCAGGCAAGCAGGAGATGGTCATGGTCTTTTTCCTGGGTTTGGCACCCTGACAGCTGCTAGTGGCTGAAGAACTCTTGGGTTCTTGGTGAACCATCCAAAAGGGCACAGTGTGACAAGGGTGTGGACATTGATGGGAATCTTGACCTCTCACCCCAATGATCTAACCTCTTTAAGCTTCACTGGCCTCATTTGTGACAATGGGGATATTAATATGTCCTAGAGTCCTAGAGTTAACGTCCTAGAGTTAATGGGTAATTAAATGACCTAATTCATGTGAAGTGTTTTGTGCCACATGGCACTTCTTAGAGCTCAGGGAGTGTTCACCATCACTGTTACTATCCTTGGCCCTTCCCTCCTGGCATGGCAGAATCTCTGCTCGGCACATTTAAGTATGGAGGAAATCTTGTTTTTTTATAATCTAGTCCACATGCCTGCTGGTCTGGCTTCCTCCTTCCAGGCTGCATCATAGCCTCAATGAGAAGAAGCTGAGGGAAAGTGCTTTAAGATCAGGGATTGGATAAGTATCATAGCAGGGAGGATTTTTGCAAGATGTTCTTCTAATTGAAAGGGTCTGCTCCCATTGATGGACTTCAGAGGTCTCATGTCCATGACACCTGTGAATTTAGGCAGCAGCTTGGCCTGGCTTTGCCTCTTTGGATTGTGCAAGGCCCCATGGTAAGCCCTGCAGCGAGCCAAGCAGACCTGTCCCTGCTCTCAGCGCGCAGTCCAGGGGGCCCACCCACATCGAACAGTCACACAAAGCAATTGATTGTTTCAAATGCAGAAACAGACACCTGCCGTGACAGAGTGCTGATCTCGAGGACTGCATTTTCTGGCCCTCATCTCTCCTAGGAAGCTATAAATTGAGAGGTCACCCCCTCTTCCCAAAAGGACAGAGAAGTTGGTTGACTGTGTTGTGTTTTGTTCTGGTGTGTAGCAGCAATTCTCCCCACTTAAAAAGTTTCTAGGCTGACTCCAAGTGGTCGGGGATGGTCTGCCTCACTATACATTCCTCCTCTTCCCTTTCTCCTGGCCTTTTCAAAGTCCAGACCCAGAAATTCAGGCACTGGAGACAGCCAGAAAATGTAGACTGGGCCTACTGAATTTGTGCTATGAATCTTGCATGACATAAGGAGCCTAGTGAGACTCAGAGAACGGCTCTAAGGTCCCGGGAGATGATGGCCCAGAAAGGAACATTTGGCAACACCTGTCCATCTATCTGTGCTTCACAAAGGGAGCAAGGCTGGTTTGCCTGTCTCAGATTTCCAGAAGCAATGTAGCCAGGCCTCTCAGAAATGGACCGAGAGCTGGTAGCTTTTGAAGAGAGGCAAGGGTTGGCCTTTCCACCTGATTTTTTATGCTCTGTGCCCCACTTGCTATTTTCCCGTGGTCCTTGAGCTATCCTAAAACTAGCCAGTGTGGCACTCAGAGCTGTAAGTGAGGCCCCATTGCCTCATCATGGAGCTCAACGCCACCACCCTCATGACCGGGCACAGTACAAGGAGCCAGGAAGCTGCAGTGAGGGCCCGTTGAGTCTGCTGACTCCTGGGGTAACCTTGTGTGCCTGACTGTGAAGGAAGGGCAAGCTGGCCTGCCTTCTGCCCACATGAAGTTTTAATAAATTTACATAAGATTTAAGATGAGCGTAGGAGGCATTCTTATCTTTATTTCATGTTGGAAAGATGTTAAGTGATCTACGTTGGGTTATACGTTGTTAAGTAGTAAGAAAGTAAACAAGTGAGAACACAAAAGTAAGAAAAAAATAATACCTAAGTAAGTCATGAAAAAGAATCAAAATCCAGATGCCAAGCTTTCTGTGGCCCAAATTCTTACATTTACTCACCTTAAACTACCTCCTCTCAACCCTCCATCCCACTACAGTTATGTTGTACCTTCTTTTATCATTGCCGTGTTTGCATCTTATCTCCCCTGAAGAATGAGACTCTTTTCTATGTCACCCTTGCATCCTCTGCAATGTCTAGGAAGTGCATTATAAGTAGAAGATCCTCAGTAAGTTTTCGAGGGAGCTGAGTGAATGAGTGAATGAAGTAGCATTCACTAAAGGGAGCTGCTTGCAGTAAGGAACGGATTCTCTTTATTTTTGTACCTACTAGGTCAACTTTAATAGGCACTCAAAAATGTTCATTGAATGAATGAAAGAATATGTAAACGAGTAAACAGATACGTGAATAGCCAGAATCCCAGAGTGTAACACAAACATGAAAATCAGGAAGTGCCTGACCTTCACAACATTTCTCTGAGGCAGGTATTAACATTCCCGCCTTACTGACAAGGATGCTGAAGCTCAGGATGCTTGAGCTGTAGTCAGCTCAAGGTCATACAGCTGGTGAGGAGCAGAGCCAGTGTAGGCCTGTGAGAATCAGCCACCTGAGAAGTCATGGGCGCACAGCCTCCTGGGCAGCCCTCCCTTCTGACCCGGCCGAAGTATGGGCATTCCCAAAACCACCCTCGAGTTCATTAACTTGTTAGAAGGATGCCCAGAACTCACCAACCAACGGTTATAGTTTAATTACAGGGAAGGATACTGATTGAAATCAACCATGTGAAGAAGTGCACAGAGCAGAGTCTGAGAAAGTACAAACGTGGAGCTCCCATCCTCCTCTCCCTGTGGAGTCAGGGCTGTGTTACTTTCTTGGTATTAATGTGTGACAAATCCCGTGTAGTATTACTCACCCAAGCCTTGATATTCAGAGATTTATTGGGGCTCCATTACCTAGCCATTGATGGACTGATTTTCTACATGGTGTGATTGATTTCAGTCTCCAGGCCAACTAATACCGCATGACTCAAGCCTCCATCCTAAATCATTGGTCTTTTGGATGTGGTCAGCCCTCCCCCTAAATCACATTATTAGACTGTCCACCATGACCAAGGATTCCAGGGAAATAAAGACATTCGCATCAGACAGGACCTCCCAGGGGCTTAGAGTTGACCTCCCAGGCCCGGAGACAAAGGCCAGACCATCTCTTTAAGCAAGGTGAAATTCTTCACTGCACAGGTATGACTAGTGCTGGGGACGGGGTATCATGGACCTTATCACACTGTATTCACTGATTCCCTCTCCACGTGCACTGCCCCACTCCAGGCAGGGAGAGAGCAGCCCACCATCACAGGAAGACCGGACCAGACCTCAGCCTCATGTGTGATGCCTCTGGGGTTTGGGGCTTTCTCGTGCCAGAGGTTGGCCCATGCCACATTTCTCCCAGCGCAGTCAACTGCACATTTCTCACTGAGGGCAGAGCCTCTCCTGAAAAAGACTTGGGGAATTATCGGACCGTGAAACAGGTCTGAGGAGCTTCATTTGTGCGGTGATGTTTGGGTTTTTCTCCTGCTCTACAGCCCCGTGGTAGGGCATTGAATTTTAGTCTTGTACCACCTATTAACAGCTCACTCTGCCAGCCAGGGAGGAGGGTACAGATGCTCTGGGGCCATGGCTCTGAGGGCAGTGGTCCGGGATTTGGGCTTGCATAAGTCACAGCTAGTGTCTCGCAGCATTTAGTGCGGTTTCCCTTTTCCAGCTGAGCTCTAGGCTACGTGCCATCAAGGGAGAATGGTGGTGGAAAACGAGGCTGGTGGTCAAAGGTGATGACCCCAGGGATGTGATGTTTGTTTCCACGCCCTCCCCGTACTCCCTGTTCTGTAACTTCAGCGGACAGTGCCTTTTCTGCCTTGTTAACCGTGTGTTCGCCATGGTATCGTGCTCCGGGCGTGGCATGTCAGGGGGACATCGGGAACACTGAAACTGAACCCACGGCCTTCGCTCCAGCACACGCACCTTGACAGCTAACCCATCTGTGACTAAGACTTCAGTTCAGGCCGCTTGGAAGCAGCTCTTTCTCACCATGGTTCCCACGAGAGCCTTCCAACTCACCTGAGTCAAGTAGAATTGAGGTCCTCAATAAATAAAAATTTATTTAAACCAAACAGTAGGTCATGATGAAAGGATACTTTCTCTCCATTCTTGATTCCCTGGGGTCATGGGTTCATATCAAAATGAGCCCGTGCCCCTCCTATCTCTGAGGGCCTCTAAGACTAAACTTGGTGGAGTTGCTGTTCACTGAACAGAGCGCCCTGCCAGACTAGGCTGTTGGCTCATGTGGCTTTATGTCGGAGTTACTCATATGTGTGTGTTTTCTCTGACCCTCTACTCACTCTCCTTCCCCTTGTGTGTCTTACCTGGGCGGGGAAGCACGCTGCACCCCTCCGTGCCTGTCCTCTCCCCCTTTTTGCCCAGCAGTTGCTTTGCTGGACAGTTTGCCTCCGGTTGTGACTTTTAACTGTCTACTTACTTCGGTTGTATGGTTGTTTCCCCCACAGCAGTTCTGAGTCCGAGATGGAGGAAGAGGAGGAGGAGGAGGAAGAGGAGCCCCCTCTGCCCCCCTCAGATCTGGGCGGTGTTCCTTGGAAGGAGGCTGTGAGGATCCACGCTCTTCTGAAAGGAAAGAGTGAAGAGGAACTAGAGCCCTCAAAGAGCTACGGCCCTGGGAATGAAGAGGAGGAGGAGGAAGAGGAATATGAAGAGGAGGAAGAGGAGGAGGAAGAATATGAGGAGGAGGAGGAAGAATCTAGTGAAGGTCAGAAAAAAAAATCTCTCCTCCTAACTCTGACCCTGTCCCACCCCTGAGGCAGCCTATTCCGTTCTTGAGTAAGGTTTCTGTTACACACGGACTGGAGTCCGACACACAGATGTGCCTCCCCCAGCCCCAGAGATCATCCTTCCTGCCTCTCTCTGACCTGAGTTTCAGGGGGCAGAGGAGGCCATTGACAGTGGAAATAATGTCCCTTGTGCACTTTCTGAGAAGAAATTGGAAGTGGAAGGCAGAGGGTCAGCTGACGGACTTCGTCCAAATTAGGTTACTCATTCTCCTGTCCTCATTTTCTCTCTTTTTTTTTCCTTTAGTTTCCATTAAAAAAATTTATTTTAATAAAGACAAGGAATTTGCTTTCGAGAGGATTCCTGGACTCAGAGTCCAGGATATTGGATGCTGCAGAGCATTGACTCTCACTCTGCTCAGAGCTGTTGTCACTGAGGAGGGGCTAGGAGCCCACTAGACAGGGTTCAGTTCATGGCAGGTAGTAACGTGTTTGGATCAGTGTCCTGAGAAGGAGCATCGGTTCCAGCACTTGGTCTGGTTGGCTCTGAAGTGTTCTCTTGCCTTGAACTTGAAATGTTTCAATTCTGCCCCTACCTCTGGCTCTGTGTGTCCTTGAGTGATGAGGAAGAACTTGGTGAGCCTCCTTTTCTTGCCTCTCTAAGAGAGAGGCTCATTCTTTCCCTGCCCTGGCTGCCCAGAAGTCTGGTGGGTGTTGAGGAAGAAACTAGGGCAGGTAGAGACCTGAGTTCCCCTGACAGCAGTGCCTGTTATCTCACAGCTGTGCTCTCTCCAGGGCACATGGTGGAAGGGAAGGACATGGGCCTTTAAAGCACCCATTCCTCCCAGCTGTTGTCAGAGGAGTGCATTAATTTGGGACAGCTCTGGGCCTCATCGAGTTGGCAGTAGATTTCTCTGCCGCTCTTCTGCTTACCTCTGCTCCTCCTGGAATTCCATACGCTTGGCAGCCCAGACCCCATCCCCCAGTCTGGCCCAGGGAAGGTCCGAGTGCTAACCAGATGCAGAGCCCTTCCCAGACAGGGTGCGCCGTACTGAGATGGTCCTGAGAGCTGTGTAACTCCGAGACCCTAGTGAGGCAGGGCAGGCAAGAGAAAAGACAGCCTCCTCCTGCCCCCAAGCTGCCTGATGCCAGTGTGAATGGACAGAGGCCAGGTACTTCCTCAGGCCCCTGAGGGGCTTCTCTAGACCTAGTTCTCCTGCACTCTTCCCTCCAAAGACAGAGGCTGGGGGAGGCCCACAGAGGCAGCCCTTGGTGGCCTGACCCTCTCTCCCTCTTTCTGATGAGAAATGAGTAAGATCTGTGGAAGATGGAGGCTGGCCCTGGGCCAGGAAGCCCATGTCTTGAGTTCTCCATCCTGCCGCGTCTGCAGAACCATGGTTGGCTCAGTCTCAGGGCTGCCCCCGCATTCCTGTTCATCAGGGGGACGATCAGGCTCACAGGGCAACCCGGGGGCCGGGGCGGGGGCAGGGGGAGGTATTTTGTTTCTATCATTTCAGACGTCATTATCTCTGGCTGGTGATTCATATGCATGGTGGCTTTAGCCCCAGACACAGCTTACAGTCAAAGTCTGTACCCTTTGCAGGATTGTTTAGCTATGCTTTTCATCCCTGCAGACTTAATTTCCTGCATTTGGAACTAGCATCAAGACCCAGCCTGCAGGGATGGGATTTAACTGGAGAAATACCTACCGACAAATTCACCCCAACCCTGGGGCCTGTGTTCCTAGCCCATGGTGTTTATATCTTCTGGGCAGTGGACTTCGATGGCTGTGTAGACAGTGGCAGGATGTTCTTGCCTTGCATCTGAAGATAACTCTTCTCTGTTCTCTTTCCTCCCTTCCATTCTCTCTTCTCTGTTTATCCCCATGCGGGGTTCTTGATGCTGTGTTTGTGGGTGTCTGGCTCCCCCTGCTGTAGAAGGGGAGTACTGCCCCTGGGACAGAGAACTTCTGCAAGGCCAGTGGCTCCAGCAGCTGTCAAAGGAAGAAGCTACGGGTACACGTAAAGGTACCCGCTCTGCCCGTTGCCCACCTTCTACCCTGGCTCCCTAACAGCCATCCAGAATCTGCCTTCAAGAGCAGGTCCCACATGAAAAGATCTGTGCTTTATAAAGCTGTGCAGACAGGCTTTGGCATATGCCTAGCTTGGCACCTGTCCCTGGGCCCAGCCTTCATGGATGGTCACCTGCACAATAGCATGTAAGACAGAGGAGAGGCAAGGGGCAGTCAGAGAAGACTCCAGAAGTATCCTTATTGAATGTGGCCCCGTTTGTGCCCCTCGTATGCTTTGCTATAAGCCTTCTGCTCTAGCGAACACCTCTTCTAACAGAGAACCTCCCGTTGCAGTCATAGTGGCCGTAAGTGGCGGAGCCGGCACAGGTGTCGTCCCCAGGAGAGGGGCCTAGAACCTCCCGCCATTGTGCCTTGTCACATTCCCCGAAAAACCGGCTGCTAGGTCCCCAAGGCTACGTTTATGACAGGCAGCAGCACACTATCTGGGGAGAAGACTCACTGTCTTCTCTTTGTTGCTTAGAAGATGAAGACGGGGTCCACGTTTTTCTCTGACTGACCTTCCTTAGTCATCTTGCCATTCGAGCTGTTGGGTGACTTTTCTGTGATTCAGCCCCATCCAACACTGTAAAGGCCGGTTGACCTGAGGAAACGAATCTGTGGAGACCAGCAGGTTCAAAGGGAGCGTGCATGCAGGCCTACCACCCCACATTTAACATAGCACGCTGCCCGCACCCACATTCACTGCTCTTACTGTTACTTCCTGTCCAGACCACATTCTCCATTGCTTGAAAATGAAGAGGTTGTGTGGTAGTGAAGCCAAAGCCGAACTGTCCAGGTAGACTGTTGAGAGTGGGCTCCCATCAGGAGTCCCAGAGTCCTTCAGATCAGGTGGCACCTGCTCTTGCTGCCTGAATAGCCACCCTCCCTCCCGAAGTGTCCCCTCTCCAAATTGCTGGCTGTCCCTTTATTCTTGCCCTGCTGTATGGCATGGTCCAAGCTCTGATGACAGGGAGCTTACAGAGCAGGGGCTGCATGTATAGTCCTTGGGCTCTGGCAACAAGAATCAGTGGAAGGGCTGCTGGTCAGTTCTCCTTTAGCTGAAAAGGCAGGTCTTGTGTCCAGAGGGGAGCAGTGGGACACCAAATGGAGTTTTAAGAAAAAGGGCCTTGACCTCAGAAAAAGCAAAGAGATATTATTTTATTCCTGCCCACCAACTCCCAAAGCTTTGCGGATTTACAGGATAGAGCTCTGCTTCCTCTCCCAGCCATTGCCTCCCCAAACTCCATTTCTTCCCTATAGCCGTGTCCCTGCCACAGACCAGCATGCAGCATGAGACCTATTATGGAAGGGGGATTTTTTTTCTCTCTCTCTAACTGCAAAAGATAAACACTAAAGTACCAACAAAGTAAGTTTCTGTCCTGCGTGAGTTAGCTGGTTCCTGACAGAATGATACTGTCCCATCCCACTTTTCTCTTGTCACTTGCCTGGTATCTCAAAAAAGAAGCTGTCAGCATGACAGGTGGCGGTAAGCACCACGTTGTGTGACACAGAAGGGACATGAATGGTGCATTCTCTAGGATCTCACACTGTGCTAGGTAACAGAGCTGAGTACTCAGGACCTGGAGGGATGGCCCTTCAGAGGGCAGTTGTAACCTGCTTTTTTTTCTGACTTGGCATTTGGGTCTCTCAAATGCAGAGAAGATGAAGAGCATCAGAAAGGAGAGTTCTTTTTGGAGTTGTAATGTATGGGTCTCTTTATTGAAATTACAGTATAAGTGAAGCTTAAAACAACTAAATCAAGTTGAACAAGTGGAAATCGTGTGTGTGTGTGTGTGTGTGTGTGTGTGTGTGTGTACATGCACGTGTGTGTTCTCAGTTTTTGCCTCTTTCTGATTCAAACTGATCCTGACAAATACAGTAACTTTCCTTTCTGTTTCCTTTCCTGTGGTGTTCCATCCCCTCCTTTCCTTGATTGTTTATTTTCTGCTTCCTTCCTCCATCATCTCTCCCTTCCTCATTTCCCCCACTTCTGACCCTGGTACACTAGTCGGGAGCCAGAGGCTACAGCAGATCATAAATCCGGCCGACCCCTTGGAGATCCAGGCTGATGTGCACTGGACACATATTCGAGAGAAAGAGGAGGAGGAGCGAATGGTACCAACCTCTGAGTCCTCCACTTCTAGAGGTAACTGTTTCAAAATCCAAGGTTCCAATGCCCCTCAGAGCACCTTTCCCTCTCATTGTTGTAGAGGACTCTTCTGTCAGGACCAAAGCCTTTAGTTTGATAAAAACGTAAGAGTCAATGAACCATTTTATTTTCCTGATGTTAATTGTGACCACTACCCTTTAGCTATTGTTTGAGGATATGTAAAGTTCTCTATAGGTTAAGAGGTTATGAGCTCTTTCTTCATGGATGCAAAATAGTAAAATGAACTTGACCTTGGGAAAACCAACACTTTGCTTTCTGTCCCCATTTGACCAGACAGGTTTACTCTGTCCACTTGGTAAAAGGTTCTGGTGCTTTCCTTGTGTGGTGTGTGTCTGAGTGTGAATGTACATTGGCAGGACGGGGTGGGGGAGTATATTTTGAACTGAAATGAAGTTTTAAGAAGAGATTTAGATCCAGGAGGCCTTTAGAGTAGATAGTGTAATGTCCAGCTCTAGGTCTCAGGTGAGATGGTCTGTGTTCTACAGTAGGGTGAAGAGGAACTTTAACCTGACTTCTTCAAGGAATAGCAAGCAATAAAAGGGGAACATGGAGACTGGTGAGAGATATGCCAGCTTCCATGTCATTTTCTACACCTTCCCACCTCAGCATACCCACCGTCCAAATATGGAACCTTGGTGTCATCAACCTCTGTCTCTCACTCACTTGTCTTCATGCTTCCATTCAGTGCCTGACAGGGCCACACACCCTGTAAGGCTGAGTAGATAAAACGGGTGCTCCTTGCCTTCCTGAAGTTTAGCCCTTTGGGATATGTGCTCCTCCCCAGCCCCAAGTCTTCACCTATAGGCAAGACCAACCTTTGTTAACTACTCTGTAGCAGCATAAATACTCAGCAGAAGTGAGGAGAGAGACCCTGCTGACCAGAGACATCAGACTGGCCTACAGCCATGGGCTCCACAGCCTCGAGCCGCCGTTGACCCTCCTTGTGTTTTCTCTCCTTTTCTCATCCCGAATACCCATCTCGTAGGCTTTCAACAGGACTCTGACCCCTCGTCGTTGGCTGACAAGGCCTCTGGCTTGTAACGTCTCTCAGTTTCTCTTCTGTTTGGGGGCTCTAGGATGACCTCAGTTCTCCTCACGGGGACCACACATTCCTGTGTAACTTTGTATCTATCGTCTGTTTTAAATTCAGTGCCTGACCTTCCCTCCATACGCCGCGCAGCCGTGCAGGCCTGGCTGGAGACAGTCTCCGGAGGTAGTCTGGTGATGTTTGTTCGCTCTCCACTCACCATAACCACCCTCTCTCGGCAGCTCTGCTGGTACCTTAACACTAGAATTCTGGTCCTGCTGCTCGTGCATGCCAAGGTTGGCGGGGTGGGGGGGCACATGCATGCCTCACTCAGGCAGCCTGTCCTTGCATGGACCAGACGCGCACCCCACACCCTTCAGGGAAGATCTGGAGGAGAGCAATAGCATAAACAGAACTGACTAAACTTTTATTGTTATTATTATTAATAAAGGTTGAGTAAAGGCCACATCTGAGGGAACATTTTTAGCAGTGATTTTAAAGTCTATAGGAATTAAGTTATGTAGCAGTTGGGTATGAAAGTGGAGGAATCGGTTAATATTCCACAAACCCACAGAAGTCCAGAGAAGGAGACAGTCAGTAGTCAGGGACTTGTTCCCCAGTGATGAGGGGGGAACAGAGGATTGGTGGATATTGTTCAGCTCGAAGTAGGGGGCAAGCTGGCTATAACTAGACGTAGTGTCCCCTGGGTCTGCCTACTGAGGTGTGGGGTCTCTTTAAATACTTAGACGAAGAGATAGCTCAGAAACCTCAGTTGTCCTTCCTGACCTTTGCTGGAGAGGTGTTTCTCAACACGGACGACGGCAGCGCTCAGCGAGGGCAGGACTGTTCTCTCTCCTTGTGGGACATTTAACTTCCTTGGTCTTGGCTCTCAAAACGTCAGCCGTGCAGCCCCAGCTATCCAGGCAACAACTAGAAAAAGCCCTACATACTATCAAATGCCACTTGAAGAAGGGCAGCATGGCCCCCCGGTTGAGAACTCTGGTCCCAGTGGTTGCTTCTGGGTTGTGTAGGATTGGCCCTCATGGATCTCTACCACCAGCCCAGCCCATTGTCCTCACTCACAGCAGGAGAAGTGGACACAGGCACGCAAGTCACAGAGCCACAGGGAGAGCTGGGCCTTCAGCCAGAGCCTAGTCCTGTGCACAGAGCTGCTGCGCGTCCCTCCTAGTTAGTCAGGTCTCCTGGGATGGTTGGAGAAGGCCGAGGTGTCAGGACTTCCTCGCTAGCAGCTGAAATAAAGCAAAAGCTACGTATGTCTATGATTCTCAGCTTCCATAGTGTGTGGCAGCTTCTAGCACTCTGCTCTCCATCTTAACCTGGGTTTAATCTCCCAATTCCATCCCTCCAGCTGCGTTTCTCCAGTATCTGCTGCTGCTGCGTTGATATTTCTCACTTGTTTGTTTTTTAATATATGTGACAATTGTTCCTTTCAAGGTGCTCCCAAGGACTGTAGACTTAGTAACTTTCTGACTCTACAACAGATATTTCTTAGTAGCAGCTCTGAGTCGGAGAGCCACGAGAGGGCCAAGGGACTGGGGCTGGGGTCAGGCTGACATGGGGCCGTGTGACTGGAGTCCTGTCGTGGTCTCCTCCACATGTGCTCACATCTGGTACACTTGCCGACAGAAGTATGAATTACCATCTCAAGGTCCCAGCACTCATAGATTCGTTTGAGCATGCATGTTGGGCACAGTGGGCCCTAATGGGATGAGCCCTGGTTCCATTTCCACTAGGTTGGGTGACAGCCAAAGGAGAAAAATGCTGGGCGAAGAGAGGCATCTGTGTCCCCACCTCTTCAGAAATCGTGTCATGAAACCATGAGCTCATCCACACAGGAAGCTCAGGTTTGAGGAGGCATAGACTTTTGTGATCCTCAGAAATCCCACTTCTTGGTGTTTGATGAACTGAAACCGCAATGTTACCCCACGAAGGTTTTCAACCTGTGGAAATAATTGAGTAGTTTTACCCCCAGTATTTTCCCCAACAAATGCCACCATCACAGGAAAGCATCGTGGCATTACCAGCTCTCCGGGCTGGCTCTGGCATCTCAAACTAGGAGCGTGACATTAACTATTTGCCAGCTTAGAACTTATTCTGGAACTCTCTCATCTTTCCCGTAGTCCATTCTGAATGGTTCTCCGGAATTAGACGCAAGTCACACCTTATTTTTAATAAGCTGAGTGTATGAAAGGGGTGGTAAGATAATTATATAGCTTAAGGAATTATTTTTATTGTTGTTGTTGTTCTTTGAGAAAGTGTGTGTCAGCGACTGTGCCAGCAAACGAGGGTGGGGGGCACATGCAAGAGGGGGAGAGAGAATCTTGAACAGGCTCCATGCCCAGTGTGGAGCAAAATGCGAGGCTCGATCTCACCACCCTGAGATCATGACCTGAGCCAAAATCAAGAGTCGGATGCTCAACCGACTAAGCCACCCAGGCTCCCCAAAGAATTATGTATATAATATCTTTAACAAAACTCCTGTGACTAAGGCAAGTCAGCATCATCTTCAGATGATGTCTTCCTCACCCCACTTCCAGAGATAGTCTCTTGATTTTTATCACACTGAGGCCTTGGTGTCTGCACTCACTGTGCACATGCTTACCATAGCAGGGGTACAGATTCATGAGGCTGGACAGTGAGGAGACCAGTAACTTGAGAGGACCTGGTCCTTGCACAGCCTCTCGTGGCACCACCTTTGAAGAAATCTCCCCAGTTCCACCACAGCCAGTGCCCCTGCTGCCCACCCAACCCCCTTAGGATTGGATCTTCAGCTCTTGGATTTGCAGATCTAAGCATAACCCCTGTTTCTGAAGCGAGAACCATTAGGACTGTTGGAGAGTGGCTATGCTTCAGACCCTAGAAGAAGCCCTTAGGACCCCTGCTGGATGGGCAGTATCAGTCTCGGGGACCATAGGGATCTCAGGGCACCCTTTAAAGGAGCCCATGTTGCTTTCTTAATTGCTTTTCTTACCCAGACTGTTAGTATGAGTTCCAAGTGTGCAGAGTGTGTGTGTGTGTGTGTGTGTGTGTGTGTGTGTGTGTATTTAGGGCCTGGTTCCTCCTGAGGAAAATGAAGTCAACTTCATTTTGAAAATGAAGTCAACTTTCATTCAACTTTGCCTCGTTCTGCAGCACTGAAGGGCTACTCTTGAGTCTAGAAAATGAACTTTACATATCCCCTCAACCTCTCCGTCATGCTTAAAAAAAAAAAAATCGTTTCTCTGAATGATCCCAGAGCTGTAACCTCTGCTGTCGAAGAGGGAAGGTAGGTGCCCTCAGAGGTCCTGGTGGTCACTCGGGATTTCACCCGACAGCACGGCGGCTATTAGATGGGGCCGTGTGGCCATGAGCAGGTGGTCTTGGTTTCCCCCAGTCCCTCTAGAGTATCAGTGTGAGGACTCAGTGCCTTTTGCCATGTGATGCGGTCCAGAGAGTGCTGTTGCTGCTGGATCTGCAGCCGGGTGTCTGCTGGGCCTGGAGAAGCAGTGTCTCCCCTCTGTCCTTACACCGAGGAGCTTACAGCAGCCCTGGGGAGGAGGATTGATGACCAGACCTGGTGATGCTAGTCCCAGGTGTTCAGGAAGGGCTCCGGGCCCTCACCAGCACCCACACTGCTTTTAGCTCCCCCAAGTCTGGCTGACGTCTGCTGTGGGGTTCAAATCCAGACACTTTAGAATCCCTCTCCTCCCTTCTCGAGGTCTTCGCATTGCAGCCTGGGAGGACCACCACTCATTTACACCGGCACAGGCAGTCTCTCTGTCCGTCTGTCCTTTTCTTCCTTTGAACGTTTCTGCTTTACAGTCCCATTTGATGAGAATGACCTGGAGGAAGATGTGGACTCAGAGCCGGCAGAGATAGAAGGGGAGGCAGCGGAGAATGGGGACACAGGGGACACTGGTGCTGAGCTGGATGATGGTACGGGGGACCCCAGAGCCTTCCCTCTCCACTGTGCTGACCTCCCTCTTCCCCACTGTGTGATTGCAACTCAGGAAAGATAATATACGTTAAAGCAATAGCAAAGCAGTCAGTCTCCTGGTCACGTTCCTTGTTCTGGCACTAACTGGGATGTGTGTCATTCCGCCCCTAAGCCAGCAGCCAGCAGAGCCTGCATCAGTAAGTTGTGGTTGAGAAGCTAAACAGACAGGGGCCTCCATTTCAGTGGATGTCCTCTGAAAGGTAGCTACAAGAGGATGGTGTTTTAAGGATTATAGTCTGGTTGGTTGGGGAAGAGGGGCCAGGGACTAGCCTGGAAGAAATGAGACAAGTCCAGGCAAGACTGTGAAGGAATATGGTCATTGCTTGGTGTTGGGGGAAACACAGACCACTGGTGAGTCCACAAAGCAAGGCTTGCCCTTCACAGGCACAAGCCCTATGTTTTTTTCTGTTCTGGTCCATCGGGTGCCATCTTGGGCATTTAAAAAGAAAATGGAGCACCGCAGGCTTTGATGAGAGCACCACGTTGCAGAGACTTTGGGCCGAGTCTCTCAGAAGCTTGGCAGGGACCAGTAGGCAGGGCCCAGCCAGGGCACATAGCCAGGACTAGACCTCAAACCGTGATGCTGCTTTGGCTGCTTTCTGGGGATGACAGGAGACTCAGAAAGAAGCAGAGCCTCACTCAGGTGGGCTGTGCTCTCCCTTCCCTCCGGCAGATCAGCACTGGTCTGATGAGATCCCATCAGATGCTGAAACGGAGCTTCGCATGCAGCACCAGGCAGAGCTGGAGCTGAGGGTATCAGAAAACGAGGACGAGCAACCTACCCCCACGCCAGGGCACCAGGAGAGAAGTAAGTCCCTTGTCTCAGGAGAAGCTGCTTCCATCATTCCCACTAAGCCTGCAAGGATGAGAACAGCCCCCCAGGACACGGGTCACCAGAACAGAGCCAGAGCAGACCCTGCAAATGGCAAACAGCTCTGCTTGCTCTCCTCCTGCCCTGTGCATGGACCCTGCATGTAGCTTTGGCCCTTCTGTGTGTGCTGTAGAGCCAGGAAAGGGTAGGAGGTACACCTCCAAGCTGGACATAGATCACACACACAGGAACAAAAGTCCACACTTCCAGAGTGAGCAGAGGTGGCATCCAGGGACTCTTTGGGAATGCACTTTCCTGCTGCTGGCCAACAGTGATCCCCTTCTACAGACCTGGCTGGGAGAGGAACCCTCGGCGGGAGGGTACTTCCTGTTATAAACCCTCTGTCTGTTCTGTTCAGGTCCTTCCCAGGTCCCCAGCCCTGCCCCGTCCCCAGAGGAGCAAGCTGGTCTGTTTTCCCCAGGCCACAGCCCTGTGGCAGAGGTAAGAGCTCAGGGTTCATTGTCAGGGACAGAACTGATGGGACCCTGAGTGGACATAGTAATTCCTTCGTTTTAGGGCCCTTGCTGTAAACCCATTTTTTGGCTTCTTGTGCTAAGTGGAGCTGCTAAAAACAGGAGTGGCCTTGGGGATTCGGCCTAGTCCTCACCATGAGGACAAGGCAGTCTAGGCAGCATCTCCCTAACCCGGTGCTATACCAGTCCCAGATCTGAGTCATCCCACCACTGTGTCAGTCTGCTATCATACCACACCATTTCAAAAGTAAGTTTATTTTTAGGTTAACACAGTAATTTGGGTGGAATCATCAGTTTGATAGGACAGATGTGTTTGTTTCTTAGTGTAAAACGAACGTCTGACCGAGTTTTAAAATTGAAAACATCCACCCAGATTACCAGTGGTGCGTGAACCACACATTGGAGAATGGTACGTAAAAGGATCGCCACAGTGTCCTATGGAATGTATTTTGGGAAATGCTATCTGGAGGACAGAATCGGGAAGGAGGCCAAACTCCTGACTTGGTCTTTGAGATTCTAAGAAGCAGGGTGAATTTGGTGATTTCATTCATGAAATTGGGGGAGATTTGCTGAGACTAACAGGTGGGTGATATAAGAATTTGTGCTGGAATATATGGATCTTTGAGTTTCCTGGGAAGGACAATTTGTAGTATAGACTATAAAAAAAAAATAGCTGTTTTAAATCTTACCATGTGGGCCTCTGTCTTCATACATCAGAGCTCTTGGGGTCCATAGTCAGGAGAGATGACTCCTTCAGTGTGCTTTGGGCAGTGTCCATTTCAGTGCACAAGGAATATAGGATGTGTTTGAGATGAACCAAACCCTGAAAGCTGAGTCTGTTGAACAAAGTAGAGTGGCTTTAAAGATTGAACAAATAGAGCAGAGAATGAGAAAGTGTGTCCTGGAGCCATTTCAATGACAGCCTAAAGGAGAGGGAGAGGAATTTACTTCATAAACACAGGCCCTTTGAGAGAGAGCTTGCCAGTGGGTTTCTTCTGACCATTGAACCCTTCCTTCTAAGCAGCTTCTATCTTCCTTTTCTGTAGGGGGCCCAAATCCCACCTGTCTCTGTTGCTACCAAGGTGAAATTGCCTGAGGACAGCCTTTTCCCTGAACCTCTGCTCCCCAAAGTGAAGCCCAAAGCAGAACTGCCCACTGACCAGAGGGCTGTGCGCTCTCCTATCCGATTACAGCCGGTGGCTCTGCCGGAAGCCAGGACACCTACCTCCCCAGTTAGCACACAGCGTCTGTCACCGTTGGCCACCTCCACCCCCACCACCACCCAGCTCCCCATTTGCTCCCAGCCTCAGCCTTCCTCTGAGGCCACTGTCCCATCCCCCACCAAGTCCCCCATATGTTTCCAGCCTGTTCCAGCCAAAACAGCCATCCCTGTGGTTTCCCTCCCCTTGAAGAATCAAGGGGACACCAAGGATAGACTGGGTAGCCCTCTAGCTGTGGATGAGGCCCTGAAACGGAACGACCTGGTGGCAGAGTTCTGGATGAAGAGCGCTGAGATCCGCCGCAGCCTCGGGCTTACCCCTATAGATCGGAGCAAGGTGTCCGAGTCCAGCTTCCCCTCGCCTACCTTTAAACCAGTGTCCCTAAAATCCTATTCAGTTGAGAAGTCTCCTCAAAATGAGGGGCTCCAGCTTCTAAAACCTCCACCTGTTCCTAAGAGGCTAGGCCTGCCAAAGCCCGATGGTGACCAGCCCTCCCTGCCAACCCCGAAGTCCCCATCTGACAGAGAGCTAAAAAGCTCCCATGAGGAGAAAAGAGATCTGTCAAGCAGCTCTGGGCTGGGCCTTCATGGGAGTTCCTCCAACATGAAAACCTTGGGCAGCCAGAGCTTCAACACCTCGGACTCCACCATGCTCACTCCACCTTCAAGCCCACCCCCACCCCCACCCCAGGATGAGGAGCCTGCAACTCTTCGAAGGAAGCCATATCAGACTTATGAGCATAAGGAGACCAAGCTCAAGGCCTCAGTGATCCCACCCCCACCACCTGCCTCCTTTATGCGGTCCCCCCGAGAGCCTGCCCAACCCCCTCGAGAGGAGGTGCGGAAGTCGTTTGTGGAGAGCGTGGACGAGATCCCCTTTGCCGATGATGTGGAGGATACCTATGATGACAAGACAGAGGACTTGAATCTACAGGAGAAGTTCTTCACACCCCCTTCCTACTGGCCCCGCACGGAGAGGCCCCTCCACCCACCCCTAGCCAAGGAGAATGGTAGGTTACCTACTCTGGAGAGTGGGGTTCAACCACAGAAGAGGGGCCTGCCCGTAGTCTCTCCAGAAGCCAAGGAACTGGCTGAGGAGCGCATGCGAGCCAGGGAGAAGTCTGTGAAGAGCCAGGCGTTGAGAGACGCTATGGCCAAGCAGCTGAGTAGGATGAAGGAGATGGAGATGGCAGCTGGGACCTCCAGGCCCCCAGGAGGCACCTCCCACAAAGCTTCCTCAGTTCCCTCCAAAGGCAAAGATCTCGGCCCCGAGTCCCCTAAACGCCCAGTTCTCAAAGGCCCCAGGGAGCCCACCCTGAAGCACGAAGCCACTAGTGAGGAGGTCCTCTCCCCGCCATCGGACTCAGGGGGCCCCGATGGTTCGGTCACCTCATCCGAGGGCTCCAGTGGGAAGAGCAAGAAGAGATCGTCACTCTTCTCCCCCCGCAGAAACAAGAAAGAGAAGAAGTCCAAAGGTGAGGGCCGGCCCCCAGAGAAGCCCAGCCCAAACCTCCTGGAGGAAGCCACTGCCAAGCCCAAGTCCTTGTGGAAGTCAGTCTTTTCTGGGTACAAGAAGGACAAGAAGAAGAAGGGCGATGACAAGTCCTGTTCCAGCACCCCTTCCAGCGGTGCCACTGTGGACTCGGGCAAGCATAGGATGTCTCCCATTGTGAAAGCAGGTATGTCAGCACCAGGGGACCCCTCCTGGGGCAGAGCATAAGGGGTGTGTCCTCCACCACCGGTTCTTCTCAAAAGATCCATTTCTCCTGCTGCTTCCCTGAGGGTTCTTAGGAGCGATGCTAATGGGGTAAACAAGAAGGAAGCCGAACCATGGGCTCACAGGGCATATTCCACATGATGAAAACCCAGCTTGGTACTGAGTAAGGGAGATTTGGGGGGTGTATGTACCTGTCACCCGGTCCCAGAGTAGGGCCTGATTCTGAGCATAGTGGAGCGCGGCACTGCAGGGAGGCATCAGGCGGGCTGTCCTCCAGACACTGTATATTCAGTGGTCGCACTGCCCCTGCTGGCACAGGGGTCAGCCTCCAAGCTCCTGGCTCCCGGCCTAAGTTAAGAGCACCTAAGGGAAGAAGTCCACCCTCTCCCCGATTCCCCTGGGCGGCGCGTGTGCATGCAGAAATTGGGAAAGCACCGTGGTGTTCTTGGTTTGCCTCCTCTCTCCATCCCCTTAGAACTGCAGCTGCGGCGCCAGCTGAGCTTCTCAGAGGACTCGGACCTCTCCAGTGACGACATCCTCGAGAGGTCCTCCCAGAAGTCCAGGCGAGAGGTATGTAGGGTCAAGCTCAGCCCAAACCTCTGGGTAGTGTTGGTGGGCATTCCAGGCCAGGGTGGAATGTCAATGGCCTCCTCTGATCACCCAGCGGGCCCCCAGCCGAATGCTCATAAAGGGAGTGCTTCTCTTGGGCTTTTTTTTAACAGCTGGGGCTTATTTGTTTCAATGGCAAGAGTTCCTATGTTTCTTTCTTGGGAAGAAGAAAGACGTTCATGCTCAAAGATTCACTCGATTTTTAGCAAGCCGCTGGCATCATCCATTTGTTCTTTTGTCCTCAGAATTCCCATGGGGAGTAGCATCCGCCAGTGTCCAGAGTGATAGCAGAAGGGTTTTCTGCCCAGATCTGGTGGAGGTTGGGACACGGATGATGGGTTTAGGCAGTAGATGGAGGCTGAGTCACTAAGGAGTGCGCTCTGTCATCTTTCCTGCTTTGTACATTTGTGGGTTAGAGAGGAATTTTTGCTATTAAAGAACCAGTCCAGGAAACTGACCTGGATTCTTTTTTTTTTTTTTTAAGACTTTATTTATTTGAGGTAGGCAGAGAGGCAGGCAGAGAGAGAGGAGGAAGTAGGCTCCCCGCTGAGCAGAGAGTCCAATGTGGGGCTCCATCCCAGCACCCTGGGATTATGACCTGAGCCGAAGGCAGAGGCTTTAACCCACTGAGGCACCCAGGTGCCCCCTGACCTGGATTCTGTGCTGAGTAGGACACGCTCTCCTCAGAGCGAACCCACAATGTGGAGGCCTCTTGGATATTTATTCAATCTTCTGATTTCCAAGGGCTCTTGTAGCTCTATTGTAGATCCATGAAGCTGGAAGAGGGAGAGGGATTAGAGAAAGTTCTAGCAGGGCATCAGCATCACGGAGACAATGATGGGGTAGGGAAGACAATCTAGAAAGGTCTGGGCAGCACAGAGGGACAGTTGACGCTGCACCATCTCCATTGTCCAGCCTGGGACACACTCTCAGCCTTCTGTCCCAGGTGACAGCCCAGCTATCTTCAGCTCCCTTTCCTGAATGACAGGTGTCCCCAGAGTGTCATATAGCCTTCTCCAGGCTTGAGTTTGAGTCTGACTCTCTGTTGGCTTCCAAGGAGTTGCCATAGCCAACCTGAGCCTCACACATGTCTGGTCAGTAAAGATGGCTTCAGCAGCTATGACTAGTCCCCTCCCCCCAGCCCGGTCCAGCTTCAACAACTTGGCACACTGGAGGAAACCCATCTTTTAGTTCTCCTCTCATTCTTGGTCTGTTGGCCTCCCTGGCCATGCCAGCTATTTAGTTGTCCACTCTCCTAGAAGGACACCTGAACAGTCAGGCCTCCGATCCCACCCTGCAATGTGCAGAGCCAACTCCCACCTGTCCCGGCCAGGCCAGCACTGAGTTAGGGTAGGGACCCTATATGCTGGCTCTCTCCCAGGAGCCTAGCTTCGTGGGTCTCCTATCAAGTGCTCCCTATTGTACTTTCCCAGGCAGCAGCATTATTATGACATCGGGACTAAGAACTGCTTCTGGATATGTACATGGGTCCCCCAACATGTGCCGATACTGGGGACTGGCGCTGCCTTAGGGGACTCGAGGGGTGGGTCAGGGGGGCCATCTATGTCTCCCATCCAAGTACTAACCAGGCCCAACCCTGCTTAGCTTCCGAGATCAGAGGAGATCGGGCGCGTTCAGGGTGGTATGGCCGTAGACAGGGGGGCCATCTATGAAGGAGAATGTGGCCCAGGGTTCACTTTGCCTTCGTGTACATATGCAGATGGACATTCAAGTGGTTCATCTCCTATTGGTCAGAAACTCCCATCCATGGTTGCTTTTGTGGTCAGTTTCTCCACTGTTTCTCAGTTAAATGAAACATCCTGGCAGAATGCAGAATGGCAGGCTGCCTAAGATGGCCATGCCCAGGCTTTCTTCTTGGTGGTATGTGTCACTAAGGACAGCCTCCCCTGGGGCCCTACTGACCTGAGGCACACAGGGAGCTCTTCCCTTCTATGTGACCAACAAGTCATGGCCCCCACTCCTAGACTCCCAGAATCAGAGGCATGGGGGCTTCACATTGCGTGTGTGCCCCCACAGAACCCTTTGCTGGAGGCTGAGCCGGGAATACTGAAGACAAAGCTGAGCCTAGGACATGTTGACTTGAATCCTACCAAAGTGTGGTGTTGGCCTGGGGGAGAGTGGACACTGTATTCTCAAGGATGGACGCTAAAACAGGAAAACAAAAACAGCCATGCTGGACACTTTGGGATAATTAAGTGAATTTGGTCACAGGTGATATAATATGTGTAGATATGCAGTGTTACCACATCCGTGCTAGGTTCCTTCTAAGACATTAAGGTACTATAGTCACGTAGGAAAATGTCTCTGTTCTTAAGAAGTACATGCTAAAATTTGTAGACACAAAAAATGCCTATAAATGACTCCCCAAAAAGAGATTATATATAAATATATACAGAAAGATATATAAAGCATCAAATATGTAGCAAAATGGTCAAGTTTAGCAAATCTAAGCAAAGGTGTTCATTGTTCTCTTCCAACTTTTCCTAGGTTTGAAAAGTTTCAGAGCAGGAAGTGAAGGGAGTGGGGACACCTAAAGGGACCACGGGGTCAGGAGGGAGCATCTGGGGGAAGTGGTTCCCCTTGCGTCACAGACCCATCTCTGAGTCCGGCATCTGGGAAACAAGTGCCTGAGTTTTGTTTCACAGTACATCATTAGTTTCTGATGTAGTGTTCAGTGATTCATTATTTCCATATAACACCCAATGCTCATGATAACATGTGTGGTGACTAACATAACACAACACCAAAAATAATAATAATAATAACAAAATAAAATATAAACAACAAAAAAACACCTAAAATTGAAAATAACTTACTTTTATTTAAAATGTTAACTTAGAAAAATTAAGATAATACAGACAAAATCTATATATCACCTGTCATCCTACCAACAAAAGATAATTCACATTTGCCTCTTCTTTGCCTGAGGCTAACTTTAAATATAAGTGATGCACATGTCTTAATCTCTGTGGTCCAGCCACGGGCATATGCCTTTGCTCTGGGACAGGCCCTAGTCCCTATGTCGCAGCAGAAGCAGCAGCTTCTCTCAGCACACGACAGATGTGTCATGATTTCTCTCCTCAAGCTGCTGCCTCTGCTGAGTTGGTACCTGCCCTCCCCTGCCAGAGACCAGTCAGGGATTGCCCCCACTCCCTTTACTTTTTACAGCAGCCGCAGGTACAGACGTTAAGTGTTACTCCTTAGGTCATGGTTACATAGTTCCTATGGAGTGATTCACATGCGGTTTGGGGAACTCATCTGTCTTCTTCATCTAGCTGATTTGTTCTTATAATGAGATTCATCCTCTCACTCTGGTTTGTGGGAGAGATGAGTCAGTCTGAGGCAGACATATGTGCCTGAGATATTTTTGGCTATTATGAGTTATTTATGCCCTTTCATTGGGCATAATCAAGAAATGGTCCCCACCCCCATCCAGGATTTCTGGGGGGCCCACTAGGAACCCACCTGGCCCAAACTGCCAGGAGAGAGCCTTTTGGAAGAGAACATTAGGTTTGCTTTGTATCTTTGTCTCTATGTGCCTGCAACGGGAATTTCCCACCACCCGTGCCCCACCCCCCCCACTGGGCTGAAAGAAGTCGTCTGAATTTCCATAGGCAGATGGGTTACTGAAAGAGAAATGGCATCTGTAACCATACATTTAAACAGCTTTAGTTTATTCTGTACAAGGGAGAGTGAAAAGAGAAGAGAAGTTTATTCTGTACAAGGGAGAGTGAAAAGAGAAGAGAAGTTTAGGGCATAGTGAGGATGAAGCTGTCTTTTCAGTAGAAAAGTGAACCCAATCCTTTACTCAAAACCAGGGTTCACAGAGACTCTGCCGCTAGAATCTGTATCCCCAGGTCCCTCACTTACACAGTCCTGTGTGACATTGTGAAAAATAATCACATGTTTTAGTCTTTAGTCTCGCCTGTTTGTTTTAAACTTCTAACTGATTTTGCTCCATTTCTGTGTTCTATTTTTAATTTTTTAATTGTTATTATTACTATTCTGTTTTGTTTTCCGTTGCCATCCCCTTAAAAGTCGATTTATGTACCACTCGCCTTGGCATTCAGGAGATCCTATGCATCAAAGGTAGTATCTCATGCCCATGGCTGGTCATTGTTGCATGCGTGTCTGTGATTAACCACCCAGAGCTGCACCCAGCCCTGGCCCTCCGGCCACATCCTCACTAACTGTTCACACATGCATGGAGCAGTAGCCAACACTGGCAGCAGAACTTTCTTTAGCTGTGTCATGGCAGAGGAAGGGGAGACGCCCTGCTCTTGACTGGCTGGAGTGCATGTGGTCATTTCACTCCAGGGCTGCCCCTTGGGGATTGGGCACCACAGAATTGGGGCGTTCGTGATCCCTCAGCTCCATGAACTGCAAGGGGAAGTGCTTAGGGCACTAGAACACCACGATGTTCCTTAAGGACTTAACTGCTCAGCTGGGCCTCCACTGTCCTTGGGCTCTTAAAATAAAGATTAGTAGATTACACTCCTGAGTTGAATTTGGAAGTCTCTTTTAAAGTCTATCAAAGTCCCTCTCTTTTTTTCCTCGGAGGAAATGAAGATGTTAGGAATAGAGGCAAACCCCTCAGCATTTGCCTTTTGGTGGTTGCTCAGTGTTAACACAAGGCATCTGACCCTGCCTTGCGCCCTCAGTGCCCACATTTGCAGGTGGAGTTGCTCAGGCAGTTGTGTCCGTGGATTGGCCCTGGGTTTGGCCTATTGCCTCCTGAGGGCTTATTAGCAGGGGCTGAAACTGCCCTGCCAGACCACCTCCTCCCTCCTCTCAGCAGCCGACTGCTGCCCCTGGGCAGACCCTGGGGGCGATCTCAGTTCACCTCTGGATATCCCTTCTTCAGACCGCATTAGTTAGCTTGGGGTGCACTCAGACTTAAAAATAGAAGCATCCCCATTTTCTCTACTTTAGATGTTACTTCCTAGAGAAACTTATAAATACCACTCATCTGAAGGAAGTGGCATTTGATGCTAAACAAGAAAATAAAAGGATCCTGATTTTTCTTTTTCCTTTCCCTGAATGCCCTCGAGAAGCAGGAGGCTTGTGGTAACTAATTATATTTTTACCCTCAGAAAGTCTTAAAAAGAGCAGACATCCTTCCATTGGAAATAGGTGATCTCTGTGATAAAGGAGCATATGACCCTCGGTCCCTTTAACTTAGCAGTCGGTCCCCACTGAGCCTCCTATCCCTGCGACAGCGGGAAGGTATCTCATTTGTGGCGCTTTAGCTGTACCCTGTAACAGTGAGGGCTCCTGCAAGGACAAGCATCAGTGAAGCCTCTGGCCAAGCTGCAGCCCGGGAGTGTGCCCCATGGGCACTCTGCTGAAAGGCAGCTCCGACCGAGGGGAAGTGCTCTCCGTGCCCAGGCTTGCCACACGTGACTGAGGAAATCTCCCTCATTCTCTCCAGCCAAGAACTTACACGGAGGAGGAACTGAACGCCAAGCTGACCCGGCGTGTGCAGAAGGCAGCTCGGAGACAGGCCAAGCAAGAAGAACTGAAGCGGCTACACCGAGCCCAGGTAAGATCACTGGAGCAGCCACAGCTCCTGAGTGGGAAAGAGCCTTCTCCCCAACATGCTTGTCCTTGTCCATGACTCGGGAGGGTAAAGAGGATACAGCAGAGGTAGACGGGGTGTCCCTGATATCCTAGAGGACAGCCCCAATGTGTCAGGCCACAAGCCTCTGGCTTGATGAAACCGCAGAAACCTTGTTTTTATAGAGTTCTTGATAGAAAAGGAAGAGCCGGGCTTTGAGTTCCTTCCTAAATTCCTTGCTCTGGTGTCATCCTTGTGAAGTCAACTAGTTCAGTTGTGAGGACTGTCCTCAAGAGGCCATCTATGACCTGTCAGCCTCTGCTGGGCCTGGGATTTCCAGGTCAGAGCTGTCCTCCAGGCTCAGCCTCTGTCTTCAGGCCTCACAGAACCTAGACCATTCCAGATTTTCTTTCTGAAACAAAAAATAGTTTCTTTTATAAAGTATTACAATAAGGTGTTGTAATGAGTTTGTGTATATATAGTTGTATTCATATTAGTACATTAATCAAAAGCTGTAAACAATGAAAAACATTAACAGCAAACCCAAATACCAAGGTATTTCTCTGAGTTTTCATGTTTAGCAAGCATCAGAAACCACCAGTCTTTTAGTCCTTTTTTGAACATTATTCTGTATCCACATTCTCTGCACTGATTGGATCCCTGGATTTTATTTCATTTTCTGTATGCCATTTTCCAGATACATGTCATGGGTGCTGCTTTGGGGGTTGAATGTCCTTCCAGTATCCATAATTAGTCCCCCCATAGCACAGGGAAACTTCTCACTGTATGCTTCCACACAGATTCTAGCACACTGCTCCATTCTGGATTTTTCTTTTAATCTTCCGGATTTTTTTTTTTTTTTACCTTTTTTTTTTTAATCTTGCAGTATGCTCTAGGAACCCCTACTAGTGCTTTAGCAACCTCACCGTTGGCAGTACTTGGGATGCAGTACCTCAGTCCCTGCTGCAGGGGCTGACATCACCTCCAAGGTCTGAGCCGCCTGCCGAGACATGGACACCTCACGCTGTGTGCTTACTAACGACAGGCCCTGGGGGATTCAACGCAGTGGGGCTTCCCATCCTACTCCAGGCTTAATGCCTGTGGACTAAAGCCTTTCCAGCTTTCAGACCTAATTTGTTTTTTTCCCTGTTTGTGTTTGTACAGTTTAGTTGTCCTCCTGAAAGCTAGGAGATGAGAGAAAGTGGGGCGCTCACACTGTTCCGTTTTTCCCATAGATTATCCAGCGGCAGCTGGAGCAGGTGGAGGAGAAGCAGAGGCAGCTGGAGGAAAGAGGGGTTGCCGTGGAGAAGGCGCTCCGTGGTGAAGCAGGTATTGTCTGGGTCTCCTTTGTGAGGGGGTTTGTTCCTAAAGGAAAGGCCCTGCCCCCACCCACCCATGGTAGGCTACTCTTTTGTCACCTCATGTAGAATTCAGCTGGGTTCAGCAGGGTTCTCTGGGGCCCTTCATCACCGAGACTGGGGCTTCCTATTAAGCAAAAGGAAAGGAAAGCCTCTCCGTTTGGGACTGCCCCAAGGCCTGGACTTGTTCTTCCGCCCTCAGAGGGTTTGCTGTTGATCTGTAGAACAACTCTCAGTCTGCTTCACGTGTTGATGGAAGCACTGGGCCTCCTCCTCTCTTCTTCCTCCTTTCCCCCTCCCTGCCTTCGTTTCCTCTAGAAGAAAAGAGCTGGGAATGAGGGACGCTGTACCACAAGGAGCCATCACAGAACTGCGCGAGTGGGTCCCCCAGCCGGCTTCCCACGCCACCTCCTGTGTGTAGCTTTGTGGGCTCCCTCTCCCACTCAGACTGCACAGAGAATGGGAGGACACGTGCCCCGCAGAGCCCTCACCACCTCCTCCAGTGTGAACCCGGGCTCTGTATCTCTCAGAGGCTGGTCACTTGGAGCAAGGGACAGGCTCGGGATGGTGATGAGCCAGCACTAGGTAGACATGGGAATGGCTGTGAGGGCCACATACTCAGTGGCTGCTGTGGCCAGGGAAGAGCTGCGGAATGTAGTGCAATCACCCGCACTGTTCATCCAAGGAGCCTGTGAGGTGGGTTCAGCACAGTGGGGCCCACAGGAAGCAAGAAGGACCTGAGTCATCCCGGGTTTCAAGGGCCAGGAAGAAGCCCTATTGGTTCAGGACCTTCAAACCACTGGGCCAGCCCCAACTATAGGCCCAACTCAGGCACGGAGTGACTGATCTCTGCTTTCTCAAGAGTGCATGAGTCTTGGTCCAACCTCTGGTTGGGGAAACCTCCCTGTCTTTGTAGAAAGCACAGGCCTCCAGGGTTAGCAATCAAGGCGTGAGGCTGGGGGTGAAGAAAGGAGGTGACCTGACTTTGCAGTAACCCCTTATCCCTTATCCTAGCATGGCAGAGGGACAGGGCGCTATGACTCCTGGCAGGCAGGCTCTCTGTAAACTGAAGAACCAGTAGGAGGCAGCCAGGAATGGGGCCAGTTGCTGCCCCATCTCGGATCTTACTGAGCTGACCTCACAGGACATGCCAGATGTCCAGATGAATTTGTAGGGTTCTGTGGATGGGTGGGAGCGAAGGTTCAGGCATAGAAAAAGATCTTTCCGGGCCTAGGTATTGCAGCTGAATAGTTGACTCAGTGATAACCTTCAGGTGAAGAGATGGCATGGGGAGAAAGATGAGGATGTGATGTTCTTGGTTTTGTGCCTTACCTGATGCTGGAGTTACTGCTTGAAGCCTGGGCCACCAAATGAGATGCAAAAAGTTGAACCACTGAGCAGCCTGTAAGCCAGAAGCCTGGGACGTGTGACTGCAAGGCAAGCGCTGGCCCATGTTGATGAGTGGAGATTCGGGTTCACCTCAGAGGGTCTCCAGGCTTCCAAATGAAGCTGTGATGTCCCCCGCCATCCCTGTTTTGGCTCCCTGTCCCGCATGTGCTTCCTTGGCCTCCTGAGTTAAGCCTCACCACCCAGAGGGAGTTAGCCTAAGCCCAGCAGGGATGCCCTCCCCAACTGTAATAGGACTCACAGGGCCCTACCCTCGTGGCTTTCTCTTCTTGCAGATGTCAGGAGGGAGCCTTCTTATCCTTCCCCACAGATTACTTCTGTGAAGATGGAAAATGAGGGATAGATCTTCCAACACGTGTCAGAGTAACTCCGTAGGCTTATGTACCTCCATTTCATTATTAGTCCTCCATTTCATTCAGTCCTCAAGGAAGACAGCCTGTGCTGCCTCTTCACGGGGTTCTGAGGTTCAGGTGGGCTGCCCCAGGGCTGATGGTTTCCGCAAAGCACTTGTGTACTTGTTGGAGGCTGTGCAGTTCGAGACTGTGGCATTGCTTCAGTTTCTCTAGAACAGGCCATGTTACTCAAGCTGCTGACTGCCAGGGGGTCATAGAAACTCTTCCCTTGAAGACTGGTTATGCGAGCTTGCCAAAATTTCCCTTTCTAGTTGTTTAGATAAATACCTTGCCATAAAAATAAACAACCAGGATTTCATTTAAGTCAGTGGTTTTCCAACTTCTTTCAAATTGTGAGTTTAAGTTTAAATCAAAAAGAACCACTCTGGAATGTTGATGAGCACCAATTTGGAAACACAGGTTAGAGAACTGCATGTGATAATAGGTCTCAGCCTCTGGTCCATGCCCGGGGCCAGTGTAGAGAACATCCTGACACACACAGGGTGTTGCCGGAAATGGCAACAGTGTTTGAACAGTTCACTCGGAAATCTCAGGATACGTGTGGTTTAAGTTGCCTCCATCCCAGAAGCCGAAGGTGGGAGCAGTAGGATTGTTTACACAGTTGACTCACTACTAAATCGAGCAGTGGTTCATACTCCTTATAAAGAGTAAATCTAGAGAAAGGCTCCCAAGCGTGCAGTAAACGCAGAAGCCAGCTCTGCTGTGCTATCATGGCCTGGATGTTACCCTCCTCCAGGACCGCAATGTGACAGGAGCTGCTCCGACAGGCTGGGTTTCCCTGCAGTTTCCCTGCACAATGGCTCCCCAGGGTGCTGCCCCATACAGCTGTTTGCTCTTTGCAAGCCAGAACTTAAATAAATACATACAATAGCCTCTTCCCTGACACATTTTCAGGGAGTACAGATCCTTGCACATGCAGGGCAGAAGAAACTTGGTCCTGAGAGCCTCAGAAAAGCTAGTTTCCCTGATAACACAGATGGACGTGTTGATGGTCTTCAGTGGGTTAACGTCAGTATATCAGACTTCTGAATGTGATGTGTCTTATGTAAGTTTTAAAGGAGTTCAGTGTATTTGCAAGTCAGGTAGTTGGGAGACCACTGGAGTAGCACTCAAAGAGCCCGAGGGTCTCACAGAACCGTTTGAAAACCACTGTTCTAGTCCAAATTCTTATAAGCGAAGCTATATCAAAACACCTTCATCCATTGCTTCTCGGCCTTTTGGCTAAGATCAAGTGTAGTATCTGTTCTTATCAGTTTAATATCTGATACGCCCTCTATCCGAGGACAATATATTAAATGGATTTTTGGAGCAGGGAGATGGAATAGGAGCTTGCTCTGTCCACTCCACGCATCGACCTGGTATTGCCATATTTCCAGGAAGGGTACACCCCCTCAGGGGTAAAAAAAACAAAACAACAACAACAACAACAAAAAAAAAACCTTCATCCAAATACAGATTTGCCCTATTTTTAAAGACAGAATTTGGTAGCTCCATTAGATTTCCCCATGAGGCATTTGGGAAATTCTCAGGATATAGCAGCTCCTACCATAAGAATGTATTTCCAGACATACTTTTTTCCTTTTCTTATTTTAAGCACCTCCCTTGTAAGACTCGCCTCTTGTCAGTAGTCCCAGTGGCCCTGTTCCTACTTGGCCAAGATCATCTTTGAGACTGAACTCTGACCATTGGCCGTCCTTTCTCTCCTGCTTCTGCATTCCATTCCTCTTGTTAGTCTGGTTGCTCCTGGCTGAGTCCTTAAGGAGATAATCTCAGCTGAGCATGGCAGTTTGGAGTCTCCAGCCATGCTGGCTGGCCCCTTTCCTGAGGGTGCACAGTTAACTGAGCCTGCCATCCCGCCTCGCTCAAGGCACCCCAGCTTCCGTAGCTCTCTGAGGGGCCAGGCTGTTAGCCAGGCTGCCCTTCCAGAAGAGAAATCTGATGCGGACCTGCCATCCATTGAGAGACTGCTCTCAATTTGTCTAAGGCTCATGTGTATCTGGACCATAATGTTTAGGTTCAGAGCCTGTAAGCCTAGGGCAGCGGGGGTTTCTGGGCTGGAGTACTGGAGAAGCCCTTTTTGTTTCTGGAACCATGTTGCAAGTTTTATCTACTGCATCAGCCTTGAGCACGAGTTGAAAAACCATTCCAGGATTACATTCTACTTTGTGGTATGGCCATTCTTAAAGGGGGATCCCTCATGTGGAACAAAAAGCCGTCAGGATCAGCATGCAGACTGAGAGATCTGGAGGCAAAGGGTAACGAGGTGCAGCTGCCTTTTGTTGTATTCTGCATTTGCTTATGATTCTGGGAGGACAAGGACTGCCCAACCAAGCCCAGCCCCTCAGCAGTGCCCAGGCTCTGCATCTGGAGCATGTGAAGAAGGCAGCCTCCTTGCTGAACAGCCGCGTGGAGCTGAAAGGCAAGGAGGGCCTGAAGCCGGCAGACCTCCAAGAGCCTTAGGGCAAATAGTGACTTCTGCTTTTAAAGAGAAGCTGGCTGAAGTTGGGGCCTAACCTCAGAAGAAACAGGATCTCCTTCATCTCAAACCTGTCCAGTAAAAGCGGTTCCGCAAGGAGTTTGATACGCTGAGCCATGGGGTCACAGGTGAATTCTTGGGGGAGCTCTGACTGCTTTTAAACCTAAGGCTTGGTGACCTTGCAGAGCTTTCCTAGGGTGTTCACATCTTGCCTTCGGCCCCTCAGCCTAGGGCTGCTAATATTCGAAAGTAGTAAGTAGCCCCTGATGTACCCTTGAATTTTTAAAAAGTCTTCGTTAGCTACAGTTGACTTCCAGCAGGCCAGGACTCCCAGCAAAGCCAAGGCCTTCTGTCCTGTCCTACCTGCTCAGAGGTACGGACAGCAGCCACGTGGTTAATTGGTGGTTAACTGTATCACCTATGGGTTTAGCGAGCTCTCCCTTCCACCACCAGAGAGTTTACAGCCACAGCACATGTGTGTGTGTGTAGTGCACTGCCAGAGAGATGCATGCTTTCCAGCTGTCTTTCCCCCTCTTGCTGCATCTCTGTGTTTTCTGTGCCTCATGTCATTGATTGCTTTGGGTCTGGGGGCACAAGAGGGTTATCTGATCCAGTAACTCTCTCTTCACCAATTCCTTGTTGTAGACTATTGGGGAGAGTCTTATTACAGTGACCTCATCGACTTGCATCTGGGTGGTATGTATAGCGGCGTCTGTTGCTGGCACTAACCCTGCTGACCCCCCTTCCCACCCGCGGTCCCTGGTCCCTGCTCACAAACAACAAGAAGAAATCAACCCAATAACCAACTGGCAAAAGCACAGGCCCTTTTCCAGCTCATACTAGAGCAGCGTGCTGGATCCTCCGCATTGTCCAGAGGGAGATTTGAGAGTGCCTTTGCTTCCCCACATTATTTTAGTTTTTTATCATGGAAGTTCACCTGCCCTTACCCATCTGTGTCTCATCTGCATCCCGGTCCCTCTGATACTGTTTAGTCGTCTGACAGTAACATACATGCTCACGCACTCACATGCATTCATTCTGGTTCTCCCTCTCTTTCTTCCGCACCCCGCCCCCACCGAAATGTGGCCTCTGCCCTGATCTCATTCTCATTCCTTATAACTTGTAGACATCACATCCAGTAGGACTTTCCCTGCCACTCATAACTCAGAAGCCAAACATGTAAAGAATTCAGCCTCACCCGTTTTCATGAGGGTGTGTTCATGTTTCCCCTAAAAGATCCAAGTGTGTGGGAAACGTGTCAGTTGTGATTTCTGCCCAAATTCACTGAACTTGAGGCTGTGTTGACAGATGGCTGTAATAATGTCCCTCCTTCCTTGCTGTGTCATGGAACTTATTTGCTGTTCTTTTCAGTGAACATATGAAAAGTCTAAGGCAGTGGTTCTCAAAGTGTGGGCTCTGGACCAGCAGCATCAGCAACATTACTTGGTAGCTTACTAGAAAGGCAAATTCCCCAGCCCTACCCCAGATCTTCTGAATCAAAAACTCTAGAGGTGAGGCCTGGTTCTCTGTGTTTTAACAGACCTTCCAGGTGATTCTCATGGCCCCTAAAGCAGGAGAACCACTACCTTAAAGGAATTCACGATTTTTGAAGTCTTGGCTACACAGAGCTCACCACTTGTTTTAGATTAGAGTGATAGTGAATCCATGAGTCTCATTTCTAGACTTTGGGCAGTTTTGTCAAGAGGAGAGCCAGGCCGCTTGCTCCTGAGGTTAACCAGGGGGAGCCTCTGGCTCCTGAGATGGGCTATCCGACCTCTTCACCTCCCCTTACAGGCTCCTTGCCTAGAAGTGGTCTTAAAACAGAAGAACCAGCAAAGATGATTCTCTGCCATTTTTTTGCCATAATCTCACCCTTTTAAGAGTCACTTTGTGGTCCATTCATTTACAAACAAACGGCCTAATTCTGTGATCCCTACTGTATGACAGTGCCATATTCTTAGAGAATCTCAAGCACTAAGGGAACAGGCTCTTGGCTTCAGGTGGGTTGGGTTGTTGCTCATCTCTGCTCTCTGTTTTCCATCCCCAGGGTGCCACAGATTCCCACCCCTCTGCAAACCCCCTGAGTGCCCAGGGCTTCTGGTGTGTTCAGAGACTTCATACTCATGGCCACTGATGTTGTAAAAGGGCTGCTGCTTGCATTCCACTTAACAAATCCTGTTTCCTGTCTAATAGCCTTAACTCCTTTCCCATCTCCTCCTAACATGCCCTGGGGGTGGGGGGCAGTGTTTATGTCAATCCTAAAGGAATCTCCAGTGTCTGAAAGAGAGTCTCATTAATTCAGAATCTCCTGGAAAGAACTGTCAAAACCTATTTCTTTACAATTATATTCACCTTGCCTCCAGCTCAAGATCCTGTTGCCACACTGATCACCTCATGTGCCTAAAGTTTGGTTTTCTTTAACCCATGCTTGAGGGATGAAAAATGCACTTGGCTGTTTTCAGTTCTCTGTCCTTGCCTTGATAGCTGCTAGCCTCTCAGGTTTATAATTCCAACAGATTTCAGGGGAAAAGGAAGTAAGTAGAAAAAAGAAACCCTGGGGTATCTTCTGAGTTATAAAATACGCCACCATCAAATGCCTTCTAGCCCCTGCTACTTGGTTCTCGTCAACTCAGTACTTCCTCTTTTGCCAGCTCAGTATGATTTCAGTGTTAAATTTAGACTTCTCTGTGGTTCCACTCACCACACAGAGGCTGTTACCATCCAGCCAATGAAGCAGGAAAGAGCCATCCATTCTGAAGGTAGTCCTTTATACCCCAGGCACAGAGCGAGGACCTTCTGGCCCCTGTTCTTGCCCAGCTCCAAGAGGAAAACAGATGCCAGAATTAGGTTCCTTTTCGGTTTTTGCTGATGCTTCTTAAAATACTTGGTAATATTCATTGTTGGGGGATGGAGGGTTGCCCTTTTGAAATCTGGTGCCTGAATTGTAGAGCCTGATTGCTTCTCTACTCTTACATCCCCAGAAGGCCACAGGGCAACCCCATTGCTGGACCCAGCACCAATCTTAGTTCTCAAGTTGGATGAGACAAAGCTCCAGGCAGTGTCCAGGTGTTGAAAATTCCATACCTTACCCAGAGGAGTCCAGACTCCTGATCCCTGGCCCACATTCTGCCCAGTAAACTCTATTGCTTTAGTAGGATCTTACAGTGGCTCTCAGCTAACTATTTTAAGGTTCCAGACCCATATTAAAAGTCTTTCTGGGGCACATGGGTGGCTCAGTCAGTTAAGTGTCCAACTCCTGATTTCAGCTCAGGTCATCATCTCAGGGTCGTGAGGTCAAGCCCCACCCACACTGGGCTCCATGCTGGGCCTAGAGCCTGCTTAAACTTCTCCCCCTTGCCCTCTGCCCTTCCCTACCCTCACATGCATGTGCACTCTCTTTTCCAAAAGACAAAAAAGTCACTTTTTGAGCCACAGAGTATAGAAAATAAAGATATCTTCTTCAAATAGCTGAATCTTGTGATTTCAAAAGACACCATTAGAAAAACACATAGTGAACCATGGACCAGAGAGGTGACCCCAAGTGACCTCACTCCCCTTCCCTTTTCCTCTCCAGACACTGAGCAGGCTCTCCCTAATTGGTCCACCCACCATGTTTTCTTGCACTAGGACAGATAGATGACTGGAAATCCTTAGATAAAAATGATCTTTCTTCAAAAGAACTTTCAATTTAAAATATATACCTAATTTCTCATTTTTGAAGATTTCCCCACCTGTATGTGTCAAAGGGAAATTGAAACAACAGGAATGGTTTAGAAAGGTAACAGAAAGGCCTGAAGAGTGGTCTTTCATTGTTGCTGGATAGAGGCACAGGGAGGCCTAGCTCAGGCCTGCTCACTTCCCTCCCTTCCTGTTTTATTTGCTCTCCTTAATTTGATGTTGGTACATTTTTTTTTTTATTTGTCTGTTTGGTCTGCTCATTATTAGCCTTGCTCTGTTTTTGCTTAGGAACTTTAAAATTCTTAAGATTTCAAATCCAGCATTCTGTGTGTGTGTGTGTGTGTGTGTGTGTGTGTGTGTGTGTGTTTGCAAGTGTACATATTAGATCTCCATTCTTACCTGTTATTTTCTTTTTCTTTGGTGGGGGGCTTCATTTATTTCCCAACCTAGAGATTCATTCTACACTGAGTTTTTATAACACATCTTAGCCCTGGCTATGTATGTAGACTGGGGCTACTGGACCAGAAGCCTTCCATGCTATTATGTTGCGTGCTTACCACTCAGCAGCATTGCAAACCAGCCAACGTGATTCCCTCTGGGTTTGGAATTGGCCGTGTCATCCTTGTAGTGCAAAAGCTGCCTGTCTCAAGTCAGGAGCATGGCATTGATACTGAGGAGTTAGAACAGGCAACCGAACATCTGGTTAATCTTACCTTGCTTCAGGCTACATAACCTCAGCTACACAGAAAAGAAAATCAATGAAAGCCTCATTCCTTATACCTGAATCACCAAGAAATTCTCCCAATCTTGGGCGTTCTACAAGTTTAATCTGGTAGATTGAGCTTGGACATGAAAGGTAATGCCCCTGATGTACCTTACCAAAAGATAAATAACATTCTGGTGGTATCTGTAAGCATGAATTGTATAAAAAGTTACTGCTACAATGCTGGGTCAGCTATCCACAGATAGAGTGGCATTACTGTCAAAAACCAGGCTGAGAAATGAGAGCTGCCCCCACCCAGGCAAGATGACGGCCACACAGGCTGCCCACAGAGACAGGCCCAGGGCTACCATAGCAGGAAAGTGGAACCACGAAATAATGACCAAGAAATAAGCATTCCTATGTCCTATCCAGGACACCTTGGAGCTTGTTTTTTTTAACACTTGCTTTCCCTGATGTCCCCTTTACTAATTTTATTTTCAAATTTCTGTCTGAATATCCTGTTAGCTCTTATTGTCTTCTGTATTGGAAAGGGTGTATGAGGATGTGGTCTACATAAAAGGAACTAAAAGTTACATTTTGTGATATCCAGAAAGTACATATGAGCAAGTACATGGGCTCCACTATGTTGGCTGTGCGTCATGTCCCCATCCCTTGCTAACAGCTGTGGACACCATTTCACCCCACATCGGTCTGTCTGCATAATGCCAGTACCAGGAAGCCGCAGACATTGTTCATCGCCATTGTCTTACTTATCCAGGTGTTCTGAGCACCAGCATAGCGTCTACACTTTGAAACAAGGAAGGTTGGATATGGATCAGCCTGAGCAGAGAAAGGAGCCCTTCTCCCCTCCCCTAGTGCATCAGCTGGTCACAGCCACGTTTGTTTAGAACCCTGGATGTGATCAACATGATAGACACACATGCACACCCACAAACAAGTCTCTGGCTTTAGTTTTGAAGTTGTACCTGACACCAGATTCGCTGTGCACAAACCACTATGATGAAGGGTTAAAAAGAAAGGGAAAATGTGGTACCTGCGTTTGCAAAGCAGAAGGGCTCCTCAGCCACTAGGTTGTCTATTGGGCTTTCCTGTTGACTGAAACAGAGCTATTTCTTAAACCCTGTTCCAATCCTAAAACCACCCCTGCTCCCTACAATCCTGAGGCCGTTTCTCTCAGCCTGTGTCTCCTGTGTGCCCTGGTGGTTCTGTGATGGTCCCTTGATGGGCTTCTCTCCCTCTCCCTCTCCCTCTCCCTGAATAACTGTCAGGTCTCCCTCAGTCTTAGGCATGTCTCTCTGCGCCCTGTCTTTTCTCAGTTGCCCCATCCATGACTCTTACTAGCATTGTTACTGTGAGTTTTCAATATGTCCTGTCAGCTCACCCCTTTGGTCTTTCCGAAGTGTGACAGCCTTCCCCCAGCTGTGCTGTTGGAGTCCTCTCTGGAGATTCTGGAGATGGAGGGGCAGAAGAAAAGGGGGTGGTTGGCTCTCCCTGGTACATGGTGGGGGGATATGATGTGGACCAGGGGAAGTCGCCTCTGTGTGGATATGTTTCCCTCAATTTGTCCTGGCTCAGAATTCACAGCACTGTAGAGTCGGCCCTGGAAGCCCTCCCCAGATGAGGCGCTGCCTCCATAGACTCAGAGCTGCTTTCTGGAGGCCTGGTAATCCAGTAGTGGCAGACCCTTCCTCACCTGTGACACTTCTCCAAGGCCAGTTGTATATGGAGCGCATGAGTCTATGGTGACATCTTAGAATGTTTCACACGGGTCTGGTTGGTGACATGAAATTATCACCTGCAAACCTAGGAGCAGTGCTGGGCACAGATTTAATCATGGACTGTTCCACAGAGGTAGGCTGACCAGTCCCAGGGGCTTTGGGCATTTTTGAGGAGGGAACCCAACACCTAAAACCCAAAGGCCACCATATGATGGTATCCCAATGTCACCACCCTCACAGTAAGGAACAGAGGAAGAAGGAGCAACCCATTCAAACCCAGAGCCTCCCACCATGGCCAGGAAGCACGTGCATTCTTTTTTTAAGCCAAACGCCTGATGCCTGGGTCTGCCCTTGTTCAGTTTCCATGCTGAAAAAAGGACTTAATTCATTTGTAGACTTTGTTTCCCTTGTTTCTGCTTTTCCATTTCTTGTATTTTTTTTCTTTTCCTCCTGTTGTTCCTTTCTCACTTCTTATGCTTTTTGTCCTCTGCTTGTTTTTTATTTCACCTTCTCCCTGTCCCTCTCCACTTCCAAACTCCTCTTCCTCCTCCTTTTCCTCCTCTTCCTTTTTGTCTTTCTTCGTCTCCTCCTCCTCCTTTTCCTTGTTTGGTCCTTTTTGAAGTTGAGCCCAGTGGCGGGACTCCACGGCGTAGACCTCTCTCCTTCTGCCCTTGCTGTGTCCAGGAAGGTAACGTAACTCCCCCAACCTCATCCCCACTGCCTCTCGGCGGTCATAGCAACACTAGTCAAACAGGGACCCAAAACCCAGCTATTTCTCTTTTTCTCTGACACTCGATAGCCTTGTTACAAAATTCCATGAGTATGTGGCAGTTTCTTACAAGGTACAGTATCCCTTTGACTGTCTTGGGGAGGACTGGGGTACAGAGGGAAACCAGAGAGCCTCAAGGTACTGGCCTTTCAGGCTACCGCTGAAGCATCCCATGACGTTGTGCCGCCATTCATGGTGGGACTTCTCAGACTCAAATCGAGCGGATAGAGGGGACACACGGGTGAGGAACCTCCTACCTGTGTGGCAGAGATTTGTATCAGTGGAGTCGAGGAATACTGTCCTTACAAAGACTGGTCTACAAATGCCCCCAAGTTCTTTTCCCCAAAACAACAAAAACAAACAAACAAACAAAAACCCACTAAATGCAAACTTCTCTACCCTGTGTCTTGCTGAGTGTGTGTGTGTGTGTGTGTGTGTGTGTGTGTTTTTAAGTTTGTCTGATTTAAAGTCTGTTGTGGTGATAAGATTGTTGTTGAAAAGGCATGTGGGAAGGGGAAAGGGGAGTGTGGTCATGACTAACCCTTGCTAACCTCTTAACCCTGCTCTTCATGGCGCTCACATTTGACTTTCACCCACCCCGCCATATACCTTTGCTCATCGGCTGTGAAAAGTCTCTACCATAGCTCATGAGCAGTGTTCAGATGTCTCCCAGTGGAATTTTTGTCCTTGCTCATGGGGAGGCGGGAAGGAGGGAGAAAATTCCCAGTGCACTCCCAGCTTGCCGCACTGGACAGCTTGCATGCCTCAGGGCTCCATCTTCCATGCCATGTGGGCACACTGTGCAGAGACGCTCAGAAAGGAATGCATGGAACTGAGCTGTGGGCTGCTCTAAAAGCCAAAGGACCAAGTCTATTGGGTCGGGTAAGGAGAACTTTTGTCCCCAGACACTCCAGCACTCCACGGAGGCAGGCTCGGCTGGTCAGGAGGGAGTTTCTGCCTTGCAGAGTAGGATTCAGGGACAGGCCTCCACCTTGGGAGCACAGCCGCACATGTACCTGGGCTCTGTGCACACACTAACCCCCGCTTGTGTGGGTGCTATTCGTTTCTGCCTCTCCAGAGTGTGGCCCCCATTGAAAGACTAACTGGCTTGGGCCTCCTGCGTGTCAAGCAAACAACACAGCAGAGAGTTGTCTTTGAACAGTGTGCAAGGAAGTCAGGTGGGAAGAATATAGGAAAACAGTGAGTAAGGAGCTTGACAGAGGAGTGTTGTCCCTCCTGAGAGTGTATTCCATATGTTTCTGGATCTGATCTTTACCAGGATAGGACATCCACCCAAGTGAGTCATAAAATGGAAGGCACTTGGAAAGATCTCCCAGTCCAGTGCCTCTTAACCTGGGACCCACAGGTGAACTTCAGGGAACCCACGAACACCCTGAAGTTCTGTATAAAATTGTTGGACATGCAGACATGTATTTTTCTAGGAAGCTTGTCCCTGGATTTCCTGAGATTCTCAGAATGGTTTGATACACAAAAATATTGAAGACCGTTGATAGAGTCTGTCTTTTGCTTCAGGCAGGACCGCACTATTGCCGTGAGCTTCTTTGTGCTCCAAGGAAAAGGAGTTTGTTCTCTCCTTGGGTGGTCTGATTCCTTGGAAAGTTCTTCCTACTATTCTGCTGTCTCAGTTAAGCTCCACAGGATCAGGCTGCCCCTGATGGAGATGGAGTTTTCAGCTATGTGTTAGTGCAGAGCACTAGCCCCAGAAACTGCTGCTGACGTTGGGTCAGAGCAGAGGACACTGCCTGATTTCCTAGTGGGTGTTCTCTCTGCCCTTGGTGAGAAGCCTGACAGCCATCCTGGGAGGTACTTCTGCATGTACCATGCAGGATTCCTCAGGGGACCGTTTTTCAGGAAGCCCGATAAAGCCACAGTTTGAGAAAAGCCATCTCCCTGACCGGGAGCTAAAGAAACAGGCAGGCATCAGTACCAGCAGCCCAGACAGGGGCAGGAGCTGGGTCAGTGAGGGTACCTTCAAAGGAGGGGTAAGTGCAGTTTATAAACTTGCATTTGCCTGGTTCACGAGACTGGTTTTCCTAAAACAGATCTAGTACCCAGCAAGTACCATACAGATAGGAAATGAATGGGGAAAAGGGGGAGAGAGAGGGCAAAGCACTTCAGACCTACCAAGAGCAATCCATTGAGCAGGAGGGGTCCAGACAGGCTGGAATCAGGTTCCTGAGGGGCTGTGGGCTGGGCCTGGGAAGGAGAGGTGGAGACGCAGATTCTGTTAGGCTCTGGGGCACCGCGCCCCCCTTCCATGGCTGTAGGCAAACTTTGGACCTGGCTTGGGAGTGTTCCGGCAGCATCCTGCTCGGCTCTCTTTGCACATTTGCCCCTGTGTGATGACTCCTGCCGGCCGGGGAAGACGGCAGACACTTGCTGCACCTGACGCACCCTCTCTCTTGGCAGGCATGGGCAAGAAAGATGACCCCAAGCTGATGCAGGAGTGGTTCAAGTTGGTGCAAGAGAAAAATGCCATGGTGCGCTACGAGTCGGAGCTGATGATCTTGTGAGTGGCCTTTGGGTGGGGACCCAGCCAAGGGGGGCCATCAGCTCAGCCCCTGTCACAGCAGGAGTGCTGCTGCTTCCTAATTTAGGGGATGAGGAAATATGGCCCCGAGTCACTGTGCTTGTCTCCCCCTCTCCTCTCCTCCTCCCTTCTCCCGCCCCCCCCACCCCCCACTGCCAGTGCCCGGGAGCTGGAACTGGAAGACCGGCAGAGCCGACTGCAGCAGGAACTACGGGAGCGGATGGCAGTGGAAGGTAAGCGGGGAGCAGGGCTGGGGGCCACCCAGGAAAGCTGGGTGTGGGCCTGCTGCCTCCTGGCCCTAGAGACCTAATGTCTTTGGCCACTGCCCAGATCATCTGAAAACTGAGGACGAGTTGTCAGAGGAGAAGAAGATCTTGAACGAGATGCTGGAGGTGGTGGAACAGAGAGATGCCCTCGTGGCCCTGCTCGAGGAGCAGCGACTCCGGGAAAAAGAAGAGGACAAGGACCTGGAGGCCGTCATGCTGTCCAAGGGCTTCAGCCTGAACTGGTCCTGAGCTCCAGCTGTGCTCCGGCTGACTGGTCTGTGGCATCCACCTGACCCAGGCTGGGTTCTTCCAAACCACCCGGATGAAAGATCTCTCAGAAGGCCTGGCACCTCCTGGGAGTTTACATGCAAATGTCTATGTGCCTCTTGAAAAGTGGGTCAAGGTCTATGCTCTGGGGAACCCCAGGTGAAGATGATTATCTGAGGTGGCTCAGCCTCCTTGGAAGGGGCCCACCCTGACTCCCTGCTCCAGAGAGAGAGAGGAATATGGAGCATTTGACACGTGAAGTGGGAAAAAAGAAAACCTGCCCGCTCCCCGAGGCTCCACGGTAGCTGGTGCTCCTCCTTCCACAAGAGGAGACAAGAGAAGGAATCTGCTCCCTGTCTGTCAAAACCATAGCCACCAGAGTGCACCTCCACGGAGCGGAGGGGGCGGCGATCTTCTTCATGCTTCCTGAAGCACCACCAAAGAAATGAAGAGGACACCCTGGTAGGGGGGACAAGATGGGAAGCAAGCCCGGGAAGGGGGGCAGTGGCCTGCTGGTGAGCGCCTACCCCAGCATCACAGGGGAAGCTGAAGATGGGCTGGCTCCCGAATTCATGTTGCAAATAAGGAGGACCCAGGAGGGGTCTGCTCCCCGGCCCCCTGCACCGCACACTGGACCCCTCGTGGCCAGATGCCCCAGGCCTCTCTCTGGCTTTGACCTGAGGCCTGTGGACTGCTGCATTCTGCTTTGAATTCACAACAATTTTCACACTGGAAAATACTGACTTTGGGGGACAGGATGAGGCTCTGCATTTCTAGCCCCCAGTTGACAGACAGGCGTCATTACTGTTCAGCGCCTCACGTCGGGGTAGGAGATTATCTTTTTCCCTGACATTTTTCCTGTGTTTGCACATCGAGATGAAGCTGTCAGCCTAGCAAGATGCTCAGCCGCTTCGGACCCTTTTTGTCAATTAACTTATTTTTTTAATACTTGAAAAGAAGTAACTGCATTTTTATATCTTTACTAGAGACACTGATCACTTGGCACCCAATGTGGGAGTGACGGAGGTGTCTGCCGCGTCCTCCTACACGGTCCCATCCCGACCTGACTGAACACTGTCCCAGCCGTCTATTTATTAGCCTTCTTCAGAGTGTCACTGACCCAGTTGGCATCAGGGAGCAGCTGAGACCCCTGCGTGGTTTTTTGCTCCTAGCTCTCCTGTCCCCTCCTGTACTGGGTGTCCGCCCCTCCTCCTTCACCCAGCCCGCCCTCACTGTGGTACCAAACTTCGTGTCTGCACCACTCATTGTCTAAGGGTACATTTCAGCACTGTTGGAGGCCAGGCCAAAGGGCACAGATGCCACTCGCCTCTTCCTGTTGACCCTGGCTCTGAAGAACCCATTTTTTTTTTTCTCTGTTTTGGTGCCAGGGTTTCACCTCCCCTCAGCACATTTATTGTGAAAGGTGAGCCCTTTTCCAGGCTGGAAGTGTGTGCCGGGACCTTGTAATCCAGCTGGCTGCTGAGAATTCCCTCAGCCCAGCCTCACAGCCAACCAGACAGAGATGCAGGTGTTGGAATTGAGGTTGGTCTCTCACAGTTGACTCCACCCCAAACCTCCTGTGTACCCCGATCTTCATGGAAGGCCAGGGATAATGAACACCACGGAACTGGCTCCTTGAGTCAAACTGCTCATTTCTCATAGTTGAGCCAGAGACTGACATCGTCTGGCTAGCTCACAGAGCCACAGTGGGGAAGACCTGGTGACTGACAGGCAGTCAGCCCAGGGAGGGTTCCTGCCCGGGCAGGGCCAGTCCGGAAGTGGCCTCTGGCGGACTTCTGGTGGAGGGCGAACAGAGGCCTGGCAGCAGCTCTTCAGGGCAGCCTAGATCAGGTGTCTGCACCGACCTTGGCACTTCCATGGGAGCCCCACCATGCCTCAACTTGAGCCTTCATTCCTAGTACAAAGGAGCAGAGAACCTATCTCACTCTTCACTTTGTCCAAAAGCTGCCATGGCTCTCCTGTGGAAACGCAGGAGGGGTGCTGCTAGCAACCGTCACAGCTCTGACTCCTTCACTTCCTGTTTTCCGATGAGGTGGAGTGTCTGCAATTATTCTTATTCTTAACAAGGCAAGAGGAGGGTGTTCTAGATTCTCCCTTTAAACCTCAACCTTCCAGTAAAATTGAACTTGAGACAGGACCTTCATCGCCTGTGTGGCCTCGTCCCTAACCCTCTTCACCTCCTGAATGCCACCGGAACTAGACCAGCCCCCCAGAGAGCCGCCTCCATCCCTTGTGACTCCTGCAAACCCCAGAACAAGGCAGCGCTATGCCAAGTGGCGGCTGTGGGATGGGGCCACAGGGAAATGCTGTTAGTGGCAGGAACACCACACGGGACCATGAGCCCCCGCTGCCAGCTGGGACGGTTAGCCTTTTAATACCCCTGCATCCCTGTGAAAGCACACACAGTGACCTGCGATTACTAGAAAGGGGACTGAAGACCTTCCAGAGAAGCTTCCAAAATCCACAAGCCTCCAACACGTGCCCTGGTTCTCCGCTCTCCACAGTGTTCCTTCCGGCTCCTGCAGCGCACATTTCCTTTAAAGCTCCTGTTTTATAACCACTAGTTTGCAGTTTACTTTAGAACCCTGGCGACATGCTGCATGAAATGTTTTCCAACTCTGGAAATGCATGCAGCTCCAGGCAACTGTTCTTCCCCAGATTGAAGTCCCCTTGAAGGCAGGCATTGCAGGAAATGAAATGCCAGAGCTTGAGTGAGCCCAAACACAAGGCCGATACGATGGGCAACCAGCTCCCCATCACCAGAGGGAAGGCAGCAGGCACCTCCACTCCTGAGTCTGCGGGCCTCCGTGTGGGGTTCTCGCCCTGTTTGAGTGATGTCTTTAGGCCTTTGTCCCCAGAAACCATCTTCCAGTTGCTTTTGACCAGCAATGATAGGTTATTCTTTTTCATTTCAGAAGAGAAGAAATTTTTCAGTGGGGCAGGAGTTAGAGTTCAAAGGAAAACATTTTAAAGGTGGTAATAACCAAGCTGCAAAGGGGAATGGGCCACTTTCTGCACAATAAAAGTTTTTCAAAGAAATACAGAGTGTATTTCTTAAGTCATTTTGCCAGACTTGGCCGTGAGCTGGAATGTAGTTCCACGTTCCAGCACCTGCCTTTTTCAGGTAGATGGTGTCCACGCAAGTCATTTAGATGTCTGGCACATGTATGAGTGTGTGTACAAGCTTGTTTAAAGAACACAACTCCATATTATCCTGGCTCAGCCATCAACTGATTGATTTCTCATCATTTGAGAAAATGCCTAAAACAACTTAGTGTGGTAGACGCTGTTCTTCAGAACCAGGCCCCAGTACCCTCTAAAAGAGAAGAAGCATGTTCTGTGAAAGTGAGAGTCTTCAAGTCGGCGTGGTCCTGTGCCCCTGGCAGCATTCCTTGCCAGTCCTGCTTCCACGCCACCTCGGCCTCTGTCCTTTGACACAGCTGACCAGGGAGCTCAGTGGCATGGGGTCAGCAACCTCCGGGCCTTAATCATTTAGATGAGTCGGTGTCTACGAGGACATTCAGCATAGGATCTTGGAGAGATGATATCACCCTTCTTTGGACTGGAATCATCCCCAAGAAATTAAAGGAAACAATCCCGGCCAGCTCTTCTCTCTTGGCTACAAGAAGCCTCTTGGGTTTGTCTCCAAATGGAGACACATTCCAGCTCTTTTCCCCTCCCTTGGTGTGATGACTTTGTCATCACCCAAACAGCTAATCCCAAAGGCACATGTCTCCCTCTGGCACAGTAACAGCAGCAGGGAGCAACCAAATGGCAATGGGTGGAGGTGAGGGTTGTCTAGCCTAGAGCCAACTGCCGTGGAAGCCGGTTCCCAGAGCCTTTCAGCTTTGTTGCCACCTATCCGTCTCTGACACAGACGTGGACATCTCAGGCAGAAAAAAAACAGAACTAGGTCGAGTGTACATTCTGTGGCCATGGTGCGTGCCATAGCCATATGCCTTGGGGAAGGCTGGAGTTCAGTAGTCACCACCTGTGCTGATCTCAGTCACCTTTTGTTCCCCAGAGGGGCTTTGATTAGAGTTGGAAACAGGCAGGATTTGGCCTCAGTTCACAGCAGCCCCAGGTGGCAGGAGATTATGATTGCTGGTTTTAGGCAGGTAACCAGAAAGGAGACTGCCCAAGCCCCCACGTAAGTGCCACCGCAGAAGCACATCCCCTCTTTCCTTCCAAGAAACAACCAGGTCTTATGGCTCTGCAATCCCTCCTGAACCCTGAAACTTCCTGGTCCCTTCTTAGGAATCAGAGTGAAAAATAGCAAATGGAGAGAATGTGCCATTTTATTTGATAAGCTGGCCAGACTGGCCCTCTTAACGGAGACTCACCCCCTCTTGTTGGGTTACCTGCTCGGAAGATTCCCCCCAGCATTGCTCAGTGAAGAGGGTAAGAAACCATCAGCCCGGGGGCCAGAGCTGCACCCCGGATGCTAAAACAAAGAGCCTGATAAACCAGGTGCCTAGGGTCACACAGGCCTTTCATGGACACTCCCAGATGGACCTCCTGTCGCTGCCGAGCTTCACCAGGTAGCATTTTGTGACAGTACCACTCCTTGTGTTCCCCGCCCGGAGGAGGTCTTGCAGGTGGGGCTCAAACAGGGAACCTGGAGTCCTGGCTTCTGTGGGTAGGCCCTGTGTGCCGGCTGCCTCTGCCTGGGAAGCCACCTGTTACTGAGACCTATGTGGAAGAGGAGACAGCGTCCCACAGTGCATGCACAATTCATGCGCACATACACACACACGAGCACCTTCCTTTTCTTGGTCAGCATGGCCTTTCTGAACCAGAGTGGACATCTGGCTCTAAAGGAGGCTGGATTTAAGCCTTTGAACCCAGAAAGGACTAGCCTGGAGCGTGGAAGACCTCGGTTGTATGGACCAGTCTCTGAAGTAGGCAGGTGGAGCATTCTGCCAGACTCAAGAGAAGGGGTGTTTGGAGTCCCCAGTGCAGGTGTGACGCTGCCTCACACAGCTTGTGAGATGAGAAGGAGGTTGCTGGTGTCTGTGTCCACATGTGAGAGAGCAGTAAGGAAAGGTAGTTAGACAAGATTAAGGTTAGCATTCAGAGATGAGACTTGTTCCTGTCTCTTCTCTGACTTCAAAGGAAGCCTGAAGCTTATCATTGAACTGGTGGGTTCTCCCTCCTTGTTAACCAGCCCACAGGATCCACGGCAGAGCAAAACATTGAAGGGTTTGAGATTCTTGAATCGGGGCCTTTGTAGATGGACAGACATCTTTCATGATAATAACTAATGTTGAAGGAAGGCAGTCCCAGCTCCTCTAGGGGCTGTCTCCTTCGGACCAAGGTTCATCTCACATCAATCTGGTGAGCCAACAGAGTTGTGCGTTCATTTTTAATTACTTAGAATGCTGGGCTGAACCTTCTGTTTGCTCTCAGGAACTTACCTTACACAGTACAGTTGCTATAGGGCAGTGTTCACAGAACCTTCAGCTGGGCCGCTGAGGGGTGCTCGCCTGAGGCTGGACAATGCTGAGCCTGAGTCAGCACTCGGTGCCTTACTGGGAACAAACCAGCACTCTCAGCTCAAGGGGACACCCCACCTTTTCCCTCCTGCCTCCTACAGCCACCAGCCACCTCCACCTTCATCTTAAGGCAGCTCCACCAAACCTGCTCTCCCCACAAGGGCTCCAGGGCACATGTCTTGGGTCCCTGGTCTTCCAGAGTCATTATCAAGGATAAGGGATTCATCCAGGTAAAGGCTAGGTTATGTTAGTGTTACAATGCTGATCGAGAGCCAAAAGAACAAGGGTTCATTCATACACGACCAGAGGCAGCTGGCACATCAAGCAACGAGAAAGTGAGTGTTTCTTAGCAAAAAGGCCCGGCTGCATACCCAAGTTTTGGCACTGTGGCCTTCAGGTTGTCTCCCCAAGAGCTTGTTACCTGTGGGGAAAAAACACAAGCAGCACATAACCCCCAACGGTCCCCTTTCCTCAGCTGTATTTTATTTAACACTTTTTATAAACTTTTTAAAGAATTAAGTACAATTTTTAAAATGTAACCAGGGCCAGACTTACTTGGTGCCATCCTCCCAATTGGGACAGAATACTGTTTCTGGCCCTAGTAATTAATGTCTCAAGTCTTCATCACCTGTTAAGGTCACATGTAAAAACCTGGGTGGGGAAGGTCATGCCTGAGGCTGAAGAATGCTGGCCTTGGGTCAGCATTTGGTGCCTTATACCGGTGGAAACAAACCAGCACTCAACTTGGGGGAACACCCCCTTCTTTTCCCTGATGCCTCATCTACAGCCCAGGGATCAGAGTTGGTAGAGCCTTAACTCACCCCAGAGTGATTGTCTCTTCTGAGTGAATCACCCCGCCATGGCCTGGGTCCCTGTTCTTGGAAGATGCAGAGAGCAGCCCCAGGACCCTGCCAAGTTTTCCTATGGGAAGATATTTGGAAGAAGCATCAAGAAAAGACAAGTCTAAAAAAAAAAAAAAAAAAAAAGAAAAGACAAGTCTTCTACAACGCCGTGCCGGAGGAGCGTGGGGAGAGGGGTGTGCCCGCCGAGCTGACTGCAGGGCTTGAGGTCGACATGTACACTGAGTTCAGGCCTCTGTGTGTGAAGAGCCATGCCCACCCTGTTCATGAAGTTTAGAGTCTTGAGTGGGAAGGAACGAGGGAAACAAGTAGTAACTTTTCTTCAGTTTGGTGTAGGGGAGTGCACATTTACCCTCCAGCTGTTTGCACTCCTGTGGCCCACAACCAAAATAAAGTCCGTCATTATTTTTTTCTTTTGTGTGGAAGAGGATCATTTCTTCCCTTCTTGAGGTGCCCCCCGCCCAGCCTATCCTTTGGCGGGGCATGTATCTGTGGGGGTGGGGTGGGGGGAGGGCAGGGAGCTGTGTTGCTGCTTGTTACTCCTGTCTCCTCCCACTCATCCCCACCCTCCACCCCATCCCACCCCGCTCCAGTCTTTCTACCTGCCCCCACAACTTTGTTTGGATTGGGGGGGAAAAAAAACAGCTAGGAGAATATTCCTGCCTCTCTTTCCCTTGATCTTACTATGTATCTTGAAAGAAAAGAACAAACAGAAAAGGTGTCTTTCTGCCCTAGCTGAGGATTGCACTTGCCTCCCCCCGCCCCTCAACATCTGCTTTTCATCTCTGGGTGAGCATGGGAAGTTTCACTGCAGCACAGTGGCGGGGGTGGGGTAGCCGGCCTAATGGAGAAAGGGTACCTTTGCTGTTGGAGAAGGTAGGATAGGAGGGGTCTTAAGGACAATAAAAAGAAGACATGGATTCAAAACCTAGCTACGTGATCAGGAAACTAGGAACCTGATGAAGGAGAAGGGCATCGATGGGTTGACCCTGGAGGAGGCCTTAATCAGCAGAATGAATTGGATGGCACTGAATAGAGGGGAGGGGGTGGGCCTACTGGCCTCTCCAGGGTGGGCAGCCTGGCAGCCTGGCCCCTTGCCCACCCAGCCTGGGGAGTGCGTGCATTGATCCCGAGGTTGTAAGTTCAAGCCCCACATTGGATGTAAGGATTACTTAAAAATAAAATCTTAAAAAAAAAAAGTAGAAGCCAGTGAAGAACTTCTTGTATAAAGCAAGTAGAAGCAACAGAACTTTCAGGCCTCCTACCCTAAACTCCATACTTCTTTCTCCCTGGAGAGGAATTCCCCAAGGATCCTGAGGGGGAACAGAGACTCTCTGTGGATTGGGCCATGATAGCAGGAGCAGCTGCCTGCTTCTCTCCAGGGGGTGGTGGCTGAGTAGAATGCTGACAAGTCTCTTCCAGCTGAGGTGAGGATGTGCCCCTGGACCTGGCAACTGAGAAGGGCTTAAACATCAACAGATGTGTTTGGGCCTTCTCACGGGCCTAGGACTGATCTTGGATTTGAGAGCCCAGAACTGAGTTCAGCCGGGGAGTCTGCTGTAGTTTCCATCACAGCGAATGGTGTCTGCAGAGCCCCTCCGGGCAGCTCTATGGATATGCGTAGTCCCATGGATTTGGAGAGTTCTGCTGTTGAAAACATTTCCCATTCATTTTTCCCACCAAGCCAATACAGTAGTCTTCCCAGCCCCTTCCCTTTTCCCTTACGCTCCTCTAAAGGTGATCCCAAGAGTCTTTTTCCCTTCTTTCCCCCACCTCCAACCAGGAAAAAGTTCTTGATTGGAGGCCACGTGACTGAGTGAAACGACCGCTGGACCAGGAGTCAGTTCTGGCATCTGGCCGAGCATGGCCACTGCCTGGCTGGCTGAACTTGGATATGGCTCCCCAAACCTATTTTCTACGCTTGAAACGAGAAAGTCACCTTCACTCTCTGCCCCGTGAAGTGTTTGTGGGGCTGCGAAGAGATCAGAGATACTGAGTGCTCAGAGTCTTGTGGGCCCTGTGCCCTTCCCTCTGTGGCTGCTGAGTCACAGTGGCACACCAGTCACCGGAGCCACAAAGAAGCGCTCCCCTCCACATGTAACCCGGGCCCTTGCCCACAAGCAGATGTGCTGGTGACCCAGGAGGGGGGGAGGTGCTCCTAGCCTTGTGCCTGTGACAGGAGCTGGCAGCAGCTGCTCGAAGTCTGCTCTCCCGGAAGTGAGTGACGACACCTAAAGCTGAGTGTGTCATTGGCAGGAAAGGATGTCACGGGGTTGGATCGGATGCCAGAAAGCCAGCGTAGGAATAAAGAACCAGAAACTTCTTGTGACGTGAAGCAGGTATCTCTTGCCTTCGTGATTCCAAGCCCGGCTCCAGCTCTGGTGTGCCTGGATCCATCGCAGTGAGCGTCACGGCCCTCCCTTCAGACAACACCCAATTCCACATCCAGTGCTCACACGCTCTGCCACATGGCACTCTTCACCTGCGTCTTTGAGCAGAATTCTGGACACTGATCCCTCTTCCTCAATATCCCTCCCTCTGACAAACTGCCATGTAAAACATTCAAACCAGTCATATCCAGGCCCCTACTCCACTCTGGGGCCCCCACGCCATCCCCTTGGCTTGGTGGGATTCAGCCAATAGTCAGTGAGCTAACTTCAGGAAGAGCACGTGACCTAGCCAGCCCTGGCGTTAAACGATGGAGGATCCAGCTCTTTGGCAGAGTCAGCCCACCTTCCCCAGGAAACTCCTGTCTGCCTCTTCCCCCTGGAGCCCATTCTGACCAGATCCAGACTCTGGAATGGGACATTCCGGGTTCTCTAGCCACTTGGGCCTAAGGGCCTAAGTCAGCCCCCTGAAAGCCTGCTATGAGTCCCTAATTGGGAGCCTCAGTGGCAATGGTTGGTTGTTGACTCAAAAGAAAGATCCAGGGGAAAGGCTGCTAAGGTAATACTGGAAATCCCAGACTGCTTGTTCAGCTTTTGTCCCGAAGCTGGGTCAGAGCCAGCCTCTCACAGCTTCCCCTGGGCCGTATCTGCCAATACATACCAGGCAGGGCTGGAGTGGGTGGGGGAAGCGCCCGATGTTTTCCAGTGCTGACAGTCCACCTGTACTAGACTATGGGTATGAACACAAACTTGGCCCCACAGGCCGGGGTCCTGGAGGTAGCCTCCTTTCCCCTCTCCTCCAGCAGGAGTTTTTTGGTGTTCCTCCCTCTAGACCCTCCTGCCTTCCAAGCCCCATGTCCTTCAAGGCCCAGAGCCTAGACTCTGTGTTGATGAGAAAGCACTTGGACACTTTCCCTCCCAGGCACAGGTCTGCAGCTCCTGTCCCCTGTATACACAAGTCCAAGGACAGGGGAGTCATGCCTCTGTGGAAACCACTTCCCTACTGCCTAGCACTTTCCTTCAGCTACCCCCGGGTCTCCCACATTGGCCTCTCTTACAGTACCTTAACCCCACTGTCTGTCCCCACCTGTCAGCCCAGGGCCCAGCGTGGGTGGTGAGCCCCTGGCCTGACCTATGGTGGAGTCCCGAGTCGGGCACAGAGCAGAAACTCTGAGCTACTTACTCACTTGGGTCTAGAAATAAGGAAATAAGCCAGCTGTCATGTTCTTCTTGCCTCCGTTAGTCCGGCTGTTGGTTAAGAAAGCCCTGGAGGGCTCATGTGCACCCAGCCTCCAGTCCTATCCCAGAGTGGGGACTAATGGACAACTAGCTGTGTTCGTGGTATGCTGAGCAGTGCCAGGGCACCTCCCCACCCCCGAGGTCACACCCTCACCTCCCGTTCACCACTCCAGACCTCTGCTGTCAGATTCTGTTCCTGAGGTGAGGGTGATGGGGGTGTCTGGGATGGGAAGAGCCTTGACTTCACGGCTTCAGAGTTTGCTGGGTGCATCACAGCTGTGGGCTTTCATGAGCACTGGGAAAAGAGGAGGAAGTGGCATTTGTGGGCTTGTAGAAACCCTGACGCTAAGATTGGCACCTCTGGGGAAGCTAGGCTTGGGGTTGCTTATGGGAAGTGGGCACCAGAAGGTAGAGCATGAGCCCATCTTGCCATCCAGATCCCCAACCCCATGTGGACTTGTCTCTGGGGGATGTCAGAGGTTCTGCCTCCTGCAGTTTGAGGGGACAAGATCCCATCAAAGCAGGCACAAGAAATGATTCGGTCAACATGCATGTGCAATATCCGGACACCAGGAATCAAATGCAACAAGGCAGCCACAGGCATGTGCTCTCAGAGCTCAGTTGACAAGGCCCAGGAGCACTGGTCTGCCACCCTTCTTCATCCCTTCAGTTTCCAGGGCCAGGCACCTGAGGTCTATTGAGAGCTGAGAGGCAATACTGGGCACCAATCCTGCTGGGAAATGAGGGAAATGAGAGACACCTGGAGAAGAAGTTCATTATCAAGTCCAGGTGTGTACAGGGCAAACCAGTGAGGGAGAGGCTGTGGAGGCAGCTCGGAAGATGACAGAGGAAGGAAGGGGAAGGGGGTACAAGCAGGCAGTCCCTCTCCTCTCCTTACTTCCTCTTCGTGCCCCTTCAGAAACCCCAGCAATAGAGCTCCTACTCCCTGAACCACGTCCCTGCACCCCGGCCTCGGACTCCCAGCCAGGAGCCTTCACCTGCACAGAGATGCTCCGGAGCCTCTGAAGGGACAGACGCCAAGTAATAATGGCAATGGCAGCCATTTACTGAGACCTTCCGATTGTGCCAGACACCATGCCTGAGACTTTTTCATATTTCATATATTTAAAATGCAACTTTGAAATATGTGCTATCATTTTCTTTGATGCTTAGGAAATAGGAAATCAAGAAATTTGTTCTAGGGCCTCAGCTTTCTTGGCGTAGCTGCTGGCCTCCTTGTTTGCAAATCCAGGAATGCCAATGACTTCACGCCAGATTTCTGTGTTTTCTGAGACCTTGCCTTGCTCATTCTGACTTAATGCCTAATACATAGCTCTTCCCCTTCCTTGCCATTTGACAAGCAAAAATGAGAGCATAAACACGGTACTAGTCACTGTATTTAGAGGCATTATTATCCCCATTTTGTTGATGAGCCTCAGAGCAATTAGGTATCATGCTAGGGCCCCAGAGCTAGTAAAGAACAGTAAAGCAAACTGCAAAGGCTGAGCTCTTAACCACTATGCAAAAGACTCGCCAGCCTCCCTCTGACTCTCCTTGGGCAGTCTGCCCAGATCCCTCCAGTCCACATGCCACCTCTACCCTCTAAATGCCCCAACACCTCTGGTCTGGGCTACATGCTGACTCTTCAATGCATCCACGTGTCTTGCAGTGTTCACTGCTGTCCCCTGTATCTCTGCTGTCCCCAGCCCAGCAAAGCTGATTACTAAGCTAAGCTATGGTCCTTTCCAACCTCTCAACTTTGCCTCTTCTCACTTTCCTCTCTCCAGCACTCTCCCCATCTAAACCTATCCTCTAGGATGGCTCAGAAACTCTTTCATATGTTTACAAAGGATAAAAACACACGGGCGCCTGGCTGGCTCCCTGGGTATAGAGTGTGCGACTCTTGATCTTAGGGTCATGAGTTCGAGCCCCCATTGGGTGTAGACGTTGCTTAAAAATAAAATATTTGGGGCACCTGGGTGGCTCAGTTGGTTGAGAAGCTAACTCTTGGTTTTAGGTCAGGTCATGAATCTCAGGCTTGTGAGATTGAGCCCCGAGTTGGCCCCACACTCAGTGGAGAATCTACTTAAGTATTCTCCCTCTTCCTCTCCCTCTGCCCCTCCCCTGCACTAGCTTGCTGACTCATTCACCCTTTCTCTCTTTCAAAGAATAAATAAATCTTTAAAAAATAACAAAAAAATAAGGGGCACCTGGGTGGCTCAGTGGGTTAAGCCTCTGCCTTTAGCTCAGGTCATGATCTCAGGGTCCTGGGATCAAGCCCCGCATCAGGCTCCCTGCTCAAGCCTCTTTCTCTCTCCCTCTCTGCCTACTTGTGATCTCTGTCTGTCAAATAAATAAATAAAATCTTTTAAAAATAAATAAATAGGGGCGCCTGGGTGGCTCAGTGGGTTAAAGCCTCTGCCTTCAGCTCAGGTCATGATCCCAGGGTCCTGGGATCGAGCCCCACATCGGGTTCTCTGCTCAGCGGGGAGCCTGCTTCCTCCTCTTTCTGTCTGCCTGCCTCTCTGCCTACTTGTGATCTGTCTGTTAAATAAATAAATCTTTAAAAAAATAAAAAAATAAAAAGTAAATAAATAAATAAAACCTTTAAAACAAAAAAGAGGGCACTTGGATGGCTCAGTCTGTTAAGTGTCAGTCTGTTAAGTGTCTGCCTTCAGCTCAGGTCATGATCTCAGGGTCCTGGGGTCAAGTCCTGAATCTGGCTCCCGCTCAGCTGGGAGTCTGCTTCTCCCTCTCCCTCAGCCCCTCCCCCTGCTTGTGTGCTCTTTCTCTCTCACCGGCTCACACTCTCTCAAATAAATAAAATCTTCTTAAAAAAAAAAAAAAAAAAAAGAATTGGGGCACCTGGGTGGCTCAGTGGGTTAAGCCTCTGCCTTCAGCCCAGGTCATGGTCTCCGGGTCCTGGGATCGAGCCCCGTATCGGGCTCTCTACTCAGCAGGGAGCCTTCTTCCCCCTCTCTCTCTGCCTGCCTCTCTGACTACTTGTGATCTCTCTATGTCAAACAAATAAATAAAATCTTTTAAAAAAAGAAATAAGTAAAAACAGGGCGCCTGGGGGGCTCAGTCTGTTGGGTGTCTGCCTTCAGCTTGGCTCATGGTCCCAAGGTCCTGGGATTGAGCCCCGAGTAAGGCTGCCTGCTCCATGAGGAGTCTGCTTCTCCCTCTCCCTCTGCCTGCTGCTCCCCCTGTTTATTCTCTCTGTCAAATAAATAGATAAAATCTTAAAAAAAAAAAAAGAATAAAAACATACGAATAGTGAAAACAACCTTGAGGAAGAAGCATAGGGGGATTGCCTTCACTATAGTATGACCTAATGCAAAGCCATAATAGTAAAAACCATGGAGTGTGGCTAGAAGGACCAACAGACTGATGGCATCCCAAAAGGAGCACTCAAAGGGACCATGGAAACTTGGGTTGTGATTAAGGAGGCCCCATAAATCAATAGGAAACATGAATTGTTTTTTTGCGAAGGGTGTTTGGAAAGAAAATTGACTTAGAATATAGAGAAAATGAAAACAGTCTCCTGTGTAACACTACATATAAATATAAATTGGGATGAATCAAAGACATAAAACTGCAAATTTATAAGCTAGAAAAAAATTTAGGAGGAATCTTTGACCTATAGAGAAAGGATTTCTTTTTTTCCCACAGTTTTATTGAGATATAACTGTGACGCCACAAAATAACCTTGTGGCGGTTTCACACTTGAAATATGTGAATATATTCACATATGCATATATTGGGCAATGATCACTACCCTAAATTTAGTTAACATCCATCACCTCACATAGTTACAACTTTTTTTTTTTAAAGATTTTATTTATTTATTTGACAGACAGAGATCACAAGTAGGCAGAGAGGCAGGCAGAGAGAGAGGAAGGGAAGCAGGCTCCCTGCTGAGCAGAGAGCCCGGATGCGGATGCGGGGCTCCATCCCAGGACCCTGGGATCATGACCCGAGCCGAAGGCAGAGAGGCTTTAACCCACTGAGCCACCCAGGCACCCCCATAGTTACAACTTTTTAAAAAGATTTTATTTATTTATTTGAAAGACAGAGCAAGCATGAGAGGGGGAGGGTCAGAGGTAGATTCAGACTCCCCACTGAGCAGGGAGCCCAATGCTGGACTCAGTCCCAGGACTCCAGGGTCATGACCTGAGCCGAAGGCAGACGCTTCAGTGACTGAGCCACCCGGGCACCCAGTTACAATTTTTTTGTTATGATGAGGACTAGATTTATTCCCTTAGCAACTTCCAAATATACAATACAATGTTGTTAACTAAAGTCCTCATGCTGTACCCGACTTATTTATCTTGTAACTAGAAGTTGTACCTTTTGACATTCTTCGCCCACGTGACCCAACACTGACCCCCTGTTTCTGTGAGTTCAGCTTTGGAGTTTTTTGAGATTCCACTTGTGAGATCATATGGTATTTCTCTTTCTCTGTCTGACTTATCTCACTTAGCATAATATCCTCCAGGTCCATCCACGTTGTTGGAAACAGTAACTTTTTTTTGTTTTGTTTTTTATTTACAGCATAACAGTGTTCATTGTTTTGGCATCACACCCAGTGCTCTATGCAGTACGTGCCCTCCCTATTACCCACCACCTGGTTGGAAACAGTAACATTTTCTTCTTTTTTATGGCTAATAGTTGTGTGTGTATGTGTGTGTGTGTGTGTGTTTGTGTGTGTGACATTTTCTTTATCCATTCATCTGTCGATGGACGCTTCAGAGTTTTCATGTCCTGGCTATCGCATATGATGCTGCAGTGAACCCCGGGGTGCAGATATCTGTGATAGTGATTTCATTTCCTTCAAAAAAAATACCCAGAATTGGGATTGCTGGATCATATGATAGCTCTATTTTTAATTTTTTCAAGGAACCTCCATACTGTTCCATATTCCCACCAACAGTGCTCGAGGGTTCCCTTCTTCCATGTTCTCAACAACATTTATCCCTTGTTTTTCTTATGATAGCCATTGTAACAGGTGGGAGGTGATATTTCACCGTAGTTTTTATTTGCATTTCCCTGATGATCGGCAATGTCGAGCACCTTTTAGTCTATCTCTTGGCCATTTGCATAACTTCTTTGGAAAAATGGCTAATAACTTCCCCTGCCTGTTTTTAAATTGTATTCTTTGGGACGCCTGGGTGGCTCAGTCAGTTAAGCGGCTGCCTTCGGCTCAGGTCTGATCCCAGTGTCCTAGGATCCAGTCCCACATTGGGCTCCTTGCTGGGCAGGGAACATGCTTCTCCCTCTGCCTCTGCCTGCCCCTCTGCCTGCCTGTGCGCGCTCGCTCTCTCTCCTCTCTCTCTCTCTGACAAATAAATAAAAATAAAATCCTTTAAAAAAATGTATTCTTTATAGGTTTGTTTTTGTTTATTTGTTTGTTTTGCTATTGAGTTTTATGGATTCTTTATATATTTGGATATTAACCCAAAATCATATGATTTGCAAATATTTTCTCTCATTCTGTAGGTTGCCTTTTCATTTTGTTGATGACTTCCTTTGCTGCGCAGAAGCTTTTCAGTTTGATGTAGTCCCACTTGCATATTTTTTGCTTTTGTTGCCTTTGTTTTTGTTGTCAGACACAAAAAGTCATTGCCAGGATCAATGTGCAGTTTATTCTCTATGTTTTCTCCCAATAATTTTATGGTTTCAAGTCTTACCTTCAAGTCTTTAATCCATTTTGAGTTGATTTTTGTGCATGGGGTAAGAGAGGGGTCCATTTTAATTCTCTTGTACGTAGAAATCCAGTTTTCCCTATATTTTTTATTCCCTACACTTTTTTTTTAAAGATTTTATTTATTTATTTATTGAGACAGAGAGAGAGAGAACATGAGCGGGCAGGGGGGTGGCAGAGGGAGAAGCAGACTCCCCACTGAGCAGGGATCCTGATGTGGGACTCGAAGCCAGGACCCTGAGATCACTACCTGAACTAAAGGCAGACGCTCAACTGACTGAACCACCCAGGCGCTCTTATTCCCCACACTTTTTAATTATCTTTTCCACATTGAGTATTCTTAGCTCCTTTGTTGAAAATTAATTGATCATGTATGTGTGTATTTATTTTTGGGCTCAGTATTCTGTTCCAGTGATGTATGTATCTGTATTTATACAAATACCACACTGTTTTGATTACTGTAGCTTCGTAATATACTTTGAAATCATTACACATGATGCCTCCAGCTTTGGTCTTCTTTCTCAAGATTGCTTTGGCTAATCTGTCTTTTGTAGTTCCATACAGATTTTAGGATTTTTTTTTTCTATTTCTATGAAAAATGCCATTGGAATTTTGATAGAGATTGCATTGAATTTGTAGATTGCTTTTGGGTAGTATGGCCATTTTTACAATACTAATTTTTCTAATCCATGACCATAGACTATCTTTCCATTTATTTGTGCCTTCTTCAATGTTCTGTAGTTTCCAATGTATCAATCTTCTACCTCCTTGGTTAAATTTATTCCTAGGTATTTTATCCCATGTTTTTACATTCTCAAAATGTAAAAGACAAAACTACAAATTTATAAAATAGAAAAAATATAGGAGACTGTCTTTGTGACCTGTGGAGAAAAGGATTTCTTAAATTATACTTCAAGAGCACAGATTATAAGGGAACAAATGGATGAATTTGCGAAGTGTGGTTAATGCAGGATACTATAGACAAAGCTAACAGGCCAAGAACAAATTGGAAGAAGATATTTATAATGTCAAAGACCAATAAAGGTCTGGGGGCCCCTGGGTTGCTCAGTCAGTTGGGCATCTGTCTTTGATCCCAGAGTCCTGGGATCAAGCCCCACGTCGGGCTCTCTGCTCTGCAGGGAGCCTTCTCCCTCTATCTCTGCCTGCTGCTCCCCCGCTTGTGCTCTCTCTGTCTCAAATAAATAAAATCTTTTAAAAAATTGTTTTTTAAAAATTGTTTAAAAAACAATTTTTTAAAAGGTTTTATTTATTTATTTAACAGGGAGAGAGAGAGAGAGAGAGCACAAGCAGGGAGAGATGTCTGACCCGAAGGCAGATGTCCAACCAACTGAGCCACACAGGTGTCCCTCAAATAAATAAAATCTTTTTAAAAAAATAAAAATAATAAAACCAATAAAGGTCTAGAATATCTGAGGAACTCCTGCAAACTAATAAGAAGAGGACAGGAACTACAATGGCTACATGGGCTAAGGGGCTAACCAGGTAAATGACCAAGGAGTGTGGCAGAGACAGTGGTGTCTGATCCCATGCCCCCATCACCTCTCCTCTTTCTGGGACCACAACTATGCTTACTGGCTTCGGCCTCTGTAGCTCTGTTGAGATCATGACAGGCACTCCCACAGGGGATGTGAGTGGGAAGGCCGTGTGACCTCCGCTCTGAGTCTACTAGCAGTGAGCTCTGCACACTGGGCTTCTGCATCTACACAGTAAAGCACAGACCTCGCTAGAAAGCTGCTTGGCTCCCAGAATCACCTCTGAGGAGAGTCTCCAAGGAGAGCCACCTGACCCCTGTCAGACTGAGCATGAAATACACCTTTGCAATCTTAAGCTCTTAAGGTCTCCTGCACACTGTGGCTGTCATGGAGAAGTCCTCACCCTAGAACTCGCTGCTACTCAGCTGTGGGGACAGCTGTTAGCTCACAATCTCCAGCTGCATGGCCTTCAGATGCTGCCACGGAGGCCAGGAGCTTCCTAAGCGGGAGTGAGTTTGGTGGGACAGGGGGTTCTATCCATTTCTCCTCTAACAGGCATCCTTTGCTCTGGATGGTAGCTACTGGCATGGCCGCAACTCTCTCCGATCTGTTTCATGATCCGTTTTGTTCTCCTTCCTCTCCTGTTTCCTTCTACACAGCTCAGACCTGCCTCTGCTCAATCCTGCTTCTTCCTCTTATCCTCACAGACATGATCTCCCCAGAAAACCTTCTTGCTGCCCCATTTCAGTGTCTGCTCAGTAGAGGAGGCAGATTGATAATTCTATCCCGAGCAAGGATGCTCAAACTCATCATTTCTCATGGAAATGCAAAAACAAGGTAACAATGAGGTATTATTTTATATCTATTAGATTGGCAAAGTTAGCAACCTAGATCATGCTAAGTGTTGGTGAGGATGGAGGGAAACCGCAGCAATGGGCCCTCCTGGTGGGAATGTAGAGAAGAGCAAACACTGGGGAGAATGACCGCTAGTACTTGGTCAATTTACCCCTACACCTACCCTATGAGCAGTAACTCTGTTCCCGGGTAGCTGTCTCAGGGGACCATATGGGAGGATGTTCACTGGAGTGTTATTCGTTACGACAGCAAGTTGGGAGCAATCTGGAGTTTTTATACATGGGGGAGCAGATGGGCAAAATGTGAGGGACACTCCCAGGAGTACTCCGTGGCGCTTGGAAGTAATACACATAGCAACACAGAGAATCCTGCAAATACAGTGCTGAGTGAGGAACAAAATAAAATGAAAACTACTGTAAATGGTACAGAATAATAGTATACTCTCTTTTATGAGACTTTATACAAATAGATGATAATATAATACATTTATAATAAAAGCTGCCTCTGAAAGGCAGGTGAAAGAGATGGGAAAGGCAAAAAAAGAGAGAAGAAATAAATGAGGAACAACACAGGAGAGGGGACTGATGATGACCATGGGCTAAGAATGAGGCAGCATGATTCATCCAAGGCAGTGCATTAGAGTTTTTTTTTAAAAAGAAGCATAAAAAATATCCTTTATAAATAAATGTTTTTTTAAAATTTAAATTCAATGTCATTAACACGTACTGTGTTATTAGTTTCAGAGGTAGAATGTACTGACTCATCAGTTGCATATGACATCCAGTGCTCCTTCCATCACATGCCGTCCTTCATGCCCAACCACCCAGTTACCCCGTCCGCCACTCCCCTCCCCTCCAGCAGCCCTCCATTTGTTTTCTAGAGTTAAGAGTCTCTTATGGTTTATCTCCCTCTCTGTCTTATTTTATTTTTCCTTCCTTTCCCCTATGCTCTTCTGTTTTCTTTCTTAAATTCCACACGTGAGTGAGAGCATATGGTATTTGTCTTTCAAGCTTACATAGTTGGTATTTCATCATCTGGAGATCTGCTTTGTTTGTTTGTTTGTTTAAATAATCTCTACACCCAAGGAGGGAACTTGGGGCTTGAACTCATGACCCCAAGATCAAGAGTCACTTGCTACAGAGACAGTCAGGCCCCACTGGAGATCAGAATTTTAGCATTAATCAGAGCTGGGGGAGGGGGCGCGCCCGGGCTGGGGGAGGGGAAGCCAACAGGACTTTCCAAGTAGTGCCATAGGGAGAATAGTTTGTCTTCCTTTCCATTTCCACATGAGATGGAGCAGATGTTATTTGGTTCATCTTCCCCAAAGCAATTTTCAGCCCCGAGTTGGCTTCACACAACAATACCTCAGGCATCAGGATGTCAGATAACCAGTAACCTCTATTTTCCAAACTCAGCTTTGAACATGAAAGAGTGTGAAGGGGGCTCTAAAAGAAGCTGTCACTGAGGCCTTCCCTCTCAGTGTTGTGGCTGCACACAGGCTCCTGCAGGTGTCTGAAGCTGGAGAGGTCCAGGCCTCAATTTTCCTGTGAGTCTGGACCTAGATGTGTGACTTGGGCCAGGGCCAGAGCCTGGGTAGGTCAGGTCATAGCAGGAGTTCAGGGCCCAGCAGTGCTCTGCCCTAGGTGGCTGTTACCTCAGTCTGTCAGAAACAGCCTGTGAGGAGGGTATAAAGGCAACCGGGCCTGAGAAGGAGGGAAAGAGTTGGATTTTTCTAAAAAAGGGTAAGCTTTGCCCTTGACCTTGGAGCAGGATAATGATGTAGTTTTGAATGTAGGGGTAAGGAAAAAGGGAGGTTTTCAAAAGAACTTTCACGCTAAAGAGGATATGGAGGATAGAAGATACCAGAGGCCTTGTTTTTCTCTCTAGTGAGGCATTACATTAAGATGGTTGGCGGCTTCCTGGAGGAACTTTATACTCTGCCTGCCTCAAGTATTTGTCAGCGGGCTGCAGGTTATAAGGACATTTAATTTTATCTACATTTAATTCTGGAAGTTAGGTTATTGATAAGAATGCTTTTTCCTTGTAAATAACGAAGACATTTATAAACTGAGGGAGACTCCGTCCTGCAGGACTGTGATCTCTATTAGTTAACCATTTGTTTGCCCTTCCCTTCGCTTTAGGCCAGCCAGAGGTGCCTGAGGAATCACACCTGTCCCACCTGCCAGTGGGGGTGGGGGAGGGTTGTGGGGTGTCAGCTTGGGCTTTGTCCTCAGCTTACCTTCTGCTCCCTCATCAGTAAGACAGGTGTAAGAACTCCCCAGGACCAGAAGAGGAAGATCACCTGGTAAGGAGCAAAGGCAGTGAAAGGGAAAGAAACCCAGATCCTTCTGATTGGGTACAAGTGACTCATAGCTGGAAGTGGGTGTGTGAGTTTGCTGGGGCTGCCATAACAAGGTTCTGCAGACCTGGGGACTTAACAGAAACCAGCTTTCTCCCGATTCTGGAGGCCGGAAGTCTAAGATCAAGGTATTGGCTGGGTTTGTTCTTCTGAGCCCTCTCTCCTCGGTTTGTAGATGGCTGCCGTCTCTCTGTGTCTCCATATGGTCCCCCCTCTGTGGGTGTCCCTGTCTAATTTCTTTCCATAAGGGTATCAGTTATACTGGATTAAGGCCTATACCACTGGCCTCGTTTAACCCTAACTACCATTTTAAAGAGCCTGTCTCCAAAAGCACTCACACTGTGAGGGACTAGGAGGTTAGAGCTTCAACATGAGAATTTGAGGACACAATTCAGCCCATAACAATGGGTTTCAGAAATAACCATTTTCAAACAGCATTCCTTCAAGATGTCTTTGAAAATGTCATCTTCTTCCTGTGCAATACAGGGAACTTAGGAAGGGGGTTGGGGGTTCATAGGAGGAGGGGCCCAGCAGCAGGAAGCAACAGTGAGAAACCTCAGGGAAAACGAAACTGAAGTCAGACTGCTTAGCTTCCTACACCCTTTCAGTCAGAACCTCACTGGGTGTTGTGTGTGGTTTGTTTGTTTGTTTTAAGTTTTATTTATTTATTCCAGAGTGAGGGAGAGAGCACAAGCAGGGGGATGGGCAAAGAGAGGGGGAAGGAAAGGCAAAAACAGGGAGAGCATCATTCTCTCTTATTTATTTGTGAATTTACAGTTTCATATTTTAACTAAGGTATCATTTTTTGATATGGTAAAATTCATCTGTTAGTGTGGAATTCTATGAATTTTTTTTAAAGATTTTATTTGTTTATTTGACACAGAGAGAGAGATCACAAGTAGGCAGAGAGGCAGGCAGAGAGACAGGAGGAAGCAGGCTCCCAGCTGAGCAGAGAGTCCCATGCGGGGTTCGATCCCAGGACCCCAAGATCACAACCCGAGCTGAAGGCAGAGGCTTAACCCACTGAGCCACCCAGGCGCCCCTGGAATTCTATGAATTTTGACAAAAGTATACAGTCATGTAACAACGACCACAATGAGGACATAGAAATATTCCATCATTCCTGTCTTCCCTTAGAGTCCCTCCCCTTCCAGTGTCTGGCAGCCACTGCTATGTTTTCTGACCCTATAGACTTGTCTTTGTGGGAAGCATCATATTCTCTTAATTACCAAACAATGCTGACAGACTTTATTTTTTTAAAAAAGACTTTATTTATTTGACAGAGAGAGACACAGCGAGAGAGGGAACACAAGCAGGGGGAGTGGGAGAGGGTGAAGCAGGCTTCCTGCCGGGCAGGGGGTGCTCGATCCCAGGAACTTGGGATCATAACCAGAGCCGAAGGCAGACATCGAATGACTGAGCCACCTGGGTGCCCCAATGCTGACAGATTTTAAAGCCCAAAGCATAACAGAAGCAGCAAATTAGAACTGGGGGATTGGAATAGAGAGAAGCTAGCCTGATTGCAGAAGCTAAAAAGGAGACACAAAGAATTTGGGGGCCGATTGGCATAGATTCCCCCTGCAGGACAAAGTCAGTGACCCCCACAGTGTTTAGGGTAAGACCCCCAACTCCTCACCCAGCCTGCCCCCAAGTCTCCCTGCTGTCACCCTGTCCCTGCTGTGCACCAGCTACGTGGGGCTCCTTCCCACGGTGGCACGCCTGCTGTAGATGCTTCCCGTGTGCACAGTGCTGTGCCTCCTCCTGTCACATCTGCACCCCTTTTTTTGACACTCAGGCATCAGAGGACCTAGCTCATGAGCCACCCATCGCTCACCTGCCCTCGCCCTGTGTAGTCCTCTGCACAACACCTAACACCACCTGAGGTTTTTCTTGTCGACATAGTTATCCCATTATTGAGGACCCATAAGTGCCAAGCACTGTTTTAGGGACCAAGACAAGAGCATGAATAAAACAAGTCCCTGTCCTCCTTGTGGAGATTATTTCCCAGTGAGGGGAGACAGTCCAACACAAATGAAGAATTATAGAATATTTCAGGTCGTGATAGGCGTTGTGGAGGAAAGGAAGCCAGATCCAGGGAAAACACAGAGGCCATTGAGGCTGAGGCAGAATAATAAGGGGGCAGTGGTAGGATTTGAGCTTAAAGAGGGTGCAGGTCATACAGGACTTTGTAGGCTGTTGAAAAGGCTTTGGGAAACCACTGGGGACTTTAAAGAGCAGAGTGACACCATGTGACCTTTTATAAGAGGAGGATGAATATAGGGAGGCCCTATTAGGAGGCTATTGTAGTGACAGGGGGAGAGGGCGGCATGGACCAGAGGGCTGGTGGTGCAGGGGTGAGCCACAGGGGTTCGTGGAGCTGTGGGATGTTCACAGGCTGCTGGTGGAAGTGCAACATGGTACAGCCACTTCAAAAAACTGGCTGTTGGTAGTAAAGTTGAACAGTCCTCACCCTGTGACCCAGCAGTGCTGCCCCTGAGTATTATACTCAAGAGAAGTGAAAAATATGTACACAAAAAGATATGAAGAAGAATGTTCATAGCAGCACTGCTATGACCACCATATTTGGGGATGCATGGATCAGTGAGGAGTTGAGCATCTTCTGGAGAGGGAACACAGGAGTGCTGCCCAGAGTCAGATGGGGGTCTCACAGCATATGCTTGGGAAGGTGACTGGGGGCCTGGAAAAAATGAAATCATGTTTAGAGTCTGTTGAGGGAGACAGAGAAGTGTATCATTCATTATTCAAAGTTTAGCTTTTAGAAGTGCTGAGCAATTAAGAGAGTTGAGTAGTGTTGAGATGGGAAGGATTACTAGTTATTTGCATCAGTTAGAAGTTAAACAACTCTAGGAGTTGTTTGAGCACCTCAAGAAGACATTTGAGCCTGGGAACTGCTCCTTGGGGAGCATGATCTAGCCTGGTTGGTTCACATACAGTACCAGGAACACATTTACAGCCCTAGAAATGTATTGGTGCCAGAAGTGACTTATAGCTTGGGTTGGCCTGCCTCTGCTGCCTTAATGAAGAGTGTCTGTCCTGGGCGCCTGGATGGCTCAGTGGGTTAATCCTCTGCCTTCGGCTCAGGTCATGATCTCAGGGTCATGGGATCGAGTTTCGCATTGGGCTCTCTGCTTGGCAGGGAGCCTGCTTCCTCCGCTCTCTCTCTCTTTCTCTCTCTCTCTCTGCCTGCTTGTGGTCTCTCTCTGTCAAATAAATAAAAATTAAAAAAAAGAGTGTCTGTCCTGGGCGCAGCACACAGCCTCTGCCCCTTCTGACCCCAGCAGGCACTGTATCTGCCTCATGTCATTTGTACTCTGATCTCAGGCATCCTGTGCCCTCTTCAAAGAGGTCTTCATTGGAGGAAATATGTTTATTGGAGTGAACCCATTCTTGCTCAAAATTTCTAGATTGTCTACTTTGACACCTCCTCAGAGCCTGGTTAAGCCTCACACAAGACCTAGAAATTTCATTTACAGTTAGGTGCAAGTTAAGGTTGGACATTCTTTTTTTTTTTTTTTAATATTTTATTTATTTATTTGACAGAGAGAGATTTCAAGTAGTCAGAGAGGCAGGCAGAGAGAGAGGGGGAAGCAGGCTCCCCGCTGAGCAGAGAGCCCGCTGTGGGCCTCGATCCCAGGACCCTGAGATCATGACCTGAGCCGAAGGCAGAGGCTTAACCCACTGAGCCACCCAGGCGCCCAAGGTTGGACATTCTTGAAATGGGAATTGGTAGGCTTCATCCTTCCTTTGTAGAATTGTGAAATTGACCTATCTTGCTTTGGCTGCCAGAAACCTCCCAGAAAACCCCTTTGCAAAATATTATTTGCTGTTTACACTCTATCACTTGGAGATGCAGCTCTGATAAAGAAATAAACTTGAAATACAGATACTGTTGCTTAAATTTAACAAACCATTCCATGATGTGATTTTCATTATAATCGTTTTTAGTCATTGTAAAATTAATGCCACCTTCCTTCTAGAAAAATTGGAAAATACAAAAAAGTGAAAAGTAAAAAAACAAACAAAAAAACCCCCCAAACCACTGTGATTTTTATTATTTTAGTGTAACTTTGTGATGATTTTTGGTTGTATTTCCTTCTAATCTTTTCCTTCTTTAAAATTCAGTTTCTAGGGACGCGTGGGTGGCTCAATCGGTTAAGCACCTGCCTTCAGTTCAGGTTGTTATCCCAGGGTCCTGGGTTTGAGCTCCATATGGGGCTCCCTGCTCAGTTGAGAACCTGCTTCTCCCTCTCCCCCTCCCCCTCCCGGTGCTTTTTCTTTCTCTCTCACATGATTTTTCTCTCTCTCAAATAATTAAATCTTAAAAAATAAAATTCAGTTTATACTACTCTGTTCAGGTGTAGCAACTTCCATGGTCCTATTTGTTTTCTCTTGATTTCCGTAAAGTTGTTTTCCTGATTGTTTCTCTTTTGTTGGAGTCACGTGTTTCTCCTCTGACTGTGCAGTTGCGGGGCTCTCTGGGCACAGGCACTGGGGAATGGCTTCGGGAGATTATTCCTGGGAATCACCACCCCCAGGCTGTTCCAAGAACAGCTCGTGAGGATTCTGAAAGCCCTTCCAAGCAAGGAACATTTGCAACAATTCCCTGCGTCGCCGGAATAGGCGACCAACCTCCCCAGATGGCCACCTTGATAGGGACCACGGTTTGTGGGTGGAAGTCCGCTGTATCCTCGGCTGCTCCGGCAGGTGGGGGTGGGGGTGTCGCGGCGGCTAGGCTGCTCCTGGGGGCGGGGCCTGGGGCCCACCCCCAAGAGCAGCCTGCTCTGCTGAGCGGGGAGTTTCCCGGTAGGCGCCGGCGAGGGACGGGCCGGGGGCGGGGCCGGCCGCGGCGGGCGGGAAATAAAGGAAGTGCGAGCGCGGCGGCTGCGTACTCCGCGCGCTTCGGGGACTTTGCCTCCAGTCCGCCTAGCCCGGCTCACGGCCCCCGGCCCTCGGCCCCCAGCTCCCCTCGCTGCGGGTCTCTCGGCTTGCTTCCACGGCCGCTGGGTCGGTGAGTAGCCCCCCGCTGCCCGCGCGGCCGTCTCCGCTGAGCTGCAAGTTCAGAAGCCCCTGTCTGCCCGTCGCGGGGCTGGCTCAGCTCTCGCTGCCGGCCCCACCGTCCCAAACACAGCCCCGGACCGCCTGTGCCTGTGGGGCCGGACGGCGGGCGGGGAGGCGCTGCTGCCAGGTGCCACCCGGCCCGGAGCGCCCCGTGGGCCCCCGTGGCCGGCAGCCCGCGACCCCACTCTAGGAGCCTGCCGGCCCTCGGCGCCCGACGTCGAGGCAGCCTTTCACCCTGCCCCCCCCATCCGCCTGGTCCCCTCCTTCGGTCCGCGCGGCCCACAAAACGCCGGAAGGGCTCCCCACCTCGGAGGAAGGACACATGGGGACCCCGGGAAGCGGGAGCGGGCCGGCGCGCGACTCCCGGATTCTCTCCAGTGGCTGGAGCGGCCCACCCCTTGGGTAGGCTAGAGAAGGCTTTATTGTCCCCTCTCTGAGCGAGTCTTCGGGTTTGGCCAGCGGCTTGTGGGGCCTCGGCCGGGGTGTGGTGGAGGGGCTGGTGGGTGAGGACTTAAGACATCCCCCCACCCCGGGTGGGTGGGCGGTTCGCAGTGCGATTTGCGGCTGCCAGGTCCAACCTCCGAGATGAGAAACCCGACGGGAACGATCAGGTTCAGGTCACACATCTGTTTGTTCATCACCAGATCTGGAACCTAAATCCAGACGCAGACCTTGGGCTCTGGTCTCGGGCCCTTTCTCCTGTTTTACCCCTGCCTCAGTGTGGCCAAAGAGCCTGTCTTAGAATTGTTAGAAATTACATGCATGTACTGGCTGGTGGTAGAAGTTAGTTTGTTGAATGACTTTGTAACCCCAGGGGACCCTGGGAGAGCCCTAAAGCCCTCAGCTACCAAGTGCCTGGTCTGGCAGGGGTTTTTCTGGGGTCGAGGAGGGACAGTGGTGGTGACAGTGAGGATGAGCTCGAGGAACACAAGTAAGGCCTTTTGGGATTGGATTGGTCTGGAAAGGGTTGAGGAGCAAGATGTGAAACCCAGCACAGAGTGCACCCAACTTTTCAGGCAACTACCTAATTCCACTGCCAAGCCTGCCTGCCTTTCCTGCAAATCTTATCTGGCTGCCCAAGCCTCACTTGATGGCATCTCAGCTGGTCTCTTTCTATAGAAGGGGGGGGGGGGAGCTGCTGAAGGATGTGGTTTGTCCACATTCCATCTCCACCCATCTGGGGCGAGTGGCAGGCTCTGAGTTGGGGAAGGCTGTCCTGGGCCTTAGTCTATGCCATCTTTTTTTTTTTTTTTTTAAGATTTTATTTATTTATTTGACAGAGAGCACATGACTGCATGTGTGCAAGCACAACCAGGGGGAGCGACAGAGGGAGAAGGAGAAGCAGGCTCCCCACTGAGCAGGGAGCCTAATGTGGGACTCGATGATGCGGGGCTCAATCCCATGACCTGAACCGAAGGCAGACGCTCAAAGGACTGAGCCATCCAGGCACCCCTGGTCTGTGCCATCTTGACCCAGACCTTGAACCAGGGCCCTGAGAGGCCACTGGAAGTCATCAGTGACTGTTTCTGGTTTTGGAGCTAGAAGGAAAGTGGGAAGGGGACTTCTGGTTTTAAAAGTTTAGGTGGGCAGAGCTCTAGGAAGGCCTTGTTGGGAAGGGGGTAGGTGTCTAGCCTTTTACTGCTGCAGGGCATATGTGTGTGTTCTGTCCTTCCTGCCCAGCGAGAGAAGAGGTGCAAGGTCGGCACCCTCAGGAGGCCTGGTGGAGGACTTCACAGGTGGGGTTTAAAGGCTGCCTTCTCATGGACTTCCTTGAGTACTGAGGTGCCCAGTGCCCATGCTATGCTGGGCATGGGGGTGGTGTGGTTCATGAGGGACAAGGTGCTGTCTCATGAGAATGGAGACATAAACTGGCTACTGTCATACATTAGGATGCAGGCTTTGGTTATTTGTTGCAAAGAGCTTTGGGAACATGGGGTGGGTTGCTGTTAGCTTCGTCTGAAGAGGTTGGGCCATCTGAAGGGGACTCTGAAGAATAAATAGGATCTTGCCAGTTGGATAAGGTGGGAAAGTGCACTCAGGGCAGTGCAGGAATGCTGGGGTAGGGGTGCCTAGGTGGGAAGGAGCATTGCATACCCTCCTCTGAGGCCTTGCCCAGGGAAGCTCATAGCCTTAGCCAACCTGGGGAGACTCATTGGAGGAACTGCGGGTTTTACTCATTGACAAATGAGAACGGCCTGTCAGGAGTGCTGAGGCCATATGGTGGAGCAAGTCGTTGGATGGTGGAGCTTTCCAGGGCAGGAGTGTTGGCTTGCAGAAGGTCAGTGAATGACATTTGGGCTGTTCTCTTCTTCTCTAGTGTAAGGGACTGTGATAGGATGTTGCCATCATGATTAAGGACTGTGTGTTCCTTGGTGGGTAGTACCCAGCATGCTGGCTCTGGATTCTCAGCTCCTGAGAAGACTCACTCTAGAGCTGTGGCTATTGGAAGTCCTTTTGTGCTTGTACCTCTGGTGACCATTTGTCAGTCTGGGGTTTTGGAGGGCAGTGCTGCTCTGGATGCCCCCTGAGGCTAGCTACCCACCCTACGGAGACTCCTATGCATAGGATCCCATTAGCAGTACCTTGGCTGCCACACCTGGCTGGCCACCCCCAGGTGATACATGTCCTTGCCCAAAGCCACTGAGGGGTCTGAAAAAGACAGCTAATTGAGGATGGCGATAACATATAGATAGAGCTCACTGTGGGCCCGATACACACATGAATAACTTCACGTGTATTAGTTAGCTCATTTGGACATCACAGTAATCAGAAGCAAGGTTATCATCCGTACTCTTCAGTTGGGGAAACTGAGGCATGAAGCGATTAAGTAACTTACCTAGGGTCACAGCCGAGGGAGTCAGACCCCAGAGTCCCAGCTCCAAGTGTTACATTGCACTGACTGGATTTCCAGGCTACTCACTGGCCCATTTTCCAAATTCAGCCCACCCACCTCTGCACCTCTACACCGGTTAGACGTGAAGGGGCAAGGAGCAGAGAGAATGGCTGTGGCCTTTCTGTGGACTCCCTTCCCCTGCAGGCAGCTAGTGATGTGTGTGGGACAGGATGAAGCTTCAGGGAGCAGGGCCGTGGACCCGCTGGGTGGGATTTAGCCCCACAGGTTCCCCAGCCTCTCATCCCTGTGGCCGAGTCCTTTCCTCTCCTTCCCTCGCTCTTCTCTTCCTGCCTGCAGGAAAAGAGAGTTTCAGATGAAAGGCTGACTCCATGATCTGGATGAACCATAAAGCAACCATCGAATGAAAATTGTGGTTGGCCTTTTGTGTCCAGAATCCTAGAAGCCACCAAATTAGAAAATGAGGAAGTGGTTTGTTTTAAACTAACCTCTCCCCTCGGTAATCCTATCTGTTGGGTGTTGGAGACAGGTGCCAGACGATGGAGTTTTTGAGCCCCTCTGAGGCATAGACCAGGTTTAAAAGGGGGCTGGTTACGTTCAGACACCCAGAATGGTGGGACTGAAACTGCCCTGTGGGGCCTGGTAGACTGTCTGCCCTTGTGGAAGGATGTGGGGCTGCCACCATGTGAGGAGAGGCATGCCTCCTGGGTCCAGGGTGTCGGGATCACCATGGAGATCCTGGCAAAGCTTCGTGCCTGGGCTTCTGCCTGGTCTGAACGGGCTCCCAAGTCCGCGCTTAATAAGCTCCTGCCAAGCTGCTGGCTGTGAAGACCATAGGGGCGGGTCAGCAGTTGCCTTATATGCTCCTGTGCTTAACAAAGTGCCTTTCTTCAGAGTTAGGAAAGTGAGTACTGTGTTCTGGTCTCGGGTGGGCCAGTCTTTGGAATATGAATGTAGCCTAGTGTGGTGGGTGGGGGAGTCTGAGCTTTTATCTGAGGTCAGCAATGGTGATGCTGTTTTTCTGTCAGTGGGCATCTGTGTGTCTGTAGTTGGTTTCCTTTGCATAACTATCTCAATTCTCACCAGAATTCTGTGAAATGCTGCAGTTGTGAAACATCAGTGATCGGGTGTTTCTCACGTATATGCTCATATTTAGACAAATGTTCGGGTGGTCATGGCCCTGGGTCCAGGACTGGGCCGTGTCCCAGGAGCTCGGGCTTGGATCGCCACACCCTCATGCACAGTTCCCCCCACACACACACACCCACTCCCCCACCAAGCTAGAGTGAAGGGTAAGAATGTCACAAGGCTGGGAGTGCCCTTTTTACAAATAGGGAAAGTGAAGTCACAGGGCAGGTTGAGAGCCAGCTGTGACCAGGGTCACACACAGAGGTCACCACAGAGGATTCCTCTGTGGTCTGGGAATGCATGAGCCTCTTAAATGCTGCTGGGCCCCAGGGACTTAGGGAGTTTGGGACTTTTCGGGTTTTTCATCTGTCTTTCCAGGGAGAGCCAGCTGAAGTCTGGGGGACTAGCGTTCAATTAGGGCTTGGGAGATATGACAGGAGTAAGGGAGCAGAGGAGGAGGTAGTAGATGGGGGGTGGGGGAGGGCGCCTGAGTCAGGAAGGCCTGTGCGACATGGTGTGGGGATCCTACTTGGGTGGGAGTAAGTGCTGGAGAGTGACATGGAGCTCAGTAACTCTGGTCCTGTGAGCAGTAAACCAGGCCTGAGGTCTCAGGCATATGTGTGCCTCAGTTTGGGAGAAGGCCAGCTGGGTAAATGAGTCACAGCACCAGCAGCCCCTCTCAGCACTAGGAGGGTGTTATTTATAATGGGTCACCATCTGGGAAGTTCGATCCGGATGGGAAGGGCTGGGAGGGTCTTCTGCACCAGCAGGCAGCTCCTTGGAGATAGAAAGGAGGAAGCCACCTCTGGGGAATCCTGAGCTGTGAGTGCTGACTTCTGGTGAGGGTGGGCACTGTGTTTGGGACTGTCCCTTCACCACCTTCTGGGCCCAGCCACCTCTGTATGTGTGGTAGTAGGGGTGGGGAGGGAGCAGAGAACCAAGGTGAGGCTCAGCACCCCCCAGGGACCCTGGAATCAAGGCAGGCCCTGCTATCATAGAGGAGGTAAAGGACCCTTGACTGGAACCTCTTCTAAACTTTCCAGCAGGTATGTCTCCCGCCCCTGTCCTGGAGAGAGGGTAGGGTTAGGGTTGTGAGGCCATTGGATTGGTGGGCTGGCAGGCTCCCGGGTCTGGGTGACAGCAAGCCTTGAGGAGAATGCCTCTGTAGCCCATCATACTTTCGTTATCCCCCAAATTCCCCACCGTTAGACCAGCTGGCCCCCAGGTGTCCATCATTTCTCAAAAAGCCCAGTTTCTCCCTGGGTATCTCCTAGGAACCTTGGTAACGTCCGACCTCCCAGACTCTTTCCTGGCTGCCTGGGAAGCTGAGTCCAGGGCCATTGCTGGTCATGACATCTCATTGGGGTAGTGCTTATCGATGTGTAAAATGATCGTACTGACTGTTTTCACGCCCCGCACCATTCCAAATACAGGATATCATCCCTTTGCCTAGATGAGGAAACAGAACCTGCTAGAACTTGGGAGGTGGGAAGGTTGTTGTGAGTCCCCACTGCACATACTTGCTGGCCCATAGTCCCTTCCTGCTCTGTTCAGTTGCCCTGCTTGCCAGCTCTGGCTGGGAAGGGCTGCGTGAATCTGGGGTCTGACGTGGCCTTGGTAAAATCCCTTTTCTTCCCCATGACTAAGCTCTCAGAAGAAGGCAGTTAGGAGTGTAGAGGGGACAGGTGTATGACAAAGGCTGAGCTAGACATTTTAGAGTAGCCTCTGGGATGCCTGTCTTGCCCCACACAGTGTGCACAGATCTTTCTGAAGCCTGGGCCTAGGCAGGGGAGGGCAAGCAGGAGACTGTAGGATAGAGGCAGGATGGTGGACTTTTGCAGACCTGGCTAGAGCAATGGACCTTTGTGAGGGGATGGCCTCAGGTACCTGGGAAAGAGGCTGCTGCCTTTTTAGAACATCCTTCCTCAGGCTGCCTTTTTTTTTTTAACCACTTTATTGAGGTATTTCACATACCATCATAGTCACCCATTTAAAGTAGTTTTTATTATATTCACAGAGTTGTTTTAACCCTCCCCACAATCTAATTTTATTTTTAAAAATATTTTATTTATTTATTTCACAGACAGAGATCACAAGTCAGACAGAGATCACAAGTAGGCATAGAAGCAGGCAGAGAGAGGGGGGGAAGCAGGCTCCCCGCCGAGCAGAGAGCCCGATGCGGGGCTCGATCCCAGGATCCCGGGATCATGACCTGAGCCGAAGGCAGAGGCCTTAACCCACTGAGCCATCCAGGCGCTCCCACAATCTAATTTTAGAACATTTCAACAGCCCCAAAAGAAACTCCCTACACATTATTAATCCCGCCCAAATCCCACTGTCTCCGAAGCTCTTGGCACCTAATTCACTCCCTGGCTGTATGGATCTGTGCATTCTGAGAGGTTCCCATAAATGGGATCATACAGAATGTGGCCTTTTGTGCTTGTCTCTTTAACTTTGCATGTTTTCACAGTCCATGCATGTTGTAACATGAATCAGACCTTCACTCCTTTTCACAGTCAGATAATATTCCACTGTCTTACAGGTACTATGTTTTGTTTATGGAGTCATTGATCTTTTGGGTTATTTCTACTTTCTAACAGTTATGGATAATGCTGCTATGAACATTTATGTACAAGTTTGTCTGTGGGCATATGTTTTTATTTTTCTTAGGTATATGCCTAGGAGTGGAATTGCTTGGTAACTGTGTTTTAATTGTTTGAGGAGCTGCCAAGTTTTCTGAGAGAAGCTGCCTCATTTTACATTCCCACCAGCAACGCATGAGGCTTCCAGTTTCTCCACATTCTTGTTACCACTTGCTTTTATCCCTCTTTTAGTCTAGCCATTCTAGTGGGTTCACTGTGTTTTTGTTTTTTTTTTAAGATTTTTATTCATTTATTTGACAGACAGAGACCACAAGTAGGCAGAAGGCAGGCAGAGAGAGGCAGGCAGAGAGAGGAGGAGCAGAGAGCCTGATGCGGGGCCCCATCCCAGGACCCCAGGATCATGACCTGAGCCAAAGGCAGAGGCCTTAACCCACTGGGCCACCCAGGCGCCCCTCATTGTAGTTTTGATTAGTATTTTTATAATGGCTAATCATGTTGAGCATTTTTTCATGAGCTCATTGGCCATTTGTGTATCTTCTCTGGATCCTATTCAAATCTTTTGCCTAGGGGGTATAGCTCAGTGGTAGAGCGTTTGACTGCAAATCTTTTTTTCTTTTTTAATATTTTATTTATTTATTCGACAGACAGAGGTCACAAGTAGGCAGAGAGGCAGGCAGAGAGAGAGGGAGAAACAGGCTCCCCACTGAGCAGAGAGCCCAACACGGGGCTCGATCCCAGGACCCTGAGATCATGACCTGAGCCGAAGGCAGAGACCCAAACCACTGAGCCACCCAGGCGCCCTCTTTTGCCTAATTTTTAATCAGGTTGTCTTTTCATTGTTATAAGAATTCTTTATTGTCAGTCCTTGTCAGATTAATGATTTGCAAATATTTTCCCCCACTTCATGGGTCATCTTTCTTGATGTTATCTTTTTAAGCACAAGAGTTAATTTTCTTTTCCTTTTTTTTTAAGATTTTATTTTTAAGTAGTCTCTACACCTAACGTGGGACTTGGACTTACAACTCTGAGGTCAAGAGTTGCATGCTTTCCCGACTGAGCCAACCAGTTCCTGAGAGTTAATTTTCAAGAAGTCCTGTTTATCTGTTTTTTTTTTTTTTCTCATATTACTTATTTTTTTGGTGTCATGTCTTAGAATTCATTGCCTGACTCAAGGTCATGAAGTTTTATTCCTGTATTCTAAGAATTTTGTAGTTTTAGCTCATGCATTGGTTCCATGATCTATTTTGAGTTAGTTTTTGTATATGACGTGAGGGTAGGGGCTTGTGGATACTCAGTTGGCCTAGCACCGTTTGTTGAAAAGACAACTTTTTACCCTGGACTTGCCCCCTTTGTCAACTGTCAATTAACCATAGGTCCAAACTGTCATTGCTGTTCCACTAATCTTATCCTTTGCAATACCACACTGTCTTGATTACTGTAGCTCAGTAAGTTTTGAAGTTGTAAAGTGTGAAATTGGGAAATAACAGTTTGAAATTATTCTTCTTCAAGATTGCCTGTTTTGGGCCCCTTGCATTTCCATATGTATTATAGGAGCCATCTGTGACTTTCTGCAAAAAAATCCAGCTGGGAGTCAGAGAGGAATTGCATTGAATCTATAGGTGAATTTTGGGGGGGGGGGGGGGGGGGCGTAATTTGCCATTTTAACCTTAGTAATTCTCCCAATCTGTAAGCATTGTGTGGCTTTTCATTTATTTAGCTCTTTCTTTCCACAGTATTTATAGTTTTCAGCATACAGATCTTATGCTACTTTTTTAAACTATTCCTAAGTGTTCTCTTTTTCCTGATGCTGTTATAAAGGTAATTGTTTTCTTAATTTCATTTTTGGATTCTTGATTGCTAATCTATAGAAGTACAATTGATCTTGCAATACTTATGTCCTGCAGCCTTGCTGAACTCTCTTGTTAGTTCCAGTAGTGGGGTTTTTTTTGTGTGTGTGTTTGTTTTTTTTTTTAAAGATTTTATTTATGTATTTGTCAGAGAGAGAGAGAGTACACACAAGCAGGCAGAGTGGCAGGCAGAGGGAGCGAGAGAAGCAGGCTCCCTGCCGAGCAAGGAGCCGGATGTGGGACTCGATCCCAGGACCCTGGGATCATGACCTGAGCCAAAGGCAGCAGCTTAACCAACTGAACCACCCAGACGTCCCCCAGTAGTTTTTGTTTTGTTTTGTTATTTAATGATTGTTGGCTCAGTGTGTTTTAAAGCTTTTCATTGATTCTGGTGTGTCAGGGTTGAAAACCATTGGGTTAGATCAGTAGTCCCCATGCCTTTGGGTTGGAGAGGTTGGGAAACAGAATCAGAGCACTTGAATTTCTAAGGAATTTTCCTCTGTGCTTGGGAAGAATGAGGGGCTGGAACTTAGATTCAACCTAAGCATAGAGGCAGAGGAACCAGTCTCCTCCACTCTAGCTTCCTCCATTCCTGGTAAACCCATTTGGGCCGGGTGAGAGTGAAAGTGTGCCTTTTACAGAAATGTGTCCTTGGTAAGAGTGGCAACACCCTCCCTGCTGTGAGTTGTCAGAAAGAGCCAGTGTGAAAACTGGTGAGAGTCAAAACCCAAAGGAAGAAGTCAGTGGCTTAGGGAAGCCAGTGAGGCCCTGTTGGGAACTGTGGAAAGGAGGAAGTCTGGATAGCTCTAGCCACCCAGGGTTGTCAGGACTGTCTTTCTGGCTCTGCCTTGATCCTATCCACCCCAGCAAACTGAACTTCACCCCGCTTGAGGGAAGGACGTTTTCCTTACAGCTCTAGACTTGGTTTTATATTCATAAAAGTGGATGTGAGAACTGGCAGACACCTTAGAAATCCACATTGTCTAGAAACTGGTTGTATCCTCTTACTAGTCCCTTCATTAATTAGAAAGCTAGGGGCACCTGGGTGGCTGAGGTCATGATCCCAGGGTCCTGGGATTGAACATTGCGTCTGGCTCCCTGCTCAGTGGGAAGCCTGCTTCTCCCTCTCCCTGGCTTGTGTTTACTTTCTCACTGTCTCCCTCTGTCAAATAAATAAATAAAATCTTTAAAAAAAAATTAGAAAGCTAAATGAAATCTTGGATATGTGTCCATGCTACCATTTTATATTTGTACGAAAGTCATGGTTTCACTTCTTTTTCTTTTAATTACATATTAGTGGTTTGGGAGGTCATCCACTGAAAAGCATGCCCAATGGATTCACATGGTCTTTTCTTAGCTACCAGAGACACTAGCTAAGAAGAACTTGTTTCTTGACTTTGCCAACTGTGTGTGTGTGTCTCTCTCTTCCTCTCTCTCTCTCCTGACTTTATGTTTTGTTTTGATTTTTGGTTTGCCCATGCAGATCATTTATTCCCATCACTGACAGGTGGCATCAGTGATCAAAAATTTGGCTTTGTGGTCTCACCATGTGCTGATCTTTACGGACAGATGGATTCTCTGTTGAATGAGGGATGGCAGAGAGGCTGGGTTGTTGGACCTTACTGTGTCCTTAGTCTCTCACGTTCAGTTTGTTGCAGAATTTTGTGTCCACCAGGAAGAACAACTCTGACATCTGAGGCAGTATGCCTTTGTGTTTCTATGTTTACTCTCAATCTGGAGCTGATGTAGAATTGATGCCACAAGTTCTCTATGTCTGTAGTTCAGAAAGGCCTTTGCCTCTCATTGTATAATTGTGAAACAAATTTCTTTAATTATTGGGGAGTTAGGCTGTAAAGTGTCTTAAGTTGTATCAACTTGTGGACGTAAATGTCTACATAAATCAAGTATTTCTTTTTTTTTTTTTTTTTTTTAAGATTTTATTTATTTATTTGACAGAGAGAGATCACAAGTAAGCAGAGAGGCAGGCAGAGAGAGAGGAGGAAGCAGGCTCCCCGCGGAGCAGAGAGCCCGATGTGGGGCTCGATCCCAGGACCCTGAGACCATGACCCGAGCCGAAGGCAGCGGCTTAATCCACTGAGCCACCCAGGCGCCCCTAAATCAAGTATTTCTAAAATTTCCAGAAAATAAGGAAATTGCACTCTTTTTTAAAAAGGTTTTTTATTTTTTTAGGTAATCTCTACCCCCAGTCTCTTACCCTACAATCCCAAGATCAATAGTCTTGTGCCCCACTGACTGAGCCAGTCAGGTGCCCCAAGGAAATTGCACTCCAAGTGACTGAAATGCACTAGACTTAAGAAAAATTCTTACAGAAACAAATTTTTTTAAGAATGCAGATTTATATTAAGATAAGTCTTTGACAAATGAGAATCAAGTAATAATTTGGTGTAAAAAAGCTGTCTTTTCTCTGATTTATTAGTATTATGTATAATACTGATTGTATTTAGTAACAACATACAGTAAATCAATATAATAAATACAGTAAATTTTATTCTACCTTCCCCCCGTGCCCAAACGTCTACAGGTAGACCATTACTCTTACGTAATATTTAAGGTTATAAAAGATGTAAATTTGTTTTCAACTAAATTCAGTTAAATTCTGACAGTGTTTTTATTTTAACAGTACAGTATTCAAAGATAAAACTTAACCTAAAACCTGGGATAATATTAAATTGGCTTAGTTAATGGGTAGTAATTGTATACATAGAATACTGAAACATTGATTATTAGGTATAATTTTAAGTTTTTTTTTTTTTAATATACTGAAAAGCCTTACTTTGGCTAGTATTGAATGTGTGAGAAAGTATAAAAGTTGTGTGTGTGTGGCTGTAGAAAGTTGTGTTGTGTTTTGTGTTCAGGAGTTGTCTGCTAAAATGTTCTAAAATGTTTTATATGACAGCTTTCAACCCCCTAGTTCTCTGGGAAGTATTAAGTAAAAGTTATACTTAATATGAATGGCCGATGAACACTTTGTGTATATGCTTTTAATTTTTAAGCAAAGGTTTTTTTCCCCCCCTCAAAGCAGCATTTCTCAGACTTTTTGGCCTCTTTTACATATGAAAATTATTGAGGACCCCCAAAAGCTTTTGATTAAGTGGGTTTTCTCTATTATATTTTCTATGTTTGAAATTAAAACTGAAAAAATTTTAAAGTATTTAGTAATTCGTTTGAAAATTTATCAAGTCTGGGGCAACTGGGTGGCTCAGTCATTAAGTCTTCTGCCCAGGTCATGGTCCCAGGGTCCTGGGTTCGAGCCCCACATCAGGCTCCCTGCTTATCAGGAAGCCAGCTTCTCCTTCTTGTGTTCCCCGCTTGTGTTCCCTTTCTCGCTTTGTCTCTGTCAAATAAATAAAGTAAATAAAAATAAATAAAATAAATAAAAATAAATAAAGCCTAAAAAAAGAAAATGTCAGTGCTTATTGCTTGTTAACATGAACTTTAAAAAATACTGTAGTTTAAAAAATTTTTTTAAATTAAAAATACTATAGTTTATAAAACACCACTTTTCATGAGAACAACATTGTTTCATGTTTTTGCAAATCCGTTAAATGACTGAGTTTGCAAAGAATCTATGAATTATGTCATAGCTTTGGCAAAGTTTGCTTATTTTGATCGTTTTGCTTTCTTGGTTTACTCATTGATGCCTTTACTGCCAAAATGAAAGATGTATTACACAGAAAGTAAGGAATAAACTTGATAGCACAGATTCTGTAAAACAATAATTTTTGATACTTTCTGGTAACTTTATTATATTATTGATTGCTTGAAGGGAAAAAACCCCACAAAGAACAAAGGCTTATGAAAGAACTAAGATTTTGTTAGTTTCACTAATAGACAACCAGCTCTGGTTTCTCAAGTGTCTCCTGATCCTACTTTAAGTGTCTACTGATCCTAGTTTAAATACCAGGTGGCATCTGACAACCGTTTTGGTGTTGCCTTCCAGAAATTGGACCCTAAATGTAGACAAAAACATTTTTTTCCGAATATCTGTTATTCTCAGCAGTCACTGAGATTTCTCAGAATGCCCCTGGAAAGCCACAAAGGTCATTCACCTTCTAAAAAGAAATACTATAAATTTATTTATTTATTTATTTATTTGACAGAGAGAGAGATCACAAGTAGGCAGAGAGGCAGGCAGAGAGAGAGGAGGAAGCAGGCTCCCTGCGGAGCAGAGAGCCCAATGCGGGGCTCGATCCCAGGACCCTGAGATCATGACCTGAGCCGAAGGCAGCAGCTCAATCCACTGAGCCACCCAGGCGCCCCAAGAAATACTATAAAATTAATTAGATTTGTTTGAAGCGTCACTCCTGTGAGGACTGCGTGAGAAAAGTAGCCGTCAGATCAGAGGAGGGGCTCGCTTGGGCTTTCCTTGGATATGTTTGTGTAGATAAAATGTTATGAATGCAAATATTTTAGAAAACATTTGCTTTATGGGAAATGCCTTTCTGCCTAAAATATGTTTTTATTCTTAGGAGAAAGTGATGAAATTTGGGGTATGGCACATATCTATTTTATAACAAAAGAGAATCTGTCGCTCCTCCATTCTTCTGTTACCACTCGGAGAAATGCTACCTGTAGATAATCTGGGGTTTCTGTATGTGTTGTGTATGTGTGTGTATCTCCAACAAAGGACAGAATCAGCCTTGTGGAAAAGGATTATACCAAGTACCTTAAAATAGTAATACTTTAAAAAACAGGCTTTTGAGCTAGCACGGCTTCAACAACTTCCAGGTGACACCAGTGCGTGGAGTCAGGATTTTTGGGCCACTTTTTCCTCTGGATACTGACTGACAGCTCCATGGAAGTGGCCTACTGGCCTCAGATGCTGCTGAGCATGATGTCTGTGGGACATAGCAAACCCATGCGGGAAACGGTGCTATGGGGATTTGCTTGGAATACTGCTGAGGTTTCATTTCCATTTTCTAGGTACATGAGGAAACTCCTTAAGCTGTCCATACCAGTCTGCAATCCGTAACAACTTAGTAGACTCTGCTTTAGGAAACTGAAATGAAACATTTAAAAATGTTACCTAGTTCTCTGCTGCCCTCCTACCACCCCCACCCCCCCGACCTCACCCACCTACCCCTCTCCCCCATCCCGGAATTCCTGTGAAGTCTCCCTGTTTTGTGTGATGATATCTGAATAGGTTCACTATGAAGAATCTGTCCATTTTTAAAAATCTGTGGTGGGGTGTCTGGTGGGCTCAGTCAGTAGATCATGCAACTCTTGGTCTTGGGGCTGTAAGTTCGAGTCCCACACTGGGTGTAGAGATGACTTAAAAATCTTTAAAAAAAATTTATAGTAAAACAGATGTTCCATAAAATTTACCATTTGAACCATTTTAGGTAGACAGTTCAGTGGCATTAATGAGGAATTAATAATTCTTTAAAACAACAGGAGTAATTCCTCAGGTAAGTGGAATTGTACAGTGTATTTGGCTTTTGTGTCTGGCTTTTTTTTTCTTTTTAAGATTTTATTTATTTATTTGACAGAGATCACAAGTAGGCAGAGAGGTAGGCAGAGAGAGAGGGAAGCAGGCTCCCTGCTGAGGAGAGAGCCCGATGTGGGGCTCGATCCCAGGACCCCGGGATCACGACCTGAGCTGAAGGCAGAGGCTTTAACCCACTGAGCCACCCAGGCGCCCCTGTGTCTGGCTTATTTTATTCGTGTAATGTCTTCAGAGTTCATCCATGTGAGAGCCTATGCCAGAATTTCATTCTTTTTTTGGTGCGTGGTAAAATACACATAACATAAAATTTACAGTTTTAGGGGCGCCTGGGTGGCTCAGTCGTTAAGCATCTGCCTTGGGCTCAGGTCATGATCCCAGAGTCCTGGGATCAAACCCTGCTTCGGACTCCCTGCTCAGCGGGAAGCCTGCTTCTCCCTTCCCATTCCACCTGCTTTGGTTCCCTCTCTCGCTGTGTCTCTCTGTCAAATAAGTAAATAAAATCTTTTTTAAAAAATTTACAATTTTAACCATTTTCCTTTTTTAAAAGATTTGATTTATTTGTCAGAGAGAGCAAGCGCACAAGCATTGGGAGTGGCAAGCAGAGGGAGAGGGAGAAGCAGGCTCCCCCCTGAGCAAGGAGCCCAGTGTGGGACTCAATCCCAGGACTCTGGGATCATGACCTGAGCTGAAGGCAGACGCTTAACCAAAAGGGACCCAGACACCCCTTGTTCTTCCTTTTTGAAGCTGAATTAATATTCTGCTTTATGGGTAGAACTATGTTTTGTTTATCCATTCACCCATCTATGGACATTTGCATGGCTTTTGTGAATAGTGCCACTAGAACATGGGCGCAAATACCTGTTTGAATCGCTGTTTTCACTTTTTTGGTGTATATGCCCAGAAGCAGAATAATTTAAATCATATGGTAACTCTGTGTATAATTTTTTGAGAAACTGTTACCAAACTCAGACTGTATACCAGATAGGATACACAGTACCTAATGTCTGAGATACTGGCTTTGAAGCAAAGAAAGCTTTATCATCAGATGGGCAATCCAAGGAGAAATCAGGGGATCATTTCCAAAGTGGAGTGATACTGTTGAGCCTAGGGACAGCTTATATATTTGAAAGGAAAGGAAGGGATTTCTTGAAACCATAAGAGGGTGGGGCTCAACAACCTGGAGGTAAGCATTCTTCAGAACAATGAGGTACTATTTGGGACATCTGGTCCCCATTAGGTTTATTTTTATTTTATTCATTTATTTGTCAGAGAGAGAGAAAGAGTGCGAGCGCATGTGTGCAGACTCAATCCCAGGATCCTGGGATCATGACCTAAGCCAAATCAGACTCTTTTTTTTTTAAAGATTTTATTTATTTATTTGACAGACAGAGATCACAAGTAGTCAGAGAGGCAGACGGAGAGAGAGGAAGGGAAAGCAGGCTCCCCGTTAAGCAGAGAGCCCAATTCGAGGACCCTGGGATCATGACCTGAGCCGAAGGCAGAGGCTTTAACCCACTGAGCCAAATCAGACTCTTTACCTACTGAGCCACCCAGGTGTCCCCCCCCATTTAGGTTTCTACAACGAATGAGTAAACAGGGAGTAGGGATAAAAAGGCAGTTAATGTTTGATCATGCATGGAACATAATTAGGGAACATAACAGAATGTGGAGGTGAGTTAATAATGTGATTAATAAAACTATAGTTCTGTTTATGCTCTCAAAAGAGGTCCAGAAACCAAGCATCTGGCCTCAAAACTGCCATACTGTCCTTTTTTTTTAAAACCAGGATGTAATTGGACAAGCTGATAAGTGTAACCAGGTCCTTACTTGGAATGTCCTATTTCTGCAGGATGAGCACGCAGTCCACTATGACCAACCACTTTTCACTTTATGGAACCAGTGGCTGCAAAGCCTTGCCAGGAACCCTGCCCGGCCTCTGGCTCCTAGGGCCCTAGCTGTACGGGAGGGTTAGGAAGATCACTTTTGACAGGCCAGGGAATTTAAGATACTTGGTGGACCTGAATAAGAGAGGCAAGAGACTGACTATACAAATGGACTGTGGCCAGACCATACGTAAAAGCAGAATCCACCACCTGCAGCAACCTACCCGGGAAACCCTCCTTACATAATGACTAGCTTAAGAAGGCAGCCTGCTAGAAATCAGGTCTGTTTCTGGTGACAATCTAGAAAGCTAAAAATAACTTCTGTAATAATTGGCCCCTGCTGGCCTTCATTAATAACTGGTTTCCTATTCTTTGTCCCTGCTTCCAACTTAGGACATGCAGAAAAAGACACATGTACCCCTAACCAGTCATATACAGTGCCACCAGCTTCCAGTTGGGACACACCTGAAGCGCCCCCTCCTTTTCTCACAGTAAATCTTTCCCAATCCTCTGCATGCCTTTGAGAGTCTGCCAGCTGTGAATGTCGGGATGAAAAGCCTTTGTTCCCAGGCGGTTGGGCTTCCTTTATTTTCTTAGAGGAATTCACTTACATTTATAGGAACTGCCATGAAACCTGCTGCAGTTGCTTAGGCTTGGTTTCCTGCCCTCAGGTCTCAAATAATAATGTGTTTAAAAATCCAGTCCAAGATTTCTTATTCCTTATTGAAAGTCTCCGGTCCGAAGTTGATTTTGTGCCCTTAGTAGTTCAATATTGCATGGCTCTAAATTTGCAAAAGAAACTTAGAGGTTTAAACTGGTTAATGAACACTCTTGCTGCACTGATGTAAATTACCAGGCTGATCTTTGAGATCATCTTTGAGATGATTGTCATTGTCAGGAAGATTTTTGAAGGACTTTGAAATGCGAAATAAAAAAACCCAACCCAGATGTTCTGACTAGTACACCCTTTTATTTTCTTTGCCTTTTATTGTCTTTGAGTTATTTTCCATCTTTGTAAGTTAAAGAAAACTGATACTAATGCAAATGATTGTTCATAGAAATGCAAATGAGCTATCCAGTTTCATAGCTTATGGATATTGACTAGCTTGGGATGTGTTTTGTAAATTCATCTCTGCTTTCCCATTGCCTGTGGCTATGGATCTTTGATTCCTTTGAATGGTTTTAACTTTTTTTTTTTTTTAGATTTTATTTATTTATTTGAGAGAGGGAGGGGGAGAAGAGGAAAAGAGCAGCGGGAGAGGGAGAAGCGGACTTCCTGCTGAGCAAGGAAGTGGGGGGCAGTGTAGGGCAGGGGGACTCTATCCTGGGACTCTGGGGTCATGACCCCAGCTGAAGGCAGTCAGTCGCTTAACCAACTGAGCCACCCAGGCACACTGAGTGATTTTAACATTTTACTGTTTACCCCATTAAGTAAGTTAAATAAAATCTTTAATATGTACTCATTTAAGAAGGAAAAGAAAAAGGAAATCCGCCTTCTCTAACCCCCCCCTTTTTTTTAAGATTTTATTTATTTATTTGACAGAGAGAAATCACAACTAGGCAGAGAGGTAGGCAGAGAGAGAGGAGGAAGCAGGCTCCCTGTGGAGCAGAGACCCGGATGCGGGGCTTGAACTGGGACCATGACCCGAGCCAAAGGTAGAGGCTTTAACCCACTGAGCCACCCAGGTGCCCCTCTAAACCCATTCTTCTGAGGAAGACACACCAAGGCCCAGAAAAGTGAACTCCCTTCCCTGCCCCTGTCTTTTCCAGATAGCACTTTCTCTTCTGAATCCCCAGTCAGGAGAAAACATAAAAACATCTATATTTTTATAGATTTTTATATTTTATGGGGAAAACATAAAAACATATTTTTGTAGATATACAACTGACCTTTGAACAACTTGGGTTTCAATTCAGGTTCACTTATATGCAGATTTTTTTCCAAATATAAACTTGGACATTGATAAAAAGAGTGCAGTACTGTATCTTCCTGTGATTTTCTTAATGACATTTTTTTTCCTAGCTTACTTTAATGTTTAAATTTTTTAAAAGGTTTTATTTATTTTATTTATTTATTATTATTTTTTTTAATTTTATTTATTTATTTGACAGAGAGAGAGATCACAAGTAGGCAGAGAGGCAGGCAGAGAGAGAGGAGGAAGCAGGCTCCTTGCGAAGCAGAGAGCCCGATGCGGGGCTTGATCCCAGGACCCTGAGATCATGACCTGAGCCAAAGGCAGCGGCTTAATCCACTGAGCCACCCAGGCACCCCATATTTTATTTATTAATTTTAGAGAGCGAGAAAGCAGGGCAAGGAGCAGAGGGAGAGGAGAGAATCTCAGGCAGACACCATGCTCAGCACAGAGCCTGATGTGGAGCTCATTCTCAATCCTGAGATGGTGACCTGAGCTGAAATCAAGAGTTGGACACTTAAAAAAAGTGGTATGTTGGGGCGCCTGTGTGGCTCAGTGGTTAAGCATCTGCCTTCAGCTCAGGTCATGATCCCAGGTTCCTGGGATTGAGCAACGCATTGGGCTCCCTGAGCCACCCAGGCATGCCTCTAGCTTACTTTACTATAGGAATACAACATATCCTACATTTAACATGCAAAGTGTATGTTAATCACGTGTTTATGTTATCAGGCTTCCAGTCAACATTAGTAGTTGAGTTTTAGGGTAGTTAAAAGTTACACGTGCACTTTTGACTACACATGCATCAGTGCCCCTAATCCCCACGTTGTTCAAGGGTCAACTGTATAGAGAGCTTGGTCTATCTATAAAAATAGTATAAATATATCTTCCTAAATATTTAGCTGTAAGATATATATGGATATATATAGATACGGTGAAAATAAAGGACAACCTCACTAACGTGGAGTCGGGGCCAGCAGGGGGTGCCCTCGTGCCCTACCACTTGTCCTCAAGCGCAGACCTAACAGAAAGAGAGGGTACCTTGTGAGCCCCCACTGCTGTACTGCCCCAGTGGGAGGACCAATGAGAGGACAAAGGAGCCCAGCCGAAGAGAGACTGTCCTAATTCACCGGGTGAGAAGCCACTTGGAACCCCAGTTTACCTCAGTGGACTTTTTGTTTATAGTAGCCCTCCAGGCTTCCTCCTTCCCTCTCCAAGTGTTTTCCTTGCTAAGGACTTGCCTATAGTTTTGCCTTAGCGGTTTAATTTTTTTTAAGGTGAACATCTTACACACACAGTTGACCTTTGAACAACATGGGGGTAGAGGCGCTGATTCCCCCACTTCTAGCCCCATGGTCAGAAATCTACATATCACTTTTTAAAATAATTATTTTTATTTATTTATTTGACAGAGAGAGACAGCTAGAGAAGGAACACAGCAGAGGGAGTGGGAGAGGGAGAATTAGGCAGAGCAGGGAGCCCAATGCGTTGCTCAATCCCAGGAACCTGGGATCATGACCTGAGCTGAAGGCAGATGCTTAACCACTGAGCCACACAGGCGCCCCAACATACCACTTTTTTTAAAAAAAGATTTTATTTGACAGACATACAGCAAGAGAGGGAACACAAGCATGGGGAGAGGGAGCACCAGGCTCCCTGCCAGCCAGGGACCCCGATACCTGAGCTGAAGACAGACATTCAACCCACTCAAGTACCCAAGCGCCCCTACATATCACTTTTGATGCCTCAGAAACTTAACTGCTAATAGCCTACTGTTGACAAGAAGCCTTACTGATAACACGGTCAATTAATAGATATCTTTGTATATTCTATGTATTATACATTGTATATATATATTTTTAAGATTTTATTTATTTGACAGAGACACAGTGAGAGAGAGAACACAGGCAGGGGGAGTGGAGTGTGAGAGGGAGAAACAGACTTCCTGCTGAGGAGGGAGCCAATGCGGGACTCGATCCCAGGACCCTGGGATCATGTCCTGAGCTGAAGGCAGATGCTTAATGACTGAGCCATCCAGGCACCCCTATACATTGTATTCTTATAATAAAGTAAGCTAGAGTGGGGTGCCTGGGTGGCTCAGATGGTTAGGCATCTGCCTTTGGCTCAGGTCAGGATCTCCAGGTCTGGGATCAAGCCCCACGGTTGGTCAGTTGGTCAGCTCCTGCCTCAGCAGGGAGTCTGCTTCTCCCTCTGCCTCTCCCCTCTGCTCATGCTGTCTCTCGAATAAATAAAATATTTAAAAAATAAAAAGTAAGCTAGAGGAAGAGAAATTTTATTGAGAAAATCAGAGAAAATACATTTACAGTACTGTACTGTCAAAAATCTGCATGCAAGTGGACCACAAAGTTTAAACCCGTTTTCAAGGGTCTACGGTATAAAGAGATATCTTTTCCCATGCATCTTTTTTTTTCTTTTAACATTTTATTTATTTGAGAGAGAGAGTGTGTGAGAGAAAGCACAAGTGGTAGAGAGGGAGAAGCAGGCTGCCCATCGACCAGGGAGCCTGATGTGGGGCTCAGTCCCAGGACCCTGAGGTCATGATCTGAACCAAAGGCAGACACTTAACTGACTGAGCCACCCAGGTGCCCCTCACCATGATTCATTTTTACCATTGTTCCTCCAGCTGCAGGTACCGTGCCTGCCCACATAAGGAGCTCAACCTGGGTTGCTGACTAATGAGAGCCATATTCATAGTCACACAGCTGGTCGTGTGATGGGCTGGGGTCATGCAGAGTTGGGTTCTTCCAGCATAATTGTAGCATGCCCCTCTGTGCAACGTTGAGTGACCTTGAAGTCTGCTTGGTGGTTGGTGAGGAGTTCAGTGTGGCGGGGCAGACCATAGGTGAATCTGTGTTGGGAAGGAGAGGCCTGCCCTGCCAAGGTTTTGTGCTCATAAAACCTTTGTCCTTTCTGGGCATTTGTGTATACTTGCTCCTGCATCGCTTTGGCCCAGGCCGCCCAAGTAGACTGACTTTATGGGATGGTGTTAGGCTGTTTTTGGTGCACTTAGGGGTTTTCAGTTATTACAGGGACATTTTGGCATCCAGGGTGAGACTCTCGGGCCTCAGGAAAGGGGGTTGGAGTCTGAGTAGACACATACCAGGTATCCACAGTCCGCTTATGTTACTCACGGAACACAGGCCTGGAGGTGGGTACCAGCTTGCCTCACATTCCCAGCTTGGGCAACTCTGCAGGTGCTGAGGTATTCCCTGCCCTCACTGGGCACCCTCCAGTCTCAGCCTTGACTCTGAAAATTAGGGTAGAAGTGGCGCCTTCTTTACAGGGATGTCATGAAGAATAGTGAGAAACCACAAGCAGAGGTGATCTGGCCCTGTGGCTGGTGTATTTGGATGTTGTCAGTACGTGGTGGTTGTTGGGGTCTTGCTATAAGGAATAATATCTGCCTTCCCTGCACCTCACGATCCTAGACTAATAGGGTTGGGGAGAGAGGGTAGAAACCAGCCGTGCAGAATCTCAAGTCCCAGGCTGCATCCATCACAGGTGTCTTGGGACTGGTGAAATCCTGGCTGTGAACATGCTAGGTAAATGGCAAGCCTTGTTCAGAGGGAAGCCAGTGGCTTACTGCTTCCCGTTCCCATCTACCTCGCCATTTCCCCACTGAATCTCAGAAAAGAGAGGACATCGGTTCTTGTTGGCTTGAGTTTTCCTTCTTGCTGGCAACTTTGGCTAGGAATTGGGGTTCGGGGATAGAGCCATTCTTGCCATGGAGCCATTGAGGTTTTCCGTGGGTCTTCACTCCTGTATGCCTGGTCCTGCTCACAGCTGGTGGTTGACTCGTTGAGTTTCTTCTTGAGGAACCAAGCAGTGAAGCCAGAGGTAGACCAAATGCAGGTGGATACTCTGCCCTGAAGGTTCATGCATCCCCCCAGCTCTGCTTAGCCAGGCGTGGGAGTGCTACCCCTTTTCCTAAAGACCTCCATTGGGCCACATGTCCCTGGGGTACTGTGTCAGTGACCCTGAGGCCTATGTTTCCTGGGCAGAGCCCAGCTGAGCTACAAGTCCCTGTTGTTCCTGACCACTGTGGTGCCTGTGCACATGCTGAATTTTCACATCTGTCTCCTTTGATTCTGGACTTAGGAAAACACTACACCTGGGTATTCATCACAGTCCTGTTTTTAATGGTGAAAAAGTAGAAACTATGAATGTTCAATAATAGGGCATTAATTGTATTTGAGGGTGTTTAGGGTTTTCAGCCTCAGCACTGCTGACACTTTGGGCTAGAGAATTCTTCGTTCAGGAGCCTGCCCCGTTGCGCTGTAGGATGTTGAGCGGCACAGTAGCACACTCCCCAGACAACCAGAGATGTCTCCAGACACTGCCACACGTTCCTTGGGGAGGCAAAGTCATCACTGGTTGAGAACAAACCTCTGCAAAATAAAACACGTTTTGAAAAATACCTATTGAAGTGGAAATATAATCACAATTTGAACGAAGAAGACAGTCTACCTGAGGATGTGGATGTGTATATTTTTACCCTTAAAAACAAAACTGCCAGTTATTTTTACGGGCAAAAAAATAGGTTTATTGGGGCTCCTGGGTGCCTCAGTCATTAAGCGCCCACCTTTGGCTCAGGTCACGATTCAGGGCCCTGGATCATGGCTCTCTGCTCAGTGGGAAGCCTGCTTCTCAGAACTTCTCCCACTCCCCCTGCTTGTGTTCCCTCTCTCCCTGTGTCTCTGTCAAATAAATGAATAAAATCTTTTTAAAAAATGGGTTTATTCATCAATAGCAAAGAATTGCAATTTGGGACAAGCTAGCCACACCAAAGCCATAAGCAACTCCCCAGCACAAAGGAGAGGAACACTCTTTTATGGAGGAAAGGGGAAAGCTGGGAGGGCTGTTAGAAACAAAATTTCATTGGATGAAACTGGGAGTTTGAAGTATAGTAACTTTCATTGGCTGGGCTGTGGGGGGAGCCTAACCTTCCTCCTGCTGCGGTAGTTAAGTAGTATCTGCTGGCAAAGTGCAAGAGCGCCCCCTGCTGGCTTCCCGACTCCATTCTAACCAAGGTTTCCTTTTATTAATTTTCACATTTTCCCTTTTTGATCAAGATCTTTTTTGAAAGCATTGCTGATCAAGAGTCAGGTTTTCCATATGCAGTGGTTTTGTTCCTCAGTGCCAAGAAGGACCTTCCCTGGTTGTCATGTCCTTCTTGGGAGGGAAAGTGCATAGCAGCTGGAAACCACTTAAGGCAGTGTTTGATAGCAAGGAGGGTTAGGAGGGAGAACTCTCTGGCACTTCCCACCTATAGCCTGTTTATAAAAATGTAAGCATTGAAGATCATCTTGAAGCACCGAGCCAGCATCGTGTGATTGGGTACATCGCTTTTAGAAAGTTTGACAGAAAACAAAATACAAAACCTAAAATAATTCAATTTTAATTTCTGTTTGAAGAAGTAACATGAATTCCAAATTATATGATGTTTCTAAGCCAGGACTCTAACTCTGAAAATAGCCAGCTGAAATATTTATTGGCCCTTAATTCTGACATGGGGGAGAAACGTTCTTCCTACAAAGGCATGCCTCCTGGAAGTCTCTGCTTGTGAAGGGACAGGAAAGGTACTACTGGATACTGCAAGAGTACACTGAGCATGCTTGGGAAGATTCAGTGCGGGTGTAAAAATGCAGCCATAGCTGCTGGACTTTTGCAGAACAGCAAAACTTAAAGTGAGGTTTTAAGTCAGCATTGTTGTATCTCAAAGAGCTGTTTGGAATCAAATGTTTCATTGATGATATAGCCTGTGAAGCTGCAAGTTCAGAGACCATAAATTTGGATAGGAATCCAGAATCAGTTAACAGGTTAGATGAAAGAACGCTTTTGTGGGGCGCCTGAGTGGCTCAGTAGGTTAAGCCTCTGCCTTCAGCTCGGGTCATGATCTCAGGGTCCCGGGATGGAGCTCTGCATCGGGCTCTCTGCTCAGCAGGGAGACTGCTTCCCCCTGTCTCTCTGCCTGCCTCTGCCTACTTGTGATATCTCTCTCTCTGTCAAATAAATAAATAAATACATCTTTAAAAAAAGAAAAAAAGAAAACGACTTCTGTGAATTCTGAGTCTTCTATACCCTTCAGAAAAAGCAAGTGAGAAATGAGTCCCAGAATCATGAGGAGGTTGTTTCCAAAAGGACATAATCAAGAGAAGAGGTTTCCTCCTTTTGCAGGGGCTTGGGAGATGGAGATAAGGACATCATCTTTCCATGAAAGAGAGAAGGAGTAGTGAGAAAAAGATTGTATAGGCCTGCTCCAGACCTCCTGGAAAGCTGTCTCACCCAGTGGTGTCTGCTTCAGTTCCAGGCCTTTCCGTCCAGGTCAGCAGGCAGTGTGCAGGTTCAGCCAGGGTCTGGTCCTTTCTGTAGATGTGTTATGTTAATCTAGGAGTCTTTTCCCTGGAGCTTGATGGCTTAAGAGTTGGTTAGCAGTCTCTGATAAGGCCGAGTCTTTCTGGAGGTGTCTTTTCCAATAGACAAAATCTCCATATTGCAGGATGTGATGCTTAAGGTTGTTGTCTCCTGGGAGTGCACTGTGAGAAGACTGCTCTACCAAAGTGTGCTTATTTTTAATAGATGCAATTGGGCCTTTATAATTTTTTATTAACATATAATGTATTATTTGTCCCAGGGTACAGGTCTATGAATCATCAGGCTTACACATTTCACAGCCCTCACCGTAGCACATACCCTCCCCAATGTCCATCACCCAGCCACTATTAGGCCTTTACAATTTGAAGGAGGTCTTCTTTTATCAATTGTGGGTCAGAAGGAGGCAGGGGCCAAGTGCACTGGATGTCCTGTGAGTATCAAAGGGTGCCAGTCTTAGGATTTCCCATAAGACAGATCTGAGATTTGGAAGGACTGGTGGCAGCGCTTTCAGCCAAGGTATTTGGAGGGTCTTTATGCATTTTGCCAGCTGAGTTCTAATACTGAAGCTAGTGTATCTGACTAACCCTGAGGATTAAGGGAGGTATGGACAATGAAAGGACAGACTTGTCCAAGTTTGATCAGTAAATGGGTTCCCTGTTCACTCTGAAGTTTGAAAGGGTTCCTCGGATAGGGATAATCTTTTTCTTTTTCTTTTTTAAGATTTATTTCATTTTTTTAGAGAAAGAGCACTAGCAGAGGGAGGGGCAGAATCTCAAGCAGGCTCCATGCTGAGGGTGAAGCCTGATGTGGGGCTCAATCCCATGACCCTGAGATCACGATCTGAGCAGAAACCAAAAATCAGACATTTAATGGACTGCACCACCCAGGCACCAGGGATAATCTTTTCTAACAGAATTTTAGCCACAGGAGAAGCATTTGCTAGTGTAAATGGGAAAGCTTTGATCAGAGAGAAAACATACCAAGTTATGACTAACTTTTTATCCTCAACATCCTTGTTATGGGAAAACTATATAAAGTCCGTTTATCTGAACAGCTTTCCCTGGATTGTACTTTGGATGGGTGGGACAAGTGAGGTGGACAGCTTTTGTGGCCTTATTAATATTTCCCCACTAGTACTGCTTCATGAATGCTGTCGTTTTGTCAGTAGATCAACAGTGAAATGCACGTACAGTGATCAACAGCAGAAATTTTAGAACTTCTGGTAAGGCTGGGTTATTTGGTCCAAACCAGAGTTCTCTTTTTATCAAACCACTGAACAATTATTATATTTCCAATATTGTTTTCTCCTCTCTGGGGTCAGTTGGGTATCTCTGGTCAGTTTTTCCAGGTTATCATTGGTGAGAATATCCCTCTGGAACATGACAGAGGTTTGGCTACTGGTTCCCTTGAAAGCATGGTGGGTGTGTGGGTGTGAGAGAGAGAGAGAGAAACTGTCAACGGGGTGGTGTCCTTTGAATTCTAGGGAGTTAAGTCTGGAATGCCCCGGAATCTTAATAGTCAGAGGAGCCAGTAACAAAGTAGGGCATCCAGTAAATTATGGACATAGGAGCCTTTTATAATTGTATCCCAAATGGGGGCAAGGACACCTCGTTGTTTTCATAAAACTCCAAAGTCATGAGCTACACCAAAAGCATACAGACTGTCGGTATAAACGTTTGCAGTTTTCCCCTGGGCTAAGATACACTTGAGTAAAGGCGTGTAACTCAGCCTGTGGGGCTGCCATGGCGGGGGGGTGGGGGTGACAGTGCTGCTCGGTGCCTTCAGAAGGAGTTGCATGCGGTAGCATGCCCCAAATGGTATTTACCATTTCCTCTTTATCAATGGGAATACTAAGAATGCCCTGGATAAATCAATTCCAGTGAAAAAAAATCTGCTTTTAGTGGAAATGGATGTCAGTAGCATATGGGAGTTAGGGACAGCAGGATGCCCTGGGATAACAGTGTTATTTCATTGTTCAGAGGTCCTGGACTAACTTCCATCCTTGGCCACTGGGTTTTCTCACAGGTAAAACTGGGGCATTCCAGGGACTAGTGTAGGATGTGATGAGGCTTACATTACATACTCTTATGGGCTTAATACCTGGAAGTGCTTGGGTGTCTTTGTTTATATGTTGTTGATTAATGCTAAGGAGAAGTTTTGAGGAATCTCTTTGAATCTTGATGGGAGGTGCACTGTGGAATCTGCCGATGATCGACTGAAGATTTTGCCCATAAAGAGAAAAGCAGGGGCACCTGGGTGGCTCAGTGGGTTAAGCCACTGCCTTCGGCTCAGGTCATGATCTCAGGGTCCTGGGATCGAGTCCTGCGTCGGGCTCTCTGCTCAGCGGGGAGTCTGCTTCCCTCTCTCTCTCTCTCTCTCTCTCTCTGCCTGCCTCTCTGCCTACTTGTGATCTCTCTCTCTCTGTCAAATAAATAAATAAAATCTTTAAAAAAAAAAAAAAGAGAAAAGCAACTGATCCGACAGGAGTAAATGATCAGTGTCTCCAGACTCATCTATAGTGCCATCAGAGAAGGAACAAATAAAAGATGTCAAAGGCTGGTCTGATTTTTCTGGTTGGCTGTTTTGATTACTAACTAACAAATTCTAGAATTATTTGCCCCTTTTGGGGAAAGAAATTCCAGCCTGATACTTTTCTAAAAAAAAATCTCACCCCAGCAAATGAAAACGGAGAAAGAACGGAGAAAAGGTTGTGTATCTCTAGACAAAGGGAATAGGTTCAGAGACAGGAACGTGTTGAGGTTTATGAGAGACCCCTGCTATTTGAGCTGTTTAGTGCTCTGCTGTGGGGGCCGCATCATAGCAGGGGGGCCGAGCCCCGAAGAGTATGGCTCTGGTGTCAGTATGGACACACAGAGATTAAGTCCTGATCTGGAGGGTGGTTTCTGCAAGCCAATTCAGAGGGAGGATTGGTAAGAGCCCCTATAGTTTCTTGGAACCTCATTATTGGGAAGTTGGATCCTGGAAAGGCTGGCTGTGGGGTTAAAGGCTCCTGAAGTGCTCAAGTTTGTAACGTTCTTTATTCCAGTGCCCTGGCTCTTTGCAATAATAATAGCAGAGACTAGGAGGTTTTGGGTTTGTTTAGGAGCCTTCATTTGCCAAAGTTGAAAATTAAGAATTTTAGTGGTTTTTTAGGTGACTTACCTGGATGCGAGCCAGCTGCTGTGGCAAATGAACTAAATCTGGAGTGGACATCGTTTCACATTCCATCCTGGTCTTTTTAACTTAAAGGAGAAAAACTAGCCCATTAACAAACAGAAATAAATGCTACCCAGGTGGATTACATCTAAAGGAAGACCAGAACCTTGCTTAAAAACATTTTGGAATTGATTGTAATAGTCATGAGCAGGTTCATCAGGCTTTGTTTGCAAACCTGAATTTTATTCCAATCAGCAGGCTTAGGAAAAGCTACTGTAATTGCCCATAAACATTTCCCAATGAGTGTTCTAGCACCTTGCCCAAAATTAGGAGTTTGGTTATCTAAATCCCCTTCAGGATGTTCCATTAGGCTGGTTTCTTCAAGTGTTTGGCCTGGCCCTCACCAAGGAGCATGTGGACTAACTGATAAAAATTTGAGAAACCAGATTGGTAAGTTTGAGTATGTTAAATTCTTTAGCAACCTACTGGGCCCTCAGTTACTTTAGGAAACTCTCTATGGTTGGCAGTTTGGCCTTAGTCCAAGAAACATAAGAAACCTGGGGTTTATTGAGATCCTAAGAAGATTAACCTTTTTTTTAAATTTTTTTAAAGATTTTATTTATTCATTTGACAGACAGAGATCACAAGTAGGCAGAGAGGCAGGCAGAGAGAGAGAGGGGGAAGCAGGCTCCTGCTGAGCAAAGAGCCTGATGTGGGGCTCGATCCCAGGACCCTGGGATCACGACCCAAGTCGAAGGCAGAGGCCTTAACCCACTGAGCCACCCAGGTGCCCCAGAAGATTAATCTTTAAAGGGGCAAGGTTTAATAGGTTTAAGAGAGGAGAGAGTGGCAAGAGGTTTGGAGCTAAAGTAAGTGAAGTTTGGTAGAAAGAATAGAGGAAAATGGCATGGGAGCTGGGGCCTAAGGACTGGTGGCTGCCTCCTGTCTGGAAACAAGGGTGGGGGTGGGTGAGGACTTCAGAAGCAGTTTTGACTTCTTTCAACTGTTTGCCTCAGTTAATTTCAAAGTAGTATCTTGCAAAGAGGCAAACCTAGAATCCTGACATTTGGGAGCCTCAAGGTGCCAATTAAAATAGACATCTGGGGCACCTGGGTGGCTCAGTGGGTTAAAGCCTCTGCCTTAGGCTCAGGTCATGACCCAGAGTCCTGGGATCGAGCCCCACATCAGGCTCTCTGCTCAGTTGGGAGCCTGCTTCCTCCTCCTCTCTCTCTGTCTGCCTGCCTCTCTGCATACTTGTGATCTGTCTGTCAAATAAGTAGAATCTTAAAAAAAAAAAAAAAAGACATCCCCTTCAGTTTTTTACTTTTAGGGGCTACAGCTTCCTAATTTAGAGTAAAACAAGTTTGGGGAGAAAAAAACTTCCTCATGGTCATTGACATTCTAAATTACTTTTAGTTAAGTCGGTCCACTTAGTTTGAAATGTACATGAGAAGGGAATGTAGTTTTTATTTTTTATTTTATTTTTGGAGGGGAATGTAGTTTTTAAACAGAAAAACCTGGCCAGGGTCTCAGAAGAATGGCATTTGTATGACTGGAATCCCATCTCTTAGGTGTTTTTTGTTTCTCTAGAGCAAAAAGAAAAGTTCCTCAACAGCAAAGTTTCAGTAGGAATAGCCTGGTCCCAAAGCAGTCAGACTGAAGACCATCAGAATTCCAACAGAACAATCGGTTCCTAAAAATGGAGTCAGACCAAAGGCCAAACAAGTACTCTGAGAAAGGACAAGACCTTAAAACAAGTCCCAAGTTTAAAGCCTGGAAAGGTCAAGCATAAGGAGCGCAGAACTCAAAATCATCAAAAGACAGGGTCAGAAACCAGCAAGTCCGACTAACTCTGGGTCCTGGCACCTGCTCACTCCCCAGCCTTGCAGCTGTTGGGGGTCCCACTTCTGATCACCAAATACTGTTAACCTGAGAAAGAAAACTGCCACTGATTTCACCAGTAGCAGTGGGCTTTTTCTTCCCGAATAGTATAGAATTATAATTCAGGACAAGCAAGGTAGGCAAAACCGTAGGAAGTTCACAAAACGACGACTGCTGGGAGGTTAAAAGCAAGAAGCCCATTGGAGTAATCCAGGAGTTCTGAGTATAGTGGCCTTTCATTGGCTGACTTTAACAGAGTGTCATTGGCTGGGTTGTTGCTGGGGCAGGAGGAAAACCTTTCTTGCCCCTGCTGGGATCGTGAGGTAGTAAAGTACTGTCAGGCTTGTAGGATATAGTTCTTCCGGTTGGGTCCGAAATTCATGAGCAGACGTAGGGCAGAAGAGCGCCCCCTGCTGGCCATGACTCCATTCTAAGCAAGGTTTCCTTTTATTCTCGTATCAAAGTCTGGAGGAAATCAAAGGTTTATATGAATTATTTCCCTTTTCTTAAAAAAAAGAAAGATTATTTATTTTAGAAAGAGAACAAGCATGGGAATGAATGGGAGGAGGGCAGAGGGAGAGAATCTTCAAGCGGATTCCCTTTTGAGCTGGGAGCTAGCTGCAGGGGCTCTATCTCACAACCCTGAAATCATGACCTCAGGGGAAGCTGCGAGTTGGACACTTAACTGACGGAGCCACCCAGGAGCCCCATGTGTGAATTAATTCTTGAGAGAACAAGCTGGAGGCCGGGGTTCTGTTCACTGCACCTTTGAATTGGCAGTGACTTGTAGACATGGTTTGGCTTCTGTGGCCCTTTTCCTGGGGGCGTGTTCTGTTTTATTCTTTGTCCTGATTCTGATAATGGCTCCAGCTCTTCCCTATGGAGGGCCTGTAGATGGCCCATAATGTAGCATCCTTGTTGGTTCCCAGTTCAAATACATGTGAGTCCTTTGCTCTTGACACCCCCAGGCCATACCCAGCCATGGGGGTGGGCTCTTCCAGATTTCGCAGTGTGAGGGTTGGGCTGCAGCCTCTAGCTTTGCATGACCCCCAAAGGCCTACAGGAGCACCTGAGACCAGGAGCTGGGCACATCTGAGAATAATTGTATTCTACAAATGTGCGTGGCTGCCTGGTGTGGAAAGGCATGACTTCCCTTAGTGCTTTGGCCTCCTTTTCACTTGCATGTGGGAGCCTCACTTTTGCTTCCTACAGAGGAGTTGGTTGTCTGTTCTTGTTTCTTTTTTTTTTTTTTTTTAATCTCCTCTACATTTAAGAACCAAGATAAAATTGCCAGATTTGGCTGTTTTTTACCCCATAAGATGACCATTTCATTTGGTTCAACCTAATATTGTATGTAAACACACACATACATAGGGAGATACATTTTAAGGTAGTATTATATTGTTGATACTGTTCTATAGAAACCATTGTTCAGGATCTCTCCTGGAGTTATGTATATTCCATTTCTTGGGCATAATCTCTTTGAACTCAATCCCCAGTTGCCTTTTGTCCAGTCTGTTGTTTATGAGGGTTATTGTGTTTGGAATAAATACCATAGAGGAGATTTAATCTTTTGTGTACTTGTCAAATATATATTCTCTTTCTTTCTTGGCCACCAAATGCTAAGAAAACATTTTATTTTCAAAGCTTCTTTTTCTTTACATTTTACAAGAGTTTTTTCTATATGAATGCCACTGAAACCATGTGGCCTGTGGGGAGAAGTGGTCTGCCTGGTTGTCTCTTACTCCCCACACCTTATTCTCTCATCCAGTTAAAACAGGATCAACCCAGTACACTACCTGCTTCTCAGCATAGTTGTGTGGAACAGAAGAGATAATGTGAAGGCTCTGAGAATGGTTGTATGCTGAAGGAAGGCTTGTGTAGTGGTGGTATTAGTGGTCATAGTAATCACAAGAGAGTCCCTGAAAGCTTCTAGGTATACTTTATTAGCTAACTTTCTTCTCACCTTCTAAAAAGATTTTATTTATTTGAGAGAGTGTGCAGTGGAGGGGGGGTAGGGAGGGGCAGAGGGAAACCTAAGCAGACGCCACACTGAGTCAGAGCCGACTTGGGGTTCAACCTCATGACCCTGAAATCACATCCTGAGCTGAAAGCAAGAGTCGGACACTATGCCACCCAGGAGCCCAAGCTAACTTTATTCTTGTAGGAAATGCACTAATGTAAGTATTTGATTAGAAAGAATTCATGAACTAGACTGCCCTATTTGCCTGATCAATGAGGTCTTGTGATCAGTGAGCTCTGAGTGGGAGAGCTGAACTCTGAGGTTGGAGAACTGACCCTGGGGAGCTCTCAGTGCCTTGGCAAGTGTCCATGTTGAGGAAAATTTCACAGTCTGCTCACTCGGTTGCTTCCCAGGCTCTGTGCTGAGAAAAGAGCATCCTGGGTGAGTGTGGCTGGGATGGGCAAGGTGTGAGCTTGGCTTCTGTGGCTGGAGCGTGCCTTAGAGCCAGGGCTCAGGATGGCACCCTTAATTCTCTCCTGAGGGTCCCGGAGGGGGGGTCCTTGCAGGGAACAGCTGCCTACTCTGTGTGTATGTGTGTTCTCTTCCAGGCTGCTGACTTGGGACCCCCACAAAGCCAGAAGCAAGTCGGAGCCTGCCAGACCACCTGTGCCATGGATTCTAAGGTCAGCTCTTGGGCTTCTCCTGGAGGAATGCTTTGGGAGGGGGAGTAAGTGTGGGAGTGAATGTGACCAGGGCCGGTTTGTTTGTCGTGTGTGTGCTGTCAGTGTGGACCCCGCTGACCCCTTCTCTGACAGTGCTGCGGGAGGAGCTTCACATTCACAACTTACTGGAGCACAGTAAAGAAGAAGAAAGACCTTGTCTTGTCTCCTCGTCCTCTTCCCTCCACCTTGTGCCTGGTTGCTCACTGGAAGGGCAAGGCAACTTTCTGATTCAGGACCATTTAGAAACTCTAGAGTTCTTGGAAGCAATCCCCCGAGGTCATATTGGCCATTCCCCTGGCTTCAGCAGAATGGTACCTAAATGCGTTCTCTGTACTTCCCTTTTAACTAGCTGGAAGAGAAAATCATGGCCTATCCAGTCAAAAGCTCTCTATTCATCCACGTCCTATATAGTTTTTCTATTTCCCTTCTTTGCCAACTTCTATAGAGGCCCCCAGCCCCAGGGGCTCCTCTTTGTCCATGCTGTGTGCAGCAGCCTTTGTCCTCACCCGCTCTTGGGGGAGGTATGTGCAAAAAGTCTAAGGATGGTAAACTTGGTGGCCCACCATTTCTGAATTCTTAGCAACGCCTAGCCCCTGGCAGGTGCTCAAGGTGTAGTTGGATGCTCTCCTGAAGAGCAGAGACCGCCAGGCTTCTCAGCTGGGTATCCGGAGTGTCCGAGACATGGCAGGCTCAGCAGAGGTGGTAGCTGCTTGGCCAGAAGATTTCAGCAGCTCCTTTTGTCCAGATAAAGGTCTATTTCGGTACCCAAAATTCCCTTCTGTTCGGCGCCTTTCCTGTCCATTCTTGTCTTCTCTGTGTATGGATATATGTATAAGGTTTCCTTTAGTTTTTCTTGTAGGGCAAGTCTACTGCTGTACTGTGGTTGATCTTATTTAATTTTTTTTTAAGTAGGCCTCACAGGGCTTGAACTCACAACCCTGAGATCAAGACCTGAGCTGAGGTTTAGAGTCAGACACTTGACCGACTGAGCCACCAGGTGCCCCTATTTATTTATTTCTTTTAAGTAAATCCTACGCTTAAGTGGGGCTCAAACTCAGGATGCCGAGATCAAGAGCTGCGTGCTCTACCTACTGAGTCAGCTGGGTGCCCCCATTCTTGTCCCTTTTAACCTGGCAACTGTTGTGTCCTTTCCTGTATTGTGGAGATGTCTGCTTTAGAACAGCATTGCCATGTCATGCTGTGTGGCTCTTCCACGAGTGTTTTTGTCCACCTTGTCCATCTCTCCTGAAAACTCTCCAGTGGAGGAAGGGGGACAGAATTACTCCCAGTGTTTTCTCTTTTTCAAGGTGAGAAAACAAAGATGCACAAGTTGCCCAGTGTCTCATGGAGCTGGGGTTCACAGTGAAATCCTGAGCAATTTCCTCTTACATTTCAGAGTTTGGCCTCCATCACAGTTTTCATCCTGTTGTAGATTTTTCTAACTTTTTTCTTTGGAGGTTTTTCCAGTTTTTAAAAAAATGTGGCAGAATACATAACATAAAATTTACCATTTTAACCTTTTTTAAGAACACAGTTCACTAGCATGAAGCACATTCATGTTGTGGTGACACCATCACCACCATCCACCTCCAGAACTTTTCACCTGTTCAGCTGAAACTCTGTCCCCTTTAAATACTAACTCCCATCCTGCTGTCCCCGTTTGTGGCAGCTCCCTCCACTCTCTGTCTCTGTGAATCTGACTACTTGCAGTCCCTCAGAGAAGTGGAGTCAAGCAATATTTGATCTATTATGTGTCTGACTTACTGCTTGAACACCATGTCTTGTGTTGGTTTTTTTTTTTTAACTGTTACAGTACCGTACATCCACATTTTAGCATTCTTTTTTTTTAATTTTTTAAAATTTTAAAAAGATTTTATTTATTTATTTATTTGACGGAGAGGAGAGAGCACAAGCAGGGGGAGAAACAGAAGGAGAGGGAGAAGCAGACTCTTCACCGAGCAGGGATCCTGACATGGGGCTCGATCTCAGGACCCTGGGACTATGACCTGAGCCAAAGGCGGACGCTCAACCGACTGAGCCACCTAGGCGCCCCCATTTTAGCATTCTTCTTTGATTTTTTTTTCTTTGTATTTAGAGAAACAAAATAAGTACAATTGGTTTGTTTTTTTGTTTTGTTTTGTTTTTAACTGTATGGTGCTGTTTTTGCCAGGTTTAGGCACCTGGATTGTTCTAGTTTGTCAAAACACATTGGATAGCTTTCCATTTTTTTTCTCTATGCTGAAACTGATTTTATAGCATGAGATTTACTTTCACATATCTCCCTTTTTTTTTTAAAGATTTATTTATTTGAGAGCTAGAGTGGGAATGGGCAGGAGAGGAAGAGACTCTCAAGCAGACTCCCCACTGAGTGTGGAGCCCAACATGGGGCTTCATCCCATGACCCTGAGGTTCATGACTTGAGATGAAACCAAAAGCTGGTTGCTTAACTGAGCCACCCAGGTGCCCCTTGATCATTTCTCTTAACATGCTTTTTCCTGTGATTTAGAAGGATAGATGGCTGTCAAATTTTATGTCTTTTGAGACATCCATTTCAACTTTTATCACTGGAAGATCAGAAAGAGTCACATTTGGGCACCTGGGTGGCACAGTAAGTTGAGCGTCCAGCTCAGCTCAGGTGGGGAGATCCAGCCTCACGTCGGGCCCCACACTCAATGTGGAGTCTGCTTGAGATTATCTCTTCCTCTTCCTGGGGCCCTCCTGCTCATTCATTCATATTCTCTCTCTCTTTTTTTTTTTATTTATTTTTTATTTTTTTAAAAGATTTTATTTATTTATTTGACAGAGAGAGGGGTCACAAATAGGCAGAGAGGCAGGCAGAGAGAGAGGAGGAAGCAGGCTCCCCACGGAGCAGAGAGCCCGACGCGGGGCTTGATCCCAGGACCCTGAGATCACGACCCGAGCCGAAGGCAGCGGCTTAATCCACTGAGCTACCCAGGCGCCCCTCTCTCTCTCTCTTAAATGAATATATAAATCTTTTTTTTTTAAAGGTCCCAGTTTCATATTTGATTTCTCACAAGCTCTGTTTGTTTTTGGAATTAAATACTATTAGCTCTGAGCCCACTAGGTTTAGTATAGCCTCTTCTTGACCTGTGCCTGTCTAACAGTGTCTATCCAGCTGCTTTTCAGCTGGGACTGAGCATTCACAATCCAGCCCCAGCCCTCCTTTCTTCTCTCCAGGCCAAGACCTCTCCTTCAGGTAGAAATGAAGGGTTTTCTTGAGTTTCTGAGCTGTCTTGAGCCGCCTGGCCTCAACGTACCAGAATTGTAAGAATCTGATATAGTAGAGGTTTTATATGATACTTCCCCCCTTTTAAGAAATAATTCTGGAGAAGGAAAGGCTGAATCACAATACATAAGCACCTTGTTTATGCATTTCATTTATTTAAAACAATCTGTCCTCTAAAAACTGTCCTAAAAGTTTTCTGAAATTTTTTTTTATAATTTTTTTTTAAGATTTATTTATTTATTTGACAGCGAGAGAGAGAGAGAGAGATCACAAGTAGGCAGAGAGGCAGGCAGAGAGAGAGAGAGAAGGAAGCAGGCTCCCTGCCGAGCAGAGAGCCCGATATGGGACTCGATCCCAGGACCCTGAGATCATGACCTGAGCTGAAGGCAGTGGCTTAACCCACTGAGCCACCCAGGCGCCCAGTTTTCTGAAATTTAAAAAAAAAAAAAAAAAAGTCCTGAAATTTTCAGGACTTAGAAGACAAATAAATGTTACCAGCACCTTCATCTTCTTCTACTGAGCTTCTCTTATCCAAGTATGTGCGTGTTACATTTTCCTGGGAGATCTCAGTATCCCCAGCCTTTTGGATGATTCCCTTGCTCATCCTAGGTCTCTTTGCCTGCTCCGAGCACAGCTGGCTGCTGGGGTAGAAGCGCTCACCTTTGTTTGCCAAGAACACTGTCCCAGGACAGTCAATACCCCAGAAACAACCCTCCTGGCTCCCAGAGCGCAGATGCTGAGCCGAGCTCCCACGGCAAGTGGTGCTGGCAGATGAGGGGCCGAGCCCCTTGTGTGAGAGCGGGAGCCATCCCCATACATCTGGATTGTGGTGAAGGGTCATATCCTCCTGAAGCAAACCAAGTCTGCCCAAAGGGAGGCATTATCTGTGGTCATTACTGCCCAGGATTTATGGAAAATGGGCTGTCACACAATGCATCTTAGCCCACAAAGGAGACTCTGAAAAAGAAAGAGCTTCTAACTACTGGATGCATAGGTGATAGGGTGGGCTGAAGTTGCTAAAAGATACATGGGAGTTAGCCAAAGCATGCAGGTGTAAGGATGGCATCAAATGATATTTGCTGACTTCCCTAAAACAGCCTTTGGACATTCTTCCTCCAAAAGCAAGCTCACCCCAGCTCAGTGTTTTCAGGATGTCATGCAAATGTCTGCAGAATTAGAACTTTTTCTTTGGCACCTACGGGAGACACTGCTTAAAGCAGGCACTGACTGCAGACTTGACCTCTGCCCACTGGGTCTCACTGCCTTTTGGGCCCACAGAGTCATTCGGACATCTTGGCTCAGTAAGCTATTTCAGGCCCAGCTGTTCCCAGAGCTCCTGCCAAGCTCAGCTGCAGGCAGGGCCTCTGGGCCTGGCCCGGGTTCCCACACATCTCCCTGACTCCCTTTTTATCTTAGGTCAGCAATGGCTCAGGCCTCCAGGATGAGCGCATCACAAACTTGCTGGTGTTTGGCTTCCTCCAAAGCTGCTCCGACTCTAATTTCCACAAAGAGTTGGAGGTCCTGGGCCGGGAACTCCCCGTGCCGGCTCACCTGCAGGAGGAGCAAGACGATGGGCTGCAGATAGACGGCAACCGCTGCGGCCGCTTCCTGCCGAGTGAGGAGAGAGGTAGGCATCTGGCACAGTGGCTCTGCCCCAGATCTGGGCTTACTGTCTTCAGGAACCTGCAGGGAACCCATGTTCTGGAAGGGAGCTTGGGGCTGTCTCCCACCTCGTGTCAGTCCATCATAGATATTTGTGTCATATGGTGGCTTGGTCTGGACCTGATAACGCCAGTGGCGCAGGCCTGAGTTTCTACTTAGTTGATTTCCAGACTTCATGTCTCCTCACCCTCATCCCTGCGGTACCCCTTCTCTGCCATTGGTGCAGCCTCCACAGATGGAGGCTGTCCTGAGGGAGCAGAGCTGGGAAGCATGTTCAGAATCAGCCTCTCCTGAATTCTGAGCATGTTAGAATTCCATGAGGAACATTTTCATAAGGCATAGTCCTTGGACCCGACTCCAGCTGCCTGAATCAGTGTGCTCTAGGGTGGTAAGACTCCCAGGTGTGTATGAGGCATATGCCATGGTGAGAATCACTGCCCTAAAAGTCTAAGGTGACTGGTAAAGACCTGGACCCAGGCCTCCCAACCCAGCAGAGAGCAGAGTCAAATCCTCCTGCCGCCCGGCCATCTCCCAGCATAGGAGATTGCACTGCCCTCTGGTGGCCGTGGGGCAGACCGACAACTGATCCAGCCTTTGGACCTCCAACTCTATCTTAACTTGGGTGGATGGGATATGGCGGGAGTTACCCATGAGCCAGGGTGTGCCAAAGACTTTCTGTGGTTTAGGACCCAGGCAAGTTTAGGGGTGGCCCTAGACTTGAGTTAGAGCAACTGGTCCTCTCTGGGAAGGCTTAGGGAGGGCATGGGGGCAGGAATGGCTTGGTTCTCAGAAGCTGCTGCACGGATAACTGCAACCAGAGGCTGCCTGGGCTGTCCTTTGCTCTTCCGTACCATTCCTTGCCCTTAGACTGCAAAGCCTGGCTTCACTCAAAGGGCATTTGTAAAAGTGATTATGGGGCTGTATACCAGACCTCACCTCTGGTAGAAAACTGGCCTGTGGGTTAAGTACCTGACAAGATTTGGAAGCAAAAGGCAGAATAGAGGCTCTGTTTACCACAGTTCCGTTGGTGAATTCATTTACTCAGCTGAATACTGATTGAATCTGCCAGGACTCCTGAAGTTTGCTGGAACAAAGTAGAAAAGCTCAGAGAGGTCAGTGAGGCGGTGAGTGCGGCGGGAGCTCTGGGGAATCAGGAGAGACTGCTTGGCTGGAACTGCAGTTGAGCTGGCCTGTGAAGGAAGGGGTACATTTTGATTCTTTGGAAACTGGTAAGAGGTGACGGTAACAGCATCAGTAGACACTTGCAGGCGGAAAGACTGTTGAAGGTCGTGTGAATAGTTGGGTTTGGCTAGTGTGTTTGGAGGGAATAGTACAAGTTAAGGTCCAAGGTGTTTTGAGGCTGGGTTGCAGCTTGTCACTTCAGCAACTGTGAGCCCTTGAAGGAGTAGAGAAGTGATGTCCTAGCCATGCTCCACAGGTCATGGTCAAGACCAGTGAGGGGCAGGTGAAATGCTGAGGGCACAGGGTCCCAGCTGGTACCCCCGACCCCCTCAAAGCCTCTTTCACTTTTGCATCTCCATGCCCTGCTTGCCACAGCATATCGTGGAGAGTGGGCAAGGGCCTGGCAGGCAGCAAGAGGGGGCTCGGAGATTGCTATCATGACCCAGGTGAGAGCTGGCAAAGAACCCATACCTGGGTGGGGGCGCTGGTGACAGTAAGACAGACAGGGGTGTCTGTGCTCTGAGATAAGACGGGACGCCTCCTTGCATCATGTCATGTGATGGCTGCAAGCACTGCAGAGGTTGAGATGTCCGTCCTGGGTAAATAAGAAGCCAGTGGGAAGGTGCAGACACAGAAAAAATGGATTTCATGGGAGATATAACCACAGCTGGCATTTATTGAGAACTTACTAGGAGCTAGTAGGTACAGGATACATTCATTGACTCAATAATTTGTGCAGTTTATTGAGCACCTCCTGTGTGCCTTGCCTTATTTTCAGTGCTGTGTATTTGACAGTAAACAAACCATTTAAGAATCAGAGCTCTTAGGAAGCTTACCTTCTGGCAGGGGAGTCAGACCAAGAACATAGATAAATGGTTTAGTAGTGAGTGCTAAGGGAGGAAAAGGAGGGGGGAGGGCAGATGGCAGGGCAAGGGGGGTTGGTCTCAGACAGAGAGAAGGAGCTGCCCTTTCTGGCAGATGAGTGGCTCTAACTCTGGTTGGCGGCAGAGCCTCGGCCCTAACGGAGGCTACACCTGTTATGTGATGGGGCAGAGAACTGGCAGCCAGGAAGGGTGCCATCAAATTCATGCCTCAGCTGCCCATGGTCACAGATGCCCTGGTGTCCCTGTCCTTTTCACAGGCAAATATTGACTCTGTGTGCAGGGAGGGGCCTGTTTCTCCAGTCTTTCTGCTCACTTAGACCCTTTCCTGGCCCCAGCACCCTGTCCCGGCTGCCCTGAGCTGCAGTTTCCAGGTCCTCACACTGCAGCTCTTCTAGAATAAACCACATGCTTGGCAAGCCCACTGCGGTGAGCTGTGTGAACGGGCTGGCTGTCTTCCAAAGCAGAATCCCCTTCTGTTTCTGGTACAGGGTGGAGTGGGAGGGGTCAGACAGGGCCATTGTCTGAATCCGCTGTGTCTCTGTGCCCCTGTCTGAACATTTAGATTCTCAGGGTCAAGAGGAAATCATTCAGGATATCGCCAGGCAGCTCGCCAAAATAGGGGACGATATGGATCGCAGCATCCACCCAGGACTGGTGAAGAACCTGGCAATGCAGTTCATGAATAGGAGACTGTCAGAAGAAGTAAGTGAGAAAATCCACCACTGCCTTTCCCGGGTTAGGACGCATGAGAACTTTTTCAGTGGTCAGGTGTTTTTTTTTGTTTTTTTTTTTTAATTTATTTATTTGACAGAGAGAGATCACAAGCAGACAGAGAGGCAGGCAGAGAGAGAGAGAGGGAAGCAGGCTCACCGCCGAGCAGAGAGCCCGATGCGGGACTTGATCCCAGGACCCTGAGATCATGACTCGAGCCGAAGGCAGCGGCTTAAACCACTGAGCTACCCAGGCGCCCTGGTCAGGTTTTTTAAAATTTTAATTCCAGTGTAGTTAACGTAGACTTATATTAGTTTCAGGTATACAATATAGCAATTCGATAGTTCTGTATATGATTCAGTGAACATCAAGATAAGGGTGCTCTTAATCTCCTTCACCTGTTTCACCCATCCCCCACCCACCTCCCCTGGTAACCAGTGGTTTGTTCTCTATAGTAAGAATCTGTTTTTCAGTTTGTCTCTTGTCCCCCTTTGTTTGTTTTGCTTCTTAAATTCTACATATGAGCCAAATCATACGGTATTTTTCTTGACTGGGTTACTTCACAGCGTAATACTCTATAGCTCCATCCATGTTTTTGCAAATGACAAGCATTCATTTTTTTTTATGGCTGAATAATATTCCATGGTATATATACCCCATCTTTAACATATAATGTATTATTTGCTTTAGGAGTACAGGTCTGTGAATCATTGGTCTTACACAATTCACAGCACTTACCATAGCACATACCCTCTGCAATGTCCATCACCCAGCCACCCTGTCCCTACCTTCCCACCCCCCAGCACCCCTCAGTTTGTTTCCCGAGATTGAGTCTCATGGTTTGTCTCCCTTCCCCGTCACTTCTTGTCTTACTTTTTCTCTCCCTACCCCCACGATCCCCCACCCTGCCTCTCAAATTCCTCATATCAGAGAGATCATATAATTGTCTTTCTCTGATTGACTTATTTCTCTTAGCATAATCACCTCTAGTTCCATCCACGTCATTGCAAATGTCAAGATTTGGGGGGTTTTTGATGGCTACGTAGTATTCCACAGTATATATATATACCACATCTTCTTTATCCATTCATCTTTTGATGGACATCTAGGTTCTTTCCATAGTTTGGCTATTGTGGACATTGCTACTATAAACTTTCGGGTGCACTTGTCCCTTTGGATCTCTACATTTGTATTTTTAGGGTAAATACCCAGTAGTGCAATTGCTGGGTCATAGGGTAGCTCTGTTTTCAACTTTTTGAGGAACCTCCATCCTGTTTTCCAGAGTGGCTGCACCAGATTGCATTCCCACCAACAGCATAAGAGGGATCCTCTTTCTCTGCATCCTCGCCAACACCTGTTGTTTCCTTACTGGTTAATTTTAGCCATTCTGACTGGTGTGAGGTGGTATCTCACTGTATACCACATCTTCTTTATCCATTTATCAATCGATGGACACTTGGGCTGCTTCCATAATCTGGCTATTGTAGATAATGCTGCTATAAAAAATCCCTTCGATTAGTGTTTTTGTATTCTTTAGGTAGGTATCCAGTAGTATAATTACTGGGTCACAGGGTAGCTCTATTTTTAATTTTTTGGGGAACCTCCATACTGTTTTCCAGAGTGGCTGCACCAGTTTGCATTCCCAACAACTGTGCACAAGAGTTCCTTTTTCTCTATATCCTCACCAACATCTGTTGTTTCCTGTGTTGCTGATTTTAGTCATTCTGGCAGGTGTGAGGTGGTATCTCATTGTAGTTTTGATTTGCATTTCCCTGATGATGAGTGATGTTGAGCATCTTTTCATGTGTCTTTTGGCCATCTGTAGGTCTTCTTTGGAAAAATGGCTGTTTATGTCTTTTGCCCTTTTTAAATTGGATTCTTTGTTTTTTAGGGTTGTATAAGTTCTTTATTTTGGATACTAATCCTTTATCAGATATCTCATTTGCAAATATCTTCTCCCATTCAGTAGGTTGTCTTTTAACATTCAGTTGTTAATTAAACCATCGAGGTCTGTCCTCTCTCTCCTCTCAGACAGACCAGTGTCCAGTGAGGTGCCTCAGTTCATGACTGTCTACAACACAACTGGAAATAGAATCATAGCGTGGTTAATTGTCTTTCAGAAGAATCAGCTTACTTGACATTTAGGAAACTTGAACCTTAAGTCAGAGTCAAGCAGATTAACAAATCTAAGCAGATTAACAAAATGTATATGACTCTTCCACAAATAACTTATTCTTTCTTCGGTTTCAGAGAGTTGAATAACAATGTAAGTAGAGAATGTCAAGACACAAGAAAAGTGACATTTTATTTAGCCTGCTACTCTTAACTTGATGGTTATAATCAATGCACAGATACTAACAGAGCTTCCAACCCTTGCTGGGTCCCATAAGGTACTCTGTCCTTCCTGAAGAAACATCGTGGGAGAGAGAACTGTCCCAAGGCTGTTAAATCTATGTCTACAGGAGTTCAGAGGAGAGAAGGGTTCCATCCTTTGACTACCAGCTGAAAATGTAAATGCTCCTCACTACATACAAATGTATTTGTCCTCCAAGTTTCAGTCAGCCAGGTCAGCCTCTGCCTGCAAGCAGGTCTCCACTCCAGGGATCTCTCCTCTGGAGTTCTCCAGCAGCTGTCATAGACATTGTAATGTTCTGCCTTAGGCCCTCTCCCACAGTGTTAACTGAACTTTGCCTCTGAGTTGATGAGCTTGAAGGTCCTTGTGGGTCTAATGGTCTATGGGCCGCCCCTGCCACCCAGGCTAGGTGAGAATGGCACATTTAGGCCTCTTCATTCCCTTCCCTGGAGCTAGGTCTGCGCCAGTAAGATAGGTCTAAGACATCTTGGGTAGTTAACTAATTCTTAACTTTAAGTGCCTTAGAGGCAGGGAAGGACTTGGGCTTCTTCAGTTTCATCGTCTAAAGTTTACATACATGCCCCACAAAAATGAATTTGGTGAATGAGTGTCCAGCTGCGGGGAGTGCGCCCAGTCTCCCCTTTTCATTGTCTCTCAAAATTAAATCATTTCTCATTCTCTACTCCAACCTCCTCAGCTGTTTAATACGTTCCTCCCTGTGAAATGAAAGCATGTTTCTTTCTACTTAACATTGGAGGACTGTTTTCCTCTCATAGGGCAGATATTAATAAACTTGGTGCTGTGTGACCCTGTTTTTCACCCCTGCAGGACAGAAGGCAGTGCCTCGCTGCTGCGCTGGAGCAGGTCATGCAGACTTACCCTACAGACATGGAGAAAGAGAAGACCATGCTGATACTGGCCATGTTCTTGGCCAAAAAGGTGGCCGATCACACACCATCCTTGCTCCGTGAAGTCTTTCGCACAACAGTGAATTTTATTAACCAGAACCTGTTCACCTACGTGAGGAACTTAGTCAGAAATGTAAGAACCACTGATGTCAGCTCGTTGGCATTTCACTAAATCCTCTTGGTCTCTGCCTGCTCCCTCTAAGGTTTGGAAACCGAACAGAACTCTGCTACAGGGCTTCTATCATCCTTTCTCCCTCTGTTCTGGTGACCAAACCACAAGAAAGGCTTCGGGATCTTCTTGCTTAGGTAGAAAGGCTTGGTTTTGCTTCTGTGAGAAAGTTGTGTTGTAGAGGATGGTAATGAGCACCTAATGCCCTTTTGAGTTCCATCAATGTTATTTTTTTTTTTTAAAGAGAATCTTTTTTTTTTTTTTTTAGATTTTATTTGTTTATTTGACAGAGAGAGATCACAAGTAGACAGAGAGGCAGGCAGAGAGAGAGAGGGAAGCAGGCTCCCCGCTTAGCAGAGAGCCCGATGCGGGACTCGATCCCAGGACCCTGAGATCATGACCTGAGCCGAAGGCAGCGGCTTAACCCACTGAGCCACCCAGGCGCCCCCATCAATGTTATTTTTAAGACAAGCTACTCTCAGAACAACCTTCATAGGTATACTATGCTATACTATTGCTCGAATCAGAATAGGATGGTGTAGGTGGGAGGGGAGCATGAAAGAAGGTGTATCCTCAGCTGAGCTTCTTCCATGTCACCTTGTCACAAACATTAAGTATAATTTACTTTTTTTAAAAGATTTTATTTATTTGAGAGAGAGAGAACGCACAAGCTGGGAGGGAGGGGCAGAGGGAACAGGCTCCCTGATGAGCAGAGAGCCTGAGGCTCGATCCCAGGACCCTGGGATTTTGACCTGAGCCACCAGGTGCCCATAATTTACATTACCAAACAGGATGTTGGGGAGAGACCAAAATAGTCAAAGGGGAGAAAAACTGCTAAAATCTTCTCCATAAAACCTGTCCAAGATATTAAAAATAAGTTCTTTATGATGCTGCCCAAGAAGGGCCAATTCTTAAAGTTTGTTGCTTCACTGTAACTAGAAATTAAGTAGATGTATCTTACTGTAAATGTGAAAATAATAGTGAATGTTTGGGATTTTGTGTGTCAGAGATATAACCCAGGCATCTAACCCTGTTAATATTTACTGATAAGTCTCAACGCCTTTTTTATATCTGCCATGGCTTTCATACATGCCAGCATTTTTTTTTCTAAGGTGTTGTTTGTTTGTTTGTTTGTTTTTGAGAGAGAGACCACATGCAAGTTGGGGGGAGGAGTGGAGGGAGAGGAAGACTAGTAAGCAGGCTCCATGCCCAGTGCAGAGCCTGATGCAGGGCTCAATCTTATGACCTGAACCAAAATCGAGTTGGAAACAATAGACTAAGTCACCCAGGTGCCCCTATGCCAGCATTTTAAAACAGGAGAATGGGGGCGCCTGGGTGGCTCAGTGGGTTAGGCCGCTGCCTTCGGCTCAGGTCATGATCCCAGGGTCCTGGGATCGAGTCCCACATCGGGCTCTCTGCTCAGCAGCGAGCCTGCTTCCCTCTCTCTCTCTGCCTGCCTCTCTGCCTACTTGTGATCTCTGTCTGTCAAATAAATAAATAAAATCTTAAAAAAAACAAAACAGGAGAATGAATATAAATCTTCACTCAAGTATATTAAGTCAAGCTGAATTATTGGAAGAAGGTAAGCCTGAGAAAGTTCCTGGACAGCTTTCAACAACAACCATCTACAGGGGGAAAAGTGAGCAAGATGTCATGGCAATCTGTATTAACAGGTTACCAAATACTGAAAGGATGAGGGGCCCCTGGGTGATTCAGTCAGTTAAGCGTGTCTTCAGCTCTGGTCACGATCCTGGGGTCCTGGGATAGAGCCCTGCATCAGGCTCCCTGCTCAGCGGAGAGTCCTCTGCCCCTCCCCCAACTCGTTTTCTCTCTCTCTCTCAAAAATAAATAAAATCTTTAAAAAAAGTACTAGGGAATGAATCTCCATTCCTCAGACCCACTAAGGTGCTTCTTGGTACTGTAAGTGACTCAACAGATGTGAAGATCCAGATCTCAGCACCTGGGAAGCCTGTTTCTGTAGTTGTTCCCATCTAGCAGGGAGGAGGATGCAGGGCTTGAAGGATGACAGGACTCCAGAGACTCCAGAGAGTGTGTACAAAACTCAGCTTCACTTCTGTTGATTGTGGTTCCAGAGTCCCTAAGAACTGAGTCCTGGTTTGTGAATTAGACTGCCTAATTCTGGCTGTTTTTCCTTTCCTGCTGTAGGAGAGGGACTGAGTGGACACCTCTGCTGAAGCAAGACTGGCTAAAACGTGATATGACAACAAAGCAGCTGCCTCCAGCCGACATGGAGCTGTAGCCACTTAAAGTTCTTAGAGAAGATACTCATGAGATAATAGCTATTTATTTCTATTTTAGAGATGTTTTAAGCTTGTGATCCATTTAGACATCTTTACGTTAACATACTTGAATGGAAATATTGCACATTGTTGAATGAGTTTCATACCATCTTCTAAATCCACTACACATTGTGCATTTATCTCATTTCAGTTGTACTGTTCTTCACTTGAAAATTAAATTTAAGAACAGATTATAAGACAGAAGAGAAAAAACACAATGTGTTTTTTTTGTTTGTTTAAAAAAAACCCAACTTTACTGTTTGTTAAAGTGGAACCTTGGGGCATGATCTTACAGCAGGCCAGATCGGGTTTGAGGGCAGCAAGAACTGGAGACAGATGCACATACCCTCAGGAATGAAAAATTCTTCTCAAAGTAGGGAACATCGTAATACTAAGGAAGTAACAATCTTCCCATTTAAAAACCAAACACTGTTGTTACCGTGCATATGACCCCTTGGGGAAACATATGAACAAGAGTAATTAGGTACTAAGAAATACTTTCTTGTTACCAAAAACACTTTTCTGTTCCTTGAGAGTTTAATCAGAGGGGAAAATGAGGGGCGCCTGGGTGGCTCAGTCGGTGAAGCGGTTGCCTTTGGCTCAGGTCATGATCTCAGGGTCCTGGGATCAAGTCTCACATTGTGCTTCCTGCTCAGCAGGGAGTCTCCTCCCTCTCCCTCTGTTCTCTCAAATAAATAAAATCTTAAAAAAAAAAAAAAAAAAGAAAATGACTGCACCATTCAGCATTAAATGCATACCACACGAGGGCTGGGTTGCAACCTGGTTATCTACAATGTGTAGCAAATACTAAAAGCTGTGCAGTATGAAGGCCACCATTTGGAAATCTAGTAACGCTGTTGTGAATGTTTTGGAGTGGAAAAAAATTTTTTTTAAGGATTCATAGTATGAGGGAAACAAATCAAATCACACATACATACTCATCCATACATGTAATGTGTTCAGACTCTCACTAGGGGAAAGATACTTTCTACCAAAAGGAACAACTTAAATAGCAAGAGTCAATGCTAAGGGAAAAGGGCTCTAAAACAAATCATCCCAGACTCTCTGGTAGTACTTTTCGTAACACCTTCACCTGCCATTGTTTTTGCTTAAATTAACAGTAGGCCACCATTTTAATACAGTTTATACACATGTCTTGGTGTACATTTTTTTTCCAGGCCAAGTTAGACTTTCTCAGTCCATAAAGCAAAATTATCACCTCTTGTCCCCAAACTGGCATTATGAAGAGTCCATTGTATCAAAAACAAGTGGTCCAGTCTTGGGCACATCTCAGCCACAATAACTCAGGCATACCCTGGAAGTTAGTGGATTTTACACTGGGAACATAATCCTCTTGGATAGAAATTTTTAATTGAGATGTTTCCTCTTGTTTTTTAAATATTTGAATTAAGTGATGGAAATTCCTTGGTTAAAGAGAAATAACTTTCTCCTCCAGGAGATGCTTTGTGTATTTCAAAGTCAGATGGACTATTCAGAAGGTCCAATCATTCCTGATCTCACCAGACAGGATCAAGAACTGTGGAGATGCTCGGGGCTACCTTAAAGGGCCACAGCGCCAAAGCCTGCTATTATTTCCCAGCAATTTCATTGCTCACTGGGAACCTGAATAGGGAATGTCCTTTGGATGTTATGATCATGTTTTCAGAACCCGAGGGCAAAGCAAATAAGTGTGTACTTATGAAGACAAGATAATCTGAAATGATCCCTCCGAAGTCAGGGCATAAGGTTACCATATGAATAGAAAGAGGAGTCCATCAGTTATCTTCAGATCTCACTTTATTTCAACTTCCAATGTGTTCTCCCCAACACACTGTGTCTAACAAAGTACAATTCATAGATCTGAATTTTGTTCCTTTCCCCTGATGAAGAGTTGACTGGCCAAAAGGCCAGGAGGGAAGAGGAGCCAGAATAACCCACATAAATGGAGCAAACCAGAGCTGTGAAAGGAGAGCTAACGGAAATTCATACAGAAAAAGGAAATACGTGCACTTATGTGAAATGCTTATGTTAATTATCAAAATTACCATTTAATCCAAGTAATTTTGAGGAGATGAGAGCATTAGAACCAATAATACATTGAACTCAGTCAAGGAACGAGGTAGGAAGAGGCACTTTTAATATGAAGAAAAAGAGAAATGGAAGACTAGGTAGGATAGCAGGAAAAACACAGGTCTAGGGATAAAAAATTCTGTCTTTTCCTTTGGTGCTGGCCAAGGACCAATCTATGTAATACGATTATCTGGCTAGAAATCAGGAACCAGGTTATTCCGGACTCTGTAATAGGAAAGATTGTACTTCAACTTCCTTTTATTCCTGGAACATAGTAAAATGTCAAAACTTTTGTTCATAATAATACACCGATTAGCCAATTTGTCCTAGTGGTGCAAAGAGCACTCACTGAGTAAGATTACTATAAAAATTCCCCTAAGAAGCTGAGAAGGGGGCAAGGATCACCTTAAGCCAGCTGTTGCTTTTTAACTTATTACAAGGCCTTGCAAATATCCCTGAGAACATTTCCAACCTGAGCTTACGACTGGAGCAACTGCCTGGCTAGAGCTATTGCAATGTAAACATAAACATGTAGAGAACCCTATTGGTTTCAATTCACAGGAACATGGCAAGCCAGGCAGAGGCTAAATAGTCTTCTGTAAAAGGAAGACACGCTGTATTATTTTTAGTTAAATGACTGACCGTTTCCACTCTATGGAGCTGTGTATATGAGGTAACTAAGAAATAGTGGCTAAATTTTAAGAAATGGGTGTTCTATAGCCAAGGCTACTATTAACTTTACATTCCCTAGTGTGCTGTGGAATAGAACAGAAGATTTTTCACTGGAAAGTCCCCTACTGTCAGCTTCTGAGCAAGATGTACCTGTGGTGGTGCCTGGCCAGCTCTCTAAAGCTGGTGACCTCTTGGGTGTTGAGAGGCCAAGCAATGCCCAGAGGTATCCCCCACTTCACAATTCCTGGCATAAGCAGGAGAAATGGAAAAGAAGGAACAGATAAAGGGAGAGAGTGTCAAGGTGCTGCCTTCAAATCACTGGAAGATTCCCGTGTCAGACTGGTTTACCGTTGATGATGAGCAGAAAGACGTACTATCTGACATGTTAACGGAAAAAGCTAACGAACGATCTGTATCAGCAGTAACTGCTAATTCTGTAGCCAGAAGGCATCTCCTTCAGTATTTAAGGGGAAAATACCTGATAAAATCAGAAGTTGGGAATAACCCTGGACATAAACTTCGAACATGCTCAGTACTTAGGACTAGGCCATATGTTAACCATCGTACAAATCAAGAAAAGTCTCCCTTCAGTCTGGTGCGGTTGGCTGCCCTAGTGCAGTATATGACTGGCACAACCATTTGTAAGGAGCCTACCAACCCTGCTTGACAGGGTCACAAAAATGGTAAAAACCAAGAAAAGCACTAGACTTGGAGTCAGAAATAATTCACACCCTCGCCTTTGCCTCTCCTATGCTAGAAGACCTTTGAAAAGTCATTAAACTCTGAGGTTTCCTCACTCTGTAAACTGGGGATAAGGAATATGAATAGAATTCCAACTGTGAAGATGGACTAAGGTATGTGAGGGCGCTCTAGAACAATCCCTGGCAAGCTAAGTGTTCAACTATTATTTGTTAAAATGACCCACACTTTTTAAGGAAAAGGATAATACAGAAAAAATAGGTACCCTAAACTCAAACTCAACTCACAGCTGAACCTCCTAAGTGATGGATGATACAACAGGAGGAGATCACTAACGGCAGATCTCATTCCTCCATTTAAGAAAACTTCCCATACTGTGTTACTGAGTAGGGCAGCACCCCCTTATCCTCAGTGGTGGATGCCTGAAACCAGGTCGTCCTGAGCCCTATATATGATTTTTCCTATACATCCATCCCTGTGGTAAAGTTTAATTTATAAATTAGGCACAGTAGAGAGTAAAACAGTAAGATAGAACAATTATAATGAGTTATGCTAATGTGGTCTCTCCCTCAGAGTATCTTACTGTACTGATACTCACCCTTGTCCTGGCGTAAGATGCTAAGGGGCCTATGCGATGAGATGAAGGGAGGTGAATGACCAGGCACTGTGACGAGGCATTAGGCTACTACTGACCTTCTGAGGATACATCAGAAAGAGGATCGTCTGCTTCCAGACCGTAGCGCACCGCGCGTAACCGAGCCACGGGAAATGAAGCTGCAGACAAGGGGACTACTGTCATGCCTGTGAAGAAACTGGGTCAGGGGCCAGAAACTGTTTCTATAAGTAACCAAATAGTCAACAGGCTCTCTATGAAACATGATCACCACCTCAAGTTCTTTGATAAATTTGTGTAAAAAGACCTCAGAATTAAAAGGACAAAATCTTACCTAGAATACCTTTTTATTTCTATAAAGCATCTCTTAAAATAATTTCAAAATTCTGTGAGTATGACACTTGTCCACATCATGCCTTTAGGGAAAAAAGGCAAGGAGCAAGCATTACTTTGTATTATTATTAGAAAGAATTAGCACAAAGGCTGCGAACATTAATTTCCATAAGAAATTAATGGTAGCTGTGGTTCAAAAAAACCCCATCTCTGGGCTGTTAATTCCCCCAGGACAAACTCAGGGAGCAGCTGCATTTGACAGCAGAGATGGTACAGAAATGCAAGCAACAGAAGGTATCAAGGGTGCCTTTATGTGGTCAGTGTATGAACCAGATGGCTTTTCCATTTCAGTTGCTTTTCGGTTTCTAGAAAGCTTGCTAGAGAACAGTGATGATTCCAAGAGTCCCCCTGAGGCACATTGTAGATACTGATTTCTTTGGGCCCAGAATTATTATTTTAATACAGAGAGGATAAAATAGCATTCTTTAATTCTGGTATTTTTTCTCAAAAAATCTTCACTGGCTTTTTGCCAAGTTTTCAGAAATCATTACATTCAATAAAGCAATTAAGAAGAATTCTAGAGGACTTACACAAACTTTCTGAATAGTTCAAAGAATGAGGAATGATAAGTGATTTTTTTTTATAAATGATTTTTTTAACTCCACTTTTGAGCTCTGTAAATAAGCAAGTTGGATTTATTCTGAATTTGACTTTTACCTTAGATTCAGATGTAATGTAAGTTAGAAGGGGGAGAAGAAATGGCCTACGGCCAACCTCACCAAAAAGAGGGAAATGGGAGGTTGAGAATTTTTTTTTTCATAGCAAAAAATGGGAGCTGCTGTAAGAAGCAGTCCTTATCAGGGTATTTCCCTAACACTGCCAGAGGCAGAGGATATGAAAGTGAAGAAGGAATGGGGACACTTACGCATCCTATTACTCAGGAAATGACATTGATCTACTCTAGAGAAAGCCACTGGAAAAGAATATTAACCAGTAGCCAGAAAGATACAATGGGCCAGATCACTTTGGGTTAATGTTCAACAGATGGGGAGACAATTGGGGCGTGGCAGCATCCTGTCACACATCTTAGGCTCCTTTTGTGGAGAACACACACCCAAACATCCTTAGCCACAGATTGCCTTTTAGTAGCTCCAAAATAAACCTGGCTTCTACTAGTACTTTAATGTGTCTGAGGGTGTGAGGATGGGTTTGAGGGTCCAGAGTTTGAAAGTGTGAACACTGGAAGGAAAAACATTTTATTATGAAAGAGAAAAAAAAAATCAAGATAACTCACCAGTTTGCTCTTACCCTATGCAAACACAAAAGTAGCAATTAGGATACAGAGTAACCCAATGTCAGAGCCAACTGTCAGAGTCCAAGGAAAACAGTCTTTCCTAAATTAATTGCATTCCCCCCCACCTCTAGCTACTCTAATCAAAGTGCACCAAAATGCTTAAGAATATCACTCCCTAAGACATGAAAACTCAGAACATAAAGACATACTGCAGGGGTGCCTGGGGGGTTCAGTGGGTTAAAGCCTCTGCCTTTAGCTGGGGTCATGATCCCAGGGTCCTGGGATGGAGGCCTACGTTGGGCTCTCTGCTCAGCAGGGAGCCTGCCCCCCCCCCCCCAGCCTCTCTGCCTACTTGTGATCTTTCTGTGTGTCAAATAAACAAATAAAATCTTAAAAAAAAAAAAAAGACACACTGTATAATAAAGTTGAACAGACAAATACACTTCAGGCCTTTCCTCAAACAACTTTGACATAATATTGCTTTAAGGAGAAGATTTCATTTTAGAGTATAAATTTAAAAAAGAAAGCACATTTAAAACATAAGTTTTGGTGATCAGGATAGTAAAGTAATTTTATTACAAATTCCAGGATCTAAAAAGTAATTTGTTACATTTACTAAGATAAATCTGAGATGACCTGTACCAAGCGTGTGTGTCCTGCATAGTGACTCTGATCCTCCCGCATGAAAAGACACAGTCCCACCCTCCTTTAGGGATGGGATCTGCCAGATGCAAGAAAGTTATGCTGATTCTCAACTAACACATACTGATTAGAATCATTTTGGTTTATCACTCTGGCATGTGGACCGTAAAGAGTTCAGGGAAGAAGTCTTAATTCTTGAACTGTGAAAGCCAAACTAGAATCTCAAGGGTAGCCTCAAGAAATGCAAGCTTCTCTTTTGCTACTTTTTATTTCAGTGGTATTTAGGGAGACTTTCTGTATTTAGTGAGAGTTATCATTCAACTGGTCTGTAAGACCAAGTACAAAATCTTTATCACACAGAAAGAGACCGCAGAGAGGCTAGCTGACCAGTAAGAAGACTGAGGCCAGATAAAGGGAAAACACAGAGCCCAGAGCATAGACTGTAACCATCCAGCAACAGAGATGCTGCCAGCAAGTAACCATAAGCTCCATAGGGTGGCCATATATAAAAGAGCCAGAAGAGACCTCGATAGGCCATCTAAGTCATCCTGCTTGTAAATCAGACAAATACTGCGCTCCAACCAGTTATTTGCCCTTGCATTCACAGGCAGGGAACCCTAGGTCTCTTTTATATTTGTGTTTTTTTAAGATGACTAAAGGCAACATCTTTATAAGGTGGAGCTGTAGGAAGCATCAGGGACTTAGTGGGCCCGGAGCAAGCACTCTCCCATGGGGCCTTATAAAGAACCTGGGGGTGAAGAGGAGCAGGGCAGTACCTGAGAGGCAGTTGAGACATAATATCCTCACGCTACAGGACTAAGAAGGTGGGGAAGGAAAGAAGAGCTACAAAGGAATGGCTGCAAAACAGCATGTTCATCAGGAAAGATGAAATTCCAAGGGCAGGAATAAATCAGCAGCTGAGGAGCCCACAGCCAAGCCCTCTTGCCTGGGAACTTCTGTCCCAGATTCTCCAAAATTAACCATTTCCCTCTAGAGCTGTGGCTCTCCACGGGAACAATTTTGCCCCCAGGGGACATTTGGCAATGTCAAGAAACATTTCTGGTTGTCACAACTGGGCGAAGGGTGCTACTTGCATTTAGTGGGTGGAGGCCAGGGATGCTGCTAAACATCCTACAGCACACAGGACAGCCTCCTTCAACAAGGAATTAATCACGACGTCATTAATGCCAAGGCTGAGAAACCCTGTTCTAGAGGGAGTGCTTGACGCATAAGATGCCGAATTTCGCAGCAGTCAAGGCCCTTGGAGCTTACAGTCAGAACAATGTGATTGCCCTCTACCTGAAGCCCTACTGTGCGGATCCATCACTGCCTTGTTGAGCAGAAGTCCCCCATTATCCCAGAGTGTTCCACAAATGTCCAAATCAGCTGTTGGCGGTTCAGATTCAGTCAGTGCAGCTAAAACCTTACATCTTTTATGTCTTCTTTCTTTTCTGAAAAATCTGCTATTTCTTTCTCAGAGCCAGTGCTACCCCCACTGCCACAGCCAGGATGGCAATGGCGGCAGCCCCTCCAAACAGCAGTATAGACTTGCCCTCAAACAGGGGGCTGGCCTTCTCTTCAGCAGGGGAGGGGCCTTCCAGAAGACCCTCTCTCCTCACACGCATCTCCTCTTCACTCAGCAGTGTTGCTGTGGGTTCCAAGGTGGGGATCACCTCAGCTTCCCATTCAACAGATTCAACCATTGCTGCTTTTGTCTTCATTAAGTTCTCTTCTTCAAGTTCCACGAACAAAGACGTAGCAGGGCTGACTTTCTCCACTGTCATCCCTTCTGTGTCAGGCTCCCTCATCTCTAGCAAGGAAGTGGCAGTGATATGTGGAAGCAAGGGAGCTGGTGCTTCGGGGAGCACCTCCTGAAGCTCCTTCGTTGGCAAGATGACGGGTGCCACAGCAGCCTCTTCCACGCTTTCAGGAATTTCTTCTTTCTCTACATGCACAATGTCAGAATTAGAAGAGTTGTTCTCACTCTTCTCTCCAGCCCCATTGCTATCTAAGCTTTTGACTTCTTCAGGATCCATTGCAATCTGCTGCCAGGACTCAGGACCTAGGGACACTGGGAGGCTTTCTGTGTGCCAACTCTGGCTGGCTGACAGTGAAACAGGTAAGCTCTCTGACTGCCAGGAAGTGGTCACAGTAGGAGACTCTGGAGGACTGACTTGTCCAGAGTTGTCACTGGGCAGGATGTAAATGTCATTGCTATCTTCTGCAACGATTCCAGGGTATTCCTCCTCCTCTGTTTCAAGGTTAAAGACAGTGCCCTAGAAAAAAAGGAGGAGAGTCAATACAAAGAATGGTAAATACATTTAAATAAATGTAAATCTGACATGCCTGGGTGGCTCAGTCAGTTAAGCAGCTGCCTTCCGCCAAGGTCATGATCCTGGGGTTCTGTGATCCAGTTCCATGTCAGGCTCCCTGCTCAGTGGGGAGCCTGCTTTTCCCTCTGTTGCTACCCCTGCTTGTGTTCTCTCTCTCTCTCTGATTGATAAATGCATATATATGTGTCTGACTCTTGGTTTCCATTCAGGTCATGATCTCATGGTGGTGGGCTTGGTCCCATCGGGCGTCCGGCTCCACACTCAGCACAGAGTCTGCTTGAGATTCTGTCCTTCTCCCTTGGGCCCTCCTGGTTGTGCGCACACTCTCTCTTTCTCAAATAAATAAACAAACATTTAAAAAAATAAAACCAATATAAATCTGGAAAAAAATTCTTTCCTAAACTGAAGTTCTAGAAATAAATACATTGTCTAAGCCCATGTAGTTTCTGATTGAAGCATTTACCTGTAGACCATTGCAGAGGAAGAATTTTTAACAACACTGTCCTCAGACCAGTTTCCTTGAAGCTAAAAAAACCAAAATTTGATTTTTATATTTAACTCAATGTATATATATTTGAAGTGATAATGCAAAACAGCAGAGAAAACAAAGGCAAGAACCTTGCTCTCAAGGAACTGTTCATTTAGGCAATGCTATCCTACGGTGCAAGTGCTAGTAAGAGTTGAGATGGGGGAAAAAAAAAAGAGTTGAGATGGGAGGATGCTGACTTTTTTCGGTGAGGACTGCAGCAGGCAGGAAAATGACAGAGCTTCCTGGAACATTTTAGGTATCTGAAGGACAGGTCAGGTTCCATGGTGAAAGCCACGTACAGATACACCACCAGCAAAAGCACAGAAATTTTTAAGAGGGGAAAAGTAAGTAACCCAGTTTAAGTAGTGCACAGTGTACATGAAGAATAGAAAGTTCAGTTGGGAAAGGGACCCTGGGAAACCCGACAGAGAGCTAAGAAATATGGACTCGATTCCAAAGGAAATGGTTAGTCAATGGAGTCTTTCAGCTCCACAAGGACAGCTCCACTTTAAAATTATGTGAGAGCAGTGGCCAGAGGAAAGCCAGAAATGCAGGACTCAGCCTTCTCTCTCTAGGAAGACTCTTCATGCCAAAGTAATAAAGATAAATAATGCCAGTCCTGGTTTTCACATTTAGCAGTTTAGTTTAACAGGAGCCAGCATGTGCTTATTGCCTCAGTGTTACAAGAATGAGATGAGACTCGATTTTTGTTCTTAAAAAATTCACTGTCTAGATTTGAAAACTGACGTATGAATAACTAATTTCAATAGGATACAGAAAGCTTTAAGACACATATATGCACAGGATGGTAGGGGAACCCAGAGGTTACAATGTGATCGGGAAGGCATGAAGAGGGGCACCTGGCTGGCTCAGTCAGTAAAGCATGCGAATCTTGATCTTGAGGTCATGAGTTCAAGCCCCATCCTGGGTATGGAAACTATGTTAAAAAAAATAATAAAAAAGGCAGGAAGAGAACCAATAGACTTCAATGTTCATAAAGACCTAATGAAAGCTTTACAGAATGTCTGGATGACACTCAGACATGCTACAGAGAGTCTGAATAGGATTATGTAAAGCAAGTTAATTCCTATTTTATTTTGATTATAGCTGCTATTCATATGAAGTAGAATAATTTCATTAGTCAATCAAGACTAAAAACTTCTTGCATAGGAGCACCTGGGTGGCTCAGTGGGTTAAGCCTCTGCCTTCGGCTCAGGTCATGGTCCCAGGGTCCTGGAATTGAGCCCCGAATCGGGCTCTCTGCTCAGTTGGGAGCCTGCTTCCCTCTCTCTCTCTGCCTACTTGTGATCTCTGTCTGTCAAATAAATAAATAAAATCTTAAAAAAAAAAAGATATTCCCACATCTTGGGCTTCCATTATGGCACCACCACAACAATAAAATAAATAAATAAATAAATAAAATAAAAAAGAAATTGGTGTTCTTTTAAAAAAATCTTATACTCCTTTTTTTATATTGATATTTACATTCAGAAAACTTACATAACCTAACACTGACCATTTTTAGGCACACAATTCAATGGTTTTTAGTTTATTCATTCACAACATATGCGAACACCACCACTCTTTAATTCCTGAACATTTCCATCATCTCAAAGAGTAAGCTTCTGCCCTCCACTCCCAACCCCTTCCTCCTTCCCCTGGGAAGTTCATATAAATGTAAGCACGCAGTACACGGCCCTTTGTGTCTCGGCTCTTTCACTGTACATAATGTTTTCAAGGCTTGTCCACATGGTAGTGTGTATCAGCACTTCTTTCTTTCTAAGGCTTTGCAGTATTTTGTTGTAGGGATAGACCACATTTTGCTTATTAATTCATCAGTTGGTTGACATTTGGGTTGTTTCTCAAATGTTCTGGTGACTGTGAATATCCACATAAAAGTTTTTGTTTGACCATCTATTTTCAGTTCTTTTGAGGATAGAGCTAGAAGTGAAATTGCTGGGTCATATAATTCTATGTTTAATTTATTGAGGAACTGTCAAACTATTTCCCAAACCAACTGTACCATTTTATATTCCTCCAAGGAATGTAGAATTCCAGTTTCTCCACATCTTAACACCTGTTACTGTCTGTTTTATTTTTTTATTAGAACCATCCAATGGGGATGTGAATCTCATTTTGGTCTTGATTTGCATTTCACTAATGACCAATGATATTGAAGATCTTGTCATGAGCTAATATTAGCCATTTATCTTCTTCGGAACAATGTCTATTTAAATCTTTTGCCCATTAAAAAATTTTATTGTTGGGGCACCTGGGTGGCTCATTTGGTTAAGCATCTGACTGCTGGTTTCCGCTCAGGTCACAAACTCAGGGTTGTGGGATCAGGCCCCTGTGCTTGGTGTAGAGTCGACTTGAGATTCTTTCCCATTCCTTTTCCCTCCTCTTTTGCTCCTTCCCCCGCTCTCTACCTAAAATAAATAAATAAAATCTTTTAAAAAAATAAAAATTCAGGGCACCTGGGAGACTCAGTGGGTTAAGCCTCTGCCTTCAGCTCAGGTCATAATCTCAGGGTCCTGGTATCGACCCCCACATCGGATTCTCTGCTCAGCAGGGAGCCTGCTTCCCTCTCTCTTTTTTTTTTTTTTTTTTTTTTAAAGATTTTATTTATTTATTTGACAGATAGAGATCACAAGTAGGCAGAGAGGCAGGCAGAGAGAGAGAGAGGAGGAAGCAGGCTCCCTGCCAAGCAGAGAGCCCGATGCGGGGCTCGATCCCAGGACCCTGGGATCATGACCTGAGCGAAAGGCAGAGGCTTTAACCCACTGAGCCACCCAGGCGCCCCCCCTCTCTCTTTCTGCCTGCCTCTCTGCCTACTTGTGATCTCTGTCCGTCAAAGAAATAAAATAAAAATCTTTAAAAAAAATTTAAAAAATAAAAATTCTATTATATTTTTATTATTGACTGTTAAGACTTTTATTCCTTTTAAAAAATATTTTTCTTTTTTTTAGATTTTGTTTATTTATTTGACAGAGATCACAAGTAGGCAGAGAGAGGGGGAAGCAAGCAGGCTGCCTGCTGAGCAGAGAGCCTGGTGTGGGGCTCGATCCCAGGACCCTGGGATCATGATCTGAGCCAAAGGCAGAGGCTTTAACCCACTGAACTACTACCCAGGCACCCCCAGGACTTTTACTCTTAAACAAGACTACTACTGGGGCACGTGGGTGGCTCTGTCGTTAAGCGTCTGCCTTCAGCTTAGGTCATGATCCCAGGGTCCTGGGATCGAGCCCCTCAACGGGCTCCCTGCTTCCCCCCTCCCTCTGCTTCTGTTCCCTCTCTCGCTGTGTCTCTGTGTCAAATAAATAAATAAAATCTTTAAAAAAAAAAAAAAAGGGCGCCTGGGTGGCTCAGTGGGTTAAGGCCTCTGCCTTCAGCTCAGGTCATGGTCCCGGGGTCTTGGGATCGAGCCCCACAATCAGGCTCTCTGCTCAGCAGGGAGCCTGCCTCCTCCTCTCTCTCTGCCTGCCTCTCTGCCTACTGGTGATCTCTGTCTGTCAAATAAGTAAAACCTTAAAAAGAAAACAAAACAAAAACAAAAACAAGACTACTTAGTTGGTATATATGCTGCCGAAGCCAGCACAAGACTACTTAGTTGGATATTAAAATAACCAATTGTTTGGGGGCAAGGATACTTGTAAACAAAGTTGAGGTTAAAGGAAACAGAGGGGGTAAAGTACTAAAGTAACTAGGAGTCTATGCCAGTTAATAATCTTATTTTTTATTTCATTTTGTATTTTTAAGATTTTATTTATTTATTTTTTGGGGGGAGAGAGAACGAGCTTGTGCAGGTGGGGTGTGGACAGGGCAGAGGGAGAGAGAGAATCTTTTTTTTTTTTTTTAAATTTTTATTTATTTATTTGACAGATAGAGATCACAAGTAGGGAGAGAGGCAGGCAGAGAAAGAGAGAGAGAGAGAGAGAGGAGGAAGCAGGCTCCCCGCCAAGCAGAGAGCCCGATGCGGGACTCGATCCCAGGACCCTGAGATCATGACCTGAGCTGAAGGCAGTAGCTTAAACCACTGAGCCACCCAGGCGCCCCGAGAGAGAGAATCTTAAGCCGGCTCCACGCCCAGCCTGCCCAATGCAGGACTTGATTTCACCACCCTGACATAATGACCTGAGCTAAAATCAAGAGTCAGACGTTCAGCTGACTGAGCCACCCAGGCGCCCCTTATTTTTAAAAAGATCTGCCATTAGCATTATTTCCTCAAATGGGCTCCTCTCCCAGGCTTCAAAATGCATAGAAATGAGACCTTCACGGCTATAATATTATGGGATTTAATTTCTTTTAAACTCTCTTTTCATCAGTTACAATGGTAATATAAGACCACTCAACAGTTCTGGGACTTGGTCACTAATGCATGATTATAGAGTCACTTCACAACAAAACACAGTGCATAAGGACTGCACACCCATCAACAGCTGAAATCATTAATTACAGATAGCCAGAAGATAACACTTATCCTACTGAAGAATACAAACTACAAACAGCACTTCTCCATCATTTCTCTATCTTATCCCAATTTTAAGTTTTTATTTTAGCTAAGCATCTACCTCATCATCATCCTCTCCTTCTGTTTCATCAGGAAATACTAAATATATCTCAAAATATTCTTACTATATATTAATATAGCAAAATATAGTTTTCCCCTCCTCTCAACATTTTCTGCTATTACTCTAAAATAAGCAATCATTATCTTTCACCAAAACTAATGCCAAAGACTCCTGTCTCCTTGATGTTGCAATTCAATTTGGAGACCAAAAAAATATTTCACCGGTCAGCTAAGCCAAAATTCTGGGAGTCATACTGGATTTCTACTATTCCTGAAAGTAGTTTGCTTCTTATTGCTGTTTAGATGTCAGTGATAAAACACTAAAATCTCTGCCTCCTGCCAGGAGTTTGCGCCTGGGTGGCTCAGTGGGTTAAAGCCTCTGCTTTCGGCTCGGGTCGTGATCCCGGGGTCCTGGGATCGAGGCCCACATCGGGCTCTCTGCTCCACAGGGAGCCTGCTTCCTCCTCTCTCTCTGCCTGCCTCTCTGCCTGGTTGTGGTTTCTCTCTGTCAAATGAATAAAATATTAAAAAAAATATATATATATAGTTTAAAACCTAGAGAAGGAGGGGTACCTAGTTGGCATGGTCAGTGGATAATATGACCCTTGATCTTGGGGTTTAAAGTTTGAGCTCCGCACTGGGCATAGAGATTAGTTAAAAATAAAATCTTTAGAGGTGCCTGGATGGCTTAGTTGTTAAGCATCTGCCTTCAGCTCAGGTCATGATCCCAGGGTCCTGGGATCAAGCCCCGCATCAGGCTCCCGGGATCAAGCCCCGCATCAGGCTCCCTGCTCTGTGGGAACCCTGCTTCTCCCTCTCATTCCCCCTGCTTGTGTTCCCTCTCTCACTGTGTCTCTCTCTGTCAAATAAATAACATCTTTAAAATAAATAAAATAGGGGTGCCTGGGTGGCTCAGTGGGTTAAGCTTCTGACTTCGGCTCAGGTCATGATCTCAGGGTCCTGGGATCGAGCCCCACATCGGGCTCTCTGCTCAGCAGGGAGCCTGCTTCCCACCCCCCTCTCTGCCTGCCTCTCTATCTACTTGTGATCTCTCTCTGTCAAATAAATAAATAAAATCTTTAATAAAAAATAAATAAATAAAGATAAAATAAAATCTTAAAAAAAAAAAAAGAAGAGAGAACAACAGAGCTGGATCTTAAAGATTAAGAACTAAAAGATGGGGCACCTGGGTGGCTCAGTGGGTTAAAGCCTCTGCCTTCGAGGGTCCTGGGATCGAGCCCCACATTGGGCTCTCTGCTCAGCAGGACCCTGCTTCCTCCTCTCTCTGCCTGCTTCTCTGCCTACTTGTGATCTCTGTCTGTCAAATGAATAAATTAAAAAATCTCTAAAAAAAAAAATTAAAAAAGAACTAAAAGATGAAAGAGATGAGAAAGATGCTCCATGAAGCAGAAAAGCATAAACAAAAACACAGCACTGAGAAACATCATAGTATATTCAGGCCAATACTAGCTCTTCAGTATTCCAAAGCATGAGATGAGGAGTAAAAAAAGATGAAGGTTGGGGCTCCTGGCTGGCTCAGTTGAAAGAGTAAGAAACTATTGATCTTGGGGTCATGAGTCTGGGGTCATCCCATGTTGGATGTAGAGATTACGAGAAAATTTTTTAAAAAAATAAACTCCTATGAAGTTGTATTTACCTACCTCTTTGCCAGAACACAATTCTAATTAGTCATGCAAATCCTCTAACACTCTTTACAAAGGGAGTTCTCTTTGCCACATAACATATATATTTATATTTATAAACAGATATACATATGTTTATTAAATCATCTCTTCAAGGAGTGCCACTGTGAAAACCAGAAATAAAGGCTCATATAAGGAATAATTTTACAAGGAGGGAAAAAGGTAGTAAAGTAGTAATAGTATAAGGTAGCATGAGGTTTATAATTGTCCTTTATTGATTTTTTTTTTTTTTTTTTTTAAAGATTTTATTTATTTATTTGATAGAGAGAAATCACAAGAGAGGCAGGCAGAGAGAGAGGAAGGGAAGCAGGCTCTCCGCTGAGCAGAGAGCCCGATGCGGGACTCGATCCCAGGACCCTGAGATCATGACCTGAGCCGAAGGCAGCGGCTTAACCCACTGAGCCACCCAGGCGCCCCCCTTTATTGATTTTAGTACACATTTTATTTATTTGCTTTCTCAAAATCTCCAAATGAGAAATTAAATATGGCCCAGCAGCTTTCAATCCTCTACCCTCAAGCTCTGCAAAGTAGTTAAAAAGAAGAGTAATGAGGCCTTGCTGACACTTAAATGTTAATTCATGGAGAGCAAACTACCACTGTCTTTCTGGATATAAAATAAGTATATGTCTCTATGTCATGGAAGGCGAGTATTTTCCCTGCACTCTTGCTGCGTTTGACAAAGATCCTGGTTTTACTGAAAAATGAATTCAACTTCCCCCACCCCCCATTACGGTAGATACCATCACTAACTCAGAACAGAAAAGATGAATCTAAGGTAGCATCGGCCTTTAGATAAAGGCTCAGTTTGAATTTTATAAAACAGAGTAAGTAGTGGTCCATTTCAAATCTACTTCTAATTATCTGTCTCCTCCAGATAAAAAGCAAGAGGGCAACGTCATACAATATTTAGAATAATATATTATTTCTTCTTGGGCACATTAAATGTTTTCCCAGGAAACCAAATATAAGGCTGCAGTATAGGGAGAAGGTAAGGCCAGTCTTTTCTTTCTTGTTTTTTAAAAAAATTTTTATTTAGGGCGCCTGGGTGGCTCAGTGGGTTAAGCCGCTGCCTTCGGCTCAGGTCATGATCTCAAGGTCCTGGGATCGAGTCCCGCATTGGGCTCTCTGCTCAGCAGCGAGCCTGCTTCCCTCTCTCTCTCTCTGCCTGCCTCTCTGTCTACTTGTGATCTCTCTCTGTCAAATAAATAAATAAAATCTTTAAAAAAAATAAAAAAATAAAAAAAAATAAAAAAAATTTTATTTAAATTCAATTTAATTAACATATGGTGTATTATTTGTTTCAGAGGCAGAATTCAGTGATTCATTAAATGCATATAATGCCCAGTGTTCATTGCATCAAGTACCCTCCTTAATGTCCATCACTGAGTTACACCATCCCCCCCCCACCTCCCCTCCAGGAACTCTCAGTTTGTTTTCTATGGTTAAGAGTCTCTTACGGTTTGTCTCCTTCTCTGATTTTTATCTTATTTTATTTTCCCTTCCCTTCTCTGATGTTCATCTGTTTTATTTCTTAAATTCCACACGAGTGAAATCATATGATATTTGTCTTTCTCTGACTTATTTTGCTTAGCGTAATACCCTCTAGTTCCATCCATACAGTTGCAAATGGCAAGATTTCATTCTTTTTGATGGCTAATATTCCAGTGTGTGTGTGTTTGTGTGTGTGTGTCATACACATACATACACCACATCTTTATCAATTCATCTGTCAATGGACATCTGGGCTCTTTCCATAGTTTGGCTGCTGTGGACATTGCTACTATAAACATTGGGGTGCATATGTCCCTTTGAATAACTATGTTTGTATCCTTTGGATAAATACCTAGTACTGCAATTGCTGGGTTTTCTCTCCTTTCTATCCCTACAGCCATTAGCCCAAATTTGTGTTATTCACAAATCAGGTGCCCATGTAAGAGGGAAGACTTATCTTAACAAGGTTACTCATTGTTACCTACAAGCACTGTACTAAATCCCCAAGCCCTAAAAATCAATCAATCAATCAATCAATCAATCCCCAAGCCCTGTCTTCTTACTCATGTAGATAATGGCGCTGACATTTTGATGAGCAGAAAACATTTCACAATGTAACAAAAGATGTGAGACTTTTCCTTTATAACCATGCATTCATACAAAGCATACACACCATTTCAGGGAAAATTTCACAGTCCCTGAAACTTATCCATGGTTTCCAACTCAAGACTCCTCATCTAGGGGCGCCTGGGTGGCTCAGTGGGTTAAAGCCTCTGCCTTCAGCTCAGGTCATGATCTCGGGGTCCTGGGATTGAGCCCCACATCGGGCTCTCTGCCTAGCAGGGAGCCTGCTTCCTCCTCTCTCTGCCTGCCTCTCTGCCTACTTGTGATCTCTGTCTGTCAAATAAATAAATAAAATCTTTAAAAAAAAAAAAAAAGGCTCCTCATCTAGCTCTATCTGGATCCAGCTTAAATTCTAACCCCTCTGGACTGAATCCAATTCTCCTCTCTTATTTCTCCTCAACTCATAGCTCTGAGTCTAGGCTACAAAAAATACCATAATTATATATTTTGTACCATACTTCTCACTAATTTTTTCACAATTATTGGTCATTTCCCCAACTAGATAGATTATAAACATCTCAAGGGAAGAAAACATGCTTTAAACGTCTTTGCTATCCCCTTGTAATGCCCAACATAAGCCGACTACACAGCGAAGGCCAGCAAATGCTTAACAGGAAAGCTGGTCCCATCTTTGGATACAAAGGCAGCGCTGAACACTAGCTATTCTGATTTTTCTCAGGCACTGATAGGAAATGTTCTTTATTCATTTCTAGATTTCTATGCATATGGCTATACCTCAGTGTTTGCTGTCCAAGGTCACATACTGCTGGTGCTGAAGAGAATTAAAAGTTCTCTCTCTGACTCAAGTTGCCATGTTCTAGCTACCCAGAATGCCCTCCTCCTCAGTTCTGCCCTTCTGAATCCTTCTCATTACCTTTAAACCCTTAAATGATTTATCTGTTCTCTTGCTTTAAAATATATAGTAGGGGCGCCTGGGTGGCTCAGTCAGTTAAGCATCTGCCTTTGGCTCAGGTCACGATCTCAGGGTCCTGGGATCAAGTTCTGCATCAGGCTCTCTGCTCAGTGGGGAGCCTGCTTCTCCCTCTCCCTCTGTCTGCTGCTCTGCCTACTTGTGCACTCTGTCAAATAATTAAATAAAATATTTTTTAAAAAATGAAATAAAATTTAAAAATAAAATATATAGTAAATTGTGTGTATCTGTCTTACGGCCCTACTAAGTCCCTAGAGATTAAAGGTATGTTTTAAACATCTTCATTGTACTGGTTTTATTCTCAGCCCCATGCCAAGTGCCTTATAGAATCCTAACACATATTGTATTAATAGAATTATATTTAATATCATATTAATAGATTAATATTAATTTGGGGGGGGAACTTAGACAAGCTGATCCAGCTCATGAATCTGGGATTTTTTCCACGGAGGAACAGCTGTCATTTCTCTTTGTGCAGGACTGCTGCTTTGGAATCACAAAGACAGAAAGTAACATGTCTCATAACCTACTGTTCTAGACCTGCAAGCCTCTCTGAAGAGGAAACACATCTGTTAGCCAACTTCTTCTACTAAACACAGAGAAGACAGACACCCAGTGGAGGTCTGCGTAGGATCAAACAAGCTCAGGATTGTTTTTTGACTGTTTTTTTCATAACCAAAACTCAGTTTAGGATATATCACAAATGGGGGCACCTGGGTGGCTCAGTGGGTTAAAGTCTCTGCCTTTGGCTCAGGTCATGATCTCGGGGTCCTGGGATCGAGCCCCGTGTCGGGCTCTCTGCTCAGCAGGGAGTCTGCTTCCTCCTCTCTCTCTGCCTGCCTCTTTACTTGTGATCTCTGTCAAATAAATAAATAAAATCTTAAAAAAAAAATGATATATCACAAATGGCTCAAATGCAAAAGATTAGAACATAACAAATCAACAAAGTCTTGCCTTTCTTAGTCACGGTTAGTCCAAATCACATAAGCCGGATCCCACAACACATCCAACTAACACCCTGCTGCTTTCCAACAAAAGTCTCTCACACTTCTTCAAGATGTGACTATACTTCTTCAAGAAGCATTTCCTGATTGAGTTCTACAACCATCATTCTCTTTCTTGGTATTCTACACTACTCACTAAAAAATTTGTAATTCACCATGGCTTTCTTGATATTTATTTCGAACACTTAAACAACTGGCTTCTTTATGTTTATAGTTGTGTTTAACTAATAAACATATAATATAATATAATAACATATAATCATATGTTTATGATTATATAATCATATATAATATATAATGATATATATAATATAATATGAAATATAATGTTATGATAACATATAAACATATCTAATAAAGTTTAAGAATTTTAAGATTAAAATTTGTTTCAAGGGGTCTAAAATCTAGTTGGGGAGATTAGGTAACACAGCAGCCCTCAAACTCTGCTGCCTAATTAGAGACACCTGTGAAAGTTTTAAGTCTACCTATGCTAAAATTATAACCCATGACAATCAAATTAGAATCTCTGAAGGTGGGACCCAGGTATTGGTTTTTTGGGTTTTTTAAAGATTTATTTATTTATTTATTTGACAGACGGAGATCACAAGTAGGCAGAGAGGCAGGTAGAGAGTCAGGGGGAAGCAGACTCCCCACTGAGCAGAGAGCCCGATGCAGAGCTCTATCCCAGGACCCTGAGACCATGACCCAAGCCGAAGGCAGAGGCCTAACCCACTGAGCCACCCAGGCGCCCCAGGACCCAGGTATTGTTATCTTGAGAAACAAAAATGGGTATAATGGCTGTAATCAATTTGGCTCCCTCGATATCCTCCCAAAGCCCAATCATACTCTAGCACAATGAAAAGGAAGAAGTAAGATGATTAAGACTACCAAGTGACTATAGGGACATTCTGAGTTTGCTGATTCTTGATGAACCACCAATAACAGAGAGTGACAGTAGTTAACATGATGAAAATAGCTACCCAGGGAACCATTTCCGTAACCTTTTTGGAGGAGTATACCTGGAGGTCCAAGAGTAAGGAAGACCCAATCACCAAAGCCAGATTAACAGCTAAACTCGGTTTTCCTGTGAAGTTGTACTTACCCAGATCTTTGCCAGAACACAATTCTAATTAGTTGCGCAAATCCTCTAACACCTTGTTACAAAGGGATTTCTCTTTGCCACATCATTTATAGATTCAATAGTTCATCTATATCTCTTCAAGGAGCTTCATTGTGAAAACAGAAATAATGACTCATATAAGGAATAATTTTACAGGGAGGGAAAAAAGGCAGTGAAAGAAGAGTAGTGATAGTATAAGGTAGCACGATGTACATAATTGCCCCTTACTGACTTGACTTTAGTACACTTGTTTCATTTATTTGCTTTCTCAAAATATCCACATGAGAAACTAAATATGGCCCAGCAACTTTATAATCCTCTATCTTCAAACCTTGCGAAGTAGCTAAAAAAAAAAGGGTAATGAGGCCCTGCTTAAGATTACATTCTTTTTCTTCATTATTGAAACTCAACATCTAAAAACTGGGTTCTTTTTGTTAAGTGAAGAGGAAGAAGCTGGAAAAGTGTTAACAGAATTATGCCATTGATTGAACCAATCACAGTCTCTGACCCCCAAGAAGCAAGTAAAACTACCCTATTTTCTCAAAGAAAATGTATTTCAGAGTTATGCAAAATAGTCAAAGAATGGCAGTTACTGCATTACAAGTAACTTCAAACAGTGTGTTTTTGTTAGCCTTCCCCTAATACTGTCAAATTTTCATATAAAAAACAAACAGTGCTCCTAACCACCCTCACCTCCCAACTGAGTCATTAAGAGGTAAGGAATTTAACTTCTCACGCTGTTTATTCTTAGTCTTAGAATCACATCTGCTCTCACTCTTTTCACACTCTACAAGTTTTGTAATCTGTTTCCATGCCACTTCTAGAGACGTACAGTACAGCTGGACTCACAGAGTCCTTACAACTACAGAGCTCTTCAAACAGAAGGGTTATCCAAGGGTCAGAGCAGTCTGAAGTGCTCACTGGTAAGAATTCTCAACAAGTTACTTATCTGCACTTCTAAAAACAGAAACTCTCATAGCAAGAACTGATTAAAAAAGCAACAACAAAAACAAAAGAACCATAAAGCAAAAGGTAAAAATTTTAATTCTCAGAAAGGAGACCTTTGCTGCTTTTTCTTTAGGGCTACAAACCAAAACAAATGAAATAGAAATTTCAAAATTTCCATCATGAAGAAATAAGGGAAAAATTAACAAACTGACATAGAATTAAGTGTAAAATTACATTTTGCTTTACTTTTAACAGCTTAAAGCTAACAAAAGGGTTAAGAACACTCTTTGTTCCCTTTCTCAAGTTTGCCAAATTACAACTTTGGAATAATACATGGCTCAGAAGTCAATTCAGATTTAATTGCTTTTTTCCTTGCTGTCATGGCCTTCCCTGCCTTACAACTTATTTCTTACTTGGAACATCACATTTTAATGAATATACACCAAAAATTTTGTGCTCTTATGTAAGAAGCATTAAAGAAAAAATAGATGACCACTGAGACTTTTACTCCTGGGACCAATTCATATAAAGCAAAAATACAAAAATAGAGGTCTCTCTCTCAAAAATTACTGCTATTAGTGAAGAGCAGGCTTTCACTAAAAGATAAAGAGCTTTTTTAGATAATTTCTTGGGTAAAATTTAGCACATTAGGGGTGCATGGGTGGCTCAGTTGGTTAGGTGTCTGCCTTCAGCTCAGGTCATTGTCCCAAGGTCCTGGATAGAGTTCCGCATCAGGCTCCTTGCTCAGCAGAAGTCTGCTTCTCCCTTTCCCTTTGCCTGCTGCTCCCCCTGCTTTTGCTCACTCTCTCTCTCTCTCTGTGTCAAATGGATAAATAAAATCTTCAAAAAAAAAAAAAAATTTAGTACCTTAGGGGGAATAACGTCGACAAGTAGCATTAGAGCCGGTCCAACAATCTAAAATCATTTTTAGCACAAAATATTTGTTGTTGGAAGTATCTTTGTAGTCCCATTGATACAAAAAACACAAAGGAATAACTTCCAGGACTCAAAAAAACATAAAGCTAATTTGGACCAACTATCAGAGTTTAAGTATGCACGAACAATCAGAGAACTATATCTTTCTTTGAAAACAAAAATAAAAACAAAACCAGAGAAAGCCCAGAGAGATTAAGTAACTTGCCCCAGGGTCTCTGAGCCTGTTATGAGAACTTGCTTGTGTGATGAGTTCAGGGTGTTATACATAACTAGAATCACTGAACATTACATTAGAAACAGTGGCTAACTGAACGTAATTTTAAAAAAAGAGAGAGGGGGCACCTGGGTGGCTCAGTGGGTTAAAGCCTCTGCTTCGGCTCAGGTCATGATACCAGGGTCCTGAGATTGAGCCCTGAGTCGGGCTCTCTGCTCAGCAGGGAGCCTGCCTCCCCTTCTCTCTGTGCCTGCCTCTCTACCTACTTGTGATTTCTGTCTGTCAAATAAATAAATCTTTGAGAAAAAAAAAAAGAGAGAGAGAGAAGTATGTAAACAGCAACAAAAAAGAATAAACTACTAAGAAAAAAAAAGAACTGCTTGTCAGTAACATGCACTAACTTGCACGCACTCCTACCATGTCCTTCTGAAGATTTTACTGATACTGACCTACTTAAACCTCACAAGGCTATGGAGTAAGCCTTATTATTATTTCCATTTTCCAGACCAGGAAACTCAATCAACCGAAGAGGATTATTGTTCAAAATCACTGAACTGGATTTAAGCTCAGGCAGTTTACCTCCCAGGACCATGCTTTTATCAACTACATGACGCAAACTCTTAGGCTGTAGTCCCCTGATTACCTTACAGATGTTTTCCCCTGAGTTTACGGCAAGAAGTAAATAGAAAAGGTTATTCTTGCTGTTTTCTTCAAGCAAGTACACAAAGATATGTGCATGAAACCTTTCCAATAAAAAGGGAAAGAGAGAAGAAACTGAAATATGGAGACAAGGGGAGTATTTTTAAATAAATGTAAGATAAAATATAACTGTAACATTGGTTTTGGTGGTAGGAACAAAGTAAAAAGAGCTTGCAGATCATTAAAAGAACCATTTCAAAAATGTGCAGTGGCTGCTTTATTCTGCCTGTATCGACTGCATTTTGCTTCCCTTTTTTGGGGTTCACATTGTTACAAATTATTCCGCCACTTCAAGCAGCATTTTACCTATAGGGTCACAGCTGCTGACAAACTGAGCTCCTTACAGACTTAACTTTTCCATCTGAAGATGCTTTGGCAGAACTCCAAAGACATATTCCCTGGTAAACTCATCTAGGGACTCACCTGCCCTAAGATGTACCAACAAACCGTTAACGGTTACTTTTCGGCCATTATACAGTATCTAACTCTCAAGTAGTCCCCTTAAAAAATAGAAACAGTAATTATTCTTCTACATTTAGTCAAGCAGTGTGCCATATGCCTCTCAGATCACTATTAAATTAAAATGAGAAAATGCAAAGTGGGAAAGATATTCCCAGTAATTTTCCATCTATTCTAATGACCAAGACCCACAAAAAATATATTTTGGGAACACAGTGCAGTGAATACTCACACATGCAAGTAAAATACACAGATTTCATGAAACAGTACTTAACCTCATTACACTAAAACTATTTCAGTTACAAAACCCATTTAGTGATTTTTAGATCACAAATTATGTGTTACCTCCTGGAGTATAAAAACTCTGTCTTTTGGGAACTTTTAGGTAAGAAATTGTTAGAACAGTCTTCAAATATCCTTGATTATAAACAAAAATACTTTCTCTTTTATTCCTAAAATAGAAATAAGAAGCTTTAAGTCAAAGAGAAAAAAGGCAAAAATTAATTTTATTCAAACTACTTAAATATTAAATATTATGGTAGACATCAGATGACATTTCACCAGTAAGCTTTTATGTAATTTAAAACTAAATCTTTCATAGTAAATATCTAGTTTAGTACATGACATAAGAGAAAATAAAAGAGAAGCCTTACCACGGTGGACTTGTACTGCCCTTTTCAGAAGACAGACTTACTTCTAATGTAGGAACACAATCCCAGGAAATGAAAGACAGTGAGAAAGCGGAGGGAGGGAACAAGGATGAGTCAGGGAAAATCATAATATGCCAACTAGTCTGTGCCCTAAGTGTGCTGCAGGGCAATGAAAAATCAGAATCAAAATGCAAAGGAATCTTCAGACTCAGGAAGAGGAAAAAAACATATACTCTTAAAGACATATCTAAAAACCTGACATTTGTAAAAATGTAGCATTTTCACAAAATACTTTTATATCATTATTTTTGTGAGACAGAGCTATTCTTCCCATTTTGTAATTGGTAAAACTAAGGCTCAGAGAAGTTAAATGAATTTCTCCCAAACACAAGGCTAATATTTGACAGAGCTGGGGGCCACAAATTAACCCTGTGATTTCCAATCTTTATTAACTCGACACTCTCTGGCAGGGTTTAAAAAATAAGGTAAAAAAGAGAAAAAACCCAAAAGCCTTATCTTGTAATTCTAATACCACATAAACAAAAATAAAAAATTATAATCCGGGGCGCCCGGGTGGCTCAGTCGCTAAGGGTCTGCCTTTGGCTCAGGTCATGATCCCAGGGTCCCGGGATCGAGCCCCAAGTTGGGCTCCCTGCTTGGTGGGAGTCCTGATTCTCCCTCTCCCATTCCCCTTGTTTGTATTCCTTCTCTCACTGTCTCTCTTTCTCTCTCTGTCAAATAAGTAAATAAATAAAATTAAAAAAAAATGTGTTCCTAGTTGAACTTTTATTTCTAACTGCACCCCAATTAATCACTCCCTCCTTTGACTTTGAACAGATCTACCCCACAACATATAACATGTTACACATGGTTATTAATGTTTTACATTTCTATCTCCTCAACCAGTTCTGAGCTCTGAAGTAGGGCCTATATTTTATTTAACTTTTGTATACTTAAAATCTAGCATGGTGCCTACCATAACATATGCAAACAAGCAAGGTTTATTGCACATTAAAAATTAATCCCTGGGGGGGCACCTGGGTGGCTCAGTGGGTGAAAGCCTCTGCCTTTGGCTCAGGTCATGTTCCCAGGGTCCTCGGATCAAGTCCCCACATCGGGCTTTCTGCTCCTCAGGGAGCCTGCTTCCTCCTCTCTCTCTGCCTGCCTCTCTGCCTGCTTGTGCTCTCTGTCTCTCAAATAAATAAATAAAATCTTGAAAAAAAAAATTAATCCCTGAAGGCCTTAAACATTACAGAAATTAATTAACCTTCACAAACTCCTTGTAAAATGGGCAGACACTATTAATGACTTCCTTAGAAACTGGAGTTTAGGGGCGCCTGGGTGGCTCAGTGGTTAAGCCTCTGCCTTTGGCTCGGGTCATGATCTCAGGGTCCTGGGATCAAGACCCGCATCGCGCTCTCTGCTCAGTGAGAAGCCTGCTTCCCCCTCTTTCTCCGCCTGCCTCACTGCCTGCTTGTGATCTCTGTCAAATAAATTTAAAAAATCTTTTAAAAAAATTATTAAAAAAAAAGAAACTAGAGTTTATAAATAATCTGAAGAATATTCAGGAAAATGATTCATCTAAGGCCATGCAATTAGACAGTAATAAACACTTCTAGGCCATTCTCCTTTTCAAGAAAAACCAAGAGAAAGAACATGAATTGGTAATGCCTATTGAGTACTGCACCACAGAACAGGAGCCCCAGCTTCTACATTCCATACAGACATTTCACAGGAATTATAGAAATATGTTTCACCCTCACATGATGGTGAGTGTCAGTAAGAAGGAATGATCAGAAGTAGACTGAGACTCCTTCACGTCTAAGGTATGGAAATTGTAACCATATGACTTATGTCCAAGTCTGGGGAATAATGCCTGTGGATAAAGTAACTAAAACCAAAATGAGATCCTTGTAAAGTCTCAGCTTGAGGTCATTTTAACTTCTGGTTTCTGGGAAGCACTTAAGAAGCTTGGAAGGTGGGGGCGTCTGGGTGGCTCAGTCATTAAGTGTCTGCCTTCAGCTCAGGTCATGATCCCAGGGTCCTGGGACTGAGCCCTTCATTGGGCTCTCTGCTCGGAGGGAAGCCTGCTTCTCCTTCTCCCACACCCCCTGCTTGTGCTCCCTCTGTCAAATAAATAAATAAAATCTTAAAAAAAAAAGAAGCTTGGAAGGTGCCACTCCATCCTAACAACAAGCAATAAGGCTGAACAAACTGAGAAATAAATCAGTAACTTCTTAGATCTCCAACAGAAATAAGGTCACAGGGCCAAATGCTGCCCCAAGACTGAAGTGACCAACAGGCAATAGAGGGGATCATAACTTACTGGAGCAGAAACTCCTAAGCAGTCACCTCCCCAGGAACCCGTGCCCAGGGAGGAGAACTGGAACTGGAACTGGAACTGAAACTGACGAACTGCTAGAGGCTCAGTGTGGACAAAAACTGGGAGAGAAAACCTGAGAGCAACTTCCACATGTACGGAGCTTGAAGTCACCACATTTCCCTAACAAGTAAAAAGCTAAACAAAAAAATCCAAACTGAAAATCTTAACTGAAAAGCTAAACTGAAAAATCCACAACTACTCTAGGATCTGTAAGATAGAGAGGTAATGGCCCAGGGCAAACTACTGCCCCCAAGACTGGAGAGAAAGACAGGTGAACATGGGGAGTCACAGCTTACCGGAGTAGAAATCATGCTGGGGACGAGCGCTGTTGGACAGCTGGAGGCTCACTGTGGCCAATGCAGAGTTAAAACTCCAGGGGGACTCAGTCATAGGAAGACCCCTACAATTCTGTGAGATTTACCTCTAGGAGCTCAACCAGGTGCTCTTAATAAATAGCAAAGAAAATTCCCCTCATGCTTCTGGCAGAGGGAGGAAAATGAACCATTTCGAAATACAACAGGCCACTCCGTTTTTCTTAGCAAGGACTGCCCTTAAGAGAAACTAACTAATCAGAGGCTAGCCAACACAAGAGTAGAGAAATACCCAACTCAGCCCACTCAAGCCATCTCATCCCACCTAATAGGGAAAGGAAAAACTGAGAAACACTTCACAGTGCAGACGCCATAGTTCAGTAAAACCTATGACCTAATCATAGGGCTATAAAATCCCGCCCCTTCCCCCAAGGCTTCTTTACAGCAGTTCCTTTGACCAAGTGCACGATGTCTGGCTATCAAGAAAAAATTACAAGGCACGCCAAAAGGCAAAAAACAAATTTGAAGCGATGGAGCAAGCATCAGAAACAGACACTGCAGATGTTGAAATTATCACAACAAGAATTTAAATCAATTATGATTAATAAGCAAAGGACTCTCATGGATAAAGCAGAAAGCATGCAAGAACAGGTGGGCAATGTAAGCAAAGAGAGAAATACTGGAAAAGAACCATAAGATCGAAAAGATCTATAACAGAAGTGAAGAATACCTTTGATGGGCCTATATAATATTAGACTAGACATGGGTAAGGGAAGAATCTCTGAGCTTGAGTATATAAAAGCAAAGACAACAAAGACAGGAAAAAAAGAATAGGATATCCAAGGACCGTGGAACAATTACAATAAGTGTAACATATATGTAACTGGAATACAAAAAGGAAAAGAGATAGGAACAGAAGAAATATTTAAAACAATAATGGCTGAGCACCTCCTCAAGTTAATATCAGACACCAAAAACAGTTGCAGGAAGCTCAGAGAATGTCAAGTAGGAAAAATGTAAAAACAAAACAAAACAAAAACCCTACACCTAGGCATATCATTTTCAAACTACAGGAAGTCAAAGATAGAAAATTTTAAGACAAGCCAGCGTTAAAAACATTTTCCCTACAGAAGTACAAAGTAAAGAATTATATTGAACTTTTCCTCAGAAATCATGCAAGCAATAACAGAGTGAACTCAAATATTTCAAGTGTTGAGAGAAAAAAACCCACCAACTTAGCATTCTGTGCATGTGGAATGAAGGACACGTAAAAATCTCAGATAAGCAAAAATTGAGGAAATATGTTGTTTGTAAACTTGTCTTTGCTTGCAATGTCAAAAGAGGCTCATTAGAGAGAAAGAAAACAATGTAAGTCAGAAACTTGGATCTCCATTAGGAGAGGAAGAGCATCACAGGAGTAAGTGAAGGTAAGGTAAAAATGTTTATTTTTTTTATTCTTAATTGATAAGAATTATCAATTATCAATTGGTAACAGTTTGTTCAAAAAAATAATAGCAACTCAATCATGTATGCTTACATATATAGCATGTATATGCATATACATACAGACACACATATGTATGCTTAGATTAGGGAAATAAATGACAGCAGTGATACAGAGATGAGAAGGACTTAAGACTATTTTGTTATGATACGGTACTCACATTACTCATGAAGCAGCACAGTGTTATTTGAAAGTGAACTTGGACTAGTTGTAAATGTATATTGCAAACTCTGGGGCAAGCACTAAAAAAAGTAAAAAGAGAAATGTAATGGATATGTTAAAGTAGAGAAAATGGAATCATGCAACATGCTTAATTAAAACCACAAAAGGCAGAAAAGGAGTGGAAGACAAAAAGAGGAACAAAGAATATGGGCAACAAGCAGAAAACAGTTTTAACAAATATGGCAGATATTAATTCAATTATTAATAATCCCTTTGATAATCCAAAAGCACCAATTAAAAGACAGAATTTATCAGATTGGATCAAAAAACAAGACTCAACTATATGGTGTCTATAAGAAACTCCAAATATAAAGACACAAACATATTAAAAGTAAATGGCTGGGGGCGCCTGGGTGGCTCAGTGGGTTAGGCCTCTGCCTTCGGCTCGGGTCCTGATCTCGGGGTTCTGGGATCGGGCCCTGCATCGGGCTCTCTGCTTCCTCCTCTCTCTGCCTGCCTCTCTGCCTGCTTGTGATCTGTCAAATACATAAATAAAATCTTTAAAAAAAAAAAAAAGTCAACGGCTGGAGAAAAATATACCATGGTAACACTAATCAAAAGAAAGTAGGGACCCCTGGCTGTCTCAGTAGGTAGAGTATGCAATTCTTGATCTCAGGGTTGTTAAGTTTGAGCCCCACACTGGGTGGAGAGATTACTTAAAAAATAAAATCTTTAAAAAAAAAAAAAGTGGGAGTAGGTCTATTAATTTCAAACAGAGCAGACTTCAGAGCAAGAAAAGTTATCAGAAATAAAGAGGGGCAGGGGGCCTGGGTGGCTCAGTCATTAAGTGTCTGCCTTCTGCTAAGGTCATGATCCCAGGGTCCTGGGATTGAGCCCCACATTGGGCTCCCTGCTTGGTGGTAAGCTGTTCCCCTCCCACTCCCCGTTTGTATTCCCTTTCTCGCTATCTCCGTCAAATAAATAAATAAATAAATAAATCTTAAAAAAAAAAAAAGAGGGGCATTACATAATGATAAAAGGTTTAACATCCAAAAAGACACTTTAAGGTGTATACATTAATGTGTATTTAATGTGTACATAACAAGAGAGTGTTAAATTACAGGAGGCAAAAACTGATAGAAATACAAGGAGACATAAATGAATCCACTGTTATAATTGGAGACTTCAACACTCTTCCATTAGAAATGAATAGATCCAACCAGCAGAAAGTCACTAACTACACAGCTAAATTCAACCATACCATCAATCAATTGGATATAATGGACATCTATAAACTATCTCATCCAATAATAGCAGAGTACACATTCTTCCCAAACTCACACAGAATACTCACCTAGACCACATTCTGGGACATGAAACACACCCTTTACAAATTTAAAAGAATAGAGATCTTACAATGTCTGCTTTCTGACCACAATGGAGTACAAATAAAAAAATCAGTAACAAAGACAGCTGGGAAATCCAAAAATACTTAGTTATTAAATAGTATACTTCTGAATAATACAAGGGTCAGAGAATAAATCTCAAGACAAATTTTAGAATACTGTGAACTAAATGAAAATAAAAACGCAACTTACTAAATTTTGTATAAAGCAGTGCTTTGAAAGAGCAGTGCTTAGAAGAAAATTTACAGCATTAAATACTAAATGCATATATCAGAAAAGAAGAAGATCTAAAATCAATCATCAGAGGCACCTGGGTGGCTCAGTGGGTTAAAGCCTCTGCTTTCGGCTCCGGCCGAATCCGGTCATGATCCTAGGGTCCTGGGATCGAGCCCTACATTGGGCTCTCTATTTTGTGGGGAGACTGCTTCTCCCTCACTCTGTCTCTGCCTGCTTCTCTGCCTACTTGTGATCTCTGTCAAATAAATTTTTAAAAATATAAATAAATAAATAAAGCTTCCAACTTAGGAAATTAGAAAAGAGGAAATTAAGTCCAAAGTAAACAAAAGAAAAGAAAATAATAAGGATAGAAATCAATGAAATTGGATATGGGAAATCAATAGAGAAAATCAGTAAAACCAAAAGCTAATTCTTTGAGAAGATCAATAAATTCAATAAGAAGAAAAGAAAAAACACAAATTACAATATCAGAAATGAAAGATAGGACATCACTACAGATCCCATGGAATTAAAAGGATATAAAGGAATACTGTGTTCCATAACCACAAATTTAACAACCTAGATGAAAGGGACCCATTCTATTAAAGACATAATCTGCCAAAACTCACCCAAGAAAAAAAATTGATAAACTGAATAGTTCTATATCTATTAAAGAAATTGAGTCAATAATCCATAACCTTCCAAAACAGCACAGTGGCTGTGGGTGGCTCAGTCAAGCATCTGACTCTTGATCTCAGCTCAGGTATTGATCTCAGGGTCATGAGTTCAAGCCCCGCAAAAAACCAAAGAAACTAAAAACAGAAAGTAGAGAAAAGCACCAGGCCCAGACAGGTTCTCTCGTGAATTATATAAAACATTTAAGAAAGAAATTATACCAATTCTCTACAATCTCTTTGAGATGACAGAACAAAGGAAATACGTCCTAACTCATTCTATGAGGCCAGCATTATACTAATTCTAAAATCAGACAGATATTATAAGAAAACTACAGACCAATATCTCTTATGAACATAGATGCAAAATCCTCAACACAATATTACCAAATAGAGCTCAAAGATGTTTTATTCAATTATATGGAATGACCAAATGCAATTTATCCCAGATATACAAGGTTGGTTCAACATTCAAAAACTAATTAATGTAATCCCCCACATCAATACGCTACAGACCAAAAAAGTCACAAGATCATTATCAACAGATGCAGAAAAGCTCAGACAAAACTTAACATCCAATCATAATAAAAACTTTCAGTAAATTAGGACTGAAAGGGAACTTCAACTTGACAAAGAGTTATCTACAAAAAAACCTACAGCTAACAAGCTTAATGGTTAGAACTATAAGGTCCCATTAAGATGAGGAACAAGGCAAGGATGTCATTTCTCATCACTGCTTTTCAAAAATGTACTGAAAGTCCTGGCTAATGTAGTCAGACAAGGAAATAAAATGTATACAGACTCGGAAGGAATTGTTAAAAAGAAGGCAATATGCCCAAATGGATTCACTTGAGCTAAACCCAAGTCACCAACCAAGACTTAATGGCTAACCTAACTGCAATTTCAACCTCCTTCAGGAATGTGATCCTAACCAGTTAGTATGGAATTTCCTAGTCAACACTGGTGAGGATACTCACGCAATAGATTCTTTTCATCCCCCTAAAAGAGGTGACCTTGCCTGAAATAATCCTTTCTTTCCTTTATGATTTCCTTGTCCCACTTCTTTCTACCTTTAAAAACTTCTCCTTTTCTGCAGCTCTTTGGAGCTCCTTTCTATTTGCTAGATGGGATGCTGCATGACTCATGAATCACTGAAGAAAGACAACAGATCCTTGAATTTACTCTGTTGAATTTTTGTTATTTTACGTAAGAAATAAAACTGCCTTGTTCACAGATGACAAGATCATCTATGTTATGAAAATCTGAAAGAATTCACAAAATACTCCTAAAATAAGGAATGATAGCAAAATTGCTGAATACAAGGTTAATAATCAAAGTCAATCGTTTTCCTATATACTACAAATAAAAAAAAATAAAAAAAATAAAAAAAAATAAAAAAATAAAAATAAATAAATAAATAAAAAAAAATAAAAAAAGTGGAACTTGAAATTAAAGATATAATATTATTTACATAAGCATCGCCTAAAACGAAATGCTTAGGCATGAATATAACAAAATAGGTACAAGATCTATACGAGGGAATTATAAAACTCTGATGAACGAAATAAAAAAAGAACTAAATAAATGGAGATATTCCATGTTCATAGATATAAAGACTCAATAAGGTTAAGATGTAAATTCTTCCCAACTTCATCTATGATTCAATGAAATCCCAATCAAAATCTCAACAAATATTAACAAACTGATTCTGAAGTTTATATGGAAAAGCAAAAGACCAAAAATAGCCAACACAATACTGAACAAGAAAGCTGGAGGGCTGACACTACCTGACTTCAAGACTTACTATAAAGCTGGAGTATTCAAGACAGTGTGGTTTTGGTGAAAGAACAAATAGATCAGTGGAACAGAACAGAGAGCCCAGAAACAGACGCATGTAAATATAGTCAATTTATCTTTGAGAAAGGAGCAAAGGCAAACAATGGATAAAAAGTTTTTTCAAACAGTGGTGCTGGGACAACTGGACAGGCACATGCACAAAAACAAATCTAGACATGGATCTTACACCTTAAATAAGTTAACCCAAAATGGATCATAGACCTGAGTGTAAAACACAAACTATAAAACTCCTAGAAAATAACTTACAAGAAAACCTAGATGATCTTGGCCTTGGTAATGACTTTTTAGATATAACACTAAGACACAGTCAATGAAAGAAATGGCTGATAAGCTGGAATTTAAGATTATAAATGTCTGTCTATGACAATACTGAAAGAATGCAAAGACAAGCCACAGAATGGGAGAAAACAAGACACATCTAATAAAGGATTATTATCCAAAATATACAAAGAACTCTTAAATAAGAAAACAATCAATCTGATTTTAAAAATGGGCCAGACACCTTAACAGATACCTCACCAAAGATGTACAGATGGCAAATTAGCATACGAAAAGATATTCCACATCATATGTCAACAGAGAAATGCAAATTAAAACAATGAGCTACCACTAGACATCTAGTAAAACAGCCAAAATCTAACACAAACACCACCAAATGCTGGTAAGTCTAAGGAGCAAAAGGAACTCTTATTCATTGCCGGTGGGGATGCAAAATGGTACAGCCACTTTGGAAGACAGCTTGGAAATGTCTTACAAAACTAAGCATACTCTTACCAGACCGCACTCCTTGGTTTTTACACAAAGAAGTTTAAAGGTCATATCCACACAAAACCTGCACATGGATGACTGTACACATGGATGACTGTATCGGATTTATTCCTAATTGTCAAAACTTGGAAGCAACTGAGATCTCCCCCCATAGGGAATGGGTAAATAAATGGTGGTACATCCAGACAAAGGAGTGCTAAAAATTTAGTGCTAAAAAAGAGATGAGATATCAAGCCATAAAAAGACATAAAGGAAACTTAAATGCATATTACTAAGAGAAAGAAGCCAATATGAAAAGGCTATATATTATTGCACTGTCCCAACTATATATGTGTATGTCCCAACATATAAATATGACATTCTGGAAAAGGAAAAACTATGGAGACAGTAAAAAGATCAGTGGTTGCCAGGCGTGCGGCAGGACAGAGGATCAAACACGTGGAACACAAGATTTTTAGGAAAGTGAAACTACTCTGTGTAATACTATAGTGATGGATATATGCCGAAATAAATTTGTCCAAATTACAGAGTATACACCAAGAGTAAACTATAACTATGGTCTTTGGGTGGCAATGATGTATCCACAGAGGTTCATCAGTTGTAACAAATGTACAGATCTGACGGGAGATGCTGATAATGGGGAAGGTCATGCATGTGTGCAGGTGGGTAGTATATGAGAAATCTCTGTACCTTTCTTCAATATTCCTGTGAACATAAAACTGCTCTACAGTCTATTAAAAAAAATCCACACCAGTCACAGTACTTATAAGCCTCAGTAAAGTGCCTTTCTCAATACCAGTACAGTGGAAAAATCATCTCAAATATAGTAAGGCAAAAATGATCACAAAATATAAATCCTAGAAAAAACTATCTGCAGAAATTCAAAAGGCATTTATCCCAGCCATTTCTTTTTCTAATTCAGAGAACAAAATATTATTTTTGTCTCTGCAAATCTATATGCCTAAACCCTTCCTCCAACGGATTATAGCTGTCATCCCTCCTCCTTTCTGTAGGTTTTCAAAACAAGCTCCACTTCGACAGGTAGGCAGTTTGTTTCACCCTGACCTTGTGTTCAGGTGGCTGAAGACAAACACTTTACCCCTGGAAATCATACTACAGACTTTATGTAATAGACATGCACCATCATGCAGCCCAATCATTCTCCTCTAGAAGAATGACCATAATGGTTTTAAGATCTGTCAATGGAATGTTTAACACAAAGTGCCTTAAAGATGATTCATGTTGACACTTTGTATCATAGGAGACATTTTCACCAACTAGTCAAAAAAGGAATCTCTTGGTTTTATTTATTTATTTAATTTTTAAAGATTTTATTTATTTATTTGACAGACAGAGATTTCAAGTAGGCAGAGAGGCAGGCAGAGAGAGAGGAGGAAGCAGGCTCCCTGCTGAGCAGAGAGCCTGATGTGGGGCTTGATCTCAGGACCCTGGGATCATGACCTGAGCCGAAGACAGAGGCTTTAACCCACTGAGCCACCCAAGTGCCCCCTCTTGGTTTTAAACACACGAAAAAACACAGGGCTTAGACCTAACAATGTGAAATACAGATTGGGCATTCAAAATTAGAGATTAAAAGCACATTAAAAAATTTAAATATCAACAAACTAGTTATTCATTATTACTGCTCTTTTCTTTAGCAAATACATTTCAGTTGGATAAAAGAACTACTTTCTCTGTAACAAAGTATAATAACCAACAAACTTCGACATACTGTGTCATAATAAAACTGAAAATCAAGAAAGGAATGAATTACATTCCCTGTATTTAATTCTTCCCTTGTTGGAAAGCACCATTTAGGTGAGCAACATTCCTGGGTGGAGCTACCACGAACAGCAGCAATGGCAATGATAATGGCAGTGGGGAAAATGGGGGGCTGGCTCAAGTGCCTTCCTCGCCCTCTATCTACACTGGAGACATGAAGAGATCTTTTGAGTGCAAACATGAATCAGGACAGAGTAGGAGTTCAAGGGGAAGTCCTTACGTGACAGTCCTTCCCCACAGAAAGATGGGGAGATTATATGTCTAATGTAGAAATGTACAGCAGCAAAGACCATGGGTCTCAGTCAGAAGTTAGAAAAGTTGATGCTCTGAAGGAAAGTACAGCCTATATGTCTGACTGGTCCATAAGGCCTGAAACCATTCCCCCCGAGAGTTCCACTTCAGTTTTCATTCTGTTTCTCTGAGCATGAGGAAAAGCAAAACCAGAAAGAAAGGGTTTTTTTTCCCCCTGCAGACTCTCTTCATTCTGTATCTCCTCCTTTCCTATGCTTGGCTTTGGGTCTAGGCATCTATATTGAAAATGACTGAGCACACCCTCTGCCAGCACCTACTGAGGGAAAGAAAAGTCCCTTAAAAAGTATGAGATATGTAAAAACAAACAAACAAACAAACAAAAACTTAAAAAAAAAAGTATGAGATATGTGAAGTGGTGTATTATCACAGCAGTTTACTTGAACTTGAGACCACTGTAAGCATGACCCAACTTACCACCCTATTTTTACATATCCAAGTTTCAGGACTCTCAAATCCAGTACTTTATTCAAGCTCTGTTGAGGCATTTTACTAACCTCATTCCCTCTTTCACCTGTAAAGACACTTTAGAATTTCCTAGCAGTTGACTGTTGTGTAGAAATTTGCAAGGGCTTCTTTTCCCACAAATGCCACCAACAGTTTATAAAGTTGGCAACAATGCTATTGTCTCCTTTTAGTGCCACCAGACTTAGAACTGCATCATTCATGGTAGAAATTTTACTTTTGCAATATCACTACCACTTCTTCCTTAAAGAGAAATCAGGGGCACCTGGGAGGCTCAGTGGATAAGGCATCCAATTCTTGAATTTGGCTCAGGTCATGATCTCAGGGTCATAGGATCCAGCCCTGCGCAGGGCTCTGAGCTCAGCACAGAGTCTGCTTGAGATTCTCTACCTTTCCCACTGCCCTTCCCCTGCTCATGCTCTCTAACTCCCCCTCTCTCAAATAAATAAATAAATCTTAAAAAAAAAAAAAACCAACAACAAAAAACCACAACAAACTAAGGGATGCCTAAGTGGCTCATTTAGCTAAGCCTCTGACTCTTGATTTCAATTCAGGTCATGATCTCAGGGTCAGGAGATTGAGCTTGGGATTCTCTCTCTCCCTCTCCCTTTGCCCCTCCCCTGCTCTCCCTGTCTCATAAACAATATATAAATAAATTAATTAAATAAATAATTTTAGAGAATGGAATCAGGTTAGCAAATGATACAAAAGCTGTTATTTTGTTCTGTTTTTCAAGACAAAGGAAAGCTTCCTTAAGTCTGAATTTATACTTATTTAAAAAAGAAAAGAGAGGAACCTAGCTGGCTGAGTCAGTAGAGCATAGGACTCTTTTTTTTTTTTTTTAAAGATTTTATTTATTATATATAGAGAGAGATCACAGCAGGAGAAAGGGTAGAGGGAGAAGCAGACTCCCCACTGGGAATGGGGTAGTAGTAGGGAGCCTAACCCATGGCTTGATCCCAGGACCCTGAGATCATGACCTGTGCCAAAGGTAGGCCCTTAACTGACTAAGCCACACAGGTGCCCCAAGCATACAACTCTTGATGTTGGGGCCATGAGTTCAAGCCCCACCCTGAGCCTAGAGCTTACTTTAAAACCAAAAACACAAGACACACACACACACAAATATCCAGGCAATAAAAAACTATTATAAACCAATAACTAACTAAGAAGAAATTAAAGAAATAACAATAAAAATGAAAAGATACAGGGGCGCCTGGGAGGCTCAGTGGGTTAAAGCCTCTGCCTTCAGCTCGGGTCATGATCCCAGGGTCCTGGGATCGAGCCCCACATCAGGCTCTCTGCTCTGCAGGGAGCCTGCTTCCTTCTCTCTCTCTATCTGCTTGCCTCTCTGCCTACTTGTGATCTCTGTCTGTCAAATAAATAAATAAAATCTTAAAAAAAAAAAGATACAACTTCATACACTGTAAAGTTTAAAAGAGGTTTTGTTGTTGTTATTGTTTTTAAAGACAGATTGGGGGCATCTGGATGGCTCAGTTGGTTAAGCCTCTGCCTTCAACTCAGGGTCCTGGGATTGAACCCTGCATCAGGCTCCCTGCTCAGCAGAGAGCCCGCTTCTCTCTCTGCCTGCTGCTCCCCCCGCTGTGTACTCTCTCTCTCAAATAAACAAAACAAAACAAAACAAAACAAAAAGAAAGAAAGAAAGAAAGGAGGGCGGGGAGGAAAGGAAGGGATGACGGAGGGAAGGAGGGAAGAAAGGAAAGGCGGGAAGAAAGAAAGACTGTCACATGCAGTGCCTCATTTGGATGTGTCTGGAGTCTTGGAAGTTTGACTAGCCTACATTCTTCTATAAATGGACCCTGAGAGCCTGTTTCGAGATTTTAGGAGCAAAGCTACTCCTCTACACTTGACAGAAAAATGTTCCTCCTCTACTGGGGAAGGTTGTCCTCTTCGACCAAGCGAACAGCCTCAGGAGGGACACGTGGAGTGGTGAGAGAGGAAGGGATACCCACTGAGCAGCCAGATCAGTCAAATCAAACCTAGAGATGAGTGGGGAGACAGCTGTCACAGACAGATTACCCTCACATTCAAAAGAGAGGATATTTTTGAGACATTTAGAAATTTGAATGCTAACAGCATATTTGAGGATATACAGAAATCATTTTTATTTTTTTGATGTGATAATGACAGTGTGATTAAAAATAAAGAAAACTGGGATGCCTGGGTGACTCAGGTAAGTGTCTGCCTTCAGCTCAGGTCATGATCCCAGGATCCTGGGAAGTCCAACATCGGACTCCTCGCTCAGTGGGGAGCCTGCTTCTCCCTCTGCCATCGCTCCCCCTGCTTGTGCTCTCTCTCTGACAAGTAAATAAAATTTTTAAAAAAATACTTAAATATAAAAATAAAGGAAACCTTTATTTTTTAGAGATACATACTGAAAAAAAATTTTTTTAACTTTTAAGTAGGCTTCATGTCCAATATGGAGGCTGATGCAGGGCCTAAACCCACAACCCCAAGATCAACACCCAAGCCTGATTCGAGTTAGACATTCAACCAACTAAGCCACCAAGGTGCCCCTGAAAAATTTTTTAAATTCCAGTATACTTAACATAGTGTTATTTAAGTTTAAGATGTATAATACAGCGATTTAATTTTATATAGTACTCAGTGCTCATCAGTGTACTCTTAATCCTCTTCACCTATTTCACGCCCCCCCCCCACACATACTGAAATTTTTAAAAAGACTCTATTTATTTGAGAGAGCCCAAGAGAGTGAGCAAGAGCTAGCATGAGCAGGGGGAGGGGCAGAAGGAGAAGGAGGCTCCCCGCTGAGCAAGAACCCAATCAGGAACTTGATCTCAGGACCCTGGGATAATGACCTGAGCCAAAGGCAGACACCCAAACTACTGAGCCACCCGGGGCCCCCATACTAAAATTTTTATAGATAAAATCATATAATGCCTGGATTTTGCTTCAAAATAATATTAAGAAGGGATAAGACTAAGGTGTGAATAAAGCATATGTGGTAATGAATTAATGATTATTAGGGCTAAGTGATGGCAGTCATGATGCTATCTTATCTATTTTTGTGTATGTTCAAAATTCTCCAAAATAAAATGCTTAAAAATGGATGCCTGGGTGGCTCAGTTGGTTAAGCAACTGCCTTTGGCTCAGGTTATGATCCTGGAGTCCTGGGATCGAGTCTCCTATTGGGCACCCTACTCAGCAGGGAGTCTGCTTCTCCCTCTGACCTCTCCCCTCTCACACTCTCTCATATTCTCTCTCTCTCTCAAATAAATTAATAAAATCTTTTTAAAAAAATGTTTAAAAGTAAGTAGTAGGAGAGAATTAAGATACAAAAATTCATTGCACTCTCCTCCAAAAGAGTAAAAATAAAAGGGTATAATGAGTATCTCTATACCAACAATTCCAAAAATTCAGGGATAATATCCAGGAAAATTATCAAAAGTTGACAAGAAAAGGGTGCCTGGGTGGATCAGTTAGTTAAGTGTCCAACTCTTGATTTCAGCTCAGGTCTCAAACTTAGGGTGGTGAGCTGAAGCCCCATGTTGGGCCCTACACTGGGCATGTAGCCGCCGCCTTTTTTTTTTTTTTTAAAGATTTTATTTATTTGACAGAGAGAGATCACAAGTAGGCAGAGAGGCAGCAGAGAGAGAGAGGAGGAAGCAAGGCTCCCCAATGAGCAGAGAGCCCGATGCAGGACTCGATCCCAGGACCCTGAGATCATGACCTGAGCCGAAGGCAGAGGCTTTAACCCACTGAGCCACCCAGGCGCCCCGGCATGGAGCCTTCTTAAAAAAAAAATAAATAATAAAGTTGACAGGAAAAACCAGAAAACTTCCCTCAGAGAAAATACTAGGCTATTTTACATGCATGTTATAGGAAGCAAAACACACTAATTTAAACTTCATATAAACTATTCCAGAGTATTAAAAAAAAAGGAAACACTCTTCCCACTCTGGATTCTTTTATAAAGCCAACATATGCTTAAAACTGAAACCAAACAAGAAAAATTACAGGCCAACCTCACTCACTGAGACTGATACAACTAAATGCTCTAATTAAGAACACTCATTTTAACATCAGGAAAAAGACAAGGATGCCTTCTAACATGAATTCCATTAATATTGTACTGGAAAATCCTGATTAGTGAATAAATGTGTTAAAAAGGTAGTTACTGAGGAAAAATTTGACATTATTCTTGGACAGTATGATTTTCTATGTAGAAAACCCAAAGCAGGGGCACCTGGATGGTTCAGTCGGTTGAGCAACCAACTCCTGGTTTCATCTCAGGTCATAATCTCATGGGTCATGAAACTGAGCCCTCTGTCAGGCTCAGCACTCAGGGGGTAGTCTTCTGGAACATTCTCTTCTTCTGGAATATTCTCTCCCTCTGCTCCTCCCCTCACCCACATGCATGCATGTTTCTCTCTCTAATACATTAAAAAAAAAAATCTTTAAAGATGGGGGGGCACCTGGGTGGCTCTGTCAATTAAGCATCCAACTCTTGCTTTTGGCTCAGGTCAAGATGTAAGATCAAGCCCCCATTTAGGCCCTCAGTTGGTGCGGAATCTGCTTGAGAATCTCTGTCTCTGAGGCCCACCTTCTTCCAGGATCATGCTCTCTTCTCTCAAATAAATAAATTAGAAAATAAAATCTTTTTTTTTAAGATCTTATTTATTCACTTGACAAAGATCACAAGTAGAGATCTTTAAATCTTTAAAGGCAAGCAGAGAGAGAGAGAGAGAGAGAGAGAGAGAGAGGAGGAAGCAGGCTCCCCGCTGATCAGAGAGCTCGATGTGGGGCTCAATCCCAGGACCCTGAGATCATGACCTGAGCCGGAGGCAGAGGTTTAACCCACTGAACCAGCCAGGCGCCCCAGTAAATAAAATTTTAAAAAATAATAATTAAAAAAAAAACAGAGATAAATAATCCGGATAATAAGAGGGTTTAACAAATTTGCTGTATATGAAATCAATATGGAGAAGGGTACCATAGTTGTGTAAGATGTTAACACCAGGGAAAACTGGGTGAACAGTATGCAGGAACACTTTATGACATTTTTATAAATCTAAACTTATTAAAAATAATTTTAATAAAGGATTTTTTAAAATTAAGAATTCTGACAATATTAAGTATTGGTGAAGATGAAGAGCAACAAAAATTTTTATATACTGTTGACAGAGTGTAAGTTGGAAAAAACCACTTTGGAAAACACTTTGGCATTATCTTGGACCCAGAAATTCTACTCCCAAGTATATACCCAGAGAAACTTATACATATATGTATAAAACTGTTCGTAACACCAATGTTTATAATAGCAAAAAGCTGAAAATGTCTACTGATAAGATTATAGAGAAGTAAATTGTTATTTATCTACATAACAGAATATCAAACACCAACCAATACATTAAACCAGATATTGGATGATTTAGAGGGTAAAAATGAGTTTGGAAAGATGAGGGAAATCGAAGATATTATAATCACTTGTGGCCCTTCAAAAGGCAACAGTACACAAACAGACTTCTATCTGTAGTATCAAAATTTCATGGGGGAGGAAGGAGATGATTAGGATAAAAATGTCTAAAAAGGATCCTAAAAAATAAATAAATAAAAAGGGATCCTTAGGGAACTGATAATTAAAAAAAAATTTGAGAAACAATGACTAAGGACAGTCTCAAGAATACAACAATGGGGCGCCTGGGTGACTCAGTGGGTTGAGCCGCTGCCTTCAGCTCGGGTCATATCTCAGGGTCCTGGGATCGAGTCCCGCATCGGGCTCTCTGCTCAGCGGAGAGCCTGCTTCCCTTCCTCTCTCTCTGACTGCCTCTCTTGTGATTTCGCTCTGTCAAATAAATAAATCTTTAAAAAAAAAAAAGAATACAACACTGAGTGAAAGAAAGCAAGTTTAGAAAAATACATACAATATATTATTTACATAAAGTTCAAAACATACAAAATAATATACTTGTTTAGAGATACATATGTATATATGATTAAACTATAATTTAAAAATTCAGAATAGGAGTTATCCTTGTGAAGTAGATAAGAGCATGCTGGAATCTAGAAGGGGCATATAAAAAATTCAAAAGTATTGTCTGTGTTCTTTTCTTCAACTGGGATGGCAAATACATAGGCACTCATTTTATTATTCCTCATCCTTTATTATTTAAAAATTATTTGTTAGTATAAAATGTTTCATAATTAGAAGTACTTAAAAAACTATTTAAAAACATCACCTATCAATTTACTGTAAGTAAAATCTTAATAGCAAAACCATATGAATAGTTTGCCACTGAGCATCATGCAATGTTAAATATTAAATTATAATATTCACATTAAACCTATGTTGCTAAAAATAACCACAATGAGAAGCCTGACCTTTTTTTTTAAAGATTTAAAAACAAAAAACAAAAAACACGTAATAGCTCATACCCAGCCACCTTGCTGAATGATGTACTCTGCTGCATAGTCCTCCAGATACGTCACACCAAACTGTAGCAATGCACTCAGAGGCTCTTGACCACGTCTTGTCAACTCCAAAAGCATTTGTTGTAGCAAAATCAGAGGCACCAAAATCTTCAATGCAAAGATGACAGAGTAAAAAACAAACTGAAATTCTTATAATTCATTTTGTATGTTCAGCTAATAGAAAATAATGACTTAGATGCATCATTACGGAATCTCATTTTTACTATAATAAAGTAATAAAACACTGACCCCTTACTAGAATGTCTGTGAATGATGCCTGTAGATTTTATACCAGAAGGTGGTAGAAATAATTATTTTATGAAAATAATCGGGGTCATTTGTATGTGTGTATATGAAACATGCAGAGAAGATTCACTGAAGTATTATTTATAATAGCAAAAGACTATAAACAACCCACCAGAGACCAGTTAAATAAATTTTGGCAAAATATCATGCAGTTGTTAAAAAGAACTAGATTGTTCATTGCCCAATCACCAAGACTTATTTTCAGTGAGAAAAGTGACAGGACAGTGTATATAATAATGGCACAATTGTGCTAGAAATACACACATACATATACATATATAAATATTTGTATAATCCCTATAGTATCTCTGGAAAAATATACAAGAAACTGGTAATAGTGGTAGCCTAGGAAGAGAACAAAGTAACGGCAACCGGGTGGGAAAATAGAAATGTATACATTTCTATACTTACTGTATTTTGTACCATATGTTTTTTAATTTTTTTATTATTTTTATTACCATATAATAATTTGCCCCAGGGGTACAGGTCTGTGAATCAGCAGGCTTACACATTTCACAGCACTCATTATAGCACATACCCTCCCCAATGTCCATAACCCAACCACCCTACCATGTGCTTTTATTATCTATTTGAAAATAAGAACTTTCAAAATTATCAGTTATCTTATAAAAGTCATCAAAAACCTAAATGGGAGGGGGCACCTGGCTGGCTCAGTTTGTTAAGTGTCTGACTTCCTCTCAGGTCATGATCTCAGGTCCTCTGATGGAGCTCGTCTTGGGCTCCCTGCTCAGCAGGGAGCCTGCATTGCATGTCCCTCTCCCTCTCCGTCTGTTCCTCCCCCTGCTTGTGCTCTTTCTCTCAAATAAATAAATAAAATCTAAAAACAAAACAAAAACCCTAGGGAGGTATTATTACTCCTAATAACCTTGTGGCTTAATATTTTAAAACTGTCAAAATTTATGACAGAGGCATATGAGAGTCCCTTGCCTTCCAAAAACAACTGCACATTGGAAAGAGCGAAGCATTTTCAATTAACCATCTGCATGCAATCTCTTTAGTCTAAAACATCAAGAGGGCTCCACATGCCTGGAAAAGGAATGCAAAGGAAATGAAACCAATTCCAGTCCCTTGTTACTGAAATGCCAAGGTAATAACAAAGGGATTACAAGATATTTCTGCAGAAGAGGACAAACAGAAAAGACAATGGTTTATAGTCTTACTAATATTCTTTGGCTTTTAAGTAAAAGCAGTCCTGAGGGAATCTACATCAAAGTCTGAAAGAAAGAATGCAACAAACACATCTTCCCTTTTTGATATTGTAAAAGAACTCCAGCCCAAAATTTATTTAAAAAACCCCCTCCTAACACTAACGGAGGGGTCTAGGGCTATAAAGAAGAATCTAATAGATTCTTCTTTATAGAAGAAAACCTGTCATACTATTAAAAACAAAACAAAACAAAACCCCACCCCCAAAGCCTATTGTTCATCTAGCTCCAGTACTGAGTCTTAGCAGCAACAGTCTGGTACAGCTTGTTGATCAGTCCTGCTGACTCGAATCATAGTAACTTCAAAGACCTGGACGTTCTGTACTTCGAAACATTCTAATTTTCTATAATAATGTACTAATATGCAATTTTTTTTTCTAATATGCAATATTTTAAAGTTATTCACATTTAAGCTCTTAGGGAAAGGAGTTGCAAACACTTTACACTTGCTATATAAAATAATACTTATTTTTATTTGTTCCAAATTTATCTTTCATGTATCAAAAAAGTAGATGCCCTAGTTTTATTATATAATCATCTAGAGATAAATCTGTAATCCTCTTTCACGACTGTCTTGAGTCCTTAATCATATTCCTTCTCATTCATCGCCTCTTTATTAGGCTGAAATTTACTAATCTTTTAGTCTGTTCTTCATCTGGCAATTTCTTCACTGCTTTGATCATTGAGATTACCCCTTCCCAGATCTCCATCCCAATTTTATCTTTCTTGAAATGCAGTAACCAGAGTACAGAAACTTCATTGTACAGGACTAACAAATTCTAACTGTAATATTCTTGATGATATATGCTCTCTTTTACCTACCTGACATCCTATCTTCAGGGACCTACATGATGATTTCCAGGCCCACTATCTTTTAAGTACAATTTAGACTGTCTTAATATAGTTAAAAAAAAAAAAAACCACTTGCCCTCTAATTGTTGTGATCACACACAAAACCTCATAAGTTATTCCTACAACCGAGTCCATCAACTTGGCAGTGTACTACCCACAAGAAACTACCACCTTATACCTGGTATTTTTTTTGCACTCCCCCTCCCACAGTACTAAAAAACAAACAAACAAACAAAAAAACCACCAAAAACCTGGATCCCCAAGAAGGTCCCACTGTTTATATCTCTAAGGCTAAGAAGGAATCAAATAATCTTACTCTCTGAATTCCTGTAAGTCATTTCCTTACTGGATAATAGTAATCCCCACAAGACATAAACTATTTTTCTCTCCAATAACTTCCAAAAAGGAATGCTAAGGTAATTTTGGCCATCAAAAAGGAATACCATTCACTGTCTCACCATAGGTACCATGATAACAATATTATCTCATAATTAAAGAAAGTACAGCTTACTGGGTACAGAAATTAAGTATATTAATTTATAGCTCCAAGGGTCTATCCCAATAGATATTTATAATGATAAAAAACATATTTTGATCCATCAATTTACTATTTAGTAACCAATTTATAACTTAACAACTCTAGTAAATATCATATCCCATAAATTTTACCTGTATTGATGATTAGGTTTGAATGTTTGACCTATCTGCTTCAAAATAAAATTTAAGTGACAACCACGCATTATGTAACACCCTGTGTGATGCGACAGGAAATAAGAAACATCACCAATAAGTACTCTTGCCAAAAAGATTAAACCTGAATATGATTAGGCTTCTGGATTTACCTACCAATGGAAAGAAAATATAGATACAGAGGAATATGTTATGTGACATCTCAGTGATAGTCAATAAAATTGGAAAGTGGGAAATTTTACAGAAGAAATAACTTGTAAGCAAGGAAAAAAGAAGAGAGAGAGAGAGAAAGCCTACATATTAAAAGAGATTTAAAATTTAAGACACATATTACATGATTGCAGTTATATGAAATGTCCAGAATAGGGAAATTTAAAGAGCCTGAGTTATGTCACTAGGGGCTGGGAGGGACAAGAAATGGAGAGTGACTACTAAAAATTGTGGGGTTTCTTTATGGGAAGATATAAATGTTCTGGAATTAGACAATGGAGATGGCTGCATAACTATGTGAATGTACTAAAAACCCACTGAATTGTATGCTTTAGGAAAGTAAATATAAATTTTATGGTATGGATTATATTTCAATTTTTTTTTTTTTAAAGTAAAGACGAAACTTATCAGCCAAATTCAATGCACGGACCTTGTCTGGATCACGGTTTAAACAAATCATCTTAGAAAAATACCTCTGTGAGAAAAATCTGAATACTAAACAGATTATGCGATGACAGAATTACTGTCTGAGTTATAAATATAATAGTGGTATTATCAGTTGGTTAAAAAGGATACTTCAAAAAAAAGGGATTACGTCATCCTTAGACACACCAATCCTTGGAAATACACACTAATCCATAATGAAACATATGAATCAAATGATGTCTAGGGCCTACTTCAAAATAATCTGGGGACAGTGGGAAATAGATGAAACAAGACTAGCCATATATTGATAAATATTGAATTGAATGACAAGATACATGAGATTTGCTATACTATCCGCTGTGCTTTTATGTATGCTTGAAATTTCAATAAAGATTTAAAAATATTAGTGATTTAGTATGTCACTAAAAATTAACCAAGGCAAATAATTCATTTATTTTTGCTATTATTTTTCTAAAGTTTTCTAAAGTTTATTTATTACACTATGAACAGCATGTATTAACACTACAGCTGGCTCTCTTTTTATAGTTACAATGTTTACTTTATTTTTTTTTTAAGATTTTATTTATTATTTATTTATTTGTCAGAGAGAGAGAGAGGGAACACAAGCAGGCAGAGGTGGAGAAAGAAGCAGGCTCCCCGCTGAGAGGTGGAGAGAGAAGCAGGCTCCCCGCCAAGCAAGGAGCCCAACGCAGGCCTGAATCCTAGGACCCTGGGATCATGACCTGAGCCAAAGGCAGCGGCTTAACCGACTGAGCCATCCAGGCGTCCCTACTTAAAAAATAATAATAAAAATAATAATAAAGATTTTATTTATTTATTTGACAGACTGAGATCACAAGTAGGCAGAGAGGCAAGCAGAGAGAGAGAGGAGGAAGCAGGCTCCCTGCTAAGCAGAGAGCCCAATATGGGGCTCGATCCCAGGACCCTGGGACCATGACCCAAGCTGAAGGCAGAGGCTTTGAGCCACCTAGGCACTCCTATTTATTTTTTTTTAAAAGGTTTTATTTTAGATAGTCTCTACAGCCGACATGGGGCCCAAATCCACAACCCTGAGATCAAGAGTCACATGTTCTACTGACTGAGCCAGCCAGGCACCCTACAGTGTTTATTTTAACAAAAAGGATATAAGGAGGGTGAGAAAAAGAAGATAGTAAGATGTAAGCGTGGTTTGTCTCTGCACACCATTTACAGTACCAGGACACAACACCATCAAAATAATTGTTTCTATCAAGATCAAAAAAATACAGTGTCATTAATGTGTCATGAGCAGTTATGGAACTTTGCAGATAATGTAATTATAGTCAGCAGTCCAATGGCATGCACAGTGCCTTCAATTAGTGTATTTAAGCATAATTATATTTCTGGTAGGGTCTACATCCCCAAGACAAGGCAAAGTTGAGCATTTCATGGCTTTTTCTCTTTGATCATTATTTTCTTCTTTTCTTCTCAGGAAAGAATTACATAGGAAAAGACAGTACCCATGTGGGGGCAGGGGAAGAAGGAAAAGAACCTATAATTTAGAGAAAATTACTATGTATTATTTAATGTTTTGGCACATACTTCAATTATTTTTCTAGGCATATACATACCTACATTTATACATGGACTTTTTTTTAACTTCTTTTTTTAAAGGATCATACTATTAATACAGGATTGTGACCAGATTTTTCCTCCACTTCTTTTGATATGGAGTATTCTACCAAGATGCTTTCAAATCCCTATATATATAAACAGATACTCAGTTTATCCCTAACATGGCATGTTCTGTGGACATTTTTCTGCCTCTTCTCTCTGATGCATGTTTCATTTAAGCCTCATTTACCTACCGGACAGCCATATTATTTTCAGCCCTAGAGGACTCAGTAGGAGAGTAATACTGGATTCAACAGAGCAAGTAATGCTCTAACTGGCAGGCCTCATTTATATAAGGTATTTATTCAAGCCACAGCCTTGGCCTTTGGTTCAGTTGAGGGACTAAAATGAAGCAGACAATGGAAAAATCAGATGGGTGAAGAGAGATAGTGAAGTCTGGGGTTTACTCGGATTTTTTTTTTTAGGACAACCCTAGGATCGAGGGGAGGAGAACATACAAGAGTTGATTATTAACAGTCACTGGACAAAGTGAAAGGAAGAAAACATAAAATACGGGAAGAAAGTGAGTAATATTAGGTACTTAAACATGTGTTGTTTGACATACTAAGAAATATATCATAACCACGCTCATTCTTATTTATATTTTTTTATTCTTATTTATAAAATAAATAAGTGTATTTTAAATATCTAAGGGCTTTTTTTTTAATTCCAAAGGGGAAAATTAAACAAACTTTTTAAATAAGTTATTTGCAGCTAAATAACATAGTAAAACCCCGTAACAGTGACTATTTTGGAACAAATTCTCAGACATTAAATCTAACTTAATAGCCACTATTTACTGAATGCTTATTATGATGCCAGGTAATGTGCTAAATAAGTATTTAACCTATATTATATCATTTAAATCTAGTAAAATTTATGAGGTTAGTATTAGATCCATTTCATATATGTGAAAATGAAGATTTAGAAGGGCACCTGGCTGGCTCAGTTGGAAGAGTGTGCTACTTCTGATCTCGGGGTCATGAGTTAGAGCCCCATGTTGGGTATAGAGATTACTTAAACAAAACTTAAAAAAGAAAAAAAAAAAAAAAGAAAGAAAAGAAAATTTAGATTTTGAGAGCTTAATAAACTGTCCAAAGATATGCATCTAGTCTGTGACAAAGCTGAACAAGTCCAATTACGAAGCCTATGATGCTAATTATTATACTATAATGCTTCCAAGGCCTGTATTATAAAGTGACTAAAACAATATACATCACTTAGGTACGTAGATCACATAGTCTGGCTCACACAATTAACAGTTCTGAACAGAGGGCAAGGGGTGGGGGATGGTTTAAACAGGTTTAAACCATCGGATTAGGGAGTGCACTTGTGATGAGTACTGAGTGATGTGTGGAATTGTTGGATAAAATGAAAACTTAAAAAAAAATCAATTCAGAGTAGAGGTGGCTATTTATAAAAATGATTCTACTGAATTTTTCTCATCCCTAGCACAAGATCACTAAGGGCCACACTTCTTCCTCATATTGAGGGGAGCCCCACTATACTGCATTTCTTTAAACTTTCTGCCTTTTCAAGGTGATAAATAGATAATAGAGTCTGAGATCATGGCTAAGCGGTATGGTACAGCAGAAAAAAACACTAAAGCTGGAATCAGAAGATCTGAGATCTCAGCTCTAGTGTTGGTTCCAATATTTCCTAGTCAAAGGGTCCTGGAGAAGTCACTTAACTTTTTTCTCTGATTATTCACCTGATATAACTAAATATATAACAAAACAAAAGCTAATAAAATCCATTCTGTCTTCTGCAAAGGATGGTTGTAATGATCCAATGAGATGTGACATTCAGATACCTTGTAAACTATAAAACACAAATGGTATTACTCATTTAAGAGAACTAGAAGAACAAAAAAAAGGGGGGGGGGAGACAAGAAGAAGCGGTCTCACAAATGAAGCTCTTATTCTTTTTCACCCCAAGACATACACACAGGGTAACAAAAAACCATCTGGAGTTAAGTGTCATGTCTAATACAGAGAAGTGAAGAAATGACAGAAAATTCAAGAACAGATAGGAAGGAAGAATGGCATACTATGGGACACATATTTCTGGGCCAACCAGAGTCTCACAGTGCTAATCAAAAAAACCACTTTCCTCAAAAACACCCATTAACACAATTGGATTTATACATTAAATAATGAGCTCTAACAGTTTTCTCTTATATGATGTTAACAATTTCTCCTACACTTTAATCAACACACTAAAATCTTGTAAGAGAAAAGATAATTTGGTTAATACCTTATTCCAGCCGCTGGCATGAACTGTGGTCTCCAGTGTACATTCCCGATATGCCTGATACGTCACTGGCCTGTAGAGATTTTTTTTTAAAAGTCTGGGTCACAAAGAAGGAAAATTCTAGATTGCCAGATGAATAAATATACAGTCACTATTCTGTGTTGAACTTTCTCTAAAGTACCAAAGAATATTCAGTATACTGTTTTGTATGAGACATGGCTTTTAGCATTTGGTATGCATTTACTTTAAGCATTCCCTATTGGCGGAGAGACATGCTATCAGCTTGGGAAAACAGCTAATAACATAACAAGATAATAATAAATAATAACACTTTAAAAATAATTGTTTGAAACTTATCCAAGAGGATTTCCATGTTGTAGATAAACACACATTTGGGTTATTAAAGTAAGATAAAACAGTAACAAAAATGATCTCATTAGTAAAAGTACAATTTTAACTTTTTAAAAGGCAAAAAACCTCAAACACCTCAAAATTAAACATGTCACTGAAAGACGTCTCAAACTGAGGATATAAGGAGTTGTACTAAACAAGGCCAGTAAACAGAGCTCTATTTTTAACTTGGCGTCTTATGACATGAAATCCTGGAGGGCAGAGATAAGCCTTTCTGATTATTTCCACGTTAAGTTCTAGTAATACCAGAACTGAAATCACAGTGATGACAACACTCAGTAATTTACTGATGGACTTTAGGTACTATGTATAAGACTTGATTTCATTTACAAATTAACAACCACCAACAAAAAAAAATACTTGGTACCAAGTAGCATATGAAAGCATCAACAGCCTAAATATCACATTTAATAAAATTTACCCCTCACTTCTGTTGGCAAACTAATCACATATACATAAAAAAGGAAAGAATTCTTGCTTTTATAGGATTTTAAAATCCATTCCAAAGGCATATTCTCATCTGACCCTGGTCTGTGATTTCCTCAGCTATGAAATTTAATAATGGAGGACAGCTACCACTTATCGGTAGCCTACTGTTCAGTTTTATATTCTTATATATTTATATTTTACATTGCATACTATCATTTTATACATTAGGAAACTGAAACTCAGGAAAGCTAAGAAACCATCCCAAATCCACACAGCTGGCAAACAGCAATGCAGGAATTCACACCCAACTAGATCTGGGTCCAAAGGCCACACTACTCCTATCTTAAGTTAGGATTTGAAACATACCACAATAATGTCTCAATGCCACATGTGGTTAATGGTCATCTGAAATGCGGCTAGTGATATGCTGAAAGCACAATATACACACTAGATTTCTAAGATTTAGTAAGGAAAAAAAATGTAAAATAGCTCATTGATATCTTTATATTGAATATCTGTTAAAACTGTAATATTTTGAATATACTGGGTTGAATAAAATAGATTAAAAATATGGTTGCTAGGAAATTTTAAATTGCATTTCATGACTTGCATTTTATCTGTTGTACAATGCTGATCCACATACTTCAGAAACCAGTTCTGTTGACACAGGTATCATTCTTTCACACAAGTCAATATAAAATCAATACCACAGTGATGCTGAAAGGACGTTAAGATATATGGATGATCTTTTTAGGAAGATGTTGTGTACTACCTTCCTGATATTATATTACCATTAAAGTAAGCTTAGAACTTTTTAGAAGCCTTGAGCTTAAGTAGTACATAGTTATAAAACTTGAACTTTAGATACTATATAGTCTACCTACCTATAGTCTCCCTGAAGTTTACTTGCGTCTATCAGTCCCTTCACTTCCTTTCCTGAACTGTTTGATGCTGCTGTGGATCACAGTAGTCCTTATTGGTAGTCTGTCTATCAGGCTAAAGTACGTTAGCATCCTTCAGAATGAAACATGATTTGAATCATTATATGTACACACATATATGCACATAAAAGATCCAGCAGACTAAAATAAAACATTCAAAGGAAATCTAAAACATAGAAAAGCAACTAGCTGAAAAATCAGTTCTATCAAATGAGCTATCTGAACAGAGCAAAGAAGAAAAAGGGGTGAAGGGAACCTTTTCACACTGCTGGTGCTTGGTTATCCGATGAGTTCAGGATTAATTTCCCACTTGAACAAAACTGTCTGAAAGAGTAGGTGGTATTTTCCACCTTACAAACTATTCCTATTAACCTGTATATAATACTTCTAGTTCACTATCAGATACTTTTAAGGTATTAGCAATAAAGCTTAACAACGTTTAAAAGTAGATTACTGAAGAAAAATTTATTCATAAAGAGGCCTGACTCTGATATACAACCAGAGGTACCAGTTTAAAAAATAAGTATGTCAGGAGTGCCTGGATGTTTCAGTCCATGGCGTGTGTGACTCTTGATCTCAGGGTTGTGAGTTTCAAGTCCCACCCTGGGTGTAGAAATTACTTAAAAATGAAATCTTTAAATAAATACATAAAAATAAAAATAAGAAATAGTCGGTATTCAGGGTTTAGGGGTACCTAAACACCAGGTATTCATCTAACTATATATTTTTTTAATATAATTTACTTTACAGTGAGAAGCTATCAATTTTTCCTGTAGACTATGAAAAGGATGCCAAAAAAGTATTTTACTTATATGATACTGTTCTTCAGAGAGCTTATAATACCCCAGTAAAGTTAAAGTTAATAGATGGGGAAATTTCGATATAGAATGAAATGGTTAGCCGCAAATAGCTTTTATCAAAGTTACAGATAGAATTTTTTGTTTTCTACTTCTCAGTTATTTTACTCCCAATCCCAATAGCTTTTACAAGCTTTTTTTGTTTTGGCAAAACAGTAGGTTTCTTTAAATCTTACATGAAACCTCAATTTTAAAAAATGTATGAAAATATAGCTATTCTAGTTTAAAAAGTGTTAGCAAAGGCCTAACAAACCCCACCCACTCACCCTGTCCCTCACATTCTCAGGGCCCCTAAACTCCAGAGAACACTCTTAAAGTCACCCCTGTACAACCAAATTTCTTACTTAAGTTTTATTTTCTGACATCCATAGTCTTCTGTTCACATTTTCTTTTTAAATTTTTCTATATATAAAGTTAAGAAAGTCCAAATATGATTTCATTTCAGTGTCTTATACATAACTTGGATTTTTTACATTTGCTATTGTCACCAGAATATGCAGAAACAAAATGAATTCTCCTTAAACTCCCAACTGCTTCCTTCTAATAAATGGCAACATACAATCTTTGGTTATGTGAAAGGAATTACCTTACTACATCAGTAATCTGGCATCTCAATTTTGACCCTTTTAGTGAAGAAACAGTCTTCATCCTGTTTCAGGTGTCATTCTTCATTGAAACATTTTTTTTCTAATTCATATCAATTCTTTAATGATTCTCAGCAAAGAATTAAAGGAAAAGAGTTTTTAAGATGTACAATAAATGACTTGGTTCTATTTTAATGTACTTTCACTGCAAGCTTCTTGCCTTGAGCTTTAACAGTCAAAACCATAGTTAGCAGAGAAGTTCTCACTATAAGAATGTGGCAACAGCCTCATGGACAGATGTACAACTGCAAAGTTTAGCAACATTTGGGATACCTAACATTACAATGCATAAAACCCTAACCATTATATTTACGTTGCCCCCAGACAGAATCATAGTGAAAAGTGGTCAGGACAAGTGAAATAGCTCATATTTACACTTACAAAGCAGTGAAAGCATCTGCTGAAACGTGACAGTTCAACAAGTAAACATAAATGATCAAATCCATGTCAGAAAAGTTAAGTCACCCCTTTGATGTAAAAGTTGTCACTCAAAACACAAACAGATGTTTCAGGAAAGCAAAGACAGAAAAAGGGAACTGAGAAAAGAAGTAACACCGTTCACCTAAAACAAAGCCTTAACCAATCCAGTGCTGCCTGAGAGATCCAGAGACTACTTTAGAGAAGCACGTTCCCCTCAGCAATGGTAACTCACTGGCTGAGGAGCATTTGCAATGCCTTTTGTAGAGGCTCCTTCAGTTCCTGTGAGACCTTTTCCCCAAGATGAGCCAAGCAGTCTTCCACGGAGCTTTCTGGGTTAGCAGGGCTGAACACAGGAGAAGTATGACGGTCAAAGCCTGTGCTGGTGAATGCTGAAGACAGGGTAAAAACAAAACAAAAACCTATTTTAATAAATAATACCAAAGTTGTGCTATAGGCATGCTTGGTTGGCTCAGTTGGAAGAGCTTGGGGTCAGGAGTTTGAGCCCCACATTGGGTGCAGAAATTACTAAAAACAAAACCCTAAAAACCCCAAAATTTAAAATCTGAGGAAAAAAAAGAGTTGTACTATAAAAACCCAAGGGATTGGGGCGCCTGGGTGGCTCAGGGTTAAAGCCTCTGCCTTCAGCTCAGGTCATGGTCTCAGGTCCTGGGTTCGAGTCCCACATCAGGCTCTCTACTCAGCAGGGAGCCTGCTTTCCCCTCTTTGCCTGTCTCTCTGCCTAATAGTGAGCTCTCTCTGTCAAATAAATAAAGTCTTTAAAAAAAAAAAAAAAACTTCATTAAGACATCTACTACTGGAAACAAGCTAATGGTTATAAGCCACTTAAAAAGGCCAGACAATCATTACACAATATTAATCTTTCCAGAACACAAGGCTTAATATTTAGAGATTTTTTTTTTTAAAGGAAAGATTTTTATGGAAAATTTTAGTTTTACAAGAAAAAAAGACTAAACTAACTGCTAAAACACACAAGCCAAGGAGCACCTGGGTGGCTCAGTCGGTTAAATGTCCAACTCTTAATTTCAGCTCAGGTCATAATCTCAGGGTTGTGAATTCCAGCCCCATGACAGGCTCCAATCTCAGGGAGGAATCTGCTTAAGACTCTCTCTCTCTCTGCCTCCCTCTGCCCCAACACCCACTTTCGTGTGCCCATGCTCTCTCCCTCTTAAATAAATTAAATCTTTTAAAAAAAATACACAGGGGCGCCTGGGTGGCTCAGTGGTTTAGGCCACTGCCTTCGGCTCGGGTCATGATCTCAGGGTCCTGGGATCGAGTCCCGTATCGGGCTCTCTGCTCGGCAGGGAGCCTGCTTCCCTCTCACTCTCTCTGCTTGCCTCTCTGCCTACTTGTGATCTCTCTCTGTCAAATAAATAAATAAAATCTTAAAAAAAATAAAAAATAAAAAATAAAATATTTAAAAAAAAAATACACAGGAACACCTGGGTGGCTCAGTTGGTTGGGCATCTACCTTCAGTTCATGGTCCCAGGGTCCTGGGGTTGAGCCCTATGATGGGCTCCCTGCTCAGTGGGGAGTCTGCTTCTCCCTTTCCTCTGCCCCTCCCCCCAACTTGTGCTTGCTCTCATGCACACTCTCTATCAAATAAATAATTTTCTAAAAATTACACAAGCCAATTTAGTATGTTACTACATACCAGTTTCATTCAAGAATGATAAATGGAGGGCACCTGGGTGGCTCAGTGGGTTAAAGCCTCTGCCTTTGGCTCAGGTCATGATCTCAGGGTCCTGGGATCGAGCCCTGCATCGGGCTCTCTGCTCAGCAGGGAGCCTGCTTCCCCCTCTCTCTCTGCCTGCCTCTCTGCCTACTTGTGATCTCTCTGTCAAATAACTAAAATCTTAAAAAAAAAAAAAAAAAAAAAAAAGGAAAGCAACTTCTAGCTCTATCATCCCACTCTTAGTATTTTGTTTTTAAGATTTCATTTTTACCTTTATAAATATGACACTTTTTAAAAGATTTTTATTTATTTATTAGACAGACAAAGATCCCAGGATCCTGAGATCATGATCTGAGTCGAAGGCAGAGGCTTAACCCACTGAACCATCCAGGCATCCCTATAAATATGATACTTCTTAAGCTAGATTCTAATCAGTTTATTCCACCTGATGGGATGAGTCGATTACTCTCGATATATATTTTTTAAAGATTTTATTTATTTATTTGACAGAGAGAGATCACAAGTAGGAAGAGAGAGAGGGAGAAGCAGGCTCTCTGCTGAGCAAAGAGCCTGAAGCGGGGTTCAATCCCAGAACCCTGGGATCATGACCTGAGCTGAAGGCAGAGGCTTTAACCCACTGAGCCAACCAGGTGCCCCTCATTATTGTTTTTATTTTTTTTAAGATTTTTATTTATTTATTTGACAGAGAGAGATCACAAGTAGGCAGAGAGGCAGGCAGAGAGAGTGAGAGGGAAGCAGGCTCCCCGCCGAACAGAGAGCCCGATGCGGGACTTGATCCCAGGACCCTGAGATCATGACCCAAGCCAAAGGCAGCGGCTTAAACCACTGAGCCACCCAGGCGCCCCTCATTATTGTTTTTAAAAGCTTTTTATTTAAGGGGCACCTCGGTGGCTCAGTTGGTTAAACACATGCCTTCAGCTCAGGTCATGATCTCGGGATCCTGGAATCCAGCCCTGCATTGGACTCCCTGCATAGCAGGAGTCTGGCTTTTCCCTCTCCCTCTCCCTCTGCCTGCCCGCCCCCTCCCAGTTCATGTGCACATACACTCTTTCTCTTTCTCTCAAATAAATAAATAAATAAATAAATATTTTTAAAAAGTTTTTTAATTCCAGTATATTTAACATACAGTGTTATATTAGTTCCACATGTACAATACAGTGATTCAACAATTCTGTATCTTTCATTCCCTTTTTAATTTATTTTTTAAAGATTTTAATTTTTTTTTTTAAAGATTTTATTTATTTATTTGACAGAGAGAGAGAGATCACAAGTAGGCAGAGAAGCAGGTTTGACAGACAGAAATCACAAGTAGGTAGAAAGGCAGGCAGAGTGGGGGAGGAAGCAGGCTTCTCACTGAGCAGAGAGGCCGATGCAGAGCTTGATCCCAGGACCCTGGGATCATGACCTGAGCTGAAGGCTGAGGCTTTAATCCACTGAGCCACCCAGGCACCCCTCATTTCCTTTTCTATTTTTTATTTTCATTCCCTTTTTTAAATGAAACTTTGCACTCAACATTCCTATGCATGGATACATTTTATTTTTTGAAGATTTTATTTATTTGAGAGAGAGAGAGAGAGAAAACAAGTGGTGGGGAGCAGCAGAGGGAAAGAGAGAAAAGCAGACTGTCCGTCAAGCAGGAAGCCTGATACAGGGCTTGATCCCAGGACACGGAGACCATGACCCAAGCTGAAGACAGACCCTTAACCGACTGAGCCGCCAAGCGCCCCATGGATAAAGTTTAAAACTATGAAGGTGATGCGAGTACAAAATGTTGCACAAGAAAGAAGCAATCACAGCTTCTCTCTTCTCAGCTCAAACTACCAACTTCTCATCTGCTTCCTTACTCCATGTTATACTGCCATGCTCTAACTGGGGGAGGAACAGGCAGAATCATTGTTGTTCCAAGGTACAAATGGGATACAGGGCACAGAATCCCAGTAAAGCATGCAGCTAGCACCCATCCACCACAAAATTACATGTATATTACTCTTACAACTATCTATAGTATACATACATGCAAAAATGGAAACAACTTACTTACAATTTCCCCTTTAATGTTATTAATTTAAAAAACACCAATATAAATCAAATGATATTAAATGGAAAGTACCGGCACATGATTGCTGTCTATTACTTAACACCAGGAAAAGGCTGTTAGGTATGGTTTGGAAACATTTATAAACCTATCGCCCAGGAAAGAAAAAGGATACCTTCTAGTTTCGCCCTGATAATCCTATACCAATGAAGCTGTGTAATGTTGAAAATGCTCTACTGTAAAATATCAAACCAACAGTAAACTACACCAAACTTAGTCCATTAATTACCTAGGAAAATAAGAATAAACAGACCTTCAGAAATTTCTTTGTCCAGGGATTCTAGCTCTTCTTCAATTTCGGTTTTAACTTTTAATAAAACTTCCTGATCCAGAGGTTGTGAAGCTATGAGAGAGAGAGAAGCCATTAGAATATAGGTAGTATTTTAACTATTTAAGTCAGAAAATACAAATCAAAACTCATTATCAAGGCTACTCGGCTCAGAGATACTGAAAGATGAAGAAGTTGAAGCTTGGGTAGGTTAGACCACCACAATGGAGGAGCTGTGAACTGAACAGATTCTGAATATAAAATCTGAAATTTTTATAAAATATAAAGTCTGAATATCAAGCATTAATCCAGGGGTGCCTGGGTGGCTCAGTTGGTTGGGCGTCTACCTTCAGCTCAGGTTGTGGTCCCAGGGTCCTGGTATTGAGCCTGGAGCTGGCGGGGGGTGGGGGTGGGGGTGGGGGTCCCTGCTCAGCGGGGAGTCTGTTTCTCCCTCTCCCTCTGCCCCTCCCCTCCACTCATGCATGTTCTCTCTCTCTCTCAAATAAATAAATGAAATGCTTTAAAAAAATCATTAATCCAGGTTGTGTTTTCCTCATCTTCTAGTTGGGAAGCTAGGAAGGAAATATCGCAGAAACATTTTTGACATAATAATAGAAAAAGAAACCTGAAACGTTGTCTCAATAAGTGATGTCTTCAAAAATTGATATTCATGGTCCCTTATCTTCACATCTGCATGCAAACTGCAGCTCAAGAGAAGGCCTATTATCCTCAAAAGATTTATATCCTCCAACTTAAGAGAACTATGAGTATACCAAAAATATTGGCCACAAGCGATTATTATGCAGTAAAAGGAAAAGAAGGTCTTGGTCTGTGGCACAGAAAGGAGAACAAATGGGAAGAGAGCTCCAAAGGAGAAAATGAGACAAGATGCTTTAAAATCTACTAATTTCTCCTGCCTCAACATTTCATCTAAAATACTGACTCCAAATATGAAACCCTACACCTCTCACATTCAGAATCTATTTACAGACACATTTCCAGTGCTTTTTTAATGGTTTGTATCACTGTTTTCTACCACTGATAAGTTTTAGAAAGAGATGGATTTACCACTTGCGTATTTCCATTTTCTGCAAGCAAATAAATGCTGAATTAAAAGATGAGCCTATTAATTTAGACCAAGTAACTTGATTTTTAAAAGACTTTATTTTTAAATAATCTCTACACCCGACATGGGGCTAAAATTCACAACCCCAAGGTCGAGTCCCATGTTCTACCAACTGAGCCAGCCAGCAACCCTAGATGAAGAAGTTGATTATTATAGCATCCCTATGTCTTTAAAAATACCTCTGAAAAACAAAAGGTTGAATATTTCGACATTTCACAGATTCTTTTTTATTAGTTTCAAATTTAAAGTTGACAAACACAATTTTCCTTTAGGTAACATGAAACACTTTACTTCTGAGCTGAGACTAACCAAAATAAAACTTAAAATAATTTTTTGTGAAAAAAGTAGTTTCTTAGGTATTTCTAGTTGAAGTGTAACACAAAGGATCTCTTCAATGTCATGATTAATATATTTGCCTAATGACATTTCACTTATCATTTCTGCATGTAACATAAATTACATGTAACATAAATTTTCCATCTTTTTTTTTCTTTTTAAAGATTTTATTTATTTGACAGATAGAGATCACAAGTAGGCAGAGAGGCAGGCAGAGAGAGAGAGTGGAGGAAGCAGGCTCCCCGCAGAGCAGAGAGCCCTGATGCGGGGCTCGATCCCAGGACCCTGGGATCATGACCAGAGCCGAAGGCAGAGGCTTTAACTCACTGAGCCACCCAGGTGCCCCACATAAATTTTCCGTTTTATCTAAGTGTGTAGTTCAGCTATATTACTTACATTCATAATGTGCTACCATCACCACCATCCATCCCTAGAATTTTCTCCACCTTTTTTTAAGGATTTATTCTTTATAATTATTTATTTGAGAGAGAGAGAGAGAGAGAACAAGCTCAGGAGAGGAGCAGAGGGAGAGGAGTAGAATCCTCAGGCAGATTCCCCACTAAACACTGAGCCTGACACAGGCTCAATCCCAGGACCCTATCTAAGATCATGATCTAAGCTGAAACCAAGAGTTGGACACTTAATCAACTGAGCCACCCAGGGGCCCCAAGAACTTTCTACATCTTGAAAAACTGAAACTCTACACCCATTAAACAATAACTCCCCATTTCTTCCTTCCCCCCGCCCCACCCCAGCTTCTGGCAACCACCATTCTACTTTCTGTTTCTCCAATCTGACTACTCTTAAGTACTTTATGTAAGTGGAATCATACAGTATTTGTCTTTGGAGACTGGCTTATTTGGCTTACAGACAGACTTCTAATAAATCTCAAGTACTGTTTGTAATTGCAACAAGGTTTCCTTTTATTTTATTTCTTTTAAGATTTTATTTATTTATGTGAGAGAGAGACACAGCACAAGTGAGGGGAGGAGCAGAGGGAGAAGGACAAGCAGACTAAGCTGAGTGCAGAGCCCGACACAGGGCTCGATCCCATGATCCTGAGATCATGACCTGATGATCCAAAATCAAGAGTCAGGGTGTCTGGGTGGGTCAGTCATTAAGTGTCTGCCTTCAGCTCAGGTCATGATCCTGGGGTCCTGGGATCGAGCCTCACATCAGGCTCTTGCTTGGTGGGAAACCTACTTCTCCCTCTCCCACTCCCCCTGCTTGTGTTCCCTCTCTCGCTGTGTCTCTCTGTCAAATACGTAAATAAATTCTTAAAAAAAAAGAAAAAAATCAAGAGTCACGCACTCAAAGAACTGTGCCACCAAGGCACCCCTAATACGGTTTCCTTTCAGAGATAATTAAAAAAAAAAAAAGAAAAGAAAAATACACACACACACACATTCAGGCAGCTCTGCAACAGCACTGATTAATGTAACTATACTAGGTAAAGTGACCCCCAGAATATATTGTGACATTATTAAAACAAGGCAAACACAGACTGGGAAATTAATTTCAGGTCAATCTTATTTCTTTCAATGAAATTATCTCTCTCCCTTCTGGCTTCCTGGAAGGAAGATCTATAAAGTGGAAGATAAGCTTTGGATTCAAGCATTCTAGCTCATCATTACATGTGACCTTAGGGAAAATAATCTTCTTGAGCCTTTCCTCTTATGTAAATGGGAAAATAATACCTACCTCAAAAGAATGTTGTCAAGGCTAATAAGATAAGTCCCATTACATCGAAAATGCTCAACAGACAGTAGCTCCCACTCACCAGTCCTTTTGGCTCCCTAAAATGTTGTTACGATTTGACAGTGATCTTTCCCCAAATCTTGTCTCTGTAAACAGAATCAGTTCATCACAGATTTCTAATCAATGACGCTTACACAGAATCTGTTTTCAGTACTATAAGAGTTTGAATCAGCAGAACCAATCTTCTGATAGTCTACATAATGCCAAGTAACGTGAAACACAAGAGTTATTATCCTATATTGTATATGGCTTAATATCAACTGATTTAAAACTTCTTTTTTCCCCTGAACACATATCCAACAGAGTTAATTTACATTCAAAAATTCAGAAGGAAAGTGGGATGCCTGGGTGGCTCAGATTGTTAAGCGTCTGCCTTCAGCTGAGGCCATGATCCCAGGGTCCTGGCATCAAGTCCCACATCGGCCTCCCTGCTTAGCGGAGGGTCTGCTTCTCCCTCTCCCGCAGTCTTTCCCCCGCTTATGCTCTCTCTCTCTCAAATGAATAAATAAAATCTTAAAAAGAAAATTCAGAAGGAAGGTTAAGTTTTTAAAATGTGAGGGCATATTTCACAATAAATTCATCTGGGAAGTTTTACTAAGAAGTTACCCTCCTGAATACAAGAAATTCCACGGTTTTCTGTTTTCCAGGTGTGACTGGTCTCTTGCCTTCAAACTTTACCCAATCTAAAATAATCTCTTACATTCAAAAACGTAAGAATTTTGATCAATCATTGTCATGAATTACAGTGAATGAGAGTGTTTTTAAGAGAAATCCTTCTTTTGGGGGCGCCTGGGTGGCTCAGTGGGTTAAAGCCTCTTCCTTTGGCTCGGGTCATGGTCCCAGAGTTTCGGGATCGAGCCCCGCATCAGGTTCTCTGCTTGACAGGGAGCCTGCTTCCCCCTCTCTCTCTGCCTGCCTCTCGTCTATTTGTGATCTCTGTCAATAAATGAAATCTTTAAAAATAATAAATAAATAAAACAATCAACAATCTGAGGCCTCTCAAATTTGACTTGTAGTCAGTGAAAAGACAAAAAAGAGAGAGAGAAATCCTTCTTTTACCTGCTTGCAATCCTTCAATCATACTTCCAAGACAGAAGTAGCATAACAATCATGTCGAGAAAGTTTTGGTTAGCCTTTTAAGTTCCGTAAAAACATTTCAGACTTAACATCTGCTAGCTAGTTTGTTCTTCACTTGCCCTTAATCGGAAATGTACAGCACCTAAATGTTTTGGACTCTTGCTAGAGAATACAACCTGTTGAATCTTTTCTTCTGATAGAGATTTATTTATCATCTATTTATTATTTATTACATATTAAATCTCTATTAATATAGACTTATTTATTTGGGGAGGAAGGAGCAGAGGTAGAGAGAGAATCTCAAGCAGACTCCCCACTGAGCGCAGAGCCCCACCCAGGGCTCAATCTCACAACCTGAGCCAAAATGAAGTCAGCCCTTCAACCACTCAGCCACCCAGGTGCCCCAAATCTGTTTTTTAGTCTGACATGAGAGGTAATCCCTCCATTCCTCTGCATTCTAGATTTTATCCTCATAGTAAGCTGGATCATCAGAGAAGTGCATACATATAATCTAGGATCCCATATAGTGTTAATTAGTTGTTTTAACTCGGCTGCACTTTGGTGCCATTTTCTTAGCTTTTAGCCAGAATCACATTAAGAGACAGTGTTCGGAAAACTAATACCATGTTTGATATTCACAACATCTTCTACATTTCTCTGTGCCCTACATAATAAAGCTTGAAGTGAAAAGAAGTATCTTTTAAAGAATAATGTTCCACTTAAAAGAAACTAGTATAGCCTCTAGTTATGGGGGAAAAAAATCTGGAACTAAGTATATCTTCACTTGTTTTTGGCTTTTGCCTCAGAACGAAATAAACTGCTCAATGCTAGTATTACCATATGGGACCTTAGGGACTAAGGATCTATTATTCCTACTGGAAATGTATAGTTTTCCTACTCTGATTTTATTTACTAGAATATTTTTATTTAATCAGTTCATTTAGATTTTTCCATTATGTGTTATTATAAGCCACATTAAGTTATATGTGGTAAGGAATTTTTAAAAAATTCATTCGTATTCTTGCCCTGTATGGACTCACTGCCAACTTCTTCACTAATAAAAAGGACATATTACAACTACATTTTTACCTAACCTGGACTGCCCTTCCTTTTCCTGATTATTCAAATTCTGTCCATCTCTTCAAGAACCAATTTAAGTCTCTCTACTACTCCACAGTATCTTTTTCACTGACTACTACTGTATCACTGCTCTTTGAACATTCATATCATTCCTTCTGTGCCACAGAGTTTAACACTGAAGTATATACTGCCTTATACTGTTCAACGATTTTATAATTTATTATCATTCTGACCATACTATTAACTATTGGAGCTACTCCCTTTGCCCTAGACTTGTGTCAAGCATGGACTAAAAAGTACTCAAATACTTGCTAGTGATAGCTCTCGCTGTCACTATGACGAAGACTCAAATGACTACAATGTATAGATATACATATATAGATGACAACATTGCTGGTGAGAGAAGACACTTAAGAGGGGGGAAACAATACAATTAAAGTTACTCATACATCACAGAATTTTAAAAAGTTATCAGTCTATTTTGAGGCTTGGTCAAATGACAAAAAGTGAGAAGTCATTTTACATAAGACAGTAAGAGTACAAACCAAAAACATATAGGACAGTAATTAGACTATTTATTGTGATGGAATTGTGATAGAGAATATTATAAAAGAGGACTGGAAAGAATAAGACTTCAACTATTATCTCTATGCTTATGGAGTTTTAGTCAGTGCCTGAATCACTCAATTTTAGATTTGGGCAGATCTGTAAAATAAAGGCCATCTAGTCCATCCTCCTTGTTATATGAAGAATATGGGACTTACAGAAGTTGAAATGATTCAGCCAGGCTCAAATAAATCATAGAAAAACAAGACTAGAAAGTAGATCTTCTGGGGGCTCCTGGCTGGCTTGGTCCATAGAGCATGTGACTCTTGATCTTGAGGTTATATGCTGGATAAAGAGATTACTTAAAAATCTTTAGGAAAGTAGATGTTCTGAAAAATAAAATTATTGCTGAATTCTAAAACACAGTAATTTTTGATATACAGTGAAAAATAAGGAATATACGAATGTCTTACCTGCCGTCTGTCTCTTTTTAGAAAATCTACATACCTACAACATATACACACCCACACACCCAATCACACCACCACAAATACTACCACCATGCCACAAAGTAAATGACAATAATGTCTTGGTTACCATATGCCTCACCCACTAGATTAAAGAAAAGCAGCTGATTAAAGGAGTGTCTATTCTCATGAGACTAATGTGATGCTGATTACACAGGACAAGTTGTCATACTTGATAATAAGCCATGTGGAAAACCTAAACCAGAAAAAGTCTACTGCTGTCAGGACACAAAAGGCTATTTATTTAGCTAACCAATGACATAGACAGATTCAGTGATTTTCATTTAATCAACCCCTCGAACCCAGACTTTCAAAAGCAAAGAGCTACGCAGTAGACCAATGCAGCATAAATCCTCCACTATAAACCCAGAGAAAAATGTTTCAAAGATAAACAGACTTTAGCACTCCAAATCCGACCCACTTCAGTGTCAAATCAAGAGTAAAGTGAGTCAGCAATCATCATATTCCAGCCTGAAATACACTCAGAGCTTTCAAAATGAGTATCAGATCAACAAGTTTAGAACAGCTGTCTGGGGGGCACCTGGGTGGGTCAGTGGGTTAAAGCCTCTGCCTTTGGCTCAGGTCGTGATCCCAGAGTCCTGGGATCAAGCCCCGCATGGATCAAGCCCCGCATTGGGCTCTCTGCTCAGCAGGGAGCCTGCTTCCCCCTCTCTCTCTGCCTGTCTCTCTGCCTACTTGTGATCTCTGTCAAATAAATAAATAAAATCTTAAAAAAAAAAAAAAAAAAAAAAGAACAGCTGTCTGGGCAAAGCAAAATACTTTCTAAATCTATGGGTCTCCGGGGCACCTGGGTGGCTCAGTGGTTTAAAGCCTCTGCCTTCGCTCAGGTCATGATCTCAGGGTCCTGGGATCGAGCCCCGCGTTGGGTTCTCTGCTCATCGGGGAGCCTGCTTCCCACCTGCCTCTCTGCCTACTTGTGATCTCTCTCTCTGTCAAATAAATAAATAAAATTAAAAAAAAAAAAATCTATGGGTCTCCAAACTGAACACACATTAAAATTACTGAGCAGGTCATGATCTCAGGGTCCTGGGATCGAGCCCCGCATCGGGCTCTCTGCTCCGCAGGGAACCTGCTTCCTCCTCTCTCTCTGCCTGCCTCTCTGCCTACTTGTGATCTCTCTCTCTGTCAAACAAATAAATAAAATCTTTAAAAAAAAAATAAAATAAAATTACTGAGCAAATATATTAAAAATACAGATTCCCAAACCCCATCATGGAACATCTGGTTTAACAGGTCTGAGGTAGGGCTCCATGATTTTTTTTTAGGATTATTTTTTTAAAGATTAAAGAAAAAAGTTTTTTTTTTCTTTTTAAGTAATCTCTATACCCAACCATGGAGCAGGAATTTACAACCCAAAGATGGAATCACATCTCCACCAACTGAGCCAGCCAGGTACACACATGATCCTTTTTTTTTTTTAATTTATTTTATTTATTTTTTTATTTATTGGGTTTTATTTATTGGGGATGCCTGGGTGGCTCAGTCCATTAAGCGGCTGCCTTTGGCTCACGTCATGATCCCAGCATCCTGGGATCATGTCCCATATCGGGCTCCTTGCTCTGCGGGGAGCCTGCTTCTCCCTCTGCCTCTGCCTGACACTCTGCCTGCCTGTACTCTCTCTATCTCTCTGACAAATAAATAAATAAAATCTTAAAAAAAAAACCTTTATACAGATTTTATTTATTTGAGAGAGAGAGCACGAGCATTGGGAGGGGCAGAGGGATAGAGAAAGAGAGAAGCAGACTCCCTGCCAAGCAGGGAGCCCAGTGTGGAGGTTGATCCCAGGACCCCATGATCATGACCTGAGAGGAAGTCAGATGCCCAGTTGACGGAGCCATCCAAGTGGCCTCCCATGATCTTTTTAAAATAAGCATTCAGGCAGTTAGCCTTGACAAACACTGCTCTAGAAAACCCAAATAAGGGGCACATGAGTGGCTTAGTCAGTTAAGCATCTGCCTTCAGCTCAGGTCATGATCTCAGGATCCTGGAATCCAGACCGGCAACAGGCTCTGGCTTGGTGGGGAGTCCGCTTCTCCTTCTGACCAACCCCACATTCATGCTCTCTCTCTCGCTCTCTCTCTCAAATACATAAATCAAATCTTAAAAAAAAAAGAAAACCCAAATAGTCATAATCAAATTAAAAACATCCACTGAACATACAGACAACACTGTTCAATCATTTACTCAATAGCAAAAATAAAAACCCCAAATGATGCCACAGTAGAGAGATTTTTAAAAGTACAAAATAGCCTTTGCCTCATTGCATCTGAGAGAGCAAGATGGGTCACCAGCAGCTCTACTGGCGCCATCCCAGGAAATCTGGCCAGCGTTCTCATTCTTGCTGCATCTGCCCAAACCTGTGCAGTCTGATCTGGAAATCTGGCCTCAATATGTGCCCCAGTATTTCCATCAGTAGGGGAAGGACAGAGGCTTTATTAAGCTGGATTAAGTGAATTTCCTTGAATGGGTCATCCAAGAGACCTACCTTAACTGCAGAAATCCAACATACGTACCATCATGCTAACTCACTGCACATAAAAATACTTCAATTACGAATGTTTAAAAAATAAAAGTACAAAATAGCCAATTATGATGGTAGTTTTCGAACTCAGTGCTCCTACACCCCAAGGTATCCTGTACATGGGGAGACAGATTTGAGGACAGATTTGAAGGAAAAGAATGCAGGGAAATTTTATCATGCACCCACTCAAACTCTGGTTTCAAGATCAAATATCTGTTCCTGATAGAAAAGCTGAGAAAAGAATGAAACAGTACACATCTCCAGAAATAATGAGCTCTGAATCAAAATCTGGGATGGGGTTATAAGAATCTGTCTTAAAAAGTTGATTTGAGGGGCACCTGGGTGGCTCAGTGGGTTAAGCCTCTGCCTTTGGCTCAGGTCATGATCTCGGGGTCCTGGGATTGAGCCCCGCATTGGCTCACTGCTCAGCGGGGAGCCTGCCTCTCTGCCTACTTGTGATCTCTCTGTCAAATAAATAAATTCTTAAAAAAAAAAAAAAAGTTGATTTGAGATGTTAATACCCTCCAAATTGATCTACAGATTCAATGTAATCTGTATAAAAATTCCAGCTGCAGGGTGCCTGGCTGGCTCAAGCCACAGAGCATAAGACTCTTGACTGTTCTAGTTCAAACCCCACTTTGAGTGGAAAGATTACTTAAAAATTATGTCTTTTTTAAAAAGATTATTTATTTATTTATTTGACAGAGAGAAAGCAAAAGAGACAGACAGACAGACAGACAGTGGGATCATGACCTGAGCTGAAGGCAGACGCTTAACGACTAAGCCATCCAGGCACTCCTTAAAAATTAATATCTTAAAAAAAACAAATTCCAACTGCCTTTTTTTCAGAAATGGATAAAACAATCCTAAAATTCATACAGAATTGCAAGAGACTCAAAATAGTCAAAGCAATTTTAAAAAAGAACAAAGTAGAAGGACTCAAACTATATAATTTCAAGACTTACTACAAAGCTATAATAACATAATTATGGAATAAAGACAGACTAATAAACCAATGGAATCTAACTGAGAGGCCAGATATAAATCCATACATTAAAGGTCAACTGATTTTTTTTTTTTTTAAAGATTTTATTTATTTGAGAGAGAGAGAAAGAGCATGAGACGGGGAGAGTCAGAGGGAGAAGTAGACTCCCTGCTGAGCAGGGAGTCCAATGTGGAACTTGATTCTGGAACTCCAAAGGCAGTTGCCTAACCAAATGAGCCACCCAGGTGCCCCTAAGGTTAAGTGATTTTTGAGAAGGGGACCAAGACCCTTCAACAGGGGAATGAAGAAACTTTTCAACAAATGGTGCAGGAATAACTGCATATTCCCATGCAAAATAATGACTCTATATGCCTACTTCATAGCATATACAAAAATTAGTTCAAATGGATCAAAGATCTAAAATTTTTTGAAGATTTTTAAAAAATAATCTCTATACCCAACACAAGACTTGAACCCACAACCCAAGATCAAGAGTTGCACACTCACCAACCAAGCCAGCCAGGCACCCCGAACACAGATCTAAGTTTAAAAGCTAAAACTATAAAACTCTTAAAAAGGAAACAGGGGCCGCCTGGGTGGCTCAGTTGGTTAAGCCACTGCCTTCGGCTCAGGTCATGAGTCCTGATCCAGGGTCCTGGGATCGAGTCCCGCATTGGGCTCCTTGCTCAGCAGGGAGCTTGCTTCTCTCTGCCTCTGCCTGCCGCTCTGCCTGCTTGTGTTCTCCCTCTCTCTCTCTCTCTCTGACAAATAAATAAATAAATAAAATCTTTAAAAAAAAAAAAAAAGGAAACATAGGTGAAAATCTGCATGACTCTGGATAAAGTAATGGCTTCTTAGGTGAAAATGTGCATGACTTCTGGATTAAGTAAGTAATGGCTTCTTAGATATGAAACCAAAAACAGAAGAAATCAAAGAAAACAGATAAACTCGACTTCATAAAAATTAAAAATGTTTATACATCAAAGTACACTACCAACACAAACAACAGAATGAAAGAGAGTAACTGAAATCATGTGTCTGATAAAGGTCTGGTATCTAAAATATACAAAGAATGCTTAAGGGCACCTGGGTGCCTCAGTCAGTAAGTATCCGCTTTTGGCTCAGGTCACGATCCGAATCCTGGGATGTAGCCCTGTGTCTGGCTCCAAGCAAGGAGCCTGATTCTCTCTCTCCCTCCTGCTCCCACCCACCTTGTACTCTCTCTGTGTCAAATAAAATAAATAAAATCTTAAAAATATATAAAAATAAAGAATTCTTATAGCTCAACAACAGACAGAAAACCCAATCAAAAAAGGACAAAGGGTTGTGCAAAAACAATGAATACTGTTACGCTGAAAAAATAAATAAAATGGGGGAAAAAAAAAAAAGGACAAAGGGTAAGAACAGACATTTCTCCAAAGATATAGAAATGACCAATAAGCACATGATAAGGAGTTCATCATTAGCCATTAGGGAAATGCAAATTAAAACCATAGTGAGATACCACTACACACCCAAGAGAGCAGCTATGATCAAAAATAGCAATAATGGTAAGTTTGGCAAAGATATAGAGAAACTGGAACCCCCATACATTGCTGGTAGAAACCCAAAATGATACAACCACTGTGGAAGACAGCTTGGTAGTTTGTTACAAAACTGAAGATACTCTTACCATATGACCTAGCAACCATGCTCCTCGGTAGTTATCCAAATGAGATGAAAACTTCTATCTACACAGAAACTGGCCCATGAATGCTTAAAACAACCTTATTCATGACTGCAGAACTTGGAAGCAATCAAGATGTTCTTCAATAGGCAAATGGAGAAACAAACTATGGTACATCCATAAAGTGGAATATTACTCAGCGATGAAAGAAATGAGGTGTCACGATGAGACACCACACTCCACATCCATCTGAATGGCTATTACAAAACAAAAACAAAACCAAAAAACAGAGAACACATATTGGTGAGGATGCAGAGAAACTGGAACCCTTGTGTATTAGTGACGGGAATATAAAATGATGCAGCTACTGTGGAAAACAGTAAGGCAGTTCTTCAAAAACTTAAACGTAGAATTACCATGTGATCCAGCAAATCTACACCTGAGTATATACCCATAAGAACTGAAAGCAGAGACTCAAACAGATGTAACACCAATGTTAACAGCAGCCATTACTCACAATAGCCAAAAGGGAGAAATAACCCAAATGCCCATCAGCATATGAATGGATAAGCAAAATGTGTGATATGCATATGTTAGACTATTATTCAGCCTTAAAAAAGGAATGAGGGGCACCTGGCTCACTCACTCAGCAGAGTATGTGACTCTTAATCTCAGGGTCATGAGTTCAAGCCCCATGTTGGGCACAGAGATTACTTTAAAAAAAAAAAAAAAAAAGGAATGAAATTCCATCCATCCTATAGCATGGATGAATCCTGGTATCTAAGTGAAATAAGTCAGACCCAAAAGAACAAATATTATTTGGGTCCACTCAAATGAGATGCCTAGGAGAGTTAAATTCATAGAGACAGAAAGTAGAATAGTGGTTGCCTGGGGCTGAAGGGAAGAGGAAACGTGGGGAGTGACTGCTTAATGGCTGAGTGAATAACAAACCAGTAGCACAGGTGCCCTGGGGTGGCTCAGTTAAGTATCTGCCTTCCGCTCAGGTCATGATCCCAGGGTCCTGGGATCGAGCCCTGCGTGGAGGCTCCCTGCTCAGCAGAAAGCCTGCTTCTCCCTCTTCCACTCCCCCTACTTGTGTTCCCTCTCTCACTGTCCCTCTCTCTCTCTCTCTGTCAAATAAATACATAAATAAAATCTTTAAAAAACAAAAAGCTGAGTGAATAACAAACCAGTAGCACAGGTACATGTATTTGATAGTCACATTCCTAAGAGATGAACTTACTCTCCTTTCTAACTTAAGAAAGAAAGGTCTTATTAATAAATCCATGTTAATTACTTCAGCAATAAGGTACTCTGTGTTAATAAGTGCAAAATTGTGCATAACAGAAGTTATTATTTGACATCAAATATGCAAGTCAGCAAGACTAGTCATAATATGTAATCCAGAACAGGGTTTACTATATTCAGCACAAACTAACACTGTCTGGAAGAGCTGGCTGGTTCTGGAAAAGTATAGAGTTAACTACCTATGGAAAAGTCTATAATCAGCACATGACTTGGGAAAAAAATGAAAAACATTCAATGTGACAAAAAATCTTGTGTCATGAATTGGGTCACCTCCCTTAACCTCTCCTTCTCATGCTTACTGCTTCATGAACTTGAAACAAAACCCTACCCACATTACACCAATGGATGCTACCACAGATCCTATTTATAATAACATGGCATGAGAATAAGCTCTTCATCACATTTTAGATAACAAATGGGATAGCAAAGAAGCAAAGACAGCAGTAAGAACCTAATTTTTCCCTCTAAAAAGTCAGTCTTTCTTCTTAAATGTCACAACCTAGAAGGGACACAAATCACACCACTCACATTTCACATGGCCCTGCCTAAATGCAATTTTCCCATACTCCCAACAAGGAGATAAGAATTAGGTACGGGTGAACATTAGTAATCGCTATCACAGGAGTCTACCATTCTAGAGTGCCACAGTTTGAGGAATAAGCATGGCTTGTTTAAAATAGTAGACAGTAGGGCGCCTGGGTGGCTCAGTGGGTTAAGCTGCTGCCTGCGGCTCAGGTCACGATCTCAGGGTCCTGGGATCGAGTCCCGCATCGGGCTCTCTGCTCAGCAGGGAGCCTGCTTCCCTCTCTCTCTGCCTGCCTCTCTGCCTACTTGTGATCTCTCTCTGTCAAATAAATAAATAAAATCTTAAAAAAAAAATAGTATACAGTAGAGGGGTATGGGTAGTTCAGTTGCTTTAAGTGTCCAACTCTTGATTTTGGCTCAGGTCATGATCTCAGGGTCATGAGATCGAGACCTCTGTCAGCTCTGTGCTGCTCTGGGAATGGAGCCAGCTTAAGATTCTCTCTTCCTGCTTAAGATCCTCTCTGCCCCTCCCTCTTCGCTCTCAAGCTCTCTCCAAAAATTAAAATAAAGATAAAAATTAAAATAAAATATAAACAGTAAGAGATGTCAGGGCACCTGGGTGGCTCAGAGCACAGTTGAGCTCTGCCTTCAGAGCATGGTTGAGTGTCTGCCTTCAGCTCAGATCATGATCCTGGGGTCCTGGGATCAAGCCCCACATTGGGCTCCCTGCTCAGTGGGGAACCTGCTACTCCCTCTGCCTCTGCTCTCCCCACCGCTTGTGCTCTCTCTCTCTCTCTCTCTCTGTCAAATAAATAAATAAATAAAATCTTCAAAACAGTAAGAGACATCAGATGCTATAACTACTGGGACCAGAGCAAAGAAACCAATGAAAGTTTTGTAAAGCAGCCTTAGGGGAATGGAAAAACTGCGGGTTTCCAATGTAAGAGGCAATGTTAGGATGTTCAATATGCTTGCAGCATGCAAAATGCAGGATGGAGGAGACATAAAATGAAGGAGAAAAATTAGGAGACACTTGCAGTAATTTGAGGCAGGACCTGTAGGATATTGGGAGAATCCTCATAAAATTGGGGGAGTTGGTAATAGCTGACAGAAAGGGTAAGAGGGGCACCTGCTGGCTCAGTCAGTAGAGCATGTGACTCTTGATTTGGGGGTTGTGAGTTCAAGCCCCAGGTGGAGTGCAGAGATTATTAAAAGAAGAAAAAGAAAAAGAAAGAGGGCAGAAAGCAGAGAACAGAGCTAAAGAATGACTTCTATGTTTCAAGCCTGGGTAGCAGGTGGTATTGTGAACAAACTATTATAAACATAGGGGCTGGCTTAGAAGGGAAAATAAATACCTGACTTCTAGACCTGGGTGTCTAATACTGCACTAGTAACTAGTCACATCAGCTTTTTAAAGTTTAAATAGAAATGAAGTTAAAAATTCAGTTCCTGGGGCGCCTGGGTGGCTCAGTGGGTTAAAGCCTCTGCTTTCGGCTCAGGTCATGGTCCCAGGGTCCCGGGATCGAGCCCCGCATCGGGCTCTCTGCTCGGCGGGGAGCCTGCTTCCCTCTCTCTCTGCCTGCCTCTCTGCCTACTTGAGATCTCTGTCTGTCAAATAAATAAAATCTTTAAAAAAAAAAAAAATTCAGTTCCTTACTCACACTAGATACTTCAAGTATTCAACTATCTCCTGTGACTTATGACTGCAATATTGGACAGAGCAGATAGAGAACATGTTCATCACTGCACAAAGTTCTATTACATAATATTTTTCTAAACCTCAGACTATAACTAACCAGAAGAAGGTTGTTGTTTTTTTTTTTTTTTTAATTTGTCAGAGAGAGAGAGAGAGCGAGCAAGCGAGCACAGGCAGACAGACTGACAGGCAGAGGCAGAGGGAGAAGCAGGCTCCCTGCCAAGCAAGGAGCCCGATGTGGGACTCGATCCCAGGACGCTAGGATCATGACCTGAGCCGAAGGCAGCTGCTTAACCAACTGAGCCACCCAGGCATCCCCAGAAGAAGGTTTTGGCAAAGTAAATGAAACTGGAAACTGAAAAGGAAAAGTTTTAAGGAATTTGCAAGCTCACTGAAGGGATTGTCATGTGCCCATTCCAAAGAAGGCTGATGAACACCCTAAATGTTCTAAAGCAGGAGACTACAGATATTTATTTACTGACATGAACAGATGTTCAAATATGTTGTTAATTTTTATTTTTATTTTTATTTTTTTTAAAGATTTTATTTATTTATTTGACAGAGAGAGATCACAAGTAGACAGAGAGGCAGGCAGAGAGAGAGAGAGAGGGAAGCAGGCTCCCCGCTTAGCAGAGAGCCCAATGTGGGACTCGATCCCAGTACCCTGAGATCATGACCCGAGCCGAAGGCAGCGGCTCAACCCACTGAGCCACCCAGTTTTTTATTTAAGATTTTATTTATTTGAGAGAGAAGGAGAGTGAGGGAAAGTGACGGAGAGGAGAAGTAAAATCCCCACTGAGCAGTGAACCTGACATGGGGCTGGATCCCAGGACCCCGAGATCATGCCCTGAGCTGAAGGCAGATGCTTAACCAACTGAGTCACCCAGGCACCCCTAAATATGTTGTTAGTTTTTAAAATGTAACCAAATGGCATATGTACCACCTCATTTTTATAAACCATAAATTCAAACTTGTATGTTCCTATATAAATGGAAAAAAAGGTTAACATTTCATCATTTTAATTACTGGATTATAGAATTTTTCTTCTTTACTTTTCTTAATGCTTTCATATATATTAAAAGCATTATAACAGAAAAAGAAGTATGATTAAAGAATAGAAGTGACAACGACACAGACCTGGGCTTAATATAAACAATAACAGCATTTAGTTTTATGCATAAACAGATTGTGCTCCTTGATAGTAATGAGAAAAATAAAGTACCCTATACTGATAGCCAAGTGTCAGCAAACTATAACCCATGGCCACATCTGGCCCACTGCATGTTTTTCTATAGCCCATGAGCCAAGAATGATTTTTACATTTCTAAATGATTGAGAAAAAATAAAAATATTACTATTTTGTGACATAAAAATTATAGGAAATTCAGTCTCCATAAATAAAATGTAACTGGAATATAGCTACACTCACTTATGTTTTATCTATGGTTGCTTTGTGCTACAACGGCAGAAATCCATGGTTCGACAGAGCCTGTGTGTGGTCTTCTCATAGCTTCACGCTGTTGCATAGCCTATTGCATACCGCAGTGGCACAAGTATAACCCCATGGCATTTCAACTGCCACCCATATCGCTATACCGCAACCTTTATTTACCTGCATACACTCATCATGTCAAAACAAGAGAAAAGCAGACTTTGAATATTCTGCTTTTAAGGATTATTCTCTTACAAATTAGATGACCAAGTATTGTACTTACTATGCAATGACATTATAGCTATGCCAGAAGCACGCAGTATACACTGATACTACCAGACCCATCAGAGTACTTCCAACTCAAGGGAAAGCAAGTCAGAAAAATTAGAAAATTTAAAATAGAACTTCTTATCACAGAATTTCTTCATAAAAATAAAAAATGAAAATGAGGCTGCAACTAAAGTTTCTACATGGCTCAGCTGTCAGTCAAGCAAGGAAAGCCATTTACTGATGTCAAGTTAATTAAACTGTGTTCAGTTAAAGCCGCTAAAGAGATGTGTCATAAAAAAAAGTTTTAGATTATTAGTCTTTTGAAGAGAATAGTTGCTCAATGCGTTGAGGACAATGGGAACAACATCAGTAGTCAACTCAATATAAGGCAAATAATTCTGAGTGGTTTTCTTTGGCTCTTGATGCACTGACAGTTGTGTGAAACTGCTCAGCTGTTGTTTATTCAAGGAGTTCATGACGAGTGTGAAGTGACTAAAGAATCGGATGCCTACACAGAATAATTACGGGTGAGAAGATTTTCCAAAAAATTGAGAAAGCACTAATTCACTATAACCCAAAGTGGAATCTGCTAAGATGTGTTACCAATAATGGCAAAATACATGTGGAGCATAAAAAGCCTTCTTCTTTTGACAAAATTAGTTTGACAGAGATTGTGAAAATGTAAAGTATTCAAGACTTATAGTTATTCACGGAAGTATTCATCAGTATGTACTCTGGAAAATATCTGAATCTATCTAATGATAAGGAACCAAGAGTTTTTGGTTGTTTTTTTTTTAAGATTTTATTTATTTATTTGAGAGAGAGAGGGAGGAGAGGCAGAGGGAGAGAAAGCAGACCCCTGCTAAACAGGGAGCCTGATATGCAACTCGATCTCAGGACCTGGGATCAATCATGACCCAAGCCGAAGGCAAATGCTTAACCAACTGAGCCACCCATGTACCCCAGGAACCAGGAGTTTTAAAAGCGAACTTCATTTGCTGTCATGAACTTAATTACTGTCAGTTCCATGAATTTTTGTCAGAAACAGAAGCTGAGGGGCACCTAGGTGGCTCAGTTGTTAAGCTTCTGCCTTTGGCTCAGGTCATGATCCCAGGGTCCTGGGCTTCAGCCCTGCATGCTCAGAGGAAAGCCTGCTTTTCCCTCTCCCACTTCCCCTGCTTGTGTTCCCTCTCTCGCTGTGTCTGTCAAATAAATAACTAAAATACCTGGGTGGCTCAGTGGATTAAGCTGCTGCCTTCGGCTCAGGTCATGATCTCGGGGTCCTGGGATCGAGCCCCGCATCGGGCTCTCTGCTCCACAGGGAGCCTGCTTCCTCCTCTCTCTGCCTGCCTCTCTGCCTACTTGTGATCTCTCTCTCTGTCAAATAAAAAAAAAAAAAAAGAAAGAAAGAAAGAAATAGAAGCTGAGGGCACCTGAGTGGGTCAGTTGGTTAAGCATCCACCTTCAGCTCAGGTCATGATCCCAGATCCTAGGATGGAGTCCCGCATCGGGCTCTCTGCTCAGTCGGGAGCCAGCTTCTCCCTCTGCTTGCCATTCTCTGTGCTTGTGCTCTTTCTCTCTCTATCTCTCCCTCTATCAAATAAATAATATCTTAAAAAAAAAAAAAAGTTGACTATCTTTTTTTTTTAAGATTTTATTTATTTGACAGAGAGAAAGCACAAACAGGCTAAGTGGCAGGCTGAGGCAGAGGGAAAGGGAGAAGAAGGCTCCCCGCTGAGCAGAGAGCCCAACATGGGGCTCAAGCCCACCAGCCTGAGATTACGACTTGAGCCAAAGGCAGCACTTGATTTTGGTTCAGGTCATGATCTCAGGGTGGTGGGCTTGAGCCCTGCATCATCGGGCTCCTTGCTCAGCAGGGAGCCTGCTTCTCCCTCTCCCTCTGCCTGCCACACCCCTGCTTGTGTTCACTCTCGCTCTCTTTCAAATAAATACATGAAATCTTTAAAAATAAATAAATTAGGGCGCCTGAGTGGCTCAGTGGTTTAAGCCGCTGCCTTCGGCTCAGGTCATGATCTCAGGGTCCTGGGATCGAGTCCCACGTCCGGCTCTCTGCTCTGAAGGGAGCCTGCTTCCCTCTCACTCTCTCTGCCTGCCTCTCTGCCTACTTGTGATCTCTCTCTGTCAAATAAATAAATAAAATCTTTAAAAAAAAAATTTTTTTTTAAATAAATAAATTAATAATAATAAATAATTAGTATCTCTTATGAGTTTTTAAAGTTATTTTGCAGGAGTACCTGGTGGCTCAGTCTGTTAAGCATCTGCCTTTGGCTCAGGCCATGATCTCTGGGTCCTGAGATCCAACCCCGAATCAGGCTCCTTGCTCAGCGGGGTGTCTGCCTCTCCCTCTGCCTGCTGCTCACCCTGCTTATGCTCTGACAAATAAATAAAATCTTTAAAAAATAATAATAAAATAAAACAATTACATAATTCTAATCTCTGTTAAGCATGAAAATTTTTTTAAAGATTTTATTTGTGGGGCACCTGGGTGGCTCAGTGGGTTAAACCCTCTGCCTTTGGCTCAGGTCATGATCCCAGGGTCCTGGGATCCAGCCCCACATCGGGCTCTCTGCTCAGCAGGGAGCCTGCTTCCTCCTCTTTCTCTCTCTCTGCCAGCTTCTCTGCCTACTTGTGGTCTCTGTCAAATAAATAAATAAAATCTTAAAAAAAAAAGATTTTATTTATTTGAGAGAGAAAGAGAGCTTGTGCACAAGTGGCGGGGAGGGGGAAAGGGAGAAGCAGTCTCCCCTCAGAGCAGGGAGCTCAATGCAGAGTTTGATCCCAGGACCCACAGATCATGACCTGAGCCAAAGGCAGATGCTTAACAGACTGAGCCACCCAGGAGCCCCAAGGACGAAATTTCTAAAGAAAGATAGAATTCTGTTTATTTACGTGTACTTAATACATTTTTACATGTACCAACAACAATCATTTAAATTACCACACTCCTTTTTTTTTAAGATTTTATTTAAGCAGGGGGAGCAGCAGGCAGACAGAGAAACAGGCTCCCCACTGGGCAAGGAGCCGATGCAGAACTCAAACCTAAGGACCTGGGATCATGACTCAAACCTAGGACCCTAGGAGCTTAAGGCAGATGCTTAACCAAATGACCCACCCAGGCATCCCAAATTGCCACAATTTTTTTAATTTTTCTTAAGATTTTATTTATTTGACAGAGAGAGACACAGTGAGAGAGGGAACACAAGCACGGGAAGTGGGAGAAGCAGGTTTCCCGCTGAGCAGGGAGCCCGGTGTGGGGCTCAATCCCAGGACCCTGGGATCATGACCTGAGCTGAACAGACACTAAATGACTGAGCCACCCAGGAGCCCCAAATTACCACACTCTTAAAAAGCATTAAAAGTCTTTTCTGGGGGCGCCTGGGTGGCTCAGTGGATTAAGCCGCTGCCTTCGGCTCAGGTCATGATCTCAGGGTCCTGGGATCGAGCCCCGCATCAGGCTCTCTGCTCCACAGGGAGCCTGTTTCCTCCTCTCTCTCTGCCTACTTGTGATCTCTCTCTGTCAAATAAATAAATAAAATCTTAAAAAAAAAAAAAAAAGTCTTTTCTGGGGGGGCGCCTGAGTGGCTCAGTGGGTTAAAGCCTCTGCCTTTGGCTCAGGTCATGATTCCAGGGTCCTAGGATCGAGCCCCACATCGGGCTCTCTGCTCGGCAGGGAGCCTGCTTCCTCCTCTTTCTCTCTCTCTGCCGGCTTCTCTGCCTACTTATGGTCTCTGTCAAATAAATAAATAAAATCTTTAAAAAAAAAAAAAGTCTTTTCTGGGAATGAATCAGGGGTTGGGAAGGGATGGGATGAGGGGTTATTCTTTAAAAGATTATTAGTATTATTTGATCTTATAATCACAGATACAAATTATTTAGATATATGTATTTTTACATGTGAAGTAATTACTACTACTTAATATAATCACCTGAGCCAAAGACAATACCTTGGGGTGAGGAAAGATGTTGCTCTTGTAGCTTCTCCTGAGAGAGGAGTCCCAAGTAGCTGAGAACAACATACTTTGTTTCATAGTGAAATCCTAGAGGCACAGTAGTAGAGGACGCCATTGAGTTGGCTGGCAGAGCTCCAAAAGTCTACTTACAGATGTGTAAAACCTAAAAACATAAAAGTATTTTTTCAGTTTAAAGTTTGTTACATGCCAGTACATTTCCCCATTGACTACAATTTTTCAACTAAATACCAAAATAAATAATTGACTTTTCTTCCCAGTAATTTTTAAAAACTGTAACTTTAGTTTACTTACAAGTCAGAATTAATTCAGATTTCAGATCAAAAGCAAATTTCCCTTTCTAGCTCTCCCTAGTTTCTCTGTTTTCACCTATGTGGCAAAAACAGTGGCTATGCCCCCACCTTTCCCTCCACCCCAATATATATTCTCTTATTTCTTTTAATAATAACGCCTCCTAGGGCACCGGACTGGCTCAGTTAGTAGAGCATACGACTCTTGATCTCAGGGCTGAGTTCAAGCCCCACACCGGGTATGTAGATTACTTAAAAATAAAATATAAATAAATAAAACCTCCTAAATTCTAGCTAGGTCAATAGCCACACAACTGCAAACCATATCTGCCAGTTCCTTAGCAGCTTAATGAGCCAAATGATTAGCCTGAGTCAGAGGAATACGAGCAGAAGCTATGTGTGCAATCTGTGGGTCTCTCCCTAAAGATCTTCTCTTTCCTCCTTGCTATGGTTTGGAATGTGAATATGGCAGACAACCAGTTCCGACATGCAAACAAGAAGACCACTTGAGGGGCGCCTGGGTGGCTCAGTGGGTCAAAGCCTCTGCCTTCAGCTGTGATCCCAGGGTCCTGGGATCAAGCCCTGCATTGGGCTCTCTGCTCAGCAGGGAGCCTGCTTCCTCTTCTCTCTCTGCCTGCCTCTCTGCCTACTTGTAATTTCTGTCTGTCAAATAAATAAATAAAATCTTTAAAAAAAAAAAAAAAGAAGACCACTTGAAGGGATGGTAAGGTAACAAGATAGAAGATACTGGGCCCCTGAATGACCACGTGCAGCAGAGCCGCCCTGCCAGCCTTGACCTCTGGACTGACATTCAAGGCACTTCATTCTGAAATCTCTTCATTAGGCATCCTAACTTGTACCGTAATTAATATAACTACAACTTTTACCTCTTCCCATGGACTGAGTAGCTGTTTTACCTATCATGTGACTTAACAGTTGTTTCAAATATAAAATTCTTATTAAGGAGTTTCCAAATAACTGAGTTTTTTTACTTAAACAATGATACCAACAGCTTTAAGATCTCAGGAAATATCCAGGAAGAGAAAAACAGGTTCAGATAACTAGCGACACTAGTTAACTAGCAAAAGGAGACAAGCAATGTTGACAAAATTTAAGATCTACAAGCAAACTAAGAGAAATGTCTAAAAGTGATAAACGATGAAAAAATACATGGCTCAGTTGGTTGGGCGGCTGCCTTCGGCTCAGGTCATGATCCTAGCGTCCTGGGATCGAGTCCCACGTCGGGCTCCTTGCTCGGCATGGAGCCTGCTTCGCCCTCTGCCTCTGCCTGCCACTCTGTCTGCCTGTGCTCTCTCTCTCTCTGACTAATAAATAAATAAAATCTTTAAAAAAAAAAAAAAAAAAAAAAAAAAGAAAAAATACATGTAGAATTTAAAATACACAACAGAAAACAGTGGCTATACAAAGAGACAGAAATGAAGAGTAACATAAAACTATGCTTTGAGGAGTGCCAGGGTGAATCAGTAGTTAAGCGTCTGCCTTTGGCTCAGGTCATGATTCCAGCGTTCCGGGATTGAGTCCCATATTGGGCTCCCTGCTTGGCAAGGAGCCTGCTTCTTCCTCTGACCCTCCCCCTTCTCATGCTCTCTCTCTCTCTCTCTCAAATAAATTTAAAAACAAAAATTAATTAATTTTAAAAAATCTTAAAAAAAAAGTACATTAAATCAAACAGTAGGCCTTAGACTGCCCTGTGGGGTGCCTGGGCGGCTCAGTGGGTTAAGGCCTCTGCCTTCGGCTCGGGTCATGATCTCAGGGTCCTGGGATCGAGCCCCGTATCGGGCTCTCTGCTCCGCGGGGAGCCTGCTTCCTCCTCTCTCTCTGCCTGCCTCTCTGCCTGCTTGTGATTTCTGTCAAATAAATAAAATATTAAAAAAAAAAAAGAAAGAAAACTTTAAAAGTTTATCAACTTCAGAAAGCATTTCAAAATTATTAATACATACTAAAATGTGTCACAGCTTACGTCACAGGAATAAAAGGCACACCCTCTGTGTAACTACAGGGTGCTTTACTTTTTTTTTTAACATTTTATTTATTTATTTGACACAGAGAGATCACAAGTAGGCAGAGAGGCAGGCAGAGAGAGAGGAGGAAGCAGGCTCCCTGCTGAGCAGAGAGCCTGATGCGGGGCTCGATCCCAGGACCCTGAGATCATGACCTGAGCCGAAGGCAGCGGCTTAATCCACTGAGCCACCCAGGCGCCCCAGGGTGCCTTACTCTTAAAAAGCTCAAAATAGGGGCGCCTGGGTGGCTCAGTGGGTTAAAGCCTCTACCTTCGGCTCAGGTCACGATCCCAGGGTCCTGAGATCAAGCCCCGTATCAGGCTCTCTGCTTGGCAGGGAGCCTGCTTCCCCTTCTCTCTGCCAGCCTCTCTGCCTACTTGTGATCTCTGTCTGTGAAATAAATAAATAAAATCTTTAAAAAAAAAAAAAGGCTCAAAATAGCGGTGTCTGCCTTCGGCTCAGGTTATGATCCCAGCGTCCTGGGATCAAGCCCTACATCAGGCTCCCTGCTCAGCAGAGAGCCTGCTCTTTCTCTTCTCTCCCTCTGCTGCTCCCCCTCCTTGTGCTGTCTCTCTCTCTTCTGTCAAACAAATAAAACCTAAAAAAAAAACCCAAAACCCTCAAAATATTTGTTACATTTACAGTCACCATTTAATAGTGAAAGAATTTCAAATTTACAAATATAAAAAGGGATATCCATAGAGGAAAAATAAGTTTTTGAGGCCTATCTGGTCAGGTACTAGCTAGCAGTGGCGCTGTAATGAACCTTCGCTTTTTCACTTTTTCGCCTGCCTGCCATCTGAACCCAATTTCCTTTATAGGGAGCATCCAACATTGTGTCAATCTCGATAGGAAACAGAAATCTCCCAGCCCCTACTATAAAAGCTAAAATTTGAGCTAGATTTTTTCTTTCCTTTTCTCCTGTTCTGTGGCATGTAGCCAAGTGAGAGACTCCTATTAGGATCTAGAATGTGAAAGACACTTAAAACATAATTCATGGAGAAGGTTGTGGTACTAAGTCAGCAGATGCAGAGTTGCAGATCGGATTGCAGTGTCCTAACTCTTCTATTCCTTGGCCTGATCCCGGCTCAGTCTACTGCCAAGTCTCCCTTGGTTCCTGCCTGTTTCCCAAACCTAATTTTCCTGCTTCCCACCCATTCTGTGAGCTACCCAACGCCCTTTTCATAAGTTCCGTTTCTGTTAAATAAGCTAGAATGATTTTCTATTGTTGGCAACCAAGAGCTAACTGGAACAAGGGCCAAGACTGGAACCTAATTTTCTTAAAACTTGGGAGGCAGTTCCCCAACAACTGTAACACACTATTTTCATATGAAGATTACTAGACTAAATTTATAAGTTTAAAAAAAATCTTTAAAGACCTCGTATCAACCTACTAATTGTATCTACTGAAACAGAAGGTGGGCAACGTAGGTGGCTTAGTGGGTTAAGCCTTTGCCTTCAACTCAGGTCATGGTCTCAGCGTCCTGGGATCGAGCCTGAGCAGGGAGCCTGCTTCCCCCTCTCTGCTTGCCTCTTGCCTACTTGTGATCTCTCTGTCAAATAAATAAATAAAAATTAAAAACAAGGGGCGCCTGGGTGGCTCAGTGGGTTAAGCTGCTGCCTTCAGCTCAGGTCATGATCTCAGGGTCCTGGGATAGAGTCCCACATCGGGCTCTCTGCTCAGCAGGAGCCTGCTTCCCTCTCTCTCTCTCTGCCTGCCTCTCCATCTACTTGTGATCTCTCTCTGCCAAATAAATAAATAAAATCTTTAAAAAAAAATTAAAAACAAAAACAAAAACAGAAGGCAATGCCTTCTGGTAATTTTGTGCGTTCATTCAACTCCAATTTCTTAAGATACAACCTACTACAAACATTAGGCACAAAAACCATAATTAAGATTAATCACCTGCCTTCTGGAGTTTTTGACCAAGTAGAGACAAACAAAAATATGCAAATTAATCAGAACAATAAAGTTCTATGACCGTATCCACAGAGGAAGAGAGGGCAACACAAACGAGGAAGCAGCAAAGTCTCTCTGGGGAAGGGAAAAAGCAGAAATCAAGAAAGACTTTATATAAAGTAAAATCTGAACCAATCCTGGAACATGAAGAGGTATTCACTAACTGAACCAGCTTAGGGGGATGAGACAGGGATGTACTTTAGACACCAAGAAGACCAGGACAAAGCACAAAAGCACTTTTGAAACAGCATGGGACATAAATACTAAGGAATTTGGCATGGCTGAATCCTAAGACATAAGGGGGATGAGGCTCAGCAGGAGCAAGCAGCAGTCAGCACTTGGTGTGCTTTGTATACCATGAGATTCTGGGAAGCTTAGGTTTTATCTTATATGTAAGGAATTATTTTAACCATGTTCATAAACGAACCCCCTAAAAGTATATGCAAATTCTCTGTGCATCAGCATTTTTTTCTGGACAGAAAAATCATTCCATTTCTTCATTAGATCCTCAAATTAGATCACGATGTAAAATAGGCTAAAAACCACTATAGAACACTGCCAGGAACTATTGAAAGATTTCAAGCAAGAAAAGTGTATCAACAGATTATATTCTAGAAAGATCATCCTGGAGGTGATATGGAAGAATAAGAATAGAGACTGGAGGCAAGGACACAGTTAGGGGAATATTGGAAAAATCTAAACAAGAGATGTATGAAGGCATAAATTAGAGCAAGAACACCAGAAAGAAGGGGATGAAAAGGTAAAATATTAAGAGTCTCAAAGATTTGTTAACTAATTCAATAAGAGTACTCAAGACAGCTGTAGGGAAAGTGATGTTATTCCTATTTCTCAAATCAGATAATATAGGAAGAGCTGTTTTAGGAGATGATAACAAGTTCACTTTGGGGCATACTGAATTTAGTACCTAGGAGCTGTCCAGGTGAAGATGTACAGCAAGTAATTGGACATTCTTATACTGAGAGCTCTCAACTAGAAATACAAAACTGTGCTCTGCACAGATACAAGTCAATGAAATTATCTAATGAGACTGAATGGGGAGAGTTAGTGACTTCCAATGGATAGGAAGTGTCAAAATTTGGGGTAGGAGTAAGAAAGGGGATAACAATAGAGAGCTTCACTCTGGAAAGGGAAACATTACCTACTGTTTTCAGTTCAAAGTATAGAAAATAAAGCTCAGCAGATCTTCAATCTTCTTTGTTTTTTCTTCAATCTTCTCTGTATCAATGACTCAGTGCACGGATGGGAGGAAAGAATAAATGCAGCCATCATTCCCTACCCCAAGCACCACCACCAGAACAGGAGCCAGATAATTTTTTATTTATCAAAAGAAGACACATTTTAAAAAATATCTGTCAAGAAATACCAGTTTCATCTGAAAGAGAAACACCAACAGAATTCAGGGCAAAAGTAACATTTCAGGGGTTGTCCAAAGAGGAGAAGCTGGCAGAGGTAACCTCCAAGTCTGGACTGGGACAGTCAGAAAGGAAGAAAAACAGGAAAGATTGTGTTTACAGGAGTCAGAGGAGGAACTTCAACAAGAAGGTAGTAAAGAAATATTGAAATATAATAACACACCAAAAAGAATGAAAATGTCAGGGTAATGATCCCTGACCAGACAGTTCTATTTGTTGGCCAAGGGCAATAGCAAAAGGCAAGGAGTTGAAGGCTGAATGCTAAATGAAAAGGGAGAGATGGGGGTTTTAGTCTATTCTTTCAAAGAAACAGCCTGGTTGGATGGGAAGAAAACAATAGAGGCCAGTGAGAGGTAAGTTTGAGAGTTCATTTGTTTTTGTGTGTGTGTGTGTGTGTGCACAACAAAAGAGTCTTAAGCATGTTTACACTCAGTGGAGAAGAAGCCAATGAGGTGTAAATAAGTACAGAAAGCAAGGGATAAATTATGAAGTTGCAAGAGAGGGGAGAACAGAGCAAATGAGTAACAAAATTTCAGCTTTACAAAGTCTCAGAATTTTTGGGTAACTGGAATAAAGAAGTACTCATATTTTGAATAATGCTTTAAATACAAAATTGATGTTCTCAAATCTGTTATAGTCAAATTCCTGTATTTATAAAAAATCTGAATCTGAAGACAATTTTAGTCATACTCCAACCCAGATGCCATAGAAAAAGCATAGTTCACTGAACTTCCAAACTTGATTTTTAGCCTAGTGCTCTTCAGATTTTCTTATAAATCCCAATTGCCTAACCATAAATGCAATCTTAATCATGGATTTCATAATTTTCCATCCTCCACACTCACTTTACTATTTGCAGTGAAGTCCTCAACTCTAGTATACACATTAACATCCATACAACCATATATTTGGTGGATGATTATATTCTATTCAATCGTTTTAACATTTTTCAACGACCACACTAATGGAGAAGATGATAATACAAACTCCAATCATTTAACTTCAGTATACGTTTTTTTAGGCTTTAAATGTGCATTGGATAATCTAGTTATAAACATACCAGACCTAAATATGATAGACTTATAGTATTAAATATCTATCCAACTTTTAATTTAGCTTGAGCTTCCTTCCAGGTGTAGAGCAACAAAGCAGCTCATTCACACCTGTGATTAGGTGGTGGGACAGACAGACCTAGGAACACTATTACACAATTTGTGTGTGTGTGTGTGTGTGTGTATTTGCATGAGAATACGCAAAATGTAAACTCCACAGCACGACTACAGGGTCAGGGACTCTTAAGGGTATTCTGGGAAGAGACAGCATGCACTTCCTTTGCAACATTCTGTAGTGCAGAGTCAGCATACTGCACAATGAGCTCTTGCATTTCAAACAAATATAAATAAATTACATCTGCCTGAGACCTCTATTTCTGAAGCACTCTTTCATGTGTTGTCATAGTAATCCTCTATGCTAGAAGGAAAGGGTAACAGTCTCAACTTTATTGATGGAGAAACAAGAATAGACAATTTATTTGCACAAAATCACACAACTAGTAAACAGTGCAATCACTTGGTTAGGTACATCGTCTTTAGTTCTGGACTCTTAGCCTTTAACTGCATACACTCGACGCATATTTACTTATGTCAGGCACTGTGCTGGATGAGAAGAATGCAGAGGCAAAAAAACGAACAATAACAGGAGGAAGAAATGGTAGACGAACAAGGTGTTTTTTTCAAACAGACTACTGAAAGGAGCAAATCTGTAAATTTTAAGAATGGGGCCAGGGAAAAAAGGGAAAAGACAAATCAGATGAAAGGTAAATATGATCTGAGATCACCACTTAGAGCTTTCCTGTAAGCAGGGCACAACACTCAGGTACCCCCTTATCAACAGAGAGTGCATTTCATATGTAAGGCCTCTCAAGCTTCTTTTTAAATGATAAGAAGGACATAGTTACTTTTACTCTAAATTTTGTCTAGTAGACTCTTTTGGAATTCAAATTAGGTATAAGTGCTCTTGGTATCCAGAAACTTAAATACAGTTTTAAATATAAAAACAACTGGGGGATTGGGAGGGAGACAAACCATAAATGACTCTTAATCTCACAAAACAAACTGGGGGTTGCTGGGGGGAGGTGGGATTGGGAGAGGGGGAGGGGGCTATGGACATTGGGGAGGGTATGTGCTATCGTGAGTGCTGTGAAGTGTGCAAACCTGGCGATTCACAGACCTGTACCCCTGGGGATAAAAATACATTATATGTTTATTAAAAAAAAAAAAAATTTGGAAGGGGAGGTGAACCATAAGAGACTATAGACTCTGAAAAACAACCTGAGGGTTTTGAAGGGTCAGGGATGGGAGGTTGGGGGAACAGGTGGTGGGTAATAGGGAGGGCACGTTTTGCATGGAGCACTGGGTATTGTGCAAAAACAATGAATACTGTTATGCTGAAAAAATAAATAAAATGGAAAAAAAATTAAAAAAAAAAAAAACTGGGGATGGGACAACTGGATGGCTCAGTTCTTTAAGCATTGGACTATAGCTCAGGTCATGATCGCTGGACCCTGGGATGGAGTCCCACACGGGGCTCCCTGCTCTGTGGGGAGCCTGTTTCCCCCTCAGCTTCTCTGTCTCTCACCAATCAATAAAGCCTTAAAAAAAAAACAACAAAAAAAAACTATTGGGCTGGCTCAGTCAGTGATACATGCAACTCTTGATCTTGGTGTTGTCATGAGTTCAAACCCTGTGTCAGGCACCGAGCTTATTTTAAAATAATAAAAATTTAGGAAATAAGTAAATAAATATAAAAACTGTATTTTGCACAAATCTAACAAGCCACTGAATACATTTGTGTTACTCAGTTGTTTCTTTCTCTACCTATTACCTTTAATTTGCTCCTCTGTAAAGTTACAAGTAGTTGCCAGCCAAATGGACAGCCTGAGGAAGCTTAGGGTAACTTAATCCTATGTTTATACACGCATTTGGTGACATCTCCAAAACCAGGCACAAATAAAACATCCATGATCCTTCAGTAACAAATGTATATCCACAATTTGCAATAGATTGCTTTATTTTTTTTAAACCAGATTTCTATCATGAATACCAGTGGAAATTCCAGAATGCCAGCACTGATAGTACTATAGGAATTAAAGCACATTTTATGAACAATAACCAGAAGGTAGGCAGCACTATTAAATTCTACTTTAAATTCTTATGAAAAGCAAATCTGCAGCAACGTAAGAGTTTTTTATAGTTGTTTCCCAACTTGTCTGATCATAATCACCTTGGATGCTTGTGGAAAACAGAAATTTCTAGTACCCACTTCAGCCATGCTATTTAGAATACCATACCTATACTGTATTCCTTAACCCCACAGAGCCAAAACAGAAAAACATTACAACTTAACATGTTTTAATAATTCAAGAAGCTTTGTTTTTAGACCATTTCCATCCACTAAAATTATAAAGTAATGAAACTGTTATATACTCCCATAATAAAAATGAACAGATCTATAATCCCAGTTTACAAAAAGAAAAATAAAAATCCACAGATAACTCAATCACAAATCAAAATTCTAGAATTTCAAACATTAACAAAGTTTTGGGGTTACCAGGCTGCTACTCTTAAGACTCACTGGTGGTTTGAGTATGGAATTTGTTTCAAGTTCCACAAATTACCATTAAGTCCAGTAACTTACATTTTTTTAAGATCCATACTTTATTAGTCCCTATAGAATTCTGGGACTTTCTCTAAAATAAGAGAAGTAAAATTAAGTAATCCCAACAAAAACTGTGAAATTTAAATTCACCCCACCCAGCTGCAAAATGCAACTGGGCAAGGGTGTCATTTTTAAAACTCAGCAGACACAAAATATTCTAGTATAGACAGTCTCTTTCATACTGAAACATGCTTAATTGAAATACTCTAGTTCATTCTTGTTTTAAGAGCTGCCCCAAAATGTTTTCACTCAGCAGCTGGCATTCAAAGATAATGTACTTATAAAGGAATGCCTCACCCTCACCCTCTCCCCACAGGCAGTGTCTGACTTTCACAATAATTGAGCTTCCCACGTATGTGTAGATAGCTTTATAAAAGGGAGACATAAAATTCAGTTGCTTTGTCCCACTCCCAAGTATATGCCAGAGACATGAAAACACATGTCTACACAAAAATTTGCACACTAATAGTTATAGCAGCGTAATATTTAACAGCCAAATAGTGGAAATAACTAACTGCCCATCAACTAATCAATAAAGAAAGCTGGTATATCCATACTATGGCATATTGTGACCACATAAAAAGAAAGACTGAGGGAGCGCCTTAGGTGGCTGCCTTCAGCTCAGGTCCTGATCCCAGGGTTCTGGGATCAAGCCCCACATCAGGATCCCTGCTCAGCGGGAAGCCTGCTTCTCCCTCTTCCACTCCCCCTGCTTGTGTTCCCTCTCTCTCTGCCAAATAAATAAATAAAATCTTAAAAAAAAAAAGACTGACAATCGGAGAAAGACAACTATCATATGATCTCCCTGATATGAGGACATGGAGAAGCAACATGGGGGGGTAGGGGGATAGGAGAAGAATAAATGAAACAAGATGGGATTGGGAGGGAGACAAACCATAAATGACTCTTAATCTCACAAAACAAACTGGGGGTTGCTGGGGGGAGGTGGGATTGGGAGAGGGGGAGCGGGCTATGGACATTGGGGAGGGGAGGCGAACCATAAGAGACTATGGACTCTGAAAAACAACTTGAGGGTTTTGAAGGATCAGGGGTGGGAGGTTGGGGGAACAGGTGGTGGGTAATGGGGAGGGCACGTTTTGCATGGAGCACTGGGTGTTGTGCAAAAAGAATGAATACTGTTACGCTGAAAAAATAAATAAAATGGGAAAAAAAAAAAAAAAAAGACTGATACATGCTACATCATGCAAAGTAAAAGAGGCCAGTCACAAAAGACCACATATTGCATAATTTTGTTTATATGAAATATCCAGAACTGGTCAATCTACAGAGACAGAAAGTCAGTCAGTGGTTGCCTAGGTAGGCGAGCATAGGGTTTCTTTTGGGGGTGATGAAAACTGTGGTGGTGTTTGGGAATTCTGTGAATATACTAAAACCCATTAAAAAAAAACAACAACATTAAATCCTGCAATTGGTGAGTTGCATGTTGTGTCTCAAGGCGTTAAAAAATCAGCTACTCTGAAAATAGCCCCCTTCCTTCAACGTTGCAATATACATTAAATAAGAAATCTTGGTGAGCATTTATTTGGAATAAGATATAAATCAAAACAAAACTGAAAAACTGGTAAAAAGTAGGACAGCAAGACTGACTGTAAACTCCTGTTTTCTATGTCTAAAACATTTTATAAGAGAAATATATTTTAAAGCAATGATTATGGTTGTAAATTACTCGTCCTAAAAGTTTAGTGTATGAGATATTTAGTACTGATTAACTGATGTGCTAGAAAGCACCTTTTCTTTACAAAACTGGTTGGACTCAACTTTATACATCCTTAAACTTAATTCAACTACTGGGGTACAAGCCTCCATGAGAAAACGAATCATTAAGAAATACATATATACTGAAAATAATACCTGGCTAATCAGAGTAAAAGGATTTTCAAACACCTATTGGCCTATTATCAAATGAAGAGTATTTCCTAAAGGCTTAGTTTCAATTTGCAGGTGCAAATGCGCACTGTGCATTTATCCAACTATGTATATGAGGTATAAATAGTTTACTACATACAAAAACTTTTGCTTAATTTTCTGGGAGATAAAAAAAGAAAGTACTAGAAGGGTGTGGCAACTCATCCAAGGTCACAAAAAGTCAGGGCAGAGATCAACATTCTGGTTTACACCAAGCCTCCAGAGGAAATCTTAACAATTTCGCAAACGACTTTATGTTTGTTTTGTTTCACATCATAAAGTTAAAAAAGGGGGAGGTTTACCGTCGGTTCAGTTTAAAACTTCTAAATAGAGACAGTGAGATAGCTCTCTTAAATAAACAAATAAATACTGGTGCGGGGAGTGGTTAAGACAAAAATCCCAGCGGAAGCGTGTGAACAACTGGACAGATCCGCCTGATTTTCAACCCAGGTCAAAGCCTCAACTCAAAAAGTCTAGGAGTTTCTCTTCATAGCTAGTTATGAAGGAAAGAAACTTGGAATCTCCCTGGAATAGCGAGGGGATAAAAATCAAACGAAGAAACGCCTTAGTGTGAACTGTATTGCCTCCAAGAATAAGGCGGCAGATTTTTCTGAAAAATAAATAATAGTAATGATGGGTGTCAGAACAGCAGTTAATAAAGAATAACAAACGTCTAACAATCTGTGAGAAAAAGCAACTAGGACTAGCAGATATACTCTATAATCATTTTAAACGAATCGCATGAAACTTTTCCCTCAACCAAAAAGTCCAGGATCCCCAGCCTGGTCCTAAAAATGGACACGAGTTTTCCACGTGAAGGTCTTTTGTGGGGAAGACCGACGGTAAAGGGCAAGGGCCGAGTTCCTCCGAGCCTCTGGCAGCCCTTTCGGGAAGCCCCGCTCAACAAGCGTCCGCGGGGGGACCACGCTGCACAGGTCCGGTTACAAAGAAATGAACCCCTCAAGCTTTGAGAACCCTCGAGCGAAGAAGCGCCGGTATATACACACACACTCACTCACAGTCACACACTCACTGACACTCACTCACGCGTCGTCGGAACCACTGGGGAGGCAGTGGTTCGGCACAGTCTCTGGACACCTTCCTGCCCAGTGAAAACCGCCTGAGGAGCTGGATAAGGATCCAACTCTGCCTGCCCAGAACCCCACTCCCCTCACCTGGCCCTGGCCCCTTGCCCAAGAAGAGATGGAAGGGGCGGCGGCGGCGGCAGTCGTTTCCGACAGGGTCCCCCAGCGGCGGTGGCTGCTTCGACCCGCGGCCCTAATCTACCGCCGCCGCCATCTTGGAAGGTGAGGTCACCCCCGGCGCGCTTGCGTCACCGCCAGCGTCAGGGCGGGCCTGGGGCGCCTAGAAGCGCCGGAAGAGGGGTGGCTCTGTTCTCCTGAGCGGAAGCACGGATCATAGAGGCCCGGAGGTCTTTTCGCGCAGACATGACGACCTCTCTTAATCCTCTCTTACCAGGAGTCGCTCACATCTATGATTCGCGGGGAGGGAGTCGGGTGCGGATGTATTTGATTACTGGAGGAAGGGAGATGGGATTCTGAGGAGTCAAGCTTATGGGGAGAGAAGCTGGCAGTTCCCGCGCAAGGGAGCATGGCCGCTTGCACAGAATGAGCTGTGGACGTATTGAACAAACAAATATTGGGGTTTAAGTGTGTGCAAGCGAACGGGGTAGGGAAGTGTCAGGAGAGTCCAAGGGAGCTGCCGAGTTCGCAGTCATTTGTCGACTTAAAAAGGTCATTGGAAAAAAAAAAAAGGTCATTGAAAGTTGGGAACATTTTCTAGCAGTTGAGGGTGAGGTGGGGATTAAGACCTCGTTCTAGGCGGAGTGCCCTGCCTTAGCACAGGCACTGGAACCGTAAAGGAAGTCTTCAGTAGTACCCATTTTGTTCACAGCACCTGCCTAGCACAGCTCCTAGAACTGGACGTGTGCTAGTGGATGTTTGTTTACTTGAATCCAAGCGTCCTTTGGGAGAGTCACTGAATGTATCTTGTTAAGAAGTTGTATCTAAACCATGCGTTAGAGAAACTGAATTGTCTGTAATGTACATGAGATAAATTGAAAGGAGAGTGATGAAGATGATGAGTTGGAAGACTGTTGGAAGGAGCCAGATCAGAAGTGATAAAAACCGGATGAGGAGTGACTGCTAATGGGTACAAAGTTTTTTGGGGGGATGAAAATGTTACAATAGGTTTTGATAAAAGTCGAACACCCTGTGAATATGCTTTTAAACCATTTAAGTGTATGCTTTAAATAGGTAAGTTGTATAGTATGTGAGTTATGTCTCAATAAAGCTGTGGAAAAAAGTGCTGAAAACCTGAACTGATAATGAGGTTGGGTGGGAGTGGAAGCAAAAAGGTTGGAGTTGGTGTTACAAGATCTTTAAGCCCGAGCTACTGAGAGAATAGTAGTGCTATTAATAGAGAAATCAGACTTTGAAACAAACAAACAAAAAAAAGATTTTGCAAACAACGGCTCAGTGGGCTAATAAACCTATTAATTACGTAGTAGTACCTAATAACCAGTTAATAGTTAAATTTCCTCAATTGGTCAAGTAATGACATATAGTTGTTGTTGTTGTTGTGTTTAAGTAGGCTCAATGTGCAACATGGGGTTTGAACTCAGTACCCTGAGATCAAGAATTGCATGCTTCACCGACTGAACCAGTTTGTTTTTTAAACCAAGATCATGCATTTGGTTGTTACATCTTTTGTTAGTCTCCTAGTTTTTTTAATAACGTTGACTTTTTCAAGCATGTTCACACAATGGAAATTATTCAGCAATAAAACAAAAAGGAGTAACTGGTCTTGTGAAAATTAAAGCAAACATCATTTAAAATAGAGTCATTGAGGGGCGCTTGGGTGGCTCAGTGGGTTAAAGCCTCTGCCTTCAGCTCAGGTCATGATGCCAGGGTGCTGCGATCGAGCCCCACATCAGGCTCCCTGCTCAGCGGGGAGCCTGCTTCCTCCTCTCTCTCTCTCTGCCTGCCTCTCTGCCTACTTGTGATCTCTGTCAAATAAATAAATAAAATCTTTAAAAACAACAACAACAACAACATAGAGTCATTGGGTGCCTGCCTGACTCGGTTGGAAGAGCATGCAGCTCACAATCTCAGGGTTATGAGTTGGAGCCCCAGGTTGGTGTAGAAATTGCAAAACAAAACAAAACAAAACAAAACAAAAAAAACCCACAAACGAAAAAAACCTTTGAAAATAAATAGGCAGATAAAATGGAGTCAGAAGCCAGAAGGGGGAGCTCTCATGCCCTAGAAATATGTCAACTGCAGATCCAACAGGAAGTGGGTGGAGGGTTGGACTACCGAGGCATGGCTGGCTCAGTCCTTGGAGCATGCCACTCTTGATCTCCAGGTTGTCATTTCCATTCCCTCGTGGGGTATGGAGATTATTTAAAAAATAAAATTTTATTATGGGGCGCCTGGGTGGCTCAGTGGGTTAAAGCCCCGCATCGGGCTCTCTGCTCAGCAGGGAGCCAGCTTCCCCTCTCTACCTGCCTGTCTGCCTGCTTGTGATCTCTGTCAAGTAAATGAATGAGGTCTTTAAAAAAATAAATATAAATAAATAAATAAATAAATAAATAAAAATAAGGGGCGCCTGGGTGGCTCAGTGGGTTAAAGCCTCTGCCTTCGGCTCAGGTCGTGATCTCGGGGTCCTGGGATCGAGCCCCGCATCAGTCTCTCTGCTCAGCAGGGAGCCTGCTTTCCCCCCTCTCTCTCTCTGCCTGCTTCTCTGTCTTCTTGTGATCTCTATCAAATACATAAATAGAATCTTAAAAAAAAAAGATTGTATTTATTTGAGAGAGGGAGAATGCAAGTGAGCACAAGCAGGGGAGGGGGGGGAAGAGCAGAGGGAGAGGGAGAAGCAGGCGCCCCCCTGAGCAGGAAGCCCCACATGGGGCTTGATCTCAGGACTCCAGGATCATGACCTGAGCTGAAAGCAGGTGCCCAACTGACTGAGCTATCCAGGTCCTTTAGTCTATGCAGTTCATTGTATGTACATTTTTAAAAAAATATTCTATTTATTTGACAGAGAGAAATCACAACTAGGCAGAGAGGCAGGCAGAGAGAGAGGAGGAAGCAGGCTCCCTGTGGACCAGAGAGCCCGATGCGGGGCTCCATCCCAGTACCCCGGGATCATGACCTGAGCCAAAGGCAGAGGCTTTAACCCACTGAGCCACCCAGGTGCCCCTGTATGTACATTTTTTTTTAATTTTCAGATTTTAAAAAAGATTTTATTTATTTATTTGACACAGAGAGAGCGAGCCAGAGAGGGAACACAAGCAGGGTGTGTGGGAGAGGGAGAAGCAGACTTCCAGCAGGGAGCCTGATGTGGGCTTGATCCTAGGACCCTGAGATCATGACCTGAGCCAAGGGCAGGTGGTTAAAGACCGAGCCACCCAGGCACTTCTAATGTTAAGATTTTATTTATTTGTCAGAGAAAGAGAGAGAGGCAGAGGGAGAAGCAGGCTCCCTGCTGAGCAAGGAGCCCAATGAAGAACTCGATCCCAGGACCCCGGAATTATGACTCAACTGACTGAGACACCGAGGTGTCCCATATGTAAATTTTTTTAAAAAGTCATATAAAAAAATTCTCTGTGGTTATGTTAACCAATCAGGTATGTGATTAAGTTAATTTCTTTCAAATTATTTTCAGTTTTTTTTTTTTTTTTAAAGATTTTATTTATTTATTTGACAGAGAGAGATCACAAGTAGACAGAGAGGCAGGCAGAGAAAGAGGGAAGCAGGCTCCCTGCTGAGCAGAGAGCCAGATGCGGGACTCAATCCCAGGACCCTGAGATCATGACCTGAGCTGAAGGCAGAGGCTTAACCCACTGAGCCACCCAGGCGCCCTCAAATTATTTTCAGTTTTAATATTTCCTTTTGTATTTTATTTTTCGAATGCATACTATAACGATAAAACAGAGGCCAATGGAGCAGAATAGGAAGTCCAGAATGGACAATTGATTTTTGACAGAGGTGTCAAGACAATTTAATGGGGAAAGGAATAGTCTTTTCGGCAAATGGTGTAAAATAATATAATACTTTTACAGAAATTATTTTACTTTAATCACACAGCAGTTTATGAGTTTGGGGACTTTTTTTTTTTTTTTTTGACAGATCTTCTAAATTATACAGAACCCTAGCCTGAAGCCTGATATGATTATAAAATCTAAAGCCAAAAAAAATTATAAATAAAATCTAAACTCTAGACAAAAGTCGTTTTATTCATTCTCCTTCATCAGTTAGTTACTGAACCCCTACTATGTACCAGGCAGTGTGCTAGATGCCAGCAAAAGAAAGTGGTAAGTAGGTCAGACACTGTCTCTGTTGTGAAACTGAAATTTTCATTGGAAAACCAGGCAAAAACCTAAAAACAAAAAGAAAAAAACCAAAATAATTAAACATTATGGCATGTCCCGAGGTAAATAAGAGGCTGAGAGAGAGAGAAAGGTGAAGAATGCTTATGAAAAGCACTCTTGGGGCGCCTGGGTGGCTCAGTGGGTTAAAGCCTCTGCCTTCAGCTCATCATGATCCTGGGGTCCTGGAATCGAGCCCCACATCGGGGCTAGGCAGGGAGCCTGCTTCCTCCTCTATCTCTGCCTGCCTCTCTGCCTACTTGTGATCTCTGTATGTCAAATAAATAAAATCTGTAAAAAATTAAAAAAGAAAAAGAAAAGAAAGCACTCTCTAAGGAGGTGATATTTTAAGTTGAGACCTTAATGAATGAAAAGCTAAGTGATGATGTATGAAAAGAATTCAGGCAAAGAGCTTGGTGTTTTCCAGGAACTGAAAAGTAAAGCTATAGGGTGGTGAGCAAAGGTAAGAAGAGTAATGAGGTCGGACAAGTAAGCTAAGGCCAGATCCGGCAGAGCTCACACAGACCATGTGAGGTGTGAAGTGTTCAGAAGCAGACGGAAGCCATTTGAGGATTATAAATTGGGAAGCGGCTAGATGCCAGCTGGGTTTTAAACCACTCTTTCTGTTGTGTGGAAAATTGGTTGTAAAAGGGTAGGAAGTGCAAGCACCTAAGTCAGAGTTTCACTATTTTCTGGTCTCATTTGTTTTTCTTCTTGAGATTAATTTTTCAAGGTGCCTGGTTGGCTCAGTCAGTAGAGCATGTGACTCTTGGACTCAGCATTGTGAGTTGGAGCCCCACATTTGGTATAGAAATTACTTAAAATCTTAAACAAAAACAAAAATAACCCACCCAATTCTTCAGCATTCAAAGACACAGATGATTTACATTTTTTAAAATTTATTTTTAGTAAAATAAAGCCCAAGGGCCTTGAACCCCCTACCCTAAGATTGTTTAACTGACTGAGCCACCCAAGGAACCCCCACCCCCAGCTGCAAGATCCCACCCCCAACCATAACCCACCCCCCACGTCACCCCACCTTACCCTCTTTAGGAAAAGAAGTTCAAGCCTTAGTTTATTCTGCTGATTCAATTTCTGAAGCCACAGACTGAAGTGTCAGCTTGGGAGCAGGTGAAGCAATCTACACAGAAACCATCTCTTTGTGACTAACCTGACAGGAATCTAGGACAGTGATTTTGTGAAGCATTAAGTAAATAGGCGTATCTAAGAGTGGGATTTTTGGAATTTATCTGAAAAATGTTTTAATAAAGCTTCTTCACAAGACCTAAAATAATGTAGGAGGAAATTGGATTTGGAAAACTACTAACTAGTTAATCTTTTATTGTACTTATAATAAGTTTTTCTCTCCAGAGACTGTCTTTATGAAGCTTATCATATTCTTATCAGACAGGACCTGGCCCATTCCTTGGTGAATCAGCAAAATAACTGCAGAAACCAGTTGTAAAGAGCACTAACATAGGGGAGGGGACAGCTGCACAAAAGGTAATGTTAATTATAGCTGTAACACCATTTATTTTGCTTTAGAAATGAAGTCTTAAAGGGCGCCTGGGTGGCTCAGTGTGTTAAAGCCTCTGCTTTCGGCTTGGGTCATAATCTCAGGGTCCTGGGATCCAGCCCTGCATTGGGCTCTCTGTTCAGCAGGGATCCTGCTTCCCCCTCTCTGTCTGCCTGTCTCTCTGCCTGTTTGTGATCTCTGCCTGTCAAAATAAGTAAGTAAAATAATTAAAAAAAAAAAAAGAAGTCTTAAAGCAAATGTTGCAAATGTTAATTGTTAATTCTGGGTGGTGGTACATGGTACATGAATATTTAAATTATTCTTTGTACTTTTCTATATTTTTTATTCTCTCAAATTAATAATAAATAAATAATAAAAATCAGTACACTGTTTTCCAGAAACCAAAAGCACATTGATCTGGTCAGTGCTATGTCTCTTCCAAACATTAATTTCACAATGATTAAACATGTGGCATTAGATTGCTGCTCCTACTCCCCGAGTTATTTGCAGATCACTGTGAAAATAAATGGGAGGAAGAATTATAATCCAAATGAGTGACCTAGGGAGGCTAGAAGGAGGCATCCTGGAACTGTCTTCTGGAACAGCAAAAAATGAAGTTATCAATGCAGAAACTAACAAGATGAGAGAAATAAGCCTATCAACTTGTTTAGCTCAGTCGATAAGAATATTGATCATGGGGGGCACCTGGGTGGCTCAGTTGGTTGGGCATCTTTCTTCAGCTCTGGTCATGATCCCAGGGTCCTGGGATCGAGCTCCAAGTTGGGCTTACTGGTCATTGGAGGGCCTGCTTCTCCTTCTCCCTCTGCCCTTTCCCCTGCTTGTGCTTGTGCTCTCTCTCAAATAAATAAAATCTTTTAAAAATACTGATCAAGTTAAGGTCAACTGTGTGGATTTCCGTTGCTCTGTTATTTTATTGTCCTGTGTCTGAATCCTTCTGTTATCCAACATGACCAGTTTTCTCAAATGTGTGCACCAATCTGTCACACACTACAAAGACCACTGTACACTAGTACAGCTGGAAAAAAATTTGGCAGTCTGTATTGAGAGCCTTAAAAATGTATGGACGATTCTCATTAATGGACACTGAAATGTACTTTTCTTTTTTTTTTTTAAGATTTTATTTGTTTATTTGACAGAGATCACAAGTAGGCAGAGAGGTAGGCAGAAAGAGAGAGAGGAGGAAGGAGGCTCCCTGCTGAGAGCAGAGAGCCCGATGCGGGGGCTCGATCCCAGGACCCTGAGATCATGACCCAAGCCGAAGGCAGAGGCTTAATCCACTGAGCCACCCAGGGGCCCTGAAATGTACTGATATGACGCACTGAGGATATAATATCACAGATGTAGTACTCCTTACAAAATGCATAATCAGAATCTAATTATGAGGAAACTATCAGACAAAACCAAATTGAGGAATTTTCTACAACTGTCCTCTTCAAATGTGTGGAACTCTTCAAAAATGTTAGTATCAGGAAAGACAAAGTCTGAAGAACCATCCCGTATTAAAGGAGACTAAAAGGGGCATCTGGATGGCACAGCTGATTAAGCATCAGACTTTTTTTTTTTTTAAGATTTTATTTATTTATTTGACAGAGAGAGATCACAAGTAGACAGAGAGGCAGGCAGAGAGAGAGAGAGGGAAGCAGGCTCGCTGCTGAGCAGAGAGCCCGATGCGGGACTTGATTCCAGGACCCTTAGATCATGACCCGAGCCGAAGGCAGCGGCTCAACCCACTGAGCCACCCAGGCGCCCCAAGCATCAGACTTTTGGTTTTGGCTCAGGTCATGATCTCCCAGTCGTGGGATCGAGCGCCGAGCTTTGCACTCAGCGAGGAGTCTGTTTAAGACTCTCTCTCCCGGGGCGCCTGGGTGGCTCAGTGGGTTAAAGCCTCTGCCTTCGGCTCAGGTCATGATCCCAGGGTCCTAGGATCGAGCCCTGCATCAGGGTTTCGGCTCAGCGGGGAGCCTGCTTCCCTTCCTCTCTCTCTGGCTGCCTCTCTGCCTATCTGTGATCTCTGTCTGTCAAATAAATAAATACATAAATAAATCTTAAAAAAAAAAAGACTCTCTCTCCCTCTGCTTCTCCCCCCTGCTCAAGCTCTCTCTCTTTCAAACAAATAAATGTTGGGGGGGGGGGGGAAGGAGACTATAGAAAAGACATGACAATTATTACAACAGGTGACCTTGTACTGGGTTCAGGATGAGAAAAAATTTCTACAAAGATTATCAGTAGGACATATGGCAAAATCTGATTATAAACTTGTTAAATTTCCTGAATTTGATTAATGAAAAGTGATACAGCCAAATAGCAAAATGTTAACAATTGGTGAATCTAGGTGAATGTAGTTTATTGCACTATTCTTACAGCTTATTATATTTGAAATTTCTTCAAAATAAAAAGTTGGTAATAAAAATGCATGTACCCTGACGCCTTGGTTGCTCAGTCCATTAGTGTCTGCCTTCAGCTCAGGTCATGATCCCAGAGTCCTGGGATCCAGTCTGGCTTGGGGCTCCTTGCTCAGCAGGGAGCCTTCTTCTCCCTGTGCCTGCTGCCTGCTCTGCTGCTCCCCCTGCTTGAGGGCGCTCTCTCTGACAAATTAATTAACTAATTAATTTTTTAAAAAGGAAAGGTTGAGTAACTGTCACACCCAGGAAATTTAGGGGACATGACAGTTAAATAAAACGCAGTATCCTAGATGGGATTCTGGAAAAGAAAATGAGCATTAAGTTAAAACTAAGGAAATTTAACTAATTATGGACTTGAGTCAATATTGTTTATTTAATTATCAATATTATTTAATTAATTTTAACAAATGTGCCATACGAATATATTAATGATACGGGAATCTGTGTGTGCCGGGGAGAAAGATACATGAAAACTCTCTTCTCTATCTGCTTAATTTTTTTGTAAATCTGTTACTGTTCTAAAAATAAAATCTATTAATAAATAAAATATTGATGAATTTGTTTTCATTAAGGCCAGGAAAGCAAAAAAAAATAAATTCTGATTTGGGAGTAAGTAATTAAATTTAAAAAATATACAAGGGCTTTAAGGCTAGAAAAATACACAGAATTCGGCTAATTTCAGACGCTTGAATTCCCGAACCTTCACTCCTGGTGAGGAATACGTCGCTGACGAAAACAACTCAGAAATCACGAAGCAGCTATAAAACGGATTGGGACTGTGCGAAGAAGACGCCACCAGCGCCTGCGCCCGGACACGGGGCGGGTCCAGGGCGGGACTTCACCGGATTCGTTCTCTTCCCACTGGCTGAGAAAGCTCACATGGCTGGGCTGCGCGGTCACCTGACAGGAACCGGAAGCCGGAGATATAAAGCGAAGGAAGCCGACAACTCCACTGCATTTTCTTTCTTCCCCTTCGTTCCACCGCGCTCTTCTAGTGTAAGCTAGAGCCAGTGGGGCCTCGGGCCTAGTCCAGCTTTCGTGATGGCCCTCAGCGATGCTGACGTGCAAAAGCAGGTGAGGACTTGCGGTTGGGTCTGGCAAACTCGTAGCGCGGGTCGGGGGGTGGCGAACTGGAACCCGGCGGCTCAGGGAGGACGCAGGCCTTGGGCGGCCCAGATACCCAAGGAGGGTCCCCCAAGTCTCGGGGGCTAAGTGGGCTCTCTGCAGGAGAGGGATTTGACCCACAGCTCCTCTGTCTTCACTAGGGTTTTGTGCGCCGCCGCCTTGAATGTGCTGGCTTTTTGGTTCCCACCTCGGCGTTCCCTATTTTCTCAGGGTACTAGCTGTGGTTGTTAGAGTTGAGAATTGAAAATAGGGTTGAGATGCAAAACGAGTGCAAGGATTGGGGACCTTATTTTCACCTGTTTTTTTAACCTTGAGGGAAGGGTTTACACTACGATAGAGAATGCTGACGGGAAAGAGTTGCTTTCAATGTTGTTTTGAGGTCATTCACTGAATTGTTAATCTTCATTTTGGAAGGAATTGTAATGGTCTCTCACTAGTGTGTACGTTAATGTTTATTAATAATCAGAATATCTTTCATACATTTATGAACCGCAGCGCCAGGGTTTGCCGTAAGGAAAGTCAAGGTTAGTGGGAAAAATTATGGAAAGCGTGGACCTACATCATTTTTGCAAGGGTATCAGTCCTAGGAAGCTTTGGGGTTTTTGTTTCTTTGTTTTGTTTTGTTTAATGTGCCATATCTTCAAGCTGTAGTCATTAATAAAGTTAGAATTCAAAAGACTCCCAGGATAATATATTGGCATTGATAGGCCTGTAACAAACATGGGAAAAAATGGTTTCCATTTGCCCTGCCAGAGATACTCTGAAACTAGGGTCCTTGAATTTAGTAGTCATATTGCCAATAGATTTTTCAGAGAAGGAATCTTTACGTAGTTTAGAGAACTAAGTCTATTTCTTTTTGAAGTACTAGGAAAATTCTCTGACTAAAGCTCACTCACTGGCTTATGAATCTTCTTAAATGAGCAATGAAATGTTTTTTTCCTTGAATATTTCTATTAGAAAATGAGTTGGCATTTTATTCTTAATCTGATGTGCATAAGAAAAGTGGAGTGTTTGTTCATCGGTGGTCTTGTGCTAATAATCACAGAGGGGAAATCGTGTGACAAAAACAGCATCTGTGGAGAAGATTAAGAAATCTTAACAGTAGTCTTACAAAACAATGGGGCTTTTATGTTTATCACCACTGCTTCTGATTTTTACTGTAGGAAAAACTTGGTGTAGTGGAAAAGTACAGTGTCCTCCACATCTTTTAGTACAGTTAAAATGCTGATTCTCTTTTTCCGCTTGTTGCTTCATCATCCCTCTTACCCCTTTGTTACGGTATATTGAAGATTAAGGCTTCCCCAGGAAAAATACAAAGTGGTGTATTTCCTTGGAATCTAAATCAAAACCATTTTTTCTTTCTATAAAATTGAAAGATGAAGGAATCTGTGGTCTCTGCCCATCTATACTGCACATAAGCTCCGTAAGGGCAGTGTGTTTTTGTTCCCTGTATCCTCAGCAGTGAATGGACAAGGTACTAAGTGCTTATAAATTGTGGATTCCTTGACTTCTTCCCCATTGTATTAAAATATTTATGTATATTTGCCTTTTTGTCTGGGGAGTATGGTTATTTATTTTATCCAGTATTTGAAGGAATCTGACTTCAAAAAACTTAAAATCCAGTAGGGTTAGCAGGAAGATGAAAAGTATCTTTTAAAGGCCAGATTTTTCTGCCTTAGGGGTGGACTTAAATGTCTTGAAGAGTTGACTATTTTTCTTGTTGGAACTCTTGAAGATGGAATATGATCATGTTGTCTGTAAACAGGCCTTTCTGACCTGGTTAAAATGACTGTTTTGCTCTAGGCTGTGCTGATCTAGTCAAATCCGGTAGTAGAGGGTCCAGCATGAGTGATAAAGGCAGATAATGCAGGTTTGAATCAGTGTTCACCTGTACAGGCCCAGCGTGCCTTGTAGCATTTATAAACACCTGTTTTGATTACTGTATTTACATTTAAAATTCCAAACTGACTTCAGTAAGGCTTCACACTGAACTTGTGGAGATACCATTCCTTTTTTTTTTTAAGTTCCAAAGATACTTTAAAAAAAAAAAAAAATTAGAGCGAAAGCGCGCACGCATGAGAGGGGAGAAGGTCAGAGGGAGAAGCAGACTCCCCTTGGAGCTGGGAGGCTGATGGGGGACTTGATCTCCTCCGGACTCCGGGATCATGACCTGAGCCGAAGGCAGTTGCTTAACCAACTGAACCACCCAGGTGCTCCTGGAGATACCGTTCCTTACCATGAACACACACACACACAAATGGCGGGGTGGCTAATCCTTTTAGCAAGGTCGCAGTGATTTTCTATACAAGATGCCTCTGGATTAGGTACCCCAAATATTTCAAGGCCTGAGATTTCATAAGTATTGTATTACCTATGAAATAGATTTTGATTATCATAATTATTTTCGTTCCTCAAGCATAGGGTAGTTGCTAAGAATTTTGACAAAAAAGAAATCGTCTCTTTCAAACCATACTGTTTTTTTCTTGAAGACTTTGATGCCACAAGGTTTTATTATTAATGTGTTTTTTATTTTTAAAAATATTTTATTCATTGGAGAGTGTATGCATTCAAGGGAGCACAAGTTGGGGTGGGGGCAGAGGGAGAGGGAGAACTAGGCTCCCTGCTGAGCAGACACGAGGCTCCTCCTAAGACCTTGGGATTATGACCTGAGTGGAAGGCAGACACTTAACCAACTGAGCGACCGAGGCGCCCCATCAATGCCCTTTTTATTTTATTTAAGATTTTATTTATTCGTTTGACAGAGAGCACAAGCAAGGGGAGTGGAAGAGGGAGAAGCAGACTCCCGGCTGAGCAGGAAACCCCCCCCCCCACAATGCAGGGTTGATCCCACCTGACCCAAAGGCTGACACTTAACTGACTGAGCCACCCAGGCACCCCATCAATGCCCTTTTGAAGAAAAATGTATAAAACACATAACAAAACTTACTCATCTTAACCATTTTTAACTGTACTGTTCAGTAGTGTTAAGTATGTTCACATTATTTTATTTTATTTTTTTTTAAGATTTTATTTATTTATTTGAGAGAGATCACAAGTAGGCAGAAAGGCAGGCAGAGAGACTGAGAGGGAAGCAGGCTCACCGCCGAGCAGAGAACCCGATGCGGGACTCGATCCCAGGACCCTGAGATCATGACCTGAGCCGAAGGCAGCGGCTTAAACCACTGAGCCACCCAGGCGCCCTGTTCACATTATTTTAAAACAGATCCTAACTCAGTTTTGTATACCTGTGTGTACATTAGATTTATGATATCTTTGTGGTAGGTGGAGAAGTGGGAGTTGTTTCCAGATTGTTAAACTCTAGAAAGTACTTGGACTATCTCAGGAGGCTTAAAATACCAACAGGTCATCATTCATTCACAAACGTTTATTGAACACCCCCTTTAGGGGCAGTCGTTCCATGTTCTGGTGTTATGGTGATGTAAAAAATAAGATCTCAGGGGCGCCTGGGTAGCTCAGTGAGTTAAGCCTCTGCCTTCAGCTTGGGTCATAATCTCAGGGTTCTGGGATTGAGCCCCACATCGGGATCTCTGCTCTGCAGGGCGCCTGCTTCCCCCTCTCTCTCTGCCTGCCTCTCTGCCTACTTGTGATCTCTCTCTGTCAAATAAATAAATAAAATCTTTAAAAAAAAAAGATCTCAGTACTCCTGGAGTTTACCTTAAGTGGGAGAATTAATAAACACAGTGAATTAGGGACTCCTGGGTGGTTCAGTCAGTTAAGCATCTGACTCTTGATTTTGGCTCAAGTCATCTTCATCTCAGGGTCGTGAGATAGAGCCCTGCTTAGGGCTCCAAGCTCAGCTCAGAGTCTGCTTGAGATTCTCTCTCTCCCTCTGCCCCCTACCCCTGCATGTGCACTCCTTCTCTCTCAAATAGTCTTTTTTTTTTTTTTTAATAAACACAATGATGAATAACCTAGAGATTATTGGTATTTTTAAAAATCATCTTCCTTTTTTTTTATTCGTCGTTTCTTTCAGATAGAGCCCTTAGGAAATGAAACAACCAGAGAGTTTGATTAGCTATAGTATTTGTATATTCACATGGGTGTATTTTACATCTTCCACTAAAGGTCGTACTTCATTTGTGGGTCTAAAAACAAAAACAAAAAAACCCACTTCATTTATGAGTCCAAATTGGATCAGTGTCCCTAGGCCCCAGAAGACTTCAGTGGACTTTATTCTCTGATTGTAGCCAGAGAAGCCTTTTAACAACTACCTTGCCTTATAGTCAAATAAAATAAAATCTTAAAAAAAAAAAAAAAGTTTACGAAGAGGAAGTGCAGAGTACCCTAGGTGCACATTGGTGAGAAGTTCAGAAGAGATTTCCCAAAGGAGGTGACATTTAAGCAAGCTGAATCCCAAGAAGTTAGCCAGGTGAAGGGAGGGAGAAGAGTATTCCAAGTGGAAGGAGCAGCATATTTGAAATCTTGGAAGTGAGGAAGAGAGTGATGAACTCAAGGAACAGAAAAACTGAAATAAGTTTAGTTTAGGAACCAAGAGTCTGAAGAGTGGCAGATGGTGAAGGTAATGTTTCATATGATGTTGGCAAGGGAAGCATTGACCAGATCACGTACCTTCTAAAATCTTTGCGTTTTATCATAAAGCGGGGGGGAGGGAGTGTGATACATGATGAAACAGGCATTTTTATTTTTATTTTTTTGAATATTTTATATGAGAGAGAGAGAACGCATCAGCAGCAGATTGGGGCAGAGGGAGAGGGGGAAACAGATTCCCTGCTGAGAAGAAAGCCCAATGCAGGACTCCATCGCAGGACTTTGGGATCATGACCTGGACCAAAGGCAGATGCTTAACGGACTGAGCCTCCCCAGACTCCTGAAACAGGCATTTTTCTTTTTTTTTTTTAAGATTTTATTTATTTGACAGAGAGGGAGATCACAAGTAGACAGAGAGGCAGGCAGAGAGAGAGGAGGAAGCAGGTTCCCTATCAAGCAGAGAGTCCGATGCAGGGTTTGATCCCAGGACCCAGGATCATGACCTGAGCCAAAGGCAGAGGCTTAACCCACTGAGCCACCCAGGTGCCCCTGAAACAGACATTTTTTTTTTTTTTTTTAAGATTTTATTTATTTACTTGACAGATAGAGATCTCAAGTAGGGAGAGAGGCAGGCAGAGAGAGAGAGAGGAGGAAGCAGGCTCCCTGCCAAGCAGAGAGCCCGATGCGGGGCTCGATCCCAGAACTCTGGGATCATGACCTGAGCGAAAGGCAGAGGCTTTAACCCACTGAGCCACCCAGGCGCCCCCAGACATTTTTTTTTTTTAAGATTTTATTTATTTATTTGACATAGATCACAAGTAGGCAGAGAGGCAGGCAGAGAAAGAGAGAGAAGCAGGCTCCCTGCCAAGCAGAGAGCCTGATGTGGGACTCAATCCCAGGACCCCAAGATCATGACCTGAGCCGAAGGCAGTGGCTTAACCCACTGAGCCACCCAGGTGCCCTGAAACAGGCATTTTTTAAAGGATCTTTCTGGTTGTAGTGTAGAGTTGATTAGAAAGGAAACAAGGCTGAGGGCAGGGAGACACATTTGGAAGCTGTTGTAGTAATTTAGTTCAGAGATGGTGGTAGCAAAGACTAGGAGACTAGGATAGTGGTTGTGAAGGTGGAGAAATGAAACAAATTAAAGAACTATCAGGAGAGAGAATTGATAGCACTTGGTGGTTGATTGGGTGGGAGGACTGAGGTACAAGGAAGGGTCAAAGTCAGATGTTGGGACTAATCCTCAAGCTAGAAATCAAAGTGGGCAGAGGGGAAGTGATTAGCGGTTCATTATTTTTTTTATAAAGATGTTATTTATTTGACAGAATGTGAGAAAGGGAACGCAAGCAGGGGGAGTTGAAGAGGGAGACACAGGTTTCCCACCAAACAGGGAGCCCGGTGTGGGGCTCTATCCCAGGACGCTAGGATCTTGACCTGAGCCCAAGGCAGATGCCTAACAATGGAGCCACCAGGCGCCCCTAGCGGTTCATTACTGAGTGTGTTGGATTTAGGTTGCTGTGAGTAGGCTGTCTAAAAAAGAGCAGTCTAGGAGGCAGAGGAAGAAGAGGGTGGTCTGGAAGGGAGACAAGGAAGTCCTGGAAGCAAAGGGAAAAGATTGTTCTTGTTCAAGAAGGGAGGGTTGACCAGCAAATCAAGAGATGCTGAAAGGTTGATTAAGGCCAAGATTTAAGGGCTAGGAGATTATTGCCATTTTATGAGAGTAATTCCAGTGAAGTGGAGGGGGTAGAAGTCAGATTGAAGTATGTTGAGATTAGGAGGTAAGAAAGTTGAAAAGTGTGGAGCACCTGGCTGACTCAGTAGAGCGTGTGACTCTTGATCTTGGACTTGTGAGTTTGAGCTCCATGTTGTGTGTAGAGATTACTTAAAAATAAAAACTTAAAAATCTTAAAAGAAAGTTTAAAAGGTAAATATAGATTCATTTAATTATAGATGGAGAAGAGGAAAAGAAGATGCAGGCTGAAAGGAGTATGAGGTAAAGGAGGATATATATTCAGTCCTCCCTCCCCCATAGACTCCACATTCCTTGAGAGTAGGATAATGTTCTATGATATTGAATATTGTGTCTGGTCCATTTGCTAGAGCGAATTCGTACTGTAAGATATTATCTCATATATCTCATTTGTCTTTGTACAGAATGCCTGGCACATTACATGCATTCAGTAAGCAATTGATTGTTAAATGAATCAGAAAAGATTATATGTATTTTTTTGTTATAGTTAGAAATAAAATAACCTTTCCTTCTTTCTTCTAGATTAAGCATATGATGGCTTTTATTGAACAAGAAGCCAATGAGAAAGCAGAGGAAATTGATGCGAAGGTGAGATTCCATTTTCTAGGTTTAGGAAGTTCTCAAAATTTCATAGTGTGGCTTTGCTAAGCGGTAATCAATAAAATTGCTTAACAACACATAGCATAGGACTGCTACGAATGTGTCTTATCTTTAATGTTAAAAATAAATTTTCCTAACCATGAGAGACTATGGACTCTGAAAAACAACCAGAGGGTTTTGAAGGGGCGGGGGGTGGGGGGGTGGGAGGTTGAGGAACCAGGTGGTGGGTAATAGGGAGGGCACGTACTGCATGGAGTACTGGGTGTGATGCCAAAACAATAAACACTGTTATGCTGTAAATAAACAAATAAAAAAAAAATCAATAAATTTTCCTGGGCAACCTTCTTGGCTCCCCTCCCTCTTTGGGAACTTTGTACTATCGCTCAATAAACTTAGAAAATAAACAAATAAATATATAAATTTTCCTTTCTAAACATTCTGATGGTAGGGAGTAGAAAGTAATGGATAAATTTTCTCATGGAATGTGGAATCCAGACATTTAGCATCTATGACTAATTGTCATAGTTGATTAGGGGAGGTTATAGTATTTTTATGTTGTTATTTTTCTTTTTAATTAATTTGTGCTTGTTGCAAAAAAAAAAAAAGTTTGGAAGTGTATAAGGTATAAAATGAAAGCCCCTGTCCATTACAAAGGTGATACTTGGTCTGCATTTTGAAATTTTATAAATATTTCCGGTTGTACTTTGTTTATACACAGTATATCAAGTTGTTCTTTTCCCTAGGTATAATCATAATGGGCCAGAATATATTGTTTAATGCATTATTTTCATTATCTTTCTTTTTTAACTCAACTATCTTTCTCCCTTGTTTTCTTCCTTTCTCTCTCTTTTGTTTCTTTCAACATTTCTTTATTTGGGAGAGTGAGAGCAAGTGTGAGCAAGGGGAGAGGCAGATGGGGAGGGAGAAGCAGACTCCCTGCTGAGGGGCTCGATCCCAGGACCCTGAGATCATGACTTCAGCTGAATGTAGACGGACTGAGCCACCCAGGCGCCCCTTTGTTTTTTTATTTTATTTTTTTTAAGATTTCATTTATTTGACAGAGACTGTGAGAGAGGGACCATAAGCAGGGCGAGTGGGAGAGGGAAAGCAGGCCTCCCGCGGAGCATGGAACATGATGTGGGACTCCATCCCAGGATCCTGGCATCATGACCTGAGCCAAAGGCAGACGCTTAATGACTGAGGTACCCAGGTGCCCCTAGGTGCCTCTTTATTATCTTTTTTATTCATTCTACTGTAGTTATTTGTTATTTATCAGTACAGCCTTAAAATTGTGTGTGCTTGGTATTCTAGGACTAAAATTCTGTGAAACTTTGAACTGTTTAAGTAATTTATCATTTAAGGGGTGCCTGGTTGGCTCAGTCAGTAAAAGCATGCAACTTTTGATCTCAGGGTTGGGAGTTTGAGCCCCATGTTGGGTGTAGAGATTTCCTCCCTCCCTAACCTCCCTCTCCTCCTTCCTTTCTTCCTCTCTTTCTTTCAATAGACAAATACTTTTATTTTTAAAACAAACTAACTAAAGAACTGTGAAGCTAAATGACTGGCCTGGGATCACACAGCTGGTACTTGCAGAGATCCCTAGCCCAGCACTTCCTAGTTAGGCTGATACCTGAGTTATAATCTGTTAATGGCATCCAAAAGCCTTTTAGCTTAACTTTTTTTTTTTAAATAAAAGGCCATCAGGTGAGAGTATGGAAGCAAGAACTTCATAGTTCCCTCAATGACCCCAGAAGAGCAGGAAAAGAGAGAAAAGTCATTTTTAAAAACCTACACTGAGAGGGGCACCTGGGTGGCTAAGTGTCTGCTTTTGGCTCGAGTTGTGGTCTTGGGGTCCTGGAATCAAGCCCCACATCGGCGGGTTCCCTGCTCAGAGGGGAGCCTGCTTCTTCCTCTCCCCCTGCTTACGTGTGCTCACTCTCTCAAGTGAATAAAATCCTTAAAATATATACGTAAATTAAAAAAACAAAAAACAAAAAACCAAACCTGTGCTGACAAGCCACGGTTGTCTTGAAGATGGTGCCCTGGGAAGCAGGTGGTGCTGCCGGTTCCAAGTGGGACAGAACGAAGTTGGTGTTTCATGAGGTGTGGGAGTAGGGTCCTGTGTCCCAGCAGGTGCTGCAGGAGTGACATTGCTTTCAAGCTCCTCTCTTTGTGTTGTATCCAGAGGGGCCGTGAGGCACATGGTGGTCCCCCAGGAGCAGGTCCCAGGCATTCTGGCAGCTCAGACAGAGGCTGCCAGGGTTGTGGAAATGAGCACCGTTGTCAGTACTATCAACATTTGCCCCCAAGAACTCTGAGAGCTCTGGCACGGCATGCCCCCATTCACAGTGTTCCTGAGCTCCAGCATAAAGATTATTTAAAAAGAAAATCTTAAAAAAAAAATGTGTCATTTAAGGAAGAAAAGACTATTTTGCCTACCACTACTATATAACAGCTGATAGAGTATTATTTTATTTTGTTTGGTGGTCATAGGAGCACTTCAGTTTCTTGTATGACCAGATCCCTGTTTCCTTCTGGGACAATTATAGAAATTCTATTTCAGTTGATAAATGCATTCCTGTTTGAAATAATGTTATCTTGGGATACTTGAGTGGCTTAGTCAATTAAGCATCTGCTTTGGGCTCAGGTCATGATCCCCGCGTCGTGGAATTAAGCCCTGCATCAGGCTCCCTACTCAGGGGGCAGTCTTTTCCCTCTGTCTGCCACTCCCCCTGCTTGTGCTCTCTCTCATTCTCTCTCACTCTTTCTGGCCACTAAGTAAATTAAAAAAAATAATAATCTTATCTAGTACAACACAATCATCTTTATTTCCCATGATAGGTATAGAAAAGGCTGTTAGGCATTTCTTTTCATTTATTTATTTGAGAGAGAGAGCACTAAAGGGGGAGATACAGAGGAAAAGGGAGAATTAGACTCCCTGCCGAGCAGAGAGCCCAATGTGGGGCTTGATGCCAGGACCCTGCGATCATGACCTGAGCCGAAGTCAGTCAGATGCTTAACTGACTGAGCCATCCAGGCACTCCAGGCATTTCTTTAAGAACGTGAAAGCTCTAGTACCAGTGCCAACCATTAAACATTCAAGTGGACCACTCTAGCTAACTTTCCAAAATCATTTCATACTACTTAAAAACCATATACATCTGATACACTGGTAAGATCACCTTTTTAAAAAAATAACCACTCTTCCAGCAGTAGTCAGCTGTCCAGATAGACCATTCTTGTGATGGTGTTACACTGCTGGCAGAGGGCTGTCCTGTTGTCTTCCTCCAGTGGCCTTTGGTCACTCTTCTGGTGGTGCCTGCTGCTGGGGCAAGGCAGAACTGTGCTTCCTTGAGAGTGTGCTGAGTGTTCACTCTGGCTGCTTAGTTCTAGTCTGGTAGCAGACAGTATGCTTTTCTCTGCGTCTTCTAGTTAAATGGCTTTTTCCTTCTCTTTGAGTATTTCCCTTTAATTCTACAATATTTCACACTTTGCTATTGTAAGTATATTTGCTATCCTACATATATTCTCCCTCCAAAAAACTTAGTGCACCTCGTGGCTCAGCTGGCTAAGTTACTGCCTTAAGTTCAGGTCATGATCCTAGAGTTCCAGGATCAAGTCCCACTTCAGGCTCCCAGCTCCATGAGTCTGCTTCTCCCTCTGACCTTCTCCCCTTTCATGCTCTCTCTCTCTCACTCTCTCCCTTAGAAAAATAAATAAAATCTTAAAAAAAAATTAGTTGTAGGGGTGCCTGGGTGGCTCAGTCGTTAAGTGTCTGCCTTCAGCTCAGGTCATGATCCCAGGATCCTGGGGTCAAGCCCTGCACTGAGCTCCTTGCTCTGTGGAAAGCCTGCTTCTCCCTCTTCCACTCCCCCCCTTCTTGTGTTCCCTCTCTGGCTGTCTCTCTCTGTCAAATAAGTAAGCTAGTTTATCTATTAAAATGGTATTTTGTTTAATGTAAACTTCTTTGTAAAGTATATTCTAGGTTGTCAATTAAAGTCTATGTTTAGTCTATTTATATTTAATAATATTTAATAAGAAGAATTTATTTAATAATAAGAATTTTTCTTACTGAGTGCCCAAAAAAGTTGGATGTTTAACCTTCATTTATATTTATATAAAGTAAAAGCCATCCTTACTGAATTCTGGCAGAGTATTAAGGATTTTGAACATGATAACTAGTCAGGGGGCACTTTGGGCTAATACTCTAGGTTTTCTGGCTTTTTTCTGTAGCACATTTGGTGCCATCATTGAGAAAACAAGAGTTGCAGAAGATGACTTTTCAACACAGTAGTATCTGGCACCGTGACAGGCATGTTGTATGTATGTGCAGGTGGTGTTCGAGCGGTAGCGCGAGGGGCTCTAGCAGGACTAATGCTTACTCGCTTCTGCACACTGTATAGCTGGGAGCACATAAAAGTCTCCTTGCTCCAACAGTCACTCTGAAGATTTTGACAACTTATGAATGGAGGACACTTTAGTAGCTATCCAGATCAATTTATACGTCAGCCTGAGTTATTCTCTCTTCCTACAATTAGTTTGAAAAATTGGAGATTCCAGTTTGCTGTGATGAAGATTCATGGATGGGGGTGCCTGGCTGGCTGGCTCAGTCAGTAGAGCATATGACTGTTGATCTCAGGGTCATGAGTTCCTGCCTCATGTTGAACATAGAGCTACTTTAAAAAAAAAAGATTCATGGATGGTTGACCAGGACTGGCACTCCTTCCAGCCATTGAGTTAAAGCACAAACCCTCTGGTAGCTGAGTAATGTGGTTCTCCCCTACCCTACCCTCAGAACTGGAAAACCACTTACTCTCAGTATTCAGGTCAGTATTGTTGTCTTACTCTATCACCACATTTGTTTATTTAATGCACTGAAACTGTAATGTTGCTTTGTATTCCCAGTAAAATAGAAAAAAATTAAAAAATTAAAGAGTAACTGTTCAATAATTTACACATAAACAACTTACATTTATATAACTTAAATTTTTAAAAGGACTGTTAGATTTATCTTACTTATTTGTCCTATGAGGAAAGAATATTAATTTATTTATATATTTTTGAAGGGAGGTGGGGTAGGAGAGGCAGAAGGAGAGACAGAATCCCAAACCGAGTGTATGCCCAGCCTAGAGCCCAACATGGGACTCAGTCTTACAACCCTGAGATCATGACCTGAGCTGAAAGAAAGAGCGAGACACTTAGCCAGCCCAGGCACCCGAAGAATACTATTGTAATTCTTTTACTTCATAAGGGCACACTAAGACTGGGATTACTTGACCATATTTTTTAAGGCAGTAACCCAGATCTTCTAAACTCTAAATTCTGTAATCAAATGGATTAAATTTAGAATACATAATGATTTTTTTCTTTTTCTTTTTTTTTTCAGATTTTATTTATTTGACAGAGAGAGACATGGCAAGAAAGGGAACACAAGCAGGGGAAGTGGGAGAGGGGGAAGCAGGCTTCCCGCAGAGCAGGGAGCCCCATTGGCGCTCTATCCTAGGACCCTGGGATCATAACCTGAGCAGAAGGCAGATGCTTAATGACTGAGCACTCAGGCGCCCCTACGATTTGTAATGATTTTTTTCACATACAGAATCTTCTATTTGAATACATCCTTTGTAACTCTGTGACTGGGTACTATTAGCTTTTTTATTTTTATTTTTTTTTTAAGTAAGCTACACACCCAGCTTGGGGCTTAAACTCATGACCCTAAGATCGAGAGTGGTATGCTCTACCAACTAAGCCAGCCAGACGCCCCTGGGTACTATTATCCTAGTAGGTCAGATTTTTGGTTTTCTTTTTCATCATTTATGATGAAAATCACTGGTTACCCCTTTTGAGTAAATTAGAAATTCTGAAGACAAGTCAAATAAGCTTACTATTTTTGATATGGAATACAGTGCTGCTGGTTACCAGCTTCTTAAAATAAAACTCAAAAATCCGGTGTAATGAATTAACAATAATTGTTTCCTTGATAGGCTGAGGAAGAGTTCAACATTGAAAAAGGTCGTCTTGTGCAAACCCAAAGACTGAAGATTATGGAATACTATGAGAAGAAAGAAAAGCAGATTGAGCAGCAGAAGAAGATGTAAGTAGATCCTGGTCACAGTATTAGGTAAGGAAGCTTTAAAAAGTCAGTGGGACAAGAGGACAGAGCAGGTGCTTTGGAGTCAGGCAGGTATGGGCTCAAATCTTAATTGGACCACTTAACATACTTGTATGACCTTGAGCAAGGTGTATAATTTCTTTTTCTTAATTTATGAAAATGGAAGCATCACAGGATTATTGAAAGAAAATTGCAATAACTGATATGAAAGTGCTTGCCACTTGGTAAGCTCTCAATAAACACTTCGAAAATAAGTTGGTAGGATCCACTACATGTATTTCAGTGGGGTTCTCTAGGTTATATACAAAGATAAGTATTTGTACATACAAAGGAAGCTGTATATTTCCTTCTCTGCAGTTTTTTTTCCCCTTATACTCTATTGATAACCATTTTTCCGTACCTTTTACAGTCAGATGTCTAATTTGATGAATCAAGCAAGGCTCAAAGTCCTCAGAGCAAGAGATGACCTTATTACAGTGAGTAATTTGCCCCTATTATAAGATTATAAAATGTTTATTCACTTACCTATTACAGAGAATTCACTAGTTAGTATGAGCTAATTAAGGAGTTGAATGATTCTTAGAAAACATTTGGTTGGCAAATCATTATACTAGGTATTTTAATAAATACAAAGTGAAGGGCACCTGGGTGGCTCAGTCGTTTGAGCGTCCAATTCTTTTTTTTTTTTTTTAAAGATTTATTTATTTGACAGATAGAGATTACAAGTAGGCAGAGAGGCAGGCAGAGAGAGAGAGAGGAGGAAGCAGGCTCCCAGCCAAGCAGAGAGCCCGATGCGGGGCTCGATCCCAGGACCCTGGGATCATGACCCGAGCTGAAGGCAGAGGCTTTAACCCGCTGAGCCACCCAGGCGCCCCTGAGCGTCCAATTCTTGATTTTGGCTCAGGCCATGATTTTCAGGGTCATGAGATTGAGTCCTGAGTTGGACTCTGCCCTTAGCAAGAAGTCTTGGAATGCTCTGTCTCTACCTCTGCCCCACCACCATGCACAGGCAGCCCAGGGAAGTGTCTTCTAAGGAAGAAGACAGAAACCTACAGAAACATACCACTTAGCTGAGAAAGCTTAAAGGTATTCACATTAACCTGGCTGGCTTAGTGGGTAGAACATAGAACTCGTGGTCTCAGGGTTGTGAGCTTGAGCCCCAGTTGGGTGTGGAGCTTAGTTAAAAAAAAAACATTGTGTTCACATAAAGGCATTTGAATTATATTTTAGGAACCGACCAGGATGCCTGCTGTTTTCACTGTTCATTGTTATAGTGGAAGCCCTAGATTCCTTTAAGATGGAGAAATAAGAATTATATACAAATTGCGAAGGAATAAAGAATTTTTTTTTAAAGATTTTATTTATTTATTTGACAGAGAAAGATCACAAGTAGGCAGAGAGTCAGGCAGAGAGAGAGAAGCAGGCTCCCCGCTGAGCAAAGAGCCCAAAGCGGGGCTCGATCCCAGGACCCTGAGATTATGACCCGAGCTGAAAGCAGAGGCTTAACCCACTGAACCACCCAGGCGCCCCGGAATAAAGAATTATTTTTTGATTTTTTGCAGATACGATTTCCCACACATAAAATACAACATCTGAAAAACAGAACTAGTAATTAATTCAAAATGGTGACTGGTGGGGTGCTTGGGTGGCTCAGTTGGTTAAATATCTGCCTTTGGCTCAGATCATGATCCCAGGGTCCTGGGACTGAGCTCCACATTGAACTCCTTGTTCAGTAGGAAGCCTGCTTCTCCCTTTCCCTCTGCCTGCTGCTCCCTCTGCTTATGCTCGCTCTCTCTCTGTCAAATACATAAATAAAATTTGAAAAACAAAAAAACCCAAAATGGTGACTGGCAACAAAGAGACTATACAGAAATTAAGTTTTTCTGGATATGAATAATAACCAATTAGCATGTAGAATTAAAAATAGATTCTTTTATAATGGTTACAAAAGTGATCAAATTATAATGAATAAATGTTCATAATTAAGATCTATATGAAAAAGCTATAAAATTAGAAGTATAAAACTAATAAATAGGAAGCATACCATTTCCTTAGAAGATTAAAGAAACACTAATATTATAAGCTGTCAATTCTTATGAGATGAATCTGGCATGGCAGCAGCAAGAATGGACTTGGTGTGTCAGTGTTGACACATTTTGCAGGGAGACTTTCCACACATTGACTAATGATTGACTTCTCTTCCAAGTCCAGTGCTAAATACTGAATTTCAGACCTGACTGACTAGGAGAATGAAAGGGGAAGTTAGGAGGGCAGACTCCTAACTTGGACATCCTTTAAGAGGCCAAGAAGCCTCCAGTTGTAAATGTCTGTCAGGAAATAAAGGCCTGACATTCAGGACAACAGAGATCACTTATTAACATAATTCATAATACTTCATATTGGAATGCTTTGATCTCAGGATCCTGGAATCCAGCCCTGTTAGGTTCCTTGCTCAGTGGGGAGTCTGCTTCTCTCTCTACCCCTCCCCCAGTTTATGCATGCAGAGTCTCTCAAATAAAAATCTTTTTTTTTTTTTTTAAAGATTTATTTATTTATTTGAGATAGATCACAAGTAGATAGAGAGGCAGGCAGAGACAGAGAGAGGGAAGCAGGCTCCCTGCTGAGCAGAGAGCCCGATGCGGGACTCGATCCCAGGACCCTGAGATCATGACCCGAGCCGAAGGCAGCAGCCTAACCCACTGAGCCACCCAGGCGCCCCTAAAAATCTTTTTTTTTAAAAAATATATTATTTATTTATTTGTCAGAGAGAGAGTGTGCACAAGCAGGGGGAGCAGCAGGCAGGGGGAGCAGCAGGCAGAGGGAGAAGCAGACTCCCTGCTTAACAGGGAGCCCGGTATGGGACTTGATCCCAGGACCCAGAGATCATGACCTGAACAGAAGGCAGATGCTCAACCAACTGAGCCATCCGGGTGTCCTATAAATAAAAATCTTTTAAAAGAAAAAAAAAGTTAAAAATATAAATTCTAGGAATGTGGGAAAATAGGAAATCTGTTGCTAAGTTATCTTCCCACATGGGAATGAGTAGTTCATCCGTTATAAAATACAAAAGGAGGGGTGCCTGGGTGGCTCAGTGGGTTAAAGCCTCTGACTTGCGCTCAGGCCATGATCCCAAGGTCCTGGGATCGAGCCCTGCATCGGGCTCTCTTGCTCAGCAGGGAGCCTGCTTCTTCCTCTCTCTCTGCCTGCTTGTGATCTCTGTCTGTCAAATAAATAAATAAAATCTTTATTTAAAAAAATAAAATACAAAAGGAGGACTGGACAGCTTTTTTGGAAATGGTGACTACAAAATATCTCAAGACTGTTACCTAGGTCTTCCCTAAAATGTTGAGTTTCAGTAATCAGTGGTTGATTTCCTTCCACAGGATTCAGATTTCTTTAGCAACCTGATGGATTGACATAGTTTATAAGTTACACTTAGAATAATAACCACCTTTCTGTAGAAGAACTTGGGCTTAAGAGTGTTTCAGCTTTGGAGTGCCCAGGTGGTTCAGTCAGTTAAGCATCTGACTCTTAATTTCAGGTCAGGTCATGATCTCACGATCATGAAATCAAGCCTTATGTGGGGCTCTGCACTGGGCATGGAACCTGCTTGGTATTCTCTCTTCTTCCTTTTCCTTTGCCCATTCCCCCTCCCTCTCTTGGTGGGGGAGGAAAAATCTTTCAGCTTTGCCATGTTAGTTTGAGTAAATTATTGTTTCTGACCCTCAGTTTCCTCTTTGGTATGTATGTATTATGATACTGGGTTCAGAGGGCTGGGTTTTTTGTTTCCTTTTTTTTATAGTGTTATAATTATTTAAAAATAAAATTTATTTTTGGGCTCCATAAAAAAAAATTATTTTTACACAAGTATTATATGCACAGTTTTAAGAATCAGATCCTTAGGGGCGCCTGGGTGGCTCAGTGGGTTAAGCTGCTGCCTTCGGCTCAGGTCATGATCTCAGGGTCCTGGGATCGAGTCCCACATCGGGCTCTCTGCTTGGCGGGGAGCCTGCTTCCCTCTCTCTCTCAATCTGCCTGCCTCTCTATCTACTTGTGATCTCTCTCTGTCAAATAAATTAAAAAAAAAAAAAAAAAGAATCAGATCCTTAAAGGTTTATGCCAACAAATGTCATTTTCTTGGCCTAATTGAAACACAGCTCTTATGAGGATTGAATGTGAGAACGCATTTAATTCCTCTAGCTTAACACTGACATATGGTGTTTATTTACGAAGTGTTACTTCCCTTTTCCTACCTCATCTCCTCCAGGTTGTAGCTCTTCTTTTAATAGGTCTCGATAGTTGAAATACTCTCCTGGCCTCTTGGTGCCGTTGTCAGAAAGTCCCTGGACCATAAGTTGCTACTGCATTTTTGATAAATGCCCAGAGTCAAAAATGACAACTGTGACAACTGCTGGGTAGATGTTGTTTGTACAATTCAAGAATTTAGAGACCTAACGTAAACATCTCAGCAGCATTTCTCAAGATAAACCCCACCGGTTATAGTACATATTGTTTAATGTTATCATTTGACCAGTTAATAGGTTTTGCATTTGCTTTATTTTTATGCTGCCTTTTTTGAAGATTAGTGATTATTAAAAGTGGAAAAGATCCTGAGAAATGTCATCTCTAATATACTATAGAAATGCTTTTGATATTGTATTCCCTAATGGTATACTTGTCTCAGATGGCAAAAGGTTTTGTTTTTTTTTGTTTTTTAAAGATTTTCTTTATTTGAGAGAGAGAGATCATGAGAGGGGAGAAGGTCAGAGGGAGAAGCAGGCTCCCCGTGGAGTTGGGAGGAGGATGTGGGACTTGATCCTGCAACTCTGGGATCATGACCTGAACTAGAGGCAGTTGCTTAACCAACTGAGCCACCCAGGTGCCCGCAAACAGGTTTTATAACCCAAAGTAAGCAGCCCAGTGTTTTAGTAGATCCGACTTCACTTCAAATTAAAATTATTATTTTTTCTTGTCCTTATTGTTTGACCTGATTTTTTCTTTTTCTTTTCTTTTCTTTTTTTTTTTTTTTTAAGATTTAAAAAAATTTTTTGTCAGAGCACAGGCAGAGGGGAGGGGCAGGGGGAGAGGAAGAAGCAGACTCCACACTGAGCAGGGAGACTGTCACGGGGCTTGATCCCAGGACCCCAAGATCATGACCTGAGCCGAAGGCAGGCAGACAACCGACTGAGCCAGCCACCCAAGCACCCCTGATTTTTTCTTTTTAAAAAAATTTTTAAAAGATTTTATTTTTAGGGGCACCTGGGTGGCTCAGTTGCTTAAACATCTGCCTTTGGCTTAGGTCATGATCCCAGGGTCCTGGATTGGGCTCCTTCCTCAGCAGTGACCCTGCTTCTCCCTCTCCCTCTGCTGTTCCTCTGCTTGTGCTCTCTTGCTTTCTGTCAAATAAATAAATAAATAAAATCTTCAAAAAAATTTTTTTGCTTTTATTTTTGAATAATATCTCTATCCAGTCTGGGTGGGACTCAGACTTACAACCTTGAGATCAAGTTGCATGCTCTACCAGCTGAGCCATTCAGGTGCCCTTGACTGATTTTTTCACCTACATAGTTATATTTCATTTTATTATATTATTATTATTTTTGAAGATTTTATTTAAGAAAGCACGCACAGCAGAGAGGAGGGGCAGAGAGAGAAGCAGGCTCCCCGTGGAGCAGGGAGCCCAAGCAGGGAGCCTGATGTGGGACTCGATCCCAAGCCCCTGGGATCATGACCTGAGCTGAAGGCAGATGCTTAACTGACTGAGCCATCCAGGCGCCCCTATATTTTATTATTTTTCTAACTCTTTTTTAAGTAAGATTTATGCCCAATGTGGGACTTGAACTTTAGACACCAAGATTAAGAGTCACATACTCTATTTGCGACTGAGCCAGCCAGGCGCCTTATTTTTTTTTAGCTCTTAAAAAATATAATTTGGGGTGCTTGGGTGGCTGAGTGGGTTAAAGCTTCTCTGCCTTCGGCTCAGGTTATGATCTTGGGGTCCTGGAATTGAGCCCTGCATCGGGCTCTCTGCTCTGCTCTGCTCAGCAGGGAGCCTGCTTCCTCCTCTCTCTCTGCCTACTTGTGATCTCTGTCTGTCAAATAAATAAATAAAATATTTTTTAAAAATTTTAATTTAAAATTTTTATTGGGGGGATCTGTGTGGCTAGTCAGTTAAGCATCTGCCTTCAGCTCAGGTCATAATCCCAGGATCTGGGATCTAGCCCTGTGTGGGCTCCCTGCTTCGCAGGGAGTCTGCTTCTCCCTCTCCTTCTGCCCGTCCCCCAGCTTGTGCACACCCACACATGCACTCTCTCTCAAGTAAATAAATAAAATCTTTTTTTAAAAACCCAAGTTTTTATTAAATATACTCTTGTAAGCTGCTTTATGTCCTTTTTTTTTTTTTTACTTGACAGAGATCGCAAGTAGGCAGAGAGGCAGGCAGAGAGAGAGGAAGGGAAGCCAGCTCCCTGCTGAGCAGCGAGCCTGATGTGGGGCTCGATCTCAGGACCCTGGGATCATGACCTGAGCCGAAGGCAGAGGCTTTACCGCATAGAGCCACCCAGGCACCCCTGCTTTATATCCTTTTAAAAATCCTTTTTTTGGGATGTCTGGGTGGCTCAGTTGGTTAAGCATCTGCCTTCAGCTCAGGTCATGATCCCAGGGCCCTGGGATAGAGTCCCACATCGGGCTCCCTGCTTAACAGGGAGCCCGCTTTTCCCTCTGCCTGCAGCTCTCCCTGCTTGTGGGCACACACACTCTCTCTGGAAAATAAAAATCTGTTAAAATATATAAAAAATAAAATTTTTTTATTTTATAAAAATTTTACTTTTTAAAGATTTTATTTATATAATTTTGCAAGGGAGATAGAGGGAGGGAGAAAACACAAGAGCATGGATGGGGGAGGCAGGCAGAGGGAGAAGCAGACTCTCTACAGACCAGGGAGCCAGATGTGGAGCTCGATCCCAGGACTCTGGGATCATGACCTGAGCTGAAGGCAGAGATTACAAGTAGGCAGAGAGAGAGGAAGCAGGCTCCCCGAGGAGCAGAGAGCCCGATGCAGGGCTTGATCCCAGGACACTGGGATCATGACCTGAGCTGAAGGCAGAGGCTTTAACCCACTGAGCCACCCAGGCACTCCGGTATTTTTTTTTTTTTTTTTTAATATTTTATTTATTTGACAGAGAGAAATCACAACTAGGCAGAGAGGCAGGCAGAGAGAGGAGGAAGCAGGCTCCCTGTGGAGCAGAGAGCCCGATGTGGGGCTCGATCCCAGGACCCTGAGATCATGACCTGAGCCGAAGGCAGCGGCTTTAACCCACTGAGCCACCCAGGTGCCCCGGTATTTTTTTTAATTAAGTATGCTGTAACCCCAGCATGGGGCTTAAACTCCCAACCCCACGATCAAGAGTTGCATGCTCTACCAGTGGAGTCAGCCAGGTGTCCCAAGAATGCAGTATATTTAATAGACAGGAAGTAAGAAATTGCTAAGGAAACATGAGGGAAAAGTAGTCATGTCAGAGGAGAAGCAGCAGCTAAGGGAACAAGGGAACGGAAAACTTGAACAAAATGATAATCTAAAATAGCATCTAAAACTTCTGAGAATCAACGTAGGAAGAGCAAAGAGATTCAGCAATCGGGGTGTTATTTCTGACTTTGCCAGAGCGCTTTCATTGGATTAGTGAAGGCAGAAACCTAGATTGTAAGGGCCTGAAAGATGAGAAGTGCAGCCCAAGGCAGGGTGTGTGCCCGCTTAAGCAGTGGAGCCGTTGGCGTTCTGATCTCTTTCTGGAACGCATGTGATGTCCCAAGTCTTCTGGAGCATGCAACTTGAGTTCAGTGTACAGCTGAGCTTTTATTTTTTTAATTTATAATGAGAATTGTGTGAAAATAAACATCTGTGTGATCTCAGCATCCTAAAGATGCTTATTTCCTTAGGCTTTTGCCAAGTCTAACTCCTTGCCATCAAGTACTTTACAGTAGAGCAGACACAGTAAGAGGTCTGGAGGGTTGGGGAAGCAGACCGACACAGCAGACAGGGTTATGTATACATCAGGGCCACACACACATACTTTAAAGGGTTTTGCTATTTTAAAACATTTTATTTCTGGTTTTATCCACAGAGTAGGAAATTATGTTAGGGAAGTTGTCAAGCAGTTGGATAGAAAGGGATATTGACAAATGATAGAAGGAAGGGGAAAAATAGAAAACCAGGGTAAAAATGAAATTGGCAGGCTATTTTACTACCAAATTTAGTTCCTTTTTTCTGCTATGTATCTTTTTGCCTTGCCTTCCCTGATGTTTTCTAGGTTTAAGAGCACATGCTTTGGAATCCCTGTGAAATTTGAATTTCTGTTTCCTGGTATCAGCTGTTTGGTGGGCAGATTTTTTTTTTTAGTCCCTTCTAACCTTCTGTCTCTTATAAAATGGAAAAAACATATACCTGAAGCTTATACAGAATTAGATAATCTAGGTAAAGTGACTAGTATAATGCCTAATACAAAACAGATCTTTATTAACACTTCCTAAACTTCACAACTTATTTAAAAGTTACTAGAAAAAATAATACACTAACATTTAAATTCTGATCCATCGATCCTGAAGTAGAGTTCTGGTGTTGTGGTTAAAGAGAGATGAAATATTTCTTGTCTTTGAGGGAGGCCAGCTGACTCTTCAAATTAGGCAGGACTTAGGGAGACAGGATTTTTAATTTTATTTAATTTTATTTATTTATTTATTTTATATTTTATATATTTATTTTATATTATTTATATTATTTATTTATTTTTAAATTTTATTTAATGCATTTCTGTTTTATTTATTTATTTATTTGACAGAGAAAGACACAGTGAGAGAGGGAACACAAGCAGGGGGAGTGGGAGAGGAACAAGCAGGTTTCCCATGGAGCCAGGGAGTTGATCCTAGTTGATCCCAGGACTCTGGGATCATGACCTGAGCCGAAGGCAGACACTTAACGACTGAGCCACCCCAGACGCCCGATGTTGACATCTTAATCAGGTTTTGGTTTACTACTTTCCAGGACCAGAATCCTAATATTTTCAGAATCCTTAGAGGCAGTTAGGTTGAAGTGGGCAGATAGGCCCTTCCAAAACCTGATACTGATAGGTGAGCTGACCTGAGAACTGCAGTAATACATGCATCTCTCCCTGGGAAAGCGGCATGGGGAGCGGGATGGTAATCAGAGAGGTCAAACTTAGAATCTAAGATGTTAGTGGTTTGTAACATTGTTGATTGTAATTTACCTTTTTGCCTATGATGACTTACTAAGGGGATGGGAATACTTAAGGGACAGTACAATTTGTATCAGTTTTCAGCCTTCTTAGCTGGAGTTTGGTTTATTTTGACTTCCCTACATCCTTGATTGGAGTTGTAGGTGGTGGTAAAACTCCTCCTTTACCAGTTTTCCAGATTTTGACAGTGGGTTACTTTTACAGATGGCTAGTAATGCTCTTTACAAGTTGATTTCTTTAGTTTCATTCTCTTAGAGCAGACCAGCCCTCATAGTCCACTCCTCTTTGCTTGACCATTGTTTTGATTAGTCCATTTCCCCATGAAGAGAAAAATGCTGGAGGGATTCCTTGGTGGGGAGGGGCTGAGATTTCTTTCAGCCAAATGTCTCATGCAGTATATGCTTTAAATCTTTGTGCCCATAAACTTCCCAGATTGTAAAGCCTTAAATGACCTCTTAACCAGGCTGTTAGGATTTAATTAATAACACTTCTAGGGGTTAGGTTGTTCTGATAGACACCTACAATTAGAGGTTGATTTTTGAGCATCTTTTTTTTTTTTTAAAAGATTTATTTCTTTTTAGAGAGAGTGTGTGTGCCCAAGTGGGGGATTGGCAGAGGGTGAGGGAGAGAGAATTTGTAGCAGACTTCCTGCTGAGTGGGGAGCCCAAGGGCTCAATCCCACGACCCTGGGCTCTCCACTCCAGCCGAAATCAAAAGTTAGGTGCTGAATCAGCTGATCCACCCAAACAACCCTAATTGGCTTTTAATAGTTCGCTATGTCCATACAGAAATTTTATTTTTTTTTATTTTTTATTAAGGATGTTTTTTATTTGAGAGAGAGAGAAAGCATGAGTAAAGAGGGGGCAGAGGGAGAAACAGACTCTCCGCTGAGCAGGGAGCCAGATTCAGGACTCAATCCCAGGACTCTGGGATCATGACCTGAACTGAAGGCAGACACTTAACCAGTTGAGCCACCCAGGCGCCCCCATAAATTTTCTCCTTTCCTTCCATTCTTCCCTCCTTCCTCCCTCTCTCCCTCTCTCTCTCCTTTTCTTTTTTTTTCTTTTCCCACGCTTTTCTTTCTTTCAGATTTTATTAATTTATATAATGGAGAGAGATACAGCGAGAGTGGGGGAATGGGAGAGGGAGAAGCAGGCTCCCCACTGAGCAGGGAACTCCATGCGGGGCTTGATCCCAGGACCTGAACTGAAGGCAGACGCTTTACAACTGAGCCACCCAGGCACCCCCAGAAATTTTATTTCTAAAAATGCTCTGTTGGGGCCCCAGTGTGGCTCAGTCCTTTAAGCGTCGGACTCTTGGTTTCAGGTCAGATCATGATCTCACAGTCCTGAGAGCTAGTCCCACCTTGGGCTCCATGCAGAGCATGGAGCCTGTTTGAGATTCTCTCTCCCCTCCCTCTTCTCTCCCCACCCCTTGCTCACGTGCATGTGTCCGCACTCTCTGTCTAAATAAATAAATAAATCTCTCAGGGCGTCATGTTCTTTTCTTTTCTTTTTAAAAAGACTTTATTTATGGGCAGAGAGCTAGAGAGAGCACAAGTAGGCAAAGCAGCAGGCAGAGGGAGAAGCAGAAGCGGGCTCTCAGCTGAGCAGGGAGCCCAACCAGGGGCCCGATCCCAGGACCCTGGGATCATAACCTGAGCTGAAGGCAGACACTTAACTGACTGAGCCACTCAGGCGCCCCACTCAGGACATCATGTTCTACCCAGTTTCTTTTTAACACCCCAAAATAAGTTTTCCCACTCCCCCGCCCCTTTTTTCAAGATTTCTTTTTTAAAGTAACCTCTACACCCAATGTGGGGCTCAAATTCAGTTGCAAAATCAAGAGTCCCATGCTATGCCGACTGAGCCAGCCACATGCCTCCCCATTTTTTAAAAATATATACTGCTCCTGGGGTGCCTTGGTGGGCCCACTCAGTTGGGTGCCTGACTCTTGGTTTCTGCTAGGGCCCTGATTGTCAGGGTCTTGAGATTGAGCTCCATGTGGAGCCCCCAAGTTGGGCTCTACACTCAGCATGGAGTCTGCTTAAGACTGTCTCTCCCTCTGCCACTCCCCCTATGCATACTCTCTCCCTCTCTCTCTCCCTGTATCTCTTAAATAAATCTTAAAAATATGTGTATGTGTGTGTATACACCTTTATTTTAAAGAATGGTTTTCACATTACTATTAACATTTCTTTCATTGGGCTAACTCAGAATTATAACCCTGTCTTTAGACTCTAGATCTTTGTGAGGAGATGAATTACTGTTTAAATATTTCTTGCTGTCGAACACCTGGGTGGCTCAGTCAGTTGACTGCCTTCGGCTCAGGTCGTGATTCTCGGGTACTGGGATCGAGCCCCAAATTGGGCTCCTTGCTCATCAGGGAGTCTGCTTCTCCCTCTGCCTGCTACTCCCCCTGCTTGTGCTCTCTCTTTCTGTCTCTGACAAATAGATATCTTTGAAAAAAATACATTTCTTGCTTTGATGCTTTATGCTGCTTTATGAAGAATATATTTGAGAATGTCTGTTGCTGTGGGGGAGATTTTGAGGCGGCTACTTTCTCTTGAGCCCTCAGGGACTAGGAACATTTTAAAGCTAATCAAACTCAATTTAGTGGAAACAGTAATGGCCCTACAGTTTCTTTAGCAGATTCCTTTTTTAGGGGTTATCATAGGAATGCTTCTGTCAGCTAAGGGCATTAAAGCAAAAGCTGACTGAGGATCAGTAAATGGAAATAAAGCCAACCTGAGATGATCCCCAATGGGAAAAATGTAAAACAAAGTGACCATCATCTAATAATTACACATTTAGAAGAATAAAAATTATGTCTTTTTGGACATTTTGTTAACTTTTTTTTTTTTTAAGATTTTATTATTTATTTATTTATTTTTTTAAGATTATTTATTTATTTATTTGATAGAGAGAGATCACAAGTAGATAGAGAGGCAGTCAGAGAGAGAGAGAGGGAAGCAGGCTCCCTGCCGAGCAGAGAGCCCGATGCGGGACTCGATCCCAGGACCCTGAGATCATGACCTGAGCTGAAGGCAGCGGCTTAACCCACTGAGCCACCCAGGCGCCCCAAGATTTTATTTTTAAGTAATCTCAGCACCCAACGTGGGGCTTAACTCACAACCCCAAGGTCAAAAGTTGGAAGCTCTACCAACTGAGCCAGCCAGGTGTCTTTGTTAACTTTAAATGTATTTGGTTTTCGTCGGTAAACCGAAATGAAACTGCTGAGTGTGGAGCCTGAGGTGGGGTGGGGCTCCACCTGAGCAGAAACCGAGAGCCCAGCACTGGGTGCTTAACTGACTGAGCCACACAGGCTCCTCATAAGGATTTTTTTTTTTTGGACAGATGTTGAGTTCAGTGAAGATAATCTTAAGGTATATAACAATACACGAAGTAGAATATTTTTTAAACCATTTTATTTGCCTTTGGAAAGCATTTTAACTAGTTTCAGTATAGCCTCTAATGTCATGGATTCTCAGAACACCTTCCTGAAATTCTCGGGGGTGGCCAGCTACAGATTAGAAATCTTCTACAGTAGAACACAATCATACTATTTAAAATTTTTCTTACCTTATTTGTTAGTATGTTAGAAACAGTTTTCGTTTGAAAGTATGTGTGTGCTTGGACTTTTATTCGTTGTCTAATGTCAGAATTGACAGAAAGTCAGTCTGTAGGGGTGGAGGGCCAGCATTCTTACATACCTGCTGTTGTAGCTATGGAATCTATTTCACTTTTTATTAAAATGTTGGTTTTTTTGTTTTGTTTTGTTTTTTTTCAAAAACAACACCTGGGCACCTGGGTGGCTCAGTGGGTTAAGCCTCTGCATACGGCTCAGGTCGTGATCTCAGAGCCCCATATCAGGCTCTCTGCTCAGCGGGAAGCCTCCTTTACCCACCCCCATCCCCCGCTTGCCTCTTTGTTTACTTGTGATTTCTCTTTCTCTCTTTCAAATAAATAAATAAATAGATCTTTTTTTTTTTTTTTTTAGTTTTTTTTTAATTGGCCCTAAAGTGAGTAATTCTGATTTTTTTTTAAAGATTTTATTTATTTGACAGACAGAGATCATAAGTAGGCAGAGAGGCAGGCAGAGAGAGAGAGGAAGAGAAGCAGGTCTCTTGCTGAGCAGAGAGCCCGATACGGGGCTCAATCCCAGGACCCTGGGATCATGACTTGAGCCGAAAGCAGAGGCTTTAACCACTAAGCCACCCAGGCGCCCCACTAATTCTGATTTTTTAAAGGATTTTATTTATTTATTTATTTGACAGAGAGATAGAGCACAAGTAGGCAGAGCGGCCGGGAGAGGGGGAAGCAGGCTCCCTGCCAAGCAGAGAGCCCAATGCGGGGCTCGATCCCAGGATCCCGGGATCATGACCCGAGCCGAAGGCAGCTGCCCACCAACTGAGCCACCCAGATGCCCCTAATTCTGATATTTTAAAAAAAATCTTGGTCTAGGGCGCCTGGGTGGGTCAGTGGGTTAAAGCCTCTGCCTTCGGCTCAGGTCATGATCCCAGAGTCCTGGGATTGAGCCCCGCATCAGGCTCTCTGCTTGGCAGGGAGCCTGCTTCCCTTTGTCTCTCTCTGCCTGCCTCTCTGCCTGCTTGTGATCTTTGTCTGTCAAATAAATAAAATCTTAAAAACAAAATAATCTTGGTCTAATTGCACTTAGTAGACATCAAATGAAATAAATGTTTGCTTGACATTAGATGCATGAGGGAGAGTCAGGATGCCCTCACCTCTGCACAAATTGTGAAGTGAGAGCTCACTTCAGGTGTCTTGCAGGGCAGTGGGTTTCAGAGGGGCAGGGATCAAGGGTAATTCTCAGAACCAAATAAAGGGCTTTTCAGCATAGAGGGCTACTTCTTCCTCTGCACCTTCTCTCCCCAAACTCTGACTGACCTCTAGGTGAGCATGTGTCTCTCCTTCCTCCTTAAAGTATCAAGAAACAGCTTTCAGAGATCATAATAAGTAGAATAGACCATGTAGAACAATATGATTGAGGCATTTTCTTTGCCATTTTAAAGACTTGACTTCTCTTTTCACCGGTAAGCCAATAAATGCTTATTACTTAATGAGTAATTTCCACTGTGTTCTCTCAACCATAAGTGATTTGTTTCCTGGTAATCCCTTTAAATTTTTATTTTAGGGTTTTTTTTTCTTTTAAAGATTTTATTTATTTATTTGACGGACAGAGATCACAAGTAGGCAGAGAGGCAGGCAGAAAGAGAGGGAAACAGGCTCCCTGCTCAGCAGAGAGCCCGATGTGGGGCTTGATCCCAGGACAGTGGGATCATGACCTGAGCCGAAGGCAGAGGCTTTAACCCACTGAGCCACCCAGGAGCCCCTAGTTATTTTTATTATAGAAGATCAATGTTTATTATAGTCAAATTAGAAACTACAAACTAGCATAAAGAAAATTGAGTTCAGGGGCACCTGGGTGGCTCAGTCAGTTAAGCGTCTGCCTTTCTCTCTCTCTGCCTGCCTCTCTGCCTGCTTGTGATCTCTGTCTGTCAAATAAATTAAAAAAAAGAAAAAGAAAAAAAGAAAGTTGAAATCATTGATGGGTGGGGGGATGGGGTAAATAGGTTATGGGGATTAAGGAGTGCGCTTGTGATGAGCACTGGCTGATGTATGGAAGCGTTGAATCACCACATTGTGTGCCCAGAACTAATATACTATATGTTAACTAACTGGAATTTAAATTAAAAATTTTAAGGGGTACTTGGGTAGCTCAGTCAGTTAGGCATCCGATTCTTGTTTTCAGCTCAGTTCATGACTCAGGGATGTGGGCTTGAGCCCCACCCATGTCGAGTTCCACGCTCAGCAAGGAGGCTGCTGATCCATCTCCCTCTTCTACTCCCCCTGCTCTTTCTCTCAAATAGTAAATAAATAGAATCTTTTAAAAAAACTTAAAAGGAAAATTGAAATCATTGATAATCTAGCCTTTTATCTAGAAGATACAACCAAGTACCAAGTGCTGCTGGATTTTTTACATACTTTGCTCTCTATCCAGATATTGTTTTTTTCCTAATTAAAAAAATGGAATCAACTTGCACTAGTCTTTGTTTTTAAATATTTTATTTATTTGAAAGAGAAATAATGAGTGAGGGGAAGGGCAGAGGGAGAAGCAGACTCTCCACTGAGCATGGTGGTAGATGTGGGGCTTGATCCCAGGACACTGAGATCATGATGTGAGCTAAGGCAGACACTTAACCAGCTGAGCCACAACAGTCTTAATATTAATAGCTTGCTTTTTGAATCTGTATCACAAAGCTTTTTCCATGTTAGTCAGTTTTGTAGTTTTCTGAACTGATTGATAATCTGGGGTACTCTGCTTGAGCAACTTCCTGGGAGCTGTGATGTTGCTTCCTGCTTCCTTGTATGAGGGTATAGTGATTAACACAGCATCTGGTTTATCATGTATCTTGGAATGTATGTTGAATGAAAATAGTAATATAATGTGAAGCAAATGGGCATGGGCCAGGACCATCCTCACGGTGAGTTCTGAGCTGACTGCCCTGACTACCTGTGGATAACTTTTTTCTTTTCTACTCTTCGTAGGACCTATTAAATGAAGCAAAACAGAGACTCAGCAAAGTGGTAAAAGATACAACCAGGTACCAAGTGCTCCTGGATGGACTGGTCCTCCAGGTAATTTATAGGTTCGACCTACCACTACCCACTAGTAGCCAGAGTTCTTACAAAATTGACAAGATGTATTAGAGACCAGCTCTGGTTTTCTGTTGTTGTTGTTGTTGTTGTTTTGTTTTCCTATTTTGTCATCTTAGCTTTCTTCCTTGCTCTCTTCCTTCTCATGCATGAGGGGACAGTAATAATGATTGGATCAGACTTTTCCAACTTTTTCCTACCCTATTATATAGTCTTATAAGTCCTTTAGAACTCAATGGTCAAATTTGCTTGCAACCTCCAGCTTTAAACTTCCCTAATTTGGGGTGCCTAGGCAGTTAGTCATTAAGCATCTGCCTTCGGCTCAGGTCATGATCCCAGGATCCTGGGATCAAGCACTGCATCGGGCTCCCTGCTCAGAGGGAAGCCTGCTTCTCCCTCTCCTACTCTGCCTGCTTGTATTCCCTCTCTCACTGTATCTCTCTCTGTCAAATAAATAAATAAAATCTTAAAAAAATAATTAAAAAAAATAAATTTCCCTAATTTGAAGGGTGCCTGGGTGGCTCAGTTGGTTAAGTGTCCGACTTTTGATTTTTGGCTCAGGTCATGATCTCAGGGTAGTGAGATCGAGCCCCACATCAGTTTCTTCACTGGGCATGGAACCTACTTAAGATTCTCTCTCTCCCTCCCTTCTCTGTCTCACTGTGTCCCTCTTTAAGAACAAAACTTCCGGGCGCCTGGGTGGCTCAGTGGGTTAAGCCGCTGCCTTCAGCTCAGGTCATGATCTCGGGGTCCTGGGATCGAGTCCCGCATTGGGCTCTCTGCTCAGTGGGGAGCCTGCTTCCCTTTCTCTCTCTCTGCCTGCCTCTCTATCTCCTTGTGATCTCTCTCTGTCAAATAAATAAATAAATGAATGAATGAATGAATGAATAAACAAACAAACAGAGAGAGAGAAAGAAAGAGAGAGAGAGAGAGAGAGAGAAAGAAAGAGAGAAAGAGAGAGAGAAAGAAAGAGAGTGAGAAAGAAAGAGAGAGAAAGAAAGAGAAAGAAAGAGAGAGAGAAAGAAAGAAAGAAAGAAAAAGAAAGAAAGAACAAAACTTTCCTAATTTGATTTCACCATTAAAATATTTGCTTTAGATTTTGGGTTCAGACCAAAGACGATATACATTTTAAATGTTTGCAGCTTGCTTGTGAATTCTTATTTTACTTAGGTTAATTACAATAACATTTGGCTTCCACTTAGTTGATGTGAGAGAAGATTCCCATATCAATTTTGTTTCTACCACTGGAGCCTTGGGTGTGTTTATCTGGTTTGTGATACCGAAAGCTTCTTTCCATGTTCTCATACTGTGTATTCTGTCTTTTTACAAACTACATGAAAGAATTATAAAAATATTTTATTTTGGTTCGGATTTTATAAATTGCATTTCTTGACAATTGCATCTGATTGTCTTATAGGGTTTGTACCAATTGTTGGAGCCCCGAATGATTGTTCGTTGCAGGAAGCAGGATTTCCCTCTGGTAAAGGTAAAGAGCTTAAAGAAGAAACCCTTTTTTAAAAAAAATCAGAATGTTAGGGATGAAATGCATGCTTTAATAGAGGATAGCTCAGCCGTAGAAATTAGAGGTTTCTTAACACATTATAGATAGTAACTTAAGTGTACCTAAGCCTCTAATTTCTTTTTGTAAAGAAGATCAAGTTGCCCCTTCTAAGTTAGTACCCTCCTGCCTTTCTGGGAGCTCTGTAACACCATAATCTTCTGAAGATTCAGCAATAAAAAGAGCACACAGTATTGGAGCAAAGTTAGGCCATGCCATTTGAAAGTGACAGACTACTCCCAGAGTATGTATTCCTGTAGTTGGGAAAAGAATGGGGGTACAAGACAGAAGGGTTGCAGCAGTGAAAACACAGCTGCAGTCCCAGAGGCAAATGCCAAGGTGTTCCTTCATGTCCTGGCTAAGGGAGAAGCTGGCCCCCCTTCTAGGGGACGGCCGTTCGCTCCCTGGAGAGTCCAGACAGGCTGTAGCATTAGATGGGTGCTCTAGAATGAAGGACCCAGGAATCTGAATGAACGCCCCGGCTCTGATTCTGTGTCATCCAGTCGCTCTTCAGGTTAAAATTCTTCCTTGCAGGGCACCTGGCTGGCTCAGTCAGGAGAGCATGCGACTCTTGATTGTGGGGTTGTGAGTTTGAGCTCCATGTTGGCTCTAGAGAGTACTTAAATAAAAAAACTTACAAAATATGGGCACCTGGGTGGCTCAGTGGGTTAAGCCTCTTCCTTCGGTCAGGTCATGATCTCAGGGTCCTGGGATCGAGCCCCGCATTGGGCTCTCTGCTCAGCGGGGAGCCTGCTTCCCCCTCTCTCTCTGCCTGCCTCTCTGCCTACTTGTGATCTCTCTCTCTGTAAAACAAACAAACAAACAAACCAAAAAAAAAAAACTAAAAAAAAGAAAAGAAAATTGTTCCATGCAGCTTGCTTTCGGAGAAAGATTGGGTGCTTAGTCCCTTAGCAATTACATTTCTTACTGTAAATTAATATACTTAAATACATAACGTATTCGTACTCTTACTATAATTTGTCTCCCAAGTAACTTGTCACCTAGGAAAGAAAACATGCCAGCTGGGAAATACAAATGCTCATTCCCTTCACCTTGCACTGGAAATTAATAAATTGTGATACTCATTTGTGAACCATTTCAGTAACCTGGATCCACGTGTGTGCTGACAGCCTCATTTATGAACCTATGAAACAGAGAGCTAGACTTACTGGAGAGTTCCCCAAGGTGATGAGCATTCTATGGAGGCGGGCCTGAGTTGCCAACTAAAGTTCCTTCAAGAAAATGTTATTTACATGTGTCCTCATGCATAGTATTATTTAGATAGGACTTTCCACTAATTATATTTTATCACACTAATTATAGTATAGCATTTTTTTTCTAGTGTGCTCATTTGTTTTTAAAATTGTAAACTGTATATAGTACAGAGTACAAACTTGACCATTTTAGGTGTAGAGTGGCATTAAGTAAATGCACATTGTGCAGTCATGACCCCATCCCTCTCCAGAACATGTTCACTTTCCTGGACTGAAATTCTGTCCCCATTAAACACTAACTCCCCATTCCCTCGACCCCTGGCAGCCACCACCCTACCTCCTCTCCCTCTGAATTTGCCTGCACTGGGTACCTCGTACTGCTGGAATCCTACAATATCTGTCTTTCTGTGACTGGCTTATTTCACCTCGCTTGATGTCTTCAAGGTTCCTCATGTGGTAGCGGTGGTCCGAATTTCCTCCTTTTTAAGGCTGAATTGTATGCATATGAATTGTGTGCACATTTTTGCTTATCTGTTAGACATTTGGGTTGTTTCTGCCTGCTTTTTGGCTGTTGTGAATGATGCTGCCGTGAACATGGTTGTCCTATTAGCCATTCAAGTCTCTGGTTTCACTTTTGGGCATATACCCAGAGGTAGAATTGCTGGATCATAGTAATTCAGTGTTTTAACTTTTTTTTTTTGAGGAACTACCATACCACTTCCACAATAGCTGCACCATTTTCCATTTCCATCAACAATGCATCTCTTCTTTTACTTGATAAATAGATAGGAATATGCCTAGCTTGTATAGTTGGCCAGTTTTTTTGTATACTTGCTCCATAGTTTTCTGCTAAAACCTTGCACTGTTTTCTGGTTTTTTTTCCAGGCTGCAGTGCAGAAAGCGATTCCAATGTATAAAATTGCCACCAAAAAAGATGTTGATGTCCAAATTGATCAGGAGGCCTACCTGCCTGAGGAAATGTAAGGAGTGTTCCTGCCCTTAACGTCTAAGCTGCTTTCACTGTGAAAATGGCCTTTGTGCTGGGTCTTGTTCAAAGTGTTCTCTGAGGCACCCTTTATCACAAGAGTAAAGGTGTGGCCGTGTGCTGCTTGTGAGTCTTGCTGTTTTTTTCTTTCAGTACTTTGTTGTTCTCTCTTATTAACCAACTAGACTTGCTCTAAAAGTCTAAAAGGAGCTAACTTCCTGTGGCCACTTAGTTTATTCTGCAGAGAGGAAGCACTAATTCTCTGCCCAGGACTCAAAGCTGGGTCCAGATCTCTGTGTTAGATGCTGAGGATGATAATTGCTACCTCTGAGTTTCTTAGAAATAAGACAGGTCATCATGTAGGATAGTGACTGCTATATAGACAGATAGAACCCAATAGTTAGGTTCCTCAGGTACAGAATTGCAAATACCAGCGGTGCTTGTGCTGTGCGGAAATGACAGGACATTTCTTCGGCTTCCCTGATAAACTTGGTGCAGTTGGGCCAGGCAGTAGGAGCTCCTGATGAGGTCAGAGCCAATGTACTTTTCTCGATTGTGCTTGTGGGTCTAATGCCACATAGGCACAAATTGACTAACATTGCAGAAAGTCCTTGGGACTTGCAAACCTAGTTGAAAAAGCACCAGACCTGCGTTTGAGTCCTGAGTTGGCCTTTTGTGAGCTATGGGATCTGGAGACTGAATTCCATCATTTGTTAAATGGAAATGGTACTTTTTTGTTTCATGAAGTGAGGAAAAGAGAGGAGATTGTACATGTTAAAATGTTTTATAGGGGGCTGGGGTGGGTCAGTCCTTAAGGATCTTCCTTCAGCTCAGGTCATGGTCCCAGGGTCCTGGGATCGAGCCAGGCATCTTGCTCCCTGCTCAGTGGGAAGCCTGCTTCTCTCTCTCCCACTCCTTGCTTGTGTTCCCTCTCTCGCTGTGCCTCTCTCTGTCAAATAAATAAAATCTTTAAAAAAAAATGCTTTATAAATTGAGAAGTTACATAAGCTAGTATAGAAAGCTTCAATATTAAATCTCATGGAACTTTGATTTCTGGGCCTCTAAATTGGGATAATAGCACCTGCCTCACAGAATTCTTGGAAGCTTAAATGAGGTACTGTCTATACAGCATTTAACACGGTGCCTGGTACCCACAGTATATGTCTTTATTGAACTGTCAGATAATCATTGTTGTGATGATCAGGCAGATGGGACAGAAAGCACTTAGTTCAGGGTCTGTCTGGTAACGAGTGCGTTTCAGTCCTGAAATCTTTGGGGCCAGATGTTTTGAATCCCAGTGTTTAGAAAAGCAATAAAGAACATACACCACATGTGACATCATATCCCCAGCAAGGTCTGAGGCGTCATCCCCCACACACCCTGTGATCAAATACACTAATATTTCTAAGTGGGAACACTCACACTGCAAGGGATAAATACCTATAGATTCGCTAGTCATTTGCTGCCAGATGACTAGAGGTCATCTAGCTTTTGGAGACACAGAAATTAGACTTTAGTTCTGCTAGCTTACTGAATTTCAGAATTGTAGAGAAGGAATGGTGGGCTGATTCCAGTGCTTATTTATTTATTTATTTATTTATTTTATATATTTTTTAAAGATTTTATTTATTTGACGGAGAGAGAGAGATCACAAGTAGGCAGAGAGAGAAAGGGATGCAGGCTCCCTGCCAAGCAGAGACCCCGATGTGGAGCTCAATCCCAGGACCCTGAGATCATGACCCGAACTGAAAGCAGAGGCTTAACCCACTGAGCTACCCAGGTGTTCCTCCAGTGCTCATTTAAAGTAGAATTTTAAATATTGTTTTATTCAATCAACTTGTTTTATTCAGTGTATTTAAACGTGTTTTCTTGTTTGTCAAATAGCAAGGATACCGACCAAGACTCGTAGGGTTACTGGGAAGATAGAAGTCGGGGCAGCCCTGGGCTTTACACTCAGTGAGTGACTGGCCCTCAGGTGACATTCTGCCACAGTGGTGGTCTTTTCTGCCCTCGCTGCCTCCATGAGAACAAAGAATTGTGGCACCAACAGTGGGGTCAGGATTTCAGCAGAGCCAACAACGTCCTTATGAAGGATATAGTCTGTTTAGAGAAACGGAAGACAGATGAAACAAAGAAATGCCAGGAGGAGGGAGTAGAGAGTAAGAAGATAGTATTAACTTCATTGTCCATTAAAGTTTTCCAGAGACAATTTGCCAAACCTTTTCCCAGTCTTTGTCACATAACCTGCTTATTTCAAGAAATATCTGGGGAGACCTGGGTGGCACAGTCATTTGAACATTTGCCTTCCACTCAGGAAGGAACCTGCTTCTCCCTCTCCCCTGCTTGTGCTCTCTCTGTCAAATAAACAAAATCTTTAAAAAAAAAAAAAAAAAAAAAAAAAGTTTTTATTTACTTAGTTGCTAGAGAGAGAGTACAAACAGGGGGAGTGGCAGGCAGAGGGAGAAGCAGGCTCCCCACTGAGCAGGGAGCCTGATATGGGGCTCCATCCCAGGACTCTGGGATCATGACCTGAGCCAAAGGCAGCGGGTTAACTCACTGAGCCACCCAGGCACTCTAAATAAAATCTCTATTAAAAAAATAACACCAAAGACAAAAAACAAACAAACAGAAAACCATGTCTTTTCTTTAAAAAAAAAAAAAAAAAAAAAAAGGAAAAAATATTTGACAAAATTCTAATGTACGAAAGAATTTCATTCCCCGGGGGCTCCTTGTAATAGAATTTGACTTACCTGCCTTAAGCCTCTAAGCGCTAGAAACTTTGGAGAAATGAACAACAGAAGTGAAGTGTGGCTAGAGGCAGGACTCCCTAAGGGCCAGTTTGGTGCAAGATTATAGTGGTAGGGGTGCCTGGGTGGCTCAGTGGGTTAAAGCCTCTGCTTTCGGCTCGGGTCATGATCCCAGAGTCCTGGGATTGAGCCCCACATTGGGCTCTCTGCTCCGCAGGGAGCTTGCTTCCTCCTCTCTCTCTCTCTGCCTGCCTCCCTGCCTACTTGTGATCTGTCAAATAAATAAATAAAATCTTAATAAAAGGTTACAGTGGTACCTTTCATCTGATACACAGTACAGTCAGAATATGATGGCCTTATCAGTACCCCTGGTAATTAGCAGGATTGGGTCTTGGGAAATACTCAGATGAGGATGCGATTGATTTTCAAGCTGAGGCAAAATCCTTCCCCATTTCGTCTTGTTGGGGAGGGCTTTTAGAATTAACTTCAGTGGCTAGAACATGGAGTCAGATTGGATGTAGCAGTCACTTGGTAAATGACCGTTATTATCAACCTCCATACCTTAAATCCTCAGAAGCTTTCTGAATTAATTTTAAGCTCTTTGCATGTGTTTATTGGCCCCTTACAGTATTTAAACACACTCCATACAACAAAACACCTTTCTTCTCAGGAAAGAAAGTAAACGTACATGTGTCTGTTTTCCTCAAATCTATAAAAATTGTTACTTCCTGTGTTCTTTGTAGAGCTGGTGGAGTTGAGATCTATAATGGGGATCGTAAAATAAAAGTTTCCAATACCCTAGAAAGCCGGCTGGATCTCATAGCCCAGCAGGTGAGTGTGGGAATACATCTTATTAGTTGGTCTGTTGTTACTTTGAAGTGATGCAGAGAACATATGTGTGTTCACTGGTATTTGGGGTTTGGGGTTTGTCATTCTTTCTACATTTTGTGGCATTTTCTTGAATGGGCAGTAGGCAGGCAACATTTACTGAGGTGACACCACTTACATGAGAGTGGATTTGGGGTTGAATGAGGGTTTTGTTTATTTAGGATTCTGATGTACACATTTTACTGCATGTAGAGATGCTGCCCGGGGTCCTTTCTCCAGTAAGAATGGCAGGAAGTAAAGTAAATGTTGTTTAAAGGACTTGCCAGAGGGCTGCTGGCTCTTAAGGTGTTACCAGGTTGGTACAGATAATCTCTAGGGAGCAAGGAGAATTCAGGTGCCTCAGAACGCTGGGCCTCTTTCGGCAACGGTAGTCTGCTGCTGTGGCTGCTAGCTCATCTTAGAGGAGAGCACTTTGACCTTGAGTATCATCTTCTGATAACTTAAACCCTAAAGCTGTATTCACCATTAGAGTAGCCGCTATCCACACATGAATGAAGTAATTAAGTAAAATTAAAATCTGAGTCCCATGGTTGCACTAGGCACAATTCAGACGCACAGTAACCACATGTGGCTAGCGGTCTGTCTTTGGACAGAACAGCCTGTGAAGTTTGAGATTAAATCCTAAGGATTTTTCAGTTGCTGTAATGAACGAGTGCCTCAGCACAAACTTGCATTATGTGTTTTCTGCCTGGCACATACTAGGCACTCAGTGACTGCTGAAAGAAAGAAAATAGATGATCCAGAATATTATGAGGTAATACTGTTAAGGGATCATCTCTTCCCTCTGCAGCACAGCTAACAGAAGTCTTAAACAATAATGCCTTTAGTTTTTTTCTTTGTCCCCTTTAAGCAGTCAGTCAGTCATAACCACAAATTTGTGACCAGGTAAGTTTCCTGCCGAGTGTTCTGAAGGAAAGGTACAGACTTGCTGCTTAGCTTTGTGGTCTCCTTCCCAGCCACGTAGAGGTCGCTGACTTGCCACTTGAAGTTAAGATGTGCCTGTCTGGGGCACCTGGGTGGCTCAGTGGGTTAAGTGTCCGACTCGTGACTTCGGCTCAGGTCATGATCTCAGTCAGGGTTGTGGGATTCAGCTGCTCAGTGGGGAGTCTGCTTGAGATTCTCTGTCTCTCCTCTCTCTGCCCCTCCCCCCACCCACATACACACACTCTCTCTAAACTAAATTAAAAAAAAAAAAAATGCCGTGTTTTCCAAATTTTCCAGTTGACAGCACTTACTTACTAAAGATCTTCTTTCTTCACAGATGATGCCAGAAGTACGGGGCGCCTTATTTGGTGCAAATGCCAACAGGAAGTTTTTGGACTAAACCTTTGGGCAAGGTGGAGTTCATCCACTGCTTTCCTGTCATGTGGAAGTTTCTGATATTAGAAGAAACAAGATATCTGTGTGGCTTCCTCTTCACTGTTCTACTATTCTGTATTTTATCAGTGGATCCTCTCTGTAGCTAATGCCCTTGGCCTAATTGTTAACATGAGAGAAAGTTTCACTTACTATGATCAGGAAACCTCCTCCTTAGCTTATCTAAAAGCATGACTTTCATTTGCTTTTGTAGCATGAAGGCGAGGGTATCAGATGGTGGTTACTGGAGCTTCACCGAGTCTCTGCTCTTCTCTCGTCTTGTGCTGTCAGTTCTCGAGCCTAGAGGGTGAGGTGTGTGGTGTTCTCTGACATTCAGTCTCTGCTCTTTAGGCTGCAGATGTGTGGGGGGCATGCACTCCTGCCAGCAATAGTAGCTTCACTGTTAACCTGTTTGGGCCTAGAAGTGCTCCTCATCTGTAAATGTGACTTAAAATCTAAGCCATGAGTAGGTCTTATTTATTAAAACAAAATGTTTACATGGATTTCATTGTGACTCATTATGCAAGGTGCTATAAGTTTTATGATTTGCAAGGGAAAAGTTCTTCCCGAAGTATCTGGAAAGGAAGCATTCTCCTAATCCCTATAGTCACTGGGTGACAGCTGTCACTACTTGAAACCATTAACCCTCTCTGTCCTCTGGCACTTCCTGCTCATTTTTGCCAGACTCTTATCCAGAAGCATTCCTTCCAGCCACTTAAAAGCTTTCAGACGTACCACACAAACAGGTGTTCACTATTACCTGTCCTCTGGAGGGTTTGACAGCTTTATTGAGGAAATCATTTTACTAGCTTTGGCAGAGTTGGAAAAGCATCTGTGGGCTTACTGGGGGAGAAGGGATACTGTGTGTCAGTCCTAAACCCTTTCACAAGGGTCCTTTTCTTTCTCTCCTCCTCCAGTTTCCCCCCATGACCACTAAGAACTGCCCAGGGCCTTGCAGTGGGGTAGAGGTGGGGTCTAACTGGGGTCTGTCTCTACATTCCGCACTCACACATGTCCTCCCAGTAGAGAACGCAGCTACTGAGCCTGATCGTTTTTCATTAATGTCAGTGACGTTTGAGACGAGGTGGGGACTAATGTAAGTGCCAACTCCTGGCACAGGCATTGTTTACCGAGGACCTGAAGCCCCCGTGTTGCCAGCATCTCTCCGCCGCAGCCCTCTGGGGAAAGAAGGCACATTGGGACTGTCACAGCGAACCTGTTCCGCAAGGCAATGCAGTTATGCAGTGATGGAATCAAGGCTGAAAACCCAGTGTGACCCTGCTGCTGTCCCCCAGCCTCCGAAGCAGTCATCTGAAGAGCCTGTGGAGGGACTGCTGTGGTACTCATTGGGATGTAGCTCGCTTCTGAAATGGACAGGGACAATAGAGGGCAAACCATTCACTGCAGCCCGTCTGCTTCTCCCACTATCGACAAGATGAGATCTGAATCCATTTTATTTAAAACCATGTTCCGTGGACAGGGTGGGAGAGCTGTGCCCTGGAGGGAGGATATGCCAGGGTAGGGGTGAGGGTTGGGACAGCTGCCCTGCCTTGGCCCCTGTGGCTTGGTTAGTCAGCCTAATCCTGCAGCCATCACGATTTGAAAAGATCTGCTTGGTTTCCAACTCTGTGCTGACTTTGAGGGCTTTCATGGTCCCCTTTCCCAAAATCAGTGCTAGAACTAACCATAAGTCATTGAATTCAGAATGAACACTAAATCCTCAAACTGACTCAAGTGTATGGAGTTTTGAGTGTGAAGTAGAAAAGGAAAATGTAGAAAGGACCCTTCTATCATGTGTTAAGGGTCTGCAGTTAATCCAACCCACACATGTCCTGTTTCTCTTGTTGAAAAGTAGGTGGTTAGGGGCTGCTGGAGCTCGCTGGTAGTTGTAGCCCCAAAGAAAAGAAGGCAGATGTGAAGGGAGAAGGGGACCGTACCCAGCTTGCTTATTAGAATAAGAGTGTTTCTTCAGAGATTGAGGTAGCACTACAAGTTAGAGGACAAAATACAACCTGGATGGGCCATCTTGCTCATCCCCATCTAGCTGAAGTTGAGATGGCAGGGGACTTGGGCTCCAGCTATCTCTACTCGAAACACTTTAAGATCCGTTCCCCAATACCAATGAAGTAGACCCCTTGGGCAATCCCAAAGAGAGGGGCTATGACAAGGGCCCGGCAGCCTGCTCCCTTCATGAGGGCAGATGGTCCCTCCTGAATCCAGAGTTTCCTGCAGAGAGAGAAGAGCCCCGTAAGCTGATTGGCAGGCGCGCACTGCGAATGGCCCCTCTCTGACGTTTGCACATCTTCCCCCGGAGAGTATGTGTCATTTTCCACAGCGGGCTCCCCTGGGTGTAGCAGCCTGGTCCCAGCCACCATGTGAGCAGCTGGGTCCAGGCCATAGGAAATTGGCTCAGTGTTACTAGACTTTGGGAGAAATGTTATAGTGCGAAGGAGAAAACTCCCGGTACATCCTATTTTGTTGAGAGGTGAAGGGAAGGAACACGTATCAAGGAAAGCCAGAGCTCAGCCTAGTACAGTGATGAAATTGTCCTCTACGTGGGGTGTAGGTAGACCGCAAGGCAGGGGGACCATCCCAGCCCCAACCTCTGCAGGGCTGCAGGCTTCTCACCTGGCGCAGTCAGTGATCCCGCTGTAGCTGTCCTCGCCCAGGCCTTTCTTGAGGGTTTGGATTCGCGTTTTCAAAACTAAAACAAAAGTGAAAATAAGTAGTGAATGTTTGGTTTTGGCTCCCGCCAACATGAAGTGGTTTCCCATTTAGAGCCAGCATACACAAAACTGAATCCTAAGGCCAATGCTGCCATTGTGTGATCTGTAGTAGAAGATCCTCCGCTCTTTGGGCCTCATTTATGAAATAAAATGACACGATCCTTCAGGTTACTCATACTATAGAAAGGTCCACCTGTGTGTTAGAGCAGCCGGGAGTAGCCCTGAAGATAGGAGAAGCGTGGTCTGACACTGTTAAACTCCTGTCTTTAGCCTCCACTTTGAAAACTCGACTGGGGGGCGCCTGGGTGGCTCAGTGGGTTAAGCCGCTGCCTTCGGCTCAGGTCATGCTCTCAGGGTCCTGGGATCGAGTCCTGCATCAGGCTCTCTGCTCAGCAGGGAGCCTGCTTCCCTCTCTCTCTCTGCCTGCCTCTCTGCCTAGTTGTGATTTCTCTCTGTCAAATAAAATCTTAAAAAAAAAAAACTCGACTGGGGGATGAAAAGCTAATGAAATCAGCACCTAGAAGGTGAGTGCGTTTGTCAGGGATAAGAAGGGAGTGAAGGTCTCCTTGGCTCCACGTTATCTGGGGAGACCCTTGCTGAGTTTCTGCCGGTGGCCATAGGTTGTGATCCAAGAGTTCTCAGGTTGGAGCTGTTTCATTTCTATACGAAAAGTAACTGCCTACTTATCCTCTACATGAATGTGCAGCTGTCTAACTTGTAAAGTGGGGCAGCCCTTGAAGACCCCCATCTCCGACACACTTACCGTCCAGAGGTGTTACTGTGACAGCGGCTACAGAACCTGCAACACAGCCTGACATGAAGGAATGCGCGAAGGAAGCCTTCCCTGTGCTCTCGTTGAACCCGAGGTTGTTAAGGTTGGCAAACAGTGGAAAGTAGATGATGGAGAAGGGGATGTCTCTGTGGGAGAGCAAGAGGGGTGAGCTGCCTGTTGCTCAGGCAGGAAGCCTTTCCCTAAGCCAGAGACAAGCTGGCAGTTAACCTCTTCCTTCCCTGGCCCCCATGGATAATGTGGAGTGATAGAGGGGGGAAGGGGAACAATGGGTCGGCCTGCCTGCCCCATCCTCCCGGCACATCACTCTGCCCTCCCAGCACCTGCAGGGCTCTGCGAGGACCGGGCCACAGATGCAGGGACCGGGAGCACGCTCTGGGAGAATGCGTGGACAGGCTGCGGTAAGCGTGAGCTGAGAGAGTGGTTAGTGAGGAGCTCTATAAGCTACGAGTTAAGGGGGTGGGGTGGGCAGGAAGGTGAAGTTCATTTATCTGTTGCCCAGTGGTAGGAGAAAACTAACCCTTTTCCTGGCACACTTCTGATCAACTCTAAGGATTTTGGTCAACTAGCAAGGTAAAATGAGGGGTCTCTGCCCATTTACTTATTAACGATTTGAAGTCCTTTGTCCTTAGGACATTCTTAGGTGCCTGTGGACCATAGAACATCTCATACTCGTGTGGTCTGGTTACTGGACAAGGGGCCTCAAACTAGTCTTCCAGGCGCCCATCCTGTGCAATTCTGCTCAGTTCTGTGCCAAATCGGAAGCCTGGAGGTAGTTTGCTCTCTGGGCTTTGAATTTCCAGGAAGAATGCAGCAACAGATTGGTGCTGCGGTCCCACTGGCCTTCCGTGCCCTCTCCCTCCTCCCCGGGTCCCTTCTGGGTCCCAAGTTCAGGAATAAAGCCTCACCTGAGGAGAGTGGCGCCCAGACCCTTGTAGAGACCAGCCAGGCCCTGGGTGCGGAGTAGTTCCCAGGCGATAAGGGTGGCAGACGGGCGCTTGTGGGTGGAAGCCGAACCTGTACTGTAGGACCTGGAGGAGGAAGGTGCTGAGGCCGAGCCCTGACGATTAGCTGCTGAAAGGGAGAGGGCAGACCCCATCACAAGCCAGGCCCCAGCAGGGAGCGTACCTCCTGCCTCCTCACCCTGGGACAGCTCAGAGGTGAGGCTCACATCCCTACTGGAGTTCTGAGGATAGTCCAAATTTTATTTTAAGATTTTATTTTATTTTTTTTAAAAGATTATTTATTTATTTATTTTGACACAGAGAGAGATCACAAGTAGGTAGAGAGGCAGGCAGAGAGAGAGGAGGAAGCAGGCTCCCTGCTGAGCAGAGAGCCCCATGCGGGGCTCGATCCCAGGACCCTGGGATCATGACCTGAGCCGAAGGCAGCGGCTTAATCCACTGAGCCACCCAGGCGCCCCAAGATTTTATTTTTAATGAAAATATCTACATCTAACATGAGGCTCGAGCTCACGACCCCAAGGTCGAGAGTCATGCACTCCACCACCAAGACAGTCAGGTGCCCTGGATTACCTTCATTTTAGAACATTCATTTTTTTGGCTCCAAGGAAATCTTTATAAGATCAGTGTCATCTCATGCGTCATCCCCACTGCACGGGGCACTTCCCAAGAGCCACGGCCCGCCCAGCCTCCTCTGGAGGGAGTTGGAGCAGCACCTGCTCCAGCCCCAATTCCTTATCCTCCTGCTAAAGCTGTGCTTTAGATCTGGCTTCCATTTCTTTCTTTCTTTCTTTTTTTTTTTTTAAAGATTTTATTTATTTATTTGACAGACAGAGATCACAAGTAGATAGAAAGGCAGGCAGAGAGAGAGAGAGAGAGAGGGAAACAGGCTCCCTGCTGAGCAGAGAGCCCGATGAGGGACTCGATCCCAGGACCCTGAGATCATGACCTGAGCTGAAGGCAGCGGCTTAACCCACTGAGCCACCCAGGCGCCCCTGGCTTCCATTTCTAAACCAACTCTGAGCCTATTTACATAGTATCATCCTGCTGGCGCTTTGGGGCCTCAGAGTCCCATGTCCTTCTGCCTCATGTGTAAAGCAGCAAATTCTTTTTGCCCAAAATCTATCTCCCTCAGGCCTCCAGAGGTGCCTCCCCCCTCGAGTAGTCCAAGATCAGGTGAACACGGCCTTTACACCCTTCACCATTTTATAGAATTTGATTCTTCATTTTAGTTGAATAATTCAGAGCCCATAACTGGATGAGTTCAACATCTAAGAAATAGAAGGGAAATGGTTTTCTCCTGAGCATTGCAAGCACAGCATTTCAACCATGGGTGAGTCCCACCCGTGACCACAGGATTCAATGCGCTCAAATTGTGTGACTGTTCGTTTTCTTAATTCTCCTGTTGGAGCAGCTTTGTCTAGACTCTGCGCCCTTGCTCCAAGGAAGCGGTTTCCGGCCCCAGTTTCATCTGACAGCCAGCAGGTGACACCTCGCCCTGGGACACCACCGACTGCACATCTGCTCCCGGGGCAGCCAGCCGGGCGCAGGCTCAGACAAGGAGCATGAAGGAGGAAGTTCATCCGTGAGCCTGATGTTGCCTGTTATCCGTTCACTCCTAGCCTGTCCTTCCCTTCTCTTGAAGTGGTTTGGAAAACTGACAGTCTCATCCAAGTTGAAAACTGAGAGTTTCAGAGCTTTTACTCTTTGTAGATCAAAACACAGGCTTTCCAGCGCCCAAACTTTTTTCTTGCTGCAGTTTCACGAGCTTCAGACTAGTCTGCTCCAACCTAGAAAGCTGGTTGGATCTAGCACAGCATGTGCGCACAGTGGGCTTGAGGAGGGGAAGGGCACCCACATTTATTGAGGGCCTTACCAGGTGCTAGGCTGGGCAGCTCACGTGCTCCCTTCTTTAATGCAGGCCTGGCAGTTCACCCTGAGGAAACGCCCTCTGTTCTGCCCCACTGTGGGTGGCCTTTCCTCCGCTGGACAGCGAACCCTGGTTCTTAATCTATGCTTTGGTACTTACTTACACCACTTGGTATTTTTGAGAGGACCAGGATCTTGGAAAAGGACAGAATTCACTTCCAAGAAAACAAAAGAGTAGGAATGGTTCTCTTGTTCCTTATGATGCCTTCCCACCAAAGGCCAGCTTCTATAGCGTAATATAATAGAGCAGAACATGAGGTCTACTGACTGAAGTGTTTGTGATCAGGCTGTTGATCCTTCTTAAAATCTTTAGGAAGTCAAGCCTAAAGGTCATGGTGATCTGATAAGAGGTATTAGGTTACCTTCTGAACCAAGCTTCTCAGTTCTGCTGTTTGTTTTAGAATTAGAAGTGTTGAGGGGCGCCTGGGTGGCTCAGTGGGTTGAGCCTCTGCCTTTGGCTCAGGTCATGATCTCAGGGTCCTGGAATCGAGTCCCGCATTGGGCTCTTTGCTCGGCGGGGAGCCTGCTTCCCCCCCTCTCTCTGCCTCTCTGCCTACTTGTGGTCTCTGTCAGATAAATAAATAAAATCTTTAGAATTAGAAGTGTTGAAATCTAGAACGGTAGCCATTAACTAAAGACTTGTAGGGGCACCTGGGTAGGTCAGTAGAGCACGTGACTCTTGATGATCTCAGTGTTATGAGTTTGAGCACCACGTTACTTAAAAAAAATTTTAAATCTTAAAAAAAAAAAAAAAGAGAGACTTCTACTGACCTGGAAAGCTGATTGAATCACACAGTCTAGCCAATGAGTGCAGAATGTGGGGAAATCTATTCTGATCACAGCCCTTTGCTAATCCCACGTGGAATTGGGATAGGCCTCACCCAAGCGCCCAGCATCCTGCAGCTGAATCTTGAGCATTTCCATGGGACAGGTAACCACCACCTGGCATATTCCAGCTCCGCATCCAGCTAGCATTTCCATCTTCAGATTCCGCTGCATCCTGTGGGACCATGAGTCAGGCTCCTTCAGTGACAGGCCAGCCCGGCCACCCATCCTGGTCTGTCTGCCCAAGACCCTCGGTAGATGAGACTTTCCGTGCGTGGTACTCAGCCTTCTTCTGATCAGCTGCCACTCACCCAGCTGGGTAAATCATCACCTGGCCCTCGAACACAGTCTCCTTAAAACATGAAACTAAATTTAAAACGGGATGCCAGGGAGGTAGCACCTGCACAGAGGTTGAAACGAGTGCACTGAAACTACCCATTGCATGGATGTGGTTGTCCCCAGTCCCTGAAGCAATATCACCAGTGGGAGGCACAGATAGTACGAGAAAGTGTTTGGGGGTTCATTTTTTTAAAAAAAAATTTATTTGACAGAGAGATCACAAGCAGGTAGAGAGGCAGGCAGAGAGAAAGGAGGAAGCAGTCTCCCCGCTAAGCAGAGAGCCCGATGCAGGGTTTGATCCCAGGACCCTGGGATCATGACCTGAGCCGAAAGCAGAGGCTTAACCCACTGAGCCACCCAGGCTCCCCTGGGGTTCATTTTTAAAGATTAAAAAAAAAATTTTTTTTAATTTATTCATTTGATGGACAGAGATCACAAGCAGGCTGAGAGGCAGGCAGAGAGAGAGAGAGGAAGCAGGCTCCCCGCCGAGCAGAGAGCCCGACGCAGGGCTCGATCCCAGGACCCCGGGACCATGACCTGAGCTGAGGGCAGAGGCCTTAACCCACTGAGTCACCCAGGCCCCGGGGGTTCATTTTTAAAAATTCATCAGCATAATAACAGACACATAGATCAATGGAACAAAACTGAAAACCCAGAAATACAGTCCTGCATATCCAGTGGCCAAGGGAGCCAAGAGTACTCCGTGGAGAAATGACATTCTCAATAGATTGTGCTGGCAAAAATTAGATATTTGCACATAAAAGAATGAAACTGGACCTCTCTCTTACACCACTCACCAAAATTAACTCAAAATGAATTAAAGACTTAATGTAAGAACTGAAATCATAAAACTCCTAGAAGAAAACACAGGGGAAAGCTCATTAATGTGGGTCACCTAAAGCACAAGAACACGAACAAAACAGACAAGCGCAGCCACTTCAACCCTTGAAAGCTCGTGCAGAGTGAAGGAAACCATCAACAAAATGAAAAGGCGCTTGTGGAATGGGGAAAAATACTTGTACATTACATATTTGACAGGGGGATAATATCCAAATATATAAAGAACTCATGCAACTTGATAATAAAAAAATAATAATAAATAATCCAATTAAAAAATAGAAAAAGGCCTAGAAAAGCCATTTTCCAAAAGAGGATATTCAAATGTCCAGCAGGTATATAAAAAGATGCTCAACATCACCAGTCGTCAGGGAAATGCACACCAAAACCACAATGAGGTATCACCTCACACCTGTTAGAACAGCTAACATCAAAAAGACAGATGATAAGGGGCACCTGGGTGGCACAGTCGGTGAAGTACCTGATTCTTGATTTCGGCTCAGGTCATGATCTCAAGGTCACTTGGGAGTCTGCTGAAGAGAATCTCTTTCCCTGTCTCTCCCCTACACACTGCTGTGTCTCTCTCTCAAATAAATAAACACATCTTAAAAAAAAAAAGTCAGGGGCGCCTGGGTGCCTCTGTGATCTTTCGCTTTCACTGTGTCAAATAAATAAAATCTTAAAAAAAATAGGGGCGCCTGGGTGGCTCAGTGGGTTAAAACCTCTGCCTTTGGCTCAGGTCATGATCCCAGGGTCCTGGGATCGAGCCCCACATCAGGCTCTCTGCTCGGCGAGGAGCCTGCTTCTCCCTCTCTCTCTGCCTGCCTCTCTGCCTACTTGTGATCTCTGTCTGTCAAATAAATAAATAAAATATTTAAAAATAAATAAATAGATAAATAAATAAATGTCTGGGGGGGTGCCTGGGTGACTCAGTGGGTTGGGGCCTCTGCCTTCGGCTCAGGTCATGATCCCAGAGTCCTGGGATCGAGCCCCACATCAGGCTCCTTGCTCGGCAGGGAGCCTGCTTCTCCCTCCCCCTCTGCCTGTCTCTCTGCCTACTTGTGATCTCGATCTCTCTTTCAAATAAATAAAATCTTTAAAAATAAATAAATAAAAATAAAAAGTAAATAAAAAATAAATATCCGGTAGAATTCCCCTGGGAAGCCATCTGGCCAAGGAATTTTTTTTTTTTTAAGGTTTTTATTTATTCATTTGAGAGAGAGACGGAGACAGAGACAGAAAGCACAAGCAGTGGACGAGGCAGAGGGAGAGGGAGAAGCAGACTTTCTGCTGAGCAGGGAGGAACCCCGATGCAGGGTTCGAACCCAGGATTTGAAGATCATGACCCGAGCCAAAGGCAGACGCTTAACCATCTGAGCCAACCAGGCGCCCCGCTGCCTTTTTTAAAAATACTGGACCAGGACTTAAAAAAAAAAAAAAGAAAAAAAAGATGATAACTGCTGGCAAGGATATGGCATGGGGGAAGCCTGTGCACTGTCAGTGGAAATGTAAGCTGGTAGAGTCACTGTGGGAAACAGTATGGTGGTTCCTCAAAAAATGACAAACAGAATCGCTCAGTGATTCTATTTCTGGGTATACATCCAGGAGGTAGATGCATCACTATGAATCACTGCGTTGGCGAGCTAGCTGCACTCCCACGTCCACTGCACTACTGTTCACAACAGCCAAGATTTGGAAAAAACCTGTGTGTTTGTGGACAGATGGATACAGAAAATGCGGTGTATTTATAATAATACAAATAATACAAATAATACAGTATTATTTGGCCATAAAAAAGAAGGCAATGCTGCCATTTGAGACATGGATGGACTTCAAGGGCATTATGCTAAATGAAATAAGTCAGACACAGAAAAACAAAAACTGAGGGGTCTCACTGACGTGCGGAATCTAAAAAAAAGGTTGGTTGAGCCTCTGACTTTGGCTTGGGTCATGTCCTCAGGGTCTTGGAATGAAGCCCCACATTGGGCTCCCCGCTCAACAGGGAGGCTGCTTGCCCTCCCTCTGTCCCTCTCCCCACTTGTTCTCTCTCTCTTTCAAATAAATAAATACATTTTTAAAAATTCAAACTCAGAAAAAGAGATCTGATTTGTGCCTATCAGAGGACAGGAAGGTGAAGGCGCTCCATAGGCACAACTTGTAGTTACGAGCTAAGAAGTACAGGGATGTGACTCAGCAAGACGACTGTGGTTAACCCGCCCTACGGTGTGCTTGACAGCGGCTAAGGGACAGATCCTAAAAGTTCTCATCTTAAGGGAAAAAAACAACTTTTTGGAGTAACTATAGGAAGTAATAGGAAGTAATGGATGTTAACCAAGCTTACTGTATATGTAAGCAGTATATGTCTATCAAATCAGTATATGTCTATCAAATCATTATACAGTGTATTTAATGTATATACATTATAATGTAGTGTATAATTATACAGTGTACGGGGTGCAAACTTACAGAGTTGTACTGCAGTTATAGCTCAGTGGAAAAAATGTTCATCAACTAGCTGATGAATATATGTATAGTCTATAATGGTCTGTCAATCATCTAGAACTTTCGAATTACACCAGCTCATTTTCTCCTTTCACTTTCCTTCTTTTTTTTTTTCAAAGATTTTATTTATTTTATTTGACAGAGAGAGAGAGAGCACACACAGGGGGAACAGCAGGCAGAAGCAGAGGGATTATGGACCAGGGAGCCCAATGTGGGGCTTAATCCCAGGATCCCGGGATCATGACCTGAGCTGAAGGCAGATGCTTCAGCTAACTTAACTGACTGAACCACCCAGGCAAGCCCTCCTTTAATTTTCCCACTTGCCAAAACATACACTAAACTTCCGCCATTTGTGTGCACGTACTTGCATCATGCAGACAGATAACCAATATGTTCCTTTCCCTGTTACTGTCCCCCCAAACTGTAAACACGCAGTGAAGAATTTCCAACCCACAGCCTCCCACCCAGCCATACCCATCCTCCATTAGCAGCTGCCGGAAGAAGTCATTGGCAGCCAGCTTGATGGCCTTCTCTGGAGTGACCAAGGTTAAGTTCACTGCAGCTCCTGGAAGTAAAAACGAGGACAAGCTAAGGCCATCTCCAAGGGAAGACTTCTTAGGGCGCCTGACTGGCGCAGTCAGTGGAGCATGCAATGCTTGATCTCAGGGTTGTGAGTTCAAGACCCATGTTGGATGTAGAGATTACTTAAAAACAAATTACTTAAAAAAAAAAAGTCACAATCCTCTGAGTCTGTCACTCATATAGACAACCTACTATCGCACCTAGTCAGGCAGGTTTCTGGGAACAATTGGGATTTTGTTGGGGAGGATGTTGAAGAGGGTTCCTCTGTCTGTTTTATAGAAACATGAAAGTTTTTTTCATCTCCTGACTTTGACCCTCCTCCCTCCACATTTCCCTTTTGGATACATGTGTTTCCTTTATGGGCTCATCGGTGCAGTTATTAGGAAGTCGTTTTCATCCTTGAGAGTGCTGCCCATCTCGATGATAAATGAACAGCTCCCCAAATCAAGCCCCAGTAATAAGATCCTAGGGGACAGGGGTTACTTTCCATAAAGTGTGCTTTACTAGCCCAGTCCCACTGGCAGTTTTGTTGAGTCACATCAGTTTTTATTTTATTTCTCAGGGGTACTACAATATCAGCTCCTTCTTAACACCAAATTTGTATCCATTTTCCAAGCCCTAATCATGGTGATGCGGCCCTGGGTAGGGTCACTCCAGGGGACAGGGACAGCAAAGGCTTGTATCAGGGAAAAGGTACCCAGTAACACCCTATCAGGAACTCAAAATCCTTTCCATCTCTTCCCCAACAGCCTTTTCCCCTTCTGCTTTCAGTAGCTGATGCTCTGACAGCCCTGAATGGGGGCGGAGGGGTCAGGGAGACCACTTGCTTCCAGCATCACACAGTTCCAGTGGTGACTGGATGGAAACCGGGGCTCCTGGGCTCCTCAGTGTGCTCACTGGTACCCCCCACCCCCACCCCAAACCTTACCATAACTGCCTTTGTCTCCACCAAGGAATATTTGTGAAAAGCAAATGTGGCTTAGGATCACCTGGCAGCCCAGGCCACCCCTACCCCGACCCCGCCACCGCCCGGAGCTCACTGGGCAGAAATGTTCTCCAAAGCCACAGGGTCTGGTGCCCTGGGCTGCGTACTCTGTTCTCATTTGGCCCAAGCCAGGCCTTCCCCAGGGGTGCATGATAAGCCCACCTCGGTACATCCCCAAGAAGCCGTCTGCCCTGGCAGTTTTCATCAGGCAGTCTATCCTAGAAGCAGAAGCCAGAAAAGGAAGTCAGTGGGGAGCTAGTCGCTGCTCCATCAGCATCCCTTCCCCTAATAAGGTGCCCTAATCCTGCTGGGCACACCCCCCACCCCACTCCACTCCACCCCACAATGTCCACAACTCCCTAAATAGACTGGAAGGAATGAGTCCCCATATCCTTCCCCAGGAGTCCCCCTCTCCCTACTCACTCCATTCCCCTCACCAATACCTACATTCCTTTGTAGATGTCTTTTCCATGCTGGTTCTGCAGCCGAGTCTTGGCCAAGTCGATGGGGAACACACAGGTGACCCCAACAAGCCCTGCCACACCTCCATTGATGAGTTTTGCTGTGATACTAGGCCGTGAGGAGGAGGGAGGCACAGAATGACTGAAGGAGGCAGAGAGACACAGGAGCTCAGAGGGAGGCACACAACCAGGACAGGTGGGAGTGGGGGACAGGAAGGGGAGGATGGGAGAGCAGGAACAGAAGGGAGAAAGGGTAGAACAGCAGCTCCTCTGGGAGCCTCAGCTCCATACCAGATACCCCTCTCCTCAGCCTTCCATCCAACAGCAGCACCTCCCACAGCCAACCTGGGGCTCCCTCCCCCAGGTCCAGTTACAGAGACAGGTGAGGGCCCAGGGGCCAGGAGTGTCTGGCCACCCCCTCCAGGGGCACTCACCAGGGCTGAGGCATCTTGTCCTAACTCCCCCCAGGGAAATGCTCCTCAAGCTAGGATGCTGCAAAGGCTTTTGGGAAGGAAGCCCAGAGTGCCAACTCTGCCCCCTAGGGCCCCACCAGGGTGCAGAAGTCCTCAGCTCCTCTGAGCCAACTCTCAGAGCTTCCACCAAGAGCCTGTTCTCTGGCTGGTCCCCACCTTTAGAGCCACATGTGGAGAAGTTTTCCAGCAGACTGCAATTTTATTTCAGGCTTAAGTTCAGTCAGGACAGCATTTGAATCCCTGCTATGCTGTTTACTTAAACAAGTTACCTCGCTTCTCTGATCCTTTGTTTTTCCCTCTATAAAACTCGCCTCAAGGGATTTTGTGAGAATTAAGTAAGTTAATGCACCTGGTAAATGACAGCTATTATTTATAATAAGAGAAAACACGTTTTTGACAATGAGGGCTTCTAGTCAGCACAAGATCACCAGGGCTGAAGTATTGAGACTATCTGATTCTAGCCAAAAGTCAAGTCACACTTTACATATCGTGAGCCCCTCGTCCTGGAATTTTGGAAGACTGAAGATAGAAAATAAAGCTTCCTCAGTCTCCTTGAAACCTAGTAATATTTTCTTATCTTTCAGGCCAGGGGTGGACTGTGAGCAAAATATTTGCAGGTAGATTATCTGGAAGCAATAAGAAAAGGTAATAGTTTGTCTCACACCTGAACCCTGATAAGCAAACAAACAACTTTGTGAAAACAAATAGAATTGTGACTGAAATTTTACAATCTGAGAAGATGCAGTTCAAACAATTACAAATTTTACATACATATTTTGTATACTGTGGGAAAATGAGTCTCACTTGCTCCTCCCGTGGATTCAGGAATCAGGAAGAGAAGCTGAATGATGTATTGTTACCACAGAAACCCAGCCCAGAAAGTCGGCTGGCTTGTCCAGTTTACCTCAGATCCTTTGTGGACATTCTGCTGGGGGCCAAGGACTGTTGGTGGGTCCCGGGACACAGGCAGTCGGCTCCTCACGGGAGATGGCTGGCTGAAGCAGATGTGGGGTCTGTACCCTTGACTCTGGCCCACCGCAGCAGAATGGATAGAACACGGGTGTCAGTGGAGACCGGCCTGCGCCACCTTCCTGGCAAGTCTCGGTGGGCTGGCTTCCTCCTCTACAAGGTGGTCAGAACAACATTCGCCTCACGAATATATGTCCCACATAAGTGCTGGGACAGAACATTATTGATATACTGATGCTGCCAACTTGCTCTGTTCCTTTTCCTTCCCATACCTTTTGTACTTTGGGGATTGGGATCAGAAGAAAGGCGATGAAAGAGAAGGGCAGCCAGCCCAAACTAAGGCTCAGAGAGAGGAGTTCTGGGGCGTCCAAAAGAAGCCTGTGGGAGTGGTGGTGAGGGAAGCTGATGGGTACCAAAGAGGATTTAAAAAAAATTTTTTTTTTCAGATTTTATTTATTTATTTGACAGACAGAGATCACAAGTAGGCAGAGAGACAGGCGGGGAGGGGGAGGGGAAGCAGGCTCCCCCTTGAGCAGAGAGCCTGATGCGGGGCTCGATCCCAGGACCCTGAGATCATGACCTGAGCCGAAGGCAAAGGCTTAACGCACTGAGCCACCCAGGCACCGCCCAAAGAGGATTTTAAGAAGAGTTGCTGTGGACTAGGAATCACTCTCATGGTGTCCACGAACTATAATAAAACACTTGAAATATTCTGAAGTTACATTTGGCTCTTAAAATGTGTTTTCTAAACTTACTATGATCCTGTTGAAAGACTAAGTAAGCTGCTTTAAGTCTCCGGGCTTATTTGTAATTGATAACACATGGAAAGCACCAGGGAGGATGTCATAAAGTTGAAGCTATAATCATAATCATAATGACAGCTTCTGGGGAGGGGTCCTGCTTGACCCCAAAGGGACAGGGTCAGGGAGAGTACTCTTGAGGCTCCAATGGAGCCAGGCTTGAGCTCTGAGATGCCTCTTTCTTCCAGGCGAACTTCAAGCTGCTGTAGGGTTCCCTTCCTCTTCCAGGCTCCTCATAAATCCCTGAGGCTGTCAACAATTTTCTGTTGTCTCCAAGTATTTTGTTTTAAGGAAGAAAACAGAGAGATCAGTCTTTCTCTTGGTGTATATTGATCCAATCAGAAAAAAATTATTGAGAGCCAGGCATTGACTCTTCTAGGTCTGAGGATGTAGTAGTGAACTAAAGGTCACAATCCTAGTTCTCAGAGGCTCTCTCTCACTCTCTCTCTCTTTTTTTTAAGATTTTTTATTTATTGATTTGAGAGAGAGAGAGAGTGCACAAGCAGAGGGGAGGGTCAGAGGGAGAGGGAGGAGCAGATTCCCCATTGAGCAAGGGGGGAGCGGAACTTGATCCCAGGGCCCTGAGATCATCACCAGAGTTGAAGGCAGATGCTTAACTGACTGAGCCACCCACGTGTCCCTTGGGGGCTTAAATTCTAAAGGAGGAAAGAGACAATAAATGAAATAAGAATAAGTAAATCCTAAGAAAACCAGATGGTTTTTTTTCTGGAGGAAAAAAATTTTAGAAGGGAAGGAAGATAGGAAATGTCAGTGGGGTGGGAGTTTGGTGGCTTGACCAAAAAAGGATTCAGTGACTTGAAGATTCAAAGGAGGTGAGAGAGTGAGCCATGCAGGTATCTGGGAAAGGACACTCAGGGCAGAGCAAGTGCAAAGGCCCTGAAATCCAGAGGGAGGCTGGTGACTGGAAGGAACAGCACGGTGGTCAGTGAAGCGTGAATAAGGCGTGGGTATTGAAGACAAGGTCGTAGAGATAACTGGTGGAAGCATGACCCTGGAAGGCCTCGGAAGGTCTTTGGCTTTATTCTGAATGAAAAGAGAAACAACTGGAGAGTTGTTTTTTTTTTTTTTTTTTTTAAGACTTTATTTATTTATTTGACAGATAGAGATCACAAGTAGGCAGAGAGGCAGGCAGAGAGAGAGAGGGGGAAGCAGGCTCCCTGCTGAACAGAGAGCCCGATGCTGGGCTCCATCCCAGGACTCTGGGATCATGACCTGAGCCGAAAGCAGAGGCTTTAACCCACTGAGCCACCCAGGTGCCCACAACCGGGGAGTTTTGAGCAGAGAAATTACATGCTCTTGAGAGAACCATTTGGCGGGTGTGTTGAAAATAAAGAGTAGGGGCACCTGGGTGGCTCAGTGGGTTAAAGCCTCTGCCTTCAGCTCAGGTCATGATCCCAGGGTCCTGGGATCGAGCCCCACATCAGGCTCTCTGCTCGCCCGGGAGCCTGCTTCCTCCTCTCTCTCTCTCTGCCTGCCTCTCTGCCTACTTTTGATCTCTGTCAAATAAATAAGTAAAATCTTAAAAAAAAAAAAGAAAAGAAGATAGAGAGTAGAGGGTCCAAGATAAAAGCAGAAAGACCAATTAAATTACTGCAGGAATCTAGGCAAGAGGTCACAGCTGCTGGTCGGGGGTGGGGTGGGTGGGAGAGTGGTTTAATTATGGTTGTATATTGGGGCACCTGGGTGGCTCAGTCGGTTAAGTTGCTGCCTTAGGCTTAGGTCATGTCCCAGGGTCCTGGGATCGAGTCCTGCTTTGGGTTCTCTGCTTGCAGGGGGTGGGAGGTGTGGGGACCTGCTTCTCCCTCTCCCTCTGCCCCTGCTCATTCTAGCTATCCTTTTCAAACAAATAATGGATATGTGCTAAAGGCCAGGCCCCCAGCATTGCCTGACGAACCAGTTGTGAGACACAAAAGTAGTTAAGTTGTTGGTCTGAGAAACTGGAAGAATGGTTTTATTACACAGTGTATGGACCTAGAATAGGTAAAACTTGGATCCGTTTGAGAAATAGGAAGCTGGTCTGCAGAGAAAGAAACAGAAAAGTGAAGCAAGCACCTCTGGAAGAGAAAGAGAAGACGGAGATCATCCTAATGTTGTTTCAAATCCCAGTTTCCTGTGCACCCCTGAGATGTCGGTCACATGCCCATCTCTGGATTCTGTGACACACTCAACTGTCCTGTCAATCAATTAGGTCATTATTGCTTAACTTCCTAGAATGTGTATCTGATACACCCACCCAGAAGAGACTTAATTACCCCAAAACTAGCAAAGAGAGGGAAGATTTGCAAATTACAGACTCTAAAGCATGGGCTCAGCTGAGAGAAAGCAGGGCCCAGGACTGAGGGGGCTGGTGGGTCTGGGGAGGAGCCCCCCCTTCATCTGTGGAGGCTCCAACCATGTCCTCCGAGAGCTGGAGCTTTAGGGTACTTAGGGGAAAATGTCAGGAAATTCGCATGTACTCACTGTCTTTGAGACACTTAGTAAGCTGTTAGGAGAGAAAGAGATGTTATAATTCTAGGTAGCCACCTTAAAAATGAACAGGAAACAACAGGACAAGTATGAAACCCTGTCAGTCTGAAACCAGAGACTCAAATAATTGAGAATCTTGCAGCCATGTTCCCTGCGTTTTCTAGAACTAAATCACTAGTTTATAAATTGTGGTTTGCTGGCTTTTGGAGCAGGGGTATTTAAGAGAAGCCAGAGAAATTAGGGACACCCCAATCCCAGGGCCACTTGCCTTTCCATGCGGCAGGCGGGATAATGGGATGTGATAATATCTCCAGCCTCCAACGTCTCCAACCTTCACGCCTATTGGTATGTGACGAGTGTGCGAGTAGTGGGGACCAGCCTCAACCCCCAGCCTGACACTGGGCCAGGCCACTGGAAATCCCAGGCCCACAGTTCCTTAGAACAGACTTAGTATTCAAACGCTAGGCCTTGACAAGATTTCTGGCACCAGGGAACGCATTAGCAAACCAAGTCAACAAAGAGGAAACTGACAGTCAGCCAGCAAAGGTTTTAAAGGAGTCCTCACCACAAAAACCCCACACTTGGCAGTAGGGTCCACGTTTGCTCAATCCCTAAGGCAATCCATAGGCCCAAGTATTAGTCATTTTACAAATACTTGTGGAGGGCCCACTGTGCACCAGTCACAGTTCTAGGCAGCAGGGATATAGTTGAGAACAGTAACAAGGTTCCTGCTTCCTCGGAGTTTTGGGTTCTCCTGGTTTCAGCCCTGATGGGAATAGACTTGCGGAGTGATACAATGCACCCTCCCACCAGCACCCTCCTTGGCACTGTTCTCTTCATATGGGACCTGAAGGATCCTTGGGTTGGCAAGGGAAATTCTTCCAGCAAGCCAGACCCTGAGGCAGCCATGTGCCTGATCAAGGAGCTCCCTACATTGCCAAAGAATTTAGCAAACAAATGGATATTCATTAAATTATCTAGTCTTTTTAAAAATTTTTATTTAGGGGCGCCTGGGTGGCTCAGTGGATTAAGCCGCTGCCTTCGGCTCGGGTCATGATCTCAGGGTCCTGGGATCGAGCCCCGCATCGGGCTCTCTGCTCTGCAGGGAGCCTGCTTCCTCCTCTCTCTCTGCCTGCCTCTCTGCCTACTTGTGATCTCTCTCTCTGTCAAATAAATAAATAAAATCTTTAAAAAAAAAAAATTTTTATTTATTTTTTAGTAATCTCTCACCCAATGTGGGGCTCGCACTTGGGACCCCAAGGTCAAGAGTCACAGGCTCCTCTGAGCCAGCCAGGTGTCCCTAAATTAGTCTTATCACTTAAGGAGTGCTTTATGTATTAGACTATTGAACAATAGTATTTCTCCTTTTTTTTTTTTTAAAGATTCTATTCATTTATTTGTCAGAGAGCAAGTAAGCAGGGGGACCAGCAGGCAGAGGGAGAAGCAGGCTCCCTCTGAGCAGGGAGCCCAAGGTGGCACTCGACCTCAGGGCCCTGGGATCATGACCTGAACCGAAGGAAGCCGCTTAACTGACTGAGCCACTCAGGTGTCCCTCCTTTCTTTTAAAAATAGAATTTAGAAAAGTAGAGTATTTGGGGAGTGTTGGGAAAGTAATACTAATTATTTAAGCACTGGGACAGAAAATTATAAGGATCTACATCTGTAACTCTCTGCAACCAAGGTGGGAAAGGGCTGTTTTAAAAAAGGGGGAGGGGGGCACCTGGGTGGTTCAGTGGGTTGGGCCTCTGCCTTTGGCTCCGGTCTTGATCCCAGAGTCCTGGGATCAAGCCCCGCATGGGGCTCTCTGCTCAGCAGGGAGCCCGTTTTCCCCTCTATCTCTGCCTGCCTCTCTACTAGTGATCTCTCTTTCTGTGTCAAATAAATAAATAAATAAAATCTTTAAAAAAAAAGTCTTTAACTGGGTAACAGAGGCTCCCTGTGGTTGCTTCTGGATGCAGTACCTGGTCATGACTTTAAGTTATCACATTGGGAAGATAAGTGCATTTATAATTTGACACATGATTATTGAACCCTATTAGAAGTAGGAAATTTAGGGGTTCCTGGCTGACTCAGTTGGTAGAGCATGTGACTCTTGATCTTGGAGTTACGAGTTCAAGCCCCAAGTTGGGGATAGAGATTACATAAAAAAAAAAAATCTTAAAAAAAAAAAAAAGCAGGAAATCTGGATAGATGGGAAATGATTGTGTTTGCATGTCCTTAGGCATCAGAGGATAGAATGTAGTGATACACATGTTGGATGTCTCCATTACCCCATTTCCAGGAACCCCCCTTCTCCCTCACCAGTCACCTGGTGGGGACTGCAATAATTCTAAAATGTGACAATATCCTCCCAGGAAATGTTGATTATCTGAGGAGGGGCCCCTAAGTAAAGCTAGGTCATTCAGTCTCCTCCACAGGTATTTTAGGAAAGAGAGAGATTGTATAGCCTCTTTCAAGCTTTTGTCTGTAACATACAACCCTTGGGACCTATCGGCAGTCATGTTTACTACTGTCATGTGGTTTGGGAAACAGGGAGATAATTTTGTAGCAAGAGGTGAATAAAGCAGAACCACAGGAGAGAGAGCAGGGGGTTCTGGTGGGTCTGAAACCCTGATGATTAGTGACCCACTTCCTTCCTGACCTTAGGAACTGAAAGGGTATTCCACTATACCTATAATGAATTGTTGAACTTGTCTTTCTGTTGTTGTTTCGGGGATTTTTTATTTGTTTGTTATGAATTGACTTATTGTCTTAAGCAAATTAGAATTCGTTTTTGTAATTGGGTAGCCAAAGAGTTTTCAGTAAACGAAACTTTTAAAGAACTCTCAAATTCCATTCCACTGCAACTGAGCTGCTTAGACAGTGAATACTGTAAGCATTCGGAGATGCACAAGGTCATTTTGGGCTGGCTTGGAGAAGGATCTAGAAGTGGACTTAAAAAAAATAGGGCAAGTTTATAAGGAGAAGAGGAAGAGGAGGTGGCCTGGATGGGAACACTGAGTGAGCACAGGGGGCCAAGCAAAGGGCTGAGGGACAGTGACTGCCCTGGCTCGCTCACCAGAACAGCAGAAAAGGGCTGCAAAAGTAGGTTAGGTCAGTTGTGGAGAGCCCTGTGCTTCCCTGATAGTTTGGGTCTCCCAAATTAAGTATCTTTTCACGTATCTGATCCTATAGGCAGTAAGAAAACACTGAATGCTTTTAAGGGGGAAACTGCCATGTCGAATGTTGTATGAGAAGAGTAATTCAGGAAGAGAGGGTTGAGAAAAGGAAACTTCCTGTGAGAGACCAGTTAGGTGGCATCATGGCAAAGCAATGAAGTAGAGAGAAAAGGATTAGGGCGGTGGAGGGTGCAGAGGACAAGGGATAGCTGGGAGAGGAATTTTTTTTTTAAGATTTTATTTATTTATTTGACATAGAGCGAGGGAAAGAGCAGGAGCAGGGGAGCAGAGGGAGCGGGAGAAGCAGACTCCCCGCTGAGCAGGGAGCCCGATTCTGGGCTCGATTCTAGGACCCCAGGATCATGACCTGAGCAGAAGGCAGAGGCTTGACTGAGCCACCCAGGCGTCCCTGGGAGAAAACTTTTTAAAGAAAAAAGGGCCTAGATGGGGCAACTGTCCAGGGCTGAAGAACCATGGAGCTGGGGGAAGTCTGAGACCTGAGGCACTGAGGAACTGAAAGACAGGCTAGGAGAGGAAGCAGCCCAGAGGGAGGGAGAGGCACTTGGAGAGAAGCCAAGACTCTGGGAGCTGTGTCTTCCTGCTCTGTGGGAAGTCGGTGAGAAGGCGCCCCTCACTTGGAAGGCAGACACCATTCTGCTAGTGAGTGGCACCAGACTAGTCTTTGACCCCTTAGATGCCCAAATCTGGGAGCATCTCTGCTCTGTGTCTGTGTGTGTGTGTGTGTGTGTGTACACAATGAGATGGTTTGTCCCTTCCCCACCCCACTGCAGGCTCTGTTTTGCAAACAAGAAGCTGGCTAAGGATGGTCCTAGGCAACAGGCCCTGTTGGGGCTGGGAGGGAGTCCCCGTGGCAGAGCCCAGCCCGCCTATCTTACCTGTGTCATTTAGGGACCCTGCGCCTAACAGCATAACTGGACCCATCCTGTTTGCTTTCCTAGGAGATAGCTAATTAACAGAGGTTAGGCGGTGATCAGTTCTTTTTGTTTGTTTGTTTTTTGTTTTTTTGTTAACAATGAACCATTATTCTATTTTTTTTTATATTTTATTTATTTGACAGAGAGAAATCACAACTAGGCAGAGAGGTAGGCAGAGAGAGAGGAGGAAGCAGCCTCCCTGTGGAGCAGAGAGCCCGATGTGGGGCTCGATCCCAGGACCCTGAGATCATGACCTGAGCCGAAGGCAGAGGCTTTAACCCACTGAGCCACCCAGGCGCCCCATTATTCTATTTCTTAAAGTATTTAAAGTACTAGAAAAGAATTAGAAAATTTGGAAAGCACAGAAAACTGTAAGGTAATTTTTTTTTTTTTTAAAGTAAGCTCTACACTCTGAACTTGAACTCAAGACCCTGATATCAAGAATTGCATGCTCTACCGACTGAGCCAGGCAAGTGCCCCTAAAGTAATTATTACATTGTTTCCCAGGATCATGTTTTGAATGAGGCTGTCCAGAGACACAACTATTCAGAGGGATGATTCTAGGTGGTGAGCTGCAGAGACCAGAGCAGGCCAGGGTTCTCTGAGCTCCTGATTACACTGCTTTTCATTCTTCCCACGTTAAAACATTCTATTACCTTGACTTCTGTGGACTCCTTGTGGACTCCAGTGGCTCCCCAGCCTCCCGTGACCAGTGTCCTTGCTCACTGATGCCCACAGAGTCCTGCCAAGGTTCTCAACTCCTTCCATTCCACACAGCTGTCCTGAAAGTCCATCTGCTCCTAGGCTTCGGTCATTGTCTAATTGCTCATGACTAATGGACTTGCAGTTCAGGCTCTCTGCCCCTCGCCCCTAGTCATCATCATAATCAGCTCCTGGGCCATCCCCGTCTCATGCAGAATGGTAATACCTCTTTTGACTCGTGTCCACCCATCTAAGTCTGCTGTTCCTCCTCCTGGTTCCCTAGCTCTGAATGCTGCTCTGTCAGCCATTCAATTATTCAGGCCAAGAACATGCGCCATCTTTGATTCATCCCTTCCCTCTTATTCCCCTACCACTAATCAGTCACCGTGTTCTGGCAGTTTTTCCACCTAAATTCGGTGCTACTCAAGGTGTTGATTCAGTGCTGGTCTGTGACAAGTACAGAAATTGAGAGTAAAGGCTTAGAAATTTTTATTGTATCTTAAGGAATTCCATATTTTAGAATTTACTAAGAAATATGTGAGCTTATATTTTATCATTTTTAAAAATTCTATTTTTCTAGCAATTCATTTTTATTGCATTTTACAAAATTATTTGTCCATAATGGACGGGGTAAACAGGCCCTTCATCATGGGTAGAAAAAAACTGTCATAAGTCTCTCGTGGGCCCGCCAGCCACTGCTTGATCACACGGGAGTCACCCACTGCCTGGAGCACCTCTCCATTCTGCCCCTGGCCTTCAGCCTTGCTTCCCTCAAATCCAAGCTCTACAAATATGGCCAAGTAAGAGATGCCTGGGGGGCTCAGTCCATTGGGCGTCTGCCTTCAGCTCGGGTCGCAGTCCCAAGGTCCTGGGATAGAGCCCCACATGGGGCTCCCTGCTCAGTGGGGAGCCTGCTTCTCCTTCTCCCTCTGCCTGACACTCCCCCTGGTTGTGCTCTCTCTCTCTCCCTCTGTCAAATATATAAAATGTTAAAAACAATGACAATAACAAAACATGGCCAAGTAAGCAAGCAAAAGTTCAAGTCTGGTCCCAATTGCCAGTCTCCCTTTTTTTTTTTTTTTTAAAGATTTTATTTATTTATTTGACAAAGATCACAAGTAGGCAGAGAAGCAGGCGGGGGGCGGGGGGGTGGGAACCAGGCTCCCTGCCAAGCAGAGAGCCCGATGCAGGGCTCAATCTCAGGACCCTGAGATCATGACCTGAGCTGAAGGCAGAGGCTTTAACCACTGAGCCACCCAGGCGCCCCGCCAGTCTGCTTTTTAAACACTTCCCCTCCTAAAGGGCACTGCTAACTTCCCACCACTCTTAGGACAGTTTCCCTACCCCTTTCCTTGACCTGGTCCCTACTTTCCTACTTGACTGTGTCTTCCAACCCCACCCCCACCCCAGTCTACTCTCCCTGCCAGCCATTGGGAACTCTCACTTCTCAGAACACGTCATGGTCTCTTGCGTCTGAGCTTTGCACATATTGTCCTGGTGACTAGGACACTCTTTCCCCATCTCTACCTGGTGAATAACAAATTGTTTTTGGGCTTCAGCTTCTCCCACAAGCCCCTCTCAAGTCCCTCAGATCTTGGCTAGGAGTCCCCTGCTATGATCCCATTTAATACCCGGTTACGGCATGTACCGCACTGCAGTATAGTAGTCTGTCTGCTGAACTCCACCTCTCATCAGAGTGGTAAGTCACTGGGAGAGGCAAGGCGGGCTTAGGGTTTTACCTAAGCGGAGAGGCATTCAACAGAGATGCTGGAATCAATGAACCACGGGGGGGACCGCCTTTAACTCTGCAGTCAGTCTTGTCACAAGACAGTTCTGCTCTTCAGCTGCCCTCATTTCGTCACACTGTGAGGAGACACTCAAGCAAGTGGACCATTCTCTCTCTATCTCCTCTCATTAGCAGGGCAAGTGAGAGTTCTTCAGGGCTGAGCCTCTTAGACTAGCGGTGCCAAGAAAATGACTTGCCTCTGAACTTAGATGTTGCCTGGGCTGACCGATTGTCAGGGGGTGGCCACTTCCTTTTGCCCACCTCCTTCCTACTCTGTGCAGCAAATGAAACAAGACCCTTTCCCACTGGCTGCTCTGACCTGTCTCCCAACTATTTGCTTAAAGGGGTTCTTTCCCTACCAACTCTAAGCTTGATACAGATAAGACAAACACTTACCTCTTCACCTTTTTTTTTTTTTTTAAAGATTTTATTTATTTATTTGACAGAGAGAAATCACAAGAGAGGCAGGCAGAGAGAGAGGAAGGGAAGCAGGCTCTCCATTGAGCAGAGAGCCCGATGTGGGACTCGATCCCAGGACCCTGAGATCATGACCTGAGCTGAAGGCAGCAGCTTAACCCACTGAGCCACCCAGGCGCCCAAGCACTTACCTCTTTCAGTGAGGAAACGTCTCCTTTTTCTGGATGCCAAGAAACAGGCCCGATCACTGGTGAGCTGCAGGAAGGGCTGGCTTACAATCCTCTTTTGTTAGTGGCTTGCCCTCCTCATGCCCACAGTCCTTTCACCCGGGCAGGAGGGGAAGGCAGTTCACGAAGCCATCCTCCTCTACTCCAGTCCCCAGCCCCTCTCCCTCCTCCCATACCTGCAGATTGGGTTTGAATGGAACCCCAGAGAGGCCACTATGCAGCCTAGCCAAGCCCAGTCCTACCTTCCCAGGTGGCGCGCAGGTGGCTGTTTACTTGGTTGTAGAATGATGGGGACAAAACTTCAGGCTGGAAAGGGTGTAGGCAGGCAGTCTGGGAGTGGGGGTGAGGGGTCATTCCACCCACTCAGAGACCTGGATGTCCGGGAGGAGCACAAACAATGGAAAATCGATGCAATGCAAACACTTCTGCCAGACTTTTGGGGCCAGAAGCTAAACTCTGTGTCTCAGACTCCCCCACATTTGCAGTTGCCGGTGATGGCCTGCTCCAGTGCTTCTGTGCTTTCGGTGGTCTACCATGCGCTCGGCTCGGGGCACTGCAGTGTGGATGGGGCACACTCCCCACCCTCACATCTGTCACAGCTGAGCCAGGAGCTCAGGGCTGCTCCTGAGGAGTGCTTCCAGCTTAGAGAGCTGGAAAGGCTTCCGGAAGTAGGCGCTGGTTAAAACAGAAACCCAGTTGCTTTTTAATGGCAAATTGTCTAATGTGGGGCAAGGGAGGATGAGACAGTTGCGGGGAAAATAAAGCTGGTAACATATTGGGTCCCAAAGGTAGAGGACCTTGTTGTCTGGCCAAGGATTTGGGAGAGATGAAGAATCAGCATGGGACAGACTTTGATGTCACAGACCCGGGTTCAAATTCCAGCTTCCAAGTTAATAACTACCTCACTTTAGGCAAATTATTTAACTTAGTGCCTTTCTTCATCAAAGGGGAATTGAGACAGCCACTTCATAGGACTGCTATGAGGCAGTAGAGCATCATGGTTAAGAATTGGCTTTGGAATAAGACTACCTTTGGATTGGTTCGAATTCCAGCCTACCACTTACTCGCTGCATGACCTTTAACAAATTACTTCTCTGCCTGCATCCTCATCTGTGAAATGAGACTCAGACTTAGATGTAGAGCAGTTAGTACATTTAGCACTTAATATTTGACACATAAAAGGTGTTCACTAGGGGCGCCTGGGTGGCTCAGTGGGTTAAACCTCTGCCTTTGGCTCAGGTCACGATCTCAGGGTCCTGGGATTGAGCCTCGCATTGGTCTCTTTGCTCGGCAGGGAGCCTGCTTCTCCCTCTCTCTCTGCCTGCCTCTCTGCCTATTTGTGATCTCTCTCTGTCAAATAAATACATAAAATCTTAAAAAAAAAAAGGTGTTCACTAAATGATAACTTTTCCCCCTCCTTTTAGGACGTGGAGGAGGGGCCCACTGGGAACGGTTCAGGTTTATGGCAGCGCCAAGGGGTTTGGACAGGCCAGATTACAATAACCCAGGCAAGAAATAAAATGAGAATCTGCCTGCAGGAAGGAAGAGATGTGAGTGATTCTTGTGAAGAATTGAAAGGGCCTGGCAGTGGATTAAACATGCCAGGGACAAATAGTGTTTGAAACATGGATCAGCAGGAAAAGATATATATTGCCCTCACTCGGAACATCGAGTGGGTAGGTAAGAAGAGAGTGTAGAAGGAAAGTCTGGCTGTTGAGCTTACAGTGGCAGCCACAAAGCAGGGACGGCAGGTATACAGAAAACAGCGCTACCGCCTCACACCTGCTAGGGTGGGGCTATCGAAATAGAAAACATGGGGGCGAGGATGTGGAGACATTCGAACTCTCGAGCGCTGTTGATGGGAATGTAAAATGGAACAGCAACTGCAGAAATTGGTAAGGCAGTTTCTCAGAGTTAAAAATAGAATTACTGTATGATCCAGCAATTCCATTTCTGGGCACCCACCCAGAACTGAAAGTAGTGCTTCCAACACGTATCCGCGCACTCATGCCCATTGCAACATTGTGCGCAATAGCCCAAAAGGGAAACGCAAATGTCCTCTGATGGACGAATGGATAAACAAAATGTGGTCTATACACACACACAACGGAATGGTCTTTAGCCTCAAAAAGGTATAAAATTCTGCTACATGCTACAACATGGATGAACCCTGAAAACATGCTAAGTGAAATAAGCCAGACAAAGAAGGACAAATACCGTGTTATTCGACTTATCTCAGGTACCCAAAATAGTTAACATTCATAGACACAGAAGAAAAGTTGTTCCTAGGGGTTTGGGGAGAAGGGAGATGGGGAAGTTAGTTTAATGGGAAAAAATCTTCACTATGGGATCAAAAAAGTTCTGGAGATGGATGGTAGTAATGGTTGCATAACGAGCGATGTACTTAATGCAACTGAAGTGTACACTAAAAACTGGTTAATATAGTGTATGTGTATTTTGTCATGATTAAAAGCAAAAGAGATGAACCATGAAGCCAGGATATTATACTTAAACAAATGGATGGCACCGGAGGGACAGGGAAAGATGTTAGTTTTAACATTTGTTATGATAAAATGGTTAAGAAAGGATGTTAAAAATAAGCAGAGTATTGGAAATGAAACTGCCAGTCATTTGGGTAAGAAAAATTTGTAACAGCGGCAAATAAAAATCAGGGACACATGGTGCCCATGTCCAATAGGAACTTGGAAAGGGCAGCCAGAGCAAGGCAGAAAGCCTGACCTAAAGTTGGAAGTCGACTGCAGAGAGGGACAACTGAAGCTGCAGGCAAGGACAGTAATCATCCAGAGGAAGGCGCATGAAGAGGAGGAGAAAGGAGGCAAGTCTTAGGAAGACGATACCTACACGAAGGGAGAAAGGATAACTGGGAGGGCAGGATGTGGAGACATGGGTGAACGTGGGTCATGGCACCTGTGAGAACCAGTTCCAGAGGGGCCGAAGCCATGCAGAGGATGTAAGGGCAGCGAAAGGGATCCGGCCGAGGCTCCATGAGTAAGTCAGTAGTTCTAGAAAGGTGGGGAGGAAGCCACATTGCCATAGAGACAAAAATGTCAGGTTCTATTGGTAAAGAGTTTGGATGAAGGTATGGGGTGCCTGGCTGGCTCAGTCAGACCAGCATGCAACTCTTGATCTTGGGGTCCTGAGTTTGAGTTCCACGTTGGGTGTAGGTGTTACTGAAAAATAGACAAAGAAAAGTCTGGATGAAGGTAAAGAGAAATAAATCGGTGATATTTAAATAGAGGAAACTGGAACATTTATAGGGAGAGAAGAGAGGAGAGACTGATGGCACATGGATGTAGGCAGGAGTGTGGAATGCAAAGCACAAGGGAAAGTCAGCTTTGGTGAGGGGACATGACTGGCAGGAAAGAAAAAAAAAGTTAAGATCTGGAAAAGCACAAAGTTAGAGGACCATGTGAGTTGGTCTCTCTAAGTAACAAGGTTAGTCAGGAGTGTTGGAAGGCAAGGATGGGTTTGAGGCCTTACTGCTCTCAAACAGCAGATGGCTTGTTAAAAATGCAGAATTGCAGGACCCAGCCCACAGCCGGTAGCCAGAATCTGATCTTAACAAGATTCTCCATGTGTTCAAGTCTGCAAGCCACTGCTTTTGTAGAGTGCTTTGCAAGGGTGGGTTTAAAATATATATTTTTTTATTTTTTAAAAAAGATTTTTTGTATTTATTTGAGGTAGAGAGAGAGAGAGAGTGAGCACGTGCAGGGGTAGGAGCTGGACAGAGGGAGAAGCAGGCTCCCCAGTGAGCAGAAAGCCCAATGTGGGACTTGATCGTCATAGGACCCTGGGATCAAGACCTGAGCGGAAGGTAGATGCTTAACAGACTGAGCCACCCGGGAGCCCTGAGAATGACTTACAATGTTGATTATACCACAGAATTACCAGGAAAGCTTTGAAAAATTCTGATGCCCAGGCTGCACCCCAGACCAATGAAAAACTCTGAGATAGTGTTCAAGCATCTGATTTTTTTTTTTTTTAAATGCCCAGGTGTTTTATTTTGTCTCTTTTTTGGAAAGATTTTAAGTAATCTCTATATCCAACATAGGGCTTGAACTCACAACTTGGAGATCAAGAGTTGCATGCTCCGCCGACTGAGCCAGCAGGGACCCCAAAGGCCCAGGATTTTAAATCCCTAAATGGGCAACCTAGATTGGCGACCATTGATTAAGAGCATTGCAAAGCCAAACATAAACTCACTAAAATTTAAGCCAAAACAGCAGCTGTGGGAGAGGTCGCAGGGAGTACACAGGCGACTGTTTAACAGCATGGAGGGTCTTGACATGAGTGCAGTGGTTGGATAGGTTTGGAGCCCCCCAACCACCCAACACTGCCAATGAGCCAGAGGATGCAGACACTAGGAGTGAGGTCTGATGGGGAACAGAAGCCAGGGGTCATGGAGGGCAGCGCCGGGGTGGGGGTAGGGGGGACAATGAGGGAATTTCTCCAGTTTGCAGCCATTCTTGTTCTGCAGTCCTTCCCCAGGGTCGGATTAGAGGAACATCCATAACCTTGATCACCAGCAGGGCGTGGGATGAATGCGACAGCCTGCTGGGATGAGGTGTGGCTAAGGATGGAAGTGTAAACCCCAGGGCCGTTCCCATAGGTCAGTGTTATTAAGCTTCAGTTTGCATCACACCCTCCAGAGGGCTGAGTACAACAGACAGCCCAGATGCACCCTCAGTCAGCATAAACCAGAACTTGCATTCCTAACAAATTCCCAGGTGAGGCTGGCAGTCCAGAGTCTAGCCTCAGAACCAGCACAATAGATTACGTGCCCACAGGAAGATAGCGGAGACCCACTAAGGAAGGCTGAGGTAGTGGGGCCAGCCCCAAGCATGCTCATTTCTGCAGGCCTATGCAGTCTGTAGGGAACACTCTTAGAACTACACCGGAGAGCAGGACTGAGGGTAGTCTGCCCTGTCTTCATCAGCGCAGTGTAGCCTAGTGGGAGGAGAACCAAGGCGAGAGGAAAGAGAGGAATTCAAGCTGCAGCAAGGATTCAGAGAAGACCATGGAGAGAGACTGCTGAATGGAAGGCCCCCCAGCTGACAAAACGCTGGCTCTGTGGGCCTGGCCTGTGCCACCAGGCCTGCCCAAATTATGGCTGATAGCACCCAGCCCTCCTGCAGTGACTACCTTGCAAAAAGGGAAGAAAAATATATTTCTACTACTTTAAGCAGTGTGTTCTTTTTAACCCTCTACTGTAGTCCAATTCTTCTGAATGGTTTTTCTCCTTTTACTATGAACTCTGAGCAGCAGCAGCAGCAGCAGCAGCTATTTTTTCCCCCTTTTCCACTATTAGTAATTAGGCAAGGTAACTAGGCACACAGCTGGTATTTAATACTTACTGAGAACTTGTGAATGAGTCAGTCAATCTTCATCTTAGTTCTTGGGGCACACACAGACCAGGCTTCACTTGAATGTCTCTGCCTTCCTACTGCAGACTTAATTCCTCCCCAAAGCGAAAACCTTGAATCCAATCCAAGGAACTGACTCCACCGCTATAAAAAATTCTATCTAGTGTTTAACTGGGTAGAATAGAGCTACTCCTTTCTTGTCATTCACTGTCCAGAATGAGGTTCAAATCCAAGATTCTAGGAGCAGGTAGTGCTTTTCCAAACCTGAAGACTTCTCAAAGGGATCTGAATTTATATGCAGGTCATGGAAGCAGAAGGGGGTTGGGATTTCAGCACACAATCGCCAAATCTGGGGATTTTCCAGCTGCCTTGTTGGTGGGTAGTTCACACTGAAGTTTTTTGCTATAACTGCCCAAGGAACTAGAGGAGTAAGCATTGGTAGCAGAAAGGGGACTAAAACAGATGCGCAGACATTCTCCTTTAAAAAACCCAAGGGAAAACCATGAGGCCAGGGAAACAGATCTGCAGGGCCCATCTACAGAGAACCCAAACCTCATTCCCAGTTGGCCTAGAATCCAGCCCCCCAGGAGAAAAGGTCCAATGGCATTTCTTCCAAAGGCAAGCCTTGCATAACATTTAATGACACAGGCCATTCACCTCGCCAGGAAGATTACAGGGTGAAGGTCGACCTCCAGGAGTCCAACCCTGGGTTATTCTCTCAGTTCTTTTAATACCACTCTCACAGGATGTAGATAATGGCAAAACTGAACCCCTAGAGGGGCCACTTGTTTATAAAATCAAGATCCCTTTCCTTCCTCAATGACAGGAATTAGAGACAGAAGACATTAACATTTAAGAAAAGAAGCGCTATGCTATGGATGTTTCCAAATGTCAAAAAGGAAAGTTCCACAGTTTTGAGACTAATCCTCGTTGTCTCCTTTTCCCTAAATCTTGCCCTGCCAGCTTTCTTTTCATGTAGCAATTTGAAGCAAGTGGCTCACTGAGTAGGGGGATTGTTGTGTGAGCTGTTACCTAAGGGCCTAACAAATGTTCACGTCAAATGGTTCCAAAAAAGGAGCTGGGTTAACAGCGCCTGCTGTACCAAGTTTTGGAACAGAAATGATCTGTGAAAGATACTTTGTTTTGGTCCCAAGGAGATAAATCTGGGAATATCCTAAAGGGCGCTCAGCTAAGACTGAAGTTCCTACTACAAAATAAATCACACCCTATCATTAGCTGAAACAGTCCCAAAATCCGGCCTTTGTTTAGTGAGGAATTCATGTCACAGCAGGAGTGGTTGCAGCTGGGAGTCCAGAAGTCAGGAATCAATCTCTTCATGCATTTTAAGGATGCGATACTAATACGCAGTGGGCAGAGCTGATGCTGAACAGGCCGGTTCACAACTGGCATGACAATGAAGGGAGCCAGGCCAGAACAGGGGCCAACCAGTGCAGAAGGAGGCACTGAAACACCATCTTACCAGCAGCCGATCAAATCTGGGGTTTACTAATGATTTTCACTTGGAGTTGATTTTTTAATAAAGGTATTAGTCAATAATAATATATCAACCGGGACACTTCAGGGGAGCCTGGGTGGCTCAGTCACTGAACAACTGACTCTGATTTCGGCTCAGGTCATGATCTCATGGGTTTTGAGAGTGAGCTCCGTGCTCAGTGGGGAGTCTGCTTGAAATTCTTTCTCTCCTTTTCCCTCTGCCCCGTTCCCTACTAGCCAGCTCTCCCTCTCAAATAAATCTTTAAAAAAAAATAGGGACAATCGAATACCACACAACTGGAGGTCAAGAGGGATCTGTCACATTCCCAGAAAGTGATAAACCTGTGTGAACAGAGATTTGGAAATTGGTACTATTTGTGGGTAGAATTTTTACAGAAGGGGATTATTTTCATAAGGCCAATTAAGCATAAAAAGGCCAGAAATTTTGGTGTCTTAGAACTACAACCAACTGATAATGATAGCTACTTTTTCTTTTTTTCAAGTAAGCCCTACCACCTGAAGTGGGGCTCAAACCCACCACCCCAAGATCAAGAGAGTCACATGTTCCATGACTGAGCCAGTCAGGTGCCCCAAGATGGCCACTTTATCCATTCTCTTTCTCCCCTGTAACAAAAACCTTCCTAGGAACTGGAAATAAAAACTAAATAAATGGGGCAGGCAGAAAGCAGCTGCTTACGCAGCTCTGTAGCTCCCACTTCTGGCCACGTGTAATTCATACAAGGCCCCAGGCTCCAGCTGCCTGGTGTCCCCTTATAAGCTGAATTTTTTACCTCCTGGACCCTAGTCCATCCAAGACTTTGGAAGGAGAGCAAAAGTAGTGTACACAGTGTGTAAAGGTGTATAACCAAGTGCTAGGGGTGTGTGGGTGGTACTGGGACAGGGCCAGCTGGGGACTACTTCATTCTTGACATTTGTGGAACAGCCAGCTGGTTTTAGTACTGCTCTGAGGTTCCCCGCAGAGCACAGCCCAGCCCAGCCTCACCTGCACAGGGCCCACCCCCACTGCCTGCCCCTACACTGCCCACCCACCTTGAGGGGAAACGGGCTGGCATGTTTTAGGTGGTGATGCTGGGGCCTAGTTCAAACCTTTGTCCCAAAGATAAAAGTGACACATGGACACACACAACTCACACGTATCAGAGCCTTGCTATTTTAAGAATGTACTTTATACAAAATAACCAGTTCATATGGAAATAAATCTACAGACCTCTGAAGATCAAAAAGCTTTTTAAAAAGTTCTTTTAAAAAATTATCCAAACACACAATATTGAACTAACTATTGAGGTAAGTGTCGCTCTCAGTGAAACAGGGAATCAGCAGACCACGACAAAATATACACAATATAAAAATAAATAGCATTCCCCTTTCCAGTACTGGCCAGGAAATTTCACACGGCTTTTGCAGCAGGAGCAAAGAATCCCTGACACTGTGTGCCGCAGGCTGGTGGAGACTGGCCTGGGCTCCCAGGAGCTGTGTGCAAGGCAGGAGAGTGAGGTACCTGAGTCCCAGCTAGGGAAAAGGGGTCACACGAAGGATACCGAATGGGGTTCAGCATTTCAATAACTTACTCAACATCCATACCCCCTGTTCCCAACCCCATCCCACCCTTTCCAAAAACACATGCAGGACAATTAGTTGGTTATCAGGCATTTCTACTTAAAAGTTCAGTCAGTCCCCTGGTACGCAGTGAGAGACAAAGACGAGCTGGGGAGATAGCCCCTCTAAATTTCTGGTTAGCAGAGACCTAAAAGCAGAGACAGGTAAACACCCAACCTGGAGACAAAGCTTGTATCACAGCTTCATGTAAGAGATGACATGCAGAAATGTTCACTCAAGTTCTGTTTTCCCAAATGAAAAGCAGGGCAAGACTTGGTGTCCTAAGGCTTCATATTACAGAGAGTCCAACCCACCAAAAAAGGAAAAAGGATTTATCATGCAGCAAATCTCAATCACATTCTTAGTTCCTAGACAGTTATGTGAGCCCAGGAATAAAAGCCTCTGCCTGCTCAAACCCAATTCCCAGTATTCTCACTGCAGTGTTGAACAGAAAGCTATTAGCTGGGACTGCATTCCAGAAACCCCCGAGGCGGAACAATCATTAAACTCACACATACATGGAGCTGACTTCCTCACTGGAGGTCCATGCAGAAGCTGGCAGGGGTGAGCGGACTGACACAGTCACAAGGTGGGGGTGGTAGCAATAATGCTCGAAAACTCTAAGCCTTCATTTCTTTGAAAGCATGTCAGCATTCTGACACTATGTAACTGTCCTTGTCTTGGGACTGCTCGGTAAGACTTGCTGTGAAATTTCAGATTAGGTAGGTCTTAAGAGCAGTATATTATTTATAGATTTGAATTTTCATTAAGGGAAAAAAGGGGAAGGAAAATTCAACCAAGTGGTATGGATCGAGAGCTTGTTTCTGACATTGGTGATGACTGCAACACTGGGATTTCGCACGTTATGGACAGCACTTTGCATCCTCTTTGACTCCAGGAGTTACCATAAATGATAATATAGCAGACACATGCCATGGGGTAATGACACCTATTAGTAATGAGAAGCATTTCCAAGGTCTGAGCACTAGGCCCCGGTGAATCGACGCTGAAAGCTGCGGTCTGAGTGAACAAAGGTACACACACCCCCTACAGATCTTCAGGTTTTCAGTGAACGTAAACATGAAGAGGAGCATGACAGAGTTTTGTCTTCTGAGAGCTTGGGCTCAGCAGGAATAAAAGAATCATGACTAAGAAGCTCATGTGCACTGACTGAACCAAACCAGTGTGATTAAGGAGAGGAAGAATGGCTTTAATTTTATTTTCAGAAGGTGGGACGGAAGAAGTTATATGAACAAGAATCTGCACATTTTGCCCTGACTCTTCACATGCATCTACCATAATAAATTTCAGCCAACAACTACTTTTTAAAAGAACAGACTCTGAGGGAAAAACAAACAACAAACCCAAACCAGAAACCTTTCAAAAAGCTTTACTTTTCTTTCTGGGTTGTTTATTCCTCCTGGGTCTTAGAGAAAAAGATCCTAACTTATTAACAATGCTAATAAAGGCTAGCCAGGACTGTTCAATCCAGACAGGTGTGTGAGTTTCCTCATTCCCCGTGGAGCCCAGCTCCCCACTCCTGGGGACTCCCGAGAGCTGACCACAGCATGCCATGTGAGAGTCCTCCCAGCCCGAAAGCGGACCATTTTTAGGACCTCCTCACACACTACTTTCTAGTTATAACATATCACACACCACCACCCCCTCATGGAGAAGAGGGCAAATGGATCTGCATCTGTTTAAGACACTTGGGAAGAGAAGTGCCAGAGGAGAAAGATAGGAGAGAAGACAAGGTCCTGCTTGGGAGAGGAGGGCTCAGCAGTTGCCAGCAGCTCCCCGGTCACATGTGCTCCTGCAGTCTTGCAGCTCCTGACTGCCTGAGGCAGATCTGCACCTCAAAGACCAGTCAAAGCTCAGGAGACAGCAGACAAGGGCTGAAGTGCTGGTACCTGTGATGCACGACCCAGCTCCCACATGGGGCATAATCAGGTTGGCAAGTCTGCTGTTGCCCCTGCTCCCAGTGTTATGATACAGTAGTTCAATTCTTGATATTGTTCTTCCTTAACATTTTCTCACCTCTCTATATACTAAGAAGGCTCAGGATAAAAGAATTGACTGATTACTTCCTATATTGTTCACAGCTTTTCTCTAGCAACAGGTAACGGGGTAAGGGGCTGGGAGAGGAGAAAAGGTTACCTTGAACGGGGGCGGGGGGGGGGTTGGGGGGGGAGGAAAATGGGCACAGATCAGCCCAACTATTGCTTATGGTCCACTCCTCCCCACACCCCAGGGTCCTTTAGCACAAAGCAATGCCTTCAACCTCAGCACCAGGGGAACAGGCCCTGTGGCTACTGTGCTCCCTGTCAGGCAGCAGCCAAAGGCCTCTCTCACACACTAATGTTCATGTGAGAAGATGAAGGCTGTCGGCGGCACAACGCTCCGGGTCTAGACCGACTCTAACTAGACCTGAGCCAGCTATCAAGACCAATTGGTCTTTCTCTCCTCCCTGCTTCTACACAGACACAAAAACAGGAGGAGTAATGCATCGGCCATGTGAACTTATCCTAGGCTCAAGAGCTGAACCATGTTTTTCCTACAGGGACAGTGCTGACCTCTTCATGCTTCCAAACCAGATCATGCCAGTGACAGCTTTCTAACCAGAATTAGGACCAAAGGAGAACACAGCCTCCAAACTCATTCCACTTAAAAAGCATACCAAATTTAAAACTGGAGTCTGTTACGAAAAATTCTGTATTTTTGCACATCACATCTTAAAGGCTCCTGTGTTCCCTATGCAACTCTCAATCCTGCTGAGCCATAAGCCACAGTGCCAGCTCAATAATCATTCCCTTATTTGTATGAGTTTCCTTTACACCGGAGCTGGTGTCTTGGGTTCCATCTGTATAACATGGATGTTTGCAGTTTGTTTCTTTTCCTAAATAGCATAGCAAACTTTAAACATGACAGTTCCATGTTTCATCAAGGATGCTGGAATTGGAGGGAAAGATTCTAATGGCCCCTCACAAGGCTGAATTTGTAAGAAACTAGGGCAGATTAATATTATATGGAAGCTTTTCTACTATCCCAAAGGCATGCTTAAAAATATGCTATTCTTTACAAAAACCTGTTAATTTCAGGGCATTTTTCCTTAGGTTTTTTTTTTTTTTTTTTTTTTCCCTTTGTGGGATATTCGAAGTTTAAAACAGGAGTCCTAACTTTGGTGGCATCTCAGCTAAAATCAAATACAGAATGCTAAACAAGAACAATCCAGTGTAATTCACTTCTAAAACCATAACAAAGTAATTTAATACTGTAGAATTGTTTCCTATCACAGATATGACAAATGAGTTCCAAGAACTTGTTCCTGAAAGCTATTTTAAATCACCATGACTTATTTTACTATGATTCACTTAACATGAATTAAAACTATATATACTGAGATATTCCTAAATTCAAACTGTAAATCTATAGAATACATTTTTCCTATTCAAAACTGTGCAATTTCTTTATTGATACTAACATATACAAACCTGAGTAGTCACTCCACAAAATGTGATTCGTGCCAGAAAGCTTTGTGTGATGTCTACCAGATCACAGGCCCAGCAGGTCTGTGAAGAGGATGATTCATTTTATACTCTAATAAGCAAAACACTCTAGTGATCCCAATTCCTGATACTGGTTTACAGCTATCCGGTAGGGCTGGTGGCAAATCAGGAAGGGCACTGCTCTCTGAAATCCAGGCTCTGGGCCACTGGATGAGAGGCAGACTGTCTTCTAGGCTGACGCTTCTGGGAGGCCGTGCGTGAGCACTCCGCCTCTAAACCGAGACACTCAACAGTCAGGGGGCAGTGCAACGGTACCCTCTCGGGCTGATTGGAAAGAAGGCCTTTAACGAACAAAGGACGGCTAGCCACTGAAAAAACAGTGACAATTTACAGGAGTAAACTTTTCCTACCCTCTTCTCCAGCTCCCGAAAGTATTCAGTGTGACATGATTGTAAACAGATAAGGATCACTCTAGTGCTGTGTGCCCACCACAGTTAGGACTTCCATTTCTTCCACATCCCCACCCACCCTTCCCACCTATGTACAATACATTCACCACCAACAACAAAAATTATTTTTAAAAGGCAACATGAAAATTCTGTAAACTGGACCCAGCTCCAAACACATTAATACTACGAGTAGTCCCTTCCCCAAATATATACCTGAGTTTAGCTGCTCATAAAAGTTTAGAAGCACCACTCCATTCTTAAGTGTGACCCCCACCCCCAAGTTTAAGATGATTTTCCCTGAACGAGAGTCTCAGGACTTAGAACAGCCATCACTAATTTCAGTTCATTTGTTCTTGACCATCAGACATACGAGAGATCCCCAACCAAGGACCTTTGCAAGCTGGTGTTAGTCTAAGGAGTATGCTTCTAAGGCTCCAGGAAAGGCTCCAGCTCTTGGTCGGCGAGATGGGATGCACTGTGAAGGGGTGTGGCAGGGTAACAGGAATAGAGATGGGCAGGGATCATTTCCCTAAATTCTCCATGTTCCAGTCTTCATGTGCAGCTTTCTGTTTCCTTGGGGTTTATTTCCTCCTTGGACTAGCTCTGAGAGACAATTAAAGACAATTAAGCAAAATTAACAACTGTGTTGTTTAAAGTAATTCAATAAGCCAAAGAGCTGTACATGTTCCTCTCCATCAGGGAAAGTGGCTTGGTCTTGTTTTAGCTGTCACATTTTACTTCCAGAGGGTGGGCTCTCAGGCTCCAGACCTCCGCCTGCAGACCCCCAACCTCAGCTCTCAGGAGCAGTAGGACTCCCCGCACACTAGGGGATGAAACTGATGTTGCTGATGACAATTACTTCACAGTGGTCAAGGAAGAGGGGGAAGTGAGACAGTGCATGGAGAGAGCCGGAACGCAGTGACTGGCACACAAGAAGCACTTGAAGGGAGCTACTTTTAAAAATCTGAATGTGTTGTCTCTCTCAGATGAAATAGGTGGAAAGAGATAAAAAAAATACAAATCTATCATATCAAAATAAATGCTAGTGGCCAATTTGGAAAAATGAGGCTTGAACAATCCCCAAACAGCTGGTTACCACAAGAAGAGAAACACATGGAAACAATACAGAAGCTACTTCCGAGGTGGTCATCTCGTTTTTTCCCCACTGTGGAATCCATTGGGAGCACGGGGCCCGAGTAGCCCTTTCTCCTTGGCTGGCAGTAGGACATGACGCACTTTCCAGTTCAAGGTCCTCTATTAACAGGACATCTTAAAAGATTTTCTCAGAGTCACGATAAACTCACAATGAACATTTCGTGTTCCCTGGAATCGCAACAGAAGTTCTAAGTTTTGATAATTTTTACCTGATCGAGAGGAAGTGTGGGGGGCTTATGTGGTGGTATCTCTTCCTGGGACGCTGCTGGTGCTGGGGTCTTTGGGAACGAGGACTGTGACTGGCCTGGATGCATTTGCATTCTATAGCCACAAGAAAAGAGCAGTTAAGAATTAATGAAGACATACTAATTAGAAAGGAAAGAGATACTTCAATTACAAAAATCTCAGGCAGATACTGCCTTAATTATCTAGGAATGAATCATGGAATTGATATGAGAAGAAAGTGACATTTTGTGCCCCCAGGTGTGATGCAGTCAGTACATGACACCACCTAGGAGGGCTCTTGACATGGGTTTAACTGGACTCCAAAAGGAGGGAACAATGAGAAGAATCCAAAATCTGGGACATCATACATGAGAACTAGCCTCGAATCTTTGAAAAACAAAATGGAACAAAACAAAGATAGAATCCACGTTGTAAATTAAGAGACTAAACAGAGCAACCAAATGTATTTACATTCATCTTACATGGATCTTGGCTGGCGGAGGGGAGATAAAACAAACACAGCTATAAAAGACATTTTGGGGACAACTGGAGAAATTAAATAAGGACTCTACATTAAACCACTATCAGTGCTATTTTCTGCAGGTGGAGTAACAGTTTGATATTGTGCTCCAGGAGAATGTCATTATCCCTAGCAAATGCAAGCAGTCATAAAGTCGGCAACTTACTTCCCAATGGTTTAAAAGAAAAGACAAAGAAACAAAACAAACATATTTAGTGAGGTATAAAATTAACATGGCAAAATGTTAAATGCAGAAGAGGTCTTGTAGGTAAGCTTAGGCTGGCACTGAAGAGGGGCACATTAGTGTGGGCACATTGGATGGTACTGTTTTTTTTTTTTTTTTAAATATTTTATTTTATTTATTTGACACAGAGAGAGAGAGATCACAAGTAGAGCAGCAGACAGAGAGAGAGGGGGAAGCAGGCTCCCTGCGGAGCAGAGAGCCCGATGCGGGACTCGATCCCAGGACCCTGAGACCATGACCTGAGCCGAAGGCAGCGGCTTAACCCACTGAGCCACCCAGGCGCCCCAATGGTACTGGTTTTGAGATTAGGCTTCATAACCTTAATGTAAACAACTTCATTCAAACATCTTTTATATATTACTAATTTGAAAATCTCCTGGATTACAGATCACCTCACTGAGTCTTAAAAACATCATTATTTGGAAAATTCTCAAGGAGACTGTATTTGACTTGTTTTACTTCTGGATAAACCTGTTTCTTTATTCAGTGTTGGGGGAGAAGTGAGAGTTAAGGGATAAATCCTGAACATTACAGATGACCTCCCTCAACCTCAAGGTTTGAGAAAGACCTATTTTACCTTGACCAGAGTATCTGAACTTAGCACCAATGCTGACACCTCTGCCTATGGCTCTCCAACCGTGGCTATGACGTTTCCAGTCTCAAAACTAACTGAACAGTCATTTACATGCCAGTTCACTTTCATGAGGGAAAAAAATGCCAAAGATAAAATCAGACTCTAGGGCAGCAACATTTCTATTACGTCTCTAGTTATCAAGGATTCCCATGCCTTCCTTGGACCCAGACCACTAAAGGTTATCACCTTCATTTCTAAGGCCATTTTTCTTTCTAAAACTAATATCTATTCTTTTCTCAGGAAAAAACCAAAACAAAACAACCCAACAAAAAACAAAAGCCAAGGAAACCATTTAATGTAATCTTACCCCGATGGTCTGTACATTTCCTGGAAAGGTCCCCTTATTCCACTTCCAGTGCCAATTTGTTCCATCATTACAGCTTGAAAGTGACCCAAGCCCTCTTCCTGGCAGCGATAGATGGGGCCTTCCTGAGAGAGGCCGTTGGGCTGGGCAGCCACTGGATGATGAGGCGGGTGAGCAGTCACGGGGGAAGAGTAAGCCCTGGGCTGGAAATGACTGGTGGGCCTCTGAGGTGTGTAAGGAGGCCCCGTCTGTAGCATCACACCATGAGGCTGGAAAGTTGATGAACCAAATCCCATACCTGAACTCAGAGGTGGAGGAGGAGTTCCATAAAGATACTCGCTTGCTGACAATGAGCTCTGCCGCTTAGTAGCTGCATTATGGTTGTCCAGGTCTAAAAACTCTTTGGGACTCTCTGGCCTCTCCATAGATTCATCCAACTTGTCTTCCTCTGGACCAGGATTCTGCCCATCAGTTGAGACTACTTTAGCAGCCACTGCATCCATTTGGGTTGGGGAAGTTAAGGCAGCATTCAGTGTCTCACAGCCTTGCAGATTAGCCAAGGTGCTCTTATCTGAGAAGAGGGGCCTTGGTGGGGGGGCTGGATTAGGTGGGAGCCCACTTGGACTTCCCGGGGGATGAAGATGTCTCTGCCAGTCAGAAAAGCCCTGTGGACACGGATAATAAGGAGTTCGCTGATAGTGATGGTAGGAAGGCTGAGGTGGTGACTGGTAGGAATACCTCATTCCTTGGTGGGGGCGATACCGGGGAAAGACTCCAGAATGAGGGTTGTTAGACTGAAAGCCCCTAGGGGGGAAATGCTGAGGATGGGATACTGAGGGTTTACTTCCCATCACAGGGCCCAAACCTTGCAGGCCTGGACTGATGTGGTAATGTGTAGCTGAATTTGGATATTCCAGGCCAGGCATGTACAAAGGGGAAAACTGGCTTACGGTGCCTCCCATCAGACTGGGGTCTGTGTTGGGAGGTGTGGCTGGGTTCTGCCTTGTACATGGCATGGTTTCTGGTAGCGTTTTGCCTCTGGGGCAGAGTGGCTTTTCTGAACCACTACCACCAAGGCCTTTCCCTTCTGAGCCACAAGGGGATGCTTCAACAATCAGTCCATTTTCGGGGAGAGCCCCTCTCTCTGCCAGAGTGGAGAGGTCTCGCATACACCCCTGTGCGGCTGGGCTGGTAGAGCCACTCTCCATGGGCCATGTGTTCTTGCTCTTTGTTGCCTTCCAGTTGTCGCCAGATTCTGAGGAGTCGCTTTTGAGCTCTGGGCCCTCTGTTTCCCTTTCTTGTGGTGAGCTCTGCCTGGTACAGTCGGTCTGCAAGGGAGGTGTAGGGTGAGGTAGCTGTTTGAGGTACACCCCCTCTGAAGCACCCATGTTTGGTGGTTTCTCCTCAAGCCCAGGCAAGGGATCTGCTGTAAGAAAAATGTAGAACAAAATAGTAATTCAGTAGCTGAAATGACAACACTGATGGGGATGGTAGTGAAAAGAACATGAAGGCAGTCAGACAGGGACAGGTGGGGCTGAGGTGGATATATGGCAATTCAAGCATCAGCTAAAAATTTTGAGAGTCCCTGAAAGGATTCATGATGTTGAGGCCTTTGTAAACTCCCCCTTATAGACCAAGAAGTAAGACCTAGCACCTCTATAGCTACTCATAGGGTCTGCGAAAGAATGGAGATGTCCCTGCCTCTCTCTTGCTGTGCTGTGAGCGTGAGGTAATTCAGGTACATGCATGTCCTTTATGGAGATACAATAAGAACCAGAACATGATGGATCTATATCAAGAGGGCTGCATCCTGACATCTGCCCCATCAGAACGTATGTTCCACAGCAGCACGGACTCTGTTTCCTTCCCCACCACTCTTTGTAGAAATTTACTACACACAAATAAATTAATTTACTAGGCTCAAATGCTTAATTACAAACTCAGGATTCTTTACATTGCTAATGTGTCAGACCAGAAATATGGTCTTATTTTATAATTTTTCAAGTAGAACAGAGCTGTTGCTCACGTGTGATCTAAATATAATTATAAAAACGGATGTAAAAACAGATCGTAAAGACAAGATTAAAGATTCATACATTACAACTTTTAAAGACCCACTAAAATCTCAGTCAACTAATGAACTAGTGCTGGTTGAAAAATCAAAGGTAAAAGTTATACAACGATATTTAAATCTACACTTCTCATTATTTTGTCAACATAAAACATGGAAACTAACAAATAGACTTATTCACAGTTTCATCAGAGGGTGAATTCCAGACCTTATTTGAAATCAGTATTAGACTGATTAGCTAGAGTTGGTGGTCACAAAACAGGCCTTCCCTCAAAACGAACACTTTTAAAAAGTAAGTCTGAGGGGCGCTGGGTGGCTCAGCTGGTGAAGCATCTGCCCTTGGCTCAGGTCCTGATCCCAGGGTCCTGGGATTGAGTCCCAAATTGGGTTTCCTGCTCTGTGGGGAGCCTGCTTCTCATTCTTTCTCTCAAATGAATAAATTAAAAAAAAAAAGAAAAAGAAGAAGAAAAGAAGGAAGTCAAGGTTGGGGAAGATGGCAGGGTAGGAGGATCCTAAGCTCATCTCCTCTCATGGATACAACCAGATAACTAGGTAACACCCATATCAGCATAAATAACCCAGAAAAAAACTTGAAAACTGTCAAAATGGACTCTCCATAGCTAAATGTAGAGCAGAGGCCACATCACAGAGGGTGTGAAGGACAGAGATGTTGTCAGGAGCCAAGTGGATCCTTGGGATTGTCCTCTGTGCACCAGCACAGAGAAGAGGGCAGAGGAGATCCCAAGCCAGGAACCCCAGGCATGGGGGAACTGAACGGTTAAAATCAATCCCTGTAACATTCGGCTTTGAAAACCAGAGGGGCCCAAGAATCTGGGGACTTATTAACACCTTATTAAAACTCAGTGGGGGCGCTGCCTGCCTGGCTCAGTGGGTTAAAGCCTCTGCCTTCAGCTCAGGTCATGATCTCAGGGTCCTGGGACCAAACCCTGCATTGGGCTCTCTGCCCGGCAGGGAGCCTGCTTCCTCCTCTCTCTCTGTCTGCCTCTCTGCCTACTTGTGATCTTTGTCTGTCAAATAAAAAAATAAAATCTTAAAAAAAAAAAAAAAACACCAAAAAACTCAGGGGGCTCAGCTCAGTGAGAGCTAGGATGGTAGAGTCCCTGCCCTTCAAGAGACAGTACAACAGTGCCACTGAGGTTGAGCATAGAAGCAGCAGTGTGAAAAATACCTGACATATGTGGAAAGGAGATTTATTTACTAGTGAGTGTATATTGGAGGGGCAGGGATCTTTGGGAGACCTCTCTAAGAACAAAAGAGCTGGCCGACACCATTTTCTCCTCTGCTCCCAGCCTAGATAAATGGACACCTGAAGGAACCAGTGCAGGGCCAACACTGGTTACAGAGCGAACAGTTTGCCTCTCCCCAACGTTCTCCTACAGAAATACCGCCTCCATCCAAGCCTGGGCAGCTGCAGTGCTCTTCTGCAATGGACTGATGCAGAGCTTCCTGACACTCCATGGGCCTGTTCCCGCATTTTCCTGTTGACTTGGCACCTCCAATATGCCCTTGGCTGGAGCCCACCCAAAGCAGTGCTGCAAGCCTGGAGAAGTGCAAGCAGCCAGGACAAGGACCAGCACCCCTGCAGAGAGACTCCTTCCCTGGAGAGAGGGTAAGATAACCACACATAACAATGCCACCGAGGCCCCCTGCACTGGGCAGGGGGCAGACAGCTATTTTGACTGAAAGCCATCCCCACCAATGAAAGCTTCTTGGAGGACAACACATGGAAAGCACCCAGCAGTTTGGTGCTACCTCACCTCTGGCAAATGCCTGGTCTGACTCAACTCAAGCCCAGGGTGGCGCCAGACTGGCCCACTAACAACACAGGGATCAAACCCTGCCCACAAAAGGCAAACAGAGCCACTGCACATGACTGGACTGAAAGCAAATGTGGCTCACTCACAACAGCAGGGTGCACACAACACACACAGGAGAAACCCCTGAAGTGCCAGGTTCTGAACAGGGGTTTGCACTTCACAAGGCCATTACTTCCAAGAGCAGAGGACACAGCTGATTTTCCTAACATACAGAAACAGACACAGAGATTCATATAAAATGAAGAGATGAGGAGTATTGTCCCAAAGGAAAGATCAGGACAAAAATCACAGCAAGAAAACAAAATGAAATGGAAGTAAGTAATATGCCTGATAGAGAATTTAAAGTAATGGTCACAGAGATTTTCACTGGACCTGAGAAAGGAGTGGAGGACCTCAATGAGACCCTCAAGAAAGCTAGAAAACAAAAAAGAACAAATCAGAGATAAAGAACACAATAATTGAAATTAAAAATACACTACAGTGGATTAATAGTACACTAGAGGAAGAAGAAAGAATCAGAAACTTGCAAGACAGAATGCGATTAAACTGAATAGGTGAAAAAAAAAAGAAAACAGACTTAGAGAACTCAGTGACAACCATTACATGTAATAATAATGACATTATATGGATCCCAGGAGAGAATAGGGGGAGGAAAATTATTTTGAAGAAATAATAGCTGAAAACTTCCCAACTCTGGGAAGGAAACAGAAATCCAGATCCAGGAGGCACAGAGATACCCCAACAAAATCAACTCCAGGAGGTCAACATGAAAACACACAGGAATTAAAAAGACAAACATGTAGTGAGAAAGAATTTTTAAAGTAAGAAAGACAAAAAGAAAATAGTTACAGAAAAGAGAAACCCTGTAAGACCATAAGCTCATTTTTCAGCAGAAACTTTACAGGCTAGAAGGGAATGACAGGATAGTACTGAAAGTGCTGAAAGAAAAAAACACCAGCAGCTAAGAATTCTTTATCCATTCAGACTAGGAGAGATTCCCTGACAAACAAAAGTTAAAGGAATTCAACACCACTACACCAAACCTATCAGAAATGTTAAAGGGAACTCTGAGTGGAAAGGAAGACCATAAGCAGGAATAAGAAAAGTAGGAACACAAAAGCAGTAAAATGATCTACAAAAATCAGTCAAGTGATTCATAAAATAAAAGAATATGAAGTATGACTCAATATGCCTAAAACCTGGGGGAGTTGTGGAGGCATGGTGGCAATAAAGAACAGGTTCAAACTTAAGTGACCATCAGCTTAATACAGACTGCTATATGCAGAAGATGGAATATAAATACCTAATAGTAACCACAGATCAAAAATCAGTAACTGATATGCAAAAAATACAGAGAAAGGAATCCAAGTATATCAGTACAGAACACCAGCAAACCATGAAAGATAGCAAGAGAAGAAAGGAACAGAGAACTACAAATATATTCATAAAACAAGTAATAGTATCATTATGTATATACCTATCAATAACTACTCTGAATGTAAATGGACTAAATGTTCCAATCAAAAGATACAGGGTGATGTAATGGATTAAAAAAAAAAGACCCTTCTATATGGTGCCTATGAGAGACTCATTTCAGAGTGAAAAACATGCAGACTGAAAGAAAAGGGATGGAGAATTTATCATGCAAATGGATGTCAAAAGAAACCCGAGATAGCAATATTTTAATCAGACAAGATATATTTTATTTTTTTAAAAAGATTTTTATTTATTTATTTGACAGAGAGACAGCAAGAGAGGGAATACAAGCAGGGGGAGTGGGAGAGGGAGAAGCAGGCTTCCCGCTGAGCAGGGAGCCTGATTTGGGGCTTGATCCCAGGACCCTGGGATCATGAACTGAGCCTAAGGCAGCTGCTTAATGACTGAGCCAGCCAGGCACACTGACAAAAAAAACTTTAAACAAAGACTGTAAAAAGAAAAAAAGAAGGACACTGCAAAATCATAAAGGGAAGATTCAACAAGATGTAGCAATAGTAAATATTTATGTACCAAACATGGGAGCACCGAAATACATAAAGTCGCTAATAGCAAACATATAGGAAGTAATGGATAGGAATATAGTAATAGCAGGGGAATTTCACACCCTACTTATATCAATGGACAGATCATCCAAACAGAAAATCAACAAGGAAGGAGTGCTTTTATTTTGTTTTTTAGAGTTGGGGAGAGGCAGAGGGACAAAGAATCTTGGGTGGATTTTTTTTTTTTTTAATTATTTGAGAGAGAGAAAACAGAAACGAGTGGGGACAGAGGCTGAAGGACAGGGAGAAGCAGACTCCTTGATGAGCACAGAGCCGGATGCTGGGCTTGATCCCAGGAACCTGCAATCATGACACGAGTCAGAGGCTTAAGTGACTGACCTACCAGGTGCTTCTCGACAGAGAGAATCTTAAGAAGGCTCCATACCCAGCAGTGAGCCTGATACCAGGCTCGATCTCACTACCTAAAGCTGAAATCAAGAATCACCCAGGTGTCTGGCCAGTGGCTTTTTGAATGACATAACATCCAGATCTAATTGATACATTTTAAACATTCCATCCTAAAACATCAAAATACATACTCCTTTCAAGTTCATATGGAACATTCTCCAGAAGAGATCAAATGGTAGGTCACAAAACAAATCTCAACAAATTTGAAAAGACTGGAGTCATACCATGCATCTTTTCTGATCATAACATTATCAAACTAGAAATCTACCACAAGAAGAAATCTGGAAAGAACAAAAGTACATGGAGGTGGGACACCTGGGTGGCTCAGTTGGTTAAGGGTCTGCCTTCAGCTTGGGTCATGATCCCAGGGTTCTGGGATCAAGTCCCACACTGGGCCCCCTGCTCAGCTGGGGGCCTGCCTCTCCCCCTGTCCCTCCCCCCACTCATCCTCTCTCTCTCTAATAAACAAAGAAAATCTTAAAAAAAAAAAAAGAGCACAGATATTGTTAAGATTTCCATGTCACCCAAAGCAATCTATAAATTCAATACAATCTCTATTAAAACACCAACAACATTTTTCACAGAACTAGAACAAATGATCCTAAAATTTGTATGGAACCACAAAAGACCCCAAATAGGCAAAGTAATCAGGACAAAGAAAAACGAAGGTAGAGCTGTCCCAGTCCCAGATATCAAGCTATACTACAAAGTGGTCATAACCAAAACAGAATCATAGTGGCACAAAAAAAGACACATAGATCAAGGGAACAAAACAGCCCAGAAATGAACCCACAATTATATGGTCAATTAATCCTTCACCAAAGAGGCAAGGATATGCAATGTGAAAAAGAGAGTCTCTTCAACAAATGGTGCTCAGAGAACTGAACAACCACTTGCAAAAGAGGATAGACAGGTCTCCAGAGGCAATGGAAACAAAAGTAAAAATTAAGTATGGGGACTACATGAAAATAGAAAGATTCTGCATAGCAAAGAAAATAATCAATAAAACTAAAAGGAAACAGAGGAAGACATTTGCAAATGACATATCTGATAAAGGGTTAATATCCAAAATATATAAAGAACTGGTAGAACTCAACACCCCAAACCCAAATAATCCAATTAAAAATGGGCAGAAGACATGAACATGCATTTCTTCAAACAAGACATTTAGATAGCCAAAGGACACATGAAAATATGCTCAACATCACTTATCATAAAGGAAATGCAAATTGAAACCACAATGAGATATCACTTCATACCCATCAGAATGGCTAAAATAAAAAAAACCATAAGAAACTAAAAATGTTGGTGAGGATGTAGAAAAAAATGAACCCTTGGACACTGTTGGTGGAAATGCAAACTGGTACAGCCACTCTAGAAAACAGTATTGATGTAACTCAAAAAAAAATAAAAATAGAATTAGCATACGATCCATTAATTCCACTACTGGGTATTTATCCAAAGAATATGAAACACTAATTTGAAAAGGTTTATATGCATCCCTATGTTTACTGTAGCACTATCTACGCTAGTCAAGATATGGAAGCCCGGGTCTACTAAAAGATGGATGAAGAGGTAGTATGTATACACAATGGAATATTACTCAGCCACAAAATAATGAATGTTGCTACTTGCATCAATGTAGATGAAGGGTATAGTGCTAAGTGAAATAAATCAGTCAGATAAAGACAAATACCATATGATTTCACTCATACATGAAATTTAAAAACAAAACAAAACAAATGAACAAAGAAAAAGAGAGACAAACCAAAAACAGACTCTTAACTACAGAGAACAAACTGGTGGTTACCAGAGGGGAGGCAGTGGGAAGATGGGTGAAATAGATGATGGAGATTAAGAGCACACTTATCACGAGGAGTACTGAGTAATGTATTCAAGTGCTGAATCACAGTAACTCTGTATGTTAACTATAGTGGAATTATAGTTTAAAAAAAAAGTATTAGTACATAGCTAAATAAATAAAAACAAAAACTAATTCTGAGTTCTAGGCCTACCATCAATTTTAGGTGGACTATTCATATCTGATAAAAGATCAGTCTTCATTTTTTTAAATGATTTTATTTACTGAGAGTGAATATGAGTGCAAATGGGGGGAGGGGAAGATGGAGAGATTCTAAAGCAGAGTCCATGCTGGGCACAGAGCCTGACACAGGGCTTAACCTCATAACCCTGAGATCATGACCTGACCCTAAATCACAAGTCAGATGCTTAAGTGACTGAGCCACCCACATGCCCTTCTCCAGTTATATATTGAAAAAAATAATATACATGGTGGACATCTATCCTAGAAAGAAGCACTAATTACAAATAGTATTCATCTTCTCAATTTTCAGGTTAATCTCTCACCCTTTTTAAAGATTTTATTTACTTATTTGAGAGACAACAAGAGAGTAAAAGAGAGAGAGAGCACAAGCAGCGGGGAGGAGCAAAGGGAGAAGCAGATCCCCAATGAGCAGGGAGTATGACATGGGGCTTGATTCCAGGACCTGGGGATCATGACCTGAGCCTAAGGTATTTCTAAGAAATCCCTTCAAGCTTTGCTTCTTAGTAGCTACAAACATGTGTCCCAGGAATAGAATAATGGAAATAATTAGACTTTAAGTACTGAAAACTTATCCTATAATGATAATGTTTAAGATAGTCATTTTTTTTCTTTTTTTTTTTTTTTAAAGATTTTATCAATTTATTTGACAGAGAGAGATCACAAGTAGACAGAGAGGCAGGCAGAGAGAGAGAGAGAGAGGGAAGCAGGCTCGCCGCTGAGCAGAGAGCCCGATGCGGGACTCAATCCCAGGACCCTGAGATCATGACCTGAGCTGAAGGCAACGGCTTAACCCACTGAGCCACCCAGGCGACCCAAGATGGTCATTTTCTTAATTAATTTTTATTTTTATTTATTTTTAAAAAGATTTTATTTATTTGACAGACAGAGATCACAAGTAGGTAGAGAGAGAGGGGGAAGCAGGCTCCCCGAAGAGTAGAGAGCCCGATGTGGGGCTTGATCCCAGGACCCTGGGATCATGACCGGAGCCAAAGGCAGAGGCTTTAACCCACTGAGCCACCCAGGCACCCCTCTTAATTAATTTTTAAATTTTTAAATAAACATATAAAGTATTTTTATCCCCAGGGGTACAGGTCTGTGAATCGCTAGGTTTACACATTTCACAGCACTCCCCATAGCATGTACCCTCCCCAATGTCCATAACCCCATCACCCTCTCCGGATCCCCCTCCCAAGAGTGTCATTTTTAAAGGCACTTTGATGATGTAGTGGTTGAGAGCATGGATGCTGGATCTAGTGGGTCTGGATACAAATCTCAGCTCTATCACTTACTAGCGAGTTGAAGGCAAAGAGCTTTGTGCCTCAGATTTTCCATCTGTGTAAACAAGTGTAATATAACAGCAGCAAGGGGCGCCTGGGTGGCTCAGTGGGTTAAGCCTCTGCCTTCGGCTCAGGTCATGGTCTCAGGGTCCTTGGATCGGGAGGCGGGGAGCCTGCCTCCCTCCTTCTCTGTCTGCCTCTCTGCCTACTTGCAATCTCTCTCTGTTAAAAAAAAAAAAAAAAAAAATGCAGCAGCGGGGTGCCTGGGTGGTTCAGTAGGTTAAAGCCTCTGCCTTCGGCTCAGGTCATGATCTCAGGGTCCTGGGATCGAGCCCCACATTGGGCTCAGCAGGGAATCTGCTTCTTCCCTCTCTCTCTGCCTGCCTCTCTGCCTACTTGTGATATCTCTCTCTATCAAATAAATAAAATATTAAAAAAAAAAAAAGAAGCAAACTCAAAGCGCGTTCTGAGAACTGATTTACTCTATCTACAAGTCTCAAGAACAGTAAGGACTACATCACTACCAGAAATCCTTTCAGATCTCTGGACCAATACTATGATTCGCTCAACCCTGAATGAGTAGTTCAAGAAACTAGAAAGAAGTTTGACAGTCTTGGTAAAAAAGATTCCTCATGAATTAATGGTTTAAATGTTAGACATCAGACAAAAATGATGATGTAAATTACCTCGGTCATTCTCAGGCTCTTGTGTTTCACTGCTATCCTGTGTCCTCCCAGGGTTCCCCAAGGTAGGCTTGGGGGCTGACACACTTACTGATGTCGAGTGAGCTACCTGTGAAAAAGGGCCAGGTAAATGGGGGGGTGTAGGCTGTCGGGGGTGGTAAGGCACACCTGGTGGGCAAACTCGGGAAGAGAGCTGCTGCATGGCAATCATCTCTGGGCTGTCCATCATGGAGTCCCCTCCTTGCACCCCCCGCAGAGCATGGGCAGGTGCTCCAAAAAGAGAACTTGGTGTTGGGGCTGGAGGTGGCTGTAACCGATGTCCACCAGATTTACAGGGTGGTCGCATATACCCTGAAGAAGCAACTCCATGAGGTAGAAAACTTGATTGTTCAGTCCACTGGTTTGGGGGAAGAGCAGGTCTCATCACTCGGGAATCCATCATATGACCAAGAGCTCGAGGCTGGTGAGAGGGTCCTGGCCCCATGGGGGGCTTCTCATCTGTGCCCAAGGGTCCTGTGTTTGTAGCACCATGGTTTCCATTCCAGACAGCGGTGTGTACTCGATTCAGGTACTTGTACGATCGGTACATGTGGCTCGGAGGAATTTCTGAGCTTTCAGGAAAGTCTGGGGGTCGGGCTGGAGCCCCACCATGCCTGGGAGGAATAAATCCTGACTGGAATTGAGTCGGAGGATAAATATTTCCATCCTGACTAGTGCCACCCATCTGTCTAAGCTGCAAGGATCCAGAATGTGATCCCACATTACTTAGGTGTGTCAGCCCCCCACACACTTGCTTCTCTTCTGGAGTGCCTAGCCTGGGTCCTCGGTGGTTGTTAATTCCAACTGGAGGCTGGCAACAAGAAAACAGAAGGAAGCAGAGATTAGTAGATCCACAGAATAAAGTGCTTAATCTACAATAACAGACTCTAAATAATGGAAGATAATGAATTAAATTTAACCTGGTAAGAGACTGTATTTCTGAAGTGTATCTGTGAAGCCCTTTGCATTCGTGTATTCTGAGTAGGCTGCTTACCTGCACAGCAAAAGGCTGATGCTGCTGTATAGGTTCTCCAGGGTGTGGTTCTGGGACCCTAGAGGAGACATATAAATTGGCAGGATCTGATCCTCGAAGAGGGCCAAATGTTCCTGGTACTGCTGGCCTCTGGAGAGTGTTGAGTAAAGGCAGGAGGAGAGGGTAAAAAAGAGAAAGCACAGAAGACATTAGGTAGAAAACAAGGCCGTTCCTGCAGAATGCTAGCATATAGGCTCACCCATATCGGGGCTAGTTCTGGGGCCCAAAGCTATCTCTCACTGCAGGACAGAAAAAAAAACAGGTGTTTCTTAATCTTTTTCCTTAGTGCCTCTTCCCCAAGAGCCTTGTAAGCCAATTTTTCCCCAACGCCCCCTCCACATGAAATTTTAATTGCATAGATATGCTGTATATTTCATGTACTATGTGTATTTCTGTGCTTTGTACAGGAAAAGAGTTTTTAAAATCCCCACTTCTGCCTACCTTGAGAGTGCATCAGACTGACTAAAAGAAAGAAGATTTAAAATAAGAGGAAGAATGAATAAAGAAAGGACAGGTGAGGAGAGACAAAATCATCCATATATGGAAAGATTACTTTGGAAAAGAAACTAATTAATAAGGCTTCACTTCTGTTTGAATTCACGAACTAGTGAAACTACTGTTGAATTTTAAGCTATTCCTTACCATCTGGTTTAAAAGGGGTGCCTGGTTAGGCATCCCACCATAATGTAGGGGACGAGAAAAGCCTCGGCCATTTGAGGTGCCCACCTCCCGAGGGAGTTGTGTGGAACTGCTGCTTTGATTATCCCCAGAAGAGGAAGTTCTGCGGGCAGGTGGCAAGGACTTTCCTCCATTCTCCACGGGCTGCTGTTTCTTGCTCGGCCCTTCAGAGTCCCTGGAGCGGGTCCAAACATGGCTTCCACCACTTCGCCCAGCCCGGCTCCGCCTCTTCTCTCGCTTTTCATCCTCTCTGATCCAAAACTCTTCATCTGTGTCTCCATCTTCACCAGGAAAATGCTTCATCATTGCCCGATGGAAACACCTCTCTAAATTATCAGACATCTTGGTATATTCTATGGGAAGATACAGGATTGACTTCCAGACAGAGCTTTTATAGGACATAAAAGACAATTCTCTTACCAACAAACAATAAAAGATGCCTTTTGGGTAAACTCTGGAGCTTAATTCAACTCAAGTAATATTAGGTTGTGCAGCTACGGACACAAGATGAAGATACTGTTTTTGCCCTAATAGGCTCTAGGCTGTATGGCTGGCATCAGATTCTTAACTTAAACCAAGACAGATTTAATTCTTCAAGGCTAAATCACAGCATTATTAAACACAGTCACTGAAACTACTAAGTTTTGTCTTTTTTTTTAAAGACTTATTTATTTGAGAGGGAGAGTGAAACTAGGGGAGGGAGCGGGAGAGAGAGAATCTTAAGCGGACTCTGCTGAATGCAGGGCTGCATGCGGGGCTTCATCTCATGACCCCTTAGATGATAACCCTAACCCTGACCCAGAATCAAGAGTCAGGTCCTTAACTGACAGAGACACCCATGTGTCCCAAAGCTGCTTAGTTTTTAAGCTAAAGCATTTGAGCTACTGTATAAATGAGTACACGTTTCTATACTTGGAGTCATACATTCTTTGTAATTAGAGATCTACTCTGTGAACTTCTCAAGATGATTTAAGAATCTAGGGTCAGTCTGGTCAGTAGTTAGCGGTCTCTGTTTAAGGAAGCGCAGTACAATCTAAGTCCAGCCTGGTCTCTATGATAATGAAAAATAACCTTAGCCACTAGATACATTCTTTTGTCACATAGGATAGACGTGGTTCTGGCACATGTTGTGTAAGTAGTCAGACTGGCCAATCCCATGGCTTTAAATGTACTTTTTGTTTACAGTCTCAGTGAAAGGTCTGAATCATTTCTAAAAGAGATGTACTTCTGTTTTGGTGTATTTCTAAAAAAGAAGGTATTCTGTTCTTGGTTGAAATGGTATTGTAAGTGTATCCATAGCAAACTCCTTCCCCACTTACCACTACTTTCCCCATTATATTTTCGACAATTCCTGAACATAGTCTTCATGTCATTTACAAATTCCTCCTTGGTACAGTATAAACCTCCATTCAGTTTCTTCTCCATACTTGAGATATCCATGGGGACCTAAAATAAGACACATTAAATTACAATATGTTGGAGAAAAAAACATCTCCTAGCCCTTTGAGGCAAGGGAATCACACCACTACGAGATGCTCAGGAGCCCGGCATATACCCAGCAACCCTGATTCCTAAGGAACAATAGGTAAACTTTAAACAAAGCCAGCAACAAAAATCAAGAAAAAAACAAACACCATGGTAAGTATAACTGCAAAGGTAGCCTCTACCTTAATAATCTGGTAATAGTTTGGGGCATACGATTCATCCACAGGTTCTAAAAAGGGCCAGGAATCCTTGTGAGCCTTTACCACATCTAGAACTGAAAGCCAAGAAGAGAACTTAATTAACGCATTCACACAGGAGTACTTCTATCAGAGATAATAATAGTTGAGAATGGGAACTGACCTTTATACATGGCAGTGAAATCATCATCCAACTCAAAGCTGTGAATCACAAAATAAGAAATAGTAACTTTGACCACCTTCTCCTTAGCTCTCTTAATTCAATCACAGACACATAGCTGATTATACCAAGGTTTGGAACAGTTTCAATAAACTGTCTTTAACGTAAGTCTGTAACACTGATCATCTCTAGAAAATAATTACGAAGATGAAGGTTAGCAAGCCTAAGGGGAGAAGCATTTTCATCATCTGTAAAATGATGGAACTGACTTAGATGATCCACAACCTAATTTATGATTCTATAATGTTGGTTACTTAGGAGCACATTATTTTCAGGGTTTTATTTTACCCTAATGAATATTTTTGTAATTTAAAAAATAATAATATATTTTTAAGAATAATAATATAGGCATACAGAAGAGCGAGAAGCTCATGAACACTGACTATTACCTGCCATACAGGGTTGTTTCAAGAATTAAATGAGAGAAGTGCTTAGCACAATGCCACAGTGCTTCACCAATGTTCCTGGTTACTACCGTTAGTATCATTAAATACTCACAGGTCTTTAGTCTTTTTTTCTTCTCTCATGGGGGAACTAGGGTCCAGATGGGAAAGTTCTGGGGGGAGCTCCTTCCCTTGGGCCAGCAGCCATGCCCTTTCTTCCCTGAGCTTTCTCCTCTTTGCTCGATCTACAATGAACACAGTGCATTATGGTACAAGTGAGGTTAAGCACTCTTTAGATGATTACATGTTTTTTAACCATTTTGAGAGAAGAAAGAAATAAAGATCACCTGTATCATAAGATTATTTTTGCTTCTTTTGCCATCCTCTTGGTAATAAGGATGATTCTATAGATGGAATACATTATGAAAAAATATAGATTTGTGGGGAGCCTGGATGGCTCAGTCATTAAGAGTCTGCCTTCAGCTCAGGTTATGATCCTAGGGTCCTGGGATCAGCCCCACATCATGCTCCCTGCTTAGTGGGAAGCCTGTGTCTCCCTCTCTCACTCCCCCTGCTTATGTTCACTTTCTCACTGTCTCTCTCTCTGTTAAATAAATAAATTAAATCTTAAAAAAAAAAAATATATATATATATATATATATAAACGTGTGGAACCCATTTCCTTTATGCATACTGAGCTCAAGGGCTTGGAAGGGATGAGGGTGGTAGGGGAGGCACTGGGATGGAGAGGGAGGAAAGAGCAAGTCTGAAGAAAAATAGAATTAGAAGAAAAAGGAAAAAAAAATAGAAGACTGAATAAAGATATCCTTCTCTGAATACCTGAGGCCTTTCCAATCTTTCTCTCCAAAAACAACATCTGCTTTTTTAAGGACCAGACTCTCAATCCTAACATACACGGGATTTCATATGCATATCTAAGCTCGCAAGGTTTGGTATTTACAAAGCCATCCTTGCACACCAATTGTCTTTGCTCTTCAATCCAGCCCTACCACTGGCAGCTGGCCCTTACCAAGCAAGGGGTAGTCATAAATTTGGCTGGGAACAAGGGAAAGATGCCAGCTGGAATTGGCAAGGAGCTGGAAGACAGGGATGATTTTTTTCTGGCTCACAGCCATAGCCATGAGAAACACACTTGGCATTCCACTAGTAGCCTGATGGGACACTCAGTGCCAGCAGGGAACCTGAAGGTCAGGAGTAAAGAAAAGAGGTAGGGAGATAAAGAGCACTGTCAGACAGAAAGACATAAAAATGGAAGGGAGAAGCCGGGACACCTCTTCTATTTTCTTCCCTGAGGGACAGGCTCCACATATGTCCCCTGCTAGGAGAATGACATGACCCTGCTAACTATTCTCTGTCTAGTTCTGTTTGACTTGTGTTTTTGTTTTTACATTATTCACTTATAAAGTTCAATCTATATCTACTTTATTATTATTTTTTTTAAAGATTTTATTATTTATTTGACAGCGAGAGATCACAAGTAGACAGAGAGGCAGGCAGAGAGAGAGAGAGAGGGAAGCAGGCTCGCTGCTGAGCAGAAAGCCCGATGCGGGACTCGATCCCAGGACCCTGAGATCATGACCCGAGCCGAAGGCAGCGGCTTAACCCACTGAGCCACCCAGGCGCCCCTCTATATCTACTTTAATTAGTCAAATGCTATCAATGACTTACAATTTTTTTTAATGATTTCAGGATTAAAGAAAAGTGTAACTAAATTAATGAATATCCATGAACCTAACATTTTTTGCTTTAGTAACTTTAGTACAGTAGTTCTGTCTAGTTGGTTGCAATTTTTTGCATCTTGTAAATAGTATTATAGTGCAATTCTTTGACATGCCTTCTCATGCGCATGTGTGAGTTCTCTGGGATACACACCCAGCAGTGGAACTGCCACGTGCTTTCCAAAGGGGTACAGCTAATTCTTTCACTAGTGGTGTGAGTTACATTCGCTTGGTATGATAAAACTAGCAATTCTGCCAAACTGGGAAGTACTGATAAAGAATTTTGATGCTTTCATTTGCATTTTCCTGATTGGAGTGATACTGAACATATTTTCATGTTTACTGACCATTCAGCGTCCTCTTGTGTGAATTTCTTGCTTATATACTTTGCCCTTTTCCTTTGGATTGTTCCATTTCCAATGGATTTAGAGAAGTGCTTTAAAGAATCTGGAGAATATGTCTTTGTTGGCTATGTGTTAAAATTATCTTCTACTTTGACTCGTCTTTCCACTTTGATTACGGAGTTTATGTTATATATAAGTTTCAAACAATTCATGTACTCAAACGTATCAATCTCCCTCCCTTTGTAGCTTGTGCCTTTTGTACTTAATACATTCTCAGCGCAGAGTATGCTTAAATTTCTATCTTCCTCTCCCTCCGCTCCACCCACCCAATAAATACAAATCCTAGGGGGGAAAAATCCATTATTGCTTCTGCCTTTTTTACTTAGCTTCCAAGAATTCAGGAAAAATTTATTGTTGTAACTATTTTACAGTCTGTAAAAACTCTCTCTACGTTTTCCTCATGATGACTATCATCTGTGAGCTTGCTGTGTGCTAGGGACTACCCGTTTTTATTTAATCTTTCTAACAAGGTCTGCATAGCCCTAAGTGATCTGACCCCTAGTTACCTCTATGAACTCATTTTCCCTTTACTTTGCTTACTTTGGTCCATACTGGCCTCCCCCAGCCTATTCCTTCCTCAGGGCCTATGCACCTGCTATTTCCTTTCCATTCCCCCAACAGATGTTCATATGGCACCTTCATTCACTTCATTATGAAATGTCACATATTCAGAAAGGGCTTTCTTGACAAGCTTATCTAAATGTCACCTACATCACATCAATCTTTATCTCTAAACCTGTTTCATTTTTCTTTACATCTTTCACCACCAGCTACTATTCTACAGTATTTGTTTCTTCTGTCTTCCCACCACTGGAATTTAAGCCCCATGAAAGGATTAGTTTCTTTTGTTTAATATCTATATTCCTAGAACAAAGCCTGGCACAGAATGGGTGCTCAAAAAATACTGACTTAAAGAACAATATATAACACAGGTATTATTAATCTTCAAGGTAGAGAAACTAAACCATAAAAGTAAGTTTTGAATCTGTCTGTATAAAAGTCAAATGAGAACAGTGTAGCAAATAAAAACCAGACTGAGAATACTGAATCCCCTTAAAAACTAGAAAAATTAAAGCCATTGTTACTGTCCTGCGGATTTAAATCTAGCATTGGAAATGAAAGCCATGAAACATTTTACAAGTAGGATATACTACATATTGTCACACAGGCTAAATTTGTAGATTAAATGCACTAAGGGTTTTATAATGAATAAGTGATCACAGTAGGAATGGGTTACCCTATGAAGAAAGAGAAGGCATCACTTAGGAATGGGAGGCAAAAAAGCACTTAATAAGGCAGAATCCTTTAAGTTTTACAGCCAAAATTTATTTAAATTTTGCACTGAGACACTGAATTAAAAAGTCAAATCCAGGTTATGTGGTTTTATTTAGAAATTTAAAACTTCAGTAAATTTACTTAAAGAAATAAATACTGGTCTGTATTCAACTAAGCCGATGATCTGTTACCATATGATTTATCAGGTTTAGCTTATAAACACAACTGCTATCTGATACATCTAGGGACAGTTATTATCCTTTGTATTAACTGCAAAAGAAAGAAAAATCTCAATACACCAAGACCAAAACCTAGACCCAAGTCTGAGAAAAATGATTTGCCCTAATAAAATTAATGGTAGTACTCTAGATACGTATAGTGCCATACTTAAAAAATTTTTTTAAAGATTTTTCTTTAGCACATTTCAATTATGGTTAAAATTATTTCTATGAAACACGTCATTAATACCTCAATATTTTTTTTCCATTTCACATGCAGGATGTACACAGATGAGGGCAATAAATAGTAAGACTGAAAGGAACACCAAGAATAACAAATACAGGTGCTGTAGAAGGACTGCATATACAATGAGATTGGATCCAGCAGAATACACAAGAAAGAGTGCAATTAACAAGTTATTTAAACAGAAACTGCCAGTAGCAGCTTAAATATTGGAGAGAACCTAGTTTGATTTGGCTTTGGCCAGAGGAGGGCTATTCGCATACCACATGTACTGCGTAGAGAGCCCACATACCTTCTACGGCCTTGACCTTTTCCTCCAGCTCTCGTTTCCTCTCTTCCTTTAACATCTGCTCCTGCTCCTTCTTCTGCACTGCGAGAAGAATTTGACGTTCTTCTTCCTCCTCTTTCCGCTTCTGTTTTTCTATTCTGGTAAGCACAGGGGTCTCCTGTAAAGAGCCAATTAAGTGTATAGAGTCAATACACAATAATGTAAGATCAGTTTTTTGCTCTAAGATCCAATTTTTACTGAATTCAATCTATTCAAAAAATAGTATTGGATAGGTAGGGAGTTTGTATCATAACCTCAAGTCGATTTTATCATCTACAGAATAAACGTATGGGGATATATAACTAACATTAAAACACAATGGCAATTTGAAATAAGCTAAGAAGTTTTGGTCCCTATGATTTATATAATTTGTAGTCTTTGGGAGGTAATCCTATGAATATGTTGGACCAGAGAAGAGAAACTGAGGAAGTTGAGACACCACTATTATAGATTTAATATTTAATAAAAGTGACATCTTAAAAAGTACTCTCATCTCAATAAACTTTAAAAATGATACAAGAACACAGGGTCACAATTTCAATGTGCACGACTTTGAAACCTTAACATTTATACTTTACGAATAAAACTGGGAGTTTGGTGGGAGGAGCCACCGTTTTGCCTTAAGATACAGAAAAAAAAAGGGCAACTGCATAGAAATTTGCAAAATTACTCAAAACTGGCTAGCATTTTCCCACACAAATGACATTAACATAAAGATTTCAGTTGGTCACTGGGAAAGTGATTGCCCAAGAAATCTAATCAAAGATAAAGGACAATAGGACCATTACTATCATAACCTATTGTTTTACTCTGCACACTTTCCAATATAACTGGTTCTGAGCCATTCTGTAAACCAGAATAGTGAAGGTAGGGCTGAAATGACTTATTTTCATTTCTTCCTTGACTTTTGTGCTGATGTGAAAGCCACCTGACCTTTCAATTCTATGAGCCTGAGTTTAAAAGAGTTACTACAAGGCAAAAACCTGAAATGAGTAAGAAATGAGATGAAAATGAAAACAACAACAACAACAAAAAAAAAAAAACAAAGAACACAAACGCAAAACACCCAAATAAACCAAAAGACAAAAAACCATTATCACACACCTAACACTGTAAAACTAAAGAAAGTTCCCTAAAATCTTTATCCTATAAGCAGGGCAGGCAGTTTAGATATGCTAGATACTGTTTCTGAAATGGGGAGGCTACTGACATTAAGGAAAATTCTTCTAAAGAATGTATCTCTAGATTTGCCTCCTAAAAACTAGTCAAGTATCTTCTCTCCATCACACAAGTACCCCCAACCCACAAATCCTTCATTATTCCAACTTTTGGCAACACCTTTACTCAGTTGACAAGTTATGATGGAACTATGTAATAAACCAAAACAAAATGCCTTTGCCCCTTTCAGTTGTATAGTGACTCTCAGCAGGGTACAGGGAGGAGACAGAGGAAAGGTAGGCCTGGTCAAAGGAATTATTTCATTGGAATAAAATCGGAGTGCTTTCTACATATACGTCAGATGCAATCAAAAGAGAGAAAAAAACAGGTGTATAGGCCATAAGTCATTTACATATACATAGTAAGATAATGTATGTATATCTTGCCCCTCCCTCCAAAGGACAGCAGGTTAAGAACATGTGAAATATTCTTCTTTCAACCAGTACAAGGGGATATTAAATACAGTCAACATTTTAATAAGGACTAAAGAAATTTAAGCTAATAACTTATAAATGGAAGTATTAAGTCACCAGAGTCATCTGTAAATAAACATGGGAGGTGTTTCATGTTTGAAGTCAATGGAAGGGGGGAAAAGGAAAAAAAGAAGATAATTAAATAAATCTTAAGAATATCTATATAATTATTATTGTAACAAATATGACAATTTATTATTCTTTTTAAAAAAAAAAGATTTCCTTTATTTATTTGACACAGAGAGAGATCACAAGTAGGTAGAGAGGCAGTCACAGGCGGAGGGGGAAGCAGACTCCCTGCTGAGCAGAGAGCCAGATGCAGGGCTCGATCCCAGGACCCTGAGACCATGACCCAAGCCAAAGGCAGAGGCTTAACCTACTGTGCTACTCAGGCGCCTGGACAATTTATTATTCTTAATATGTAAAGATATCTTACAAATCAGTTAACAATAGGGGCGCCTGGGTGGACCAGTCAGTTAAGAGTCAGCTTAGATCTTGATCTCCGGGTTGTGCTCCTGTGTTGGGTTCCCTGCTGGGCATGAAGCCTGCATATGATTCTCCCTTACCTTCTGTTCCCACCCCACCATTTACACATGCTCACTCTCTCAAAACAAACAAACAAAACCAAAAAACAAAATAAAACCAAAAAACAAAACAACAAAAAACAAAACCAACACAAATCAATTGACAATAGTTACCCACAAAAGACTGAACGTGAATACAAAATTCACAGAAGGTAAAAACCACTGTTAATGAAACAGATGGGATCTGGAGGGAGACAAACCATAGCAGACTCTCAATCTCATAAAACAAACTGAGGGTTGCCGGGGGTGGGAGGGTGGGAGGGTGGGAGTGGGTGGGAGTTGGAGGTGTTGGGAGAGGGTGGTGGGGTTATGGACATTGGGGAAGGTACGTGCTATGGTGAGTGCTGTGAAGTGTGTAAACCTGGCGATTCACAGACTTGTACCCCTGGGGCTAATAATACATTATATGTTTATAAAAAAATATTAAAACAAAAACAAAACCCACTGTTAATGATCAAAAAGAAAAGTAAAATACCCTTTTCACTTATAAACTAGAGAAAGATATGAAGTGATACATTTGTAAAGATGTGGTAAAATGAATGCTATCAATTGGTTGCAGCACAGGTCCCCTGGAGGACAGAGAGAGAGCGAAAGAGTGAGAGCAAGAGCGAGAGCGAGAGAGAGAGAGAGTGTGTGTATAATATATATATAACCCTAAACAGAGTAATTACACTTTTATGATTTTATTGTAAAATTGAAATAGAAAGGCAAAGATACTTCTCTAAGTAGGTTCGAGTCAACATTATTTAAAATGGTGAAAATTTATAAATATACTAAATGTTTAATAATAGGTAAAATTATATAGTCATCATTATAAAACCAATATAAGTCATTATTTTTTTAAAAGATTTATTTTAGAAATATGGGGTGGGGGGGGAGAGCGTGAGTGTGCACACAAGTAGGAGGCGCAGATGGAGAGGGAGACAGAATCTCAGACCCTCACTGAGCATGAAGCCTGACCACAAAGAGATGGCGACCTGAGCCAAAGCCAAAACCTGGATGCTCAACCAAATGATCCACCCAGGGGCCCCAATAGAAGTTGTAGTCCTGAGGAATTCTTTTTTTTTTTTAAGATTTTTAAAATTTATTTATCTGACAGACAGAGATCACAAGTTGGCAGAGAGGCAGGCAGAGAGAGAGAGGAGGAAGCAGGCTCCCTGCTAAGCAGAGAGCCCGATGTGGGGCTGGATCCCAGGACCCTGGGATCATGACCTGAGCCGAAGGCAGAGGCTTAACCCACTGAGCCACCCAGACGCCCCAGTTCTGAGGAATTCTAATGAAAAGAAAATGCTCACAATGTTAGATGAAAAACACAGATGAAAAAAATAACATTCAATAAGATGTCAGTTTTGTAATAAATGCATAGAGAGGGCCTGAAGCAAATAGGTAAAAATGTAGGAGTAATGATTTGTGAGTTGGGAGATTACTATGTCTTCCACTGTATTCTAATATAGTCCCCCAAGTTTTCTATAAGAGCACATAAATTCTTTGGAACTTAGAACAGTTTCTTCCCAAGTTAAACTGGAGAAATGAACTAATACGGCATATTCTAAAATGACCTAGTTTTTTTTTTTTTTTAAAGATTTTATTTATTTGACAGCCAGAGATCACAAGTAGGCAGAGAGAGCGAGGAAGCAGGCTCCCTGCTGAGTAGAGAGGCCTATGGGGGGCTCAATCCCAGGACTCTGAGATCACGACCTGAGCCGAATGTAGAGGTCTTAATCCACTAAGCCACCCAGGTGCCCCTAATGTGACCTAGTTTTTATTAACTTTTTACATCCTCTGCTATATGTTCCCCATTAAAAGTCTAAAATTAAAATATGATGTGTGAGCCTGGTGGTGGGTATTAAGGAAGGCACCAACTGCATGGAGCACTGGGTGTGGTACATAAACAACAAATCTTGGAACACTGAAAAAATAAAATAAAATAAAGAAATGTTAACGTACCCAAAAGTTAGAACTTATTGATTTTTAGGATGAAGTACTAAAAATTGATTACGAATAGTTTATTTTAGTCACAATGAAGCAGGAATCTTAAAGTTTTAAGATAACTACAGATGTAAAAATTGCTGTAAAATCAGAGGCCCTACATCATTTAAAAATACGTAAAACTTACTCGCATATAGTTTTTTGTTAAAACTTCACATGAGATTCAAATAAAATTCACAACTTTGAAGTATGTAACTCAGTGGCATTTAGTACATTCACAGTGTTGTGTAACCACCACCTACACTAGGTTGCAAAACATTTTTAGCACCCCAAAAGACATCGCTGAACCATTAACCAGCCAGTCCTTACTTCCTACTCCTCTAGCTCCTGGCAACCACCAATCTCCTCTCTGTGTGGACTTACTTGCTCTGGATACTTCACATAAATGGAGTCATATAATATCTATTTAGTTGCTTTTTTCTCCCCCCACTACATTAGTATTAACATTAAGATATAGTAATTGACTAACTTAAATTTACAGCATCTTAAAAAAAACTAATCAATAGCAAAAAACCAATCTGGTTTAAAAAAAAATAGGCAGAGGACCAGAATAGACATTTTTCCAGACACACAGATGGTCAACATGTACATGAAATGGTGCTCCACATTTCTAATCATCAGGGAAATGTAAACCAAAACCACAGTGAGATGATATTGCTTCACACCAGTTAGATTGGGTATCATTAAAAAGACAAGAAATAACAAGTGATGGCAAGGATGTGGACAAAAGGAAAACTTCATGCACTGTTGGTGGGAATGTAAATTGCTGTGTGGTTCTCTTTCATCATGTGTTATAATTTCAGCTGATTTTATCTGATGTGAATTCTCTAAATTGCATCAGATACATCTGAAAAAAAAAAAAAAAAAAAAAAAAAGTCCACATAGTGCATCAAGAGAGTGTTTCAAGTTACTATTCTTATTTCCAGCAGTACAACACCTTAGGTAAAGCCAGTGTCAAAGAACGTATCACTAAAAGACAGGAATCACTGCCTGAGACACTTTTGGTAGTGTGTTAAACTTTAATAGTTTAAAGAACAAGTACAAACAAATGAACAAAAACAAAACAAAAACTGAACAGATAAAAAAAATTCTTACACTGTTTGGAACTGCAATTTTTTTCTCTTGCTGTAAAACGGGTGATATCTAAATCTTTTATAGATTAAGAAAGAGACCTGCTAGAATCAAGGAGGGATTTTAATGAGAAGCTAATTAGAAACACTACTTTAGAAATCCTCTGAAGTATTATAAATAGAATCTGGTTGAAGCAGTGCCCAGGACTCCCCTTCCATGCTCCCTCCTCACCCAGGGCAGGTCACCGGACACCCTGGCACCTCTGCCAATGTTAGTACTTGAAACTATACAACCACAAAGAGCTCCCTAGCAACAGTAATGTCCAGAGTCTCCTGACAAAAATAGCCAATGCAGCCCTAATCCCGAAGTTCAAAAACACTACCTCCCTTCCCTCGTATTTTCCCCAGAAGTCACAATTAAAAGACTTTTTGAGGCAAAAAGGCTGGACCCCTGGGTGACCAATATAGGTCAGGCACCCTGCCTATAAGCCTTTAACGGCCTGAAGAGTTTCTGCTGCTTATACAAATGCAAAAAGCTCGTGCTGCATCTAAATTTCCTCTAGGATAACTGGGTATTGGAGTAGATATTCAGGATCTTTGCAATACCATGGTTAGTTCTATCTAAAACTAAAGACAACAGAAAAAAAAAGAGAAATGCCGCCAAGAATAACGAAAAGGAGAAATTCTGGTGTCTGCAGCTAAGCTCTGCTTACAGCCACGAAGAACCTTTTGGTCTGTATTCAGATTACTATGCAGTTGAAATGTACACTAGGGATTAACGACTCAGTCCAGGGGAATGAACAGAAAATATGAAAGAGAACTTTAAAGGAGGTGTTAACTGTCAAGTACTGAAGAAAAGTGGAGAGGACACAACCAAACAAAAGGAACTAGAAAACCATTTGAGAACTATGGCTGGATACCAATTACCAATGACTGTTACAGGAAACAAGAGATAAGTCAGTCATTACAGAATTGTCAATCCAAAGGTAATTAAGTGTTGGGCAAATTTATCTACTGGTAAGAACACACCTATGAGCTGAAAACGAGAAATAAAGGATAAATGCAAATGTATTTAAGTAAATAAAAACCATAAACTGATTTTTTCTTTTCTTCAGACTCAAGGTAGAATACACTGAACAATAAGATCCCTATAATAAAGGGCCATGCTGTCACTTCAATTTTAGAGTCATGAAAACATCATTCCAACACACTAAGAAGGCCCCATACTTCCTAAGATCACTAAACTATGTGATAGTCAATGAAACATGAGGCTAAAAGGATTAAAGGTTGAAAAGTATAGAGAATATGAGAACTGGCCAGCACAGAGTCTGGACTTGAGAGGGAGATAAGCAGCAACAAAGAAAACCTCTGGCAAAGGAGGAGTCAGGAAATGGAGGCCTTCGAGGACTGAGGGCCCTGAGCACGAGGTGCCTTCTAGAATCTTCACAGAATGGGAAAAGGGATCTGGAGAAATCCCTAGTGAGGCACTTCCACTGTTACCACCTCTCGCTTCTTCCTGGCTCCTTCCTTCAGTTCCCTCTCCTACCTGACTTCCAGCATCCAATATGGCACCACCGGCAACCCAGTTCCATAGGCCTCATTCCATTACAATCTTGCCAATTTTTCAATCTCAGTAAATGTAAGTATCAATTCTGCCCCTTCCTCCAAGTGTGTTGCTAAAGTTATTTAACTACTCTAAACTAGTTACAAAATGAAAACACCCAAAATGAAAATGCTGGAAAACCCATTTTATAATACATTAGTTGTTGACCCAAATATCGTGTCTTCATTAGATCTCCACTCCCACCTGATGCCCCTATTTACCTTAAGAGGACAGACGAACATCCCATGTGAACACCTAATATTTTTCTGTCTCATCAAGAGTTTGTGCCTTTAACTTCGGAGAAATGGGAGCAACTCCACTCCCTAGCAATGCCCTGACTCTTAGGCACATCATCTTACCAGACTTCAGCTACATGCATTCCCTTTCTCATTCATGGACATTGCTCATGTCTATGTCATATCTCCAACTATTAAAAAAAAAAAGAAACTGCCAAAAGCTCTCCTCGATCCTGCTTCCTCTTTACTTTTTCATGATTTGCTTTCTTTCATTGTCATATTTCTCAAAACCACAACAGGATAATCTATGAGAACTTTTATTCACTACTCATCCTCCTGCAACCTGACCCTCACACCAACCATTCTCTAATGACCTCTCCTGCCCATCCTCTCTTCCATTTTAGACCCACATTTCCAACAGCAGGGACTCTATTGCTGCAAGTATACTGCTCACTAACTGATTTTCTTACTTTCTAGTTTTTCCTTAAAAATCACTTATCATGGGCGCCTGGGTGGCTCAGTGGTTTAAGCCACTGCCTTCGGCTCAGGTCATGGTCTCGGGATCCTGGGATCGAGTCCCGCATCGGGCTCTCTGCTTGGCATGGAGCCTGCTTCCTTCTCACTCTCTCTGCCTACCTCTCTGCCTACTTGTGATCTCTCTCTGTCAAATAAAAAAAAAAAAAAAAATCACTTATCATCATATAACCAGAGTTATATGACATAAACTCACCCCCTACTGCCTGTTTATTGAAGATAAGTTTGATAGTCAGGGAACTCCAAAATCTGATTATTTCAGCATCTTCTTCCACTATATTACAACATATCTTATATACCAGACACAAATCCAAATATACATTGTTCTTTGACCATATATTAACCTGCCTCTGTGCTTTGTTTATATTACTCTTGTATATTACTCCTCCACCACCAAAATCTTAGCTATCCTGCAAGGTTCGGGAGAAATATAGCTCTGCTTGTACCAACTCCCCTTTCTTTGCAAACCACTAATATTGTCCATCTTTGCACTCATGAGGGCCTGCTACATATACATCTATTACAGTATTTATCCTTTTCATTTATACTAGATTTAACATGGACATGCTTATTGTCCCAGGAGATTAACTGTAAGATCCAAAAGAGCAAAACCTCATGTCTTACTTTTTAATCTTTTCCCTTTCTAAAAATGCATCTTACATATAAGAATGCTCCATAAAGGTCTGGGATTTAAAAATTGAGGCAGAGTTAAATTAAAAAGTAGGAATAAAAGGAATACCTGAAATAAAATGGAGCAATCCTTTTGAACAATGAAAACTCCTCTCTACACTCACACACACTCACCTCTCTCTTGATGGATTTGATGGACAGGTGGTCAGACATCCACCTAGGTTGCAACTCTGCTTTTGTGCGCTGTGGACGCGTTCCCTATAGTTAGAAGTGAGGAAAAGAAAGGGAAAGACAGATTAGGGTGTTCTCAGCTACTGCTGCTGCTGCTGCCAGAAGAGTGGCCTTTAAGGCACACAGGTGAGAGCCAAAGGCATCCTTTGGACAGTCAGTAAAAATGACTATTCCACTCCACAAGGTAAGAAGCCAGTTTATTTTCTTAAAAAAATATAACAAAAAAACCCCTTAAAGACACGAAGGGTCTCCTCTGTCAATCTTTAACACTGGCAGGAAACTCCCTTAACTGTTTAAACATTAAAAAAAAAATGTTTTGTTTCAAATTATTTAGGCAAAGCCATGTTTTACACCTTCTGCTGAAGGGAAGGACTCTGAGAGAGGGCATTATGAGCAGCTGGAGGTAGAACTCCCCTTTAAAAGGCAGTTCAGTGGCAGTAGTGAGAAGTGAGAGGAGTAGCCCAGGCTGAGAAACAAATAGCAAGACAGAAGTGGGGAGAAAGACTCAGTGACTAGAAATCAGAGAGTTTGGCTGAGAAAATAAGAGAGCCCTGAGAAAATTTAAGAGCTTGAAGGCAATCACTATACGACATTTCAAGAAAGGGTTTTGTTTTCTCCCCCCTCCCCCAAGAAAGGAGTTTTGCAAATTATCTAAGAGCAATTATTTAAGGTCAGTGTAAGTTTTGGAATTTTTGTGGAATAAGCCCCACAGCTTCACCACTGTGACCTGTATGGAGGGGATCAGCAAAGGCTTTGTAGTTGAGTAATTCTGTGCCTTCAGTACCACTATCAGCAATACCCAGGCTTGGTTTTGGCACCACTCAATCCAAAGTCTTGAGACTTGAAGAATCAATGAGGTAAAGACACAAAGCACAGAACTAAAAAAAAAAAAAAGAAAAAAGAAAAAAGGCAACAACAAAATGGTGTGGTTTACACAACATGAAAACACTGCAAACCAACTGTGGTAGATTTAAAGAGAAGCTTTAGAAAGCACTCATGTTAGATTGACTAGGCCTCCATACAAATGCAAGCAATCCAACTGTCACAGTCTTTTTCACAAAAGCTACCACAATAATTTTCTCAAATACGTCTATAAGCAACTCCTTTATGAGCTTCAAGATCCCAGGAGGAAGAGCTCTTCAATTTTAAACAAATGTGAAAATTTAGCATGGAAGTCTCCAAAGTATTGTGGCAATTTACCATACGAGCAGTGACAAACGCCAATACCAACTTGACCCCAAACTTTGCCAAATCAGACAAAAATTACTAATGTGCAAAGTGGTATTCTTGCTATAGAAGGTGAATTTGTTTCCCTACAACTTTACTAAAAATACTCTTGTGCGAATTATCTGTACTCTAAGTCAATTCATTTGTTAAAGATCTAGTATTTGTAAGCCATCTAAATATTACAGCTTATAACATTAGCAACAAACACTTTTACTAGCTTACATCCTCGTTTGACCCTTACCATAAAAGCTTAGCTTTTATATGGTCAGAGCAGGCTTTCTGATTCTTTTATTATTTCAATGTTTAGGGGACTATTGCTACCTCTCAAGACTTATTTTATCTGTTTTAACTTTCTCTGGACTTGCATTTACTTTGGTGGGAAATATGGATGTAGTTTTCTACTGAGGTTATCAATTATCTATAGCCATAAACAGTGTGAAGCACCAAGTACCTATTGGTAACTAAGTACTATGCCAGGTACACTGACATGGTTTCTTTTGTTTAATTCCCATAAAAACTTCTGTGAAGTTAGAGCTTTCATTTTACTAATAAAAAGAAATTCAGAAAGGCACCTGGGTGACTCAGTAGGATTGAGTGTCCGACTCCTGATTTCAGCTCAGGTCATGATCTCAGAGTTGGGAGACTGAGTCACCATCGAGCTCCCTGCTCAGCAAGAGTCTGCTTCTGCCTCTTCTTCTGGCCCTCCCCCAACACACTCTCTTTCTCTAAACAAGTAAATCTTTCTCTTTTTAAAGAAATATTTATGCTCATATTTTACTGGTTTAATAATATTTAATTCTGTAATTACTGTAACCAGTAAAACAGACACAAACAGGTTTGTAAAAACATTACAACTTACTATTGATGAACATGTACCTTAAATGTTCTATGCCAGGTTCAGCAAAGAATGTGAAGAGCTAGTACGTTTGTACTGCCTTAAGCACATCATTTATGATAAGCTGGTCTATTAAAATGGAAGGTCCTGTCAGAATGCTTCCAATATATTGACTTAAGAAATAATACACAGGGCTAGTCCTCCAACTGCTCCTACCACTTCTACCTTCTAATACTTGTAATAATACCTGTAATTTTGAAGGGAAAATTTTATTATCTTGGGATTTGGCTAAGGTTACAATAAATCTCAATTTATCCTGGTGAGTACTGATATCTGAACTTACTCTTTTCTTGCAGACAGAGAGATCTTAGCATATTTACATGACATGTAAAAATATGTATCTACTAACAGTTTTTTGCTTTTTCTTTCTTATCTACTCGGCACAACTCGAGTTAGTTTTACAGAATGGAAAATTTGTTTTGTTACTACTGTAAATGGGATTATTTTCAGTGATCTTTAAATGTCAGTATGCAGAAGGATCCTAAAGAGTTTCTGCAACCACATATTAACAGGTAAGACTTCTAACAATTCTGACAGAGTTTGGGAGTGGTACACTGGCAAGAATCTGAGCTTTTAAAGTAAGTGTGCAAAGTGATTCTGATGCAGGCAGTCTAGTTACACAGCACTATTACTGACTTCTAATTGTTAGACTTCTAAGCAGATTCATCATATTCTTCTAGGCAAAATATCAGAGTATTTGAAGTATTAGAAAATATTCTAATATCTTGCCTCTTACTCTTTTTGGCTGCATCTCTACATTGGATAAAACTTCCAAGACAATGTTATCAGTAGTATGAGCTTAGGTTTAACTGTGATGGGTTATGAATTATTCTTTTGGCTTTTACTTGTTAGCATTAAGGACTTGACATTTACTTTACCAAATGAAGATGGTATGTTTGTTTATGTGAGAACAGGAAGCTAAGATATCTGTATCTGAATGAGAAAGGGGAGCTACCTGTCTCTTCTTAAAGGATTAGAAAATTTACCTACGAATAAATCCAAAAGATTCTGAAGCTCTTGATGGGATCTTCTTGTGACAACTCTTTCCCCCTAATTACTGGTCTGTTAAGATTTCTATAGCACGATTTAGATTATCTCAGAGGTCTGCAAATTTAGAGCACTATACACCTTTGAAAATACCAAATCTAGGGCATCTGGGTGGCTCAGGTAGTTAAGTGACTGCCTTTGGCTCAGGTCATGGTCCTAGGGTCTTAGGGATCAAGAAGCTCCATGTTGGGCTCCCTACTCATCAGGGGAGTCTGCTTCTCCCACTCCCTCTGCCCCTGCTCCTGTGCATACTTTCTGTATCTCTCACTTTCAAATAAATAAATAACATTAAAAAAACCAAAACAAAATACCAAATCTTCTATAATTATTATTATTCGGCTTGTAATTTCATTTTCTTCAGAATAATGCTTAAGGTATACCTTATTTTTAAATTTATTCTCTTGCAAAGAATCAACCCTTGAATTTTTTTTGCATCAAAACCATCAGTTTTATGCTAATAAGTTTCCCCCCTCTATTTCACCTATTCAAAAAAACCTTAGACTGAATACCACAGTAAAAAAGTAGGGGCACCTGGGTGGCTCAGTTGGTTAAGTGTCGAACTCTTGATTTCAGCCCAGGTCATGATCTCAGGGTCCTGGGATGGAGCCCTACATCAGGCTCCATACTCAGTGGGGAGCCCGCTTGGGATTTTTTTCTCCCTGTCCCTTTGCCCTCCTCCCCACACTTGGGCACAGTCTCTCTCTAAAATAAATCAATCAATCTTTAGGTTTAAGCAGATTGGGCATATGTCTTATAGATGATTTAATGTACCATATTAGTTGTATCAATAAAGTCATATACCATGTTATGCAAGTTAATTATAAAAACCATCTCTATAAAATAGTTACTTTTAAGAAAATCAGATTATGTGCTTTGATTCCTGGAAAAACTGGCATGGTGGGTTGCAGATCACAAAAACTTAAGTATAATTATAGTATATGGAATTACATCTGCTAATGGGGAAATGCAAGGTTGTTTTTTTTTTTTGCTCATCCATGAAAATGTAGAGTATGGTGACTTTCTACAACTTGTCCTTTCAAAGCATCAACCTACTTAAAAGTAAGTATCACTGGATTCACAACAAATCAATAAAGCTCTTATTTTGTTTTTCTCTGGAGGTACTGCAGCAATTAATTGATACTTTCTCTATAGATCTCATTGTCAGGTGGTCAAATTTTTCTGTTTCTACTAACATGTGCATCAGAAGTATTAGAATTATTGCAATGAAATAAGCAAGTGAATGAAAATTGAGCATTCACCATAGAAAAGGCATTATATCAGGTGTTGTGGGGTTTCAAATGGTAAGACAGGGTGCCTAATCTAAAAAGGCTTAAACAACTCAAAATGGAATTAAGTAATGAGAAAACATGTTAAGGAAGAAAATCTTAAAATTGGGAGAAACAGGGGATAGCTTATGGAGAGCAGTATTCAAATGGGTAAGGAAGTAAAGGGGGAAAGATGCTCAAAGAAGGCAGGCACAAGTGTGTATACAGGTGAAAATACAGAACATGTGGTTTATGAAACTATCACAAGCTGAAGCTGGAGAAAGCAGCACACAGAGCTCACATGCGGACCTGGCACTGGGACTAGAGAGACAAATAGTCTTCAGAGCTTGCTGCTTAGTGTGAGAGAGGACCTCCCCCGCTCACCACCCCACTTCCAAAGGCTGCATATATAGAGAAATATGCACAGGCTGATAGGAGACACACCTGGGGGTCCCAGACCATTTCCTGGGGAATGCTATGGGAGAAGGAAGACTGGTTCCAGACTACGAAAAGCCATTTTAAGTGCTAGGGAGTGGGGGAGACAGAGGATTTCACGGGTAAGGAGAATATCCACGGTGAAGGAGAGTGCGTAGCATGAGGTCCCATTTTAACACTCCAGATGAGAGTGAAGGCTTGTACCACTTCCAGGAGACAGCAGAAATACACTCAAAAACTCTAATGAATCATCCTTAAATAATGCAGAGGAGAGGGAGCAACCATTTGCATACCTTCTGGGCAATCATATTGCAGATCTCAGGCAGGAAGTCCTCACTGAGGAGCTTATAGAGCTGCCGTTCTCGAAGGGAGGTCCTCTCCCGAAAACTCTCAGTGACCTGTCTCCATTCTTCTTCTGTTTGGCACAGGAGCCACCAAGTGCCTTGACCTGGCCCTTGGGACCCTAGTAATGAAAAGGATGGGCTCTTTAGATAAATCTCACTAGGACCTTTTTTCTTACCTCAATTTCATTTCTACCCTGGGTCATGATGAAAACGAAGGAATCCAAAAAAAGGATATTAAGGTTCATAATATATAATTTTGATTTTCCTGTTACTAACACTATTTACACCTAAAAATTAAGAATGCCCAATAGCAATACAACTATAACTACTGTGACCTTTGTAATTAGATTTTAATATCATAGAAATGCTTAAATACACTTAACTTTTCAAATGGTTTTGATTTGCACTTCTGTGGAGTCTTCCTTCTCTCATTTCTGTTGACATACTGTAATGTGATACTACCTTCCTCCCAGTTTTATGCAATTTGGATTACAGAACTGAAATCTAGGTTAGGAAACCAAATACACTCTCTTGTATAGCACTTTACATTAGAAAGACAACTCTTTGAGAAGCTGCTCATTCACCCAAGGGTTTGGTGCCCATTCCACTGTGCCAATGTCAGAGGGCACAAGGGAAGATCTCCAGTTATCAATGAGACAGCGAGAGGAGCACAGGTGAAGTGTGACCAAGAAAGAAATGAATAAGGCTAACAAGAAGGCAATACTGCATTCATCTTACAGCTTTGCAGGACTCTGGAAAGTGAACTGCCATCAAGATATAAATCTATCATGTCTACTTAATCTTTTCTGAACTCTAATGAAAGTCATTACCATTTCTTGTCTGTGGTTCCGATGCCAAGGAGTTTTCTTCTTGCTTTTCACTGAAACACAGGAAAAGGAGGCACCAATTAAAACAAAGACATGTTCAAAATTGTTCTGTGCTCTCCCCCCACCCAACCAAGTTAGACCCAATTAATGTAATACATGGAGGGTGTTTGTTTCAAGGGGATAATGTTTGGAGAAGGAATGACTCTACTGAGTAAAGCAAAATCCGGAGGTAGGTGTGTTGGTATAGAGAGGGAATCCAATTAAATGCTAACATCCAATGTAACAGGAAAATATTAGGTTTTATAACAGCTTTTTAAAAAATTTTATTTTTTATATTTTATTTATTTGACAGAGAGAAATCACAACTAGGCAGAGAGAGAAGAGGAAGCAGGCTCCTTGTGGAACAGAGAGCCTGATGCGGGGCTTGATCCCAGGACCCCGAGATCATGACCTGAGCTAAAGGCAGAGGCTTTAACCCACTGAGCCACCCAGACGCCCCTCATAACAGCTTTTTGGAAATCAAATAGAGGAGTTAAGTATCAACAGTTAAATACCCCCATTTCCCCCCAAACTATGGGATTCTAATGTCCTCCTCCCTGATGAGGGCTATAATGAATTTAAGCCATACTTAATTTAACCTCCTATAAGGTAGCAGCTAAGAACACAGACTCTAATGTCAGACTGCCCCTACTGAGACCTGCCTCTTACCATGTGACCTCAAAAAGTTAATTAACTTCCCTGTAAATGAGCTATAAATAATGCCTACCTACAGGGATGTTGAAGATTTAATTATTAAATACAAAAGTGTTCAGCACACTAGTGTTAAGCATCATTGCTGTTTGTATCCCTGAATCATGTAGGTGATCTGGACTTCTGTTTGTTTTCAATGATCTATAGCAGTACTGTTCCACAGAATGTTCTGTGAGAATGAAAATGTCCTGACTGTCGCTGTCCAACATGGCAGCTATGAACCATAGGTGGCTACTAAGTACTTGAAATGTGGTTGGTATGGCTGAGGAACTGAATGTTAAGTTTTATTTAATTAAAAAAAATATAAATACTGTATTGGATACAGAGAATAAAATCACCAGTAGAGGGTAGTACAAGTCCACATATGCTGAAAATGATTCTATATTCCACTGCTAAGGCACCTTAATTGTTAGTACTTAACAGGGAAGTGGAGATGGGTCTAATAAAACAGCTTTCTCAACCTGTAAGAAAATGGAGATTGCTAACAAAATCCTGAAACAGATGTCCTGTGCACAGAACATGATTATAGGACACTTCTCACAAAATGGATAGGAGCAAAGCCATACTCTGTAGTCAAATTTCTGGAAAGTTAAATGAACACTGATTCTTAGATTTAAAAGAAAAAAAAAAAAAATCAAATCCTGACTTATGTATTTATAATCTGATTCTAGAAACCAATACTTCTTAGTAGTTAATAAGCAACAATAAGAAATCTGGCCTACTTCAAGCATTTAGATTTAGTAGTTCTACAATTTAGAAGGAAGAAGCGGTTTGTGCTCTGTTCCTAGAAATTTTAAGAATACGACCTAACTTCCAGAAAGTATATTTACACACTATAGGCCAAATCTTTAAAATTCTTTTTTTTTTTAAATTTTATTTATTTGACAGAGACACACAGTGAGAGAGGGAACACAAGCAGGGGGAGTGGGAGAGGGGAAGCAGGCTTGGAAGCCCAATGTGGGCTCTATCCCAGGACCCTGGGACCATGACCTGAGACAAAGGCAGACGCTTAAAAACCCAGGTGCCCCTCAAAATTCTTGTATTAAGATTCACGTAGTGGAATTTCCTAAAAGATCATGCATAATGTATAAAATAAAATTTCCCAAATGTAACAGAATCTTTTTCCTTGCTAAAATAAATATAAAATAAAGAGTGTAAAATGTTCAAGATATTACCTATTCTTTACTGTAGGAAATTTTATTCTAAATTCTAAATACAATAAAGCAAATGTGCTACTAAATTCTGCTCATAGGGAATTAACTCTTAAACTTATATGTGATATGTAATCCTATTAAAACGCTGATTATTAGTGAGGGTTAATCAGAATGAACATGCTCTATACTTCTATGAAAAAAATGTGTGATACAACCAATTTTGAAAGTTAATACATATTGAGCACTTTCTGCGGGTCATTACAGTTTTCAGTTGTTACACTGACACATTCATTATCCTGTTCAATCTAATCCTTATTATTAGTAGTATCCCTTTGTCCCACAAAAGAATAGGCTTAGAGTAGGTCATGCAGATAGGGCTTCCTGAGTGCACATTTAGTAATTTCATGAGGATTCAGACCCCGGTCTCTATCACCTAAGTCCCATATCCTTCCCATGGCACAAGGGAAAACCAGGGATGAAAGAACAAGTGAAATTAAGGTGCCTTGTAAGCATGCAGGTTTACGAGTGGCACAGACCAACATGAATGTCTTACTTCACTATAATTTCCTCCTGTAGTTTCTTCCGTTTTGGGGGTCTTCCTCTTCTTTTTCCTGTTTTCCCAGGAACAGCAGAGACATTTTTTTGTCCTTCACTTTCCCTAAGAAATAGTATATTAAATCAGAATGTTTTGTAATAGAATTTATGCATTACACATGCTTTTTAAAATTAGCAACTACAGTTTTTCTGGCCATGAGTTCATTATAAAGGATTAAATACAGTGGTTACAGGGAAAGAGCAGAATGACTTCCTGTCTTCTCTTATTAGCATAAGAAAACCCGACATTTTACAATATTAAAATCTGAGTATAAACTAACATACTTCCCTAATAGTTAACAGTGCTCCCAGCAATAATGAAGCCAAAATAAAAAAAGACAGCAGCATCATCCTGGGACACTGGAAACAAGGTCTCCTCAGTTAGGAAGGCTCACATTTCAGGCATTCTTTAAGGGCCTTCTAGTCCTATAGAAGGATGCAGCAGATCATTAATTCCAGTAGAAAAAAAGGAGTCCTCATGAACTGATTACAAAAGGACAACTGCCGCCGTGAGTGACTACACAGCTGGTGACTTACTATAGACAGTGGTCTGTGCTAAGGGTGAAAAGGATGCCTCAGGTACCTCAGATTAAGCACCTAATTTCCAAACAACAGGATCTTTCACCACTCTGATAGCAGAGGCTGCATTATGAATTCTTCTTTATTTTTGTATGAAATAACTCCTTGCCAACTCTTGACAGACATGCTGTTATATCTAATTCCTTCTTAAGACAAAAAAATTTGTGCTGCAAAATTCTGACATATTTTTGTATAGTAGCTATCACAATCCTGACCTCAAAGATTGTACCTGCTCAACGAGAGTTCTCCATTGGATTTTCCTTGCACCGGGTCCTCCTTATACATTCGTGTTCCATAGAAATACCAATAGAGTGCCCCTGAATTGTCTTCACCCAATGGTTCCACACGGAGACTGTCTGCATCCAAACCCTTGGTAAAAGAATAGGGTAAAGAGGTTTGGGGAAATAGGAAACAAAACAAAACAGGAAAAAACTAAAATGAGGATTCAAAATTTATAGTCATATGTACCTCATATTTCAAAATGCCTAAGCATCTTAGGTAGTGTTCAATCAGGGCACATGAAAACACAGAGAAAATGGGAAGATGGTACCTTCCTTGAAGAGCAGGATATGGAAATATTTCAAATACTTCCTATCCCCATCATTGCCCGCATTTCACCAACAAAACAAAACAAGAAACAAAAAGGAATTTTGAGGAACATATTATATATTTGGTTTGGACTTATGTGTGCATCAACAAAAGGAAAGACAATTACAACGGAGTAGAATCCAATGTTGTAAAAGTTTTGCCCCATGTGAATCTCCATTATAGCACCATCGTAACCTACAGAAACCTCTTATTCTAGCTGAGATCCAGCAATACAGCTCCCAAATTTACTGCAGGGTCTGACCTATTTTGGCCTTCCCACTGCTATTCAAGAACTTGAATTCTCAGCAAAGACTGTGCTTAAATTGCACAATGATTTTATACTGTGTCCATGAGAGGGCTGAACTGAGAAGTCGTCAACACATTTCATCATTTCTGACTGAACAGGATTAGACACTGACCTCCCTGTGAGTAAAAAGCAATAGTCCACATCCTCCCTCTGAGACAGACTTCTAAAAGAGACAATAGCAGAATCAGAGGGAAGATATCTACATCTTCCTTCTCCAACACATATTCTGTAATGCATGAGTATGTACGTATGTATATACAGGGATGACCCTCACTCACATGTTGGATGAAGTCATTATAGTTTTCAATAAATATTTCAATTATGCTAAAGCCAATTTTAGACCTTAGGAAATAAAATTCAGTGGCTAATTTAGTTGTAATTTTGGCCCATGACAGGGAGAATAAATAGGTGCCTCTGACTGTTCCTTTGTCAGCTGGAACTTAGCCATGTAAAGAAGAAAACCAAACTAGAAATTAAACCAAGATAACACACAATCATCTATCTAAATGTATGGCTTGGAATCCTCTGGCTAACAGTGGTCATTGTATACATTTTTATTGTCAATTAATTCTGGCTTTTCTTATTATCTTCAGATTTTATATCCTGATTGCTGGCCTTTTTTTTGCTCTAGGAAAAGGGCTTATTAGTTAAGCACCTTGAGAAGATCGAAGACATCATCTGCATCTAGCCGATAATCACAGAGGCGGTGCAGGATTTCCACACGAGTACGAAGGGGCAGGTCTTGGAAACTGGCTTCTCTCAAAGGGTTAGGCTTCCCTTCTTCAAGCTCCCAGCGGTAGTTGATGATGTCCTCTAGGTAGCTGTGGAATGTCTGAGGCCTAACAAATGGCCCGAAACACAAAAATACATTAATATAAAATACAAAGTATGAGTGGGAAAAGTGGAGAGAACTGGTAGTTTAACAGCTGGCAAATTTTAAACAGAAAGCAGGAAATAAAAAAGCACTAATAGAAAGGGTCTGAAAGCCCCTATTGAAGTTCAATGCTATTGTACTATCTACTTGGACCAAATGCTGTCAAATTCCAAAGATGATAGATATGTTAAGAGGGTTTCTCACAGAATAGATCGCTTTACTTTAAACCACAAACAGCATATTCTGGTCAATATATAAAAGTTTTAATAACCAATGGTATAGACTGTGAAACTAAGGCAAGTCTTACCTTTGCTCATGCAATTAAAGAGACTATACAGTTTGAGTGGATAGCAGTTCAAAACTAGGTCCACAAAGTTTGCCCAGCCTAATTAATTATATTTCAGGTTAAGAATTAAAGGTCAAAAGAAGTTGTCTAGATTACAAGCAGCTACTTCAATATGCAACTATAATCTTACATTCTGTTACATAATCTTTAAGATTTGTTAAAAAAAAATACTATATTCTTGGGGCCCCTGGGTGGCTCAGTGGGTTAAGCCTCTGCCTTCGGCTCAGGTCATGGTCTCAGGGTCTTGGGATGGAGCCCCGCATCGGGCTCTTTGCTCAGCAGGGACCCTGCTTCCCCCTCCTCTCTGCCTATTTGTGCTCTCTCTCTCTGTCAAAAACAAAACAAAACAAAACTGTAGTCTAAATTTTGAAGATTTTTTTTCTACAGGGAACATTTAAGACAGTTTGATGGCAACCTAAATTTTTCCTGATTAGTTTCACAGGCAATTTTATAACTTCATTTTGAATAGTACCCAAATGTGCCTTGTACACAACATAATAAAGAGCTATTTAGTTGTTAGATGATTACTCTCTCAACTTTTTTTTTTAAGTTTTTATTTATTTATTTGAGAGAGTGAGCAATTGAGAGAGCACGAACAGAGGAGGAGCAGAGGGAGAGGGAGAAGCAGACTCCCCACTGAGCAGGAAGCCCAATGAGGGGGCTTGATCCCTGGACTCCAGAAACATGACCTGAGCCAAAGGCAGACAGTTAACTGACTAAGCCACTCAGGTGCCCCCACCCCAAATTAATGAATCTGGGTATATTCTCACCTATTCGTGACTTAAATATTTTTTTCCTCACTAAGCAAGGAGCTCTAAAGAAGCTACATGTTAATGTAATTTTAAAAAGAGGCATGTACTATGCTGAATGATAATCTGTGGTAGTTATATTTGCAGAAGTTAGAGGAAATATTCATGGAAAAAAAATCAAAGAGCCTTATGCAAATAATAAACATTTTGATTTTCAAAGAGAGAAGAAACTACTTCCTTACTACTGATCCTTCAACTGGGGGAAATGTGAACATGCTCGCTTACCCAGACACAGCATAATGTCTCTAACATCAAGGTTCTCAGGAACCTGATTTGACGGCAGCATCTACATTCAAAGTCTGAGCACCTGCATGTGAATACCTGGCTTGAACCGTACTGGGTATGCACCAGCTTCCTCTCTCTACTGCCTACAAAGCTGGGAAGCTGGTACTGCCCCTTCAGGAGGGAGGAGCTGGGCAAAGAACACGCCAAACTGGGAGTCAAAAGCAGTGTGACAATGGTGAATTTGAAAATAAAATGGGGTATATTTTTTAAATTGCTTTTTAGTAGCAAGGAGTATGGAGACAATCACTCTTTGGTAATATATCCCTTTACCACATGCTTGCTACATTTTGCTACACTTTCTAAAGCACACCAAATACCCCAAGTGACAAGGCATGTTTTTCCTGCAGTAAAATAAAATATGGAATCCATGATATTGAGACAATTTTCAGAATGGCAGCTTTGCTGGGGGATGTGGCAGGAGGCAGGCTGGGTCAGGCTAGGGATAGGGAAAGTTCTAATTCCAGTGTGAGGCAAAGGAAGCATCAGCATACCAGTCCTGCAAACACTGAATGTGTATAAACAGTGTTGTTCTTTGTGCCTACAATCTGTCTGAAAGCCTCTACTTGTCTCAAAGAAGTGCATGTTTGAGATTCCTTTCCAATAGCTCTATTATCCTACTCAGTTTCAATTACATGGCTTTTGCTAAAGGTTTTCTTAAGACATCTCCATACTACCTTACCAAGAGATACTTGAGGGCTTAGAATTCAAGATAATTCATTTTCCTTGTATAAAGATAAACCTCCTCATATAAATCTACATCCCTTTCTTTAAACATCAGAAATTCAAAGAGGGGGAAAAAACTTCTAAGAGCATCTGAAACAAAAGGGCTGCAGGAAGCCAAAAATCAGGCTAACACTTTCTACTTCGTGGTTCTTAATCTTCTATATGACATAAAACTCTTGGAATATTATGCCCCCATCAGAAAGGATGAATACCCAACTTTTGTATCAATATGAAGGAAACTGGAGGAGATTATGCTGCATGAAATAAGTCAAGCATGGAGAGTCAATTATCATATGGTTTCACTTACTTGTGGAGCATAAGAAATAACACGCAGGACATTAGGAGAAGGAAAGGAAAGTGAATGGGGGAAATCAGAGGGAGGGGGACGAACCATGAGAGACTGGACTCTGAGAAACAAACTGAGGGTTTTGGAGGGGAGGGGTGCGGGGGGTCAGCTGAGCCTGGTGGTGGGTATTAAGGAGGGCACTACTGCATGGAGCACTGGGTATGGTACACAAACAGTGAATCTTAGAACACTGAAAAAAAAAAAAAAAAAGAATCTGATGAGGACCATATACTCTCTCACCCCGAAAAATGAGCACACACACAATTCTGTATACACTTTCAGATTTTGCCACTCAAAAGGAAGCAAAGGGCACTATGCTGCTGAACACTGCTGGAACATTCCTGACTTACTCATCTATACAGTTCAGTGCAATTCTCTCTTAATGACTAAAATAACTCTCATCTTTCTGAAATTATTCTGAATTATGATAAAATGTCTCAATAGAATATAGTTAACAGAAAGATGAAACTAACCAGAGGTTCTGAACACATCCAGTTTCCCTTTGTTTCTTGTCTGAAAAAGTTCAAATGCTTTAAAATTTAAAATTAAATGGTATTTTCCTTATCATAACTTGTGCGGGAGAGAGAATATGTGGTTATCATCTTTCAAACTCCCAAAGTTAGTTATTTCTTAGAACCCAAGCACTATGCTGCTGAGAGTACATGCTTCTGCAGGTGGGACGAATGTTGACAAGGGTGGCAGGACCTCCGTAAAGTATGTAACACAAGTCTCAGCTGGCTGGAGCTGGCAGAATCTTGACAACATAACTTGTATTAACTGATCTGCAACCTATACTAAATGATCACAGATGAAAAGAGGACTCTTGGGGCACCTGGGTGGCTCAGTCATTAATGGTCTGCCTTGGGCTCAAGTCATGATCCCAGAGTCCTGAGATGAGTCCCACATTGGGCTCCCTGCTCAGCAGGAAGCCTGCTTCTCCCTCTCCCACTCTTCCTGCTTGTGTTTTTCCTCTGTCTCTCTCTGTCAAATAAATAAATAAAATCTCTTAAAAATTCTTTTCAAAAAAGACTTGAAAATCTTTTTAAAAAAGATTTCATTTATCTGACAGAGAGAGAGCACAAGTAGGCAGGGCGGCAGGCAGAGGGAGAGGGAGAAAAGCAGGATCCCCGCTGAGCAGGGAGCCAGATGAGGGACTTGATCCCAGGACCCTGGGATTATGACCTGAGCCGAAGGGAACTGCTTAACCAACTGAACCACCCAGGCAACCAAGAAATAAAATCTTAGAAAGGAGAAAAAAAAAAAGAAAGAAAGAAAGAAAAGAGGACTCGCTTCTTTGAGGCATGTATTGGTTCTTTGAGACATGAAAGGCTATCTGTAGTCTACATGCAGGGGAACAATTTAGACAGTCATCATAGGTAGCACAATGGAGACCTAAATGAAAAAAAAAAAAAATACATTCCTTCCACTGGCTACAACTCTCTGTGAAGGAATAAAATATGTGTATTTTATATGTGTAAAAAAATATGTGTATTTACAGTTAGCTACATGAGTACATGAGCACTGGAGTGAGAGAAAGATTTTGGTTCTAAGTGAAGCAAGAACTAACAGGCTTTGTAAGAGTATCTGATACAGTGTTTATTCTTAAAGATCATAAAAAGACCCAGAACAAAAAAATTTAAATAACAATTCTTCTCTAGGGCCATGTAATGGCTGCTGTACTCAACACATCCTAAAATCATATTGAAAGCTGCGATCAGTTAAAAATCAGGGTAATATTAAATTAAAGGAAAAATAGGACTAAAATACAAAATGTATCTTTTAGAAGAGAAACATATATATAATATAGATTTTATAAGACATTTATGAATGCTTATTTTGGATAACAGAAAAGCACCTGAAATTTCAACCTGAAATCAAAATGTAACCATCCTTAAAAAAGATTAAATACTTTTTTGAATGGAAACCACATGAGAACCTAAATACTACTGGTATTAATTGGGAAAATTGAAGTGTTACGTGTAAGTTGTGAAACGGTACAAGAAGAATTCTGCATAGCTGGGGCACCTGAATGGGTTTACTGGTTGAGCAGGCAACTCTTGATTTAAGCTCAGGGCATGAGCTTAGGGTTGTGAGATCCAGACCTGTGTGGGGCTCAGTGCTCAGCAGGGATCTGCTGGGAGATTCTCTCCCTTTCCCTCTGACCCTACCGGGCTAGTGCGTACATGTTCTCTCTCTCTCAAATAAATATATCTTTTAAAAAATCTGAATAGCTTCTGATAATTTAAGGATTAAAATCTGCTAGCTCTAGAGCCACTAAAATATACACAAACACAAACCCATCAGAGGAAATGAAGAAAAGTACTAACAAAAATAATCAAAAAAGAAAGCACTTAAGGGCCAAAAGAAGAACAAAAATCAAAAAAAGAAGCTCAACATCATCAGTCACTTGAAAATACAAACCAGACCCACAATGAGATATCACCTCACACCCACAAGGACAGCAAAAATTAAGACAGATAATAATAAGCCTATGATGTGGAGAAATTTGAACCTCCATACACTGGTGGGAAAGGGAAATGCTGTAGCTACCTCGGAAAAGTATGGCGAGCTACTCAAAAAATTAACAGAACTACTATATGACTCAACCATTCCACTTCTAGGTATTACACTTAAGAGAAATGAAAACAGATATCCATGAAAAAATACGTACACAAATGTGCATATACAGTAGCATAATTTACGTGAGCCAAAAAGCTGAAACAATGAAAATGTCTATAAACTGATGGATAAAATATTTTTCAGCCATAAAAAGGAACGATGTAGTTGATTCATGCTACAACACAGATAGCCCTGAAAATATTATGATAAGTCAAAGCCAGACACAAAAAAGCAAATAGTGTATGACTACCCTTATAACAGATACCTAAAACAGGAAAAAGTCTGCCTAGTATTAGAGGTTGGAGGAGATGGGGAGTGACAACCAACAGGTATTAGGCATCTTTTGGGAGTGTTAAAAATGCTCTGGAATTAGTGTGATGATTACAGAGTTTTGTGTATATACTAAAAACCAATAAATTGTACAATTAAAAAAAAAAAAAGCCCAGAATAAGTTAGAAACCAATTGTACTAACTGCGTTAACTATAAATGGATGAAACGTCCCAACTAAAAGTCAGAAATTCTCAGACTGAGTGAAAAAAAGCAAGACCAACTATAGGATATCATCTGTAAAATAATATTTAACCATAAAAATACAAACAACAGAAGAAGAGAAAATTAGGCAGAATGATAGGTATTAGGGAGAATGAACATTAGTAACAAAGTAGCTCGAAGAAGATAAAAGGCCAATTCACCACGAATACATAATAAGGCTACATGTATGTATCTTACAACAGTACCTCAAAATTCACGGAACAAAAAATGACAGAAATAAAGGGAGAACAGACATATCCACAAGTATAGGCAAATATTTTTAACATCTTTCTAATTCATATGCCAAGTAGACAAAAGAACCACTGAGGACACAGATCTCAAAAATACTACAAGATGACCTGACACTTACAGAATACTACACATAAAAACTGCAATATATTCTTCTCAAGTGCATATGAAATGCTAACCGTGATAAACCAGATGCTGGGACATATAATAAGTTTCAATAATCTTAAATGATTGAAATCTCATAGAGTAGATTATCAGAACACATGTAAATTAGGAATAAAAACACTAAGATATCCAGAAATTAAACAACACACACTTTTATAACCCAAGGATTATGGAAGAAATATAAAAATAAAGTAGAACATGTTTCAAATGATAATGAAACTACAGTATATCAAAGCAGCCAAGCACTGCTTAGAAGGAAAGTTACAGTTTTAAATACCCGAACTAAAAGGGTAAAAAGTCTCAAAAATACTACTGTGACTAAAGAAGAGCAAACTATAAAGTAAACAGAAGAAAATAATAAAAACAAGAATCAATAAAGTAGAAAACAAGTGAACAGAAGGTCAAGTAGAAAGTTGATTCCTTAAGAAATGTTTGAAAAGTGGATAAACCTGCAGAAAGAATAAAGACGGATAAACAACAACTTATGTATCAGGAATGAGAAGTGGAGATATTGCACCAAATTACACACATCAAAAGGAGAAGAGAACATTATGAACAGCATTATGGGAAAAATTTTACAACTTAGAGTATACAAATTCCTTGAAAAATGCCAAATAACTTACAAAAAAGGGCTTAAGAAATAGAATACCTGGACAGACTTCATCTATTCAAGAAAGTGAATCAATAATAATCAAAAGCTGGCACAAAGAAAACTACAAATTCAAAGGTTTTCAGTGGTCAATTCTTCCAAATTTTCAAAGAAACATTTTTATTTTAATTTTATTTGTCTGAGAGAGAGTGAGACAGAGAGAGTGAGCACAAACAGGGGGTGTGGCATGTAGAGAGAGAAGCGGGCAGGGAGTCTGATGCAGGACTGGATCCCAGAACCCTGAGAACATGACATGAGCCGAAGGCAGATGTTTAACTGACTCAGCCACCCAGTTGTCCCTCAAGGAAGCATTTGAAAGAAACCACACAAACTGTTTCAGAAAACAGGAGAGAACACATCTCAATCCTTGCACCAAAATCTGACAGATATAGAACATAAAACTAGACCATTATTCCTCATGAACACACATGCAAAAATCCTCAACAAATTATCAAGCAAATCACATTCAGCAATATACAAAGGAAACAACACTTCTTATTTAATGGTGAAAGACTGAACACCTTCCCCTTACGATTAAAAGAAAATATATTGAGGGACACATGGTGGCTCAGTCAGTTAGGCATCTGCCTTTGGCTCACGTCATGATCCCATGGCCCTGGACTGAGACCTGCTCAGCATGGCGGGGGGGAGTTGCTTCTTTCTCTCCCTCTGCTTCTCCCTCAGCTTGTGTTGTCTCTCTCTCATTCACTGTTTCAAGTAAACAAATAAAATCTTTAAAAAAATTTTTTTACTTATTTATTTGAGAGAGAGGACACAAATGTGGGGTGAGGACCAGAGGGAGGAGACTCCCTGCTCAGCGGGAAGCCCGAAGCTGGGCTTGATCCTGACATTCCAGGTTCATGACCTGAGCCAAAGGCAGACACTTAACCAACTGAACCACTCAGGTGCCCCAATAAAGAAAATCTTGGGGCGGGGGGGGAAGAATATATACTGAGTCTTTGCCAGTACAGTAAGACAAATGCAAGGGACAAAGAATGGAGTGGAGGAAGCAAAGTTGTTTTTAACTGCAGACTACATAAAAATCATCAGGAAGCTACAACAAAACCAGTAAAACTAAACAGTGAATTCAGGAAGATTGTAAAAACATGGTTGGGGCACCTGGGTGGTGAGCCGGTCAGGTGTCCAATCCTTGGTTTCGGCTCAGGTCATTATCTCATGTGTGGTGATGGGCACCTGGGTGGTTCCGTAGGTTAACCATCTGCCTCTGGCTCAGGTCGTGATGCTGGGGTCCTGGGATCAAGCCCCACGTCAGGCTCTCTGCTCAGCAGAAGTCTGCCTCTCCCTCTCCTCCCTGCTCATGTTCTCTCTCTGTCTCAAATAACTAAATAAAATATTCTTTAAAAGATTTTATTTATTTATTTGACAGAGATCACAAGTAGGCGGAGAGGCAAGCAGAGAGAGAGAGATGGGGAAGCAGGCTCCCCGCTGAACAGAGGGCCTGATGTGAGGACCCTGAGACCATGACCTGAGCCGAAGGCAGAGGCTTTAACCCACTGAGACACCCAGGCACCCCATCAAATAAGTAAATAAAATCTTAAAAAAAAAAAATCTCATGGGTGGTGAGATCAAGCCCTGCAGTGGGCTTCATGTTTAGCAGAGAGTCTACCCAAGATTCTCTCTCTGCCTCTCTCCCCAGTCTCTTTCTAAAATAAGTAAATCTTATAAAAACATGGTCAATATACAAAAATGAACAGCATTTTATGCATACTAGAAAAAAATAAATAGAAAATAAAAATTGGGGGGGGCACTGGATGGCTTAGTTGGTTAAGTGACCAACTATTTGTTTTGGCTCAGGTCATGATCTCATGGGTGGAGACATGAGCGCCACGTTGGGCTCTGCACTCAATGCAAAGTATGCTTTAAGTTTCTCTTCCTCTGCCCCTTCCAACTCACGTACCATGCACACGTGTGCCCAGGCGCACTTGCTCTCAATAAATAAATGCACACAAAAGATTAAAATTTTAATGTAATTCCACTTATAGTATCATCAAAAATATCAACTACTTAAAAGCAAATGGAAAGCTGCTTCAAAGTTTTCACTGTGAAAATTAAAAAAATATTATTAATTTCTTTAATTTCAAAGAAAATAAACGATGAAACGTATATACCATGTTTAAGGACAAGGAAATTCAATGTTGCTCAAAATGTCTACTGTCCTAGCAGGATGCTTCCTCCCCTCCCTGCCACCAAAATGTTGTCTTAAAATTTATATGGAAATGCACACAAACTTAGAATAGTAAAAACAATGAAAAAAAAAAAAACCAAAAACACATTTCTGCCCAAAGTTGGAAAACTTACTAATACCAGACAATCTGGTATTTGTGTAAATATGAGACATACAGATCAATGGAATAGGGGAGAGTCCAGAAAGGTACCAAATATATACGATATCCATATGGAAAAAAAAAAGAACACTGACCTTTTACTTCACACTCAGTATAAATATTAATTCAAAATGCATCATAAGAACAACTGCTAAAACTGAAACAACACCTAGAAGAAAACTTTCTTGACATTATGGTAGGTCCTGATGTTGTTAGTAGGAATATAAATGATTCACAACTATTTAGAAAATAGTCTGGCAGTTTCTTTACTCTTACAATTCCCAAGAAAAGTGAAAACATGCCCACAAAAACATTTGTATGCAAATGTTCATAGCTGCTTTACGCATGACGGAAGCAAACTGGAAGCAACATGTAAGTCCATCAACTAGTGGACAGATAAATTGTGACATATTTCTCTACAGGAATACAATTCAGATTTCCTCTCCCCATAACGGATACAAACAGCAGTATCAATGACTTATCACACATTATACTGACTGAAAGAAACAGGACACCAGAGTACATACTATATGATCCCACCCATATAAAATTCCCAAATAAGGCAAAACTTACAGTGATTAAAAATCAGATCACTGACTACCTGGGGTGTAATGTGGTGGGGTGAGGGTATATTTAATGGCAAAGTGCACCTTCTGCAGAGATGGATATGTCCTATTATCTTGAATAGGATGGTGACACATGGTGTACTCTCTGTCCAAAAAAAAGCCTGTACCCTTGAATTGTGCAAGTTTTATTGTATCTATATCTAAATTGCATCTTAATGCAATGAGTTTACATGGACTCATTTCACAGAAATATTGTAATTTTCAAAAAGATAAATAATATTTCTATAGAGGGCAGATGGGACCCCCAAGTACCTAATGGTTAAGAGTCTTTAGAAAATCTATAATAGAATCTAAGGTATATAATTAATGCTGAGAAGTAAAGTTTATAATTGTTATGAATTTCTATTTTGAATATTTTATTTATTTATTTGACAGAGATCACAAGTAGGCAGAGAGGCAGGCAGAGGGAGAGGAGGAAGCAGGCTCCCTGTTGAGCAGAGAGCCTGATGCGGGACTCGATCCCAGAACCCTGGGATCATGACCTGAGCCAAAGGCAGAGGCTTTAACCCACTGAGCCACGCAGGCAGCCCATGAGTTTCTATTCTGAGTGGGAGCCACAAGACAGCGAAACAAAGACCACACTGAAGCACAGATTAGTCTAGGTAATCAAATTTATTTGGCCACCCAGAAATATTTTTATTTCACCTATATTTTAAAAACAAACAAACAAAACATTACTGATTATGTTTTCCACAATACTCCACCATCTTAAGGTAAATTTAGCAGAATGTGGTTTGAAAAATGCTGGAAAACTGCTTGCCTTGCTGCCCCAGTGCACAATAGCAGGTTCTGCTTTTTAAGGAAAAACTCTTCATCACTACTGGTAGGACCTGTACTGCCACACCCCATACCAAAGTGAGAACACTAAGCCCCTGGGCTCTTTTTCCTTCTATCCACCTGAGACTCTCTTTCATATTTTCCTTCAATAGCAGAAAAGTCAAAGAAGTAGTTGCTGGCAATAGGGAAGGGGAAAAACTGCTTTCTTGCTCATTACAACAAGTATTTGAAATTTTATGATGTTCAAAAGGGGTCCTTTTTTAAATTTTATTAAAAGATTTTATTTATTTATTTGACAGAGAGAGAGAGAGATCACAAGTACGCAGAGAGGCAGGCAGAGATACAGGGGGAAGCAAGCTCCCTGCTGAGCAGAGAGCCCGATGCAGGGCTCGATCCCCGGACACTGAGATCATGACCTACGCCGAAAGCAGAGGCTTTAACCCAACGAGCCACCCAGGCGCCCCCAAAAGGGGTCTATTTTCTTTTTTTAAAGAAATTAATCCCTCACTTCAAAATAAATCAGGTAGGAGTAACTGACACAATGTTGTGATAAGGAGGAAATGTATTTATAAAAGCTGCTATAATTCAGCATGTGGAAGGGAAGCATGCAATGCTTGCACTTGTCCCAAATACTGGCCTCTGTGCAGTCTACAAAGGTCGAAATTGTGGACAGGATGTATAAGGAATAGATGACGGAAGAAAACTGGACATTTGCATGTGACTGCTGAGCCCACACAACTTTGATGAGAAAAATACTTCTGAAATACATAAATGCTATTTTTATGTCTAGGTATACTTATATGGAAAATAAGACCTAGTCAGTACAGCTCAGCCTATATGCCATCTCTCAGAAGGGGGTAGGGATGACCAATCTATACTGCATTTTATCATTTAAAAAAAAAACTTGAACTTTGAAACTTTATTAAGTTTTTAATTTTAATTCCAGTATAGTTAACATATAGTATAATAGGTTCACGTGTACAATACAGAGATTCAACAATTCTATACATGACTGAGGACTCATCAATATAAATGTACTCCCAACACCCTTTACCTATTTCACCCACTCTTAACCTACCTCCTGGCTCTAGAAACCATCAGTTTGTTCTCTATAGTTAAGTGTGCTTCTTGGTTTGTTTCTAAATTTTCTGTTTGCTTATTTTGTTTCTTAAATTCCACAGATAAGTGAGATCAAATGGTATCTGTCCTTCTCTGACAGACTTACTTAACATTATACTCTGGATCCATCCATATCATTGCAAATGGCAAGACTTCATTCTTTTCTCCTCCCACTGAGGCATTTTACTTGCACGTTTGTTATTACATCCCTAGAAAAAGAAAACCAGGATTTTCCCTCTTGTGTGTTTTCATCTTGCTTCTGCATGGTCCATGATGGCAGCTGAGGTTGTCAGTACAGTGAAAGCAAACTGGGGTGGAGGGGTGTGGGGGGGGGTGGGAGCAGGTTATTCTGCCATTTTTCTAGGGCTTGCAGTTGTATGTTAAATCTGGGGCTGATCACTCCACACGTGTTTAACCTGCCTGTGAAGTTCACAACAATTTCCCCAGCTCTGTAATCATCAATGATTTCAAACTCAGGCTTCAGCATCATCATGAGAAACTGGATGATGACCTTGGAGCATGGACTTTTTTCAACATTGTTAAGGCTCTTGAGAGCATCTGCCAGGACATTCATGTGCACCATTATGGTGGCACAGGAAGATGGCAGAAAGGGGGGGGGTTCATTTCTTTTTTATGGCTGAGTAATATTCCACTGAAGGTATATACACATCTCCTTTATCCATTCACCCATCGATGAACACTTGGGCTGCTTCTGACATTTGGCTATTGTAGTGTATATATCCTTTCCCATTAGTGTTTTTGTATTCTTTGGGTAAATACCCACTAGTGTGATTACTACATCATAGGATAGTTCTAATCTAATTTTCTGAGGAACCTCCATACTGTTTTCCAGAGTGGTTGCATCAGTCCGCATTCCCACCAATAGTGCATGACGCTTCCTTTTTCCCTACACCCTCACTAACACTTGATTATTGAAAAAAATCCTTTTTATACTGCAAAAATTCCGTAATTTTATATTAAGAAGAAAAAACACAAAAGGGTCTGGGTTACAGGCCTAAAATTCAGATCCTAATACTCAATCTTCTGTTCCTTCGATTCTTTGTACTTAATCTTGCTCATGTGGGAATTTTTCACCTTCTAACTAGCTACATGACCTGGTAAGTAAACTGGTATATTTCCTTCCCTATAAAATGGCACCTTATTAACCTAAGAGATGACCTCATACCATCTCTTCTTTACCTCACAATGAAAAAAAATGAGATGAACACAAGTGAAAATATAATGAATGATGGAAAAGTTGGCATCTATTTTAAAAATATTCTGCAGAATATACATTATTTTCATACTAATTACTTTTATAGGAAACATTATTAAAGTGCATACTTTTTCTGTAATTTATGGTTGAAACGAATGGTAAATATGAGAGGATTAACATTAAATGAGGAACAAGTTGGTTACAGCCATTTACCCCCATTTACAATGGGGAAAATCAAAACCTCTCGTTGATAATATATGACTCTTATATTTTTATATAATTCATATATATATAATTCAAACCAAATTATGATTATCCAAAAATGATTATTAATTGTTCTGGTCCACAAGAAAAAAATCTATCAAAATACCCACACAATTTGTGAAATATTAATAATGAAGTAAATGTTATTAAATGCAAGCATAAATCTTACCATTATTATTTAATTCTGTTCTGGGAGACACAGTCAATACAATAAAAGCATGTATAGCAGGCAGTCTTTAAGAAGTCCAACATGATTTCTGCCTCCTGGTATTTATACCCTTGTAAAATCCCCTCCTTTAAGTAAGACAGATGGTCTATACCTTGCTTTTAATCAATAGAATATGGCAAAGGATCTCATTCCCAAGATCCTCTCCTGGCAGACAAGAGCTATTTTCCTGTTGGCCTTGAAGACACAAACAGCTAAGCAATAAGAGGCCATGTGGCTGGCAAAGGAACTGTGGGTGACCTGGGGGAGCAGATAGCAGCTCCCAGTCAACAGCCAGAAAGAAAATTAGGACCTCAGTCCTACAACCACACAGAGATGACTCTGCCATCAACCTGAATGAACTTGGGCTGCTCTCCAGATTAGAACACAGCCTGGATGACAGCCTGAATACAGACCTGCAAGAAAACTGAGCAGAGGATCCAGATGAGCCACATGTACACTCCTGACCTATAAAACTGTGAGATAAATAATGGATTTTTTAAGCTACTAAGTTTGGAGAATTTGTTATGCATCAACAGAAAACAAATGAATGGATACTTGCCCCAGTCAAGCCTTGAGAGGACTGTAGTCCTTAGTCAAGGTCCTGGGTACCCTGATTGCAGTCTCTAAGTAAAATTGTTAGACACACCCAGCTAAGCTGTAGCCAGATTCTTCTTCTTTTTTTTTTTTTTTTTAAGGTTTTACTTATTATTTGGCGGGGGCGGGGGTGGGGGTACCGGGGTTGGCGGGGGAGTGCACAAGCAGAGGGCAGCAGCAGGCAGAGGGAGAAGCAGGCTTCCCGCTGAGCAAGGAGTCTGGTGCAGAACTCTATCCCAGGACCCCAGGATCATGACCTGAGCTGAAGGCCCACACTTAACCAACTGAGCTACCCAGACGCCCCGCTGAAGCCAGATTCTTTTCTAAATTTTTTTTCTTCTTTTTTTAATTTACAGAGATCACAAGTAGGCAGAGAGGCAGGCAGTGGGCGGGGTGGGGGAAGGGGGCGGGGAAGCAGGCTCCCCACTGAGCAGAGAGCCCAATATGGGGCTCAATCCCAAGACCCTGAAAGAGGGATGATAATCCTAGAAATGAGAAGAATATCAAATTAAAAAATAATCAAGATCAATAAACTGTGTAGACTCAAGATCTATAAAATCTATAGAGAAGAATATATTTCCAAAGTACTTATGAGTGGGATTCAACTCCTAATAGTGACAAAAATTAAAATAGCCAAGAATGTATCTCACCTAAATGAATCAAACTATACATTTTTACTAAGTAATAAAAAGAGCTTGAATAAAAAAAAATCTCAATATTGTGAAGAGGTCAACTCTGCCTAAATTTATCCATAGGTTCATTTGACTCTAATCAAAATAAGGGAATATCTTATCAATGTGATGCAATAACATAATTTTCTGGAAGAATGAGGAAGGAAGATTAAGACAAATTTTAAACAGAAGGATTAATGAGCAGGACTATCCTTAAAACCTTAAAATACAATATAAAGGAATAATCACTCAAATATTATTTGTTGTGTTCTAGACAATATCCCTACTGTTTCGTATACACAATGTTACTTCAACCTTATGATAATCCAACAACTAGAGATACTAACAATAAACATATTTTATAGATGAATAACCTCAGGCACAGTGTCACAAAGCTAATGAATGTATTAGGGAGCCACAGTGTGGTATCAGAGCCAAAAGAGACTGACAGGTACAATCCGAACCAAGTAGTTTCCAGCATAAGTAAAAAATTAGGAAAAGAGCAAAAAAGATATATCACATGCCAACAGGAATGGGAAGATTTATTCCATAAATGATACAATTTTAGCTATTTAAATCTTTGACCACAGACTGTCCCCTCTATCTCCACTGTCACACACTGAAGACTGTAGATCCACAAGAGACTTTTATCCTACCAGCACCCAGGGGCTGGCACGTTATGGGCAATGTTCAGGGCTGACAAAGGTAAAGGAGCACTCTTGTGCAAGAGTGAAGAGAAGAACCTCGAGGAAGTCAGCCTTACAAATTTTAAATGGACATTTCTTTTCCCTGATCTTCAACATACCAGTAAAATGACCCAAGTATATTAACAAGAAGGTCACATATACAAAGATTACCCATGTGCCCAATAAACCTAAGATACTGAACATGTGAAGAACGATCAATGAAATTGCAAGTTAAAACAACTTAATACTTCAGACTGGTCAAGATTAGAGACACCATATCCCGTTACTTGCACCATCATAACAGTCCTTCACTCTGTCTATACTTCTCCTTTCTCCCCTGATTAATTTATTAGCCCCTAGTTTGTCTTCCTACTTTCCCTCTTGCCCAGGATGCTTACTTAAATATATAATCTGAGGACTCCCCTCCTCTCCTGGCTTTTATGTTGATACCCCCCAATTCTTACCTCAGCCTACAAACCTTATTAGGCTCCCAAGTCCTATTGTATTTACTGAATTCCTTGAACTGAAATGTGTGAGGGAGACAGGTTTAAAAAAAAAAAAAAAAAAAAAAGACAGGTAAGGTAAGTTATGCGAACATGACCGATGATGACTGACAATCAGTCTCTGCAAAGGAGAGTAATCTCAAATGCTAAGTACTGATGGAGACCAGACCCTACATGCCCTTCAGCCGATGGTTGTCTTCGTGGATAGTAGCACACCAGTAGATATTGTCTAAAAGCTATAAATTGGGATTTGAAGTGTGAAATCTCATTTTAGGTGTTGGTAACAAATTAAAATCTAACCTTCAGGGACCAAGACTGTGCCACTCAGACAAATCATGTTTCTGAACAACATGGGACCTTCTACTCTATAATCTCTAGGCTCAGCTCTGAGATTATCACTCCTTATACCTGCAAATCTTTAGTGCTTTCCCTTATTCATTCATTCATTCATTCATTCACTTATTTATTGTGCTTTATAAAATATAAGCACTGGCCCAAGGAAGCCCAAATACGAATGCTCAGTTCACATTTTCTGATCTAAGGTTATATGCTCTGTTGACACTCTGTATTTTTACTTTAGAACACTTAGCACAGTAAGTGGTCAGTAATATCATATTAAAGTGATAAGATATGTAATTCTTAGTGGGCCTTCCTCACCCCCAACCTAGTACCTGTAAATGCCATGAAGGTCTTGAGAGTGTCTGACTATTCCACCAGTACCTGTTACCCAGCAGATAGTGGGCAATGTCCAGATGGAAGTTCAGGCAGATACCCTCATGCTGTGAAGACTCAGGGCTCAAATGAAGCAACCTCTGTGGTGGGTAGCCTGGCAAATTTATTTAAAAAATCTTAAATGGACATTTCTTCAGAGTGATCACCATTCCAGAAATTTAAACTAAGGAGATTATTCACTAGGTGTCCAAATTTTTATGTCTAAGGCAATGCATTATAGCCTGTTTACAACAGTTAAAAGCTAGACACAAATGTCCAGCTACCAAATTGGATTCTTTGGCAATTACGTTTAAAGGAAAGATGGTTTAAGAAAAATAATGCAAGATATGAAAATGTAAGTTTGTATCACAGTGACTACAACTGTGCTTAAAAACCATATCCCAGGGGGCGCCTGGGTGGCTCAGTGGTTTAAGCTGCTGCCTTCGGCTCAGGTCATGATCTCAGGGTCCTGGGATCGAGTCCCACATCGGGCTCTCTGCTCAGCGGTGAGCCTGCTTCCCTCTCACTCTCTCTGTCTGCCTCTCTGCCTACTTATGATCTCTCTCTGTCAAATAAATAAATAAAATCTTTAAAAAAAAAAACAAACCATATCCCAGTAAAAGAATGGAAGAACTTAATTATCATACTCAAGCAGTAAAACAATAGATGGATTTTCCACATTTCTTCTATTCTTTGTCTAGTATAACCATCTGGGTATTCTCAGAGAAAAAGTCATTATATTAACACAGTGAGTCCAGGAGCAGTAACTCTCGCCTAAGGGATTCAAACTTCTACCCTGAAGAAAATGGTGTCTCATCAATCTCTTACTCATCTTCTAACGGCAAGTTTATTGCACATTACTATTGGGCCTAGCTTCCCAGTCCTAACAGATACTAAGAGTAGATTTAACAGAGCAGAAGTATTTGGGATAGCATCTTTAACTGTATGAAAAATACAAACCTTCACACCCCAAACCCCTGCCCTGTCTGGCACTGGAGGGCTAAAAACTGGAAAATCATTTGTCTCAGCTTTTTAAGAGCTGGCTCTATATAGTTCCACCCTGCATAGAAATGTAGTAGCAAAGAAAATGTATTATCAAGTTAGGGTTAAAACAAGGAATGAGGACCTATCAGGAAGATCCTTTATTTGTCTACACAGATAAAAATCTGCTCCAAACGTCTATACATGTCAAATGTACCAGAGAGCTGTTTACGAGGCAGTTATGGTGTGAGTGAACCTAGAAGCTCCATATTGAAAATTATGCTACTGGTTATGTGAACAATAGAAGATACTCAAGTGGTAGAAATGTAGGAAATCTAGCTATACTTTGTTAGGCAACATTTTACCAATACTTCAAGAGGCTGTAATTTCTAAAAATCAGCAAGAAAGATATATACTGAGAAGAAATTCTACACTTGATTATGTTAACTGGCGGGCCAGGAGTAAGGGATATAGATTTGTCAGAGTGAAATAAACTCAGGGATTATAATAAAATTGAAACTGAACTGCAGAATGAGCCAAACATAGAGCTGGGGAATCCATATGTAAATACCACTGGCAAATGATCAGTGCTGGTTTGTTACAGGAGACAGGAAAACTCAGTGCACCTGGTTAATTAGTTCTTTCTACATGAAATGCGTAGTAAAATCAGGATTACTCACGTGATATCCCTTCGTTGATAGCAGCCCTGAAGCAGGCAGGCGATCAGGTCACTGATAAACTCAACATCATCTCTATGAAGAGCTGCTTCTAACTCCTACAGAGCAGGAAGAGGAGAGAGAGAGACTAAGATCAAACACAGATTTCTTAAAATCCACCTTTCCCAACTTCCTATCACCAACACCATCAACATTACTCTCCGAGCCACCACATGGTCAGTGTAGCCAAACTGCTTACAATGGATAAACTCTGCCTTTCCAATCCCAGTTACTGCTAGAAGAGCAACTGGTTCAACTTCTTGTTTTTCAAGAAAAACTTGTTTTTCCACTGCTCTATTCCATTTTTCTGCACACCAGAAGAAATACACATGTATCTCTTTTTATAAGTCACTGCTAGCTACATAATTATCAAAGAGCTTAAGTTATATAAATATGTTATAATGCCTTCTACTTTAATGGCAAGGGAATAAAGTAGCAAATAACATGATTGATTAGAAAGTATTCTTCATTCCTCTACAGTTTTAACAGGTAAACCACCCACAACTGCTTTAAAGAACTACTCTATTTATTGAAAATAAGCACTGGTAGTGAGCAATATAGCTAGCAATTCTTATTTTGAGGATGCTACACCTAAGTGACTAATGATAGGAGATTGCTAGAACTGAGATTAATCTTACATCATCTAGAGAGAAATGAGGTAATGTCTATGTTAATGGTTTAATCCTAGGTGAGATGCATTTGCTTTCCTTGGGATTCAAGCAGACAATGACAAAGATTTAGCTCCTATTTAGCACAGTATTCTGAAAAAAGCCAAGTTGAGAAGGAGCTACTGGGACAAAAAGTGACAGTGGGAAATTTTAGGAGATCCTATTTCTTTTTTCAATCTCCCATTCTAAACCAGTATTTTCTAAGATGATGGAATCTCTTCCAAGTCATCAACTCTTGAGATAAAAAGTCTGCCCACACTGTTTCAACCAGGATGCTATATTCTGCATGTAAGCCATTTTCCAAGGGTCTGCTCTGTTTATCGTTTGAGTGGCTCATAACTGGATCTATAAACACAGAAAAACCAAACTTTGAAAGCTCATATTAATGGTTCTGAAAGCATGAGGTGTGTATAAGAAACAACTTCTGACCTAAACACCAATGATACGGCAGTGCATCCTTAACAGAGGAGCCTGCTGCTACTATAAAAATATTAAAGTTTTTCTAACGATAGTAAAAAACTAATTCTGTAAAATAATTTTGTAAGTTTTTTTTTTTAAGATTTTATTTATTTGACAGACACAGATCACAAGTAGGCAGAGAGGCAGGCAGAGAGAGAGAGAGGAGGCAGCAGGCTCCCTGCCAAACAGAGAGCCCCATGCAGGGCTTGATCCCAGGACCCTGGGATCATGACCTGAGCCGAAGGCAGAGGCTTTAACCCAGTGAGCCACCCAGGTGCCCCTGTAAGTTATTTTAATGGTTTCATTTGTTATTTTATTTTTTAAAACTCTAGAGTTGGTAAGCACTCACTCTAAAACTTGTTCAAAAATAGAGGCGCCTTGGCGGCGTGATCAGTGAGGTGTCAGACTCTTGGTTTGGACTCTGACAGGGATCTCAGGGTCGTGAGATGGTGGTGTGGCAGTGGGCTCTGTGCTCAGCAGGCAGTCTGCTTGTATTTCTCTCCCTCTGTCTGCTCCCCACCCCCCGCCCGCCCAACCTTGCACACTCTCTCTCTAAAATAAATAAATCTTAAGGGCGCCTGGGTGGCTCAGTCATTAGCGTCTTGCCTTCGGCTCAGAGCCCTGCACTAGGCTCCCTACTCAGCAGGAAGCCTGCTTCTTCCTCTCCCACCCCCCCTTGCTTGTGTTCCCTCTCTCACTGTGTCTCTGTCAAATAAATAAATGAAATCTTAAAATCAATCAATCTTAAAAGAATAACAATAAAACCTTCATAGGACAAAATACTGCTAAATATACTAACTGACATGAAGGAGCAAAATACAAACTACCCTCAGGTAGTTCACCTGAAAAGGTTCATACTGCCTTAAAAGCCCAGGTGAATGAAGCTCAAAATCCAAAGGGTAGGCTGAGGCTCGCAAACATTCTGCCTACCTTAACTACAAACTTGGGAATTAGAACACATCTTAGCAATGGTTCTTATTCTTCTATTAGTTTATTAATTCCTTTGGGCAGACTTCTTTTCTACATTTTAGTTAGTGATTATCCAGAAAAACAAGAAACTCTACCAACCAGAGATAACAAGGACCTGAACTATAATTAGCCAGAATTCATTCATTCAACCAATATTTACTGGGTACCCACCCTACCTAAGATAATACAGTAGTTCCTAAGGGCTGAGGAGCTTAGTTCAGTTTGGAGAGATAAGAGTACAAAAAAAGATAGCCAAACCAACTAATTAGCCCTATTAGGTACAGAAAAGGTGCTTTGGGGCAACAGGGATTGAGAAGAAAAGGACTCCTCCTGGCTTTGGGAAGCCCAAGAGACTGCATGAAGACGGTGGCACCCGAGATGGGAAAATTGTGGCAATGGGGGGAGAACCAGGGCATAACAAGGCACAGGGAATAATGGGAGCAAGTGCACGGAGAGGACAGGAGCTTCAGTTTAACTCTTCTGTGGATACTATGAGGGGAGTAATGTAAGCTAAGATTCTCTGGAAGACAATGGAGATTCACTATAATTATTTTTATTGAGGAGAGGCACAGTGCTACCAACCTAGCTGCTGTGTATATAAGAGGAATTCTGGTGGTAGAGGGTGGGGTTAAACACAAGCAAGAGCTGGGGAGAAAGATTCTGAAGGACTCACCAGAGGAGAGAAACAGTAGCAATGGGGAAACATAAATCCCAGATGGGACGGAAGTAAATGTGATGCAAAGTAAGGGAAGATTTGAATGGTTCATATTTTAAGCTTGGTCAGTGGCAAGACTCCAAAGCAAACTCCAATTATAACAGAAGCCAAACCCTTAGCACAAAGTCCCAGACCATCTTGTTTGATAGAGGAGCCACACTAACTGAATGGTGGAACTGGAAGGTATATGACAGATCGCATATTTCAGCGCTCTCAATTTAAGGATAAATAAACTAGGCCCAGGAAGGTTAACTGACTTCTGTTGTACTCAGCCAAACAATGCCAGGACCAAGTGACACTCAGACCACCCTTGTCCAGGGTCCTTCCCACAGAGTAAGCTGCTTCCTACTGGCCCATGAGTTCTAGGCTAGAAAGACTGATGGCTTTAACAGCTATAAAAACCCACCTCCATCACTCCCAACCAAGCCCTCCAATGTACCATTCTCCCTAAACAGAAAGAAATTCCTTCCCTCCTCCCTTCTGCCAAACCCTATTGTAGGTCCTTTACATGAAAAACTTTTATCTATAACATCTTCCTAGCTGATGGCTAGGAAGCCCCAGGTGGCTTAGCCAGGTTAAGCATCTGTTTTTGGCTCAGGTCATGATCCCAGGGTTCTGGGATGGAGTCCCACATTGGGTTCCCTGCTTAGTTCCCTGCTTCTGCTCTGACAAATAAATAATAAAATCTTCAAAAAATAAAATAAAATCTTCCTGACTTCTATTTTGCTCATTCCTCCAGCAACTCCTTCAACACTGTGTATGTCCACATTCTGTTACACACTCCTGCTGGGGTTCTGTCCTCCTCATAAGTGTAAATTAAAGAGCACCATGTGACTCTTGATTAAAGGTACTAGAGTCAGATGCTTCCTAGTGTTTTTAAAGGACAGAAGTGCCAAATTAAGCTACACAAAGGCCACAAGTGAAGAGATAAGAACTGGGAAGGCTTTACCAAGGACAAAGAAAAGTTTACCACTGATCTCCATGGAGGTATGCCAGGATTTCTAGAAGCCCCACAATACATGTGGATCACTTTTATTCTGTAGTAATGAATTTAAAACATTAATTTTATAAAAAGTCATATTACAGAGCAAAGTGTAAAATCTGCATTAATTTTTACGCTGGGACCCCCCCCCCCCCGGCCCCGCCAAAAAAAAGAAAAAAAGAAAAAAAAGAAGAAAAATGTCACTCACACAGGAACAATTAAAGCTCTACTAAGAATACCCTTTCTTTTGCATCTCCTGATTCCCACCCACAGACATTCCCTTGTGACTTAGGTGGAAATGCTTGAAACGAATGTCTCCCTTTCTATCCAGGTAACTTTCACCAGAGTAAGGTTCTAGTTGTCCAGTTTAAACCTATGATCTTATCTTCTGAAGAGGCAACAATAAAACAGCAATATTTCAGGCAGGCCCAGCATGTGAAAGTTCATGGAATGTGTAGAGTGCGAAGGCCTCTCCCCAAAACGGAGAGGATGGTTAGAGAATCGAAGACTGGACAGGCCTGTTCCTTAAGGATCTTCACATGAAAGATCATGTATTTTACTTCCATATGCAATCAAGTCTGGAGAAGGAAAGTGGAATGATCAGATCCCCATCTCAGAAAAACAGTTCTGAGAGTGGAATGCAGAATGACTGGAAGGGGTAGCAAAGGTGGGGACCAGGGAGGCAGTGTCAGCATCACCTGGAAGCTTGCACCTCAGGAACCACGACAGATTTACAGACACCAGAATCTGCATTTTAACAAGAGCCCCATGATTCATATGCTTATACAGGCTGGGAAGTGCTCTGGAAGACAAAAGGTTAGAGTCTAAGGTAAATAAAACAGCACCTGTGGGAATAGAGAAAGGGAAGATTTGTGAACATGTGGAAGATGAATAAATGCTGGTTTAATGAACGAAAGACAGAAATGTAACTACCAAATGAAATAATGCCACATACCTAAAATGCTCTAAAACATAAAAGAAACATCAAAAACGAATTTCTGACATAAGGATGGAATTAAATCCTTATACTATAACGCCAAACACATTCAAATGATTTATCTCAAGAACAGCTAAAGCCCCTTGTTTACCTAAAAACCCTAGCATTAATGAATCATCATAATCAAATCATGCAGATAAAGTGTGGTTATCAGTATCTATGGAATTTACAGTTCCTTCCTCAAGCTCTGAAACCCAAAACTCTGAAGAATTAAATGTAGTTCAGATATCCAGGTAAACCACTAAACAAACTACTCTAAATACAAGATTAGTCTTCACTGGTGGGAAGAGTGGGTTATTCGGCCCTTAGAGAAGAATATTATTTCTGGCAATAAATCTATTTAGAATGTGAGGACATAACATGAAATTTCTAGTTAAAGTGTTCTCCAAACAATATCAACTGCCGACATCCTTTTATTACTGCTCCCAGAGAGTCATCAAGTAGACTTACAAATTAGAGTAAAGCAAGACGTTCAAGGACAAAATAAAAACAGACCTACAAAAGTTAAGGCTGATGTGGCCAAAAGATAAGATGTCCTTCAACCCACATTCTACTTACATTAGATTATGAGTTTTCAAGTTTGAAGTTACTAACATCTTGCTAACCAGTTGGCAGTTAGCAGAAATCAAAATTAGGAAGTCAACCTACAACTAGTAAGTATAAGAACTGTTTACCTTAAAATACATGCCCAATAGTTGAATTATTAATTTGTATAACAAATGTATATTTTCTTCAGTAAGTCTAAGGTAAGTTTTTATTCCCTAACTGCATTTTTAAAATTCCCATAGGTGTTGGGAGGCAGAAGACTGGATGGGAGAGAGATATCGATAATGATGTTCTAATTCTGACGGATGCTATTTTCAGAGGTGGTATCACTTTTATTTATTTATTTATTTTTAAAGATTTTATTTATTTATTTGACAGAGAGAGAGATCACAAGGGGGGGGAGCAGGCTCCCTGCTGAGCAGAGAGGCCAATGGGGGGGGGGGGTCGATCCCAGGACCCTGAGATCATGACCTGGGCCAAAGGCAGCAGCTTAATCCACCTAGCCACCCAGGTGCCTCAGGTGGTATCACTTTTAAATGAATAAATGAAACATTCAGAGACCAACGATAAGAATGTGTCATGAACCAAAAACAATTATTAATAAAATCTGTGATTCTGAAATTTAAAAAAGAAAAAGAAGACAAAACTGTTTCACTGTATTTCTGCTTGCCTCAGTAACCAGGCTTCATTGGTGATTCAACCATAGTTTTCTTACCATTATCAGCAGGAACCAGGGAATTATCTTAATTTGAAAAAAAATATTATATGCTCTTTTCAATATTCAACTGTGATGGACAGGCTAAAGAGGACTGGTAAAAAACTTCTCCCCAGTGAACCTAAGTTGCTTTTCCTTGCACAACCATGATCTAATGAGTTAGCAACTGGGGAAGTGGTTACATAGAAAGGCACAATATCAGGGATATTGGATCAGCTCTTTCAAAGAGAACTGAGCAGGCCTGAATTGCTCCTCAAACGACACAAGTATTGAAAGGAACTCTATTATTTCCAAATAAAATTCAACACCTTACGCTTGCTTACCATTGTACCCCTGACATATAGTAAATTTGTACATCAGTAAGAAAATGGGCCTCAAAAAATAAAATTGCTTTTCAAATGTATTTCTATGACATTATGCTTCATAAATCAGCGGCTATCTAGATAAGCCACCAAAAAATAGGTAGGGCCATGGTAACTTGTAAATTGACAAAATTATCAGTTAACTTTTCCCCTCTAGTTCAGCAGAACTTAAAAATTCGGAATCAGTAAAGATTAGGATGAAGAATAGGTGATAAGCCCCCTGGAGAGCAAAGCTCTCCCGCCCCCATCCCTTTAGTTGCTGCTGACCCCAGCAGTGGGTACCAGCTACAAACCAAGGCACACAAATACAGCCCTCAGTTTTCACCCCATGGTGAAATAAAGATTAAGAATGTTGTGGAAAGATAGCAAAGAGGAAAGGTAACAGGAAAGCAGTTTTAATCCTGCTGAAGAGAAGAACTGCCTTATCAGTTAAAGAATTCTCACTGTAATGGGTATAGTTTCACATTTGCAGGAAGAAAAAGTTCTGGAGCTCTGTTTCATAACAATGTGAACATACTTAACACTACTGAACTGTGCACTTAAAAATGGTTAAGATGATGAATTTTATGTTTCTTACCAAAGTTTAGGAAAAAATTATCCAATTACAAGTATCTACCACCAAGGATTTTGTAATGATTACATGAGGCAATACTAATAAAAGCCAGTGGAGCCCGGTGCACCGTCAATATTCTACAACACGTGAATTACAACTGTTTCATCTTTCTTACAATGAAAGTATGTGGAAAGTATGTGGAAAAAAGCAAAGACTGAAGAGATAGAAAGTGGCCTTTTCAAAATTCAGAGGTTTCTGAACAATAGAAATTAAAATCCTTTTAATACATGGCCTACCGTATTCATAAGCCAATAAAAGCTAATAGTTCTCCAAGGAACTATTTGGAAACCCAGGTTATTCAAAGCTTTACTACTTAGGCCTTCAAACCCAGAGCTTAGAGTAAGTCTTAGAAGTAAGGAAATAAGGAATACCCTTCTAAAATCTCCCCTCCCCACCCCACCCCTGCACTTTCTCTCCTCCCCTTTTGTATTTCCTTTTCACTGTGGGCACTGAGCTGTGAGCATAGAAATCTGAACTTTGCCAAGATGCTCTGGGACAGAAGAGGAAGGGGTGGGTGGGGTGGGGGTGGGAGGAGAAAACTCCGCAAATCAGCATAGACAAGGGAGACCCAGTCCTACTGCTCCTCTGTAGCTTCAGAGAGTAGCTGGAGGGAGTAACAGGATTTGTCCTCTTTGCAGCTGGCGTCACAGCTCATTAGGGACAAGTCTGTTTAACATCTTTCCACCTCCTCCACTCTCAACAACAGGCAGTGGCTGTTCGGAAAAGAACTCAGGACCTAGCAAGGGGAACAGTTCCAAACTCTGACTGGCAAAGAGAGAGACAAGGGGCCTTTAGCATATGTCATGGGAAAACATTTATTTACAATTCTTTTCTTTACAAAGTCCCACCTGCCTAGTAAACAAAGATAATTTCCAGACTGGAGACAGTCAAATGACACAGAAAGAATATTACTAATTCCTTTGTTGTGTAACAACACCTTTTAAGTAACACTGGAGATAGCTTTTTATTGTTTGACATGCTTCTTCTAATCTCCAGAAATTTTCTTTCATCTTTTGCTAAAGAAGGTGGTATAGAGAGACAAACTTTCTTTTCCTCAACTTCCAAGTAAGGATCAAGATCACATATTTGTACTACTGCCATTCAGGCATAATAATAATTCCTTTGAGTTTACGTTAAGGAGGGGGAAAAAGGCCTCAAGATAAAAGAATCATATATCCTGTATTTAATTTTGGAAGGTTACAAATCTTCCTGATTTGCACAAGGACTAACTGCAATGTAGTCTCAGTAAAAGATGGGGGCTTCTGTATAGGACCCAGAATCTCGCTAGCACAAAGGAGATACAAAGCAGGCCTTCCTGAAGGACTATCCCAGCTGCTTTCCAAGAGAGAAAGCCTGGAGTGTGAGCTTAGAATACATGAAGAAATAAGCACACCAGCCTCCAGAAGGCAAGCCTGACTTTGGCAGCTGATGCTTTCTAACTTGGTATAAATTAATTTAATCCCAAAGGCCTGCCCCCATGCCAATTTAGACAGTAAAGTATAAATCAGCTCGAGTGGGTATAATGGTAAGGGACCTGAAACTGGCTATCATAACACTTTCAGTTGGCCAAGCGATTTATCCCAGGAGTCCCCAAAGGCCAGCAGGTCTGTATTGCTGCTTTGCTGAAACCACACCATTCCTCTCAACCATCCGAGAAACAGCTGTGTCACTGGCGATGCCGCTGGGCAAGAGAAAGGAAATCAAAACAGCTTCTCCCCTCAAATGACTGCTACCTAAAATATTAGGCTAACTAGAAAATACTAATTATACTAATAAATGTGTACCTCTAGAAGAACATGATTTTCTGAAAACACATAAATTATCAAAACTGGCTCCAGCAACTTAAAGAAAAGGCTTGGAACTTTCAAGGATATTCTCCCTCAACAAAATGCCCCATTATTATATAAACAATTCCTGAGCACGAAAAAGTTGGAAAGCTTCTCGGTATGGTCTATGAGGCTGGAATACTGGACAAGCATAGCCACGCAGACAAGAAATCTGGAAAAGCAGGTTCCTGAAAGACCACAGACAACCTAAGATATCAGGTCAAGTAGTCTATCTAGACTTCATCACTTAGAACAAGGCTTTCCAACTAGGGTATGTGTGTTCCTGAGGCTCCACAGCATGTGGCCAGAATAGAGGAAACTATCAGTTTAAAAATGGCACAGCTTCTAGAAAGTCAGTTTTACTCTTATTTCTTTGTTTGTTTTCATTGTTTGGCTTGTTGTTGAGAAGATATTTTTAACATAAACGTTTGCATGAATTTAAGATGGGACTTCATTGGAGAATTTATGCTTGGAGTAACTTACGACTATAGCTCTATGTCCGTGAAATTAAACAGTCCTCATTCTCTGTCTTTAGAAGCTCACTACTGGATTAGTTCAGAGCTATTTTAGGGGAGCCATTAAAGAACAGGGAATGCTTTTGACGGGGGATGGAGTGTGGGGATCAAACTTGGAAGGTTATCTAGATGTGGTTTGTTAGTAAGAGAGATTAGCAGGTAAAAAGCTTCCTGATCTAGTCAGGGGAAGAAGTGATGGGGCCAACACTAGAAAGATGTGCAGGAGGTGACAGGAGAGGATTTCAGAAGCAGAGTGAGTTAAGATTTTGCAACTAAATGTATGCAGCTAAAAAAAAGACACAGAAATTTTAGGTAACAAGTTATAATACTCCCCCACCCCTGAAAAAACATTATGGTATTTTAAATTGGTAAACAGAATTAAGGACAATAAAGGCTGAAAAGTGACAGAAGAATGGGGGCGGTGGGAAGAAAGAGCAAAGACTTAATATTCAAAATAAGGTCCTAGATGCTTTAAAGTGGGCAATAACTTTGTAATGTTCTAAATCTTGTTGTTCGTATCTGACTGTATCCTAGTCTCCTATGTGAGAGTGGCAAAAAAGTACACACACAGAAAAATTTATAACTTTAATGTGTGCAGGGAAGTAGGGGTCCCTCTGAATTCAATTAGTTCAACATATTATGGACATATGACAGTGGGATGTCACATACTGGAAAGGCATCCCTAGCATCTGAAGACATACTATGTGCCAGGCTCTATGTTAAGTGCTGGGGATGCAAAGAGGAAAGTAAGAACCCTACCTTCAAGTAGCATAAAATCTAGAAGCAGCTTGGGGGGGGGGGGGGGTGATGACTTGCAGAGCAGAGTGCTGTGGAGATAAGCAAGCAAAATGCTGCTGCAGAGATTAATTAGCGAAGACTGAAAGATGAGCAGGAGGCAGCCAGCTCACACAAGGGTAGGAGGAACAGTGAAGTTCTCTGTAAAATGCAGGTTACCTTTAAGAATGAAATGCTAAAAATGAAAACTTAATAAAGACCTGTGCCCAAACCACTGGTACTGCCTAGTGCTTCCACAGAGTAAGCAGTCACAGAATGTTCACAGAGTTAACGGAAAGAGACTAGTTACTGGGAGCAACTAGTCTAGAACATGAATGTGTGTGGGATGCCTGGGTGGCTCAGTTGGTTAAGCATCTGCCTTTGGCTAAGGTCATGATCCTGGGATCTCTTGCCTGGGGCTCCTTGCTCAGCAGGAAGCCTGCTTCTGCCTCTGCCTGCTGCACTCTCTCTCTCTCCAGAAATAAAATCTTAAAAAAAAAAAAAAAAAAAAAAGGAGAGAGAAAGAAAAGATGAACACGTGACTGAAGAGTTTCAGAAACACCTGAAAACCAATCAAGAAATCTGGAAAGGCAGGACAAAACTAGGAATGACCAGGGTGTGATTAAAACTAAGAATATACAAATAATACATTATATGTTAATAAAAACAAAAACAAAAAAAAGTGTTGAAATCTTGTAGGCGGAAAAAAAGGGATGTTACACCAAAAGGGGATATGTTATCTATAACGGAAAAGATGTCCCAAGGTAAAGAATTTGGCGGTGTTTATCCAGCCCAATCCTGAGGGACAGACACTGATGATACTTGTTTGTGGGGCAGGTCTATGTCTATTTCATCAGGTGTCTAAGAAATTATCCCCTCAAGACTAACTCATTCTCAGGGGCACCTGGATGGCTCAGTCATAAAGCATCTGCCTTCGGCTCAGGTCATGGTCCCAGGGTCTGGGGATGGAGCCCCACATAGGCTCCCTGCTCAGGGGGAGCCTGCTTCTCCCACTACCCCTTCTTGTATTGCCTCTCTTGCTGTGTCTCTGTCAAATAAATAAATAAAATCTTATAAAAAAAAGACTAATTCATTCTCTTTTGATTCTCAGCTCCTTGATTAGCAATAGCAAGTGGGTCTTGGTATTAGGAAGGTGGTGTATGTCCAATGGCAGGTGTAAATGTAATGTCCATGGTAAGATACCTATCGAATTTTAAATAAACAAAATACCATTCTGCAATTGGTGGCCTACTGAAATTGTTAAATTTTTGAACCTACAAAACTGAGGATCAGAACTGGTCATCTGAAAGCACTTATAATAGAGCAAGACATAGATTACATACGAATGAGTGCACAAATTATGTTTAGAAAGGGAACACCTTAGAAGTCAAGTTGGCTAACAGTATGAATTCGCTGGGATGAGGCAAAAACTTTTCAGCAAAATTATCTCCAAAAAAATATATATCTTGAATGTAAATACTAACCAACTTTCTTCTATTAAAAGACACCCACTTTACTGGGTAATAGAAATTAGGGAAGAGACAGGAGTCTGAAACAACCTCAATCAATGGCAGTTTGGATACTTACAGAGGTTATTTGATTGAATGTATTTTATAAGGAGGCAGAAAATCTTTACAATAATTCAGTAATGCTCCGGGGGCATGCTCTCAATTGCAAGTGTTAAGTGTAATTATAAAAATCACTTTAAATAGAAATACATATGTTTATGTTATAATCATCATGAGCAACTACAGAGCAACTGAAAAACCAAACTTTCCTACTATTAAGTGAATACCTATTGTGACTTGGGATAAAATTTTTCAGAAAACATATCAAAAGCCGATTCAGAAACATTAAGATAGAAGCCAGGCTAAATATTGTACTTTTGAGTTCTTCAAAAGTGGTTCTTTCTTTTAAAGTTCTTATTATTTATTATCCCAATGAGCAGGGAACTGGCCTTGGGGATTGATCCCAGGACCCTGAGATCATGATCTGAGCAGACACTTAACCAACTGAGCCACCCAGGTGCCCCTCAAAAGTGTTTCAAATGATGATGAAGTAATTATTTCTGGAAATAACAATGGAAAAGACCATTATTTCCAAATTTAAAGATTCACATGTTTATGTAAAATCTGTAAGATAAATTTTCCAAATAGAACTTTTACTGTTTCACTGCTGTTATTAAAAGTTTTATACAATATGATTATGGTAAGTCAATACCCAAAGTTTCACTGAATCGTCTCACTGGGAAATGGGGTACTGCTTAGGTTGAAACACCTATGGCAAGTTATACATGTTAATACTACTATGAAAGTGACTGAACCTGAATCATTATGCATGCTCTTTCCATCCATCTGTACCAAAGGGAATCACATCTCTTCTAAAGGAAGAGACCATGAAAGTCTAGAAAGGGGAACAGGCATGGAAAATAATATTTTACAATGACCTATTTTTTTCTAAAACATTAACTAACTGGTTCATTATATTACTTATTCAACTGCTAAACAGATAAGAATCACTACCTACACCCCACCCTATCAGCCACATTCTAACCAATATCCCATTACAACCAAATATGAATACATATCCTTCTAGTTCATTGGGCCCCAATCTAAAAGGCTTCTTTACAACTTCCAGATCTATCCTCCTCATCCTCCACAGAAGAACTGTTGTCTTCTAAGTGATCAAGCTGCATAATAAAACAATCCAATGTTTTCCAATTAGGTTTCATCAACGTCTGTAGTAGGAAATGTGAATTTTATGGCAGGAAGGAGTTGAAAGGTAACAAGAAAAAACTGGTAAGTGTCCTTGAGTATTAGGTAGAAGAGTTTGGATTTCATTAAAAAATTTGATACAAACAATCTGGAGGATAGCGGAATAATACAGGTAGATTACGGATACAAAAAGGAAAGGATAAAACAAAAAAAAAAGGATTACCAAGTGGTTCTAACAAGAATATTAAATACACTGCAGAATATTACAAATGCTGACGGCATTTATATGGACAAGAGACTGGTAGGTCCAGGACAGACCAGGACTTTAAAAAAACAGAGTAAGACAAAAAACTATTGGGAAGCACTGGTTCACACACTGACATAAGATTTTTATTCTTTGAAAGTGTAATGAGCCTAAAATACATGTGATTACTGCCAAAATTAACTAAAACTGGACTATGGTAAAAAGGAGTCACAGAGTGAAGATACTCTCCGTCAAAAATCTACTTTTCAAGTACATTGCAGCAGAGAGTTAACCAACTGCAGTACATTCACTTCTCTGACAACTTAAGACTTGGGAATTTTAAGGGATGCCTGGGTGGCTCAGTCGGATAAGCATCCAATTCTTGATTTCAGCTCAGGTTGTGATCTCAGGGTTGTGAAATTGAGCCCCCAAAAATCTCTATGCAAAATATTATCGCCAACATTTGTGGTGCAAACAAATCTTCATTCCCAACGTTCTACTGTAACCAAATCAAATCTAATGAATGGATTCTCAGCCCTCATTATACTGGATCTAAGAGCAGCATTTAGATTCGCTGATTATTTTTCTCCATCTTATTAAAACTTTTTTCTCGTCTTCAAAACACTCACTTCACTGGTATTCTTCCTTTTCAATCTTCTTTGCTGATTTCCCCCTTTCTTGTCATACTCTAAATGTTGGTGAATCCATCTGGAGCTCTGCCTGTGAACCTCTTCTCTTCACTGTCATTTTGGCCTACATCCACTGCCATGACTTTAAGTATCACCTATTATTTGAATCACTCTCATTTGTACTTCTATTCCTCTCTCCTCAGAATCCCCAAATTGGCTTATTCAACTGGGTACCTGTACCTAACTTCACCACTGAGAAGCAAACAGCCATAAGGAACTTAACATAAAAACTGAATCTTTGTTTCACTTCCTTAAACCTGCTTCTACTGACATTCCCAACCTCAATAAATGGAGTCGTCTTCTAGTTGTTCCAGTTTTGGAAACTTTGTCATCCTTGACTCTTCTCTTTTCTCTCATTTCACATCCAATCCATTAACAAAATTTGCTGACTCTGCCTTCAACTCAGATTTAGAAACTGCCCTCTCTTCTCTTCTGTACGACTGCTACTGCTAGTATCTACATGGCTTACCCTCTTCCTTCCCGCATATTCTCAGCATTCTCTAGACCATTTATTATGCTTTATTTTCCTAATTCACTTACCACCTATTATATGCATTTATTATCTTTCTTCCACTGCTACTATGTAAGTCCCTTGAGGAACTTTGTGCCCATTTCCCCAAAACTTTAGTTAAGCCCATAATACTTAAAAATATTTTTTGGAAGATGTTACCAGTATCCACAAGCCAAGATTCTAAACTTAAGGCTATAACCCAGTAGAAGAAGCCCTAAATTCTAGCTTTTATAAGGGATAATAACTAAAGATATGAATATTGAGAAGCATGTTATGAAAATAAGGCATCTGAACATTTTACAATTACTCTGAAGTTTGATCTTAACAATTACCTAGCTCTGTCAAAACTATTACTCCAAAAATCAAATCTGTAAGTATTCACTAGTCTCCCTCTTCCAACACAGACTGATCTACCATGCTGCCATATTAAATTTGCTCCAACTCAATTACTGTCATATCACTTGTTTAGAAGGCTCCCGACAATTCACCAAATTGAGCATGCACTCTAAGTCCCAAGCTTATCATTCAAAAAGATTCTGAAAGGATCTCAATAATACACGTTTCTTTTTCTTAAAGATTTATTTATTTATTTATTTGAGAGCAAGCAGGCGCGCACAATGGGAGAGGGAGTGGGAGAAGCAGACTCGCTGTCAAGCAGAGAGCTTGACACAGGGCTTGATGCTAGGACCCTGAGATCATGACTCGAGCCGAAAGCAGAGGCTTACCTGACTTAGCCACCCAGGCGCCCCAATATATCTTTCAATATTCTCCCATTAAGCTAGATAAGCTCTGGAGAACTAGTTAAGTGTTTCAGAACACTTCTTACTTACAAGATGTATCCAGAAGTTACTTGGATGGTATATTAAGTACAGTCCTGTTTCAGGCAGTTAAGCACAAGGCCATTTATTTCTTTGTGCTAAATAAATACCTGTTATATTTCAGAAAAGACAGGCACTTCCCAATCTTTACTCCTGTCGTTTTTTGTATATTAGAGTAAATGTCCTTCCTTTGGGGCTACCCAATCCAGTCACAGGGGACAAATATGGCAAACATCTGGAAGGAAAGTTGCTTTTCTGCAGACTCTGGTACACAGAGGCTTGCCTGTGAGAAAGTCTGGCCTGAGTTATAAGTCTGCCCGAGTCCCTAACAGATTTCTGCTGATTGGAGATTGCTAATTGCTTTCACCTGGACAAACTGGTCTACTGATAAGGAAAGGCCCCAAACTCCTGTACAAAGGAGTTTCAAGATATAGAGGCTATCTCTCTCAAAAATATGGTAAATTAAGATGAGACTTCTGACCCAAAACAGAAAGTATGGAAGTACAGGAGAGGTGGAGAGTACAGGAAGTATGCTACATTTATTTTTCTGCTATGAGTGCTTAGAAAGGGGATTGAAAAATACTATCTCAACACAGAATATTTAAAAGACGAGCGAGGAAATTATGTTTTTTCAAAAACTCAACACTGTTTTAGATTGGTGAGAATCAAAAGTAATGTCAGGAAGTTACCTGACAAAATAAGTTGCTTTGGAAGAAAAGAATAAACTCTGAATCAACATAGAAAAGCTTTCCTCACTCATGCAGGATTAACTAAGACCTGCATGAACACAATTTTCTGCTTCTGCAGATAAGCTACAAAGGGTATATAGCACAGCAGCTCCGTTACTGAAACCACTGGGGAAAGTCCATCATTGTTAATAGGTGTTTCTCTGATATCGGGAATTAGGGAAAAACAAACAGGTCTCCAGAATGTGGCAAAATATTTAGAATGTGAAAAAATATTTAGCTAAGACTAAACCTAACCTGTTAACCAGATCCTGCTAGTTTTTGTAGAGATGAAAGAATGCAAACACCACAAAAGACTTAGAAATGATGACATACTAGACAGGAATATTTGGTGCAAATGTGAGGGGCTTTTTCCCCAAAATGAAGTTACAGTTTTAGGGAGAGAAACATGGGATGTGAAATATAGTTGTAGCAATGCAGACAGTGTTTAAGACAGTGATTCAACTATCAAGCCATAGATTAAGATACTAGAAGTGGTGGGCATATGACTAGAGACCAAGAGACGCTCCATAAAATCTTAGACTATCTCTGTCCAGACTTGCCAACCTAAAGCTTTAAAGTTAAATGAAAGGGGGCAAAAACTCACTGGGCAAGAAACCAAAGCCCCAAAATCAAAATACCGATTGGGGAATACATGAATCATGCATGAACAACCTTCACTCCCTCTCAAGGGTCCAAAATGAGGGAAGAAGAAACATCAGAGGAGACTCTATGTTACAAGTATAAACAGGTCAGTGTTATAAACGAGGGGCTACTGAGGACACGAGATTGCCTTCTGTGCTGGGGGAAGCGGGAGTGTCTAAAACATAAATGAGTCTATAAAATAAATGCATGCTGACCTAAGTGAGTTTGGAAATGAGTGGTATCTGTAAGATTGAAAGGCAAAAGAAGCACTTTTTCCATGGAAGCACTGCATGGAAGCACTGTATTCTAGCTGATAAAGCTGTTTCCCATGAGGCTATGGGTTAACAATTCTTACACTGCTACATATGTATGCTGGAATCGAGCAATTAAACAAATGAACGGCAAATGGTGGGAATGGGTTTCTCATTGTCAGAGTGGGAATTTACAAATTACAGATAAGCAAAGGCAAGAAGCCAGAATAATCCCTGGAATAATGGCTTAGAGTTGGAGACTTTGCTGTGAACTAATGTTTAGTCTTATTACAGAGATGGCTACATACAGAAATATTTATACATGTATAAATATTAGTTAGTATTAGTTAGTTAGTATACTATATATTAGTTAGTATACCCACATTGATCTCCTTGCTCTGTCAGCTGAGTGGACCCAGAGCAAAAATAACCCAGTGGAAAAGAGCATATCTAATACTCAAATCTTGATTGCTTTTTTTTAAAATATATTTTTTAAAGATTTTATTTATTTATTTGACAGAGAGAGAGAGATCACAAGTAGGCAGAGAGGCAGGCAGAGAGAGGGGAAAGCAGGCTCCCTGCTGAGCAGAGAACCCAATGAGAGGCTTGATCCCAGGACCCTGAGATCATGACCTGGGCTGAAGGCAGAGACTTAACCCACTGAACCATCCAGGCGCCCCTCAAATCTTGATTTCTAATACCATTTTCCAACAAAAGAAAGCAGAGTTCCCTGGATAAATGACAGGTTTTAGAACTGGGGTAGGAAATATACAATGAGCCTAAATCAAACGAAACCAAACCAAACCAAAACCCCCTCTAGCCAACGGAAAGAGCTTCCAGTGGCCATTGCCACAATTTGAACAGCAAATTAATGAATCATAATAATATAAAAATACATAAAATACATAAAAGTATAAAACAAAATATTGGGGGTTCAAACTGATATAAATTTTAAGAATAATAAATGACCCAAATAAAAACTTGCATTGCTAGGGTATAATGTGTGGTTTAATGGAGTATAACATAGAGGAGGAAAAGTTATTCTCTTTTTTCTCCACTTGAGTATATGAGAAGGCTGAATTAGAAAAGAGAAATGAGCAAGCAAAGTAATAGGGGTGGGGTGAGAACACAGCTTATAGAAAGAACATCTAAGAAGCAGTTCTTGGCAAGGCATGGGATACTGGGTATATAGCATGCAGACTATCCCGACAGGCAAGAACAATCTGGGGCGAAAGAGGGAGTGATTTACCTGTGAACTGGTCCATGCACCTTCCTTGTATTAAATATGGAAATTATAAAGACACTGGGTCCTAGTGGCACAGGGTTTTCTTTCTTTGGGGAAATCTCTTTCCTCATTGGTTTGTATTTGTGCCCCCAGATAAATACAGCCTGAGAAACAAATGAATAGCACACACTAAGTTGTTATTAGTGTAAGTACAGGTGATCCTTCATAAAGACAACTTCAACAAATGTACATGCTCTGCTTAATGGAAGTGTGAGATGCTTCTCAAGAATTCGCTTCAAGAAAAGAGTTCATTAGGTTGCACGTTTGGAAAACCCATACGAGAAGTTAGGTTTCCTACACTGAAGACTGAAAAGAGTGGAGGGTGCACATAGGACTTTAGTCCTGAAGATTATTAAGAGACTGAAAAGTCACTCTCAAGAGGTAGCTAGCTATAGGAACTCCCCTCTACTGTCACACTGGATGCTGCTTGATTAAGGAGTAGTTTAGTTAAGCCAATTAGATGTTAATAAAAAAGGGGGGTGGGGGAGAGGCAGCTATCTTTTTTTTTTAAGTAGGCTCCATACCCACTGTGGAGCCCAACACAGGGCTCAAACTCATGACCTTGAGATCAAGACCTGGGCCTAGATCAAGGGTTGGACATGTGAACCACCCAGGCACTCCAGCAACTATAATTATTGTGACTGTATGCGGTTTCCTTTTTTCTTTTCCCTAACTCCTCCATTTTTTCCTGAATTTCTGGTAAGAAACTGCATTCTTGCTCTGAATCCTTTTTCTAAAATATAAGCCCTAGATTGACGATGACCCTGGGGATTTTTAGAGGATCTAAAATCCACTCTAAGATCCACTCTGCTGCATCTTACCAATACTGGCAATATCCAACAGAAAAGTAAAAGGAAAACTATACTTTTTAGAATCTGTGTTTAATTACTATAAATTCTACCCTGTCATATGACAAGGTTTAATGTAAAAACATCATCAGACCACACTCCTTAGTGTAGGGAAACATGTTTCTTTTATTTTTCTTTTTTAAGCAATAAGCAATTATATTTTTAATAAAGATTATACATTTATTTGAGAGAGAGCGAGCGCGCGAGCATGCATGCACGTGAGCCCACGCACATGAGCAAGGGGAGGGACCGAGGGAGAAGCACATTCCCTACTGAGCAGGGAGCTGTGGTGGGGTTTGATCCCAGCACCCTGGGTTCCTGACCTGAGCTGGAGGCAGATGCTTAACTGAGCCACCCAGGGGCCCTAGGGAAACTTGTTTCTAAGACAGATAAAATGGTTAAGTCTAGTTAGCAACCCCGGTCAGATGATTCATCTTGTATACTAGATAACAGAGAAGTAATCATGCATATGGTGAGAGAGAGTTGTTCTCTTTCTACTTTTTTCATGCTTACATTGGTTTCTTTAAGATTGATGGATGGTAATAATTTATGAGATTTTCACAAAGCTCCAGGTCACTATTATTCAAATACACTAGCTTTATCCAAAATTAAGAGCTTCTGAGAAGTGAGATGCTTTGTTCCTTTGAAAGGTGTTTTAAAACTAAGTACCAAAATTGGATTAGTCAGATAAAGAACAATATACCATAAATAAGAAATCCGCTCCTTAATAAAAGAACATATGCAAATTACTGTATCTTTTAAACGGTGCTTTCAATGAGTATCTGGTAATAATAACCCTGTAGCTTTAATGCTGTGCATGATCAGAATGTGCCTATGCACTAAGTAGGCTTTTCTGTTTTTCATAATCTTCTTACTCTGAAATAATTATAGCTCTATAGAAAGTTGCAAAAAAACTATACAAGGAGGTCCTGTATTCCTCACCCAGTTTCTTCCAATTGTAACATCTTGCATAACCATGTAAGATCAATCCAAACCAGGAAATAGACATTGGTACTTCAGGCACTACATTCAGTTCTTCAGTTTTATATGCATTCATTTGTATATACAAATGTCCACACATAATTCATGCCTTTTTCTCACTGCACAGTATTCCACAGTATTAGCTGACTTAACCACTACACTGCTGAAGGACACTGGAATTACTTCCAGATGGAGGACTATAATAAAACTGCTCCATATGTTCATGTACGAATTTTCTCTGAAATAAATGTCCAAGAGTGCAATAACTGGGTCACATGGCAAATACATGTTTATATTCATTTTAAAGAAGTGTTTATTGAGTACTCATGTGCAAACCACTTTTCTAGCTGATGAGGACAGAGGGAACAAAATCCCTGCCCTCATGGAACTTATGCTTCAGTGACTATGTCCTGGCCAAAAACAGGTTGCAGATTAAACACAAAAAAATTACAAAACTACAGAATTTTACAAATGAAATGGGATTACAAATATCACATGGAAGGAAAGAAAACTGGGCTAGATCCCAAGACCCAACAAGTATAGAAAGGGCTGGACAAAGCAAACAAGATCAAACTAAAAAAAAATTTTTTAAAGATTTTATTTATTTTTGAGAGACAGTGAGAGAGAGAGAGAGAGCGAGCGAGTGAGCACCTGAGCACAAGCAGGCAGGAGGGGCAGAGGGAGAAGCAGACTCCCCGCTGAGCAGGGAGCCCAATGCGGGGCTTGATCCCAACCTGAACCAAAAGCAGACACAAAACTGACTGTGCCACCCAGGTGCCCCAAGATCAAACAAAAAATCAGTAATTATAAATTCTAATTAAATAACTCAATCAGACAGGAAGCAAATGGTAATTGCAATAAACACATAAACTTATATGAACTGTTATATTACCCTTATTCCAACATTACATTAGAAAAATTCTTGCTTATTTGTTTTTTATGTGGAAAAGTACCACTTAAAATCTGCTTTCCATATTGTGATAACAGCATGGGTCTCAGATGTAGAAGAGTAAAATGTTATCGGTATCACAGCGGTATTTTTCTTAGTATTTATTGTAAGAGAAGAATTTCATTCAGCTCATATCCATATTGCTGTTACTAATAAATGGACTTCTACCCCACAGCTAAGACAGAACAAGCTAGTAATCCTTAGCTGAAGATAGTACTTTGGAAAGTTGTTATTTTGGTTTTAACATTCAAAAACTTTCCTAAGGAAAACAGGAACTTCTCTATACTTTTTGATGCACAAGTGCCGTATTTTCGGGAACTATAAAAGAGAAATTTGTAGTTTTCACTGGGAACAACCAATTATGAACACAACTGACTTGAAGGGCTCTTTGCAGATCAAAACTCAATCTGCACTACTTTACCTTAAGTTTTAAATATCAAAATATTCGGACACTGAAAAAATAAAACACTTTTAAAAAAAGCAAATTGATTCCAACAAATTTAATGTTCTATATTGCCATGGCTCGCAACTTAGGAGAATTTGAAAAAGAGAAGACTAGAATGGTCAGATAATACAGCATATTATAAAACCATAATAAAAGTGTGATTTTAAAAAGTATCACATTGGCATTAGATAAAATGGAAGAGAGTGGAAAATCTAAAAGCAAATTCAGCTATACATATGAATTTAGAGTTAAAGTGGTATTTTTATCCATGCTAAACGGCAGACAACTCAATGCAGTGCAATAACTGGTCAAAAATTTAGCCGGGGGGGGGGGGGGGGGGGGCTGGGTGGCTCAGTGGGTTAAGCCTCTGCCTTCCGCTCAGGTCAGGATCTCAGGGTCCTGGGATCGAGCCCTGCATTGGGCTCTCTGCTCAACGGGGAGTCTGCTTCCCTTCCTCTCTCTCTGCCTGCCTCTCTGTCTGCTTGTGGTCTCTGTCTGTCAAATAAATAAATAAAATCTTAAAAAAAAAATTTAGGGGGAAGGATTTTGATTTCTACCATATATCATGGGGATTAAAGAGTTAAATACTTAAAATACCAACCATGAAAACTAGAAGAAAATATGGGTAATCACATGCATCATAAGGTAATGTAGGGAAATGCATAAGATCGCTGAGCGATACTAACATCTCACCCAAATTAGTGGTGACAAATGGAAGCAAGACCAGTTAAATATGGTTTTATATATATATATATATATATATATATATATATATAGTTGTTCAGTCACATTCAATTTTGCAGCAAATCCAGACATATATGGAGTAAGAAGAGTTGGTTTTAACCAAGACTGGACAGAAGTGTCAGAGAAAGAAACAAAAAAAACCCCTGTGGCATGCTGATTCTAACATGGACCCATTCCTCCCAAATAACCCCTGCCTCCTGGTACTTCAAGCCCTGTATCACACTCTTCTTGAATGTGAACAGCACTTGTGACTTGCTCCTAATCAACAAAGCAATGGTCACAAAATGACACTTCTGTGACTACATTCACACTGTTCTGTCTTGTTGAGTGACTCTCTCTCTAGATGACCTGGACAAAGCAAGCAGCCGTGCTGGAAGGCTCATGAGGTGAGGAACTGAGGGGCAGCATCCGGCCAGCAAAAAGCCGAGGCCTTCAGGGAGCTTGGCTGGCTCAGGTGGTAGAAGGTCCAACTCTTGCTCTTGGGGTTGTAAGTTCGAGCCCCCTGTTGGGCACAGAGTTAACCTAAAAAGGTGAAAAATCAATGCACGTAAATCCTGGGGAGACGAAGACTGACAGGGTAAGCTGGTAATGGTCAGTGTTGGAGATTTTACCGTTGCAAGGCCTTTTCTCATTGTGTCCTACTTAGAAGTACTAATACATACTTGTTGTACGGCCTTCTCAGGGACTGCAGACCTATTTTTTCCTGCTGACTCAGGCCTATCCAAGTGTGTGGTGCTGGAGGTTCCATTTCTCAGTCCAACTGTTCATTCACGAGATCCCATATGATAAGCTCTGGCCTGGGGGATGAACATGTAAATGAATGGCTAAAGCAGAAAAAAGTTCAATGGAAGAGGGGAGGGCTAGGAACGGAGAGTCTAGAGTATTACAGGTAGTATGACATAACCAAGATTTAGATCAGGAGTATTAGAGCATGACCATGAACTAAAACTTCAAGTAACAAGCAGGTTTATAACAAGGAAGGTATATAGAGGACTGTGACAAGAAAAATAAGCAAGTGATCATGAGGGGCACCTGGGTGGCTCAGTCGGTTAAGCCACTGACTCATGTTTTTGGCTCAGATCAACAATCTCAGGGTTGTGAGATTGAGCCCTGTGTCAGGCTCTGCACTGGACATGGAGCCTGCTTGGGATTCTCTCTCCCCTCTCCCTTTGCCCTCCCCCCAACTCTTTCCCTCTCTTTAAAAAAAAAAAAACCAAAAAACAAAAAACCTTTGTTTAAAAAAAAAAAAAAAAGCCAGTGATCATGGAATTAAATACTTGGGGGGTTTTAAGGAGGAAAAGGTAAAAAGGTCTGGAAGTGGCAATTGAGGAACATTCAAGTAGGATACCAACCCTAGTTCTAGGCCTAGGGGTAAGAGGGCTAGAGTAGTGAAAACAGCCACCACTGTGACCTACAAGGAAGCAGTGTCCTCATGAGAGAACTAGTTTCAGAACTAAAAGTGTTGGAAACATTCGAAAGAAACTAATGATACAAGAGATTTTGTTTATGACTGATTATGAGCTATGAAGGGCACTATGGATGTTTCAGCACTTAGGAAGGATGTAAATCCTATTTCTTCATTGAAAAAGTTACTATGGAAAATAACTGAACTAAAGCGTATACTTAGTGACATAGTTGGTTTATGTTCCAGTACAAGCTCCTTATCTTGCTCTAGACAAGGACCATGCTTTGAGCAGTATTAGCCTAGAGATGAGGGATGGCCTAGGAGTCTTACGGTGACTGACACAAACATGAATAAAAGGTCAAACGGACCGGTTCAAATAAGCCAATGAACAGAGAGCAAGAGAGTTTTAAGGAAAAGGGTGGAAGTAGGTCTTGCCCAGGAACATGGTAAGAGTTCTGGGAACTCGCTCCTTTCTCCTCCCAGTGCAGTACAGAAGACAGGAAAAAAGAAAGGACTATTCAGCATCCTTGGGTCTCTAAATGTCAGTAGCACTCACCAGTTGTTAAAACCAAATCATATTGCCCAAGGGATAGCAGTACCATATGCTTTTGAGAACCACTACCCTAGACCCCAAGGGTGTGGGGATCATCTTTCCTCTGCATTTAAGGATATACAGGTGAGTATAGAAATTTAAATATCAGTAGAAAAGATCACCTTTAGCATGGAGATATTATAGAACTATAAATGATGAGGGGAATGGATAATATAACTAATTTTATTAAAGATAAATCATTAACAGAGCTACAGGTAACAACTTATTTTTTTATTTTTTCAAAGATTTTATTTATGTATATGAGAGAGGAAGAGAGAAAGAGATGAACAGGCAGAGGGGGAGGGAGAAGCAGGCTCCCCACTGAGCAGGGAACCTGATGTGGGGCTCAATCTCAGGACATCTTTACCTGATATGACCCAGGACATCATGACCCTGACATCATGACTTGAACCAAAGACAGACGCTTAACTGAATGAGCCACTCAGGCACTCCAGGTTACCACTTTTTAAAAATTTGATATTTTCGGGTCACCTGGGTGGCTCAGTTGGTTAAACACATGATGTCGGCCCTGGGATCAAGCCCCATGTAGTTGGGTTACCTACTCAGTGGGGAATCTGCTTCTCTCTCTCCTTCTGCCCTTTAAGCCACTCATGCACTCTCTCAAATAAAGAAAATCTTTTTTTTTTTTTTTTTTTAAGATTTCATTCATTCATTTGAGAGAGTGAGCGAGCATGAAAAGGGGAGAGAGGCAGAGGGGAAAGCAGACTCCAACTGAGAAGGGAGCTGGATGCAGGGCTCAATCCCAGGACCCTGGGATCATGACCTGAGCTGAAGGCAGGCGCTTAACCATCTGAGCCACCCAGACGCCCCTCAAATAAATAAAATCTTTAAAAATTTTTTTGATATTTTCCAAAATTTAAAAACTAATCATAAATCATTCTGGACAAGCTATCTATTGCAGTTTAACACATTACCATAAAACTTAGTAGCTTAATGTAACAAGAAACATAAACTATTTCACACAGTTCTAAGGGATCAGGAATTTGGGACAGTCTCACATGGACTATTCCAGTTTAGCGTCCTTCGTAAGCTTCGTAAGCTTCGTAAGCTTCGTAAGCTTCGTAGCGTCATCAGCTGCTGGCTAGGGTTTCAGTGATCTGAAGGACTGACTGGGGCTGGGGAATCTGCATTTCCGAGGTGGCTGGTAGGTTGATGGCAGGTGCTGGCTACCGTCAGTTCCTCTTCACAGGAGTCTCTCCACAAAGCTGCTTGAGCATCCTCATACTATGTGATCATCACTCACACCACATGACCTCAGAAACCAAGCAATAAGTCATAATGTCCTTTATGTCCTAGCCTCAGAAGTCCCTTCCGCAGAATTTTATACGTTAGATAGATGGTCTTGACTTGGAGTGGGAGGGGACAAGGACCATTGGGGAACATCTCGGAGCCTGGTTATTATGTATTTTCCTAAACAGAAGCTATTAAAAGTCACTAATAGTCACTTTGTCTCTCAAATCCAGAAGCAACAATGAATTTTCTGCCTCTCTGCTGAAATCACAGCTTTGCTCTGCTCAGATGGCTTGCAAACAAAGGGGAGGAAAGGGACAATTTTTAGAAATTTTGTAAGTTGCAGGTGTCAACACTTTTCTCGTAGTTGATAAAAGTAGCCCTAGACCCCCAACAAAAACAGTAAAAAAAAAAAAAAAAAATTATGCAAGTATGTTACCTGTTGACCAGATTTTCAGCATTCTTATTCTTCAAACTAAAAAGAAGCTAGGAATTCACTGAAATTCTTATTAACCTAGCAATAAGAAAACACAACAGAATTTGGCCTTTTCTTAGAGTATAAATTTAACTATAAACTTCCTACTTTTTCCATTTAAAAAGTGCTTCACATATTGGTACAAAATATCTAAAGTATAGTGTTTCAATTGATGAAAGTATTAGCAAACTCATATTGTGCTCTTACTATACAGAGCAAACACTGTGCTCAACTCTACATGCATTATCTCAACTCGTCCACTTCAGAAATAAGATTAAAGAAAAGAGAGATAGCCTCCTGAGGTCACAGTGCTATTAAGTAGCAAAGTTAGAAATTAACAAGCCTGATGCCTGGTACCTACATGGGTGTACATAATGCCAACCCCTTATTAGTCCAGATTAGAGAACACCAGAGAGATTTCTTAGATAGGCTCAGCTTCCACAATTCTGAGGATATAAAATTTCATGTGGACCACAAAAGTTACCAAAATTTAGATTCATATCAAGCCAATGTTTCTAAAACCAAAATATAGTTCTTATGCCAGTCATGTCATTATCCTAAGAAGGAGAATGTAGAGTTGATGTATCTGTTTTTTTTTTTTTAATAATTTTTTTAAAGATTTTATTTATTTCTTTGACAGAGACAGATCACAAGTAGGCAGAGAGGTAGGCAGAGAGAGAGGAGGAAGCAGGCTCCCTGCCGAGCAGAGATCCTGATGCGGGACTCGATCCCAGGACCCTGAGATCATGACCTGAGCTGAAGGCAGAGGCTTTAACCCACTGAGCCACCCAGGCGCCCGATGTATCTGTTTTTTTATACAATAAACTATTCTAAATGAAAATCTGGATAATAGAATACTTTTATGTAACAAGCATTCTCCCAAATAGTTTTAACTCTTTTTAAGATAAACTGGCAACATTTATTAAATTTTCATATGTACATATCACTTTCATAAATATGTTCATACATATTTTTATAATTTGCACGAAAAGACCTAAATATGCACCAAGAGCAAAATAATGGTATATCCATACAATGTACTGTATGGAGATATTGGGAAGATTTCTATATTTAATCTTTCAATAAACACTTGTGTCTACTCTATTTCATATATAGGAAACTGACATGGTGGCAAATGGGAGAGACTACTCTGCTTTCATAAAACTAATGAACAACTGGAATTTAAGACCAAAGATAAAATTTTAGGAACCTTCAGAGAATAAGGTATTTTTAAAACTCTGAGAAAGGGGGGCGCCTGGGTGGCTCAGTGGATTAAGCCGCTGCCTTCGGCTCAGGTCATGATCTCAGGGTCCTGGCATCAAGCCCCGCATCGGGCTCTCTGCTCCGCAGGGAGCCTGCTTCCTCCTCTCTCTCTGTCTGCCTCTCTGCCTAGTTGTGATTTCTCTCTGTCAAATAAATAAATAAAATCTTTAAAAAAAAAACACGAAACACTCTGAGAAAGGATGAGATCACTTAGGGAGGGAGTGAAACACAAAAGAGATCCCTCACCACACCCCTGTAAATTCTAAAAACTTAAGACTTTATATTCAACTTCCTATACAATAACCAATGTCTAATAAACATCTCAAATTTTATGTTTCCCAAAACAATACAAATAGCATCCAGCCCACAAGTATTCCTTCTCAAGTCTTGCTCATCTCTGTAAAGGCTACTTTAACCTCCATTCTCTCAGATGCTCAGGACAAAATCTTTTTTTTTTTTTTTTAAAGATTTTATTTATTTATTTATTTGACAGACAGAGATCACAAGTAGGCAGAGAGGCAGGCAGAGAGAGAGAGAAGGAAGCAGGCTCCCTGTTGAGCACAGAGCCCGATGCGGGGCTCGATCTCAGGATCCTGGGATAATGACCTGAACAGAAGGCAGAGGCTTTAACCCACTGAGCCATCCAGGCCCCCCTCAGGACAAAATCTTCTCAAGTATCATCCTCAACCCTTCTCTCTCACATCCCACATCCAAACCACCAGGAATCTGTTGTCTTTACCTTTGAAAGATCAAACACCTCATCGATTCTCACTACCTCTATCTACACCACCTAGTTTTCTTCTTCCCCTCCCTCTTAGGCCTGAGATTTATACAAGGATCCTTACACCAGAGAGATATCCTGGTACAGGCCAACCTGTATCCTTAAACTGAGTCTGGTGTAAGGGATCCATTTAAATGACTGCCATCATGGTCAGAATAAAATTCAAACTTACGTCCAAAAGGATCTCAGAAGATTGTAGCCCTCCCACAATTTCAGGTCTTAACTCCCAACCTTTACACTCCTTGGCTTACATCAGGCCCACGGGACTCACCTTCTGTTCACTGACATTCCAAGGTTGCACCTGGCCTTACGGGCTTCGTGCTTGTTTCCTCATCCCCAAACCCTCCATTTTCTCCAGGTATTTGCATTACCAACTCTCTTCTTCAAGAACTATTCAAAAGAGAGGAATGGACTGCCACACTGTTATATACATGAAGGATAGAACTCTATTGCTGTATCCCTACTACATATTTTTACGGAAATAAACAGGGCAACATGAGAATAACTGAAAAAGTAAGTCTTGATGAGATGACATTTAGTCTGAAACCTAAGGCATGTGAAGCAGCCGGCATTAAAAAAAAAAAAAGTATTACAAAGAGCTTTCCAGACAAATGAAACCATAGCTGAAAAGCTCTAACTTTTAATAGTCTGAGGGAGTCCTGTGAAGAAGGAGTGAAGTCCAATGAAACGCAGTTTGATGAACAGCTAGGGGAGAGATCATGTAGGGCCTTATAAACTGAGACAGGAAGTCTCTATCTTCTCTGACAAGAAATGGGAAAGCTTTTAAGCTGAAAAATGACAGGTTATGGAAGTGTTTTAAAACCACTCAGGCTATTGGTGGTACATGGATTAGATGGCACAAAGAAAAGCAAGGAGATGTGTTAGAAGGAACTACAATAACCCAGTTATGACAGTTTGGACTAAAGTCATAGCAGGGCAAGCGATGAACAGAAGTGGACAGATTCCAGATTTTTTTTTTAAGATGTATTTATCTGAGAGAGCTCAAGCAATGGGTGGGGAGGGACAGAAGGAGAGGGAAAGAGGGAGTCCCAAGCAGCCTGCATGATGAGCACGGAGCGTGATGCAGGGCTCGATCTCATGACCCTGAAATCATGACCAAAGCTGAAACAATGAATCAGAGGCTTAACTGACTGCACCACCCAGGTGACCTCAGACTCCAGATTTACACTGACAGCAAAATCAGAAGAACTACTGTTAGGTAGAAAGGTATGAAGCAAAGGAAAAGCAAGAAGCAAAAAAGACTCAGGATTGTGGTATGAGCAAAATTCCAGTGAATAATGATGAAATTTATTACAATAGATAAAATTGAATTAGAGATTGGGGAAATCAAGCTGACATCAGGTAATTTACTAGAGAGAAGGAAATATATGCATACAGATGATAGTTATATATGCACTAAGTATTTTTGGAAAGATACATATGACCAGTGGTTTAATGAGGAAATTTCTCATTGTATAGGCTTTTGTACTGTTTCAATGTTTTAAGATAGTCATTACTGTAATGCTTTTTATTAAAAACTCACTTTTTCAGCTTTGAGGTATAACTGACAGAACTATAAAAGATATTTGAAGTATACAATGTGATGATTTAATACACATATACACTGTGAAAGGATTTCCCCCACTGAGTCAATGAATATACCCATTCCTCCAATTAGGGGTGAGAATATTTAAGTTCTACTCTTGACAAATTTCAATTATACAACATAGTGTTATCAACTATAATCACTATGTTACACATCATATCCTCAGAGCTTATTTATCTTATAACTAAACATGTATGCCCTTTTAACCCTCCTTATTCTCCCCATCTCTCAGCAGCTGCTTTTTTATTGTGTTTCGGCAAGTTCAATTTTTTTTTTTTTTTTTTTTTTAAAGATTCCACATATAAGTGATACCATGCAGTATTTGTCTTTCTCTGTCTGGCTTATTTCATAATGCCCTCCAGGTTCATTCACTTTGTTCCAAATGACAGGATTTTCTTTTTCTTAAAGGCTGAACTGTATTACAGTGTGTGTGCGTGTGTGTGTGAGAGAGAGAGAGAGAGAGAGACAGACAGACAGACAGACAGAGATAGAGAAATCCATTTTCTTGATCCATTCATCCACTGACAGATACTTCGGTTGTTTTCTACCTTGGCTATTGTAATAATGCAAAAAACATGGGAACACAGGCATCCCTTTGAGATAATGCTTTTGTTTCCTCTAGATACTCAGGAGTGGGACTCCTGGATCACATGGTAGCTCTATTTTTAATTTCTTAAGGAATTTCTACAGTTTTCCATAGAGGCTGAATCAGTTTACATTCCCATCAATAGTGCACCAGCGTTCTCTTTCCTCTACATCCTTCCCGGCACCTGTTATTCCTTCTCTCTTTGATAACAGCAATCCTAACAGGGGTGAGGTCATTCCTCACTGTGTTTTACATTTACCTGATGATTAGTGACACTGAGCATGTTTTCATGTATCATGAAAATGGCCATTTTTAAATGGTTTTTAAAAAAAGATTTTATTTATTTGAGAGAGAGTGAGAGCAAGAAAAAGGGAGCATAGAGGGGGAAACAGACTCCCCAGTGAGCAGAGTGCTTGACCAGGAACTTAATCCCAGGACCCTGAGATCATGACCTGAGCTGAAGGCAAACATTTAACTGTGTGCATGCGGGGGCGGGGGGGGGGGGGGGGGGGCAGACTCCCGGTTCAACACAGAGCCCATGCTCACGGGACCTTGATTCTATGACCTCGAGATCACGACCTGAGCCAAAACCAAGAGTCAGACACCTAACCAACTGAGCCACCTAGGCACCCCATCCATTTTTATGTCTTTGGAAAAATACCTATTCAGGTCTGTTGCCCCTTCTTTAAATTATTTAGGATTTTTTGCTATTGAGTTGTACTAGTTCTTTATATATCCTATACATTAACCCCTCATCAAATAATGAAGTTTATATTTTCTCCCATTCAATAGGCTACCTTTTCATTTTGTAAATGATTTCCTTTGCTGAGCAGAGCTTTTTAGTATGATATAGTCCCACATATATATTTTTGCTTTTGTTGTCTTTCCAAATCCAAAAGAGCACTGCCAAGGCTGACATCAAGGAGCCTGCCTCTTCCATTTTCTTTTTAGGAGTTTTATAGCTTTAGGTCTTACGTTCAAGTGTTTTTGGTTGATTTTTGTGTACGGTGAAAGATTGGTGTCCAGTTTCATTCTTTTCTTCCTTATGCCAATACAGTTTTCCCAAAATAATTTACTGAAGAAACTATCCTATCTCCTATGGTACATGCTAAGCTCCTTTGGTGAAAATAAATTAACCATATATGCGCGGACTTATTTTGGGGCTCTATATTCTGTTCCATTGATCTATGTGTCTATTTTTATGCCAGTTCCACACTCTTTTGACTACCATAGCTTTATAATATAGTTCAAATTCAGTCAGTATGATGCCTTCAGCTTCGTTCTTCTTTCTCAAAATTGCTTTGGCTATTTTGTGGTTCCATACAACTTTTAGGACTGTTTGTTCAATTCCTGTGAAAAATGCCATTGGAATTTTGACAGGGATTGTACTGAATTTATATTTCCCTTTGGCTGGTATGGACATTTTAACAATATTCAATCCATGGGCATGGACTATCTTCCCATTTGTTTGTGTCTTCTTCAGTTTCTTCAATCAGTGTCTTGTATTTTCAGTGTATACATCTTTCACTTCCTTGGTTAAATTTATTCTGATGTATCTTTTTTTTTTTTTTTTAATGCTATTGTAAGTGGGATTATTTTCCCAACTCTTCTTCCTGATAATTCACTGTTAATGTACAGAAATGCAGGGGCACCTGAGTGGCTCAGTTGGTTAAATGTTTGTCTTCAGCTCAAGCCATGATCTCAGGATCCTGGGATCAAGGCCCTTGTCAGGCTCTCTGCTTCTTCCTCTCCCGCTTCCTCCCTCTGGCGAGCCCCCAACCCCTTCATGCTGTCTCTCCCTCTCTCTTAGATAAATGAGTAAAATCTTTTTAAAAAAGAAAAGAAAGAAATGCAACTGATTTTTGTATATTGATTTTGTATTTACTCCATTTATTAGTTCTAATGTTTTTTTGGAGGAGGACTTGGGGTTTTCTATTATTTGGTATCATGTTGTCTGAATACAGAGATAATTACTTCTTCCTTTCCGATTTGGATAGCTTTTCCTTTTCTTGCCTAACTGCTCTGGCTAGGACTTCTATTACTATGTTCAATTTTTTTTTTCAGAACTGAATTTAAATATATATACATATTTTAAGATTTTATTTACTTGAGAGAGAGTATGCACAAGTGAGGGTGGGGAGCAGACTCCTAGTGAGTCGGGAACCCCAGGTGGGGCTCCATCCCAGGTCCCTGAGATCTGGACTTCAGCCAAAGGAAGCCTCTTAATCAACTGAGCCACCAGGTGCCCTTGAATATATTTTAAATAAAAAAAACTTAATTTATAAAAAAAATTCCTTTCTACAAAGAATCTAAAGTGCTTGTATATACATTTAAAAACTTAGAACAATACAAATTCCACGTGAGAAAACAATAGGAAATAGGGCCACTAAGAGAGCAAGCGCAAAGAACCCTGCTTCCTTTGTGCTCATTTCTTAAAAGTAGATTAATGCTTCTCACACAAGTCCCAGCATTTGAAGGTAACCATCAATTTATTCATGTTCATTAACCCTGCATGGTACTGAAGATGCAGTGCTGAGACACGATCCTTGTCTTCAAGGAACCTTGTCTAATAGCAATGTGGCTGTGTACATGAAACATGAAGTACCACTGAGAGCACCATGGTGACTGCTGTTACCGTTCAGTCACTAGAGTGACTGATCCTTCAAGGAAGGAAAACCTACCAAGACTACTGCAACTGTCCAGGCAAGGAAAAGAGCCTTGTCCTGAACAAGGAAAAGATCAAATGTTAGAAAGTAAGAATGGGTTACTAACTAAATGTGGGAGACTGTGAAAAATGGAGAACTAAGGAAAATTCCTAACATTCTGTCCTAACTAAATAGATGGTGGTGCCAGTTCATTTGCAGGGGAACAGGTAGAACAGTAGGTTTCAGAGTTTTAGGGAAAATGGTTGAACACTGGTTCAACACTGGTTGAAGTCTGAAGTACCTGAAGAACCAACAGATAAAGACAGCGATTAGGAGTGTAGAGCGCAGGAGAGAAGAGTTTGTCTTCAAACCTCAGTCTTCTGTTACAATTTCAGAGATTTTACCTCCAAGGACAGGAAAGAGAATGTATTGACATTTAAATGCTGAGTGAAACAAAAGGAATTTGAAAGGGAGAAAAGGCAGGCTGAAGTGATGTTAGTAGAGGAAGCCAGCCAGGATGGATGGACTAAAGTTTTACAGAGTTCAAAACCAGGGAAAGCAACTGATTTGGCATGAGGAGTCAAGGGTCTGAGGAAAGAGTTGACTCATGCTGCAGAAAGGAAGATAGCAATGGATGCGGGCAAATATCAACATTAGAATTACTTGTTCCAAAGTATAAATACAGTATTAATAACGCCAACTGTCCCTTATTGAAAACGTACTATGTACAAGGCATTTGTTTGGACCTTTACACTATCTAATTTAATCCTCAGCAAGACTATGAGATAGGTAAACTTACAGTTGCAAAATAGACATTCATCAGGACAAATCAAAGGTCACACAGTTAGCGAACAGAGAAACTGACCACTGTTTGACAACAAAGTTACCTTCCATTATAACACTTCCTTAAATGCATCATACACAATTATACTAATTACATTTATAAAAATTTAATAAGAATTAAAACGAAGTTGGATATTGCATTAACTAGTTATATAATCTAACTTGATTTTTCATACTAGTACACCTCAAGTGTTTACTTGCCAAAAGTAGTCATGTCTACCAGTTTCTGTAATCGTGAATATGTACTATCTCGTCTTTTGACCTGATTACATAAAGCAAAAGTATAATTATGAACTGATTTCAACCAAAATATAAATGTTTTCGCACAACCTACTCATTGCCTAGTCTTTGAATGCCAGGAAATAATTTATAAGAATAGTATAAATCAACTCCCTAAAATTAAAACTCTCAGAAAACAAGTTATCCTGAATGCCCTTAAAGTGTTAGGATATAATTTTTCTGATAGTGGATCTGTATCTGTTCTTTATTTGCACACATGACTAATTAATCACTTGAAATATGGCTACTGTGATGGAGGCACTAATTTTAAAATTTATTTGATTTTAAGTAATGTAAATTTATATAGCCACATGTGGCTAGTGGCTACTATACTGAACAGTATAGCTCTGGAACAATGGTTCTCAATCTTGCCTGTGCAATAAAACCACACAGGAGAACATTCTAAAATCGAATGCTTATCATTAGCCTATTTTTTCCTTAAGGTCTCCAGAAATGAGATCCAAATAAAAATATATATTTTTAAAACTTGGGTAATTTTTATTTTTACTTTTTTAAATTTTTTTAAAAGATTTATTTGACAGACAGAGATCACAAGTAGGCAGAGAGGCAGCAGAGAGAGAGGAAGGGAAGCAAGCTCCCTGCTGAGCAGAGAGCCTGTTTCTCAGGGCTCCATCCCAGGACCCTGGGATCATGACCTGAGCCAAAGGCAGAGGCTTTAACCCACTGAGCCACCCAGGTGCACCGTATTTATTTATAACATGTAATGTATTATTTGTCCCAGGCGTACAGGTCTGTGAATCATCAGAATTACACATTTCATAGCACTCATCATAGTACATACCCACCCCAATGTCCATAACCCAACCACCCTATCCCTAACCCCCCACCGCCCAAGCAACCCTCAGTTTGTTTTGTGAGATTAAGAGTCTTATAGTTTGTCTCCCTCCCAATCCCATCTTGTTTTTCTTCATTTTTTCCTTCCCTACTACTCCCTATAACCCCGTCCTGCCTCTCAAATTCAGAGAGATCATACGATTATTAAATATCAGAGAGATCATACGATTATTGTCTTTCTCTGATTGACTTATTTTGCTCAGGATAATACCCTCTAATTCCACCCACATTGTTGCAAATGGCAAGATTTTATTTCTTTTGATAGCTGCATAGTATTCCATTGTGTGTATATATATACCACATCTTTATCCATTCATCTGTTGATGGACATCTAGGTTCTTTCCACAGTTTGGCTATTGTGTACATTGCTGCTATAAACATTTGGGTACATGAGTCCCTTCAGATCACTACATTTGTACCTTTAGGGTAAATACAAACTTGGGTAATTTTTAAATGTAGCCAAAGTAGGGCACCTGGGTGGCTCAGTTGTTAAGCCTCTGCCTTCGGCTTGGGTCATGATACCAGGGTCCTGGGATTGAGTTCTGCTCTGGGGGAAGCCCACTTTTCCCTCTCCCACTCCCCCTGCTTATGTGCACTCTCTCACTGTGTGTCTGTCAAATAAATAAATAAAATCTTTAAAAAAAGAAAAAAAAAAAAAACAGCCAAAGTATAAACCCACTGCTTACAAGTTCTTAAACTTGAGTACACACAGAAATTACTAGGAAACTTCTTAAAATGCAGATTGTGCGGTATCTGGGTGGTTCAGTTGGTTAAGTGTGTCGCTTCTGATTTTGGCTCAGGTTCGTGAGATCAAGCCCCACCCCCAACCCCGTCGCCCACCGAGTTGGCTCCCCTGCTTGGGATTCTCTCGGCCCCTCCTCTCTCACTCTCTCTAAAATAAATAAATAAATTTTTAAAAATCACTTTAAAAAAAAATCACTTTTTCAACAAGAATCCTGACATAATCTTTTTCATTTTAGTAAGGATAATTGGGTATATTTCCTGAATATTCTTTTAGTGTAGCTATCAGGTTACTGTCTGTTATCATCTTCCTAGGAAGTACTACTACTAACCTGACATTATTAATACAGTAAGTTCAAGTGCCTTCTTACTTGAAGTTTTCACTAATTCTCTAATTTTGTGTAGAAGGATAATTTCTCTTCCTAGTTAGACTATTTCAGATAGTAGCTCTAAGCAGAGTTTAGAAGACATTATTACTATTTCTCATGTTATATAGCTTCTCTGGGAAATCTTACGGCAGTGATGGTGGTCGTTCAAAGCTATTTTTAGGTACTCCTTACCAGCCTGACAACCTGAAAGACTTGCTTGTTCGTGTATCACCTGGTACTTTAGATGCCAGCTAAGAAATTAACACTATTTGTATTAGCCAGCAACAATTTCACTGACTGCAGCCAACTATGGAAGTAAACTGAGGAGAAACCACCACTGGGGCCTGAAGGAGAGAATGGTAACACAGGAATGGACTGGACTAGGTTCCATGGGAGAGGATCTCTTCAGAGGCAGGGGTGGTACACCGTGGGTCCTTACAAGAACACCAGGAAACTGTGTGTATGTGTGCTTGTATATGCAAGCCAATGTTTTAGTAGATCATAAGAGAAGCAGGTGAATTACCTAAACCACCTTACCTTTAGTCATCAAATATGACTTATTTACATTATGGTTTTTTGTTCTCTTTTATTCCACATTTCAAAATGCTTTTCTAGTCCGTATCTTTGTGCCTCAATGGACTTAAGCATTTATTTCTGTAGTCAGCTTTTCAGCGAAGAGGCTCTTATTTTAGGGGTTATGCACCTAAATGACACCGGGGATGAGCAGGTACCCTAAAAAAGTGAAGCAGGCTAAACTAGGAAGACAATGGGATAAATGGGAAGTCAAGCAGAATCTCTGAAGAGAACAGAGGTACAGAGAACTGCTGGGTAGAGCTGTGGCCCTGGGAGAAGACCTCCTTCACTGCTAAGCTAGGAAATGGAGCTGCTGAAAAGTCATTTTACCTATGATTTTCCCCCTTCTCTTCTTCTGGGTCATAATTAGAAATACAGAACACCTGGGTTTTAATATGATCTTTCCTCCCTCTCCACCATCTGGACTAAGGCTCTCAGGGAATCTTTGTAAGATTCCTGTTGGTTGAAGGGACTTTTCCCTTTCTTTCTTTCTGAATCTTCCAAGATTAACTTCAAAATAATAAACCATTTAAAACAGGATTACAGGAGCATCAGGATTGGTCAGTCAGTAAGCATTCAACTCTTGATCTCAGGGTTGTGAGTTTGAGCCCCACAGTGGGTGCAGAGACTACTTAAAAATAAAATCTTTTCAAATAAATAAATAAATAGGATAACAACTGCTAACAAGTTAGAGCCAAGCAGAAATTTTTTAAAGGAGTTATTTATTTGAGGTAGAGAGAGAGCAAGAGAGAGTGCTGGAGCGGGATGAAAGGCAGAGGGAGAAGCAGGCTTCCCGCTGAGCAGGGAGGCAGAGGCGGGGCTCAATCCAGACAGCCTAGGATTCTGACCTGAGAGGAAGGCAGACACTTAAGGGACTGAGCCACCCAGTGCCCCAAGCATTATTTTAAAAGGAAATTACCCAGTGAAACACTAACAAATGGTAAAACTAAGCATGTAAAACTAACCCAAAAGCATACCGATTCTAACTTAATGTCCAACTTTCTACCTGCTCTTTTTTTCAGGTATTACAGATACCAGGATTTATAGAATGGCTGGTGGGAGGCTTTGTTTTTTAAAAAAGCAAGCTAGATTAGAACTCAGAGGCAGAGAGTATTAAAAAAAAAATACATAACACTAAGCAAGACGGGACAGGAATTAAATGGAGCCCAATTAAGGAATGCAAAAGAGGTTCTTTAATGAGAAAAAAGGACTTTCTCAAGTTAAAACACATAAACACACACACACACACACACACACACACACACCTGCCCCTGAAGAAAATATCAGCAAAATCCTATAAGCAACTATGATACATTAAGTCATTAAGCAAAAATGTTAATGATTCTATGGAATCATGTAAATTGCTGTTATTATTAATTTTTAAACACACTGTTTCTAACTTCTATAAGCCAATTCATATATGAAGACATGACTATCCAATGCAAAGACTAATATCAGGTAATTACCACATGATATAAAATCTCTTATCTAAAGTTTTATGATCAATATAGTACCAGCCCAAGAACAGACATAGATCAATGGAATTAATAGATATGTATGCACATCATGGTAGTATTTCAAATCAGTAGAAAAAGATTAATAAATGGTCTGCCTGGCACAATTGGTTAGCTGTCTGGAAAATGTTAGGTTCCTATTTTATACCACATATCAGAACAAAATTCCTATGGATTAAAGAAATTAAATAAAATCATAAAAACTAGTACTGTTGAAATGAAAAAGGTCTTTTTCTAAGCCTTCCATCCAAAGAAATCTTGAAATGCCTGCTGCTAAACCATAAGTCAAAAAAACACTAAGTAAAACATTACATGAGAGGACAAATGGATATCTGATATATATAAAGGAGCTCTTTATACCCAATATGAAAAAAATCCCATACCCAAAAGAAAAATACCTAGGACAGTCATTAAAAAAGGTGCTATCGGGGGGGGCACCTGGGTGGCTCACATGGTTATGTGTCTGCCTGCAGCTTAGGTCAGGATCCCAGGGTCCTGGGATCAAGCCTTGGATTGGGCTCCCTGCTCAGAGGAGAGCCTGCTTCCCCCTCTCCCTCTTCTGCTACCCCTACTTGTGCTCTCACTCTATCAAATAGAAAATAAAATATCTAAGATGTTACTTTTTTTTAAGATTTATTTTTTTGACAGATAGAGATTACAAGTAGGCAGAGAGGCAGGCAGAGAGAGAGAGAGGAGGAAGCAGGCTCCCAGCCAAGCAGAGAGCCCGATGCGGGGCTCGATCCCAGGACCCTGGGATCATGACCTGAGCCGAAGGCAGAGGCTTTAACCCGCTGAGCCACCCAGGCGCCCCTAAGATGTTACTTTTATGAACAAAAATTATTAACATGAATACTGAGGTAGATTGCCTTAATATACTGAAAAGAAGACTGGAAGTATTATCAAAAAGTTTGGGTTTATCACCAAGTACTATAGCGACCAGTGCTGTGACTTTATTAAGTTACTTTTTCCTTTCTCATATATGTTATCATCCAAAGTCATCACTCTTCTTTTTAGAATGCTCATGAAACCCATAAAGACATCAATTAAACAATGTTTTAGAGAAATATATGTCAATTTGTGGCCTACGGACCTGATTCACCTTACATGGGTGCTTATTAAAAATGGAAAATGAAAAAAATGCAATAAAGATAAAAAAGAAGAAATGCAAACTGGAAGTGCCCTACTGGATATCTCATGTGAGGCCCAGTGACAAGTACTTTTAACAAACTTCCCTCACCAGTGTTCACAAGAACAAAGTAGAAGCATTAAAGGGGACCAAGTTCTGAAATTTTACATAGAACTCATTCAACTGTAACATACACTGGGGGGTTCTTTTTCCAACAGTCTTCCCTCCTGTGTACAGTTTTAAAGAGATCAGAGGAGTTTGATTCTAGGTAGAAGATGCTCACTGAAAGTAAGGCCAAAAGACCTGTCATCTTCTGTCTGCAGAAAAATAGGTTTAGAGCATCTAAAGTTTTCCTTTTCTTTTACTAGACAAAGCATAACATGTTTAATCACAACAGATGGCCTAGTGTGATATCCTTATAATTTTTTATTTTATACTTAAATATATTCTATAAAGTTCTTACCTCAAGGTGAAATGCCAGTCACACCTCTGTAGTTTTGTTTCCTAAACCACTGTAATCAAACAATTATCCATCATCTATCCTCATCTTTTTTCCATTTACAATTAATTCTTCAACTTAGAAACAGATCATCTATTATGACTGAAAAATAACCCATTCACAGAGCAGGGACTGAGAAATCTATCTAGCTTATCCTTTGGCAACATCCTCAAATACAAGAACATTCACTCATTCAGAGAAGAGGGGGCAGTCACAGGCTAAGACATAGGGACACCTTTAACCCTGGGTGAATCTCCCCAGGCAAATCTTCAAAAGAAAGATTTCATCAGGTTTCAATTCAATACAATGATGTATTTTCTAACAAATAGTGGTAATGGGTTTAAAATAACCATACCACAGCACAATCATTATTTAATGAATTAAAATAAAATTCAGTGGCTTTGTGTATCCAGATTATATCTAAGTACACTGTCATACTTGTACTTACCACCATATTCCTCATTTTTTGCCAGTAGGAAATACCTAACTCATTGAGACTCCCAACAGCAGCCAATACTTGCTCTCTCAATGCACACCACTTTCATGTTTTGACCTGATAACCTTCTGAATAACAATGGAAATAGAAACAGAACTATCAACGGATACGAGATATTAATTTCTTGGACATAGACTTGATGAATAAATATGTCAGAATTCAGAGGGAAAGCCTACAATAATAATGTAATTGTCATGTTGGGTGGGGTTATTTTTTCAAGGCTTATAGCAGAGCGTGGCCAAAGAAGACAAGAAATGCATGAAAACCTACCCACTAAATCTTCTACCGCCGAAATTAATGTTTGAGGAATAAGAGAGGCTACAGCCACCCCTGGCTTCTTAATCCCAGACTCAGAGGGGAGTGGTAAAGCTGGTAAAGAGATGTTATTATTCCACTCCTATTAAATCTGTTGAGAGAGACAGCTGAAATAAAACTTTCCTTATTTTTCTTACAAATCTGCTATATAACTTTCCTTTCACTGATCTTAAGTGACATTCTATATAAGATCAGGTACCAAGTGAATAATCAACGAAGAAGGTCAAAGAAATCAGGAGACAAAGATTATCAGTATGGTATATACTGCAAAGTATAAGGACAGATCTGGATTCAATTCAAATGTCAGCTCCATCAATGGCTAGCTGTATAACCGAGAGTCTTCATTTCTCTAAAGCACTTTCAGTCTTTTACTTGAAGTTTTTGTACAATAAAAACAGGGCGGGGGGAGACTTCAATTTTTTTAGCCAAGAGAGCAAATAGGACAAGAAATCAAAGATGCACAATAAAGGTGAGAATACCTTACGACATCAAGTTTGGGAGCTAGCAAGCCCATTGAAAAACTGCTAGAGTTGTAAAGCCTGAATAACAGTGTCTGTTTTTCCTTTAAAAGCAAATGTTGTAGAGACGCCTGGGTGGCTCAGTTGGTTAAGTGTCTGACTTTGGCCATGAACTCGGGGTCCTGCAATGAAGCCCCTTGGGCGGACTCTATGCTGCTTCTCCCTCTCTTAAATAAAATCTTAAAAAAAATAAATTTAAAGATGTTGTAAATAAATATACCCATTTATAGACATAAAAACACAGTTTACATAAATTCAAAAAGCAATCATACTATTCATTCTGGGAACTTTTTCCTTTCTTCTCTATCTTCTACATCAATAACTGATGTGTCCATGTTAACAATCAAGTACATATTCCTTTTTGTTTTTCTCAATGCACATATAATCACATACATGATTTATACATATTCATGGAGATATACACATAAATGAGGATTAGTTTTATTGTAATAGATTGACATTACCCATATTTCTCTGCATATTGCTTTTTTCATTATCTTGTGAAAATCCTCCCAAGTCATGCGATATCGCTATAATTCATTCTTTTTTTTTTTCCCCCAATTCATTCTTTTAAAGGCTAATAGTCCATGGTGTGGAGATAACACATTCTATTCATCTACTCCCTGAGGGGCTCTTGTTTTGTTTTCCATTTTTGCCCCTTAAAACCATGCAAACTGAGCTTCCATGTGCACAGGTTGTTGGTGTTCTTTGCATTTATGACCTAAAATCCCAGGAGTGGAAAAGACAAAGTTTTCCTTTAAGATTAAGAACAAGGCATGGATGGGGAGCCTGGGTGGCTCAGTGGGTTAAAGCCTCTGACATGGTGGCAAATGGGAGAGATACTCTGTTTTCATAAAACTAATGAACAACTGGAATTTAAGACCAAAGATAAAATTTTAGGAACCTTCAGAGAATAAGGTATTTTTAAAACTCTGAGAAAGGGGGGCGCCCGGGTGGCTCAGTGGATTAAGCTGCTGCCTTCAGCTTGGGTCATGATCTCAGGGTCCTGGCATCAAGCCCTGCATTGGGCTCTCTGCTCCGCAGGGAGTCTGCTTCCTCCTCTCTCTCTGCTTGCCTCTCTGCCTGCCTCTCTGCCTGCTTGTGATTTCTGTCAAATAAATAAAATATTAAAAAAAAAAAAAAAGAACAAGGCAAGGATGTCTACTTTCACCACTTCTATTCAACACAGTACAGGAAGGTCTAGCCATAGCGATTAGACAAAAACAAAAGGCATTCATTCAGATTGTAAAGGAAGAAAGAAATTACTTGTTTACAGATACATGAACTTCTAGGTAGAAAACTTTAAACACTGGGGTGCTTGGGTGGCTCAGTTGATTAGGCGTCTGCCTTGGACTCAGGTCATGATCCCAGGGTCCTGAGAAAGAGCCCCATGTTGGGGTCATCGTTTAGCACGATGTATGCTTGTCCCTCTTCCTCCTCCCAACTTGGATATGGTCTCTAACTCTCTCAAATAAATACATAAATAAAATAAATAAATTTTTAAAAATGCCCAATTATGTTTTTCTGCTGAAAGAGGAAAACCCTAAATTAATCCTAAAAATCTTAAAGTTCATATGGAATCTCAGGGGATCCCAAAGAGACAAAACAATCTTGAAAAAGAACAAACCTAGAGGACTCGAACTTCCTTATATCAAAATTTACTACAAAGCTACAGTAATCAAAAACACTGTAGTACTAGTCTAAAGAATGACATTGTATGATTATTTGAATAGATGCAGAAAAAGCATTTGATAAACCACAACATCCACTTATGATTTAAAAACTCTCAACAATGTAGGATTAGAAGAACTATACCTCAAAAACATAATAAAAGCCATATATGAAAAACCTACAGCTAACATCATACCTTCGTGAAAAACAGAACTTTTCCTCTAAGATCAGGAACAGGACAAGGATATCCACCACTCTCACCACTTTTATTCACCCTAGTACTAGAAGTCCTAGTGCCAGCAGTCAGATGAGAAAGGCATCGGAATTGGTAAGAAGTAACATTTTCACTATTTGCAGAGTACATGATACTACATACAGAAAACATGAGACTCCACTCCAAAACTGCCAAAACTAATTTGTAGCTTCAGTAAAGTCTCAAAATACATAAATAATATACAGAAATCTGTTTATTTCTATACACTAATAATGAAGCAGCAGAAAAAGAAATTAAGAAAAAAAATCCCATCTACAATTACACAAAAATAATAAAGTACCTTGGAATAAATTTAACTAAGGTGAAAGACCTATACCCTGAAAACTATAAAACATGTGATAAAAGGAAATGAGGATGATACAAATAAAAAGATATCCCATGTTCACTAACTGGAGAACCAATAATGTTAACATTTCCATACTGCCCAAAACAATCTACAGATTTAATACAATTCCTATCAAAACACTAACATTTTTCACAGAACCAGAACAAATAATAACAACATTTGTATGGAAACACAAAAGATCCTGAATAGTCAAGCGTCTTGACAACGAAGAACAAAACTGGAGGTATCACAATCTTGGATTTTGAGATAGACTGCAAAGCTGTAGTAACCAAAACAGTATGGTACTGGCACAAAAGCAGACACATAGATCAATGGGACAAAAGAGAGAGCCCACAAATAAATCCACGTTGACATGGTCAATTATCTATGACAAAAGGGCAAGAATACACAATGGGAAAAAGGCAGTCTCTGCTAGGAAAACTAGATAGCTACATGCAAAAAAGAATGAACCTAGACCACTTCTGAAACCTTAATACAAAAATAAACTCAAAACAGACTGAAGATCTAAATGTGAGCTCTGCAACCATAAAAATCCTGGAAGAAAAACATAGGCAGTGTTTTCTTTAACATCTGTCATAGAAATATTTTTCTAGCTAGGTCTCCTCAGACAAGGAAAACAAAAGAACAATTAAATTACTGGGACTACACCAAAATTAAAAGCTTTTGCAGAGCAAAGGAAATCATCAACAAAACCAAAAGTCAGCCTACTGAATGGGAGAAGATATTAGCAAATGACAACATCCGATAAGAGGTTAAGATCCAAAATATATAAAAAGAGCTTATACAAATCAACACCAAAAAAAACAAATAATCCATTTGAAAAATGGGTAGGGGATCTGAGCAAACATTTTTCCAAAGAAGACATCCAGACAGCCAACCGACACATGACAAGATGCTCAACATCACTTATCATCAGGGAAATGCAAATCAAAACCACAGTGAGATATCACCTCACACCTGTCAGAATGGCTAAAATCAAAAACACAAGAAATAACAAGTGTTGGTGGAGATGCAAATTGGTACAGCAACCGTGGAAAACAGTAGGACGATTCCTCAAAATTATGAATAGAATTACTCATATAATCCAGTAATTCCATTACAGGATATCTATCCAAAGAAAATAAAGATTTGTTTATTATGTTTATTGCAACATTATCTACAATAGCCAAGATATGGAAGTAACCAAAGTGTCCATCCACAGATGAATGTTTAAAGTTGTAGTATGTATATACATGGAATGCTACTTAACCATAAAAAACAATGGACCTAGAGGATACAGTGCTGTTAAGTGAAGTGAGACAAACACCTTATGTCACTCTTATGTAGAATTTAAGAAAAAAAAAAAAAGATAAACAACAACAAAGAGTCTTAAATACAGGGAACTAGTGGTTGCCAAAGAGGGGGGGATGGTGGAATAAAGGGGATTAAGACTACACTTATTGTGTGAGGCATGAGTAATGTATAGAATCGATGATTATTTGTACACCTGAATCTAACATAACACTGTATGTTAATTACACTTAAAAAAAAAAAAAAGATGGCTATATAGACTAAAGGAATAGAACGGAGAATCCAGAAATAAATCTTTGCATTCAGTCAAGAGGGCCAAGACCACTCAATAAGAAAAGGGAAGTCTGGGGCACCTGGGTGGCTCAGTGGGTTAAGCCTCTGCCTTCAACTCAGGTCATGATCTCAGGATCCTGGGACTGAGTGTCCCCCCCACCCCGCCCCTGCTGCCTGCCTCTCTGCCTACTTGTGATCTCTGTGTCAAATGAATAAAATCTTTAAAAAATAATAATAAAAATAAAAGAAAAGGACAGTCTTTTCAATCACTGGTGCTGGGAAAACCAGATAACCACATATAAAACAATGAACTTGAACCCTTACTTCACACCATTTAAAAATTAACTAAAAATAGATCAAAGATCTAAATGCAAAATCTAAAAGTATAAAACCCTTAACGGTAAATACGGCAAAATCTTCATAACAATAGCTTCTTGCATATAACATACGGTACAGGCAACAAAGGCAACAAAAGAAAAAACAGACAACATAGACTTCATGAAAACTTAAAACTTTTATGGATCAAAGACACTGATCAACAGAGTAAAAAAAGTCAACCCACAAATGGGAGAAAATATTTGTAAATCATATATCTGACAAGGGGTTAGTATCCAGAATATATATAGAACTCCTTCAACTCAACCAACAAAAACCCAAAAATCTATTTTCAAAATGGGCAAAAAGAAGGGTGCCTGGCAGGCTCAGTTGGTAGAGCATGTGACTCTGGATCTTGGGGTTGTGAGTCTGAGCCCACTTTGGGTGTAAAGATTCCCTAAAAATAAAATCTTTACAAATAAATAAATTAACAGGCAAAAGGCTTGAATAGACATTTCTTCAAAAAAGATATATAGTCAATAAGCACATCAAAAACTGCCTAATAGCACTAATCATTAGAAAAATGCAAACCAAAACTACAATGAGATATCACCTCACAACCATTAAGATAACTCCTGCTATTAAAAAAAAAGAAAAAGAAAAGAACGAACACATTGGTAAAAATATGAAGAATAGAACCCCTGTACACCCTTGATTGGAATATCATATGAAAGAGACACCGAGAAATACAATGTGGCAAGTCCTCAGTAAGTTAGAAACAGAATCACCATATGATCCAACAATTCCACTTCTGGGTATATACTCCAAAGAACTGAAAGCAGGGTCTCGATAAGATAGTTGTATACCCACATTCGTAGAGGCATTATTCACAATAGCTAAAATGAGGAAGCAACCCAAGTTGCCATTAATGGATGAGTGGATAAGCAAAATGTGAAATATACATACAACAGAATGTTACTGAGCCTTAAAAGGGAAGGAAATAATGACATATGCTACAACATGGATGAAACATGAGATCACTGTGCTAAGTGAAATAAACCAGTCACAAAAAGACAAAGACTGTATGATTCGAGATACTTACCAGAGTCAAAACCTTAAAAGCAAAATGGTAGTTCTCAGGGGCTGGGGGGGATTGGGGCAGACGGGAGGATGGAAAGTTACTGTTTAACAGGTATACAGTTTCAAAATTACAAGATAAAAAGAGTGTTGTTGAGGCGGATATGGTAGTGATGACTGCACACTATTATGAATGTATCTAATACCAATGTTATATAGTATATATCCTATGGTACATACCAGGTAGTCAATATTTTTAATACCAATGAACTGTATTGGTAATACCAATGAACTATATAGTATATATACTAAAAAATGGTTAAGATGATACACTTTAGGGATACCTGGGTGGCTCAGCTGGTTAAGGCATCTGCTTTCAGCTCAGGTCATGATCCCAGGGTTCTGGGCTCCCTGCTCAGCAGAAGTCTGCTTCTACCTCTCCCTCTGCCCCTCAACCTCGTCATTCTCACTCTCTCTCTCTCTCTCTCTCTCTCTCTCACTTGTGCTTCAACAATAAAATTTTTTTGATAAATTTTATGTTGTATTTTTCCACAATAAAAATATAAAAAATAAAATAAAACCACAATGAAAAAGCACCACACACACATACACACCATCCTAAGAGCTGCATTTCTGGAACAAAGAAAGTATAATATTTATGTAGTTTTAATATTAGCAGATGTCAGTATATTTTTCAAAAAGGCAGCATCAATCTCATTTTCCGTTGGCAATGTATAAGACTCAATGATAATCTTCCAATACAGTACTTTCCCCTTACTTAAGGGGTATACAGTTCAAGCTCCCCAGTGGATACCTAAAACCAGAGTACTGAACCCTATATATACTGTATTTTTCCTATACAAACAGGCCTATAATGTTTAATTTAGAAATTAGGCACAGTAAACAACTGATACAAAATAAAATGGGAAAAATGGAAAAATTTTAATATACTGTAGTTAAGTTACCTGAATGTGGTCTCTTGTTCTCTCTTAAAATATCATACTGATCATACTGTGCTGTACTCACCCTTCTTGTGATGATGTGAAATGATAAAATGCCTACATGATGACATGGAGAGAAGTGAATTATGTAGGCATTGTGACACAGTATTAGGCTACTACCACACTCCTTTAAAAAACAAACAAACAATTTATTTACTTAAGTAATCCTTACAACCAACATGGGGCTTGAACTCATGACCCCAAGATCAAGAGTTGCATGCTCTTCTGACTGAGTCAGCTGGGCACCAACCTTCTGAAGGTAGGAGGATCATCCAGTTCCAGACATCTGATTTGACTGTGTGTAACTGAAACCACAGAAAATTAAAGTGCAGATAAGGGAAGGCTACTTTAATAGATATTACCATCCTTCTAAGTTTTGCCAGTCAGAGGAGCATCTTTTTAAGATATCTGTTGGCCATTTAAATTTATTCTTCTATGACCCGTCTCTTCATATCCTTTGTTCATTATTCCCTTGGGATGTATGTATATTAAAAGTATTGACTCCCTGGGGTGCCTAGGTGGCTCAGTTGGTTAAGTACCTGCCTTTGGCTCAGGTCATGATCCCAGGGTCCTGGGGTTGAGCCCCATATCAAGCTCCCTGCTCAGCAGGCAGCTCTGCCTGCTTGTGCACTCTCTCTCTCTGTCAAAAAAATGAATAAAGTCCTTTAAAAATTTGCTAAAAAAAAGTATTGGGGGGCACTTGGGTGGCTCAGTGGGTTAAGCCTCTGCCTTCAGCTTGGGTCATGTTCCCAGGGTCATGGGATCAAACCCCGCATCGGGATCTCTGCTCAGCGGGGAGCCTGCTTCCCCCTCTCTCTCTGCCTGCCTCTCTGCCTACTTATGATCTGTTAAATAAATAAAATCTTAAAAAAAAAAAAAAAGTATTGGTTCCTTGTCATCTACTTTGTCCATTTTTTCCCCTTAAATCTCATGAAATATATTTAAAATTTTTTTTATGATGGGGGCACCTGGGTGGCTCAGTCCGTTAAGCATCCTGCTCTTGGTCTTGGCTCAGGTCATGACCGCATGGGTCCTGGGATCACCTTGCTGCAGGCTGGCTTACTGGGGAGAGTCTGCTCAGAGATTCTCTCCCTCTGCCCCTGCCACACACACCTGCATGCGTGTGTGTGCTCTCTCAAGTAAATGGATTAATCTTTTTAAAAAGTCTTTCTTAAAAATCTACCGTTTGTCCTTTTATAGCTTGGAATGAAGGATGGCATACTATGGTCTGCTCCTTGTTACTGTAAATAAAAACTTATTGAAACACAGCCTTACACAACTACACAAAGTCAAGTAATTTTAACAAAAAGTGGCCCTTTACAGACCAAAACTCACTAATGCTTGCCATAGAATGAAGAGAAGAAAATGAAGAGCCCATGTCTCCCTCCATAGAATATAAGCTCCAAGAGGATCTTTCGTGTTTTACTTACTGCTATACTATACTGTCTAGAACAGTATCTGGCGAAGAGTACATATTAAATTATCAGAATATAAGGCCTCCATGCTTTCATATTCTTAACTTGAAATATAGCTAAATATTAGTGATATTTGAATAGTACTATTACATATAAAAACTTTTTATCAGTAATGTATAATTTTATAGTTTTATTGTGGAAATCAATGAGAAATAATATACTAGAGTTTCACAGCTGAAAATTATTCTAATAAGAATAACTCCTAGGAGAAATCATTTGGACTCACTTTGATGTTAAAAGTCATAGTACTCAAGACAATTTACTGTTCATTATAAACTATTTTTCAGATGACAAGTCTAATCAAAGTGACTACATTTTCAACATAAAATACCTAAAGAGAAGGGGCAACATTTCTCCTACTAAACTCGATGATTATAGTGTATAGTGACACTACACAACTTTGAGTTCTAGCCTCGGCTTGTCTACAGCAAACAAGTTCACTGCAGAATTCACGCTTTTTAACGCATGTCATCTGGGGTATTTTTTCTCATTATTTTGCTTCCAGGAGTAATTTTACAATGCATTGTGAGACTATTACATGTTTTATTCAGCTTAGTAAAGAAAAGAAAAAAATTAAAACCCAAAATATAACATAAAATCCTTTCAACATTTCTGTTCATGTATAAGTTTATAGTAAAGTGCTGAGAGGAAATATTCCAGAATCACTAAAAAAAAATTCTCATAAGCCTCATAACATTACAATCTGACTACTATAACCCACAAAATAAACACTGTTCTTTTAAACTATAAGTTACAGTAAGCAACATCCATCTTTCAAATTCACGGTAACTGGTTAACATTCACACTACATCCACACGTCTATTATTTTTCCTTTTACTTTTTTAGATACTTTTGATAACTTGCATAACTCCTAGTAACAAGCATCACCTTGCATTAAAGTTTGACAAACTTTAAAATCTTATTCCTACACTTTTTAGACATTTCTAATGATAGTGAAGTGTGATGTCAGAAAAAAGGACACCTTGGTAAGTTACAGCATTTCCATAAAGGTGTCTTATAAAAACAGGAACTCCACTTACTAAATCTATCTCCAGTAATCTACTTGGAAAGAGACAGTGTAGTAATGAAGGAAGAACAGAAAATGGACAAGGAACAACAAAGAAGAGAGACTAAAAATCTATTTCCATAGCTTCAATGACTGGGATTAAAAAAAAAAAAAGGTGGGGGGAAAAAAAGCCTCTCAGGATTACATACATGTCCAGAAAGTGTATGTGTGTGATTACAGTTGCAATAAGCTGGAATTTAAAATAAAAGATTGAAGTAGCAGCAAGTAGATGAAAGGGGGCCCCTTTAACACTTGCTCCTGGAGTCCAGCAACTCTCAGCAGTTGGCTGGAGACTAAGCTGGACGATCCTGTGGAGCTCCAACAAAGGGACGAAACAAACTCGAGTCCCCAGGGTCCCCCTCCCGACAACGCGTGAAACAACTTGATAAATGATTGCTGTGTCAGGGGACGAAGAGATGGAGACGTCTGGGAGCAGAAGGGGGAATGTATCTAATTTAGAAGGCCAAGGGAGACAGAACGGCAGACGGGAACGAGACCACCTCATAACACAAACATCCAACCAGAGAACCCAGAAGCAAATACCACAAAACCCAACAGAATCTCTAAGAACTGAAGTCACAAGCATCTAAGAGACTGTTCACAATCTAAACCCTCCCAAGTCACAAGGATTGTAAGGGGACAGTTTTCACCTTCATATAGCCCATTTTCTACCCTCAAGTCCAAGCTTAAAAAAGCACTGCTCTCATGTTACTTCATTCATTCTGGGATGACATGAAATACAAACTCCACTTCCCCCACCCCCAGTCTATGCCTAAAGGATACAGACTCAGACCTGAAAGCCAGAAGCCGAAGTGCCCAAAGTTTAGCTCAATCTAAGGAAACATTAATTACCCTAAAACAAAAACAGAAGGAGTTCACATCTGGGGCCCAACACTTAAATTCTCCTCCTTCCCCTCCTCTGGAGTGTGCGCACAGCTATTTACACAACCTCTTCCTGACCGAGGACTGATATTGGTCCCACAGGACATCCCTGTTTGGGGAAAACTCAGTGGTGACAAACTCAGTCAACAATGAGTAGGCATAGAAAGCATCTCAATTTGAAAAAAGGATTGTTAGAATCAGTAGCGATACAAATATAGGTTTTTCAAAATCAGTTACCCAAAGAGTAATTAATTAACTCAAAAGGGACATTAATTATTCAAAAGGCACATAGCTTTCACATCTGATGAAAGACCATTAAACACGTTTACTAAAACACATGTCAAAGGTAGGAACAAACAAGCAGCATGTAATGAATTCTTAATTGACTCAAGTCTTAAGCCACTCCAACTTTTTAATGTGATAAACTAGAAATAGGTTACATTGGTATAATCAAAGTACTGTACATTATATCATTGTATATAAAGCTTTACCTAAAGCCTGAAATCAGCCCTGATTGTAATTAAGCATAATTAAAATTAACAGCAAATTGTATTCCAAGAAAGTGAAGAAGTTGGGGAATTCAACTTTTCTAATGCCCTTGGAGGATTCATATTCTATGGCCCAAAACAGAGTATTTTAGAACATCCGACATTATAATTAATGGTCAGAGAGACACTGTATAATCTACGGGGATAGGACAACCATGAGAAAATAATCATTTAAGTGGGTTAAGCCAGAGGGTCTTGCTCCTATTAGTTTAATTTTGGGGGGGGGGGGGGGAGGGCAAGTAAAAGGAGCTCCAGTGAGACAATTCTGGGCTAAATGTATTTACTGTCTGTTCAGAATTTTCACTGGATTAAACAAAAATAGACGTTCTGTGATCAATCCCACTTGTTAATTCCTCCAAAACCTGCCTATGTCAGGATGCCTAACTCTAATTGGGGTCCTTGGGCTTCCTAAATTTAGAGGAGAAGAGAAGGTACTGCACTGTGACTCTCACTCTGTGATAAACCAATTTTAATGAACAATTCACAGAACTATGCTCCTGAAGTTACAGAGCCCTTTCCAAATTCTACCTTGCTTTACAACCTTACTGCCAAGGTCTGGGTCTGGGGTCTTATAAACAAGTAAATCCCCATTTGGGGCTATCTTAATCTTCATCACAGAATTTGAAAAGATTTATGGGTCAAAATTCATCTGATATATGAGACTGCAAAATCATAGCATGCAGAAATGTTTGTTCTGGCCTGTAGTTTTGTTTTTGTTCATTTGACTATGTTAAAAAAAAAATCAGGAGAGTTTACCTAAAAATCTGGATACCTCACTTCTGTTGAAAAATGAGATGTGGTTCTGATTCCTAGCCCTTCATGACAAGATTCAGCTGGAGCTAATGAGTGGGGCTGCCCTCCTTTACAATGGACATGTACCCTCAGTTCATCAACTGTACGTAAGGCCGACCCCCTCACTGAATACCTGTCTGGCCCTGTAGGTATCTGTGTTTTGACGTCCAGTTCTACAACTTCAATAAATGACAATTTAGTCTATACGTGGACAATGCCTTGTATGTGTTCTTTTCCAGGCTAAACATTCATAGTTCTTTTTTCCCCATCAGTTCCAGATAATGCTCATCTCCTCTCCTCTTTAAGTCCCCCTTGACTTGACAATATTCTTTCACCTACAGCACCCAGGACTTAAGAAATATTCTTCTATTAGTTAAGAAAAGAGGACTAACACTGTCTTTATTCTGAAGAGTGGTAGGTAAAGGATCCCATCACCCTAAATGGCTACAAAAGATACTGATAATATATAAACAAGTAAAACATAAACAAGCCAGGAAAACAAGAAACACTGACAGCTTAGCCAGGGGAAAAAAAAGTTCTAATCCATGGTTAGGAAATATTTATTTTAAGGCTGTTGGAATAGGTGATTGTTCATAAAACAAAGTTAGACCAGTATTTGCCCCTGAAAATCTTCTACCACCACCGTTTAATGCAGTGTCTGATGCTACCAGCCCAACCCCTTGGGGGGTGGGGTGGGGGGAGGCAGGGGGTGCCTTAGGCTACTTGGATCACAATCTCTAGGACCCAACCCCAAATCATATTATCAGGGGCCAACCCCAAATCATATTATCAGGGGTGGGGCTTCAGAAGTTCTTTTTTTTTTTTTTTAAAGATTTTATTCACTCAAGAGAGGAGAGACAGAACACAAGCAGGGGGAGAGGGAGAAGGAGAAGCAGGCTCCTTACTGAGCAGGGAGCCCAACGTAGGGCTAGATCCCAGGACCCTGGGATCATGAACTGAGCCCCAGGCAGATGAACTGACTGAGCAACAAGCAATCTAGTAGTTGCTAAACATACTCAAGTTTAAAAAATAAATTCTACTATAGCAGCCTAGAAAGGGGCGTCAGGCTCAGAGTTTACATACCATAATCATTCTGGACCCTTCCCTATCTCTCTGACTTACCTGGCTCTTCCTCTGTGCTGTCCCACTCACCCTGAATATACCTCCTTGAACTAAAACAATAATCACTCCATATGTATTAATATATAAGACTTCCTCCAAGAAAAGCAAAAGGTCTTTTCACTTTCGTCCTCCTGGATAGCAGAATGCCTAGCACATAGTAGGCACTCATTTTATTCAAGGAAGAAAGTTGTTCGCTTCAGTGCCTTATTCAAACACTGTACAGTATGGTCCAACTAAATGATCTCTAATGATCAAATATTCTAGCATCTATTTTAAGCAGTAGGAAAGTGTTTCTCAACCTGGTCTTCATTACCACCCCCTTACATAAGAAACACTTACGTAGTATTTTCCGAGTCGTCCAAATCATAAAATTTTAGTTTCATAGATATATTACGTATCAGTTTTTGTCCTGTGGCCCATTGGAGGGTCACACTATAACCACTGTAACAGCTAAGTTCTTTTTTCACTCCATACCCAAAAGAAACAATTTTCAATGCGTTGGGGGAAATATCATCCCCTTGAGAATAATTTAATAGTGTTTGGATATTAACAGTGACAAAGCAGGGCGCCTGGGTGGCTCAGTGGGAGGGACATGTGACTCTCAATCTCAGGGTCGATTTTAGGGTTGTGAGTTCGAGTCCCAAATTTAGAGACTGCTTAAACAAACTTTAAAAAATTACAATGCAATTGCAAGGGGAGAGTTTCAGTCTAATGCTTAACAACAGCTTATTTTAACTTCTCTGACCAAATCACTGTATGATTCGAATTGATATGGGTTACTGACAAAGTTTAAAATATCTTCATGGTTCCAAATATAAACTTTCCTCAAATATAAATTTTCCTGAGAAAAATACTAATAGCATTTCTATTAGGATCCATTGACTGTTACTGAAATAAACTACTTATGAAAAGTGTCTCTAGGGGCGCCTGGGTGGCTCAGTGGGTTAAGCCTCTGCCTTCGGCTCAGGTCATGATCTCAGGGTCGCGGGATCGAGTCCCATATCGGGCTCTTTGCTCAGCAGGGAGCCTGCTTCCCCCTTCTCTCTCTCTGCCTGCCTCTCTGCCTACTTCTGATCTCTCTCTGTCAAATAAATAAATAAAATCTTAAAAAAAAAAAAAGAAAGAAAGAAAGAAAGAAAAGTGTCTCTAAAGATTTTTAAGATACAGCAATACTGGGCCTTCGCACACATACTTACTTTAACCAGTAGTGATATCATTTGTATGAAGTCAAAGAATTAACCCGCCAGTTTGCCAATGACATAAATAGTCCACTTCAAAGTCAGAGCAGCACTCTGGCAATCAGAAGTACCAGAAAAACATTATGCAGTGCGTGTCACATTTACAGACATCAAGAAGGGATCTGTCATTGAGGCCAATTTGAAAAGGTCTATGAAAGATGTAACAAAAATATTTTAAAAAATCGAGTGTTGGTGAGGATATGGACAGCCTGGACCCCTCATATACTGTTGGTGGGAATATTAAATGTGCAGCCACTTCGGAAAAGTCTGGCAGTTCTTCAAAATGAAATGAAATGAAAACCAGTGTTTATACAAAACATAGGTTTATATGTTATATATACCTTATATATGAATTATAAGGTAAGCAGCATTACTCCTAACAGCCAAAAGTGGGAACAACCTAAATGTCTAGCAACTGATGAATGTACATACAAAATGTCATTAAGTCCAAACAATGGAATGTACCTGGAAATCAAGGAATGAAGTACAAATACTTGTACAACATGGACAAATCTTAAAAACATTATGGTATGTGAAAGAAGTCAGTTACAGAAGGTTGTATTACAGAAAATGTCCAGACCAGACAAACCCAGAGACAGAAGATAGATTCCTGGTTTCCAGATAATGGGGTGGGGAGGAGAGAAAAGTAGTAAACCAAAGGTTTGGGCTTTAGGAGTGACGAAGAATGTTCTAAAATTGATGGTGGTGATTAATGGTTGCAAATCTCTGAGAATATACTAAAACCACTGAATTGTATACCTTCAATGGGTAATTGCACAGGGTGTGAATATCTCAGTGAACTGTTACAGAGCAGGAGGAGTAGTGTGGAGGGCTGTCTGAAAAAATATCAGGAAATGGGTTGTGGTTGTGTCTGTGGTTGTTTTTCACTTTGAAGTAACGCTCCAATGATACCATTCAAATGGATATGTGGTTTTTAATGCTCATATTTTAATTTATTGAGTTCAAGTCGAACGGTAGTATATAAAAGCAAAGCGCTGATGGCAGTTATTCAAAATCTATATACAAATAATTTCATGAACTACCTTTAGAGATGAACAAATTCAAACAAAGGCTAGGATGTTTCTTTCTTTCTTCTTTTTTTTTTTTTTTAAGGCTAGGATGTTTTAAAAGATGTTCTAGACCGTAAATTTACCTGAGAACAGGAAACATGTCTGTATCAGGCACTACGTTTGATACTTTAAATATACACTATTTGCAATCTTCCCAACAAACCTTGCAAGGTAGGTATTATAGTCTTCTTTTAAAGTAGCTTAAGAAACCAAATATCCTCAAGACCAGAACAGTTCAATTAATTAATAAACTAAGTTTCAGTTTCCTGATCTGTGCAAGAAATAACAATGCTATCTACATCAGAGTTGCTATAAAAACTGAAATAAGGTATATTAAGAGTCTAACATTAAACAGTCACTCAAATTTCTGTTTCTTTTACCCCAACTTCACCAAAAGAGATCTAGCATTCAGAAAGCTAGCAACATGTGTAATAATGTTCAGGGTTATGATCAATACTCGAACATCATCAATACTGTCGTGTTCAGCAGGATTCCCTTTAAGTTGCTATAAGCACTTAATTGTGCAACATCAGCAACAAACCACGCAAGCAAAGCATTTACAAATAAAGGTCACTGTATTAGTCAAATAAATTAAGAAGCAATATGGCATATATTTAACGATGTTTGTGATCATAATTTTGCTAAATAATAATTACACAGTGGGTAGTAATGGTGTATTAACTATTACAACTTATACAGACCAAGTAATTGTTTCCAGGGTCATTTGAGAGTCAAGCAGTGAGCTGTTTTTAAAACCAGCAAAAGACCCTGCAGCCACAAGCCATAGGAATGATGCAAGCTTGCTCTTCTCCCCACTGGATGTTCTCAAAGAAGCCTTGGCTGGATGTTGAGAAACAAGTCAGGCTGCACAAAGCACAATTCAGGCTTAGGGCGGAACACTTCTTTCTCTAGCATTAAAATCTGACAGGCAGCCTAGACTAGAGAGGAAGCTGGCAGGAAAGGAAATCCATCACAGCCTGAGAGACAGGAGCACTGGGTAGGGGGAGCAGAGGGAGAGGATTAGAGATAACAGGGTGTGATGAACTACAAAAGCTGATGGAAGATAAACTGGCTGAGAGAACATCATAGAGAATTAGGGGGCAAAATAAGAGTGACACACAGAATGATGGCCAAAGGACACGGGGAAAGAGCAGCAGGGATAAGGGTGCAGGAAGGTTAGTCCACTCCTGCAGACGCACAACTGCAATGTTTATCAGGAACCCGTGTTCACCATTTTGTTAAACAAACAGAAGCACAGATTATGTAGTTTATCATGTACCGCCAAACTGGGAAGTTTGAGAAGTTTAATAGAGCAGGATTATGAAAGTTAAAAATGCAGATAAAATGTCAAGAACCATAGCAAGTATCTAGTCTGACATGAAGCGAAGAGCCAGAAGCAATCTTTTAAAAAGCAAACACAGAACCCCCAACACCCAAACCTAAGTGTGGAGCTACAAAAGGGAGCAAGACACACACAGAGCTCAACAGAAATGAGATTAATCATGGTACTACACTGCAGCCCAGGCATTAGGATGCACCATTACTGGAACTGGATAAAATATATCCCCATACATTATATGAGGCTGGGAAGTACATAAAAAAATACATACTGTATGATTCTATTTATTTTCTAAGACAGACAAATCTCATCTGTAGTGACAGAAATCAGATCAGTGATTGCATAGGGCAGGGTATGCGCATGTGTGTACAGGGGCAAATATGACTCAAAGGAGCATGAATGACTCTGGAGGAATGAAAATGATCTCTATTTTCTTTGAGGTGGTGGTTACACAGGTATATACTGTTGCTGAAACTCAACTGTATACTTAAAATCTGTGTAATGTATGTAAATTATACTTCAATAAAGTTTCTTTTTTTTTTCTTTTTTTTTTTTTTAAAGATTTTATTTATTTATTTGACAGAGAGAGATACAAGTAGGCAGAGAGGCAGGCAGAGAGAGTGAGAGGGAAGCAGGCTCCCCGCCGAGCAGAAAGCCCGATGCGGGACTCGATCCCAGGACCCTGAGATCATGACCTGAGCCGAAGGCAGCGGCTTAAACCACTGAGCCACAGGCTGGGAAGTACAACACTATCAAAATTTCTTCTCAAAATGCATAAAAGTTTAGGCCATAATATGATAAACTGGAGTGAACTCTGCAATATACAGAAATCTCAGCTACCCAAAGCTCTGCTTCCATGGAAATACCAGAGAGCCACAATTTTACCTTTCACTCTAAGCAAAGAGTATAACACACTGAGTCTTTACTTTTTGCAAGACATGACCAGCGAATTAATCAATACTGCTTTCACTAATTACAACTTACTAAGTTACTATAAAAATTTTCCTTCCACAGAAATAAAAGAGGTTACTTCCTCTATAAGAAGCAAGTAAATGACAGGAAATGTCCCATTTTTTTTTGAGATTTTTAAAAAGGATTTTATTTATTTATTTGACACACAGAGATCACAAGTAAGCAGAGAGGCAGGCAGAGAGAGAGGGAGAAGCAGGCTCCCTGCTGAGCAGAGAGCCCGATGTGGGTCTCGATCCCAGGACCCTGGGATCATGACCTGAGCTGAAGGCAGAGGCTTTAACCCACAGAGCCACCCAGGCACCCAGAAAATGTCCCATTTTATAAAGTAAAACTGAATTATCAAGAGATGACCTCTGGGCACCTGGCTGGCTCAGTCAGTAGAGCATGCGGATCTTGACCTCTGGGTTGTAAGTTCAAGCCTCATGTTGGGTGTAGAGATCACTTAAAAAAATAAAATTTTAAGGGCACCTGGGTGGCTCAGTCAGGAAAGCATCTGCCTTCAACTCAAGTCATGATCCTGGGATCCTGGAATGGAGCCCTACATGCCAAGCAGGGAGCCTGCTTCTCCTTCTCCCACTCCCCCTGCTTGTGTTCCTTCTCTCGTGTCTCTCATTTATTTATGTCTCAAATAAATAAATAAATAAATAAGTAAAATCTTAAAAAAAAAAAAAAAAAGGAGGTGACCCTCAAAGAAAATACAATGCCAGGCAGTGGCCGTTGTTGGGTCTATATTTTTTTTTTTTTTTTACATTTTATTTATTTATTTGACAGAGAGAGAGATCACAAGTAGGCAGAGAGGCAGGCAGAGAGAGAGGAGGAAGCAGGCTCCCTGCAGAGCAGAGAGCCCGATGTGGGGCTCGATCCCAGGACCCCGAGATCATGACCTGAGCCGAAGGCAGCGGCTTAATCCACTGAGCCACCCAGGCGCCCCTGGGTCTATATTTTATTTTACCTAAATACTATTTCTACTAAAACTCATGCAACACAAACTTGTTGAATGCATTTAATAAAGCACATCAAAAATTAAGTCTTTTCTCAATAATTAGTAAGAGGAAAACACTCACCAAACTGCTAGCTCTGTGACAAAGTTATTTTAAATTCTTAATGTTATTCTGTCGTGACAGAACACATCTGACAGCTATGCAAATGTGACACATGTATTTTAAAACTTTAAAAAGATTCGTACCTCTCATACTTTTAGGAAATTTATTAATATGGAAATCATAAATGTGCACATAATATACATTGGTACTTTAGTTTTTAGAGAAAGGCACTGAAACAACCTAATGATACAAACTGTAGAGCAGTAACTGGATAAGTCACACTCCATTCACAGGATTACCAAAATTGGAATCCAAGCAGCACATGCTTGTAACTAACATACTATACTGGCTTTACTCATTTTATCATGCAGAGCATTAATAGAGAGGGGAATTTATCAATAGCCAAAGAAATAAAAACAAAAAATGGCAAGGGACAATAAAGGTCTAGGAAGAGAAAACAATTAAAAGGATACGTAGGTATTATACTTCCTGATTCAAAATTTTAAAAAATCCTAAATTCAGTATCAGTAATCATTTTGAAGCAGTACTAAAATAAAAATCACTACTTTTTCTGTATCTCCTTTATTTGACTCCACACATATACTCAGGTGCCTAGATGCAAGTGGGTTTTGTTTTGGTTTTGGGTTTTTCTTTTTAAGGTTTTATTTACTTGAGAGAGAGAGAGAACACAAGGGAGCACAAGTGGAGGTTCGGACAGAAAGGGGGAGAAGCAGACTCCTTCTTGAGCAGGGAACCCCATTTGGGGCTCCATCCCATGATGCTGGGATCATGACCTGAGCCAAAGATAGACGCTTAACTGACTGAGCCACCCAGATGCCCCTGCAAGTGTTTTCCTATGAAATTAATTACGAGTAAGGGAGCCATATTCCAAGCTATTTCAGTAAATACGGAACCCAATTCCCTAGCACTAACTGCTGGCTTTATAACATCACAATTTCAACTTATCCAACACAGAATGGGAAGCGTCCAGAACATTAAAAGCAAACATAAAAACAGTTTTCCCCCCAAAATCATCAATATATTGGAAAACTTGGACCTCTGGAAGTAAGTGCTGAGGCCTCAAATCTCCAGTGAATCCTACACATGAGATAGATGGTAGATGCTGAATGATTCTGGTTGAAAGATTAAAAACTTCATATTATTTGCAGAATAAAGCAAAGAACAATTAGACAAACTGAAATAGCGAAGACTAACATTCTCAAATTCCAAGTTCTGACTCACTTAGAAACACAGCCTTCCATGTCCTGAAAATATGCTGCCAGGTGTATTTACTTCCCAAGAATAACGAAGACCTAAAGCAAAAGTCAAGAGTAAGTGCTAATCCACCATAGCCTAGCCTCAGATTTTTCAGACTGCTGGAAGCTATTCCACCTTACCTTAAGAAAATGTGGTATGTATTATTTAGAAAGAAAGAAAGAGTGGTGTGTACACAAACACACAAAGGCGTATTATCCAGTCATGAAACAAAAAATGAAACCTTGGGACGCCTGGGTGGCTCAGCTGGTTGAGCGGCTGCCTTCGGCTCAGGTCATGATCCTAGCATCCTGGGATCGAGTCCCATATCGGGCTCCTTGCTCGACAGGGAGCCTGCTTCTCCCTCTGCCTCTGCCTACTTGTGATCTTTCTCTCTCTGTCTCTCTCTCTCTGACAAATAAATAAATAAAATCATAAAAAAAAAAAAAAAAAGAAAACCTTGTCATTTGCACTAACATGGATGGAGCTAGTAAAATCCTAAGCAAAATAAGTCAGACAGAAAAATACCATATGATTTCAGCCATATGTGAAATTTAAGTATCAAAACAAGGGCACCTGGGTGGCTCAGTTGGTTAAGCATCTACCTTCAGCTCAGGTCATGATCTCAGCGTGCTGGGATCAACCATGCATCAGCAAAGTCTGCTTCTTTCTCTCCCTCTGTGATCTCTCTCACTTTCGCTCTCTCAAATAAAATGAAAATCTTTAAAAAACAAACAAACAAACAAAAAAACCAAAAAACCTAACAAAGAAAAAGAGAAACAAACTGAAAAACAGACCCTTGACTTTAGAGAACAAACTGATGGTGACCAAAGGAGAGGTGGGCAGGGGAATGGGGAGAGAGGTGATGGGTAGTATGGAGGGCACTCGCTGTGATGAGTACCAGGTGACATATGAAGTGTGGAATGACTACACTGTACACCTGAAACTAATGTAACACTGCACGGCAACCAACGCGAATTAAAAACTGAACAGAACGCAAAGAAGGAAGGAATGAAAGCCCACAAATATAGGAAGAAGTATGAATTCTTCAATGCTGCAGGAATGATTGGTAGAAAAGAATTTACTAAGCAAATTAACATCGAAGTCGTGGTGCATTCTAATAGCGACTGCAGATACTGAAAGGGATCTAGCAAATCTGAAATGTTCCTTTTCCTATTTAAAGTAAATAAACTTTAGCTTTACGTATAAAAATTAGTATTAGGCAATGCAGATGACCTATCCTGAAATTCTGAATGGTCATATTTCTGTTTTCATCTTGTTCAAGTCACTTTATTTGCACTCTGGTGGTATCACTAAAATTAACCCATACCACCATTATTACATCTTTGCTATTGTTTTGGAACCATCATAAATTATATACAAAAGTGAAACTACTTTGAGATAATCACAAGCAAATATAGAATCTGACTTTCAAACTGCATTGGGTAAAATGGTAAATGTATCAAGAATGGTAAGAAGTACTCTCTCATTCAGTTAAGATGTACTACAACTTGGGGCACCTGGCTGGCTCAGTGGTACAGTATGCAACTCTTGATCTCAGGGGTGTGAGTTCGAGCTCCACACTAGGCACAGAGCTTACTTTGGGAAAAAAGAAAGAAAGAAAGAAAGAAAGAAAGAAAGAAAGAAAGATGGATGTACCACTGCTGGTCAGCATGATCAGCAAGCCAAACAGCTCTAATAAATGTACTCTACCAATCCACGAACATAGCATAATAAAATTTCTTTATATGGCCTAACAGTTAGCACATAGATGTCATACCACCAGGAGTTTCTGGAATACAAAATGTTCAATTTCCAGTTTTTTTTTTTACATTTGAATATATTATAAATCATATTGTTACCAAGAGCTCAGATACATTTGGCCACTAAATTACCTCATTTCAACTACAGCCCCAGATATTTCACACAAGGTACTAAATGGTTAATACTCCTGTATACCACCACATTTTAAGGAGAAGACAAGACAATCTGACCCATCTTCTCTAATGTACAAACACTTCACCTTCTCTTTTCTCTAGAACTGACTGCAGATATTGTATAGTACCTTACATCTTTTTATACTGACTTATTTCCTAGGGTGAATTAGAATCTTATGTTGAGGGGCGCCTGGTGGCTCAGTGGGTTAAGCCGCTGCCTTCGGCTCGGGTCATGATCTCAGGGTCTTGGGATCGAGCCCCGCATTGGGCTCTCTGCTCAGCAGGGAGCCTGTTTCCTCTCTCTCTCTGCCTGCCTCTCTGCCTACTTGTGATCTCTCTGTGTCAAATAAATAAATAAATCTCTAAAAAGAAAAAAAAAAGAATCTTATGTTGAGTGCCTTGAGTTTCACAGCACTCAAGTAACAAGAGAAACTAGGATTTTATAAAACTGGGAACTATAAATTACTACACTGGAGTCATCATCCAGAAAACGTTGCTGGTCTATCAGCATTCCTCTGGAGGAACATATAAAATATATTTCTTAAAAATTTTATTTATTTGGAAGAGAAACCACATGCACACAAGTGGGGGGGGGGGGGGGGATACAGAGGGAGGGAGAAGAAGACTCCCGCTCAGGAGGGAGCCGGAGGTCAATTCCAGGACCTCAAGACTATAAGCCAAAGTCAGACCCTTAACCAACTCAGCCACCCAAGTGCCCCAACACATAAAATATTAAAGAAACTATGGGCTATGTCATACCGCCACTGCTCTAATGAATTATATCCAAAATAACAGTCATGTACCAATTTACATCTGAGTAACTGTTAATTATAAAAATATTTTTTTAAAAAAAAGACTCTAGGGGCACCTGGGTGGCTCAGTGGGTTAAAGCCTCTGCCTTCGGCTCAGGTCATAATCCCAGGGTCCTGGGATCGAGCCCCACATCGGGCTCTCTGCTCCGCAGGGAGCCTGCTTCCTCCTCTCTCTCTGCCTGCCTCTCTGCCTAGTTGTGATTTCTCTCTGTCAAATAAATAAAATAAAATAAAAATTATATATAAAAAAAGGACTCTATTTATTTGACAGAGAGAGAGCACAAGCAGGGGGAACAGCAGAGGGAAAAGGAAAAGCAGACACCCCCTGCTAAGCAGGGAGCTAGTCCAATGCAGTGCTCGATCCCAGCACCCTGGGATCATGACGTGAGCCAAAGGCAGATGCTTAACCAACTGAGCCATCCAAGCACCACAGTTATAAAAGTCCTTATTTAAAATATGTAGCAGGGTGGGGCGCCTGGGTGGCTCAGTGGTTAAAGCCTCTGCCTTCGGCTCAGGTCATGGTCCCAGGGTCCTGGGATCGAGCCCCACATCGGGCTCTCTGCTCCGCGGGGAGCCTGCTTCCTCCTCTCTCTCTGCCTGCGTCTCTGCCTAGTTGTGATTTCTCTCTGTCAAATAAATAAAATATTAAAAAAAAAAATGTAGCAGGGTGACTGGGTTGCTCAGTGGGTTAAAGTCTCTGCCTTTAGCTCGGGTCATAATCCCAGGGTCCTGGGATGGAGTACCACATCAGGCTCTCTGCTCAGCAGGGAGCCTGCATCTCAGTCTCTCTGCCTGCCTCTCTGCCTACTTGTGATCTCTGTCTGTCAAATAAATAAATAAAATCTTAAAAAAAATAAAATATGTAGCAGAAAGCAGTTCACCCAATGTTCCTAGACTTATCAGCATATTGAATGAAGAAAAAAAAAAAAAGGGCCAAAAGGGCAGGGCAGAATGTTGAATAAATAAGGGAAGAAAACAATACTAAAGCCAGTAACTTGGACTAAAAGCTAAATAAATATCTGTTAATAAGATTCCATAGTAAAAGGAAAATAATTCTCATTTATTCAAATACTTAGGGTGCCCAATGCTAGGCACTGTAGACACCAACACAAATGGCTTCTAAGTGAACTAAGTCATTGTCTTACACACATTTCCAACCTCCAAATAAGAGACAATTAAAAAAAAAATTTAACACTGCATAGAGGCAATGCTTACTTTGTAAACCACAGCTCAGGAATTAACTGTTGGTTAGAAATAGATGCCTTAAACATGGAAGCACTTCCTCTTAGGTATGTTAACTAAGAAAGGTGAAAGGTACATTATATTCAGACTCTGGCACACACTAGCTATAATCCATGCCAACAATTTTTCTCCCATCCTAGAAAGCTTATGAAAGTAGTCCAAGAATAACCTTTTATCTACTCAAATTAATTTTTTAGGTGTATCATTTGTCAATTACGGTAATTCACAATCAGTACAAATTACTTGTAATACTCTTCCAAATTCTGTCATCACTGAGAACCTCTGTCTTCCTAGAGATCTAGAATGATTCTAGAATCCATCTTCCAAATCCACATGAAATCTGGACTAGGTTTAAACTATACATCTAGCTTACAGAACTACTTGGATGTCCAAAATGGCAGACTGACAACCAAATGAAAAGCTGGACTTAACGTCCTGCAACAAAGAAGATCCTCTGACACCAAATATTTTGCTTTTCCTGCTGCTCAGAGCCATGGATCTGAAAAATGCTAAAGGAGTAAACGAGCTAACCAAGTACAGGAGTAGCAAGCTTGACTGAATGGGGCAATCACAACCAAGATAGGCCATTTGTTAAGAAAAATTATAAGCAAAAATAGATACCATGGCCTTGAAAGTGTGACTAGATCTTAAAGGGTATTTGCCTGGAAACAAAGAAATCTTGCAAAAGAATAACTCATCTCCTCTGCTGCTATGTGTATACAACTTATCACCATTTTCCTTCACACTCTAGCTCCCAAGGTCAAAACTATAAACTTGCTTGTTTGTTTTTCCCACAAAGAATAATTTTCTGATTCTGATCCCTTTACAGAAGGAGTTCCACAACCATCACAGATATCCCTCATCTTAAACCAACCTTAAAACTAACTAGAAAGTCTGCAAATGATCTAAGGCTCAGCAAAAGGTGTATTTTCAACAAGGTCAAAGGAAGGTCTGTGTGCCCCAAGAGAAGGTGTGGAGGCTGAGAGAGACATCTCCACCTCAGAGCAGTTGTTAAGGGCTATCCGGCACTTCCTGAAGAAACTCTAACAATGGTAATCGCAAGTCAAACTGGAGCCTATCTGCAAAAAGAAAACATTCTTCTCAAAATAAAGACTGTAAACGCACACATAAATAGTCTGACTATCCATAATGCCATAAGAAAGGGAGGCAGCTCTCGATGGGGTCTCCTGAGAGGGTGGATATGGCTCTACCATCTCTGGTACCAAGGAAGCACACTGACTGTCTCCTCATAAAGATACAACACACCAGAAATGGAGATTCAAATCATGTTTGATCTTCATGAGTCACTTCAAAGAGCCTTAATAGTGAGGGACTCTCAAACACAATTTTCCAGTCTCATAAGTCCTAATTTACCTTAAGCAGAACCTCCAGAAATTCTCTCACCTTTTCTCTGACTCCACAACTCTATCAGTTACTTTTGCTGAAGGTTGGAAAGAATTGAAATAACCCTCATATCCCTCCACCGATGTGAAAATTAGTAAATGTTATAGAATTTTGAACTGGACACCAAAGATTTCTTCAGTGCTAAGAATGGGAGTTAAGCCAAACCCAACCCTGCTTTAGGCACTTGTGTACATATGCACACACAAAAAAAACAGAAGTAGCTGAAGAGTGTGAAGGGTGGAGTGGAAATGGAAAGGAAAGCTAGAAAGAGAGAATGAAGTATACCTCTAAGAAATACTGAAATGACTTTATTAATTGGACTTAATCACATTACTAAGGCTCAATCAATGGAGGGGTGCCTGGTTGCTCAGTTATTTAAGCATCTGCCTTTGGCTCAGTTCATGATCCCAGGGGTCCTGGAATGGAGCCCCGCATTAGGCTCCCTGATCAGCAGAGGGGTCTCTGCTTTTCCCTCTACCTCTGCCCCTCCTCCTGCTCATGCACTTGCACGCTCTCTCTAATAAATAAACATCTTAAAAATAAAATTCAATGGTAACAAATGCCTAGTACCTAATTTGGGGAAGCAGACTGAATAAAAAGATTACACTTCTCCAATCACAGCTAGTTATAATAAACAGATAAGAAAACAAGAAATGGGGGGGTGCCTGGGTGACTCAGTGGGTTAAAGCCTCTGCCTTCAGCTCAGGTCATGATCTCGGGGTCCTGGGATTGAGCCCCACATCGGGCTCTCTGCTCATCAGGGCGCCTGCTTCCTCCCCTCTCTCTCTCTCTGCCTACTTGTGATCTCTCTGTATCAAATAAATAAGTAAAATCTTTAAAAAAAAAAAAAAAAGAATACCAGAAATGGGGTAAGTGTCTGACTCTTGGTTTCTGCTACGGTCATGATCTCATTCATGGTCATGACACTGAGCCCCACTCAGGCTCCTTGCTCAGCACTGAGTCTACTGGAGATTCTCTCTCCCTCTAGTTTTCCCAGCTCATGCAGTCATGTGTATTTGCACACACTCTCTCTCTAAAATAAATTTAAAAATTTTTTAAAATGGCAGAACTACAACCACAGTTACAGATTATTTATCTGACATGCAGAAGAAATGAGGCAAGTTATCAGAATATTAGCCATGACAACAAAAACATCACTTTAAGGGGGGAAAAAAACCAACACAACTGTACATAACCTTGAGCACAGAAATTCCACTATAAATTTTATCCTAAGGAAAAGTCATATACACACATATACAAAGATGTCATCGTAGCACTGCTTAAAACTGGGAAAAACCTAGACACCCAACATTGGGGGGTGATTAAATAAATGATGGCATAACCACATCTGATTATGACAGTATTACAAATCTGCATGTAACATAAAGAATGGTCATTATATATTACTTTTACTCATTTTTAAATTGAAGTACAGCTGACACACAATGTTATGTTAGTTTCAGGTGCACAATACACTGATTAAACAACTATCATTATGCTGTGCTCACAAGTATAGCTATGACCTGTCACCATACAAAGCTACTACAACACTAGTTACATCATCATCATACATTACTTTTAAAAGGACATAGAACATGATCTCATATAATAATGTTATATTTAAAAACTTATGTGTCTACATATATAGAGACCTACATTGACTCAGAAGAACTGTAATTTTTTTCTTCTTTTTGCTAATCTCAATTTTCTAAAATTTTTACAATAAACTTTTTGGCAAAAAAAGGTACTATTTTAAAGTCTGACATTTACTTAAGTTTTCTTTTTGATAAAAATTTAAAATAGGAACCAAGGTGCCAATGGTCTGGCTTTTACTAGATGAATGGAAAGAGAAGACCTCTATCAGGACCTATGTGATCCAAGTCTTCCATTCTTCCTACCTTGTCTCTGTAGCTAACATTTCCAAGTCTATTCAACCTGACAATTACTTTCAACAAAACCCTGATTTTACATCCCAAGTCCATTACATCACATTCTTGTACTCAAGGGAGGCCCAGATGGATCTTTCACACTGGATTGGGCAGCAGGGACTGATGGCCTCGTTCCAAAGTGCGAAGCCACCATCTGTAGCCTTCTGTTAATCCTCTCCATCTCATCTGTCCCATCCCCGATTCTTGTTATATACCCATTGCACAAGTAATCAAGATCTGCCCTCCAGGTGTCTCTTTAAATAAGCCTGGTAGAAATAAAATATTAAATTAACTCTCAAAGCAATACCTTCACATTGTTCCCTTAATCCAAAAATATTTTTCTGTGCCTAGTCCTAAAAACTATGGAAGATACTAAGAGTATAATACAAAGAACCTGAGACTTCAACTGATAAAACAGAACTCATAAATACAAAACAATGTGAAAATGTTTAAGTCTTGCCCTATTATTAAGTGCTAGGCTTGGCTATCTTGGTTCTAACCCCAACTCAACCCACTACACCTCATTGTATGACCTTTGAAAATGTCCTCATCTGTAAAACTATGAGTTTAAATTATCTCTTACATTCTTTCCAGCTCTTACCTTCTGTAGCTGTAGAAATAGATCAGGAAAAGGAAAGATAAATGTGGGCTTCCAGAATGTGTTACAAATTACCTATAAGCAGACAAGGAAGATTAAAAACCAAGTGATTCTGGCACAGAAAAAAAAAATCTCCAGTCAATAAGAAACCTGTTCTTATTACATAAGCAGGGTGATCAGAAAGTAAACAAAGTATACTCTTCCCCTTCCATCCCAGAAATCCTGAAGGCTATTGTTAGTAAAGGGGGAACAACAGCTTAGAAAAACATTAAAATATTTACTCAACATCGACTATGTGTAAAGAAGCTTTTTACTAGGCCCAGTTAAAAATACAAAGATGCATAAAACAGTCCCTACTTTTAGGAAGTTTATTTCATTAATTCATTCAGTAAACATTTACTGAGCACCTACTATATACACAGACAATTCCAGGTACTGGGGATTCAAGAGTAAAGAGGAAAGAGAAGATCCTTGTCCAAATGAACTCACAATTTTAGGAGGGAAACAGTCAAAAAAGTACACAAAAAAACATTAACTGCATGCAGAAAAAGAAAACTGAAAAAAGCAGTATGACAGAAAGTGATAGGAGGAGATACAGGGGTACTATTTTAAATCAGTGATCACAAACAACAGAATGTTACAGTTACTGAAGCTCGGTGATGAGAATTATTCTCTCTACAATATTTAATTTCAATTTCTAAAACAAGCCATAGATAGGCATGGTGAACATGAAAGGTCTCACTGAGATGACACCTGAGCTAAGATTTGGAAACTAGTAATAGGGCATGTTCCCCTATACCTTCCAGATAGAGAAAACAGCTGGTGCAAAGGGCCTAAGAATCTCAGAGCCCTTATGAGGAAAAAAAAAGCTGATGACTAGAGCACACAATAGAGGGAGAATGGCTCAAGGCAAGGCTGTGTGAAAGCAGAAAGACGTGGGGAACCTCCTAAGCAATGGTAAGGAAGCTACCAGAGGATTTTATGCAGGAATGAGAATACAGGGTATATCTGATTTTGGTTATAAGTTTGGTGCTAAATCAGGTAACCCAAAACTTATTTGTTCAATAACTGAATGAACTTAAATTTGAGGACTCTTTACCTCTCTAAACACCTTATCTAAAGCTGAAATTGAAATTAGTTTCTAATTTCAAGCACGTCAATCCAGGGACACTTAATTCAGTACCTGGAAAAGGTGGCTTAGAAGCATCCTGGATGAGAAAGAAATTAGTGGAGGACTGAAAATTCTGTCACTGATGTCCAACAAAAATTCTGATCAAACAAAATGTCGGCTAGAATTTCAGACTTTAAAGATCTCATTTAGGGATGTCTGGGTGGCTATTGGTTAAGTGGCTGCCTTTGGCTCAGATCATGATTCTGGGGTCCGGGGATCGAGCCCCACACCGGGCTCCCTGCGCAGCAGAGGGCCTGTTTCTTTCTCGCCCTCTGCCTGCTGCTCTGCTTACTTGTGCGCTCTGTCAAATAAATATATAAACTCTTTTAAAAAATATATTTAAATATATCATTTAAAGAAGAATGGCATTCTGGCTACTTTGACAGCTGTCACGTAAAGAGGAAACTGAGGCTTAAGACAGATGAACGACTTGCCCAAATCACACACATAAGAGGAAAAACAGGGAAGATGGAATATGAAATCCACTTCTTGATTTCTTGTCCAATGTTCTTTCCAAAGCACCATAAAAAAAGCAAACATAAAAGTAACTTAGAACCTATAAAGACAAAATAAAGTAGTGGTGGCTACCAGAGGCTGGGGGCAGAAGGAAACAAAAAGTGACTTTAATGGGTATAAGATTTCCTTTCAGAGTGAGAAAAATGCCTTGAAACTAGACAGACGTAATAGATGCACAACATATTAAATTTACTAAATGCCATTTACTTGTACACTTTAAAACAATGGTTAATTTTTTTTCTTAAAGATTTTATTTATTTATTTGACAGAGAGAGATCACAAGTAGATAGAGAGGCAGGCAGAGAGAGAGAGAGAGGGAAGCAGGCTCCCTGATGAGCAGAGAGCCCGATGCGGGACTTGATCCCAGGATCCTGAGATCATGACCTGAGCCGAAGGCAGCAGCTTAACCCACTGAGCCACCCAGGCGCCCAAAACAATGGTTAATTTTAATGTTAATTTTACCTTGGAATGTAATTATTTATAAGCAATACATATCTGGCTATTCAGATAACCAAAATATATATTTCAGATGTAATTGTTCTTCATCCACAGTTCCTGAAAAGCTTCAGAGCCACTAAGGTGACACGGGTGTCTTGTTACTAATGAAGGTGACTTTTAGACCTCACCCAAGGTCAGGAACTCCTTGCTAGGAAGCCAAGAGTGTGATTAAGGGTTTGGAACTTTCAGAACCACCACCCCCACCTCCAGGGAGAGGAGAGGGGATCAGACTGAATCAAACAATGGCCCATGACTTAGTCAATCAGGACCATGCAATGAAGCTGCCATTTAAAATACAAAAGGAGGGGCACCTGGGCAGCTCAGCCAGTTAAGCATCTGCCTTAGGCTCAGGTCCCAGGGTCATGGGATGGATCCCCAGCATGGTGCTTCTCCCTCTCCCTCTGCTGCTTCCCCTGCTTGTGCACTCTCTCTCGCTCTCTCAGATAAATAAAAAAAAAATCTTTTAAAAAAATAATAGAAATAATTTAAAAAATTCAAAAGAACTGGACAGAGGGATACCTGGGTGGCTTAGTCGGTTAAGTGTCTAACTCTTGATTTCAGCTCAGGTCATGATCTCAGGATCGTGAGATCTAGCCTCATGTCTAGCCTATTTGGGATTCTCTCTCTCCCTTCCACCCCTGACTCACTTGCTCACGCTCTCTAAAAAATAAAATAAATGAAACAAACAAAAAACTCTGAAATGACTGGGTTCAGAGAGCTTCCAGGTTGGTGAACACCTGGAGATGTGGGGAGCATAGCCTGACTGGAGAAAGCTTAGAAGCTCTGTGTCCTTTTCCTTATACCCTACCCTATGTATCTCTTCAACTGTGATTGATCTGTACCCTTTATCATATGCTTTAATAGACTGGTAAATGTGTTTCCCTGAATTCTATGAGCTGCTCTAACAAATGAAAAGAACCTAAGGAAAAGGTCCTGGGAACCTTCAATGTACAGCCAATAAGTCAGCAGTACACGTAACGGGGTGCCTGGGTGGCTCAGTGGGTTAAAGCCTCTGTCTTCGGCTCAGGTCATGATCCCAGGGTCCTAGGATCAAGCCCCGCAGCGGGCTCTCTGCTCGGCGGGGAGCCTGCTTCCTCCCCTCTCTCTGCCTGCCTCTCTTCTTACTTGTGATCTCTGTCGGTCAGATAAATGAGTAAAATCTTTAAAAAAAAAAAAAAAAAGTAGTACATGTAACAACCTGGACTTGCAACTAGCATCTGAAGTCCAAGGTGTAAGTTGCTGGAAACTCCTACCTGTAGCCATTGGGTCAGAAGCACATGTAAATAGCCTCAAGCTCATAAATGGCATCTGAAGTAGAGGATGGGAAGCAGTTATTGTAGGACTGAGCTCTTGACCTGTGATCTGACGCTATCTCCAGGTAGATAGACAGTGTCAGAATTGGGTTGAATTCTCAGACAACCCCATCCCCACATTGAAATTGGGTCTGGGAACTCAAAAATTGAGTTGGTGACAGGAGGGGATACTTCATTTTAAAAAATGAACTTGAGGGGCGCCTGGGTGGCTCAGTGGGTTAGGCCTCTGCCTTCGGCTCAGGTCGTGATCCCGGTGTCCTGGGATCCAGCCCCGCATCGGGCTCTCTGCTCAGCAGGAGCCTGCTTCCTCCTCTCTCTCTGCCTGCCTCTCTGCCTACTTGTGATCTCTGTCAAATAAATAAATAAATCTTAAAAAAAAAAAAATGAACTTGAAGGGGCACCTGGGTGGCTCAGCTGGTTAAGCATCTGCCTTTGGCTCAGGTCTTGATCCCAGGGTCCTGGGATTGAGCCACACACTGGGCTTCTTCCTCATCGGGGAGCCTGCATCTCCCCCTTCTCCCCACTTGTGCTATCACTATCTTGGTCTCTCTCTCTCAAATAAGTAAATAAAATAAAAATGAACTTGGAAAGAACAAACATGACTTTTTAATAAAAAGAGGTGATTACCAACAGCTGGTGCCAAGACAGTCATTAGAGTTTTGGAGACCCATGTTCTAATCAAAACTCAAAATACTGTGGATTAAACCAGGGTTTCTTAAGCTTGGCAGTACTAACACTTTGAGCCACATGATTGTTTTGTTCTAGGGCACTGTCCTGTGCATTGCAGGGTATCTGGCAATATCCCTGGGCTCTACCACTGGACACCAGTGGCCACCCTGCCCCAAGTTGTGACACCCAAAAATGTCTCCAGATACTGCCCTAGTCCTCTAAGGTGTACAGGGCCCTCTGCTGAGTGCCCTGTTAGACAAGTGCTTCGCTTTTCTGTATCTTAATTTTCCCCAAACATCAGTTTACCCATCTGCAAAGAAAGACGGAAGTAGTCAATATCTTACTCAAGGTTTCTTCCAATTCTGAAATTCTAATCCACATTTAAAAAAAAATTTTTGAAAAGATTTTTATTTATTTGACACAGAGACACAGCAAGGGAGGGAACAGAAGCAGGGAGAGTGGGAGAGGGAGAGGCAGGGTTCCTGCTGAGCAGGGAGCCTGATGTGGGGGCTGGTTCTAGGACCCTGGGATCACGATCTGAGCCAAAGGCAGATGCTTATGACTGAGCCACCCAGGCACCCCTCTAGTCCACATTTTGCTCATCATCTATGATTTATAATCCTGTGTAGCCTTCTATTTTACCAACCTTATTCTGTTTTACCAGACTGTTGCAAAAATATGAAATGACCAAGGAAATGCCTTTACACTGAAATTTCCTCAAAGACAGTAAACCTGGCTTTGAAGAGGGTTCATCCCAAATTTCCACCCAAAAGAAGTACTGGTATAAAAGCTTTTCCATTAAGACCCAAGAACACTGTTAATAAATGAATACTCAAGTTTTCAGAGGACTATAGTTTCTGAACCTATATTTTTGTTCATTTGTACTTGATATGCCTCTTAAATAAGGTACTCCCCCCCCCTTTTTAAAAAAGATTTATTTACTTGAAAGAGAGAGAGAGAGTAAGAATGTAGGAATAGGGGAGGGACAGAGAGAGATGGTAAAGGAGACTCCCGGCTGAGCAGGGAGCCCAGTGTGGGGCTCGATCCTGGGACTCCAGTATCATGACCTGAGCTGTAGGACAATATCTAACTGACCAAGCCACACAGGTGCCCCTAAGTTACTTCTCTTGAACTTGACTGAAACATCTACTTCTTCATTCTACCAGAGTTTTCAGGGATTTTAGGTTTCTTCATTTTCATAGACTACCCCAGGCTTACTGGGCAACAAAGGGTTAATTGGTTCTGTATATGCTCAAAGAATTACAAACAACGTCATTTAATTATTGAGGAGCCAATTGGGTAATCTCTGTGGCTGATTAGTGCACTAATTAAATAATGTCTTCCAGTTCAAAGCTGTCATTCCAATCAGGAAAGGGCTCTGCAGTTAGGAGAAGGGGCTGACAGCATTTCCAAGGACTTTTGCTATGAATCTGGGGAAAGGAAAATGAGCCCATTTCATATTTCACTCCTTTTGTATTCAAAGATTTTAAAAGTTCCTGTATTGACATTATACAGCACTCCAATCAACAACAGCAGAATACACATTCTTCTTAAGTGCACACAGAACATTTAGTAAGAGAAACCACATTCTGGGCCATAAAACAAGTCTCCATAAATATAAAGGATGCTAGTCATAGAAACCCAAACTGGAGTTACACCAGACATCAATAGAAAGCACTGAAAAAAATTTCAAATATCTGAAACTAAATAACATACTTCTAAATAAACCATTCAGGAAGAAATCAAAATGGAAACAATGAAAGCCAGAATGCCTTTCCCTAAAATAAGGAACAAGACCAAGGTGTCTGCTCTGACCACTTCCATTACATTTTATAGGAAGTTCTAGACAGTGCAATAAGGCAAGAAAAAGAAATGAGAGGTATTCAGATCAGAAAAAAGACGACTTGTCTTATTCACAGGTACAATGATCAGCTATATAAAAAATCCCAATGGGATCTACAAAAAAGCTGCTAAAAGAGGTGAGCTTAGAAAGGCTATAGGATGTTAGGAGTGCCTGGCTGGCTCAGTTGCTGGAGTGTGCATCTAATGATCTTGGGGCTTGGGATACAGAGATCAGTTACAACACTGGGTATGGAGATTACTTAAAAATTACTTAAAGATAAAAATTTTTAAAGAGGGGTGCCTGGGTGGCTTAGTCATTAAGTGTCTGCCTTAGGCTCAGGTGATCCCAGGGTCCTGGGATCCAGCCCTGCATCAGGCTCCCTGCTCCGCAGGAACTCTCCCTCTCCCACTGTCCCTGCTTCTGTTCCTCTCTCCCTGTCTCTCTCTCCGTGTCAAATAAATAAATAAGTAAATAATCTTTTAAAAAAAATTTTTAAGTTTTTTTTTTTTTTTTTTTTTTTATTTGACAGAGGGAGAAAGAACACAAGTAGGCAGAGAGGAAGGCAGGGTGGGGGGAGCATGCTCCCCACTGAGCAGAGAGCCCGATGCGGAACTCGATCCTAGGACTCTGGGATCGTGACCCGAACCGAAGGCAGTTGCTTAACCAACTGAGCCACCCAGGCGCCCCCCTTAAAAAAAATTTTTAAAGAAAGTTTACAGAATATAAAACCAATATACAAATACTATATTTTTATATACTAGCAAAGAACAATATAAAAATGTACAAAAGCATAAAAAAGTATGACATGTTTGGGGCGCCTGGGTGGCTCAGTGGTTAAAGCCGCTGCCTTCGGCTCAGGTCATGATCTCAGGGTCCTGGGATCGAGTCCCACATCGGGCTCTCTGCTCAGCAGCAAGCCTGCTTCCCTCTCTCTCTGCCTACCTCTCTGCCTACTTGTGATCTCTCTCTGTCAAATAAGTAAATAAAAAATCTTAAAAAAAAAAATTAAAAAAAAAAAAGTATGACATGTTTTAAGATAAATCGACCAAACATGAAATCTACCAAAAGATGAAAGAGACCTAATAATGAAAAATATTGTTTTTCTTTGAGAAATTAAAGAAAACCTAAACAAACGGAGAGAGATAACATTTCATGGGCCATAAGTCTAAATACTATTACTGCTTCCACTTTCCACAAACTGATATATACATTCAACACAATTCCAGTCAAAACTGAGGCAGTCTTTTTTAACAGAAACTGATTAACTAATTCTCAAATTCATATGTAAATGAAAAGGATATAAAATAGCCAAAACAACTGAAAATGAACAGCTACTAATGTTATTTAATACTACAACTTATTACAAAGCTACAGTTACTACACCTTATTACAAAGCTATAGACAATGTTGCATTGGTCTACAAACTGAATGATAACATAAAGAGTCCAGAAATGAGCTCACATATATACATGCAACTGATTTTTGAGAAAAGTACAAAGACAATTTAGTGGGTAAAGGACAACCTTTTCAACAGTGCTGGAATACATGCAAAAAAACAAAACAAAAACAAAAAAAATTTTAAAGCTCCCTCCAAAAATAAAAATCTCACACCATATGGAAAAAAATCAATTCAAAATCATTCACAGACCTAAATATAAAATTTAAAACAATAAAACTTCTAAATGGAAACAAGAGAAAACCTTGTGACCCTGAATAAGGACGATTTCACGCAGGGGCACCTGGGTTGCTCATATGGTTAAACATCTGCCTTTGGCTCAGGTCACCATCTCCAGGTCCTAGGATTGAGCCCCCACGGGGCTCTCAGCTCAGTGGGGAGTCACTTCTCCCTTTCCCTCTGCCTCTGCCTCTCCCCTGCTTGTGCTCCCTCTCCCTCTCAAATGAATAAATAAAATCTTTTAAAAGATAAAATAAATAAATAAATAAAACCTTTTAAAAGATAAATAAAAAGAATAAATTGATCAATTAGAATTCATCAAAATTTTAAATTCTGAAAAGAAAACCTACAGATGGAGAGAAAATGTGTATAAAAATCATATTTCTGATGGACTTATATCCACAATATATAAATAACTTTAAAAACTACTGAGTTTTTTAAATGGGCAAGAGATCTTAGAAGTTTCATAAAAATATGTGAAGCTATTTTAATGTAAAAAGTTGCTGGACATCATTAGCATTAGAGAGATATAAATCAAAGCCACAATGAAATACAACTTCACACCTACTAGTTTGTGTAAAATCAAAATGACAGACAATAACAAGTATTGATGATAACATGGAGAAACTGGAACTCATACATTGTTGAGAATATAAACTGGTGCAGCCACTTTAGTAAACAAGTTTGGCAGTTTATTAAAAAGTTACACATAACCCTAAAGAAAAGAAAATATATGACCACACAAACACCTATTAGCAAATATGCACACCTGTTATTCGTAACAGCCAAAAAGTGGAAATAACCAAATGCCCACCATCAGATAAACGGATTCAGCCATTGTATGGCTCAGCCAGAAAGTAAGTATTCAAAAATGAAAAAATGAGGACTTATTTAAAGGACACAGGAGTCAACCTAAAAAACTTCCAATGGCCAAACAAAGAACAATTTGATCAAGGAAAAAAAATAGTATTAGATTAAAATCTACAGAATAAAACGAATACCCATGAGTCTACACTGATGACAATAACAGACTAAGCAGACATAATAACTAAATATAATGTGGTATGCAGGACTTAAACCTGAAACAAAAAGACACCTGGGGAAAACCACTGGTGTCAGAATAAGTAGTTAATGATATTGTAACAAGTTAGTATCTTAGTTTTGACAAATATGTACCATGGCTGTATAGGATTAAACACCAGGGAAGCTGGGTAAAGAGGATCAGGGGTCACCAAGCTATAGCCCACAGGCCAACTTCAACCTGCCAACTGTTTTTATAAATAACGTTTTATTGGAACACAGCCATGCTCATTTACTTACTGTCTATGGCTATCCTGGAGGAGTTGAATACTTCCAATAAAGATCGCCTGGTCCACGAAGCCTCAACTATTCACAATCTGGTTCTTTACAGGAAAAATTTGCTGACCCCCAATTCATATGAACTCTCTGAACTGTCATGACAACTTTTCTGTAAATCTAAAACAATTCTAAAATTAAGTTTTTTTTTTTTAATTATTTATTTCAGAGAGAGAGAGAGACAGCAAGAGAGGGAACACAGCGGGGGGAGTGGGAGACGGAGAAGCAGGCTTCCCACTAAGCAGGGAGCCCGACACAGGACCCTGGGATCATGACCTAAGCCGAAGGCAGTCGCTTAACGACTAAGCCACCCAGGTGCCCCAAGTTTTGTTTTATTTTGTTTTGTTTAGGTTAAAAGTTCACCTACCACATTATCTAGCCATTCTACTACTAGGCATTTAGCGAATAAAAATGAAAGCACTTATCCAAAAAATGGCACACAAATGTTAGTCAATAGGTGAACTGGAAAAACAAATTATGGTACATCCACAAAGTCTACAATACTCGGCAATAAAAAGAAATAAGCTGTTGACACATTCTACAGCATGGATGACTCTAACGAGTCACGCTGGGTGGATGAAGACCAACCCTAAACATACATACTGTATGATTCCATGTATATCAAACATCAGGAAATTCAAACTAATGTCCAGTGACATGAAACATATCTAGTGCTACCTGGGAAGAGGGCAGTAGAGAGGCACTGTAAGTAAGGATTACAAAGGATCACAAGGAAACTCTTGGGGATCATGGGTATGTTCACTACTTTCATTGTGATGATGATGTACAAGTGTCTACATGTCAAAACATCAAGCTGTACGTATGTATATATATGCAACTTACTATATGTCAATTATACATCAATAAAGTGGTGTTTTTCATAAATTTAATAAATTAAACTCAAAATATTCTTTTGGTCTTCCGATCTCAAGCAGTGGTTAAGGAGAAACAGACTAATCCATCAACAAAATCTCTTTAGCTGCCAAATTCTGTAATATTTAATATCTAATAAATAGCATATTTAGAGAAAAGGGGGTTTTGTTTTTATTTTTTCTTAAAGATTCATTTATTTATTTGAGAGACAGAGAGAGAGCACACAAGCAGGCTCTATGACGAGTATGAAGCAGGACAGGGGACTCGTTCCCGGGAGCCTGATGTCATGACCTCAGCCAAAACCAAGAGTTGGAACACTTAACCACCTGAGCCAGGCACCCCAACCACCTGAGCCAGGCACCCCTGGTGAAGAGGAGGGTTTTAAACCACAGTCACACTTGTTCTAGAAGACTAAAGACAATCTTGCAAGGACAAGACACTCCTGGGGTTTTGCCAACAAATGCTGCATAGGCAAATGAGATAATAATTACACACATAAGCATGTCACCTACAGAACTTCCTTCCCCATCATCTGCCTTTAGAACACAACTGGTTGTTTTTTGTTTTTTTGTGGTTTTTTTTTTAAGATTTTATTTATTTGACAGAGAGAGAGACAGCAAGAGAGAGAACACAAGCCAGGGGAACAGGGGGAACACAGGCAGGGGGAATAGGGAATGCTGAGCAAGGAGGGCCATGAGGGGCTCTACCCCAGGACCCTGGGATCATGGTATGATCTAAGCCTAAGGCAGATGCTTAACAACTGAACCACCCAGGCGCCCCAATGACCACTTTTCTATTTCTGGCCTTCTGAGACTCGATGTCTAAACCAGGAGAAAAGAAAATGGCAGCCAGCATAGAGTCAGAATGCAACTAGTTTTTGTTTATTGTTTTTTAAGATTTTATTTATTTATATGACAGAGATGGAGAGAGAGTGGACAAGCAGGGGGAGTGGGAGAGGGAGAAGCAGCCTCCCCGCTGAGCAGGGAGCTCAGATGCAGGGTTCCATCCCAGGACTCTGTGATCATGACCTGAGTCAAAGTGGCTTAACCAACTGAGCCACTCAGGTGCTCCCACAACTAGCTTTTATCCTAGAGAATAAAAAGAAAGTAGAGTTGGGAGTTGGTACAGGCATACCTCAGAGACATAGCAGGTTCAATCCCAGGCCCTGACAATTAAAGCATACACCGCAATTAGGTGAGTCAGATGAATTTTTTGATTTCCAGTACATAAAAAAGTTATGTTTACACCATACCCGAGTCTATTAAGTATACAATAACATTATGTCCTAAAAAAACAATGTACATACTGTAATTTTAAAAAATATTTTATTGCTAAAAGATGTTAACTATCATCTGAGATTTCAGCAAGCTGTCACCTTTTCACTGGTGGAGGGTCTTGTCTCCATGATGGCTGCTGACTGATCAAGGCAGTGGTAGCTGAAGGCTGAGGCAGCTGTGGCAATTTCCTAAAATAAGACAATAGTGAGGTCTGCCACATCGACAGACTCTCCCTTTCACAAGCTTATTTCTCTGTAGCTTAAGATGCTGTATGATAGCATTTTACCCACAGAACTTCTTTCGAAATTAGATCCTGCTGCTTTATCAAATAAGTTTATGAACTATTTTAAATCTTTGGTTGTCATTTCAACAATCTTCATGGCATCTTCACCAGGAGTAGATTCCATCTTAAGAAATCACTTTCTTGGGGCACCAGGGTGGCTCAGTCATTAGCATCTGCCTTCAGCTCAGGTCATGATCCCAGGATCCTGGGACTGAGCCCCTCATCGGGCTCCCTGCTCAGTGGGAAGCCTGCTTCTCCCTCTCCCACCCCCGTTTGTGTTCCTCACTGTGTCTTTCTCTGTTAAATAAATAAAATCTTAAAAAAGAAAGAAACCATTTTCTTTTTTTTTTTAATTTTTTTTCAAAGATTTTATTTATTTGACAGACAGAGATCACAAGTAGGCAGAGGCAAGCAGAGAGAGAGAGAGAGAAGGAAGCAGGCTCCCCGCTGAGCAGAGAGCCCAATGTGGGACTCAATCCCAGGACCCTGAGATCATGACCTGAGCCAAAGGCAGAGGCCCAACCCACTGAGCCACCCAGGAGCCCCGAAACCATTTTCTTTATTCAACCATAAGAAGCAACTTCTTATCGATTCCAGTTTATCATGCAACAATTCAGTCCCATCTTCAGGCTCCACTTCTAATTCTAGTTCTCCTACTCATTGCTACCACAGCATTTCTACCACACCAGCAGCTCTTCCTCCACTTAAGTCTTGAACCCCTCAAAGTCATCCATGAGAGTTGGAGTCAACTTTTTCCAAACTCCTGTTCATGTTGATATTCTGACCTCTTCCCATGAATCACAGTGTTCTTAATGGCATCTAGAATGGTGAATCCTTTCCAGAAGGTTTTTAACTTATTTAGGCTAGGCACGTGAGAAGAACTGCTGTATAGGGCAGCTACAGCCTTATGAAATATATTTCTTGGGGCACGTGGGTGGCTCAGTTGGTTAAGCGACTGCCTTCAGCTCAGGTCCTGATCCCAGACCCCTGAGATCAAGTCCCATATCTGGCTGCCCTGGCTCTGCGAGGAGCCCAATTTCCCCTCTCCCTCTGCCTACCACTCCCCATGCTTCTACTCTCTGTCAAATAAAATCTTAAAAAGAAAAGAAAAGAAACATATTTCTTAAATAAGAAGACTTAAAAGCTGAATTACTCCTTCATCCTCAGGCTGCAGAAGGGATATTGTATTGGCAGGCAGGAAAACAACAGGCCATCAGAGCTCTTAGATCACTGAGCAGCCCTATTTTGAAAGGAATCTTTTTCCTGAGCAATGTATCTCAACAGTGGTTTTCAAATATTTAGTAGACCACGTTGTACACAGGTGTGCTCTCATCCAGGGTTTGTTGTTCCATTTATAGAGCACAGGTAGAAAAGATATAGCATAATCTTAAGGGCCCTGGAACCTTGGGGATGGTAAATGAGCCCCGGCTTCAAAACTTAAAGTCACCAGCTTCATTAGCCCCTTACAAGAGTCAGCCTGTCCTCTGAAGCTTTGAGGCCAGGCACTGACTCCTCCCCTCCAGCTATCAAAGTCCTCCATGGAACCTTCCCGGAGAAGGCTATTTTGTCTGCACTGAGAAGCCACACTTGCTAATAATCTCAGCAAGATTCTGGACAACCTGCTACAGCCTCTAAGTTGCCCTTGCTCCTTTACCTTGCATTTTTATATAATGGAAATGGCTTCTTTCCATAAACCTTATAAACCAACCTCTGTGGCCTTCAAACTCTTCTCTAGCTTCCTCAACTCAGCCTTCACACGGAACTGAAAGGTTAGGGCCGTGCCCAGGATGAGGCCTTGGCTTGAGGGAATGTTTGATTCCCTGGTTTGATCCTCCAGCCAGATACGAAAATGTTCTCCCCATCACCAACCAGACTATTCTGCTTTCTTATCATTCATGTGTTCACTGGAGTAAGCACTTTTAATTTCTCTCAAGAACATTTCCTTTGCATTCAGAAACTGACTGTCTGGTACAAAAAGAGCCTCATTTTCACCCTATCTTGGCTTCAATTTCAATAGCCTCTCCTCACTAAGCTTTATCATTTCTAGCTTTTGATTTTTTTTTAAATATTTTATTTATTTGAGAGAAAAAGAGTGCATCCAAGAGAGCACAAGCAGGGGGGTGGGGCAGAGGGAGTGCCACCAAGCAGGGAGGGAGCCCAGTTTTGGGCTCCGTCCCAGGACCCTAGGATCATGACCTGAGCCGAAGCAGACCATAACCCACTGAGCCACCAAGGTGTTCTAGGCTTTTGATTTTAAGTGAGAGACCTAAGATTCTTCCTTTTGCTTGAAACCTTAGAGTCCACGGTAAGGTCAGTAATTGGCCTAACTTCAATACTGTGTCTCAGGGAACAGGGAGGCCTGAGGAGAGGCAGAAATGAGGCACCAACCAGTCAGTGGAGCAGTCAGAACACACACAATATTTATCCATTAAGTTTGCCGTCTTAAGGGCGCCTGGGTGGCTCAGTGGGTTAAAGCCTCTGCCTTCAGCTCAGGTCATGATCCCAGGGTCCTGCTCAGCGGGGAGCCTGCTTCCCTTCCTCTCTCTGCCTGCCTCTCTGCCTACTTGTGATCTCTGTCTGTCAAATAAATAAATAAAATCTTAAAAAAAAAAAAAAAAGTTTGCCGTCTTACATAGGCACAGTTCATAGGACCTCAAAAAGAAACATCTAAGATCACTGACCACAGATCACCATTACAAATAAAATAATGAAAAAGTTTGAAATATTGCAAAAATTATCAAAATATGACACAGAGACACAAAGTGAGCAAACAGTTTTGGGAAAATGGAGCTGCCCTGCTTAACCCATGATTACCATAAACCTTAAGTTTTATAAAACACAGGATCTGCAAAGTGCACTAAAACAAGGTATGCCTGTAGTCTCTAGCTTCTTTAACCTCAATCAGCTCCTCACAAGCACCTATGCCACTAAGTTACTCTCCATGTTACTGCCCATCAGACACCACTCCTTACCTACTCCACCACACCTCAATAAGGGTTACCTGTCATGAAGCTCTCTACTTCCCACATAACTTTCTTTACTTTTTTTATATACAACCCCCCCCTTTCTCAGTCACTCAATCTGAGTTTGACAGAAAATTTAAGGATAATCCTAAAGATTACTTTGAAATTATGCTCAAGGGGGAAAGATCTGGATTTTTCCATCTCCAAAGAGAGTAACATTTTTATGAAAAACTATATAAATCAAACATTATCTGATACCCAAGTCACACTATAACATATTTATTTTAGACATCATCCCTGCATGTACTATGAAATCGCAGACATTGTTAATGCCTTCAGGAAATTTAAAGGAAAATGAGGAAGTTCAGACAAATGTGCAAACCAAATCTGAATTTTATATTTAAAAAAAAATAGTATGTTACAACTTAATCTAAAATGTATCCAACTATGACCTGTTAACTTGAGAATTACAATAAACCTAATAATGAAAAAATATTTACCACATGAGCATTATCATGCCAGCGTTAAATGTGAGGCCCCAAATTTGAAGACATGCTGGGAGAATGTATTTCTTAAATTTTAAATTCAGAAAGGATGAAATTATATGAAAATTCATTTATTTCAGTAAAATCCATAATTTTCCACTCATCATATACTCGTTCTTAAGTGTACTCATGCCGATCCTCCTACCCCAAATCACCACTTACTTCCTCCACCATTCAAACCCTAAACATCCTTCAGAAACCCCTTCCTAATAGAAGACCTGGGCCTTAGAACCACAGAGTGTTAGAGCTAAGTGACAACTTGCCTCACCTGAAGATGAGAAAACTGAGTTCCATATCAAAAAAGAGAGCTGCGAAGGTCACAAAGCTAAAACTGAGAGGCCCAGGATCCAAATCTGGTTTTCTACCTCCTGAGCCTCTTTAAGGCCTCCATGTTTTCTGAATTTGACCAGCTCAGATCTCTGGGCCTGTGCTCACACTTTAATGTGCACAGAAATCACCTGGAAACTTCATTAAAAGCAGACTTTGGCGGCGCCCGGGTGGCTCAATTGGTTAAGCGGCTTCCTTGGGCTTGGGTCATGATTTCAGGGTCCTGGGATCGAGCCCCACATCAGGCTCCCTGCTCAGCAGAGAGCCTGCTTCTCTCTCTCCCCCTCTCCCTGCCACTCTGCTTACTTGTGCTCTCTCTCTAGCTCTGTCAAAAAACAAAAAAAAATTAAAAAAAAAAAAAAAAAAAGCAGAGTTTGATTCGGCACATGACAGGTGAGGTCTGAGATTCTGCATTTCTAACAAGTTCCCAGATGATGCTGAAGCTGCTGGTCTGGGGATCACAGATGGGAACGGTCTGATAGCATTTGATTCAATCCTATCCGATTTAGGCTTATTATTTACTATGTAATTTATGACTCCCAAATCTCTTTAAATCTCCCTAAGCCCCACTTTTCCCATTAAAATATTGCTTGGTGAGGACCAAATGAGATAAATCACATATTAATCCGTAAGTCTTGACGCTTACTCAATGTTTGGGTAAATAATGGCTAATTTGAGTACAACTTTTAAGTCAGCACTATATGGGTATTTTACATGTTTTACACTTAATTCTCACATTAACTCAATGGTAGCTACTTCATCCCCGTTTTTAAAGATAAGGAAACTGGGTGTGAGAGTATTTAAGTAGCTTGTAAAATATACAAGTACTGAGTTTGGCTACAGGAAACAAACAAACCCAGTCAGCTTCCACACTGTGTATTCATCACATCATTTACTGAAAAATTTATTTATTGAAAATAAATGTTAACCATCCTCGATGTTAACTATCACTTTTCCCCAGCCAAGAACTCTCTCCTTAACTCCAAATGCCCACTCATAAATGTGTCCTGTCCCACATAAACCTCAAACCAATATGTCCCACACTTACTACCCTCACCCCAGACTCAATCCTCTTTGCATTCACCCCATCTCAATGAAGAGTAACAACACATAGCCAGTCACCAAGCCAGAACCCTGGGACTCACACCAGAGAAAGGATTCATTAATTTTGTCAGACCAAATGTTCCCTTCTTTATAATATAAATTCTGTAATACCCCCCTTTTGTTATCCTGATGTGAAATTCATAGGTAATAAAACCTTCCAACATCCATACATATAAACAATATATTACCCAACTGTAATCAAAGGGAGACATAAGATGAAATACATAATAAAACGTATTTCAAAATGTAAATGTTTGACATGACCTCACTAGAAGCAATAACAGATGTTCTTTCTCTTTTTTTTTGTTTAACGTAAGCCCTATGCTCAATTGGGGCTCAAAATCATGACCCCAAGATCAAGAACGTCATGCTCTACCAACTGAACCAGCCAGGTGCCCCAGATGTCTGTTCTTTAACAGAGACCTAAAAGTACAAATGCAGACCCAGACCGACACAGTGTTCTAGTATAAGCAACTCAAAGATGGCCAGTGATCAGCAAAACGATGCGGATATAGAATCTTCCAAAATGGCAAAAAACTCTAAGCAGTGTTTCAAACAAAACAGTAGAATCTCTTGATTCACACAACAGTCATATTCTTAAAACTTTTAGTATATGTTAAAATACTGCAAAAACTACTTTGTGTTTATACATAAAACGAAATTTGGATTTAGATTCAAATGCAAAATCTTTCCCACTTACATGATAGCTCTTAAGATGGGATGAATTCTTCATTATTGGCAATGTCTTGTGTTAACATCCAGCATGCCTGCCCCCATCCACTAAATGCCAGCACTGTCTTCCAACCTCTGTGACCAAAAATGACTCCATAAATTCTCAAAACACTCCTGAGGTGATATGGTCCTGTGGATGGTACAACTGAGCTAGACTACTCCTCCCTTATAAGCCACTTCCAACCATGTCTAGTGAATTGTCTCCTACTCTCACATTCCGACTCTCTTCAATCTGTTATCCTTTCTCTAGTTCAAGTCCTGTCATTTCTCACCCAGGCTATTGTAACAGCCTTCGAACTTGTCTTTCTGGTTCTGGTCCACTCTACTAACAGTGAAGTGAACTTCCTACTCTCTGAAGATTATTTATCCATTCAATCAACAAATATTTATTGCACACTGATTATACACCAGACCCGTTCTAAATACTCAATCATATCACTCTCCCCTCCCCATACCTTTACAGCCCATCACCTACATAGATTTTCAAACATTGCTTCACTTTTATCTGTTTCATATATTGAGTTTCTGTATAAAGGAAATCTTACGCAGAATCTTTGTTAAAAGGAAATCTGATTCAGAGCTCTGACAAAATGATTCATAGCTTTAAAAGAAGCCTGAAGCCTCCAACCTTCAGGATAAAATCTAATCAAATACTCTTCATAGCTAATCATCACCTCATTACTGACACAGACTCATCTCTAGCTACCCCCATCAACCTTGCAAATACACTCCTGCAACACCTGATATTCCGCAGTCTTTCTGGTACTCTCTTCCATGTTCCCACAGATGCTATTATCTCTGCCAAGTGACCTTTTCTTTCCACCTATCCAACTGCTGATTCATATTTAGCCTCCAGGCTATGTTCAAGCCATGAAACCTTCCCCATTCCCCTAGACAGGCCTCACTGTATCTTCCAATGTAGTTTGCACACGTCCTTTAAAAAAAAAAACAAAAAACCTTTTGTCCTACTACCATCACCATTTAAACATCTATCTCTGTAATTTTTTCATCGATCTCCTAAAGTTTACAGGCAGTGATCATGTCTTTTCACCACATTTCTAGCACTGGTTAGTACACAAAACTATCCTCGTGGGGGGTTAACCTTACTGAGAAGAAGAGAAACCTATTAATGTCATTCACCCAAAAAGATAAATTTCCTTGGGCACCTGGGTGGCACAATGAGTTAAGTGTCTGCCTTCGGCTTGGGTCATGATCCTAGGGTCCTAGGATCAAGCCCTGCATCGGGTTCCCCTCTCTCACTCCCCCTGCTCATGCTCTGTCAAATTAATAAATATTTTAAGGATGAATTTGCTTAAACAAGTAGTCAAAATAAGGATCACTCATAAACTACTTGAAATTAGAGCTTCCCATGTAAAAAGTAAGTAACAACCACCACCTACAAAGTAGTTTTACCAAAAATGTTTAACTTGAATCTATATAATCTTGAGGATACAGAAAAATCCAAAATGTGTAATATTCTATAAGACAACTGACCCAGACTCTTCAAGGAATTATAAAAAGCCAAGACTATTCTAGATGAAAAGAAATTAAATAACATCAAAGTGCAAAACATAAAACCTCGATCAGATCCCTGACCAAAAACCAACATAGCAATGAAGATTATTTTTGTGATGTGGTATTAGATAATACAACAAAATTCATATAAAAAGGGCACCTGGGTGACTCAGTCGTTAAGCAGCTGCCTTCAGCTCAGATCATGATCCCAGTATCCTGGGATAGAGCCCCGCATCAGTGTTAGTGAAATGTCATTAAGTGTGAAGGACAAAAAATGAATATCTGTGTTTATATACAAATGTATATATACACACGCATATATGTACACACACATATACAAAGAAAGAGAAGATAAACAGGGGGCACCTGGGTGGCTCAGTGGGTTAAAGCCTCTACCTTCAGCTCAGGTCACAATCCCAGAGTCCTGGGATTGAGCCCCACATCAGGCTCCCTGCTTAGCAGGGAGCCTGCTTCCCTTCCTCTCTCTCTGCCTGCCTCTCTGCCTTCTTGGGATCTCTGTCAAATGAATAAATAAAATCTTAAAAAAAAAAAAAAAAAAAAGAGAAGAAGATAAACAGATGTGGTAAAATGACAACTACTAAATCTCAATGAATATGTGGTTGTTGTACCATGCTTTCAAATTTTCTGTAGGTTTGAAATCTGTAAGTAAAATAAAAACTAAGTAAAAAAAAAAATCATATAATCAAATGATCTGTCTATGAAGTATCAAAGTAACTGTTCTATTAGTTCCTCTTCTCCACTTAACAGATTTTTTAATATCATTCAGGCACACCGTAAACAGTTTTAGACCAAGTGGTCAATCCATATACTGCAAAAATCGAGTCACCCAATGAATAAAAGGCTATAAAGGCTGTAAAGCCAGGGAAAGTCTGCAGCTTACTATTCTCCATATCCAGAGCTCTCTAGGGCTGCAAGGTCTCTGCTTGCTAATTACTGTTTGTCTGCTTCAAGCTTCTGCTTCTCTTCTATATGATGTTCATGTGGTTACAAGAAGGCAGAACATAAACAACCTGGATAGTCAGAAAGCCTAGTCCTTTCATCAAGTTCTGCCATTAACTAGCCAAGTAATCTTGGGCAAGTTATTTAGACTAAATTTGCTTGGCCTGCATAATTTAGATGAGGAATGATCACCAAAGTGCCTTCTAGCTCTGAAATTTTCTTTTTTTAAAGATTTTATTTATTCTTTTATCTCAGTAGAGTACAAACAAGGGCAGAGGGAGAAGCAGGTCCCCACTGAGCAGAGAGGCTGATGTGGGACTCAATCCTAGGACCCCTAGATCATGGCCTGAACCAAAGGCAGATGCTTCACTGACTTAACCACCCAGGCACCCCTAAAATCTTTTGAGTTTATGAATCCAGACTTACTTTCTTAATTGAATTTTTCATTAATTATAGTTTCATATGCAGGTCTAAGAAATAAGAGAGATATTTGTGGGGTTTTTAAAAGATTTTTTTAAAGTAATCTCTGCACCTAATGTGGGGGTTCAAACCTACAACCCCATATCCAAAGTCCTATTCTAGGGGCTCCTGGGTGGCTCAAGTGGGTTAAAGCCTCTGCCTTCGGCTCAGGTCATGATCCTGGGGTCCTGGGATCAAGCCCCACATCGGACTCTCAGCTCAGCAGGAAGCCTGCTTCCCCCTCTCTCTGTCTCTGCCTGCCTCTCTGCCTATTTGTGGTCTCTGTCAAATAAATAAATAAAATCTTAAAAAAAAAAAAAAAAAGACCTATTCTCCATTGACTGAAGCAACCAGGTGCCCCCGTGTATAATTTGCTCAGTTCCCCCAATAGTAACAATTTGCAAAACTTTAACATTATAACCAAGATATTGACACTGATATCATCTACCAATTTTACCCACATTTCCCCAGTTTTTACTTGTACTAATTTACATATGAGTATGCATTTATAACTTTTTATCCCATTAATCTACAAAGAAGCCATTAAGTCCTAGAGGAATCAAAGATAAATGAAAAACTAATTGTGTTGGCTTTTCAAATTATCCTGTACCAGAGTGCCTGGGTGACTCAGCTGGTTAAGAATCTGCCTTCATGGGGCGCCTGGGTAGCTCAGTGGGTTAAAGCCTCTGCCTTTGGCTCTGGTCATGATCCCAGGGTCCTGGGATCCGGCCCCTCATCGGGCTCTCTGCTCAGTGGGAAGCCTGCTTCCTCCTCTCTCTCTGCCTACTTGTGGTCTCTGTCAAATAAATAAATAACATCTTAAACAAACAAACAAAAAAAAGCATCTGCCTTCAGCTCAGGTCATGATCCCCGGGTCTTGGGATAGAGTCCCATTTCGGCTCCCTGCTCAACAGGAAGCCTGCTTCTCCCTCTTCCTCTCTCCCACTCCCCTTGCTTGTGTTCCCTCTGTCTCGCTGGGTCTCTGTCAAACAAGTAAATAAAATATTTTTAAATAAATAAATAAATGAATGAATAAAATAAAATTTCCTGTTCTTCAAAAGACCCTGTTAAGGGAATGAAAAGAAAAGCCACAGACTAGGAGAAAATATTTGCTCAGTATATCCACCTGATAAAGAACTTATACTGCTAGAGGAGTTGGGAGATGAGCAAAATAGATGAAAGGGATTAAGAAGTCACAAGGATGAAAAGTACAGCATAGTGGATATAGTATGGTGACCACAGAGTGGAGAGCACTGACTAATGTACAGAATTGTCAAATCAGTATGTTGTACACCTGAAGTTATTGTAACATTGCAGGCCAACTATATTCCAATAATAAAAATAATTTTTAAAAAAGAACATACTGAAAATAAATGAAAAACTCGCAAAACTCACTATTAAGAGAACCCAACTTTTTAATTGGGCATAAGATTTTAAGATATTTCTCTAAGTCTATGCATGGCAAATAAGTATATGAAAAGATACTCAGTATAATTAGTCATTAGGTAAATGTAAAATCAAACCACAATGAAACACCATCATACCTATTAGGACAGATTAAAAAACAATATTGACAGGGGCGCCTGGGTGGCTCAGTGGGTTAAACCACTGCCTTCGGCTCAGGTCATGATCTCAGGGTCCTGGGATCGAGTCCCGCATCGGGCTCTCTGCTCAGCGGGGAGCCTGCTTCCCTCTCTCTCTCTCTCTGCCTGCCTCTCTGCCTTGTTGTGATTTCTCTCTGTCAAATAAATAAATAAAATCTTTAAAAAAAAAAAAAAAACAATATTGACAGTAACAAACACTGGATACAGAGGAATGAAATAGTGCTGGTGGGAATACCAGAACTATAAAAGTGTTTTCAAAAGGTAACATACACTTACCATATGCCTCAATAATCCTATTTCTACCTATTCACACAAGTATCTGTATGTGAATTCTTTTTTTTAATAACATCTTTTTTATTTTAATTTTTAAATTTTTAAATAAACATATGTTTTTATCCCCAAGGGTACAGATCTGTGACTCGCCAGGTTTACACATTTCACAGTACTCATCATAGCATGTATGTGAATTCTTAAGCAACTTTATTCATGTCCACCAAAACTAGAATCAATTCAAACTTTCTTCCACTGGTGAATGAATAAACAAATCAGATTATCTCCCCAAAATGGAACATTATTTGGCAACAAAAAATAATGAAGTACTGGTAACATACAACAATGTGAATTAATCTTACACACATTATGCCAAGTAAAAGACACCAGACTCAACAGACTCTGTACTGTAGGATGCCACTCATATGATACACCCAAAATTATAGGGAAAGAAAACGGTATGTGATCACTAATGGCTAGAGGAAAGTGAGCCTAAGGAAAATTTCCTGGGCGATGTAGCTATTCCATACCTTGACTGTGGCAGTGGTTATACAAATATGAAAAGTCACAGAAATGCATGCAAAGGGGAAAGGGGTGGATTTTAATATACCTAAATTATACATCAATCAAAAAATTTAAAAAGTGATTTGTTTGGAAAATAATTTTTTTTTTTGGGGGGGCGCCTGGGTGGCTCAGTGGGTTAAGCTTCTGCCTTCAGCTCAGGTCATGATCTCAGGGTCCTGGGATTGAGTCCCATATCGGGTTCTCTGCTCAGCAGGGAGCCGGCTTCCCTCTCCCCTTCTGCCTGTCTCTGCCTACTTGTGTCAAATAAATAAATAAATAAATAAAATCTTTAAAAAAAGAAAAGAATTTGTTTTTTTAAAAAAACATACACTTACATATGCTCCAGCAATTCTATTGCTAGGTATTTACTCAAGAGAATTAAAAACATGTCCACACAAAGACATGTATGTGAATATACTTAACATTTCCACTCATGAATTGCCAAAACCTGGAAACAACCTAAACCTCCATCAGTAGAAAAATGGATAAACTGAGGTACAGCTTCATGATGGAATACTATTTAGCAATTAAAAAAACTAACCACTGATACAATATGGCTGCATCTTAAGAATCATGCTCACTGTAAGAAGTGAAATAGAAAAGAACACAAACTGATGATTATTTAAATGAAATTCTAGAAAAGGCAAACTAATCTATAGTAACAGAAAGCAGATCAGTAACTGACACCAGAGTGGAGGTGGAGGTCAACTGCCCAAGACTACAAGAAAAAATCTGAAGATGATAAAAATGTTCTGCATCTTGACGGTAACAGTGGTAGTTACAAGATGGATACATTTATCAAAACTCAAAGTACAGACTTAGAAAGGATGCCTTTTATTGTATTTAAATTCTAATTCAGTAAGATTGATTTAAAAATTTTGTCAATGACCAATCTGAATATAAAACAATCCCATTCACAGTAGCATAAAAAATACCCCAAAGATATTTCCACATAGATTTAACAAAAGAAGCACAAAACTTAAATTTGGAAAACTATAAACATTGGTCAAATAAATACATTGGTCAAATAAAAGGAAAAGCATCCCATATTCATGGATTAGAAGACTTAATATCAGTAATATGGTAATACCCCCCAAACTGATCTACTTATTCAAAGCAATACCTATCAGACTCTGATATCCCTATCCCTGCTGATGTCTTAGTAGAAACTGATCTAAAGGGACCCAAGCATAGCTAAAATGCTCCCGAAAGAGAACAAAGGAAGAGGACTCACAGTTCCAGATTTCAACTCAAAGCATTATGAATTAAGACAGTGTAGTATGGGCACAAGGAGACATACAGTTCAGTGAAACACAATTAGAAGAGTTTAGAAATAAACCCACATGTCCATGATCAACTTATTTTCAACACGGGTGCCAAGGCTATTCCACAGGGAAAGGATAGTCTTTTCGAAAAATCATGCTGGGACAACTGGACAGCCACATGAGAAAGAATGAAACTGGACCCTTAACCTCACATCATATATAAAAAGTAATACAATTTGGATCAAAGACCTAAATATTATAATATACTACAGATTACAAAACTCTTAGAAGAAAGCATAGAGGTAAATGTTCATGACCTTGGATTTGGCATAGGATTCTCATATATAACACCAATAGCACGATTTTCTTTCTTTCTTTTTTTTTTTTTTTTTTTTTAATAGCACGATTTTCAAACTTTTGTTCTTCAAAGGACATCGTCAAGAAAGTGAAAAGGCAACACACAAATGGGAGAAAATATCTGCATCTCATAGAACTAATAAAGAACTTCTATCTAAGATATATAAAGAACTCCAGGGCTCCTGGCTGGCTTAGTCAGCAGAGCATGCAACTCTTGGCCTCAGGGTCATGAGTCTGAGCCCCATTTTAGGAACAGAGAGTTTATGTTTAAAAAAAAAAAAAAAAAAAAAAAAAGGGACGAAGCCCAAGGTGGGGCTTGTACTCATAAACCTGAGATAAAGACCGGAGCTGAGATCGAGTCAGACACCTAACTGACGAAGTCATCCAGGTGCCCCAACAACCCAATTTTAAAATGGGTAAAGGATCCAAATTGATATTTCTCCAAGAAAGGTATCTAAATGGCCAATAAGCAAATAAAAGGATGCTCAACAGCATTAGTCATCAGGAAATGCGAAACAGGACCACACTGAGATACTACATCACACCAACTAGATGGTAGACGAGTCCGATAACAAGATAATGCGTGTTGGCAAGGATGTGGAGCAACTGGAACCTTCACATACTGCTGGTGGGAACAGAAAATGATGCATACTCTTTGATAGACAGGGAGTTTCTCAAATGATCAAATACATGTACCACATGACTCAGCAATTCCACTCCTGGGTATATACCTCCCCCCCAAATGAAGACATATGATCACACAAAAACTTGTATATCACTGTTCATAGCAGCATATTCATAACTGCCAAAAGGTAGAAGTAACATAAATACCCATTAACAAATAAATATAATATCTCCATACAATGGAATATTATTATTCAGCTATAAAAAGGAATGAAGTACTGATACTTGCTACAACACTGATGAGACTAGAAAAAATTTGCTAAGGGGAAAAAACTGGTAACATTAGACCACATACCATATGATTCCATCCATCATGAAAACTAAGAAAAAGGGTGTCTATAGAAATGTACTGATTAGTGGTTGCTTAAGGCTGAGGAAGGGGTAGACAGGAAGGTAGAAGTGGGATAGCAAAGGGAGGTTCTTTTTGAGGTTAAGAAAATGTTCTAAAATTGACTGGGGTGATAACGGCACCCATCTGTAAACATACTGAAAACCACTATATTTTACACTTCAAATGGGTAAATTATATGGTATTAATTCTTTTTTTTTTAAACGATTTTTTATTTATTTATTTGACAGATAGAGATCACAAGTAGGGAGAGAGGCAGGCAGAGAGAGAGAGGAGGAGGAAGCAGGCTCCCCGCCAAGCAGAGAGCCCGACGCGGGGCTCGATCCCAGGACTCTGGGATCATGACCCGAGCCGAAGGCAGAGGCTTTAACCCACTGAGCCACCCAGGCACCCCTAAATCTTAATAAAGCTATACTGTATGTTCAGTAATCACATAAGCACAATACATTGATTTTTTTTTTTTATTAACAATTTTACTACCTTATAATTTGACTCCAAAATAAATACGGAAGGGGCACCTGGGTGGCTCAGTCACTTAAGCACCTGACTCTTGATTTTGGTTCAGGTCACGATCTCAGAGTTGTGAGATCCACCCAGCGTCTGACTCTGCAATGGGCGTAGAGCCTGCTTAAGATTCTTTCTCCCTCTGTCCCTCCCCATCAACCCCCTACATTCATTCTCTCTCTCTAAAAAAAAAGGGAAATCACAAACACATCTTTATTTCATTCTTTTCTCCCAAATGATTCTCAGTTATATTATAATTCAAAAATCGAAATTGAGAAAATAATTTAATAACAATAATAATTTGTTGAAATCTACTTGTGCCAGGCCCTCTTATGCCTTAGATCATTCAAATCTCATTATAACCCTAAGGAATAAGTGAATAACTTGCCAATAAAGAAACAGGCTCAAAGAGGTTAAGTAGCTAGCTGTCCAGACCTTGAGCACAGCCTGGACTGGAGCCAGTATTATTCCAATAAACTGCCTCTCTTTTTCTTAGGATTTCATGTAATATACTTTCAGCTTGAAATTTACATTTTACCAAATTTTCTTTTAAAAACTATTCCCTTAACAGCCAAACACAATGTGTGAACCAGGATAAAGGCAGGGACAACATATGTAAAAGTCATTGTGGGGATAAATGAAGATACTCGAATGGGGACTGTTTACTAGATATGTAGAATTGTTAATTTTCTTAAATGTGAACACACAAGGGGCACCTGGGTGGCTCAGTAGGTTAAATGTTTGCCTTTGGCTCAGGTTATGATCCTGGGATTCTGGAATCAAGGGGTGCTGGACTCCCTGCTCAGCAGGGAGTCTGCTTCTGCCTCTCCCCAACCCCGAATGGCACCTTCTCTTTCGGTCTTGCTCTCTCAGATACATGGGTGAAATCTTCTTAAAAAATAAATAAATGTGAACACACTATTGTGAGCATGCAGAAGAAGGTCCCTATTCTTCAAAAGTATATGCCAAAGTATTTTCTTGATAAAGTATCATCATCATGCCAACTTACTTTCTAATGGTTCAGCACAAAATGAAAACATAAAGCTGATGTGGTAAAATGTTAACAACTGATGAATCTAGAGTAAACAGTGTGCAGGGGTTCACGTATACTTACTTCTCTGAACTTCCCTTGAAATTGAAACTTTTCGAAGTAAAAAAAAGAAAAAGAAAGATCTGAAGCTTTAAAAGACTATTTCATTCTGAATACTGTTATATCATTGTACATTCACTTTAGAAAATTCCCAAGAGAAAAAACATCTTATAAAATTATATTCTTACCAGACACTAAAAAGGGTTTTGAATCAAACACTTAGAATCCATGAATGAAAACTGAATGCCAACTTAATGTAAAAGGAATGATGGAGGGGTGCCTGGCTGGCTCAGTTGATAGAACATGAGACTCTTCGTATCAGGATCTTGGGTTCATACTCCATGCTGAGCGTACCACTTACTTTATTTTTATTTATTTGAGGGAGAGAGCTCTCGTATGCGTGAGAGAGAGCACAAGGGGTGAGGGAAGGGTAGAGTGTAGTAGACTCCCTGCTAAACAGGGAACCCTACAACAAAGGATCCTAGGAGCTGAAGGCAGACACTTAACCGACTGAGCCACCAGGTACCCTGTACCACTTACTTTAAAAAAAAAAAAAAGGAATGATGGAATTTGAAAACACCTATTTGGCAGCTATGATGTAATCAATGAACCAAAGAATCATGCATGGATTAAAATTACTAATGGGTCAAATTCTAATGAAAAACAGGATGTTTACATAGTATTCCCCACCAGATACGTATTAATTACAAGGGAAAAACAGTAACTTCACAGTGGTGACACCTGGCAGATACCATTTTAAACCAAGTGATCAAAATAATAACAACCAGCAACAATAATGGGACCAACTGGCATCACCGTAACTCCTGATATGATGCACAAAGGACATTACACGCAGTTGCTCAGCATTCCTGCCAAAACCACAGTACCTGAATCTAATCATGAGGGTACATTCAATGAACCCAAATTAAGCAGCAATCAATAAAATGTACTTTTCCCAAAAGGCCAAGCTTAAAACCCATTTCAGATTAAAGGAGCCTAAAGAAACCCAATAACTAAATGCAATGCATGATTCTAGATTAAAAACCTGAACCACAAAAATAACTTCTAAAATAATACTATATTAAACATGTGTAATAATACATGAATTATATATATTAATATTATTGGGTAGGTTGGTAATGGCTGATATATTACCTATAGATCTTATTTAGTATTAATTTCCTGATTCTGATAACTAAACTATGATGTATATGAGAGAATGTGAAAGGGTATCATGTCTGCACATTACTCTCAGAAAGTGAAGGGGAATAAATTATTAGATAGGTAGGAATAGTGGATGAACACATGAATGGATGAAAGGATAACGGATAGAGGAGGAATGGTGGGGAGAAGAGGGAGGTAATGATAGAGCAAATGGGGAACACAGGCCAAGGGACTCAGGAATTCTTTGTATTAGTCATATATACCTTTTCTGTAAGTTTGATATTATTTAAAAATTAAAGAATGTTTAAAAAGTGCCAGCCAGTTGTTAGAGGAGAATGAGAAAACAAAAGTAAATAATTCGACATACTCTGCATATAATTTAAGTAATAAGAGAAAAAATTGACTTCTCTCACTTCTAAAATGTCATCTTCCTGGGGTGCCTGGTGGGCTCAATAGGTAGAGCATGTGACTCTTGGTCTCAGAGTTTTGAGTTTGAGGCCCATGCTGAGTTTAGGAATTACTTAAAAAATAAATTTAGGAAACGTCTAATGTCATTTTTCCTAACTCTATGCTCTCTACAGTTTTGCTTAAGACTCCTTTTTAATGCCATGATATTAACAAAAACATATTTTTCACCTACCTTCGAACAGGTCCCTAAAGAATGTGCAATGGCTATCAGTTTTCCTCTCTCATCAACACTACCGCTCAGTTCCTTTACCAATAAAGGTCTTGACATTTGACTGAAGTCAAACTTTCCAGGTTCAGTTCTGGGTTCTGCCACCTGCTGACTATGTGACCTTGGGCAAATCAGTTCAGGTCTGTGTGCCTCTGTTTCTTCATCTATAGTGTGAGATAAAGGTGATGTCTACCTCATGGGGAATTCAAAATAGATAAATACAACTCAATAGCAAAAAAAATGCACAATCTGATTTTAAAATGGGCAGGGGATATGAGTAGACATTTAAAGACACACAAAATGGCCAACAGGTACATGAAAAGATGCTCAACATCACTAATCATCAGGGAAATGCAAATCAAAACTATAAGATGTTACCTGATACCTGTTAGAATGGCTTTCATCAAAAAGACAACAAATAACAAGTATTAGCAAGGATGTGGAAAAAAGAAAACCTTTTTGCACTGTTGGTAATAATGTAAATTGGTCTAGCCACTACATAGTAAAACAGGACGGAGGTTCCTCAAATGGAACTACTGCATGATCCAGCAATTCTACTTCCAAGTCTATCCAAAGGAAATGAAAACACTATCTTGAAAAAAATATCTGCATCCCACGCTTACTGCAGCATTATTCACAATAGCCAAGGCATAGAAGCGATCTAAGGGTCCATCAATGAATGAATAGATAAAGAAAATGTGGTATACACACAATATGAGAATATTATTCTGCAATTAAAAAAAAAAGAAGGATCTTGCCATTTCCAAGAACATGAATAGAACTTGAGAGTATTATGCTCAATGAAATAAGTCAGACAGAGAAAAACAAATAGTGTAAGATCTTATTTATGTGTGAAATCTTAAAAAGATAAAAATTAATAATTTATAATTTTAATTTAATCATAGATTTAATTTAATTATTTAGATTTAAATGATATTTTATTAATTTAATAATCATTATTAATAATTAAGAATAATCTATCCACCAAACTCACGGATACAGAGAATGCATTGGTGGCTGCTAGAGGCAGAGTAGGGGGGTGGGCAATATGGTAGTCAAAAGGTGCAAATTTCCAGTTATAAAATAAAAAAATCCTGGGGATGTTATGTATGGTGGTGACCACAATATACAATACTGTACTGTATATCTGAAGGTTGATAAAAGAGTAGGTCTTTTTTTAAAAATAGGCTCCACGCCCAATGTGGGGCTTGAACTCACAACCCTGAGATCGAGAGTTCCATGCTCTACTAAGTACGCCAGGCTCCCCCTAAATGAGTTGGTCTCTTAAAGTTCTCATCACGGGGTGACTGAGGTGGCTCAGTCGTTAAGCGGCTGCCTTAGGCTCAGGTCATGATCACCAGGTCCAGGGATAGAGCCCTGCATCGGCTCCCTGCTCCGGGAAGTCTGCTTCTCCCTCTCCCGCTCTCCCTGCTTGTGTTCCCTCTCTCACTGTGTCTCTCTGTCAATTAAATAAATATCTTTAAAAAAATAAAAAATAAAATTCTCATCACTAGAAAAAATATCTGTAACTATATGCGGTGATGGATATTAACCAGACTTACTGTGATAATCACATCACAGGATATACAATATCAAATCATTATGTTGTACCTGAAACTAATAACGTTATATGTCCACTATATCTCAATTTTAAAAAAGATATAAGCTGATGCATAAGAAACACCTGAAGCCTGCCTAGAGCATCAACTGCCGGCACCAAATTTATGTTAGCTTTTACCATAAAATAGATTTTAAAAATGAATGAAAAAAACTCAAAACTTATGACTTCAAATAGAAGGCAGTAACAAAAGTCTAATCATTAAAAACACTAATCTGGGGCACGTGGCTAGCTCAGTCAGAAGTGATTATGGCTCTTGATCTCAGGTTCATGAGTTTGAGCCCCAAGCTGGGTGTGGAGATTATTTAAAAATAAAAAACAGCATTATATGTTAATTTTTAAAAATAAATAAATAACAAAAATTTAAAAAATAAAAACACTAATCTTATCTTGGGGAAAAAAATTTCTGGTAATGATTGTAATGACAGAAAACAACCAAAAATAACCTCAATGCCCCACAGAACATTGGCTAAATGGATCAGAGTGCCAATACTTCGAAGCTATTAAAAGTCATAATGTAAAGATGAAAGGGCATTCTGTATCATGTAATACTGTTTTTTTTTTTAATATTTAATTTATTTGACAGAGAGAAATCACAACTAGGCAGAGAGGCAGGCAGAGAGAGAGGAAGAAGCAGGCTCCCCGCGGAGCAGAGAGCCCGATGTGGGGCTCAATCCCAGGACCCTGAGATCATGACCTGAGCCGAAGGCAGAGGCTTTAACCCACTGAGCCACCCAGGCGACCCTATATCATGTAATACTGTTAACTAAAACAGGATCCTGTTGGGTATGTAAAATTATGAGCCTACCTTTATAAATATTTAATGTATGCACATAAAGAGAAATAAGGAAGGTGTTAGGTTCTTTGGGCGGCAAGGAATACAGACTCCCTCAGATGCTTGGAGGTTCCTATAGGATATATGCCAAGGGACTAGAGCTGGAACCTTCCCATTAATTCCTCTAATGCTGAGTGTCTGGCAGTTTCTGCTGCCTCATACGCACAATTTTTTTTGGCTTTTATCATGGCTTCTCACAGTGACCTTTCAGCTTCTTTTCCACAATAACTCAATAATCCTTACATTTCCTAGGTTACACTCTCAAGAATGGGAATTTGATTGACCCAGTTCATCTTTTCTTGCAAGATGTGTTAGATTACTAGCCAGGATATAGATTTACTCGACCCAGGAAGAGGGAGAAGTGGTAAGGGGCTACTAGAACTGCCAGATATCTTCCAAAATGTTCTGTAGAGCCAACGGGGAGATAAGACAAAAAAGCAAAAAATGCCTTCTGTTCTTCTGTAACTTCCATCGAACACGGGGAATGTGTTAGCAGAATAATTATCATTAATACCTGTCTTATTTGTAAATAAATACCCATTACGAAAGGATCACAGAGTTGCATTAAGTAGCAGTCTTACAGATCATTAAATACTTAACAACAGAAAAACTAAAAACTGACAAACAATCAAAAGTTAATCAAGAGTAAATCTAAAATTCTAAAGATTAAAAGCGTACATTTCTGTGTCTGGATTTTCATTTTACTGAACAGGAAGCTAAAGCACTGAGCAACTGACAGTCTTAGGTGGGGTAACTACCAGCCCCCTCCCAATAATTGGAGGGAGAAAGGAAGAACTGCTAGTATAAAACACAGAGTAGAATTTGGAAACAGGCTGGCTTTTCTTTAAATAAACAAATAAAAACTGTACTATTAATTGACTCCCTCCATACAACATTAATGTTAACCATGTAAGAACTAAGATTTTTGGGGGGGATTATTCTTGAAAAATCTTTTTAAGTTCCTTCTTTCCCATCATTTTCTTAAGCTTCCTTAGAGAACTCTCTTCCTCTCTCATTCCAGGAGAATGCAGCTTTAGCCTCTTTCTCTTTCAAAGAGGCTTCTCTGCAGACATCTCTGACCTCTTCAAATCACCAACTCAATGGCTGTTTTCAATTGTAATTTTCTTGTACTTCTCTGGGTCACTCAGCAATGAAGACCTGAGAGCTGCAGAATCCATCCTGTGACCATGGGTAGCACCACTGCCAACTGCTCAACTATACTCGTCAGAGCTGCCGTATCTGCCAGAAACCACATTCCTCCAGACTATGTTCCAGGCTGGTCCAAAGTGTTTTAAGCTATTAGTACGACATGCTTTCCTTGCAGCCAAAACATCCTTAATTGATTCAACCTTCTTTATGCATCCAACATTATTAATCATCTAGTCCTACCCAGTGATGAATGTCCTTTCCTATTACCACTACCTTCAGCATTTCACTTTTCCACTCCAATACTCAAACTGGTCTTTCTTCCTTCACTCTGTTCTATCCCAGCTTCCAAGACCATATTTAATCTAAAACCTTTAGTACACAGGACATTCTCAGTCTAAAATTTTGTTGTCATTCTTGTCTTAAACTTCAATGACTGAATAAAAATGTTTAACATCAGTAAGCCTGGCATTCAAGGCTTGCTGCAATGTCTGGCTTACTATTTCTCAACCTCATTTTTTATTAGCCATCTCTAAGAAAAGAACTCTATGATGTAAGTAGATTTTTCTGACTTACTCAATATGAACCTCCAAAGCCTGCCTTCTCTAGAAAGCATTTTGTTCATGATCACTGCCTGCCCCTGAATTCCTACAGAGTTCATAAATTCTATAACTCGTCTGGCACATAACATATGTTTCCACTATCATTGCTACCCATCCACCTTTTTTTTTTTTTTAAACATACTGTAATTCCGGAGGGCAGCAGGAGAATAGCAATCTTGTTACGTACCTCTGAAACCTGAATATTAATAACAAAAACAGAAGACAGACTGATTGGGATTTGAGATTTTCCTTTTCCTTTTAATTCCACTATTACTTGAAAGAGTTGCAAATTACAGAAATCCACGTACAGTTATGATGGGCTCCATCACTGAAAGTGATGAAAATCTAGTGTTAGGAGGATATAAGCATCCTCACCATCAATTAGAACATTCCACTCCCAATCCCCAAAGTCCTGTAAAGACGCCTGCTTTAACAACACAATGGCAAATGAGGTGAGAGAAGTCTTTCAGAAACAGTGTGGGGGAAAAATAATAAATCTGTGTAGGATACTAAACCAAATCAATACCAGTCTAAGAATGGGGGAAAAAAAGTTAGACCCTTTAATTGTGCCAACAGGTGAAATTTTTCTTTAAATCACCTTTCCCCCATATAAGTGTCTCCTGAACAAAGAACTTCAGGACACTGATTATAAAAATTGTCTCCCACACCTAAAAGAATCTGCAAACACAACCTTTCAGGCAGACAGAGGAGACACAATAGGGAATGGAGAAGAGAAAAGATTTGCTAAAGAAGTAGATCTGTTAATTTAACACATTTTCTATCAAGCAAATCAACTGTCCTTAGGCCCATTGTTGCTGAAACAATGAACACTCAGGGAAGGGGTGTTCATTAAAAGGAACTGGTCAGGAGAAAAAACACTCTTATAGCCAACCAGACTGCTTAACAGCATTCGCAATTGCAAGAACTCATTCCATTGCTAGGAATTATTCACTGGAGGTGATTTAAAGGTTCAACATTAAAAACATGCAGTGGTTAGTGCAATTGTGACCCTAACACTTCCTCTATTTTCATTTATTTTTAGAGGTTATGGGGGGGAGGGGCACAGAAGGATGCACACAGTCTGCTATGACAACCATTCACACATTTAATTCAGGTGGCCACATGCCTCAGTGACATATTGCCAAGTCAGGCAGTTACTCTAGCAAACCCACCCTTGGGAAAAAGTAGAACACTGCTCCTAAAGAGTCTGGGCTGTAGAATCAAAGCTAAAAGCTGACCATTACTGTACGAAACTTACAAGAACATGACATCGCTTAAAGCCAATCCAATCATAAAGGTCACACGAGATCAGGGACTTTAAATAGGAGAACAAAATACTGTATTTCATATATTTTTACACAAGCCATATTCCATTTTTTTAAAGGGGTGTGTGAGTAATGATGTGCAGAACAGAGCACCAAACAGAATTATTCTGAGGGGTCATGCGCCCTCCTGAAGGAGAAAACTGCCTTTGGCTGCAAAAGTGACTGACTTCACCTCAACTTATTCATACAGATTCTGGAATTTAATACCAGAAATTCAGGCCAGAAATTCCACTTTCCTCCACCACAGCCCAAAATGAACCTAGGAGTAGATTAGCACAACAATGGAGTAGGGGAGAAAAAACCTGTGGTCAGGCCTTAGTTCCTAGTCAAGAAAGATAAAGAACAAAAAATAAGGTGCTGGATCCCTGAGGGGACCAAACACCACAAGATGGCAAGCAGGGATGCTGAGATGGACACTTGACAAAAAAGATACCTTTGGAGGCCACAGACAATGACCCATCTCCCTTGAAGTTCTACAGTATCTTTCTTCCTAGACTTTTACCTCTAAGTCACCATCCATCACAATACAACTTTTGTTCCAAACCAAAATGAAAACCTACTTGATCCATAAACTATTTCGCCATACTTGCCTACAAGGAAAATCCAGTGGGAGAAATCATGAAAAATACTTAGAGCAACCTCAAAAAAGGTTCTGTGATGGGTGTGTTCTAAGGCAAAAATTCTGATGGAGTAATAAGCTTTGTATAACGATATACCCTTATGTCTCAGATACGTAAGCATACGCGTGTGTGCACACCCACCCCCTCAACTTAGGTCTCACTGAACTTTCGACCTGGTCATAACTAACCACCCCCACTCCCCACAGTCCACCACTGTGCGAGGCTCAGGAGATTTGTCAAGAAGACCCTGTGCCCTGACAGACAATGGCGGCACAGAAGCCAGCCTGAGGCTAAATAGCCCAACACCCCTCTTTCCCAACAGTGCCAGGAAGCCAGGCCTTGCCTAAGGGAGGCCTTTCTTTCAGGGATCCAGTTAACCCCACACCACCCTCTCTGTTGCCCTCAAACCACTTCTCCCCTTAAATGACTCCCCAGGATAGAAAAATATTAAAACCTCTGCTTCCCAGTTTTCTGACATGTGCAATTACTATTGACATGCACATCTGCAAGCGACTTTAACTTCCTTCAGTTTTTATAAACCTAAAGGTTTGCATTTAAGAAAAAAAATTACTACTAGAAGGAAAAACTTTTCTTCTTCACAGTGTACCTTTTATACAATGAACAACTGAAAAGTCTTCCCCACTTATACCTTAACATCAGTAAATCTCAAATGGAGGTGATCTTTGGGCCCCCCAGGAGATATTTGGCAATGTCTGGAGATAATTTTATTTGTCATGACTGGGGATGCTACTGGCATGTAGAGGGTAGAGGCCAGAGATGCTTCTAGACAGCTTAAAATGTGTATGACAGCTTTTCCACAACAAAGACTTATCTGATCCAAAATACAATAATGCTGAGGCTAAGAAACCCCAAGCCTTAAAGAAACCCACAGAATTCTGAGCTCAATATTATTATCTAACAATTCTTAATTATAAGAATTACTCAAAGACTCTTCCCAAGTTTTTCAATATAAATTAATGTTAGAAGATAATCTAAAGAAGGTATAATAAAAGCACCTAAGGAACAGCATCTATTGAAATACGAAAATACAGAAAGACAACGTGGCTTTCTAAAAAGACTCTAATACCAAATAAGAAGAAAGCCATATGCCTGAAGCTACACCTGGATCGTTCAAAGTTCAAAGTATGAATGACGTTAAATATAAGTGAAGAAACAGAAGTGAAGGGAATATAACATAACTCAAGACCTTCATCCTCCAGAATTCCTCACAGTCTCAAAATACAAAACCTTAGAGCTCAGTTTGAGGACCTTGGAGATAGTGAAATATCAATCATCAAGTCCTAAAATCTACTTTCAAAGCAGTCTGTCTGCAGACAAGATTTCCACAGAAAGACAAGTTCATATAATCCATAAACACATCAAATATGGATTCATAGCTTTCAAAATTAATTTGTAAAACATGAATCCTAACACAGGTCACAACCTTGACCCTGTGAGTGAGGGCGATGATTTTCTGAATCAATTAATGTGCTATGCATGCTGAGAACCATTCCTAAAACTTAAGACCTAGGAAAATCTAAGCACCATCTACTCTAAAATTCCCATTTTATGTATGGGGCATTTCAAACGTATGGAGCAAACCAAAAATCTGCCTAAGATTGTAACTCAAGTTAATGACAAAGGCAGGCCCACAATCCAGGTTTCTGACTTTCTGCTTGATTCCTTTTGAAAATATGTTCAATCACATCAATTAGATCTAAAACCATACAGTTAGAAGCTGCACAGTTCTGTCCCCTTGGCTCTGTCCACACTGAATTTTTACCTAAACCAGCTTTTGCACCTGCAGTGTTCCAGCATTCTGCTAATGCTCCTCACTGTTACTCCTAACACACAACAAGAACCCAGTGCAGAACCTCTCCTGATCAAAGGGCAGACAGTCCGTTGCACCAAATGGTGCCAAGGTATATTTTAGGCTATCCGAACTATGTTCCAGAAAATTAAGCAACACTGAACTGAACTTCCGTCATAGAGCAAACCAGATGGTAACATAGGCTGTCCTTCAGTATTGCCCTTTCTAGGACTGTGAAAGCTCCCAACTACCCCACTGAAGGTTCACATGGTTGGCAAAGGAAGCTTTCCCTTTCAAAACGTTGTTATAAACAGAAAGGGGAAGTGGCTGGGTGGCTCAGTTGGTTAAGCGACTGCCTTTGGCTTGGGTCATGATCCTGGAGCTCCTGGGCTGGGACCCCCATTGAGCTCTCAGCTCCATAGAGTCTGCTTCTCCCTCTTACCTTCTCCGCTCTCATGCTCTCTCTCTCTAATAAATAAATAATCTTTAAAAATTTAAAAATAAACAGAAAGGGGATCCAGTATTCACTTTTGGGGAGAGAGAAATTTTTAAGTCATCTCCACGCCCAATGTGGGGCTGAACTCCCATCCCTGAGATCAAGAGTCACATGCTCTACAGACTGAGGCAGCCAAGTGCCCCTCACTTTTGGAGACATACATATGATAATGTTCTCTGAGAAACCATTCCCCTTTCAGGATTTCAAACTGCACCAAGATTTGCCCCTCTGTAATTCACATCTGTGCTTGGGCTTTACCCCTCAGAGAAGGAACAGATCTTGAATCTTTACAAAATAATTATTATCTGGTACCTTACATTAAATAGAATTGTGTCACAAACTACTAATTTTTAAATCATTTTAAATCACAAATCTCCTTCAGTCCTGCTCAAAGGCCCTCTTCTCACTGAGGCCATACCTAACCAGCCTTTTTTTTTTCTAACCAGCCTATTTTTAATTACAACCTATCCCCTCAACTGGGCCTCCCTATGCCTCCACAGTTTTGTTTTTTAATGTCCTCTGACATATTACTCTTACCAACTCCTTTACTGTCTGTTTCCTTCCATGAAATGAAGGAAGTTATTTTTGTATTATGTTCACATCTGTACCTCCATTATCTAATACATGATAGATGCTCAAAAATACTTGCTAAGGGGTGCATGGTGGCTCAGATGGTTAAGCATTTGCTTTAGGCTCAGGTCATGATCTCAGGGTCCTGGGATGGAGTCCTGCATCAGGCTCCTGGCTCAGCAGGGAGTCTGCTCAGTCTACCTACCTCTCCCCCAGCATTCTCTCTCTGTGTGTCTTAAATGAATAAATAAAATCTTTTAAAAAAATTAATTAAAATAAAATCTTAAAAAAAAAAAACTTGCTAAAAGAAATAAATGGAAACAGGGCACTTGGGCTGCTAAGTCCTTAAGTGTCTGCCTTCAGCTAAGGTCATGAACCCAGGGTCCTGGGATAGAGGCTCACATGGGGTGCCCTGCTCAGCAGAATGCCTGCTTATCTCTCTGCCACTCCCCCTGCTTGTGCTTCCTCTCGCTCTCTAATAAATAAATAAAATCAAAAAAAAAAAAAAAAAAAAAAAAAAGACAGGGCGCCTGGGTGGCTCAGTCGTCGAGCATCTGCCTTCAGCTCAGGTCATGATCCCAGGGTCCTGGGATGGAGCCACCCTGCTCTTCGGGAAGCCTACTTCTCCCTCTCCCACTCCCCCTGCTTGTGTTCCCTCTCTCACTCTGTCTCTCTCTGTCAAATAAAAAAATCTTGGAAGAAAGAAAGAGTGAGAGAAAGGAAGGAAGAAAGAAGGAGGGAGGGAGGGAGGGGAAAAGAAAAGAAAGGGAGGGAAGGAGGGAGGGAGGGAATCATGAACTTGACACTGTACTTAGTGCAGCAGAAGTATTAAAAGGGGGATGCCTGGGTGGCTCAGTTAAGAATCTGCCTTCACCTCAGGTCATGATCCAGGGTCCAGGGATCGAGTCCCACATTGGACTCCTTGCTCAGTCAGGAGCCTGCTTCCCCCTTGCCTGCTGCTTCCCCTGCTTGTGCATATGCACTCTCTCTCTGAGTAATAAATAAATAAAATCTGTTAAAAAAAAAAAGTTTTAAAAGGATCTTCTGTACCCCACATTATTAAAAATCGAAGATCTCAAGATTTATATATGGAGGCTTGGCCATTACTTATAGGCCTAGTCCTTCATTTTAGATAATGAAATCAGAACAGTATGATACAGTAGTAATGGCAAAGAATTTGTTATCAAAGAACCTAAGATCCTGGTGAGAGTCTCCCTGGAAGCAACTTCGGTCTCTATATTTCCAATCTCCTTATCTGTAAAATGAGGATAATTCCTACCTCATAGTGATAGCTAAGGATTAAATGAGATACCACTCATTTAACCAGCCAACAGCTGGTTGGCTCAGTTGGTAGAGAATCCAACTCTTGATCTCAGGGTCATGAGTTCAAGCCCCAGGTTGGGTGTAGAGCTTACTTTAAATAAATACAATCAATCAATAAAATAAATGAGATAACATTTGAAAAATGTACCAAGTACTATGCAAGTGTCATTTATCATTAGGCTATTCCGACCTGTCAAGGTCACAGAGCTAGTTAGTGGAGCGCGATTAGAGTAAGAATTCAAGTTTCTGAACTCCTAGTCTAGTGCATTTTGTGTCATAAACTAGGCTTCTGGTTCCCCTATTCAAGGTTAACTCATTCTTTCATCTAGCTCAGGACTTTTCAACCTTTGTGTGGTTTGGGACCTCTTTTAGAATTTGATGAAAGCAACAGGACTCTCTCCTCCAGCCAATTGCATATATGCATACCAACATTAAATCTCCTATAGCCCATCCACAGGCCCAGGCTCAAGAACTGCTGGTATGAAAGATGTACTAATAAGTTACTCTCAGCAATTCTTGTTTCTTATTTTCATGCTGAATAATTTATGCCTTGGGGAGGCCTGAATGTCTCAGTCAGTAGGGCATGGGGCTCTTGATCTCAGGGATATGAGTTCGAGCCCCATGCTGGGTATAGAAAGTATTTTAAAAAAATGAAAATTTTTAAAAAATAAAAATTTATGGCTTGGTGACCCTGATTAAGGGATTGGATCCAAGGAAACACCAAGGGTGCAATTCAGAAATCTGAATTAAAGATACCGGCCCCAGATCATCATGTTCATTAGGTGAGAGTACAACCACAACCGGGAAGGAGAGCCAAGTAAGAAGCAGGTAAAGGATTCAGTACCTAACAGCACAAAGCTCAGGGAAAAGAGTAGGCACTGACAAAATAATCTTATTTTGACCACGTTGCTAATACACAAACCATCATGACCATTTTCATTATTTATTTATTTTTTTAAGATTTTTTATTTATTTATTTGACAGAGATCACAAGTAGGTATAGAGGAAGGCAGAGAGAGAGAGGGAAGCAGGCTCCCTGCCGAGCAGAGAGCCCGATGTGGGGCTCGATCCCAGGACCCTGGGATCATGACCTGAGCTGAAGGTAGAGGCTTTAACCCACTGAGCCACTCAGGTGCCCCCCATCATGACCATTTTCAAAGAGCCACCTAGAGGCACCACAGTCTCTTCTCTAGAGGAAAATATTCCCAAAATGTTTGTGATGGGATTTCTGCCCACAACCCCATACCCATCATGAATAACTCCAGACCAGACTGTTCAAATGACTCCACACTCCCTTCCCTTACTTTGATCAAGACACTACATTTACTGTAAGGAGCACCTGGTAAGGAGGGGGAAAAAAATCAGCATTAAATCTTTGCAGAGGTCAATTCACCATTCTTCACTTCTCGAATTGGGGAAAAAACTTAACCAGCCTAACCCACTGGAATGTTAAACAATTATAAAATACTTTATTTAAATGAAATATTTCTGAAATATTAACAATCTTCTGACACAAAGGAATTAGGAGTTTCTTTGGTAATCTCCCAGTTCGAAGTTAAGCACCTAGTTGTGCAGGGGCTCTTAATAACACCAACCACTGAATTCAGTATCATTAACCTACTGTTGTCCAGCTATACTTCAATCTCATCCTCTGAAAAAAAACAGTACCTAACCTAAGCCACAAATACATTGTGAGCATATTTGGGAATTTCTAAATATGTTAACAGTTAATAGCTTTTATCCCTGAGTGGAGGGATACAATGTTAACAGTTAATAGCTTTTATCTCTTAGTGGTGGAATTATGGGTCATTTTAATTCTCTTACCTACATGGTGCTATAATTTTCAAGGTTTATATAACGTCGGTATTATTTTTCAAACCAGAAATTCCAAACTTAAAACATTATCTACACATTCACAGATTTTCCATCTGATGATTACAGAATCCCTAAAGAAATCCAGTACACTGAAGGTTGATCAACAGAGCAAAAACTTTTTTTACAAGGAAAAATAAAACTATCCATTTTTTTTTTTTAAGATTTTATTTATTTATTTGACAGATACAGATCAAAAGTAGGGAGAGAGGCAGGCAGAGAGAGAGAGAGAGGAGGAAGCAGGCTCCCTGCCAAGCAGAGAGCCCGATGCGGGGCTCGATCCAGGACCCTGGGATCATGACCTGAGCGAAAGGCAGAGGCTTTAACCCACTGAGCCACCCAGGCGCCCCAAAACTATCCATGTTTTAAGGACCAGTTCTGTAAGTGGGAGATCTTGACCTTTTACAGAATTGCAGCATGAATCCTCCCAGCCCTTCACCTATCTAAGAGATTACTTCATTCTAGATAAATAGTAGCCAAGTCCTTGAGGATTCCACTTCCTAAATTTTCTATAAATCCATGAGTTCAGGTTGGTGGTCAAGGATAATACAAGATCTTTCCCCATAGCTGAAAACTGGTTTCCTAAAAAAGCTGATATACAACTTCTACCACTTGGTATTATTCATCATTTTTACCCTTTAAAGTAGCAGTAAATTAAGATGGTAGGGCCTTTCCAGTTGGCCTCACAAATACAATTCAACATCAGAATTGGTTTTTTGTTTGTTCTGTTTAAGGAGGGTCTTCCATTGTATCATACACTCTAACCAAGGGATTGTTTCTCAAACTGTCAGGACAATAAACTGTTATTAAAAAATCAACTAAGCAAAAAAAAATAAATAATTAAAAAATTATTTATTTATACTTGAACTAAAACTGATGTTTTCAGGGGCCCTGGGATTCCATCTAGGGGTTGTGAGTTTGAGCCCCATGTTAGGGGTAAAGATTACATACATACATAAATCTGATGTTTTCAGTGAGTTTCTGCACTGTCATGTGTCAAATCTGTTAGAAGCCTAAAAAAGACTAATTTTAATTTCTGATAACTACTGAAAACATTAAGTTATAATTTGCATTAACCACGTCAAAACAAACCTCAAGTGAGACGATTACAAGGGAACTGCAGAAGTTAAAAAGTCACTATCATCTGTTACCTACCTACTGAACTTCTAGTAAAAACAGTATGGATAATTATAAAAATGTGCATATGGATTCCAAATATTCACTCGTGTTGCAAGTATTTCAAACAGCATGCAGTTTAAAAACAGTAGTGTCACTTCCAAGAATCGCTCCAATCAAAAGAGAGATCATCTCAAAGAGCCCCAATTATTCACCTGCAACAATGATTTTTCACTTCTTTCGTGCTTACAAATTTGACCTCTATGATCAGCTTACATTTCCTTTAGGAATTATACCAGCTACTACTTAGAAACCACAAGTTTATTTTTTAGAATATAAATTATTTAAAGATTACTCTAGATATCTGTAACAATTTAAGGTAAAATTAATTACCTCTATTTTTCCATCAACAAAATGGGAGTATACGGATTTTGGAAGATAAATTTTCCCACAGTATTTTTAGACTGGTCCTTAAGCTCTCAACTTGTAGTTCAACATCACCTCAATTTTATTATCTTGCAAGACAGAAAATGGGCTAGAGGACAAGTTTACCATCACCCAAAATGGCATAGTCACAAGCAACACCTCCCACAACAGCCACCATTTTGAGCAGCAGGACAGAATTAAACTACTCACGATTTTATACCAACTAAAAGAAAACAGTATTACCAGAATAACTGTTAAACATCTCTTGAATTTAAGCATTCCCAAATAAAAACAGTTATCCTAACATTTTTAGTAAAGATCGTGATTACAATTAGGTTCAAACTTTGAAAGCAAACGCTGTGGTGCTATCTAAAATGCCCAGGTTATTACATCTTCCTAAACACAGAAGCCTACGATTTAATCACATTGCTTTACTCAGCTTCAGGACTAAGAATCGCCAAAAGCCGGAAAGTGGTTCTAGTTTATCCGCCTACATTCTCCCACCGTACTTCTTTTGATCTTTTTATTTTCCCAATTTCATTAACTCTGCAACAAGAGTTTTAAGTTCCAACACTTCATTCATACAAGAAGCAAATATTTCCGCAAACAACACTGAATCTAGAAACAAAGGTGAGGCAAAAATCCTAGGAATAAACGAACTAAAATCAATCCGAAAATGGCAGAAAGTAGGATAGGTGGGGGTGGGGAGGCAACAACAACGATTTGCTCCTCGAAAAGAGTAATTCTTATTTTGATTACTCCATTGGCGAACTCATTGGCAGAACTGAAAAGAAAAACCGACCAACAGTTTCCCTTTACCTTTGTCCAAGGAAAAAGGTGGTAAGTCCACTACAGATACATTACCATAGGAGGGCAAGCAATTCAACCTGCCAACCAATCAAATATTTCACACCGCCTTCCAAAAATAAAAATAAAAGAAAGGAGGACGGATGCTTGTAGGGACTGGGGTACTCGTCCAGGCCGTCGTGTACATTCCATTCCTCACACTCCCGCCACCATCCCTGCTACTAGGACCCCCTGATTTTAGTCCGGTTATCACAAAGCCCCGGGTTTGAAAGCACCTTCGGCCTGGCCAGAAAAGCCATCCCTTTACTCCACGCCCGCCCGGAGGGATAATGGTGGCGAAATCAACTCAAAGAGCTCCCGAGGTCCCCGCATAAAGAGGGCCGTATGTTCCGAGGAAAGGCGCTATTAAAGAATAACGGAGTCCTAAACTTTCCCTCCGCAGCCTCGGAGCCCCGAGCAAGGGCTGAGCGCCGGGCGGCTCCCCGGAGGAGAGCGCGCCCCCGAGCCCAGGCCCCCATCACCGCCGGCCCGAAGTTAACCCAAAGCGCCCCCGAGAATCGCGGGCCTCCGGCAGTCCGCAAAGTCCAATTCCCCCTCCACGCGCCGGCCGAAGTGGGGGCGAGCCTCCCCACGGCACGACAGACCCCTCCCCCAACCAGCCGCAGGCCGCCTCCCGGCCCGGTCCAAGTTAATCCAGCCCGCACCCCGTCCCCGCCCGGAGCAGCTGGCTCGCCGCTTCAATGGCACCGGGCAGGGAGCGCGCGCACGCACTCTCCCCACACACTGAGCCTCCTGCCCGAGAAGTCCCGGGAGGGCCGGCCCGGTCCCACTCGTACAAAAGCGCACTCTGCCCCCGCCCTCCCGCCGCCCGCTTCGCCTCGCCCCGGAAGGCGCGAGTGGGCACGGCGGCCACGAGCGAACGTCCCGAGCCCGGACGCCCGCACTTGGCGTCCCCTGCGGAGCCCGGCGCGGCCCCCGCCCGCGCTCCGGCCCTTGAGCGCCTCGTGCCCCGACCTCCGAGCCCTTCCCCTTGGCTGCGGACTACCGGCCAAAGTCTCCGCGTGCCCCCCGCTGCCTCCCGCTCGGTGCTCCCGGACTCCTGAGGGGGGCTGGGGAGAAAGGGGCGCGGGGTGCGCCACCTCGCCCGCTCCTCGCGGCCACTCACCTCGATCTCAAAGTCGGGCAGGCGGAACGCGGTGCGAAAGAGCGAGCAGAAGTGCGCGATGGCCGGGACTTCCCACCAAGAGCGGAGCTCGCCCAGCCCGGCCGCGCCGCCCTCCTCCGGGCACATCTCCCAGGCGCGGCGGTGGCGGCGGCGGCCCCGAACCCCAAGCGCGCCTCGGCGGCCCCACGCTGCCCGCGCACCACTCGCCCGCCCGCCTCGGACTCCCGCCGCGGCGCAGCGCCTCAGCGCCTCAGCTTCTCGGGCGGGGGTGGCGGCGGCGGCGGCGGCTGCTGTTACTCCCGCTGCTGCCGCCGCTCGGCGAGTGCATGAGCTGAGGGCGGGCGACCCGGGCGGGGGGCGGCGGCTCGGGGGCCCGAGTTACTGAGGCGTCTGCTGCTCCGGCTGCCGACGGGGTCCGCGCGCGCGCCCCATCCTGCGGTTGCGGCTACGGCTACGGCCGCCCCCAGTACCATACAATATAATCATCTCACCGCTGGGGAAAACAGATGGGGCTGGGGGGGGGCGGGGGGAGGGGGCCGAACAGAGGGCCTGGGGGAGGGGCCGCCCACGAGGAGGGGGCGGGGCTGCCCTCACCACAACAACAACCCCCGCCCCCGCTCCCCACCCCCAGTCCGGACAGCTGCAATTGGAAGAGAGGGGGAGGGGAGAGGGAACTGAGCGCCCCAAGAAAGAAGAGGAGTGTGGCTTGAAGGGAGCGAAGTACCCCCCAATCAACTGCCATGGGACTAACTCCGCTTTCCAGGTGTTTGGGACTGAGGAGTTTACTGACTTGGACCAATGAGGACAATAAGGGTCTCTCCCACCCCCCACTTGGCCTTAGTGGTCGCGTCCTTTTAAAGGGCCCGCTGGGTTGTGCTTTCGGTAGGGGCTAGATCCCGAAACACGCACGTGTGAGAGTTCAGTTATTATTGGTGCTGAGAGTAGCCCCGGAGAACCAGGGGGTTGTGGCGCCCAGAAATGTGAGGCCTGGCGAGATAAAGTGATTTCCACCTGTTCTCAAGCACTTTTATTCCATCCAAGAACAGTGTTCCAAGGAGCTCTAAAGTGGCTTTTCTCTCCAAGGAAAGAAGGTGGTGGGGCTGGTTAAGCTGGAACCAAGTAGGATGGAGGCTGGAGCGCAGCGGGAAGGGTGGGGTAGGGGGAGGCACCAATCAGCAGCCTTGCGCGAAGAGCGACACCCCCACCCACCCACCCCAGGGAATGGACACGTGTGACCGCCCCAGAGAAGACGGGCTCGGAGCCCTGCAACTGCCCTGGCTGCAGAAAAGCTGCCTGGAAGAGTGCGCACAATGTAGTTCGAAAGCTGGGGGGATGGGAAACGGGAGATGGTCTGAGGAGTGTACTCTGGGAGGGGTGGAGATCTGCACGCCCAGGCTGAGGGAATGTGCTCTGGGAGAGGAGGAATGTTGAGGTGTGTGCTTTAGAAATATTAAATTCTGTAGTACGTTACAATTTTGCTAAGTACGAAGGAAGAATAAAACACCTCAAAACCAGACCAGAAGTGTGGAAAAACGACAGTGAATGCCCAGAGACTTGTAGTGGTCATTGCAGTCAACGTTTTTAGTCCTGGGTACTTCTCAATCTCTGAGGGCCTTAGCCGGGTTCTGTATCTGCCTCTGGGTTAGGAAACACGACCCCTGACGCTTCCCCTGAAGTACTCAAGTACTTACTGAGTGACAGGCACAGTTATAAAGTGTCCAGTGGCTAAATCAAAGATCCTTTTGTAACCTGAGCAGTGCAAAATCTGGAGAAAAATGATGAGCGGATTTATGTGATAGATTTTGGAGTGGGCTGTCTGGAACACCCCCCCCCCTCACTTTATTCTGGTCATTTTAATAACCTGTTGTGTTTTCATAAAGCAGCATTTAAGGAAAAAGAAAAACCAAATTCTTAAAGTATATTTAAATGTATCTTTCATGAGTCAAAATACTTCTAACACTGGCTCCCCCACTGCTCCCTCCTGGCTTGGGAATGGCCCCAAAGTTATGCAGTTTTGTTCTTTATTACCTGGAACTATTTAGTGATTTGAAATTCATCCTCCAATTCTACCACATGCTTTGTTTCATCTTTGACAAAAATGAACATATATCTAAATGCTCCCAAAGAGCAAAGGCTCCAGTTTTGTGTGTTTATAAAGCACAGTTCTTCTGTAGATATCCTATTAATAGATGAGATGTGAAAGGGGTGACAAGCCACTGTGGAATTAATCACATAAACTGAATTAGCTGTTTTCAGGACTTTCTCTTCCTGTCTTTCCTCATTTCCTCACAGGTCAGTTTGACTTTTCCCACTTTTCCTTCTCTTTTTTAAAACAGCTACCGTCTTCGTGTTCGTTTCTAATCCATTATATCCTGACTGTTCTTTCCCCAGTTTCTTTTTCCTAGTTCTCCCTCTGTCTTCTCATTTTTGCCTGTATCTTTTATCATTATTTAACCTTTTTTTACCTTGCCTCTCAATTGTCCCTGCCAGCCAGCCAAGTAATAATAGTACCTAGAACGTGAACAGCACCAGGAAGCAGAAAGGTGAGAAGATGTGGTTGCTCCAATATGTTTGAGTACTGGTTACAGCACACCCCCGCCCCGCCCCTTAGCTGGAAGGCTACTCTATTGTCCTCTTCCCTCCCCCACACCACTGGCCAGTCCTGTTAATCAACAAAACTGCCCTGGAACTGGAGGTGCCCCCTGGTGGTGGTTAGAGAGTCGTCTATCTCTCTGAGCACCTTTTCCTCCTTCTGCGTTATTTCTTTCCCCTGCACCGTCTTTTTTCCTTCTGAGGATCCCGTCTCAGAGTTCATCTGGATCGACACACCAACGTCAGACCTGTCTCTTCCTCCCTCCCTTTTCTTTAACACCTTTGGGCGCCTGGGTGGCTCAGTCCTTAAGTGTCTGCCTTCAGCTGTGATAGTGATCCCAGGACCCTGGGATTGAACCCCGCTTGTGGCTCCCTGCTCAGCGGGAAGCCTGCTTCTCCCTCTCCCACTCCACTGCTTGTGTTGTCTCTCTCTATGTCAAATAAAATAAATCTTTAAAAATAATAAGACCTGTTTCTTTCTGTCCTTCTCTAACTCTAGTTGTGTGTCTGTAGTTTTTTGCTTGGTTCCTCCCCTCACTGTGCTCTCCCCCCACCCCAGCTTTCACCAATAGTCTGAAACCAGTTCTGGCCACAGAGCTGAGGAGTCTTAGTATGTCTCTGGTCTGGCTCAAAGTGTGGCCTCAGAGTTCCCTGAATTTGGACTCCAGATAGAGCCTCACATTTGGAGTTGATAGCCTGAGTCGTTGACCCTGTCTTGAATATTTTTCTCACCTTTCCCTTGGGACTCCACTAGCTCAGATTTATTTCTTGGACCCACCTCTGCCCTAATCTCCTGGAGTCTGGATTAGGACCTCTGTACCTGTATGTTGGTCACTGGCCCTCCTTCATTTCTCCCTTAGTTTCAGAATGGTATCTCTATCTCTCTCTGGCTTTTTCCAGCTTGGCCCATTCTTTCACCCCTGAAACACTGTTTGTATCATCTTCCTTAAAAATGCATACAGCTCAAACTTTCTTTTTCCCTTTCTCTCTCTTGCCTCTTTTCCATTTGTGAGCCTTGCCATTAGCCTCAGATTACCTTGAAAGTGCCAAGAAGTAATTCTCTTTCATATTCGCCACAGCCTTCAGTTCCATATCCTCTCCTAATTAAATGTTTTCCATTTTAAAACCCCACAATAATTAGTTTGGCTAATCTGTTTTGTTAATTCATTAATGCTGCAAAAAATATTTGTATTTCCCTTTGTAATTATGCATTAATTTCAGTTCTGGTGGAAATTTTATTGATTCCTGGAGAATCATCTGAGAAACTAACCTGTTTTATAACACTGCTTCTTTGGGAAATATATTGCAAGTTCCAAATGATCAGCTAAAAACATTTATTTGAACCTTGGAAGAGATGTGACAAATAAAAGTGTGTCTTCTCCCATAACCACAGATAACCAGGACTGGAATCCAGATCTTCTAATTAGTCATCCAGTTTTCTCTCTACTAGGTCACACTGCTGGAATTGCCCTTTCTTTTCTTTTTGCCTAACCAACTTGACCTGGATCCTCCTTGTTTCAGTCCCACAGTCCCAGACCAAGTACCTCACAAATCCTCACACACCCTCATATACAACCTTCCTTTCTCATTAGCCGCCTTCCATAAAGTACCTATTCCCAAAGAGGGCTGTGAGTCAGGCATATTTTAAAATTTTAGACGTTGTAGAAGGTAAATTCCATTAGTAGTCAAGAAATAAGGGTTCTCTCTTAGAAAAGTCTTAATCTCAGGGAGCCTGGGTGGCTTGGTCAGTTAAGCATCTGCCTTCAGCTCAGGTCATGATCTCAGGGCACATCTGGCTCCCTGCACCTGGGATGGAGCCCTGCTCAGTGTGGAGCCTGCTTCTTCTCCCTCTCCTTCTGCTGCTCCCCCTGCTTTTGCTCTCTGGCATTCTCTGTTAAATAAATAAATAAAATATTTTTTAAAAAGAAAGGGAAAGTCTCTTAATCTCTCTGTATTTCATCTGTGAAACTAAGGGCTTGAGCTAAATGGTCTCTTAAGTTCTGTGGCTTTGCCTTTAAAATAGAACCAAATTAATTTTCTTAAAATTTAAATTCAATCATAGCACCTACTTGCTCAAAATTCAGTGAGTCTCCCTTGAGTATGAGAGAGTTCCAATTCTGATAGATTCTTATTCAAGACCTGCCACAATTTGGCTTCAACCTGCCTTCCCAGACTTACCTGCTATTCCCACCTCACCCCATCCAACTAATGACTTCTCCTGCCAAACTGGTTCACTCACCCACCGGACTTGCTTGCCTCCTCCTTTTTGCTCATGCCTTTTCAGTTGCCTGGAAAGACTTAAAACTCAACCTCTCAGATCATGACGCACTCAAAACGTACTTCCTGGGGTGCCTGGTGGCTCAGTTGTTTGAGCGGCTGACTGCCTTTGGCTTGGGTCATGATCCCAGGGTCCTGGGATGGATCCTAGGATGGAATCCCACATTGGGCTCCCAGTTGGGTGCCAGCTTCTCTCTCTCCCATTGCCCCTCCCCCCTGCTCATGCACACATGTGCTCGCTCTCTCTCAAATAAATAAAATCTTTTAAAAAAATAAAATAGGGATGTCTGGGTGGCTCAGTTGATTGAGCATCTGTCTTCAGCTCAGGTCATGATCTCCAGGTTTTGGGATTGAGCCCCTGTATTGAGCCCCTGCATCAGGGCTCCTTGCTCAGTGGGGAGCCTGCTTCTCCCTCTGCCTGCTGCTCCCCCTCCTTGTGCTCTCTCTGTCTGACAAATAAATAAAATCTTAAAATAAAAGCCTGTTGTGAATTCGTTTTTTTCCCTTCATCTCTTCCTTTGCCATTCTGCTTTCTCCTCCTGGAACTCATTCACTTAGCATTAAAGATCGTGTTTTTCTCAATGCACATCTTCAGTCCAGCCTCTCTCCTGAGTTCCAATGTCATTTCCCCAAATGCCAATTGCATGCTTCCCATTACCTTAAACTCAGCATGTTGAAAGAAAGGAAAATAACAACAACAGCTAGTTCAGCATTTTTCTATCCACCTCATACACCTTTACTGGTTTTCTAATTCTTTTAATGGAAGAACTGTTTTCTCAGACTCCTGGATTCACTTTTTTTTCCATGACACTTTTCTCCCTTTTTTCTATCTAATAATCACTTTCTTATTGGTTCTTCCTTCGTGATGTTTCTTGGATCCCTTTTCCTTTTGATAACCTCAGTTTCTATCCTAAGCCAGGTCCTATTCATCTCATTTTTTAGAGGCTTCCTGGTTTTCTTTCATCTAGATCCCCCTGACTCACTCTATCTTGACCAGTATAGTCAGATTTATCTTCTTAAACAGTGCTTAAAATAGCAACAGTGTGAAGAAAGTGAATTTGATTTTAGTAATATACTTTCTTAAACCCAGTATATCCAAAATATTATAATTTCAAGATGTAATCGGTACAAAATATATCAATGAGATATTTTACATTCATTTTTTTCATACCAAGTCTTTGAAATCTGGTATGTACTTTACACTTAAATACGCATCTCAGTTAGGACTAGCCATATTTCAGTTCTCAATCTGCCACATGCGGCTAGTGGCTATTGTATTGGGCCTTACGGATCAACAGTAACCAGAATGATCAGTACTCACTCTGACCCTCTAAATCATTGGTTCTTGGCCTCTCCAAACTCCGCCTCTCTGTATAGACCCTGGCCTACTGCAGTGTAGTTTCTTCCAACCTACCTCTTTCATGAATGCTTCATTTCACTGAGTAAATCTCAGCTCTTCCACAGGGAACGGCCCACAGGGCACCTTTATTTCTGTCCTCCACCTGCTCCCTTAGAGCAGTCTACAGATAATTGATCATAAATGAAGTTTGTGAAATTAATGTATTGTGTATTACTAATGTTTGTAGAAAACATTGCTCTCTCTATATATGTATTTTTTTTTAATTTTTAAAAGATTTTATTTATTTATTTGACAGAGAAATCACAAGTAGACAGAGAGGCAGGCAGAGAGAGAGGAGAAAGCATGCTCCCTGCAGAGCAAAAAGCCCAATGAAGGGCTCAATCCCAGGACCCTGAGATCATGACCTGAGCTGAAGGCAGAGGCTTAACCTACAGAGCCACACAGGCGCCCCTCTCTACATGTATTTTTTTTTATCATAAAAGTCTGACAGAACAAAGATTATAATTTTTAAAGTGTCTCTATGCTTGCTATTACTATAGAGTCTAGTTAACCACCTAGTTTTAAGATTACTTTCAAGCCTTTCCCATAAACCTAATCGCGTACTTCCACTTCATTTCTCCACTTCTAGTGATTTCTTTAATATTTGAGATTGTTTTTCCCAGTCCTAATTTTTCCCTTTCACTATATCAGGCTTTTGCTTTCTGACTATTTTCATAATATTATCAAGTTTATTTTATGTGGCAACAAGTTAAATACCATACAAATGAAACCGCACGGGTGTGTGTTCACATTTTCCACTCCAGACTAGTAACATTGCCCTGGGATATAAGGCACACATGAGCAGTAAATGAACAAAAGGCAAGTTATAAAGGGATTAAATAAAATTGCCCACGATCATGTCAGTGATGCTACCATGGCTTATCTTTATGTTTCCTTCCTCTCTTGACAGCCTTCTAGGTCTGTCCCAACTCTCCTTCCTAGCTGTCATGGAACCTGTGGTTCCAGCCCTTGATTACTTTTGTCTGCCTTGGGAAGCTTGTCAGTGTCGGATATCCTGTAAAGCAGGTTTCAGAAGTGAGGCATGGGGGGAGGGGGTCGAAAAGGATAGCCAACTGGTTGGGGCAAAAGATGACAGAGACAACAAGAGATAATTTATTGAGAGAGAATGTTTGTATTTTTAAAAATGTGTTGAGGGGCACCTGGGTGGCTCAGTGGGTAAAGCCTCTGCCTTCGGCTCAGGTCATGATCCCAGGGTCCTGGGATCGAGCCCCACATCGAGCCCCACATCGGGCTCCCTGCTCAGCAGGGAGCCTGCTTCCCCCTCTCTCTGCCTGCCTCTGCCTACTTGTGATCTCTGTCTGTCAAATAAATAAATAAAAAAAAATGTGTTGAGATAGGAGGCAAAGTCATTGTAAAGATTCGCTGTGGATAGAGAATCAGGGTGGGAAATTCTTGAGCTAACCAGCGCTTGTCATGATGAGCTCCAGGTGATGTGTGGAAGTGTGAATCACTGAATCGTACACCTGAAACTAGTATTACACCGTATGTTAACTAACTGGAATTTAAATAAAAACTGAAAAAAGAAAAAGAAATTCTTTGGCTAACCATTAGTGGGCTCTGTGTAAAGGTCTCCCACTCACTCACCCACTTTTTCCAGCAATTTCTCTCAGCATTTCCCTGGTTAATTACCCTCCCTAAAGCCCAGACTGAAGTGGAAACACACTCAGAGTAACCTGGTCCTCCTTTGTACCTGTCCACACCTTTCTTCAAAGCTCCTTAGGATGGAGACTCTCTCGTTACTGTGAACTGTGAGGCCCACAGCATCCATGTCCTTCCATAGCACCTGTAATAAGAGCTGCAGGGCTGCCCGCCTGGACCAGGGCTATGTGAGCAGCTCTCTTTATTTTTGACTTTAAGACTGGTAATTTGTTACTGCCATGAAACTGAGGTGTCAGGCTTGAAACCCCCCTGACCCTGGTTGAGAAAGGCTGCCGGCACTCTCAGAGGTGCAGCCCTGAGCGTGGAGGCTGTAGCTCCCAGGTGCATTGCCTCGGTCTGCTCTGGCTGAAACCAGCTTGAACCTGAGCTGGGGCTAGCAAATACTGTTGTAATGCCACATGCAGCGGAAAAGGACATGATTACAAATGTTAGTCCTTTCTACCACCGACCCCCTCTTGATTCAGTACTCAGAACATCATCAGATTTCATCGCCTGCTAAAGAACTCTTAATTCTATTCTAGAAACTGTATCTAAGAATCAGCTCTCTTGCTGCCTCTCGTTGCTTAGTCCATGTTTATGCTGTTCCATTCCAAAATTCCTCTCTGAATTCCTGGAGTGTCCATCCCTGGCCTATCTTATTGTGGCATCTCCCCTTGTTCTTGACACCAGGTCAAATAGCTTTGTAGCATCTCAATTCTCAGTGCCATTCAGAGGCTGGTGAATCTTAATGAGTTCTTCTCTTAATCTCTTTTCAAAGGGACTACAATCCTTAATTTCTTTAACTTTCTTTTTAATTATTTTGGCTCCTTGTGTCATTCCTTAGGCCTCAAGCCATCCCTACTCAGTTTAAAGGTCACATTATTTTGGTTGACAAAGTGCCCAGGGTTGTGTACAATCTGGTTTCAAACTCCTTAGCTGGGCCAGACTTGTCTCTCCAGTTTGATTCATTCAATATAGAAATATACATTTAGGTAGAGAACTCAGTTTCTGTCTTTAAGGGATCTCCAATGCAATTGACAGGATTATCCATGCTGTATAGACTGTAAGTATACTATATAATGTTAAAGTCATAAAGGGGTATAAGAAAGAATACAATACATTTGGCTCCTTTTAGAGAGGAGTTCGGAGAAGAAAATATTTAGTGTGAGATGGAGGGTTTGGGGAGGCTTCAGGAGGAAGATGGATCTTGAACTAAAACACAGTTGGCCATCTTCATTCAGAACTTAAAATCTTGAGTAAAATTCTATTGAATTCAAAACCAATTAAAAAAGCAATTAAGTTAGAATAATTTTTTAACTTAAAGTGATATTTAGTAGAGAAAGTGGTATAGTGTAAAGGCAACAGCAGTGTTTTAGGATTCAAAAGACCTGGGATTCTGGTTATAACTTTAGTACCTGTCATCTATGTGAGCCGGGTATCACATTGCATTTTCTCAAATAATAAATAATAATAGCACACAGCCCCACTCCATTTACCTCCATGATTGATATGTGGAGCAAAGGAGATAATTACATAAATTATAAACAGCCATATACATACAAAGAATTACCAATTTCATTATTTTTAAACCTACTCAGTTCAAAAGTGTTTTATTTCCGTAAAAACCTGAACTTTTTGCTTCTTCTGGACAGGTCCCAGGTGAGTTCTCTCTGTTGATTTATATTCCACACCCATATATTTAAGATGGAGGAGGGAAGGACTATAAAATATGTATTTTACATTTGAACAAACATAATCTTTTTGAAGATGGGAGCTATGTCCTCATTGGGAACTGTCATTAGACCAAGTATCTATTTTTTTTTTTTTTTTATTTGAGAGAGAGAGAGATCACAAGTAGACAGAGAGGCAGGCAGAGAGAGAGAGGGGGAAGCAGGCTCGCTGCTGAGCAGAGAGCCCGATGCGGGACTCGATCCCAGGACCCCGAGATCATGACCTGAGCCGAAGGCAGCGGCTCAACACACTGAGCCACCCAGGCGCCCCCCAAGTATCTATTTTATTGTTTCATTGATTTGATTGTTAAATATCAATTAAAGCTGTAAAGTTGGGCTTGGAAAATAAAATAAGCTGAGAGGTCTTCCATAATAGCAGTGAAAGGTCCCTCTGGTAGAGTATGCCTTAACCTTTTAGCTTAATTCATACAGAATTTTTTGAGTACCAATCAACTTCAATAAGAAAATGTAAAATAGATGGGTAAATGTGCTTCAGGTGCCATCACTGTAGAAGCCATATATGTCCTTGATTTCTTTCTTTTTTTTTTAAAGATTTTATTTATTTATTTGACACAGAGAGATCACAAGTAGATAGAGAGGCAGGCAGAGAGAGAGAGAGAGAGGGAAGCAGGCTCCCTGCTGAGCAGAGAGCCTGATGCAGGACTTGATCCCAGGACCCCGAGATCATGACCTGAGCCGAAGGCAGCGGCTTAACCCACAGAGCCACCCAGGCGCCCTGTCCTTGATTTCTTGATATCTATATCTATCTATATATATATTTTTTAATTTTATTTTTAACTAATCTCTACACCCAATGTGGGGCTCAAACCTACAACCCTGATAAAAACTTTTATCAAGTTGCATGCTCTACTGGCTGACATGGCCGGGTGCCCTATATGACTTTATTTTTTAAAAGCAGAACATGAAGGGGCACCTGGCTGACACAGCCAGCATGTAATTCTTGGGGCACCAGAGAGGCTCAGTGGGTTAAGCATCTGCCTTTGGCTCAGGTCATGATCTCGGGGTCTTGGGATCCCTGCTCAGAGGGGAGTCTGCTTCTCCCTTTCCCGCTGCCCCCCCACCCCCCGCCCACTTGTGCTCACGTGTGCTCATTCTCTCTCACTCTCTCTGTCAAATAAATAAATAAATAAATAATAAAATATTTAGGGGCGCCTGGGTGGCTCAGCGGGTTAAAGCTTCTGCCTTCATCTCAGGTCATGATCTCAGGGTCCTGGAATCGAGCCCCGCATCGGGCTCTCTGCTTGGGTGGGAGCCTGCTTCCTCCCCTCTCTCTCTCTCTGCCTGCCTCTCTGCCTACTTGTGATCTCTATCTGTCAAATAAATAAATCTTTAAAAAAAAATTTTTAAATAAATAAATCTTTAAAAAAGAAAAAAACAAGAGCCTGTAACTCTTGATCTTGGGTTGTTAAGTTCAAGTCCCCTGTTGAGTATAGAGATTACTTAAATTAAAAAAAAAAAGACTCTAAAAAAATAAATAATAAAAGCCGAACATGAAAATTAACTTTCCTTGCTTATTATCTTTATTTTTGAACTTAGAACAAAGAGCAAACATTTTTTATAGTCTGGAGTAACTTTCAGTAACTACAGTAAACACTATTTTATTACAATATAAGATCAGATTACTACTTGTTTAAGCTAACCTCATTCTTTCATCAAGAAAAAACCCCAAAGTTTCTACATTTCATGAATAAAAATGTGAGATTAACATTGTTTTCTAATTTGATTGCTCCAGGCACTCATTCAATAAATGTTTATTGAGCAGCTACTATGCTCTAAGCATTGTTATAAGAGTTGAGGATCTAGAAATTCTTGTGAACTTCACATCTATTATATTTATGGAATCATTTTTAAAGTTAATCAAGTCTCCTTCATCACCTCCTACCTCATTCAACAACAACTGAAACAACCTGTAAGGTTGTTGCCCGTGTATAGCTGAAAATGTGAAAGGGGTCGGAATGTGAGAAGCAGGGAAACCTGTTGGAGAACAAGGAAAACTATGGGAGCACTTTGTGATAACTGCAGGTGTTACTGCGTGATTTGGTTATGATTAAGCTGTTAGATTTAATCATACCAAAGAACAAGACATTCCTGGTAATAGTGCAGAAGCTGGCTTTAATTCTGCCCACTTGAATATTAGCTAATATGATGGCCTCAAAAAACATTATGGTATGTCCCTGCCAGACTAAACTACAGGAGTTAGCAAATTCCTTAATTAATATAGAAAAGACAAATCTCTAGACACAATACTTAATGCTAAGCCTAGGAACTCTGAAAAGTTCTCTAACGTTCTAGCTCCCAAATTAGTCCTCTGGCCTTTAGAGCACATACCGTGTGCCCATTGGAAACCCAACTTCCAATCAAGATTTAACTAAAGGCTGGATGGTGAGCCATAAAAAATAAATTGATATCATCAATTCATTCACAGGGGTACAAGTGCCTATAACACATGGCAACAAGTCATATTTCTTTTTCTTTTTTTTAATTTTTAAAAATTTATTTATCAGAGAGAGAGAGAGAGAGCAAGCAGAGAAAGAGGGAGAAACAGACTCCCTGCTGAGCAGGGAATCCGATATGGGGCTTAATTCCAGGACCCCGAAATTGTGACCTAACCCAAAGGCAGATGCTTAACTGAGGCACCTCAGGGAGTCATATTTCTTGTTGACAATCTTGACTGAGGCCAAAATCGTGGTGAAAGAACCATTGATGGCTAATGGGGGGGGTGGGGTTGCTGGTGGGATGCTGAGTATTGGTCAGTAGTGGTAGATGAGTGAAAGATCATATAATAAATGAAAAAGCATTAATATCACTCTAGGTTAGGACCAAGCCCAGTGGCTGAGCAAGTGAAAAAAGCCTGCATACTGACTGAACGTTTCTTGCCCTTTCATGGGGGAAGAAAAGGACTTGGGCCCAGGATCTCCATGTCTGTCATTCTATTTCCTTCACACACAAGAGTTCTTTAATTCTAACAAGTAGAAAGAAACCTGTACCAATTGCTCACTTGAAGCCTCTCCTGATATCTGGCATTGATGTAAATGAGCCTCAGGTTGCAGGTAACAGAAACTTAAGCACTGAATGAGCAGTTGCCCTCTGCTGTGCTCCCTGTAGGAGCTCCCTAACAATGGAAACTATATGGCTCCCTAACTACGGGAGCTATAAACATAATACTCTAGGGTGCTAGCTTACTTTCTTCCCCATTCGCTGGCTTTCTTTCTTTCTCTTAAGATTTTTATTTATTTATTTGACAGAGAGAACGCACACGCAGGTGAAGTGGCAGACAGAGGGAGAAGCAGGCTCCCCACTGATGCGGGGCTCAATGGGATCATGATGATCATGATCAGAGCAGAAGACTGTTGATTAACCCACTGAGGCACCCAGGCCCCACCCCCACTGGATTTCCCATCCAGCTGACTCTATTTGTGATAAAAGGGTGATTCCCAACTGCTAGCTACTTTACCAACCCAAGTGAGATATGAAATATCCAGCTGTGTCCTTTCAGGTCTTCCCAGCTCATCATCTGAATAAAGACTCTGCCGGGACCATTACTGAGGAGCCAGGGAGAACAGAATCAGATAAGCCTGGTATGGGTATAAAGAGTAAAAACGAGTTTCTAGATATGCTTATGCATAATAAGGACAGGCTAGGAAAAGAATAAAGTGGAAAGAAAAAATGGTATACATTTAATCATTGAACTTAAGGTATTGGTAAGATTATGACAAAATGGAGCTCTGGAGGGAACACAGGTTCGAAGTGCAATAGTGGTTTCATGGTCCAGACATGCCCTGTAGGCTCTCTGGATTAACCTACCCCACACCCCCCAGGAGTGCTGTCAGACTTTGCCTGATCACTTCCTACTTACAGAGATGGGGGCGGGGGGGAGGCGGTCACTACATCATCTGCCAGACGATTCCAGTTTTTATCAATTCTAGTTACTCAAAAAAGTGAAATCTACCTCTCTGTAGATTTTACTCGGTGATTCTTAATTCAGGAGCGAGATAAAAATACATTACTCTCTCTTCTACTTAAGAGAAGGCTCTAGTCATTGTCACTCTAGGACTTCTCTTTCCCCCAAATAAATACTCCCAGTTCGTGTAGTCAGTATTTATTTGTTAATTTATTTAGACCAGGACTCAGATCTGGATTGTTCATTATTGTATTCCTAGTACCTAGAGCAGTGCCCTAGTGTAGTAAAGTAAAGCCAAACCAAAACCAAAACAAAAATCATTTACGGAGGGCCTTTTCCTTGCCATGCATGGTGTTTGGCTCCAGATTTAGATTTATGAAGTTCAATAAACCAGGGTCTGTGCACTTTGGCAGTTAAAGTCTAGAGAGGAAGGCAAACAAATAAATCAAGTATTACAGGTTTAAGTGTAGGCCCAGTGCAGTATGGAGCACACACAAAGGATATCCAAACTAAAGTGGGGCACCAGAGAATTCTTCCTGGACAAGAAGATCCCTCGGTGAAGCTTGAAGGATAGAGTGCCACTTGGATGGGTGGGGGGATGGGGAAGCAGAGAGACGCAGTGGCATGAAATAGCCAAGTGGCTCAGCTGGAGTGAAGTGAAGCATTTTGGTAGGTGTGGTAGGAGATTAGAGATGGAACCTGGGCCTTCAGTGCTAAGTTCAGAGTTGAAGCCTTCTGCTAAAACATTTGGAGAAGCTATCGAAAGATCTTAAGTAAGAGAGTGACATAAATTGATTTTTATATTTAGACCATTAACAAATCATGGCTTGAAGAAGCAAAGGGAGCAAAGAGAGACTGAAGTCCAGAAGACGAGCTAGGAAACAGGCTGAAGTCACGAATGCTAAATTCAGCAATTCAGGCCAAGAGCAATGAGATCCTAAGTAAAGCAGTAGGAGAACAACTGGAGAACAGGGACAACAGGGATAATACTGCGGAGTTAGAATCTGTAGGCTTTGGTGACTGATGTGCGTGGTGCTTGAGAAACAGGTGTCCTAGAAGACAACAGTAGCTGAGCAAGGGATGACATGACTGCCCGAAACGAGGAACGTCTGTTTTGAGAGAAACTGGCACGAGTAGGTTTGTGCATAGTAACCTCGAGGCACTGTGGGCATTCACAGGTGGACATCCAGCAGGAGGCTGGATGGACAAGACCAGCAGAGAGGTCTGGGTAGGGATACAGGTGAGGGAGCCATCAGCGTGAGGACAAGATTTTGGTGTGGTTTCCTTGAGGGGGCAAACGAAGGGAGAAGGGCAGAGAGCTTTTCTTACTCCTTACTCACACGATGTGGATTGGAGACTTCTTGAAGTCCTCTGAAAGCTCTTTACCAAGGTTCTTCCTGGAATGGTACATAACAAACAAATACATAAGTGAGTTCCCTAATGCATGTGTAGTGTTGCTCTCCCTGATCCGTTAAGCATGTTTATATGATGACAACCAAGCTGACATTAGCTTTTTGGCAGCTCGTCACATCATCGGTTCACACTGAGCTAATGGACAACTGAAACCTCTAGGTTTTTAAATACATTCTCAGGCCAAGGGCTCCTCCGACTGTTTTCCTGTAAGTAATTTTTGGAACCTGCTTACGCAATTTTACATTGACCTACTGGAAGATGACCTCCTCACCCTGCATTAAACAGGCCTCTTTCCGCTGTCAAAATAAAGGCACCTCATGTTAATACCATGTAGAGAATGTGAAGAAGTTACAGAAAAATTTAAAAATTTTTTAATTGACATATAGTTGACATACAATATTATATTAGTTTCAGGTGCGTAACAAAGTGATTTGACATTAATATACATTACGAAATGCTCACCACAGTAAGTATAGTCACCATCTGTCACCATACAAAGTTATTACAGTATCATTGACTATATTCTCTGCGCCGTACTTTTAGAAAAGCATTTTAAAACAGGACCTAGAGATAGAAATTAATGAGATTATGTTGCAGTGTTGTTGCTGGAGAAAAAAAAAATTGTCATGTGTGCTAATTGGCTTTGCCAAAAACAGTTATGATTTTCAGTCTCATCTGGGTCCTGATGATGCTTAGGATCCTTTCCTGAGTCCCTAGTAAACCTTTCCTTGTCCTCTAACAGCTGTTCTAACCTGTCTCCATTCGCCTAGTGATCCTAACCCAAGCCTGGTCTGGCTCTTCTGTCTCACTGTCAGCAGATGCCCTCATCCACCACTCAGAAAAGAGGGGCATCAATGACCACCTCCCTGACTTCTCCGCTGACCTTGAATCATGCCCACATCTTCTGTTCCTCCTTCGCCTTCTCTGTGCTGAGTCCATCCTTCTCACAATCTTCATGGCATGGATCTGATCCTGTCCCTTTCTCTGAGGCCTGGGAATGGGAGAGCTCAGTTACAGAAGGTAACATTCACAGAAGGGGGAAGTATATAAAAATGTCAATAGTGATTTTTTTCCCCACTGGGAACTGGAGTGTTCTGTGATTTTTAAATATACAAATGTATTTTTTTCCACTTTAAAATTAATATATGATGGTATGTAAATTGTCTGAATAAAAGTTGTTTTTTAAAAAAGGAATAATATGTGGTCCCAGATCCATTATTCACAATCTTTCTCTTCTTGGAGTAATTTTTTTAAAAGATTTTATTTATTTATTGGACAGACAGAGATCACAAGTAAGCAGAGAGGCAGGCAGACAGAGAGGAGGAAGCAGGCTCCTGCTGAGCAGAGAGCCCAATGTGGGGCTCGATCCCAGGACCCTGGGATCATGACCTGAGCCAAAGGCAGAGGCTTTAACCCACTGAGACACCAAGGCGCCCCATGGAGTAATTTTTTTTAAAGATTTTATTTATTGGGGCACCTGGGTGGCTCAGTGGGTTAAGCCTCCACCTTTTTTTTGAAGATTTTATTTATTTATTTGAGAGAGCATGAGTGGGGTGGGGTCAGAGGGAGAAGCACACTCCTCACTGAGTAGAGAGCCAGATGAGAGACTTGATTCTGGGACTCCAGGATGATGACCTGAGCTGAAGGCAGATGCTTCACCCACTGAGCCTGGGTGGCTTAGGCAAGTGGCTCAAATTTCATGGTAAGGATTGAATGAGTGAAGTATTCCTGATATACAGAAAATGCTTTTTAAAAAGTAACTTTTTAAAAAGTAACTGGGTGGCTCAGTCAACTAAGCATCTGCCTTTGGCTCATGTCATGATCTCAGGGTCCTGGGATCGAATCCCGCCTTGGGCTCCTTGCTCAGCTTCTCCCTCTGCCTGCTGTTCCCCTGCTTGTGCATGCACATGCTCTCTCTCTCCCTCCCACTCCCTGACAAATAAATAAAGTCTTTAAAGAAAAAAAAAGGGGGTGGGGCTCCTGGGTGGCTCATTTGGTTGGGCGATTTCCTTCAGCTTGGGTTATTATCCCAGGGTCCTGGGATCAAGCCCCACATCAGGGTCTCTGCTCAGTGGGGTGCTGCTTCTCCCCCTCCCTCTGCCTGCCACTCCCCTTGCTTGTACTCTCTCTCTCTTTCAAGTAAATAAATAAAATCTTTTTAAAAAGGGGGGCACCTAGGTGCCTCTCCACTCCAACTGTGCCTTCCTTGTCCCACTCCCACCCTCCTGCCTGCTGCTCAGCTCTCCTCCATGGACACCTAGGATTGTATCTCAGCTGGTTTCCTGAGGTCCCTGGCTGACTCAATCAGAAGCACATACAACGCTTGAACTCAGTGTTTTGAGTTCGAACCCCATGTTGTGCAGAGATTATTTAAATAAATAAAACTTTAAAAAAAGTTTCCTGACTCCCCACTGCCTGCAGGATAAAGTCCAAACTCTTTAGTACTGCATGCAAGGTTCTCTACAAGCTGATGCAACCTCCCTGTCCGGACTCTAACCTTCTCCAAGAGTCCTTCTCTTCTTTGTCGTCCCTTGACACTACACACTTGCCTGCCTCTGTATGTCGCTGACCCTGATTCCTGGAATTCCTCTTTTTTCCCTATACTTGGTGAGACTGTATCCCTCCAAGACTCATCTCCGAAGAGTCTTCCTCCAAGGCTCTTTGTGCTGCCCCCTGCCCCCACATTCCCACAGTACTTATCCCCTGTGCACGTCTCTCACTTTATTGTATGGTTGCCAAGTGTGTGTATTTATCCTCACTGAAACTTAGTGTACCCCAAGTGCATGTCATAATCTGTGTACCCCCAGCACCTAGATGTTGCCTGATGCATAGTATCTTTGTAGCTGAAGAATGAAGGAATGCCTGAGTGTGTGCTTGTCTTTCACTCAGCTAATCAACCAACTAATATTTTTGAAGAATCTGCTATGCACCCATCATGTGCATCATGTTCAAGGCACTGTGGAGCTGTCAAAAGACTTTAAAATTTAGAATTTTAATACCGTAAAGATTTGTTTTGAGTGCTTATTATTTGCTGTGGTAACATCAAAAAAGTATAAGACATGGTTTCCAATCTCAAGAGAAACTCAATCTTTGTAGGGAGATCCAAATTTGTTCCATGAAACACATGCAAATAATACAAGCAAATTCCTATTAGTTGTAGAGACAAGCGGAAGAGAAATGGGACTAAGCTAAGATTGGGGGTCTTGGTTGTTTTCCCCCATTTATCATTTACCAGATGTATAACCCTAGACAGGTCACGTCATTATCTCCTTGAATCTGTTTTCTTGTTTGCTAAAATATATTTATTTATTTATTACAAAGTTTCCTTCCAACTCTTTGATTCCATAATTAAGTTCTATGGGATGACTGGAAAGGAAGCATTTATTGTGGTTTAGAGTTGTTGGAAGGAAAGCTCATGGTGAAGGTGAAATCGAAGCTGAACTTGAACTACGGGTGAGATTTTGGATAGCCAGAGAAGAGGCAGAAAGGCATTTAAGATATGGGGAACAACATAAACAAAGGGGCAGGCATTGACAGGATTGAGCAAGCATGCTCGTGAGGTGGACTAGACTGGGCTTTCTGGTGGATAATGTTTGTTAGAGCAGATTGAGAAACCGCTTGGGTAGGTTGCCTAGGGCCAGGAAGGACTTAGGAGAGAGCACTGGAATCAGTGCAACTATTTTGGGATACTTGCAAAAGGCAGGACAGAGGAAATAGGGACCAAGATTAGCTTTGCCCCAATGAGAAGGCAGAGCAGTGGTTGAAGAGAAATTTCAAAGATAAAATCAGAAAGCTCCCTCGGCTATCCAGTCTGAAGGAAAGGGATGAGGCAAAGGCACTTCTTACATTTTAAACCAGAGAAAGTGAATAAACCAGGTTCTGACCCAAGCTCTAACACCTCTAGGTGGGGGCATAGCATGTCCCAGCAGCCTATTCTGTCTGCCTCCTCTGGTGATTTAACTCTTCTACACACCAAACTCCTGGGTATTTTTGCTAAGAACAACTCAGTTGCAGTTTTTCTTTATTAATAAAAAATTTTGGTGTACTTGGAAGTCCTTTGAGCCTATAATATGTTTTGAAACTTCCAAATTTTATCTTAATCAGGAAACTAGGAGCATGTCTGGCAGGCTTAGTGCGTAGAGCATGCAACTCTGGATCTCCGGGTCATGAGTGAAAGCTTTGCATTGGACGTAGAGTCTACTTAAAAATGAAAAAAGAGGGGTGCCTGGGCGGTTTGGTTGCTTAAGCAACTGATGTTGGCTCAGGTCATGATTTTTGGGTCCTGGGATGAAGACCTGTGTCCAGCTCCTTGCTCAGCAAAGTCTTCCTCTCTCTCTCTGCCCCTCCCCCAACTTGTGTAGGGAGGGGTGTGTGTGTGTGCACATGCGCACACACATGCTCTCCCAAATAAATGAATAAAATCTTAAAAAAAAAAAAAAGGAAAGGAAACTACAATGTCCTCCAGTCCCTTAAGAAATTAAAATAATATTAAATCAGTGGCATACAAATTTAAGGATCTGGAAGAATATGAACATTAATTTTATAAAGCGAGATTTTATTGAAATGGTAGTCCATACATAGTTTGCTTCAGGAACGGGATCTGGGTGGCCAATTGTGTAAAGAAGACATCTGATTTAGTTCAAATAAAATGCCTAAAATTAAAAGTCTAAATTAATGTACACTGAAGGAAGATATTTTGTGTTTGTTTGTTTTTTTAAGATTTTATTTATTTATTTATTTGACAGACAGAGATCACAAGTAGGCAGAGAGGCAGGCAGAGAGAGAGGAGGAAGCAGGCTCTCCGCTGAGCAGACAGCCCAATGCGGGGCTCGATCCCAAGACCCTGAGATCATGACCTGAGCCGAAGGCAGAGGCTTAACCCACTGAGCCACCCAGGTGCCCTGACCTCTTTATTCTGAGTATTCCTATGTCCAGCTAAAAATCAGGGGTTTCATTTAAGGGAAGAAGGAGAGAATGAATATTGGAAGACAATTTGCAATCTCTGCTAAAGGAAGGGATAGAAGCATAGCGATTCCTAACAAGTGCTTTGCCTGAATGGTAAATGGTTTTAAATAAACTGGAAGATGTATTTTTTCTATTATTTTATTTGTTTATTTGAAAGAGAGAGAACAAGGGTGGGAGGGAAGAGGGACAAGCAGACTCCCCACTGAGCAGGACCAAGGGCAGATGTTTAACTGACTGAGCCACTCAGGTACCCCCTGGAATACGTATTTACTAAAAACAGATAATTAGTTTTCTGTTTACAAGGCAACGAAGTGTAAGAAAGCTTTAAAATTGGGAATTAGAAATGCTGACTTCTACTTCCCCATTTGTTATTCACTAGGCAAGGGACCTTAAGCAAATCAACTCACTCTCTGAATCCTGGTTTGCCCATGTGCAGAATGAGAGGGTTGGACTATATTCCTTTTAAAGGTTTCCCTTTCTATTGATGTTAGAAAGTTGTTTTCTGTATGTTGGTCCTAAGATTAGCAGAGGCTGAAAAATAAAAGTGTAGTTAGGTTAGGGTTAAGGATCTTAATGGTTGCTCTCTTAATTTTAATAAATTTAGAGGATATACATGTTCAGGGATTTTTTTCTTGGCTATTTGTTATTCAAATATTCTACATACATTCCATTCATATTTGGAGAATATATACATCCAAATGAAAATATGTTTGTATGTATTGTCAAAATATTACTCAAAGGAACACTTTGAAAATCATACTGAATTTTTCAGATACTGTGTTGATAGCTTAACAAAAGATCCCTCTTTAAAATGAATTGACAGGGGGCGCCTGGGTGGCTCAGTGGGTTAAAGCCTCTGCCTTCGCACGCGCTCAGGTCATGATCCCAGGGTCCTGGGATCAAGCCCCACATCAGGCTCTCTGCTCAGCCGGGAGCCTTCTTCCCTTTCTCTCTCTCTGCCTGCCTCTCTGCCTGCTTGTATCTCTGTCTGTCAAATAAATAAATAAAATCTTAAAAAAAAAAAAGAATTGACAGGTTGGCTTGGTGGCTTATTTAGTTAAGCAACTGCCTTCGGCTCAGGTCATGATCCCAGAGTCCCACATAGGGCTCCCTCCTCAGTGGGAAGTCTGCTTCTCCCTCTGACCTTTCCCCATCTCATGCTCTCTCTCTTTCAAATAAATAAAATCCTTAAAAAATAATAATAAAATAAATTAACAAAAATGAAAGAATAGAGATTTGTAAGAGCATCTGTTGGATATTTTTTTAAGACTTTTTAAAGATTTTTTTAAAGATTTTTTTTAAAGATTTTTTAAAGATTTTGACAGCGAGAGATCACAAGTAGGCAGAGAGGCAGGCAGAGAGAGAGAGGGAAGCAGGCTCCCTGCCAAGCAGAGAGCCCGATGCAGGACTCGATCCCAGGACCCTGAGATCATGACCTGAGCCGAAGGAAGTGGCTTAACCCACTGAGCCACCCAGGCACCCTGGATATTATTTTTAAACTGGATTCCTTCTTTACAACCAGAGCAGATCTGAGGCAAACTTTCAAAGTGGGTAAGTTTATTTCTGACACATCTCACTGTTCTACTTTCTTTTAAACACTCTTCTCTATGCTCCAAGCCCTCAATATCCTCAAATTGTTCTATTTCCACCTTGGGTGACAGAGACACTATATTAGGAAGCAATTCATACTATGATAGTAGCAACTTCTTGTATTATCCCTTCATTTCCATTTTAAAAGGGTAGCTCCTTGAAAGGATAATGCTTAACCCTCAGAATGAGTTTCTCTTCTATAGTGAATAGAATTGCAGGCTTCTTGACACCCAGAGGTATCTGAGGTTTGTCTGTCTGTCTTTTTGTAGAGGGAAGGGAGGTACTGGTATCCTTTAGATCCCACTATTCTGATCAACCCCTGTTGTCCAACAGAAACCGAGCATTTTCGAGACTTTGGGCCTAGATCTAGGAATAGCTTGCTATTTTAGACTGAATGGTGTTTATTACAATATAGCAAGCTTTTGTGCATATACTTTGCATATTACTATTTATGTATCTCAATTACATCTGAAAGAATGAAATAGGTAATCAAAACGAAATAGTCCATAAGGGATCAGTCCTCTTTTCTTTCCTTTTTTTTTAAAGATTTATTTCTTTAAAAATATTTAATTAATTAATTTATTTGACAGAGAGAGCACAAGCAGGGGGAACAGTAGAGGGAGAGGGAGAAACAGGCTCCTCACCAAGCAGGGAGCCCCATATGGGGATTGATCCCAGGACCCTGCAATCATGACCTGAGCTGAAGGCAGATGCTTAACCAACTGAGCTGCCCAGGTGCCCCTCAATCCTCTTTTTTGAAGGCGGAAAGCAAAATTACGTGGTTTTAGACAAATTTAGCCTTCTCTACATTTCTAATATGTAGAGAAGGCACACCCACCCACCCACCCACACAGAGAATTCATTAACTGAGAATAAGAAGTATGTCACCAAGGGCACCAGGGTGGCTCAGTCGGTTAAGCATCCATCTCGATTTAGCTCAGGTCATGATCTCAGGGTCATGGGATTGAGCCCCATGTCGACTCCATGCTCAGTTCGGAGATTCTCATTCTCTCTCACTCTCTCTCTACCCCTCCTTCTCTCTCTCGAATAATTAAAAAATCAACCTTTTTTAAAAAGAAGCATGGGAAAAATCAATGAAACTACACGTAAAGGAGCTGGAGAAAGAACAAGAAAGAAACCCTAAACCCAGCAGGAGAAGAGAAATCATAAAGATCAGAGCAGAAATCAATGAAATAGAAACCAAAAAAAACAATAGAAAAAAAAAAGAAGCATGGGGGCACCTGGGTGGGGGACCAGCTGCCCAGGACAACCAACCAGAGCTCACACACAAGACTCTGTGGCCGATAAACTTAGGAACCGGGCACAGGCAAGAAAGAAGCGCCCCTTCTAGTCCCTCACAGTTTGCAGGAGACTCCCTTTTTCTTCCCACTCTATTCCATATTTCCTACTAAAACCAGATCCAAAGGGGAAGCCTAAATTTTCATTTCAACTGATTTTCTGTTCCTAGGGCCCTGGACACCACAGGCCGAAACCTGACTTTCTGGTCCCTGGAGAGTAATCATCAAGTAGGAGAGAAGGTATGGTAGTAAACTTTAGGAATTTGCCTCTGCCAAAATTAGAATAGAACTGAAATTATGTCAAGAATTCGGGAATATCCTCCAGGGTATAAACAGTTACTTCCATCGGACCTAAAGCAATTTGATTCAGTTTAGTTCAGTTCAGTTAATTCTCCTCAAAAAATATAAGCACCCGCGATGCGCAAGAACTGCATTAATTTTAAGGAACACAGAGGTATATCAGTAACGGACACTGTCCTCAGATATCTTGGAAAGTCAGTAGAAGACAGATATGTAATTCAAATGAACTACAACGGGTTCTCAGTACTAAGACAAGTAGAGGATACGATGTTTTTCCAATAAATGAATCTAGTAAGCAACAAGAAAGGCATTCCCTTAAGGGTCAGAGGTTACCACCAATCAGCTTGGTTGCACACTATTTGGAAATAACAGGATCTTCCCATCCCAGAGGGGTTTTGTGGTCGGTGATGTGATCTAGAAACACATACCTTCATATGTCCCTGATTGGAATTCACAGACCACCATCAGCACTCCCAAAGTCATTCAGACTCCTGCACTGTGTAGTCTAGAAACAAGTGTTTTCCAGGGAATCTAGACCATTGCTGTGGAATAGAAATTCCTATTAAAGAAAAGCTCTAGGGCTCTTGGGTGGCTCAATCATTAAGCAACTGCCTTCAGCTCAGGTCATGATCCCATGGTCCTGGGATCAAGCCCTACTTCAGGTTCCCTGCTCAGTGGGAAGCATGCTTCTCCCTCTCCCACTCCCCCTGCTTGTGTTCCCTGTCTCGCTGTCTCTCTGTCAAATAAATAAATAAATAATATTTTTTAAAGATTTTATTTATTTAGGGGCGCCTGGGTGGCTCAGTGGGTAAAGCCTCTGCCTTCGGCTCAGGTCATGACCTCAGGGTCCTGGGATCAAGCCCCGAGTCGGGCTCTCTGCTCAGGAGGGAGCCTGCTTCCCCCTCTCTCTCTCTGTCTGCCTCTCTACCTGCTTGTGATCTCTGTCTGTCAAATAAATAAATAAAAATCTTTAAAAAAAAAAAGATTTTATTCATTTATTTATTTAATGGATGACAAGGAGAGACACAGCGAGAGAGGGAACACAAGCAGGGGGAGTGAGAGAGGGAGAAGGAGGCTTCCCACTGAGTAGGGAGCCCAATGTGGGGCTCGATCCCAGCACCCTGGGATCATGACTTGAGCCGAAGGCAGGCACCCAATGACTGAGCCACCCAGGTGCCCCCTAAATAAATAAAATCTTTAAAAAAAAAAAAGAATAGTTCTGAACTGGACAAGCTCTTCGGTGACAAGTGGCAGGCACGGGTGGTTCATACTGGAGGGTACAGTGTGGTCTCTCCCAGTGTGCAGGTTTTGGAGCAGCTTGCCTGGGTCGAAACTTGGCTTCACCACTTCCCTACCTGCTCTGTCACTGGAGTAAGTCACTTAACCCCTTTGTGCCTCAAATTCCTCAAAGCCCATGATGAGTACCTCAAGTATCTTAAGGCCCATGATGAAAGGGGAGGAAAGAACTTTTTAAAATGTCCCTCTAGGGGTGCCTGGGTGGCTCAATGGTCAAGTGTCTTCCTTCGGCTCAGGTCATGATTACAGGGTCCTGGGACTGAGTCCAGCATGGGTTTCCTTGCTCGGCAGGGGCATCTACTTCTCATCTCCCTCTGACCCTCCCCTCTGCTTGTGTGCTCATTCTCTCTTTCTCTCAAATGAATAAATAAAATCTTTAAAAAAATAAAAAAAAAATGCCTCCTACATGCTGTATATATGAAGGGTATTATGTTCCATTTTACATAAGAAGAAATTAAGGCTCAAAGAGGTTAAATAATTTTTTCAAGAATACACAACCAGCAGAATAGGCAAAACTACAGAGACAGAAAGTTGAGAGGTTGCCTAGGGTGGAGATGGGGGGGTGAGGGGAGAGGTTTGGGGAAAAGGGAAGAGGCTGCTAATGGGTATGAGATTTCTTTCTTTTTTTTTTTTTTTAAAGATTTTATTTATCTATTTGACAGACAGAGATGACAAGTAGGCAGAGAGGCAGGTGGTGGAGGAGGAGGGGTGGGAAGCAGGCTCCCCCCGAGCAGAGAGCCTAATGCGGGGCTTGATCCCAGGACCCTGAGATCATGACCTGAGCTGAAGGCAGAGGCTTTAACCCACTGAGCCACCCAGGCACCATGGGTATGAGATTTCTTACAGGGATGATGAAAATGTTCTAAAATTACTTATGGTGATGATTACACAATGCTGTGAATATAATAAAGCCATTTAATTGTACACTTTAAATACGTGAATTGTATGGTATGTAAATTATGTCTCAATAAAGTGGTTTAAAAAAAGAGTGCACAGCGAGGAAGCTTCAAAGTCTGGTTCAGACTTGGGCCTGGAGGGTGACTTCAAGGCCAACTCTTTTTACCACATCACACCATCTCTCACACAGACCTTGGTGCTCGGACATTCCCCTTACATAGGCTGCTATGCACAAAAAATTTTCCTTAACTGCAGAGAAGGGAGATGAAGGACTGTACTTAGATGCCTAAGGAGATGAAAGGGATGAATCATCATGCGTTCTTGCTTCTCAGGGTTTTCTTAGAAACACGTAGGAGATTGGGCCCCACCCCAATCCCACCTCTGGAGTGGGACTCAGCCTACAGTCGGTAAAGGCAGGTTCCCTGAGAGGCTCCCAGAAAACGGGAAGCAAGCATGGATGTGAGTTAGCTATTATTGTAAGCTCAGAACCTGTGTGCTGTCTGTTGACTCTGTTATTTTTGAGTTTCCCTTGTTTGTTTTCCTTTGGGCTTCCCTGAATTTTTAGGAAAGTTCCTTTGGCAAATTCCCGAGAGATCCGAACTATGTTAGGGAGAGAAAGGAAGAAGCCTTAGTGTTTATCCACTCTTGGACCAGAGGGAAAAAGGGAGGAAACTTGCTACCCCCACCTCAAGTCCTCGCAGACAACCCAGGGGACCAGGATCAGCGTGACCTGGACCTAGCCCCTCAGGTGTACCAATAAAGAGTGAAGTTCATGTACACTGGGGATGCTTCTGGGGCCTCACCACCGTGTCTGCTCATGAAGAGGGAGGAGGTCCTCAGGCTGCTCCCTTCACGACGCAAGCAGCCCAGCAGAATGGTGGTCATCATTGTTGCATTGGCAAATTCATCCCTTAGTACGGGAGAATGAATTAGAGTCCAGTTTTATTCAATTTATTTGCTTAAGGAGATGGAATTTGGAACTTAATATTATGTGAAAACCAGAACTACTAATACCAGTACTTTAAACAGTGTTTATTTAGTATTATTTTGTTTACACCTTAAAAAAAGGGGAGGGGACCCCTGGGTGGCTTCGTCAGTTAAGAGTGTCTTTGGCTCAGGTTGTAATCCCAGGATCTGGGGATCGAGTCCCACGTTGGGGTCCCAGCTCAGCATGGAGTCTTCTTCTCCCTCTGCCTGCTGCTCCTCCTGCTTGTGCTTGCTCTCTCTTGCTCCTTCTCAATTTGATAAATAAATAAATAAAATCTTTAAAAAAAAATCTCTTACAACAGGCATGTTTTTTCTTAAAAAAATATTTTATTTATTTATTTGAGAGAGAGAGCACATGAGCAGAGGGGAGTGGCAGAGGAGGAGAGAGGAGGAGATGCCTTGCTGAGCAAGGAGCCCCATGAGGGTCCCAGGACCTGAACTGAAAGCAGATGCTTAACCAGCTGAGCCACCCAGGCGCCCCTCAACAGACTTATTCTTGGAAGAGTTGTGTAGGAGTCAGTCATATATTAAACATTTGAGAAAAAATGCTGAAATGTACAGAAATGTTGCAGTTAATTATTTTAGTGAAAATAATCACCAGTTAAATTTTTTTCTTTACATTTCTATTTTCCAAATGTTTCACAAATAAGCATGACTTTCATAATAGGTAAATATTATTTGTAAGCTTAAAAATGAAAAGAATAGCTCTAGTTTTTGAATTGCCTATTTTTTTAGATTATTTATTTATTTAGATTTATTTATTTAGATTATTATTTATTAATTTGACGGAGAGAGAGAGAGATATCACAAGTAGGCAGAGGCAGGCAGAGGGGGTGAGGGAAGCAGGCTCCCTGCTGAGCAGAGAGCCTGATGCGGGGCTTGATCCCAGGACCCTGAGACCATGACCTGAGCTGAAGGCAGAGGCTTAACCCACTGAGCCACCCAGGTGCCCCTGAATTGTCTACTTTTCTAATCTTCTTAACGAAACATGTATTTTTCTTATAATAAAATATTTTTTTAATCACCCTAAACTGAAATCTTTTATAAACTTTAATTTTTTAAAATGAATTAAAGGTGAATTTAAGGTATTAGATGTCCCTGTTCATCTCTATACAGCCTTAATATTCAACATTGATACAGTCAGTCAGTGCCATCCCGATTTCTGAGTGTGGCCAGCAAGACTTGACCATCCTTTTGAGGCTGGAAACAAGTCAAGACTGGCTGCCCTTTGGTTTCTGGCTTTAGCCAATACGGAAGTCAGATCAATGTTGGTAGCTAATTGTAACATGGCCTTTCCACCTCTGGGAAAGTCTGACAGAGCAGGCCAGAGATGCCCTCTTGATGTTCCTTGAGCCAAGTAGAGTTTTTTTGCTGCTTCTGTGACACAGTGTTACAAAATGTTGCTTAAAGCCGAGCTCCTGCGCACAGCTCCCTCCGCTGTGGTCCTGTTTACTACACAGTCGTTGTTCATATGTTTTCCTCTTAGTCATCCTCTGGTGTCTTGCTCAGCAAATGGAATTGCGAAAGAGTTGCTCCTATGCAGGGAAACCAGTTATGTTCTTGCACCTTTTGCCCGGGATCTTGTCTTGTTTGTTAAGTAAGGATGACTCAAGAGTGAAGTTGGTGAAACTGTTAAGAAATTAGATATGAGGGGCGCCTGGGTGGCTCAGTGGGTTAAAGCCTCTGCCTTTGGCTCAGGTAATGATCCCACGGTCCTGGGATCGAGCCCCGCATCGGGCTCTCTGCTCAGCAGGGAGCCTGCTTCCCTTCCTCTCTCTCTCTCTCTCTCTGCCTGCCTCTCTGCCTACCTGTGATCTCTTTCTGTCAAATAAATAAATAAAATCTTTAAAAAAAAAAAGAAAAAAGAAAAAAGAAATTAGATATGAAGTCCAAGGAAGGCAGAAGTCATACAAACATAAAGCCTCATAAAACCTTATTGTAACAATGTAGGTCTTTAACATATTTTGAAATTATGTCAGTTGTAGTGACGTCATGCATACTGTACCTGCTAGCTCCCCAGAAGGCACCATGGTCCTTGCTCAGGATGTTTACTCTTAGATTTTTGCTGCATTCTTGGGCCTTAATTAAGCTGGATGACTGTTTTTAAGGTCTGAATTGCTTGCTAATATCCCTGGCTTTATGGAGGATTTTCCTAGCATATCTTGTCATATCTCCTGTATATTTTATTGTTAGTCTGGTTTGGCTTTTCTTTTCTTTTTTTAAAGATCTTATTTATTTATTTGAGCAGGGAGCCCAATGTGGGGCTCAGTCCCAGGGATCATGACCCTGGGATCATGACCTGAGCTGAAGACAAACATTTAACCAACTGAGCCATCCAGGGGCCCTTGGCCTGACTTTTCAAAACAGACTGCTAACATCCGTTGATTAGACACTGAAAGCTTGATTACGTGTGGTATAATGGAAAGAATAGCAAAATGGGAAATAAGAAGCCAGGATTTTTGGCTCAATTTCTCCCCCAACACTTTATTATGAAAAATTTCAAACATTCAGAAAAAACTGTTGAAAGAATTGTACAGTGACCATGTATATACCTGTTACCTATATATATATGTATTTTACAGTTAACATTTCACTTTATTTGCTGTATCATTTACATTTCCATCTAACCATGTATTGATCGATGTTATCTTTTGATAAATTTCAAAGTAAGTTGCAGACATCAGTACACCTCACCTCTAAACACTTCAACCTGCATATGAATAACTGGAGGTCAATGGCTATTTATGATTCTTTTTTATGGAGGCACAATTTGTATACAGTGAAATCAACAAACCTCAAGTGTTCTATCCAATGTGTTTTGACAAAGGACATGCCTGTAACCCAAACTGCTAACAAGAATATAGAGTATTACTTTTACCCCAGAACGTTCCCCCAAGGCCTTTCTAGTCAATCTGAATGTCCACCCTCCCAGAAGCAACTGCTATTCTGATTTCTTTTCGACACAGATAAATTCTGTCTGTTCTAGAACTTCATCTAAATGGACTCAGACCCCATGTAATATTTGTGTAAGGCTTCTTTCATTCAGCACGACGTTTTTGAGATTATTCATTTATTCATTCATTTGTTTCAACATACTACAGTTTCTATATTCTTTCTCCTGTTGATGGACATATGCTTTCAGTCCTCTTGGGATTATGAAAGAGGCATTGTTCAATGCCTGTTAAAACTTTTTCCAATGTAACGATACCATTTTTTTTAAAGATTTTATTTATTTATTTGACAGACAGAGATCACAAGTAGGCAGAGAGGCAGGCAGAGAGAGAGAGGAGGAAGCAGGCTTCCTGCTGAGCAGAGACCCCGATGCGGGGCTTGATCCTAGGACTCTGGGATCATTACCCGAGCCGAAGGCAGAGGCCTTAACCCACTGAGCCACCCAGGTGCCCCGTAACGATACCATTTAACACTCCACTGGCAGTATTTGAAAGCTCTAGTTGTTCAAAGTCCTCGTCAGCATTTGGTGTTGTCAACTTTTGTAAGTTAATATTTGATATTTGATATTATTTGCTTTTCCCTAATGATTAATGATTTTGAGCATCTTTTCCTGTATTTGTCTTTTATATATCTTTCTTTGTGAATGTCCCTTCAAATATTTTGTCGAGTTTTTAATCGGGCTGTTCTATTGAGTCATAGGCATTCTTTATACTTTCTGGGTACAAGTCCTTTGTATATGTATATAAAACATTTTGTTTTGAAAATAATTTCAGGGGTGCCTGGGTGGCTCAGTGGGTTAAAGTCTTTGCCTTTGGCTCGGGTCATGATCCCAGAGTCCTGGGATCGAGCCCCGCATCAGGTTCTCTGCTCAGCAGGAAGCCTGGCTCCTCCCCCCTCTCTCTGCCTGCCTCTCTGCCTACTTGTGATCTCTGTCTGTAAAATAAATAAATAAAATCTTAAAAAAAAAAGAAGAAAAGAAGTTCAGACTTCCAAAATGTCACAAAATGGCATTGAGAGTTCCTGTATGCACTTGTTAACAGTTTACCCTACTTGCTTTACCAGTTATCTTCTCTCTATATATACACACACAGACATATATAAGTATTGATGGATACAAATATAGACAGAGATATACATATATAAGTATAGATAGATGGATAGATATAATAATTTCTGATACATTAGAGAGTAAATTATGGACATGATATCTTTTTACATCTAAAATGTTCAGTGTGCATTTACTTTTTTTTTTTAAAAAGACCATTCTTTTATATAACAACAGTACAATGATCAAATTTAGGAAATTAATGTTGGCATAATACTATTACCTAAACTTTGACCCTACTCAAATTTTATCAATCATCCCATTAATGTCTTTTATTCTATCTGGGGTCACATATTTCATTCAGTTATGATGTCTCTTTAGTCTCCTGTAATCTGGAACAGTTTCTCAGTATTTCTTTGTCTTTTATAACCTTGACACTTTTCAAGAGTACAGGCTAGGAATTTTATAGTATTTCCCTCATTTTGGGTTTGTTTGATGTTTAGATTGAGGTTATGCATTTTTTGCCACGAATACCACAGAAGGAAGGTTGTGTCCTTCTCAGTGCATCCTATCAGGCAGTAAATGATGCCCATTTGTGCCATTACTGGTAATATTAACTTTGGTCATTCAGTAATTTCTCCACTATGAAGTTACTATTTTTCCCTTTGTAACAAGTAGGTATCTATTAGGTGTATGCTTCGCAGATTCTTTTCTCAATATGTGGCTTGATTCTTTTTCTTTTTAATGATTTTATTTACTTTTAGAGAGAGAGCAAAAGCGAGAGAGATCACAGAGGGAGAGGGAGAAGCAGACTCACCACCGAGTGGAGACCCCAATGTGGGACTCAATCTCAGGACCCTGAGATCATGACCTGAGCCTAAGGCAGATGCTTAACTAACTGAGCCACCCAGGCATCCTGCTTATTCTTTCCTTAACAGTATCTTTTGATGAGTAGAAGTTTTAAATTTTGGTGAAGTTGAATTTGTCAAATTTTTATAGTTGTTGCTTTTTGTGTGTTAAGAAATATTTATCTATTTATCTAGCTTCAAGTCATTAAGACATCTTTTTGTTTTTTTCTAGAAACTTTATGGTTTTTTGGGTTTTTTTAGATTTATTTATTGGGGTGCCTGTGTGGTTCTTAAAAAATATTTATTTATTTGAGAGTGAGAGAGAGTATGAGGGGAGTGAGGGGCACAGTGAGAAGGGAGAATCCTCAAGCAGACTCCTTGCTGAACACTGAGCCTGACTCTGGACTCAACCCGAGGATCATGATATGAGACAAAATCAAGTTGGTCGCTTAACCAACTGAGCAACCCAGGCACTGCTATAGTTTTATTTTTTATATTTTGGTCTCCAATCCATCTCAAATTAGTCTTTGTGAATGGTGTGAGGTAGGGAGTCAGGTTCATTTTTTCTGCCTATGGATATCTAGTTGTTTCAGCACCATTGGTTGAAAATGATTTCCTAATTGGATTGCTTTGGCACCGTCACTGAAAATCAAATAACTGCATACATGTAGGTCTAGTTTTGAACTCTCTATTTTCTTTCTTTGTTATATTTGATTACCCTTATATCTAGGCTCCATTTTTTGGCCATTTATTTATTTATTTATTTATTTATTTATTATTAACACATAATGTATTATTTGCCCCAGGGGTACAGGTCTGTGAATCATCAGGCTTACACATTTCACAGCACTCACCATAGCACATCCCTTCCCCAATATACATCACCCAGCCACCCTATCCCTACTGCCCCCCAGTCCCCAGCAACCCTCAGTTTGTTTCATGAGATTAAGAGTCTCTTATGGTTTGTCTTCCTCCCAATCCCATCTTGTTTCATTCCTTCCCTCCCAACCCCCCACAACTCCCCACCCTGTCTCCCAGACTCCTCATATCAGAGAGATCATATGACAATTGTCCCTCTCTGATTGACTTATTTCACTCAGCATAATACCCTCTAGTTCCAACTACATCGTTGCAAATGGCAAGATTTCATTTTTTTTGATGGCTGCGTAGTATCTCATTGTGTATATATACCACATCTTCCTTATCCATTTATCTATTGATTGACATCTAGGTTCTTTCCATAGTCTGGCTATTGTGGGCATTACTGCTATAAACATCGGAGTGCACATGCCCCTTTGGACCACTACATTTATATCTTTAAGGTAAATACCCAGTAGTGCAATTGCTGGGTCGTAGGGTAGCTCTATTTTCAACTTTTTGAGAAAACTCCGTACTGTTTTCCAGAGTATAGAGCCTATTTTAAAATGAATTTTATAACTGTTTGATTCAACATAATCTGTCTGGGCCTCAGGTCCTCATTTACACAATAAATTATTGTAGCTACCTGATTTGTGAGGTCTCATATCTATAAAATCTTGTAGTCCTCTGTTCTTAGCATTGCACCATTCTATTTGTGCCAGTAATTTTTTTGTACTGATTCTACAGCTTGCTGGTTTTGAAAGAAGTTTTATCATGATAAGGATCTGTGTGAATTCCTTTCTTTCCCATAACTCTAGTGTCTCATTTCTGCCTCATAATTTCAGAAAAGCAGTTTGCATTATTTAATGTTGTCTAGTAACAGACTGATGTTGTCTGAGTAACAGACCCTGCTGTGTCTGCTGGTTTCTGTGGTAGAAATGTCTTATAAGTAGAGACATCTGCCAAAACTTAGGACCAGCTATGACAATAGGGTATTCTATAAATAGGATAACCACATAATATATCTTGCAAATGAGGGCACTTTTGAGATTGAAAGGGATAATGATGATAATAATAATCACACACTCTTATATATTACTAATTATATTATATATTAGCCATATATTTTATTATATATTAATTATATTTATGATACATTAATTATATTTTATTTATATAATCTGATTATATATAATTATAAGATTATACGATTATTATTATTTTGTCCTCGAGGGGAGGGCATGATTCCTGGAAGTACTACAACACCTGGTTGATATGTGGAGTGGACGGTACAAGTCCCTTTTTGATCTCCCTTCTCCAAAAATCCATTTAATGTGCTGTCATTGGATAGTGGATATATCAGATATTAAGCTGATAAGAACAGATACTATACTTGATCTTCACCAAAGGCTGAGAAGCGATGAAATGGGTAATTATTTTTTTTAAAGATTATTTATTTATTTATTTGACAGAGAGAGAGAGAGAGAGAGAGAGAGGGAGAGGAAACACAAGCAGGGGGAGTGGGAGAGAGAGAAGCAGGCTGCCCCCTGAGCAGGGAGCCCCATGTGGGGCTCAATCCCAGGACCCTGGGATCATGACCTGAGCTGAAGGCAGATACTTAGTGACTGAGCCACCCAGGCACCCCAAATGGGTAATTATTAATAACTGTTCCAGGTCAACAGGTGTAAACCAGGAGTGCTCTGGAATGTATAGGAGCCTTGTCAATAAACCTCTTAGAACTCCAAGTCATTCATTTAATAGCCATTTTTCAAATGCCTAAGTGCCAAGCTATGTATCAGGTGCTGGAGAGTCTAAGACAAGCTGTGATTCCTGCCCTAAGGAGCTTTTAGTATAGTGAGGGAAGCAGACAGAAAAGCCCAACAACTATAGTGAGGTATCTAAATTCCATGACAGATATTTGCCCAGGGTTCCTAAGAAGGCAGGCAGAAAAGATACTTGAGCTAGGTTTTTATTTTTATTTTTTTAATTTTTTAAAGATTTATTTATTTATTTATTTATTGGGGGGATGGGGCAGAGGAAGAGAATCTTCAAGCAGACTCCCTGTGGAGCACAGAGCCCACCTTGGGGCTCAGGGGTCCATCTCACAACCCTGAGATCATGACCTGAGCTGAAACTGAGTAAGATGCTTAACCGACTGTGCCACCCAGTTGCCCCTTGAGCTAAGTTTCTAAACAACAAAATGTAACCAAAGGGTTTGTGGGAGGTGGCAGGGGGTATGTTGTAGAAGACTTTCAGGTACCAGATGGGCAACTGGGACAATGAAAATACGAGTTTGTTTGTTTTTTTAAGATTTCATGTATTTATTTGACACAGAGAGAGACACAATGAGAGAGGGGACACAAGCAGGGGGAGTGGGAGAGGAAGAAGTAGGCTTCCCGCTGAGCAGGGAGCCTGATATGGGCCTCATTGGGGGGCTCATTGGGGGTTCATGGGGAGCTTATAGGGGGAGTTCATTGTGGGGCTCTGTGCAGGGCTTGATCCCAGAACTCTGGGATCGTGACCTGAGCCGAAGGCAAGACGCTTAACGACTGAGCCACCCAGGCGCCCCTGATAATAACAGTATTAAGGGCAAGTTAGATTTGCATAGCCTTTTAGAAAGATGTCAAAAATTGGGTTGCTTGTCTGGAGGAAAATGGAGAAGCAGCAGTGTCGACATAGCCGGAGGAAACGAGAATAGCAATCCATAAAAGAGATGAGCATTCAGCTCTCATGCAATTTCCGTGGAGGCCAATCAGCAGCTGCTCCCCAGGGCTCTGTTCTCTACCCACTTCTCTCTCTGCGTTCCCCCTGGATGACCTCATCCACTCCCAAAGTTTCAAAGGACAGTTCCTTGTTGAAGCCTCTTAAATGGGGATGCTCAGATGGGCTTTCTGCTGAACTACAGGTCTCAATATTCCCTGCTTATTGACTAACCTTCTCCCTCCCCGGACCTGCTCTTCTCCAGTGTTCTGTATTCTACACAATGACCTCTCTGCCACCCTATTGCTTACATATCAGAAACCAAGGAATCATCCTATAAATCCCCTTCTTAGCTCCATGTCCTTCTGATTCTCCGCTCCTTTCTATCTCCAGAACCCCTCCCCTCCATTCCCACCTTGGTTGTGGCTCTCATCACTTGCAATCTGGATTACTGCCAAGCCTCTTAACTCTTCTGCTTGTCACCAGCCTGGCCCCCATCCAAACTATCCTCCCTCCTGTTTCTAAAATGCACATCTAAGCGCCTCATTTCGTCGCTTGAAACCTTTCAGGGACTCCCCACCTTGCTTCAAGATTCCATCCGTCAGTCTGACCACTAATGCCCTTGTCAGTCGGATCCATGACCATTCCTCCGGCCCTGAGGCACATGCCTCCTTCACCCAGCTTTCGCTAGGCTGGCTGCTCAAAACAGTTCACACAGCTCTGTGCTATGATGCTGGCTCTTTGCTTTCCCTTCTCACCCATCCTCCCGGCTCTGACTGGCCTTCAGAAGCCTCTCCTCCAAGTCTCTAGGACACAACTTTTCCACAGCGCATTTCCATGACTGTCACCCCCACTCGATCAATATTGCTTGGCCTGGGCACTATTGCCACTTCGGACCACTTCATGGTCATGTCCCCAGACATTGTCAGATGTCCCCTGGAGAGGAAAACCGCCCCAGTTGAGCACTACTGTGTCCCAGACCAGAAGCTCCTTTAGGGCAGAAATCATGTCTTAGTTGATTTACATCCCTAGTGCTTCCCATGGTGCCTAAGAGGAAATGGATAGTCAACTAATATTTATGTAATGAATGAAAGAAAGAGGAAATGAATGTCCTTCTCATTGATGTTGGCGGGACAGTTAAACAGTACAAACTCCAGGGAAGACAACTTAGCAGTATCTATAACAATTACAAATTAAGACATCTGTGGATCCAGTAATTTTTCTCGGAGGGATTTTACAGCTATACTCATACATGTGTAAAATGATAAATGTTCCACAGCATTTATTGAAGTTTTTTTTGTTGTTGTTGTTTTGGGTTTTTTTAAGATTTTATTTATTTATTTGACAGACAGAGATTACAAGCAGGCAGAGAGGCAGGCAGAGAGAGAGAGAGAGGAGGAAGCAGGCTCCCTGCCGAGCAGAAAGCCCGATGCAGGGCTCCATCCCAAGACCCTGGGAACATGACCCGAGCTGAAGGCAGAGGCTTTAACCCACTAAGCCACCCAGGCGCCCCTGAAGTTTTGTTTTAATGACAAAAAAACTGGAAGCCTAGTGGTCCACTGGTGAGACATTCTAAATAAATCATGGTCCTTTATACAATAGAACATTATGCAACAGTGAATAGAATGAAAAACCCTACACGTACAGATATGGAAAGACCTCCAAGATGCACTAGGAAATTTTAAACAGCAAAGTGGAGAATGGGCTATTTGTGTTAAAAGGGAGAATAAGAGTATTTATTTGTACTTGTTTGTATATTTAGGAAGAAAACTGTGGAAGGATATCCAAGATTCTAGTAATGTCTGTGTGTGGGTGGGGAGTGAGGTTGGGAACTGGGCAGTGGAAGGGCAAAGGCAGGAGGAAGATTTTTCACTATGTACCCATTTATTCTTTCTGATTTTCAAATCTTATAAATGTATTGCCTACTTGAAATAATTTTTTTTCAGATTTTTAAAAAAGATTTTATTTATTTATTTGACAGAGAGAGATAGATCACAAGTAGGCAGAGAGGCAGGCAGTGGGGAGAGAGGGGACAGGCAGGCTCTCCGCTGAGCAGAGAGCCCGATGTGGGGCTCCATCCCAGGACCCTGAGACCATGACCTGAGCTGAAGGCAGAGGCTTATCCCACTGAACCACCCAGGCGCCCCATGAAATAATTATTTTTATAAGTAAGGCAGAAAGTTGTAATGGAATTTATAGGTAATGAAGTGTACAAAACTTGAACTAATCATTGGTTAATTCAACAGATAAAATTTTATTATAATTGTTATTGCTAAAAAGAGTTCTATATTAAAATATAATAAAACCCTTTTCAGGGGTCCACGGCTGGCTCAGTTGGTGGAGCATGCAGCCCTTGGGGTTATGAGTTGGAGCCACCCAAAGGAGATTACTTAAAATAAGAAATTACTTAAAAATAAAATCTTTTTTTTTTTTAAAGATTTTATTTATTTATTTGACAGAGAGAGAGATCACAAGTAGGCAGAGAGGCAGGCAGAGAGAGAGGAGGAAGCAGGCTCCCTGCGGAGCAGAGAGCCCGATGCGGGGCTTGATCCCAGGACCCTGAGATCATGACCTGAGCCGAAGGCAGCAGCTTAATCCACTGAGCCACCCAGGCGCCCCAAAAATAAAATCTTTAAAACAAACAAACAAAATAACCCCACCGTTGTCATTCATGTCCCATGTGAAAATACTGGGTTCACCTAGTTATAATAAATTTCCCTCTAAAGAAAGCTTTTGTGCCACAAATGTTTTGTCTAGTCCAACATAACAGTCAATAGGTTGCTTTTTTTTCTTTTTTCCAACTATAATTTCAAGCAGCCATTCCCCTGGATTTCCTGCGAAACTACTTTGTGTTAGACACAGCAGTGGATATTCTGATAGATAGGAAATGAACAAGACACATTCCTTGATTTTGAGTGGTTTATAACCTAACCAGAGTGTATATATCCTTGTGTCTGGAGCCTTCTCTTGAGTCTTTGCTCAAATGTCAGCCCATACCATGACCCCACTTTCTAGAATAGCCACCATGGTCTCTCCATTCCCTTACACTCACTTATTTTTCTTCATCCCACCTATGACCATCTGATGCGTTTGACTATTATTCATGTTGTCTAACTAGAACAACACCTGCTCCAAAATAGGCTCTCAAATGAATAAATGAAAGAGTTAGGAAGGAAGGAATGGCTGCTGCATTCCAAAGCATAGGGTATGGTGTAAACAATACACAGGGTCAATAGGACATGTGGACTTGAAGAATCAGAGATACATACGAATTTGAGCTGGAGAAGGTTGAAAAGTCATAATGAAATATAGATCAGAGGTCTCACATTCTTCTTCTTCTTCTTCTTTTTTTTTTTTTTTAGAAACAAACCTTTTAAAAGATTTTATTTATTCATTTGAGAGAGAGAGAGAGAGAGAATGAACAGGGGGAGAAGCAGACCCCCTGCTGAACTGGAAGCCTGATATGGGACTCGATACTGGGACTCCAGGATTATGACCTGAGCTGACGGAAGTTGCTCAACCAACGGAGCCACCCAGGCACCCCGAGGTCTCATATTCTTTACGCTAGTCAAAAATCATCCTCTTTTCTTTTTTTTTTTAAAGATTTTACTTACTTATTTGACCGAGAGAGATCACAAGTAGGCAGAGAGGCAGGCAGAGAGAGAGAAGGGGAAGCAGGCTCCCCGCTGAGCAGACAACCTGATGTGGGGCTCCATCTCAGGACCCTGGGATCATGACCTGAGTTGAAGGCAGAAGCTTAACCCACTGAGCCACCCAGGTACCCCATCATCTTTTTTTTTTTTTTTTAAGTCTTTCCTTTTTTTTTTTTTTAAGTTTTTATTTGTTTATTTGAGAGAAAGTTCTCTAGAGAAAGCATGAGTCAAGGGGAGGGGAGAGGAGGGACAGAGGGAGAGGGAGAAGCATACTCCCTGCTGAGCAGGATTTGCTGCTGGACCAGGACTCCAGCCAAAGGCAAATGAACAACTAACTGAGTCACCCAGGTGCCCTGGTCAGAAATCATCCTTAACCAGCCCATAGAAGGCCAACTGAATACCAACTGAAGGTATACTTGAATTCTGCACAAAGATAATTGACTAGAATCAAAAATACAAGCCAGTGCCCCAATATAAATTTACCTAAAAACTCAATAGTCCTCAATTGTCTTTGCAGGATAATGTTCTATTATTCTAATGGGAAATAGAACTCTCTGTGCTACTTAAGCCCTATTTAAATTCTCTTGATGGTAAGATCCCTTTCCCCACCTTTCTTTGGTCTTAGCCAGGAGGAGAGCTGAAGCTTTCATTAAGTTGCTCTGGCCTTTTATTAAAGGCTCGCTTGGTAGATATTTGGGGTTTGGCTTGCATTCTTCTCCAGCCACCTGAATGGCAGGTTGAATGGGCTTAATAGAGCTAAGATGATGACAGAGAGGGCTAGTGACTAATGCATTCAACCCCTTGTTTCCAGAACAATCACCTGAGTGAAAACCTTCTTGTCATCCTTGATCAGCCTTGTCAAAGGGATTTGGGCCAGTATGAGTCCAGTGGACAGTATGTGCTTGTGCATACGTGATATTGTGAAATCAAAGCCTCCGTGTAGAATATCCCTTTCAGGTCTTGCTTCATGGTAATGATTCTCATTCTCCATGATCTCTCATCAACATTGGCACTTTTGATTACCTTCTCCCTGAAACTCCTATCTCCCTCGATTTCAGTGATAATCCTATAGCACTCTTTTTTTTTTTTTAAAGATTTTATTTATTTATTTGGCAGCAGAGATCACAAGTAGGCAGAGAGGCAGGCGGGGGTGGGCGGGAAGCAGGCACCATACTGAGCAGAGAGCCCAATGTGGGGCTCGATCTCACACCCTGAGATCATGACCTGAGCAGAAGGCAGAGGCTTAACCCACTGAGCCACCCAAGTGTCCCCCTATACCACTACCTTCAAGGCAAAACAAATTGAGGTTAAGAATTCGCACTGGGAGGGGCGCCTGGGTGGCTCAGTGGGTTAAGCCTCTGCCTTTGGCTCAGGTCATGATCTCAGGGTCCTGGGATCGAGCCCCGCATCGGGCTCTCTGCTCCGCATCGGGCTCTCTGCTCCGCATCGGGCTCTCTGCTCCGCATCGGGCTCTCTGCTCCGCATCGGGCTCTCTGCTCCGCATCGGGCTCTCTGCTCCGCATCGGGCTCTCTGCTCCGCATCGGGCTCTCTGCTCCGCATCGGGCTCTCTGCTCCGCATCGGGCTCTCTGCTCCGCATCGGGCTCTCTGCTCCGCATCGGGCTCTCTGCTCCGCATCGGGCTCTCTGCTCCGCGGGGAGCCTGCTTCCTCCTCTCTCTCTCTGCCTGCCTCTCTGCCTGCCTCTCTGCCTAGTTGTGATTTCTCTCTGTCAAATAAATAAAATATTTTTTAAAAAAAAGAATTCGCACTGGGAGGGAGCGCCTGGGTGGCTCAGTTGGGTAAGCATCTGCCTTTAACTCAAATGGTGATCTCAGAGTCCTGGAATGCTTCTCCCTCTTCCTCTGCCCTCCCCACCCCTCCCCTTGCTTCTCACCTCTCCTCAGCTAATGCTCTCTTGGACTCATCCTCTCGAGTGCAGGAGCAATCTCCCTCTCGCTCAAAAAAAAAAAAAAAAAAAAAAAAAAAAAAAAAAAAACAGACAAAAAACCAGGGAGTGCTTTGGTGGCTCAGTTGTTGGGCATCTGCCTTCGGCCCAGTTCGTGATCCCGGGGTCATGGGGTAGAGCCCTGCTTCTGACTTCCAGCTCAATGGGGAGCCTGCTTCTCCCTCTTCCAACTGCGTTCCCTCTTCCCCCCTGCCTACGTTCCCTCTCTCACTGTGTCTCTCTCTGTCAAATAAATAAATAAAATCTTTAGAAAACAAGAAAACAAAAACAAAAAACAAGAACTCACACTGGGAGGGGCCTGGCTGGCTCAGTCAGTAGAACATGCAGCTCTTGATCTTGGGGTCTTGAGTTCAAGCCCCACATTGGGCGTAGAGAGTACTTGAAAAATAAAAAAAAATTAAAAAAATTTAAAAATAAAGAAATAAAAGAACACTCGTATGGTCAGACTGCTGGGGTTTGACTCCAGGCTCTGTACCTTGTTGGGTGAGCTCAGGCAAATTTCTTAAGCTCTCTGATCTCAGTGCCTTCAAGTGATAGTACTTACATCATTAAGTCATTGTGAGAATTAAATGAGTGAGTTGATTTTAAACACTTAGAATTGAACCTGGAACATAATAAGTACTTAATTAGTTGTCATTACTTTATATTTGAATTCTCTCTGTCTCCTTCTCTGGCTCCTCTTCCAGTTCCCCGAATGTGACAGACTCAAATTTTGCCTACTTATCTTTTCTTCTCTACTTTTTGTTTGTTTGTTTGTTTAAGTATGTAGTCTTTCCTATGGGAAGGATTTTCTGGGAAGGACTGTGAACTCCATGCTGGTTCTGACTTTCCTCCCGAGCTCTAGCCAGGCTTCCAGTGCCGACCAGATATTGACGTGGTTGTCTCGGTAACACCAAAACCGAAGCTCCCAGATCCCAGCTCATCATCTCAGGAAAACATTTTCTTTTATGTCTCCCCAGACTTCTATGTCCAAATAGTTAACGAGCCCTTTATAATCTTTTATTTATATCCCTTCCAGGGTGCCTGGATGGCTCAGTCGGTTAAGTGTCTGCCTTCATTTCAGGTCATGGTCAGAGTGTCCTGGCATCGAGTTGGCATAAGGACTCCTGCTTCTCCCTCTGTCTCTCCCCACACTCGTGCTCTCCCTCTATCTCTCACAAAAATAAATATCCCTTCCATTTCCAATGCAACCCCCTAATTTCAGCCTTTCTGACTCCATACCTGGGTTGTTCCAATTGCTTTAAGTTTCTTTTACCTACACATCACCATTAATTAATCACAGATTGTACAAAAAAAATGTCCCATGATTCTTCTACTCAGGAAACATTAGGACTTCTCTCTTGTCTAACAAAAAATCCAAATCCTTAGCATTTAAGGGTTTCCTGGCTCTGACTCTTGACTGTCTCCCCCTTCTTGCCTTATGCCTTTGCACAGACCCCATGTTCTAGCCACCTTGACTTCTTTAGTCTCTGGGTCTTGACTCCCAACACTTAGCTTAAGATGGCTCTTCACCCAACTCCAGCTATTGAAATCCTAAATGCTACTATCCTTCAAAGCCATGTATATATACCACTTCTTCCAGGAGGCCCTTCCTGACTGCTCAGTTCCCTTAAGCTCTTGCAGACTTTTGACCATTTTTATTATACTTACCACATACTGCCCTGTAATTATTTATTTCCATGGCTTGACTCCCTGGATAGATTGCAAACATTTTGTGGGCAGAGATCCTTTTCTGTATATATCTTTGCATCAGACTTGACTGGTTCAATACCTTTCATACAGTAGATTCTTGTTTTTCTGAAGATTTTATTTTTAAGTAATCTCTGCACCCAATATAGGGCTCGAGCTCACAACCCCGAGACCAAGAGGTGCATGTTCCCCTGACTGAGCCAGCTAGATGTCCCCATATAGCAGATTCTTAACAAACGTGAATGACTGAATAAAATCATAGGTCTGCTTGATCTGTGTATAATTTTTTCCAAAAGATTTGGTAGAAACAACTGCTGCCACCAAGTCATAATCTAAACCAGAAAATACACTTTGGAGAATAATTAAATTTCCTTGGCTCATTAAATCTCATAATTTGGGAAGTGGCTTCACTGATGTGGTCATTTTTCTGCTAAGCCTCAAACCCAGACCATCAGTTCATGAAGAGTCAACATGTGGAAATGTTTATCAGCCACTAAATTCCAGAGCAGAGTGATTTTGCTGCTGCCAACAAGCAATCAATCAGAGTATTTAGTTCCTCATACTCTGGGCCCAGAAACTCATATAGGAATTATGAGAAATATAAAAACAGTTTACGATTTTATTATTTCATGGAGGCTTTTGATCTGATTATGAGACAAAATTGAAATAATTTAAAAATAAATAAGGCTAATGTGCATAGTATTGGATATAAGTGTCATAGGAATTCAGAGGAGGGAAAAATAAAAATAATACTATTTACCATTTGAGTGCATAGTATTTGACAATTTATTATCATTTATTTCATAAAAATTTTCCCCAAATATTATGAGCTACACATTAGTATTATCATTTTACAAATGCAGAAACCAAGTTTAAGAGATTAGGTTAATTTGCCCAAACATAGCTAGAAGATATTATCATTTACCAGCTGGGTTTCAAATCCATGTACCACTGCTTCCATTGTCTATCTTCTACACCAACCCTCAGTGGTTCTTAAGCAGTATGATCCCAACTTCTATATATGGTACCTAGAGCCCTCCACAGTGTGTCTATAATAACCTACTCCTCCAGCCTGACGGCCAAGTACACCTCACCTTGTACTCTGGTGTAAGGGGACCTCTCAGACTCTGCCTCTTTTTATAAATCCCAATGTTTAGGCCTCTGTGTCTTCATTAAATATTTTTGGTTATAAGCAAATGCAGCACATGAACAAACAAAAAAGGTGAAACTTTAGGTGCCTTAAGAGCAAGCAACTCTTGGGGCGCCTGGGTGGCTCAGTGGGTTAAAGCCTCTGCCTTCGGCTCAGGTCATGGTCCCAGGTCCTGGGATCGAGCCCCGCATCATCAGGCTCTCTGCTCAGCAAGGAGCCTGCTTTCCTTCCTCTCTCTCTGCCTGCCTCTCTGCCTACCTGTGCTCTCTGTCTGTCAAATAAATAAATAAAATCTTTAAAAAAAAAAAGAGCAAGCAACTCTTGATCTTGGGTTCTTAAGTTTGAGCCCACACTGGATATAGGGATTACTAAAAAAATGAAAAAAGTTTTTAAAAAGATGGAAGTTATTACAAGGATATGAAGAAATCTCATAAACCTCATAGCCCAACATCTAGTCAAGCTTCAAAGGGAATTGGAACCTGGACCTGGAAAATGCTGGTCGTCCCCATAGTCTTGTGGTCCTGTCTTCTCTTCTTTAAATATTTTTTTCTCATTTCTCTTCTCCTGCAGGCTGGGCACATAGTAGAGGATTGCTGCCCTACATATCCAAGTTCAAAGTCTTCATTTGCAAGGATAGAGATTAACCAACATCAAGGAACCTTGATTTCAAATTCACAAAGAAGAAAACTGAATGGCAACTTGCATCAAGTGTTGTCCAGGGCCAGGGAGGGTAGGGTCTCATTATACAAACTTGCTATTGCAATCCTTCCTTATGTGTGGAACACATTGCAGTGGGGAGGAGCTTTTCTTGAAAACAAAAAACAAAAAAATACCAAAACTAAAACAGATCTACATTCTACCTTGCCCACCTCACCCTAAAAAAATCCCGACCTTCCATCCAATCCCAGATCAAATACCACTTTTTAAATATTTTTTCCTTAGAAAGCCTCAAGCTATGTATTTTGTCTAGCTGTATAACCTCTCCTATCACACAGTTCCTAGCACACAACAGTTGTTCAATAAATAGGGGTTGCATTGAGTTACGCTCGGGTGGTGGAAGAAGCATTTGTGGTAAGTGGTGTTTGGCCTGGACATTAAAGTAGGGACATAATTTTTACCAGTGGGGGAGGGGCCATTGTTGCCTGGGGAAATAATGAATAACGACAAGAGTCCAGAAGAGGAAAAGCAGTGAAGAGACCACCCTGAATGGAGAATGGTGTGGGCCATGGGAATCATGTGTGAGAAGCTGACAGGTTAGGCAGGGGAAATAATGCCTCAGGCAACGGAGAGGCAGTATAAGGACAGAAAACGGCTTGCTGAAAGGAGAAAGTGGCAAAGGAACATTAACCCAGCAGCACCCAGCAAAGGAGAAGAAAACAGCACAGAGAAGGAAAGAGAAAGAAAAAGGAGAAGAAAGCAGAACCAACATAAGGCCAACAGACCACTTGGAAGAGTGTGTCTGGGACTTGGGCACAAGCTCAAGAGGACCAGACCACGGCAGTGTCCATGGCTAAAAGAACAGGAAGGAAAAATCTGAAAGAGATTTCCAAGAAAGAAACTGCAGAACTCTCTCTCATATTCCTTGCCACTATTATGGATCTCATCTATACATGTCAACGGCACTGTAAGGTAGTCTCTTCTCCCCCTGGGTGAAAGTGAGGTAACTATGGTCACACAGGTAGCGAGTAGTAGAGACTGGATTTGAACCCATTCCTATCTGAGTCTAACACACCCCCTTTTCCCACCATTCCACACTGTCTGGTTATACTTACTGTGTTTTCTTTCTCTCTCTCTCTCTCTCTCTTTTTTTTTTTTAAGATTATTTATTTATTTATTTTATTTACTTTTTTATTTTATTTATTTATACAGACAGAGATCACAAGTAGGCAGAGACAGGCAGAGAGAGAGAAGGAAGCAGGCTTCCTGCTGAGCAGAGAGCCTGATGCGGGGCTCAATCCCGGGACCCCTCGAGATCATGACCTGAGCCGAAGGCAGAGGCTTTTTAACCCAGTGAGCCACCCCAGGTGCCGCTTTACTGCATTAATTCTTAACACTGTTTTCTTAAGCCAGCATGTCTGGGCACAGGGAATCTACATCAAGCTCCTGAAACCTTACCTCTACCCTACAGAACAGTCTCCAGAAAATGGTCAGAATAGGTCTGCAAGGACAAGATGGAGGCAATTAGGTAAATTTTTCTTCTGTTTAAGATTTTATTTATTTAATTTGACAGAGAGAAAGACAGTGAGAGGAGGAACACAAGCAGGTGGAGTATGCGAGTGAGAAGCAGACTTCTCAGAGAGCCGGGAGCCCGGCTTGGTTGGGGCTTAACCTCAGGACTCTGGGATCATGATGTGACCCGAAAGCAGACGCTTAATAACTGAAGCACACAGAGCCCCAGCAATTAGGTAAATTGCCTCACCTTTCTGGGCCTTGAATCCTTCATCCACGAGAGGGACAAAATAGTGCATTGTCACTTCTTTTTTTTTTTTTAAATATTTTATTTGTTTATTTGACAAAGATCACAAGTAGGCAGAGAGGCAGGCAGAGAGAGAGGGGGAAACAGGCTCTCTGCTGAGCAGAGCGCCTGACGCGGGGCTCGCTCCCAGGACCCTGAGATCATGACCTGAGCTGAAGGTAGAGGCTTTAACCCACTGAGCCACCCAGGCGCCCCCGTACACTGTCACTTCTAAGATTAGACTACAAGTCCGGCTCACATCCTCTCCAAACCTAATGAGCAATCCTGAGCCAGAATCACCACATAAGCCCCACCTGGATTCCTGATCCTTAGAACTGGGAAAAAATAAATCCGTATCATTCTATGCAATTACGTTTTGGGTAATTCATTACACAGCAATAGATAGCTGATGTATCCCACGAGCTGACAAGATGGACAAGGAAGTGATTCAATGGCAAGGTCTTGGTCTGTCAGCACCCTCTCTCTTAGGGGCGCCTGGGTGGCTCAGTCAGTTAAGCAGTTAAGCAGCTGCTCATGATCTCAGGGTCCTAGGATCAAGCCCCACATCAGGCTCCCTGCTCAGCAGGGAACCTGCCTCTCCCTCTCCTTCTACTGCTCCTCCAGCTTATGCTCTTTCTTTCTGTCAAATAAATAAATAAAATCTCTAAAAAGAAATAAATAAAAACAAAACAACTTAAAATACAAACAAACAAAATACCCACTAGGTCACATACTTACTGATCATTTTTATTTTTATTTCCTTTCCTTACATATTAGAGTGTCACAGAGAAAAATTCACCCCTTCTCTCTCTCTCTTTTTTTTTAAGATTTTATTTATTTGTCAGAGAGAGAGAGAGAGCATAAGCAGGGGGAGCAGCAGGTAGAACAGGCAAGGGAGAAGCAGGCTTCCGGCTGAGCAAAGAGCCCACATAGGACTCAATCCAAGGACCCTGGGATCATGACCTGAACCGAAGGCAGACGCTTAACCTACTGAGCCACCCAGGCACCCACTAATCCCTTTTAAATATACAAATCTTCCTGTCCTTTCTGATTAAAATTTTGAGCTTCTTAATAACAGACCCTATAGGTTAAAGTGTCCAAAATCATTTATCAGAGGCAGAAGCCAGTAAATTATTAGATGTCATCTTGTTTTTCTTCCAGACATTTCCCCTTTGAAGATACCAGAGTGTTATCTAAACAAGAAAGAAAGAAGAAAGAAAGAAAGAGCAAGCAATTGGCCAGGTTCCAGAGAGATGATCAAATGGTAGGAACAGGCAAGAGAACAGCCTGCTAGGGCAGAGGAGACTTGTATTAGAATAAAGGGGATTTCCTCTTCACTTTACCCCCTAGCTGTTTGTAGTCTCTCCAGGTAGCATCCAGGGCTCACGGGCAGGGTGCTTTGAGGGCAAGTAAGCCATGCACGTAAAGGCAAGGACTCTAGACAGGCACTGGGAAGGCCCCTCAGTTACCAAGGTGCACTGTTGGCTCTTGGGGGATTCAATAAGAGCTCTCCTTTGAACTGAACAGAGCTAAAAATCAATTTAGTCACAATTGGCTTAAATCGATGTAGAAAGAGTTTTACTTGGGGATCTAACATAAAGCAATGGTGATTACAGCTGATAAGATTGGGTTGTGTAGGGGCGCCTGGGTGGCTCAGTGGGTTAAAGCCTCTGCCTTCGGCTCAGGTCATGGTCCCAGGGTCCTGGGATCGAGCCCCACATCGGGCTCTCTGCTCTGCAGGGAGCCTGCTTCCTCCTCTCTCTCTCTGCCTGCGTCTCTGCCTAGTTGTGATTTCTTGCTGTCAAATAAATAAAATATTAAAAAAAAAAAAAAGATTGGGTTGTGTACTTGCAGTTTGCTAAGAGAGTAGCTCTTCAGGGTTTTCACTGCACCCAAGGAATGGTAGCTATGTGACGTGATGGAGGTGTTAATCAGCCTGATTGTGATCTTCATTTCACATGTCTATATATGGCAAACCTGAAATACACACGTATGTTTGTCAATTAGACCTCAATAAAGCTGGGGAGAGAAGTCCTACAGACTTGGTAAATTGTAGAATCAGAAGATTTTTAGATCTTGGGGCACCTGGGTGGCTCAGTCAGTTAAGTGGCTGCCTTCAGCTCAGGTCATGATCTCAGGGTCCTGGGATCGGGTCCCACATCCAGCTCCCTGCTCAGCAAGGAGTCTGCGTCTCCCTCTCTCTCTGTGCTTGTTCTCACTCTCGTAAATAAGTAAAATCTTAAAAAGAAGAGGAAGAAGAAGAAGAAAAAGAAGAAGAAGAAGAAGATTTTTAGATCTGAAACTGATTTTTTTTAAAGATTTTATTTATTTATTTGACAGAGAGAGGAGACACAGCCAGAGAGGAAACACAAGTAGGGAGAGTGGGAGAGGTAGAAGCAGACTCCCCACTGAGCAGGAAGCCCATGTGGGACTCAGACCCAGGACCCTGGGATCATGACTGGAGCCGAAGGCAGATGCTTAACAACTGAGCCACCCTGGAGTCCCTGAAAGTGATTTTTAAGGTATTTTGTCCAATCCCTTCATCTTATGAAAATGGAAAAATAGAGGTGAAATGACCCACCCAAGGTTGCTCAGCAGGTCAGGAAAAGGAGTCTAGGTCTCCTATCACAGGTGAGTTTTCTTGGTGAAGTCATTCTGTCTTCTAGCTACAATGGCCTGAGCTCTTCAGCAGATCTAACCTTCCTTTTTGATTGTTTCCTTCCTTTTTGAACCCTCAGTTACTAAGACACAGGAGTCACCTTTTCCCAATCTAGAAAATGGGTGAGATTCCTTCTGTCATACCAAAGTGTAATTTTTAATTTGCTAGGATGGAAGCAGGGAGAAGTAAGAGAACTGAAAGTAGAGGATCCAGTTCCAGTAAACAATGGCGCCAGGGTCACTAAGGAGTCACTGTGAAGCCCGCACCCGCACCCTGCACAGTGGTGGTACACCTGATATTCTGGTCTTTAGAGCTTGGCACAAGAGCATGGGGGAAATGACCTTGTCTAATCTGTTCAGGCTGCTCTAACAGATAGATCACACATTGGGTGGCTTATAAACAACAAAAATGTATTTCTCACAGCTCTGGAGTATAAGGAGTCCAAGGCCAAGGTGCCAGCGGGTTCAGTATGTAGTGAGAGTCCATTGCCTGGTTCACAGACAGCTATCTTCTCCCTGTGTCCTCACTTGGTAGGAAGGAGAGCGAGCTCTCCAGGGTCTCTTCTGTAAGGGCATGAATCTCATTCATGAGGGCTCCACCGTCCTGACTCAATTAACCATCCAAAGCCCCACCTCCTGACACCATTGCCTCTGGGGCTAGGATTCCAACACAGAAATTTTGGTGGGCTACATTCAGTTGATAACAGACTCTATCTTTAAAATCATACAAAATTCCCCCCACTTAATTTCAGTAGGCAAAATTATGTGCTAGTCCAAGGCACTGCTCTGAGCACTGCAGAGGCTGTAAAGATGAAAAGACAGGGTCCTTGCCCTCCAGGGTTTTCCAGTCCACTTACAGAGATAGCTTTGTCAGCAACATTCCAAAAAAGAAGATGAAAGTAAGGACCAAGCAGATAGAAAAAGCAACGTGCCGAAGAAGCCTAAAGAAAGGGTTCACAGTCATTCCTGGGAAAGGCGTTTGCCAGGACCTCAAAGAATAAATAGGGTCGGGGTAGGCAGAAGCAGCTGAGGGATCAGCAGGAGCAAAGCCATGGGGGCATAACTTGCCCTCAAAGCCTGAGAGACTCCAGGAGGTAGCAAATGCCTTTTCAACACCACCGGCACATTGATCTTGGACCTCCTAGCCTCTGGAGCTGTGAGAACTAATTTTTGTTGTTTATAAGCCACCCAGTCTGATCTGTTTGTTAGAGCAGCCTGAACAGACTAAGACTTTGTAACGTAAGGATAATTAGAACAGTTGACCGGCACAGCCATTCCCAAGTAACTAAAGCTGCCCTTGTTCTGCCCTGACTTGAGAGGATGGGGTCTGGAAATGGGCAAAGCCGGAGAAGCCCAACTTTTGTGTGAACCGGGAGGCCATAGGATGATCATGATATCAAGCATACCCACAGCTTCTAGAGAGATTCACCAGTTCAAGTTTCTCCATGTCAAAGGTAAATGAGACTAGGGCCTCCTGGGTGCCTCTGTTGGTTAAGCATCTGACTTCGACTCAAGTAGTGATCTCAGGGTCCTGGGATCAAGCCCCAATTCCAGCTCCCTGCTCAGTGGGGAGTCTGTTTGTCCCCCCCCCCTTTCCCTCCCCCTGCTCAGACTTAGGTGCTCTCTCGCTCTCAAATAAATAAATGAAAAAAAAAAAAAAAAAGTAAATGATACTGAAGAAGTAACCTAACCAGCAGATGACGAAATATCTCCTTTCTTTCCCCTAGCTTCAGAGAAGTTCCTTAAACCAGTGCTTCCCAGATTTTTCCACCGCAGGATACCTACTTGTCCTGCCTTATTGGCCCTGCCTTGTATGGTAGGGAACTACATTTCCCAGGCTCCCTTGTCCTGTAGCCAATGTGAAGCACCACGGAAGCCTGGAGAGTGAGAAGAACAAAGAAGCCTGAGTGTTTCTCTTCCTACAAAGGCCCAATGTCCCACAAAGGCAGAGTCTCCTGCATGGCTCCATCCCTAGCTGGATATGTCTCCCTTCATGGTCCCAGCGTCCCTCCCTGCCAAGTTCCCCTCCCTCCCAGCCAAACACCAGCAATCATCCCTGGCTTCAGGAGCCTGGGAACATCACCTGGTCGCTGCGTCCTTCTAACCCTGGCAGGGCATTTGTTTCTGCTAAACTCTCAACTGACTCCTTATCCCTTGTTTGACTCCTTGGTTCTTCCAACACAAGCAACCAGTTTCTTGCACTGGTGTGTCTATTTTCCTGACAGGATGCAGCTGATCGAGCAGAGAACTTTGCTGCCGAGGAGCAATTTCTTTGCTATACCATGGTGGTATCTGTGATATCCCAGAATATATCTGTGTTTATTTTAATAAGAAAATAACGTTTCCCAAAAATCGCACTGTGAATTTGAAGCTCCAGAAAGCTGCCTCACATTTGTTCTGTGGCATGATTTTTTCCTAGTCCTTAGTGTTCCGATAGGGAGCTCCCCAAGTAGTCACTGACCATCTGTATAAGTCTGCTTAAGCTACCACAACTAAATACTACAGATTGGGTGGCTTAAGTAACATGAAAATATTTCTCACAGTCCTGGAGCCTAAAAGTCCAAGATCAAGGTGCCAGCAGGGTTAGTTTCTGTGAGACCTCTCTTCTCAGCTTGCTGATGGCCACCTTCTCTCTGTGTATTCCATGGTCCTTTCTCTGAGCACATGCACTCCTGGTGTCCTTTCCCCCTAAGGACACAAGTCCTTTGGCTTAGGGCTCCACTCTTATGACTTTATTTAACCTTAATTACTTTTTTAAAGGCCCTATCTCCAAATACAGTTACATTGGAGGCTTCAGGCTTCAACATGCGAATATTGGGAAATTCACACCACAACACCATCCTTGTAACCTTTTGGCAGAACTGCAAAGATTTCATGATTATTCCAGCATTTCCAGGATTTTCATAATTCCAGTAGACAGAGCCATTGTCTCCCAAAGGTCACTGCTAAAAATGAAATTGCTACCTAGGAGGAGAAGAATATCAAGTCTAGTGTTTTATTAGCCATTAGCAAATTACCACACTAAGAGAGTCATCCTGGGAAGAGAAATATTCCTGGGGGCAGGGGTAGGGAGAATGGGAGCGAGTGTGGAGCTGCTTGGGCAATAGATGGCAGGCTAGGTTGAGCTGGGGATGGGACAGTGAAATATTCTTTCCTCCTCTTACTTCTCTAATTTTTTTCTCTACGTTTATTATTATTATTATTATTATTAATTATTATTGCCTAAGTTAATTCCTGCTGTAAGGAGCAGTATACCTAAACAGGGAGAAAGCCTAATATTCCACTACTATTGCTCGCTCTGGGCACGTAGTCATTGCCACACATCTGGCTGGGTCCATCTCTTTCCACTGGACAAATAGTTATGGGCTAAGGGAGTGCTTATGTGCAGGAACAGCTGACTGGGGAAGCACTGGTCCTGGCAGGGCAGTGAACAAGAGCGTACAGTCTTGTGGAGGAATTCAGCTCCCTCCTTAACCATTCTAATAGGGTTCGCTTTGCAGGTGGGGGTTGGGGTTCGTTTAATTCCAAAGCTTCACCCGCGGGCCATTACCACTACCAGGCTGGTGACTTCTCAGTGTTGATATCAATTCCAGAGACATCGTTGCTTACGGATTTTCTGCCTTCATCAATTATTTTTCTACTTCTAGCTGTTCCTGTTCCGAATTTCTCTTGCAGAAATGCTAGAGAAATCTGTCATGCAAATGTGTTTGGAGTAAAACCTTGGAGTGTGAGTGGTAGGCCCCCCAACTTTCCAGAGGATCTTCCCAAATCACATGGGAGCTTCCCCCCCATTCCATTGTCTAGTTGTTAGAGCAAGGGTCAAAGGCTAGGGTTTTTTTGCAACCAAATGCTCCACGTTTAACTGGTTTTGTGTGTGTCCTAAATGTTGGAGCCAGCTCACCTGCGCTCTCATGGGTTCACTAGCAGTAATTCCCCAGAAGTAGACCACTGGAGCCAGAGTCCCCCGAGTGCCAAGTCTGAATTATACTCTCCATCTCTCCCTGATTTATTCTTTTTTTTTTTTAAACATTAAAGATTTTATTTATTTATTTGACAGACAGAGATCACAAGTAGGCAGAAAGGCAGGCAGAGTGGGGGGAAGCAGGCTCCCTACTGAGCAGAAAGCCCGATGTGGGGCTCGATCCCAGGACCCTGGGATCATGACCTGAGCCGAAGGCAGAGGCTTTAACCCACTGAGTCACCCAGGTGCCCCTCCCTGATTTATTCTTGAATTCTCATCTTTTATAGAATATTTTTCTTTTGTATTTTTAAAAAAGATTTTGTTTATTTATTTGTCAGAGACAGAGAGAGCACACAAGCAGGGGGAACAGCAGGCAGAGGGGGAATTAGGCTGCTCCCTGAGCAGAGGGAGCTGGATGTGGAGGTTCAATCCCGGGACCCTGGGATCATGACCTGAGCCGAAGGCAGATGCTTAACCGATTGACCCACCCAGGGACCCCCTAAAGATTTTTTTAAAAAAGATTTTTATTTATTTATTTGACAGACAGAGATCACAAGTAGGCAGAGAGAGAGAGAGAGAGAGAGAGAGAGAGAGAGAGGAGGAAGCTGGCTCCCTGTTGAGCAGAAAGCCCGATATGGGGCTTGATCCCAGGACCCTGGGATTATGACCTGAGCGGAAGGCAGAGGCTTTAACCCACTGAGCCACCCAGGTGCCCCAAGATTTTTTTGTTTTAAATATTTTATTTATTTATTTATTTGACACACAGAGATCACAAGTAGGCAGAGAGGCAGGCAGAGAGAGAGGGGGGGAAGCAGGCTCCCTGCGGAGCAGAGAGTCCGATGTGGGGCTTGATCCCAGGACTTGAGACCATGACCTGAGCTGAAGGCAGAGGCCTTAATCCACTGAGCCACCCAGGCGCCCCACAAGATTTTATTTTTAAGTAATCTCTACACCCAGTGTGTGACTCAAACTCAACCCGAGATCAAAAGTCACACACCCCCCTGACAGAGCCAGACAGATGCCCCAAGAATATTCTTGTATGGTATCTTTAGTCTAAGAGTTGTTACTCATCTCACCATCCATTTACTTTTGCTGACACTAGGTGAATAAAATTTTTAGAATTCAGTCCCTCAATGGGGTGGGGGGGGGAAGAGCTGAACAACACCCACAGCAAGCAGAGGCTGAGAGCCAAGGTGACCCACTTCAGTCCAATACCCCACTGGCCACTTGGCTGCTCAGCCCGGAGGTGGCAGGTGGTGTGATTTCACCTGGATACATACTGATTTTTCAAGTACAGTGAGGCATAGGAAACATCCAATGATCCTTGCTTCAGAAAATAAAACCAAACAAACCTAGGTGTGAACCTTAAAAAGCATGTATTTAGCATGGTTTAAAATTCCCTTTTCACAAATTCCCTTTAAAATTCCCTTTTACACACATTCATCTGTGTGCTTATATATGACAGAAGTCAAATATGTATGTGTACATTTTGTGTCTTTACTTTTTCCTTTTTTTGCAAAACTACAGTTAGAATTTTATATCAGGCTTCTTTGGTTATAAGCTAACATGAGAGGGGAGAAAAGGAAGGGCAGAAGACAGGGGTGTTGGAAGGACAACTCACAGAATCAAAGGAAGAATTAAATCACCAGGCTTTGAAAGGACAGGAATTGAGCATGTGTGTGGACTTTAGGCTCTTGTTCCAACTTACCTTCAGCCCCTGTGTTTCTGCTCAATATTTAAATGTCAAGGAGCGAGCGTCTGACAGGCTTGGGATCTGTGAAGTGCCCATCTGCATGGTAGGAGTGGGAAAGGGCCCCTGAGACTGACAGCCCCACTAAAATGAGATGAGATGGGGGTAGTGGAGTGGGACTGTTCCTTCAAAGAAAGGATGCTGGGCAAATAAAAAGAAAATCCCAGGGGTGCAGTACTATGAGCAGATACAGTGGGAGTGAGGCAGAGAGGGTGGCCAGCCAAGGAGACCAGAGGAGGCCTGAACACAAGCTGACAGCTGCGAGTCGTTTGTAACCGAACTTGCCAGGCACGGAACAAACAGCCTCACCACTTTGTGGTGACTCTGTGGGCCCCACGAAGAAAGACAGTAACTATCTTCGCTTCTGTCCCCTGGGGAGGAAGTTTGGTTCAGTGATTTCTTGTTGAGATTGGACAGCTTGAGGTTATGGCCCTGCCTCTGGCTGCGAGCAGGGATCAAGGTGACGGGTGGAAGGGGGTAAAGATGAGGCCAGGCTTCCCCCTTGGTCATGAGCTGCTCAGAATAAACACACGCCGCCGGCCCAGCAAGCCTCTGATTTCTCCAGCCTCTGACAGACACCAAAGGACTTGAGGGTGACCAGAGGGGTCATCCAGGACCCAGAAGCCCCCTGTGACATTCACCTTAAAACTTAGAGAAGCTGGGGTCCCTAGGTGGCTCAGAGGGTTAAGCCTCTGCCTTCTGCTCGGGTCATGATCTCAGAGTCCTGGGATGGAGCCCTACATTGGGCTCTCTGCTCAGCAGGGAGTCTGCTTCCCCCAACTCCCTGCCTGCCTCTCTGCCTACTTGTGATCTCTGTCTAATAAATAAATAAAGTCTTAAAAAAAAAACAAACAAAAAACTTAGAGATACTGAAAGTGTGTTGTCAACAGAGTAGCCAGAGGCCACTTGCCACTTGGCTAGAACAAGGTATGCTGCTGGCTAAAATATGCTGTCGGGGAAATACACACACGATTGGAGCGCTATGAGAAAAAGACCATAAATACCTGTTAATAATTTTTAAATATTCACTATATGTTGAAATGATAATGTTTTAGATATACTGAGTTTAAGAAAACATTAAAATTAAATTCACCTGGGGTGCCCAGGTGGCTCAGTTGGTTAAGCGTCTACCTTGGGCTCAGGTCATGATCTCCAGGTCTTGGGATCAAGCCCCATATCCGGCTCCCTGCTCACCGGGGAGTCTGCTTCTCCCTCTCCTTCTGCCTGCTGTTCCTCCTGCTTGTGCGCATTCTCTCTCTCTATCAAATATATAAATAATATCTTTAAAATAAATAAATAAAATTAATTTCAACTGATTCTTTTTTTTTTTTAAGTGGCTAGTAGAAAATTTTAAATTGGACATATGGGGGCACCTGGCTGGCTCAGTTGATAAAGCATGCGACTCTTCATCTTGGGGTGGTGGATCTTGGGGTGTGGAGATTACTGAAAAATAAAATCTTTTAAAGAAAAATAAATGAATAAATTGAAAACGTGGTTCCCATTCTATTTCCACTCCACAGCACTGTATTCTAATATCCTAGCTCAGCTTAGTAATGCAGGCTGTTTTTTTTAATTCATCTCTGTAGACTCCTTGCCCTGCACAGAGCAGGTGCTCAATAAATTTTTGTTGGGAAATGAGTAAATTATTAAATTTATTCAAAGCAGTGTTTATACCATATGTAGAGTTCTTTACTAGAGAGATAGTAAGAATTTATAACTCATAGAGTCAATACTTGTCTTTTGATCATTCAGTGCTAGTGTGAGGGTTAATATTCTTCAGATATCAAGGCTAGAGACTGATAAACTTCTGTGCCCCTTGTTTTCTTCGCCCTGTGGCTCTTTTTTTATTGTCCCTTTGAACCCGCTCTGCTTCCACAAAAAGACAATCCAGGCAAGGTTTAGACAGCTTAGCTGAAATGTGTGTTGCGTGGTAAATAAAGGTTTTTATGGAAACAGAAAGTCTCCATAAATGAGGCTGTTGAGTTATCAGAATGGATGGCGTTGTTTCCAAATCACTCTGAGTCCTGGGGAGAGTGATTCCATGAGCAGACCAAGGCCACACGGCTGTTCCTGGTGGGGCTGGGATGAAACTCTTGGACTCTTATCTGAGATCATCTTCCACTTCACAGAGAAAAGAGAGGCTGTCTGGCAGGAACCCACTCAGCTTTCCTCCCTGCCACATGCCTCACTCAGAGAAAGAAGGGGTGAGGCGCCTGGGTGGCCAGTGGGTTAAAGCCTCTGCCTTCAGCTCAGGTCATGATCCCAGGGTTCTGGGATCGAGCCCTGCATCAGGCTCTCTGCTTAGCAGGGAGCCTGCTTCCCCTCCTCTCTCTCTGCCTGCCTCTCTGCCTACTGTGATCTGTTTGTCAAATACATAAATAAAATCTTTAAAAAAAAAAAAGAAAGAAAAAAGGGGTATCCTTACTTTTATTCAGAGCGAATCTTGCCTCCTGTGACCCATGCCCAGCCCCTCCAACCCATCTGGGGCTCTTTCCTACACTTATCCTTCCCTGAAGTTTCCGTTCTCCACTACGGCTTTCTGATCACCATGCCCCAAACCTCCCTGCCCTGAGAACGATTACCCTTCCTTCCTCAGGTGACCACCCCCTCCGTCACGCTTCCCCTAACGCCCCTCAGTGAGCAGCCTCCCCACCCCTGGATATCCTGACTTCATCCTCTGCTGATACAACTCTCAAGGCTCTCATTTCACCTTGTCCTCTCTCCTGACCCTGATCTCCAACTTCTTAGTAGTCATTTCTACTTGCATATGCCACAGGGACCTAACTAACGTTCAACATGCTAAAGACACTCCTAGAATTCTCCCTCAGACCCAGTGCCCTTCATCTCTACCGCCGTTTCATTGGCTCACGGATACCTGATTAGATCCTTTTATTTCTCTTTCATTTTTCATGTACCCCTCTTCCCTCATGCCCTTCTCTGCTGGCAGCTTTTCCTTTCTTTGGCCTCTTCCAGGATCCACTTATTTCTTGCACACTCAGGACGCTGAGTGCCAGGCATTGTGCTAGGCTCTGGGGCTGTCTTGGCAAACAAGACAGACAAGTTCTGGGCCCTCGCAGGTTCTGAGGCTGAATAGAGGTCACGGATGAGTCAGCAGGCAACCTCGAGCCAGAGCCAGTGCTTTACTGGGGGGTGCCCAGAGCGCTGTGAAGACTGAGGAGAGTAGCTAACGTTCTCTGGGGAGGTTACTGAAGGCAATAGGAAGACAGTTAAGTTAGACCTGGAGGAATTATCTAGGGGGAGGAGAATTTAAGGATGTTGCCGGCATATGTGAAAGGCCAGAGCCAAAAAGGGACAGCAGGACACACTGGTGAACGAAAGGCATTCTCTAGGACCCAAGCTCACTCTGGGTGGGGAGCGGATCTGACAGAATTGCCTGCCAGGTTGCGTTAAGCTTGCTGGATGAGTTAAAGAGTTTGGAAGTCATTCCAAGAACAAACTTGAACATTCAAAGGGTTTGGGGCAGGGAAGGGTGTGATAGGATTGGTGTGTGAGAAAGGCTGCCCTGGTCTCTCCTTTGCGTGGCAAACAGCAGGGAGGGAGGCCAGAGCAGAGAGGAGCTCCAGCTCGGGGTTGTTGCCTTCATCTAGGGAAGAGGCAACGGTGAATGGAGGCTCTAACTAGGACAAACAGCACACATCCATTCATTTCTAATCTTGATTGACTTCTTGGGAACATAACATGCTAGGTTGCAGGCAATGGAGGAGAGGCCAAGATGACTAAGCCTGTTTCCGCACTGAGGAAGCTCATTGTCTGGTAAGAAATAAATTATCACCTGTCAAGTAAATAAAGGATTGCAATGCAGTGTGATAGGTGCTATGACAGAGGTAAGGCCAAACGGCTGTGGGAGTCAGAGGTGGGTGGCCCAGGAGGCCTGCTTGGGGTAGCTTCCCAGTGAGAGCCACAGTTCTTTCCCTCCAGGGGTGGTGAGTTTTTGTCTCTCTACCCTGTAAGAAGGTGTTCTTACTTCCCTCAGGAGTGAAGTGTGGTTGAAACTAGGCCTTCGTTCCCCAGCTTTTGGGAGGCTTGGCTCTGTGAGGAGCAGGGGCCCAGGCGACGCTCCCCGGGAAGGCCGCCCCCGAGACTGCTGGGATGGGCTCCACAGAGACCAGACCAAGAAGGCAGCCCTGAGTCTAGAACTTCCCCACTTTCACCCAGCATGAATTTGTTCAAGAAAGTTTTCATCCCAAAGGATTTGTTAATGAGAGTTTTACTGGGATCATTTCTCTTTTGCCTACCCAGCTCCTATGTGTTATTCAACCCACTTTCGAATTCTGTTCCATTGGTTCTCCCCTTCAGCGCAGAGCCACACCTACGTCTTCACCAACCCCCAGAAAACCCACGTTCGTGAACTGGCCTCACCACAAACTGCTGTCTGCTCTCCTGGCCTGGAACACATTCATGGCAGGTGCTGAGGGAGAAGGAGCATGTGGATCAATCAGTCTTTCCCCCCCTCATTCTGGTCCTCAGGGACCTCTACCTCAAGATTGTCACAGCACTATTCCCTCTGGCGCTTCCAATGTGGGTTTGTTCGCACAGATACGGTTTGCTTAATAGCAGTTACGGTCCCTTTTAATGGCATCGCTTCAATCTTCCCGTCATAGGGGGCTTTCAAAAATACAAATCTGACACCATTACCCACCTTGCTTAAAATCTTGCATGACTGCCTATCTCCCAAGAGATAGACCGAAGTCCCAAGCATGGCATAGGTTCTTGAAAAAAGGTTCCTTGCCAGCGTTTCTGGCCGTATCCCCTGCTTTCCACAAGACGGAGCTTTTCCATAATGGACTGTGTCCTTGTCTTGGATGTTCTGCCTTGAAAGCTCTCCCCCATCACTTTGTCTGACTGACCTTTTATCTCCACCATTCAGCATTTTCCTTTCAATGACTCCATTAGGGGGACTCCCTTGACTCACTTGCCCTGTCCCGTGAAAAAATGATACTATTAGGCATATACAACACATTGTTACTGTTTGCATTTCTTTTCTCCATTAAATAGTAAACTCTCTGAGGACAGAAATGGAAAGATTTAGCTCAGTGCCTGGTTGAATATGCTTCGGAGGGTCTCAAGAAATAGAAAGAGGGGCGCCTGGGTGGCTCAGTTGGTTAAAGGCTCTGCCTTCGGCTCAGGTCATGATCCCAGAGTCCTGAGATTGAGTCCCATGTCGGGCTCCCTGCACAGTGGGGAGCCTGCTTCTCCCTCTGCTCCTCCCCGACACTTGTGCTCTCTCTCTGTCACTCCCTTTCTCTCAAAAAATAAATAAATAAATAAATAAAATATTTTAAAAATAAATGAGAATAATTTTTATAATTTATTATTTCATTGGACTCTTAGAAAAACCTTGTAGCTGGAAAAGAAACCTTCCCTTTCCCTTCTTGCAGACAGCAGCCATGGAGAAGGAGGGCTCTTGGCTAAATTTATTGCAGTCTTACCAGAGCCATAGTCTCCTGGCCTTTTTTTTTTTTTTTTTTTTTTGTACAACTAAGGGAGATGTATCTGGGACATGTGGCCCAGCCCAGGGCCTGTGCCTTGTTCCCAGATGGTCTGAAGGGGAGAGGGCGAGGAGGTGTGTGGGCAATGAAGGAAAGGAACTACACACTGCCTGGCAAGATCACGTGACTGGGCTGGCTCAGAGGAGAGAGGTGCCTCCTGACATTTAGGCAATGCCACTTCTGTGAAGGGCTTGTCCTCGAGCAGTGTAAGAGTGCGTGCTTGATGCATCAGGAGCCTTGTTGGCAAGAGGGGGCAGGTGCCCATACTCACAGTGAATGCAGGTTGGAAAGGGGCCCCTGACCCAGAGGCTCACCTCGACCTTGGACCCCACTGCAAGACCTTGAGCCTGGCAGGAGATGAGGAGGACTTGCTGGGTTAAGTCAGTGATCGTCCAGAACATGTGATGCGGACCTGTTCTGCGGAGGAAAGGGCACATTCCCTCCTGGGATGGGATCGAGCCTCTGGTCAGGGGTGCGGTGTTCTATGAGGTGGGTTGGGCGGGTGGGGAGGTGGAACACACGGGTATTTCAGCAAAGAGGAGCAGTCCTTGGGCTGGGGAGCCAGGCAAGACTGGGGCTGTGCCAATGAGGCTGCTCTCTTATTGTGAGTTGAGATTTAAAACGCTTGAAAGCCATGGTGCTAAAAGCCCGGACGCTGAAGGGGCACAGGCGTGGACACAGAATCTCAGGTCACGCGTATAAGGTGGGCAAGGAAACACTCTTTTTTGCAGATGAGAAACAGAAATTGTGAAGCAGGCGATCGCTGACCTAGCCTTGGCTTTGTGCTAAGCCCTGTGCCAGGTACTTTCCTGAGTTACTTGGTCTGCTTCTCAGGCAGCTCTGTGCGGCTGCGGTGAGACCCCGCACTGAGAACAGAAGAGTTCGGCCTCACAGGTCTCAAAGTGTTCTTGGCTAAAGCCTTTCAAGAGGGTATCGGGAAAATGACGTACTGAGTGCAGGTGAGTGAATGTCTCATGGTTATGTTTTAGGCATCCGCGGAGGGAGGCAGAAATGCCCAGCCTCTCAAATCACACTTCAAAGGCAACAATGAACCCTTAGAAGTAAAACCGGCCCCGCATGGCTGGTTTGTGTGGGAGACAACTCATGGGCTCTTTCTAGGCTGCACAGAAAGTACCGGGAACATTAACACAAGAGCAACAGATTTCACTGAGGGTCACCTAGAAGTAGAGAACAAAGGAATAGCACTAAAAGGGTATCTTTACCCATAAATTTTTCCCAAATGGTGAGAAAGTGTTTACTGAGACCAATTACGTGGCTGCTTCCATGATAATAGGTGTGGGGGAGTTAAAACCTACAAACCTTGAGCGTTTAAGGCGTTTAGAGCAGTGCGCATGCACACACACATGCATGTGCCCGCATGCTCACGCAGGCGTGGAAAGATCTGGATGGAAACGGACGTGCGATGAAGTGGCCAGCCGTCAGGATGAGGGTGTAAAGGCTGGGATGTTCCGGGGGAGATCTGTAATGCTGAGGAGGAGCATGCAGACCAACGCCGGGTTTGCCAGCGGACAGAGTTTCATCTGGTTGTAGTTAGCGCAAGTCAGCTACGTTTCCACCTCCAATGTCTGCGATAAGGCTGGGAAACTCTGGGAAAACACTCCCGTTTAGTGATAGCTGCAAAGAGGGGAATTAAATGAGTTTATTTATCTGGAAAATTCCGTGATTTATGAGATATGAAGGAAGCAGTGTCTCCCAGTAATGTTAGGAGCCTGGGAGTGTTGATTTCTAGTTTTCTTCACTGGCTCTGTCCTTGACATAGAGGGTGACCTTAAGACCTCATTCCCTTCATTTCCTGCTACTGCCCTTGCAGCTCAATCGACCCTCTCCTTCGGGCTGACCTGCTCCCCACCTCCTGTGAGCTATGCTGTGTCCAGGGCTTAGCCTCTGCCCAACGCTGCCCTCCCCCTACACACACACACACACACACACACACACACATACACAATGAGCAGTCCTCTATTTCCCAAAGGCAAAAGAGAAGGACATTGTGGGTACTCAGCCGTCATTGAACCTGTGTTGGGTATCCCAGTGCCCCTTATTTTATTGTTCTGTATATGTGCCCCTGTCGATATCACATTTGGTTTTATCCACGTTGGACTGCAGCTGTCTAGAAGCTGGAGCAAACCTTGCTTCTGGGCTGGGCCCACAGCCCACACAATGTCCTGTGCAATAAATATCAATTGGATTATTAATGAAATTTATTGCCTATTCTGTATAGTGGTGACCACAACTGCCTATCCACGAATATAATACGATCAGAGAGTTTTGAGCAAACACAGCACCTAAAGCTGACATTGGGATTTTGTTTCCAAAATGAAAATACCTTTTTTCCCCCCTGATTAAAGTAACTACTATTGGATTAGATCAAAGTCAGTAGTTTTCCTAGAAAAGAAACACAGTTTCTTTGTGTTCTGGAGCCTGTTTTGAGTGCTGTTTTATGCACTATACAAAGGGCATACTTTATATTTTCTTTCTACTATATTTTTTCAACATGGTTTCAGGAAATATTTACACGTTGTACATATTCTGTTCTTTAGTGATAATAAGTGCCATCTATTGAGCACAAAGTATGTGCCATGCATTTCCCATTTATTGCCTCATTGATCCCTCCCAATAACTAGGGAGGACGGTTTCTGGGTGGTATGTTTGTGTCCCACGTGAATTTTTTTTTTAAGATTTTATTTATTTATTTGACTGAGAGAGAAAGAGAGAGTGCACACGACAGCACAAGCAGGGAGAGCTGCAGAGGGAGAGGGAGAAGCAGGCTTCCCGCTGAACGGGGCTCCATCCCAGGACCCTGGGATCATGACCTGAGCCAAAGGTAGACACTTAACGACTGAGCCACCCAGGTGCCCCTTCCATGTGAATTCTTATCAAAAGGACTCCACTTCACAGAAGGCTTTTAATCAGGTGGGTAGGATGACCACTAGGTGGATATCAGGAAGCTTCCTTATCCATTACCCCAGGGTTTACACGTTGGAGCAAAAGGTCATGGTGGCAAGAAAATGAAGATCATGTATGGATGGTCTCAACAATGTGAACTTCTTACCCAGGCTGACCTGACCCCCACCACTGCTGTGAGCCCAATCTGCAGCACACCAAGTCTTTGTTATGGTCCTAGTCACTGGGGAGACCAGCTAGCTCCCTGGTGACTGCTTTACTACATTGGACCCCGTTGTCATAAAACAACGTACCTCTATTTTTTCTTTTATCAGAATAGACACTCCTAAATTGTGTTTGCTTTCCGTGATTCTGCCGATAGAAAAATTGTGACGTTAGAGGTACCTGAATGTCTCAGTCAGTGGAGCATTGACTCTTGATCTCAGAGTTGTTAAGTTCAAGTCCCACACTGGGACTTAAACATCTTAAAAATTGTGAAGATAGTGAATGCCTTAAACATCCCCACGATGTCCCACAAACCTTGTTTTACGGTGAAAGAAAGAACTAGTACACTGCTGTCATAAGATTCAGTAGTCTTATCATGCTCCCCATTGTCAAGAAGTCATAGAACAGTGGTGTGCATGGGCTAGCAAAGACACAGCACTTTCAGAGACTAGTGTGCTCTACTGCAGGCTGGAGCTTGTGCTCCAAACCAATGACCAGCATGAGGACTGGTCCCTCCTGCAGCCAAAATACACAGAGCGGGGCACCTGGCTGCCTCAGCTGGTACAGCATGTGACTCAGTCAGGGTCATGAGTTCAAGCCCCATGCTAGGTGTAGAGATTACTTTTAAAAAATGCAAAATACACAGAGGTAAGAACCAGGAAATGAAAGTGGGCAGAATTATACCCAGTGACCCATTCACAAATTTTTTTGCTTCCTATCCCCACGTAATCTGTTCTTTGCTGGTTTAGAGGTTTTAGTGTCCATGGAAAGAAAGCTTCCATGGGAGACATATTGAAATACAAGCTCATACCGCTACCCGATGTTTTGTTTCCTGTGTCATCAAGCGAACAGGAAAAAGGGGGAGTTGGAGTGTTGACCGGATCATTGATCCTTCCTTCAGGGAATGTAGGATTGCTGCTAGACAATGTAGATAGGGAGGAGGATGTCTTCTACCTCCTAGGAAGGATTAAGTAGGAAGAGGGCTGCATGTGGGTACTGGGCTACAGAAAGGGTACGTTATAGTGGACTTTGGTCATTGTTTAGTTGTCCACTGCCAAATGTCCACCCCACTTATTAGCCTTTCCTAGTGAAGGAGTCCTTCCACCATGGAAGGCTGAGCCAGCATTTCCTCTTCCCACAGGGAAGATAATTTGGTTTAGCTCAATTCTTGGAATCAGAAGGGAGTGCCACAGAGATGTAGAAATGGTTACTGAAAATTTACAGAAATGGAGCCAAGTGTCCTCTAGAGGCCTCCTAGTAGTGTTCCTGAGGTGGGTCCTAGTAGGGTTCACAGGTATATGGACAGATTTGGGTTTTGCCCATTTTCCAAGCCTGATTCTCTAGTTTTCCTGGAGACCACCTTTCAGTTAATTTCTTCTCTTCTTGAGTTATCCATAGGTGATTCTGTTGTTTTTACTCAACAGCTCTGATGGGTATGGAGAGGAAGCAAGCTCAAACATGAATCTGCCTTTTGTGTCGTAAGTCAGGCTACACATGTCGTTTTTCTTCTTTCCTGAGCACTAAGTTTTCTTTACTTCACTTTTGAATAGATAGTGGATAGAATACATTCTCTCTCTCTTTTTTTTCTAGATTTTATTTATTTATTTATTTATTTATTTATTTATTTAGAGAGAGTGAGAGAGAGCACAAGCAGGGGGTTCCCCAAATAAATTCTCTAAAAATAAGAGCACAGGGGTACCTGGGTGGCTCAGTGGGTTAAGCCTCTGCCTTCAGCTCAGGTCATGATCTCAGGGTCCTGGGATCGAGCCCCACATCGGGCTCTCAGATCAACAGGGAGCCTGCTTCCCCCCTCTCTCTCTGCCTGCCTCTCTGCCTACTTGTGACTTCTCTCTCTCTGTCAAATAAATAAATAAAATCTTTAAAAAAAATAAGAGCACAGAAGAAGCACAACCTCAAGGCATGGTAAAGAAAACATATTGACGAAAGTCTAGGAAAAAAAAAAAGAAAACATATTGACAACAAGCAATTTAACACATGTTTAGTTACATCTTTCACTGAAACTGAGCTATAGATCTTAAATACCTAAAGATGATGGCAGAAACAACAAACAGAGAGAAAGGAAGGAATTATAGGCTGAGAGCTGAAATTATTTTAGCTCATTAGAAAATGGAGCCAGACTTTGGCTTTTGGTTCCCCATGAAAGGAGCTTGGGAGTTGACACTTTATCCTAGCAATAAGTAAAACCTTTAACAGACTGAAAAATCAACAATTTTTCTTGGATCTGTAAGAGAGGGGAGGGCGCAGGGCAAACTGCTGCCCCCAAGACTGGAAAGACAGACAGACACATAGAGGAAGTCATGGCTTCCTAGAGCAGAACTCCAAGTAGAATCTTGAAACCAGTGCTGGGGAGGAAAGCCTGAGCTATAACTGACAAATTTCTGGAGGCTCATGTGGACAAGTCAGAGAGTTAAAAACTCCAGGGGGACCCAGTAATGGGGGAGGTCCCTGACAATATTGTAAGATTTGCCTCTAGGAGCTATTCCAGATCCCCACAGTAAGGAAAGAAAATCCACTTAGGCTTTCAGAAGCAGGAGGAAGAAAGGAACCATCTTGAAATAGCCAGAACATTCTATCCTTCTTATGGAGGCCTGCTCTCAGGGGAAACTAGTTAACCTAAACCTAAACTGTTGTGGCAGTATTAGAGCAACCTGGGGAAGGGAAATGCCCAACTTTAGCCCACTCTAGCCATCCTGTCCCACTCACAAGGGTGGAGAGAAGCCCCGAGAATCTTGTGAAATTCACAGGGCAGGCACAGGCTCAATAGAAGACTGACCTAATCATAGGATTGTAGAATGTTTCCCCTCCTTCCATGCCTCACCAACACATTACTATAGGACTGCTTAGAGCAGTTTGTTTTACCCAGTATGTGTCCCGCCATCAAGAAAAAATTACAAGGGGTACCCAAAAGCAAAAAAACACAATTTGGAGAGCAAGTATCAGAACCAGATATGGCAGGGATGTTGGAATCATCGGATCAGGAATTTAAAACAACGATGATCAATATGTTAAGAACTCTAGTGGATAAAGTAAGCAGAGAGATGGAAATCCTAAGGAAGAGCCCTCCTCCCCGCAAATGCTAGAGATAAAAACAACAGCAACACTGTAACAGAAATGAAGAATCGCTGTGGCCAGGACTGAAGAGAGAATCTGTAAGTGAGGAGTTACAGTAATAGAATCCTTGAAAACCAAAAAACAAAGAGAACAGACTGAAAAAAGCAGAGCAGAATATCCAGGGACTCTATGGGACAACAACAAAAGGTGTACCAGAAGGGCACACCAGAAGGAGAAGAAAGAGAAAACGGAATAGAAGAAAGATTTGAAACAATAATGACTGAGAATATCTCCCAAATTAACGTCAGACACCAAATCACAGATCTAGGAAGCTCAAAATAGATGAAGCAGGATAAATGCATAGAAAAACACACCTAGGCACATCCTTTTTAAATTACAGAAAATCAAAGATAAAGAAAAAGTCCTGAAAGAAGACAGAGGAAAAACTGATAGAGGAACAAAGATGAGAATTCTATCTAACTTCTCAGAAACTATGCAAATGAGAGTTGAGTGAAATATTTACGTGTTGTGAGAGGAAACAATCAACCTAGAATTCTGAACCCTGAGAAATGGAACCAAATTTTTCTTTTTAGAAAGATTCCTTTGAAGAAAGTTCTTTTTGCTTTTTCCCTTCTTCTGCCTCCTATGTGTCTCTCCTTCCCATCATCTTTTTTAAAAAATTTTATTTTTGGGGCGCCTGGGTGGGTGGCTCAGTCGGTTAGGCATCTCCCTTGATCATGACTCAGGTCATGATCTCAAGGTCCTGGGATGGAGCTTCGCATTAGACTCCCTGCTCAGTGGGGAGTCTGCTTCTCCTCCTGCCCTTTCCCCCACTCATGCACTTGTGCACCTGCTCTCTCTCAAATAAACAAATAAAATCTTTTTTATTTTTCATCTATTTTATTTTTAAGTGATCTCTACACCCAATGTGGGGCTCTACCTCATGACCCTGAGATCAAGAGTCCTATGCTCCACCGGCTGAGCCAGCCAGGTGCCCCTCCTTTCCATCATTTAATCTCCTCTCTCTATTTGCTCTGTTATCATGCGAGTACTCTTCTAATTCCCTCTCTATCCCCTTTACAATGGCAAGATCTTGGCTTCTCTGGCTAACAGATTTCAATAATATTCACCACAAGTGTGCATTATATTGATAAACTAGTGAGTGTCTGTTTCCTGAAGAAGTGCTATTTGGGGGGAAGCCAACAGTTTGCCCCTTCCCAAACAATGTGCCTCTTTTTGGAACCATGCAAAGACTATTGGAGGAAGAACTCCCTTCCCATCCTTTCCCCAGAATTAGATTGGATGGTAACTTCCATGTATCCAGTAGAAAAAAAGTCATGCAATGGTAAGCAGGGATTAGGAATGCTGGTGTTGCGCTTGTTTGAAGGTTTCCCTGGAGCCCATGATCAAAGCTCAAAGGTGGGCACAGGGAAGATGGACAATGACAGGGAAATGGAGGGGAAGGAGAAGGCAAAAGGGAGACACAGGAGATGCAGGAAGAAAAAAATGGGGCACTGGGGTGGCACAGTTGGTCAAGCATCGGACTCTTAATTTTGGCTCAGGCTGTGATCTCAGGGTTGTGTGATCAAGCCCCAAGCTGGGCTCTGCTCAGCGGGGAGTATGGTTGAAATTTTTTTTTCCCTCTGCCCCTCCTCCCCATGCTTGCTCACAATGGCTCTCTCTAAAATAAGTAAGTAGAGGCACCTGGGTAGCTCAGTCAGTTAAGCATCTGTCTTTGGCTCAGGTCATAACTCCATCCCAGAACCCTGGGATGGAGCTCCTCATGGGGCTCCCTGCTTAGCAAAAAGCCTGCTTCTCCCTCTCCCACTCCCCCTGCTTGTGTTCCCTCTCTTGCTGTCTCTCTGTCAAATAATAAGTAAAATCTTTAAAATATAAAATAAAATAAAGTAAAATAAATAAAAGCTTTAAAAAGAGGAAGAAGAAAAAGAAGGGGCACCTGGGTGGCTCAGTCAGTTAAGTGTCAGCCTTCGGCTCAGGTCATGATCCCAGGTCCTAGGGTAAAGGCCTATATTGGGCTGCTTGCTCAGGAGGGAGTCTGCGTCTCCCTCTGCCTCTCTCCAGCACTTGTGGGCTCTCTCTCTCTCTCAAATAAATAAATAAAGTCTTTTTTAAAAAAAAAAAAGGGAAAACTTCTTCTGCAGAACCTCCAAAGGAAAAAAGCCTTTAGAGAAACTGGTTTCTAGGCATCTGGAGGTCTCGGCCGGTAGAAAATGTGACTCTCAGCCTCTGGATTGTAAGTTGAAGCCCCATGTAGAGATTATTTAAAATTTAAAAAGTCTTGGGGTGCCTGGGTGACTCAGTAAGTTAACCGTCTGTCTTCAGCTCAAGTCATTTTCCCAGGGTCCTGGGACCTAGCCCTGCATGTGGGGAAGGGTGTGGTCCCTGCTTAGCGGGGAGTCTGGTTCTCCTCCCTCTGCCCCTCTCCCCCTGCTCTAGCTCGCTCTCTCTCTCAAATAAATGAGTAAAATTTTTTTAAAAAATAAAAAAAGTAGGGGCGCCTGGGTGGCTCAGTGGATTAAGCCGCTGCCTTCGGCTCGGGTCATGATCTCAGGGTCCTGGGATCGAGCCCCGCATCGGGCTCTCTGCTCTGCAGGGAGCCTGCTTCCTCCTCTCTCTCTGCCTGCCTCTCTGCCTACTTGTGATCTCTCTCTCTGTCAAATAAATAAATAAAATCTTTAAAAAAAAATAAATAAATAAAGTATTTAAAAAATGATCTATCATGATAATAATGGCTTACATTGTAGAGTACTATATAATTTATCAACTGTTTTCAATTATGCATTTTTATCTAATCACACATTTCCTACAAGGTTGGCATTATTATCTTCATTTCAGTTTAGGAAGCGGAGGCTTAGAGGCTTTGCAACTCATCCAAGCTCTCCTGCCTCCTAAACTGGTGGATGATTCTGTAAGTCCGCCACACAGCACTGCCTCTCCGGGGTGTGCAGATTGCGCCGCAGGAATTTCTCACCTTGGAGAAAAAGAAGACGCATAGAGGAGGGACCCTGGACAGAAACAAAAAGGAAAGGGGGGGTCTGTCCTCAAGTCCAGGGTGTCTGAAAGGAAATCTCTGCTCCTCTGGGTGACGCTCACAAAGTGGGTTTCTGAATGGGTGCGTGCTGGTTGGTCTCCTAACTTTGGGTTTCTTTGCTAGTCTTGAAGATTGGTGGGACCAGGTAAATCCTAGACTTTGTTCTTCACAATTGAGAAATACGAAGACGGCATTTTTGAAAGTTTACTGAAACCTTCCCTTAACATGGAAAATCCAATGTTTTTGTAAAGTTTTTCTTAATTTATTTCATAAGTCATGTGTGTTTAAATCCGACCCTCCCCATATCTGTATTTCTCACACAATTCAACAAAGAAGGTGTACTTGAAATTTTTCCACATTAGAACCCATCAGGGACTTGCCATGTTTTATTTTATCTTTTTAAAGATTCATTTATTTATTTGAGAAAGAGAGCACGAGCAGGGAGGGGACAGAGAGAGAGAGAAAGAGAGAACTTGAAGCAGACTCTCCACTGAGTATGAAGCCCAAGACAGGGCTCGATCCCACAACCCTGAGATCACAACCTGAACAAAAACTAAGAGTCAGATGCTCAACCAACTGAGCCACCCAGGTACTCCTTATTTTATCCTTCAGAGCATTCTTCTTCTTCTTCTTCTTCTTCTTCTTCTTCTTCTTCTTCTTCTTCTTCTTCTTCTTCCTCTTCTTCTTCTTCTTCTTCTTCTTCTTCTTCTTCTTCTTCTTCTTCTTCTTCTTCTTCTTTAAAGATTTTGTTTGACAGACAAGTAGGCAGAGAGTCAGGCAGAGAGAGGAGGAAGCAGGCTCCCTGCTGAGCAGAAAGCCCGATGTGGGGCTCCATCCCAGGACCCTGGGATCGTGACCTGAGCCAAAAGCAGAGGCTTTAACCTACTGAGCCACCTAGGTGCCCCTGCTTCCTGCTGCTTCTTTTTTTAAGTAATCGCTACATCCAATGTGGGGCTTGAACTCACAACCCTGAGATTAAGAGTCACATGTTCTATCAATTGTGCCAGCCAGGCACCCCAACTGAGAGCTCCTGTGGTTTATTTTAAAGCAATTTTATAAATATGGTGTCTCAGTTATGTCTCACCACAACCCTGGGAGGTGGTGCATCTGTTCCCCATTAAACAGGTGAGAAAACCGAGGCTTATAGAGGGACAGCCACTTGCCCAAAGACACACAGTGAATAAGTGGTTGAACTAGGACCTGAGATCAACGCTTAGATCTAGAAATCCGGGAGATTACAGTTCACATTTAGAAAGGCACCTCAGGAGGCATCTGGGTGGCTCAGGGGCTGCCTTTGGCTCAGGTCCTGAGGTCCCAAGTCTCCCTGCTCAGTGGGCAGTCTGCTTCTCCATCTCCTTCTGCCCCCACCCCCGCCTTCTCAAATAAATAAAATATCTAAAAAACTGAAAAAGAAAAAAAGAAAGTCACCTCAGTGAATAGGTTAAGGGAAGTGGGAGGCAGGGAATATTTGCTTTGCTTTAGGGTTGTTTTTACTAAATCCATTCTCGAGACTGATAGCCCAGAGTAGGGGTAAAGACGGGAAGTAAGAGGATGCAGTTTTAGAGAATGTTCTTCAGAAACACTTCAGATCGGGGCACCTGGATGGCTCAGTCAGTTAAGCATTTGGCTTCAGCTTAGGGTCCTGGGATCAAGTCCTGTGTCGGGCACCTGCTGAGAGTCTGCTTCTCCCTCTGCCTGCCATTCCCCCCATGCTTGTGCGCTCTCTTTCTCCTTCTCTGACAAATAAATAAATAAGTCTTAAAAAGAAAAGAAATGCGTTGAGGGCTGCCCTACTGTCTCAGTTGGAAGAGTGTGCGATTCCCGGGGTTGTGAGTTTGAGACCCACGTTAGGTGTAAAGATTACTCAAATAAAAAAACTTTATTTAAAAAATATATATAATTTGGGCACCTGGGTTGCTCAGTGGGTTAAGCCTCTGCCTTCGGTTCAGGTCATGATCTCAAGGTCCTGGGATCGAGTCCTGCATTGGGCTCTCTGCTCAGTGGGGAGACTGTTCCTCCTTTCTCTCTCTCTGCCAGCCTCTCTGCCTACTTGTGATCTCTCTCTGTCAAATAAATAAATAAAATCTTAAAAAAATATATATATATATAGTTTGTTTATTTACTTGCGCTAGAGAAAGAACGTGCAGAAGCAGGGGGAGGGGGGACAAAGGAATAAGCAGGCTCCCTGTTAAGCAAGGCAAATAAAAAAAAAAAAGTGTTGAGATCAGAGAAGCGTCTCCTATCCTGAACCAGCCCCAAGCACCTGACTTATGCTAACTTATTAGGAGTCTTCTGGTTTGTGCTTCTATAACAAGGCAAGAGGAAGGAATGTCAAGGTCTTTGGAGTTACAAAAACTGCTATGCTCAGTTTTGCTGTGTGTTTTGCAAAAGGACACATCTATGAACAGATTTAAGTCACCATGCAAACAGCACTTTCCACAGAAATTCCTGTTTTGAGGATGGATTTCAGTTCACAGTTATAAACGAACTCTAAGAAAGTGGTTTTTTTTTTTTTAATATTTTATTTATTTGACAGAGAGAGATCACAACTAGGCAGAGAGGCAGACAGAGAGAGAGGAGGAAGCAGGCTCCCTGCAGAGCAGAGAGCCCGATGTGGGGCTCGATCCCAGGACCCTGGGATCATGACCTGAGCCGAAGGCAGAGGCTTAACCCGCTGAGCCACCCAGGCGCCCCAAGAAAGTGGTTTTTTGTGTGTTCTGTTTTTTTGTTTGCAGGTGTATTTAAACATCCTTTATTTGGAGAGATGGCAGCCAGACAGAGAGGTTCTGAAATTCTCACTTGCTAGTGAGATAAACATCAGTCATTGTCACTCCAGTCATCTGGATGGTACGACAGATCTGGTGAAGGGCAGACCTCGCTGGAATTCAGCCTTACCCAGTGAGGGGATCCATCGTGTCAAGGATATTTTAATTGGCTGTCTGCATTGTGTGGACTCATTAGGTAATTGCCAAGCTTCTTCACTTTGTGCTACACAAACCTGGCCACTGAAGATGGCATTAGGGAGAGAGATGCTGGGAGCAGAGGCTGTTGGACGAGAGACAGACGGAGAGACCATGGGGACAGGGCCAGGGAAGGGGGCAACACCTGGTGAGTGGGGTGGAAAACAAAAGGCGCTGAGATGAGAGAAAAAAAGGCAGCAGAGGGGAGAGCACAGGAGGGGCTCAGGCTAGGGGGGCACTGGAAACTCCTGCAGAATTCAGGGTTCCCAGAAGATGGGGAGGAAGTATAAATGGACAAATGAGATCAGGACAGGCAGAGCAAAGCTTCAATAGAAGCAGATAGGCACAGAGAGCGGCCCGCAAGGGGAGAGGGGCTGGAGGGGTTGAGGTAAGAGAGGACTCGGGTCCAAAGGGATCCTGGGGAAATGAAGGGCTGGGGTGTGGGGCCCAATTTAATCCTGTGGCGGGAGTGAGATGCACACAAGCTGGAAATGCTGAGCCTGGTCCATGGGAGACAGAGCAAGATATCAAGACAAAATGAGGGAAATGACTGTTCCCCACCTTGTACTAGGATAAGGATAAGAAGTGATGGGGACTGGGGGCAGGGGGCGGTTCTGGGCAAGGAGGCTCAGGTCATCTTAACATGAGGCAACCTGGCCCTGGAGCAAATGGGCCATGATTCCAAAGACAGCACTTAACTAAAAGAAAAACAAAAACAGCATTATCAGTGGTGGATTTCTCATCTTGCCTTGCTGAAGAAAGTTCTCTAGAAAATAAAAATATCTGAAATCCAGCCCACCTTGTTAAGAAGTCACCCATATGCAACAGCAATAAAAGGGGGAGGTGCAAATATCCATCAATAAAAAACAATCCTTTGTTTGTCTCTTCGTTATAAGTTTGCACCATAAAAAAAAAAATCACTCCTATTTTCCCACCACCCTTACTAGTCACCATTTTACACTCTGCTTTTATGAGTTTGGTTTTTTTAGTTTGGTTTTTTTAGATACAACACACAGGTGGATGTCATACAGCATTTATTTTTATCAGTTGATCCATTGACAGGCACTTAGGTGGTTTCCATATCTCGTCTATCGTCAATAAGGTAGCAATGAACATGGGAGGGCATGAAAATAAATATATAAGAAACAAGTAACACCCAGAACTAAGTCATACTACCCAACAGATAACAACAAGAGATAAGGACAAATACGGAAAGATAAATGATAAACCAAGAGTATGACTTCAGCTGAGATGAATGTACGTCCAAGCGAGGTCACTGCGGGAAGCGCCCCAAATTGTGAACAGTGGCTGTGCGCTGGGTGAGTGAGGTGGAGGGAAGGAAGGGAGAGGGACAGAAGGCCTCTCCACTTACTCCAAATATTTGGTTACTTGGAAGGAAAAAAGTCATGAGACGTTGCGAAAAGGATGGCCCGGAAGGAGAGACAGCAGAAACAGGAGTCTTTCTACATTTGAAGGATCATCCACACGAAGGGAGAGAGTGAAGGTATCTGGAACCGTCTGTGGGAATCTGTATTAATCTTAAGGGGAAGTACCCGGTTGAGACTGGGAAGGGACGGGGCACCGTTCTTTCTGCAGAGTGGGTAGAAACTAGAAATAACATGTTGTGACTGATAATAACAGCATGTTGGGTCTTGTCTGGAGATCTCAAACACTTCTAAGGGACACATCTCTTATCCTTGGGAGACAGGCCGATAGCATCAGCCACAGAGAAATTAGGGGCTGCTGGTGTGACCACCCAGTGAATCATTAGAAAGCCCAGCATCAAAGCTCTCACTTGGAGCCTGCCTGGGTTCTGGAACGTGCTGCCTCATACTGTCTTCGAGCTTTAGCTCTGACAGCCACCTGCAAGCTGAGCCTGGCTGACCTGCCTAACGTCTGCTCGCCTCAGCTGAGATGTCACTTCCTCAGAGATGCCTTCCCCTGACTTGCTCTTACTCTCACATGCTCTCCTTGACCCCCCACGGTGTGACCTTCTCTCTGTGGCTGGGGCTGGGTTGACACTTCTCCCGGTGGGCCAGCACAGCCAGAGGCGGGGCCTGCCTCCTCCTCTTCGTTAACTGCCCCAGATCGGACACCAGTGTTTCCACAATCACTTCACTGTGGTTCTCTCTCCAACCTGGCATTTGAAACTTGGTGTTAAGTGGGTGGGGTAGCCAGGAAGGGACTGGAACAAATCCCTGCATTTCCAAGGCAGGTCAGCCGGTGACGGCTTGAACCCGCAGGCCCCTGTGGTATGTGTGATTCAGTGCCCTCGGCCTGGCATTTAGCTGTTCGGTGAGACAAACGCCTGCCCACACCCGAGACTCCAGGTGCTGTGCGGCAGGCCTGGTGCTTAGAGGCAGCACTGGGCCCGACCCAGATGGGAGGGAGGGACACAGGTGACTGTATCCATCAGCCACGTGGCCTTGCCAGGCTCCAGGGAGCCAGAGAACAAATGAGGGGTGTTGCCAAGGAGGGTGAATGGCACCCTTCCTCTTGCTCCCCCGCCCTGTGGGAATGACTTGCTGAAAATCCCTCTCTGAGGCCCAGGGGAGTTTTCAGCTTTCCCCTGTTCTCTGGGAGGGAGGGTATAACCAAACTGCCGAGCTCTACCGGGGGCCCTCCCACCCCCTAAATAAGGCGATACAATGGCAGCAAGCAGGTGTTTGCCCCCAAGCTGCTCTCCCACCCCTGCCTGTGTGTAGGAGTCAGCCAGAGGAAGAGGATGCCTCCCAGAGGGTGGAAAGAGGGGAGGGGTGGGATGTCGACTGAATGAAAGAGAGCCAAGGCCTGAAAGGTGCCCCAGATGGTGCCCAAAGGGAGATCCCGTGTGCCAGAGCTGGGGGGCCTGGTTCTGTGGGCCAGCGGCCCCTCCCCCGCCCCCAGCTCCCTCTGGAGCTCTCCTTCACAGGACCCTTGTGACCCAAGTCCCAGGGTGGAAAGCCTCCCCCCAACCCCACCCGCCCCGAGCCTTGCTCAGCGCAAAGACCAGCCTACCCCTTCCTTCCCGTGAGCCCCCACGGTCTGCCTCCTCAACCAGCCTGAATGACTCACTGATGATGCCAGCGCTCAGGGCCTTCTGAAGGGGAAGCCCACGCTGCCTCCCAGGGACTTCACTCGAGTTTTGTTCCCTGGAGTTGCAGGGCATTCTGCCTGATGGCATTTCTAGCATTTCTAGCATCCTGGGAAGCGGCTAAGTTGTTTCCTTTACCCCGACTACACTTACCTCAGATCGAAATCCCAGAGTGACAAGGCTGGAGGTTTAGTCAGGGTTTAGTCAGGATTCTGAGGTTCTGTCTGCCTCTGACTGTTCGACCAGGAGCTTCCTTTGAGTTGATGGATTGCAAGTGAGAACCGCTTTAGTGGTTCAGTCCCAAGTCAAGTCCCTCAGTCATGGACCCCTGAAACGGTGGATTCCCCAAACCAATGGACAGGAGTTCGGGGAGGCAGGGGTGCATTTCCCTGGGGGGGGGGTCAAAAGCAGACGAAGATTCCTTTGGGGACCTGGGAGAACCTGGATCGCTGGGTGTTCTCTGGGTAAATAGACTGCTGCCCTCCTCTGGATAGAACTGGAGGGACCCCTTCCTCCTCAGCAGCCCCCACCCCATCCCTACTGTGGAACATTGTTATTTTTTCTTGATGGAATGAGAAGCACTTTTCAAAGCTACTTGTGAACCTTCTCATCTCAGTGCTAGTGGGCATCTGAGAGCTGAGATCACAGTGTCTTCCTCCAGGTGAGGGAAATGAGGTCACAGGTCAAGAAATGCAGATTTTCTCAGAAAACACCGATTCCATGGAAGCAGCAAGGCACAAAACCATAAACCAGGGACTGTTGAACCAGATGGCTCCAGAGCTTAAAGGTCAGGGGTGGGTGTTTTCTGAGGAGAGCCTCCCCAGTCAGACGCATTCTGGCAGGACAGTCTCACTCAAAGCCTTCAGAATCCCCTCTTGGAGAGTGATGATCCGCCTGCTGGGACTGGGATTCACGTCACCCTCCTCACTGTAGGCTGGTGGCCTTCTGACATTTCCAGGCCCTACAGCAGCCTCAGACTTCCCAAATCCTATCGCCCATGATCTGCTCTGCCATTTGCTAGCTGTTACCCGCCCTCTCTGAGCCCCGGGTCACTCACTTGTATGCGGAAGCCCCAACAGGTAACTTAATAATTAAGTGAGAGAATGTAAGTATGAATGGCCCCAGCAGATCGGAGGAGCTCTAATATTGGTTTCCCCGTTTTTTAAAGTTTCCCTTAAAGAAAAACGGGGCTGGGGAGTCAATGGCTGCAGACTTCCCCCCCCCCGGCCGCAGTCTTGACAGGGGGAATGCCAGCTCCTTCTTCCTGACCATTTGCCCGTTTCTGCCATGAGGTTGTAGTAGATGGTCTCAACCTCGCAACAGGTCGACAGTACTCTTGGTCTGTGTGGCTCAGGAAACGGAGGCTCAGAAAGATGAAACAATTTATCCAAGGTCACAGAATTCCAGAGGACATAAGGCTGGTCTTGAGACTGTCAGTCCCGTGTGGTAACCCCAAGACAGTGTTACCTGCCCTTCGCCCACTACTGCGGCAGAAAGGCCGACTCGATCCTGGGCTCCAGCTCCCAAGAACCTTGGCGTTATTTTCCTGGGGAGGCCTACTCGGCCACCCCGACGACCGACCCAAGAGGTTTAGGGTGAAGGTCAGGGGTTGGCCGAACACGGAGGCAGTGTCGGGCTCTGTCTAACTGTGATGGGCACTGGGCTGAAACACTCTATGTGGTCCTGGGGGGGAGGGTGGCTGGCTCACTGAGGGGTGGGGAGGCACTTGCAAGCTTTCAGATCCCGTGCTGTTCCGTAAACAAGTGCAACCCTCAGCTCCCTGGAGGGCCGGGGGAGCAAGTGTGCGCATCTCTGCCTCTTTCCCAGCAGCTGCTCTCGGGAGGACACAGCCCCGCCATCTCCACAGCCCTCCTCCCAGCCCTCCCCAGCCCCCAGCTCCAGCCTCAGGAAGTGGAGCTGCTGAGAATCTCTCCTCCAGCCCCGCCTCCCGCAGAGAGTGTCCTCTGCGTGAGCATTTCCTGGCCTAATTAAGCTGGGTAATGAGTAGCTAAGAGGGAGGGGATAAAAGCCCTAGGCGGCTTAGAGAGGGGACAGTTTATGACAGGGGCGTCTGCAGCTGGTGACACTCTTAGGGAAGTTATTTCTCATAACCCTGGGAAGTTACATGCTGTTGCCACAGCAGAGCGAGCCCCAAGATAAGCGCAGGGAATTTTGTGACCGAAGGGGAACCGGCGAGGGGTCTTGAGAGGGAATGGGTGCGGTGGTGCTGTGGGTCTGAGGAAAGGACTGATCCCAGCTGCAGAGCAGTCCCCGAGTTGCCCAGGCGAATGCCCTTGGCTTAGCCCCAGGCTGGGGTGTCCTTGCTGACCACGTGTGACTCCCCGGGCCTTAGGTTTTAGGTTTCGTTTGAGTGACAGGACTGTGCAGTGTGGGCAGTTTCCTAAGACTGTGTCCGGCTCAGAGTAAGAAAATCTGAGCCAGACGCTGATCCCAGCTCCCTTTGGACCCTCTTTTAAGGTGCTCAAGATTGTGTCCTGGAAAATACCAAGTGTCCCAGCAGCCCTGGCCTGGAAGACAGGGGAAGGCTGACAATGGCTGGCATTTAAGAGACCCTCAAAGGCCAAAAGCGGACTGTTTCTACCCCTAGCCTCAGCCCCAAGAGCTCAGAACCCACCCCGACTCCACACCCTCAGCCTACTACCAATTCACCTTTTGTTCTTAGTCTGTTTTATTTGTTTGTTTAAATCACTTTGCCCTCACCCAGAGTTGGCCAGCATCCCTCACCTACCCTACATCCCTAAATCGCCACCCCCCAACGCCTCACCCTCCTACCCCCACTCCCCGCCCCCTGGTGTGGCAGGGTAGGAGGAGGGGTTGGGGGAAGGAAAGCTGAGTCAGGGCCTGAGTTCTGGAATGGGTTCCATCATGAAAGCCCCTGTGTGAACTTGGGACGTCCTGACCTCTCAGCCATCATTTCCCCACCTGTAAAATGACGGCTTTGCCTAAGCCTCCAGTAGGCTAAGAGCCCACAACTCCACTGGCCATGAGTAGCGGGAACGGCCAAAACTAGGTCACATTTTCCAAGCCTTTCAAATTAGGGGACAAAACTGCACTTTTACACTGAGGGACGACTTGCTCTGATTATCAGTAGAGAAGAGCTGTACCAGCAAAATGTTGCTGATGAAGGAGGAGCTCATTCTCCTGCACCCTAGAGTCAATATTTTCATTTTCTAATTTTCTTTTCTTTTTCAAGTAGGCTCCATGCCCAAACGGGGTTTGAACTCACGACCCCGAGATTGTCGAATGCTCTACCTACTGCGCCAGTCTGGTTACCCTTGACCCTTTCCAGTTTTCTAAAGAAGACCTGTTTCAGGCCACATCCTCAGAGTCCTGCTGCCTCTATTGCATTCTTGGTGGCCAGAGCCCGGGGTCCACGGCCACAGGGAATTTACAGAGACCCTCGTTTCTTCACTCTCTCCCCTCTGCTGGTCTCCTAATCTCATCTACCCCCTTGGCCTGCTTCTCTTTCTTTTTTTTTTTTTCTCTCTTTCTTTTTAATCCAGTTTTATTGAGATGTAATTGACATGTAATGTGGTATGAGTTTAAGATATACAGCATAATGATTTGCTATATGTATACATTGCAAAATGCTTCTTTTTCTAAACGAGAATAGTCAGATCACAAATAACCTGGTGTCTCTCATCTTCCCTTCTTCCTGTAGTTGTCCCTGGAGTGGAAGGAGACTTGGTGGCCAGATGCCTGACCAGGGAGGATGGGCCTGAACTGCACCCCCCACTCCCACCCCGCAAGGAGCGCTAGGGATCTCAGAATGCGGGGGTGGGGGCAGTCTCTGGATGTCAAAAGAAGGGAGAGCAGTCCTGGGAGCTTCCACTCAGTGACCTGCCCACCCTCCCCTGGGTGGCCAAGCCCAGAAACCTCTGCATCCTCCAGTCATGAGACAGCTGGGCAGGCCCTGGGAGCCAGCCCACTCTGAATGTGTAATCCTGGTTAAAAAGAGAAAGGGGAAAAGATCCCATAATTTCCCAGGACACAGACCCCTAAAACCTGATACTCTTGTCAAGGGAGTCCTTTCACTGCAAGAGGCAGGGAGAGAAAGGGAGAGAGAGGAAGAAAGAGAAGGAGGAAGGAAGGATGGTGTGGGAGAGGCTAGGCCGCTGAGCACAGCTGGAAGCTGAGTCTTCCTTGAGCCACCAGTCCTGTCCTTGGCCTGAAGCTGACTCTTGAGAAAAGCCGAAAGGAAAGGTCTACCCAGCGTGAGGGCAGCCTTGTCAGGGGTTTCTACAGGTCTGCCGTCCCCTCCTTGGGAGTCTTTGTCCCTTCTCTAGAGGACTGGCAGCTTCTTGCCTTCCCTGCCTGTTGTTGGAAGGGGTCAAATAATGCATTGATAAAAATGCACAAAGGCTTCAACGCAGACTCCTAAGAAGCAGTTCTCTCCTTCTTTCATCCAGCAAAAACTCGATTTACTGGGTGGGTGAAAGAAATGCTATTCCCTGTGGTCAGATGTGTGGGCAGGGAGGAAACAATTCCAGCCAGACTTGGAAGGGAGCCAGGTGCTCACCCTTGTTCAACTGCAAAGAATCATGCATTTATTAGGCTAAAACCATAGAAATTTGGGGAAGCTGCTTTGTGGTCAGCTCTGTGCTAAGCGCAGTTTGGGAGACAGTGAGATATATGGCAAACCCCGTAAGGCATAGCCTCCCACGTGGCTTGAACAGCAAGGCTTGCAGCCTAGACAAGAAGGGAACAGCATACAAAGAGGTCCAGTATGGACACATCAAATGTGTGCTCGGGCCCGTGAACAGTCCGCTAGGCTGGTTCTTTTGTATCTTACAGGGAGGGCTTCCTGTAGTTGAGATACTTCTGATACCACTCTCTGAAGCAGCAGGTACTGAGCTCCTAGGTAGGCCAGAACCTGGGTCCCGCACTGGGGATGTGGCTGGAAATGAGCCACACTCACCACCCTGGTCTGACTTCATTCTCATCCATGCACTTCTGTATTTCATCATTCATTCGTTGATGTGCCATCGGTGCTCAGAAAGGAATGAAGGCAGCTTGTAATCAATGGCAGCATACCACAGAACCAAACCCCAGGTTGATGTTGAGATCCATGCTATAAAGGAAAGTGGGGCAAGAGAATAATGACAGCAGAAAACCTAGATTCAGGCAAGTAACTGAACCTAACAAGTAACTTGTTACTTAGGCAAGTAACTGAGCCTAAAAATCAGCTCTGAGCCACCCGGTGGTGGTGTCAAAAAGGGAAAGAGTTGGGGCACCTGGGTGGCTCAGTGGTTTAAGCCTCTGCCTTCGGCTCAGGTCATGATCTCGGGGTCCTGGGATCGAGCCCCGCATCGGGCTCTCTGCTCAGTAGGGAGCCTGTTTCTCCCTCTCTCTCTGCCTGCCTCTCTGCCTACTTGTGACCTCTCTCTCTGTCAAATAAATAAATAAAATATTTTTTAAAAAAAGGGAAAGAGTGTACGTGACAAAGAGGAAGTGTTTCTTGTGCAGGTCCCTTCTCTGAGGAACCAACATTCAGGCTTACTCACCACCCCATCGCATACATACTCGGCCATGATCAGAAGCCTGTGGTGCCATAGAAGCATGGAGCATTCGGCTCCTTTTCACATGTGTTCTCTCATCTGGAATGTTCTGCCTCCTTCACCTGAGTGAAGACCATTGGCTGTACCCTGCTCTGTCACAGCCCTTGAAGGACATGGTGGCTTGTCATTGTTTCTTTCCCCACCGTCTGAGCTTCTCCAGAGCAGGAGCCCTGTCCTCATAACCAGATTCCCAGGCCTAGCACAATGCCTGGTCTAGAGTACCCGACAATTATTTACTGTGAACTTTTTTAAAAAAGTTTTATTTATTTATTTGACAGAGAGAGAGAGAGAGAGAGAGCACAGCAGGGGGAGCAAGAGGCAGAGGGAGAAGCAGGCTCCCCATAGGGCAGGGAGCCTGATGTGGGGCTCAATCCCAGGACCATAGGCTCATGACCTGAGTTGAAGGCAGATGCTTAACGACTGAGCCACCCAGTCACTCCGATCTTTTTTTTTTTTCCACTTAATTACATGCTAAGCACCATGCTATTTTTTTTCTTTGAGACTTTTAAAAAAAAAATTTTATTTATCTATTTGACAGAGAGAGATAGCGAGAGAGGGAACACAAGCAGGGGGAGTGGGAGAGGGAGTAGGCTTCCGACCGAGCAGGGAACCCAATGCAGGGCCTGATCCCAGGACCCTGGGATCACGACAGGTCTAAGGCAGACGCTTAACAACTGAGCCACACAGGCACCCCACCATGCTAATTTTCTTGCCTGTATTTAACTCTTACAATTACCCTGTGACATGGGGGCTATTATTGTGGCCATTCTACAGATGAAGAAGCAGAGATTAAGTGACTTGCCTGTGGGCACAGAGTGTGGAGGCAGTCTTCTAACTCAGGTTGGCCTTACTTGAAAGCCATTGGAGGGTATGAGGCATTTTTCAGTCATGGCCTTTTATTGGAATTATTTTTATCTTGCATTAGATTAGAAAGAGGGAAAGTCTCTCTCCCACAGGGGCTAGCACAGTGCTTTCCATATAGGAGGAAGCTGTGAAAGATTTTCTGGCAGCGACAGCTGGTAACAAAGACAAGTGGAGAATTACGTGCTGGTTTGTGGTGCAGTAAGGTTGAACTTTACTTCGCCCTAATTAGCCAGTTGGTTTAATCACATTTGTGGTGCTCACAGGCCTTAGAAGTTACAGCTGGAAGGGACCTTAGCACTTATCAACTCTGACTCCCACATTTCACAGCCAGAGAAACAGTTGCAGGAATGAGATGGCTTGTCCAAGGACACACATCTCATTAGTTATAAAGCAAGGGCAAGATCAGAGCAGACTCCTACCACCCTGCATCATTCTCCAATCTGATTCACAAATTCACCTCCTTTCGATTCAAATCAGATGAGATGAAAATCCAACAGTGGGAAATTTCCTCCAGGGCAGTGCCCCTGGTAGGAGGGGGAGGGGGAGGTTAGCCCTTCCTGCCCGCCCTTTAACAGCAGCTGCTGCTCCCCCTCCCCCACCCATCCACCATATTTGAGAGAGGGCCCACTCCTTGCCTTCTTCATGACTATGTCTTCCTTCTCAAGTTCTCTCTTGCTTAGAAGAAAGGGATCAGTGAGCATTGATCCTTCTAACACGTACTGACTCCCTGCTACTCGCACAGCCTTGGTTCAGACTCCTAAGAGGAGACCTGTGCTTGCTCCCAGCTCATGAGGCGGTTCTTTGCCAGGGCCTGTTTTGCTCCCAGGGGACACTTGGCAGTGTCTGGAGACAGTTTGATTGTCATAACTGGGGGGTGGGGGGGGAGTGCCACTGGCATCTCGAGAGGCCAGAGATGCTGCTGAAAATCCTATAATGCACAGGATGGGTCGCCACCACGAAGAATTCCTTGGTCCCAAATGTTGGTAGGGCCTCGGCTGGGAAACCGGGCTCTCCAAGGAGGAGGGAAGAACTGTCCACAGACATCCTAGAGAAGTTTCACCTGCCTCCTCCCATCCCACACAGTGAATGGGTCTACTTTGACCTCTTCAGAGTCACTGGGTTTGGTGCCTGCCATTTCCATTGTCCATTTTCCATTTGGTATTTCCATTTTGTCTCCTACGGAATATGAAAAAACAATTTTATCGAGCATCAAGTGGGGCCTCAGCAGAATGCTTGGTGTGTGAGGTGTGTTCCATTAACTTTGCCTTGTCATTTCACTTCACATGAGAAGTATGGAGCAGTTGAATTTGTGGGGTATTACCAAAGGGACAACAAGCTCAGACAGGTTATGGGACTTGCCCAAGGTCACACCGCCATTCACTGTTTTTTGTTTTTTTGGTTTTTTTTTTTTGAAAGATTTTATTTTTATTTGTTTGACAGACAGAAATCACTAGCAGGCAGAGAGGCAGGCAGAGAGAGGAAGGGAAGCAGGCTCCCTGCTGAGCAGAGAGCCCGATGCTGCGATGCGATGCGGGGCTCTATCCCAGGACCCTGAGATCATGACCTGAGTCGAAGGCAGAGGCTTTAACCCACTGAGCCACCCAGGCGCCCCCTGTTTTTTTTTTTTTTTTTTAAGATGTTATTTATTAGAGAGAGAGAGGGAGAGAGAGAAAACACAGGAAGGGGGAATAGCAGAGGGAGAAGCAGGCTCTCCATGAGCAGGGAGCCCCGTGCAGGGCTCTATCCCAGGACTCTGGACCTGGGATATCCCAGGACCTGAGCCAAAGGCAGACATTTAACCAACTGAGCCACCCAGGCATCCCACCATTCACTTATTTCAAACCCAGGTGCCAGCTATCCAGTCTTGTGCTGCTGCTACTTTCCGCAAAATAGCATTGAGCCTGCAGACAGATTTGTAACACTTGGCAAGTGGAAGCCAGATTTGCTTCCTCTGTTCCACTCCCTGCTTGTCCACAAAATAGTACAGGAGACCTCTGAGTTGTATGTCAAGTATACCTCAATTATAATCTTTTTAAAAAAAGAACTCTCTGGGCGCCTGGGTGGCTCAGTGGGTTAAAGCCTCTGCCTTCGGCTCAGGTCATGATCCCAGGGTCCTGGGATTGAGCTCTTCATTGGGCTCTCTGCTCCGAGGGGAGCTTCCTCCTCTCTCTCTGCCTGCCTCTCTGCCTACTTGTGAGCTCTGTCTGTCAAATAAATAAATAAAATCTTAAAAAAAAAAAAACCTCTCAGGAACTAGGGAAGTTGGAGGTAAAGACAGGCTGGTCTACTCACTTCCCAGTTTCAGTGGCTTAAGCTTCAGAGGACTCAGGTGAGCCAGCAGTAACCCAAATTTAAACTCCAAATTGCCAAGGAGTCCTCTGGGGGAGTCCTCACTACCCAGCTCCCAGCACAGCTCCCCTCCCTGAAAGGAGGCACTCTGGGGTTCCTCTCCTGTCTCCCCCACCCACTGAGGTCTTCAGTAATGGCTACCATGGGCACTGGGGACTTATTAAACAGCACCAACTCGGAGCTTCTGACTACTGAACCCAGTCTGTTGTGACAACCTTTATTTTGGTAATAAGAATACACCATGTGTGTGTATGTGTGCGTGTGTGCGCACACGCTGGTGCTTGTGAGCGCAGGCAGGCTACCAGAAAGGTGGCCCTTATTCGAAATTTTAAACTGGGCCTTGGCCTCCTGGCCTCTTGGAGCGGCTTCCTGTTGCCCTCCATCCAAGGGATCTGCCTCCCTCGCGTCCTGGAATGGAGCTGGCCTCCTCCTGGCTTCTGCTCAGATGAACCCCTTGCTTCTAGCTCTCTCTTGCCTGGCAGAGGGGCTCTGAGCCAAGTGGCCAGACCGTCACTGGCTCCAGGGCTGTGGATACCATAAACTCATTTTCCTTGGGGACACAGAGCTCCACGCATTACTTTGAGAAAGCACAACTGTTTTGTTTGAAATGGCTCTGGGAGGAGGGAGAGCCCAGGGCTCTATACACATGTTCCTCCTTTGCCATTGGTGGGGAGCACGGGGGGGGGGGAGGGGGGCCATGCAGGGTGTGCTGGGGAAGCAGGCACAGGAGGGGAGAGGCGGCTGCAGCTGCTGCGGCTGGGAAGTTTGGCTTGGGGAGGAATGGAGGGAGAGAATGCTAGGAAGAAGGGGTGGGACTTGGGGACAGGGGCGGTGTCACGGGAGAGGAGGGAGCAGGTGGTGACTTGTTTATCTGCTCAGCTGTTTTGTGTCCAGGAGCCTGGGAGAGAGACAGAAGCAGCTGGGAGGAGAGAAAGCCACCCGGCCAGGGGCCCTCCTGGTCCTTCTGCCCTAGCCACAGGTTCTGAAACCAAAGCAAAACCACCGGAGAGTGATTCACGGGGGGATAGCCTGCTGTCCCCCGACTCAGAAAGGTTTCTTTGGGGCCCATCTGCGAGCCTCCGCGGTGCAAACACCCTGGCAATGCCCTCCCGGCCTCGGCGCCACGGTGACTATGGGTAGGCATTCCTGCTGGGTTACGCCAGGCACACACTCACATAAATGTTCCTGGGCCTCAGTGTGCTGTGCTCCCGTGTGTGACTTGTCACGGTCCTTGGGGGGCCAAACCAGCTAGCTCTTCGCCTTCATATCAGCCTGGACCAAGCCAATGCAAACCATCCCTGGCGGGAACAGGATAGCTGAACCCACCCCTGCTCTGGTCGCCCCCGTGACTCCCTTCACTTTCAAGTCAGCTCAGTTTGGATTTCCCTCTTCAGCTGCCCAAGACCTTATTGGTCCCCTTCGCGCTTCACTGCTTGCCTTATTTGCATGCTAAATCGTTTGGCAGCAGGGCTGGGCGGCTGCTCCGTAATTTGCCGTGATGTCTTTTGACCTGGTTCGTAAACACACCACCCCTCTCGGCACAGTAGGGTCCGGAGCAAAGTCACGATTTCGTTTATACTGCAGGTTCGGAAGTTTGCTTGGTCCGCCCCTTGGCTCTTTCTCCCTCTTATTATTTTCTTGTTGTTTGTTTGTTTAAATGAGAACATTTACGGGAACCTCCGTAGAGGACTCCCTTTCCCTCCTCCCCTGGTGGCGGGTCTGATGCCAGAGGACTTTTTCTGCCTCCGTTTTGGCGCACAAAGCCGGGGCATCTCTGTTGACAAAGGGCCTGCTTCCCTGGCACCGAGCCTGGTGGCTGGGAACTGAGGACCGTGTACGAAACGCAGATGCCTTTGGCGGACGTCTCCGATGCAGTTGGTGGCCGCCGGCTCCCCGAAGCAGCCAAAAACAACAACTCAGGAAGACCACAAGTCCCAGCTTGCTGCTCTCTGAGCACAGTGCCCCCTTGGAACTACGGTGCCCACAGGGTGGGAAGCCTGGCAGAGGCCTGTGGGAGGACTGACATACAGATTTGGGCAAGGCAGAATAGTGAGACCGTCTTGTGCGGTGGTGAAGCAGACAGACAGCCTCCTGGGAGAGGCTGGCCTGAGTGGGACAGGCTGGGTGTGTGGGGTCAGCTTCTAACTTCTAGTTCGCACCTGCTTCGCTGCTAACGAGTGAGGTGGTGGAGGGCCAGGCACCTCCCTGCTCTGGGCCTTGCTGGGGAAAGTGTGGGGTTGGAGGCTCTGATTTCAGAGTTCTTTTCTACTTTCCAAACGTTCTTGCTTTTAGAATGCTAATTTCTTTGCCTGTAGCCCATTTCCTTCTTGCAGAGGCCAGGTAACCCAATAAAATCACCCTTCCCCGGTGGTTAGTAACACAGCCAGCTCCAGTGACTGCTTGTTTTCCTGACCCCAGAGGCTCTGGCTGTAGCCCCAGTTAAAACTTTCATCAGGAGGAAGCTCTGGAAGCTTCGCTCTTACAGGTCAGGAGTTCCAAAGGGCAGAAGAGCCAGGATACCATCGTTCAGCGCTTCCTGGGCACGTTGGCCCTTCCACACACCTCCTGCACCGTGTAAGCCTTTGCCTGCTGAGGGAAGTGCCCTGAGCGCCACGGATACCAGTCACATCACTGCTCTTGGGTTTCAGATGTTTGTTCTGAGCGCTTAGTCTGTGACCGACATTGCTGGACCCGAAGGAGTACCAAGGACGGAAATGATCTGGTTCTGATCCTATACAGTTGACTGACCTGTTGGGGGCCAGAGTTTACGTATGAGACCCTGAGAGGACAGTTCTGTCATTCATCTCCCATGTCTCCCTACAACCTTAATGAACATGGGAAAAGAAGGTGCCAGTGGAATTTCTTCCTTATGTTTAAGAAAACTGGCTATGATAAATGTATCCAGGTAGATTGTACTTAGAAAAGCTTTGTCAAGTGTGTTTGCAGTCGGAACAATAGTAATACCAGCTACTGTTTACTGGGTGTCTGCTATATGGGCCATGAATGTTGGCAGATATTTTACATATATTATCTTACTGGGTTCTTTTATGAGAGAGGTGCTATTAAAATCTCCATTTTAGGGGCACCTGGGTGGCTCAGTTGGTTAAGCGACTGCCTTTGGCTTAGGTCATGATCCCAGGGTCCTGGGATGGAGCCCCATATGGGGCTCTCTGCTCAGCGGGAAGCCGCCTTCTCCCTCTCCCACTCCCCTGCTGTGTTCCCTCGATTTCTGTGTGTGTCTCTCTGTGTCAGATAAACAAACAAAATCTTTTAAAATAAATCTCCATCTTAGGTGAAGAAATTTATGCTCAAAGATCAATACATTTTTGGCAGAGCCAGTATTGAACTCCAAGGTCAGCACCAGCCTTTTAGAGAAATTTTAAGCAGTCTTGGCTGCTATGGCTGATTCTTTTTTTTTTTTAAGAATTTTTTAAAAAAATTTATTTATTTGGAAGACAGAGATCAGAAGTAGGCAGAGAGAGAGAAGGAAGCAGGCTCCCTGAGAGCCTGAGCGGGGCTCGATCCCAGGACCCTGGAATCATGACCTGAGCCGAAGGCAGAGGCTTTAACCCACTGAGCCACCCAGGCGCCCCTGATATGGCTGATTCTTTACTTGCAGATGGTATTTCTCCTGGAATTGGTGATGCAAATGCCCAAGGCCCAGACCCCTGTGGTCCCCACTCCAACCCTTTGCAACCCAGCAGCATGAATCTGACTGCCTGCCGAACTTCTTGGGAGCTGGCTTCTGAGGTTTTATGTTCTTCCATTCTGTGTGCTGCTGGTCGGGCTTGATGACCCTCTGCCTCCCAGGGATATCAATACAGGGCTCTCTGGCCACGGCAGGGAGCCAGGCTTCTGCGGTTGACTGCGTTGCTTGCTTATCCCAATCAAATTTAAGAAATTTATGAGTATCTATTGTATGCAAAATCCTACAGTAATGGGGGTTTTGGTTGGAAGATAGATAAACCAGGCATGATTCTTCTCCTCAAGGAGATTATAATCTCCAAAAATATTCTTCAAATCTGTATATTTTTAAAAGATTTTATTTATTTATTTGACAGAGAGAGAGAGAGATCACAAGTAGGCAGAGAGACAGGCAGGGGGGAAGGGTGAAAGCAGGCCTGCTGAGCAGAGAGCCCTATGCGGGACTCGATCCAAGACCCTGAGATCATGACCTGAGCTGAAGGCGGAGGCTTAAACCACTGAGCCACCCAGGTGCCCCCAAATCTGTATTTTTGGCCCACTTTTTCATATGAGTTACATGATAGTTTTCTCAAGTTCTGTAAAGTTGTTCCCTGGTGTTTTATGGAAAATAGGCTAAGTCTGCCAATTGACTGGGAAATATCAACCTCATTTTTGATCTTTAGAGCCAGGAATGACTCTCTACTCTGGTAAATGGTTCTAACTTCAGGGCCCAGCCTTGCTGCCCATTATGATACTATGCTATTTATTTTGTCCAGCTTTGAGATGAAATTGACTCATAACATTGTGTAAGCCTAAAGTGTACAGTGTATTGATTAATAATTTACATCTTGCTGTACTTTTTTTTTTTTTTAATCTTACTGTACTATTAACTGTTCCTTTTCTTGCCAAGAGGGATGCCTGGGAGGGGCTTCCGCTTTCCTTATAAGGTCTCTCTCTCTCTCTCTCTCTCAGGGGCTGCCTGTATGGGAGACACATTTATCTTCACTCCAGGTCACCATTTAGGAATCCCACTTTGGTTGTCCAGCCCCAGAACTAGTTCTTCCTGGTCTGGTTCTAGGAGCCTCAGCAGTCTGAGCTCATTCAAGCCTCAGAGTCCAGGCTAGAATAGCAGGGAAGCCCAACAGCTGGGCAGAATGGCAAGGGAGGGGACCAGGTGGGCAAACCTTCACCAACAGGGGCGCCTGGGTGGCTCAGTGGGTTAAGGCCTCTGCCTTCCACTCAGCTCAAGTCATGATCCTAGAGTCCTGGGATTGAGCTCCACATAGGGCTCTCTGCTCAGCAGGGAGCCTGCTTCCCTTCCTCTCTTCTCTGCCTGCCTCTCTGCCTGCTTGTGATCTCTATCTGTCAAATAAATAAAGTCTTAAAAAAAAAAACCACAAAAAAAACTTCAGCAACAGAGGCCGTGGCTTCAGGTCTTCATACTATGGTCATCCTCATTTGGTCTGTAAACTTCTTGTTATGAAAGGTTTTTTTTCCCCCATTTAAAAAGAAATATTTAATTTATTTATTTGACAGAGAGAGAGAGAGAGATCACAAGTAGTCAGAGAGGCAGGCAGAGAGAGAGGAGAAAGCAGGCTCCCCGCTGAGCAGACAGCCTGATGTGGGGCTCAATGCCAGGACCCTGAGGTCATGACCTGAGCCTAAGGCAGAGGCTTTAACCCACTGAGCCACCCAGGTGCCCCTCCCCATTTTTAAAAAAGATTTTATTTAGGGGTAGTTAAGTGGCTGCCTTTGGCTCAGGTCATGATCTCAGGGCCCTGGGATAGAGCCCCCTCATCGGCTCCCTGATCGTTAGGAGCTTGCTCCTCCCTCTCCCTCTGCTGCTCCACCTGCTTGTGATCTCTCTCTCTCTCAAATAAACAAAATCTCTTTAAAAAAAAAAATTGTACTTATTTGAGAGAGAGCAAAAGCATGAGGGGGAAGGGGCAGAGGGAGAGGGACAAGCAGACTCCCCACTGAGCAGGGAGCCTGATGTGGGACTCAATCCCAGGGTCCTGGGATCTCAGCCCGAGCCAAAATCAAGAGTCAGGTGCTCAACTGACCGAGTCACATTTTTATTATGTTTGAAGTACACACAGAAGAGTAGAAAGAATAGTACAAGGAATATTCATATACGTACCACCCAGATTCAAAAATGATTAAAATTTTGCCATATTTGCTCATTTATCATCTATCTACGTACCTACCTATTATCTCTATGTTTCTGAATCCTTTTAAAGTAAATTATAAACAGTGACTTTTTTCCTTTAAGTACATCTCCAGAGTAAGGATATTGCCCTCCATAGTCATAATACCATTGTCACACTTAACAAAATGAAAATAATTATGTAATTTAATCTAATAAAAAGGCCATATTCAAATTTCCCCATTTGCTCCCAAATATCTTTGAAGTTGGTTTTTTGAAACGAGGACACAATCAAGGCTCATGCATTTGCATTTTATTGTTATTTCTCAAAAATCTATTTAATAACTTAATAAATGGATTTAATAAATAAATTATTAAACTTAATATTAAATAACTTAATAAATTATTTAATAAATCTATTTTAACAACAACCACAATCACTTCATCTTTTATAGTTGTCGATTCTCAAAGAGACAGGTACTGACCTATATATCTTACGTACTATTCCAAACCATGAATTTGTCTAATTATTTCCCCAGAGTGTCATTTAACTTGTTCCATTATCTGTATACTCCTGTAAACTGAAAGTTAGATCTAAAAGGTTTGCTTAGATTCTGGTTAAAACTTCTTGGCCAGACATATGGTTCTGTGTTAATAGTGGAAGCTGTCATCAGCAGGTTTTTTCCAGGGTGGAGGACAGGTGAGAAGGGGGCGGAGTGTGGGCTGGAAGGTTCCTGGGCCTTCCCTCAACTGGTTACCATAACAAATCTCAGAATGTGTGTCAGGGTAGAAGGGTCATCCTTGACGGGCTAGGAGGCTAGGAGCTTGAGAGGCAGGCTCGGGCTCAGGCCTCACTGCTAGAAAGGAGTTGTTCAGACCCATGAGCCACAGCTCAAGGCCCTTCCCAGGAGCTCAGTGGCAACTCTGGCCCCCTTGTTCTGGATTTGGGTGGCAGTGATGCAACATGCTATAAGGAAAAAGGACAAACTTTGGAAGCAGAGTGAGCACTGCAATTTTTCAGCTTTTTGGTCTCAGGCAAGTCACTTGAACTCCTGGAGCCTTGGTTTCCTCGTCGGTGAAATGGGCCCTATAATTATCCCACTTAACAGAGTAGTCTTAGGGATTAGCACTATGACCAGGGATACCTGGCATGCGGTGAGTGCTCAGTAGATGGGAGCTACTGTCAGTGAATAGAGCTTTGGGTTCAGTCCAGGGCCCGGGGCCAGTACTTGGGGCTGCCCCCTCACCCTCCCACAATAGGGTGACTGAGTACTCTTCCCCCAGGTGCTGGGGTGGGGTGAGGCTTGAAGCAGCTGTAGCCCTTCCTGACATAAGGGACTATTAATTCTCTAATTAAAACAAGCCAGTGGGTGGAGGCTGGCACAAACAAAGCCATTTCCTAGGTCTTCAGGGCTGGCCACAAGTATGTGGTTTGCCAGGTGACTCTCTTTGCCTGCTTCTTAATTTAATCCAGGATGGCTGCTGGAAGTCCATCTGCTGTGGCAAGGTCTGTGCCTTTGTCCTTTGTTTCCTTGGTTAACCTCAAAGTCTTTTCTTCTATGGTTTTTAGGTCATATCATTTGTGCATAAACTCTGGAGTTAAGATGAGGAAAAACTCAACCTCTGGATTTTGGTTCAGGTCATAATCTCAGGGTCGTGGAATCAAACCCCATGTCGGCTCCGTGCTCAGCATGGAGTCTGCCTGAGTTTTTCTCCCTCTGCCCCTCCTGGGGCACGGGCACATACTCTCACTCTCTCTCAAATAAATAAATAATTTTCTTTAAAAAAAAAAAAGATTTATTTATTTATTTGACAGAAAGAGCACAAACAGGGGGAGGGGCAGAGGAAGAGGGAGAAGCAGGCTTCCCACTGAACGGGAAGCCCTACACAGGCTCTATCCCAGGATCCTGGGATTATGACCTGGGCCCGAGGCAGGTGCTTAACTGACTGAGTCACTCAGGCAACCTCCAATAAATAAATCCTTAAAAACAAAAAAAACCCGTGCCAACATAAACTGATTGAATGTAGCTTTCTACATGAGAAACCCACCCCAAAATATGGTTAATGAATTGAACAAATGATGGAAAGCAGGGAGGTGTCCCCGTTGGCAATAGGAGTTATGATTCGAATGTTACACTTTGGTCAGGATGCTTTTGGTTTCAAATAACAGAATGCATAGGTAGAAGTGGCCTTAGCAATAAGGACATATCTTGTCTCATGTAACCAGAAATCCAGAAGGAAAGGTCTGGAGGATGTGGCAGCTCAGCACTCAGAGCTCAGGGCTCTGTTTTAGCTTCTCTGTGATTCTCTCTGTTTTGCCCTCATGATCACAAGGTGGCTGTTGTAGCACCAAGTATTACGTACTGTTGTGACAATAAACAAAGATGGCAAAAGAGGGGAATCTGCTCCAAAAATCCCCCGGCTGATGTTAATACCCCCTTCTGTCTCTGACTAGCATGGGTCATATGCCTACTCCTAAGTCAGTTAAAGAAACCTGAGTCCCCAGAATGGATCAGGCCAGTCATATTTCACTCCCTAGGGTCTGGTGCACCTTCCCTGAAAACATTGCCGTTCTGAACGAAATGGTCAGGATCAAAGAAAAAATTGGGGAGATAACCAGCAGTGTCTACCTGAGTAACTACAGAAGTCATCCTCAGATCGGCTCTGTCACAAGCTCCGTGAGAAGTGTGTCTGCATTGAGTCTAGCAAATTTAAGCCAAAAAACAAGACTCGAGAAATACCATCTTCATGTGCAAGGAGAGGTAGATTCCAAAGAGATTGCAAGAAAAGAAGTAAACTCTGAGCTTTCTTTGACCACATCAGGTACAAACCCTAATCATGAAGTTTCAAAATAAGACATGTGGCTTTGTTTTCAGAGAAGTTTGCTCCAGTAAAAAGAGCAGCTCCTTTTTGGTAAGAACCAAAAATTATCTTTGTCACAACAAAACAGCCACAACGGCTCTGCCATCTGCCAAGAGCTGTGCAGACAGGTGCCTGGGGCTGGAAGGCAAACATTTGGGGCCATGGTTCTGGGGCCCCCTCCTGGGCGCCCTCACTGATTTCATGAGGAACTAGCAAGTACATGTTTGTCTGAAAGGAGCAGGTAATAGTTTTGCCTTGTGTAAAGGAAGGTCCAATTTTGCCCAATCTCCTGATTTTTCAACAGGTTAAAATTTGGGGCGCTGGATGGCTCAGTGGGTTAAAGCCTCTGCCTTAGGCTCAGGTCAGGGTCCTGGGACCTGGGACCTGGGATCGAGCCCTGCATCGAGCCCTGCTCAGCAGGGAGCCTGCTTCCTCCTCTCTCTGCCTACCTCTCTGCTTACTTGTGATCTCTGTCTGTCAAATAAATAAATAAAATCTTAAAAAAAAAAAGAGGTTAAAATTTAAGACTTTTATCTGAAATCATCTCATTTTAGAAAACTAACAAAAACATTTTTTTTAATATTTTAAATCTGGTGGACCAAACACAACATCTGTGGGTCATATTTTGACCGGCAGGTAAATGAGCATAAAGGATATGATTGGGGTAATGGAAATGTTCTAAAAGTATTGAAGATAATGCTTGTACAGTTCAACTTGGTAGGTTTACTAAAAATCATTCAATTGGACAGTTGAAATAGATGAATTATGTAAAATATGCCTCAAGAAAGAATAATTTTTAATTTTTTTTTTATTTTTATATTTTTTAACTTTCAGACTGCAGACCGCTTATGAACTAGAGTATTTATTCCTAAGCCCTGCTTTTGGTTTTGTAAAGGCATCGCCCCTGCTGATCCCTGAGGATCGACAACCTCAGTTTACAAGGGAGGGAGTAGAGCCCAGTAGTTACCATGTGGGCCACAGGGTCAAGTGAGTTCAATTCTACCTCCCCCAATTACTAGCCAGGGGACTATAGGCAAGTTAATTCTCTAAGCTAGTTACCTTCCTGAGACTCATTTTCTCATCTCTACAATGGAACGGTAATAATACCTAGAAAATTGAGTGGAATAATACAATACATGTAAAACATCTGGCACAATGTCTTATTTTTTTTTTTTTAAGATTTTATTTATTTGACACAGAGAGGCACAGTGGGAGAGGGAACACAAGCAGGGGGAGTGGGAGAGGGAGAAGCAGGCCTCCCTCCAAGCAGGGAGCCTGACATCGGGCTCTATCCCAGGACCCTGGGATCCTGATCCAAGCAGAAGGTAGATGCCTAACGACTGAGCCACCCAGGCGCCCCACAATGTGAGTCTTGAAGAAATAATATATTTGTTTTTAGGAGTTCTCACCAAAAAGCTTACCCTACGTATTTTGAACCCGGACTGTGGGTCTCTCCTTCTCCTTCCTGTCTGTCTCCAGCTGTGGGCCGCGTGAGGGGCAGGCCAGCTGGGGGTCCCAGGCCATGCGGAAGCCTGCACTAGCCATCTCCCCTTGTTTGCCCTCACCCTGCTGCCCTCCACTCCACACCAACAAATGCTGCTTCTGAAAAGGCCACGGGACACTCCCTTTCTCCATGAAAGTGAATTCTAATCTTGGTGTTTTAGAGATATTCCCCACATGTCACCGCAGGAACGGCGCTTTGGCCCTCACGGGGCCCCCTGTGGACTGCCAAGCGTAGAGGGCAGTGAGGCCCCACCAGCAGAGCCCTCAGCACCCTTGAGAAACCTAGGAGGGGCCCATCTGCAAGCTAGGCACAGGCACCCTGGGGGCGAGCATACGGGGGCCTTTCGGACCCACCCCGTGGGGTTCAGGAGATGTGAGGAGACCCTGCCTGCTCTCCCAGGCCAGTCTGGATCCTGGACCCTAAAAATGTAGAGGAGAGAGAATCAGTTCCCTGGGCTGTGTGTCCTTTGCCTCGCTGGGATTCTGTTGGTCTCTCTGATCCTATAGGCACCCCCTCCTGCCCACATGTGGTCTCCTGATGCCTGGTGCAGTCAATGAGCAGCCGGGCCTCCCACCTGAATCGGGCCTGTTTCCTGGCGGGTCAGCAGGTCCTCCGCCGGCACTGAGGGGTTGGGCTGAGCTGGGAAGGGGGTGCGAGGGTGAACCTCTGTGCCCTGTCCAGTCAAGCTGCCTCCATCAGGTATGTGTGCAGAGGTGGGGAACCCCTTTCTTCCTCCGCCCCTGAGGGGGAAGCTTTCAGTTCACATTGGGTGTTGGGGAATGTTGCGGGGGGGGGGGGGGGCAAGGGTGGGGACGGTGTAGAGCAGAGCAAGACTCAAGCTGGAGGTGTGATTTTGGAAACTTAAAACTGCAGATCTGGAGGCGTCCGCATGATGAGGAGAGATAAGTGCTGGCTTTTACGGTCCGGAGCCCAAACCTGCAGCAGGAATGATGGCCCAAGCTGGTGACCATTTCCCCGCTGCCTCGGTCTTCCCCTTTCTGAAGGCCCACAGTGGTTGAGGCCTGTGCGGCGCCACTGAGAACCCGGCCGTGCGCTGCCCGGGGGTGTTCCTGTTGCACCGACGACGGAGCTGGTCCGGCCTCCCCAGCAAGAGTTGGGGCGCCTTCAGGACTGGGATGGGGCGGCTGGTACTACCCTGACCTCCAGCTTCTTGATGGCATCAGATGACACCTACTTTGCACCGGGGGCCTGGTCTCTCAGCTCTTACGGCTTTACCCTCACAATGCTTAGCCCAGGGAGGCCCTCAGTTCATAGGAACTCAAACGAGTGATATTTTTTTCATTAATAAAGGACAAGAAAGACCTTTCTGAAAATTTGCAGGGGTGCTTAGAGGTGCTCTGCTGATAACACAGCTGTCTTCACCATTCCTTCCTTCACCTACGAAGATGGATTTTTCTTAGTATTTCTTATTCAGTAATGCCCTGGGATGACTTGCAGCCTTCTGACATTCATACATCCATGAAGATAGGACCTTTAAAGAAGTTAAATGAGGGCGCTTTGGTGGCTCAGTTGTTAAGTGTCAGGTCAGGATCCCAGGATCCCAGGGTCCTGCGTCCGGCTCCTTGCTCAGCCAGGAGCCTGCTTCTCCCTTGCCTGCTCTGCCTGTTGCTCCCCCTGCTGTGTTCCCTCTCTCTCACTGTCTCTCTCTTTCTGTCAAATAAAGCTCCACGCTGAGTGTGGAGCCTGATATGGGGCTTGACCCCGTCCCCCCAAGATCACCACCCCAGCCGAAACCCAGAGTCAGATGCTTAACTGACTGCACCACCCAGATGCCCCGGTGTCCTCCTAAGAAAAAGAAATTTGGGCACACAGCGGGAACCAGAGGGGCACACACACACAGAGGAAAGGTCACAGAGAGGCAGCCACCTGCAAGACACGTGGAGAGCCTCAAGAGAAACCGGATCGGCTACCACTTTTTGATCTTGGACGTGTGGCCTCCAGAACTGTAAGGAAGTAAATATCTGCCGTCCAAGCCCGCAGTCTGTGGTACTTTGTTGTGTTGTTTCAGGAGTCATAGCAAAGCAATACAAATAGAGAAGTTGAGACCCCCCAGAAGGGAAGTATCTTCTGTCACAGATTAAGTGCCCAAACTTTCTGGAAATCCCCCACTGGTATGTATCACGTGTGTGGGAGTTCCCAAAGGGGCACTGCAGTCCAGCTGTGTCTTGGGCTTACACTTTCTGATATACATCAACAAATAGGGTCCCTGTCTCCATCAAGAATTCTTTCCCTAGGGGCTTCTGTGCAGCTCAGAGGGTTAAGCGTTTGCCTTCAGCTCAGGTCATGATCCCAGGGTCCCGGGATCAAGCCCCGCATCAGACTCCCTGCTCAGCGGGGAGCCTGCTTCTCCTCCTTCCTCTGCCCCTCCCTGTGCTTACACTCTCACTCTCTCTGTCAAATAAATAAATAAAATCTTAAAGAAAAAGAAAGATTTCTTTCCCTTAAAAAAAAAAATTCTTTCCCTGACCGTGGCCTGTCCGAACTCTTTCCTACTCTCTCACACTCTGCCCCACATCATGTAAGCACCCCCGTGACAGGTGTCATTTCACATTGTATGGAAGAATAGGACATGAGCTGCGCACGGTTGAGAGGACCCCCGAGAACATTCTCCCAGGGGTTGCCTCTTTGCCTAGGTGGACCACACTAGGCAGTCCGTTCATGGGCTGTCTGTTTTAAGCTGTTGGGGCCATCCAAGTAGAGGTAGGGGTGGGCAGAGGTGAGCTCCTAAGCACCTGCCAAGAAGCTACATGTCAGGGTGGGCATACGGAGATGTGAGTCTGAACAATTCATGCGGAAAGACTAGGGAGACATAAATGGGCAGAAGACCAAAAGGCAGCTAATGAGTGGAGTCCTGATTGGCCCGTTTGGACAACAGCCTGTTTGTTGACGAGATCCAAGGGGAAGCTGGGGCCCCAGGGGCCTTGGGTAGGCAGACTCCCTCCACAACTCAGTCCCCAGAGTTCGTGTGCCTCACACTCTCCCCTTCTTTTCTCCTACAGGTGCCTAGAAAAGCTGCTTTTTCACCTCAGTTCCTGTTTCCCGGGTCTGCTGTGGGTCATCCTCTGCCAGCTCCCCCCCCCCCACAACATTTTATTTATCTGACAGCAATAGAGCACAAGCAGGGGGAACAGCAGAGGGAGAGGGAGAATCAGACTCCCTGCTGAGCAGGGAGCCCGATGTGGGGCTCTATCCCAGGACTCTGAGACCATGACCTGAGTCGAAGGCAGACCCTTAACTGACTGAGCCATCCAGGCGTCCTTCTTTGCCACCTCTCGCCCAGTCATGTAGGATGTGAGCTAAGTACATGAGGACTCCTTTCAGGTTTTAAAAAACATTTTGCAGTGAGTAATTGCAGGCACCTCTTGGTTTATTTAGATGTGCTTTACTTGTATTCTGGAATAGTGTTTTCTGGTAGGTCTTGAACTTACATAGAAGAGCACTTTTGAGGATGGGATGGCCTGCCGCCCTCCCCAGTGAACACGGTGCCCACCCACAGTGTGTTATTGGGTAGTACCTGCCAGTGTCGGCTCAGAGCTGACGCTCCGTGAAAGGGCACCTGCCACTTCCCTTTATTACCCGCCCAGTTTGCCTAACCTAGCTGGTCCTTAGCACTGCATTTGTGCGTATCCAGTACTGAAGAGTTTGTCGGTAAGCCCTGGAGACTTGGTGGCAACTTGGAGAACTGCTAGGATAAACCTAGGGACCTCTCTCTACCTTCTGGAATGCCTCTACTCTCTCCCCGTACCAACTCTGCCACTCATCCCAGTCATTTATAGGAAGGTGGCGTTATACAAGCTAGGAGGCACGATGGTTCTCAACCTCGAGCAGGCATCAGGATCATCTGGGGGGCTTCTTAAAGCGCAAATACCTGGGCACCATCGCCAGGGTTTCTGGTCAGTAAATCTGGGAAGAGTCTGAGGTTTTGCATTTCTGACTAGTTTATAAGTGATGCTCATGGCTGTGGCCCAGGGCCTACACTTCGAGAACCCCAGGCTAGGATGATAGACGATGAAATCTCTTTCATCATAACTAAGTGTTTGATTTTGCCATGCTTTCCTCAGCACTCTCTTGAGAGTGTGAGGAAAGCCTGGATCAGGTTCCTGAACAGAAATTGACAAAATAAGACCAGTGGTGAGTCCTTGGACCTAGTTTACCCTAAAATGTAGATGGGACCGAGCTTGATTTTTCAGAAGCTTCTTCTTGACTCGTGTTCTAAATTTCACTGGAGGAGGAAAAATTACAAGAAGGAAGATATTTTCTGAGCACCAATTAAAAAACAATATTTTTAAAAATATTGCATAGTCCTTTCGTTTCTGTTGCTGATGCAACAAATTGCCACAAAACATAGCAACCTAAGAGAGCACAAATTTATTTTCTCACAATTTCTGTAGGTCAGAAGTCCAGGTGGCTGAGTCCTACATTTATTTATTTATTTTTATTTTTAAAAATTTTATTTATTTATTTGACAGAGAGAAAGAAGGCACAAGCAAGGGGAGCAGCAGGCAGAGGGACAGGGAGAAACAGACTCCCTGCTGAGCAGAGAGCCCAACGCGGGCTTCGATCCTAAGACCCTGGGACCATGACCTGCGCGGGAGGCAGATACTTAACTGACTGAGCCACCCAGGTGCCCCGAGTCCTCTGTTTAAAGTCTCCCAAGCCCAGGGGAGGAAGTTGCATTTCAGGTCCTAAGTTAGTAGTCCCTTCTGACCTGGATGGTTAGAAACAGTGCCTTCTTTTGAGCCTTTGGGAGGCCTCCCACTTTGTCTCCTTTCATCTGTTCTCTGAGTTGTCTTCAGGTGTCTGGAGAAGCTTCATAAGCTGCTCCATCTTCACCTAAATAGAAAAGACAGCTTACGGCTGGCTTGGCCACTCAAGGTACACACTGTCTGCCTCTTGTAAGCCAATTTCCTACCCATCTACAATCCCCCATCTCCATGAGTCGTCTCCACTCCTCCCATTCTGTCTGGTGGAGGCCTCTGTGTCAGACAGAAAGGGCTGAAGTTTCCCAAGGGTTCCTCAGGGTGCTCTGCACATCCATTCAGACTCTCTCTGGTGACTCATCAGCAATGAGTTCCCCAAAACTTGATTCTCGCCGCTGTGAATGGCTCCCAGGGGGTCACTGCACTTACAGATTGAGACACCCATCCCTGTGGGAAAGGAGGAGGGCAGCTCCCAAAGCCAGGTTCAAGAGCTGCGGAAAAGCAAACCAAGAAACAAAATCAGAAAAGGACAAGGGGCGCCTGGGTGGCTCAGTGGGTTAAGCCTCTGCCTTCCGCTCAGGTCATGATCTCAAGGTCCTGGGATCGAGCCCCGCATCAGGCTCTCTGCTCAGTGGGGAGCCTGTTTACCTCCTCTCTCTGCCTGCCTCTCTGCCTACTTGTGATCTCTCTCTCTCTGTGTCAAATAAATAAATAACGTAAAAAAAAAGAAAAGGACAAGCAGTGAGACGGATGCAGATCTACTTTAGTCCATTGGAATGGACTTCCCTGTAATCTCTCTGACAGGGCAGGCCTTCTAGATGGAAGGTAATATGCACTGTTACCTCTCTGCTTCACGTAATAGACTTGACTTTCCTTTGCTGCCACTCAGCCTCCATCCTTCTTTCAGTTCCTTAAACTTTCTACCTCAGGACCTTTGCTCTACTCTGGGCCCTCAATGCCTCTTGCTCTCATTTCTATCCCTCCTTCAGATTTATTTGAAATAAGCTTTCCTGTAGGAAACAGCCTTGTACTCCCCTGCTCTGGGTTGGGTCTCCCTTCTCTGCTGTTCTTACCCTTCCATACCCTAAAAGTAATTATTTGCAGAATTAACTGATCATTTCTTCACGTTCTGTCTAGTGAGTATGGGGACCATACCCATTACATTGCCTGGCATACAGCTGACCTCAGTAAATTCTTGGTGAATGAATGAATGAGAAGGAAGACAGAAGCAAATAATTAATCATTCCTTCACCGGTGATTGCTTAATGAATGCCAGGCACTGGGAGTATCAAACTAAAATTCAACATAGCCCCCTACAATCAGGAAACCCACAGTTGAGTGTGTTCCAGGAGAGAAGAGTCAGATTTGAGCAGGAGCAGAAGTCCAGGCCACTAAGACAGAGCACTTTCCATTTGCTTTGAGCTCCTGCCTTCAGATTCTGGGGTAGGACCTTCCTGGCCTACTTTTGCCCCAACTGACCACTTGGATTTCTGGACAAAGTCAAAATCTTCTTTGTCACCCTTAGTTACTAACCCCAGGAATCTAGTCCTCTTTCTCCACACTGGCTTGCCCCTAGACTTTTGTATCAACTTTCCCAGGGTCTTGCATCCCCTTTCTCTTCTTGGCCCTGGTGGGTTTTTTATCATGCACTGGGGCCCACCCAGGTGGCCCCTTCCCTCCAGCCTCAGTCAGCTCATCACCCTGACAAAAACTGTATTTAAAGATTCATTATTTCATTTGCATATAAAAGGTAATCCTTTCTGCCCCGGGGCAATTTGTTTCTTGTATTCCATCTTTAAAAATATTTAAGCCCCCCTCATATTTGCATTTTAACACAGACTCTGCAGGTCCCATGTCTGGAGGTGGAGTCTCCCCAGATCTATCCATTTGCGTTTGGAGGTAAGGGAATGCTGCCTGGGAGGGCGCTCTGACGTAGGACAATTCCAGATGCAAATCGATGTTCTTGGTTAGTTGGGGGTGGTGAGGGGTTGGCACAACCCCCAAGCCTGGATCTTGAGCCCAGAGGGACTGACCCTACCCTAATCACCAGCATGACTGAGAGGCTGTGGGGAAGTGTTAGAGGGGCTTGGGTCAGTATTGAAAAGTAGGTCCTAATTGTGGGAATGTTCTTCTTCTTCTTATTATTTTTTTTAAGATTATATTTGTTTGAGGGGCGCCTGGGTGGCTCAGTGGGTTAAATTCTCTGCCTTTGGCTCAGGTCATGATCCTAGGGTCCTGGGATCAAGCCCTGCATCCGGCTCTCTGCTCAGCGGGGAGCCTGCTTCCTCCTCTCTCTCTGCCTGCCTCTCTGCCTGCTTGTGATCTCTGTCTGCCAAATAAATAAATAAAATCTTCAAAACACACACACACACACACACACACACACACACAGAGCACCAAAAAAAAAAAAAAAAAGATATTTGAGAGAGAGAGCACATGTGAGAGAGCTTAAACAGGGGGAGCAGCAGAGGGAGAGAAGCAGGCTTCATCCTGGGACTCCAGGATCATGAACCAAGCCAAAGGCAGATGCTTAACCGACTGAGCCACCCAAGTGCCCTGGTAGAAGCATTGTAAACCCTATTTAGGTAATGTTTTGATGACTGACATGGCCCTTTTCTCCATCTTGACCCACCTCCTCCATTTGAACTGGTCTCTGGGGTAACACCCTCAGCTTGGAACTTCTGGTCTATCACCGTCCACAGACTGTTTTCCTGCAGGGACCTCAGTCTCTCTCCATGAATTAGAGCCGCAAACACATTTTCACCTGCATCTGGAGTGGGCAGTAAGGAGAGGGTGTGGCCCTCAGAGGCAGCCCGTGGCTGCCCTCTCTCTCCTTAGGGGAAGCTGCAGGCCCGGAGGCATTCCTCTCCTCGGTGCTCTGGGAGCAGAGGAACCGGGCGTTGTCCTCTGAACTGCTGTGCCTCATTGGAAGCACAGTCCTGAGAGAGTCCCCGAGGTTGGTGGTAAGCACAGGGGCTCTTGGAGATGGGTGGAGGAAACGTGATAATGTTCGAGGGAGGACGATGGAGTGATGGGGGCAGAGGAGAGGAAGTGCTCTTCTCCTGTTCTTTCTACTTTCCCTTTCTCTTCTCTCCAGTTCAGCAACCATCAGGCACCATTTAAATATACCTCAAAATAAACCTTTATACTTGGAGCTCTGCTCTGCATGCCTTCGCTGACTTCTGTCCCTGGTAAACCCGCACTGGGGAGCAGAAGAGTCTGGATGGGCCCTGTGTGGGATGAGGAAAGCACAAGGTCATGTCATTTCCTCCTCTTATATCTCCCTCCTCCTTCCCCTGGTTGTTGCTCGGGGTCACGTCAAATCTCACCTCCTTTATGGGGCTGTCACCAACTCCCCTCCCTGACTCCAAAAGAATTTGGGTCTTTTATGTGTGTAAATAGTGCCACAGATTGCTCTTTAACTTTTCCACGTGGACCCGTCTCCTGAAATGCAGTGGTTTTTAGCCCTGGCTACACATGAGAACCGCTAGGGAAGCTTTTTAAAAAAATACCAGTACCCAAGTCTGCAGCCCAGGGATTACGGTTTAATTGGTCTGGGGGTGGGGCTTAGCTGTGTGAAGGCTGTAAAAGTTTTCCAGGTAATTCTAATGTGCAGTCAAGATTGAGAATTGGAGAGCTGGGCCCAGCCTTCTATAGGGCTTTCTTCTGTCTGCATGAATGGAAGCATTGACCGTTGACCTTTGGAAAGCAGGTGACCTGAGAACTGATACCGGCCCCTGGGCAGTCGTGGGGGGAAAGGCCAATAGAAGTGTCCAGTAGGAAGGTGGTGAGGGCACGTGTGGTGGGCGTGGTCAGCTCATTCTCCCGATGTGCGATGTATGGATGGCCTCTTGGCTCCTCTTGGTGAAGAAGACTGAGGTCCATGTGTATTCCTTGTTCCAGAACCCCTCTCCCTTCCTAATGATCCTTTGTGTACCTTATTTATTTTTCATACACTTTCTGTTTTCTTCCCCTGGAGGGCTTTAAGCAAAGGGCAGGTGTAGTAACGTGGTCCTTGCTCAGCCACTGACTGTGTGACCTGGATGGAGTTTTTTAAGTTCCCCAGACTTCAGGTTCCTTACCTGCCAAATGGGGATGAACGGCTTGCTCACCTCCTGAGGCTACTGTGAGCATCACAGGAAGCGATCCCTGTCCTCGGCCAGCCCTGCTACAGGCTCAGGGCATGTGCTATCGCTGTTTTTACCTGGTCCCACCTCCTGGTGGCTGTGGAACTGACTAGATGGGTTTCCTATTGAAGCCTCGGGGCCTCAGTGTCCACCCCTTCCTCAATAGGGACAATAATAGGTTCTTCACAGATTTGGAAGGCTCAGGAGGTAAAGCGCAGAGCACAAAAGAGGCAGTCAGAAAGCCGGGATTGTTGCCCTTCTCAAGGTGCCTCTGTCTCTCTGTATCTCCTTGTGCAGGTCCCTCCCATGATCCCCCTGAATAGTCATAGATTGGGAGGCTCTGGTTGGAGCTTTGGGGCTAAAGAGGAGGTGGAGAGATAGAGAACAGGGATAAGGAAGTGCACTCTGGGGATAAAAGACCTGCTTAAATCAGAGTAACAGAGACTGGCAAGGAACAGCTTTGAGTCCCTGTTCCCTATGTTCCCTCAATGACAAGAACTGAAGCCTGAAAGAGGTAAGGGATACTGTGTGGCTTCTTTCATCCATTTACTCACACTGAGCAAACACCAAAGGCGTGGTTGTAATGTGCCAAGCACGTGCTCTGGAGTCTCTGCCTTCAGACAAGGTGCATCCTCGTGGTAGAAACACACAGGTACCTGGAAGATTGCAATGGGTGTGAGCGCTGAGATCCGGGGCTGAGCAGGGGAGGGACACCTGACCAGCCCCTGACCTTGGTTTTTGTCCTAGAGGAGGGGACCCGGACTTCTGAGAGTAAAAGCAGTGCAAGCCGAGATTGGAAAGTAGGAGTTGGCCAGGTGAAGGGGAAGGAAAACCTTTTCTTGGCTGGTTCAGGGAGTGGCAAAGAATTTGATGTGACCAGCAGGAGACTGTCAGGGAAGCAATAAAACTAGTGAGCTGTTCTGGGAAACTTTTGGAGGGTTTTTAGAAGAGTGACATGATCTGATTTATTTTACTGACATCTCTCCTTCTGAGAGGAGAATATCCCAAAGAGCTCATGCTGTACAGGTAGAGGAACAGAGTGGAATCCTTGGAGGAGACAATACTCAAAGAAGTGAGGGCACCCAGCTGGCTCAGTCAGTGGAGTACGCAACTCTTGATCTCAGGTCGTGAGTTTAAGCCCCACGGTGGGCATAGCACTTCCTTAAAAAAAAAAAAAAAAAAAAAGGTGGATGTCTGGGTTTCCAAAGCGGTTGGCTCTTTCCCTTCCATGTTCAAGAATAACACAGCCCCCCTCAGCCCAGGATGCACAGGAAGTCCTACGGTTGCCTGGTCAACAGAGGGTAATGAAAGTCCTTCACCCCCAAGAAGTCTAAGGTCCTCGTGTCTATAGCAGAGAAAATGCTGGCCAAAATCACACAGTCACACTAGACGCCATTTCTTGTCTTTGGACTCAGAAACCACTTCGAAGGTAGCAAGACACGGGTACTGGCATGATTGACTGTCTGAACTAACCAGAGCAAAGGACCAGAGTACAGGCTTACAAGATGTGACAGGCGTAATAAAGAAAAAACCGCCACTCCATCCCCCAAAAATAGGAAAAGAAAAATAAGAATGAAACAAAGGAAACCATAGAGAGGGCAAATGTAAATGTTGGTGCTTGCAAAAGAGTACGTTGGAGACTAGAGACAAAACAATGGAAGAGTAGGTGACTCTGAGACAAGACCTGATTCCTAGAGATCCTTCAGTGTTTCACCAAAGATGGGTAAAATGAAATACGAACAAACAAGATCTGCCAGCCCAGGCTTATCTTTCTTTTTTTCCATTTTATTTATTTTTTTCAGCGTAACAGTATTCATTCTTTTTGCACAACACCCAGTGCTCCATGCAAAACGTGCCCTCCCCATTACCCACCACCTGTTCCCCCAACCTCCCACCCCTGACCCTTCAAAACCCTCAGGTTGTTTTTCAGAGTCCATAGTCTCTTATGGTTCGCCTCCCCTTCCAAATTTTTTTTTTTAATAAACATATAATGTATTTTTATCCCCAGGGGTACAGGTCTGTGAATCGCCAGGTTTACACACTTCACAGCACTCACAATAGCACATACCCTCCCCAATGTCCATAACCCCCTCCCCCTCTCTCAACCCCACCTCCCCCCAGCAACCCCCAGTTTGTTTTGTGAGATTAAGAGTCATTTATGGTTTGTCTCCCTCCCAATCCCATCTTGTTTCATTTATTCTTCTCCTATCCCCCTACCCCCCCATGTTGCTTCTTCATGTCCTCATATCAGGGAGATCATATGATAGTTGTCTTTCTCCGATTGACTTATTTCACTAAGCATGATACGCTCTAGTTCCATCCACGTCGTCGCAAATGGCAAGATTTCATTTCTTTTGATGGCTGCATAGTATTCCATTGTGTATATATACCACGTCTTCTTTATCCATTCATCTGTTGATGGACATCTAGGTTCTTTCCATAGTTTGGCTATTGTAGACATTGCTGCTATAAACATTCGGGTACACGTGCCCCTTCGGATCACTATGTTTGTATCTTTAGGGTAAATACCCAGTAGTGCAATTGCTAGGTCATAGGGTAGTTCTATTTTCAACATTTTGAGGAACCTCCATGCTGTTTTCCAGAGTGGTTGCACCAGCTTGCATTCCCACCAACAGTGGAGGAGGGTTCCCCTTTCTCCACATCCTCTCTAGCATCTGTCATTTCCTGACTTGTTAATTTTAGCCATTCTGACTGGTGTGAGGTGATATCTCATTGTGGTTTTGATTTGTATTTCCCTGATGCCGAGTGACGTGGAGCACTTTTTCATGTGTCTGTTCAGCCCAGGCTTATCAATAGGCCATTGGCGTTTATCATTCCATCCTAGGCTACCATGTGCGATTGTGCAGCATGAGCACTGCACAATTCTAGGGGGCACCACTTACATCACTGACATAGACTTATCTATTTATTACAGCAATTGTTCACAGAGAGTACAGGCCATGCTGGTGAACGGCTGTGCTGACTGGCCCCCCTTTACTAGATACTCTACTCTCATTTCCCTCTTCTCTATTACACCAAGTTGAGAAGACCCACGTGTCTATTACATGCAGCAAACACTCAGAATTTTCTTTTCCTCTCTACTTTCTTTCATGCAATCATTCATTCATTCATTCATCATTCATTCATTCATGTGTCCATTCCTGCCTGCCCACTTGCTTGCCAGCAGGTGTTTTTGGGACATCTACTCTGAGCGGGGCACCGATATACCTAAAGGACACAGCAGTAAACAACCCTTCAGAAAGCCCTCAAGCAGCTTCCAATCTAATGTGAAGATGCATATTAAACAATCATGGAAATCTGTAGATATGCAATTATAAACTGAGGTACATACTGCAGAAGAAAAGACAAGGATATAATGAAGAGTGTCCCAGAGGAACTCTATTTAGATGGCAGAGTGTTCACGGAAAGTTTCCCTGGGCAGAAGCATTTGCACTGGGGCCTGGTAGAGAAGTGGAGCAGCCATTCCAGGCAAACGGAATCACCTTGAAAAGTCTGGGAAAAGCAAGGGTTCGCCACACATGAAATGCTACAAGAAGGTTGGTCAGTGGGCAAAAGGGAGCAGGTGGGGAGAGGGTGGAGAGAGAGTCCCAGGACCAGATAGAACATGGCCCTAGTGGGTCAAGAAGAGGAGTTGGGGTACATTTTGAAAGGTTTTCAGCAGGGAGGGGCATGAGGGCCATGCTGAGATTTTGTGCTTTTAGAGCTAGAAAATAAATAGAAAGGGGACAAAAGTGAAAGCTCTGGAAGTAGAGCAGATGAGAGATGCTGGGGCCTCGTGTTGGGATGGTGGAGCTGGAAGATATGGGTGATGGGGGACCCGGCAGGGACTGGTGAAGGTTTGGTAGGGGAGATGTGGCCAGCGTCAGCCAGCTCCTTATCTACGGGAGAATTGGGTCTTTGACAGAAGCAATTAAGTGGATGGAGGTGCCATGTAATGAGGAGGGGAAAACTGGAAGAAGATCAGGCTTTATGGGGAGAGGAGGTAAAAAAGTTAGTAAGTGAGTTTGGGTTCGAGAGGTCAGAATTTGCGCAGTTACTCCTCACAACATCAAGAGACATGAGCTTAAGGGCTTCTCTCTACGTGGTATCACTTTCAGTGTTTGTATCCCAACAAGAAGGGCGGTAAAAACAAATATTTATTGAGCACCTACTATGCACCGATATCCTGTAGAGTACCGGAAAGTCAGCAAGGAACAAGGTAACGTGGAAGAAGAGGAGTAAGTTCTGGGGAATGTGACATACAGCATGGTGACTGCAGTTAACAACACTGCCTTATTTATTAAAGTTGTTAAGAGGTGAATCTTGGGAGTTCTTAACACACACACACACAAACACACACATACACACACCCCGAATGGTTACTATGTGAGATGATGGATGTGTTAACTAACTTTATTAGAGCAATTATTTCACAATACATGTATAGATCAAGTCATCATGTTGGACAAATTAAACTTACAAATGTCATTTGTCAGTTACATTTCAGTAGAGCTGGAAAAAAGTAAGTACATTTAGAAAAAAAAGAAAACAAACGCTGAGGGCAGTAAGTAGAACAGAGTGGGAAGAGCATGCTCCTTGGAGTCTGTGTGCCTGGCAGCAAATATTTCACAGTCTGGGCTGTGCTTCAGAATCTGTAAAATGGGCAGATTACTCATCTGCCCATTTTACAGATTCTGAAGTACTCACCTTGCAGGGTTGTCCTGAGGACCACATCAGACAACACTGCTAATGCATTTGAGCATAGTGTCTGGCGCACAGTAAGTGCTAAAGAAATGTTAACGATTTTTGAACGTATATTTACTAAGTGTTGTAATCTAATGAATGGAGAAGTTAGATGCTGAGCAAATAACTTTGGAGAGTGATGAATCGTTGGATCGCTCGGTCTTCCTTTTCAGACTTTGCCTCATAGAATCTTGAAATGGGTCCTCTGCAGGAATTCTCCAGTCCTCAGTGAGTGACGAACTGTTGAGCTCTGCTGGGGTGTAATGTCTGTGATTTTTCTGTGTGTGACACCGCTCATTTCTATACTCCACAGGGTCCCTGGACGGGCAGGCTCAGCAGCCAGAAAAAGAGGAGGAAGGCAGTCGGACTAGGGCCATGCACTCTCACCCCTGGTTCAGGAGTCAGATTGTTCTAGACTCACCCCTCCCCTGCAGCCCCCACACCAACCATTCTGTGCTCTCCAGAGGCTGTGCTCTTCAAGCCTTTCAGCTGAATCATTTGGCATCTTCCTCCACACCCCTAATAACTGTTTCTACTGCTCCCTTTCTTGAGCGGCAGGCTTCCTGCTCCAGAAGGTTTCGGTCTCTCTCAGCTCTCCCCCTACTTCTACCACCATACCCTCATTTTTCTATCCCTCCATCGTCCCGATGGATTTATATGATTTTGTCAGCTCTATGTTCAGGGCTGTCTTAGGGATCCTGTTCAGACACGGCTGAGCTGTGTGGTTCGCTGTGATAACTTTCCCCTGTCACCACAGTTTGTGTTTCCTGGAGTTAGTCACTGTTTTTTGTTTATTTATACTTAGTTTTCTGTCTTTTCCCCTTAGTCATCCCCAGATTCTCTTCTCCGGAACTCCTCTTGTGTGTTGGATCTCGGTCTCCCGGGTCCCCTGAATTACTTTTTTCTGGTTCACCCTCTTGTTTTATTTTTATTTTTTAAAGATTTTATTTATTTATTTGACAAAGACACAGCGAGAGAGGGAACACAAGCAGGGGGAGTGGGAGAGGGAGAAGCAGGCTTCCCGCTGAGCAGGGAGCCCAACGTGAGGCTTGATCCCAGGACTCTGGGATCATGGCCTGAGCCAAAGGCAGATGCTTAACCACTGAGCCACCCAGGTGCCCCCAACCCTCTTGTTTTAGATGAGGTGGATTTCTTTACTTTGTCCCCAGTGTTCTGCACTCTCACCACTATGGCCTTGCCCTGGCTCATTTTCAGCTATCTTGTGGGCCTCCCAAGGACCCTTTGAGTCTAGATTCACATGTTTCTCTGTTCTATGATATTTTCTTGAATTATTTCTTTGGCTTTTCTCCACTCTGTTTTCTCTTTCTGGAACATGATGGTTTCATATCTTTGATTTTTTTTCGGCTGTTTATCCTTTAAAAAAAATCCTTTCCTGGGGTGCCTGGGTGGCTCAGTCGTTTAAGCAGCTGCCTTGGCTCGGGTCATGATCCCAGGGTCCCTGGATCAAGTCCGTGTCAGGCCCCCTGCTCAGTGGGGATTCTGCTTCTCCTTCTCCCTCTGCCCCTCCACTCATGCTCTCACTTTCTCAAATAAACAAATTTAAAATAATAATAATAATAAATAAATAAATCTTTTCCTTCTACTTTTTCTTTTCTTTGTCTTTTTGTTCTTCCTTCTGGAAGATGTTAACTTTATCATTCAACTTTTCTATAGTTTTTCATTCTTACTCTCCATTATTTGTGCGGAGTTGAGTTCTCACTCTTTAACTCTCCCTTCTTTATAACATCCTGTCCTTGTTTTATGGGTATGACATCTTCTCTTACCTCTCTGACACTAATATATTGGATGGAGTTTTCTTCTCTCTCCCATTCTCTTTCCTCCAAGATACTTTTTGCTCTGTCATAAAATAGCATACCTCAAGTGTAGCAGCTCCTGGATGTCTGCTTATATTTAAGAGTGGGCTAGGTGGGGTAGGGGTGCCTGGTGGCTCAGTAGGTTAAGCCTCTGCCTTCAACTCAGGTCATGATCCCAGGGTTGGGACCCTCCTGAGCAGGGAACCTGCTTCTCCCTCTTCTCCCGCTCTGTTCTCTGTCGCTGTCTCTTTCCCTCTCAAATGAGTATAAAAAAAAAAAAAAAGAAAGAAAAAAGAGTGGGGTAATAAAAGGATGCTACAAGCTCTGTGTATGTGGGGGAGGGGTGGTTGTTGGCCATCCCTTGTGCTATAAAGTGATCTGGCAAGTCCCTGTCTGTATCTATAGGGCTATTGTCAGGGGCTGGTGAAGGACCCAGCAGAAGGCTTTTCCCTTTTCTTCACTGTGGGTATGAAGCTGGTTGCTGATGTTAGGGAGACTAGTAGGGGAAAAGTCTTGTTAAGTGTGTAAAATTTCAATATTATCTTCATTTTTAGTAGGGTACGCCTTCCTTAAGGAGGTTAGAAACTGTTTCTCTTCCCCCAAAGAAATCTGCAGTGCTCTTCTAAACAGAGTTGGGAAAGAATGTCTGTAGCTCTAGGGGTTTCGTCTTTGTGTTTAAATGGTCTAGTTTGGGAGGGCCTGACTGACTTAGTCGTGGGATGATCCCAGGGTTGAATTTCAGCTCAGGTCATGATCCCAGGGTCGTGAGATTGAGCCCCACATGGGGCTCCATGCTGACCATGGAGCCTGTTTAAGATTCTCTCCCCCTCTGCCTCTTCCACCTCTTGTGCACTCTCTCTCCCTTAAAAAAAAAAAAAAAAGTGAGAGAGAGCGAGAACAGAGAAAGAGATATTTTCATGTGTATTATTGTATTATTTAACATACACACACAAACTTACTTGGTAAAAAACTTAGTAAGAAGAACATGTTACTCTTCCCTTATTGGAGATAAAGGCATTAAGCTCATCGATGTTAAGAATTTTTTTGGTGGGGGGTCCCTGGGTGGCTCAGTAGGTTCAGCCTCTGCCTTCGGCTCAGCTCATGATCTCAGGGTCCTGGAATCGAGCCTCTCATCGGGCTCTCTGCTCAGCAGGGAGCCTGTTTCCCCCCTCTCTCTGCCTGCCTCTCTGCCTACTTGTCTCTCTGTCACATCAATAAGTAAAATCTTAAAAAAAAAAAAAAGAAAATTTTTTTTCCGAAATCACACAACAGTTCCTTGAAAGAGCTAATTTTTTGCTTCCTGAAAAACTCTGGCTAAAAGCACAAGCTCCCAGTATCTAGAAAAATCATCTTATGCCTGATAATATCTGTTCCTGTGTCCCATCTTTGGGACTTGGGCTCTCCTCCAGGGATCTGCCCTTGAGGGGCACTCTCCCACACCAGTGGCTCTCCATTGCCCCGAAGACCTCCTGTTTCCTTGCTGCCAGGGAAGGCTTGCAAGTCCAGCTGTGTGACCTTGAGCAAGTTACTAGCCTCCCTCCCCGTGTTTCAGTGGCCTCACTGGTCAAGGAGAGCTGGCAATTTATAAGATCACTGCAAGGATTAGATTAGTATAATTCTCAATATACTTTAGCAATTAGCATTTCATTTTTCTAAACTCTGGGATCAGAGAACCTTGTTTATCTTTTCTAGAAGTGGTATAACCAGCACTGCAAAACTTCCACTACAGGTAACGCTCCTATAGTTTGCTGTAGGTTACATATAGCAATGGCATTAACTCATGGTATTGAGGGGACAAAACAATGTTTTAATGAAAATACCTCTCAGGGGCACCTGGGTGGCTCAGTTGTTAAGCATCTGCCTTTGGCTCAGGTCATGATCCCAGGGTCCTGGGAGCCCCACTCTGTGGGAAGCCTGCTTCTCCTTCTCCTGCTCCCTGTGCTTGTGTTCTGTCTCTCTCTCTCTCTCTCTCTGTGTCAAATAAATAAATAAAATCTTAAAAAAAAAAAGAAAGAAAAGAAAATACCTCTCAAAAATTTGTGTAGCCATACACCATCTTTAATTCTTAAAACCTCTCCTATCTCCAGTTTTGGGGTCATAACCCGCCTGTCTTTTCAGACTTCATTCCATTTAGGTTAAGCTTTGAAATCACCAAAAGACGCTTGGGTCCCCTTTTTCTGCCCTGTAGATTTTTCAGATTCTGAACACAAGGCCAGTTCTGCTTCTGATGGTTGTCTTCAATAAAGTGTAAACAGCAGAGCCCTATTCCACATTTTATGATCTCTGCACTTGGCAGAATTTTCTTCCAAAACGGCCTCACCCTTTTGCACCGGGGCTTGCTGTCATCAGATGGCACACCTCTTCTGCTACACGTGCTTACTGCCACAGCCGCAAAGAGGCTGGTGGCTCAGAAGGCTCAGAGGTTTGCAGGTCCTGCTGATGACTCTCCAGGTCAGTTCATTGTTTCTGATACTGCTGTTCCCCGTTCTGCTTCCGTCTCAACAGCTGGGGCCTCCACTCCCCTGGTCCAAACAGCTTCTGCCTGAGGCAGTAACCTCAGCCTCAAGACCCACAGCAGTCCCCTGGCTTTCTGCCCTTCCCTGTCAAGTCGTGAGCGGGAGTCTCCAGAGCCAATCCTTTGAGATGTGAACATTAGCTCTTATATTTAACCAAAGGTTTTGGGAAGAAAAGCTTTATCTTAGCTTTGCTCTGGTATCTTAAAAAATCTTCTAGGGCACCTGGGTGGCTCAGTTGGTTAGGCGACTGCCTTGGGCTCACGTCATGATCCCAGATCCTGGGATCAAGTCCCCCATGGGGCTCCCTGCTTGGTGGGGAGGCTGCTTCTCCCTCTCCTTGCCCATCCCCCTGCTTGTGTGCTCTCTCTGTCAAATAAACAAATAAAATCTTAAAAAAAACCTTCTAATGATTTATGTTCCAAATTGGTGATTTTTTTCCTTTCTAGCCTTCTGTAGGTCAGTTTGGTCTGTCTTTACCACTTGTTTGTTTTTTCTGATTTCACGGATTCGTAAACAAATTAATCTTGAACTTATGATGAGGGAATTGCTAGTTCCTCTGTATTTTCACTTTTGGATTTCTTCCTGTTTATGAAACAGATGACCTTCTTACTTTTTGGAGAAGATGACGGCCAGGGGCCCCAAGGTTCCAGACATTTAGGAACAGCAGAAGTGGAAGTACTGAGGGTTAGTGGGTGTCTGTGGGGCAGAAGGCCTTGAGAGGAGGCTGTGAAGAGGGGTACTCCGCAAGTCTGTGGAGCAGGCGTGTGTCGCCGAAGTCACTGGTACAGTTTCACCCTTCTTCTTCTTCTTTTTTTTTTTTTTAAGATTTTATTTATTTATTTGACAGACAAAGATCACAAGTAGGCAGAGAGGCAGGCAGAGAGAGAAGGGGAAGGAGGCTCCCTGCCGAGCAGGGAGCCCCATGTGGGGCTCGATCCCAGGACCCTGAGATCATGACCTGAGCCGAAGGCAGAGGCTTTAACCACTGAGCCTCACCCTTCTTTTTTAGCTTGACTTGGATGATATGTCACAAGAGTTATTTCTAACAGTAGTAACGGCTGCTATCTCTTGAGAACTTACTATGCACGGGCACTTAGCCTGCAATCTCACAGTGGATGGAGTGTGGTCCTTACTTTGATGACCTCCATTTTCAGATCAGGATATTGAGGTATAGAGAGTTTAAATAACATGGCCAAGGCCACACAGCTGTGAAAGGCCAGGCCAGGGTGCAAAGGTAGGCCTGACTCAGGCATCTGGGTGTCAGGGCTTGGGCCCACTCTGCTCTCTCTCCAGAACCTTCTGCCTCTCGCCTTCTTGTCTGTCCTCCCCGCCCCCTTGCTCTTGCCTCACACCTCCCTACTTTCTCAACGGTCCTGCCCCCAGATCCCTGAATTGTTCACCTAAAGCATTTACCTTCTTTTATATCTACCTTTTCACCCTCTGTCTAGAGCGTTGCCTCAGGATCCATGACCACATTTGGAGGACAGCTATACTCCGCAAAGTTTATGAGCAAATTTTGGAGTGCCTCCTTGTGGTGCTTGTTGTCTAAAACTATGCTCTGGACCCTACAAAGACACCTCAAACACAAATACACAGGTATCCTACCCCCAAACAAATGGAAGCCTACACACGCACATAAACTCACACAAACACACAGACACACACAGACATGCATATAACTGACTCACAAACACATACATAACCCCCGCATGCATTAACCCACATACACACTCACACAGATGTTTGTAACTCCCACACACATACACGTGACCACACACACACACAGATCACCGCACAAGCACGTAAGTGCGCACACGGACACACACACACATAAACGCATACTCTCAGGCCCCCTTACTGCCTCAGCTCAGCCAGACCCTGTCTTCCTTGCCTCTCTCTGGAGGCCTGAGCAACATGAGGCGGGAGGAAGTGAAACCTGCCCTGACAGGAAGTGAAAACAGGATGGTGAGCTTTTCTGGTGCTTGTGACACAGCTGTCGGGGACTCAGCAAACAGTCTGCAGTTTCTGGAGCTGCTCTGAGGTACCTGGGATCCCCTGGGGTGGGGGTCTAGCTCATGAGGTTATGGTAGGGAGTGGGGACGTGTGGACCTCAGGACACTGACTTAGAGTCATAGAGGCACATGGTCTGTTTCTTTGTTCTTACCCTGGGGACAAACTATAGTGTCTTCGTGCACCCTCTTTTAAAGGTAAAAGACATTTTTCATGAGGAGAGAGATGAAGTAAGTTTGGTGACAAGTGTTCTAGAGATGATTTTTCCTGATGCTCAGTCAGCCTTGGCCAAGACTGGTGTTAGATAAGCTTTTGTCTGTCAGGCCAGGAAAAGTCCTGGAATGCTGGGCCACACAACTGCTTCTGGGGTTTGTGGAGAGGACAGAGGTGGACGCTGTGGAACTTAGTGGCCTCTGCTACGTGTCAGTAAAGAGAGAGGGACAAGGGGCTGGGGCCGTTGATTGGAGGACGCAGCATGGGATGGATGGGACGGTGACATAAATGTCATTCTTCTCTTTTAGCTGTTGGCAAACACTGGTTTGAAGAGAGATTCGAAGACTTCATGAAGTTGCAGGGGTTCTTCTAAAGTCCAATTCTCTGATTAGGATGGTACAGCCCCTGCCATAGCTGTGGTACAAGAGTAAATAGTATCCAGTTCCTTCTGAAAATTCCCTCTTGGTGTCTGGCGTATCTTAGAGTAAGTGAATAGTCCTGGAAAGAGTCTGGGATATATTGTATTTCAATGATTAGCAAGCTTTTCACCTTTTTCATATCCCTGCAGCTCTATTTACTTAATATCTTTCTATTAAAAAAAAGATTTTATTTATTTATTTGACAGAAGGAGTGAGCCAGAGAGAGAGAGAGAGCACAGCAGGGGGAGTAGGAGAGGGAGAAGCAGACTTGCTGCTGAGCAGGGAGCTCCTTGTGGGGCTCCATCCCAGGACCCTGGGATCATGACCTGAGCCGAAGGCAGATGCTTAACCTACTGAGCCACCTAGGTGCCCCTCCTTATTTAAAAAAAAAATTTTTTTATTCAACCTAAACGGTGGTATTTTGTATCACTGATGATATGGGTATCCCACTTGGAGGGCCACTGATCTAGTGTAATTCACCCTTTTCACAGGTGAGAAAACTGAGACCCATAGATATTAAGCAGTTTGCCCAAGTCTCACTGTTGAAGACATCCTAATTCATGACCGATCATGAGGTCTTCCAGTTTATAGCCTTGATTCTTTCCAGGATACCATATCATACTTTCAAGTATGCAGAAACAATTAATACCTGTATTATATATTCATATATGTTATTAATTATTATAGATATTAATTCATATATATTAATTCGTATATTATATGTATATGTTAATTGTTTAAGTAATCTCTATACCCAACATGGGGCTTAAACTCACAACCCTGAGATCAAGAGTGACACACTTCTCTGATTGAGACATACTCTGGCACTCTGTAATTCTTTTTTTTTTAAGATTTTATTTATTTATTTGACAGACAGAGATCATAAGTAGGCAGAGAGGCAGGCAAGAGGGTGAAGCACACTCCCTGCTGAGCAGAGAGCCTGATGCTGTGGGGCTCAGGACCCTGGGATCACAACCTGAGCCGAAAGGCAGAGGCTTAACCCACTGAGCCACCCAGGCAGTCTGGCACCCCATAATTCTTAAATGTAATTCACGTAAATGATCCAAGTGGAGTGCTTGGCATGAGGAGCCCCAATACAAGCAAGTTTCTTTCCTTCTCCCCTTAAATCCTTGCTCACTGCGAACCTGGACTAGCTACTCTCTAGAAACTTTTAGCAGCTTTTAGTGCTACCGTTCTGAAATATCACGACGACCTATCTTGGTGTAGCTATTGAGCAATTGCTTCTGCTTTGCTAGGAGCTCAACAACAAACCAGCTCATTAAACCAGAGAGTTAGGTCTTCCGTTCTGGCCCAATTTCTTCTACTATTTATATACTTTTTTCTCCTATTTCTTCTTTTTTCTTCTGATATGTCTGTTATTTGGGGTTGGGTTTCCTGAGTTAAAATCACCTCATTTGTTTCCTTCTTATTTGTCCTAATTTTAAAAAGATCATCTTCAATTCCATCTTATAATATTGCTAGGAAATTTTTAAAATTTCAGCTTTTGTATTTTTAAAAAGATTTATTCACTTATTTATTTGAGAGAGAGAGAGTAAGAAAACATGGGGGGAGGAGCAGAGGGAGAGGGAGAGAGAATCTTTTTTAATGATTTAAAAAAATTTTTTGGCAGAGAGACAGTGCAAGAGCACAAGCAGGGGAATAACAGGCAGAGAGAGAAGCAGGCTGCCCCCTGAGCAAGGAGTCTGATACGGGGTTTGATCCCAGACCCTGGAATCATAACCTGAGCTGAAGGCAGACGCTCAAATGACTGAGCCACCCAGGTGTCCCGGGAGAATCTTAAGCAGATTCCTTACTGGGAATGGAGCCTGATGTAGGGTTCATTCTCACAACCCTGAGACCACCACTGAGCTGAAAACAAGAGTCAGACACTTAACCAACTGTACCACCCAGGAGACCCTCAGCCTTTGTATTTTTAATTTCTAAAAGCTCTTTCTCATTCTGTTTATTTTTAATTTAATTTTTAATTTTTTTTGGGGGGGGAGAGGGAGAGTACAGACAGGGGGAGCAGCAGAGGGAGAGGGAGAAGCAGACTCCCTGCTGAGCAGGGAACCAGACAGGGGACTAGATCCCCGGATGCTGGGATCATGACCTGAGCTGAAGGCAGATTGCTCAACCAACTGAGCCACTCAGGTGCCCCTAATTTTTTTCAAATTTTTAACTGATCTCTGTGCCCACTGTGGGGCTTGAACCCACAACCCCGAGATCAAGAGTTACATGCCCTATGAACTGAGCCAGCCAGCCATTATATAAAAGAAATTACATTTTTTCTAATTCCCTGTAGTTGTTTTATGGACACAGTATCTTTTCATATCTTTCTTGGGCTATTAACTATGGTTCTTTTGAATTTTTCTTTTATTTCCTGCATTGTCTCTGTTTCCCTTTGTTTTTTTTTGTTTTTTTTTTTTCCTGAAGTTCCTTTATGATGCTGGAGGCGTTCTTTGTATGCCTTGTGAGCTCTTGCTCTCTGATGATATTTATTTATTTATTTATTTATTTTAAAGATTTTTTATTTATTTATTTGACAGAGAGAGAGATCACAAGTAGTCAGACAGGCAGGCAGAGAGAGAGGAGGAAGCAGGTTCCCTGCAGAGCAGAGAGCCCGATGTGGGGCTCGATCCCAGGACCCTGAGATCATGACCTGAGCCGAAGGCAGCGGCTTAATCCACTGAGTCACCCAGGTGCCCCTCTGATGATATTTAAAAGTGAAACACTTAAAATCTGATTGCAGTATATATACTCCTCTATGTGTGAACATGTCTCACTAATTGAAACGCTCCACTTTGTTCAAGGAGGGCTCATGGTGACTACGATTTGGGAAACCCCTTCAGGTCTGTACCTGGAGGTCTTTTCTCTGTGGGCTTAAAGAAGTATGTTGCCTCCTGGTTACCTGAGAACAGAGTGGGAGAAGGAAAATCAGAGTTTGACACTTAAATCTGTTGATTTGCACTGATCTACTCCCTTCTTTAGCTCTGTTGGGTTTCCATCTGAGCAATTTCCTCTTCCAGGCACCGCAATGTCCATGGGTGGCCCATCGGGGTGGCCAGCTCTGCTCTCCCTGCATTTGGTGGTGGCGATACCTTTTTTCTGCTCAGCCATATCCATAGATGAAGCACGAACCCAGCTGTTGATGAGAGAGAAGATGCTGCAGCTGGGGGGGCAGCTGGTGCTGACCAAGCAGGAGGAGCTGGCCAATGAGAGGCTCATGACCCTCAAAAAGGCTGAGGTGGCGCAGGCCATGAAGATCCAGAATTTCCCTCCCAGCATGCACTTCTTCCAGGCCAAGAATCTCATCGAGAAAAGTGAGGTGTTTAATATCCTGAAGAAGATGCCCAAAGGTAGAGGTTTGGAGGGGGTGGTTTGCACATGCTGGGCAGGGAGGGGGAACTAAACTTGGAGCTAGCATTGTTTTTGGAGCTGTAGTTGTAAATGGAGCAGGGAGGAGCACGTGGCTGGTTCAGCCCATAGAGCATGGGACTCTTGATCTCGGGATTGTGAGTCCAAGCCCCACATTGGGTGTGGAGCCTACTTTAAAAAATAATGATAAATAAGATAAAAAAAAAAAAAAAAAGGAGCAGTGAGAACCCCACTCAGCTACTCTGCACCTTTGTTCTTCCTTGGCAAACTAGGAGGGGGGTTGTCCAAGGTGGCTGCTGGTTTACCAAAAGCCCAGCTTCAGAGGGGACTCTGCCTCAGAGAGACAGTGGGGAGTGGGAGCTGGGCTTTACTGTCTTTCCTGACAAAGCAGACGCCTCCACCCATGCGGCAGTGTCTGGGCCATAGGACCTACTGCTCCGTTTATATCTTTCATCTGCCTCTTCTGCCCTTTCTCAGGGGTCAAGGTAACAAACAGGGTATGGTATGAACGAGCATCGTGGATAAATGCATTTCTAGTATGGCATGTCTAGAGCATATTTACTTTTTTTTTTTTTAAGATTTTATTTAGTTGAGGGCGCCTGGGTGGCTTAGATGGTTAAGCTTCTGCCTTTGGCTCAGGTCATGATCCCTGGGTCCTAGGATTGAGCCCTGCATCGGACTCTCTGCTCAGTGGGGAGCCTGCTTCTCCCTCTGCCTCTCTCTCTCTGTCTCTCATGAATAAATAAATAGAGTCTTTATTAAAGAAAAAGATTTTATTTAGTTGAGAGAGAGAGTATGTGTGCAGGAGAGACAGTGTGTGCATGAGAGAACACAAGCAGCAGAGCGGGAGAAGCAGGCTGCCCATCAAGCAGGGGCTGCTTGATGTGGGGCTCAATGTGGGGCTGGATCCCAGGGCCCTGGGATCATGACCTGAGCTGAAGGCAGAGGCTTAACGGACTGAGCCACCAAGGCACCCCAGTATATTTACATTTCTATGAATATTAAAATAATTGCAATCCTGCACATGCAAATAGCAGTTTGCAGTTTACAAGGAGTTTTCTTTTTTTTCAAAGATTTGTTTAGGGGATGTCTGGGTGGCTTAGTCGGTTAAGCCTCTGCCTTCAGCTCAGGTTATGATCCCAGGGTCCTGGGATTGAGCCCCTCATTGGGCTTCCTTCTCAGAGGGGAGTCTCCTTGTCTCTCTGCCTCTGCCCCTCTCCCTCCCCCTGTGCTCACTCTTGCGTGCAAGTGTTCTCTCTCTCTGTCTCAAATAAATAAATACCTCTTTTTTTTTTTTAAAGATTTGAGAGAGAGCATACATGTATGAATGGGGGGAGGCACAGAGGGAGAGAATCCCAAGCAGACTCCCTGCTGAGTGCAGAGCCCAATGTGGGGCTCCATCCCACCACCCCATGGGATCATGACCTGAGCCGAAACCAAGAGGTGGATGCTGAACCAACTGAGGCATTCAGGGGTCCCTAGGACTTTCCTATACCTCTTTTATTTTAATGTTATAAATAAATAGAGATTAAAATGTCAAGTTGGTAAGTAACCTCTCTACTTGATAGCGAACACAGGGTTTAGAGAGTGTGACATGCCAAAGCTCACAGAGCTAGGACCCCTATGCGGCCAGTGTCAAGGCCAGGTGCTGAGATGGAGCAGGAAGAGCAGAGGGATAGTGTACACTGTGGCTTGAGGAGCTCAGTAGATGAAACTGGTGTCCGCTCTGAAAGTAGTGGGGCATCGATGGCAAACCTGCAGGTCAGGAGCTACCTAGATGCTAGTGGGAAGCAGGGAGTTCACCGCTGTGCGGGGCACTGGGGAGCAGGCTGAGAGGGTTAGGAACAGGTGGCGGCAGGAGCTGAAGCTCCTTCCTACTACATCCCTTCCTGTGCTGGGTGGTGAGAGGGAGCCCAGCTTGAGCCCCAGTCTCCTGATTCCAAGCCTCATGCTCCCCTGCCCCATCAGGCCACCTCTCTTAAATGAGGTCATCATGGCTTCTGACTGGGGAGGGAAGCACCTTTCCTACACCAGAGCAGAGAAGGCCGTGGCCATCCCTGGGAGACAAAGGCACACAGAGGCCTGGAAGGTCTTGAGTGGGAAAGGTACGTGATGGGCATTTCCAAGGAACTCCGCCAGATAGACATCCCCGTGCTTCTCACTTCGTGGCCATCTACACTGTCCTCACAGCTTCTGTGCTCTGGAACGTGGACTCGACCTCTTTTGCTTCACCCCACCCCCTGCCCTTCTTCCCTTCCAGGGGCTGCCTTACATGTCCATGACTTCGGCATCCTGAGCATGAACTGGCTGGTGAAAAATGTCACCTATAGGCCCCACTGCCATTTCTGTATCACCCCGAAGGGGGCCCTGAAGTTCAAATTTGCTTATCCAACACCCCCTACCCCTATGCCAGCAGAGTGTTCGGAGTGGGTTTTGCTGGAGAAGTATCGAAAGGAGATGCAGAACATCACTGAGTTTGACTACAGGTGAGTGTGGTTCCGAAAGAATGTGTCACGTGGCCTTAAGACATAGTGGGTAGTGTGTGGGTGTATCTTCCTTGGTACAAACCATATATGCAAATTGGACCTTTAAAAAAAAAAATCAGGAGGCTCTTAACCTTATAAGATACTTTGCTTCACAAAAGCATTCAAATAGCAAGTTCCTGGTTCATTTAAAATCTCATTTGACCTGTAAGAGATTAACAGTAACACTATTGTTGCATCAGATGAATTTTGCCTTGATGCTTAATACCAGAAGGATGAAAAGCTCCTAGCTCCTGGAATAATGACAGTGCATTGGTGGGTGAAACAGCTTGAAAATGTTTTGTAGCAACTTCTCAACACACTTGTAAGTGATGTTATAAGTAATAGCTGTTTTCAGCATAAAATCATCTATAGAGTGCTTTTATGAGCTTACTTCCCTTTACGAATAAGAAATGTGAAGCTCAAGGTTAAGGCCACACAGCTAGTACATGGCTACTCAGGGGCAACGCCTGGGTTGTGTAGTCCCCATATTTCCATCCTACCTGCTGTATTAGCTTGCTGGGGCTGCCATAACAGAATACTACAGACCAGGTGTCTTAAACAACAGAAATTTCTTTTCTTTTTCTTTTTGTAAAATTTTATTTTATTTATTTTTAAATATTTAATTAATTTATTTGAAAGACCAAGATCACAGGTAGGCAGAGAGAGAGGAAGGGAAGCAGGTTCCCTGCTGAGCAGAGAGCCCGATGTCGGGCTCGATCGATGGGATCACCACCTGAGCCAAAGGCAGAGGCTTTAACCCACTGAGCCACCCAGGTGCCCCTATTTATTTATTTGACAGAAATCACAAGTAGGCAGAGAGGCAGGAGGGGGGATAGGAGGGTGGGCAGAAGCAGGCTACCTGCTGAGCAGAGAGCCCAATGTAGGGCTTGATCACAGGACCTCGAGATCATGACCTGAGCGGAAGGCAGAGGCTTAACCCACTGAGCCACCCAGATGTCCCCCAAAATTTATTTTCACACTGGTCTGGAAACTAGATGTTCAAGATAGAGATCCTGGCAGGCTTGATCTCTCCTGAGGCATCTGTCCTTGGCTTGCAGACAGCGTGTCCTCACAGGTCCTTTCCCCTGCCTTTCCCGTGTGTGTGTGATGCCTGTCACTGGTGTCCTTGATGCCAGTCCTAGTCTCTGTGGGCCCCACCCTTATGACCTCATTTAACCTTCATTACCACTGGAAAGGCCCTATCTCCAAATATAGTCTCATTGAGGGTTAGGATTTCAACATATGGATTTTAGGGGGTATAATTACATGCATAACACACCCCACTCCCCCAAAGAGAGGTTGGTCTAGGATGTAAGTACAGTGGGGTCAGACTGGCTAAGCATGCAGAAGGGAGCACAAGAGCCTCGTTGGTGGGAACATCCCACCTGAGCTGGGTCCTGAGGAGCACAAAGCGGGTCTCAGGGAGGGGCTCCATGAGAGAACCCAGGGTGCTTCCCGTGGCCTCTCCTCACTGTTCACCATGATGCATCTGGGTTTGCTTCTGGTGGGAGAAACAAGGTGGGCAAGAATCCTGCAGGTGCCTGAAGGTGATGGCTTGAAATACGCCTCCTCAATTTACCGACTTTGTGTCTCGGACAGACTGCTAAGGAATTTCACGCTGATGACTGAGAACCCAGAGGTGGATTATGCAAACCAAAATATCGTCTGGTCCAAGTTTCAAAGTATCTTCTTCACGATCTCTGGCCTTGTCCACTATGCACCGGTGTTCAGAGACTATATCTTCCAGGCTCTGGAGGAGTTCTACCAGGACAATGTGCTCTACTTGGAGCTCAGAGCCATGCTGCTCCCGGTGAGCCCAACTCTTTCCTCTGCTCTGGCTTGACTATCAAAATTTAGCTTCCCAGAGTCACTTAAGACTACATTCTTGGTCCTGGGACAGCTGATGGGTCTGGCAAATGGATCACCCTGGTAGCACTGGGGAGAACAGATTATAGTGAGAGGCTTGCCGGCTGAGAGAGATGGGGACTGAGACTGGGAAAGTAGGGAAACAGCAGGTATGAGGTCACAAGGCTGGGGAACAGGAGCAATGAGGAGCACTCTAGAGGTCTTCCTGACTGACCATGTGGGGTTGAGGCTCTACAGCCACTCACTGGTGTTGAACTTGAGTTGACTGGTGGTGACACTGATGGAGATGGGGAAGTAAGAGGACAAGCAGGATGGGGAGGGAGAACAGAAATTTTGGTTTTGAACCTGTAGAATTGGAGGGGCCTATGAGATAGCCCTGTGAAGATGTCTGGGAAATGGTGGAATATATGACTGTGGAGCCCGGAGGAGAGTTCTAGCATGGAAACAGATGTTTGACATTTGTCTGCAGAAAGGTAATTCTTCAGAGGGGTGAGTTTCCCACAGAAGCTGTGCGTTGAAAAGAGGAGTGGGTCAAGAAAGGGGCCCGACATGGGGCGCCTGGGTGGCTCAGTGGGTTAACGCCTCTGCCTTCGGCTCAGGTCATGATCCCAGGGTCCTGGGATCAAGCCCTGCATTGGGCTCTCTGCTCAGTGGGGAGCCTGCTCTCTCCTCTCTCTCTGCCTGCCTCTCTGCCTGCTTGTGATCTCTGTCTGTCAAATAAATAAATCTTAAAAAAAAAGAAAGAAAGAAAGAAAGAAAGGGGCCCGACAAACAAAAATAGGATGGAAAGTTCATGTAGTGGTGTGAGAAGGAGCCATTGTAGAAGGAGAGAACGAGGATGTTCTCGACGTTAGGGGACACATCGTTGAGGAGAGCAGCCCCAGGTGATCCTGGACCCATTCTTTTGGGATGTCTGTTGGACAGAACTTCCCTGAAGACTATTTGTGGGAGAGATTTGGGTATTGTGGGAGTGGGCAGGATTTCTGAATGTTCCATTTGGTGCGCTCACCAAGAGTTTGAGCTGGTTAAATATTTTAAGTGGCTTGGGGAATGTGACCTTTGTGTAGAGCTCTCCCCTATATCGTATCCTAACTAGTCTGCTTATTCTTTGAAATATTTGTTGAGCATACCAACGCCTTGGTGACTAACCTTCAAGTTTGTGGAAAGATCCACAGGGTGGCATCATTTTGGCTTTGTTACCATATTCCGTGGTCTTTATAGGCTTGGAAATGTTATTGTTTGTACACTCAGAAGTGACAGAGCTCCAGAGGACCAAAACACATTGACCAAATTCATAAGAGACAGAAGAATAAACAAGAAAGTCAGAGTGCTGGTTTTCAAAGAAAACTATCAATTAGATTAGACTTTCTTCTTGACCAGGAAGTTCTCTCTCCTTGAGGGCAGTTCTTAGCCTTTCCTGAAGCCAAGGTATAGCCAGAAGGATGTTGGTGAGCCTAGTGGGGAGCCCTATTGTCCCTGGGCTCTGAGAATTTAAGGGAGTCTGTAACAGCGTACTTAATCTTTGGAAAATCCGATGAAAATTATTTTGCCCGGAGGGGGGAGAAAGTGCTACAATAAGTTGACTTTATTTATATAGTGTTTCCACATGTATCTGTATGTATCTATAAAACATTTTAGGAAACAATGCAATGTACAGAGATTCTGGTATTTTTGCATTCTAAAAAATTTTTAATTCTTGTTGGGACTCCTAAATTGATTTTACTCCTCCAGTTTGATCTAGTGTTCAAGGACCCTCTGATGAAGTAGATGCCTGTCTCAAGAACCAGTAATTCCAGTTTGTGGGTCCCGGCTCCCTTTCCCTTCATCTGAGACCAAGTTTCCTCAAGGCTCAACTCTCAGGGCGACCCACCCTTCCCCTTAGATATGTTAATACACTCCTTGAGCTTAGCTCAAGGCCAGCCCTGGAGGGTTGGGAAGAGTTGGCGCTCAGCTAAGGGTGCCTATCGCCCTTGGGATCTGACCGCACGTTTGGTAGTGAAAGCTCTGAGGACAGTTTTTGGGAAGTGGGAGTGGGGCTGACCTTTGTCCCTCAGCAGAGCTTTCCCCAGTTTTGTGAGCCAAGTAGATAAGACCTGGAGACAAAGGATCCCTTTGCAGGAAACCAGGGTCTATCCATCTCTAAAGAGAATAATTTCTAAAAGAGATGAGCTGGCATTGGGCCTGGACTGTGTGGGGTAGAAGAAATTGCACCTCCCAGAACACTTTATTGCCAGGTTTGGACCTGGAAAATCCTCTTCTCTCCAAGCGTGGGCTCCACCCCCATCTACGCCCGTCCTCCCCTCTGGGTTCCACTAAAACTGGTTCCTAAGTCCGCCAACCCCTCCTTCACCCCCGACCCGGGACTGCGGCAGCCCACATCTCCCTCTTTGTCCCCTGGAAATGTGGATTTCCGGCACCCAGCATCTGTTGCCCCGTTATTTATGTCGGACTGTGAGATATTTCAGACCGGCACCACATCTTAGGTTGCCGAGAGGCCCCAGTAGTGATAATGATGCTTATTGATGGTGGTCCTCAAACTTGGCTGTTCAGATGAATCATCTGGAGGTGCTCTTTAAAATTCACCTTTGGGCCCCAACGTGCCAGGATTCTAATTCCGTGCTCTTGAGTAGGGCTGGGAAGCCGCAAAATTAACTAGCGCTTCCCCTCCTCCCGGTGTTTCTAATGCACATGGTCTGACCAGGCCACACTTGGAGCAAAGGCTGTCTTCGCCTTGACCTTTACAAAACACTTGAGCTGCATAGCAAGCTTGCGTTTTATAGACGTGGAAACTGAGGCTCGGGAAGGTCAGAGAGCTCGGCCAAGATCGTGTTGGTGGTAAGGAGTGACTGGACGGAGGGCCTGGATTTTATGAGCATCGAAGGACCCATGCTCCGGCTCAAAAGGAGCTGCTGGAGAGGGCATGCGGCTTCCCGTCTCGCCCTTCCGCGGGGGAGAGAGAGCCCCTGGGATTGGCTGAGCAGATGCTTCACCCAGAGCGGTGCTGGCCCCTGCTGGGGGGACCACTTCCTGTTGCGCAATCCTGGAGGCTTTCTCGGTGTGGAGCAAGGGGGAGGTAGCCCTTCAATCCTGTCAGAGCCCTGGGCGCCTTTGGGGGCGGAGGGCAGAGGAGGGAGGGGGAAATCGCAGAGGCTTTGGATCTTGGTCGCTTGAGGGTTGTGACTTTCATCTTGAGCTCGGTGGGGAAGCATTTAGGGGAAGATGCTGAGAAACTGGAGGGAAGGCAAGAGTTCCTGTCTCATTCCTCCCCTTTTTCGGCTGCGCTGTTTTCTCCTTACTCCGCGGAGGAGTGGGCTCCGGGGGCATTTCACGTGGGGACCCTGGCTAGCTCCTAACCTCTCTTCCCTCTCTGCCCACCCCCCACCATCCTAGAAGGTGCAAGGCTGCTGGGATTTGGGATTCTGGAGAGGCTGAGGGGGATGGGATTTGACCATTTGTTCTGCTCTGACCCTGGAACAAAGGCCTCTTGCAATAGAGTCTCTGCCTTAATGCCCCCCATTAGCCAGAGTAGGGGGAGCCGTCAGCACATTAACAACTAAAAACCGTCTGCACGGGAATCCTTTTGCTGAGCCGCACAACCTCCCCCTTCTTGCTTGTGGGGCTAATTCAGGGCCTGGGATGATGTTGATGGACTATCCTGGCTGCTCAGCCTCCTATTGTGTTACTAATGCTTGATAACAAAGGCTACTCGCCTCTAGCAACAGTTGCTAGGCGGGTCTTATCTCCTGGGCTCCAGCCCCTTCCCCCACTGCCAGAATCGGAGGCCCAGACTGGGTCCCGGCCAGGCTTCAGAGTGGAGCTGGTGTGAGACCCCAGAGGATTATCAACAGGAGATTGCCCTGCTGGCACTTCCTGACAGGAGGTCTTAGGAGAGAGACGCGTCAGTGGCCTAGAGAACCCAGGATGGTCGTCCCCAGACGTTTTCTTGGATGCTGTCCCTTGTACAACAAACACTACTCGGGCAGGCTTCGCCTACCCTCTCACGCCCCCACTCCGGGGTTTTTCCTGGATTCTTGGCAGATCCCCCATTGAAAATTTCCACCTGGCTTGTTGCTGAAGTGAAGTTACTGGTGTGACTCTGTGAGAATAGTGACAAGCGAGGTTGGGGGGACCACCTTTACTGCTCTCCTTGATGATAGCACTACCCTACTATGCTGTAATCAAGCATTTTCTTCTCTGTCAAGTCCACGAACAGGGTAGATCTTAACCCTAGCTGTACATTGTACATTAGAATCAGCTGGGGAGGTTAAAATAAAAATAACCAGCTTTGACCCCAGAGATTCTGGTTTAATTAGTTTGGGGTGAAACCCAGGCATCTCCCTCCCCCAGGTTCTAATGTGTCGCCAGAGCTGAGACACCGAGACCCCTATACCTGGAGTATAAAGGTAAAGACGGGCTGCTCTGGTGACACTAAGGGTCAGCAAGGTTCTGAAATTCGGCAGACTCCTCAGCCCTCACCCCCACTCTGGAGTGGGACTGAGTTTCTTGACCTTTCTCAGCCTCAAATTCCTTACCTGTAAAGTGAGTACTACCTGATAGTGTGGTTTTGAAGATTAAAGGAGATGATGATACAAGGCTCTTGGCACATAATAGAAGCTCAGTTAATGCAGGTGAAATGCATGGTGCTCCAATTGTGTTGAGAGTTAGAAATTCTGAGTCCTGGCTTCTGGTCTGATACAAACTAATTGTGTGACCTTGAGCAACTGTCCAATCTCACATTTCCCTTCTGTTCCTTCCAGCTTCAAAATTCTATAATTCCATGATATCACAGACAATAAAATTTTGTAATCTTATATTGGCTTGTATAAATAGCCAACTTTATAGTTTCCCAATTAAATTATAATGAACAAGGGGTGCCTGGGTGGCTCAATTGGTTAGGCAACTAACTTCAGCCCAGGTCCTGATCCCAGAGTTCTGGGATTGAGCCTTGGGTCGGGCTCCCTGCTTGTTGGGAAGCCTGCTTCTCCTTCTCCCTCTGCTACTCCCCCTGCTTGTGCTCTCCTGCTCTCTCTCTGTCAAATAAATAAATAAAATCTTAAAAAAATAAACTATAATGAAAACGGAGATAATAATCTACATTGAATCCAGTGTTTTCAACTCAAGGGGGCTTATTACATGGATATAGCGGCTTTGTATCACATGGTCTTAGGTCAATGACTCACACCATCTGCTTGTACTTACTAATTGTTAAATTCTTAGATATTAACTCATCTGCCTAGGATAACTGCAGATTTTTGAGTTGTTTTTCTGTATCTGGTGATAATAAGATTGGTAATAGTAACAACATTATTATTAATAATTATCTTTTTAAAAAATGTTTTCATTTATCTTTTGAAGTCATCTCTACACCCAGTGGGGGGCTGGAAGAGTCACGTGCTCTTCTGGCAGAGCCAGCTAGGTGCCCTCATAGTTATCATTTCTGAGTGCTCTACAAATATTAACTCATTTGATCCTTGCAGCGACCCTGGGAGGTATGATTTACTGGGGCAGAACATACCTCCACTGGGAGCCCCAACCCAGAAGGCTGCCCAGAACCCCCTAACCAGGTGAGAACTTTCCTTGAGTGCCTGGCTTCACAGCCGTGTTCTAATGGTTCTAATGGGTAATGAGTGGCTGTGAGGCTGTGAGGAGTTGCAGGTCTCCCCATGAAAAGGGTCTCTTGCTCTGTGAAATGGGGGTGCTCTTGAGCATTCAGATCTTGCCCTGGGTGCTTCTGTAAAGCCCACAGTTTCTCAGCCAGAGGCCCGGGAGCACAAGGCCCCGGGCAGCCCCAGTGGTGATTTACTGAGTGAGACACCAAGAGATGAGGGCTCAGGGCTTGGCATCTGTAGCCCCAGGGGCCAGATTCCATCTTCCAGTCTCTCCATGCTATGGAAACTGGCAGAGGGATTGGAACCCTGCAAGGCAGGCGGCCCAGATTCTCCAGCAGTAAGTGCTGGAATGACAGAATTGATGGCTTGAAACTGTGGCCATATGCAAGCCCCCATCCTGCCTCTGGTGTGTCATTTGCATATCTGTACCTACTCGTTTCATATGCCAAGGATCTTCTTTTAGGCAGACTTGTCCTTTGTTGATTTTTTTTTAAAGGTTCTTTTGTTTCCCTTCAGTTCTGTGAGCATGACTCTACCAACTCTAGACTCTACAGGCCACCCCTCCAATCTCCAACTATTCATCCCTTCTCTAAAACATGCTGCCTGGGGTTTAGTACTTTTGGAACTCCAAGCAGAGAGTGCTTTTCCTAAGTTAATGCTTATTTGTGGAGCTCCTACTCTGGTGCTGTGGGAGGGGAGGTGGAAAGGTCCAAAGGACCTGGACCTGGATCCTCCCCGTCAGCGGTTTAGAATCCCGTGGGTGTGTCTGGGCAGGTGACTCAGTAATGACACAGCAGTCAAAGCATGGGGAAGAATTCTGTTTTGCCCTTCTGCAAGTCAGCTGGAGAATGCCAAGACAACTTCAAGTATCAATTCTGGGTTTGTTTAATGCATTGTTCTCAAAATTTGACACTCAAAAATTTTGGAGGATCCCAAAGAACTTTTGTTTATATGGATTGTATCTACTCTCTGCTGTATAATCCAGCCTGTGTTAAAAATTAAAACTGAGAAAATGTCAAAACACAAGACTGCACGAGCACATAACCCATTATTTGTCAGAGAAATATTGTCACGTATGATACAACTTCCAGAAAATTCTATGCACTCATGAGAGAATGAGAATGAAAAAGACAAATAATATCTTAAAACTTCTATGAAAAGAGTTTTTGATTTTGCAGATTGCCTAGAAAAGTCTATGGGACCCACAGGAGTTCCCTTACTACACTTTGAGTACTGCTGGACTACAGGATATAGGTTCTTTCAGCATCAAAGATGTGAAGATTCTAACAGAGCACCTGGAAGTCTGTTGAAGCTTTTTTATTCTTTTTTAAAAAGATATTATTTAGGGGCACCTGGGTGGCTCAGTGGGTTAAAGCCTCTGCCTTTGGCTCAGGTCATGATCCCGGGGTCCTGGGATCGAGTCCTGCATCGGGCTCTCTGCTTGGCCAGGAGCCTGCTTCCTCCTCTCTATCTGCCTGCCTCTCTGCCTACTTGTGATCTCTCTCTGTCTGTCAAATAAATACATAAAATCTTTTTTAAAAAAAAAGTTATTAGTTATTTGACAGAGAAAGAGAGATCACAAGTAGGCAGAGAAAGAGGGGGAAGCAGACTCCCTGCTGAGCAGAGAGCCCGATGTGGGGCTTGATCCTAGAACCCTGAGATCATGACCTGGGCCGAAGGCAGAGGCTTTAACCCACTGAGCCACCCAGGTGCCTTATGTTGAAGCTTTGATCAGCGGCAGGAAGAGTTCTCTTTTAAAAAAATCCTTGGGGGGGGGGGGGGCGCCTGGGTGGCTCAGTGGGTTAAAGCCTCTGCCTTCGGCTCAGATCATGATCCCAGGGTCCTGGGATCGAGCCCCGCATCGGGCTCTCCGCTGAGCGGGGAGCCTGCTTCCTCCTCTGTCTCTGCCTGCCTCTCTGCCTCCTTGTCTGTCAAATAAGTAAATAAAATCTTAAAAAAAATAAAAAATCCTTGGTATGGGGCGCCTGGGTAGCTTAGTCATTAGGCCTTCAGCTCTGGTCATGGTTCCGGGGTCCTGGGATCTAGCCCTGCATTGGACTCCTGCTCAGCCAGAAGCCTGTCTCTCTCTCTTCCACTCCCCCTGCTTGTGTTCCCTCTCTTGCTATGTCTCTCTCTGTCAAATAAATTAATAAAATCTTTAAAAAATAATAAAATAAAAAATGCTTGAGGAGAGGATGAAAGTTACTTTCCTTTATACCCTTAAGGTTCAGTTTTGGGGGCCTGCAAATTAAACTGACAAAAGCCACATTAACAGGAGAAAACATACACATTTTATTTGATGTTAATGTTTAATTTTTGTGTGCATGGAGGTCGTGTAGAAAAAAAAGTGAGACCCAAAGAAGTGGGTAGAACAGGTGCTTATACATGATTTTAACCAGCGGTGATAAATTGTGGAGAAATGATAATACAAAGGAAAAAGGGTTTGGGTTTCTGGGGCAGTAAATTGTGGTGAGGGGAATATATGGGGGAAACTCATAGGAGATAAGGTTTATAATAGTACGGTTTGCTTATGTAGACTCCTCTCGGTGCCGACCTTCTGTCTCCAGTGATAAGCTTTGTTCTTCTGGTATGGGAGATAGAAGGGAGAGAAGCTTCACCAACAGTTTATGTCCTGCCTATAGGCAGATAGGAGAAGGGCAAAGAGCTCTGTGTTTGCTGCTTAATTGCTTTCCACTCAAAGTAATCCTTATGCAAAAGGAGCGTATTTTAGGGTGGCATACTCTGATTCCCTTTGGTAAAAACATTAATAGTAGTAACAGGCTATACTAGATACTGAGTCATCAGTTTCTAAGGTTTTGTCCTCTGGAAAGTTCTGGCAGCTCTAACCTTCAGTAAGCCTGAGAATGTCCACTTCTAGGCCAAGCAGTCAGGGAAGGCCCACCTGCCAATACCAAGCCCAGTTGGCTGAGACAGCCTTGTGGGGGATTGTGTGAGAGGCCAGGCTTCACTGGGGCAGCAGCAGAGGAAATCAAAGAGCCAAGGCCAATGGGGCCAAGAGAAGGAGCTAGAAAGAGCTGCCCATCCACCCCACTTCCCCCAAGCCAGGCTGCAGAACAGGACCCCCGGAGGTGAAAAAGAGCCAAGAGGTTGCTCCATGGGCCTGGGGAAAAGAGGGTGCTGGGGAGGCTGCCCCCGGACAGAAGGCAACACCTCGGGGTACAGGTAGGAGGGAAAGGGGAGGCCCTGTGGGCCAGTGAGAGTGAGCAAGTGACTGGCTGGGCAATGAGAAGAACTTCCTGGACACGACCAGCTCCAGGATATCAGACCCCAGGGAGGAAAAAGGACTTTTCTCCTGCAGGCAGTGGGAGAGCTCATGGCTTCCATTCTGTCTCTACCCGTTAGCCTCTGCTCCCTGACCCTGCAGGTCTGGCTCCCTGTAGGGCCACTGCTTCCCACACAGGCCTATCAATACTTCAGTGCCATTTCCCCAGAAAGCATCTCTGACCCTACCCAGTTCAAAGGAAGCCCCTTTCCTTCTGAGGTCCTGTAAACCTCTATTTGGCACTTAATTCTTCCTGCTTTGTGTCATAAATGTGAACAGAGCTTGTCTCCACTAAATCGGGAATTCCTTAAGGGCAGGCATCTTGTCTTACTAACATTTGTCTACCCCTCCAGGACCTAGCCTGGTTCCTTGCCCATGGCAGGTTTTTAACTGATGTTCATGGAAATGACTTCTGCATATTACTTCTTCCCATCTTCCCTCGCTCCACAGTCTCTTGGGAAGAAACTCCCATATCCTGTCCTGACCCTGAACTGCCATTCTCTGCCGGGGTGAGAGCTGACCCAGTGGCGGGGGAGGGCAGAGGGAGCTGCAGGGGACATGTCCACGCCAATGCTCTCTGGCCTCTCTCAGTGGGTTTCGTGTGGCCCAACCTGCAAAGAGGGAACTTCTTTCCACCCGTTCCTTCCCCTTTGTCTTACCTACTGTCCATTGCTGGCTCTTCTCACTCCACCCCTAACCATGTCCACCTCAGGGGACATCCCACCTAGGGATGGGAAAGTGGGGAGATGAAGTGGGTCCTGTCCCCCGCTGACCTGTTACTCATTCATTACATACATGCCTCCTGAGCACCAGGCACCGTTCAAGGTGCGAGGACCCAGCAATGAATGAGACAGGCAGACAGCCTGCTTTGTGGTGTTCAAGAGCATTATCCCAGATAGGACTAGGACTTCTGAGAAATGTCAGAGGCTGTTGAAGGCACTAGGTAAGGAAATTGCAAAGTCCAACGTGGTTTTAGAGCTTATTGGCAATGGGAATGAAGTTTCACTCACCTCTGATGTCTGATCATGACCATGCTTCCTTCCCAGGTATATGAACTGAATGGGACCATCCATAACCAAGAGTGGTCAGTGAAGACTTACAGAGAAGTGGCTTATATGTTTGCGAAAAAGCATCCTGGATTTATTGGAATCAAGCTCATTTATTCAGATCGCAGGTGAGAGAGGACATGGCTGAAGCTGCAGGGTTTGAGAGAATGGGATGCAGATAGAGCCACTAGGAAGGGAGGGGAGGAGAGAGAAAAAAGAGGGAGGCTGGCATCAGAGACCTACACCCTGCGCCAAAGAGCCGTGGAGTCAGTGGGTGCATTCATGCCGCATGCAAACATCTACCTCTAAAGTCACTTCTAGTTCGAATCTTTGCCACGGAGCTTAAATGAGGAACTATGACAATTTTCCATATTAATTCTAGGCCCCACATTGGCCTGGGATATGTTTTTGCCTATATGTTCATAACTGGCTCCTTTCCTTGTTTCAGTTTGCCTCTGGGGTTCTGCTTAATGTCATCCATGGGGGATGGCTGTGTGCAAGGCCTTGACTGGTGACCCAGCCCTCAGGGACCGCTATCTCAGAGTCTGTGTGTAGACACCCCACAGGAGCATGTATGTGGGACCTGATAGCATGAACAAGGACCCACTCTACCCAAGCAAGCACAGAAAGCTTTATAGCTGAATTTTCCTATTGATTATACTGAAGGACAGCTCTTTCCTCCTGCCAGAGGGCCCACCAGTCTAAGGCCTGTGACTGTGCACAGGGCTGGAGATGCAGGGTTCTCAAATGCAGATCACATGGAATCAGGATTCGGGGAGGGGCAGCTCCTCCATTTGCTTAGCCTACCCTAGAGGCTGGGCTCTGGGGGGGCAGTCAGACCCCGCCCCACCCCATCCCCACTGAATCACCTTCCCTCCTTGTGAGGGCTGAGAGTGGGGGCATGCATGAGCGGGAGCTAGTCAGCTGGGATGGAGCTGCCAGGCTGGGGCCCCACTGGTTCCCCTCAGAGGCAACCTGGGAGCCGATGGCAGGAGAGTGTGAGGGCTGGGCTGCAACTGCTTAATCCTCTGTGTTCCCTTAGAGCTCTGCAGGAGAGGGAGTAAGCAGTTTGGGCTAGGGGGCAGAGAAATTTAGGCCCACAGAAATTTTGTCACTGAGGGACAAGTGAGCCAGCTGCTGTGCAGAGACCTTTGTCCTGTCACAGAGATGTACCAGACTTTTCCCTTCAGTGCTTCTGTTGTCTTGTTGTTCGCCTCATCCTTTTCCTGGACTGGAACAAAGAGGGTGCAGAGAGAAGACAGAAGTTCGGTCATAGGGTTTCCGGAGTGCCCAGGGCCTCACTGAATTAATTGGGGGCAAAGGACCTATTGTTGCCAGGTCCTGCTGACCTGACAGGGACTTGGGTCATCTGTTGCATTTCCTAGGTGCCCAGTGGACAGAGAGCCAGGCTCTGTACTGCACCCGCTTCCAGAAGCCATCCTCTCAGGGATGCAGGGCAAGTTTTGGACAAGGCCTCTTTGCTTCATTCAAATGTAGATAATGAAGCATATCCCATGGGTCTTGCCTTGCAGACACCACGGGTCATTCTGGAGCCAGCCGGAGTCCTCAATAGGGTTGGGTTTGGGTGAAGCATCTCTCAGAGGTAACCCCTGGCAGGAGTTACGACGGCCGAGTCAGGAGAGGGTCACATGGGCAGTGGGGAGCGGTTGCTGAGTACCCTGACCTGGCCCAGGCTCAAGCACTGGCGGAGCCACTCGGGGGTACACAGCAGCACCAATGCCAAGTCACGCTGTTGCCCCTGCTTCTCTCTCTCTTCCTCTCGCAGATTCAGAAATGTGTCCTTCATCGCGAAATCCGTCCAAATGGCTATGATGCTTCGGGCCACATTCCCCACGATGGTGGCAGGCTTTGACCTGGTAACGGACTGCACGACGAAACTGTCTGAGAGCAGGGTCCAGCAGGCAGCTCTTCCTGAAGGCCTTGTTGGCTCCCACGGAAGACCTCTATAGAGGCACAGGCCTGACCAGAGTTTAGCACTGACCTTCTCTGGGGGCCTGCAGTCACAAGAGAAAGGGGAGGAGAAAGGGCCAGAAGGCTGAAAGGGGGAGTTGCAGAATAAGGAGAATTCAGGGAGGTTGGGCAGTAATGGTGGGCTTACTCCCATTCCCCTTGCCCTCCACCCTCTTTCTAGCCCACGTTGCCCACCCATGGCTGATTCTTAAAACCATAGCACATGGCGGGAGAGTGCAGGGGGAGGCCTGGAAGCAGAGATGGGGCTAGCCCTGGGCAAAACTGTCCTCTGCCCCTCCACCAAATCAAAGCCATCGCCAGGTTCTGCCAGCCAGGGCACACTTCCCAGATGACAATCCATTAATCTTGTTAGGGAAGCTCAAGTAGTTTCAACTAACTGGCTGAAAGGTGCTCCTGACTCCCTCTTACAGAATCTGTACATTTTACCCGAGTCTGCTTAAGCTCCTGTTTTCAGACCATCCAGAACTCAGGAGTGGATTTCAAAGACTCATTTTGTTTGGACCCGAGATGCCCTCTTGGGATCCCTGGCGGTTGCTCAAAGGGTCTGGCCTCTCCTGAAAGGGGCAGAAGTCCCTCTCATCTCACCTCTTCCCTCTGCATGCAGCACAGACAAAGGAGGCTGGGAAAAAGCACCTCTAGTATAGACCTTCCAGAACAGTCCCTACAAGGGCTGTAATGGACAAGCCCTAGAGGGAAATTAGGGTTGGAAGGGGGCTAGGTAGTTGTTCAAAGGGATCTACTCGCAAGTTCCAGCTCTATTTCAAGCCTACACTCCATTCCACTACATTGAATATCCATATTTGGGTTATTATAAAAATGTGTCCTTGTCTGCCCCCCCCCCAAATTAAAATCAGCATTCCAAAGGAGATATGCTTGTTATCCTAAGGCGCCCTTCCTCTTGGCACACAGCTACAAAACCCTGGGGGTATGTGTGGTTTAGTTTGAGAAGCATAATTTTGTTGGAGTGACAGCTGAGGCATGGACCAAGCAGATGGCTCCATGTCCCCTCCTCTCTGTCCTGCAGGTGGGGCGTGAGGACACTGGCCGTACCTTGTATGACTACAGGAAGGCTTTGATGATACCCGCCTTGCAGGGCATTAAACTGCCTTATTTTTTCCATGCTGGAGAGACAGGTGAGCCATCTGAAGACAAGCAGAACAGAGGAGGTGATGGATAGGAGGGCTCCTCCTCATCATTCAAGAGAACTGATGGAATTCTGGTACAGTGTTGGTATTGTTGATAGTCCTTTTGTGGCACTTGTCCATTTCATATGTGTTATTTCACTTAATCCTAATGGCAACCCCTGGAGGAAGAATAACAATGATAATAGTATCTTTACATATATTATTTCTTTTTTCTTAAAGATTTTATTTATTTATTTGACAGATCAAGATCACAAGTAGGCAGAGAGGCAGGCACAGAGAGAGCAAAAGCAGGCTCCCCGCTGAACAGAGAAGCTGACACGGGGCTCGATCCCAGGACCCTGGGATCATGACCTGAGCTGAAATCAAGAGTAGGGTGCTTATCCCAATGAACCACCTAGGGCACCCTTCCCATTTTATAGGTGAAAAGCCCAAGTCTCCAAACACAGAGTGGTTGGTCCAAAGGCAAGGAGCTAGTCATTAGTGGAGTTTGAATTTGAGCCTTTTCTGATGATCTCCATTTTATAATGAGCAAATTGTGCTTAAGAAATAAATGCACCTGTCCAAAGTCACACAGGAGTCTAGAACCAGGCCTGCACTAGCAGCTAGGAGGCTCTGTCCACACTTGTCAGTGCTGAACAGGAGACCACACCCAGCTGGCCCACTGCTATTGTTTCTGAAATGCCATTAGCCTAGCCACAGCTTTGTTCCCCGAAGCTCACTCTACAGGCTCATGGGTCATCTCTCAGACCTTCCCATTTTACAGTCCTTAAAATATGTAAACCCTAAGCAAAAGGAATCCCAGATCATGGCTGCAATTTCAGGTCGAAATGAGGTGTCAGGAGGAAAGCTTGCTGCTGTGTCTTACCTGCTGTCTCTGAGTACCTTAGGCACCTATCATCCTTAGAAGTGAAGAGCAGTAGGGGCTTGAATTTCACAACCAGGCTCAAACCTTGGTTTATCACACCATCTCTCAGAGAAAGGGTCCGTGTGCATTAATCTCGTTTCCCCTGACATTTCAAGTCATTTTGGATCCAATTTAGATCAGAGTTGTAGGAGACTTGAAGAAGTGTTTGTGGGGGATGTGATAAGGGATAGGGGTTGTTAACCTTGAAGAGCTTGTGGTCTAGTTGGGGAAACCATACTTATCTGTGTGAAATAATTTCAACAGTATGAAACACTGTACCAGGATCTAACTACATTCTAAGATGCATGGCCCTAAGAGAGGATTTTGCCAGGAGAAATATAGGGTGTTCATACCCAAGAGTCATGTTCTTATTTTTGAAAAGAAAGAGGGGTGCCTGTGTGGCTCAGTTGGTTAAGCATCTGCCTTTAGCTCAGGTCATGATCCCAGAGTCCTGGGATTGAGCCCCATGTTGGGCTCCCACTCAGTGGAGCCTGCTTCTCCCTCTCCCTCTGCCACTCCCCCTGCTCATGTGTTCTCTTTTTCTCTCAAATAAATAAATAAAATCTTTTTAAAAATTAAATAAAAAGGAAGCGATCTGGGGTGCCTGGGTGGCTCAGTCAGTTAAGCACTTGCTTTTGGCTCAGGTCATGATCCTGAGAGTCCCAGGATCGAGTCCTGCATCAGACCCCACTGCTCAGTGGGCAGGGAGTCTGCTCCCTCTCCCTTTTTTCCTTCCCTGGCTTATCCTCACTCTTTCACTCACTCTCTCTCTCTCAAATAAATAAATAAAATATTTTTTTAAAAAAGATTTATTGGGGCACCTGGGTGTCTCAGTGGGTTAAAGCCTCTGCCTTTGGCTCAGGTTCATGATCCCAGGGTCCTGGGATCCAGCCCCGCATTGGGCTCTCTGCTCAGCAGGGAGCCTGCTTCCTTCTCTCTCTGCCTGCCTCTCTGTCTACTTGTGATCTCTGTCAAATAAATAAATAAAATCTTTAAAAAAAAGATTTATTTATTTGACAGAGAGAGGGAGAGAGAGTGAGAGAGGGAACACAAGCAGAGGGAGTGGGAGAGGGAGAAGCAGGCTTCCCGCCAAGCAAGGAACCTGATGTGGGGTTCGATCCCAGGACCCTGGGATCATGACCGAAGCCAAAGTCAGTCATTCAACAACTGAGCCACCCAGGCACCCCATCAAATAAATAAATAAAATCTTAAATAAATAAATAGGAAGAGCTCTTTGAAAAGAAAGTTTTAGGTAGGAAACCAGTGAAAATCCTCCCGAAACACATACCCTAACTAGCAGGGGGAATTCTGGGGTTTTATTCCTAACAGAGAAGTAGAATTTTCGGGGCACCTGGGTGGCTCAGTGGGTTAAAGCCTCTGCCTTCGGCTCATGTCATGATCCCAAAGTCCTGGGATCAAGCCCCGCATCGGGCTCTCTGCTTGGCAGGGAGCCTGCTTCCCCCTCTCACTCTGCCTGCCTCTCTGCCTACTTGTGATCTCTGTCTGTGAAATAAATAAATAAAATCTTTAAAAAAAAAAAGTAGAATTTTCATATTTTACATGTAGATCACTTAGAATGCTTTTGGCTGCCAGGAATGGAATATGCACATTTAATAGGTTTTGCAACAAGGTTATCTATTTTGGATCATCTGTTTTGTACCCTGAGATCATAATCTGAGCCAAAGGTAATCACTTAACCAACTGAGCCACCCAGGTGCCCCAAAGTCACCTAATATTTTACATAATAAGTGACCTCTGCTTTCCTCTTCAAGTCCAGGGGTCACTGTACTCGGTAGTCAGATAGTCAAGTTACATTTAGGTGTAATCAATCCAGTGAAGCAAGAGTCAAGATATTTGCTCCAGGGCATCTCCTTTTATTAGGGAAGAAGCAAACCCAAGAGCTCTCGACCAATTACCTTCCAGGCCAGCATTAGGACTATCCTAGCTGCAAGGGAAGCCAGCAGAGTCAAGACCTGTAATTTTCACCCTCCAAAGAAAGCCCTGCCAGCAAGGAAGATACAGTGGGGATGGCTGGTAAATAGGCAGTACCTGCCACTACCTTGCCGGTCATTGTGATCTTGCAGTCAATGTTGCAGTTGATATTGGTGAAGATACAAATTGAGTAAGTACATACAAGTAAATTATATCGAGAGTTTGCAACACATTATTGTAAAGATAATAAACAAAGTTCCCAGGAAATTGCTCCGGAAACAAACAAATGGAAAGAAAGAAGATAGACTGTGGAGTCAGACAGACCAAGGTTCGAAACCCAGTTATACTACTTAATTGAGTATGCTCCTTCAGTTTATGAAGCCTGTTTAAGTTTCAACTTCCTCATCTGTTACATACATACATAAAATAGGCTTTTATTGCCTTTCATTAACATTGTTACAAGGAAAATTGTGTGTGTGTGTGTGTGCGCACGTGCACACGTGTGCGCTTACGCACGCGCCTGTGTGGTTTTTTTCTTGCTTGGGGATTGGAAGTGTTTATCTGAGTATGGTCTATGGGCCAGATCCATTTGACTGAAAACTATCCCCTTTCCCCAGACTGGCAGGGTACTTCCATAGATAGAAATCTTCTGGATGCTCTAATACTGAACTCTACCAGGATTGGCCATGGATTTGCTTTGACCAAACACCCAGCAGTCTGGGCTGACTCCTGGAGGAAGAACATCCCTGTAGAAGTCTGTCCCATCTCCAACCAGGTATGCGTGATCCATGTGACCAATCCTCCAATCTCAACCTCTGTTCTGATTTCCCAAACTCTTTCCTGTATAATTTCTTGCCCCTCTGCTCACCTGTTTTCTGTATTCCCCCACTGTCTCACTCCGATTAGTAAGTTATTTAGGAATGGGCTCTTGCCTAACCCATTCATAACAATGAGGCAGCAGTGAGGGTCCCCAGTGGGGTGGAATTTTGGGCAAAGCTATAGACAAAGCTAAAGGGACAGTGAGGAAGCCTAGTGAAGTGGGAGGGGCCATAGGATACTGCTGTTTCCACAGTTGCTTGGGGTTCTTGTGCACCTGTCTATCTTCCTGTGTTCAGGAGAGCAGCTCTGAGCCAGACCAAGAGAGAGACCAAATGTTTGTGGTGGTAAAGAAACTTGGAAAAAAATAGGAAGAACACAAGGCCTGGCTCTATTTCTGTGTTGTGCCTAGAAGTCATTCCAGTGGTCAGGGATGATGAGAGTAAGAAAGGAGCTGGTTATCCTCAGGGTCTTGCCTCTCTTGGGACAACTCTTTTTATGGTCAAAGTTTGTCCTCCTTTGCCTCTTATTGGCAGGTTCTGAAACTGGTGTCTGACTTGAGAAATCACCCTGCTGCTGTTCTGATGGCCACTGGGTACCCCATGGTGATCAGCTCTGATGACCCAGCTGTCTTTGGTGCCAAAGGCTTATCCTATGATTTCTATGAGGCCTTCATGGGCATTGGGGGAATGGCAGCTGATCTGAGGACCCTTAAACAGCTGGCTATGAACTCTATCAAGTGAGTATCTTGTGTACTTCCCAGATCCCCAACTCCCTTTTCTACCCTACAACTTGTGTTTATCTCTCTTAGAGTTTTGGGGAAGAAGTCTGGAAGGTTTTTTATGTTTTTTTTCTACATTGCCTCTGTTTCCTTATTGCTCTTGGACTGGGGAGAAATGTGCTCTGCAAACATCTGAGACCCCCTCAGCTTTTCCCCAAACCTTTCTCTCCTGACCTGAGTGCCTTTTCTCTTGCAGGTTCAGCACCTTGTTGGATATTGAGAAAAAGGCTGCCATGAAAACCTGGGAGGAAAGATGGAATAAGTTTGTAGCTGACCTGGCTAGGAGGCCAAAGTGAGAAGATAGCCATGTATTACCCTGTTCCTCTGCTTCCCTCTGCAAGCTGTTTTCACCTTCTATCATTCATTCTTGAACCCACTCCAGTATAGTTTCTACCTCCATTTCTTTTTTTTTTTTTAGTAATATTTTAAAAGATTTTATTTATTTGACAGAGAGAGAGAGGGAACACAAGCAGAGGGAGTAGGAGAGGGAGCAAGCTTCCCACTGAGCGGGGATCCCGATGTGGGACTCGATCCCAGGACCCCAGGATCATGACCTGAGCCAAAGGCAGACACTTAATGACTGAACCACCCAGAGGCCCCTCTACCTCCATTTCTTTATCAAAACTGACTTCATGAATGTCATCAATGGTCTCTACATTGCTTGACCTCTCAGAAACACTCGAACAGTCTACCAAACTCATCTTTTTGAAATATTCTTTTCTCTCAACCTCAGTGACATCAACTCTTTTGGTTTCTCCTTTCTCTCTGGCAGTTGCTCCCAGGGTCCTTTTTCCAGATGCTCTTCTCTCTCAGATGTCTGTGTTGCATTTCCTCAGGGCTTAGTTTTGCCTCTTCTCTATTATGTCTCTGCTTCTCTTTTCTTCTCTCTTACTCTATAGTCTTTTCCTAGGTAGTCTCATCCACTCCTTTGCTTTTAAATACCATTTATTTGCTGATGATTCCCAATATATTTATTCACTTGGAAGGTTCACGGGAATCTCAGAAACCTGTGTGCTATGCTGAACTCACAATCTCTACCCTTTCAACCTTTTCCTGGACTTTCTCATCTTGGTAAATGGGACCTCCTTCCATTCCACCCAGCTGCTCTATGTAGAATTTTTCAGTGAAATTCTTGATACTGCTCTCTCCACTTGGTCCCTACATCCGAATATATCTTGAATTTTCCATGTCTCTCTATCTCTATTGCTATTGGCTGAGTTCAAGCCACTATAACTTCTTGTCTGAGTTATAATAGCCTCTTAATTGATCTCTTCTTTCTTTTCTTTGCCTTCTTCCTTTCAATTTTTGCAGGGCAATGACTTTTTTTTTTAAGATTTTATTTATTTATTTGACAGAGATCACAGGTAGGGAGAGAGGGAGGCAGAGAGAGAGGAGGAAGCAGGCTCCCTGCTGAGCAGAGAGCCTAATGCGGGGCTCCATCCCAGGACCCTGGGATCATGACCCAAGCCGAAGGCAGAGGCTTTAACTCACTGAGCCACCCAGGTGCCCCCAGAGCAATGACTTTTTAAAAATTAAATTAAATCAGCTTCCTTCATTGCTTACAAGTCAGTGCACTTGTGAAAACTCAAATGTTTCAGCAGGGCACATAGCTTCCTTTTTAACCTGAATCCTTTCCAGCATCATCCTACTCCAGTCCCCCTGATTGTACCAGATTCTGGCCACACTAGTCCTTTGTTTCTCAAATATCTGAACTCTATGCTGCATCAGAGTCTTCTCCCATTCTCTCTGCCTGGGATATTCTTTCCTTCCACTTTGTCTAACTGACTCCTGCTCATCCTTCAGGGTTCACCTTTAATGTCACTGTCTCAGAAAAGTTTTCTAGACCCCTAACATATTAATATCTCTCATAGCACCTTGCTTTTCCCCTTCATGACTCTTACCATAATTTGTAATTATATATTTATTTCTGTGTTTATAGTCTCCCTCCCCTAGACTGTAAACTCTGTGTAGGCAAGTACTAATGATTGTTTTGTGTATACTGTGAACCCAGAGCCTAGCTCCGTGCCCCAAACCTGGTCAGTACTCAATAAAAGATAAGTTGAATGAAATGGATATAACTTGTAGGTATTGAGCTGGTTGCTTAAGCAGGAGGGAACAAAGCAAAGGTTCCCCGAAGAAAAGACCTTATGTGATCAAATTCTGGCACCTGGCCTGATCGTCAGGAAAAGGAAGGCAAGAAGCCAGCCTTGTCTTTACTTGACTAAGGGAGGTGAAGGAGGATCAAAGAATTCCTTCGAAGTTGCAGGAGAATTCAAATGTCTTCTCATCCATCACCCATCACCTGCACCTGAGCTAAAAGGCAGCAGCCCACTGTCTCTTCATGAGTGGTTTATCACTGTTTGGTTCAAAGACAAAGAAAAAGTCTCGCTGATTAGGGATCCTCAACCACAGGCTGGTACCCAGATGGTACAAGATGATCTTTAAGATCCCGTCTAACTCTGACAGTCTTTGATTTATTGCCTTAGCCAATCTCAGTAGATAGAATATAGGTCCCAACTCAGCTGACTTGCACTTAATAAATGGTGAAAGTGGAACGTAGCAGAATGGACTTCTGTAGCAAGTTGTTGTGATTACAGAGTTCTCCCAGGAGTGTAAGGTCTCTGCCTGGACTTGGTGTGATCTCTGATTTGGCAAATTAAACCAGCTACTATTCTTGTCTTCATGCCTGGCTCAAGAGGCTGAGTCCTAACAGTGAACTAGAAACATCAACAGAACCAGATGCTAAGTTATGAAGATCTGGGAAACAGGTTGCAACCCCCTTGGAACTAAGTAATATTTCTGCCAGGAGTCGAGTTGTTAAATCTGATTTCACTTATTCCTCCTGTAGGACTTCCCAGAAGTTACCCTGACATATGTTTTTGGGGGAAAACTTGTGTGTTAATTGAATTTTTGTAAATGAAATCATGCTGCACCTGGGGCCTTGCTACTTATTTAAAGGAAATCTGAAGCAAAGCCTTCTGTTAAACATATTTTGTAATTTGAATTATGTAGTCTATATTTATTTATTTATTGGAATAAGGTTAAATGGTTTTTCCTTCTTTGTCAGGTGAATTGTCTGGTCTGGAAAAACGTAATGGCCAGGGACACCAAGAGTCCCTGACTTGCCAGGCTTATTGTATATGTCCCTATTATCTGGCCCCTGATGAATATCCTGGTCCAGCCCCATCCTGGAACTTTTCATCAGCTGGCATAGCTCCCAGGGAAGGGCAGGGAGACTTCTCAAATGGAGAGAATGTTGTTGGAGATGCAAATCATCCTGTTTCCCAGCAGGTGAGAATTTGGGATCCAGCCTTAGGGAAAACCATGGAACATTTTTCTTTTTATCTTGAAATAATGTGAAACCTTCAGAAAAGTTATAAGAATAGTACAAAGAACTCTAACATACTCCTTGTGTAAGTTCCCCAATTATTGACATTTACAACATTTGCTATACCCTTCTCTCTGCATATATATCTGTATCTCTTTTTTTAAAATTAACATATAATGTATTATTTGTTTCAGGGGTACAGGTCTGTGATTCATCAGTCTTACACAATTCACAGCACTGTCCCCATAACACATACCCTCCCCAGTGTCCATCACACAGCCACCCCCTCCCTCCTACCCCCCTTCCCCTCCAGCAGCCCTCGGTTTGTTTCCTGAGATTAAGTCTCTTATGGTTTGTCTCTGTATCTCTTTCGATGTCTGCATAATAGATCCTATTTTTTCTAACCAATTGAGACTTAAGATACCATTATGACCCATTACTTGTAAACACTGCCATGCACAGTTACCAAAGATGGTGTCATTCTCCTGTGTAATCATAGTATAACCACCCAAAGTAGGAAATTAACATTGATAAGATAATACTACCCGGCCCTGGCCCTTCTGGGCATATTTCTTTTCTGGCCCAGAAAGATCTTAAAGATCAAACCCAGGATCACATATTACACTTAGTTATGCTCTCTCTTGTCTCTCTACTCTGGGACAGTTCCTCAGTCTTTCCTTGTCTTTTATGACCTTGACATTTTTGAAGAGTACAAACAATAATTTGGTAGAGTGTGTCTCATTTCACGTCTATGTAATGTTTCCTTCTGAAGAGATTCCAATTTATACATTTTCAGGAGAAAGGCCTCAGAAGGGACACTTTGTCCTCAGTGTATCACATGGGGCATGGGTGGGAGGTTGGGGGGGCACATGGATCAGGGCCTGCTGGAGGCCATCTGCACCAGCAAGCAACAAAGATTCACTAAAATTTCAGCGTTGTGAAACCAATGGTGGTCTGAAATTGGTCTTTGTGGCAGTTTTTTTTAAATAACTTTTTTAAAGATTTTATTTATTTGACAGAGAACACAAGCAGTGGGAGTGGGAGAGAAAGAAGCAACCTCCCCACCGAGCAGGGAACTCCATGTGGGGGTCCATCCCAGGACCCTGGGATCATGACCTGAACCAAAGGCAGACAATGACTGTGCCACCCAGGCGCCCCTGTAACTTTTTTTTTTTTTTTTTTAATATTAGCTCTATCTATCATTAGGGTTCATGGATTCTGATTCTATTCAATGGACTATACTCGAACACTTTCCTTATTTCTTTTAAGATGTTCACACTGTTCCAGCTTAACTCTGTTAAGCTGGCTCCTGTGACTGATAAATTCTTAAAATTTTTTGAGAACTTCCTTATTTTTTGACACAATTAAATATCCTGGGTTCATTTTGTACTTTCCTTATCTCATACTGGACATGAGCTCTTCTCCAAAGAACTCTGGTTCCTTGGTTAGAAAACCTTGACCTGAACATTAGATATGCTCATTGTGTGTTGTGTTTTTTTTTTTGTTTGTTTGTTTTTATTATGTTTTCTTTCTTTTTTTTTAAGATTTTATTTATTTACTTGATAGAGATCACAAGTAATCAGAGACAGGCAGAGAGAGAGGAGGAAGCAGGCTCCCCACTGAGCAGAGAGCCCGATGTGGGGCTCGATCCCAGGACCCTGAGATTATGACCTGAGCTAAAGGCAGACGCTTAACCCACCGAGCCACCCAGGTGCCCCAGATATGCTCATTGTTAATGGTGTGTGTATACACATACATAAATTACATTTATGTATGTGTATATGTGACTATAACTTATATTGTTAAAAAGAAAACCACACTCCCAAAATGATGTCATTTAGGATGTTACCAAACTGGGGCCTAATACCTAACCTAACTGCATTTTCAACTCCCCCCACCCCGGAAATGTAAGTCTTAACTGGTCAGTCAGGAATTTTCTAATCAGTACCAGCGAGATAATCTACCACACAGGCACTTTCCATCTCCCAAAGATGAGGTCATCCACCTAATAAGAGCCTATGCCCTTCACCCTAAGGGGAGATGACCTTGCCTGGACTTATCTTTTCTTTTGCTAATAACTTCTTACCCCATTACCCCCACTGTCTTTCCTTTTTTTTCTTTCTTTTTTAAAGATTTTATTTATTTATTCGACAGAGACACAGACAGACAGGGAACACAAGCAGGGGAAGCAGGAGAGGGAGAAGTAGGCTTCGGACTGAGCAGGGAGCCTGATGCGGGGATCCATCCCAGGACCCCAGGATCATGACCTGAGCCCAAGGCAGCTGCTTAACTACTGAGCCACTCAGGTGCTGTACCCTGCCCCCACCCCCCACCACCCCCTTTCCTATGAAAACCTTCCATTTTATAGGGCTCCTCTACTTGCTAGATTGGATACTGCCTGATTCTGTGATACTGCCTGATTCTGGAGCTTACTTTAAAAAAGCAAACCAACATGAGTTTGCACCCATATCTCCCATTCCATTCAATACCATGGGTTTATTCCAGCCTCAGCTCTTTCTAACTCTGTTCCCCAGCTGTGAGAAACTTGGCTCCTGCTACCCCAATGCATCTTCCTAGTTCCTGATTCCCCCGTGCATGCATGCGGTCCCTCTTTACCGCCCACTAACACTGCTTCCCCCGCTCTGCAGGTCCCTCTGGTTCATGGGAACGGAGGCAATGAACACAGGGAAGGGAAGGGGAAGGGGAAAGAGAGGAAGGGGAGAGGAGGGGAAGGGAGGGGAGGAAAGGGAAAAAAATTTGGAAGAAGGAGAGAAGCAGGCAGGCTTTCTAGAGTTTGAAGAGGTCTCTAGAAGGGAGCAGATTCACTGGTGTACTGGAGCTCTCCTTTCAGGGCCTTGCACATGCATGGACCTCTTCTAAGAGAACCCATGGAGTAGTAATTTAAACTACTTTTTCTTAAAAAAATAAAAAAATAAAAAAATACCTTTTCTTTAAGAGGGTCGTTCAAATATATGTAAGTCTCAGGGTTCCACAAAATCTGGATCTGGGTCTTGCTCTAGCTCAGCTCTTCATCTGAAGATTCAGTTGGTTAAGTGTCTTCGGCTCAGGTCATAATCGCCAGGGGGCTGGGATTCAGCCCCATGTCAGGGTCCCTGCTCAGTGGGGAGCCTGCTTCTCCCTCTCCCTCTGTGATCTCTCTCGCTAATAGATAAATAAATACATGCATAAATAAACAAATAAATAATTTTTTTAAAAAAAGGAAAACAAGGGTAAAGTATGTTGGCTGATAAGACTAGCAAACTGGAGATAAGAGTTACAGGGTCTCCGCCTGGAAGGGATCCTGAAAGCTATGTAAATCATAGCCGCTTCTGGAAGAGCCATCCAAAGAATCAGGAAGATGTGCCTGCTTAATTTTTAAAGCTCACCAGAATAGGATTCTGTAACCTGCCTGAGCCACCCAGTCCAGAATCCCAGAATGTCCCTTTTCACAAGTTCAAGATTTTGTGTGACTGCTGGGATCCTTGCCTCTCCCAAGACTCTGTCATTGGAGGACTGGGTGTATAGAACTGTATCCACAGACCAACAGTAAGTTAGCATGCTGGCTTATACATATTATTTCCCATATGTAATATGTTCTTTACATAGCAGTTACCCTAAAAATGACTTAACCTTCTTGGTCCTTTCTTCTCTGTCCAGGAAGGGGTAAATAGAAGGGGGGGGGTGGTGCTGGCAGAGTTGTTGGGGTATCTGGGAGCCCGGTGGGGACAGGGAGCAGTTTCCATCTGGCTTTCCCGGGATGGGGGCCACATCCTTAGTACTCAATGCTTACATGTAATGCTTACATGCAGGGTGGGGAGCAGAGCTGCTGAGTTTCAGTGTATCCCAGCTTGCAGCCAAAAACCTCTTCCTTCTCCACCTTCAGGGTGGCCTGGATCCAATCCAAAGGGACCTTGCCTGGGGACTGGCCACAGATCATACGTAAGGCAGATGAGGTCTGTCCTGGTCCAGCCAGATCTTCCCAGGGCTAAGGCCCTTCTGGGGCAGGGAAGGGTAGGAAGACTGGAATTTTTAGAGTCATGGAATACTGGAGCTGGGAGAGGCCTAAAGATCATCTTATCTAACTCTGTGTTAACAGAGGACTCACTTAAGGCCCAGAGAGGGTAAACAACTGTCTCAAGGTCACACAGTAGGTAACAGTAGGTTTCCAGAGTCTTAGGTCGGGGTTCATACTACTTGTATGTTCTCTCTTTTTGTCTGAAGAACCTCTCAGTAACAGGTTTCCAGAAACTCCTGGCAGGCCTAGGTCAGTTCTCGGCTCAGAGGGTGGAGTTTGGGCAACTGCAGCCTCCAACTCACCCTCAGACAAACTCTCCACCATTCCTCTTGCTTGATGAGGACAGAACCATTAGCCCTATTGGGAGCAGTGATCTTCCTCCTGGGACAGGCTGAGCCCTCTGCTCTCCTTTGGTTGAGTTCCAGTCCCAGAAACCCGCTCAGTTTCCTGTCCCCCACCAGGAGGAGTGGATCCTTGGAGTCCAGGGCCTCTGGGGAAGAGCCTTCTCTTTGTCCAGGGTCCCTGGGCAGGCAGAACTCAGGTCCCGGGAATCTCTGCCAGCCCCCACCCCCACCGCCCCCCAGCTTGCAGACAGCTGTGGTCCTCGGAGGCCCCCATGACTGCCATTTAGTGGGAAATGGCCCGAGACAGAAGCATGTGGAAAGCAAATGGCGATTAGTGTGAGACTGAGGATGGTGAAGGACCTTTCCTGGCGAGAGCCTCGTCCCCTTCACCTGTGGCAAGGGGCAGGCGGACTGCGGCGTGCTGCTGACCCCTGGTGGCCACTCGCGGCACCACAGAAATGTCTCCCGCCTCTCCATTCTTTTTGGTTCCCTTATCCTCTGCTGTCGCCTCCTGTCACTGCTGGGAGTAACACTTAAGACAATAAGTAACATTTAATAATAATACTTTCTGATTGTAAAACATGCTTGTAGTAGCGAATCTGTAAACTCCAAAAAGTATAGATGAAACAAAAATCACCCATATTGGGGCACCTGACTGGCTCAGTCAGAAGAGTGTGGATTCTTGATTTCTGGGTTCTGGGTTTGATCCCCAGGTTGTAAAGATTACTTAAATAAATAAAACTATTTTTTAAAAGATTTTATTTATTTATTTATTTGACAGATTGAGAGAGAGAGAGAGAGAGAGCACCAGCAGGCAGAGGGAGAGGGAGAAGCAGGTTCCCTGCGGAGCAAGGAGTCTGATGCGGGGCTGGATCTCAGGACCCTGAGATCATGACCTGAGCCAAAGGCAGCCACTTAACCCACTGAGCCACACAGGTAGCCCTACTGTTACTCTTTTGCTCCATTCCCTACCCACAGTATAATAGTTCTCAAGGTCTCCTTCCAGTTCCCTTCTTCTGCCTTACCTCTTGCCACTACCTTCCTCATATGCTTTGCTTTTGCTGCCTCATCTTCCCCTCCCAGGTAGAAAGGTCTGCTCTTGACTTTAGGCCATCCTGTATGCACAAATTTAGAGCACATAGTATAGGATGAGGGGATAGTGCCATAATAATTTTTAAATTGTATTATATTTATTTATTTATTAAAATATTGTATTTCTTTATTTGACAGAGAGAGAGAGAGTGAGCACAAGCAAGGGGAGCAACGGAGTGAGAGGAAGAAGCAGGCTCTCCACTGATCAGGGAGCCCCATGCGGGGCTCTATCCCAGGACCCTGGGATCATGACCCGAGCCGAAGGCAGACGCCCAACCGACTGAGCCTCCCAGGTGCCCCTAAATTTTATTGTATTTAAAATAAAAAATTTGAATAGGTATACAATCATATTTTTAAGAAGAAAAAATATATGAAAAGAACAGATTGGAAAGTCTTACGTCCATCCCAACTTCACCCCATCCTCTTTTGCACCCCACCTATTTTTTCCCCACAATACTTAGTAGTTTCTCATGTTTCTTTGTGCAAAATAAATGAGTACAAATATGAATGTTCTGTTTTTCCTTTTCTGATACAAAAGACAGCATATTATGCCTACTGTTCTGGACTTTGCTTTTTTTATTTAACAGTGTGCCCTGGGAATCTTTCCATTTTGGGTTATAGAGAGTACTTCCTTTTTCTAACTCAGTGTTTCATTGTGGTAACATGCCGTAGTTAAGAAACCCCAACAAGTTGGCATCTGGATAGCTTTCAAATATCCTTTATTATAAACGCTGTTGCAATAGAGTAAGTACCTGTTTTATTTGATGAATGAAGAAGAGGCCAAGTACCAAGAGCCTTGCAGGCACTTCCCTGAGTTTATAGACTTGTGTCTTTCTGGATTCCTCCATGACAGCAGCTCAGGTGAGGCCCGGAGAAGGTGCTGTCATCACCTGTGCACTGGCTGATGGGAAGCAGGGTCTTGCTCAATATGTCACAGGCCTGGTCCACATAGATTAGAAATAGAAATGGAAAAAAGAAAAATGTGCCAATGAGATTTTTAAGGAAAAATAAGGAATCACTTTCTTTACCTTTTTCTTTTCTCTTTTTTCTTTTCTTCCTTTCCTCCTTCCTTCCTTCCTTTCTTCTTTCTTTCTCTTTAAGATTTTTTCTTTATTTGAGGGAGACAGAGAGAGAGAGAGAGAGAGAGAGAGAATGCCAGTGGGGAGGGGTGGGGGGGGAGAGAATTTGAAGCAGCCTCCTCGCTGAGCCCAGAGCTTGACATGGGGCTCGAGCTCAGAACCCTGAGATCATGACCTGAGCCAAAACCAAGAGTCCCACGCTCAACCGACTGTGCCTCAATTTTCTTTTCTATCAGACACAATTTTCTGTAGTACATAAGGGACTTTTGCAACACTGTCTCTTCTGTAAAAGGGGTGGAACCTTCTAGACTATGAGCTCTGGTAATGGCCTTTTCCTGAAACTCTTCCTTTGCTTCCTTCAATCATCTCCTGATGCTTGGAGCTCATGCAAGTTTCCAGACCTCATTCAGAAAAGTCCTGCCCTCCTTTATTCTTGAATAACTCACCTTGGGCAGAGAACAGAGTGCTGGCGCTCTAGCTCTAGTTCTGCCTCTATTCCCATCTCGTGTGTGTGTGTGTGTGTGTGTGTGTGTGTGTGTGTGTGTGTGTTCGCAAGCATTGTCACTAGAGGGGCTGGGCTGGGTGTTTTCTTAGGAACATTTCTGGCTCTGATATTCTCTTCTTCATTGCTCTTAAGGAAAAGTTAACACTATAGGGAGAAACCAGTGTATAGGCAGGCAATAGGAACAACGGATAAAGGGGAAGGAGATATCATCCTTTGAAAAATCAAACCCTGGGGCGCCTGGGTGGCTCAGTGGATTAAAGCCTCTGCCTTTGGCTCAGGTCATGATCCCAGGGTCCTGGGATCCAGCCGTGCACCGGGTTCTCTGTTCAGCAGGGAGCCTGCTTCCCCCTCTGTCTCTGCCTGCTTCTCTGCCTACTTGTGATCTCTGTCTGTCAAATAAATAAATAAAATCTTAAACAAAACAGAACAAAAACCTCTGCCTTCGACTCAGGTCATGATCTCAGGGTCCTGGGCTCTTTGCTCGGCAGGGAGCCTGCTTCCTCTCCGTCCCCCCGCCCCCTGGCTTACTTGTGATCTCTCTCTCTGCCAAATAAATAAATAAAATATTTTTTTCTTAAAAGATTTTATTTATTCATTTGAGAGAAAGAGAGAGAGAGAGCAAGTTAGAGAAAGCAGGGTAAGGGGTAGAAGGAGAAGCAGACTCCACGCTGAGCAGGGAGCCCGATGCGGGGCTTGATCCTGGGACTCTGGGATCATGACCCGAACCGAAGGCAGACACCCAACCCACTGAGCCATCCAGGCGCCCCAATAAAATCTTAAAAAAAAAAAATCAAACCCTGAGTTAATCTTGGAAAGAAACCTGGTGAGGGCAAGTTGGGCAACCATAGGACCTGGAGCTCTTAGATGAAGTCCTACTCCTCTTCTGCTCTGCTTCAGGAGTAATATGGCAGAGACTGATGTTATCCTGTGGTCTATATTACCCCTTTATCCTTAGAAATAAAGATTTCTTTTTAAAATAAATAATAAATAAACTATTGGGACTACGTAAAAATAAAAATCTTCCGCTGAGCAAAGCAAATTAGAATCAACAAAACTAAAGGCAACCTACTGAGTGGAAGAAGGTATTTGTAGACGACATATCTGATAAAGGCTTAGTATCCAAAATATTAAATAACTTATACAACTCAACACCAAAACCCCAAATAATCCCATTAAAAATGGGCAGGAGATGTGAACCAACCTCCAGAAGAAGACATCCAGATGGCCAACAGACACATGAAAAGATGATAAACATTTCTCATCATCAGGGAAATGCAGATCAATACTATAATATTACCTCATACCTGTCAGAATGAGTAAAATTAACAGCACAAGAAATAAGTGTTGGTGAGGATGAGAAAAAGGAACCCTTGTGCACTGTTGGTGGGAATGCAAACTGGTGCAGCCACTGTGGAAAACAGTACAGAGAGGGACACCCGGGTGGCTCAGTTGGGTTAAGCATCTGCCTTTGGCTCAGGTCATGATGCTGACCTGATTAAAAAATATTTATTTTACTTAAAAAAAGATTTATTTATTATATGTATTTATTTATTTTGAGAGATTGAGAGACAGTGAGGAAGAGCACGAACAGGGTGGGAGGGAGAAGCGGCTCCTGGCTGAGACTGGAACTGGAGGTAGAGCTTGATCCCAGGGCTCTGGGATCATGACCTGAGCTGAAGGCAGATGCTTAACTGACTGAGCCACCCAGACGCTCCAACAATAGTTCATTTTTGTTTTTGTTTCCCTTGCCCCAGAAGACCTATCTAGAAAAATATTGCTACTGCTGATGTCAGAGAAACTACTGCCAACACTTTCTTCTAGGATTTTTATGGTTTCAGATCTTACATTTAGGTCTTTAATACATTTGGAGTTGATTTTTGTATATAGTGTAAGAAAATGGTCCAGTTTTGGGGCAACTGGGTGGCTCAGTAGGTTAAATGTCTGCCTTTGACTCAGGTCATAATCCCAGTGTCCTGGGATTGAACCCCACCAAGGGCTCTCCACTCAGTGGGGAGCCTACTTCTCCCTCTCCTTCTGCCTGCTGCTCTGCCTAGTTGTGATATCTATCAAATAAATAAAATTTAAAAAAAGAAAGAAAATGGTCCATTTTCATTCTTTTGCTTGTTGCTGCCCAGTTTCCCCAGCACCATTTGTTGAAGAGATTTTCTTTTTCCCATTGGATATTCTTTCCAGCTTCATCAAAGATTAATTGACCATGTAATTGTGAGTTTAAGTCTGGACTGTTTATTCTGTCCCATTGTGTATACTGTTGTGCCAATACCATACTGTTTTGGTTACTGCAGCTTTGTAGTATATCTTGAAATCTGAGACTGTGATACTTCCTGGTTTATTCTTTTTCCAGATCGCTTTGGCTATTCAGGATCAGAGTCTAGGGATTAAGCTCTGCATTGGGCTCCCTGCTCAGCGGGGGTCTGCTTCTGTCCTTCATCCTGCTCATGCTCTCTCTTGCTCTCTTTCGAATACATAAATAAAATATATTTTAAAAAATTTTTATTTATTTATTTGACAGAGAGAGCATAAGCAGAGGGAGAAGCAGCCAGAGGGAGAGGGAAAAGCAGACTTCCCACTGAGCAAGGAGCCTGATACAGGGCTTGATCCCGGGACTCTGGGATGTGACCTGAGCCAAAGGGAGACACTCAACCGACTGAGCCACCCAGGCACCCCTTGGTGGAGTCTTTAGTGTTTCCTGTATATAGTATCATATCATCTGCATATAGCAAAAGTTTTACTTTTTTTCTTACCAATTTGGATACCTTTTATTTCTTTTTGTTGTCTATTTGCTGTGACTAGGACTTCCAGTACTACATTGAATGAAAGTGGTAAGTGGATATTCTTGTCTTGTTCCTGATCTTAGGGAAAACTCTCTCATTTTTTCACATTGTGAATGATGTTCACTATGGGTTTTTCATATATATATATATATTTATGTTGAGATATGGCCCCTCTAAACCTACTTTGTTGAAAATTTTTGGCATGAATAGATGTGGTACTTTGTCAAATGTTTTTTTCTGCATTTCTTGAAATGTCATATGTTTTTTATCCTTTCTCTTTTTGACATAATGTATTACATGAATGCACTTGCAAACATCAAACCACCATCCCATCCCAAGAATAAATCCCACTCAACTGTGGTGAATGAGTTTTTTAAATGTATTGTTGGATTCAATTTGCTAGTATTTTGTTGAGGAGTTTCACATCTATAGTCATCAGGGATATTGGCATGTAGTCCTGTCCTTTCCTTTCCTTCCCCTCCCCTTCCCCTCCTCCTTCTTTCTTTCTTTCTTTCTTTCTTTCTTTCTTTCTCTCTTTCTTTCTTTCTTTCTCTCTTTCTTTCTGTAGTGTCTCTATCTGATTTTGGTATCAGGATAATACTGGTCTCAGAATAAATTTGGAAGCTATCCTTCCTCTTCTATTTTTTGGAATATTATGAGAAATCTGGCAAATATATTTATGACCATCACTTTAAATCATCTATCAGTCATATTACTTACCTCTGTTTCATTTAGCTCTCTTGTGATTTTGTCCTGTTCTTTCCTTTGGGACATATTCCTCTGTTTCCTCATTTTATCTAACTCTCTGTGTCTATTTCTGTGTATTAGGAAAGTCAGCTATGTCTTCTGCTCTTGGAAGTAGTGGCCTTGTGAAGAAGTCTTATGTTCATAAACTGGCACTTCAGGGGTGTCTCCTGTGTGTGTTGTGTGTATCTTGCTGTGTGGCTCAGACACATTTGCCTTCAGTCCAGTCATCTGCTATGGCTCTGTTCACCTGTTGTGGGCAGGGTTTTGTCCCTGTGTTGTTAGTGGGCCAGTCCAGGCCTGTCTTGGACTTGAGTCAGACCAGACATTTGCCGGAGCTGCTGGTGTTCTCTCAGTGTTGTCCTCTGAGAAGCTTTCCTTGGTGGGCATGTCCTGCAGTCAGACTAGATGTCTGCCCCCAGCCCGTTGCTGGGCTACAAACTGGTGTGTGTGTGGTTTTCTTCCTCCTCCCTCAGGTAGTCGTCATTTTGGGATGGTGCTGGCCCTGTCGGGGCTGCTTTTACACTGCTGCACTTGTGGTGCCGCTTCGGACAGACTCCTGACAAGGGAGTGTTGGAGGGGACAGCTCTGCAGGAGAATGCAGGGACCAGGCATGTGGTGTTAGCGAGGTCCTAGCCAGTCAGCTGCTGGAGGGGACCTGTAGCCGCTGAGGAAAACTCCTGCTTAGGCTAGGTTGGAGGGGGTGGGTCTGCAGAAGAGGATAGGGGCACGTTAGCAAGTTAGATAGCAAATGTTGGCCCTGCACTGGTTCCCACAGGTGTCCCTGTGTCTAGGCTGAGGCAGGGGAAGGAAATGTTGTCCACCAGCTCTTTTATCCTGGGAGAGGTCTCCCAGCGATCCCTGCTCCTCCAGCACACACTCTGAGGTCAGTAAATATGTCTTCCCATAAACTCCAGGCATTTTTCAAACTGCTGCTACTATGCTGCTTCTCAGTGGGGCTGTTTGTTGTACTGTCTCTTAAAGGCAGGGGGTCTACCCTCCTGGCTCTTCTAGAGCCAAACCCACTGAGTTTTAGTGTTCAGGTGTTAAGCCCCCCAGAGTGTTTGGACCCCTCTTGTTTTCAAGGCCAAGGGTTATGAAGATTCATGTTGCCCATGTTGGCCCCCTGTGCCTGGGATGTCCGGCTTAGGGATCTGCTCCTCTTCCTTTGGTGCCTGTTATGCCTCCTGCAGATGGTCCCTGGGTCCATTTAGCTCCTGACCGTGTCTCTACCCTCCTTATTCTCTTTGATGTGCCTTCTTCTCTGCTGTAGGGGGTATATTCTGCCAGACTTCTTATTGTTTTCTGGGTTATTTATGCTGATATGGATGTTATCTAGTTGTGTCCACTGAAGGAAGTGAGCCCAGGAATATTCTTTAACATGTTCCTCTGGCCGGCATATTTCCTGCAAATTGGTAGTTGGAATTAGAGTCTTTTAAAAGTAATCTCTACACCCAATGTGGGTCTTGAACCCCTGACCCCAAGATCAACAGTCACATGCACTACTGACTGAGCCAGACAGGCACTCAGAGTCAGAGACCCGAACTCAGAGTCTTGATAAGATGTAGGTGTAATTCTTCCCATAGAACTGTTTCATTCCTATCTCCTACCAGTGAGGAGCAACCAGTCCCAACAGCCCACGGCGTGTGCAGGGCTGGAGATGCAGAGGCAGTAACCAGATGGAGATCCCTGAGTCAGAGCTTGAGGAGGGGCAGCTCCTCCATTTGCTCAGCTTCCTCAAGAGGCTGGGCTCTGCCTGGATGTCAGTCAGACTCCTCCCCACCCTATCCCTCCTGAATCCTCTTGCCTCCTTGTGAGGGCTGGGGGCTCCACAGGAGTGGGGGCTAGTCAACTGGGATGGAGCTGGCAGGCTGGGGCCCCACTGGTTCCCCTCAGAAGCTCCCTGGGAGCCAGTGGCAGGAGGGTGTGAGGGCTGGGCTGCTGTTGGTCAGTGTTCCCCTTAGGGCTCTGCAAGACAGGGAACAGACAAGGAGCCATATTGGGAGGATCCTGGCTCCTCCCTGACCCAGAAGTTCAGTGTAGCCTGGGGACCCAGTCTGGGAAGGTCCGAGGAGCTGAAAATGTCTAAGAGGGGCTGGTCTGAGTGCAGTAGTTTCACAATTAATTGACTACAGCCAGTTACAGACTTTTTTGTTCCTTCTCCACTCCCCCGTGCTTCATGAGACTAGCAAGAAGAAAAAAAGAAAAAAGCCTAGGAAGGGCAGGCAGCAGGGAGTCGGCAGGAGAAGGGCCACGGGCTTTGAGCAGGGAGGGGTGGACCCCTGGGGCTGCTAGGAACCCAGCCCAGGGATTCATTCGGAAGTCACATACTTCCAAGATATTTAGGACTCTCCATTCTGTTGTTTTCTTCCTCTTTCTTCACTTGTCTCTGGATAGGGTTTTCAGCATTTCCTTGATCAGTCTTCTCTTGCCTCTCTTCTCTCTTCTCTTCTCTCCCTCTCCAGCTTCCCCTTTCTTTTGTTCAGCCCTTCTCTTTCCCTGCGCTCAGAAATCCACCTGTGTTTCGCATGGACATATTGGACAGAGCACAGCTGGGGCCTGGAGGACCAGGCCGGGTGTGCCAGGCTGAGCTGCCATCTTGTTTCCTGCATCTTTGAGGAGCCCTCCTCACTGCCGGGTCTTGGAGCATGACCCAGCTCGGTATTCAGCTAAACCCTCACACATGGCCTCTCGGCCTACCATTCTCTGGAGCAGGTGGTGAGGGAGTGGGGGAGAGGCGGAGCCTGGAAGGGAACAAGAGCTCATAGCAAAGCACGACATACTGGCAGTTCTGGGGAGAAGGAGCATCTGAGCAGGAACACGGGGATGTAAGGAGAACTCATCAGTGTGGCCACATGGCTCCCTGTGTTCTTCATTTTCTTCTATGGCTGGGACAAGACGTCAGAAAGTCACCCTTCCACCCCGCAGCCAAGGGTAAGGAGGGCAAAGATCTGGAGGGGTGGGCTTAATGCCACAGTACCTTAGCCTGGGAGGTTTGAAGTTTTTCTGTAAATAATCCGAATGAGACTGAGTCACCAGCTGCTGCCCAGGACTCCCATCCCCAGCTGCAGCAGATGGGTTCTCAAAAATGCCTTCTTCTAGAGGCTCAGCGTACTGCAGGTCCTGTTGCCCTTAGCCCCGGATTGACGTGGCCACACCCGCTGTCTGATTTTTTCTGGAGCAGGGGCTACTGGTGGGCGAGAGAACTGAAGGAGTTAGCCCAAGCAGGAGCCCTGTGGGGTGCTGAAGCTTCAAGGCCTCGGGTCCCTCTTGGGGCCTTTGCTTTGCTCCTGTCATTGTCATCTAGTGTCTTTGGCAATGACCTTCCTTCCCACTCAAAACACTTGCTTTCCACTTAGGAGAGAACATCAGTTATTTACAGCATGCAGTGAATTGTTTCAACTTCCTGTGTCCCTGTTGTCCAGGTCTCAAGTCAGAGCTCTAACTGAGGTGCAAAAGATATATGTCATTCTTTGCCTCAGAGATCTGGAGCGGCCAGGAGCTGGCCGGAGACCACTGCAGGCTCCCTACCACACGGGTGGCCTGTTACTCTGCTAATCACCAGGGTTTGGGAAGGCAAGCAGGGGTTGCTAGTCTGGAACCAGTGATGATGGAGGCTCTAAGGGTCCATAAATGCTCCTTGCTTTCCTGTTTAAATCTCTGTTGAAAAATAGACATGGGACAGATGGAATAAATATCAGATTTAAAAGCTTGTCGTAACAGGAAACAATAGGTGTTGGCGAGGATGCGGAGAAAGGGGAACCCTCTTGCACTGTTGGTGGGAATGCAAGCTGGTGCAGCCACTGTGGAGAACAGTGTGGCATTTCCTCAAAAAGTTAAAAATAGAGCTACCCTATGACTCAGCAATTGTACTACTGGGTATTTATCCAAAGGATACAAAAAATGCAGATTTGAAGGGGTACATGCATCCCAATGTTTGTAGCAGCATTACCTGTAATAGCCAAACTATGAAGAGAGCCCAAATGTCCATCAAGTGATGAATGTATAAAGAAGATGTGGGGTATATATGTGTGTGTGTACATACTATAAATATATATAACAGTATATTAATATATAATATATAATATGTATAATATACAATATTAATATATAATAATATATAAAATGGAATATTACTCAACCATCAAAAGAGCGAAATCTTGCCATTTGCAGTGATGTGGATGGAACTAGAGAGTATTAAGTAAAATAAGTCAGTCAGAGAAAGACAAATACCATATGTGGAATTTAGGAAACAAAATAGATGAACCTGTGGGAAGGGGGAAAAAAAAGGAGAAGGGGAAGCAAACCATAAGATACTTTTTTTTTTTAGGATTTTATTTATTTGTCAGAGAGAGCACAAGCAGGGGGAGCAGCAGAGAGAGAGGGAGAGGGAGAAGCAGGCTACCCACTGAGCAAGGAGCCTGATGTGGGACTAGATCCCAGGACCCTGGGATCATGACCTGAATTGAAGGCAGACACTCAACCCACTGAGACAACCAGGCGTCCCACCATAAGAGACTCTTAATGATAGAGAACGAAATGAGGATTGATAGAGGACAGTGGGTGGAGGATAGGGTATATGGGTGATGGGCGTTAAGGAGGGCACTTGTTGTGAGGAGCAGTGGGTGTTGTATTAAGTGATGAATCACTAAATTCTACTCCTGAAACCAATATTACACTGTATGTTAACTAACTAGAATTTAAATAAAAATTTGGGAGGAAAAAAAAGCTTGTTGGAGAACATGGCTTATTTGGGAGACAAATGGGCTTGCTATCCCTTTACCATTGAATCACATGAATCCAGAGGTCATTGGCACAGGGATAAAAGGCAGCCCTCCTCACTACGGGGGCAGCCTGGAACACCGGGTCCTGTTGATGGGCTGGGTCCCAAAGGGGAGTGAGGACAGAGTCACATGTGCCCAACTTTCTTACAAGCCCACACACCAGGTAAATCATGTCCTATGTCCCGGGTGGAGAGAGACTAGTAATGTTGTTAATAGAAGTTGCATTTTCAGGGGCTCTTGGATGCCTCAGTCAGTTAAGCATCTGACTCTTGATTTTAGCTCAGGTCATGATCTCGGGGTTGTGACATCAAGCCTGGCTTTGGGCTTTGCATGGGGTGTGGAGCCTTCTTAAGATTCTCTTTCCCAGTGTCCCTCTGCCCCTCCCTCCCGCTATCCCTCTCTAAAGAAAAAATAAGTTGTCGGGCGCCTGGGTGGCTCAGTCAGTTAAGCGTCTGTCTATGGCTCAGGCCATGGTACAGGTTCAGGCATCGAGCCCGACATCTGGATTCCTGCTCAGTGTGGAGTCTGCTTCTCCCCCTCCTTCCTGCTCACTCGTGCTCTCTCAAATAAATAAATAAGATATTAAAAAAAAAGAAAAAAGTTCTATTTTCAGGAAAACATGTGGAGAATTCAACAGAGATGAACTCTACCCTTTTCTCAAAATTCTCCCTCAGCAAGACTGGGTGACGCGTGGGAAAGCTCTGTGTGTGTGTGTGTGTGTATGTCCCTTTACTGACCACCACCCAGGTCCACCACCTCCCTGTCGTCTGCTCCCCACCCACACTCACTTTCTTCCAGCCACAGCTCTCCAGCCCTTCCTCTGGGGACCCATGAACTCTCTGGGGTTTTTTCCTTTTGTCTACCTCCTAGTGTGAGACATAAAATGCCAATTTCCTTTGTTCCGTTCTTATGTGGAAAAGGAAACGCCTATTATTTTTTTTTCCCAAAGATTTTATTTATTTATTTGACAGAGAGAGAGAGAGAGGGACAGTGAGAGAGGGAACACAAGGAGGGGCAGTGGGAGAGGGAGAAGCAGGCTTTCTGTTGAGCAAGGAGCCCAATGTGGGGCTTGATCCCAGAACCCTGGGATCATAACCTGAGCTGAAGGCAGATACTAAACAACTGAGCTACCTAGGCACCCCAGGAAACCCCTATTTTTAACCAGGCACAAGGCTGCATTTTCCAACCTTCTTTGCCACTAGGTGTGGCCACGTGATTAAGTTTTGGCCAGTGAGTCGTAAGCAGGTGTGGTGCACAGGCACACGTGGGAAACACAGCCAGTTCAGTTTCAGACCACGGAAACCAAGGCATGATCATAATAAAGCAAGTCAAATACGTTTTTTGGTTTCCAGTGCACTTGAAGTTATGTTTATACTATGCTATAGGCTATTAAGTGTGCAATAACATTATGTCTAAAAAACCCATACCTTAATTAAAAAATATTTTATTGCTAAAAATGCTCACCATCATTTGAGCTTTGAGCAAGTCCTAATCACTGATCATAGATCACCATAACAAATATAATAATAATGAAAAATTGCGACATATTTCAAGAATTGCTAAAACGTGACCTAGAGATATAAAACGAGCAAATGCTGTTGGGAAAATTGCCCCGAGAGACTTGCTCAAGGCAGGGTTGCCTCAAAGCTTCTTTTGTAAAAAATGCAGCATCTGTGAAATGCAATAAAAAGAGGCCTGCCTGTGGAAGACGTCTGGGAATCGCATCTACAGGGAGACGGCATAGCTTTTTTGTCTCTTTTCCTAATGCCTGGAACGTGAACATAAAGTCTGAGCCTGAGTGGTTATCTTGGACCACGAAGCGGAAGTTGGGTAGTGAAGACAGCCGAGGAGTAAAATAGGAGCCCAGGCACCTATTGGTGGAGTCACAATATCAAACCATGGTGTTCTTTCCCAACTTAGTGTGTGTGAAAGAAACATTTAGATTTTATGTAAGCCACTAGTCTTTGGAGGTTTCTTACTTACAGCCAATCCTAGTCCTAACCAACACAAAGTCTGTGTGTGGGTATGAGCAGGCTGGTGCGCACACATGGACGTACGAGCAGATGTGAGCAAGTTCAGAGGGACAGTGGGAGCATGGGTATTCATTCATTTGCCTACTTATATTAACTGAGCAGCTGTCAAGTGCAGTCACCATGATAGGACCCATGAAGAAGATGAAGACAAATCAGAGAGGGAACCTGCTCTCAAGGACTTTTCTAGTTATAGATGGTTCATAATCTTTTCTGGCTTGAAAAGCCCGAGAGTGGGACACCTGGGTGGCTTAGTCAGCTAAATGTCTGTCTTCGGCTTGGTTCATGATCCTAGGGTCCTGGGACTGAGCTCCACATTGGGATTCCTGCATAGCAGGGAGCCTGTTTCTCCTTCTCCCAATAACCCTGCTTGTGCTGTCTCTCTGTCAAATAAATAAAATCTTTAAAACAAAACAAATCAAAAAGAAGTCCTAGAGAATCTAAGGAAGACTTTTCAATATTTAAACACACATGCATAAAAAATACACATATGTACACACACAACACAGAGTATTAATTACAATAACCAGATTGGAGCCTCCCAGAATCACCTGTTCTGTCACCTTTCCTGAAACACATCAGGCCACTTCTGATTCCTGCTAGGGATGGCTGCTGTTTTATGGAGTTCAGTCCATAGCTGGGGAAGACTGAAAGCGAGGCAGATCCAGATATGGAACACACTGACCCAGGTTGAGAACCTCTGGAGATGATGGGGCCATGATAATGATGTAATTTTGATCATCAAGTGTATTTGTTCTCTACTACTGTGCAACAATTACCCCAAAACTTACTGGCTTACAACAATGAGCATTTATTATCTCCTGGTTTTTGAGGATTAGAAATTCAAGAGTAATTTGGCTGGGTAGTTTTGTCTTCGGGTTGTTCATGAGGTTTTGGCCAAGATGTCTATGAGTTCTAGAGGAGCTGCCTGCAAGACGGTTCTCTCACACGACTGTTGGCGGGAGGCTGCAGGTCTTTAGCTCATGAGTTTCTCCAGAGAGTTGCTCCAGTGTCCTAACGATATGGTATTTGACTTCCTCAGAATGAGTGAGACAAATGAGGACAAGGTGGAAAACACCATATCGTTTATGGCCGAGCCTTGGAAATCACAGTGTCATCTCTACTTCACTCTATTTGTTAAAAGTGAGTTATTGCGGCACCTGGGTGGCTCAGTCGGTTGAGCGTCTGACTCTTGATCTCAGCTCAGGTCTTGATCTCAGGGGTGAGTTCAGGCCCCATGTTAGCTCTATTCTGGGTGTGGAGCCTCCTTAAAAACAAACAAAGGAGTTATTAAGTCCAACCCACACTCATCAGGAACGGAATAAACTCTACCTTTTTAGAAGAGGATTGTCAAATAAATTGTGGGTATATTTTAAAATCACTACACCAAGAAACCTTCTACCCACTAAAGCAATTTCCAGGTAGTTTGATAGCGGGAAGAGATTGAGAATATTTCAATCTTGAAAAGCCATGTCCCCTGGCAGGGTTTAAGTGCTGGGCAGTTGTAGGTTGGTTAATGTGAATCAGTCTGCCAGATCCTCTCAGTTTCAGGGAACTGCCAAAAGTTAGATCTTGGCCTTCAAGGCTGAGGATCTAAGGGTGTTGCTAACCTCTGAGAGGGCAGACTCTCTGCCCATCCCTGACCCCTACCTTGCTTCCTCTCACCTAGTGCTAAATATATTGCAGGCTCATCCATTCTTATTGTAACTATAATGAGGGACAGGTCAAACGGTCTGAAAGGGAGCATCTTAAACATTTCAAATGGTGGACACAATGGTGCTTTCCCTCTTTCGGGAGTTATTTTCTACCTTGTATTATAGTCCTGTCTTAACCTCCCTATAAAGTGTGACTTTGCAGTATTATTTACGCATATATTCTCCCCAGGAGTTAGCACAGAGCTGGGCAGGAAGGAGGACCTTAGCGAATATTTTCTTAAAGACCACAAGAATGACTAATTGGTAACCTCCAAGTATTCCTTGATCGATTGGGGTTCAGGGCTCTCGACATTAAAAGAAAGCTTTGCTCCTCCGCCCCCGCTCCTTGCAAATAAGTATTAGTTCCTTCCACAGTTTCTCGTCTCCCTGAGAGTTGCTCAGGGCTGAGGGTTGAGGGAGCTGGGACCTCAGACAGAAACGCACGTTCCAGGAAGTCCGCAGGTACAGAGTCCGTGAACACTTGCCAGCTTACCTCAAGTCTCCATCTACTAAGAGGCCGGACCTTGCCTGCCTCCTTCCCCTCTAAAAGGAATCTCACTCGCCCCACCTTCCACCCCTAACCCCTGGCCCGCGGGGCAACAACCCCCGCCCCAACCTCCCCCTGTACCCTGCTCGACCCCCCGCGGGGCTTGACTCCGCGCCTAACACGCCCCGCGCCCCGCCAGGCTTCGGGACACGGACGTGGGACTACAACTCCCGAAATGCCTTGGGCGCCGCCCGGCCCGAGGGCTCCCCGGCCGCTGATTGGCTGTGCGGCGGGGGCGGGGTGGGGCACGGACCGGGCTGGCGCTGTCTGCACGTGCGCGCGACGGGCGGCTGGATGGCTGTTCTCCGCTCCCTCGCGGCGGTCCGCGCGGCGCCGGGGCTCTGGTGGCGGGCGGCGCGCGAGTCGCTGGGGCTCCGGGGCCGCTGCCCGGGAAGAGGCTACTCTGTGGACGCCGCGCAGGTGAGAACGCCCGAGTTCCGCCGAGCGGGTCCTCAGGGCTGGGGGTGGGGCCGAAGCCGCGGGGAGGGAGGGGCCGCGGGCCGCAAAGCTCCTGGACAAGGCCACTGACCTCTAGTGCACTTCGTTCTTGCCCTGAGCACGAGTGTCCCCTGCACGCCTTGCCTCCCCCTCATTCAGGGGATTTGTCATGCCTTCGGCCTGCATGAAAAGTTACTTCAGCGAGAGAATGAACAAAACAAACCCAAAACGCGCGCCAGGATTGTTTCTTCGCCGCTCGCCGCTTTTCGTCTCCAAAGTTACTCGGCAGTTTCTGTGTTTCTGTTTTCCCGGTCTGGGTATGATTCCTGCACTTCCTCTGTGATTCTTCAGGATGAGAGTCTTTCGGTTTTGATTTTCAGCTACGTTTGAAGGAAATTTGGCGACTCGTAGTGGACTCCCTTCTGGGAGCTGCACCTATAAATGGACAACCCAGCGATGAATGTGGGTTTTGCGTGGGGCTTTTTACTTTGGTCCCGTTCGCTTGTGAACCTTATTCATAATGAGCAGCTGTTACGTGGAAGATCTGAGAGGCGAGAGAAGGGGAACCGGCGCAGGGTCCCTAATTTGTGCCAGGCACTTCAGTGGTAATAATTCTCTCCCCAACTCTGGAGGTGGATGTAACCCTGTGAGCGAGCGACCATGAGATGGGGAAGGTCGCTGGGGAAGGTCGGAGGGAGAAGCAGACCCCCTGCTGAGCAGGGTGCCCCATGCGGGACTCCATTCGGGGACTCCAGTATCATGACCTGAACTGAAGGCAGTAGCTCAACCAGCCACCTAGGCGCCCTGGAGTCAAGTTTTTAAGTGCTTTTCTTTGTCAGGTCAAACAGCTGGTGGACATTGTGCCAGGACTCCAGGCCAGGTGGGCACATCTGTCACTCTCACTTTCCTCTGGGCCAGTTGTCCCTTTTTTTTTTTTTTTTTTTTTTAAGGATAATTTCGTTTTCTAAAATCACAGTTTCTGTATGTAATAATATTGTACATGTTTGTAGTGCTTTCACAGTAACCCCTTGATAATTTTAAACAATTACTTATTTTTAAAAACATAGCTCTTTGTGTCAGATGTTTCACAATTACTTCAGAGCTGTAAGTAAGTACTGTTATTCCATTTTACAGATGGAGGAACTGAAGCACAGAGAAGTTAAGCAGCTTGCCCAAGGGCATATGGCTGGTCAGTGTTCTAATCCTGCAATCCAGGGCAGTCTGGTGCAGAGTTCTAGCTCTTAACCCCTGTGTTATCACTGTTACCATTTTGCATATGGAGCAGCTAAGAGTCAAAGAAGTTAAGTGACTTGACCAGTGTCACAAAGCTGAAAGTGGCCACACTGGAAGCATGGAATGAGAATGTGTTGTGAAAAGGACTTTGCTGTCATTTATAACTATTGTATTTACTTTAGCGTCTTTGCAAGTCCTGAGATCATTCCTAGTGACTTTCTGATAGAGTAGAGAAGGGGAAGAAAGGGATGTAGCATAGCACAGCATTTCAGAGTACTGGCTTTAGAACTGAATCCTGCCTGTCCTGTTTGACTTAAGGCAAATTACTTAGCTTTCTAAGCTTCAATTTCTCCATTGGTGTATTGAGGATATTGCTTACCCTGCAGTGCTTTTGCGAGAATATCTGTAGGGTACTTTTTGTGATATATGCAGAGTACTTTGCACAGTGACTGGCACATAGCAAGTTCTCTTAAATGTGGAAGTGGATGGAGTAGACAGTAAAGTAGACAGTAGTTCTAATGCTATTGTTGAAAACTTACCAAACTCCTTAACAGGTAAGAAGCCAAAACACAGAGGAACATCTTAGTAGTCCTTTCACTCCAAACTAATCTTAAAACCACATATTTTAAATCATTGCCACAGATAAGGATACGAACTTTACTTAGAGGATCTGGCCTGATACCTAGGACTAGTTTTTTAAAAACCCAAGTGATATATGAACCATGAGAGACTATGGACTCTGAAAAACAATCTGAGGGTTTTGAAGGGGCGGGGGGGGGGGGGGGTGGGAGGCTGGGGGAGCCAGATGGTGGGTATTATGGAGGGCACGTTTTGCATGGAGCACTGGGTGTGGTGCAAGAACAATGAATTCTGGTACACTGAAAAGAAATAAAAAAAAAAAATTCTGATTGGAAAAAGAAACAAACCCCAAGTGATAAAGAAGAAAAATCAGAATACAGATACAGAAGAGAATGAAAAGAAAAATGAAGAGAAAAAGTCTGTTTCTTTCTCCTTCTCTAGGTACCTTCATGTAAAAAAATTAGTAAGGGGCGCCTGGGTGGCTCAGTGGTTAAGTGTCTGCCTTCAACTCAAGTCATGATCCCAGGGTCCTGGAGTCAGGCCCTGCATTGGGCTCCCTGCTCAGTGGGAAGCCTGCTTCTCCCTCTCCTACGCCCCCTGCTTGTGTTCCCTCTCTGGCTGTGTCTGTCTCTCTCAAATAAATATATAAAATCTTTAAAAAAATTAATAAACTTTATTTTTTAGAGCAGATTAAAGACAGAGTGAATGGAAAGTGTAGAGAAATCCCATTTTTATGCCCTCTCCCCCCAGTTTTTAATGGTCTTCTGGCTTGTGTATTATTAATATCTTGGCGGTAGTGTGACACATTTGTTACAGTTGACTTGCATCTTTACTTTCTTGTGGCTGGGTGCCTGGTTTCTCTGCGTACATTCACCTGAGGGTTGGAGGTGTATGTTACTTATTTGTATAGTTAGAGATGAGGAAGTCTTAAGGATTTTGCTAAATTGTCTTGAAAACACAACTGTTCTAAGTAGCAGGGACTGTCGATTCTTATTTCTAAAGAGAGCAAATTTTGTGACTATTAGGACATGGCCAGAAGACCATTAAAACTGTATGGTTAAATTTTGTAGCCATCAGAACAAATACTTACAAACTAAGTTCTCAAAAACCCAAAACCAGAATAATATTATGAACCCAGATTCACCAGTTATTGACATTTTGATATTTGACATTTTGAGACTTGCTTTGCTTGTCACCCTCCCCTCCTTTTTTTTCCCCCCAGCTGTAAGATTTTAAAATGAATGATGATTTCTTGTCATTTAGGGATTAACCCTAAATTCTTCTATATGTACCTCTAAGAAAACGACATTTTCATTTTAAACCTAGCTATAATGCTGTTGTTATACGTAACATTACCAGTTCCTTAATGTAACTTAAAATTCTGTCCTTAAAATGCCCCTGATTGTCTCAAAATTATGGGCATATGAATTTTACATGTAAGCTTTCAGAACAGTATGCTGTATATCCGTATAGTACAAGGAAGAAGGTAGACCACGTGGTTGTTGAGTATCTACGAGAGTTTAAGCATTGTGCCAGGGTGGAAGGTTAAGGGAAAATCATACCCCTCCTCCATCTGGACCTGTGCAGTGAGTCTCTTTGAGAAGAATAAAATGATAAAATCAGAAAAGAGCCATAGATCCTTTCCCCAGGAAAAACGCACGTAGAGTTTTTAAGGGGTTTTATGGCCACTCTGAAATCTACCAGTGGGCCCCTGTTTAGGACCCCCATTCTGGTGGGTTTGTTGAGGAAGAGGGTGGGGATCCAGGGATCCTTGAGGGCCTTCTGGTACATGAGCACACTGAGTACAGAGGAACGTGATTGACTGACTCACATGACTGGGGGGTGGCAGGAGGTGTGGCAACAACATGTTCCAACACAGATATCTTGGTACCTCTTGGATCCCTTCCTTACTCTGAGGTGCTTGCTGCCCTGGGGGCCACGGAATGAACTATGAGTTTGCCATAAGCCCAGTTTAAGGCTGACCTCTGGATTGAGCACTTGTGAACTGGGTCACCTTTGACTAATTCTTCTCTCTCAATTTGGTTTCTTATTCATCCAGTCAGAATATCCATGTTGAGCATTATACATAAACCAGGCCCCTTTTGCTATGTAATGTCAGTTGGGGATAATGACACCCACCCCCAGAAGGTTGGTACAAGGATTAAGTAAGCATATCTTTGTTTTATGTCCAACTCAGAGCTCAGTACAGTCCACCCATCTGGAGTGCAACAGGGTCAGCCTTTGGAGCCAAGAGTTAGAGATACTAGGTATTTCCCTCCTGGCATGTAGGTTTTGACAAGTTTCTCCAGCGGTTGTGTTTGCTGGTGGTCAGAATTTGTCTTACTGATTTGACTTGCTTTCTCTATTTTTCCAGGGTCCCTTCCCACCTCTGACTTGGCATCAAAGCTGCCATTGTTGAAAGCTGAAGGGTCCAATGCACAAGCTAGTATGAAGGAGCTGGAAGGCTGTCTCCCTGGGTGGTCTTAACTGTTCAGCAGAGGGAAGATGGGATCATTACAGTCACTCCATTTCCTTCTTTTTTTTTTTAAGATTTTATTTATTTACTTGTTAGAGACACAGCGAGAGAGGGAACACAAACGGGGAGTGGGAGAGGAAGAAGCAGGCTTCCTGCTGAGCAGGGAGGACCCTGGGATCATGTCCTGAGCTGAAGGCAGATGCTTAACCTACTGAGCCACCCAGGCGCCCCAGTCACTCCATTTCCTAGTTTACTTGTTCCGGAAACTTATCCCTTAGCTTCCTTGACACCACACCCTTTTGATTTTCCTCATACTGACTTGCTACTCGTTCTTTTGCTGGTGACTCCTAGGTGGCCCTTCCTTAAATGATGATGGTCTGGTTCTCTGTAAGCCTTACTTCTGCTCTCACTGTGCTTGTGCTTCTCGGGCTCTTCTGTCCCTTCCCAAGTTTCAGCTGTTCTGTAAGAGCAGAGAGCTTCTGGATTTTCTTCTCCAGGACCTTCTGTTCAGTGCTGGTGTCTCCACTTGCATATCTGACAGGTCCAAAATGGGATGTATCTTCTGCCCTCACTGGCCTCCCAGCTGCTGCCAATCTAGTTTCTTGGGTCAGTGACTAATACCAGCATCCACCTTCCCAGGGTCCCAAGCCAAAAAAAAAAAAAAAAAAAGTATGGGAGTCCCTGTGGCTCCTTCCTCCCTCAGCCCTGCATCCTGCTGTTACCAGGACTTGGCTGTTCTGCTTCTATGTATAACCTGCCCTCCTCTTACCATTCTTGTTGCCACTGCCTAGTTAAACCAAGTTAAAGCCACCATCATCTGTCTTAGATTGTAGTTGGTCCCAACTGGTCTCCTTCAAATTGACTTTCTTCAGTTCATTCAGTCTTGACTTTTCAGCCAAGATATTTCTACAGTACAGGTCTGACATGATGTTACTTTCCATTTCAGTTGGCCTAGGAGACCTAGGATGGCTAGTCTTCACCACCTTCTTCCGGTTAGGTGCCCCTCATTAAGGGTCTTGGAGTGCTTTCCTTCCCCTCATCTCCTAATGTAGCACTCAGTGCAGACTGTCCTATGGCTATTTGTTTAATTGTCTTTCCCACTGAACTGTGTAGACAGAGGCCACTTCTGGCTGCTTGTCTGATCTGCTGCTGGTCAGGCTGTCAATAGATAGTTGTTAAATGAAGGCAATTATTTAACTTTTCCATTACCTAGCTCAAAATTCTCTTCTAAGAAACTACCTTTGTTTAATTCTGTTTATTTACTTAGAACTTAAGTACTCAGAATTGATTTGCATTTGTGAAAATACTGTAGTTCTCATGGGTTTCCCAAACTGGTTGCTTTTTCTTTGACCCCAGCTGAAAATGCAGGGCCCAAAGCACCTGCTGCTCACAAACAGAGCCCTATGCCATGAGTAGGTGTATGCAGTAACAATGGCTTGACTTAGTGGGCCCACAAAAGGAAAGTAGCAAACAGGTTAGGTTGGATTTTTTTGACATTTGAAAAACATCTTATATGTTAATAATAAATGGGATGAGGGGTACCTGGGTGGCTCAGTGGGTTAAGCCTCTGCTTTTGACTCAGGTCATGATCTCAGGGTCCTGGGATTGAGCCCTGCATCAGGCTCTCTGCTTGGCGGGGAGTCTGCTTCCCCCTCTCGCTCTGCCTCTCTGCCTACTTGTGATCTCTTTCTCTCTGTCAAATAAATAAATAAAATCTTAAAAAATTAAAAAATGGAATGAGATTTTTATTTGTATTTATTTATTTTTAAAGATTTTATTTATTCGACAGAGAGACGAAGTGAGAGAGGGAATGTAAGGAAGGGGAGTGGGAGAGGGAGAAGCAGGTTTCCCGCTGAGCAAAGAGCCCGATGCAGGGCTCAATCCGATGACCCTGGGATCCTGACCTGAGTGGAAGGCAGACGCTTAAGGACTGAGCCACCCAGGCACCCCTGTATTTATTCATGTTTAAACTTCATTCCTAAAGATCTATTCATCTATTCGAGAGAGTGGGGGGCAGGGAGAGCATGGAGAGGAACAGAGAGAATCTCTAGCAGCCTCCCCACTAAGCCTGGAGCAAATCCAAAAACCAGATGCTTATTTGACTGAGCCACCCAGGCACCCCTAAGTTTTTTTTTTCAAATTCTTACTAAGTAGTCGCTTCCCCCGATATGGGTATTGAACTCACCACCCCAAGATCAAGAGTTTCTTGCTCAACTGACTGAGCTGGCCATGTGCCCCTGGAATGAATTTTTTTTAAATAAAAAGGACAGTGTTTAGGGGCATCTGTGTGGCTCAGTCTGTTAAGTGTCTGCTTTAGCTCAGATAATGATCTCAGGGTTCTGGGATTGAGCCCTGCATAGGGCTCCCTGGTCAGCAGGGAGCCTGCTTCTCCCTCTCCCTCTGCCCCTCTCTCCCTCTCGCTTGTGCACTCGAGCATGCATGCTCTCTCTCTCTCAAATAAATACAATCTTTTTTATTTTTAAAGGATAGCGCCTGGCTGGCTTAGAGACCAGTGTTGGGGAAGAGATTACTAAAAAAAAAAAACTTAAAAAAAGGACAGTGTTCTACTTTATAAGTCCCAAGAAATGCATATTGAAATGAGATACCTTTTTTTTTTAATATTTATTTGACAAAGAGAAATCACAGCTAGGCAGAGAGGCAGGCAGAGAGAGAGGAGGAAGCAGGCTCCCTGTGGAGCAGAGAGCCTGATGTGGGGCTCGATCCCAGGACCCTGGGATCATGACCCGAGCCGAAAGCAGAGGCTTTAACCCACTGAGCCACCCAGGCGCCCCGAGATACCATATTTTTAAACCTTTAAATTAGCAAGATGTTTGATAATTAACAAACTCTTTGATACATGTGAAAATCAATACGGGCAGGAATAAAATGCATTACCAGTGGCCGTGTAAATTGATACATATTTTTGGAAAACATTTTGTCAGGTGTTAATGTTATTAAAATATTTGCACTCTCTTGTCTTTTTACTCTTGCTTTTAAGAATCTAGCTTAAGGGAAAAACCAGTAAGCATGAAGAAGTTCTTATAACATTATTTGTAGTAGCAAAAATGTAGGAAAACATAAATGTCCAAAAATAGGGGAAATAGAATGTTAGTGGAATATTTGCTCAGAATTTTGTAGTCAGAAATGATGCTTGGAAGATAGAGCTATGTATATTGATATGGAAGGATAACTTAAGAGATACCATGTAAAAACAGGTCAGATGGAAAAGAAAGTGCGCAATATAATGCTGTTAGTTAACAGATAAAAATAAACAACAGATAAAAAATTATTAATATTTATGTACACAGAGTTTCTGGAGATTTATGAGAGAGGAAATAGCACTGGGTGGAAGGAGGCAAGAAATTAAACATTTTTAAAATATTATCTGTAGCAGTTGAGGTTTTTTTTTTTAAACTCCATGTGTGTTGTAATAAAATTGTAAAAGATGATTATGAAGGCTATTGTAACATATAAAAATATTTGAATGTCAAATAACAAGATTCAAAATTGAACATGTAAAGTGTAGTTGTCTATGTGACAAAATAATAGAAAAAGAAGAGACAAGATCAAAGATCTTGTTAGGGAAGAGACAAGATCATGTTAAAGCCCTGGGATGTTTTTGAATTTCTCTATTTTCCACTTAAAAAATTATTTTATATTAATTATGGGAAGATAGTTTTAGCCAAATAGTTACATGCTTAAAAATACATGAAAATGGACTAATTCTTTGGTATAGATAGATTTGCCCTCTCAGAAATCCCATGTCCTCATTTTCTGTTCAGAACTCTGGGTGACCTGGAGATGATGCGGCGCCCCTTCTTGTGAGGGTCTTTTCCTTCTTCTCCTTTGCCTCTTGACTCAGGCTGTAGGGATTCTCTTCTTCTGTGCAGAGCCCACCAACTTTTGGGTTCCTGTTGGACATCGATGGAGTGCTGGTGCGGGGTCACAAAGTGATCCCTGCGGCTCTGGAAGCGTTCCGCAGGCTGGTGAACGCTCATGGGCAGCTGCGGGTGCCCGTGGTCTTTGTCACCAATGCTGGCAACATCTTACAACACAGCAAAGCCCAGGAACTATCAGCTCTGCTGGGGTTCAAGGTAAGGAGGCACTGGAGAAATGCCCAAAGAGCTGGTTGTCAGTGGAACCCCCATTCCAACTCTGACTAAGCTGCCTTTCCTGGGTTGGGGTACAGTGTTGATGAGCCCTAGGGCATGGCCCGCTGGCTGGGTCAGTAGTACAAAGAACTGAAGCTCAAGCCTAGCTTCATGAGGAGAGCCTTACAGCAAGGGTATTTTTTATATATCAGCTCATGCTGAACACAAAAATTCTGCCCATGGATTTGGCAGTTTAAGTCTACTGTCTTTGTATCCATTTCTTTTCTGGGCATCAGGGTTGTCTCTTTTGGATTGTCAGCCCCTGGAAAGCGAGGGTCACATTTTTCTAAATGTCTGTAATAGCAGGTGGGATGTTGAGGTAATAGCCTTTGTTTTTCATAAAGAGGTACATATCTAGGGGTGCCTGGGTGGCTCAGTCATTAAGCAGCTGCCTTCAACTCAGGTCATGATCCCAGGGTCCTATGATCGAGCCCTGTGTTGGGCTCCCTGCTCAGCTGGAAGTCTGCTTCTCCCTCTCCCACGCTCCCTGCTTGTGTTCCCTCTCTCACTGTCTCTCTGTGTCAAATAAATAAATAAAATCTTAAAAAAAAAAAAAGGTATATACCTGAATGAGCATTGTCCTCCAAAAGCAGTCCCTCTTCCCCACTTGCCCTTCCACATGGTATATCAGTGTTGACATGTTCTTCTTTTTTAAGGGTGGATTGAGTTCTTGGAAAGAGCCCTTTGGAACCAAGAGAGTAAATAAAGTGGCTGATTGACTGGGTAACACTGCTTGGGGGTTGAATGCAGAACAAGGGAGTACAACTGGTTCCCTTCTGTGGTTTCTGGAGAGGGTTCCAAAAACATTTGAGTATTGGCTTCATCGTTGGAGTTAGTACTATAAATGTTAAAAAGCTAAGTCTTTAAGTAGAATTGAAAACAGAAAGTCAGAGGCAGATTTCTGTGACTGTGACAAAGAACATGCGCATTAACCCTGAAGTGTCCAGATGAAGAAACTGAGCCAAACAGTCAGTGGTCAGAACCCACAACTGATAGCATTTCCTGCTTGTTCTTTTCTTGTGGCAAGAGCCAAATTAGACAGGTTCTTTTCACACCTGTTTGGGTAGTGTCTACAAGTGTTGGGTGCCAGAAAGGACCCCCTCCCTTTTTTTCTGGGCAGTTTTTTTCCCTTCCTAAGTGGACAGGAGCTACCTGTCTCCCCCTTATTTTCCATCAACTTTGTGTCTCCCCTGCTCTCCTCTGTCTTTTGACTGTTGCTACAGGTGGAACCGGACCAAGTCATTCTCTCTCACAGCCCCATGAAGCTCTTTTCGCAATATCACAACAAGCGGATGCTGGTGTCTGGGCAAGGGCCCGTGGTGGAAAATGCCCGAGTGTATCCTTTTGGTGTTGCTTGTCCTAGCTGAAGAGGAGGGGGCAGGATGGAGTTTTCCTCCCATGGATGGGGGTGCGGGGGTGGACAGGACCATGATGAGGTGGGCTGGCTGCATGGTGCCAGGGCTCAAGGGATATGTAATGGGCTCTAGAGGGAGGGAGGATGGCTCCCAGGTGTGGCTGGTCCTGGTGCCATAGTTTCCAAAAAGCCAGCCCACTGAATCAGAACCTACTGGGGAGCTTAAAATACAGATTATTGGTTCACTAGGTGTGAGAGAAGAATCAGCAGTCTGTATGTTAGAAGAGAAAACTAGGTGATTCTCTAATTAGGTTTGGAACCACTGCTCTAGCCTTGTTCCTCGGGGTGCTCATTCAACTTCTTAGCTAGTATTAAGTGTCCACAGTGAATCTTTTGGGTCTGGGCACACTCAAGAAGCAGAAGAATTGGGCACCTATGTGGCTCAGTGGGTTAAACCCTCTGCCTTCAGCTCAGGTCATGATCTCAGGGTCCTGGGATCGAGACCCGCATCGGGTTCTCTGCTCAGCGGGGAGCCTGATATCCTCTCTGTCTCTGCCTGCCTTTCTGCCTACTTGTGATCTCTGTCAGATAAATAAATAAAAATCTTTAGAAAAAAGGCAGAAGAGTTGATCCCTGTTCTCAAGCCACATATTCATTTGCTCATTTGGCAGACCTGTTTTGAGCACTTCCTGGGTACCAGCACGTTCTTCAGGGATGTTCTCCAAGAATAGCATGTGGGACTCTGTCTTCATCAAAGGGTTCATACTCGAGGCAGGAATTACAGATTCATAAATGATAAAGGAGTATTTAAGATGGCATATGATGGGGGCACCTAGGTGGTGCAGTCGGTAAAGTGTCCGACTCTTGTTTTCAGCTCAGGTTGGGATCTCATGGTCAAGAGATCAAGCCCCACATCCAGCTCTGTGCTGGGTACAGAGTCTGCTTAAGATTGTCTTTCTCTAGGGATGCCTGGGTGCCTCAGTTGGCTGTGCATCTGCCTTCAGCTCAGGTCATGATCCCAGGTCTCTGGTATATATCTAGGGGTGCCTGGGTGGCTCTGGGATCAGAGACCTGGGATCAAGTCCTGCATTGGGCTCCCCACTCAGTGGAGAGCCTGCTTCTCCCTCTGCCCCTACTGTTCCCCCTGCTTGTGCTCTGTCTCTCAATCTCTGGAAAATAAACAAGTAAATAATCCAAAAAAAAAAAAAAAAAAAGATTCTCTCCCTGTCCCTCTGCACTCCCCTCTACTTCCTCTCTAAGAAAAAAAAAAAAGAAAGAAAGAAAGAAAACATTTCCAAGCCTAGACCTGAAGCCCAGCCAGGATCTGTGTTTAAAAAAAAAACAAAAAACGACAGCTTACGACTGAAAACTTAAAAGTGCTGTATAGGTTCTGAGAGTCCCAGGTATTGGGGAGGGAACACCCTGGGAGCTGCTATGACTGCTGGCTTCATGGAGGGGTGTGGTTGTGCTACCAGAGATGGTTAGAGTTAAGGATTTCTGTGCAGGGAAGGAGCTAAGGAGGCTGCAGAGGGAAGGGAAGGTGAGGATCCCTGAAGTCGAAGTTTGGATTGGGATAGAGTGGGGAGTAAGAGACAGCAGGAGGAGTGGCCCCTTGGAAGGGAAGCCTCAGAAGCAAAGGCAAGAGGCCACTGGGCTTACTTAGGAGGGCAGGGGGAGTCTTTGCAGGTTCTATTGCTGTTGGGTAATCTGACAGAAGCAGCATTTTTAGGAGATTCATCTTGAAAATAATCTGAAACCATGTCCAGTGAAGATTGTAAGTGGGAATTGAGACAGAAAATGGAGGCAGCTCTCGGAGAGATAAGGTTGGCACTGGTTTTCTGCTCTTTGTTGCCTCCTTGTCCTTTCTGAATCTGGCTCATCCTCAAGAGTTTCTCAAGTCTGACTTCTGGATTCTGCCCAGCTACCAGCCCAGTGACCAGTCTCCTCTTTTCAACTCCCCCAAACCAGCAGTGTTCACAGAGTCCTGGTTTAGATGGGCCCTGGGCCTATGGTGAGTTCCTTGAGGCCAGACATTCTTGTGTGCCTTTGTGCCGTGGTAGTACCCAGTGTGGGACCTGTCACCCTGCTGCTGCATCGTTATGTAGTCACGGCCCATCTGCCAGCACCCTCAGGATTGACGATGGCCTTCTGGGCTATGTCTGGGCTCTCACTGCTTCACTCCTGTCTGGGGAGTAGATTCCCTAGTTTCCTTGGGACTGTGTTGGTTCCCTTCCCCTTAAAGCCATCTTCCTCCAGAACTGTCTGGCTTTGCTTCCCTGATCTTGCTGTAGATTGGGCTTCGAGAATGTGGTTACTGTGGATGAGCTGCGGATGGCCTTTCCTGTGCTTGACATGGTAGATCTCCAGCGGCGGCCAAAGACCACGGTAATAAGGAGCATGCTCCTGGGTGTCTCATGTTTAGTTCTCTCTTCGTATTCCCCACATGGGTTCCTCTTACCAACCTTGCAACCCCTCCCACCGAGAGCTGCATCTTTTCCACCTTAGAGAGGCACATCTGGCTAAGGATTTTGTTCTCCAGATATACAAGGATGGCCCAGAGGGGCAACAGGCTCCTAAGTGCTTTCCTTTCTGCATTGTTTGTCATTAGTTGAGAACCCCGTTCAAAGCCCTAGCATCTCCAACGAGGAGTTAGCTGTTTTACCGGCTGGTTTTCCGAGTGTTGCTCGGAAGAGATCCATTAACCTTTGGGAAATTAATCATTGCTGCTCCTTTATCCTAAAGCTTGCTATGGAGAGCTGTCCTTATGAGAAACAGCTTGCTTGTAAAGGTAACTGGCAATTCTGAGTATGCCTGTGTTCCTTTTGGGTTTGGCTCATATTTGAACCACTGGTTTACAGTGCCTCTCCTTGATCCTTTAGAGTATGACTTCTTGACTCTTGATGGTGCCTTCTCTGGCACCCCTCTTCCTCATGTGAACTCTATCACATGGCCTGCAGTCTAAGTCAGACCATTGTCAAAATGTGGGGAAATGCAGTTATAAAAAGACAAGTTTACTTTTGTTTGTTTATGTAGCCTTAGTTTTCCTTCCTCTAGAGCTTTCCAGTTGAACAGAGCTCTTCATCACCTTCAAAATCTTCCTCCTAGGACCGTGCAAATTATGTGGGGAACTAGAATGTCTGAGTTGGAACTGATCTTAGAGCAGCTCAGAGACTGAGCCCCACACAGGGGAAGTGACCTACTCCAGGTCACATAGCTGGTTCGTGGTAGAACCAAGACTAATAGTTTAGGGAAGGAACAGATCCCAGAGGATGGGTAAAGTAGAGGCTCCTGCCTCTTCATATCACATCAAAAGAAATGGTCTGTCATGCCCTGGTGACCTCCCTTTCCTTCATAGGCTCACCTTCATCTTAGCTACCTGATTCTAGACCCTTGCTTGGCCCACATCTCACCTCCTGTCCTCACAGGGACAGGTGACCAGCCCTTCCTCCTGGTTGACGTCCATATGTGACTTTCCTCTGTGTGTTCTGTGAGAGCCCTGCCCATTCTGACTTCACCTTTCTTTGTGAATTTTCATCCTCGGTCTTACCCAGCTTCTTCTTGGCTTGGGCTAGACCGTGGGGGTGGTGGTGGTTTTTGATCTGTCTAGAATGTGTCTTTTCTCTTGCCACTCGTTATGATATAGTTGTGTGGTTGTTGGGAAGTGGATAGAGACTGGCATTGATCGTCCTTTTCTTTGTTTCTTGGCAGCCCCTTCTAAGGAACGACTTCCCGGCCATTGAAGGTAATGAGGGCCTCTGCTGGTGTAGGTGTGGCTCTGGGTGGTTCTCCTTTTGGCCCTCCAGGCTGTTCTCTTGCATGTTGTTTGCCTGTAGACTGGTAGGGTGGCTACAGGCGTTGGGTATCAGGTCACCTAGGTTCTAGTCTCGATCTACCCTTCACTACCTCTGAGACCTTTGTTTTTAATCTTTCCCTGCCTTTATCACTTGCTCTATTATTCCAGAAAAATTGTTAAGTGTAGAAGATCTTAGCATGGAAAAACTCCCAAAGGTAATGTAGGCCAGTGTTTCTCAGCTGCACTAAACCCAGTTCCCCTTCATGTAACAAAAATACTATAATGTTCCCTTTACTGCCCTGCAGTGAAATTCATAGATGATACAACTTCCCTGTATATGTATATTAAAAATTAACTAGTTCATTGTAAAGCCCTAATTGTATATGTGCTGCCGAAGCGAGCACAATAAAGCCCTAATTGTAATAGGGAGAAATAAAAGGAAAATTTTTAGTAAGGTAATGTGTATTTCAGTATGTAAATGATTATTCAGGAAGACATAATGAAGTAGTAAAATGATTATATCAAACATGGAATTATCATGAATGTTATAGCTACAAAAGCAGTGATATAAGTGTATTTATAGGTGGGATATAGGTGTATTTTATGGGTGACTCAGACATTAGGGATTGCATTATCATTGGTAAAGTGATTTTTCAATATAGGGAATAACTTTGGTAAAATTCTGAAAAGATAAACTGCAGACTTCTCTTGATTTACATGATAGTTGCATTTTTAGAAAATTGTTTATTAAAGCTCTACTTTATGTTTACATGTAGAACGAAATTAGGGCTTAGGCTCAATTACTTATAAACAGGTTATTTACCTATGTGAATGTCAGATGGGATACTCAAATGTTAATAGACCAGGGCAGCTTCTGATTGTTCAGGACTGTCCTGAGAATCTAGCATTCGTGGCCCCCTCCCACAATCCTTGCCACTAATTGTCAGTCATGGTGACAATTAAAATACATCCTCCAGTTTCTAGAACACCTCCTTAGGGGCAAGTACTACCCCATTGAGACCACTGGCCTTGTAGCTAGATACTGGCAGCTACCATGTTAAGTGTTATGTGTCCAGCATGGGTTAAGTGCTTTATTTTATCTCATTTTTACCCTAAACAATTGTAGGTATCATTATGATGTAGTTGAGGCAGAGGCTTAGAGAGATGATAAGTAACTTGCCCAAAGTCACAAGGAAAATGGTCAGGTTTGAAATGCCAGTCTGTGTCATTCCAGATCCTCCTCTCCTAGGGGTTAGGTTTACTGGCCCCTGGGGCTCAGAGAGAAGTGGCTGAGGAAGGCAAGCCCTTTGCAAGGTACTTGTGGGTGAGGTGGTCTGGAGAGCATTAGTCAGCAGGAGGAAGCAGGCCAGAGACTTGGCTGCTGGTTTTCTTTATTTTAACCTTTTCTGTGAAGTACTGGTGAGTACAGGTGGAAATGGGAGCCCTTAGGAAGTGCCTTCCCAGGTCCTGGGCTTTGTTTACCTTGGGTGAATGGGTGAATGGATCTTTGAAGGCTGGTTCTGGGAACTGTGCCCTTGCCGGGGTGTGTACTGTGGGGAAAGAGCTTGTGGTTGGGTGGCACCAGCTGGCGTCAGCGGGCCTCCTAAGGGCCTTCCTCCTGCCTGCCACAGAGGCCAGGCAGAGTGCCTCACCTCCGTGCCTTTGCTCTTTAAAGGGATTCTTCTCCTTGGGGAGCCAGTCCGCTGGGAGACAAGCCTGCAGCTGATCATGGATGTCCTTCTCAGCAATGGGAACCCTGGGACTGGTCTAGCGACGGCTCCTTATCCCCATCTCCCTGTCTTGGCCAGCAACATGGATCTCCTTTGGATGGCTGAAGCCAAGATGCCCAGGTAAGGACACAGAGTCTCTGGCCTTGACAGTTGTGGCCACTGCCAGCTGCTGCTTAGACAGTCCTGCTGACAGTTTCTTACCATCATTTTGGTACCTACCCCTGCCTGGGTCAGCCCCGTATTTGCCACAGAAACTTGTCCTTTCTGGGAGGATTTTCAAGGGGTTATTTTGCATACTAATTAGTAAATGAAAAGTATAGCTTACCGATCACTGAAGATATGTTGAGATGATCTTTAACACATGGCCTTTGCCCTCCAGAATCTTATTTGTTTAAGATTTAATTAATTTATTTATAGAGAAAGAGAGAGCATGAGTGGGAGGAGCAGAGGCAGAGGGAAAGGGAGAGAGAGAATCTCAAGCAGACTCTGCACTGACCCGATGTGAAGTTCAGTCCCATGATCTCAAGATCATGACTTGAGCTGAAACCGAGAGTTGGATGCTCAATCAACTGAGCCACCCAGGTGCTTCTGCTCCCCTGACTCTTAATAGAACATGTTATTTTATTTTATTTTTTTCAGATTTAAAATTTTTTTAAAGTAATCTCTGTCCCCAACATGGGACTTGAACAAGCCTGAGATCAGGCATTGTGTGCTCCACCCGTTCAGCCTATTGGGTGCCTCCAGAACCTGTTATTTTTCAGTCTATGGAACCTGAACAATGGATGACTTCTGAGGCCTAGCAGTACAGCTGCTCTTCTTTGCCTCCTCCCTGTAGCACTGGTTCCTTCCCTCTTTGTCTTCTCCTGCTCTTAAGATGTGGGGGCAAGGGGAGCAATAATTATTTTGCCGGTTATGTAGGCCAGAGAACTGAGACCCAGTGGGTAAGTGACTTTCTCAGTCTCCCTCTGCCTCACCGTTCCCTGCTCAGCTGTGTAGACCTCCTCTCTCCTGTCTGAGGCTAAGCACAGTCTAGGCAGGTCTTTTTCCAGCCCTGGAGGGACTTTCTGGAAGTACAGCAATGGCTACTGTATACAGTTTGGTGGCTCTTATCTGCAGGGCCAAAGTCCAGAGTTTTCTCTCTATGCTACTGATTCCAGTGGGCTGTGTGAGTGATTCAACAGAGGGTAGCAGGCCCAACACTGCCTCAAGTGACTTGACTTAGTAACTCCAAAGAGATGGGTGTTGTGGTGTTCTCTTGTTACTTTGAAAGGTGTATTTCTGGGGCACCTGGGTGGCTCAGGGGGTTAAGGCCTCTGCCTTCAGCTCGGGTCATGATCCCAGGATCCTGGGATCGAGCCCCGCATCGGACTCCTCTGCTCAGCGGGGGGCCTGCTTCCTCTCTCTCTCTCTCTGCCTGCTTCTCTGCCTACTTGTGATCTCTGCCTGTCAAATAAATAAATAAAAAATCTTTAAAAAAAAAAAAAAAAGAAAGGTGTATTTCTGTATCCTGAGGTTAGATGTTGTCTCTGAAGTTTTCTTCCTGCACTTAGGCTGTGCCAACACACTAGGTGAGGGGGGTTGGCTATGTAGACTGGAACAGAATAGCAAGTAGCAAATTTCAATTTATAAATCAGATTTGAGATTACTTTTCACCCATTAATTTAAAAATTGGAAGTAGAATTTGTTATATAAATAATTGACACTGAAATACAACCTTAATATATTGGACAGTATCAGGATTTGGCTTAGCAGCCAGGGATGAAAACCCAAAACCCAAAATGAAAGTTTTTTGTGTTTTTTTTTTCCCTTCAAGACTTTTTATTTATTCATCAGAGAGTGTGAGAGAGCACAAGCAGGGGGAGCAGCAGGCAGAGGGAGAAGCAGGTTTCCTGCTGAGCAGGGAGCCCGATGTGGGGCTCTATTCCAGGACCCTGGGATCATGACCTGAGCCACCCAAGCTCCCCTGAAAGTGTCTTGAACAAGATAGAAGTTTCTTTTTTTCTCATGGAAAAGAAGAATGCGGTAGGCAGTGCAGGGTTTGTGTGGATGTCACACCTGTCTGGGACATAGGCTCCTGTCTTCCTGCTATGCGATCCTTTGCCCTTCACAGCATAGTCCCAAATGGCTGCCTAAGCTCCAGGCACCAGATCAGCATTCCAGGCAGCAAGAAAGAGTGGGGGAGAGTGGAAAAGAGTATCCACTCCCCAATTTTAAACTTCCTAGAGGTTTAGCCCAGTACTTCTGATTTCACTTTTTGTGAAACAGACTCTTTGGCTGTAGCTTATTCACATGGCTGCACACGAGCTGCAGCGGAGGCAAGGAAATACTTTTGTACACCTGGTCACAATATGGTGAGCTGAAAACTGGCACCAAGAAAGAAGGGGAGAAGGCAGCCGGTAGTCTGCACAGATTTAAAGCTGAATTTAGATTTGTAGAGTCTGACTGCCTGGGTTGTAATCCTTGCTCTGCCACCTTGGGCAAGTTACTTAATCTCTGTATGCCTCAGTTTCCTCATTGATAAATGAAAATGATGACAGCTCTCATGGGGTTGTTCTGAGAGTTACATGTGATATGCCACTCTAGTGCTCGACAAATGTTAGTAGATAACAGCAGGTCATAAAGACAGATAATAAATGTAATTCTTACTAGAAGTAATTTCACTTTATCTGTCAGTAGCAGGGTGCTGGAGTGAAAGATTGGTGTATAGGGTCTTGCTTAGACCCAGGGAGAGGAGGCCCGAGCTGCTGAGCTCTCTTCTCTGACAGGTTTGGCCACGGCACCTTTTTGCTGTGTCTGGAAACCATTTACCAGAAGGTGACAGGCAAAGAGCTGAAATATGAGGGCCTGATGGGCAAACCCAGCGTCCTCACTTACCAGTATGCAGAGGACCTGATCCAGCAGCAGGCAGAGAGGCGGGGGTGGGCGGCCCCCATCCAGAAGCTCTATGCTGTCGGGTAAGTACTTTTCCATCTCCTCATCACTTTCGGACTTCCCCTGCCCTTCCTCCCTGCCTACTCACCGACCCGTTTCCCTATATGTAACACATACTAGTCCCACAGTTGTCCTCTGCTCTCTGTGCCTTGTAACACTGAACTGGGGTTTTCTCTTCTTTCCTTTTCCGGTATGGCTGCCCCTTCCAGTGATAACCCTATGTCTGATGTCTACGGTGCCAACCTGTTCCACAAGTACCTGCAGATGGCGAAGCATGGTGGGGCAGAGGAGCAGGGGGCCGGTGGCTTGTGGAAGCAGCGGCCCTCAGCAACCCAGAGCTGCGCCTCTATCCTGGTGTGCACTGGTGTGTACAATCCCAAGGGCCCAGAGCCCACCAGGCCCACCCAAGAAGCAGAGGAGGCTCCATTCCATGGGCACCGGGACTTCAGCTTCAGTCCAGGGCTCATGGAGGCGTCGCACATTGTGAATGATGTGAACGAGGCTATACAGCTGGTTTTTCACAAGGAGGGCTGGGCTTTGTAGTAAGGGCTGTGCATTGGAGACAAGGGAGGGAGGGACCCTGGAGCTAGAGGGGAGTCCTGTTGACTAGCTTTTGGCCCAGATCACTGGGCATCAAGTCAGGGCCGCTTCCCGTGACACTCTGTGTGGCCCCACAGTGGATATTACTGGTCACTTGGAAGAAGACACTGGCTTTTTCTCCTGCTGGGCAGTAGCCACAGAATTGTACCCGGGGAGCATTTTGGGTAGAACCATCAGGATTTTCTGGGCCCAGTTCCTGTCTGCTTCTGGCAGTCTGACCTTGAGCCAGTCCCTTTACCTCTGTGCCTCAGTTTTCTCTCATTTCAGTAGGGACTTCTGAAAAAAGGGGAAGTGGTGTGAAATAATGCGGAGCCTTGCCTGCACTGAGGGCATGCTGCATGCCAGCAAGGTGTGTCACTAATACTATGATACTGCTTCTTATTGTATTTTAGCTTGCTGCCCAGAGACTTTGAGGCTTATTTTTTTAAATTAAAATAATCATAATAAATATTCATTATGCTGTCAGTTGTGAACCACTTCTGGAATGTACTGAAAAGTCCTGTTGAGGAATGATAGCGGGTGAGCAGTGTGGGTGACCCTGAAGCAAAGAGATCGGTGCCATTTTGCTCCCATAAGGCACTGAGGTCTACTGAGGTAGGAACCTTTGTTCTCCTTCCCACCACCAATCCCCAGCCCGGCTCCAGCCTGCAAAGCCTGAGTCTGTCTGGGAAGTAGTTATGCCCAGGCTTTGGCATGTACTTTACAACTCCTCTGATGTGGAAAAGAAAGGATCTTGTTTATGGTTTCTTCTGCAGGAAGGAGCTTCTCCTATAGTGATCCTGGCAAGTCTGTATTTCTTATATTCCTCCTTCTGGGAGTGACCCATTTTCACTTCTCCATGGTATGTGTCGTCCATAGTCCCGTTTGCCAAATCCCCTGGTCCTTGCCCTCATGTTACTCTAGCAATCATTTGCATGTGACACAAGCTGGTGACTCCCTCCCCTCTTCTCAAAACACTCTTTACTTGGCTGTATCTCACTGACTTCTTGACACCTTTGTTTGGATGCCTGGTAGTCATTCAGAGAGGAGAGAACATAGGAGACTGGGAAGGAGTGGCCACTGAAATAGAAGGGGAATCACGAGTGAATGGGTGTCTGGGAAGCTGAGTGAACATGTTTCACAAAGGAGGGAGTGATGAGCTATGCTCACTTCATAAATATCAGAGCTTGGCTGTGTCCAAAGCCAAACGTAGCCCAACCCTACTGCTAGTACCCAGGCGGGGTCCTGCTGCACGCACCCTCCCTCCCAACAGTAGACAGTAGCACTGAAGACAGTAGGCTAAAGGCCTGGACTCATCCTTGTCTTTTTTTTTTTTTTTTTAAATTAAATTATTTATTTATATAGAGAACACAGGTAAGCAGAGCGGCAGGCAGAGAGAGAGAGAGAGAAGCAGGCTCTCGTCTGAGCAGGGAGCCCCATGCGGGGCTTGATTTCAGGATCCCGGAATCATGACCCGAGCCGAAGGCAGCTGCTTAACCAACAGAGCCACCCAGGTGCCCCTCATCCTTGTCTTTAATCTCCTACAGCCAGACCATCCATATATCCTGCAGCTTTGCCTTCAGAATATACCAAGTGTAAGCACTTTCCAGCCTTCGATGCTGCCCTGCTCCAGGCTGCTGGCTTCTCTGGCCTGCATTGTTGTGGCAGCCTCCAGTCTGACCTCCCTATCTCATTTCCTCCTCCCTCTCTGCAGCTCTCCCCTCAGCGCCCCAGAATCCGCATCCTAAGTTTGACCTGTTCTCTGATGAGAACCCTCCCGTGACTTCTGGTCTCACCCAGAGGAAGAGCCCGCAGCACAGATGCTTCTCCATCCTGTTCTCCCACTTTCCCTTTCATGTCGTACCAGCCCTGCTGGCTCCCTTGCCAGTCCACCGTACCATTCCTGTCACAGGACCTCTGCACTTGCGGTTCCCTTTACCTTATCACCACTGTTCACATGGCTCACCCCTTCCCTTTTTTTTTTTTCCCCCTCTTGTCATTTCTCAAATATCTGGTGGATATGTCATCTCAAAGAGACTCTCTCAACTTCTTATAACAGGTAGTACTCTATCCCTCTTACCTGCTTAATTTTTTCCATAGTCCTTATTACCCCATGATCTATATTTATGTCTTTATTCTGTGTCTTTTACTAAAATACAAGCTCTGTGGACTTTGTCCATATTGATTCACTCTTGTGTACCCACACCCATATGCCTGGCACTTGGTAAGTTTGCAGACCCTGTGAAGTCCTTCTGTAGTCTTTGAGACAAACATGATTTTCATTTCTTTTCCATTGGGCATCATGGCAAAAGTGAAAAGACTAAGGGTCTTGGAGTCAGGCAGACCTGGCATCAAATCCTAGCTGCCACTCACTAGCTATACGGCCTTGGGCAATTTCCTTCACTTCTCCAAGCTTCCATTTTCTCATCTGTAAAATTGGCATTGGTAGTGTGTATTTCATAAATGAGCTATTTTAAGTACAGTACTGTATCATTTAGGATTTTGTTCAGCTGCTTGTTACAGAAATATGACTACAGTGGCTTGAGGAAATAGGTGGTTATTTTTCTAAGCAATAGGAAATTTAGAGTAGGCATCTCAGGGTGGGGAAGCAGCTCAAGGGTGTGTCATCAAGGACTCCGGTTCTTGGCCTATACCATCCTGAGCATGTGTATTTGTCCACTTGCAAGATGGCACCATTCTACCCTTTGGCCTCTCAGCCACATTCCAAGGAGGAAGGAGGAAGGAGGAAAAGGTAAAGATAAAGCAAGTGGAGCCAGATTCCTTTATTTACTTACTTGTTTATTTAAAAAAAAAAAAGATTTATTTGAGAGACAAAAAGAACATGAGCAGGGGGTGAGGAGTTGGGTAAAGGGAGAAGCAGACTCTGTGGAGTAGGGAGCCTGACGCCAGGCTCGATCCCAGGAACCTGAGATCATGAACTGAGCCTCAGGTAGATGCTAAACCGGCAGAGCCACCCAGGCTCCCTGAGCTGGATTCCTTTAAAAGAATTTTTCCAGACTTTGGATCTGTCTGGTTAACTACAGGTGGATCATATAGGCACTGGTAGCTACAAGGAGGCAGGGACAGGGTGCATTATTTCTCAAAGAAAATCAGGGTCTATTTGTAAGGAAGACCAGTAGAATGGATGGTGGGTAGGCAACTAAGTAGTAAAACACCAGCTCCTGGGATCCAGAAGGCATTTAATTGTGAGTATTTCTTCCAAGTGCTCTGAGGAAATGGGTAAGCCCTGGGCTTGGAAACATCTTGTCTGATATTCATCTGAGCTGTTGGGTGAGTAACAGGCTTGTTAGATTACATTTGGGCATCACTTAACCTTTTCCAAAGCACTTTAAGTTAGACGTCATTCATCCTATTTTATTAGAGCTTCCCAAAGCCCCTAATGGAGAGAGAATTCTTATCCCATCTTTATAAATGAAGACACTCTGGCAGAGACTATTCATTCTTTCACTTCTGCAACATCTATTGGAGATCTTCGCGGTGCCAAATACCATTCTAGGTGCCAGGGCAATGACCTGTCATTGGCAACAGTACCTGCCCTCAAGGAGTTTAGCTTTCACTGATGATGTGACTAAAGTCAGCAAATGGAGGGGCTGGGTTTGCAGTTCAGTCTTCTGACAGAGCCCAGTGTTTTCTCTGAGATACACACTAGACTCTCCACACCCTTAGCCAGCGCACTGCCCTTCTCCAAGTGTTGCTTTATATACTGGAGCAGCTGCTGTCCCGCGTACAGCCCGTGTGAGCTCTCGTTGGGCCAAATAGGTCAAGCTTACCAAATGGAATGACAGGTGAGTACAGAAATGAGTTGGATAATAAAGCCAAGTATGACTATGTGGGGAGGAATCTTGCCAGAATCAAGATTCCTTCGGTTCCACATTGAAATGACAGAACGGCAGCATCTCTGTGTCTGTCTGCCTCTGACTCTTCCCTTTGGCTGCCTGTCATTCTGGCGCTGTGGCCATTTCCCTCTCTTACTTGTTTGGGTTTCCTAAGGATACCACCAGCCATTCCAGACTGGGTGCCGGAGAGCAAGTGTCTGCAACGGTATTTATGCAAAGCTATGTTGGAAGGCGGGGCCACCCACTCAGCTCCAGGGCTAGTCTTGTCCCTTACGGGCTTTGTCTAAACTATGGAACCAAAACTGGCAACCAACTGCTTCATTTGCTCGGTCCCAAGGTAAATGAAAATGTTACTTTTTTGTGTTTTTTGGAGCAAAGTGAACATAAAACAAAAAAGACTAAGTCAAACTAAACAACAAGTGGGTCCATATTTTTATTAAAATTATTAACATGGGACAAATCTATACCATAGGGTGTTCACGTTGAACAGAGAATTAATTACCTTGGATCCCTTCAGTCATTACCCTGGAGCCAGAACATAGGGGAACTTCCTTGGCATTCCCCTTGGTGGCAGCAGCTCCCGGCCTCCTGAGGACACCTCTAGGCTGCCAGAGGCAGGTGCATCTAGCAAGTTGGTAATCAGGACTCCCAGCAGAGCTAGGGTTGCCATAGCAACCGGAAGCTGTCTTGAGGGTGGAATTTTAAAATATCTCAGCTATAACAGTGTCCCCCCCCCCCCCCCCCATCACTGTCACTCCCCCAGTGCTGCATGGTGCTGCTGAGGCTGGGGCCATCTTGGGACGCCTGTTTCTCTGCCTGGGGCTTTTGGCAGCTTCGGGGGTTGGAGGTGGGAGGATTGTCTCAGGGTGTGAACTGCTGGGAAGCTGACAGCTTTAGCTTTTGCTTCCAGGCTCCTCTAGCTCTTGGTTCCAAAAGCCTTCTGTCATTTTCTATTTTTTGGGAGGTTTAGAAGAGGGGTCTAGCTTGAAACTCTCTCTACCTCCTCCCACTCTGATTTGAGCATTCTGGCTTAAACTCCTACCAGATCAGCCTTAGCATTTCTGGGACCTCTCTGGAGAGGGGAGGGGCATGTCCCTTGCCTGCGTTTTCTTTTGGTCTTTCTAACTTCCTCTTTTGGCTTCATTTATTTACTTAGAAAATGATTGTTGAGCACCTACCTACTAAGCCCAAGAATAAGAAGTGAGAAACAGCCCTGGTCTTGAAGGAGCTCACTGTCTTGACATGACTTGGCCCCTCTCCAGTTTCAAACATTTTTATAAACTTATTAAGACAGTGTTCTGTTGGCAGAGGAATACAAAGCAATGGGACAGAATAGCATGCAGAAACATATATGTGATAAGTGTGTATCAATGGATGAATCAATAAAATGTGTATGTATATACACACACACACACATAATATATACATTTACATATACACAATGGAATATTCAGCTATAAAAAGAAGGAAATCTTGCATTTACAGTAACCTGGATGGCCTCGATGGCATTATGCTAAGTGAAGTAAGTTATAGAAAGATAAATACTCTTTGATCTCACTTACATGTGGAATCTAAACAACAACAAAAAAGCAAAAAAAAAAAAACCCCACCACTGGGCTTAGAATCTAGAGAAGAGATTGGTGGTTGTCAGAAGTGGGGGGTGAGGTAGACAAAATGGGTGAAGGGGGCCAAAAGGTATAAGCTTCCAATTATAAAATTAGTTAAGTTGTGGGGATGTAATGTGCAATGTAGTGAATTAATAATACTGTATTAAAAGGGCACCTAGGTGACACATTGGTTGGGAGGCCAACTCTTGGTTTTGGCTTGGGTCTTGATCTCAGGGTCGTGAGATCGAACACCACATTGGGCTCAGCAAGGAGTCTGCTTGGAATTTTCTCATTCTCCCTCTCCCCCTCCTGCTCATGCTCTCTGTCAAAATAAATAAATTTTTTAAAAAAACATATATTTGAAAGTTGCTGAGAGTACTTGAAATTAAGTTCTTTGCAAGAAAAAAATTTTTGTTAACTGTGGAGGTGGATGTTAACTAGACTTACTGTGGTGATCATTTTGTAATATATACAAATATCAAATCATATGTTGTACACCTGAAGCTAATATGTTATATGTAAATTATACCTCAATTAAAATAAAATATTTATAAAGATTTTATTTGTTTATTTGACAGAGACACAGCAAGAGAGGGAACACAAGCAGGGGGAGTGGGAGAGGGAGAAGCAAGCTTCCTGCTGAGCAGAGCCTAATGTGGGGCTCGATCCAGGGCCCAGGGATCATGACCTGAGCTGAAGGCAGATGCTTAACAACTGAGCCACCCAGGTGCCCCAAGATTGATTATTTTTAAATAATCTCTACAGCCAGTGTGGGGCTTGAACATACAAGCCTGAGATCAAGAGTTGTTATGCTCCACCAACTGAGCCAGCCAGGTGCCCAAGTTATACTTCAATTTTAAAAAATATATAATGTTGTGATGTAAATTATGCCTCCGTTTTTTAAAAAGTGGGATAAATTTTAACCTTTAAATTGTACTGTGTCTTCTTGCTGTGTGATTGTAAAGCATCACAAACTACTTGCTCAGGTGACTCAATAATCTTTCAAATTACTTATTTAATGTTTGCTTTTCCCCCTAGACTGGAAACTCTACTAAAGGTTGCAGAAAGAACTATGGCTTTCAAGATACTTAGAATACAGGAACTGACATTCAGTTTAACAGCTGCAGTACAGCATGGTAAAGATATCCAGAAGCATACATTGGATGTTAAGAGCTACAGAGGTCAAAGATTATTTTTAGTCAAGCTAGAACTCTGAACATAGTAAAATCATAGATGAAGTCTGTGATTGGTCCATTAAATGAAAAGTCAGCAATTGTAAAAAGTGATATTTACATATCCTTAAAGATTTTATTTTAATTTGAATACATAAATGCACATTTATTTATAAATCTTTTCATATAGTTAATGTCATATATTTGATATGGGTCTTCTACTGAATTTGGATCTTCTTTCTTGCATAAGCCATGTCTACAATGACCCATCACTCATGATTTCCACTATGGTTTCTAAAAAAAGAAAGAAATACATATATGAGATATATGAAAATATATGATAATGTGACTTAGCTAAATAAATGTTGGGGTTCCTGGTTGGCTCAGTTGGTAGCATGTGACTCTTAAGCTCAGGGTTGTGAGTTGGAGCCTCATGTTGGATGTAGAGATTACTTAAAAATAAAATCTTATGGGGCGCCTGGGTGGCTCAGTGTGTTAAAGTCTCTACCTTCAGCTCAGGTCATGATCCCAGGATCCTGGGTTCGAGCCCCGCATCGGGCTCTCTGCTTGGCAGGAAGCTTGCTTCCTCCTCTCTCTCTGTCTGCCTCTCTGCCTGCTTGTGATCTCTGTCTGTCAAATAAATAAAATCTTTAAAAAAAAATCTTATAAATGTTTATTGCTCATTTCATAGTCTGATATGGGCTAGGTGGCTAGTCTTGGCCTTTCCCCTCCGAGTAATGATTCAGGGATCCTGGCACCTTCCATTTTGTGATGCTGTCGTCTTCAACACATGATTTCCAAGGTCTCTGTAGGAGGGAGAGGGTGGATGACTATGAAGCAATTTATGACCAGACAGGGGAGTGGTAGGCATCACTTCTGTCCGTATCCAGGCATATGGTTCCAATGCAACTACTAGGAAGATGGGAAATATCTTCCTTTGTGCCTAGAAAAAAGATATAATCAGCATCTTACCCTGTCTTTGTTGCCACACTACTATTTACTAGGCTAAAGAAATTCTATTTTGCTAAATTTTTGTTTAATAAATGTTGGAAGTTGTTTATACTTAATTGAGTCGATTATAAATGCTTTTCTCCTTTGATCTGTTAATGTGATAAGTTACAGTATAGATTTTTTTTCATCTCTTCATCTTCCTTGCACCCTTGTGATAAAACCTAATTGGTTATATTGCATGTTGCTGGCAGCTACTGGCTAGCATTTGTTTAGGAGCTCTTTGTTTATATTCATAAATGAGATTCGCCTGAATATTTTAATTATTTTCTACTGTCTTTGTCTGGTTTTGATATCATTATATTAGCCTCATAAAATAAATGGTGGTCCATTTTATCTTTTCCTGTGTTTTGTAGCAGCTTGTTTAGAATAGAATTATCAGTTTCTTTTTTTTTTTTAAGATTTTATTTATTTATTTGACAGACAGATCACAAGTAGGCAGAGCAGCAAGCAGAGAGAGAGGGGGAAGCAGGCTCTCCGCTGAGCAGAGAGACCAGTGCAGGCCTCAATCCCAGGACCCTGAGATCATGACCTGAGCTGAAGGCAAAGGCTTAACCCAGAGCCACCCAGGATTATCAGTTTCTTGAATATTGGTGGAACACACAGATAATTACCTGGACCTGATAAATTTTAATTACTGATTCACTTTCTTTAAGAATTAAATATATATTCAAATTTTGCTATCTCTGGCAAGTTTAGGAAGGTCATGTTTTTCTAGGCCATTTATCATTTTTCTCTAAATCTTCAAATATATTTGTATAACATTTTTCATAATATTCTTATTAAAAATCTCTGTTGTTTTGGGGTGCCTGTGTGACTCAGTGGGTAAAGCCTCTGCCTTCAGCTCAGGTCATGGTCTCAGGGTCCTGGGATCTAGCCCCGCACGGGGCTCTCTGCTAGCAGGGAGCCAGCTTCCCCCTCTCTCTCTGCCTGTCTCTCTGCTTACTTGTGCTCTCTCTCTCTGTCAAATAAATAAATAAAATTAAAAACAATCTCTGTTGTTTCTGTACTTAGATCTCCTTTTTCATTCCTAATACTGTTTTATTTATACTTTCTCCCCCTTTCCTTAATAAATTATGACAGATATTTGTGTATGTAAATGTCAATTTTAATGATTTCTGTTCTTTAATATTTTATGTTTTCATTGCAGTTGCTCTTTCTCCCACTTATTTGGGTGCTTAGCCTACTAATTTTTAGTCTTCCTGCTTTTGTAACGAACATTTAAGGCTGTAAATTTTGCTCTAAGTCTTGCTTTGGCTGTATCACATTCATTTTGACAGTATTTTCACAATCATTTAGTTCTAAATGTTTTCCAGTTTTTACATGGGTTACTGGGAAGTATGTTTTAAAATATTCCAAATAAAATATTCCAAATGCTGGGAGGCTCAGTCAGTGAAGGATCTGCCTTTGGCTCAGGTCTTGATCTCTGGGTTCTGGGATCAAGCTCTGTGTTAGGCTCTCTGCTCAGCAAGGAGTCTGCTTCTCCCTCTCCTGCCTTTCCCCACTGTTTGTGCTTTCTCTCAAATAATAAATAAAATCTTTCTAAAAAAGCAAAAGCTCCTAAATAACTGTTTAAAAAACAATAAAATATTCTAAACGTGTGGGGAGTGGTTGGTTGGTTATCTTTCTGTTACTGTGTTCTAATCTAATTGTTTTGAGGTCAAGGAATATAGTCTGTCCATGGTCAGGTTTTGTAATGTTGCACATATATTTGTAAACAATGTGTAGTAATCTAATTTGGAGGATATACAGTTCTATATTCAGCCATTATATCAAGCTTGTTAATGATGCAGTTAAAACTATATTTCTTTACCAGTGTTTCAACTATTTGATCTATCCATTACTAAGAGATGTATTTATATCCCCCACTATAATAAAATATTTGCCAATGTCTCATAATTATCCATTTTTACTTTACATTTTGAGGCTATGTTACTTGGTACATACAAGTTCAGAATTATGATGTCTTTCTGAAACTTGGTTCTTTTGTAGCAGCAAATTTTCTAAGTGCTTTCAATATATTAATTATACATTAATTTTTTTCTTTTTCTTTTTAAAAAATTTTATTTATTTATTTTACATTAATTTTTTTTATCCCTCATAACAACTCTGTGAAGTAAGTACTATTATTGTCTCCATTTTATAGATGAGAAAATTGATGACAGAGAGATTAAGTACTTTACCAAAGGTCACCCAGATTCTCAGTGGTGGAGTTAGGATTTGAAGCTGAGGATAGATTCCTGTATTTTTTAAGGATTTATTTATTCAGAGCAAGCAAGCACGAGTGGGCAGAGGGGCAGTGGGAGAGAATTCCAGTTGCAGAGTTCGACCCCATGACTCAGAGATCATGACCTGAGCTGAAACCAAGAGTCAGACACCCAGAACATATATTTCAAACCAAGGGGACTGAGCCACCCAGCCACCTCTAAGCTGTATTTTTTAAAATCATAGTTGCATTTTGGTTTCTCTTATTTCTGATGAAAAGTCTGCTGTCAATCTAACTTGTTCTTTGAAAGTAAGTTGTTTTACTGTCTGGTTTCTTCCTTCCTTTCCTTTAAAAAAATTTTTTTTTAAAGGTTTTATTTATTTGTTTGAGAGAGACAGTGAGAGAGAGCATGAGCGAGGAGAAGGTCAGAGGGAGAAGCAGACTCCCCATGGAGCTGGGAGCCCGATGTGGGACTGGATCCAGGAACTCCGGGATCATGACCTGAGCTGAAGGCAGTTGTCTAACCAACTGAGCCACCCAGGTGTCCCCTCCTTTTTAAAATTTTAAAAAAGATTTTATTTATTTATTACACACACACACACACACACACACACACACACACACCACAATTAGGCAGAGAGGCAGGCAGAGAAGGGGGAAGCAGGCTCCCCGCTGAGCAGAGAGCCTGATGTGGGGCTCGATCCCAGGATCCCGAGATCATGACCCAAGCCAAAGGCAGAGGCTTAACCCACTGAGTCACCCAGGTGCCCCTTTCTTTCCTTTTAAAGATTTTATTTTACTTATCTGACAGAGAGAGAATGTGAGAGAGGGAACACAGTGGGGTAGGAGAGGGAGAAGCAGGCTTCCTGCCAAGCAGGGAGCCCAATGCGGGGCTTGATCCCAGGATCCTGGGATCATGACCTGTGATGAAGGCAGATGCTTAATGACTGAGACACCCAGGCTCCCCTACTGCCTGCTTTCTCTTAAGATCTTTTCGTTATTTAGACATTTTGTAGTTTCACTTCAAAGCATCTAGGAGCATGTTTATTTTTATTCATCCTGTTTAGGATCCATTGCAATTTCTAAATCTCTGGACTGGAGAAATTCTTTCACTAATTTTAGAAAATTTTCAGCTAAAATTTCTTTATTGTCTTTCTCCCATTGTTCCTAGTTTCTCCTTCTGAAACTTCTTTAGGTATATTTTGGATCTTCCCAACTCATCCACCACGTTTTGGATTTCTCTTTCATGTATTCCACACTCTATCTCTATGTACTGCATTCTAGAGAATTTCTTCAGATGTATTATTAAGTTTGCTAGCTCTTCAGTTGTGTCTAATTTTTTTCTTAATTCATCTATTAAATTCTTTTCAGTGACTATATATTTGAAATCTGAGGCACTAATTTTTATTTTTATTTATTTATTTTTTAAAAGATTTTATTTATTTATTTGACAGACAGATCACAAGTAGGCAGAGAGGCAGGCAGAGAGAGGAAGGGAAACAGGCTCCCTGCTGAGCAGATAGCCGGGTGTGGGCTCGATCCCAGGACGGTGGGATCATGACCTGAGCTGAAGGCAGAGGCTTTAATTCACTGAGTCACCTAGGCGCCCCTGAGGTACTAATTTTTAAAGAAATATTTTTTGTATTAAGTGATTTTTTTTCTTATGTAACATTTAAGTCTTCTAATTTTATTTACTTTTTAAATTAAAAAAAATATTTATTTATTTGACACAGAGATCACAAGTAGGCAGAGAGGCAGGCAGAAAGGGAGGAGGAAGCAGGCTCCCCGCTGAGTAGAGAGCGTGATATGGGGCTTGATCCCAGGACTCTGAGATCAGGACCTGAGCCGAAGGCAGAGGTTTAACACAATGAGCCACCCAGGCGCCCCTAACTCCTTTAATTTTAAATTAACTTTTTTTTTTTTTTAGTGATTGCTCTAAGGCTTATATCTTAGCTTATGAGAATCTACTTCAAATTTATACTAATTTAATTCCAGTGAGATATAGAAACTACTATGTCTTTTAAGTCCCTTCCTTTTTTAGTTCTATTACTGTTGTACATGTTCTATCTACGTATGTTATAAACCTAACAATACTTTGTTATAATTATGATGTTATAAAATTTTATGTCTTATTTATTCACTTATTTATTTATTGAGTGCAAGTTGGGGAGGGGGTAGAGGGAGAAGGAGAGAGAATCTCAAGCAGGCTCCACACTCAGCACAGAGCCTGAACCAGGGCTCAATCCCAGGACCCTGGGGTTGTAACCTGAGCTGAAATCAAGAGTCTAACATTTGACCAACTGAGTCACCCAGGCGCCCCTAATTTTATGTCTTCTAAAGAAAGAGTAAAGGGGAAAGAAAGTAGTATTTATAAAGTTTTTTACTTCTGGTTCTCTTCATTTCTGAGAATTCAGGTTACCACCTGATGTTTGATCCTTTAATACATTTTTGCTCCCACCCACCTCCTTTGTGTTGTTACTGTCAAATATATTGTATTTTTATGTATTAAAGGCCCAACAATACAATTATAATTATATGCAGTTGTGTGTATGTGTGTGTTTTAAAGTAATCGCTATGCCCAAGTTGGTGTTTGAATTCACAACTATGAGATCGATGCTCTACCAATTGAGCCAGCCAGGTACCCCTGCAATTGCATTTTTTAAAAGACAATATAATTTTTTAATTTTTAAAGTTTTTATTTACTTGAGAGAGAGAGAGAGAGTATGAGTGAGAGAGAGTATGAGAAGGGAGAGGGAGGGGCGCCTGGGTGGCTCAGCGGGTTAGGGCCTCTGCATTCGGCTCAGGTCATGATCCCAGGGTCCTGGGATCAAGCCCCGCATCGGGCTCTCTGCTTGGCTGGGAGCCTGCTTCCTCCTCTCTCTCTCTCTGCCTGCCTCTCTGCCTACTTGTAATCTCTATCTGTCAAAAAAATAAATCTTTAAAAAAAAAAAAAAAAAAAAGAAGGGAGAGGGAGAAGGGAGATGGGCAGAGGAGGAAGCAGACTTCCCACTGAGCAAGGAGCCCAATGTGGGACTCGATACCAGGACTCTGGGATCATGACCTGAGTCGAGGGCAGTTGCCCAACCAACTGAGCGACCCAGTGCCCTAAAAGACAATGTTAATAGCAGTTTTAGGTTCTCAAAATTGAGAGAATAGTACAGAGATATTCCATATACTATATGTTCCCACAAATGCATAGCCTCTCTCCATCATCAACATCACTTACTAGATTGGCATATATATATTTAACATACAATATATTATTTGCCCCAGGGGTACAGGTCTGTGAATTGTCAGGCTTCCACATTTCACAGCACTCACCATATCACATACCCTCTCCAATGTCCATAACCCAACCATCCTCTCCCTACCACCCACTCCCACCCTCCAGCAAATCTCAATTTGTTTCCTGAGATTAAGAGTCTCTTATGGGGGGTACCTGGGTGGCTCAGTGGGTTAAAGCCTCTGCCTTCGGCAAAAAGAGTCTCTTATGGTTTTTCTCCCTCCCGATCCCATCTTGTTTCATTTTTTCCTTCCCTACCCCCCACAAACCCCCACTTTGCCTCTCAAATTCCTCATATCAGAGAGATCATATGATAATTGTCTTTCTCTGATTGACTTATTTCGCTCAGCATAATACCCTCTAGTTCCATCCATGTTGTTGGAAATGGCAAGATTTCATTTCTTTTGATGGCTGCATAGTATTCCATTGTATACATATACCACATCTTCTTTATCCATTCATTTGTTGATGAACATCTAGATTCTTTCCATAGTTTGGGTATTGTGGACATTGCTGCTATCAACATTTGGGTGCACATGCCTCTTTGGATTACTACATTTGTATCTTTAGGGTAAATACCCAGTAGTGTGATTGCTGGGTCTTAGGGTAGCTCTATTTCCAACTTTTTGAGGAACCACTATATTGTTTTCCAGAGTGGCTGTCCCAACTTGCGTTCCTACCAACAGTGTAGGAGGGTTCCCCTTTCTCTACATCCTTGCCAACGTCTGTCATTTCCTGACTTGTTAATTTTAGCCATTCTGACTGGTGTGAGGTGGTATCTCACTGTGGTTTTGATTTGTATTTCCTTGATGCCGAGCGATGTTGAGCACTTTTCCATGTGTCTGTGGGCCATTTGGATGTCTTCTTTGCAGAAATATCTGTTCACTTCTGCCCATTTCTAGATTGGATTATTTGTTCTTTGGGTATTGAGTTTCATAAGTTCTTTATAGATTTTGGATACTAGCCCTTTATCTGATATGTCATTTGTGAATATCTTCTCCCATTCTGTCAGTTGTCTTTTGGTTTCGTTGACTGTTTTCTTTGCTGTGCAAAAGTTTTTGATCTTGATGAAGTCTAATAGTTCATTTTTGTAGAGCGGCACATTTTTTAAGAAGGATAGGATGAACCTCTATTGACACATCATAATCAACCAAAGTCCACAGTTTCCTTAAGGTTCACTCTTGGTGATATATATTTTGTAGGTTTGGACAAATGTATAATGATGTGTATCCATCATTATAGTTATATGCAGAGTATTTTCACTGCCCTGAAAATCCGCCTGTGTTCCATCTATCCCTCCCTTTCTCCTAACCCATGGCAAACTCTGATCTTTTTGTATTCTCTATAGTTCTACCTTTCTAGAATGTCATAAAGTTGGAATCATACAGTATGTAGGCTTTTGAGGTTGTCTGGTTTTTTTTTTGTTTGTTTGTTTGTTTTTTACTTAGTAATATGCATTGGGGCTTCCTCATGTCTTTTGTTTTTTTTTTAAGATTTGATTTATTTGAGAGAGAGAGGGAGAGCCCGCATGTGTGAGCTGGGGGAGGGGCAAAGGGAGAGAGAGAGATTGTCTTAAGCAGCTCTGTAGTGAGTGCCCAGCCCCATGCAGGGCTTGATCTCACAACCCTGAAATAATGACCTGAGCTGAAACCAAGAGTCAGATGCTCAACCAACTGAGCCACCTAGTTGCCCCCTTCCATGGCTCAATAGCTCATTTCTTCTTAGCACTGAATAATATTTCATGTTTGTATGGTTTATTCACATATCAAAAGGCATCTTGGTTCCTTCTAAGTTTTGGTAGTCAGGAATAAAACTGCTAGAAACACCCATGTGCAGGTTTTTGTGTGGTATGTTTTAATTCCTTTGGTAAATTCCAAGGAGTGCAATTGCTGGATCATACATATGGTAAGAGTATATTTAGTTAAAAATACCAAAGTGTGTTCCAGAGTGGCTGTATCATTTTGCATTTCTACCAGCATTGAATAAGAGTTCATGTTTCTCCACATTCTCACTAGCACTTGTCAGTGTCTGGATTTTGGCCATTCTAGTAGATGTGTAGTGGTATCTCATTGTTGTTTTAGTTTGCATTTCCCTGATGATATATAATGTTTAGCATCTTTCCATATGCTTAATTTGCCCTTTGTTTATCTTCTTTGGTGAGATCTGTTAAGGTCTTTGGCCCACTTTTTGATTGGGTTGTTAGTCTTCTTATGGTTGAATTTTAAAAGTTCTGGGTGTATTTTGGATAATAGTCCTTTAAAAAAAGATTTTATTTATTTATTTGACAGAGACACAGCAAGAGAGGGAACACGAGTAGGGGGAGTGGGAGAAGGAGAAGCAGGATTTCCGCTGAGTAGGGAGCCCAGGACCCTGGGATCATGAGCTGATCTGAAGGCAGACACTTAAAGACTGAGCCACCCAGGTGCCACTGGATAATAGGCCTTTATCAAATATGTCTTTTGCAAATATTTTCTCCTAGTCTATGGCTTGTGTTTTCATTCTTCCAATGGGGTCTTTTGCAGAGCAGAAATTTTTAATTTTAATGAAGTCCATCTTTTCAATTCTTTCTTTCATGGATCATGACTTTGATGTTTACATCTAAAATGTCATTACCAAATCCAGGGTCATCTAGAGTTTCTCCTGTGTTATCTTCTAGAAGTTTTATGTGTTTTACATTTAGGTCTCTGATCCATTTTGAGTTAATTTTGTGAAGGGTGTAAGATTCCTTTTTTTTTTTTTCTTTGCTTTTTTTGCATGTGGCTGTCCAGTTGTTCCAGTATCATTTGATAAAAAGATGCAATTGCTTTTTAAAGAAGTTGGAAGAAAGAAGAAATGTGCAGTTGTATTATCTTTTATAATTACTTACATTAGAACCTCTATTTCAATTGCTTTATACATAATTTAGAAGAAAGGAGTAAAAGTACGCAATTACATTATTTTTTATAATTACCTACATAATGACCTTTACTGGCACTCTGTTTCTTTTGGGTGTGGATTTGAATTATTGTTTTCAGTCTGAAGAATGTCCTTCAGTATAACATTTTAAAAATAAAGTAGCTGTGCTAGCAATGGGTTTCTCAGATTTTTACTTAGTAATTTGTTTGTCTAGAAATGTCTTTATTTCATTTTCATTTTTGAAAGATAGTTTTGCTGGATATAAGAATCTTCTTCACTTTTTCTTTTTTTAAAGATTTATTTGAGAGAGAAAGCATGTGAGTAGGGGGAAGGGTGGAGGGAGAGGGAGAAAGAGAATCTCAAGCAGACTCCCTGCTGAGTGTGGAGCCCAATGTGGGGCTTGATCCCATGACCCATGAGATCACAACTTGAGCCAAAACCAAGGGTCTGCTGCTTAATGGATTGAGCTACCCCCAACACCCCTGTTTCACTTTTTTCTTTCAGCACTTTGCATATGTCATCCCACTGCCACTGGCCTTTACTCTTTCTTTTCTTTTCTTTCTTTTTTATCCCTCCCTCCCTTCCTAAGTTCCCTCTTCCTGTAGGCTCCATGCCCAATGGTGGGACTTGAACTCAGGACCCTGAGATTGGGAATTGCATGCTTCACCGATTGAGCCAGCCAGGCACCCCTTTACTCTTTCTGATGAGAAGTTAACTGTTAATCTTACTTGTATTTCCTTGTATATGACATAGTTTTTTCCTTGCTGTTTTCAAGATTTCTTTTTGTCTTTTGCTTTTAATGTTTTGACTATGATATTTCTGGATCTCTGCGTTTATCCTACTTGGAGTTCGTTGAACTTCTTGGATGTGTGGATTAATAGTTTTCATCAAATTTGGGAGGTTTTCTAGAAATTATTTCTTTTAATATTTTTTTCTGCTCTTATTTCTTTCTCTCCTCTCCTTCAGGTACTTTCATTATGTGTATGTTGATATGATGAATGGTGTCTCATATCTCTCTGAGGTTCTGTTCATTTTTTTTTCTTCATTCTTTTTTCTCTCTGTTCTTCAGAGTGTTTAATCTCCATTAATGTATCTTTTAATTTGCTGAACCTTTCTTCCTGCCAGCTCAAATGAACTGTTGAGTGAATTCCTCTAATGAATATTTTCATTTTAGTTATTGAGCTTTTCAACTCCCAAGTTTCCATTTTGTATTATTATTATATGATTATTATTATTTTCTTCTATCTGTTCAGATTCTCTATTTGACGAGACATTGTCATCATACTTTCCTATAATTCTTTAAGCATGCTTTCCTTTGGTTCTTTGAACAATTTATAGTAGCTGCTTTGAAGCATTTTCTTCCTAAATCCAATGTCTGGGCCCCTCAGTGGCAGTTTCTGTTGTCTGACTTTCATTCCCTATGTATGAGTTACACTTTCCTATGTTTCATAATATTTTACAACAGGACATTTAAGATAATGTCTTATAACAATTTGGGAAACTGACCATGATCTCTCACCCCCACCTCAGGACTTTTTGTCATGGACATTGTGGATGTCATGGATGTCCATGGCTGAACAAATTTAGTCAAGTCTATTTTCCTTGTAGTGGGAAGCCTCTGATGTCTCTTCAATAGCCTCGGACATGTACCCAGTCTCCCTTCCCTCTTGTTTTTGCTGGGTTCTCATTGATGGTCTTTTACCCTGATCTCCCAGTTATGCTTCTGGCTGGTTAGCTTCTATTGGTATCACACCCATCTGTTAATCTTCACTAACTGATAGCAGATTGTCCTGTTATTTTTGACAATGTCATGGGGCATCAATTGCTCCACATCTGATCCATTGGAGTAGGGCCCCTTTGCAGGGATAGTTCTTGAGACCACTTTTTGAGGCTTACTCTGTCTCTAGGTGGGCTCTTTTTAGCTCCTTCCCTGGTTCTCTCTGTTAAAGTTTTAGCTGGTTTACTGTTCCACTTGTTCCATCATGGAACTATCAGCCTCCTCTACATTACTCACCACTAAGATCTCCATTGTCTTCGACAGTGCCCTTAGACTTGAGCTTCCCCACACTCTGTTCCAAATAAAGTCAGTGTCCTTAGGTTGATCTATAGAGTTTTTTGTTTCTACATCTAAGGCAGAGCCTTTGTGCTGCTGCTCAGCAACATACTTCTCTTGGAGTGAAACACCTTTTCTATGAATTGGAAGGTGATGAGAAGAGGTGGTAATAGCCACTTGTCTTCTCAGCTTGCCCCTCCCTGCCTGGAACCCCTAGGCTACAAGTGAGCTGGGACAGGGTGATTTGGCCCAGTATTTTTGGTCTGCCACACCTAGATTAGAACTTTGACTCTACAAGAAGGGACTGGGTAGAAGTAGGAAATCTCAAGCCTCTCAACTGTGCTTTTCTGGAACAGAATTTCCACACAGGAAGCAGGGGTGGGGGTGGGTGTTGGGAGTGGGATTAGAAATCCCTTAGGGAGAAACTATTATCCTAGACTGGGAGATGAGGGGCCCTTTCTTCTTGGCTGTACTCATCTGAAGTAGAGTTTCTCTCACACTCAGCTGGGGGAGGGAAGGGAGCAGGTTGTGGCTTAAATGCCACAGACTCTTGCTATTCTTAAAGGGATTTAGTATGCTTTCTTGAATAAACATTTTTCCTTTTACTGGGTGCCCGAAGATGATTTCAGAAATTTTAAATGGTTGTTTATGTGGTGATTTCACTGGGAAGAAAATTCATGGAGATCCATACACTGCCATTCTTGGATGTACTTTTCCCTGCCTTATTCTTTTCTTTTTCTATACCATTCTCCTTTGTAACATTGTATTCCTTTTTTATGTTTTTAATCATTGTAAACCTATTGGTGGTATAGCCTTCATTATTTGAAGTTCTTGGTGGTGGGGTTGGGAGGGTCTGATCTTGTTCTATATTAATCTGCTGGCTTTCATTCATGATGGATTACTTCCTTATGTGTTTTGTAATTTGGGACTGTAAGTTCACTTTTACTGGTTTTTTATCTATGGGACTTTTTTTAAGGCCTGGGTTGAAGGTGTGGCCCTTCAGAACTGTTTTATATTTGCTTTTGGTAGGCATCCATGGCTATTGTCAGCCTACAACTAATATTAATGTTAATTTTTCAGCATGAGCTCATTCAAATTCCAAATCTATACGTGGTATAAACCCATGGTAATGAATTTTCAGTAAAGATTTTTATATCACTTCCAGCCTAGGACCAGGCTCATTCATTTCCATGCAGTCTCCCTGTTTGAGTGGTAGATTTGTTTTTCTAGCCCATCCTTTCTTTGAGGGTTCTGGTTTTATGTAGGAAGGTCAGCTCTGCCTTCTTGCCTCATTTGGGTTGAATGCCAGGTTTTCTGTCTCTGTTTGGCTATTAAATCCAAGTTCCCATTTTGTGTGGTCCAATAGAACTTGCCACAGTGATGGAGTTGTTTTATATCTGGTGTCCCATATGGTAGCCACTAGTCACATGGGGCTTTTGAACAGTTATGAAATATTGCTAGTGAAACAGAGAAATTGAATTTTAAGTTTCAATTTATTTCTATTAATATTAATTTAAGTAAATTTAAATTAGATTGCTATTTATGGCTTGTCCCTACCATCTTAAACAACATTCCCTTTTGAGACAGACTACATATGTGAAGGCACTCACAGCATCATTTACTTCACTTATCATTCTGGTTTTCAGTTTGCTCTTTATTTATGGCTCCAAGAATTTATCTTACTCTTTTTTTTTTTTTTAAAGATTTTATTTATTTGAGAGAGAGACAATGAGAGACAGCATGAGAGGGGAGAAAGTCAGAGGGAGAAGCAGACTCTCCAAGGAGCAGGGAGCCCGATGCGGGACTCGATCCCAGGACTCTGGGATCCCAGGATCATGACCTGAGCTGAAGGCAGTCGCTCAACCAACTGAGCCACCCAGGCGCCCCTATCTTACTCTTTTAACTGGGCATTTAAAAGGATATTCAATTTTATCTTGTGTTTTTTTGTGAGCTGGAGAGGTTTTATATTATTTAGTTCACAGTATTGCCAGAAGTGGAACATAGTCTCTGCTTTCATTTTCTCTTCCCTCCAATCCATCATCTTTACTGCAAAACAACTTTTCTAAAATGCAAATCTGTTCTTGCTACATTTCTGCTTTCAAGAGTTCTCTATTCTCTCAGAACGCAGCCCAAGCTCAGTGTGGCATCTGAGGTCCACTGTAACCTGACTCCTGCCTCTTCCCTCAGCCTTGTCTTTTTTGTTCCTTCTTGTACTTCATATTCAAGCAGTGTCAAATACTTGCAATTCCTTAAATGTGTCCTTCTATTTCATACCATAGGTACTTTGTTCATCTTGCTCCTTCTACTTGGAATGCTCTCCCAGCCCATCCCCATCCCCCCATCTGCCAACCATCATCTTCCCACCTTTTACAGCAGCTTGCACATAACCTCTCTAAGGCTTTACTGACTCCTATTTGTACCTCTTCTGGACCTTGTCTAGCATTCGGTCACTTCACTGCATTTTCCACCCAGGGTGGATGCCTAGGAAAAGACTTGCTTTGTTTTAGTTTCTGGAACCCCAACACCTAGCCCAGGGACTGACACATGGAGTGCTGATGCTGGGACTTCTTTATCCAAGAAGGTAGTGGCATTTCTGTGAGACATCCGTGGGGCAGCTCAAGGCACAGGCTTGCCTCAGGTGTTACAGGAGGTCTGAATTGGGGCAGTGGTAGTAGTGTCTATCTTTAGAGAGCTCTAAAAGTTGTTTTGAGGCTTCAAGTTCCTAAGCCCAAGCTTCACAGACTCCATCCTACTTTAGTCCCAGTTTCCTGCCAGCTTCCCTTTCATTTTCTGAGAGTCAGTATAGTGACTGTGTAGTTGAGAACCACGCCTTGCTTGTGTCTTTTCACCGAGCACCTGTAGGGCTCCATACACCCCTCTCATAGTTCTCTTTGGACCTGTTCTTTATTTTTGCTGTGAAGGTGAGAGAGGGCAGTGATAGTGAGCAGAGAATGGGTCAGGAAAGAGTAGGGCCTTGGTTCAGTATGTGGAAGGGCTGGCCTTGCCTCTCTGAGCTTTCCTAAGCTGCTGAGCTGGCTGGGGATATTGTTCCCTTACTCAAGTCCATCCACTGCTGCTCCTGGAAGGCAGTGAGCCCTTGGCTTTTCCATTCCAGGAGGGCAAGAATATCAGGCCTCCAAAGGAACCTTACCCAGTGTCCAGTGTTTAACAGGTTCTTAGGGAAATATTTTTTGGACTGAAACCTGCTTAGTTTGTCCCTGTCCCCCAAGATGCCTATGAGCTGCTGCCATCCTGGAGAGTGGTGGGTGGTGAGAGCGCTGGACTGAGAGGAAGTCTAGATCTAACCTTAACTCTGCCCTTAACTAGCTGTGTGATGTGGAGTAAGTTGCTTAACCTCTCTGTGTCTCAGTTTCCAGGTATTGTGTGTAAGATATCTAGCTAGACCCTCAGTGCTTATGAGGTACTTGGTGACTGTGTCTTCCCTTTTCTATATCCTTATGGGATATTTGCTCTCACTCTATATATGAGAAAGCCTTTCTGGCTTCTTTCTTCTCCTTGTCCCATCTTTGTCAAGCTCTTTCCTTCCCGAAGCAAAGGCTGTGTGTGTGTATACACAGAAGATTAGAAAAAACCTATCCCTCCAATACCCAGACCACCAACTTATTCTTTCATGTACTCTGATTTCTCATCCTTATTATATGTATATTAAGGCCCTTTTATTCAGGGCCTTAAATTGGAAAAAATTGGACTAACTGATAACATACAGTTAGCCTAACTGATGGATAGTATATTCCCCAGAAATACAAAAGATAGCTTCAAAGGGCTGTTACAATTCAAATTACCCAGGAGGATTCCTGTCCTGGAGGCACCTGTGGGAGGAGGGGCTGGGCCTACCAGGTGAGAGCAGTTGGGGATGAGCGGGTCAGGGGAGCTGGGAGATGTGGGGACAGGGGGACAGATCTGTCAGTGTTCTCTTGGGAGCCCAGTTCTTTGCCTTCATCAGCTGCTTTTGCTCCTTCAACTGCTTCATTAACTTGAGCAGAAGTCTTGGGTCAACTTTCAGGTTAGTTGTTGGCTGGTGTTTTCCCTGGGGAAAGCTGGGAGACTGGCTAGAATCACTCCCATTAGCAGTTGGCAGCTCCCCAATCTGCTTTTTAACATGGACTGTCTCAGCCCTGACATCTGCCAGACCTGCTGTGATGTTCACATATGAGTGTGGGCTCTACCCGCTGTTTATTCCCCACCTTGCCCCCTGTGGGTGGGCCTTGCACCTGCTGCCAGAGCCGAAGCTCTCACATTTTGAAGTCTGTGAAGTCCAGCTCCAAGAACCACTGTCCTAATGAGAGCAGCTTTGCTCCCTGGCACTTACTGAACTGTAGAGCTGTGGGGGACAGAGCTCTGAATGTGGCCTCAGGAAAGAGTCCAGTCTAGAAAACATCATTAGTGGCTAGTGCCATGAGGAAATGTTCCCTGGGAGGTTAAGATAAGAGCTAAGTGGAATTATGTTAACACCAGCTGCCTTTAGCTGGGTACATACTCTGTGCCAGGCACTAGGCTAAACTCTTTGAACTCATGACCTCTTTTAATAACAGCCTATTGGGATAGATATTGGCCCTTTTTATAGTTGGATAATTTGAGGCCAGAGAGGGGAAATGACCAGTTCAAAATCACACAAGCTGAGCTGAGACCACTGACCCCAGGGCTCACATTCTCACCACCTAGTATCTCCTGTCTGGCATGATTGGGCACAGAACTTCTTAAAGCTTATGTGTCCCAGAGGCAGGGGGAAGTGGTGCAGGTTGGTGGCTCTAAGTCTCCTATCTACCATGGATTAGTTGTAGAGATGGACCTCCAAGAGACTGGAAAAAGCAGATTTGACCCAAACTGACCCTTCTTCAGGAGGCAGATTTTGGGGCGACGGGTGGGCAAGGAGCCCCCAGGGTGCTACCACATCCTTCTCTCTGGCACTGTGTGGTGTGAGCCCCAGCAGCACAAGCTTTAAGAGCAATGAAGCCAAGGCAGGGAATTTGCAGGCTGAAGTATGTGGAGAAGGAATACGGGGCAGACAAGCTTCCTGCCTTGCTCTGATGTGGCTGGGATATTTGTGTTTTACATGAGCCTCAGATTTGTGTGTGTGTGTGTGTGTGTGTGTGTGTGTGTGTGTGTGTGTGTGTGCACGCGCCCTAAATGCTCTAGTCATTGTTTTCTCCCCTAAACCTCTAAAGCCATAACTCTGTGGGCTGCCTTTCTGAGTTGCTGATGGGTCTCCAGCCCCAGTCATGGAATAGATCCCAGGGGGTGAGTCAGAGTGTGCTCGCAGCTCATAGCTGCAGGGCCAGGCCACAGTGGCAGATCTTAATATTCACCAGCACCCTCTCGGAGCATTTGTTTTTCTTAGGGTACCCTTAGCTCTACAGGTCCCTTTTTCTTCCTCTCTGCTAGATACATCTTTATCATTTCTAATACTCACTTTAAAGACCTCTGAGAATACCCAAAGCCCCACTTGGCTGGGGTCACATGAATTATTCTTTTACCCGCGCTCTCTTCCCAAGCAGTTATATTCAAAGAACCACTCCAGTCACTGGAAAATGGGACCTCCCTGAGGGTCCATCACTGAACCCAGGGCAGGACACAGGAATATGCAGAAATTCATGTCTGGGCTGCTGAGTTCCCAATACTTTTAATCAGCACGGCCGGATTCCTCCATTAGTTTTCAAGTGCCTGAAGGAGAGGCAGGCTGCCCTGGTGAAAGGGCGCTGGCCCCGGTGTAGAGGCCCCAACTGCCCCTACTGTCTGCAGAAGTTGTGTTGACCAGTCGCAGAGGCCGGAACCTGTAGCCTGGGCCTGGTGCTCAGAGGCGGAGACCAAGGCCATCCGGTTACTAACGCTTCAGCAGTTCGGCTCGTGGGATCGCTGAACGACTTCCCGAGGAATCGCCTGCTCGGGTTAGGTCCTCCCAGTGCCAACTCCGCCCCGCTCCCACGTTTCTCCCTACTCTCATTCTCTAGGCCCCCCACAGGGCTCCCCACCCCAACTCTCACGCCTCAGCAACCCCTTCCCTTTTTTGTTCCTGCTGATCCAGCGAGCCAGGCTTTCTCCTTCTCTGGTCTCTCCTCCTCCTCTCCCCCTTGAATCCAGTCCTGGTTTCCCCGCCGCCAGCCTCCCCTTTCTCTCCGGCTAGGCTAGCTCCCCGCCCCCGCCGCGCCCGTCGTCACCGCGGTGGGCTCAGCTCCTCGCTTACCCCGCTCCCAGCCACCCGGGACTTGGCTCGCCCAGTCCGGTGGCTCCAGTCCGGATCTCGCTGCTGCCCGACCCGGGTACGAGTACCAGCCGCTGGGGAGGAGGCGGCGGCTGGCCCCGGCTCCCCTCGGCCGCCTTGCCAGCCCGGGGTTGGCGGGGAGGGAGCAGCAGGGCAGCCCCCCGGAGCCCCTCGGAAGACAATGCACCCAGCGCTCGGCAACCCCCGCTCGGTCTCGTCCTCGTCCGGCTCCTTCCCACCGCCCCCCGCCGCTGCCCGGCTGCAGCCCCTCTTCCTCCGGGGGGGTTCCTCCCGCGGCCGGAGAGGCTCGGGCGACAGCAGCACCAGCACCAGCACCAGCCGGGGGGGAGGCGGCGGCAGACGCGGCGGGGGCGGCGGCGGCGGCTCCCCCAGTAGCAGCACCGGCGCGGAGAGAGAGGACGACGACGAGAGCATCAGCATCAGCAAGCCGCTGGTGCCAGCCGGCCTCCCGGGACCCCCGGCTCAGGGGGGCGCCCCAGCCGCCGACCCCGCGCCCGCCGCCTTCTCCTCCTCGGCCGCCACCTCCTCCTCCTCCTCCGCCTCCACGCCCACCTCCTCCTGCAGCATGACAGCCGCGGACTTCGGCGGGGGCGCTGCTGCCGGGGTCGTCGGGGGCCCCGGGAGCCGCTCGGCCGGGGGCGCGGGCGGCACGGGGACCGGCACGGGGACCTCCTGCTGTTCTTGCTGCTGCTGCTGCGGCCGCCCCGCCCGCTCCGGTCGCAGGGGTCGGCGCCGAGGCTGCGCCCCCAGCCCGGGGTGCCGCTGGGGCTACCAGGCGCTGTCCGTGGTGCTGCTGCTGGCACAGGGTGGTCTGCTGGACCTGTACCTCATCGCCGTCACCGACCTGTACTGGTGCTCCTGGATCGCCACCGACCTGGTGGTGGTGGTGGGCTGGGCCATTTTCTTCGCCAAGAACAGTCGGGGCCGTCGGGGCGGCGCGGTGAGCGGCGCGCACAACCACCACCAGCACCACCATCACGCCGCGCCGCCTCTACATCTACCGGCCGCTTCGGCCGCCTCCGCCGGGGCTGCGGCAGGGGCCAAGGCGCGCAGCGCCCGCGGGGGCGCAGGTGGCCCGGGAGCCGGCCCGGGCGCTGCCGGGGCCGCGGGCGAGTTCGCCTTCGCCTACCTGGCCTGGCTCATCTACTCCATCGCCTTCACGCCCAAGGTGGTGCTTATCCTGGGCACGTCCATCCTGGACCTTATCGAGCTGCGCGCGCCCTTCGGCACCACGGGCTTCCGCCTCACCATGGCGCTATCCGTGCCCCTGCTATACAGCCTGGTGCGGGCCATCAGTGAGGCGGGCGCCCCCCCTGGCTCGGCGGGACCCCTGCTCCTGCAGCCCCAGCAGCACCGAGCCGCCGGCTGCTTCCTGGGCACGTGTCTGGACCTGCTCGACAGCTTCACCTTGGTGGAGCTGATGCTGGAAGGCCGCGTGCCGCTACCTGCGCACCTGCGCTACCTGCTCATCGCCGTCTACTTCCTCACCCTCGCCTCGCCGGTGCTCTGGCTCTATGAGCTCAACGCCGCAGCGGCAGCCTCATCCTGGGGCCAGGCTTCCGGGCCGGGCAGCTGTAGCCGCCTTCTGCGCCTGCTGGGCGGTTGCCTGGTGGACGTGCCCTTGCTGGCGCTGCGCTGCCTCCTGGTGGTGAGCTACCAGCAGCCCCTCTCCATCTTCATGCTCAAGAACCTCTTCTTCCTCGGCTGCCGTGGCCTGGAAGCCCTCGAGGGCTGTTGGGACCGGGGGAGTCGGGCCTCCCCGATTCGGGGGAGAGGGGGCTACGGCGCTCCGCCCTCCGCCCCGCCACCGCCACCGCCACCACCACCACCTCAGGGAGCCTCCCAGCTGGGCCACTGCATCTCGGAGAACGAGGGGGGTGCCCATGGCTATGTCAATACTCTGGCCGTGGCCTCCCAGAATTGAGGAGGGATAAGGGAGAGGGGCTTGCTTTGGGGCTGAGAGACCCCTGCCCCTTGTCCTTTGATCGTCTTTCACCCAGATTTGATCAGGTTCTATTTGGAAGACGGAACTTAATAGGGCTAAGGGCCAGTATGTCCTTCTGAACCCCTTGGGTCAAGACTGCTTGGAGGGAGACCAGCAGCTAATGGTGAAGGAGGAAGGTCCATCTACTACTCTATTTCCCCTTCTCCATGCCCTACACTAATCTAGCCTCCAGGGGCCAGATACCTCTGCTTCTTGCTTTTCCCACTGCCATCCTAATTCTTGTCCATTGTGGGGGATAATGGTGAAAAGGGCGTGCCCAGACAGGGGTGCTGGGCCTCAAGCCTTCCCTCTGGCTTGGAAGTGCCAGATTCTTATAGGTTGTGGTTGGTGATCATTGTCCCACGCCTTGAAACTGATCCAGAATCCACTGTTCCCCTGATGTGTCTATTGGATTTTTTTCCCAGATGGTAGATGCCAAGTCTGTGTTTGTCTGTGTGTATAGTATAGTTTTCTTGTTTCCACACTGTGGCCCCTTGCAATCAGTAGGAGATCTGGGAAGGCCCTGTCCTTCCCACCACACATACGACCACCCTCCTCATTCCTACCTGAATTTGTGGCCATGAATTCCCAGAAAGAGCTGGGCTCCTGGGAGCTGCCCAGTTGCTCTCCTCCAAGGGAGACGCTCACCCAGCATCTTCCTCAATTCTACTCCTCTCTTCTCAGCTTGGGGGAGGAGAGGGTCCATACCCTAAGGACCAAACTGCACCCTTTCTTGGGTGAGTGAGCATTTCTACCTCCGTGCTTTCAACTTTTGTTGCATCATGCACTGATGCTGCTTGCAAAAAAATAAAAGCAAAATACTCAGAAGTTGCATTTAACATGGCCACTAGATCCAGCTGGGGTTTGGTGCCAGTCTTATTACAGGGTCTGTGGAGTATCAGCCATTGGCTTGCCCTCCCACTCTCTCTCCCTCTGCACCCAGAACTCTTATCCTTCCCGACGTTTGTTGTTAACTGGGTCAGATCTTGGCTTAGAACAACAGCCTTGGTGGGGTTCCTGAAATGATGTGAAGCTGGGGCTCCCATTGGCTCAAGGAAATCCAATTCCACATCTGTCTTCCCTCTGGGAAGCCTGGTGTGGTTCAGAAAAGGTAGTGATGACCTTTGTCCTCTGCTCTGGCAAAGATAATTTCTAAGGAGAAGGCAATCTGCATAGGGAGTCTGGGCAAATCCTCCCCCTGCCCCGCCTTCCTCTCTGGCATTCTTGTTGAGATTAATGACAAGGGACACCCAGGCGTTGCCCACTTATGGTCTCGATGTGGGACATCTCTCTTGGAATCTTTGAGGGTGGATAAGTATTTTTCGGAGAGGTAAGAGTGCAGGAGGACTGTTGGCAGCAAGGCCAGGAAATACTCACTGTCCTCCACACCAGAATAGGATGGAGTGGGGGCAAAACTGTAAGAATTTTTGTTTCCCCTCCCCCACCCCCTCGTATGCTTTGTGTGGTGTAATACACCCTGGGCAAAGGACCAGAAGTCATGATTGTAGTTTTGACTATCCCTCACTCGCTTTGATAGCACATTGCTTTTGCTTTCTGGGTCTCAGTGTTTTACTTGGAGCTCTTCTTTCCCAATTTCTTGAGGGTTTGTTGACAGAAGACTTCCATGGAGACGGAGACACAGAGGGACTGATGTCTTGACCAGAGTCCTTCTGAGCCTCCCCTACTGTCACAGTGGGGAATGATGGAGGAAACATGTTTACATTCAATGTATTAATCTATGCTCCCAGCCCCTTGCCCTCCTAGGTCCAATATTATTAGTGGGTTGGATTTTGCAACTAGTTTTTTTTTTTTCTGTCTCCCCACTCTCCCTTTTCCCCCCACCATATCCTTTCCCGTTGAATTCCGTGTGCTCAAAGTCCTAGGCCCAGACTGTTCCCTGGGTCTCCATCTCCTCTCTCCAGCTTTGCTCTCTCTGCTACCTATACTCAGTGGCTGTGAATGGACTTTGTGTCTGAGCCATGGCCAGCCCTTGGCTGGCCCCTGCCCCACCCCCTTTCTCCTGTTTGGATGCTGGTCTCGCCTGCTGAGTGACTGACTGTAAAATCTGAGTGCTGTTGAGTTTTCTGGTGGGAGGCTGTGATAGGTTCCAATGAGCTACCACTTCCCTAGGTACGCCGAGAGACTGACAGCAACCCAGCCAGCGCTGGCAGAGGCTGGGCCTGCTCAGGCTCTGTCTGCCGGCCCCCCACTCACCTTTGGACATTCTCTTTCAAACATCTGGTGCGAGCACTTTGAGCTCAGGGGTCAATCCCTTCCTTCCGGTGTTTTTCTTGAGTGCTTTTACTTTCTTTCCTTGCCCCACTAACAATGAGACATGACTCCGAAAGTTTCATTTTTCTTGCTTTCTAGGGGCATCTGTAGTGGGGGGTCAAACTGGAGATGTTTCCCTGGGGAGGTGCACTGTCTCCTGAGGCTCATGCCAGCGGTATGGTTCACAGGAAAGTACCCTGGATACAGAATTCAATGCCTCTAATGTGGTGCCAGTAAGGTGTGCCCTTGACCTGAGCCTCTGACTCTACAGATTGTAAAAGGGGTGACCGGCCTCTCTCTAAAGGCTGTTCTGATATAACCTGGCCTGGTTCTGAGTCCATGTATTTTTGGGGGAAGAGAGCTGGCTGGAAGTTAGAGCCTGGAAGAAGGGAAGTTGCACCTCACTAGCATTGAGCACGTTCCCCCTCCCCCCTTTTTCTTTTTAAAAATAAAACCAGCCTCTGTTCTGAAAATAAAAAACTTGAGACTTGTGACAAGCTTCCTGTGTGGTTTGTTTTAAGATCTTTCCTGTCCTGGTTTCCTTACTAAATTCTTAAATGTCACTGTGACATTTGTCATCATTTTATAGGCTTGTTTTAACATTGTGGGTACACTTGGCCATTTCCTTCTAGGTGGTTGGCACTAGTCAGGGAGGTGGGGTAGCTCTGGTCTTGACCTGGGGGATGTCTAGGCAGACTTCCTATAGGCAGAGCTAACTCACGTGGGCTCTTGATCTGAGAGACATTTCCCCAGACACTTGGGGCTTTCACTCTCATTTCTTTCTAAGAGTAAGTTCCCAAAGAAAAGAGTTTGAGAAACTTATATTCAAATACTTTGTCCTCCTCTCTGACTCTTGCCCCAGCCAGAGGCATGAATTATGTATGAATGAGACAAGCAAGACCCTTCTTTAAACACCACCACCACCACCACACAAAGGGGACTGTGAAGTCTGACAGAATATTGAGTCTGCACAAAAAAAATTTTTTTTTTCTTTTAGCACAGAAACAGCCAGCACTATTGAAACACTCTGTGCTGTTGCCCTGTGATGCTCATAGCCATTCCAAGGGCCACACAGCAGTTGGACCCAGAAGGCAAAAGAGGCAAACTGAGAGCATGGGAACCCGGGTCCTGGGCTTGCTCTGCTTCCTACCCACTGAGGCTGTGGGCACTGACCTCCACTCCTGGGGTGTCGTCATCACTTATCACCCAGGAGCACTATTACCTCACAAGGCTGTGTGAATAATTAAATGAGGGGGCATATGGAAAGACTGTCCCTTTCCTCAAGACATTGATAATCATAACTGAGGACAAAATTCACATGTAAAACAAAGACAGAAAAACATAAGACCACATCTTCCTTTTAATAAGGTAATGAATTTGACCAAGCATGTTATGTTGACATGTTTCTCACAGGTAAGCGAGCTAGCTGTCCCCCCGTGCTCAGCGGGACCGTGCATGAAAGCACGTGTGAAAGACGAAGAAATGGCACGCGGATGGGGGTGTATTTGCGGGGCAGTGAGGAGGCCCCATGTGGGCCTTGCCGAGGGCTTGAGTCTGTCCCCGGGGTTCTGGCCTTTGGGAGGCATCTGGGGACACATTCTGTGCTTGCCTGCAGAGGCCCCCAGTGGAGAGCTGCTCATTTCATCCTCACAGCCTTGGGCAAGGGAGCTTGAGCTCCATCCTCCTGAGGTCCAGAAAGATAGAGTAACTTGCTGAATTCCATGCTGGAGTCAGGAGAGGAATCCAGATTTGAACCCAGGCCTGTTTCCAAAATCTGCACCATCCCAGGCAGCCTTCAAACTTAGCTGTTGACAGAGTTCAACTTTCTCTTATTAAAGCTAAATGGTCTAGCTAAAAAGCAGGGGCTGGTTTTCCTATTCTGTGTGAGTCCCAAGGAAGTGGCACTGAGTGAAAATCAGGGGACAGCCAATCGGGCGTCATGTCTTTCTGCTATCTCTCCTCTCAGGTCACTGTTGTACCTTCTTTCTCTCTGATGAGAAAGGAAGGATCCATGGAACTAATAGCTTAGGGAACTACTCCTCCTAGGAAGGGAATCCAGGGACTGGGGTCTGGGAACATGTTGGACAAGACCTCCCGGTATCCTTGAAATCATGAGAAGGGGTACTCCATGTTCCTCCGACGGACAAGGCTGACTCTTCAGGGCACTTCACCTGCCTCAACCAACTCAGATAGGACACAAATGTGCACCCAGCACCAAGATCTGGGAGAGGTGGTAGGGCATGGAGGGCAGGGGACAGACCAAAAGCAAGAAGATGGACAGTGAAGCCATTTAGCAGTGATGTGGGAAGCTGTGAGTGGGCACCCTAACTTCACAGCCTGTACCCAGGGGCTGGGGACAGTCGCTTTATTTCATATTCTCCCATAATATAGAATATCGGATTGTATATTGCTTTTGTAATCTGAAAAAGCGAACACCAGAACAAGAAAGTTCTAACAGTGGGAGGAAGGCTAAACTGCCCCACGTTCCTCAAGCTGAGGAGGCTGGTCTGTGCTCCTTGCTGAGAGGTGATGAGACCTCAGGGAGCCCCTGGACTCCTCACAAGGGCAGCAGCAGGTACGGGTGGCAACACCTAGATGGAACGAAGGCAACCGTGTGCTGAGTGACCCCACCCCAGCGCCTTACATGGAGGTTCTGTCTACTCCTCAGAGACCTCTGTGAGGGCGGAGCCCCTTCTCAGCCTCCCGCAACCTGAGAGCTCAGGAAGACCACCGGATCAATCACAGGGCTGGCAAGCAGCAGAGCCAAGGCCCTAACCTTGGGTTAGCTGCTGCCAGCCTCTTTTTAAAGAACCACCCTCTGGATGCCTGGGTGGCTCAATTGGTTAAGCGTCTGCCTTCATCTCAGGGTCCTGGGATCAAGCCCTGCATCAGGCTCCTTGCTCAGGAGAGAGCTTGCTTCTCCCTCTGCCTGCCACTCCCCCTGCTTATTCATGCTCTCTCTCTCTCTCTCTCCCTCTCTCAAATGAATAAATATTTTTTTTTAAATAAAAAATAAAATTTTATTTTTATTAAAAAATATTTTATTTATTTGACAGAGAGACGTGAGAGAGGGACTATAAGCAGGGGGAGTGGGAGAGGGAGAAGCAGGCCTCCCACTGAGCTGGGAGCCTGATGCGGGTTTTGATGCCAGGACCCCGGGATCATGACCTGAACTGAAGGCAGACACTTAACCGATTGAGCCATCCAGGCACCCCGAATAAATAAAATCTTCAAAAATAAATAGAATCTTCAAAAAAATTAAGAACCTCTCTCTCCAACCACCCAAGGAGACTGGAGAGACCCAAGGCAGGGCTAGAATACCAGCTCTGCTTTTTATTCCAAACTCAGGCATACTTGGGCCCTTACTTTCTTGCATAGCCTGGAGCAGCTGGTGTCTCCTGGCCCTGACCTGGTGGGTCTTTTCAGGAAGCGCTGGAGCAGAAGCGGGCCTGGCACTGCCCTTATTTATTTGGGAAGGGAGGACATCAACCACAGAGCCTAAAGGCCATCGGATTAAAACTTCCCATTGCATTGTAAGTACATCTTCCTCTCCTTTATGCCTTATTTAATCTTTAAAGATAAGCAGAAGCGAAGTAAAATCCATCACACGCTGGCATTCAGAAATTCCAGCTCAAACTACTGAAACCCTCTGAGGTCCTTCCTAAGCAGAAAAGAGAATCCAGGGTAGAAGCAAAGTTGGAAAGCATGTCTACACCACCACCTAATCAGTCCCTGAGCCCCCACCGCCTCGACTAGGATCAAAGATGGCAGGCAGGCAGTCACGCAAACCCACCCAGGAATCGGAAGCTAGATGCCAGGGCCAGGTCGCCGCTCCACTGTAGGTTTGGGTCACACGTTGACTGTGGGTCCTTCCACCCCCTTGGGCCACTTCTGCTCTACTCTACTTAGGAGCGGGTCTTTTTTTTTTTTTTTTTTTTTTTTTTTTCAGATTTTATTTATTTATTTGACAGAGAGAGAGATCACAAGCAGGCAGAGAGGCAGGCAGAGAGAGAGGAGAGAGCAGGCTCCCCGCTGAGCAGAGACCCGCCCCCCCCCCCCCCATGTGGGGCTTGATCCCAGGACCCTGAGATCATGACCTGAGCCAAAGGCAGAGGCTTAACCCACTGAGCCATCCAGGTACCCCTAGGAGAGGGTCTTGAGTGGTAGGAAAACCCCACCTTGTGGGACATTTGTTCTTAGAATGGTGTTTCTGGGTGAAGCAGGATTTTATTAGCCATATTTCAGAAGAATACGAAAAGCAAGGCAAGGCTTTATTAACACACGCTCTTCATGGTCTTGGCATTGGGCTGACAGCAGACACCACAGGCTGACAGAGCTTCTGGCATGTGTGGTGAGCAAAGGCCAGTGTGACCCTGGGGGCTCCAGGGAAGGGGAGGAACCAGGGCATGACGTTCAAGGAAGGGTCCAGAAGCCCTCGGGAACTTCACGATTCCATTTGTACTGGTTATGTCCACAACAGGCAAATCCATAGAGGGATGGGGAGCTGAGGGTGGTGGGTGGTGAGGATGAAGGGGTGTTGGATTTCTTTCTGGGCTAAGTGTTCTGAAATTGATGATGCCGATGGTTACTGAGCTCTGAACGCTTAAAAGCCATTGAACTGCATATGGTCAGCTGTGAATGACATGGATGTGCACCGTATCTCAATAAAGTTGTTAGGGAAACAAGCAGCCGCCCTAGAGAGAAAGGGAACACAGTGAACAATGCTAACTGAGGACACGTGGCCTCCAAGGCCAGCAGAGCTGGACGTCAAGGCTTGTGGGGAATGCAATTCAAATGACAAGTATGCTTCTGGGCACCAGGGCCACATCCGTTGGGGCACGCCGGTGGTGTGTCGAGTCCCCCATGCTGTTCCACGCTCTGGACAAGGAGTAAGCACTTCGTGAAAGCTGGGGTGACATCACTGAAAGCTTGGTAGGCATGTGGCCCCAGCGAGGCCCACGGGCAGCTTACTGGAAGGGAGACAGAGCCTGAGAGGCCGGCAACTGGGAGAACGTGGCTCCCAATCTTGCTCAGTCTGGAAGGGCTCAGCGCAGAACACTGAACATGGGGCAGATTGCAAGTACACACACGGCTCATGGTTCTGGGGGCCGGTGAGTCCCAGACCAAGGAGCTGGTGGACTGGATGTGTGGTGGGAGCTTGCTGCCCGGGTCACAGATGACCATCTCGCTGCGCCCTCACGGGTGCATGGAGCTCTCTGGGGCTCCCTCCTCCCGACCTAATCACCTGTCCCTCCGCTACTGTCACACTGAGGTATTTTGGGGGACAGACACACTGTGTATGCAGCCCTGCCTCCCCTGGTCCTTCACGGCCGTGGGGCTGTGTACAGGCTGCACATGGTCTGGGCCTCCAACCCACCATCCCCTCAGTTGTGCCAGGAAATCGCACAACTGGAAGGACCGGACAGCTGGGAACCTGACCTGTGCTAACACGTGACTCCACAGAACGACGCGGGGTTCTCACCAGAGTAGACACATTTATTCCTTCTTTTATTGATCATCTCTCTTGTGTGCACATGTCTGTGTCACACACACACACAACCTGGGATGGTTTCTCACCATTCCGTCCCCGAAGCTCGGAGCTCCAGCTGAAGGCGAGGGTACAGGCAAGGAGCTCACCCGAGTGCAGGGCACATGGCCTCCCGGGCCGGAACCGCAGATGGACAGAAGCCCTCAGCTCCTCCCAAGAAGGCGCCTGAAGAACAGCTTCTTTACCCACTGAACTTTAGCATCTCTCCTCGAATACTGCCTTCGAGCCTCAGACTTTTAAGTACAGAGAGGCCCATTTCCCTCCCCCTCAGAGAGGCCTGCTCCCCTGCGCCCACCCTGCCGGAGCCCTCCATATCTCATATCCAGGCTTGGGCGCTCAAGCTCGAGGGGTGCTGCTGTCCAGGGGCTTTCGGGTATGTTTGGTCCTCAGGCCCTTCCTGGGCAGGGCAGCAGCTTACCCTATCAAAGGAATGCCAGGCCACTGGGCTGACGTCCCAACCCTCCTAGCCTGGCCCACAAGCCCCTCCCAGCCCGGGCTCTGGCTGCCCCGTCCTCCCACTCTAGCCCCACTGGCTCCAGCCCCACGCCAGGTGCCGCCCCTGTCCCGGGGACCACTGCCCTCTCCAACCACGGTCTCTGGGCTCAGCTCCTCCTTCTGTGTGCTTTCACAGCCCTAGGCAGACCTCTACCAAGCCTTTCCAACACACAGGACCATCCTGTTTGCTAATCTGTCACTCTCACCAGACGGTAAGCCCTTTGGTGACCAGGGCCACTACCCTGTAAGATTTACCTTTACATCTCACAAGCTTGGCAACAAGAGGTGCAAAATAAATGTGGCATGACTGAAAATGGCATGACGGTGGCTCAAGGACACTGTGTCACTGGCTCAGGGCAGGGACGGGCTGTGGATTCTTGCCAGGATGGAACATGACCAGAGGGTCAGAGAAAGAAAATTCAGGGTCAGACCTAGGGCTCGAGAGGTCCACATCTAAAGGCAAACACTTAATACAGGAATCATACATATATACAGACACTCGCATGAACCCTTGTGGATACACACACTTCCTTCTCTCAACACCCTCCATGTGGGGAGGCCCTAGGGCTCCTCTGGCTCCACACTGTCCCAGCCGGAGCTCTTCTGAAGCTCTTGGAAGAAGAGCCTTCTCTGGAGGCTTCTTAGGTTCTCTAGGTCCTCGGGAGAAAGCTGCTTGGCCGATGTCCCCAGGTCCCGCTCTTCTTCCTCTTCCTCCATCTCCGTGAGTCCTTCGGGGGGCTGTGGGGAGCTCCTGGAGATGTAACCCTGGTCAGATTGCACCGACTGCCGTTGCTCCTCCTCGGAGGGTGTGCAGAGGTCTCTGAGAGCCACCGGGGCTCTGTCCCAGCCCTCCAGGGCCTGGCAGCTCAGACTCTGCTGGAAGAGGGAGAACATCAAGCCTTCGAGCTGCTCTCTGACATCTTCCGGGAGGCAGCTGGGCGATGCCATCGGGGTGCTATAGAGAGGCGGGGCCTCTGAGTCCACAGGGAGGCAGAGGACGCTGTTCCGCTGCGGGCCGTAGCCCTCCAACAGCGGGCAGGCCTCGTCTGCCTCCCCTACAGCCAACCGGCCTGCTGTGTTGCTCTCGGTGGCCAGAGGAACGGGTTCCACGGCCTGAGCCAGAGGGACCTCCTCCACTGGGAGCACCGCGGTCTGGAGAGCCTGGGCTGCCAGTTCTCCTTGGGGTAGGAGTTGAGGGTCCAGCCTTGACAGTCCTCTTCCTTCCTCACTGACGAGCAGCTCTCCCACCAGGCCACCCTCGGAGGCGGGTTCCTGCATCAGGGGTTTCTGCTTGATGATCCCTCTTCCTGGCGGCAGCAAGGGTTCCTCGAACACCTCTTCGTCCAGCGACGGGAGGTCCTGGTCATCCGCTAAGCAAAGGTTCTCACGCTCGAACCAGTCTGGGCACTGGACCTGCCACTGCCGGAATCGCTCCACTGCCTCCTTGAGCTGCCAGCCGCTCGGGTTCTGCAGATAGTTCTCACCTGTGAGCTCCCCGACGCGGTGCATCCGGCCGGGTTCAAACATCTCCAGGTCCTGGATCCGGAAGTAAACTTCCTCGAATCTGTCCATGAGCGGGTACCTGGAAGTGATGTTGAAGAGGTCGGGGATGTCACTCTCGCTGCTGATGTCACGGAAGTAGCAGATGATGTAGGTGCCGAAGCAGGCTGGCTTCTTGAAGTCTGGTAGGATCATGTTCATGGCCGCGGTGAAGAGGTCCCCCGCCGGCTTCCAGCGGTCACACCGGAGTTGCACGGCTGGCTCCTCCCAGCCGAGGATGGCCTGCCACTTGGCCCGGGTGCCTCGGGAGCATAGGATGATGATCTTGGAGTTGGTCTCCACCATCTCCTGCTTCTGGCGGCCCACCCAGGTCATGACCCCCACCTCTGAGATGACCTGCTCCTCCAGCAGGTCGAGGGCCACTTCTGTGCCACAGACAGTGAGCAGGAACTGGGCGAACTTCAGGACCACATCCACGTAGAGGGGGTGGTCGGCGGAGTAGACAATCCAGACCTTCCTGGGTTTCAGGGGTGGTGGGGTCAGGCTGGTCTCTGGCAGGACATCTGAGGGAAACAAGGAAAGCCAGGCCCCTGGGTTTGGGTGTGCACCTGCACCGATCTTCAAACCGCAGGCCCAGGGCAGCGGTCCCCACTGGTCAGCCTGGGGACAGCTGGACCAGCAGACACCGGCTCCCCATTCTCAGTGATGCAGCCGACGCCTTGCAATAAGGCCCGTTCTGGCTGCCTGGAAAGAATCAGTGTGGTGCCTTCTGGGAGAGTGAATTTCTTTCTCAAGATTCCTATCTGGCCTTGAGCCTACACTTTAATTATTGTAATTAAAAAGAAGAAAAGGCACAAAGGCCTGCCTACGGAATACTGTTATAGTATTCTATACATTCTATACTCTGTTATAGGCAGGACCTCTCTTCATCAAAGACGGTACCCTACTCTTCCTTCCCTTGCCCAAGTGATTTCAAAAATGGTATCCCAGCCTGGTCATTTGTGGTCCCCTCTGTGTGGGGGTCCTAGAAGGCGGGTCCTCCAAGCTGAGGTCTCCTGAAGGAAGTCAGGAGTTAAACTGCAGAAGGCAACCCACCCCTGTGTCTCAGGAGAACCCTCAAGCATGCCTTTGACAGCAACACACACCAAACCCAGCCCACGCACACCAGAAAACACTGACCTGTGCATTTGCTGTCATTACCATATTTTTCACGATGAGACCCTAAAAGAAAAAAAAAATACACTGGAGCAACTCTTTTGGAGGAGCAACAGGGACCAGTTCCTGGGGGCATCTGATGGAGTGCTAGCCCCACCCCTGACCCAGGACAGACGGCTTGAGAGGGCGTTCAGAAACAACAGTTGCTAGGTGCTTTGGGGCCTTTGCAGGACCCCGTGCTGTGAGGAGCTGCTCAGGTGTGACTCCCAGGTCTGCCATCAACAGCTGGGAGATCTGGGAAAGTTACTAAAGGCTCTGGAACTCAGTTTCTTCCTCTGTAAAAGGCGTCTGTGTGGCGGGGATTAAGAGATTGTATCTGTGAAATGTCTGGCTCATGGTACACAGTCAGCTGGGGTCAGGAATATTCTGTAGCACTGACCTAGCGAGGACCCCCGGCACGGTGACTAGGGGATCCCCCACATCGTCCCTTGTTCTAGCAACGGTTCCTATCTCCCCATGGTCTGGCCAGCCCTGAGGAAACCCCCCAGTGCAGGGTAAGCTTCTTCCCCAGAAATGTCCTTGCAAGAGGCTTACGACACATCTCCAGAAGCAGCCCCCACCAGGCCCGTTTACAACACTTCCTCTGGGTATTTCTGAGGTGAGGAAAGGAAACAACATTCTGAAGCAACGGTTCCCCCAGAGACGCAAAGAAGGAAACCGTGGTGCGGTAGTCAGCTCCTCGGTGACGTGGCAGGATGCCCAGAACCCACGGGGGGCCAAGGAAGATTTTTCGAGCCTGAATTTTAATTCCCACCTCTTGGGCCTCTTCCCAGAACTACCAAAGGCAGTCAAACAAGTGTCCTTTCCTTCACCCCGGGGTGTAGGGGACTCTTCAATAAGGAGGTCAGAGTGCAACTACGGAAATGAAGAAAAAGCCTCCCTGGCATCTCTGGGGGGTTTCACAGTTTAGGAAGCACTCACAGTGGGAGGCGGGGGTGTGGGTGGGGGTTGGGGGGTGGGGAGGAGCTGGCTCAGTCAGGTAAGCAAGCGTCCGACTCTTGGTTTTGGCTCAGCTCATGAGATGGGGCCCCGTGGGGGCTCAGCGGTCAGCAGAGAGTCTGCTTGATATGCCTTCCCTTTCTCCCGCCACCCCCCAAATCAATCAATCAATCTTTAAAGCACTCACGGAGATGTAAACTTATTTGACCCTGCTAACGGTCCTGTGGAGAAGGGCCCTCGCGGTGGGTCTTCCAGAGCCCATCATACAACAATTAATAATGACTGATACTTAACCTTGATGAGCCTTGTAAGTGTGGGAACGGCTCTCAGGCCAGTGAAGGAGGCGTGCGGGGCCATGGAGGGGCAGGGGAAGGCGGAGCCCCTCACCAGAAGGCCCCATGTGCTTTCTGCTCAGAACTTGGCCAGACAGGGCTGTAGGGAGAGGGAGCTGTTATCTCCCAGCACCCACTGGCCAGGACCTTCTGTGCTCGGCCATTCAATCCACACCCCAACCTTGAGGAGGAGGGGTTATTATCCCATTTTCCAGAAGGCAAAACCAGATGTAGGGTTTGTTCAGCAAGCTGCAGGGAGGCAGAGCTAGGGGCCACATCCGTGTGTTCTGGGCCCATCCAGAGCCTTCTCTGTCACATCATGCTGTCCCTTGCTGTTCTCCCCAACAAATGTACACGTCTGGGGCCTACAGGATGGGCTGTAGCCTGGCTGATCATGTCTGAGGCAGGGAAACCCTACCCTTACTCCTCCAATCCACTTCATTTTAAAAATATTAATTTTGGTAACAATAAACAAAATTATGGCTAACATCTGTCAAGCAAATAGTGCCAGGCTCTAGTCTAAGAAGTCATATATGTTATTTCATGTAATCCTTCCATTCGTTTTATGATGTGGGTATCTTTCTAACTTCTATTTTATAAAAGAGGAACCCGAGGCTCAGGGACTGAAGTAATCGGCCTGGGGCGTAAGTGGTGGGGCTGGGATCCGAGCTCATGTCAGCCTTCTGCAGGCTGAGCTCCTGACAGTTAAGCTTGCCGTGGCCCAAGAGACATGATGTCGATAATTCAGTTGAGATGAAGGGCTGGGACTGCAGGGTGCCACCCCAGTATGGCCTCTCAGAGATTGGAGTGGGAGGAGGAGGGCTTGGGGAGACAGAGAGGGACAGAGGGGCAAACCCTGTGACGATCCTTACCGGGCAGCCTCCAGGTCATGCAGACGATCAGCAGGATGACGGAACCCACCAGCAGGATGGAGATTCCCGTGATGAACCCGTACACCCATAGGGGTATGTAGTCTGTGGGAAGCGGAACGGCATGAGTGACACGGCAGAGGAGGCCTGCCCCACCAGCCCTGAGCTCCCCCAGCCCCGGGGCAGTCCTCTCCGGCCTGTGCCATGACATGCTGAAAACCTCCACCCCGGGGCTGGCCTCCTGGTTCAGCCTTCTCCGCCTGGCTCCAGATGAGGCTCAGTGAGGGACTTGCCATGTGGCCCCTGAGGAAGGGCCCCAGGGGACTCCTGCAGTGGACAGGAAGGACAGCTGGCCTTACCTGCAATCGAGACTGCAATGAGAACAAAGGGAAAACAGTATCCATTATTAGCAGTAATCACAAAATCCATCGCTAATGTCCACCGGGGGCCTGCTGGTGACCTCGGCCCTACCCTGAGTGTTCCAGAGACCCATTCCGCTTAATGACAATGTCTACAGGACACATGCGAGCTGCTGGCCTGCTAAGAGGTGCCCCAACTCCCACCAGGGGCCAGATCCTCCTTCCGGCCGATGGAATGGCTGTGGCTCTCTGCTCCCCATTTGGGGCTAGGCAGCTCTGCCACTTCCCTGCTGAGTGCTCTTGGACAAGTTACTGAACATCTCTGTGCCTCTGTTTCCTCATCTATGAACTATGGGAGGCACGCTCTACTGCATGGCCCGAGGAGTCACAATCCGTGGGGATTAAAAGCCGACGTGACAAAGCACTTTGTGGCCCGTACCGGAACTCTCGGACCAGAACAATCCTCAGTTCTTCAGTCACAGACGTTGAGGATCAGAAAGGTTACGGATCTTGCCCGCGGCTACACAGCTAATGAAAGGCAGTCAGGAGGCCAACCCAGGAGTGTCTCTGACAGCTCCGTGTTGCAGGCCTGAATAACTCCAAGTAAAATTAAAGTCCACCCCCACCTCAGCACCAGGTTAGGGTTCAGCTCAAGGTGCTGACCTTCCTTCACTCTCAATCCCTCCGAATGCCGCAGAGCAGCCATACACCGCCTACCTGGAGCATCTGGAATTTCTGGGCAGGGAAGGGTTACGGAGTGTCTGAGACAGTCGTTGAGACAGCTACTGAAGAAGGGCTGGATCTGGGAGAGCAGAGAAAGCGGGGAGGAGAGGGCTGCTGAGATGCTGGGTGGGGGGCTCAGGCCCTCCGCGAAGGCTTCCTTGCCAACAGAGGCTGCCGCGGGGAGCAGAGCCTGGTCGGCCACTCTAGGACCCCCACGGCCTGCGAGGCAGAATGCCCATTGGCTACTGGGTGCCAAGAAGCCCTGCCCAGGGAGGCCGGGAGTATGGGGCTAGGGAAGGCAGACAGGATGCCTCTCTATGAGGGAGCCCCAGGGGGTCGGGGAGCCAGGTCCCTGGAGAGAGCAGGAGTCCTTGAGCTGCCCTCCTTCCCTACTTGGCCCCTCTAGGTGGAGTACCCTCCTGTGCACATGCACCCACCTGCACTCGGTGGCGGCAGCACCAAGTCCGGTCTGACAGGGTGAGCGTGACGTTGGCCCGCTGGTGGAACTCCTCGAGTGTGGGCTGCAGGGAGAGGAGAGGGGGCATCAGGCTGGATCGGCACGGGCTTGCCGTAGCTCTACAGCAGCTGCTGAGAACTCGGCCATCACTGTCCAGTGGGTCCTGGAGGAAGGCCATGTGGAGAACGGCTCTCCAGGTTTCCGTTCCAGGAAAAATTCCATTTCCCTATGGCAAGTGGCTTGTTGACACAGGAACACATCTAGTGACCAGTGTTTCTCCCTTTGCTTTGGCTGCTGGGGATTGTGAGGACAAACCTGTGCTCACAGCCAACTGCCTGACACACATTTTCCATAGAAACCCCACCCTCGCTTCATCTTGTTTCCTCATCTTTATTTCCCCTTTGTTTTGATACCCACGTTTTAAAACTCTTCAGGTCCTTTTCGGAACAGGTGGAATAAAGGGCAAGGAGAACCAGGGGGCCTGTGTGGAAGGAGGAACTGAGAGGATGGGGGGGGCGAGCAGGGCAGAGATCAACAACACAATGGAGCCAAAGGAAAGAGGCCCCACAGACCTGACTCTACCCCAACCACACGTCAGAAGGAAAGACAAGAGCCAAGTGGTGCAGACCTGGGATCAACCACAGTACTGGAGGCTTGATGCCTGGTGAGCGGGCGTTTGTGCTCAGGACAGTGATGGCCTTACCTTGGACACCATGAGGCCATGATGGAAGCAGCTCTGGTTCTCCGTGTGTGGAAAGCTGGTCAGCAGGATCTGGTAAGGCGTAGACTCGTTCCACAGGGTGAAGCTTAGCCGCAGCTGCTGGGCCTCTAGGGTCTCTGCCGTTATGTTGGGATCCCACAGGCTGCCTGCCCAGGGCACAGACACGGGTTGGGAGTGAGGGGTGTGTGCGTGCGTGCGTGCGCACTCGGGGAAGCTCTCCCAGCAAGGCCGCTGGCCCCGTTACCTGAGCTCACACACGGTGCGGTCATCCTCATCCTGGGGTCCTCGCAGCCTGCCAACATGGAGAGAAGGGGAACCACTAAGCTTCAGCCTTAGAAAGTTGGCTTTTCCAGACTCCCGACACCAGGGATAACCACCTCTCCTTCTGGGGAGTCTGTTCAAAGACAGCCCGTCAAAGCAAGCTCCAGGAGTGAACTGCTGCCATGGGCCAGGGGCTCCACAGAACTGGGGGCTGACCTGGTTGTGTCATTCCCTCCTCTTTCAGAGAACCTTCCAGATGCAGCTGTATTCCTCAGCTTGCTCTCAGAGTCTCCGCCCACTCCAGTTCCTCTCCCACCCAGTCTGCCCTCCCCAAGCTTTTGTTGCAGTTGCCTCTGACTCTTGACAGGGGCAGAAGTACTTTGTTCCTTCACAGCAGTGTTTCTCGAACTTTCCTGTGCATCACCCTGGGTAGTGTCTGATGTAGTCGGTCTGGGGAGGGTCCCTGAAAATCTGCATTTCTGACAAGCTCCCAGGTGATTCAATGATGCCACTGGCTTACAGACTGCCTTGAGGACCACGGCTCCAAAGACCTCTTCCTGACTTCCCTTCCCCAATGGTCTTGACTGTAACATTCTCACTTTGGTTTAAGAAGACATGTGACAGGTATGAACTGCTGTGATAGGGACTAGGTCAGTCTACTGTAGGAACAAGGGAGGGCCCTGGGAGGTTCTCTCTTCTGACAAGCCCTTACGAACACCCGACCTGTGCCGGGCACTGGTTTAGGCACTAGAGATACAGTGCTGAATGAGGGACAGTCCCTGCCCTCCGGAGAGCACATTCCAGTAGAAGAGACCAAAGAAAAAAACAGCATAATGTAACACCACGAAAATATCATGACAATGTGTCAGGGAGTGATGGGTAACATGAAGAGAAATAAAAGCAGGGTAAGCAGACTGCGTGTGTGTGTGTGTGTGTGTGTGTGTGTGTGTGTGTGTGTGTAGCACTCCAGGAATGAAGAAGGCTGTCATCATTCTGAACAAGCATTTCCTGGACTGCCTACTACACACAAGGCAATGGTGGGCTCAGAAGCGTACACGGATGGGTCTAAGCCCCAGACCCTGTCCTTGGGGGGGCTGGGGTTCCACATGTACTTGGCTTTGAACAATGAGCAATGTAGGTTGTGGCTGAGGTGCTGGCAGGAAAGGGACCTAGAAGGTGCACAGACATCAAATGACGTTTTAGAAGGTAAGCCCAGCGGTCTTCCTAGGCACGACAGGTCTGAGGGAGAAGAGGAGATGGTGTCACACACGGGACGGCGATCGATAAATGTGGGTAAAAAGTGAAGAACCAGGCAGGGCAGGTGGGGAATGAAAAAGACAAAAGTGCAGAGAGCAAGGTGATGAGAGCTGGGATGAGGCTCGAAGCAGGGGGTCAAAGCTCTCCCGAGAGTGGCTTGTCTTCCTGATGCAGCCTGGGCAAGGAGCTCCCAAGCACAGCGTCTGCTCATTCTGTAGGTACCTTGTGCTGACAATGGCAGCCAGGGCCCAGCTGAGCGGGAAGGCTGCTACCTGAGCCACCTGCTGGTTTCTTCTCGAAGAAGAGCCAAGTGATGAAAGGAATGGCTTGGGAGGGCGCTCTTACCAGGCACGGGGAAGTTCCTGGACTGGTGGTTTGGGTCCCCATCAGGGATGGGTTTGGGCAGGTTGTGAACGGTCACCTCATACTCCTGGCCAGGTTCCACCACAAAGTGGCTGAAGGTAAAATGCCACTGAAGAGAGGGAGGAAGGCAAGGTTGGACAGGTCACACACACACACACACCTCTCCCCCAGTGGTGTGTGCCCAGAGAACTCCACCCCCACCTGCCCCCTGAAAGGTCCATGAAATAGGAAGGTAACAACCACCACAGCAAGATCCAAAATCAGAGGGAGACGTGTCTCTGCTCTCCTTCCTCTGGTCTTCGCTGCCTACTTAAAAATCCTAGATTTGGGCTCATCAGTAGACAGTAGTGTCATACGCCAGAAAATCTGGGGAAAGCCGACACAGTCCTCCTCTGTCGTCAGCCCGCAGACTCCAGAACGGTGGGGTGAGGGAGCTGAGCCAGAGGACTCGGGGCTAGTGAGAGAGCTAGCACACAAGCAGCAGCTAAAAACAGTTTGTTAAGTGACTCTTCCTCCTTAAATGGGAGAGCCTGGATTTCTTCAGAATGTTCTGGAACACAAAAGTGCAGAGGGAGGGCTACAGATTCCCACTCAGCCTGTGCCTTCATTGCAGAGATAAGAGAAGGTGTGAGGATATTTTCTGGATGGTGCAAATAACACATACTGATTTAAACTCACATCCTAATTAGTCTGGGTGTGGGCAGGGGTGTGTGGTCCTTTGCTTCTAAATCCATTTAGGCACCTGGGCTTCAGCAACCAGCCAGCAGTCGAGTTTGGGGGTTCTCATTAAATAAAGGGGAAGAGAACTGTCTTGGCTGTTTGGGTTTGTGGGAGATCCGAGAACAGGCCCTTTGGCAGATTTCGACTGGCAGTGTTCGGACAGGAGCTTGCCCTGGAATCACTTGGAAGGCTGGTTCAGCCCCAACGGCTGGGCTCCGACTCAGTGTTTCAGATTCTAGAAGTCGGGGGTGGGGCCCGAGCTTCTGCATTTCTAACTGGTTCACAGGGCGTGCTGATACTGCCCGTCCTGGGACCCCACTCTGTGAACTGATACTTTAAACCCACCAAATGTGAATCAACCTTTTACCATTGGGCAGCGAGCAGCAAAATAAATGCAGAGTTCTGCAGAACTCCCTTGCTTGTGCCCCCAGCCACGGCAGTTCCCAGATCTGGGCAGAGCTGCTCCTTGCTGGAGGCAGGGACTCCCCGCCCTATGCCCCACTGTGAACCTCGGTTACACAGGAAGGGAACAGGAGTAGGGCTGTGCAAGGCCTTCCCCTCAACTTTATGCTGAACAACTAGGGAACGCTGGGAGCAAAAGCAGGGGTGGGCGTGTCTGGGACGTTTCCAAAAACAAGTTTTGCCCCTCACTATCAAGAGAGGACACAGTCCACTCTGGGGCCGGCTGCTTACCCGCTGGCGATGATGCTGCAGTCTGGACAGGAACTCAAACTTGATGCACAAGCGTTCATTGGTATTCAGCTGCAGGATGGATAGCTCGGCACCCTCCAGGAAGAGGATGCTGGCTGCGGGTGGGGGAAGAGACAAACACAGGCAGGTCAACAGAGACAAACCGCTGGGCGTGGCACTTCCCTGTCCGTTATGCTAACTGACTCTTAAAATCTGTTCACTGTACCTAACCCTCTACTTCCTGTTCCCTCCAGCTCACTCCTGGGCCTGGGGGAGCTGGCAGCCTTGCAGGCGTTACTTCCCAGCCAGGCAAGGACACTTGAAACTTGACGCTGGGCCAAAGGTAAAGGCTATACAGATTTGTGGCTAGGGTGTTGGCGATGTGGCCTGGGTGTCCCAATGTGGCTCCATCCTTGGAGAGGCTGGGGTAGGCACCAGGGGCTATAAGGAGGATGACCTCTCCGGGATCCCGGTCACAAATGTGGGGCTGGCTCTTGTTAACCCCAATCTTCCTGATTCTGTCTACAGCTCTCTATCGCTGAAGAGGTTTTGGTGGGGGGAGTGTTGTTTTAAAAACATGCTAGCCCCTAGGGATGGGTGTCTGGCTTAGTAGGATCTCAGGGTTATAAGTTTGAGCTCCATGTTAGGTATGGAGAGGACTAAAAAAAGGTGTGGAGAGGACTCAGGGTTATAAGTTTGAGCCACACGTTAGGTGTGGAGAGGACTAAAAAAAGAAAAAAATTCCTGCCCCTAAATTAAAGGAAAAAGCACACTGGCCAATGTGTTACCATTTGGTATCACGGTCAGAGAATGAACCACTTGACTTTTTTTTCCGGGGTGATAAGGATTTTAGGCCAAAGGAAGGATGGTGGGTTGAGAAGACAGCATCATGGGTTAATATCTAATACACTAAAAAAGGACTCATTGACTGCACGAAATGATGGAGGCTTTCAGCATGAAATCCAGGCCCTCATGTCTGAGCACGGGTCCAGGACCCCATTCTGAATCTGGTGGGAGAGGCAGCTGGTCTGATGTGCAGGCTCACCTGGAGGAGGGCAGACCCTCCCAGCACCATCCCCCGCCCCCCACACCCGCTCACCATCTGTCTGCAGGGTCCATCTGATGCGAGCCACAGGTAGGAGGTCTCCATGCTGGTTGTGGGCAAAGTCCAGATGGACCTGGACATCTTTGGGGGACGAAGGGGTCAGATTTCGAGGGTGGATCCAGCTGTCATCCAGGCAGGTACCTGGAGCCAGAAAATGCAGGAATCAGAGAACACCATGCTCTGTGAGAACCTGAAGAAGCTGCCGGAGAGGAGGCATGCAAGCAAGATGCCCCAGGAGTGGCTCCAGAGAGCTTGATCGTGCACACACAGGGCTGCCTGGGACCCCGGCCGGCTCTGCCACCCCGCGCCTCTCTTCTCCAGCTTGTCTGAGCCCCTGCTCTAAGGTCTAAAGGACATTTTAGGACAGAAGACAAAGCATGAAACTTGGTTTTGCGATAAGGCAGTGAAATGGGGCATGGGAAGGACGGGGTAGTAATAAAAGGTAATATATGTTTTATGCCAGGGCTCGTCCCTAATCAGCACAGATGCTTGAAGTATGTGCCTCCTGCTTGAATTGAAACAGGATCAACCTCACAGGTGTCTCTCATGTTCTAGTGACAAGATCTGGCAAATCAAATCGTATGGAAGACACACCGGGGTGGCACCCCAGACAATGTTTTCAAAACCCAAGTGACAATCCCATGTCTCACTTCCTGACTTTCGCATCATGGCTATCCTCGATAGGAGGCGCAGGTGCACACAGCCTGGATTCTCAGGGACCCCTCCCGCCGAAGGCTGTCACCCTCCCCCTGAGCCTAGGGGGAGGGGCAGTGCGCTGCACAAGGTTAGCACTTAATATTAGCAGGATGAACCCGAACAGATGACTTACTATTCTTGACTGCGCAGTTTAGTCCCTGTGGAAGAAAGGAAGGAGGTAATTACAGCTGGGAAGGAATGGTCATTCATCAGTCAGGCTCCCCATGTTTCCCTTCCCTTGGCTCATTCTTAAGACTAAGATGTCCATAGCACCACCCTTGCTTTTGGGGGTGGTGCTATGGTGCTACCCTTGCTCCTGGGGCAGGGAATCATCATCTTCTCATGCTTCTCCCATCCTGCCCACCCAGGGAGAAACAGGATGGCAAGTGGGTCCAGTGGATGACAGAATGGAAAGGGCATTTTCTGAGTAACTGTTAACAGCTGGGAACCTCCCCCTTTTAAAAGACACCGAGAAGGTTCTCTCGGGGCACCCACTGAAAGCCCTCTAAATACCCTGGGGCCCTGCACCTCCCATGTGAACGACAGCGCTGCAAGAGGAGGGAACGAAACCACAGCCCCCATGACAGGGTCAGCTTCGGAAAATTCACCACCTCCCTACGAGCCCTCTTAGGTGCCAGGTCCTGATCTGGGTGACCGAGACAGAGTATTTCTCTAATCCTCACATAAACTTAGAACTAAGCGTTACCCTCAGCCCTGTTTTATAGATCAGAAAACTGAAGCACAAATGTGACCTCATAGCTGCCTCCCACTTCAGCAATATGTGTGAACTCTCTAACCCAGAGGAGCTCTGGAGAGCCAAATTTAGAAGCCCTAATTACAACCAGTAGGAAATGCAATCACTGACTTCATTCTGGCCAGCTGACTCTACTTCGGAAGACACGCACACACATCCTTGGAGCTGAGTCACCTTACCACCACTTACCAGCTAAGTGACTTTAGGCCAGACACCAAACATTGCCCGGCATTGATTTCTTCAACTGTAAAATCAGAATGATCATAATACCACGTCCAGAGCATTGTTGAGAATTAAGTGAGACACACATTAAGATCCTGGGGCAGGGAGTGGGCTGGTGGTGATGGCCGTGTGAGTGTGGGAGGGAACCCTTCACTTTCTGCTTCTAATATCTGCATTACAAAAAGTTTCAAACAGCCGGGGTGCCTGGGTGGCTTAGTGGGTTAAGCCTCTGCCTTCGGCTCAGGTCATGATCTCAGGGTCCTGGGATCGAGCCCTACATCGGGCTCTCTGCTCTGCGGGGAGTCTGCTTTCCCCTCTCTCTCTGCCTGCCTCTCTGCCTACTTGTGATCTCTCTCTGTCAAATAAATAAATAAAGTCTTAAAAAAAATTTAAAAAAAGTTTCAAACAGCTGAAATGTATTTGTGTATTGATTATACAGTTAAATAAAATAATACAGCGCCACCAACCGTTACACAGGCCGCTTACTAGAAGCCCTAAGAAAATCATGATGAAGAACTTTGTTGGCTGCAGGGCTCAGGGAACCATGTCACTGCCTGCTCAATGACACAATATTTGTCCAGTGTCTGGCACATAATGGCTGCTCTTTAATTATTGGCTGCCTTTCCTCAGAGCTTGGCATTTAGTAAGCACTCAGTAAATGGAAGCTTTTATTATAAGGGGTGACCTCCACATATTCAGGTTTGGCAGTGGAGCAAGGAGGAACTCAGGCTCGGCTATTCCGACTCACCCACACGCGCAAAATGGACCAATCAGGTGGAGTAGAAAGACAGATGTTGAAGCAGATCAGGAATACAATTTTCAGAACAAGAGAGGGATTTGGTGTATGCATGTAAACCGGGTGATGGGGTTAGCAACTGCCTGTCTCTCAAGAGGGAGCAGAGAGAGGGGGTAAAGATGGGAGAAGATATCCACGAGGGTTCACTCACAGAGCGGATACAGGGATAAAAACCTTGAGCATGCTCTGGGACTGATTCTAAGCATGCCATTTTATCCAGACCCTACCCTCTGGGACACCAGCTCATGAGCCCTTGGGGTCCTGTCCAGCTCCTGGCGCTGAATTCTCCCTCACCCAGGGCCACTGAAACCCTGCGAAGCGTTCCTCACACATTCAACAGAATCCACCAGCTGCCTCTGCTCACTCTAGGGTCACTCTGTCCGAGGCGGTGAGATTAACTTCCACGCACATGCTCATTTCTCCTCCCACCAGAAACTCCTAGGACTAGGGCACAGAGGACAAGACACTGCTGTTGACCAGGAAATATCATGTAAAGATTAAAGAGAATGAGTTATGTAGCTATCTTTTGACCTGGAGTGATGCTTAAGATGTGTTGATGAGTGAAAAACATAAGTGAAGGACTTCTTAGCAAATGATCCAATTTTCTGTGGAAATAAGTGATGAGAAAACTCTTCCCATATATGATATATATGATGAATATCATTGTATGAACAGATAAAAATATGTGGACAGATACATAGGAGGTCGTTAACAGACGACCTGTAAAGGGATGGAAGCAGAACAGATGGAGAGAGGGAAGATGAGGGGAAAGAGATTTAAACAGAAGCGAAAATTATGCGTATCAGTGAAATACAGAATAACACATTCTATTAGAGGTCATGGCATGTTGACCATAGACATATGCTAACTTCTCCCTCTCCTCAAACCACAGGAAAGTTCTAGGAAAGGGAACATTTTTAGGAATTTTCATGGACAAAGAGAAAACACAGTGGACAAAAGATATAAACAAATTTAAAAAAATTTTTTTTAGATTCTATTTATCTATTTGAGAGAGAGCATAAGCAGTGGGCGTGGTGGGCAGAGGGAGAAGCAGGCTCCCCACTGAGTAAGGAGTCGGATCCCAGCACCCAGCAATCATGACCTGAGCCGAAGGCAGCTGGTTAACCGACTGAATAACCCAGGCGTCCTGAGAACAAATTTTTAAAGGCCAAGTGGAAGGAGGCATAGGCAAATGGCTCAGGTCAAGTGGAGGAATTTGAATCTGAGTGGTGCAGAAGGGAAAAAGGACAAGAGAGAAGCCAACAGAACCTTTTAAAACATCAGGTCTTTTAAAGGTATCATGTGTCTGGGGAGGTAGTATAAACAAAGGAACTGAAGGGGGTCTGGTTCAGTGAAGTTCTGCAAAGGGAATGTTGGGAACCGTTACCTCTTTCCCTGCTCTGATCTCAGAACACTGGCAGCCAAACCCTTGAAAAGACCTCCCAATTCCAACATTTTAGAGTCCATTGATGGACAGGATATGTTCTCTATTAGTCTGACTCCCTAAAGTCCAGCGATCAATAGCCCCTATCTACACAGAGTATTTAATCAGCTTTTAAGGACCTCATTCTTCTTCTTCTTCTTTTTTAAAGATTTTATTTATTTATTTATTTATTTGACAGAGAGACACAGCGGGAGAGGGAACACAAGCAGGGGGAGTGGAAGAGGGAGAAGCAGGCTTCCCCCTGAACAGGGAGCCTGATGCGGGGCTTGATCCCAGGACCCTGTGATCAAGAGCTGAGCCAAAGGCAGATGCTTAACAAATGGGCCACCCAGGCACCCCTAGGACCTCATTCTTTTTTTTTTAGATTTTTTTTTTTAAATTTATTTATTCGACAGACAGAGATCACAAGTAGGCAGAGAGGCAGGCAGAGAGAGAGAGAGAGGAGGAAGCAGGCTCCCCGCTGAGCAGAGAGCCCAATGTGGGGCTCGATCCCAGGACCCTGAGATCATGACCTGAGCCAAAGGCAGAGGCTTAACCCACTGAGCCACCCAGGCACCCCTAGGACCTCATTCTTTAAAAACTTTAAGTTTTTCATTTTAATTTTAGTATAGTGAACATACAGTGATATATTAGTTTCAGGTATACACTATCATAAGTCAACACTCCATACATTACTCAGTGCTCATCATGATTAGGACCTTGCTCTTTTTTTTTCTTTTTTTTTTTAAAGATTTTATTTATTTATTTGACGGAGAGAGATCACAAGTAGACACAGAGAGAGAGAGAGAGGGAAGCAGGCTCCCTGCTGAGCAGAGAGCCCGATTCAGAACTCGATCCCAGGACCCTGAGATCACGACCTGAGCCGAAGGCAGCGGCTTAACCCACTGAGCCACCCAGGTGCCCCCAGGACCTTGTTCTTAAAATACTCTCAGACAGGGGCAACTAGGTGGCTCAGTTTGTTAACCTTGGGTTTGGGTCATGATCCCGTGATCAAGCCCCACATGGGGCTCCTTGCTCAGTGGCGAGCCTGCTTCTCCCTGTGCCTGCCACTCCCCCTGCTTCTGCTCTCACTCTTTCTCTCTCAAATAAATAAAAATCTTCATAAAAAAATCTTCTCAGGCACCTGGGTGGCTCAGTGGGTTAAAGCCTCTGCCTTTGGCTCACGTCATGATCCCAGGGTCCTGGGATCGAGACCTGCATTGGGCTCCCTGCTCAGCGGGGAGCCTGCTACCTCCTCTCTCTGCCTGCCTCTCTGCCTACTTGTGATCTCTGACTGTCAAATAAACAAATAAAATCTTAAAGAAAAAAATCTTCTCAGACAGCCGAAGAGTATGAGATACTTAAGAAGGGTTTCCTGTATGAAAAATAGATCAAAACATACAAATTTTAAAAAATAATGCTGGGAACAGAATAAAATTAAAACAAACAAAATTATGATAGTTTCAAAGAGATAAGAGAGGACACTGACAAGGACAGGATCCTGTGGTAAAATGAGAAAGCAGGGAATAAAAATGAACCTTGGAAATAAAAAAACCCCATAGAAGGGTTGGGCTTTCATTCAGGAAATTTCTCTGAAAGTAGAATAAACACAAACAGAAATAGGAGAAAAAATAAATGACTATTTAGAGAATGAACTCAGGAAATCAAGGTATGATTAACTGGATTTCCAGAGGAAGATTATACAGAAAACAGAGGGGAAGAAATTAAAAAGCAAAGAAACACTCCAGACTGAAGGATACATACTTCCAAATTAAAAAGTTTCACTGAATGGCCTAGAGAAAAGGCCCAGACCAAGGTCGAACATGATGAAACTTCTGGAATACCAGGCATAAAAAGATCTAAATAATCCCAGAGAGGGAAAAAGTAGGTACCACACACAGAGAGTCAGCAAGGCCCTGGCCTCCTCAGCATCTGCGCTGTTTGCTAGAAGGCAACAGAACAAGGCCTTCAAATTTCTGAGGAAAAATTATCTTTAACCTGTGATTTTAATGCCCAGACAAATTAATAAAAAGCGTGAGGGCATATATATGTATATATTTCCCTCATACCCTTATACCTTTTCTTAGGAAACTGTAGGAGGATATGTTCCAGGAGAATGAGGGAGGGAAGCCCTGGGAGGACACACAGAGGATCCAGGACAGGACAGCGAGTATGACAGTTATACCACAGGCCTAGCCAGGATCTGTCCAGGCTGGAGCTGGAGAAGTCGGGGTTCCGGGAGGGAGTTCTCTGAAAGGGGGAGGGAATGGAATCGAAGGAATAATCCGATGTTTGGGGAAAACATCTGACAAATCTGACAGAAAAAGACCTGACTAGTTACATGGAAGATTATGGAAGAATTAAGGCACTTATCATCTCGGAAAGGGAAAAGGAATTACACCACAAAAGGAATGTAATCAAAGTACACCTATGGGCCTCAGCAGTGAAGATTACCTACTTGTTACAAATACAGATGATGGATTTCACTAAAATTGTGATATAACTACAATGGGGACATTGGGAGAAGCCATGGAAGGAGAAATGTAAGAAATTTAAATTTTTAGCTACTGTGAGTCAATAGGCAACATCTAACATTGACAAGAATAACAATATAAGTACATTTAGAAATGTGGAGGCAAATGCCAGGAAGAGAAAAAAAAACCTTAAAATAAGTGGAAGGTGATCATCTCTGGGAACATTTTAGGGAGTAGCGAGGGCTGGGACAGAGATCTGTTGGTTTGGGTTTTATTTATTATTTTTAAAAGATTTTATTTATTTATTTGAGAGAGAGCATGCAGGTGCACATAGGGGGTGCGGCAGAGGGAGAGGGACAAGCAGACTCCATGCTAAATGCAGAGCCCTAAGCGGGGCTCGATCTCAGGACGCTGAGATCAAGGCCTAAGACGAAATCAAGAGTCTGAGGCTCAACCTACTGAGACACCCTGGTGCTCCCCACCCCCATTATCCTATTTTTTATTGATGAAAAAACTGAGACACAGAGAGGTCTGTTAAGTGGCCCAAGGTCCCACAGAGCTGACCCTCAAACCCATGCAGTTTTTTTTTTTTTAAGTATTTTTTTTTTAAAGATTTTATTTATTTATTTGACAGAGAGAGATCACAAGTAGATAGAGAGGCAGGCAGAGAGAGAGAGAGAGAGAGGGAAGCAGGCTCCCTGCTGAGCAGAGAGCCCGATGCGGGACTCGATCCCAGGATCCTGAGATCATGACCTGAGCCGAAGGCAGCGGCTTAACCCACTGAGCCACCCAGGCGCCCAAACCCATGCAGTTTTGCTCTAGAATCCATGCTCTGAATCACAGCTATAATATCTAAATGAAAAAAAAAAAAAAAAAAAGAAAAGAAAAAAAAGAAAAAAAAAAAGGGACACTTGCAACAGGTAGGCCAATAGTCTCTCTCCACAGTGGTGAGGATTAAAAGGAAGGAATTTCTTTCACTGTGTCAAACTCTGTACATTCAAAGAACAAGACCAAGTGCCTGGTCAAGAAAAGTGGGCTCTGAAGTCGCAGACTGCTTGGCTTCTCAGTCGAGCACTCCCTAGTGGGGCGACCTTCGGCCAATCACCCAGCCTCTCTAGGAGGGGACAGTGGTGCGGCCTGGTGGGCTGTTGTGAGTGTGGAGGGAAGCTGCGCAGGTGAGGCCCCAGTACAGTGCCTGGCCCGGAGCTACAGGTCCATGGAATGCCTTGGAGACTTCCAAAGCTACAACACATGTAGTTTGGTGCCTTCACTCACCTCCACGGTATCTGCTCTCCCCAGAACCCTGTAAGGTGAGCAGCTTTTATCTGTGAGAACACTGGCTCCTTACAGTGGAGTGACACCCAGAGCTGCAGAGCCGGTAGGCAGGGAAGCCCAACCCAGAGCCCAGGTCTTTGGACCCCGTGTGGTCTCTCCCCTGCCCAGCCCTGCTGAGTCCTGCCAGCGACTCTGTGCTGTTACGGTCTCTAGAAGGAAGTCCTGCCTGGTGCGGTCAGGGTGCGAAGTCGGGCTTGACGGCCTGGGAACTGGTCATTGGGCTGGCAGCCAGGACTGCCGGAATGCCTCCACCAAGTAGGAGTGTCCCCAGAACACAGCCTTTTACACCAGAAGAGTGGCATGGCAACCAGAAGGGAAGGCTTAAATCAAACATTCTGCCACAAGTCAAAACCACAAAGTGCTCAGGAAAGAAAAAAGAATTTGTAAGACAACACACATCCTGTCTATAAAACAGTATGTTAACACTCATACTGACCAAATCCAAGTCACTGTCTTCCCTTGAGCTCCCCTGGGCTAGCTGTTGTGGGGGACCTGAGGGAAAGCCTGGGCCAGGGGAAGGGCCAACCCAGAGACTGCTCAGGAAATTGCAATTACTTATGGTCACTCCAATATCAATTTCTGTGGGGAACCCAAGAGTCATCTGGGTTTGGAGCTGTTAAACCCAGGAAGCCAGAAACAGTGCTATGCCTGGTCTCAGGTAATCACTGCTTTTCATTCATTCATTCACTCATTCCTTTGACTCTCATTCTACAAATATTTATGAAGCCCCCACATCCTGTGTGTGCGGCACCAGGCTAGGAACAGAACAGGTGTGCAGAAGGCTCCTCTCTGTCTTGGGAGACAGTCACTGAACACTCAATCCAACTGGGCTTTGGACAGGCATCTATATTCTGGAAAATGGTTTGGACAAACTTTGTGATGGCTCATCCAGCCCTTTCTTGTGGAAGGGAGGACACCCAGCCATAGGCCGCTTGAGCTGCTCAAGCTTGCAGAGATTCTACTTGGTGAAGTCAGGATGCAAATGCAGGTGCTCTGAGGAGGCAGAGAAATCTGAAAGGTGCTTGTTTCTTTCTTTTTAAAGGGACTAGTCCAGGGGCGCCTTGGTGGCTCAGTTTGTTGTGCCACTGGCTTTGGCTCAGGTCATGATCCTGGAGTCCCGAATTGGGCTTCCAGCTCTGCGGGGAGTCTGCTTCTCCCTCTGACCTCCCTCTCATCTCTCTCTCTCAAATAAATAAATGAAATCTTAAAAAAAAAAAAAAATAAAGGAACGAGTCCATGAAGATAAGGGGGCTGTGAGCCAGATGGGAATGTAAAGGCAAGGTGGGGGAGGGGAGAAAATGTGGGAGATCTAAGACAACTTTGGCTGATAAGTATCTCTCTCTCCAGCCCTGCCCCTGCTCCTGACTTTCAGAAGTGCTTCCCACTGAGCAATTAAAGTCAAACAGTCTAGCTCTCACACCAGGGCACCGTGGAGCCCCTACCTGCCTTTCTAGCTTCTTCTTTCACTTCCCTGCCACACACACCCTCCACTGCAGCCACCCACTTTATCCTGTCCATCCAAGGGCCTTGGCTCAACCCCTTTCTGCTGCCTGGACTGCTCCACAACCTCTGATTCTGAGTTTCCCCCACCACAGGGCTGCCCAAGTGCCTTATCTGAGATGAAGAACATCCCAGCTGGAAATAAGTTTTCTTCTCCTTGGAATTCTGCACACTCTCTGGGTTGCACAAAGAGCACTTGCTACAGGCTGCCCTGTACCACAGTTAGCATCTTCAAGCCTCTTCCCCTCCTAGATGATTTAAGTTCCCGGACATTAGGGTCCCAGGGGTGTTTCTTGACAGTTTCAGTTCAGAGCAACAGTAGGACCTTGTATTTTGCAGGCAGCTGGCAAATGGCCATTAAATAATGAACACCGAATTCTCTAGGTAGAATAGTTCTATACCAACTTCTGTGGGAAGGATCTGCTGAGCATTATGTCCTGTTTTGCCTAAAAGTAGGAGTCTCAAGACCATTTCCCAACATCTTTCACATAAAAAAAAAAAAAAAATCCTGCTAGTCATTCACTCTCCACCCTCTTTTGGCAAATCCTCCACAAAATTAGATAAGGAGAAGTATCTCCTTGGTTGTTTCATATCCTCTGACTCAGATACTGGATCAAAAGTGGTGGTGGTGGGGGGGCGCCTGGGTGGCTCAGTGGGTTAAGCCTCTGCCTCCAGCTCAGGTCATGATCTCAGTGTCCTGCGATCAAGCCCCACATTGGGCTCTCTGCTCAGTGGGGAGCCTGCTTCCCGCCCCCCCCCCCCCCCCCCCCCCCCGCCTCCCTGCCTACTTGTGATCTCTCTGTCAAATAAATAAATAAAATCTTAAAAAAAAAAAAAAAGTGGTGGTGGGGGTGGGCTGAGGAAACCAGAGAGCAAGTGGAGGAGAGAGGGCAGCTTTGGGGGGAGAAGTTGTGGAGGTGGGCACGGTGATTTGCTGTTTGTTTTTTTGCCCTGAAGATGGTCCTCCACATCACTTCCCAACAGGTGGGTGTGTCACTTCCTGGGGGCACAGCCCAGGTACAACTTGACAGACACAAACTGGACCCTAGTGGTGGTGGGAGCTGGAAAGGTGGTGTCTTAATCCTTTGCCCAATCCTCAGGGCTTCGCCCCTCTGGAGAGATGTCGCCCGGAGTTAGCCGGCTGCCCTCCGCACAAGTGTCCGTCTCACCGTTCCGGGCCCTTAGCCCGCACCGGCCGTCCGGATTCGCGCGCAGAGCTCTAGGACCGCGGGGTCTCTCCCGGGGAGTAGGGCCGAGATCCGAGGCGGCCCCAGACTTCCGAACAGCGGCCCCCTAATCCGAATGCCCGGGGCTGGACGGACTCCTTTGAGGGGAAGCTCTCGAGGTTCGGATGGGTGTCCGGGGCTCGGGCCGTGGCCCGCCCCGGCACCACGGGGATTCGCAGGGTGCTCAGCGAGGAGGCCGCTCCCGGCCAGTACTGGCTCCCCCGAAGGGCCCTCCCCACCTCCCTTTCTAACCCACTCTGCCCGCCTGTCCGGCCGGGCCCTACGCCTCCTTCTCCTTCCCCGAACCGTGGGACCCCGGTGGCGGCCCTCCCGCCTCCTGCCCAGGACGCCGGGTCGGTCGTTTACCCCGAAAACTCCCTCTGCTCTCCCGTCCTCCCCGCAACTCCCACCGCTCCAAGTGTCCCCCCGAGCGTGGCCGCTCTTCGTGGCCGACCCTCGGACCCGCTGAGAACCCCCGCGCATTTCCCGGCCGGGGGCACCTCGCCCGGCCCCGCAGCATCCTCTGGACGCGTCGGGGTCTCACCTCCTGAGAGCAGACTGGCGCCGGGTAGTCCAAGAGTCGCGGGGAGGCGCGAGCCAGGGACAGCCCGCTCAGGAGCAGGGGCACTAGCAGCCGCCCCAGCGGGGGCCCCGGGAGGAGGGCTGGCCCGCGCCGCGGAGTCCCCATGGTCCCGCGCTGTCGCAGAGCGCTGACAGCCCGCGGTTGGGGCTCTGCGGGGCACAAGCCCTGGGCTTGCCCTTCCTCGGAGAAGCTCCGAGCTGGCTCTTCTTCGCCCGCTTCCGGCTTCCAGGCGCGCAGGGGCCGGGCCACCGAGGGGCAGGGCTTGGGCCGGGAACCCGCGCCGCGCTGGGCCCTCCTCCCGCGGTGCGTGCAGGTGCTCGCTCCTCCCCTCGCTCCTCCGCCCCGCCTCCACGCCCGCGCCCGGGTTTCTCGCCGCGCGTACCGCGTTGGTCGCCTCGCCCTCGGCCCTCTGCCCGCTCGGAAGTTTCGTCCCCGTTCTTACCCGCGAGCCCCGTCGCCCAACTTCAGTCGCTTCTCGCTTTGCCCTCGCCCCTGATCAGCCCACTTCGGTCTTCTCGGTCCCTGTACGTCAGGCCCCAGCTCGAGACTCCAGGGCTGTCCGTGGTCGTCGTCCCTGTCTCTGACCCCACCACTGGCCGCTGCGTGGGCCGGCTCTGCCTTCTCCCGCTTTCCTTTCTGCCAGCGACTGCCGGCTCCGACGCATTATCCGGTTGAGTCCCGGGAGAGGAACGGGGAGCAGTCGTTTCCCACACAGTTGGCGCCCACGCTGCGAGACTGAATTCCCGGGGGGCAGGCACCCGGTGTGGGACCAGTCTGCGCGCCCACAGCGCTCCAGGCCGCCCCATTTCCCGAGACGTACTCCGCGTCCTCGGGAGGACTGCGCCGTGGGCCCAGCTCCTGGTCTCCGGTCCCGACCGCCGACGATCCTCTGGAGCGAGCGCCGACTGCTTGCTATCGCGTCCGGACGCCCCAAGGGCGCTCATCCCAAGTCCGGCGCGCATCTCCGCTCTCCTGGCCCTTCAGGCCCCAGCCCCGGCTCGCGGCTTCGAGGTTTCCCGCGCCTGCTCCTGCCGCATCTGCCTCGGCAGACTGCTTTGTATCCCCCTGTCCCCGTTTCCCTACAGCCTCTGTCGCCCGCATTTCAAGTCTAATCTCCTCGCCTGCTCTTTGACACCCGCGGAGTCTAGGCGCGCTTGGCTTTTCCCTGTGTTTCGCACTCACCCGGACTGGATGGAGCCGCCAGGTCTGGTGCGGTGGATTTTCTGTCTCCCATTCCCGCTGCCCGAGCCCCCCCCCCCCCCGCCCCCAGACCCTTTGCTAGACCCCGCCACCTGACAGGCCCCGGCAACATAAGGCCTCAGGCATCGTGGTCTCCGAACACCTTTACTTATTTCTAGAATTCTGGAAAACTCTGCATCCTGTCACCCATTTTTAGGATGACACCTACAACTTTTCATCCTGTACTGAAACAGATGTAGAGGACATAAATGTTATCAGAATTTGACATTTGTAGTGGGCCACGTCTGAGATGGCTCCCAAGATCCCTTGAGATACACCTTTTTTATCTCCCCTTGAGTGTGGGCTGATTCCAGCAATAGAACAGGAATAGAGTAAGACAAACGTGATGGGATGTCACTTGCAGTTAGGCTGCAAAACGACCGTGGCTTCTGCTGTCCAACCTCTTTCTGGGCTGCTGTGAGCTGCGCTGAGGAGAGGCCCAGAGTCAAGGAACTGAGAAAGGCCTCAACACTCAGTAAGAAATCGAGGTCCTCATTTCAAAATTACAAGTATTAGAACATAGTTGATCAAAATAATGCAAACATGATGCAAGTTTTGATAAGTAATCATTAAACATAGTAACAAACTGTTACTTGAAATTCACTTCTTATGAAACCAATGTTTTTTTTTCCTCCTGTATCTGTGGACCAGTACTGCTTATTCATCAAATGGGACTGCGTTCAGCATTTTAATTATTTACACGTAAGCCTTGAAAACTTTGTTTACATAAGTAATTATACTAGTTTTGGACCCAAAACTAGTTACTCAATTCTTTGGACCCCTTCTGTGTTACACAGCAAAAATCACATAGCCTTCTGTCACCACATATTTTCAATGGTTTGGCAGCTGACAACTTGACTGGGTCTTCCTTTGGCTTTGGTAATGCAATATTTGGAACCCTCCTGACCTGAAAACAAAATGTCATTAGAACCCCCATTACATATCAGTGTTTGGGGGAGATTCTTTTAATTTAGTGCTTAGGAAATCTCAGGGCTGAGGAAAGGTCTTCTTTTAGAAGTGGGAGAAGGGCAAATGTGAAAAAGAGGTGAGGAAGGAGAAGATGCCTCCCATATGTGACCCCTTGACATCTGGCATCTTCCTAGGCAGGTAAGTTCTTGGGAGAGGACATAGAGCTGTCGAGGTTCCAGAAATCCATTTCCTTCAAGCTGGGGTTGTCAAACCTTTTCTGTAAAGGGCCAGATAATGAATAATTTAGACTTTGCCATATGGCCTCTGTCCAGCTGTTTCACTCTGATATAGGAGCACGAAAGCTGCTGTAGGCAATATGTAAACTAAGGGTCACTGTGTTCCAGTAAAATGTTATTTATGGACACTTACATTTGAATTCCATATAATTTTTACATGTCCCCAAATATTACTCCTTTTTTTGATATTCCCCTTCCCCATTATTTAAAAATGTAAAATTCATCTCAGTCCCTGGGGTGGTAAAAAGCAGGCCAGATTTGGGCTGCAGGCTCTAGTTTGCTAAGCGTTGCCCCAAAGCTTCCATGGAGGCATGCCCTTTGAAATGTGTATATATATCCTAGTTTGAACTTGCCACCCTGGTTTTCAACACTGGCTACATGTGAGAATCACATGAGATGCTTTATTTATTTATTTATTTATTTATCTTTAACTTTGAATTCAAATTAGTTAACATAGAGTGTATTATGAGTTTCAGGGGTAAAATTTAATGATTCATCACTTGTATACAACATCATGTGCCTTCCTTAATGCCTATCATCCAGTTACCCATCCCCTCACCCACCACCCCTCCAGCAACCCACTGTTTGTCTCCTATGATTAAGAGTCTTTTATGATTTGGCTCCCTCTTAACTTTCATCTTATTTTTCCTCCCTGATGTTCATCAGTTTTGTTTCTTAAATTCCATACAAGTGAGATCATATAGTGTTCATCTTTCTCTGACTGATTTCACTCAGCATAATTCACTCTAGTTCCATTCATGCTTGCATTCCCACCAACAGTGCAAGACGGTTCCCCTTTCTTCACATCCTTGCCAACATCTGTTGTTTCCTGACTTGTTAATTTTAGCCATTCTGATTGGCATGAGTTGGCATCTCATTGTGGTTTCGATTTGCATTTCCCTGATGCTGAGTGATGTTAGGCATTCTTTCATGTGTCTATTGGCCATCTGTATGTCTTCTTTGGAGAAATGCCTGTTCATGTTTTCTGCCCATTTCTTGAGTGGATTTTTAATTTTTTGGGGTGTAGACTTTGATAAGTTCTTTATAGATTTTGGATACTAGCCCTATATCTGATATGTCATTTGCAAATATCTTCTCCCATTCCCATAGGCTGCCTTTTAGTCTCGTTGATTGTTTCATTTGCTGTGCAGAAGCTTTTTATTTTGATGAAGTCCCAATAGTTCACTTTTGCTTTGGTTTCCCTTGCTACATGAGGTGCTTTAAAAACTATCAATGTCTGGCCGCACCCTCTCCAATACTGATTTAGTTGGTCTGGGCTGGAATCGAGGCATAATTTTTTTTTTTTTTTTTTTTTTAGTGTTTCCCAGGCAACTTTAATGTTGCAGCCTGACTTGACCCCTATTCTGATTGCCCTAGGCTCTGCCACAGCTCTCAGGATGTGATGCTGCTCTGTGCTATGGTTATTGCATTTCAGCCAGGGGAAAGCATCACCAGCATAAGATAAAGTGCAATTTGAAAGATTATAAGATGTAGGGGACCTGGCTGACTAAGTCAGAGGAGTGTGGGATTCTTGTTCTTGGGGTCATGAGCTTGAGCCCCACGTTGGGTATAGAGATTATTTAAATAAAATACATATATAAATAAATATAAAAATTTTATAAAATGTAAAAAAAAGTGGGTGTCTTCAATTGAATAAATCTTGCCTGCACGACCGAACCCTCCTTCCAGCAAAGCTCCTGGCTTCCTCACCACTGTGTTCCTCTCACCCTCGAGTGCATTGCAGGGTGTGATGTGTTAAATAATTACTTCCTGAGTGCATCACTGGGTTGCTTTGTTCATCTGTTTTTGTTTCTGGGCTCTTACTTTTCTCTCTTCCCTTCTTCTCTGTCCAGACAGAGCCTCATTCTGAGGAAATAGGAGATGCTCAGTAAGCATTTGTGGATTCATTGACTGATTGTGAAAGGAGTGGTAGGAAGGTGTCAGGCAGGAACTGAAGAACTTGCCAGTGTCTTTGGTTATGGAAAAAGAGAAGAAGCCCCTGCTTCCCCTCCACCCCTCCACTGGCTGAAACAGAACTTTTTATTACTTTTATGTACAGAAAATTCAACAATGTCCACTCAGCCCAGTCTGGTGGCCAGTTCTTTAGCCTTTGCATTTTCCAGCTTGGCGATGCAAGCCGTCAGCTTCAGACGTAGGACCATTGTCTCCCAAGTGGCAGCAGATCTCATCAAATCTGTCATTGTAATTGGTCCTGATGGCTTCCACCAGCTTAGTCAGAGCTCCTTTGTCTTCTGAGTTAACCCGTGTGAAGGTGACAGTGGTGCAGCTCTTCCTTTCGACCAGAAGCCCTGGCTTGACCTTCCCCTTGATAACGCAGTAGGGAAGCCCCATCTTACGACACAGGGCAGGCAGGAAGACAAGCAGCTTAATGGGATTCACATCATGTGCAATCACTACCAGCTGAGCCTTCTTGTTTTCCACTAAGGTGGTGAGAGTAGTAACCCTTTAAGGCTTTAAGGACAGGTGACCTCTTAGGGGGGACAACTTCTTTGCTGGTAGCTTTCTACTCAGCTAGGGCCAACAATCTCTGCTTCTTCTCTTGCTTTGCCTTTGGTATCTGTGGGTCTGCTTAGGCAGCTGAGTAGCTGTTTGGCAGGCCAAGGCCTGAATGAACTGGTTAATCCTGGGAGGTACTTTTAGACGTTTATAGAGAATAGCCCTTTGCCACTGCAGCTGGATGTAGTGGGGGCATTTGACAAAGTGGGTGAGGTCCCTTTTGGGCTGCATGTCCTGTCTGATGCCAAAATTCTTGGGTCTTTTCTCAAACAGGACACTGATCACCTCCTTGGCCCCTGCTTCTTCACAACATCAGGAAATGGGGCCCCCTTCTTCCCCTTCTCCTTCTTTCCTTTTGGCATCTTGGATGGCTGGAGAAGAGAGAACACCCCTGCTTCTATTACTGGATGATGACGGAATGGAGAGAGTGGTTTTTGCCATGAAGAAGATGAGAGAGTCAGAAGATAAGGAAATAGTCTCTGATTGACTGGTATTTGTCTATTATCTCCCTGTATTTTCTGCTAGTGTATAATCTCAGTGAAAGAAGGAGGGCCTGGGAGTAATTTACCACCTGTTGTTGACCAGAGCAGATGATCAACAAATATATTTTGAATGAACTGTTGAATAAATGTGTTCGCTGAGGTTTAATAAGTCTGAGAGAGATTTTTTTAAAAAAGATTTTATTTATTTATTAGAGAGAGAGAGAGAGAGCGAGAGAGCACAGGCAGACAGAGTTGCAGGCAGAGGCAGAGGGAAAGCAGACTCCCTGCCGAGCAAGGAGCCTGATGTGGGACTCGATCCCAGGATGCTGGGATCATGACCTGAGCCGAAGGCAGCCGCTTAACCAACTGAGCCACCCAGGCGTCCCTTGAGAGAGATTTTTGTGTGCAGGAAAATTATTTATAATATTGGTATCTTAATTATTACTAAACTGAGTTATGAAATTTAAGTCCCAATTTTTCCTCAAGCTTTTAAATTAAACTTGGAAATCTTGCTAGTACATGTATTAATTTAGTAATGTTCCTTTAAAATAAGAACAATCACTTTTACTTGTTTTTTGATTCATGTGCAGTTAACTCATAAATTTAAGATTAAATGGTCTTTAAACATTTAACAGTACTCAAAACTTGATTAATTATATTTCCTTAGACATTTCAAACCATATTACAAATTTTATGTGTCTGCTTCTCTTAAACATTTCTAATGCTAACCAAGTAGACTTATAAATTTGACAAACAAAGCATTTCTAAGCATTTAAGCAACACTTGCAAATCTAATTGTTAACAAATTCTAGGAGATTATTGCAGTAATGGTTTGTATCCTGATTGCTTCATACCTTCTTGAGTAATCCTCTCTCACTCTTACTCTGAGCGTGGTCATTGGAATTGCTTTGACCAATGGGACAATAGTATAAGTAACACACTGTGGTTTGCTCTCTCTTACTGTATTTGGAATCTTAGACTCCCACGTAAGGAAGCCGGGGCTAATCTAGTGGAGGATGAGAAAGCATATGGAGTAACCTTTCAACCACCTGACCTTGACCATTCAGCCTGACCATTAGCACCAGCTGGAACCAGACCAGACCAGAAGAGCTGTTGAACAGCTGACCCACAGAATGAAGAGAAATAATAAGAGATAATTTTAGTCACTAAGTTTGGGTGTTTCTTAGTGTTACAAAAACAAACTGATATTTAAACTGAAATCCTTCTTATTTGTAATAGACCTTTTCAGGCCAGAGTTTTCCCCTGAAACTTGGACTGTGCCCACTTTCTGACAGAATCTCTTTCATAGCTTCTGTACTTCTGATCTGAGTTGATGAGGTCATGAACCCTGCATCCAGATTGTAGCTAATTACTCTACCGCTGGATTGGATTCCACACCCTTCTAATATTTCTTTCCTTTATCAACTGAAGTCATTTGTAGGTATCTCTCCTATGATCATTGGGGTCAATTACCCTTATAACTATAAAGTTTGAGCTTTTAATTTATTTTATTAAATTAAAAAAATTTTAAGTATTCTCTACACCCAACATGGGGTTCAAACTCACAACCTTGAAGTCAAGAGTTGTGTGCTCCACTGACCAAAACAGCCAGGCACTCCAAGTTTGATCTTTTTATTTTATTTTTTTAAAAGATTTTTATCCATTTATTTGACAGAGAGAGAGACAGCAAGAGACAGAACACAAGCAGGGGCAGAGGGAAAGGGAGAAGCAGGCTTTCCGATGAGCAGGGAGACTGATGTGGGGCTCCATCCCAGGACCCTGGGATCATGACCTGAGCCCAAGGCAGACACTTAATGACTGAGCCACCCAGGCACCCAAGTTTGATCTTTTTAAACAAATAAATGCATTTAACAGTTTCTTGACATAATAAAAATGTCAGTGCAATACAATTAATATTAATACTAAGGTGATAAGAAAGAGAATAACACAACCATCACTCTAAAGGTCATTTTCATGAGTTGAAATTTTCTCATAGGGCACTTCCTGTTTTTCTCCTTCTGGAGTATCATTATAGGCTCATGATTTTTCTCAGATTTGTTCCAATGAAATATAATGATTATTTCCTTTTTATTCAAACTGTAGTATCTCAGCCAGCGAAAGATCGTTTAAACTTGCTCTTGTCTCCTCAGTGTTGCCCCAGATGGTCTGAAGCATCTCATTACCTGGAAATAAAGTATTTTAGGCAACAAAGATGGAATCAGCTACTTTTCACCAAACGTTGGTTATTTCAGTGATATATTAGAGACCCCATTCAGGGACTGTGGTCCAGAAAAAGATAATCGTTCTTCTGAAATATGGTCAGAAGGGACACAGGAGCCTGACATTTTTTTCTAAAAAGATTTTATTTATTTGAAACAGAGAAAGAGAGAGTGCGAGTGTGGTGGTGGGGTGGAGGGACAGAGGGATAGGGAGAAGCAGACTCCCCATTGAGAAGGGAGCTTGATGCAATGTGGGACTCCATCCCAGGATCATGACCTGAACGGCAGACGCTTAACTGACTGAGGCACCAGGCACCCAACAGTAGCTCGACATTTTATCTCAATGCCTATGTCATTTCTCCCATTTCATCTCATCAAACAGGCATTTTATTGTCTCACATCAACACAAGAAGAAGAGTGAGTACAATAGATATTTTCAAAACTTTTATTACAGCATATTGTTGTAATTGTTCTATTTTATTTAGCTATTGTTGTTAATCTCTTACTGTAAGTAGTTTATAAGTTAAACTTTATCATAAGTATGTATGTAGAGGAAAAAATAGGTACATAGGGCTTGGTACTATCTTGGTTTCAGGCGTCCACTGGGGGTCTTGGAATATATCCCTGTGGATAAGGGGGAGACTATTATACTTTTTAAAAGTAGGAGTTCATAATGATGTCTTCAATACAATTTCCACTTTACCTAATCTTTAGCTGTTGTTATGACATTAAAATATTTTATTTGCAACATATATTTTTAAATTCAATTCAGCATTTCCAACTAAATTTAGCAGAAGAGTTCTAATTTGTTGAGCATATTGGTCACATTTTACGGAGCAGATTGAAAGATAGAGAAGTACTACTTAAGCAGAGAGTTCCATCAAATTCTATAAACGATTAGCTTTGCTTTCTGTGAGGCAGAAACAGATGTATTGGGATTTCTTGCCTTTATCACTTACCTTCTAGGCACAGGAACTTCCCAGAATCCCAATCACCAGAATGTACCTGCAGGATGTCAGCACCATTCTTCTCAGACGCATGTTCTTAGCAAGGATGGAAATTGCTGCTTTTCCTCTATTTCTAAGACAGATTCAAATTAGAATAAGAAAGAGTTATTACCAAAAAAAAATTTTTTTAAAAGGCATTCAGTCCAGGGATTGTTAAGCTGAAGTCCATGGATAAGTTCTAGGAAGTTTATAAACACTCAGTAATAATTTGCAAAATGTTTATGTGTTTATGTCTCTTTCCCTGGAAAGAGAATTCATAAATTTCATCAGATTCTTAAGGGGGTTTTAGTATTAACAAAACAAAAATAAAACCACCACAAGCGCAACAACTAAACCACAATACTGATTTAGTCTAATAATCTTTTCTCTTAGTGGTAAGTAAACGGATCAGTGAGTCACTGGCCTGACATCACAGTTTGTGACAGAGCCTATGACAGAGAGAACCAGGTGGTAAGCTTGGTAAAGAAGTTAGAATTTCTGAACACCTCAATGAGGGTCTTACATGAAGCCAGAGCAGGGAATCATTACATCCGAGAATAACTGTTTAATTTTTATTTTAAAAAGGGAACATTGAGATTTGAAGAGAGGGAAGGGATATAAATGATGGAACAGCAATAATACTGGGGGAAATTGCACAAGATGAGTCAAAAGAATCAGAGGCTTAAAAGTCATTTTCATTTCTGAGCGACAGAAAGATGTGATGAGAGGTATAGAATTTTGTGTAAGTGCTTGTAATAACATGGGTCGAGATCAGTGGTCATTGTAAAGGAAGTAAAATATAAAAACATTTGCAGAATATTTCTCATTCCAAATCCAAGTAGGCTTCTTTATAGGAATTGACAAAATAAGTCAATGGGACATAGAGATTCCAGAAATCATGCACACTTATATGGCCATTTGATTTTTGATAAGATGCCAAAGCAATTAAATGGGAAAAGAAGTCTTTTAAGGAATAATACTGAAACAGCTGGGGATCTCTATAGAAAAAAGTATACTCCTACCCAACCTCACACCATACATAAAAATTAATTCAAGAGGGATTGTAGATCTAAACATAAAAGCAAAAATTGTACTGCCTCTAGAAAAAAAACAGAGGAGAATGTCTTTGTGACTTGGAAATAGATGAAGGTTTCTTAGGATGCAGAAAATAATAACCACAAAAAAATATGATAAATGAAATATAATGAAAATTTAAAAATTTGTTTATTTTTCAAAGAGCTGGAGCAAATAATCCTAAAATTTGTATGGAATCAGAGGAGACCCCGAATTGCTAAGGAAATGTTGAAAAACAAAAACATAACTGGCAGCATCACGTTACCCGATTTCAAGCTTTACTACAAAGCTGTGATCACCAAGACAGCGTGGTACTGGCATAAAAACAGACACATAGACCAGTGGAACAGAGTGGAGAGCCCAGATATGGACCCTCAACTCTATGGTGAAATAATCTTTGACAAAACAGGAAAAAATATTCAAAGGAAAAAAGACAGTCTCTTCAATAAACGGTGTTGGGAAAACTGGACAGTGATATGTAGAAGAATGAAACTCGACCATTCTCTTACACTGTACACAAAGATAAACTCGAAATGGATAAAAGACCTCAACGTGAGACAGGAATCTATCAGAATCCTAGAGGAGAACATAGGCAGTAACCTCTTCGATATTAGCCACAGCAACTTCTTTCAAGATATGTCTCCAAAGCCCAAGGAAACAAAAGCAAAAATGAACTTTTGGGACTTCATCAAGATCAAAAGCTTCTGCACAGCAAAGTAAACAGTCAACAAAACAAAAAAGGCAACCCACGGAATGGGAGAAGATATTTGCAAATGACAGTACAGACAGAAGGTTGATATCCAGGATCTATAAAGAACTTCTCAAACTCAACCCACACAAAACAGATAATCATATCAAAAAATGGGCAGAAGATATGAACAGACACTTCTCCAACAAAGACATACAAATGGCTATCAGACACATGAAAAAATGTTCATCATCACTAGCAATCAGGGAGATTCAAATTAAAACCACATTGAGATACCACCTGACACTAGTTAGAATGGCCAAAATTAGCAAGACAGGAAACAACGAGTGTTGGAGAGGATGTGGAGAAAGGGGAACCCTCTTACACTGTTGGTGGGAATGCAAGTTAGTGCAGCCGCTTTGGAGAACAGTGTGGAGATTCCTGAAGAAATTAAGAATAGAGCTTCCCTATGACCCTGCAATTGCACTGCTGGGTATTTACCCTAAAGATACAGATGTAGTGAAAAGAAGGGCCATCTGTACCCCAATGTTTATTGCAGCAATGGCTACGGTCGCCAAACTGTGGAAAGAACCAAGATGCCCTTCAACGGATGAATGGATAAGGAAGATGTGGTACATATACACGATGGAGTATTATGCCTCCATCAGAAAGGATGAATACCCAACTTTTGTAGCAACATGGACAGGACTGGAAGAGATTATGCTGAGCGAAATAAGTCAAGCAGAGAGAGTCAAGTATCATATGGTCTCATTTATTTGTGGAGCATAACAAATAACATGGAGGACATGGGGAGAGGGAGAGGAGAGGGAGTTGAGGGAAACTGGAAGGGGAGATGAACCATGAGAGACTATGGACTCTGAGAACAACCAGAGGGTTTTGAAGGGGCGGGGGGTGGGGTGGGAGGTTGAGGAACCAGGTGGTGGGTAATAGGGAGGGCACGTACTGCATGGAGCACTGGGTGTGATGCCAAAACAATGAACACTGTTATGCTGTAAATAAACAAATAAAAAAATTTTTAAAAAAATACATAAACCAAAAAATAAATTTGTTTATTAAACACATTGTTAAGGAAATGAGAAGATAAGACATGAACAGGGAAATATATTTTGCATGACATACATCTGACAAAGAATTGATATTCAGAACATGTAAAGAACTTAATAGTGAAAAGAACTCAATTTTTAAAAATAGGCAAAGCATTTCAATAGACACTTCACAAATTAAGGTATGTATGAGTAGCCAATAAGCATATGAAAACGTGCTGACCATCCTTATTCATTAGGGAAATACAGATTAAAACCACAATGAAAAACCACTATATACCTACCAGAACAGCTACATTTGAGCATACTAACAATAACAAATATTGGCAAGGATTTGAAACAGCCAGAACTTTCACACATTGTTGGTGGGAATGTAAAATTATATAGCTACTTTGGAAAAAGTTTCTTAGGAAACTAAACATACAACTATTTTTTAGCCCAACTATTCCACTCTTAGGTGTTTTTTTTTTCCCCAAGAGAATAAGTCCCAAAAAGACTTGTATAAAAATGTTCATAGAAGCTTTATTTATAACGGCCCCAAATTAGAAACAGTCCAGGTATACACCAATAGGAGAATGGATAAATGTTGTATTTGTAGAATGGTACAAACTATTGTTGGACACAAAAGCATGACCAAATCTCAAAAATGATATGTTGGTCAAGGAAGTCTTGTACAGAAGAGTGCATACTTTTTCATTCTAATTTATAAAGTTGGATAGGTGAATAGCAGGTAAAACTAATTATGGTGGCTTAAAAAAAAATCAGACCAATGGTTGCACCACGAGGATAGGGAACCAGGACTGACTGAGAAGGATTGTGAGTAGAACTGCTACACAAGCTACAGGATGCCCAGCTATATTTGAATGTCAGATAAACAATGAATACTATTTTAGGATAAGTATTCACATGTAGTAGCTGGGGCATACACTAAAAAATTACCCTTTCATTATCTGAAATTCAAATTTGACAAAGCACCCTATTTTTTTTCCTTCTAAATCTGGCAACCCTAGGCACGAGGGAACTTTCTAGAGAGATGGTAATGTTTTATATCTTACAGGGACTTAGGTTGCATAAGTAGATATGTTTGTTAAAACTCACCTAATGGCACATCCAAAATCTCTATGTTTAACTGTGAACTTTTTCTAGAAACACTAGGAACAAGTATTGAGCTCTAGTTAATGTTGTGCATGCTGAAATGCCAATATTGATGTCTGCAACTTACTTTGAGATGCATAAGACAGATTGGGGGATGGGTAGAGGAATGGGTAAAAGGACAGATACGTGATAAAGCAAATATCACAAAATGTTAATTGTAGAACCTAGGTGATGTACAGGTTTTCAACTTTTCTGTATGTAAATTTTTAATTAATTAATTATTAAATTTTTATTTATTCTGTGTATTGAAAATTTTTTATAATAAAACATTGGGAAAAATTCAAGGGGAAAAGATTCACTATGTATAGTGTGATACTATTTTTGTGAAATGTATATACAGACACACAAAGACCGACTAAAAAGAAATGCATTAAAATGGTAATGGTTGTTATCCAGAAAAACAAACAAACAAAAAAACCTTGATGAATCCCATTAGATTGCAAAGGGATACATGATCTTTTTTCAAATCAGGCAATTGTAAGTTGTCTAAGAGGTTACCTTTAAAATGTGAGGCACAGGGGCGCCTGGGTGGCTCAGTTGGTTAAGCATCTGTTTTTGGCTCAGATCATGATCTCAGGGGCCTGAGACAGAGTCCCACATCTGGCTTCTTTCCCCTAGGGGAGCCTATTCTCCCTCTACCTCTGCCCCTGCTACCCCCGCCCCCACCAACTTGTGTGTGTTTGTGCTTTTTCTCAAATAAATAAATCTTAAAAAAAAAAAAAAGTGAGGTGTTCCATTACTGTAAGACTCTAAGAAAAGCCTCATCTTGTCTTTGTGGGGCTCAGGGAGGATTACCCCTGAACCAGACCCCGCTGTTTTGACATAATTCAGAATCTCTATCACTGGAATCTGTAACCCATCTGAGCACCTAGCTTTGGACTGAGTAGTCCCAGGCAAACTGAAATTGTTATTCTCATCTCCTTAATGTGGTTAAGTATAGATACATTGCTCTGAAGGTGTAGAAATGAGCAGAGATTAAAAAAAAAAAAGTACAGCAAAATCATGATAGTACTGCTTTGTGTTAGGTTTAAAAATATTTTGGAAATCATTGTAGTAATTCATATGTATTGTTTCTTTTCTTTCTTTCTTTTTTTTTTTTTTTGGTCTTTGTTCTTTCTTAAGGAATTTGAAATTTGTAGGAGAATGTCATGTTAGAGAGTCTGACATAATATACTTGTGATAGTACTTTAAAACCTTTAAGAGAATTTGATATCAAACTTGTGGGTTATTTTGAAATATGTAAAGAGTTGAATGAGAATAGATTTGGATAATTTGAAATGTGTTTAAGAATCTGATTGCTGGGGAGCCTGGGTAGTTCAGTGGGTTAAGCCTCTGCTTTCAGCTCAGGTCACGATCTCAGGATCCTGGAATCGAGCCCGGCATCTGGCTCTCTGCTCAGCAGGAAGCCTTCCCCCTCTCTCTCTGCTTGCCTCTCTGCCTGCCTCTCTGCCTTCCTGTGATCTCTCTGTCAAATAAATAAATAAAATCTTAAAAAAAAAAAAAAGAATCTGATTGCTTTCGGGGAAGCCTGCATGGCTGAGTCAGTCAAGCATCTGACTCTTAGTTTTGGCTCAGGTCCTGATATCAGGGTCATGAGATGAAGCCCCAGGTCAGGCTCTGCCCTCAGCAGGGAGTTTGCTTGAGATTCTCTCTCTCTTCCTCTCCCTCTGCCCCTCCTCCTTGCTCACAATCTCTCTCTCTCTCTCAAATAAATAAATAAATAAATACATCTAAAAAAAAAGTCTGATTACTTTTGTAATGTGTTCAGATTTTAGATAATTTGATTTATGGAATCTTTAAGACTTACCAAGTTCTAGGAAAGGAGTTTAAGTGCTTTGGATAGTTCGGTTGGAAAGAAATGTAAGTCTGTCTTTTTAGGAGTTTGATGAGCATAGGTACTGCTTTCATGGCTGGAGTTCGAGATGCCTAGAAAACCCAGGTATCCAAACTTGTGAATATATTTTCCCAAGACATAGATTTTAGTTACTCTTGAAGAATTCTGTCCTTAGCTGGCAGAATAAAATTTTAAGAGAATATACCATTACATAATCAAATTGATTTCCAGAGTGGGGAAAGGTCCCATCTGTTTGTTGGCATCTGAAAGATTTTATGATGAAATAGATTTTTAAGAAAGTTTTGAGATGTGAGAGAGTGGGCAGGACAGAAGGGCATTTTAGCACAGGAAACACTGAAAGGAAAGGCATAGAGTTTTTCCAGGGAGTGCAAGCAGTCAAATGTGACTGGATCATGCAGGGGTTATAGTGGGAGAGTCAGGCTGCTTCAGTCATTAGGTGCAAGAAGCCATTGGTGTGTGCTGTGCAGGGAGCGCCTCTGTCTGAACTTTGCCTCTGCTGATTCACCTGGCAGTGCCATAGAAGGTGGCCTGGAGCAGCAGGACCTGAGTGCTAGAAGACCTGCCCAGTTCTTCGTCTGCTTTTTTGTTCATCCACCATCCATCCATCCATGCATCCATCCAATCTTTCATTTAGTTGAGATTTCTTTTTTTTTAATTTTAAAATATTTTATTTATTTATTTGACAGAGAAAGACACAGCAAGAGAGGGATCACAGGCAGGGGAAGTGGGAGAGGGAGAATCAGGCTTCTAGCTGAGCAGGGAGCCTGATGCGGGATCATGACCTAAGCCTAAGGCAGACATTTAACGACTGAGCCACCCAGACACCCCTTCGTTGAGATTTCTTGATCATTACATTGTGCCAGGCTCTGTGTTCAGGGGACCCACAAGTGGAGGGATATAGTCTCTGCCCTCTAGGAACTCCTTGGTATGTAGGGAAGACAGACAATGACTAGATGGCAAGGAGGGTGGCGCATGCTCTAGCAGCCCTGTGCTCAGAAGGCTGCAGGCTACCAGTTCAGGCGTGTATGGCTCGCTGTGCGGAGAGATGAGGGCCAGTGCCCCAGAGAAGGTGGTTCTGTGTTCATGTCACCCCTGTCCACCTATGAGGTGCTGAACTATCTAGCATGGTGGCAGGGAACAAGGAAAGGAAAAAAGTGAAATAAATCACTCTGTTCTGCATTTTATTACAAAATTTCAAACCTAAGAAAAAGTTGAAGCATAGTACTACTAAGCCTGTCCCCCCACCCCCTCAATTCAATACTCATTAACGCTCTGTCATATTTGCTTTACCTCTCTCTGTGTATGTTCAGAGATGTTTGGCAGGTGGAGACATCATGATAGTTGGCCCCCAAATTTTTCAGCAGGAACCTCCTCGGAGTAAGGACAGCTCACTACGTCAACGGAATGTCTTTATCCCCTAAGAAAGTGAACACTAACTCCCTAATACTCAGATCATGGTTGAATTTCTCCAGTTGTGACGCTAAATGCTTTTACCCTGGCTTTTTCAAAACCACGGTTCATTCAAGTTCCACATATTGCATGTGGCTGATCTCTTTATATCTAGAACAGTTCCCTTGCCTTTTAAAAGATTACACTGAATTAAAAAATATTTTATTTATTTGTTTGAAAGAGAGATAGAGAGCACAAGCAGGCAGAATAGCAGGCAGAGGGAGAAGCAGGGGCTCAATCCCAGGACCTTGGGATCATGACCTGAGCTGAAAGCAGACTGCTTAACCGGCTTAGTCACGCAGGCGCCACAGAATATTCCACATTTTTATATTAGTCTTACAACTTCCTTGTAGTGTCTCTTAGCATGATATTTATTTTGATTTATTTATTTGAGAGAGAGAGAGCATAAGCGTGGGTGGTGGGTGGCAGAAGGGAAGAGAGAAGCAGATTCTTCGATGAGCAGGGAGTCTGACGTGGTACTCAATACGAGGATCCTGGGATCATGACCTGAGCCGAAGGCAGATGCTTGACAGACAGCCACCCAGGTACCCTGCATGATTTGTTCTATTCCCCATACTTCCTATAAACTGGAAGTGAGGCCAAAAGGCTTGATTTTATTCAGGTTAAATCTTTTTGGCCAGAATAACCCCCAAGCAATGCTGTATATTTTAAATGACACCACACTGGGAGACCCAATAAGATCAGGTTGTTCCCACTATTATTTACTTTTATTTACTTTTTCATAGCTTTATTAGGGCATTCACAGACCATACAATCCCCTATCTAAAGTGAACAGTTTGTGCTTCTCCGTCATCTCAGGGCTGCCTAACTCTTCCTATTACCAATGCTAAGTGTGGCCACCTGGTTGAAGTGGTGATTGCCAGGAAAGAGAGACATCTAAATTTACAAAGATTTCTTGAGCTCTGTGAGTCAAACTCCGCATGGGGCACTAGACTCAGAAGGGCCAACTGACTGAGAGTTCAAGGGGTTCCCCGTGACCTTGGAGAAGACAGACGCGGGGTGGGTTGTGGGGACAGAAGTCAGATCCCAAGAAGAATGTGGGTGCTGGTGCTGTGGAGCTCCCACAGGGCAGACTAAATTTACGAGGTCTTAAAATCACATGAAAGCAAAGACTTGGGAGGTGGCTTGAAGAGGTACCATGCTGAGTGGAACTTGGGCTGGCTGCCACCCCTTTCCTCCACCTGCCATAGACCTATGTGCCTGTACGCTCTGCCCCACTGCTCATCGACTATAGTTCCAAGTTTGTATAGATCAGCTTTACGGACAAGTTCAGGAAACCCAAAGGCTGGGTAGGAGCAGATGGGAATGTAAATGGAGTTTGCCGAGTGCAGACCGAGCGCCACACCGGGGCCTGGCTTCCCCTAGCTGTGTCATTTAATCCTTACAGCACCCTGTGAGGTGGGCATGTCATAGAAGAGCTAACAAGTTGGGAGAGATTACTAATTTTTTTCTTTTTTTAAGAGAGAGAGAGCATGTGAGAATGGGGTCAGGTAAGGGACAGAGGGGGAGAGAGATAGAGAGAAAGAATCACAAGCAGGCTCCATGCTGAGGAGCCAGACCTAGGGCTTCACCTCACAGCCCTGAGATCATGAGCTGAGCCAAAATCAAGAATCAGACACTTCACCGACTGAGCCACCCAGGTGCCCTGAGAAATTGCTAATCTACCCAAGGTCACATAGCAGGGTTTTGGGGGGCACATGAATTGAGTGTATCAGTTTTGAAGCATGATCTCCATGCCTCACTGCCTCCTGGGGCCTTTAGTCCTTGAGCCCTCCTGTCTCCCAGCCTCCCAGCCCAATGGTCTCCCCTTCTCTACCCAGTCTGAACTCCAGGGCAGTCGCTGGGACTCTCAGCACTGAGCCAGGCATCTCTACGGAGCTGGGTTGGGGACCACAACAGCGAGCATTGGATTCACCCAGGGTCATGGTGTGCACAATGCCCAGTTCCAGGAAACACTATCAGTACTAGAATCTCGGTGAACGGTGCCCCCTGATCTTGTGCGGTGCACAGCATAAGAACCTGTAAGTGAGGTCCCAGCGAAGGTTTCTTCATCCCACCCTTCCTCCCATTCTTCCTTTTTCTGTTTCCTTTTTTTGTGAGGAAACAGAAAGGACACATGTGAGAGCAAGTTTACAGTCGGTGTGATTAGACCCGGCTACCTGGTGCCTCCTTGTTCCTGGTGGAGTCAAAACTGAAGTTCGTTATTCTCAGCAGTCAACAGAGAATGAGGAATCTTCCAGGCCAGGGGTGGGAGGAACATAGGCCTGCTGCTTTCTCTACTGTTTTTAGGCTACCAAAGCCCGAGAACTCAGAACCTCCTGTTTTGTACAAATCCCAGGTGAGTACATGTGTGGGGTCTGGGATGGCCTAGCCATCCTTCTGCTCTCCAGAAGGTGGGAACATGTGGATGCCTTTTACCCCATCCACAGCTGATCAGGGGATGGCTGTTTGGCCTGCCTTTGTGTTTGCCTGGCAGTTTCCTTGCAGGAACCTGAGCATGACTTCTTCTGTTTCTGTGCAGTTCTTGGAGGGTTCCTCCTCAGCGCTCATGGAGGGGGACTCCCCAGGGCAAGACTTTGCGGGTCCCGAGCCACCTTTGAAAATTGATGCCCACCTCAGGACACTTTGGCAGTGAGAATATCACCAGGAGCAGCACAGGCCCGGGCGTGATCTCCACCTTCCTCCCTGGCATTTGGTCTTCTGGAGCCATGGTTGGTAGTGGCAGCTAAGAGTTCACAGACCGCTGCCCCTGCAGCAATTGTATTTATTTTTTTCCACCTCGTATTGTCCTTGACCTTTCTCAGCCACTCGTTCTACATTCTCTCAGTTCTCTGAAATTACCTGATTCCGCCGATTCTTGGGTCAGATATTAGTTGGATGTTAGTTCGGCTGGGGCAGAGACATCCAGGAGAATGCTGACTTAGACACTGCATTTCTGTTGCCTGTAGAAGTAAGGAGACTCTGTTTTGGAAACCTTCAGGGGGCCAGAATCCTTCTATGCTTTTATTCCTGGGGGAAGGCCCTTCTCTGCATCTGGGGACGGCATTTCAGCGAGTGGGAAAGGGGAAAGGGAGAGGAAAGGAGGGTCCGGAAGTTGCCACCTCACCTGCTCACATCCCGTTGACCGGGGTGTTTCTGACAGCAGGAGAGGTTGGGAAATACAGTCTTATTAAGGGAAGCTATGTACCCAGCTCACAATTCTAGTCCTATGAGAAAAGAGCGGGATGGCAGTGTCTGCCACACACTGGCTGGGCTCTTGGGACCTCTGGTTCGGTAGGACAAGGCTGCAGGTGGTGGTGAAGCAATCCTCCCACCTGCTCCTGATTGTCTGCAGGAGCTTCCTCCTATCGCCGGCTGCTGTGCGGCCGGAATTCAGACTGGCCCAAACCCATGCTACAGGGAAGGTGACTGTGAGATTATGGGATGCTTGTGTTCTGGCCAGAGTCCACCATTCCCTTAGACAGGGCACTGGACCCTAGCTTCACAGATCCCATAGGCACTGCTGCGAGCGGCGTCTTCCTCCGTCCCTGCACCCGCCCCTCCATTCTGAGTCAGAGGTTGAACTGAGGATGCTCCCTCTTCCTGTTGATGGCTCTTGTATGTTCCTGTTTTGATAGGAAGCATGTCCTCTGGGTTAGATTGCGGGTGTGGTGTGTATTTGCTTCTCTGGCAGTCTATGCCATCTTTTATTTACTTCCCTTGCCTCCTATAGATGCTACGATGGAGAGAAAGTCTGGACTGTGTTCTGAAGGAGTGTCAGCCTCGCACATCAAGCCAAGGGCAGTGACGTAAGTTCCTTCGTCAGAGTAATAGCTGCGGTTCTCCCACATGCCAGCTCTTGGTTGTTGGCAAGGACCCTCATCGTGCAGCAGCAGTAGCCATTCAGACATGCCGTGCCATGATTATGGTTTCTCCTGGTTCGGGTACGTTGCTTGTATATATACCATACTGTTCTAGTACGTTGGGCTCACACCTGCTGTGTAGCTATTAGACCCGTGCATTATTCATGGGTCAGATGAAGACCTATTTGGGTCCTGACCTTGAGGGTTCAACATGAGGGGAAGAACAGCAGTCAAGATGCATCCTCACACTGCCACAGCTTTATCTTTTGATGCTGGATTATGATCTCATGCCCAGAGCAGCATGGCGACATGCCTTCTGTGTCTGGATGCCTTATGAACTACAAGTCCTCCAGGTGAGATGATCTGCCTGCGTATTTCAGTGGCTCAGTGGTGTCCTTGTTAGACAGACCTGCTCTTAAATAGGAGGTATCGGTTTGCTCTTTGGTTTCCCCACAGCTCCTACCAGACAAGGACTTCCGCTTGATGATCTTGAGGGAAATGCAAGGAATGGGGAGTTTTCAGCCCCGCTCTAGCAAAAGGGACTATTCAGTATTGAAACTGATGATGAGTAGGAGAAAATGGAGACTGGATCAAACCCACACCTGCAGTCAATGCAACAACATGTTTTTTATGAAAAAGAGAAAGCTGAGAGGGGTCCCTCTGCATCCCAAGGGCCCCCAGCAAGACTTGCAAAAGCACAGAGATGAGTCTTCTTGGCTCCTGAGCACTCTGGCATCCCCGTTGTGACAGCCCTGGAATTTCTGTAGCTATTTGGGTTATGACCTCCTCCTGGCTGCTGTTTCAGAAACCACGGGGCTTATTGTCTGGGCCCTCCATTTGTCAGAGTACACACTCCTATCATAGTCCCAGGTCTTGATCATCTCGTTTATTTCTGGGGCAATGTGTGGCATGATTTTATTTAATTCAAGCTAAGGCGGTGTGGAATACATCATCTTAAACACCTCTATTTGCCAAAATGGGTTATTACTTAATTACTTACTTATTCAGCTCCTCCAGGCCCTGGGGGTGCCGCAGAGAAAAGAACCAAGTCCTAATGTAAACCAGTGTCACAAACCTCTTGTTCCTTTTTGTCTTTGATGAGGTAGTTTGAAGGGTGTTAACCACTTCTGATGGGTGGGGTCGCCAAGGGTTTCCAGGGCGGTTTCTGCACTGCACACAGGGTGGGCCTCTGACCTCCCTCCGCTTCCAACACTGCTCAGCTCTGACTCTTTCAACTGCTCTGCTTCTGTGGGAGTAGCTCCTTGCTTTGCTCAGGCTCATGCACTCTGACCTTGAAAGGAGGGAGTGAGGGGCTGTCCTGATGTCCTTACTCTGATTGAAGACCTGTTCCTGAGATGATGGATCTCACCTAGAAAACCTGAATTCTCATCCATGGAGCTCAGGGTACATTGTTTCCAAACTCAGCCTACTTTATGAGTACCTTGATGTGGGCTTCCCACCTCCTGGCTGTCCTGGGGCTAGCGCCTTACCCCTAGCAGCACACACATCTTTGTGCTTTTGCTAGTCTTGTTGGGGGCCCTTGGGATGCGAAGGGACCCCTCTCAGCTTTCTCTTTTTCATAAAAAACATGTTGTTGCATTGGCTGCAGGTGTGGGTTTGATCCAGTCTCCATTTCCTCCTACTCATCATCAGTTTCACTATTGAACAGTCCCTTTTGCTAGAGCTGGGCTGAGAACTCCCCTTTCCTTGCATTTCCCTCGTAAATTCCTCCCAAGCTCACCTGTCGCTCCTTCCCTCATTGTCAGCACCAGATGTGTCAAAGCTAGGAAGGTGGCATCCGGTTGAAGATTGGATTGAGAGGGTGGGGCCGTTCCCCGGGAAAAATCCCTTTTAAATTGAGAGGCCTTGGGCTCCAGAAGCTGCCTTTAGCTCCCAGCCCTGGGCTTGCAGGTTGTCCGGACGTGCAGAGAGTGCTACTTGCTCTTAGTTCCCCCAGGTCAGGGATGCTAGCCTACTGACCGATTCATGGAAAGCCCTACCCCAAATGTGGAGAGTACACATGTTGAGAGCCCTGCACCTTGCTCCGCTCCTGCTCTGAAGCAGCAAGCAGCACTCTGGGAAAGGCTGACTTGAACCACAGCCCCTCCCTGCCCCTGAAAATCCAGCTCATCTAAACCTCTGGGTCTAGTCCAGCCCACAGCTGAGGGCCTGAAAACGTGACATGGTGTGGGACCTTTTGCTTACCTTGAACTTACCTTGTTCGTGTCTTGAACCACAAGTCTCTCAGACAAAATCCTACCAATATCTGCCACATGGGATCTGCCGGCCACTTACAGTGGCTTCCTCTGTTCTTTTGCTGCTATTCTGCACCACCCACGTTCACACCCAGACAGGGAGTTAGTGTAAAGTGAATAGTAGATCATGACACCTCTCTGCTCGAAATATTTTGATGACTTCTTATTATTCTTTTTAAAGATTTTATTCTTTTTAAAATCTTTAAAAAATATTTTATTTAAATTTTATTTGACAGAGAGATCACAAGTAGGCAGGCAGAGAGAAAGAGGGGGAAGCAGGCTCCCTGCTGAGCGGAGAGCCCGACGTGGGGCTTGATCCCAGGACCCTGAGCTCATGACCTGAGCCAAAGGCAGGGGATTTACCCACTGAGCCACCCAGGCACCCCAATGACTTCCTATTACTTTTAGGATAAATCCAAACTTTTGCCAGGCTCCCAAGGGCCTTCATTGTATCTTCTGCTCTTACCCGGCTCTCTGGCCTCATTGCCTACCAACCCTACCTTCTCTGACCCATATGCCTCTGGGTTACTGCCTAAGCTGCTCTGCCTGTCCACACTTGTCTGCTACCCACACCCTTGTACCATTTTTCAGATCTCAAGTGCAAAGTGATACCACCCAGAAAGCCTTTGTTAGAAGATTAGGAGGGGTACCTAGCCCATGGGTTCACATTCTTTCTGTCCTACTAGCTATCTCCCCATGTTGAAATCTCCTTATTTATCTCTATCTCTCCCTTCAAGCTTCAAGGAGGTGGGTGAACATGTAGATGGTCTTATTTATTATTGTAGTCCCAGCACCTAACACAACATCTGGCACATAGTAGATGCTCAATAAATACTAGTTGAATTAACTAATTATCTTTTAAAAACCATTTTTGATATTTGAATACCTATGTTCATAGCAGTATTATTCACAAAAGCCAAAAGGTAGAACAACCCCACTGTTCACTGATGGATGAATGGGTAAGTAAAATGTGTACAGCCATACAATGGAATATTATTCAGCCTTAAGAAAAGAAAGAAATTCTGATGCATACTACAACATGGATGAACCTTAAGGCCATTATGCTAAGTGAAGTAAGCCAGGAACAAAAGGACAAATATGGTATGATTCTCTTATATGAGGTCCCTAGAGCCGTCAAATTTACAGAGACAGAAAGTAGAATGGTAGTTGCCAAGGACTCAGGGGAAGAGGAAAGGGGAGTTAGTGTCAAATGGGTACAGAGTTTCAGTCTGGGAAGATAAAAAAGTTCTGGAGATGGATGGTGGTGATGGTTTATAAATAGCATTGTAAATGTATTTAATGACATTAAACTGCATGCTTAAAAATGGTTAAGATGGTACATTTTATGTTATGTGTATTCTGCTACAATAAAAAAAAACTATGCTAAAAATCACTTTTATATAACTTCTAATGAGAAAAATAAAACCTCCAGGTAATGTTGGAGAAAGAGTGAGAAAGAGAGAATGAATTAGGAGGGGCTCATGTGGGGGAACTGTGGTCAAGATTCAGGAGCCCATAGTGGGCAGACCAAGTTTACACTCCTCGTAAAGTGTCCTTGCATAGCTAGCCTCATGGTCTCTGGATATGCCTCAAGTTACCCTCTGGCCTGCTCAAGACTGCTGCTGCTCATTTCTTTGTTCATTTCAGCTGAGATGATTGACATGAACACTTGAGGTCTTATATAACACTGTCCTTAGAGTCTGTTCCACCAGGCAGGGGACCTTAAAAGATGTTTCTTTGCAACTTTGGGAATAAAACATTATTCAAGCACTCAGTGGCAGATTGGTCTCCAAAGATGACCACAACTGTATCTCTCATCTTGCATTATTTCTGCAATGACACCCTCTTGTCGGGGGGGGGGGTCTATTTCTGTGTCCTTGAATCCAAGATGGCAGAAGTGACATTATGTGGTTCTGAGGCTAGCCTCTAAGATGCAGTGTTGTTTCTGCTTTTTTGCTCTCTGGAAGAGCCAACTGCCATGCAGTAAAGAAGCTAGAGATAAAATACTGAGTGATGAAGTAGCCAGCATGTGCAATGAGAGAGGCCATGTTGGGGAGCTGAACATGCGATATGTGAGTGAAGCTTCTTGGACTTTCCAGGTCAGGCTTGCCACCTTTAGACCACAACTTCATGGATACCACTTTTGGAACAGAAGAACTAGCCAACCAGGCCCTGCCCAGATATTTGACCCAAAGAATTTTTAGAAATAAATAAGCCATTGCTGTTTTAGGTTACTGAATTTTGAAATGGTTTGATTTGTCTTAAGAGACAACCAAAACCCCATCTTCTACCAAATTAAAAATGAGAACATATAATTGTATTGCAGAGCATTCTATACCTCCACTCAGTTTGTATTCACTGTAAAAATATTAAAATAAATAAAAAAGAAAGAAATCCACCCACAAATCCACCATGCCAATGCTTTCTCTATTTCCACCTATATGTACATTGTTCATTAGTTTAAGATAGGCATACGTAGATATCACCTCACACCAGTCAGAATGGCTAAAATTAACAAGTCAGGAAATGACAGATGCTGGCGAGGATGCGGAGAAAGGGGAACCCTCCTCCACTGTTGGTGGGAATGCAAGCTGGTGCAACCACTCTGGAAAACAGCATGGAGGTTCCTCAAAATGTTGAAAATAGAACTACCCTATGACCCAGCAATTGCACTACTGGGTATTTACCCTAAAGATACAAACATAGTGATCCGAAGGGGCACGTGTACCCGAATGTTTATAGCAGCAATGTCTACAATAGCCAAACTATGGAAAGAACCTAGATGTCCATCAACAGATGAATGGATAAAGAAGAGGTGGTATATATACACAATGGAATACTATGCAGCCATCAAAAGAAATGAAATCTTGCCATTTGCGACGACGTGGATGGAACTAGAGGGTATTATGCTTAGTGAAATAAGTCAATCGGAGAAAGACAACTATCATATGATCTCCCTGATATGAGGACATGGAGAAGCAACATGGGGGGTTAGGGGGATAGGAGAAGAATAAATGAAACAAGATGGGATTGGGAGGGAGACAAACCATAAATGACTCTTAATCTCACAAAACAAACTGGGGGTTGCTGGGGGGAGGTGGGGTTGGGAGAGGGGGAGGGGGTTATGGACATTGGGGAGGGTATTTGCTATCGTGAGTGCTGAGAAGTATGTAAACCTGGCGATTCACAGACCTGTACCCCTGGGGATAAAAATACATTATATGTTTATAAAAAAAATTGGAAGGGGAGGCGAACCATAAGAGACTATGGACTCTGAAAAACAACCTGAGGGTTTTGAAGGGGTGGGGGTGGGAGGTTGGGGGAACCAGGTGGTGGGTAATAGGGAGGGCACGTATTGCATGGAGCACTGGGTGTTAGGCAAAAACAATGAATACTGTTACGCTGAAAAAAAAATAAATTTAAATAAAAAAAAAGATAGGCATACGTAGCTAAACAATGTTGTGTTTATTGAGCACATAACATTTTGCAGTTTTTCCCTCTCTTAGCATTGTATTTTTCATTCACATATTCAACAAGCATTTACTAAGATCTGCTTTATGTCAGCCACTGAGAATTTAGAGCTATATGACTGCATACTATTTTTTCCATATATTAAATAATTTACGAAACAATTCCTGTGAAATTGCTCTTTAAATCAAACCCAAATTGATCCAGGTGTCTCTTTTCTTGTCTATTTATAATTTTAGCTCTGAAGAATTTGTGTTAATTTACAATATGACCTATAGTATCAAACCATAAAATTAAAATTAAAATTATCAAGGAAGGAAAATAAATATGCCATGAACCTAGCCAAATAGAATTACTGTAACTGAACATGTAATTCTGAGATTTCAGGCAAGGCAAAAAAAGAAGAGTGAAGCAGTCATTCTCATTGCTTGACTTAAAGCAAGCTCATCATTCTTCTAATGGGGACGGAGATCCTGACTTCCCCACCCAGGAGGGGCTGAAGGCAGCATAGATAGGTAGAGGAGGGCCAACCCTCCCAGGAACTTGGCTGGGAGGAAGAGTAGAGAGTGTTGAAGCTAGGTAGGAGAAACAGGATGTTGGTGGGAAGCTTCTGTAGAGAGGCAGAAACTGAGATTCAGGGAAGACAGGGTCTGATTCATGAGTAGGGTCTCTCAGAAGGTCCAGGGGGTGGGAAGCTTCTGTAGAGAGGCAGAAATCGAGGATACACGGAAGACAGGGTCTGACTCATGAGTAGGGTCTCTCAGAAGGTCTGGGACTCATGTGGAAAATGAGGGAGTTTCTTGTTTGGTAATTTCTTTTTGTTTTTCAATTTAAATAAGATGAGAGTTTAGGAGTGGGGTTGAGGGTTTGAGGAGAATGGGAAAGGTATCAGATATTCCTTGCTGAATCTGCTGATAGACGACTGGGGATCTGAATCCAGGAACAGACAGAAGGCAAAGGACAGATCATGACACGAATATCGCCCTGGCTCCTGACCCCATACAAACTCTCCCCACCACAAGGTAGGGGACTTGATCTGAAGGTTCTTCTACATCTGCTTTTCTGCGAGTGATGATTCGTCGAGGCTGTGAAGATAGGCAGGTGGCAGAGCCAATGGGGCAGCTAGCTGGGAGGTTCTAAGGAGTGGAGCAGTTGGCGAGGAAGCAGAGGTTTCCCGTTGAGCACCAGGTTTGACATGGGAGAGGACAGAAGAGACAGGGCTTCAGAGGTGTGGCAGCAGAAGCAGGGACAAACTACCTGGACAGACAGTCTCCACTCCTCCAGTTGCCTGCGCGTTTAGTCCCTACTCAACACATGTTACTGGAGATTTGATGCTTTAATTTGAGTTGACTGGGATTTGGCCACCAAGTTGTCTCCGAAGGAAGAAAAGCAAAGATCTGTGGGCCTGGAAACCAACTGCTTTATTTTCCACAAGAGTTGGCAGGTGAGAGTTTAGGGACCCACCATGGCCCTCCTGCTTTCTTCCCTGTCACCTTTGGGCCATGCCCTTGTGAAGCAGGTGAAGTCCAAAGTTCAGGCTGCCTGGTTTCTAATCCTGGCAGCTCCATGTGCTTGGCAGTATAATAATCATGGAGGAGTTCCTTAAGCATTCTAAATCGCAGTTTTCTTCTCTGGAAACTGAGAATAATTACCTCATAAAGTTGTTCTAAGGAATAAATGAGATAATGAACCACATAACTGTCTACTTATAGTGAGTGCCTAGCAGATAATAAGTGCCCAGTATATGTATCATTTCTCCACCATCCTGTCTACCCCTTTGGCTCTTCTCCTTGATCACCCACTGCCCTTGGTAGGCTGACCAGGTAGTCCCGCATCCATCAGCTTACTCTGGAGTCTGCCTCTCATGATGCCTATGTATGGGCTGTTTGAATGATATTGAATGAATGATGTGACCTGATACTTGGGAGTAATTTAGAAATGTTGCTGAGTCTTAGGCACCTTTGAAGGAGACTTTTTAGCACTAACTGTGACAATTTTTCAATGAAAGTCCTAAGCATCTTAAAATTTTTTATTTGTTGATTGATTGAGAGAGAGAGTGAGCAAGTGTGGGAGAGGGGCAAAAGGAAAGGGAGAGAGAGAATCCCAAGCAGGCTCCGCCCCCAGTGCAGAGCCTGACACCCTGCTGGATCTCACTATCCTGAGATCACGGACCTGAGCAGAAATCAAGAGCTGGACACTTAACTGAATGGACTGAATCACCCATGTGCCCCCTAAGGCATTTTAAAAACCCTCAGAAAATAACAAGTGTTGGTAAGGATGCGGGAAGACTGGAACACTTATGTATCGCTGGTAGGAATGCAGATGGCACAACAGCTGAGAAATGCATCGTGGTCATTCCTCAAAAAAGTTAAACATAGATTTACCATGGTATCCAGGAATTCCACTTCTCATTGCATATTCACAAGAAGTGATTGTAGAAACTCAAATGTATTTGTACACCTATCTAGTCACTTTATTCACAATAGCCAAAAAGTGGAAATAACCCCAATGTCTTTCAATGAGTGAATATTTTATCTATACAGTAGAATATTATTCAGCCTTCAAAAGGAAGGACAACTTGACACTTGCTACAACATGGATGAAATGAAGACATTATGCTAAGTGAAATAAGCCAGACACAGAAGGATAAATGTTGTATATGGTTTCTCTTAGAGGAGGTTCCCAGAGTATTCAAACTCATAGGGACAGAAAGTAGAGTGGTGGTTTCCAGGGAGTGGGAGAGGGTGGGGGACAAAGGGGAGTTATTGTTTCGGGGCAGAGCTTCAGTTTATGAAGATGAAAATGTTCTGGGGGTGGATGCAGTGTACATGTGCCTAATGCCACAGAAGCTTATGCTTAAAAATGGTCATAATGGTAGATTTTATGTTAATGTGTATTTCATCACAATAAAAAAAAGAAATTTGTTAAATACTCTAACCTTAAGTTATGATTGATCACTGTCATGTGCAAGGACGTATGTAAGAGAGGACAAGCACTGACAATTAACAAAATCAAACTAATAAAGATATTTACCACGTTTTATTCTTCTTCTTTTTTTTTCTTTTTTTTTTTAAATTTCTTTTCAGTGTAACAGCATTCATTGTTTTTGCACCACCCACGTTTTACTCTTCTGTAATGTATTTAATCCACTGGCACAGGGCTTGCCATGTATAGGTTGTCAATAAGTAGCCAGTGTTTTTTTTTTTTTTATCATTGTTACTGCTATTATTGTTTGTATTGTTCATTATTTATGTTATTATTATAATTATTATAAATAATATGTGGTGCTAGGCACCTCTGAAGAATTGTGGATGGAACAGAAGTCATGGGCAAGAAAGAAAAGGAAATGTGCTTTACTATTCTTTTTCTCTGTAGTCCTAGGGCATCTCCTGGGAAAGATACAAAGTGTAGAGATTGCCATAGGGCTTCTAGAACAACCAGACACACCTGAATTGTTAAATTCACTGATTCCTTCCACCCTTCCTTTGTTCATTTATCAAGTTTAATTAGGTCCTTAGATGTAATCATCCATACTGGATGATATGGCTGTTGTACTTGTAATAAAGTTTGATTCCTTACCTCCGGAAGCTGATAGTCTAGTAGGAGAAATGAGATATGTAATTGTAGTGCATTTGGGCATGTAACTGTAGTGCATTTGGGCATGTCCTGAGTGCACAGCCTTTATCAGAGGCTGAAACATGGAGAGAGGAATAACCACAGCATAGGGGTTGTATAAATATGTGAAACTAACTGCTGGTGGCAGATCTGAAACTTGAGCCAATCAATCCCTTGGATGTCTTCAGGGTTCTTGGCACCTGCTCCCACATTCTGACCCTGTGTTCTTCTTTTCCTGTTCTTGCCTTTCCTGAGGTGCCGTGGAGAGTTCTCCTGGTCTCGGGATGCCGTGATCCATTGAGGGTCTGAAGAGATGGCTGCAGCAGCAGTAGCTGGACTGATCCCTGTGCTACACTCGGTGGCTGGTGACAAATCCAGCTACTACGTTGGGCGGCAGCTGTGGTTTGGCTTCATTGCCGTGTATGGAGTGGTGGTGTACGTGGTGCGCATGCCCTGGGCCTCCATCCATGAAGATTTCTGGTGCCACGGCAACATCACCAACCCTTGTTTGATTGAGTGTTTTGAAAAACGTTTTAGCAGTCCTGTAGTGGGAATTTGGTACTTCTTTTTCTTTATTTTTTTGGCCCTTTTCTTCCTCATGGAATTCTTCATGGCTCAGATTCGGCACAAGCAGATCAAAGTCAAATTAGTGGAGCCAGTGGCAAGCGAAATGGAGGAAGGCTCCATGGTGGGGATCCAGGAACATGTCCCTTCCCCGAAGAAGTCCATCCTGAACTTCCACCAGGAGAAGATGCTTTTGCTTTTGTACCTTCTTTACTTCCTCCTGCAGGTTGGTGCACAGTGCGTGTTTTCTTTCCTTCTCATGTTCCAACACCTGCCCCTGGTGAGCCAAGCCATCATTCACTGCAGCACGGACAGCTGCCCCGGGCCCTATATCTGCCTGATCAGGGGTACTATGGAGAAGCGAATGTCCATCTACACCCTCGTCACCTTGTCCTTCATGATCATCCTCTTCTGCTCAGGCTTCTTCATATACAGCATCCATCATTACCTGTTAAAAGGGATTGCCAGTGCTAAGTTTTGGCTTGACTAATTTTGGAAGGTTTTATTGAGAGTCTTTCCTCCCTTGCACTAGGAACTTCGTATTCCTTTAAATATTGTGTCTGGGGCAGGGCTTCCTCCTGCTAACTTTCTTTGCTTTAGTCCTTCATGAAATAAACCTTGGATGTTCTGTTTCCTTCTTCTACAACCAGGCTCAGGTTGTCTAAGTGTGGAGTGGGTGGTACACCCTTGATAACATTTCAGAGTTTTCTCAAATGTGTTATCTAATCTACTCCTTCGCAGAAGCATTTGGCATTGGGCTTGCTACTTCATTCTTCCAGTATCTTCAAATCAGGAAGTGTTGTCATCGTCTAGGAGCTAAGAGTTTTAAAGATTCAGGGGAGATTGGTTGACTTGTACTCTGGCCTTCCCAGTTTAGGTTGTAAATACAGAGAGGATAGTTCTTCTCTACAGGAAAATTCTCAGCTGGAATGGCAGAGCAGGTTCCCCAAGCTCCTAGGTGTGGGCCCAGTCTTGCCACCTCACTGAGTCTCCAGTGAGGACTGAATATATCTGGATGAATCCCCCTGGGGAAAGGATGAGAGAGTGTGGCTAGGGTAGGAATGAGGTTTTGTGGAAGCAGTGCACTGGGTTTCTCTGTGTCCAGAATCTTGCCTTACTCCAAGACCTGGTTTATCTTGAGTTTTGTTGAAACCCAGCTCAAGCCTACACATAGGTGACTTATTAACCGTCCTTTGGACTCCCTGCTGAGTCCCGTTGTCTGCAAACGCAAGGTGGTTTGACCAGCTATGGCTAAAGCTCTTCACATCTGGAGGGAGGCAAAGATAGGGATCAGAGTGAGTCTGTTACAGAGAAGGTATGGCTGATGACCTCATCCTATGCTAAGCAGTCATCCCTAGAAGTAATTTGAATGACCTGAGGCTTGGGCTCCCTCCAGGTGCTTGGTGTATGATGTGGAACAGGGGGCAGTGCCAAGAGCCTCACCTTTTTGAGTACAGTCTGTCTTATCCAAGCAAGCATGATGTTCCCAAATAATTTAGTTGGATGTAGTTGGAATTTTCCTGAGGCTGACCATGGCAGACATCTCACGGTGGCCCCCAAAGATTTTCTGCCTCTTGGCATCCATGTCTTTGTATAATCCCTCCTTTATGAATGCAGGCAGAAACTGTGACTTCCTTCTAACCAAAAGATGTTACTCCTGGGATTATGTCATATTATATATTATTCCATTTTAGCAGGTTAGAACAAGACTTTCCCTTGTTGGCTTTGAAGAGGCATGCATGGCAGGGAATTGTAGGCAATTTCTTAGAGCTGAGAGTGGCCCCCAGCTGACTGCCAGCAGAAAATGGGGTCTTCAGTCATATAACTGCAAAGAAATTAAATTCTGTCCATAACTTAAATGAAGTTTGAAGTGTATTCCTCCCCAGTCAAGCTGTCAGATGAAAATGTAGCCCAGCTTACCCCTAGACTGAGGTTTGGGAAACCATGAGCAGAGGGTCCATGCCTGGCTTCTAACCCATGGAAACTGTGAGATAATATGTGCATGTTGTTTTAAGCTGCTAAATTTGTGGAGATTTGTTGCATAGCAATAGAAAACTAACACACTGACTTCAGGGGCCCCACAATGGTACAAGAGCCAGGGGAGGTTGGGTGGTTTCAGCATTAATGCATCTGTGGAGGCTTTTCTTCCATCCTAGGAAGCAATTCTCCTTTACTTTCTTCTAGCAGGTGTTTCAGGCACAGTTTAAGGGGCTTGTATGAGTCTTAGCAGAGAGTGTCAGAGACTGATGTGACTGCTGCTTCTGTCCCCTCTCCCAAGATTCTCACTGTCCTGAATGATCCATCTTGCTCTGCACTGGTCTCAGCAAAGTGGGATCTGAGGTCCCAGCACCTTTTGTTGCACACACAAATAAATACGTGATCTTGCTGGGCTCACACAGCCCCCACCAGGCACAAAGCTTGGCAGTTGGAGCTGCTAGATGCCACCTTCGACTCTCATTCCAGGCTGGGCATCTTTGTGCATAACTGCAGGGGCCTCTAAGGCCCCAGTTTGAAATTTAGCTGGGGTTGTGGGGAAGCCACATCCTGTGGATAAGGTTTTACCCAGTGCAAGCTTTGAGTTGTGTAGAAGAAGTGTTACCTTTTAGAAATGTGAAAATTTTCGGTGGTGAATCAGAGCCAAGTGTTGCTGTATACCAGTGCCCTGAACAGTGTTTGGTACATGGTAGGGAACCAGTAAATACTGTATGGGCAAATGGAGAGTATAATCAGGTGCTCTCAGAGAATCTTGATGCTATTTGAGAGGCTTGTGGGTAGTGGTAAAACTTCACAGGCAGGTTTATTGAGAGTCAAAACTCAAAGTCTGGTTTATATCACAAGTAAATCTTGCATATCCCCTTCCCCTGGGCTCATCCTGGTTGCAGGCAATAGTGCCCAGTCGTTGGGTTTGTGCCATCTTATTTCAAAGATTAGATAAAGGCTGTGTCAGAGGCTTCAGGTTAGCCACAAAGAAGGACAGTCTAGACAGTAATAACAGTCAGTCGACCACTACATTTGAGCAAGTATTTATCCAGATGAAGATTGTTTCAGGCAGAGGGTGGTGTATTGGTCAGGGTTCAATCAGGAACAGAAACCACACCAATAATTTGAACAGGGAGAGTTTGGTGCAAAATCTTGGTAACTAGTCAAATAATCGACTACCTAAAGGGATAAAAGAGGACTTTAAGGGATCTGGAAGTAGCAGTTGCAGAATGCAGCGTCTGTCTCCAGGGCTGAGGGAGCATGAACAAGGAGGGAATGGTATGACTGCTACAGGAATATGGAGCCAGTAGGGATGATAAAACCTACTAGAGCGTGACAAGCTTGGGTCAGAGCTAATCTGTAGAAATAGAGTGATTTGCCAGAAAGTGCAGGTGGAGCCAGTCCATAGGGCTACTTAGGTGAGTGCTACCAAGTCTTTCACACACAGAGCACCTGCTGCTGCACCAAGATATAGCACCTTGGAAGCAATTCCCTTCCTTCTACTAGTGTCTCCCAGTGTCCTTCCACTATTACCTATTTTATCTAATGAAAAATCTGAACATCAAGCCATCTGGCAGGGGAGAAATGTTTATAGGGTCCAACCCCAATATCAAAAAGCCAGGCAAAGGGGGAGAGAGAGAGAGAGAGAGAGAGAGAGAAGCAATGCATTGATACCTGGCACAGTCTACACTGTGGCAACTCAGCTTCGATATGTATCCTTCTGCCCACATTTTGAACTTTCAAACAACAATGAAACAACTCTGTTTCCACCCAACAATCTGTAGCTGTCCTTCATACAAGGAAAAGGTGCTCACACTTTCTCCAAAATGGAGACACTCAAAATAGATACTATACCCATTGCTGACTGTATTCAGTACTTTCAAATTCAGCCATAGTTCCACTGAAAATTTTGCTACCCAATGGTTAAATTATCAAGTTAATTTTCAACAACTTGTGCATGTAAGATGATAAGGGAAAGAATAAAGGAGAAGAAAATTATTACAATTTACAAATAAATATATACACAAAAAGAAAATGTGCAAAACTAATGCAATTCTTGTGACTGGTCACAAAGTCATAGTTGATATTTCTCCCTTCTTTACTCAATTTTTTCTTTGTCCTGAGCCAGAAACTTAAGTGGTAGGGTGACCCTACTGGTAGGGTGATCCAAACTGTCATTTCCGAAGCATCAGATTCTTCAAGAGTCTTGACTTTTTCTTTTGTTTGTTTGTTATAGTTTTCAATTAACCTTTACTATTGGGCATGGGAAGTATTGGGTTTCAGAAATAGTCTTCTTTGTCCCCCACTCTGTAGGGACAACTCAATTTCCCCTTGGCAGTTATGATCAATCACTCCAGCCTATAGAGTAACTTTTTTTTTTTTCTTGCCTATTGGCTCAGGGTAAGGAGCCCCAAATAGCCAAGAGGCAGTCTCATCTTCCAAATCAATGGGACCACTGTGTCCTTTAAGAGAAGTATTTCCTTATTGGGAAATAACACCTCCAAACCAGAAGAGCTCATGGTTGCTGGGGGAGAAGTGAAAAAGTCTGCCAATGTTTTTTTAGGTATAATAGTGAGAGGAGCTTCTCTCACTTCCACCATTTGATTTAGAGGGTACATATATTCTGGCTGCGTGAGAGATAGCACTATACAATGGTCTCTGGTTCAAAATATATATTGCAGCCTGTGAAAAGCTTGCACCCATCTTTTCGGGGTGTTGTCTCACAATTGGTACTGTAACTGAGTTTTCAGTAAGTTATTCCACTTTTCAATTCAGCCAGCTGCTTCTGGGTGTTGGGGTATTGTGGGAAGATTCCATGGGCATGAGCCTATTGCTACTTCCTTTGCTGTAAAATTAGTCTTTGATCAGATTCAATTCTGTGAGGTATATATCTATCAACCAAGCACCATGAGCCCCCACTGTGACTGGTGGAACACAGCGGTGGTTCAGATTCTTAGGAATTAACGTCCGTTCAGAGTCTATGTCTACTGATCCCTTAGTAGTCTAGGTATTTCCTTTTCTCAAGTACCCAGCCAGTCTAGTAAATGGCTATAGATATCTTCAGGGAAGTGTTAGAGGAATGTTTACTGTATATACTCTTGGCCATTCTGCAGAGGTGTCTCCTCTTCAACCAGAGGTCTCTGGATCTGTGAACTGGTTTAGGACTGGAAACTGGATGAGAGGTCATGAATCTCCATTGCAGTGACTCAAACCAAATCTTTAACCGACAGAACAGAAAAGAACATAAGTTTTAGATCCAAGTTGGCAAACTTTTCTGACAAAAACCAGAGTAAAAATTTAAGCTTTGCAGGCCAAACAGTCTGTCACAACTACTCGACTCTTCGGTGTAGCAGGAAAGGAACCATAGACTACATGTAAAGAAATGCATGTAGTTGTGTTCCAATAAAACCTTATTTATAAAAATAGGTGGAAGGCTGGATTTGGTTCATAGGTCATAGTTGACTCCTGCCATGGATCTAGCAATATTTTAATAGGTGATTTCTTTCATTACTATAGGATCATTTAACCACTACTTGAGATCCCAACTGGCTAAAGCATTCTGATTACCTTTGCTCCTGCTGCCCTTTATAGTAAATGTGTTCACCTTGTCAGACAGTTATATGCTGCCTCTTGGCTTCTGTTACTCTGAGATTCCATTAATTAATTAATTAATTAATTCCATTAATCCTGTTGAAATCAGTGCAGCACCCCACTGCCATGGCCATATCTAGTATGCAGTATAAATGCAGGTAACTATAGAGCTATGAAAGGATGTAGGTACTCCTTTACTAATTTATTTCTTAAAATCTTATTGGAGGGAGGGTCTTCTGAGCCTTCTCATGGGATATGGTTGAGGGGTTGGGTATACATTTGCACATGATAAATACACATCAACATTCCCATCTTCCTAAGTCTTCGGATTCCTTCCTCCATATCAGGTCATGGAAACTATGGCATTTCACTCTCATTAAGCAGAGAACACTACTGAGTCCAAGAGTAAGCTGATCACCTAATCAGATGTCAGAGACGCTTCTAGATGCCCAATTTAAAATATAAGATCAGAATCTCTAGTAAATATATCATATAAATTAATTTGGTCTGATGTAGAGTTATATTCCACTCTCCATGTTCTAACTCCCTTAGAATCCACCCTCACTCACATCCCCCAGATTTCTGCCAACATATATATTAGACAAGTGTTTTAATTCATTTAGAGTATAAGCCATTTCCTCCTGGGTCATACTGTGCATCTGAGTCTCTGAAACATGCTGAGATTTGATCAAGCTGTGGGTCTAGTAGCAACAAGAGGTGATGATGGTGCATCTTGAGGAGGATAAGCATCTTTCAAGACATCTGTCCAGATGAAGTTATCATCGAGTTTTCCAGCAAATGAAAGCTAGTCATTATAGTACTGATCTGCTTCTACTGCAAAAGGATGCTCAAAGTGACTTGGAGATTTTAGAATCTCACTTTCACTTGCATCCTACCAGATTTCCCCATTCCAAGTTTCCAGGTCATTATTTCACATAAGAAACTTGAAAAGTTCAACTTTACATTCAACTGATGTTGTAATTCAGCCACCTGTATAGTTAAATTTGTGTTCAAAACTGGTTACATGAAATTAATATTATGTTAGAACTGCCCCTGGAGCTATGTGATTCTCAGATTATAATTCTGAGCTTTTTTTTCTTCCTGTAAGTGCTGCAGTATATTCAGGAAAATCAGTTTTACACCACAGTCCTTGTCATTACTACTGCCATAACAATAAGTGCAGCAGTCACTTGGGCTCCCAAGGTATTTGCTTTAATTAATTAACACTTCATCACAGGTGATAATTTAATTAACTGAGATGTCAATCTACGTCATGGATACCTAGCATCTGATTTCCACTAGCAAGGAACTCAGCACTGCCCTCAGATGCAAACATATAACCAAACCCATTCTCAACTCCTGTCTCTGAGAGCCTGTCTCCCCAGACCACTCCATATCAATTCTATATCAGGATCCAATCAAGAGACCGACTCCATGCTAGTAATTTGAATGGGAAAAATTTAATATAAAGAATCATAGTTCATAAACGAGGTTAACTACCAAACTAGAAGAAAAAAAGCAGCTACTCTTTCTAGGGCTGGGGGAGAGTAATTTATGGAGGAACAAAGAACATAGAAGAACTCTTCTGACCACTCACTTCAAGGCTGATTCAGACCTACTTGGTGAGGCATGGCTGCCGTAGGATCACACAGTGTGCGGGTGCTAAGGAAACTTGCCAGAAGGCATGGGCCAGAACTGGTCCACAAACATGGGCTGTTGGATGCTGGAGAAACTTGCTAGAGGGCATTAGCAGGCTAGAGCTTGTCTGGAAGGGTTACTGAGATGACCAGTACCACACCTCCTACAGACTGCTCCACTATGTGCCTAAAAATGACACACTAAATTATGAAAGGAAATCCTTTTATTTTGCAATGGCCTTACCATGTCCTTTCAGTGCCCTCTATTGACGAAGGCTGTACTGACATTGAGCCAGCTGGCAAAGGAGAAATGTTTATAAGGTTGAGTTCCAGTATCCCAGAGCAGGGTAAAATGCATAGATTTAGTGCTGAGAGGCAATAAGTTGATAACTGGCAAAGGGATGAATAATTTTGCGTGTTTAATGGACAACAAGAAGGTCAGTATACCTGAAAGTGAGCAAGTGGGACAGAGACAATGGTGGGAAATGAGGTCTGAGAAGCAGAGAGGTAGATGAAGTCAGACGTTTTAGGCTTTATAGACCATGGTAAGTCTTTGGATTTTAATCCAAGTGTGATGAGAAAGCACTGGACAGTTGAGAGCAGTGACATGATGTAATCTGATTTATTTAAAAAGGTCAGTTTGTGGATACTTGACTTCAGGCACGAGAGTGGAGATAAAGGAGGTTCTGTCTACTGAGTGCCAGCTAATCCACATGCCATTGTCTCTAGGTTACACTCTCTTCTGGGTTCTAGCCAGGGTGATCAAATGTCTCGGTTGGACTGGGACAACTGAGGGGTCAGGACTCTTTACTCTCAAAAGTCCCAATTTTAGACAACATACTATAGGGCCACCCTAGTTCTGAGATACCTCAAATTCTCTCCTTGTCTGAAAACAAACCTGACACTTCGAGGTTGTTAAGTGGAATTTCTAGGGGTGACTGCCACTCACTGCTATGTTTGGAGAATGCCTGAAGTACAGGCAATTCCACAAGACCCTCTCCTCAAACACCCAGGAGTCTTCTCTTCCTTCATACTACCAGGTCCCAGCCCATTAGTCTACTTTTGGATGCAGAGTGCTGGCATTCCTCTAACTTAAGATGCTCTAGAGAGGACTTGGGGAGAGTCCCATTGCCAATAGATTGACTTTGAGGACCACCGTACCCTCAAAGGAATTTTCAGAAGTCTTTCCAGTTTCTTAAAAAGAGCTTAAGATGAAAGTCATGTGCAGGAGGTCAAGCCATCTTTCATTTCTTGCTGGACCTTCAAACAGAAGCCAAATCATCTCTTTATCTGACCTCATCGCTTCCCTAGTCAATTAAGAATTCCTGTGTGGGTGAAGTAGAAACTTGCCTCATTATGCCTCTGGTTCTTTTATATAAATGGTTACGATCTTGCACATTTTGTCATACTTTCTCTTCCCTTCTCTGCTTTTTCTCCTCAGGACTGACAACCATTGCTCCCATTTCCCATCAAAACCTGCTAGCAAATCTTTTACTTAGACCCTCAGACCGTTGGTTTCCTCTGGGATGTAATGGAGTGAAAGAAGCTTAAAAAGTCTCCTCTCCCAGGGAACTTGCATTTTAATAGATATCAGTCTGATACCAGTGGTTTGCAGTATTTGGCCTAATAAGAACAACTTGGAGAGCCTGCTAAAATGCATATCGATGGGCACCAACCGCCAAGTACCTGATTTGATAGTTTTGGGGTAAGGCCAAGTTTGGGGGTAAAACAAGAATCTGTATTTTAATAAGCATTCCAAGTGATTCTGCTGGGTGGTTCAGAAACTATGCTTTGATAATATTTCCCAAAGTTAAAGGGAGGAGACACTAATGCTAGAACTGCATGTGTCAGTTGTGAGAGGAGAAGTTTTTTTTTTTTTTTTTTAAGATTTTTTTATTTGACAGAGAGAGATCACAAGTAGGCAGAGCAGCAGGCGGGGGGCGGGGGGGATAGGCTCCCCGCCAAGCAGAGAGCCCAATGCGGGGCTTGATCCCAGGACCCTGAGATCATGACCTGAGCTGAAGTCAGAGGTTTAACCCACTGAGCCACCCAGGCGCCCCAAGAGGAGAAGGTGTTATTGAGTAGCAGGAACTATGCCACACAGAAAATTACATACCAATATCTTAAACCTATTTTCTGATTCTAAAATTGTGTCACATCGTCGAAATACCTGGGCTAAATGGTCAACCAATTTGAGGGGAGATTTTGATGTTATTTAAACTGCTCAAGAGTGCCAAATTCTGCCCTGTCTCTCCTTTGTGGGTTTCCCCAGGAAACTATATATATATTGGACTGTAGCCAACTAGAAAATGCGTGCTACTCTTTTATTAGATGGAATAATGTCTAATCATGTACAACATAGCGCTCTATGAAGGCTGGATTGAAGCCCGTCATTTTGGCTCATGGTAAATTCAGGGTCTTCTTGTCCCCACCCCCCACTTTCTACAGCCTAATTCTTGGGGTAATATACCCATAAATGCTGTGAAGAGCAAGATATTGAGACACTGTTGAGCCCAGTTACCTGGCAAGCCATATGGAAACAAGGAAAGAGAAAGATTATAAAGAAGTAGAGGTTTGTAGAAAGACTACTTAGATCTGCTTACTGTAATGGAGGCTGGAAAATTAAAGTACAAGTCAGTGTCATGTATGGATACTGATTTTTAAAACATTTTATTATTATTATTATTTTCTTACCATGCTGTAATCCTGCCCATTAGCAGCTGTGGCCCAATTAATATCTAGTACTCTGACCAAACAGATCAATAACCACATCTTCCTTGGAGGTGGAAAGGAAGAAATGGGCAGAAGCAGACCTGATGTGGGAAGATGATTTGCAGACCAGGCCAGACCTAAACAGCTGACACCAAATTAAAAAGCAGAAGGGATGCCTCCCTTGGGTGACACGCTCCTATGGCTATGTTTAATTCCTGCCGTGGGCTATCCTTCCCATCCTTTTACTACTATTTACTCCAAAGCATACAAAATGTAAGGGACGGTAATTTCATTTGAGGGTAAAGCCTGAATCTGTTCTAGTTAAGATGGGTTGTGACCTTGAGGGCAGGTCCTGGTAGTGCGCTCTCCCAATCTGCTCCAGTAGCTACTCTCTCCAGCCTTTCCATTCCTCTGTTCTTCTCATGAAACCTTAGACTCCAGAGCTCGGGGTTTGGGTGATGGGTTAGGGAGGATGGGCTCTGAAGAAGCAGGGAGGTTGGCTGATGTCCTGTAATTCCTAAAATGGACTTGATCATCCATGGGGAGAGGGTGGGAGGGTTTCTCTTGTTATAACTGTATTCAACTAAGACACATGGATTTCTGGGACAAATTATTTTTACACAGGGAATTATTCTGGAAGCTTTGTCGGAGCCAGTTTAATAATAAAACAAAACAAAAAAAAGAACCTGGCATTTTTAGTCTTTAAATTACTTTAATATACATAATCTTATCTCCCTGCTCCCTCCTTTTTTCTTCCTTCCCCCTTCTTTCCTTCAGTTATTCAAAACCAACTTTGTGCCTTTCCAAATATGGGGGGGGGGCTGTTCTTCTGTTTTGTAGCTTATCCATTCAATTCCTTCTATTCTATCTCCTTGTCAACTTTTGACCATTTTTCTTTAAGGAAGGAAGAGGTGGGTAAATTGCTGATATAAGGTTAGAGATTATCACTGGATTCAGATTTCATATGTTTTTCCCCATCTCCCTCCCCTTTGGAGCCTCTGAGAGGGGAATATGGCAGTTCAGCGTATTTTTGTAACCTCTAGGAAACAGCAGAAGAGGAGGGATGTGGAAGAGGGAAGATACGATTAAACCAGCGTAGACATTGTTAAGAAATTTATTTGCAATTCTTGTTTTTTGTTTTTTGTGTTTTTTTTTGTTTTTTAAATAACATCATTCCTTAGATAAAAATGCAATCTTACAGGAATATACATAGCGTCTCACACAGAGATGACCCTGAAGCTCTTCTCGAAAGGTTACCCCTTCTAGATTCCCTGGCCTTTCTCGAGGGCGAGAAGGCGCCGCAGCAGGCGAGGCCTTTGACAATGGGATTATTTGATGATTACAAACTGTACAATAGTATTTACAACAGTAAGACCATGAAGTCGTGGAGCCTGGAGAGGGAGGTGTGGGGTGCACAAGGGTGTGGGAGTGGTGACAGGCAGTGGGATGATGATGGAGGACTGTCCATCTTTCTGCGTTGCACTGAGGGCAAGCGTGATACAGATTGGTTTGGGGGCATGAAGATGGGCCTGAGCAGGAGGACATGAGGAAAGAAGGGAGGAGGGGTTGTTTCTGGAGCCTCTGATGTGGACCCAAGTTCTGCTTGGCAGCTCTAGGGTATTAAAATAAAAAAAGCAGATTGTGAGAGTAATAGACATTCTAATGCGTCACCAGCTGGGGACCCGCCACCCTATTTCTTAACGAACTTGTGTTTCTCCATAGGTTTTCTCAACTACTACCGTCATGGACTTGTCCAGATTTGTTTATGCCTTTGATATCCACGGTCTGTTTGGTCCTAGATCTTATTCCCACAAGGCTCTGGGAGAACAGCACATGTTCTGGGCGCGACAGGAAGTGGCTATGGGGTAGTGTATAACCTTGTTGAGAAACCAAGAAGTGGATTATGAATTTGGGAGAATGGGATGCAACTCTGATGCGTGGGTGGTGTGACATGTGCAAGCAGAAAAGTGCCCATAACATTTGGGTCACTGGAGTGGCCTTATGAAGGAGCCCTTTGCACAAGGTTGTTTATAACCGTCGACCCTCGTTCCCAAGTTTTTTTTCTTCTTTTAAGCCTTGATGTCATTTCTCCATGTTGGGAAATCTTAGGGGGAGGAGGCTTGGAACAGGACTCAGTGAACTGTCCTCTTTTGTTCTTCCTATGACTCTATAGAAGGGAGCCTTCTCGTTCCCCTCCCAGTGACAGACTCAGGGGAGACTTCCGGCAGAGTGTCTGAGATCTGCAGCCTTCAGCCAGCCTTGGCTGTTACTTAATGCCAAGGCTGGTGCTCGCTCACTGTCATCTTCCTCATCTTTCTGCTTATACGCTTGAGGGCTCCACGAACATCAGAACAAGAGTTCTCCAGGCTTAAACTGAGAAAAAGAACCACCCTGTCCATCGATGTCCATCCTTCAGGATGTCCAACCTTCAACATCGAAATGACCCTTCCTTAAGACGTACAACCTCTTCCACCAAGAGATTTCTTTGATAATGACCTAGGTGAAACATCCTTATGTATGAGGTACATGAGTGATTTTTAGATGGCAAATTTGCAGTAAATGTCTGATTTATGGGAGATTAAATGTCATGCTAGAATTCTTTCAAAACAGTAGGATTTTATCAAATCAGTAGATTTTATCAAATCTAGTAGATTCTGGAAAGTGGGGTGCATGGGATGTCCCCTCAGAGAGAGTACAGCTTTGAGGAGGCCAGCATGTGATCTGAAGGGAGAATATTTGACTTGGGTGATGTAACATTTTTGTTTAATTATCTAGTCTTTGTCTTGTCTTCCTTAATTCAGTAGAGAGATAGGGGATTTCTGTGGAAGTCCCAACTCTGACTCCACTTTCAGTGTTGAATTGATTTGTTCAACTCAGCTCAATATATGCTGCTAGCAATCTCTAATTCCCTTCCAGAGACCGAACAAAGGCTTTTCTAGTACACTGGAGACATGAAGAGCCTTCACTACTGCATCTTCTCTGGAGGAAGCCTCTGGAAATCACATGAGGGAGAAGTCTGCTTGTAGAAGTGGTTGTATTTCTCAATGCAGATAAATATTTAGATCAGAGTAATAATAGGGTTAGATGACAACAAATTCTACCCCAGGAGGTTACTCTGCTTCACCCCCCATGTCTCTCTGTATAGTGCTCAGCCTTCTGGGAGGAAAACCTCATTTGTGCAGAGCTCAACCCCAGCACTAGCCCCTGTCCCTTAAGGAAGTGTACGTGTGTGCCTGTGTGTGCATGAGGATGAAAGTGTGTGTGTGCATGTGTGATGTTCAAGTGTCTCCCAACCATGTGAGAGTCTGGCAGAAACCACCTGTTACATTGGTATCTGGCTTCACAAAGCAATGGTTCATTGTTTCGAAATTAAAAAAAAAAAATAGAGTTAAAACCAGAACTAGCTTCACAAAGAAACTGTTTAAGAATCTGCACATTGGACTCCTTTCAACCCTCTGTTCTTTTGACTGGACTAGGGGAGGAAGGAAAGTGGGGGCCAGGCAGGAGGCTGGAGTAGAGAGAATGGCTTGGGGAAGGGGATAACGATCCCATATCTGTTGTAGGACACATGGGTCCCTTGTCTCTTTTCCTTGAGTCTCCTCCGAGGGAGCTGATGGAGAGCCTGGATGTGGTGACTAAGAGCTTCACTGTGAGCGACATTAGGCTTCCCATCATGCCTTCTGACTAGCTGGAGCTGATTTTAGGTGGCCTGCCAGCTAATATGAGGAGAGAACACTAGTGGAGAGGAAAAACAGGGCGGCAGCTATCCCCCATCTAGCCAGATAGGTTAATTTGTCTGGTAAAACAATGATTGAAATTTCATTCTTCTCTTTTTCCAAAGTTGATGCTTGAGGCATTAGCCTCTCCTCTGTACTGGTCATTTCCACAAAATAAGAAGAGATGCATAAAGAGTCAAGACATGCTCTTTGCTTTTTCTGCATTTTCCCTCCAGTTCCCTCTGTGCCAACACTTTCCCCTGGCTGGTCTTTGAAATAATAGAACTGGCCTGCTCTCTTATCAGCAAGTACGTGTTTTACTAAACTGAAGCTTAAATAGGTCCTCTTGAAACCAGATTGCCTTTTCTCTTTGCTAAACGGTTTCTAACTCTTAGACAATGATACTTCACTTTTTTCTAGGTCCCTCGGGATGGAGATGCCATCACCCTCCTTACCAACATTTATAATTATGGTTTGATGAGGCTAAAAACGTGACTACCACGGTTATTCTGTATGGCTAAACTAGCTTCTTGTTACATGTCTTGATCTTTAGGAATGATGAAACCCTTTTGATGACTTCCAGACTCTTCATTTTCAGGGTTTTCTTATTTCTCAGGCATTGGAAGGTGTCCTCCTGTGTTTGCCTTACTATATACAGCTGAATGATCAGGAGATGTTCTGGAAGGAAAATGGCTGTGAGAAACCAATAGCTTCACTCTAGACAAGCCCCTGAGGTTTGGAAGCATGGTCACAGAATCAAGACAGTAAGAAAGCCTTGTTCCTTTGTCCTTGGACCTCCTAGTCAGAGTCAGAAGGTTTGGGGCGGGGGGATTATAATAGCCTCTGAAGCAGAGCAGAGAAAAATTCATGAAACAAGCAAAATATAGGAAAATATTCTCCTCTTTTTGCCTCAAGACCAAAAAGAAACTTCTAGAAACAGGCAGAAAAAAGACAACTGAGAATCTCTCTGCTTAAAATAGCCATGCACATCACTAGTTATTAGAAAGCCAAAGGGTGGAAATAGAAGAGTCTAGGCCATTCAGAGGACAAATAAATACCATGTTTATCAACCCCCAGAACTTACACAGCATTTCTTCAAGTCCTGTTGGTCCTCAGCCATTGGCTGCTTTCTCCTGTCACTCAAGGGTTCTCAGAAGATTTGACAGTCATGGGCAAAGTTCTGCTCTAGGTGGGGGGCAGACATCACTTAATACACTGTAGAGGAGGTTCATGATTTCATGATGGATTTTACCAGTCTGCATGATGATAGGTCTCCTATGTCAGTCCTCTACCAGTCAGTCATGAGGTCAGGCCAGAAAGACCCATCACCCTACACAGGGAACTTCCGTCTGAAACTCCTTTCCTTCCCAGCAGCACAGGGCCAGGTGCTCCTGTCACTGCTGACATTGTCCTTGTAGGGTGCAAGGCTAGCCGGTTTTCTGACAGAGCTGACTAGAAAGAAGAAGGGATCCCGTAAGTATGAGTGGTGAAGGGCAAGGGGCCACACACAGGCAGGGCTCTAGGGGTAGCTGTAGCCCATGCCACTGGCCAATGAGATCTGGTGATGCAGAAGACAAGCCCAAAAGGAAAAAGAAAGCAGCATGAAGACTGAGTGAATGTGTGAGTGTGTTGGGTGTGTGTGTGTGTGTGTGTGTGTGTGTGTGTGTGTGTGGTGTCAGTTAAGAGTCCAAATTTCTATCCAGGGACCAAATGTACAGCAAGAACCAGATAATCAATCCAAAAGTGCTCCCCTCTCCATCACAACTAAAATCTTAGCAGCACATTGGAACATATCTTGGGAAACTGGACAGAGGATACTCTAGAATGCCTTCATGGCACTGAAAAGAAACCAGGAAGGTTTGGATGGGTTGGGCTTGGAGAAACAGGAAGAAACCCTCCTGCTTCTAGACTGTAAATTAACCTGGGAGTATCTGGCATGTTTCTCCACTTTTTTATCGATCAGTCCTTGAAAGTGAGACTCGACTTCACTGGGGAATGGACTTTCCCCAGCTTTAATTTCTAGGTTGCTCACATAAGGGCTGAGAGTGCACTGGGAATGGAAGACATTCCAGTCTGGTTAAATCCTGGTTAAATCCTGGATGAATGTTTGGGTCCTGTTTTCCCCAAATCACTTCCTTTTCAACCATGATTGTTGAATCTATTTGAAGGAAACAGCACTGATAAGCTGATGTTCTAGGCAAATGTAACCAGGTATAAGAGATGCTCCCACAGAATCTCCAGTTCCACTATCACTGTGACCTTCTAACGGGTCCTCCCTGGTCCTGGTCCCCTCCATAGCTGCCACACACACTAGGGTGGATCTGGAGGAAATCCTGCTTCAGAGCCAGGAAGAGGAAGTGAGTAAGACAGAGCTGACTTTTGGAGGGACAAAGGTTTTACCTGGTGGCTGTTCTCAGGCCCCTGCTGTCTGCATTTGGGTAGAGCATTTGCCGGAGGGAGGATTCCCTGCCCTCCAGGCAGCCCGACTCTAGTTCCATCCTCTCAGTCAGTGTAAGCTTTTCTGAGGAAACCACTGAGGAAAGTTTGCAGAAGTGGCAGAAAAGCCAGCCACCTCTCCCGTGCGGGATGTTGATGCTCATGGTGCAGGACTGCCCCTAGATAAAGTCCAAATCAGAGAACTGGAGCAGAGTGGATAGAATGAAGACAGGAATAAGACATGTCCTGGTCTCTCAAAGCAAGGCGTAGTATGAATATACTTATCATATAGTTTTGGAAAAATGGAGGGAAACAGAAGCGAACACAAGATATGCAAAACAGTAATGTCCAAACCTGTTTGTGGATCGCAGAATAATGATTTACACCGGTGATGCTTTTGCTCATTGTACAAATTAAAAGAATATCCGTTCCCTTTCCCCCAACCACATATAGAAAAGCACTTCAAAGTTCAAGGGTAAAGCTTGTCACACTCCAAATACAAAATGATTTACTTACATGCAGCAAAATATACAAGAAGTGAATTCAAAAACAAACTTAATTCAATTCATTATATTCGCTTGGCACAATTGCAATTCAGTTTTAAAAAAATATTTGTAAAATACTGAAACTGACCTGAATTCAAGTATAACAGTTTCTTCAACAGAAACATTATCAATGCAATAAAACATTACACGGAATATATCGAAGCAAAACGCCTTCTTGAGTTTTTCCCTTAAATTTCTCTGTGTGTGTGTTTTTTTTAAATACAGTTTTAATGCCAACACAACTCACAATTGTATTTTTAAAATGAATATTATTGCATTGTTTTTGCATATCTTGTGGGACAGAAAATGCAAAGAGTTACTGATTCCCATTTCAGAAGCAGAGACAGTGGTTTGTTTTTGCTTTCAAATGGCCCCAGATTCAGAGCTCCCCACAGTTAGACCAGAAAGGGGGAGTTACACAATCATTCACGCATGGGCGTACTCTGTAGGTGTACATACACACAGACGACAGGTGCCCAGACAACCCACCACACACACACACACACACACACACACACACACTCAGACTCTCTCATCCAAGCTTCCTCTCTCTGGCACCCGGAAATACACCCCGCATTAAAAAGAACCCAACTCAATCACCCATATGTGCAAGACCATATCAAGTGCATTACCTTTAAATTATAAAACCAAACCAAAAAATTTTTTGTTACTACCTACGGAAATTATAACACATTATTGCGCATACACAATGGCTGGTAAAACTTGCCTACGGCGCCTCCACTGAGCCTACCGTAGGAAAAGAAAACCACAACCGTTTAAATAATACAGTAAAACCAAACCCAATTTACATTTGCAAAGGTGAAAACAGTAAGGTGGGTGGCTACAAAGCTTTGTAAACACTTCTTCCGTCCCTCCCCCTGGGAAAACAAAATTAAAATAAAACCAAAACAAAAAAAACCCCCAAAAAACGAAAACTGCAACATGCTGTCAAGAAAAACGTCAAACCGCAAAACAAAAGAGCGCTCAACAGAAGCTCAGCACCACCTTGTCTCATCAAGGGCGGGCTGCTCCTTCCCTGGCAGGCGGTGCCAGTGCCCCCCTCACCCCGAAGCAGACCCAGCCGATGGTCTGGAGCTCGGTGGGCCTGTGCAGGTATGGGGATACTGACGCAGACAGGGCGGGTGGCCGCGGAGCCTTGGCCTTGAGGCTGCCACGCGCCCGTTGCGCTCCGCTCCCGTTTGGGTTCCTGAGCTCCTGTCGCTACCTCTTGCTGTTCCTCCTCACTCTCCTGGACGCTGCTGGGTCCTCGCTGAAGTCACACCCCTGCTTCCTTCTGCAAATCCACAGGGCCCTGGCTCTATGGAGACAGTGAGGCTCATACAGAATATGTGCAAAATGATTTTTTTTTTTTTTTTTTTTTTTACAAGCAAAGTTGAAAGACACCCGTTTGACATAGGGTCCTTTTGGTGAGGGCTACCGCAGGAAGCTGAGGTTCTCCTTCATGCCCGGAGGGGAGGGCAGGCGTCTCTTCTCTTGCTCTCCCTCCCTGATTCTTCCACTCCTCCTCACCACTCTACCTCTGTGGACACAACACAAACTGGGGTTGCTGCCTTCTTTCCCCCCGGAAAACGGACTCTGCACACCACCCAACTCTGCGTCTTGTCCCAACGAAATGAATGAAGACGCTGTTCCGGTTAACTCCAGGTCACGAGAACAGTGAGGCACTTCTGAAACGAACCCATTAGGAACATTGAAACAAATAAAAAACCCAGCGTCTCCCCAGCCCTAGCGACTACAGGCTGCCGGCATGGGCTCTGCTGTCCTGGCGCTCCTCCTCGCTCTTCCGACAGGCCCGAGCCCCGGCGCAGCTCTCGCCCTCTTGGCCCCCTGCTCTGTCCTGCCCTGGGTCCCTGCAGTTAACAAAAGGTAGTAGGGTGCCGTTGGGGCTCTGCTGGGCACCCCCACTGAGGATGTTGTCGGCGGCATTCTCCATCTCCTCTATGGTCATGTCACAGGCATCAGCCAGCTCCTGGGTTGTGACCTCGATAAACTTGGGATCTTGAGCAAACTGCCCCAGTCCTTCTGAAATCAAGACCTGAAGTGGGGAGAGGGGGCAATGAAGAACGAAAGAGGAACGTTATTCCTGGAAGTCAACTCTTTCCTTGTGGGCTGGTGCAAGGGGCTTGTGACTGGGAACTTCGGGAAGGGAGTGTGCGCACCCGCGCCTGTGCATGTGGGCGTGGGAGGGTGGGGTGGGTGGGGTGGGGAGGGGTACTCCCAGAAGGGAGGTGACCCAGAACATTGTCCAAAGAATCAGGGGTGTGTAGGCTGGAGGAGAGCTGTTTTGGCTGGGATACTCAAAAACTGTTGTCAAATACCTGAAAATTTGGCTCACAGAGTGGCCAAGGGGGTGTTGCCAAGGCAGAACCCCATCTGCCCTATATTTTCTCCTCTCTGGCACCCCTAGTGCCCCCATATTATTCTTGCCCAGAAATCTTCACTCTCCTTTGGGGAAACTGTTAACTCGTGCCCCTTGCCCACTGCTGGCTGACTGCGTTCGTGTGGGTGAGGATCCTGGCGTAGGATGTGTGCAGAACACCATGTCTGCACCTGTCTCTGCTCCAGCTCCAAAGGCCAGCCTGAGGTCCCAGGGCTGCTCCCTCATTCCTAGTGGCTGCTTTAGTGACTGGCTCTGGGGAAACCAGCTACTGAGCCAAGGGCAGGGGATTAATAGTGAAGCCTGGAATGCCTTTCTTCCAGGGCCATTTGCCCTGCTCCCATTACTCTTTATTTCCTGTCCTGCTTATGTTTTCTTCAGAGATCCCACCCTGTGGGACATACTACATTCATGTGTATTTAGGATCTGTCTCTCCTCACCCTGGCATGGGCTCCTGAAAGCAGAAATTGTTTCTCAGTTGTTTTCCACACCTACAACAGTGCCTGTACCTGGTCGGCATTCATTCGGGATTTGTCAACTGAATGTGGATAACCAAGGCCAGGCGAAGAACAGAGTTTTGGAGCTAGGGGGCAACTTAGAAGTCATCTGGTTTAACTCTCCACTGCTTGCATGACAGCCTGATGACCAGATGGGTGTTGACTCTGCTTGCATACGTCCAATGATGGTGGGCTCACTCCTTTATAGGAAAACCCTCCTCATTTTGGGAAAGCTCTGTTGGAAAGGTCTTCCTCATGGAATCTGAAATCTGCCTGATTGTCAGGTTGATCTGTCACTCCAGTCCTGCACTTGAGATCCCCTGCCCAGGACATGAGGGACCTTACGGTAGAGATACCTACTGTGGCCTCCTAAGCCATCTTCTCTCCCTGTTTGCTTCCCTGACTCCCTCAACTAGTACTCATATGAGATTGCTTCTAGGGACCTTGCCATCTTCTTGCTGTGTCCCTTTGTGCTTGTTCCAATTTGTTGAAGTCCCCTAAAATGTGGTGCCAGGAACGCACTGGCCAGATGCTCTGGCCAGGGCAGAGGATAGAGGACCTGGAGGCATTCTTGTTCTAGAATAGTGATTCTCAACCCTGGCTGTGCATTAGGATCGAAGGGCTTTAAAAAAAAAATACCCATTTACTGTGTCCTAGGTTTCCAAAGCTCCTCAGGTTATTCTAATGCGTCCCAGGCTGGAGCACCATAGATCCTGAATTTTCTGTGTGCAAACACAGCCCAAGCCCATCCCTGCACCTGGAGCCGTCAGAGCTCCCCTCTGGCTGTACCCTGGAGCTGGGGCCAGGGGGACATTCCCTGGCCTGCCACTGGGATATGCTGCTCAGTCCTTTCTCCCTCTGCGCAGGCTGTACCCAAGCAGAAGCCTCTAGCATCTTGTGTGATCACAATTTTCTGTACACCAAGCCCTCCTTCCTGGGAGTGAGAGTCTTTCTGGCCAAGAGACTTGACATCCACTCCACTCAAGAAAGGACCAGAGACTCCCGTCCCAATTGTTCATGCGAAGTCCCCCAGGGCTGCCCTGGGCCTTCCCTTCCCCCACCTGCCAGGCGGCCCAGGGTCACTTACCGCTCCCACCAGGCTGCTGGCACTGCCGTAGAACGGCCGGCCCCGGGCCCCAGCCTGGCTGGGCACAGTGAGGGACACCGGCCGGGCTCTCCGCAGGGCACTGCTGCCCCCACCGCAGGGCGCGGGCTCCCCGGACCAGGAGCTGCAGTGGATGGACGGGAAGCTGCTGTTGAGTTTCTCGCTGGACTCGGCCCTCTCCAGCCGCAGGGTGGGGATCGGCTGCCGGGGCCAGCCTTGACTGCCGGGTGTGGCTGGGGGCGTGGCGCACGGCCTGGGGAACGTGCTCGGGGAATGGCTTCTCTGGAGGAGGGGGCTCAGGCCCGCCACTGCCAATGCCTGTGGACGCACAAAGAGCACGAGTTACCGGGAAGGGCGCGCCTCTGCTTTCTGAGCAGCTCCTGCCACCACCCCCACCCCGCCCCCGCGGGTTCCACCCGCCCGGAGCCCGCGCGCCTCGCCTCCCTGGGACGCTGCGTTCGCTTCCGCCACCCCAAAATAGATTTTGTGATCGTGCCAGTCTGAAGGGATCGCTTTCTCCTCTAAATTCGGAAAGCTGGGATGGAGTGGAATCAAGAGCGTCCCCTTCTCAGCACCGGCCCTATCACCGGGCAGCTGCCAATCCTCTGGCTTTTAGCTTTCTCATCAGTAGTCTAGAAAGAATGCTGCCCTCATCGTCTGTGAAACCAGGACACTGATGCCCTCTGTCTCCCTGTCTTGTGTGCTTGACATAAGGTCTGTGGACAAGGACACTGTGCGCAACAAAGATGTAGACAGAACCCGTACTTAGTTTTAATTTTTACCATTAATCAGGCCATGAACCATGTCCTGCTGATCCTCAGCTCAGCACGTCTCTGAACTGAGCTTTGTTTTTTTAAATTTTTGTTTTAAAAAATTTTTCAATTAAAAAAATTTTACTGCTGTTCGAATCTTACACTGTATTGTGATTCAACTATTTATACATTGTGTCCTCAGGCCCCCACTATGTTTGAAAATCCTGAGGCTGGGGCCTGGGCCTCGTGTCAGCAGGACAGAGCCACCTGCTCTGAGCTGGTGTCCGCGGGAAGGTGGCACTGGGTGGTAGGAGAGTCCAGCTGGGAGGCAGAGGGCAGGGAACGCTGCAGCATGGGTTGGTGGGGGCAGTGGAAATGCATGAAGGGGGGAGGGTATAAATAAAGAAGAGGTTCTTGACCACAGCATGATAAGAACACATGGGTGAAATGAACTTCTAGCAATTTTTAAAAATAGAAAAGAGCACACCCAGTGTCCCCCCTCCTTCCATCCCAACCAGCCTGTCAGTCTCCTCTGCCCACAGCTCTTGACGGACTCCAACTTGGGGTCCCTCGTTCCCTGGAGATCTGAGGGGAGTGTAAGGCTGTGCTCAATATTCCAGAAAGCCCAGTAGGAATCACCTGTATGCTGGCAATGCCACAAAAGCTAAGCAAAACTGTGAATACTTTGAGCTGAAATAATATCAACTTAGTTGAGCCACACTGGCCATCTTATACCTATTGTAAGCTTTGATTGATAGTTGAGTGTCTTTGCGTATTAAAAAAAAATCATAGGTGTGTGGTGAGGGAGTATACAATTAGAGAGGAAAAAACTTTGGGAAATTTGAACCCTAATTTTCCTAGAGATAAGGGACTGGCCTTTGATTCTTTGAGGCTTCCATTAGTTCAAAGATACTGAGAACATGTTAGATACGGATGTCTTGGATTTCACTGGCTCAGCTGGAGTCGGCCATGCCAAGGGCTATTTCAACTATCGGATTTCTCTGGACCTGTTTTCCTGATCATGTCGCTGGCAGATTCTTTGATCTTTTCTATATCCAGATATTCAGGTATCTTGCAACTCTAGGTGCTGATGTCTGCAGAGGGAAGGTCTGTGCCATTGTAGGAAGAAAGGTCAGGCAGAATCCTGGAGCTACTGATCCTTCTGGACCATGTGAGGAGCTCCTGCTCACCAGTATTTCCTAGGTGTCCTCCCTCCCCAAACGACAGACCTTGTTAAGGTTCTCACTGGCATGGACGAGCCCCCTCCTTTGGGACTGTTAGGGCCAGGGGCTAGGACTGTCAGTGGTCCAAGACAGGGAGGACTGAGTGGGGTCTTGGGATTTGCCATAATCATGGGGGTTGTGTAGCCTGCCGGGTGCTGCCCAGTGATGTTTCTGAAAGTCTGGGCTACCTGATGATGAACCAGATGCAAGGGCAGGACTGTTTTCTGAGAGATGTCTCCGCCTTGATTCTTCTGTCGCTTCAGACATTCCAGGTGGAAGGAGGCCCTTCGACCTGCAAAGCCAGCCAAAGAACTGTGATCAGCGCCAGGAAAGGGGACCTAAGGCTGTGAGGCTCAGACCCTGGGGGGTACAAGGAGCGGTGTGAGTGACCTGGAATAACCTCCTCCATTCGCCTCCCACAGCATATGAATACGTCCATATCATCTCCGCAAGCCCTGCCCTGGGAATCCCGTCTCACTGCTCAGGAAATCTTCCCAGCCCCTGTGTGGAGCTGTTGCAGCCAATCAACCAAGTCCCTGACCTGTCACACCTGGAGAGAGAGAGGTGTGAGTATTTACCTAGTGAGGCAGAGCGGAGGAAACCCCTCTTTGGAGATTGCCGGATGTCTCTCTTGTCCTCCTCAGGCGGTGTTAATTGCCGGTTTTCATCATCCTGATAGGAGAGTCTGGAACAGAGAACTCTGGAGCTTATTTGTGGGGTCAGGAAGGGCCACCCCATAGGGACAGTGCCACCCCCTAAAGTCAGTTTTCTTTTTTTTAAGACTTAATTAATTTATTTGACAGAGGCAGAGAGACAGTGAGAGAGACGGAACACAAACGGGGGGTGGGGAGAGAAGCAGGCTTCCCGCTGAGCAGGAAGCCCAATATGGGACTCAATCCCATGACCCTGGGATCATGACCTGAGCTGAATGCAGACCCTTAACGACTGAGCCACCCAGGCCCCCAGTTTGCTTTTTTCCTTAATGAAGGAAACCCCTGCTTTGTGCTTCCATAAAGGTCTGGGGAGTGGGCAGCAAGAACTCACCACCCCAGCTCCCAGCACCCCAGGCTCCTCCTGTCACAGAAGTTTCCAGCTCCCCATCAGAAGCCTTGAATTTCTGATTTACGGAAGTAGAGGCACTCTTGAGTCAAAGTTGGTGAGCAAGTTGGCAAAAAATTTTAGGCCCACAGGAGTCTATCCAGGAAAAGCCTAGGCTCCTCTGTTTCCATATGTGGATGCTATTTTACCATGACCACTCCTGACTTCAGCCCGAACTTCTCCCCCTGTCCCTAATTTCTCTCTGCCTGCCCACCTTCATCATCAAGACACTTCAGCAGCTACGTACGGACAAACCTCCAGTCAGCCAGTCAATGGAGAGCAGAGCTGTAAGGGGCCTTTGGGGGCATCTGTCCACCCAGTGACTGGATGAGTAGTTATTCTGGATGGGACTCACTGTGAGAAAGACCGTACATCATCCCATTTACATATGCACCTAATAGAACTCAACTTCATGAACCATACTTAACCTTTTTTGCACGCCTTGTCCTCTGGTGGTTTCTATTCTACTTTAGTCTAGTCTATTTCACTAAATAATGTCAGTTGCAATCTGCTAAGTTGCTTTCACAGTCTGCAGGGGGAGTAGCCTGCAGGCCAAGAAGACCAAGGCTTTCTAACCCCTTCGTTTTACAGATGAGGCCCCGGACTCTGTCCCTGGTGTGACTCCACATGCTTTGAGGACAGAGAACGTGCAGCCTTCCTTGCTTCTAGCATACTGGCTTCGACCCTTGGTACACATGCAGGAAAATTTCTGACCAGAAAACCTCGAAACCTTTCCTTTCATTTTCAACGTGGTAAGCTTTCCTTATTGCATTTTCTTCTTCTCCAAATTGTACCCACTCTTGAAGACCCCGCTTCTGTTGGGCCTTGTGCCAGGAGCCTGTTATGGTCACTCTGACCTCAACCTGCTCTGAAGGTCCGTCCCCTTCATTGCTTGTATCACTCTGTGAGTGAACGTTTCCATGTTTTTTCCCCTCATCTGAGACGTTTACTGGTTTGTAAAATATCTTTGCGTGCCGAGGCCGGTTTAGTCACAATCTAGCAGAGTGCCTGGATGCACCAAGCACAAGAGCCAAAATTGATGGAAGCATACGTTTTCCCCGATTTCTAGGGTATGTGGCCATGTAAAAATTTGAAGTCTCTAAAAATCAAAACGCTGAGGGGTTGGTCCTTCCTTATTAGAAGGTGCTTTTAGGAAAGCTTCTAAAACAATGCACCTTAAGGTTTTTGAATGCAAGCCACAGAAATACATTTTATGAGACTGAGTACACACATGCGTGCACACACACACACACACACACACACATATGAGACAATTAAACAAATATTTCACCAAATAATACCTCTGTGACATTGGATACACAATCATCTATTGTCTTATTCGAACCTATGCTATTCTGTTTCTGTATTATGCTAGTCTTTCTTTTGAAGTGCTTATCATGGCCTGGCCTTCTGGACCCTGGGGGGAGGATTCTGGGGGCAGAAACAGAGTTGCCTCTCATACGTCTCGGTTGATTCCAGAATCCTCTGTTCTTCACCCCTGCAGGGAAACCATGCCTAGACCGTGGAAGAGGCTGACTGGGGCTGCCGAGCCTGCTGGGCTGGACAAGAAGGGACCAGTAGGAAGATGTACTAATACTAAGAACCCAGTGGGGGCACCAACGCAAGTGGATAACTCCAGCCCTCAGAAGGCTTCAGTCTCTAAAAACGGTGGGAAGGATCTAAGCAGTTACTGATTGATGATGTCAGAGCCAGGGAGCCCACTAGACAAAAGTGTAGAGGTGAAGTTCAGCGCTGGGGGTCTTAGAGCCCAGCCTGAACAGACAGTATACTGGGATGGCCTTCGCAACTCCCAGCCCCAGAACTTCTTGGGGCCCTGAAGCGGGAGGAGGAAGGCTTCTACCAGAGCAACTGCGAAGAACCAGGCCTCACAGGACTTGGGAAGCTTGTGAGGGAGGCTGCCCCATACCACACACTGTTTGAGAAAAATAATCCCCATTATGACCCATCCAGCAAAGAAGACAACCCCAAATGGTCCAAGGTCGACGTACAGTTTGTTTGATGAAGTGTTTCATGACCCTGGTGCCTGAGCTCAAAACCCAGCCCCAAGCTCACAAAGCCTCTGGAGGTGCCTTAAAAAATAGGGCTCTCTGGGGTGCCTGGGTGGCTCAGTGGGTTAAAGCCTCTGCCTTCGGCTCAGGTCATGATCCCAGGGTCCTGGGATCGAGCCCCGCATCGGGTTCTCTGCTCAGCAGGGAGCCTGCTTCCTCCTCTCTCTCTCTCTGCCTGCCTCTCTGCCTACTTGAAATCTCTGTCTGTCAAATAAATAAATAAAATCTTTAAAAAAAAAAAAATAGGGCTCTCTCCACTTGCCAGAGGCTCTCCATTCAGCCCCTGACCCGAGAGGAGTTTGATTTTCTTTTGAAGCTGCAGGAAAAGGAACCAAGTGAACTGGGACACCGTTGCTGGAATGGGCAAGACAAGACTCCAGAGAAGTCACGCTTTTGTAAGACAGAAGGTATGAGGTGGCTTGCTTGTTATGTCCACCTGGGGCTGTGTACATGGGTGTTTTTCATGTACCTTTTTCAACAAAACATTAATATAAAAGAAAGTGGTGACCATAATTAAGTAAATGTCACAGCCTTCTAACGGGTCGAGACTTGCAGTTAAAAAACCCTTCTCTTAAAAATTCCAGCACTGACAAAAATCTCAGCCACTGTTTGCCAACAGTGCCCTCTGCTGGGTGGCTTTATTATAAGTAGTTTCATGAACATTTATTTGCTAATACGTGCGCATATGTGTGGTGGGGTGTACTGAGTCTCACTATAACATATATTTATGACAGTTGGTTTCAGTTAAAAAAAAAGTTTATGAGACAATGTTTTGAAGTCTTCCTGAAAGCACTGTCTCATGAGGAAAGGCCAAACTAACCCAGGGACCGTGTGTGTATATGTGTGTATATGTTGTGTGTGTGTGTACGTGTCTGTAACGTGTGTGTGGGTGTGGTCATGCATCCATGTCCCTCATGAGGTGACAGAAGCTTTTCAGGCATACTTCTGATATTTGGTCTCCCCTTCCGCAAGTCCTGCCTGGAGGAGGGATTCCAAGGGAGCGCCCTGCACCCCCAGGGACTGGCCTGCGGCGAGGGCAGCAGCACTCACAGCTCTGTGGAGATCAGGCTGGGCTCGCTGCAGTACTCCATGTCCTCGCTCAGCTTCACCTCACAGGTCTCGTCCTGAGAGACCTCCTCCTGACACACCATGGCGATCTGGCTCTCCCGGGAGTGGCACCTGAAGTGTCCAAGGGGGAGAAACGAAGTCAGAAGCTGTGAACCCCATCGTTCCCTCAGCAGGCAAGGCATCACACACCACACACCACACACATGCACTCACACAGTGAACACACACACACACACACGTGCCCACACATGCACGCACAACTGCTGTGGCCTCTTCCTCCCATAGTTGCTGACGCAGCAGCAGAGCCAGGGAAACAGTAAGACCCAGATCAGGAGCCCGTGCAGAACAAGCAGCTCTGGGCTGGGACCCAAGGAGGTCTGAGTTCGGACCCCAGTTCAGTTGCTCTCTGGCATAAGTCACTGCCTCCCCACCCTCATGCCTCTATCCCTCTCAATAAAACTGGAGTAGCGTAGGCCCTGCTTGACTCAGAAGCTCGTGAGTAATAAATGAAGTAACAGGTGAGATGTGGTTTTGAAAGGTGGGAAGAACCAGCTTTTAGAACAGGGGCCTAGGCTGCTCTGTACGGGTTGGGGTGGGTCCTGAGAGGGCTGTCCTCTCCCTCTGCTAGAGAGAGCCGAGCCTTAGGGTGCTGGTTGGGCAGAGCCGGGAAGTTCCTGGGGTCACAGTTTGCCATGCCTTTGGGTTTGACATTGGCTCCTTGGAGTGACGGCACAGACAAGAAGCCTCCCGCTGACTGGTTAGCTCTCCTGGGCAGTGAGCCTGAGTCCCTGCTGAGCTTGAGACACTCCCCTACTGGGTGTGTCCTGGATGATTCTGCTCACCTTCCGGGCTGGGGTCTTTTTAGCTCTGGCCCAGATGTTCTCCCTTTTCCTGTCTGTGCCTCTCAATACCTCCCTCAGTCTTTCTTCTTATAGATCCTGAATGATGGGACCCACTTTACCCCCAAACCCAGGAAGACAGGAGGGCAAGAGCTCAGTTAATCCTCTTAGGGCTGAGTGCTGGATAAGCACCCCTGATCTAACCGGAGCCTGTGAGCTGGGGCAACTCAGGAAGCCACTCTCCAGGTACCTACCCGCTTCTCGGGAGCAGGCCTTAACCAGGGATGGCCCAACCTGCAGTAAGGACAGATGGAATGTGGATGGGGTGGGAAGAGAGGGGAGTGAAAGGCGCTCGGAGGAGGCGTAATGGGATGAGCTGGAGAGGAGAATGGCAGCAGGCAGACAACACCACTTTTGGGGGCCACTGTGTGCAAGACATGCTGGCCCGTCCCAGCAAGAACGAGGCCAGTCCTGGAGCCCCGGCACTTAGCCTCGAGCTGCAGCACAAAGGCTGAGACCCCAGAGCTACAACTTTGCTTGACTTGTTTGTCCTCACCAAGCTGAAGCTTACTGCCTTGAGTGTCACTTTTCCCACTGTGCTGGGAAGGAGGGAGCCAATATTCGGGGAGCATTTGCTACGGGCTAGGCCTTGGAGGAGGCGCGCATCACAGTTTAGGGACAGAGGTGCCTGTGGGGAGAGGAGGAAAATCCCCTGATGTCTCTCCCTACCTCCACTCTCCCTTCATTTAATACAGAACACGTTTTCAGAGAAAAATACGCTCTGAAGGAGGTATTAGCTCACCCTGAGATGCTAAGGATAGACCCAATGAGCCTTCCTAAAAAAGAGGTTTGGATAAGGGGAGCAAGGGAGAACGTGGCACTAGGACTGAGTGCCTGACGGTTGTAGGAGGTTTTCGGGAAAGGGAGGGGTTGCTGAGACACACATGGGCCAGCCACTTGAACTCTGATACTCCCCTGTGCAATGCTAACCTTTCAGGTCAGCATATAAAATCCAGAGCTGGCATGCTGTACTGTGTATAGAAGGCCTCGGTAGACATCTCTTGAGTAGAAAGACTCACCCGACATTGCTTTTGGGTGGTTTCACCAGCCATTCTTCCATGCAGTGAGGTAGACTGATGGCCAATCGGACTTGGCTGTCATCAGACACTGTTAAAGGCCCAGGCCACACAGGCGTTCACGGGGCCACTTGAAAGTGGGTGTTAAGAAGGGAAGTGAAAACCGGGGGGCAGGTAGGTGGGCTCCTTAGATGAAAGAAGCTTCAGGACACTTGTCCAGAAAGATGCTCACACATCATGATTATTTTCTAAGCTTGTGAGCCTGAGAGATTTGCCCCAGGACATGGCATGTGGGTGATTTTCCCGGCCTGCTGTCATGGGGGTGCTGTCCACTAAGGGTGAGGGGGCACGGTGGTGGGGAAGCAAGTCCTCTCCCACCTGGCCTTGGAAACCCAGAGCTGTTGACAGAAACAGGGAGGAGATCCTTTAGGCCCAGGCTGTGCTTCCAGAGGCCCAGAGAATGGACGTGGGCTTTTACCACCCTGGTATATCATAACAATGGATCCCAGAGCCCCAGGTAGTGGAAGGTGGGGAGAAAAGCATGCATCAGGCGGTGGGAGAGCAAACTACCAGGAACGATCCCGCACTGGGGCAGAGCGGGCAAGAGCTATGGTGAAGGGCCTCCCACCACCAAAGTGTTCCTCCCAAGAGGGTGGAGAAGGGTGCAAAGAAGACGTGGTAGCTCCAGTCCCATCCCAGCTAGGTCAAAGGCCAGGTTTGTGCAGATGTGGGAAAGGCCTGAGGAACAGTCTGTTGTGTTGCCAGGATGCTGGGGGTCAGGGGTCTGGGCTCCTCTGCCTGGGTAACAGAAAGAGCACTAGAGGCTCTGTCCAGAGGTGTGGTCAGGACACTAGATGGCCATCGGGGCTGTGCTGCCTTCCCCAGGCGTGGCTGCCACATGTAATCAAGGGCAAGAATGGGAGGCAGCATTGGCCTATCTCTTGATGGGGTCTGAGGCTGCAGCCTCCAGCCCCACTTGAGAGGGTGAGTGGTAGGCCTGTGGGCCAAACTCCAACCCCCATCTACTCAGGGTTGGAGCATGTGGGGCCCCTGTGCACGGGCCCTGGTGCCCCACCCTCCGGCTTACCTCTTGGAGCTGAGCTTCCATGCGGCCTCCTGTACCCGGACGGCAGGAGACAAGGGGGGCCCGTGGCCCTCCACGGTGCTGACTGCGCTGGGGTAGCCAGCGGGGTGGGGGAAGCGGCCCAGGGCAGTGTTGTTGGCATTGTTGATGTTGGCGTTGGAGCCAGTGGATGAGTAGCTGCTGGGGGTGAAAGTGGAGTCCACCAGTTTCTCGTGGGATGGCGACTCGGTGTCGCCTTGGCTGTTAGCCGCCTTGTTGATGTGCAGTGGGCGCTGGGTGGTGAAGGTCTGGGGGAAGGCGCTCCGGCTGTCACTTTGGTAGTAGCTGACGTGGTTGCCGAACAGGCCACCGGCCCTCTGTAGGTGAGACGGGAGGGGTGCATGGAGGAGAAAGCCCTGTCGGCCACCTCTCCTTTTCTAGGCCAAGCCATGGAAGGTTGTCTGCCTTCCAGAGAGCGCAGCCACGCCGGGCAGCACCATGCGGCCCACGGGGAACTCCTCACCCATGTGGCCTGGAAGCCGGAGAGGGAGGGACCTGGACAGTCCCCTCTGACTCTGCTGGGGGACGGGTGAGGGACAGGACCGGTCAGGCAGGAAGGCTGCTGCCCTGGGACTTTCTAACGAACCCCCTGAGGACGGGATCGAGTCTCCAGGAGCAGCGCAGGACGGCAATCCTTGGCTCAGCCCCTCGCTCTGCTTGGCAGCTGTGAGGCACTGGGAGGGCTGAGGGCTGGGGAAAGGGACTGGGAGATTCTAACGAGAATTTAAAAAAATGGAGATCCAACTGGCTCGCTAAACTAGAAAGGACATTAGCCAAAAGGTTTTTGGAAATAAGGATGAGGCATTGACTCTGTTAATTATATTATGGCCTTCTATCCCCCCGGGGCGATTCTTAGAGATTTCTAATCAGGACCCAGTGTTCTTCTCCAATATTGTTTCCTTGTCCTGGGGTGAGTGGGCGAGTTGCTATCTGTAAGTTGGTCTGTGGGGTCTCGCTGGGGCAGTGTTAGCCTGTGCTGTGTCCCTGAGGCCATTCGGTGACAGACATGTCACAGTGATGAGGATGAGGATGGTGATGACAGGGCAGCCACAGGCAGGGCAGGCCGTCCTCCCTCCCGGTGTCTCCATAGCTCAGGACCCCTGTGTGGGGGCTGGCAGGGGCCGCTGAGAGGGCCCCCAGCGTGGTACTGCTTGGTGGCTTCTCCCTTACTCTGGAGGGATTTTAGCCAAATACCTTTGGGGATAAGCAGGGATGACTGAATGGAGAGAGTGAGATACAAGCATTGATTGCACTATTCTGGCAGAGTCAGGTTTGGGGTCTACTGAGAATGGATGCTCAGCCTTCATACCCAGGAAAGGAGAGGGAAGGAAGGCCGGAGGGGACTTTTGTGGCTGGGAAAACACGGGCTTTCTCTCAAGAAGACAATTGCCCCTGGGCTCCACTCCCCTGCTGCCACGTGGGAACATAATCCAGAGTCTCTGATTTTTTAAAGAGAAGTCAAAGGTCTAGGTTTTTAGTTGAATGTGCCATATTTCTGAATGTTGGCAAACAAAATAGGTCTGCAGGTTAGATGTGGCCAAAAGTGACCCCATGGCTTTGCAGTTTCTAATGTAGAAAGTTCTCCTAGGGAACATGTCCCTTAAGAAAATGGCTCTTTCCCTGAGAGCCAGTGACCCTCTGGGAGCTGCCATGTCCCGAGAGCCCAAGCTTGAGATAGAGTCAGACTTGGAGAAGGCAGAGGTATAGGAAGTAGCTGAGTTGGAAGAGCTTGGAATCTGCCAGAGAACTCGGGACTTTCTCCCTGGATTCTCTTGGCAGAACGCCAGCCCACCCTCTTGCCTCCAGCCGGACTTGTAAAGGTAAGAGAGTGCTCCTTCGGCGTCCACCTACCCGGAAGATGTCGTCTTCAGAGGCAGCAGACACAGCCTCCTTCATGGCCTTGTCCAGCTCCTCCTCAGCTGTCAGATCTCCAGAGATGGCTCGTCGGATCTCAGGCCCGATGTCATGCAGTGTGCGCAAGCCAGCCTGAAACCCAGAGGGACACCCAGCTGATTGACCCACAGCCTCTCCGTAAGGCAGGCAAGTCTGCCAAGGGCTTATCTGTGCTGGACTGTGAGAATCCATTTCTCCACCCAGGAAGCATATAGGCCTGTTAGAAGGGGCTGTGAAGCAGGCAGGACTAGGGAAGGCAGAGTGTGTGGGAGGCAGTGTGTCGCCCCCTCACACACACACATTTGGAAAGGCCTGGAGCTCTCCGAAAGTTTCCTTCTGGAGGGAACTGGCCTCCAGCCCACTGGTGAGAGACTTAACCCCAGGCCAGATGTCAGAAGAAGGTGACCAAGCCCTTCCTTATTGTGCGGACCCCCCTTCTTGCCCTTTACCTGCAGGGATAGGGCGTTCCTCTGGGAGGGTTTGCCCACCAGGCCCTGCTCTTTGCGCTTCTTGAATTTCCGGAAGTACTCTTGGATCAGGAAGGTAGCATAAAACTTGCCAACTGTGACCTCGTCATCTGAGACAGGAGAAGAGAAGACAGAAGGGAGGTAAAGGGGAGAATTCAGCTGGGTTTCATTCACTTTTTTTTTTTTCCCCCAGCATCCAAGTTTTCTGAAGTTTTTTAAACTTTTTTTTTTTTAAATATTTTATTTATTTGACAGAGAGAAATCACAACTAGGTAGAGAGGCAGGCAGAGAGAGAGGAGGAAGCAGGCTCCCCGCAGAGCAGAGAGCCTGATGTGGGGCTCCATCCCAGGACTCTGGGATCATGACCTGAGCCGAAGGCAGAGGCTTTAACTCACTGAGCCACCAGGCGCCCCTAAACTTTTTTTTAAAGTATTTTTTTAAAGCCATTCACATGGTTCAGAAAGGCAAAAATATATTACAAGGTGTACAGTGAAAAGTCTCTCTCTCACCCCTCCCCCACCTTTTAATAGATAACCTTTCTAAAATTAGCTTCTGGAGTATTTTTCCAGAGAGTCTTTCTGCAAATGCTTTCTGCAAATAAGCAAAGATATTCTTAGCTCCTCTTTTTTTTTTTTTTTAACAGTAGAAGCAGCCTATTATCAAAATTATTTCCCACCTTGCTTTAAAAAAAGCTTTACAAAGTAAAAAACAAACAAACAAATCTGACATTGCTAACTAATTTTTATTTGATTCCAAAACTTGAGGTGCCCATCATAAATTGATCAGTCCCCTAAGTGCAAACAGTTCTGGTTTAAGATGGAGTTTGGTGGAAGGAACACCTTTCTTTAAGTTTGGGTTTCGTTTTCAACCAGACAGATTGGATTTTCTTACCATGTCGTTTGGCTGGATCCCTGCTGGGCTAGACCCTCAAGTTACACATGACATAGTCAGCCTCTGTGTTGGAAACGAACCAGGTGGTGGAGAAACCGAAGAGTCTCCAAGGAGAACATTGCCTCTTGGCTCCATCTTCTTCTTCTGAGGGAAATGGCCCCAGGAGACAGCTGGTAGATTAGGCATAGGGGCCTGTGATGATTCTCCTACTTCTAGTTGTCCCTTAAGAATAGCCAAGTCCATGGCAGTGGTGACCTTCCAACCTTCCAACTGGTAAACACCTCATTCCCATGTGGGAGAGGAAACCCAAGTCCCCCTCTAGGGTAGCCAGTCAGCAAGAGCTGCAGGGCAGAAAGAGCCTGGCGTTCTGGTGTCCCCCAGACCTGGGTTTGAATTTTGAGTCTGCCAGGTACTCACCCTATAGCCTTGGGTCAGCTACATAGCTTCTAAGAACTTCAGTTTCTTGAGCAAACTTCACAGCAATGGTATAAGGATTAAATAAGGTATGCAAAACACCTCATGGGGGCTTGGCCCATCTAGGTGACTTTTCCCTGGGCTGCTTCCCTTTGGGAAGTGATTCTCAACAGGGCTGATGTCCCATTTTTAAGGAGTGTTTTGGGAATGTGGGGACTTTCCTGGTTGTCCCAGTGTGCTACAGGCATCGGGTGGTTCCAGATGTATCCCTTAAAACACAGGCATGTTTTGCACAACAAATAATAGATCTGCACTCAGCTAGGTGTCCATGTGGGGGAAGGACCTGTTTATAATTACCTGAGCTAAGAACCTAACTTCATTTTACATATGAACAGAAAATAATATTTTTTGTATAACTGCTAGGTAAATTGACAGGAAACCATATTTTGCTTTGTTTGCACTTGACCAAGAGGGCTTTACATTTTGGAAAATTGAATCCCTGATGGCAATGCCCCTTGTGGTATCTGAGTCACCTGTTGCATCTGACACGCTTATATTAGTCTGTATTTGTTCTATGTTTGTGCATGTACGTATGTATACATACACATGTGTGTATTATTTAATATATTTAGTTATCTCTTACTTCAAAATGACAAATACAAAATGTCAACAATAGTCAATATTGTCTTAGTTCCTTTAAACACAAACTTATTCATCATAAGTGGATCCATGAAAGTATTTTATCAGTTAATTATAACTTCTGGCACAGTGCCATAACCCATAGTGCCTGAGCGTATATATATTGAAAAATATTTGACTTTAATATATAATTTAAAGATTTTATTTATTTAGGTGAGAGAGAGAAAGAGAGAGGGCATGGGTGGGAGGGGGAGCAGGGAGGCTGAAGTGGGGCTCGATCCCAGGACCCTGGAATCATGATGTGAGCCAAAGACAGACTCTTAACTGACTGAGCCACCCAGGTGCCCCAAGTTAAAGTGTTATATTAATATTTTGGAAATTATATCTGTAGGAAAGTTATTTTCATTTAGGATAATAGTAGGGGCATTATAAACTATTTGCTCTGAAAGGGGGTTCTGGGTTTGAGAGGGTAGAGAAACACTGCTCTAGATTAAACAAAAAGAATTTCAATCAAGAGGGGATCTCAGGGAATTCTTTTTCCAGGTCCCCATTACTTCCAGAGCAACCAGCCTACTAATTTACGGGGGAAACCTATACTTTGCAGAGTTTCCTTGGAAATTCTGCCAAACTTCTAAGCGTCAAGGGCTTTGTCTGGTCTACGAAATGTTATGATTGGACCAGGTTTCCAGCCTGATATCCTGTATCTGAGTTTGTGAAGGTGTGGCACCCTCAGCCCTTCCAACCAATAGAGTCTTCAGGCCCCATAGGAGAGGCAGAGTGGGGTGGGGAAAGCAGGCTTCCCATGAGCCTCATGGACTCAGGAACCAGGCAAGAGTCATGGGTGTGGAGATCCTGGGAGTACTCACCACCCGCTGGGGGCACCACTTGGTCCAGCAGCTTCATGCTGGTCCGCTTCCAGATCTTCTTGATTATGGCCCGCAGCTCCTCATTGGCTTGTTCTAGGTTCCCTGAGGGGAGGGAGATATGAGGCTGAAAATAGTCATCAGCCCCTTGAGGGTCCACCCCAGAGGGATCCATGGGGTGGGACCTTTCTGTGGAAGCTGCAGCCCCACAGAAAGCCCTGGTCCATCAGCTTCACTTTCTTTCTTTCCAGTCTGCCAAATGTCACTTCCATCTTCTTTTTTTTGTATTGGTCTCTATGCTTTACTCCCCCCTCCCTCCATTCCCTGTCCAGTGCTGTCCCTTTTCCCTTCCTCCCTGCCTGCTGCTCGGGCCGCCAGTGGCAATCCTTCATCCCCACATGCTCCTTCCTTGTGAGTGGCCCTTGGGGAGGACCATACAGTTTGGCTCAGCTGAGCTCAACGGCCACCTGCTGGAGAGCAAGAGGGGCTGCTCTGTGCATGGCACTTCTCACGGGGCTCCATGGGTGATCAAATGTTCCCTCAAACAAAGCATCCATATACAGGGGGACCTTAGTGTCCAAGCTCTTTGCTATGTCTCCTGTGGCGAACAGGTGGCAAGACCTCAGTGTAGAAGCAGGAATCAAAACACACTGGGTTCCGTTTTGGAGCTTCTCTGGGTCTACTTTCTCCAGTTTTTACCACTTAAATTGATGCCTATCCTGTGCAGCCTCTGGGACAGTGGTGGTATATCAGCTGTAAGAAAAGATGTGGTGGGCAGTAGTCTAAGACTCCCGGAGCCGTCTCCCACCAGCACCGATCTAGACACACCCTGCATTGTCCGTGGTGTGCTCATGGTCCCTGGACTATGATGGATTTTTACCCCTATGATAGATCACCTTAAAATGGTGAGATTATCTAGGTGGACCTGACCTAATCACATGAACTCTTTAAAAGTAGACAGTTCTCAGGTGTAAATTCCAGTTAGAAAATAAGTAAATCATGGGATGCAATGTACAGCATGATGACTATGGTTAATAAAACCATACTGCACGTTTGATAGTTGCCAAGAAAGTAAGTCTTAAAAGTTCTCATCACACACAAAATTGTAACTATATATGGTGACGGACATTAATCAGATTTACTGTGGTGATCTTTTCTTAATATATACAAATATGGATTATTATGTTGTACATCTGAAACTAATGTTATATGTCAATTATACTTCAATACAAAATAAAAACAAAATGAATAAAAAAGTACTACATGAAGGAAGTCAAAAGATAAAAGTAGAAAGCTGTCCCCAGTTGGGAGCAGAGTAGTGAGAGGGGACTGCTGTGGCCTAGGAGAAAGCACACACCAATGCTGTGAACTGAATGGAGAGAGGCAGCCTCTGGGGGCTCAGTGGTCTCCACCCGAGAGCCAACCCTACAATGGCAAGACATGAATTCCTCCAAAAGCCTGAATGAACTGGGAGACTCTGGAAGAGGGCACATCCTCATCAGTATCCTGATTTTGGCTTTGTAAGAGCCCTAGCAGAGAACTCAGCTACCCACAGCTAGACCTATGACCTACAGAACTGTGGGCTAGCAACTAGGTGTTGTTCAAACCAAAGAATTTGTGGTAATTTGTTCCACAGCCATAGGAAACCAATAAAAGGGTGTTTACTGCTACTACACAGGGCAAGCAGTACGGTTGAGAGCTCTGGTTTTAGACTGTCTGAGATGAAATCTGCCCTGTGGCCACACCAGAGAGGCTCCTAACAGAAGGAAGTTGAGGTGGCAATGGAGGGAGAGTGATGGACTCCTGAGTCGCCTGTCAGATCCAAACAGTACCTGGCACCAGAGGATGATCCTGGACAACCGAGTTATGGAGGCAATTCTGCATGGTTAAATTCCCTTCCTGGTTAAGGTAGTTAGTGGTTTCTGATAGATGCAATGAAAGAGTCCTAATTAAAGTAATGCTCAAATATGTTTATCTTCTGTAGTGAGTCGAAAAGTGTCCCCACCAAATTCCTGTCCACATGGAATCTTAGCATGTGGCCTTAGCATGTAGGGTCTTTGCAGATGTTATCAGTTAAGATTTACTAGAGTGGGCCCTACATCCCATACTACTGGTGTCTGCATAAGAAGAGGAGAAGACGCACAGAGACACACAAGGGAAGAAGGCCATGTGAAGATGGAGGCAGAGACTGGAGAGATACCACTATGGCCAAGGAATACCAAACAGAGCTGGCCCCCACCAGAAGCACGGAACAGCTTTTTCCTTTGAGCTCCGGGAGGAACAAACCCTACCAACCCTTCTCCTATTTAGTAAGTTGTCTTTTCATTATGTTGGTTTCCTTCGCTGTGTGAAACTTTAGTTTGATGTAATCTCATTTGTTTATTTTAGCTTTTTGTCCTTGCCTGTGGAGACTGGTCTAAAAATATTGCTAAGACCGATGTCAAAGAACTTACTGCCTATATTTTCTCCTAGGAGTTTAATGGTTTCCAGTCTTACATTCAAGTCTTCAGTCCATTTAATTTTTGTGTATTTTTGCATATGGTGTAAGATAGTGGTCCAGTTTTGTTCTTTTGCAGGTAACTGTCCAATGTACCCAACACCATTTATTGAAGAGACTTCCTCCTTGTATATTCTTGCCTCTTTTGTCACAGGTTAATTGACTTTATATGTGTGGGTCTTTTCTTGGGTTCTGTAGTGTGTTCCATTGATCTATGTGTCTGTGTTCATGCCAGTACCATACTGTTTTGATTAATATAGCTTTGTAGTATAGTTTGAAATCATGGAGCATGACACCTCCAGTTTTGTTCTTTTTCAGGATTGCTCTGGCTATTTGAATTTTTTTGGTGGTTCCATACACATTTTGAGTTGTAGTTCTGTTAAAAATGCCATTGGTATTTTGATAGGGATTACACTGAATCTGTAGATTGTTTCAGTAGTATGGACATTTTAATAATATTAATTCTTCTAATCCATGAGCACAAAATATCTTTCCATTTATTCATGTGTTCAATTTCTTTCATCAATGTCTTTTTTATTTTTGTTTTTTTTTATTATTTTATTATTTTTTTTTTAAAGAGAGAGAGGAAGAGAAGCAGGCTCCCTGCTGAGCAGAGAGCCTGATGCTGGCTCGATCCCAGGACCCTCGATCCCAGGACCCTGGGATCATGACCTGAGCCGAAGGCAGAGGCTTTAACTCACTGAGCCACCCAGGTGTCCCCATCAATGTCTTTTTTAATAAAGATTTTATTTATCTATTTGAGAGAGGGAGAGAGAGAGAGAGAGCACACAAGCAAGGGGAGGTAAAAAGGGAGAGGGAGAAGCAGACTCCTTGCTGAGCAGGGAGCCTGATGTGAGGCTTGATCCCAGGACGCTGAGATCTTGACCTGAGCTGAAGACAGACACTTAACCGACTGAGCCACCCAGGTGCCTTTTTAGTTTAAGTTTTAACAGTTTAAGCTGTATTCAGAGTACAGTTCTTTCACATCTTTGGTTAAATTTACTCATAGGGGGGCACCTGGGTGGCTCAGCTGGTTAAAGCCTCTGCCATCAGCTCAGGTCATGATCCCGGGGTCCTGGGATCGAGCCCCGCATCTGGCTCTCTGCTTAGCTGGGAGCCTGCTTCCTCCTCTCTCTCTCTCTGCCTGCCTCTCTGCCTACTTGTAATCTCTATCTGTCAAATAAATAAATCTTTAAAAAAAAATTTACTCATGGGTATTTCATTATTTTTGATGCAATTATAAATGAAATTATTTTCTTACTTTTTCTGATAGTTATTAGTGTACAGAAACACTGATCTCTGTATGTTAATTTTGTATCCAGTGACTTTGCTGAATTCATTTATTAGTTCTAACAGATTTTGATGGAGTCTTTAGGGTTTTCTCTATATAGGGTTTTCTCTATATAGTATCATGTCATCTGCAAATATGTCTTTTCCTATCCAGTGTTACATTTTCCTGTCCAATTTGGATGACTTTTATTTCTTTTTCTTGCCTAATTGCCATGGCTAGGACTTCCAATACTATGTTGAATAAAAGTGGTGAGAGTGGACATACTGTCTTATTTGTGATCCTACGGGAAATGCTGAAAGCTTTTCACTGTTGAGTATGATGTTAGCTGTGGGCTTGTCATATATGGCCTTTATTATGCTGAGATACATTCCTTCTATACCTACTTTATTGAGTTTTTTTCTTATCATAAACGAATGTTGAATTTTGTCAGATGCTTTTTCTGCACCTATTAAGATGATCATATGATTTTTATCCTTTGTTTTGTTAATGTGAGGTATCACACTGATTAATTTGTGGGTGCGGAACCATCCTTGCGTCTCTAGAATAAATTTCACTTGATTGTGGTGTATGATCCTTTTAAAGTATCATTGAATTTTTTTTTGCCAATATTTTGTTAGGATTTTTACATCTATATTATCAGATACGTTGGTCTGTAATTTTCTTTCTTGTGGTATCTTTGGTTTTAGTAACAGGGTAATGTGACCTTGTAAAATAAGTTTGGAAGACTTCCTTCCTCTTCAGTCTTTTGAAATAATTTGAGAATAGGTACTAACTCTTCTTTAAATGTTTGGTAGAATTAAGCCATGAAGCCGTCTGGTCCTGGACTTCTGTTTTTTTGGAGTTTAAAAATCACTGTTTCAATTTTATTACTTGTAATTGGTCTATTCAGATTTTCTATTTGTGTGTGTGTGGGTTTCAGCCTTGGAAGATTATGTATTTCTAGGAATTTATCCATTTTTTTTAAGTTTCCCAATTTGTTGGTGTATAATTGTAGTAATGTCTTAACTTTGTATTTCTGTCTGTTCGTTGTAACTTTTCCTTCATTTCTGTTTTTATTTATTTGGGTCCTCTGCCTTTTTCTCTTGAGTTTGGCTGTTGATTTCATTGATCTTTTCAAAGAACCAGCTCTTGGGATGCCTGGGTGGCACAGTCAGTTAAGTGACTACCTTTGACTCAGGTTATGATCCCAGGGTCCTGGGATCAAATCCTGCATCAGGCTTCCTGCTTGGTGGGGAACCTGCTTCTCTCTCTGCCTGTTGCTCCCCCTGCTTGTGCTCTATCTCTGACAAATAAATTTTAAAAAATCTTTAAAAAAAAAGAAAAAATCTTACTTTTATTATCTCTTCTTTTTTTTTCAATCTTTATTTCATTGATTTCCACTCTGGTCTTTATTCCTTCCCTTTACTAATGTTGGGCTTTGTTCCTCTTTTTTTTTTTTAAACTTTATTTATTTATTGACAGAAGGAGAGAGAGAGAAATCACAAGTAGGCAGAGAGGGGGAAGCAGGCTCCCTGATGAGCAGGGAGCCCGATGAGGGGCTCAATCCCAGGACCCTGAGATGACCTGAGCTGAAGGCAGAGGCTTAATCCACTGAGCCACCCAGGTGCCAAAGATTTTATTACTTGACAGAGAACATAAGTAGGCAGAGAGGCAGGCAGAGAGAGAGGGTGAAGCAGGCTCCCCACTGAGCCACCCAGGCGCCCCTTTGTTCCTCTTTTTAAAGTTACTTTAGGTATAGAGTCAGATGGTTTATTTGGGATTTTCAAAAAATTCTTCCTCCACGTTTTATTTTATTTTATTATATTATGTTATGTTAGTCACCATACAGTACATTATTAGTTTTTGATGTAGTGTTCCATGATTCATTGTTTGCATATAACATCCAGTGCTCCATGCAATATATGTCTTCCTTAATACCCATCACTGGGCGAACTCATCCCCACCAACCCCACCTCCCTTATGAAACCCTCAGTTTCCTTCCTGGAGTCCATAGTCTCTCATGGTTCATCTCCCCCTCTGATTCTCACCCCCTTCATTTTTCCTTTCTTTCTCCTAATGTCCTTCATGCTATTCCTTATGTTCCATATATAAGTGAAACCATATGATAATTGTCTTTCTCTGCTTGACTTATTTCACTTAGCATAAGTGACTCCAGTCTTCCATGTCAATGCAAATGGTGGGTACTCATATTTTCTGATGGCTGAATAATATTCCGTTGTTTATGTGGACCACATCTTTATTCATTCATCTGTGGAAGGGCATCTCAGCTCCTTCCACAGTTTGGTTATTGTGGACATTGCTGCTATAAACATTGGGGTGCATGTTCCCCTTATTTTCACTATATCTATATCTTTGGGGTAAATACATAGTAGTGTAATTGTTGGATCATAGGGTAGCTCCATTTTTAAATTTTTGAGGAAACTCCACACTGTTTTCCAAAGGGGCTCTACCAACTTACATTCCCACCAACAATGTAAGAGGGTTTCCCTTTCCCCACATCCTCTCCAACATCTGTTGTTTCTTGCTTTGCCAATTTTTGCCATTCTGACTGGGTGTAAGGTGGTATCTCAATGATTTTGATTTGAATTTCCTTGATGGCTAATGATCTTGAACATTTATTCATGTGTCTGTTAGCCATTCATATGTCTTCTTTGGAGAAGTGTCTGTTCATGTCTTCTGCCCATTTTTCGACTTGATTTTTTTTTGGAGGGGGGTGTTGAGTTTGAGAAGTTCTTTATAGATCTTGGATACCAGCCCATTATCTGTAGTGTCATTTGCAAATATCTTCTCCCAGTCTGTGGGTTGCCTCTTTGTTTTGTTGACTGTTTCCTTTGCTGTGCAGAACTTTTTTATCTTGATGAAGTCCCAAAAGTGGAAAAAGAAAAACAAAGCTGGGGGCATCACACTGCCTAATTTCAAGCTATATGACAAAGCTGTGCTACGGTTCTGGCACAAAAACAGACACATAGATCAATGGAACAGAATAGGTTTCTAGGCATGCATTCATTTCTTCTAGGTTACTTACTGGCATATGGCTGTTGATAAAAATTTCTGATGATTGTGTCTATTTCCTTGGTGTTATGATATCTCCCCTTTCATTCATAATTTTATTAATTTGGGTCCTTTCTCTTTTCTTTTGGATAATATGGCCCGTGGTTCATAGATCTTATTAATTCTTTCAAAGAATCAGCTTCTAGTTTTGTTGTTGTGTTCTACTGTATTTTTGGTTTCTAATTCTCTGCTCTAATCTTAATCATTTCCTTCCTCATGCATGGCTTAGGGTTAATTTGTTGTTGATTCTCTACTTCTTTAAGGTGTAAAGGTAGTTGGAATTTTTCTATTTTTTTGAGTGAGGCTTGGATGGCTATGTACTTCCCCCTCAGGACCACCTTTGCTGTATCCCACAGGCTTTGGACTGAAGTGTTTTTGTTCACTTGAATTATTTAAGTTCTTTGATTTTCTGGTTGACCCAAACATTCTTGTGCAGGTCTTTAGCTGCCAAGTGTTTGAATTTCTTCCAAACTTTTTCTTGTGATTAAGTTCCAGCTTCAAAGCACTGTGGTCTGAGAATGTGCATGGAATAGTTTCAGTCTTTTGGTATCAATTGAGACCTGATTTGTGACCCAGTATGTGGTCTATTCTTGAGAAAGTTCCATGTGTGCTCAAGAAGAATGAGTAGTCTGTTGTTTTAGGGTAGAATATTCTGTGTGTGTGTGTGTGTGTGTGTGTGTGTATTCATATATATATATATATATATAGTTTATCTGATCCAGTGTATCATTCAAAGCTCTGTTTCTTTGTCGATTTTCTGCTTAAATGATCTGTCTGTTGCTGAGAGTGGGAGGGTTGAGGTCTCCTACAATTAACATATTATTATGAATATGTCTCTTCATTTTGGTTAACAGTTGGTTATGTAGTTGGCTGCTTCCATGTTGGGGGCATAGATATTTATAATTGTAAATTGTAGATCCTCTTGCTGGATAGACCCTTTAAGAATGGTATAGTGTACATTGACTTTGTATCCTGCCACATTACTGAATTACTGTATGAGTTCTAGTAGTTTGGGGGTGGAGTCTTTTGGGTTTTCCATAGAAAGTATCATGTCATCCGCAAGGAGAGAGAGTTTGACTTCTTCTTCGCCAATCTGAATACCTTTTATTTCTCTTTGTCTGATTGCTGTTGCTAGGACTTCTAATACTATGTTGAACAAGAGTGGTGAGAGTGGTCATCCTTGTCATGTTCCTGATCTCAAAGGGAAGGCTGTCAGCCTTTTTCCATTAAGGATGATATTTGCTCTGGGTTTTTCATAGATAGATTTGATGACGTTGAGGAATGTTCCCTCTATCCCTATACTTTGAAACGTTTTAATCAGGAACGGATGCTAGATTTTGTCAAAAGTTTTTTCTGCATCAATTGAGAGGACCATGTGGTTCTTCTCTCTTCTCTTATTGATTTGTTCTGTTGCATTGATTGATTTGCACTTTTTTTTAAAGATTTTATTTATTTATTTGACAGAGAGGAAGCTCACAAGTAGGCAGAGAGGCAGGCAGAGAGAGGAGGAAGCAGGCTCCCTGCTGAGCAGAGAGCCCGATGCAGGGCTTGATCCCAGGACCATGGGACCATGACCTGAGCCAAAGGCAGAGGCTTTAACCCACTGAGCGACCCAGGCTCAGTGGTGGCTCAAATCAGGTACCCCTGATTTGCGAATGTTGAACCACACTTGCAACCCAGGGATCAATCCCACCTGGTCATAGTAGATAATCTTTTTAATGGACTGTTGGATCCTATTAGCTAGGATCTTGTTGAGAATCTTAGCATCCATATTCATCCATATTGGTCTGAAATTGGGTGAACCTGGTGGTGGGTATTATGGAGGGCACGTATTGCGTGAACACTGGGTGTGGTACATAAACAATGAATTCTGGTACACTGAAAAGAAATTTAAAAAATTAAAACATATATATATATATATATATATATATATATATATACAAAAAATAATGGTATAGTGTCCTTATGTATCTCTAAGTACAGTCTTTAGCTTAAAATCAAATTTGTCTGATAAGAGAATTGCTACTGCAGTTTTCTTTTGAGGTCCGTTGGCATGAAAATTGGTTCTCCATCCTTTCACTTTTAGTCTGGATGTATCTTTAATTTCAAAATGAATCTCTTGTAGACAGCATATGGATGGGTCCTGTCTTTTTATACAATCTGCAACCCTGTGCTGTTTTATGGGAGCACTCAGGCTGTTCATGTTGATAGTGATTATTGAAAGATATGATTTTATTGTCATCATATCACCTGTGAAGTCCTTGTTTCCATAGATTGTCTCTGTAAATTTCTGTTCTATATCACTCTTGGGGTCTTTTTCTAAAACTGCCAACTGCTTCCAATTTGGACATGTGCCCCTGCAGTCAATGGAACAGAATATAGAGCCCAGATATGGACCCTCAGCTCTCTGGTCAACTAATCTTTGACAAAGTGGAAAAAAATATCCAATGGAAAAAAGACAGTCTCTTCAATAAATGGTGTTGGGAACATTGAACAACTATATACAGAAGAATGAAACTCAACCATTCTCTTACACTGTACACAAAGATAAACTCAAAATGGAAGAAAGACTTCAATGTAAGACAGGAATCCATCAAAATCCTAGAGTAGTACATAGGCGGTAAGCTCTTCGACATCGGCCACAGCAAATTCTTTCAAGGCATGTCTCCAAATGCAAGGGTTTATTTTGTTTCTTGAGGTAGGCCTGTATCATTATGAACTTCCTTCTTAGAACTGCTTTTGTTGCATCCCACTGATTTTGGAAAGTTGTGTCTCTATTTTCTTTTGTCTGAAGGTATTTTAAAAAATTTCCTCTTTGATTTCTTTGTTTACCACTGGTTGTTTGGTAACATATTGTTCATTTTCCACATGTTTGTGTGTTTTCCAGTTTTCTTCTTGTAATTAATTTCCAGTTTCACAACATTGTGGTTAGAAAAGATGCTTGATATGACATCAGTCTTCTTGGATTTATTAATTTATTAATAATTGTTTTGTGGCTTAACTATCCTGGAAAATGTTTCACGTGCACTTGAATAGAATGTGTATTCTGTTGTTTTGGATGAAATGTTCGTATATATCTATTAAGTTCTTCTGGCCAAATGTGTCATTTAAGGCTAGTATTTTCTTACTGAATCTGTGGATGATTTATACATTGGTTAAGGGAAATATTAAAGTTCCCTACTATTATTGTATTACTCTCAATTTCTCCCTTTGTGTCTATTAATATTTTCTTTATATTTTTAAATATTCCTATGTTGGAAGCATGAATATTGACAAATGTTATATCCTCTTCTTGGATTGAACACTTTACCATTATGTAATGCTCTTCTTTGTCTTTTGTTATAGTCTTTGTTTTAAAGTTTATTTAGTCTCATGTGAGTATTACTTCACCAGCTTCCTTTTTGTTTCCATCTCCGTGGAATATCATTTTCCCATCTCTTCATTTTCAGTCTCTGTGTGGACTTTAGATCTGATTTGAGTCTCTTAAAGTCAGTATATAAATGGTTCTTTTAAAAAAATCTATACAGCCACCCTATGTCTTCTGATTGGAGCACTTGGTCTGTTTATATTTAATGTAATTATTAATAGGTATGTACTTATTGTCACTTGGTCAGTTGTTTCCTGGTATAGCAATTCTGCTTTGTTGTTCTTCTTCTTTGTTTCTTTCTTCTTCGTTTTTCTTCATTTGTGTTTGATGGTTTTCTTTAGTTTTGTTTGAGACTCTTTCTCTTTATTTTTTATCTATTGTAAGTTTTGGTTTATGGTGTTACCTTGAGGTTCATATATATTTACCTATATACATAGCATTCTATTTTAAACTAATAGTCATTTGTTTTGAACACATTATAAAAGCACTACATTTTTACTCCCCACCCCAACATTTTATATTTCTAACATCCTATTTGACATCTTATATTTTTTAAGTAAAAAATTTTATTTGTTCATTTGAGAGGGAGACAGAGAGAGAGAGAGAGAGAGAGAGAGAGATAGAGAAAGTAGGGAGAGGGACAGAGGAAAAGGGAGAGAGAGAATCTCAAGCAGATTCTTTGCTAAGTGTGGAGCCCTGAAGTGGGACTTAATCTCACCACTGTGAGGTCATGACCTAAACCAAAATCAAAAGTTAGACACTTAACCAACTGAGTCACACAGGCGCCCCTGACATGTTTTAATTTTGTGTATTCCTTAGCTACTTACTGTAGTTATAGTTAAATTACTATTTTTGTCTTTTAATCCTCATACTATTTTTTAAGTGGCTGATTTACCACATTTCCTATATATTTTCCTTTACCAACAAGTATTTTTCTTTCATATATTTTCTTATTTCCAGTTATAGGTTTTTCTTTTTTGTTTAAAGAAGGCCCTTTAATATTTCTGGTAAGGTTGGTTTAGTGGTGATAAATTCCTTTAACTTTTGCTTGCCTAGGAAACTCTCTCTCCTCCAGTTCTGAATGATAACCTTGCCAGGTAGAGTATTCTTGGTTGGCAGTTTTCTCTTTCAGTACTTTGAATATATTATTCCACTTACTTCCACCATGAAAAATTTATGTTGAAAAATATGCTGATAGTCTTATGGCAGTTCCTTTGTCCATAACAAGCTGTTTTTCTCTTTCTACTTTAAAAATTCCCTCCTTGTCTTTAACTTTTGACAATTTAATTATAAAATTCCTTGGTGTGGGTTTTTTGGGTTCATCTTGTTTAGGGATTTTGTGCTTCCTGGACCTGGATGCCTGTTTCTTTCCCCACCTTAGGGAAATTTTCAGCCATTATTTCTTCAAATAAGTTCAAATAACTTCAAATAAGCTTTCCTACTCCTTCTGGAACTACTATAATGTGAATGTTTGTGTATCTGATGTTGTTCTAGAAGTTCTTAAAACTATTCTCATTTTTTACTAACATATATTGTATTATTAGTTCCAGAGGTAGAATTTAGTGATTCACCAGACTATTTCAAGTGACCTCCTTAATGCCCATCACCCAGTTATCCCACACCACCAACCTCCTTCCCCTCCAGCAACCCTCAATTTGTTTCCTATGATTAAGAGTCTCTTATGCTTTGTCTCCCTCTCTGTTTTTGTCTTATTTTATTTTTCCTTCCTTTCCCCTATGTTCATCTGTTTTGTTTCTTAAATTCCACATATGAGCAAAATCATATGGTATTTGTCTTTCTCTGACTGACTTATTTTGCTTAGCATAATACCCTGATGTTCCATCCCTATCATTGCAAATGGCAAGAGTTCGTTCTTTGTGATGGCTCAGTAATATTCCAATATAGCTATATCTGTATCTATCTATATACCACATCTTCTTTATCTATTTATTTGTTGATGGACATCTGGGCTCTTTCTATTGCTTGGTTATTGTGGACATTGCTGCTATAAACACTGGGGTGCATGTGCCCCTCTGAATCACTATGTTTTTATCTTTTGGATAAATACCTAGTAGTGTAATCACTGGGTCATAGGGTAGTTCTATTTTAACTTTTTTTAAAAAAATATTTTATTTATTTGACAGAGAGAAATCACAACTAGGCAGAGAGGCAGGCAGAGAGAGAGGAGGAAGCAGGCTCCCCGCAGAGCAGAGAGCCTGATGTGGGGCTCGATCCCAGAACCCTGAGATCATGACCTGAGCTGAAGGCAGAGGCTTTAACCCACTGAGCCACCCAGGCGCCCCTCTATTTTAACTTTTTAGGGAACCTCCATATTGTTTTCCAGAGTGGCTGCACCAGTTTTCATTCCCACCAACAGTGCAAGAGGGTTCCCTTTCTCCACATCCTAGCCAACATCTGTTGTTTCCTGAGTTGTTCATTCTGACTGATGTGAGGTGGTATCTCATTGTGGTTTTGATTTGTATTTCTCTGATGATGAGTGATGTTGAGCATTTTTTCATGTGCCTGTTGGCCATTTATATGTCTTCTTTGGATAAATACCTCTTCTGCCTATTCCTTGACTGGATTTTTAATTTTTTGGGTGTAGAGTTTGATAAGTTCTTTATAGATTTTGGATACTAGCCCTTTATCTGATATGTCATTTGCAAATATCTTCTCTCATTCTGTAGGCTTTTAGTTTTGTTGATTGTTACCTTTGCTATGTAGAAGCTTTTTATCTTGATGAAGCCCCAATAGTTCATTTTTGCTTTTGTTTCTCTTGCCTTTGGAGATGTGGCTAGCAAGAATTTGCTGCAGCCAAAGTCAAAGAGGTTGCTGTCTGTGTTCTTCTCTAAGATTTTGATGGATTCCTGTCTCACATTTAGGTCTTTTATTCATTTTGAGGTTTTGTGTGTGTGTGTGTGTGTGTGTGTGTGTGTGTGTGTGTGTGTATGGTGTAAGAAAGTGATCCAGTTTCATTCTTTTGCATGTGGTCGTCCAATTTTCCCAACAACATTTGCTGAAGAGACTGTCTTTTTTACATTGGATATTCTTACCTCCTTTCTTGAAGATAAGTTGACCACAGAGTTGAGGGTTCACTTCTGGATTCTTTATTCTCTTCCATGGATCTGTGTGTCTGTTTTTGTGCCAGTACCATACTGTCTTGATGATTACAGCTTTGTAATAGGGCTTGAAGTCTGGAATTGTAGTGCCTCCAGCTTTGGTTTTCTTTTACAACATTCCTTTGGCTATTCAGGGTCTCTTTTGGTTCCACACAAAATTTAAGATTGTTTGTTCCAGTTCTATGAAAAATGCTGATTGTATTTTGATAGGGATTGCATTGAATGTGTGGATTGTTTTGGGTAGTATAGACATTTTAACAATATTTATTCTTCTAATCCATGAGCATGGGATGTTTTTTCATTTCTTTGTGTCTTCCTCAATTTCTTTCATAAGTGCTGTGTAGTCTTCAGAGTACTGATCCGTTACCTCTTTGTTTAGGTTTACTCCTAGGTATCTTATGATTTTTGATGCAATTGTAAATGGGACTGATTCCTCAATTTCTCTTTCTTTTGCTTCATTGTTAGTGTACAGAAATGCAACCGATTTCTGTGCATTGACTTCATATCCTGCCACTTTGTTGAATTCCTGTATCAGTTCTAATAATTTTTGAGTAAGTAGAGAATCATGTCATCTGCAAAGAATGAAAGTTTGATGTCTTTTGCTGAGTTGGATGCCCTTATTTCTTTTTGTTGTTTGATTGCTTTTTGTTGTCTGATCAGCTGAGGACTGATTCTGTACCATGTGGAACAGCAGTGGTGAGAGTGGACATTCCTGTTGTGTTCCTAACTTTAGGGGGAAAGCATTAAGTTTTTCCCCAATGAGGATGATATTTGCTGTGGGTTTTTTGTATACGGCTTTTGTGATATTGAGGTATGTTCCCTCTATCCCTAAACTGCAGAGAGTTTTTTTTATTATCAAGAAAGAATGCTGTGTTTTGTCAAATGCTTTTTCGGCATCGATTAAGAGAATCATATGGTTCTGTTCTTTCTTTTATTAACATGGTGTATCACATTGATTTATGAATGTTGAACCACCCTTGCGGCCCAGGAATAAATCCCTCTTGGTCATGGTGAATAATCCCTTTGATGTACTGTTGGATCCTATTAGCTAATATCTTGGTGAGAAGTTTTGCATCCATTTTCATCAGGGATATTGATCTGTAGTTCTCCCTTTTGGTGGGGTCTTTGCCTGGTTTGGGGATCAAGATAATGCTGGCCTCATAGAATAAGTTTGGAAGTTTTCTTTCCATTTCTATTTTTTTGAAATGGCTTTAGAAGAATAGATATTAATTCTTTAAATGTTTGTTGGAATTCTGCTGGGAGGCCATCTGACTCTAGACTCTTTTTTGTTAGATTTTTAATTACTGATTCAATTTATTTGCTGGTTATGTTCAGGTTTCTAATTCTAATTCTGGTTCAGTTCAGGTTTCTAATTCTAATTCTGGTAAGTTTCAGTAATATAAATGTTTCAAGGAATGCATCCATTTCTTCCAGATTGCCTAATTTGTTGGAATATAATTGCTCATAGTATTCTCTTATAGTTGTTTGTATTTCTTCAGTGTTGGTTGTGATCTCTCCTTGTTCATTCATAATTTTATTTATTTGGGTCCTTCTGCTTTTCTTTTTTGATACATCTAGCTAGGGGTTTATCAATTTTATTAACTCTTTCAAAGAACCAGCTCCTAGTTTCATTGATCTGTTCAACTGGTTGGTTTTTTTTTTTTTAATTTCTATATTATTGATTTCTGCCCTAATGTTTGTTATTTCTCTTCTGCTGGATTTAGGCTTTATTTGCTGTTCTTTTTCCAGTTCCTTTATGTGTAAAGTTAGGTTGTGTATTTGATACTTTTCTTGTTTCTTGAGAAAGGCTTGTATTGCTATATACTTCCATTTTAGGACTACCTTTGTTTCATCCCAAAGGTTCTAAACTGTCATGTTTTCACTTTTATTTGCTTCCATGTATTTAAAAAAATACTTCTTTAAATTCCCGGTTGGCCCATTCATTCTTTAGTAGGATGCTCTTTAGCCTTCATGTATTTGTGTTCCTTCCAGATTTTTTCTTGTGATTGAGTTCAAGTTTTAAAGTACTGTGGTCTGAAAATATACATGGTATAATCTCAGTCTTTTTGTACGACATGGATCTGATTTGTGACCCATTATGTGATCTCATCTGGAGAATATTCCATGTGCACTTGAGAAGAATGTGTATTCTGTTGCTTTAGGATGAAATGCTTTGTATATATCTGTGAAGCCCATCTGGTCCAGTGTGTCATTCAAAGCCCTTGTTTCTTTGTTGATCTTCTGCTTAGATGATCTGTCCATTGTTGTGAGTGGGGTGTTAAGTTCCCTACTATTACTGTATTATTATCAGTGTATTTCTTTAATTTTGTCATTAATTGGTTTATATGATTTGCTGTTCCCAAGTTAAGGGCATAAATATTTACAATTGTTAGATCCAGTACTCTGATACTACCCTTTTATTATGATAGAGTGTCCTTCTTCATCTCCTATTACAGCCTTGGTTTAAAATCTAATTTGTATGATATAAGGATTGCTACTTCAGCTTTCTTTAGATGTCCATTAGCATGACAAATGGTCCTCTACCCTCTCACTTTCAATCTGGAAGTGTCTTTTGGTCTAGAATGAATTTCCTATAGACAGCATATCAATGGGTCTTTTTTTAAAAATCCAGTCTGATACCCTATGTTTTTTTGATTGGAGCACTTAGTCCATTTACATTCAGAGTAATTATTGGAAAATCTGAATTTAGTGCCATTGTATTACCTGTAAAGTCACTGTTTCTGTAGATTGTCTCTGTTCCTCTCTGGTCTTTGTTAGTTTGGGCTCTCTCTTCATTCAAAGGATACCCTTTAATAGTTCCTGCAGGGCTGGTTTAGTGTTCACAAATTCCTTTAGCTTTTGTTTGTCCTGGACATTCTTCATCTCTCCTTCTATTCTGAATGACAGCCTTTATCTCTCCTCTATTCTGAATAACAGCTATTCTTGTTTGCATATTTTCCCATTTAGCACAATGAATATATCATGCCAGCCTTTTCTGGCCTGCCAGGTCTCTGAGGACAGGTCTGCTGCTGGTCTTATGTTTCTACTACTCTTGTAGGTTAAGAACATTTTGTCCTGAGCTGCTTTCAGGATTTTTTCTTTATCTCTGAAATTTTCAAGCTTCATTATTATATGTTGAGGTGTTGACCTATTTTTGTCGATTTTGAGGGGGTTTCTCTGTGTCTCCTGGACTTGAATGCCTATTTCCTTCCCCAAATTAAGAAAGTTAAAACTATTCTCATTTTTAAAAATTCTTTTTTCTTTTTGCTCTTCTGACTGGGTGATTTCCACTGTTGTCTTCCAGATTGCTAAGCCATTCTTCTGTATCATCTAATCTGCTGTTGATTCCTAGTGTATTTTTCAATTCAATTATTGTGTTCTTCAGCTCTGTGAGTCCTCTCTGGTACTTTCTTATATTTTCTCTTTGTTGAAGTTCTCACTGTGTTCCTCCATTCTTCTCCTGACTTTGGTGAACACCTTTATGACCATTACCTTGAACTCTACTTTGTCTGGCAAGTAACCTATCACCATTTCATCAGGGTTTTTTTCCTCCTGGGGCTTTATCTTGTTCTTTCATTTAGAACATATTCTCCTGTATCCTCATTTTGTTTGACTTTCAGGGTTAGTCTCTACAAATTAGGTGGAATAGCCACCAACCCCAGTCTTAAGGAGTAGTCTTGTGAACATTGTGTACATTCCCTATGTACATTGCATGTGCCTGGAAGCTTTGGCTGGCTGGCTGGACCTGAAGCCAATGTGTCCTGGGGGAGTCCAGGGGTGCACTATGCCTGGATGACCCTGATGGAATGGCTTGAGCCTAAGCAGGCACTGCTGGGGGTCTCTGGGGGTACACTGTAACTGGAGGTCACCTTGGCAGGGTGGTTGGAGGTAGGGCAGAGATGGGTGGGGGGTTATCTTGGGGAGAGCTGGTGTAGGTTAAGGGCCTAGGGCTCACTGGAGTAACCCTAGCAGGCCAACTAGAGCACCTGGATCCTGCTCCCATCTGCACTATGAAGGTGGAGGGGAATTTAAACAATGGTGCTTGTTGGTACCTCCAACTTGAAGAGAACTCCAGTAGTTCCCCTTCACCTGCCATTTAGTGGATATAAATGGATTTCCTTCACTTATAGTGTTGTTGCCATTTAAGCCACTGTTCTTTTTGTGTCCCAGGTTGGGTGAATTTGGGTATAGGGCTCTCGGTGTTATTCTTCCTCACTGCAGGTTGTCACATTGGTTTGGTGGAGAAGGGTTTCCCATAGTTATCATATCTTGATCTTTCCTGTCATTTTCTGTGTGGGTCTCTAACCTTTGTTGTGTAGAAGTCATTCAATCAGCATTCAGTTCTTCCAGAAGAATCACTCCATATGTGGGTGTAGATTTGGTGTATCCTTGGGAGGAGGTGAGTTCAGGGTCTTCTTATGCCAACATTTTGGACTGCCTTCCTCAGCCTTTGTTTCTCTTTATTTCAGCAGCATAACTTGAACTATTTTTAATTTTTTAAAGATTAGCTCATTATTTTAGCATGTATCTTGCTGGCCTGGTTCTTGTTTTCCTTCATTTTAGATGTTTCTATTATTTTCTGGAAGGATTTAACTGAGAAAGGCACTTCTCTGCTGGATTATTCACTGAACTGAATTTCTACACATCATTATTTTTCTTATTTTACCAATGAAGGAGCTGAAGTAGAGAGAGAATAAATGACTTATCACATTTTAAACAAGCTTCAGCAGCTGAATCTGAGGCAGGTGGTCTTTTGATCACATTCTATAAAACACTATAATAAGCTAGAAGCTGTTTGTGAGCAATCACATCTTTCTAGGTACATTCTATGTAGCTTTTTCCACATAGTGGTTCAGAAATACTCATCATCTATAAAGACAGTAGATTATCTCAGCCAAGGCTGCTACTAGTCCATAGGGTAACTTTGTACAACCCAGAAGGCATCCCTGCAGGTGAACACGGACCTGAGGGATCATGGTCCAACCAGTAGAGCACAGGTGAGATCTTAAACCACACCTGTTGGCTGGCTGAACACCTTGATCCACACACAGCTTGTACAATTGTATGTGATGACTTTGACCATAGTCACTGTTTGCCAATATGACCCCTTTTGACAGTTCTAATTTAAAAAGAAAGTTAAGCATTTAAGAGATCCACACAGTCAGTAACATTCCATTTTGATGGGGTGTAGCCCTGCTTTAGGTAACACTCATCACCTTCTGCTTTTTGAACTATAAACTATGACTTCAAGATATCATCCAGAATAATTTCTAGAAATTAATGGAGTGCTAGAATTCAAAGTAAATATGTTAGAGACCAAAAAACCATTCAAGGAGCAAAGGAAACAAGAGTAGGCCAAGTCTCTTCAACATCCCTGGATGTGAAGGTTACCACTGAACCACTGCTCTGATACTACCCAGAATGGGAAGATCTTGGGAGCATTTTGCCACCTGTTGGGTTAGTCTGCTAGATCTTCTAAATGGTTCTCCCAGGAGCCCTCAGATGACCCTTACCTTCTGTTTTGATCCGCAGGGCTGTCCGGACCAGGGCAAACAGGGTAGCATTGAACATGACCGTTCCATCACTGTTCAGAGGCATGTTCATGGAGACCAGGCGCTGGAGGTTAAAAGGAGGCAAAGTTGGTGATTATAGCAAATAGTTCTCAAACGACCTACAGAACCACCATGGCAGGAGAATGCTGGAAGGGAGCCTTCAAACTTGTGTGCAAGTGTCAGCAGCAGGTAGGGGTTTGAGGCATGGGTCACAAAATGTATTCAAAACCTCTTCTGGGGAGAATTTCAGCTCTCCCATAAGTACTCTCACCCTTCTGCACACAGTGAGGCAGGAATGGAATTTGTCCTTATTAAACCCTTGCTCCGCAAAGACATGTTAAGCCCACCCAACACCCTCCTCAGCTCAAATGTCTACTCAGGCATATGGATGCACTCTCTACTGGCATGCCAGGCACTTGCCAGGAGCCCACCTGCCAGCCATCATTCATCCAAAGCCTTGCTAAGAGAGACAATAATGGCAGGTTTGCATTGCAGGAGGCACAGTGTATCCTCTTTTCTGTATATTAAAAAACATACCTCTGCATCAGGCTGGGTCAAAAGCTTGTTGACTGGATAGGATTGGATTGCCCTTTTCCTTCCTTTATCACTGCCCCAAATTGCTGTTGCTGCATTGTGCCCTGGTGTGGGTCCTCAGCACACAGCAGAGTAATTATGAGAAAGGGCACCATGAAAGTCATTCTGGCATTTGCTCTCAAAATGTGGTCAAAGATGTTATTTGTTAGATCACATGATGTCCTCTTGTTAATCATAGTGCCAAGAAGAGTTATAATCTTCCTGAGTGACTGGGTCTTCTTGACTCTCATGGACAGTGTGAATTGTGGAGCAGTCACTGGGAAGCTGAACACATTGGTAGCCTGTCCAGGCCCCTCTGGAGGCTGTGATGGATGCACTATCACCTCATGCAGGCCACACTTGTACCTGCTATTTTGTTCGCTGGGCTTTGACTTTACATTTAACTTGTGCTTTTTTCCCCTCCTCATATCTTATATAACCTTGGAAGTCTTCTAAAATTTTTTTGGAAGCAAAGTGGAGATGTAAATGAGAAAAAACTGAGTAAAATGGAGCACAATTCAATTCTCTATTTCCCATGAATGGATTATCTGGAGTTGAGGTTTTCTATTTGTGCATCTTCTATACAGCTTTCTGACCTCACTTCCCCCAACCCCTTTCAGCTCATTGTTATTCCAACAGGGAGTATGGAATGGTGGAAGTGGGAATTAAAAGAAGAGGGGATAGAGTAGAAACAGTACTCTTCAGCAACCATGGGGGCTACCTGGTTGAGATTACAGTTAGGTAAGAGAGGTGCCTGATCACACAATTTAAGGGGTGTTCACTCTCAAGGTCATGTGAGGGTCACATGAGCAAGAGTTGGGTCTAAAGAGTCTAAGATGCTTGTCTTTAACTTTTATAGGGTCACAGACTCACTTAGAAATCTGATGAACATGATGGATCCTCTCTTTGGTACAATTTGTGAGTGTTTCAGTGATTTTGTACACAATTTTAGGGCTTTATAGGTCCCTGAAGCTGATGCATGGACCCTTTAATAGCTCTCTGATCCCAGGAGGAGAACCCTTAATCTATCCATCTCTGGCTGAAAGTCTTCCAGGATGACTAGATGGTAAAACCTGATGGGACTGGGCATGTGGCTTGTTGGACCATGAGGCATTCACTTCAGTTTTCTTTTATAGAATCTGAGGGTTTGCTGTTGGAAGGAACCCTAAAATATAATCTGGCTCAGGCCCATTTCTTTAGCACATAAAATATTATCTTCACTTCCTTAAAGTATCAATGGCCTGACCAAGGTCATGAGACAAATAGTCTTCTTTCCTCCCATATTTTCTTTTTCCCCTGTGAGCCCAGATTATCTCTTACTTTGCAAGCCACACGGTGAGGGCATAGCTTCCCAAAACCCAGTGGGGGCTGAATCCGCCGGAGCAGGGTCACCACATCTAGGTGTTTGATACGACCCCTAAAAGAGGAAAGGCAGAAGGGAAAGATCAGTCGGAGGGCCATGGTTTCAGCCTGCAGCCCAAGACTCATGTATTAGGCTCTCCACAGCTGTCGCCCTGTTGGTCAATCTCAGTGCAGAGTTGCAGAATTGCATGGCAAAACTCTAAAACCAATATATACATGTTTAGATTTTAATGAGCAGTTTTCCACCAGTTCTATGTTCAAGGTGGAAGGAACTTCAGGTAGCGCAATGAGATTCTCACATATACTTGCTGCGGCAATCTAACCATCTGTCCAAAAGGCATTTATTAAGTGTCAACCAAATGTGATTGACCAGTGAGGGTATCCTTGTACCCAAGGCAGGAATAGAGTTGAGATCTACTTGACTCTAAACATTTTAACTTGAATACTTACTAGTTATTCCTGACACAAGGATCTCCCATCCTTCTATTCAACTGAAAATAGATATGTTCTTGACTTAGTCAAAGATGCTTGGCCTACTATTACTGGCCCTTGACCCTTGACCCTGGGGTCTGGTGCAATTCAGTGTTTCTAATCAATCCACCCAACGCTAACCTGTGCTGAACCTCTTCTGTTGGTAGGTTCGCATTGTGTCCTCTGGGCTTTGGGAATCAGTGTTTCCCTCTGGGAACTTACTTGGCTTCAGGATCATACTCTGCCCAGATTCTTTTAAATTCATCCAGATGATGGGGACCAAGAATTGACCAGTCCCTTGTCAGGTAGTCAAAGTTGTCCATGATGACAGCTACAAAAAGGTTGATGATCTGCAGAGAACAGAGATATGAAGCCTTTCTTGCCATTTAAATCCACTTTGCCAGTTAGTGCCATGCATGGCAGAAGCCCGCATTTCTGAAGACCAGCTCTATTTACCATTTAAAATATCAGCCCCTGGAACTTTTGTCTCTTGGCTATGAACCTGACATAGGTCTCCTCGGAGTAGTGTGGTATGAATCTCACATGTGGGCTGTACAGCTTCCCTCTTACCAAACTTTGGGTAGGGTTCCCAAGGACAGAGGGCAGCTTTCTCCACCACCCTTCCTCACACTTCTCATCAAAGTATCCAAAACATATCAGTTGCCTCTGGGCCCCCACACACATCCCTTCTGTCCCCTGGGACACTGCCACCATGACAAGAGCCAAGAAGAGATAAGAAAGGTGCTGGTTGGGCTCACTCTGGCCCAGGTCACTTTGTGACCTTTTCTAGTGGTTGGACACTGCTACTGAGTCTTTCCAAGCTGGTTCCTCTGACTGCAAGCTGCAGGGATAGATAGCAGGCCTGGGCTGCCTTGAACTGCACACTCATGACCTGTGGCTGTTTAGTCCCACCTCTGCTTACCAGAAAGGCACAAAGCATGTAGAAGCTGATGAAGTAGAAGACTGCAAAGCTGCTGCCACAGGGTGTTTCACCTTCTGTGCTGTTGCTGGGCTCCGACTCGGGGGCACACTTCTTCCCTGGCATGCAGGCCAGCATGATATCCTGCCATGCCTCCCCTGTGGCACACCTAGGGGAGAGCGGTGAGAGAGTCCACCACCTGTGGGGCCCATCTCATATCTCGGGATCTTTTCTTCAACCCTTGCCCCATCCTCCTCCCCCAGAGGGAACTACTAAATTGAATTTGGTGTTTATCATTCCCTAAATGCTCTGATAATGTTCACTAAATATGAAGATACATGGCATTGTTTTGAATGTTTTAAAACTTTCCATAGATGGGAACAAACCACTTTTTCTGAAAAGTTCCTCTTTTTGCCATTCATATTAAGTTTTGGAGATTTATCCATTTGGCTCTCATTTATTCATCTAACTGCCATATAGCAGTATATTCTATGTATATACCAATTTTTAAAAAAGATTTTATTTATTTATTTGAGAGAGAGCAAGAGCATGAGCAGAGGCAGAGGGAGAAGCAGACTCCTCACTGAGCAGGAGCCTAATATGGGACTCGATCCCAGGACCCCGGGATCACCACCTGAGCCAAAAGCAGATGCCTAACTGACTGAGCTATCCAGGGGCCCTCTGTATACCATTTTTAAAAACCTGCTGTCTTGTTAAAGCTTTCCCTTTTCTTTCCTTTTTTGCTATTACAAAGAACCCTGCAATGAGCTTGCAGGTCCATGCCTTGATGTCTGCTTAGAAAGTGGAATTGCCAGGTAAAGTAGGTATGTCTTCGTTTTCACTAGTTATTGCTGCTTCTCCAAGAATTATGCTCCTGTCATCAGTGCAGGACAAATGCCATTGCTCTGCAGACCTGTCAACATTTTTTTTTTTCTTTTTGGTTTTACTGAGTTATAACTGACAAATAAAATTGTAAGATAGTTAAAGTGTCCATTGTGACGATTTGACTCAACTCTACATTGTGCAAGTTCCTCCCACCTAGTTAATTAACACACTCATCACTTCATGTATTTTTTTTTTGATGAGCACATTTCAGATTTTAGCAAATTTCAAGTATGTAATAGAGTTTTATCAACTATCATCACTATGTTACACATTAGATCTTTAGACCTTCTTTACCTGGTAGATCAAAGTGTGTGCCCTTCTACTAACTTCTTCCTATCTCCACCCCATCTAGCTCCTGGCAATTCCTTTTCTACATTCTGATTCTATGGGTTTAGACTTGTCAACTCTTTGTATTAGAGAATTTTTTAAAATGTTGTTCATATGATATATTTGAAATGATATTTCATTGCTGTCTTAATTTGTGTTTAAATGGTTAATGGGTTAATAACTTTTATTTCACCTTCTGTTGAACTGCAATGTTCATATTTTAGTCTGTTTGTCTCTCGGGTTGCCTTCTTGTTCATTTGTGGTCTTTTAAAAAAATATATTCTTTCTATTATCATTTGTCAGGTCCATGCATAACAAGTACCTTCTTTCAGTCTGTGGCTTGTCTACAGTCTTATTTATGGTGAAACCTATTTATTTTAATGAATCTGAAGTTTATTTTACTTTTTTAAAGATTTATTTATTTATTTGAGAGCAAGAGATAGAAACGGTTAGTTCAGGGAGGGGTAAAGGGAGAGGGAGAGGATCTCAAGCAGACTCCCCACTGTATGCAGAGCCCAAAAGGAGGCTTGATCCCATGACCCTGAGATCATGACCTGAGCTGAAATCAAGAGTTGGACATTTAACCCACTGACTGAGCCATCCAGGAACCCCTGATGAATCTAAAATTTAAATTTCACTGTGCTTTTTGCCATCTTGTTTGAAGAAATCCTTCCTTACTCTAGGCCATATAGATATTCTCCTATATATTCTAAAAATTCTAAAATTTTGTTTTATGTAATAACACATTAATCTGTAATGTATTTTTGTGCTTGATATAAGGTAGACACATGCTTTATCTTTTCCTGTGTAGATAACCAATTTTCTTTTTTTAAAATTTTTATTTATTTATTTTTTCAGCGTAACAGTATTCATTGTTTTTGCACAACACCCAGTGCTCCATGCAATACGTGCCCTCCCTATTACCCACCACCTGATAACCAATTTTCTTAATACAATTTATTGAGCAAGTCCATCTTTACCTACTGACTTGAAATATCCTTTCTGACATAAATTATATTTCCATAGATGTGTGGGCCTCGTGTTGCCTTTTCATTCTATTCTGTAGGTTTATTTGTCTATGTTGGTACAAATGGTCTTAATCATGAAGCTTTATATTAAGTCTTGCTCTCTTATAGACAGTGAGTCCTTCCAGCTTGTTCTTCAAAATGGCCTTGGCTATTCATTTTTCCTTTTTTCTTCCACAGACACGTTAGAATCAGCTCATCAAGTTCCACAAATAATCCCACTGAGAGTCTTATTGGAATTGCGTAGATTAACTTGGAGAATTTGATATTTCGGTGACATTAAGTGTCCCAGCCATCAACATGGCATATCTCTCCATTTGTTTAATGTTTTTTAAGAAATTTTTATAGTTCCCCATGTATATCTTTTGTTAGATTATTTCTAGGTATCTTATTTGAAATAAATAAACAAAATGTTCTTATTATAAGCAGTACATTTAAGAAGTTATAGTTATCTGTAAAAGATTTGCTGAATTCTTGTATGGTTTACTTGGGCAATTAATTTTGAAAAGAGGTTTTATTTATTTTCCTTTTATTGTAGTAAAATACACATAACAAAGAATTTACCATCTTAACCGTTTTTAAGTGTTTTATTTACCAGTATTAAATACATTCACCTTGTTGTGCAGCCATTACCACCATCCAGCCCCATAATTTTTTTATCTTGTAAAACTGAAACTGTGTGCCTATTAACTAATAAGTCGCCATTCACCTCTCCCCACTCCTGTTCCAGACCCTGGCAACCACGATTCTACTTTCTGTGTTTACGATTTTGACTAAGTACCTAATATACGTGGAATCACATAGTATTTGTCTTTCTGTGACTAGCTTATCTCACTTAGTACTGCCCTCGAGGTTCAACCCTGTTGTAGCATATTGCAGAATTCCCTTCCTTTTTCAAGGCTGAATAATATTTTATTGTATGTATACACCACATTCTGCTTATGTATTCACCTATCAATGGGCAGTTGGGTTGCTTCTACATGGGTGCACAAATATCTCTTCTAATCTTGGTTGGGATATATACCCAGAAGTGGAATTGATGGATCATATGATAATTTTATTTTTAATTTTTGGAGGAACCATCATACAATTTTCCACAATAGCCATGCCTTTTTATATCCTGCAACAGGACATAAGGGTTCCAATTGCTCCACATCCTTGCCAACACTTGTTTTGTTTTTTCATCGTAGCCTTAATGAAGATGAGGTAGTAGCTCACTGTGGTTTTGATTTACATTTCCCTGTGGTTAGTGATGTTAGGCATCTTTTCATGTGCTCATTGTCCATTCATGTATCTTCGGAGAAATGTCTATTCAAAATCTATTCAAGTCTTTTGTCCATTAAAAAAAAGATTTATTTGTGAGATTAAGAGTCATTTATGGTTTGTCTCCCTCCCAATCCCATAAACTGGGGGTTGCTGGGGGGAGGTGGGATTGGAAGAGGGGGAGCGGGCTATGGACATTGGGGAGGGGAGGCGAACCATAAGAGACTATGTACTCTGAAAAACAACCTGAGGGTTTTGAAGGGTCAGGGGTGGGAGGTTGGGGCAACCTGAGGGTTTTGAAGGGTCAGGGTGGGAGATTGGGGGAACAGGTGGTGGGTAATGGGGAGGGCACGTTTTGCATGGAGCACTGGGTGTTGTGCAAAAACAATGAATACTGTTACACTGAAAAAATAAATAAAATGAAAAAAAAAAGATTTATTTATTTATTTTAGAAAGAGAGTAGAGGTGGAACAAAGGGAGAGGGAGAGAAAGAATCCCAAGCAGACTCCCTGCTGAGCAAGGAGCCTGATACAGACCTTGATCCCACAACCCTGAGATCATGACCTGAGCCTAAATCAAGAGTTGGATGCTTAACTGACTGAGCCACCCCAGGTACCCCCCATACTCCCCTTTGCTCATTTTAAAATTGTTTTTGTTGTTGTTGTTGAGTTTCACCAAAATCTGTTTTTGGCATTTAATTTTGTTACTTCTTCTGTAATTCTTACTCTTTGATTTCTTTTTTTAAAATATTTATTTATTTATTTGACAGAGAGAAAGACAGCGAGAGAGGGAACACAAGCAGGGGGAGCGGGAGAGGGAGAAGTAGGCTTCCCTCTGAACAGGGAGCCTGATTGGGAGCTCTATCCCAGGACATGACCTGAGCCGAAGGCAGATGGTTAATGATTAAGCCACTCAGGAGCCCCTGATTTATTTATTTTTTATTGTATTGGATATCCAAATTTGCAATATAATGTTGATTAGAAAAGGTGAAAGCATGTGTTCTTTTCTATTATATTTATAAATTACCTATTATAGACTGAATATGTCCCCATCAAATGCACATGTTGAAGTCCTAAACCTCAATAAATTTGCAGGTGAGGCCTCAGGAAGTAATAAGACTTAGGTCAGGTTGTGTAAAGCTGGGGCCCCCATAGTAGAATTAGTGTCTTTATAAGAACAAGAAGGTACACTAGAGCTTTCTCTCTATGAGGACACAGTAATAAGCTGGGTGTCTGTAGGCCAGGAAGAGGATTCACACCAGGAACTAAATTAGCTGGAACCCTGAACTCAGCACTTTTTTTTTTTCCCCCAAAGATTTTATTTATTTACTTGACAGGCAGAGATCACAAGTAGGCAGAGAGGCAGACAGAGAGAGAGGGGGAAGCAGGCTTCCCACTGAGCAGATAGCCTGATGTGGGGCTGGATGCCAGGACCCTGAGATTATGACCTGAGCTGAAGGCAGAGGCTTAATCCATTGAGCCACCCAGGTGCCCCGATCTCAGACTTTCAATCTCCAGATGTGTGAGAAGGAAATGTCTGCTGGTTTTCTTTTTTGTTGTTGTTGTTGTTTGTTTGTTTTAAGGTTTTTATTTATTTATTTGACAAAGAGAGATCACAAGTAGGCAGAGAGGCAGACAGAGAGAGAGGGGGAAGCAGGCTTCCCACTGAGCAGATAGCCTGATGTGGGGCTGGATCCCAGGACCCTGGGATCATGACCTGAGCCGAAGACAGAGACTTTAATCCACTGAGCCACCCAGGTGCCCTGGAAATGTCTGCTGTTTAAGCCAGCCATTTTTTTATTTTGTTACAGCAGGCTGGCCAAATTAATAATTGCCACTACAGGATAGTGATTGTTTTCCTTTGTTAATCTTCCACTTTACGATCCAATGAATTACTATAAGGGTTTTGAGTTGATTTGCTTGTTTTATTCTACTTGGATTAACCTGTTGTTTGCCAACAATGACAGTTATGTCTATACATTTTCATATTTATACTTCTTGCTTTTTTTCCTTTCTTAATACATGAGGTATTAGCCTTATTTAGCCTTATAGAATGACTTAATGGAATGGCTGAGGAGATTTTATACTCCCTTTCTGTTCCTGAAAATTTTATGTAACATAGGAATGATCTATTCCTTGGTATTTGAGAAGACATCACGCATAAAAATACTGGATCTTGGAACTTTTTAAAAAAAGATTTATTTATTTTTAGAGAGAGGGTGCTTGTGAGTGTCAGTGGTGGGAGTAGGGGGAGGGGCAGAGGAAGCAGGGGAGAAGCAGACTCCCCACTGAGCCAGGAGCCTCACATGGAACTGGGTCTCAGGACCCTGAATCGCAACCTGAGCCAAAACCAAGAGTCAGACATTTAACCAACTGTGCCATCTAGGTGCCCCTGGATCTTGGAACATTTTGAGGACCAAAACCTTGGCTATCTTTTCAATTTCTATTGTGGTTAATTAAAAAAATTCTTTTTAAGATAATTTTGTGATTTATATTTTCCTACATAAAATCATATACTTTAAAATTTTCTCATATATTGGCATAAATTTGTTCATAATATTTTATCATTCTAAAAATCTCTTCCATATCTGTAATTGTGTTACTTTTCTTATTCCTGATATGCCTTTCTTAAAAAATTGGTTTTGATAAGAGTTTGTCTATTTATCGGTCATTTCAAAGAACTTAGTTTTAGGGTTTATTGATAAATATTTTTGTTTTACATTTTATTAGTGTCTGCTCTTATTTTAATAAGTGTGTACTTTCATACTTTGGGGTTATTTGCTATTCTTTTTCCATTCATTAGTTTGGTTATTATAGATTTTGTAAAATAAATTTTGGCTCTGAAATTTTCTTTGGTATTGGTTGGTGCATTTTGTAAATTTAAGATGTACTGCTCTAACTCTTTAATTTCTAAGAAGTATGTGGCTTCAGCTGTGAGTCAAGGGGCTTCTGTGTGACTCAGTGGGTTAAGCCTCAGCCTTCAGCTCAGGTCATGATCTCAGGGTCCTGGGACTGAGTCCCTCATCAGGCTCTCTGCTCAGCAGGGAGCCTGCTTTCCCCTGCTTTAAGTGGTTAGATTTTGGAGGAACTACTGATTTTGTGGTTAATTTCTAATTTTTGTTGTATTGAAGTTAGAGAAGTTTTAGAATTTATTGAATTCTTCTTTGTGACTTAAATCTTGGCCAATTTGTATGAATGTTTCTGGGTTCTTAAAAACAAAGTACTTTTTTGGTTCATATATTGATTATAAATTTACTTAAATTTATCAGTTGTATTTTTAGATATTTTTTACCCTTTCTTTTGTTCTATTTGTTCTGTCATGTTTTTATATGTCTCCCATTGTGTGTTATCATTTATTATCATTTATTAGTATCCTTGATATAGTTCCATGTAGTTTTATGACTGTTTTGTAATCTTGGTGGATTATACCTTTTATCAGTAACAAATATCCCTCTTTGTATTGTTTAATGCTTTTCACCTGGAATTTTATTTCTTCTGATGTTATTACTACACCTATTTTTTTTTTTTGAAGTTTTGTCTGGTATTCTTTTTCCATTCCTTTATTTTCCCATTCCGTTATTTTACTCTATTATAAACAGGCTACAGTTAGACTTCTTGAAGCCAACATTAGAGTATCTATCTTTTGATAGAGAAATTGAATTTTTAGTGATTAATTTTTGTTTTTATTCCTACCATCTTGTTTTATTTTCTAATTTTCTTTTCCTTCCTCTCCCCCTCCCTTCCTCCCCACCCCATCTTCCTTCTTTTGTCTTTTCTTCCTTTTGCAGAATTGCTGAGGTTTTCCTTGCGTTTTTTTTTTTCTTTTCCATCTAGTGATTTGGAATATATATATTCCATTTCTGTTTCTCTAACGGTTTACCTTCAAATATTTAACATACCTATTTATACACTTTCCACTGGCTGTGTATAGATTGAACGATATCTGTTTCTTCTCCATAAACAAGAGAAGAATGTCAGCACACTTTCATGTTTCTCGTCCCTTGATTTCATTCTTTCCATTCATTCTGTTGTTTTTACCTGAACTTGTATTAGAAAGATAAATATTAACTTTTATTATAACTTTGATTTATATTAACTTTTATTTGTATTTTTATATGTATTTTATTTATATTTTCAATCTTTTTGTCCTTTTGGCTGTATACTGAGAGAACCGTAGATTTGACCCTTCAGCTCATTATTTCATTCTTTAGCTGTGCCCATTTTCTGAATACTTCAACAAGGATGATTTCCTGAGTTGTCTCTTTAATTTGTTCTTCTTAATAGTGACTTAATATTGACTTCTCCTCTGCCTCCTCCTTTTTAATCCAACAGATGTAATATGCTCTGCAACCTCTCTAAAGATATGAATTATATTTATTTTCAAATCTTATGGCTTTATATGTTCTTTTTCCTCCTCCTGTGCTCATTCATCTGCTAATTGAGGATTATTGATCTTTATTGATATTCGTTTCCCCCAAATACTTTGGGTTTATTATTGACTGTTCTTTGTGATTGAGGACCCTGTTCACATCTCTGTAGATCAAGTTCTCATTCCAGGGTCTCTCTGGGGACTACGGAAGAAAGAGAACAATGTGCCGCCAGGGGAGGTGGGGACGTAGCCTCTCTTTGAGGGTAGGGGTTCCTTGGGGGTACCTGCTCTACTTCTCAGACCCCAAGGCCCGGGGGCGTGATGTCAAGTGCTGCTGCTTTCAGCTTGTGAGCATTAGCTCCTTTGAGGAGCCAGCCTTGTCATGGCCCCAGGTCTCTCCCGGGCCTTTTACCTGCTGATCCTGGAACTGTTCTCACTTCTTCCATAGACCACACATTCTTGGGGATAGGTTTTCCTCAGATCTTGTTCCTTTGTCAATTGAATCCCTTCTGATTCGTTCCATTTAGAAATTCCTCGTCATTCATAGCACTCTGCCATGGTGTTTTTGTTTTGTTTTGTTTTGTTTTGTTTTGTTTTTGTTTTTAAACCTTCCTTCTTAGTACTGTTGTGGGTTTATTCCTTTAAAAAATACCTTCTATCATTAAGAACTTTAGGAAAGGAGGGGAGATGGAGCCATGTGCTCAGTCTTATATCTGTATTTAAATACCAGCTCTGGTATTTAAATATGGCACAGGCTTAAGTGTTGTTGTTAGATTGTGGTTTACAGGGGCCTTTGTGTTCTCAAAGTCCACCATCTGAGGGAGGTGGTAATGTCTCACTGGTATTTAAAGAGCTGTCATTTCGATTTAATACATTTTGAGTAATAATGATACTTGGGCTTGGGTGTGGGGAAAGGATTCTGTAGAACTCGGTGAAGGTGGGGCTCTCTGAGAGAGTGGATCTCTGGATCTTCTGGAGAGGGACTCCAGGGAATGGCAGGGAGTTCACTGCCTCTCTCAGTGCCATAACATGTAGAGTATATAAGCTGGTGGGGTAAATAGTTCTCATCTACCAGCCCTGGTCTAGATGGTCTAGATAGTCTCCTCTAGCAGCCCAGGCTGTGAGGAACAGGAGAGGGAGAACCAAGGGCGCAGACCAAGGGGGTCATTAGGAGTCAGAGGAGGAAGAAGCAGGCTGTGACATGGACTCACTCAGTCAGAAGCAGGCTGAGAAACACTCTTGACCCCAGCTAGGCCTGAGGCCGTGGCATTCTGGGAAGGGTGAAGGCTCATGGCTGGCTTAATGAGGAGGACACTAAGTTCACGAGGACATAATAACCAACAGAGCACGTGGCATTGACATTGGCAGCTGTATTTGTTTGCAAGGGAACCGAGGCTCAGAGAAGTTAGGTGTCTTACCCAAAGCGAATGTGTCACAGGCTTGGCTTTGAGACTGTTTAGGTTCCAGACCGGGGTGCTGTCAGTGTTTGACTTGTGATCCTCTAGCATTTTGGGGGGCGGTTACTGGCAGGTTTGTAAGTGACCAGTGTGCCGCTCAGTGGGAAGTATTACAAATGGCACGGAAATGCCAGCTTTCTAGTGCAGGGAGGGAGATCCAGCATCCGTTCCCTCCTTGCCCGCTCCCCTGGAAGGGTTCCCTCGCATTCTACGTCTAGACCTCAGGGCTGCGTCATGGAGGTGTTTATAAGCACCTGTCCTCAGAGACTCACCTGAAGAGAAGCAGCACAGCTTGGGGGAAGGTCTGGAAGTTGTTGTTCCGGTTGATCTCTGTGGTATCATTCAGGGCAATTTTCCCAAACACCTAAGCAGGGGGAGAGAAGGTAGATTCAGTGAAGTGTGGGCAGACAGGGTCCTAGTTCCTACTCATTGTTCGGTGGTCTCTTCAGAGGTCTTGGCTGACTGGGGGTCAGGCCAGCCCAATAGCTGAACTCAGTCCCCTGATAGGACCTGACAGGGCCTCAAGAGGGCAGGCACCTGCTGCCCCATCCAGCCTCTGATCTCCATCCACCACACTGGACAGGTGTAAGAAGAAAAATACCCGTGGGTCCTCAAGAGAGGTCCTGCCGGGCCACTGGGAGCTGGGCTGAGAGCAGGTGGACACTGCCACCAGCCCTGTGCTTCTGTGTGGGGACAGAGTGCTCTCTGGTCTCCTTTTTGGCTACAAATTCTTGAGAATATATATTTTTTCTCTTTAAAAAAACTTTATTGAGGAATAATTAACAAACATAATTGTATATATTTAAAGTGTATGGTATGGTGGTGATTTGATGTACAATGCTTGTAGAATCATTACCAAGACCAATTCTAAGTTTAATATTAAAAATATTAAAAATTATAAAAATTATAAAGACCAAATTAGGTAATTAACACATCCATCACCTCCCACAGTTAACATAGTAGCTGTGTGTGTGTGTGTGTGTGTGTGTGTGTGTGTGTGTGTGTGGTGAGAATGCCTAAGACCTACTGGCAGCCACTTCCAAGTGCACAGCACTGTTACCAATTACAGTCACCATTAGGTCCTGAGAACCCAAGCCTCTGGCCTCCTTTTCGTTGCCATTTCAGCCCAGATATCTACTCTTCCAAATTCAGTTCTTGGATTTTGGTGCAATCTGGGATGTGGGCAAGCTTAATCTATCCCTGAAATTAGTGGTCCCCTTATTTTTTGTGGCCTGTTAGAGCTATGCCTATCGTAGAAGCCGTGACCCTCAGTGAGGTGGCAGGGTGGCTCTTTTTATCTAAGATTCTGGCCTAGGAATCCGGGATCTTTCTGCAAAGAATCTTCTGCAGGGGAATCTTCCTTCAGGAGCCACTAAGGAAAAGTCCTGGCTGATGTGAGTGCTGGGCTCTGGTGCTCTCGGGAGCCCCCAGGAGAGGCTGGCTGGAGAATGCTGCAGGCTTGGAGGTAGGGGAACGTGCAGTGGGCACCTGTGAGGGGAGGCCCTTGAAACTGCTGTGTGTTTGATGGGGAGAGCTTGCCTGCCTGACTCCCGCCTTCCCTCCTCCCTTTCACCCCCTCCTTCCTCCTTCTTTCTTTCCCTTTCTCCTCCACCCCTCTCTGTCATTAGCTCCTCCAGAATGGTGCTGGGGTGGGGGATAGTTCTCAGGCTGTCAGACCTGGGCAGGGGGAGGGGTGCTGTTTGACACACCCTTCGTGTTGTTTTCTGCAAGGACCTGTCTCTCCTGAGGCCCTTGGCAGTCAGTCTGGGAGTGGTTTTCCCTACAGAGAGCAGAGACCAGGCCTGGGGCAAAAGGGGAGAGAAGTGAGGGCAGCGCATGGCCATTCACCCTGCTGCATGCAGGACGCCATTTGAAGGGACTTTCTAATTCCTCTGACCTTCTTGGCCTCAGAAGTGGAAGCTGAGGGAGGGAGCATCAGGAGCAAGAGGGAGATGTCTGGGAACGTGGGTCTGGGAGGCGGGAAGAGAAGTAGAGGCCGAGGAGAAGAGGGCCAGCTGTCCTACCTGCATCCCGATCACTGCGTAGATGAAGAACAGCATCACTATCAGAAGAGCCACATAGGGCAGGGCCTGGAAGGAAGCACAGGAGACAATGTGAGGTCGGTGGGGGATGGCTGGCCAGATCCCTTCCCAGGGGGTGTTGCGACCTGGCTTTGGGAGGGCACTTCCAAGAGCCCCCACAGAAGATCTGGGCACCAGGAGAAGGCCTGAACCATGGCACTGACCTCTCATTTTCCCTTGGTTTCAATCACCTGAGAAGCAGTGTGGTGCACGGAGATAAGCAGGCTGCAGAGTAACAGATACATATAGTAGGATACCGCTTTAGTAAAAACAATCAAGCATGAACAAATGTCCTCCGACTAGACATAGGGCTTTGTTGAGTAGGGAGAAAGCTGTGAAGGATACACCCCGGGGTTTCCTCGGGAGGTGTGGGGTGGAGGCAGGTTACACCCTTCCTTTACGTAGCTCGATGATATCCCGCTAGTCATAATAAAAATAATTACTAAGGAGAACTTAAGTAGAAGAAAGATCATGGACTCAAATCTGATTTCTGCCGCTTTCTCGTCATGAGAGCTTGGCCATATGACTTAACCTCTCTGAGCCTCAGTTTCCTTTTCTGAAAAGTGAGAGTAATGACCTCTCAGGGGTTCTGTGGTGTTTAAACAATAGAAAGCTTACAAAAGGCTGAGTGCGATGCCTCCCACGTATTCAGGTCCCATATATTTTATTCACTCCATGTATGATCTGTCTGGCAGCTCAGACAGCTTAATTTTCCAGAGTCCCTGCCGCTTCTCCTGGGGAGAGGCCTTCTGGGGCTCAGGGTCTATTCTGGAATCTGGGCGGCCCCACGTTTAAGGCTAGGAAATGCCTTGCCAGGCGTCCACCCGCCACTAGATGGCACTGCGAGATCACACGGATGGGGCTTCCATCAGGTTGGAGCTGGGCTCCATGTTCTAGCCTCTCTTCACAGTTACCAAGGTCTGTCGACTTTTCCTAGGAAATATGTATGTGGGTGGGGAGGGAGGAAGTATGTTGGCTATAGTCATCATGGCCATGGGATCCCACGGATAGGGTGAGCCTCCAGTCCTGCTCTCCCTAGAATCCTCAGATTCCCAGGGACTGGGGAACCGGGTATGGCACCTACCAGAGGGGTAGGAGGGGTGGGACAAGGCTAGCAGGGAGGGCAGCTGCAGCTCCTCAGGAAGGCCTGGTGGGCAGAGGGCTGCCTACGAGGAGTGCAACCAGGCTGGGCCAGTCAAGGGCGTGGGCCAATGAGTCCCAGGGCGGAAGGCTGCCTGGAAGGGTGTTTGAGCACTTGGGAGAGGATTCCAAAGCAAGGCAGGCACCTGGCCGCAGAGCACTGCCTCTGGCTGCACCTTCAGTTCTGGGCATGTTTGGATCAGGGACCTCCTCTGTGCCTGTAACTGGGCCCAGACTGGCTAGAGTGGGGCACGTGGAAGGAATCCTTCAGTGTCGGGAAGCCCGAAAGTGGTGCTTCTGTGGGCAAGGAGAAGCTGCCTTCAGCGTCGGGCTAAGGAAGTGTGGACGTTCATGCAGGGGTCCCTACGCCACTCATCTTCAAGGAACTCAAGTGACCTCACGGAGTCTGCTTCTCTTTCACTTCAAACTTACATAACACTCCTCAGAGATGGCCAGGGGCGATCATTATTCTGTTTTCACAGATGGAAAACAATGGCTGAGAAAAGAGAATTAATCCTATAGTTAGGCAATCCTGGGCCCTTGGGAGGGGACCATGTCTCCTTGAGTGGAGTGACACCAGGGTTCTACAGAGTTTGGCTGAGACTACAAACAGGTGTGGACAGCAGACATCACAGAAATGCCTATTGGGAGGAAGGTGACAGATGGATCCTAAAAATGCTGAAAGTGGGAGGGCCCCAGAGGTTATCAGATCATCTCGGCCCATGTTTTTCAAATTTTTTCCACTCTTTGTGCAGTAAATTCTTGCGGAAAAATGCACAGATGAGAGAAGAAAGCAGAACCCCTTTAGCCTCTCCTTTAACCCGGCTTTGGGGGAAATCTGGGGCTCCAGGAGCATGCTTTCAAAAAACACGGCGCGGGGGGAGCGCCTGGGTGGCTCAATGGGTTAAGCCTCTGCCTTCAGCTCAGGTCATGGTCTCAGGGTCCTGGGATCGAGCCCCACATCGGGCTCTCTGCTCAGTGGGGAGCCTGCTTCCCCCTCTCTCTCTGCCTGCCTCTCTGCATACTTGTGATCTCTCTCTCTGTCAAATAAATAAAAATTAAAAAAAAAAATCACACAGACGGAGTCCTGGGGCCTCATTATAGACAGGAGGAAAGCAAGGGCAGAGAGGGAGGCTGCGGTCACACAGCTGCTGAGTAGCGAGGTAAGGCTGGCCCTCGACTCTTAGTGGCGCTGCTTCCTGTTCAGGGAGCCCCGGGGGAGCTGGGTGCAGCCCCTGGTGCAGCACCCACTCTGGGAGCCAAGGATGCTCTTCTTGCGGCCCACTGAGGGCAGAAGTGGTTACCTGGAAGGACTTGATGAAGGTCCACAGCAAGGTCCGGATGCCCTCCCCTCGGCTCAGCAGCTTGACCAGGCGCATGACCCGGAAGAGGCGGAAGAAGGTGATGGAGATGCGGGAGTTCTCCTCTGCGTTCTGGAATCCATCGGCAATAGGAGGTGGTAGTTAACACAGCAACAGAGAGGGGCGGGCAAGAACGAGGTGGGCCCTGCTCTGAGCAGCACAGCCCTTGGTTGGGAAGGAGGCCGGGCAGGGCAGGGCAAGGTTAGCTGCACTAGCTTCTCTACCCTGGGCCACGGATGGGGAAGCCAGCTGCCCCCCTCTTCCAGGTAGACAACCCAGGCCTGACAACCTCGGCAGAGCCAAGCTGTGCCCAGGCCTCTGAGCCTATGACCCCGTTTATCAGTTTTCCTCTTTTCCCCTTCACTCCTGATTCTTAACCCCCTGGGTGGAACTACCGAAGATTCCATAAGGAACTTCCATATGCTTTGAAATCTAGGCCGAGAGTGAGCTGCCTTGGGCGCACCCACCCTCGGCTGCGAGCTGAGATTGCAGCCGCGGCCTACGTCTGGCCTGGTGGGGTGACGTGCATCCCGAGTGCAATGTGGCGTTCAGCAAAGTGGCTGGGTGGGTCGTGGTCTCCATCCAGCCCGAGGGGTGATGGCCCTGGTGGGCGGGGAGGGCTGACAGAGAGAATAGGGCTGGAGTGGGGTGCCCGCGGCAGGGATCTGGTGCTCTGGCAGCTCAGGACTCCGGAAGTCTTGTTGTGCCACCTCTTCCCACATGGCTGCAGGGACAGTGGGGACAGGGGTGTTGCTTAGCCCGCGGAGAGTGTCTGTTTGCAAGCCCTTGCCTCACCTCAGACGCTGAAGCTGTTCCCCTGCTACTCCCCTCTGTTGTGGGGCTTCTGGGAGGCCCCAACCCTCTCTAGACTGTGGGAGATCCTAGAAGTGGTGGGAGGCACACTCGAAGCGAGCCCTAGATAAGTCCGGGTCCGGGTGTAGGAGGACAGAAGGATTCAGCTTAGGGCAGATCATCTCCTCAGGGTAGTCCTGGAGCCCGGGGACAAGGGGAAGGCGAGGAAGAACTGGATCCGGGCCAAGCCAAGGGGAGGCAGGAACCCGGTGCAAGGGCTGCTGGAGTCTGCCGGCCGAGGGCCCTCCTCAACCTGTGGGACTCAGAGGGCCTTGGGGCTGAGGCACGTGCCTGGCCAGGGCTGTCCTATCACCCTCTGCCGCCAGACCTGAGAACAACACGGACTGACTACCTCCCCCGACCCTCCTCCAGCCCGTGCTGGCCAGAAAGCTGTGGCTGGGAGCCCTCCGGGAGCTCCCCGCTCATTCCCCAGAGCTAGTGCAGCTCACCCAGCCCTTCTGGCACCAGGAGAGAACGGACCCTTCAGGCTTCCTGTTACTGTTCCTGTCCCACGCAACCCTCAAGGGTGGAGGAGTCTCCAGGTCACTGACAGGGAGGATCTGTGCAGGCACACCCCCTTCTTGCTTCTCTGCTTTCTTTTGAATCATTCCAGGCCAATCGTCCCTGACAACGTCCACACCTTGTTTGTCCCCCCGCTGAAAATCCTACTAGCGCCAGTGCCCCTGAAGGCCCCCAGCGGCCCTTTGTTCCAACCTGGTGGCTTGCCGACTGTCACGGACATGGCCAGTGGTTCCTGAGGCCACCCATCTTACTCTTGTTTCGTACGGGAAACCCACAAGGGTGGCAGAAAGCTCCAGAGGCGGTTGCCCCTTGCCCACACACCCTCGTTGCACCCTGGGAGGGCTGTGCAGAATCCACACCGGAAGGGTCTCTCCTACTCTCTGGACTCCCCAGACTGGGGGAGAGTCACAGTATCTTTTTGAGTTTCAAACCAGAGCTGCCTCAGATCTGCACAGGGGACCTGTTCCCCTCAGGCAGGGCGACCTGTGGGCTTGGGGTGGGGGTGCTGCTCCACAGGCCGCCCTGGAGCCCGGGAGGGACAGCCAGCCATAGCCCTGGTCCTACCCCGGGGCCCTACCCTTCCTGCCTATTTTGAAGCCTTTGATGCCCTTAATCTCTGCATTTCTATCATCCATGTATCTACTTGAAATTCTATTTTCTCTCCTTAAAAGGAGGTTGTGTTCCCCCAGAGGAGTAGGCAGAGAAGGCTCAGGGTTTTATAACTCAGCTGTCAGTTCCACCATGTTCGGAAAAGGAGAAAAAAGAAGAAAGAACAAGCTGAAGTGGGGAAGTTCAGCTGTGAGTGTCAAGAGTTTGAGAAGTTGGTGCCACAGGGGCATCTGGATTTGACGAGTTGAAAAAGAAAAGTCAAGCGTGCAGTTTAAATTCCATGCTGGGTTCAAATCCCCCACCCCGTAAACTCGCTCCTCCCCACTCCCAGTAGCTGCAGTTTTCTAACGCTCTAGGAGGATAAACACATTTCTACAGAGACACAGAAATGTCCTCCAAAAAAACCAAATGACAATGCAGGGAGTCAGGAGACCCCAGGGGCCACCCCTGGGAAGTGGGTAGGATGCCCGGGTTCAGCCTTTTCCTGGGCGGCCTTCCAGCCAGCCTGGGAGGGACTGTGTTAGGAAGCACCACTCGCAGACCCAATCTGCCCCTGTCCGCTGACTTTCAGGGAATCAACCCACTCACACGTCCTTTTAAAAACTCACACTTGACTCCGTTTTGAAACGTGTGATGGCAGATTTTTAGAGAAGCCTGTTCCAAGGAGACATCAAGGTCACACCTAGCAGCGTCTATCACTTTAGGCAAAGTGGATCACAGTCCTATATCAGGAATGATCCCATCAAACCCCTGAGTTTGTTTTTCTGTGTAGCCTAATTTGAACGAACTTCAGGAATTTAGAAAAATTCATGCCTGGATATTCAGCCACACTCCCAGTGACAGATTCCAGCTTACAACCTTTTACTGTGGCCTTAAACTCAGAGCACAGGAGGCCAGTAGTTACAGACACTGGATGGTTTGTGGGAAGTTATCGCCTGACTTTCTGTCTCCCGCCTGGGTCATCCCTCTCCTTCCTCTTTTCTGCAGAGCCCCTGACCGTGGCGCTCATGGGTGCCCACTGCAAATTTCCCACATCGGATTAAAGTTAGAGACTTTAGCCCGTGGAGTCCTCAGAATGTTTAACAGGAAATGACCCTTGGGTCCGCTTCTCTCCTGGTGGCTCATTAGATGGTCAAGATCACAGTGAATGTTCACCCAGAGGAAAGCTCAGGGAGGGAAAGGAACACCATCACACAACAGCACGTCACAGCTCACACGTGACCGGGCGGGCGAGGCACAGGACAGACATGGCGGCTACATGCAGTGGGAGAGAGGTTGGGCTCCCAGAGATGCCGGGCATCAGGGTGGGTGAGAGTGGGGGTGTTAGAGGAGGGTCACAGAAGCTAAGAGCGTGGTTGGGAGGGTTGGTCTTACCATAAAGGGAGAGCATTGGGTATGTTCAGCTGGCTTTAAAGAAAGGCAGATAGAAATAAGCTGTAATGAGTCTCCAACGAAGATGCCTGGTACTCTAGGTCTTGGCTAACACAGGAGCAACACCGTGGCAGGAGAGGGCAAAAGGAAACAAGTGAAAGAAATACAAAGCACAGGCCTGGCAGGTTCTGGGACATCACTGTGAGTGTGGGCTCTGCACAGATGGGTGTTCTGTCTAGGGAGAACCTGAAGGCATTGTCTGCTCAAGACCATCGCTGGCCACGAATGAAATAATTCACATGCTTGTTTCACATGGGGGCTTCTGAATTTTGTGGGGGTAGGTTTTTTTTTCCCCCTAAAATGAGTTATGTGTCCTAAGATAACCTTGGAGGGGTTGCCCTTTCTGCATTTTAACTCACCCCAAGCATTGCCAGCTGGAGGAGAAAGGCTTTGCTTATGTTTCAGTGCATGTCCCTGCCCAAACATTTGTGAGCAAAGGAGGTCAAGGGCAATGACCCTTGAATTTGAGGGAAAAACTCAGTTTTAGTTATCACTGAGGAGGCTCCAAAGAGGTGGTCCTCAAGCCCCTCTGTAGCAGGGCTAGTCCTCAAGCTCAGGTTCAGGAGGGAGATAGCCCCGCTTAGCTACTAGTCTATAGGTGTGGAGAGCCTGGCTCATTGGTGTGAAAAAATGTTTCTTACGTTTAAAGCTCTGCACATAATTTAGGATGTTATTATTAACACCCAAAATAGCTGTTCTCATGGGTCTGACTGCTGAGCTCATTTTGAGGCAGGAGCTGAAGAGACCAGCCACTAGTGAGTACCCCACGGCCACCTCCGTTCCTTGAGCCTGTATCTGGGAAGGTTCTCCTACCCTTTGGGCTCCAGCACTCAGAGCTCAGCTCCTGATTGTCGTGATCATTTTGAGCTGTTAACTCTTTCTACAAGGTCCTGACTTTGCTTTTACCCTCCACTTTCAGATGGTTGCTCTTGTATTTCTGTTTTTAAGGTACAAACGAGGAAAACATGTAATGGAAGTTTTGAAGGATGGAAATGTGCATAACTATACATTTACTCGCAGACTGAAAATACTTCTTTGTTAACAAATTTCTCAGCAAATTCCTTTTCTTCCCTACAGCAAATTGGTAAGATGACCTTTTTCGGGAATGATGGAGATAAAGGGTGAGGCAAGGGAAGAGAAGGGGAGGGACACCTCTCCAGTCCCTTAGAGTGCACATTCTAGATCTTGGTTTCTGCTTCAGGAGGAATACCAGCTGCCAGGTCAGTCCACAGGCCTGGAGGCTGTGGAATCACTAGAATTTGGCTAGCAGGCTGAGAAAGAACATAGAAACACATGTGTACGCATACATACACACACACACAACCACACACGGAAGACATCTCTAGCTGCTTGAGTGCTTGTCCTCCCGTGTTAATAGCTTAGCAGTTCTGTGTTTCTAGAGCTTCAGTGGGGGAGGGAGTGTCAGGGTGAGACGGAGACAAGTCCACCAGTGCATCAGAAGAGCTCCCGGCAGGTCTGGGCTGTTGCTCTCCTCTTGGATCTATCCTGAAAACTGTCAAAACTCCTCATCATTCCTAAGAGAGTCCTCTGGGTTGATACCATCCAGAACAGGACCAGAAAGACAATTTAGAGAACCCATTTGGGTCCATGTATTCTAATAACCTTGATTATATCTTAGTATTTTAATAAGATGTACTGAGAATCCTTAGGATACAGCTCTGTAGTAGGAGTAGGAGAAATCAAGAGGAGCAAGGAAGGCAGAAGAGAGAGGAAGGATGGGGCTCTCTGGGACTCTGAGTTGGGGTTCCCAGCCCAGGTAATGACAGCTCTCCTAAGAGTCTCCCTTTGGGAGAATCTGGAGAGTCACAGACTACTTTCTTTCTTGGGCCTTAAGCTATGCTATTCGGAGGGCACTTTTGACCTTCTACAGCAGTATTTATCAATGTCTCATGTAGGCCTGTTTATATTTGAAGAACTATGTTCATAAGATCCATGATCTCAAAAATAACTAATCATTCATAATAAAATCAGAAAGCAACCACTGGGTGATTTCTAAGTGGAAACGATAGGGAAAAGCATGACATCGAGCCCTCGCCCTCAGAGAAGCCACAGTCTACTGACACACTGCCAACCCCCTAAGGACATTTCCTGATGCTCTTGTGCAGTCATTCCAGTCTCTGGTATCTTGCCCAGAAGCAAGTGGAATCCCTTGGTGAGCTAGAAGGGGAGACTGGACTCACTGGGTTTGGGCCTCTGCACCTTTAGCCCAGAGCCATGTTTGTGCTGTTTACCACTCTCCGGGATTCCACAGTACCCTGTCTTGAAAGGCCACCTAGTGCCGCTTCTACTTTTTGAGCTAAATTCAGAAATGGCTGGTAGCCCAGAGTACTCACACCCTTCACCTGTGACCCTTTCTCAGATTGGGTTCCCAGTCCCTATCTGTGGTTCTCCTGAGGAAGAAGGGCAGAAAGATTCCCTGAAGACTCGTGCCCCTGAGCCTGGGGACCCAACCCATACTACCCTTCTAGAGGGAGCCAGCAGAGCTGCTTACCTACTCTGAACATTCTGGCTGAGTCTTCCTATGGTGTTCTACCCAGTAAGGGTAGGCACTGAGCAGCCAATGATTTCATCTTTCTGTTCTAATGATCTGGTAATTTCCAAGGGGTTTAAAGATATTGGGCAATTAACTTAATTTGTTTGTGCAATTGGTATAAATGAAATGAGGTGAGGCAGAGGTGGAACATTTTCAGAATGAGTCCTGGCTAGTGGTTCCAGCTAACAGGCTAAGGGCAGACTGAAAGGAAAACCCAATTACCTTACTTCTCTATACTTACACAGATTACCTAGGTTTGGTATAACTGGCAATGACAACATGAGTGGCAGCAAATAGGAGATATTCTCTGGAAAACTGTCTTTCTGAATTAAGTACAGGATCAAACGAAAACTTATCACTCAATGAATGAAGTCTTAGTTTCTGGAATGTCCTCACTGCTCCTTTTCATTGGGAGACCATCTTTAGACCACGCATAAGCCACTGAAGGATGAAACTCAGGAAGCATCGGAGGCTGGTGAAGAGACGGGATGGAGGAGGGGATTTTTCCAATTGTTAACATTACATAGTCTCTGGTGAACTAAAAGATTGTTGAAAAATAGCTCTTAACCATATAAAAAGGAGACTGTACCTTTCTTTTCCTCCCTCCCTCCCTCCCTCATTCCCTTCCTTACTCCTCTTTCTTTCTTTCTCTCTTTCTTTCACATAGCCAGGAGGCAAGGATTACTAGGAATTAAAGGCTAAGTAGTAGATATCTAGGCTGTAATATTCAACCAAGCTGTCTTCTAGGATATTCTCTCTAGATCAGACCATTACAGAGAATTTTGAAGAGATCATAAGCCCCTGCTGCACCCTCCTGGACATACTGACTTCGAAAAATGCAGGTTACCTTCTGATTCCCTCCAGGGAAGGCTGGCTCTTGGCTAGGTCATGAACAAGCCTCACAGAACAGGTCTGCACAACCCACTGGTGCCGTTGAGACAATGGGTATAATATTAGAGTCACTGAAATTCTACATTCCTCTGGAACATGAGTCAAAAGCAATGTCACAGGAGCACGTTAGTCTTCTACTAGCGCTCTGCTACAGAGTTGTTGATTTTTTTTTTTAAAGTACTCTTGTCAGAACTTAGGGAGTAGATCAAATATAAACTCCATTTCAGACCACATGAAGATCTGGGTCCAGCTGGCATCCCTCCCTACTCCCCAAAGTCCATTCTATGCATTCACTGCCTCTAATCTCATTTCAGTTTGATCTGCAAGACAGGAAGTCTGGTTCAGTTACAAGAGTGTCGTGGGATGGTGGAAGGCTGAGAGGTTGGGGTTTTGTTTGTGAAAGTCCAGTTATCTAAGTTGGGAGGATGATTATCAGTCGGGTACACATGAAGAGAGGCAGGGGTTAGGGGCTTCAAGAGACATTGACGCCACCTTCATGGTCAGGAGCCAGCAAGTGTAAGTTAAGATGGGGAGGTCTTCATTATCCTTTTATCTCCTCTTCTAACCAAGAACTAAACTGTGGCCCTATAGATGTGGAGGAGGTGGAAGATGCTGAATCTTAGAGCCACCAGAGATGGCAGCAGGGGAGAGAATTTTAAGAAGGCCAAAGTAAAATATGTTTTAAAACAGGAAATCCTCTGAAGTTGCATGAAGAACTTCTTTGCTAGGGAGACGCAAAGCTTAAATAAGCTCAGGTCAACTCGGATACACAGAAGCTGAGGGTAGATGGCAATGGCTTTCAGAGTCCTCAAAGGAAGGAATTATAGGTAGTTGAAAGCAGTCCTTAGATAGAATTTCCATTTTGGTCTGTGGAGGAGGTCTTTGGTCTTTGGAGATGGATCTGTGGAGGAGCGGTTCTAAGGAAAAGGAAAGAAGGGAGGATTACAAGGGAAGCAGAAACACTGCACAGAAAAGGGCAGGGAAAAATGAGAGCCCAAAGATGAGGCAGTGGAAAGAGCAGCCTCTCTTCCCTTGTCCATCTGTCCACCATGTTGGAGACCTCCTGGCTTGCATCTGTTTCCCATGGTAAAATTCTAGTCAGAAGGAAAAGGGCCCTTCTTGAATCTTTGTGGTGACAGACACACAGTTGAAATGCCTCTTTTGAACTTCAAGGTCTTTAGCCCCAAGGGAACTGGTGGAGAGGTACAGAGCGCGGTGGTTGCTGGTTCCTGGCTCACTCTTGCTCCTCCAGTCTCTGTGGGCTAGACTGCAGAAGGTGGACAGCGGTGACCACTGTTATTAGCTGCCCAGTGGCTAGCTCGCATGGTTAGCCTCAGGGGTCACTGAGTTAGTCACCTGGAGCCTGATGGTTCCCCAGGTGTTATTACCCGCCAATAATTCATACTAAACAAGAGTGATGAAATTGTCAAGATAGTTTTATCTTCCCTTGGGGAAGACAACCAGTATCTTTCACTCAAATGACAAACAGAAAGAACCCATGAAGAATAAATGAATGAAATCACTTTGTTAGCAGCAACAACAACATCAATGAACTCTCTTTGAGAGAGAAAGGAAGAGAGAGAGAGAGAGAGAGAGAGAGAGAGAACATAGAAGCCCAGAAGGACAGAGAAGAAAGGGGGACAGAGAACAAGAGTATGACTCAGAGAAAAGACACACTAAATAGAGTAAATAGTGCAGGCTATGCCTTCTGGGGGCATTTGTGGGCATTTCTGAACCCACCTGGGGCATAGATCTCTCACATTCTCTACCAGCTCATGGAATGTTCTAGGTCCCTTTGCTTGCAGCTTTCTGGCAACCACACTGACAGTAGCTTGCTAGCCTGTGGGAACTAAAGCAACAGACACTGGCCAGGCCCAGATGGCTGTCTGGCCAAACCAAGGGAGTATTGTGACAGCTTCCTTCCACTCTTCTATTTTAGGGGAAAGGAGAGCGCTGTGTGTGGACAGAAAAGATGAGAAAAGAGAAGGAAAGGGAAGAAAATTAGAGGAAAAGAGAAAGTGAAGGAGGCAGAAAGCAGAGGGCAGACGAGTCTTGCTGGGTCATAATGGCCTAAACACTCAGGTGATCCAACACAGGCTGAATTAAGAGCCCCAACCAGGATGTCCAGACAAAGAGAGGTTCCCATGGACCTCTCAGGTCAAGCCTGCAGGGCACTTCTCAATGTCACAGTTTTAGAAAGGCTTGTCTACCAGGCCAATTTCTCAGGCCTGACTTCTTATCACAGCTGACCTCACAGTGCTCTGTGGTCCGCCGCCCACACAGCAAGCCTTGCCTTGCCTTGCAGAGGCCTGGGGGCTTTCGAAATGACTCCTGCATTGCCAGCTAGACTGCTCCTATTCAGACACACTGCTAAATCTCCAGAGGCTGGCTTTATTTCCAAGCAGAGTAGAAAACTGCCTTTGTAGAGCAGCTGGAGGATGGGGTGTAGAGACTCTCTCACTCAGGTGTCATGTTCCCAAAAGTCTTACATTAGACACACCAGATGTCCCAGATCTCCACTCTTTAGGTTGAGCATTACTGCCTTCTCTTTAAGGGCAACATTACTTTTTGGAAGGGTAGCTTACTTAGCCACTACCACCCTAGTAAGAATTAGTACATTGGAAACAGGTGCCATGGTCGTATGAGTTTTGTTGTGGGGCTGGGGGTGGTGCTGAAAGTGGGAAGGGGGCACGGAGGGAGATCCATGAGCAACAGAAGAAGGGATCCAACAAAGGGAAACAGAGGTGTAAAGAGGTGTCAAGGATCAAGTCTGCCCCACTCCACTCTGATCCACTCCAGCTTAACCTGAGACCACCAGTCTTGATTTAATCTCCTTTAGAGCCAGCTTTGGCCACATGGACCATTGTCATATATATAGACGATGTCTGGTTACATCACCTACACTAACGCACCTGATGGGGAGTCAGCGGCCAGGTTCTCGGTTGGCCTTGCTATGAACAAGCTGGGGGAATGAGCGAGTTGTTTCCTGTCCCTGGCCTTCCATGTCCTCATCTCTAACATTCGTGGATGAGGCCCCCCGAGCCATCCTGGATGCCTCTTCTGCCCACACCCACATCCAGTCTTTCAGGAGATATTGTTCTATTTTCACAACAGATTGAGAATCTGACCATTTGGTACTACTTCCAGTGCTCCTGTTCTGTGGCCAGCTCCCCTTGCCTCCCACCTGGGTTCCTGCATTTGCCTTCTGAGCGCTGTTCTGGCTTCCACCCCGACTCCTAGAGGCAGCAAGGTGGTCCTTTGGAAATGCGTCAGACTGTGGGACCGCTCTTCTCAAAGGCACCAGTGTCTTTCCTTCTGGCTCAGTATAAAAGCCAGAATCCTGTCCCTTGTCCAGTCCTCTCTCTCTGTGCCCCTCCTCTGTGTGCTCCAGCCCCTGTGGCAGCTGCTTCTGCCCCGAAGCTCCTCTCCCGGATATCTGCACGCAGCTCCTCATCGCCTTCACACCTTTGCTCCGTGCCATGTCCCCTCCTCAGGAAAGCCCATCTTATTTGACACTGCACCTGCTTTCCCTGTCCCTGCCACCTCTGATCCCTCTAACGTGACATAATTTCTTCTGAAGCACTGATCATCATTTAGCACACTGTATGATATTCCTATTTTCTAGACGTATGGCTCATCGTCTGCCTCTTCCCTCTACCCTGGAATGCCAGCTCATGAGGAAGGGGCTTTCATTTTGCCACCGATGTATCCTAGGTGCCTGAGATGGTGCCTGACATATACAGAAGGTGAGACCATAAATGCAGTGGGATGAAGAAGCGATGGCCTGGGATGGGTGGAGAACCTGTTTCCTGAGAGGGAGCGGGCGCCACAGCCTACTGGTGAAGACAAGGAGGGAAGAGAAGGCATTTGCGAGGACAAGAGTATAAATTGCGGGGACAGTTTGAGGGCAGTTGGAGTAAATTTGGGATTTGGTGAGGGAAACGAGAGTTGATTTCTGTGGTCTTAAAAGAGTCAAAGATGATGAGTGACAGGTGAAAATTCCTCATGGATTCCTCTGACGCTGAAAGTGTGGATTCTTGCTAAATAGAACATATGTCTGGGAATGGATGTCTTGTGATGACAGTCTGAGTAGAATGTTCTTGGAAGGCCTAGAGCAGCACCCTGGGAAACCACCCTGGCACTGTGAACTTCTTCACACCAGAGAGCGTCTAGACCCAGAAGCGGCTAGTGACATGAAGGCAGAGCCACGTGGTGGAGGGACCTGCCTCTGAGACTAGGCATCACTGCTCCTTAGTTTGTCATCCACCATATTGGCTGCCCCTGAGGGCAGGGTTGCGCCGGGCCTGTTCTCATGGCATGGGCCTCTTGAGGCTTGGGTTGGGCATGTACTCCGTGCTTACTTTCATCTGGCTGAACCTGTCGACCACACTCCAGAGTCTAACCATATCCGGGAAAGTAAGGACCCTCCCAGCTCTTCTAGGAGGGCTTTTGGAAAAAATGTCCTTTGCTTGGGTGCCATACTTGGGATCCACAGTCTCTCCCACTGAGTAGTGCTTTACAGTTTCACAGAGTTTTAAAATAGATATTGTTATTTCAGTCTCCAAACACACTGCAGGAAAAATCATCATATTCCTTTGACAGATGAGGAAACCAAGTCTTTACCATTTCGCTAACTTCTCCGGGAAGAAGTTCTGACTTCCTCTCCCACACTGCCTTCGGGATGTGGGTGACATTATGGTTATTCTCTTGGTTCAGAAGCCAATCATTGTGCTGGGGGTGGGTCCTGGGACACCTCCTCTTGCTCTCCAGCACACGCACTGTCCCCATTTAATCCTCAGACAGCCCTTCAGTATGACTTTTAACAAATCCCTCAGCCTGGAGGAGTAAGGAAAAACCCAGCGAGGGATGGAGGGAGGCTGTATCAGAACTCTAAGTTCTGTATCAGAACTCTAAGGCGGTCTGATACATAATTTTTGTTTTGAAAATGGGAAAAGAACCTGTGTGGTTACTGAAAATATAAATTACAGGACCTAAGGGCTGATCGAATCCTGGCTGGGGGGAGTACCATCGAGGGGGTTATGTGAGATGTATGTGTTTGTTAAAGGCATCTTGGACTGAAGAGACGGGGACTGTGGTCTAGGGCAAAGTGAATGGGCTATAGCAGGAGGTCTGGGTTCCAGCTGTGTGGCTCAGAAAGGCACTTAAATCTCTCCATCAGTATCTTTAGGGTCAGCAAGCTGGGGATGATAATTCTTGCCTGTTAAATTCACAGGGCAGGTAAGAGTTACCTGAGATACATGTATGTGCAGGTGAATTGTAAGTAGAAAATCATTATACAAACATAAGTATCTGCAGGATGACTTCAAGCTCCTTTCTCCCCCTGTATACCCCCTCTAGCCCCCACATAGCCACTCTTTCAGTAGAAATCTTATACACTGGCCACTTTCTTTCTTTTTGCTTTGTTTTTCATTTAAGAACAGCAGTAGTTCGGGAGAAAATGGCAGGTTGAGTGGTACAGGCCTTGCCAAGGGCGAGAACCACAAAAGACCCCCTCACAACCTCAGGACTGTATCGAGGAGAAAAGCTTGCTGTCACCTTTCTGCATCTTCCTGCCACCGGGCTCCTGGTCCCGGACCTGTATGGACCTGTACCCTGTCTCATTCCTATCTCCCATCCTGCACGTTCCCTCAGTTGAGAGCAGTGCACGGGCGGAGCTCTGAGCAAGCACAAAGGCGTTGGCCTTTAGAAATGAGGGGGTGACTCCTGGCCCTGAGTAGCACTTGACAGACACTGTAGGGCTCAGAGGGTGCCCAGATTGGTGAGGTGAAGGGGAGGGGCGCTGGGGGGAGGGGAGGTGCAGAGCATGCGGAGGAAGGTAGACTTTTTTTTTTTAATGATCTGATGTTTTCCTAGGAGAAGTCAAGGGACAGTGTGTACACACACACACACACACACACACACACACACACACATGCACACCATGAGACAAAGACAACCCAGGGGAATCTTGGAGACAGAGGGGCCATCAAATCTATGGCTATAGGGTGAACAGGGCCGGTGTGAGAGGCCGATGGGAGGGGGAGGGAGGGAAAGCGCAACAGGCTCCTTCCAATGTCCAGGTGCTGGAAGTGGGGGGCAGATGGGCTTCCAGTCAGGGGAATCAGGCGGATAAGATAACACGTCAGTTCAACTGATTGGGAGCGAAATAGAGAGCCGGCAGGGGGACGGTAAGGATGCAGTAGGGGGGTGGTGGCGGTTGGTAGGTTAGATTCGAACATCTTAGATCAAAACCCTACAGCATCTGCTCCGTGCTGTTATTCAATGGTTCAGCGCATCAGAGGTTTGTGCAAACATTACCAAGTCTCTTAATTAAGGAAAAATAATAACAATGAAAAATTTGAACAACACATGTTAAAGACTAACTGCCAGAGGGCTTGCCTATAGATAAAGAGAGAAGGTTTCAACATGCCAGGTAACAAAAGGACATGTGCAGGGACTGGAAGTTACTGTATAGGAGGAGACAGCTCGGGAGAAGATGGCAGGAAGCCCCGGGCCAGGTGCTGGGGTTCTGTCTGAGGCCAGGGAGCCAGGGGTGGGGTCGTGAGGGGGTCGGGGAGCAGGGAGAGAACGGGGTGGGTGTGAGAGTCCGTTCTCTGGGCAGCTTTGTGTGGGAGTGAGGTGCTCATCCAGAGGCTGCTTCCACAGTGAGTGGGGAGGCAAGGCCCCCGCCCCCGGGAAGACCGCTGGGTGGACCTCCCAGTGCTCTGGCTCTCCAGCCACTCCAGAGATGACTTAGGTTGGTGGTCCACCCGGAGAGAGCTCCTTTCCAGGGAGCCATGGGGGTGAAGGGAAGACAGGGTAAGGAGCAGTCTGCAGGTGAAGGTGGGGGTGAGGGGAGGTTGGGGTCCCTGCCTCAGCCGTGGCCCAGAAGCTGTGACTGTCCCCTCATTCCGGCACTCTCTGGCTCCCCTCGCTGCTTCCTTCTATACAGTGTGAGTCATGCCAGGCTGAGTGGAACGGGAGAGAGAAAAGAGGCAGCAATCAGAACATAAAAGGAAAAGGGAGGCCCTAACTCGTTCCGAAAGTTAAAAAAACAAAACAAAACAACAAAAAACAGAAAAATTCAAAATAAAGCGACAAGGAGAAAAAAAATCCTTTAAACTAATTTGAACAAACAAATAAAATGAACAAAATGAAAATAAGGAGGTGGGGAGAAGAACACAAAATGAAGAAAAAAAAATGAACCCGGGAAAAGACAAATGAGTGTTAGAGCAGGCACGGACAGTTAGGGACGGACGCCATGTACTTACGTTTACCTCGGTGATTGCTATATCAACAATGCTACCCACAACAATCAAGGCGTCAAATGTATTCCATGCATCACAGAAATAGTGCTGCATGGGGCAGAGAAGCCGAGGAAAAGAGAAAGAGAGAAGAGAAAAAAAAAACAAACCAACAACAAAGGAGAAAAACAAAACAAAAAGGAAGAGGAAAAAAATGAAAAAAAAAAAAAAGCATGAAAGAAAGGAGAGAAGAGAAAAAAAATGAGAAAAGAAAGAGGTTACGTGGGCATATTAAATACTCTCTTACCACTCTACAGTTCTGGCGGCTCAAACCTGGGCAACCTGGTTCTCACAGGGCGGAGAGGCCTGACAAAAGCTGGGTTAGTACCAAGGACCCGCACCTGCCCCTCCTCCACTCAGCTCCGGGTCCCTGGGCCCAGCGCCACGGGGCAGAGCTGGGCCAAACGGGAAAAAAAGGAGGAGAAGCTCCCACTTTTTTTCCCCCACAGACGACGGCAGGTTCAATAAAAAGCATGACTGGAGGGGGGTAAAAACAGGAAATTAAAAAACCAAACAAATGAAAGGAGGTAAAGAGAGAGAGAGTGAGAGAAAGGGGAAAGAGAGGAGGCAGAGGAGGAAGGAGGAGGCTTCCTGGGGAGGGCAGAGTCATACTCACATTAGTTTCACTGAGAATGACGTCAATTATGCTGCCAATTACGATGAGGAAGTCAAAAACATTCCAGGGATCACTAAAGTAACCCTACATAAGGGAGGGGCAGGCAGGATGGGGATTAAAAAGGAATATTAGACAGACAAGAACAGAGCAACATCACCATCAGAATCACCGTCCGGGCACCTCAGTGTTGTTGCTGGAGTCGTGAACACCCATATTGTGGCCAGGAGCCCAAGAGGGAAGCGGGTGGCCGGGAGGCGGTTGGTCCAACCCTCCTGCCCCGCCCTCTTTGAGTCACCTGGCCCCCCTTCCTCCAGATCCATCCCACCATGCCACCCTCCTGCACAAAGGCTCTTTCTGCTTCCCACAGTGGGGGGCAGGGGTGGGCATGGGGGGCAGGCAGTGCCAGTCACAATGGTGTGACAATGGGACACGGATGGACTCTCTTCTCAGTCCCCACTCAGCGTCTCCTATGCCCCTGGCTCTCCTCCATCAGAAGGGCCACTCTGGAGGTAGGGAGGGACACACTTGTGTGACACCCCCCTCCCCAATGAGTGGGATGTGGTCCTATGGATGGTCTGGGAATTCCAAAGACCTGAAAACCACAGCAGTGTGGTCCCGAAGGGTGGCCAGGTCATCTGGGCTCAGTGGTAACTCATCTAAAGCTTGGGAATAATGAGAGGACTGCATCATTAAAACAATACTATCTATGCTGGACTCTTTGCAGTTAGAATCACGGTCACCGCTGTTCTAGCACTGGCCATGCCCTGGTGTTTCCAGGGACAGTGCTGTCCTGGCAGAGGTTTTATGAACTGAAAGGAGACAGAGTCCAGGTAAATCAGTAGTGTCAGATATGGCCCCAGGCAGTACTTTTGGGGGCATAGACTATGCACCTCCCCTAGGTTCTTTCCTAACGTCTACTAGTTTGGTGTAGAGTCCCTGATGACAGCAGATGCCACCCAAAGGGAATGAAATTATCAAATCCAAGAACTGGATTGATAGGGGAGACTGGGTAGAGGGTATGGGACATAGACTTTGCAAGAAGGGAGTAGAAGCAGTCGTGCCATGGCACCGAGGGCCTAAGACTTGTGTCCTGACTTCACCACTTTACCCTGTATACTTGGACTTCACTTGTGTTCCACTGTACTTGGAGAAAGGAAGAGATGCTTTTGAAAGACTTTTCTGAGGTCTTGGACAACTGGTCAGCCAAGGAAGAGGCTGTTCCAGATTTCCTAGAGGATTCCAGGAGTCCGGGGAAGGTGGCCCCTTCACAGAGTGGACAGGTGTCTCGGGTCTGGACCATCTGCCTCTCTGAGAGGTGTGGGAGTCTAGAGAACACTGCCCTGTGGCCACACGGGGTACAGGCTCACAGTTCAGGTGACCCTGGGAACAGGACAGTCATATTTCCCAGGAGTAGAAAGGAAAGGACCTAACTAAAGTTACTTGTCTTCTTTTAAAAAGTACACTTGCTTCTTCACTTTTTCAGGAAATATTCTGCAAAGGAGACTAGACAGGGCTGGAACACATTTGTTCAGCAAGACCAACACATTTTCCTATTCTCTGAGCCACTAGTTGGGGCTTCCAGGAGATGGGAGGGTTGGGGAGTGGGTATGAAAGCATGGAGGGTCCTTTGGGAGTTTCCCAGACTTCTTTCCCTAGTGTTTGAAGGCTGCCAACTCTCCCTTTTAATTTTTTTACTCACAAGAGCTAAGAGCCTGTGTTCTTCCATTTCCTCCTGGCTCTATCTAGCTCCCTGAACTTCCCCACTTCCCAGCCATGCCCTCTTTCCAGAGGGATCTCAAAGACATGCTGTCCTAGGGCTGTTATTCTTAGTATGGGAGGTCAGGTCACAGGGAAAGGGGCCTCTCTGTTCCCAGGCATTTCTGCCAAAAGAAAACAGAAACGCCACGGTGGAGACTCTGGACAGCCAGACTCTGGAGAAGCAGAGGTTGGCCAGGGCTGGGTCAGGTGAGGGTCAATTGGAAATCATAGCTTTCTTGTTGGCTTCCCAGAATCATTACTGAATATACTAGAGCCCTAGAGGCAGAGGGAGACTGTTGTCTCCCATCTAAGTCACAAGCTACGAGCAGGAAATAACCAATTCCTTCCCAGGTTCTTAGATGTTATTCACAGGGCAAATGGAGAAGGCTGATTTTTAAAGAAGGGAGATAAATAGGAAGGACTCCAAATGAACTATAAATGTGCATATGTTTTAAAATTAGAATTTGGAAAATACTGGGGCGGTCTCTTTCGATGGGAAGACCATCTTTGTGGGGAAAGCTATTTCAGAAGGGAAGGAGAGGCAGAATCAAGGAAGAGAAAGAAGAGAAACAACAGCTAGAGCAGAGTCCAGGAACGTTCAGCATCTAACCTAGAAAATGTGGTAACAAAATGTTATTCGGGTGTGGGGGCAAGAGGAGAGACAGGGAGAGGGAAGGGAAGGCTCAGCGCTCAGGAAAGGAAGTTGAGTTGGAATCTTCTCACTCGTCAGAGACCTGAAACAAAATGGGTAAGCCGTCCTGGTGTGCAACGCCTCTGAGAGAGGAGAAAAAGGGGAGGAAGGAGGAGAGTAGGGCAAAGGCAGGATAAACACAGGTTAGTCAGCTGCTGAGCACCAGGGAAAGGCAGACACCGAAAGGGACCCTGCCACCCTCCCAGTTGGGCATTGCTCATCACCCTTTCTCTGGGAATTTGTGTATGTGCAGATGGAGGGAAAACACACACTAGTCCACTCCTCCTTGACCATGGCCCTCTCCCAACTTGCATGGCAGGATCCCACTGGTTGGGCTCTCTCAAGACGAAAGCCTTGTGCCTCGCTCTTGCCCTCACCAGGCTGTGCGGGTGAGGCTTTTGGTCCAGGCAAGCTACCTGGTCGGCCCAGTGCCAGGGCCCCCACTGGCTGCAGAGACCAACCAGTTGCCTTATTGGACTCTGCCTGAGGAGATGTGCGCATAGCGAGAATACAAGGGTGAGGGAGCATGCTGAGGGGGGCAGGTGACAGGATCCCTTTAAGAGGCAGATTTTTACCCCAACCCATCCACCCATCTTTCCGTCTTCTCTGTCCCACAATGCCATCAATTCTCCAAGCTGGACCATGAAGACGGTTTCAGACCCAGCTTCAGCTCTTTGTTTCCTCCACCCACCTCCTCCTCCCACTCTCAATGGTCCTTCCTCTCATCCCATCCACAACAAGGTGCTCGCCATTTAGATACCTTGTCAAATCCCTAAGTGGACAGGGCCTGGAAGAATATTTTTTCTCCTGAACTCTCTGGAGTATAAGAGTTTAGTGTTCGCTCTCGTTCTCTCTCTCTCTCTCTCTCTCTCTCTCTCTCTCTCACACACACACACACACACACACACACACACACCCGTTTTTGCCTACCTCTTTGCTGGAAACCACAGGTAATACAGATTTTGGGGATGTAATGGAAGAAGGAGGGCAGAAACAAATCATAGGCTTTTTCTCTTATGAAATCAGTTTGACCTAGAGTCAGTTACACCTGTCCTCTGGTGATGAGGCCCCAAATGGTAGGGTAGAAGTCACGATTAGGGAAAGGGTTTTTCTTGCCCTCCTTGAAATGGTGAACCAAACCTCTTAATGTCCAGCTCCCCAGAGTCAAGCAGGGCTGATCACCCAGAAGGTATGGTGTTTGGGGGATGAAAAGGCTTTCCCTTGACATCCTTAAGTCCTGCAGATTTAATGGGTTTTCCCCCTTTCACATTCCCAGCCTCTGGGGATGAATTCAGAAGATGGGCCTCTTCTCTGGCTTTCCTGGGGATGCTCTTGCATGCACCATTCAGGCTGATGAGTGTCCCCCCCACCATGATCAGCAGTTACTTAGACCATCAGTATGACCCATTCTCCTTGGTGCTGCCGACCCTCCGCCCACTGGCTGAAGTGGGTTGAGAACATGATGTAGACAAAACTGATCATAGCTCCAGCAAATCATTATTAGAAGGGAAAATTGCCACAAAACCCCATGTTATACATTTTGAATGCACAGGAATTGTGGATTTTCCTCTCTTTTGGATTCTCTGTGCCCTGATTCCCCTCCGTCATTGAAGCTATGCCAAGTTGACAGAGGCAGTATTAAGAGCATGGTCTCTGGAAGTAGGTTGTCAGTTCAAATTCTACTTCTGGCACTAATAAGCTGGGTACTCTTGAGCAAATAACTTCACGTCTTTGGGCCTCAGTTTCCCCACCTATAAAATGGGAGAACTATAGGGTTACAATGGGGATTACATGAGACAACATATGTAAAGCACTCGGACCTGTGCCTGGCCTGAAGTTAGCTGTAAATGAGTCTGGATGACTGTCGGGGTTTACTCGAGTTGTCTACCTCTCTCCCAGTTAAGCACACATTCCATTTGGGGGTGACACTGAGTGGAAGGGCAGGCAAAGCCCAGGTGTGGAAGAAGGAGGGAAGAGTTGAAGGTTCTGGAATCCTGAGCTTACCTTTCGCCAGCATCTAGGGCCTTTTCTGCCCATCTTGAGTCACTAGTGAGTCGTGTGCCTGTCTTGAGCCTCTTTAAGGAAATCTGGCTGGTACTACTTTGAGACTGATGACAGTTTGCATGTTGTCATGGCTAAATTTTGTTAGAGGTAGGGTCCTGTGGACAGTTAACTGCCAGGTCCTGAGAAACCGCACTTGCCACGGGGGGAGAACCAGGTTCCCCTCCTTCTACCTGGAGGGCCAGGAGGACAGGAGTAGGCTGCCAAGCGGGCCTGGTCCCACCTCTGATCCCGGGGAGAGGTTAGAGACAAATGCTTTTGCCCTTGAATTCTGGGTCCTCAGCTCCTTCCTTGCCCAGCCCAGAGGCCCCCTCTGTGATCTCAGAGACAATACAAGTTTTAAAACAGGTTGGCAGTGAGAACAAATCGCAGGAAATCTTGCGCACCGGGGAGTACACTGTGTGTTCGTGGGGATTTTGAGGTTAAGACTTGTTTTGCTGCCATCACTTGTCTTTTTGTGTGTGTGTGTCCTCTTCTCTCTTCCTGCCTGCCCATCGTCAGAATCTACCTCTGATGGCAAAGCAAAGGACCCCGAGGAGGTGATGAGGAAGCCTGCCTGGCCCCAATGGGGAAGCTGACCTGGACTTTCCGTCTGTCTGGGGGTGTTTATTTCCAGGGACCTGGAGCCCCAGACAGTGTCAACGTGAGAGGCCTGAGCCGAGAGGAGAGGTAGAAGTGCTGGAATGGAGACAGAGAAAGGTGAGGAAGGAGGAGTCTCAGAGGGAGGGAAATGCCAACTTCAGGACACCGAGATGCCGGAGAACCAGAGGGACTGAGGAGTCACGCGAGAAGCAAAAGGCGAGAAGGGCAGGTTGGGGAAGGTCATGAAAGGTAGAAGGCAGAAGCAGAGCGGAGGAGGGGAGGAGGAGTTAGGAAAAGCCATGCAGATGGCGGGAGAAGGGGAGAAGGAGAAAGGAGTATAAGGAAGGAGTGGAAGGAAGCTTGAGAGGAGGTGGGCAGGATGCAGAGCCCCGGTGGCAGGCCAGAGCATTGCAGGGGAAAGCAGGAATCCACACAAAGCTGGAGGAAGGGTCCGGACACCTGATGGAGGCAGGGCCTAGAATGCAAGGGAGGGACCCACGATGGCTCATCCTCAACCTGAGGTGGCGGCGGGGGTGGGGGGCGTTCCCTGAAGGAGAACAAGAGCCCCTGCTTGAGTGAGCAAGCAGTTGAGAGAAGGCACATGAGGCAAGAGGCTAAGCAGAGGCGGTTGGTGTGGGCGGGGAGGCAGTGTCCAGTTCCTTGGAAGCCCTGGTCTCTCCTGGGGTCCAGGTGGTGGGACTAAGATGTGGGGGGAGAGGGAACGAACCAGGGAGAGGTGCTGAGTGCAGCTGGCAGCTCAGCGGAGGGGGCAAGAGTAGATCTCATGGAATCTCATGGAACACAATGATAACTGACACCAAGCAGAGATAATAGGAATTGTATTACGTTAGGATGTCATTTAGACATAATAGTAATCATGGAGATTAGTGGCATCTAATGGAGAAGTCATGACGGGAGCACACAGCTGCTCCAGGCTCCCAGCAGCCTGGGAGGGAGTGAGGCTTCTGTCTTCCTCTGTCAGTTTCTCCCTCGTGACGTGGTCATTCAGGGGCTCCCGGAGTCTCAGGCTGCACTGAGAACAGGCGTACAGCAGACACGAGGGGCAGGAGCAGGCTGCCGGCCAGGGTGAGGGGTTGAGTCCACACCCCTGTGGAGACAAGGCCCCAGGTGGGTGGCGGTGATGGGGCTGCTCTTGCCATTGTCAGAGGAATATGCACTTGGAACTGGACACCTTCTACTTCAATTTTTTTAAATTAAGATTTTCCTCCCCAGGAACATTTTAAAGGCCCTCTTTCATTTCTTTCTCTCACCAACACATAATGAGCACTCATTAGGTACCTGAGACTACACAAGATTGAACAGATCTGACTCTGGCATCCTTCTCCCCTGGGAGCAGATGAAAACACGGGGGTTATTGGCTAAGCTCCCTCTGGGGACCTCAGAAGGTTCTTTCTGTGCCTCAGTGTGCACAGGAGTAGGCGGCAGGATCCTGGTAGCTGCTTCTTGCTGCTACCGAGCTGCTTTCTGCAAAGGTCCCCTCCAGGACCAGGGCACTGAATGGATGCGTCCCGTGGAAACACCACGGACACTATCCGTGGGAGAAGAGAAGGCGGAGAGCAGACAGCCCTGGGAGTGGGTGAACAGGGAGGAGCCCTCCCACCCCTCTGCTCCAGGGCTAAACTCGGACCTGTAACAGCTCTGTGCCGTCTGCCTTAAATCTTCTCTCCTCCAGCGCAGCTGGGAAAGCACTCTAAACCCAGATCTGACCGGTCCCCTTCATGTCCTTCCTGACCTAACTGGGGCTGAGCCCTCCTTAGTGAAGGGGCAGGTATGGCCCCCTGCAGTTGTGAGAGGCTGTACCTGCACCCACTTTAGTGAACAAAATGGGAATGCACTGAGCTTCTGCATTCGCTTCCAGAGATGTACCTGGAGTTGTGCAGGTGAGTTTCCATAGCCACCCCCCGCCATTCCTTCTCTGCCTAACAGGAACAATCACTGTGCAGCCCTTGCGGGCTTTGGGAGGACAACCTGAGCTCGTACAGTGCCTGCTGGCTTCTGGGGGCTGTTGGAGCGCTCCGTGGTAGCCTGCCTCTCCTGGCCTTGCTGGTGGCCTTCCTGCAAGACCCCCTCCTCTACAGCGGTGACCCCAAGCCCCCACGGGTCTGGGGATCCCTCTTCCCCTCCCAGGCTCGGTTATTTCCGGTTTCCTTCTCAGTGGTAGGGTTGGAGAAAGGAACCACAGTGTACTTTCCTCTGGGCTTCTTTACACAGTGTGAATAATTTTCCACATTAAATAATTAAATGTAATAGCTAATATCACCCTTCCCACACAAAGGCTTTCTGCAAGTCATATAATTATTTTTTATCATTCATAGTGACTTCCAAGCTCTCAAGCGCCAGGCAGGAAAGAAACCTGTCACAATGTTGCAACAATATGCAAATCCCTGGGTACAAGAGCCACGGTGGGGAGGCCCCTCCCTGTCAAAGCCCATTTGTGCCTGTCTGCGTGCACTGTTTGAGATCAGGTACCCCATGGACATTCCACAAATAAATAATAATCAGGGTAATGCCAACTCACCAATCAGACTGCTAAGAAGCAGGCAGGAGCTACACCCCACACAGCAGGTGCCTCTTGACTCCACTGCCGCTGGCAGCCAAGAGGTGGGGCTGGGGGTGTGGTGTTACATGTCACCGCCTTGCTGTCTCCCTTCTTTCTCCTTCCCTTTCTACCCCTTTGAATGAAACGTACATATGTGGTGATTTTCTGGGTTGAGGGGCTCCCCTGCTGATGGGAGACACTGGTTTCTTAATAATTCGGATAAACAGATTTCAAATGTTTCAAGAATTAAATAAGAGGCTGAATGAAGTCCTACTTTAGCCTAAGGCATTGGTTCTCACTCTGGGGCATGCACTGCCCTCTAGAGGGGTGTTTGGGAACCTGTGAGGGCACGGCTAAGATTCAGGGCCAAACTGGCATTTAGTAATGCATGGGTGGGCCAAGGATGCTATATTTCATGGTAGGCATGGGACAGTTCTGCCCAATGCACTGTGGTGTGTCCTGTATGACTTTTGGGAGACATGCAGGGTGCCACAAGCAAACAAGGCCTGGCGGTTATAACTTAAGTTTTTATTCCAAGGTCTCATAATCTTGCTCTTTCATTCTTTCATTAATCTCTATTTTTTATGTGGGATGAATTCTTCTAACTACAGACTTTTTCCATTACATTAAAATTCAGAGATTTTATATACATATATATATACACACACATACCTAGTGTAAAAATATATATATAAGTATATTATATTTATATATATATAAATATGACATTATGTGTATAGATGTGAATCTTGTATACATAAAGTTTTAAGTTTCCTCTGATTTTCTTTAAGGAAAATTAAGGCGATATAACAGAGTATTTGTTACACAAAGGGAACTTTGGTTCTGTAAGGATCAAAGCCCACTAGCCTAAAAGGATGTCTAAGTTTCTATAGAACTCTTAAAAGGAACTATTGCTTGCTCTTGGGGTTTTTTAAAGTTGAATTTTCCAGGTTGGTGTGGAAATAGAAAGTCATTCAATCCAAGAGCCATTCATACTTCTAGTTTAATTTATGCTGAACCTAGGCCTTTAACAGGCCCCTGAACAGGACCTGCCCACAGGGTTTCCTTACTCCCAGCACCCACAGGCCGGGTCTCCTGTGGGTGGCCCTGCCCCAGGCACCGCAGGACTTCGCACATCCACGGCTGCGCCCTGCCCACTCTACCCTCCATGCCAGCCCTATCGCCCTGGGTGGGGCCTCTGTAGATTTCCAAAGCCATGTTTAGTGGGCTGCTAGTGCTGAGAGATGGTAATTGGCTCTTCAATGAGACAAGACAAGCAAACCCCAAACAAGGCTTCAGTCCTCTAAAAAAGCTGCAAATGTCGAATCTCCCAGCCTTTATTCAGGGCCATCTCAGAGCGCACAGGCCACGAGCTCTGGGTCTTGCACAAAAGAAACCTGTCTAATTACACTGAAGGCAGGAGCTCCCTAGTTTAGGTGGCTGTGTCCTACCGATCGCCTCTCCAGATGGCAGCCATCAGCAGCCACTCCCTTCACTTTCCATTTCTGCTTCCCTCTCCAGCAAGTTCTTGGGGCTGACCTGGGGAGGGTGAGAATTGAAGGGGGTTTCCTCATAGGATGTTAGAGCTGGTAGAGAGGCTGGAATCATTTCTCTGGGGAAGGAAACAAGGTTCCTCCGTTTCCCCAGGGGACGTGGTCTGTGGTTTGCTCGTATTCAGGAGACATTTCCAGAGTACCTGACAGGCACCAGTGCTACCGTGTTAGCATCCGGAGGGATATGAGGTGGGTAAGAGGGAGTCTTGCTAAAAGACTCTCCTGACCTTTCCTGACTCCTTTGCCTCACTCTCACACCATCTTCACCATTGGACGATGTTGTGACCCTGCCCATCTGCACGTGTTCTCCGTGGCTGTCACCTCATGTCCAGGAACAGGCCCCCTGCTTCCCCTCTTGGCCTGTATCAGTATGTCTTCTTCTCGAGGCCGTTGGTGTGCTGGTTCAAAAACAGGAATCTGATCCTATAATTTCCCACCTGAGGCCCTGCTCTGTGTGGTGTAGATTCTGAGGGCTGTCGGCATAAAGCCACACCCCTTCCAGGTCCCCAAGGGCCTCTGTTTTCTGAACCCTCCTCTTGCTCACTGCTCTCAGTTTCCAAAATAAGCTAAACATACCCCTATTTCAGGACCTTTGCTCTCCCCTGGGCCTGAAAGGCTCTTCCAGCTCCATTCAACTTCTGGGCCTCGGTTTACTAGGTAACTTCCTGACTACCTTATCTGAAACAGGTGTCTCTCTCCCCCAGTGGTGTTGTCCCTGTGGTGGCCCATCTCCCCCAGCACAGCACTTGCCCTGTTCCGTAACCCCTCTGTCTCTACATTATCCTGTGAGCCCTGTGATATGGTACCATGTCTCGACATCATCACCGAGATGCTCGACAACCATTTACAGGAAAAAAAGATGGAAAAAGCAGTACGACTAAGTAGAAATTACATTGGGGCACCTTCAGTAAAATATAAAGAAGGATTCCCAGCATAGATGCCTGAAGAAATCTCTTACGGCAAAAAGGAGGAAGGCTTAGAGATTTCCTCATTGGTGGAAGATCACTGATCTTAATGGTGTTTTCTGATATGACTATTCTGACTCTCTTTTCCTTGTTCTCCAGTTTCATAATTTCCATCATGCATGCTGGCATGCATGCATTAAACTTTCACCGAGTGCCTCTCAGGGGACACAGACATGCCAGTGAAACTGTTCCTGCCTTCCAGGAATTTGGCAATCTAATTTCTGTCTCCACGTCTTTGCAAGTCTTCCCATTTCAAGTGCATCTGTCTGTGCGTGTGCAAGCATGTATGCACACACATTAACATGTAGGCTCTCAGCTGTAGTCACCCATCAGACGACCGTCTCCTCTCCTGAAAGCACCTGGCACTGCAGGCTTGGAAGGGAAATCCAGAAGGTCCAGACCAATGCAGGGAAACACAGGAGCCAAGGACAGAATGGGCGAATGAGGGGGAAAGGGAGTTAAAGAGCCTCAGAGGAGACGGAAGGACACGGGAATGGAGAGACTGTCAGTTTACGGAGACTTGTTACTTGAGAAAGGCTTACTTTCATTTTGTCTCTGATTGGCTTCTAAGGAAGAACGTGAACACTTGCTGAGGACCCACTTGGTGCACAGCAACACCTCAGCTGGTTCACATTTGTTGTGTCAATGAGGGGATAGTGGATAGAGCTTGGTTTTGGAATCACCTACACCTGCATTAAGATCCTCCCAAACAACAACCCAAACCTAGCTCTGCCATCTTGGACACATGACTTAGCTTTTCTCTGACCTTCAGTTTCCTAAATACCATCATGCTTCTCTCACAGACTGATTGAAGTAGTGAATGGAGAAGATCTGGTGTAGGGGCACCTGGATGGCTCAGTCGGTTAGGTTTCTATCTTCGGATCAGGTCATGATCCCAGGGTCCTGAGATCGAGTCCTGCATCAGGCTCTTTGCTCAGTGGGGAGATTTATGATGTCTTCAGGCAGTGTGTGGAAAGCTATTTGCCAAAGGGAAACAAGAAGCTGGATTTTTTTTTTCTTTTTTGTCAGACAGAGAGCAAGAGAGAGAGAGAGAGAGAGCATGCACAAGCAGCAGAGAGGGACAGAGGGAGCAGCAGGCAGAGGGAGAAATAGACTCCCCACTGATCAAGGAGCCCGATGCAGGACTTTATCCCTGGACTTGGGATCATGATCTGAGACAAAGGCAGATGTGCTTAACTGACTGAGCCACCCAGGCATCCCTAGCTACTGGATCTTTATGGAAAGAAACTTCTAGGCATGGATACTTCCAGAGTAGCCTGAGAAATTGGACTGCAGAGTCTGTTTGCAAGTGTCCTCGCTGAATGCTTCCTAGCCATCCACCTCCCCATTCCAGCTTTCCCTCTGCCTGTCCATATGTGAACCTAGAGCCCTAACCTAGCCTGCATTTGTCCCCTCTGCAACAAGCCCAGTGAAAAGAAATTAGCTCCATCTTGGTCACGCCCTTAGGACATCTCCGAGATACTCCTCGCCTTGGCAGGGCCTGTGGTCACCCGTATCAGGGCCCACAACCCTTCCCAGGAGAAGACTCACTACTAAGAACAACAGAACATGCAGAGACAAGATTGTTCTGGGGACCATCAGAGGCCATGGGATCCCCTTCACTGTACAGGCACCATTGGCAGTAAGAGGAAGGCCACCTTTGTGCGTGGGAAGTCCAAGGCTAGCAGTACCCTCTCTCAGGCTTGGATATTTGCAAGATGCAGAGCATGCTGACTCTGGCTCAGGCCCTGCACAGTGCTGGTCAGGAAGAGGGCCACTGGAGAACCTCCTGCCGGAGAACCTCCTGCTGCTTCCTTCTCATAGCCTAATGGCCGCTTGGGCGGGTGGGACCACAGTAAGGCTGTGCCCAGGCCTGGGCTATGGGAAGGGACCTGACAAGCATTTGACCTCTGTGGTCCTGAACAGCTCTGGTTCTCAGAGCATCTCATTAACCAGTCTTACTTCTATTTATGACTCATCCCTTGCTTCAAGCCAAGCGAAGTGTGCATGGGGCCACTGAGGGACTCCACAGGACAACAGACTGAGGAAAGTGGGAGCTCCGTGTCGGCCATTGCCTCCAGCCTCACCCTTTTTCTGCTTCTCTACCCTCCAAGAAGCAGTCAAGGCTTCACTGCCCTCATGTCCTCTTTCCAGAAAGGAATCAGAGGTTACAAAAAAGCCCCCAGAGCAGAGACACTATGGTGACAGCTGAATTACTGTCCCACTGTCAGCTCACACTATGAAATGTTGGCCAAGTTCTGTGTCAGGGGCAGGGGACAGGAGTCACAACAGCCCCACACAGCTACAAGGAGCGTAACAGTAGAAGCCAGTGGCAGGGTGAGGAGGCCAGGCAGGGCCGAGCTGGGGAAGGCAGCAAGTCTCTGTCCAGCAACTGGGATGTGCAAGAACCAGGGAGGGGTTTAGGGTTGTCAGATTTCAGTTTTACTGGGGCACTAAAACACATCAGGAAACTTAGGCTGGAGCCTAGTGGACTGGGAAAAAGCGTAGCTGGGTGCCCCAGGGATCACCAGGGACACACCTTATATTCACCCCCCAGCAGCAGACTAATAATACCAGATTGCACCTGCCAGAGCACTTTCTCCGCCTTCCGTAGGGCCTTCCTGATTTCAGAACCCAGGTGGGACAGGATCCGTAAGGAAAGAGCCTAGCACTTGCAGCTGACAAGGACTGAGGAAATCCAGGGGTGACAGCAAGGGCTGGCAAGTCAGGAGAAAATCCACAGTGTGGGATCCCAGAGCAAGAGACTGTCTTACCCTGTCAAGAGGACTTCCACCAAGATGAGTCAATTTCTGGCAGAAAATTAACAGCTGGAAAGAGTAGGGAGGGTGAGGCAAACCATCTGGCTTCATGAAGCCAGAGCAGCTGGGCTGAAGAAACCAAGACAGACAGAGGACAGCAGAAGCTGGGACTATTATGGGAAAGAACCAGTGTCTAGGGCTGTATTGCCCAATAGAGCAGCTGCAGCCACATTCGGCTATATAATTGTAAATTAATTAAATATATTTGAAAAACCAATCCTTGGCTGTACTAACCACATTTCGAGTGGCTGTATTGTAGACACTGCATATGGAACATTGCAGGAAGTTCTGTTAGACAGAGCTGGTCTAGAGGCTTCATTTCATCCCTTAGGTTTGAAATGCCCTTGGGCCCTAATTTGTCCTGCAAGATGAAAGTAAGTCCCAAGGCTTCGGCTGCTCTTATTCCGGAAGCCTGGGGTGCCTGGAAGGTCAATGAGTGATTTTACTTTGGTTCTGTTCATCTTTCTGGACTATTCTCAGGCTGGGAAAAGCTGAAAGGGGAGGCCAAGGCTTTGATCACAGGGAGCTGCCAGGGTCAAATTCCCTCCAGGGTCATCCCCCCAGGGAGATACGGAGTGGACAGCAGCAGCCAAGGGGCACCAGATACCTCTCTGCAACAGCAGACCTGCTTCTTCATCCCTCCGTGACCCATGCGAAAGTTTCTAGAGAGCAGAGGAGTCAGGAACCTTTCACTGGGAGGGCCTCCTACCTTCCTGGCAAATCTACTTGAAGAGGGCAAGCCTGGAGCCCCTCCTCTCCCTCCTCCCCTCCTCATTGTTCTTGCTGAGTCATTGTCAACAGCAAATCCCAGGCAACATAGTGACATTATCAGCCCTTCTGTTACTAAAACCTGTAGTTAGCAGTGAAGTGTCTGTGCCTGGCCCTGCTTCTGAAACCAGGTTCTTGCCCTTCTCTCCATGGTGATGTCACAGCTGCCCGAGTGGGCTGAAGCTGTGGGACCACCCAGGGTCAGCCTGTCAAGTCAGATAGGGTGTCGTGGTGGCTTCCCTTTCCTCTGCCATTTTCACCTTGGGTAAAGTCCAATCTGGAGCTTTCACTGGGATTATACAGAATCTATGGATGTTTGGAAAGAAATGACATGTTTGTAATATTGAGTTTTCCAATTCATGAACACAATATATTTCTTAACTTACTTAGTTTTCTTTAGTTCCTTTCTATGAAATTTTATAGTTTTCTCTGTAGAGATGACATTTTTTGTTAGATTTATTCCATTACATATTTTTTCAGTGCTTGTCATAAAGTATATCTTCAATTTTTTTTCCATCTTTGCTGATGCATTCCAATTCCCTATAGGAGAACGACCCAGGTATCTAGTTACCTCCAGACAATTCTCACCAGGACTTTCCCATGCTGACCAACTTGGTCCTACACAATCACGTAGGACCCAGGTACCATTCAGTGTCACCTACTCTAGGGGAGGGATCTCCTCTGGCTTGCTATAGGTGTTGAAATCAATAGTACTATTACCTACTGCATTCTCTTCAGACATCCCCACAGATCCCTGATGTTTTAGTGGGGGACTGAATTGCACTAAACTGGTTTATACTTATCCATAATTTTTGGTGTGTTTGGAATAGAACGTCAACTTAAGGAGTGGGGCAGTTGGATTTAAGGCAGGGATTTACTTGAGTAAATTCATTTTCCATGGTGTGGTGAGGAGAACAGAAATGAAGAACTTGGCGACATCAATCACCATGAACACAACGAAAGAATGAAACAAGGTACAAAGTGACCAGCCAACCAACCGACCAACCAACCAATCACAGAGACTGAAAGGATAGAGAAGAAAAGTCAAGCACTGAGAACTTCCCGTCTTCTGCATCTTTGCTGCCTAACTATCCTTTAACGCCTAATGCTGACAAGTGCAGGCTGATTCATATCATGTATAAAGAATCATGCCAGTGAATAAAAGGTGCTGAACAGAATCTCAGTTAATGGTGAGATATGAAAGCTGTTCTATATTTCAGAAGTCACTGGTGCTTGCGCCACACCCAGCCAGATAGTTCTACCAAGACTTCAAGTCATTTCTGGTTTGATTTTCTGCCTGAAATGTTGGAGGATGCTTTTCCTGGAGTCTATTCCCTAAATGAAGAACATAGCTTAATGAGAAACCAGGGCACCCTGTTCTCCTCAAGTCCCAACTGGTCAACCTTCTTTGGCTAGACAGGTCCAGTGACCCTTACCCCTCTGTTGCCAGGAAGTTCTTTTAGAGATATTCACAGAAATTATCCATTTTCCTTTCTCTTTACACCACAGATTGACCTTGGCATGTGTGAAATGCAAACAGCCCCAGGATGGTTCTCTTAGTTCTCTGGGAAAAGTCTTTCTTATTTTACTCCATCCTATCATAACAGAAAACTAGGGATTGGGGAAGCTGGGAGTCACTTTATGGTTTAGACCACTGCAGCTAGCTACTTCCTAGGAAATGGCTTATTCCTTGATCTGCAGGACTTAGGTAAGGGGGTTTTTCAGGCTGAGGTCCCAACAGGGATCAATTTTATTTGCTTCTTAGGCCAGGTCTGCCTGATATATCTTCTGTAGTCATGAGGAATAATTCACAAAGTCCACCGCAGGACTCTGCAGACATCAGACATCATCAGAGACACATCTGAGTCAACTGTGGAATGACTCAAGGCTTTGAAATATTTAAACCATATGTCTCATGAAACTAGGTGAAAGTGATGTCAGTTTCCCTACTAGAGGCTGTCATCTGCGACTGAACCTCAACTTGGCAATGATCCTGCATTCCCAGCCTCACCGCTCATGTTGCTGTGGGCTGTGAACCTGTCAGTACTGCTGGGCCACGTGGCCTAGAACAGGACTGCAGGTAAGCAAAGGTCCCATGGGCCCTATGGAAGGTGACCAGGGAGATTCAGTGGTCTTCTCTAGGTCAGGACAAAATTTATGCCCCTGAATGGGACTGGGCTTGGAAGGGAAAGTGTAAAAAGTAATTTTGTGCCCTGGAGGAGGTAGAAAACACCATTATTATCACCAAATGACATTTACTAGGAGTCTTATTCTCTGAAAATTAGCCAAGATCCCCAGGCATTCTTTAAGAGAAGGAATCAGCATTGCAAGGATATTGTCTGTTTTATCGTGAAGTCCCTCACAGGTTATTTCCCTCTTTCTGAAAAGCACCCAGCAGTACACTTGACATGGAAGATGCTTGCTAACAGCTTGGCATGGTGGAAATTACATCGACTATAAAGTCGGATTCTATTCCCAGTTCTGCCACTTAATAATGGTGTAATTAATATTACATTTAATTGCTCTGAGATTCACTTCCCTCTTCCCTAACATGAGGATGCTAATACCTGTGTTATGAAGGTGTTTTTAAGGATTATGTGCAATGAGGTATGTGTAGCACATGGTAGGTTATTCAGAAATGTTAGTTGAATTTTAATTCAAAGAAAACGATACACATCTTGTTGAATGAATATGGATCCAACAACCAAGGAGCACTCCCCCTGTCCCAAATAACCCCAGGACAAGTAAGAATTTGAATGAAAATGGAGTATATGGACAAAGACACTTCCTTTTTGTCTCCTGTTGATCTGTGTTGAATCTGTGTGTAGTAAAGGAGGGGGAGAAGAGGCTCAAAAAGCTAGAGAGCTTTCCTCAAGTCTGTAGCCATATAATTCTCTTAGAACCAACTCTTGACTTCTCCAAAAGGAGCTGTAGCTATATTCTCCCTCAAGGGCAGCTGTCTGTGTTGTGAATCCTAGGCCAGTGGATGCCAATGATTCTGACCTGTTTTCAGGGGTGGAAGATGGTGGGTGATGCTCAAGTCAGTCCACTCCTCCATTATCCAGGAGAATGGGGGTAGGGCTGGTTAGGGAGGGCACAGAGAATCCAAAGCACAGGCAATCCAACCTTCCCTACCCTGCCTCGTTCAGCCAATGGTTCTAATCTTTATCGCAGCCTTTTTTTTTTTTTTCTTTTAGAAGTTGCTCACAAGTAGCAAGCCACAGACATTTGCCCTTCCTGTCCTGGAAAGGACAAGGGGACAATGAATTAACTTCTGAACAGGAGGACCGCACTAGGCTGGGAAACTGCGCCCTGAGCAAATGAAGTCCTGGCTGAGCTTTTCACAGTGAGGATGGTCTGTGGCCAATGAAGGGAGAGGACAGTAGAACAGCAGCCTGAGTGAATCTGGGGAGAGGGGCTTGTTGTGAAGAGGTTTGGTTTGCCAATCTGTGGGCAAAATTTCTTCTAGATTATGTGCTGGGGGATGGAGGTGGAGACAGGATGGGAAAGAGGAGAAGGACCATCATCTGTCTCCTTGGAAGAAGAGACCCATCACAGGGAAGAATCTGTTTCCTGTATTTCCCAGCCAAAGACTAGAGTGGAGTCTCTATCTCAAGTGGTTGTTCTGGTGCAACTCCTGGTAGGTTTAGGAATTGTGTACCATTTATCTTTCAAGAAGATGGGGTCTTTCACTGATTATTACTGCCCCTCACTCTCCTTCTTTCAGTACTGGCATTCCCCCTTGTCCATCCCTCCAGTGCCTGTAGACCAGACACCTTTTTCAGAGGCCTACCTTGGGTTTGAAGGCAATGAGCTTCAGAATCATCTCCACGGTGAAGAGGCCAGTGAAGAGCATGTTGAGGATGTTCATGGCAATTTTGAAGAGGCAGCTCTGGCCATAGTGCTGAGGGGAGGGGAAGGACTGTGAAAATGAGGCAGGGACATCCCTACTCCTTACCACCCTCCTCTCAACAGAGATCTTCCTTGAACCAAGCCCTGGAAGGCCATTCACATCTCTGTGGGCAGCCAGGTGGACTCAGGAAATCCTGCAAATTCTTCCCTTCTCTGCTAGCTCTGAAAACATGGGTTGGCAGAGTTCTGTGTTTCTGCTTTGACTGGTTATGACAACTTATGGAGACTTCTGGTTCCTAAGAGAGCTCAAGCACAAGTTGATGTCCCTGAAAACAGGTGGATACAGAATCAATCTCTATACTCATGCCTCTTCAGACTCTCCCTCTCTTCTCCATTTCCTTCACTCTTAATGTTTTATTAACCTAGGCATCTATGGATTCTCTTATAAGGTCTCAGAGAAGAGCTCATCTTTGAGAAGGGACACTTGTCCTTCTCCATCTGGGAAAAGAGAGCAGTTCTGCTCTTTCTGCCTCTCTTGGCCAACATGAAGGTAACACACTGGAGACAGTCATGCAGCTCTTTTATTCTTCATCTCCTCCCCTAGCATCCTCCCTCCTACAGCTGTCATGGATCCACAGTCCCCCTAGGACTGACCTGCATGGCCAAGCAGATGGTGTTGAGAAGGATGAGGACGAACATCAGGTATTCAAAGTAGGTGGAGTTGACCACATACCACACTTTGTACTGGTGCTGGTTCTTGGGGATGTACCTCCGCAGGGGCCGGGCCTTGAGGGCATATTCCACGCATTGTCGCTGGGAGGGAGGCAGCAGGAGGGGTGGAGCGGGAATTGAGAGAGGGGGTTAGTAACCTGGATGATGTGTGGGGGGATGGCAGAGGAGGTGGGGTGTGGATGAAAAGACACACCTTGGGCATCAGAGAAAAAAATATACTTATCTAGCTCATTTACAGCTTTAAGATGTTATTTGGACTGTTTTTCTTTGATCATTCCCTTAATCAAGGAAAGCATTGCCTCTAGTCCATTTCCTTACCAAGATTTTGTCAAGGAGCTTGTGTCTCCTTTTTCCAACTTGGTAATGACTGGTATACTGCTGACACTTAGTTGACCTTTGATAAATACTTATTGAATGACAGAGAGGTGGTTTTCCCATTGATTATTTCCTATGCCTCAGACTCTCCTTGGGGCACCTCTCAACTTTTCCTTCCTGTCCTAAGTTGGTCTTCCTTATTTACCCATATCCACAAGATCAGAAGATACAGTTCAAGGATAGGGAATCAGAGCTTGGGCTAGCTAGATTCTTGGGACTCTAACACAGATCTGGTTCATTTTCTCTGCACCAGGCCCAGATTCCTGTATCAGAAACTGGGGAGTCACTGCAGCCTCTTCACTTACTCTCAGCCTCTGCACCCAATCTCTAGGCCTGAGCAATTTATTCTCCTTTATCCTGTCCACCTCCACTATCACTAACCTGATAGTAGATCAGGGTCTAACCATCTCTCATCTACACTTTCTAATTGGCCTCCTGCTTTCCCATCTTACTTCCAATCCAAAGGCCATTCAGCAGCCAGAATGGTGAGTCTAAACCCAAGAGGTTGACATCAAAACCCATGAGGGGTCCAGCTGCATAACTGGAGCAGAGCTGAGTGTCTTGTGCCATGTACCTTCCCATACAAGACCTTAGGTCACTCATGGACAGGGATACAGATCCACCTGACTTTCCCTATCAGGGAGCTGAGTTGGGGAAGTGGCCTCTGTGACCACATGCTGCAGCTTCATTCCTCACTGATGGAGTTGCCAGCTCTTTCTCATAGGCCAACAAAATACCTTACAGTACTGGCATTCCCATATCATTCCTACTTAAGCCTCTTTCTTGCCCCCACCTCATGCACAGGCCTCTGTGTTTTATTTAAGAAAACATTTCCTAGTGGTTTTCTAATGTCCATCTCTTCCCCACCCCTGAAATACTCATGCCCTCATTGCTCTAGTTTCTTTCTTCATGATCAATGTGCCAACCCACTTGGGCACTTTCTGACTAGGCAATTTCTGAGACATGAGGTTTTGTTCCCACAGAATCTATCAGAGAGTCTCCTTAAGTAGATGTTTAACCAATAGTTGTTGGCTGAAGGCACTCGCCAGATCCAGGATTTGCATTTCTTTTGTCCAGGTCCTTCCAGAGGACTGCTCCCTTATTGAGGAGCAGATGCATAATCTTAGTGTCTGCATGGATCTCTCTCCTGACTCCAGCCTCTCTTCCGGGTGGGCCACAAGCTGCTAACTGCTGTCATTCCTCAAGTAGCCCTGCTCCCCCGCTGCCCCGCCACCTGTTTCTCTCCTTCCTAGGAAGCTACCTGGTTCTTGTCCAGCTCACAGTTCTTATATTCCTGCTCCCCCTGCTCCTGGAAGGTGACGATGACGAAACCCACGAAGATGTTCATCATGAAGAAGGCAATGATGATGATGTAGATGATGAAAAAGATGGAGATCTCCACACGGTAGTTGTAGATGGGGCCCTTGTCTTCTGTGTGGGAGTCGATGGAGCGGTACAGAAGCCTGCAGAAGGAGACAGGCCCCAAAGGGAAGCGGAGAGGCAGTGTTACCTCTGTGGAACGATGGCACCACTGCTCCTATGGATCCTTGGGTCAGGGGTGCTGGAAACAGCTCTAGGATGGGAGTCAGAAGATCTGGGTTCAAGTCCCAGCTCTGTCACTTACTGGTGCAAGACCATGGGCAAATAACTTAACCCCTTTGAGCCTCAGATTCTTTATCTGTACAATGGAGACAATAAGCCTGACTTTCCTACCTGGCAGGGTGGTTGGTATAATGTATATGAGGGGGTTTTGAAACTGTCAAGAATTACTTCAATGTAAAATGAGTCATGGACATTGATTTCAAATACTGGAAACATAAGTAAATATTGAAACAGCTTTGCAAACTAGCATAGACTCAGAGGATGTTACAGTGAACATAAAATAAATCTATCTGAGAGCAAACATCCATTTCGATAAAAATACTAGGTAAAAAATGACCCAGGCTTACTCAGATCATCAACAATGGTTTGGGTTCATACTTAGGTAGTTTACATGTGTCTGCCATTCATCTGGGCCTGGACTACGTGCCCATTATGCTTGTTCTTCTTCATGGACAGGGATTATCCCCTTTCTTTCCTTTGTTACTCTGCCCAGTACTCGGTTATTCTTTAGCTATTGTTTATGTTTTTACCACATAAGAATGGTTACTCTCATCTCAGATCCATGTGTTATTACTGACTTAGGAATATTTAGAATTTTCTAACTTTTCAACAGTAATTTTCCTGGAATACACAGGTGGGGGGTATGGGGAAGCAGGTGTCTATACAAGATACATGAAACATCCTGGTAAATGTGATGCATTGTAAAAGACCAACCAGGCTGATCCATGTCTATGACTATGAGGAATTTGTCCTCAGACTTCTGTCCCTTTCTTACTTCTCACAGTAATTATAGGCAAGACTTTTTCTAAGGACACTGGGGTAGAGTCTAAAAAAGAGATACCTCTGCCATCTCTGTCCACATTGAGTGCATGTTGGGAGTAGTAGTCTTGAATCCTGTGGTAATCCAGGGGCTCGTACCTGGAGAAACTCAGTCCACTCCTAGATATCATGACATCATAATGACAAAGACCCCTATCATTGTGGCTCACTCTGACGTGGGGATGGGGAACTAAACGAAACTCCTTTTTGGTTGGAATTTCTGAAATGCTGACATCTTCTTGAAAAGGAAGAGTCTATGTTTCAGCAGTGACCATGGTATGCAGATTGTTCTAGAAAAAAACCCTCATTGCTTGGGAAGGATGCAGGTAAGTATGACCTCTGAAGGAGTGTGGTAGATTAATAAAACTTGGGGAATGTCTTGGTCTCTAATATCAAGGTGGGCAGGCCTCAATTTGTATACTCACTCAGGCCATCCCTCAAAGGTAGAGACGGTAAAGAGGGCCATCATGGCCGCTAGAACGTTGTCAAAGTCAAACTTGCTGTTCTCCCAGCTGCGGGGTTGGATGATGGGGTGATCGACCTCCCCATCTTTGTATGTGATGTAGTTACCCCTGAGAAAGAAGGAAGAGTTAATTCTCGGGTCTCTCATTTCCCTTCACACCTGACCCACTGATGACTCCTGACTTGCCAGGTGGGATAAGACTGGCCAGGCTTAAATCCCACAGTGCTGGCCATTGGGAAGAAATTGAGAGGGTAGACCTTTTAAGAATAGATAATCTTAGGGGCGCCTGGGTGGCTCAGTGGATTAAAGCCTCTGCCTTCGGCTCAGGTCATGATCCCAGGGTCCTGGGATCAAATCCCGCATCAGGCTCTCTGCACAGCGGGGAGCCTGCTTCCTCCTCCTCTCTCTCTGCCTGCCTCTCTACCTACTTGTGATCTCTGTCTGTCAAATAAATAAATAAAATCTTAAAAAAAAAAGAATAGATAATCTTACATGTCATGTTAATGTGATTAAGTTGCCCATGGGTTAAAGTCCAACCATCAGTGCCATCTCGGAAAGAATGGGCTGTCCTTCCTCTCAGGCCAAGTCACCAACCTCCCCGAATTAATGAGCTTTGATGCTGGTTGCCCTCCCACTTGTACTCACTTGCATTCTGCCTCAGTCTGTTTGGAACTATCTGAGCAGGTGTAGAGCTTTCCCTGGAAGGCAGAAAAACAAAGTGATTGGAGAGGTTCGTTAATCAATGAATCAAAAATGATTAGCAATCATCTCTATAGCCCAGCACTGTGCTAGGGACTTGGGATGAAAAGTGAAAGGAGGTAAGAATCAAATTGGGAAGATATGACTCGCATACACAAAGCAGGCAACGAATAAAGATGCTCAGGGCTGCAAAGACCACTGAAATTTAAAAAAGAAAGGAAACTCTACTCCATGAATGTTGGACTTTCAGCTGGCCTGAGGAAGGTAGAAGTGGAACAGGGTTTGGAGGGACAAATTCGATGGAAGGAAATCAGGGGAATTTATATGGTTGCTGGGAGAGGGCAGGAAGAACATTTCAGATGGTAGAATAGCAAAAATAAAAGGATTAAGGCAAAAAGAGCAGAAACCATGGACACCGGCCTCACCATAGCCAAGGGGTCTTGTCCAGATGCAGTAAAAGAGAACCTGGATGGATGCAGGGTTCTGAAAGCTAGATGGAGAAGGGTGGATTTGATGCTGTTGATAATGGGCAGACCACTGTGGGCTTTAAGCAGATGACTGACATAAGGTTTCAGAGGATGAGTCCCTCTCCCTTTCTTGCTAGAAGGAAGGACAGGGACTGCAATGGCAGGCTGCGCTGTGAGGGTGAGGGGTCCTTGGCCTGATGGAGAGCACCTCCTTCCAGTCTCTTCCTCTTCCCCCAGGGGGATGCTGAGAGAAGGGGGGTTGGAGGATCCATTCATCCCAAGTCTGACCCAGGCTGCTGTCATCTTTTGGTTGTACCTGCCAGCTCTGTTTCTCAGGAATACTGACAGAAGGGGAAGGAAGCAGGAGCACAGATGTCAAGATGTCAGAGCCAAGATGTTACCTTGAAAAGCTGCACCCCGATGCAGGCGAACATGAACTGAAGCAGCGTGGTGACAATCACGATGTTCCCGATGGTCCGGATGGCGACGAACACGCACTGAACCACGTGCTGCGGAGACGAGAAGTCGGGGTTCGGGAAGTGCTGGCAGCTTGAGTTCTTTTAGCCAGCCATGAGCCTTTCCAAGGAGGCTGTATGGGCAGCCCCTTTGCCACAAGAGGGAAAATTGGACTCAAACAGGCAAAGCATCATCCAGGTTCACATGACGATGGAATCCAATGGAACTCAAGGTCACCTGTTGGGTTCTAGATGGCTCTAGGGACAAAAGCCCTGCTAGCTGCCCATTTTATAACAGTAAGAATATGGGGACCTCATTGTTACGTGGGCCCCCAGGTTTGTGTGTGCCTCTCCTTCTTGTGAAAGTTTTGCTTAGTAGTTCTGATTTTGAAAGGCTGCCTGTCCTTGTTCTTTTCTTCCTGAAGTGGTACTGGTGGTACAGGCAGGAGAGTCCAGGCTCAAACACAGCAGCCACTTGCTCTGGCCATTTCTCCTCCCTCCAGCCCATCCCCCACCCCCACCCCACAGTCCCTTGCTTAACTTCCACCAACCATAGCCAGGTAGATGCTCACTGGTCTGCTGGTTCCCCACCCAGGTCCATGTTTCTCACCTTTAGCCCCTTGGCCCTGTTGATGGCCCTCAGGGGCCTGAGGACTCTCAGGACTCGCAAGATCTTCACCACGTTGATTGCACTGGACCTGGGAGAGGGAAACAGGGCAGGCGAGTAAGCTCCTGTTTTGGTGGAGCAGGAAATAATGTGATGAGCGGGTGTGTTGACGGGCTGACCGCAGGCCAACCTGAAAAAGTGTAAAGTCTGTTTTGGCGATTTTTTTCATCCTGGGACCATTCTCTACTCCCACCTCCCACACCCAGAAGAGCCTAGAACTTGCTGGTGACCCTGGGACTTCCTGTTGGTGTGTAAATAATATGAAAAGCAATTTACCACGAGTCATTAGCACTATAATGTGCTACTCAAGGGAGCTTCAGACAAAAAAAGAGAAACCCCAGCTCTGCCACTTAACAGCCAATTCACTGAGGATGAATTTCCTAATTTTCTGAACCCTAGTTTTTCATCTATAAGTGGGCCTCATGAGGTTGTTGCAGGGATTAAATGAGGAAACATATCTGCATCATCTAGCAGTGTGCTTGGCACATATGAACTGAGTAAGTGGTAGATTTATTATGATGTCTGATGAAGACATCATTGAACTTGAAGAAATGCTATATAGATGGAGGAGCTTCCGGGGCCTTGTTGGCTGGAGCTGATGGGCATAGGAGGAGATATTCTGGTGTTCTCTCCAAACATGTGTCCTAGGTAGTTGCCCATTACATGCATTTATGAAACCCACTAGTTCATAGCACACTCAGGACTTGAAGGAATGGATTTTACACAGTAGGTTTTGCATAGGTGGAGGCTAGGGCCTGGCCAGGACTTCTGGGAGCCTCAAGCTTTTGTTCTTCCCCAGTGGAAATGAGGCACCATGGTACAGTTCTTCCCAGAAGCCTCTCAGCAGGAAGCCTATGTGGTTTCTGAAGTTATTCATCAACCCAACCCAGATGGGGTCTATCCCAACCCCCACATACTACCCTGATTGAGATATCCTCTCAAGCTTTCAGAGAGCCTTATATCCACTGCGGGACCTAAAAAATGTATGACACCTCAGCAAGGGCTGATTTCATTCTACGTGAGGTTAGGATAATGTGCTCAAGAGGTATCTGGTAGAAAGATCTGATTTCTCTGGTTCATGGCTCTTTTATTTCAAAGGATTCAAAGGGCATTCCTAGTTATCCCAGTGTCTCAGGGAGGGAGTCTGTTTGCACTGAATTGGAATGGAAGGGATTTTAAGATCAGGCAGGGGAAAGCACAGAATAAAGGTGGGGGTGTTCTTGGTTCAAGGTTAAATAGTAGTTTAGTGGTAGTGCTGGGACTAGAATCTAGACCTGTAGGCCTAGGAAGACAGCTGGTATAATACAACAGATGATCACAGAAAGGGGCTTATTTCATATGCCCCAGTATCCACTCTCTCTAAGCTTGCCATGAAAACACCCTTGGGAAGGAAGACCCTGGACCCCATTCCTCTGCCATTGTTATGACCTTGGGCAAGTCTCATGTCCTGAACCTCAGTTTTCTTGTCTATGAAATGGCAGTAACAGCCACTGTCCTGCCTGCTTCATAGGCATGTATGTATGTATGTATGTATCTATTTATTTTTGTGAAGACCGTAGAAGATTGTGCACATGAAAATGCCTTGCGGTTGAAGGGCAGGGTTAACATTAGCCACAGATAGAACTTGGGAGACGCTAGTAATCAGATCCTTTTTATCGAGCAAGTTGGCAACTTTGGTTGTACACTGAAGTCACCTGGAGAGCTCTAAAAACTCCTAAAGTGCAGGTCTGTACCCCAGACCAATTAAATAAAAACTTGGGGAGAGGGATCCAGGAGAATGTCTTTTCTGAAACTACTCAGGTGATTCTACTATGCATCCAAGATTGAGAAACGGTAATTTCCCTGTCTCTTTCTCTTTCCCCCAACAAACTTCTTCTCATCAGGTGCTTTGATGGAAGAGATAGAGGGAAGGTGGACCAGAAGATCAGAGCTGGTCATGGAAATGGCAGGCCCTTGGAGCTGAGGGTCACTGGGTGGGAGGCAGGAAGGCCCTAGAGATATTCCTCTCATTATAACTGGCCTGGTCTTGCCTGTCATGGCAAGATCCAGATATTTAAACATATTCTTACTGGATTGACATACTCCCAAGTGTGATACCATTAAGGACATGTACAAAAAGCCATCATGTTGTACAAGTCAGGGACACCACCCTGTTCCTGTCAGTCAAACCGGTGGCCATGCAAGAATGCTCTCCAGAGTCTTGGTCATCCTCTCTGACACCCATTTCCACTTGTGTGCTCCCATCTGGGGATGAGGAGTCCTACTCACTGGATGCCAAAGGAAATGAGGGACACGCTGACCACCAGCAGGTCCAAGATGTTGAAGTAGTTTCGGCAAAAAGAGCCCTTGTGTAGGAAAGCCCCATAAGCAGTCATCTGTAGGGAGGCACAGAGAAACATGAGCATGAATGGTCCCTGCCCAAGCTCCAGAGACCCCCTCACACCTCCCTCTCCTCCCACAGCATCCCTTGGGCAGAGCAAGCTGAAGAGCAGTGAGAGGACTGGGGGCAGACAGGACTGCAGAAGGAGAGACTGGACCAAGGACAGAGTTCTACAAGCATTTATACAAACACCACACAATCCCCCGTGCAGGATGGTTAAGTGGGTCCTTCCACCTACTAGGCCACACTCGACTCTTGCATCCTATATTAGGAGCTTTTTCATGTTGGACACTGCCATCCCTCTCTCATTTTCCTCCTCTGTTCCTTATCACATATCTGTGGCTTGGGCCCTGGGGGGTCATTTGCTGACACTGCCTAGACAAGGCTTCCTTTGGATGCAGACTTCTTAACCTCCTCTCCAAAGTCTATCAACCGGGCCAGCTTCAGACACTAGGCATCTGGGGAAAGGTGGGGCATGCCCAGTGGGGTGACAAACTGTCCTGGTTTCCCCAGGATTTTCCTGGTTTAGCACTGAAAGTCCTGTGTCCTGTCCAGGCAACTCTTCAGTCTCAGGTAAACTGGGACAGCTGGTCACCCTAGTGGCCAGTGAGACGTTCTATCAATAACTTTGGCAGTTAGCATTCCTCCACTTCTTAAGTTTAATTGGTGTTTTATGATCTATGCCACATATTCTAAATTTGGTTCTATTATCTTGCTTCTAGACTGATGTTCTTTGAGGCCAGAGCTGTGTGTTTGGATGGACAATATGGTACCATGCTTAAGAGAATAGACTCTGGAGCCAGGCTACTTGAGTTTGAATCCTAACCCTGTCATATTTTATTATTTGTATGGCCTGGAGCAAGTTACTCAACTTCTCTGTGTCTCAGTGTCCTCATCTGAGAAAGAGGGTCATGATAATATCTCCTTTATAGGGTTGTAGGCATCAAATGAGTTATTACAGGTAAAATACTTATACTACCCTGCAAATACTAAGCTTCACGTAAGTGTTAGTTGTCACTATAGAGAACCGAACTTGGGGCCAGATAGATTGGATTTGAATTTTGGATTCTTCCTATATAAGGATATCCAGTTTCCTCAGCTACAAAGTGGACATATTATTCCCTGTCTTCGTGAGGCACACACAGAAAGACAACGTGAAGGCCCTTTGAAGTCTAAAACGGGATCCCCTGGGATGGTGATTATTGTTACAGGACTTGGATATTATTATCTCTCTCTGAGCTTAGTATAAAGCCACTGTAGACGTTCAACAAACAACCTTTCCAATTCTGTTGACTTGAATTAAGAGCCAGCAGATTTCCAGGTTAAGGGTTGTGGAAGGCCATGGGCCATGAAGCATCAGCCGAAGAGAACAATTTGGAGCTGATAGCTGAGAGACTGAGAGTGGCTCCCTGGTCATCTGGGGTCCAGTTTATCTCTTTGGAATCAGAGCATACCCAGGGCAGCATGTCCGCAGAGCAATTCAAAAGCAAACACAGGGGGAAACTGGCAAAAATAGCTCTAGCAACCTAATTCTTTCCATTTATCTCTTGCTGTAGGGGGTCACAGGGGACTAAGGCACCTGTGTTCTGCAACAGTCTCTAGAAGTGGGTATATTATATAAAAGGATGCAGGGGAATATAGTTGGAGATTTCTCCTGAAGGTCTGCCATCTGGAGATGCTTGCTGTCCTGTCTCTTGATGAAGATCGAGGACCCCAAAGACTAGACTTGGGTGGCTCCTACAGTTCACTTAACCAAAGAAGCCCTGTGCCTTTAGAAGGCCAAGCACCTTCCCCAGCCTTCACACTTTTAGTTTCAGAAAAGGCACTGAGTCTGACCCCACTTCACTCCTGGCTTGGATATGGTGAGGGCATTACAGAGCACACAGAGCCCTCCACAGGAGGGGCACTCCCTGACTAAATGCACTAGTGGGGCTCACAGTGACAATGTCTGTCCTTTGCTTTGGGATCCTATCTGTCAGGGGACCTAGAATGAGATCAGCACTCCAGAAAGTGCGAGTGTGTGTGTGTGTGTGTGTGTGTGTGTGTGTGTGTGTGTGTGTATGCGTGTGTGTGCATAGGGGCACAGGGGACACAAGCCCAGGCAGGGCTAGAGGAAGAATGGTCAGGGTTTCGAGAAAGGGCAAGTGGACCCTGAAAAAATGGAGCATTTATTTGAAAATCATCCTAGGCATTTAAGACAATGGAAGAGGCCAAGTTCAGGTGCATAGTGCCAAGTGTCTTTCCTTTACCCTGTTTGGCTGATGGCCACCCACTCAGTTCCTGCTTCCTAAAAGTTCTAAGCCATTGCATAGGAAAAGCCTATTGTTGGACTATTTTCAGGCTGAGGGAAGAACAAATGTGGGCATGAGATCATGGACTCTGAGCAGGAAGGACAGGAAAACCCTTCTGTCCAGCCCAAGCATCTCTTCTAGTTACTACATGCATGTTGTTAACTGTACTCACTGGACTTGGTTCACTGCCTCCCTCCTCTATGTGACAGTCTTTTGCAGTATGCGGGGCAACTGTCATGGCCTACAAGCCTTTTCTTTTTAAGACCAAACATCCCCAGGTCTTTCAACTGTTGTTGATGCTAGGTGCCCCTTGGATAATGGGGCCACTGTTGTCTGTGCCATGGCATGAAGCTGAGCCTTTGGGCAAGGCAGAGGGGCCAGGGAAGGAGGTGCGGGGAAGCAAAGGGGCATTGGGGTTCTTATGTAGAAGCACACTGAGACCCAATGGGAGTAGAAGTAGGAGAGGGCGAAGGGAGGGAAGGATCTTGCCATGACAATCCCAGCAAAGAGACCTTTCACTTCGGCTCACGGCAACTTGAAGGAAAAATAACACCACTGAAATCCACAAGGTGAGCTCTGTGGAGCAATCCTGAGAATTGGGACTCAAGATTTTTTGTCCTGGGAACGAGTTTTTGGTATTTAAGTGCCTACTGGAGTCTGAAGTCCAGGAGAACACAGCTCACCATGGAAAGGGGTTTTACAGAGTATATCTTAATGTAGCTGGGCAGCTTTTGGCTCCCTCTTCCTATGCCAGGAATCAGGGCCTGGTCAGATCCACTGCCCTTGAATAGAAGAGAAAACCCAAAGAACACCCTTGGTCACTGGAACCAGGGACAGAAACTGGGGTCTGGACATCTCAGGCTTCTGGGGATAAGGTCACAGAGGAGCCACCCCAAACTGCCCCACTCAACTCCTTACCTGGAAGGGATAGAACTGCCATGTACTTTAAAGGGTTGGGTCGTGACTTGGGAGTTGCATTAGGAAAGGAAGGTTCTGTCTACAGGCCGGCTGTGGCACGTGGTCAAGTGTGGACAGTGGCTTACATAGGCCCCAGGAAGGGGGAAAAGGGAGCCTGGACTCTCCCAGGAAGAAGACTCCAAGCTGAAGCATATGCTTTAAAGCCTACAGCCCTTCTGTTTGGGGTAATGTTAAAATCCGTCCTGTTGTTCTGAGAAGAGAAGTGCAGAAATGCACTTTTCCTTGGTCTCAGAACTCACACCCTGAGTCTCAGTTGGAGTGGCTTGGCGATGCATTGTTTCAGAAGCTCAGAAGTATAGGGACGCCTGGGTGGCTCAGTGGGTTAAGCCTCTGCCTTCAGCTCAGGTCATGATCTCAGGGTCCTGGGATCGAGCCCCGCATCGGGTTCTCCACTCAGCAGGAAGCCTGCTTCCCCCTCTCTCTCTGCCCACTTATGAACTCTCTCACTGTCAAATAAATTAATAAATAAAATCTTAAAAAAAAAAGAAGCTCAGAAGTATATTGGAAAAATGTAGAAGTCATAATAAAATAAATATATTAATTATAAATTAATGTAATTAATAAAATAAAACTTAGAAAACAACTCTCATCCCAATGCTTTCAGGGGTGGGCTCCACGGATGGGGTAAGTCTGTAGCAGTTCCTCAGTCAGGGCTTCAAGCACCTGGGGGTGCCAGCCTCAGGTGGGGCCAGGCCTGTGCTCTCTCAAGACTGGGGATGGGACCTGGGTGCTCCAGTTTCTTTCAGCTCTTGGTCCTCACTCCCCTGTGCTTAGCTCTCCAGTACAATTCTGCACCCTCCATGCTTAGGGCAAGGGGCATCGGAACAAAGCTCTTCCACAGGAACCCAAGGAGTTAGACGTAATCTACAGTCATCTGTTGAACACCCTCATTGGAAGGCTGGCCCCCAAACTTGCCTCAGGCCCATGGTTACTATCACACAGGCCAAACTCCAACCTAGCCCTTGTGTCTGCCCCTAGTACTGAAGAAGGTGTCAACAATGGCTGTCCAAAGTGGCTTTCCATGCCCAACTCTTGGAATTTGTGCAGCATTCCTTCTGGGCAGGAGAGGGAAGGGGGTTCTAAGTAGGGGTCAGTCATCAATGACCTGCAGATGGGATGTGTGTGTGTGTGTGTGTGTGTGTGTGTGTGTGTGTGTAGGGGGCACTGTGGACTGGCACAGTGCCAGAGCTGGTGACAGGATAGCATCAATGTTGACACTGTGAACCATCTGCTTCTTCCAGACTGAGAGGAGGCACAGCACGGCGGGTGGGTTTCTTCCGGCATAGCACAAAGTGAAGGGCACTAATTCTTCCAATCTCAGGCTTGAGAGTAAAAAAAGAGAGTGAAGAAAACAAGGGAGAAAAGAGACATGCAGACAGAACAGAGACGGAGAAAGCAACAGAGTGCATTGCTCAGACTGCATTACCTTAAGGATAATTTCTAATGTAAAGATACTAGTGAAGACATAGTCTGCATTGCCTAGGATCTGAAAAATAAGCACAATTGGATTAGTGGCTCTGAGAGTGAACCTGGCACCAACAGAAGCATGTGTGTTAGAGACAGACAGCAGCAGAGAGCTAGTGCTGTTTCCTGGAGGATGGGGAGAGGAGAGAGGGGTTAGGGCTTTACCTTCAGAGCAATTTCAATGGTGAAAATGGTAGTGAAAACAATGTCAAAATAAAACAGAATCTGCAAAACAAAAAGAAACAGGATGGGAATGGGGTAAAAAGGGAGAGAAGTGGGCGGGAAGGAGAGGTCAGCTCCCGAACCATACTACAGGTCACGTGAGCTTTTCCATGTGGAGACAGATGGAAGCAAGTTAGGAGATGAGGAACATAATACACAGCATTGGATCCTGAAGCGGGGTTGGCCTCAGGCAGCTTAGTGGCGCCAGATGAATTCCCCAGACACTGGAGGGGAGCTTCCAGGGCAGGACTTGGCTGGTCCTGGGTCTGGGCAGCATTTGGTTGGATGTTTTTCTCATTAATCCAATTCACTTACAAACTCCAATCAGACCACTGGGATGTGTGTCAAAAGGACAGGGAGTGGGGTTTGCTTTTTATTGCAGGAAAATGCAAAATGCTTAACTCACATTGGTGTGACTCAGCTAGCTTCTCATGTTGGTGGAAATCCTGGTGTTGGGTTCTTTGGGGCAGGAAGGGAGAATCCTCCAGCTGAGGACTGCCCAGGCCTGGCGCAGGCTACATGGTTTCATCCTCTATTATATCTCAGGTGATGCATCAGAGTGAGGGCCAACAGCTTTCTAAGAAAACTCTGGACCAAGCAGGCGGTAGGACCACCAAGTGGTTTGGCATGGGTATTGCTTTAGGTTGGTGGACTCCTCTCTTCATGCCTACCTGGTTGGGATTTGACAAAGTTTTGAGGCTTTGAGATATAGCAGTTCTTACTCTAGCCTTCAATGTTGTTCACCAGAGCCTTGGATTGGTCTCCAAATTTAGTTTTCTACTCTACACAAGGTCACTGGAGCTTTCTTTTATATAAGGTCAGCGTCACCATTGGCACCTACTTGACAATGCTCCCCTCCCCAGTGATTGGGATTGGTCAGAGTTTTTTGGGAACAAGGCAGGAGGTCAGCAGTTCCTTTTTTTTTTTCTTTTAACTAAGTATGTAAGGAACCAGAGCCTTTAGGGAAACATCCACAGGGCAATGAGAGTCCTGAACTTTGCCAACCTGAGCCAGCCTGAGGCATTTGCGTACCTGTTCTCTTACATTTGTTTCTGAGGGTTTCTACCAAAGCCCTCATCTCTTAAAAGAATGTTTATTGTGCATCTGAATATAATATTGGGCCCCTGATTGAGGTCAGTCATAGTGTGGGCCTAGTCCCATTCCCGGGAGGAAGGAGTGCAGGGGACGAAAGGGAATGCATACATGGTTCCTGAAGGAGGTGTGCTGGACGGGGTCCTCAGCTGCCAGGGAAATGCTGCTGAGCAGAATGAAGAAGAGGATCAGGTTGGTGAAGATCGTGTCATTGACAATGCGGTGACACTGGAGGCGGAATCTGTGCGGGGAGGAGAGGACAGAAGCACGTCAGGGAGGCCAAGGAAGAAGTTCCCGGGTCTCTGGAGCTCAGTGCTCCTTTGCTCACCTTGGGAAAGGTGCTTGTTAGTTTGGCGGTGGGCCCTTCATCTGAGGTCTTACTGCTGCTGGGTAATGACAACCACATCCCACCCCCCACTCCGCGCCCCTACTGTGAGGCACATCTGCACAGAATTACGCAGTTCCAAAGCACTTTCACAGGCAGTTAGCTTTTGACATTTCGGAGGGTTACATCTGAGAACTTTGGGAATCCCCAAATTTTCATATACTTCTGCGACATTAACAACTGGCTCTTTGGGTGGGGGGAGGACTTTTTTTCCCACCGTTAAAAAAAATCATTTCATAAGATCTTCATATTTTTATGTATAGGGAATGACGGAGCCACCCAGAGACGTGGATGGTGAGAGGCCAGCTCAGCCTGCCCTCTGGCTAGGCAATTTGCTCCTGTGTAATAGCTTCAAGGCATGCAATTCAATTCCACACCTCAGAGTAATTACAAAGAACTATGCACATGGACCTCTGGGCACTCATTGATGGTGTCACGAATGCTAGATCCTTGAATGCCAAGTGCGTCTTCCATCCTCTTGCATACCGGCAGCTTAGGAATGGGATATGGGTGTTATTATCTTCATTTTATAGATAAAAACACTGAAACCCGAGAAAGAGAGGCTGGCCCAGAAAGACCGCTTCTAGTGTTTGTGTGAGTGTTGGGAGGGGGAGGGTTCAGGGCTTGAATCCATGCTTTCAGACTTCTGCTCACAGCACTGTGGTGGACTAAATGTTCTGAGAGACCCTAGTGCTGCACAAGCAGCAAATCCTGGAAAGGACAAACCTTTTGAGGCAATTCTGGCTTCATCAGAGTTAAGAGGTCTGCAATGATTATCCTTTTCAAACAGATCAACAGATCTGTTGAAATCTGATTTCAACAGATCATCACACATACCCACTGAGCCAGGGTCTGTGTGAAACGTAGCCAGGAAGGGCAGAGCTGCCTGAGGATAGACACCAGTAGCAACACTGCTGTCAGGAAACTGCATTCCAACCAGACTTGAGGTGGGTCACAGAAACCTGGGACTCTTAGGCTGAGCCAACACCCTTAAGAAGCATCTGGAAGGATGTTTCCCAATCTTAATTTAGGTCCACAGGAATCTCACCAACTAAGATGATGTATTGCGGTCATAATCAAAGATTTAGTGCATAAGAGGATGAGTCACTAAGATGGGAAATCAGAAGACACTACAAACGAGTGATTTAGAACCCTCTCTGGGAGACTGCGTATACTGGACACATCAGATAGAGAACGCAGAACAACTAAATACTGAATATTTGACAGAATAAAGGACTTGAGCACAAAGATGGTAACTCAACAAGGGGTGTATTTGATATAGACAGATGGAGCCAGAAAATCAAGAAGTAAATGGAAATGTTTGAAATGAAAAAAGAATAAAGTCAATATAAAAACTGGCTTAAACAGTAACACAGACAAAGTTGAAGACAGGATGAAGAAACTGGAAGGTATATCTGAAGAAAGTATCCCGAATACCAAAAGAGAGACGAAAGATTTGCAAGACACATTAAGAGACAGGAGGACAGAATGACAAGACCTAATATATGGCTAATTGCGTCAGAAGGAAAGAATAAAGAAATTATGGCTGCAACTTTTCAAGAATTAGAAATTCTTATTCTGATTTTTACTGTTGTTTGAGAACTGGAGAAAAATATAAATCCATAATGCTAAATCTTTGTTTATGACCTCAATACATCATCTTAGTTGGTGAGATTCCTTTGGACCTAAATTAAGATTGGAAAACTTTCTTCCAGATGCTTCTTAAGGGTGTTGGCTCAGCCTGAGAGTCCTCCAGGTTTCTGTGACCCACCTGGTTTCCAAACTGAGCAGGACAAAGAGAAAAAAATCCATATCTAGACACATGATAGTCTAAACACCAAGGCAGCATAAGATGTTCAGAGCAGCTAGAGATAAAGGACAGATTACCTACAAAGCAATGATAGAAAGAATTATATGGTATAATAATATATTTAACACACTGTGAGACAAATTCTATTGACCCAAAATTATGTACGTAGCAAAACTATTTTCTAAGAACAAGAAATGAAAACAATTAGAGATAAACAGAAGCCAAATGACTTTACCATCATGGAACACTAGGGGTTCCTAAAAATATGTGTTTAGGACGAAAGAAAATGATTGCAGAAAGATGAACTGAGATGTATGAAAAAATGGTGAACAAGTAAAATGGCAAGTTGTACGAACATCGAAATCTACATTGTTGATAGAATAATAATGATAATGATGATAATGTCTAACTTGTTATGTTAAAAATAGGACTAAAATACTAAGCAACAACAACATTTAAGTTAGGAGGGCTGAGAGGAGTTAAAATAGCATAAGCTCCTTCTATTTTGCAGAAGGTCCAGGATACTGCTGAACTTTATACTTTGTTAAGTTAAATAGACTTGGTAAATTACTGAGGGTAATCACCAAAAGACTCCAAATAGAGTTTACATGTGTCAAGAAAAAGGAGGGAAAAATAGACATAGGTCTTCTGATTTGGAATACAGGGTGCTTTTCCCCAAATCAGCACCTGTTGACACACGTTGTGGGGAGTTGGGAGAGTTCCAGGCTCCACTAGAGGTCGGAGGATGCTGGCATCTGCTGAGCATGTGGCATGAAGGGAGCGGAGTCCCACCTTCCCCACCATTCTTGCGCACCTGTTGTTGGGGCTGAAGATGAAAAACGCACTGGCTTCTGGCATGGGCACCGCCTTTTCCTTCAGGTGCAGCTCCGAGAGTGGGCGGGGGCGGGGGCCCACAGGCATCTCAGGCTCCTCCTCATCCTCTTCTCCTGCAAGGAAAAAAGCACCATTCTAAATAACTCCACTACTCCCACGAGCTTTTATTGCTGTGCTGCCTACTTCCAATACCTTCCTACTGACCAGAATCAAGACACCATTTGCATCTCTGAAAGTGAGGGGTATCAACTAAGACACTCAGCTCTCTCCCTGTGAGTGCTGGAATCTTTGTTAAAGAGACTTTTTTGGCAGCACATGACAAAGGGGGTTGTAAGTAGGGTGACTAGTTCAATCCCAGTTTGCCAAGGACTGTTCTGGTTTCCAAACTGAGATTCCCACATCCCAGGAGGCTCTTCAGTTGGATTTGGATGGTTAGTCATCCTAGTTGTAAGGTGCTAGGAAAGGTGATCAGGTAAGGCTTGGACATTGCCAGGTCTTGCCCATCTAGGCTGCATGTAGGGGAATGGGTACAGCTCAGCTGACTTGCAAGCAGCCCTATTCTTGAAGGTTCTTGGAGTTTAAATTTAACACTCCCATTCCTGAAAAATACCAAAAAATCATGCACTGTAGGGATAATAGGGCAATGATGCTGAACACAAGAGGCCCTTCATTCAAAATTCTAGACATCAGCACCAGTTAAAGAAACACCTTTGTTTTCCAGGCTAGTGGTCACGTTTACTGTGGACCAAAAGCAAATGGCTTATCCCTTTGCTTGTAAGGCCACTGCCCATGGCAGGAAACGACTACATATCCTGTTCTGACCAAATGCATTTAAAAATGTCTAGTAGGGGAATGGGAGTAAGAGCATGGGTTCTCTAGCCAATGCCTTGACCCAAATCTTGGCTCTGTTTCTTTCTGGCATTTAGTATCTCTGTGTCTCAGTTTCCCTATCTGTGAGTGGGAAAACAGCACATATATACCTCAGAGTGGCTCCTGGCACATGACAAGTTCTATATAAAAGTTAGCTGTTGCTACAATCTTTGCCCACAAGAAAGACTCAGCCTGTAAAGTAGTGCTTAGTGCCTTTTTTGGTCCGACCTCTGTCTGCTGTTCTTCCCTGACAGGCTTTCCACTCTTTCCGTGAGCCTGTTTTCCGAAGGCTCATAGTGGTGGGTTGAATAATGTCCCTCACAAATTCATGCCTAGCTGGAACCTAAGAATGTGACCTAACTTTGGAAAGAGTGTCCTTGCAGAGGTATCGTCATGATGAAGTCATACTGGAGTGGGGTGAGCCCTAAACTGTCTTTATAAACTGTCTTTATAAGGAGACACAGAGACATACATGTGGAGAAAGAGGCAGAGACAGGAGTGATGAGGCTGACAGGCAAGGAGGGCCAAGGACGGCTGACCACCAGCAGAGACACAGAAGAGGTGAGAGAGGATGGTTCTGTCAACACCTGATTTCAGACTTGTAAGCTCCAGAACTGTGAGAAAATAAATGTTTGCTGTTTGAAGCCCTCAAGTTCATGGTTATTCGTTATGAGAGCTCCAGGAAATGAATATACTCGCCATGTGCTTTCGCCTTTCCTTTCCTCATGCTGTCTCCTTATTTGGACTGCCCTCATCTCCCTCTCTGCAGAGCTAGGAGGACTGCGATGTCAGACAGCATCATTCACCTGGCTCTCCCGAGTACCTGGGTTCTCCAGAATGACCTGCCTGCAATTCTGGGGCCCTGTTGGCCTCCTGCATGCACTCGCACTTAGGACCCAATAGCCAGCATGCCTGATTTTACATGTATCTCTTTATGTGCTGAGAGAGGCACTATGGAGAGAGACACTTGTCCAGCATGTAGCCGCCCTTGGCTTTTGATGATGATTACACGTTCACACCAACATTTGCTTTATAAGGAAGAGGACTTCGCAAAAGAAGAAGGAGATTCAGTTGTTGGAAAGATAGTTGGAAAGATATAAAGATATCTTATAGACCAGCCACATCTCCTCATGCTCTCTCCTCTTCTGGTTAAAATGAAGCCAGGTAGTACAGAGAAGAAAAGATACCTGGCACAGAGCATGGTTTGTTCTCAAGCAAGAAGCATTTTGGGGCCCAAGGCTTTTTTGGAGGACCAGCAGAATATAGGCATAAATCAGTCCCTTACTCCCCCCTCCCCAGGAGTAATTAGAGTTGACCAGAAAAGCAGTTAATATTTTTAGCAGAAGAGAGATGTGAGATGAAAAATTGTATTGGGCTAAGGGCTGAAGCTTTCCAGCCACACCTTGGTAGATAAAAGAAACGTGGAGTCTCCCAGTAAAGCAAAACAAATAAAACTGGAGTTGGCCTAAATTGCAATATTTACAAATGAAATTTCACTGAGAAGTCTCTTCAATTCCTGCCCAACCATTTGTATTCTTTTCAGTTCTGCTCTAAATTAACAACTTTCTTATTCATAATAACTTTCTTATTCATGATAACACTTTCTTATTCATGATAATTTGGTAACAGGTAATTTAATGTTTGCTTTAGTCATTCGTGTTTAAAGAAAAACATATTTACTAGTTTTGTGGATTTCCGAGTTCCTGGTGAAAAGTTTTGCTTTCATCAGCAGTAGCCTGCCCTGCTGATTATGAAGCTCGGTCCTGATTCCTATTGCTAGGGAGGAGCAAGCCAGTAGGTTCAGACACATACCAGCTGAATTCCAGACATAGTGTTTAGGAGGAAACCACGTCTAAAGGACAAGCCCAAATTTGTAAAGGGCCAGAAATCTGACAGCTGTGATGCTTTGCATGTATTATGTATAAGGACGGAGTTGGCAGAGTAGGAAAAGTCAGGTCAAGTTCTGTTTTGGGGGTTGGGAACAGAACCACCTACACTCCAGCTCCGGATGCTGATGGACTCCCTTAGGGGTCCGTTCTCGGAGGCGTGGAGAAGCACACTGCGGAGTTGCTGTGGCTTTCATGATGGTAGGTACCCGTGTGCAAAAGTAAAACCCCCTATGTAGCTGGACGCCTCACTGTTGGTCCTCAGTGATCCTTGCCACCCCCCCCCACCTCATTTGATACTCATTTTCACCCCTGTGATTTTGCTCACAGCCAATTCAGATAAAAATATTACTAACACCTAGCGCCTACAGTGTACTGAACACAAAGCTGTGGTTCTTGCCCTGGAGGGACCTACAGTGTTTAGTGTGGCCCAGAGTTCCCTGGCATGATTGGCTAGGCCACGCCCCTGGAAGTGAGCTCTGTGGGTGGTGTCCGGAGACAGAAGCCTGAGGTTGTACCTGTTGCTGCACAGGGCCTGTTCTCTGCTGGCTCAGCTCCAAAACCTTATCTCCCCCCATTACTTATTTTCTCTCGCTGACTTCTAGGCTGCTAGCAAGTCCTGCCAAATGCGCCCCAAGTTCTGCCTGTTCTCTGTATCTACAGCACCACTGTTTTGGCCCAAGTGGCCACTGCCTCTCACGGGACTGCTACTAATGTCCTCACTGCTTTCCGTTTTACTCTTGGCCATCTACTGCCCTGTTTTCATGCTGCACAGTCTGCTAAAGATAATTCAGACATGAGATCTTATCTTCCTCTGCCTGAGAACTTCGGGTGAGTCTCCACGGCATCAACTAAGATGGGAACCACTCAGGTGGCCTCAGAGACCCTGCCCTACCGGCTCCTGCCTGTCTCATCATTCCACTTTGTTCTCTTTGCTCCATGCACGGTGGTCTCTTTGGATTCCTCCACAGACCATTCTGCCCAAGAGATTCTGTATTTGCGAGCCCTCCACCTGGAAAGCGCTTTCCTCTGATTTCCATACGTCTAGGTCCTCTGCCTCATCCAGGTTTCAGCTGGAATGTTGCCTCCCTCAGGAGGCCTTCTCTGACCACACAGCCAAAGCAGCCCCATGCCACTGAGGAACTCGTTCACATAGCGCTTGGCTTCGGTATCTGCTGGCTGCTCACTGCTACCAAACGATCTTTTTTTTTTTTTTTTTTTTAAATTTCTTTTCAGCGTAACAGAATTCATTGTTTTTGCACCACACCCAGTGCTCCATGCAATACGTGCCCTCCATAATACCCTCCACCTGGCTCCCCCAACCTCCCACCCCTGGCCCCTTCAAAACCCCCAAGTTGTTTTTCAGAGTCCATAGTCTCTCATGGTTCATCTCCCCCTCTAATTTCCCTCAACTCCCTTCTCCTCTCCATCTCCTTATGTCCTACATGTTATTTGTTATGCTCCACAAGTAAGTGAAACTATATGATAATTGACTCTCTCTACTTGACTTATTTCACTCAGCATAATCTCTTCCAGTCCCATCCATGTTGATACAAAAGTTGGGTATTCATCCTTTCTCTGGAGGCATAATACTCCACAGTGTATATGGACCACATCTTCCTTATCCATTCGTCCATTGAAGGGCATCTTGGTTCTTTCCACAGTTTGGTGACCGTAGCCATTGCTGCAATAAACATTGGGGTACAGATGGCCCTTCTTTTCACTACATCTGTATCTTTGGGGTAAATACCCAGCAGTGCAATTGCAGGGTCATAGGGAAGATCTATTCTTAATTTCTTGAGGAAATCTCCACACTGTTCTCCAAAGACCTCACGACCTTTTTGTTGGCCTCCTTTCTTGCTCGTTATCTGTCTCCCCAGAAGACACTGTCTCCCCACTGTAAGCTCCAGGAGAGCAGCGACCTTCCCTGTCTTGCCCACAGGTGTATTCCTGGGACCTGGCACAGTGTCTGGCCCACAGTAGGTGTCTCATTAGTAGTTATTAAGTGAATGAATACCTCCATGGTTTTTTCCAGCTCCCTGTCTATGACAATAATATGGTCTCTCCCCTTCCCCCAAAACCAAGCCCAGCCCAGCCCACTCTTGTCCATGAAGGCTGGCTGTCTCTCCCCCCACTGCCCACCTCACGGCTCTGCTCTTATTCAAACCCCTTGAAGCAGTTGCAGCCTTCCCAAAGCATCGGGAAGAACAGAGAATCCCTGTGCATTCTCTGGTGTCATTCACTTCTCTTTTCCAAGCGTCTCTATTAATTTTAAGTCTGCAAACCAACACTTCTGTATGTTTCCTCTAATAAATGACTCGATTAAATAAAAGCACAGTCTTGGCACCCTTCCTAGGTGAGCAAATATTTCTAAAATTTAATGTATGCTAAGCAGGGAGGCTCAAACCAACTGTTGAGCTTTGGAGATTCCGCAGGGAGGGAAGGACTGACATGCCACAGCTGGCTGGTTGGTACGTTGTACAAATCAGAAACAGGCCCCTCCATGGGGTGTTTCTTTGAGGGCAAGGGTCCTGACTAGGGGAGTGCAGGTTGGAGTTCATGCCCACTCAGTCACGTCTGCACTCACCTTTGGGTACAACCTGGACAGGCAAGAACAACAACCTAGCTGGGACGGGGGTGGGGGAGGGCATGGGCATGGGAGGCAGGGAGAGGAGGAAGCCGGAGGGAGATGTGGGGGCAGGAGGAGTAGTGAGAGTATTCTCTGGCCCTGCACCCCCCACCCCCCGGGAGTCTGGCTGTACATGGGGCAGGTGCGATGTCTACAAGCACTGCCTTCCAAAGGGCATCTGTGTGAAGTGGGCACAGGAGAGGCTGGATGCCCAGAGGCCACAAAGCAGAAGGGGCAGGGTTGGGAGGACAATGGCAGATCAGGTTCTTTGCCTTTCCTGGTTCAGAAGAGAGAGGAGCAGCTGGGAATGAGAGATTGACTAGAACAGAGATAGCAGGCCAAGTGATCCTGGGAGGGATCCTTGGGGACTTCTGCTCCATCTGGTATTAGGGTCCAGGAGGTGCCCTGCAGAGGCAGGGGAAGAAGGAGCCAGAAAGCAGAGACTGGTCCCTTGGAGGAAGGGAGAACGTGGGGAACCACCAGCTTTAAGAGGATACCACCCTTGGGTGAAAAAATGAAAAGCAGAGACAGTGAACGAATGGGGAGCTGTTGGGGCTGGTCTTCAAGGCCTGAGTGTGGTGGTGGGCTGAGGCACAACAACCTCAACTACCTATGAACCAGAGGTCTCAACACAGGTGTGTGAGATGCCTGGGACCAAGAGAAACCTGGGAGGGGCTGGGTCTGCAGGAGGCCGGAGAAGGGTGGTCACATGACAGGGGAAGGGACACTCAAAAAACCTACAGGATCTTGACAAATCAGCAGAATGTGGGAAGAGCTTTTCAGTCTAAAAGCAAAACCATTCCAAGAATCCTCAAAGCTGGGTCAACAAAGGCACTTTTTCTGTGGTGGCTAATATGGTGACAATGTCCTCATTATTTTTTTTCCCCTGACCTGCTTCCCTTTCTTTCAAAGGGCAACAAAGAAGAGAAAAGGCACCAGTATATTTAGAATGATGGAACTGGAGACTATGGTCATAGGTGTAGCTGCCCCACCGCCAGGGAGAAGGAGCAGGCCTGGGCTGCCTACAGCTGGGCACACATGGGAAAGTGCCCTCAAATCTGTGCTGTCTCCCTGTGCTGTGTGCAGGGGCACCTGGCAGCTAGGGCTAGCACCGCCTGGGGCCCAGGGGGATTCCTTTCATTACTATCTTTCTTTATAAACTTGGAAAATACACACACAAGTCGAGAGACTTGTGCAGTGAGCCTCCATACCCAGCTTCAACAGGAGCTACTGCAGTATATTTTTAAGCAACTTCTAAATATTTTAGAGACTCTCCATACACACATCTACATGTATAGGCTAGAACTATAATAACACCACTACAGTAACAAAATAAACAAAAACTACCTCAAATCCTTAGTTTCCAGTCCCTATTCAATTTCCCCCTGGCTTATCTCCAAAATGTCATTTTAGAGTTAATTTGATGATTCAGGATCAAGACAGGATTCCCCATTGACTTTGGCCAACATGTCTAGTCCTTGAAATCCTGTAAGAATTTCCACCCAGTAGAGCTTTCAGGCTTCGGACACCCTTCCTGCTCTTCCTTTGGTCCAATTCCCAGCAAACCAAATCCTCCTAGGGGGCAGGAGGTAAATGAGGGGGAAAATGAGCCTGCTTCCCAAGGGCAACAAAGATGGCTGCCCGAGTCCTTGCAGACAGGAAGGACAGATGGAGGGCAGCCTGAGGACCTCTGATAGTAAGCCCTCTCAGAGGAGACTGCCTTCCAACTTAGGTATCAGAAGATGAGAAGGCTGAGTTGTGAAGAATTCTTTTTATAATAAATGAAAGCATTTTATGAAGCAACCAGCGGAGACATGTGTGGTGGTACTGTCCTTGTACTCAGCACTGCCCCCCCCCCCCGCCCCCAGTAAGGATAAGACAGAGTCAGGATTTACTATTATTATTAAGTAAGCGTAATGCTGCAACTTGCAAATCACATAAGTTAATGATTTTACAGCAGAGGATATAATAAACCCTTAAATGTCTATAGAATCCACCTTCCAAAGGACATGAAAGACTGCTCAAACACAACTTATTTAATGTTATGTTGTTATTATGAGGAAGCCAGGAGCAAAGTTCTCCTCTGGATGATAGTTGGTAATGCCTAACTACAGAGACAGAAGACGTTTAGTGGTGCAAGGTACCTGGAGACAGAACCTGGAATCACCCATCCCTAATACATGGCTACTTCCATATGGCTTTAGAATCTAGATCTCTACCCCCAACCTCCCAACCTCAGGGTTAGGCAGTGGGATTGGTACCTGTATTTTCTGGGTTGGGGTAGGGACTCTTATCCTCATTTTCATTGGGCTGGAGGTCATCCATGTTGATCTAAGCAGCCAAACGAGAGAAGGAGGAAGAATCCAGTTAGATGCATTCCCCAATTAGAGAGGCTGAGAGAGGCCTTGAAATTGCATTATAGTCAATGGCTGAGCTGTTGACTCAAAAATAAGTCCTTGTTATCTTGCGTATATCCTTAAAGACATCAACAGAAGGGTGGGATTCACCCAGCCGGCCTTCTCTTCACATTGCTCCTGTGCCACCCACATGGGTTTTTTTTTCACTGAATCCCTTTCCTTCTTTCCTCCTTCCTTTCCATGGGTGCCTGGCCTGGGACTGTGCCCTCCTTCCCCCAGCAATGGGTCTTCCAGATCCTGGAAGAAGATGGCTTCTTACCTTGGTGGTGGGTGGGGACTCTCCATCAGCAGTAATAGATTTCAGTTCAATTTTCTCCTCCTTGGTCTCCTCCATGGCTGGCTTCTCCACCACCTCTTGTTTCTTCTCTGGGCTGGCAGTCCTGGCCGGTCAGCAGGAGGAAAAATTAAATGTTTACTGAATGATAGGAAAAATGAAGAAACAAACTACCCTGTGGTCTTCTGGGGACTGGTGGGAGCAGATTCCCTGGGCTTACATCCATCTTCCTTCACCTGGGGCATATGGCACATGCCACTCAACCCCAGATGCCACTGGGCCGGGCCCGCAATGCTTGGCCTGGCTACACCTTGCTCTGTCTGGTACTCAGTTGGCCTCTTTCAGCTTCTTAGCTGCTACAAGTCCTTGTCTGAATCAGAGGAAGTTTCTGGATCTGATTCAGGATAGGTTTCTGGAAAATTCTGCTCAGTATCCAGCAGATGTGTGGCTGATGAAGTCCCATTTAGACAATGACAGAAGACAATGCAGGGTCTTATCTTGCTTTCTGAACACCGGAGATGAGTTATCAAACAGTGAAAAGGAGTCACTCAGCTGGAATGGCATTTCCCCTCTGAGTGGCTGCCTTCCTCCTCTCCACACCCTTCACTCCCTCCACCTCTCATGACCTCCCTTCTCAAGAGCACCCTCCAGCTTCTTAGACAGGTGGGGAAATCCAGCACCTTCACAGAGACTGTAACTCACGATCGTCCCTACTTAGAGCCATGCCTAGGTATTAGCAGAGGGGCCCAACTTTCTATAGGCAGCCCCATACCCGGCGTCCTCTAGGAGGTTTGGCCAACAGAGGCCAGCGCTCAAGCCTCTCGCTACCACTAATGGGAGTGGCATTTCAGAACTGGGACCCTGGGGCCCCGGGGCTAGGTAAGCTTAGAGGGTTACCTGGCCAGCTTCTTTCTCTCCTTCTCTTCTTCCTCCTCCTTTTGGGCAGACGTGAGGCTCTCAGCATCCGCCAGGTTGTCCACAGCAATGGCCAAGAACACATTCAGTAGGATATCTGTTTGTGTCCATTCTTAAAGAAAATGACCCTTGGCCTTGGGGTTTCCAATGGACTCAGGGGGCAGGAAGGGTGCAGGATATGCAGTGGTTGAGTGCTCCACAGAGTGAGCTCAGTGGTGACTCACCCCGAGAGTACCCAGCCCAGTGGCGTCCTTCTTCCACTCCTCTCCCTCTCCAGCGACCAGGAGATTTCTAAGGGGTCGAGAGCAGGCTAGCTTGCAGACTGGAATGGGCAGCCAGTTAGGTAGTGAGCCTGCCTTGCTCTTTAACTGCCAGCTTTCCTTATTGGTTTCCCTACTGAGATGACTGGCTATAATTGACATTATAAACAGCATTGTCTCTAGCAGAATGCAGAATGCTCTTAAGAGCAGTTCATGAAAACCAGCACTGAGGAGGTGCCCTGATCTCTCTGCCAACTCTTCATGTCAGCCTGTGCATACAAAGGCCCTTGGAGCGTCCAGTCAGAGCCAGCTGAATCCTGGGAACTCCGAATCGAAGTGATTATTGGCCCTTTTCTTCTTGCCACCCCACTCCCCACCCCAACCTTGAACAGAAACACTGTGGGTTGGAGAAGCAGAATCAAAAAAGAGTAGTTGCATGGGCCCTTAATGTTCATTAAGTCTAACCTCCACCCCCAGGCCCCCAGACAGCCACACCATTTCCCATACCATACCAGGAAGCCAAAACCCTCAGGGGTGAAGGGCTTGCCCAACGGTGCCAGTGTACACCAGCCCCCCGCCTCCCGCCACAGCAGCAGGGGCTTCACAATCATCATCCCATTAAACCTCACCGGGACCTGTTAAGCAGTAGGCCCTGATATTTCATCACCCGTTTTACAGACACTGAGGTAGAGAGCCTTTAGTTTGCTGAGGTCACCCAGCTGGTAAAAGGTGAGGCCGGTCTTCTGGTAGCAATGCCCAAGCTTTTAGCACTACGTTAAGCCCTGATTTAAACCCGAATCTTGGGCCAGAGCTGCCTCTACTTTACCATTTCCTCTGCACACAACCCTCATGGGGTTAGATCGCCTGTGGCTTGAGACCCCAGAAACCTGCCCATAGCCTGGATCTGGAAGCACTTGACAGGTCCTCATGGTGAAGCCTATCCGGCTCCACCTTAAAGATAGTCCTGGAGAGCAGCTTCAGAGGGAGGGACACTGAGCAGAAAACAGGAAGGAGAGATGAAGGTCATTTCAAGGATGATGGCTCAGGTCCCCTGGACGGCACTTCTTACTTCCAGCAGCCATAGGCCAAATGTGTTCACCCTGGAATCTATGTGAGTAGCTGTCCGTACACAACACCAGGGGGCATTGTTCACCCAGACTATAATGAGAACATGCCTCCTGGAGTCAGGCAACACTACAGCCCAAACTGGTTTGGGAAGATGAACTTACATCCCCACCTATGCGAAAGCTCCAGGCTTCCACCAAGACCCTCCTCCATGGCTAAGGTGATTCTGGAAAGGAACACATTTTCTCCCCAGAGCACATCTTTCCCCTGCTTGCCTGGGGGCCCTGTGGGCGGGCAGCCACACTTTTCAGCCCCGAGTCAGGACCTGTTGGGCACCTGTATTTGGCATCGTGCTGCAGGCTGAGGGAGGGTGGGGCGGCAGGGGCGGGGAGGCAGGAGCAAAGGATACAGTTTCCACAGATGAAGAGGATGATGAAGTAAATACAGACTAACATCCCTGGAAAAGAGGGGCCGCCATAAGCCATGATCCCATCATACATCACCGAATTCCAGTCCTCCCCGGTCAGGATCTGAATGACACATTCCCACCAATAAGGGACACAGTGTTAGACCAACAGCAAACCCCAAAACTCCCCTACCCTGCCCCACTATGTTAACAAAATTGTCTAAAATCTCTTTTCCACCTCTTTCCCTCCTCTTGGACCCCAGAGCTAAGCACCTGGGCAACTTTGAGCTCACCCTCAGACAATGTGCATGGGCTCTGGCATGATATTATTTGAGAAGTGACTGGAAAGGCTTCCTGGTCAAAGTATCTTCTTCGAATCTACTGCACAAGATGGCCACTACTAGCCATTCCTCTGGGCCCTTGCACAAATGTGAATGTTTTCACTGAGAGAGTACTGTGCTGTTCCAGCTTTCCTCAGCATTACTCATTTGGGCGCCATCTTTAAGATTTGGGCCACATCCACATATTTTTCTTGTAAATCAATCTACTTTGAAACTTCAACAAGTGCTCCTTTAGCTTTACCCGACACTAATATGTCTATAAGATGACAAATTTGATGGGCTAGTTACATTTTTTTCCTGGTGACAAGCACGGTGTGTAAAAAGACAGAGCTTCATCACCTTCCCCTCCCCCAACAAGCGCAGTCTTCTTTCCTCTGTTTGTACTTTGGGTGTTCATGTAGAATTTATTTGAATAAAGGCTTCCATGTTTAAACAAGAGTTTTTAAACTACTCAATTATATTTTTTCCCCCAGTGGTCCATCCAACAGTGGGATTCCATGGGGGACTGAGGGTAGGCGGAACTACAGAAAGACTCAAGACTCTCCCGGGCATGGACCTTCCATGGCTGATCTAGGCTGGCTTGGGTTGCCCGGTGCAAGATGAAAGTTCCAATCACCTTTTCTCCCCCACAACCCAACCCCACCACTCAACAACCCTCCCACTCATTATCCCAGCAGAGAGGAGTCCATACCTGAAACACGGTGAGAAGGGACTGGGGAAAGTTATCAAACGTGCTCCTCCGGGTCTGCATTTCATCAAAGTTGAACTTTCCTCCAAAGAGCTGCATCCCCAGGAGGGAGAAGATGATGATGAAGAGGAAGAGGAGCAACAGCAGGGAGGCAATGGAGCGCACAGAATTCAGCAACGATGCCACCAGGTTGCTTAAGGAGTTCCAGTACCTGAGGACCAGCATGGGGGATATTAGTGTCCTTTTTCCTGTGCTTTCCTTAACATCACTCCTCACTCATACACCCACTAGAAATTCTTTTTTTTTAAATTCTTTTTTTTTAAGATTTTATTTATTTATTTGACAAAGAGAGAGATCACAAGTAGGCAGAGAGAGAGGAGGAAACAGGCTCCCTGCCGAGCAGAGAGCCCGATGCGGGGCTCGATCCCAAGACCTTGAGATCATGACCTGAGCCGAAGGCAGCGGCTTAATACACTGAGCCACCCAGGCGCCCCCCCCACTAGAAATTCTAAGATAAATTACAACTCCTTCTTTTCCCCTTTCATTGGGGATGGTGGCAGTGGTGTGGAGTGGACTGGTAAGCTCACAATTAGAGTGTGGAACTAGTCATTGCAAGGTCCCAGGATCAATAATATGCAGTGGTGAATAGATGGAGCTCAGAAGTCAGAAGTCTGAGTTTCAACCTAGTTCTGCCAGTTGCTAGATGTTAGCTGCACTTGGGCAAGTCACTTAACTTCCCTTCTGTTTGCCTCTGAGGAAACAAAGATAACAGTAGCAAATACTTCACTAGGTTATTGGGATGATTACGTGAGATTAAAAAAAAAAAAAAAAGCAGCTCACCCAGCAACAAAATAAAGAATAAACAAGTGGGATTACATCAAATTAAAAAGCTTGCAGTCAGCAAAAGAAATCATCAGCAAAGTGAAAAGACAACCTATGGAACAGGAAAAAATATTTGCAAGCCATATATCCAATAACTGATTGATATCCAAATATAGAAAGTAGTCAGACAACTCAACAGCAAAAACAAAACAAAACAATAACCAAAAACCAAAACCCCAAATAATCCAAAAAATCTGGCACAGAGGCGCCTGGGTGACTCAATCATTTGAGTATCTAACTCTTGACTTCAGCTTTGGTCCTGAGATTCAGCCCTGCATTGGGTTCCGTGCTCAATGTGGAGTCTGCTTACTCCTCTCCCTACCCCCACTTGGGTGCGTGTGTTCTCTCTCTCAAATCAATCAATCAATCTTTAAAAGCATAGTGTTTAAAAAAATTTGGTACAGGACCTGAATGGACATTTTTCTAAAGAAGATACATGAACAGCCATCAAGTACATGAAACGGTGCTCAATATCACTAGTCATTAGGGAAATGCAAATTAAAACCGCAGTAAGGTATCACCTTACCCCATCAGAATGGCCATCAGCAAAAAGACAAGAGATAACAAGCGTTGGAGAAAGGAGAACCCTGGTGCGCTGTTGGTGGGATTGTAAATTGGTGCAGCCACTATGGAAAACAGCATAGAGGTTCCTCAAAAAGTTTAAAATCAACTACCATATGATCCAGTGATTCCAATTCTGGGAATATATCCAAGGGTACGAAAACACTAACTCAAAAAGATATCTGCTCTCCCCATGTTCTTCACAGCATTATTTATAAGAGCCAACCCAAGTATCTATCAAAGGATGAATGGACAAAGAACTTGTGGTATATATAATACACACACACACACACCCTGGAATATTATTTGTCCGTAAAAAATGAGGAAATCCTACCATTTATGACAACATAGATGGACCTTGAGAACATTATGCTAAAAGAAATAAGTCAGACAGAGAAAGACAAATACCATAAGATTTCACTTATATGTGGAATCTAAAAACAAAAACAAATAAACCACCGAACTCGTGAAGAAAGAGATCAGATTTGTGGTTGCCAGAGGTAGGGGGTGGGAGGAGGGAGAACTGGATGAGAGGGTCAAAGGTACGAACTTGGAGTTATAAGATAAATAGGTCATGATGATGTAATGTACACTATGATGACTATGGTTAACTCTGCTCTATGATATTAACAGAGTAGATCCTAAGAGTTCTCATCAAAAGGAAGGATTTTTTTCCTTTTCTTTTTTTGTATTTATTTAAGACAATGGATGTTAACTAAACCTATTGTGGCAATCATTTCATAATAAATGTAAATCAAACCATCATGCTGCATGCCTTAAGTTTATACAGTGATGTGTGGCCAATTATTTCTCAATAAAACTGGAAAAAATATAATTCCCACTCTTTAAAAAATCCCCTAGTATAGAGCCTGGCACACAGTTGATAAAGGTTAGTAATTACTGTTATCACTATTGGTCTTTAGACAGAAAATTACCATTTTTCCCCCCAAGAATGCTATTCTCAGCCCAGGCAGCAGCTGGTCACCCAGGGGAAACAGAGGTTTCAAGGCTCAGTGAGGTTCCCCAGATTTACCCTGCTGTCCAAAGAAATGTTTTTTTTATAAAGCCTCTCTTCTGGAGATTCTGATTCAAATGTTGTAGTTTGGGGCCCAGAAATCTGTATTTTTAACAAGCATCCCAGATGATTCTGACAAGCAGGCAAGTCTGGGAAATCCTGGGTACAGGAAACCCATTCCACCCTCAGTGTGGGAGTCTGGGGGGTCTTCTCGGGCAGAGATGGGCCATTGGTGGGGCACCTTGGAGAGGAGGCCCCCAGTCCTGATAGTCACAGACCTCTCTCCCCTGTAAACACAGAGGTTCTCTACTGTAGCCTGGGGAAAATGCCTTCCTCTTGGAAAGAGGGGGAGGCGTGGGCTGTTCATGGCTGCGGGATGTGGCTTGGGTCAGTCAGGGTGAGGAAATGCACCGTAGCAAAAGGAACACAGCCTCCAGCTGGAGCAGGTGAGACAACAGAGAAATCTTACTTTCTTAGCTCCACCTTTGGCCTGCCTGCCTTCCAGGCCACGAGCTTGATTTCCTCCACTTCAGGCATTCCCAGCTTACTACCAATATATACACTGAATTGTTTTTGCTGCTCAAAAAGGTGACATGCAAATCACTCCCATTCTAGCCTCCCAGCTGCCTCCTGCCCCAACCTTGGTACTTCTCTCCAGAGAATGGTTCCTTATTAGTTGAAAGAAGCAGATGGGCCAACAGTTTGGATGTAAACATGAACTTCTTCCCAGCCTGGAGTCTTTAATGCTCCTTTCTCCTTCACAAATTCAGCCTTTCTCTACCTCTATTTTGCCTGCCAGCCACACTTCTTCCTAATTCCTAATTGCAGAATATTAATATACATTTATTTGTATCCATTCTATAATTGCTCTTCAGTGTTTTTCATTTGTGATAGTCTCCTCTGATCCAAATAGGCTCTGAGCTCTTGAGGACAGAGATCACAAGTTTTTTTCTTCCATCCTCTCCATCTTTGTCCTCACCCAGTATGTGTGATGGACCACCTGGCACCCCGTAGGTTAGAGGTTGTCATATTTGTTCTGCTTAAAGCAAGAAGTAAGAGAACATCTCTGGGGCTAGAATACCTGTGCCTCTTACATTTTAAGCAGTGTACCCACACCTGGCTGGAGAGGAAAATGTTGAGGGGTTTGGTCATTGTCTAAATACCGATTTCCAGGCCTCACCCTGGAACATGAAATCATAATCTCTGGCTCTGGGGCTTGATTGATTTTCATAGAACCCCTCCAACACTTGTTGGTAAACTGGTATTTAGGAAACAGTAACTTTAGAGCATATTTATAATGAAAATTTCCAGCTGTATCAGAGGGGAAAGTGTCTGCCTATAGATTAAAGTCATAGAGCCCCCTAGAGATCTTCTGTGTGTTCAAATGTCTTGGAATATTCTGGAAAAGTCTTTATGGCCACAGAAGGCTCAAGTCTTAATTTTCATGAGGTGCGTGCACATGAGGGAAATAAGTCAAACCAGGCTCACGACTGAGGTTCAGAAGTGTCTGACAGCCACAGGGACCCTATGGGGAGCCCGACAGGGAGGCCCCAGACTGGACACAGGTTTGGTGGAGTGGAGCCACCAGGAGGCAGAGAGGGAAGGGGATGGGGGAGGAGCCCCTCAGAGTGTCCAGGGTTCTGGGAATGTGGAGGCTGTGGTAGAGGAACAAAATGAGTCATGCAATGGAGGAGAACTCTTTGGAAATGTTGGGTGTGAAAGATGGCAGATAGTGAGTGACCTAGAAGGGCCAGCCCATGGAGCAGGGGTGAGGGCTGCCATGGTCAGAAGGGACAGACTTAGATCAGGGGTGGGGGCTGCCATGGTCAGAGGGGTCAGCAGTGGGACCGAGGGTTTGAGTAAAAGTGACGACTCTTCTCATGCTTCCCCACATCCCTCAAGTTATCCAGGGAAAGTCTGTGTTTCTCTTGGTCAACCAGTGGTGGGCTCACAACCTGAGATTTGAGGAACGACAGAACTCCTACTCCATGATCTCTCTTAGTAAGTGACAACTGCAGTTTTTGGTGTAAGACACAACACTTGCAGTTACCCTTCCCATCTCTGTTGTCCCCCCCCCACACCCCCCGAGCAAGCTCTGTGGCCCCATTTTCCAAGAGAAGTCTGAGTCTGCCCACTTCCCACAACTTTGTCACCAGCTGAGCCAGCAACCTCCCAGCTGGATTTCTGCCTCCTCATGGGTTGCCCTGCGTTGACAATTGCTACCTGCAGCCCTTCTCCATGTCACCTACATCTCAGGTGAAAAGCCCTCAAATGCACCATACTTTTTTTTTTTTAAATTGATAGTAAGATAGTAAGATCGAAAAGACAATCTAAATCCACTGGTATTTGAAAAAGGAGGGAGAAGTTTCCTTTACAGAATATGTCAAGTGGATAATATGAATGAATGAATGAATGAATGAATGAATGATAGAATTAGAAGATCACCCTTTTGCAGCAACAACTAATTCAGCTAAAGATCATCATGGATGCTTAAACCATTGGTTGAAATCTTGCTGGCCAGTAGGACATACACATACTCTTGAAGTATCACTCCATAGATTACTTATTAATCACAAAGAGAAAGGTTACCTTAGCAGCGGAGAAATCTGGCAGACATCCCCTTAACCAAGTTTCTACACTTCGAATCACCGATAATAAGACAAACTTATATTACAAAGTTCCCAATGCCCAATCATCTTTGCACTCCACACCCCCGCAGTAGGAGGCCCTTTCAAATCCCAAGGCACACCAAGTCTTAACACTTTTTCAAGCCCTCCAAAAGCTTCCCATTGGAAGGCCTAACAGATCACGTGGGATCAGCCCCTCCCACCTCTAGGACTTCTTCTCCCACTCTCCCCGCCCTTTCTTGCTCCAGCCCACCGCTCCCCAACTGTCCCCTCAGCCTCCATGCACACTCCTGGTCTCCGTTTTTCTGCTCTCTGCAGAGGTCTCCCCCAGAACTCTGCGTGGCTCGCTTCTTCAGGCCCTGTGGGACTCTGCTCAAATGTTCCCTCACCACAGCGGTCCTCCCTCACCACGTTTTATCTCCTAGTCCTGCTTTTTAACATACTCATCACCTCTTGCCACCAGAATGTCAGGTCTATGGGGGCAGAGATTTCGACTGCTTTGTTCATAACCTCAGTGCTTAGGGCCGTGCCTCGTCATAGGATATGATCAATGACTACTATGTCGAATGAACAAATCTTACTATGAATGTGACATATTTATACTTATTGGAGGGAAAAACAAGGGGATGTGGGTTTCTCAGACACTTCTGTACGTGTGAGGTGGGAACAGGGGTGGGGTGGTGTTGGGACCGCTCACGCACGCACTTAAGTCAAACATACTTTGCCTCAAAGCGAGGAGGGGCTGTTTGCACCTCTTCCGCATCATTTCTTTTCTTATAGCTTCCCTAAATTCATGGTCAGAGTTTCCACTGCCCAAGTCAAACTATTATGTATCAAGGGAATAGGCAGATGGTTGCCAGAGGCAGGGGTTGGAGGGTGTGTGTGTGCAAAATGGGTGAAAGAAGTCAAAAGTTAGAAACTTCCAGTTATAAATAAGTCCTGGGGATGTCATGTACAGCGTGGTGACTCTAATTAATGGTACCATGCAGCATATTTGAAAGCTGCCAAGAGTAAATCTTAAAAGTACTCATCACACACACACACAAATGGAATTATATATGCTGATGGATGTTAACTAGATTTATTGTGGTGATCCTGCGCAATGTACACAAATATTGAATCATTATGTATACCTGAAACAAATATAATATAATATGTCAATGATACCTTAACCAAAAGGAAAAAAAGTGAGTATGTATCAATTGCCCTACAGACAACCAGGTTGCTATGGCTTTGAGACCCTTCTGCTGGGATTTCTCAAAGAGCTCTGGGAATGCGTGTCCCTTGTGGAAGAATGCCCATCCTGGTGGCTCGAAACCAATGGCTGTGGATTCGAGGGCTTGAACCAGCGTTTAAGAGACAAACTGCAGCCAAGTACATGGGCATCAGTCTACCCTTCTTGTGAAAAACACCCAGGCTAAAAAGATTCTGCCTCAAGGACCAGTCGCACAGTTCAGACAGAGTGAAGAAAAATCAACAAATGTCTGTTGATGCTGTTTGCTTCTGATTTCCAGTTGCTTTCCATTCAGCAGGGGCAAGCCAGAGTGTGCCCCATGGCTGTTCCTTTGGAGCAGAATTAAGGGAGCAGAGCTGGTGCCAGTGGCCTGGCATGACCAGAGGCATACAGCTTGCTGAACAGAAGGTGTCCATCCCTAATGTGCACATGGTTGGAGATGTTTTATGTTCTCTCTAAAGGACTGAGACAAAGGGATTTTGGTACTGATGTTGGCAAAGAACACTATTAGGGTTCATAGAGGAGCTGGATTTTGGAGCCTGGCATGCCTTGGCTGATAGCAGGAGATAGGGTGGGGCCCTCATTACCACTGATACTGATGAGATTTTAGGTGACATGTGGTAGCCTCTGGGCAGGGTGACATGAAATAGCATTTAAATGAAATATTGGCAGCCTTGCAGGTCCTGAAGCTCTCTCCTCCTTCATGCCAATCTGATTCTTGCTGGCTGTGACGGCTATGGCATGAAGATCAGAGGATGCCTTAACTCCCAGAAACACTCTCCTTTTTAGACATATTAGTGTCTAGACATAAAAGCTAAAAGGGTTAAACACATATTAGTAATTGACTGAGGCTTTTATCCTAATCTATGAATACCATGAAGCACACACACTCACACACACACACACAAAAGAACCTGGATGAAAGCGAGCAGCAGAACAAATTAATGTCTTGGACCTCATAGAGAAAAAGGAAAACAAAGTATCTTGTCCTCAGAACAGTGTAACAGGCATTCCCATCCACAGAAGTCTTCATTCCCTATTTGGGGATTCACAGCCCCAGATGTACATACCCACCGTTTGAGACTCCCCTCCTCCAACCCTACCATCCTCTGACTCTCCACCGGCCACAGTCATCCTTGAGATCAACTTTCCAGTTCTCCTGTGACTCTGAATCATTCTATCCAAAGGGTGTCTTGGCCCCCCCAATCCCATCCATCCTAGCCCACTGTTCTCTCTTTAAAGCTAGTGCACATGAGGATTTTCTTACCCGAGCTATTTCTTTGTTACCTAAATTCTCTCTCATTGACTATGGCTTCACTTTGGTTACCTTTCCCCTCTGTCTCTCTTGGCTTAAGTGACCACCATCTGTGGAGGCGTTCTGTATCTCCATCACTCTTCTTGCACTAAGTCTGTCTGGGCCCTGTGGACTTCTTCTGCATCTTCAATGGCAGGAAGTGACCTGAGCCTTGCTTGAGCTGGAACTTTCATCCTGTGAACATTTGCTTCAAATAGCTCAAGGCCAGGTCCTTTACATTCTAGGTATGAAGCAGGTCATCGAGCTTGCTATAAATAAAAGATCTTCACAATAACAGTACCAATAGCTTTAGGGTGCTTTGCAAATGTTTCACCCTTCTTCCTCTCTGTTCCAGAGAGGTTCATAACTAAATTTATATCTGTCCCAACTCTTCTTGTCCTGAGGGGTAACCACCCCCCCCAAAAAAAACCAAACCTCCTTTCAGTGTTGGTGGTAGTGATCTATTGTTAGTAGAGTATCTATAAAGCAAATTTCCTGTGGCAAATCTGTGCGATATGAGGTTTCTATACACCATTCCTAAGGGAGGGAGGAAGAATGCAGATCATGTCAGTTGATTGACAAGCACAGAAGGCTCACTCAGGGAGGAAGCTCAGCCTTGCCCTCACCTTTCCTTGTACCAGCTACATGGACATCCAAGGTGGGTGTGCAAGGACTAGTCCTTTGGTAAATTTGGCCCCTGGTCCTGTAAGATGCAATAGAGCCTGGAGGGGTTAGTGTGATGGGAGGCTGAACTAGGCATATGCTGGTCCAGGAAGAGCCAAACAGAAAATTCTATAATATTATGATCAGGGTCTGGGGACAACAAGGGGCCCAAGGCCAAATCTACCAGTTTAGTTCCTGGTGATACCTACCTCTGCTCCCTCCATTCTAGGAAATTCATATTTTATGGGTTTTATTTTAGAGTCAAACCCTGCCTTGGATAAAAAGTTCAAAGGTCTCATCTTCTCTGTTCACATCAGATGTCTTGGTCACATCAAGAAAGGAACCTACTGGGGGGAAGGTAACTTGGTCAGGCTGGCAATGCTATCTGGTGTTGACCTTAGAATTGCCTTGGGATTGTGCTCCCTTGAGCTCCTGGACTACAGAACTACTCAGTTCTGCTAGTGGGCCCTTGTACCAGATGTGTCAGGGTTAAGGAGGGAGCACCTTCAAGTCATCCCACTGGTGTCTTCTTAATCCCCAGTACATGATACCAGCCAGTCACCATCCCAGAGAATAACCACACTTCATGCTGATGTCAGTGAGCAGGCTTTTGAGTCTGAGCTGCCTTCTCCATAGACCCTGGCCTGGAAATTGGGCAGATGCCAAATATATCTCTTTAATAATGGTCCTTAAGGAGCTCAGAGCCTCCATGGTGCCTTAAGAAGAGGAGGGCTAGAATGGGGAGGTTGGGGTGGTGTAGGGTTGGATCTGATACTCATGGCCAGACTCTGGCAATTGAAATGGAGACATTTAGAGCTTGGAGAATTTGCAAAAGGCTCTCACCTTGGGGCGCTATGGAGGGAGCCCATATGTGATCATGATTCACCAGTAAATCTGTCTGTGCTGAGTCAGCCCAAACTCACATTTCAGGGCCTGGGAAGGGAGCCACAGGGGAAGAGCAGTAGGAAAAAGAAAGGGACTTAAAGTTTAAGAGAGAAAAAGGGCTGGAGGGATTTCAGTGCATTTAAAAACCAACTGTCTAAAAAACGAGATGTGATTAGTAAATTGGAATCACGTCCAGATTTAGTCTAACTGAGGTCTTTCTTCCTCCCTATAGAATGATAAGTCAGACTTGGCTGACAATGAGTAGACATACTTGGTATTAAAACTGGCAACATTCAAGAGCCTGGTAAAGCCTCAAAACAGGAGAAAGAACACAATCTATGACGTGGCCAGAGGGCCCACTGGCATGGATAATGTACCCAAAGATGACAAAAATTTTGGCCATGTGGGGTGCCTTTCTGTTATCAGTGAGGCAGGGATCTTGCCTTCCCTACTCCATAATTTACCACTCTTAATGTTATTAACACCCAGGAATGAACTGATTTACAGTACAGTGCAGGGTTCCCAGTCTTGTTTTGTTTTTTAATGAAACATATAGGATAGCTGATATTCATATACATAGTATACTCTCTAAGGCATTCTCAGATTTTGACCACTCAAAAATAAGCATGCTAATAATTCATTTTTGTCGTATACTATATTCATATTTGTCACATACTGAAGATTTCAGGCAGCATGAAGAGTGGTAAGTTCAGCCCATTCTTGCCCGTTCATAAAAGTATCTGGGAATGCAAATGACCAAGAATGAGGGTGTCCCAAGAACAATGTTGAAGCTTTTGTATTTATTTTTTAGAAAAGAAACTGTTCATAAACTTTGGTATTTCAGCTCCTGTAATAACAAATTACTTGCTACACACTGCTCAACTGCTCTAGACATACCATTGTGTCTTAATATCATGGTCGAGTTCTCTTGGTCTAGGTCAGTATTCCAAACTCAGATCATAGGTCCTGGGTGAGGAAAGGGAAACTTGGAATTATAGGAAAGGATCCATGAATCCATGGATACACCAACCATTACAGCACTCTAAATAAACAGTTTGTCCCGTGTGTACATTACCACTTCAAATGTGCACAGGTGTATAAGAATTAATAAAATTCTTCAGGAATCTCCTCACTGTTCTCCAAAGTGGCTGCACTAACTTGCATTCCCACCAACAGTGTAAGAGATTCCTGAAGAAATTAAGAATAGAGCTTCCCTATGACCCTGCAATTGCACTGCTGGGTATTTACCCCAAAGATACAGATGTAGTGAAAAGAAGGGCCATCTGTACCCCAATGTTTATTGCAGCAATGGCTACAGTCGCCAAACTGTGGAAAGAACCAAGATGCCCTTCAACGGATGAATGGATAAGGAAGATGTGGTCCATATACACAATGGAGTATTATGCCTCCATCAGAAAGGATGAATACCCAACTTTTGTAGCAACATGGACGGGACTGGAAGAAATTATGCTGAGCGAAATAAGTCAAGCAGAGAGAGTCAAGTATCATATGGTCTCACTTATTTGTGGAGCATAACAAATAACATGGAGGACATGGGGAGAGGGAGAGGAGAGGGAGTTGAGGGAAACTGGAAGGGGAGATGAACCATGAGAGACTATGGACTCTGAAAAACAACCAGAGGGTTTTGAAGGGGCGGGTGGGGTGGGAGGTTGAGGAACAAGGTGGTGGGTAATAGGGAGGGCACGTACTGCATGGAGCACGGGGTGTGATGCCAAAACAATGAACACTGTTATGCTGTAAATAAACAAATTTAAAAAAATAAAAATAAAAAATAAAAAAAAGAATTAATAAAATTCAAATAATTAAAAAACTTTGCTAAATTCATAGTAGCTTTTTATCATTATATATTTTACCAGTCAAGAACTATCAAAAGTACAATCTTAACATGGTTAAGGGCTACAGTAGAGAGTGTAGATGAAAAAATCAAGTTTTCCAACAATACATATAAGTCCATATTTTAAGACAGGGAAATGGACAAAGGAACAATAGGAAATTAGGCCAGTGCTTCTCAAAGTGATGTCACTGGACTACCAGCATGGAACTCTCTAGAAGTTGCTGGTCAAAATCTCTAGTGGTGGGGATCCTTCATGACTCCTTAATGAGTCCAACTAAGTTTGAGAATCACAATACTGGTTCAGAATATGTTGTAAAAAATGCTTCTTTAACATACAAATAGTAGTGAGATATTACAAAGTATTCTCCAAGAGGTTTTAAGAGAAGAGAGAGAAATATACTTGCCTGATAGCAGGACCATGCACAGATGACCCATCTCCAGGGACCATGGTGTCCACTCCCAGCCCATATTTTAGGCATTTTCTTAGTCACTAGAGTATACTAGAGATAAGGTTCAGAGGGGGCATGGGATTCCCCACATAGTTATAGTCTCTGTGTTGTTTTCCAAAAGCCCCCAGAGGGGTTGGATGCTTGCAAATGGGAAGATGATGGCCCTTGCCAAAGTAACTTCCAATTAGATAATTAAATTATTATGTTTATAGACTTTGTAGAGATCTGAAAATACCACCAAAGTTTCCCGTGGAGGGACTGCAGGAAGCTTTCTGCAAAGACAGAGTTTAAAAAATGGCTTCTTGGTGATAGTTTTAGCTTAGAAATAAGAAATTGATTATAAGTAGAATGACTGTCAAATCTCTTCAAGACGTTATGACAATAGGAAAAAGAATTCTTTTCTTTTTTTTTTAAGATTATTTATTTATTTGACAGAGAGAGAGAGATCACAAGTAGGCAGAGAGGCAGGCAGAGAGAGAGGGGGAAGCAGGCTCCCCACTGAGCAGAGAGCCCGATGTGGGGCTCCATCCCAGGACCCTGAGATCATGACCTGAGCCAAAGGCAGAAGCTTAACCCACTGAGCCACCCAGGTGCCCCAAGAATTCTTTTCTATAGGAATCTAAAAAACAAAAGCATAAATAAACCCACAAACACAGACTTCTGAGAATTATTTAGGAGGCACTAAAAACTCCAAGTTAAAAATAGCTTTTATCAGACCCAACGAAGAACAGGTAGGGTCAATGAATATCTAATAACAAGAATCAACTTATAAAAATCCTAAGTCATGTCTCCGGGATAAAGACAGCAAGACAGTTTAGTGATCAACTCCACAGTTCACAGTCATGGTTAGGAGCACAGAACCTGAGGTCAGACAGACAGATCTTCTATATAATCCTAGCTTCACCCCTGAGCAGTTTGTGTGGCCCAGGCAAGTGACTGAAGTCTCTGAACCACAGTTTCCTCATCTGTAAAATGGGAATAGTAATAGTGCCCTGCTCTGACTCTTTCTTATAGGTCATTGTGAAGGTGAATCAAGTGAAAGCAGTCGGGCCACACTATCTGCACAGAGTAAGTCCTGATGCATGTTAACAATAATTGTTTCTGTATTTCTACTATTTTTACTACAAACCAAGGATTTTCTGTAATACCAAAATGTTCAGGGCATTCAGAGAGAGCTTTTCCTGGGGTGAAGGGAAGAGAGGTGTTTGCTTAGGAGCATTAAACTTGTGGGTTTAAATTCTGCATGTCCTTGGAGCCCATACTGTGACTTTAAATCTTCTCCAGGGACTCTCTCGGGTTCCTGACTTCCCAGAGCATGTATTCCCCCTATTCCAACATTTGATGGCTCATTGTATTCTGTCTTAGATTTTCTTTCAGTGATTTCATGAGCAAAAACTCCATCTTCCCAGCCAGAGGAAATGTCTCCTGGATTCTGTTCATACCATACCCCTTTTGCCCTATCTCTTGGAGCTTGACATGCAGTATGAATATGGGAGAGAAACAGAAGTATGAAACTGTGTATGTGTTTAGATGGCTCTCAGTGCTCCTCCTCTCCCTTCTCCTAGTAACAACAATGGTAACAATTAGATTAATAATCAGCCTTCTGGCTTTTGAGTGTCCCTGTGCCTGGTACTGAACTGAGCTCTTTAAATGCTTTCTCTTATTTGACTCTCGACCCTCGACAGCACTGCAGGAATGAGCTGTTGAGAGATCCATGAGCAGAACAGCAAAGCAAATGCGGCTTTGCAAGCCCTGACTACTCACTCAGGCAAGTTCAGAACACATCGAGCAGGGTGTGGTTAATTTCAGGTCTTTGAATGAAAGATGTCAACCCCATTCCCTTTTCCCCTCAACACAATCCAACTGATGGTTCCAGTGCCCCTATTGTCAGTTGGGATCCCAAAGCAGAGACTCTTCTGGAGAGGAGGCTTGTACCCCTGGGAGCCAGAGTTTGAGCCCTCTCTGTACCACATGTTTCTGACACATCCCTTCAAGTCTGACCACACCCCACAGTGAGAAATATATATTATACTGCAACTCAGACATATGTCTTAAAGATTTTTATGAAACAATGCTTATGTTCATGTGCGGTCTTCTGATATTTTCCTATTCTATTTCGTTCTTTCTTTGAAAATGAGACTATGAAGAAATCGGAACCCATAGATATCACCAGTGAGAATGCAAAATGGCATAGTCTTTGGAAAACAATTGGGCATTTTCTCAAAATCTTAGAAGTATAGCTATCAAATGATCTAGAAACTCTACTCCTAGGTATATATCCAAGAGAAATGAAAATGTATATCCATACAAAAACTTGAACATGAATGTATATAGCAGCATTATTCATAGTAGCAAAAAGGGGGAGGTAAGCCAAAAGTCCATCAACTGATGAATGAATGAACAAACACGATGTTTATCCATACAATGGAACGTTATTTAGCCATAAACAAGAATAAAGTACTGACATATGACATATTCACAGCATGAGTGAATCTTGAAACCATTATGCTAAATGAAAGAACCCCAGTCACAAAACACCACATACTGCATGATTTCATTTATAGGGATTGTCAAAAACAGGTAAATCTATAGCGATAGAAAGTAAATTAGTGGTTGCCACTGGGAGGGAAGAGGGAACAAATGAAGAGTAGGTATGGCTTTCTTTTTGGGGTGAAGAAAATGTTCCAAAACTAAATTGTAGCAATGGTTGCAAAACTCTGTGAATATATAGAAAAACACTGAATTGTATACTTTAAAGGGGTGAATTATATAGTATGTGAAATATATCTCAATAAAGTTGTTTAAAAATGGTGGCTGTGATCCAGTCAATTGACTTCACCACCCCAAATGGGTCTCAACATGGCTGAAAATTACTGTTTTAGATCATGATGCCCACCTCCCTGTCCCCTGCCTATGCATGTCCTCTTCTTGAGAATCACGGCTTGACCTGGAGAGTTGGGGAGCCTGCAATCTTTGGGTGGGTGGATGGACAGGCAGATGGAGAGGGGGTGAATGTGTGGAAGGAGGGGTGAGAACCATCTGTGGCACACTAGCCATCATCCTTCTCCACTTAAGGAATCCTGACTGCATTTTCGGTAGCACATGCACAGCAAAAAGACCACATTTCTCAGTTGGGTGTCCAACAGAGTCTTTGGTGAAGTCTAGAAGAGCTCTGAAGGGGCTGACTCTGCCAGGAAGGGCCCCCCCTTTGATCCCTCACCCCTTCTCTTCTCCCTGCCTTGATTCAAACATGATGGCTCAATCTCTGGAAGCCACCTCATGACCCTGGAGTGGAGGGCAATCCTGAGGCTGTCAAAGCAAAGGACACAAGGGGACTGCATCCCTGAAGCCTTCTTGAAGCCTCCTAGACTGCCACCTCTGCACTTCTTTTATGTAACTGAACAAACCCCAAATTTGCTTATTCCACTGAGTTGTCTCTGGTATCAGCAGCCAAAGGAGTTTCTAAACGATATGCCATCTAAATGAAGAAAAATTCCCCTCCATCGTATATGAGCCAAGGATAGACCTTTCAAGAAATAGCAGCTGCTCTCCCACCCAGGCCTTTTTGCCTCCCTTGCCTTCTGGAAGAACCTCTCCCTGAGTCCCAGGTCTGAAGGGAAACGAGAGACCAAATACCTTGTGATTTTAAATATCCGCAGTAGCCGGACACATCTCAGCACAGAGATGCCCAAGGGAGACATGATCTTGGTCTCTACCAGGATGGTCTCCAGGATGCCCCCACACACAATGAAGCAGTCGAAGCGGTTGAAGAGGGACACAAAGTAGGCCTGCAGGCCCAGGCTGTACATCTTCAGCAGCATCTCTGCAGTGAAAAGGGCCAGCAGTGCCTTGTTGGCTGTGTCTGGTGGGTTCAGGCGAGGGGGCAGGATCCCAGCACGGGGGTGAGAGGAGGGAGGTGGGAGGAGGAGAGAGAAAACAGTAATTATCACCACTGGAAAAAAGGCCAGGGTTCTCCTTTCCCAGCCAGAACACCTCTCCCCTATGTTGCTGCCAGAACAGAACAACTGGGGCCAAATGGCCAGGAAAGGGGTTATCTAGTTATAATCATGGTAAACATGATCTACCAAGCATCAAAGGCTGTGTGCGCTGATTTTCTTCACTCCCCCAGCTGCTTTCTCAGGGATGAAGAGTGAGGTTTTGAGAGGTGAGTCCTCTGTCCAAACCAATCGGGGAGGGGGGCAGGCCATCCGTATCTACCCCATGCACTGGGAGACAGTCTACCTTCCAGGATTCTGGAAGCCCCCGTGTCTGCTTGACTCCTTGGGAGTGGAGGTACTGCCTAGGGAAGTCCTCTTCTAGGGTTTCAGGGAAGGGTGATGGCTACTATATGCTCATGAAGGACAGCTCCTCGGGGTCAGGCCACTACTGACCTCCTTCCTGGCTTTTTGCTCACTTCATCCACACCCATTCTAGCAGACCCACCTGCAGGATACAGTAAGGCCTGAGGTATTGAAAATCTCTTCTGGGAAGTTGGCAGCTAAGGGTCTGAGATAGCCAAATAAACGATAGCATGTGTCCTTGTCACCTGGACACAATAGTGACTGTTGGGGCAGGCAGACCATGTGGGCCCAGTCAAGAACCACATCTGTTTATAACGAGGCTCTGCATTTTACTGTGGGGCTTGCAAGCTCTTCAGCACTTCGTGACCCCAGCACAGCACCTGCCAAGAACCACGGACACTGGTGGCTTTCCCGTCAACCTTGTGCCTGTGACTATTCCCTCCCTGGGATTCAGAGCTGAGTTAACAAGAGTAAAGAAGGATAGCACCAGGGACTGCCTCTCACCTTGGACCTCCGTGAGCCAGTGGGGCTGGTTGTAGTGTTCCGAGGCGATGGTGAGCGTGTTGAGGAACACAAGGAAGATCACAAGCCAGTAGAAGACATTAGACTTGACTGCAGCACGACATTTTCTTCTACAGAACCGATTCCACCGGCGCCAGTAGCGGCTGGAAAGGGAGTAAGGAGAGAAGGGGGGTGGGGTGGTGGCTGTGAAATTCATCATTTTTCCAATCTGAAAGGCACCATCCTTTCTCTGGACTGCGGACTTGGCCTCCGCAGAGCAGTGCAATCTGGTGACCAGGAGATAAGCTTCTCGTCAGTTAACTGGGCTCTGCCACTTACTTGTGTGGTCTTGGGTGTGGCCCTGACCCTTCTAAGCTTTGGTTCCTCCATTTGTAAAACAGGAATAGGGTCAAGCTCAAAGGGATATTGTGTGGATTGAAAAATGCCATATAATACATCTGGTATAAATACGTATTTTTATTTTATGATAATGACATTATTCAAAAATGTATTGCACACGTGAGAGTATTATTAGTAGTGACAGTAGTAGTAGGACTAGTCCATGCCTGTTACTGTACTAGACACTTCTCATGCCTTCTCTTTGATTCTTTAAATAACCCTGCAAAGCAGGTGTTACCCTGATTTTGAGAAGGAGAAAACTAAGGGCCACAGAGGTTGAGTACCTTGACAGACATCATACAGTGGCAGAGCCAGAGTTGGTTTCCCCCCCAGCCCAATCTTTTGCCCAGATGTTGCCTCATTTGTAAAGTGTAATGGGAGAATCTGGATCAGAGGTTCTTTGCTTTTATGGGGTTATGGAAACTTTTGAGAATCTCATGAATGTTTAGATCCTTTGTTCAGAAGAAACGAACATACCCATACATACACACATTTCTATGTCCGAGCTTATGCAACACATGGCCACCTGGAAGCTCGGCCATGGTCCATATGATGTTCCTTTGGTCTCTTGGTTAGAGACTTAGGTCAATGATTCTCAATTCTGACTGTACATAAAATTACCTGGGGAAGCTTAAAAAAACATAACCATCAACTCTCACCAGTACCCAGACTCCAACTCCAAACTAACTTAATCTGATTCTTTGGGGGCTGGGTAGATTTTTAAAGCTCACCAGGTGGTTCTAATCTGTGGATTAGAAAAATGCCATGCCTCAACCATGGTTGAGAACCACTAAGCTAGATGATCTCAAGGAGTCACTCACATGTTTAAATTTTATGGTAGAGGACTTTATAGCTTTCAGTAGAAAACCAAACAACCAACAAAACAATTTCTAGATCAGGGGAAGTATGAGAAATGCTCTTTTGGCCATCTGGGCTGGAGAAGATGAAGGCAGTAGCTTTATTAATGGAAAAGAGGACACTGAGTTGACAGTGTTATTTTGAGACAGAATCAATAGGACTGACTGGATGTGCAGGGTAAGAGAGAAAGGTATGGAAGGGACAGTCAAAATTTCCAGCTGGGGTGATTTGGAAGAGTCATACCTCCAATAATTATAGGTCCAGACAAAGAGAAGGAGTCCTCTGGGCAGGGAGGTTGCTACAAGGAGAAAGGTGGGGCGCTCAGCTCAGGAAATAGGTTTAAGGTGCTTGGATGTCATGTGTGTAGAGAGACCCAGCAGGCAGCTGGAAGGCAACACCCTGGTTTGGGTAATAAAGAAGGTGGGGGAAGGGGCAAAGCAGTATCTCAGAGTAACAGTCCATGAATAGCTGTATTCAAGTCTGTATTCTAGGTTTCTGGAAAAGCAGACCCCTGCTTCAATGGGTTCCTCCACCAACCCCCCAAACAGCCTATCAAGATAGCTCGACTTCATCTGTATTTTCATTCTGTATTTTCTACCTACTATCTGTGGAAAATGCTGTTACCAAATCTTTGTTAATATCTATTATGAGATTAGAAACGTGAAAAGAAGATCTAAGAAGAGAACGGTCTCCTTGGAACGACAGGGAGAACTTGGTTTTTGGCCTGCAGAACAGGGAGGGAAGAAAGAATGAATCAAATAGTGTTCTGATCTGACCCTGCTCATGTGGGTGTTTGAATGCCATCTCCAGTACGTGCTATCCCTTTGTCGGGGACACTTATCTGCTACTTAAGGCTAATCCACTACATAGAGAAGAAGTGCATCCAGGTCAGAAAATTAAAGTTTCTAAATGCTAGGGAGGCTTACCTTCCCTGACATACCACCTTGTGTAAGAGTGAGGATGTGGGAGGGTGAAGAAAGGGGCAAAGAATGAGATGAGTGGTCCTAGGTGGTCCTTAGCGTCCTCTGAAATTTGCCAGCTCTTGGTACTGAAGAGTCTTATCTCAACAGGGCAGGCCACTGCTTCTTTCCTGTCATTGTGGTTATTCATACTATAGAGAAATTTGGTACAACAATTATTTTCCTGAAAAATGAATTTGCAGGACAAACTCATATATGACCTTAAATAGCTTACATTGTAGTTTCAAAGGGTGTTTTAAATAGATTTAATCTTTTGTTAGAGAAATCACAGATAATTGTTACTCAGAGTCCAAAGGATTCAAGTTTGTGTTCCTTTACAGTATGTAGAAATGGACTCAGAGTCAGTTTCATACTGAGAACTTGATTAAGCTCCTCTTTTCCCAAGTTTGGGATGTGGGGTGCCACAAGGTCAGGCCTGTCCCATGGGTATGGAACTGCCTGACCCCCTTAAGGAGTGGCTGTCAGAGGCAGGGTAGTAGCTGTCAAATGTGCTGTTCCCATGCACAGCCATTCAGGGGAGTCACATGGATTTGGGCTGGGGTGGGGGTGGGGGTAATTACTATCCAGAGAAAGTATTTAAAGATAATTATACACCTCCCACTCTTCAAAATATAGCTTTGCTTGACAACTGGTTTCCTGGCAACGCTTCCTATGGTATAATAAATGTAATGATTTATTAGAATGTGTAAATTTATTTGTGTGTTTACATATGCATGGAGGATATAGAAATTAATTGATAAAGTAGGGAGGAGAAATTTTCCTGCTATTCACGTTCCCTTCATACTAACTAGAAAAGTCATTTACTCTAGAAATAGAAGTTCCCATATGTAGACATAGGACAGAAGGGTGGATATGAATGTGCCTAATCTACTTCTTCAAAAATCTGTACCATTGCAGTCCCATGGGAAATTTTTGCTCAACTCACCCTGGGATCCACCTTACCTCTTCCTAAGTCTGGGCTTTGCTCTTGCCTTTCCACCTCCGTGGACTGTCTCCACAACTGCCAGGACCTCCCCTTTCTATGTCCTGCCCATTCTTTGGGGTTTAGCTCAGTCCCAGCTTCTCCATGGTGAACTTTTCTAGTCTCCCCAGGCTCAGAATTCCTGCCCCACTTATGTCTGCATTACTCACTTTGGGTGTACATTAAAGAAATATTTGTTACTATCCTGGGATAGGTAGTAGATATGCATCAGTTAACGCAATAGGTAGTCTTTTTCTGCATAAAACTTACGTGGGCAATAAAGATCCTTAAGCAAGCAATCAAAGAGTATGCTTAGCACCATCACAGAGGTGCCACAGGAGTGCACCAAAGGACCTCCTCCTCCTGGTGGAGGTGCCAGCAAAGGTTACGCAGAGGAAATGGCTTCCCATTTCCCCATGTTGTCAGTTATCTTTTACTATATGGTTCTTGCCTCTCCAGGGAGATCATAAGACCCTCGAGGGAAAGGTACTGTGTCTTGTACTTTGCTATACAACCCTAGTAATTAGTGCAGTCCATCTTACACAGTAGGGACATTTGACTGACAGCTTGATAGAACAGCAGAGACAATTCTATGCAGATTTACTAACTTCTTGCTGAAGACAAGGCTTGAGAGCCCTGGAGCTCTTGTGACCCAGCAATGAAGGTGGGGTGAGGGAGGGGCAGCATTACTAAAAGAGTTTGCTTGGCACATAATTTTGAGTAGGCATCTAGAAGAGCAGACTATCTCAAAATAGTGGACAGTTTAGGCTCTTTCTAGTGGCTACAGTAGGTGCCTATCTTTAACTGAGAACAAGCCACACAGAAAATGATTAAATTTAATTCTTTTATACTATACATAAGTAACTTAGAATGGACCATTAGAGAGTAGACAAATTTGGATATGTGCCTTGTTCCAGCTGATCATGTCAATGAAGATGGGGCAAGACTGTCCTCCCAAACTTTAGAACCCTACAGGATTCACTTCAGAGCTCTATAAAGTCAAGACCTGGAGACTCCAACAAGTTATATGATTAATACCTGCAAATTGCACAAGACTTCCTAAATCATTTGTTCCTTAACTGTTTGAATCCTATTCTGAACAGTGAGACCCAAATGTTGTAAAATTCCTCATTGTGACTAATTCCTCCAAATGGAAACTTGGCTTACCAAAGGACTACCCTAATATTCCCCTAATATTATAAGACAATTAATTGGCTGAATTTCCCCTTACATCTCTCTTCTAGCATTTCTTTTAAGTAAATCATGACTTTGAATCATTCAGTATTACAAACAGAATAGGCTGTTTGGAAACTCAGATTGTCTTATTTGTCATTGTTAAACTGAGAAAATGATCAGGGTATTTTAAAAAACTCAAATTTTAGTATCTTTTTTAGAGTGCAGCAGGTTCTTTACTGCCTACAAGTTTATTTCTCAGTTACAAAAATTCTCTCTCCATTTTCCCTCTATACTACATTTTTTCATTTTTAAAAAATTTTTATTTTTTTTTTTAATTTCTTTTCAGTGTACCAGAATACATTTTTCAATCATGGCTGCCACAACCAGGATGTAGGAAGTATGAGGAGACATTCCTTTTGCATCTGTAATGGCAACTTTCTCAGCAGACAGAAATGGCTCTGGGTATACTTTGATAATTTTTATGGCATTTTCAATCCATTGACAGCTTTTGATATTCCTTAAACACACATCATCAGTGGGCTGTAGCATCTAGACTAGAGTGCCACCGTTTGCTATCTGCTCAGACCTTTTAGAGCCATATTGTCTGGTGCAGTATCTACTAGCCCCATGTGGCTCTTCAGCACTTGAAATTGGCCAGTCCAAGCCTAGACATGTCATAAGGTAAAATACACCGGATTTCAAAGATTGCATTCAAAGGAATGTAAAATATCTCATTAATAATTTTTATATTAATTACATGTTGTGATGATAATATTTTAGATATATTAGGTTAAATGAATTATATTAAGATTAATTTCACGTGTTTCTTTTTACTTTTTAACATGGCTACTAGAAAAATTTAAGAAGTCCTAATGTGGTTCACATTGTATTTCTCTTTAATAACACTGCTATAGAACTATGGGCCCACACCTAAAATATAATAACTGAGCAGAAACAGGGTTCAGTATTTCCGGGCAGAACCTTTCACTAGGCTAGCATGATGGTTAGCAATATAGGACCTGGCTATGGGTTCTGACTTGGCCAGATGTGAACATGTGACCCTTGGTCTTTCTCAGCCTTAGTATCTTCATCTAAAAATGGGTTGAATGATAGTGCTAAACTACTGGTAGTATGCTTTTTGGGAATACAGGTTTCTCTCTTATTTCTGTTGTATCTCAAATAGTAGCAGCACAGGAAAAAACCTTTCCCAGAGATTCAGTGGTTGAAATACATGAGGTTAAGTAGATGGTTGAGCTGAGTCTCAAAGCTTAGCAAAGAGTCCCAAGGTTTTCCCAGGGGTGGGGAGGGGCACTGTTCCTCTCCTTTGTTAAAAGGATGGGTTGTATCATGGGTCACTGGGTAGAAAAATGTTCCCAGAATCTCCTGGGCGATCTCTTACTAGACAGAGTACATACAAAAATGTCGTTTCTCTTCCAATCCTTCAGAACATGTTTCTTCATTTGTTCACTCATTCATTTGTTCATTTATGATTCATTCATTTGCATGTAATGAGAATGATATTTTGGAAATATTTGCAAATGGATTTTTAGATCCCTTTACTTTTATTGTGTGGGGGATTTAAAACTGTCAGGAACACAAAGTGCTTTCTCAGCTTTGACTGTCAAATTAGACATTTTTTCTGAGCCCGTGTAAGCCTATAGTCTTACTGAAGCAAGACCATGCATTCATTCATTCATTCAGCAAATATTAATTCACTCCCTATTATGTATTAACCACTTCTCCAGACATGGGAGCTAAAGCAGTAAAATCTAAGCATTACCAAGAGAGAAAAGATTTTTTATATTTCTAGAACTTTCTTTCATGTAATAAGAGCTAGGCCTGGTAGACTTGACCCTAGATTGTGTGTGTGTTTAATTATTTTTTTAAATTTATTTTTTAATTTATTTTCAGATTTCCAGCATTCATTGTTTATGCACCACACTTAGGGCTCCATGCAATACATCCAAGATTTTTTAATGTAAAGGAAGTCTTGGCTTGAAAGAAAGGGGAGAAAGGCCTACATTTTCCAATTTCAGTGAATTATGGGAGAAAGAAGGTATCAGAAATAGAGGTGAAAGTCAGACACCACAGTCCTCACTTAATTCTCAGCCCTGGGTGCCAAGTCTCAAGAGGTTGCAGAGGGTTGCTCTAGAAACACCCAAATAGTCATGGGGAGACCCAGGGATGCTGAGGCTAGTGGGTAGCCTCCACTGGGTGTAGTATGGGGGAAGATGTCTGCAGGCCCCTGGGAAAATGCCAGCCTTTGGCTCAGAGCTTTATTCAGGCTGGTGCAGCATCAGGAGGCAAATAGGTAGGTGAGCCTGCTATAGTGCTCTGGGTTCCCCATAGCTTGTTCATGGAGTATGAAGGTCCTGGAAGTGTCCACGCATTCAGATGAGGTATGGAGGTGCTGAAGTCAGGGACTGACAGAGCTTGGGGGTCAGATAGCAGAGGTCGAGATTTCAAGATCAAATGTAAATACGGGGGGCATGGACTCCAGCAGTGGATGTCCAAAGTAGGTGGGCTGCTGCACCCCAGTAAGGACCTGAAATTTCAGAGAGAAGCCCAGGCTAGCCATCAAACAGTATAAATAGGCAAAGGACTCAGAAGGATTCCAGAAGCAGCCCTTAATAAGCCCCATTTAATTCCCAGGATCTTGAAGTTCCCGGTCCCCATGCATCCAGACTCCATTCTGAAGAAAACCCAGGGAAGTGGAAATATGAGAGACTGAACATTTTACCTTCAGGGACTATTTAAAGCATAGCACTGGGTTCCATTTACCCAGCTGGACTAAAATTTAGTGTTATTTATGCTCCTGCTACACAGTGGGTGAGGCTAGGGAAGCAAGATTAGATCAATTACAAAACATAAACACCAGTATTTTTGGCATGTATAAGCTTTGTGGGGGAAAATTCACGTCTCCACTCCACAAATCCATTCATTCATCCATTCAACATATATGTATGGAGAGCCTACCCCTGGGCAGGAACTTAGCTAGGCTCTCTAGAAAGAATATGTGTGAGGCATGCAGAGCCTACTGAAGGCCGTGAGCCAATAATTGTAGTGTTGTATGCTAAGTGCTATGACAGAAGTATGAGCAAAACACTATGGGAGTGGAGGGAGTTGAGTAACTTCCCTGGAAGGGTTTGCATAAGATGTAGATGCAGTAACATCTGAGGTTCTTAACAAAAACCTGGATTCCCCATATGAAGACATGTGGACACGATGTCTTCAGGGTGAAGAAAGGGTATACGGAAAGACCTTGATGTCTGAGAGGACAGGGAACATTCTGGTGGCTGCAAGAAGTTCCACGTGGTTGGAACAAGGAGTGCAAGCAGAGGAGTGCAAGAGGAGAGGCTGGAAATGTAGACACGGGGCTGAAGACGGGTCCAGTGAAAGGTTCTGAAACAGCAATGTTGTGATCCTATGTTCTTTCCATAATCCTTAACATTCATTTCTTACTGTGTTCCATAAAACGAAGTAGGCAAGAATAGTAGCAAGTGTCCACATTATATTTATTTTAACTGGACTTCATCTTATAAGGAACGGAGACACATTAGGTCTTACTACCTCCTAGGGATGGTACTGGCCAAAAAGACTGGCCAAGAAAATTCAACAAATATCAACCCCTGAATTATATGTGGAATCTGATCTATAAGTCTTTTCTTGGTAGCCATCCAAAAGACAGCCGTTTACTCCTTAGAATAACACTCTCACTGTAACCACCTCCCCCCTTGGTGTTACCTTGGGCTACCCAAAAGTGTAGCCGAGGACAGAGCTGGTGGGTGGTGGGAAAGAAGAGCATGCATTTCACTCACCTGAACTTTGATTTGGAAATCCGGTGGCTGAAAGAGAAAAAGGAGATGTTACCAAGGGACATATATTCCTATTCTTTCACTTAAAAGATGTTCAGCAGTTCTAGAGAAGTTTGATGGCCCTGGATGACTAGAAAGGGCACCAGATGGATGTGTGGAGTGACGTGGAATGACTTTGGAGAGAGAGAACCCTACTTGTCAGCATCTCTTGGCATGTTTATGTGGATGAACGTGGACACTGAGGCCTGGCCCAGCTTATGTGTCAACAGATCTAGTATTTTCTAAGTGGAACCAATGGTCCCTGGAGAGGGTTGATGCCATGTGGCACATAGCATCTGCCCAGCAGGTCCTGTGAAGTTAGGTTAAACTGTGTGTTAGGAATGAGCCATGCAGGAGAGGAAGGCCTCTCTGCATATGTGAAGCTCTCACCAGCTGGAAGCCACAGGCAGGAATATCCCATCAGACCCCACTGCTGTCCCAGCAGGAGTCCAGCCAATGCTGGGGTAGGAAGGGAAGATAAGCAAAAGAAGCCTGCGGGAACTGAGAGGCCCCCCAGTCTTGGCCTGAGGGCTGCAACTGGGCCTAAAGGAACAGAAACCCAGGATACTGACAGTCATGTGCAACCTTGCAGATGTGGGGGACTTTCGGGCAAAAGCACAGGACAGGTGTGACTCAAGCGGTCACGGTGAGGGAGGCCCACTGAAAGGTGGACCCTTCAGGGAGGCCCTGAGGCTACTGAGTTCATGTTGGAGAGTCCAGGGGAGACTAGGAGAAGGAAGGATGGGAGAAGGAAGGGAGGTAGGAGAGAAAGAGAGGAGAGAGGAGGAGGAGGAAGCGAGAGAAAGGGAGAGAGAGAGGGAGGGAGGAAGGAAGGAGGTGGGGGGAGGAAAGCCCTTGAGACAAAGCAATTGAAGGCAATGTGTCAGAAAAGGCTTTGGTGTTCAGGGAGCGAACCGGGGAGACTGCAGGTGGAGCAGCCATGCTCAGATGGACACACAGACGGATGGATGCAGAATGCAAGGTAGAGACGAAGAAAGTGATGGAGACACCGGTAGCAAGATGAAGACAGATGCAGACAGAAAACAGGAGCAGGGAGTTTGGGAGGCGGCCGCTGCAAGCCTGTGTTGTCCCAGCTCAGCACAAAGCGAGCTCTGTCACATAGCAAGAAAACAACCCCTCTCGTTATTTTTTATTAAAAAAAAAAATTAAACCAGAAGATGTGACAGGTGGCAAAGCCATCGTGCATGAGATAATTATATCTCTGGGGCACTGAGAATCTTAGCCAAGTGCCTTTACTGCTCTGAACCGTTAGCTAATAACCTTTTCCCACCCCCAAGACTGCCTGCTAGGGCTGGAGTATTTAATCACATGTTAACAAAGCGTGTGGGAGGGGGACCAGGAGCCAAGGGCTGCATTTTTATTTAGAACCACAGTTTAATGGGGGAAACAAATGTTTTCCAACTGCTAATTGGGTGATGGAGAATCGGGGTCCTCTCTCCCCCAGCAGGCCCAGGCTGAGTTTGGGGACCTTCAGGGTCTTTGCTAGACTTATTTTAGACAGTTGATTCTCTTTGCTATTAGGCACAAGCCAAGTGGATGACTGTGACCTTTAGTCTCATGACTCTGTCTATAGAGTCTGGCCTGACCCCTCTCAGAAATGTCTCAATGATCCTCTCAGGGGTGTCCTTCAGTGCAAACCACGTGCTCTTTCCTTTAAGGCTCTCTCAGTCCAAGGGAGTCATAAGCAAAGTGGGTTCTTAAAACTCAAAATCATATCTCCCAGGAAAATGACTCTGGAACATGGGCACAGAGGGGGATCAGAGCTGAGGTGACTTTTTGAAATGACATTCTAGTCCTAGTTCCAGCATGTTCATGAGCTATGGGCCCTTCCTTGGCATTCTGGCACATTTTGAAGAGGAGGAAATGGAGCAGAACTTTCTTTCCCACTTAGTTACAAGCCCTGATGTATAACCCTTGACACCATACTTGAAGACTGATTTTTTATTGTTGTTGCTAATCTCAGGGGATTGTGAGCATAATTTTAGGCTCACTGGGTCAGAAATGTTCATCTCCTTTTAAATACCACATTACTTAAACACCCCTCTTAAGAAAGGGGAGGGTATTGCTCTAGTGGCAAGTGTCTGGAGACAAAGGAAAATCCCAACTCTTGGAGAGCTGAGGTTAGAACTCTGTAAAGCCCACGTGTATTGATTCCTCCATATTTCCTTACATAGGTGGGAGTCAACAGTAGGATCCCACTTCATGAATACAGAAGGACCCCATCGCTCAGCAGTCTCACCTCTTGGGAAGTTACCATTGGCTCAAGGTTTGAAAAGCTGGTCCGTCTCACTGTGTGAGTAAGGAAGCTGGGGAATCTATGGCAGCCTGGTGTCCTGGCCCCCACACCACACCATGGGTTGGCTGGTGTGTGGCAAATGCTTCCTCCTACTGGTTTTTAAACCACTTCAGATTCCTCAGCAAAATAGAGGCTCTAGCTTTTCCAAATCCCAGTGGGAGGTGCACAACTTGCTCAGAAGTCTTCTTGGCTTTTTCTATCATTATTGTCCTAGTGAGGTACAATTCCTACCTCGTGTTTTTAAATGGCCTCTCAAAGAAGAGCTAGGAGGTGGACAAAGTAACTCACACTCAAGACCATCAGAGCAATTCTACTGGGTTGGACATGAAGTTGCTTCAACCCAAGATACTTTTTCTGCCCAAGCCTCTAAGACAAACCTTCCAGGGAACCATGATTTTCTTTGTTGATACTAAGGTTCAGAATTAGAGACAAGCCCCAAACCCCTTTCTTTTTGCTTAACTACTTACTTCTTGGGGGCCTATTTATATTTCAGCCTTTCTCCCCTTCTTAGAGTAATGTGCACCATATGTTTACTACCTGCGGTATGAAATAGTATCTCCCTGAACTGTTCCAATTTGCCTTTAATGTAAGTCAGATGGCCCCAGGCTGACACACATCTGACTCAACCTCCTTGATGCCATAACCTCAACACCATCCACAGCTGTTATTCCTAGAAGGGTAATGGTCCTCTTCATCACAGAGCACTGCTTCAACAAGTAGGTGCTGAACTCAGTTGCTCCACATTCTGACCAGATTCTCCTTCTCTATTCATTCTCCTGCTCTTGCTTCGAACCTAATCTTTTCCCTTACTGGGTCTTCCCCCATCATTCACCCCCTTCCAGGGCTCCTGGGCTAATGCCAGTCTTAACTTCCAGTTCCTGGCTTGGTACTAGCGTCAGATACAAGTTGCCCTCAACACATGGCCTGGGACTTGTACTTTGTCTGTCTTGCTACACCGTTACTCTTGTTCACACTTTTGTTTTTAGTGCTTCTGGCCTATGCGGGTTGCCAAAAAAATCTGTCAAATTATTTCGAGAGGTTGCCTTCACATTTACGATGTCGGGCTCCACTGTGGCTTCAGCACTGCTCAGCGATCTTTTAGTGACCTCTTGGTGACTCACTAGCTTGAATCTTCTGTTCTGTTCTTCAGGTTCCTAGGACACCTAACCCTCACTTTCTTGATGAGATGACAGATAATGTCTCCTAACATTGACTTTCTGTATCAGAGTCTATTTCTGATTCTATATTCTTTATAGAACTATAGAGTTTGAGAACTTGGAAGGGATCTTTAGGTGTCACCTGGATCTATGGTTTGCAATTTATCGGGTTGTAAAATGTTTTATTCATATGAAATCTTACATGGAAGCCCGAATGTACAAGTGTTGAAAATGGCCCCCAGGAATCCTGGGCCTCTGTTAGGAGTGTCCTGAGCCAACAACCAAGCCAACTCCCTCATGTCCTGGAGGGCCAGACCAAGACTCAGAAGTGCTTTGGTTGAGGTCACATGGCTAGTTGGTGGCTGACTGGGACTTGACCCCAGGATTCCTGATGCCAGGTCTCTTTTTTCTATCTTCCAGTTAGTCCCAGAGGTATGGAATGCCTTTTTCCTGTGTAAATCTAGTGTCTTCAATGGTGTCTCTGAAGTCAACGTTCTCCTCTACTTAGGCAATGTCTTGCTATAATTACTCATTTCCATCCCAGCATCTTTAGATCCTCCATTTTCACTGGTCACTTCTTTGCTATGAAGACTTCCCCAGTGTCTACTATGAGGAAAAAACAAAGCTTCACTTGGCCATTGCTGCCTCCCTTTCTACCATCTTATTTTCCCTTTTCCCTTCCACGGCCTCACTTCTGGAGGGAGTGCCCTATGCTGGCTCCTTCTCACCCCTCTCCTTCACTAAAACTCCAGCTCCAGCAAATAAGTCCTATAGAGTATGGCTCCAGAACCCATGACCACTTTCTTGATTTCCATATGTGACTCTAGCCTGAGCCAGCATCATCTCATACCTCACTAACTGCTATCGAGGCTGCTGAACTGTGTTTCACTGTGTTCTCTGTTGGTCTTGTTTTTACCCATTCTTTCCCTGACATCTAAGTGATCCTTCGAGAATGCAAAAATAATCCAGTCACTCTCCCTATCCAGCTCCATGTTCTTGTGGCTTCTCACAGTCTTGTGATAAAGACAAAGATCACTAGGCACCTACCAGGCCATACCCCACCTCCAACCTCCTCTCTCCCTCTCCTCCCAAGTGCCCTGTTCTGGACACACTGGCCTCTCTATTCTTCCCTCCAAGGGCCTTGAAACACACTGTTGCCTTTGACTGGAACATTCTTCCTTACTCTTTACCTCAATACGTATGTTTACTCTTCAGTTCTTAGCTTAAATTTAATTCTTCAAAAAAGTGTTTCCTAACTTGCAAGTCTAACCTGTTATTAACCCTATATTATAGCTACTTTTCCTTCTTAATACTTGGACTTATTTACTTGTTTAATGCCACTTCCACACCAGATTATGAACTCCAATGAGATCTATCAATATTTTTCTACTGGTATGCCTCACCATCACTTTGCACCAAGCTGCACACACTGCTGAATGAAGGTACAAATAGATAGTTCTCTCTTGAAACTCTTTCTCCTGTAGCCTTCCTGCAAGTGCTGCTATCTGTTCTCTTTTTTTTTTAAATTTTTTAAAAGATTTTATTTATTCATTTGACAGACAGAGATCACAAGCAGGCAGAGAGGCAGGCAGAGAGAGAGGAAGGGAAGCAGGCTCCCTGCCGGGCAGAGAGCCCGATGCGGGGCTTGATCCCAGGAGCCTGGGATCATGACCTGAGCCGAAGGCAGAGGCTTTAACCCACTGAGCCATCCAGGCGCCCCTGCTATCTGTTCTCTTAACACATCTTCATCTGTTTCACTTACTTGTTTTTATTCTTCTGTCTGTCAGGTTCCCAAGATTGAGCCCTTGACCAACTCTCATCCTATAGCCTCATAAATAGTTTTTATACTAATGACCTCAAGGGTGTGGCTCTATCCTTGTTCAGAGCCGAGCTTTGGACCACCATATCCTATTACCTGCATGGTATCTGCAGGTCCCTCAGTTGGACCCTTGCTTCAAATTTTACTTTAGCATCCTTACTATATTCTGTCTTCAAACATTGATGTCTCCTTCTTCTTCATCAACTCCCTCTTCCCAACAAAATATCATATTTCAGTTCCTTTTTCTTTCTGTGCTCACCCCCTCAGGGACCATCTTCATCCGCCCTTCTCACTACATATAAATTCTCATCCTGATCTCATCTGACTGCACAAGACTTTTACCTCTTAGCTTTAAAAATGCCAGCCCCTCACTGTCTCCTCCCATCACACTCAGTCTCAGCCCCTAGCCTCTTCTCATACTGTTTCTCCCACAAGGAATGTTGGCAATCTTATCCCATGGTTGTCTGAGGCAGGGAGTGGGATGAGGCTGGATAAAGAGATGGGGAAAGACCATAATTTATTAAGTATATATTATAATCCTGGCACTGGGTCTAGATGTTTTATATGCACAGAGTAGAAGCATAAATGTGGATATTCATAAGGATAACAGGGACCATTTCTACAGAACTCTTCCAGCCTGCAGAATATGCCTCAAGGAAAGGACAGATAAACTGGAGGTGCCAGCTTCCCTTTCCAGAGGATAATCATGTTCTTCTTCCAACATATCTCCATGTTCTCCTGATATGTACTCTTGAGTGACTTCCTAAGGCTAGGAACTTCCCTGGTCCCTCCTGATTTGCAACTTGGGCTATGCCCCAAATCTTGAGTTGCAGGGTCCTCCACCATCTTCTCTACACCCCTCCACGGTGTCAAGACCACAGGTTCGCTGGGGTCCATTTGCAAAAAGTTGAGTACTTGCTTTGTATGGTTCCAAAAGGAGAAGAGGGAAAAGCTTGGACTGCTGCTTAAAAACATAATTAGCCCCGTATTTTAACAACATTTTGACAATAATCGCTTCCCAATGATGCCGAGAAATCTGCAGTGCAGACTCCCTGGTGCCACTGTCAGAGTGAGTGATGCTGAAAGCCCTGTGTACCCTGGAAATAGAAGTTGCAAGAGGCAGTCTGTTCCTAAGTCTTGTTTTCCCGTCTCATTTCTTGGAAACCATGCTCAAGGCTGGCATGGCTTGTGTTCAGACTCACCTATGAAGAATCTTTTTAAAGGGATGGGGGTTTGCTTGGACTATTGAGTCATTTCAGGGATGAAGGGTGAAATAAGATGCTGTTCCACTGTGGAGTGATTTAGAAACTCATTTTGTTTGGGACTGGTCCTACTCACAGCCTCCTCTATGCCGTGCATTTCAGTGAGTGGGATGAGCTTACAGTTCTTACCCCATCAAGCCCACTTCCAAGAGCAGAACCTGAATGCTCCAGGAGGCCTCATGCCCAAGGTCAATGTGAATCCCTGACAGAATAGGACTTTAATCTTTGGACTCTGCTGAGATGCTGGTAATAGAATCAGCAATTTGCTTATTTTTAGCAGTAAGACTATTTTTCCTCCCCCCCTTTTTTTTGGTGGGGGAACATTTCCCAGGGACTACTGGTTTCCATTTTTAAGATCAAAGGTGGGTGACGGTGATAGTTCATGCGTGAATTGTCCCTCTGTGCACTGGGCCAGTCCTGGGCCAGTCCGCTCCCTGAAGACTGAGGCCTGGGGTCTGATCCAAGGGAAGGGAAGCTGTGGGCATCTAGGCTGGATCTGCTTTTGGAGGAGGTGTCTGGCCACATTCCAAGCTAAGCACAGGTGAATTTTTTTATTAACTCAAATTTACACTTCAGGCATCTGTTTCCCTTCACTAGGTGGGTAACTAGAGCTGCAGAGAAGGACCAACATGTTGATTATCTCCCAGGGTATTTTCTTACCTGTTCGCTCTTCTTCCAGGTCACATTTACCAAAATGGAAAGGGTGGTTAGCAGGACCCAGGAACCCTCACCTAGGTGCCTCATATGATAGGGGGTAGCTGGGAAGAAACAGACTTCAGAGCCACCGCCAACCTCCCCTCACTGTCCCCCTACCCCTGTCCTGTATTTCTCTGATGTAATGGACAAGGACTCCAAATCCTGAGTCAGACCCTCCCAGGAGAGCAGAATTAGAGACTGGTCTTAATGTTAAGACTCCTGCCCCTGCTTAGGCCCTGCAACCCAGAGCCTTCTTTTCTCCACAGAAGTCACTGCCTGAGCTTCTGTTTCTCTGACCTCTGCTGTACCCACGAAGGGCCAGCCCATTGTGACTTCAGGACACAGCATCCCTGCGCGCATCCCTGGAGAAGCCCAAGTCTCTGGGCTCGCCGTGCCTACTCACGCCAGCCTGGCCCCGCAGTTCTCTCCCTCGATGTCACCTCCAGCCACGTTTTCGGTGTTGACAGACTCGGTCTCGCTTGTGGGCATGCTCACTACAAGAACCAATGCAGAACAAGGCATTGAGGGTGGGAAGGAAAAGGGGAGAGAAGAGCATTAGTTTGCAAAACACCTAGTCCCAAGACTGTGGGCTACCTGGGAGGAGGAGAGCCTGAGCAGGATTCTATTAGTTGTTGCAGAGTGGGGGAGGCAGAGGTGCTGCTTGAGCAGGTTGGACACTGGCACTGCCATGGCCAAGTTTGGGGGTTTCCTTGACTGTCACACCTACAACTTGTCTAGGGTGAGTTTAACTAGGTTGGCCTTACTTCCTGAAGACACTGACCATTGAATCCTTTCCTGCCCTTAACTCTGTGACATCAGAAAAACTGCACAAGGGTTTCCATTTGCATCCACTACTAACCATAAAAAGAGGAGCTTTCATCAAAATATTTTATTTTGCTTTTTCCCCCACCCACCAACTCTAAGGGGTTTCATCCCCAAACTTAGGGTCCAGCTTGTTTGTAGGAAGGATGTTTTTGTTGTCTCATGAAGTACTAGAAGGGTGTGGAAGACCGCCCCCTTACTTGGAGTGCATACTGGGTCCTGAGTCAGTTCCATCTAGGACCATACCTGAAATAGGGAGCTTGAAATAAATGACGATTACCAGAATCGGGTATTAAAATTCAAACTAGCACTACAGACACCAGGAATGGGGAGCATAACCGTGGAAACCACCAATTAAGTTTAAATGTGACTTGAAGATAGATTGCAGGTAGACTGGGATGTCATTTCCCCTTCCGGCAATCCTGACTGACCTTCCGACCCCAGCAGGCCGACTTGGGATATAAACCATCTAATTCCACTGGTGTCAATCTGTCTGGTCAATCTCCACTCCCTTCCCAAGGCAGCAGTGGGCTGCATTTCCAGAGTGGCAGGAATTTTCTAGCTTGGAACCCAGTGTGGTGGCGTAGAGAAGCCATTATTTTATCATTATTTTTTATTTCAAATAGAAGTTTCACTCAAGAGAATTCTTCCTCTTCACCCTCTCTTACCCTTTTAATATGACACAACAATGAGTTTTATTTTTGGTAACCCTTGTTCTTCAGCATGGCCGTTACGGCATTGGTCCTGGTTTCGTTCTCCCTGCAGAACAGAACTCCTCATGTGGTGGAGAAAATCACTAACTCGAATCAGCCACAGAATCTGCAATTAGTGAGAGTGTGGCATCGGAAAAAGATTCTACTGGTTATATGGATAATATTTTTGGATGGAGATTGTCCAAGATTCATTTCTTTTGGATGAAGACAAGATGGGTGGGTGAGAAGAGACTCATTTCAGGAACATGCAAGATACAAACAGAAAGCCCATGACTTAACATATGTTTGATTGTCATGTATGAGAGAACTCTCTACCCTAGGACTCATTTTTTAAAAATTTTATTTTATTTTTATAGTGTTCCAAGATTCATTGTTTATGCACCACACCCAGTGCTCCATGCAAAATGTGCCCTACTTAATACCCACCACCAGGCTCACCTAGGACTCATTTTTAATACAGTTGGGTAAAAAGAAATCTAGATGCCATTTCAAAGAAGGCTGACTCTGGATGAGCCTTTAGATATTACCCAGCTCTAGCTTATTCCCTTCAATTTATAGGACAGGAAAGTGGGGTTTAGGGAAGGGAAGATGCTCAAGTTCACACAGCATGTTTGGGGTAGGACTTGGTCATGAATACAAGTGTCATGAACCCCTGTACCATGCTTATCTTGATTGCCCCTCTGTTGACCAGCTCCCTATGCTATACCTTAAGACAAGATGAGTTTCTTATAGCCAAATCAGGCTCTGGAAGCATCATAAGAACATGGTAAATAACCAAATGGTGGTGTTGAATTTTACAGCATTTCACACCCTTTGTAGCTTGAGGTCTGAGGGAGCTGGTTTAAGTACTGGGAGCTAGGAAGACAGTACCTTCAGAGCCTTCCAGGTTCCTTCCTCCAACTATACTAAGGAAGAAGTCGTACAATTGAAGAGCCTTCAGTCCTTTCAATCCATTTATCTCTGGTCATCTCTGACCTAAGTTTCCTTTAATTCTTCAGGCATAATTGTTTAAAGTTAAAGAACTCTGGGAGTACCTGGGTGGCTCTGTCATTTAAGCATCCAACTCTTGGTTTTGGCTCAGATCATGATCTCAGTGTTGTGAGATCAAGCCTGGCACTGGGCTGTGTGCTCAGTGGAGAGTCTGCTTGGAATTCTCTCTCTACCTCTGCTCTGCCCCACCCCACAGTAAACAAATAAACAAATAAATAAATGAAATCTTAAAAAAGAATAAAGTTAAGGAGCTCTGACTCCCAGAGAGCTCCTTACGTGTTAGTGGAGTGGTATGCTAGGCTTAGAAATACAACCAAATAAGGAGTGGATAGGCTTGAGCTTTAGGAGGAACCATATCATCTCCTAAATCGAAGAACTGTCTGTACCAGTACCAAGTTGGCATTTATAGTGACCTTAATCTTGGCTGCACTAACCAAAGGAAGGGTTCCATCAGGGAATAGTTGCTGCTGATTGTCATGTCTTCTGGTTATATATATATGTATATATACATATATATATATGAAGAGATGATAAGGCAGTGGCTTTGAATGGGACAGATTACCATCCCCTTGAACACACACACACACACACACACACACACACACACACACACACACTACACATTCATGAACATTGCATCACAAGACATCAAGAAAAATGCCCTCCCATCTAGTCTGGTATGTACCAATGCACATTTACACACATAGAGCGCAGGGGAACATTACCATGGGTTTCTGTGGAGTGACTAAACCAAGCAAACTTCCCTTTCTTCTGATCAAGCAAGCCCGCTGGAGTGCCTCCTTTCACAGACAAGATGGTCAGTGTCAAGAACCAGGAACAAGACATCAATAGAGAGCATGCAGTCAACCACGGGCAAAAGAAAGAAACAAGGAACTCAGCTTTCACATAGAACATCCATTTTCATCTTTGAACATAAACTAAGAAAATTATAAAAAGCAATAAACCAAAACACATAAGAAAACATAACAAAGTAGAACCAAAACCCCAAATCACATGAATTAATGACACAAAACAAATGACGGACCCTGAGGAGAAGCAGTTACTCCAGCAGAAGTGTCAGTCTACATTGGTCTATCTAGTTAGTGGCTTTGAGGTAAGAGCTTTCTGGGAGAGGCCACCACTCATCCCCACTGCCTACAGGCTCCAGTAAGGTAACTGTTAAAATCAAACTAGCATTGGTGCTACCCCTTCATTTCTACCCAACGGTCAGGTGACTTGATCTCTTCTCCACTGGTAGTGGATCTACCCCTCCCTCAGCACTTACACTCTGATCATGCCATTAGCTAATGAAAAACAGTCCATGGATCTACTTGCCCCCTTTGTCCACTTCAACTATTCAGTCCCATTCAGTAATGACCCACCAAGGGCTTCAGGTCTAATCATATCCAAACCCTATTATATATCTGCTTTCAATCAGTTTAAATAGGTAAAGTAGTTGCTCAGTTTCTTGTGTATGGGTAGTCTTTTGAGGAGTTTGGTGTAAAAAGGAGAAGAATTCTATAAGATTCTTTTGGCTCTGGGCTATAGTTGAAGAAGAGAGTGCTAGGGAGATTGTAAAGACACTGATTATCACAAATGGAAGAGGGGGAACTCTGTATTCTGCAAATAGACCTTGAGTTCTGGATGTCAAATGCTTTAACTCATACCAGAGAAATAATTTTCCTTCTCTGTTTGACAAAACTAGCATGAACTTCACCTCTGCCAGGCCTATACAGAGGGTGCTGGGGGTAAATGGTGAGTGGGGATTAGTCACAACTTATTAATGAGGTGGGAAATCTGCCACCAGTCAGGAAAGGAAGCATGTGTCCTGGTGGTGAATGGGTAGGTGGCCTCATCAGTCCCAGGAAAGGGCATGAAGGGAAGGTCAGTTCAAGTTTTTAGGTGCTTCTTTATTTTATCCACTTCCCTTGGAACTTGGACACCTTCAGTGAGCATCCCTGAATGCTGCTTGCTAGTGAGAATTCTGAAGACCGGTTCATGAAAAAAAGGATCAATCTTATTTTTAACCTGGGTAAAGGGCCATGTCCCAACCACACATCTTTAAAATACAAAGCTTGGAATAAGCAGACACTTCTCAAAAATCCCATATGAGAAAAGCACTGAGGGTCAGGAGCTGAAATGAAGGGCTTGGTTCCAATTTGCCTTCTAGCAAAAGATATGTCTCAACATGCAATGATAACCGTTACTGAAGTAGGCATCTCATAGTGAGTGGTCTTTTGTTTGGAGGTGTACAGGGGTCAACATGAGGCCACCAGTTATCAAGTTTGTCTGTTCACTGTTGTCTGGGGGAACAAGAGCACTGGCCAGTGATGGAAAGCCCAGAACAACATGACCTGTTATAGAGAAGCCATTATTCAGCTTCTGGCCTTGGCATCAATATTGCCCCATATTGTTTGATTTCAGAAATAACTGCATGATAACTTTGAAAACAATAGAAAGAGCTTGATAAAAAACATGGTCAGTCAGTGTATGACTGAATTTGACCAGAGCTGGTCTTTTATGTGGGCAAAGTTGGAAGCTACCTGTGTGGAAAGTGATTTGAAGAGCAACTAAATCATCTTCCTTATGAGTGTGCAGTAGTTTCTGCATATCTGCTCTTTTGGATCAAGTCATATATCTGAAGGTTTCTTGCTGAATTGAAAATCTCTCACCTGGAGGGAGCAGTACATTCATATATTAGTACCTATTTGTGATAGTTTATCCCAAAAATACCTAAGGAATATAGATGGGTGAAAATGCAATTTTGTGTTCCTATTTTACTAAGGGATTAGACGGGAGGATCATAGGTGATTCTTTAAGGGATCAATTGCCCTATGGAGATGGACTTGCATTCCTTCTTGGAGTCTGAGTGCCCAAACTGTTGGAAACTGAGAATGATAAATGCTGGATACTTATTTGGTGGATGAGCTGGAGACTCTGCCTCTTCCTGTGGCCACTCAGAGATGAACTGCTTGGAAATTAAGGCAGAAAGAGAGCAAAGAACCCAGGTGCCCAAGGGGACCTCTCCTCTAAAGGCACCCCTCTTGATGCTTATAAAGTGAAACCTGATGTGTGCTCATCTGCACACTGTCACAACAACATGCCTTCTGCGGAATGAAGTGTGATTCTTGAATGATTTAGGAAGGATATTATTGAGAAAGAATGTTAGAGAGGAAGCTAGTTTTCTGACTTTCCAACTGCATTGTTAGCTGGTGCTATGCATCCAATCTGGGTCTCTGGGCTGTCCTGTTCCTTGACTTCTGCTGAGAAGATTTCCAAAGAAAATGAGATTTTCCTGGAAGAGTAATTAACAGCTGCCGTTGCAGGTGGTGGATAACATAAATACATTTTTAGTCATATCACAATTGCTACAATGAGTTGTGTTGACTCCATCTCACCAACAACTGATTGTATTTTGAATTAATGTCTTCTTTCCCCAGAATATTTTCTCTTGGTGACAACTCTTGCTTGAATGGTGGCTGGTAGATGATTTCTACGTCTCAAGGGAGATGCAGAGATCTTGTTTCACAATAACCAATGTCTCCCCTGACCTGCTTGGAGAACAGTTGTGCGGATACCGGGGGGATTATAATAAGCCATTTCCTACATGGCTGGAAATCATACGAATCATGTTGGGGGAGGAGTATTAGGTCTAAGCCATGGTGAAGATTAGGAGTGCCTGGTACATGTGGGTTTGCAAACCTTCTGAAGGTTTATTTACTAAAATTTAAGAATCCTCCATTAAACACCAGATAGTGCATTGAAAACATGGCTGCACAGATCAGCTAGCCAGCCCTTCCAAAGCTGTGGTCAACTGAGAAGTTCTCTGTAAAACTAATGTCTAAAGTCAGTTCCGTACACAGCTTCTGTACACGTGGTGAATCTGCTCTGGGTTGTCCCAGTGTATCAGCACTCACATTTGCCATAAAAAAAACAGGAGATCTCATTTAGCTACCGTGATGTAATATGTATTCCCAAAGATGGCCATACTCACCTGCATAAAAAATGACTTCAGAAGGGGCTCTGACCAAGATTTGAGAGTAAGAGCAACGTTAGTTTTGATAAAGAAAAAGAAAGTCACTAAGGTTACTTAGCAACCGATCCATAAAGGAAACAGTAAGCAAAATCTTCTCAGGTATCCCTTCCTTTACTTTCTTTTTCCTTCTCCCTCCTTCCCCTCCTTCCTTCCTCTCCCTAGGCTGGGGGGAGATGCATGGAGAAGAATCCGCACATAAAACATCTGGTCTTGTTTCTTGAGGCTGTCTGTCTCAGATATTTTTATTCATCACAATTGACCGAATGACACTAGAGCAAACTCCACGTGAGGGAACGAGGAACAGACCTGGGAGAGATGGAGAAATCTACCTAGTTCTGAAATCTTTGGTCACCCAAATGGCTCTGACACTGTCCCATGGATGGGGCTTTGCCATATTCTGTGGAGACTTTCAGCAGGAATGGCTGGCCTCTCTTGAGATCTGCTAAGAGAAATGCCTGGTCGTCATCCTGGAAGTTAGCTGTCAGCCTCATTACCCAAGTCAGAGAACTTATCAACTGTTGTCAATCTTTTATCTCCTTTCATTGGGAAATGGATGGCACATCAGGGCCAGACATCCTGGGTGCGGTGGGAATGTTGAAGCCCAAGGAACCGAGGGCAATTGTTATTCAACCTGAACTTCCCCAGTGCTGTGGAGACCCATATGGAGCCAATGGGCCGAATCCTGGGTCTGCCAGATTGCCAGGCTGCCATTTGTTCAGGCTTCCACGTGCTCTTGGATGAACTGAACAATTTATTTTGCCATTTAATTGGCAGCTGCCCATTTTATTATCTTTTTTGTATATGAGTTGTATAATTAGTATTCATTTTCTCCAAGTACTAATCTGAGTTATGACTAACATGCAAAAGGATTCCTAATTTCCTACCCCCCTGACTCTAATCTGGACTCTAAAACTCCCTGTAATCTGGCTCCATGCGATGTGTAATGGCTGGGAGTGCCCCTCAGAAATTCATGTCAAGTCCTAGAGCCTGTACCTCAGAGTATAGCTGTATTTGGAGAAAGGGTCTTTTTTTTTTTTAATTAAGATTTTATTTATTTATTTGACAAAGAGAGATCACAAGTATGCAGAGAGGCAGGCAGAGAGAGAGGGGGAAGCAGGCTCCCTGCTGAGCAGAGGGCCCGATGCGGGACTCGATCCCAGGACCCCGAGATCATGACCTGACCGAAGGCAGCGGCTTAACCCACTGAGCCACCCAGTCGCCCCTCGAGAAAGGGTCTTTAAAGAAGTAATTAAATGAAAATGAGATAATGAGGGCAGGTTCTAAAGCAATTTGCTGGTATGCTGATCAGAGGAAGACACAGACACACATACAGAGAAGACAATGTGAAGACACAGAGAAAAGACAACCATCTACAAGCCACGGAGAGAAACTCAGAGCTGGTCCCTCCCTCATGACTCTCAGAAGGAACCACGCCTGATGACACCTTGCTCTTGGACTTCTGGCTTCCCAAACTATGAGACAATAACTTTCTGTTGTTTAAGGTACCTTGTCCATGCGTTGTTAAAGCAGTCCTGGCTGACTAAATACACTACTGATTCATCCTCATTTCCCGTTACTTCCTGCAGAAATTCTCCACCCAAGTTGGGCTGCCTTCCTCATTGTCCCTGGAACGTGCCATCTTTATTTGAAACTCTGGGCTTTTGTAGCTATGATGTCACATATTGTACCCTGTCCACCTCCCCTTCACGTATTCCAGGGGTCAAGGAACAATAGCCCTTGGGCCAAATCCAGACTGCTTCTTGTTTTGTAAAAAAAAATTTTGCTGGAACGCAACCAAGCCCTTCGCTTCTGTTTTGTCCATGGCTACTTTCACACCACAGCAGCTGAGCTGAGTGGTTGCAACAGAGGCTCCATGTAGCCGCGAAGCTGAAAACACCCAACTGACCCTTCAGAGAAAAAGTGTGCTGACTCCTGCACTAGTCAAATTTCATCCATTCCTGGAGGCCCAGTTCTCATCTGTGGAGACTTTCAGGCCCACCCACTGCCATAGGGTTCCCTCTTCTGAGCTCTTGGAACATTGGGATCCATGAGAGTTTAAAATTAGAACGCGGATTTAAGTTTTAGTTCCAACCTCTCCTAGCCATGAAACAGGTAAGTTATTTAACCTTCCTCAGGTTTCCTTGTATGTAAAAAGTGGTTAATGATACTATTTAGTTCATGAGGTTCTAGTAAAGGTTAAGTGAAATAATATTTATAAAAACTTTTGTATGTGGTAAGTGATACAAGAATTTGCTAATATTACCAACTAATTTTAATCTGTTTTTCTTATAGTTTTCTGTAGGAGTATTAGATTATCTCCCTAACAAAATTATCATTTTCTCAAGGGCAGAGTCTTTATATTAGAATTCTCTGGACTTCCTTTCAGATCCCAGTGGTATGAGATTTGGAACTATAATAATAATACTTTCTATCTTTAGGGAATTTTAAGGACACTCCTACATGCTGGACAACCTGAGGGTTCATCCTTCAGAGGCGTCCTCCATCCCTGTCTGCTATGCCCTATACTCCAGGAGACTGATGTTTGTAAATTACATCAACAACTTCTACACTAGGGTTTCATGGTGTGTTGACCAATGGGAGGTGCTGGCAGGCCGTACGTCTATGAGTAATCAGGGGTATTTACTTCCCTGGCACTGCCTGCAGGGCCAGTACACATTGGCTGCCTCTTGCTGCTGAAGACCACAGGCCTGATCACGTGGCCCTCTCCGCATGGCCACCCTCTCTGATTTCTGGAAACTGCTCCTTCACTTTGTCCCTTCAGGTCCTTCCAGCAGACCCACAGGTGCTATCCAGAGGGTCCTGCATTATCCCTTGTTGATTTCCTTAAAACTTCCTGCCTCTTTTCGTAACCTCTCCTTCAATCATCTGCTTTATATTTTATGTCAGATAACATGACACATGTATCCCCCCGTCAAGTGAAAGGGTAGTCCCCACGAGTGGAACTTAGTTGCCCCCAGAGTGAAAGCTTGTAAATGGCATGAATGGCTGTTCTTGCTCCAGGACTTTCCTGGCTACATCAGACAACTTCTGGAATAATTTTGCTTGAATGCAGAAGAACAATTGACAAGAATTAGTGATGTAGGCTGTTTCAGCGGGCACGGCTTTAGCCCCACGGCAGAACAGAACTGGACATTCTGGTTGTGGTTATGGCCTCAGGACACTCTCTTGAGAGAAACTATGCTATGTTTCATTTCATTTCATTTTCTCTTGCCAAATAAACAAAAAACCAAACCAAACCAAACCAAACCAACCAACCAAAAAAAAAAAAAAACAAACAAAAAACAAAACCAAACCCGAAACCCAACAACTTGGAAAGTTATTTATTACTACTTTTCTACAGTTTGATATATCAAACACATGGGCAAATATAGTCTCAGGCTGACAGATGAAGGAGCCTTTATATGCCTTTAAAGCTCAGAGTCTTAGGAATCCCCTTACTACGGTGAGTTTAGGAAATGCTAAAGATGATCCTTTCCTTGGCCTTGCCATGAAATAGGTCCAAACCCTGTACAAATCTCATGATGATTGGGGCTCTCTTCTTTCTCATCTCTTACATTAATACATTAAATCAGGTGATGGATTGCAGGTCTCTTCTAAGGGAAAGAAGGAGAGGGAGAAGGAGAGGAGAAAAGTAAACTATAGAAAAGGAGAGAGTGGTGAGAAACTAAAGCGAAATGGAGCCCAGCCATGGTGGCCTGTCGGGGTTGAAAGGTCACGGTGAACATTGCCACAGCCCCCAGAGTCTTCTCAGAAGCTTCCTGCCAGCCCGGGCCCAGCAAGGCTTCCTCCACATAAGCAATTAAAACCTGGTTGATGTTAAGCCATCAGAAAGTAAATATAAAACAGGATTAAATATTAAGAAGCCAAACAAAGTAGACTTATTAAAAAGGCAAAATATAAGTATGATGTGCCATCATAATAATTATTATTACTGCTATAAACTGGGAGGAGGCATAAATGCCTGCCCTTGATCTGCAGCCATAATCCAAAGAAGAAAACCAGGGTCGTTGTACTCTCAGCAGGCCATAGACATCCAGTGTTCCCAAGCAGAAAATTCCTCTCCACAATTGTGGCGCCACTGAGTCGGGCCATTGGAGCGAGTAGGGGGAGGTGGCCGGTGGCCGGAGGAGGCAGGGGAAGGAAGTTCAGCCATGTCAGACAAATATCCGAACTTCGGCCTTTGGCCCTCCTTCCTCCCCCACCCTGCTGCACCTTCCCTGGGGACGGCAGGGCAGTGTGGAACATTCTCAGGCCCTTGGGACGATGGGGGAAACAGGACATCCCATCATGCAAGAGAGCCAGGACATCCCCCAGGAAAAGAGAGCTCAGCTCAGCCACTGGGGTTGAGACAGGATCTTCTGGACATGGATGATGGTGGTCTTTCTGTGTAGCATCCTTTTGGAAGCTCAGTTCTTTTAGGGCACAAACTGATTTTAGGCTGAAAGGAGGACATTATTCTAGTTCCCAAAGCCTGGTTTAGCAGTAACTGGTCGCCCATGTGGTATGATATAACAGGAATGGAGAGGGACTTGTGTCTTCCATCCCTCTTCAGCCCAGTCCAGGGATGTCTACTGGTCATGCCTTCATTTAGGGTCTTTTCCCCTCACAGGGCAAATACTCTTGGATGTGTAATAGTAGTATCAGCCATTCCTATCTTAATACTAATAGTATTGAATACTTGTTTTTTGATCACTTACTATATAATGGCTGCTCCTCCATGCACTTTATATACACTGATTCAAGCCTCAAACCATCCTACGAGGGATTGTATGTCCCCATTATGTGTTCCCATATTATAGATCAGGAAGTCGAGGCTTAGAGAATTAATTCACTTATTCAAAGCAAGCAGCTAATAAGATCCAGCTTTTGAACTATGGTATGCTATGCTAAGTCTCCCCTCTTAGCCATTATGTATATTGAATGAATTTATGAAGTCCCTTCCTAGTCATAAGAAAGGACTAGAGAGCCCTGCAGATGAGCCTGGATCACTGAGAGGAGAAGAGAAGCAGAAAATACAGGTGGGGATCCTGGGGGAGAAACCAGTTATTTCATAATCCTGCCCAGGGCCTCCCTGCCAGCTCTTCTATGCTAAGAGCGGGAGGAAGGGCTCAGAGCAGCGCCCGGTGGCCTGAGTCCGTCTCCGGTCTCTGCCACTTGGAGCTCTGTGACATTGGATGTGGGACTTCACTCCTTTGTGGCTCAGTTTCTGCACTGCAAAGGGAGATCTGAGTAATATCTGCATTGTACGGTTAGAAGGGGTGACCTTCATTTTACAGATGGGAATATTAAGGCCCAGAGAAGGTCAGTGATGTGCCCAGGGTCACAAGGCTGGTTGGCAGTAGAGGGACAGTCCTCTTTCCACCATGCAGTGCTGCCACCTTTCTCACCTGCCATTCACGCGCACCATGGAGAGGATCAAAGTTCACACTGGCACATCACAGCTGAACTCTCCCCTTGTCTGGAATTCAGAAGTTCCACTGCTGGTGAGTTTTATACTTTGCACCCTGTTCTCGGCTGTTTACAAAGGCTGTAGAGAGCTCACAATTCACTCTCATGTTCTCTTTTCTCTCAGGCTCTGTCTTCCCCTTCACTGCTTTCTGCTACTCGAGGCAATTTTGACCCACGTCAGATTTCCTGCAAGGAGCCCTCCAGGGGCCCAGCAGAATCTCAAAAATTGTGGATACCCACAGAGGGGGCGCCGCCTTGAGTGAGGAGCACTCTCTCTACGGAAGGGTCTTAGCCTTGCCTTCCCCTTCAGTGTGCAAGTAAATTGTTGCCTTAAATTTCAAGGCTGCCTCCATTCGCAGCATTTATGTCAAGTGAGTCACTTTAGCTCCTAACTGCATGGTGTCTCGTCAGCCCCGTCATTTAATCGGTGAGTTTATGGGCAGCTGTCAGAATACCAATCAGCTCGCCCCCTTCTGTGGCAAGTCCTTTCCTTTAATTAATCTCCCCGCTCTTCCTGCTGGGGGCTTGTGCTTGTTACTTTCCTCCTTGCTGGGGTGACGATGCATTCCAGGGTCCGTCTTGCTACTTTAATGGCCCACATCTGTCACGGAGCGGTCCCTCTGCAGTGTCACTTCCCACGATCTTAGACCCCCACCCAGGGCAAAGACCCAGGAAAGTGGTGCTCCCCTCCTCTGCATCACTCAGATCCTGTTAGACTGGGATTCGGAGCTCAGGACCCTGTTCAGGGAGGGGCAGCAGACAGGTGGATTTCTGGGACAGAGATCTTATGGGATGGTGAAGGGTGGTATGCCATGTTCTAGGCAGAAACTTGGAAAGGTTTAATCTAGATAGGGTAGGTTAAGAGGTCTCATCATGGGGGACGCCTTGGGTGACTCAGTCAGTTAAGCATCAGCCTTCAGCTCGGGTCATGATCCCAGGGTCCTGGGATCGAGCCCCGCATCAGGCTGCCTGCTCTGCGGGGAGTCAGCTTTTCCCTCTGCCCCTCCTCCTGCTTATGGTTCTCTCTCTCTCTCTCTCTGCTTGCTCTCTCCCAAATATATATATGTATTTTTTAAGAGGCCTCCTCACCCTCCTCAAATATTTGGAGTCTTTGCTTACAGGGGCAAGATACTGCCTGCTTAGAGTAGTTCTACAAGGAAAAGTTATCAAGGAATAGCTGGAGGGGTGAAGAGTTTGCCCTAACATAAGAAATGTGTTCGAAGTGGCCTGGCTGCCTTGGTAGTCCAGGAAGTAGTCATTATTGGGGGTTTTCAAGCCTTTGCTGGGGTTTTGAGAGAAGCTTCCTAAGGTTTCTTCTGCTGAGGAAACACAACTGAGCTTTACAACAACGGTGCTCGGCCTGACGCATCCCCATGTTGTGGCCTGTTTGTGGGGAGTTGGGCGGGGCCCAGACAGAAGGGGTTCCTGGAGCCCTTACCCGATTTTCTCTTCCCTCTACATGTTTCCCAGTGTCACAACACTGTCTCGCAGAGGACCCTCAGCCTGCCTACTGAGGCCCCTGTGATTTGGTTTTGCTCCCCGACCCGAAGCCGCATTCCACCTCCAGCCAACGGATGCTCGGGGCCAGGAATTCAGCTCTCCTCTCCACCTCTGCTGTGGGCAAGCTTGGTTTGATGCCACTCTTTGAGGCTGGCCAGTCACCACACACCCACCTACATCTGTGTGCCTTACATCTGTGTCCCTGTTCCTCCTCCATGGGCTCAAGTTCCTCTTTACCTCCAAGTCCTAATGCTTCCTGAAGCCTTCCTGAATCCCACGGAATCACAGCCTTCTTCCCCCCGCAAATAGACACTGTTTGTACCATGTAGTTCAGTGCTCTTAGTTCTTTCTCTGCTGGCTAGAAGGAGTACAGCTCTGTTTGGTGTCACTCTCAGGAAAACGAGGCCATTTTAATTCTCACAACCACCCAGGGAGACAGCCAGGGAAGGTATCTTCCTTCACGATTTCTAGGTGAGGAGACCGAGGCTGTGCAGGCGCGGAGCTGGGGCAAGGAGACAGGTTTGGTCAGTTGTCAGCTTGCTGCTGCTCCCCCAGCCAACGGTGCCTTTTACTTTCTGGCTCATGCATGGAAGGAAGAGCCGCACCTCACTGACTCACCCGCTCTTTTCTGCTTTACTCTCCTTCCTTTTCTTTCCACTGCAGCCCTCAGAAAACTAGGCCCCTTCTGTGGCGCGATGCTGATTTCCCTGGGAAACCAGATGGGAAGTACGCAGGGCTGGGAGCAGGACTCCACTTGGGCTGGAGGCCCAGGAGCCCACCTGCAAGCAGTCATTCGGTGTTCTTCCCCAATGCTCAGAGAGGGTGCAGATGGGCATCTCTGGGATGGGATCAAGGTCAGCACTGTTGCCTTCCTTCTGTTTCATCAGGGCGGGGACTGGAACACGCAAAGTCAGCCACCCACTAAAGTCTCCTTCCTCTCTCTTGGGCTATATTGGGGAAGGGCCAAGACTAGCCGCTGCTGGGTAGGGTGCTCATGCCAATAGCAGCGGGGTGACCCTGAACCAGGCAGAGGAGAACCAACCCCAAGCCAAATGTGCAAGGCGGGGGGAGGGTGGTAATGCCGGACAATGCCGCTTTATTATTCTAGTCCATAGCCTCTCCCTCCAGACTCTTCCCCTCCAAATTTAATCTGAATCAAAGGTATTATTCACCCTTCATCCCTCCTTCCTCTTTTCTCTAATCTTAGAACTCTTCTGTAATTTCTCAGGAGAGCTGGGCTTGCTGGAGAGGCTCATTGTTCTTCCTTTAGAAGAGAGAAAGTGTTTTTGAAACCTAGAGAACAGGGACCACTGTCTTCAACAAGCAAAAGGCCTGGAGGCACGAGCTAGAAGTGGGAATGCTAATGCTCCAGTAAGTGGTTTTAGATGGGAGGCCCGACCTTGGGTTCATCTGGGACTCATTCTTTTTTTTTTTTTTTTTTTAAAGATTTTATTTACCCATCTGACAGAGAGAGATCACAGGCAGATAGAGAGGCAGGCAGAGAGAGAGAGAGAGGGAAGCAGGCTCCCCGCTGAGCAGAGAGCCCGATATGGGACTCGATCCCAGGACCCTGAGATCATGACCCGAGCCGAAGGCAGCGGCCCAACCCACTGAGCCACCCAGGCTATGAGGCTTCATGCTGTGGGCTCAGTGGCCCAGGAAACCTAGAAAGAAGGACACAGAACTTCTGGTTTTCAGATGGAGTCTCCGTCACGGTAGGTGGGATAAGGAACAGGCTTTTCAAGTAAGGAAGGGCAGGGCTGTGTGTGTGGCCTGAATGATCAACAGGTGTTGGTAGATCTGTACAGTGGGGACACGGGGACCTCAGGCAGACTCATGCAACTCTATTGGGTTTTGTGACTTGCATTTTAGGAGTGCTCCTGATCTGACGGTTAGCTGCAAAGGAGTGAAGATAGGGTATTTGCTCTGTCTGCAACTCTATTGGGTTTTGTGACTTGCATTTTGGGAGTGCTCCTGATCTGACGGTTAGCTGCAAAGGAGTGAAGATAGGGTATTTGCTCTATTTGGGGAAAGCAGAAAGGAGACAGTAACCCATTTTTCATTCTAACAAGACTGTAGGGGAGTGAGCCTCTTTGCAGATCGGAGGTACCAAGCACAGAGGTCAGGCTGCATGAGGGTGGGGGAAAGAGAGACGCAGGCAGAGACGTGTTGAAGAAACTGTCTGTGCCAGAGCCAGAAGCCCTGCATTCCAGGGTCCTCCTTAGCCCTGACTCAGTGTCTGGGAAGGACACACAGTCTGAAGAGCTCTGTGCTTCCCTCATTGGTTACTGGGAGGACCAATGAGAAGAGGTAGGCAAGGATGTCAGAAGCACACCCCTAACGGAAACGTAAGGCCGGAGGGAGAGCAGAGAGAGAGAGAAGCAATTAGTGTGAGGAATTAGCTGAGGGAGGATAATTAACAGTGCCATTGGGAGGGCCTTGTCGCACCCCTGACACCTCAGACCAGTGTGTGGAAAGGAAACAGCCGCAGGTGTCAGCTCAGGAGAAGGAATAATTTTTATAAAACCTAGAGGTGCACAAAAAGGGAGGGTGTTTTCCTCCCACAGAGTGTTCGAGAAAGTGGGGGCGAGACTCTGTCTTGTAGAGATGCTACAGACGAGTTTCACCCAGACAGAGATGGAGACACCAGGCGCTCAGGAATGAGCTTCTGCGACACTTTCCAGTGCTGAAATTCTACTGTTCGATGTTTTCAAGGCAAGACAGTTATCGGGATATTGGTTCTGGGCACACAGCAGGAGAGTGTGGGCATGAAGTAGCTGCTGGATGCCGGAGGGAGGTTTCCGTCTTGGAGCCACTGCTGCCCAGCCAAGAGGGAGGGAGCCAGGGTCTGCAAAATGAGGACATTCTCCCCTCAGCCCAGCCAGCCACCACTTCTGGAATATAGGACTCAAAGAAAAAGACAGCCCCAGAGGGGTATTTAAGGGATCAGAATGCTCAAGGATTTATAGGAAACTGGAGATGGAGAATTACTTTTATATGCTAGGAAACTGAGACCTGGGGTAAGAGTTTGTTTGAGGTCCCAGAGCTATTCGTATTAGAGCTGAGGCTAAGAACCAGGTCTCCTAACTGCTTTCCGGGGTCTTCCTGCCCCTAGATTTCCCCTCCCTATCACGAGGTATTTTGGGGGCTACCTTGTTCTTTGTGCTTGATCTTTCCTGCCGACAAAAGAGAAAGAGGCTTGCCATTAGAGTCAGACAGCCCTGGGCCTGACCCCTGGCTAAGCCTCCTGTTGGCTGCCTGGCCTTGGGCAAATTATCTGAACCTCATCTTTCTCATCTGAAAAAGAGAGATAATGTTACCAATCTCAGAGGCTTAAGTGAGGATTAAAGATACTATGAGCTAAAGGATGTGCTTGAGAAGTGGAAGCTGTTCACAATTTTCAGTAATAATACTCTGTGTGTAGCATGCCTGGATGCCATATATATTTATTAGGGAATGGAAAAGCAAAATGCAGGCTAAAGAGAAAAATCGCAAGATCACTTGTTTTGCATCTAAAAGGTCATCTGGAATCTGAACACTTATTAGTGATGACATATGTACTCCCAGGGCCAAACCCTAAGGCCGGCTGCAGTTAACGCTCTCCCTTTGGGGCCGTCAACCCCCACCCCCCAACCCCAGTGTCTTCATCATTGTTGTCAGTCCTTTCATGAAATATTCATGAGGTTCCTACTGTGTGCTAACAGTGACTCCCCTGTGCCATGGGCCTTGCCCTGGAAATGCTTGCAGCTCTTGAGAAGAGAAGACAATCTATAAAAATCTTTACCCACCATTCGTTGTGAAAAACTAAGCACAACTGGAAAGAAGATAGCTGCATTTACCTCCCTTTTGTGCTCCTTTAATTCTTTTTTTAAACCCTACGTGAAACCCAGAACCTGCCAGAGACTGTGTTCTGGTCTCCTAACTTGCTGTCTGCCATGCCATGAAAGGTTATTTGCCACCACAGCTTGGGCACCGTGGTGGCCCTTCTAGTCTTACTCTGCAAGTCTCCGTTGGGTCAAGATGAAGTCACAGGAGTCCTGGGCCCTTGTAGAGTGGCCCCGGCTACAGATCTCTGTAGCTTATTTGGAAAGAATTTTTGCTTCTATGAACCGGTGACACTAGTAACAGGGCTATGGAGCCCCAGTTCCAGTTTGGTTTTAAATAGATTTTGGCCTAAACATATTTTTTAATATGCAACAATTGGGTTAGTCTAATGACAAATGTCATCCCCTTCCATTGCCAGAGCAACATGCCATTTCCGTTAGGAGCGATGCTTCCTGGCCAGACTGAGGCATGGAAAATAATTTTGGGTCATCAACAATTCCCTTCAGTTTCACTGATTTGATTAAACTTAGAAACGGAAAGGGGAATTTACAAATTAGATGCTGTTCTCTATTTATTACCAAAATGGTTGCTTTCCACTACATCCAGGAGATACAGTTGAGATCTCATTAAGTCTCAGCTTGTGATAACATTTACTCCATAAATCTCCATCGCATCTAGTGAATGAAATGAGCATTATGCCAAAGACCACATAATGGATGAAATCAAACCTCTGCCCCCTTGCAAGAGAGTTGACCTTTTCAAGCCTTAAACGTATTCAGCTTTCCTATCCTAAAGAAGCAGTTAAGCATTTATTCTTGGTACTCTCTTAACCATTTCCTGACCACTGGCTAGCTGGCCTCGTGGAGAGAGAAATAGAATAAGGATATTTCTGATACTTCTCTGCATGGATTTGAAAAATAAAGGGGAGAAGAGGTGAGAGCCTGAAGAAAAACCCTATAGAATGATCCCATCCTTTCGCAGAAGTTAGAAAGAAATGTTGGCAGACAAGAAATGGATGACAAAGCAGTAATTTGTATGTCTCATTCATTATATATCCTCCGCTGTATCAGATCTGGCTCTTCCTGGCTTTAGCTCTGACACAGTGACAAGGCAGGCCCCAGTCATTTGCTCCTAATGGCAGAGCACCAGACGTTCGGGCCAACCTCACTTTTCTCCCTCCACCCCCACCCCCTTTCTAACAGAGATTCATTGACCCTGTGCTAGTAGTGCTGAGAATACAAAGTTCTCGCCCTCACAAGGTACACCACCCAGGAGATCGTAGAAAATGGATAAATAAATAGACACACTATACCGTGCGGGCCTGGAGTAGGTGTGCTGGGCGTGAGGAGGGGGGAAGTTTACAGGAGGGGAGAGAAGGTGGAAATGGGGACAACGCAGTTCCAGAGACAGATGGCGGAGCCAGACTTTCCAGGTAGGGAGGGCAGAAAGCATGCAGATACCAGGAGGGTCTTTGGAAGAACAGGTTGGCTTTCAGGGGTTGGGGGGTCCTGCAGGAGACCCAGTGCCAATTCTGGGAGTCTGGGAACTGCAGGCTTCTAGAATTGACTGAGGTATGATGGACTGGAAAGATCTAGATTTGGTTCAGCTCCTAGGACTAAAGCAAATGTATGTCACCTTAGAACTATAGAAACAAAACACAGATCTGGAAGGGGTGGGGGTGGAGCTGTTCTGAGCTGTCTGGCCCCAACCCTCGTTTTACCAATGAGGAGACTGAGAACGACTGCCAGTTGGTAACTGAGTGGGGCCTGGAAGCTTGGGTGGCCTGTTTTATTTTGGGCTCCTTCGGGCCACTGCAACACACGGGACTGTCCCCACCCAAAACTATTATCCTTTTAGGAGAGAAAGAGGAGGGCCATTCATCTCACATTGTGTGTACCCTCAACTCCTCCTGGATTGGGGACCGCATAGATTAATGCGATCATGGAAATTATAATTGATGAAAATGATCATATACCATCTGAGAGGCTCAAGAAGAAGTTCCATAATTTTTACTATGGCTTGGGATCTTCCTGGTGAAAACCAAGGCTCTTTGCCTGGCTGTTGGCAAATGACCATTGCAACTTTCATAGTCCCTGCAGAATGGCAGAACAGGCTGCAGGTCGAGGGGCCTAGGACCCTCTACCATTTGCTTTACTTTTCATACCAGACAGAGACTCTCCTCTCAGGTGATAGGGCAATCTTTTTCTCTGTCTCTGCTGGGCACAGAAAACATCACACCAAGCTTCGAGTCATATCAGCTTACCAAAGCAAGTAATAATAAATATAATGAGACTCCAATTCTGAGTATTTCTGATGAGAAAGGGGTCCTCAATTTTTTCTTGCTCGTGTGTATGAGGGGTGTGTGTGTGTGTGTGTGTGTGTGTGTGTATCTGTATCTATATGTCTGTGTTGCTATTTTCAGAGAATTTTGTTAACATAATAACTGGCCTGATATGAGATACCATTATCATATCTCATGAGTCATTGAAATGAGATATAACGGTTGGACAGGCTGATTTGAAGCTTGGAATTGGTAAGGTAAACAAAGGCTTTTCCCCTTAAAGCCAGCCTGTCAAGCATATAATTAAGGCTTTCCACCTCATCAGTAAATCATTGAGAACAGATCTATTATGTCACACCCAACCAAAGCACAGACAAGTTTCAGGGCCATTGTAATAATTCTTTAACAGCTTTGAGCCCGTGTTTATATTTTCTCTTGACCTCTAATCTTGGATTGTTTGTGTTCCCGAGTATGAGCCGCTGTGAAGTCCTATGCATGGGTTAGGTTATGCAAAACCAGCTTTATGTTGGCAAATGATTTTTAGAGCATGATTTAGGGAGCACCAAAGGTTTTTTTTTTTTTTTTTTTTTTTTTTGTCTAGACATTTAAAAAATATCTTCATACCCATATCTTTTTGTAAAAAATAAAAATAAGACAAATTAACACCAAAGAAACTTGTCAAAATTTAAATGTGTATTTTTGGAAAGGACAAAGTTTAACTTACTTTCTTCAAAGTTCTGTCTTAGTGAATCACCCTTGCAGATCTTTGCTGGCGATAGTTTTGGTCAGTCTGATGAACTAATAGGAATTAAGTCTCTGTTGCCAGGAGTATATATTTGCATGAATTTAAATAAATGGCTAAATCTTTCTTTCTCTTCCATTTTTTTTTTCTTCCTAGGCCATCTGGAGATATCACCTGGAATAGGATATTCGACTCTCTCTCTGGTCTTCCTCGGACCTTTGCAGAGACCATTCATTCATGAGCTATATTTTGGGAATCAGGTCTTCTGGGCAAACACATTTTTCTTGCTCATCCTCCCCTTTGAGGAGGGTTGGTGCTGAGTGTCATGGTGCATGTGGGTCCTGCAGGAGGATCCAAACTGGGGGCAGGAGGAGGAAAGTTTGGACTTTCCAGTGAAGTCCAAGTTTAGGATTGAAATCAGGTGTTTGGAAATGAACAACACAGCTTGTTCTATTCTGGGAGGCCTTTGCCCAGTTCCCACTATGTTACCCTTGAGCACATTCTGTGATCTGCCCTGGGAGTGTTGAAATCTGCACGCATCTTTGAGAGAAAATAAGTTTGTGAACACCATGAGTGGGGAGGAAATCTGCTCTTTGCTGTCTTCAGAAAATAAGCCAGTCTTAGAGGAGATAGGGCCCTATAGAAATAATCCAGATGCTTCTTTTCACCCCCAGGGCACTTAATAGGTACGTAAGGCGTGAGAGGACACTGTGTGGTTCTGCCCGGAGGCTAGGAGAGAGACTCAGTGACCGGGACACCCCTGTGTGCCCTGGGGCCTTAGGATTCTTTGATTTTCTGATTGTGCTGTAGCCATCCACTTGACTTGAGAAGGAATCCAGGGCCTAATATAGGGACACAGAAAGGTCACTGCAATGGACTGAATGTTTGTGTTGCCCCAAATCTGTATGTTGAAACCCTAATCCCAGTGTGATGGTATTGGAGGTGGGCCTTTGAGAGGTCATTAGATCATGAGTATAGAGTCTTTAAGATGGGGATTAGTGGCCTCAAAAGAAGGGGTCAGGGAGATGGCCTGTGCTCTTTTTACCACATGAGGACACAGCAAGAAGATAGCCCTTTACAAACAGGAAGAGGACCATCCAAGAACTTGACCATGTTGGCACTCTGATCTTGGACTTCTAACCTCCAGAACTATGAGAAATAAATGTCTGTTGTTGAAGCCAGGCAGTCTATGGATATTTGTCCTAGCAGACAGATGGAGGCAGGAATAATACTTAACTGGCCCAGTCTTCCCTGTTCCAGCTTTCCCTTTCCCCGCTGCCTGCTGCCTGCAGTCCAGCCTAGCATGTTGCTTTCTGGCTTTAAGAGTTCCATCCATCTTCCCAAGGGACCACCTTTCTACTGAGCAGCTCCCTTAGGGTGATTCTCTGTTGTTCTGACCAGGCTCCAGTCCCGTCCCACTAACCACGAGGCTTAAACACAAAGTGATCACAGTGATTAATAGTCCGGCACTTACAGCAGGTACTATAGTTATTTAAGAGGACAAAATCTTTCCTATTATATGGGAGCATAAATCTCTTCTGGAAACACTGTAGTTATCACCAGAGGCATGTGCATTTCCATTTGATGAAGTAATCCTGAAGGATGGAGCTATCAAAGCCCTATGTTTGGGGTTGTTACTCAACCTTTTTTTTTTTTTTTTCATAAGCCACTTAATCATAAGGGCAGGGATTAAATGGGGTAGAGTCACTTGAATTCTACATGTGGCACCTGTCAGGGGAAAGGCACTGTTTGTTGGTGTGTTTAGTCATGGATAGAAACAGGACTGGAAAGCAGGGGCCAAGGGCTGAAAGAGCTCCCAGACAAGACAAACCAGCTCCTGGGGGGAGTCCTTCAGAGGGGCAGGTCACCGCTGTAACCCTTCCACCATCCCTGGGTCTGGAAAAGCACAGGGAATATTTTCCAAAGGCTCCTTGGTCGGCTAGCCCCCAGGACTCTCCTAGTGGATGCAGGCGACCGGTGGAAGGCCATCTTGGCAAACCTTTCTCCTTTGATCCTCATTTCGGCCGTATCGACCCCTGAAATGACTGATCTCCCTGCTTCCAGCTTCTCCCTCCCTCCAACCATTGGTTCCCATCAAGGTTAGGGTAGCCTTTCCACAGTGACCTCTGTTTAAGTCTCTTCGGTGGTTCTTCCTTAATCATAGGATAAGGTCTATATCTGAAGCCCTCTGGGACCAGGGCTGCCTTCCTTCTTGGCTCAATCTTTGATTTCTCCCCATGTGCCCTAAAGTAACATTTTTTTCCTTCCTCCTCCTCCTCTTCTCCTCCCACCTCCAGTTACTTGCCTCTATCCTTGATATATATGGCTCCCTCAGCTTACAACGCCCTTTTTTTTTACCGGTTTGGCCTTGTGAACTGTTCCCAGTCTTTGGGAGGGCAGAGCCTCTGTCCTGTGTTCACCCAACCCCAGTTTTTCTTCCCCCTTCCCGCCCCTCTACCCCAGCACTTAGCTAGGCTAGGTTTTCTAGCCCCCGGAAGCTAGCTGGAGCTGAGAACTCTTCTGGTCAATGAGGTGAGGATGGGAGCCATGCCCACACTCCTATGCCTGGCCATCACGCTCCCTCTCCCTTCCCTCTGCTGCTGGCCTGATGCAGAGGACCCATGGAGGCCTCGGAGGCCCAGGGGTTGGTAGAACTGTGAGCAGGAAAACCTGGTTCCCAAAGTCTATCTATATGGAGACGAACTTCCCCTCCTACCAACAGGAAACCCACACAACCGTGGAGCAAGAAGTAACCTTCACTGTGTCAGGCGCCAGACTCGGTTTGGAGGTTGCTTATGACAATGATTAGCCCACCCCGACTGACACTGCACCCCTTCAGAATCATTCCCTGGGTAGAAAGCCTCATCTATCCCCTTCCAAATGCCACTCCTTTTCCTCTGTATTTCTCTAGTACCTTGTCCATTCCTTCAACTCATTGCTATAACCTGCTTGTGCATCTGTCTCCTTCACTTGGCTGTAAGTCTCCTTAGGACCCTGCCTGTGTTTTTTGGTCTTGATGGCCAGAGGTCATTTTGGAGGTCTCCTCCAAACTCTTCTGCCACTGTAAGGCCAGCACTCTCAGTGTCTGTCCCCCTTGCACTGGCCTCCCATGCCACGTGCCCTGATGATGGAAATGTAGTCCGTGGCTGATCTCCCTCCATCACCAGATGATTTTCTACCACAGCAAGGAATGACAGAGGCAGGAGCTGTCACTCCTTCTCCTTCACTACCAGCCGTCTGACAGGTAATATATCTTGATGTGACATGGGGCTTTTATCTCCCAGTGTTTATGTGGAAGTAAGGGAGGGGTGGGGGTTGGGAGCCAAGGGCAACTGTACTGTGGGTTGTTCTGTTTGGGGGCCAAGCACTGGTTTTCAGAGGAAACGGATCAAAGGGAAATTTAGGGTGATTCATCTCCCCTTTAATCCCTTTGCTGAGCTACTTCCAGCTCCCAGGTGTGTCGATCTGTTTGCAAAGCCCCAAATTAAAATCAAATCAGCACTTTACTGGGCACCTACCCTGGACGAGCCTGAGTGGGCAGATCCATTGGTCAAAGGGTTTTGTGGCTTCAGGTAGGTGAAAAGACTTCTTTGAAAACACCACATATGAACTCCTCACTGTGAGGCTGTCCCTGGCCAGAGATTATTCTTCTGGGCCCCTACCATGCCAAGGTTCCTGGGATTGTTGGCGGCTTGGAAGGGATGGTCCTGCAGCACTGCACAATCCTGCATCATCATAGGAAAACTGTATCACAGGCTTCATGGGGTTTGCCAAGGAAGGAGAGTGGATGATCAGTGAGTTAGAACACCCCGTTCCTGGACCATTCTGGTGGCACTCTCTTTTAATCAAGTCCAAAAGGGTCCCTGAACTGAAAGAAACTCTGATAGGTCATATAATTCATAAGTTTTCTTTTAAGCAAGACTGTCTCTTAAGCCATTCCAAATGGATTTTTTAAAAAAAGATGAAACATATTTTATTTTAAGTAGGTTCAATGCCCAGCGTGGGGCTTGAACTCATGACCCTGAGATCAAGAGTTATGTGCTCTACCGACTGAGCCAGATGGGTTCGACCCGCCCCATGAGATGGATAGTTTTTGATCTCAGTTAATTTGTTTTTGTTTTTGTTTTTGATTTTTGCTTGAACAAGATAATGTCATCACTTCCTTTCATGTTTCAAATGTAGTTCTTATAATCATAAAGCTCATCTTTTCTCTTTCTTTAAAAATCAAACTCATGCCCCTTTGTGTTAACATTTAAGATCAGTTTCCACTGCCACTGTTTTCCCTCTACGGCCCTCCCCCTCCTTCTTTTCTCTGCCCATCTTGCCTTGCCCTGTGTTTCAGTCTAATGACTGAAGGTGATCAGTGCTACAGCAAAGCCTACTTTGGCCTCCCAGAGGAGTTAGCTGGCCCTCTTCTAGGTCCCTTCCGGTTGGAGGAAGAGGAAAGCCCTCACATCACTGAGGGGAGGGACTATGGTATAAGGAGTATATAGGAGTATAAAGGAGCATAGTACAGAGTCAGCAGAACTGGGATCAAGGCCTACCTAGCTAAGGTTGGGCAACGCACAAGCTATGTGACATGAACAAGTGAATTTCTCCAAGCCTCAGTTTTCCTATGGATAAAATGAGGATGGGAGTATTGACATAAGATTATCGTGGGGAGGATTAAGTGAGATAATCTACGTCTTTCCTATCTTGCATGCAAGGAAAAGACATGTCCTCTATCATGCCCTTTCCTTTGTCTTGCCTTTATTAGGAGAACCCATGAAGGACTGATATGTGTCCGCTATCCGATCTCAGAACCCAAAAGCACAAGCTGCAGAACAATGACGCCCCCTCAGGAAGTCTCCCCCTTGCTCTATTGACCACCCAGCTTTCTCTTTCAGTGGGTCTGGAATTCTAGTTCCTTCCAGCTGTTCTTCTAGGCCCACTTCCTCAGCCCCTGACTCACTTCTACCCACATTGTCAATGATGGAACATTTTCCGAGGGCCTATTGTGAGTATGGCTAAGACTAGACAAAGGGTATTTGGCCAAGTAAGTAGAGACATAAAACCTTAATATTCTTGACCCACAGAGCTGGGTTTGATTCAATTCAGTTCAGTATTTTTTGGAGGGTGGACGTCTGTTAAATATGAATCACTGTCCTGGATACTAAGTGGAAGAGTGAGTTGGGAAGTTGGGAAAGCATAGTGTTTGCCTCCTGAGGGCTTTCTGTACGATGAGAGGGCTGGGCCATCTGTATTCACACCAGTGAGGCGGGGCAGAGGTCAAGAGTATCTGGCACTGCCTGTCATGAGACGGAGAGTCTGGGAGGACTGAGAGAGTCTGGGAGACTGGGCAGGTCGGAGCAGGTGAGGAGGAGAATGTATGCCAGGCAGAGATGCATGGAAGTCCAGAAGAGAGGAAGTAGCAAGCCTATCTGAAAAACAAGAGTAGTCTGGTTTTGCTGAAGGGGAGTAGGGAATGATATATTAAAGCTGTTGGCTGGGATAGGTCGGAGGTGCTGAGAATACAGGGGAAGAGGCTTAGGCTTTATTTTGTAGCTGTGGAGAGACATTGAGAGCTTCTGAGCAGGAGACTGACCTGTCAGCTCTAGAAGTACGAATTCCGCTATACCAAGCAGGGTATGTGGTAGTTTCCCAGGTGGTTACTACCTTGGGGAAGAGGGGTGGTAAGAAGGGGAGGGAGAGGGCCAGGGGTGGGGTGGGGGGACCACTGATAGGGTCTGGTGGCTGACTGAATGGAGGAAGGATCACAGAAGAAGAGGAGAGAGGGGAAAGAGGGAGGAAGAAGTCCTAGCCCAGTAGCTGGTCGCTGGGAGGGTGGCGAAGCTTCTGAGACAGAAGAGGGCTCAGAAGACACTAGTTCGGGCTGAGACCCTGGCTGGAAGGCAGAGGGTGCTGTACCTCGGCACTGGAGAAGAAGGGGGTCTTCCAAGCTCTGGGGCCCCACAGAGGACTCCTGGTCTTGCTCAGTTCTTCAAGAGCTAACAGCCTCTGCTCTGCCCCTGCGGGGTACATGATTGGCCAGTGCTCCCAGGAAAACAGCTCCCACTTGTCCCCTTGTCATGGCACCAGACACCATGTCTGGTGGCTCGGTGGGTGATCCTTTGTCCCTGGGAAACCTCAGTGTTACCTAGCAAGTGCTTGGCTGTATGCTTGCTGCCATGGGCGTTTAGGCAGTAAAGCCTAAACCAAAACAAAGGCAGGTGTCTAAAAATGTGTAAGAAGCCATTTTTTGGCATGTTTCTCAGCTGGTGTTGACCTATTCCTTACCATAAATGTAACCATTTGTTTTCTGGAGCTAGCTGCGTGTAACTGTGTTGGGGCACGAGCCTGCCTCATTCTCCTTCCTGTGGCATCCCCATGGAGCCCTGGGCTCTGCAATGGTGTAGCCAGCTTCCTTCTGTCTTGAGAACGTGTACAAGCTGGGAGTCTCCCTGAGTGGGTGGGAGGTGGGGTGTTGGAAAGGATGCACAGGGGCCTCCTGAGTGGGAACAGGGCCCTTACTAACTTATGATGTCACAGACCAGTCAGGCACCCTTACGTTGACCTAAGGCTGTATGGGCAGGCCGTCAAATACTGTTAAAATGCTATGTAGCTTTTTATTCTCCATTCCTCCAGGAGCCTACAGCTGCCATTCACTGAGAAGGCTTTCATGGTCTCCCAACAGGTCCAGCTCATCAAGCTTTACCCCCAAACTGATTTTGCTTTAAGAACTCTATGGCCACTCCGTGAGATCGGCACACCTGACTTGTCCCTGCATAGTCAATGCCACCCCTCTGGTAGCTCTCCACAGCTCCCCAGGCTGGGACAAGGACATGCTTCAGGGCCAGAGTCTGCTCCAAAGGCAGATGTGTTACCTTTGGGAAGGCCTGCCTGGGTCTCTGTGATGACATGATCCCCCACGTGAGGTACTGCACACAATCCTGGGTCCAGGACCCCCACCCAGGGGTACTGATTAATACAAGAGCTAGAAGAATCTATGAATGAGTCTCATAGTGGAGCCCCAGTGTATAGTGGTTCATACTAGTGGCCAGCATCTTCAGGGAACAGCCCTCCGTCATTTCTCAAGAGCATCCCACACCTTCCCATGACGTGGCAATCTTCCTACCTTGCCACTGTCCTTGCTTATGGGGGTTCTGTGCCCTTCTGCCTGGTTTCAAATGGCATTCGGCAAGACGGGAGAATGATTCGGAGCTTGTAGGGAGCACTCAGAGAGGGAGTCATCAGTGATGCCACAAGAGAGTCACTCCGAGGGGACAGAATGGGGAAGCTACTCAAGTCAGGTGATGGTCTGAGCTTCTCTGCTCAGGGCAGGAGAGAAGACGCTTGACCCAAGCCTGCTTATGCAGAGGCACTCACAAACTCTTGTAAGCCTTTGGCTTCTACGCACACTAGTATTTCCAAGGCTGGGGATTTGTCAGGGAGGAGGGGGAGAGGGTGAATTAAGGGCAGCTGACTGCGGACCTCACAGTGTGGCCTAGCAGGCATGCAAAAAGGGGAAGAAACCCCAAGGGCCATGGGATCCCCTAGGGAGGGTTAGGGAGGATTTTTGCCCAGAACTGTCTGACAGGGCTTCTGTGAGAAGCACCACAGTGTGGTAGAATGAGTCCCATATGGATAATCAGGGGACCTGGGTCTGAGTCCTGCCCTTGCTAATAATCTACTCAGGTGGATTATTGTTCCTGTGTTGGATTCTGGTTTCCGCACCTTGTTTCTAAGGCCACATTCAGACACTGAAGTTTTAGGGCCCCAATTAGGACCAGTGGGAGTTAACACAGGGGACAAGAGATCTCTGGGGTCTGCATGGAGTTTGCTTTCACTGAGAGGCATGCGGTCAGGTCCTCTAACACATGGTAACTAAAGGGCGCAAGCTGAGAAGGGAATCAAGGAAAAGACAGTTGTTAGTGTTTCTTCTCACGATTGTAGAGACAGATCCTTGGTGGGATTCTGTCACAGAAATCCAGATGCTTGGCAACCCCTGACCACAAGTCAAATCCAGGGTAAATGCTGATTTCACTCATGAAAATGTAGAACAAAAAGAAAGGTTGAAATAATGATACACATGCCGTTGACACGTATATAATGTAAATCAGTGATATTCAGATTACTGCTCTCAAGCCACACGGGGCCCTTTTGTGGGCAACCTGCAGTTCTCATAAGCCTTCAAATTTCCGTATTTCAATAATCCACTACCCTAGACTCTGTGGGGCACAGAGCTGTCACGCGGCTTCGTCAGCTAATGATGATTGCCAAAGTGGCTTCCGTGTCACATAACTGAACACCATGGGCGTAAATATTTAATCCTGCTTATCTATGTGGAAATTCAATGTTTTGGTCCTACCGTCGGTCTGTCTTTTATAGGCTCATCCACATAAATGTCTGTCTTAGACTGCAAGCATTGGAGGTCTGGGAGTGCATTTAAATTGTCTTAATGGCACGATAGAGACACTCCCATATGGATATTTAATACGTGCAGTTTTTTGATCCTGAGGAGGAAAAAGAGAGAAGAAATTTCTGACTTTCTCTCTTTCTCTATGGCTTCTCTTTCTCTAATGACTGGCCTTCTGTCCGATTTGACACTGAAGCTGGGAAATGGGCCCAGCCCTTGGAGTAGCGTGTCTCTCCTGGTGACAGTGGGTTCCGTGCATCAGTGATAGTTTTGTTAAGTGGTGCCTTCACAAGGGAGGCTTGTTGCCGCTTGGAGGGGGAGGGGTGAGGGGGAGGGTTCCACATTACCCCAGTCTTTACCCAGGAGGAGCGGAGCTTGGAGGCCAAGACCCATGCGTCTGCCTGCTTTGGAAGTATCAAAAATGCAACAGTGCACAAGCATGACTTTTGCTTGCTTCTATTCCTTTTGGCACCAAAATAGCTCTTGAGTGTCATTTTCTCCTTTTCCCAAGGCTGTCTGAAGCCAATTGCCGAGGCAATGGCTAGTACTGAAATGACTCAAGATGGAGACAGAATGCAAGGCTGGCTTATAGACACAGGAAGGCTGGATTGCGTGAATTTTTCCTCCCCTCCTCTTTCTTTAGATGGCTCACAGCTAGACCACACGTGTCACAACAACAGGAGGTCTGCAAACAATGCCTGATACTATCCTGTGAAGTATCTAGACCCAAGAGACTCATGACAGAAGACTCTCGTTTGCCCTCCAGCTTTGACCTCACCATTTCACCCAGTGGTGGCCTCCACATTGCTAAGCCCAATGACCAGCTTTTAGTACTCACCCAGCTTGGCCTCAGGGCAGCACAGATCCTCCTTCTCTTTTCCTCCTGTCTGTCTGACCATACCTTTCTAAGCCTCCCTTGTTGGTTCTTCTTCATCACTCTTGTCTCCAAACATCACTGGGACTCAGGTTCTTAGGCTGCGTCTCACTTCTGTCTATACTATGCCCTACTATCACAGCTGGGTGAATATTGACTCTGCAAATTACAATTCTGTCCCAGGCTTTTCCCCGGACTCAGATTTATCCCAGTTGCACACTCAACATCTCCACTTGGCAGTCCAATGGACATTTCAAACTTGAAGGTCCAAGGCAGTTTTCCGGATACTCTCTCCCTGACATCTTTTCCTGTCATCATCTTCCCTAAATCAATAAATGATGATTCAGCTCTTAATACTGCTGAGGACAATTGCCTTGGGATCTCCTTAAATTCACTGTCTCTCACATCCCATATCTGATATGCCAGCAAATGAGACCATTCTGGAGCCTGACCCACCATGTTGTGTTACCAGCATAAGGCAGCACCATCTCCCGGGGCAGTAGCCTATCTGGCTCCCTGTGTCACCCTTGTTCACTTCCATTTCATTCTGCACGTGGCAGCTGGGGGGATCCTGTCAAATATATATAGGCCGTGTCACTTCTCAGCTTGAAACCACCAGGGGACTCTTGGCTCACCTCTAGTAAAAGTCCAAATTCTTACAATGATTTTCATGATCTACTCTTGGTTAACCTTGAACCTCATCTCCTACCACTGTCCCTGTTATTCACTCTCCCTGGTCACATTAGTCTCCCTTCTGTTTCTATGTCCACCATCCTCCTACCTTGACGCCTTTCCATGGGCTAGTCCCTCTGCCCAGAATGCTCTTTTCCCAAGTATCTAAGTTTCATTTCCTTATTGCCTTCAAGTCTTTATTCAAATTCTACCTCCACAGTGAGGTATTTCCTGGCCACCTCTCAACACTTCTGTCTTCATAGTACTTGTCATTTTGTCACTCTCTGACATACTATTTAATTTATTGTCCATCTCCCCACTAGAATATAATTTCCACGAGGGCAAGGAAGTTTGACTACTTTGTTCATTGTTATATCCCCAGTGCCTAAAACAGTGACTGGCACAGAGTTGCCCTTAGTTGATCGATGGTTGGAGGGAAAGAAGAAAGAATGAACTAGAATATATTTTTGCATATAATTTTACTGGCCACATTGTTTGTTCTGATAACTTAGAGAAATTCTTCCCCACTATGCCCTTTTACTCTGTTGTCTTCCCAACCCCTTTTCCTTCAACTTCCTCAGTGGTTTTGTAGGTTTGCCTAGTAAAAAATGAGTCATTTGACTCCCTCTTGGTAAGACCAGATACCACAGAATGTGCCATTGAACTTACTTTGTGCTGGAGCCAACTCTGGGTTACCAGTGTGTCTAGTAAGGGCTGATGGGGATTCTGTCCAGAAGTTGCCAGAACCATCAATGAAGAGTGATAATACCCCCTTTCCCTTAAAAGACTACTTAATTTTGGAACGAAAAGAACTGGCAAATATACTAAACTGTAATCTTTTAGCAATTTCAAAGGCCAAGATATTACTTTGAGACACACATGTAATTTGTAGCAGAACTTCTCCTCTTGTATTTGTTTTGAAGGGCGAATTATGAAGTTCTGAAGAAGAGAATATAGTTCTGAAGCCATAGACTTGCTTTTCCTGCAGATCTGTTAGGTTGCCAATTCCTTAATAATTTAATCACATCAACTCTGCTTGTAATTGGAATTCTCCAATAGACAGTCCTTTGGACCCATTTTCTGGCTCCATTCCTAAGTTTCTCACATTCACTTCACTGCAAGTGTTATTTTTTTTACTCTCTATATCTTGCTTTTTTGGATACTTATTCCCGTGCCCCATCCCCTAGAACTGTTCCACCATCAACTCCACAACTAAAGGAGCCAGGGTCCCATTCCATCCTCCCAGGAAAGACTGACTGAGAACAAGAAGCAGACTCAAAAGTGTCTTCCAGCCATGTGATGAGAGACACAAGAGCCTCTGTAGTCTGATTTCTTCCGTATTTGGGCTTATTGAAAATGAGGCAGAGACCCTGTCCATTGGGGTATGCAGTTCAGTATGCTCTTCCCAAAGCTTAGCCAGCAGTGTGGGCACATGGGCCTTGTCAATGTGGTCTGCTCTAGCAACAAACAATACTCCATGCTGGAAACTCCCTGGAATTTATTCACTTAATGGGCAAGGCAAGGAAGCAGCATACTTCTCCTTGGAAGCTCTGGCTTTAGCCAGAGAACAGAATAACTATACGTCTCTGGATGGCAATTAATTGCTAAGTGAGTAGGGGATACTGCACATTTTAAACAACACAATAAGAAGCATGCTCATCACCATTAATCATGAGTTAGGGGCTTCACCCTGACTTAAGGTGAAGAGAGGAGCCAAGATGCCATTTTCTGTGCCTTAGAGGTAAGCTTCTCTGTTACTCACAGGCCAACTTATTTATTCACCATACCATTCAGTCCACAAACGAATCAACTACTCCACAGTACCATCAACAGTATAATACAAGCTGCCAGGCATTTTTCCAGAAAGACCCTCAATGGCATCATTGTTCACTGTTACAATCCATCAAAGGTGTTGCCTTCCAACTTGCAAAACTACTTAGTAGAGCACAAAGGTCTCCTTAGGTTATTAAATTATGTTGTTATGAGTCCCTTGTTGTTTGTGTGTTTTAATTTTGTAATTGCACCTTGAGCAGAGTTATCAGAAAGAGAACAGTTGATAGATGTATTAAATCGGTCTTTGAAATAAGGGAGCAGAGATTTTGTTCTCTATTCACATCTTTGACTGTCTTCTTCCCTTTTCCCTCCACCTGCTCCTTCTCCCAGATTCCCAATTAGAACTCAGTTACTAATAAGCAGAAGCACACAGAACCCAACTGGGAAGTTTGAACACAATGGACATAATGCCTGCTCATAAGGACAGGAAACTAAACTCATATATTTATATATGTGTGTTAGGCTATATGTATATACACGTTCCCACACAATAGGGACATTAATACTCTAAAATGGGAAGACCATAATCTGCCTCCTGCCCAAAAAGATGAGCCTGGAGGACGATGTCTCACTAAAAAAAAAAAAAAAAAAAAGAGTCCACCTTAGCAAAACCTCAACAGTCTTTTAGAATCTTTCTAAAAGGAATATGAGGCTTTACAGATCAACAGCAATTATGTCACATCTGTGACAAATTTCTTTGAGTAGAGATGACAGTCATCAATGCATCGAATATTGCTCCAGCAAGACAAACTGTAAGGACAAGTTGGTCATAGACAATCTTGCTGTTCTGGCCCCTGTCTCCTCCCTCTCCCAGAACGTAGCTCAAGACAGAAAGACTGCTCACTGTTTCGGGGCTTCTCCTCATCCATGCCTTCATCCTCATTCTCGGGGTCAATGTCCTCTGCCTGGGTGATCCAGTCCAGGTAGCCCTTCAGGTCCTCTTCTAGCTGTTGCTTCTCTCGAAGCTTCTGGAAATCTCCCCGAGCCTTGGCCTTCTCCCTCTCTTTGGAAAATTCTCTGGGGAGTGAGAGCAGAGGGGCAGGGCAGCATACAAGAAGGAGGAAGGCCAGGTAGGTGGGATGGAGAGATGGAGATAAGAGAAAACAAAGGGATTAATTACTTCACACCAAGAGACTAGCCCACCTGCCCCTGCTCTCCACAGACAGCCTTCTCTCCTCATCCCAGGCTTTGTCTCTATTCTCACATAAACAGAAAGTCACCAAAGCAGACATTCCTGATGCAGGCCAACAGAGTACAAAGGGATGGATAAAGTCCATTTCCCTCGTTCTTGGATCACAGTCATGGTCGTTGCCTTTTAATAACAACTATTCTCCTGTGACCCGGAAACCCCTTTCAAATAGTGACTACAAACCCTCCATGACAGTTAGGGGCTGTGCACTTTCATTCTTGCTGGAACTGGGTGGGCACTGGAAAACCTCAAAGTATGTCTAGGTGACAAAGGCGTTAAGGGCCAGTGGCATGCTGAAGGCCACTCACCCACACTGGCTTCCGGGAGCCTACTACACATGGCCCTTTGCTGCTCTAGCTTCACTGATGTCTCTCTCCTTGTGGCTTGAAATTGGACATGGTGGGAATATTTACACCATGAAAATTGGCAAATGCTATGAACAAGGGCTCCTCCCCACCCCGAAAGCCAACTGGTAGATATTTACCACTGATTAAAGGCCCAGGAGGTTTAACCACCTCAACCTCTCTTCTCATTTCTAGAGTTTGTTTTGCCACTTTTAACATGCCTGGAAGGATTTCTAATCTAGAGAAAGTTCTTCCCCACAAGGAGACAAATGAGGACTCTAAACACAAGAAAATGTCCTGGGGGCTGCCCTTTTAGTTGAAAAAGAAATCTAATCAGGCTGGAAAAATACATAAAAGCAAGATGATATAAAAGTTAAATGATGCATTCAGTTTAAAACAATAATGGGTAGAAATTGCAATTGGATTGGGATTTGCTGGAAGAAGGGCCTATTGAAAAATTTCTGACAGAATGGGTATTTCTTTCCTATTTTCTGATTCTGTCCTGATTTTCTCTCTGACTTCAAATTCACTTTCTGAGCAAGGAAGGGGCTGGCAGCAGAATGTACTGATGAAGAAGGCTAGTTCTCAACTCTCAAAGCAAGTCTGTGTCTTTTCTTCCAAAATAGGTATGTTAGGAGCATTTTGGTTTTTGATATTCACTTTATGGGAAATGGGCCCTCAGTGGTGTGTGTGTGCACACATGTGTGTGTACATACATGTGTATGTGAGAATGTAACATGCACTGGGCATCTTGGTTAATTCACAGAGACAGAATTCCTCCTTCTTTCACCAGTACAGGCCTAGTTCAGGGCAGGAGGCTGTAGAAACCACCTCGAAGGAATTTCTTGAAAGGCACCTTAGAAAGAAGGATGCAGCAACAAGCTACAGGTAGACGAAAGCTCCTGAATCCATTTAGTCATTTAGGGACGGCTCTACCACCAACTCCATGTAGTATTTGCATTTTGCTTGTGTTGCTTAGGAGAGCACAGATTTTTAGTCTTCACCATTTTTTGTGGATAAAAAGGGGTTAGGACTGGGAGTGGTCTAGGGAATTTTTTAATTGGGAGATGTGGGGACTCTCAAGCTAATGAGTTTTCTTCAACTGCTGTCTTAATGATGCTCTGCTTTGGATGGAATTTTCTTCTTAAATTTGATTGAATCCAATTCTAATTGGATTGAACTTGCTCTTTCTCCGGCTTCCTGCCAACTGGCAGGTACCTTCATTTCCTTCCCAGGGAGTTTAATGCCAGGGAAAAGGCCAGATTGACAGCTCAGAATGAAGATGGAAGCTTTGCCTCACTTTGTTCCCTTCCTCCTTTTGCTGTTGGGGATGAGCAAGGATAGATTCCCTACATCTGGTCATACCACCTGGGCTCTAGACTTGCTCTCTGGAGACAGTCACTTTATACAGCAGTGGCTTCCCCATGCAAATTGACTCCAACAATTGCGCTTCCAAGACTTTCTCTGGACTTTCTGCCCACACACATTTGCATTCTCTATTTCTTTTCTGTGGAATGGGTTTGGGGTTGTAAGGGGACTGAATAACAGAAGGTTCACTTTAGCTCTTTTGGAATATTTCACAGAAGGTTAAGTTCTAGTTGCAGAACAATGACCCATCCTTCTTCTGGAGTCAGGAGAATAGGGCTGGGGTCCAACTGGAGTAGGAACAATTGACCCAGTCCTGTGTTACAGCATCTGCCCCCTGGGATGAAAGCTCATCATCCACACCCTAAGACTCTGGGGAGCTAACATAAACATCTGTAAGGAGAAAAGAAAATGAGGTTGTATTTGAGGTGTGAGGGGAGTAGAGACAGGCTCAGATCTGAAGCCTTACTGGCTCTCACTGGCTCCAGTGGAATGAGGGGCATAACTCGGCTTGTGCCTGGATGGAAGGTGAGCCAAGGTTTCTTTTTCCAGACTCCACTCAGTAAGGGATTTGCTGGGTGGTGGTATCTGATTCTTTTTATCTTCTCACCTGGATTCCAGCCATATGCCTGCTCTGGGGACTGAGCTAATGAAGACATGAAGCCCCAGCCTGACAGGCTGTGCTGGGCTCAGGGACCAGAGCTGGCTAGAAAATCAGTCACAGCCATGGGATTTGTCATAAAGCAGGAACACAGCTCTTGCCAGCAATGGCCAACATGAAAAATGAGGGGTGGAACGGAGAGCTGGGGACCAGTGCTCACTAATGTAAAGCATGCAGAGGGAGGTGTATGTAGAAAACCCAATCAATACAGAACGCTGGGGCTCTGGGCCCTCTGATGATCAACAGTCGATTCTTATTATTCATAGGTTCTGTATTTGCAAATTTGCTTACTCGTTAAAATTTATGTAACTCCCAGATCGATACATGTGTGCCTTTGTGGTCCTATGCAGACATGCAGAAAACTGGAGTCACATTCGCAGCTGAAGTCAAACACAGCAGCACTCTGCCTTCTTGTTTCAGTTCGCATACTGTAGACAGTGTACTTTTTACGATCTCTTTAGTGCCATGTTTGTCACATCTCTGCGCTTTCTGTTGGTGGCTTTTCTGTTAGATAATAGTCCCCAAGCACAGTGCTGCAGTGCCGTCTAGAGTTCCTAAGTGCGAGAAGGTTGTGATGTGCCTTAGGGAAAAAGTACATGTGTCAGATAAACTCTGTTCAGGCATCAGTTAGAGTGCTGTTGGCCATGAGATCATGTTAATGCATCAACAATATATATTAAATAAGATGCCTTTAAACAGAAACACACATAAAATAAGGTTGTGTATTGGTTGGTTGACACAAATGTTGTGACTAGAGGCTTACAGGATGCTCCCATTTCTCCTGTATTTCTCCCAAGAGTCCAAGAATAATGGCTTAGTAGTCATTAATTCAGTGTTCATAGTGACCTCATAGACTGTAACTATACAGATAATGAATGTGATTGTAGACATTCTGTCCACCCACAAAGAATGCATGTCCTGGCCTTTCTCTTGGATCCTTCTGGTCCCAGACAATGTGTCTTAACTACAGTGCCATGGTCTAGTTATGCTTTCAGGTTGCAACATGCTTCCTCCCCAAGCATTCTTTTGTTTTGGGGAGAGAGACAAGCCCATCTCCTGGGAAGAAAGAAGACAGGATGACTATACACCTAAGATCCTTGAGTTCCCTGTCTACTGAAGGCACATGTCTGATGTCCTCAGTTTGCAATCACTTAAAATAAAAAATGACCAGATTCCAGAGTCTGGGGACTTTTACCTGACTATAGCTTAAGCGCAATTTCGAGAATCTCATTGTCACTGCTCTAATTTTAGTAGGCTGGAGACTGAGATTTTTGAAGAGAAAAGCAAATATAATTCAATTCTTGTCTGTGCTAATACCAGTCCTGTGGTTTGTGAGGATCAATAGATAATGAACATGAAACTATTTTGAAAAAAATCAAGCAGAGAAAGTCAATTATCATATGGTTTCACTTACTTATGGAGCATAAGGAATAACATGGAGGACATTAGGAGAAGGAAAGGAAAAGTGAATTGGGGAAATCAGAGAGGGAGACGAATCATGAGAAACAAACAGGGTTTTGGAAGGGAGGGTGGTCGGGGGTTGGGTGAACCTGGTGGTAGGTATTAAGGAGGGCACCTATCGCATGGAGTACTGGGTGTGATGCATAAACAATGAATCTTGGAACATTGAAAGAATAAAATTAAATTAAAAAAATCCATGTGATATATATGATTTACATTGACTCTATCTGGCCTCATGAGAAAGATGTTCTGAATATGTGAGTGTTCCAGATAAAGGGTGCCTAACTGTCTGGTGACCAAACTTTTGGAATGTTTACGTTTTTCTTTATAGAGTGTCTTCTTTCCTTCATAAGTAGAACACTCTAAGCATAATTTAACCTTTCTTTGGTGACTGAAGGACATAATTTATGAGGCTGTGTTACTGTGTTGGACTGTAAAATAGTATTGTCCTTAATTGATGGGTGTAGGGTCTCAGGCCCCTCCAGTTCCAAAATGCTCCAAGGCTGTAGTTCTACTGAGCTGGTGTGGTGGGGTGTCTGTTCTCTCTCAAGGACTATGAACATTTGCAGGGATGCCAGCCCCCATGTTAAACAACCATGCCCTGCTGCAGCCTCCTCAGTGGGGCTCTAGAGCTTTCTGTTGGGACTCTTTCTGTTACCGGTAGCTGTTTCCAACAGCTGTCTCAAGGATTGCTTCTACCTTCCTCCCCATTCCTGTTGCTCCTCCTCATTGCACTTATTGCTCTTCACCTCCCCACTTCCTGACTCAGATTGAGGAGCATGGGCTTAGCCAGTTAAATGAATTTGGGGATTGTAACACATGGAGGTTAAGGATAGAGGCTGTGGATTCACATTGCTTGGGTTTAATCCTGGATCCTCCATTTTCACCTGTAAGGATTGAATTGGTTTCTTCATCTGTACCTCAGTTTTCTTCTCTATAGAATGGAGATATAAGTAGCACCTAGCTCATAGGATTGTTGTGAGCCTCGAATGAGTTATCCACCAAAAGCTCCATGCACTGAGATTGTCATGGAGGCTGGTTACTGTTAAGGTTATCATTGGGACGGTGAATTTCGCAGAGCTCTGAGACGGTTTTGGATGCTTTTGGAAGGTTGGTTTAATCAAGTCTGACTGATGAATAAGCAATTTTATTGCATTTTTGTGATGACTTTTATGAATTGTCCTGTCTGATCAAGATGCTGACCCAAAACTGAAACCACGGCCACCACCATGTGGTTAGCCAACAAGAGGCTGATTCTGGGTTTTGTCACTGCATGGACCTGGCACAGGCCATTCTGAGTGGCCAGCCCTTTAGACTGATTAAGAGGCCTCCTCAAACCAGGAAGGGGAGATGCCTACCAACTGACACTTCTCTGTCAGTGCAGAGGGTGTGCCCAGCAGCCAAGAAGCCTTGGAAGATGTTTTATCAGCAATTCTAGAGCTGTGAGGAGCACACTGCCTCTCTGGGACTGGGTCAGGGAAGGTGTCCTGCTATATGGACTCCAGAGCTCACAGTTCTGAGGTCTGAACGCCTTAGTGTTTCTGTTCAGTCAATTCATGTTGGGAGCATTACTACCTGACAAGCTTTGGGACTGAGTTGGTCCAAGACATGGTCTTCAAAACGATTTTTCTCCCACATCAACAGCTGCTGCCATTTGACTTTTCTGCCAGGAAGACAATTTTCCTTGGGGGCAGGCGGCAAGAATGACTGTGAGTAGATATCCTGCTTAAGAAGGGCCTTCATTGGCTAGTGCTGATTCTTCATTTTGGATTCCTGGGGGGAATTTTACTTGCTTAGATTTGTTCCTAATCTCTGGGGGAAGAAAGTAGAATCACTTTTTTTTTTTTTAAGGTTCAAAGCTCTGGCTTGTGTTACAGTTCAAGTTCATTCAATGCATATTCAATGGACGGTGATGGGAAGATGGGGTCCAGGCTCTGCCTGAGTTCTGGTCCTTGTTCTGATACTTAGAAGCACAATGACATCACCTAAGCCATTTACCTCTGGGCTCACTTTCCTCATCTTTAAAAGAAAAAGGCTAGGATTTTATGTAATAGCTCCAGTTATGATAGGCATCAAGTAAACAATAATCATTGTCATGATAGCACCATTATTGAGCACTTACTATATGCCAAGTATTTTACACAAATGCTCTCACTCTAGTATGACAACAATCTATGAGTTGGTATTATTATCTTCATTTTTTTTTTTTGATAGTTAATTAAAGTTCAGGAGGGTGAAGTTGCCCACATTATGCATCCAGCAAATGCAGAGCTGGGATATCCAAATTTGTCTTGAGTGGGAGTAAAGTTGGTTTTTTCAATGCTTTGATTCACATAAACACAGGAGCATTTTCTTGTGTTGTAACACAAAAATGAAAACCTTTATATCTTCCAGGCAGCTAATCAGGGGCTTATGTTGTCCTGTTCATCATTTTTATCCCTGATGGAAGACCCTAGTCTCCTGTGTGGCCTTACCTTGGCAAAAGGCACGGTGTCATCAAAGTCCCTAACAGGCACCCACCATGGGAGGAGTGAGGATGGAAGCAGATTCTTCCCTTCACCAAATCCCAAAGACTAAACCTGATGTTTTTGCATGGCATTAGGCTATGGCAGGAGATGGGAGGAGCTGTTCCCAGGTCATGTACTTAGTAAAAATTAAATGCAATCATTTCTTTCATGCCTGACTTTCTCCCAGCATGAATGTCCCTAGAGACATAGGAAAGGCTATTCAAAGCAGCTGACCTGTCTTAAGCAGGGCAGAAATAAATTGTCCCCCTCCCCCTTGTAGCAAAGGCAGCAGAGTAGGTCACCCATGAGCAGGTCACCGGGAGCATTTAGGTGTTAGGGCTTGGCCTGGCTGGTGTGGACTTGTGAAGAAAAAGGTAGGCTGAGGAAAGGCCCAGTGATTCTCTACAGTGTCAAGGTGGCCGTCCCCAGGGCAGCTAGATGGCCCAACCATATGCTATTTCTACCACTTTTTAACTTCATTGGAGCAAAGGCCAAAATTAGGCAAACTTTATACTTGTAGCCGAGTAGATACATTTAAAGGAAAGTATATTCCATCTCTATTCTCAAATAATCTATGGCTTTGAACAGCTAAGCACCATTTCCACTCAGAAAAAGGGCATACAAGATAGACTGTAGAGTCTATGAATTAGAATCCAAGAAAATTTTATTTTTAGTTTGTATCTGTTTACTTATATTTTAAATCAAACCCTTATTATCCCAGTCCATTCAACAATGCGTAAAAGCTACCTGAAATCTTTACTGTTAGCCTGCCACAAACTGTAATCAGGCAAGTACCTATTGGCAAGGCAATCCCTACCGCCAAACCCATTCAACTCAAGGCTCTCACCATACAGCTCCTCAGGCAGAAGGAGAAGCACCCTGCCTACCTACTTAGCTGCTTCAGGGTGGGAGGGGGTTGGATGAGCTAGGAGACAGGTGGGCCTAAGAATCTCCTCGTGAAGCCCAAACCAACAGATTAATCCTTGTACATTTGATCCTCTGTCCAGCCAGGCCAAGGCCATTCACTTCAAAGCTCCCGAGGTGGCCTCTTATCCCAGGTTCATCAGAGCCAGAAAAAAGAATAAAGCCAGGAATAGCGTAAAGAGTAAATAAAATAAAATCAAGACCTTTTTCCTTGGTCCTGCTTACCCGCTAAGAACACCGAGAACCAAGTTAAGTACAAAAAATGACCCTATGATGATTAGTGTAACAAAATAGATCCAGGGCCAGTCCCTTCCTACGGCATCATTGACCTGGAAGAATGGAATGATAGTTAGTGAGGCACACTCAGCAGCCGAGCACGGCCAAGTGCCCATCACCGGCTCCTGAACACTGACCCAAGCAGTGCCGGGACCCGGGGATCCTCTAGGTGCAAATCAGAGGCCAAACAGCCTGCCAGACACTGGGTCAGAATCTGTGGTTGAATGGGGACTTTTTTTTTCTGGTTTTCCTGGCCTGTTAGGATCCCATCCCTGAGGACCCTGGTGATGGATATAGTGGGACCTAGGACCTTGCTCGGCTGCATTGTAAAGAGTACATAGAAATGGTCAGCTTACCCGCTCAACACACCGAGAACCAGATTTAGAACGAAAAAGGATCCAAAGATGACCAGACTGACAAAATACACCCAGGGTAACTCATAGCCCATAGCGTCCTGCATCTGGAAAGATGAAGGCAGGTTAGGAAAGAGAGAGCAGAATGAGTTAAAGTGAGGAGGCAGGCAGGAAGGGTGTGGACAGAACTGGGGGAAACTGGCAGGTCTAAACCAGGATCCACTGTCCTGTCACCACTGGTACCATCAATATTCAAAATACTTCCCCATGACCCTGACCTGAACTCTAAGGGACATCTGTAGGCTCTAAATTCTGGCTCTCTCTGTTGTTTTATTTTCCAGAACCAGAAAACTTTCCTCAGTGTTTTCACTTATCTAGTAAGATGGGTCACGTAAAAAAGTGATTTCGTGAGCCTAGGGTGGTTTCAGCTCAGTTGGGTTTTTGTGGCATGGAGTCTTCCACTGCACCCAGGATAGCCTAACCTTGGTGTCAGGTGGGCCTCGGCTTTTTCTGAAGGAGTCAGACACCCAGAACCTTTGAAGGTGCATGAAGAAGGAGAGCCCTTCCCAGGGGTTTTCCTGAGCTGGGCCTGGAATTTAGAAGCAAAACTGCAGTGTTTCACGAGCAGTCTGGGCCACGGACCAGGAAGGACTGTCGTTTTGGTTACTTATGCAGACAATAGTACTTGTCCTGCAAACACGTTTCCTGTAGCCTGAAGACAGTGACCAGTACCTAACTGTATAATGGAGGCAGCCTCTGACAGGTGGCAAACCCCTGCAGCAGCTGGAGGCAATGGTTTGCTGGGTCCAATGCTTTGGAGAACCACTACGAGTTTCTTCCCTGGACTGTGTTCATTGACGTCAGTAGGGTTCCCTGAAACTGGTCATGGTGAGCAGAGTGGGCAAATGACATAGATCAGCCCCCCTTTTACCCTTTACCCTTAAGAACTGGTGGTTAAACATTTATCAGCACATAGCTGGCTGGAGGGTAGGTGTCAACATGATGTGAAGTTACAGAGAACAATTTTTATCAAGCAGGAAATTTGTTCTGATTTAGGCTTTCAAATTTATTTCTTTTAATGCTTTCCAACTAGACTAAGCAGGATTTAGTCATATCTTTCTAAAATGAACCCCAACTTTGTCCTTGTGAAATTCCCTTACAGGAATCCAAATTCCTTATACAAACTTCCCAAATGATTGATGTTAGTGGATCTCTGAGTGTGGCCCTGACCTGTTTAGAAATGCACATACTCGGCCCTCCTGGAAACTATGCAGGTGGGCCCAACAACCCATGTTTTAGCAAGCCCTACAGCAAGTTGAGTCTGATGTTAAAGTTTGAGAACCACTGATTTACAGCTATTCTCCCTAGCTCTCAACTTCAAATATAAGGACACGACAAATACCGTGATTCACTAGCTGTCTCTGCTTTGTTACATGGCAGTGTTCCTTAAAGTGTGGTCTGAAGACCACAGCATCAGAATCATCTGGAAGTATTGCTAACGACACAGATTGCTTCCAAGTCAGTGAGCCTCATGACTCTGCACGTTAATCACCCCGGGGATTCTAAAGCTAGGTGCCTTAAATGAGTTACATGTGGGCTGGGATAGTACCTTCCTCAACCCTTCTCAAGCTCCAAGAAACCTTACCCATGTGCCTGAGGATGCTGGACAAATACTACGTTCTCTGTGTGTTGTGAGTAAAGCAGGTCGAGAAGTACCGCTCCCACCTAGTTTAACTTGTTTGAAGTGTTACATCCCAATATATTCTTTTCAAATCTAATACTATTTATCTGGGCTCACTATATTTTGGTTGAAGGAATCTACCAAATGCAACCATAGCACAGAACACAAAAATTGTGTTCAGGGTTTGGGGGTCATTGGTTTGAACTGAGTCACTGAGCAAAAGAAGAGTTTCCAATGTAGGTCTACTTAACCATATCGTAATTCAATTCAGTTCAACAAGAATTTATTGAGCATTGCCATTCCCACACACTCTGCCATTTTTCAGATGGTGCTTATCACTTTCTACAAACACTTACGTGTTTGTCTTCCAATGCTAGAATGTATGTTCCCTGAGGACAGGCAGTTCACCAGACCAAATGCCAAAAACAGTGCCTCACATATGATAGGTACTCAGTAAATGTTGAGTGAATGAATGAATTTGATATGTGCCAGGCACTGTGCTATGAATAGGAAGCCCTTCCTAGCATGGGGACAGATTAAAAAAAAAAAAAAAAAAAGCAACTATAATGTGAGGTGGTAAAGGAGGTTGTAGGAATAACCATAGAGGGTTCTAGAAGTGTAGGGGGAAGAGTGACTGTCTGAGGCTTGGAAAAGCAAGCAACTGACAGACCAGGAAGGACTGGGTAAATCTTGCACCATGGGGCAACAAAGGCAGGAGTGTAGGGGCAGATAGGAAGCCCAGAGGTCTTGTGATCCTGGGACAGAACTGGGGGTTTCCTAGGAAGTTGGCAATTACTAAAAATAGAACCCACAGCTGAAAACCCATCCTGGCTCTGGGATGGAGACTTTTCCCAGTGGCTGAGGGATAAAATATCCAGAAAAACAGTGGTTGTTAGGAGAAGCAGGGTAGAAAGGTTTTGTGTGTTTCAGAGCTTGCCCCCATCACAGGGAGCCTGAAAGACTCCTTTAACCAGAAAGTATCCATCAGAGGCAAGTCTACAAAGGAAACCAAACCAGCAGAGGAAAGTCCAATGACCACCCAGGAGCAGAAAAAGAAAACTGCACCATGTAAGAAGGGGCAGGACTGGTGAAATGAATTTAGGGAGGAGAAAGGCATAAGCATGATGGCGAGATAGTCAACCACAGGCCATATAATGATTGTAAGGATGACCATGTGATTCCAGGGGGTTTGAATGTCACATTTTATTATGGGGAACCACGGCATAAGCTTTTCACTATTCTTAGCAGTGGTCTCATTAGAGTCCACATTTGTTCAACAGTATTTCCTGAGTGCTTACTGTGTGTAAGATGTTGTGTTCTGTGCCAGTGAGAGTGATGGGGTTGAAAACAGCCTTGGGATAGGAGAAGTCATCTGTGAGGAGGTATTTATGGAAACTGGACCCAAGGCCGTGAAGCATCTAAGGGTCCTAGGTTTTCCTTTCTCAGATTAAGTCTGGCCAGTGAAGGTCAGAGTCCTCTCCTCCTCCCTAAGTTAGGGAGGGTGGGGGAGGTCAAGAAGAGCTGATGGAAGCTGGGAATCCCACCTGAGAAAAGGTCCATGCCCATGGCGTTCTGCCTACAACCCCATGGGTGCATGGACCCCATGTTTCTGATCAACCAGCTGCTCTGTGCTAATCCCAGAAGAGCGTTTCCCAAGAGTGGCAGAGGGGGGCTGTTCTGCATGAGTTCTTCTGCTTCGCCTCAGATCTCAGACCTCCTTACTTAGGACATACAGGAACATGTAGTTGCTGGAGACAATGGCACACTTGCTGCTGTTCACCCTCCCAAAGCTGCCTCTGGAGCCGAGCAGATGGAGAGTGGGTATGAGGGCTGGCTGGCACTCAACAAACTGCCTTGGAATGAAATTTCTCCTTGCTGGTTCCTCATAACCCTAAAGAAAATACAGTTCCCTGAACCACATCTCTCTCCTAAGTCAACAAACCCATGAACCTTGAAGATTTCCTTGGGCCCTTATATGTTTTGGGTATCCTTTCCTTTGTGTCATAGGTGAGTGACTTCCAGCATCATTAAGGGCTTCAAATGGAGGGGGCTACAAGCCACACTGCCCATACATAGCTCATAGAGAGACTTGTGATAACCTTATGACCCACAGATAAGCTCATGACCCATAGATATCCCATTAATATCCTCATAACCTTATGACCCATAAATATCTCATTGATATCCTCATGATAACCTCATGACCTATAGATATATTCATGCCCTGTAGATATCCCATAAAGAGCCAGGGACATATCCAGGAGACTCATGGTGTCTACCTCTCCCTTATCCTATGCTTCTGCTTTGGTCTCATCTTTGTTGTGAGACATTTCTTTCAAAGGTTTAAGATGCAGAATAGCAGGTGAGGGGCAGGAGGCAGGAGGACAGATGGGAGATTAACGAGGTTCCAATGTGTTCCTAAGACCCTATCACTTCTTCAGCAAGCAATGCTCAACAGCTACTGGCGAATGATTCTCTCGTCTGTCTGGCTCTGGCCTGAGAGGAAAGTTCCCCCTTTGTTTTCTCTTTTACTTTCTCCTCTTTATTCTAGGCCACCTACTTTTGGGGGCAGACTGGGTAGAGAGCATACAATACTGGATGGCTCTGAAGTAGGGCAATGCCTGGAGTGATGAGATTGATGTCTTAAATCAGCTGGAATGGAGCTATTAAGAAGAGAGTGAATAAATAAAGACATATTTTTAAAAAATGACCTAGATTGCTGACACCCTTATTTAGAGGTGAAAAAAGGATAGGTTTTCTCAAACCATTAAAGCTATATATTTCTTAGGTTTATAACAAAGGAAGCTTTGTGACTTTTTTAAGGAAGGCACATATTTAGGCATTTTGATGTCCACCATCAGCAGCTGTTGCAGCCACCAGGCCCAAGGACTTATAGGATGACCCCAGCCTTTGCTGAAACACATGCTTGATTATTCCTAGAATCTACAGACAGCCCAAAGATGATATTGAATGAAAAACACAGAAGGACCTCCTGAAAACAATATCTAGTTCCTTGAGGGCAACCTCAACCTTAAACGTTCAAATCCAACATATATTTTTTTTTCCCAAAGAAGATAAAATAGGAGGAACAACACCTCCTGGGTCCTAGTGCATCAAGGCCACTCTCAATCTGAGCTGATTTCCATGCACTTTCAAGTTGTGGCAGTTTCTCTTAAGGTTTGTTCCACAGTCGCTGTGGATCTAAAAAGACTAAATAGTTTCACTAAATGCCAAGAAGTCTGTCACTTTACAGCAAAGGCAGGAGGTGCAGACCCATTAAAAATCAGAGTGGTTTACACAGAGTATAATTAGAGGACAGGGTTTGCTGCTGTCATGAATGCCAGTGCCCGGGGCAATGTCTCAAAAAATCTGTGACTACTCTTGACCTTCGTCACCTCGCATGCAGACACAGGGTTTCCACCCATAGGTCAATGAGTGAGCAGCAAGTCAGACAACAAGTTTAACCTGACTCCTTCCTGGTCCTGCACCTGTTTATTGTTGTACATGGAAAACTCATGACTGCCTCAGGGCACAGGTGAAAGCCTGGATTATGTGGGGGAAGACACCAAAAGGCTCCTAACATGAAGGCAAGCCAACACATTTAACTCCTTGATCTACTTTTTAAAAATCCCTGAACTTACATGGGATCATGGGGATCACTGACATCCTGGGGGAGGTTAGGGAGTGTGAGTGGCCCCAAATATGAACACTTGTGTAGGAGATAGCAGGCTCATAGCCAAAGGAAGCCCTGCTTATCTGTCCTGGGCAGCAACCAGGTGTGGGGTCAAGTTTGATGCTGGTGACTGCACCTTTAGGCATGTGGCCTTTCAGGCACCTTGGGTGAGAGCACTTTGGGGAAGATGAGCTGTTTCTTGGTTCTGTTGAGAGAACCTAAAAACCAGTTCTCTCCAATCTCCCTAAATGTTATAAACTTGCTTTCCCCAGGGGGAGGAGCCTCAAAGTGAGTGAAATTCCTCTCTCCCCCGAAGTTTTCTGTGCCAATGCAGAGCTCTGTGTATACTGTCTTACTAAGTCATGTTTCCTTATGTGTCCTCTATCTCTTCAATAAGATCTTAAATTCCTTGAAGGCAGGACTTCATCTCTCCATCCCTCTACCCCAGTCCCTACTCAGTCCCAGGAACATAGTAAATACTCAACAAATGTTTGTTAAATAGATTATTAAATAATAAGGACTCATCTAATACCAGTGAAATGAATAAAATAAAGCCTAAAAATTAAGTAAGTAATAGCATTGAGGGATGCTAATTTTCTTTCTTGACATGCTTGTAAACCACTAGTTTATTGTCTAGATGACATTCTTTGTCTAAAACAGCATGGGCACTAAGTGGGGAGCACTCTAATAGAAGCAGATTAAAAGTTAAGAACTATAGGGTCCTAAGTAGGACCTACTACTTTCTCTGTTCTGATACCTGTGAAAAAGCCCAGGATGCTGTTTCTAGGTTACTTGAGGATTTTTTTCCAGCTCTTCACTTAGAATGACTATTAGGCCATAAATAGAACTCAGCTCCATTTCTGCTTTCTTGATGCCTTCAAAGACATTCTCTATATTCTGTAGTGAAAAGAGGTGGCTTTTTGAAAAAAAAGATGGAGTGGGGAAAAAATAGGGTAAAGCCTGAATCAACCTGCCTGGATGTAAAAGACCTTTGTTATAAATGAAGGATGTTTCAGCAGCACCAAGAGCAGATGTGAATGTCCATCTCTGTGTGTATGGGATTTTAGAAGGAATTATCTTCCCAGCATGTCCAGACATGTAAGTGGGATGACAAGACCAAGTGTGGAGCTGACAACTGCCTCATGAAAGGTTAAAATATTAGAATTTTGTCCCCAAGTTCTCCTGTTGAACCCAAACTAACCCAGATACTACAGAAGACACTATTTGTGATTCTAAAAATCTTTTCATTATATGATTTCTCATTAAGCATTCTTTCTAATTCTATTTTTAAGCTCAGTTTCTATTTTTTAAGCCAATTGTTGGGGTGGGGAAATGGGTGGTGTTGGAAAGAAGTGATCCCACTATATTGGTGGTAGGTAGGTTGGGCCTGAGTCCAGGGAAACCTAGACCTGAGTGATTTTACTGTGCTGCACAGTATGTAATATTCTTGGGGTCCCTGGATCAGGAGGGTATTGGGTGAACAGAGGTCAACAGAATCCTCTTGATGAAGGTTTATTCAGGCATCTAGATTCCAGAAGAGCTAGAAACATGTATGTTTGCCTACTTCTAACTGCTCCCTCCCTTTCCCACAAGTCTCACATGTAACTTTCTCCAGGTATTCCAAACACTGGGTAAGCGGTCATGTTATTCTGTCCCCAAGAGCACAGAGCTATCTCAAGTACAAACTCAGCACCTGACTGATGTTTATGCTAATTAACTGTGATCTGGATGCAATGTGGAAGAGATAATGATTTTCAAACTGACTCAGACCACATCTAAGAATCCTGAAAATCATCTTGGATTTGGAAAATCATCTTGATTCAGCAGCCTCTTCCATACTCAAGAAGGCACATTCTCAAACCATATAAGACAAGTAGTCTTGAATTACACGCAGAAAGTTAGGGGTGTTTGGTTAAAAAAAAAAACACTATAAAAATCTGAACATAGAAATAGAAACTAATGGTGATTCTATGCACTATTGGATTCTTCCCTCTCTTGGTGGTTCATTGTTTCTAAAGAAGGCTGATACTTTTGTTTGCTCACCATTCCCCACCATTTTAGAAGAGACATGGACATTCTGAGAATAAATGGGGCTTTGGCTTAAGAAGCTATTGCTCGAGGAAACCACACCTCAAACAAGAGTTTTAGCTTAGTTTCCGAATCCCCAGTGTCCCCCACTCCTTACCCTGTCATCTGCAGATTCGGTAAAAGAAGTGTTTCAACAAATTGTTCACCTTAGTTGGAACCTTGACCCAATGTATGGCCAGTAACTTTAACTAGCTATTCTACTATTACTTGGCTAAGTTTGATCTTCTTTTTAGTCCACTAACTCTTCAAATCATAACAATGGGATGAAATAATGGATGTCACAGAAAAAGAGAAATGGATTTGATATTATCCACAGTAGGAAGCAGGTGTCTGCCATTTGCTACTGTTGACCTCCCTAATCCCTTCCGTCCCAAGCTATATCCAGTGATTGAATCAATTGCTTCTTTAGTGCTTTAATGGCTGATTCTCTCCCTAGGAACATCTAACAAGCTATTTGATAGTTCAGAATGAACCTGGCTCTGGGGTTTCCACTCATTGCTATACTTGAAAATCTTGGTTGATTCTTCCAACATTCTGTAGACTTGTCCTTTGGATTTGAAGGGAAATGCATTCTTCTGAGTGGAAGACCCTGCTTCTCCAATTTCCATAGCTTCCTAGACTGGTTCAAATTCAGTGGCATCAAAGCAGCACCATGCAGATTGAATAGGTTAGGCTTCTAGGGGTTTTCAGACTCCTACTTGGGCATCAGAATCACCTGGAGAGCCTTTCAAAATGCAGATACTGGGGCCTCACTTTGGAACTTCTCATTCAGTGGCTTGGAGGGAAGTCTGGATATTGTTATATTTAGAAAGTTCCATGTTTTATACTAAAGTACACTGAGATTTGAGAGTCTGTGGGTTTAGAGATATAAGCTCAGAGGCAAGAAGGAGGAATGCTGAGGGGGAAGAAGTAAGAGGGAGAGAAAAGAAGGAGGAATGGAAAAATGGCCATAGAAAGATCAAAGCAATTAGAGAAATTGTCTGAAAGCAGGAGCATTGGGCTGGGGAGTGCTTCCATCATGAATACCCAAGTATGAGGCTGTTTCAGCTTTAAAGTGTGTGTGTGTGTGTGTGTGTGTGTGTGTGTATACGGGCCTGTGTGCGTGCGCACGTGTGTGTGTATGCATGCACACACACACACACACACACACAATATGGCCGTTTGGGGAAGGTGCTGGGAAAATCAGAGAGGCATGTCCCATGAGCCTGGGATTGTTCCTTCACCTCTGACACTTTTTCCGTTCCCAGCCTGAGCTCTATCACACACACCCCAGGGGAGAAAGAACAACACAGCTGCTGAAAATTGGTAGTTGCAGTTGTGTGCTTCTTCTCATTCCCCACTCTGGCTGTCATTACGACAGTATTTCTTTGGGTCACATCTGGCTGGTGGGGTATCAATGACTTATGTTGGGGGAGAGGGAGGGAGTGAAGAAGGAAGATCACAAAAATACACCAGGGCCATCAGCAAAGTAAATTATACCTATTCCCCCAGCCCTACACCCATCCACCCACTGCCACCGTGCCCTCAATTTACCATCATGGAAGGCGTTCCTATAGCAACTTAAAGCATGGGTTTGAAGCTCATGTGATGAGGCTCCAAAGCATAGTTCCATGTGCTCATATGTTACATTGCCCATAGCAGAAACTGTCCATGTACAGAAGGGTATTTCTGTTCTTGGATAGCCAGAGAGATCTACCCAAGGTAGAAGGACCACTTGGGAATTTGATCAGCTTTGCTAAATGAAATAAATTTGCCTAAGCATAGTACATTTAATTCCCTCTTTTCCTCTTAGAAATTATTCAAAGCCAGTTTTATTGAGCATTTCATTTTAATTTGAGAGAGAGGTGACTTGACCTTTGTCTTCCTCTCAAAGTATCACAACACAGCAACTCTACCATGGCCCGGTTCCTGTCATATACTATCATTATTCAGCTTAGATTTGCTGTTTCTCTAGACTGAGATTTTTAGTCTGAACTGGATGTTGTTTACATCTGAATCCTGTACCTAGGAGCTTCTCTGGCATGCAAAGAATGCTCAATAAATGTTTTCTGGGTACAAGTTTCTCAGGCAAGTTTCAAGTAGTCATTTGCAGAGAGTATGCATTTGATAACAACACTGGGTTTCAGCATGTTGACCTGAACATAAAAACCTGATAAAGAGGATTTTTGAATCAATAAGATATGGAGCTCATGAAAAAATTAAAAGATACAATACCCTGTATCACATCTTTGTGTTATTACAAAACTCTTCTGTTTTTAAGAAGAAGTCAATACCTCTCTTGGCACCAGTTCCTTTCTATCTGGCGGCTCTGTTCAATGGGAAGCCATTTGCTTCCCTTTCCCTCTTCCTTGCTTTAGTACGTAGACACTATTCCCCAAGCAGACTCTTAGACTGTTTTCAGCATGGCCAAATAAATTTGACTATTTGCAAAACTGTGGGTGAAATGGTATTTTCAAGACTGGCAACAAGCATTTTTCACCCAAATGCTGGAGAACAACACTGGATTCTGGCAAGTCATTTCTCATGCTCAAGTAGGAGATCCTACAAAGAATTATATTTTCTGGAGCTTTTACAGATAATGGACTTGACTCTGCCAGAAAGGAGATAGCTCAAATATGGTGTGTATATTTGCCTGTCCCATAGGCAGAAATCTGGCACTTTAACAGCTTAAAGGTTGGCAAAGTAGTGTCGGCTGCTGGATAATAAAAGGGGCATCTTGAAGGTAAAAGATTTACCATTGACTGGTTGACACTTAGGAAGTGGTGTTTCTAAATACGCACACATAACCAGCAGAGTGTTTTGCTAGCAGTGAAAATGATGGCAATGTGTTTGTCTGATGGACTACTCTAATATGATAAGGTAAGATTAACATGAGAAATAGAAATATAATAGCATGCCATAATACTAACAGTTCAATAAAAATTGTTTCTTGTTAGAAGACCAGGCCTGACTTTTCTCCTTAGCCCTAATTTTTTTTTTTTTGCTTAGCCCTAAAAATTAATAATTGTGCTCTCTAGCTCTCTGTGGGGGACAGATGCAAGACAAGGATAAGAACAGAAGAAACTCTATAGTTTCTACAGGAAGGGGAGTTGAATAGAATCCTTGTGTCAGGTTTAGCCAACTCATTCACAGATCATCAGCTGTAGGCCCGTATTTCTCACTATGGTAGGATAAACTGAACGATGACATTTCTCTTAGGCTGATGGGCGGACAAAGAGACTCATTAGGGTGCAAATTTCATGCTTTGTTTCTCATGAAAGACCTGGAAGAAATCAAAGACATTCATCAACTATTCCATCAAGGTGACCACAAAGTCATGGGGAGAGTGGAAGAAAAGGGAGATGTTGAGGACAGGCTCACAGCCTTCTGGACTCCCTGCCTCTGCCCATCTCAAGTTACGTACCCAGTACAGCACATCTGTCCAGCCCTCCATGGTGATGCACTGGAACACTGTCAACATGGCGAAGGCAAAATTGTCGAAGTTGGTGATGCCGTGCTTGGGCCCGTCCCAACCGGGCTTGCACACAGTGCCATTCTGACACTGCCGTCCATGGCCTGTCTCCAGGGCACAAGGGGAAGGATCATCTTCTGCTGGAACATCTTGAATGACCAGGGGAAAAGAGAAGGCAGCGGAGGGGATGGAGAGAAATGGGCAGAAAAAGGAGAGAGAAGTCAGAGAGAAAACTGGCAGGATAAGGTTGATGGGTTAGGCAAAACAACCACAGCAACCATAATGCAGAACACATTTTCATTAGTTCCCCCACAGACAAATTAAACAACATAAGGAACGAGGTATTCATTTTAGGCTGCCATTGATTTAGGAGGTCAGTACTTTGAACTAATTGTAAAACTGTATTTTAACCTCGTTAATTGACTTCAAAGATAGTAAGTCTATTGCACATTCTGCTGAAACATGTTGTCATCATGGTCAATGGCAAATGGCCAATTAAAAGCTAATGATGATGCAATCACTCCAAGTGATAAACATTCTGGAAAGTGATAGGAAGTCCACCTTTTCTTTCTTTGATGATAATGTATCTGTGGAGCCTTCCATTAGAATACCAGAGTTTAGGGTGAGGGTTATATTGATTGGAAGAATCTCTCACATAATGAGCCAACAAGTCCCATTCTGTAACACTTTCTCCATTACGTGTTGCAGGACACATTACCAAAGATACAAGTCATTTTATAGCAGAAGCCTTATGCTGATGAAGGACAAAATATAATTCTTCCCATGGGGGGAGTATCAACAATAGTGGTCTTTATTACAACCCTCGAGCATAAACACTGCTGATTGTCATGTAGAACCCTGCAGCACTGCTCTTTGGTTTCCAGCATGAATAACTTTCAGAAGAGGACTCCTTTTCTGACCTCTAATCAAGACAGACCTGCAGTGGGTGGCAGGGAGAAAACTCCCTAGGTACCGACAGGGCTTTTTCAGGAAACTGTACAACATATCTCCTGTGGCTACAGATGGTGCTTAGGCTAATTTCACATGCTGGGAAGAGTTACTAGAAAATTAATAATTAAGATGTAGCTTATATTTTTGGTGTGGAGATCATTGGTAAATTGAAATAAGACTAGACTGATCTAAAGGCACCTGGGTGGCTCAGTCAGTTAAGCATCTGCTTTCTGCTCAGGTCAGGCCCTCAGAGTCCTGGGATTAAGTCCCACATCGCACAGGACTCCTGCTCAGCATGGAGTTTGCTTCTCCCTCTCCCTCTGCCCCCTCCCACAACCTTACGTGTACTCTTTCTCTCTCTCAACCTTATGTGTGTTCTTTCTCTCTCTCTCTCTAATAAATAAATAAAACCCTTAAAAAAAAAAGACTAGACTGATCTAAGGATTCCCATTATGGTAAAATACTGGTAGCCTTGACCCAGCTGTGGAAGGTAATAGTTTGAAATTCACAGAAGTTTGTGAAATTAAGGACATTGTTTCATGCTTATAGAAGGTAATGGTAATAAACAGAATAGACTTCGGTCATAACAAATGATTGCCTTTAACAATAATGAAGATATGTCCCCAGATAGAGAATTTACTTAAAGTTCTTCATTTAGAGAATAACAGATCACCCAGGGTCTTTTCTTATTTCATATGCATCACAACAATTACGAATGTCTAGTACCTCTGTATTGAAGACTATTAGTTGATTGGCTCTTTCTCAGTTTGTGGTTTCAAATTTGAAATTGTTTACTCCAAAGAGGAAGACAGGAAGAGGAATATTAATCCTAACTAAGAGACAGTTCTTATGAGAATGGAACTGAGCAGTATGGTTGGAAATATATGCTGGAGTGTGTCTTCTTGGCTTTTTTTACTTTTTTCTCTCTTAACAGCTTTATTGAAATATAATTTACATGTCTTACAATTCATCAATGTAAATGTACAGCTCAATTATTTTTAGTAAATTTATATAGTTGTACAGCTATCACCACAACCCATTTTAAAACATGTCCATCATCCTCCTAAATTCTGTGTGCCTGTTTGCAGTCAATCCAAGCTCCTCTCCCCAGCCCCCAGCAACCTGATCTACACTCTGTCTCTACAGCTTTGCCTTTCCAGAAATTTCATATAAAAAGAATCATACAATATGTGGCTTTTTGTGTCCATCTTCTTTCACTTCGCATAATGTTTTTGTGGTTCATCTGTGTTGTTGCCCATATCAGTATAGTATATTCGTTTTTGTTGCCAAGAAGTGCATTTCACTGTACGTCTAACCATTCACCAGGGGATGGACATTTGGATTATTTCCAGGTTTGGGCTATTGTGAACCATGCTTCCTGGCTTATCCTTGGCCTGGTGCTTCAGGTTGTCTGTGGGTCTTTGTGTGATGACCAAGGTGTAAAGGTCTGCATCACTGGTCCCTGAACTGTTTGAGGGAATGACTGTGTCCACCCCATTTCCTGACTCCAGGGTCTGGCTCCCAGTAGGGAGCTGAACTCTAGTCAATTTTTTGTGACTTCTGAATTTGTAAAGTCTTTGGAGATTTGGCTGTGAGTTTAAACAACGGGAGGCTATAAAAAGTGGGAAACTCAGAAATCAATCCGAACCCTAAAGAATGCATTAAAAAGTGGGCAACAAACACCTAAAAAATTGAAGAACTAAATACATTATACGTTCTGTTAGGTTTCTCACCCGTTCTGGTGATGACTTTCTACTGTGATAAGCTCAGTCACTGTGATAAAAGTGCTGGAATGATATAGGAGATGGGAGCAAAAGAGAAGGTGAAAAAATGGAGGAACAACTTGCATTTCTTTTTCTCCTGTTTTGCCTTCTAGTGAATAAAGATGTTGTTAATCTTTGTGTTGTCACTGCTCATCTGACAGTCTTCCCTGTGCTCTATATTCCTGAAACAGGCAAAAATAAGGCAAAAGTGAAGGTTGCTAAAGTGAATGCTGAGTGTCCTCAAGGAAGAAAAACACATTTTGGGGTTTTATAGAAAAATATATGTTGAAAGGAAAATGGCATCAAGGGGAAGGGATCTCATTAATAATAATAATAATAATAATAATAATAATAATAATAAAAAGGATGAGGTTCAGAGAGATTATCTAAAGGCTCAAACACCACTGCTATTTTAAACTATCTTGAACAACAATAAAAAAAGATTTGAGAACAATTAAGAAGCAATGATGATCTGGTAAAAATAGGTATCTATAAAAAGCACTGAAGGGAACACTTGAAAAATGTGCACACACACACATCAGCAGGTCCTTGCGACATGCACTTGAAGGTGGGGGGAAATTAATTTGAACATGAAAATTGTGTTGGTTTTCTTCTGCAGAGTCATGAAGCCCCAGGGAGGAAAGCAGGAACAAAAGTAGGAGAAAGAAACAAAGATGTAGGCCTTATGCTTTAAAACAGAAGTGAAGTAGAATCATTCTGGAAAGTCCAAATTAAATTTGTGGTGAAACAATGGAGGCAAAGATTAGAAGAGATTTTAGAAACGCAGTTAATACCAACAAAAACATGAAATCCTGGGAGAGTGCCAGTTAGGAGTTCCAAGGAGAAATCACCAAAGACAAAATCAATTACTTTTTTAGGACCCAACTTTAAGGAGTGAATACAATGAGAGTGATTTCATTTCTAGGTTTGAACCAACCAATTCTTTGCCAGTCTCAGGGGTAATTAGTGTGCTTGGGAGAGCGATTCAGAGTGGCCTGGCTCAGAGTGTCATCAAACAGATGGGACAGCCAGAAACAAAAGGTGCCGGCATATGGTGATGTGTCTGTTGAGGAACTAGGAAGGCGCCTTGCAGATGCCTCTGGGATCAGAGAAAAATTGCCCCTTCAGAGACCACCTCTACAGGGAACTGGAAGGGCAGCCTACAGGCTGAATAATGGTCCACCCAGCCAGCTCCAGAGCTTTCTTTAGCCAAAGCATGGCTCAAAATCTGATGTGTCCTCCAATCTACAAGCACATAAAATTCCCAGTCTGAGAAAAAGTCTTAGAGTGCAACAAGAAGAATTTGATCTTCCATTATCACAAAGGCTCACAAGCACTTTTGTATAATCCAAATTGGCAGAAAAATATGGTAATTCAACACAAAGTCTGAGGCTTATGAAAAATATCACCCATTCCAAAGGTAGTATAAAACTCTCCAAAACCAACATGGGGGTTGGTTTCAAAGATTGCAGGTTTTTGGTCTCCTTCTCTATGACTGCATGGAGCATGTCCAGATTCCCATACTTTTTTTTTTTTTCCCTTCTCATTAGTTTAGTCACTATGTAGGTGGAAGAGGCTCTGATGACTGTGGTTTCATGTTCTGTTGGGAAGGATGGAGTGGGGCCCTGGATTTGTCATCAGATGGCAGATTTAGGAAGGAGGAGCTCCCAGAGCTCCTGATTGCAGAGTGTTGAGTGAAGAGGCTTCTACAGCCAGGTGTCCTTAGCCCCTCTTCCCAGCAGGGAGCTTGGCTCCACACAGAGTGAGGTCACCTTCCTGGAGCTGGCATGGCTCCTCTCTCTGGAACACTTCTCTCAGTGTCTGTCCTCTGACACCCTGGATCCCCAGGCTGATGGTCATTTTCACCATGACAGCTAACTTCCCTTCTGACTTGTGGGGTGAAGGTAAAGCCCACCGCTAAATAATCTGATGCATCTTCTGGTAGGATGAAGGCGAAATCCAAAGTATTTCTCCTAGTCCTGTTTTTTGTTTGTTTGTTTTTTAAATCAAGAATGGAAAACAATACGGTTCTAAAAAGACCACTCCAATTGGTGAGGCCAGTTCTGGTCTTTATCCTAAGAGTGGGAAGGCTGCTATAAGCATTGGCAGGCCGTTGGCGGCTGTTTCACCAGACTGTGCAGCTGCGGTTCAGAGAAGAGCATCCTATCCTGTGTCTCCTTTGTTTATCGTGCCCATCATTTTCTTGCCGGTTGAGGCCACTGCAGGTCTGACAAGAAAGCCCAGTGACTTCCAACATTCAGGTTTGCTTGTTAGCACAGGCCCTTAGAGGATCTTGCCACCAGTGAAAAATGTACTTTTGCTGTTTTCCCAGCAGGATGATAGAAGCCATGTGCAGCTCTGGGAGCTGTGCTCCTTAGGTAAGTGGTTGGTTGCAGGATAAGGTTGCTATCATTAGCTCTATGGCAGAAATTCACCATTTTGTTGTCTTCCTGCCCCTTGGTATGCTGTTGGTGAGAGCCACACCGTCACACACGCCTGCTCTTACGGTCTTTGACACTCAACCTCCCTATGACAGCCTGAGGAGTTTGAGTCTAAAGAGTCACTGATCATTTCAATATGACTGCATAAACTTTAGAGATTAACGGTCCAGCTCTAAAGTGGGACCTAGAGTGAGCTCTAACAAAGCTACGCAATTAACATAAATTTATTGGTTCAGGGCTGGCTATAGACTAAACTGAACAAGAAGGATTTGAATTCAAGGGGAAAATACTATTCATTGCATTATTTGGTATTCCTCTAAGCAAAGCTGGAAATCTTAGAATTTTAACTGAAGGCAAGATGTTCTAATATTAAAGAACTTAGTTATTTTTAAAAATATGGCAGTTTATTTTATTTATTTTTTTTTAAAGATTTTATTTATTTATTTGACAGAGAGAGATCACAAGTAGGCAGAGAGGCAGGCGGGGGGAGGTGGGGGGACAGGTTCTCTGCTGAGCAAGAAGCCTGATGGCGGGACTCGGTCCCAGGACCCTGAGACCATGACCAGAGCCGAAGGCAGGGGCCTAACCCTTTGAGCCACCCAGGTGCCCCGACAGTTTATTTTATACAATTATGGCTCAAACAATTAGGAAGTTCTCTCCAGAGTTAAAAAATGGTCTCTTAAATAGACTCCTTATCACAAAAGTAAAAACAATGGTGTGAATCTGTAATCATAGATTTATGGGGTTTTTTTGTTGTTGTTTTAGGACTACGGTCACGTAGTAGTGATCTAGAAACTACAAATACCCAGTCAATCCAACAGTTAAGCCAGACCATCTAGATCAGGTACTCTATTTTGATTTCTGAATATGAATAGCCTATGTCATTCTTTGTTGTGCAGATCTGTCCCTCCTCACCATCGTAAAGGAAGAGGGGTCAAATTTAATTTAATGCCTGGGCTGAATGGGAAGGAGAAGCAGTACAGATGGAGAGAAATGAGTTATCTTTTAAAGCTTCAGACAGATGTCCCCCCTTTCTCTACCAAGATGTCAAAAACCAAGATGAAAGATCTGGTTGTTGGAAAAAAACAATCACATAAATTTAACACTCTAACCCTTTTAGGGGGGGAAGTATTTTTTTCAACAAGTTTTTGTGTTAAACTACTTTACATGTCTGCTGAAAAGTTCTGTCAATTCCCATTTAAATGAAAATTTTTTAAAGGCACCACTGAGATTTTAGTAACCTAAGACAACAGTTTGTAATATATCCATCCCACAAGCCAAAATTTTAGTCCTATTCCGAGAAGTGCCTAATGGTTTAGCATTTCTTGTTAAATATACTGATTTATGGAAAGACCATGGGGAGAGAAGTCTCAAGAAGCCCCCCACCCCATGACAGGGGGCCAGCATCTGTCAGGCCTATGAAGAGAGAAGCAGAAAACACAGCACAGAGGAGCCAAGATCAACCCTGAGGTGTGCACAGAACCCAGGGTTGTAATGGAGGCATCTACTGGCTGCTGGCAAAGCTGCCTTCGTGAAAGAGCTTTGGATGAATAGCGACACTGAAGGACCAATGGACAGAGATATACATGCTCACTACATCAGCTGATTCTTAAATTAAAATACTCCAGGTTGTCTAGGTGATGTTTCTTGATTCACACAGCTCATTTAACTGTTTAGTAGTGCTGGACGGAAGCTTGCAATTAGCTGTTTTAACAGAGACCTATTTTATTAGAAAGAAAGTAACAAAGAGGAAAAGAATACCTACCTCTGCCTCTTATTCCACAGAATGGAAAGATGAGTACTTGAATGGAGGAGGCCTTCCCTAGCACCACTGATCACGTGGTGGCTGTTCACCCCGTTACAAGGAAAGTAGCGACAACCCAGGGAAGCTTCTTGAGAGCTGACCCCTGGGCATCTTCCCTTACCTGCTATGCCCTCCTGGTTGTAGCAGGTCTTATGCATCTTCCCCATGAAGAGCTCCAGGCCGATGATGGCGTAGATGATGATGACAAACAGCACTAACAGGGCAATATGCAGCAGGGGCACCATAGCCTTGATAATGGAATTCAGAACCACCTGGAGGCCTACAATGACAAAATCAGACAGTAACAGTGAGCACATCAGTTTCCATTTATTGGAAACGATAGCGTTTAGTTGTCGTGGTTGCCATACTGACATAATCTTTTTTTTTTTAATTTATTTATTTTTTCAGCATAACAGTACTCACGATAGCACATACCCTCCCCAATGTCCATAACCCCCTCCCCTCTTCCAATCCCACCTCCCCCCAGCAACCCCCAGTTTGTTTTGTGAGATTAAGAGTCATTTATGGTTTGTCTCCCTCCCAATCCCATCTTGTTTCATTTATTCTTCTCCTATCCCCCTAGCCCCCCATGTTGCTTCTCCATGTCCTCATATCAGGGAGATCATATGATAGTTGTCTTTCTCCGATTGACTTTCACTAAGCATGATACCCTCTAGTTCCATCCACGTCGTCGCAAATGGCAAGATTTCATTTCTTTTGATGGCTGCATAGTATTCCATTGTGTATATATACCACATCTTCTTTATCCATTCATCTGTTGATGGACATCTAGGTTCTTTCCATAGTCTGGCTATTGTAGACATTGCTGCTATAAACATTCGGGTACACGTGCCCCTTCGGATCCCTGCGTTTGTATCTTTAGGGTAAATACCCAGTAGTGCAATTGCTGGGTCATAGGGTAGTTCTATTTTCAACATTTTGAGGAACCTCCATGCTGTTTTCCAGCGTGGTTGCACCAGCTTGCATTTCCACCAACAGTGTAGGAGGGTTCCCCTTTCTCCGCATCCTCGCCAGCATCTGTCATTTCCTGACTTGTTAATTTTAGCCATTCTGACTGGTGTGAGGTGATATCTCATTGTGGTTTTGATTTGTATTTCCCTGATGCCGAGTGACGTGGAGCACTTTTTCATGTGTCTGTTGGCCATCTGGATGTCTTCTTTGCAGAAATGTCTGTTCATGTCCTCTGCCCATTTCTTGATTGGATTGTTTGTTCTTTGGGTGTTGAGTTTGCTAAGTTCCTTATAGATTTTGGATACTAGCCCTTTATCTGATGTGTCGTTTGCAAATATCTTCTCCCATTTTGTCAGTTGTCTTTTGGTTTTGTTAACTGTTTCCTTTGCTGTGCAAAAGCTTTTGATCTTGATGAAATCCCAATAGTTCATTTTTGCCCTTGCTTCCCTTGCCTTTGCCGTTGTTCCTAGGAAGATGTTGCTGCGGCTGAGGTCGAAGAGGTTGCTGCCTGCATTCTCCTCAAGGATTTTGATGGATTCCTTTCTCACATTGAGGTCCTTCATCCATTTTGAGTCTATTTTCGTGTGTGGTGTAAGGAAGTGGTCCAATTTCATTTTTCTGCATGTGGCTGTCCAATTTTCCCAGCACCATTTATTGAAGAGGCTGTCTTTTTTCCATTGGACATTCTTTGCTGCTTTGTCAAAGATTAGTTGACCATAGAGTTGAGGGTCTATTTCTGGGCTCTCTATTCTGTTCCACTGATCTATGTGTCTGTTTTTGTGCCCATACTGACATAATCTTATGCAATTTTCTTAGCAACTCTACCAGTGATGTATCACAAAGCCCCATTTTTTAGATAAGGAAAGTGAGGCTTAAGGTCACACAGTGAGTGAGTGACAGAGTAGGGATTGATATCTAGGTTGGCCTGACTTCAGATCTTTCTTGGAGGCACATCCAAATGAAAGGACTGGCAGATGCTGTGCTTCTAAGGGGAAGAACATATTGTTTTATCCAGAACTATCCAATTTTCTAATATCCTAACATCTTTTTGTCCCAGACCAGCATCTCACTATAGTGAGAGTTAATTTTGACTAGAAATAGCCCTGCAAAGACTTGCTTATCACTCAAGGTGAGATTACTAGAGCCAATGGCTGACCCATCTGCTGGAAAACACAAATCTGATTGCCAGGCATCTGGGAGGGTGGGACTTACTTTGTTGAAACTGATTCATATCTCAGGAAAAATGTAGGTGGTGAGAACTCCGTGGGCTTCTCTCCAAGGACTACATGGGTGGACCTTTCTTCCTACAGATTTCTGACCAGGCCCCTTTCCCTCAGGACCCGAGTCTGAAGAACATTATAGCCTTCCATTCAAAAACCCCAGTGAAGGGAGTTGATGATTAATGGGTATGTACCTTCCATTTGGGAAGATGAAAAACTTCCAGAGATGGATGGTGGTGATGATTGCACAATGTGAATATACTTAGTGCCACTGAACCATACACTTAAAATTGTTATAATGGCAAATTTTGATATGGATACATTACCACAATAAAAACTAAAAGTACCCAGATCCTGTCAGGAAAAAAAAAAAAAAGTAAATGAAAAATCCTGTTTAGCACATGGGTCTTGTCAGTGCACTTCAAAAGTCTATAGGTTTATACTGCTGTCTTATGGGAAAAAGGACCCCCTAACTTATATCTTTTTCCTGCTTTCTCTCTCTCTTTTTTAAACTTCTTAAAAATTTTAATTTAATTAAAAAATTTTTTTTCAAGATTTCAGGACATGTTTAATTTATAGTTATAGGCAGGGCTAATACCTCTAGAATAAATTCCCCTGATGTCTTTGGACAGCATTTGGAAATGATAGTATGTTTATTTATACTTTACTTTAAAAATAGTTTCTTGGTCAAGTTGTTCATCATCTAAGAATGTCGAAAAAAAAAGTTTGTGTGTTAGGATAAGGATAATTGGATAAGAAACAGAATTTTTTATTCTTTTTTAAAAAATTTAAATTCAATTAATTAACATATAATATATCATTTGTTTCAGGGGTAGAGGTCTGTGATTCACCAGTCTTCTATAACACCCAGTGCTCATTACAGCGCATACCCTCTCCAATGTCCATCACCCAGTTACCTCATCCCTCCACCTCCCCTCCCCTCCAGCAACCCTCAGTTTGTTTCCCATGATTATGAGTCTCTTATGGTTTTTCTCCCTCTCTGGTTTCATCTTGTTTCATTTTTTCCCCTCCCTTCCCCTATGATCCTCTGCCCTGTTTCTTAAATTCCACGTTTCAGTGAGATTATACGAAAATTTTCTTTCTCTGCTTGACTTATTTCACTTAGCATAATACCCTCTAGTCCCGTCCATGTTGTTGCAAATGGCAAGATTTCTTTTTTTTTTTTTGATGGCCCCCTAACTTATAAGCTCAACCATAAATGACACCAAGAATGCTCTTTGTTTAAAAGGGATGTTATAAGTTTTCACTTGCAAAATGGTGGAGAGTTACCAGCAAGTCACCCCCAGATTACCCCCAGTTCCAAGAAAGCTTTCTGTCAACAGTGAGTACACCAAGTCTTCATCTCCTAGGAGAGACGTGGGGGGAAGGGTAGATTCTCCTTCCTTACATGGAGGCCAATTGTGCAGAAAACCTGTGGCCGCCTTAGACATACATATGATAGGACACCCACCTGTGCATCACACCACACAGGGCACTTTTAGCATCTTCACCTGATGTGGCCCACCAGCTGTGGATATCCTTCCCCTGCTCTGTGCATTGGGAGTTTCACCTTTGCATTCACCCACAGTCCTCCTTCTGCACTGGATAAACAAAGTCTGGGTCACCCTCTCCGCAGGCCCCAAGGCAGCCACTGGTGTTCTGTGATTGGTGGAGTAATTTTTCTCAAGGCTAATTAGAGGAATTCTCCCCAGTTATTAAGCCAAGATGGGGAGAGGGGAAAAAAAAATAAAAGAAGAGAAATGCTGGAATAATTTTACCTGTGAATTAATGAGAGTGCCTTGCAGCCTCCCATTAGAACAAGATGTTTTCAGATCCAAATGATTTCATTAATTAGCAAGTTGTACGCACATTAGTGGTAAAGTATGCGAACCCATGGAAGAAGTTGAAAACTGAACTGCAAAGCAAGTTTCAGAGGTGTCTGCTGGTGGGGGAGCGCTCTAAGTGCTACTCACTGAAGGGGGAGGGAGGTCTCCCAATGCTGCCTACCCAGGCCACCAGTGAGCTTTGTTATTGGGCCTTCAGTTCCATAGCCTGCGCTGGTGAGAAAGTGGTGGGATACACAGAATGGGAACCTCTCCTCTGTGCCATGGCCAGAGGTTCTGCTCTTAGAATAAAGACCAGAGTCTCTCTTGTGCCCTTCAGTGTGGCACAAGGACTGGACCCCTTTCAATTTCTCCATCCACTCCCATCCCCTGCCCCTCACTTTCTGTGCTCCTGGTCAAAACAGCTTTTCTTTTGGCCTCAAATATGCCATACTGGCAGATCTCAGAGATCTTGAGGGTTCAGTTCCAGACGATAGCAATGAAAGGAATATTGCATTAAAGCAAATCAAGTGCATGTTTGTCTTTCCCAGGGCATGTAAAAGTTAAGTTTACATGATGCTGGAATCTATTAAGTGTGCAATAGCATTATCTCTAAAAAACCAACATATATACCTTAATTACAAAATACTTTCTGGCAAGACAATGCTCACCATCATATGAGCTTTCAGAGAGTCCTAATCACTGATCACAGATCACCATAACACATAAAATAATAAAAAAAGTTTGAAATATTTTGAGAATAACCCAAGTGTGACACAGAGACACAACATTGTCAGGAAAATGGCTTGGTGGATTTGCTGGATGCAGGGGTGCCACAAAACTTCAATTTGTGTAAAAAAAAAAAAAGTAATATTTGCAAGCACAATAGTGTGAAGTGCAATCAAACAAGGTATGCCTGCACCTCCCCACCACGGCGCTGTGAAGTCTGCTGTTCCCTTGGCCTGAAAGTCTTTCCCATGGTTACCTCCTATGTAGCCTTCATCTCTCAACTCAAGCATCTCTCTTTCTGCGGATCCTTCCCCAAGCTCCCAGACAGAGAAGTTTCCTCTCTTATCTATCTCCTTGGAACCATTTCCTTCCTTTGGAGCATTAGTCTCACTTTGGAATTATATGCCCAGTAAGTGGTTTTTATGCATTTTTATCTGTCCTTCACACTGGGCTGAGTTTTGTGAAGACAGGAACTGCCTGCTCTTTTCACCAGTTTAGCACTGATGCCCAGCTTGGTGTTGAGCCCATGGAAGGCACTCAGTGAGTATATATTGAAGGAGGGACACAACTTTCAATCTAAGTAAATACTCTTGCTATCACAGTGCTCTGATGGCCTTTGCTGCAATGGAGTCTGCTGTACAGGTAAGTATGTGAATGGACAAGTAAGTTTCAGGGGCCTGCAAACTCAGGCAGAGACTAATGAGTGGGCTACAAAGAGGTCAAAAGGAAGCCACAGCAGCCCGTGGGCTTCCTTCCCACCATGAGGCATGCTGTCAGAGTTCTGAAGTACTGCTCTGTTCCCCTGCCCCTATCTCAGCCAGGGGCTGTACTACCCACCTGAGCACCCAGCCCAGAAATTGATTCCTGAGGCTCTTCCCTCTAACTGGTTATCAAGTCACACAGTTTGATTTTGAAGTGTCTTTAGACAAGAATAACTTATTTTTACTACATAACAAACATACAAAAAATCATGTATTATAGGAAAAATAGAAAATCATAGAGAAAATAGAAAATACTTATTACAGAGAAATTACAAAACATGGGAAGCAAAAAGAAGAAGGTAATCATCCCTTATTCCACCACCCAGAGATAACCACTTTCAGCCTTTGGCATATATTTTGGACATTTTTGTTCATGACTTATTTTCTTCTTCTTTATCCTCTTGGTGTTCTTCATTCCGTTAATGTCTCTTTATGTCCAGTTTTTTAAAAAAAGATTTTATTTATTTATTTGACAGAGAGACAGAGACCACAAGTAGGCAGAGAGGCAGGCAGAGAGAGAGGAAGGGAAGCAGGTTCCCCGCTGAGCAGAGAGCCCGATACGGGGCTCGATCCCAGGACCCTGGGATCATGATCTGAGCTGAAGTCAGAGGCTTTAACCCACTGAGCCACTCAGGTGCCCCACTTTATGTCCAGTTTTATTCGATCTTCTTGCTGTAGTTAGAAATCTCATGTTAAAGCACAAACCAGAATGTCTTGTCCCCCAATGAAAAATCCTTCAATGACCCTTATCACCTACAGGTAAAACCCACTTGCTTCCTTTTGTAGTTTCATTGCATCCAATTCCAGTTTACACCTTACATTCCAGGAATACACGGAACTGTCTGAAGTTCTCTGGCTTCATGCCTTCCTATCTTAGCATATGCTGTTCCACCATTCCCTGCAACCTCATTCCATCTTCTCATCTTTGTATCTCAGCACATAGTAGTGATTAAATGCACATGGAGATAAATCACATTTGTAAGCACAGACTGCCTCAAGAAATAAAAAGCATAATGATGAAAGAATTGGAAACAATGTCATTCAAGCATCTTTAGATGAAACTGAAGATGTATTGTCAGGAAAAGATAAGACTCATGGAATGGGAAGGCACAGGCAGGGAGGGTGATATCAATGATTTTCACATTATTTAAACTGCTATTTTGACGAAGAGGAGTTAGATGAGTTTGATATAACCATACACATGGAACAAGAACTAGCTTGGACATTTCCAAGAAAGATTTAGATTCAACAGAAAAGAAAACTATCAGAAAACCAGACCTATCTGAAGAGGAGTGGGATGTTTTAAGATGTAGTGGAATAGCCAAAATATGGAAAGAGCCCAGATATCTGCCTGTCAACAGATGAATGGATAAAGAAGATGTGGTACATGCACACACAGAGGAATATTACTCAGCCATCAAAAAGAATGAAATCTTGCATTTGCAATCACACAAGTAGAACTAGAGGATATTATGCTAACAGAAATAAGTCAGTCAGTCATAGGAAGACATACCATATGATTTCATTCATATGTGGAATTTAAGAAACTAAACAGGTGAGCATAGGGGAAGGGAAGGAAAAATAAAATAAGATGAAATCAGAGAGGGAGACCAACTGTAAGAGACTCTTAACTCTAGGAAACAAACTGAGGCTTGCTGGAGGGAAGGGAGTGGGAGATGGGGTAACTAATGAGCAGTGGGAGATATATGCAACTGATGAATCTTTCGATTCTACCCCTGAAACTAATAATACACTCTATGTTAACTAAATTGAATTTAAATAAATTTTTTAACTATATTTTACAGATGAGAAAAGCGAATCCCAGAGAGATTAAATGACTTTCCAATAGGTACACAGCTGGTGAATGGTGTGGGTACAGGGTCAGGCATAGCCCAGGGCCTGTGGGCTTTGCCATTGTGCTAGATGTTTCCCCACACCACCTACAGTGTGGCTCTCAGTCTCTAAATTCTGTGTCTGTAAAGCACTAACACGTGCTTGCAACATCCGCAGCAAAGGTAAGAAGCCTAGGCCCTGCTTCCAGGAGAGCCCAGATAATTCCAAGGCCAGTCCAGGAAAGGCTTCCAGTTCCTGCCTGCTTTCCTCACAGCCAGCCTGGGATGGCAGAAGTCAGGCTGGTGTGTGAAAGATTGGGCCAGAATGCTTTCTTTCCATTCCATCATACAGAATTTGGCTCTCAAGCCCCAGATGCTTAATATCTTCTCTTTGGAACTGGCTCACAGCTGTCCCAGAAATGGCTCCCTTAGCTCAAGCTCTAATTTGGAAAACACATCAGCATTTCTCCACCCAAGTGTTCTTCTCAGATAAGCCACGCTTATGGCAGATAAGCAATTGCTAGACCCTTCTTCAGGGCTGGCTGCTCATGTTGGTGGAAGCAAATGGGCCTTAGGCTTACCTAGGTGAAGCAACTGCTGGAAAATGTCCTGTGAACACAAGATCAGTAAAGGCTCACAAAGAGGATGAGTCTATTTTCCTAGCCTCACATCAGGTTATGAGAGCTGACAAATATACATATATTTATGGGGACAATGTTTGATACGAGAACTATACCAGAAAATTTGGAACATATAGTTCCACACAGGGATTAAACATATAATCTAGAAATCCAGTGTCTGATAATTTGCAGTTCATGTCAGGTGACCTCTTGGTGGAAGGAAAATCTCCCAAAATGCCTGCTTCCAGATCTCCCAGGGAGACGGGGCTTTGGGAAGTGCCACCATCCAATGCTGAATTTAAGAAAAGGACAGAGATGGGGCTTAGTTGGTGTATATGGTTTTTCCTTTTCTCTCTCTTATGTTGTTGTTAAGCCCTGGACAATTGCCTGCATAACTTTAGGGGTCCAAACTGAAAATTCCAGGTTAGGAAAGGCTTAGAAGATCTGAGTACATAAAACATCCTGTTTTTCCTTAAAAGATTAAGAGGAACCATCATTCAGTTATGGAAAGCAAAACCTGGCATCTTTCCTGAAGACAGCGTTGAGATTAGCCTGAAAGTGCCCAGGCTTCCACACCCATTATGAGATGGGTCCACTGTGATGGATACAAGACTGAGGACATATCACAATCTTTTGTTTTATAAAAGAGCATCTTCACTAAGCCCTGCTTTGGTGATGAATTGTTCTTCACAGTGCCCCAGGGGTCACATCAGGAGAGAGTTTGAAAATGACTTTGAGAGCAAGAGCCTGAAGAAGGAAAATGAAAAGTTACTGGGGCTGAAAAGTAATGTGCAGAAAGGTTGTCTGATCAAGAGCTAGACCTATAGGCCATGTAAACTCTATTCCCATGCTCCTTCTTTTGAACTCAACTTTCAAGTCATTCTAGTGTAAAATGAGAGGAAAGGGAGAAATAATTGAAGACCCCCAAATTGGAGATCTTTGCTAATGTTAGTCTGATTTCATTGTCTAGTTTCTGCTTTGACTTAAAGCTTTTTTTTTGTTGTTCGTGGTTGGCTAGGAATGTACATTTCACGTCCCAACTTTCCAGACTCCATGGCTCCAGCCAAGCACTCAGAAGGCAATAGAAATGATCAAGAAATCCTGATCATAGAATCAATAAGGAAACAATGATGAGAATCACTAAACTAGGAAAAGAGTTTGGTTTGGGTTTAGTGTGGTGGTGGGAGGTACAAGTTTCTCATAGGTAGACTCACAGTTTGTCAGAACAGGAATAGGACTTTGGGATCACCTAACTTGCTACTTAAATTTTCACTCATTCAAAGGATATTTATCAAGCTATGCTTTATGGGCCACCTGTTATGCTAGGGTTGGGGATAAAGTGGTAGATAAGAGGTCTGTAGGCATTGTCCTCATGGAGCTTGTAATGGAAGCCAAACATGAATCAGACAATCACATAATCAATAAATAATTAAAAACTTGTTAAGAGCTTTAAGGGAAGAGAACAAGTTACGGCAAGGATCATCCTTTGGCAGGGATGGTAGAGGACGGCTTCCCTAAGAGGAAGAGAACCTTGGCAGGTGAGTGGGCAGGTAGACAAGTCCAGGCAGAGAGGTCTGTAAGTTTCAGCTGAGGAAGGTTGCCTGAACAGCTGAGGAAAGACCTATGGCTCTCCTGTCCTGCTTCATGCTTTTCCCTTGACTTTGTTCTGCCTCTTAAAAGACAGTACTGGAAGAAGATTTGGGAAACCAGTTTACTGCTTCTGTTTGAAGTATGAGGAAGCAGAAATCACTTTCACTTTCAGAGAAAGCAATTCAGGAAGCATGGTGAGAAAGGCTCTCCTGACAACTTCCCCATTTGTAAAATGGAGGAAATAATCCTCAGCCTAGCCACAGAGCAAAGGAAGGCAGGGAACTGGGCCAACAGAACAGAGGTTTTATTGTGTTTTGCTCTACTGCATTCTGTAGATACTGCTTGCTTGCTTTATTTATTTTATTTATTTATTTTTTTAAATAAAGGTTTACAATAACCCTGCACTGACCAAGTCTATTTGTGCCATTTTCACAGCAGCCTTTTGCTCATTTTGTGTCTCTGTGTCACATTTTGGTAACGTTCACAATTTTTCAAATGTTTTCACTACTATTATATTTGTTACGGTCATCTGTGATCAGTGAGATCAGTGATCTTTGATGTACTATTTTAATTGTTTTGGGGTTCCATGAACCCCACCTATATAAGATGGCAAACTTAATTAGTTAATGTTCTGTGAAACACAACAATATTGAAATTAGGCCAATTAATAACCCTACAATGGCCTCTAAATGTTTAAGTGAAAGGAAGAATCATGGGTCTCTCTCTCCCTCCCTTTAAATCAGAAGCTAGCAATGATTAAGTTTAGAGAGAAAGACATGTCCAAAGCTGAGAGGCTGAAAGCCAGACCTCTCACACCTAACAGCCAAGTTGTGAATGCAAAGGAAATATTCTTGAAGGAAATTAAAAGTGCTATTCCAGTGAATGCATGAATGATAAGAAAGTGAAACAGGCTTATCGCTGATATGAAGAAAGTTCTGGTGGCCTGGAGAGAAGATATCACTAGCCACATTCCTTTAAGCCAAAACCTAATCCAGAGCAAGGCCCTAAGTCTCTTCACTTCCGTGAAGGCTGAGAGAGGTAAGGAAGATGCAGAAGAAAAGTCTGAGGCTAGAAGAGGTTGATTCATGGGGTTTAAGGAGAGAATCCTTCTCCATAATATAAAAGTGCAAGGCGAAGCAGCAAAGTGTTGATGTAGAAGCTGCAGTGAGTTATCAGAAGATCTAGCCAAGATCATTAATGAAGGTGGCTACACTAAACAACACATTTTCAATGTTGACAGAACAGTCTCATATTGGAAGATGCCTTCTCGACTTTCATAACTAGAAAGGAGAAGTCAATGCCTGGCTTCAAAACTTCAAAGGACTGGTCGACTCTGTTAGGGGCTAATGCAGCTGATGATTTTAAGTTAAACCAATGCTCATTTACCATTCTATGGCCCACAAATATTACAATAAATATCGTCTGAGCTCTATAAATGGAAAAACAAACCTTGGATGACACCATTATCTGTTGACAATACAGTTTACTAAATATTTCAGGCCCACTGTTGAGAACTACTGCCCAGAAAAAAAAGATTCCTTTCAAAATATCACTGCTTACTAACAATATACCTGTTCACCCAAGAACTCTAATGGAGACATACAATTAAATTAATGTTTTCATGACTACAACTGAACATCCATTCTGCTGCCTGTGGATCAAAGAGTAAATTCAACTTCGAGGTTTTTGCAACTTAAGAAATACATTTTATAAAACTACAGCTCCCATCGATAGTGATTCCTCAGATGGATCTGGGAAGAGTAAATTGAAAACCTTCTGAAAAGGATTTACCATTCTAGATGCCATTTAGAACATCTGTGATCCACAGAAAGAGGTCAAAATATCAACATTAAGAAGAGTTCGGAAGAAGTTGGTTCTAACCTTCACTGCTGACTTTGAGGGGATCAAGACTTCAGAGGAAGTAATGGTGGAAAGAGCAAGAGAACTAGAAGTGGAGCCTGAAGATATGACTGAATGGCTGGAATCTTGTTGTGATAAAACTTGAACAGATGAGGAGCTGCTTCTCATGAGCAAGGACAGTGGCTTCTTGAATGGAATCTACTCCTGGTGAAGATGCCATGAAGACTGCTGAAATGACAGCAAAGGACTTAGAAATATTACATAAACTGATAGAGCAGCAGCAGAATTTGAGAGGATGGACTCCAATTTTGAAAGAGGTTTTATTATGTGGAAAATGTTATCAAAGAGTATCACAAGCTGTAGAGAAATTGTTCATGAAAGGAAGAGTCAATCAATGCAACAAATGTCATCATTATCTTATTTGAAGAAATTGCTACAGGCATCCCAACCTTCAGCAACCACCACTCTGATCAGTCAGTGGCCATCAATGTGCAGGCAAGACCCTTTACCAGCAAAAAGACAACAACTTGCTGAAAGCTCAGACGATGGTTGGCATATTTTAGCAATACTATTTTTAAATTAATGTATGTACATTGTATTTTTTAGACATAATGTTAATACATACTTAATAGACTACAGCATAGTGTAAACATAATTTTTATATGTATTTGACACCAAAAAATAAATTTGGGTCATTCTATTACAATATTCACCATATTGTGGTGGTCTGGAACTGAACCTGCAAATGTCTCTGAGGTATGCCTGTTCTGCTCTGCTGGATCTTTTAGAGACCACTTTCATCACCAAGCATTTGATTGACTCGATACAACTGAATAGGGATTTGCGGCCCCACATAACATGCCACCAACACAGGAAGCCTAGATGGAAAGAGATGTCCCACCAATCTCAAACCTGGATAAGGTTCTAAAATGAGGCAGACCCCATTCTTAATGCAGTCAGCACTTCCTGATGGAGTTACTGGTGGTTTTGTTGTCGACTCAGGACTCTGCAATGTGTCAGGGCATTTTAAAGAAGTCATATCCCTGTGTCCAAGTCTGAGGGAGGAGTCAGGACTGTCCCCAATATAGGCCACACCCAGGAGTTTAGAAAACAATTCTTTGATTTAAGCTGGATATCCTCTCTTTGCAGAATGGTGGGCAGAAAAACATGCGGCTTAATCCAGAAGTCTGATTAGCTGGATGATGCTCAACTGAGAGTTTGGTCCCACAAAGTGTGGTATGCTTTCTGTACTTTCCAACAAACTTTTAACCAAATTTAAAGAAAATGACATAGTCATTACATGGTGAGCCAATTCTAAGCTTCCTCACTAGCCTCACCTCAGAACTGGATGCTGTCTAAAAGGAATATATTTCCATTAAAACAGGTGCTCAAGTAGATTATTGTCCCTACCATGCCCATTAAGCCCCATGCTGTCCCTAGACTTGAATCACCTTGGACCTGGGACACAGACATTGAAGAAGTTTAGATAAAATTCCAACATCTCCCAGGAAGATAATCTAGAATGAGGCTTTCCCTCTTCAGCTACTTCTTTCTAAGTTTCCCCTGGTAGAAATGTTATCAGAGGATCTCTCCTTCTCTAACAAAAAGCAACTGGTATACCCAGACAGTAGAAAGCTCTTCTTCTAAGGGCCAAGTTTGCCTTTCTCCAGGCTACTACACAGAACTTTGCATCCCTTACTGGTGAACCTATTGAGCACCTATGAAATACCCTGCTAATTGCAGGGCGGGGGAGAAAACGGTGGGGGAAAAAGACAGTGCAGTGCAGTGGTTAAAGCATATGGACCCCTGGAGCCAAAAGCCTGGGTTGAATCCTGGCTCCACCACTCCTCAGACAAGTGACCTTGGACAAGATGTTTGATCTCATCTTAATGTAAGGATGATGATAGTACCTACCTCACAAAGTTGCTGTGAAGACTAAACAAGTCAGTTCACAACAAATACTCAGAACAATGTGTCACTGGTAGTAAACACCATTATTATTGTAGGCATGGTCAGGCTATCAGTGGAACTCTAAAACAGATTAAAATTTATTTAACACAGAATCTGTTAAAATGCAGATTCTGTTTCAGGCCATGTGGGGTGGAGCTTGAATTCTGCATTCTGACCAGGTCTGGGTGACACTGAAGCTGTTGCTCCACTGACCACACTTTGGGAAGCAAGGCCGTAGAGCATGTTGGTCATCCTGGGAGGTCAAGACAATCTCATCCAGCCTTGCTGAAGTATGAGATGCTCTTAAGCAGGTATTGGATTTTCATTGGGGTAGGGTGATCCTTGTCACATCACTCTTGTCAGGTAATTAGTGTGACCAGTAAAGTGCGTGGAGTCAGCATTGGATACAGAAACTACACACACTAATTGATATCAGCGTCCTATAGGATTCTTTAAAAAATAAAATAAAAATACAATTTTTATTTTATTTTATTTTTCTAGACAGAGAGACTTACACCTACACTGCGCTGCTGGGAGCAGAAGTGATATATGCTAGTGTCTCCTTCCAGTAACAATAAAATCTCTCTAACAGAGTTATGGAAAGGACTTGGATGATTGTGACCCAATCCTGCAACATTACAGGAAGGAAGAGCTCTGCGTCAATTTTCCCTCTTCATAGTGCAGCCTGGTAATATCATTTCCACTCTTACCAAGCTTGCATCTTTAAAGGTTACTTATGGCCACCAACTGGCCAAGCCATGCCTTTGCCATAGCCATTATGTTCATTGGCCTCTTTGATGCCATTGATTACTCCCTTCTTTCTGAAACTCTCTCCCCCCTTGTGTCTGTGATGGGTGTACACCTGTAGTTCTTCCGCATCCACAGTTAGTTCTTTGCTTTCTTTCTCCTCCCTCCTTTCTGTATTCTTTTAATCTGGAGAATATTATGAAGACAAAGAAATGCAGTTGCTGGCCATGAACAGCTGTAAGCTAGATGGAGAGAGAGGCAGACATGGAAACAGCTAATTGCAGAAATGGGTGACAATGTTCCTAAGAATTTTGTCCAAAGAACTGTGGGAGCATAATGGAGGGAGAGGAATGTACTTGTGAGCTGTGTCAGTGGATGAAGCTTCCTTCTGCTCTTTTATTCAGTAAGTCTTCCACCCCTTATGTGGCTGTGTCTAACTCTGGTTTTCTCAGGAAATTCATTCACTTCCTCCTAAAGGCTCAGAGTTGGTCCTCATCTTCCAAAGTCATCCCTTATTGATGTTTAAAAATGAATGCTGTTGGGTGGCTCAGTGGGTTAAGCCTCTGCCTTCGGCTCAGGTCACGATCTCAGGGTCCTGGGATTGAGCCCCACATTAGGCTCTCTGCTTGGCGGGGAGCCTGCTTTCCCCCCTCTCTCTGCCTGCCTCTCTGCCTACTTGTGATCTCTCTTTCTCTGTCAAATAAAATAAAATAAAATCTTTTAAAAAAAATGAATGCTCCAGAAATTGGCATTTCTGGTTGTGACTACCATCATCATCAACAACATCAGGTTGTGATTATTGGTCTAAAGCTTACTTCTGATTCGCATGAACTAGCTTGGACGGCTAGAAATAAGAGGTGTGATAAATCTCACAGATCATATCAATATGACTCTTTATCTTGATTAATAGTTTTCTTATGTATAGATCATGTTTTGTGCCTTCATTTGGCCAATGGTGTTTTTTTTTTTAAGATTTCATTTATTTATTTGACAGAGATCGCAAGTAGGCAGAGAGGCAGGCAGAGAGAGAGAGAGAGGAGGAAGCAGGCTTCCTGCCGAGCAGAGAGTCCAATGAGGGATTCAGTCCGAGGATCCTGAGACCATGACCTGAGCCTAAGGCAGAGGCCTAACCCACTGAGCCACACAGGTGCCCCGGCCAATGGTTTTACATTGGTTTTTAATGGTTTACAAGCTTATAGTAAAAAATATATTAAGAAATATAGGAAACTAGGAAGACAGGTAGTTCTTTCTTGGGTTAAGGAGGAAGTTTATCACACTGAGAGGTTCAAGGGTGCCTGATGCATTTTCTTAATTGGAAAAGTGCCTTCCTATGAAGGGAAGAAGAACTCTAGTCTAGATAGCTTTCCTAGAGTCTCAAGTTTTATTATTTTTTACATGTTCTTATTAAAATGTTGTTATTCATTAGAGGGTTTCATTTCTTTTTAATTTAACCTTTCCATATTAATAAATTTGTGCATGTCACAAGTGGTTTGATGAACACCAAAGGGGGACTGTTGTCCTAGGAAAGGAATGGCAAATATTCTGTTGCCTAATAAATTAAAAACTGTAAGAATAATTAAAATATCAACCTTCATGTTGAATTAATCTTTTGTATTAGCAATATGGGTTGGAAAGAGAACCTCAGAGAAAAAAAAGTATTAAAAAAATTCCTGACATTGAAAGAAAACAAATAAGGCAAAATGGAGACAGGATGTTCCAAAGCGAACAATAATGATAATATCAGTTACCATTTCTTGAGGACTCAGCCTGTGCTGGTTACTGTGCTAAGTGCTTTACATATATCATTTCATTTCTCCAATGATCTTGGTAGAGATAAATGAATTGAGAATTGGGCAAGACAGATAACTTGTCTAATATGACGCATCTGGAGCTGGAATTAAAAGCTAAGCTGAGTTTACTTTAAAACCTCAACCGTTAGCTACTATTCAGGCAAAAAGGCAGATATACTGCACTACTCTCTGACCCTGTGCTGTGGCAGATGTTATTATCCATCATGGCCTCTTTTCCTCCTGTCCCAGATGGGGCCTTGCAATTCCTCTCAACAACATCTCTCTCATGACAACTCTAATCCATTGGGAGTCATTGGGATCATGATTTGCCACCTCTATCTATGCTGCCCCCCTACTGGTGACCAACTCTATCTTTCCGCTACAGGCAAGATAGGAAACAGGCTTCTTTCGGCACTTGCCAATGATGTAGATGCCTGGGCCTGCACTTTTTCTTTTGCTTTAAACCTTTTTGGGAAAAACTGTGACGTACAGCATGCATATAGAAAAGTGAAAAAAAGATAGAGGTTACAGAGTATAATTTATCACAAAATAAAACCACATAACTCTCACTCGGGTCAAGAAATAGAATATCACCAGCTCTATAGAAGTCCCACTCATGCCCCCACCTGGTAGTACCCCCTCCTACATCTAGGTAAACACTATATTATGCTTCAGTGTCATGTTAAAAAGTATTTTTTTAACCAAAAAAAAAAAAAAATCATGCATCTATCAAAAGGAGTAGGAAAAAAATTTTCATTAAATTCAACATTTATTCTCCAATCTTTTACATTGTTTTCTGCATTTCCCATTCTTTTGATTCTCTATGATTCATTCTCAGTATTTTCCCCTCATCTCTCAATAATTCAACTGTTCTGTTTTCAGCTGTACTAAATCTTTTTAAAACTATTTACTGCATGTTTCATATTTGCTGTTGTATTTTCCATAACTAACCTTACATTTGGCTCTTTTCCAATATCTTCTGGTTTTCTGGAAAATAATCTACCTTGTCTTTGATATTTTTGAATATAATAAATATAAATATTTTCAAGTCTATATCTGATAATTCCAATATCTGGATCCCCTTTGGGCTTATTTCTATTGTCCACAGTTTCTACTCATTTTCATTCCTGTTGTCTTGTCTTTCTGTGTGCCTAGTTATTTTGTATTGTGGGTTAGACCTTATTTTTGTAAAATTGTTTTTCAAAATAACTTGAGAACTTTGATGATGTTATCTTTCTCCAAAGAAGACTGATATTTGTTTTTTATAGGCATTTTTTTCAAGTTTCAGAAAAGAGATTTAGATTATTTTATTCAGCCTTTCTAGTTTTCCTCAGTAGGACAGTGATCTAAATTACCTCATGTGTCATTTCGGAATGCAAAAGTCATCTAGGGAAAAGTCATGTAGGGGCGTCCCTTCATTACAATTTTCCCTACTACCACCACCACCTCAGATCCAGGTAACTGGGACTTTGAGTGAATGGACATAGTAAAAATGGGTTGGAAAACCTCTGCTACTCGAATAAATGCTAGGCCCTGGAGAGAGCTGATTGGAGTGAAGTTTCTGTGGACTGGCTAAATACAGAGTGAAATACCCTAATAAGATTAAACAGGAGGGAGTGATGATTTGGCTCCTGATTCTTACTCCTTTCAGAAATGTGTAAAAGTGCAGATTTTAGGAAAATTGAAAAATGTCTTCATGATTCAGGTGGCAAATGGGACATGCTTACTATAGAGTCATCGAGTTGGATGAGTACTCTGATAGTCTTGATTATATCCCTCTCTTTATCCAACAAACACTATGATACCCAGGCAACTCACAGCTTTCTCTTCCCCAGCTGTTTCTGAGGTGGAGTTTAACAAACAAGTTTGTTTATTGATGCCAACTTATGGTGACTCTACACTAAAGTCAATCTTTCTATGAAATTCAAACAAAATGTTCTTCGGATTCCAGACTTATTTATTTCCCATTCTGGCTCAGTCACTAGAGAATCAATAGAAGCTTTGGCACTGATCAAATCTTCTTCATAGGAGAAAATCTCCAAGCATTATGCTTAGTGTTTTGTTTTGTTTAAAGAGATTTCAGATTTACTGGAAAAAATTCCAGACTATTTTGTCTTCTACCTCTAATAGCTGTGTGACCTTGGCAGTTATGTCATCTTATTGGGTCTAGGTTTCAACATCTTTAAAAGTGACTCTTTAAAAGTGAATATTGGATGAGAAAGCCCACTCTGGATCTAAAATTTGCTGGGTTATTTTCTAATTATCTTAAGAAAGATCTAGTACCTTTTCTTCTTCCAACTATCACTGTGCCTTATATATAGTCCTCAGTAAATGTGTGACAAATGAATTAATACATAATTTTTTATAATATAACAGAATTATATTATATATTACATAAGAAATAATGTCATATATAATTTATGTAACATTTGGGAAATACTTTACATCTGCTAACATAGTAATCATTAATTTTGAGATTTAAAAATCAAGTACACTTCCATTACTAGCTATTTTGAAGAAACTAGTAGCAGATGAGCCCTTCTACCATAAACATTAAAAAACTGGGCAAAGGGGCGCCTGGGTGGTTCAGTGGATTAAGCCGCTGCCTTCGGCTCAGGTCATGATCTCAGGGTCCTGGGATCGAGCCCCACATCGGGCTCTCTGCTCCGCAGGGAGCCTGCTTCCTCCTCTCTCTCTGCCTGCCTCTCTGTCTACTTGTGATCTCTCTCTCTGTCAAATAAATAAAATTTTAAAAAAATCTTAAAAAAAAAACAAAAAAAAACAAAAAAAAAACTGGGCAAAAATATGAGGTAATTATTTTCAGAAAGTGGACATAAAGCAGCACAAGGCTATAATCCTGAGAGAATTGAAACTCATGAGGTAAACACCACAATTCTGTGACTGGCAACAATTTCCTCACTGTAGCACCAAGAGCTATAGTCCAAGCAGACAGACCACAGCAACCTCACTGATTTGAGAAGGCAGAGATCAGATCAGAATTTGGGCAGCTGTAGTGGTTGTGGTGTGACATCAGAGAGGAGGCAGCTGGGTAGATAAGTAGCTCTAGAAGTTTGTGAAAGTGTTGCCTGTGTGTCCCTGGCTTAGTGTTGGGTCATGCCTGTGCACAGTGAGACCACTGAGGGCTATCAAATAACAGCTGTTATAGGGCAAAGGAGAGAATAATACTACAGGTTAAGCAGTGCTGAGGAAAGAGCAGTGTCTATAGGATGGCATTCTGGGTCTGCCATAGTGGAGAGGTCTAGTTAATATTGTATTAATACCCTTGGAAACTAACTGAGACACTAGAAAGTACACCTGGAATAAGTAATCTACCCTAAAGTAAGGCTAATACTTTAAAGAGTCTGGTGGGTATTAAGGAGGGCACATATTCATGGAGCACTGGGTGTGGTGCATAAACAATGAATCTTGGAACACTGAAAAAATAAAAAAAATTAAGAAAGAAAATATTTAAAGAATTAAAGGAAAGCATATTAAAAGAATTAAATAAATATATGGGTTTAAAGAGAGAACAGATAGGGAATTTCACAGATAAAATGAAAACATAGAAAGAAATCAAATGGAGATCCTATAAAGAGTAACTGAAATGAAAAATTTATTGAATACATTTAATGAAGATGAGGACAGCAGAGGAAAAAGTGAGTTAACTGGAAGAATAATGAGTAGAAATTATTTGATCTATGAAACACACAAAAAATAAAACAACCTGAAGAAAACGGAACAAAGCCTCAGGGACCAATGAGATAATATAAAATCACTTAACATAAGTATAAATTGTAGTCTTAGAAAAGGAAGCATGAGATTGGAGGAAAAAAACATAGATATTTGAAGAAATAATGTCCTCAAATTCCCCAAACTTGATGAAAGCCTTCAATTTATGAATGAATCTGAAAAGTTCAGCGAACTTCAAGTAGGAAAAATATAATTAAAACCTCAAGAGAGAGAGTCAAGTATCATATGGTCTCACTTATTTGTGGAGCATAACAAAGAACACGGTGGACATGGGGAGATGGAGAGGAGAGGGAGTTGAGGGAGCTGGAAGGGGAGATGAACCATGAGACACTATGGACGCTGAAAAACAACCAGAGGGTTTTGAAGGGGCGGGGTGGGGGGGTGGGAGGTTGAGGAACCAGGTGGTGGGTAATAGGGAGGGCACGTACTGCATGGAGCACTGGTGTGGTGCAAAAACAATGAACACTGTTACCCTGAAAATAAACAAATAAAAAAAAAAGAAAAAAAAAAAGAAAACCACAAGAGACATTGTAGTTAACTGCTAAAAGCCAAAGACAGAACTTCTAGAAAGCAGTCAAGATAAAAAAAGAAACATGTACAGGGGAACCAATGATAATATCAATGACTTTTCATCAGAGACAATGGAGGCCAGAGAAAATGAAATAGGATCTTTACAGTTCTGAGAGAAAAAAAAATGTGTCAAACAGGATTGTATATCCAGCTAAAATATTCCTCAAAAAAGAGGATGGCATAAAGACATTTTCAGATAAACAAAAGCAGAGAGAATTCTGATCTCTGGTCTGAGCAACAGATCTGGGTTATATAAATCCTAGGGGATGTCCTTCAGGATGAGGGGAAATGAAACCAGAGGGAAACTAGGAATTGATTCTCTAATTTCCCTTTCTGTATTTTCATTGTTAGTGTATAAGAAAGCCACTGATTTCTGTACATCAACTTTGTATCCTGCCACGTTACTGAATTGCTGTATGAGTTCTAGTAGTTTGGGGGTGGAGTGTTTTGGGTTTTCCATATAAAGAATCATGTCATCTGCAAAGAGAGAGAGTTTGACTTCTTCGTTGCCAATTTGGATACATTTTATTTCTCTTTGCTGTCTGATTGCTGTTGCTAGGACTTCTAATACTATGTTGAACAAGAGTGGTGAGAGTGGGCATCCTTGTCATGTTCCTGATCTCAATGGAAAGGCTGTAAGCTTTTTCCCATTGAGGATGATATTTGCTGTGGGTCTTTCATAGATAGATAGGAGTTCAGGAATGTTCCCTCTATCCCTATACTTTGAAGCGTTTTCATCAGGAACGGATGCTGGATTTTGTCAAATGCTTTTTCTGATCAATTGAGAGGACCATGTGGTTCTTCTCTCTTCTCTTATTGATTTATTCTATCACATTGATTGATTTGCGAATGTTGAACCATCCTTGTAACCCAGGGATGAATCCCACCTGGTCATGGTGGCTAATCTTTTTAATGTGCTGCTGGATCCTGTTTGCTAGGATCTTGTTGAGAATCTTAGCATCCATATTCATCAGTGATATTGGTCTGAAATTCTCCTTTTTGGTAGGATCTTTGCCTGGTTTGGGGATCAGGGTAATGCTGGCTTCATAAAAAGAGTCTGGAAGTTTTCCTTCTGCTTCAATTTTTTGAAACAGCTTCAGGAGAATTGGTGTTATTTCTCTTTGAAAGTTTGGTAGAATTCCGCAGGGAATCCGTCAGGTCCTGGGCTCTTGTTTTTTGGGAGGTTTTTGATCACTGCTTCAATCTCGTTACTAGATATTGGTCTATTCAGGTTGTCAATTTCTTCCTGGTTCAATTTTGGGAGTTTATAGCTTTCCAGGAATGCATCCATTTCATCTAGGTTGCTTAGCTTATTGGCATATAACTGTTGGTAATAATTTCTGATGATTGTTTCTACTTCCTTGGTGTTAGTTGTGATCTCTCCCTTTTCATTCATAATTTTATTAATTTGGGCCTTCTCTCTTTTCTTTTGGATTAGTGTGGCCAATGGTTTATCGATCTTAATGATTCTTTCAAAAAACCAGCTTCTAGTTTCATTGATACATTCTACTGTATCTCTGGTTTCTACCTCATTGATCTCTGCTCTAATCTTGATTATTTCCCTTCTTGTGTGTGGAGTTGGTTTGATTTGTTGTTGATTCTCCAGTTCTTTAAGGTGTAGAGACAGCTGGTGTATTCTGGATTTTTCAATTTTTTTGAGGGAGGCTTCCCTATGACCCCACAATTGCACTACTGGGCATTTACCCCAAAGATACAGATGTAGTGAAAAGAAGGGCCATCTGTATCCCAATGTTTATAGCAGCAATGGCCATGGTCGCCAAACTGTGGAAAGAACCAAGATGCCCTTCAATGGACGAATGGATAAGGAAGATGTGGTCCATATACACGATGGAGTATTATGCCTCCATCAGAAAGGATGAATACCCAACTTTTGTATCAACATGGACGGGACTGGAAGAGATTATGCTGAGTGAAATAAGTCAAGCAGAGAGAGTCAATTATCATATGGTTTCACTTATTTGTGGATCATAACAAATAACATGGAGGACATGGGGAGAGGAAGAGGAGAAGGGAGTTGAGGGAAATTGGAAGGGGAGATGAACCATGAGAGACTATGGACTCTGAAAAACAACCTGAGAGTTTTGAAGGGGCAGGGGGTGGGAGGTTGGGGGAACCAGGTGGTGGGTAATAGGGAGGGCACGTACTGCATGGAGCACTGGTGTGGTGCAAAAACAATGAATACTGTTACGCTGAAAAGAAATAAAAAAAATTAATTAAAAAAGAAATTATCTGTAAAAAAAAAGAAGGAAGCTAGGATCTGTAGATCATGATTTACTTTAAAGATAACTGACTGCTTAAAGCAATATATATATATATATATATATATATATAAACACTGTAAGATGGGGTTTAAGTATATGTATAAGTAAAAAGAGACACATAACAATCACAGAGGATGGGGGTTGGGTAAATGAAATACTATTGTTAGGTTATTACATTTGTGATGATACACAATTCAGATGTATGAATTTTATTGAATGTAAATTATACTTCATTAAAGTTAATTTTTAAAAATCAGTTGTAGAAGTTCCCCTTCCTCTAACTAGTCCAACTTGGAGTCTGACATAGGTAAAGAGTTGAACCCACAGGAATATGAATAGCTAATATTTGCTGAACGCTTCTTATCTATGGAGCATATTTCTAAATGCTTTATGAGCATTTATTTATTTAATCTTCACAAGAACTCCATGAAGTAAATGCGGTTTTTAAAAAAAATTTTATTTACTTATTTGACAGACAGAGATCACAAGTAGGCAGAGAGGCAGGCAGAGAGAGAGGCGGAAGCAGGCTCCCTGCTGAGCAGAGAGCCCAATTCGGGGCTTGATCCCAGGACCCTGGGATCACGACCTGAGCCGAAGGCAGAGGCTTTAACCCACTGAGCCACCCAGGTGCCCCAGTAAATGCAGTTTTAACCCCCATTTTATAGGTTAGGAAACTCAGGCATATAGCTAATAAGTGGTGGCTCTGGGAATTTGAACTCAGGTAGTGGAACTCCACTGTCTATGTTCTCACCTACTAATTGTCATGGATCAGCAGCAGGGAACAAACCAAGAATAACAGGTACCTGGGGTTCATGCTCTGTATATCGATCATTTCATGGGACACTGACCCCACTGTATCTTCATTTTCTAACCCCTCATTTTTTCCTTCCAGCGCTTGTAAAGCATGTGTCACTTATAAGCCTAAGTGGCCTTTATTATTATCATTATTTTAAATTAGGTTACAGTCATCTTGTTGCTGGCTGTTATTTCATGTTTAGGGACCTCCAGGAAAGGGCCAGGCACAAAACAGAATTAATCATGGAGCTTCCTGAATTTAAGAAGCTCTCTCTTCTTCTATGAGCTGCCACCTGCCATAATCCTGGGCACATGATCAGTGTTTAATAAATATTATTGACTAGGAGACCTGGGTGGTTCAGTCAGTTAAGCATCTGCTTTTGGCTCAGGTCATGATCCCAGGGTCCTGGGATTGAGCCCCATGTCGGGCTCTCTGCTCAGGAGGGAGCCTGCTTCTTCTCCCTCTGCCTGCTGCTCTGCCTGCTTGTGCTCTCTCTCTGTCAAATAAATAAATAAAATCTTTATAAATAAATAAATAAATAAATAAATAAATAAATAAATAGTGTTGACTTACTTCTCCCACCTTTGGCCTGATTGCTAATGTCCTGGGAGCTGAAAGATAGAAGGGGTTTGCCAAAGTTCCTGCCCTATCGATGACTACATGTAGAATTATTGATTAAGAAAAGAAATTCTCAGGTTACTTCTGTTCTCTGCCACTGAAGTATAGGATGATACAGCTCAGAAGAATTCTAGGTTGAATACAGTCTAGCCCTTTCATTTTCCAGATGAGAAAACTGAAGGTCAGAGTTTAAACAGTAAGGTCACTGGCCAGACTTAGATCCCTGTTTTCTTCACCTGAAGACCTGGAGTGCCTCCCACTTTTCTCCAAGTCCCAGGTTGGAATGGTTCCATTTCTCATCAGCCTCTGAAACCAAGGAGGTTCACCGGCCATCGAAACATAAATAAACCAACATCCTATTAATTGTCCTCGTCTTGAAAGCCATATGGAGCACCCTGATGGGAAATGTACCCCCCTCCAAACCACAGCAACCTGTGTCCTACCGGGAGTATTCCTGACTTGGAAAATAGTCTGAACCCATCTCTGTTCATTATTCTGGGAGAAGCGCTTGGGACTGTATTTGCCTATCTATAAATTAGGGATAATGTCCCTGCCTTCCTGGACCACCGGGCTGATTAATCAGCCAATAAATCCTTTGCAGTCTGTCTGAAAGCCTTGCACTGATGCTGAATATTGCTTTTAGTTGGTGGTAACCCTACCATTTATCACCACCTACATTTTGTTCTTAAATCAAAAAGGGACATTTTCATCACAGGGGAATGTCTGTGCTTTCTTTTAATAATTACGAGAAGTTATTGTGTGATTGAATGCATTCTTTGTCATTATTATTTTTTAAGCTAGTGTATATACAACATCAAATAATAGAGATTTCCCTGGTTTAGTCAGATACTGTTATTGATATTCAATAATCTCTCAGTGAAACACCATGGCAACCGGGCCTGGAACTTTTGAAATATGCTCGTTGTTTAAAATAACTTGTTTTGCTGCATTTGGGTCGTCTTCCTTTCCTTACTACCTGATGCCATGGCTCATTGCAATCCATAATGTCTCTCTTCAAGAGGTGGATTTAAAGGTATCTCTGTTGCTAGAAACTCCTGGAGCTTGAGAGGTAAAACCTTATCCCCATCCATGGAACATTCATCACTAAGCTCACCTTTGTAGATAGAGAAACTGAGGCAATGTGAAGCCGGGAACAGAGAGGTTGGGTGCAGAGCTGCCGTTGTAACTGTGCCCCTGACCTCCTCTTCTGGGGCATCAAGAGATCCCAAATCAGAGGAGGGGTGCCGTAGTGGAATCATGCTGGGTGACCTGGGAGAGGGTGGGTGTCAACTCCCATCTGCCTTGAACATGACAGGTTTGGGGGGGCTGGGGCGGGACCCTGTTCTAAATTCTGTTCTGTTTCTGGTACGCCAGGAATGTCAACACCAGGGAGCTGACATCAGACTCCTCAGAGCAAAGCAGGCCAGCTAACCTGTCTGGAAAGTTAAGAGGCTGTGCTGTTTATAGCTGTCCTCCCTAGGGTCCGCTCTGTGTTGGTGAACGCAAGCCGGCAGGCTGCCTGGAGCGGGAAAGTGGGAGGGAGCACTGACATTCCCTCAGGCTTCCCTCTTGGGGTGTCTGTGAACCAATGTGTGCGAGGGAGCTCTGGGAACCCCAAAGACTGTACAAAACTGTACATCCCATCATGACGTCCATCAGTCTTCTTACAGGTGGTGTAGAAATTGAGTCCTGTCTGCCTGCCACCAGGGAGCTGTGTGACCTTAAGAAGGTCATTTAAGATGTCTGGTTGCAGTGTTCTCATCTGTAAAATGGAAACTTGGTTGGATCAGATTATCTAAAGTCCTTTCCCACTCAGATGTTCCTCAGGAATGGCACCATGAGAGGAATGCAGAGAACAAGGTTTCCTGTTTTAGTAAAAGAAAGTGGCAGAGGAGGGACCTAGAAGATGCTGCAGACAGGACTTCTGCACGGGATGGGCAGTGGGATGGGCAGCTTCTGGTCCCTCCTAAGGAGAAGTAGAGAGAGGAATGGACTTAGGCACCTGCCCCTGTCCTTGTATCAAGCAGCCTTGTAAGTGGTTTAAGGTCCCTCATTTTGGTTTTAGATCCCCTTAGGGATTTAAGATCCCCTTGGGACAAAAGGGATGAAAAGGCAGAGAAAGCAAATTAGAAAGTGAGGGGGAGAAGAGGGCCAAGTCCAAGAAAATGAAAGGGAAGAGAAAGCCGAGAGTGGAGAAACAAGAGGCCTGCTACTGGCAAGGGCAGCCAGCTGGTGCAGAGTGGAAGAGCATGTGGAAGGGGGAAAGAGACGCAGAGGCTAGGTAGGTCAGGCTCTTCAAGTCACAGATAGAACAGAGATCCAGAACCAACCAACCTGCCTAAAGTCCCTGAGCTAGGTGGGCGGGACAGAAGGGCTGGAGCCTGAATCTTCTGTCCACTTCAGGCTTGAGCTCTTCTGCCTCACCTGCAGCATGCTGGCACATTATGGGATTGCCACATGAACCGAAGAAAGGGAGGTCTGGGAAGCTGGTGACATGGGTAGAGGAAAGAGCAGGAACTGGGGAGAGGACAATGTGCATGCAAGCCTCTGCTCTGACTAATGGGTCTTCTCTGGGACACAGGTTTCAAAATCTGTAAATTTCAGATTTGCAAATATCAGCTCTAGACAGGCGTTCTCTCATCCAATCTGGAATGTGAAGTGTCCTTAAATACAGAGAGGGAGCTGCTGCTGGGACCATCTCTGGTACCTGAGCCCTCGTCCTCCCTAGCAGTGCAAGCACCCCCCTGGGAACCCTGTCCCGGGAGCAGGAACAGTGACTGCAAATCCGCTGTGGCCCACCTTACCGAAGAGCAAATTCTAGGTAGGATGGCATAACTTCTTTTGAAGCATCGAAGTGTAAAAACACTCCAGAAAGTTGTTTTTAGCAGCTCTAATGTGCCCCCAATGGGTCTGATTAACTGGCAGCGTTTGCTATTCAGTGTGGCCAATTTCACAGTTACTAATCCCCAGGAGGGGGGATAAGCCATTTCGGGGGAAAAAAACTGCATTATGGGATGAGTGTAGTTCACCTGGGTACCTGGGCACTCCAGTGAGTTTTTAACTTTTGCAGCAGGAAGTTTTGGGTCAAGAATGCACTCTCTCAACAGCACTAAAAGCAGTGTGGTAGGTGTTGCATAGTATGAGGTCTCTGGTGGAGAGCTCAGAGAGTGGCTTGCCCTGAACCTGGCCTCCGGGAGGGAGGCTGGCCAGAGTGGGAGAGGGGAGCTTGCTCTGGTCTACTTCTGACCCCAGCTTTGCCACCAGTTAGCTGTGTCCAGGGTGGGCCACCGAACCTCCCTGGAGTCTAAGATCTGCCATCCATTCTGATACTCTTGGAGGAGATTCCTGAGGCATTTTGCTGTCTCTCTGCACTGCAGTCTTTTGAATGCTTCCAGTGGAGAGGAAAGAACTGAGTCTATTTAGAAAACCACCTTCCTGTCCTGGAACCCAGGACCCACTGCAGTCTGTGCCGACCCGCATCACCCGGTTCTCACCGCATCCTCTTCGGTGGTGGACTGGTCCATACAGAGACCTACGTGCTGGTCTGGGCTGTGACCCAAAAAAGTGAGGTTTCCACCCCGAATGGCCTTTCATCTCCATCCCTACATCTTCTACCAGAAACTTAAGTCTTGTTTCAAATACCGTCTCCTCATAAAGCTTTTCTGGGCTGCCATAGTCCCCGGGAAACACGCCCCTTGGATCTACTTCATTTTCCCACATATAATGCCTTTCTAGTAGTTTTTGGTCTCCTGTAGCTATTTAACTCTTAAATATTCTTTACTGTTTCAAGTGTATCTCTTTTGGAGTGCCTGGGAGGCTCAGTCGGTTAAGCATCCAGCTCTCGGTTTTGGCTCAGGTCACGATCTCAGGGTCACGGGATTGAGCTTTGCGCTCAAGAGTCTACTTCAGATTCTTTCTCCCTTCCCTCTGCTCCTTCCTGCTTGTGCTCTCCCTTTCTCTCTAAAATCAATGAATAAAATCTTAAAAAAATAAAGTATATCTGTTTTGTCTTGATAGTGATTTTGTCGTGTACTTGGATTTTACATGCCTCACGTATCATGAGATGGGATACGCTGTGATGTAACCGCTACCATTTAACTGAGCACTTACTATAAGCAAGATGCTGTATGAGGGCTTTGTATGCATTAACACCTTTAGTTTTTCTAACACCATATGAAATAGGTTCTACTGTTATTTCCATTTTACTGAGGAGGAAGCTAAGGCACAGAAAGTCTTAGTAACTTCTTCAAGGTCACAGAGTGAGTCAGTGCAGAAGCCAGGCAGTCTGATTCAAGAGCTCTTGCTCAAAACCACTTTGTCTTGTCTCTTCTGGCACCTTTTATCTCGTATCCAATCAACAGATACGTGTTGGCTGGTTGGTGTTGATTTGTTTTCAAGAAACAGTTCTAATCTGACCAAGAAACAATAGGAAGAAAGGGTTTTACGCCTCTTCTCACTTCTCAATTAGGAAGCAAACCCTTGTTTAAGAGTGTTTTCTATTCTGTGTGATTCCAGAAATGACGCTTTTAACTGAGAAAGAACTAATCTTACAAAAACTCAGACCATAGGGAAAGCATGTCCCATGAAAAGTCTCTAAGCATCAAGTATGTTAACAGATGGGGAGAGCAGACCTCTCTGGTAAGATGACACTTCTGTGGAGACTGACCATGTGAGCAGGCCAGACCAGCAGAGAGTTGGGGAAAGGGCATTGTGGACACAAGAAGCAGCAAGCGTGAAGGCTCCATGATGGTAGTGGGTTTGGAGTGTTGGAAGTGTGGCAAGGAGGTCACAGAAGCTGGCAAGATGGGACAGATAGAAGGGAAGGGGGGAGGGAGATGGTTTCAGAGAGGAGGGCAGTGAGACCATGTAGGGCCCTGTGGGACTCTCTCACTCATCAGTGAGTGAGGGGAGACTTGGGGGGCTCTGAGCACAGCTGTGATGTGTATTTTACGAGGATTTGTATTTCAAAAAGACCACGTTGGTTACTGTGTTGAGAATAAGCTGTGGCAAAAGGTAAGCATGGAAACAGAGAATCCAGTTAGGAAGCTACGATAACGATCAAGGTGAGAGGTGTTGGTGATGATCAAGGTGAGAGGTGGCTGGTGCTGGAGGTGGTAGGAAAGAGGGAGTTTCTTGAAGGTATGCCCAAGAGAATTTCCTGAGGGACTGCCTACAAAGGGTGAGAGAAAGTAATAAGTCCAAGATTTTTGGCATGTGTAACTGGAAGGATGAGGTTGACATTGACCAAGACAGGAAAGACTTTGGGAAGACTGGAAGTTCTGTTATGGATGTGGTAAGTTTGAGATGCTTAGACAGCAAATGAAAGGACTGGAATAAGCAGGGAGGTATACAAGTCTGGAGCTTAGAACAGAGGTTAGAACTGGTACATAGAGTTCATAGTTATTAGAAGACATATAAGAGATATTTAATGTCAGAAGGCTCAGGATATTTAATGCCAGATACTCAGAAACTAAGTATCCCTGAAATAGAGAAGAGATCTGAGGACTGAACCTGCAGCTCTGCGATGCTAAGAGGATGAGAACGTGAGGGTAAGTCAGCAAGCAATTCTGATAAGGAAAAGCCAAAGAAGAAAGAACAGTATCCTGGTAGCTAAGTGGTGATGGTGGTTCAAAGACAAGGGATGATCAGCTGCATCCAATCCTACAGGTAGATCAAATACAGTGGCACCAGGGAACTAACCACTGGGTCTGGTAACATGGAAAAATCACTGGTGGTCTTGAGAAGAGATGTTTTACTGCAGTAATAGGGGAGAAAGCTTGACTGATGAGATTTGAGAGAGAATGGGAAGACAAGAATTGAAGGCAACAGATACAGGCAACTCTTTTGAGTTCTGCTGAAATATGAAAGAAGATACCTAAAAGATCTACGAAATGGACTTTGTCTAGGTTTGGAGTGGTAGGAGAGATTGCTGACATCTTCCTGAATGATACAACCAAACTAGCACGAGGCACTTGTTCACTTTTATTATTTAAAAGTTGCACAGACAATTTTCCAGGAGAAAGGGTAACAGGCTGGATTAGCCCTTCCTTTAAGCTCCAAAAAGAGCTATTCTGTTGGCAACCTGGGGAACACAAGCCTTATGTATAAGAATACATAACCTTATGTATAAGCATGAAGCTACCTGCAAGGCTGTCAACACCTGCAAAACCATCTCAGTGTGATCATCTTCTGTGATGAAGCTACCTTCTTGGACTGCATGACAGGTAATAGTAGGGCCTTACTCATCTTCTTGAGAGAATTCCAAGGTATGATATCTCTTCCTGACTGCACTCTACAGTTCTACCATTAACTAAATGCATGTGGCGATGGGACACCTTCTTTACGAAGTTTCTACAGTGGAACCTAGCTACTGTATCTAATCTGATTTTCCTTTTTAATGCACTGAAGCATGAGTGACTCTCAACCATATGCATCTCTAATTGAGAATTTCTGTACTAGAGTAATTACCATAGATATTTCCGCTAAATCCAAACTCCTCAGTCTTTGGTTTAGACTGCACTGTTTGTTCACCCTTGCTTCTCATAGGTACAGTATACTTTTGTGTCCCATTATCCTTGGAACAAAGATAGCAATGTGACTTGCTTTGGCCCCTGGAAATTGAGTAGCCATGATATAAGCCATTCTGAGCAAAAGCCTAAATTATTCTTGTGCTCTTTTGTCCCTTTTTGAACATCTGTCCCCTACCATGAGAACAACATGGCCTACCTGCTGGATGCTTCTTCAACCTGGGGTCTGGAATGAGATCCCATATAGAAGCCCAGAGTCCAGCTGAGCCCAGAAAAGAGGGAGCTGGCCAACATCATCATGTGACATGACCAAGTATAAAGGTTTTGTATTTTAAGTCACTGAGAATTTGGGATTGTTTGTTCCTACAGCAAAAGCTAACTGATACACTCTTATTAGATTGTCAGATTCCTCAGGTGAAAGGACTGTATTTGTTCTTTATGGTATGTCCTCATACACAGAACAATGCTCTGAAAGTGTGTGCTCCTAATAAGCACACACATAAGGGGGTAAGATTCATCATGTCCCCTGTAGTTTGGTACGAAGTTTGGAGAATTTCATAGCTCCTATCACTGAGACATTGGCTGCATCATTGTCATCATATTAAGCTCCTTAAAGTCATGTTCAAAGTTATTCTCACCTTCCTTCTCATTCCTTGATTTTCGTCTATTGAGTTATGGCTGATTGATCAAGAAATTTAGAATTTAATCAAGAAAGCTAATCAAGAAATCAAGAATTTAGGCTTGACAAAAGGGAAATTGGATCTTGATCTTCGTATACAGTTGACCCTTGAACAATATGAGTTGTACTGTGTAGGTCCACTTACAGACAGACTTTTTTTTGCTAAATATAGAACAGTACTATAAATGTATTTTTTTTCTCACTATATGATTTTCTTTATAGAAATTATTTATTTATTTATTTATTTGAGAGAGAGTGCACAGGAGAGAGCACAAAAGCAGGGTGGGGAAGGGCAGATGGAGAGGGAGGAATAGGCTCCCCACTGAGCAAGGAGCCTGATTCCAGTGTTCCATCCCAAGACTTTGGGATCATGACCTGAGCCAAAGGCAGACACTTCACCGAATGAGCCACCCAGGTGCCCACTGTATGATTTTCTTAATAACATTTACTTTTCCCTAGCTTACTTTATTTTAAGAATAAATGAAACAAGATGGGATTGGGAGGGAGACAAACCATAAATGACTCTTAATCTCACAAAACAAACTGGGGGTTGCTGGGGGGAGGTGGGATTGGGAGAGGGGGAGCGGGCTATGGACATTGGGGAGGGGAGGCGAACCATAAGAGACTATGGACTCTGAAAAACAACCTGAGGGTTTTGAAGGGTCAGGGGTGGGAGGTTGGGGGAACAGGTGGTGGGTGATGGGGAGGGCACGTTTTGCATGGAGCACTGGGTGTTGTGCAAAAAGAATGAATACTGTTACGCTGAAAAAAAAAATAAATAAAAAGGGAAAAAAAAAAAAAGAATATAGTATATTATAACACATATAAAATATGTGTTAACTTACTGTTTATGTTATTGGTAAGACTTCTGGTCAACAGTAGGTTATTAGTAGAGAAGTTTTGGAGGAATCAAAAATTATATGTTAATTTTCAGCTGCACAAGGTGGGGGTCAGCACACCTAATCCACATTTTTCAAGGGTCAACTGTATACTGTTTCTATTTCTAGATGTCCTAAAATGTTTAAGTCCAAGTAGAAAGAATCTGTTCCAAATGTGTGTGTGAGGCTTAGCTCCACATTCACTTTTGAGTTTAAGAAAGACCACAAACTTTTCCCAGGTGGCCCCACTGCAAAGAAAACATTCTAATTCTTGCCTTCATTTATCTAATAAATTTCCTTACCTTGTGCAGAGACCATTGTAGGCATGGTGCAGAAACAGAGCCAATATAAAGCAAAGTTCTGGGTTTCCAGGGGCTTATAATATAATTGAAGAGATGGGATATATGTGTAGAAGTCTAAGACAAGAGGTTTATACTAGTTAATCCTTTACAAGAAGTTGTATTGCATAGTAGGAAAGAAAGTTGGTTTGGAAGTCAGGAGACCTGGTTCTAGTCCTGTTCTGCTGCTAGTTAGTTAGGTTACTTTGGGAAGATCTGCTCACCATTCTGTGCGTATATGGAAAGAATCGGATAGTTTAATATAAGGTCCTTCACATTTCTGTGGTAAAGGCTCAGTGTTCAGAGGACCTCTTTGTTTTCCTGTGCCCTGCTCCCATTTCCAAATTCATCTGGTTTTAGCCCAGCCATAAGGACCGTCTCTACTTTGACTTATGGGCCAGATGTGATGGAGCTGATTGAGAAGGAAAAATCTCAGCACACCAGTCCAGAATTATGCTCAGATTGTGCCAATCGATCAAGGAGGAGTGGAATGAGGAGCTCTCTGAAAGCTGACTTAACCCCTAAGAGCAACTGGGGCTGTGCTTTGTTGAAGGTGATGCGGGGTGCCCAAAGTTGCAGTGTTCAGTGCCCGGGGCTCATCCACAATGGAGCAGACTTCTGGAGGAAGAGGGAGAAGAGGGGCTGTCCACGGGACTGGTATCTGGATAGACAATATCTCTCTAATGCCCTCTGGCCTGAGTCAGAGAGCTGAACACCCTCCACCCTTGGGCAAAACCAATTCTCACAAAGGCAGGCAGCCTGTCCATAAATAGGGTTTCTGAAGCCGGAAATGTCCCATTTGACATGAAAGAAGGAGAGGGTTGAGAGAAATGGCAAATAGAACTTTTTGAACAACCATTGATGCTTTTCTGATTGTTCTTTGGAAAAATACAGAAAGTAGAGATAATCTCATTGGCTAAAATACCTTGAGCTTGAGCCCTAGGGATTAGCCTTCTCTGCTCACCTGGCTCCTCGGTGCAAATGTGCTTAATAAATTCCCAGTCCAGGGCCTTGGGAGGATGGCTCAGCTGGCCAAAGGATTTCTTTCTCTGGGTAGACTGTCTTCATTTGGCTGTTTGGCTGCCGTGGATGTTTTCCAGGTGTTTACAGGAGCTGGGACCACAGTGTGTTTTCATGGGCTCACATCAGAGTTAGGTTCTTTTTTTTTTTTAAGGATGTATAATCTTTTATTTATTTGTTTGTTTGTTTATTTATTTATAACAAAGGAATTCATTTAAGAAAAAACACCTCCATTGATATGGAATCAGTTTTCTTGCAAAGGGCTCCTGGCAACTCAGACAGCAGAGGGGGGTGACAAGATACCACTGCGACCCGGAAGAACGGCTTTACTTACTTGGGACTCCAGACACCAGGCGCAATGGGCGCAGCACGCGGAATGCCCTCAGTGCCTTCACGTCAAATCCAGCTCCTTTCCCTCCCAGAGCATTTGCCCCGTCGGCTTTGGTTGCTTGTTCTAAAATTGCACTAAAAAGCCTAGAAGAGAGGAAGGGGAGATGGAACTGTCAGACCCTGAATTCTCTGAAGGCAGCTTGGGATAGCAAAGTTTGCAAACATCCCCAGCCCGGGAACCAGAGCCAAGGTGTGTACATGGGACGGACTGTGCCCATCATAAGATGACATCCCCTCAGTGTAGTTACCTCCCTGCCAAAGGGCATCACCGTTGCCCAGAGAGGTCTGAGAGTTGATAGGCAACGCTGTGCACGAACACAACTGGCTTTGTATAACCTGGGAAGCCTGGACAGAGGCGTAAAGTTGCTAAGGCTTGCTGTTGTGTCTCAGTCCTCTTGCAGTGCCCTCTCTCCCACTCCATGGTTTCCTAGCTCCTGCTGTCATGTGGCCGGGAACCACATCCTCTCTCATCCCCACACATTTCCTTCCTCCTAATTATTCCCCTTTGATTTTGCCTAGGTACAAACAGATGATCCCCTGGAAATTGGTTTCGTGCTGCAGATACAAGGATGGGAAACTAACCACTGGCTTCAGCAGCATGCAGACTCCTGAGACTTTGAAAATATCTGTTTTGGAGAAGTGATGGGGCCAAATGCCTAACAGATATGGGTTCAAGAGAGGATAGGAAAAAAAAGTCTGAAATAGCTCTGTCTAACAGAAATAGGATGCAAGCCACAAATATGAGCCATATATGTAATTTAAACTTTCTAGCAGCCCCATTAAAAAAGTAAGAACTGGCGAAATTAACTATGATAATATATTTTATTTAATACAACATAACCCAAATATTATCATTTCAACTCTAATAAATACAAAGAGTTTTTCCCGAGATGTTTGTTACTCTTTTTATGCTAAATCTTTGAAATCTGCTGTGTATGTTACATGGACGGCATGTTTCAATTCAGATTAGCCACATGTTCTGGACTGAGTGGCCACGTGGCTGGTATGGACAAGCCTTCTGAGGAATTTTGCTGTAAAAGTTAGTAGAAGAAAAAAGATGGTTGCCAGAAAAGGATGTGGAATTCAGAGAGTTGTGTTTGCTTTTAATGAGAAATATATATTTTTTATATATTTTAAATATAGCAATTTTTTATATGTGATGGGAGTTATGTAACAGAAATAGACAATTGGACCATGGAGAAGTGAGAGCACAATTACAGAAGTATTGCTATCCTGCAGAGGGTGCAAGGGATCTCCTGCACCCTGAGGGGTATTGGCCCTAGAAGGGGGAAAGGATGGTTTCTCATGGTTCATGGGGTAAAGTGCATCATAGGGTACTGATATTCTCCTTGATTACCTGTGTTTTCTCAGGGAAACAGGTAGCAAAGTCATTGGCTGAAAATGGGAAAAGGGAGCAGGTATTGGGAGTTTAAAGGTCTCCCCCTTTAAAGACTCACCAAAGAAAGTGGAGGAGTGAATGGAGTAGGGTTGCCAGGTATTATTAAGGACCTGTTTGAAGTTGGTGGTCACAGGTGTCAAGTGCAACCCATGAGCTCAGCTTTGCATGTTTCTCTACCCCTTTCAGCGACACAACTTCAGGTACCAGATTGATCTCCATCTAATTGGATTTGATCAGGGCTGGTGTTTTTCCAAGTGAACAAGGTCGGTGAAGATGGAAAGTGGGAAGTTGACTGTATAGGCAAGTGAGAGATTGTGATGGGGCTGGACATCTAAGCTGGTTAAAAGGAGGACTGGACACAATGGGCAGAGGAACAGAGAAAATGGAACAGGATGAATGGACTGTCAGAGTCAAAGTGCTGGAGGGAGTAAGCTGGAAAAATGGCTCGTGGTGTTTCCAGAGCAGGGTGTTTCATTTGAGATTATGGGGGAGGGTACAGCTGTTAGTTATGTCAGGGGTATTGGCTATAACCCTGGGAGTGGGCAGCTGAGACAGGATAGAGTCAGGATCCCTTGGTGGGGAGAAGATATCAATGAACTAAGAAAGTACTGGAGGGGACAGCAGGAATAGCAAGGTTGGAGAGTTGGGAGTGAGCCAAGAGCTCCTGTCTTCAAGGAATGAGGAGTCCCCAGAGGACTAGAGGAGATCCTATAGGGAGAAGTCGGGGTGAAAGGGTCTGATCACACACATCAGAACCAGAGGTGGCTAGGAAGGAAAGGCCACCAATCTGAAAGCAGAAATAAGAGAAGCGTAGGGACCTTCTCCTGACCTCTGGCTGTGGAACATGGCATTTGGGAGAGACTGCAATGGAGCAGGCCCCTTGGGGGAGCCAGGAAGTTAAGTGAGTGGCCAGACACAGAGCTGCGGGTCTAGGGCAGCCCTTGGGCCACTTGCTCTGGAAATGGAGTTTTGCTGGAGTTCAGCTACACCCATCATTCCCATACTGCTGCTGTTGACTGCCGTTTTCTTGCTAGGGTTGAATCATCGAGACAAACCGCACAGCTTGTGAGCTGAAAACGAGTATCTGGCCCCTTACAGAAAATGTCTGCTGACCCCTGAATGAGCAGCAGCCTGCAGGGAGCAGAAGTCACAATGGGAAGATTTCAGAGGGATGACAAGGGAGAGGGGACACAGGACGCAAAGAACCACGTGCGCATGGGAGCCTAGAATCTTGGGCTCTTGCAGTAATCAAGAAAAATAGGGGAAAGGACACATGGGGCAGTTCCTGTCTTTTGTACTAGAGATGACTCCCAATTCACTGTCAGCAGAGAGTATGCTGGGCTGTGGCGGGGGGTCGCGGGGGAAGCACATGTTTCAGAACTCGGACCCCACACCTGACCTGAACTCGGGGCCAGAGCAACTTCGTTCTTGAAGAATAGGCTTGAACTCCCGAAATGACTCACACCAGGGAACTGGATCTGGAAACAGGGAGTGCTGCAGCTGGGGGCTTAGCTTGGCAGAAAATTAAATCCAGCCAGGGCCCAGCAAGGAGGGGGTGGTCTAGATGAAGAATTTCCAAACTGGGCTCCATGGAACTGCTCAGGGACTTCTTGGGTAGCAAGGCCAGAGATAAGTGGCTAGAACAGAGTGGCTTTCGTGGCTCTCTGAATAAGGCTTTGCTTGAACAAATGGGTTCTGTAGCTAAAAGAAGTTTGACAACTCTGACATCTAAAACCTTTCTCAGCCCTGTGATTTTTTTCAGCTTGGCAGTTTGCTAGTGTCATGTGTTAGCTGGTGATGACTTGAACCCCAGGCAGAATTGCCAGAATGGGGGAAATGGGCTTTTCCCTGCAGAGAAATGTTCTTTCCACTGAAGTCTATATCACTGAAATCTTAGAAAATGAAGAGTAGTTTGCAAGTTTGTCAAACAACTTTCCAAATCCAAACCAGATTTGGTTCCTAGTATTTCCTGAAAGAAAGCAATATGCTTATTAGGGTACAAGATGTTCACCAAATATTATTTATTTAAGGGAACAGAGGTTAGACAAATTTCTTCTCTTTCCCCTGCCTCAACTTGATGCAGACATTTTATTAAGTGTCTGACTCTAATTTTTGAAGGGGTAGAAAATTCAGGAAGAGCTCTAGGAGATGTTCTTGGCTTGTAGAGTTGGTGTGTTTCTCCTCGATTAGAGACTGTAAAGCCAAACCCACTGCTCTGTGGTCTACATATCCCTAAGGGCTGGGTTCTGACGTGGATGCTTGGCAGGGGAATTCTTCAGGAGTTGTGTCCGGCAGTTCCTTAGCTGGACCTAGAGCTTTTAAAAAGAGGACACTGAGGCTCTAGAGGGCCCAGTGGATCAGAAAGGCGGGGCCAACATACTGGGAGAGAGATGGCAGCAAAAGCCCTCCCGGCTGGAGGAGACTGTCTCAGGCAGAAGGATCCAGTGAGAACCCCCAGGTCCCTGGGTTGGGCTGGGGAGGGGTAGCTCACAGAGGGCTCTGAAGTCCTCCCCACGTTCATTCAGTAGTATCCTCTCCCCACTGTAGCAAGGGGACCCTTCCACTTTAGGCAGGAAACGTGACAGGTCTGTGGGGGTTAGGCAATGCCTCTTGTCACAGGCCCCCCGCATGGCAATGCAGAAAGGAGAGAGCAGCTCTAAGCCTAGCACTCAGGCAGCAGGCAGGCAAACCCAGCTCTCCCAGGGCAAGGCAGATCCCCTCTGATTGCAGGAGGGCCCAAGAAACCTTCCCCTAAGTGGCTGCCGAGGAGGAGCCTGGGAGAGAAGATATTTCCTAGGAGACATAAGGGAAGCAGACAGATATCCATTTAATATGATTTAAAAAGGAGGCATAGCTGTAGAGAGGTGGTTGAGCTACACTCGTGTGTGCATGTGTGCGTGTGTGCGTGTGTGGGGGAGATTTTTCAAGTTAGAAGAATGGGCAAGATTGAGGCTAGACAGAGAGTCTCTATGACCAGTGCCCTTGGAGAAGAGAACTAGGTGTCAAATATGTCCGTGTGTGATAGTAATGTGGGAGAAGCCCAGAGGGTCATGGTGAACCACAACCTAAGCAACCTCTATCATTGTAACCTCTGGGGTTTAAACAGCCAACTTGGGGCATCTCTGGGAAGAGGATCAAATCTGAGGCCTAGATCCCAGGAAGTTGTGACTGAAATCCAGGCTGACCTCACGAAGGCTGCCCTCTGTGGTTACTGGGAGGGGCAGAAGGGCGATGGATAAAGCAAGGTTCAAGCAAGCAGAAGATGCTATGTGTTTGTTTACACAAGGCATCTAGCTCCTTCCCTCTCAAGCGCAGGTTTGAGCTCTGCCCTGTGCTTCCAGGTTCAACCTCCTAGGCTGTAGGGAAGGCCCTGGAGGGAGCAGAGCACAGTAGGCAGTCAACTCTAACTTCTTCCATAAACATGAGCTTCTTTGCTGAAAAAAAAATTAGACCCTGAAGGCACCCTTATCTCTCCATCAATCTCATTCCTGGGGCTCTTTCCTAGACTTGTGGGAAGGGTTCCCCAGAGCCCAAGGCTGTGAGAAAGACACTGAATTTGAAAGGCTTCAGGGGCATGTGGAACAAGGCACCTTAAATGCCTTTGCCATGGTTTAGGGAGTTAATTCAAGGCATTTGTTCTGTTATTCTTTGTTTATCCTGGCGAGAACAGAAGCAGCAAGATGTCTTAGAGCTGCATCCTTGCTCCCAGGCTTCTGGAGCCTGATCTATGCCTGGCAAATACTCCAGTAACTTTCGTGCTTCTCACGTCACCCAAATATCCTTGGTGTTAAGGTGGCCAAAGTGTGTCATTCATTGGCTGTGCAAAAAAAAAAAAAAAAGACAACAAAAAAAAAACCCTAAGACAGTTCCAAACAACCCTAATAAGTCATCCAGATGGCGAGAAGCAAGGATAGAACTTCTCAATGGTCTTGATTTGCTCTTCTTATTTCCCGCAGGAAAGACCAGACACTCCCAGGAGATGACGAGCAGTGAGCACTCTGAAGGAGTCCAGAAGGACCCGTGTGTTCATTGGGAAGGCACGAATGGTGCCCGCCAAAAATAGGTTCCTGGGACATGAGCCCAGTGACACATTGACCTTGAAGCTGAAGTCTGTCGGAACTCCGCAGGAGTAAAAAACGCCAGGCGGCCACCACGTGACCATTCTCGGGGCTCAGAGAAATGCCAAATGAGCTCCCAGAAGCCTCAGCTTGTTCTTGAAAGAGAACCTGCTGTAAGATGCCCTCCCTTCACAAAATAGAGGAGTGGCTGGAACTTTAGCAACTGTGTCTTAATGAACTACATTTCACATAGCACGTGCACAGATATTTCATAGAGGATCTTTTTGTAAAGTCACTAATTCCTACATAAGGAGATCATCACTTCTGAATTTTATTTATGATTATTTACATTTCTTTTTTTTTTTTTATTCTTAGAGCATATATTGACCTTGCTTTATCTTATGCTACAGTGGAACAGCATGTCTGGGGAAAGGTGTGTTTGGTTCTACTTAGGCCACCCATGACTTGGCCCTTCGTAGTTCTCTGTCATCTCCCCACCCACCTATCTTGAGCAGCCTGTTTCCTGGGGCCCCAGAGGAGGCCTAGTGTAGAGGGAAGATCGGGCATCCATGGTACTTTCTTTGCTAGCTTTGCCATCACCCCCATGCCATGGGTTGCTTGCCAGGCCAGCTGGGCGAACCCTGCTCAGGAACCCAGCAGGGGAACTGGTTCGAAGAGTGGTCGGGCCAGATGTGGTTGGAGATGGAATAGAAGACTTCAAGCAGAGGAATCTCCTCTGTTGTAGAGAGGATCCTGAGCTCCATGAAAGCACTCAGATCCCACTCTGTGGTGTGTGTGTGTGTGTGTGTGTGTGTGTGTGTGAATGCACACATGTGAGCATGTGTGTGAGGGAGATGTTCCTACGTAAGAGCTCTTTTCCCTTTGGAGAAATCTGAATTCAAAGCGACTAATGGATCCTCTCATCTTGCCTGGTGCCCATTGCCACGATGACCAAATAAAAAGAGACACAAATAACAGAAGGAAATGGAGGCACATGTTGGTGGATGGTGAGGGGTGAGGGGAGGGAAGAGAGAAAGGTAGTGATACTTACCCTACAACCACAATAATAAAATCTAGTAAATTCCAACCATTGCGGAGGTAAGCGTTGGGGTGAAAGAGAAGTCCATAGGCTATTACTTTTAAAAATGCTTCCACAGTAAAAATTATGAGAAAGAGATATTCCACTCGTTCCTAGGAAACAAAAATAGAAGGGAGAGAAAAATAAAGTCAATGAGATCGGGGATCTGGAAAGTTCTGAACCAGCAGATCTCCCAAGCAGGTGGAGGAGAGTGCTGCCCACTCTGTGGTAGGCTCTAGGGGGACACCAGGTGGGACCCCCAAGCCAGATTACCAATGCCACAGTCTGCTCCAAATTTAGAGCTCCAGTTCATTGGGCATTAAGGGTTTCTTTAGTCTTCAAATGTCCCATTATAATGCAAATATTTGGGTGGTGGAAAAATTACGCATTTTGGAGAAATATCTTATTTAGTTAATCAGTGAATGCTTCATTGCACCTTCTCAGAAGAGAACTCATAATGTCTTGATCTAGAGGGAAATGATGCCAAGACAGAAAAGAACAGTGCTCAGAAAGGAGGGGACAGAACCATGGGATAAGTGTACCTACTGCCACCTTGAGGTGACAAACCTGAAGATAAAGAAACCATCTTGGGATCTCCAAAATGATAGACTAGAAACACAGCCGCAAAGAAGTTGAGACCTTGAAAATCTCCTAACAGCAGCTAAAACACAGGTAATCTGCTCATATACCCTGACCCTAAACTTGAAGTCTCTCTCTTTCTTGAGAAAATAAAAATCTTTGTCCAAAGACAGAGATAGCTGAGAAAATCAGCATTTCCAGGATGGAGGCAGGCACTGGGGTGGGGCAGTGAAGAGTAAAGGCTCATCTCTTTTCTCAAGGGGTGGGAGGTAGTGTTTTTCCTCTCTCTACCACCTTGAAGAAGGTTTTGCATTTAAGGATGAAGCTCCTGTCCCTGGGAGCCCACACTTAACAGGACAAACTCATTGGCTCAATTAGAGCGAGCCGACTCTGTGTGCTGATTCACTGGCTTCCCTCACCACTAACTGCTTTCTCCCACAACCTTGTTCCCAGTGCGGTGCCTTAATGGCCCCCACCAGGGGAAGGCTGCCTGGATGCCTTCACGCTCCACTGCTCGGCTCTGCAGGAGCCTTAGCCCATCTCTCTGGAGCCACAAAACACTGGTCCACATGGTATTCGGCCACAGATCCTCCAAGCAGGACAGGTCCAGTCACAGCCCCCAAGGAGACAGTAGGCTCAGAGCTCCTAGATCTATCTTCCCATCACCTGTTGGGTCAGATGGAACTAACTGAAGACCTCTAGGTCTCACCCACACGTGGAGAGGGGGCATCACCTGGGAAGTCAGATGCCCTCCTGCTGGGAAGGTGCTCCAAGAGCAGGGCCACTGGAGCCTGATGGGTAGCTGTGTGGGGGGAGGCTAGCCCACACATGTACCTGTGCTCCTAGCCAATCTTTCTGATTTGCTGAACTTGGAATGAGTGCTAGCTTCACTGTGCCCAGCTCAGGGTGAAGCAGTTTGAGGATACAGAGTTTAAAAATGCAGAATTCTGGACCCTCCCCTGATCTACTGAAGCGGATCCCCTGGCTGTGGAGCCTGGATGACTCCAGGTATTCCAGAGGCACCCTGAAGTTTAAGAAACACGGCCCATGTGCTGATGAAGGCCCTGATCAGGCAGAAGCTGTGGGAAGGGAATGGAGAGGCCAGCATTAATCTGCACCTTAGGGACAGGATGGTCTCTTACTCACTACCCATTACAGGGATGGGGGGGGAGCATGACCTTGGAACAAGTAACAGTATGTGGGAGCCTCTGGTCTTTTAATATGAGGTGATGTTGGGTTAAAGTGCGTTTATTAGGTTGATGATGTGTTAAACTCCTTTGGGACGGGGTTGAAAGGGAAAACATGGAAAGTGTGTGTGTGTGTGTGTGTGTGTGTGTGTGTGTGTGTGTGTGTAGAGCTTCAGGTAATGCAGGCATCTGATCAGCTGCAGTGAAGGCTATGGGGCTGGAGAGGTGGTAGGAACAAGATGACCAGGGGCTTTAGGGCTGTCCCCAGAGGCTTGGATTCTATCCTGAGCGATAGTGAATATTGGAGTCAGATGTGTACTATCATCTGGCATTGGCCTAGAGCGTGAGGATGGTGATGGGGTTGGAGGGAGTTGGGGAGTGACCCATGCAGAGACCACGGAGGCTTGAGCCAAGGTAGACAGCGGGACTGGTGAGATGTAGGTGTGTTTGAGAGATAGAAAGAAGGTAACATAGTTTCTGGTTGAATGGAGGGGTTGGAGGAAGAAACAGCAAAAGAAGGGCACTGCTCCCCTGCCTGAGTTTTCTACCTTGGGTGACTCTGGATGGCCATGCCTCTTGCTGCAGCGTGGAGAGACATCAGTTCTGGACTTGCTGAATTAAAGCATTTATGGGACATTTGCGGGGCTCCTGGTGATCAGACATAAGGAGTCAAGGGGAGGTCAGCTTGCAGGCGAGGGCTGAATGAGGTTGCCCCAGGAAGAGTGTGCAGACTGAAGAGATGAGAGATGAGGCTGGAATCCCTTTCCGTGGGGGACAATTTCATCCCCTGGAAAGCGCTTTCACCTTATGGGACTATACCTCCTTGGTAGAACTTACAGGATCCTGCTTAAAGCACTTGGGTTGGAGAGACAGAAAGAATCTTAGAGGGCATCTAATTAACCACCTTACTTGAAAATCCAGGATGCTGGTAAGATACTAAGGTCAGAGAAGTATACGCAGAAGATGGGAAAGCAGATTTCCTGACCCTGGGTCCAAAGGTCCATTCATCTCATCTTGCCTTCCTGGGTGCAGTGGAATGTTTCTCCCTGGTCCCCGCTTATTCTCAGAGACACAACTGGGTCAGAGTCCTCATCCTAAGTTGTTTAGGGATCTGAGATAGAACTGAGTAAGAAGGGGTCTGGACAAAGAATCCTGAGACACCAGGCAGGTGTCTGTTGCTGCTGAGTGCATGCGCGTGCTGATGGCTCTATTCAATTCATTCAACTTCAGGGGGATGAGTGCTCTTGAAGTTAATCCCACCTGCCCTAAACCCAAGAGAAAAACAAACGAAAATGTAAGCAAGTGAAACAGCTTGGTTGATCCTTTCAAAACATATGTTGTGTTGCCACAGAAACACCTAAGGGCAAAAATGAATGGAGTGGAGTAATGCAAAAGTTTGTCCAAGACCTTTCACTTGCTGTGCTGATGTCTTATGCCTCTGGTCCTGTGACTACACACTCCTTCATAGCTCTCCCCCTGCCTGAGTTCTGAGGCCAGAGCTGTGCACCCTCTTGAATCCTGAGGGGCCACAGAGCTCTTTGAGAACGCACAATGTTCAGCCTGTGAAAAAGGGGTAACTTTTTTTTTCTGTGATTTTGGGAACTCAGGAACTTTGGAAGTCAACCTGGAAAGACTAAGGTTCCCATTCCTACTGTTCTGTGTTGAAGTTGCACAGGGTTAAGGAGGCATGAAAACCTGCAGATGAGAGGAAGATTAAGGCTGGAATGGTAATACACCACAATGGAGTCCCAGGGCTCCTGGAAGACCCCCTTCCCAAAGCAAGAGTGAAGCCCTACCTCCCTGGGACAGGTATGATGACTTCAGCCTTTCAGACGCTCCTGTCTTCCTTCCTTTCTATCCACGGCTGTTTCCCTTACTGCTGCCTTTCCATTTTCATCTTCTTCACCCTTCCCTTCCTCTCTCCCTGCTCATTTCTCAGCACTACCACTGGAAGCTGGCACCCACGGCAATACCCATGTCTCAAATATTTAGAAAAATTCAGTGTAAAGAGCCTCAGATTCCAGGAACCATGATATCAGTCTTCTAAACACTTGTGGAACTAATAGACACTGATGAGAACAGTGTTTATTTTAGTTTTTCCTTTATCTCTTCATTTACATGTATCTTATCTTTCCTTCTATAGGAGACAAACTCAATTATCTTTTGATGGTAATAATCTTGATTCTGGTACCACTGGCTGTGTGTCTTTGGTCAAGTCACTTGACTTCTCTGGGTCTGTCTCCTTGTCTGTAAAAGGACTAGCTAAGCATTAAAAAATGCGATGCTGCAGAGATCCCTGGGCTTCCACAGCGCTGCTCTGGGAGCAGTTACAGGTTAGGGAAGGCTGAGAAAGTGGGCCTTTGCTCACTGAACCCCCTGCTGTCTTGAACAAGAGCAGCACCATTCCAATCCACATGCTAAGTTGTCCAAGGATCCTAACACAGTTCAAAAGAGCCCAGGGAACCAGTACAATGGGGCGAGGACAGAGACAACACAAGAAAAAGAAGTCGCCATCTCTGACTAGCCTAGAGGACTTTTATTGGCTTTACAATGCTGGTTCCTGCAGAAAATTTTTATTTGAGAAGAGGAATCATTATTTTGTTTGCCTCTTTATTTGTGTTTTTTTTTTTTTTTCTGGGAACTTTGAACACCAATTCCAAAGTGGCAGATGATTTCCAAAGTCTCTTCAAAATTCTGTGGTGAATGAGGATGCCAAACCCTGGTATGTGTGTGGTTCTGCCTGAGGTAGAGTCGGATTCCAAGACACAGACAGGAACAAAGAGTTCCTCTCCTCATTGCTCTGAGGATCACTATAAACACAAATAGATTTTATAATATAAAGGTCCTTCAGTAGGGAGATTATTCATATTTGTGCTTCGGGAGAACACCGACTCCTGATGACAGAAGCCATGTCCGGGTAGAGCTCTTCAGACAAGGACAACCATGGAGAGCCTGCCATGTCTAAGCACATGTGCATGTTTTCTGCATGCGTGCACACACACACACGGCACAGCTGGTGATGCCCACCATCTGGGTTGAACACTATAGAGCTTAGACCTGCCATATAAGAGGGCAAGGTGTGAGAATTCATACGAAGAGAGCCTGTGTGTGTGTAGTAACTTAAATTTATGCAAGTGTATTTATTGGAGCTGCACCAGACAGAATTGATGAGAAGCCCAGTCATACAATTCCATCTCAGTACAAGGTGCAAAGACAAGAGACACAATAATAATGTGTCAAACAGCACCTTGTATGCCAGATTGTTTCATAATTTAAGTATCATTCAACCTGACCTCTAAAACGGCCTCCTGACTATCTCTAATGAAGGGAGATGAAGAAACTTGAGTACCTTAGTTCCTACTCTCCAGTTCTTCTCTCGGCCCTTCACTCCTTCATTCAGTTAGACACGTTTCCTGAGAGTCTGTTCTGTCCCATACCACTTGCTGTGTTGCATGTGTCTCTCAGGACACTGAGGGACTTGGCAGAATATGAGAAGTTGGAAGGACCTCCTACAAGGACACACAACCCAAGCTCTTCCTTTGATAGAAGTAAGAGGATTTGTCCAAGGCCTTGTGTTTCCCGATGGCTGGTCTGGTGCTGTTCCTGCAGTGGTCTCTGTCTGTGGGCTGACTGAGATCCTGGATTACTGTGCCCATCGGGAGACGCTGGGCAATTAAGGGCCACCTATGTAGAGTGGCTGGAAAGGAGGGCAGGAGGGATCCCCAAATCTTCCTTTCTCCTAGGGTCTCTCCTGGTGCCTGGAATTCAGCCATTAAGAAGCCTTTCTTCCATCAGTGGATGAAGAATATTCACCCACTGGAATATTAGGCAGCCATAAGAAGGAATGAAGGTCCAACAGGCTATGACAGAGATGAGTTTTGAAAACATGACGCTAATCAAACGTCGTAAGATTTCACTTATATGAAAAGTCGAGGATGGGCAAATTCACAGAGACAGAAAGTAGAGGAAAGGCTATGAGAAAGGGGAATGAGGGAGGAACTATTTCAGGGCATGACAAACTTTGGAAATAGACCATGGTGATGGATACAAAACATCTGGAGTAGAATTAGTGGCCCTGAAGTGTGCACTTAGAAATGGTTAGAAATGGCAAATTTTGTGTTATACAGAGTTTACCACAGTGGAAAAAAAAAAGAGAAGGATTTGGATGTTAAAGGTTTTCCTTAGAGGTCTCCTGCCAAAGTACACGATGTCATGTTCAGTTCCTATATCAGCATTCACCTTCCCAGGGACTAACTCATCAGGAAGTGGACAGCGTAATCTTCTGGATACCCTGGACAGACGCCTGGACAGATGCCTGGGACACCTAGATGGAGAAGAAGGGGGCTGGGAAGGGATGCGAGAGGCCCCTGGAGATGGATGCTTCAGTCTCACAATTTTTTGAGGGCAGGCCCTTCCCAAGGGCCTCATTTAGAAGGTATCTGGTGGTTCAAATGGTCTGGCCTTAAGACTTGAGATTTCTAGTGAAGAAAGAGGGGACAGGACAAACCATTTAATAGCCTAAGAGTAAAGAAGCTTTGAAAAAAAAATTTTACCTATTTAGTGAGGGCAAGGAGCAATTGAGGCTGAGGGATCTGAGAAGTATGCCAGGATCATTGGTTTTAGAGTAGCTGTTTAAAAAAACAAAAACTCTCCTCCAACTGGACTGTTTCTCCATGCTTAGCCATGATGCTAAGTTGAAGTGACTCATCCACTTACTAATTTCTCAAGTTCATGTCTTCCCCTCTGGAGACCAGCTTTGCCTTGGCTGCCCCAGCCCAGTGGCACTGGCCTGAGGTCCAATGAGTGCCGAGCAGGCCACGTCAGATGTAGAGGTACAGGCGTGTTGGCTCCTCCTGGACCCTTCACTGGCCCTGTCTCCAAGACAGCATCTCTGTCCCTCCCTGGGTCCCTCTCCAGCCCGGGTTCCTCAGTGTACACCCCTAGGGCAGAGACCAGCCTGCTTCCGTTCTTTATCTCGTGTCCAGCATGTGGTTAGTACAGAGGGAACAGTCAACCTTTGTCACGTGCTGCCTGCACCCCTCTCTTGGGGTGCCCAAATTCCGGGGCCAGCCTCCTGCCCACAGCAGGGGACCCTCCCATTGACCTCCTTCACCTCAGGCTGTCATTTCCTTCTGAGGTGGCCCGTCCTTCACCGGGCAGTTCTGGCTGTCAGAATATGGCCAGCCCCTTCCTCTCTAAGGAGTTCACTCTGGCTCAGGGATATTACCTTTTGTTTGGGGGTAATGGAGTGAAGAGGGTGACAGATATTACCAGTCAGGGCTGAATTACTCCTGGGGACAATGGGGCATGTGCTTAGTGACCTGTGGTCTAGAATGTAATTTCCCAAATGGAGGGAGTGTGCAGCGGTGGCCTCAAAACTCTCGTAAGTGCCTATCTTCTTTTGAAGAGTCACACCAGTACCTGACCTGGGGAAACGGACCCTGTCTTTTCTGCCTGTCCCCACTGCCCATCTCCATCCAGGCCTTCATCACATTAAAACAGCTCCCTAAACCCTCCCATTGACATCTAGGCTGTGTTCCTGCATAAACATCTCCAACAGCTCCCCTCTACCTTAAAGTAGGATCTAGCCACCTCAAACCTGGCTCCTAGGCCTGTCACAGTCACCCCCCCCTCACCTGTCCCTCCTGCCTCATCCTCAGCTACCACCCTGAGTTCTAGTCACACGGGTCTGACCATGCCCAAACCAGACCGGACGTTCTGGACAATTCTCTTCATGCCCTGGCAAGCCTCGCCCCTTTCTCTACCAGGCAGACTCCCTCTCAGATCCAAGCCAGCTCCAGTGTTATCACCTTGTGTGGACTCTTCTCCACTCTTCCCTGCCTCCTCTGCCCCCAGTGAGCTGGAATTAGTCAGGCTCAGCCCCAGCTGTGGCACCCCTTCTTCAGATGATCATCACAATGTGTGAGTTTTCTGTGTTTCTCCTCTCTAGGGGCAGGGGGTCTGCAGGGCAGGAGTAAGTGTCTTTGTCACCTTTGGTAAAGAAGTGTCTTTAAATGAAAGGCAAAGTGGCAGAGGAGAGAGGGCTTTGGAGTCAGATGCACCTGGGATCAAACTATTTCTCTATGACAAGTTAAATAATTTACCAGAACTTTGGTTTCTTATCAGTAAAGTGGGAAGAGTGGTAATTATGAGAACCAGAAACCAGAGTCATCGCTCCAATGGGAGCTGCTGTCAATTACTGCCACCCCAGCATCTGCACACAGTAGATATACTGCACACGTTCATGGAGCGGACGTCCCTGCTCCAGGGAACTTTGTGTGTCCTCCCCTGAGGTCCTGGCTCTCCTTGTTCCCATGACAGCCTACTGGGCGCCGGAGTTGTCAGTGGCACCAGCCCTGCTGCCTCTCCCTGGCTCTTCTCCTGTCCTGGCCTCAGAGCAGGTAGCACAACTCACTTCTCTGTCTCTTTGGACCCTCTTGACTTCAACAAAAACTAGAGACTTAGTCCTCATACCGCCTTTGTATTATCAAGGCAACTTAACAATGAAACAAAACCAAACGTTCTCTGTATCCTGTTTGCTGGGTTCCATGTGTTCTAAATGGCCTTGCCTCACCTCCCTCCTTAGCCCTTAGAGCTACAGTAATGGGTTCCATTCTAGCTAAAGAAGCAGAGCTGTGAGCTTTTCCCTTGTGTCTCTGGGAACTTCACAGCCCTCTGCCTCTTGAAATGACTTATTTCAGTTACGGCAGACAGGGTGAAGGATGACAGTCAGTGCTCTGCGGGAGTAGGGTACCCATGGACATAGGGGGTTTGCTAACCTTGTCGTCATCACCACAGTGGTAGCTCACTGGGTAGCACTTTACAGTTTAGAAGGCATTTTCCTATATGCTTTTATGTTAAGTCTAATGATCTCTTTGTGAAACAGGAAGGGTGGGTACTTTATCTTCTTTCCTTTATTCCTCCTGTTACCACCGTCACCATCACCACCCTCATCATCATCCCCACTGCCATCACCATCACCACCTGCACCACCAGCACCACCACCACTATTGTCATCACCGCTGCCATCACCTCCTCTACCGTAAGGACCATCACCACCATCATCACTCCATCACCACCTGCTCCATGATCACATGATGATCACCATCACCACCGTCACCAGTACCACCTCTGCCACCTCCCCCATCACCGTCATCACCACTGCCATCACCATCACCACCTGCACCCTGATTACCATTACCACCTGTACCATCAGTATTACCAACACTGTTATCATCTCCATTGCCATCACCGTTACTACCTGCGCCACGATCGCATGACCACCATCATCACCATCACACCTGCACCACCAGCACCACCACCACTCTTGTCATCACCACTGCCATCACCACCTCTACTGTGAGCACCATCACCACCTCCACCACCATCACCACCATCATCACCACCTCCACCATCATCAGCACCTCTGCCATCATCACCTGCACGATGATCAGCATCAACACCATCACTACCACTACCTCTGCCACCTCCACCACCATCATCACCACTACCATCGTCATCACCACCTGCAGCCTGATCACCATTTCCACCTATACCTTCAGTATTACCAACACTATTATCTCACCACTGCCATCACCACCCCTACCATGAGCACCATCACCACCAACGCCACCACCACCACCATACCATTTCCTCCTCCTCCACCACAGCTGCCATTAACACCTGAGTCTGAGTCTGGATGCTTTAGTTACAATATTAATAGTAACTCTGCATGATGAATTAAAAATATTATCTCCATTAGATACATGAGGAAACTTATCAAAGAGATTTAGTACTTTTCCTTAAAGTCCTGCATTTAGTAGACAATAGAGCCAGGACTCTAAGTTTAATGACTTTATTTGTGGTTATAGTGATAGATGGACCCCACCACTCAGCCCTCAACCACCCCAGGGCCCATTTACTTGGCACCACTGTGAGACTAGAAGTGCATGGGGATTTGTTGGGACTACACTTAATGATTTTTGTTGAAACCCAGCAACGTGAAACAAGAGCTTGAGCTGCATAGCCTGCTTGACCCTGGGCACTCTGTATTCCCACTGCCAGTGTGAAGACATGTGGCTGAAGATGCTGGCTAGAGTATGGACCCTTGCACTCTCTTCCCACTCCTAATCAAACCTGGTCACTACTTGTGAGGAGTACTGTGGCCAAAAACCAACCATTAATCTAACCCAATGGAGGCCAGTGTTTCTCCTCCATCCATTGGCTACAGAAGGGACATGTGACCCATCCCTGGCCAGTGTGACATGAAGGGAAATGATCTGGGATGCTGCTAGAAGATTCCTCATTGATTAAAAGAGGGAGAAAGACATACATTCAAAAAAGCACTATAATCTCTTCTTTAGCTGGACAGGCTCGTGTCTGTATGTGAAGCCTGGAGCCATGGCAACCATCTGGGATCATGAGGACTACTAGTTGAGGACAAGAGTGACGTGTTGATGGTGGCAGAGAGAAAAGGTGAAAAGAACTGGAGTCCTGAATAAAGTCATTGAACCAGCAAATTGATTTAACCAACTTTGGTGTCACCCTAACTTGTGACCTATTTTATGTGAGATAAAATTTCCTTATTGTAGAAACCATTTCAGGCTGAGTTTTCAAGTACTTGCCTCTGAAGGTCCCCTTACTGATAGGCTCTATTTGCTGTCTACAAGTCACTCCTCTTTCAGCCTCTTTATCCCACTGCCCTTCCGTGCTTCCACCCCTTCTCAGCCTTTTGGGCACATTAGAGATGAGCTTAGCCTCACCCAGCCAGGAGAGGAGAGCTCGTAAACACTAAGACAAACGCTCCTCTGTCTCCTGGTTAGCTCTCAGCCTATGCGTGAGATGCTTATTTCAGATTATGGTCTCAGACTAGATCTAGCCAGCTCAGCCCAAATCCCCATCAGAGGGTAGCCCACGTAGTTCTGTGCTTAGCCTTGTTTCAGCACAGGGCTGTCGAGACAAAGGATACGGCTGCATGAGGCAGTAACATTACAGTCCTGAAAGAGATTGGGTGGAGAGGCACAGAGGATCCCCTTCAACATCCCAGCACCAGAAGCCTGGAGATAGAAGATGTGGATGCAGACCTGGCATTTCTCTCTCTAGTGTGCATTTCCCTCCCTCAAAGGATAAAGAAATCTCTGAGCAAGGAACTTTCCAGAACATCACTTTTATCATGCCATATCCCTCCTCAGGAACCTGAAGGGATTCCTTACTTCTAGCTGACGAGGCACCAGCTTTTCTGCTTGAATTTTTCCCTTCCCACATGTCTTATCCCAACACCAACCACTCGAGTTAAGAAACGACTTTCCTACATGCCTAGTTCCATTCCAGCCTCTGTGGCTCCTAGCCTGGCACGTTCTTACTTCCTCTGGGTTCAAATGGATTCCTCCTCCCAGTAGAGAGTTCATTTGACTTCTTGAGGGCTTTCAATCTCCTTTTCCTGTGGGCCCTATAGCCTTAGGGGCAGTCATTTGGAATTTTTACCTCTGGCTTTATGGCGTGTTTTAAACATCCTCAGATTGTGGCAAGTGTCCTGGATGTCTCTTCCCCATCAGAAGTGTGAGTGCCCAGTTTCCCTCTGTCCCCTACTGTGCCTTATACAGGGCCAGGAACTGGAGGCTCAGAGATCCTTCCAGTGCTGAGTCCAAAGGACATTTAGAGGACATCAAGGTTGATTTTGCAGTCTTAGCCTCTTTCACACACCTGCACTTTTTGCTTTACAATGTGCTTTCACATCTTCCTCTTATCTGCTCCCCAGACAGCCCTGTGGATCTGCAGGCCGTCTGTCACCCAGCCCTTGGTGTGCAGCTCCCAGAGTAGAAAGGAGGGACACTTTCCCAGCAGCAGACTTACCCTCTGCCCCCATAAAGACATGTGGTATTGTCACTATGAAGAACACGTACGGAGGGGCCCACCCTGAAGGGCACGGAGACTAAAGACTGAGATTGTAAAGGGTATCAGACTTTGCCCTGTCCTCCTGGTGCTCACAGTCAGGCCAGAATGCAGGAAGAATGTGCCTGATAGGGAGGAATTCTATCATAGGGTCACATTTACTACCTACTAAATGACTCCTGCATGTAGGAAGCAGATTAAGAAGCAGATTAAGAACTTGGAGAAAAGGCGGATTTCCAACGGCTGGAGGCGAGCATAGATGGTGTGAGCTGGGCCTGAGGACTGAGCCTGGGTGCAGTGAGGTGATTTCCATATGGGAAGTGTAAGTTCCCACAGAGACACAAGGAGAAGACCGTTTTTGCCAGAGAGTTTGCACTGTGGGAGACAAGGCTGGAGAGACCGTTAGGGTCTAAATTAAAGCAGGTCTCAAGTGACAGGAGAGAGTTTATACTCCATATGAGGGAGCTGTCCCTGGGATTTAAGGTCCGTGGGATTAAAGGTCTGTGGTGACTTGGACTAATGATGATTTGTGATCAAGGGGTGATGTGTGCCGAGATATGTTTTACGTAGACAAATATGGAAAGCAGTCCCCAGACAGACTAGACTGAAGTCGGGAGACTCTGCAGCAGTCCAGGAAGGAGGTGACGACAACCCAAACCAGAGAAGGATAGAGCAGTGGGACCGGAAAGGCAGCAACAGGTTCAGGAAACACTAGGACTGCAGTGGACTACAAGACCATCAAGCATGATGACCTCAAACTTCGCATTCAGAATGATGGGAAGAGCGAGCATTATGAGCGGAGGAGTCCCAAGCAGGAGCTGGCCAGAGCTAGCAGAGTAACTTGGGTGTGTCACCCAAGCTCTCTGGGCTGGGGTGTCTTTATCTACCGAATGTGAAGTCTGGCCAGATAAACTGCACTCCCCTTCCTGCCGCGGCTTGGAGGCCACCCAGCATAATGGGAATTCCATGGCACCGGCAAACCTGAGTTTAAATTTCAGATCTCCCACAAGGATTGCACCTTAGCCAAACCGTTTAAATGTCACATGCATCCACTTTCTTAGCTATAAAATGGAGATAGTATCTTCCTGTCGAGACTCTTTAAGGACTGAGGGGAAAATGTGCACTAGCATGTTAAACAGGAAATTAAGAAATGTCCTCCCCGTGTCTACCCCTCCCCCACCCGCCATGGTTCTAGAATCCCATGGTATCCGAGATGTCACGTAGACATGACAAGGAGAAGCAATAACATCCAAGTGAAAATGCCTGCAGGGCCTCGGAGACAATGCTGGGTCAGAGTTGAAGGCGTGGGTTAGAGAAACCATTTGGGTAGATAAAGCTGTGATAGTTACACACAGTCTGTGGTCGAAGAACAGGGCGAAATGGATGGGAACAGAGGTGAAAGGGGATGCTGGCAAGGGGGCAGCACAGACAGGCGTTGATCAAGACCAGCATCATTTTGGCCATGTTCACGTATGTTTAGTATTGTTTACTTACTACTCCTGCTTTAATCAACTGACTTTTTTCATACAGACATTTAGGAAGGCAATTTTTTTTTTTTAACTAGAAGTATCCATGTTACCATCAAAGCTGACAGTGAAAAGAACTACTAAAGGGTTTGTCCATGTGCTACCTAGAATCATCTTACATGCCAGCCAGGACACATGCCACATTTAAGGAAATACTATGTTTGAGAACTGTCCCTTGAAAGGATTGGACTGACTCCATGTAGCTTCAGAAGAGAAGACTGATCAGGAGATGTGACAGTGAGGCCGATTTTTTCTCCTAGGAGAACTCTGTAGAGCTGGTGTTCTCCAGTGGGAAGGGTTGTGTTGGGGCAGGCTTGCCTTCAGGCCTCATCCATCTCTTCCAAGGTCCCTCTGACCTTGGTACTCAATACCATGAGGTGCCCTCACGTCCATGAGCGAGAAGGAAGCAAAGGAAGCGAGTGAATGAACGGATGCATGGGTAGGTGGGGGACGCATGGAGGTAGAGAAGGGCTATCTTTCATGCAGGCACGGGTCCAAGGGAAGCACAGTGCTTCTGCTGTTTTGCCTAGGCCCCTCTCTGTACCATGCACCTGGGCTTGCCTGGGCCTGAGGCTGCCCTGGCTCTCGTAACCCTGCAAGTGCATCACCCCAAGGGGACCAGCTCTGCCTGTGTGTCTGCCGGATTTTCTGTCTCAGCGTCTCAGCCTACCTCCTGTGCTGAGACAGGCAAGTGCCCCCCTCAATCCAGGCTCCTTACGAACTGACGGGCAAGGACATGAATGTCCACCAGCAATAGCTCGGCCACACTTCCTGCATGGCGCAGAGATATTAGCGTGGACATCAGTTTTGGGGAACAAGATCCATGCCATGGCAGCCAGTGCAGCTGCTGGGCAACCAGATCCTCCCTGCCCAAGTAGACTCTGGCTCCTGTCCCAAAGGGAATACTCCCCTCACCCAGTCTCTGTTTCTGTTTTTTTTTTTTTTTTTTTTTGCCCCCTTCATGCTCTAGTTCCTTCCTGGTGGCTGGCCCAGAAGGCTTGGGAGGATCATCAAGCTCTGTGGTGTGCAGAATGCATCTGAGCACAAAACATCAGGCTGGAGGGAACCTGGAAGCTTTGGGGGCTCACTGCCTTCTTGTCCAGATCAGGACAGTAAGGCACAAAGAGGGTAAGGACTTAAGGACTTGCCCAAAGCCACGAAGTTGTGTCATACAGACAACAGGATAATAACCCCCTTTTGCATGATGTTTTTAAAAAAGCACATTGCGCCTCTGACCTTTCTGATCTCCAGCATCTACACTCCACAGCACTTCCGAAAGGACTGGACAGCGGTGGGAGGAGCACATGCGGGGAATCTCCTGCCCTGTGCTAGGGTGAACTGTGAGCATGCTATCGTTCCTCCATCGGATTACGGTGCTGGAGGTCAGGGCCTAGGCTGCCTCTGTGTATTAGCCCGCACAAACCAAAGGCAGAATTTTGATTGCGGAGCAATAAGGCCTTGACCTGCCACCGACCACCATGATTCCTGTGCACATCACTCTATCTTCTGGGCCTTGGTCTCTTCAGCTGTCATACGGAAATGATAAAATCTACTTCACGGGGATGTGGTGGGTTGGAAATAAAAACAGGCCTTTTGTAGTTATCGAAGTATTGTACCAGTATGACTAGAAATAGACGAGTATTTACTAGTAAAAGGAGCCAAACAGAAACAACGATGACCTAACATGTGAATCAAGCAGGAAGAAGCCCTGGGTTCTCACGGAAGACAGGAGTGGCCCCAGGAGGGGCTCAAGCACGGGCTCTGTGAGGGGTCCTGGAGTGGGGCTGCCTCCCCTGTCTCATGAGGACACTCACCTCTGGCCTCCCTTGGATGTCTGATAGCTTCAGACACTTGTTCCCCATGGTACAGACTGCGGGTTCATGGGTGAGAGTCGCAGACTCATAGCGCAGAAACCGAACCCCACAACACTGGAGCCCCTTCCCCGGGTGGCTAGGGTAGGTCTTCCGGGTCGGCCATCAGGATCCTGCAGACTCTGACGACACCTGGGGCCACTGAAGGTCCAGGACAGCCATGATGCAAAGCTATGGTCTCTGCTCTCTGCTCTGTGGGTGCCGTTGGCCCACCTCCTGCCCTGGGAAGTCTGTGGGTTCGCCCCTGATGTCTGTGCCTGTCTCCCTGAGGACCACATACCTCTCCAAGGGGATTTGCTTGCTTCTCCTCCAACTTGTGCTGGGCTTCTCAAGCATGAACTCTTCCTGGAAACTGGCTGATGCCTCTACCAAAGGCAGAACTGATTTAAAAAGTGTTTCCTGCAAACTGCAAGCAGTCATAATTTTGGTTTTTGGGGGGGGTGTCTCCTTTCCCTTATAAAAATGGGTCTGTTCTCCTTGCTGATCAGTTCAATGATCATGATATAAACCAGAGAGCTAAACCAGGGACACGCCCGGAGAGGGGAGTGTAACAATGATTCATGGTCTGCTCCTTTGGGGACCTCTACAGGGGTGCAATGGGTTTGAGCTGTCTCCCTGATGAGGTCAGATTTTGTGATAGGTGACAAGGGGATCTTGGGCTCCAGAATGCCATGAGCCACGATGCTTGGGGTCCCTGGGCTCACCCTGACTTTCATTGGGCCCTGAGGAAAATGGCTCATGGCCCAGCAGTACAATGGTACTTGCTAGTCTGGCCTGTTGGCAGGGTTCCCCTTGTCCTTTAGTGGCTTCCAAATGAGGTTCCGGGATCTGAACGCCTCACAAGTGGGCCAAACTCTTGGCTCCCAGTTCTGTCCCCTGCCAGGGCCTGGGGGTAATACTCTCCAGACATGATGTCCCAACCACCCTGGGAGGTGGGGACCATCACTGTCCTTGTTCTACAGGCTGGAGCCGCGGTCTGCCTCACCAAGCTGACCATGTTTCTACGGCCTCTCAGTGTATAGCAACACATTTGGATCCCTGGACTCCAAGTTGCCTCTCACTGTTTTCTGTCTCTGGGAACACAGCAAGGGCAACGAGTAAGCTTGTGCCAGTGACAGCCCCGACCTGGAAGTCGGAAATCTTGGGTTCTAATTTTAGTTTCTCCGTCATCAAGCTGGATGACCTTGGTTGGCCACACAGCCTCTGTGAACAGGATTTTCCTCATCTACACAAGGAGGAGGCCGGGTTTTATATGTGGATCACCAACCTTGGCTCTCTGACGGCTCCCTGGAAACATCCTGGGCACTGGTTAAAAACACAGCTTCCCAGGCCTCCGTCGCAGATCTGCTGAACCAGAGTATTTGGGGAAGGGCCTGGAAATCTGGGTTTCTAGTGGGCTCCCCAGCTTCTGGAATGTGCCCAAGCTGGGGACTGCAAGTCTGCGTGGTTTCTGTGGCTCCTTTTAGCTACAGGATTCTCAGACATATCTCTGCCTCCTGGGAAGGAAGTGGCTCTGTGGGGACAATCTGGACCTGCCCGCCTAATGGGAGGTGTGGACCTAGGCCTGCAGCTGCACACATGGAGGGATGTGTGGCTTCTGTAGAGACATCAGAGGCCAGGGACAGCGCTGGGGCACCAGGTGACGTCGATGTCAGCGGCTGGTGTGTTCCCAGGCTGGGAGACTGAGCAGGAAAGGAAGGCTGAGGGGCGGGAGGGCACTCAGGCCTGCTATCTGCCATCAGCCTGTGGTGATGGAGCTCCCAATGCCCAACTGTGTGGCAGAGCTGTGGGGAATGCAAAGGAAGGACTTTCTGTATTCCTGAGGAAATACCAGCTATACAACAAGATCCCCACTGTACGCAGGAAGGAATACACAGGGGAAGGAGAGGAAGTGGTATTTACCGAGCACCTGCTATATGCCAGCACTGGGTCTCACACGTGTGGGGCCCTGAGGATCCAAGAGCTACGGGGACCCTCCCTGGGCTGAGTAGGGAAAGAGCAGGTGAGGGAAGGAAAGCCAAGGTAAGTGTGAGGGAGAAAAGGTCTACAGATTCCCACAAACTGTTCTGGGAACTAGCTGGAAGGGTATATGAAACCATGAGTCAAGGTGTCTGGACTCTGTTGCTTTTAACCATTCATAGGTCCTCAGGCAAGACACCGAGGGTCTCTGGATTTGAGTTAGAAATAAGAAGATCTATCCTGCTAACTCATGGGATGAAATAGAACGTAGTGGGCCTGTAGAAAGTTAGGATCACTGCTGAAGTCTCAGGCCTTAGCACATACAGCCTCCTTTCTCACTCCACACACCTCCCTCACCAAAGTTGGTCTGGACACCCAGGCACATGGAAACCCCTCTTCCATGAGCCAAGATGGGCTAGCCAGGTGCTGCTGGGCTCCTGGAGTCCAGAATACTGTGACCTTCCTGGGAGCGAGCAGAGGAATGGTATCTACCAAACAGTTCCCAGCATCTCTTGCAAACTTCTGAACTTGACACACAAAGCAGTCTCCTGGGCCTCTAATCCACTATGCTGGCATTCTTACAAGACGAGAAACACACACACACAGGGAGAAGGCCACGTGACAACAGAGGCTAAGTTTCAGGTGATGTATCTGGAAACCAAGGAATGCCGAGAGTTGCTGGCAACACCAGAAGCTAAAAGAAAGGCTTGGAACAGCTTCTCCCCGTAGAGAACAGCCCTACCAACACCTTGAGTTTGGGCTCCTGGCTTCCAGAACTCTGAACGAATACATTTCTATTGCTTTAAGCCATGAGGTTGAAGTACTTTGCTACACAGCTACTGCCTGTGATACTCCAGCTTCGTCTTCCCACAGAACTGACATGGCGAGGCATGGACACGGGGTCAGCTTCCACCCTGCTGGCCTCCTGACGGACCACCCACAGCCAAGTTGCCCCCAGATGTGCTCTGCTTCTTCAGTAGTGCCTCTAGTGACATGGCCAGCCACTCAGGGGGTATCCCATTGGGTTGGGAGTTCACCGGAAATGATAGGGATCAGAGCACAGAGGCGGAGGGCCCCCAGGTTAGACGCCCCTTTCAGGGAGAGCAACGCTGGACTCCGACCCAACTCCATTCTTCTTCTACTGACCCACCAACCAGCTACTAGTGGGGACACTTAAACATCAGTGGAGTGTCTTCCAGAGCTGCACACTGTGGGGCACCTAGAGCCAGGGAAGACAAGAACCTCACCCTCAGGGAGGTGGCAGTCTAGGATGGTAGGACTAATATCTGGAAAAGAAAATCAATCACCAAGTGTGTGATGCAGAAGACAAATGCCACAGCTGGCCTCATCTGCCCGGGAGGCTTCCTGGAGGAGGCGGCCAGTGCCCTGAGCACTGGGGAAGGGGTAGAATGGAAAGTGGGGAGGACAGGGATGGAATCCAAGGTCAGGAGACAAGCCACTCAAGCACAAGGCATCTGATCATGAGGCTAAAGCAGAGTTCTGCAAGGAACAATGGCACAGAGGCTGGAAAGGTGGGAATGGCCCAATCCAGGAGGGTTTCACGTGTCAGGGAAAGGAGCCTGGGCTGTTTCTGTAGGTAGTGTTGAACCAATAATGTCTAAGTGAATCTTATGAAAGCACTTTTCAAGTAGAATTGAAACAGATTTTCAATTTCCAAGCAAGCAATATAAGATAGCCTTTCCTTTGAAAGCGTTTTCTCAGCTTGAAAGCTCTGAAGTCATGGGGCTGAATGTTTGATCTGATAAGGGCTCACTAATACCGTATAAACATTCCAAAGCTGACATCATTTGGCTTTTAAAAATCGGCCTCACAAAATGCTAGCCATTCCAGGTCAAGCCAAGACCACACCTCCACCGGGAGCCTTCCTTGATTGTGTGGCTCAGCAGCGAGCCCCCTCTCTCTTCTGTGAAATCTTTTGTCTTAATCAGCTGTGTGGTGCTTCCTGGTCTCTTGTCAAGATTTCGCAGATCAGTAAAATAGCAAGACCAAAAAGATGTTAGGGACAGACTTGAGTTGCCAACTTTTCATTCTGCCAAGTAGAAATATTAAAAATAACAATGGCGATTTATTCCCTCTTTTGTTTTATAAAAGGAAGGAGAAACAAGCCCAGAATGAAGAGCAGTTGGCCGCCCCCCCCGCCCCACCCCCCTTAACACATCCACTCACGTAGCCCTCTGCTTTTTTCCTCCTCTAACTGCAGGCCTGTAAATCTTCATTGTGGACTGGCAGAGACCCGCACACTGGCATTTGGGAAACTTCAGTCCTTCCCATTCTCGAGCTCATGGCGTACTTCCCATGTCCTTCCTACTAAGAAGTTCTTTTACTCAAATTCTCTAGGATTTGGCGCCAGCTGATCAATCTGTGGAAGCTGGCAAAAATGGCCACGATATTTTTTCACACTTCCCATCAAGAATCATATTCTTAACTGTAGTGAACAAACAGAGAGAGATGTTGGAGGGGAGATGGGTGTGGGAATGGGGTCCCTGGGTGATGGGCATCAAGGAGTGCACAGGATGGAATGGGCACTGAGTGTTATATGCAAGTGATGAATCACTGAACTCTACCTCTGACATTAATAATACACTACATGTTAATCACATTGAATTAGAAAAATGAATCATAGTCTTCCTACCTCTGGAATCTGTGCTGACTTGGTCACCTGCTCTGACCAATAGGAAGGACGATGCAGAAAGAGCAGAGAGGTATCCCAGCCATCCCAGCCAAGGCCAGGATGAATAGGCCAGTTCTAGTGACCCAGCAGCTGGCCACAGACACTTGAGCAAACCCAACTAAGGTCAGTGGACCCCTGCCGGGTCTGGGAGAACTGCTCAACTGGGTCTAATCCAAATCACGAACATGCAGAAATGTGAGCTACATAAACGTGGTTTGTTTAAGGTCACTAAGCAGTGGGATAGTTTGTTACACAGCACAAGCTTGCTGACACATCACCTCTCCCACAACAATTGCACAGGCCTTCTCTATCCTCTGTTGCTTTTAATATAATTTGAGATTTCCTGTTTCTAAGAATTTGCCTACACTCTTCCCCCAGGTTTGAAATATCTGCCCACTTTCTCCTCTGATTTGCCCATTCTTAAAGACTCAGGCCAATGGCCTGTTCTTTAAATAGCTCTCAGAAAGGTTGCACTCTCTGTCCGTGTGTCCCCCTTGGCCTTTCATCGCCTAGTCACTACCCTGTGGCATGTCTTGCACACTGTAATCAATTATTTTTGATAATGTTGACTTCACGTGGGTTTGTTACATCTTGGCTTCTCTAGTAAGTTGCCAGTCCCCCATGGGCAAAGGCTTGCTTGTCTTATATTTAGACTCAGCTTTTAACCCAATATCTTGCGCAGAACAGGCATACTTACTGCTCATTGACTGATGAGATTTGGAAATTCGATGAGTATCTGAAAATAACTGTGCCGCATCAGTTCTCACCAATGCACCTTCCACCCAGCTCTGAGCTCTATCCTGGATCCTCATGCTTTTCCATGGGATCTGAGCTCATTTTTCAGTCCCACTACAAATGCTTTCTAGAACGTAGGGAATGGTTACTTGTCCCCCTATACTAACACCATGAAAGTCAGAGAGGCACACCCAAACCAAGGCAAGTAACCCCTCTTGCCAGATTATTACTTGGCTTCCCGCATCTTCCAGGACTTTCTGGAACCCTCTGGAAACTTCCCTTCTCATTCCTGTGACCTTTCATTTGTCCCAGGCCTGGGCGTTGGATAATCTGGGCTTCCTGTGACTTCCAGCCTTCACTAAGGTCTTTAAAGTGAACTACAAAGCTTTGCAGGAGAAAAACAGATAAAAAGCTTAGCATTGCAAATGAGGAGAGCATTAAGCCCAGGCTGGAAATGAGGTAAGTGCATTCAAAAAAGCCAGAGCTGGGAAGACTGGCTGCTAAAGGTTAAACGGTGAAGGTAAAGGCCAAGGTTTCTTGCTCTCCTAGTTTAATCTTCTGGATTGGTTTTCTCAAATGGCTCATAACCAGGTCAGCAACAGGCTATCCCACCTCTCTCACTTCACCTCCAGCCTAGCTCTCAGTTCCTGCCCCATGTTCCCATGCAGTCCCCTCATCTGAGTCCTTCTCTGTCTTACAATCTTGATTCTTTTTTCTTTTCCTTCCTTCCTTCCTTCCTTCCTTCCTTCCTTCCTTCCTTCCTTCCTTCCTTCATTTCTTTCCTTCTTTTTTTTAACATATAATGTATTATTTGTCCCAGGGATACAGGTCTGTGAGTCATCAGTCTTAACACAATTCACAGCATTCACCATAGCACATACCCTTCCCAGTGTCCATCACCCAGCCACCCTATCCCTACTACCCCCACCCCCAGCCCCAGCAACCCTCAGATCATTTTTTATTTCCTTCCACCTTTCCTTCCTCCCTCCCTTCCTCCCTCCCTCCCTTCCTTCCTTTCTTCCTTCTTTTTCTTTCTTTTTGAGAGAGAGAATTCCCAGTGCCAGCGGGGTTGGGGAGGGGGAGGGGCAGCAGGAGAGGGAGAGAATCTTTTTTTTTTATTTGACAGAGAGAAATCACAACTAGGCAGAGAGGCAGGCAGAGAGAGAAGAGGAAGCAGGCTACCCGCGGAGCAGAGAGCCCGATGTGGGGCTCAATCCCAGGACCCTGGGGTCATGACCTGAGCCGAAGGCAGAGGCTTTAACCCACTGAGCCACCCAGGCGCCCCAGAGGGGGAGAATCTTAAGCAGGCTTCTTGCTGGGCAACCCAGGGCTGATCTCACGACCCCACGATCATGACCTGAGCCAAAATCAAGAGTCAGGTGCTTAACCAACTGAGCCACCCTGGCACCCCTGATCATTTTATTTTCTAATAGCTTAGATAAAATATTTCATGTCAGAAATTTAAAGAGACTCTGAGGTGACAAAGGAAAATAAAAATGAGCACTATCCTACTTCTTAAGGTAACCATTGTCATCATTTGGGTAAGTGTGATCAATCTATTTCCTCAGTGTGTGTATTTTTGTTTTCCAAAACTGTCATCACACTGTTCATATTATTTTATGATCTCTTTTATTTTTGCTTAACAAAAGGTTTTATTTTATTTATTTTTTTAAGAGTTTATTTGTTTATTTGACACAGCGAGAGAGAGAGAGAGAGAGCACAAGTTGGGGGTGGGAGAGGGCGAGAGAGATGCAGACACCTCGCTGGGTGGGGAGCCCAATGTGGGACCGGATCCCAGGACTCTGGGGTCATGACCTGAGCCGAAGGCAGATGCTTAACTAACTGAGCCATGCAGGTGGCCCTAACAAATGTTTTAAATGTCTTATGCATGGTTCTATTTTGTCTTCAATTTCACTTTCAATATCTTTGCAGCATGCTAGTAGCATGAATAGGTGTACTACAATTTATTTAGTCATTCTCTGTAGAATGCTTTAATTTGGTGCTATAGGCTTTGACTCTCTCTGTAATGATTTGAGGCCTGTCCCTCTTTGGGGAGATTGAGGGCCAGAGGCTTGGTTCAGCCCCTTACTGTACACCCCTCTTCCTCTGGGACTCTCCCCTTGATGCTCCTCCTTCCCTCCCATGGAGCAGATTACTCAGCTGCCCCTTGCTGTTGCCATACTCTGTCCCTGGAATACTCAAAGTCCTTCTTTCCATCTTGCTCACTTTCCTTGTGGAAGTATTGGGAAGACCCCTTCTATTCAGAGATGTCTCTTTCTCCTTTTGTAGATGAACAGAAGAGCCTGCTACAAAGAGGGGAGCCAGTCTTTCCACTCATGAGAATACACACTTCCCCTGGAAATGTGGCTCTGCTTCCAAGTGCACCGGGGTCTTTGTCTCCACTCAGCACAATGGAGGAACTCACACCACCTCTGAGTGAGCACACTCCATGCCTGAGCTTTCTGTGAAGTGTCACATTCCTCTCCAACTCCCTGTCCCTAAGATGCCATTCAGTTGATCTATTCTTATCCAAGATGCCAAACATCCAAGAAAGAAGAAGAGATTCTGCCTCATGCTGGGTGAAAATGGCCCTTTAAGAATAGGCTGTTAGCTCTCCTTTGCTCTCCCTCTTCTCTGGCTTCCTGACCCTCTTTTATTTTTTCTCTCCCCTCTTCGTCTCTAGCTTTTTTCTTATTCCCACCTATTCCCCCTGTTCCCTTCTTTTTTTTTTTTTTTAAAGATTTTATTTATTTATTTGACAGAGAGAGATCACAAGTAGGCAGAGAGGCAGGCAGAGAGAGAGAGAGAGAGGGAAGCAGGCTCCCTGCTGAGCAGAGAGCCTGATGTGGGACTTGATCCCAGGACCCCGAGATCATGACCTGAGCCAAAGGCAGCGGCTTAACACACTGAGCCACCCAGGTGCCCTTCCTCTGTTCCCTTCTTTATCCCTCTCCGATTTTCCCTTCTCCACCTGAGGGATGGGCAGCTGTGTACATTCAACATTCACCGAGTCCCACACAAGTTTAGCTAATTGAGGTATTTCTCACAAATTGCTTAAAATTTGCAGAGACGCACTGGAAATGGGAAAACACAGAACCATGAGCATCAGCCTGTGATACTAATGATGCCATTAACGGAACACCAGACCCTGCTAGGTATGGATGGAGAAAAAAATTTCCTGGCCAGTATGGAACCACATAATGAGCATGTGCTATTAAAGAAACACCGACAGCTTATACAGACTTGCCTGGGTGTCGAGTGAGAGAGAGCAGGCGTGGCTCACTCCCCTGGCCACTGTGAAACCACAAGGACAGCAATGGCCTAAATAGCAGTCTTCATTCTGCTGTTCACATCCTTTGCTAGAATGATCTGAGATTGAGGAAGACAGGGCTTTGACTCCCAGCTAGAATTCTTTCAGTGCTACATGGGAAAAGTGTCTTCTTAGACCTGTCTTCATCTTTCCTTACTATTAGGCTTGCTGCTTTTCCTTACTATTAGGCTTGTGGTTATAAACCCCAACATAGAGAGGGGGCAATGAATTCCAGGGTCAAATATAAACCCTGGGGTCACAGTACCTGAGAAGAATCCTAGTTAAGCCATTTACTAGCCGGTTACCACACACCACTAATGCTATTAGTATTATTACTGTTACCACCACCTCAACCATCTACCACCTTCCTCCGACTAACTTTATAATGTGTGTTCTAAATCCCAAGTGTCTTTCACAAATGACTTCTTTAATCCTCACAACATCATGATACAAATATATTAGCCCTGGGGCACCTGGGTGGCTCAGTGGGTTAAGCCTCTGCCTTCGGCTCAGGTCATGATCTCAGGGTCCTGGGATTGAGCCCTGTGTGGGGCTCTCTGCTCAGCGGGGAGGCTGCTTCCTCCTCTCCCTCTGCCTGCCTCTCTGCCTACTTGTGATCGCTCTCTGTCAAATGAATGAATGAATAAATAAATAAATAAAATCTTTTAAAAAACCCAAATATATTAGCCCTCCCTTAAAGATGGGGAAATAGAGATACTGTAAGATGAAGTCAAATTGGCCAAACCATACAGATTGTAAATGCTACACCAAGTGTTCAGATCCAGGCAGTCTGAGCCCAGAGTGCCGTTACTTAGCCTTTCTTAGCTTTAATGTTTCCACTTATGTAATGAAGATGATGACAGTAAAGCCTGTATCATGGGATTGTGGTTACATACATGAAGGTGTTCCATAAACTGTGGAGTAAACTACAGAGGTACTAGTTGGCATTGGTCCCCAAATAAAGTTTTCCTTTGGGGAGAGAAACTTCTTATAAAATGATCATAGGATCACATCATTTCAGGGTAGGAAGGGAGTTCCAATGTCATCTAGGAGAATTTCCCACTTGATGCAAGATTAGATAGATTCACGAAATTGGAAGAGACCTTGCAAGGAACCTGGTTCAACATTAGCTAGAAGTGATCCACTCAAGATGGTGCAGGGAATTATGAGCAGAATTGAGTGTAAACTCAGACCTCCTGGCATTTGGCTCATGCTGATTCCATTGCCCCAGGGAGTGCTGCCCCTTTCCTTACTGCTCCTTTGAGAGATACTGTCGAGTGAGCACCGTGGCTTTACTTGCTGAGCCACAACACGACCTCAGAATCCTTCTCAACAACAGTGCTCCAGGCAACTATCATCAGTCCATCAGTGTTGACTTACAAGTTGACAATTCCATGCTCTCTGAATGATCTACAGGGTGACCATATAATTTATCTTTCAAACAAGGGCACTTTTGAGAGGGAAAGGGGGAATTATTAAAAATTACACAGTGACACAGGCCTAAACAGGGATTGTCTCAGGTGAACTAGAAACTATGGTTACCTTAATTACACCTCAGTGAATCTCCCAGAATATCCAAAATACTCTAACTCCTTATAGGGTAAAACTGCCAGGAAACTGAGTTGAAAGAAGGCCTGTTGGGAGCATCTTCCTACAGGATGGTGGGGGATGTGAAGGGGAAGGGAAGATGCTCTTTTGGTAAGACAGGATGAAGGCCTACCTTGGGTTTCTAGTTGTGTCTGAAGAAGCAACGCCACCAAAATGGGGTTATTTTCCACTCTCCTGTTATTTTCCCTCTATTCCACTGGCCTGGAAAATCTCATTACTTTCCCAGCTGAAAGCACCGGGTGCCTGTGAATGCTCCCCTCCTTCCTCCTTTTCTCTTTCTCCTCTTTATACTGAATGATCATTTCTATGGTAGTTTAATTAGCCAATTATGAATGTATTTGGGTATCTTACAGAGGAAGAATCACTTTGTTTACTTGCTGGTAATTAAATGGGCTACATTTGATTTCTGTTTTGGGAGATTTATGGGCATTTTCTTTTTCTAGATTGTAAAATTGAAAAATTAAAGTCTAATTATTGATGGATTTCTCCAAGTAGAGAAACGTAGAATAGTATTTCATTCATTGCCAAGTTCACTCTGTCTTAGTATGGCCTTAACAATGGGTAGAGAATTATACTACTACTATAGACCATTAAAGACCAGTAAGGAGAGAGGAAAGGAAGATAGCAACATCCTTGGAGAGAGAAGCATGTTTTGCAAGAAGAAGGGATCCAATTGCTAAACTGCTTTAGTTGCGCTCTGTTGACTTTTCCTTCTCAAATCTTGACAATTCCTCTCAGATAACCTTTTTTCCTCTGGTGAGCCCCATTTTTCCCTTAAAAAAAGAACTATGGTATTCAGTAGTTAACAATATTTCACATTGCTTCAAGGGTGGAAGATTTTAACCAGGCGTGGTGTCTTAATTTGCTCTATGACATTGACCAATGATTTTTTTTTTCTTGGCCCTTACATTTTCTCATTTTTGAGGCAAAGTTTCCAGAAGTTATCATACCATTGAGTTATCTGATCAAATTATGCTATAAAAATGGTTGCAAAGCCAGTTAACACAGAAAACATACAACATGTTTTATAAATACTTATAAGTTCCCTGTTAAGTGTTGTGGTAAGCATTAAGTTTTCTGACCCTTTGAGTAAGGGGTATGAGAAAAATAATCTGATAATTTTATTTAAAGGCAAGTAAAATTGACTTCTTGGGACTTTAGCTCGGCTTATTCACCAGATCCAGTTAACTTTTTGGCTATTACACCATTTTATTTATTTTCATTTTTTATTAAGATTTTTAAAAATTTGTTTATTTTGGAGAAGGGAAGAGGAGCAGAGGGAGATAAAGACACAGAAAATCTCAATCAAACTCCATGCTAAGCATGGAGCCTGACACAGGGCTTCATTGCATGGCCCTGAGATCATGACCTGAGCTGAAATTGAGTCAGACGCCTAACCGACTGAACCACCCAGGTGTCCCGCTACATCACTTTAAATTTACTTCACAGATCTGGCTGAAATAAGAGTAAGTTTCCTCCAATTAAATAAGAGAAGGGACTAAGGTTTAGTACACCCAATAGCACATACCTGCCCCCAGATTTGCACAAAGAGCTTCAAGTACGAAATGTCATTTAATCCTCACAACAACTGTAAGAAATGGGTGTATTTTCTCCATAAGGAAACTGGGCTCCGGGAGTCTAGCGATTTGGGGAGCCAGGACTTGAGAGTCTGGCTCTACCTGTTACCTACAACTTGGCTCTGTCCAGCACTTCAGGTAAAGGTTCAGCGTTGAACAGATTGCGTCTAACTCCTGTTTCCATGTTTCAAAGTTCATAAGTATGTTCCAGAAACCTTGCTTAAAGACACACTGAAAAATCACATTCGCTCATTTACGGGACACACACTTAAAGGGACTTAGGTAATTTGGTCCCCAGAGTACAAATCTCCTCTCACTTTGGCCCAACCCACACCTGCTTCAGGACAGAGACAACTAAGTGCGTCTCTAGGAAGAAGCCAGCCCAGGACTGGCAGCTTAGCAACAAGCAGCCTCTCCTTTGGCAGGACACCAGCTCTGTCTACTGAAGGTAGCCCCATCCACCTTGTGACCCCTCCCACCACCTCAGCCATCTCTGTGGGGAAGAGACTGGCAGTGTCTCCCTGACCCAATCTCTCACAGGAATTAGTAGAGGCAGCTGGGAGGAAAGTGACTGTGCAGGGTGGAGGGCAGAGAAGCAGGGGAGGGGAGAAGAAGGAGATATAATTAGTGGGAGTGGTTCCATGTCCCTTTTGGGCTCTGTAGCTCTTAATCCTCTAGCACTGACTCTTCCTCTGCCGCCCCTCCCCCCAACATGGTCACACACACCATTTTGCCTGATGCTGTCGTCCATGTCCAGCTGAGTTATCTGGGCTAGGGCCAAAATGCCATCACAAAGAAAAGCCTGGCAGTGCCCCAAGCAAGGCTTAATATATTCTGTGTAGACCAGGCTCAAGCATGTGGGAAACAGAGATGGTGGCGGAGGTCCCAGTACCCGCTGTGACACACTCGGAAGCCAGCTTCACCTCAGCACCAGCTGCCCTCTCTGCGATTTGGTTGAAGTTTGATTCCAGAGTCAAAATCTCTTAAGGGGAGAGGCAATGTACACCTCCGAGAACTCTGTTCTCTTCCCTCATGTTGCTACTGCTATTAATGGAGGTCTCACCGCATGCCCTGGAGAACGGGTTTATGCCCCTCTCTGGGGGAACGTTCTCTAGATGCCCACATCAGGACACATCGACCATCAAGTCTGAGTTTATTTATGGGGTCAGAAGATGTGACATCTGAACTGCATTGTAAAATTCTCAGCTCTGGGTTCCCCCCGTTATGCCCTACCAAATCTGGTTGGGTGTGATAAGCGGTTCATGGTAAATCTGGGATGCTCAAAAGGAAAAACCCAGGACTGGATTGAGAGGACTCAGTTTGGGGGAAGGCATTTGGCCTCTCTGGGCCTCAGTTTTCTTATCTGTAAAATGAACGCCCCTTCCCTTCACCTCCGCCCAGGCTATGAAAAAGCACATGGAGAGTCTGGTGTGTGTGTTTATATGCATGTTTCAATAGGAGTCCATAGCTCTCAAGAGACCATCTGGCCTGGGATTCCAGGAGGTGGTCTGAGGTCCCTCCCTAGTTCACTGGGCTTAGCGTGGCTGGCGTCAGGCTGCAGACATCCACATCTAGCAGCTTCTCAGCCAGCCGGCCAGGGGTGTTAGCAACTCCGTGCAGGCAAAGGTCAGCCTCACTGACTGGCCAGCGTGCTCTTCAAAGCTCCATTTATTTGCTGGAGGAGTGATCCTGGCTCCCCATTCCTGTCTTTAAGGCAGATAACTGGGACATCCCACGGGAGCCTTTTCTTCTCTTCCCACCCTCCTCCTCCTCCTCTCCTCTGCCTCCCGTTCTCTAATCCTGCCTCCCCAACACTGCTCTGGCCTTCCTGGGCAGAAACGTGTGCTGTGGGCAGAGTTTGGTTTCATGGCTCCCCACCCGCCTCCCTTCAGGCCCACACCTTTGTCAATTTCTCTCTATTCTTAAAACCTGCTCCCAGGAAGGATCCGGTGTTAGTCATGTGTACATTATTGTAACAAAAATTCCTGGAGGCCTCAGTCCTTGGGGTGTCTGCACATGTCTGTGTTCATATCTGTCTGAAATGTGGAAGACGCTGACCGAGGGTAAAAGAAGGTCAGGTCCCTGGCCGTGGGGAGGTGGAGCACTTTGGGACCTTATCAGGGGTCTGACACCACAGGACATAACACAGGCCAAACCCCAAGGGTTTGGGGGACCCCAGAGTCAGGAAAGGAATAGCCCCTTCAGTCTACAATACGGTAATAATTCCTTAAGTAACCTCAATTTCCTCCGGTATGTATAAGCCCCACGAGGGCAAGAAGTGCTCCTGGTTTGGCTCACCACGGGTTCCCCGCCCACATGTCTGTGCCCATGTACGGGGGCTCGCAGTTGGTGCTTTCTGCATATGTGGCTTGAAGGCAGTCTGCCAGGAACACCATCCTTGCCATTCTGGTACCAGCCAGTCACCGTCTGGTGAGGCATGGAGGGGTGGAGGGGAGGGGGGCAGATGGGAACAGTGAAAAATCTCCTGCCCCAAGAAACTTCCAGCCAGTTTCCTGATTTCTCAGCATCCCCATCACTCGCTTCTCAAGGGCCTTTTCAAGGAGATGTGATTTTTAACTGAATTAGAATGTTCTGCTACCTGGGAGGGATGATACATTAGCACGGATTAGTGTCTCTGATTAACAGCATCATTACCTCTCCTGTCTCATCTGCCTGGACCCCCCTTGCAGCCAAGTCACACGTCGCCAGAAGACAGAGGAGGACACCGATTGGGGCTCCTTGCTCCAAAAGGCTCAATGAGGGACTATCAGCACTCACTTTTTGGGAAATCTTAAAAAAAAAAAAAAAATGCTGGGCCCCACCCCCAGAGGTGAATGGGGATGGGAGAGAAGCACGAGGCACACGTGTCCGCATGTAGCTCAGAGGACTATCAGCCAGAGCTCAGACCCACCAGCCAGCCACTGGGGCCTGAGCCTGGCCATTGAGGGGTCCCGATGTTTGGGTAAAGGTTGCCCTGTTTTCAAGCTGCTCACCTCGGGAGACCTCTACACAGGACCAGCCTATACAACATTCATCACAGTGCTGAGTACATGGAATACCAGCTCGAGGAAGGCTCCGGGTTCAGGAAAAGGTCTCCACTGGAATGGCACGAGCTGAGTCCTCGGACCAACATCATATGCCTGAGGCCCAAAGCTTAGCGTTTTATAGAAATGACCGTATGCCATCCGAGGTGATTATCAGCATGCTCGCACCTTGTGTGTCTGGAATGAGAGTTTTCAAAACAGGGAGATGGAGTCACTGATGTCAAAAGAGCATCTTTCATGGGAAGCCCAGCAGGGTGAGGAGTGTGAAGAAAGCTGGATTTGGAATGAGGAGACCAGAGTTTGAGCCTGGCCCCTGCTCTTAATGGCTATGTGACCTCTGGTCCATCCCTTAGTCTCTCTGATCCTCAGGATCCTCATTTGTGAAATCGACGCTGGTCACACCCTTTTCTGAGGTGGTAATGAAGACGAAGATGAATGAAATCATGCATGTGGGCCTCATTCCAGCTGTCGGTGCCAAGTAGAAATGACCCGGCCAAGTTCTTGGTCCTCACGGATAGCGCCCTGGTGCGATGAGAGGAGTCCCGACGGCCGGCAGCCAGACTCCTGCCTCGTCCTTACTACTGGCCCCTGAGAGCCCAGGCTCTGGAGGGGGACAGCCTGCTTCTAAATCAGGTGCTCTCACCTACTAGGGGTTTGCCCTTGGCCAAAGTTACGTTAATAGCATGCCTCAGTTTCCTCATCTGTACAATGGAGATAACAGTAGCTACCCCCAAGGGGCTGTTATGGGGATCCAATGTGTTAACATTTGTAAATATTCCCTTTCTCCCTCCTTATTCTCTAGCTTTCTCTCCCTCCTTCCTTTCCAGGGGAGCTTCGCCAATGTGCCTGACACTGTTCCAGGCCCTGGGAACTTAGCAATGCACATGGAAAGGTCCCTGCTCTCACAGAACTTGCATTCTGGTGGAGAGAGGACACTGAATGAGTGACAAATAAGACATTTTTAATAGTACTAAGCTGTTATGAGGAAATTCATGGAGGCATGAGGGAAGGCCTCCGTGAGAAGGAGGCAATGAGCTAGGGCCCGAAGGGCAAAGAGGAGCAGACTCTGCATATATGGGGGTGTCCTGCCTCCTCATAATCCTGAATTCAAGCTAGTCTGGGACGTGGTGCCCCTCTGGAAGGACCGAGAGGGAAAGCAGAGAGACAGAAGCAAGACGAGGCACTGCCTGTAGACAGTGAGATCACTATGAGTGAGTGTCAGAGAAGACACCAGGTCCCAGCCTGGGGAGTGGGATGCAGAGGAAGATGGCCAGGGAAGTAGGGAAGAGAGGAAAGTGGGCAAAGGGAGAAGCAGAGAAGAAAAGTGTTACTATCTGGTAGAGGGGAGCGACGGAAGATGCAGCAGTGATGGAGAATGGCCAATTATACCTGCCAAACCACAGTCAGAGCACAGGTGCTCAGCTGTTACCACATGGGGCAGAGCCAGCGGCTCTGAGCTCAGGAGGCCAGGATCAGCCCCCTGACAGCCGCCCTCCCATGACCACGGGGTTGATCAGATCAGAGGTGCTCGGGTTCCAGAGTCTGTCACAGGTTTTTGTTTCTTCTCGTGGTGATCTTGTTGTCGTTCCTGCTGCTATTATTGGCTTTTATTTCCACTCTCTGTGGGGCTTGCAGAAAATAGTATAAAACATTTCTACTTGGAAGAAAAGTGAACATTTCCTTTTCAGGATAGCAATTCGGGAGAGCAGCTCCCAGTACAGCAGGGGGACTGGCCGGGCCCCACAGGGGCTGAGTAGTCAGAGTCACAGCCAGAGTCGAATCCAGAAATGTGGGTAGAAGAGGTTGATGGGGCTCTCAGAGCATCAGCCCGCATGTGGGCGGGATGCCCACCAGGGAAGAAAGAGGACGAAAGGCAAAAGATGAATAAAAATTGTTAGAGGAGAAAACTGAAAAATAAAAAGGAGGCTAAGATGGCAGAATAGCCAGGAAAACACATGAGAGCTCAAAGGTAAGCTGCAACACCTATGGGAGTCAGTTTACCACCCGAATGGACGCCCAGGGTGAAGGTTCCTGCAGCCACGCTCACAGAGCCCCAGGGGAGTCTGCCCAGCAGAAAGGGATGTGAGCATGTGCGGAACGGGAGCCCACAGTGCACACAGGTGTCACATCAAATGTGCCCTGCAGAAGAGCCTAAGGGCATGAATCTGGCACGTCTTGGTCCCACACTGCCTCTAGCAACCCACAGACCCCCTAACTGGATGAAGAAGAGCCCTAGTTTTGGCTCTAGTGGGAAGAGCTGGCCATTTGCATACCATCTGTGGAGGAAGAAAGCCAGTGACCTGGGGCCTCTGCCTGACAGAAGCCAGGAGCCCCTGCAGACATCTGAACGCCTTCTGGCTAGATGGTACACTTCCAGCCACCCTCAGTGAGAGGCAAGGGCACAAGCAGCCTCTGCTCTGGGGTGAGTGAGTACCTTCCTCGTGTCCCTTCCTTCCCTTGCAGCTCTCTCTGACCCCGGGCTCCCAAAGGCAGGGTCTGTGGGAATGGACTCCATGCGCCCGGCCAGGGTCACACGATGGCTGGTCCAGGCAGATGCCTGGACAAGTTCTGATCATTTCCACAGACATTTATTATAAGTTTATCATGTTCCAGGCACTACGCAGGCACCAGGGATCCACAGATGAAGAAGCAGTGGGCCTGGCCTGGAGACACCTAAGCCAGGAGAAGGCTCCAGACAGGGAGAGAGGCCATTTCAATACAAGGCATGTGCTGAGGACCAGTTACACCTGGGAAGCTTGGAGGGCCCCTTTCCCAACACTATCAAGACACAAAGGGCATTTTAGCCTCATTCTAGACTCGGGCTTTGTATCTGTCCCTCACTGCATACCACAGAACACCTTTGGGTTTCTTTATCTCAGAACAACCATTAACATCCCAAAGGATACAGGCTTTCCTGGCCTATGAGGCCAGCGGGTTAGGAGCCCTGGTCTAGTATCAGGATGTGAGCTGAACATGGCTAATATTCACACCTCCCTAGAGGAAAATCTGTATGGCTCTTCGCCTCCTTTCCGTCATCTGTACTCAGTCAGAATTTGGTCACCCATAAGAAGCTGGTATCTCTCCCAGAGCTTCGTATGGCTTAATCCTTTGATCATCTCAGTAAAATTCCCATCCCCAAGTGCTGAATCATGAAGAAACTCGAGGGTCGTGTTGTCCCTTGAAATGAAATGCTGGAACGGGGGAGGTGAGGAGAACGAGACAAGATAGCCAACTTGAGGGACAGCCATGTGCAGACACAGTAAGTCAGTGAATCCCCATCCCAGTGAGCCTGGTGTCATCTCCGTCTTACAGAGAAGGAAGTGGAGGCTTAGAGAAGTTTAGCAACTTGGCCACAGTCTCACGGCAGATGACAGATGCAGGCCTTGAGCTTGGGCCTGGCTTCCTCTGAGCCCCATTATCCTTGCACACACCATGGCACATCTCCCTCACGGGAGGTACTGTGCCAAGTCAGGGGGCACATGGCTAGGGGTTGATTTCAACATGCATCGGACATTCTCAGCTTTTGAGGAGATTATGATCCACCAGGAGAGGAAGACATATATTCAGATAATGATAGAACAAGGTAGAATGTGGGAACACTGAGGAAGGGGAAGGGAAGCTCATCTCCAGCTCAGGGGAGGGGAGGCTACTTGGAGGGGGGTGGTGTGTGGCAACAGAGGCAGATGGCAACAGAGGGCCCTTTAGGTGAACAGAACGTTATGGACAGAGTCACACAGCTGGGAAAGGGCAGGGTGGTCTCGAGACCCGAGTGGCTGCGCTGTCGCCAGAAGCTGCCACACAAGGTCAAGCGGCAGCTCCATAGGGTGCAGGAAGGGGTGGCGAGACGGTGGGCTTTAGGATGGCATAGAGGAACATTTTATCAGAGCTGTGTTGACACATGTCTGGTCCAATAAATTAACATTTCCATCTCAGTCGACTTCATTTGGCAGGAGCAATAAATTCAGATGGCAATTTAAGCGACGAAGGAGAAGGGTGCAGGAGGGCACGGGTTGGAAGGTGGGTGGGAGAGGCATTCACTGCGCATCAAGTGGCTGACGTTGCTTCAGCCAGTCACTCATTCACCAAAAAAAGCCCTGGGTGGACCCCGGAGATGACTGATCTAATGAACATCTCTTTCTGCCAGCCTCTTAGCTTACGTTTTAAATTTCGCCTACAATTTAATTTGTTAGATTTGGACGAAACAGCATGCTTTCGAAGCCTTTCCTTGGTGGTGCCTCCCCTTATTTATGTTACGATACTGTCATTAGAACAGGTAGGCTGGTGGGCCTCCAGCAGATGGGAGTATTGTGGTACAGACGCTGTCTTCCCACAGCCCCCCTTCTGATGTCAACAATCTGAAAATACATTAAATCCATCTTATAGACATCTGTTACACAGCTACTTATTGACATATTGATCAAGATATTTATTTATCCCCCTGGTTCAAGAAAAAGAGAGATGATTTATTGAGCACTTACTACAGACTAGAGATGACAGAATGTTTTCCTTCCATGCAGCTCAGGGCTCTTTGCTTCGAGCCATGAGGCAGAATGTCTGCAACCAGAGCCTCCTGGACCTGGGTGTTTCCAGCCAGTGTGCCGCTGCCTTGTGCTTGGTCTTTACGTCTTTCCCTTGCAGAGACCCTGTTCAAGCAGCCAGGTGTGCTGGACATCGCCCCTTGTTTCCAACATGTCCAAAGATACAAAGTACCTCTGTATCGTGAGACTTGCTGCCTGACAAGAGTTTCTCTGAGGGAAACTTCCAAGAGGTTCCAGCGCCAAGTCAAGAAGCCCTGTCTAGAGTGTTTATTGTCTAAGGGACCAGATCTTTGAGCACACATCACATTCCCCAGGTGCTTCTGTCTTAGCCCCTCTATGGCTGCTCTTCCAGGACATTTTCTCAGACTCAATGATCAAGAACCAGGCTCACAAAACTTGGTCACCCCAATCTGTGCCCTGGTGTCTGTGGGGTCCTGGGGCACACTCTAGGGGAGGAATGCCACTGAGGCACACAAGGACAAATGCCAGTGGAGTCAATGCCTATCTCCAGGATGCCAGGCTCTCATGGGGAGTTGTGTTAAGAGTAACTAGCACCTTCTCCTTCTTCTGGTCTAGACAACTGAGACTGACCTGGTGGGATCACCAGTGTTCCCTGGACTGGGTTAGACTGGGGTGAATGGTAATGGTGCTGGGAAGTTAATGGGCTATGGCTGCTCTGGCTGGTCAGATGTCCTCTGTCTGCCTGGAGCTCACCCTGCCTGTGAAGACTGCCCAGCTGCTGAACTGGCCATGGGGGGGCTGGTGTTAGATTTGGACAGCCTGAGCTCTGATCATGTCCTGAGACAAAGACCCCAATCTGATGGGGGTGGGGGCGTCACTGTCTAGTCCCCTGCCGCTGATGGCCAGAGAAGATGGTGAGCTTTTCCACTGGGCATCCCTATCACACTCTCACCTTTCCTGGTATCTCTCCTTGTTGTGTAACCTTGTTGTGTGACTTCACCTCTCTGAGCCTCAGTTTCTGAACTCGGAAAGTGAATAGGGGGAATAATCATCATAAAAATATAATGACTATGTTTGCATTTCATAGTTGCATATGGTTTAGGTGAGATGTGTGTTGAACCAACGTCCATCCCAGTGTGAGTACACAGGTGGCACTGTCTGTTGATCTGTTGAGTGGTCAGCGAGCACATCACTCTACTGTTATGTATTTATCACCCCTTGAATGTATATAAAAAAATGAGGCTACTAAGAGCTCATTGATGGCAGGTACTGTTACTCCAAGTGAGGAAAAAACCTCCCAGAAGGTTGGTAACTTGCCTGAGGACCCTCAGAAGCTTAGCACCAGAGAGGCCATGAGAACCCAGGTTTTCTGACTCCTGGCTCAGCCCACAATTTACAGACAATTTTCAGAAGTCAGTCCGGGCTGTCTCCTATGGCGGGTGTTTGCTTGGGGTCATGGCTAACTGCTGAGGTTGACAAGGGTCAGGATCCAAACTCCCCAAACACCCAAACACCCCTTGGGGACTTACTTAGTCAGAAGCCGACTCCTGGACGGCACACCGGACGTGACAATACTTGCCTGAAGGCTGAACTAACCTCGTAAGGGCCTACTAATTTTCTAGATTGGGCCTGTCTTCCCAGGAGGGGTTGAGGACTTCCTGGTAGGAGGTGCTCTGGGAGTTAAGCAGTAGGGCTAGGAGCTGTGGTGAGGGAGAGAAGGGGAAGTTCTCCTCTTCATGAAGTTGCCCTTCCTGGGGACCTCTGTGGGTCACAGTGGCAGAAGCTTGACCAGCTCTGTGCAGCTGAGAGCACGCAGAGGAGGAGCACGGCTGGTGGGGGTGGACCTGGGTGATGAAGCAAGGCCAAGCTTGATCAGAAGATGGCTCTAGGCCCCAGAAGGGCATTTCCTATCCCCAAATGGAAGCTCTGAGGGTGAGCTGGAGGGAGAAGTCATCCAGGTTCAGAGGCCTTCACCTCTCACGGGCCCCGTGCCTCCTACATGACTACCGGGATGAAAGAAAGCAGATGTCTGCAGTTCCCTGAGGGAGACCACCACAGAAGGTGGTGGCTTTCTATCTGTCCTTGCTGAGGATGGATTTAAAGGCATAATAGAAGGGATTACAGGAGGGAGCCCTGGGGTGGGCAAGGCTGTGTGCTCGGTACCCTTCTCTCCTACTGCCAGGGGCTCTGCAATTCTTTCCCACAGCAATGCTTCTCAGCAAGCTCCAGATACCTCTGGGGTCCCTGGTTTGAAATGTGAAGGGTGGCCTGCCCACCTCATGCCTGGTTTCTAAAGCAGCTGGAAGGCACAGACAGCAGCTTCAGCTACCCCTGGGCCAGGAAGGGCTGGAAGGGAAGTAGGGCAAGTGCTCCTCGGCTCTGTTTCTCAAGGGTGTTAACTGTTCTGAAGCCATTTTAGCCCCCAGGAGGATCAGGGCTTCTGTAGTAATTACTGGTAGTTTCTATCTTGTGGAAAATAGAAGCATCACATTCTGGTGTGTCCCCATCTCCAGCCTCCATTCCTTGGTTCTAAAAGGTCTTTCAGATGCCTTGTCCCCAAAGGCCCTAGCCCTCTGACTACCTCCAGATGCTGAATTCTTTGGAATTAGCTTTTTCATAAAAATCCAGAGAAAGATCTGCTTTCATTCTCACTTGCTAAGAGTTGTGGGTGGGGACTGGTACTGGAGGTGAGAATTCTGTTTTTTTCTTCTTCCCTCCTAAGCTGATGGTAGTTCCTGACCTCTCACTGAGTTTAGGAGGTTGGGAAGAGGTAGGATCTGCTAGGGAATGTTGGAAGTACCCAACACACCCCTCTGGGGAGGTCTGAGTGGAGCATCACAATGGTGGGATTGGTGCTGACCCAGACCCTTCCCAATAGCACAGGACATGCCTCTCCAGAGACTGACGGAATCTAGCAGTTATATGGAAGGGTCTGGAACTCTTGTCCTAGAAAGGAGTGTCGGGAAACAAAGACCAGAGAAAAATCCATGTTGCAGTAGCAGAGAGCAAGGAGAAAAAAAGGACAGGGAAGTGGTCTACATAGAGCATTATCTCCCGGAAAATATAGCATATGCTGAGTATACGCAGGCACACAGGCACGCATATGCACACGCATGCATGCACACACATGCACGTAGGCACGCACACACACATGCACACAATGCAGGCATGCACATACATGCACACGCACACAGGCACACACACACGCGCATGCACACACAGAGTCCAGATGTTTCTTTTTAACTCCAGGCATGTTTATTCTTATTTCCTTTAATGTTTGGTTTTGGTTTCTTTTACACAAAGTGACCTATGGAAATCATGGCCCCTTAAAAATATAACTATATGATGAGCCAAGTTCCTCTCAGGGGTTCCCTTCTTGAAAAGCTCTTAACACAACATGTCTCCAGGATCTGAGTGGGGGGGAGGGGGCTGGTTCTTTACGTCCTTCGTGCGGCAGATAATGGGAAGCCAGAGTTTCCTGTTTCCAGAAAATGGGTAGAAGCAGGTTGCTAAAATGGTGCTCTGTAAGGTGCCCTGCAAAGTGACGTGGGTTCTGCATTCACTGTGGGCATGGAGACTGGACAAGCCACGCTGGTCTGGAGAGGTGAACCTATCCCTCTGGCCAGCTAGACCAGGAGCAGGTGCACCAGCCCAACGGGTAAGGCTGGCAGCGACAGACAACCCGGAGGCTGTGAGAGGAAGAAGCTGCCAGCTCACGGAGGCCTGGTGGCTAACAGGTAAGGAATAATTCATCCCCACCAGAAAAGAAAATTCTCCTCTGTGTGCATTCCTGCTCTATCCCGCTCATCCATCTCTCTGTTCTGTTAGTTCTGCTGTGTGTTCTTCCTTCCTATCCTGTCTCATTTTCTTTCCCACCTTATTTCTTCCTCTTGGTCTGACAAGGATGCTGTGCATCACACCTGAGGTGCTGCCTCCCCTGATGGACAGCACCCCTGGGTTAACTCTTCTTTCTTGTATTTGGTACAAGAGCCATGGGAGGCATCAAGAAAGCACAGGGGACTTCCTTTGCTAAGGTGAGCACTTCAGCTTCAAGCACTTTCTACTCCTGTCACGGGAGTAGAAAAGGAAGGAAGGAAAGGAAGAGGCAAAAGGGAAAGAAGACCCATGATTAAGGTGCCTAACGTCAAGGGGAAAAGTGGACAAAAATCACTTATAATTTAGGTTTTGCTCCAAGTATAATGATCAATGAAAATAAACAATTATGGTAACAAACCCCAAAATAGGGGTCTTGATGGAAGTTTTACACATAACCTGTAGCCAATGCTGGTTGCTGCACATCAGCAGATAATCATCAAGGAGATCAGGCTGGTGGTGTCACCTTTGTTTCTAATCCTCCGGTCCGAACATGACTTTGGCTTTATTAGAGATGAGGACCAAACATAAAGCTGGTTCAGACAGGGACAGTCCATAGGGATGATCCAGTTCTCCTTCCCTCATTTTAGTGGTGAAGAATCTGAGACTCAGGGAAATAAGGCGATGAGCGGGTCAGTGACAAAACTGGAACTAGAACCCAAATATCTAATTCAAAGCCCATTGCTTCTATTGCTACATCAGGGTGTTTCAACCAAGGAGTGTTTTGAATACTAACAGCTATGATGAGAACAAAAGGAAAAATCTAACATACGCATAACCGATCACATATGCTAATAAAAGAATGAAAGAGCAGGCATCAGTTGAAGAAACTGACAATTAGGACAAGAAGAGAAGTGTCTGCACAAGTAGAATTGATTAATTTTATGGTTGGGAATGGTACTGGGACTGGTATTGTTGAAACAAAGGGGAGAAGAGATTGTGGGGAATGAACTGTTATGGGAACATGCTACTTATCTGATGTTACAACCATTGTCTGGAAATGTTTAGAAATATTAACGTAAGATTTCAGAATTAGGAGCCCTTATTAATAAAAATGAGAGATTTTTTAAGCTATAGTTTTCTCAAAGATTTATTTATCTATTTATTTTAGAGAGAGAGAGAGCAAGCAAAGAGGTGGCAGGGAGGGGCAGAAGCAGAGGGAAAGAAAGAATCCTAAGCAAACTCCCTGCTGAGCACAGAGCCCAGTGTGGGGCTCGATCTCACAACCCCAAATATCATGACCTGAGCTGAATTCAAGAGTCAGATGCTCAACCAACTGTGCCACCCAGGTACTCCAACATATAGTTTCATATCTTAAACTGAAAGGAATGAGATTTCACTAGCTAGCAAAAGGAAATGAAACATGTACAGAAATCCATCCATAAAATAAAGTGGCTTTCAGATTTCTACTTCTGAAAAGACGCAGCAGACATATTTTTCCCTATTCCTCCCACAAAGTGCAACTAAAATCCATGGATATTATATGTAAAACAAACATAAAAAGACTAAAAGGTGGAGAGAAGAAAGCAGTCCAGTTAGGAATCTCAGGACCCAAAGAATGACACAGGGGTGAGGTTCTTGGGTTTCTGGGCAACCCAGAAATCCTGAAGGGTATAAACAAACAAACACCCAATTGAAGTCTGCTCCTTTAGCCAAAGGCCCAGGAAAGGGGGTGGTGACCAGACGGAAATCTTTTTCCAAATTGTGATAAAATATACATAACATGAAATTTACCATCTTAGCTGTTATTTAGTGTACCATTGTGTAGCATTGAGTACATTCAAAGTGTGTGCAACCATCACTATCACCCTGATGATGAAACTCTGTATCCATTAGATAATAACTCCCAATTAGCCCTCTCCCCAGCCCCTCACAATCACTATTCTATTTTCTATCTCTATGAGTGTGACTACTCTAGGTAACCCCTATAAGTTGAATCACACAATATCTGTCCTTTTGTGTCTGGTTTATTTTGCTTAGAATGATGTTTACAGGAATCTTTGATGCAGCATGTGTCAGAATCTCCTTCTTTTTTAAGGCCAAAGGATATTCCATTGTGTATTTGTACCACATTTTTAATCCATTCATCTATTGTTTGACAATGGGATTGTTTCTGCCTTTTGGATTTTGTGAATAATGCTGCTATAAACATGAGTGTACAAACAACCAGAGTCCCTGCTTTCACTTCTTTTGAGTATATATCCAAAAGTGGAACTGCTATGTCATGTGACAATTCTATGTTTCTTGTTTTAAGGAACCATCATACTGTTTTCTATAGTGGCTGTACCATTTTGCATTCTCATCAGCAATGCCCAGGGTTTCCAATTTCGGCACATGCTTGCCAACATTTGTTATTTTCTATTCTTTTGATAAGACCCATTTTAATAAGTGTAAAGTGATATTTCACTGTGGTTTTAATTTGCATTTCCCTATGGCTAGTGATATTGAGAACTTTCCAGTGCTTATTGGACATTTGTATATCATCTTTGGAGAAATGTCTATTCAAATCCTCCCATTTTTAAACCAAGAGAGAAGAATTCAGACAGTCACCATTCTATTCCAGCCAAACACCACAGGAAAAACTGTTGCTCCATTCCCACCTCCTTCAGCAAAGACTGAGTAGGGAGCCTTGACTTCCATCCTCAATTTCCATCTTCACCAGGCTATAATGAAGCACCCTGAATCTCCTGCTGGGATGGTGTCAGACAAGGCCAAGTGAGGAGTAAGTATATTCTTCCCCTCTTGGTAGTAATGAAGCTCCTCAGTATTTCTATGGTGTCAGTGGAGACCATGTGGGGAAACGGAACTTCCACTCCAACTTGGGAATAATGAGGTGCACCTCCCTCTTCTTGCTGCGGTAGTGTAAGAATCAGGATGGAGAATCAGGTCTTTCATCACTGCCCAGTGACAATCTGGCCCCCTGTGATGGCTCAGGAGGATGGTATCACCAGAGTTCTAGCCTAAATTACCACCAGAGGTAATGAGAAGACCCTGCCCTACTGTGTGTCAGTGGAGACCAAGTGAGGAAACTGGACTTCTACTCCCACCCAGCAGTAATGAGGTGGCATTCTTCTTCCCTGCTGGGTTGGTATCAAAGGAAGCCAGCTATAATAGAAGATTTTAAATATTATTCAGAATGTCCAGTTTTAATCAAAATTACTCATCACACTAAGAATCAGGAAAATGTCAAGTTGAATGAGAAAAGATAAATCAATACCAACACTGAAATGACCCAGATGTTACAATTATCTCATGAAGATTTTAAAGTAGCTATCATAAAAATGCTTCAACAGGCAATTAAAAATGAGCCTGACTATCAGACACATGAAAAAATATTCATCATCACTAGCCATCAGGGAGATTCAAATTAAAACCACATTGAGATACCACCTGACACCAGTTAGAATGGCCAAAATTAGCAAGACAGGAAACAACGTGTGTTGGAGAGGATGTGGAGAAAGGGGAACCCTCTTACACTATTGGTGGGAATGCAAGTTAGTGCAGCCACTTTGGAGAACAGTGTGGAGATTCCTGAAGAAATTAAGACTAGAGCTTCCCTATGACCCTGCAATTGCACTGCTGGGTATTTACCCCAAAGATACAGATGTAGTGAAAAGAAGGGCCATTTGTACCCCAATGTTTATTGCAGCAATGGCTACGGTTGCCAAACTGTGGAAAGAACCAAGATGCCCTTCAACGGATGAATGGATAAGGAAGATATGGTACATATACACGATGGAGTATTATGCCTCCATCAGAAAGGACGAATACCCAACTTTTGTAGCAACATGGACAGGACTGGAAGAAATTATGCTGAGCGAAATAAGTCAAGCAGAGAGAGTCAAGTATCATATGGTCTCACTTATTTGTGGAGCATAACAAATAACATGGAGGACATGGGGAGATGGAGAGGAGAGGGAGTTGAGGGAAACTGGAAGGGGAGATGAACCATGAGAGACTATGGACTCTGAAAAACAACCACAGGGTTTTGAAGGGGCGGGGGGGGGTGGGAGGTTGAGGAACCAGGTGGTGGGTAATAGGGAGGGCACGTACTGCATGGAGCACTGGGTGTGATGCCAAAACAATGAACACTGTTATGCTGTAAATAAACAAACAAAAAATATATACATATATATGCTAATTTAAAAAAAATGAGCCTGAAACAATGAAACAATAAAAAAGAGAAAGTCTCAGGGAAGAAAAAAACAACAACAAAAAATCTCAGCAAAGAAATAGAGACAAAAAGAAGAGCTAAATGGAAATTATAGAAATGAAAAATACAAGAAAGGAAATTTGAAAACTCCGTGGACAGGCTCAATAGCAGAATGGAGACAACAAAAGAAAGAATCAGTGAATTTGATGACAGAAAATAGAAATTACCCAGTGCAGACAACAGACAGACAATAATCTTTAAAAAGGGAACAGAGTGGCAGACACCCATGGGACAATTAAAAAAGTTCTAACACTCATGTTATCACAGTTCCAGAAGGAGAAGAGAAAAAAGATGGGGCTGAAAAGGTATTAAAAGAAACAATGGCTAAAAATTCCCCCAATTTGGCAAAAGACATAAATCTAGAGATTCAAGAAGCTGAATGGTCCCAAATAAGATAAATATAAAGAAAACCACACCAAGACACAGCTCAGTCAAACTCCCAGAAATTAAAACCAAATAAACAATCTTGAAAGCACAGAAAGATAAATGAATGTGTTACTTAGTGGGGAAAAGAGTTCGATTTCTCATCAGAAACTATCTATGTTAGAAGAAAGTGGCATAACACTTTTTCAAGGGCAGAATGAAAAGACCTATCAATGCAAATTCTATATCCCGCAGAAATACACTTCATGAATGATGGGAAGACACATTTATTTTCACAGATGAAGGAAAACCAACAGAATGCCACCAGCAGACAATTAGAAGGGCTAAAAGAATTTCTCTGAGCAGAAAGGGAATGTTTTTGTTTTTGTTTTCTTTGGGGGGAAAATGGAATTTTAGATCATGAGGAAGAGAGAAAGAACAGAAAGAGTGAAAATAGAGGTAAATACAATAGACATTCCTTCTCCTCTTGAGTTTTCTAAATTATGTTTGATGGTTAAAGCAAAGTTTTTAAACTAATGTTTTTCTCATGCATGTGGAGAAAATATCTGCAGTGATTACATTATAAACAGGGAGGGTAAGAGGAGATAAAATAGCTACAATTTGAACTGTTAATTAATTAATTAGAAATGTAATTAGTAAATTAATTAGCAAAATGTAACACCAGTAGACTGATAAATTATGTATATATTATAATGTAATACCGAGAGCAACCAATGAAATAGCTATATAAAGAGATACACTCAAAAATACTACAAATAGGGGCGCCTGGGTGGCTCAGTGGGTTAAAGCCTCTGCCTTCGGTTCAGGTCATGATCCTGGGGTCCTGGGACCGAGCCCCACATCGGGCTCTCTGCCCTGCAGGGAGCCTGCTTCCTCCTCTCTCTCTGCCTGTCTCTCTGCCTAGTTGTGATTTCTGTCTGTTAAATAAATAAAATATTAAAAAAAAAGAAAAATACTACAAATAAATAAAAATGGAGTTCTAAAAAAAATGTTCTGGTAATCCATAGAAAAGTGAGAAGAAGTCATTTATATAACATTCTTAAAATGACAAAATCATAGAGATGGAGAGCAAATTAGTGGTTGCCACAAATTAGGGATGGTGGGGAGGAAAGAGGTGGGTGTGACTACATAGGGGAAACACGAGTAAGAATTTGTGGGGAGGGGACAGTTCTGCATCCTGATTGTGGTGGTGCTCACATGAATCCACACAAGTGACCAAATGGCACAGAAGTACAGGAAAACTTTGGACCAATATCAGTTCTTGGCTTCACTACTGTACCATAATTGTGTTAGATGTAACCTCTGCAGTACAGATGCAACCTCTGTACTATCGTGAAGTTCCTATGAATCTATAATTATTTGAAAATTTAAAATAACATGACTTGGATCAGTAGAGCATATCCATATTCTTCCCCTGTTTGTCCTGATTTCTCTCGGTGAGTGACTCACATCCTTGCTAAGGAATCCAAACCAGCAAACCTTGCTGGCCAGGTGGGGAAATTGAGGCACGGGTGCTGCCAACACAGTAAGCTCCCCTGTGCAATTGAGCAACATGTTTATGGAAATATCTATTGTGCCCTAAGCACCGTGCTAGGCAATTGAGGGGAAACTTGGAATATGTATACCATAGATCCCTCCTTTACAATTTATAAATCATAAAGCTTGTCTTCTTCTGGGCTCCCTCTCTGTCTTTCATGCTTGGCTCTTTATAAACAATATCCACAAAACCAAACCAAACCAGAAGACAAAATCCCCCCAAAATAACCAAAACCCAAACCCAAACAAACAAACCAAAAAACAAAAACCCAGCCACAAACTGTGTAATATTTCCATGTAAATCTGAATTATTTCATTTCTTCCCATGTTAACAAGAAATTCCCCCAGAAGCTGACAAGATACACCATTTATCTTTATGCATGTTTGTCCACTTAATTTTTTGGAACCTAAGGCACCTCATTCATTAGATTGGGAGCTTGGTTTTTCCTTCCCAGCCACATGAGAAGGGTCCACATTGGAAGGGCAAGCAAACCAGGATGAACCTTTGAGCTGAAATAGAATCTTGTCTTCTGATTCAATGTCTAATTAATTCAGGATTGTAGACAGTTGAATGTCAATGATTTAACCCTGCCTGGTAAATACTAATTATAAATACACAGACAATGCCCGCACACACACAGAAAATGCCTACTAAGTGACCCCTATGACTAAGAAAATGAACACACCAAATGTTAGACTGAGGAGGGTCAAACAAAGGGAAACATGTTTCACCCAGAACGACAGGTTTGGGTTGACCACCATGAACATTCTTGATTAACATGAAAAGGCAACGAGGTGTATTTTTGAAGAGGTTGGGGATCCCAACAGTTTTGAAGACCTGAGGACAGATGCTCATATTTCCTGGGCTGGTTTAATCACTCTCCTTGCCAGAGGCATATGGAGTAGATTCTCAACCTTTTTCATAGTGAGGCACACAGAGAAAATGTTAGTATTTTTCATGGCATCCAGAGGGAAATGAATGGAATGCTTATGGTTGGCAGGAAGTGACTGGCCCAGGGGACCGTGTGTCCCAGGCCCTGCCCTCAGGTGTACCCAGTAACCAACAAGGAAATTCTGACCTAGAGGACCTACCTCTAAGCTTTTGAGAGTGAGAATTAGGCATTTCCCGGGGAGTAACAGGCAGCTCTGAAAGAGCCCTCTGAGGGATTGGGCAGGGTTGTGGTGTCTGGCACAAGGGCAGTCTTCTACCTGCCATCATCTCTGTTGACTTGTGTTTGGGAGAAGCATCCCATGCCCCACACATCCCTAAGTGGTGATAGCAGATATCTACCTGGGACTCACGCAGGAGAGGGGAGGGGGTGTATGGGAGAGATGGGGGCCTTTGGGTTGCTGCAAGTCATCTCATCTGTTATTTACTGTACTTGTCCTAATCATATAGTGTCAATGCATCTATAAATTATCTTGTCTTTCAGCAGCTGCCAGGAGTGATGAAAGCTGTCATTTAATCAAAAAAGTTTAAATTAATTAAAGGTAGGAAAAAAAAAAGAAAGGGAAAGGAAAAGCAGCCTTTAAATGGCTGTTCCGGACTTTGCAGAGTTGTGTGAGATGAGATGCCAGTGTGGGAGCTGTGTGCCTGCAGTTCCCACCACATTCTCCAAATCCTACCTCCTCCAGGTCCTTGAAAACACCACATTCATGCCCGCCTCCAACACCTTTGCTTGGTGGCCCTGGCTGATGAGTAAACAGGAAGCTACCCAGCTGTGGGGCAAGACTAGAATGTCAATAAAGCAAGGAGGATTTTGGGCCTGGAGTGTTGTCTACTTCAACTTGACCTTTGGGGATGAGACACTGGTCAGAAAGGAATTAAGGGTGTTAAAAAACAGGTTGGGCTCTAGGAAACTTTGGGGAGACTGTGGCTTGTTCCTTATCACTCTAGTCCTACATCCCAGACCTGTGTGTCTCTGTGATGTCACCCTGATACCCAAGTTCCCCTCCCTTGTCCCCACAAGGCCATTCCAATTCCCCCAACCCAAGATCCTCATGATCTGGCTGTCCCTTTCAACTTTTCAACCTTCTTAACAAAACAAAACAATCTTGCTCCTAGCAGGGGGCCAAATGGATGGGGGAAAATCCAAGGGACTTGTTATTCATAAGGCATTATAAATGATGATGGCTTAAATCAGCACCCAGAGAATAAATCCTTGAGGAAAGCAACAATCTGGTGATGGTAGTCGTGCCGCAGACCCTTCCTGTTGGCCCTGAGACTGGACTATGAAATGCCCACTGACACGGGGGCCCACAAGGCCGGCTAATGATGGAAAGTCATTGCTAGCCTACCACTGATTATCTCCAGTTTGTAACAACATCAGTGGAGTGCTTAAGATTTATGAATTGATTTCACCTTGTGATATAGACAGAGCCAGTATTAATATCCCCATTTCCCAGATAGGACCACTGAGACGCAGAGAGGTTAAGTGCCTTCCTTAAGGTTACACAGTAGCAAGTGACACAGTGGCCTGGGAAACCAAGCCCATCGTTTTCCACACCCATACTGCCTGCAATGCAATCTCCCGCCTTCCTTTCCCAGCTGGCTCCTTCCAGGTTGGCTCCTGTTCTCCAGAGCTCCACATGGGGCCTGGCTCTGGCCCCGGAAGCACAGGGCATTGCCCCTTCAAACCGTGCTCCTCGTCTCAGCCAGCCATGTTGCACACAGCACTCTCCCCTCACTTAGTTATCATCCTCTAAGTGTCAGGAATAAGAGGCGAAGCCTAACATTAAAGGCCTGGAGAGCTGCCTGCCCATAAGATAAATAATCAGAAAGGTCAAGTGCTGCTTGTGTAATTACGTAGCTTTGGTGAAGTCCCAGAACCAGGTTGGAAATCAAGGTTTTTGCAAGCAGGGTGTTCCAGCACTGCCATCTTATTGGGACACGGTAATACAGCTCTCTGTCCAGAGGCATACACGTGAACCATTCGTGCATAGACACCATCCAAGACGTTTTAGGCAAGGGTTGCAAACTCTGGGATTCCAGCCTCGTATGGCTGACTCCATGTCTGGAGCCTTCTTTAATTAGTAGAAAACTTGGAGACACTTTGTCCCTGTCCTTTCTATTGTGGAAATGTCCAGAAGGATACAAAAGGACCCCAAAGGCACATCTGGGTTTGTACCAGTGCTTATTATGTACTTGTTTGTGGATATTAACTCACTTAATCCTCATAATGATCCTGTAAGTGCTAGTACACCCATTTTAAAGATAGGAAAACTGAGGTATAGGAAGGTTAAGTAACTTCATTAAGGAAATGAAGCTAAACAAGTGAAGGGGCTGGAACCCTATGCAGGCTGTCTGTTTCCACCCGTTTAGCCCTGCAATGAGGGGCAGAGGCCCTGCGGTGTCTTCCCTGTCTGCTAGCTCTATGACCTTATACTCTGTGCCTCAATTTCCCCATATGTTTAAAGAGGAGACCTGTATTACCTGCCAACCTCTTAGGCTGGTGATGGTGATCACATGAGGGCACAGACATGAAGATGTGTTTGTGATTACAAGTGTGCACTATGAATATGAGTATAATAAATTTTATGTCACCCATCTTTAAAGATACAGCTTCAGTCCTTATTGGTGGGTCTGGTTTGGGGTCTTAAATTTGAAACTAGTCAACAGGTCTGTTCATCTCATTTGTTTCAATGCCTACCAGAGGACCACATACAGGTAGCTTTAGGGCTAAAGCAACAAGAGAGAAAGGAACGGCCTGGTTTCTACAGTCAAACGAGGCTGAGTTTGAATCCCAGTTTACCAGCGATATAATGTGTGGGCAAATTACCCAAATTTGCCAAGCCTCAGTTCTCACATCTGTAAAATGTGTATAACATGACCCACCTCACGGTTTGTAGTGAGGAACAACTGAGGTAATGCGAAGTCCCAGGCACCTAACCCATGCTCGATAGTACACCCTTCCGCTCTCACCTCCAGGAAGGGAAATTTTAAAAATGGCCCCTGCTTAAGACCTATTGTTGAAATCTAAATCCCTTGCAATGGAGGGGATCAAACCCCTAATGCTTAAAAGCAAGCACTTTTGCATTAATATTTCCAAAAGCCAAGAGAGAGGAAAGGCAGGGCTGATGCCAAACAGTGAGCTTATTTCAAGTTACTGAGGATCTGAGGTCACTGTGAGCAGCTCTTTATTGAAACCGAGAATAAACCCATGTGGGGAGAAGGCATGGGCCAGACTGTCCCACAAGCTCCATTTTCTGGGGATTATGGCCTGGGGCACTGAGATGGCATCTCAAGGTTGTTGTTGATGAACTGGGCAGCCTAAGAAACTACTGGGCACCCCCTGAATCCAGAGGATGTCTGCCTACTTGGTCCCCCCATGTCACCCCCACCTGTCTTGGCTGAATCAAGATGGCCTGATGACAAGAAGGGCCGGGCAAGTTCAGAGTGGAGCCCGGAAGACCTCCGATGGCCTGGTCCCAGAAGAAACCTCCTACTTCCCCCATAGACACTTCTCCTCACTTCTGAGTTGCCGAGTCTGACATGTGGTCCACAACAGATTGCTCCTGTGGCTACAAGGAGCGCTTCTCAGAGCTCTGAAGATAGAAAGGAATGAATTGCCTAATAAAAAGGGTTGTAAGAGAGAGTCAAGTATCATATGGTTTCACTTATTTGTGGAGCATAACAAATGACATGGGGGACATTGGGAGATGGAGAGGAGAAGGAAGTTGAGGGAAATTGGAAGGGGAGGCAAGCCATAATGCATAAGAGACTATGGACTCTGAAAAATAACTTGAGGGTTTTGAAGGGGCAGGGGTGGGAGGTTGGGGGAACCAGGTGGTGGGTAATAGGGAGGGCACGTATTGCATGGAGCACTGGGTGTTGTGCAAAAACAATGAATACTGTTATGCTGAAAAAATAAATTAATTAATTAAAATAAAAAAAAAAGTGTTGTATCCACTGTGGGCCTGGGTCAGGAAGGAACTTGGAGGGGCTAGGGTGAACTGTCCTCATAAAACCCCTGCAGACAGCCCCCCGGTTCTCTCAAGGACTCACACAGCCTCCTACCTGCTTCCAGTCCACAAAGCACTCCATCCTCACCTCCTCTGTCCTCTAACCCTGGGAGAAGCTCAGCCCCTACCTAGGAGCCTCCACTTCGTCCTCAGTAAAAAGACCTGTGCAGGTCAGAAAGGTCAAGTGATGTGATCAAGGTCAAAGAGCTAGGACTTTGTTAGATCTATGTCCATACCCACTGTGGACTCTGAGTGGAAGGGCTGTGGGGGTAGGGGTAGCCCTAGCTGGAGAAGTAGCAGGGCTTCTCTCTTTAAGGCCACAGTCCCTCCGTGGTCAAAGGTGCCTGCCACGTCGTGGGCTGCAGGCCCTGACACCCGCCACCCTGTTCCGGGCGTATCTGTCAGGGCCCGCTGCCAACTCCATGATTAATTCCCAATCTAATCAGCTTCAACAGTGACATAACTCACCTCCCTCCGGGTGCTGGGATAATGTATTCAATATTACTAATAACAATCCTGCTCAGTGTGACAAAACGGGCTAAACACACCTCGGCTCTCCGGTTTCCCCCATTTTCGCCCAAGCAGTCTGTCCCTTGTCTCTTTCCTTATTTTCACATTCTGTACTTTAACAGATCCTGCGGCCAAATCACTCTTCTCTTTGGCTTCTGGTAAAAAAAAAAAAAACAGAAACTTCCCACTGCTCCCCACTCTGCTCAGACCCGCTGTACAAGTTCTCCCGGCTGGACGGATGCGGCCCTAATCCTTTAAGCTGGGGGACAGAAGCTGTGCCGAGGCGTGAACAGCCTGTCCCTCGTGTCACGGCTATGCCCCCCATGAGCGGTTGGCAGGGAGCAGCTGAGGTCCTCCTGGGGAGCTGGTTCTAGCCAGCTGTCCTCTCGCTCTGCCCAAGGATGTCAGCAGGGGCAAATGGGAGAGGCAGCCGGCTGCTGGAAATGAATGCCAGTGAACTGTTCATCAGGAGCGAGGAGAGCCAGCCACGGTGGGGGGCGAGACTACAGGCAAGCAGGAGGCCGGAGGAGAAGTGTTCCCATGGTCGGGTGTGGGGGCCTCTTCTCACCTTCCGCTGGAGGTGGGAGCCCTGAGATTCCTTCCAGCTCTGTGGATCCTTCGTGAATGCCTTGCTGCACACAAGATGTGGCTTGTGGAGCCCACCTCGACAAACCTGGCGGCTAAGGGCAGTGCCCTGGGGTCAGGTTGTGGGGCCCTCCCCACTCACTCAGACACTGAAGGCTCCCATGGAGTCATGGAAGAAAGGGCCATTTGGCCTCAGAAGAGTGGAAGCTTGGGGACAGAAGGGAAACATGGAAGTCAACCCCAGAGCATGAGATCACAGGGTGAGGGCTTCTCAGCCAGAGCTTGCTGGTCAGCGGCATCTCCCCAGCACTTGCCATGAGTTAGGTGCTGTGCTGCTCAACAACGGGGAGCCGGCTGTGGACCCTGCTGGAGGTTTCTCCATTCTGAGAAGCAGGGACCTGGTGGGGGGACAGCCTGATCCATGAGTTCATGGGCAGAGAGCTACCCAGGTAGGGATTGGAGGGTCAGGGAAGGCTTCACTCAAGAGGTGACAGTCGAGTTGCTCCTTCAAGGGCAGTCATGAAAGGCGCGCTGGGCAGGGCTGGGAAATGGTGGCAGTTTTGTATGATGGCAAGGGACTGTGGACAGGGCGGCGAGCCAGGGGAGCGGGACCACCCTGAGGAGCACAGACCTGCTCCTGGGTGACGGGAGCCATCACAGGATCAGACTCATGTTTTAGAAACACGACCCTTTGGACAGAGGATGGCTGGGCACACAATGGCGGAGGCACAGGCATGCGGGCTGGTCCAGCCTCCTTCAGGGAGGCCCCTCTGCCACCCGCCTCTAGGACCGCTCTTCTGCCTGCCCCATTACATTGTTTTCAAAATCCTTCCATTCTTTTTTTTTTTTTTTAAGATTTTATTTATTTATTTGACAGAGAGAGATCACAAGTAGGCAGAGAGGCAGGCAGAGAGAGAGGAGGAAGCAGACTCCCTGCAGAGCAGAGAGCCCGATGCGGGACTCGATCCCAGGACCCCGAGATCATGACCTGAGCCGAAGGCAGCGGCTTAACCCACTGAGCCACCCAGGCGCCCCCAGAATCCTTCCATTCTTAAGATTCAAGTAAGACTGTGCCACAGCCTCCTTGCTTCTCTGCTGTCTCCTGACCTGCGGGGCCTCTGCTGGGACATCTGATCCAGGAACTGCTTAGTAACGCCTTTGGACGCCCCTCACCCTCTTCTCCAGCCCTGGCATGATCTCCATTTCTTGCCACAGCTATGAGCACAGCTGGAATTCTGGAATGCACATTTCAAAGTGCTTCCCTAGACAGAATCTCAACCACTGGTGATAACACTGCGGGAGGCTGGGGGTGGGGGGGACCAAATGTACTGGGGACCCAAGGTGCACAATGTGCAGGTAAGATGTGGCTCCCAGAAGATCTGGCTCCTAAGTGGCCAGTCTCCTGATTCACAGGCTGGAGTTCTGTCCCCACGGAGCACAGCTCACTGTCCTTCCTTTCCGCGGAGGCCAAGACTATCTGTTTAGAAAACATCAACAGCAGTCAGACAAGCTGCCCAAATGTTTGTGAGCATCTGATGGTCAGGGGAAGGTTAGCAAAAGCGGCAATGTCACTCTTAGAGACAGTGACAGCTCAGCGGTAGCTATTCCTGCTCGGCTGCGGCTCTGCTGGGGGACAGGGGACAGGGGTGGCGCAGAAAGAAAAGGCTATACTCCCCACAAGTAAACACAGCCAGGTACTCACACTCACTCTCCGCAGCCCCAGCCTCCCCTTCTCCCAGGCTGACTGTTAACAGTCTGAGAATCTCCGGATGCTCAAAGGGGAAGGACACATTCGTTCACTGAGAGGCACTATCAGAGTAGGGGGCGTTTCCAAACGGTAATTCAGTGTGATCACTTTCTATGTAGAGATGAAGAAGTACTTATTCCTTTTATAATACCAACTTCACAAAGTAAAACTCGACACAATTTTTTTGGCTCGGAGACTCAAGGTGTCAGGTATTCTTCTGGGGAAGGGCAGATGTGTGGAGTGTCTTGGCTACTGGAGTTTCCCAGGGGCAATGCAAATAAGGACTTTTTAAGAGAGCACTAGTCTTCAGCACAGAAAAGTGAGAAGCCCTCCTCTACCCTTCCGAAGAGGCCAAACAGCCTATTCCTAACTGCCTTGCCAGTGTGGCCTGTGTTTATCCCAACTTGTACTCAGGCAGGTGGTGGAGATTTGGGAATTGTTGGCCCTGGGACTGGGGCAGGAGGCCTCTTGGACCAGTCCTTGGGGTGCTCACACTCCAGAGTCCCTCCTGTTCCCCAAGGGCACATGCTGCCACTCCTATGGGGGACAAATCATGCCATCTGCAGGAGCCCACTGCCACAATACCCTCCTATGCTTTCTCCTCACTGTTCTCAGCTCCCCCCAAATCAAAAGCTGGGGGTGGGGGCTAGAGGGAGGGAGGAAAGTACACAGGATTTCTCAGAAGGCTCGTAAATTGGGAAACCAGCCAGAAGGCTTCTGCAGACACTAACACACTCATCTGGAAAGGGGGTTGCTTATTCTTCCCACCATCTCTACCATCAGCCCTGTTTGGTTTATTGAGCTCCTACTTTGTGCCAGATATTTTGGATGCCTTAATTCCTCTGGAAACACAAACCTTTTCTTTTCTTTTTTTTTTTTTTTAAATCATTTACAGGGCCATAGATCATTGCTCAGGGCCACAGGGTTGAGAACAATCCGCATCAGAATACAGATGTGCTGCCTTACAGGCTTCCCTCCGTGTCCTGCCATTTGCACCAGCTGAAAAGCACCTGTTGTCCCCTGCTGCCCCCTACCTGATTTGCCCAAAGACAGCTAAAGTCCCTGGGAGCTCCGAACAATTGCCCCTGAGTGACTCTCTGCCTGGAAGGGCCTGTCACTCCCCTGAGCTCCCACTCTTTCCTGGGAAGTCCAAAGTGACTAATGGCTTAGGCCTCATTCTGCAACTCAAGGACTTCTGACATTTCAAAAATAAAAAACCTGTTTGCTCTTCTGCTCAGTGAGATAACACGCCACAGTCCCCCGTGTCTAAATCTGGAAGCAACTGTTGTTTAGCACAGGAGTTCTCAGTGGGGGTCCATCTTTAGAGGGTGGCTCGTGAACATTTTGCAATTCTAAGCAAAATGTTGTGTGTTCGTGCATAGGTGCATTTTCCTGAGGAGAAAGTCCAAAACTTTCATCAGAGATGAAAACGGGTTAGGGAAGCCCCAATAGGTAAGAACTACAGACAGGCTGGATAACTCAAGAGAGACAGATGAATGGCACAGAAGTATTCAGAAAAGAAAAGAGCTAAGATGATGCAGTATCCCTCTCTGGGCTTTCAGCCTGGATTTCCAGGTGACCAGAGTCCTGGGTTGGGGATCCTTCCACAGTTTGGTTTTATTAAGTGTTCACATACTTCCAAATGGTGCGGCCTGGCCAAGCTTGGACCCATGCCTTTGGAAAACCACTAATAAAACATTAAATAGTCAGAGAGGCCTAGCTCCATGCCAGAGCTCTTGGCCAGGAGTTGGCTACTGTGTGGTCACAGGCTGGGGGCTGCTGGGTCCCCAGAAAATTTAATAGGCGGTGATAGGGCAAGTCCTAGTGACAACTCACCCTGTTCAGACGGGCCCTATGTTTCAGGCTCCTCTATTGATGTCACCGCAAGGCGTGGGCAGCCAGCACTGCTCAGCTGAATCAAAGCTCAGCACATTCCCCAGGTAACAAACCATGTCAGGCCTGTCCCAAGCCACTGGTTTGGCTGGACTGCCTTTCTGTCCCCCAACCACAGAAAGAGAAAAAACCCCAAACCTCTACTCGGAAAGACCTTTGTGTACTCAGCTCCGGAAGGGAGTGAAACAGTTCTGCTAGTGATAAACTCAGGAATAATCAAGCTGCAAATATCTGCACATTTCCTGAATTGATCCCACTTTTCACCTCTCTCAGTTGTCCCTATCTAAGAAGGCTTGGAGTACAGACACTTGTCACTGAAACACACACAACCTGGCACAGGCAGAACCTCAGGGAATAACTCAGCTCTCTAAAGAGAACTCTTGTTTTCTAGAAGCTCTATTTATTCAACCAGGACTCAATGGCCCAGACTACAGAAAATATACAGTGCACACATACTACATACAGTCAGCTGAACCCCATCCACAAGTCAGGGCCATCCCCTGCTGACGTTCAGGGTCAGGAGGGTAGACAATGGACTGTGTACTCAGGCTCCAATAAGCAAGACTCACTATTTGATCTTGACAAAGTAATCTCTCTGGCTCCAGTTTCTCCATTTTGAAAATAGGGGACCATAGTGCCTGATCGTGGCTTTTAAGGATTAAATAAGATAATATATGTCAAAGCCTAGTACATTCTAAACTCTCAGTAGAAGGCTATGAGTAACTGTTTATGTGGCCCAGATCTGGGCTGATAGAAATGCAAAAGAGAAAGTTGGGAGTCTGTTCACTGCCCAACTTTCCTAAAATCACATGGCTCAGTGAGGCACAGAGGTCTCCATTGTATAAAGGTATATATATATGGTATATATATGGAATATGTCAGACAGCAAGGAAGAAAGAGCTCCAGCCTGGAAAATCTGCTGTCTCCTGGATGGTTCCCGCAGAAGCCACTCTGAGGGACTCTGAGGGACGCCTGGCTCCCTTTTCCTGTAACTACCGCTTCTGGCCACTAGGGGCGCACTGATTCTCTCTCTTAAGAGTCATGGAAAAAAACATTTGTTAGCTAAACTAAAACTGGGAATTTTCATATAAAAATTTCACTAGGAAACTAAGAAAAAAAGGAAAGCAAATACAAAATATGAACACAGAGAGTTAAACAAGCTGACCCTGCAGAATTTGGGCTCTAACTGAAGTCCAGCCTCAGACTGGCTTTGTGGATGCCGCTTAGGGCATATCCAGCCTGGTTATAGATGGAAACACAACCCATTAAGACTTCTAACCTGAGACAGCCTGGCTTGGTACTACCTGCTGCATTTTCTCTGGGGATGGGCTGCCATTGTCCCTCTACAGCCCTTCCTGCTCTGCCCCACCCCTTTCCCCACTGCTTCCCTGAAGACTCTTCTGGGTGGGCCAAGCAGAGAGGCCTTCTGAAACCCCACCCAGGGTTTCCCCGTATTGAAAACACTTCATATTTACATAGACAGGAAGTGATGTGACCTCTTCTCCACCAGGGAGAGAAGATGGCTATTTTCTCCAGGCAGTAGAGGTTCCATTTTTTAAAAATTTATAATTAAGTCAATGGTTTAATATTTAAAGGTGTACTTGAGGGAGGAGAATAAATCTACCTCTTCCTTTGAAAGTCAAGAATTGAGGAATGGAGAGATTTCCATTTTATCAGTCAACATTTATTTTTTTTAAGCTCCAAGGTTCTGAAGCCTGTGTTTATCGCAGCTGTGTCCAGGCTTACCCCATGAGATAAGGAAGGGGTCCTGTATGCACATCAGAGAGAGGCCCCATCAAGGAGCAGGAGGAGGAGATCACTGGACCGTGTTGACCGCACCACCCTTGGCTTACCCTAGGGCCTTGAACAAATTATGTAGACTCTTGCCCCACCTCTTTTTTAGTCCAATTCAGAGACATAAACCCTACCTTGAAGGGTCATTGGGAGGACAACATTTTAGCTCCAACAAGGATATAAACCTAAGAGAAGAAGGGAAGCTAACATCTACCAAACATCTATTCTAGCCATTTGGCACACATCATTTAATTTCCATAACAACTCTGCAAACAAAGTGAGTATCCCTATAATCTTTTACAGACTAAAAACAGAGCCTTAGAGAAATTCAGTGCCTTGCCCTAAACCTACAGATAGCAAGGGGTTGGATGTGAGATCTGAGCTGTCAGGCTCCAAAGCTCTTCCCAATTACTATTTGCCCTCAGTTATCCAGCTAACTGATGACAAAGCCGAAAAATGAGAAGGATTCCAGCATTCGGAAACCTGTCATCCTTGGGGGAGCAGGTGTTGGAGGCCCCAACCAGTCGGGGATGAGCCCATGGTCTGGGTCTACAGCAGGAAGTTCCTCACATACTGCTTGCCCCTGTTCTATTCAGCTACTGATCATCTGAAGAGGCCTCCTCACCCCAGGTTGTATGTTCTGTTGTGTATCAGGCAATCTCTGTTGAGATGTACTCATTGGGGGGGCTGGGGGAAGAATTGCCTCTCTCAGGGAGCCCAGATTTCTGGGGAAGATGAAGTTGCAGAATTAGCTTCAAGTACATGGATGGTGACTCCAGGAGCAGCTTCCAGGGTGAGTTTTAGGTGAGGGGCAGGTGTCTGTCTGGGGCTTGGAGTGAGAGGTGGTACTTCATTAGGGCCTTAATGCTAGTTGGCGGTCTGTCAATACTGCAGAGTCTTATTCGATGTAAGGACTGAGGCCAGAGACACAGAAGAGAAAAGCTTTCTAGTTGCCACATGTCTGCCGAATGTGCCCATCCACACATCCACATGAGGTGGGACCATCCCTGAGAACACTCAGCCAATGTGCTCTCTGGACAACGCCTCTGGGTCCCACAGGAGGATCTGTGACACTTCTCCAGCCTGGAGTCAACTCCTCTGCACAAACAACAATGAAAAGACCTCTTTATGCACAAGCATCTTGGAGACATCGAATCATCTAAAGACCAATTCCCTCAGAATGATAAAGGAGAAGTATGCTCTGGGCCTGTGGCCAGATGATGGCTTCTCAGAAATCCACTACCAACCGACGGATATACTGAAGGAGCTGGCAAATCAGAAGCTTTCTCTTTCCACCAGTTGACAAGGTCTGCTCAAAGATGCCCAGACAGGTGGAAAGCTAGCAGGGCCCCGTTAGCTTCCTGGAGAGAAGGAAGGGGCTCTGTTGCCAAATTTTTCTAATGAGCACATTCCTTTTAAAAAAAATTAGAAAAATTAAGTTACAGAGGGCAATCATGACTATTTCCATCAGACGGAAATAGTTTGATGGTAACTATGAAAAGACTGTGAAGAGATGGTTCATTAGAAAATAATCTATTTATCTACCCCTCCCCCCGTCTTGCTTAACATCTAGAACAATTTTTTTTATTATTTCTTTTCAGCGTAACAGTATTCATTGTTTTTGCACCACACCAAGTGCTCCATGCAATACTAGAACAATGTATTGTAGATCAACGTCTGGGGAATTGACTTAACAATTATAAGAATTTTTTAGCACATCGGATAAAAGTAGCATCTGGATTTCTTCCCCTGAGAACTGGGTTTGGAAAGGAGAGAACACTGATAGCACACTAAAGTCAACAAGGCAGGACTGGGGAGATGGTGGAATATGGTGACGTCTGTCTGACAGGATGTCTGTGGTACTGGAAAGGCTCTGCATCAGGGCTGTCCCACGTGCTCAGCAGGAGCCATGTGGCGATTCAGCACTTGATATTGATATTCAGCACGTGAGACTGAGGAACTGAATTTTTTTATTTGATTTGCTTTTAATTTATTTAAACTTCAAAAGCCACATGTGCCTCATAGCTAATGTATTGGGTAGCACTAATTCAAATGGGCAGAGTTAAGTCTTCATTATACTGAAGAGCCCAGAGTGGGTGTTCTTTAAGAATTCGTTGTAAAAAGGGACTCCCTTAAGACTCCATTAACTTGAAAAGAAATGCTTTTTGTGAAACCTCAGCTCACCCTTAAACTTCAAACTTTCTCTTTTGCTTCAACTCCAAATGTTAAGAAGAAGGCTACACTTTGCTCTTTCTGCCTCTCCATTTTCTCCCACTCCCCAATACTAGCCGTGGATCCTGCTCAATTACTTTATTAAAACTGCTCTTTTAAAGATCCCCAAGTGACCACCTGGGTCTGAGACCCAGTGACCTCTCCTTGGTCACCTCTGACATCACTGAGCATCCTTCTCTCCTGGCTTCCTGGACAGTACTCCTCTTGACTCTCTGACCTTGCTCACTCTTCCTTCTGAAAAGCCTTCATAGTTCCCCTTTCTTTGGGGGTTAGATGCTTCCCAAAAGTCAAACCTGGGTTCCCAAATTCCCTCAATTCCATACTTGCTCCCTGACTAATCTCGTCTACCATCACGTGTTCAATCAGTCCACTGAAGAATCAATATTTCCAGCAGGAATGTGTCCCTTCAGTCCCAGATCCAGAGATATAATGGGCGTCTCCCTGTGGATGTACCATAAACACCCAAATAATTACCCGAACTGCCTTCAGTGAGGTCAAACCCAGCCCATTTATTACTGCATGTCTCAGTGAAGAGAAGCCCATCTTCTTGGTCTTCCAAAGTAGACTCCTTAGATGTTGCCAATGGTTCTCATCATCAATGTCAGACACTGAGTCCCTTCATTTTCACTGCTAAATTCTCCTCTTTTCCTCCTTGACACTGCCTTAGTTCAAGGCCACTCCCTTTCCACTGTTGCTCAGAGAGGCTTTGAGCTGGTCTCCCTATTTCCAATTACTCCCTACTCTGCCCTTCTCCACATCTTCCTCAGAGGTGTCTCCCAAACTCCAGCATGCCACAGCCCTGCACACATGTGAGAGATAACAAACACACAGAAGTAATCATGCCTTCAAGAGGTTAAAGCTTCTTAGGAGGGTCCCACTCCATTTCCCAGCTTTATTTCTTACCTCTCTCTTTTTATAAACACTGTCCTCTGGTCATACACTCTCTTCATATCTTCATGTTTCCCCCCTTTCTCTACGATCCTACTTCCAGAGTAATCCTGTTATTCTTCAAAGCCTAGCTCTCAAGTCACCTCCTCTGATTCTTGAATGCTTATAGCCTGACCACTTCTTCTGCTGTGTTCCCAAACACTTTGTTCGTAAAACTATTCCTTATCAAAACTGGAATAAAAACTTACCAAACTGAATGACTGCAAATTGAATTTGTCTCTCTCTTCCCCAATAATTTTTAAGGGAGAGGATTATGTCTTATTCGTCTTTGGTTCCAGTAGCTAGACAAGGCTTACCCTATATAGGAAATGCTCTGTGACTATCTCCTCATGTTAAACCTTTGCCAAAAAAGTTTTTCTCAGATTTTGTCCTTCATACTCATTATATGTAGAATGGCTATGTGTTATGGCTAGCCCAGCCCAGTCCCAATTTACCTCAATTGTCTTGCTGTCCTATTTGGTTAGGGCCCCCATTTCATCCTTGCAAGTATCCCTGTTCAAATGCTGTATATGGTCACCCTAATCATAGGCTTGGGTTGTGATCTTTTATGTAGAAATCTTCAAGAAGAAGATCTATTTATAAAGAGTTTAGAAATCAAACTGCAAGGGTGAGGGGATCAGTTAGATGACCTCTCAACTTCTACTCCCATAATAAGGTTCTAAGATTCTGTGATTTCTAGAAGGATTCTTGAGAGTAGCTGTAATAAAAATTCAGCCTAATTTCCTCAGCCTGGGAACAGGAGACAGCCCTAGGCAGCTTTCTGTAAACTCTGCTAAATGAGAGGTAGGAGGGGCAGGAACTACTGAGTATATCCTCACCAGCTGGAACTTGCTCAGAAAATAAAGGAGGAAGGAATAGAGGGACTCAGGGCCAGAGGGTCTAGAGATGGGGACGGGTAGGCTGGAGCAGAGCAGGAATAAGAACAGAACACAAACACATGGGATTAGTGATGCCCCCAAAATGCTGATGACAGGAGGCTTATTTTAAAAATCTGTTCAAGGAAGAGAAAAATGAAGGCCCAAAGTATTGACAATCAGGAGGCAAAGTTGAATCGGCAGAGGCAACTATCAATGAAATGAGGCTAAGTAAGGAAGTGTCTTTGACAATTCTAAGGGTCTATCAGGTTAGATACAGTGGCTATGCAATGACATATAGCACTGATTGTGTTAAAAGGTCACTCTTCATTCAGAGGACAAGCTCTCAATCTTCCTTTTTACTCTAAATTTAATCAGCTTGCCTCTCCTACTTGAAAACAAACTATCACACCAAAAACCATTCTTGAGCCCACAGAATTCCTTCCATAGACTGCTCTCTCCAACCCCCACCTTTTGCAGCCCAGTGTCCTGAAGGAGTTTACACACTTGTCTGTGTCTTCTCATCCCTCCACCCCTCCTTGGCATGGTACTTCCAGGATTCTGCTCAACACTGCACCCCTACTCTTGCCGATCTCACAAGTAACCAACGTCCTCAATCCAAGGGTCGCATGCCAGTCCGTATCTTACTTGACTTCTCCTATCAGCAAGAATGTGGGACTCTGTTCACCACTTACTCCTCCAAATATGTCTTCCTTGGCTTCCACGACTCCATACTTCCCTGGTTTTCTTTATACTTCTCTGGCCCCTGGGGCACACCAGCTCTTCTTACTTTGGCCATTTACCAAAATATTGATGTCCTGAGATGCATCAGACTCCTCTCTCTTCATTCTTCTTGGCAATGGATGGTCTTTGTTTCTGGGTTTCAATACCATCTATAAGCTGATGACCTTTAGTCTATATTTCTCTCCTACATTTCTCCTCTAAGTTCCAGATCTGAAAATTTAACTCCCTCCCAGATAACTGCACTTTCATACATCATGAACACTGCCAACTCTACAAACCCAAAGATGAGCCCATGAACTGATCTGCCTCTCTACCCTTCCAAGCAGATCTTTATCCCTCCTCCCCTTCACCAGTAAGTCCCACCATCATGTTCCATGATTCTGTTTCTTGAATGAATTTCCTTTTATCCATCACAATAGCCTCTTTCCTATTAAAGTCATGGTCTCCTGTCCCACTTTTGTCTCTTCTGGACCATGACTGTTCTCTTAAATACAGATCTGATAGTAGGCTTGTCTTGCTTTATGCTTCAGTGGTGTTCTACCATTTCCAGGATAAAATCCAGACTCCTGAAAGTGGCTTCCAAGACCCTGTGCTAGTCTCTGACTGCTTATCCAGCTTCAGCTGTCACTACTCATTTTCTTACAATTCTATGATCCAACTTCTTTCAGTTCCTTGAACCCACCAAGCTGTCTCTGGCCTTGGAGCCCACACACAGAACACATTCCAGCTTCATGCAACAGCTTCTAACCTGCCTCCTTCCTCAACATTGGACTCTGGGGAGCCATACATACCATAGACCAGGAGGTAACCCCAAAGCCAGAGACATTCCATTCCATAGCACTTGGAACATTTAACAGTAAGTGCTTCTTTTCTCCCCTGATCCTTCCTCCCCCATGACTGAAGGGTCTCTGAGGGCCGTCCTCTTGCCTGCCTTGGCACCACTGCATACCAGCCCTGAAGCAACTAAACCTAACTCAATAAAAGACAAGGGAAAGCCATCTTGCTATTGGGTTCAATGGCAACAGGCACAGAGCACAATCCACTTACAGGTTTGGAATCAATTGACTCTTCAGGAGCTCAGAACAGCTGGGTCAGGTGGTATAGCAGGGGTGGGAAGAGCACTGTGCAGAGGGCCAGGAGACCTGGGTTCATTCCCTCATTTATCCATGTGGCATGAGCTGAGTATCTACTATGCTAGGATGTTGGTGAGCTGGCTGTGACCTTGACCTTAAGGTGCTCACTGTTTAATAGAGGAGGTGGAGAGAGAAATAGAAATCAGAAAGTACTGTAAAGTTCTGTATGAGCAAGTGCCAAAGGCAGAATGGCAGACTTGGGAGAGGGGAACTTGTCCTAGAGGACAAGATACTGAGCTGAGTTTTGAAACTGCAACAGTGCTTGCCAGGCCGAGGGGGAAGCAACCAGTGTCCCAGGCACAAGAACAGCGTGTTGAGGGAAATAGAAACACAAAAACAAGAAACAACATGACCTACTTGCGCCCTTGGAGGTGGTTCTGTGTGGCTGAACTGAAGGAAAAAAAAAGTAGTCTACTTTGAGTAGACTCAACTGGGGGAGCTTTAAAAAAGTTCCTTCCACACATGAGCCTCACCCAATGATATAAACAGCTGGATTGGGTGGGGGGCTAATGTGTTGCTCCTTTCACCGTATGAATACTCCCTCTGATTTCAAGTGGCTGAACGCAGAGCTGGAAAAATGTGCCCAGTAGCGTAGCATGATCTATTTCCATCATACAAACACAATCGATGTAAATAACCTCAAGAGCATAGCTCGTAAGAAAATGCAGTCAAATCATTAGTAAGTGATGGATTTTGAGTATTTTATGACCTTTGTTTTTAATGTAATTTAGCCATAGGTTTATGTAATTTAATTTTTAATAATAGCCATGTTTAACAACCCACTTGCAAAATTCCTGAACATTTACTGATTGGCTCTCCTGAGCCAGTCGGAGCAGCTCCAGCTGCCACACACGGCTGGCCCCAACCCAGAAGAACGTTGCAGAATCAGGAGGGTCGAGGCCCAGGCATCGGTAAGTTTTAAAAGATCTCCAGGTGATCCTAATGTGCATCCAAAGGTATGGATCACCAATCTGTGAACCACGTTAAGGATCTGATAGTTTTCCAAAGGGGAACCTGGGGCCATTGAAGGATTTCAAGACTTTTAAAAAGAGAAATGATTTTATCAGGATTGCATTTTAGAGAGAAAGCTCTGGTTCCAGAGTGGCCCATGGATTAAGACTGCAGGGGAGAAGAGAGACTGGTCCAGACGTGGGTGCGATTCTGCAAGTAAAAGCTGACGGGGATTTAATGAAGCTACAGAGAGAGGGTAGAGAGGGAGAGACAGCGTGAGGGAGGCTGCGAAGGCTGCCGTGGGTCTCACAGGCCCTCGGGGATGGGGGGTCACGGGGACAAGGGAAGGGTGACTGTAGGAATCAATGTATTTGGTGGTGGATCCTGGGAAAGCAGGGGAAGTTATTTTCTGATAGCCTCTCTGTTGGTTTGGTATCTGCAATGGGCAGTGAGGCTCATTTGCTGAGAGAGAGGGAGGCATGAGCAGGACAGACGGCAAACGGTTCTGGCCCCGTCCTGCAGTGAGCAGCCGTGTGAATCCCAGCAGGCCAGCTTTCCCATCTTTAAAGTGAAGGAGTTCAAGCAGATCCCTCTAAAGTCTTTTCCAGCCCAGAGACTATGATTTTATCACACTGGCATTTGCTGATGTTTTTACTTTCTTAACTTCCTCTATGACTCAAATTACAACCTGTTATGGGTAGAAAGACTCATTTGCTCTTGGAATCCAGGCTGCATCTTTGTAAATCTTCAGGCCCTTGGAAGCAATTTTCAGCCCCTCTGAATGAGCACTGGCTTGTCTCTTTCTCCATTGCCCTCTCTTCCCAGTCGCTTGGCTCCCATGTCAGAAGCTGACCATTCCCTGACCCCTTTCCAGATGGCATCAACAGGGACTATGAAAGCCGAATGGGACACAGAGAGCCCTTTGCATAACCACTCGAGCGCTAAGTTCCAGTGGACCAAAAAGTAAAAGCACTTGCTAATGACGAGGAATGGGCTTTGTTCAGATTGCAAAGGAATTGCTCTGCAGATCTCTGAGTCCTGCCACTCCAGAGGGGGTCTGTGTCCTGCGGTGCCCCTCATGGGCGCTGGACCCCTCTGAGGGGAGGATGAAGCTCCAGGTTCTGATTGGCCTTGCAGCTTCCTTTTCCTTAGCTTCCCTTCCCTGTCACTCTTGTTACTCAGAGAAGAAGAAGTACAGAAGGTCTATAACCTTGGGGCTCTACAGGGAAAGGGAAATAAAGGGAGCTTGCACATCCAGGAGACAAGGAGAGGGGGAATGACAAAGAGCTGGGTCCTGGAGGGGAGGAGCACCCTGCTTCTATCAGGAGGAGGGGCCAGCAGGTGCTAGGTGACTTCCCAGACCGTAAAGGCTGGAATGCATTCCGTGGCCAGTTCTGGGACCCATGGGGAAAGCAGAAGGAGAGCCAGGAGGGATGTGAACACAACATACTGATGGGAGAGGTCCGAAAGGGCAGCGTGGGCACACGGGGTGAAAAGACGCTCAGCCGTGCAGCCGCAGGAGCTGAGATCCAGTGACCCTCTCCGAGAACATGAAATCCCACCAAAAGACAGGGGACCAGCGATGCCCCACCAATGGGCCCCGGGGCTGGGTGGAAGGCAGGTCCCCTGTGTTGCGGCTCACTTGTGTGGTGTGTGATGACAAGAGGCAAGAAAATTAGTCTGTGGGGGTTTAAAAACCAGAACGCAACAGTCGGTGGTTTGCTGGGGTTCAGCTGAGGTGGGGTGGCAGTCACATGACCTCTTAAGGACCTTGTGGGGAAGGATCTGTGATTTCCCTGCTCATTAGCACCTGGGGCAGAAAGGGAAGCCAGGAGGCGAAATGCTAATCAATTAGATTTCCTGCCTGCTAACAGCTCTTCTGAAGTGATTAAAGGAGGAAGTTTAAACCAGTAGATAAATTCAGGACTGGGCACAGTCTCCTCTCTCTCGGGGGCCCATTCTGCAGCGGGCCGTCTCATCCCTATTTCTCTGTGATGGCCAGTTGGGGCAAAGGGTATTTCGCTGTATTTTTGGTTCCTTCTGTTTTGATGTGGTCTGAGTGTCTAGCTCTCTCCAGGAAGGCATGGGAAAAAGGCTCTTTGGCCTGCCTTGGCTCTGCTACAAGAGCCTTTCTTAGGATGATGATTATTGCTCTTAACATTATCATTACAGACAGAGCAGTGACAATTCCCAACTTCTGCTGCCATTTCACTGACTGCCCTCCTCTCTGTCTGGGAATCTCGGCCTTCTATTTATAACGGCATGCATTTATTCGGGAGCTGCAGCTGACCTCTCATTCAACTGGACCTGAAGATACCAATACGTAGGAACCAAGGAGAAAGGGCACATTCCTATACCCCTGCAGCCCCCGCCCCGAGCTGCGGTCATGTTGGGGTCTCTTAATCACCCACGAGCTGTCATGATGTGAATGACAGGTAAAAGGAAAATTCAGGACTCCCCAGATTAAATGTTGCCACAAGACTCCCCGCTTCAGTCTCCACTGCTCCCCAACCACCCTCCATTCGCAGAGCTTTTCAAATGCTGCAGGCGCAGTTGGCTCATGACACTGTTTAGTGTTTATGACAAGTCGGGCACACCTAAAGCGGCACGGCACCCCATTTTATGGATGAGAAAGCAGAGGCACGAAGACATGAAACAGTGTGCCTAAGTCATAGGGTTAGTGAGAGCACGGATGTCAACCCAGGATTGGAAACTAGTTCCAGCTGGCTCTAGAGTCCAAAATCCTAACCGCTGGGGGTCTCCTTCCTTGTCTCCGGCAAGCCCTGCTTAACTCAGAGTCTGTGCTTTCAAGCTCCGATCTAGGCATTCAGAGCAAAGCCATGAGACTCTAAGGAACAGTGGGGAGCAGGGACCTCAGTAAATAAATTGACCCAAGGTGTCCGAGGAGCTCTAGTTTCAGTCCGTCGATGCAAGTTCTTTCAGTACTCACGAGTTATTTTCTTATGTAACGAGGAGGTAAATGAGTGTCCCAGGCAAACCATTCTGAGGGTTTCCAAGTCAGGAAGATTTCCTTGTAGGGTATGTTGTTTGGTTTCAACTCTAAGCACACACAGGCTCCTCCATCTTCCCCTCTCCTGGACTCTGTCTCTCCTGCCCCAACATTCACTTAAGCTCAGAGTTCTACCCATGATGTTACCGTCACAGAAGTCGCACAGGATCTAAAAGTGAATTGTGGATTGTGGCTCAGAGGTCTGTAACCTTTGGGCTCTGGGGGCCTTCATTAGTTCTGGTGACACCTGTGAGTCCCTTCTCAGAATAATGTTTTAAAATGGAAATCAGGGATTGCAAAGAAAGTGACTTATGTGGAAATACAGTTATCAAAAGTATTTAAAAGGTGAATTTTTAAAAAAGATTTATTTATTTGTCAGAGAGAGAGAGAGGGAAAACACAAGCAGGCAGAGCTGCAGGCAGAGGCAGAGAGAGAAGCAGGCTCCCGCTGACCAAGGAGCCTGATGTGGGACTTGATCCCAGGACCCTGGAATCATGACCTGAGCCACCCAGGCTTCCCCAAAAGGTGAATTTTCAGTCTAAAAATACCCATGCTTCTTTATTAGTGCATTAAATACAAAATCTAGTGGAGTACCAGAATTTTGAAATACTGGCAAGGGGAAAACAGTCCTTTTGAGACATCTGTAACAATCTCAGTGGGATAGGAAAATAAATACCCAGGGTTTTGACTGGTGGACAAAGTCACAGAACCTGCTACTACGATTGTGGTTTGTTGCCTAACTTCACAAAGGAATAACATGATACATTTCAGTAAGAAGTCTGAAAAGATCCAATTATTTCCCATCCAAGTTCACGGACCCTCTGGAATTCCATCTACAGACCCTTGGATCTCATGTAAAGAACTCTCGATGAGAGCAAGGGGGATGCTGGGGAAAACGAAAGAGGAATGAACCTGTCTGCCCTGGGCGGCGGGCAGAACTTAATCAAAGAGGGGCCTCGGATTCTCGGGGCAGTGCCTGGGAATCTGTCTCCCTGCACTTTCCCAGATGCTTCAATTCTTAAATAAAGTTGTTTCTATTTTCCCCCAGGATATCTCCAAGTACTCTGGAAGATTTTTTTCTCAAGCACTCCCAGTTGTCATACTCATTATCACTAACTTATTAGTTCAATTTCAAACGCGACTCACTGTCGATGACTCTACAGATGGGCTGACCGGAGCGAGAGCAGGTGTGCACCAGCTCTTGAGAACGTGAGGGAACCAAAGGGAGACGGGCTTGGTTCAGTGTCGCAAGGGAACTGCTAAGCTGCCCAGTAGTCAGAATGGTCTTCAGGGTTAGCCCAGAACTGACCCAGTGGCCTGGGGCTTTACATTGAGGATAACCTGGGGAGCAGAGCCAGCTTTCCAGAGCCTTTGAAGATGAGGTGGGGACACTTCAAGCCACCCGACTGGGGCAGCGTCGCTGGGAAGCCATCGGGTCAAGAGCCTTTACACAGCGACTTTAGAGGGTATTTCAACCCGAGCATCCATCATCCACATCCATGACCCTGGGGGATCAGGTCTGGCTGCTCTAAACTCATCAAGTAGAAAAGAAAAGTGGATCCCTGGCAGGGGGTGGGGGGGATGTGTGTGCCTCCTTTAGTGTTTCTTCACCTCTGCTTCAGGGACTTCTGAGAGGTAGAGGCAAGCAGTAGACTTTCAGTCCCTGAAAAATGCCCAGAAACACATTTGTGTTTAGCACATAGTTCCAGGAGCTTCAAGGACTCTTTGAACCCTTTCCAGGTGGATGACTTTTTTAATCTATCCTCCACCCTTCCCCATTCGTAGAGGACAAAACTGAGGCCAGGGAAGTGAGGGACCTTTCTGCAGTCACAGGCAGCCAGGCTGAGGACTGCTGTGGTCGGGGTCATGGCAGGCCCAGGAAGACAGATGGCCAAGTCACGGGAAATTTCTTCTCTTCTTCCACGGGCCCTGGTCCCCTCCCCACACTCTGTCAGGGGAAAGTGCATGTCCCCAGGACCCAGGCCTGGCTCTGAAGGAGGCTGCACCTTCCCTAGGTGGTCCTTGGGGGATGTGTAACACTGGCAGAACACCATCCATCTTATTTGCTGTAATGAGGACATTGCCTTCTTCCTCCCCCAACTGGGGCTCCCAAAGAGGCCAGCCTATCATTTAAGGCTTTATCTCTATACAAATAATAAATGCACAGAGCATGGGCATGGGAAAGTTAATTAGTATTATTATGTCTTTAATTCTAATGTTGCTCACAGGCAGAGCCCTTTCGAGCCAGCTTTCAGCCCAGAACAAACCTTTGTGATACCCCCTTGGACAAAAACCTCTGCAGTGAGAGCCTTTCTTGGGCAGAAAGGGGCAGCATCTTTTCTTGGGGCTGGAGTGTCTGCCAAGTGAGGCTGCTGTGTGAGGGAGCTCCTTGGCGCGGCGTCCCCTACTCCCAGACCGCAGCACTCGGTTCACAGCAAGAAAGATCTCAGGCCCCACAGGTGTACATGAAGACAAGGACCTCATCAGAACAGGACGCTATGCTGAGAGCTGACCCGAATGGCTTGTGTATTTGTTCTCTGGGAATGAAATGGGGATGAGGAAACACCTGGAATCAAACCAATTTAGGGACCCGGTTTATTAGAAAAGGTTAGTAGAAGACGCCCAGATGGGTGAAAAAAAAATCAGCTGAATATAACCAGATAGAGAACAATTAATGAGAGCTCTTCTCATCCCAAAATACGTGGATGAAATGCTTGCCGGCCCTCTTGTTGTCGGTCGCATCTTTTGGAAACTGTATTTGAATCGCAAGACCACTGTCCAGGCTCTGCTTTTCAGTTAACCCAAATTGCAAGCCCTGTGCCTTTAAGGAAACAGGCAGCTTTGTGTGTTAAGGTTTGTAAAACCAAATCCAAAAAGCAGCATACAAATGCCAACGCCTGTTTTGCACGAGGTGGGGTGAGACCGCGCAGATGCTACACACAGCAATTTACACAGAAACAGAAATGGCATCTGTCGCCGGGAGGATACAACCTTTCACCAAGAATGGTGACACGGAAAAGTGTGGAGGGGACGCCCAGCCATTTGGGCAGAAAGTTGAACAGGTGCTTAAGCTGACCTGAGCATCCCTTAAGTGGGGGGACGCCTCGGGGGGTCCAAAGCCCAGGGGAAGCATGGCGGCCTGATAAGGGCCTGCCCGACGGGGAACCAGGGCTCACCCCACCTCCTGGGGCATCGACAGCGGACTCGCTGTGTGACCTTGGGCAAGTTACTTAGCTCTTGGGTCTCCCTTCTTCACCCATGAAATGATGGCGGACTCAACAACCTCTAGGACCCAGATGGTCTCACACTCCCAGGAGGCAGGCCAAGAAAAAGCTGTCCCAACGGCGGCGAGTGTCAAGATCCTCCCACCTCCTTTATGCTTTTAACAACACATCTTCCTCACCCCCAGCCCCCATGTGAGTAAAATTCTCAAGGTTAAAAGCTTTTTCCACTTATGCTAAAACGTGGAAGAGAAAACCGATAAAGGGAGGTGAATAGTTACTTAGATTTCTCTAAAAGGCTGAAGGCGCTAAATAAAGGGTTCTCGATGATCAGCCCAGGACAGCCTATCATCACGGCTCCATGGACAAATTGTATTGCGTGTCAGAGCCCACGGAAGACGCACAATAATTTATCAGTCAGGACCCAGAAAATTGTACAGTACCAGAACCTCAGCAGCTTCACGCATCCCTGCCACGCTGTCCCTCCCTCGCTTCTGCTTAAAGGGACACTGCCAAAGGAGGCCCTGGATCTAGGCCTCAGTTAAAAAAAGCAAATCGCAAAAACCCCGAAGTGAACAGAAATATTTCTGTGACGTTTATAAGTAAATAACAAAAAAGGAAAACGGTATTTCCCCTGCGTGTTCTCCTCCCCTCCTGGGGTTTCCCACCATTCTCCAGGTAGCTGCGGAAAGACAACCACAAAGAAGCTAAATTTGTGTCGAAAGCACAGGCTTGGCCCGAAAGATGCGTGAAACGGGCTGCGGAGGCGCTGGTGCACGAGGAAACCCTCCTACCAGCCAGACATCAAGGGTGGCCAAGGGAGCATGGGAGGCCTGAGACATGTGGATTCTGCGGCAGGCAACGGGGTGGGGAAGCTTCCTGTCCCACCGGGCCATACTGTCTCACTGACGTCATTTAGAATTGCCAGGGCACCCTGGCCATACACAGCAAACCAAAACTTTGGTCAGTTTTATCATTGTTTTTAAATTCTCCACTGATAGCGGCCCTGGCAGACAGTTCCCACCCCTGCCCCGGGCATGGCACAAACGTGCCTGTGTCTGATGGCTTTGAGAGGCCATGGGTAATGAAGGTGGGTGGATTTGTGGGAAAAATAATGTCAAAAAACTGCACGTTGCAGAGGTCATTGAGGTCGCTAACTCTGGCCACCCACCTGGGCATAAAGCATTCCAAGCACTCCACACCTGAGGGCCCATGCATCCCTTGGGACACCCAGACCCCTCCCTGCAAGCTGGTTTCTATCCACCCAATTTGTCTTTCTGAAGCTGTTTCTACCTCTGGCCTCCATTCCCAAGACCTAGTGCTTTGCTTGCTCCTGAGCAGTTACCAACCCTCTTGCGATCATTAATTCTACTATTTCTTTTGTCATCATCATTTCCAAAAGAAGCAGAAGCTCAAGTCCAAAAGAGGGCAAGTGATTTCCACGAGTTCCCAGCTGCATAGAAGTCCCAGCTCAGCTGCGCCAAAGGCTCTCAGCCCACCCCCACTAGCTCCTGGCTCCAGGGCACTGGGGTCCTCGGTGAGCCCTGTTTACTCAGCTCCTGAGCTCAGGAGCTCATTTGGAAGCCTCAAGACCACCTTCTTCCCCCGTGTTTTCCCACACAGGGGGACATTCTACACTTCCATTAAGGGAGACATTGGGTCATGTTCTGGACAGCGCCAAGAAATAGAGCTCTAGGAGTCAGGCACACTTGCTTTTGAACTTGGGCCAGCCATGAATTGTAGGTGACCCTCACTTTACTCAGGTATAAGTGGAAATAACACAGCCTCTCTTGTAAGCTGTGGAGCTTGTCATGGATGACATCACATAAAGGACACAGGTGTGCCCAGTGCACAGTATCTGTAGCTATTCTTTGTCAGTATGTCCTGGCTGTCTACCCCAACCAATATGGCAGTTTGGACACTACTGACAGTAAATGAAACAAAATCCTAATTTCCTCTGAATCTGGGTCTGAGCACCCACATTGACAGCCTGCAGAATGTAGGTGGAGGGCACTCAGCAAGGGAGGCGTAGACAGTAAGTTCCTTGAGGGCTGGGCTGCTACAGGGGCCTTGAGTGGGGCAAGGCACAGTGGCCCTGTGAAGCCACACTCATTTGCTTTCTGTCACTGTGTTTGTCCTTGCGCTGCATGGGATGCCTGGAGAGCCCCAGGACCTGGCCCCTGAGCCCTAGGCATGACAGCGTTGTATCTGAGTGGTTCTGCTGACAGGCACCCCAACCTTGTCAAAATAAATTGTCCTCACGAGTAGCAGAGGGGATGGGGGAGGAGGGGAGCCCGACCGTCGCCAAAGCCCTGCTATTCGGGTGAAACCCGCAGCTCATGCTGGCGTGTAAATGCTAACTGTGGGTTCCCAGGACAGCCCATTTAATTTCTCCTTTTGTTGGCTGGGTCCCAGCCATCCCCTCTTCCCCGGGGCCCCTCCTCAAATATATCACACCAGCTGGGGAGCTGCCCCACCCCTAATTATTACCCCAGGGCTGCCAAGACGCAGGCCCCACCACTGCGGAGGACGGCAGCAGAGCACAGAACGTGACAACAGCAGCAGCAGGTGGGCCTGGAAGAAAAGGCCAGATTATCGTCTCTGTGATTACTGTCATCCATCTCCAGCCAGGCAGGCAGGGAGCAGAGCACGCTCCGTGTTGGGCCTTGTGCGCCACACTCTTGGGGGTGCCACTGCCTCCCACCCCTTCTCTGCTGTGCAGGCTAGAGGCTGGGGTTTTCTGCGCAGAAAGGTGTGCCTGAAACCTATGCTCCTAGCGACAGATGTAGCATCATTCAGCCCAGAGCAGCAGAATCCCAGTTAAAGCTTCGTGCCTGAGTGTTTCTGGGTGGGTCTCGCTCTCCACGGCTCCCTCCAGGGCTTCTCTGGGCAGAAACAGACAGCAGGGAATTGGCTCTTGGCCTGTTACAGAAAGCAGGACAACCCTTCACAGTAAGTGAAGTGTATCTCCCATAGCTCTCAGAACATTCCTTGTTCATGGGTTTGTCCATCTGCCCTCCCATCTATTCATCTATGCAACCACCCTGTTGTTGTTGTTGTTGTTTTTAAGAACCTGCAAGTGCCAGCCTTATGCCACCTGCTGGGGATAGGAAGGTGGGTAAGACCTTATCTCTGTTCTCTTCTCTCCCCGCCACCAACCCCCCCGGCTCAGGTGCATTTTGTAAGGACTCAAGTCTGAGAGCAAGTCTGACAGCAAGTCTGAGAGGAAGGGGTGCTTGTCCTCACAATCCGAGGCTTGGAGCTTAATGACTTGACTAACATCCCACAGCAGGTTCAGAGCTGGGGACTCTCCCGTCTACACTCCGTCTACACCGGACGTCTACACCAGACTTCTAATCCTGTGTAGCCTGGATGGCCGTATGCTTTCTCCCGGAAAAAAAAAAAAATTACCATTGCCCCAAGGTTAGGCTTCAAGGGAGACTCTGCTTGGGCTCAGTGGCCCCTATCACCTGAGCAATTGTGGCAATTTAACCCATGTTTGGGGAACACCCGTGAGTTTGTCAGGTGCCGGGCGAGGTGCTAGGCAAAGGACGGCCATGTGGGCCCGCCTAACCCACCTCCCATCTCTCTCATTTTCTTACTTGAGGTTTGGATCTTCTCTGACAGTTTCTGGGTTGGTTTAATCTTTTATAATCCCCTAACGTGAGAAGACCCTGACTGGTTTCACCCCTGGAGGAGAAGCTCTGAATCCATGTGGCCTGGCCAACACTTCTGCTAACAAGTGCGGTCAGCCCGGGGGCTACCTATGAGCTCGGGACAGCACCAGCAGGGCTAAAGTCTCTGCGCTGTCTAGGTCACCCCATCAGAAGGCTGCTGTCCCCACCTAGCTTGTTAAAAAAAATGCTAAAGCGAGGATTCAACTTAATAATTATAACATTAATAAAAGGCATCCTTATGGTGTGGCCTGTGGAGAGGAGAGACCGTAGGGGCCTGGACAGACCCACAGGGAACAACTAAGTATTGACTATAGATGGGAAAGTGAAAATACCTTCAGAAGGAAACATGTGATCATCAACAAAGAGCTTTCTAAATCATACAGTGATACAAATGAACGTGACCTCAGGGACTCTTCCATTTTGTAGTAAGAAAGCTAAGATGTGGCCTGCTTGTGGCAGATGTCCTGGCTTAAGGTCCCACAGGAGCTGGAGGTAGGGCCAGACCCCAACCCAGGCCATGACACCAGGCGTCATTATCATCAGCAGCTTCCCAAGCCGAGCCCTACCTGTGTCCAACACATCTCTAGCCAACCCAGCCTGCCGAGGTGGCACATGGGGCAGACACTCGCCCTTCTTCTGCAGCAGCTCAGCCACGCTATTTCCTGTGTTTTTTTTTGTTTTTTTTTTTTTTCAGCACATCTGCGGCCTGGAGAGAAGGGCAGGTGTGAGAAGTGAGCCGTGGGTCCAGGTTTATGTTCCAGCTCCAGCTCTGGCTCTTCTTTAGCCTGGTGACCTTGGATAACTCAGTTATCCTTGCTAGGTTTCAGTTTCCCCATCCGAAAAAGGGGATAATTCATCTCCAAAAGTTTTTGGGCAAATTAAAGCATATACTGTCGTCGAAAGCACTCTATGATCCTTTCTGCCCGATTCCCACGCAATGTTGCCAAACTTTGAGGCTCTTCTGCCTCGGACCCTGGTGTCGAACCACCCAGGACTCCAAGAGTGAGGCTTGTACCAGATGCGTGACTTGGAAACTAAAGGAATGACTTTCAACTTTGTTGTTTGCTTTCCTGACTGTGCTGGTTGGAGGCAGCAGGGCTGAGACTGATGGGAGATGGTTTATTTGTCACCTAATGCTAATGTGTCATTCCTGCAGCTGTGGTTATTAGCTCTATCAGTATTTTCTGCCTGCTAAATGAATGGCTGAGGACCCTGCTCTGGAGCGGACAAAGGAGGGGACAAAGCGTGCAGGTGGGGAGCTCGACGCAGGTGTGAGCTGCAGGAGAGCATTGACCCTCTGTCAAGGCCCAGGAATGGGAAAACCATGGCTGGCTGGGTCCCCACCTGGCGGCCCGGGCCCCAAGGGGCAACACGGGGCAGGGGTTGGGAAGCCCTACAGTGAGGGCTGGAGGGATGGCGGCCTGGAAGGCCATGTTCTGGCAGCCCACCAGGCACATCAGACAGTGGCACGGTTGTCAATGAACAAATGGTAACACCAAGTTCCCAGTCACAGGAAAGCAAGCAGGGCTTAGGAAGGCGTGGAGAATTTAGGAAGGCTCCAGGGAGAGCCACAAATAATAGGAAGGCAGACAAGGGTAAAAGCAACGATCGCCACGACAATAAAAACCTCAGTATAACCAAAAATGATGGACAAATTTCCTCAATACTGCAATCAACATTCCAATACTAGAAAATTCTAGCACGCCAGGGAAGAAAGGCAGGACCTGAGGGAAGTTAGAGAAGACAACCAGAAAAAAAGGGTGAAATAGAAACGAGTGCTGGTAAGTAAAATGTACAGCCCCTAACTAGCTGGGCAGGCCACGCTAGAGACAAGGCATGCCAACAGGTGAATTGGTTTTTGAAGGGGAAAAATAGAAACTGACCCTCTAAACTACACCTTTATCCTAAGAAGGTATTAAAGTAATAATTAAGTTTATTTTTGTATGTTAAAGAAAGGACATATGAAATTATTATTATTTTTTTAAAATCTTGATGATATGGAGGAGAGAGAGCAGACAGGAAGGAGTGGGTGGGTTGTAGGAAAATGGGGTATTCTTTAGTACTATATACACAATCTCTCCCAGATTGACTTGAGATCAAATAAGCCATGGCTCAAGATCTGCCTGTGCTGGAAGGTGCACCGAGTCAACCTGATGTTGCCATGGGAACCAGATTCCTCGCCAGTGCCATGGCAACTGACTCCAAAGTGTGTTAAGCTCACAGTCTACTAGTCTGCTCACACTCCACATCATAAGCTTGGGAAGAGAGCAGCAGAGGGGTGGGGAGCAGGGGGGAAGGCCGTTCCTTCCTAAGCCAATTAGCTGTAAACGCAAGTAAATGAGGCTCAGTTTCAGTGGAGGCAATCGCAAGAGGTGTGCTTCCTCATTAGAATTGCTCGGAGACACTGGGGACAATGTCCAAATTTGGGGGCCCATGTGTGGTGTCTTATGTCCTGAACTATGCTGTCATCATAGCAAGGGGTTTCACTGAGGAAGGCTTTCTTCTTGGGTTAAGAAAACAACAAACACTAAATAACCAACCAACAAGACAAAACTCCAAATAAAAGCTACATGTGAGCCATTCTGAAACCCGAGACCATCACTATAGTTTCTTCCTGAATTTCTAAGTGACAGTGAACTTTCCCACCACGTCCAAGGTAAAAATTGAAGAATAGAAGATCGCTTCCCTTAGAGACTTTCAATGATCTGTCTCAATTTATTTGGCTTGGTCACAGGGCTGTCCTATCATCAGAGTACAAATGTTGGTCCATTCAGACTTCTGAACAGCCTGTAATTCATTCCACAGATTTCAACAGTACAGTCCAAGGGTTGTAGATAAGAGAGTCAGTTATTATGTAGCATGTCTCCCAAATGCCATATATTGTTGCTGGGCTTTTTATATCATTAGGCTGTAAGCTCTATAAACTCCAAAAACCCTCCTGATTTTTTACTCCAAGTGACCTGAAGCAGTGGTTTTCAAAGTGTGGTCCCTAGACCAGCGACATCAGCTTCACCTGAAGCTTGTTAGAAATATAGACTCCAAGGCCCCAGGCCAGACCTATAGACTCAGACTAGACCTCCAGTCAGTCGTTGATGAAATTATGGATTCTTATGGCTGGAAGGATCTTTCAATGGCTTCTAGGCCAATTTCTGCTCAATGAAGTCTTTTCATGATCACTCCTCAAGGAGAGCTGTTCAGCCTTGTTGTCCTGAACAGCTTATCATTTTTAAAGATGAGCTCTCATTTGTTCACACATCTAATTATTGTAACTCATACCTTACATTGTTCTCAAATATGTCTCCATTTCACTCCTCCCCAAGAACTAGTTCTGCTTCCTGAAGCCCCTCCAAATTAGCCTAATTTTTCTTCCTTGTGACAGCCCTTTCATGTAATTGAAATCAGCTGTAACATTGCCCCTTTATAAATATTCTCCTCTCTAGGCAAAATGTCCCTAGGTCCTGAACAGGTCCTTATGGAACAGGATTTCCAGATGGTGCCTCTGGTTGCCTTCACTGAATGCGACTGAGATGAGAGAGATGAGATGAGGAATCTCCTTGGCCCCTGGAAACAGGGACAGCCCAAGCTCAAGATGTGCTCTGACCTATACCAGAGGACAGGGGACTGTTGTCTCCCCCTCTGGGACACCCCAGCCCACCATCAAGGCAACCCAGGTTTGCTTTGGTTACGATCACATCACCAAGCACAGGGGCAGCTAAAGCCTCTGTTTTATTTCCATAAATACAGTAGTTAAGTCAGGAAAAGGATGATTTTTTTAGATTGAGTACAGAACTTTACATTTCTAATAATAAATTTATCTTATTAGCTGTGGTCTAGAACTTTTATTCATAAATTGTTGAATTTATTTTTGTATGGTATAGAAAATGTGAAATTATGCATATTTATTTTCCTTTTAATCTGTTATTATGCTGTCCATATGTTTTATATCCTACTATTAATGTACAATGAGCGTTTTGACTTGTAAGCTTCAAAAACATAATTTTTATTAGCTCATCACATGAATTATAACACAATTTATTTCAACATTCTCCTTTGATGTTAACTTATTTCCAATTTCTTTTTACTGTTATATGTAATGCTGCAATGAACATCATTGTACATAAATATAAATTGCTACCTAATTATTTTCTTAACACAGATTCCTAAAAGGAAAATTATTAGTGAAAGGGTAGAAACATTTCAAAGACCTAGATGTATTTGTATAAATTGTATACAATTTGTATAAATTTATGTATATATAAATTGTGCACAATTTGTATAAATTGTTTCCAGCAAGGCTATAAATTTTTCTATTTCTACCATAGTATGATAGCCCATTTCACCAAACCTTTGGCTAATATACTATGTTTTAAAATAAATCTTCATCACTTCAACAAGTAAAAACATGGAGACTTGTTGTCATTTGTATTTTTTCACTAGTCAAACTGATTTTTTATATATATACACCAAAGTGTACTTAACCTTTTGTGAATGAATCTGTTTATGTCCTTTACCCAATTTTTCAATAGGGATGTGAGTGTTTCTCTTACTAATTTCTCAGATCACCTTACCTAGCAGAAATATTAATCCTGTCATTTTAAAAAATATTTTCCAATTTGTGTTGTATTCTAAAGTTCTTCAATTTTTCTGTGTTTAAAAGTTTTATATTTTTGGGGCGCCTGGGTGGCTCAGTGGATTAAGCCGCTGCCTTCGGCTCAGGTCATGATCTCAGGGTCCTGGGATCGAGCCCCGCATCGGGCTCTCTGCTCCACAGGGAGCCTGCTTCCTCCTCTCTCTCTGCCTGCCTCTCTGCCTACTTGTTATCTCTCTCTGTCAAATAAATAAATAAAATCTTCAAAAAAAAAAGTTTTATATTTTTATGCACTGAATCTCTTAATCTTTCCTTTGTGTTTTCTTCTGTTACTTTTATGTTTAAAAAGCCCCTTATAATTATGAGAGCAGTTAAATATTCATCTCCCTATTTTTATGGTTTATTATTTTTATGGTTTTATTTTTTATAGCTTATTTAATTTGTTTTGGTTGAACATATAAGGTAGGTAAGTAAAGTTATTTTTTTCCCAAATGCTTAATCATATAGCACCTTCACCTCACCCCTACCAGTGAATTTTATTGCTTCCTTTATCATATACTAGATTCTTAAGAGCCATATTTTCACCTAAATAAGACATACCTAATTTCACTTTTTTTGGAAACATTTTAAGATTCTTTTTCCCATACCTAAATCGGAGGTAATTTTAAACTGATTTTGTAAAGGAAAACAGGTTTTGTTTTCTAGTATACAATATGAGCTATAGTACAGATGCAACAGACGTGTCTTCTCTTTTGCTTGTGAACTGATACAATACTTTAGGGCTCTGATCTCCATTTCACTCCTCCCCAAGAACTAGTTCTGCTTCCCAAAGCCCCCGGAAATGATGCTATTTCACGAAGTTATTTTGGACACCTTTCTTTTCAAAAAATTTATTCTATCCACCACTAAATATTACCAGAGGTTATTTCTTAGCTGTTTTGTTTCACTGCTCTACTTGTGGATTCCTTTACCTATACTATTCTATTTAATGCTAATAACACATTTTCTTATGTAAGAAAAAGGAAAGGTTCCTTTTGTCACTAGGGTTCTCCATATGTTTTTCTTGGTAAATTCTGCCTATTTATTGCCCCAGAAAAACTCTAGATTTATTTTTGTCAAGTGCTCTCCTTCTTCCCACTACCCCCATCCTGAATTAATTTGAAAAGTTCTGGCATCTCCATAATATTCATTCTTTCCATGTTTCCATTTATTCAAACTATGTTCTATGTCTTTCAGTTAAATTTATCATGTAGTCTCATGTATTTAATTTTGGATACTTAAAAAAGCAACTGATTTTTAAAGTATTTTTGTCATATCCAGCCACCTCCATGTGCTTTTATTAATTTTAACCATTTTTATTAGATTGTCTAGGACTCTAATCATATTGGTTGCAAATATTGGCTATTTTATCTTTTCCTTTCCACTTCCTGCTTTGTTGCATCCCCTAGAACTTTTACAGTGTTATTCAGCAATGGTTCTAGTGTGCATCCCTTTCTTGTTCTTGATTTTAAAGAAAATGCCTCTAGACTTTCATTGCTAAATATTTACTGTTTGGTTTGAGATAGATACTATTTTTTTAATCATGTTTCATATCATTCTATTTTCAGTATTTAAAATGGGTATTGGATTTTATTGTAAGATGTGCTATTTTTTAAATTGATTCACATTTTTAATTGATTCACTAATGTGTTCTTTTCCAATATCAAATTGTCCTTGAGTCCATTGGATTCAATTTATTTTTCATTTGTGTAAATATGTAAGATTGCTATAATTTTTTTCTCTGCGTGTCACAATTTTGACAAGTTAATGCTAGTTTTATTAAATAATTTTTTTAAGGAGTTGGAAATTTATTGAATACACTGAAAGAGAGCAGTGGGCAGGACAGCAGAGGAGAGACTATCTGACTATAAATTTTTAATTTTAATCTTTTTCTGTGTTTTGGACCAAATGATCTAAAGTTGAAACTTTAATTTTTATATAATGTTGCAATTAAGATTTTCAAATTTATTGGCATAGAAATATGAATAGCATCCATTCTCTTAACCTTAGGATCTCCTTTGTATATAGTATGCTTGGGTATTATTTTCCTTTTCCTCTTTTATTTCTAAACTTTCCAGAAGTCACATAATATTTTATTTCATAGCAATAACCCCTTGATATATTTATTAAATCTACTTTTAGACTGTTTTCTAAATCATTAATTAATTTTATTTTTAGCCTTTCTGTACCATTTGTCTTTAGTGAATCTGTACAAGAATATGGTTGGGTTTTATTTTCTAATCTAAATTTCTGGGTTTAATAAGAACCCTTTTAATAAGAACATTTAACCCACTTAATATATTTTACCACAGTTGATATGTTTGACCTTACTTCTTCTACTTTGTTTTATGCTTCTGGACATTTTTGTGTATATTTATTTTCTCATTTTTTGTTTAGCCTCTTGGTATTTTTGTTTCTCATTTTTTGTTTAGCCTCTTGGTATTCTTTATTTTTTTTTTAAGATTTTATTTATTTATTTGACAGATAGAGATCACAAGTAGGGAGAGAGGCAGGCAGAGAGAGAGAGAGGAGGAAGCAGGCTCCCTGCCAAGCAGAAAGCCCGATGCGGGGCTCGATCCCAGGACCCTGGGATCATGACCTGAGCGAAAGACAGAGGCTTTAACCCACTGAGCCACCCAGGCGCCCCTAGCCTCTTGGTATTCTTGAAAGCAAAAAGACCCTGGTTTTTAACCTTTATACTTATATGCATATGGAATAAAAACCTCTATAATTTAAGAAGTCCAAAACAAAACTTTAACTCATGGATCCCCTTGTTAAGACAAGTATATTTAATATATTTTAAATATATGTAATACCTGTTTTCTTTACACACTCACTACTTACTTGTCATTATTATTTTAATATTGTATTATATGCTCAGTTACTTGTCATATTATTCCTCAAAATATAGTATTTTTAAATTTAATTCCAATTTCCATTTTGTAACCACAGTTAACAAAGTTGTTTTTATTAATAATATTAACAAGATCAATAAAATAAAATAATAAAAATAATATTAACAAGATCAATAAAAGCTAAATTTATCAGGCCCTTGTTATGTGTCAGGAACTGCATCAAGCACTTTATCCACATTTTCTACTTAATTCATTTAGAAATCCCACTTTTTCAATGAGATTCACAGAGGTCCAATAACTCCTGTATAGTCCCACAATTAGTAAGTGGCGGAGCTAAGATTCATTTGCTGGTCTCTGTGATCCCAGAGCCTGTGCTCTTAATTATTATGCCCTAGCTCTATTTAGTTGGTTTCAAGTTCACCATTGGTCCATTTTATACTAACCTCAAGTTCTTGATTTTGATTCATTTCAGTCACCTGAATATTAAGGATTCATTTGTTCACTGTTTCAGGCGGGAGATATGAATGGTTTATTTCTGAGAATTTGCATATCTTAATATGTTTTATAACATTTTTCTATCTGAGTTACATCTTATTTAACAATCCAGTTCTTTGGAGGCTGTCGATAGGTAAATGTGTGGAATGCAGGCCAGGAATGTGCCTCGCAAGCCATCCAGTCCCACTGGTAAGAATTCCACTTGTTTTTGATGTATGCTCTTGACTACTCCATAATTTATAATGTGATTGCCAATTTTAAACTTGTTGGTATGTTCATGGGTATTTTATTTGGAAGTTCTTAGGAAGCATGTCAAGCATGTTTGGTCTCCTGCCATGTTAAGTAAGCAGTCAGCATGGATCTTGTAAATATTTTTTTTTTCTACTTGTGGCATTAGTCATCCCTCCCAACTCTGTGTCTTCAACAAATGTGACGTTTCCTTTTTTCAGTTTCAGCGCAGACCTGTTGACTAGCCCTGGGCACCATGACAATGAACTGGAGGCCCCTTTCCAGACTGAATCAATCTGTTAGCCCACATTCTTTGATCAGAGTTGGCCAATCAATCACAAACCTACTTTGAACATTTTTTCTCCCATGGAGAAATCATGATAGATATTCCAAATGCCTTATTGAAGTCAACACTACCTTAGGTATTGTTTTGATCTAAGCCTAGTAACCCCACAACTAAAGAAAATCTAGTTAATTTAGTGTGTTCCTAAAATTACTGATTTCTTTCTAAAGCACACATATGCTATCTTTTAGGGAATCAATTCTAAGAGTCTGTCAGGGAGTAACATCAAGTTTACTCTTCTAGAGCCTCCGGACTTTAGAAAATCAAAATGTTTGCCTTCTCTGGCCTCTATACACATTCCATAATTTCACTGAGATCACTGTAAAAAAAACTCTGAGAAAGTATCAGGACATTCTTCCATTATTTAGGATAAAGTTGGTCAAGACAGACTTTAACCCTTTAATTCAGATAGATACTATAAATACATGTGTTCAATTCCTCTGTAACTGTATTGTTGTAGTGCTTTGAGCCTATAAGCCATTCTCTTTTCCTATAAGCCATTCTCTTTTCCTACTCTCCTTGTCCCCTGCAGGAGGCAAGACATGGGTCCCAGCATCCTCCAAAAGCCACTACTTGTTTTGCCCTTCATAAACATCTTCCCTTTCAGAGACTCTCATGGAAGCACAAGACCATTCTCTTCTCTGTACTTTTCATAGCATCCTTTCCTGATGTCTATGGGCTGTTTTCTGTTTAATAGCCTCCCTTTTGGGCACGTGTACCTGAATGTTTATAGCAGCAATGTCTACAATAGCCAGACTATGGAAAGAACCTAGATGTCCATCAACAGATGAATGGATAAAGAAGATGTGGTATATATACACAATGGAATACTATGCAGCCATCAAAAGAAATGAAATCATGCCATTTGCGACGACGTGGATGGAACTAGAGCGTATCATGCTTAGTGAAATAAGTCAATCGGAGAAAGACAACTATCATATGATCTCCCTGATATGAGGACATGGAGAAGCAACATGGGGGGGTAGGGGGATAGGAGAAGAGTAAATGAAACAAGATGGGATTGGGAGGGAGACAAACCATAAATGACTCTTAATCTCACAAAACAAACTGGGGGTTGCTGGGGGGAGGTGGGATTGGGAGAGGGGGAGCGGGCTATGGACATTGGGGAGGGGAGGCGAACCATAAGAGACTATGTACTCTGAAAAACAACCTGAGGGTTTTGAAGGGTCAGGGTGGGAGGTTGGGGCAACCTGAGGGTTTTGAAGGGTCAGGGGTGGGAGGTTGGGGGAACAGGTGGTGGGTAATGGGGAGGGCACGTTTTGCATGGAGCACTGGGTGTTGTGCAAAAAGAATGAATACTGTTACACTGAAAAAATAAATAAAATGGGAAAAAAAATAGTCTCCCTTTTATGAGTAGGAACCCTAGGATGACTGGCTGCTCTCTTCTACGAAGTCCTTACTCCAAAGAGCTCTTCTTTGCTCGGAATTGAGTGCAGCATGGTGGTCCCTATTGTCGCTCCCCTTTCTTTGTGAGAGCTGGAACTCCCAGTAATCCATGGCAAGAGTATATTTCAATGCTCTTCTTTTAGCTGAATGAGACTTCTAGCAGAAGACAAGACTATTTTGCTTCTGTACCTATTTTATGAATTGTCCTAAGAAATCATTATTCATATCTTTGTTTATACAGGCAGTCCATGGTACATTTCCACAACATGACTTAAGTTCTTCCCTCTTTTGATCCTTGCTAAGTCTGCGCTAGACTGTCACACCCAGCTGGGGGTTTATTTAACAATGTGGGCCTTATTGACACCCAGCATCTCTCCCAACCTCTTCCACAGGAGGTGCAGGTGTGTTCCTTGATTGTCACTGCCCAGTCTTAAGTCACAAACTAACTCTTAGAGATGCCTGTAAAAATTGCATTTTCCCTTTGGCATTAATCTTTCTGATCTAGTTTCTTTATTCTTACATACATTCATGTGGCAACCTTGAGAATCACAATGATTACAGATGAACATGAGCTACTAGGAGGGGTGTCAGCCTTCACTCTGATCTCCCCTCTTATTGAGGTCTGAGGACTCACACCAGAAGCAGGAACCCTGGGGCTGGGGATGGGACAGCTGACTGATGGGCTAGGGCTGCCTTTGGAGGAGGTACAGGACTCTCTATACCAAGATAAGGAAGATGATGACTCTCAGGCTGACAGAGAACTCCCAGGTTATCTGCCTCAAGCTCCCACATACACATCATATCTATTCTTTCACAAAGGAAAGGAAGGATGGAAAAAAAAATAAAAAAGACAATCCTGAAAAACAGGAAGATGGGGAGTGTGGAGAGAAGACCCTAATGTGGGACATACAGTGGGTACTCTTAAACTATCCTTCCATTGAGCCCCCCAGCAGCCTGAGAAAGTCCTCACTGACAAGGGATGGGGAGGGCAGATAATCCACATTTCTTGTGACAGTCCTAACTGGTTTTTATTAGCACAGGTTACTAAGTTGTTTGGAGTGGACTATGGCAGTAGTTGAGTCAGGTCAAAATAATGTGGGATTTATAAAAATAGAAGTATAAAAATGACATGGAGGGGAGAAGGATAATTCTGTCTGGTATTTTTTCAAGATCTTCCCATTGTGTTATCAGATTAGCCAAGGTGGATTTCTAGTACTGGAAACCCTCCAAGGCAGCTTGTCTCCTGATCCTCACAGGGAACTCCTGAGGATAGGCAATGCTATGAGTTAGCCAAGGAGAGGGTATGACAAGAGGCAAGAAAAGTCAGAGGTGGCTCCTAGGGTGAGGGCCACAGCCCTCTGAGAGCTGAAATATGATTATATGGGATTTCAAGAGCTCACTCTTGATACAAAGAGACAGTTCATCTTAGATACCTGTCACCTACTCACTCCTGGACCATTTTCACATATGACTAATAGCGCGTTACAGCCACTGGGAGGGTTTTGATGAAGACAATTTTTATGTGGAGGTTTCCTTAGGGTGAGAAACCACCCCTTATCATCCGGTTTGCACCTGGGGAGAAGACAGTCTCCTGGTAGCTGGGCTCAGAGTCTGGGCCAGGTGATGAGCTCCTCTCAGAGCCACACCATCCCTCATCTTCTTCACATTTTCCCTTTCTGCCTCATCATACAGCCTGTGGCCACAGGAGATGGAAAATGACCACGAACTCGACCCAGCTCTCACAGGAAAAGAACATTCTCAACCTGTCAAATTCTGCTTTCTCAATGACAGTCCTGAGCACCTACTATATTTTCTGCATAAAAAGAATTCTAAAACCTGGTCTCTGCCTTCAAGAAGAATACAGTCCAGCTGGAAAGGATGGGTGCACGTGCACATGTACAAGCACACCCGCACGTTGGCACACACGCATGCAAATGCATGCACACACGCACACACACCCAGCAGGAGAACATGGTAAGCCCTGAGCTGTGTGGTCTTGACTGAAATAAATTCAGTAAAATGTCAAGGAATGGCTGGAATAGCTTAGATGGCTCCATGGAAGAGAGAGGACGTGGACGGGCCACAAAAATAGGCAGGCTTCAGAGGAGTAAAGGAGAGGGAAGAGAATGCCAAGTGGCAAGTCTGAGTAAGCAGAGGCCAAGAGCCCCACTCTAAGAGAGCTCCCTCGATCTCTGGTGTGCTCACTAAGATCACCTCAGCCGGCACCAAGGCATGTAGACGCACACACGCTTTATAACTGGGCTGCGGCTATAACACTGACATACTCCCCCGAGCCTGTGAGTGAGAGCAGGGGTGTACTTATCAATCTACAGACCCCCAGGGCATAGCACAGTATCTGGAGCCAGATGGGCACACAGGCATACATACACATGTAGTCACTACTTTTAATCTCCTACAATGTAATAAGACACCTTCTAAATATGACATCTAATGCCTAAAAATAGCCTGTGACGTAGAGATTATGACTCTAATTTAAATGAAGGAACTGAAAATCAAGAGGATAACTTGGCCAAGGTCATGATTCGCCAGAGGCAGGCTGATGTCACACCCAGTCTGACTTTAAAACCTGTGTCTTTAAGTTAAATAAAAACAAACAAACAAACAAACAAACAAACCCTGTGTCTTTTCCTGTGTCTTTTTCAGCTGCATAAATGAAACAAAAAAAATAATAGTGGCTTTGTTTTCCTCTCAAGTCTCTGTCTTAAAGGAGATGGACTGGGATGACAGCTTCACGGTCATTAAGACCATGTTTTGCCACCATCAGTGCTTCACTTCCATCTTGTATCATCTAATGTGGCTGCTGGAATTCCAGTCATTACAACTGCATTCCAGGAATCTGCAAGGAGGAAAGAAGAAAGAAAAAAAAAAAGGCTCATCCCTTCCTTAAGGAGGCTTTATTAAATTATAGCATAGAATACTTTAGTTTCTACCTCTCATTGGCCAAAAATTGTTACCAAGCCTTACAGGAGACTGGAAAATCCAGTCTTTCCAGTCTAGGTAGCAATGTGCCCAGGTGAATGTCAAGGTTCAGTTACTAAGGAGGACGGCTGGACTAGATGCTGGAGCAGACAACTAGGAATTTTTCTTATACCAAAGCTTCATTATTTTTTTTTCAAGTACCAAGGCCCTAGTACCTTAGAAGCAAAGTTCATAATTGCCATTGGAATTGGAATTGCCTTTTTCTTCTTCTTCTTCTTTTTAATTCCACTGCAGTCTGGAAGTCAGTAAGGATAAAGCAAATAAGGCCATGAAATTATGATTCCTTCCTGCAACATTCCTTTTCTTCCTATGAACATTATTGAGTCCCGCATCGGGCTCTCTGCTCAGCAGTGGGCCTGCTTCCCTCTCTCTCTCTCTGCCTGCCTCTCTGTCTACTTGTGATCTCTCTCTGTCAAATAAATAAATAAAATCTTTAAAAAAAAAAAACTGTTCCAAGGCCAAACAACAGGATCTGTAGTTTGGAATGTTGCCTCCAAATGAGAGAAATGTGTATCCATGGTCCCATGCAGTGAGCAGCAGCCTCACACAGGAGGCAAATTACCTGGGGATAGGCATATTGGTATGTTCTTCTTTATCCATCCCAACTCGCCAGTGCAAATTACATAAAAAGAAAAAAAATCACCAAATTTGAACCACTGCACTCTGAAGGACTGCACTGGACCTAAGATTGTACCTTCTTTAAGCTTGCTTCATGAGATCCAATTTCTCAAACAGCCAGTGCAGACAGAAAGGAAGAGCTGGAAGGACTCCCTCATTTCCAGAGAAGAGCACCAGACCAGGAGAGGAAAAATGACCTGCTTCTGAGCAAAAGGGATAGTGTCTTGAATCCCAGCCCCACTGGAGCAGCTGTGGGGCTTTCAGAGACTCCCCGGTCCCAGCTAACTTCACAGAGCTGCCACCTAAGCACCGGGCCCGGCCAGTGAAGTCAGGAACAAAAGGTGGGATAAGCATTTCTTCCAGCAGCTTCATGCCCATGCCTGAGGAGAGGCACTAAGGCTCCTGAGAGATGCGGGCAGTCTCCAACCACACAGGGCCCATGGCAAGGGAGCCAGTGGGACCCTGGGTGGAGCCACCTGGGCAAATGTGGCCTGGGTTCTGGAACGGCTCACAGGTGGTGAGAGACCTTGCTGGATGATGAAGGGGGAAAGAGGAATTTGGGGAGGTGTCTTCTCTTTCTCCATATACGAGCCCTTGGTTCTCAATGACTCTCCTAAGACTCCTCTGGGAGAATTTGTTAAAAACAGACTCTTGGACTTGCCACGCAGGAATTCTGGACCAGGGAACATAGGTGGGACCCAGGAAACTGCATCCTGAATGTGTGTGCGGAGATGCTGATGCTGCTGTCCAAGTGCTGATCAGAGCGCCAGCGACCGGGAGCCTCTGAGCGAGATGCTTCACCACCTGCACCACCCAGCACCTGGCTCAGGGTGCGGGTGCCCTACTATTCACCCTCTTGCTGTGTTCACCATGCTCTGTGGTCAGAAGTTCCTCCGGCAGCTTCAGGCTCTCCTTCCTCCCTCGTTGAGTGTCTTTTCTTCTCTGGGGGTGATGGGGAGCTGGCTAATCACCAGCCTCCGTATACTAACCCTTCACAAACTTGAAGTCTGCTACTAGGTCACCTGTCAGCCTGCTCTTCTCCCCATTAAGTCACCCCCTGCCCCCCTGCCTCTCACCTCTCTGCTGTGGTCCCACTTCCCAGCCCATCAATCATTTCCACGCTCTCCTCTAAATGCTCTCCAAGCTCCCTCCAGTCCTCTCGAGCTGTCTTTGTTCCCAGTTCTTCCCTTGAACAGTTTGTGTCTTGTGAGATTAAAAAAAAAAAAAAATCCCTGCTCCAAAAGAACTCGAAGGCTATTTTGACAGGATTAATTTAAGAAACCTCCCTGTAGCATCCCAGCACTCTGGAAAGAGGCAGGTTGCATAAGAAAGTCTAAGGAAGGGACTACGAGGAAGACTCCATCATTTCCATGGAAACACACCTCAAAAGTTTTCTGGGTGCTTGCTAAAGAGACAAGGTGAGTCAACGGAACTGAGGGCCTACTTGATGGCCCATCTGAACATCAGGAAGGACTGCTTAGTTTTGCCATTGATCTTGGTGATGGAACTTGGTGGGCTGGGACTCAGCAATGGAGAAGGGTGGAAAACAGAATGGGATGCGGAAGCCAGAGTTGAGGGAAGGGGAGGGTCATCAGCAGCTCTGGTGCCAATGACAGCCATTCGTCATAAGCACAAATCCAACTTGGAGAAGATTTTTAAGGGATGCAGAACCTTCTCGAGGGTATAATATGAAGGATGAGGCAGCCAGGAGGAAGGAGGAAGAAGGGAAGCAAGACAGAGAGTAGGATGCAAAGAAGGACAGAGTCCAGGGGTCGAGGCAGCAGGAAGGCAGGAGGAAGATGGCAGGGACAAGGGTGGGGTGGTGGCAAAAGGACCAGGGAAATTGAGAAAGAATCTTCTGCAGCCTCCAGGGGCCTAGAACAATTACCCCACCACCCAGAAATTCCTTCCCAGTGGCACTTGGTTGAGGAAGTTAGAAAATGGGCATTGGGTTCTAAATATTTCCCGAGAGTTGATCTCACAGAACAACCAAGTGGGTGAGTGTCCCACTCTCCCACCCACAGACCACCCACCACTCTGTGGTTAACCTGGATTGTGCAGCTTCTAGAAAGCCAAGTGCACTTAGTAGCTCCTAATTTAGCACGTCTCTCTTTCCAAATCCTTTCTTATATGCTATTTTGGTCTTCCCAGTGAAATTGGCATTTATTAGTTGTAAATTCCTAAGACTACAAGCAATGAATTTGGAGACCGCAGTTAATTCCTGGTACGGTTACTTATTAGGTGTGTCTCCAAAGAAGTCTGTATCTCTTAGCCTCAATCTCTTGGCCAATAGAGGAAAGGATTGTAATGAGATTTGAAAGAGATGATGTAATTATATGCCAAGAAATGTTAGTGGAATATGAATGCCTATATCTCCTTCTGCACTTGGGTATACTGAAGATGAGAAAGAGAGAGAGAGAGAGAGAGAGAGAGAGACAGTGAGGGAAGGGTACCACTTCCCGAGTCAACATCGAAAATGGATGGGTAGGACAGAGCATACCCCTTTAAGAGAGTGGCAGCTCATTCCTTCTCTATCTTATGATGAAGCCAGGCATGCTCTGTGGGGATCCTCTCTGGCCCCCCCTCCCCCAACTGCCGAGGAGGTGAGGAATTCCCTGCAACCACTCCTCATATGGCATAAATATGCTGGCTATGGACATCACGGGTGTGACTACAATAAATTACTGAGGGCAAATGTGTTTTATTTTGTTGTTTCCCTTTTTCTTTAGGGGCGAAAGACAAGCACACTGAAGTCTTTCTTCTCCCTTTGGTTCAATCCCAAACTATGGCCCAATAGCTAATTTTGTTTGTTAGCCTCTTTGTTCACTAATTAGTAATTACGAACAGCTGGAGAGGGGATTACTCACCTGGAGAGGAGGGAATTGTGTGCTCAAGAGAGATGTCACTTAGGGAGAAAAGAAGAGCCTTTCCAGATACAGATGAACCAAACTAAACATGCCCAAAATTAGACACATCTTTAAGAAGGCCAAGAAAAGAAAACGAGCTTTATTTGCCTCCCGTATGGCCAACATGCCGCCCCCTGGTTTCTGGGTAGTTCCACTCTCTAGTATCTACTTTCATCAGGAAACAGAAATACCAGCTGCCTCCAAGCAAGGTAATTCTCTTGTAATTTTAGATCTGCTTGAAACCAGGGTGTATATAGCTGGGGAACAGTAGGTTATTCTGGATGGAACAGAAAACCTAATCTTGAATAAAAAGAAACCTCCAATTCTAATGTTGCCCAACTTTGGTTCTAGTCAGTGAGTGAGAGCCCAGAGATCACTGTGTATATTCCAAAAATGGCTTAAAAACACCCAGGCAAAATAGTTTTATGTTTTTAAGACCCCATGAAGAGGATGGAAGGAGGGTAGATGCTGCATTTTTGAGAGGTAGAAGGAAAGGAGGAAGCAGTGTTCTGGAGTGGGCAAGGCATGGACTCTGAGTTTGGGACCAGTCTCTCCCACTTGCTAGCTATGTGAACCTGAGCTAGCAATGCAATGTCTCTGAGCCTCAGTGGCCCCATCATATGGTACAGGAACACTAATAAAGGCAAATGAAGCAATGCACAGAGAATGCTCAGTATAATTTGGCTCAGGCACTGAGGTGGCCAAGTCTAGCTCCTGCCTCAAAGCAGGTAAGAATCCATTATTCCCATTTACCAGTGAGGGAACTAAGCCCACGGGTCAACGTCAGACTGTCAATACTGGTGTAGAAGAGATAGGAACATTTTCTCTGTGGGTTACAACGCAAGGATGCTGTTCTGCTCCTTACCACACTGCTTCGAAGTCTGTATGTAGGATGGTCCTGCACTTCTCCCACACCTACTACAAAAGAGAGCTGGGGCAGTGGTATTTCTTAGCTCCATCTGTTTTGGGGTGATGAGAAGGTCATACTTCTTGCATTCCTGAGATGCATGATAAATGAGGAGTCAAGGCTACTCAGTGACACAGTATATGAACCTTGAAAATGTTCACAGTCATCCCTAACCTCTATTCAACCTCTGGGGCCCGGGCTAGCCTACCGGTGTGGGCTTGACCAGGACCTTCTCCACTTGGATCGTGAAGTAAAGGGAAGATCGAACTATCGCCCAGGGTAATTGGTGCATTTGCCTACTGATTGGCGGGTGGCTTAGGTTCAATTCAATTTGATTCAATTTAACTAAATGAATTCAATTCAGTGCATTTATTGAGTGTCTAACTAAATGCAAAGGATCGCCCTGGTTCCTGAGGGGTGGGGGCAGGGAGGAGTGGGTTGGAGCATGACAACTAGCTGCAGTGTCTTGCCCTCGAGAGGCTCACAGGTAGGAGCTGGGCAGACATGGAGACACATCGGTTGGCATTACTGACATGCAGGGCCAGTAATTCTTTGTTGTAGGGCCTGTCCTGTATTGGAGGATGTCTCCATTCATGCTGAATGGCCCCTGGGGGGCAACTGGTCCCTGTTGTGAACACTGCTTGGTAACAGGAGTTCCATAAAGGAGCCATGAACTCAGTGTCATGTGGGCAAAGAAGCAGGTGACTCATTGTAACCAGAAGAGACTTCCTCAACAAAGGGACATTTGGGCTGGACCTAAGAGAGTGAGTAGGGTTTTGACAAGTACCACTTCTATCTTAATAAGGGAAAAATTAAGCAGCAGGAAATTCTAGTACTCTGTGATAAGGGCCTTGGCACTGGCTGCAGACTAGAGTGAGAGCTTCTCAAAATATTTAGCAGTTAGTGTGGCACCCCCTGGTCAGAAAGGGCCGGAGGACTAGGGTGGGAGCAGAGTCTGGCATCAACATTAGTTCAAGTGTGGGACAGTGAGAAGGTTCTAAAAGGGGCACGGTTCTTTAATGACTGATGGAGGAAGGTGGCACACATCGGCCGAATGCTGCCTGCTTCTCCCCCTCTGGAAGAGAACAGATCCCAAAGCTTAATCCATCATTGGTCTTAAAGGAAGCCTCGAAACTGCTTTGGCCTGACAATGGTGAAAACCCCGTTTCCAATTCAGAAGTTCATGCTGACGCTATAGCCAACAGAAGGTACATACTGTAAATATTGTTGGGAGGGGGTTAGGGAAACAACACTGGCTTTGCTCCTGTATGTTTAATATCCACTTTACAAAATGTTATGGTTCCTTCCTGGTCCTTCCAGGTGTCCCCCCGAAACCCTGAGCATTTGGCTTCATTTCTTCAGGGTTCTTCAACTTGTCTACTGTGCAAACCTGGGTTATGTACAGTTGCTCACCGAAACAGCAGCTAAGGCTAGAGCAAACCCACCAGTTCTGAAAAGAATATTTGGGTTGAACCTGAAAGGGAGAGAGTAGACCAGGGAGGGAAAGGAGAATGAACCAGAAATCAAGGCCTGTCTTGTCATGTTGAAGAAAGCACGACTGGAGCAGCTGAGATTCCGCATTCTCTTGCCATGCTCAGAAAAACTGAGTTTTAACCCACCCTGTGGGCAGGAGTACCTTGGCTCTTTGTGCCAGGCAGATCCCATTTCTGACCTTTTCCACATGACTGACCACTGGACCAGTTAGTAGCGGGCCATCCCTGTGGCCCAACCAGAACACACACAGCCAGGGAGATAGTTCCCCCACTTCCTGTTCCCTGGTTCTCAAAGATGGGATTCAGTTCCATGGCTGACTACATTCTCAGTCCTTTTTAAAAACAATTTCCCATCCCACCAGTGTTTTGGTAATGACCGCACACCGTGGCAGCGTTCCTGGCTAGCTGCTTTGCTTGCTTTTGCAGCTCGTCTAAAGAAAGATTTGGCTTATCGGAACTGCAAGCAGGTGGCTGGAGAATGACCCAGAGACACTGAAAGAAACACAAAGCTCTTTGCTTGACTTCATGCTCTCCATTCCCTGCTTCACACTGGCTTCTGAGACTGGAAAGGCTAAGGGGAGCAGGGATCTGAGGGCGCTGTAGTCCTGTGGGGGGAGTGGGTCTGGGGGAGGGGAAGCTTGGCAGCTTGCCCATGGTAGAGCAACACGGAAGGTGGAGCATGCATAGGTTTGGAAGTTTCTGGAGCACAGATTCCATCCATTTCTTCCTAGCCACCTCCCATCTCCCCACTGCATTTTGGAAGTAAACTCCCCAATTCCATCATTTTTGCCTGGCTCCCAGGCCACTGCAAGGGCTGCCTGCAGGGAGTCTCTCCAGATTCTCTCCCCTCTCATCCTGGGCACACAGCTGCCAGATTAATCAGTCAAAAACAAACCTAGCACTGTTCTATATCACCTCTCTGTCCACATTCAAAAGGACCCTGCTTCCTATGGCGTGATATTGAGATGCCTAACTGGCATTTCAGAACCCAAAGCTGTGGTCCCCCCACCATTTGGCCTTGCCCCTCCCTGCTGCTCTCCACACGGCTCTGTTCCAGCAGGTACATCTAATCATAATCCCCGAGACAGGCCTTGTCCATCCCCAGCCCGGAGCTTATGCCGTAGCACCCACCCAGACCATAGCCCCCTTCAAATCCTGTCCACAGCTGAGCCACGGTTCATGCTCCACTTCCTCCAGGAAGTCCTCCAGACCAGAGTGCATTCCCTGGCCCCCAGTGCCCTGGGAGGAGGCGGCACATCCAAGGCCCCATGGTGCTGTTGCCTCCTCCACGGGACACTTCAGGTTTTGACTGGCTTCGAGCACACCCTGGCAGCCTTTCCCACTCCACATCCTACCCTCATAAGCCCTGCTTGGGTGAGGTCCAGAGCTCCTGCAGCGCTGCAGAGAGGGCTTGATCCAGGAAGGTAATCTAGAGCAGCAGTGTACAAGCCTTCCTGCGGGGGACAGGTGGGGAATACAGGAGCAGAGCCAAGTAGACACAGGTCCCCACCCTGCCACAAGGCACCGCGGACTTCAGAATTTCCTGAAACCAAGGGCGCCCACTCCCTAGGCTGAGTCAGGCCTGAGGAGACTCGTGGGCGGGGCTGGATACAGTCCACCACCTCTCCCTCTGGAGATCCCATCCATATGCCAGGATTCCGTGTGACGCCACCTTCTCTCACACAACACCCTTCAGCCTCCCAGCCCGAGTAATCTGGTCCTCCTCCCAACTCCCACTCCCCGTGCTCGCCTTGACGGGGATTCGGCAGGTGACCTCCCAGCAGCACCCAGCACGCTGCCTCACACCCAGCAGGAGCTCCACCCTCCTCTCCACAATAACCATCTGTCAATCCCTTCTGTGCACGCTTTGGAGTCGAAAGACCTTTGTCTTGCTGAGTCTTGTAGGACCCTCACCACTGCTCTGAGAAAGCATGAACAACACTGTCCAACTTTACAGACTGGCAACACTGGGGCCCAGGGAGGCTAACTGCCTCTTCAGAGCCCCCATCACCACCAGGAGACAGGTCAGGGATTGTCCTGAACTGGTTTGCTGTCCCAAACCCTCAAACACGGGATCTCTTTCTCCCAACAAGGAGTGTGGTGCTTACTCAGCAGTCCTTGGGTCCAAGCACCTCCCTCCAAGACCAGGAATAAGGCTGTTACTGGTGATGTGAGGGGGAAGAGGAGTAAGACAAGGAACTCACCTGGCATGTTTTGCGAAGGTCTTCAAATCCTACCACTTTTTAACCAAATCTTCCTGCAACCCACACACATCAAATGCAAGCAGCTTGTTTTGTATGATTGATGAAGACTTTTTTTTTTAACATAAGAATTTAATTACAGGGGAACTGTATTCCCAGAGGGGCTGTCAATTGAGGTCTCACCATATAGACCTTCTGACAACCTCAGGCCGCCTAGGAGACCTCATTAGCCAGGCAGGGAAGGGGGAGAAGAAATGACAGTCCCTCTGGGGTAGGATTTTCAGTAAGGGGTCTCTTGCCAAAGGCGCACAGCGTGGAGACAGGAAGGGAACACAGGAGCAGAGCCAAGTAGACACAGGTCCCCACCCTGCCACTGACTCTGAGACATTAGGTGAGCATCTAATCTGACGGCGCCCCACACTGCCCATCTTTTCACCAAGCTGCTGCCAAGCGAACTAGAAGCACAGGAAGGAGGTGTTGTGACCCTGGGGACAGAAGCAATTGTGCTGCGTTTGGGGTAAAAGCCAGGCATTTTGGCCAATACACTTCTGAGTCAGGTCTCATTGGGAAGGACAGCTTACTGAGGCCTCCTGCGCGGGGTAGACAGAAACCTGATAAAACAGGATTCCTACTCCAGTTCCAGGCCTTTCTGGAACCCAGGGAACATCTCCTTCTTGCTCCAGTTTCCTCACTGGGTAATTTCTCATCCCAGGGCATATGGGTGAGGCATTGGGTGTGGATCTGGGGGTAGGGGTGGGGAAAAGGACACTCTAGGGAAGCACAGAACCACAGATCCTATGGCAAGAAAACACGTTTTCATGAAATCAAGCCAAGATGGAAACGCTTGTGATGTTTTCCATTCTGCAGCCCTGAAGACAACAAATCCAATGAGATGGTAACCGTGGGAAAGTTCTTGAGGAAGGATAAATGGGAAAGAAGGCATTACAACCAAACCATCCCTCCATGCCTGGCCTCTCAACCTTACAGTCACCCAATCCTTGCAAAAGCCCTCACTCAGCAGACTGCATTAGCTACCCTGAGGAGAGGAGGGATAGAGGAGGCAGGACAGGGCCTGGGGAGTGAGCGGTTTGCGATCCACCTCCAACTCCTGACACTGGTGACCAACAGAACCAAAGCGCCTCTGGGCTGGGCAACGGCTGTGAGGTCCCCTGGTGCATTGACCCTGGGACCCCAGACACAGCCCTCAGCAGGGGCAAGATGGAGGAAGGTGATTTCTCTTCTGTCGGGACTGTCAGAGGCAGAATTAAAGCACTGACTTGCAACCAGGGACAATTTCATGCCCCTTCCCCATGGGGGTATTGGGTCGTGTCTGGAGACATCTCTGGTTGTCACAACTGGGGAGGAGGACTGCTCCTGGCATCTGATGGGTAGAGGCTAGGAACACTGCTAAACATCTTCTAGAGCATGGGACAGCTCATGACAACAAAGGATGCTCTGTCTCCAAATGTCAGTAGGGCCAAGGTTGAAAATTGTGAGTTAGAGTGTCTGATAGTTCCTTCAGCCACTGCCTTCATAAAACCCCAAGGGAGCAGACCAGAGGGCCTGTGGGAGCCACTGTGAGGAGGAAGCCTCTGGCTTGAGGTTATAAACAGGAGCCAACAATTCAATGGGGGTGTTGTGGGGGGGGGGGCTCCATCATCCTGGATGATCTGACAGGTTCTGCCAGGAAGACCACAGAGGGACATCTGAGTTGGGTGGGAGAATGACCTGGGTGACCTCCACAGTCTTTCCAACCCAAGAGACACTAGTGTCCAAGGGTTAGAAGGCTATGGGGCCAGACAAGTGTGGCGGCCAGAGCAGGCATGTGTGGTGATGGGGACAGAGCTCAGGTCTCATTGAATGGAAAAGAGCTGGAGAAGGGAGGGGGCACCTTAGGGTTCAGGCCAACCACTGAGCCTGCAGGGAGTGAATGCTACCCATCCAACAAGCCATCGGGCTTCACTGATGTAACTGGACCCCTGACCCAGCGGACTTCCTCTTCTACCTCCTGTTAATGGGCATATTCTGCTCCATTCTCCCCCTTTGATCTTTCTCTTTCTGTTACTTGAAAGGCAGTATGGTGTAGTGGTTAAGGGCACAGATTCTAGAGTCACATTGCCAGGGTTCAAATCCCACCTCTGACACTGACTATTCAAGTGACTTTGGGCAAATTATAGGACCTCAACTTACTCATCTGTAAAATGGGGGTAATGATAGTATCCTGCTGCTTTTGTCTGCTCTGAAGTAAAGCAGCCGGCACAGTGGCTGGCTTGTGATGGCCATTCCATCAGAGTTGATTAGTATCAATTTCGTCACAACCTAGCCCTCCGAGGAGGTCTGGTCCTGGGCTTTTCTCAGCAGTGGGTCCTTGACTTGGTGAAGTGAGGTGGGGTCTCTGATCTTACTCTGGTGCAGGGAGAGAAGACATATGCAGCAAGAAGGAATTCCCTGGAAGCCGCCAAAACAAGGAAGTCACAAGAAGGAAAGGGTCACCTCACTAGAGTTTTCCAGACAAGCTACTGAGTGACTAAACATGATTTCCGAGGTGAACATACGGCTAGAGCCCAAAAGGAACTGTGAAACCTTTTGTGAGCCCTGGGGCCACTCTTTTCACCTTGGTCCATTTTTTTCTCTGATCTCAGCAACGACCACATCTTTATACTTTGATTCATGGGAAATTACTCTTCTTTCCTCCCCAAATCTAAGCAAATAACCAACTTGTAAATTCCTAGGCAGACTGCGGTATTTCTGGAGCAACTACTATAGGCAGAGCCCTTTTCAGAAGACCCTGTGCTAGGCCCTGGGCATACACAAAGCTACCCTTATTCTACGGAGGAGGAGACTGAGGCTCAGAAGACGAAAGAGCTCAAGTCTTTATAAAGCTGCAGAGAAGGAGAGCTAGGACTTAAAGCCAGACCTGTGTGAGTCCAGAGCTCTTCCCACTCATCTTCAGGACCTTCCTCCAGAGCCCAGGAGCACACCGCACGCCCATGACCATGGCATACACAGGGCTAACGTCTCAGTGAGGATGAGGGCAGGGTGGGCGTGTGGGCGGGCTTTCTCTCCTTCCCTGGTGTGTCCTTAGTACAGGTGCTCCTGGCCTGGCAGAGTCAAACATTTGCCTGTAAGATGTTTACCCCCTGGGAGCCCTTCCATTTTCCCCTGCACCTTAAAAAAAAAAAAAAGGTGTTTCTAATTAAGAAAGCTCTAGAGAATCTCTGTTGAAATTTTCTAAATGGTTAAAACCCAGGCCGAACTGCTTCTTTATCCCAAAGCCACCAAGACCCTTTTCTAAACCAAGTCTCATCTCCATAAGCTGCATTTTGGTGCCATCTCAATCTAAAGGGAATTTTCATTTCCCAGCCTACACGTATTTTTACAACCATGAGAACGTATTAGAGCAAAGGAATCTCGCAGCCTACAGCCTAGATTGCTACTCAAAGGATGTGTGACCTTGAGCAGGTCACAAGCCTGTTCTTGGGCCTCAGTTTCCCCATCTATCTGGTAAGAGGACTGGATAAGGACCTGCAGTCCTTGCTGGGACCATCATCCTTCAATTCAGCAAGCGTCCGGCACTAAGGCAACCAGGGATCTGGTGGACTTCAAAGGAGAGCTTTTCCCGCTGGCATCTGAATGCTGATGTCACCCGCTCACATCCACCCATGTCCCCATCTTTTATCTGGGAAGTCCAGGAGGGGAGCAAGCTCAGGAATTATTTCCCACTGTCCCCTGGTTCCTGAGAAAGAAACCTTTCCCCTGAGACATTCCCGGCTCCTTCTCCAGGGCGCCCCACGTTCCGGGTCCCTCCGGGAGAGATCTTAAAGTGTGGCAGGCAGACGGAAGTGCGAGTTTATATTCAGCATGCCAAACATTCTCAGGATGACTTCTAAACATAACCAGGCCTTAATATAGTGCCTCTTGTTGTGCCGACTACTCGCCTGAAGTCCTTGCCCACCCGGCTTGTGAGCCCCATTCCCTCCTCAAGACTATTTGTAGTCCTGCACCAGGTGCCGCCGCTCAGTGAGAAGACACCAGAAACGCCAACAGGAGAGGGGGCTCTGAAGCATGCCAATCACCTCCACGTTGGGCTCGTCTGACTAAGTGGTTGAGAAGCTTCGTGACTCAGCATGGGCTGGAAACCAGTGGAAGTCCCCCCAGGCTGGGCCTGAAAGCTCTAGCTCCTTCTGGCCGGGAGTGGGGGTTGTCTGCCCTTGCCCTGAGGAGGGAGGTGGGTGTGCAGACCTGTAATCCAGTGGCCGGGTGGTAGGTCGAGGAGGTCAGGACTGGCCTGGACCTTCCCTGGGCTGTCCAGGCCCCTCCCCATCCCTGGGCACGACCAGGAGGAATGGTCCCACTGCTGGCAGCTGGCTCGGCCGCTCTCCCACTTCCAGTGCAGGCGGGGGTGGGGTGGGGGGCTTGTTCACAGCTCAGAGTGGGTCTGCACACAATCACCTCACTGCTTTTTCTAGGGCAAACTTCTCTCCCTGAGACCTCACAAGAGTTCCCAGCTGGCACGGACTCAGCATGTTCCAAGGGCTGTTCCCAATGTCTCTGTGAGAACAGCCCCAGGGTAGAAGTTCTCACTCCCAGCCCCTCCTCTGGATTCTCAGGTCTGAAGGCTAAGATATTACCCCTGCACACACATAGTCTCCTAGAGTAGGAGGGAAGCAGGGAGGGTGGAATCGGGGTCTGAGACCTGTTCCCAAAGTGGGAAGGGGCTGAGGGAACATGGCCTCCTGTGGAAGCTGCCAGGGGACATCTGTGGGCACCTCTGGCCCCATGTCTACAGATCGGGCTTGAATGAGGCAGAGGGAGAACAGGCCTATGTGGGCCACAGGGGTCCGGCTCCCAAAAGACTAATCTAACCAGCAATTCCAAAGGCAGGAGCTATGAACTGGGCCTTCCTGGCTCCTGGGTTCCCGCGCTCTGAGATTTTCTGAGCCTCAGACCTGCATTCCTGCTGACGGGCGCGTGGGGACTATGCTTGATTCTGAGCTGGCCGCATGCAGGATCTCTGCTAGAGCTTTTAACTAAACCCACAAGTAAACATGTAGAGTCCTGCTTCCTTCCTTCCTTCCTTCCCCCATCTCTTCCCTCTAGAAAGTAGATGCTTACGCAGCTGGCAGATGCGTCGCAGAGTCGTTTTCAGAAGGAAATGAAATAATGAATGCTGTGAATGGGCCTTGCACACAGCACCCAGATGTTGGTGGAAGTGCAAATGACAATGAAATGATCTGGAAGACAGGCCACCACGGGTGCTGGTAAATCTCGGTCCACTCCTCACTGATGGAGCGGGGACAGTGTGGAGTGTGGGGAGGCAGAGAAGGAACTGCACATGCATGGCAGGCTCACAGACCCTTAGAGATAGGACAGGGAGTCAGGCACTGTCTCTGCCCTGGAAGAACTTAGGGAAGCGAAGAATAACGAGGCAGGAGACGCACTAAAATAGGGTATGTTGCCATATAAGGAGGGGCACCTCACTCCTTGGAAGAGGGTCAGATGACCTAAGTCTGACAGTCTGCAGCACTAGCCAGAGTCAAAGGGCTACGCAGGGGCCTGGCATTCCGAGGAGAGAGGTGGCTGGGCAAAAACCCGGAGGTCAGAAGATTCAAATCACAGGGTGCTCTCAAAAGAATCTTTGAGCAGAATGAGAAACCAGATGATTGTCACGTATACACTGTTTTGTGTATATTTATGGATCCACCTGTATATTCCTGGCATGAAGTGGATACAAAGATTTATTAGATTTATTAGAAATAAGTGAAACGCTGACTTCTCAATGCTACCTTGAAAGACCTTCCCATCACCCCCTGCTGAGACCCAGTGAACCAGCGCTTTGTCACACTGGCAGACCAAGGGAGTCATCCTCCAGGCTTGGAAGATGCTGGCGGGGCACCCTCTGAAGCAGGGGCTGAGATGTGAAGGGGACGTTCAGAAAAGAGGGCAAGTCCTGGGCTAAGCCACAGCCACGCGGACACAGCATCAACACCTATCTCTTCCTGGGGTCACAAAGTTTTAAAAATAGCAAGCCCGTTGTCCCAAAGCATGGGAACAATGGACACATTTCCTCTAGAACCTGGGCAGCAGGAATCCATCCCGGGCCGAGGGAGGGGGTGGAGTAGCTCCGAACACGCATGCGCACGCAGACACAGACGTGCGCGCGCGCACGCTACAGCCCGGCCTTCCATACTCCCCCACAGACAGGCAAGCCGCGACCATGGCCTCCTGAAGAGAAAGGTCTCCGGGAAGGTTTCCAGGGAGAGTAGGAGGTCCCCCAGGACCCGAGAGGGCCTGCAGTGGTTCTGGATGGAAGACAGAGGCAGGCTGTGCATCGTAAAACCTCCTTTGAGCCTGAGCACTGGCACATGGCCCTAGTTTCTTCACACACTTAGCAAGTCCCGGAGGCAACTCATGGGGTTTCCTGTGCCGGGCAGGGCAGGGCCCTGGGGGGAGGGGATAGAGCAGGGACGTTTCTTCTTTCCTTCCTCCAGGTCCTGGATGTTGGAATTGGGCAGGACAGAAAGAAGAAAGGGGAACTCCGTGAAGGTTCCAAGGTCTACACATTATCCCTTCCTCCTTTTTAGGGCGTCAGGGAAAGACCGCACTGTGACCCATCCTTTTCAGCCACCTCCATGCCATGGTTCTGATATGAGTGATTTCAGGTGGCCAGCAGAGACCAGCCTCCAGAAAGAGCAGAGACAACTTGTAGTAAAGGACAGAAATCACCTTGTAATAAAGAACACAGCCTTCAAAGTGAAGCAGAGGGGTTCAAATCCAGCTCCGCCACTTTCCAGCTGTGGGATCTTAGGGAAGTCACTTAATGACTCTGTGTCTCAGTTTCAATGCCTGTGAAGTGACAATATGAACAGACTCTAACTCCTGGAGTTATTTGGAGTTATTTGTGAAGGTTGCCCAAGTTAATAAGTCTAAGAAAGCACTTAAGGTCTAACCAAGTATTTAAATCATTAAAATACTTCAGAATTAGTTAATAGTTACTGCCCTGCGCAACCCCCCTAAATCTCCCACAGCAGCCCTCCCTTGGGGCCCTGGCACTTCTCATGATGCGGCTACTAAGGAGTTGACAGCTGGCATGCAGGTGGAAGGAGGAGAGAGGGCAGTGTCTGAGTCTGGGGAGGCACAGTGCCCAGCATGGCTCCACAGGGAACAAGCCACCTCCCCCCACCCCCAATTCTTGCAAAGTCCTCCTTGGCGTCTACATGCTGGGCAAGTACTTTCAACACCCCTCACCCACCCCCGTGGCACTCCTGGGGAGAACCAAGCCTTCCAGTGAACTTTAGCCATGCCCATGCTCCGCTGGTGGAAAGGGCACCTGTTTGCCTTTCTCCTGGTTCTCAACAGGTGAAACTTTTCCAGATTGTTCAAACCAAGATGCAGGGTTCAAGTCCCCAGAGCTTGACCCTGTTGTGATATCCAGCTTCATTTCTAGATGTTTGGGAAAAGCTGGACTCATTGTCCACACTCCTGTGAACCTAGGCAAAACCCCAAGCCAAGTCTCTTGGGGCCGCAGCACCAGCTTGTCAAAGTAAACCTGTCCTAAAGAAACAGGAGCTCTGTCCATGTAGTCCCACATCACTGCACACCATCAACCCTGCCCTGGCTTGTCATCCCTGTCCTGAGTGATGTCCTAAGACATGAGTTTGAATCTCCACTCTGCTGCTTATTAGCTGTGGGGCACAAGGCAAGTCCTGGCACCCTCACCTCCTTTTCCGTATTCCCTCTGGGAGCATGGGTGCTGAAGTGGAGGTAAAAGACCCATCACAGGGTCAAGCACCCAGTCGGCATTCAAAAACCCATTAAGAGAGGAGGCTTGGACAGTGCATCTTTCTATGTATCTGGTGTATGATAAGCACTCAAGAAAAATAATATAAATATTAAAAGGGAGTTGCTTGGTCCTTGGATCTGTAATGTAAAGCACCCTGAAAAGAGAGGAGAGGGAGAGAGCCTCCAACAAGGGGATGAGGCATGTCCCTGCTCCTGTGGGGACAAGAGAACCTTCCCAAAGGAGTGTGAAAAGACACAAGTGAAACACTTGCACACCCAGAAGAGGCCTGTCACAAAGAACACCCTGTCTTTGCTGCATCATCCCATTTAATAGGCTGGCGATTCTTTTCTTTTCTCTTTCTTTTTTTAAAGATTTTATTTATTTAATTGACAGAGAGAGAGCACAAGTAAGAGGAACAGCAGAGGAAGAAGGAGCAGCAGGCTTTCTGCTGAGCTTGATCCCAGGACCCCTAAGATCATGACCTGAGCTGAAGGCAGCGGCTTAACTGACTGAGACACCCAGGCTCCCTAGGCTGGTGATTTTCAACTTACCCTGTAAACTTCCCCTGGAATCTTTACAGAAAAATTCCCTACTAGCAGCTAGCAATCAGCCTTAAAAACAGAGCTTGGGAGATCTCGAGACGCTACTGGGAAAAAAACAATATCCCAGATTTTAAGAAATTCCGGACTGCCTAAAAGATGTCTTAGGAAGCTAATTCCATTTTCAAGGCAGGTTGCTGCTTAAATTTACTGCCCGAGGGCACCAGAGATTCTCAAACAATCACTGTCAGATCACCCTGAGAGCACAGGGAAGGCAACGCAGTTTTCCCTCTTTCCCGTACAGGAAGCAGACTGATCATTATATTAGGCAGGGGATGTAACACTGTTATGTTCGAAGAGTAATTTACTTTTAGTCAAAGAAAACTGGCCCTTGTTTGGTCTGCGTGTGTGCCTCTGGCCAGCATCCTTTTCCAGTTTGCTGTTCTTCTGTTCCTGTGAATGGCTCCTTCTCCAGCTACCTGCCAAACCATTTCCCTACTGCTGTGTAAACAGCAGCTCAGGACCCATTGTTTCCAGGAAGCATTATCTAATTAACACTATAGATTTTGCACCCTACCGGTTTCTTTTCCCTGGCCTCTATTCTTACTCCAGGCACTTCTGTCATTACCAAGCAGAGACCCTTCATACAGCCAGAGCTCAGCTATTAGGGCTGCAGGTAAAATAAGGACACCGAGCTAGATCTGAATTACAGCTAGACCAAAAAGAAAAAAAAAAGTCATTCTTCTTTATAAGTACCTCCCAAATAATACATGGGAAACATGTACTAAAAAATGTTTATCTGAAATTCTAATTTAAGTGGGCATCTTATGTTTTTGTTGTTGTTGTTACTGTTCTTTGTTTGCTTTGTTTTTTGCTAAATCTGGCAACCCTATCTGCTATCCATCTTCCTTGTTTATACATCAGAGAAAAAGGTCTGTCAATAGCCAGTAAGGAGCAAGGTCACAAATCCAGGCTCTAGATCTCAAACAGTCCCTTGGAAGCCCAGCCTTTTAGACTTCACCCAGTCATTTACCCCCTCTTTTAACAAGGTCTGTGGCCGGTCACCAGCACCCTGAGATGAAGGTAAGGAGTTGCTAAAGGAGACAGGCTGGGCAGAGAAAGAGACCCCAGCTTCGAATCAAAAACCTGGGTCTCGGTCCCACTGCCTCTTTCCCTATCCACGTGGTTTTTGATACATCGCTTAACTCTTAAAAAGCTTCACGGATATTCCCCCCTCCCTTCTGATCAACCAACAGAAGATGATTCTATTTCCCTTGCAGAGTGGATGTAAGGACTAAGTAAAATAATGCATATGAAAAATGCTAAATAAATGTATGATCCTTGAATCACAAAGAGACACATGGACAGAAAAAGAATCATCCCACAGTCTCACTGCAAGGAAGGAAACAACCTGTAGCAATCAAACAGAGAGACTGCAAAGACAACCCTCTGATTTACTTAATACAGTCACAAAGAACCCTGTCCCTTCATGATGCTCCAGCACTGATGTTCAAAATGATGGCTTTGGAGTATCTTGATTAAATATATGATTGCATATATGATTGAATAATTAAACTATATTCCATGTATTCTGTTGAAGAAAGCAGCAAAGCCTTTCACCCAGGCAAATCTTTCTAGGCCCCAGGGCTTCCATATTTGACACAGTCCATCAAAAACCACGACAGTTGCTTTAAAAAAAAATGTTTTGAGTACCTACTATGTGCCAGGCACTGTGTTAGTCATATTCCATTCATGAGATTAGAAAGAAACTCTGCGTTCAAAGCAAGTGTCTATTATCCCGCTCTTAAATACTTATGGAAGGAATGAAGTAGGTGAATGAGTCCTGAGGTGAATTCACGAAGTGTTGGCAACATATAAAGGACTCAGGATACACCTGTGTATGGATTAACTCCTCTCAGGATGGGTGAGAGCACAGGGCAGGGAACAGGAAAGGCTCCAGTACGTGCATGAAGTGGAAACCCAAGAGGACTCTGCTCCATCACTGAGGGGCACCCAGCTTGAGTTACAGGGAAGGTAATATCATTGGAATTAGAGCTCAGCCATTACATTCCTAATATACAGTGGAGATGAGACTGCTTGATGAGCCAGAGGGAAGCCATTTCTAAAGATAATATTTAAGTGGCTAATATTAAATGAGTCATTCTTTTTCTGTAATATTTGGAAATAACGTGTTCTGTTTCATTTGCTTAACAAACGGCAGGGCCCCATCATCGTTCCCATTGTTCTAGCCTGGGAGGGCAGGTGGAGACCTGCCAGAGCGGCACGGAATGACTCCAGGAAGGATACTTGGGAGAGTTCCATGAAGCTGTGAGCCGAGTGGGGGTCTTGGGGATGGGCAGTTAGGCTGGAATAAACCAAGAGCCAGCCACAATGGGTAAGACTTTGAAGCTAGGAAGGCTGAACCCATGAAATAAATCCGCTGTCAGTCAAACTCCCTATCGACCGGTTAGTCATGCCTGAATGTGGCCCACCATACAGGTGCACGGAGATGAGGCAGTTGGGGGACTTGCAGGGGTGCCATCAAAGAGATGATAGGCATGGGCTCGTCCTCAGGAAATTCATGTTTGATGCTCTACAAAAGCCATGAAGGCAAGAAGCTACCAGAAGCACACGAACAACATTATGGTAGAGCAGACCTGTGTGGAGGAGGCCTCCGTGTGAGTGCTGAGGTCTGGACCTGTGCAAAATGCAGGGCCAGCGAAAGCTTCCCCTCCTAAGCTAGGATTCCGCAGTCACTCTGAAATCAATGCTTTCAAAGGCAGGACCTCACTTTTGCTGACTTGAAATCCTAAGGAAATTTGATCTAAAATGGGTCTTAGAGATCACATCATTTAATCCTTCATTTGAACCGAAGGCAGAGTGAAAGGGTGAAAGGAAAATGAGGTTCGTGTGCCAAGCTCTTAATGTGCTACTTGATCCTCACGACTCCGAGAGGAAGACGATGTGATCACTGTGCATGTCACTTGCCCAAAGTCATGCAGCTAGCCTATGGGCAAGGGGCTCAGGGCCCTCTCCCGGGTGCACAGCCTTCTTCCTTGCTGCTGCAAACCTCCACAGCTCAGGGCGGCAAGGGCCCGTTCAGGGGGACAAATACTGAGCAGCCCTGCCTGGAGAGGCCCAGGGCACTTGGCCCAATCCCAGTGCACTTCCCACTTCACTGCTACCACTGACGTGGTCTTGAAGAGTCCGGTGCTGTATTTCAATCAAAGTCCAAAGTCGGTCGGGAAACACAGGACCCAGGACATAAATTAAATAGTTGGACATGAACGATATTCTCTTTTTTTAAGGAAATTTCAGATAGGGATCAAATCAATCCCATCTGGCTATGTTTCTAGGAACTATCCAAATTTTTCTGTGGCACCGGAATTTTGTCTCAACAATAAGAAGAAATAAGGATGCCCCTGGCTGGGGTCTGGCCATATTTTGTGAGACTTTACAGTTGGCTTTCTGGTTGTGTTTGAAAAGAATGAGGGTTGGTTCAGAAAATAGCTTCTAATGCTCTATCATGTGTATTTGATATTTCCTTTCAGATTAGTAAAGATAATGCTGGGTCTGAGGAACTGGAAACTATATATTCTGCGACTGAGAATCTAGATTTGAATAAGCTTTTTTAAGGGTCTTGGCAACATATAGTAAGAAGCATAACATTTCACCTATAAATCTGCCTACTAGAATTCCTTATTAGGAAAAAGTAAGTACCAAAACAGTTGTATACTGAATAAAGTTACTTATTATATATATCATAAAGGTATATATAAAAGGATAAAGCTATTCTTCGTAGTGCTGTTGATAATAGAAAATGCTCTCCAAACAGGCAATGACTTAAATACATTGTGGTACCTTCATATAATTCAATATCGGGTTACTATTAAAATGATACTGTAGATTCATATTTAATGCCACAGAAGGATATTCAATGGCATGTAATTAAAGAAGAACCAGGTTACATAGTGTTAGAGCCAATTTAATGTTAAAACCTGTTTAACTATTAGGGCCTGCTTAGCCAGAGCGATTCGATATTGCCTAGGTAGCTATATTGTTGTTTACATCCACGGACTTCATTCCGGGAATAAACGCCCCAGTAGTTCCTGGTATCGGTTCTGGTTATCGATTCCGGGAGTAAACGCCTTAACAATAGAAGCCATGTACCTTGGGTCTGCGGTTATGCCCTATAAAACCAGCCTGTGAGATCGGGAAGGGGTCGCTCTCTTCGGAGGTGGCCCTGGCCGGTCAGTCTGACTTCTAATGCTTGACATAGAATAAAGCTTTGCATGACTTTCACTTTGTCTCAGTCTCGTTCTTTGATAATGGACCCCAACAATAGCACCACGGTGCTATTAAAAAGCACCAAAAAGCACTATGTAGTGCTTTTTAAAAATTCTTTTTTAAAGATTCTTTTTAAAAATTATATATTTCTGCATTTGTATGCTTAAGGATGGAAGTATATACACAGAAAAGATAGTCGTGTCCCTGAGGTCTGATATTTTGGATAGATTTTTTTTTTCTTTTTAAACCTGTCCTTTAATTTTTCTATAAGGATTATGTATTACTTGCATTTAAGATTATTCTTTTAAACAAAGGCTATTACTGAAATCTGGAGAAAGAAAGGGGAAGCATTTTTCCCACCAAACAATATGGTAACTCATACTAAGATGATCAGGTTAGCCCATAAAAGCTATTAAACCAGTTTAAAGTGACCTGTAGAATAGCTCCATTGGGGAGCTGATGGGGGAAGGGGATGAATTTGGTGGAGAAAGGGACACAAAGGAGAAATGTCCTCTCATTTCTTCAGGCCCAGGACAAGCCCTTGACACCCCACTCCACTTCCAATGGCACTCCCTCCAAGATGTCATGCTTCCATTGAATCCCCCATTGGGGCCCACTCTCTAAGTCATTCTCTGCTCCCAAGTTATTTTGAGCTCCCCTTCCCACCTCAAACCCCATCCCCTTAGGCCTCACCCAAGCACAGGGGAGCAATAGGATGGCTTCTGCCCAGCAAGCAACTGAGATGAGCCATCCGTGGCCATTACCAGTGATTGGAAAGTGGCCATGACTTCAGCGACACAACTTCCACTGGTAGGCTGGGGCACATCTCTGGTTTGCAGGCCACTTTTGGCTCCAAGACACCTTAAGCAACATACTCAGTCCTGCTGATGAGGTGGGTCTACGGGTCTTGAACCAACGTTCTCCTCTTCCCCTTAGCATCTGTTTCAGATGTGTCTCTTGCACAAAGGGAGCCTTATCTTGCTCTTCACTCTGTCATGGTACCATTATGTCTACACAGAGTCACTCCGATTCTCTGACTTACTGAATCCAAAAGGGCTTGCTGCTCATTAACTAGCCCCTTGCCAGATACCAAGGAGGTCATAATAGAAAGCCAACAGAAGAATTGCCCGTCTCCCACCTTATGGAGAGCCAACCCTGGGATCTGCAGCAGACCCAGGTATGCTCCACCATGGAGAAAAGTCAGCCTGGCTGTAGGAAATGCCAGCTGGTGCTCATAAGGAAGTGGGGTTGGAGAATGAGACAGAACCAGGTGAAGAAGGGATATTCCAGTGTTAAGAGCTTGAATTGAATCTTGGAAGAGACGTTCTAGGTGCTAAAGCAGGAAAAGGACACAATTAAGGAGAGTTTGGGGAAGATTTAAGATGTAGCAGCCAGTGCCATTGCAGGGGACCGAGGCCAGAGGCTGCAACGCAACCGGCATTGGACAGCAGGGGTTTGGTCACTGAAGCTTTCAGAGGGGCTAGTGAAGGACCGTGACTCTGGTTCAGGACTCAAGAGTCCCACATTTGGCCTCACCAGCCATGGGCCCTGGAGCTCGTTTCTCAGCTCCTCTGGGCATTTTCCACAGGTGAATGGCTTACGATAACCCTGCCCTCAGATGGATCTCACAGAGCTGCTGCGAAGGGCTTTGTTAAACTGTAGAGTGCTATACAAATGTTAGTTATTATTATTAAATGACTGAGACAGTATTTTGTCAGCAGCTTAGTTCTGCTCAGTTGAACACTGCACTCCAAACATTTCACCAAATACCAAACAGAACTTTGTTATTTAGGGAAGAGATTCAGGAGCTTTCATGGAACACTGGAAAATCTAAGCAGCAGCTAAAAACACAACGATCCCAGCTTCCACCATAAGCATTTTCAATCAGGTGGGGCTGAGGGCTTCTCACGCCCAGCGTGTTCTGCAGCTGCTTTGTTCCAGGGGGGGTCGGGGTCTGGGAAAAGTATGAAGGGATGGGGGCACTCACGTGGCTAAAGCCAATGATCCTGCTTTCCCCTGGGTTTGTTTACCCGCTCAGGTACCCCAAGTGCTCACCCAGCTCTAAAGAAACAGCCTCTACGGAGACTTTCGGAAGTGCCGAAGTTCCTGAAAATGTGCAGTCTCCAGCCCTTGCCCTTGGAAGGATCCTGCAGCAAAATTGCCTCCCTTCCTGTTCTATCTTCCACCGACCCATAAGCTGCTTGAGGGCAGGTATTCCTCTTCGAGCATCTGGTGAAGGCCCTGGTATGGAGGCAGCTTTCAAGAAAGACATCAGATGCTTGTGTAACTGGATGTGTGGATAGGTCGATGCATGGACGCGTGGTGAATGGCTAAATACATTCTATGGCATTTCGGGCCCAATGTCTCATCAAGAAAATACCAATCCATTGCTTCCTCCTTCTCAGATGCAGCCAACCATCCTTCCAGTTTCTTACTCTTACGAAAGACAAATAATCTCCCTGTGACCCTCACCTACCCCAACATCTGTACTCCATCTTCTTCCTTCTTCCACCTTTTCTGCCTAGGAGGAGACCGTTCTGTTAGCTCTGAAGTCTGATGTGGCCCAGAAACCTCTTCCCCAGGATGCTTCTGGAAAGGGGGAGATGGCTAATGGGTCGGCACTGGTTCGTCCCTGGCTAGGGAATATAAGAAGTTTCAGGGAGGAGGGGGAAAGAACCCTCCAGAAGGGTAATAGAATTCTATTTAAACATCATGTTTTCATTTACGTTTTCCACTAAGCACAAAAGCTCCCCTTTAAGCCCTCATCTCCTGGTGAACAGACTATTCCTGCCCATCTGAGTCACGTATCTCTGGGCAGCCAGACCTTCTGACTCACTGGTGGTTGAAATCGCAGATTCACAATACCATGGAGCTACTAAAAATAGGAACCGTGTACCTGGGCCCCAAAATAGGACAGAGACAAACACGGCTCTTAAAAAAAAAAATTCTGCCCTATCTATAATGTGAAAATCAAATAGGGGCTATAATTGTCCTCTTTCATATGGTCTTAAATTTAATAAAACCCCCTTGAATCTTTTGGAAATCAGCAGGCTACATGGATAGATAGATACAGTAGACAGAAAGACAGACGGGCAGAGTTGGAATAATTCTGCCTAACACATTCTGGTTGTTTTTATTAGAAAATTCTAGATCTTTAAATTAGCACAGGGTATTTCACAGTGGTGGCAGGGAAATGAAAGTTCTTCATCCATGCTTTGGTGGTGGTTTCTCTCTTGAGAATCAATGCGGCTTAAAATAGTTTGGGAAACTGTCGCTGAGAAACAAAGAGGATGCTTAGGGTTTTTGTTTTGTTTTGTTTGGAGAGGTTTTATACTCCTTTTCAAGGCTTTTGAGGTTTCCTATGCTAAAATCCTCCAGCCTTTTTTTTTCTTTTTTACTACTTAAAAACTATTTGTTCTGTAACAGCCTTAGGACCAGCCCTGAGGTTTTTCCCCCAGCCTTATGCTTTTTGGGGAAAGATATCTATACCACTACCATATATTCTTTTTGCCAAAAGTTGTGACAACTTCATTTGGAATCTCCACTCTAGAATTTACCATGGGCCTTCTTTCCCTTGTGCTGCCTTATTTGACCTCACCACAACCTGTAATGAGGTCAGCAGATGTCAGCACTCTTAGTCTACCAGACAAGACTATGATGCTGGAGTCGCAAGGGCTCAGAGTGGCAGGTCACTTGGCAGGCAAATGATAGAGCTGGGTCTCTAACCTTGGATCCCACTCCCACACATCGCGACCATGGAAATGCTTTTGGTAGGAAAGCATAGAGCAGACCTTCTTTCTGGTGACAGGAAGGAGCCAATGTGGGTATCTCACCCTGATGGTCTGCTAACCATGGGAAAATGTCTTTCCCTCTTCTTTACCTGCAAATCACTGTACATTTCAGGTCATTTTTAAGCTAATAAGCTCAATGCAGAGTAGGTGACCTCAAGAAAATTACCTCTGGAGACTGTCTTCAAGAGGAAGGAAACAGCTCTGACATAATACATTGCAGCTGTTTGTTTTCACTGGTGTTTTTAATTCCCAATGACTTCCGGCAGGTGGGAGGCTGCAGGCTTGTGGGTGCAGAACACTGGGTCATGGGACGTAAATCATCAGGGCCGTTGGTAGAACCCAGATGGAAACTCCAGCAGCCAATCTGAGGCTGCTGGGGGAGCGAGGGTGATGATGGGTGGTTGCAGTCATGTTCTGGCTGTAGGGGCTTCAGATAAGGCTAGGGCCTGTGAGTGGCCACCACCAGCTCTGAGCACATTTAAGAGTCCTTAAATTGGGCTTTTGGATGCCTCCTCTTGGGGCATTCACACAGATCTGGGAATGTAGAGCTTTACGAAAGGAGTGGGAGAGGCCCTAGAAATGCAGCTTAGGACACTGAATGAATTATGAGCTTTTCTTTCCCAAACATACAATGGGAACCCTAAAGTATGACATATCTGTTTAATTTAGGAGTAAAATAAAATTGTTGAGAGTTGATTATGGCAGGCTTTTGGTATTTGCCATCTTATTAACCCTTGCTACAAAACTATGAGAGAGTTTATCTTTATTTTACAGTTGAGGAAACTAAGAGTCAATGAGGTTAGAGAATTTTCTGGAAGTCATACAAGTAAGGAATGAAGTCGGCATGGAATGCTGATGTATCAGATTTTAAAGCCCACTTTTGCCTCACAACAGCAAAATTCCTCTCTTAAAAAACTTGCCTAGTCTGCCGGGTGGAAATGGAGTCATCCTAATGAACCAACACCATTGTTCCTCTGAGCCTAGAGTTTGTTCTTTTCACTCAACCCATGCAAGCTTTTCCCTTCTCTTTGAGCCCCCCAATTCCAGTAGTATCATCAGTGTGCACTAGTGAACACCTGCTGAACTTTCGTGTTACTGGGGGGCCTTCACTGGGTGGTGGTCTCTTTTGGAACAGGACAAATTAAGAGTGGCCAGATGGGGGCTCCCAGACATCTCTGCCTTGTACGAATCTTCTTCACTAGCTGGGGTAGACTGAAGGAGAAAACTTTATAACAATGGACAAGGCCACCTAGCTGCAGAGGGAAGTAGTGTTAGAAATGATGCAGCTCATCTCCTTGTCCTGGAGGTGGTCTTTAAGGAAGATCTTAAATCCCTAGGGGTAGAAGAAATCGGGTCTTGAAGTCAGAAGACTGACCTCCATCACCAATGAACAGAGACAAGTAACTTAATCTTTCTGAGCCTTGTTTCTTTTTCTAAGGGTAACGATTCTTGCCCTGACCTTCTCATGATGCCCTTGTTAAGGATCTGATGAGGTGATGGTGCCATAGCTAGAAGAAACCCAAACATTAGGCGTTTCTTCTCAAGGCTCTCTGGGAGAGAGTGAATGGCGTCTTTGTGTCATTTATTTCTGTTTGTTGCTCTTAGTGTCTGAAAGTCTTGTGGGTGCCAAACTAAATCTCTCCCTGCAGCATCCTCTGATGTGATGGAGAACACAGGGCCAGAGCCATTCTAACAGTGTGGGCTCCTTGCTGCTTGAAGGCTAAGTAAGTCACCTTTGAAAGTGGACTGGATGATATGTTAATGCTTCCAACATGTAGGTGAATATTTTAGCTTCCCCTTAGGCCACTGTGCGATGAGAATTCCAGAAGAAAAAAAAGGATGCTTGCTTTTTAAATAAGAAGCTTGAGGAAACCAAGATGGAGAGGAGGAGGCAAGCAAACAGACTGGTCAGGCTGGAAACATAAGGAGCAGCAAGCAGGCTGATTCCACTCACGGCTGCCATTGCCCAGGGGCCAGTCAGGGCAGTGAGTCAGAACATAGGTCTTGTAGTCAGACAAGTTCACATGGAACTCCAGCCTCACCTCTTATTAAATGTTGACCTTGTATAATCATTTAATCTTCTTAGACTCAGTTTCCTTATCCTTATCCATTAGGGGATTAAATGGGATTCCATCGTGACCCCCCATGATCCACAGAAGGGTCCCCTTCCATACTGTCCCCTTGACCCTCTTAGTGTCCATCCCTCTTTCAAGAGCTAGAATAGGAGCAAGTCCAAGGAGATGGCTTCAGGGCTGCTAGGGAAGACTGTCCACACACTGGACTTTGTTCACATAGTCATCACTACTTTATTTGTTGTTGCCATGATTTTCTGACTTCAGATTATTTGCTTGGGATAAGAAATGTGATATTATTGGGGCGCCTGGGTGGCTCAGTGGGTTAAAAGCCTCTGCCCAAGTCATGATCCTAGGGTCTTGGGATCGTGCCCCGCATTGGGCTCTCTGCTCAGCAGGGAGCCTGCTTCCCCCTCCCCAACTCTCGCCTACTTCTCTGCCTACTTGTGATCTCTCTCTCTGTCAAATAAATAAATAAAATCTTTTTAAAAAAAAGAAATGTGACATTATTGAAAAGCATTAGAAAGTAGGAGGAAATGGTACATAGGCATATCTTACTATTCTGGCTCACTTTCTTCCGGATTTTTTAATGTATGTTTTAAATGTGATTGAGATAAGCATGTACATTGTTTTCTGGTATTTCACAGGATATTATAAGATAAGCATGGGGTAGAGACTCTTCCAATGTATCATGCAGCAAGCCCATCATGTTCCCTAGTGGGGCCACACCAGTCCCCACTGTTGAATAGTTAGGTTGTCTCCAATTCTTCACTTTTGAGAGTAACACTGAAACACAACATTTATGCATAAATCTTTACATATTTGTATATTTTCTTTGAGTAGAAGTGGGGCTAAAAGATGACTACTTTTCAGGGTCTGAATGCAAACTGTCCAGTTGCACTCCAGACAAATGGCGAAGCCATCCCTGTTGGAAAGGCTCAGGACTTCCTGCTTTGCCCTCACGTCCTGCTCCCTTTGCTAATTCCGGAGGCAAAACAGGGCATTTGTTATTGTTTAACTTTTTATTTTAAAATGATTTCAAACTTACAGAAAAGTTGCATGAGTAGTAAAAGGCCCTCTTAACAACATATCACCCAGATTTGCTCAATTTTAAAAATTGTGTCATATTTGCTTTATCATTCTCTCCCAATAGATGTAATGACAAACATATTACATGTGTAATATATATATATATAAATTAAAAATATATATATATAATCTTTTCTGGATCATCTGGGAGTAAGTAACAAATGCAATACCCCTTTATACCTAAATACTTCAGTACATATTTCATAAGAACAAAGTCATTCTCATATAGTATGATTAGCAAAACCAGAAAATTTACATTGATAAATACTGTATGTACACTGAAGACCTTAAATTTCACCCATTGTCCTTAATAGCCATCCCTCCCCCAAATCTAGTTCTGCGTTCAATCCAAAATCATGTGTATTACATTTATTTGTCATTTCTCTTTAGTGTCCTTTAAATGGAATGATTCTCTCAGTCTTGCTTTGTTTTTCCTGACTATGACTTTTTGGAAAGGAAAAGCCAGGATATTTCTAAAACGTCCCCCAGTTTGGGGTTGTCCTTATGTTTCCTCACAATTAGATTAAGGTTATACATTCCAGGCAGGAATACCCATAAGAGATATTGTACCCATCTCAAGGTTCATAGTGGGGTACATGATGTAGGCTTGTCCCACTAGCCATGAGCTCAACCTCAGTCTCTTGATGAAGCTGATATCTGGGTTTCTCCACTGGAAGGTTACCACTTTGTAAGTAATTTCTGGGGCATACTTTGAGACTGTGTGAGTATTCTGTTCGTCATTAAAACTTCACTTACTGGTTTTAGCCTACATTGACGATTCTTATTTGAAGCAATGAATGGTGACTTTCTAATGGCATCATTCCTTCCACATCTGTTAGTCAGCATTTTGTTTCAAGGGAAAGTTGTCCTCATTCCTCCCCATTTATTTACTGTTTGAGTTACTTATATCAGTATGGACTCATGGCTTCTTACTTTATTTAGTCTGTTCATGTCATTTACTTTGAAGCTCCAATCAGCTCAGATTGAGCCAGTGGGAGTCCCTCTGAACTGGCTTCTATGTCCCTTGACACATCATTCCGTGAGCATTACTTTCTGGCACCAGATGTCACAGGATTCTCTTGGGTTTACTTTGATTCCTTTTAGAGGAGAATGCTTTTTAGAGGCCAAGAACTGGATGCTAGGTTTGCTTACTACTTCTCAGTGCTTTCAGTAGCCACAGAGCTAGGAAATACGGGTATGTGTGTGTACACATAGTATACATACATATACACGTGCACCTGCATATTTATATATGTAGACAAATCATATACATATATGTAATATGTGGCACATATATAATGATATTAATATGGCATTTCTTTATAAAGTAGAATTTTTATGAATTATTAGTTATGTCAAACATTTTCCCAAATGTTTATGAGGACATTGTGTGGCTCTTTTGCCCATTTCTCTATTAGAGTCTTCGTATTTCTTATTCCTTTAGATATATTTTAAAATATAAACATTAGGCAAAAACACTACATTTGTGGTAAGTACCCTAGTGAATTCATTCTTGACTTTTTATTTCTGGTTGTAGAGATTTCTCAATTTTTGAAGTTAGAACTAGCATCAACTTTTGTAATTTCTTCCATTGTTTTGAGTTATTAAAGTCCTCCCCCAGCCAAAGATTTGATACTCACTTCTATTTTCTTCTCCTTCCATTAATCTATTTAATCAACTTGGAATATATTGTGGCAAACTGTATGAGATGAAGATCTAAATTGCTTTGATATTTTTTTCCAAGTAGCTAAACCAATTGTCATAGCACCTCTTGTTATATAATCCTTCCCTTCATCACTGATTTATCATTGTTGTTTTTAGAAATTGCTTTTGTATCCCATCTGGCCAGGTGGTTTTTATAGAGATTTCAGGGTAAACTGTTTTTCTCTCCTAATCTCACATAATTTAGAATCTTGGATAAAGAGCATCCCAGCTAAGCATTTGGCCTCTGCACTAAAGCCAGGCTCCCTGGATTTAAATCCAGTCCACAGCTTTTGCACCTGTAAAATGGAAATATTAATTGTACCTACCTCATAGGTACACTAGCCATGAACTCAACCTCAGTCTCTTGATGAAGCTGATATCTGGGTTTTTATGAGCATTAAATGAGTCAAAACCCTTACAGTGTGCTTAAAATGGTACTTAGTGCATGGAAGAGCCCAGTACATGTTAGTCGTTATTACTTTTAATACTATTTCAATGTTAACTCCTTTATTTCTCAGATGGGAAACTGAGGCTCAGAAATGTGTGATGACTGCCTGAGGTCACACTCACCACCCAGCCCTCCCACACGGGCACAAGGAAGGTGGGTTCCTTTTCACATATCCTACTTAGGTAGAGTCCCATGACCTGTGCTTTTAACTTGTGCTGATTCTACTATGAGGGTGACAAGGATGGAGGGAGGGAGGAAAAGGGGTGAATGCAGTCCAGACAGTGTGGGTGACACCAACCACCTCCACACTCAGCACACACATGCCCTTCTGGACATGGGGAGATACCAACCAGTGGTTCACCTAGTCTTTCTTAGCTCCAGTGAGCCTTTCAAAGGGAGAGCATCTCACCACATTGGGTTGGTTTCCGGGTTTAGAGATGGGTATTTTTCCAGATAGCATGGCCCCTAAATGCAAACCAGCTACTGCCTCAGCAGCAGACCTCTAATATGAATGGAGCAAACCTGGCTGCTGTGACTTCTGAGAAGTGGACTACGACTCGGAAACCTGTTCTTAAAGGATTCGTAGGGGATTTATTTTATTTATTTATTTATTTTTTACTGCAAAGACCATGACAGTCATATCACAAGCACCTACCTGGTCCTTTTTTTTTTTTTTTTTGTCTTAGAACTCCCCCTCTTTAATTCTATTTCCAAAATAATCATAAGGTGCATACAGAACCACATCTTTCCCATGCTTCAAACTTCTTACCACATCCCTATCTTCACACAACTACCTGGCCTCCCTAGCTATCTATTACTGAGGGTGGACCACTAGGGGCTCACCATCTTGACGGGGGGGGGGGGGCGGCACAGGCTGGCACATCACTGCTGCAGTTGGGTGAAGGGAGTCTTTCCTGATGAGCATATTCCCATACTTGGCCTGAGTACGGCAAGCAACCATTATAACATCGAGATAGCACCTAACTCTGGCTAGAACACTACAGAGTTCTATGTTTTTGAAAAATTATAATAACTGGACAGTAGAAAATGTTGATGCTATTAATCCACTCATCAAAACCACTCTGAAATTATGTCCAGACAAAGGACGTGATTCTGGTAGGGAAGATGGGGAGAGACTGAAATGCAGTCATTGGAACAGAGGCACCTCCCAGAGCCTGGAGTATTTGCACACTCACTGTGTCCAGGGAGTGACCAAAGGGACCAGAACAACATCAGACACTAACACTGCCCTCAGGCACGCTCTTCAGCTCTCCGTCACAAAACACGGAGATGCTCCCAGCACACGTCACGAATGCCCATCCTGTGGTTTTTCCTGAACTAACCGATCTGAGACAGTGGCCATGTCTACCTGCGCTGTCAAAGCATAGTTGCTGCTGGTCAAGGGCACCACTGGAAGACACAGGAACAGTAACTAAGAATGACTTCCTAATTGGAATGATACAATAAAAGCCCCCATCTAGTCATCATGGTTGAATCACACCAAGATGGTAAATAAATGGCCTGAGAACAGATCAAGTGGTATTTATTCATTCCGTTTCCAACGTCCCTAAAACTTCTCTGTCAAACCACGTGCTCACCTATGGATGCCATAGGAAGCTGCTCACACGGGTTTGAAGATGGCCGATCTGCACATGCTCCCTTGCATTCCTAATGTCCTTCCTAGGGTGACTGAACAAGAGGAGGTGTCTGACACTCTGGCCTGCCTTTGGAGCTCAGGTTGACAACACCATCCAGCTCTACCTTCAGCCAATTTCAACACCAGTTCTAAGGGCAGAACTAAGTGACAACTGTGGACACATTAAAAGGGTTGCTTTTTTTTTTTTTTTTCAGTAATATCATACTGGAATCATGGTGACCTTACTGCTATGATAACGTCTGAGAACGTACATTAAACCTAGACACAAAGCCCCACTGGGCAGACACTGCTCCCTGAGGGGAGCGGAATATCAGCAGGGACGTTCTGTTGCCCAGATGCCAAGTAGAAAGCACAGGCAGTCCATCTTGAGAAATCCAGGCCTCTCCAGTAAACCTACAAAGCTCAGGGATGATTGAAGGGGCAACCGACATCACAGCTAGCATCCTCTCAACTCTCCATGCATGGAGAGAAAAGGGGCAACCAGCCTTACCTCTCTGATAGATCTAACAAGATTGCTCTTTTGTTTGATATGCTATCGAAATTCTCCTCTGCAAAGAACTGGTCCCCTATCTAGGGCATCTGGAATATGTGTTTTCCTAAGGAGTAATTACATGATCTCATCTTTTTGAATTAGCTATTCAGGATGACAGGCCAGAGGTGAAGGAGGAAGATAAGGTCAGAGGAAGCATCTGAGGCTTTTTTACCAAGATGCTAGGGTTCAGGGATAACCTCACCTCCTAGGGCTTTCACTCAACCAGTTCTAGTCACGTTCATTGTCTTCTTCTGAATCCATCTTCCTTTGTGAGTACATAGAATGAAGCAACTGAACTTTCATCTTGCTTTTGACATGGCAACCCTCCGAGGTCACTATCTTTCTTCTAGTGAAACTGCTGCACTGCCCCCTGCCCCCTTCTCTCTCCCAGTCATGGATGAACCAGCAGGGTCATTGAGTGAACTTCACCAATCAAGTTCACGTGTTCTCAACTCCTGCCCACATCACACAATACCTTTTAGAACTAAGGTCAGCCTTGCAGTCTGTTAGAAATGGAGTGTGAAGGTCGTCTGGTCAAAAACTGCCCTTCTAGAGTGGACGGGTTAGCTACAAGGCCACGGAACTAGTTACTGACAGAATCAGAAAGAAGTCCCAGAACTCACGACTTTACCAAATGAACTTCATCTTCTTAGTGTAGAAATAGGAAGAGGGGCAACCCAGTCAATCAGTCACTCAATCAACTTAATATTTCTGGTTAATTGTATATGCCTAGCAGTGTGTTCACTTTGCAATATTTGCAAAGGAAATATGAGTACAGTGTGTAACGAGTACAAAGAATTTATAAAACTACTGAACAAGCAAGAGGAACAGACATCCAACATCTGAGTCTCCATGGACAGGTCCAGACTTTTTTTGTGATTTAAACAAAATAGAAGCTTACTTGTTCCCTCTTATATAAAAATCTGGAGGTAAAGAGTTGTTCTATCTAATTTATACACCCCAATGCTGCCAACTCACCATTTCTGCATTTCCAGAGTGTAGACCTCCTATCCATGGACGGAGATGGCAGCCAGAGCTCCAGCCATCACGTGTTAGAGGATGAATAAAGAAGCAAAGAGTGAGTGAGTGTCTAATGGTTGCATTAGGCAACCATGGAGGGAGGACAAGAATGGGTATTAGAGGGTAACTAATGTCTCTGCCACAGCATTATCCAGAGAATGTTCACCAAATCATGAGCCTCCTGGAACCCCTGAGCTTGCATATTTTTAGAAAGCTTCCTGAAGATTTGTTCATGGGCACCCTCCTTACAGACAATTAGACTAGATCACATCTCAGTCACCTTTCAGTCACAAGCCATTCCGAGGGACATGAAATGAAGAGAGAGTGATGAGGTATCACAGTAGGCTGTGTTTCAGGCAGTAAGTCCACTGAGCTGATGATCGAGGACGCTAGGCCTTGGGGAGTGGGTGACACATGGATGGGACCCCCAAGGCCAAGAATGATAGGTAAAGAGCTGCAGGAGGTACTCACAACGTGAAGACACAACGTGAAGAGGGCTAAGAGGTAGGGGTCGTGCCCAATTAGCTTTGTGGAAAACAGTCACTAGAGTCTAAGGGCAGTAGGGCAGCCCCTTCAAGTTGAGTGCCTGGGCCATCTTCAACAAGACCAAGAATCCGTCTTGTCTAGGGAGAGGGGCCTGGGCATTTCTGAGAATCCAGCCTCTTGGAGGCCCAGCTGAAGGTTCACTGCTTCCCAAAGTCTGGTCTCCAAACCTCTGCCTCAGAATTGTAAGAAAACTCATCAAAAGGCAGATGCCCAGCCCCACTTCAGATTCACTTAATCCGATTAAAATTCTATGACATACAGTTGACTTTTTAAAATCTGTAGTATTTGTAAGATTCCCAGGTGATCTTTAATGAACCTGAGTTCATTGTTCCCTCCCAGAAAGTTCCCTCTGAAAGACATGCCATATGCCATATGGCCTTCTTCTCCTTGACCACACTCCTGTCCCTCACCCGGCTTCTCTTTCTCTATCTCCCTTTCTCCCCTCCTTCATTCTTCTTCTTTTCTTTCTCCCTGCCTCTTTCACTCCTTACCTCAAAACCCCTTCTGAAAAACTTAATAGTGGAAAACAAAATGTTCCTCCTAAACCGTGGCCAAGGCGGGCTTTGCTGCCCCAGGCCCCTCGCGTGTCCTTCCCCCATGGTGACCAGCAGAGGGCGCAGAGGGCCCATGTCTGCTGTGAATGCAGTGGGGACCCCCAGGGAAAGCCAGCAGGGGAGAGAGTGGGGGCCTGTGTCCTTCTTCAGCCCCCTTTTCCTCCCTGGTCCAGGGAAATTCTCCTGCCGCCCGCACAGCCCGAGGATGAGTGCCCCTAAGGAAGAGGTCAGGGCAATGCTACCCCGAGCACGTGGCCAGGGCTGGTCTCACTCACAAGTGGAGTTGGCAGCTATTACAGAATTTGAAAGAAAGCAGGAAAAAACCTGTTCGCCCGCCAAAGGAACAAAAGTGAAACTAACATTTATTGAGGGTTCCTCTGGGTACTGGGCTCTGTGTTGTGTGCCTAATGTACAGAATTTCACTTAATCCCGGGGTTACAAGTCATACAGTGGGAGCCTAGACAGGTTGGGGAATTCATCCTCATTCACGCTAGTGAGGATCAGGATTCAATATCCGTCTTTCAGAGCCCATGTTCTTTCCAATAACCTTTTACCATGACCCACCCAGAAAAGAAAAAAAAAAATGCAACCATTAGACAATTACTTGTTAGGGCTAATCTGTAAGCATCCTACAGAGGAGCCCCAGGAGTGAGCTCATCTACCACTTGTGACCAAGTATTCTTACTGCATCAGGGAGGTTAGGGGAGACTTTTCCGATGTGAAAGGAGCTCAGAGGAAATGGGATTGGAGATTAGATAGTGGCGGAGGGGCCGAGGTTGCTCAGGAAGGGCTTTCAGAGAGGATGGGTGCTCTAGACACCAGGTGGCATAAAGTGGGGGGCAAAAGGGAGCTGGGGCAGGGCAGTGTACCTGCCCCCCTCGCATCCCTGCACAAGGCTCTCGGACGGCAAAACTCTTGGGAAAGGGCCGATGCCCTGCTGGAGTTTTGGAACCAGACCTGGGGCTTAAATGTGCGTGACCTCGAGTCTGTCATTTCACCTCTGTTAACCTGGGTTTTCTCATCGGTAGAAATGGAGGTGAAGATTGCCTTCTCGTGGGTCATGGTGAAGATTCCATACCAACGTACAAGTGCCCAGCACAGTGCCTGGGGTACACGAGGTGTGCGTTATTTTTTTCTTCATGGGTTCATCAGACAGAGTGCAGGACGAAGACAGAGGCAGACCATGCAGAGAGACCCAGCTCAGTTCCCCAGGCCCAGTGCTCTACCTCTCCCAACACCCTGCCATGCAGGCCCATTGAGGAGGTGATTTATGGAGGGCTGTTTATTTCCTTTTCATATTGTTAATGACCTTTGGAGTCTAGCGGCAAGTCTGCTCTATTTCCTACTTCAGACAGAAGAGCAGAGCAAAAAAGCAGCTGAAAGCATCAGGATCCTGGCAACGCTCCTTCTCCAACAGGTGCAGGCTGAAGGAGGCAGCTTCCTGGGCAGAAGGGGCCTCGGTGGCTCTGAGCAGCGAGAAGGGTTGGGGGGTGCCGTGTGCTCCTCATGCAATTATGAAATTGCCTTGGGCAAACATGGGGGCAAATTCAGCCTGTTCTCCGAGTACGTGCTCAGATGCCTGCGGGCAAAGTGGCTGGGCCGTAAGTTCTCGGCCAGTCCCCTCCTGGTCCAGAGAAATGAGAACATGAAAGATGGAAAACCTCCAAAAAGCAAAACCAATAAAGCCATGAACGCTTGTCGGACTCCCCCACATGTCCACTGCCCTGTGAGATGTTTGTAGGTTGTAGGTCTTATGCAAAGCCCAGGGAGGTCCAGGGATGTCCGCCCCATCCTCCACTCTTCTGAGGGAAACTGAGGCTACAGTGAGTCACTGTCAAGAGTCAGAGCTGGGACTTGCACTCTTATTTTTAGACTTGGAGAGAAGGATTGACAGTTCTCTGGACACTTGGGTTATATATAGAGCCAACTGGCTTGTTCGCAAATGGAAAGGTCCAGGCTAACGACACAACCCAGGCTCACCAGCAATAGAAAGGGCTACCACACAGGGGCCTGGGTGAGAAGGGCTCGGTCTCATGTGCCTCACCACCACTATCCCACTCCAAGCTCCCACCCATTGCTTGGAAACAGGAGGAGGTCTGCTCCCACACAGAGACAGAAGGTCCCCAGCCCAACCCTCCGCTCCCACAGATGGTCTGAAGGGCGCCTCTAGAAACTTGCCCAAACATAACTGCCCCCACTAACTCACCACAAAGCCCTAGTCAACCTTCGTTAAGGTCCCTCTTGATTTAATGCAGTTTCCCCAAGCCTGTATCTATGCAAAGATACAACCCAGGAAAGAGAAGCATGGGGAGCCACTGGGAAGTAAACCTTGAGGTGGGCTGGTTTTCCCCGAGCGGGGAGTCTCATGTCTTGAGGGCTGGAAGGGACAGGTTCCCCCCAGCCTGTGGGGAACTGCAGGGGGAGGGGAGCATGGGAGGGGGGGTTCCAGGGCTGTGTCCAGCCTGTGATCCGGGAGGCTCCACTCTCTACACACCCGCAGCACCCAAGCACTCCCCTGGATCCTGTCACCACTTTTTCGTAGTCCACCAAATGAAGCCGGACTCCTTCTCCCCACCGTCCTTGCCAGGAGCCCCGGGGCGGGGGGGAGCACAACAGTACTTGGCCCCTGGAAGAGCAGAGCCCAGCAGGGCTGCCAGCAGTGAAGGCTGCTTGGGTGTTCTTTATTTTTATTTTTTTTTCGGGATTGTGAGCTTAAAGAACAACTTCTAAACTTCAAATTTACTTTGAAATGTGATTTACCAGATTGAGAAGACGGAGCAAGTTCTGCCGGAAAAAGAGCTGCAGCTGTGTTTGGCTGTCTTCCGCATGTGTGCAGAGAAGGGGAGAGGGAGATTGGGAGGTGGGGGAAGGAGATGGAGGAGAGCTGTTGCACAGAGCCTGTGAGAAGGACTCGCAAGCTGGGCTGGACCGAAGTGCAGATGCGCGGTGAGGACCTTCAGCACGGACAGTCCCGCTGCCAGACAGAGGTGGCAAACCCTCTCTTGCCTCCTCTGACTCATTCAGAGCTCAGATGGGACAGTGCAGCTGGGCGAATTTGAAACTGTATGCCAGCACACGTGCCTGGAGCTTCATGACCATCAGGGGCCACAGGGCCCTCATGGTGGCAGGACACATCGTCCCCGGAGTTAATGTGCTGTCACCCCGCCAGCCCTCAGTCGGCCCTCTAGCTCCTGTGGCGGGGAGCACCACTACTACTTTCATTAAAAACAGAAACCAGACTCTGGAGGGGCTCAGAACCACCTATGATTCACCGGGCTGCACCTCGTGAGCAAGTGAGACCTCCTCGGGTCCCCCAGCCCTGCACCTGCCTCCCCCCCCCCCAGAGCAGGCACATTTGCACGGCGAATACCTTGCAGCAGTAAACAATGCGCACACCCAAGTTTCAGGCCACACAACCGAAAGTCCGGGTTAAGTTCATTTCTTAATAATGCTCTATAAATAAATGGGTTTTTAGCTCTCGGACAAAATAAGATGCCTCGGCAGCTGTGTCTCGTTCCGATAGCTCTGGCCCATCTGAGACAGATCCCAGGAACTCAGCAGTCCCTTGGAGGTGGAAGATTCTCTGGCTGTACACACCCAGGTGCCCTCAGAATGTAACATGAACTTAAGCCACACTATTCCTTGGAGGCAGGAACCAGGTACCCTCACAACATAATCCGACTTCACTTTTTTCTGCCTCAGGGCCTTTGCATGAGCTGTTCCTTCTGCCTCCAGTTCTCTTCCTCTAAATGGTCTTATTTTTCCTCATCTAAGTCTCAGCTCCAATGGGAGCTTCTCGGACAGTCTTTAGCCGCCGCCCTGTATGAGTTTACTTTCGTCATAGCATATATCATGATCTGAAATTACCCTGTTCATTTACTTATTTACTGGCTTGTCTGTTCCCTCCACGCATCCCACACTCACACAGCAAGGTTAGCTCTATTTAACTCACCGCTCCAGCCCCAGAACCTAAGGTAGTTCCTGCCTGACACCCAGCAGGTGCTCAGTATTTACTGACTCACTGGAATTAATTAATTAATTAATTAGCTAATTCATCCACGTCAAAACAAGGCTAAGCAGTATTGCATTAAATCATCCCATCAGGACTGGAAGTTGGGTGGAAGTCCCCATTTTACAGATGGGGACTCCAGGGCTCTGCTGCCTGGGCTGGGGGACCGAAGGCAAACCATCCTGTCATGCTCAGGGACAGAGGAGGGACAGCAGTGACACAGGCATCTGCTCCTTCCCCCCACCACACTCGTAGAAACCAGAAAGAGGTTCCCTGGGAAGGGTGAGAGGGTCTGAAGAGCCATCGGGGCTGTGCCAGCTTCAGGGACCCTGGCAGCCCAAGCTGGCCCAGCAGGCAGGGCTCTGTGGGCTGGAGAACCAGGCTGCGCCTCACACACCTTTAAATTTCAATCTTGCAATGGCTGTAAACATGCGATCCCGGGCTGCAGGCTCAGCCATCCCTAGCCTCACACAGCTGCTGCTACAGTGGTCATGGCCATTGAAACCCTCCTCCCATCCAAGGATTCGGGGGTGGGGGGGAGTACAAGGTCTGGCTCTCACCCAGGACCTGTAAGTGTCCTGGAGCCCTCAGTGTGTGTGGAGGGGGCTTGGCTGGGGGGGGTGGGGGAGGGAGGGAGGGTGTGTAGACAGGCTTGGGTTTTCAAGCATGTGGGGAATATTGTCCTCCTTGTCTTCTGCTTTGGCCCCTAGCTGCCTTGGCCTAAACGCCTGACCGAGGCTACAAACCTCAGAGATGAGCTTAATTAATACAGTCCTTCTCTCGAGGGGAACTGTGCCCTGAGGGTGGGTTACAAAGAAAGGCAGCCGTAGAGGGAGGCGATGGCAACCCAGAAAGATCCTCATGCACCCCGAGGAGGGAAGAAAGCCCAGGGGCGCCGGGCCCCCCCCACCCCCGTCTCCCTCCTCTGCCCTTTATAGTATCCATAAATGTCACAGGCATGCTCATCACAGAGCGGGGGCCCAAGGGTGACAGATCACATGGGCATTCTGCTAATTACAATAATTGCTATTGAATGCTCCGTGTGCATTTCCTCAGACTAAGGGCATGAATAGGGCATGGTGCTATTGGATATTTGATGTTTTCTTTTTTACTAAAATATATATATATGAAATATATATATTTAACAAATATATATATTTAGTATTTTAATATAATTAAAATTTATTTTTTAAATTTTTATTATTTTTATATTTTTAAAATTTTATAACTTTTATAATTTTTAAAATATTATTTTATAAATTTTTAATATAATTAAAATTTATTTCATAAAAACTTATTATATAAGTTTTTATATTTACAAATATATATATATTCATATATAAATATAATACATATACTCAACAAACACACAGGAAATAAATGAACTCAAGGCCAAGACCTCCAGAGAGGGTAGAGCCGTGGGCTGTTCCGGCTGCTTGGAGTAAGGTTAAGGCTGGAACGCAGGGCTTAGGTAGCTTGCGTCCCACAGGGCCTGGACTTGAGTGCAGCCACTGACAAAGCACTGGAAATCCAATTTTTCTGCTCAGTTTGGAGCGGCCCTGGGGGTCAGTAACAATGGGGCTTGTCCTCCGGCAGGGGCCACACCTAGTGGCCTGAACACTGGACCAGCTAGACGCAGAATCCCCAGAGGGCCAGGGGGTGGAGCTGGGACTGGTTGTCTGAGAAAGGAAAGGAAATACGTTATGTCAGAGTTAAGAGACCATCCTGCAGCAAAACCCCCGAGGGGACCGGTGCTGCAGAGGGGTGGGGAGCTGATGCCAAGACCAGAATAGCTCACAGGGCTTCCTCAGCCCTGGGAAACGGTTTGTATTTTCCCTGAAATGCTGAAATGACTCAAGCATGAGGGACTGAAATGTCTGGCCGGAACCTCCTGTGTCAGGGGGTGCTTCCCTGACTCGTCTCAGGATCCGGCCCTGTCCCCCTGAGCGCTCTGGCTGCCTTCCCTCCCCGGGAATGTTCAACCCTCCCCAGCCCAGCCCACCACCTACCAGCCCCCAACACTTGTAGATGTGTCCGATCAGAGCCGACCAAGGAATCAAAGAGATGTCTAAGGAGCGTCTGACAGTTGGGAGAAGACAAGGTCGGCTTTTGGAGACTACGCAGGTCTGAGTTGAGACCTCGGGGACATGAGCAGCAGCCATGCCCCCAGGCCCAAGGCTCACCTCTTGGAGCCCCTGCATGGGGACCCTGGAGTCCAGCCAATGAGGACCGCCCAGCCCTTTCCCAAGGAGCAAAAGAGGTCCAGGGAACAAGGGGTGTCAGGAGCCTGGAGCCACGCACGACAGCTCGTCCACTTCCTGGAATGCAGTGTGGGAAAGCGACCCATCCCTGCATGGATCCCAGCCCCTGCATATCACATAGGCTGCCATGGTAAGGGGAGAGAGCCCATGAGGCTTTGGGGTCCACGGGGACCCCTGCCTGGCCAGGACAGGTGACAGAGCTATTGATATGCCATGGGATAGGGGCCTCTTCCTCAAGGACAGGAGCCTGTGAACCTAATGTTCCCAGGAAAGAACTGGTGTCAGAGACTTATGAGTACCCCTCTGGAGACCAAGGATTAGTCCCTTGGGAAGACATCACTATTACCAGAAAAGGAGCTCAGTTCTGAATTTCTCAGTCCTTGTTCCAGACAGTAGAACTCAGAGGAGTAGGCCTGCCTGAATTCCTCTCTCCCCCACCGTCCCTCGCTCCCTCCTTCGCTCCTTCTCTCCATCTCTGCATCTCTCTCCCTTGAAGCACTTACTTCCCACCAGGCACTGCTCTACCTAGGTCCTAATGCATGAATGTCTGCCAGCCTGTGGGATCCATGAACACACCCAAACCCCGAGGCCCCATCTGTGTCCCAGCAGCCACTCTGCCTCCTCCACTGTTGTCCAAGGTCCTTGGCAACGGACGTCTAGACTCTGAGCCCCTGAAGGGCAGGAGCCATGTCCTTAAAGACTGTGTGGCCATGACACAGAGAGGGCATCTGAAGAAGGTGGGCAGCCAGTGGAAGGACAGATGAATGATGCCTCTTTTTGGCCTGTGCCTTGAACCCAAGAATAAGGAATGATGTATCCCAGTGTCATTGGATCTGTCTGCCCTTGGTCTTCATCCAGGAAGGAAGGCTCTCACAACACGGTGCTGGGCTGTGGCTCAACATGGCAGGCCAACACCATGAGATTCCCTCCACTGCGACCTCACTGAATTCACTGTTGAAGTGTCTACAGAGTAAGATGTCTCTTCTGACTTGAGGCCATTTGTCAGGTCTGTAAGTGTGTTTTGAAGCTCTTAGAAAACCTTTTCTGATTATGTGGGTTCCAGCTCCAGAAGGAGACTCAACTGGGGGAGCCTACAGAAAAGTCTTTAAACGACTCATGAATCTGATATGGGGAAAGTCAATGAGGCTAGAACAACTGGCACTTTTCTTATAAGCAAGCCACTGGTATCCACCAGCCCCACTCCCAACCCCAAACACACCTTCCAATGTATCTTGGGACCCCCACCCCACTGCTTTCTACTTCCCGCCCCCATAGCACACATAGATGGCACATTTCCTTAGGGTTTAGCCACCCTGAGCTTCCGCCCACTAATTAAAACATGATATCAGTACTTATACCTTCGAATGAGTTGAATTCTCCCAAGGCTGGTTTCAGTTTGATTATGAAATGAAAGGGGACCATGTCTTTCTGCTCTCCTGAAATCTCTTCACCTAGACCAGGACAGCAAAGAGACCGGAGAAGTAACAGCCCTCCCCTCCAGAACTGGCCTCTCCCTCCTCTCTGTGTCCCCACAGCCAGCCATCCACAGAACCTGTCTTTATTCACAATGCTCATGCCCTCCAAGATAGTTCTTCTGTTTGGCAGGATTCAGACACTACAAATATTTGTTTACTGTGTTCCTTTTATGTTTAAAACATTTCTTTAATTTAAAAAAATTATGCCAAAATATACATAAATATAAAATTTACTGTATTAATGTGTCCGAAGTGTACAATTCAGTAGCATAAAGCACACCCACATTGCTGGGCAACCGTTCTCCAGATTCTTCTTATCTTGCAAACCAGATACTCTATACCCATGAAACAACTCCTCCTTCTCCCTTCCTCCAGCCCCTCCTCACCACCTCCCGTTTTCTGCCTCTCTGACTTTGACTACTCCAGATACCTCATAAAAATGGAATCAGACGGTACTCGCCTTTTTGTGAATAGCTTATTTCACTCAGCATAATGTCCTCCAGGCTCCTCCATGCAGTAGCCCATGTCAGAATTTCCTTCCCTTCTAAGGCTGAGGAGTAGCCCATTGTATGTATGGACCATTGTTTATCCATTCGTCCACCAATGGACGCCCAGATTCCTCTCACCTTTTGGCTATCGTGAATAATGAGGCCACGAACATGGGTGTGCAGATACCACTTTGAGACTCTGCCTTCCATTCTTTTTGGTATACAACCGGAAGTGGGATTGCTAGACAATATGGTAGGTCTGTTTTAAATTTCTGAGGAACCGCCATACTGTTTTCCATCACAGCCGCGCCATTTTACCTTCCCGTCGACAGATTACCATCCCGTGAACAGTCTCTCCACATCTTCACCAATGCTTCATTTTTTCTGTTTGTTTTGGTTTGGTTTTGAGGTGGAAGTTAAAGATATTCCTTCATGTTTCAGGCACAGCACTGAGAACTTGGCATGCATGATCTCATTTAATCCACAAAATCACACGGACACTCAGTAGGTAGCCACTTTCTTCCCTGTGTCACTGGCCATCTTTTGATGCATGTATGCATGTCTCCCTACCAGCAACCAGCCCTCTCAATAGCAAGAACATATGCACAGTCATACAGGGCACCAGCAAGGCCTGGACTTAGCAGAAGCTCGGCCATTTTTTGTTGGTGAGCTAATGAGTTAATAACGTTTCAGGCATCAACAGGTAGTTGGGGACATCTCTGGCCACAGGGGTCTTCAGGGATCTGACCTTATAGATGCTGCTCTAGCAAGGCCTGAGCCCATGCCCGGCATTTTATACAGGACTAACAAAGGCTTTCCTCACCAGCTGAAGCAGACTTTCCAGGAACAACCTGTCCTATGTGAGCCTTCTGGATCGGTTCTGTCTTGGCTTCTGCATGAGGCAAATACCCAAAAGGAGTGTCCTATAGTATGCGCCTAATGAAAATTTTTCCCCCAACAAAAATAATAGCCAACACATTTGAATGTTTCCCACATCCTCTACACATTACACAGGCTGACTGAGATAATCTTCCTAACAACCCAGTGAGGTCAGTATGAATAACCCCATTTTACAGATGAGAGAACTGAAGTCCCAGAGGAACACGGGCATTTTTGCGGGGAGATAGCAAAGCTGTGATTTGATACCAGAGCTCACGCTCTTTTTTTTTTTTTTTAAAGATTTTATTTATTTATTTGAAAGACAGAAATTACAAGTAGGCGGAGAGGCAGGCAGAGAGAGAGAGGAGGAAGCAAGCTCCCTGCTGAGCAGAGAGCCCGATGTGGGGCTCGATCCCAGGACCCTGGGATCATGACCTGAGCCGAAGGCAGAGGCTTTAACCCACTGAGCCACCCAGGTGCCCCCAGAGCTCATGCTCTTAATTGCTCTGGCTGTGTCCAGCTTTGGTCTGCCCCGGGTTAGAGGAAGTTGAATAGGCCCAGACCCCATTCTCTTGATGGAGCTAGTGACCTCCTAGGTTGGGGCACAGGGCCCCCAGTCACCTCTCCGTCCACAAAGGCCCTGTCCTCTGGTCATAGCTCATGGCTTGTGTTTATTCTGACCCTCAGAGCTGATTCTGAAGACGCCAGGAGAGTCTTTTATACAAAGAACTATAACACTGATCTTTCTGTTGATGAGAAGAGGCTCCCAAGGCTAGAGAACATTAAGGGACTTTTGCCAAAAAGCCGTGTATTCTTAGAGCACTTCTACTCCAGATATAAGTATAATCTCAGAATTCTGTTCTACGGAAGAAAGCAGAAGCTCTTTTAATTGTATTTTAAAACTAATCATTCATTCATTCATTGGTTCTGTCAGCTATATCGACATGCCTAAAATAATGCCCAGAACTCAATCTTTGCTCAATAAATAGATTTTCTTCCCTTTCACCCCTTTCCCACAAACCCTTCTGGGGAGGCTGACTGAGGCACCCCTACAGCTCTAGGTTAGACTGAGAGCAAGAGGTCTGCCCTCATTTCTTTCCTTGATGGGAACTGCTGGCAGCATAAAGGACCGAGAAAACCTATTCTTTCCCCTCGTAAGTCAAACACGTTGACAGCACAGCTTCCTAATCAAGAAGGCAAGAAAGACGGGTAGCTGGAAGGAAAAATATACAAGTATGTGACATGCTTACTCGGGCCCTCATCAGTGGAGTTGGTGGAGGCTGGTCCCGTGTTGTCATAAATTCAATCTTAAGCAAACAGTCACTTTTCTCTCATTCCCAGATTATGGGTACCAAAAAAAAAAAAAAAAAATCAGACAGTTACAAGTGATATCCATCAAGGGAGGGGCAAGGATTTACCCTTGCCCAAAACCATATAAGTAAGGAAACAACCACTCCTGTGGTGCTCATCTTTGTTTAAGCATTTGCAGTTTCAATAAGACATCCCATGAAAAATCGTCAATGTAGAAGCATAGGCTGAAAGAAAATTTGAGAGGGAGTGGGGGATGTACCCTTTTCCCTCATGTATCCATCGTGAAAAGTTTATCGCGTGAGGGGTCAAAGAGACCTGACCCTTTTCACCTGGGAGAAGTCACACACCTCTGTGTTTCCTTCTACAAAAGCAAGATGGCGGTTGCGGCTGAGGGGAGTGGAGAACTGTTCCTATGTTACTCTACACTGAAAACAATTCATACTGGCGGAACCACTTTGTAAAACTGGCAATAATAAAGCTAAACATACACATACCCGATGACTCAGGAATTCTACTCCTAGAAATTACACTTAAATGACATACATGCATATGTTTGCTATTTTTAAAAAACCAACTAAACATCCATCAATAGCAGAATGGATAAAACACTGTTGTTTACTCATACTATGGAATACTATTCACCAACGAATACAAGCAAACAGCAACTTGAGGCCACAGAATGGATGAATCTCAAAGTAACTTTGAGGGAAGAAAACTAGACCCAAATGTACGTGAGGTATGTGAATGATTCCATTCACATAAAGTACAAAAAAAGGGCAAAACTGGGCTATGCAGTTACAAGTCAAAGGACAGTGTTTAAGGGAGAGGGGGATAGTGGCTGGAAGGAGATACACGGGGTGCAAATAATGTTCTATTTCTTGATCTGGGCGCTGGCTACCCAGTGTTGACTCATTGCAAACCCATCAAGATTCTCTGGACACTTATAGCTTCTATGTTTGGCCATACTCATGTTATATGTCAATAAAATTTATATTTATTTACTTTAAAATATCAGATCATGGACATGGGGAATTTTGAACTCTCAAAAAGGAAAAGGAAAAAAAAAACCCTCAGTAAGATAAAGATTTGATCCTAAGGTAAGCCCTCCTGGATCATGTTCCCAGACATCTGGATATATGAGCAACACAGCAGGTCCCAAGAATAAGAGAAAGTGGGCACTCCGGCTCTCTGGCTCCTTAGAGGCAGCAGGGGACACAGTGAGATTTCCTAACAGTGTTGCCAGTCCCAAAGAGACCAAGAAGAGGGAGGAGAAAGCAGAGTAGGGGCTGAGCCTTCCCGAAAGATGGACAGCATCCAGAGCTGGGGCCCTGTGGCCATAGAATCACAGCAGGCAGGAGGCTGTTGATTTTCCCTGTAGCCTCTCCAGCCACGAGAAAGACACAAGAAAGACGCATGGCCAGTGATGGAATGGCTTTGATGGTAATTATTTCCTGCTCAGACAGGGAGGCGATAGATCATCTCAGGGGAGGCTTCTTAATTGAAAAAGTGTCAATAGATGAAGAGCAATAAAAGCTTTTTCAGCTGAAAGCCTGGTTTCCTTAGCCCCATCTGCTTCATTCTCAACCAACCTGCTAATGCTGCTTCACCGGGAAGGGCCCTCCTGGGTCCTCTTAACTCTTACCTGACAGACTTGTTTCCTGAGGGAGGGAGGGAAGGAGTGGGCATTTCTGTCAGAGGGCAAGGCCTCCACTTCCTTGATGTCAGGAAAATCCACTCCCCAGATCTCTGAATCGATGTTCTGAGTGAACCAATGAAACCAAATGTTGTCCCAAACTGTCATTTAGTTTATCTTCACTGATTACAGGGATGGTCTCCCCCTACCCCTTTGGGGATTTTCTAGGCCCTTAATCTTAGGTTACTCCTCTTTCCAAAGACTTCTGGGCTAGTTTCCTGTTCAGTAGCTTCCTATCGGGGGTGCCAGGAGAAATCAAAACCCCACTTCACTTTGTGAGCAGTTTTAGAGAAACTCTTTTGGGGTAGGGGGAGGAAGTAAAGCCTGAATGTTTGTGTGACTGAAGTAAAGCCTCACCTACAATGAGGTTTGGGAATGACCAGTATCTTCATGGATTAACTCATCCCACAGAACGTACTGGACACCCACTACATGCCAAGGACCATGCTCTGCTTTTAGCCTGACTTGGCTGACACGGTCACTTAGCCTATCTCAGGCAGAGGCTCCATCAGTCCTTGAGAACAGACTAGAGAACGAGGAGCTGAAGAGGGACTAAGTGGATTCAGAGCAGCTTTGCCACGCACACAGAGCTTTGATTAATGGTTCGCCGTAAACTGAAAAGGTGGTCTCTGTGCTCCGTGACCCAATCCTGCCCAACATTCCTATCAAACCGTGATAGGCAGAACTGTAATTCAGATGAAGACGTAGACACACTCAAAGCTAGGAAGGACAGCAGTGAGGAAGTCAAGATTCAATATCTCAATATCCAATGGACTGATTCAACATTCTGAATCATAATGAGGTTTATGGTAACTTTCTAGGTTCAGGTTAAACAAATTTATGCAACTTTAAGAGTGGGGAGATCTTGTTCAACAGCTATTCCTATAAAAAAAAAATCTGGAGGATTTAGGAAACTTAAAGACCTTTCTTTAAGGTAAGACTATGTCATGTTGGTTAAAATATGACACTGGGTCATAGTGTTGAATGTGTAGAGATCAGAACAGAAAATTTCTACAACCTTCTCTAGGCAGACCACCAACAGACCGTGTCTAGTGCTGGGCATCTCTCTGAAAAGCTACTGTGAACCCAAAAGAAGATGTACGGGATGGCGAGGAGTCTAGAAACGGACACAGGAGCATTTGAAGGAACTGAGGATGATCACAGAAGTTCCGGTAGCAACAGAAAGTTCAAATTTCACTTTCAAATTCTTTTTTTTTTAATTATTTTATACTTTTATTAACATATCATTTCAAATTCTTAAAGTACTATTGAAAGAGGGGTTGGCACTGAGTCTTGTAATTTAAGTGAGCAGAATGAGGGCCAAGAATACGTTAGAGGGATTTTCTTTTCCTTAATAGAAGGAGGAATTTCCAACGATCAGAGTTTGGACAACACAACAGCTGGTGTGTGGCGCCCCCACCCAGACACTTGCCCACACCACATTGAAGACTTTTTAAGGCCCTTTCATCCCGTAGGATTGGGGCTAACCTAGATGACCTCGAGTCTCTTTTAATGGCTACAGTCAATAATGAATGCAGGTAACCACTTATTCAGCTTTTCTTCATGCTCCCTGTCATAAGTTGTTACTTAAGACATGGAGGGGATGTGAGGGACTGGTGGGTCCCAGGGGTGTGGCTTCCTGCTATTTTCCATATATGTATGCCCAGGGGACACCCTGGCATTGTGTGGAACTGTTCCCGGAGAACAACTCCACCCTTTTATATTGCATGGTGGACAGTGAGGAATATTCCAGACTCTCTTGTTTTGCATTGTCCCAAAGGGCCTTTACAGCCTGGTCATCCTGCTTTTTTATTGGGATGGATTGGAAGACACACATAAACATAAAATGTACCATTAGAACCATTTTTAAACATCTGTATTGGGAGCATTAGTGCATTCGCATTGTCATGCAAACCACCACCACTGTCCATCTCTGGAACTTTCCACCTACTTTTCTTTTCTTTCTTTTTTTTTTTTTTAAGATTTTATTTATTTATTTGACAGACAGAGATCACAAGTAGGCAGAGAGGCAGGCAGAGAGAGAGGAGGAAGCAGGCTCCCTGCTGAGCAGAGAGCCTGATGCGGGGCTCGATCCCAGGACCCTGAGATCATGACCTGAGCCGAAGGCAGAGGCTTAACCCACTGAGCCACCCAGGCACCCCTTTCCACCTACTTTTCAATGCCATCATGAAATTAAGAAATTAGTCCCCAAACCCTTCTCTAGTTTTAGCAGCTCGGTACTCTATGCCATGGCTTTCTCTGCAGGAGCCCCCGTGGCTGTCACCGTCCCTTCAGGTGCATACTGAATTCCTAGTTAAATAAGCTTCTGATGTCTGACCCATAGCAACTAGAAGGGGGTCACACCTGTCATTGGTTCTGGGGGAACACGTGACCCCCGCCTGTGTTTCTTCTTTGCACCTCGGTAGGGAAGAGAGCTTAGGAAGCCTCTTCTTACCTTGGGACTGATGGCCACCCCTGAGGACATGGGCCAGGGGTCCAATTTCACTCTTTCTCTGAAGGAAAATCAGGAAAGTGATAAGCAAGGGTCTGTGCACACTCTGGTTGATCCGCCCGACTTGCTGTTAATGTAAACAGTTAATTGTAGTCGTGCGGGCTGTGGAGAATACAGGGTAGCTTTAATTAATTCCAGTACATGCCTTGCACTGTTTACATTCCAAATTACCTTCAAGTCAGAAGTATGTGGCCCAGAACCGCAGTTTGGGGGCAATAAAATTCCACTGGCCGCTGCTTCCAGCATCTGGAAGTCATTTGCTAGAAGACACAGAGTTTGCTATTTGGGAAAGTTAGATGTGCTTCAAGGGAGAGATGAGGTGACAGCGGCTTTCTCCCAGGCTGCTGACATGAGGAAAGAACCTGGCCAGCTTCAGAGGAAGAGTGATGTCCTGTGGATTCTGAGCAGAGACAGGGAAACCCCACCATTTCCTGCCATCGGCATGAATGGAAGCGTAAGATGAGAGCCTGGGGAAAGATGTTACCCCCATGACCAGGATTAGATTTCTAGAAAGTGTTTTGCGTCGTTACAGGCACCAGCCCTTAATCTGCTAAAATTTGGGTTGTCTTCCTTTCCCCATTCCTTATCTACCTCCCACCCAAGCGCATTTTCCAGGATTCACAGAAAACTCCATCTGCATTAAGAAGAGTGTTTGGAGGCAACAGTTGGTTTATCTGATGTGCTTGAGAACATTACGAGTTGGTTACAAGATATCTTCAAAACACACTGGGTCCTTGGCACCTCTTACGCACTGAGAACTGGAACCCAGTGAATGAAAGATTCTTGTGAGTAGAAGGCCCTTGCAAATTTCATCTAGTCCATCCCCCTGCCTTCAGGCAGAGCTAAATATAACCCACTCTGTACTTTCCGGCATCGACCATATTATTTCCCTCTTCAGATCTGAGAAAGGAAGGCTGGGTTATGAAAAAATACTTTGCATTTGCTCCTTTGGAAGTCAAATTTCCAAACGAGTCAATAATGCTAAAGGTTTTATAGTATCTCTCTAAACAAATCAAAACTTCATATAAATCCTATTATTTGTCAATGTCATTTTGCCTCCCACTCATTCAAAAGCCAAGTTTGATTTGCTGGTGATACACTTGAAGGATTCCACCTTCTCAGATACTCACTGGGAAGCAGGGGACAAAGTATCACTCCAACTTTCCAGTTGAGGAACCGGAAGGGAACAGAGGTGGGCGATGGAGTCAGACAGACCTGAATTGAGGCCTTGATTTGGGTTAAGTGACTTCTCTAAGCCTACCTCTTCTTGTGAGTTACCTGGAGATACTGTGACAACTTCCCTGATGGGGCTATTAAGGGTTAAACCAGCTCAGAGTTGTAAGGGGGTCTGAATAGTAAATGCTCCCACCACGGTAGCCTGGGCAGCACGAGTGGTGAGCTGAATGGCTCTGGGGACCATGCAGGGAGCTTTAATTGGGGGTCTCACAGCTCCCTCCAGGCCACCATGGATGTCTCCGACCGCAGATAGCACTAGGTACCCCCGGATTGCTCCCCTCCTGGAAACTGGGGCGATCCCAGCTGTCTCCCATGTACTGTGTTAGGTGTTCAGCATTCTACCTGCCCTCCTGCTCCACTTCCTCATTCCTTCCTTCCCGGATCATGAGTCTCGGGAAGGCAGGGACCACCTCTGTGTGGATCACCGAGGGCCGTAAGGTGCTTGCAAAGCCACCTCGAAAGCAGTGCTTGATAAATACTTTTTAAAACGATCAAGAGGATATCGCTGCATTACACGTTTAAGGTGAGCGCTGTGAAGTGTGTAAGCCTGATGATTCGCAGACCTGTGCCCCTGAAGCAAATAATATATTATATGTTCATAAAAAAAGAAAACAAAACCTAAAATGCCTCACTCTTTTTCTAACCCACTTGGACAGTCATGGACTGGAGTTTCTAGCCTCCTATCCTAGCATGTGGGTGTTTGAATGCTTCCTATAATTAAGCAGTTTTGGGTCTTCACGACTTACATCAGCATTTCGCCAAGTGTCGTCCAAGGAGTTACTGTATCAGAAACACACAGGGTGGGTGTAGAAAGGAAACACGCTAGTTAAATATGCAGATTCCTGACCTGCACCTCCTGAATGGTGATCTCTGGGTCCAGAGCCAGGGGCCTTCCCTTTAAATAAGGCTCTCTTAGAGTCTGCAGTGATGGGCAAAGTTGTACTGGTCTCTTAGAATTGAGTGTGGCCAGTTAGTGACACAAGTGGGCTTAAGCCAGAAGAATTTGCACGTCCTTGCCCTGGCCAAAGACCGTGCAAATTCAAATGCACGGGAGAGCAGGTGAAGGTCCTTAGTGCTCAAGGACCACAGTGCAGAAGGGAACTCTCCATTCCCAGCCTCAAATGATGCAGTGTCTTTCCCAGCCAATGTTGCTGGTCTCATTCTGCAAGGTCCTGGTCCTTTGTGACTGGATGGCTCCGTAATTTTTAGAGGCGGTTTTTTAAGATGGTTGTGCTGCATAGTCAAATTTGAAAACCAAACTTGCAGGTGATCCACCTCTGCCTCTTGGCACAGCCAGGCAGTGGGGAGACCCACAAATCCGGGCAACAGGGAGCTGGATTCTAGTCATGGCTCTCTTGCTTCCAAGAAACTGTGTAATCCTGCATAGCTCCCCAGGCATCTGGGAGCCTTAATTCGTCTCAACTAACTAAATCTACAACTTTCAGATTTTTTTTTTTTTTTGGCAATGATATCCTTTTCCAAAAAACCTGAGCCCACACCTGGATACGGAAAGTAAATTAAAGTGCAGTGGTCAGCACCACCAGCAGCAGCCTCCGGGGCACATCAGCGGGAGCCCAGAACACAACCCTGGGATGACCCAACATCCAAGTCACACCTGCAGCTCTGCACAGCCCCAGGCTGCGCCCCAGGAATGGATGGGAGGGAAGGGAAGGAAGATGCCAGCATGTTCGAGAATGGATGCAGAGTGGGCTGACAGGAGGATGTCTCATGCTTCAACTGGGTACCCCGCAGGCAGCTAAGAATGAGCTCCAGGTAGCAGAAGTGGTGTGGCAAGGGGGGTCCTCTCCCCCCCACCTCTCACCCTGGGGACGTGGAATTCCCTGGACAGCAAATGGACACGATCTCATTTCCTCTTGCCATTGCCAGAGAAGTTCCCAGACAAACAGGCTCAGGGAACTCTTTCTCATTTGTCTGTGAGACAGAAGTGCCTTAGCTCTTCTTCAAAGGATATTTGCACATTTTAAGACTCCAATGATAGGTCCTATGACAAATCAGCTTGTTTAGCATGTTCCTAACCAGCATGTCTCAAACGTTTTTGACTGACAGACCCTCTTCACAAGTAAAGTTTATCTGATACTCTTTGGAAGACAGTGTGTGATACACAGAGGTGGAGGATCAGAAGTGCCCGAGTGTGGGTTTTGGGAAAAGACTGAGTCTGAGGATTTGGACGCGAGGAAAAGCAGAAGAGGAATTGTTGTGGGGGTTTTCCCTTTCACTTTATATTCCAGAGAACAAAAGCCTACAGGACCTAACATTATGATTACTCAAGTGCTTGCACTCAGAGTAGCTATTTGCGAGGAGATGCCCGGGTCCTGCAAGGTTGCACTCTCTTTAGGGGAATCTGAGGAGAAGACGGTGGACCTGAACAGGCGGCCAGTCTCTCCTCGAAGGCTGCCTGCTGGCCTCCTGTCTGGCCCTGGAATGTGTCAGACCACAAGAGCACACAGTCTGAAGGTGTAGTGTGTCTGTTCATGGCACGCTTCTCACCATGAGCCAGAGCCTGGGAAACATCAATCCACACAACCAGACCGTAGCTTCTGGAAGTTTCCAAACTCCTGTTCACACTCACTCTAGCAGCCTGCCACCCGACAGGATCAGTGGCACAGTGGGTCTTCCTTCACAGCAGAGACAGGTTTGGTTAAGAACATGGCATCTGGGGGCACCTGGGTGGCTCAGTTGGTTAAAGCCTCTGCCTTCGGCTCAGGTCATGATCTCAGGGTCCTGGGATCGAGCCCCACATCAGGCTTTCTGCTTGTCAGGGAGCCTGCTTCCTCCTCTCTCTCTGCCTGCCTCTCTGCCTACTTGTGATCTTTGTCTGTCAAATAAATAAATAAAATCTTAAAAAAAAAAAAAAAGAACACGGCATCTGGGGTGAGGCTACCTGGTTTCAAATCCTGGCTCCACTGCCCGTAGCTGTATAACTTCCGGCAAGTTCCTTAACTTCTTCATGCCTCGGCTTCTTCAACCATTAAAATGGGGAATGTCCTTGAGGATTAAACGGGGTAACCGAAGTACTATACTGGACCCCGTGTCCAGCACATAGTAAGCATCAGAAAGGTGTCTGCTGTTGTTAATGTTACATCACAACTCGGCCTCACTACCAAGCTGGTTTTTGGGGGATGGGAAGGAGGGTACCCAGTCTGAGTTGTTTCCGAACCTCTATGAGCAGGCACAGCTGAGAGAGGCGGGACAGTGAGGAGAGCATCCAAAATAAGACAAGTGCATGGCCACACGGAGCAGGAGCACCAGACTAGGAAGCAGGAGAGCTAGCCTCTCCGTGACTCCGCCGTGAACTTTGCTTTGTGACTTGACCTTCCCCAGACTAAAATGATGGGATCGAATGAGGTGATGCTAGTGTCTTTCTCAGATTTCAAACTCTGTGCTTCTTGGCATGGGTACTGGCAACAGGAGGGGCAGGGGTGGCCTGAAGAGCCGGACCGAGTACAGTGCCACCCCTGCGGTGTGCACGTCTGTGCGCCGGGCGGGAGCTCAGGGAAGATGGATTGTCAGACGCCTCCCTCAGCCCCAGCTAAGGAGTCTCTGCCCAGCGGTCCTCTGAGTGGTTCGGGATGGGGCTGATGCCAAGGCAGAGATCATTCTAAAGACAGGCCCACGCGGCTGCCATCCAGCTACTTCGAGCTGCCTTCAACTAGGTACAAATTTAATGTCATATTCAAGATGAAAACTCCGTAAAAATTGAAAGCCCCTGGACGCAGCTACTTTTCTCCTCCCCACCCTGGGCTCCCCCTGACCTGTGCCTCTTTTCCCCTAGAGCCTTGCTCTGTGCCCACAGGTTGAACCTCACTGAGCTCCGTGTTCAGATGCAATGAGCATCTTTTTTTTTTTTTTTAAGATTTTATTTATTTATTTGACAGACAGAGATCACCAGCAGGCAGAAAGAGAGGAAGGGAAGAAGGCTCCCTGCCGAGCAGAGAGCCCGATGTGGGGCTCGATCCCAGAACCCTGGGATCATGACCTGAGCTGAAGGCAGAGGCTTTAACCCATTGGGCCACCCAGGCGCCCCGCAATGAGCATCTTTTGAATTTAAAAGCTCCTGGCTGTCCTAGCTCTGAGGAACGCGCTGTGCAGGGCAGGGCGTCCAGAAGGGGGTGTGGAGGTCATCACTGGGAGGTCTGGAAGGGCTTAGTGGTCCGTAAGAAATCTGTGTTATGTCCCTTGATGGAGGGGAAGGATCGCAGGTCTGCCTGCCGTGGGCCCTGAGTTATGTGAGCTGACGCTCGCTTTCCCAGCTTTCTGAACTCGTTCTGGACCTGCTCATGGCGGGAATGGTGCAAACAAAGGGGTCAAAATATGCCTCACGGGAGGGGATTTCACATGTCCAGAGAGACCTAGCTTTTCCTAGATTGCTGGCCGGTGAACAAGTGTGCTCCCTGTGCTCTCCCCACCAGCTTGCTGTGGCCTGACCACGACGGAGGAAATCCTTGACAATCCCAGAAGTCTCCTGGGCTGCACCCCTCTTCAGATTTCTCCTAGGACCCTGTGCCTTCTCAAACCCCCTCCACCCCTTTACACACACACACACACACACACACACACACACACACACAGAGGGGCACATGCTTGCACACACACGTGTGCATGTGCAGGTCCACACGGGCTGCACAGACTCTGGCTGACAGACTTGGAACTCACCAGAATCCACCGTCTGATGCTTCACTTTCCACCAGAGTTCAAAGTCCTTGACAGACATCTTCTCATCTGTCCTTGTCTGAACTCTCAGAGCTCTGACAGGAGAAGTGACAAACGCGACCTACTCCCCGCTCCGCATCCAGCAGGTGAAGGAGACCATGCCATATGCCCAGGCGTGCTGCAGCTCTTCGGGAGGAAAGGCCCCCTGTCACCTGGAAAGCAGCGGGCCTGCTGGAAGGACTCCCTCCACAGTCTCGGCGGTGAGCTGGAACAATCCGGATGAAAGCCGGACAAGATGGCCTCGACTGCAAGCAGCCTTTTGCCCCAAACATGCCAATGTTCAGGGCTGCGTCCAGCCCCCAGCGTCTGCACAACCCTCCACAGCCGTCTTGCCCATCTAGACAAATCCACTGGTGGGTTCTGTTAGGGCTAAATGTGTCCCCACCCCACCAAATCCACATGTGGAAGTCCAAAGCTCTGGTACCTCAGAATATTACTATACGTCAAAATACAGTTTTTAACAGAGATAAGAAAGTTAAAATGAGGTCAGTAGGGTAGACACGGACACATGTGGAAGAAAGGTGGTGTGAAGACACAGGGAGAAGGCGGTGATCCACAAGCCGAGGAGAAAGGCCTCTGAGGAAACCGACCCTGCCAACACCTTGAGCTCAGACTTCTGGCCTCCAGAACTATGAGAAGATACATTTCTGTTGTTTATATCACCCCATCTGCGGCACTTTTTCTAAGGCAGCCCAAGCAAGCTCATACAGATTCCTTCACTGATTTTCCAATCTGTAAGACACTTGCTTACCCGGAAGCCATGTTCATGAGCCAGGATGTTGGCTCCAACACTCAACCACATCCCCTCCGGTTCATGCCTGAAGCTCCCACAGCTTGGCCGAAGGAGGAGATGCAGGAGGAAACGGATGATGAAAAGGAGACAGAGGGTCCGCAGCCATGTTCCCCACCCCAGGCCGCACCCCACGGCTCCAGGCCGCCCCCTCTCCACCACACATAGAACCAGCGAGGAATCTTGCTCTCCTGCCTCCCCTACCCGTACTGCGATACGTGCCCAGCATTTAAAAAGCCTCCCAGGCGGGGCACAGACCCCTCACCAAGGCAAAGGCAACAGGACCCAGTCAGAGCATGCCATCTGAAGGCAACCAACATGGAGAAGGAGCCAATGTGCTCCCCGGTCCTGAATTAGAACGTGAAGGCCAGAGAAACAAAACAGACCAAAATACCATTCTTCTCATGAGGGAATATTTACTGAATAGTTTATATATACTGAATGAATCTTATGTAAGAGTCAACATGTTCAAAGCACTAAAAATAGGTCTGGATACATTTTGGTGAATAAGCTATTAATGTATTTAACCCTTCTAAAGAAAAAGTATGTAAGTAAGAGAGGGCAGGTGGCCAGTGCTCCTCCCCCAACCGTAGCTGCCTGTGGACCATCAGAGGGGAGAGGACGGATACAGGTGGAGAGCTGCCACCAGCCAGAAGAAAAGTCCACGGGCTTCCAGGAGGGGAGGGGTACAAGGGAAGGAGCTTCCAGGAACATGTCGCTTCCTGTGGCTTACCTCTGGAATGGCCTGGCCACCACCCTCTTGTCTCTTCTGTGAGGTGAGCTTCACGTTTGTTTTCCAGCACCCAGGCTGGCCACCCTCCATCCTACCCTCCCCGTCCGGGGAGAGTCCCTCAGCCCAGGGTCAGGGTGGCGAATGGGTTAAAGAGCTGCGGATGTGGCCTCAGGGCAGGGACTCAGGGTGCACGTCTCACCGAGAGCACAGGCGGCCAGATTTCAGTTCGTAAACACTTGTCCGTCACGAAAATCATCCAGCCTCAAAAGTGGTGTCCTTTTCAGAAACCCAAACACTTCTTCTTGCAAGTGAACCAAAGTTTACAAATTTTTTCCTAATAAATCAGTTGGATCGTACTTCTTTTGTAAAATTACTGACCCAGAAACCAACCTAAAACGTCTTCAAAATAGCCTCTCAACCGCACTGATAGTTCATTCAACTGGAAAGCCTGACTCAATTCTACTCATTTTTATTTCCAGCTGGTTAACGACTAAGGAACATTACACCGGGAGCAGGATCTGGGGCTCCCAACCACTGCCATGGCCACCTGGGGAGTCTCGGGGAAATCTTGTCAGCACCCTGGGCCTCTGTGAGCCTCCCTTGGAAGATGGAAGGGCAGAAGGTATCTATAAGGCTCCTTCATGCTGTGCTTTGTAGGACCTCATTAGCCCCATTTGTCCACAGGAGATGAGGCTAGGATGCTTATTTTTCAGAGCGTACATAGGTGCTTGGTAGGAGGAAGTGCTCTATGGTTAAGAAAGTTTGGAGGTGACCCGACCCACGCTTCTTTACTGCAAGACTTCTCTGAACCTTGAACATGTTAATGAGCAATCTGTGATTCTCCAGGAGGGGAATTAATAAGGCTGCAGCATTTCCAACATAAGGCAGAGAATCTGAGTATTTAAACAAATTTTTTTACGAGTCTGGAAAACTTTTACGATCCACAGAAGAAAGCAGGAAGATAGTCTTCCGGAAGGAAGTTATTCTACCTGGAAGGAAGCTAGTCTTCCGGGACAGAGGTTTCTACTGAAGCCCCCTAAGTGGGGGCACAGAGTCACCCACCCAAGTCAGCCCAGCCCTGGAGCTGAGTGCCTCCCCAGACAGTGCTTGGGTCGTGGAGGCAGAGACCACCGTTTCCTGGGTAGTCCCCCACTGAGGACTTGCTTAGCACCAGGAGTGGACAGTGTGCCCACGGACCACTGGGAGCTGTCCAGAGGCCACAGAGGAAAATGGCCCCCATGAGAAGGGGCTGTGGCTCAGGGATCCCAGGCAGGCTGGCAGCTCATCACCCCAACCTCGGCTGTTTCACTCCTGTCCCAGGCTGCTCCTGGGAAGCCCCACCTTCCACGTGTCCCCTGGCAGGTTCCTGACTCAGGGCCCTCTCCCTTGACTCTCAAGAGGCCCCTTCCCATCTTCAGGGCTCACTGAGTTCTCACCCCATAATCCTTTAGCCCTGGAGAGTCCGAATGACACATTTAGCACTTAATTACACATCCTTTCATCTGGCTCCTGTTCTTCCAACAATGCAAACTGGGCTTCCCAGACCAGACTGCAAATGCCCCGAAGGAAGGGAATACTCTCATTTCTCATGTCACGCTACCAAGCGCCAAGCTGAGCAAACAGTAGGCACTCAATAAATGAATGTCAATGAATTCATTTTGATGGTAATGAGGACCTCACTGTTTTCCCAGAGGTGGCCTTCACTCTTTACAAATATGTCTTGAGTGTAAAGTGTATAACATTGCTCTAGCCCTCCCCAGGGCTCTTGGTTCAGACACAAATTCAGAAGTGGTCTACACCCTCCGGCCCCTAGAGTGGCCACAGACCTCAGGGCCAGAATTTTTTACTTCATATTCTTTAAATGCCTAAATTTCTCTCTTAGCCTTTAGCTTCTACTTGAGTTACAAAATGGATCATGATGGTGGTTAATTACTCAATATCTATGATGTGCCACACATTTTAGATGTATTAATTCATTTAATTCCCAACACTTTTATGAAGTGGGTAGCATTGTGGTGATGATGATATGAGGCTTAGGGGAGGATGAGTATCTTGTCTGGGTCCCCCAGCTCAGAAGGGGTCTATCTAGTGGACCCCAGAGCTCTTGGAGGGTCAAAAGGAAAGATGTAAAATCTCTTTTCCTGGAAAATGAAAACTGAGTCTTTGCCTGCCAGTGGTTTCTGAATCTGGCTGATTATCAAATCCAATAATAACAATAATCATCATCATCTTTCCTCATTCCTACCCGCCGAGATTCTGTTTCAGCAAGTCAGAGTGGGGCCCAGGAATCTGTATTTTCTCCAAGATCTCCGGGTGATTCTGATGGTGATTCAGGATTGAGAACCACTGATCCAGTCTGTGCCTTCTGTCTACACCAGGCATCAGACAAGAGATCTTGAGCGAATCCTTAGTGACACCCACTGGGTGGGAAATGGGAAACAGCAGGTTGGCATGCCAACCCTCCCGGCCTCCTTCCCTCCCTGTATACAACTGGGAAATGTATATAGTTTGATCCACTGGGCCTCCATAGTGGTGTCCGGGGAAGGTGAGAGCTAAGGAGAGGTGGGGCCAGGGTACCCCCACATCAGGGATTTTAAAGCTTCCCCAGTGATTCTAATGTGTAGCTCACACATTTGTCTTTTTTAGGAAGAAGGACTCTGGTCATTCAGCCTTGACCTTCGAAAGCTCCTTTCTCACGTAAACAAAATGAGCTGGGATCTCCTTAGCAGCTCCAGCTAATTTAAAAACCAGTAACGTGAACATGCTTTAACCCCCCACTCTCCCGCATTAGTTCAGTTCAGCCTCATTAGGAAAAGTAAAACAGAAACATATTCAAACTGAGAAAGGCCAGTCCCTAGGAGATGGTGAGCACACCAGCGTCCCTCCTCAGGCCAGCTTTCAGCACAGGTCCCTGCATGGCTGGCATCACAGACGCAAAAGGTCAGGGCTGGGAGGGACGGCAGAGAGCCCCTCCAGAGCACCCCAGCCTGCGAGGGCAAGTGACTCACTCATACCTGCCGGCAACAACAGAACCAGAACCCGACCCGTGGCCCCAGACGGCCCCGGGGCACAACAACAGTTAGCCTGCGAAGCTTCCAGACTCTCCTCTCTGCTTTCCGTGCACCGGGGCAGAAATGAATAATACCAGTCACTGAAGCCTCGCTGTGAATTGATGACACGGTCACCCGAGGGATACCTGCATTTTAATTTCTAGCATGAGTGACTTCGTTTCTTGTTAAGGAAACCTGAGACCCTTGTTGAGCTTGTCGCAGGCCGGCAGGGTCCCACGCTGTCTACACACACTTCCCTTGACTTAGGCATTTCGACAGCACAGGAGCAGTAGCAAGGGTTGTCCCGTTCCTCGGACGGGGAAACCGAGACTTCGAGAGGGCAAGCACCTGAACCAAGGTCACCGGAGCACATGTGGGTGTTTGAACTGAACTGCCTGACACCAGAGCCCTTGGCCGTAACCAACAGGAACACCGTCCCCTCCAGACTAGACAAGCTGGTGAGGGAGTACATTTTGGAACAATGACCAAGGGCCCCTGAAATGGAAAAGACGACCTGCCTCAGACACTTAGACTCTTCCCCTTCCCTTTAAACGTGTGTGCGGTTTTCAGTTTTGTTTTGTGTTTTTAGCAAATACTGGCGTGCGGCAACGCATCTGTATGGACACGGCTGTTAAGAACAGACACAGGTATACACAGGTTATGTACACAGGTATATGCAAGGGGCGTGGAGAAATAGTCTATGTAAGCCGTGTGAATATACAAGTGTCTGCACGTATAGAACATACAGATATTCACACGCATACACAATATATGGATAGTCTCATCTGTTATGTATATATTCAGACCAAGCAGGAGAGGACCCGAGATGCTCAAAGAAATGCCACCTGAATGATTTCAATGTCAAAATATCACTCACAAAATTCACAAGCACACTGGGAGGCTTGGTGGTGGGTTGGGGGTGGCAGGGGAAGGGGGGCACACAACACCTGGGTGTCAGAATTCCGCAGGGATGTTTCCTTAGCAATCTCTGTCCTTCGCGTTGGCTCTTGGGAAGCAGGGGCAACAGCCCACTTTCTTACAACCCACTGCCTTTTGAGGAATTAAAAATAACAATCTTAATAACAGCGTGAGGGAACCAGGCCCATGGACCTGTCCACTGATGACAACTTCCTGATTCCGCCAACGGTTTTCTATTTGTCAGTATCCTCCTGGCGCCAACAGAATCTCTCTCTCAAAGCCCAGCCAGCTCTGTGGAGGAAACAATCAGCCTTTAAATGCCTCTGGTAAATGCTACTGTCCATAAGGCCTCTCCCTGCCGTGGCAGTCCCCATGTGTTCTGTGCTCCGGTCCCTGGAGAGTCAGCGACAACTAAAATTTGGAGGATAGACTGAGGGGATAACACCCAGGAAGCCTGCACACATCACTGGTGTTAGTTTTGTTATTGAGTTGTTTGCTTCCCTGTCCTATACTCGATGTCCCTTTTCTTCTGCATATTTTCCTAATACCAACTAACAGAGGGGTGCACCCTGAGGCAGAACCCAGGCAAAAGGATAAGGAAGACACAGTTGGCTTTCTAAGCCCATCTCCGTTTCTTCAGTCAGTTCCATGGATTTATTTGATCTGTGATGAGCTAAGTGATTCTGATAAGGGTGTTAGCAAGTTAAAATTTTCTCTTTCTCTAGAGGATTACCGACTAGCAGAGGCAAAGCGAAGCTCTAATGGTAGAATTTCAGGCAGCGGGACATTCACAAGGAAGGAAAGGTCCACCCCGTGCAATGTTTCCCCGTTGCTGGACCACAGGCCATTGGAGGCATTTTATACTACTCTGTGCTCTGTACAACCCCACTTTCCTTCCCTTTTTCCTCACTCCTTGGCTCCATGGCAGTGAATTCTGTTAGCCAGCCATGTGATGTGCGAAAGCTCACGGGGGGAGGCTGGGGCCCATCTGCCTGGCAGCAGTGTGGGTGGTGGTGGACAGCGGGCAGTCTGGGTTGAGGCTATTCTGCAGGCAGCTCCAAATGCTTCTCTGGGTTGGCGTCAGGAGGGAAAGAACACTGGACCTGGACTCTTTTGGAGCCCAGGAACCTTCCTCCAGCCCATCCCCATGTAGCGCTGCCACGGCCTTGGACGGAGAGTCCGGAGGGTAAGGAGCCAAAACCAGCACCAGGGTTAAGCTTTCCTCAAGGTAAAGTGTCTTCGTTGCCTATGACCTGTCTTTTGGCCCGTGACGCCAGACCATAGAGAAATGCTTTGGCCATCGTTTGCCGTCAGGGTTTTTGGTTCCTCTGTCTCTAGGGGGAAGGCTCCTTGCACTTGTGCATTTTGCAGTGAAGAGACGGCTCCTTGTAACCATTAGGGCAGAGTGGCTATCACGTCCCCACTCCATTAGCATGGTTAAACACTTGTGCTCACTCATCATCTGTCAACATCTCTCTTTTCCCCACTCCCTTTCCATTTTTCCATCTTTACTCTAAGGCACAGGGCACAAGTCATTCATTTTTATGACACCTGCTGAGCAGCCTCATTTTTCTGACCACTCTGGCATGTGACACCCCTTCCATTCTCCTTGCTTCCTCCCAAGGCTGCTCCTCTATTAGAGAGGAGGGCAAGACCCAATCACAGGGACAAAGAAGCGACATGTTCCCAAAAACAAAATGATGAAAAAAAAAAAATCCATGCAGTCTGCAGTATGAGCTACTGAGAAAGGAGGCACATTGAGCGGTTAGGCGCATGAGCTTAGAATCGGACAGCTGGCCCTCTTCTACCTCTGCCATTCGCAGGTGTGTGACCTTGAGCTCCTCAGGGTCTCAGCTGGCTCATCTGCAATGTGGAGGTGTTGCCAAGCAACAGGGTGGCTACAACACTTAAAACATTGGATTGCAATGGGCCTAGCACCTTGCCTGACCTACTGGTATGAGCAGAAATGGTAGGTATTATTATTTTAAACCTTTCCATTCTTAATACCATTTAGGACCTATTTGGCCCCCAGCTGAGCCAGAGTCATTATTATCAACACATATCCATTGAACAGTATTATTTTAAGGGAATTCTGTTAGGTACTGGGAATCTAGGAGACAGAAGAAAATTCCTTGCCCTGGAAAGAGAAATTCGGGCACATGGGCACACTTACCAGGTACCAAATGTGTGACGTATTTAGTGAGGGCTGCAAGATGTCAGAGGAGTGATGTTTCATTGCAAGGGGGGTTGCTTTGAATGAAACCTTGAAAGGCAGAATGGGGGAGGCATTTTAGGTGGGGGGGTTGACAGGGGCCACTGTAGGAATAAGAAATAAGGAATTAATCCGCTTGGCCATACTCATTGCATCCTAAAGAATAATGGAGAATAGGTTTGAGGGGATTGCTAAGGGCCACCTTCCAGATTAAGGATGTTTATTATCCAGGCTTCTAGGACCCAAAGAACCTGTTTTAAAGGGGGATTAAAAAGCAAAAGAGGGTTTAGGAAGAAGACTCTAGTGGAGGCCTTTATGCACACCTCTGCTAGTATCTTCTTCCTAAACCCTGTGGGAGGCTATACCTAGGGGGTTAGCTGGCAGACTACTGCAATGGTCCAGGCCCCAGAAGACATGCTGGAAGAGGAAATGGGAAGAAGGGTAAGAGGCGAGACAAATGCCAAAAAAACCATTTCCCTGAGAAGAGTATGCCACAGAACGGTGAGCCTAGTTATTGCTTAACTGACCATGAAGCTCCCATGAGTGGGGGACAGACAACTGCACCCATGAACAGAGTACTGCCTGGCCCACCTGTGGCTGGATTTTCTTCTTGATTGATGGTGAAAATTGCCTTGACTACTTGTCTCAGTCAACATGACCAACAAGGCATCCACAGTCCCAGCAGCTGCCAGAGATGCTCCTTACTCCAGTGACCTATGACCTACTAATTAACAAAGCTGCTTGTGCCTGCAGGTCTTCCTGGGCTCATTTGTCTTGGATGGCCTGAGTTCCACTCTCATTGACTGTCTTCCTCCTTTCTTGGCCCAGCTGGCATTCTTCAAGCTCTGTGATGTGCTCCAACAGCCTTTGGAGACAGTCTTCCCGGCCCACAGAGTTACTTCATTTTGGAGCTGCTTTTTGCCTGGATTCCCACCCTCACCACTACAGCCCAGGCCTTCCTGACCTCCGTGACCTGCCAGCATAGTTCCCCACCAGCCTCCCTATCCCACTCTTCTTCCTCTACCCGCCCCCCCCGCCCCACCAGAGAGGCCTCCCCAGAGGTTGGCTGGGTACTCGCCGACTGCCTAAGGGAACAGACCCCATTCCTTCCCAGGATAGTCAAGGTCTTCCCACTCTGACCCCAGTCTGCCTCTTCCCTACCAGGCTGCCTGCTCGAGCTTCCTCAGAAACGTCAGTCACTTTCACGCCTCATGCCATGGGTCATGCTCTTCCCTTTGCTTGGAATGTTCTTCCTTCTTTCTCTGCCCACACCACCAACATTTTCTTCTGACGAACTCCTACTTATCTTCGAGTTCCAGGTCAAATGCATCCTCTCTGCAACTTTCTCCTCTTACACTAGGCAAAAAGCACTCCTTCCATTCAAAATTATTCACACATACTTGGTATTAATACACTATTAATTGATATTTCATTTTAAATTATGTAAAGACTATATGTATCTTCATATTGAGTGTCATTGAATGTCTGTCTCCCCATGTGGATAGTCAACACCCCTCACCCCAGGATCGGACCTCGGATTGCCTTACATTACCAGCACCTGACAATGTCTGGTGCATTAGACCGTTAATAAATGGTTAAATTAATACACTAATACAAAAGAAAACTTCATAGCAGAATTATTATAAGAGCTCCCTGTCGCCTCAAGAAAAAAAAGGAATTAGTGTACAGACAGTGGCAGAACCTGGAAATGTCTGTGATCTATTGATAATTCATCAACCTTGATTGTCTTTAACAATAAAGCACTATTCTAGGCTCCGGTAGACATAAGAGTAAAAATAATAAATGTATAATCTACTTGGGAAAACAAAGTATCTGTATATAAAAAATAACTAATAAGTCAAAGAAAGCTATTCTAAAGGTCAAACTGTGAAAGACTCTGGATGTAGAGGCATTCATGGAGTCAGAGAATTAAAGAGTATTACCTGTTATTAAGCATCCCAGACATTTAGTTGATCCTGGTGCCTACAGAAAGGATCACACTATGTCGCCATGTCACAATCAGGTGAGACTCACTCATATTTACATAAATTATTGTGTTTTTTAAAAGATTTTATTTGAGAAAGAGAGTGAAAGAGCATAAACAGGGGGAGGGAGGCAGAAGGAGAAACAGGCTCCTCGCTGAGCAGAGAGCCCAACATGGGACTTGATCCTAGAACCCTGGGATCATGACCTGAGCTGAAGGCAGATGTTTAACTGACTAAGCCATCCAGGTACCCCTACTCACATTATTGTTAAGAAGCAGAAGGGTATTTTACTTCTATCAGAAAAAAACCGACTTCTAACGACTCTAACACAGCTCTGCTACGGCTTGAGTCCGTTTCTTTCACTTTCAGTCTCAGAGGAGATTTTCAAAGTATTACAGTTTCCTCACAAGAGGCCTCCACAGGCATGAAGACTTCTCTCCGGGCCATGTTAGGGGATGGAAGTTCAGACTTGGGAAGTGGATGGGGACCAAGATGACCAGTCAGCGTGACATGCTAAACCCCAGACTCTGGAACACTTCAATGTCCAGATGGCTCACTTTCTCCCCTTCCACTCTCTTTTCCCTCTCCCACCTCCAGGGGGTGGAAACACACCCACCAGGCCTCAGAATTTACAAGGAGTCTCCATGAAAAACCAAGTAACACACAAGTATTTGTGGCCTGGGCATATACCAAGGAAAGTATAAAGAAGCTGTAGAGGGAAGTGGAATTTCCTGATTGCCAAGGGCTTTTTGAGCTAATAAATATGCCAGAAAATAAAAGAAAGGAAACAATTATAGAAGGCTCCTTGGCAGTGCCCTGAAACCAGGCAAGCAGGCTCCCACCAGCACGCCAGTGTGGGCCCAGTGCTGCAGGGCACAAACCAAACGGAAAGAGAAGAAAGGCTGGAAGGGACACTGAAACACATTGCCACTTGGCCCTTCACCAGGGTCTGTCCATTTGGGACAGAGATCTGGCTGAGAACTGGAAGGTTCCCTAGGCCACTTCAAGAAGGTAGCTCAGTTTAGTTATGCTACTGCCCTTCCTTCCATGTTTACCTATATCTGCATATCCTTTATGCCTCTCAACACCCTAACCCCCTAACTGACCTGCTTCAGCCACCATAAAACCCCAGTGCCTTCGCAGATGATACTCAATACATATTTGCTGATTGACTATAAGAGGCTTTACTACAGAGAAATTCCATAACTTGCTCAAGGTCATGTAGCTGACAAGTGCTGGAGTTTTCAGACGTGGGCTGATTCCTGAAATAGTGCTCCTGACCTCTATGCTGTACAGTGTGGGAGTGGGAGGACACAGAGGACAGGAAAATGTACCTAACCTCATCCTTCCCCAAATGCCTTAGGGCATCTACAACAATGTTCTCCATACAGGGAAAGACACACAAAATGTACACAGAATTGAACCGTCATCTCAGAGGTCCAGAACCACTCCCAACTAAACACATGCATGCTTCCTTCTTTAAGATTCGAGAGAAGGATGGTCCCGTCTTATGGGACCCATCGTTCACCTCACTATCCTATACTTGCCCGCTGCCACTAAATTCTCATCTCCTTGTCTCACTTCCCCACCATCATCTTCTTAAGGATAAGTCCAAGTGCCAGGCCTCTTTGCCTCCCCAGGAACCAGAGCAAGGCCCAGTACTTAGTCGTGCTTAATGGAGGTCTGTCGATTGGTCTCCCCTTATTTGTAATCCTAGTGACACCCTCCTGCTGGTCTTACTGATAGTTAGGCTCAGAGCCACTCCAAACTGGGGAAGATCATTAAACCCAACCAAGGAGTGAAGAGCTGAAACAGCCCTTTCTTGCCTTCTCAGCTGGAAAAATGCTCCCAAACAAAAACTCAAAACAAAATGTAGGACGGCTCCCTAATTTGGATCTTTCTCTTCTTCTGGCACACTGAGGATTTCTGGAAAAGGATTTTTGCCTTGTATGTGCATCACTTTCCCCATGTAGTAAACAGAGGTAATGTTAATGACAAATGGGCCATCTTGAGTGGGCTGGTGACACTCGCCTCTCTTGCTTCTTAAAATGGGCAAACAGCACATTGACAGTGGCCTGGGTGTGCTACGCAGAACAAGCGTTTCCGAATGCTGCCACTCGGAAGTCGTTCTAGCTCTGTCACAGCCAGATCCTGTGTTCTCCCTTGCAGGATGCTGCTGTGACAAGTTTTAATAAAACTGTATTCATGCCAAACACAAGACCAAACAAAATCTCCAGACTCTAACATCTTATTTACAAACATCTCAATTTGAAGTAATCAAAACAGTTGCAAAACTACTAGTTACCTTCCTTTCCTCCCTCCTCTCCCTGGTGTCCTACTCACGGAGGAGCCCAATCTAGAAAAAGAGTTTGTAGTTTCAGGAAACGACCAGTAGGTGGCGCCGGCAAATTCTCCCGGCAGGCTCCAGGGCAGAGCGGTGGAGTAGGGAAGCAGAGGGCCTTGGATAAACACCCGTCTGGGTTCCATTTTGATTGTTTTGGCTGGTGTCTCTGGATTCTGAGGCTCCCTCGTTAAAACACTGCTCCACTTCCAGAAAACTTTTTTTGGCTGCAGGAGTAGGACCTTTTATTGTTCTGTTTTAGTAAGGGCTACCATTTAAGTGCCTGTTGTGAACCAGACATATTACAGGGAGATTAGATACTCTTTATCCTTGCAACAACCCTGTGACATATTAGTTATTACCTTATAGTACGTAGGATCTGGGACTCAGCAAGTCGGAGTGGCCTGCCTACCTGGTTGGTGGCTAGTCAAACTGAGGATTTCAATCCAGTTTTACATAACTCCAAAATCCATGCCGTAAACCATCCCCATTTTCCTCCATAGGTCGACTGATTCAGACACCCACTTGAGAAAGCCAAGGATGTGCTTCTTTGGGGCAGTCAGGAAATCACCTCTATGTCCCAATGATCCTGTAACCAGTGCTGTTGATACGGGCAATTTCTTTCCTGAAATATCAGTCTTTCACACATCTCACATCCCTGTGAAAAGTAACTTCTCCAGGCAAATTTAACACTTCACTCTCGTAAGAGTCTTTGGTTCCTTTTCTGCACAGGTTTGACTTCTCACTCTCTATGCCATTGAGTAGAATAGTCCTGGGTCCGGCAGGAGAGTTATTGGGTAGAATAACCCTGCATGTTCCCTTAATAAAGCCGGGGTGTGGGGGTTGGTCCTGGGGCTCTTTTCATGTCCCCACGGCAGGCTTCCCACCATGGCCTCTGCTCAGATCTCCCCAGATCTGCATGGCTGGGAAAGGGAATTTTTTGACACAATTTCTTTCCCCCAAAGAAGGCTTTCCTCTCCAACCAGCACTTTCTCCTTCATTCTTATAATTGTCTCCCAAAGTGCCTGCTCCAATGTTTCACTCATGGGAATGCCACCCACAGGCTTCCTAGAGAAAATCAGCATCACCTTTCTCTGAAAAATATACTTGCCTTGCTGAGCCTAGGGGTCCCAGAACACAGCTTCCCAGCATCATCCCTTTCCTGATGCACCAATTCCCAGTTGCCACAACATGTGCAAAGAGAGTCAGGTGCTGACCAGAAGGCTCTTTTGACATTGATTCTCCACCTGTCCACACTTACCCACCTGCAGACTTGGCTTTGCTGTGCCAATTAAAATGTTAACTCTTCAGAGTGAGAGCAGTTGGCCGTAAATGCCCCAGAACTTCCCCTGAACTGGCTTCATTTTTGCAAAGGTGACACAAAGGTAAAGTTAGGAGTCCAGAAAGCAGCTTGCCAGCCAAATTCTATTGTTAACTAGCTGCATCATTTTGATTAAGTTCCTTAACTTTTCTGGGTTCAGTATCTTCATGTTGAAAGTAGGAGGGGGGACCTAGGTGATCTCCCAAATGCAAATATTCAGGGATTCTGTAGGACTCAACACAAACTTCCTTCTCTTATGAGCAGAAGAGTAAGTTGAGCTGACAGAATGTGAATATGTAAATGATAAAATGGAAAAAAAAAAAAGAAAGAAAGACAAAAAGAAAGGAAGGAAGGAAGGAAGGCTGTATTTGACCACTTAAGACCCTCAAAAGTCATTTCTGATCTGGGAGTCTCCACTGTGTGATCGTAGGAACCGTGGCCCATTGCACACAGAGTCCTGATACACTCATCATGCAATACCCTATTTTGATATGCTCTGACAGCCTGGGAATCTCAGTGAGGACCAGGACTGGGTTTATCTACACCAACACCATGTCCCCAGGAACTAGCATCATGCCAGCACATTGTAAGAACTCAATAAATATTTGTTGCCTGAATGCATTTCCACTGTACAGATCTGCTTTCCTGATTATACTAGAGCCCACATGGCAAGCACACGTTTCCTAGACTCTGCAGCTCTTCTCCATCCCTCCCCTGGAGATTTCCATAGGAAATCATTCTTCAGTGAGCTCTGTCCCAGAGTTTGGATCCAAAAATGACTGGCTGCCCTCCTCTGGCCTGTTCCCTCTCCAGGCTCCAGCAGACCAAACATGACTACTGGGTCTAAGGCCTTCCCAGCTACACCCACTGGAAGATACACAACTTGCCGACTGGCCACGTGCTCCACTTCCCCACTTAGAAAGCCTGACTTCTCTCTGCACAGCGGGCACCCCTACCCCCAGCACATCAGATGAGAGGAGACTCCCATTCCTCAGGAAGCTTTGGCTCTGGCCAACTTTCCTAACTGCCTGGGGGCACACCTTCCCCAAATGGGATGCCTTTGGTCCATAATTCACCAAAGACATCTAATGTCAATGGAGCCCTGGTTCTTTCACTTGGTCCACTTTTGAGTGGAGAACCTTCGAACCTGACAGGTCTCCTGACAGTTCGGCATTTCTGTATCCTTACAGATGGGCTGAGTTGGAGAACAGACTTTTCATTAAAATTTGCCTCCCCATACATGTGTTGCCTCGCCGTTTGCATTGTCATTTTCAGCTCATGCACGCATATGAGTGGCACTCTGGCTGCGAGCTGTAGCAGACTTGCCACAAAGGTCGCAACCACTGTAGCATGGGGGCAGTGGGGCTTCCTGACGGAGACAAGACCAGAGAGACTCTGACCTGCCAAGGACACGAAGTCTTGAACATAAGGAGGGTCCTCCACCCAGTCCCTGAGCTGGGAAGAAAGAGCCATGGTGGAAGGCCCCAGAAAACACAGACCCCAGCCAGAAACAATAGCCAGGTAACAGAAGAGCTGACCCCAAGGGGAAAGTGGAAATGCATGACGGGAGGAAGAGGAAAGGGCCCTTTCAGGGTGCAATCAGCCTATTCTAGACCAATTGGTGATGCTCCCTAGGTTGCCATGGCCAATGGGTTGACGGGTTCCTGAACCACCCAGGGTGGGCCAGGGTCTGCATAAGAGTCTCAAACTGCAGAGGGAGGTAAATGCCTGTCATTGTGGGTTTGGCAAGAAATCATCCAAGCTCAGGGAGAGGCTCGTTGGAGAGAGTAAGCAGGCTTAGGGCAAATGACATTGCTCTTGGCAGCCTGCTGTACATTCACACTCAGGAGGAAAGGGCAGGAAGAGGTGGCAGGTTAACTTCACTTCTCAAAAGGACAATGAAATCCACTGGACGTCCTTGAGCAGGTCCAGGTTCGCTTAATCAGTGGGACTCCTAGAGGTCCCCTGCACTTCAACACAGGGCCTGGCACGCAATCTGACCAGAGAATAGGGGGCAGATGATGCAATAAAACCATTGATTTCCTATCCTTTGTAGCCATGGTCGTCCACTAGAATCACCTGGGGAATCTGAAAAAATTCTGACGCTTGGGTCACACCAGCAGGGGTTCTGAGGTGCCACGGAATTGTCCACACTAGTGATTCTCCAGTTGTGGTCCCCTCTCAGCAGCATCAGCATTTTCAGGGAGCTTATTAGAAATCCACACCCTCAGGCCCCATGCCAGGACCCCTGAAACTCAGGGGTATGGCCCAAGTTCTCCAGATGATTCTGATGACCATTAAAGTCTGAGAACCATAAGTGTTAATTAGACTGTAGGATCTGGGGGACACTGTTTCTCTTACTCCCAGGTAATTCTAATGTGTGGCTACAGATGAGTATTTGGCAACTTTAAGAATCCACACCATCATCCCCAGTGGCACAGGACCTCTTTTACACAGAATCACAAAGCTGGACATAGCTTATCATCAGGCAAGACCCTTTCTGGACCATGTAGGATGAAACTACTCTTCAGGGCAAGGACCTCACGTCCTAAAGAACCACTGAACAAATGAGTCACTTTCACTTGTATAGCCTTGTTTCTCTTGAATTGTGGTAGGAGTAGCACGCCTCAGGGGACAATGGCCATTTATCCAGTGACACTCCATGAGGGCACATTCTCTGGACCACAGTCTTGCTCTTGTCCCTCACCTTAGGGAGGTCCACTGAGAAGGGTGCCATTCCCAAGTACCGTCCTCTCTAGAACACTCCTTAAGAAGAAGCGAAAAGGGATTAAAAATGCCAGGAGACCAGAAGGGAAAGAAAGGCTCCACGGTGAGGATTCCAGAGGGGGTCTAAATGGCCAACAGCCCCTTTGCCAGCTGGAGACAGGCTCCCAGGGGAACCTACGATATAAGGGAAATGGAGACCAGTTAGCCAGACCAGACACCAAACACCTACTTACACAGGCTTGCACAAGCCCCCACTCCTGGACTTCGGATTTTTATCTTCAGAAAAAGAGAAAAAAAAATTGCTGAAAATTCCGCTGGGGTTCCAATGCACTTGGGAATGGAGGCTGGCTACCGAGTATTGTCCTGGTAAATGTCAGCCCCTGAGGCACGCTCCTTTGGGACAGGGAAGAAAGCCTTTATCCTGTCAGGACTATCACTCAGTAAGAAAAATGACACAAGTGTAAGGATGATTCCCTTGACTCCATTTTCCTCTCTTCAGAGGAGAACTGCTCTAGTGCCTGAGCTATGTGGTGATTTGTTCTTGGCTTATCTCCCCCGCCTGGCCGGTGAGGTCTCCAGGGCAGGGACTGAGTCCCCCTCAGTGCCACTACCCTGCCAATGCCTAGCACCTCATCTAGGCTTGATCAGTGTGAGTTGCTGAATGAGCCTCCCGAACATGGGTTTCGACCAGCAGGAAGAACCCAAGGCCAGACTGCTGCAAAGCCACTGAGTCACTGGGTCCTCAGGCTCCATCTTGTCTGTGATGTCTTTCCCAAGGGACCTACAGCAGATTCTTGGGTGCGTGTCATGTAGACATCAGCCCATAAAGTCTGGCACGCAGCCTAAGGCACATTTCCATCTGCTTGCGCCACCTCAAAAAAAATTCTATTCTAGGAATACCTGCCTCCAGGACATTTCCTCAAATTCCTTCATTAAAGAAAGTTAAGAGCCAGGAAAATCAAGGCTCGTCTTTTCTCTTCCTGTTCCATATAAATAGCCAAGTCTTTTTCCCAGACCACAGTGATTTTTGACATTAACTCCAAAGGAAAGTCAAACAGGCGAGTCTAGTTTCAAAGTTCTCTGCAAAGAAAAAGGATAATACAGAAATGGCCAGATGCAAATGATGGGTATTTAGCTCCTGGTGATTCTCTGTTCACTCTAATAACGCCAGCGGTCATTCATGATTCACAGGAGGCAAGGGCCCCTTCAACACTCAAGCTTGGTACTGGGTAAAGGTACTGGGACACCTTCACTTCCATTAGAGTCTGGTCCCTAGGAAATCTAGCTGGGCCTCAACCTCCTTGCCTGTAAGATGAGGGATGGAGTTAAGAGTCTCTGTGGAGACATTTGATCCTAAAAATGGATCTGAAAATGTTATAAAAGATACACAAGGATGTACGGAAAATACTACAAAATCTGCAAAGCTGTGTGATTTGAAAAGTACTTCCTTCCCTCCAGTGGGAAATGAGTGAACCCCACTCTCAGCACAGTATTCCTTGGAATTACAACTTTTATCCCCAATAAAACACTCCCCTCCCCACCCCCAGAATCTCCCTGGGTAGGAAGGCACCAATCTCTCTTTGAATGAGCATATCAGCGGCAGGTTGTTTAAAAAGAGTAGAAATAATGTCAGATAAGAAGACAGGGACTGGTGGAAGGGGTGGAAGGGAGGCAAGGAACACAGAAAGTAAGTCTTGTCTATAATTCAACTTGGAGTACCTATGCCCAGCTCTGCTTCAGACCTGATGCCGCCAACAGAACTGATCACCCCCCTTGGGTAAGGAAGTGTCCACAGAAGTTTCCAAGAGCAGAGCTCCTCATTCCAATAAGCTTCTCAATGATGGTCAGCACAGGTTATGGGGAAGGAGGGGGGATTCCCTCTACTACCAAGCCCTCCCCCAACTTCAACCCGACCTTCACCAGTGGTATGCTGGTAAGCACTTAACAGACCACTTTCCAGGGGTCAGTGGGCCGGAAGCCCTGATCTGTGGCCCTTGCCTGTTTCTGTAGGGTAAATACTCCTCCCACTGTTCATTCCAAGCACTGAATGCAGGGTTCTGAGCAAGGAGTTAAGTCAGCTCTCAGGAGTCATTCTAGCCCGCTTGACCCAAGGAAGGGGAAATTCCTTGTAGGTAAATATGGAGAAACACAGAAAGCTTCTTAAGAGGTAAGAGTGTCTGAGACAGGCTGCTGCCAGCACTTTGTGGTCCCTGGTTCTCCGCAGTGGAGGAACTGGCCGTCACGGGAGCCCCAGCCAGGACCCTGCAGTCTGCCCTCCCCCCAGCTCTCCACTGACTTCAAGCAGCGTTACCCACAGAGGGCAGGCTGGAGAGCGGAAAGGAGCCACTCTCTGGCCAGGCACATTCTGTGGCCAGTGGGAAGGTAGAGGAAGGAGGCTCGAGGTGCTGAGAAAAATGAAGTTTGGGGATCACCAGTTGAGGTTAATTATCCCTCCCCCTTGGAGCAGCAGGCGTTGGCTGGAGCAAGGCCGAATCAAGAGCCTCGTAGCTCAGGGGCAGGCGCGCCGTCTGGCCCAGCTGCCAATCAGCCGGGAAACCGAACAAAGCAAGACCCCATAGGGTGCAAGGCCCTGAATGATGGTAAATGACAGAGGCACGCTAATCGTTTACATGTGTCCACGTCCTCCAGCGCACGTATCACTTTCGCATACCCCCTTTTGAAGACTGGTACAGTCCGTTCTTTCCCTAAAAAGTTGACTGCCTAGAAGTGGGCAGCGTGCCTCGACCAAGAGGGCTGTTTGGTGAGGGCCCTGGGGTTCTGTCCTGCTCACCCCTCACCCCCGAGCCCCTCATGGACTTTTCCTTTCAGCAGCTTTTCTCATTCATTCCATCTTGGCAGTGGTCTCTTGTGTAACTGAAACCGCAAGAAACTTTTGTTTGGCTTTTAATTCAGGAGAAATTCCAGTAACTGTGTTCCTGCTACTTAGGGGGAAAAAAAAAATCAAAGCTCTGCTCTAGAGAATTCAGCTTTTCCCCTGGGCACAACTGTTCACAGAAAACGTCTTTTTCTCGCTCTTCTAGCTTCCCCCAGCCCCCCTCCTGGAGCCCATTCTGTGCCAGTGAAGCTCGGACATCTGCAACGCATCGGCCCCTCACGCAGCTCGGCCTGAGTCCCTAGCACTTCCGGAAGGCCGGGACCGAGACAAGGGTGGCCAAGCACGCCAAGTGACTTAGGAGCTGTTGATAGATATGCTTGGCTGGTTTCTCTTCTCACCCGGGGTACGCTACTCCTTTTTGTTTGGGTCAGGCAGGGGCCCAAGGAAGCAAGGGATGACATCTACAGGCTTCCAGGCCCCCTGCCCTGGAAACAAGCACAGCCAGGGTTGTCCCCCCGCCCCCCATGTGTCTATTTCTAATATCTAATAACATCACCATAAACAGCGGTTCGCCCTGAGTGAATGAGTAAGAAGCAACCACTGCGAAGTCAGGAAGGAAAACTTGACTTTGTATGGTTGAGCCCTTTCTGTTCAAAGTGGGGCCCAGGATCCCCGGCAGCAGCACCACCTGGGAATTGGTTCAAAATGTAGCAGCCTGGATCCCCTTCCTGGATGTACCGAATCAGAATCTGCATTTTAACACGGTTCCCCTGTGCGAGGCAACTCTATCTATAAAGTCTGAGAAGCACTGTCTTTAGAAATGTACTAGCAACATTTCGATTCACTCAGCATTTTATCAGGTACTGCTGAGTGTGAGCACTGCGCTTGGTGCTGGAGGCAAGGAAGTTCAGTAAATAGAATCCCTGCCGCCTTGCACTCACTCACCACCCAAGTAGATAGGACTGATCAGCCCGGGGCAGGGATTCCCCATCCCTGTGGTAGGGATATAGTGGAAGCATGTCTCTCGTTCCCCGTTGTGGGGACAAAGGCTCTAGCTTGTCCCAAGTCAACCTATGTCTTCAGAGGCTCCCATAGCTTGCGTTTTCAGTAGCATTCTAGTTGACGGTCCTACGAACTCCCTCCTTCTCTCTTCTCTTTTGCCCCTTCCAATATAAAGGCAGGAGAAAAGCAAGCTACTCTGTCAGCCTCCGTTACAGCCAGTCATAATTATGTGACTAAGTTCTGGCAATAAGTTGGAGGGAGCCTAGCACCTTGCCGCTTAAAAGGCTCTTTCTAACAGCACTGACATATCCTGGGAGCTTGGTCAAAATGTGGAATTTCAGGCTCCACCCCAGATCTACAGTACCCAAATCTGTGTTTCAACAAGACCCCCAGGTGACACATACATGAAGTTCAAGAACTATTATCCTGGGGGCTTCTGGGAAAAGCCTCTGTTTTGCGTTAAAGGGGACAGACTGCCGCTGGCACCATACCTTCCTCCCTCACCCTGCTTTGAATGTGGAAGTGATGCCCAGCACTGCATCAACAACCTTGAATAAATGAGAAAACAAGTCTGAGAATGGAAAGGTGTAGTATGAGGGAGTGGAGAGATAAAGAGCCTTGGTCCTCTCCTCAGTGGCATCTTGAGCTGCAAGACAGACCTGAGGCTACTTCCAGACTTATCAAGAACCCTAGTGCTTGAAGCTGAAGACATTCCTGACTGCCATGCACTATAAGTCTTTGAGAATGAGGAAGGGTCTTAAGTGAGTTCACCAAACTGGAAGAAAGCTAAATCTATGGAGACTGGCCACACACAGACCCTAGGTCTTCCTGCTCCATACCCCTTCTTTGGCAGGAACTGAGTGAGACTCAACTGTTCCTGAGAGCTCATTTAGGGGGCACAACTGGCTAACACACCCTGCTCACACACATACAGAGCACGCTCATCTCCTCCTCTTTCTAAACTCTTGCATGGGTGCCATTTTCCCCTCTGACATGGCTATGGTCGAGGTGAATTTCTAAACTCACTGCCTCAGGCAGGGTCTTCAGGGCCTACATGGGAGACACTCAGCCTCCACAGAGCTACCAGTCCTGCCTCACTCCTCAGACCAGCTCCTTTCCTGTTGGGAAGGAAATCCAAGCATTAAGTTCTGTAGGCCAGGAATGCATTCAGGCTGGCTAGTGCCTTTTGGCTCATAGGACTGTCCTGACTTTGGGAATAGGAAAGAAGGAGAAGGAGAATGCAGGAGAAACTGGATATATCCCAATCCAGCCTCCAAAGTGTGATGTTATGCAAGTCCACTGAATTCCAGAATTGTCACCCTTGGATCTCTTCCTTCCAGAATTTCCAACCAGTCATCTAGCTTGGAGGATAGAGGGAGATGTCTCAGGGTGTGGAGTAGAGGTTGAAAGTTCTGGGTTGGTTTTAAAATAATAACCATGATCAAATTATTAAGTAAATCTGCCTAGATTTTTCTAAAGGAAGATAGGTAGGAGGGCAAGAAAGAAGGCAAAGAGACAGGAGGAAGGAGGGGAAAAGATGGTGGGAAGGCAGGCAGGCAGGAAGTAAGGCAGAAAGACTTGGGCTTGCTGCATGGAATTTGCTCTTCTCCCCTAGTATCTATGGCTCTTTGGACTAATTACTCCCACGTCACTGGCAGGACTGTGACCCACGCATGCATTGGAACACTATTCAGCAACAAAGAGGAACGAACCACGGCGACATGCAATGACGTGGATGACAGCAAAATCTGTTAAATTGAAAGAAACCAGACTCAAAAGTCAACAAACTGCAGAATCATATTTATACAGTATTCTGAGGAAAGCAAAGCTACAGGGATGGAAACCAGACCAGGGGCTGCCAGGTGCTAAGGGAAGAATACATACAAAGGCAACGTTGGGGGAGGAGGGCAATGCTTCCCTCCTGGACTGTGATAATACTTATACAATGATACACATTCGACAAAATTCGTCCAACTGGAGACTTCTGCTTCTGGCCAAGATGTGATAACAGGGGCCGATTTACACTCTCACCTGAAACAACCCAAAACTAAAATAAATAGAAAAAAAAATAGTGTGAAAGGATGGTTTTCAAAAGGCTGGACATCAGGCAACAAACGCATTGCCTGAAATCCTTGAGACATGGGAAAGGAACAAGATGAGCTCCACGACTGTCCTAGCTCACTGCCTCGTTAGAGTCTGCAGGCCACGGTGTGAGTAGGGAGAGCCCAGGTGGAGCCTTGAAGACTCCCAGAGTTAAGGAGAAGGAGCTGAGAGTCTAGGGAGACTGAGGTGGCTATACTTCGTAGGACAGAGCAATAGAAAGGAAAAGGAGAACTCCAGAGATCTGCAGAGGGTCCCCTTGGGTGATTCAGCACAATACTGACTGAAACATGTGAGTGAGGAAACTGCCAGAGGCACAGCAAAGAACTATATTAGTTTTTATTACTGTGTAACAAATGACCACAAATGCAGTGGCTTAAACAACACATATTTATTATCTCACTGTTTCTGTAGAAGTCCAGCCATAGCTTAGTTTGGTCCTCTCTTCAGAGCCTCACAAGGCTGTAATCAAGGTTTGGCCAGGGCATAATAACATCAGAAGGCTCCACTGGAGAAGAGTTCATTTCCAAGTTCATTCAGATTGATGGTGGAATTCATTTCATTGTAGCTGTATGACAACCTTGGGCTCTAGAGACTGCCTGTAGCTCCCTGACATGGGAGATTCTCCAACATGACCCCTTATGTCATCAAACCCACAGGGAAATATTTCAGCTCTAAGCTGAAAGCTTATATAACATAAAATAATCATGCAAGAGACACCTTTACTATATGATCTAACCTGGTCATCGAAGTGGCATCCCAGTATCTATGTCATATTTCATTAGTTAGAAATGAGCCACAGGTCCTACTGATGCTCAAGGGGAGGGACCTGCACAAAGGCATGAAAAAGAAGAGGTGGGAATCACTGAGGATCACTTTAGGGTCTTTCTGCCACAATACCACCCATCCAAGGGGATTAAATGGAAGAGTGCCCAGCACTCACACAAAGTTGTAAATAATGCCTGTTCCTATTAACCAGAGTGTAAAAATTTATAATTCACAGGGCATTGGGCAGAGTACTCAAAAAGGGTCTTGTCTCAGTTGTGGAAAATGATCATCCCCAGACCACATGCTTCTCTGCCTAACAAATGTTAAAAGCAAGACAAAAGAAAAAAAAAAAAGGATCTGTTTCCAAATAGCTTAACTGAGTCCCAGAATAAAGTTTAAAAATATTTATGAAGTTATTTTAATTTAATTTGTGAGAATTCAACATTAACCAAGGCAAAACCTACAATGTCTTTCATCCAATGCAAGAACACAGGAAAATGCAACCCACAACGAGAAGAAAAATCAATTCAAATTGACCCAGAATGACACAGATATCAGAATTAGCAGATAAAAATATTAAAACTGTAAACATAACTACATCCCATATGCTCAAAAAGTTAAGTAGAGATATGAAAAATAGTAAAGGACCCAAATAGTCCTTCTGGATATGAAAACTTCTGTGTCTGAGATAAAAATATACTGGCTAGGATCAGATTATGCATGACACAAAAAAAGATTAGTAAACTTGAAGACACAGTAATAGAAACTATCTGAAATGAAAGAAGAAAAGATCAATTAAATAAAATGGGAAAAGCATTAATGAGCTGTATGATAGCTTCAAGCAGCCTAATATATATGTAATTAGAATTCTCACAAGAATGGGGAGGAGGAGACAGAAAAAATATCTGTAGAAATAACAGCTGAAACTTCACCAAATTCAATTTTTAAAATATAAACTCACAGATTTAAGAAGCTTAGTGAATTCCAAGCATAAGAAACATAGAAAAAAAATTACACACCAGGACATATCATAATCAAATTGTTCAAAACCAGTGATAAAAAAACCAAAACACTGAAAGCAGTCAGAGCATAAAGACAAGCATTTACAAAGGAACAAAGACAAGGATGGCAGCAGATTCCTTGTTGAAAACAATGTAAGCAAGAAGACAGTGGAACAGCAGCCTTTCCATTATGAAAGAAAAAATTGCCAAATTAGCATTCTATACTAAGTTAAAAATATCTCTCAAAAATAAAAGTGAAAATTCTTTTTTTCTTCAGACATATAAAAGTCATTACTGGCATACCTGCACTTTAAGAAATGCTTAAAGCAGGAAAGTGATATGAGATGAAAATGGGGATCTACATAAAGAAATGAAGAATGGCAGAAAAGTATGTGTGATATTTTTCTTTAAAATACTGCTTAAACAAAAATAATAACAATGTATTATGAGGTTCATAACAAATGCATAAATAGAACATATGACTACAGCATAGAAGCCATGAAGGGAGAAACATATTGTAAGTAGTATGCTAAATGGAAGTGGGATAGTAACACTGGGAGGTAGACTGTGATGAATTAAGAATGTATACTATGAACCCTAAAGCAACCATTAAAAAAACAAAACAAAGAATTTTAGCTAAGAAGCCATCAAAAGAGATGAAATGGAATAAAAAAAATACTCAATCCAAAAAGAGTCAGAAAAAGAGGTAAAAAGGGAACAAAGAACATATTGGACTCACAGAAACCAGTAACAAGATGATAAACTTAAACCTCACAATACATCAGTAATCATATAATGGTCTGAATACCCCCTCTTAAAAGTAAGAGACAATCAGATTGGATTAAAGAGGAAGATTCAACTATATGCTGCTTACAAGAATTCCATTTTAAATATAAAGATACAAATGGGTTACAAGTTAAAGGTAGGAAAAGATAAATAATACTAACACAAATCAAAAGAAAACCAGAGTGGCTTCATTAATATCAGGCAAAGGAGAGCTCAGAACAAAGAATACCAGCAGGGATAAAGAAGGTATTTTCATAATAATAAAGGTGGGGGGGGGCAATTCCTTAAAGAGACAGAACAACCCTAAATGTTTATGCACTTACTAACAGAACTTTAAAATACATGAAGCAAAACCCTTTTCTTGTAGAAACTGCAAAGTTTCTAAAGTATGTACAGAAATGTGGAAGATCTAGAATAGTCCAAACAACATGTTTGGAAAAGAGAAGAACAAAGTTGAAGAGGTAACTAACATTACCTGATTTCAAGATTTATTACAAAGTGATGGTAATCAAAGCTGCAGTATTGGTGTAAAGACAGACATATAGGTCAATAGCACAGAATAGAGAATCCAGAAATAGATCCACACATATATATGGAAACTTTCAGACAAAGAAAACAGAGAAAAGACTAGCCATAGACTCTCATTAAAAATATTTACAAAGCACATATCTAACAAAGAACTAGTGTCCAGAATATATAAAGAACTCTCAAAATGCAATAAAAAACAATGCAATTACAAAATGGGAAAAGATATGAACAGATACTTCACCAAAGAAGATATGTGGATGGCAGTTAAGCATATGAAATTTGCTCACTATCATGAGTCACTAGAGAAATGCAAATTGAAAACATACCGAGATACCACTATATACACGTAACAGCGAAAATTAAAAACACTGGCCCTACCAAGTGTTGGCGAAGATGTAGGGGAACTGAAACTGTCCTACACTGCTGATGGGTGTGTAAGAGGTTGCAACCACTTTGGAAAACAATGTGGCAACTTCTTAGAATGTTAAACAAATACTCCCATATGATGAAACCACTCCATTCTTTGGTATTTATTCAAGAGAAAGAAAACATATGCCCATACAAAGATTTGTATTCATTATATAAGTACTCATAGTGACTTTACTTGAATAGCCCCAAACTGGAAAGAAGGCAAATGTCCATCAAAGGGTGAGCAAATTTTGGTATATCCATACAATGGAACATCAGTCAGCAATGAAAGAGGATGATGAACTTCAGAATAATTATGCTGAATGAAAGAAGTGAGATGAAAAAAAAAACACATACAAAAAAATTCCATTTATAAAAAAACTGTAGAAAATATAAACTATGGTGATGGAAAGAGACAGAAGAGCAGGGAGGATGAGCTGGAGGGATTACCGTGGGACAAGAGGAAACTTTCGGGGGTGACAGATATGCTTACTCTCTTGACTACAGTAATGGTTTCACAAGAGTATGTACATGTCAAAACTTTTCAGAGTACTTGCTTGAAATATGAGTGGTTTGTCGTATGTTGATTAGACCTCCGTAAAGAAAGCCACTTTAAAAAATTCACACAAATGTAGACCTAAAATGAAATAATTTTACTGTATGAACATTATACCTCAGTAAACAAAAAAGATCTTTAAAAATAAATGGAGCTATAAAAGCCAGGAGCAAGCATCTGGGTATCTGGTGACTTCACACATTGATCTATTCCTCTCCTACACTTCTGTGCCCTATGGACCGTATCAGCCGCAAGGGCAAAGCGCCCAGAATCTGTTCTCCAGGCGAGCTGTGGTGAGGAGTGACGGTGGGTCCTCGCTGTGGGCCTTGAAAAAGACCAGTAATCAGTGCCCTGGGAGCTGGTGCCTGGACGGCCCCCAGCCTGTGTTAAAAGTGGTGACAATATGTAACCACCTCGGTGTGATCAGATTAAAGGTGGTTTCTGCCTCTAATGTAATATTTACCGGCCCTTTTGCTTGCTCTTTGTCAGCTCAGGTATAAGAGGATCAAGTCCAGGAATTAAGTGTTAACATGCAGTAAAGCATCAGAGAAAGCAGACCTGTTTGTGGCGAGCAGCTGGGGCGGGAGGGAGTGGAGAGGACAAGGGCCACCTTCCTGTTAGGGAGAGGAGGCAAGAGAGAGAAGGCTCCCTCCACTGCCCCTGTCACTGCCCGTCGAGACTCAGCAGAGAGGGACTCAAGCCATGCTCTGCTGGGATCCTTGAGAAGACTTGGAGCATCCTCTTGGTGGTCTTCCTAGGAGCCTGTGCTTGGGCTGGGGGCCCCACGGCTGCTGCCTGAAGCCTCCTTAGATTTCTAAGAAAAGGGGATTTTGAAGGGGTCTTTTGTTAGAGAGCGAAGACAAATTGCTATTGAGAAACCAGGAGCAAAATGCTTTCCCTACCCATCTCAGAGAAAGAAAGAGAGGTGTGTACGTGTCCTCCTGTCTGCCTGTCTACTAAAAGAGAGAGATGAATTAAACAAAATGTTTCTAGGCCATGAGCTGATAAATATAACTGTTAGGAGTCACTGTCAGTAGGGGTGCTTCTAAAGCAATGGCTCATTATTCCTACATCTATGAAATGGGGATGGCAAGAACAACAGCCAGCTCGTGCGGCACTGGGAGAATCACCCAGCCCATGAGATCATCTTAGCGAGCACCAAGTGCCCTGTGAATGTGAGTTCTCATTGTGAGGTGAGGACACAGTCTCCAATAGGAAAGCTTAATGTGATTTTCTGCAGCGACTCTGCAGCCCTTCTGGCATGCTGGAATGAATTCAGGTTATCGCAGAGCTGTCAGAGTCTGCATACACTAGGTCATTTCATCGAGTGGTTAGAGTTGATGTTTGAGAGCTTCTCCTGGTCTCTTTGGTCCTTGTATCCCTGATTCAGGTACCCAAGCTTCTTGACCTAGTCCACCCTCAACCCATAAACACCCCAGCTGCACCTGCCTTTCCCAGACTGCCAACATTTCCTTCTGGTTCCAAGTATTCCCTTATTTAACAACTATCCCACTGGGAATGCCATTCTTTTATTTGGTCTCGAGGGCAAAAGAGTTGAGGCTTGTAGGCTCACTGGGCAATCCACGGGGGGCATGGAGCTTCTAGGCAGACACCGCCTGCAAGACTGCCCCCTTATAGGGTCATGGTGCAGATCCAGGACACACGACAGGCAGCAGACATACCTGGTAACACATGGTCACCTCTTTCCCCTTGTCCTCGACACACACAGAAGCTGACACAGATCGAGGAGAAGGGAGAAAAATCACGTTTGCTCGGCTCGCACTGCCGACGAGGACTGCTTGCTGGCGGGACAACCATTACATACCGAACACTCTGCGGCGACTAATTTTCCAGGAGATCAAAATAAATCAGAAAACAAAACCATTCTGACAGCAGAGAAATGTGGAAACGTGTTAAGAGGTAATTATAGTCCTTTCCCCCTTGTTTCACCCGCGTTTCTCCTGCCGCTGGAGCAAGCTCTGAGTCACAGCTGTCACTCTCTGTCAAGAGGTCCCCACGTGCACGGAAGGCATTGTGCAGGGCGTGCCCAGGCCGGGAGTGTTGCCAGTAGGACCCGCCGCCTGGGACCAACGTCTACTGACGGAGACATGAGGTCTGTGCCCAGCCCTTGAGGACTGCAGGGAGCCAGCTCCCCATTCCGGCCAGGAGCCCCTGGGCCAGCCCGCTCTGGCACTCTGCCCCCATCCAATGCTCCTTTAAAGCAAAGCCCATCACCTCTTGCCCAGGACGGTACCCCTGCACTTCTTTGTAAGAAGGGCACAGTCTGGGACCCGGACAGACCGGAGCTTGAATTCACGCTGCACTGGCTTCTAGTTGGGTGGCCTTGGAAAAGACACTGGAGCTCTCAGTTTCCCCACTTGAAAACAGAAAATGTGAGCGCCCCCCTCGGGCAGTTACTGTGAGCATCAGAAATCACGCACCTCAGACGCCCAGCCCACCCTCTGGCGGGCTTGGCTCATGGTTGCCATGCTTGCCATAACTGCTGTAATCTTTCTCAAAACCGAACCGAGCAGCCACCAACCACTGAACCCTCTGACGGCAGCTTACTGTGAGCACACGGGAGGCTCCCTGGGAGCTGGTGGCATTCCAGAACCTCTCTCAATCCGACAGAGGTAAACACTCCCTCTTCCAGGACAAGCCTCCTTCTATGAGGTGAAGGGATCCCTCCTAGCTCAGAAACAAGAGCAGACACCTCACAGCTGAATGAATGAAGCCAACAGGGCTTTTTCTGATTGTAAGTCCTCAAGGATGCTAACACCTGGGCTCCTCAGCATGTTTGGAGACGGCTGCTGGATCCAGCTTAGAAATAGGTCAGACAGAATGATGACTGGCTGCTCTAAAGGATAGAGCCATGTAGGATGTGGCATGTAGCCTTACGGGGACATCACCATCCGCCATACCAGTCAAGCCCCGAAGTATGATGTTAAACCACTCCTTAAAACCAGGGAAAGATAATTCCTGCTGAGGGCTACGTAGAACTCAGATGAGCAAGTCCATCCGCTAAAAGCTGAGCCCACATCCTTTGCACCTTACAGTCAATCTCACCAGGGTCAAGGGCAAAGCCTGCATACAATTACTGTCAGGCCTGGGTACTAAGTGAAGCAGAGCCTCCTCCCCACTCCCATCCTCTGCCCCCAGACCAGCCCTAGCCCTCCAGGTACGAGAGCCCATTTCATCTTTCGAGCCTGCCCAAGTTGAGCATGACCAGAAGCATCCCCAGGACCAGTGCAACTCTCTAGCTCTTTCTGGACGTGGCCCATTCCAGCTAGTACGCCCCAGTCCCTGCGAGCCTCCCACTTTCTGCTCTGTGCTAGTTGTTACCATAAAGAGTATGAGTTCTGAAAACCCTGTGGGAAATTTCTCGTCTTCTGCACCACTCAGAACAGAGCCAAGCTCCTGATGCGACTCTCACATGAACTCAGGAGAAGTGTGTCCCCTGAGTGCTTCCACCCATGAGCCCTATTTGCCTGAGCCAAATGTGGTTCTATTGATCATCGTCTTTGGATCTCTCATAGGGCTGGGAAATAAAGTTCGTAGAACCCTCAGGCCAAAACCTGGGACAAATAAACCTGGATGAGGTAGGAAAGTAACAGGGAGGTGCTGGACTCACCTTAAGTCATTAAAAGGCAGAAACTTTCTTTGATAAATCCTGAATAATAATAATAATATTATTGTTATTATGATAATAATTATAATACACTTCTTGGGTACTTTGTCAGGTTCTGTGCTAAGCTTGTGGCATGCCTTAGCTCAGATAATTCTTAGACCACTCTTCCAAGGTGGGTACCATTATCATCATCAGGTTACAGACAAGAACACTGGGAGGCAGAAAAGTAAAGGAACTTGGCCAAGCTCCCACAACCAGAAGTGGTGGAGTTCCCATGCAGGCAGGCTGGCTGCTGAGTCTACACTGTGCTGTCTCTCAGGAACCAGCCACTTTCTCAGAGCTTTGCACCAGAGGTCAAAGTTCCTGTCACCTCCTGAGCACGTGGGACTCCTGCTTGGCCCAGAAGGTGGCCCTCTCCCTTCTCTGCGGCACACTCCCCATGGTGCCCAATGACTGGCAAGGAGCCCACAGGTCAGCTTATAGAGTTCCTTGAGCACCTCTATCTGCCTGGGCTTTCTTCGCCAAGTCATTCTGAGAAGTCTAGATTCTTCTGGTTTTCTTTTGATTTGATTCTCAGGAAAGATGATGGCCCTTTCCCCAGCTCGGAAAGGAAGAGCATGTCCCTAGGGTACCGGCTGCCCTGATGGTCCTTACCCAGCACCCAGAGGAGCCCCCCAGGCTGCACAGAGAGTAAGATTTTAGGGGTCCAGTTTCTCTGCCAGTTCTGTTCCTTCTCCTAATGCCATGTGCCTGGGCTCCTGGATCCCTACGTAGAACTGAAGTTTAGATTTGAAATGACAGACATCTTGGTAAATAACCCTTAACAATGAAGATGTAGTGATAAGCAAAGGTAACACCTAGTCTTTGTGCTTCTAATAGGGACGATATGAAAGTATAACACATATACAAAGTAGTTTCTTTTTAAGGGCCAACATCAGAGTCTTACTTGCCTATGAAGTGATTTCTTTTCATTGTAGACTTAGTTTATTCAGGTCCTGGGCCTACAAACATGTGTTCAGTAGAAGAGATAAGTACACTGTGGCACTGGTCCTACGGTGACCTGCCTCAGTTTCAGGAAAAGACAGGGTCCAAGGCGACCGCCGCAGCCCTTCTGCTGTCACCTCACAGGCGTCTGAGAGGAAGGGCTGTCTGTCTCTACATTACAATACTGTGTATCAACGAAACAAGAAAGAAGTCAACCCCTGTGGGAGTAGATAGGCCCTACAAACCCAACCGTGCAAATCCCTATAATGCCAGGCCCTACGAGAACTGCTAAGGAAGAAGCTCCTTGTTCTGTGTTCTTAAAGAAGCGTTAGAAACGCAGAAGTAAATCCATAGGTAATAGCAAATCTGGGGGGCGGGGGTGGGGACTACCAGATTTCCCCGCTGAGGCTGAGGATTTGTAGTAAGCATAGGGCAGGTTGGAAGCCAGATTGTGGCGTGGATCCAGACTCTATCTTCAAGCAAGCAGACTCGCTGCAGGTTTCCTGATGAAAGAGATGCTCGAGGGATGCTGGCCCCCTCAGGGCCTCACAGACGCTCCATTTCCCCAGAGCCTCAAGAGGATGCCCTGCCCAGAAGAGGATGCCTCATGGTCATAATAGCAAATATTCACATGGTGCCATACTGTACGCCAGGCACTTTAAGTCATTTGGACCTCACCTCAGTTTCCCTAATGTAGGTATGATGGTGAGCCCCATCCTACAGATTGGGAAACCGAAGAGCTAAGACATTAAATAACTTACATCCAGCCAGCAAGCGGCAATACCAGGACTGGAGTTCAGGCCATCTGGCTCATGACCCAGAGTAGGGGACAGTCTTTCTGAATGCTTTTCCCAAGGCCCCGGGCTGTCTCCAGTTTCTGTTTCATGTCAAAAGGGAAAATACCAGCCCTAGTGCTTCACCTTGGACTTAAATCTACAGACATTTTTTTCCATTCAGGGCAGAACTGGGAAAGAGAAACACAAAGTGGAGGAAAATTTGCATTTCATCCAAATTGGCATCAGAAACCATGAAGTGGATTCCATACCCCACCCTGCCCAGGCCCTTCCAGCCCAGCCTCAGTGGTGGCAGCTGGCTGCCTCCTAAAGGCTGCAGATGAGAAAACCCTCCTGCCCTAGGACACCGCCAAGGAGGAGCGCCCAGCAAGACTTTGGAGAGCAAGAGATCGCTACCCAAGAAAGACTGGTGTGGGCTATGATCCCAAACAGGTCCGCGTTGTCCTAAAGAACAAGACACAGACCATCAGCCCTTGGCAAAGTGTATCTGATGCCCTTTATCTCCCCTTTCCTTCTCACCTTGCTCGCACCCCCGCCTGTCACTGGGCCTGGCCCAGGAGGGACATGACCATCTGGTTGGCCTGGATATGCTAATGCCTTCATGTGCTCTCCCCCTCCAGTGGATTAAGACTCTTTGCCTAGAAGAATCATCTAAGTAGTCGCTTCAGGATACCAGAGACATTTAGGAACGAGAAGCCCTACTTGAGACATATTCATGGCCAGACTTCAGCCAGAGGGACCGTCTGGTGACTTCCATCTCTGCCTCCTGATTCCTGCCCTCCACTGTCACAAGTTCTTGCCGGGCTCATGACCGTGGTCTTGTCCCAGAGAGGCATTACTGCACCTTTTGAGTGCTTGCGGGCCTTGCTGAGTCAGGCCAGCTCATTTTCACTCCTTCAAAGGGCCACCTTGTCACCACCTTGTCAGCCTCAAGGGGCCTGAGTTCCTGTCTTCTGTGAAGTATAAGACACTGCACACAGGTGGGGGCTGTTAATATTTCCTCAAGACACCTGGTAAAAAAAGACTCTGGCGCTGCCCTCCAAAGGCTGATATTTCACAAGAGGATGTATGTGGCCCATTTCAGAGTTCCTTTATCCTTTGAGCAATGTGTTTTGCAAGGTAGGCATGCTCGTCCTGGGGACAGAATCATCGGAAAGTGGGTAACCTCTTTATAAACTCCCTTCTCAGAAAGAGCTTTCCAGAGTTGGCTAAACTAAGCTAATACCCCAAATAAGTTCTTGCTCCCTGCCACCTCTCTTCGAGCCACTCTCTGCCCTCCCCACCCTACTCTGTGACCTGAAGGCATCTCCCAGGCACTCCCGCCCTCTGGCTTCAGGCTGGTCTGGCCAATGAGAAGCACAAGAAAGACACCAGAGCATATGAGAAAAGAGCAGTCGGGGGTCTTCTTTCCATGCCTGCCAGATGTGGTGCCATTGTCCCGCCAGTAGCGGCCATGTCCTTGCATGACCGCGATTTCCAGCTCATGGTTCCTCCTTCCCAGCTCCCACTCTCACTGTGCCCCGAGGGCACTACTTCTTCCCTACGGACCCAGCTGGCTTCCATTGCTAGCTCTGGGAGCCTCAACAGCCTTGCTGGCTCCCTTGCCCTTGATGAAAATGGCCTACCATAAGGTCTTCTCAGTGGGTCCATCAGTGTAGAATTCCACTTGCTATGGGGATGCAACCGGACACTTGATACCCATTCTTTATATTTAGTCGAGGAAGATATATAGAGAAAACACAAAGCTTCCATGGTTGGTTGGTCCCTTGCCTCCAAGAGTGACTCTCTCCAGACCCATCCTAAATAGGCAATCACCCTTCTCGTGTTACAAATTCTTCAAGGGACAACATAATTCTATTGTCCAGAGGATGGCACGTGATGCTGAATCCAGAACAAGGGGGCTCAGAATCCCTCCACCCTCAACCTTGGTCAGGTACTTTGCTCTCATTCCCATCAACAAAGAAGAGGCAGCTTTTCAAACCAAAGTGGGCCCATCTCCTTAAGCGCACATGTGGATAGTAGAATGGAGGCAGGTTTCAGCGAGTTGTTGTCTCTCAGCCAGCCTATAAATCAAGCACTAATCCCCATTACTCCTCCTGGCTCCAGGATTAGTATTCCCTCCTGGACTCCACGGAATGTCTTTTGCATATTGAAGTCATTTTGCTCATTGCTCACCCTTCCCTGAGTAGATGCGGAGGCATTTTGTAACTGTCAGTGTTTTGACAAAGTATGAGTATTTAATCATAGCCCCATTACACCCTCCCCACCAGTACACGTGGGCTTGCTGGTGCCTGCTGCCAGGGGCAGGACAACAGGCAGGGAACAGGCAAGCTCTGGAGACTCCGGGTCCCGGCAGGGAGCTGGGGGTGAGCTGAGGAGGTGGGGCCCTCCCTCTTACAAGACCGTCTACCCAGAAGTGCATTTGCCTTCACTTCCACTTCAGGAAAGGAATGCTCGGCCCGAGCGAACGGAACCGAGATTAACTAGGACAGAAAAGACCATCTTGTTCTTTTCCTTGCCTCTTCTGGAACTAAATCATCCTTGGCAGATGGTGTTTCTAGCCACGGTCTCCCTAGGAAACCTCCCCCAGTGCCTAGCAACCTTCAGCCCTGGGGAGTCCTTGCTGTGGTCTAGCTTAACACCCAGGACGCTCCCGGCCTCAGGCATCCATACTCCTCTCTCCACCAGACCTTGCTGGAAGAGATTCTTGGAGGAACCCTCCCAAGAGCGTGGATGCCATAAGTCCGGTGATTCCCTCACTGGGAGCCCCTGGCCTTTGCCCCAACCAATATGAGGCCTCCCACCCCCTCCAACACTCCCCCAGCTCCCCAGCCCCCCAGGCTTCCCATAAGCATTTCCTTTGCAGCCACCTCCAAACTTCCCTTTCTTAAAAAGAAACAATTTTCCGAAGCCCTGGGAGTTAATCCATGAAATCCTCTGGAACAAGAACAGCTGGCTTGGGCCCTGGATAAGTCGATCAACAAACATGCCAGAGCCCGGCAGGGTTCAAAGTGTTCTTTGTTCCAGCCACGGAGCTTGGATCTGCCCAGATCCTGCCAGTGACCCTCGGCCTCTCCAAATCTCACCTCACGGGCTCTCCACCCCTCTCCTGCCTGTACCCTGGAAAGCCAAGTTCCCTTCAGAGGGACAAGGCATCATTTGCCCTCACAGGCTCTCGCTCTTTCAGAAGCTACCTGATCAAAACTTTTGGAAGCAAGTAAAGCTTCAGCACCAAATGAAAACCAACTGGTCCCCTGCAAAAGCCACAGGCCGTTTAACAAAAATAGAAGCCCCATGCGGTTGTTATTCTGGAAAAGAATCAAAGACCCCCGAAACCTGTTAACCTGCTTCTTAGATGACACAAGGGGCAAAAAAAAAAAAAAAAAAGGAGGAGGGTAAGGGAAAAAAAAAAAAACCCCAAAACAAAACCAAACCAAACCCACTCTTCGTTTTACGTGCAATCGAGCCTGAACGGTGTCAGATGTTTGGCGAGCGCTCCTTGACCGAAAGAACAGTCAGGGAAACAGGGCCGGCAAGACCAGCCAGGCGCCAAGATTTCCCAAGAATCATTTGTGGGGGGGAGACACCCCTCCCAGAAGTGCCACACGGAAGGAATTCCAGCGTGCTGTGCTCCTTGCTTACTGCCGCGGGCAGTCGGAGACATTCCAGTCCCCCCACTCCCCGGACAGGGCAGGAGCACCATGTGGGCTGCCAGGCCAGAGCTCAAGACCCTCCGGTGGGAAACAGCTTCCTAGATGCTTTCAAGCTGGAACTAGCAGTCTTTCAACTTCTTTCCCTCTCTGAGCCTCAGTTCTGCATCTGTAAAGAAGGCATTGCAACCCCTAGATTTTGAGGGAAATGTATTTTTGAGGATGGAATATGGTGCATCCGGTTGGTTGTTCAGTTGTTTCCTCTGTGGACCGTCCGGCCCACACCCTATTGCCAAACCTCCCAGAAATTGGTAGCAAGTACTGTACAATGGGCCTTATCTCACCGTTCCCTGCTGTGTGATCTTGGGCACATCGCTCAGCCTCTCTGGGACTCTTCTATTCATCTTTAAAATGGGGATAATAACTCTATAGTACCTAATTGGTTTGGTGTAGGGGGCTAAAGGAAGAGTATGAGTCAGACTCCTAGTCTCCCCTTACTTGATGAATATTTCTTGAGCACCTACCGTGTGCCTGGCACTGTGCTGGGTTTCAGGAAAAATCCAATTCAATAAATTACAGATGCCCTTGTTATTATTATCAGAAACCAGTTGTAGTATTATCCTTCAAGGTACAGATGGGGAAAGGGAACCTCAGAACAGTCAAGTACTTTCCACCAGGTTGCACATCAAGATTCAAACCCACACCTGCCTAGCTCCATACATGACACTGTTTGATATGTGAACTCCAAGTCTCTAAGTCTGAGTGCTTTCACATCACATCCCCAGATACCCACAGCGTTTCTGGAAGTGGGAGGACCTTGCTAAGACCTCCTTTCTGCTTACAGGGAAACTGAGGCCCAACATCACTCCCCCAGCATGCCAGGGCCGGGTCTGTTTTCCCTACACTGCAACCACACCAGCTACAGCCTCTCTCTTGGAACCCAGTGTGACTTCCCAGCTCAATGAACCATAAAGGGAGAAGGGGGTGCAAGCGTATCAGGCCAGCCCCGGCAGCACCAACCTTGAGAGCTGCTCGGGCTGTCTCACAGGTGAGAGCGACCCCTCGGAAGGAGCATGAGGGCAGGTGTTGGTGGCCCCCTGCTGCCTCGCTGGGTCAATCTGCACAGCTTAATTACTTTCCGGACCTGGCCGGTTACTACTGTGTCCAAACTGGAGCTGTATGCAGGATAACAAGGCCATATGCTCCCGACGTCAGCCCTCCCAGCACATTCTCAGAAGCTAACCAGCCCAGAGGCATTATTCTGGAGGTAGAGGAAGGGGAAAAGTGAGGCAGCTTTGGGGAAAATGAGGGCTTTGGGGCTGGGAGAATGTGCTTCGTGACTCCCACATGGTGATCCGCTTGCCTGCCTCTTCCTCCTTGGCAGCCTGTGTTTTCTGAGCTCTTTGATAGTGGGATAGGAGAATTGCTACTCTGTGTCCACAGAGCCCGAGGATGAGGCATTTATCTCATCAGATTGTTGAGATACAGTGTGGGTGTTTTGATGTCATTACCGCGAGGATAGCAGTGTGCAGTGGAGGGGAGCAGAGATCCCAAGATAAATAACATGGGATCCTTTAAAAAGACACTAGGAACAAGACTATTGGCAGTGTGTCTGAGCCAGAAGGGACCCCAGGGATTGCGGGCCAAACCAGCACCCCTTTCAGAGGAGACAGAGTCTGAAGGCAAGTAAGAGAACTTGTCAGCTTCACCGAGCAAGAGGGGGACAGCCTAGGCCCTCCCTCTCAGGTTCAGGCTCATTCCACTGCCCCAGAGCCTTGAGTTCTAGAATCTCCAATGGAAGAAAGATGACAGGGGAGAAGCATGCCTCACTCTACATTTATAGGCAAGAGAGTCCCCTGGGAGGTGCTAGTCAGCAATCACAGAAAGAAAGAGGTTTGAAAACCTATAAAGAAGGGACAGGAGGAGAAGGATGTGGTGGGGATTCAGGAGTCCCTGATCTCACTCACATTCCCCCTCCCTCACCGCCCAGCAGGAAGCTGAGGCAAAGCAAGACCCAGGGACATCACCTTCCTTCCTTGCTTTGAAAGAACGCGTCAAGTGCCTGTGGGTTCAGGGGGGTCCAGGCCTGGGATCTCCCCACGAAATAGGAGTAGAACAAATGCTCATTTGGCTGGCTTCAGCTCTGTAAGCTTGGAGCTGTTGACTGGAGGGCATGGGGCCGGGAACTCTTCACCTAGAGAGGCGGATGGACAATCACGGTCACCAGCAGTTCAGTTCCCTCCTAAAGCCTGTGTGAAAGTCAGAGTCACTCTACCCACTTCCAGAAGGGCCAAGAGCCTCCCACCAGGCCAGCAAAGATGCTGATCTTCAAACTCACTGTCCTAGAATCCGTGGTATTGTTGCTTAATTCACCAGGTCACTTGAGGGTAGAGATGACCTCAGTTCATCAGGCAGGCGTCCTGGAGCTGATATTTAAGGAGAAATCCAGACTTAAAGGCAGTCAAGAAAAAGGCAGCTCAGACTATTGCAAGGAGAGAGGGATTTGCAGAGAACAAAAGGGACCAACGTGTGGGTGTGGGCAGGCCAGAAAACACAGCTCTAGGATGGGGCAGGAGGTGGATGCTGACAGATGAACACCACGCTGGTGCAGAGCTAACTCTCTGCCCCAGTGCAGACGTGGGGAATAGCAAAGCCAAAAGAGGTGCCATCCATTTGAAGAAAAGTCTTTCTTGAGGAAGTACTAACTGCCAAGGAATCCATGTCTCATCCGATGGAATGGTCGCATTGCCAAAAGGGCTGGGTGACCTCAGGGCTGCCAATCATCCCCTAAACCCTGATCTGGCAGGGAAAAGCCCATGTGGAGGAGGGTTGGGGAACAGGAAGAACTATGAGCACACAGCACATTTGGGAAGGTGCTCTCTGCCTGGCATGGATACTAGGGTTCAGTGATTTGCCCTAGGTCATAAAGCTTCTAATTTGGACAAAACATGTGATCTCTCTGGAGCTCAGTTCCCTCATCGGTAAGGAGAGAGGCTTGGACAGGATGCTCTTTTTGTCAATCCTGACATTCTGCAGGTTTAATCCAGAACTTCTGATCTGCCAACTCCATCTCTCTGGACAATTGCAGTCATCTGAAGACAGTCCCAGAACCACAGTACCAGAGGACTGCTCTGGGAAAGGCAGAGCCTGGATCCTCCCCAGAAGCCGCCACCCGCCCTCCTGCCCCCGCGGAGGCTCTCCCAGAGGCAGCCCCTATCTTAGGAGACACCACGATAAACTGCATCCATTCCAATCCCATCAGGGCCTCGTCCTTCCTGCCCATTCCCTGGCAGTCAGCCCTGTTTGAAGGAAGGCTTTCAACGCTGTCTCCTGCTGCCCACTAGGGAGCACCAGCAAGGAGGAGGAGGAGTGGATGACCCCAGCTGCTCGCTGCTCTTTGGGTTGAGGCTCGGGGTTTGAGGCTAGCACTAAGATGCCCTGTCCTTTAGCATTTGATCCCAGGAGTAAGACTGGTCTACACAAGAGTTGCCATTGTTGCTCTCTCTCTTACACTTCTCAGGTCATTTCTCTGATTTCTCCCTGCTGCAGCCTGGGACTCTCCAATCACCCTGACCTATTCACCTGTATATCTCAGACTAAAAACATCCAAAACCCAACACCTGAACTTCGCTCAACTCTCACCCATGCCCTGCCCATCTCAGATGCTGGCTATCTCCAGCCTTCCAATTGCCAAGACATGTAAGGTTGATCTTTAAGCCTCTTTTCTCCCACACCTAAGGTTCAATATGTCAGCAGATCTTTCCAGCCGTACTTCTAAAATATATCAAGATTCCAGCAACTTCTCTCTGCCTCCACAGTAATCACTCTGGTCCAGGCCTCCTGGATTACTGATCTAGCCTCCTGACCCATCTTCCTGCTTCTTCCAGCTCCAGCACCCTCCCCTTCTATTCCCTTTAAAAACATCATCAGATCATGTCGCTCCTTTGCTGAAAACCTTCTATAAGCTTCACCCTTCACTCGGAGTAAAAGCCATAATCATCACAATGACCTATAAGGCTCTCAGTGTTCTTCCCTAGTTCCTCCTCTTACGGACCTCATCTCAAAGAGCTCACTGTGCTCCAGCTACACCTGCCTCCTCCCTGTTCCTCAAACATACTCTCAGCATCGGGTCTTTGCACCTGCTGTTCCCTGTGCTCTTGAATGCCCTTTCCCCAGATATCCATTGGACTCACTTCCTTAACTGCCCCAGGTCTTGCCTCAAATGTCACTTCTCAATGAGACCTTCCCTGACCCCTGTTTAAAATTAGAACCCCATCCTGGCACCCTGATCCTTCCCTGCATTAATTCCCTCTCTGTATCTAACCTATAATATGTTTAACTCTTTTTTGCTTTGTTTTCTCCTATTCTTTATTTTCCTTCTTCCACGAAAGCGGGAGCTCCCTGAAGACAGTTTTGTCGGTTTTATTCACTCACATGAACAACGGATGTATCATAACAAGTACTCAACTGATATTTGCTGAATGACTATAACCCCTCCCCTGTAGGTACACAGAGGATCCTTAAAAAGCAGGGGCCAGAAGCCAGATCTGCCACATGTTTCTGCTCTCCTATATGCTGTCACTCTTTCCTTCTCCCGCTAACTTTCTGGACCCTTAGCACTTGTTTCACATTTTAGACATGCTCATCCCTATCCTGAGCCTGTGGGGCATCCCTGTGGTGGCTGGCCGTCTCCCTCCATGGGCTCCAGCTAGCTCTGACTCTGCCACCCACAGAGGCCGATCTGCTAAGACAACAGGCACCAGCTCCCACCCTTCCTCCTCGGCCTATGGTTGCGCACCACCGCGGCTGGTGCCCAAGACACAGGTGTTGGCCACAAGAAACACTGCTACCGCAATTGCCAAGTCCGAGGCTGCCTCTGATTGGTCAGTGTTCCTATATTCTCTCCCTTGGCGGCAGATGAGGGAGGAAACAGATTGGGAACTCAAAACACACCAGGTGTTTAATAGATGGCTAAGTGAAAAGGGTTTCCAAATTACATGCCAACACAGCAGCTTGCTACAGCACTCAGCCCACTGCTTGCATTATGGCTTTTGGACTCAAAGAAAGGCCAAGGGAGAAGTGGTTGGGAGTGCCAGCTGATTGTCACGTGGTGCGCGGGTCTCCCGCTGGGAGGACAGTCGCGGGCACCTGGCCATCCACTAGGTTGAGCTGTGCAGTGTCTGTTTCCACAACTGTGAGTCCTGAAAGCACAGCACTGGGGCCCTAGGCAGGGCTCTGCTGGGCCTGCCCATTCCATGCTTCCCTGACTCTGCCCTAAGGCAGAAAGCTCAGGTTCTTCTCCTGGCCCTGGCTCTGACCTGCCTCGAGACCACACCAACGTGAGGATGCCAAGAAGACAAACGAGATGATGGAGGGGCGAGTGCTTTGCTTCTTAGGAGGAAAGGCCTCTCTATGACGCCCACGTCACATCATCTCCATATTAGTCCATGTGCACAATCCTGGCGCCACTGCCTGAAACACATCCAGGCCCTTGCAAGGCTCTCGCCGGCCAGACGAGGTGTCACGGGATGGCTCTGGGGCAGCAGCAGAAACACCTGCTGGCTCTGTGGGCTTATGCACACAGGAAGCAGGAAGCAAAGGCCCACTTCCTTCTAGCGTTCTGCCCCGATGTGCAGAGAAACTATCTCTGATGCTGTCCCCTAGCTGATGGGGACGTTTACAACTATAATTTACTATTTAGTTTTTACCATGTGCAAAGCAGTATACTACACTCTTCTCATGACTTTTTTTAACACAATGGTTCTCAAAGTGTATTGCAGGGAACCCAGAAGGGTGGCTAAGAGCCTTTCAGTGTGTCTGTGAACTCAAAACTATTTTCGTAGTAATTCTAAGACATTATTTCCTTTTTTCACTTTAACAGTCTCACACTGGAGTTTTCCAGATACTGTGTAACCACACAACATGTGACGTTGCATCATATTGAGTGACAAAGCAGATACTGGAATCTGTCCTCTGTTAAGGCAGACATTAAAGAAGCTCTTTAAAAGGTAAAGTAATGAAATTCTTCTCACTTAATATTTTATTTTAGAAAACAATTATTTTTCATTTAAAAGATGTTAACATGGGGGCACCTGGGTGGCTCAGTGGGTTAAGCCTCTGCCTTCGGCTCAGGTCATGATCTCAGGGTCCTGGGATCGAGCCCCACATCAGGCTCTCTGCTCAGCAGGGAGCCTGCTTTCCCCTCTCTCTCTGCCTGCCCTTCTGCCTACTTGTGATCTCCTCTCTCCCTCTCTCTCTCTCTGTCAAATAAATAAATAAATAAATAAATTTTTTAAAGTGTGGTTGGAACACAGCTCTAGCAGGTGCGTCTCGTAGGCCACTGTGCTCAGCACAGCAGGAGTCCATGATCTCACTGAGAAGCAGGCATCCTGCTCTCCTCCGGGCTGACTGAGCTGGCAGGAACAACGCTCCTGAGATGGCTGCTTTCTTTGGGACACGAGTGTGCAACCTGGGGACGCCAGCTGGGAAAGAGGAGTTCTTGGAGTATGACATCAAAACACCCAAGAAACCAGGAATAGAGCTTACACTGTTGTTTACCTAGGCTTTTCCCACTCAGTTTTTAAGAACATAAATTGGCTGATTTTTAATAACAACATTTTTTAAAAGTACAACTCTTGCTCTACTTATATAAAGAATGTTACACACTTAGATCTGAGACAGTTCTTAATCCAACACTGCCACACAGAAGACAGGCTTCCCAACCACTTCCTGCTGTCAAGAGACCCTCAAAAATTTGGTCCTGCTCCTGGCTCTCTCACTGGAACACTTCAGAGAACCTTATTTCCGGTCTTTAACCACTAATTCATGAAGGGTTTTTTGTTGTTGTTGTTGTCATTTGTTTTTTGGTTTGTTTCTTTTTTGGTTTAAGACAGAGACATTAATTTTCCTCATTAGCATTTTTAATTCCTTCAGAGATGTTTTAACTCCCTGCTTCCTATCCAAATGAAGAAGTGGCTTCCAAATGATGTTGCTTTAGGTCACAAACTTCAGCCTGCACTAGAAAAACCTGGTGTGCTTGTTGAAACACACATTGGTGGGTTCCAAGATTGGGGGTGGGGTCGTTTCCCATTCTGTCATGTGGGGCAAGACATTTCTAGTAGGTTCCCAGGTGATTTTTGATGTTAGTACAAGACCACATTTTGAGCTTTAAGCAACCTTTCCTGGCATCTCCATGGCCCCCAATTTTTTCCCCCTTCACACAGAAAAGAAAAAACCAGAACGTGAAGGAAATATTGAGCTGATTTCCCTAAGCCCATGTAAAACACCTCCCATTAGGAAAAGCCATTGTTAGTAATCATGCTCACTCACGAGTATAATTTCATCTCCACCAATTTTTGGAACTTAAAAGCATATACAAGTTAATTTATATTGAATTCATAACATTACTTTATTAATTCAGCTCTCAGTTCTACTTTTTAAAAGGGCTTTTTGCCTCTCTTCCTCTTCTAAAACCTTAAAAATTCATTCTAATGGAACAAAAGTAACCAGAACTTGAAAAAAATATGACTTCCTTTTAATTGGATGATGTTCCCGCATCTATAATAATATGTAGGATAGAAAATAATAAGTCTCTTAAAATACGAGTCATGTGAAATTGGGAGGGAAGTGATTAAAGTGGTAATGGGTCTTTGGACAAGACAGCATCATGGATAGAAAGAGTCTTAGAGTTCTAGTGACTACACTGAGCAGGGCTCAGAAAAATCTATTTTTATGGACCTCAGTTCCATATATGTAAGATTAAGGTAATAGAGTCTTCCTAAAAAGACTGTTACGATATAACTAGAAGTACTTGTTTTATCCCACACCATTTTTAAAAAGGGACTTGAGAGATTTTTAATCCCACATTTAAAAAAAAAGACAAAAATGACAATTATCAAACATTAATAAGTAAATTTTTAAAGTATACCAGCCAAAAGCATAGTACAATTATTCTGACTAATCATAAATGCTGGCCCAAGTTTCCTGGCAGCTAATCCAAAGAAGGAAATTATTATGTAACTTGCATATCTCATTAGTTGAGAGGTCGACTGCTCAAAGCAATTGAGATAATGTATATAAAAACTTTTAGTACATAACCAGAAACCAGATGTCATTATTAAGGTTCAAGGCAGAGGTGAGAAATGAGAGCTTCCTCTTAGTTGGGGTAGGGCAGACCCAAACACATCGGGTAATGGCATTGAAGGCCAACCCCACCCACATCTTTTCTCTCTTTCCTTTGGCTTGATTCTCAAAGAAATTTCTGCCTGTGGACCGGGAATGCATTGATAGAAGGCAAACCTAGGGTTCTCTCAGGAGAAAGCTAAGAGTATAATGTTAATCGAACCAAGTGAAAATGCCATCTTTGTAGGGCAGAGTATCAAATATCAGTGATTTCAGATGGTTGAGCCTAAGGAAAACAAAGTGCAGGAAGAGGAGAAATGAGGGGGAGGGAGGGGGCAGGTGCAAAGAATGTACAATTTCAAGGCCTTCTTTGCAGTTCTGAAGAGTGTGAAAGAAGTCCGAAGATTGGAGAGGTGGGACTCACTGAGCACCTCACTGCTCGAGAGACTGGGAGAATGTGGCAGTGGAGAGATCAGGGACAAAGGTTCTAGAAGAAACCATGCTCGGGAACATGCTAGGGCAGAGCTGACTTGTTCACCAGACCCAGTTCCCTCTCCCCTGGGTGCTCAGGGTGACTACCTTTCCCAGCCTCCTTTTCAGACAGATGTGGCCCCATGACTAACCTTGGCCAGTGGAACATCCGTGGAAGTGACAGTCACCACTTCCAGGCCTGACCCATCAGAGTCACTATGATCCTCCCTGCTCATTCCTCTGGCTGACTGGCTGGTTGGCTGCTGGAGGTCACCTCCTTGGAAGCCACTCCCCAAAGATGGCAAAGTCTTGATCCCTCAATAAATAAGGAGCAGAGCGACCCCCGAGTCCCTGACTGGACTTAGTGAGTGATAAGTAAGCTTCTGAGTGAAGCCCCTGTGATTTCAGAGTCCAACTGTTACTCAGCTTACGTAGTAGAGGAATGGGTTGACGAACTGATGTTCCTGTGCCCACAGAAAATAGAACGGAGCTAAATAGGGGGGAAACCTGTTCAGTATTGGAAAAGATAGTGTCCTGGTTCCCAAACCCCAGAACACCTCAGAATCATGGGTGGAGCTTTTCCTCAATACAGATTCCCCTACACCTGCATCTCTTGAATTTCCCCAGGATACCTCAACTTCTTTAACAGGTTAGGATTCTGGTCAGCAGGCTGGAATCAGAGGCTGTCTGGAAAAGATGTGCCTGCAACTCTGTCCCCCATCAATGTCTTTATTTCTGCATGCCTAGGAACTTCACTCGCCCTCCCTCTGGGCCCTTCATCGTCTCCTCAATAACTGGGTAACTGGTGTGTCTTATCAGCCCAAGAACCCTGCAAGCTCATCAGGGGCCAAGATTATAGCTTTTACATTTCTTTTTAGAACAGCATGAAGCTAGGCAGGTTATAAAAGCTCAATCAACACTTTAGTTCATTTGATGCGAGCATTTTCCATGTGACCAGAACAGGGGGTTGCGAGGAGGACTTCTAGCAACTGAGACATGGGAGACTAGACTTAGCAAAACCATTACAAGTGTATGTATCATTCATTTTTAAGACGCCGGTGTGCTCAAGGCAGTGATCACTTTTCGCTTTGACAGCGAAGACGGTCAGTTATCAAACTTTAACACGCACAAGAATTATGAACCCTATTAGAATTGTAGGTTCCTGGGATCTACCCCTCATAGTCTGACCCAGTAGTTCTGGGCGGGATCCAGGAATCTGCATTTGTGACTGTCCTCCTCCTGCCCCACCCAAAATCCTAGGCAAGGGGCAGGGAGCAGTGGGTGTGATTGTTAACATCTGTGAGGTGAGGTCAGGGTCAGGCCTATCTTGTTTAGTATTACATCCACAGGGCCTACCATTCGGCTCCAGTCACAGGAAAGCCATTAACTATCTGTTGAATGAGGACACTCATCTGTCAGATTTATCCTAAAAATGCCCTTCCTCGAAGAAAGGAAATGAACTAGGTGACCCCTCTGGTTCTCTGAAGGCCGCCAGCTCACTCTCACAGACTTAGTAAACTGGGAAGCGCGCCTCCCAGATGCCTCAGACCCATCTGCTCCAAGTTCTAATTGGGGAGGCCGACCTTCTTTGATTGGCACTTCCCTCTCGTTCAGCCAGAGACCATCTGTACCCACCACCTCCTCACAGCTCAGACATCCCTACTTCTCTGCTGGGGTCGAGAGGCAAGGGCATTCGGAAGTAGGTCCAGACCTGGAGGGAGAGCCTGCCTCCCACACCACAGGATGACCCCAGGACAGTCTGCAAGCCCTGCCCAGGTTCTCAGGGGAGACATCATCCAGGGACTGATGGTGTCCTCAGAACAGGGCTTTGTTCCTACGGCAGAACGTGAGCTCTTGGTTCTGCCATTCTTCACACACCCTCGGTACCTCAGTAAAACCAGTAGGTAGCAAGCATCTTTATCCTCATTTTACAGATGGCAGAGAGAGGAAATCTGACTTGCCCAAGGTCACACAGCAAGTCAGCTGTGAAGCCGGGGAAGGCGTCCAAGTTCTCTGTGTCCGCAGCGACTACTTTTCCACAGCCAAAGTACCTTTAGGTCTAGGGGGAGTCAAGGCTGCTTTCATTCAAGGCTGCTGCTCCTGAGTTTTGCCTCAAAGCATACATTCTTCAGCTAAGCTTTGTCTCTTCATTTACAAGACCTTTGGGATGAGTCTCAGAGAGGCCATTCCTCAATCACCAGCCAACATGAAAAGAGGAGAGGGATAACACAAGATCTTTCTCTTGATGGTGGAAAGGAACCTGCAGTCCACAACATGGGGAGTGGGCCATATCATCATCTCCTGAGGAACTTTCTCGACAGACATCTTCTCCCTTCCCCAGAGATTGTGATGAGTCGGCAGAACTAACATCAACCCCTATCCCACAACAGCGCTGACGGCCAAATAACAAAATGGAGCACTTGGACTAGATTTTCTCTTTGCCCTCATCCTCTGAGGTAGATGTTAACAGTCAGGCAGAGAAAAGGTGAGCTGTAGAGGAAACCAGGGCCCTGAACCATCATTAGCACGGGATAGGAGGCAACGCACGCCTGCATCAGTTTACTGCAGCCTTGGGGGAAAAGACACAAGAGAAATGGGAAGCCACCCATTCCTGAAGCTGCCTGGAAGGCCCCCGAACCTCCATTCTTTACAACTGGAAAACTCAGGGGCACAGAGTACACCTCCAGAACTAAAACAAAAAAGGAGCCTATTCCTATGTGAGAAAGAAACAAAACAAAAGGGTTGCTCCTGACAATCAGGGGTACCAAGATAAGTAAGACGCGGGCCCTGTCCTCAAGAAGCTTGAGGAGGCGGCACCTGGTTGGCTCAGTCCGTGAAGCGTTTGCCTTCAGCTCAGGTCATGATCCCAGGGTGCTGGGATCCAGTCCCACATCGGACTCCCTGTTCAGTGGGGAACCAGCTTCTCCCTCTTTGCCATTCACTCCGCTTGTGCTCTCTGGCTCTATCTCTCTGTCAAATAAATAAATAAAATCTTTAAAAAAAAAAAACCAAAAAACTTGAGAAGAGTTCTGGATTGCTTTAAGACTCTCTTCTGTATTGATACTTTCCTCCCTGCCAACCTGTGAGCAACTGTCTAGTTGCTAATGAGACAATTTTGTGTCTCAAGTTGTGGGACAGAAAGCTATATACTAACATAGGATACCTCCAGCAACTTTTCCCAGACCTTGTCAGTCTTTCCTTTAAATAAGGCACAGCCAGACTCAGGAGTGCCCAGATGAGGTCAGCCAATGGATACCTGAAGACTCACGACTGTCCGTCTATGGGTCAAACTCCTTCAGACACAAACCCCCTTCCCCGGATGCCCTGGCTGTCCCTTCTCCCTCCTGGCATGCTTCTCTCTAATGGTTCAGAGGTTCTTTCTCTCAAACAGTCCCCTAAAACAGGTGTATGGGATGTGAGGTTTTCTCATCATTTGTAGCTTATAAATCACTCTCAATGAGACAGAAGAAATGGCCTTCAGTTGTAATAAGACAGGCAAGTTTTGGACCTCGGGATGGACTTTCTGACAGCAAGCACTATTTAACTGGGATGGAGGCAACCAAGGAGGGCAGGCATTTATTGATGACCTAGAATATTTGAGTGTGCGACATTTCATTTACTCCTTGATGCCCTCTTAGGCGAGCATCGTTCTTTCAGAGATAAAGAAAGGGGAAAATTCTAACATTTCTATGGCAGACATTCTCAAAAGCAGGAGCCCTAGACTTAGGTTCTTATGAATTCTAAATAGTTCTCTGGAGGGAGAAAAGGGTCCACAGATGTTGTCTTGCCTCCATTATACCCAGAGCTGCTCAGAGAGCCTTCTATAATCAGTGATCGAGGAGGAGTTCTGGGGCTTTGGGTTGTGGCCAAAAACTAATCGTCCTTTCTTCCCTCTTGCAAGTTCAGAACCAATTAAGAAATAAGATATAGGAGACACACAGACTGAAATCAAGCTAAAAGCTTCATTACGAACAAATTCTAAATTGGAGAATGTGGCTTAGATGGGTGGTTATGGAGGACTGCCTGACACTTCACTCCGAGTTAAAGCTACTCAGCCAACCCAAAAGGGGGGCCATTGTAGGATTTCCCCACAGGGTCAGAGCCAGCCCCAGCAACTTGGTGACCTCTTCTTTGGGGACAAGTAGAGTCAAAAGAAAGTCCCAGAAGGGGCTAGGCCAAATTCATGAATCAGACAAGTTACGTCACCTCCCCTGGGGTCAAGGGCATGAGGAGATAGGGAGAAGTGGAAAGTGTTCCTCCCACACCTTCCGCTCTAGGGATGTGGCATAGAAATGCTCTCCTCCCTTCCCGTGGTCACAGAAAGAGTAGAGAATAAAATAAGTGGTACTCCTCTACGGGAGTGTGGGGGGTGAGTATGTCATCCAAGTTTGCAGGTTAGTTTGAATGTACAGGGAGGGCGAAAAGTAGTGTAATCCAAGCTAAGGGACACCCTCTAAGTGATGCCGAAAAGGCCTCCGTAGGACCTCAAAAGATCTTGGGAGGTAAAACAAAACAAAAAAAAAACAAACAAACAAAAAAAAAAAAAAACAATAAGTGGGAATGAGTAGAAACTTACAAAGAGGACAAAAGGGACTTGACTCCCAGTTCTGTATATAAAACATACAGCTGTCCATGTACAAATACCTTGATCCAGTCTGACGTTTGCTCTCAGTAAAACTGAATAATCTTCCGGGGCAAAGCAGGCCTCTACCACCTACGGAGACAACCTTGACATTCAAAGCTCGTCACTCTTGTCCCTGCTTCCCGATGGACAGGAAAGGCTGTCTGTCAGGACAAGCCATGAATCATGGCAGAAGCCTTCAACCCTGCTTCATGGCTTCCCAGCCTCAGCTCTCAGCTTTCTGGTCTTCTCTGCCCTGCCCCCAGCCCCGCACCTCCCACTCAGCACTCTGCCCTCCCCTCCTCTTGCATCCTCTTTCCAGATTATCCTGGAGACCCAAATGTTTGTGTATAATATCAGAGCTGATGATTTGAAGAGGCCCTTGACTGTGGCCAGATCACAGAGGCCACTCTGGATAAACCAGCCCTTTTTTGGACTTTCTTTTTTAGGCAGACAGAATATTTACACACTGGGAGCAGGCCCCGTCAGCGCTCCCCAGCAGATAATACATTCATGCAAGCAGCCGTCTCTGGTGGAAAAAAATCATGATTAATTGGGGTTAGAGCGCTCATTTGAACTGCGGCAGGAGCTGAGCTCCCTCAATTTAGTGGTGTGCGGACTTTTCCTGAACTCCAGTGGATACTTCACAAATAATAAAAATTTTAATGGCAGGACAAACATGGAGTAGGCTACGCAGCTTCACTCATTAAACAACCTCCATGCACCGTGCTTGAGGACTCAAGCTGTTTTATGTGGCAGGCCGCTTTGCCTCAGCCTGCTGCAGATGACAGAATGAATTTTCATGGGGTGTGGAGTTGCAGGAAGAAACAGGTTTCATTAGCCCCGTTGAAGAGATGCAGAAACCAGAGGCCAGGCAAAGGAAGTGACTTGGGGTCAATTCGAAGGGGGTGCCAGGAGTCCGCTCTGAGCCCCACCTCTCACCCTGGCCCTTGTTCCGTTCTGATTCCGGAATTGTTTTCACTTCATGGAGGCTAGAAAGATTCCATTCTCTGCAGAGCTGCAGGGCAGCTGTTTCTGATTATTTGTCCAAGAGAGACACAAAACCAAGAGCATTGTGGTTATAAAGCAATTTCTTGTTCTATCCACCAGAAGTTATGGATATACATTCACAGGGGACTGAGGCTGAGTTTGGTGACACTTGCAATGGTGATGTCTAGAAGGACTTTGCCGAGCCAGGAAGGTCAGTGACAGGGAACTCAAGGGTTGTGGCAGGCCCCTCTGGATCAACCCCCGGACATCTGGCTGCTTCCCAGTGCCCTTGCTGAACTACCTCAACCTCCCTGCTTTGGAAAGCTCTGCTGGAAATCTGCGGGAGTGTCTTCTCTCTCTGTAGCACCTGTTTCTCATGAGGAAGGTTCCAGCATGGTTCATCCAAGCCATTTCATACCGTCACAATTGCAACCTGGATGCTGTTCTGACCAGCCGTCGACCGTCCCCTCCTAGGTTGAACTGCGGTCCCCAAGAAACAGGTCAAATGTACCACATTTTCTGCTGGTGACTTGATCTCCCTGGCCCTCTATCCCCATGGCCTCATCATAACTGGAAACATGCTCCATTTCTTCCTGCACTCTTCAGAAACTTTCAGGAATGGTTTTCTTCTCCCCAGATATTGATGAGGCAAAAATTGCATGATCAAGGAGCATTCACAGACACACACACACACACATCCAACTCAGGGCTTTCCGGAGGGACAGAGCTATTCTAGAGAAGGGCTGAGCTATCTCAGAACAGACTGTCCCTCCTTCTGCTTCACACCGGAAGTTGTAAGGACAGTTCACAGTAGAAGTCACTTTGGTGGGTGGGATGGATTCTTTTCCAAGAAACCCATAAGGTCAGAAAAGCCAGCCGAGAATGGTAGGGCTGAAGACACCATCAAGACCAAAGATTACAAATTCGTTATTTTTCTGGGTAGCTTCTTTTCATCTCCACTGAGAGTGGAACAAACTCCTGAAGCACAAAGAAGTATGGGGCAATGACTCAGTAGACGATGGAATGAGTGCCTGGGGGTATGGTGTTGGCACCACCACAGGAGGCCGCCTGGGGGAGGGAGAACAGCCAGACCGAGCTGAAGACCAGGATGCCGTGTCTGACTTAGCCATTTAACACATGGCCTTGAGTAAGGGGTCAGGCTCTCTCAGCTTAACTCATGGGCACACCATCACCCACCTCGTCCCTTGCCATGAGGATCAGGTGAGTTAATGGAGGTAAACGTGCTCCGTGAACCAGTCCGAGATCAGTTATCATCAGTCACACCCATGGTTCTGACTAAAGGTCCGGGGACAGAGAGGATCTTGGGCGGTGCCTTCCCAGATCCCATGTTCCGTGCATAAGCAGAGGAGTTTTCCGCACAGTAACAAGCCAAGCCCTCCTGATTGCAGCAGTTAGGCGCTGAAGCTGTCCCACATGGTGAGTTCAGTACTGGGAGCTGGGCAGGTGGGGGCAGCAGGCATGCATTCCGCAGGCGACCCTGAAGCCAGGCTCTGTGCAGTGCGCTGTGGGGGCCTGGGTTGGGGGGAAGAGTGGAAATAGGGATGGACAGACACAGCTCTGTCCTTGAGGAATCACAGGGAAGGCAAAGCAGGTGTCTCTGATTCCGAGCCAAAACCCGAGTGAGCCCTGAACTAGACTTTAGGCCTGGCCTTTGTTGGGCAGGTCACTTGAGTGCTCTAAACTACAGGTCCTCAACAAGAAGGGGATGATCACAAGCTATGTGTGCCAGATGCACGGGAGAGCCTAGCGACCACAAACAGTAAATGGTTAATAGTAGTGACAATAGCAAACAGTCTTCTAGCCTTTACTCCGTGCCAGGCATTGTCAAAACCTCTTACAGCCAGAGGTCAGCAAACCTCTTCTGTAAAGGGCCAGGCAGTGAATAATTTAGGATCTGTCGACCAGACAGTCTCTGCCACAACTACTCATGTCTGCTGTTGTAACAGAAAAGCAGCCACACATAATACGTGAATGAGTGAGCATGGCTGTGTGCCACCAAAACCTTATTTACAAAAACAGGTGGTGTTTAGGCTTGTGGGCCATCGTCTGCCAACTCCTGCTTCCCATATATTCGCACCCCATCACCCTGTAAGGTATATTATCCTTGTATACTCATTTCTCAGATGAGAAGGGTGAGGCCCAGAGATGTCAGTTAATTGTTCAAGGTCATACAGCTTGTAAATGGCAGAGCTGGGATTCAAACCAAAGCAAGCTGGTTCCAGAGAACCAGGCTCTCCTGAGAGCCTCCTCAGCATCCTAGGAATTGTAACACGTCCTAAACTCAACAGAGAGGCCAGTTGCACGGGACAATAGTAAGAACACCCCAAACTGACTGAGGGCCCTATTATATGGGCACTGTGCCTGGTGCGTCCCATAAGGGGTCCTCGCAGCAGCCCTGTGAGACCTGTGTTAAAGATGGAGAAACTGAGGTCAAGAGTTGACATGATTTGATCAAGGTCCCAGAGCTGGCAAACATCAGAGCCATAACCGAACCTATGGCTGTCAACTATTAGCCAACTCCTGTCACCTCCATCCTGGGGGACACCATAGCTGGGAGGCCATGTCTGTCCCCTTCTTTGATTCACCTTTGAAAGTGGAGTTGGGTATTGTTCTCTGCAAGAGTTTATACCCCCTGAGGCTTTGGAGTCTGCATGGCATCTATACATGGACCTGGGGATCCTCACACCTGCCTAACCCCAGACAGAAAGGAGGACACGCTTTTGTTCCCTGTTGTTGCCATCCCCTCACCAGCATCATCTCTCGCTTGTCCTGGATGTCACTTAGCAGCACATCATCTGTCAGTTTCTATGGCACCGTGGGCTTAACGTCTTACTTTCAGTTTGCTAATAAAACCATGGGAAAATGGAACACAGGAATGGGCCCCAGCTCCTTCATAATGGAAAGAGATGTTCCCTTGGGTCCTTGGCCCTGCTGTAGAGGAATGTTTCTTGGAAGGACATCATGGACATTCCCAGCATTCCAGCTCTGGCCTCCAAACTCATCTGCTCCTCTCCTTAGCTGGTCAGGAGTTGAGTAGGAAAAGAGACCCTGCTCACTGGTTTTGTTTGTAAGGAAGAGTCCATCCGCTGGGAAGGAGAAATTGAGTGTTATGGACTGAATGTTCATGTGCCCCCTACCCTTCCAGAAGATCATATGTGGAAGTTCTAATCCCGTGTGATGGTATTTGGAGGTGGGGCTCTGGAAGGGAATTAGGTTTAGATGAGGTCATGAGAGTAAACCCCACAGTGGGATTAGCAACCTTATAAGTAGAAGAAGAGACACTAGAGCTTTCTCTCTACCCACTCACATACGCCAGGAAAGGCCATGTGGGCACACCATAAGAAGGAAACTCTCTATAATCCAGGGATTCAGCTCTCACCAGGAACCAAATCTGCCAGCACCTTGATCTTGGACTTCCATCTTCCAGAACCAGAAGAAACAGATGTCTGCTGTTTGAAGTACCCAGTCTACAGCACACTAGGCTAAGACACCAGGAGAATATATGGTATAAACAGAGCACAGAAGAGCTGTTGCTTCGTTACTTTACAAGGAACCAACCCTCCCAGGTTAACTGAGTCTTGAGATGCTATCTCTCCTTCAACAAAAAGAAATACACACACCTATGCACACACAGAATTAATGAGTTAAAAAAAAAGCTCAAAGTAAACAAAGGCACCTGATAATCCAGCTCAACTTTAGAAATAACTACTTTTTTTTTTTTTTTTGAGAATGGGAGAGGAAAGAAGAGTTGTTTTTTTTCTTTCCCCCTGGTCTACAAAGGTTCTCAACCATCTGTCCCCGCTCGGCAGTGGCGACAGCACTGTTTCTGTTTTCCCCACGTTGTTATTTGCTTTGCTCCTAAAATTCAAGTCGGCTTCCTCTCTCTTGGAGAACAAAGAGAAGGAGCAGCAGGTGAAACGAGGGGAAGTGGAAGTAACAGAGAATTCAAGGAAGGACAGAGAAGCTTGGCAAGAGTTCGGGGTTTAAGAAGAAAAAAGAACGAGTGATTAAAGACTTCAGAAGTTTCAGCAAAGATTCTTTTGTCCCTTTGCAAAATCTTGCCATCCTAGTCCACAGGGAACTGAGGAAGAACGGGAAATTGGATCCCACTTTGGCCCCTCACCAGGAGGACGAGGAAGCCCAGAGCTCAGGCCTGGGAACGACGTGGCCACCGGGAGGATGAAGCCCGCGGCCACCCTGCCATGGCAAATCGGGACATTCCATCACCATGTGGCACTGCTGTGCTTTCTCCCGCCCCAGAAATCCCAAGGGATCTCCCAACAAAGGTTATAGCTCATCTTGGCACATGCGAATTAGGTAATTAAACCCACCCGGAATACGGAGGCCAAGAACGAGGGAGCACGGGACTTACGGGAAGAGCGGACACCACATCGCCGACAAGGCAGAGGGGTGTAGGGAGTCCAGGAGTGACCACCCGGGAAAACGCAAGGGTGTCCCCACCTCCATCAAGTGTGCCGTGACTGTGGAAAGAAAGCAAGTTTCTTCCCCGAAACGTATGCTTAAGAAAAGCCTAAAATTGATTTCCAAAATAATCAGGGCGAAAAGGGCAGAAGACAAAACGGAATGATTTAAGGGAAGCCGCAGATTTTTCGGAGTCAAAGGATTAAAGGAAGAAAACTGATGTAGCCTTTCTTAACGGATCATCTTAGCTTTTCTCAGTTTTGAGTGAACTTGGTTCTGCCCCTCGGAGATTATTCCAGGAGTAGGTGAGTGGATGACGGGAGAGCGGCCTGCGAGTGGATGGGAGAGACGGAAGCAGGGATGTGGCTGCTGCTACCCACAAGGCTGTCACTGAGGGAACTGGTCTCCTTGAAGATACCACCTTACATTTCTCTTTTTTTTTTTTTTTTTTTAAAGATTTTATTTATTTATTTGACAGATAGAGATCACAAGGCGAGAGAGGCAGGCAGAGAGAGAGAGGAGGAGGAAGCAGGCTCCCCGCCAAGCAGAGAGCCCGATGCGGGGCTCGATCTCAGGACTCTGGGATCATGACCTGAGTGAAAGGCAGAGGCTTTAACCCACTGAGCCACCCAGGTGCCCCCCACCTTACATTTCTTACGGACTGGGTCACAAACTTCAGGACCTCATGTCCTGCCCCTGGCCGCACATTTGTCTAAAGCGTCCTGGTCACCACCTGCCCTTGGGTGCCCCTTTCCCCCGCCGTCCCATCCTCCAGGGCAAGAACAGAGAGCTCGCGGACACTGTCAGAGCCGCGGAGTCACTCCATACCCAGGATGCAGCGCTGATTTTTAAAAAGTCTCATTACTGGGCTATGTGGAAGAACAGGTGAGGGCAGAGGGTAGTAATCAAAATATAGGTGCAGAAACCGTGCTGGCCAGGTCCTCCTCATCACCGTCCTCACAGCATGTGGGGCCTGGGGCCTGGGGCAATTAACCTAACCTCTTAACTTCTCTGAGCCTCAGTGTCCCCATCTACAAAATGGGGACAATGATAGTATCTATCTCATAGCAAGGTTGTAAGTAATAACTAAACAAAATACCAAATACTCTTAACTAAATACAACTTATATAAATATAATTTATAACTAAATACTAAATATCATAACTAAAGAATTACGAATAGTGTGAGTGTTGGAGGTTCTCCAAATTCATTTCGGGAACGGAAAAGTGGTTTACGGGACAAGGGAAGCCTGGGGATGAGGATCTAACTCATTCTGGAAGCTACCATCCAAAAAGTCTCAGCGAAGCACTATATTCAGCAGATTATTTCTTGGCTCAGAATTCGGCTTTAGTTTCTATGGCTGTAGAACTGGGTCCATCCTCCCCTGCTGGGCACTCAAGGCCTCCAGAATCTGCCCCTTCCTGTCCAGGACTGCTCGTCATGTCCTACATCTAGATATCCCCATCCCAGCTTCTGAACCCCTGACCTCTCCAGCCCCACTTTCTCCTCTTGCCTAATCAGGGTCTATCCCCTCTTTAGGGACCCACACCCTTGAACAGCCCAGCTCTGTCCTCCCGCAGCAATGACTGTGGACACTCTTCATCATGTCGCCATCAGCACAAGGCACCTCCTCTCTTCCTTTCTTTGCCCACCCTTCCTCTCACCACCACATGGGGATGCCTAACAGAGACTCTGGACAGGGAGCCTGGCTCCTATAACCCCCTTGCTACAGGCACATAGCATAGGACAATCACTGTGCTGGGGTCTCCTGCTCACGGAGTGACAGGGTGTAGCCCGTGTTTGCTGGTGGCCACAGTCCCTTGCTGCAACCTCGGGGCCAAGTGCATTTAGCAATTCAGAATGTTTCAGATTCTCAAAAGGTCATTTGTGTCTATACTGTACCTAATAGCACTGCAGATGAAGAACCCCACAAGTCAACCCATTTGTGCCATGAATCCTATAAATAGTCACTCTAAGTGAGTTAAATAAAGACTACACCTACCCTCATGTCAGTTGAGGTCACTTGGCTCCCATGGGAGTTTGGTCAAGTTTTTTGCCAAATGGACAATGATGGAACCTTCCATTTTTCAGAGATGTTCAGATTTCAGAATTACAGGGCTATGAGTCTATACTAGGTGCTATGGGACTTAACATAAAATAAAAACGAAGAGTATAACTGCTGCCTTTAGGAGACACAGTGAGAGGCACGTAAGCTCCAACATCTAGACCAGCCCCTCTGAGCTCAGCAGCCTCGTCTGCGAAACGGGAGGACACATACCTGACCAGGACCGCTTTATCCAACACCCAGCCCATTCCTGGCCAAGCGGCCTATAAGGATTCTTCCCTTTACTCTCTCGTTAGTAAAAACCTCAACCTGGATGGCTGAGTACACGTGTGCTGAAGGATTTTCTCAGGAGAACTGAGCTGAAAAAAATTTATTATTAAAGAAGCTTCTTAGAGAGAATGAGCTCTGAGCAAATCCTTCTACTTCGGTTTTGTTGAAATTGTTATGCTCGGGTTTTGTTGTGTACAAAACAGGAAGAATAGAAGACCATTAGCTTTAAAGTATGCAAACATCTGAAGAATAACACCTCTTCCACTTGGTGTCACAAAGTGTGGGGGCCTCTCCACAAGGCCCTGTGAGCTCTGCCTTGTTTGCTCTTCTTTCAACACTTCCCCAAGACACTTTCATGTCAGAAGACATCAAATGCACCAACACAATTAGGCAATCAGCTCGGCGGTGGAATGGAGCTCCCAGTGAGGGAGAGAAAGCCAGTGGGATGTCAGGGTGGGAGCTCAGACAGAGGCCTCGGGCTCCAGGAAGCGGGGTTTACAGCAGACTGTTTGTTTTTGTTGCTAAAAGTCAAGCCTTCTCTGCAACGTCCATTGTGAAAGGGGTTCCTTTTTGCATAAATGAACCTAATCCCCCTGTTTATTAACACGAAACTTGACATTTATAGCCCAAGTGCTTTACTGGCATTAACCAGTAATCCCCAGCACATTCCTGTGGGGGAGTTCAACCCAAGGCCCCAAGCTGGAGCCCTCGCACAGGACAGAGAGGGCCGAAGGCTCTGCTCTCAGGAGTTGGGTGCTCCCACGACTCACCCCTTCCCCACCCCAGCCTTATACTTGCAGAGGCCTACACGCCAGGACTCTGTACACCGTTCCGCCAAGGTCCAAACAGGGTGGGCAGTCAGTGTGTACTGACTCAGCCACAGTGAGCACAGAGGGGTGGGCGGCACAATCGGGATCTGCAGCCCGGACCTGAGGGGCTGTTTCAGAAGGAGCCGGCTGTCCCCTGGTTTACAGAGGAGTGTCGTGGCTGCCCGGCTGTGCTGAGGCATGGGAGGGTGAGGTCTGTTTGCACCTGGACTTCCCACTCAGGAAACACCTTTCTCTGCCTGGTGAAGAATACAGGCTCTGGCCCCAAGTGCTTCTGTTTGAGGGCGGAGCCGCAACCGGAGTCAACACTACATTCCTAGGCTAGTGGTCATGAGCGAAGCAGGCAGCTAACATTCTGCACAACACACTGGAGAGCCAAAGGCCCCTTCCCAGTGTAATTAATGAAGGCCATAATGAAAAGAATCTTGGAGTGAGTGCCTGACTTGAGAGCGAGGAGGCTGAAGGCCTGAAACAGAAAAGACTTAAGTCCTAGCAAAGAACAGCAGGGATGGATCTAGAGGTAGGGGAATGTCTCAGAACGATCTAGAGACCACACTCCTAAGCACACTGGCTGGAGCTTTTAACCAGTTCCTTGGGAAGAAAGAAAAAAAAAAAAAAAGAATGGGACTTTTATCATCACTCTGCTGAATCTCCAGGTATGTAGAAGTTTAAGCAAATTCAAGATCATTCTTTCCATTACGTCGACCTAGTTGTTTCCCACTTATTTTTACTGTCTTCGTAAAATTTCAGGTTAAAAGGTTCCTCCAGGTACGCTTACAAAGGAACATTTGTGCTGCATGTATCCCATCTGACAACTGCAGAGGGGAATTCAGTGCCCGGCACTGGCATAAGGAGATAAACAGCACCCTTGTGAGCAGTGCTGTGACAAGGGCTCTCCACATGGGGCATAGCATTTGGGCACCCGTTGGTGCTGGGTCCTGGGCAAGGGGAGCAGTATATTTTACTTTCCTCAGCCTTTCGCACCATCATCGAAGGCAGGCTTTGTAAGCCTGGGATTCGGAGGGCCTCGTGGTGAAGAAATGGAGTGAAACAAGAGTGAAACTGCCCATAGCCGAGAATTTCTCAAACACAGGACAGGCTCCAGCATGCCACCGGGCCATTTCACTCCTTGTCTCCCTACCGGGGCATCTGGGATGGCGGCCATCTTCATGGCGGCCGCCACACGTGCTACGCTACACCCATGACCAACGGCTACTGGCTGATGATGAGCAGAGCTGTGAGAATCACAGAGCCACCAGGTCCTGACTGTCTGCAGGCACCGCCTGGCTTTCACATCCCTCTCAGGGGACATCACAGCACCACTTTTTCATTCCTGTCTCCAGTTGCTCACAGTCTGGTCAGAAAAGATCACCACACATCGAACAATCCAAGATCGATCCTGTGCTGTTCAGATGAGTGCGGAAATGTACGGCATCTGCCTTACGCATACTAACCCATGTAACAGCAAGCTTCTCACTCCTTCTTAGGGGTCCACACAGTACCTAACAGCTTATCAAGAAAAAGGATCCCATTCTGTCCAAACTTTTTTAAAAATGAAACAAAATATCAAACCTCAGGAAACAAAAGACCCAAGTACGGGGGCCAGTTCCACCACTTATAACCTGTATGACCTTGAGTAAGACACGTAACCCATCTGAGCTTCAGTTCTTTCCTATTAAGTTAAGAATAAGAACATTTTTCAAGCCTACCACGCAGGATTTTTCTGAGGGTCAAATGAAATCATGCATATGAAAACACTCCAAAATTATAAGCCAAGCAACTGAAAAGGTCAAATATTCCTCCTGCTCCCATTTATAAACGAGGAAATGAAGAACAGAACCAGGACTAGAGAGTACGTCTTCAGACCCTTTGCCAGCGGTCTTCCTACCACATGACGCTGCTTCTCTAAGTTCTAGGGGCACTTGGGATGGGAAAGAGACAGTTGGGCTCCTGTGACCTAGAAGATTCTCTGGACCAGAGGTCACACACACGAGACCAGTGGGCCAACTTGACCTACAGATGTGTTCTATTTGAATAGCATAGTTGTCTCAAAAAAAATTTTTTTTGAGCCAACACTTACAAAGCATTAGTTTTCACCTAAAATCCATATAACCTTTCTTAACTCAGAAGGATTGATGAGAATAAGTAGACATTCCCTCGTGGGGTTAATCTGCTGTAGCTGTACCTTGAGGGAGCCCGCATTCTTGTGTGTCACCTGCATTCTCGTGTGTCACCCGCATTCTTGTGTGTCACGGATGCCTTCATCCCCGACTGTTTCTCCAACCTAGAGGCCAAGTGTCAGAAGCTATTTATCATGATTCTTGCATTGCTGCTTTCCTGCAACACTGGAGAGGAGCATACGTCTATGGGAATGAGAACCCTCTCCCTGCACCTGGCAGAGAGAGGATTCTCACCTGGCTCTGGAAGGCATGGGAGCCTGCAACCTCTGACCTCCGACCTAAAAGCCAAAGAGAATCCCAGGAGGTAAGGAAGCGGGCTAGGAAAAGGGCATGGCCATGTGGTGACCCTGAAGAAGCGGCCTGACTGGAATGAGGGGCTATGTGGATGGGACAGAGGTGGGGCAGAGGACTAGGAAGCTGTTTGGATCAAGAAATGAGGCTGCGTTATGAAGGAAGGATCTCAAGTGAGGATATTGACAGCAGGGGAGCAGAGCATGGTAATATTACCTTTGGGCAGAGATGGAATGGAGGTGCTCATGAGTGAAAATTAGGAAAAATACTTTGCAAACTCATTCATTCGACACAACTATCTTGAATGTTCATTGTGTTCCAGGCACTAGGAATACAGCAGGGGATAAAACCAGACAAAAATCGCTGATTTTATGGCATAGACAGCCAAGCTGGGAGGGATCTTGCCACAAACCCTCTGTTAATGATGCTGCCCATGAGGTGTTTTTGAGGAAGGGAGGACAGACAAATGGAAGAGTTGATGGTTTCCCCCCATAGGACTGTTGAACAGGGAGAGGGGAGGGCCGGGGGTAGGGGAGGGTGGTCAAAAATAATCCGCCCAACACTGCTCAGCCCACGAAAGCACAAAGCAACTCAAAACCCCACTCATTAATCTTCTAAGACATGGGATGAACCTCAGAATTACAGCATAAACAGTGGGCCTGTCATTTCTCTGACCTATTTTTCCAGGCTTCTCACATTGTGTGATTGATCACATGTATATTCCCCCACACAAGTACTCTCTTCTGCTGGTCCGCTCCCTGGCTTGTGTACACACACACACACACACACACAAACATGAGCGCGGATGCACACAGTTACCTTTAAGCTTTTTCAGAAGGGGTCACCTTGACAACAAGAGAGTCTTATGGAATGAGTACTCTGCATTTGAAAAAGGGGAGGAACACACAGTCATAGCTCATGGTACCTCATGACAATCCTTTCAGTTCCATCATGGAGGCGACAGAAAAACTAATTACTGGGGCAAGTGAGAAAAATGACCAAGTATTTCCATGTAAAGTAGAAGTATGCTAAATGCTTTCTTCCTCCAAAGAATGGCCAAGGGCAATGCAGAGAGGAGAAATGTTTGTAATATTTCTGCCCATACGTACACAACCATGAACCATGTCGGCAATAAATGCTGTCCTTCTCACTGTGCTCCTTGGCTCCTTGACACATGGGGGAAGTTTGGCCTCTAGGTCCACATGGAAGTCAGAAAGAAGGCTGCAGTGAGCCTACAAGGAAATGCCTCTCTTCTCCCCACCCCCATCACCTCCTACTGTTAGAAGAGACACAGCCAAGACTGGCTATGTGAACTATGTCTGTCTCTGGCATTATTTAAGAAATCCTTGAAATCCCCTCAAGGATCATTCCAATTGGGTTAGGACATACATTCCCAGTAACCTCTTATTCAAATGCAATTGTAATCCCTGGGAGGAACCTCATATGGGCCAAAACACCCACCGACATGGTGGGATGAGGGGATGTGCACTGTGGAAATCCAGACCTGGTAAGGGCTTCTCACAAAAGGAGGGGAATTTCAGAACAAGAGAGCCAGACTGAGTGAGAGAGGAGGTCTGGGCAAGGGTCCCAGATGGAGGCTCTGGGCTGCCAGAGGTCAGCAGGGTGGATGAGGCATGAGAGAAAAGGGCCACAAGAGGGGTGGAAGAGGAGGGAATGTCGAGGCCAATGTGACCTCCTTTATTATTTGCCAAAATCCAGATATGGATGAAGAAAGTATCTTCTTCCTTTCACTAATACTCATCAGTACCTCTACACAGAAAGGTCAACATCAGTCTTTGTGGCATAGAGACTGAACCCAGTTCTAACACCAGCCTCCAAGACCTTACAAAGTGTCTTGCCCCTTCGGGAGCCATTCCAGCCAGCCTGGGGGCTCAGACCTGAGTGCCCAGGCTGTAACCAGCGCCTTCACTGCAGCCCTGCCTTATATTCTGAGCCCAGGTCAATCATTTTTCCTTTTTTCTTTTTTTTATGTTGCCTACTTCAGTAAAGTTGCAGATGTACCTTCACGTATCAAAGACTCCACCAGAAGACGTCTAAAATGCAATCCATAGTCTTCTTTAACCTTCTCACTTTCGAAAATTGTTCACTATCACTGACTTCAAGAAGGACTATGTTACATTTTTTCCTAAATAGGGGAATATTACCGCAACCACTACCCACCTTTAACGCCAATAAGAAAGCCAGGACTGGAGGGGAGCCTGTCAGTAGATCAGCTGTACAGACTCAGTGTCACTGCTTCTTGGAAGACGACCGACCAAGCGGAGCGAGTTATCATCGCAGGCTCTCTGTGTTTCGTGTAATAATGCCCTAATGATTCAATTAGCATTGATTCTTCAGCAGCAACAATATTTTCTGACTGATCCAGCAATTTAGTGCTCACTGTTGATTGATACAATTCCTATGAGTAATAAAGCAGTTTGAAAGACATGTGTTGAATTCTTCACAAATCACTTTTAAACCCTTTTCATTTTAACTCGATCTCCATTTTCTCCTTTCCCCACCCACCACCCCTGGAGGTCACAAGGGCCCTGTGCTCTGCGTCTCCTGCTGGGCATCCCTGCTGCAGGGTCCTCACGTGGCCAGGTCCTCCCTGGCCCCCGTCTGGGTCTCTTCAGCCTTCGCCGCCCCCCACAGATGCTCGGCGGCTGCAGCCAGAGGAACAGATGGGGCCCAATCGCTGAGCCTCGATGAATGGTACCCGGCACACAGACGCCGTGGAAGCGGCCCAGGCGAGAACCACTGAAGCAGGCTTTCTGAGAGCTGCCCTGGTAACACTGCTAAAATTGGAAAGCAGGCAGGGTGTGTAGGGGGGCAGAGTGGGAGGCTGGTGGGAGAGGAGAAGGACAAGCAAAAACAGAGAAGGGAACGAAAACAGATGATTGGAATAAAATCCCTTACCAGTTAAAAACTGGGCTTCCCAGGAAAACAGCCAAAACACTACGGCTGGCTAGAGAAACTAGAGGCCCTTGTGACCCCAGGGACTGGGCTGAAGGGCGGAGACTTGACCACTCCGTAGGCTCCGTGGTAAACTCATTCTGACACTATCTCCACACCCATAACCTCCTCCTGGCTGTGGCTCCCACTCACAGCCTTTCTGGGGTGTAATACGTGTGGGGGGAAGGCCCTGGGAGGCTAGGGGCAGTGCTGTTGTCCCAACCCTTCCTGTCCTCTCAACCTCCCAACTCTGTCCTGTCTACCACATGACACTCAATGGCCTGTGGGTGGAGCCAAACTGGGTGTTCTGTAGGCAACTTCCCTTCAAACAGTTCTGCTGCTATTCCAGGGCCAGCTCTGATGTCTCGATCTTGACCGTCTCTCTGGCCACTTCCTCCTCGCCTCCGTCAGCAGCTGCAACAGAACTAGAAGTTGTGTCGCCTCCGTCGGCAGCTGCAACAGAACTAGAAGTTGTAATAACAACTTGTGACATCTGAAGAGCCGCTATGTGAGGACTGATGCTACATATTGTTACTTCATGTGATCCTCTTAACGGCCTTCCCAAACAAGACTTTTCTCCACTTTACGGGTGAGGAAATGAAGGTTCAGGGTAGTTAGGCAACTTGTTCAAAGCTATGCCATAAGTTGAGGAGCTAAGCGAGGCAAATGAAAACCTGTGACCTTAAACGCCAGAGTTAGGGGTGCCAGAATCTCCTGGATCATCAGTTCCTATATGTCACCCACAGCCAGAGAGATCTGCTGCTAACTTCACCTCTTCTCTACTTTCTGCAAGTACAACCCTCTTATTCTGCTTGTTGTAGAGAAAGATGGGCAACACCTCTTGACACAGTAACCTTCCACCCAAAGGACCAAGTAATCCAGATCCCATCCCCTCTCTGAGCACAGCCAACCCTTTCCTCTCCAGGGCACTTCGTGGACCCACTGAAGCCCATTCCACATTAACTCGATCCTTCCTGGTCTCCACTGAGCTACTTTTCTGTTTCTGACTCCTAAGCAAGTCAGACTGACTAAGCCCCCTCCAGTCTTCTCTAAGATTCAAAGGGATTTCAATGCAATTCATACTGTACCTCTTCATTTCCCAAATCGTTCACCCTTCACCACCCTTCACCAGTCGGAGAATGTATGATGAGAAACTTCTAGGTCTGACAGACATCAGATTCAACGAAGGAACTGCTCTACTGCTTCCTACAGTCAGTAAAAGTGTATCTTTGCTCCGGTGCCACTGTTTCTATGGGAAGATGACGTCAAGATCAACTAATCACTTGATTACCCCTTCACAGGAAATACTTCTTGGTTTATAGACATAGCGTGCTTACTATCTATACTGGTTACTCTGAAAAGAAATGCTTCTTCTGCATAATAGTTTGCTAGTTTCATGTGCCTGAGCCTTGGTCCCAAACCTGATTCTGTCGGCTTTGATAATGAAGACTAGAACAAAGAGTCTCTGGAAACAGCACCATTGTTTGGCTTTTAAATAAACCTACAGCAAAGAACACATGGACAGTAGCAGCAGTCAAAACTGCATTTATTAATTTTAGGTTTTCAATATTAAAACCAAGCACTGTCACTTTTATACCACTTAAAACGTTCTGGAGGGAATCTATAAGAGTAGAGCTTGGTGGGGGGGCGGCAAAGGGAAGCAGTGTAGGTTTTAATTTAGACTGACAGCAAATTTGTTAATTAATGTTCAATCCAAGGATGCCCTTTCCTGAAGTTTTGCTTTGCAGTAAAAACAGTGCTGTTAGCGAACACTGGTTTCTTGAAGTTTAGATATAAAAACGAAGAATAAGGCGAGTGAGATTAAAAAGCATTGTCTGTACCAGTTCTTCCTTAGGTCACATCTTCATAAAGCCACGTCATTAAAAATGAGGTTCCATGAGAGGCAGGAAGACCTGTCTTTCCTTTCCAGTTGGAAATGTCTCAAAAGAGGTCAACCATTGGCCACTGGGAATTGAGTGCTCAATGTCTCCTTAGAGCCTCAACACAACCCTCTAAAGTGTTTCCATATCTGAAAGGTGCCTTTCAAGAAGTCACGTGGCCAAGCTAATGCAATTGAGTTCATTGTTTCTATCAAACAATAATAACTAAAATCAGCATTTACGTTCCATTGGGTCATTTTAGTTTCTTTTTTCTCAGCTCCATCAAACATTAGGTCATCTCATGAGTCTCAATGGAGAGGTACAGAGTGCTTCTTTGATGATGTCATCCAAATGAGATGGACAAAGTGAACCCACACCATCGTCCCTTGGGCAGTGGAGGCCATGGAGAGAGGCAGAAAGGAAAGAGAGGAAGAAGAGATTGTTCCAAATTATAGAAGGTAGCCTTTTGTCCTAACATATAAAATGAAAACCTGATAAAGCTAGCCACACTTTCACCGATTCCATATACCAGAATTAAGATTCTCCATGAGATGGGGTCTCGTCTTCTCTGGCCTGTTCACTACCGGATTTGCCACATGCCCCACACCACCAGTAAGCAGATAAACCAAAACAGCGAGACATTAACACAGGAAGACTCGGATGTGGTTATCCACCAAAACTCAAACCAGAAGAACAAGAGTATCCCAAGACACTGCAGTATTCTCATGGTGTCGGGCAGTTAGGATCAGGAAACCTGGAAGGCTAACTTTAAGATTCCGGGGAGGGGAGGAGGTTCTGAGAGTCTAGACTCTTCACAGCAAGTGGAAGCTCCTAGTTGCAGGGGTGAAGAGATAGCAGCCTAGTGTAGGCAGGACACCCCTCCCCACATCTCTCTGGAGAACAACTTGGTTCACTTCAACTACTGGCTCTGCTTGGGTTGCTGGGCACACTCAAGACTCAAAGGATGTGGTTACCATGGTGACTCTGCCTCTCTGATGGAATCTAACTTGGCGTCTGATCCCTTGTACGTTGCTGGGGTGTGGATGGGAGAACGGTTTGTAATGGGGACTCAGAAAAAAATAGGACTGAAACTAGCCCAGAAGTACTGAGATTAGCCCAAGAACAAATGAAAGACCACTGGCTACTACACGGAAAGGGAGGACATAATCTTTCCATTTTCTATTAAAGTCCTAGGAAAATTATTTTTTTTAACAAAAATTGATTATTCCCTACTGTTACAGGTCTTTTCTTTGCCAATGGATCACTCATTAAATTCATATTGGTTATTACTCTATTGCTGAAAGAGCCCTCCATTCAAATGCAAGGGTTTCTTCCATAGCCAGTTAAGTGCAGTCTGGCAGTGAAAACCGTAGGATAGTATACTAAGGCTTTGCTGCTTGATGTGTGGACCACGAATTAGCCACATTGACATCAGCTGGGAGCTTATTGGAGCTGAGACTCTGAGGCCACTCCCCAGACCTACTGAATTAGAATCTACATTTTACCAAGATCCTCAGATGATTCACATGCAAATTTGAGTTTGAGCCACACTGATCCAAGGAGCACTATGGATTCTTCTCTGAAAACCCTTGGGGCTGGGAGAGGATGGAACCCATGTGACTGACAGACAGTATGTCTTTGGAATAGCAGGCTGAGGCCAAATTCTGAGGCCAAAATACTTGCTCTCTAATCCTAACTCCAGAAGCAAATGTTTGTGAGCAAATTTAATACCTCCTCAAAGCCTAAAGAGTCCCCTATCAAAAAAAGGGATAATAGTACTACCTACCTTATCAGGTCCTGTGAACCCTGAATGAGTTAATTATGTGTAACACTTAGTTCCAGTCCCATAATAAGCTCTATATATGGCAAGCAGATAGATGGTAGGATGTCCATGAGCTGGAACTGAAGAATGGAGACTAGTGGCTTTTACTTCTCCTGTGCACCTGTCTCCATCTAGCCTAATAGAGACAATTCTTTGTTACTCATTCATGTCTTTGTTCCCTCCCTACCCCCATCTGATATGTCCCTGTTTTGTACCCTATTCCTGAGGAGTCACACAGATAGAATTTGAAGAGTACTACACTTTACCTGATCACAGCCCTAAGTAAATCCCCACCACCCGAATCTAGTGGGCACATTCTAAAGGCAGTATGTAGGAGAGATGGCTGCTCGAGTGACTGTACAACTTCCTGATCTCCTATTTAAAAAAAAAAAAAAACAACCCCAAGCCAAAACAACCCCCCCAAAATAAAACAAAACAAAACAAAAACCCAAAACAAAAAACTCTTCAAAATAAGCCAGCAATTTAAAAATATCTAACCCATGATTTTCTGGGTGAAACAATTAGCCCTCAGTTGCTCCAGCCCTTGGCATCTTCATCCCACAATGTCGGGGTTGGTGCAATGCCCAGCTGCTGAGCTGGGTGAGAAGGGGAGAAAATCTATGCTGGATCCAGGCCGAATGGCTTTCCTGACTTGGTAGCTCCAGATGTTAGCTTGTCATTGTAGAGCAACTGAGCTAATTAGGAATTTCTGTGGAGTCAGAATTCTGAGCAGGAAGGAGGAACTGGAGAATAAGAATGGAAGAATCGCTACCATCTACCATAAACAGCATTTCCTCTCCACATTGAGACGAGGCTTGGAGAGATGGGGAGAGAACCACCCCTTCAAAGAATCATGTGTAGAGACAGCTGACAATGAAAGAGTAGACGTTTGGAAAATTAAGGAATAACCTGTCCTAATTCTTCCCCAGAAGACAGTTAGCCTGCCTCAATCCCATAAAGACCCCATACAGGTCCATAGAAAGGGATACCATACCAAGAAACCACCTTCACAAGGGGTGAAAGCAGGCATGATAGCTATCAGTTAAGATTCCCACCCAGAATCCCTTGTCGCTTCTATTGCCTTGCCTGTACCAAAGCTTCTGGGAGGGGCTTTTCCCTCCGTGCCCTCCACCTCTTGCCAATCCACACTCCCTGTTACTTCTGACTGAAATAGTTAAGCTATGTAGGTCAGCTCACTTAAAATTCTCAAGGGCAGACCACTGCATTATAAGCAGGATGGGGCACACAAAGGTGTTCTCTAAACTGGATTTCATGTATTAAAATAGAGAAACACACAGGCACATACAAATAAAATTTCTGTGAAAAGCATCAACACAAGCACTGAGATAGGCACTAAAGATTCATATTCATAATCTGGCCACTGGTCATCTACCAAGCTCAAGGCTGGAGAATCAGCCACCCTAGATGAATGGCACTATATGCTAAGAAGTGCACACCTAGTTGCCCCTCTTTGACACATCCGGCAAATGGATTCTCAGATGCCTAAGTTACTTTTCAAGGCAAATACCATTGATTCTGTTGTCCTCTCATTTCTAACTAGAGTGCATGACTATCGACTTGACCACAGCTCCACTGTTCCCTTCCTCCCAAGAACAGGTAATAAGTCAGCCATTGCATATATACTCTGCATGCCAAGAACACACGTGTATTTAGTGACACAGAATACTCATAATTTCATGGATCCCAGAAAGGACCAGTGTAGAGAGAACAAGCCTTAGCATCCGTTTTCAGCACTCCCACCTTTTCCAAAAGTAAAAAAGATCAACAGATGCTTCCAGACAATTGGCTCATTTGATAGGATTGTATTGCCCTACCAACAGAAGCCTCTTTGCCAGAGACACCTTTCCGAGCTGTGAAAGAGATTCTTCGTCCATGCATGCTCAAAAAGTTACAGGAAATACTAATAACAAGCCAAAGTCAGAAACACTGAAATAATGCCAGATTGTACTAAACCAGATGGGAAGTATAGGAGGTAGGAGTGGAGATAATGCACATCTAAGTGACCTTAAGTGACTTCACTGCTAATCTCCTTCCATCTGAACCCCGATCCAACTGGATGTGCAGGTGGAGTAGATTAAAGTCAAGTAACAAAGAGTCTTTGGAAACACACTTTTGCCAAAGGGATCATTTTGGGGTCTGAGACCAGTTTGAAGAGGATTCCTATCTCTCCCCAGCCCCATGGGAGAGGGAAGCACTGAAGATGAAGCCCTCTTTTACAGCAAACCTTTCCTCCTTCCTGCCAGCAGACTGCTCCACACAATGACTAAAGTGAGCAGTTAGACACCAAAAGTCGTTTCAAGTCCATGTATGTATCTCCAGCCTCCTTGCACAAGGCCTAAAAGAGTCAACTACCCAAATGTCAGAATCAAGTCTGGGCAAAAGTTTTTAATGATACCAAGTGCTGCTGTGCTAGGGAATAGTCTGTTCATATTCTAACAACTTCTGGATCCAAAATCAAAATTAAAAATCCCTGAGGCTGAATCCCTGAGTTTTTAGAATGCTGAATAATCTTAAATGAGTTCTTATAATGTGCAGTGACCAAAAAAAGGAGTACCATCTCCTAGATGTAATAGAAGACACTGTATTATAAGCTCCTCAGGAGAACATCATGCATATTGTGAGCCTAGCACCCACTGCAAGGCCTGACACGTATTTTGTGCTCAACACATACTTACTTCGTGCATGAGTGAAAGAATAACACTGATTCATGATTTTCTCCATGGAACTTAAATTACCACCAGCTGGGTGACAGGTCCATGGTGACAGATCTTCAAGACCACTGAGACTCAAAGTGGCAGGGTCGCAAATTGTTACTGGCCCACGAAAAGATAAGGAGCTAGTTGACTCACTTTCAAAATGGTAAGATCTCTTCACCAAGGAAATATTGACATAAAAAGAAGTTGATAGCAATGAAGACACCTAGTGCTTAAATCTTGGTTTTTAAATATCATTCTCCAATAAAAGAAATCAGGGCTCCTTGGAGAAGTGTTTGATTCCAGGGCTGAAATAGAAAAAATTTCAAGAAGATTCTAGAGCATCTTATGGTCCAGAAGCAAGAAAATGCTTGCAGGCTGAGGGCATATTGAAGGCTATAGGAGCTGACCTGGAAGAGCCCTCAATGACCAAAGCTAGAACAAGGGCCAAAGCTAGAACAATTGAACAACAAAATAAATAAAAGTAATATTAGATTATAGCCCATAGAATAAAATAAACATGACAATGATGTAAGTTAGTAATTGAATAAAGAAAGAAATGGGGAAGAAGGGATAGCTCTTCCTTATAGAAGAATGCCAATCAATAGATGTAGAGAGAAAGAAGACAACAGAAAAATTAGGCAAACACCACAGTAATAAATGTTGCAGGCAAGATCCACGATGTATGCTAAAATTATAAGCAATAGTTTGAGAAGTAATGGAATATTTGCATAGCCTGAAAATATCTCCCCTAGGATATTAATTAATTGGAAATGGGGAAATAGCAGCTTTATAGTGGAGTAGCTCAATCGACACCACCTTCACCAAGTGATGAAGGTCAGTGGCCCCAGCGAAAACACATTCTAACATCTTTTGCCCCTGTAATGATAGAATATGGAGGGCACATTACTTCTGTGATATTTAAAAGTGATGCATATATTCAGAAAGCAAAATGCATTACTTCAATGTAATGACGAGGAAAGAGACAAACCCAAATTGAGAGGCATTGCCCAAGATAACTGACCTGTACTCTTGTGTCAAAGTCATGGGAAAACAAGGTGAGACTGAGGGATAAGCCCATGTTTTGGGGGGACACTAAGGAGACTTGATGACTAAATGCCATGTGGGACCCTATATTGATCCTGGACCAGAAAAAAAGCATAAGTGGAAAAAGTCAAAGTCTGAGTGCTAATTGAAGTATTGTAATAATGGCAATTTCTACATTTTAATAATTACATGAGATAAAAACATAAAAGGAAGCTGGGTGAGGGATCTATGCACACTTTCTGTGCTATTTTTCAACTTTGATGTAAGCCTAAGAATATTTCAAAGAAAAAGTGGAACAGGGAGAAAAAAAAGTCAGGTAAACTAAGCAGTGTTTATAGACAGAGTTGATTTACACTCTGCTACAAGCTCATGATCTCACCATGGGTTGGTAACTGATAACTGGTCTACCAGCTTGGGTCCACATTTTGAGTAGCACTATACTAAATTATTTGCAATTTGCCAGAAAGAAAGGAATCAAAACACATTCTTGTTCATGCCTAAAGAGTATCATTAGGTCCCGTGTTCAAGCTTTGTGCTCAGTAGGTACATGCTGTTCACAAAATGGGGAATTGGGAGATGATAGTTCCCATTCTGCTCTGATTTTAAACACAAAATAAAAAAACAACACCAAAATAACCCTGTTTGTGACCTTGGGTAGATCACTTGTTGACACTAATGTCGGTTTTTTCCTAATTAAACTGGAAAAATAAAGTGTGGCCCACCATCTTTACAAGGGTTGGCAAGGGGACAAAATGAGATAAACTGCGGAAGGGTTTTGAAAATCATAAGAGCTCCATTCAAGTGTAACCTTGTCTTATGAGTCACATGTTCAAATGTCCTCTTTTAATTATTTTCAGAAATGGATGGCTTTAGAATTGGTTACCAAATACATCCATTCAACTTGAGAAATTATTTCATATTTACTGAGGACCTACTATGTTTTAGGCATTGGTGTAGAGCCTATAGTAAATACAAAAATGAATTCCTTGTGGACTCTGGCCTCAGTGAGTTTCCAGCCGTAGGAAGGAAGATGACATATATGTCAATAAATGACCAAGTAAGAGGTGGAAATAGCCAGCTGCCAGGCAGGTACCCCACACACATATGTGGGAAAATTAAGAACTTGAGCCATCTGCTTTTTCCCTTTGTGACCACACAGTTCCTTTGGGTATATTTGTACGGATTATTTCCTAAAAAGAATTCCACATGAGAAATAACAAATGATTACCAGATTGATAAAGGGAAAAGAGATGAGGCTTTTGGAGTCAGAACATGTATGCCAACGATGGCCAGCACTTATTAACTGTAGGTCTTTGGGCAAGGTCCTTAACCTCAGTTTCTTCCTCTGCAAAATGGGGCTGATAATGCTATCTACCTCTTAGAACCATGCTGAAGATTGAAGGAGTTAATACAAATCAAGTACTCCAAACAGTACTTAGCACAAAATGAGTACTACCAAAGAGTTAGTTGCTCTTCCTTCTTGTCTTGTCTTCTTTTGGACACTTTAGGTCATACTCTTAACACTTGGATCCTCACATCTTCCCGGGGAATTGAGACAATCCACGGACACACACTTCTCAATGACTGTGTTTCTAGGCTCTCACCCCATCCTCCCACCTCTACCAAGAATTCTCTTCCTCCTTATTCCAGCACGGGAAAACCACAGTGAAAGGGTCCCTGCCTTGCCCTCAACATGACCTCAGGTCTTGGCTTGCTCTAGTTTCTGACACACACCAGAGTGTTGGGCCTTTCCCACAATGTCCATTCCACCACATTCTGGCATGTTCAAGGCCCAGCCCCGACCTGGTGGAAAGGTCAACAGCCCCTCACTTCCTGCCACAATCTCCCCAACCCACAGCGATGGGAAATCATTCAGACAAATAACAAGGAAGGGCCAAACCCACAATGCGAACCATATTTCTCTAGGCCTCCTCCTCCTTCATCTTCTCTGATCTCCATTCTCATTTGTCCTCGTAACCCAAGGCAATCACATTCTCAGCTTACATCAGGGTTCTCGGGATTCGATGCTAACACGCACACACGCACACATATGCACACACACGTCCACGCATGCCCACGTATACACACAGAATCCTTCTCCCACATGTGATTTCTCCACATGGCAACCACAGTTGTCCTGGTATTACATAGTCAGACCATACCACTCTCCAGCTCAAAATTCCAACGGCCCCTGTCTTGTTCCAAGAAGTAATATCCTTCCCATGGCCTACGAAGCCCTGCTCCATCTGGCCTCTGGTTAGCCCTCTGCCCCACCTTCAACTAGCACTCCTCCCAGCTCAGGCCCCTCCCCTCCAGATGTGCTGGGTTCCTTGTGCTTCCCTGAGCACACCAGGCCACTCGCCCCTCTGCACCGTTGCTCTTCCAACTCTTTCCACCTGGAATGCTTTTCTCCCAAATATCCAGCTGGCTGCTTCCCTCAAGCATCCCCTTGGGAAGACTGCCCTAATCATTTTATTTATAATGTAAACCTCCACCCACACCTCCACCCCCGTTTTCCTGCTTTACTTTTCTCAGTAGCACTTGTCACCATCCAACATCATGTGCTTTACTTATTTATTTTATTTACTGTCTCTCCCTACCAAAACCTAAGCTATATGTGGGCAGGGAGAGCTGTTTTCTATACCGCTAAGTCCCTAGTATCAATAAATACCAGAAGAAAGGAAAGAAGGAATTTAAAAGCTGTAGACATACATGCAAATACATAAACACATATTGCTAGGTATCCAATATATAGCTACTACTTATTGAGCACCAACTATGCTCAGGCACTGGATGAGGCCTGCATGAACCACACGCGCTTTACAGGGGCAGCTAAGTAATGCTTTCAGTGAGCCCACAAGATAAAATATACTTATGCACCTTCTAAAGATGAGGAAACTTAGCACAAAATAAGTGACTCAGCAAGAAAAAGACAACACTGGCTATGCCCTTCAGAACTCCAAATCCCATACTCCTTCTACCAACCAACGTCATGTCTCCGTTCTCATGTCCCTTAATACTCTCGCCTGTTAATGACCACTGGCCAGTATTTCCACTGTCTTTCCTACCAGATGAAGCCTCCTGGAGGTGGTGGGAGTGTCTTTCTCTCTCTGTTTGCCCAGGACCTGCTTATATAGTACAGTTTCCTCGTGGATACTCAGTTTCCATTACTCACTGTTAGAAATGTTCATTTTCCCTCTATCTGAGTAGACGGCTCCTCAAACACAATTCCTCTTTCCTTGGCAAGTAGGGCACTAGTCAGAAGAGAGCTGACTCAAGTCAGAAAAGAGAGAAGCATCCTGCTGTGTTTATTTTCAAGAAGAAAGTAAGTCAGAGGCCAAGGGCAGCCCTGCTCCTGCCAGGCAGCCACAGGCCCTCCGAGCCCAGGGGACCTTGCCCACACAAGGACAAAGGTGAAAAGATGGAATGAGTGCAGCTGGAGGAGAACTGAAAACTCACCTGCAAAGTGCAAAACTCAACATCTCCACAGTGCTTCCTTTCTTTCCCATCTCCCTCACCTCCAAAATCCATAACCTAACCCCTACGTCTTTACCCACGGCATGTTGACCAGGTTCTTAGGGAACTAAAACTCACACATAACTGCTGTGTTGTTTTATCCTTACCACTAGCTGTGGGAGAGTGAGGAGAACACAAGGACCAAATTGCCAGCATAGGCTGGAGAGAGGAATAGGGCAGAGTGGTTCATATCATGGACTTTGGAGTGGGGCAGACTTGAGTTCAAGCCCTGGGCAAGTAAGTTAACTCCTAAGCTTCTATTTCCTCTGTAAGGCATAGAGTGAGCAGCATCAGGCATTGTATTAACTAGAAGAGTTTATACATGTCAACATGAAGGAGAGCTTCCTGTGTAAAAGGTTGGAAAGGTATCTTGGGGCCAAAGACAGAGTTAGTGCAAGCCACCTGAGCCCTACAGCAAAATGCAATCCTAAGTGTCATTTACACCCTATTCCAATATGTCCCGGAAGCCTGGAAACTCCTCCTTTACTGCTTCTGTACTCAGACAGTATGCCACATGGGGACACTGACAGATGACCCAGATCAAAGAGCCTGGGAAGAGGCTGCATCAAGGATCACCAGAGCAGAATAGTTGTTTGACACCTGAGGGAGTTTAAACTCAGATTCTAAAAAATAGGGGCGCCTGGTTAGCTCAGTCTGTTAAGCATCAGACTCTTAACTTCGAGTCAAGTGGTGATCTCGGGGTCGTGAGATTGAGCCCTGTGTTGGGCTCTGTGCTGGGTGTGGAGTCTGCTTAGAATTCTCTCTCTCTCTCTCTCCCTCTTCCCCCACCCCCCAACTCTGGCACTTGCTCTCTCCCTCTCAAAAAAAAAAAAAAAAAAGAGAAAAAAAAAACTACTGTATTTCTTCAAATCGAAGGAGGAATAGATTATGAGACACAGCCATTACCTTCCAGGCCAAAAAGAAAGAAAGAATGCGGCCCACTAAACCACAACACCCCATCAATGAAAAAATGCATCCCAATTTTAGAGGAATTGAAATTTAAGAGGAAGGTATTCATTTGAATCAATGAAATACTGTATATCAAACCAGAAAGAAATTGACACTCAATGTGTATTGTCCAGTACGAGTGATAGCTGCTATTAAATGACCTTTGGTTCCTGCCTCATTGGCACACTGTCCACTGGCCTGAAATGGAAAGCTGGACAAAGACGCCTTGTGGGCTCTTCAGGAGGAAAGGAGGGAAGTGTTGCGGAAATATGTACAGTGACTCTCCACAAGTCAGGCATAGCCAGGGACTTTGTGTGGTCTTCTCCCAACAGCACAGCATCACTATCTTCATTTTAGAGACTCGGGAAGGTCGAGTAGCTTGCCAAAGGTTAGGTGGAAGTGGAACTGGGATTCCGGCTCAGGTCGGTCAGACCACAAAGCCCAGCGTGCACATCGCTAGACTGTACTGTCTGTCAGGGAGAGCCCTTTAGGGGGACAGGGTCTCCACTTCGCACTGAAAGTTTGAAATGCTAATACCCTCAGGAAAAACTGGTACTGATGTATAAGGATCATTTTTCCAGAAAGGTGGCCTCAGCGAGAGGGAGAAGGAAATTGCAGCGAAATGCAATCCTAACTGTCATTTACACCCTATTCGGAAGGAGGTCTTGGGCATATGCAGGGAGACAGAACTTCAGACAGGATGATGATTTGCTCAGAAGAGGAGGCCAGAGCACAGGGAAGAGCCCAGTGACCCACCCAGAAGTTCTGGAGTGATCACTTAGCTGGGATCTCCTCCATACATGGAGGTTACAGCGTCAGCAGCAATGACATTATCTGCAGTCGGCCCTGGACAGGTACCTCTTTCCACCTCAGGCAAGGTCAGCATCTTCCACAGGGGCAGGGACCCAGGGGTGGCTCATTCAGATTTACTGCTTACACGATACATTTGTCAGAAAAGAATTTGCACCACCACAGGCTGTTTCTTAAGAGCCCTCCCAATGCCAATAGAATACTCGAAACTTCTGCTGAAAAACACCAGGGAGAAAGCCTGAGAACTGAAGGAAGATGGGAGTCAAGCTCCACGTATTTAATAGCTGCTTATGACCCAAGCACAGTAAAGGACAAGTTCTGAGCTTGCTGGCTTCCATTCCGAATCTCCTTAGAGGAAACAAAGACGCGTGTAATTATGAACAGCAGCAAGTCAGTCATTAACCATACTGTGTGCTGTGGGGACAAATAGTAATTTTAAAATGTGAGATACTGAGAGGAAATCCAGATACCTTATGGGGCTTGAAATCTTGGTGCAGAAAATCTGTCACTGACAGGTGGTCTTTAAATACAGGTGGCTTTAGAATGCTGATGACCTTCCAGAGAGAAAGACAAGGAGTTCAGAGTGAATGTAGAGTTCAGAGAGCCGGCCTCCATCTTAGATCTACACTGGCTGTGTGACCCTGACCACATCATTCGGCCTCTGAGTCTCCTCAGATGCACAAGGGCAGTCATCAGTAATGGTCCTGCCCCCCACGAGAGCTAGCTTTTGGTGTCAGAGAAGATCACAGCAGTCGAAGGATGCTGTAAACTATGAAGAGAAACACAAATAATAGCTAATTTAATTAGTTTTTGACAGGTCTTACCACACCTCTAGGAAGAAAACCATGTGTGTGTGTGTCTCTCGTCAAAGTTCCTCAGGATGATTCCTACTCGGATGATTTGCTCTTGTTGGGCTGCCTTGCCCTCTAGGGCCTCACCCATGTCCAGCTTGATTCTGATCTCATTCTCACGAAGTCCTACAATGCGATGACCACAATGTTGAGAACGTGAAATGGTGGTTGCCTACTGCCCTAGAACACCCTCCCTAAGGCACAGGCCTTCTTTCCTTCAGGATGGTAAGCCTTAATAGGAGTCTCGGTTGCACTGGGGAAGAAGAACCAGTGGCAGAAACCTAAACAACCAGAATCTCCAACAAAATTCTCCAGAGAACTTCCTCTGTAACCCTACACCCAGCTCGTAACTGACGGCCCCTCGCTCAGGTCCCAGGGGCAATGTCTGGCAATTTCATTTACAGAAAATAAGGTTCCTGGAGCACTCAGTTCCAGCTAGGTGAGAACTTCCCCTTTAATCTGTAGATTTTTGATGTGAGCTCCATCTTGATAACCAGATTTCTCCCTGTTCAGTTCTTGTTAATTATTTATGCTACTGTTATTTGTATCTTACAACACAAAGATAGCATTTGAATTATTGCTCTCCTTAGCTTCCTAGTTTCTGCCTTTTTAAGAGGATATTAGAATAGAATCTAGCAGGCCAGGGAGGAATGTAGTCTTTATAATTCTCTTCAGACAACACTACATAAGTGATGAATAAATGCTTTTTAATGCTGCAGCACCTGGAAGGGTTCCCACACATTATCTTATTCAGATTGAAGATATCCTGGCAAAGTGAGCAATGTCTCACAGACGGAGAAACAGAAAGCAGAGAGGTGAGGTGACTTGTGCAGGACCGGAAAGCAAATCAGAAAGGGAGGCCTGACGACCTGCCCGTTCTTCCAGCTGGAACACTCCTGGTCACTCATTCATTCTAAAAAGCCACCACATTAAAACATAAAAGTTCTCCACTCCTATAAAATTTGGGCAGGACAGAAAGCACTTTGTAGATTGTGCTAGAAGAAGAGCCATCACAGCTGGCTCACGTACACATGGTCCCTTTCACCCAAACATCTGAAAATCACTCTGTAAGCAAAAATACGTTACCATCCCCGCATGCCAACAGCGGCAATGGCACAGCGTTTACACATGACCTCCCGTCTCTGGACCCCAAGGTGCTTTACAATTTAATTATCTCCAACACCTCTCTATTTGCTTATACAAAAGAAGCCAAGTTGCCTTTTCTTCATTGGGAAATCGATGGCAAGTTATGCTGCTGCCCAAGCTCCCAAAGTGAGTCAACAACAGATCTCGACCTCCAAAGTCACCTCTTAATACAAGACTCTATCCTTTTTAATATTAAATTACAATGTAACTGACCATCCCTGCTACTACCATGAGGTGTCGAAACAGGTGGCTGGGAGGATGAGAGCTCCCAGTAAAGGGAAAATGGGGAAGGTAGTTCATTCCGTTTTAGACTTTCGTCTAATAGAATGTTAGGATAACCAAGTTGAAGTGCGTGGCCAGGTGGATTTGAAGTGCTGGAGAGAGTTCTAGAATAAAGACGTGTGTCACATACAGGTGATAGTGAGGGGGAGAGAGGGAATCCTACTTTTTCATCGAGGTCTCTTGAGACCAACCATGTTTATTATAATAAAAACTCCATTTCCAATTTCTAAACATCTCTGTGAAGTCGAATTACAAAGTGAAATTAACCAGGGCATGGGGTCAGTTGCAAGAATCAATCAGCAAGGAGCACGTTCAGTTTCTAATCCAACAATCAAGACCAGGTGGCAATTCTTACCGTGCTACTCGTCTCAGTCCCTACAAATTGTAAGGCCCATCACAGACATTACATTCAAATTGCTTTTCTCCCAATTCCCTCCCTTCTTTAAACCCCCAGAGGATTTTATGCATACATCTCTTATGGGATACATCATACTCTAAATGGAGTTGTAGGTACCTGTAAAGTAACTCAGAATGTTATTATTGTTTCTTCAAAAATTACTCATTGAGTTCTTGCTATAGACTTTATCTAAACTCTTAAAAATAATAATATACATAAGTTTTTTAAGGGATGGAGCCACAATTTACTCATTTTTTAAAAAAACCTGAGTAACACCTAGTACAGAGCAGGCCCTTATTAATAGACGTGGGGTAGAATCACATTCAAAACCATCAATAGTCTGAGGGTTTTGAAGGGTCAGGGGTGGGAGGTTGGGGGAACAGGTGGTGGGTGATGGGGAGGGCACGTTTTGCATGGAGCACTGGGTGTTGTGCAAAAAGAATGAATACTGTTACGCTGAAAAAATTAATAAAAAGGGAAAAAAAAAACCATCAATAGTGCTGGAAAAACAACTCAGGAAGAGGCAGGATAATAGAGGAGCTCAGATCGTGAACTCCAGAGTCAGAGAGGCCTGAATTCAAACCCCAGATTAGTAACTTCTTAGCTTTGTAACTTTGGACATGTTACTTAATTCCATTTCCTTTTCTGTGAAATGCACACAGCAATGCCTACCTCCCAGAGTTAATGCAAAGATTAGACAAGATGGTGTGTGTAAAGCAGTGGGCACAGTACCCAGCATGGCTGTCCCTGTTGCTATTATCCTTCCTGTATAAATCAACAAGGGGATGGTAGGGTCATCTGCCACAGGAAGGATGACGAATGGTACATCAAAAGGAACCACACTATCGCTGGCAGCCCCCGGCGTACCTGTCCAAAGTGGCAAGGCTAGGGTTCTTAGAGTCAGGAGGCACTGCTGGGCACCAGTACGCTTCCCAGCGTAGGAACTCAGCCCAGTAGCAATTATCCTTTATCGTAACTGGCATGTGCTCTATCCCACCTCAGTGAAGCTGGGAATCCCCAAAGAATTCAACCTCAGAGATTGGTCAGGCTTGGCTGCTTCATATCCCTTTTCCCAGAAATCCCAAGCTGAAAACAGAGGCTCAAACCCTTATACTATAAGGGACCTGTTCTCTCTACAGCTTCTCTTTGGAGGGGTAACTCTCCAATGAGACACTGTAAGGTGGACACCACCGTCCAATACAGTAGGAGACTTGCAGAGCCATGCACGATGTCGCTGGCCTGTCCCGATTTACGAATTTAAAAGTCAAGTGCCTGTGAGCTGTTCATCGGAGTCTCCGTGTGTATCCATTCCATTCCATAAAGACTATGACATTTCAGATCCCAGTGCCCAGGGTTCACTAAAAAGCAAATATGTCTTTTAAACAGAGAAGAAGTGCATTTCTCCTTCATCCTTATTCTGACTGGTACCTCCCTCCACTCAACTCCTTTGCAGGTTCATTTCCAATAGGTTTATGTAACAGAACAGCTGAGTGATATATCAAAGGGGCTCGGTTGCGGCGGCTGCTGAGATGGCATTTCATCTACAGCTTTCCAGTGAATGAGAAAGCACTCCTCATTTGCGAGCTGCCTGCTGCTCGGGACAAGCTAATGGTACTTCAAGTTCAGATTGTTGGCTTTTCTCAGGGCATGGGATCAGAAGCAAGCTGGCCTAATGCTTAGTCAAAGCGTGGCCCTTTATTGCATGAGCTATGCACTAGAGTACACCGCAAATGACCTGTTCCCAAAGGTATTTGTGCCAACAGTCATGTCTGTGTGTGAAGACATGGACCCTAGGATATTAATATTTACATTGGGATTTCCTCCTAGAAACTCTTTTCTCATGCCTATCACTTAATCCTCAAAACAACTCCATGAAAACTGCTTTCGTTATTATGATCGTTCATTTCCGCTCGGAAATCGACAAAGCCAAGGGTCTGTGTGTTAGAGGCTGCATGTAGTGCCTAAGATCCAAAGCCCATTGATGGTGAAGCTGGGACTCCAACTCCATTTTATTGATTCAAGATCAACGTTTTTCTCAACCCAAACTTTCTGAAGACAAATGCCGCCCTCTGAGTAATAGGATATTTAACAGGGCTGTTATCTTACCGATTTATTCACTATTCTACATTATCAGACATGGTAAGACCACCCATTACCTTTTTAAAATAACACTTGTTTTTTACTTTTAATTTCAAAATGTTTATCACTGACGATTGATAAGAATCATATTCAGAAAATAAATCATTTATAATTTCATTCCCTGAAGATGGCTTGTCCTTAACACTCTGATATATACCCTGGTAGACTTCTCAGAATATAGTATATTCTATCTATAATCTATATGAGATGAAAATAGAGTTTATATGTTTTATGAAATGGAGATCATATGGATACCATTCTATATTTTTCTATTTAGCTGTCTATCAACATCTTCCCATGCCATTCAATATCTACCACATCATCACTTGAATAGCTACCTGTGTTCCATCACATGGATGCATCCTAATGTAGCTAACCAACCCCCTAGAGACTGAAGAAAAGGGGAGAGCAATTCCGTTATCTCAGGTTTGACTCTATTATGAATAAGACTACAATGAAATCCTTGTAAATAGTCTCTGTATGTGTTTCTGATCATTTCCATAGGATAAAATCCTATAGAATTCTTGGACCAAAGGAATGAAGATTTTTGTTTTTAAGAATTTATTTCTTTATTTGAGAGCGAGAGAAAGAGAGAGAGTGTGTGCGCACAAGCAGAGGGGAGGGCAGAGGGAGAGGGGGAAGCAGACTCCCTGCTAAGCAGGGATCCTGATTCGGGGCTCCATCCCAGGAACCTGGGATCACAACCTGAGCAAAAGGCAGACCCTTAACCAACTGAACACCGCAGGAGCCCAGGAATGAAGATTTTAAGGCTCTTGAACATTTTGAACAAACTGCGTTCAAAGTGAGTGTGACCATTCCCACTGCCCAGCAGCTCTGCCTCCAAAACACGCCCCATTTGTCCCAGGGGGCAAATCACATCCACCTGTCTCACCTCCACTGCTGGCACCTGGTATTGGCCTCCATTCCTCCCAACTGGTCTCTCACACCCACCCACCCCCAACCAAGTCCATTTTCCAAACTACAGGCAGATGACCTTTCAAACAAAATAAACGTATCACCCTCCCTATCAGTCATGATCTAGCCCCTGCCTGCCCCTCCCACCTCCCCACCCATGACCGTCCTCGTCATTTACTCTGTGCCATCTTCACTCTTGTTTCAGACACACACCACTTGTCCTGCCTCCTTTGTACTTACTGTTCTCTCTCCCAAGAAGCTCTTCCTCTCTTTCTTCCTAAGCCTAGCTCCTTCTTCTCATCGAGGCCCCAGAGGGGTTTTCCCTGGCCACCAACTTCAAGAAACTCCCTCCCTATAGTCATGTTATCCCATCCCTTTGCTTTGTGTCTCTTAGATTCCTTTCTTACAACACCAATCATAATAGGAAAATCTCTTATTGATTTGCTTGCTACTCTACTTTCTGTCCCTTCCTTCCCTTCCCCTCCTCTTCTATGCACGGAAAATGTAAACTCTTGCCAGCTGCTATACCACCCATGCCTGTCCGTGGGCCCAAGCATCAGACGTTCACAGTAAATACTTGTTGAGTAAATGAACACACATAAGAGTAATTTCAATACAGCCCTAACTAAGCATAATATTGGAGCCAAATCGCCAATATAAAATGTATCACCTGATTCCTTCCAGAAACAAGGAGAAAAGACAAGAAATGCCATAAATGAGGACAAGTCAAGAATGAAGGGTAACTGCAGCCCGCAGAGCTTGGGCTGGGATGGCTCGCCGGCCTCACACAGATCCAGCAGAATCTAACCAGGCTTCAGAAGCAGGGCCCCTCCCATTCAAAAACCAAAAAACTCAGCTTAAAAAAGAAAAGGCAAAAAAAAAAAAAAAAAAGCAAAAAAAAAAAGAAAAGGCAAATTTACCATAAGAAATTACAACATACAGGAAAACACCTGAAAGTGTATTCTCCCGCGTTAATAGAGATATTTAAACTGTCTAGCTTAGTAAGCCACAGGTAGTATCATATGACCGGTTTCCACTACCCAGAGATCTGACCTTTTATTAGAAACAAAAGAGTGAGAAGCGTAGATGGTAGATCCCTAGATGACAACCGCTGGGGGGCTGTGCAGATGAGGCTGACAAACACACCCGCCCAGCTGTCCTCCTGGTGGGCTGCGGCCGTGCCTGTACCACCCGCCTCGTGCTGAGCGCCCACCAGGAGCCAGCACCTCCCCTGGCATTTGACATGCATGACCACCTCCGAGCCTCTGGATGACCCTCTGAGACACCGCGATCCCCAATCCTACGGATCAGGGACCGGGCTTCATTGAGATCACGGCACAAAACAATTACTTCAAGATCCCAACATGCACCCATCCGACACGTGCTTTATACACACTGGTCCAGCTCGCCCGCGGCCCAGCTTGAGAACTGGGGTGCCCAGATTCCCAGTCCCCCATCCCTTCCACAAGCTCCTGCTGATTCGGGGTGCAGGAGGCAAAGCACCCTTTCCCTCCACCTCTGCAGAGTAGGAAACCCCCTCTATCGTCGAGAACAGTCTTCCCTGTATGATTCTTCCTGTCCGTGTCAACGTCTGCAGTTTATCCAGCATCAGAGTCCTCGTCAAGGTCAGCCACTCTCCTGGGCTCCCCTTTGGCCCTGGGTCAGCAGGCCACAAGGCGCACGCATGTCTCCTCTCCCTCCCAGGGCTCTGCCTGAGAGAGCGCCGCAGAAAATCCTTTTCAGACATAATAAAGCCCTTGGTGTGTGTGAAAGGTAATGCTTCCAGGGTTTCAGGTGCTCCAAAGAGAAACCTTCACAGTCGTTTTAAAAGATTCGTTTCTTTCTCTAATCTATATCATCGTGAAGGGATAAAGCCAAGCCAGTTTCAAGGAAGAAGGCTGGAGCACTCCCTGCGGACGTCTGACTGGAAACACTGGACATGAGACAGATTTGACCACTTCTATGTACAACTGCAGACATTGGCACAATCTTTGAAAACACTTGATTCTGTATCTCTTTTTTCAATAAATGAACGACAACAACGATAACAAAATGTTTATTAGTTCCTAGTTGGCCTGGAAAATTGTAAGAAAGGAGTTTCCTGAGTTGAGTCAGCAGCCCTTGTTGGCCGGTCTCTCTGCCTCGGCGAGGCCCTCTGACGGGAGGTAACATGAGGGCGGAAGAGGGGAAGAGCTTGTCCGACCTCACACCAAAAGAAGAGCAGAGTGAGGACAGAGAAACGTGGAAGCCATAAGGGGCAGGGACAATGTGAAAAGTAAAACAGCTCTGTGGGCTCTGTCCCTAATTCTCTGCAGAGCCCACACAGGCAGGAGGACACTCCTCTACTGGGAAAGAGAAGTGTGCGAAACCACAGTGCTCATGACGATCACAAGGGACGCAGCAGGTCTGGAAACAAGACTTCACCAGCCTGACTTCACAAGTAGACACGTATTCGCCGGATTGGTTTAATGTGGCCCAGGTTTAACTCAACCTTTCCTCCCCTACGTCAAGCACACAAATGCACAGCACTGATTTTTTTAATTGACATATAATGTATTATTTCCCCCGGACTACAGGTCTGTGATTCACCAGTCTTACATAGTTCAGAGCACTCACCAGAGCACAGACCCTCCCTAGTGTCCATCACCCAGCCACCCCATCCCTCCCACTCCCCTTCACTCTGACAACCCTCAGTTTGTTTCCTGAGATTAATAGTCTCTTATAGTTTGTCTCCCTCCCCGATTCCATCTTATTTCATTTCAAAACTGACAGCTTCCCTCCTATGCTGAGTGGCCTGTTTTCCTTGACGGCATTTTCCAGACTGAAACGCTGCAACACATATAACTCATACAACAATGTTCAGGCTGCTAGACACAGACTACCAACCCATGGTCAGCAGCTTCTGGGTGATTAAAAACCAATGGAAATGATCGGATTCCCCTATGTGCAACCTACAGTGGAGAGGGGGAGCTCTCTGCCCCTCCCTTTTTTTTTTTTTTTTTTTCCTGTTGTAACGAAACAGATCTTCTTAAATGTATTTCACATATTGCAGTAGCCCGGACATCAAATGTTTCCCAGAGTGAAATTAAATATAGCATTTTATTTGGAACAAGCCAGCCTAACTCGATTTTCCCTCCCAACATTGCCACATAGAGACCTTCCATTTGGCAACTGAAGGATGTGCTCAGCTCTAAGCTGGACTTAGAACTCCTTTCTCCAGCCTTACCATCCATCTGTTTCCTCTGCCCTCGTTTAAGAGCTTCAGAAGTCATGGAGGGGGCCGTCTGGCCCCTGCCCCACCCCCAGCCCTGTCTTGAAGGGAAAATACCCCTCTCTTCCCAGCAGAGCCTCTTCAGGCTCCTTGTGACCACTGTCCTGAACCACTGGAAACAACTTCCTAGAAAAGGTAAGTGAGTCTGCCATGGAGCAGTGTGCCCTGGACAGAGGGAGGGCCTCCCATCTGGGATGGGGCCGCACGTTGCTGGTATGGATCCTAATGGGGTGGAGCAGAGCCAAGCAGACTGGACTCCCACGGGAGGTAAACGTGACCACACACCGGCTGAGGGCTGTGCGTTGGGAATGGAAAGGTTATGAAGAAACAAAGACTGTCAGCACAGGTGGCATGAGGGGGAGCCTCGAGACCCCAAAACCAACATGCACCTTACAGGTGCAGGCACCAGACCCAGAAAGGGTGTGGCAGTGTAAGGGTGATGGCACCGGGCAGCACCCCCTCGGATTTCCAAAATCTCAGGTCAAGGCTGGCCCATAGCCCTTGGGGAAGTTGAGAGAAGGACAAGCAACAGGTTGTGGCATCTTCAGTGGAGGCGTACAGTGAATTTTCAAAGACAGCTGCCATTTCCTGGGGGCCTGAGAGGGTGCCCAGCCTCTCTTTAATTCCCAAAACAGCCTTGACCCAAGGAAACACACGCTCAGAATCAGGCCCAAGGTTATATAGATCCTGAACATCACAGCCACAAGGTGAGTTCAGTTTGATTTTGACCCCCAACCCGAGTGTGCCGTGTTGCCTCGCTATCCTGTGACCTCCCTTAGCCCTCCCCGCAAACAGAGTCATCCCCAGAAAGCCAGAGCCGGTCCAAATGAAAACCCGTGGTGCACAGCTGTCTGTCAAGTAGGATCCAAAATCTGTGTGTGTGCATGTGTGTGTGCACACGGGCACCCATTTACACACATGCAGAAGAAAGGACACACCTAAATAACGAGTATTTTTAAAATTTCTTCTTTATCAATTTCTGTTTTTCCAAAATATTAAAACAGACAGTTATTATGAATCTGGAAATATTTTTTTTAATTGTAGCAAAATACATAGGACATAAAATTTACCATCTTATCTATTTGCAAGGGCACAGGCCAGAGGTACTAACGTACATTCACGTCACTGTGCCATCACCACCACCGTCTGACTCAAGAACACCCTTCATCTGGCAGGATGGAAACTCCGTACCGGTTCAGCAATCACTGCGGCTAGAAACCACCATTCTACTTCCTGTCTCTGTGAATTAGCTTCTTTTAGGCACTCCCTGTATGTGGAATCACAGTATTTGTCCTTTCGTGTCTGGGCTTACTTCACCCAGTGTAAGGTCCTTGAGGTTCCCCCAGGCTGTAGCCTGGGTCACACTCTCTTTCCTTTTTCCCCCATGGACATAACCACATTTTGTTTAACGGTTCAGCTCTCCCCAGACATTTGGGTTGCTTCCACTTTTTCTTTTTTCTTGATTTATTTATTTATTAGAGAGAGAGCGAGCACAAGTGAAGGGAGGGGCAGAAGGCAAAGGAGAGAGAGACCCCCAAGCAGACTCTGTTCTCAGCACAGAGCCCGACATGGGACCCTATCCATGACCCTGAGATCACGACCTGAGCCAAAACCAAGAGTCAGACGTTCAAGCGCCTGTGCCACCCGGGAGTCCCTGCTTCTACTTTTGACTATTATGAATAACGCTGCTATGAACATGGGTGTACGATGAGTTTTTTTTAAAGCACCCAAACTTCTTAAATCCTGAAATATATTTTCAGAATGTGCACTGTGAATTAAAGTCAGGATAGGTCTTCTATTGGTCCTAGCCTAGGAAACGAGCAAATTCTATGCTGGGATCTACACATTTTGCCTTCTGTCTTTTTTTTTTCCCCAAAGATTTCATCCATTTATTTGACAGAGAGATCACAAGTAGGCAGAGAGGCAGCAGAGAGGGAGGGGGAAGCAGGCTGAGCCACCCAGGCACCCCTTGCCTTCTTTCTTTGAACACCTGAAAACCAACCTGGCTTTCAACCTGGCTTTTATTAGCATCACCTGGGAGTGTTTCTTTTTTTTAAATACTGATGTCCATGGGGCGCTTGGGTGGCTCAGTGGGTTCTGCCTTCGGCTCAGGTCACGATCTCAGGGTCCTGGGATTGAGCCCCACATCAGGCTCTCTGCTCGGTGGGGAGCCTTGTCCCCCCACCCCCTGCCTGCCTCTCTGCCTACTTGTGATCTCTCTCTCTCTGTGTCAAATGAATAAATAAAATCTTAAAAAAAGAAAGAACTGATGTTCAGGCCCAGCTGAAGAAGACATTTGAATCCCAATCTCTGGGTGAGGCAGAGGATGTTTTTTTAAATCTTCCCCCTCCCCAATTGTTCTGCGGAAGAACCACTGCTATAAACTCTCTTCTTTGAGGGCCCCTTTTCTTTCTTTACAAAATCTCTGCCCTGTGAAGACCTCATTTTTTCTGATCTAAAGTGAAAAGGGTTTGCTGGCCAGCCAACCACCCTAGTCATTTGCCTGGTTATAGCTCAGCCTGCAAGCCTCACTGCACAGCTCTGCCTCCTTCAGTGCAAGCCTTTCCTAACTGCGCAAAAAGAATGTGCCTCTTTCCTGGAAGGAATGTCGATATGTGTAAGCAGGTAAGGAGGCATCTCTGGGCTTACTCAGTCCTTAAGGGAATTATAATCTGGTCTTTTTAAGGCAGCTGGAACAGGAAGAGAGAGAAAGAGAGAGAGCCAAGATGGGGTCCCAGACCCTCGCCAAGCCGGGAAGAAGATTGCTGACGAGGCTGGTTCCCTGGAGGGGAGCCAGGCTGGACTCACTGGAGGAGACAGAGGACCTGGGCCATGCTCACATTCCTGTGACCCTAAAACACCGACAGGCCCTGGCTTCCCCCCATTCTCACCCAGGATTCCTAGGTACTTCCTTTGGTGTGCCTGGTTCTATATTCAATCATTTTCCTTCTGTAACGAGCCTGCTAGGAGGCATCATCTCTCCCGCTCAGTTCTTGACAATAGAGGGTATCGCTAAAAGGGGAGCATCGTGACTTCACCAAGAAGATGAGTGCTAACATCTCAGTCAGAAGCTTCACAACCAAAGTGGCCGAGGCAGGACATACCCTAGGAGAGTTTCACCCTTTGCTGCTCCCCCACAGGGCTTTCCTCTCCCAGCAGGCAGACCTGGGCCGCCACGGCCCTTCACACCTCACCTTGGGGCTCTTCTGCCCTTTAGGGGAGAGCCCTCCAAACGGGATGTTAGAAGACCATCCAGGCTGCAGTCCCAGCAGCAGCTTCATGCTCCCCAAGATTGGACACCTGGAGACCTGAGAACTGGGCCCTTTGGAGGGCCTGCATCTAAAGGGCTGGGATAGGTCTGGATGCCAACAGGTGAGCTCTGCTCCAGGGGCCGCTCCTCCATCCACATGGAATGCTAATGCGTGCTGGGAGACAGCAACCAGAGCAGGAGTTCCAAAGAGAGAACGAGTGTGAGCTAGTGGAGGCAGAGTGCCTGCAGAATGCCCACAAAGTGGGGCGGTGGGGGGAGGAAGGGTGGTCCCAGCAGTGGGAGAGGGGTTGGGATATGAGGTAGCCCGGCCTAGAGGGAAGGGAGAGGCCGCTCTGCCTGGGGGACAGGACCCGCCTGGGTGTGGTTGGGAGCTGGGATGAGCAAGCCGACCTCTGAACTCTTCTCTGCCCTCTCTGGAGTGCAGGCCCCCCAAAGTCCTTGGCACCGAGAGAGCTGATCAGAATCTATCCTAAGAGGTGTGCAAGCTCATGGAAGGGAACAGAGGGGAAGTGGGAGGGGTAAGGAGAATGAAGACAGACCTACAAAAAGCAGACTAAAGCCGAAGCTGGGGAGCTCAGACAGGGATGTCTCTGACCTCTCTCTGACTGGGGAACCCAGAATAGGCATTTGCCTATCTTGTGCAGCGAATTCTGGTGTAGTGCGTACTAGGCATGAGCAGGGAAGTGCTCCCAAATCGTCTCCAGGTTTTCGTGCCCCTTGACTCGTGACTTCCCACTGGTCAGGTGCTTGAGTCCAGACCCAGAGGACTCCCTCTGCAACATCAGAAGGAGGCAGGAGGGGAGACCCTGAACATGACCTGTATCTTCTCTTCAGTACCTCTTTTAGGTGGGGGCAAGATGGCTCTGCACATTTTATGGAAAAGGAAACAGAAGCAAAGACAAGCAGAGATGGAGTTCAAATGAATCTCACACATCAATAAATTCTGTTTGCTAGGCAGAAGCATCTGGCCGTGGATGAAGCCAGGCCTGCAGGAGCAGGGAAGGCGGGCCGGACAGGAGGACTGCTCAGCGAGGTCATCGCCACAGGAAGGGGTACCGGTCACTGGCAGGGAGTGAGCTCCCGCAGCCCAGGCCTGTGGCTGAGACCCACTTCTGAGCGTGTTTACATAAGAGAAGGAGCACAGTGTAACCAAAAGGGTATAGGGATGTGGACACAGATGGACTCAGGTTCATTTTTAGCTCGGTGACTTTGGATTTCAGCTTCGTAACAGGTGAGGAGAAAAAAATGGCTGAGGGATTCAAGACAATCCTGTATTATCATCCCGGTGATACTCAGTAACAGAAAACTGTTACTATTAACTCGCTGCTTTCTTACGCTTCTATCACAGTTATTCACGAGTTTATTTACCTAGAATAAAAACCCAATAAAACTTGTCAGTTGGCTGTTGGAAGTGATTGAGGTCACTTCTCGTTGACTGTGTACTGATACGGAGCGACTTCCCGGGGCTAGTCAAGTTTGGGGAAAAGCAACGCAGGACAGAATATGTGAGTGCTCCCATCAGCGCTGAAGAAGTCAGGACACAGCTCTATGTTCTCTGACGTGTAGGTCTCCTTGCAGGGATAGGCCCTGGAGGCGAGGAGCGAGGAAGGAGAGAGACTTTTCACAGGATGCTTGTCTGTGTATTTTTTATTTTGTGCTATGTGATTCTGCTACTACTTTAAAAAAAAATACATGGAATAATTTACTTAGAAGAACTCTGGGGGGGAAAAAAGGTTACAAGGCGCTGGAAATTCTGGTGAGCCAGGGGGAGTAAAGAAGTGGTGATACGTTTCGTGGCCCAGTGGAGAGGCCATCACTGAGGACCCTGTGTCCCGAGAACAGTCCAGGGCCGTGGAGAGGTGGCTGTGTGGATTCCATCGCTCATGACATTGCTGTGCCCGGGCCAACCTCAAGATGAGCCGTACCAGCCGTGAGCCACCTCCCTGGAGGGGATGCTTCATCATGATTCCAACACTCTGGTTCACACAGCACCTTTTATCCAAGGAGCACAAAGTCCTCATGCACATCCTTGAGGCCCCAAAGCCACCCGCAGGAGAGGAGGCAGCTCTCCACAGCTGTGAGGACGGTGGCCCTGAGAGTCCTGGAGGGTAGGTGCCACCAAGCTCACTGGACCGAGGCTCCCCACTGAAGTCTGTCACTTCCAGCGACTTCCAGTTCCACCTCTCCTGCCTCAGTTTCCTTCTTTGCAATTTGAGAATATGAACAGTACTTATTTCACAAGGTTAGTGTGAAAATCAAATAATGGCCAGAGTAATAACTAATATTTATTGAACCATTGTTTTATGCCAGATACTGCTTTAAGCCACCTGGCCCATATTTACCTGATGCTTATCCTTAATTCATAAGTGATGGAGCTGAGACACAGAGAGGTGCAGGCAGCCACCCACATGACAGAACCGGGTGGGGGGACCCGAACACTTCACATGCATCCCGGTTCAGCAGGCTGACACGGAGGGTGGCCTAGAGATGGAAAAACTGAGGCACAAAGAAGCTGCTGACTCTGCTACTCTTTTTCACATATGACCTTGAGGCCCCAGATGACGACCTCTATCAACAGATGTCAGGGAAACCGAGACAAGAGGTAAGGTGGCATCACTCCTTCTCAGCCTGAGGGCCAGGGGTGCAGGGGTTCCCTTGTGGATTGTAAGGCCCTGGTTCCCTCGAGACCAGCAACAATCTCCCCTCTCTTCAGGACCCGGGATTCAGAGCCTTGCTGACCAACTGCTGAGAAGGTGCCAGAAAAACCTGCCCAAATCCCGAGGTTCTTGGAACCTGAGAAAGCTGGTTATGGTTCAAAAGCCTATGGCTGCCACTGAAAAATGTAAAGGGAGGGGGGCCGATGAGAGGAGGGGCTGCGTGCAAAGCCAGCAGGCCCATCTGTAAATAGAGACTACGTTAGGAATGTGTAAGCAATACCATAAATCCCTTGTCAGCTGCCTCCCTTCCTCTCCTTCACGGACAGGGACTGGGAGGCCTTCTGCAGAGAAGGGAGGCTGGCGATCGGCCTCTGATGGCCAGAAAGATAGCACGCTGAGTGTCTGTCACCGAGCACAGGGTAAAACAGACACACAGAGAGCTTCACTCATTAACATTGGCGTTGCCATGACAATGAGCTGTTGCCAGGTAGCAGCGAACTAGGAGAAGAGTGAGAATTAGCAAAGCCTAAAAATAAAGCCGTTATGTTTCTTCCCCCGTCTAGATGTCCATGTGTAACAGGCAATAATCTCGCCTCCGCCTCGGCCCGGCCCTCTCCCCAGCGGCCCCCACTGCTCCCCGCCTGGCAGCCCACAGGAGGCGGCGCCCCACCTCCACGCCAGGGGCCCAGGAGCACCCCTCCCCAGCCGCCGCACAGAGGGCACCTGTAGACAGGTGAGGACTCACATCTGGAGGCCGGCTAACAAGCAGCACCGGAGAAAGCCTCAGCACAAAAGCCAAGGGGCATTTTCCCCTCCTCTGGAGGTCAGCCCGCACTCCAGACCGAAGCTGGGCCCGCTCTGGGCCATCACATGAGCGCCGCGATTGGAATGAATGGGAAGTGGCAGGTGCCCTGTCCTAACTGACCATTTCTGTCTTGGAACATAATTCAGTAAGCCTCAGCCCCAGAGGGTTCTGTGGAAGTCAGGAGCCCGGGGTGGGCAGTATGAGTGGGTCATGGTTTCCTTTCTAACTGTGATCCCACCACTGAAAGAGCCATCATCACACTAATTCCAAAAGGGAAGATAGCGTAAGGATAAAAATCATGGAGCAATTTGTAAACTACTCCAAGGGACAGGTATTGGAATTATTTTCAGGGTCTTCCAGTCTGGCTCTGGGAGCAGAGGAGAAAATTCAAGTGTCTGACGGTTACAGGTTTCCTTTGTTCGTCTCTCCCATCAGACCCTAAGCTCCACAAAGGCAGAAATCACACCAAACTGTTCGCTCTCATAACCTTAGCGTCTGCTGTCATCCCAAATACACAGTCTGCACACAACACACACAGTGGGGGGAAAGAGGAAGCAAGGAAGGAGCACGGCCTCAAACACGGCAGGGATAGCGTTCTGGGTAAATGGCAAAGATATTAACAGTAATAATACATGACCTAGATAAAACACCTCTCTTTCTATAAAATTCTAAGCTCTGCCTTCTAAGAACCAAATCCTACTCTCTATCCAGGTCTCTAATCGCAAAAAAAAAAAAAAAAAAAAAAAAAGTTTATCACATATACAAGTTTCTCATGCTTTAAGCAGATCCAATAAATTAAAATCCAGAATTCTGTAAGTATAATTTGTTTAACTCAGGTAGTATGTGCTAATTCAAATCTCTACTTCAAGTGAAGCCAACAGCAACAACTAAATCTGTGGTTTCTTTCCTTCCCCCAAACTCACCCTTGAGTTCTCTTTCTCCACCATGGTGGACATGCACTCAGCGAATGCAAACAGTAGCTAATTTTAATATCAGTGCAAGAAGTATGTACTTAAGAAGCTAAAGTCATTATTTCTTTCACCATCACCCCATAAAAATATATGACCCAGAACAGAACATAAACATTATTTCTTGGTTCTTCGACTGTTCTGGATTATCTAGCCATTAATCCAAATGCTAGTTCCTGCCTCTGGTTCCCCAAGCTTGTGCAAATAACATAAAGGTAGCGGAGAGAATGACAAGTAAAAAAAGGAGCAGAACAACTGGGGATTTGAGAGCGAGTCCCATTGATCACCCCACTCCCCATCCCAACCTCTGAGCAAGGCCAAACCTGCATGCATTAATTTATGCTCTTGAAAGAATGAGAATCAGCAGGTAAGTAACAGTGATGCTCATGACGGCTGTATTTCAACAAAACTCCAGAGAGTTTCATATTCTTACAAACCTACAGCCACAGTAGCCATCAAGTCTGCTTTCAGCATTGTATCTAGAGATGTTGAAGTTCATGGTCACATTCCTTCTGTTCCAAAGTCAGACACCCAGGCTTCTAGTAGGGGGACCATGTACCCACAGGACCTGATGTTCTTGTGGCCAGGCACAGTGCAGACCAGTCCGAAAATGCTACTGGAGTGCAGTTTCTACAAGTGTAAGAAAGTGGGGTAGCGTTCTGGGAGCTGCAGGATCCCAAACTATAAATGGCCCTGACTTGATGGCCTGGGGAGGGCTACTAAATCAGCAAGATCTGCCTGATAGACCGCTCCTGGTGCCAAAGCTGAGGGCACCTGCGTGCCAAAGTGCACCCGGACCCCTGGGTTTTCAGCAGGTCCTTCTCTTGACCACAAAACAAGTGGAAAGTCAGGCCTAACACTGACTGGAAAATAGGGCCTTTTTGAAAGCTTTATGTTCCCTTCTGCTAAAAGATACCCAAGAGTCGGTTCTTGCCATCACTACACAACCACGCTGATACGTAAGATCCCAGCCGGTGCTCGTTACCCATCCACATACCTTCTTCCTTCCCTACAGCACAAAATAACCAGTTACAGCTGCAGCTTCCAATGGGAAGGGGCTATTGAACTGATGGAGATGACAAGGCAGCCAGCTCCAACGTGCCCCAAGTAGAGGCCAGAGCACGGTGCCGGCCACTTCACAGGTGACCAAGAAACAGACATTGAATGGTTGAACCAGTGAACGAAAAAGCCAACCAAATGCATTTCCCGCTAATACACTTGAATTACTGGGATGCTGCCAAATGGAGAAACTTGTCCCAGTTCTCTGAGATCCCACCAGTCTACAGTTGATCACCTCTGCCCCTCACTGTCTTTGAGATCACAGGCACCAGGACCAAATGCCATCGCCAGCCCCGTGAGGACTGGGTTGGGATCCAGCCCCAAACTTGAATGCCTCGCTCCTCCTCACCTCCCCAGACTTCCGAATCAAGGCAGCCCCACCAAGCCTGGCCTTCCTCATAGGAAAGGGAAGCAAGGCGAGCCACCTGCATGCTCTCAGAGGACAGCATAAACCGGAAGGACAGGATAAACCCGAACGCTGCTGTTATTAGCAATATTGCCAACATCTCACTTGGGACACTCTTTCATATAACCCTACTTCCCTCTACCACAAAGAGTTTGTAGTTTCCAGCATGGCCCTGGGGAAATGGATCTCTGAGGATGACCCGAATGAAGCTGTTGAAACATGAGTAAGACCCCGACTGCACTAGCCACTCCCCCCAGATGTTCTGTTGCAAGAACAGTCTGATAAAAATAAAATCACACCAAGCTGAAGATCGGATTCCTCTCCCTGCCCTTCCTTCCTTCCTGCAACAGATAAACTTGTTTTCTTACTTTGCATTTGCCATTTTTAGAAACGGGTTAAAAGTGAAATGCAAGCCTCTCCTAGAGGAAAGGATAAGGATATCAGTCAGTCTCTCTCTCTCTCCCCGCTCTCTCTTCTCTCTCTGTCTCCTCTCTGGCATGTGTTACTAAATTTTATATAGCTTGACTTGCTGCATCTCTGATATGAGCTGCTTATACACAACATAACCAGACACATATTTTTAAGAGTACGCATCACTTAAAATAACTGGATTTTAAACCTTCTGATGTTAGGTGAGAATGTGGTTGGAGGACTGGATGGGTCTTGGCTCTTGAGAAAGCAAGGCAATTAGGGTTTTAAAGAAATGGGTGAGTAACCTTTCAGGAGGCCACCGACTGAAATGTAGAAAAATCTGACCTGTTTTTGCCCCAGCAGACCCCCTTGGAAAGTAGAAGTATCCTTCCATGATGGTTTCCAGAGATGAGTTTTCTGAAGCTCAAGACGGTTATTTTAAACTTCAGCTCCCTTAAACTGTATTTCTAAAATATAATTAGCAATTCTTTATTCTTGGCCAAACAACTGCTAATAGAACACTGTGTTGTATGGTGGTATAAGCCAGTTAAGAATCTTATGAAACAATGCCCAAGATACAGAGTGGCACAGACACCCTTCTCTCTGTCTCCTTCTCTCTTTCTGTCTCCCTGTCTCTTTCTCTCTTTCTCTCGGATACAAGTAGGCACACAGATGGAACACCATTTGTCTTCCCAGAACCATCGAATTTCAGGCACGTGATGACTCCTCCCAGTGAATTTCTTATGATTACAACCATCGACGGACCACTTTCGACTGTTTGTTGGTTCATGAGGATTATTGGTATTTGGGTTGTTTTGTTTTTACCATACTGATAGATAGAATGGGTGCTTACAAAAATTTAAAGGTATTTGATTACTGTGTTTAGGAAAACAATTCTAACAATAATACACCCCAAACCAAGACTTCAGTGGGGTATAGTGTGATTCGTTGCTTCTTACTGAAAGCCTAAGGACCAGGGAGCAATATTTAAAAATCGCTCACTTGTCAGAATGGATACAAGCCAGGAGAGCTGGCCCAGGGCTCTGAAGCCTTCTGCCCTGTTAGACATAGATCTTCTATTTACTGGATGCAGGGGAGGTCCAGGGGTCTGAGGCAGGGGCCTCAGGTGGTGGGGGCACTTGGATTAGAGTAACTCAAATGCTCAGAGTAGTTGGAAAAGGAATCGCGTTTCTTCATTATTTCTATGTGGGGGGGTGGGAGTGGTAATCAGGCTCTAAGTTAGACCCTCAGGTTAAGCCAGCTGAAACAACCTCAAAAAAATACAAAAACAAAAACAAAAACAAAACAAAACAAAAAACCAACAACAACAAAAACACCCAAAACCAAGGTATTTGTTATGGGAGAAACATGGTTCTTTTTCTGGGGTGGGGTGAGGAGAGGGAGATAACCTGACTTCATTGGCTGACTCACCCCACGGGCTCCAATTTGGGCTGATCTTCCACTACTAGGTACAGCAAGTACCAACTAATTATGACGTATCAGACACCTCCATATTGGTTGGTAAATGGCCATTTCCCTGAGTTTCCCAAATGCCCTGCACCACCCAGGCTCCCTTCCTCGGGCCCCCCAGATCCTCCCTTAAATCCACTAAACGGAGGGTTTATGCCAGGCAGGGCAGAAGGCTCCAGAACCCTGCAGCAGCTCTCCTAGCCATGGTATCCATTCTGATGAGTGCTGTTGAACCAGTCATTAATAGCGTGTGCAGCCCTAGTCATGCTCTGGCCTTCAGACCATCTCCACTAACACAGCTATCCTGGGCAAAGCCATGCTGACCCCTCTGGCACACGTCACCTCCCCTCTTGTGAACAGTGCTCTATCCAGCTATTCCTCTCTTTCAGCATGTTGTAACTGTTGTATTTGCATTATGCTGTGTGTGTGTGTGTGTGTGTTTTTGTGTGTGTCCAATGTACATGTCTTCTCATCCACCTTCATAAAGAGATCAGAGGTTGGCATCACGCAATGTTTTATATTTCTTGGCTTACCACTTTATACTTAACACAGTACCTGGCACATTATAGGTATCTGAGGAATGTTCATTGGAAGAAACGTCTAATGCCTTGACATTCCAACAGCCGTGCCCTTTAAGTTGATTCCTGTCCTAACCAAGCCCTGTCAGTCTCAAAGCTCCCGCAGGTCTAGTCCCCCCCATGAAACCTCTCCAGAATCTCCCCCAACCCAAGGGATTCTGTTTTTTCTAATCCCTACAGAATCAACAGACCAGACTGCACACTCCAACACCCAATTTAACTGTATGCCATCTTATATTACACTCCTTATGAGAAAGTTCCATTCTTGTTGTTTGTCTTATCACCCCGACTAGACTATACATTCTTTGAAGATAAGGACCACATGGGAAAAGGCACATTCTGGTAATCCATTTCTGAAAGTCAGATGTTCTGTGGGAAATGGTAACCTATTTCCTAGTATTTTAAATAGGAAAAATTATAATGTGTCATATGACATCAACCCCAAACAAAAATATATTATAATGTATTTCCTAAAATGTAAGCAAAGTACTTACAGCACATAACTATCATATGAACGATCACATTAGGATGGAAAGTGTTTAAAATAGCACTTCCCGATCTCTCAGTTGAACGTGCAGAAGCCTGTCACCTGGTTTCTCCCAGAGCTCTAAAAGGGCCCAAACGGATGACCTCCTTCTAGGAAGGTTGGCAGTCAGGAAAAGGGAAAGGAAGACTGTGTTGGGGGGTGTGTTGGGGGCCAGAAAAGCAGTCTGGTCTACCTCGCTATTCCACTGGCTTTGACTATCTCCAACACATGCGGCCAAGACTCCTCCCATGGGGCATGGATGAATGTTCCTTTGATATAGTCACATGCCCCTCTTAGCACCCAAAACAGCCCCAAAGCCCATCACCTTTATTGGCACTCAGTGGTTCAACAAAACACCTACAAATGCTTCTCATGTTCCACTAATTGTATTTGAAAGATAACTTGAGACTCTTCTTTAAAATGTTATATTGAGTTTAAGGGATGTCAATATACACTTTTCCTGTATAAACATCAACTGAAAATCATGGTATTCAGAGCCATGTATAAAATATGAAACAGGAGTATTAGAAACAAAGCTATATTCCCGCAGGAATATGTTAACGGAAGAGACATTCTATAGGAGACACCTGTTTCTTCCTAACCCTTACCACCCCTAGCACAATGATGGGTCCATGCCCGGGGCACAACAGGTACCTAAGGACGGAAAGGTAGTGTATCTGGTCATTGACTACAGAAGTAAGAGGAGACCAGGTTGGAGAGCAGGAGAAATTTTAAATGGGCCATGCTGGCTACTGAACAAGAGAAAAACAACTAAGAACCAACACTCACTGGACACATGTCAGCTCACTGAATATTCATGACACCACAGAGAGGGAGCTATCACCGGCCGCATTTTACAGGTGAAAATACAGACTGCATAAACAACGTGGCTAAGAGCCACACGGCAGGTCAGTGTGGAATCTAGAATCGCAGGCGGCCTTAAGGGCTAAGCCTGAGCCCTTTGCTCCATCCATAGCGCCTGCTCCAGGTCAAAAGCATGCTCAACCCCCAGATACAGCCATTCTCCCAACCCCCAGCGTCACATTTTATTTTTGAAAATACTACCCTGTGCTGCTGAAATCACTCATCTACATCATTTAAGTTGTCAGCTGGCCTTCTTCCCTCTGGCTCTCATCCCAAGGCCTGGATTCTACAGCGCATGGCGTTCCTATGGAAGCACCGGTTCTCAAGGGGGCTGCTTGCTTTACACGGAGCTGTCCCAGGTGTGCCCAGCTTGCCCTCCTGCCTCCCTGAGCACCCCCAAGTCAAGGTTAATCCCCAACGCAGACCATGTACACCAAGCCTTCTGCCTACCCCCTCGTTCAAAATCACCAACCCAAGAGGAGTGGACTGTCACCATTTTTCATCCTACAACTATTTCTTACCTGCAGACCTTGGGCTAAGTACAGGGGATACTGCGGCGGAGAGAAGATAAGGTCCTCCAGCTCACCCAGCTACCGGGTGACAGACAATCATACAAATAAATACATAATTACAAATTGTTTTAAGTTCTCTAAGAGACGAGAGCGAGAGAAAAGGGCAAGACAGGGCAAGATAAAAGGTTATAACAGGAAAGAGGATTTAGAATAGGAGCTTAAGGAAGACTTGTCAGATGAAGTGACAGTTAATGAGACCTGAATAGAAGAATAAGAAAGAGAAAGCCAAATTAAGAGTGAGTGCCTTGCGTTGTCGGCCTCCTCCCTGTAACCGCCACGACCTGTCATGTCCCAAACCCCCGCCTCCATCAGCCTGTCTCCAAGTTGGGCCTGTGAGAACCAGCTTCTCCAGGTGGGGGTGGGAGGGCACCTTGAACTTCCACACACAGAGGTCTCCCAGTTGAGTGTGCGGAAGCCTGTCACCTGGTTTCACCCAGCCCTTTACAGGGGCCCAAATGCATGGTCGGTGGCCAAAGAAAGGGAACAGATGAGGATGCAGATACGTTGTAGAAAACGACCCTGGCTTTGCAAACCCTACAGGACACGTGGCTGAGATCCCCATCCTCTGGGAAGGGACGGATGTTCTCTGCTGTGTGTGTAGAAAGTTTTAAATATACATTTGGAGAGAAATGTAATTCGTCTGGTTCTGATTCATTCATAACTCATCAAATTTGTTTTGCAAACGCTGTTTGATGTCCAAGAAACTGCCAAGCCTCCCTGACCCCGCACCCCCCTTTGAAGTGGTGGGTGTGCATACGTCACATGCCGCCTGGGCACCAGAGAACAGAGCCTGGGGCTCTGCACCCTGAGATGTGGTAAGAAGCAGACCGGCTGTGAAGGTCTTCCAGTCACAGTACCCTGCACAACCCCCTCGGGCTCTGTTTAGCAAACTCTCTGGTGTGAACATGCATCCAGAACACACGAGTGAAAGGTCCATGGGTGTGCAGGGAGAAGAGGGGGTGGGGGACGATAATTAACGTTTATGTCATTTGTTTGCTGACTGACACAGGAACGTGTCAGCAGCCAAGTGACCAAAAAAAAGTCCTCCTCCTCTAGAGTCAGAAAACGGCCCTAAAAACAGAGGAAGGGACAGGCTTGCACATAAGAGTAAGCCAGACCCCAGAATTCTAACGTCTTAGTCGGTTCTGTGCTGAATGAATCTTCTCCCAGTTGTCACCGTACCTGCATAGGGACTTGAGCGGGGGTGAAAGCCAAGGGTTCCAAACACCCTGCAGTGAGTTGAGACTGCCCCTCACTGAGAATGGTCTCGGCCCGAGCACCCTGCACTGAACGAAGTTACTGGAAGGGGAAGAAGGCGAGGCAGTGGCCCTGGGGAAGGACAGCTTGGGGACAGGATTGTAGACATTAGCGCCTACGCCACCTTCTTGGTAGTAGTGTGTTGCTTCCCTGACCTAATGGTCTGAAGGGTCCAGAGGCAAGTCCCTTCAAGAGAAGGACTACATGTGTCTCACATTAAACAGCACACAGTGTGCAAGTCAAGTCACTTTCTGAATACACCCGTAGGTACCCCAGGGTAAAAACGCTAACTACTCCTCTTCTGGGAACCTCCTGATGAATTTATCTGCATGGAAAAAACAAAAAAACAAAACTTTTGTAGTACAAATAGGCTTTCTAGCCTTCTGTGATGGGGCACTTAGATTTCCAGATACAAGGCATCTCCTTATGGAGAAGAGAAGTCTACCTGGATTGCGGGCCGTAGGGGACTGTATCGGACACACGTCTTCATCTGCAGGGCCTAGAGCATTCTCAGGGCCTGTGGCCCATTATCCTGGAGCCTCAGCTCGCCCTCTGCTTACAGAGAAGACAACAGAACTCGTGCTATACTCACAAAACATGTTTGGATCAAATGAAGGGTGTAAGGATGGTATCAGACGGGATGTTTTCCCACATGAAGCAAGATCGTTGTGCCTTCCCAGATGAAGAAGGCAGACAAGGCTCCGGAGTGCTTTCCAAGGACCAAGGAGAAAACTGAATTTCTCCTACCTCCAAAATAATTCTCATGCTGTTAATAAGTGCTTGGAATGTCTTAAATGATTCAAGAGAAGACTTAAAATATGAAATATCTAATATTCATGCTGCGCTATAAATGACTGCTATCTAGGTCTTTAGTTCTTGGGTGAGTTTTAACAGGGAAAGAAGCTTTGAAGTGCACAATAGCAATGATTCTCTGGAAGCCAAGGAGTCCAAGCACCATGAAAGTAGGAAAAAGACATGAAATGAGACGTGAGGCATCACAGGCATGCTCAGCTAAACTTGGTATGGGACGCCGGGCAAGTCCCTCCCAGCAGGAGCCTCAGTTTCCCTATTTGTAAAATGGAAAGTTTGAGCTGCATGTTCTTAAAGGCCTTGTGATTCTAAAATCCTGTCAGCCAACCCAATGATCAAAAGCAGGGACTCCACCTTGTCCAGATCAGGCAAGGAAAAGCAGAGGCCCAAGTCAACAATGAGTCACTTCTGTAATCATTGTAACTTAAAAGAGGAAAACAGAACATATTTTCACACATGACAAGAGATTCAAAAAAACATAAATGGTTAGTACCGCCTTTCCTCAGTTGCCACAAAGGCGCTCAGTTTTTCTGAGGGAGCTAAGGCCACACTGGGGTGAGGCACTCGCTCTACCCACAGACCAGCAGCGTGCCCACACCACGGCCTCCTTCTCGGAGCAAGCCTCCATCTACTCGGCCCTCATCCCGCCTGACAATGAGGTGACAGTCACGGAGGATAAGATCCTCACTAAAGCAGCGGGTGACGTGTCGAACATTTTTGGCCCAGCTTGTCTGCAGGGGCCCAGGCCAATGTCAACAATAAAATCCTCAGCTGCAAGGTAGAGGCTGGGGGATCTACACCAGCAGGAGATCCGCTGCCCCCTCCACAGCTGCCCCAGCTGAAGAGAAGGAGCTAGAAACAAAGGAAGAAGAATCGGAAGAGCTTAGTGATGACATAGGCTTTGGTCTTTTTGACTAAACGTGTTCAATAAAAAGCTGAACTCTTGGGGCACTTTGGGTGGCTCCGCTGGTTAAGCGGCTGCCTCCTTGATTTCTGCTCAGGTCATGATCTCAGGGTTGTGGGCTCGAGCCCTGCATCCTCAATGGGCTCCGTGCTTAGCAGGGAGTCTTCTTGTCCCTCCACCCCTCTCCTTGCTCATGCTCTCTCTCTCTCTAAAATAAATAAATAAATCTTGAAAACAAAAACACTGAAACTCTTCAACTAAATAAATAGGTGGACAGTACTCTCTGAGTCCAGGAGACTAATGGATGAAGCTGACATCACTGGCTCCCCAAAAGCCATTGTTCCTTCTGCAGGGCTGGAAAGGCCCAGATTCTGTTTGGTTGTGACCCCCCTCTCCCCATGATGGAGGGAAGTCCTAATTCATCTCAACGGGTCAACATACTCTCGCTCTCCTGGCTAAAGGGACATTTAGCCCTTTACTCTTGGCCAATGAGACATCGCAGAGTCTGCTGGACACTTCTGGGAAAACTTCCTCGCTCCTAAGAGATGCTCAGGGGAGAGAGGCCTGCAGTCCCCAGGACATTGCTTCTTCGGCCTGGGCTGTCTGAAATGGCTGCGGCCATCTTACAACGTTAGGGGAGCTGAGCTCTCTGCGGATGGTGCTGCCATGCTGAAGATGACTGAGCAGGAGGGACCAGAAGGATCCATGGCTCAGGAGATGACAGGCATGATGTGGTGAGGGGAACAAATTGGAGCCACCTGGCGGAGGTCAAAGGGGACAAACTCCCAGCAAGTATAGGGAGAAACGCCTTTATGCGGCCAATACCTAATTTACAAGAGCTAAAATACTTCCTTCAGGAAAATTTTAGAAAAGAGTTTGAGGTGGTAGCTTATGATATATGCTTAAGAACATTTAAGAGTACCTCAAAATGCGTTCCTCACTGTGAAAACTAAGAATCACATAAAATAAATGTGCTGCTCTGCACGTCACCTTCTGATGGCCTTGTCAAAATGAATGCCAGCCCCAGCAGCCAGGTCTGCAGGGCTGAGCCGGCAGGTCCTCTGTCCTTTCCCCTTCATTCCAGGACCCCTTGTCTGACCTCCCCCTACCCCCCCACCAAGAGCACCACCCTCGTACTTTGGGAGATCTGCAGAGTAGAAAATGAAGACTTTCTATCAAAGACTCTGTAGGATTTCACCTTTTCTACCAAGTTTCAGTTTGATTTCTGTTTCTTAAACCTGAAGTCTTCACAACTCGGTAATGGAAGAACTCAGTGACACCAAGAGCACCTTCCAGACACATACAGAGCCTATAATATCTGGAGTCCTAAGGAATCTTGAAATGGGGAGTCATCCTGGTGCCTGAGGAACACGTCTCAGTAGCCTTGGAGAGGAGGCCTCTGGTTCGGTGGAGAGCAGCGTACCTCGAGGCCTCCTCAGAAGCTACTCCCTTGGGGGAAGGGAGAGGAGGCAGGGAGACAGCCAGACAGCTGCCCTGTTGCCTTCAAAGATGCTTTTGGCTGAACTGCTGTATCAGAGTGTTTTGTCCTAAAGGACGAAGGCACAAACACAAGCACTTTCCTTCCTGAGGGTGCCCTTCCCTCCTGCCTCAGCCATGGGTGCGTGCCTGCGCAGCCCGGAAAGGTAACTCAGGGTCCTCTCCAGGCCGTGCCCAGCCCTCAAATGTCAAGGCCATCTCACCCTCTGGGGCAGGAAAACCACATAATGACAAGAGATCATTTCCATACAAGGGCCTTCCGGTGGTGAAAATTCATTTAGGAGGAAATAAATTTGAATTGAATTTACTAAAGCCAGAAAATGTAAATCAGGGAACATTCCTAATGAAACTGCAGCTTGGTTTGGAAATGATCTTCAAGTTGCATTTCGAGATACAGGTTCGTTTCTACACTGAGCTGATCACTCAGGGTGGCGATTTACAGAAGCCCGGGTTCTACTAAAGGGTCCTCAGAGTGTCAGATTTTGAAAATAATAAAAATGTAGTTCAGTTTGGTGCCTCTGGTTTAAAAATTAATCACCCTCCAGTTTGGTCCTATTCAATCACTGCTTTAAGTGTAGGAAAACTTCACTTATCTGAACGTTTTTGGAGGAAGAGGCAGGAGGAAAGTCTTCTCTAAATTGATGAAAAAAAATCCAAATGGTTGATTTTAGAAAAATGGTTCTAGTACTTATAGTATTGAACATATAATAAGCTAAGATTTAAATGAACACTAATAAGTAAAATTGAGTTAGTCACTGAAAAATTACAATCCCTAATAAGCTTTTATTACATAATAATGAATTACATTATATCACTGAGTCTTAATTTTTTAAACCAATGGGAAACACAGTCTGTGTCAGAATTCCTGGGGTACAATTTGAATTTAAGTTACACAGCATTCAGGATTTAATTGGGCATTTCCAATGGTCAGTGAGTAGCTTTAGTAAATGCACAATGCAGGGAAGCAAGAGAGGGAGAGAGGGGGAGAAGGAAGAGAGGAAGAAGGAGGGAGGTCAGATGGAAGGAGGGAGGGGGAGAGTGGAGTGGGAAGGGAGGAAAGGGAAAGAGAGGCGGAGAGAGGGGATCCACCCAGGGAAGAACAAATAAATTCTTCAGTTGGGAATCTCCATTTACATGTCTCGGTAGAGAAAAGCAGCCAAGAGAGTAGAGGGATTTAAATTTCCCAAGAGCATAGTGTGCCCAGTCTGGGCTGTACTGAGGGACCTTACTGCCTGCAGTCTCCTTGTTGTGACAGCTTTAGCGTCCATCTTAGAAGAACATGATGGTGTCCCTGGAGGAAGGGGTGCTTCGGGCCAGACTGTGCCTGGCAGAAAGCCACGTCTCCATGTACTGGTAGGCATGGGGCTGCTGACCTGGAGAGGACCAGAAGCGGTTCTGCTGGGTTGGCCCAGGCCATCCATTCTGAACCAGAAGGTAGGCTGCCAATGGCTTCTGTCCTGCTCAAAACTATGGAAGCCCTTGAGTCTTCCCTGCCTGCTACCCACCTTGCTCCTATCAGCTCAGGACCTGCTGGTCCACATGATATTTAGAACAAAGATCCAGAAAGAAATGCTGACACGAGACCCTAAGGGCTCCACATACAAGAATCTCAACAGCACCGCTCTCCTTGCTGCTTCCCCGACCGAGGACCACGATCTCCGGGAACCTCTTGCTCCTTCCTCACTTCCCTCTTATCAGAGTCAAGATTAATCGGACATCCTGCTTTTACACTTCAGTGTAAATGTGTTTATGTTCTGGCTGGGACTGCTGACGGCCTTCCAAACGTGGTTTAAGACAGAGAGTCTACAAGTGCAATTCTATACTCCTCATTTGCAGAAATATTGTTTTCTGTTATGATTCATGGTAATAGGGAGTGTTTCAGCTGTGTTATGGGTTAAGCAGGCCAGCCTGGAAATCTAAATGGCATTTACAATTTTCTACTTTTAAAACGCCAACCTAACAATGAATAAAGGAGCAGCTCAAAAATTGGGGACTGTCTAGAAATAATTTGGGGGTGAAAAACTCAACATCTCTTACCAATGGGACTCTGTGCAGACTTTCCCTACATCCAAGCTAGGAAATCTCAACTATCCTTTATCCCAGTTTATCAGCTGAGAAGTAGCAAAGAACCCTGGATTCATTAATTCGTGCTAAGAGGGTGGTTAACTGTAGAGTGAGCTAGCAAATCACAGGTGTTTGGGGTAGATGGACAAGAGGAGTTTCCTGAAGCAACAGGAGGACTCCAGACTCCTTGTCCCAACTCTACCGCATTCAGTCAGGCTGCAGATGAGCCATCAGAAGAGAGGCTGAAAGAGTCTTCTTACGAGTTCCGTATTCCAAAAGAAAGCCCTACTCCAGCACTGCCTGCTTCCGAAGACACAAGTACCAGGGAGGGCACAGCTGGGGGCCCACCTGATCTGAACTCTCTGGGAGTTTGGGCCATATGGCCTCCAAGGTCTCTGTCTTCCAAGGGCTGGGAGCTCCATGGACATAGAATGAAGGGGTGAGCTAAATGGTGCTGGGGACCCCTGCTAACCTGTCACACAAGTTTCTGAGTTTGGGGCTGAAAGGAGGACCCTTACCAGTTTGACATTCACTATCTCCAGCAGGCTTGGACTGCAGCGTAGAGAATCGATGGATAGTCCCGTGGCTCCCTAAGCACTACATCCCTATTCAGTTTCAGAAGTTAGCCCATCACCCCCTGCCCCTTACTCTCACCTCTACCTCCATTTCCTATAGTAATGGTTTCCTATCTTTGGCACTAACTCCATTCATTCACTTTGTCTGAGACTAGAAAACATTTTGATAGGAGGCAATTTTTTTCTTGTGACAACAATGTTTCCCAAAGGAAGCTGGCTCTGAAATGACAGAGATGTCAAATCGCAGACACGTGTAGCTGGTAACAGTCTGAAGCACATCGAATCCAATCCCATCTTTACCAAGGGGGGAACTGAGGCCCAGAGTGGCAGCAACAGTGGCACAGCCACGATCCCAAGCACTGAGCTCCCTGCTGCCCATGGGAAACCATGACTTCCTAGTTCTGAGTGCCTGCCTGCACAGGGAAGGTCTCACCCTGGCTCTGCTCTCAGCCATGTGACCAGGGCAGGCTTGAGGACCCAAGGCTTCGAGATCTGCACACCCATTCTTCGTGAGTTGCTGTCTGGACTGCACGACAAAGGTATATACAATACAGAGCACAGTGCCAGGCACAGAATGACCACTACCGTCATCCCTGCTAGTATCAGCGACTTCAAAACACAAACATACATTTTTTCTTCCATTAAGGGGAGTGTATTTGGTTCATTTGCAAGACATTAGAACATATTCTCTCTTTTGGTAACTTGGAACTTTTCTACCAGGTCCCATCATAGCCAAAAAGACACCCTGGTCAGTGGTTCCTCTTGGGAATAAAGTGTCCCCAAGTGTCCTCACAGGACCTTTGTTTGGAAAGGGCTCCTACTTTCCCCAGGGGTGGAATTTTCAGACATCCCTGTGTAGGATGCCGGGTAGACCCAGAGGAGCCTGAGGGCAAGAAACCCAGGGACACTTTCCATGGGTGTTCAATGGCAGGGTTAGGATGCAGGGAACAAGTGTGCCTGCATGGGAAAAAGCAAGAGAGTCAGAGTGGGCCTAAGTGTTTACAGGCAAGAACGTTCACCAAATAGATGAGGCCCCAAACTCCTCCAATCACTGAAACATGGCATTCATAATGGGAAAGAAAATGAGAATATCACAGAGCAGGAGAGGGGAAGGGGGAAAAACAAAACAAAACAGGCCAAGAAGCCCAAAAAGTGGAAAAGTGTGTCAATGAAAAGCATTTCTCAGGAAATTCCCAAGAGAAGGAACTGTCTATGGACAGAAAGGGAGAAACAAAGCTTACCAGCACATATGAAAAATGACTGAGGAATTCCAGTTGTCTGAAAGTTCAACATAAGTAAACAATGTGATGTGGAAGGAGAAAGGAGGAGGAAGAGGAGGAGGGAGGGGGAGGACAAGGAGAAGGGAGAGGGGGAGGAGGGGAGAAGAGGAGGACAAGGAGGAGGGAGGGGGAGGAAAAGGGAGGACAAGGAGGGAGAGGGGGTGGACAAAGAGAAGAAAGGGGGAGGAGGGAGAGGGGGAGGAAGAGGAGGAGAGAAGGGAGGAAGGGGAGAAAGGAGGAGGAGGAGGAAGGCAGCTTGTAATCTCAGGCTACAGTGATGAAAGGAGCTGCCCTCAAGGAAGCAACAGCCTCTTATCCCCGGCCCGGCAGAGCTGGGGAACTGTGGGTTGAAGGCAAACAGCAGAGTTCGGATGAGGTGGCCAGGACTGGGGGGAGAGGGTGCAGGGAAGCAGATGGTCAGCCTAAGGGAGGATGACCAAGAAGCACGGGACTGCGGTCCTTGGTATCAACAAGGATGTCCCAAGGAAGAGAGAATACATTTTCTCCCCTCCAGATGGCAAAATGAAGACCAGCCCATAGAAGATGAAGGAAGGCCACTCTAAGACAAATCTTTCTCGCGCCATTGCAGATATCCCCCAAATGGATTTCCATCCCCAGAGGTGTCAGGCAGGGGCTGGATGGCCCAAAGACTTGTCAAGTTCAAGGCAGGAGAAGGACCCCTGCTGGTTGGGCCGGGGGGGGGGGGGGGGGCGGGGGGGCACACCTCTGGGAGACTGCAGCCCAGTCAGACACTGCCAATTGCTCCCCTGGTCCGCAGCCCTCTTCCTCTGCCTCTTAAAAAGCAGTGAAGGTGCAGGGCTCTCAAAACCAGCGGCCTGCTAGAGCAGTACACAGGCCCCTCCAGCTTCCGGCTTGGTCAGCCATCCCCCTGGAGGATGTGTAACGCAAACCATCTCATCGGGATAACAAGTTTTCATGGGTCCTGCAGGCAGGGCCGGTAGGCGGCAGCCTGCATGCCTGGGAGGAGAAGGAGATCTGCCACCCTCCGTGCAGGTGTGGGGTCCTAGAGCCACAAGCCCGCTTCTCCTGCAGGTGCTCTGCAAATTTAAACTCACTTGGAGCCACATCGTGAATCTTAGTAAAAAGATTTCTGCTGAAACAGACAGCTACTTAAAAATGTTCTCCTCCCATTTATATCTAATGTGCTAAGTTCTGACTTCTGAATACAGAGGATAAAGGCCCATCTCCTTGGGTAAAAGCACAGCATGAAGCTATCGGGTCCCTCTCCCCCTCTGCGTCTCTGTCTCTCCCCTGAGTGCTGCGTCACTGACCACACTGCACTGTGCCTTCAAGTACCCTGTGACTCTGAGGGCGGGCGGGAGAGGACAGGACAGCTGTGTTTTAATTGAGGATCAACGAGGTGCCAGGCACCGCAGGACACATTTTCATCAATTATCTTATTTCTTTCAACAACCTTGCAATTGTTGTGGCAACAGTCCCGTTTAACCCATAGTGAAATTGTATCTAAAGGAAAGAAAATGTTACTTAAAACAAAAATGGGACCCATCTGCTTCCACTTTCAAAGCAATGGGGAAATGAATCTCTCTACCACCCCTTTTCCCTTGTCCAAGGAGGTGGGGTCAGACCCCTCTTTGATTGCCCACTATGTGGGAAGGCACTTAAGCAGATGTGCAGAAGGTGGCTCTGGGCTGAGTTCAGGGGTAGAGACTAGATAGAGCCAAACTGCTCTGCATATAAAAATGGGGAGAGTGTGTTCAAGCAGTCTGGGAGCAGAAAAGGGGGAGAAGCAGAAAGGGCAAGAAATATATTAAAACCCGAAAGCCTGGGTAGGCAAAAATATCTGAAGGGACAAGCACAGAAATTTCAGACATTCAATATTCACATTACAATGATGTGAACTCTCTTGAGCTTCCCAAAACCTGAGTACAGGCTGATATACTCACAAAAGCCTTGTGTGAGACTGGAAAGAGAGAGAGAGAGAGAATGTAAATCAAAGGGGAACTCGTCCGTGTCAGGGTTTGTCGGAAGCAGGGAGAAAGGCGTGGTCAGAGAGCGTGGCTCACACTGGAGACAGTGGGGGCTGGGCCAGGAAGTCCCAGGTGATGGCCACAGTCTGGGAGAGGGCATGGGATGAAGGGCTGAAGCTGACACCTGGGACACACACGGACCAGGCTCGAGGTCATATCACTGCTAATTGTGGGCCAATCTTTAAATCCAGCTCCAGCTGAAGCCACATCCAACTTACTTCCACTTCCTTGCCCTGAGATCCTCTTCTCACAGCCCTGCTCTCGCCAGGCACCCAGCACTCAGCATCTTCACCAGCCAAACCCTGTGCACCCTTAGGACGCCCCTCTCGTGGAGCCACGTGCTCTTCCCAGAATGGGCGAGTTGCTCCTTGCACTGAACAGGCCACTGGTGTTCACCAAACCTGTTTCTCCTCCACATGAGGACAGAACCAGACCCGATCTCCCAGAACTGCATTCAAGCCAATGGAACATGCGGGAGATGGTGAGAGCCACCTCTACGCCTAGACCTTAAAACTTTGGGTGCAAACCTCCACGCCTTTTCTTATCTCTCATCTGCCAGCCAGATTCAGGGAACCTCATCTGCCCAAGATGGCACGGCCTCGAAACAGAAGAACCCTGGGTCCCTGAGTGTCCCCTGTCACCACCCTGCCAATCTAAGTTGGACTGTGATGTGAGAAATAAACCTTTATCCTGTTAAGTCACCAACAGTTGGGGGGGTATTCATTACAGCAAACAGGCATTCTGACAAACACACTTTCTCAAGGCTGCTGAGAAATTCCTTCCCCTCTCTACCATCCTCCTTGCTGACCAGGTTATATTTCAATTTTCCACAAAAACATCTGCTTTTTCACTCTGCTGACCTCCTCAAGGAAAGGAACTGTATTATTCTTATTCTATGTTTTTCACACCTAGGACACAGAGTTTATGTATGTCCTCACTGAGCATGTACTGAAGAAGGAAAAAGATGAATGGTAGATCCCAGCTGAACTCAATATCCAGCTGGGTCTGTACTATCCTGAACATTTTTAATTAAAAGAAAATTAAAGAAAAGAAAAAAAACCACCAGCCCAGCTCTAGGACCAGCTAAGCCCTGGATGAAGGAAACGGAAGGGCCAGAAAACATGGCCGGGATCAGGAAGCTGAGTGCTGATGAAATTTCCTCTCTTCTGCTAGGTTCCCATTGTGCAGGCATACCTTGAAATGACAAAAACCTTACCCTAGAGAGTACGGGCTGGCAGGAATGTTTCACCGTGCTCCATCCTACAGTATTTTGAAATCTTTTGTTTAAATCGATTGGCAATGTTTAAACACACCATTTCACACAGAAGTACAATATTACTAATGAGGCAATAAGGAGTAAGACAGTGTCATTTTATGGTAATGCATCAGACACAAAAAAGCCCTCCCTCTTTCAAATAAATCAAGATTTTACATAATCTCATTTTTAGTATAGGAAGGGGATTCCTTTCCATTAACAAAGAGTGGGCTCTGGTTGGATGTGCCACTCACTTAATAGAGAAAGGCCAGGCATGGCCCCAAAGATGCTTGTCCCGGCTTTCGCCAAGAACCTGTGCTCAACCTTGAAGCGCTGGCTTTCCCCTTGATCAGAGGCGGCCACATCCAGGCCCTCCTTTGTTCTCCTGTATCAGTGATCTCGAGGTATCTGTTTTTTTTTTCCTGCAGTAAACCTCTTCATGTCTTTTTGAGAGGGTTTTTCTTTTTTCCTTCTTTAAATATCACTAGTTATCAGAGCTCTCAATGAGTATGTCACGTTAATGGGGCCTGTCACAATTTCATGACACTTTATTTTCGTTTTTCTTACGCCAGGAAAATCTCTGTGGTTGAAGATAGCCAAATGTTCCCTCCTTTCCCTCTCCCTACAGGTTCCCACTCAACTTGCTGATAGAGTTTTCCAGTTGGAAAGTGGCACTTGGGAAGCTAGGCAGCGGAGCCAGAGCCCAGCCTCAGTCCCTACCTAGGAGGCCAGGGTGTCCCCACACAGCAGAGTCTCTTCCTGTTTCCACAGACCAGGCCCTTCCTATGTGTCTGGGTGAGCCAGGCCCCCCAGCCTAGAGGGGGTTTTCTCCTGTCTCCTTGTACAAACTCAGCTCGTCACCCAAGTCAGTTCCCCACTCTGCCCCTCCGGGGCCCAATATTGGCATCTCTGTCACGGCTGCATCCAGCACGGGTCTCTTCTTTGGAGCAGGGGGCAGACTCCAGCATCTATACCGGAGTCGCACCAAGATCCTAGTCAGGGCCTCTGGAAGGGCCAGCATTCCCCACGTCTCTAACTCCTCACTTCTGAGAATCAGAACTGGTTGCTACAATTGATTGAATGTCATCTGATCACGACACTTAGAGATTTTCCACATTGCTCATGGAACACGTCCTATATTTTATAGTTATAAACACAATGCCAAAGAGGGGACCAGAAGACCTGAGAACCTGGTATAATTTAGGCCTAGAAAGTAAGTACCAATTCACTGAAGGAGCCTCCTTCTTTCTCTCCTTCTCTCTGGAGATAGAAGGTAGGAAGGGACAAAGGGACAGAAGGACTGTGTCTGCTGGGCACAGGGGTTCAGGGCCTATGCCCTACAAGTTTTTCATCGTCCCACACAAACACTTGGAAATTAAAAACACAAAGATAGAATGTAGGGTAGATCCAAAACATAGAAGAAACTGCAAAATCAAAATGGATATTAAATTCAACATCCACAAAATTTAACACTGTGTCAGCCAGTCAAATGACACTGAACACACAGAGTTATCTATCAGTATAACAGAGTTTCTCTCCTAAGACCAAAATGAATAATTTATTCTTAATAAATTCAACATTATAAAAAATATAACCAGTGTTTCTAACTTGGTGACAGTGAAAATATCCTACTTCAGGTGGTTTGTGGGCACGTTTTAGGATGTGTGATATGCTGACTGATGGATGGGGTGACTATCAGAGGGCCCCAGGCCTTGGGAAGCCTCACACAACCCTGGGAAGATGGAAGTTAGGACACCACGTGGCCCCTAGCTATTGTTTTTCTTTTAATTCTGAGTGAAAAAACTCGCACATGGGCTGCTTATTCTATTAGGGTATTTGCTTTTTCTCTGATAGCTATTATTTCCAGCCAGGGTTTCAAGGAGAGGCCGCTCCAAGTTGTTGCTCTTCCCACCGGGACAGGGGCGCCTCCATGGGCACCCTCCCTGCCATCATGCAGAGGGGACAGCTTAGTCCCTCTGAGGGGTCAGCAGACTCGGCTCTGAGGTCAGGACATGTCAGGGGCCTTAGGGGCTCGGGCCTCCTGCTATAACTGTGAGGCAAGGTAGCACCAGCACAAAATCTGCCTTTGCTTTTTTAGTTGTCGCCCTTTAGAGAAGGTAAATGGAACACTAAAAGGCAAAGATCCTACCCTCTGCAGACACTGCTTCTGGTCCCTTCGGCCACACCTGCCTCTCTCTGTGCTGCCCTCCTATCAGGCCTGTCAGTCACTAACACACATGCCCCCCAAACAGTGGGTCCCCTCACACCTGACACGTCAGCACCTTACTCTATAAGAGGGCAACTTCCTGAAAGCCCCAAGAAGTCAACCACTAAGTCACTACTCAGATGCCCTGCTCAGGAAGAGGCTACGGCTCCCAGTTCCTACGAGCCCACCCTGTCCTTCACGGCCTCAACATCTCTCTACCCACCACCATCTCATCTCAATTCCAAACGCACAATCACTTTCTGGTTCCCTGGTTATTCCTTTGGCTCAAGATGGAGTGGTGCTATGAGGAACACAACTCCTCAGAGAGGTGGCCAGCGAGGCTAGGAGGGTGCTGGATTTGAATTCTGACCCTGTGGATTTGCATCTGGGCTCGACCCCCTTAAGTTGTGTAGTGCAACCCTAGGCAGTCACTGAAGGTCTCTGAGCCTCAGTTTCCCCTTCTTTAGGATGCAGAAAATAATATGTGTTCATGGACTCACTGCCTGAGAAAAGCTCTAGAAACTCAGAGTGGTGCACAGACGTAAGATAGGCTTTCACAGTGAGTCTGTGTGCCCTGCTGTTGGCAAGAAAAAAGCCAGAACCATGGCAGAGGTTGGGGAGGGAGGGGGGCAAAAAAGGGCTGGGAGGGAACTCACAGTCAGTTTGGGGAAAGAGGACCGCATGGGATCCGATGGAAGAGAAGAAAGCTGTGTAGCATATGTTTACAGTGACCTGAGGTCGGAGTCCTGGCTCTTCCTTGCTACCCACAGGCCCAATTCTGAGCACCTGTTCGGGTTATATAAAATGAGGATAATGATAGCCCCCTCATGGGACTGTGATAAAAATTGAAGGAGGTCATGTTAAATGACTTAGCACAGTACTTGGCACACAGCAATTGCTCAAGAAATCCCATTATTATTAAATGGATATCTACATTAAGACTGTACTTGAGAGAGTGGTAAGTACTTGACCCCGGGCATGAATTGTGGACAAGTCAGGGATCAATAAATCCATAAGCAATATCACCGCAGGCGCTTCCTGGCTGCCCTCGCCTGCTCTCGGTTTCTCTCCCTGTGGTCTCCCTGTCTCTGCCTGTCATGCTGCTTCTCGTGCTCTGTTCTTCTCTGACGCTCTGTCTCCAGCTCAGTCTTGAGCTCTCTCGGACTCTGACCTCTAACATTCTTTGTCTTTTTCTTCCTTCCTTCATTCCTTTAATAATAAATATCTCAGTAAAGCAAACTTCTGTCCAAGCAGAAGGTACATTTTCTCCCTGGAAAGTGACCTCGCTCCAGTGGTGGCCGTCACTGTGCCCCCCCGCCCCCAGCCAGCTGTTGGGCTCTCCAAGGATGCTTGCTCCCAGAGCGGGGCAAGGAGGGGACATTTCATCTCACCTAGTTCCCTGGGCCCTGCCACAGCAAGACCCGCATGGGTCACCGGAGCCGAGTGGACCCACCGCACAGCTGCAGACCAGGGGACCCGGGAAGGAAACCTGCCACCACGTGCCGCTGACTCCGGCCATGCTCAGCTACACACTCAGCCCCACTGGAGGGAAGGGAGACCTTCCTTGCCACCATCCAATTCTAATCAGGCCGGGGCCGGGCAGGCTTCCCATAAAGATGAGAGGCCTAAAACGCAGCTCACCAAAACCACAGCCCGCAGTGGGAGCAGCTGCTGACGTGAATCTGGCCGCGACCTCCTTGGAGAAGGGGGGCTGGGGAAGGTGCTCAAGAGAGGAGCCAGGCTGTGGCCGGGAAGCCACCGGTGGCCTGGCTGGGAAACCAGTCAGGCCACCAGTGTTTGCTGGGCTCTCTTCACAGGAGGCCCACAAGGATGGCTACAAGGTTGTGGGAAGTCTAGGCTGGTCACGAGGACGGGAGGAGAAAGACATGGTCCACGAGGAAAGGTGGCCGAAGATGTACGGCAGCTTCTGCCTGGGGCCACACAAGCAGGGCCTCAGGGCAGAGCCAGAGGCCTGGCCAAGGGACAGCCCCGTGAACAGGACAGGCCCTTGTGCAGGCTCAAGGCCTCCCGGCAAGGCCCTGAAGGTGTGTGGGGATGCGGGGTGGAGAGTGGTGGAAACTGGGGGGCAGAGGAGGCACTGAGGGCGAGAGGAAGAACCGTCTGCCCCCGCTGCTGCTGGCCTCCCTCCCTTTGTCTCTCGACTACACCTGCCAGCCACACACAGATACAGAGCGAGACTCACCAGCGGTGATGTGGGAGCGATAAAAGCCGGCGAGGTAGCAACACGAGAGAGACAGCTTGGAGGGTGTCAGTGGAGACATCTGTACCTTCACAGGGCTTGGCAGTGGGCACGGTGAATGAGCTGTACCCGGCCAGGCAGCAGCAGCCACGTCAGAGGGAGATTCCTGGTCAACCCCCCCCCGCCCCAAATTCACCTCCAGATACCTTTCCATACGACTTGAACCCCAGATTAAAGGCAAATAGCCATGGAATGGGAAGCATCTTCAGTGATTTCCATTACTATTCATCATTAAGATCCTGGAGCCAGGAGGATTTTGTGAGGACGACGAAGCCACCAGACCGCCAAAGAGGAAAGCAGCCGAGAAAACAAGATTCTCGTTTGCTTTGTCACACCGCCTGTGCACCTGTCCTCCTCACCAGAAGGAGAGCTCCAGGAAAGCAGGACTGAGCCTTGGTCCTCACTGTACTTCCAGTGCCCGTGACGGTGCCTGGTGCACCGTGGACAAGCAAGAGAGAAGTGTGGAAGGAACGAATGAACGACTACAAGCTATGTGGAGAAATACAGCTCTCACTGACTGTTTCTGGTTCTACATACGGCCGCGTGACAGAGGGTTCTGTATGAGGCAAATCACCTCTCGCATCGACCTGGCCTGTGTTTAGCTCTGACAGGAGACAACAAAGGCACGGGGACCCCAAAGCTGACGCCAAAGTCTACAAACTAACATGAACTTAGTACAAATCACCAGGTGTCACCCACGGTGACCAGAAGCAGATGTGAACTTCTGTCCTTGCGGTGGGAAACTTGAGGGCGTCGCGGGGGATGTCAGAGTTCCCATGACAGCTCATGGAGCATCTAGGAGACTCACCAAGAATACAGAAAACCAGGCAGAAAGTCCAAGTCTCCTAAGCTCTGAAGGCCTGTTGAAAAACAAGTCCCCCCAGCTGCCAAACACAGAGCCAACATTCCTTTCCTGCCTGCTTTTACCATCACACACCTGAAAACCCTCTGGAATAACAACATCCCGGCTCTGGTGCCCATTCGCCTTGCCAGGAAACCAGAGGCTTCAAGCAGTGGAGGATGGGATGGAGAAAAGAGAAAAGGAGACTCGTTGCAGAAAAGATTGGACCAATTAGGAAAAATTGCAAAAGCTTTCAGACCACGCAGAGACTGGCTGTCCTGCACACACACCACAATCCCTGTCTCTCTCTCACTTGGATGGCTGTAATTCATAACAGACTTTACGTTTACGGGAAGCAGACGGAAACAATTTCCATGTCAACTTTTCAGGCCCGTTACAACTAAGTGTCTCAAGAACCTCTGGAGGCAGAAGTGAGGAGGCGTCCTAACTGCTTGCCTACCTGCCAGAAAGTCAGGCCACCAACCACCTGTTCCTGCTGCCCCAGGAATCTCTGGAATGAGGGGGAGGAGGAGACCCCAGGCCTGGTAGACTTGGAGGCCGGCTCAGGTCCCAAGTCCGTGTTCTCCAGACCACTTTCTCTGCCAGCAAGCACACAGCACACAAGACCAAGCCTTAATTTTGGGGGGATCATGAAGCACTTTGAGGATCTGATGAAAATGAGGAGGCCTTTCTCTGGAAAACTGCACATATGTGTGCACAGGCATGGACACGTGTGCACACGCACACACGCTTCTGTATATATTTCCAGTACGTCTCCAAACCTAAGCCTCGGGATCACTTGGGCAACCTCTCAGATTATGGTGCAGCCGCTTCCTACACTCACCAGCACAGAATCTCTAGAGAAAGTGTCCCAAAGTTTGTATTGAAGAATCCATTCCTAGGATTATGATATCCCGCTGGGCACCAATCTGTGACAGGAGTTCAGGAACCACTGCCTTAAGGACTCACAGACATCAAGTTCAGGATCTCCAGCCCCACCCTTCACCCTTGCCAAGGTCAGGAGACAAGGGAACTTTCCTTTATTGAGCCAGACCCGATGTTAGGTTAGTTTCCCTAAATTAACTCGTTTAACTTCACTTTCACAAAAATTGTGTGAAGGAAGCAGTATTTTGCTCTTTATATAGGTGGAAAGACAGAAGCTCCAAAAAGTTAAGGAACTTGCCCACGAGATGGCATGTGGCAGGTTGAGGACCATCACTAATACCTGCCTGACTTTTAACAAGGATGACACCATCAAAAGCGCCTGAGGAACATCTGGGTAAGTGCGCCTCCCACGTGCTACCCAGGGCCCTGGGTGCAGCTTTTTACCAACGCTCCTCGTACTTGTGTTGTCGGCTTGCTTGCTTCCCTGTCTCCCTGCACGAGGGAAACATGAGGGCACAACTGAGTCACCTTTGAATCTCCAGCCCCCAGCCCAGCACCTTTCTGGCCCATAGGAGACATGAGACAAGTATTTCCTGGACACACTAAACAGAGAAAAGGAGGGAGTGTGCAGGTGTCCTGACCACTTCTCCCTCTAAAAACTCCACTAGAGAAGCCAACTCCCCAGAATGTCCTGAGATTTTTGTGCCCTCAGTATGGTGACAATAACCCCCCACATGGTTCACCAATAGGCAAAGGACTGACCCCTTCACCCACAAGAATAGGTTTTGACCTCAGGTAGTGTAGGAGAAGAGAGGAGAAAGACGTGCGAAAGACATGGGGCAGAAGGACTGGCTGGAGCAGCAACAAAGGAAAGCCATGAAGACCTGCACCCCAGGAGTACAGATCCCGTCACTGCAGCGCGCCCTGCTTCCATGCAGGAGTCGCTTTCCCCTACTACCTCACTGCTCACACAATGTCAGAGTGGTTCTCGCTGGGGAGGTCATGAAAGATGACTCAGGTTCCGTGACGGTTACTCTTCTGTAGACACAAACTCACACATCAGATGGCCAGTCCCTCCCAGTGCCGAAACTCCCTCTCCAACACCTCAGACAGTCCTCCAGCCTCTGCTGGGATGCTTGTGGAATGGAGAACACAGGACCTCTTGATGTGTTCTAGTCCTGAACAGCTCTTTGCAGAACCCACAGCATCTGCCCACTGTCTTGAGTTCTACATCAGCAAGAAACCCACAGTCAGTTTACTCTCTCTTTGCACGACCCCCTGATGACGATACGTCTTCTGGCCTCAGTCCTATGGCTGTTCCTTATGGGCCCTGGGCAAAGCCTCCCTTGCAATCCACTACTTAGGCTTCAGTGTTCACATCTAAAAAGTGATAACAACGACCAAACCAACCCTGTGGGGTTACCGTGGGGATCTGACAAGCTGTAATTAAGTGCTACCATGTACATAGGTCTCTCGGCCTACAGTAACTCTCTTTCTTCCCCTAGCCTACAGCCTAGGCACTATCCATCTACGAATACAGCTTGGGATGGTGCCAAAGTTTTAGCAGCCCCAATCATACAAGAATAAGATACACATCTGGACCATTTTCATGGGCCCTGTTCTTGGGTCTTCTCTCCCCGATCGTGTCTTTGAACAATTGAGTTTAAGAGCCTAGATATCAGAGTCCAGTGTTCTCCCATTTGCTTCAGCTCCCCCTGCCAGTCTATCATGCTCATGTTGATCTTAACTGAATCCCCACATGAAGGTCCACATGCCGCTGCTCCCAGCCGCCCCTCCGTTTGTATCTCACAGACTCTAAATAACAAGGGTGAGCTCCAAAATTTCAGCTTAAGATGAGAGGCTGGGGGCCTTCCCCTTTGAGATTCATTCAGCTCCACATTTTATAGAAGAAACCAAGGTGCGAAGGGGTGAGCTGGTTTATGGGAAACCAAAGAGGTAGTAATGACCACTGTAACCACTGTCTTGGCTGAGCCCCTCCGGTCTGCGGGTACAACCACAGGAATGGGTCTCCTCATAGCCGTCCTCCCAGCCAGCATCCTGGACCCCAGAGGACAGGGCCCAAGCCCACAGCCTTCACCTCCATGTGCTCTGCACACAACGATGTCCCAGACACACAGTAGGTACCCAAATACTTGTGGAGTAAATGAACACGTGATCTCATTTGACACTCACGAAAGCCTTCACTTAAAAGATAGTAAAAACTAGGCTTCGGGAGACTCAGGCACCCACTCAAGGTCCCCAGCTGCTTCTGGGAAGTGCCATGATCAGGACCAGTTTGCCTCGCTCTAAAGCCAGCCTTCTTAACCCCTCACTTTGCTGCAAAAATGTTCCAGTATGCAACACTCTGGACATTCAGGGGAATGCTTTCTGCATGACATCTGAGAGCTTATCCACTGCAATCACATGCCCCAAACCTATATCTAAACAAGAGAAATGGGAAAAACCTACCAAGACTAAAATATCTTTGAGCAGAGAAGATCCTTTAGCCTCTCCTCCCAAAGTGACTCACTCTCTGGTTCCATTCTCCCACTGACTCATCCTGCCAGGACATTCACTTCCTCTGAAGGGAGAAGGGCTCCATGCCAGGCTTGCCAGTACTCAGGCCTGCTGGGCTTCCTAGCAGATGCCAGCTCCAGGGAGAAACAAGAACTGGAGCTTCTGTATCTTAATGCTCTCCCCTCTGGTTGATGCTTCTACTTCTCTAGGCCCTTCGCCCTTTACCACATGCCAGAAAAGAGGGATGCCAGGGGTGATCTCCAACTATGCTTAGGAGGATGGGGTGTTTCTATGTGCACAGACACGTGGATGGGTGCTTATACCTGTATGTTTGTTTACCTAGAATAGAGTCTTCGTTCGTTCATTCATATCTCTACCAAACACTCAATCTCCCGGTGGATAATAATGGAAGTTACACTCACCATGAGCAAAGGCTCTGAGTAAGGCCTGCTCAGGAAGCAGCAGGTGAACCCACCTGCCCAAAATAAAAGCTTGTATCAAAGGGTGGAGAAAAGGACGGAGCCTTGAAGATCAAGTATAAAAAGCTCTAATTTCTCCAGTTAGACAAAGAGAAACTACGAGAGTTTCCCTCTTTGCAGAGGAAGTAGACTCGGGAGACCAGTCCAGCAATGACGTGTCCTGTCCAATGGTTCAGAGGGTTGAAGAACCAAAGGAAGGAAGGCAAAAGCTCTTCCTGAAAGAGGACTCATGTCAAATAAGTGTGGAACAAGGGTACTTTTATTTAACTACTGAATACTGGTTGGTGATCCCTATGGTGAAACTCTGATTGTTCCTTTTGACTTACTCTTTGCTCATTCTGCCTAGTTTCCAACTTTACTAATGTCCGTTGCTTCTTCTGGATGTCTTTATTGCTGAATCTCTTCCAATCTGTGAATTCAGGTCTGGAGCCAATATTCTAGCAGCATTCCATTAATTACGATAACATTCTAAAGCAACACCATGGGCCTGGGTCAACCTTTGGAATGCAGAGCCCAGAGTTTTTGCATCAATTACTAATCATGCATTCAATGGGGCAATGTGTTGGATGACTTCAGAGGCCCTTCTAACCTTAAAGAGTTTATGGGTCCAAGGTGCTGACTTCACTGATAAGGTTGCATTTTTTCCCTTCATCAGACAGCTCACTGGGTCAAAAATCTGGCGCAAACCACCAGTTCACTACCCTGCCATCAGTAAGCCCAGGGAATGCTTCATCTTTGGCAACACATCGTTCACTTACTTCTGTAAAGACCACGGACACTTGGAGATACAAGAGTACACTCAGATTATAATAAAAAAGACTTTGGATTTCAAGTCTTCAACACTCATTTTAATGACTATTTAATGAATTAATTCATTAAACAAGCTTTAGGAAAAAAATTTTAAAAACAAGTTTTAGGTATTTCTAACCACAGAAATGACCCTCATCACTTCTATCTTTTTTGTTTTTCTCTCAAGGCCTGTGCAATTCATCTGAAAAAAAGAGCACACCCATAGGTCCAAAAATCTGGTACTCAAGCAGCCCCAAATTCTCCCTGGTGGGAACCAGGTCATGAAAAATTTGCCAAGTCTGCCCAGGGACCAGGAAAGAAGGGCATTTCCTGGGAGCTAAGACATGTTCACAGCCTTTTGTGACAACCTGGAAGAGGGCCAGTCTCTGGGTCTTAGCATCCAGCTCCCCAGACACAGATGCTGTGACACCACAAGACAACTGCTTGGATGCTTTCTCAAGCCTGTGTGGATCCGGCTGCTCTGCAGCCCATCTTCCCCCTCCGAACATCGATTCTGAGTTAGACTCGTCTGTGCAACAAGCAGGGCTCAGGCCTCCTACAGGGATTAAGATTAACAGCTACGGGTGCATGACCCTTGCAGATAGTAAACTCTGAAGCATTCTCTTCCCTTCCCACTGGCCTCTGGCTCCTTAAGAAGCCTCTTGGGATGAACGCTCCATGTCCTGTCCTGTCACATTGCTGGTTTTGGCCACCACCAAGGACTGGCATCCATTTGAAATGTTTTGCATTTCATTTTGCATTGTTCCCTCCCCCAACACCCAACTTTCCTTTCAGTAAGAAGCAGAGAGCCCATTACAAGTGACGAAGTCCCTTCATTGGAGAATCTGCTCCCCTCATTAGGTCCTTCTTTTATTCTCTGTAGAACCTGCACCTTGAGGCACCTTGCAGGGCAAGAGGCCTGGCCTCCTCCCACTTCCTCACCTTCCCCTGGTGTGCCTCACCCTCTTGGCAGGCCTGTGGGCAAAAATCTCAGAAGGATACAGAGAATCACCTGAAATGATGACAGAGAAAGACGAGAAGGGACGCTTGCAAGCTTTCTTTGAGGCAAGACGTGCTTGAACTAGATTCAGTTGCAATTTGTTTTTAATTAAAAAGTCACAGTTTAAGTTGACATTGAGCATCTCCGTGGCTGCTTTCATGGCTCACACAAGCCCAGAGGAGAAGATGAGAGAGGGAACAGCTCCTTGACAGGCATTCGGGCCGCTTGTATTGTATCCTCTCCTGGTTGCTAAGCACCCAGAAATTCCTCACAGCCTACGACAGGCAGGAGTTACAGGCAAAGACAGATGCTCGTCCACGAAAAGGCTCTCTGGATGCTGAGCCGGCGGCGGGGAGGAGAAGGTGTCCTCCACACTGACTGGGAACTCTAGATGGGAAGGGTGCCTGGCTGATGTGTAGCAGAAGTCATCAGTCACCTCTGAGTGAGGCTGCCCCTCGCCGGGCTTAAAGCTGTGCCCCTGGCTAGAGGGATGGTCTTTGCCACCACACATGTGGACCTAGCTCTAGAATCATCAGACACCTCCACTGGTAGTAAACACCAGTTCCTCAGTTCCTCAGGGGTAGTGAAAATGTTCTGATAGACTTGTAACCAAGAATAAAAGGACATGGATCAAGCGATGGCATTTCCCCCCAGGTATCATAATTTTAGAATGGGATAGAATTCGATTTCCCTGGGATGATGGACATAGAGTCGTTTTGTGTGGAGTCTAGGAGAGGAAGGTTTCTACCCTGGGATTTTACGTTATGATGCGCTCAGCAGCGCCAAGAAAAATGCTAAACCTGGGAATTTAAAAGGATAGTCTAAGAGGCAGCATCTCCTGTAGTCCAACCACTACCCAGATGCAGAGTTCCCCTCCAAATAGAGGAAACCCCTTGTGTCCCCCTTGCCAGTACCAGCTGACAAGGAAAGAAGCTTTTTACTTTTAAGCCTAAGCTCAGTTCCACCCTTAGCCAACTATTCCAACAGGAGTCACATCATATGCCTCTGCTCAAAATCCTTCAGTGGCTGCCCAGCTTATTCAAGGGAAAAACCCACATTCTTAAAATGATCCACAAAGTCCCACATGGCCGACCTCCACTCCCACCTCTCTGACCTCATCTCTTCCTATCACTCCACACCAGCCACACTGGCCTCTTTGCTAGTCCTCAAATACGGTAGGCAGGCTTCCACCTCAAGCCCCTCTGCCTGAAATATTCCTCTCCAACATGTGGATGGCTCATTTTTTCACCTTCATTAAGTTTCTGCTTAAATGTCACCTTCCTGTGAGCCTTCCTGACCCTATTTAAAATTGCAAACCCAACTCCCATCCCTACCTATACCTATAGGTATAGCACTCCCTATACCTCCATCCTGTTCTATTTTTTTCCATAGCCCTCATCATCACCCAACACAATAGATCAACTTACTGGTTGGTTTAGTGTTTGTCTTCTCCCACCAGAATTTAAGTTCCAAGAAAGCTGACCTATTTATCTATTTTGTTCACTGCTGAACCATCAGGAGTTAGAACAATGCTCAACATATAATTGGAACTCAATAAATAGACATTTAATTAATTAATGAAAGATCTATCCTCCTTTACTAGGGCGTCAACTCATTGTTCTGAAAATTGACAAATGATAGGAAAGCACTTGTAATGCTTTTTCTGTCAAACCGTATTTCAGGAAAACCAAATAAATGAAAAGGGAGCGTAGTTCTTTACAAAAGACTTCCAGCTACTAAATGCAAAAGGAAGGGTGGAATCAAAAATGGACATTTCACAAGTCCTAATGAAATAACAGGTAAGGGCAACAATCATCACAGGATGCTGACACCACCAGGTGGAAGGCTGATGGGGAGCTGCCTGACGATCAATCCCTGAGCCCCCTCACCAGTCCCAGCATCCCTAAAAGTGATTGCTGATGTACTGCAGCAGGAAGTGCATAGCCGCAACAAGAATACCCTTGACCCTCCCTCCAAAACAAATGGAGCGTGAATCTCGCTTCTAGGTTACAGGAAACAAGGAGGATAAAGGAACAAATTAAACGACAAAATGAGGAAGTAGTCAGCCAAATCAAAATGTGGGACATTCTACAGGACAACTGACCCAATTTCTTCAACAAACAAATGACATTCAAAAGGGGAGAAGGGACAATTTCTGATAAGAAGAGATTTAGGATGCACAAGCCAATGTAATGCGTGGACCTTATTAGGATCCTGATTCAAACCAACTGTCAACAAACATTTTTGTGATGATAAGAAAAATTTAAGTACGAACTGAGTCTCAAATGATATCAAGGATTTACTGAGTTTTGTTGGTGTTATTGTTGTCTGGGGTGATACAGTCTTTAAGTCTTTGTAGCAGATACACAGTGAAGTATTTACGGGTGAAATTATAGACCTTCCTCAACTTATGATGGGGTTACGTCCTAATAAACCTGTAAGTTGAAAATATCCTAAGTCAAAAATGCATTTGCTACACCTAACACCTACTGAACATTATAGCTTAGCCCACCCGCCTGGCTTCTAGTTGGGCAAAATTATCTAGCGCAAAGCCTATTTTATAAGAAAATATTGAATATCTCATGTAATGTATTGACCAGTGTACTGAAAGTGAAAACCAGCAATTGTTGTATGGGCACAGAACGGACGTAAATGGATCAGTTGTTGACCCTGTGATCACAAGGCTGGCTGGGAGCTATGGCTCACGGCTGCTGCCCCCATCACCGGGGAGGATCAACCTCATATCTCCAGCCTGGGAAAAGATCCAAATTCCAAATTTGATGTACACTCTCTACTGATTCCATAGCACTTTTGCACCATTGTGAAGTCGAAAAATTACAAGTCAAAGCATCGTAAGTCAAGGACCGTCTGTGTATAATGACAAATTTGCTTTCAAGTATCTCTGAAAAAAAATGCCTTGAGGGAAATAGATAAAACTAACTTGGCAAGTGTTGATAAATGTGGAGCTGGAGCTGGGAGATGGGTACATAGGAATTAATTATATAAGTCTCTTTGATTATGTTTGAAATTTTCCATTATAAAGCATTTCTTAAAAAAATATAAGTTGCTATTGTATAGATGAATGTCATAAAGTGAAAAAAAAAATTGAAGTACCTAGAATAGATCTGTGAATCCCATCAGCTCTGGATGGAGGTCAAATACCAGAAACAAAAGAGCTGGTCATTTTCTGACTTTAGATGTACCCCAGTGACTTGCCTCCCTAGTTTAAAGACAGCCCCTCTGGTTTTTATCCTGAGACAAAGGCCAGACCATCCTGCAACTTCTAGATTTCCTCTCTCTTGCCTGAGAGTACTAAGAAGATTAGCCATCTGTTTATCTGGATTCCTGCTTACCTTTTCCATGTAAGGCCACACATCCCTCTCCCTATCTGCTTCCATCCCCTTGGGAAACTCCCTGTCCATTCAGTAAATGTTCTTCAACCACATCTAAATATATTATGTAATAAATCTGTGAACTAGTGTGGAAAGTATTAAAACTCACTCTTTGATGTCTGCTGCTGACTATAAAGAAGGGGGGCTACAGTTTATTGAATTCCAAGCCCATAAAAGGTAGACATTCCCGTCCCTGTTTCCCAGACAGGGAAGGTTAAGTGCAGAGAGACTGGGTGTGTTACCTGCTGTCACAGAGCCAATCAAAAGGACCATCAGGTATGTGGTGCTTACTTTCTGTCTGGCACCATCCTCGTGTCAATCTCTACTAACTGGTTCATCTGCACTACAGCCCCGCAAGGCAGGTACCCTTGCTATCTCCATTTAACAGACAGAATGCGAGTACTAGTTAAGGAATCTGTCCGAGGTCACAAACTTAGTCAGTGACAGGAGTGCTGGTGTGCGTCGGGTGGTCGGGCTCCAGCTGAGTTCTGACGGGCTCAGCAGGAGATGGGGCCGGAATGGAGACAGCCACTGGCCAGGGAGCAGACATCTCATTCTGCCTCCATGTGAACAGAGCGACAGCTCATAAGGTCGGTCTCCGTATGTCTCGGTTTGCTGGGGCCACTTTTTGTGTGTGCCTTATCCCTGTATAATTATTAATAATGCCCCCTTTCTTTCTCAAATGAGTCCTCATTTGGATAATAAGTTATATGATCATCTTAATTAGAAGCTCCTCCAGGGTAGGAAAAACACATATAGCTTAATTAATACCCGTTGAATAAAAGGTTAATGAATTTTTGTTTATGGAGATGGGCCTTCCTGGAAATGAACTGACCAAGTAATGGTCTCCATGGTGTCCCTGGCAACTCTTTTGCATTCTGTGGCTCATAACTCTTTCCTAACTACCCCCCTCAGGTGTAAATGCCCACTCTCCCCCAACTCTTCTGGGTTATCCCACAGCATCTCTGAGTTCAATGAAGAAATGGATCTGGGTTACAGCCAAACACAGAAACTCTTACACTTTTTCTTTTGTCTCTCCTAAGTAAGAGATGTCCCTGGGCACACTGTCAATCCATCATTTACCTGCCTTACAGTAAGACTTGTTCTCTCTCTTAGACAGAGGCCAGTCTCCTGTCCTCAAGTATGCCTGCCACTCAGAAGTCAGTGCTTCCTGATAAATCCCTCTCTTGGCTCCTCATCAACTCTGCAGTCACCTGCCACTTCCAGGCCGGTGAGGCACAGGGCAATGCCAGCCAGTACCCCTTCCCATGTTCCCTGTTCCCATCCCACCTCCTCTCTCCAGAGATCAGGTTCATCAGAGCAAGTCTACTCCAGTTTTCTCCAGTCCTGACATTTGGTATTATCTAATTATCTCCAGCCCCTTATTTGTGCTGGGTCTCCTTACTGTGACATTAAGATAATCCCATTTCCCTAATTCTATCATCACACTACTCTGGTTTATTGCTAGGAAAGATGAGCTATCTTTACAGGGTCAGAGATAAAGACAGGTGAAAGAATTGAGCCTTATTTTAAAGTATGAAGTCATTTTCCCAACTCTTCCATGGGTCTTTATTTCTTCCTAAGGCGTCGTTGGTAGGATATTTGGGCCTATACTTTAATACTTGCATTTTGAGCTCTTCAGAAGAAAAACATGACATAAAATGGTGAGATTTTATTATCAACATTAATAATATTAATTTTTAAAGCTATTATAATTTGGTCTTGATTCATGGCAACCATATGGCACTTATTGGACAAGCACATTATTGCTTAATTAGAGGACCAAGAGCTCCTGGTGACGTGACAAGAGTTTGGAAATGCTGCCTTCTGAACTGACATCAGAACAAGTAAAAGACAGAGCCTCTGGCTCAGATTACGAGGAGAGAGGGGTGAGCACCCTCCTGTTGCTGAGGGGATAACTGGCTTTCCTTCCTGTGCTCAGGTTCTACCTTTGCTTGAGGGCCTCCGAGCCACTAGATGTCATGGTTTATGCTATATTTGTTAGGGTGACGCTAATTGCTGTAACCAATATACACCAGCGTGTAGGAGGCTGAACACAATAAAAGTATATTTCTTGCACACAGTAATTCCAGATAAGCTTCCCCTCACAGTGGGATTCAGAGACCAGGCTCGGTGCCCACAGAGAGCATGGTGGCCATCTGCCTACTGGTCTTCCCATCTCAGGGCCATTCCATTTGCTGTTCCTTCTCCTTTCTCCCAGACCTATTAATAAAGGGCCCCTTGCCATCGGTCATAGCCTGAACAGCATGACCTCAGTGAGGTCTTCTGTGCTACCCCCCAAAAATAGCCACATTCCCCCCGCACTGTCCATCCTGTCATCTTGGCTTTTTTTTTTTTTTTCCCGAAGCACTTACCAGTATTTGAAATAGTCTTACTTATTTAGTTGTTTACCTCATTTCTCCTGCTCCCCTACTAGAATGCCAGCCTTGTTCTATTATTTCCCACTGCATTTTCAGCACTTAAAACCCTTAGCAGGCACTCAAAAGGAAGGGAGGGACAGATGGAGGGGTGGAAAGAAAGTTCAGAAAGTTTAGGTCATGTCCTGAAGGTCACTGACCCAGGAAGTCACTTTTCCTGAACAGAGCCCCTCTGAGTTCTTCCACTAGGCTCTTGTTGACCAACTTTCCATACAGGGTACCTATCACTCTGTGATGGGAGGAGAACATGCATTTTGACTTGTCCTTCCCGCAATGGTGATGTCCCATACGCCGCACCCTGTGTCATCTTGGCCTCCCATTTGCAAGTTGGCTGGAGTGGGGGGAGGGGCTTTTGAAAACAAAGGTCAAGGGTTCAGTCTCTAAGGGGGCCAACTTGCTCGGCTCCAAGGAAAATTCTGTTCTATGGACACACCTCTAACTCTGGCCAAACAACTACAGAACTTACTACCCTGACAGGTCATGCTGCTCCAGCTTGAATTTCAGAGGATATGACAATCAGCTTCCCAGACTGACATTTTCCCCTCACCTATCTGGGGATACCCCAGGGAAAGACTTCTCAGCAATCCAGCCCAGTACTTGGAAAGCCATGTACTGTAAACTAACCACAGGGTGCGAGCTATCTCTCCCTGCCACAGGGCATTCTACAGGCTGCATGAGTCACACAGAGGAGAGTTCCAGATGCAGACACTATCAGCCCTCCTCCCCGTCTCTGAGGGGAACACTGAGCCCTCTCAAACTGTGTGGGTTGGAAAGCCAGGCCATCCAAAATACCCCTCAGGAGCCCCTGCAGGCCTGGCGACATCTCTCCAGCCTCCAGAGGCCTGGGTAGCAGCTTTAGCTGCATTCCTTTCTGCTAGACCATTCCTCTGTCCCCAGTCAGTCCATTCCAACCTACCTCAGCCTCTAAGGAACGGTGCCTCTCCCATTCCTTCCCACTAAAGGCAAGAAGAAGGAAGCAAAAACACAAGCAGCAGAAAAGAACTGGAGCCCCCTTCCATTCTCCACCAGCCCTCAGGCTTCTCAGACATACTCAGCATTCCCCAGGGAGTAGGAACTAGGCGTCTTTTACCTCAGCTTCCTAACTCTTAAGTTGGAACATAATGTCTTTAAGATGGTGACTCACTACAGCAGTGAAAACTGACTAATTATTTTGATCTTCTTGAAGCCACTTGCCTATTAGTGGATATTCTCCATCCTGGGCCAGGACCCAATTCTGCAGTCAGACTGGCTGAGTCAACCATACATGAAGTGGCCGGACAGTCTGGCCCCTCTCCTTCCCTTAGGTCATGCCTAAGCTCCTCTCTCTCCTGCTCTAAAATAGACCTGTCCTTCTAAAAACAGGTGTCTGATCTAAATCAGTGGGTACCTCCGAGCAGAGGACTTATCCCCATATTGAGAGGGATGCCTCTTTCCTCCCAGACCTGGTCATGTTGAAGCCACATTGAAATGAATGAGATTGAGTAAAAAACATACTATCTGAACATGCAAAGAACCCTTTAATGACTCAATCCTAACTAGACTTAAATCAGGGCTGAGATTCACAGATGTAACTGCCAGCCAAAGCTAGGCTTGAGATTTCATTGTCTGAACATCTATTATGTGCTGGGAATAAAAGTTAAAAGGAAAAAAATAGGCATAGAAGCTGCCAGAACTGCAACAAGGGAGAGTTCCTACTTCTGCCTATTCCACGCTCTTTTGGATCACTTTCTATCCACCCCTGAAACTCAGCCCACTTCCCTTCCCACTTCTGCCATCCATACTTCTCAGATGGAACATCATAAATAAGTCAAAATGCTTCCTCAATCAACTTCTCCCAATATAATGGAACTTCACAAATAGAATTCTACAGGCAATGCCTCCATCCATGATAATTCATGGGATAACCCATGATAATGTTATGAGTTACGCCAATAGCAGAAACTTCAAGGGCAAAGGCAAGGAAGTAGGAGATGAACTTGGCTCAGGCCTCACAGTACCCTCAAATCTAGGCCCAATTATACCAGAACTGATAAAATAGAAGCTGGCAAAATGTCAAGTGTGACCAAACTCAAACTTCTCTGCCAAAATCACATTATCCCACTTCCTGATATTCTCACCAAATCCAATTCAGTGGCCACAGTGTGATAGAAAAGAACCTCTACGGAAAAGCACACCATGTTCAGTAGCTCAGTCTGCAGAGTTGAAAGCCAAGCAGCCAATGAAGGTCCGTAGCAGGGACTTAGCTAGGGTCTCTCTGAGGACAAGGACTGCATTTTAATCACTGTAATACCCCCAGGCCAACCCCAGGTGTCTAGTAAATATCTGAACTGATGCACTCCTACACTCCAGACTGGGAACAGATCAGAGAAAAATTTTAGAGCCATATAAGACAATAACATTTAGTCAACTCTGAGTAAAATGACATTCATCACAGTAAAAAGCCAGGAAGGTAATTCACCAATCTCTGCACCAGGCCCAGGCCTTGCAATCCTAACAGGAAAGCCTTATTTACATGCAAGAAACAACATGCAAGAATTATGTTGCTTCCTCTGTAACTCCTAAAACCCCATACTTCATGAACTGAATGTAGGATTAATTTGCCAAAGACAGTATACTCAGCTAGTTTTGAGAATGAAAAGGCCTGAGCTCCTACTGAAGCAAAACACACAGAAGTGTTTTATGACTCTGGATTGTCCTCCTGAGCAAGGGCAGAGGTTGCTTTTCAGCCTGTCATCCAACAGTCTGACACAAAGGAGCTCTTTGCTCTTCAGGAAGCACTAGAAGGTACAGAACATTCTGAGGTTCAGGGAAGCCTCAACTTCCTATTTTTCAGAACGAGGAAAGGATGAAATCAACATGCCCATCATACTGTAATCAGCCTCTCCTGGGGATCTCAGAAAATTATAATAGAATATTTTCCCACCCTTCCCATTTTTGGTACCCCTATAGCAATCTGTCTATATCATTGGTTCTTAATAGGCTCATCTCCTTCTCTTTGAGAACTAAAAAACAGTCAAAATCAGATCAATAGTAGGCCATATAAGATAACATGGTATAACCAAATACCTGTTATGATATAGGAGTTCTAAAGGGAGAATCAGAGAAATTCAAAAGTTGTTAACGACCTATTGTATGGTCTGTATGTTGCTTGGTGCCCCCATTACCTTAAGGCATATCCATAAACCATAGAACACCACCACATATATTTTTCTCTGTTGGCATCTTCTGAAGTTTGGGCTCAAAGTGCTGTGTATAGTGCTCTACAAAACACAGATTCACAAGAACCCCCAAATCCAGCTAGGCCAAGTAAGGGCTTTACTGGGAAAATCATAATACTAAAGCCTAAAAGACATTAATGATCAGTTAGCTCAAACCCTTGTCTTACAAAGGAGAAAACTGAACTCTGTTTTAACCATCCACCTCTTAACTATGTTTCTATTTCTTCCTTTATATTTCTTTCCTTTATTTTCCTATATATTCCTATATTTATATTCCTTTATATTTCATCCTTTATACAGATGCCTGGTCTTATAGCTGAGACACAGTTCTGATCGTTTTACTATGCTAATTAAAGCTCTCCTTCATACCTTTCAGGATAAAGCCCAAAATATTTAGTGTAACATACAAGGCTCTTAATGACCTGGCCTCTGCCTTTCTCTAAGCAGCATAACCCTCCAGTCCCCTGTCATAAACTCTCTCTCTCTCTCTCTCTCTCTCTCTCTCCCCTCTCTGACCCTAATGAACAATTTGAAGTTCTTGAAATATCCATATGAATGTTTTGCTTCTAATACATTAAGTACCTTATATTGGACCAATCCTCTCTGGATACCTGTTATCTAATAAAAACTCAAAAATAACTATTTGTGTGCACTAGAGGGCAACCAAAAGCAGGCAGAAACTAGGTAAAGGGAGCACTGGACAAGTTTTCTGGGTTTTATAACTTTTCGTTTTTACCAAGGGCCCCAATAAGCATCCTACTAAATGACTACAAACCAGAGAGAAACCTGCAGAAAACTGAGTTTGAGGCAGCTGAAAAAAGACAGAAAAAAATCCCAAAAAGGAGAGAGTCTCATAATGGAACTCTAAATTCTGCATATAAACTCCATCTAAATCTCTAGCTGACTCCTAAGCATGGGACAGATTCTACACAACCCAGCTAAGATTAACAAAACTGATCAGAGATTTCAGTTTCTACCCACTACAGGGAAAATTGAGTTTGATGTTTGAATTCAGTCAAATTCAATACCTGCTAAAATAAAAAATTAACATTCTTCAGAGGGACAAATTGAACCAATGTATCATCGACAATGTCCAGAATATAATCCAAAATTGCTTGACACATGAAAATACCGTCCATATGTAAGAGAACAGGCAATCAATGGAGAAGAGCCCTGAGATGACTCAGCTTTGGAATTAGAAGACAGGATGTGTCATACACAGTGCTTTCTCATCTGTGCCTCTGCACATACAGCAACCTCTACCTGAAAAATTCTTCTCCCACTGGTAGATAACTCTTACTCATCTAATCTCAGGTCTGAAGTCCTCCAAGAAGCCTTCCCAGTATACCTCATTCTTCCTGATCACTCAGTAACTTGTCTAATTGTCTGGTAACTTGCCCGCCTCCTCCTTCATCTTTCTTAAGGATAAGGAGTAGGTTGTTTTTATCTATAATATCGATGCACAGTTTGGATGATAAATGGGGGTTCAATGAATAAAGCAGCAATGAATAAAGTGACTGAGGGTGATATTAAAAGCTTGAGTATCATTGACTCATGGGTAGCCCCTTTGTACTAGGTTTATACTGCCTTAAAACTGCATGGGTCCTTTTCTTTTGCTATGTCTGATGTCGGTGGTTCTTGGGGCAAGGAGTTACATGTGCTCTCATCCTGCATATTCCCACATCAAAATCCTCTTGACTAGTCTCCTTTATCCCCACTTTCCCCAAATATGGTTCTTATTCCTTCTTAATATCAATTTCCAACATGCCTACTAACCCTTCCCCTTAGAACAATTAACATGGGATGCCTGGGTGGCTCAGTCAGTTAAGCGACTGCCTTTGACTCAGGTCATGATCCCAGGGTCCTGGGATCGACTCCCACATCAAACTCCCAGCTCAGTGGGTAGCCTGCTTCTCCCTCTGCCTGCTGTTGTTCTTACTCCTTGCTTGTGCTCTTTCTCTCTCTGACAAATAAATAAATAAAATATTTTTTTAAAAGTTTAGAACAATTAACATAATTTTAGCTAACATTTAATGAGTGCCTTCTGTAACACCAGGCAGGCACAATGTTATGCATTTATCAAGTATCTAAGCCATTTAATTCTCTTAACCCCTTATGAGGGAGGCATTATTATTACTGCCATTTTACATATACAAAACTAAAACTCTAAGGTTATTTATAAGGCTAACAATTTGACAAACTCCTTTGCCTGCCAAACTAGAGAAAGAAAGAGACTTCAAGAGAAGCAGTTTTCCCCCTCATTTCTGACACTCCTTAGACATCTCACTTCTAATGTGAAGAGGCATTTTGAATTGGGCAGTGTGTCTACCCATAAAAATCCAAAATCTAAATAAACACCACAACTCACATGAAGAATTGATCAGCCAACTTAAAGATAACCTGGACAGATGCTGCCTGCTGCCTCCCCATTCTGTTCAACTTTCTTTTGCCCACTCAGAGGGTTTTGAGTGGGAATCCCACATGTACACTCCTGAGAGTAGAGGCATCTCTCTGCTCCTGGCTGGGACTGAGGAGGATGGGGGACAAGCTGAAGGAACATGTGTATACATGACACAAAAGCCCATTCTCCCTATAGTAGAGACTGTTCGCTGGGCCTAATGGGATTGAAAAAACAGTTTGAGGGCTGATGTAACACAGTTCCCCAGAAACAATCAATCTCTGAGAAATGACTGAAACCCTAATGGGATTAACCGGCAGAAGACACTTTGAAGTTTCACCCTATCCTGTTTTATCCAAAGCTATTTCTTCATACACCACATGCCCTCTACAACATATGTCGTTTTGATTATTTCTTTTTACTCTCTGGGTATTTATTAAAAATTGGCTTTCTGGTTCTCCTTTATCTTCTGGAATTCTTCCTGACTCTGAGAGTCAATGTTGAAATTCAGTTAAAACATAAATTGTCAAGATAAGACATGGGAGATCTGTAAGTCCTAAATCTTGCTCACCAGCCACTGATGAAAAGGATTATTTTGATCAAGTTCTTTTCCCTGTTTCTGAAAGAAATTGTGTGCTGGAAACCTTTACAAATATTGAACTTCAGGCTAACATACACGCACACATGTGGACTTTGTCCAAAAGTTACTTGAAAGGTAACACTCACTCAACAAACATTTTAAAGGATTCTCTAACATCTTATTTCCTCAGTAACACTCTCTAAAGCCAGGTTATGTTCATCATGCCATTATGCCATTTTTGCATTTAGTAAGATTGAGATAGCCAAGGTCTTTATGTGACTTTCCCAACATTTCAGAGCAAGGCAGTTAGAAAATTTTGATTTACACCCAAAGTCCTTTTTTAGTCTCCACTGCTTAGAGCACTAAGCCACCCTCCAACTTGAAGACTTGAGAAACTCCAGTTACTTAAACCCAGAGCAGCTGGAGGGGGAAAAAAACCTGAAAAAGCAAATACGGCAGTGGGTCTGTTGCTTTCAGTTAGTTCAGGGACAAATTAGAGAGTCTCTCCTTAGAAAATCACCTCAAGAATAAAGTGCCTCATTAAAACAGTTTCTTAGCATTACACTTGTTCCATTTTTCACAGTTTGGTTAAAAAGCAAAGGTTTACACTTGATTTATTTGCACTGGCAGGAAGCAAGACTAGTTCATTTGAATCACTCACCAGAAATCTGAAACTCCAGAGAGTCAACCCATGTTTTTGTAAGTCTCTCCCAATTCCATAAATTATGGAATTCTTTTAAAATGCTATCATGTGCATAATTAGTACTGCTAGTCTTCTTATTAGAACTGAAATGATTTTCCTCAAATCATTACACTGCTTATTAAAACGATAAAGGTCTTGTCTTAAAATACAACCAAGAATTTACAACAGACAATGCTCACCAAAGGATTAGAAGACACACACTTTTGCTTCTCAATTCCACTAATTATTATTGCCACTACTATTTATCGAGCACCTACACTGTGTACGCACCACATATGCTTTATCTCACTTGTTCCTCAATCACCTTCAGAAACCAGAATTGTCTCTATGCTTCTGATATGGAAAGTGGCATTTAATGAGGTAAGCTGCTCACGATCCCACAACTAGTAAATGATGGGACTGCAATTTAAACCCAGTACTGAAAGCCATCTGTCTCTAAATTCTCCTCAATGTTCCCTCATTCTCCTCTGTGACCTCTGCCTGAGAGAGGACAATAATTCTTTTTTAAGTTACATGCAGCCAAATCAGAGGCGCAGGTGATAAGCAAAGGACAGTTTAACAAGTTGCAATGGAGAATGCACACAGACAGGTAAAAGCAATGAGAATCTCTCATGATTAACCTCCAAGTAGTCCTAGAACTTTAGATTTGGTACAAACCTTGGAGATCATCCAGTTCAACTCTTTCATTCCAGATAAAGACTGCAACCCAGAGAGGTGAAGGGATTCGTCCCAGGTAACAAAACCAGGTCTCTGGATTCCCAGGTTTCTGCTTTCTCTAGAAGCATCCACTATGTGTCCTCAAACGGATCTGACTGCATTCACTTTTGCCTAGCACACTCAGACTCTTTCAGAAAGAGGAAAGACAAGGCAGACCCAGTGTCTGACTGCAGAGAATGTAGCCAGAATAACTGTGCATAAAGTAATCGTGCAACAGTGTGAGGGGATTTTTAGTAAAGCATCAGCTTGAACAACAAACAACAGGGTCACATGCGTTCTGAAATGGAGACTCCATGGGGGAAGTAGGGTCTTGAAGGCAAGCAAGGTATAGAGAGGCAAAGAGAGGGAAGATGGACATTGCAGGCCTTGGGAATGGAATAAGAAACTGAGTAGCTTGGTCCAACACTGCAGGGTAGCTGACAACTTGGTTTTCCAGTTACTCAGGCAAACTTAATGAAGGAGATGTGACTTTTGATATCTGCTATACAGATTGATAGGAACATTTCACTTCAGCTGAGTTTCAGGCCCCAGAGATTGAGAAGTCAGCTTCTCATGCAGGTGGCTCCAGTTGTGTTTTCGATAAGCCACAAATAGCCTTGCTTTGTACTAGGGCCATGACCCTGACAAGCCATCATCATCACTGGAATGTCTTAGAGGCCAAGGGAAATGCACAGAGCTGCCAGAGTCATTGCGACATGGATCCAAATCCCGGGGGAGGGGGACCAGAGCCTGACTCAGCAGTGATAAACTCACTTGCCAAACTCTTCTGGCACCTGGACCAGGCTCGAAGATGTTTCTGGATCCCATCTTTCTGAGAACCTTCACCACAAGTTGAAAGCCATTTTCCTTCTTTGGAAAGCAGAAAGGCTACACAAGATGCCTCCCATCAAGAAAAGTGACTAGTCTTGTTACTAGGCTATCGACAGCAGGCGGAAGAAGCATTATGGATTACAAAATGGAGCACAGGATGTGGAATCCAGAGACTCCTGTCCTGCCTCAGCCATTTACTCACTGCGTGAACTTGGCATGGTCCTCGAGCCATTTTTGGCACCAGCTCCTTTATCTTTAAAGTGAGGACACTCATACTGCCTATCCTTGATAAGGCCATTATAAGGTGCAAGTGACATACAAGGAAATTCACTGTAAATTTTAAAGCATACAAATCTCAATGGTCATATTTTAAATACCGAAGGTATATCCAAGGGTTTTCCAGACACATTGGCAAATGAGGGACAGAAATTATTCTAGTTTTAATGAGGATGACCAAGAGGGCTATTTGCTTTGGGTTGGTTCTCAGTAAAGGAATCCACAAAAGCAGACTGATGAGGAAATTTCATCTCAACAGAGTTCTATGTTTACAGCATGGATGTCAACTCAGAATGGCAAAGCCACCACTAATGATAACAGTCACCTTTTGGGAAGCCCCTCCCATGGGCCAGGCTTTGTGCTAAGTGTTCTGTATCCATCACTTCTTTTTTTTTTTTTTTTAAGATTTTCTTTATTTATTTGACAGAGAGAGATCACAAGTAGGCAGAGAAGCAGGCAGAGATAGAGAGAGAGGGAAGCAGGCTCCCCGCTGAGCAGAGAGCCCAGCGTGGGGCTCGATCCCAGGACCCTGGGATCATGACCCAAGCCGAAGGCAGAGGCTTAACCCACTGAGCCACCCAGGTGCCCCTATATCCATCACTTCTAACTCTCTTTGTTAGGGAGGCAATTTCTCTCCTCAGTCCTCTTGTTTACTCCTCTACTATTAATAGAGGGCACTTCCATCCCTCTTCTCATCTCATTTCTAGGTTTCCCTACTGGATGAGTGGTATTCTAACTAGTTTATACCTAGGGACATCTAATGGACAGAGTTAATGTACCTCAAAAACATGTCCTGTTTTTTTCTTTTATTTTTATTTTTTGTTTTGTGGATAAGAAAGAATAGACCACATCCACCTGTGAACTTTCCCATTGATTTCCTCCAAATTTGTCAGGCACTCCCAGACTCCATGCAGAAAACCAGCTGGGTGGAGCTTCTGTCTCTATGGAGGTAAAATCAGCATCCTCATCCCAGCTGAAGAGATGGGCTCTCAATCTGCTCCTCAGAGCTAGAAACAAGGGGTCCTCAAATGGGAGGAAGCAGTTCTCAGATGCTTGCAAAGCTCTTGAAGAAAGTGGCCATCTCTCTTACTTGGAGAGTACCATTCTTTGGAAGTAAGATCCTTTCTGAGAGAGCACAGGGAAGGGAAGATGTGGATGGGAGGTTGTGAAACCAAAACTGAGGCGATGATCCCCTCAATACTCATAGTGAACCTGCAAAATGGCCATCATTATCTCCATTTTAAAGACGAGAAAACTGAGGCTTACTGGTAAATAAACGGACATCAGCAACTTTAGAATCTGATTGGGAATACAAAAACAGAACGCACCAGAACCAACAGAAAACAAGTAAGTACCAAGGTTGTAGGGTTAAGTGCCCCAAGAAGGACAAGATGTCTTTCTCCTGAGCCTCGGCTTCCAAACATCACCCCTTCAAAACAAAACAAAAATCCCCAAGACCATTTCCACCCCCGAGTCTCCAAAGAGGTCAAGTTTTCTATAGAGTCACCGGCTTCGCTTTCTTTGGTCTTGGACTTACAAAGCTGGAACCACTGGAGGCCATGGCGCCCTCCATTTGCCCACCAGGGCTTGCACATCTCCATCTACGGCTCCACTTCCCACACAGAGCAGCTTGGCTGCACCCAGGAAAGTGCAAGTGACTTTTACAAGGCAAGAAAGTAGGCCATAGTCTCCATCATTTTTCACAGTTTGAGGCTCCTTTTCTCTCTGGGCTCATTTGCTTTGTCGGAGCATTTATCTTTGCTGCAGTGAGGCTGCACGGTAAGTTCTGAATGGTGGGGAGAGTTGACACGCTGGGCTGGGCACCTTTCACTGCAACAGCAGCCCCTTGGGTCCAGTCCTCTGCAAAGTGATGAAGCAGGGAGTGGAAGGTGATCTTCGCACCCCTCTTCTGCCTTCTGTGGGACCCTCTGCCCTTGGCCCAGCCTCCCACAAATCCCCAAGAACGAGGGAGCCAGCGTGCGGGGCCCTCACCAGCTCCACATCCAGAGACCCCTTCATACTCCCCACACCCACACTGTCCTTGGCAAAGTTCTGTCAACCAAATCAATAGTGCTGATAATTCTTATCTCCCCCTCCACTCTAAACTTTAACAAAGAGAGATGGACTGCTACGAACCAGAGCATTTGACCAGCATGGAATGACCAGAGCTACAATGCCAAGTCAGTCAGTAGATAGTCTTTCAGCTGAGAGCAAAGGACCTTGACATTTTCGTTCCTCTTTATAGCCTTATCTTGAACAAATGAGCAGTTTCCATTAGGTGTTTTGAAATATTAAAAAGAGCACTCTGGCCACCATTATGTCCTTGATGAGATGTCAGAGTATGGAAACTCCAGGGTGGAAATGACCATGATAATGGTTCATAGTCTTTTCCCCCACCTTAGGGGTATTAGTATTTCTCTGAATTTCAAATATTCTTCAAAACTCAAAGTACGGAATCGCAAATACTTAGATCTGTGATAGTGAAGGTGTAAATACGGGGGTGGGGGTTTGGGGAGGGCTGCAGCAGGCCCTCCTTAGTGGCCCTGGTCTGCCTAAACTAAGGGATGATTTGGGGATGTGCAGCAGGTCAATATTTGGTCTACTCTAGTCTACTCTGAGGAGAGGAGATGAGCATACATCAGAGTGACCATCCGTCCATCTGAGTGCCTGCTACCTGTCAGGAACTGTGCTCAGCAATCCAGTGCCTGCTACCTGTCAGGAACTGTGCTCAGCAAATTGACCACAAACTGTGCCTGCTAGAAATTTGTGATTTCCAACCAAACCACACTTAGCAGCCATCTAGGGAGAAAGGGGTGCAGGACAGGGGGTCACTAGTTCCCTAAACATAGGGCCAGAACAGGAACAATTAAAAAAAAAAAAAGGCAAACACTGAAAAAAGAAATGACATCAACATCCAGCACATAACAGATGCTCAAAAAAAGATTGCTGGATAAATGAACAAACAACAAAGGACTCTCTTTTTTAAAATGTGAAATAATTCCAAGGGAAATAGCTGCTTATCAACAATAAGCTATTAATTTTTTCCAGTTTTTGTTCTTATCTGTTATACATCCATATAATTAAAAGAGACCGATAATTCTAAACAGCTCATCACAAAAGAAAACCACAGTTCCCTTTCTTACCCCCCACTTCCTCTTCCAAACAACAACTGCTTTCAACTTTTTAGCTGCTTCTTTCAGTAGTTAATTCCATATTTTTAAATAATATGCTTATACAGTTTCTTACCAATTTTTAACTTTTTTCTACCACGTTTTCCTTCCAGTTTAGTCTCCCCCATCCTCCTCAAGAGCTACATCATAATTTAATTTAGATCAATACATCTGCGCCATCGTTACTAAAAAGGATCTCCTTTCATGTATTTCACTGGCCTCTGTCCTGGTTGGATTCTGAATCCCATGTTTCCCTTGGTTTTGCCCTCCTTCTGGTGAAGAATATCCTCTAGGAGCTTCCTAAGAACAGGTGCATGTGTGCTGAGGTGTTTGGGATTTGTTTGGTGGTTGTTGTTGCTGTTACTGTTCACATTTTTATCTATATTAAAATGTCTTTGTTCTACCTTGTTGTGTGAATGATAACTTGGTTGGATATAAAATTCCCAACTGGAAATCTCATTTCTTCAGAACCTTGAGGGCACTGCTCCATTGTATTTTAGCTTCTAATAAAACACCCTAAACCAGGTTGATTCCTGGTCTTTTGTAACCTATTTTTTTCTCTCTAGAAACTTGTAAGATGACTCAATTGTCCTCACTTTTCTGAAACTTCACAATGAGGTACCCTTGGCATAGGCCTATTTCATCCACTTGTATGGGCACCTAACGAGCCCTTTCAATCCACAAACCAATGCCCTCTAGTTCTATAAAATGAACTAAAACTGCCTCACTGATGATTTCCACCCCACTGCGTTTTCATTTATCTCTTTCTGGAACTCCTAGTATTCACAGGTTGGACTTCTTGGACCTATTGGCTAATTGTCATATTTTTTTCTCCTAATTTCCACCTCTGACTTGGGGGGGGTTGCCCTACTTTCTTAGAGATTCAACAATTTTGCTTTCCAACTATTCACATGCCTCAACTAACCACATTTTTAACTTCCCTGGGTTTCTTTTTGTCTCTTGAATGTTCCTTTTACATAGAAATCAGTTTCTGCTTCAGAGATATAATATCATCTCTCATCTCTCTAAAGACAGAAAAGAGTGTTGGTAGTTTGTTTTAACTTTTCTTCTCCTTGAATATTCTGTTTTACATATGGCTTCTTTGCTTGTTTCTTTGGTTTCTACTTTCATTTTAAGGAACTTCCTCAAACATTAAGGTACTCTTAACTGACTGATCATATTTAAGAGTGAAACAACCAAAAACTGTCAGGACACTGAATGGTAAATGGGCCTTGTCAACCAGGCTTTGCTGGAGGGGGTTATGACTGAATTGTCGTGTTGGGCAGACTCTGCTGTGTCTTTAGGGCTGTCTTCTTTAGGCTAATCTACTCTGCCAGCCTAAAGGATGCTAGGATATTTAAATCTCCTACCTAGAGGGTACAGGGTTAGGGACTGGCACTGTGAGGGCCATGTGGGGACACAGCTCAGAAGTCTCTGCCTTATTTTCACCCCTAATAGACCACCCTAATTGTGCCAGCTATGCCCCAGTCCAGAGACCTTCCCCTTCACCCTCAATAGAGAACAACGCTCCAGTGTTCAGCTGAATGGAAGAAGGGTATTGACTGCTAAGATGGGAGTGGGATCTGGGATCTAATTATTCCTTCAACAGAACTTGAGCCAATTCCGCAGTTTATAACCCCATTTATACCACCATTTCCAAAGATACCTGAGACCACTAATTCCCAAACCTTTTGGGAGCTGTGAGCTGCAGGTCTAATGGTCTCAATTCTCCCCAGGATCCAGCTCAGGATTCAGCTATCTCATATATGCAAAATCAGTTGTTACTTGTCCTTCTACTTTCCAGATTTCAGAATATTGTGTGTGTCCCCTTGTTGCCACTGGGTTGCATGAAGTCGGGCCTCTCTGGTGAGTTCAGGATTCAACTCCAACCTTAACCCCCCACACCATAGTCAAGGAAGGCACTACTTCTGGTGGTGAAAGGGACACTAACACTGCTTTATGAGAGGTGCTGAAGAACACCCCATCCACCATGGCCCATCTTGTGCCATACATCAAGCTTGCATCAAGCTGTGGCAAGTCCAAACACAAAAACCTGGTGGAGGAACTGTGCGCCAAACACCAACCAGACCAACTGAAATGAGGCTGGTCATCATGAGAAAATAGGGGAATGGATAGGCCTCTACAAAATTATCCAAAAAGCAAAGCCCAGCAAAGCAGTTGTTTGTAGCTGGATGGTTGTTTAGGACCACGGCAAAGAATCTCAGGCCAAATATGTCATCAAAGCATATTTCAAATACAAAAAATGAACAAATAAAATCATAGCCCCATATATATATGTGGTTGCTGGTGTCTTCTTTTCCATTCATTTTGTCTCTGTGGTTTATGCATTTTTAAAGATTCTTTTGCCATCATCTTAGTGTGGTTTTGGAAGAGAGCACTCAATCTGCCATATTTATCTGCAATTTCTAAACTACTGTATTTTTCTCATTTCCATATCACTTTATTCTATTTTTAAAATATAGCATACATTCAGAAAGTGCCTAAGACATATTTTTACAGATTAATGAATACATAGAAAGCAAACTCTCGTGTAACCAACATCCAGATCAAGAAATACAACGCTGCCAACCCTCTCCCACACAGCCGTCCCCAGTCATGAACCAACCCTCCTCACCATCCATTGATGGTGATCCCTTGACTTCAGCTATAACCACGCCCTGACTTTTCTTTATGCTTGTACCACTTATGAATGTGTACCTTAAAAGTCAGGTTTGTTTTGCCTGTTTTAGCTTTATAGGAATGGAATCCTACTGAACATATTCTTTTGTCTTGCCTCTTTCACCCAATCTTATGTTTGTTGGATCCATTCTTACTGTTATGCCTCAGCTATTGGTCTTTTTCTTCATCTTTACCTTTTAATGAAATACTCTTTACAACATTAATAATAAAAAATGAGAAGTGTTAGGAAGCTATGGAAGTGGCATGTAAAAAAAGAGAGAGAGAAGTTAAATAATTTGCTCAAAGTTTAAGAGAAAATCCTCAGACTCAAAAATATTTCTCTTCTAAGTGTGGAACATAATTGAATTTTTCAAAGCAAGCGGCAAGCTCCCCTACAAATGGCTTTCCAGGGATGGACCTGCACTAGTCCGAATGCTTATTTTCTCATAAGGAGATGCCCTGGTTTTGAGTTGATGATGTCTTCTAAGAGGTGGCATCTTCTCTCAGCGATCCCATATATTCTTATAGCACTTTGAAGTCAGCCATAGCCCCAAGAGACATGAATCTCTATACGCAATTATTCTTTATGTGAGGAAAATGGATTGAGGTCAGAAATTCCTTAACAATACAGTTATTCCAGTCAGTTCTAAGAAGGCCAGGGAACGGTAAGAAAATGGCAATTAAAAACTCATTTAGGGGATGCCTGGGTGGCTCAGTGGGTTAAGCCTCTGCCTTTGGCTCAGGTCATAATCTCAGGGTCCTGGGATGGAGACCCACATCAGGCTCTTTGCTCAGCAGGGAGTCTGCTTCCCCCCTCTCTGCCTGCCTCTCTGCCTACTTGTGATCTCTCTCTCTCTCTCTCTGTCAAACAAATAAATAAAATCTTTTTTAAAAACCTCATTTAATGTAGAATTCTGAAAACATCCTTAAAATCCTTGTAATCTCATTTTTTCAGACAAGGATGTCAAAGCCCAAGTGAGATAAAATTATTTGTCCAAGCTCCAAAGCTTATCAGATTGTTAGGCTCCTCACCTGTGGAAGGCAGGTGTCCAACATGATCTTGAAGATCCTGAAGAGTACTAAAACTCTAACTCCTGTTGTCTACAGGCAAATCAATCCCACACTACAGGAACAGCCATCACTAGAAGTGCAACTTCATGCTCTGTGTTCTCCATGCAAAACAAGGCCCTATACCCGTCAGGGGTATGACTCTGTGTGTTTGTGTGTATGTGCACATCTGCATAATTACCAGCAAAGAGAATTATGTCTGCATTAGAAAAGTCTTCCCACAGTGCCATGGGATTCACCAAGTGGAAAGATCTTTCATCTCCTGATACCTCAGTAAACAGAGGGAGATTGCACCTGTACCCCAGGAAGGCAGGATGTGCTCTTTAAGAACACAGAGCTGCCTCAGGAAACAAGCCCCAGAACATCCCACTTGGGGAGCTTTGTCAACATCAATACAGCAATCACAAAGCACCCACCTACCATCAATCCTGTGGGGAGCTTCTGTCTCATTGGCAAGACAAGGTTGATACATGAAACTGTGAGAAAACAGTACAAAGCAGTATGCTACACTCTCTGATCAGACATTCTGTGCCTTTGGAATTGAGAGAAGGAAGGAGGCAGCCTGTGTAGGAGTCATGAGAGGAGTTCTTCTGGGCTTTAATTTCTTCTCAGTGTAAAATTGCCTGGTAATCCCTCAGTCACTTCTGCCCCAGGACCTTGGATTCTCCCCATAGCAAATCCCAAAATGTTGGAGTTGTAGTGAGAAACATCTTCGACTCCAAAGTCATGCACAGGACTTCCAGATGGGAAGCCTGAGTCCTGATCCTGGGTCCTCCGGTGGCCCACACTGGCCTCAGTGACAACACTCCCTTCCTCTAATATCTCAATATCTCTACTTGTTAAGTGGGCACCAGGATGCTGGACATGGATAGCCATGACCACCATGAATGGGGCAGGGAGCAGGAAGACTCTAGAGTTCACAGGAAGGAAGTAGCTCTATACACTTGAGGTGGTGCTCTTTCTACAACCGGACAGATTTTTTGTTTTCTGATGACCCACCAGATAATTCAAGTCTCAGAACTGCCTTGTCAAGTGTACTGTCCCTTTCTCATGGCCTGGCCAGTATCAGCAGCATGTGGCTGGTGTGGGATGCAAGATTTCCTACTTGTTTGTTTTCTAAGTAGGACCCATCACTGAGGGGAGATGATTAAACCTCCTTTTGTCAAGAAGAATCCCGAGATTTTTAAATGGAGAGCCTAAAGCAAAAACAAAACAAAACAAAACAAAAACAACAAAAAGAAAAAACCAGGAAAAAACCCTGTTATTGAACTTTACATAGGAAACCTCTCTGGTCAGAGAAGACACCTCAAGACTATAACTGGGGAGAAATGTGAACACTTTTTTCTTTAATTTAAAAGAACTTCTGCCTAGTATTTTGGAAAACAGAGAGCAGAATGGAGGCAAGGGAAAAGAAATGCCCAAGGATAGCTGAAAGGACAATTAAAGTGATGGAGCTTGAGGGATTCTGTGATTATTTGGCTTTGCTGAAATAATTAGTATTTAATATTTTGCCAACTACATTCCAGCTGTCTTATTCATGATCCATGTCTGTGTGCCTCCAAATGAAGAAGGCAGACACCACTCCCTTCATTTCTCAGGAAGGAAAATTAAAAGGTACAATAATGGAAGACATTTTAGCACAGAACTATCACACCCTACACTGGTTACACTTTGGAGTCTTTACATCCCCAATGAACACAGCCTCTGGCTCCTTTCTAGCAAGGAATTTATCCACCTCTTTCCCACCTTAGTGAAAACTGGATTACAAAAAAAAACAAAAAACAAAAACAAAAAACAAACATATCAAACTGAAAACAGCCGAGGTACCAATATTTACATCAGAAAAAACAGACTTTAAAACCAAGACTGTAGCAAGAGACAAAGAAGAACACTACATAATGATAAAGGGATCAGCCAAACAAGAGGATATAACAATTGTAAATATCTATACACCAACATAGAAGCACCTAAATATATAAGGCAAATATTAACAGACATAATGAGAGAGATGGACAGTAACACAATAATGGTAGGAGACTTTAATATCCCACTTACAGCAATGCAGGTCATCCAGACAGAAAATCAACAAAGAAACATTGGCTTTGAACAACACATTAGACCGGATGGATGTAACAGGTGTATACAGAACATTCCATCTAAAAAGCAGAATACACATCATTTTCAAGTACACGTGGAACTTTCTCTAGGATAGATCTCATGTTAGGTCACAAAACAAGTCTCAATACCTTTAAGAAGATCAAAATCATATCAAGTATCTTTTCTGACCACAAAGGTATACAACTAGAAATCAATTACAGGAAAAAAAAAAACTGCAGAAAATACAAACACATAGAGGCTAAACACCATGCTATTAAACAACCAATGTGTGAATGAAGAAATCAAAGAGGAAATTAAAAAGTATATGAAAACAAATGAAAATGAAAACACAATGGGCCAAAATCTTTGGAACATAGCAAAAGCAGTTCTAAGAGGCAAGTTTATAGTGATACAGACTTCCACAAGAAATAAGAAAAACCTCAAATAAATAACCTAACCTTACATCTAAAGGAACTAGAAAAAGAAGAAGAAAGCCCAAAGCTAGTAGAAGAAAGGAAATAATAAAGAAAGTAGAAATACATGAAATAGACTTAAAAAATAGAAAAGATCAATGAAACCAGGAGCTGGTTATTTGAAAAGATAAACAAAACCAATAAATATTTTAGCCGGACTTATAAAGAAAAAAGAGAGGACTCACATAAACAAATTCAGAAATGATGGAGAAGAAATAACACCACAGAAATACAAAGAATTATAAGAAAATATTATAAAAAATTATATGTCAGTAAATTGGACAAACTAGATAAAAGTAGATAAATTCCTAGAAACATATAACCTTCCAAAACTGAATATGGATAAAATAAAAATTTATATAGAGTAATTACTAGTAACAAAATTGAACCCATAATCAAAAAACTCCTGGGTGCCTGGCTGACTCAGTCAGTTAAGTGTCTGCCTTCAGTTCAGGTCATGATTTCAGGGTCCTGGGATGGAGCCCTGAATCAGGCTCCCTGCTCAGCAGGGAGTCTGTTTCTCCCTCTCCCTCAGGCCTTTCCCTTGCTTGTTCACACACACTCTCTCTCTCTCTGTTTCTCTCAAATAAATAAATAAAATCTTTAAAAACAAAACAAACAAAACAAAAACAAAAACAAATTCCAAAAAAATGAAAGTCTAGGACCAGATGGCTTCACAGGTGGATTCTACCAAATATTAAAGAAAAGTTAATACCTATTCTTCTCACACTATTCTAAAAAAAAAGATAAGGAAGAAAATTTCTGTATTCATTCTACAAGGCCAGCATTACCGAGATACCAAAACCAGATAAAGACACCAAAAGAGAAAACTGCAGGTCAATATCTCTAATGAAACAGATGTAAAAATCCTCTACAAAAAATTAGTAAGCAATATTAGTAAGCAACAATACATTACAAAAATCACTCACCACAATCACCTGTGATTTATGCTTAGGTTGCCAAGTGGTTCAATATTCACAAATCAATCAATGTAATATATCACATTAACAAGAGGGATAAAAACCGTATGATCATCATAATAGAGGAAGAAAAATCACTTGACAAAATACAATATCCATTCATGATAAAAGCTCTCAACAAAGTGGTTTTGGGAGAACATACCTCAACATAACAAAAGTCATATGTGAAAATCCCACAGCTAACATCATACTCAGTGGTGAAAAATGGAAAGCTTTTCCTCTAAAATCAAGAACAAGACAAGGATGTTGAATCTCACCAATTTTATGCAACATAGTATTTGAAGTTCTAGCTGCAGCAATCAGACAAGAAATAAAAAGCATCCAAACTGGCGAGGAAGATGTAAAATTGTCACTATTTGCAGATGATAGGATACTGTATATAGAAAACCCTGAAGACTCCACCAAAAAACTATTAGAACTCATCAATCAATTCAGTAAAGTTGCAAGTTCTAAAGTTAATATACAGAAATCTGTTGAATCTGCATACACTAACAAATTCATAGTAAGTGAAATTAAGAACACAATCCCATTCATAACCGCACCAAAAAGAATTAATTACATAGGAATAAATTTAACCAGGAAGGTAAAAGAACAATACTCTGAAAACTATAAAACATTGATGAAATAAATTAAAAATAACACAAACACATATAAAAATATACCATGCTCATGGATTGGAAGAATTAATATTGTTAAAATGTCCATCCTACCCAAAGCAATCTATAAATTTAATACAATCCCTATCAAAATACCAATAGCATTTTTCACAGAAGAAAATGGATTCTCAGAACTAGAACAAATAATCCTAATTTGTATGGAACTGCAAAAGACGCCAAAATAGCCAAAACAATCCTTGAGAAAGAACTGGAGATATCACAATCCTGAGTGTCAAGATATACTGCAAAGCTACAGTATTCAAAACAGGATGGCTCTGGCACCAAAATAGACACATATATCAAAGGAACAGGAAAGAGAGCCATGAAATAAGTACACACATATAGGGTCAATTTGTCTATGACAAAGGAGGCAAGAATACACACTGGGGAAAAGACAATCCTTCTAACAAGTTGTACAGGGACAACTAGACAAAAGAAGAAACTGAACCAAACTTATCAAAAAGTTATCAAAAAGAAAAGAGAAAGAACCCAAATAAAATCACAAATGAGAAAGGAGAAATAACAACCAACACCACAGAAATACAAACAATTACAAGAGCATATTATGAAAAATTATATGCCAACAAATTAGACAAACTGGAAAAAAGGGATAAATTCCTAGAGACATTTAAACTACCAAAACTTAAACAGGAAGAAATAGAAAACTTGAACAGACCAATAATCAGCAAAGAAATTGAATCAGTAATATAAAACAAAACAAAGCAAAAAAAAAAAAACTTCCAGCAAACAAAGTCCAGAACCAGATGGCCTCACAGGCGAATTCTACCAAACATTTAAAGAAGAGTTAATATATATTCTTCTCAAACTATTCCAAAAAACAGAAAAGGAAGGAATACTTCCAAATTCATTCTATGAGGCCAGTATTACCCTGATAATAAAACCAGATAAAGACACTACTGAAAAAGAGAACTACGGGGCCAATATCCTTGATGAGCACAGATGTAAAAATCCTCAATAAAATACTAGCAAACCAAATCTAACACTACATTAAAAAAATTATTCACCACAATGAAGTGAGATTTATTCCTTGGTTGCAAGTCTGGTTCAATATCTGTAAATTAATCAATGTGATACATCGCATTAATAAAAGAAAGGATAAGAACCACATGATCTTTTCAATAGATGCAGAAAAAGCATTTGACAAAGTACAACATCCATTCATGGTAAAAACCCTCAACAAAATAGTTTTAGAAGGAACATATCTCAACATGATAAAGCCCATATAGGAAAAACCACAGCTAAATTGCCCATAATGGGGATAAAACTGACATCTTTTTCTCTACAGCCAGAAACAAGACAGGGATGTCCATTCTCACCACTTTTATTCAACAAAGTACTGGAAGACCTAGCCACAGCAATCAGATGGCAGAAAGAATTAAAAGGCATCCAAACAAGCAAGGAAGAAGTAAAACTTCCACTATTTGCAGATGACATGACACTATATATAGAAAACCCAAAAGACTTCCCCAAAAAACTGCTAAAACTTATCAGTGAATTCAGTAAAGTTGCAGTATACAAAATCAATGTACATCAATATATTTCATTTCTAACCACCAATAATAAATTAGCAGAAAGAGAAATTAAGGAATCAACCTCATTTACAATTGCACCAAAAACCATAAGATACCTAGGAATAAACCTGACCAAAGAGGTTAAAGACTTGTACTCTGAAAATTGTAAAATGTTCATGAAAAAAATTAATGACACAAAGAAATGTAAAGACATTCCATACTCATGGATTGGAAGAACATATATTGTTAAAATGTATATACTACCAGAGCAATTTACACACTTAATGCAATCCCTATCAAAAACCAACAGCATTTTCACAGAACTAAAACAGCCCTAAAATATATAGAGAGCCACAAAAGACCCTGAATACCCAAAGCAACCTTAAAAAAGAAAATCAAAGCTGGAGGCATCACAATTCCTGACTTCAAGTTTTATTACAAAGCTGTGATCAAAACAGTATGGTACCGACACAAAAACAGACACATAGATCAATAGAACAGCACAGAAAACCCAGAAATGAACCCACTACTATATGGTCAATTCATCTTTGACAAAGCAGGAAAGAACACCTAATAGGAAAGAGAGTCTCCTCAACAAATGATGTTGGGAAAACTGGACAGAACAGACAAAAGAATGAAACTGGACCATTTTCTTATACCATACACAAAAATAAATTCAAAATGGATAAGACCTAAATGTGAGAACTGAAACTAAAAATTCCTACAAGATAACATAGACAATAACTTCTCTGACATCAGCCATTACAACTTTTTTCTAGATTTTTTTTGAGGAAAGGGAAACATAAGCAAAAATAAACTCTTGGGACTACATCAAAATAAAAAGCTTCTGCACAGCCAAGGAAACAATCAACAAAACTAAAAGGCAACCTTATAGAATGGAAGAAGGTATTGGCAAATGACATATCCAAAAAAAAAGGGTTAGTATCCAAAATATATAAATAACTTGTAAAATGTAACACTCAAAAGCAAATAATCCAATTAAAAATGTACAGAAGACATGGACAGACATTTCTCCAAAAAAGACATCTGAATGTCAACAGACACATGAAAAGATGCTCAACAAAACTCTTTGTTAGGGAAATGCCAACCAAAACTACAATGAGATACTACCTCACACCTGTCAGAATGGCTAAAATCAACAACACAAACAACAATAGTCCTTGGCAAGGATGTGGACAAAGGGAAATCCTCTTGCACTGTTGGCAGGAATGCAAATTGATGCAGCTACTGTGGAAAACAGTATGGAGGCTCCTCAAAGAAATTAAAAATGGAACTCCCATATGATCCAGCAATCACACTACTAGAGATTTATGCAAAGAATACAAAAATAACAAATCAAAGAGATGCAGGGACCCAGATGTCTATAGCAACATTATCAACAATAGCCAAATTATGGAGACAGTCCAAGTGTCCATTGACTGATGAATGGATAAAGAAGATGTCATGTTATGTGACAATGGAATATTACTCAGCCATAAAAAAGAATGAAATATTGCCATTTGCAACCATGTGGACAGAGCTAGAGAGTATTATGCTAAGTGAAATAAGTCAGTCAGAGAAAGACAAATACCATATGATTTCATTCATATGTGGAATTTAAGAAACAAAACAAATGAGGAAAGGGGAAAAAAAGAGAAAGAGACAAAACAAGAAAGAGACTCTTAGCTATAGAGAACAAATTGATGGTTACCAGACGAGAGGAATGGAAGGGGATGGGTTTGGTAGGTGATGGGGATTAAAGATGGTGGCACTTGTCGTGATGAGCACTAGATGATGTGTGGATGTGTTGAATCACTGTATCATACACCTGAAACTAACATTACACTGTATGTTAACTAGCTGGAATTTAAATAAAAGCTTAAAAGAAAAAGAATTAAATGGACCACTTTCTTATACCATACACAAAAAATAAACTCAAAATGGATTAAAGACCTGAATGTGAAACTTGAAACCATTAAGCTCCTAAAAGAAAACTTAGTCAGTAATCTCTTGGACATGGGCCTTAGCAACAAATTTCTGGATATGCCCCCTCAGGCAAGGGAAACAAAAGCAAACATAAACTATTGGGAACATACCAAAATAAAAAGAAAGAAAACCATCAACAAAACAAAAGGGCAACTTACTGATGGGAAAAGATATGTGCAAATGATACATGAGATGGGGGTAGATATCCAAAATATATAAAGAACTTATACAACTCAACACCAAAAAATAATCCAATTAAAAATGGGCAAAGGACCTGAACAGACATTTTTCCAAAGAAGACATACATACAGATGGCCAAAAGACATATGAAAAGATGTTCAACATTACTAATCATCAGGGAAATGCAAATCAAAACCACAATGAGGGATCACTTCACACCTGTCAGAGTGGTATCAAAAAGACAGGTAACCAAATGGTATCAATAAGACAAGAAGAAACGTGTTGGCAAGGATGTGGAGGTAAGGGGACCCTGGTGCATTATTGGTGGGAATGTGAATTGGTGTAATCACTGTGGAAGACGGTATAGAGGTTCCTCAAAAAAATTAAAAATAGAATTACCATGCGATCCAGGAATTCCACTATTGGTTATTTACCCAAAGAAAATGAAAACACTAATTTGAAAAGATAAACCTCTATGTTTATTGCTGTGTTATTTACAATAGCCAAGATATGGAAGCAATCGAAGTGTCCACTGATGGATGAAAAGATGTCTCACACACACACACAAGCACAGAGGCACACACACAAAATGCAATACTACTCTGCCATAAGAAAGAATGAAATCTTGCCATTTGTGACAACACGGGTGAATCTAGCGGGTGTTATGCTAAGTGAGATGAGTCAGACAGAGAAAGACAAATACCATATGATTTCATCTCTATGTGGAAGCTAAAAAACAAAACAAGTGAACAAACAAAAAAATACAGAGAGCAAACTGGTGATTGCTGGGGCAGAATGAGTGAAATAAAGGGGATTGAAAGGTACAAACTTTCAGTTATAAAATAAATAGTTCCTGGAGATGAAAAGAACAGGGTAAGGAACACATAACAACATTGTGTCATGACAGGTGGTGAGACTCACTCATGGGGAGCCCTGACTGCTGTACAAAACTGTCAACTCAGTATGTCATAGACATGCAACTGCTATAACTTTGTAGGTCAACTATACTTTAATAATAAAAAATATGTATTTTTTTTGTGTGATGTTAGTCACCATACATTACAAACAAATGACGTACTGTATGGTGACTAACATAAAAAAGGATTTTAAAATGATCACTGATTACAGATCACCATGACAGATACAATAATAATAAAAAGTTTGAAATATTGTCAGAATTACCAAAATGTGCCACGGAGACATGAAATGGGCAAATGCTGTTGGAAAAATGGCACTGAGGGACTTGCTTGCTGCGGGGGTTGCCACCAACCTTCAATTTGTAAAAAACACAGTATCTGAGAAGCACAATGAAACAAAACAAAACAAAACAAAAACGAAAAACCCGAGTGACCTCTCTTCACTGAGGGACCAGTACAGTACCCTTCCACTTCTGCAGCACCTCGAGTGGTCAAGTGCAGAGACAGAAGGCAGAGTGGTAGCTGCCAGGGCCCAGGGCAGAGGGGCTGAGCTGGGGAGTTAGTGTTTATTAGTTCCTGAGCCTCAAGTCCGAAAGATGAGAACATTCTGGAGATGGACGGCAGGGACTGTTGCACTTAACGCCACTGCATCATTTATGTACTTCCAACTAGTTAAAATGGTTGATTTTGTGTTATGTACATTTTAGCGCCATCCTGAGAAGAAGGAATCATGGAAGTGGAGTGCTTTTGTGAAAGGAGGGCTGCCATTCACCCCAGGCAAGCTGTGATGGGCTGCTTTAGGACTAACACACACAGGAAAAGAGGAAAGGAGGAAAGGAGGACTCACCCCTCCCCTGCCCCAGCGGACAGGACTTTTGTGACTAAATTTAGGGCAGAAGTGAGGCTGCCTCCTTGTAATTCATCCCGCCGGTCCACACCACGGAGACCACGACAGGCAGCTGGCCGCCCCACACCGGGTGTTTTGGGAACTCTACCGGTTGCCAGAGCCGCAGGCCCCCTGTGCTCGCTGCCCCGCCGTCCGGAGGGCTCTGCTTTGGTCTGCGTGACCCACAGGGTCTCCTCACCGGGACTGCACTTGTGCCAGTAGGAAGGGAGGAAGGGGAAAGCACAGGCACACCTTTCCCCCTAAGTGCGACACCTGGGTGCCGCACACATCACTTCTGCTGAGCTCAGTCACACACCCTCACTGACCACAGAGATGCAGGCAGGCTGCTGTTCATCATTCCACACAGTCGCATCCCCAGCTAGGATATCCATGACTGTGAAAGATAGAGAGGACAGGTAGTGGGTTACAATGACTCGTTTCTCTTGTTAGTGACATCTGTGACCTGTTTGGTACGAACAACCTCCTTCATAATGTGCCTACACCACAAAGCAGTCCATAGTGATGGGACTAACTCAGGAATGGCACTCTCACGTCGCCCTCAAGCCAAGTGAGCGAAACCACGATTCACAATGACAGACTGAGAAGTTCCAAACTTCTCACACGAGTCAAGGCCCCAGAAACGGGAGGGTTTCAAATCTGCCCATGTAGGCTAAGTGTAAGGGGTCCATCCATTGCCACGTCACTGCGTGGTTCAGATCCCCCCAAGACACACTGTAGCCCTCGGGCGGCACAGGTTTGAGATACAGTGTCAGGTAATAAGCTACCAAACTGGGCCTCTACCCAATCTTTGGCTCATCTACCCACATATGAGCAATGGATTCATCCCCTGTGTATTGGGGATGAAGGAAAACAAGCTTAATGTGTCTGCCAGAGTGGCCCGCTCTCATCCCTACTTTTCTGCAGCCCTTTCATAGTGACAGAGGTCAAAACAGGTATAAATCTCCTCTTCAATATAAAACCATTTCGGCAAAGCTGGCTCTGTGCCCCACCTCACGACTCATTCTATGACAAGTGCTTGTTCTCTGGCTGGGATGTACCCAGCCTCCTGGCCAGAGCTCTTGGCCTGGCTACTGAAAGGGATATGATAGGGACAGAGTGCAAAGCCAGGGAGTATTTTATGCAGAGTTGCTCCCGAAAAGGAAAAGACTATTTTTGGTTCTGCTACTCCAAACCTATGCAAATATGTGATGAATGATGACCACGGCTTTAAGTCTATAAAAATGGCTCCTCGGATTCCTTAAATTATAATTTTCCTACAGAACGTCTGTCACATAGATCTTTTATCAAGATTATATTAAGGGGGCGCCTGGGTGGTTCAGTGGGTTAAAGCCTCTGCCTTCTGCTCAGGTCACGATCCCAGGATCCTGGGATCGAGCCCCGCATCCGGCTCTCTGCTCAGTGGGGAGCCTGCTTCCTCCTCTCTCTCTCTCTCTCTCTCTCTCTCTCTCTGCCTGCCTCTCCACCTATTTGAGATCTCTATCAAATAAATAAATAAAATCTTTAAAAAAAAAGACTTTATTAAGGTTCTGTTTTGGCAATTATAATTTAAGGAATATGTATTCATATTGCCTCCAACAAGAAATAAATATATCGACAATTTGACAGCAATTTAAAAAAAAAAAAAAAAAGGCTCCTCAGTCAGACACCCAGCCCTGCCATCCCAAACGCATTTTCTAGCTACCACTGGCCAGTCAGTGGTGTCTACAAAGAACATGGGCCACAGTACAAATGACTTCCATTTTATTTAGACCTGAGCAAAATCTAACTTAGCGTCAGTTTCCTTATTGTGTAAAGCAGAGAATTCAATGAGATAATCTTCAGTTTTCTTTTGGCTCCAGGGATCCACATCACAGTTGAGTTCAGTTGTGCCCACAAAATCCCATACCACTGGGAGAGTCTGCTGCAAATAAAACACATGAGTTCAGGGGAACACAATGAATTCTGGGACTCACTCACCCCACCCCTTAATGGCCAAAGACAGACCAACAGTGAACTCAGAGGTAAGAGCCAATGCAAAGGAAAATATGCAGGACACCAAAGACATGAGCTGCCCCAGGCCCTTGGACTCGCCAGAGATAACATTCACCACTGTGGTTCCATGTCATCTTCCCAGAAGGCTTACTCAAAGTGCTTTGAAAGTATGACTATTAGAATTTAAAAAAAGAAAAAAAAAAAAAACTAGGAGAGATAAAGATAGTTCTTCCTTGAGAAGGAGAAAAGCAGAAAAAACTGAAAACTCAAACTTGTGGGTTAAATTTTGAGTCTTTGTCATTGTCTTTAAAATATCAATGTAAATAAGTATTCACTGCATGCCAGCCCACACGTTTTTCAGCAAACACCCTTTCCATCAGAACTCAGAGAATGAATAAAATTAGCCTTACCTATTTCAAAGCCCCTTAACTTTCTAAAGGAGCAGGAAAGCATTGCTGTCATCAATGTTGCTTTAGAGCCTAGAAGTCCTATTTGGAAATTCAGAGACCAGGATATCGTGACGTACACAGACTTCTTTCTCTTTGGTGGGTATTCCTGATTCTGAGTCTGTGGGCATCATCTCGGAATGGCCTCTATGTTGTCTCCCCTCTGCTCCGTGCCCCAGGAAGTGGTGGGGGGTTCAGGGTGAAGAACAGTCTTGTTCCTCTCAAATTCTGTTGATCAGTCAATTAACAAACACATACCTTCTTGCACGCAGTGGTTCCTCTAGAGACCAAGGCCAGCACGACCTGACCTCTTCTGCCACTCATCCTTACATTTCAGGCCGACCCCGACTTACCTCAATCCACAAGCCTCAGGCCAGCCAACCCTATGACTGAATGCCAACCTCTCCTGGAAAGTCTTGAGGGACTGCTCCCCTTGCTGCCTAGATTCTACCACCATGTCATGGCTGCCTGTTACCCATTTCCCCTGCTAGATCTCTGATTTTTCTCTATGGTCTCTGTGCCTGATACTCCATCACCAACGGTCAGTACCTGCATCCTTATCTTCGCTATCTGCCGCCTCTACCTTCTTGACTCATAAAGCCAGTCTGGTTCCTTATATTCGGCCTGCTGTCCACATTCCTAAGTCACTCACGATGCCAACATTGCACTTTCACCTGTGCCCCAAGCTCATACTCCCCACTACCCAGCGGCCCTGCCTGGGGTTTGCCCCAGCCTGGACCCTCACATGCCCTCTGAGAGTTGGGCTTCCTTATTTGGACATTGGTTCTAGGTCTCAGTCCCACCTGCTGTCCTCAGTTAACACAAACTTCTCCCTCTGCATTTAAGGCCACTGTCTCTTACTCAAGGGCAGCCCTGAGCCAAGAAACTTTTGGTATGGTGAACAGTTAACAATCAGGAAAATTAAGATAATGTTGAAAACCAGAAAAGACAGGAGCCTGCTCTACTACTATAGGAATTCCTACAGCTGGAATCGTCCTAGATTTCTGCTTTGCAAAACAGCATCAGTAGAGATAATTCTTGCAATCAAAATATTAAATGGGTCCTGGGTTTTTTAAGTGAGTCCAGGAGAAAGAAGGGACGATGACATTTCCCATGATATTTTTCCAGGCCTGCCTCTCTTTCTTTTGGCTTTGAGCCTAGAAAGGATGCATGCTCAGCTTGATTCTTTACACCACCCTGGCATGAGTCCGAACATGTGTGCATTTACCCAAGCATTTCCAAAGGGTCACAAGAACAAAGCACAAAATCCCAAAACAGGTCAGAGCTGCCCTTTCTTCCTCAGCCTCAGACATTCAACTGCCCTTTGTGGGTTCTCAGGTCTGGCAAACTCATCAGCTTCCAAGTTCGTTCCACATATGCACCGGTGCATTCTTGCAGATTTCCTCTGCAGCTCAGGTGACCCCCTAGACCCCATCTTTCCAAATGAAAGACATCATGCCCCTTATGACCCTGGGGAAAAAATCAAGTCTTACATGTAGAATCTCCACTGCTAAGGCCACAGAACAAAATTCAGGGCTGGTCCAGACAGGATGCAAAGCGGTGACTCCCACAGACACCTGCTTGCCTGCTGGAGGGATGGTTTCTAGTAGAGCACAGGTCCAAGAAGGCAAAAGTCTCCACCCCGGGACTCGCTCATGCCTGTGGTCTCAAACGCCATACCCCTCTTCCCCCTTCTCAGGCCCCTCTGACAACATATCTGGGGTAGACATGGTTGTAAACATTGAATACACTGGGAAGAACACCGTTTAGAGTCACGCAGAACGTGGGTCACATCCTTGCTCCCTCATTTTTACCTTGTCTCCAAACCTGCTTCCCTGCTTGCAGATAAGAGCTGAAAACTCTAGAATTGCAAAGTTGTTATTAAGATTAAAGTTCCTGGCACACGATATATGCTCTAGAATTGTAATCACAGTAATCGTCATCAGTGCGATTAAAGGTAAATGACAGATGAATGGAAGCTGTGACCCAGAGCCCCCAGATCGTAACGCGTTCTCGAAAACCAGAAGTGCTGGCCTGGCCATAGAGGGTGTTTGGTGAAATGCACAAGTGCGAACAGCAGGGGTTAGTACAAGGGAATCTTGGAGTGGAGGCTGGAAGACAAGCTCAGATGTCTCCTTGCTCATAAGTAGGATCAATATCTCCGTGGCAGGTCTTTTCAAGGCAATATTTTCATATGAAAGGCAGAGAGAACGTTTCCAAAGACAACTGCCAGGCAGAAGGGAGTTTATTTCACGAGAGATTTATCAGAGATTTCTGCGTTTGCATGGATGATTGGTTTGCTGCTGGGTGATATATTTGGGCCTTTGCCCTCCTCTTTCTCTCTGGTGAGGTCCCCTCAGAGATTTCTTTATGACTTTATAGTGCTAATTCCTTGAACAATTTTTGAAAGCTCTGACGGGTTTTATATAAGTACGTATGTGTACGTATATACATGCGAACATACAATCATTTTTCAGGGGCATCTAACCCACCCCCAGTGGCCTGCTAACTCCGTCCGGGTGTCTGGGTGGCGTGTCACTGCCCAGTGGATCCCACGCAGCTGACGGTAGTAATCCAAGGACGATGATCAAGAACATGGAAACCCAAGTGTTAAAGGATGATTTTTTCCAAATGATTCACCTGGGAAGAAACCTGCTATCTATTTAATTACCAAAAGAAGTCTCCAAAGAGGTTCAGGAAAATAGAACAAAGTCTCCTTTCCCTTCATAATTCACATTTCCTCTCCTGCCCATCTGGCCACAGTACTGTCCTTACTCCCTTTTGCATGTTATTGTCCTAAGACATCTGCTCTCTCTCCTTTCTCTCTCCGGCTCCTCGTCAGGCACTTAATTCGGAGCCTCATTGGATCTTTTCTCTCCCCACCAGCTCCCTTTCTGCCTTTTCTGTCAATAACTGAATTAATGAAAATTACCTTAACACTTGTCGTAAAGGAGCAACAAGTCCCTGGAAAGGACTGAATAACAGGTAATTTCAGTGAAGCCCCAACATCAGCAAAGCCAAGTGTGTGCTCTGCCCATATTTAGCATTTCACTCCCCAAGGCTCCCTGAGGAAGTTGTCAATAAACCTCCCACTGTATGAACGTGGTCCCGAATCGAGCTGTCTGGAAAGAAGCCTGGTCCTTCTGAAACAGTAGAATTTAACTTCACCTTCAACCCCTGCAGTATACTGTTCCTAGCTTTCCTTCTCTCTGGTTGGCCCCATTTCTTGAAATTGAACACTTCAATTCCTTTGAAGCTTCTGAAACACTAGATAAGTGAATCTCAACGTTTTGGGGGTTGCCACTCCATATAACTGATTTATTTTAATTTCCCTTGATGCCGTCCCTCATCCTTAAAGCCCTGGATTTTATAGATATAAAGATAGGGATAAGAACAGAGCAAGGGACAGAGACAGGCTTACAGTGAAATGAATTTGCTTTGATCATTTGAGGGACTGACGCCTTCTCACTGGGGACTGCTGTCTGCTCTCACTCTCTCATTTGCCCAAAAGTGGGTGGACCCAGGCTGACCTCCTCCCTCTCTGTTCATGGCTTCCCTCCCCGATCCTCCTTCTGGCATACCTAGTCCTACTTGAGTGTTCTTAACCTCGGACATTTATCCCGAATTACTGAGGGCCTGAGAAGTCACAGGCAAATCACAGAAAACCCCTTCCATAGAGAAGAGAGGAAATGGTGCAGAGGGCTATATGAGTTGGCTTTTATGATGCTCTTCTCTTCTGGCAGGTGAACAAAATCATGCATTGACAGTAAAAAGCAATCTCTTCAAGCTCAATGGGAAAACAGATAATTAAATGCTATCAAATAAGCAGCAACATGGAACGTCCTTCCAGATGATTCTGCTTTTGTCTGAATCCCGCCCTTCCTTTAAGGTCAGGAGCCTCTGCGGCTCAGTCACCTTTCCTAGCATTCTCAAACCTGGGCTGCCCTCTCCTCTGGCTTCCTGTGGCACTTGGCATTCTCCTCATTGGGCCCCAGTGTGGGGAACGCAGTCTTATGTTATCCTTTCTATGCAAGCATCCCAACTCCTCAACTTGTCACATACTGTTACTCAATAAATATTGACTTCATTAACAATGTAAGAAGGTGATTCTGACTCTGATGCTCATAACAGCCTAGTCGAGGGTCACCTGCCCCGCGAAGCCTTCCCTGAGTGTGACTAGAACTTTGGCGCAAGACCTGGAGAGATCCTCAAGCCCTCTCTGCCTTCTCTTAACAACTAACTATTCCATGATTTTCTAACTGGTTCTTGTCATCCAAGAGCTCAGGCCTCAACGCCCCCAGGGCAGGAAACATGCTCAGGCCTTTGCTTGCAACTACCCTACCCTGCCATCCAAAACACACCTATGACACCCAGCACGGTGACAGAGCAGGGTGGTGACAATAACATTCTCTCCCCTTTGTCACCACTCCTGGTGTGGATTTAGTAGGCACGCAATAATAAAAATAACCATACTTTCCGTTTGAATAATGCTGCACAATTTTCAAAGAGCTTTTAGAAACATTATCTCTAATGAGGTAATTCTCCTCACAGAAAGCCTGTGAGTTAAGCACGTATAATTAGCGCTAAGCAATAGATGAAAACCGAGGCTCAGAAAGGTTAAGCAACTTGCCCAAGGGCACACAGCCAGGCTAGCATTCTAGTCCAGGTCAGTCAGCATTTTCCTCTCTCTTGCAGGGTCCCTCCAGACACGTGATTGCTGGGCTCCAGCCAACGATCAGAATTCAGGCAAGAAAGACCAACGCCAGGAAAATCCACACCTTCCACCAAATCCCACACATGGCAACACTTGACATTTACCGTAATAGAGATTAATCTAGTGTTTCCCCACAACATTTTCTATAATTGAATGCCCCTTGCCCAGGCTTGGTGCATAATAAGCAAGTTTATAAATGGTAGCAGAATGAGTGAAGGATGAAGAAATAAATCAACAAATGAATAAGCCTACAAGAAGTGCATTGTCACTATAAACATAACCAAGAGTAGATTTCAAATCTAAAAAATCCACAAGTTTAAGAAAAGCTGATTTCAATTTATAGAATTACAAATGTCTGAGATAAAACAGCTCTAACATAAGCAAAGGCCCACAGAGTAAACAAAGAATTTTATTATTTAGTTCCAAAAGGCCAAACCTAAGAATACTACATTGGAGAAAAGGAAAAGAAAAAGAAATTATTCAGGGAGGAAAACTTCGTGATTCCAAAAGGGTAAAATGACTTTTTTTTTTTTAAGATTTTTATTTGTTTATTTGAGAAAGTGACAGCATGAACAGGAGTGATGTGTGGAGGAGAGAGGCAAAGGGAGAAGCAGACTCCCCGCAGCAGGAAGCCTGACATGGGGCTCGATCCCAGGACCCTGAAATCATGACCTGAGCCGAAGGTAGATGCTTAATGACTAAGCCACACAGGCACGCACTTTTTTTTTTTTTTTAAACAAAAAATCCACAAGCTTTACTAGAAATGGCTGGTTACAGGGAGAAAAAAATGACTTGGACAACCCAGAATTTCAAATCGTCCTGATATGTATGAACTGACAGGTGGCACTGAGAGGGTCAGGCATCTTCCCACAGTTAAAACAACCCTCCAACAGCAGAAACTTTTTTTGGCATGCAAATTAAGTTTCATGTTGACTAATCTCATACAGCTGCCCTCCAGGCTCTGATGTGGCTCCATTCCCTCCTCCTGGGTATGTTTTCTTTCCTTCTGGAATCCTCTCCTTATGCCTTAAGACACCATAGGGCTTTGTATCTAAGGAAGACCTTAGTTCAAGCAGTCACAATCTATTCCACAACAGAGACTGAGATTTCCACCTCATCCCTTTAACGCCGCAAGTCGCACGTTCTATGACCTAGGGGCCACCTCGATCAGAAGGAAAATCCCACAATTCCAAAATTCCACCCTAAAACATTGTTTCAATCACCACTTAAGAGAAACATCATCTTTACAAGACACCATCCTTTCCATGCCATCAAGGAACCGTTAGCTCAGGTTTTGGTTTTTTTTTCACTAGCTTAAGTAAATATGAATTTAAAGCAAATAGAGCCACACCCAAACATGAACATGAACATTTTAGAGGCCAGTTATAATTGAATAATTAGTTATTTAATTAGATGGTGGGTAGGTACCTGTCTCCCTTAGATAATATGATACCCCAGGAGGGCAGGAACCCTGTATCTTAACGACTGCTGTGTCTTGTAGGCGCTAAGCATCTATTAGTCGATGATGAATGCAGATCACTCCCAAAATGTTCTTAGACTGAACCCTGAGAACCCCGTGTTTATATGTCAAATTCATACTGGTGGCATGGAATTGTATCTCTCACTTTCCTTACCTGGAACTCCACTGCTACCACTGCTCTGGCCAAGTCCTCCACGGCCATGCAGGCGTCGCTCGAGCCCCGCTGGCAGTGAGACCTTTCCTACCACTCTGGTTCACACTAATCATATCCTTCTGGGCCTCCTACTAGTCATATTCGAATGTGATCATATTGGAATATGATTAGAATAAGACTTGTATGGGATCTTACATGTTAGCCCCTCATGGCTCCGTAGGTCTTAGTTCTGCATTCTCAGTTCTTCTGTAGGAATGCCTATGCCTCTGGTATGCCCACACCGGGCTGACCTCAAACAACAGTTGTTTGGAAGAACGAGCTAACTTGCCTATCATGCCTATTTTCTTTAAATACAACTAATACCAGGGATTTTAAATTTGTACTCAAATATCTTTAGGCAACTTTAAAGTAGACTAGACACAGTTAACAGCATACAGATAGCATGACCTACTGTATGTTGGAGTGGACGTGGGGAGGAGAGTCAGGGCAAAACTTAGGACACGTATCTCCTCTAGAATAAGCCAACCCCCTCCCACAATCCAATAAGAGCCAGGAAATCCCCATGTTGAGAGTCTTTCGACAAAGTCCTTTAAAGTTCCCCTCAAATATATAATTTGAGAGGGAGCAAGGGGGAGTACAAAGTCTTTTATTGATCTGCCCTCTTTGGGATTAATTCCCAAAAATTATTTTCTGTACTGAGTATGCCTGGTTTCCTCTCTTCGGAACAGGGACTCTGGCGCTGCCGATGGCTTGTATTTGACTGAGGTTTGTGGAAGGAATTCATAGGACATTAGACCCCAAGGGACTTTGGGGACCATCTCAGCACCCCATCTTACAGAGGAAGCTCAGCCAACAGAGGCCACAAAGCTGCAGGGGACAGTCCAAGAGCATGGCCTCTGGGTGCAATCGCCTAGGCAAGTCCTCCGCTTTTCTAGCCCATCTGCTTCTCTGTCATGGTTGTAACAGCACCTCCCCCTCCTGTGTCTGCCCGAGGGCTGAATGAGGTGACACATGTATGGCCCAAAGCTGGGGTGTCAGAAGCACTCGTCCACACCAGGTGTCACCTCCAAGGGCACACAGTCAGGTGGGGGCTATGCCAGGACCAGTCCAGGCACCCCCAGCTCAGGGCTCTCTCCCCTGTACCTGAGTCCTGCGCCAGCCTGGCAGCACTCCCCAAATCATGGGAAGGAGTAGACACCCCTCTAACATTACGTAAGCCTCCAAGACTGGGGCAGTTTCTGGTCAAGTTCATCTCATGTGAACCAGGTAGTTAGGACTCACACAAGGCCAACCTCTGCCCTGGGGCTGCCACCAAAGGAAAAGTCTGCCATCACCCTCCTTCCGGAGAAATGGGATACACAGAAATTGAATATGGAATAGAATATGGGATAGACAGAAACTGAAAGCGTCCAGAGTGCTGTCTCCACGCTCCCCTTCTCTGACAGCAAGAGGCAAAGGCCACATGTCCCAGGGAGGTTCCAAATCCTCTCCAGCCTCCACGGGGTAAAGGGATGGCCAGAAGAGTTCCCCTCCCGAGCCAGGATGTAGAGATGTTGCCAGGTTACCAAAGGCTGGATCACTGAGGCCACAGTGTACAGAATAGTCAGGAAAACTGCCTCCAGAGGGGCCTGGCCTCCATGTCCCTGATGCATTCTGACAGGAGCTGCTGACTTGTTTCTGTGCCTCCCGCCTTTCCCTTCTCTTCGTGAGATCTACACAGGCCACCGGCCACATATACATCCCTCTTGGAAGGCCCAAGTCGATGCAGAAGCCTTCACCTTCCTCTGTTGACCTCCTAACACCCTTCTGGATGCTTCCTGATCCTTTGCAGGCCTTTGCAAGCGAACAGGACCTGCCAACCCCACACTTAGAACAAAACCCTCAGCAGGGCCAAGGTGATGCCGCTCCCTCCTGTCCCTCCAACTCCTCTGGCATCCCTCCTCATCTGCCTCACTGTGCTCCACACACACCTGGGGGTCCTTGGCTGGCACCGGCTCCACCTGCAGGCCCCGCCCACAGGTCTTCAGCGCCCCTGCCATCCACCAGCCCCTCTCGCAGCTCAGGGAGCCCGCCTCGCAGAGACCTTCCCTGCCTCTCACCCACCAGAACCTCTTCTCCTTTCTTCTCCATGGTAAGGATAATGCTGTGAAATGATCTTGTTTATTAATCTGTCTTGTTTATTTACTGACTGGCAGCACAGAACATAAGCTCCCGGAGGGCAGAGACCTTGCCTGTCTATACTTTCTGTATTTCTAGCTCCTTGCTGGTACACAGCAGACACTCAAGACATTCACTGAATAGAATGAAAAGTGAACAAGTGCAGGTCAGAGAAGCAGAGACACTTGCTGAAGGTCACTCAGCTAGTGAGGAGCTGAGGAAGGTCTGTAACGCCGGGCTGGTGCTGTTTCAGGCCCATTCCACCACGCCAGCACCCACTTCCCCAATCAGAGGCTCTCGCTCACATACTCACTCAGTTATTGATGCAGCAAAGACTCACTAAATGTATTCTATGGGTCAAGGATGGCTCTTGGAGGAAAGCCCAAATCAAGAGTGCTGGAGGCTCCCTGTCCACAATCCCAAAGACATTTCTGGGGACCATAAATGGATCTGCTTGCTGGGGCTTTCTGGGACCATTCCACAAATCATCCATCTTCCATGACTCATCCCAGAGTGACCTGGGGCCTGCCCCTACCCCAGGACAGAGATTCTCTGTCTACCGAAAGGGTCTTCTGCCGGAAATACAATGACCCACCACCACAAAAGAAGAGACGGAGGGACACCACTTGGAAGGGTGTGGAAGAAGCTGATTGAGTTGCCATGTGTCCACCACAAGCTTCTTCCACTGTTTGAACTGAACCTAGCAAAGACAAGTTGCCACTCAGGCCTCAGCCAGACCTGCTTCACATTGCTCTGAGTGCCAGGGAAGGGGAGGAACACCAGCCCAGGCCTTCCCTGGTCAGTCATGGTGCACAGGGAACTAAAGGGGAAGCCAGGGCTCCTCTCCATGGCCCCACAAGAGGCCTTCTCCATCCCACTTCCTAGAACCAGGAGGTTCAAAAGAGGCATCAGGACTGGGCCTGCAGAACCAGCAGGGCTGCCCTACCCACGGACCTCCAATTCCGACCGCATGTTCTCTTCCTTGGGTGCACACATCTGAGATCAGTAGGCCAAGGAGGCAAGAGAAGGAGGGGAGGAGCAGGTCTTGAGCTGTAGGACAGAGCTAGGATCTCAGACCATTGAGGTAGAAGGGACGAGCTACCGTCTGTCAGGCAGGGCTGCTGTAACAAGAGCACCCGGGGCTCATGCTGTCAGCACCCACACCCACACCCACACTCACACCCACAGAGAGGTACACCCTTCCCTGCAAAGCAAGGCCTAGAACAGCCTAGCCAAGTACTCAGCAGATACACACGAAGCTCCTGCAGGATCCAGGCATCGTGCTGGGACCATACAGACATGATCCCAGCTCACGTGCAGCCTCCTGTGAGTGTGTTTTGTGGGCTGCATTGTGTCCCCTGGTCCCTGTGAACATGATTCTATTTGGAAATAGTCTTTGCAGACAGAATCTAGTTACACGGGATTGAGGGTGGGAGGGATGCTAATCCAATGACTGGTACCCTTGTAAGAGGAGGGAAATCTGGACACAGAGAGACAGACACCCAGAGGAGAAGGCCATGGGAAGGTGAAGATGGAGACTGGAGTGAGATGTCCAGAAGCCAGCCAACAGCAAGCACGAGGAGCAACACCAGGAGCCAGGACAGAGGCACAACTCGGGCTCTCCCTCCAAGGGCCCCGGGGGAAGCCACGTTGCTGACACCTGGGTCACGGGCATCTGGCCTCCTGAACTGTGAGAGGAAAAAATAATTTGAGCCACCAAATCTGTGGTAATTTGTTATAGCAGCCCTGCATGCCGAACACTGTGAGATCCACATATGAACACGCGGGAGAACAGCAGTGCTTAGGTAAGAGACACCGCCACCCCCCCACCCCCATCTACAGGGATGGGTCCCAAGACCCCCCGTGGGTGCCTGAAAGCACACTGGCACCCAACCCCATGTGTACTGTGTTTCCAACTAGACGTACAGACAGACCCACGATGAAGTTTAATTTACAGACGAGGCACATAAGGGAGTAAAAACTAAAAATAAAATGGAACAATTATAACAACATAAGTTAGTGAGTGTGGTCTCTCTCCCTCAATGTATCTTACTGTGCTGAACTCACCCTTCTCGTGCTGACGTGAGAGGACAGAGTGCCTGCCTGTGTGATGACATGCAGGGAGGTGAATGACACAGGCAACGCAACACAGCGCGGGGCGACCACTGCCCTTCGGAAGCTACGTCAGGAAGCTATGCCAGAAGCAGGTCATCTGCTTGTGACCTTGGGCGACTTCAGGGAACTGAGACTGCCAAAAGGGAAACCAGGCACAAAGGGGGTCACTGTATCTAGAAAATGCTATAGAGCCATGAAAGGGAAGAGGAAGCTTCCAGCAAGAGGTGACTTCTCACCGGAGCCTAATAGGCAACAGACCACCACCGGAGAGAAGGCTTCTGGAGAGCGGGATCTGGCCTGAGACACCCAGGACCAGGTGCCTTTAGCCAGGCAAAGTGGAGGCAGCAGAGTTTCCAGAAACAGCAGTGTGAGCGAAAGCTCCTCAGCGAAGAGACAGAGAGACCTGGGCAAGCGCAGCGGTGCTGGGGTGTAAGTGTGGGGGGAAACGTGAAGGTTTCCATTGCCGCAGGACAAATGACCACAAACTCAGTTGCCTGAAGCAAAACCCATTCGCTACCTCACTGTGCTGTAGTTGGACACAGAGGGGCTGGGTTGTCTGCTCAGGATGAAATCGGGGCAGTGAATGACAGGGAAGTCCTCGCTTAAGCTCCATCACATTGGTGGCAGAGTTGTCGGAGCAGGTCGCTCTCAGCTCCTGGAGGTCATGCTCAGATCCTTGCTGCAAGGCCCCTCTTTCTTAAAAACCAGGAAAAGAGCATATCTCACACATCAAATCCCCCTGTACTCTCAATCTTTGCACCAAGAAGGACGCCATCCCTTTTGAAGAGTCACCTGACTAGATCAGACCTTTCTCCTTCCACTTTTTGCCCTTTCCCTGTGCTTTTCCCCCCCGGAGCCTCCTTCTGCCTGTGTTTCCCCCAATCCTGTCCAACTGCCACAATTCAAACTCAACTGCATTCTGAACCATGAACACAGCCCAGGTCTCCTGCTGCCTGCCTCCCCCCACCACACATCGATCCGCAAGCACCGGCTCTTCCAAGGCCTGTGCTCTCCGACCTGGCCACCAGTCCCACGGCCCTGTGCTCCAGTCTCCAGAAGACCTGATTCAGTTCACGAGGTCCCCTTCTGGACATCCTTCCTATTCTCAAGGTCTGACCCTGGTCCTAAGGACTCAAAGGCACCAGAGAGTGAGCCCTTCCCAGGGCATGTGACCATGTGTCCTAGAGGACAGAGAGACAAACTCCCGTGTTTTCACGTGTCTTCTGCTCTGTATGTGAGGACGGCTTTACGAGTTGTGGGACAGGGCTAAGGAATGACTCATCCCCTAGGTTCAGCTGTGCCCAAGCTGATGAGCCCCCAAGAAGCAAATAAGACGAGCACAGCACGACCTCCCCAGCAAGGGCTCCCTGTGCCTGGTCATGGTGGGTCCCAGGCCCAGTCAAGAATCGGACGGCTGTCCCCTTGCCCGGCTTTCCCAGGCTCCAGCGGCCCAGCCGCACTGCCGGCAGCAAGCAGGTTATGGCCACACCACTCACCATCCATCTTGGAAAGGTCAGGAACTAAATTTGGAACTTGGCTTTTAGTTCGTTTGCATCTCTAAGTTATCTTGAGAGGAGGCTAAAAGAGAAGGTTCACAGGGGAACATGCCAGAAAAACAAGGAGTACACAGGTCAGAAACCAAATCTCTCTGTCTCGTTTTGATAACCGTTACCGTGAGAACGTAGTGACATCCATGCGGCGCTTTGCATGTTCGGAGCGTTTACGTGTATCCTCTCACTTGAGACCTGCTATGGCTGTGTCTGAAGGCTAGGGAAAGAGAGGGACGCGGCCGTGCCACCAGCTGTTGGCCGAACTGCAGCTAGAACCCAGGACAGTGACTGCAAGCCCAGGGCTCTCTCACGGCCATCACATTCCCCAGGGTCTAGGCCGCGGCTTCATAATGTTTTCCCATCTCCCGTGGGGCCCTGAGTGTTGGTCGTATCCCATGAAGCCCCCCACCACAAAAGGCACATGGCCCGCACCTGGAGCCGGGAGCTCTTGAGGTCCCCCACACCCGACTCTGCTGGCTCAGGCACTAGACTGCGGTGATCAGGATTGCAGGAGGGTTCTTTGCTCCAGTGTGGGGCCTCTCTGGCTCTCAGAAACTGCTTCCAATGCCTCCATCCCCAAGAAGTCTTATTCAGGACTGTTTCAGGCTTTTAAGGACTTATTCAGGTTTTTAAGCTCATCTCAGGAAGTCGGGCTGATTCTGGGATCTGCACTCCAACCAGAGGTTCTCGGCTGTTTAGAAGACCTGAAGGCTTATCTGCCTAAGGATGTCAGCTCATGTGAGTCAGGGGTCTTTGAAAGAATTTGGGCGTCAAAGCCAAGTGTGCTCAGGCATCCGTGGGTAGACACGAGCGTCCTGCTCACCAGCACTTACCAAAGGGCACTGGCTAGGTGCTGTGGGCGTGCCCCGGAGCCTTTGATAGACACAACACCGCCCCTGAGGGGCCTATCCCCCACATCCATGGTCCCTCCATTGTCCCTCAACAGATCATCACCCATGTGACAGGCATGCTAGTTGTGCCTCCGGTGATTAAAGGCCCCTATTCTAGAAAAATACCCGGCCCTTACACCCCTTAGGAAAGCCATGGAGCGCAGCAGCGAAGGGGGTGGGCTGACGGGCCACACTCCTGGGGCTGGTTAGTTCATTCCGCTGTGCCTCCCTGCCCTGATCTTGAAAATGAGATGACTGTAATATAACAAGAGAGGTCTCCTGGAGTTACTGCAAGGACTAAGCGAGTGAACACTGAGATGCGCTGCGAGCAGAGGCAGCACTTCGAGTGGGGGCCCCTGAGTGTGGACGGTGCTGCTCTCACCCCTGCTTGCTGGAAGGCACTAACCCAACACCTTCAGTCATACAGAAGTCAGGAGGAACAGAGGGAATAAAGAGGGGAAAAGGCTTCTGAGAAGCCAAAATCAATTTTCTAAACTCCACACATTAAAGCTAATGCACCTTACCCATAAAGGAGTCTCATCCGTCGGAATCTGTTTACTCGGACTTTGCCCATAGTTAGGATGGCTTTGGGGATCCAGTGCCTACACTCCCTGGAGAGGGAAAACAGCAAATGGAAAGGGCCGGTCCTGGAGCAGGAGACACCCCAGCAGGGATGGTGTATGAAAACAGGGCCCAAAGACTGTCTCAGGTCACAGTGTCCAGGGGCCATCTGGACTCTCCTTCGCCCTCTCGACAGCTTTCAGGAATTATACAAGTTTATATACTGAATATTCCCAATGACTGTGCAGTCCCAGAAAAAGCACGGAGTATGCTGAGAATTCTTTTTTTAAAGATCCAGGGATCTGTATTTTACATTCTAGAAAGACTTTCTTCAAATACACTTCCATTAAAAAGAGCTCGGTACATGAAAGGGGCTCCATTACCCTGGGTGTGAATACATATGGAACATATTCCCCCCAAAATGAAGGCAGATGGATAAAAATGGAGCAAGAGGTGTCACTGTACTTAGACTTCAAAGCACCCTCTCCTCTCACCCCATCCGCTGGCGAACACAGAGCGGACAATGCCTTTTCCTCTGAAATATTTAGTGAGGAAACACTGAGTCAAACAATTGCCCCGGGGTGCCCAGTGACAGGAAGCACAGCTCAATGGGGAGCCAGCGGTCCCCTGGGAAGGCCACGCCCCTGAAGCAGCCTATCCCCCCCGCTGTGCTGGCCTTGCAGTATGTCCTGCCCTACTCCCAGCTCTGGCCCTGCCCCTGCGGGTTGTCTCCTGCATGGGAGGCTTCAAGCCACTGCGTTACCTGACACAGCATTTTCCATTTCCCATGGTGTGCTCCAAGGAAGACCATTCCCCAGGCTGTCTTGTGGTGGGAAGGTAGGGGGAGGCCCAGGGAGCCCGGGGCTGAGAACAAGGCGCTGGGGGTAACTGCCTCCATCTACAAGCAGCACCTTCACTTCATGGCTGTGTTTCCGGGTGCAAATTACTTCAACTCTCTGACCTTCGGTGTCCTCATCTGTTCAATGGGATAATAACAGTGTCCATCTCATAGGGTTATTATGATGCTCAAATGCATTAATACACTCAAAGCACTAAGTAGTGAGTGTTACTAACATGTTAAAGACCCCAAGGAGTCTTACGAAAAATTAATAACTTTGGTTGCCTGAGGCTCACCGAACTCATTTTGCAAGAGAACCAAGTTTGTTGGATTTTTTTAAATTACCTGTTAATACCGCTGCAGCAGGTTTAATCTTTGAAACATTTTCTACTTCCTTCTATGCTCATGGCAACTCTACACACTCCAGAGAACAGAGCAAAGAGCCCAAGCGATGGTCCCATACGGTCCTGAGTTCAAATTAAGACCCTGCCCCTCACTCACCAAGTCACTTGACTTCTCTGAGACACAGTGTCCTCACCTGAAACAAAGGGATAAACCCTGGCAGGGGTCATTCATTCACTCCTCCAATATTTATCAAGAGCCTGACATGCGCCAGTTACCACTCAAGGCCCTGGGGATAGAGCAGCAAACAAAAGGGATGAATTCTCCACCCCCAAGGAAAGAAGTAAATAGATATTGTAATTTATTGCTGTGGGGATTAGGAAGAGTGTTTGCAAAGCACTGGCACCTGCTGGTCACTGCATAAAGGCAATTACTATGACAAAGCAGAACTGATTACTCCCACAGGCGGCAGAGACACAAACAGGAAGGTTAAGTGACCGACCTAAGGCCACACCATTCTGGTCTCCCTTCCTAGCTCAGTGCCCTGGCTCCAGGATAGCTTTGCAGACACACCTATGCCCAGGTCCTGCTCAGCCCAGCTCAGTCAGAACCTCCGATGGGAGACCTCACGCAGGTCTGAAACACAGCGTCCTGCTAATTCTCTCATCTATAAAATCTCTGCCAAAGTTTACCTTAATCCGGCATCTTACTTTTTTTTAAGGTGCAGATTAAGAGCGTAAGTGGTCTACGTTGGTTGAACACAGGGAAATGTTACAAGGAACAGGAGCTAATGTTTAATAAAAGAAGAATCTCTGCTCCCGTGTATCCTCAAACACCAGTCTGTGTTTATTCATTCACGCAAGAAGTATTCAGTCGTGATCATCTGTATGCTTCATTCTGCAGAACGTATGCACTTTCTGTAAAAATTACTACTTAGAAAAAATAAATAAATAAATGCATAAAGACCACCTTGGCGCTGCTGCCTGCCCACCCCCAACCCCGCTCCCCACCACCACCACATGGCACAGAGAAGATTCGCAGATGACGCCGCAGCTTGCTACCTGTGATTAGCTATGAGCGCACCTTACAGCCCCAGTATTACTGCCGAGGGTGTGTGTCTGGGGCATGAGGAGGACACATATGAGGTGGCAATGGTAAATCACGTTTTGTTGATGCATGAAAGCCCACAAAGACAAGACAAGACTGATGATAAAAGAAATCACAACTCACTGCAGGGAGAGGAGGAGTCTCCCAACTGGCATTTTTATTCACTGCTCAGATAGAAGCTCTGACAGGGGTCTCTTCGAACTCGGTGGGCAGGCCCCAGACTCATCCCAGGACATGGAGTAGCCTAAACTACACTGTGGAGTGTCTTCACCCCTGCCAGCATGGGAGCGGGGGAAGCTCAGATTTACGGTGCTCTGGCCCACTTTGGCTCCCTGAGCTGTGACCGGGAAGGGATGGACACAGGCTTGTTCCAGGGTGTGAGGGATGGAGATCCCTACAGGCCACCCAGGGCTGTCCCTCAGGGCTCATTTTCTCCCCCATGAATGCGTTTCTGCTTTGCTCCCAGAGCAGTCTGACGGTGAGGGTGAGGCACGCGCAGACTCGTGTCAATCTTGCCACATGAGAGTTGCTAGAAACAGGGCCTTTTGGTGTCCTCTCTTACCCTTCTGGTGTAAAAGCAAGCTGAGTGCCACCAATCCTGACTTACCCCAAGGAACCAGCTGGAGGGGACAGCTTTCGGCCTCTGGTTCTAAAGGACAACACGCATTTGCTGTGGCGGGCACCGTTCTAAGCGTTTCTCATACTTTAATTCATTTAACCCTCATGGCCAGCCTAGGATGCCAACTCTCATCGCTGCCCAGCTTTATAGCAGGAAATGGGAAAATCTGACATCCCAACCCTCTTCCTGACGTAACTCAAGAGCCTCTGAGGAACGCATCCCCCTGAGCTCTCTCCACTCCCTCGTGGAGAGGCAAGCAAGCCCAGCCCCAAAACAAGTCCTTTTCTGGCCTCTCTGCCTCGGCCGAGAGCCTGGCTCTTGCTCCAGAAAGTACACAGCACTGTTCTTTGCACAAGGTCAAATGCCAAATATATTCTCTTACTATTGCAACCCAAGCCAAGTCTTTGTGGACTTCAGAGTTTGAGAGACCTGGGAGTTTCCCATATGCAATGCATTCAGCCCGAGCCCAGAGGGGGCGCGACAGACAGCCTACGTACCCCGCACCTCCTGGGTAACGGCTATCGGTGGGACAGAGTATATATGTGACGAGCTGCATGGCAGGTGGCACCACCAGTGACAAGACTGTGAATAATACACAGAGAAATGTCGTGTCATGGGCCACCTCAGCTTCATGATGCTTCGCTAACATGAGGAAAGATAACAAAGATGATGGATTTGGGTGCAGAAGTACAAGTGAGGTGGAGCACAGAACAGACTTTTCTTTAAGTAATGAGAGAAAGAGCCAAAAAAAAAAAAAAAAAAAAAAAAATCCGATCCCGGCATACTTTTCATGTCTCAGAAGGAGAAGAAAGCCAAGTGCTAGAAAAATAAATGGGGGTTATATTAAGGAGGCAGAAGAAAGGAGAGGGTGATGGAGAATGTATGGAAGCTGACAAATTTGCAAGGGAAGGCACAGCAGGAGCAGGGGCAGGTGTGGGCTTGCCAGTGTGTGTGAGAAGAAGACTCTCGGCTAATTCTGTGACAGCGCGAGCGCGCTTCGTTAAACAGTCTGTTCTGAGCCCAACAGAGTGGGAAACCTCTCGGCAGCCGACGTGGCCCAGAGAGAGCTGTGGGTAGGCAGTGGCAGACTGGGGCGGGCGAGCCGAAGGAGGGTCCACTCTGCGATGACGAGATCAGAGTCACTGTCCTCGGAGAGCAGTCCCCAGTCCCCGGCCTGCGTTGGTCACCGGGGCCGCTGCTTGCCCATGGGACCCCCAGGACCCCCTCCAGACACAGAATGGGGGTGCTCCGGGCGCAGGGTCTGGGAGTGTGCTTTCTGAGCAGCTCTCCATATGATCCTTACCCCCCGAGGTCTGACCACCACTGCTGTCGCCATCGTCCCTCCTCTGCAGTTTCTGAGAGCAGGACTCTGAAATAGCACTTCCTTATTTAAAAGATGGCACCGTGCCATGAAAGTAATGGGAGAATTCTCACGCTTTTATTTAGGGGTACCTAAGTGATTGGGGACCACGTTCTGGCACGACACAGCAAACAGGGGTTACGCGTCTACTCTCTCAGGGCCTCGGTGAGACTACAGATGCAGACCTACATCCCTTCCTCCTGCACTGGGTCCTGAGCCTGACCTCCCCCTCGAGCAGGCCAATTCTCCTGGGACCCCCAGGGGACCACAGAGACAAGCCTGAGCTAGCAACCGGTCTCTCTTTTACATTTGTGAACCCTCTGACCTTTGCTGCTAAGGTTCTACTCCCTCAGGTTTCCCTCCTAATCTCTCAGGCCAAACCTTTGTCATGTCCTCTGTAGCTCCTTTCCCTCTGTCCACCCGGTGGCCGCAGCCTGGGACACCAGTTCCTCTTGCTGTCCACCCTGCCAGTGCTCCAAGCTGGGCCTGTGGCTTTTCCTTCCGTCCTCTCACTCCTCCCTCTGCAGCACCAACCACCTCCTGAGCCCCTAACCCGTATCTGCTGCCTATTGGACACCTCCATCCTCATGTTCCTCAATAACACAGCTCAAATTGTACCCCTCAGTGTTTTCCCCTTAAAGGTGACCTTTCTCCTGACATCCTCTTGGCTAAGGCCAATCACATCCTCAGAGTCAGCTCTCTCTGCTTCTTCTGCAATATCCAACTGGTCACAGGTCCAGGGAAGGTTACCTCCTAAATCCACCACCCTCCTCTCTATCCCTGGCACAATCATCCAGACTTCTGCAGTTTCTTTTCTTCTTCACAAACAGTGAGGATTCCATCCAAGCCAGCTTCATTATGCTGCAAAAGCACCCTTTCCCACCTATACTCCCAGACCCAGCCCTCTTCTGCTCTGAAGATCTTCAGGATCTTCTCATCACCTGCAGTAAAGTTCAACTGGTGGGATGGTCCAGGAACCCACCCCCCCAGCACCTGGCTCTTCTCTTCTCATTCACTTGAAACTCTAGTCACAAAGGGCACAACAACCCCAGGGCCCTTGCACATGTGTACTGAAAAGACTCTTTTGGCCTGGAAATCCCCTCTTATCAGGAGATGCAATTTAAATATGACCTCCCATGTGAAGCCTTCCCTTATTCCCTTCCCAAAAGCAAAGTGAATCCATGCTTCCTCCCTGACACACTGACCCCTTATAAGACATTTCACTATTTGCAAACATCTGTATGTTTATCTTTCCTGTCTGCTTCTTAAAATATCCCAAACACCGTGCCTGGCTCTTGGCATGCATGTTTGTCAAATGACTGAAGGAGCACAAGGTGGACCCATGGAAGTAGATACCCGAGGCAGAATACAAGGCAAGCAGTGACTGCAAGAGTCCAGGCAAAAGGCCATGATGGCCTGGGCTGGGATGCTGTCCATGGCAGGGTGGTAACAACACGACCACTCCCCCACACAGAGCCCTCCTCATGGCGCTCTTCTAAGAGCCTTAAACATCTTATCTCATTAATCCTCACAGCAGCTTACGAGGTACATATTCCCATTTTACAGGGAAAGAAACGAAGGCCCAGAAAGTTCACACAAATGACTTTGGAATAGAAAGGAAGCTAAATGTGATGGCCGTATCTGAATCTGCTCGATGAGCATGGTGGGGGGCAGAAGATGTTCAAGGTGACTCTGTATGACATCAAGGTTGACAGAACCAGCGACTAGGCTAAAGGCAAAGTCAGAAGAAATGTTCATGCATGGTTTCTTTTGCATTCTTTTTTGGAGTCTGGTTGTGTGAGGAGAGGGAAGTTGAGTCCTACGTGAACTTGTCTGTCTGAGGGGTCTGCGAGACATCCTGGCACATATCACTGTGGGCCAGGACCGCCCTGGGTGTTTCCTGCCAGCTGCTGGCCCTTCTCTGCCCCAGAACCCCAGGTGGGAGCGTGACTTCCATCTACCAGGCCAGGGATCGGAGCTTCAAGAAGACGAAACAACTCCACATGAAGATCCAGATTAAGAGACAAAGTGGTAAGGCCAAGGCATGGACCCACAACAGCCCAACGAAAAATTTAGCACTATCCAAAAACACAGCAGTTCCCAAACCTGACTAATCCTTAGCTCCTTAACTCCAGCCCAGGAGGAATTTTTCAAATGCATATTCCCAGGCCATGCCCCAGAACTACTAAATCTGAATCAGATCTACCCACACACTGGCATCTTTCCGTTGAGGTTATCCAAGTGGTTATATCAAATGCGGTCACAGGAGTTGCTGCACTGGTCCACGGGCCCCTCTAATGCAGGAAACACTAGTCCAGACCTTAGGGAAGAGCTCAGAGCTAGACACCTAAGTCTAGGAACAACTTACCTAGAAAGGGAACATGAAATTGTGGAAGTAGCTGAGCTCACCAAGGGGAGACACAAAAAGAGAAAATAAGAGGACCAGGACAGCGACCTGGTCAAAGTTCCTGTAGAAACAAGACTAGAAACTAGAAGAAGCAGGGAGAAAGTGGGAAGAGATAGGAGGGGACTTAATAGTAACTCTGTCCCAGAGCCAACAGTCAAAGAGTTCTACAGAGGGGCATCTCACAACATGAGATGCTGCAGAAAGAAGGGGGAAGAGGAGGGCCCAGATCACAAGGCTCATATTGGCTACATCCAGGGAGCAGAATGATAGCCTGGCCTATAAGCCAATGTGGGTTTGGCTTCATTGGTTGTTTCAGGGGTTTTCTAATGCCTCTTGGCCACAGGGAAGTGGCCCAGGGAAGGTATGACCCAGCGGGATGCAGAGAACAGGAGTCACACATGGCCCCAGAGTCCAAGGAGTGTAAGCCAGGGCACTGAGGACAGTCTGCACGACCCCGGGAGGCTTCTGCTGTGCCACCTTGCCCCAAACAAAGATCCCAAGAAGGTGAACCTGGGAGCATCAGCCAGGAAACAAAAACGAGTGAGACTCTGGGATATGTCCTTGAAAGGGGGCCCGTGAAATCTTCACCATGTCTCCATTCTCACAGCCCCAGCATGGCCAGGAGAGGTCTGGAGCTACAGATCAAGAGACCCCATGTTGGGAACAAGAGCCCACCGCCTGTGTGGACCAAAGACCAAAGCCCCTCCAGGAGGGACAAGGCCACTGCGATAGTGTGGCTCAGCCACACCAAGAGCAGCACGTCCCCTTGGCTCCATAACGCAGTGGCCCTGAGCTACAACTCCCGGAAAGGGGCTGAGAGCCCTGACCTTACAGAGGTGAGGTTTATGGCCGCAGGCAATAGGAATCACACATCAGGCAGAATGGTCAGTGAGAGAAAAGCAAAAACAAGTTGCATTTCTTTCCCTCCTGTGTTTGCCAACTGAGATCCATATCTTTTACTTCCTAGAGATGGGGACAGAACACAGAGAGCATGGAGCTGAAGAGAGAGCAAAAACAAACTGGCCGAAGTAGCAAATGCGTACTCTTCCTGAAAAAACATATCAAGATTAAAATTTTAAAATTATATACATATTAAAGGAAGCTCAGGGATAGAGCAGAATTAGGGAGGCACGTGCCTATGTCTTTGTGTGTGTCTGTGTGTATGTCTGTGTATGTCTACGTATGTATGTATGTGTTTCTGTGTATCTGTGCATATGTATATGTTTGTGTGTGTGTCTGTGTGTGCATGTCTGTCTGTGTCTGTGTCTATGTGTGTCTGTGTGTATACGTGTGTGTGTTTCTGTGTGTGTGTCTGTATCTATTTCTATGTATGTATCTGCATGTGTGTGTTTCTCTGTGTGCAGGTGTCTGTGTGTGTATTTCTATGTGTGAGTCTGCATGTGTCTCTGTATGTGTCTGCATGTGTCTATGTGTGTAAATGTGTCTGTGTATGTATGTCTGTGTCTCTCTGTATATGTTTACCTGTGCGTGCATGTCTGCAAGTGTATCTGTGTGTGTGTGTGTGTGTGTGTGTGTGTGTGTGTCTGTATGCTCCTGTGCCCTCATGTGTGTCTGGGCATCTGTGTGTGTTTGGACTGGGGATAAAGGAAACGTGAGCACGCTTCCTTCCCTTAGTAAGTCACTGGCCAAGCTGTGACTTGAAAGAACCAGGAACTGCTCTAACAATGAGAAGCCCCTTTCCAACCTCGCACTCTCTGTTCCACACACCCCAAATTCCTAGTAACTTCACGACAAAGTTCACTGGCTGTCCCCATCCCCTCTCTCCCTCCACCTATGTAACCTCCCCCCTCATTTGTAAGGAAGAAAAGAGCAACAAGCCACTGGCACTGGGAGGTCTTGTGAGGCCCTGGCTTTCATGTCGGTGTTACTCTTTTTTAAAATACAGCTTTACGGAGGTATAATTGACATACCATAAAAGTCACCCCTTGTTAAGTGTATGATGCCAGGATTTTTAGTGCAGTCACACAGCTGTGCACCCAGCTTCAGAACACCTCCATCACTCTGCGGTGGGATTTTAAAAATCCACAGTCCCTCCAGCAGTCTCTGCACCTGGCAACCTCCTCCCTAGCTCTGGAGCAGGTCCAACACAGCCCCTCATGGTCTCCCCGGCCCGGCCACCCCCGCCGCCCCCACCAAGTGCGAGCTTCCCAGCCCCAGATGCAGCCAGCACAGCCTGCCCTCTTGAGCAGGGCCCTCCCTGTCCCCCACTGCTGCTAATCCCCAAGGGAGCTGGGCTAGAGGGGCAGAGGCAGAGACTAAAGGCAAACCCCCTAAAACTCTCTGTCCACCTTCCCCACTGCTGTTCCTGGAGTCCACCCAAAGCCTCACCGTCTTCCGAACAAGACACAGAGTCTTTTTTTTAAGTTGCAGATTAAGTGCGAAGCTGCGGGGGTTTCAGGAGGCTGGGAGAGGGGAGTGGACACGCAGAGGACAGCCCACAGAAGGTGCTCCTCCTTGAAGGGCCATTCGGGAGACACTTTTGCTTGTACTTATTCTGACACAGGAAAGATTTCTTGCCTGTTAAGAGACAAGGTCACGCCTCAGAAGGCCGCGAAGACGGCAGCAAGGGCTCTGCCTGCTGACTCTGGCCATGTCATCCTTCAGAGCTCCCGGGCCAGCTCTGGAACCTGTCCCTGACACGCCACCCCAGCCGAGCCACACTACCTTACTCAGTGTGGAGCCAGGCCTAACTGACTGAGGAACGCAGCTGAGGAGTTGAAACTGTGCCTCCGATTCAGATGCTGAGGGGACTAAAGAAAATTTCAAAGGTTAAGAAGCAGAAAACACCAATCGTGATGCCATCCACAGCCAGCAACAAGGGAAAGGAGAATTTGGTAACCCTCCTGCTTCTTTTCAGAATGATCTCATCAGACAGTCCCATCTCGCTAATCAGAGGAAGGTACAGATGATGGGGAAAAATGCATTTGGTGGGAATCACGGGAAAAGTTATGGTGTCTGCAGGAGAGGGCAAGAGAGACAGGCTTTTCCTACGGCCTGTGGCAGAAGCACCCCGGACTGCCCCGATTTTGCCAGCTGCATTCCAGAGCTCTTTTCCTCCCATGCCCAGACGGAGCAAAGACCTCTGTAATGACTTCACGCTCGACCAAAAGTAAACACTCCACGCCTTTTCCATGGACAAATTCTAACCCCGAACTGCCAGCAGCACTGGCTTCCCAACAATCCAAATGGAAAGCCATCTTTCCCAAGAAAATAAAACCTCGTCGACTAAATAATGCATCTTGGCTGCAACAGGAAACTTTCCTAAAAGCTTCCTAGAAATTGCTTCTTGCGTAGTGATACTACAGATCACCTGAGTAAACCCTACCAATGGGACACCATCACTTAAAATAAATACAAAAATGATCCAAGAATAAAAGCTTGCTCCTGCAAACACCTGCACGTGCAACTTAGGCAGCACATTTTGTAGCCTTCGACACACAGACACAGACACACACACACACACACACAAACACACACACTCACACAGCTCACCACCACCTAATTGAAATATTCGTCCTGAAAACAGGCTGTGATAAGACAGGTGCTGATCTGAATAAACAGCAACAGCACTTGAGCTCTGAGCTCTGCTGTACCCCTGCACGTGCCTCACGCACATCTCACTTCTCCCCGCATTCCACCTGGAATCCGTGTGATCCAAGCTCGGTCCTCCACCAAGGGAGAAAAGCAGAGAGAGAAGGGATGGTGGACTTACCAGGTTGGAATTGGTGGCGTTGGAGTCGTCTTCTGGAAAGGGAATATAGATCGCTAAGGCCACACAATTGGCAAAAATAGTCAGTAAAATAATTATTTCAAATGGTCTGAGGAAGAGAGTTAAGGAAGTCAATGCTGCGGAAAGCACAAGTGAAGTAAACATACATATACATATATTTTAAAATGAATCAAAGATTCCTAAGAATTTTGTGTTAACAATACATTCCAAGCCCCTTGTATTCTGAAAAGAAACATATGCCTTTTTAAGTGCTTCTAATGGGTCCCCGCCAAAATTTTTCCTAATATGTCAAAAGTAGTGGAGGCCAGTCGCGTGCCAGAGTAAACACAGATTTCTAAAAACTTTTTTTCTTCTTCTTTTATTTATTTAGATGGCGTTGGACTTCATTTTCCCCCGTGTGTGCTTGGGGTTGCTTCTACAGAGCAGGGTCTGCTCCGGTCGGGACGGGCGGTCCCCCCGACACCCCATCTCTTGTGGTTTCCATGCTGCCCCCACCCCGGGGGCATCCAAGCTGGGGGGCGGGAGAGGTGAGACAGAATTGAGGCAGACTTGACGTCAAGATTTTCCTTTGAAATTCGGAGATTTACTTTTGATTTTTTAATCTGAAGTTAGGAGTGGTTATTGTTCTTTTCTCCTACTTTATTTTCTGACACCTTCCATGGAACCTGACGACCGCTAGGCGCTCTGGACCCTCAAGAGCGTGGCAGCCTGTGCCCTGTCCTTCAGGGCAGGGCCACCATCCTTCTTCCAACTCTCTTCAGTCTGTGGAGGCCCCACCTTCAGGAGCCAAGCCTTATGTTCTAGGTGCTCTTGACTTCCGTCGGAGTGTGCTGGGATCTGGAGGGACAAGCCAACTTCACTCACTAACAACCATGCACTCAGTGAGTGATAAAGATTTCTTTATCAAAATACTGGGCAGAACCAATTCTCCAGGGAAAGAGGAGTTAATATGATACTGGTCCCTCCACCCTGCACCTACAGCTGAGGACCAGAGAAGAGAAGCTGTCAGTTCATGGTCTTTGGGCCCCATCTTCCCCAGCACTGCCCTGTTTTTGGCCCCATCCACAGAGCCCAACAAGATAAGGAAGGGAAAGAGGATGGAAATCTCTAGAAGAAGGGAACTCCTCTCCCAGGGAAATCCGTACTCACGAAGTTAATGAACTGAAGCAGGGAGAGAGACCTTAGAGGTCATCTCGTCCAAAACTCTGAGGCCCAGAGAGCCTGAGAAACTTTCCCGAAACCCCACAGCGGGTACTTCCCAGTTACACCTAGAACCCTGAGCGCAGAGTCCAGCGTTCACTCCCCCACCATGAATGGCCTCTGACCTACATTAACAGGACAGCTCTGGGCCTGGAAGGCATGCTGGTCATGGGTTAAGCTGCTGTGCTGGTCATGGATCCCCCTCGGCTGCACAGGTGTAGCTGGGGGTCCATTTACCAGCACACCTCATGAAGGCTGTCATTTTCTGTGTGTGCCCTGATATCAGGAAGAGGATGCACAGTCTAACCCCCTACTTGACAGATACAGAAAACAAAACAACCTCTCCCAGGTCCCAAGCTGACAAGTAGCAGGGCCAGGGCCAGAACCAGACCTACTGACCCATCTTCTCCAATAGGCCACACTGCCCCTTGAGTTGACCAAGGAACCAGTAAGGATGCTGGTGGTGTTGAAGACAGTGACAACAGCAGGCGGGACAGTGGCTGACACCACTGTGTGGTGCTGGGCCCTGCTCTGTTCCACGCAAACCCCTGAACTGAAGGTGCAGTTATCATCCCCGTTTCTAACGGAGGAGACAGAGAGGTGAAACGCTAACTTGCCCAACGTCACATAGCTTGTGGTAGGATGGGATTCAAACCTAGGAAGTCTGGTTCTGAAGTCGGAGTTTCCAAGGATGACTTACTCTACACTGATCTCTACGCTGATCTCTCCTGACATCACTCTGAAGCATTTTTAGAAAGTTCATACTTTAGACCTCCTACCACGAAACCCCTTCCCTCCTAGCCAGTTCCCCACCTGCTTACGAAAGTCCCATTCTGTCCAGGGGCTGGTCAGTTTCATTCCTGTCCTCTGGTCCCTTGTGCCCCCCCACCCACCAAGGATACAGCACATCGGTTCAACTGAGTCAGACCTCATGCACCTGTCCTCAAATGTCAACTGGTTCCTTCTACCATAGTGGGTGGTGGCTAAGCTTGGGTGTTTCTTACATAATCACTTCTACACCTTCCCCTAATCCAGGCGATCCATCCATCATCTTATGCTAAAAGTCCCTGGCTACCGCTGGAGACAATAATGTATAAAGAAACCAATCAGGCAGATAAGAAAAGCCACGAGCTGCAAAGTGGAGGAGAAGCCAGGTAAAACCTGGAAACGTACTATGTCACCCTGTGACAGCCAGATTATTTTTTAAACGGTCTTTCCTTCTTAATGACAGCATTGGATTCCTCTCTTTCCAGGAATGCGGACAGGCGAGTACACCAGACCGCTTCCTGACCTGTCCAGCTGTCCTTCCAGGGCAATGTGGGAAAGCCATCCACTAGCGCTGCGGAAGCTGGGCCCGCGTCCTTTCCTGCGGGAGGGGAGGGCACATCCCCCAGTTGGGGTGGCACGACCTGGCTAACACTGCTGCTGACTCGGTCAACGGTCCTTTCACAGGTCCCTGCCTTGGGCCCCCTGTGGCTCTGTGACCAGTTTCCATGGACAGTGCTCCAGACACCGCCATTACAAAGCCCCGGCTCTCCCACACTCCACCTCTTGCCCTGTGTGCTGCTCTCTGCCCTCTTCACTTCCTCCCAGGCCAGAACGTCAGCACCTGCTGCTCCATTCTGCACACAGCTCTGCCTCTCAGGGAGCTGTCCGTCCCAGGAGGGCAAATCAGAGCTGATGAAGTTAACTCGTACACACGGAACACGTCCCCTGATGTGTTTTTCTGAGCGGGATCCTACAGGCACAGACCCTGCCACCCTCACCGGTTACTTCTACTGGAGATGAGGAAACGGAAGCTTTGGAGATTCCAATGACCTGTGACCACTCAGAATACAGGGGGCAGCACCAAGATGAGGCATGGTTCAGGCCCCAGATCCAGGTCCCTCCACATCCCTGTAGGCTGGACAGTGTCCCCTGAACATGTACTCTAGTATGTCTCCTCTGTGCTATGGGTGCATGGGGAGGGGCACATGCATGGACTGGGGACTTGGAGAACCTGGATTTAAAACCCAGCTCTATGAGTTGCAGGCCGCGTGATCTGGGTCAGATCTTCAGCTTCTCCAGGCCTCAGTTCCCTCCCCTTTGGGAGACTCTGACCCACATGGCCCCCAGCCCTCCCACTGCATGGTTCTGATGGAGCCGTTGTGACAGCAGCATGCCGGGCCTCTCACCCGGTCCTCTGGGAACAGGAAGCCTGCCTGGCCACTCAGGACAGATGGCCAGCTCTCCAGCCGCCACGTGGCTTATGCTGCTTTCTCTTAAAGTTACTTTTTGAGTTGAGGGCTTCAAACATTTATAGAACTGACATTTCTTGCTAAACAGAAACTCTTCCCTCCCAAGCCATTTTCATTTGCCTCTCAACCCCTACCTACTAAAGCTCTTCAATCTTTCCATGGAAGCTCATGAATAACATAGAACCTTCCCAGGTTCTATGCCCCAGGAGACATGATAACCTGCCCTGAATGAATTCTTATTATGAAAATGCCCAACACTAAGTCCCAGAGTTCTAGTCCTGTCTGTCACTAACCGTATGACCATGTGGGGCCAAGGTGTCATCACTGGGCCAAGTCAGGGCTGGACCTACTGACCTTGAAGATCCTTTCCATCTCCACCACCCCACAATTCCCATGATGTTAAGGGGCCTTTAATTCCATAGTGAGAGCCTGGCCCTTCAAAGCCATTTTCTCAAAAGGGCCCAATCACCGGGTTCTACACATGCAAAGTGGACCTGCGTTTGAAACTGCCGGCCAGTGCTCTCCACTTTGGCTGCCGGGGAGAATGACCTGTAGAACTTTCGCATATGCCTGGGTCGGGGTCAGGCACCTGTGTTTTCTTACAACTTTCCAGGCAATGCCAATGTGCAGCCAAGTTTGAGAACACCTGCTCCTAGGCCTTGAACCAAGAGGCAGGGTGGGTCACTGACCACTGCCCTCTCGCATTTCTCGGGCTCCCTCCTCCTACAGAGAACGGAGGTCACACAACTACACCAGGCCCATGACACAGGAGGCAAAGAAGCCTGGGGGGTAAGCAGCACGTAACCATTATTCACCCACCACACCGGCGGATCACGGGACAGGCTCAGCTATGTTAGATGATATCTCATAACCTCCCAGGATTGCTTTCTCAAATGCAGCTTTTGGGATGAAAAAAAAATATGAGAAAAAAGATCCTGCTTGTCACTCCAGCAGATTCCTGGGCCCTATCCCCAGACATTCTGATTAATTGAGTCTCAGGCAGCACCGAAAACTCTGCGTTTACACAGCGCCCCAGGGACACAGACGCAGTGGGTCTGGGAGCAGTCACGGGGCTGGCCCCGCTGGGGCTCCCGGGGGCAGCCCACCCAGGCCCAAGCACAAAGGATATTTCCATTCGACGATGCTGATGCACGCCCTCCTGATGGGGTTCTTCAGAGTCAGGCAGAGCAGGGCGCGGGGCGGGCGCGTGGCTGTCGTGCTGCCCTGCTTCTTGGGCTTCCCATACTGCTGCCGCTTCCGCTGCGTGGAGCTGACCGTGGAGATGGTCGCGTTGCCGGCGCTGCCCATCAGCTTGGCCTGCCGGGCCGCATCAATGGCTGCCTGCCAGGACAAGGCGGCCCCCGGTGTAGGGATGTGCTCAGGGGCGAGCCCTGCAGCGGCATTGGCATTCATGTTGGCATGAGCTGGGCGCGGGCTCCCATAGTTGGAACCTGCAGGAGCAGAAGACAGAGGATGGCAATTACTGGAGAGAAAACAGGAGGGTTTGGAAAAGGAACCCAGACTCACATTTTTTTTTTTTTAAATCTTATTTCGAACTATTACAAGGGCCTGGGAGGCGGACCATGCAAACATGAGTGTGTGCTGCTGAGAAAACAAGAGTCAGGAAAACTAATCTTGTCCCAGTTCGGCTGTGTGACCTTGGACATGTCGCTCCTCCTCTCCAGTCTCACTGACTCATGTTAGGCGACCAGACAGAGGAGATGTATGCATTATAGCATACACGCATGGCACATGTATGGACCTAGAGACATGGAGCCAGTGGGAAAAGGAGGACACGGAAAACGGTACATATGCAAAGTGATCTGTCGATCACATTTATAAGAACACGTAGAAATAAAGGATATGCATTTAATATAATACAATGGTTGTTTAAGGAAAGTGAAGAGGAAAAAAGGAAAGTAGGATAGAAGGATAAAAAGGAAGAGTGAATGAATGAATGAATGAATGAAGAGAGAGTCATCGTGTGAATCAATGACAAATGCACAATGAATTGAAGAGTGTAATTCATTCAAGTCTCTGCATCCAAGTTCCAAAAATAAAAATAGTATAATGAAATGAAGGCATTGGACCAAAGTTAGGTCACCTCCAGGTACCTCAAACCCATCTGGGCAATGAGTGTTGGTTGACTAGGAGAGGGCTGAGGGCTGTGATGGTTTTACATTACGCCAGTAAATCCTTTGACATCCCTCCCATTAGGAAAGAGGATCTATGTCCCTTCCTCTTGAAATGGGGTTGGTCTTTGGTGACCATCCCACCAATAAAGTACATAAGAAATGACAGTGTGTGCCTTTCAAGACAACACAGTGCACACCCTGAGGCTGCCATGGGGTGAGAAAGCCCAAACTAGCCAACACAGAGAGCCCAAGCGCAGGGAGAGACTCCCGGCCACTTCCCAGCTGCTACACTCACCATCTGACCGCAACCTCAGCAAAAGCCTTGAGCAATTCCTGACCCCTAGAAACTGTGGGAGGCAGCCAGGTCCTTACTACTACAAGCCATCTTGTTTTGGAGTGATGGATCATATAGCATTCGATATTGGGGAAATGGCGCTGTGCATGGCTGGGATTGACAGGGTGGGGTAGAGGAGACACAGGGAGGAATCCTGTTTGGGAACCAATAAAATCCAGAGTAGAGGCATTCACAATTCTCTGGTGTAAGGGCAACTGAAGCCTTCAGGACTGCCTCTAAGACTGCACATTTGGGGGTCACCTGGGTGGCTCAGTGGGTTAAAGCCTCTGCCTTCGGCTCAGGTCATGATCCCAGGGTCCTGCGATCGAGCCCTGCGATCGGGCTCTCTGCTCAACCAGGGAGCCTGCTTCCTCCTCTCTCTCTGCCTGCCTCTCTGCCTACTTGTGATCTTTGTCTGTCAAATAAATAAATAAGATCTTAAAAAAAAAAAGACTGCCCACTTGGTGGGCCTTCCTCCATCCTCAGCTGGATGCCTCACCCTAGATCCTCCAAGGTTTACCCATGATCAGCTCTGCCTGGGCCCAGGCAGTAGCCCCAGAAGAGAGGCACGACACTGAGACTTGTCACCTGGTCAGGTGCAGCAGGATCAAGAGAAGCAGCAGAGAACGGGGTGGCAGTGTAGGCAGAGAGTCTAGCATCTGATACCACATCAGTTGCCCAGAGAACCGTGGCTGGAGCAGGTATTTCGCTTCCAAGGCTCCCCACAATGACCCTCCCCTCTGCTCTGTGTACATAAGGCTCTTCCAGGGAAGCTGCTGGGCCCAGAACAAACTGCCTTGGGGGAGCCTGTCTCTCTCCTTACTGCAGCTCACTTAACACCTCTCCTAGCCACCCCTCCCCACCCTTATCTTGGAACCATCCTTCTATGTTTGACCTTCAAGATGACTTTTGCCCCCCTTGTGACCTGCTGTCTAGACCCTATCACCTTCACCAACAGCCCTGTTGCTCTCCACCTCCCACCCACCCCCACACCCCCAGAATCAGCGATGACCTGGCTTAGCCAGACAGGATGCAAAGACACTCTGTCCTAGAGATGGACCCTAGCAACCTCATCCGGCTCCTGATCTAGCCATACCCTGAGCTTTCTAGTTATATTACTTAAGTAACCTAGCTTAAGCTAACTCAAATTGGGTTTCTTTCCTTCACAACCAAAAAAGACCTGACGAATGTGCTTGTTCAATGCTACAAAGCTTGTACCTGCCTGGACTGTCATTTTTGCTGAATTCCAAAATCTATGTCCTTTCTCTCATCACACCCGCAACAGACAATAAATAAGTTTCTACTCTTATGCCAGCTGATTGACAGGACAGCCTAAAATGCTGGCCCTAGAGGATTCTGAGACTTCTCCGTGTATAATAGTAAAGTATGTCATGATAGATTAGTGATGTCTGCCATGGGTACAAACGGTAGGGAATGGTATCACAGATGCCGTGACTTTACCATGTGATACCACGATGAGCACATCAGGTCTTCTTTAGTACCAGCTGGCCCACTGCCTTCCTGTCCCCTGACAGTTGCCTCCTGCACTATTGCCACCTGGTCCCTGTAGCATTAGAGCCCCGCCCCCACTCCCCAGGGCCTGGAAAATTGCCTCTTTGCTAGACTCAATTCATGGCTATATTCTCAATGTGGCACGGGCCCGTCTCACGTCTATTCCATCCTCCTCCCCTTTCCTCTGCTCCAGCTGCTCTAGGCAGCTGCTGCACCCCTGGGGGTAAAGTATTTTACCCAGAATGTCAGGATCATGGAACACCCAACACTTGCTACGAGAAGTCCTCTCTCTCTCATACCTTGTCGTCACCCTCCCTGCACTCACTGTGTGGATCCTAAGCATAAAGCAAAGAAGACCCTGATATGACTGAGGCCTTCATGTTTCTTATAATACCCCAGAGGAAGGAATTCGAAGACAGTATCTGAATTAATAAAGGCACCCGAAGCTTCAGAACTGCTTCGGTAACCGGCAAGCATCCGTATCTCCATTTAACACATAAGAAAACAAAGGAGTGTATGACTCATTAAAGGTCACAAAGTGAGACAATGAAAGAGCTCTGCAGCACGTACAGGACTCGTGGTTCACTGCTAGACTATCCTCCGCCTCCTCAGAACTCAGCCCTGTGCCCCACATGCACACACACGTGTGCGCTCACGTCCATGGCCACAAGCAAAGCACACGTCTCCTACTGGGTTTACAGGCCTTGAGGTTGAAGGAGCTGCTGCATTTTGGACCTGAGAACATCCTTGATGTTTGGCGTGATCTCCACACGAAGGAGTCCACGGTGTGAACAGCCCCTTCACTTACCCTCAGGGCGACTCTGGGATGAATGAAAGTAGAAGGTGTCCCTGTTTCTACTTGCTGCATTGGAGAGACCAGTGACCAGTGACCAGGAGTCTAATCTCACGTTTTATTGGGTTTGCTGGGAGTGTTGGAACTCTCATTTTGTCCATTCAGTCCGTGATGTATAATTTTTCCTTCCTAGACTCCCTCACTGCTCAGTATGGGCAGCACGTTATCGATTCTATTTTAGTTCCGAGACTAACTTTTCTTAAGTTAGTCTCAAGACTAATTTTATGTAAAAGCAGCAGACCCCTCCACCAATAGCCCCTCCAGCCCCCAAATCTCCTCTACAACAAGCCCATGGCACCCCACCCCTTCTTGCTGATTACTGTCTTCAAACTCCAATCTTTGTACTCACGTCCGATGCACCCCAAGGGGGTGACACGGGGAGCAAAGTGACCAGGGCTCCGCAGAGCCAAGATATGGTTCTGAGAGCTGTGTCCTGGCAGGCTGACTTCAGAGTCACCCTGCACGGTGGATGACCTTATTTACATTCCCAGAGCACAAGGACCTCTCTGGAGCACACCATCTGGAGAAAGCACATAGGAAGAAGCCCATGGGGAAAAACGGAATGTCAACCTCTCCCCAGCCAAAGAACAAAAAAACAGCCTCCAAAATTTTGGTCCCGGACGCTCTGAGCACTATCACGGCCGTGTGAGCTGACTAAGGGCCCTGCCATAGTAAACACAGAGCCACATACGGGCGAGACAGGTGTGGCTCCTTCTGGCTAGCCTCCACTAGGGCCCAGCTTAGCCTCCCCTTCTCCCAGCAACGTCCCCCCATCCACTAGTATGGCTCCCCACCCAGACCCGTGGCTCTCGTAGGATCTCCAGGTCCCACTCAGGAAGGGGGCACCACCATCCAAGAATTCCAGGAATGGAAAATCACTACCTTAGGCTCAACATTTTTGAACCCACAGCAGTGCCAAGGAGGAAGGACAAGCAGCACCATATCCCTGATGGCTTTTGTTAGCACGAAATAACCACCCAATGCAAAGAGACCAATTTTCAAATTATAAAGCTGATTCAAAGCTTTGTCTCCTGGCTGCCACAGCTGAAAAGATGCCACTGTCTAAGCCTGCTCTGGCTCCTGCCTTCCTGAACTATTTTTTACTGATGTTCTTGTCCCTGAATGAGCCCCAGAGCAGCGGCTCAGCAGATCAGGCCCCGCACAAACAGGTGGGTGCCCGCAGCAGCGACCTTGCCCTCACACAGAAGAAAATAATTCCCATTTGTCAAATGGCCCAGCTCCCCAACTTCAGCAGCAGCTCCCTCCTCCCGCACACAGCAGCTGCTGCCTCTCCAAGGGACCAGGATGAGGATAAGACCCCTGCACAGACTGGTCAGCCACAGGTCAGTCTGCTCCGCAAGGTCCAAGGAAAGAGTCCAAGTCGGGAGGTAGTGGCTTATGTTTCCTTGGGGTCCCCAGCCCCGTGGAGCTGGGGACCCAGAAGGTGTTCAGGGATGAAAGAGTGGATTTTTTTTTCCCTTTAATCCATCTCCATCCATGCACCTGATCCAGGGCCTTATTGCAGAAGATGTTCAATATCTATTTGCTAACAGCAGCAGTATGGTGATGTCATGATAAAGATGAAGGCTGATAAGAGGTAAACACTAGAAACTGATGGCGTCAGCCTGTCTATGCCCTAAAGCATGAGCTTATTCAGGTTCTTCCACTTACTTCTTGGATACAGTTGTTGGGATTTCTTTTTTTTTTTTTTCAGATTTTTTATTTATTTGACAGAGAGAGAGATCACAAGTAGTCAGAGAGGCAGGCAGAGAGGGGGGCAGGTAGCAGGCTCCCCGCTGAACAGAGAGCCCGATGCAGGGCTCGATCCCAGGACCCTGAGATCATGACCTGAGCAGAAGGCAGAGGCTTAACCCACTGAGCCACCCAGGCACACCCAGTTGTTGGGATTTCTGAAGGTAGAGATTGGGAGCCATGACTTCCATCTCCCACCCCACCCCGTAGCCCAGGCCTCCATCTGTTTCTTGTCCAGAAGGCTGCAGTAGCCCCCTGGCATTTCTCCTTCTCTTTGCTTGTCCCCAATCCAATCTCCATGCAGCAACCAGAGCGACCTTTAGAAATATAAATCATAAATCAGCTCCTGTCATTCTCCTAGATAAATCTCTTCAGAATCTAGACTCATTGCCATGACTTATGAAGCCCACATAGGCTGGCCCCAGCTGCTTCTCTGAGCTCATCTCATTCCCATCTCAGTCTGGTCCAAGGCAATCGTCACATACTGGCCTCAATTCACTCCTCCAAAATGCTCCCTCCTTATATGCCACAGTACCTTTGCACGTACCTAGAATGTTATTCCTTATGATTCTGGCTTGATGATTCCTTCTCTCACCTCAGGTTTGGGCTTAAATAATTCCTTCTCACAACCCCCAACACTTATCCTCTAATGTAAATAGGCAGAGTTCAAACACAGGATATCTCCCTTCCTCCATACTACACTTGACTAGAGATGCCCAAACTCCCAGCATATAGAGATCCCCAATTAGCCACGTGTGTGGAGAAAAGCACAGTGCTTTGGATGAACTTCTACAGCACAAGCTCCCTCTTAGCCTTAGCACCTTCATCTGTGCACGAGGGAGCTCACCACTAAAGACAAGACTTAGTACACACAACAGCAACCCAGACTGATTTGGGGAGCAAGGAGCAGCAGTGCACACTGAGCAGGGAGAGAACTGAAAGTGCATTTCCTCCTGAGGTCCTAACCATCCTCTCACTTCGCAAGCTCCCCAGTGCAAAGGAAATGCTTTCTCTCCGGCCAGGGTGTCACCCGAGACCTTTGCAGAAGCCCATTTCACTCTTGCCTTCTGTCATCTCACTGCAGTGACCAGGGGCCTCCATTCTCTTTAAAAGTACAGCAGCGAACCTGGAACAGAAACCATGCTTTTTCTGCCCATTAAAGACCAAATGACTAGAAAGCAGGAAGCCATTAATCTTCTCTATCTAGAGTGTTACAGAGATAGCTGGAAAACTCGGACTGGGAAGAAACTGTCTCCTGGTTTTAAGATACCCAAGGCCCTGTCTGTCTTAAGCCCAGTGGTGCTCACTCAGAGAAGCTTCAGCTCCGGCTCAACCCCATGTGGCAGATGGGGTAGACCAGTGGACTAACTCAGCAGCAATTCCAACCCCTGTCTGCTGTTCCTGCCTGTCCTGCAGATGCCAAAGAGCTAGAAACTCTAATTTCCAACCTCCCTCATAGCTGGACTTCCTGATGTGGCTATGGAGTTTGACCAACCCAAGAATTGAATGAAACTAAGTATGCTGAGGAGGCTATCTATTTCACAAGGCTCTTGCGATGCTTTCCTGATGCCTGGAACGTCCATAAGTGGTGTGACTCTGGAGCCAGCTCTTGGTATAGTGGCTTCCAGATTCCCCGGCTGCCTAATTATACCACAGTCCCAGTCCCCTTGATGGGTCAGCTCTGCAGCCTTGTTCTGGGAGTCATTCCTAGAGGTCCAACCTAGAGCCTACTCTCCCAACCCTTACCATGATTTTGTAAGCCCTTAAATTCTTGTATTGAATATGTTTCCTCTCAAAAAGACTATGGCAGTGTCTACTGTAGATCTGAACTCTGCCTGAGTCTATAGTCTCACTGTCTAATAAAACATCTACAATGACGAAAATACCCGATTAATTCTTCGATGTCCAATAGGGTAGACACAGTCATTGTTGATTCTTAAGCACTTGAAATGTAGCAAGTGCAACTACAGAACTACAGCCATTTTAAATTTTATTTAATTTCAATTAATTTACATGTAAATAGCTACAGATGGCTAGTGGCTATCATACAGGACAGCACAGGCCTACATTAAGAGGAAGTCCTGATGGAAAGAGCATAATTTGTGATGGAACTTCTTTAAAAAAAGCAATCAAGGACTGATTCAGATGCTGATAGGTGGGTGGATTTTCTGATCAGGAAATAACCACCCTATGCAAAAAGGCATGTGTTCAAAGCATAAGAGGGTCTGAGACCCAACCAACAACTTCAGCAACCAAAAGTCATTTTTCAGTGATTAATCCTCTTGACAAATGAAGAGAAAGTAATGACCCCAAGGGGCAGATGGGGAGGCTGATGCTTCCGCCCAAACTGAGTGGGTCCTAAGAGAACCTAAGAGAACCCTAGGACATCCCAGCTAAAATGGAACCCACTCCCTAGACCGAGCACCCAAAGGGTCTTCACGGTGTGTCACATCTGCTGCCTCTACCACTCACCGGAGCCATTTTCACACTCTTTTCAACAGCATTCTCTTCCACTCTTCCCTCACCCTTCTATAAACACTGCTCGTGAGAGATGGGGATGTTCAGAACAGGCCCGTGACCACAGCAGTCACACGCTCCAAAACAAAGACAGGGACCCAGGGATATCTGTGGCCAACCCCCGACTAAATCATCCAGACACTGCCTTAAATAAAACCATCTCTTTCCTATTCTACATCCCACTCCTCTCTAATGATGGGACCAAGGCAAAGAACCGGGAGTATTTCAGAAGCCCAAGCTGACAGGAAGAGTGGTCAAACCGCTATCGTTCACACCTTCTAGTGATCCAGCAAACTAAATCATCTTTTCTCTGTTCTTCACAGGGCAGCTAGTCAAAAGGAGAGAAAGAAAGGAAAAAGAATCCTTGGAGGGACTCCCATGGAAGTCCCTGCAGAGATCTCCCAGTAGTACCTTGGCTAGAGGACACTAACCATAAAGTCATTCCCCTCACATCGCTCAAGGTCATATTGACATCAGAGAGTAGGCAAAGAAAAATGTTAGAAAACAAACTGATAGATATGCACACTAAACCACACTTTCCAAACAAAGATAATAAATTGTAAAGATAATAAAACATTTCTTCCACTTATGTCCAAGCAGGGAGAGGAGAAAAATTGCCACCTCCTGCTGTTTGAACAAAGGCACCCCCTGGTGATGGCTAACCTCAATTACAGGACCCAGTGGATCAGTTCAAGTTTATCAAGTCAGCATTTCTACTTTTTCAAGGCTGCTGCCAAGTAGCCATATTAGTGAAAGAAATAGATGCAGCCCTGACTGAGGTCAGATACCATCCAGCTGGAAAAACAGAAAAGCCTTCCGGATGTCTGGGGACAGGCAAGAGGAATGCCACAAGTCTGACACAGCAATGAGAAGACAAAGCAAGGCTCCGGGTCTCCTTGGCAACGGCTAGTGAGCACCTGAGAGGGGTTACACTCTGGTATGTGGGCTCTTCTCATATTCTCCCAGTGATCTATAAGCTCCTTGAGAGCAGGAACCAGATTTATGGCCTCAGAAACCCAGCAGACTGGGCTGTCACCTAGTAGGTGTTCAAAACACATTTGCCACGTGGAAGTTCTTCTGCAGAACTCTGTTTGACCATCAGAAATTTCTATACAGAAGTTTACAGAGGTGATGCTATTTAATTATTTTAGATTAGTATGTCACATGTGTGTGTTTATTTCTTTCTTTCTTTAGAGAGAAGGGAATGTGCAAGTGGGGGCAGGGGTGGAGGGGCAGAGAGAGAGGGAGAGAATCCTAAGCAGACATCCTGCTGAGCCCAGAGGCTGACAGGGGCTCGATCCCACAACCCTGAGATCATGACCTGAGCGGAAATCAAGAGTCGGACACTCAACTGGCCGAGCCCCTTCTGTGTTTATTTCATATATTAGGTATATATTTGTCTCTTACCCCTCATCAGAAGGGAAGCCCCAAGAAGTAGGCACCTTTGTCCATTTTGTTCATCACTGTATTCCCCAGAGTCCAGAACAGCCTGGAGCATGTGTTGAACAAATGAGTGAATATCTGAAAGTGTCATTGTCCCATTACATGTTTTTCCCCGTGACATTTTTAATTACTTCAACTTCTAGCCCCAAGATACAGAGGGTTTTCCTGCTTTGGTCCCATTTTATTGGTAGGAAAACAGAGACACAGAGTCTCTTCACATCTCTCAATCACCAGAACGAGAACATAGGAGGCAGCGCCATCTTGAAAGGACAGTTTTTAGTGCATTCACTGGTCCCAACCCCCTTCCTTCCCACCAGCTGGGAGGATGGGATGACAGGAAGACTTACTTGGCTAATACTCATCTGCCCACATCCTGCGCCAAGTGAAGTGGGCAGAGCACCCTGGGGGAACAGCAGTAATTCTGACTCCATTCCATGCCTGTGAAGGGCCGGCCACACTGCCACAAAGGCATGGCATATGGCATTGCAGCCCTGCTGAGGCTCAGAGCTCAGAGCTCAGAGCTCACAGACTCAGACCCTCCAGGCCAGGAGAGCTTCTGTTCTGTGGGAGAGAGGTCTGACTATTCCTGGAGCCTCTGCAGCCCTCCCAGGGGCAGGGGAAGCTGAACTCCAGAACCTGGCCCAGCGGGAAGCGTGGGCTCATCAGCCCCGTAGGGAAAGCAATTTAGCACTCCTAATGAGAGTCTTTAAGGAATTCAATCATTCCACTACTCTTCTCAGGAGCTACCCAACACTCCAGCAAAGCAATCTTCCCAGGTAGTCACCACAGTGTACATCGTACCAACACCAAACGGAACATCACCTACAAGCCCATCACAGGGGGACTGGCCTGTGCTGCCACCTACACACAGTAGAATTTCAGAAGCCATAAAAAGTATGTTTTGAAAAACAAAATAGAAAAAAAATTTCACATATTAAGCAACAGAAATAAGGCTCAAAAATGTATGTACTATATGACCCCAATTTTTTAAAAAGACACTTTTTCTTCCATAGAAGAAAGACTAGAAGGAAACACATAGAAATAGTGCTAGTTGTTCAACTATACATCAATCTTTTTAAAAAATCGTCTTTCTAGATCAAGAGCTTGACAAAAAGGATTTAAGATCTCTACTATTTTTATTAAACTTGAAAGGAAAACACACTTACTGTTCAAAAGCAGAAAAGTCCAACAATTTAAAAATGAGTATCTTAGAAAGTCCCCCACCTCAGAAAAAGCACCATTAATAAACGTATGTGTGTCATCTAGATTTTTGTCCTATAAATAGCTAAAATAAAAATTTATAAAAATGGTAGGAAGGAAGGAGGGAAGGAAGGGAGGGAGGGAGGAAAGAAAGGTGGTGCAAGGGAGGGAAGAAGGAAGGGGGAGGGAGGGGGGAGAGGAAGGAAAGATACTAGTGATTCTCTTCAGGTGGCCCCATCTATTTTCAGAGAGGCAGTTCAGCCCAGAACTCAGGGCCACGGACTTAGAAACCAGGCAGTTTTGATGCAAATTCTAGCTCTGCTAGTCACTAGCTGTGTGACTGAACAGTCACCTCACCTCTCTGTGCCCAAGATTCCTTATCTGTAAAATAGAAATCATAACACTGCCTATCACACAGCATTGTTATGATGATCAAATGAGTTAATAAATATAAAACTCTCAGAATAGCGCTGAGAGTAAGAATCTTGTAAGTACTAGGTCTTTTTGAAATTATTATATTTTCCAAATTCTGTACAGTAAATAATTCTTTGGTGATCAGAAAGAAAAAAAGTTATGGTTTTGGTTTATCATTTAAGTATACTTCCAAAATTACTGTAGCCAAACTGGTACCAAATTCTTGTCCAGCCACCGCTAGACCCATTCTGAGGGGGTTGGAGTAGGCTGTGCCCACAGACCCCACCTGGCAAACAGGCCGCCCACCTTCCTAGGCTGCCTAGGGCCTCCTCCTCCCGATCCCGGGCACCACAGGAAAATACAAGCATATGCCTGCAGCCACAGAGAAATGGAGTCCCATGAAAAGTCACCAGGCGCCTTTGTGCAGCCCTCTGCTGCCTCGAACCTAAAGTCAGGACAAAGGATAACTATACCCCTGCATCTCCAGCTGTGTTGCTCTAGAAACAAAAGTATCTAGGTTTAGGGGCATCTTGGTGGCTCAGTGGGTTGAGGCCTCTGCCTTCGGCTCCGGTCATGATCCCAGGGTCCTGGGACTGGGCCCCGCATCGGGCTCTCTGCTCAGTGGGGAGCCTGCTTCCTTCTCTCTCTCTGCCTGTCTCTCTGCCTAGTTGTGATCTCTGTCTGTGAAATAAATGAATAAAATCTTTAAAAATAAATAAATAAATAAATAAAATTTTTTTGAAGAAGTATCTAGGTTTAGGGTAAAGTGAAATGGTTGATTTGAAAGTTAGCCAAGATACCTATATGGGCAAGATGCTTTCTTTTTTCTTGTCATCTTGATTCGTAACCACAATTGCATTAAATACCAGCCGGGCTCCAAGAGGTAGGAACAGATATGTGTACGCATCATAGGGAAAGACACCAGGACCCCTGGGTTCGGGTCCCGGGTCTGAGGGGTGCCATCCATCTCAGCACCAGCCCTTTGAAGAAGATGGAGCAGAATGAGACACTGGAAGGAGGGAGGTCAGAGCCCAGGCCCCTGGCGCTGTTCCCCTGCCAGCCACACTGCTGAGCACAAAACGATGCACACTTCTCAGTTTACTCATCTGTAAAATACAGGTAATAATACATTCCTCACAGGACAATCATAAAGACTAAATGAAATTAGGTCTATGAAAGTACTACCCCAATATAAAGATACTTAATAAGAACCCTTTCACAGATGTCCAAATATAACGCCTCAGGGCACCAAAGAACACCTCATTGCCAATGAAGTAAAATAAAACATGAAAGCTATTTTATTAAAAAAAAAAAGTCTTTTTCCCAGAAGCACACCCTCCATGTTAAGCAATCACCTCTTAAAAAGTGCTATATCTCACACACAAATTTAATCGTGTCAATTTGTGAAAAAGTGAATCTAGCCAGAGAATTCAGAATGCAGAAGATTCCAGAGATCCTTGAAAACAGCAATCCACTTTCCAAGGAACCTCTCTTGGTAAAAGGCTCTGAAGTCCTTCCACTATATGGGATTGCACTGTGTGCGGGGGAGTGGGGCGGGGGGGGGGGGACGATACACATATTTACATACTAAAAACATAATGCACAAACACACCCATCCACGGCCCATTTGTCCTGCTCCTGATGTCTCTAATTCTCATTAAGGTAGGACAAAAGAAACACATTCGCTCAGTCCTCTGCGCTTTCACGCTATTTAATAACAATGCTTTGTATAAAGTATAATGCTTCTTTCATTTGGAAAAGTCAAAGCCATTTATCTCATTAATCCCCACAAAACCTCGGCCAGACAGCAGGCAGACAAGAAGGTGGAAGGCAACGAAAAATAAGCAAGTCCCCCCACCCCAGGCCTGCTATTCCTTGGTAAAAACAAAGCTTCAGAGAGCTATGAAGCCATCTCGACTGTTCTCCGAGTTTGGTAAGAGAAGAACCAGATCAGAAGTCAAGAGAGCCGCATTCCAGCCCCCGCTTCAACACCCATTTGTTCTGTGTGGATCAGACACATCACTTTCCTTCTTCGGCCTTCGGCTTCCTCCTCTCAAGAGTAAGGAGGCTCAACCAAACACCATAAGAGTCCTCCTAGTTCAGAGCCTCAGGTCTAGAACTCTTGAGTCTTGTATATCCCTACCCCCATCATCCCTCCCCAGCCAGTCTTACTCCTACAGAGTTCCTCGGTGCCCGGATCTCCTCCCCACAGACCTCGCAGATCAGGGCTGAGAAAGTGGGCCCAACATCCAGATCCGACTACTCCTGGGTTGGGTTCCTGGCTCGAGTGTGTGCTCAGCCATTCTCAGATGTGGCCTCCAATCTGCTCACAAGGCAAGGTCGACCCAAGGGGCCACTGAGTGAGGAAGGGCAACAGAGAGAATAGGACCCTCCAGCCCTTGTTTCGTTTCTAATTTATTATCCCAGGGTTTCCTCGTGACCCCTTGGGGCTCCATGTGGTTCACGTAGAAGCTCCTAAGCCAGAGAGAGCCCTTCACACACACACCCCCCATACTACTCTTTAAAAGTCAGAAAATGGCAAGCATTGGCAAGGAAACAGAGGAAGGCCGACGCTTGTGCGCTGCTGGTGGGAACATAAAATGGTACAATAGTTACAGGAAGTATCTGGGGTTCCTCAAAAAATTAAAGACAGAATTACCATATGATGCATCAAGGCCACTTATGAGTCTATATCCAAAAGAACCAAGGGCGGAGATGCAAACACAGATGGCATACCAAAGTTCAGAGCCGTGTTATTCACCATCGCCAAAAGTCGGAAACAGCCCAAGAGTCCATCGACAGATGAATGAATAAACAGAAACGTGGTCTATACATACGATGGACTGTTATTCAGTCTTAAAAAGGAAAGAAATTCTGACACAGGCTAAAAAATGGATGAGCCTTAAAAACATGACAATAAGGAAGTCAGCCCATCATGAAATAAATACTGTCTGATTCCACTTCTGTGAGTACTGAGAGGAGTCCTACCCATAGAGACAGAGAGTAGAGGGGTGGTTGCCAGGGGCTGGGGGAGGAAGGGGAAGAGTTCATGTTTAAGGGGTATGAACTTTAACTGGGGATGGTGGTGACCACAGAGCAATGATGTGAATATACTTAATGCCACTAAATTACACACTAAAAAAAAAAAAATTAAGATGATAAGCTTCATGTTATGTAAGTTTTCCATATTATAATAATATTAAAATTTTAATTTAATTTTTTATAAAAAGCAGAGAGAGTGTTGGACCCGAAGCACTTGGAAGAATATTCCAAGAAGACAGAGATCTAGGAAGTGGGGGGCTGCCTTCTGAGGAACAAAGAGCTGGAAAGAGAAGGCAGTTGTCCTTCAGGAAGGGCTGGGAAGGGTGAATTCAGCCCAGTCCAGAGGGAGGTATGTGGCAGGACAAATCTCTACCCCTATTCACGTGCTTCCCTGCACAGCCTTCTGCTCGGGCCCTCAGCACGTGACTTGGGCAAAAAGGATGCAAAGAATTTTGGTCATAAATTGTTTCCAATTCTCAAATAAATCACACATGCGCATACACAAACATGTCTTCACAACTGAGTGAAACCAGACTCACGTCCAAATACATCGACGGTGTTCTCAAGCACCACTATCAGGCGTCAGATCTTTGGCTGGAGAGATGGGTGATCAGAACGTTAGATCAATGCCTGGCTCTCCACAGTTTCAGTCTTGTCCAAAGGCTCTGCTCTGGGCACCTGGCATGTCTCCAGGGCAGGCCATGATGGATTCATCTCCGTAGCTCTGCTGCCTAGCCCAGTGCCTGACACACATCAAGTATAAAAAGAGTGTTCACTGAAGGAATGGGGTTTCTCCTCAGCATCCCAATAGTTTTATATGAGGAGACGAGTGACATTATTCCCATGCTAATGATGAAACCAAGGCAGAGAGAAGCACATGGCCCCCATCCTATGAGACCCAGGCTAGGATGAACTCAGCCACCCCAAGCCCTCCAACTTCTCTGGATTCTTAAATCCACTCTCCTTCCTCAGAGCTTCTTGCAGCCACGAACCTCTTGAGCTCTCCCTGGCCGCCCCCCGGGTGTGTATGCGTTTTCTCTCCTTCCTGAGCCCTAAGTTGCCTTTTCTCTTCCTTCTGCTGGCTTCTAGGCCAGTAGTACCTGAAAGCTCAGGAGCGGTCTCCCTCTCCTCCATCTTTTCCTCCTTGGAGGGCTGAGGGAAACATCTGACGAGGGCCACCCTGGTTGTGTGGCAGAGATGCAGAGCAAGGGCTGCCCCTAGGTTGGGGGTCCTTGGAGACCCAAGTTCAACGTAGGACTCTAGTGCTGCCGGGATTCTTCTCCAGGCCTCGGGTACATCAAAAGCCTGGGCCAAAAGGGAGCAGATGGGGAGATGCGGGGTTGCAACATCTACTGTTGCAAACCCAAAACTAGAAGGCAGAGGTCAACGTCACCTTCATTCTTCATCTCGGAATGGAGTTATGAGTCAATGGAGCAGAAACCAGCGCTGCAGAAATGCTGTAAAACTCCATCGTCTCCGCACCTTTGACACCCTGTTTATGTGGGTCTCCTCGACTATGTCCCTACAGTAATTAGGGGGGTTGGAACCGTTAGGACAATGAGAATCTACTGCTGACCTGTGAAGGCAGCAGGGAAAGAAGAGCACAAGATCTGTAAATACTGAGTTTTAGGGACAGGCTGCCCCGGAATTAAGTGGATAGTGGCAGCCAGAAAAGAAAGCTGTGAAGTCTAGTGGCGAACGGCAAAGATAGGGAGGGAGTCGCATAAGACCCAAGTTTGTACTCTGCGTGGCCACTTACAAGCCCTTTTGGTCTGGGCAACTTGGTTAACAGCTCAGAGACTCAAGGACCTCTGAGCTGTTTCAAGGATTTTAAGACATTTACAAGCACGTGGCATGGTGCAGCCTTATATGAAGTTCTCAGTGAACTGTAAGCATCAGTGTTGCTTCTATTGTTGAGGCTGTTATTAAAGTAGGCTGGGTCCTGGGGCCTGTAGCAATGAAGGAGAGGCATGGGGAGGCCCCGGCCTGAGAAGAACCATCAGGCTTAGTACCCCGAAGTCCTCTGCAGGCACCTGTACAGAGACCCCACTCAGAGTCAGCCATTCATGAACCTCCACAATTCCACTGAAACACATGCAGCCCTCCAGCTTATCTCACTCGGTCATCAGCAATCCTTGGGCCAGAGAGACCAAGGACCAGGGCTGGGCACATGGGTCTCCTCCTCCCTCCTCTGCTAGGAAGCTCCGGGACTCTGGACAAATTCCTCTCCCTCTCTGTGTTTACCTCGTCGGTAAAATGAAGGAGTTTACCAAATGATCTCTAAGATCGTATATAATTTTTGGCACTCATTGATTCTAGAATTCACATGTGGGTGGCAGAGGAGTTTATCATTTGGAACATGCTGGCAAAAGAAATAGGCTTCCTAGAGGGATGCTCAGTGCCCCCATCCCACTCCTCAATTCCCTCCTTTATGCTAATAAATAATTGAATCTGAAAAGCACCTGTCTAATAGGGCAGCCACTTACCTAGGGCCACCCCCAACCCCGAGTCTCAACAAACATGGACCAGAATGACCATAACTCCTTAACAGAGGGATATGTAGTGTCTGCCCTCCGCAGCACCCGGCCTCTGAACTACGCTGACTTAGCAAGTTGCTCTTCCTGGTCCTCTCTGATGCACTCAGGTTTGGGAGCCGGATGCTGCTGGAACCACAGTCACCTGCTCATTAGCTCTCCTTGCATGCTGTTTCCTTCGGCAGCCTTCCTAGATTTATTTGGTTTTCCCAACCTGGGAAACAGGAGCTAACAGCTCCCGAAAGAAAGAATAGAGATGTGGAATCTTTGGGGTGACTTGGCAGCATCTTTCTCCAGGTCAAAGTTAGCAGGTGGAGAAGGTGATCGGGGCAAATGGGGCATCTGCTTTTGTCTGCTCTATGTACTCAGTCCTCCACTGAAGTGCCCTTTAATATAAAACACGCAGGGACTAAACATAGCTTTGCTGCTGGGTGGTCCCCTGGCAGTCTGCGACTGAGCCACTGTTTGCTGAGCATCACCGTTTGCCTTTTATAAAGAAAGGCAGTTTGCTTTATAAAACTAGGAGCTTAGGACTCCCACTCAGGATGGCAAATGCTTGGTTCAACTTCCCACTTCAGCCAAGTAGTTATGGAGCCCCCCACACACTGACCCCAAATCATGCGCGGTCACACGATTGTGTAAAGGCGTCAGTGACGGGGGAAGGGAGAGTGGCTGCTGCTGCCATGGGTGAGGTCCAGGAAAGCAACTTACCCCACGACCACACCTTCACCCTAGGGCACACGCACACACACGTATGAATGTGCACGTACAAACATGTGCATGTCCCCGGTGGGACTTGCAGCCCACCACCTTCCTGTGTGCAGCCCATGGCCTTTGCCGCTGCCTTCCTTGTATCTCCTTGGAGCAAGTGCATGCCTTCTCCCCCTGCTCAGATATAACCCTGCGAGCAGAGCCTCGTCTGCTCCCATGCTGTGGCCCCCACCGTGTTAGCACCAGGTAAGTGGTCAGGAATGTTTGGGTGTGTGGGCCCCACTGGGGCGGGCATGGTGGAGGCCTCAGACACATGAGATGCTCTCCCCACCTCGACAAGGCACCAGCCTCCCCGAGCTGCACATTCTCCCACACAGACAAGCACATGGACACCTACCCACATGCACGCTCTGGTAACATCTGCCCAGCCAGAGACCTTGCCCTTTCAGAGTCTGCAACTAAATTTGGACGTGAAACCAACGCAGCCAAGTCAAGCAGGCGAGACTGGCCCAAAGGTTAATTCCAGGCAGCTTCACTTTCTAAAGCATTCTGCTGGCCTCGGCCAGAGCACGTGGTTTCTTCGAGCTGTCAGCCCCTCCAGACTGCGGCTCCCCTCACTCCCCTTGTCTGTGGCTCCCAGACTCCACTCCCAAAGGCAATGGCTTCAGGTGAAGAGAGGAGCCCAGGAGATACGAAGGACCAAATGACTAAGAAGATGAGTTTTGGAATGAGACAGATCTCAGTTTGTGTCTCACCACTCCCCTTTTGAGCTGGGTGATCTTTGCTAAGTGACCCTAAACTCTTTGGTGGTCAGGTTGTTTATGGGTGAAACAGGAATAATCTCACAAGGAGAAATGGGACCCATTAACACCAGTGCATGCTTACCGGTGGTTAACTATTTCAAGCCAACGCTGTCTCTTGAGTTGGCAGTGCTAAAGGGTGGTGTGAGACACGAGGAGTTGCACGCTCCTTCCCCAGCACCGGGAAGACGCCGGTTCTCCAGCCCTTCCCCCAGCCCACTCCAGAGCACAGCGGGACCACCCATCCCAAAGAGAACCAACAACACCTAGTGATGTCTTGCCCTCAGTGCCACAGCCAGAGTTGGCAAGACTCTCTCCCACTTCCCTGAACACAACAGCCCAGGCCAGTCACCACACAGCTGGGGTTACACAACATCCGAGCCTTTGGGAGCCATGGCTTCCATTTGGCTGACAGCTTACAAATATTTGACCTTATCAGGATTGAACTGGAAAAGAAGGATAATTGAAGTTTCATATGAAATTACCGTGCAAGTTATGTGTGGCCCAGTCAAGCTTCCTGGGCATGTAAGAGTTCCACTTGTTTGTGCCAGGGATCCGTTTGTGCGGGCTGGAGAAAGGAGGCTGGCCACAAAGCGGAGCCCCTGTGCCTTTTGCTTTGCCTCTCCCTGTTCTCCCTTCATTGGCACCCATCAGCCATTTTCACAAACCTTGACATAGCTGTCCTCTTCTACCCCTTCAGGCCCGCCTCAGGCTTTTCTGGAGCCAGCGGGAGAAAGCCATGTGAGGAGACAAAAGGAGAGCAGCGGTGAGACAGGGGAGCAAGCTCGGAGCGCCCTAGAGACCTTGTGGTCCCAGCCTGTCCCCTCAGAGGTACGGACTCTCAGGCCCTGAGAAAGCAAGCCACGTGCTCTAGCTTCCCCAGCCAGGTCAAAGTCAAGCCAAAACTTGAGCCTCAGACTCCAGATTCCGACACCCTATTTCTACTAACCCAAGTCAAGGCTGAAGCCCTTCTAATGAGAAACTGGCCCATCGGAACTGCTCTAGCCACTGCCCTTTATGTGGCTGCGGCCAGTGTGGCAGGATGAACACTGCGCCTCACCCCCTCCCCCCAGATATCCACGTCCTAATCCTTGGAAACTGAATATTTTACCTTATTAGCCAAAGAAATGTTGCAGGTGTGATTGAGCTGATTGTGAGTTGGGGAGATATTCCAGGATTACCCAGGTGGGCCTGATATAATCACAAGAGTCCTTAAAAGAGAGGCAGGAGAGGAGAAAGGAGAAGATGCTACACAGCTGGCGCTGAGGATGGAGGAAGGAGTCTCCATCAGCCGGAACAGGCAAGGAAACAAAGTCTTCCCCTAGAGCCTACAGAAGGAATATAGTACAACAGGCCCACTTTCGACCTTTGACCTCCAGGACTGTGTTCCTTAAGCCCCTGAGTATGTGATCATTTTGTTACAGCAGCCATAGAAGACTCATACCCTTTAGACCCTCATGTGCGTAAAATCATCCCAAGTTGAATGCAGCAGGGAGTGGGCAGAGTTAAGCAGTCTCGGGGGTGACAAGCCAGCTGTGCTCCTGGGACGCCTCAAGGGCAACGTCCTTGCTGCCCTCAGCCTGCCAGGCCCTCAAGGGCAGACCAGAGTCAGACATCCAGGGGCGTGGTATGAGTAGAACAGAAACAAAAGTTTCTAGGAGTCGACACTAAAAAAATGGGTAAAGGACTTGCAGAGACTCTTCTCCAAAGAAGATATATACAAACGACCAACAAGTATTTGAAAAGATGCTCAATTAATAACCAAAGAAAGGCTAGTCAAAACCACAATGAGATATCACCTCATATCCACGAGGAAAGCTACTGCCAAACCAACAGCAGCAACAACAACAGAAAATTAATAAGTGTTGGCGAGGATGTGGAGAAACTGGAAGCCTTGTGCCCTCATGGTGATCACGCAAGCTGGTGAGCTACTGAGAGAAACAACATGCAGCTTCCTCAAAAAGTTAAAAATAGAATCACCATAGGATCCAGCAATTCCACTTCTGGATATATACCCAAAGGAACTGAAATCAGGTCTGGAAGAAATACTTGTACACCCATGTTCGTAGCAGGGTTAGTCACAAAAGCCAGGAGGTGGGAGCTACACAAATGTCCACAGACAGATGGATGGAAACGCAAAATGAGATATATCCATGAAATGGAATCTTACTCAGCCATAAAAAGGAAGGAAAGCCTGTCACAGGCTCTAACACAAAAGAACCTTGAACACATTATGCTAAGTGAAATAAGCTAGTTACAAAAAGACAAATACCACATGATACTGATATAAGGTATTTAAAATCGTCAAATTCATAAAACAAAGTAGAATGATGGTTGCTGGGGGCTGGCAGAAAAGGGAATTGTTCAAAGGGTATAGAGTTTCTGTTTTTCAAGACAAAAAGTTCCAGAGATGTATTTTAACCAAAATGTGGATATACTTAACACAACTGAGTTGTTTACTTAAAAGAGGTTAAGATAGTAAATTTTATGTTATGTGTTTTTACCACCATAAAACAGATTAAAAAATAACAAAAAGGGTCTGAGTGTATAAGGCACACCAGTCGAGCCCAGCTGGGGCCCCAAGGCCTCTTAGAGCCCAGCATGTGTGAGAATTCCCATTACTTGCACCTTGATTCCTGCCCTCACTTGGGTGTTTGTCTCCCCAAGCAGATCATGAGCTCACTGAGGACAGGAGTCAAGTCTTAGTACTCCAAGTCCCTCACCCAGCACGGTACTTTCCACGTAAGAGATGCTCAAGGAATATTTCTTGAGTTTAACTTTTCATGAGTATGACCTTAGCTCCTCCAAATGAATCCTATTCTTCCAAAGTGGTGCCTATTCTCCTGCCAGCCTCCCCAGGGTCAGGGATGTTAGACCAAGTACCAAGGAGACAGGGAAGAATGGATCAGGGCTTTCAGAAGAGGCCTGGACTGTAAGTGAATAAGTGTGGTTATTTTCTAAATGTTTGTTTGATATCATTTCTCTATACCCTGTCCCAGCCTTCCTCATGGGGCATTAAACAGGTAAATTACCAAGAACAAAAAATCAGAGGTAAAAGCAGGATAATTCACTGGGAACAGGGATCAACTTCAATTTGGTTAGACTATGAAGGACAAAAATCTGAGAGCACCACAGACCATACCAGAAGTCATAATACAGGTCTGGAAGCCCTCCTTTACCAATTTAGCATCTCTTTGATTGGTTTAAGAATATCAACGGAATGCAAGCCTCACGCAGTGCTGTCCTCTGATACTCCCTCAGTGCTGTGATTACATATAGTAACCATTTCAACTAAATTCTATCAACGGAATCGTCCATTACTGTGTGTTCATGGTCATCTTCTGATGTAACTCAAGCCAGCATGAAAACAGTGGAAAGGGCCTTCTCCTTTTCTCTGTAAACTTAAAGTCAGCTCTGGGACCCTCGAATGTTAGAGGAGGGACCTATTCAGGTAATAAGGGAAAAAATAAGACAAGGGTAACTTCTGGAAATTCTTGCTTAAAAGTAATACTTAAAGATCATTTATTATATGGGCCAGATCCTGTTCTTACAATTTTACATATATTAATTTGTTTAATCCTCATAGCATATTGCTATGCCCACTTTACAGATGAGAAGACTGAGGCACAGGGAACTAATTTGTATAAAGCTACCAGTTCGAATCAAACAGCCTGGCTGCAGAGTGTGATCACAGCCTCTACAGTTAGGTCCCTGGCCTGAGATTCACTTCCAGCTTCTTCTCCCTCTTTCCTAGCCCCCAACCCCACAGAGGATACCACTTCAGGCCTCACTGGGAGAGGCTCAAAGGTTTAAGGAGCTATTCCGAAGAAGTACTATTTGCAAATAACTACACATGTCCCAAGGCACGAACCAAAGAACGAAGATACAGAGAACTATACCTAACACCAATATAATTGCATAGGATATTTTACTTACATATTCTAAAGTATGTTAGAAACATGAATTACTTCTCATACAAACTTTCTGAACATTCACTCCATCCTATTCCCACTTACTAGATAAGCAAACCATCTAAAGAATGCCCAAGTTGGTAACCTGCAGAGTGACTGGATGATAAAATAAGTAATGGAATTCAGGCATCGTAGTACTTGAAACCTTACAAGACAAAACCCCCTTCCACTTATGAAATCATTGGGAAATATTACCCAGAGACAAATACTTTAACTATGAGCATCTCTCAAAAGATGGATGAGCCAAAAAAGCATGACACCCAGCTTATTTGTTCTGGATTTACAAAATAAGAAAAGATTTTGAGCTTGCTCAACCACGTCCCGCCACCCAGCAGGTCACTTACGAGACACCTGAGATAGGCTCTCCCATCTGGAACACTCACAATGTTTTCCAGGAAAGCGTATGACTTAAGCTCTCAGGAATCTATTCCCAGATCCCCAAATTCTGGAATTCATGAACTCTTTCTTTGTCTATTACTTAAAAATCTCTAACTAAAATGTGAGATTCTTTCTTCTTTTTCAGAATAACAAAAGAACATCTACTCTTGTATCACCTTTAAAATAATTTTTAAACCAACTTTTTACAAATATGTGAAGATTGCCTCTTCCCTTCAGGCTTGTCTCCCTCGAGTCACACAGCACTGATTCTCTTGGCTTCCCAAAGCTGTATTTTCCAATGTCTTACTTATTTTATGGCTCTCATTGCAACTGTCTACATTCTCTAATTGTCTCTAAAAATAGAGTTCCAATCCATAACCAGTACTCATAGGAAGGACTTCAAAGCACTGGACATATTTAAAAGACTCTCCTCTCTTGAACCAAGGTGGGCTGTCATCCAAAGAACACCATGGTGATGGCAAGCAGGTACCAAGGATCAGATGGTCCAGTCTCAGACACGGGAGCCAGACAAGGAGAGTTGCTAGGAAACCAGAGAGATGTGGTATCAAGTCTAGCCAAATCAGCAAGGAATGTGGAACTAGCCAACAACTGACCAGAGAGTTTGAGAAAAAGGGAAGAAAAAGAGCAAAACACAAAAACCTAGGTTGAGAGACAGAAGATCCAAAGGCTTGGAGGCAAAGCTCTGGCTAAGAAGAGATCTGGAACGCAGCATGGGAGCCCACGAGGTCAGAACCCAAGACTGAGTGGTAATGCTCACTAACATCAGTGTTCTCTTTTTTGTCCTGGGGCCTCAGGTAACCCACAGTCTCTAGCCTCACTGATAGCTGGACACGGCCTTGTGACTGAGTTGTGGTTAATGAAGTGTGAAAAAAAGTGACTGGTACCACATCTGGTCCTGGCCTGGGAGAAACTCTCACACACAATCTCTCTTGGTTCACAACTGCAAACCTCTCTCTTTATACAGCAGCTGAATGGAGAGGTCTCTGAAGACCTAAGAGAGGGCAGAGCCAAAAGGTGAAAGTGAACCACCCTTTTGAAGGTCACTCGATGAGGAATCCCACATCATGACAAAACTAAAAAATAAACTTTGTGTCAAGCCCATGAGATTTGGGGGTTAGTTGTTACAGATGGTGAATAGCCTTCCCTTAAGAATACAGGGTCAGAGAAACAAACATGCAACTAAGGAGTAAAAAATGGAGTTTCACATGCCTAGAGGGGATTATAAATCAAATGATTTAAAACACCTATAAAGAAAAAACCTAATCGATGTCAAAGTACCTCTTTTAACTTTTATAATCGGATTACAAGGCCAGTGAATCAAAGAGACAGCACAGACACAAAATCAGAATATTGCTGAGCAGGGAAATTAATAGTCACATGGTCCAGAACAAAGTGGTAATGATTAGGCAAGCCACCCATTTGTTCATACCTGTTATGTCCCTGTGGCTCCAATGGGAAGTGCCCAGACGGGTCCCCAGACAGGTAGAAAAGGCAGGCACATGGTTACTCTCCCATGTGACAAGGTGTTTAATGGGTATGCCTGGAGTGTAACAGCAGCTCAGAAAAATGCCCCCTAACTCATTCTGGAGCTGTCAGGGAAGGAGTCCCAAAGGAGGCGATGCTTGACCCCAGCTCTGAAGAAGGACAGAAGTCAGTTGACTAGAGAGGGTGAAAGGGTAATCCTGCTAAGGGGAACAGCATGTGCAAAGCATGAATGAGTAAACTGCACCTGGGAACCATGGGCCGATGGTACATCTAAAGTGTAGGGGTAGAGGGGAGCAATAAGAGATCCACTGGTAAGGCAAGTAAAGGCTAGACTATGAAGGACCAGCCATCATTCCCAGTCAACGGGGAGCCAACAACCCGCTCCAGGCAATACAATGACATCATCCGATTTGTGCTTCTGCTTTCTGGTGACAGAGCAGAGGATGCACTAAAAGAAGTAAAACTAGGAATAGAGAATCAACTCAGAAGGCTCTTACAATCACATAGGCAAGACAGATCCGAGCCTGGGAAGTGGATTACGAAGTATTAAAGGAGGAGAATGTCTAAGAGACCAGCTACTGAACTAGCTATGCTGTCTGAGGAAAACAGACATTGAGACGCGCACCCTAGTATCTGGCTTAACCAACAGGATGGTGCCACCACTGAAACAGAGATCACGGGAAGAGAGAGAGATTTTAGGAGGCATAGAGGTGATGAGTCGATTTTGAAAAACTCAACCCATTTTGGAGACATCCAGTTGAAAATTTAAAATGTGAACTGAGACAGATATGCAGGCTGAAAAGGTAGATTTGATAGTCATAATCATACCACTGGTAGGTTCCATAATGGGCATAGTAGACATTGCCTAAAGAAAGATAAATGGAAGAGTGAGAAGCAGAATTCACATCACCAGTGTGGATAACCCATTTAGGTGACCGGTAATTAGCTGATACATAGGTGCATTCAGGCTTGATGCATTCATAGATGCACTGGTTCTATGCACAGATGTTTAGAGCATTGATTCACAGATGCATTTAAACTTGGAAGGTCTCTACTGATGTGACCCAGGGCTCTGTCTTTGGCTTTAGCTTTTTAAACACTGAATTAAGAACTTGGATGAAGACAAATTTGTCAAATGTGCTGCTGACACAAATCTGGGAGGAATAGCTAGTAACTTGGAAGGTTGACTCAGGATTCAAATGACCTCAATATGCTGCAAACCATGGTCCAAACTGACAAGATGAAATATAATAGGTATGAATGTAAAGTACTGCATTTAGATGAAAAAATGTCACTGCCCGAACATAAGGTAGGAGGAACCCTGGCTTATCAGCAATTTATATGACCAGGACCCTAGGGGTTTAGTAGACTGCAACTCGGTGTGAGTCAACGGCACAACACAGCTGCCAAAAAGGCCAAGTGCAATCTTTACTTTATCTTAATCTGCACTCAGGGCCCAGAATAATGGAAGCAGCTGGCCGAGCACTCATCACAAATCCACCCACTGCTGAAGCCTGTGTCCCTTTGGGCAAGAGACTCCAACAAGAGGGACAGTAGCAAGGTGGAGGGTGATCAGAAGAGGATGAAGAGTGAAGAACAAAGCCACAGAGAACTGGGTAAAAAAAGTGAGGACAAGAGACCTGGAAAACATGCTTAGAGGGAGCACAATGGCTTGTTACAAAACTCCAGAGGGCTAAATAATATGACGTAAGTGCATTTCCTTTGTTCCAGGTGGAAGAAGATGAATGGGCAGAAGTTAGAGGATGGCACATTTCAATTTTTCCAAAAGATAAATGCTCCCCAAAACCAGAATGGTGGGGCGCCTGGGTGGCTCCATTGGTTAAGTGTCTGCCTTCGGCTCAGGTCATGATCTCTGGGTCCTGGGGTCGAGTCCTGCACCAGGATCCCTGCTCAGCGGGGAGTCTGCTTATCCCTCTCCCTCTGCCATCCCCCATGTTTGTGTTCTCTCTCTCATTCTCTCTCAAATAAATAAATGATATCTTTGAGGAATGGTTGCTTTGTAAAGCTAGTGAGGCCCCTTCCCTAGAATTATCAAAGCAGAAATCAGACTACCTGTTAGGAACACTAGAAAGACTTCGGCATTGGGTAGGAGTTTGGGCTGGAGCCAGGTCCCCAACCTTCTGAATTTCAAGGACCTGTACCATCTCTTTTTAATTTGCCATGTGAGACATTTTTCAAAAATCAACTACCATCTACTCTCACCATCACTTCACAAAAATGAAGACATTTAACACCCAAGAGCAAGGAAGATGTATCATCAGCATAAAGAGCAATCCTCTATAGCAAGTAAACTTCACTTTCTGAAAAAAATACCTAATTTTTCTAACTCTGTCAGGGCCAGAAGAAATGATAACCATGATTCCTACTGTCTCATTCACTTGTACTTTCAGTGCGTGGCCTTTAGCAGGCACTCAGTAAATACTTGCTCAATGAATGACCCAACTGAATGCATGCATTTAATATATAAGGCCCTGGTTTCCAGAGTCCAAAAGCTTCTCTGCCCCATCATCAATCGATACGTATCAACAGCTCCTGTCATTCCTGGTGCTGAAACATGCTACAGCAAGGGCCACTAACTCCCCACAATCCATTCTCTACGCACTAAGAGTCACAATGCCTTGTGTTTGTGTAGTGTTTTAAGATTTACCAAGCATCTCCTCATGCTATCATCTCACTCAGTCCTCTTTACAACACAGAGATCAGTACCCTGAATTTCCAGCTGGAGAAACTGAGGAACAAAGGCTTTCCCCAAGCCACATCCAAGATGGTTGAGTCAGAAGGTGAACAGAGTTCCTCCAGTTGCAAAGTGGATGCTGTTCCCACCTGCCCCAAGTTTCTCCCTGGCCCTCTGGCCCCTTTGGGGAAAATTGAAATGCTTTGTTTTAGCTATAAAACTACAGACTACAGGCTTCTGCCACACAGGTGGCCCTGGTACTGCTGGGATCTATAACCAGGGCTTCCTTGGGGAGAAGCAGGGAGAAGGAGGAGCACGCAGCTTCTACCAGCATCAAGCCAAGACCCTTTGTCTGCCTTCAAGACACCATCTGAGCACCAGGCCTGCTCCCTCGAGCACTGTAAAGCCCTCTGAGATAGATTCGAACTCACATCCACCCAAATGCAAGAAAAACAAACAAATAGATAAACCTCCAAAAGATGATGACGATGTGTAAGAAGCTAGTAACCGGAACCTAAATTCTGAGCTCTGCTTTTATTCTGTGAGCAAGCCAGCTCATGTGGGATGACCTAATGAGTTCTTTCAGCCTGAAAGGAACTGCCAATGCAGGAAACCAAAAGCATGCTCCACGATGAAAACCAAAGTCACAGAAAACAAACAACCACCACCAAAACAAAACAAAAACTATGTTCACAGACTTCACCAGTTAATTTGGTATGTGTCTGCATATGTGTGTGTGTGTGTGTGTGTGTGTGTGTGTGGAGAGAGAGAGAGATGGGGGCAGGGGAGATTTCATGGAGACTCGAGAAGATATAGCATTTTTATTTAAGATATAGGAAACTGAATGAAGACTCTTTTTTTTAATCTTATGTATTTATCTGACATAGAGGGAGAGAGCACAAGCAGGCAGAGTAGCAGACAGAGGAAGAGGAGGAAGAAGCAGGCTCTTCACTGAGTGGGGAGTCAAATGTGGGGTTCAATCCCAGGACCCTGGGATCATGACCTGAGCCGAAGGCAGTCACCTAACCTACTGAGCCACCCAGGCTCCCCTGAATGAAGACTCCTTGAGTGCGGAATATCTTGGCACCTCTTCTCCAGTGTGAGGCCAGTACAGAGTACAGTGTAGCTTAGCAACCGTAGGTGCTAGTTTCCTCACTGACAATTCCTTGGTGGAGAAATCCAGGCTCCCTGCAGTCCAGAATGCAGTGGAGCATCTCAGGAGGGCAAGGGCAAGGTCCTGCAGCGGCAGTAGTGGGCATCCTGAACAGATGGTAAAGGCAGGTGTCTACAGGAGGGAGGGGAGAAGGGACGCGCTCTAAATGCTGTGATCATTACTGCATTTCCTAGCAACACAGTGCTGGCAATGTTGTCTAAGTACCACATAAAAACTTGTGAAATCAAAAAGCAGACATCCGGGAGACTGCTCACCTGTGCGACACGTGGTAAAAACACAGCCAGGCATCAGGAGTGAGTGGGGCATGTCACACGGGAGACCAAAGAATGTCTGAGAGGGGGGACAAGCGGGGCATCGCTTTACAGGAAGTGCAGAGCCCATGTCCGACTGGTCCCGAAAGTCATTTACCTGAGAAGTAAACAGCGAGGGGCAGAGTCCTGAAGAGAAGCTGAGACTGTGGGGTTAGGCGGAGTGGGGTTTGAACTATGGCTATATCACTTTTCTAGTATCAGGACGGAGGCCTACTGCTGCTTGACTGCATTTTGACCTCAGCTGGGTTTGGCTCACCCACACTTACTGAACACATACCACTGTGTCCATTATACTGAGCGATGGGAGTACAAAGGTAAATAGATCCCCTTTTCTTGGCTCCCCAAATGGCAACATTATCTTTTCCATATGGTCACTGTGAGACTAGCTAAAATCATATAAATGACAGATCGTGGCACATGATAAGAATTGACTATCCATTAGTTGTTATTCTGGTGTTAATGATGGGTATCCGAAGGTCAGTGTCTGGATAGTTCTCTCTCTCTCTCTTATTTTTTTTTTTTGAAATGGGAAGTATTTTGAATAACAGTTCATTATTTCTCTGAAAAATACCAAGACCTCAGAATGCATTAAATTCTGATCTTTGCACCCACCCCATCTATCACTTATTAGAACCTTATTATTGTTTAATGTTCAAAACCTTATTTTCAAATCATCTTAAATCTTAGTCTTCTTTAAAAAAAAAGGAGAAGAAGAAAATAATAAGAAGAAGAAGGGTAAGAAGAAAACAATGCTTCCTTATTGAACGTGTGGCTTGGTAGTTCTTTCTGCAAGGATCACTTTAGAGGTCCACGCTGTCAGTCTCGTATGTACAATTCCTTTCCATCCTCTTTACTGAAAATCTCACTTTGTGCAGAATTCTAGTTTGAAAGTCATTGAGCACTCTGAAGATATTATTTCATTGTCTCCTAGCCTCTGTTGTAGCTTGATGAGCTGCTGTTTGTAGATAATTTGTCTTTTGTCCCCACTTGCTTTGAAGATTTTCTCATTTTCTTTGACATACCAGCAGTTTTCTCCATTGAGTGTCTAGACGTAGATGTATTTTTAATTACCTTACTCAATACTCAGCGTGCTCCTACAATGTAAAAATCAATATCTCTCTTAAATTTTGGAATGTTCTTGGCATTATCTTCTGAAACAATGTCTTCTTACCATTCTCTCTATTGTCTCCTAGAACTCCATCAAGGCATATATTGAACCTTTCATCCTGTCTTCGGGTTCTTTCATGGCTTTCCACAGATTCCGTTCTTTTTCTCTTAGTGCCGAAGCCTGAGCAGCTGCCCATTGCAGATTTTACTTTCTGCGAGATCTGACCCGATGTCACACACCCATTCATTAAGGTCCTTTATTTCAAGTATACTGAGCCCTGTTTTCAAAACTTCTCTTTTCTCTTAGAGCACTATTCTTTATGCAGTTTCTCTTTCTTCTTTGATCTCTTTGTTTTTAAACAAATGAATGTATTTTACTACCTCCTGAAATTGTCCTTTTACTTTCACTCTTGGGGCACTAACTTTACTGCCTGTTGGGTCTGCTGGCTCTAACTCATGGACGCTTCCATTTTTATGAGGTCTACCTCTCTTATTGTGAGCTCATCTTCAGCCAAGATTGCTTATGTTACAAAAGTGTTGGGGGCCCTGAGCTGTAGAAGTGTGCTTCTGAGTTGTTTGTGTTTATTGCCAAAGGGCCATTATGAGTATCAATTATCCTAGAGACAGGGTTTGTTTGGGTTTTTTTATTGTAGCAAAAGACACACACATATCATTTACTTTCAGCATTTTTAGGTGTACAGTACAGTAATGTTAACCACAGATCTCTAGAACTTTCTCAGTTTGTAGAACTGAAGTTCCACACCTAATGAACAACTCCCCTTCCCCCCTCCCCTCAGCCCCTTGAAACCACCATTCTACTTTCTGTTTCTGAGTTTGACTAGTTTAGATGCCACATACATGTAGTGTCTTTTTGTGCCTGGCTTATTTCACTTAGTATAATGTCCTTAAGGTTCATCTGTGTTGTGATATATGGCAGGATTTTCTGCTTTTTTAAGGCCGTCATAACAAATCACATCAGAGTGGGGGGGTGTAAACAACAGAGATTTATTAACTCCCAGATCTGGAGGCTGAAGTCCAAGATCAAGGTGTCAGCCTGATTGGCTTCTGGTGAGAACCTCTTTCCTGGCTTGTGGATGATCGCCCTCTTACTGTGTCCTCACATGGCAGAGAGAGAGTGCACGCGCTCTACTGTCTTTTCTTATAAGGGCACTAATCCTTTCATGAGGGGTCCACCCTCCTGACCGCATCTAAACCAGATTATCTCCCAGACAGCCCATCTCCACACACTTAAGGGCTTCAATGTATGTGGGGGATACAATTTAGTCCATAGTCGTTTGTATATACTATTTTTTCTTCATCCACTCATCCATCAATATCCAAGATATCATTTTTTGATAAAATTTTTATCCTAAATTTCTTATAATAGGCAAGGAGCATAAATTCAGACCCTCCCACCTATAAGTGGTACAGGTGTAGAGTCCCTCTTTCTCACAGGTGGTACAGAGTAAGCCCCAGGACAGACAGTAGGCTTCCTTGATGTTTACCCTAGGACAGTAAACAGAAGTTTGCTCATCTCGCTTTCTTGAACAGAAAGTTCTTGAAGGTTCTGGGCTTTATACAAGGGTTCCACTCCAGCCCCCTGAAACCTCACGTGCCTGAGGCCAGACCCTCATCTTCCACCCTCACAGTCTATACTGTTATCCAGATTCAAACTTCCTTTTTTTTTTTTTAAGATTTTACTTATTTGATAGACAGAGACAGAGAGAAGAAGCAGGGGGAACAGCAGAGGAAGGAGCAGGCTCCCCGCTGAGCAGAAAACCCAATGCGGGGCTCGATCCCAGGACCCTGAAATCATGACCTACGAGCTGAAGGCAGATGCTTAACCAACTGAGTCACCCAGGCACTCCCAGATCCAAACTTCTGTGGGTCACGATGCCTTAGCTATTTTGAACCTATTCTTTCTTTGGTGCAATTAAAATATGCATCTCTAAGATACAGGACTGTTTTGAGACTTAAGTCACACAATTCACATGAAGCTCCTAGATAGGCTTAGAATACACGAGATATTCAATAAATCATAGCTACTTTTATTTCCAAACCTAACTCAGCCCAGTCCAGCAAAACCACTCCCCTTCTTCTTTAAAATACAATAAAAATTTAAAAGCTGTAACATATAATACTATCTACCTTGGACTGCCCACAGTGTCTCCCCTTCCTTCTGAAAGAGACAGGAGAAGAAAACATGAAACACAAGAGACACCAAACATCGGCTACAAAGTCTGAACCCCAGTATCATTTCTGTATATGAGATAGCTCCAATATGAAACACTTGCCTAGACAGTTAGCTAATGTTTGAATTTAAACAAAATGTGTGAAACCCTCAACCGAACACACACACAGACACAGTTAGTAGATGTATCTAAATCAAATTTTCCAGTTGATCATAAAGACACACATGTTAAGTGTCATTCACCCCTCAAGTGGGAAACAGTTCATATTGTATTAAACATCAGTCAGCCTTGATGCTAAACATGAAACTCCAGCTACTTCACAACACAATAGTTTATCTTAGCTTAGAATCTATTCCAGGCCGAGACAGTTTGTCTTGCCCTCATCAGTACTTCTGTCTGTTTTGCTGGGTTATATGGGTGGTTGGTTCATGATACCCCTTTCAGTGGAATGTACTATAGAGCAAAACCCCATGTCCTTCAAATGTGGTAGCTGCGTGTACCAAGAGCGGGAGGTTTCCTGGGCCTTCCTCATAGGTGGCCCACATATAAAGTCTCATTATATAAAGCAAGAGCTCATTTTAATCAAGTCATCTTATAAAAATCAGCAATGGTCCCAATACTGGTATATTTGACCCTAGAATAAATGGGAGTTGAACTTGGAAGAAAAGCCAGGGCAAATAATTTCATGACTGCAGAACATAGGGTGGTAAAAATGTAATCTCTGTTGCTCTTTCCTACCCCTTGGAAAACTGCTCTAATAAATGAAAATAAATTGGAAAGACAGAAGAAGAGCAGAGAGGAGAGGAGAGAAGAGGAGAGGAGAGGAAGTGAGAAGGAATTTAAGAGAGGGAAGGGAAGGGAAGGGAGGGGAGGAGAGGAAGAACAGACAGGGTGCAGGGGAGGGAGAAAATAAATGTGGTTTATCCCCCAAAGCAGCAGACTCCACGTGAGCTATGTGTGCCTACACCTTTATTTATTGTGTCCTCTTGGAATGTATTCAAAGCAAGAACATTAAGCATGTGTAATATCCAGAACTGAAAACAGCTCTCCTTGACACAGCTCTGCACATTTCTGCCCTAAATTAGTGAATCGGAAGGTTACATGTGCGGCTGGCTTGGGGAGAGAAAGTTAAGAGTTCCACGATGTGTACGCGTGCCGGGCAAAGGCTGGGTCGAAGGCAAACTGGTGCGATGAGATGTTTTTCTAGTCAGGAGAGGCAGAGGCAGAGCCAGGCCAGGCTTGTTTTACTGCAGTGCAGACAGTGACAATTCCAAACTGATAAAGAAAGACCCTAAAATAGGCCTCTGTATCAGGCCGCCCTGCATCCCTGGGAAAGAGCCATTGTGTCAACTGGATGTCAACCCGAGCATTTTCTTACTGACCCACCTCCCTGACTTTTATCTCCAAGCATGCAGATAAACACAGACGACTGTCCCTGGAGATTCTTTCTAAATATACCAACCCCTGTTTATACCACAGTGGACTCCCTGCCTGGTCGTGTTCCGTGGGTACAGACAGACTCTCAAGCTCAGGGCATAAACCAGGACTCTCGCACCCTGGCTCTGCTCTCCTAAATCCGAGGTGTGGGCAAGGCCCCTAGGCTGACACTGCCTGCAACACAATTCCTGCTTCTGCTATGGGAGGCCTGAGCAGATCCCAGGGCTCCGTCTGCCAGCATACAGGCTGCTCTTTGAGCTACCAAGTGAAGTCTCAAGAACCCAACAATAAACCAGCGAAATTAGAAAAGAAACATGATGATCATGGCAGGACCTTTTAAGACCAAAGGGCTCACAAAACGGGCCTGCCCAGGTTCAAATTCCAGCTCCACGGCTTACCAGCTGTGCGACCTTAGGTAAATGACTTAGGCTCTTGGGACCTCGGTTTTCTCTTCTGCGAAACGGGGATAACAAGAGTCCCTACCTCAGAAATGGGAATGAGGGTGAAACGAGGTGGTGCGATACCCCCGGCAAAGCACCCACTGGGAGACATGAGCAAGGCCAGAGGGAGGCCGCCTGCACCCACTGAGTGCAAACGCTCCAGGAGGAAGGTTCTGGTAAACAATAGCTTATTATTCTTCAGAAGGGCCTCCTTACCATGCCTTGCAATCATCAAAGTCCCTGGTTTCAGAAACAATCCAAACAGAGGTCTGAGTGAGGGAAAGCGGGGGCGAGAAGATGTTGGCTGTCATGACGCTAAACTGTTTATAACTGAAGGAATGCATTAAGACACTCCCGCTCAGAGAGCTGATTTATGTTAAGTAAATGGCCCCACATCCCTTGGATGTCTCCACTTGAGCTCTCTCTGCTGCCTGGCCATTTAAATGCATGACTTGATCCGGGTCCCCACTTGGGTGTTGGCAGGTTGAAAGGCACTTCCAAAGCCAACAAGCTCTAGAAAGCCAAATATGGCAACGCTCAGACCACTCTAGGTGGACTACAGGGAGGCCCCCCAAGGGTGCCAGAAGACGGTGAGGGGTGACTCAGACAGCAGCAGCTGACAACTTCAGGGTACAAATGGCTACAGGCTATTTTCATTTCCAAACAAAATTTTCCATCCTATAAACCCCAAAGTATTTTACCAAAGCAGTGGTGTCTGGTTCATCAGCCTACTACTGACAGGACAACCTCTTAAGCAGGAAATAGACGCTATTTTGAGTCACTGCCCCAGCATACATACAGTCTCCTGTCCCTGAGAGAGGGTATCAACAATAATCAGCTGGGTAGAAATCTCCTGGGGGGAGGAGGGGGCTCACAGAAATTTTATGGTCCAAGCGAAGGGGGGCAGGGATCAAGGACAATCCCTCAACTATTCATGGCCACCTTTGGCAAGCCAGATCATCTCTGAGCACCAGTTTCCCAGTCTATGCACTAGAAACAAATCTGTCACAGGGATCATATGAGAATAAAATGAGATAATATGTGCAAAAATGCTTTGAAAAATATTTAGAAAGACAGTATAATAAAAACCATAAAGTACTATCTAGTGACTCCTCCAGGAAAGTTAAACCAGAAATTAGAAGCTCTCACATTTAATTCACCTTTCAAAATTTGTCTATGATTTACCAACCTACCTGAATAAAAAATGAAAAACAGAGTTTATAAAATGGGTAAGTTTTTTTCTTTTTTTTCTTCATTATACCAAACATGTATTTCAAGGGATTTTTTGTCATTGTTGTTGAACTATTTGTTTGACAAAAGTGACTGCATCAGCTGGCTATTAAAATACAACCTAAGCATCTGTCCATCTCCACCAGGAATAGCCAAAACAGCAGGTGTGCTGTACGAATTCCCTCCATGCTAAGGCTGTGGCAGACATCACTAATCAATCGTTGCACTCTTTTCCTCCCAGCTTGGGCAACAGTTAAACTCCTCTTCAACACACAGCAGTCCAGCCCAAACCGTAACCAGTCCTGAACAGGCAAAGGACCTGAAACCTATTTGTCATCATATCTACATCCTTTACCTGATTTAATCTGAAACTATAAGCTCAGTAAAATCACCAATATGATGAATTTAGTCTTAACTAATTCCTCCTGAACTTAATTGGCTGATGTCCAGAATTCCTGCAAAAGAGACAAAATCTTTCACTTCTCCCAATTAGACAAAAGGCTGGACAGCTAATACATCAAAAAGGATATAAAAATGACTTAAATGTACAGAGAAATAGAAACAATTGATTCCAGTCTCCCTCTGAGCAGGTCCTTGTGGCCCTGTTCTTTCTGGAACAGCTCTTCACTGCATCTTTGAAGAAACCACTCTCCTCCCACTCTGTGGGTGAAGATGGCCTCCAGGACAACAGAGCTCACCCAAGACACACTCACAATGGCCAGGATGAATGCCGACCGCGCCACACCACTCTGCCGGGTACCCGAACCCTTCTTCTCTGAGCGTGTTTTGCAGAAGGAGGGAGAAGTAGAAAGCAAAGAGCTCTGGATCCTAAGGGATGTGCAATGGAAAGAGCAAAGAAGGGGGAGACGGCAACCGGAGATAAACCTCCATGACACAGAGGTCACAACTAAACCACCATAAAATCATCTTTCATACTATGTTTTGCCTCTTTATACCAGAAGTTGCTCAACTCCTGGACTAGGCTTTTGTTTTGTTTTGTTTCAGTTTATCCCTGATAGGGTTATGGAATCAGTCTGTATACTAGAGCTCTGTTAATTGAAAAAAAAAAAAAAAATGGAGCGAGTCTTCCAGACCCCGAGGGATTCACTCACTCACCAAACAAGCATGGCTACCACAATGTACCACGTTGCCGCCTCTGAGAAATTCTAACGCGATTCAGCCAGTGGCTCCACTGTAAGCTCCACGAGGGCAGATGCCCATCTGTTTTATTCAATATATCGAGCACTGTTGTCTATCTATCTGGTATCTGCTAGACAGTTCATACGTGGCTGTCAAAATCAGCTATGCTTATTTGTGCCCTCTGCCAAGTGGCTCTTATGGTGCCAAACTCAGAACACGCACTCACTTAACATTAATGGACTGATCGATGATTGATGATTGATAGTCCGACCTGTCTTTGGTTCCCTAAGTGAAGAAAGCAGATGAGTCCGCTTGATATATCTGGTATATACCGAATACACCTAACAGAAAACTAAGATACCAAACATATGCTAATGTGTACTTAATATATGCCTCTTATACTTTATGATATTAAAAAGAAGAAATAATGCACCGACATCCAAAAAGTTTAAAATACTCTACCTGAGTAAGTCCCAAAGGGCAGACTAGAAGTCATTAAGTGCCATAAGTGGGAGGTGACAGTTAAAGGGGGTAAACTATTAAATATCATCATGTCACTTTGGTTTCTGAGAGTTTCACTTATAGTTTTACTAAAGGACCAGCTCAAGGGAGAATGATTTAACAAACCGGTAGAGGTATATTTATAATAATCCCTTTCTCATAAATGGGTCAAAACTTCGCAAGCATGTTCACATCCATGATTTCATTTGCCCTCACATCTTTGGGATGGAAGCAAGAATCATTATTAGTGGTCTATAAAACACAGATGCAAATTTCGAGTACTGGCAATAAGGCAGACCCAGCTTAAACCGAATTCACTGTTTCTACGATGCAGAGGAATGCTAGACAATATCAGCTGACACAAAGAAAGGGGAGTCCTTAGTCCCAGGAAGGAAGAAAGAACATGAAGCCGAGTACTGAGCCGAGGCACTATGGCTGAGCTGGCCCTGGAGGCTGCAGGCCCAGAGCTGGGGCTTCAACATCTACATGGCAGGAGACGGAGCTAGGGACCCCACAAAGCCAAGAATGGAAACTAAGGCCTTAGCAAAAAGCCAAGAGCCTGGGGAAAAAATCCAGGCTAAAACCTCTGCCCACCCTCCTGAGGAAAAGATAAGGAGGTGTTGATTGGCACTTTTCCTGTTGTCTCAGAATTCTAGGTGAGGCCCCAAGCCAAAGAGCAATCAATGAGAAGCACCCCCGCCCCCGGACAACAAAGACACTGGATAGATACCTTGCTGCAAAACTAAGAGGTAGTCAAACTCCTCTTTCAACCCTCCCCCTTCACCACCCCATCCAGCCTATATAAGCAGAGGACTAGAAACCGGAGTCCTAGAGGTTGCAAGGTGTGGGCTGTGGCAGAGTGTGCTTCCCCAACCCTCCCCACAGTGCCAAGGGAGGTGAGCACCAAAAGGAGCATCTCTTGAGATGGGAGTGCCTGCAATAAAAAGAGACCAGCCTGTCACCCCCCAGGCTGATGTCTATTAAGGGACAGGACCTATGTACCCACGCCCATGTACAGAGCAGAGAACTACCTCAGGAAAGCACTGACCTGTGTATTTTAGAGTCTGAGGGTGCACACAAAAACCAAGGGACAGGGCCTGCCTCCTGCTTCAAGAATTCTCCAGAAGAACGGGAGCACTTCAGTAGACACGGTAAGGAGAAAGGGTAACAATGGGAAGCAGCCTGCAACTCTAAATTTTAACTAAATACAACAGCCTTTACTGAGCTGAGTTGATGACCCTGATGTGACATGAACTGACTGGATTCAAGCCTCTGTAAGACTCGCCCACAAGGGCTGCCTCAGTGTAGAGAGGCTATGAGAGTCACAAGAGGTCTGGGAGATGCCCTCTCACCTACATAAGGGGACTGTGTGCTCTAAAGGACCCCAAAGGGACCATCAAACAACCCACGAAAAGAAAGAGCTGGTGTTGAGATGACCACCATAGCAGAGAACGTGACAGCCAGCCAATGTCAGGTACAAAACAGCACCAAGGAGAGAGACTTGACCCCTATCTCCTCTAAGTCCCTCTCCTCTGCCCTAATCCTGGAAGCCAAGAAGTAAGGGAGAAGTGGAAGAACCAGAAGAAGAAGGGGGAAAACTAGGTCCTGACACTTCTCCATACAAATCTGAAAGCCAGGGGTAAGGCCTGAAGTAGTCTACAGATTTTTTAATATTACAACATGAGTCCTAATTATTGAAATGAGACTATTCTAATAACTGAATGTGAGTGGAAAGCAAAGACAAGCCTGAGAGAATGTGAAAGAACAGGGAAGGGAGATCCAACTGAGAGGGTCTGAAAGCAGCAACGGTAGAAAAATTAAAATGTTTCCTGTTTGTATGAGTCAGTTCATTATATATGCATATTCCACTGATCTCTGACTGAGATTCTGGGTCTGAATACTTTTTTCTCATGATAATTAAAGCACCAGTATGCTGTGGGCACTTGAAGTCAAGAAGCAAATATCAAAAACTGTTTCTGGACCATTGAAACCACCAAGATTACCCACCGGTGGCAAAAGCAAAACAGCAGTATTGCAATACCTCCATAACTCAGAGTGCTTAGAACCTCATGAGAAAAAATTCACAAAGAAGACGGACTCACACTCAATATTTTCATGCCACAAAAGGAAATGATCCACCACCAGTGAAAGTCAGTAGATTCAAGAAACGAGATAATCATTCCCCAAGGGCTGAAGTAGATAAAATAATTTTAAATAGACTTTAAACATTTTATACTTATGAACTATATATAATATTTATAGTAGTTATATGTTTTTAAATTATTAACAATCTAAAATATGGAATAGAAACCAAAAAGGGGAAAATACACTATAAAAAAAAGAACTTTGAGAAAGAAAATAGAACTTTTAGAAATAAAATGGGAATTAAAAATAAGAATGCATTTAAAATTAAACAGGGGCACATGGGTGGCTCAGTCAGTTAAGCATTCAACTCTTGATCTCAGGTCATGATCTTGGGGTCCAGGGATCAAGCCCCACATTGGGCTCCCTGTTCAGTGGGGAGTCTGACTAAGGATTCTCTCCCTCTTCCTCTGCCCCTCCCTCTGCTTGCTCTCTCAAATAAATAAATAAGTCTTTAAAAAAAAAATAAAGGTTAAACAGCAATTTAGAAAGAAATGAAGAAAAAAACTGGTGAATTGGAAGATTGAGGGGAAGAAATTACCCAAAATGTGACAAAGAGAAATAATGAAATATAAGATATGAAAGTGCATTTAAGAAAAAAGGTACAATGACAAAGATTAATATATTTTAATAGTAGAGTTCCAGAAGAATAAAATAGAAAGACTGGGATAGAGGCAATATCTGAAAATGACTGAGAATTTTCCAGGCTGGAGAACAATATGCATCTGTAGACTGAAGCATCCCACCAAGTCTCAAGCAAGATTTTTTAAAGATTATGTACTAACTCAACATTGTAAAACGGCATAACACTAAAGTCAAAGAGTATCGTTTTTAAAAAAAGTCAGAAGAGTGATTCAGACTTACAGCAGAATTTTCATGAGCAACAACAGAGTCCAGAAGAAAATGGAATTATCTTCAAATTGCTGAAGAAATAGAACTGCTAACACAGAATTTTGTACCTGCCATTATTCATGAGTGAACTCAAAAGAAAAAAGACAATGTCAAACAAAGACTGAAGAGGTTTGAAATCTACCAGCATAGACCACTGCTGAAAGAACTACAAAATATGTGCTTCCATACTAAGGAAAGGAACCTAGAAGGAAGAAGAGAGCAAGAGATGAAATAGAGCTCCCTCACAAAGACTTGGGAGCAGGTCTGAATTCTTTGTCACATCTATAATATGTAAAATACAGCATCCCCAATTCAAGACCCCCATCAAGGCCAAGGAAACACAGGACATCCCCATGCCTTTAAAGTCCAAAGCCCTTTCTCTCTGGTACTATTTCTGAAGTCACAGAGCAGAGTTGTTTTACATTCTTCCTTCACCACCCCAAGACATCCTTTCTTAGAGAAAACCTGGCTCAGAAATATTCTTTATGCATTTGAGCCTACCCACAATTTCCCTGTGTACCTGACAGTACATAAATGACTAGACACAAAAAGTTTTCTCCTGCCGCACTTTAATTAATCCCCATGAAATATTCAAGTAATTGTCATTTATCAATGAGGCTGAAAGAATAAATGGATTCTTTTAAAAAATATTTTATTAATTTATTTGAGGGAGAGGGTGCACAAGCAGGGAGAAGGGGCAGAGGGAGAGGGAGAAGCAGACTCAGAACTCGATCCCAGGACCCAGAGATCACAACCTCACCCAAAGGCAGACACTTGACTGAGTCACCTAGACACCTCAAGAATAAATGGATTCTTAATGGGGGAGGGAGGGTCAGGGTGGCAGCAGAAGCAGATTCTCAGACATAGGGAAGTTAAATGATCCAACCAAATTTCCAAAGCAAGAGGTTGAAGTCCATCAAAACCCAAGGTGTCCTTGTGCCCAGATATGCCTGCACCCTGTGATGACATGGTATCTTTCAGAGATTTCTAACAAAGACACACCACTCTCTCCTGCCCTCTGCCTCTTCTCTGTCACTTACACACATACACATACCACATGGAGATCCTTGTCAAAGAAGTTGCAAGTATTTGGCCCCCAAGTGTTGGAGGAACATTTCCTTAAGACTCTTTGTTTAGAATTTCTGTTCGTTTACTTCTGGGCCTTAAAAACACAAGTTAGATTACCCTTACTGCCGTTTTATCCTCTCTCTTTCAAATGGACCATGAAATAATTGTAACTCTCAGGAGGCACCTAAGTGTGCCTATCCGTGGGCCAAGCATGCATAAACGTGACTACACACTGTGTTATCTGTGGATGTCTCCAAGAACTGTGCCTACCTCTCAGGGACAGCAGGCCTGTTCCATCCCTCCATCCAACAAAAGAATATTTTTTATGGTCATTTTCTTCTTCAGGATCTTCTTTTCTCCTTCATTCTAGTTGAGTCAAGTCAAAGTCTAAGGAAATATCTTAGGACCAGTTGTCTGGAAAGTGCAATAGGCACTGAGGAAACCTGTCCATCCAGACCCAGCCCATTCCACAACTGATACCCTCAGAGGAAAATTGTGCATTCTGCCCAAGTTTCCCTAAGGTGGAAAAAGGAAAATCCCAAGCCTTGCTGCCCAGATCCAGCAAGAGAGCAAGGGGTCGAGGGTGGGGGAGGGGTCGGTGTCATCCTGAGGTTCTCCAGAAGAAGGCCAAATTCGGCGAATGGTTTCCCAGACAAGGCCAGAATGGGTGAAACAGTGGCCACAGGACGGGTCAGGCCAATTCCCAGAGGTTTCTCGACAGGCGGACAAGCAATTGGTGCCACTTTTGTGGCTAAGAAAGGGAGAAAAAAATGTGCTTTCCAGTAAAGGCTTCATCCTTGTCCCTGGCGCTCTCTCACAATATGGTCAGGTCTAGTGAAGAGGTGGGGATGGATGGGTACAGGGAGCTAGAGAAAAAGGACAGAACTTGGGACCACTGGACTCTCTATACATTTCATCGTAGTGGTCTGTACAGAGAACCTGAGTGGAAGTGCAGGGGCCTAGCTTCCCCTACTCAAATCACCAGGCCTTGGCAGCCACTGCCACTTTCACTGCCCCAGGGTAAGTCTTTCCCATTCACAGATAGTGCCTTCAGACCTCTTACTAGAGTCCCTGCATGCTGAGAAGGACTGGGATAGAGCCTGAGGGTACCTACTGATCATTAACTCTTTCTTGGACCAAGCACTACACAGCAGAGCGTTATTCCATGGCATTCAAAGAGTGTTACTGTTCTTGGCACCAAAAACTTACATCCTTTCATTAAACATTCAGGATATCATATTTTTCTTGACTGCAGGCAAATCTAGGCATTGCACAGGTCAAATGGGATCCAACCTGAGATTTTCCAGTGGTTTGTAACATTTTTGTTCTGAGGTTATGAGAGGGAGGGGATAAAGAAAAAATAATAAAATGTTCCATTCTCAGGAATTTGATATACTGACATAATTATAATGATATAAAATCATAGAGTTTAATACTCCACAAAGGCTAACCAGTTCTCCAGAAAACCAATATCACAGGCTGGGAAGCTTATTTGGTGTGGAAAGGAAACATGAGAAAACAGGAGTGGGCAAGTCCCACAGTCAGGTCATTCTCTAGGTAACCACCCTTAGGCTGGCACTTCTCATCTGAATTGTCCAGAACACTCCTATTCACTGTTGAGCATGACTGAGGCCAGCAGGTCAAGCTCCTTTTCCATGATGCCTAAGACAGTCTGTGACAACTTAATATTTGAAGTCCTCCTCCACACCAGTCCTGATGTCACCTGCTCCCTTGCATCCTTGTCTTGAACATGGCCTCAGGACTCTGGAACATGCACTCTCTGCTTTTGTGTCAATGCCCAGAAGGTTCTCAGCAAGCCAAACTGTGAAAGCTTCAGTAAATTTTGTGGCCATTCACCTACCTTCCACACACATGCATCCTAGCCCACCACCCTCTACCAACCCTTCTTACACTGCCATCATCCTCTCCACCCTGGCTTCCCATCTTCTTCCTGTTCTTATGTTCCCCAGAGGAAGTCCACCTGCTCCTCTGTACATTCACTCAGCACTCAAGAGGCCAACCAGCTATCCGGAAAAATCATCTATGTGAACAGAAGCAGGCTAGAAGATTCAGACTCATGTATCCTATGAAGATTATGTGCCCTAGAACCTCCATGCCACCTTGATTGTCAGAGGCAACCACCTCCATTCTTCCACACCAACTCTACCTTCACTTACCTCTGGCAACTTGACCTACTTAGTGCCTATTTCACTTTAGCAAACTCGGTTCTGGGGAACATTTCTCTGGGACTGCTGACCCCTGACTCATGCTTCCTGACCTCAACCACATTCCCTTTGAGACTTAGGAACTCTTCCTGATATCTTTAGGATGTCCCATTGTATTTTCGACTCTTACCTCTTCCTGTGTCTTCAAGCTCAGACTATACTACAACTGCCCTCACCTATGTCAGGATCCAGCATTGCCATCTCTGAGACCCATAATATCTCCTTTTTCAACTCCCCCAAAACCACTCTATATTGTCTCATCCTCTGCTCACTGTTGTCTACCTCTGAACTGTACCTCCTTGGCTAGGGTTTAACCTCCCGCTCCTGCCCCTCACCCCAATGTCTACTGCCTTCTTCCAGATCTGCTTCATCAACAGCCCCCACTTCCATGTCCAGTCTCTCGTGTGCCAACAAATCCATCTCTTCTTTTCTCCTTTGTAGTCAAAACTCCTGAGTGGTCCACATGTGTCTCCCATCACACCCTGCCATGCCTGTATAGTCTCACGGACTGCACAGTGACTACTCTGAGCTCATTCTCAAAGTCCACTGCTGCCACTCAAATCATCAAATCTAGTCAGGTTTTCTCAGTTCCCATCTTCCCTACTCACTTCTCCACTCCATACTGGTAGCGATGGCTTTCTTGCCCTCCATGACCCCTAGGAAGGCTCTTCTTCCACCTCCCTGACCATTCTGGCTCTATCTGCTCCATTGCATGCCACTCTTGTCCTTTGAATGTAAGGGCTCAATCTTCAGCCCCTTCATCATTTTCTTCTCTCTGTTCCCTCTCCTGAATAATTTTATCCATTTCCACAGCTTAAATATCACCTTTAAATGAACTCTAGTTCTGCACATATGCTGGCTATCTTCCACTTATCCTCCAAATCCACCCTCTACCTTTCCCACCTAGACAACAGCAAAGAGTTCCCTTGCCCTCTGGCTTCTGTTAAGAAAAGCCCTTCTTCCCTCTCACACCTGAACTATGGCCTCAGAACTGTATCCCACTAGCAGTCTTAGCACCCCCCACCTCATCCTACCCCACTGTCTCCCTAATCTTCTGGAAGAGGAGCTCGGACCACACCATTCCTCACTCAAACACTATAAATGGCCCTCCACTGCCTACCAAATGGGATGCAAGCCCTACAGCCTGACACAAGGGCTCTCCACGTGTTATTCTTTTGCCATCCCCATATTCTCTCACATCTCCCAGTATATAACCTGTACTCTAATCCAATTCAACTCACTCTTCCTTTAAAATCCAGTGTGTATGCCTTTCAACATATTATTGACTATACCATTCTTTCTGTTGGGAATGTACAGCTCTTCTCTCTACCCATTTTTGTTCACTCTCCAAGACAGCTTTGTCATCATGTTTATATATGCTTTCTCCACTTACTCCATCTAACTGTGTTGCCCTCCTTCTTTAAACCTGTAAGCTTTTCATCTTTACCTCCCTGTAACATCAAACATTCTGCCTTGTATCTTATACGTGTATCTGTAAACGTGGGTGTGTATCTTACCTCCTACTAGACTATATACTCCCTAAAGGAAGGGATAGTCGAGAGCCTGTAATCTTGAAGGTCTCCTTGAATCTAGAGATCCCAAGAGCAAATTGCCTTACAGATAATAGTTGTCATAACTTTCTGTGAATGACCAACCATCCAAATTCTGGAAAGGGGAAATAACCAACTTAAAATTATTTTCATCACAATTGGTATGAAACATCCCATTTCAGGGACATGTCACAGTCAACTTATCTTAGGAAAAGGTTTCTTATCTCCTGATCTTTCAGACAGCTGCGCATAGGTCAAAATTTTTCCCTATTGAATAATTGAAAAACAGAGCCACAAGATCCTATCCACTGCAGACCAAATATGAGATCTGAGTCACTGTAATCCCCTCGGATTAAAACTTGGAACCCCAAGCTGACCTGGCCACCCAGACATGACAGCAGAGGCTCTAATCTTGAAAAACACTAGGTAACATTTTAGCTCTGAATGGTGGCCAAAACACACCTGTAAACAGGATCAGGGAAGGGATGTGAAGGCAGAGGCTAATAGGGAAGAATGCACTCATAGTTAGATTAAACCAAGTGTATTGGTCTTCAAAGTGACCTGCTAAGATGCACAGTGACTACTCTGAAGATCTTAGCATACTGAGCTCTGCTAATCTGAGAAACACACACACACACACACACACACATACACAGATATATATTTATGACCAGGCTGAACCCACTAATTAGAGAGCTTAGTATGAGGCAAAAGATGCATGGGCTCAAAGTCTAACATAACATATTCTATCAAAAAAAATAAAACTGATGAGTTTTTTTTCCTTCTCTAACCGGCAGGTTGTTCAAATTCTGAGTCCACCTTTCTTTATCTGAAAATCTAGGAATCATAAAACTTGTCCCACAACTTCAATGGATTTTTTTTTTTAAGAATGGCTAAAGTAGAAGACATGAAAAGGACTTAAAAGGGTATTTTAAACAATCAAAATGTAAGGGGATATTATGAATTTTAGGCAAAACAATTCCCAAAAACAAAAGCCACCCCGAGATTGGAAAGAAGCATCCTAATCATTAATTAGGCCATTAACCCCCAGCACAGATCCATCAAGTGTTAAAAATTTCCCCTTGCTTAACCACTTCTTTCTCTCTTACTCCCCTCTCGCTTTTCCTGATTCTCTCCCTTATTTCTTTTCCATCACACTTTTTTTCCTTCCTTGCCTAGACTTCAAATAGTGTGAGGTGTAGCCAAGAGCCCTGGAACATGGCTTTCCCTCCAGGCAGCTCCAAAGCTGGGAGACAGAGACCCCGTCAGCCAAGCTGAATGGCCTTCCCACCAGGAGGACGCAGCCCAACCACACAGCAGGAGGAGGCATCCTCTCCCAGGGTCCTCACAGTTGTCAACTGGATCCTGCTCTCCACAGGCATGGGTGCCCCTGGACTAGACAAACAGACAGAGAGACGGAGACAGACTAAATAGCTTTGTCTTGCCAAACACCCATTTCCTGTCAAGTCACAAAGCCCAGTCAGCAGAGAGGTAAAAGCTAAACTGGATGGAGAGACCTTCATTATTTTTTTGGAATGGAGGCGGGATCAAAAGACCGCTGCTAGATTGTTAAACACCTAATTAGAGTCGAATTTCTGATATAGGCACTGGCCACCCAGAGAAAATACTGGATTCTCATTACTGACACAATGGAACTCACTAATACTATATTCTCCTCTAAACAGGATTCAAACTTGGGGAGCCGCACAAGAAATGGGCTCTTACGTAACAAATAACATGGAGGACATGGGGAGATGGAGAGGAGAAGGGAGTTGAGGGAAATTGGAAGGGGAGATGAACCACGAGAGACTATGGACTCTGAAAAACAACCCGAGGGTTTTGAAGGGGCGGGAGGTGGGAGGTTGGGGGAACCAGGTGGTGGGTAATAGGGAGGGCACGTATTGCATGGAGCACTGGGTGTGGTGCAAAAACAATGAATACTGTTACGCTGAAAAGAAATTTAAAAAAAATTAAAAAAAAGAAAAGAAATGGGTGCTTAGAGTGAAAAAGTCATAATTCAGACCCAGCAATTTCACTCCCAGGTTCACACCCGGAAGAAGAGAAAATGAGGATTCAATCACATACGTATATCTCTATGTCCTTTGCAGCATTGTGCACGAGAGGGTTTTCACAAATATAAAAGAGCCTGGTATCCATCCTCTGATGAACCAATAAACAAAATGAGGTATATACTTAAAATGGACTATTATTCGGTCGTGAAAAGGAAGGATGTTCTGACACCCACAACAACAGGGATGAACCTTGAAAATACACTCAGTGAAGTAAGCCAGGCACGAAAGGCCAAGTGTTGTACGATTCCACTTATATGAAATATCTACAGTAGGCACATTCATAGAGACAGAAAGTAGATCAGATGTTACCAGAGGCTGAGAAGGGGGAGGAATGGGGAGCTCGTGCTTTGTGATTACAGAGTTTCTGTTTGGAGTGATGAAAAGGTTTTGGAAGTAGGTAGGGGCCATGTTGTACAACACTGTAAATTAATGCCACTGAATTGTAAAGCTTGAGAATGGTTAAAATGGCAAATTTCGTTACATTTATTTTATCACAATAAAAAAAATGTAAAGGTCATCATTCACATCTTCTTCAACTATCAATAGACGTGACTCGTAGACTTAGCTTTAGCGAGACAGTTAAAAGAAATAAATCTGAAAGCCATTCTTTCCGTAACTGAAAGTGCTTAATCTCACCTCCAAATGACACCTAAGTCCTTAACTAATCTCGTGCTTCCTTTTAACTGAATCATCTATCATACAGATTGTCACGACACACCTAGTCCTGAAATGCGTGAGATGTGCTGCCGACAGCTAGACTACACAGATGAACTCCAATTATAGAATTATTATTGCTCACAATAATGCATGAAAAATCCATATAGAAAGAAAGGAAATGCATGACAGCCAGGGGCTGACGGTGGAGAGGAGGATGGGAAGGGTGGAGAATGACTGCCAGTGGGTGGGGGCTTCTCTTTGGGGGGATGAAATGTGCAGGAATTAGACAGTGGGGACGGCTGCACGACTCTAAAAATACTAAACACCACTGAGTTGTATATACTTTAAAGGGTGAATTTCACGGCACATGAGTTATAGCTCCACAAAGATGTGATTTAAAAATAAAGAAACAAATAAATTATGTGTGAAGTCCAGGGAGGTCAGCTTGCAAGGATGGTCCCCTGAACTCCTCAGAATCTCATTTGAGGGTGGAGACTTTCCCAGGTGGGAACTACTACGAAGACATTCTAAGAACGCATGATGAAGTGAGGCCACGCCAAGGAGTGATCATCCCAAAGCCGAGACTGACCAGTCTGGGTCTTCCATGAAGGTCTACAGAGGATCCAAAGAGCCAAAGTGGGCCCAGGCAGAAACCATGGGCACAAACGAATAGCTAGAGGGTGGGATTGTGAGGAGGGGTGTGCTGAGGGACCACGAAGCAGCCACCAAAGAGGAACAAATGTTCAGCTGTTTATCCACACCACGTGACCAGCCTAAGCCAGAGCTTCCACGGAGCGAATGCAGGCAAAGTGCCATTAGGCTAGCCCAAGGTAATTTTTCCCAAAATGGTTGGGTAGGGTTCTTCTTTCTCCTTTTCCCCATATGGAGAAAGAAAGAGCAAAGGTTTTGAAAGTCAAACAGACCTGGATTTGATGCCAAGCTTCAATACGTCTGGGTGATCTTGGCCATGATACGCAAGACATTTGGTACTCAGTTTTCTCACCTGAAAAATATCAGTACCTGCCCCACAGGACCGATATAAGGACAAAATGATACTCAGTGCACGAAGCTCAAAGGACATTGCTGGAGACACACGAGACATTAAATAGTAGTTATCACTCCTGCCCCATTCTAAAATATATAAAGGAAGGAGTTATACTTCAATAAAACTAATCTTTTAAAATAAAAATGAAAGCATGAATGATTCCACAGATCCAAGACCTGAGGCTGGGAAGGGACTCAGCATGGGCAACAAGGTGCAAACTTAAATGCAAATTTTCCAGCACACTTTTTAATGATGAGATTATTTTTGTTTAGGAAACGAAAAGCTAATCTGTCGCTTAAGATGTGAAAGTAAAGCCCTTTCCTATTGCGATGTGTCTCAGTGCTCTACGGTTCCCTCTCTCTACAAACCTCTAGCACTTTAATTATATTAAAAAAAAACCCTCATTGCTGTGTTGTTGTTGTTGTTGTTGTTTTCTAAACCCAAGGTTTACATTTGAAGCAAAGTTTTATTTTCCAGGCAGTCTGTCCTTCTGTACTGAGGCACTGTGTTTAGATTTGGGGAATTTGTGCCAGAAAGCAAGGAGATGTTTGTTTGCCCAGGTGGTGTCCTTCCTGCTCTTGGTGGCCCTATTTCCTGATATTTGGACCATCAAAGGACTTCCGACCAGTTTGGCTTTGTACCTTAGGCTGAAGGCAGGGCACCCTGTGCCGTGGGTGGGAGAAGATGACGGCAGGTCATCTGCTGGGCCTAAGGAAGCCCTGTGTCCCCAGGTCTTGACCCTCTGGTTGGAAACAGCAGTCCAGTGGTCCCCTGTCCTGGCATCCTACGGGCCTCACGTTGGTCCACGGTTGTGAAGAACACCGAAACACCAGGCTTATCAGGGCTGATTTTTCACTTCCTGGATTATTCTGGTATCAGCCAGACCACCTCAGCCTGTTTCATTTTGTTTTACGTTTCCATCCTTGAAATTCTGAATCATGTCAGCCACCCAGCAGCACCTACAAAGTTGTCTGAATCGCTTTGAAAGTTGTTTCATGGCCCTGCTTTTTCAAACCCTAGTGGTCTGCCTTCTGATAAGAATGATTGATATCCACAGCGTGATTTACACTCTTTCTCCCATACGGAACCTCGCAACCACCCTGTGACGCTGACCAACTAAGGATTCTTATCTCCATTTTATAGATGAAAAAATGTCAGGCTTGATTCCTTCAAAACTCTCCGAGAAAAAGAGCAAGTCAAAGAATGTGACCCCGGTCATTTCTCTAGCTGTAGCCTTCTTTATTTTTATTTATTTTTCTTACTTTTGCTAACCAACATCTTTGAAAGGTTTCAGCCCAACATGGATTATTTTGGAAGGACACAAACAATGCAAGTGACTGAACATGACACAATGGTCACAAAATAAACACAGCTTAATTGAGTAATCAAGCCAACATTTCTGCCCGCAGGCTATATGGGAAGAACATTCATTTGCTGCCTGGATTTTGGCGTGGTTCTCTAAAGGACAGGACACAAGATTATTTTATTTTCTTTTTAGCTAGGTTCAAGCAGGCAATACTGAGCATAGCCAAGTGGATTAAAAGAACCCCCTCCCCACTGGCACTTTGGCAGCATGAATATTTCATGAGATTATCGCAACACTATGTTCTGAAAGGGTGGTTTCCTCCAGGGATCTCAAAGGCCACATCTCTAAGGACAAGTCTAGCTCACGCCTCCATCTTAGAGCTAGAAACCAAGTCAGCCACCAAGGCCTTCCAGTTGTCCATGTATGCGATCATCAAACAAGGCAGCCAACAAGGACCTCAGGGATGATGGGAACGACAGAGGCAGGTCCTAGATGAACTCCTTTCCATGGGTTGAATTTAAATCCCTGGTCCTTATTTAAAATGTATCCTGGGAAGAGGGACGGGGGTCTTATGAGACCAACCCCAACAAGGAAGCATGGAGAAGCTTTTGTTCTTTAAACTTAGGTGGCATCCATGGCAGTCTGTCCCCTGGTCAGCTGCTAACCACATGTGCCATGGTCCCTACCCTGCAGTTACTGTGTGTCCCTGGCCTGGCCAACCGCAAAGCTGGCCGGTCCACAGAGAACTGCCAACAATTCGCGAAGGGAAGTCCTACAGCATAGCCTCACCTCTCATCCCCCTGCTCCCTCTGGGGAGCTACAACGAGAGCCTCGAGTGGGATAGAAAGGGAGCAAGCAAATAAAAACAGCTCGGAGCTATATCCGTCAGCAGACAGCATAGTGATCTGAATTTGGTCAGAGCTCCTCGTGGACGGGTATGAACTTTTACTTTATGGTCTGAGCGATTTATTTTTAAATCTTCCCAATGATAGATATCCCCACCCCACCCCCACTCTGCTTCCACCTCTAACATCTCAGAGATGATCTCAAGGCCAGTACAAAGGCAGGATTGGAGAGAGGTAGAACAGGAAGAGGGTGAAAGTTTGAGTAAGCAAAATTTTTCCAGAAACACTAAGCAGTGCCCTCTTACGGGGTTTAACACATACCAAGTGTGGTCACGAGAAAGCAGGCGCAAAAAGAGCCTGAAGACCTTGTTCTTTGTCACATCCCTGCCTGAGCAACTGACTCTAGGAGCCATCTATCTGTTTTCTCAACTGGAAACAGAGTTTGTCCTAAGGTTCCTTAAAATGCTCTGATCCTAGAAAGTAAATTCCCAAAGAGACGTTACATTTATTCGATGTCTGTTTGACAAGCGCTTCAAAGTTCATGAATCTAGAACCACCCCCTCCCCACCCTCTCTCACTCTGTGTCTCTCACACGCGCACGCGGTGCCAGAAGACGTTTTTAAGTGAATGTGTTACAGAGAGCAATGGTTTGGTGGGGCTCTTGGAAGGGGAGGAACTGAAGGGTTCTGGCTTCTTGCCAGTCAACCCACCCTTTCCTCATCCTCTGCTCCAAGCCAGATTTACTATTCCTTCCATTCCCTTGGTCTCTGGGGAAGTTAGGGTCTATTTTCAATCTCTCTTTGACTCCTGAGCTCCGAGCCCAAGCGGTTCTCCTTATGTCCCTTAAATCACCACTTGAATTTAATTCAGCTCCACAAGTAATAACCATGTTCCCCAAATTCCCACCCTCCCCCCAAACACCCTCCCCCCAGTCATCTGAGCCTCTTTCTGCATCCTTCTCGCGCCAGCCTGGCTCCCTGAAGCTCCCAGCCATTTCACAGCTCTGTTTAGGAGGCCCTCCTGGGCTTTCACCCACACGGCGCAAAGGCTAGAATGGCCACGAGGCTCTCAGGAGTCCCAAGGCTCCTGGGAACCTAAGAATCCACTCCAGTTCCCTTCTTGCTGCCTCCAAGGGCTCCTAAACCATAGACGGAAAGAAGCAAGCGTCGCAGCAGCATTTCAGGCACGCATCTCCATTGGGTCAGCGCCACACTGAACACACAAGCACCCCATCTGGGGATTAAGACACGCAGAAGACTTCTCCCATGGTACCTGCCCTTTACGTTCCAACAATCACGTTCATTGCTTCAGCCCTCCATTTTGCTTTTCCTGCCAGGGGTTCAGTGAAAGCCTACCGACCTGGCTTTGAAACGGCGCTGAAAATCATTCCATTTTCCCAAAGGAATCCTGTCACTTTTACTTGTTTTATACAGTATCCAACCCTGAGGTACATGTAAACAGGTGTTTGCTAAATTATTTTAATAATGACAGCCATGGCTTGGAGTGTTGTTTCATTATCAGAATGTTTAGCACTCATGTTGCTAAATATTTAGCCCCTGATATTTTGCAAAACAATTCCCCAGGCCTTTTTTTTTTTTTTCATCAGTCTTCTGTTCTCCTCTCATGCCCAACACTCACTGAGGCAACAGTGAGGAAGGGATCTCAAAACAGACTAAATCAGTGTGATTATTTTTGCTGGTTTGTCTTGTCATTAAGTCTTCAGGTGTTTCCCCCAAACAATCTATCCACTTTCTTTAATCTGTGTTGGAAAATAAAACCATCTCCTGCTTTTAAATGCTGAGCACGGGTTTCAGAGTCTGGTAAGGGGGCATAGGGATGACAGGGGCTGACCTGTCCCAACCAACTCACAAATGGCTGCCTCACTGGGCAACGGGAATTACTGAAAAGGAAGAAGACCCTATGGGGCACTGAGTCACCCCTTCTTAACATGGTGGCAAGGGTTCCTCAGACCTCAGAGAGTTTGCCACAACAACTAAGAAACCAAGTGAAGTAAGGGCTGGAAACACCAGAAGCTAGAAAACATCACTGAAAATTAGAACGAATCTCAGTTACTGCCTAACCTGGGTCTCGGGAGCTTTTCTGCCATTACCCAGCAGGAGCCCAGCCAGACTCATAAACAGAAATCAGCTGTGAAGTGTACCCAGTTGTTTTCGTGTTTTTTTCCCTAATAAAGTTAGGAAAATGTCTCCTTGCCTTTGAGCTGGCCAGCTTTGTAACCCTATAAGTTAGGGTTTCCAAATCCCAAATTTCTGGTCGCCTCATACTCCACTGGGCTTGGGAAGTAATAGCCCCTCTGGCGACTGAACCGTCCATGGTAAATCACGGAGAAAATTAATATATGGCCATAGCAAGTTGGGCTAATCGCCCAAAAGGCTCCCTCAAGGCTCAGTAGGATGCCGTCTGTGCAAGAGGTAAACAGAAGTCTGAGAGGTAAGAGTGTGTAAGAGTGGGAGACATCCAAAGTGGGTTTGCATTGCCCGAGGGTGGCAAGGTCACTGAGGGACTCAAGTCACCCGGTGCGGGGGTGGGGGGGGGGGGCTCTGGTGTATGTGTAGCAAGGAAACACACACTGGTCTTTGGGGTTCTCTGCACTGGAACAGGGATGGGCGTAATCAAAGCGTCACAGCACAGGAAATTCTCTCCAAACCCTCCCAGTAACTTTCCCCACCAAATCCAATGGGAGCGCCCCTTTCCTGACTCCTAAGCCCTGGGGCGCCACCTACTGGGAGAGGCAGAAAGCACATCCACCTTAAGTCTTCCTGCATCTGCACTCATTCCTTCCTGGGGGCATGCACTCACCCGTCGTGTATTATGGGTCTGGAATGAGTGGGGACTGGTGCTAGGAGTGAGGACACAAAAATCAGCAGGGTCTCGAAATCCCCATTCAGCGTGCTTCGGTATAAGTCCAAGGTCTTATATACATAGAAGAACCCACCTAGGGCAGTTTTAAGTCAAAGAAAAAATTGCAGAAGAGTTCAAGTCATCACCAAGACTCTGAGAGATGGCTGAAGGGGTTAACGGCTCACTACTTCATTTGCAAAGTGCTATCCCTAGAACATCTACCTGTAGAGAACACTTCTCCACTTCACATGAGGTAAAAATGTCCAAACAGTCTCAGGGGACTTTATTCCTCTCCACAACTTGCTGGGTCCCCAAAGTGCATTAATCTTTTGTGTAATCTAAAATATATTTTCTTTATTCTGTGTGTGTGTGTGTGTGTGTGTGTGTGTATGTACGCACACACGTGTACCCACTTCAATACTTTTACTGTGTGCTCGATGGAAATATGACTAATTGGTTCTTGTGATATAGTCTATTATGTATTATCCTGCTACACTGAAAAGTATCAGAGCAATACTAGGCATGATATTCAGAGCCTCAATAGCCCTTTTCCTCCAGTTTCCTCCATGCAATATCCAGAGAAAGAGAAACTAATGTCATGCTTTCCATAACCTACACAAGCTGAGGGACAAGTGACATTGTTCTATGACCATTTGTAAAGAGTTAACTGTGATCATCATTATTATTATTACTTCATTATGATGATTACTATTCTGCTGTATTGCTAAGTAGTTAAAAGAAAAGCACAGTGTGTCTTCCACTCCCAGAACACATGTTTCTCCCCTCTGCCTTGTCTCCAGCAGATAAGGGACATTCTGATGTTTTATTTGCTAAATGGTTGACTATTAAGAAACTCATTTGCTAGCTGGAGCCTGCAATGGAAAATCAGCCCAGAAAAGTGGGAGGTTGGCGTGGGACCAGAGCAGATGGGGCACAGAGGTGAGGCAAGGCCCACATGAGCCACTCCCAGCCTGAAACCCAGGGTCAAAAGCCAGTCCTTCCGCGAACCTTCAAGCTATTCCAGCGCGTTCATCACTGGTCTCCATACCCCATCCCTCAACACACACACACACACACACACACCACCACCACCACCACCACCACCATCACCAAAAAGCTGGGGAGAAAGGGTCAATGCATTCAGTGCCTTCAAATCTGTCAGGAGGAGAAGAACGTAAAGCCCGCACTGGTAACTTTTTCGGTTCTCTACTCTTTGGTTCGTCACCATCACTGATCTGAGGTAATCATTTGGCTTCTCTTCTCTCTCTCTCCTGAAACTCGAGCCCCTATTTATGTCTCATCACCCCTTCAGTTATTAAACCACAGCAACCCCTTCCTTGTAAATATTCATGTTTTTCCAGGTCTGCCTTCCCTACCTCCAATACCCTCCTTCTCTCCTCCTGCAAAAAAACCAAAGCCGGCCATCAAGGAAAGGGGGATGGGGAATGGAGGGGAGACAGGGATCCTGTGCTTTTTCACCTGAGAACTGCATCCAGAAATGGAGGCAAAATTGCTCCCGTGAATTATATAATCACTGCAGCTTCAAGGGAGAGAACTGGAATTCAGGTTGCCATAGTGTTTGTTGGCATGTTGCTGGAAAAGCAGAGCTCCCGGCCACGGCTCCCTCACTCCTGTCCCTCCATCTTTCTCACAAACCTCTCCAGGGTCACTGCTCCTACTTTTAACGAGTGATCCCTGCATATGTGTGGGGTGGGGGAAGGGGATGCAGAGGGACAAAGGGGCAAAAGAAAGGAAAGGGACTAAGAGGGGTTTCTCCTGCACTAAGAGGGGACCTGGTAAACTAGTGAAGATTATCGTTATGTGAATAACAATTCTTACCACAGTATACTGCCATTGTTAGTGACAGTAAGGACAATACTACTGAGCTCTCTTTGAGGCTGCTCATGCTGAGTTGAGAACCTGGAAGGGAGATATCCATCCCCACTCTTCACAAATATCACCCTTTCCTTTGTGTCTCTCATCTTCAAGCTCCTATTGCATCCACTGCTCCATCTGCCTAGAAGTGGACAGGGGGACAGATGACAGATGGGGTCATGGCATAGAGAAATCCAGGGACAGAAGCTGCCCTTATGACAAAGCCCTGGCTCACCCAAGAACCCATGGGCCTTGACAAAATTCCTTCTACCGATGGGTCAAAGTCTACACACTGCCACCCCAGCTGGAAAGCAGAGGGGCAGCTAGCTCCAAAATCAGTTTCAGGTTGGACAGAGACCAGGCAGGTAGCTCTAAAGGAGGGGGGCTCTGTCCCCAAATGGTGGAGATGGGGGCAGAAGGAGGAGGAGGAGGCCGGAAAGAAGAGACATGGAGGCAAACCCACCACCAGGCTGGGGTCCTCAGAGAATCACCAGAAGTACCCCAGGAAGTAACAGGACCAACAGCGACAGGTAATCAGGAGGATGCAATTGACAGGAAGAGTGTAAACAGGGAGGCTTGGGAGACTGGGAGAGAAAAAGGGAAGACTACACCCAAAAGAGGCAGAGAAAGCCATGGAGACAAGACAGAGATGAAGCTGGAGGCTGCCACACTCCAGCAAGACCATCCCTCCACACTCCATCATAACCTGAGCTGCTGAGCAATGCCAAAACATAATAACTTGTTAATATGGGGGTGGGGGGGTAGAGAAAGTTTCCAAGAAGTGGGGAGTTACCTGAAAGCCTTTCCCCCTCACTGCGGGGAGCTGGTGACACTTGATGCCAAGGATGGAGATTCTGGGAAAACACTGGGCAATAGTGTGGAGCCTCGTGAGCTCGGCACACCCTTTCATTATTTCCTTAAAACATGAAAAAGCAAAGCCCACACACCGCCCGAATTCTAACTGCTTACATCCTCAGGTGCTAGCCCACATGTGGATGCGAATCAGAATACACGGGGCGTGGGTGCACTTGGGGTCAATGGCAGGAGAGAGGTGGGTGGGTGTAGGTGAGCCGAGAGAGAGAGGGAGATGGGGAGAGGAAGACCCAGGGACCGAGGGAGGGAGAAAGGAGAAAGGCAGCCGAGAGAGAGGAAGAGAGAGAGGGAGCGAGGCAGACGGGAAAGAGGGAGAGAGGCGCCGAGACTCACATCTGCATCCCGGGCCCCCACCCGCCACCTGGAGCGCGCTGCCGGAGAGAAGGGACGCCGGCAGCGAGCGGGATGCCCGGCGGCGGCCCGGGGCGCGAGGCCGACCTGGGGCGGGGTGCGCGCGCGCGCTCCCAGCCGCGCCCCGATCCAGGAGAGGGACCCCAGCCCCCCGGGCCCCGCGGCGCTGGCGCCCGCGCCCCCATCCCCCTCTCCCCCTCCCGCCCCGCTGGCCGGGCAGTTGGGCTCTCCAGGCAAACGCGAGAAAGCGAGGCAGAGCAGACACTTGGGGAACTTTTCCCCCTCGCCTGGAAATTCATAGGAAACACATGCTCTGGAGAAGCCGGGCACGGGGAGGGGGAGGGGCGGGAATTTTCCGCTCCCGCTCGCCGGCGGCTCCGGCCCAGGTCCCGCTGGGCTCCCGGCCGATCGGGCGAGACCGAGGCGCCCCGCCGCCGGGCGCCCCTCGCGGCCACAGCCCGGGGTAACTCCGCAGGGACCGGCCCGGGGGCCACGGGGAGCGCGCGGGGGAGAGCGGGAGACGGGTGGAGAGGGCAGGGAGACCGGGCTGGAGCCCCGGCGAGGCGGCGGGGTCCAGCCTTACCTTGATGGTTTTCCTCTGGAATGTACATCCTCGTGTTCTCATTGACCATGGACCAAAAATTGTTTTAAAAGGAGAAGAAGCCACGAAGAGGAAGAAATGGCAAAACACCCCCAAGCGGGTCTGGATTAAATCCCTCCTCCGAGGTCGGCTTTCGTGCAAAATTCAAGGAAGCCGTAGATCTGCAGTATTTCTTCTTCCCTTCTGATGATTACCTGATTCCCATTATTGCATCAAACACCAAAAACTGCTCCTTTCCACTACTGCCTCCTTTTGTGAAATTGTAATGCATCCTCAGTACATCCGGGCCCCTTCCAAGAATTTAGCACCGCACCTCTGGCGGCTACACCATTTGAAAAAAATCAATCGAGAGAGGCAGAGCAAGAAGAGGCGGAAAGGAGGGGAGTGGGGGAACGGCGGACCCCCGGGCAGGGGAGAGGGGGTCCGCCCGGGCCAGCAGGGGGCTGAAACGTCTCCGCCCGCTTGTGCCGAGTCCTCCCCGAGGCCCCCCGTCGGCTTTTCTCTGTCAAAAAGATCCAGCAACTCCTGAGGGCGAGCAGGCAGGAAGAGGCGCCGCCGCCGCCGCTCCGGGCCGCGCCGCGCCGAGCGCCGTTCTGGCAGGGAGCTGTTTCTGCAGAGGCAGGGAGAGGGAGACACCGGGCGCGCGAGAGAGCGCCGTGCTCACTGCCGCCCAGCCCAGCCCCGCCGCGCCGCGCCCGCGCCCTCCCCTGCCCGCGCCCGCCCGCCCGGCGCGCTGGAGGCAGACGCGCTGAACGCTTCCAGATGTGGCGGCGGCGGCGGCGGCGGCGCGCGGGGAGCCGGGCGCACGGCGCAGGGCGCACGGCGAGGACTTGAGCCCGAAGTTGAGCACCCGCTCGGGCCCTCGGCCGCGCCGCGCGAGCCAGCCTGCTACCCACATGACGTCAAGGGGAGCCAGGCGAGGCGGCCGGCCGGCAGAGGGGCGGGGGAGTGGGGCCGCGCGGGGCGCCCCCGGGGGAGGACGAGGGGCACGGGCGGGCCCGGGCGCGGACACACCCCCTCGCGCCCGGCCGCGGGCACCGCGCCACCGCGCCCCCCCCAACCACCGCCACACACACACACACACACACACACACACACACACACACACACACCCTGCCCACCCCCGGCCCCCCGCCCTCGTTATCCTCGGCGGCACCCGCGCGTCCCTGCGCGGCCGACCAGGACGGGAAGGCCTCTGTGAGCGGAATTCCAAGAGGGGGGAATACAATCTGCCCAACTACCAGAGTCTCTTTGCAGATCGGGCCACCGAACAAAACAGCAAAATGAGCCGTGATTCCGTGATTCTGTTTGATCAATTATAATCAGAGCGGTTGTAGAAGTGACATGGAGACGCGAGGATGGGAAGAGGAGGGGAGAGAGAGAGAAAGGGCTGGAGAGGCGGGGCCTCGTAGGCTAGGCGGTGGTGCCCAGATGTCAGAACAGATTAATAGACCCAGGTTTTCTAATTCCTTGGAGGCAGCGGAGCACGTGTGCTACTAGGATATCCTTACCTACTTCTCTTAATTATTTCTGCCACTCCCGAAGGAATCTATTGAGCGCCTCTCCTTCCCAGAGAAGCAAACATTTCTCTCCACCACTCAGCAACCACAGCAAGTTCCAGGGCACCCCCTGCAGGCCCGGGCGGCTCTAGAGTGGGCCTTCGTCAGCCATAGCCCAGGAGCCTACAGGTCCCTCGGGGAAGACCAGCACCTTCCTGCCTTCAGACCGCCTAGCCTCCCATTCACCCTTCTTCGTTGGGGATCCCATCTGTCCCCGTGCCCTCAAGCAACTGTCTATATCAAATTTGAATCTCCCACAGACACCTCTCTTCCTGAGCGCCAGGCAACACGGCCAACCCCAGTCTCCACTTGAGAGTCTGATAGACATCTCGAACCTGACATATCCAAGCACTGAATTCCTTATATTCTGTGCAAAACCTACTCCTCCCACAGCCTTCCCCATCTTGGTTGATGGGGCCAAACACCTGGAGTCATTTTTGACATCCTTTCCGTTCTACCTTCAGATAGGTCCAGAATGTGTCCAGGTCTCAGTTTCTCCCCTGCTGCCCCCCTCTCCCCCCAGATCTGAGCCAACACCATCCTTCACCTGAGTTTCTGCTGTAGCTGATTTCCCTTCCCCTCCCCACCTTTGGAATATTCCTGATACAGTAGTCAAATCACTGCCCTCCTCTGTTCAAAACCCCCCAGTGATTCCTATTGCACTTAGTGAAAGCCAAGTTCCTTAGAGTAGCCTACAAGGACCCCAATGAACAGCAGTGTACACCTTTTAGCTCCTACTGCTCTCCCAGCCATACTGGCCTCCTTGGTATTCACCAAGCACTGCAGGAATGATCTCTCATACCTCCCACCATGCCCACGTCTTCTCTCTCTGTGTCTCTCTGTGCTTCTCTCTCTTGTGCTCTCTCTCTCTCTCTCTCTAACACACACACACACACACACACCCTGAGCCCTTTGTTCCAGCTGCCCCACTGAGGAACACTCTTTCTGCAGATGTCCTCTTGGTAAACTCCCTTATTTCCTTCCAGACTTTGGGCAAATGTCACTTTCTCAATGAGGCTCATCCTAACCACCATATTTAGTATTGCAACCTGCCGAACACCTCCTCCCCACTGCCAATATCCCCCTTTCTCTACTTTTTCCATGGTATTTAATCCCTGTCTAACACACTGTGTAGCCTAATTTTTCATTAATTGTATTGTTCATTGTCTGTATGCCCCACTAAAATGTGAAACCCATGAGGACAGGGATCTTTGTATATTTTGTTCACCATTGTATCTCAAGTGCATACAACAATGTCTGGCAGACAGCCGTTACTTAATAAATAGGGGCCGAATGAATGAATGAACGAATGAGCAGCGGAGGTGGTTTAGCTGTGCTACAATTCACTGTACCAAAATGCCTCCCTCTGTCACCTGCTTGGTAACAGAAACCTCACCACTCCAGCTTCTGTCCTCTGGCCAAAGTTTTTGGTCACAGGTAAAAATGCACATGCCCCTGGGAAAGGCATTAAGCTTTATCAGTGATCTTCATCCTACGGTGAGCAGTCTGGATTATACAAGTGCCTACCTTTAGAAAAGCAGTCTTGATTTAGAAACAGTCTAGATTTATTGGTTATGAGAGAAATCTGACTTCTTTACCATTCTGGTGTTTTCATACTCAATTTTCAATCTAATACAGAAGATTATAAATGACACAAAGCCAAATATCTCCTCTGTTTAGCTTTCAGAAGCATTATAGTCCTGTGTTTCAGAGGCCTACATAACCTGGTTATTTGTTTAATATTGAAATTGGTTTGCATCCTCTATACACACTGTATTACAGAAATACTAATAGCTAACACCATTGAGCGATGTGTACTGTGGTATGCTTCACAGGTCTTACTCATGCCGTCCTCACTGCAGCCCCATAAAGTAGCTGTTATTATTAGCATCCCCATTTTATAAATATGGACACCGAGACTAAGAGACTTAAGTTATATGTCCAGGGTCACCCAGCAGGAAAACTGTGGAGCCTGGGTTTAGCCCAGGAGTGTCTTACTCCACAAACATTCTCTCTAAGAAGGGATGTTTGTGGGTGATCTGGGGTGGGTAGAAGGATGAAGAGTTTAAAATGACAGTAAAATGACTGCAAAATGTGCTTCAGGGAATTCAGATAACAGAACAAAGTGTGTGGGAGTTACGGGGGGTACATGCTGGATTTATAGCCAGGCTTTTCTAAAGGTAGGCACTGTATAAATCTAGCAAGTAAATATTACCTTCATGCTTCTTTAGCTTCATTTTTCACTTCTCTTTTCAGCTGTGAAATGTGTTCTTTCTTTTCCAGAAAGAGGTATTTCCTAAATATTTGGTCTTGCATTGAACACCCATATCTCGGCTTCTAACTTTGGAACATAGCCCTTGGTGATCTCTTTCGAGGTAACAAATTCTCAACATGATAAACGGAAACCATTCTGAATTCTGATTTGGGGATTTGGGAGGCGGTGGGAGGAGCAGGTGAAGTCTTTCTTTCTCTTTGAATGCCTGATCTGATTCTCCAGCAAAAGGTGCTCTCCTCTGCCAGAGTTCTTCATTTGTGCCACCCAGTCTATGTGCTGATATGTTTCTACATAGTATTATATTTGTATATGAATGTGCCTTGCTCTAACCCCCACTACCTTTTAAATGTCTTAAGGAAGAGAACTGTGTACGTTTTTCTTTGGTATAGCATAATGTGTTGTACATATGGACACTCAATGCACATTGAGTGCGTTGATTTACTCTGGAAAAGATTTTCTAATGCAACCACAAATATTTCCTTTGGAAGGAATTCAGAGTGCACTAAATTTGTTAATTGTGGTGTTTGTGTAAAAGTAAAAAATCTTGGAAACAATCTAAATATCCATTTAAAATTTGGTTAAATAATATCTTTGAGAGGTTATCCACATATAAAAAGTCATGTTCTTCAGAACAACCCTACGAGGGCAGTCCTTTTGGCCCCATTTTACAGGTGAGAAACCAAGAGCACAGAGGCCCAACTCCCTTGCCCATTTTCAGAGCTAGTAAAGGTTGGAAGACTGGGGATTTGAACTCCAGCAGTCTGTCTTCCGAGTCTATGCTATTAACCACTTAGAGATAAACTAGATACATTCATGCCATGAAATCCTTACATACATGTGAATAATATTAAGGTATAATGTTAGTGACTTGGAAAAAAACTATTTACACTAGAAGAAAAACAGGTTACAAAATATCATGGATGCCCTTTTTCTTTTAAAAACAGGTCTATATTTGAACTAGGAAAAAGACAACATAGAGTTCGCACCAAAGTGTTCACAAAAGCTGTCTTTGGGAGGCAGGATCACAGGTAGATTTCTCTTGTTTTCTGTCTGACCCAAGACTTCAAATGCCAGGTTGCCAGGGAAGATGGGAATCAGAAGGCTCTGCTTCAATGTGCCTTCCAAAGTTACCCTCTTTCCCTCAACAGGGCCGAGTAGTGGAACCAAGGGACAATAAGCATGGTGGCTTTATGTTGGCCCAACTTGACCAAGCTGAAACTGTATTTCCCAGAACTACCTTCCCTGTGTGGTTCCAGGTCAGGATTGCCCACAACAGATATTTGCGGAGCATTTAGAAGGTGGAAGTGAAGCAGCAGCTCTTGTGCGGTCAAAGTTGGCACGTGGCTATGATGGCTGCTTCAAACTTGCAACACCTTGTGACTCATCTGGGCACTTTGCCCTGTTAGTGTGGGTCCACAGCTGCCCCACATCCTGCTAGATCTTCCCCTTTTCAGCTATTCTGAGCCAGAGCAAAGCTATGTCTGGGCCTGCGGTTAAGGGTACCAGCTTTTGGTTTCAAAATCAAGGTTGGAAGTGGTGAAAGAAAAATAAAAATAAAAATTGCAGTTGTTTTTAGGGGTTTTACCTTGGCCTCGCTCTCTCCCACCTCACATCTAGCTTTTCTTCCAGACTCTGGTCCTGCTGATCTATAGGGACTTCAGACCTATCACTGGGTAAGGTCTCAGCCCAAAGACCAATCCCTTGCCTCCTGTCACTCATGGTGGTACTTCTTCCTCAGTCAAACCTAACTCATGCACATTGACTTGTCCCATGTCACTTGTCTGGATGTTTCCATGAGCAAATAATAGATAGTACCTGGCATATAGGTGCCCTTGACATATATTGTTGAGTTCATACTAATTACCATCACTTAATAACACTTAGTGAGTGTCAGGTACTATGGCAGGTACTTCAACCACAGTTTAAGTACTTGGTGTTTGGAGACTTATAAGCTGTGGGAATGTGGACACCTGGTTTACCTCCTAATGCCCAGTTTCAAAATGGAACTAACAATGGTACCTACCTCTCTATGGAACTTGGGAGGATTAAAAATCCAGGTAAGGTGTGTGTGATGTGCTCATTTCATGTTTTCCGTTATCATCCTTTATCCCCATAAGAAAGACTTGCCAAATGTCCAATATGTGACTTTACCACAGCCCTGCCAAAGAGACTTAACCACCCTCATTTAAAAATATAAAACAATAGCTAAGAGATTAACTTTCTTGCCCAAGGTTGCTTGGTCATTAAGTGGTAAAACTGAGATTTGAACCCAAGTCCATGCAAATCGAGAGGCTATGAACAATCCACTCTACTACACAAGACAGTTCAGGTACTGGAACTAAAATGGTGGTGAGCACAAGGCTCCAGGAAAACTCATGCCACTCACAATTCAGAGAACAGAGTTGAAGAGGTTATAGAGTGACCCTTTCCTTCCTTCTGAGACACCTGTAACAACCCTGCTGCCTTCCCAACCCATGTCAGTATTGAAGAAGCTCTATTGGGAGAGTTCTTCCTTATATCACATTGAAATCTCTCCTCCTCACCTATTTGTCTAGAAACCACAGGACAAAACAGATCCTTGCTAACCCAATGTGTTGTCTTTATATATTGCATTTAAGGAGAGCTCCCTAGAAACTCAGCCCAAAATTTCAATCCCAAGGTGAGACCAGACTGTGTGGAGCATGGGAGAAATTCTAATCTCATCCTACAGCAGCCTCATGTAGCAGGGATAACATTGTGGTGACATACTTATCCTTGAGACTTTCAAAAAAAAAAAACAAAACCCAAAGGCAGAAAGCAGCAAGATGGTCGATGGTCTGATCCTGAGGACTAGCTATCCTTGGCAGAGAACTCATATACCACATGCGAGTTCAAATTATGGCACTCTCTTTCTACTTCAGCAAGTCACAACAATAGACTGTTCCCCTGTTTGCCCCATCTGCAAAATGGGCCCAAGTGTCCTCCTCTCTCATGACTCTTTGCAATGAAAAGCCAATACCAAAAAAACAGCTAATTCATGGGGGCAGGAGCAAGATGGTAGAGGAGTAGGAGACCTAAATATCATGGAGTCCCAGGAGATCAGCCAGATAGTTATCAAACCATTCTGAGCACCTACAAACTCAACAGGATATCAAAGAGAAGAAGAACTGCAATTCTAGGAGCAGAAAATCAACCACCTTCTGAAGGTAGGATGTGTGGAGAAGTGAATCCAAGGTGATACACAGGAAGAGAGACTGCAGGGGTGGGGGGCGATTCCCAGCAAGTGGTAGAGCAGTGGAACACAACATTAGAACTTTTAGAAGTTGACTCCACTGAGGGACATTGCTCCAGAGCCTAAGCAGGGGTGGAGCTCTCGTGGGGACAGTGTGCTCTCAGGACCCATGGGGTCACAGGAAGACTGGGGGTGCCTGGGTGTGGCAGAGCTCCCAGATATCAGAGTGGGGAAACCAGCTGCAAAGACAGAGACAAGGAAGGGGCTCACAGCTTGGGGTTACCTTAAACCATGATCCAAGGCACAGTCAGACCACTGCTCTCCAAGCAGGGACCCCATAAGTGGCAGATTTGAGGAGACCCCCCTCCTTCCTCCTCTGGGAGGAGTGGCACAAGAGTGTGCTGCAAGAATCAACTAGGTTTGGAAACTCCAAATGGGATCATGTGCCAGAGATAGAAATGCTCAGTCATAGGCTGGGTGAGTGATCGGAGTGCGGGATACAGGGGGTGGGGGCGTTCGGAGAGGGGATTGACTGCTTTTCTCTGAGAGCACACTAAGGAGTGGGGCCCTGAGCTCTCAGCTCCCCTGGACCAAAGAATGGGAGACCACCATGTTCATTCCTATCCTCCAAAGCTGTATAGAAAGCATTCAGGGAACAAAAGCTCCCGAGAGTGAACCCAAACAGATTGCTTAACCTGGCCCCTGACAAGGGCAGTGCAATTTCACCTCAGGCAAAGACATCTGAGAATCACTGCAAGTGGCCCTCCCCCAGAAGATCAGCAAGAACATCCAGCCTAGACCAAGTTCACGGATCAATGAGAACCGTGGAACTCCAGTGCTAAGGGAAAGCAACACCTAGAATTCTTGGCATTTTCCCCATGATCCTTTACTCTTGCAAAGTTAAATTTTTTTAATTTTATTTTTTTCTATTCTATTTTTTAAAATTTTTTCTTTCTTATTTTAACATTTTTAACTATTTTATCTTATCGATACTTTAAAAAAATCTTTATTAATTTTCATTGTTATAGTCATAATCTATCCTTTTGTTGTATTTAACTTATTTTTTATATACATGTAGGTTTTTCTTTCTTTAAAATTTTAGGACAAAATTTCTTCTAATAGATCAAAATATACCCTAAATCTAGGGCATGACTTTCTTCTAGTCTCCAGTCTGATCACATTCTTTCCTCTTTTTTTTTCTTTTTCAACCAACTTCTTAACTTATCAATTCTTTTTTTAGAATCCTTTTTAATTTTCATCTTTACAGTCATATTCCATCCCTTCATCATGTTTGCCCTTATTTTTATATATACATAAGTTTTTCTTTCTTTAAAATTTTTGGAGGTAGTTTCTTCAAACAGACCAAAATATACCCAAAATCAAGTGTGTGGCTCTGTTCTATTCACCAATCTAATATATATATTAGATTGGTGAATAGAAAAAAAAAAAAAATATATATATATATATATATATATATATATTTCCCCCCCCCTCCTTTCTTCTCCTCCTGGTTCCTGGTTTCAGGTCTCTTCTGATTTAGTTAGTGTATATTTTTCTGAGGGTGTTGCTTCACTTTTAGTATTTTGTTCTTTCATTCATCTATTCTTATCTGGATAAAATGTCAAGGTGGAAAAGCTCACCTCAAAAAAAAGAACAAGAAGCTGGTACTGATGGCTAGGGACCTAATCAATATGGACATCAGTAATATGTCAGAACTAAAGTTCAGAATGATGATTATCAAGGTGCTAGCTGAGCTCAAAAAAAGCATGAAAGATACTAGAGAATCCCCTTCTGGAGAAATAAAAACCCTTTCTGGAGAAATAAAGGAACTAAAATCTAACCAACTTGAAATCAAAAAAGCTACTAATGAGGTGCAATAAAAAATGGAGGCTCTTAGTGCTAGGATTAATGAGACAGAAGAGAAAATTGGTGATATAGAAGACCAAATGATGGAGAATAAAGAAGCTGAGAAAAAGAGAGACAAACAACTACTGGACCATGAGGGGCAAATTTGAGATATAAGTGATACTATAAGATGAAACAATATTGGGATAATTAGGATCCCAGAAAAAGAAAAAGAAAGAGGGGCAGAAGGTATATTGGAGCAAATTATGGTAGAGAATTTCCTTAATTTGGCAAAGGGAACAAGCATCAAAATCCAGGAGGCAAAGAGAAGCCCCCAAAATCAATAAGCATAGGTCCACACCCAGGCATCTAAAAATAAAACTTACAAGTCTCAGAGACAAAGAGAAAATCCTGAAAGCAGTTTGGTACAAGAGGTCAGTAACCTACAATGGTAGAAATATTAGATTGGCAGTAGACCTATCCACAGAGACCTGGCAGGCCAAAAAGGACTGACATGATAAATTGAGAGCACTAAATGAGAAAAATATGCAGACGAGAATACTATATCCAGCTAGGCTGTCATTGAAAATAGAAGGAGACATAAAAAGCTTCCAGGACAAATAAAAACTAAAAGAATTTGCAAACACCAAACCAGCACTACAGGAAATATTGAAAGGGGTCCTCTAAGCAAAGAGAGACTAAAAGTAACATAGACCAGAAAAGAACAGAGACATTACCCAGTAACAGTTACCTTACAGACAATACAATGACACTAAATTCATATCTTTCAATAGTTACCCTGAATGTATATGGGCTAAATGCCCGAATCAAAAGACACAGGGTATCAGAACAGATTAAAAAAAACCAGACCCACTGATATGCTACCTGCAAGAAACTCATTTTAGACCCAAAGATACCTCCATATTTAAAGTGAGGGGGTGGAAAAAAATTTGCCATGCTAAAGGACATCAAAAGAAAGCTGGGGTGGCAATCCTTCTATCAGATAAATTAGATTTTAAGCCAAAGATGATAAGAGATGAAGAAGGACACTATATCATGCTCAAAGGGTCTGACAACAAAAAGATCTAACAATTTTAAATATCTACGCCCCTAACATAGGAGCAGCCAATTATATAAACCCAAAATCAAAGAAATACATCAACAATAATATAATAATGGTCCTCACTGAAATGGACAGATCATCTAAGCAAAAGATCAACAAGGAAATAAAGGTTTTAGATGACACACTGGACCAGATGGACATCACAGATATATTCAGAACGTTCTACCCCAAAGCAACAGAATACACATTCTTCTCCAGTGCACATGGAACATTCTCCAGAATAGATCACATCTTGGGTCATAAATCAGGTCTCAGCCAGTACCAACAGATTAGGATCATTCCCTGCATATTTTCAGACCACAATGCTTTGAAACTAGAACTCAACCACAAGAGGAAAGTTGGAAAAAAACTCAAATATATGGAGGCTAAAGACCATCTTACTAAAGAATGAATGGGTCAAACAGGAAATTAAAGAATTTTTAAAAATCATGGAAACAAATGAAAGTGAAAACACAACTGTTCAAAATCTCTGGGACACAACAAAGGTGGTCCTGAGAGGAACATATATAGCAATACAAGTCTTTCTCAAGAAACAAGAGAAGTTTCAAGTACACAGCCTAACCCTACACCAAAAGGAACTGGAGAAAGAACATCAAAGGAAGCCTAAATCCAGCAGGAGAAGAGAAATAATAAAGATTAGAGCAGAAATCAATGAAATAGAAACCGAAAGAACAGTAGAACAAATCAGCGAAACTAGGACCTGGTTCTTTGAAAGAATTGATGATTGATAAACCCCTGGCCAGACTTATCAAAAAGAAAAGAGAAAGGACCCAAATTAATAAAATCATGAATGAAATAGGGGAGATCACAAATGTAAATACAAACAATTATAAGATATAACAATTATAAGTATAAACACAAACAATTATAAGAACATATTATGAGCAATTACACACCAGCAAATTGGACAATCTGGGAGAAATGGGTGCATTCTTAGAGATATATAAACTACCAAAACTGAACCAGGAAGAAATAGAAAACCTGAACAGACCCATAAACAGTAAGGAGATTGAAGCAGTCATCAAAAATCTCCCAAAAAACAAGAGCCCAGGGCCAGATGGCTTCCCAGGAGAATTCTACCAAACATTTAAAGAAGAATTAGTACCTATTCTCCTGAAATTGTTCCAAAAAATAGAAATGGAAGGAAAACTTACAAACTCATTTTATGAGGTCAGCATTACCTTGATCCCAAAACCAAAGACTCCAACATAAAGGAGAATTACAGGCCACTATCCTTGATGAACACGGATGCAAAAATTCTCACCAAAATACTAGCCAATAGGATCCACATTATGTTAAAAGGATTATTCACCATGACCAAGTGGGATTTATTCCTGGGCTGCAAGCTTGGTTCAACATCTGCAAATCAATCAATGTGATACAATACATTAATAAAAAAAAGGACAAGAACCATATGATACTCTCAACTGATGCTGAAAAAACATTTGACAAAGTACAGCATCCTTTCTTGATCAAAAGTCTTCACAGGGTAGGGATAAAGGGTACATACCTTGATATCATAAAAGCCATCTATGAAAAACCCACAGCAAATATCATTCTCAATGGGGAGAAACTGAGAGCTTTTCTCCTAAGGTCAACATGACAGGACTGTCCACTACCACCACTGCTATTCAACATAGTACTAGAAGTCCTAGCCTCAGTAATCAGACAACAAAAAGAAATAAAAGGCATCTGAATTGGCAAAGAAGTCAAACTCGTACTCTTTACAGATGATATGATGCTTTATGTTGAAAACCCAGAAGACTCCACTCCAAAACTGCTAGAACTCATACAGGAATTCAGTAAAGTGTCAGGATATAAAATCAAAGCACAGAAATCAGTTGCATTTCTATACACCAAGAGCAAGACAGAAGGAAGAGAAATTAAAGAACCAATCCCATTTACATTGCACCCAAAACCATTAGATACCTAGGAATAAGTCTAACCAAAGAGGTAAAGAATCAATACTCAGAAAACTATAGAGTACTCATGAAAGAAATTGAGGAAGACACAAAGGCACGGAAAAACGTTCCATGCTCATGAATGGGAAGAACAAATATTGTGAAAATATCTATGCTACCTCGAGCAATCTACACATTTAATGCAATTCCCATCAAAATACCATCAGGTTATTTTCAACGAAATGGAACAAAGAATCCTAAAATTTATATGGAACCAGAAAAGACCCCAAGCAGCCAGAGGAAGGTTGAAAAAGAAAGCCATAGTTGGCAGCATCACAATTCCAGACTTCAAGCTCTATTAAAAGCTGTAATCATCAAGACAGCATGGTACTGGCACAAAAACAGACACATAGTTCAATGGAACAGAATAGAGAGCCCAGAAATGGACCCTCAACTCTATGGTCAACGAATCTTTGGCAAAGCAGGAAAGAATGTCCAATGGAAAAAAGACAGTCTCTTCAACAAATGGTGTTGGGAACATTGAACGGCTTCATGCAGAGGAATGAAACTGGACCATTTCCTTACAGCACACACAAAAATAAACTCAAAATGGTTGAAAGACCTCAATGTGAGACAGGAACCCATGAAAATCCTTGAGGAGAACACAGGCAGCAATCTCTTCGACCTCTTCTTCCTAGAAACATTGCCAAAGCCAAGGGAAGCAAGGGCAAAAATGAACTATTGGGACTCCATCAAGATCAAAAGCTTTTGCATAGCAAAGGAAACAGTGAGCAAAACCAAAAGACGACCAACAGAATGGGAGAAGATATTTGCAAATGACATATCAGATAAAAGACTAGTATCCAAAATCTATAAAGAACTTATCAAACTCAACACCAAAGAACAAAAAATCCAATCAAGAAATGGGCAAATGACATGAACAGACATTTCTGCAAAGAAGACATCCAAATGGCCAACAGACACATGAAAAAGTGCTCCACATCACTCGGCATCAGGGAAATACAGCTCAAAACCACAGTGAGATACAACCTCACACCAATCAGAATGGCTAAAATTAACCAATCAGGAAACAACAGGTGTTGGTGAGGATGTGGAGAAAGGGGAACCATCTTACACTCTTGGTGGGAATGCAAGCTGGTGCAGCCACTCTGGAAAACAGTATGGAAGTTCCTCAAAAAGTTGAAAATAGAGTTAACCTATGACCCATCAATCACACTACTGGGTATTTACCCTAAGGATACAAATGTAGTGATCTGAAGGGGCACATGCACCCCAATATTTGTAGCAGCAATGTCCACAATAGCCAAACTATGGAAAGAACCTAGATGTCCATCAACAGATGAATGGATAAAGAAGATATTATATATATACATGGATATGTATGTATATATATATGGATATGTGTATGTGTGTATGTATAGATAGATAGATAGATAGATAGATAGATAGATAGATAGATGTGTGTGTGTGTATACTATGCAGTCATCAAAAAAGTGAAATCCTCCATTTGCAATAACAGGATGGAACTAGAGGGTATTATGCTAAGCGAAATAAGTCAACCAGAGAAAGACAATTATCATATCATCTCTCTGATATAAGGAATTTGAGAGGCAGGGTGGGGGTTTATGGAGGGAAGGGAGGGGAAAAATGAAACAAGATGGGACTGGGGAGGGAGACAAACCATAAGAGACTCTTAATCTCAAGAAACAAATTGAAGGTTGCTGGGTGGGGGAGATGGGGGAGGGATATGGTGGCTAGGTTATGTACATTGGAGCGGGTATGTGCTATAGTGAGTGCTGTGAGTTATGTAAGGCTGATGATTCACAGACCTGTACCCCTGAAGCAAATAATACATTATGTGTCAATATAAATAAATAAACTAATAAAAATAAACAAATAAAATAAATCAATAAGATAAGTGAAATAAAGCAGACAGAGAAAAGAAAAGGAAAAGTGAAGTCATTAAAATGATTTTCTTAATTACTTATCAAGGCCCTGAGGAAGTTAGTTTCATATGGATGACCTGCTGATCCTCAGAAGAATCCCCCCTGAGTCAAGTCTCAGAACCAGTCCAATATTGTGTCCACATTTGAGGTGGACATCAAGGGCCATCACAAGGTGAAAGCCATTCCCACATACATTAATGTCCTAGGGCTGCCATAAAAAATTCCATTAGATGGGTGGTTTAAAGCAACAGAAATTTATTCTATCGCATTTGAAGGCTAGAAGTAAAAAAAAAAAAAAAAAAAAAATCCAGTGGAGTAATGCTCCCTTTAGGGTCTCCAGGGGATCATCCATTCTTTGCTTCTTCCAGCTTCCGGTGGTTGTTGGCATTCCCTGACTTGTGACCACATCACTCCAATCTCTGTCTCTGTGGTCACGTTGCCTCCCTCTCTTCTGGCAGCACATCCTCTTCTGCCTCACACTTATGAGAACATTTGTCCTTGACTCACTGGGTAATCCAGGATGATGTCTTCATCTCAAGACCTTTCCATTAATTACATCAACAAAGACCATTTTTGCAAGTCAGGTAACATTCACAGGTTCTGGGGATTAAGATGTGGACATATATTTTGAGGGACCACCATTCAACTTACGTACTACCTTAACTTAGACTAAGTTCCAGCACCCATTCTCATTTCAGTCTCAAGTCCAACAATCACTAGTTACTGAAACTTGGGCAATCCCTCTCTCACCTTCCACCCCACTCAGTTCTTCATTTATAAAATGAAAATTATGGGCATATGTTAAGAATTAAACAAGTGGCAAATAAATCCAGCACTGTTGCTGGATGACGGACGGCAGTCCTTTCCCTTAATATTCAACCTCACACTTACAACAATTCTATGGGTTAAATACTAACCCCAATTTTTATATTAAAGACATTGAATATTTGGAGAAGTAACTTGGCCCCACCAACTCAGTTGGGTAGGAGTGGACCTGACTTTAAACCCCATAGCTCATTCTGCTACCCAGCCTCCCTACCTCTTTACCTTCTTAACTGTTCCAGGCCAATTCCAAAAGTATTCCCTGGTGCTAGATATAAAATGTTTTCCTTTTCTTCTTTAATTTTTTGAAATTTAATCTTGTTTTCATTTTAATTCCAGTTAGTTAACATACAGTGTAGTATTAGTTTCAGGTATACAATATAGTCTTTCACTGATGATTCACAGACCTGTACCCCTGAAGCAAATAATACATTATATGTTAATAAAAACAAATACAGTCTTCCAATACTTCCATACATCACCTGGGTACTCATCACAACAAGTGCACTCCTTTATCCCCAACATCTATTTCACCCATCCCTTTGCCCAGCTCTCCTGTGTAACCATCAGTTTGTTCTCTGTAGTTAAGAGTCTGTTTCTTATGGATAAAAGACCTCAACTTGAGGTAGGACTCTATCAAAATCCTAGAGGAGAACATAGGGAGTAACCTCTTCAACATCGGCCACACCAACTTTTTTCAAGACGTGTCTCCAAAGGCAAAGGAAACAAAAGCGAAAATGAACTTTTGGGACTTCACCAAGATAAAAAGCTTCTGCACAACAAAGGAAACAGACAACAAAACAAAGAGGCAACCCACAGAATGGGAGAAGATATTCACAAATGACATTAAAGGCAAAGGGCTGATATCCAAGATCTATAATGAACTCCTCAAACTCAACACACACAAAACAGAATATCATGTCAAAAGATGGGCAGAAGTCATGAACAGACACTTCTCCAAAGAAGACATACAAATGGCCAACAGACACATGAAAAAATGTTCATCATCATTAGCCATCAGGGAAATTCAAATCAAAACCACATTGAGATACCATCTCACACCAGTTAGAATGACCAAAATTAACAAGACAAGAAGTAACAAGTGTTGGAGAGGATGTGGAGAAAGGGGAACCCTCTTACACTGTTGGTGGGAGTGCAAGCTGATGCAGCCACTTTGGAAAACGTGTGAAGATTCCTTAAGAAATTAAAAAATGAGCTACCCTATGACCCTGCAATTGCATTATTGGGTATTTAGCCCAAAGATACAGTTGTAGTGAAAAGAATGGCCATATGTACCTTTGTTCATAGCAGCAATGGTCACAATCACCGGACTGTTGAAAGAGTCAAGATGCTCTTCAACAGACGAATGGATGAAGAAGATATTACCCATATATACAATGGAATATTACACCTCCATCAGAAAGGATGAAAACCCAACTTTTATTTCAACATGGGCGGGACTGGAGAAGATTATGCTGAGAGAAATAAGTCAAGCAGAGAAAGTCAATTATCATATGGTTTCACTTACTTGAGGAACATAAGGAATAACATGGAGGATGTTAGGAGAAGGAAGTAAAAGTGACTTGGGGAAAATCAGATGGGGATATGAACCATGACAGACTGTGGACTCTGAGAAATAAACTGAGGGTTTGTCCTAAATAAACTTAGGACAAAGTCATATTTGAAGATAAGTTTCATTCTTTCACAGTTTGCCAGTTTTGCCTTTTTTCATAACAGAGTCAGATTTTCAGTTCTTCTCATGTTCAGTCCTGAGGGGATGGGCGAGCCTGGTGGTGGGTATTAAGCAGGGCATGTATTGCATGGAGCACTGGGCGTGGTGCATAAAAATGAATCTTGGAACACTGAAAAAATGAAATTAAATTTTTAAAAAAGAGTCTGTTTCTCATTTTCTCTCTCTCTCTCTCTTTTCCCTGTGCTCATTTGTTTTGCTTCTTAAATGCCATGTCTGAGTAAAATCGTATAGTATTTGTCGTTCTCTGACTTACTTTGCTTAGGTCAATACTCTCTAGTTCCACCCATGTCTCCACAAATGGCAAGATTTCATCCTTTTTTATGGCTGAATAATATTCCATTACATAGATAAATACAACATCCTCTTTATCCATTCATCAATCAATGGACACTTGGGTTGCTTTCATATCTTGGCTATTGTAAATAATGCTGCTGTAAACATAGGGGTGCATGTATCCCTTTGAATTAGTGGTTTTGTGGTTTTTGGATAAATACCCAGTAGTGCAATTCCTGGATCATAGGGTAGTTCTATTTTTAACTTTTCATCTATCCCTCTTGTAATTCATGGCATTAATTTCCACCTTGCTTCCCCATAAGATCAGAAATCTGTTAGACTAGAGTTCTCAAAGTCCTGAATATTTTTTGTTCTTGTCTGACATAAGTAACCCTTTGCCTGACATTTGGGGGAAAGGTAACTTATTACACCAAAAAAAAAAAAAAAAAAAAAAAGGATGTTTGTTCCCTAAGACCTCTTTATTGAAGATGACCCTCTATTGTGACTATAGAATCTAGGGATCTTTTGTAGGTATACACTTGGGTCAACCCATGGCTATCCCATCCGTGAACTAAATCTGAAAGAATATTCATATAAGTTATACAGATAGGAATAATTCCAAATATTTACATTCTCAGAAAGTATACCCAAATTTCCTATAACTAATTATGCTTGATAGTAGATATGGCTTAGCCACTCTATCCTCTAAATTCTTGAAAAGTGATTTTCCCAGTCCCAGGAGATGGAGAAGTTATAGCTGAACATTATAACCATTATAGTGAGGTCAACGCCTCATAACAAACCTACGTAACAACTTAGACAAAACAAAGTTGAAGGGCTTTCGTGGCCCACAAAAAGGATATCTTCTTAGTGGTGACTATGATGAACTTGCCAAATGACTTCCATTTAGCAACCAGGTGGAGCCATGTAGAATCAAGAACTTGGCAGAGTTTTCAAGTGAGACTGGGCACTCGCAACCATCTCTTTGTAAGACTCCGAAGAACTAACTTTATTTACTAGAGAGGTCTTAGGACAAAGTCATATTTGAAGATAAGTTTCATTCTTTCACAGTTTGCCAGTTTTGCCTTTTCTCATAACAGATTTAGATTTTCAGTTCTTCTCATGTTCAGTCCTGTTTCTATAATCATTTTTTGCAATGAATATAACTGTGTTGTTTTATTATTTGTCACTAACCCTCGGTTGGTGACTTTTTTTCCCCAAGATGACGATGCTGCTTATGAAATGACACCTGTATCAACTTCTACTATGATTTAATTGAAATAATACTCTGTTTTCTTCCCCTTCTATGTACATGGAAGTACATGTACTTCCCAACTACTCTGTATTTGGACACACTGTCGGACTAGTTCTGACCAATGAATGTAAGCAGAAATAACATGTGTCATTTCAAGGTTGAGGTGATGAAAGGCCCATTTTGATGTTCCTGTTTCTCTCTTCTGACACATAATCCAGATGGTATAGCTACAAGATGGAGAAGCATCCATCAGCCAAGATCCCTGAGTGACTTTGTGTAGCACAACCTCTCGCACAAACCCCTCTGGACATGTAGTATAAGCAAGAAATAAACCTTTATTGTTTAAGCTCCCCAAATTAGGAAGTCATCCACAATGTATGACATTGCCCGTCATACATTGTGGATGACTAGTATAAATCAACATCCGTGTGTGTGTGTGTGTGACCCATGTGTGTTAGGGTTTTGCCAAGTTCTGATTAGTTGAGTTAGTTTCCATCCCAATTAGCATAAAATCAGTCAATGATTCTAATTCATATGAGGGTAGGTTATAACCGTAATGATCTTGTGATGGAGTAATATCGAGAGCATTTATAATTTATGTAGCATATAATAGCTTTTATTTGTTCTAGATAAATCAATGACAGTATCCGTTTCAACTGATTCTGTAGATGAAATATCCCAAAACACACTTCTCTCTGCTGAATCTGCTGAAAGTAAAAGTATATTTATGCCTACACTTATATTGAATAGTTTATGTAAACTACACTTGTCTAGATGAATCAAGAACATGTTAGCGAATTCCTAAGTGGGTTGAAAAGTGTTTGGAGTAGTTTATGGATCTTCAAAATGATGTATGGCTTACCCTCATGGTACATGTATCGTTTTAATGGAATCAGTTTCCAGATCCCCAACTTCCATAGACACTCAATCTTAACACTGGTTGGAGGACAGTGTGGGGCAGAGGCTGGAGGCTGCCTGCCACTTTCCCTTTCTCTTCTGATCTTTCACAGCCATCCTTTTCCCATGCCACAGAAGAAAGGCACACCTTCACACCTTCACACACACACACACACGCACAAACACACAACATGCACACATCTTCCATGGTCCATTTCCCTGAGAGGTGAGTACCACCAGGGAACTTAAGGAGATATTTGAAATACTGGTCTCCAGAAAGCCTCCTTTAATTGGACATCATACCCCTGCAGCCATCCATCTTTGTAAGAGATATATTTGGAATAATATTTAATTTTTATATTAATAATTACTGTATTCATCATTATTTCATTTAAGGGTTAAAAGCCAAAATTTATAAAGAATTTATACAACTAAACACCAAAAAACCCCAAATAATCCAGTTAAAAATGGGCAGAGGACCCAAATAGATATTTTTCCAGAGAAGACATATAGATGCCTGACAGACACATGAAAAGATGCCCAACATCACTAATCATCAGAGAAATGCAAATTAAAACCACAATAAGATATCACTTTACATGCAACAGAATGGCTAAAATAAAAAACCACAACAAATAAGTGTTGGTGAGTATGTGGAGAAAAAGGACCCCTCTTGCACTGTCAGTAGGGATGCAAACTGGTACAGCCACTGTGGAGGCTTTTGAAGGTTCCTCAAAAAATAAAACTAGAATTACTATATGATCCAGTAATTCCACTACTGGGTATTTACTCAAAGAAAACAAAAGCTCTAGTTCAAAAAGATATGCCCCCTATGTTTATTGCAGCAGTATTCACGGTAGGCAAGAGATGGAAGCCAGCCAAGTGTCCATCTGTAGATGAATGGATAAAGATGTGAGATATATATATATATATATATATATATATATGTATATATATATATATATGAATATTACTCAGCCATTGGAAGAATGAAATCTTGCCATTTGCAACAATGTGGATATAATACTCAGTGTAATGAGTCAGTCAAAGAAAGAAAAACACCATATGGTTTCATATGTGGAATTTAAGAAACAAAACAAATGAACAAACAAAGGAAAAAAGAGACAAATAAAAAAACACTCTTAAGTATAGAAAACCAACCGGTAGTTGCCAGAGGGGAGGTAGGTGGGGGGATGGGTGGAATAAACAGAGGAAACAAAAAGTACACTTATCTTGATGAGTCCTGAGAAATGTATAGAATTGCTGAATCACTATATCATGCCCCTGAAACTAATGTAACACTGTATGTTAATTACACTTGAATTTTTTTTAAAAAGCTCATAATACGCTTACATTGTTTTGCTCAATTGTATATTAATAATATTTGTGATGATAATTCAACACAGAAGAAACTTGTAGCACCAAGACTTATAGTCACAGGAAATTTTTTAAAATTTAAATTTAAATGTATATACCTCTTTGCTGCAGAGTACTATGATTGTGTCATCAATGAAAGACTTCTCAGCATAAAAAATATATTGCATCAAGGTAAACTTTTATGGAGGAAATGGAATGGAAATACGTTTCTAAGGTGAAAAAGAGACGATGCAAAATCTTTGTTTAAAAAAAGATCTTTTAGGGGCGCCTGGGTGGCTCAGTGGGTTAAGCCGCTGCCTTCGGTTCAGGTCATAATCTCGGGATCCTGGGATCGAGTCCCGCATCGGGCTCTCTGCTCAGCAGGGGCCTGCTTCCCTCTCTCTCTCTGCCTGCCTCTCTATCTACTTGTGATCTCTCTCTGTCAAATAAATAAAATTAAAAAAAGATCTTTTATATAATATTTTTGAATGGATAATAGAAGGTTTCAAATAGCAATGGTGTTTATATTCCATTGGAAACTTTTTAAAGAGGGATGCAGCAATTTTATTTTATTTTAAACTGTCAAGATCTACAAAGCACCAGAAATTGCATCATTTACAACCATTTAAACTTATCATGAAAATTTTTGGATATGAACTTGAAAAATGTATAATGAGGCACATACTTTTTCAAAACACTTTCTGGGGGATATGCAAGAAAAACAGGGTAGAGACTCCTCGTTCAGTACAGGCTGAGACCCTGGGAGGCCCAAGCGGGGCAGCCAGTTGAAGGGTTGGGCTGTTCTCTGGGCATTGGCACACACAGCTCTTGGGAAGGACACCAGGCTCTCGGTGTGTAAGCACATGTTTGTGAAACAAATTAGCATCTCTGATTTCTCATTCTCACTCCATCCTCTATCCCCAATATGATCTCGAGCAATTTGCCTCCCTTCTCAAGGTTTTTAATCTTGAGATGCTTAGAGAAAGAAATGCTAAGTGTCATGTGGTCATGTCTTTGGTTATCCCAGGGAGTATAGAGAACATCCTCTGGAAGATGACAATCCAAACACCCTCAAGGAGCCTTCCTGACCCCAGATTATTTGTATTTTATTCCATGACAGAATTGTTCAGTTTTCAAGTGTGTTTTTAATCCATAAAAACCCCACAGAGCAGACCCTGGAACTTCACTCCCTGTTCTACCCTTTCCACAACTTGAGATTGGATTTTCTCAGGCTCAGAAGAAATTCTCTCTGTTCTGGCCTTCAGTCAGGATTTATTGAACACATCTGAATCTGCCATGTTTTCATTTACAGTCTAGGAGGCAAGAGAGTTAGGTATTAGAATGAACTCTGGGTTCAAAGCTTATATCTATTCCTACCTGGTTGTATAACTTCCACCAAGTCTCCTATGTTATTTGAGTATCAGTTTCCTCAACCACAAACTGGGAAACCCCTAAGGAGAGGAGTTTCAGTATAAAACAAAACATTAATATGAAAATGTGTGGTGAGTCAAAGTAGAAAAATAATGGGGTATTTATTACTAGGAAAATTGATTTATTTTATTTATTCATTTATTTTAAACAGGATCCATGCGCAGTGTGAAGCCCAGCACAGGACTTGAACTTGAGACCCTGAGATTAAGACCTGAGCTGAGATCAAGAGTCAGACAGACACTCAACCAACTGAGCCATCCAGTGCCCCAGGAAGGTGGAATTTTAAATCATTTTTTACAATCTCTGGTGACACCAAGTAATCCCTTCTGGTCCAATCTAACTATCATTAAGCACAATTCCAGTTCTTTTTGGTTTTTTGTCTTTTAACCCTTTTATGGAAAAAGGAAACAGTTGGCCATCACCTCTTTTTTTTTAATCTTTTTAAAAAAATTTATTTATTTATTTTCAGCGTAACAGTACTCATTGTTTTTGCACCACACCCAGTGCTCCATGCAATACGTGCCCTCTCTATTACCCTCCACCTGGTTCCCCAACCTCCCACCCCCCGCCCCTTCAAAACCCTCAGGTTCTTTTTCAGAGTCCATAGTCTCTCATGGTTCATCTCCCCTTCCAATTTCCCACAACTCCCTTCTCCTCTCCATCTCCCCATGTCCTCCATGTTCTTTGTTATGCTTCACAAATAAGTGAAACCATATGATACTTGACTCTCTCTGCTTGACTAATTTCGCTCAGCATAATCTCTTCCAGTCCCGTCCATGTTGATACAAAAATTGGGTATTCATCCTTTCTGATGGAGACATAATACTCCATTGTGTATACGTACCACATCTTCCTTATCCATTTGTCCGTTGAAGGGCATCTTGGTTCTTTGGACAGTTTGGCCACCGTGGCCATTGCTGCTATAAACACTGGGGTACAGATGGCTCTTCTTTTCACTACATCTGTATCTTTGGGGTAAATACCCAGTAGTGCAATTTCAGGGTCATAGGGAAGCTCTATTTTTAATTTCTTGAGGAATCTCCACACTGTTCTCCAGAGTGGCTGCACCAACTTGCATTCCCACCAACAGTGTAAGAGGGTTCCCCTTTCTCCACAACCTCTCCAACACACATTGTTTCCTGTCTTGCTAATTTTGGCCATTCTAACTGGTGTAAGGTGATATCTCAATTCCACCGGTATTTTTCAAAGAGCTGGAGCAAATAATCCTAAAATTTGTATGGAATCAGAAGAGACCCCGAATTGCTAAAGAAATGTTGAAAAACAAAAACAAAACTGGTGGCATCACGTTACCTGATTTCAAGTTTTATTACAAAGCTGTGATCACCAAGGCGGCGTGGTACTGGCATAAAAACAGACACATAGACCAGTGGAACAGAGTGGAGAGCCCAGATATGGACCCTCAACTCTATGGTCAAATAATCTTCGAAAAAACAGGAAAAAGTATACAATGGAAAAAAGACAGTCTCTTCAATAAATGGTGCTGGGAAAACTGGACAGCTAGTCAGAATGGCTAAAATTAACAAGTCAGGAAATGACAGATGCTGGCGAGGATGTGGAGAAAGGGGAACCCTCCTCCACTGTTGGTGGGAATGCAAGCTGGTGCAACCACTCTGGAAAACAGCATGGAGGTTCCTCAAAATGTTGAAAATAGAACTACCCTATGACCCAGCAATTGCAATACTGGGTATTTACCCTAAAGATACAAACATAGGGATCCGAAGGGGCACGTGTACCCAAATGTTTATAGCAGCAATGTCTACAATAGCCAAACTATGGAAAGAACCTAGATGTCCATCCACAGATGAATGGATAAAGAAGATGTGGTATATATACACAATGGAATACTATGCAGCCATCAAAAGAAATGAAATCTTGCCATTTGCGACGACGTGGATGGAACTAGAGCGTATCATGCTTAGTGAAATAAGTCAATCAGAGAAAGACAACTATCATATGATCTCCCTGATATGAGGACATGGAGAAGCAACATGGGGGGTTAGGGGGATAGGAGAAGAATAAATGAAACAAGATGGGATTGGGAGGGAGACAAACCATAAATGACTCTTAATCTCACAAAACAAACTGGGGGTTGCTGGGGGGAGGTGGGATTGGGAGAGGGGGAGGGAGCTATGGACATTGGGGAGGGTATGTGCTATCATGAGTGCTGTGAAGTGTGTAAACCTGGCGATTCACAGACCTATACCCCTGGGGATAAATATACATTATATGTTTATTGAAAAAAAAATTTGGAAGGGGAGGCGAACCATAAGAGACTATGGACTCTGAAAAACAACCTGAGGGTTTTGAAGGGTCAGGGGTGGGAGGTTGGGGGAACAGGTGGTGGGTAATGGGGAGGGCACGTTTTGCATGGAGCACTGGGTGTTGTGCAAAAAGAATGAATACTGTTACGCTGAAAAAATAAATAAAATGGAAAAAAAAAGAATAAAAGAGTCCTTGGTGGGTATTAAGGAGAGCACATATTGCGTGGAGCACTGGGTGTGTTACATAAACAATGAATCTTGGAATACTGAAAAAATAAAATAAAATTAAGATGTTAAAAAAAAACTGGACAGCTATATGTAGAAGAATGAAACTCGACCATTCTCTTACACTGTACACAATGATAAACTCGAAATGGATAAAAGACCTCAACGTGAGACAGGAATCCATCAGAATCCTAGAGGAGAACACAGGCAGTAATCTCTTTGATATCAGCCACAGCAACTTCTTTCAAGATATGTCTCCAAAGGCAAAGGAAACAAAAGCAAAAAGGAACTTTTGGGAATTCATCAAGATCAAAAGCTTCTGCACAACAAAGGAAACAGTCAACAAAACAAAAAGGCAACCCATGGAATGGGAGAAGATTTTTGCAAATGACAGTACAGACAAAAGGTTGATATCCAGGATCTATAAAGAACTCCTCAAACTCAACACACACAAAACAGATAATCCTATCAAAAAATGGGCAGAAGATATGAACAGACACTTCTCCAATGAAGACATACAAATGGCTATCAGACACATGAAAAAATGCTCATCATCACTAGCCATCAGGGAGATTCAAATTAAAACCACATTGAGATATCACCTTACACCAGTTAGAATGGCCATCACCTCTTATGTAAGATCTTGTTCATTATCTATTTGAAGAGAAGATATTTGGAACCAATTCTTCAGCACCAGAAGTCAAGAGTATTCAGTATCTCCACACTACCCAGCCTACACTTAGACTTTGATAACCAAATTCTGCCAAATTTTTCATGAAAGGCAAATTCAATTCTAACAGTTTTATCCCAATAACCATTTTCTGCTTGAAAATTTCCCTTAAGACTCTGAAGGCAAATCCTGTAAGGGGAATAGTTAGATTAACTACATTATTTGCTGTCAAGTTTATGCATTTAGCTAAGGTCCCATCAAGATGGAGTTTGCACAGATGGCAGAGCAAGCTCCATTTCCTGGGACTGATCAGTGTTACAGAAGTTTGGTAAGCATGGGGCTTAAAACATTTCCTATTATGCAAACTACTCATTTAAGCAATAGTCAATAGTTTTTTTATAGTCTAGTTTTTCAAATACCCAAATTATAAATGTTGGGAAAAAATAAAAAGATGGAGTTTAAGTGTCCAACCTCAAGAACAAAACAAAACAAAAACAAAAACTGCTAGTTAACCCTCTCCTTCTGAAGTCATGCAGTGAGACTCCACTGTATAGGAAAGTAGCATGTGGGTGGCAAAAAGTTAAATGAAGAGGGGATGACTTGAAAGAGAAATCTGGTGCTGTCATACCTTGAGCAAAGTGACCAAGTAGACAAATTGGTCTCTGCCATTCTACACCTCTGGGCATAAATCCTACCATATCAACATTCCCCATCTCCAGGAGCACTGTTTGAACCACATGGTCATCAACACCTACATGATGTTCTATGGAAATTCAAGGTCTGTACTCCTCCACATAGACACAGGGATCACAGGGATGTCCCCTGCTGCTTACAGGGCCTCATAATCTAGAATCATCACCAATACTTTCTCTCTCACATCCAAGATGCCATCCCCCATCCTTGGCATCTGTCTGGTACTTGTCTGGCATCTGTCTAAAATCCTTTGCATCCTATAAGATGCAGCCTGAAGCCTCCCCAGACCTGTTCAGCTGGACGAGACTCCTCTTCCTCTGTCCACCACAAAACCTTTCAGTTATCCCTATCAGAGCACCAGTTATATTGTTAATTATTATTTGTTTATTTGAGTTATTTGTTTACCTCCTGTCTCTTTGACTAGACTTTGAGCAAGAGCAAGGCAAGAGCCATGTCTTACTTGCCTTTAAGTTTCCATTCCCAAGAATAGTGTTTGGTTCATAGTAAGTGTTTAAGAAACATTTGTAATGTTTCTTAATGTAATGTTGAATGTAAGGATGATTGTTCTATCAATCTCTGGATGTGGTAGGGAGTTCATCCAAAGGAATATATTGCTAATGGTGCAATTTCAGGTATGTTGCGGGCTGGTAGAGGAGATATTTTAGGACCAGGAGACCTGCCCTACTTCCCTCAATCATTTCACAAAAGTATCTACATGAAAGGCTGGCCTTGAGCTGGTAGCTAATGTTCCCGACAAAGCTCCCTGGTAGGTTACCCACAGAGATTAGTTGAAAGAGAAATTGCTTCACTTGTCCTCTCATCATTGTTTAATGGGCTACCTAGCTAAAAAGACCCTCTTCTAGGGATCTGGGACTCTGCGTGCAAGTTTTGACTCTTATTTTTCTAGTACAAGGCCCCTGTTACATGCAAGGGGTTGACTATTGGCCCCAGAGACCATCACTCGCAGCATCCGTCTTTTGCAATTTCCTACCTATAAAAGCTGTGTTTACTTACATAACATTTGCAATCCCTGAATTTGCCAGTGTCCCATCTGTAACACCTGGGCTTATCCATTTCCTTTTCCCAGCATCTGTCTTTTACCAGCACATACTGACAAAATTCATGTTTAGGGATTTCACCTCTGAAAATGTTTGGGCCTAGGACAGTCAGGGAGTTGCTGTGATGTTGGATTGCGTCTCCAGGATGTGACTTAAATGAGAGACAAATCAGACCAAGCAATAAAAAGGGAGAATATCATGCAAGTCAGATCTGTTCCTACAGCAACTGGAAAGAAAATGGACACAAAAACATATTAGCAGTCATCACATGTCAAAGCTGCCTGGCAAACTACTAGCATGCTGTAAAGCATGGGTCCAGTTAGCGCCAGGAATCTTAGCTCAACAATTCTCTTCTTTTTTCTTTTTTCTTTCTTTCTTTCTTTTTTTTAATAAGTAACCTCTAGGCCCATCGTGGAGCTCAAGCTCACAACGCCAAGATCTAGAGTCACATGCTCTACCAACTGAGCCAGCCAGGTGCCCCAAGAATTCGCTTATGTTTCTTTGGCTTATCAAAACCCTCCTAACATCCATTGTTTATTTTTAAACCTGGACTTTGTATCTTAAGTGGTCAAGTACATCAAAATAATACAGATAAGAAAGAAGTATCTGAGATGCAGCACCAAGAACATAGCACCTGTGAGCAATAATGAGGACTTACCAGTCTGAGAAGGCTTAAGGGTCATCATTTCAGTAAGGGTCAGTCTGTTATGTAGTTAAGTGGTGGCCCACGAGGGTCAAGTGAGTGATTAAGAAAGTCACCCTGTCCCCCAGATACCTATAGTCTCCATCAGAGTGCCACAGTGACTCAATTTCTATGAACAGAAATATAATCTTTAGGTTAAATAGTGATTTGTTCAATATCCAATTTTATTTTAATTTTTTTGAGAGAGAGAGCCCATGCCCACATGCATGGAGTGACGGGCAGAGGGAGAGGGAGAGAGAGAGAAAAAATCTTAAGCAGGCTCCACGCCCAGCACGGAGCCCGAGATCATGACCAGAGTGGTAATCAAGTCTGTCACTTAACTGACTGAGTCACCCAGGCACACCAAGTATCCTATTTTAGAGTACTGTATCCCAGTGAAAAAGAACTCTTCCAGGGGCCTGAGTGGCTCAGTTAGTTAAGTAATGGATTCTTGATTTTGGCTCAGATCATGATCTCAGGGTCTAGGGATCGAGCCCCATGCTAGGCTCCACGTTCAGAGGGGAGTCTAATTGTATTCTCTCTCTCCCTCACCCTTTACCTCTCCCCTCTAAAATAAATAAATAAATCTTAAAAAAAAAGAACTCTTCAAGTTTCAAAGTAGCCAATAATTAATATGAAGTATTTTCTCATGTCTCTTTTGTTCTTTATGTAAGAGACCTGGGTCATACTGAGTGTACAGTCTTTGTTATTATTTGTCTCTCTGGTTTTTTTGTGGAGGGAGGTGGGGGGTCTGAGAAGGAGGGGATGAGAGTGGAAGGGAATAGAGGGAGAAGGAAGCTTGAATGAGAAAAAGGACTATCAAAAAGTAGACTGGCGGACCTAAAGGAGAACTGCTTCACAGTTTTGCCTGGGATCAATGTGCTGAGAATCCACTGGAAGGACCTTACTTTCCAGTGTTCCTCAAATTTTACTATACATAAGAACCAGCTGCGGATCTTGTTAAAATACAGCCTGATTACATAGCTCTGGGTGGAGCCTGAGAGCCTGAATTTCTCTTACAAGCTCCTAGGGGAAGCTGATGCTGCCAGTCTCGAGCCTAGAGAAATGGAAGGCTACACAGAAGGCTCAGGTATTTTCAAAACTTTGTGCTGTTCATCAGGTAAGGAATGGTTAGCATCTTGAGCTAATTTAAATTCTTCCCTGATTTTTCTGTACAACAGTAAGAACTAGTTCTTCAATACACCCCCCACGTAATCTGCGCACACGCCGCATCCCAGGAGACTCAGATCCAGGTAGGACCATCCTGCCCTTTATCTCCCCTTCAGAGGCCCCAAGGCAATTTTTTGTGTGCAATTTTTTTACTTTGTTTTGTTTTGTTTTTAGAGCAGTTTTAGGTTTACTGTAAATTTTAGAGGAAGACAGAGATTTTTTTTTTCCCATATACCAACCCCCTCACCCATGCACTCTTACCACTATTATCAACATTCTTCACCAGAATGGTATATCTTTTACCAAGGATGAACCTATATTGACACAGCATAATTACCCCAACTCCATAGTTTACATAAGAGGTCATTCTCAGTATTGTACATTCACTGGGTTTGGACAAATGTTTAATGACTATATCCATCATTATAATATCAAAAGTGTATTTCCCAAAATCCTCTTTGTTCACCTGTTCATCTCTTCCCCACTCCAACCACTGATCTTTTTATTGCCTCTATCATTCTGCCTTTTCCAGATGTTACATAGTTGGAATCATACAGTGCGCAGCCATCTAAGTAAGCTACAACTTTGAACAAACAATTTCAAGACTGAGTTGGGTCTTTGATACACTTTAACTCCCAGCTAAAGCTGAAATGCTAATACAAGAATGGCTGTCAGCAGACAGCGAGTCCAGTGCTGTGTTTATAAAAGCAATAAAAGCAAGAGAAAGTCTGCAATCTCACATTTACATTTACAGAAGATTAAGATTCCTCGCATGCCTACCCAACAACGAATTCTTTATTTCTGTATCCTTTCAAAGACCTTGAGGAGGTAAGAGTATACTGGTGAATGCCGGTTAATCTGTCTCATGATGTGATCCTCTCATTGGCTAAAGACGCATTCACTCCTACAGACTGACAGTCCCCAACTTGAGATGGTCAACTTCAGATTTTTTTTTTTTACTTTAGGAAGATGCAAAAGTGATATGCATTCATAGAAACTGTACTTTGAATTTTGGATTTTGAATTTCGAATTTTGGATCTTTTCATGGGCTAGCAGTATGCAGTATGATCCTCTCTCTTGTGATGTGACGCAGCAGCAGTGAGCCTCGGCTCCCAGTCAGTCTCATGATCACAGGGTCAACCACTGATACACTTATCAGTGTTTTCTACCCTTACAACTACCCTTTCTCAACCACAATGGCACCCTTCAGTGCCATTTTCAATACATTACAGGAAATATTCAGCACCTTATTAGAAACTAGGCTTTGTATTAGATAGCTTTGCCTAACTGTAGGCTACTCTATGTGTTCTGAGAATGTTTAAGGTAGGCTAGGCTAAGCTATCATGTTTGGGAGGTTAGGTGTATTAAATGCATTATGGTATTTTCACCTTACAATAGATTTATCAGGACACGGTCCCATCATAATTTAAGGAAGATCTGCACAGATGAGACTGGAAGCTTAGCGAGCTTGGCTGGTAGAACTTTGCCTGGGATAAATTGCACCTGACAACTCTTCCCTAAAGTGAGCTAACTACTACCAGCCTTAAGCAAGCTGTCCTCTGGACATGCTTACCAAAGATAGCAGACAAGAACGTTCTGAAAAAAAAAGGGGGGAAAGAAGTAAACTTTGTCTTCAGCATCCTCTTGCTTTCTGTGTGGGAGCCTTTGTCTTTGTTCTTGGCAAACCTCCATCCTCAGACATCCAGAATCCTCCCATACTAACCGCCGCCTCTCTGCGTCAGACAGTGAGTCTGCGACAGCTCCTTCCTCAGGTCCGTAAAGAGTTACATGATAATGGCTTAAGGTATCATCCTTCCTAGAGCAGTGACTTGTTAAAGATAGGAAAGTGTGGGCAAGGTGAATTTCTAGCCTACTATACAACAGCCCTCCTCTGGGTGTTCCCTTGTTCAGCTGTCAGGGGCTAGAGGCTGGTGCAGTGCCCACAGAATGTGACTCTGGATGACTAGAGGGCTTACCCTGCAGTGACCCTCAACAGTCCAACTCTGAGTGGCGGCAGCCCCTTCATTGTCCATTCCTGCCTAGAGTCTCACTCTATGTCGCTAACGGAAAGGCGGCTTTCTGGACTTGGTCTGTGTGGCATCATTTCAAATTTCAGCTACAAGCTTTTCAGGCAAAAAAGCATTATTTTTTCCACAGAGTATTAAATCACATGGGATACCTGTGCAGCACTTTTAGTTTGAGATGTCACAGCTTTTAGAGACAGAAGACTCCTTGGAAATCAGCCTTACTTCAACCCTCATGTTTAGGAATAAAAAACAAATAAACCCCAAAGAAGGGTGTTAAAATAGAATGGATGATTCCCAAGGCTGCAAAATTAGGACCAGAATCCTCCCCTCCCCTAAAGCAGAAGATCCACAGCATCTACCCTCAAGGAACAAGACTTAAATCACAACCAAAGAGATTTAGATGCAGCATAAAGAAGAACTTGCTGGTAATGGAGATGATTAAATACTAGAACAGACAGCCACAGGGAATTGTGAAATCGTCCTCCCCAGAGATCTTTTAAAATAGGACAGTTAACCATCTGTCTGAGATGGTTTAAGTACAGTCCTGCCTTGGACGTAGGAAAATAATGAGATGATCCCCTCACCTGTCACATTTTGGGGTTCTGTAGTCACACCTGGATATAGAGGCACACATCATGGGGATCCCAGGTTGAATCTGGACTGTGCCCCCCACTGGGATTCAGATGTGTCCAAGTTTTTGAGAAGGTAGAAGGCCCACAGTGCTCTGTCTGCATGAGGTGGAAAAGTGTCTGCGTGGAAGAGATTTGTGCTGGGGTTTCTGGGTGAAAATAAGGGAGTTGGGAGAAATAGAGATGTCAATTTCCAATTTCTCCCCCTCTTCCCCTCTGACCCCCTATAATACCACCCTGCCCACTCCCCACCATATGAGTCTAATGAACTGCAGCTGATGCCAGCAGAACCAAGGGACTTCAAGAAACAGAGGGACACAAGCAGCCGTGATTTTTTTCCCAGTGACAAAGCATAAGAAAGAATGCCCCCCTCATTTCTGTGGAAAAATTCAGAACGGCTCGGACCTAGTGAAAATTTCAGGGCAAAGGGCCCCTTTGCAGGACTTTAACGTGCAAGTTTTGGAGCAGCAGGGGACATTGTCTTGGAACAGACCTGAGCATCATCTCCAACAGGTCACCAGCACCAGTCAAGGCCAGGGGCGACCCAACCCTGCAGGGGCGCAGAGATCCACCTCGACCAGCAGGGGGCGCCCGCACCTGAAGTGCACGGCTGGGCTTGCCTTTCCTGATCCAGGCCATAGTTTTCTCAAGCCTCCAAGGCTTTTACATGTGCTGTTTTCTCTGCCTAGACTTCTTTCTCTTCTTCACCCCCTCCCCTTGCTAGCTCCTGAGTTGTTTCCACTTAGTGGCTTTTGGTATCCCTCAGCATCTTGTAATTCCCTAATTATACTTACATGTAGAATTAAAATCACCTGTTCACACATCTCTCTGACTTTTCTGGTCTGCAGACTCCTTGAGGAGAGGGACTCCATGTTATTCATCACCATATTAGCACTCAGAAAAATATTTGTTGAGTAAGTGAATGAATGCATGCATGAATGAATGTGAAACTACAAGCTTTAATAACACTAGATGACACAATTAGTCCTTATTTCTAAGTAAATGGCTATTGGTCCAGCATACTACACTGACCTTCTTTTAGCTTGTATGTTTGGGGGTTTACTTTACACAGACTAATATAATAAGAAGGACCATTAGGAGTCATCTGGAGACTCCTTCTTATAATATTCAATAACCCTCACGGTACCCTCAACATCAGTCCCTCAGCCTGTGCCTGAAGACCTCCTAACAACCAGAAACTCAGGTGCAGCTGGGCTATCCATTTCACCTCTGACTCTGAGAAATTTCTTCCAAATGTTGAGTTGACTCTCTCTTCCTCTGGTGTCTTCCGTGGGGCCCTGGCATCACGCAGAGAAAGTGTACTGTCTTCCACGTACCAGGGAGCAATGAAAGATAGGACCTGGCCTGTGGAGCTAGAAGGACTTGGACGTGAATCTTAACTGTGCTACTTACCTAGTGTGGGAGTCTGGGTAAGTCGTTGAAGCTCTCCAGTTTTCTCATCCATACCCAACTGGACTGTCACAAGGACTAAGACTAATTAACACCTTCCAAAGGTCTGAGACAGAGCAGATTTTCCAAATGTGATTCTATTATAATTAATAAGCATTAGAATATAGATCATTAATATGGAGCAATAATATAGATAATATATTAAATAATATATACAATCTTCCTCCCTCCTCCATCAATCTTTTGTTCACTAAGCCAAAACAGAAGCTAATTTCACGTCCTCTGCCATCCTCATCGCTTCCTCTATCAGTGCTCCTCTCAAATGGGCTACAGACTTGAGCTATCACCCAGAACAGTGACAAGGGCAGCACAAACCATCACCACCTTCATGTTGGACATTATACTTCTATTCATGGTGCCTATGGTTTCTTCAGCTTCTTTGGCAACCTCATCTTCCATAGTTCCTGGGCATTTTAGCCATGTCACTCTCCAGTCTGTGGCAAGATGACTGCTGGAGATTTGACTGTGGGGGCGAGGGCTGTGTGTGTGTGGGGGGGAGAACTATAATTTTGTTGTTGTTGTTGTCATCTGTTTTAGCATGAGATTGCTAGGAAAGGTTTACCCTTAGAAATAGAGCATGAGTAACACTTGGGGCCCTGGAGATAATGCCCCTAACCCCTCAAGGACAGTAAGATCCCCGGAGACAGCGTAAGAGGGTGCCAATAAAGCTCTATTTTCCAGGAAAGACGGTATAGTCAGGCTTTTGTATTTTTTTAAGGAATAAAGTAGCCTGTATTTGGAAGGGAAAGGGAATCCATGTTCTGGGTTCCAGAGGTGTCAGGGGCCTGAGCCCCATGCAGAATTCCAGGACAGATGTGCAGCCCAGACAGCATCTGCTTGTGCGAGTGAGTGCGATGTGGCCCCTGTGTCAGGAGCAGAAGGAGGAGTCAGCTGGACAGGAGAACGAGGCTCCACTTGTGGGAGGGGCTGCCCACATGTGCCCCAGGATTCCTCATAAGTCAAAGACTGGGGATCCCATGCACCCCCTCTCTAGAGGCAGCCTGGATCAATGGGACACCCTCATGGAGGGCTCAGCTACACCACTGTGCCAACCTCGGTGCCATAGTTCTGGCTTGGCATTTTCTTCCACTACACCCACCTTCAGTTTAATTTTTTAAAGATTTTATTTATTTATTTGACAGAGAGAGATCACAAGTAGACAGAGAGGCAGGCAGAGAGAGAGAGAGGGAAGCAGGCTCCCTGCTGAGCAGAGAGCCTGATGTGGGACTCGATCCCAGGACCCTGAGATCATGACCTGAGCCGAAGGCAGCGGCTTAACCCACTGAGCCACCCAGGCGCCCCCCCCCCCCCCCCCCGCACCTTCAGTTTAAAACTGTTTTGATCAGATTGGCCAACCCTTCATCTGTCATAAGACCCCTCCCCCAAAAGTAAACACTGTCGGCAGGGGCGGGGGGAGGTGTTTTATCGGGAGGGAGATTCTCTCCCTTTCCTGATTTGTGTTATTATTTCCAGCACAAGGACTTCAGCTATTGTTAAATCAGAACCTAGTTCTATAAATACTTCTGATTTGAAAAGCCACATTCACTTTCACTACTTCAAAATCCAAGCCCGAGATGGCAGCAACATCTCGTGGATATAGAACATGCAGAAAACATGGCAATTGTTAGCACAACCACCCCATGCTCTGAGCTGCCTGTCCATAATTCAGAGGACAAGACAAGGTCACTAATAAACACCACTGAACTGTGTCTCCTTTCACAGCTCCTGCATAAAAATATTGCAGCCCCAATGAACACCAAAACAAATGTAATGGATCGGTTTAATTCACATCTGAACACCCACAAACACAGCTGCCTAATCACCTTGCTGTTTCCAGCAGGTTTGCGCGCTTGTCAATTATTCTGAAACATCAATTGTCCTAACTTTGACTTCATTTAAAGATGCACTTGGTAGGTTTAGTTAGTAAAGGAAGCAAAACCAGGATGCTAAGTCATTTAAAAAAAAAAAAAAATCCAGGGGCGCCTGGGTGGCTCAGTGGGTTAAAGCCTCTGCCTTCGGCTCAGGTCATGATTTCCAGAGTCCTGGGATCGAGCCCCGCGTCGGGCTCTCTGCTCAGCGGGGAGCCTGCTTCCTCCTCTCTCTCTCTTCTCTGCCTGCCTCTCTGCCTACTTGTGATCTCTCTCTGTCAAATAAATAAATAAAATCTTGAAAAAAAAGAAAAGAAAAAAAATCCTTTTCAAGAGCATCAGAGTCCATTCTCAATGTGTGCCGCCGATAAGCACGAACTTGAGCCTTCTCCTGCGCCAGGGGAGGCCCAAGATGTGGAAGGTGACAGGTTGATGTTTGTGTTGGGGACTGTCTGTGACACTGATGCTGGTGGGATCAGTTATGCTGGTGGGATCAGCTGGTGGGATCAGCTGCATTATGACACAGACGCCAGATGAAACCTGGCTCTGGGAAAGGACCCACACAGAGAGGGATGGGTGATTGAGATGGCAGGAATTTCCCCCCAGTGATGCCCCAAGCATGCCCTCCAACTTCAGCTACCAGGACTCCATCACACAGTGCTCCTCACTCAAAGAACTTGCAGCAAGGAGGGGGTCCAGATGGGAGCTAGGGGTTCTACCTTCTTATCCCACAAAATACTCGCACATACACAGAAAGAGAAACCATTTGCTCCAGGATAAAGACATAGCAAACAAACAGGACAATTACATATTCTTGGTGAGACTAAACACAAGGGCCTTTCTCCTCTGAGCCTGTCATTGTTCACACTCAGGGCCTCTCAGGAAGGGATGAGTAGGACTTGAGCTCTTCAAGGGAATTTTTAAAAAGAAGATCAGAAGAAAAGAAAACCACTGAGCCATCTATATTCCAAATGGTACCAAAAAATTTTTTAGCCATGTAAGAAAATCTAAGGAGATATTAAAGCTTGTTTACCACAGAGACAGAATAAACTTCCACAAACTCTGGAACCTTCAGAATGTAGGAGAGAAAAGAGGCTTCCTTATGGCTCTATCAGCCAAGCATCTGACTCTTGATTTCAGCTCAGGTCATGATCTCAGGGTTGTGGGATCGAGCCCCACGTTGGGCTCCCAGCTCAGCAGGGAGGTGGAGAGCCCACTTGAGGATTCTCTCCCTGCCCCTCTCTCCGCCCCTCCCCCCTCTCTAAAATAAATAAATCTTTAAAAAGAAAAGATACAGGGGGGAAATGAAAGGGGGACATTTTGTCTTTGATAAGGAAATTGACACTAGGACAAAAGAGAAACCACCAAGAGGTAAAATTTATGTCCAACAATAAAGTTTTATGAAAACAAATCATTCTATAAAAGATAGTAATACTTACTGAGCACCTCTGTGGGACATGTTCCTTTAAACCTTTTATGTACAACAACTCAGAGAATCCTCACAACCACCCTGCAGGGCCTGGACAGCTTCCAGCCCTAGGTCGTAGGTGAGGAAACTGCGCAGGAAGTGACAGCTGGGATCACAAGCGAGGTGACTTTCAGGCTAGAGGCCACACTCTTCCTGATTGTGCTGCCTCCAATGCTGAGCTGAGACTGCAGTAAAGCCTGGCATCCTGCTGATTCCATCCAGAAAGGGAAAGCAGAGCCATGCCTGGGTTGGTCAAGATCGCCCTGGCCAGGCCACGGTCACGAAGTTTCACTAGGTTTTTGGGTTCCCAGCCGTGCCTGCCTACTGGGAGAACATAAGCAGCTTGTGCCTGGAACCCCCTCCAGAGGTGCTGATTTAGTCAGTTGGGAGAGCAGCTTGGGCATTGGGATTTGTAAGTCTCCCCAGGGATTCTGTTGTGCATCCAGAACCTTGGCTCTGGGGAAAGGGGAAGCAAGAGAGAAAAAGAGGCAGAGACTCCAGCAGACTTATTTTCCAGCTTTACATCCATAGAAAATAAGGGTGGGAGGAAGGCCTGCATGACTCAGTAGGTTAAGCGTCTGCCTTTGGCTCAGGTCATGATCCCAGAGTTCTGGACTGAGCCACACATCCGGCTTCCTGCTCAGCAGGGAGCCTGCTTCTCCCTCTGCCCCTCACACCGCACATGTCTTCTCTCTCTCAAGTAAATAAATAAATTTTTTAAAAAATAAAAAAGAAAGAAAAGGAAAGAAGGGTGGAAATAAAAAGAAACGTATTCTTCTATCTTCTTCTGCCCAAAGACATGGGACAAGGAAAGAATGATGAGAGGCAGGAAAGCATTGTCTCCCAAATGGCTCAGCATGGAGAACTCAGCTCAACTCCATATTCACCTGTGTGCTAAGGAACCCGGCCCACCACTAGCCGGCTCAAGCTCAGCTGGACACCAGAAGATTCAGGGAAGGGAAAGCATGGAGAAACTCTTGAGATCCCCCCTACTGAGATCATAGTGATGAGAAAGAATCTGAGTTGGAACCCTAAGAGAGTGAAGAGGTGTCTGAACGTTTGGATATTCCAGTTTTGATGACGAGGAGAGGGTCTGCCCAGTGGGTGAACGAGGAATGGTCATGGGTAGTTACACAACAGGGTCTTTGCCACAGCAGAACAAAGTCTCATTAGCAACTCATGTTAGGAGACCTATGACAAGGTCCAGGCTTCTCTGTCCCTCCTTAATCAGCGATAAAACCTTTTATCCTGTCTTGCTTTGCAGCAGCAAGTACACACCTATGGGTTCTTGCCCATCACAGGGAACAGATGAGAAGGTCAAAGAGGTCAGGACAAAGCTTGCTTCTGCTTTGGAATCTAAACTCATGGGCAGTGTCCCAACCTGCTGTTGGTGTTCTTGCTGAATGCCTAACTCACCTATGGCATAAAAGTCTACATTTGATTCTTTCTGCCTCGGCTACTCTGAGTTCAGCTTCTCTGAGTGGACATGCACGGTGTCTGGGCCTACAGGTTGGCTTGCACACAGCTTCAGACCTGTGGAGCGTGGCCTTGTGCTGGTTTACGCTCTGCTGCTCATCAGATCCCTGGCCGCCCTCCCTGGCCCCTTCCAGGGAGCTGTGCCTGCTGTGGCCCATGTCTGTCCTCTGGAAATATGAGCACAAATCATCCCATCAACAAGACAGATGCAACTTCCCAAGCACCTAAGGGAACAGGACACAGGCCCCTGCATGCAGACAGAAGGCAGACCCCAGGGCATACCTGAGATTCATGGAGAAGGACCAGAGCAGGAAAGCTAACTAGCGTGGGATCAGGAAAAGGAGACTGCTGCTTTCCTCCCCGTGGCCCAAATAAAGACTGAAACCATAAAATCTGGCTTGAAAATTACGTTTTTGGCAAAATAATCTATGAAGTTCTTGGTTCCCGAGAGTGAGGAAATGATAACAAAAGACATCTACGTTGGGCAAGATTTTATCTTGACAATGTTCCTTTAACTGATGTAAAATGTGATGAAATTGACTGTAATTGATTCCAAGGAAGGATGCCAGGGATTCTTCCGCATTAGATCCAACATTTAAAATAGGAATTATTGAGCCTGATTAGTATGGTGATGTTGTTTTTTAAATCCCCTAGAGTTTAGATGTTCATCCTTACAGACAAGGAACTCACCTGGTTAGCAAATAGCACACCTCAATATCATGATATGACACTGACTCACTGCTCTGGTGATCTGCATTATGGCATTGTTGCCAAGAACCAATGGGCCAACATGTTAGCTGGTTCTCCTTTGAGGCCAGGACAACAAGCTGGCAGAACTGACCTTGATGGGGTGGGGGTGGGGATCCTCTCCACAGCCAACCTCAGTATCATCGGGGGGCTGAATTGTCCAAGCCCTGAAGTCTGTTCCTTCTTCACAGCAGAGCTGCCAGCCTGGTCCTCAGAATTCACAAATACCTGGGCACAAGCACGTGTCTAAATATCAGGCAGGGGCACCTCACAGATAGACTCTAGATAGGATAATAGTTGGTGGGTACCTGGGTGACTGAGTCGGTGAAGTGTCTGCCTTTGGCTCAGGTCATGATCCCAAGGTCCTGGGATCGAGTCCCATGTCAGGGTTCCTGCTCAGCAGGGAGTCTGCTTCTCTGTCCCTCCCCTGGCTTTTGCTCTCACTCTCTCTCTCTTTTGCAAATAAATAAATAACATCTTTTTAAAAAAATAAAATAAATATATTTTTTTAAAAGGTTAACCATTGGGATGCCTGGGTGGCTCAGTGGGTTAAAGCCTCTGCCTTCGGCTCAGGTCATGATCCCAGGGTCCTGGGATCAAGCCCCGCATCGGGCTCTCTGCTCAGCAGGGAGCCTGCTTCCTCCTCTCTCTCTGCCTGCCTCTCTGCCTACTTGTGATCTCTGTCAAATAAATAAATAAAATCTTAGAAAAAAAAATAAATAAAAGGTTAACCATTGGTGAGCTTTCTCTGCCCTTGGGCTTCTGTCCTGAGAAACCAGGGACAGGTTGTTAGTAAGAAAGGGACCACAGTATAGTGTCTTATTAATGATGGAGGTTTGGAGTGGAGGGGGAAAAAAACAGAAAACTGTGCTTCCTTCAGTTAGCCTCACTTGAGGGGGATGCTGGGAGATGAATGGGAGAATGGGATCCTTTTGCCAAAATGCAGCATAAAAACCACAGAGAGGGAGGAAATCCTGATGCATGCTACAACGTGGATGAACGTTTAAAGCATTAGGCAAGTGAAATCAGCCAGATATAAAAGTTCACATATTGCCTGATTCCATTTATCTGAAAAATCCAGTCCAGGTAAATCTGTAAAGACAGAAAGTGGATTAGAAGTTAACAAGAGCTGGGAGGAGGGAGGAATGGGGAATGACTTCTCAGAGGGTATGGGGTTTCCAACAGGAGTGATGCAAATGCTTGGTGTCCAGATAGAAGTGTTGGTGGCTCAACATTTTGAATGTATGTAACACCATTGGATGGCACAGTATAAACTGGTTGATTTTATGTTAAGTGAATTTTACCTCAATAAGAAACAGTTTTTCTAAGTGCAACATAAACATAGTGATGCAAAGAATAAGAAGTGGTTTTAGGACAGACCGCAGGCTCCCCAAGATTGTGTCAAATGTCACAATTTGGAAAATCCCAGAAGACTGGGCATGTCATTTCTGATCACAGGGGGCCTCAGCTCTCACACAGTTACCTATAGCATAAAACAAGCTTCCAGTCCAAATAGCCTACAATCCTACAATCCTATCACTCCTCCCACCAGGAGGGAACACACACCCACAAACGAGGTCATCCTCAGCACCAGATGTCATGGGATCAACAGGTTACAAGGCATCCAAGGCAAAGTTACAGAAAGCCCAGGATTCAAAGAGCCGGTGATATAAACTTTTAAATAAAAACTAACGTTTATTGAGTATTAACTCCTTGCCACGTGCTGTTGACAGTACTTGTGCAGGCCCTGACTTACTTCATCCCCAGGACAGCTGTCTCACAGTTGAAGAAGCAGAGCATGAGGGAGGTTAAGGAGCTGATGCAAGCTCAGAGAGCTAACAAGAGTGGAGAAGAGATGCGAGCCCAGACAGTCCAAATCCAGCACCTATGTGTTTAACCTTTGTGCTCTATGGCCTCTCCATAGGCAGAATCTAATTTCTTTTAGGCTCTGGTTTAGCTGTAAGGTTGGTGCTAATAGACCCATGCTGGTCCTGGCTGCGCCGAGGAATCCAGGAGTCCTTAGGAAAAGTAAAGAGCACTGGACAGTTAAACAAGACATCAGTGCTTTAGATCCATCTTGGTCATTGCCCTTGTGACTGTGCACAGTTAGTACAATCTCTCTGGCCCTTAATATCCTCTTCTGTAAAACTGAGAAGTTGGGCTAGATCAAGCTTTCCAATCATTTAAGCAGCAGAACTCATTCTTAGAATGAAACTTACTTAGAAGGCCAGTATACAAGTCAGATAAAAGTGTGGAGCTATTCTGGATGAACGTGGTGGAAGAAGACTGCAGGGCCTCTCGCCGTGTCCCAAGCAGTTCCTGAGACACTTTCTTGGAACCCCTGTGACCCTGTGGGACACATTTTGAGATCCACTTGAATAGAAACCCATGCGGTTCTTTTGAAACTAAAACCTAAAAATCTTAATTTCAATACTGCATCCTTAGGCATTCTTTAACACGGTGGGGAAGATTAGAATATTCTAGAAACTCTAGAAACTTTGCTTGAAGATATTTGTTTGGATTGGCGTCCATGTACAGAGTTGGTGAAGATTTCAGGTAAGAAGGGCAAGCCAATATAAAAATGTTCAAAACCTCAGCTTTCCAAGGAGCTCTGCATCCCTTTTAACCAACTGCTAAATGTTACCAGCCCAACGGACCCCTCTAGGGAGACAAGCTGTTCAATTCGGAATCTGTGTGTTTTGTCTAAATAGTCTCAAATTATGAAGCTAAATCATTTGTTAGAGTTTTACATCAATCGAGGCAGTACCGCTTCATTCTTCATAAAACTTGATCCTGACATCAGGCCGGATCCCTGCAATTAAACTTGGTCAGTGAATAATCCAGCAAGACATGTCAGGAGAGTCTGAGCCTCTCATAGTCATTCTGGAAAGATCAGCTGCCAGAGACCTCCAGGGAAGGGAACTTCTGCTGCAAACATCCTCGCTCAAGTCAGCCCCTCTCACTCCACAGGCATTTATAAATTCCAGTTTGCTGCAGTGCCTGGAAGAGGTTATATAAGAGGTTCTGGTGCAGTGTTCAAGGCAGACGGCTACCTATAACTCAGAGGCCAAGACAAACAGAAATATATTAATAGCAGCCGTAACATAAAGCTAATTTATTTTCAGTATCTGGGAGCTAAGGGGATCAGCAGATAAACTGTTAAGCATTTAAGCATTAGAGCACAGGAGCTTAACAAATGGGGCGGGGGGAGCAGGAGAGGGATGGAGAGGAGAAAGATTGCTCTCCTTCAGAAACAATGCAGCATCTGAACCAATTAAGTTAGAAACAATTATGTGGTTATGGGCAACACCAGACAAAAAGGAAAAGACACGTTCCTAAACCTCCTTGCTCTGCCATTGGGTGGAATATACTACCCCAGGGACAAAGCATGTCTTAATACCAGAAGAGAGATTATACTAGGAAACATTTTCTTTTTCTTAACCCCTCCTCCCCTAACATCGTGGTTTGGATTGCTGGCCTGACAGCAGGAAACAAACAACCAACCAAAACCACACTGTTTGAATTTAATAAAACATCACAGCACCTTTCTTTGGGGACGGCAGGAAAGAATTAGGAGGCTATTTCTCTGCTCTTTTTTTTTTAACCCATAAAATCTAAAGTAAAAAATATTTTGTAGTTTTTGTTTTTCTTTTAAAACATAGCAGGGAATACATTTTGATTATGTACTCCCAGAATGTGTACTGTGCCCTCCCCAAAATATCACAAAGGGTACTTAATGAGAAAATAGTCTGACCACCAAACAGGCTGATCATCAACATCACAAAATATTGTACTTGTGCGGTAAGCGCACATGAAAGCCTTAAAATCAATGATAAAAAATGATATCAATATCGTTTAAATCTTAGTCATTAACAGCAAAAATTAAATATTCACCAAAGTCCACATCCCTTGTGCAGTGTTTAAAAGTCAGTTGATATTTATCAGCTACGAGGTAAGACATGGCTTCTGCAGAGACGTGAAGACTTCTGGCACCTGTAGCTTCCTCCACATCCTCACGTCTCCCAGATGTGTTTCCTTCATTCATTCCTAGCGTCTCCTCACCCCTTCTTGCCAGTGCTACCCTCCAGCAGGAATTTGTATCGAACCGATCCACCTGTCCCTGGTCTTACTCCCACCCCAATCCATTTTTCACACTGAATCCAACATCATCATTCCAGTGTACAGATGTGACCACGCCACTCCCTTCCTTAAGAGTTTCCAGGGGTCCCCATTCCCTACAAGATAATCCAAACGCTTTAGCAGAGCCCCTAAGTACTTCATCATCTTGCCCAACTCAGCTTTTCAGCATTTTCTCCTGCTCCTCTTCTCTTTTGCCCACGCAAACACACACAGCCCTCCAACTCCCACCTCCTTAAAGCCGTGGAACGTAGCCAGTTACGCTCATGTGTCAGTCAGCCACAACTGTTACTCCTCTCCCATCTGATAGGCCATTAGAAATGTCAGCTCCTTCATGAAACTTTCCAACATTTCTAGGCAGTTGGTTTTCTTATCTTTCAAAGCATTTGCACATATGTCTACTAGTAATCATTTGTTCTGTTTTTGTTTCCAGGAACTGCCTTCCCTCCTGAGTTTTCTTTCTCATTTTTTTTTAAGGATTTCATCTATTTATCCGACAGAGAGTGAGCGAGCACAAGCAGCAGGAGCAGCAGGCAAAGGGAGAAGCAGCTCCCCGCTGAGCAAGAAGCCACACATGGGACTCCATCCCAGGACCCTGGGATCATGACATGAACAGAAAGCAGATGCTTAACTGACTGAGCCACCCAGACACCCCCTCCTGAGTTTTCTTCCATAGGTGCTACGACAGGGATTGTTCGTCTTTGCATAACCAGTGCCTTGCACAGTACAGGGTGCAGGGCAGACCCCAATAAATGACTATAAATGACTGTTAAAGTAAAAGAATTCAAGGTTTACAACCTACATGAGAAAGGAAGACAAAAATATGTGAAATTTAAATACTTCACAATAGAGATCAGTGGTAGTGTGAGTCAACTGATACAAGAAATATGAGGGGAAAACAGCAAGTGTCAAAAAACTCGGAGGCCGTTATTTCCCAGGAGGGCTTCTCCACAGAGGAGGTATCTGAGTCTCCAGTGGAGAGCAGGATTTGAATCAGAATACAGAAGACAGAACTGCATTCTAGGAGGCTGGAATGTGAGAGAAAAAAAGAAAAGCAGGAAGAAGGCTCTGCCTTGTTCTGAGGCTAAAAAGAAAGAATCCAAGAACCACTTTGGAGGATTCGAGTAAACTCGTCCTCAACAAGAAATTGCCTGCCCCTCCACTGTGCCGAACGTAGAGCTGGGATGGGAAGAGCATATGGCCACATTCACTTCTAGAGTCCCTGTGCACCCCCACAATGCCCCTTGTCACTTGCCTATGAGCTGTTGGCCTAGGACGGGGGGTGGGGTCACACAGCACTGCCCCCACTCTGCTGAGACCCTGCTGTCTGGGGTCAGCATTCACAGGTGTTACACGGAGCACGAACCCACAGAACGTGTCATACTTCCACTCTGACTGTAAGTAGGAAGTAATTCTTCCCACCAAAAGGGACCTGCTTACCTTCCCTACAGAGAGAGAGACACAAATCCCACAGAGATGCAGAGACTCCAAACTGGAACATCTAGAAGCTGCAGCGTTTTGTAGAGGGCATTAGAAGTGAGTGTCTGTAGAAACCAGTGCTTAGAGACTACACTTTGACAGGTGCATAAATGAAGACCAAGTGCTAGTAAGATGCATCATAAAGGAAGAAGATGACTTTCCAGCGTAGTCTAAACAAGAAGCCTGCAGGGAATGCTGGGGAGACCTAGATCGGTCCAGTAGGAGATCATGCTGCAGGCTTGCACCAGCTCCTTGGAGGACTGCTGGTGCCCGCTTTAGTCTTTCTAATTCACCACAGATGAGAGCATATACTAAAGCACAGAGAGATCTCCTGACAGGTCAGGAGACCAGATGCTCCCAGCAGAATTTTGGTTCATCTTAATCAAATCCCAAGAGAAAAACAACATGTCAGAGACAGCTACTTATCTGCCAATATCCATTGGCCCATATCCCACGTGGCTGCCCAGAATAAAGATGACATTCCCCTCTTCCAACAGACGAAGTTCTCCCGGTGGGGCTGCAAGGGGGTGTGATGGCTGCAGTTTACTTGCAGCTCCCCTTCTTTCATTCTGTTGCCAGGACCATGAATACACTAGGGAAGCATCTTGGGTCATGCAGCTGAAGGCAAAGGTCTAAGTGCGGAGGTTAATCCAACGGAAAATAAGGGACTTGGGTGTCTGACACTGGGAGACCCCGGCTTGCTTGAGGGAGAATTAAATCTGCCTCCACTGATTTCACTGTGATGTGGGGTTGCTTTTCCAGCTGCTGAAACTCTATCCTATCTAAGAATATCCTCTATAAATACCTGGCCCAGCCAGATCCTGCCTGACTCCACTGCCCTAAGAGCAAAGTCTGGAAGGCCAGCCTCTGTGGAATTTTCTCCTGACGAGCCCATTTGCCAGCACATACCACTTTGATGCTGTACTCACAGTGCAATGAAGAAAAAGACTCAGAAAAGATGCCTTCATCAGTGGAAAGCCTATGTGCTTTGAGCCAGGAGACGGAAAACACAAGCTGAAAGTCTGTCTGTTCCCCAAACATGAAGCCTTATAAAAGTCCTGGGCTGGATAGGAAGAGCTGGACTTGGCAATAGCTTATAGCAACCCCTCACTGAATTGGAACAGGTAAAACTGGGCAGAAACCCAGTTTTCATAGTGAGGGCTCTCGGTACCTCCCTGCCACTTTGAAGGAATCCACAGTCGAAATGAAGACTAATGAGCAGTGAAACATCACATCAGGCAACCGATGTTAGAAAGAAGGTGTTGGCCGGATGTGTGTTATTACGCATTGTTGGTCCTTTTTTCTAATTGGCATCACGGACTGAGCCACATTCACTTAGCCGCATTTTTGTTAAACTGGATTTACTAAGACAACTGGAAGCAGATAGCAGGAGCGCTGACGTGACCTCTTCCAGCTGACCTTTCCTGGAACAGTTACTGAAAGACCCAGCTGCAGTTCCACGTCCCACCTCTGCCCGGTCTTGTGAAGTCTGCCTTCCTGGCATTTACGGCCAGCGGAGGAGGGAATGAGGAGAGCCGAGAGCTCCCACGTGAGCCAAAAGGACGAAGCTCTCCCTCAGCAGGTGGAAGTTTCTCCCAGGGAAACCCTGGAGGCTCGCTGTTCCTGTCAACTACTATAATGTGCCCATAAATTTCATTTGACAGAAAACATGATGTCAAAGGAGTAGAAAGTTACCAAAACCAAAAATGTAAACGCATCCTGGCCGGAATTCAGTGCAGCCTCCGTGCCTAGCATTGAAGCTACAAGAAAGAACCCATGCCTGCATTCGTCACCCAGACCACAGAGGCTGCCCACGGGGGCTCTCCAAGGCAGTGAGATCGGGGCAGAATGGGGAATGGGTTCTCCAGGTTTCTGCAAAACATTCTACATTCTAACCTTCAGAACTATAGAACGCTAGATGCACCACACCACCAAAAAAAAGGGGGGGGTGGTTTATTTGTCAGCTTGATTCTTTTTTTCTTTTTTCTTTTCTTTTCTTTTCTTTTTTTTCCAGCTTGATTATTTCAATGGTGGGCTCAGAACCAGTTTATTTTCAGGGCTCAGTGTAAGATGATATTACAGGGCTCCCTGTTTCCAATATATTAGGATTGTTTTTAGGATTTATTTATTTATTTTAGAGAGAGAGCATGCTGGCGCAAGTGCCCAAGTGGGGAACGGGCAGAGGAGAAAGAGAATCCTAAGCAGAGCATCAAACCAAGCTCAGAGCCCCTCCAAGGGGAAATGTACAAGTTGCAGATCCATGAAGCCAGCCCTGGGTAGACCCCACCTTCCATAACATTCTCTTTTTATACCAGGCAGAGTGGTTTATTTATTGGGTGTTCTAGATCTGGATCCAAGCTGCTTGTATGTAAATCCCAACTCCTCTGTCTATAAGCTGGGTGACCCTGAACCAATTATTCAGGCTCTCTGAGCCTCAACTCATTAAGATAGAAATAATAGCATAGCAAATGATACATATAAAGTTCCTGGCATATAAACACCCAATCAGCTATTATCAGCTATTATTATTATTATTATTATTATAACCTAGGAGGAAGCCAGTTGATTGAGAAATGTTCTGAATGACAGTGATTAGGGAGGATCTGTGAACTCAGTATCTAGGAATAATTTTACTGGGGAAAAAATAGTCAACGTGTGGCTATTTCTGTATTTACCCTAGGAACTATTCTGTATTTACCCTAGGGACTATCCTGGGACTTGTTGTGTATGGCCTTACGAAGCCAGTTCCTGGCCAGTAAAGCAGCCATCTACGGGTTTCACACAAGGAAAAACTTTCTAATACACTACCTGTTGAGACTGTCTAATGAGTTCTCCATCTTCAAGGGCATTCAAGGAGGCTTAACAACCATCTTGTCAAGACACAGAGCAAATTTATGTATTAGGCAGATGGCATTCAAGTTCTCTTTCATTCCTGAGATGCTGTAGATTCAGTGTAGTTTCAGTGTTTCTATTCTGTAACTACAATGTCTAATTTTATTCCCTCCATGGCCTTCCACCAAATCAGCCCTTCTGTCTTCCCTTCTTTCCCCTTCAACCATTTCATTCCAGCCAAGTGTACTTATAGACTCAGGAAGCTTAAAGCATCTAGAATTTTTCTTCTCCTTTTCTACTGTATCTGTCTTAAGAAGTCTACCTTTTCCCATCCCCCAGTGCCTTCTATTTTTAATCCTTCATTCTGAAGTTAACTCCATGTAAATCGACCTCAGGAAACCTATCCTGATTAATGAGTTGGGAAGGAAGATGCAAGGAAGTAAAGGTGCAGAGCAGAGATTTGGAGAGAAGTCCAAGGCACCCCAACCAGCCCTCCCAAATTCAGTGAGCGACTCTGGGCAACTTATTTAATATTCCTGATCCTTGTTAATTTATCTGAAACATCTGGATAATACTAGCACCCACTCCACAGAGTTATTCTGAAATTTAAATCCTGCAATGCATGTAAAATACTTAGCATGGTATCTGGCATACAGAGAGTCCTCGGTGAAAGTTAGCAAGTATTTTTGTTGATGTCCATCAAAGGGCATTTACTGATGGGATTCTGTTCCTTCCTTTCCCTCAGCTTCCAAGAAAAGAGAGAGAAAGAGAGAGAGAGAGACTCTCTGAAAGAATCATATACCTTTTAATGTTTGTCTTTAGCACTGTTCCCAAGATTGCCACCATGTTCATGCCATGACGCTGTAGAGTGAGAAACATAACAAGAAATTTACCAAATGCTTCCTCTCTACGGAAAGTTAAAGAACATGAGAAATCAATAGAAACATAAAACCATCTACCATAGATATCTTAAGGATACCTTAAGGTGGTAAATGTGAAATATGTGTGGTTCCATAGTTCATTTCAAATAATATTTAACATAGTATGGGCACAAAACTGAAACAATCTGTGAGCAAATCTAACAATGCCCCTCACAAAAATAACATGTTATCTTAGAGGCCATCTGGATTCTACTTTCCATCCTCAAACATCTCAACCTCTGCTTTCCCCCTTCCTCCTTCCTTCCTACCAAACCATCCATTCTGCACCATTCTGGAGCAGTTAAAGACTCACACAGCTTAGAGCCCAAGAAATGACTCAGGGAGCCACGCCTTTTGACGTCTACTCTTCTCCCTTCAAGAACATCCATAGAAATCAGGAATCCCATCTCTTGTGATTTGAGAGTGACAAATTTTACTCCCACATCAGGCAATGTTAAAAGGAGGGTTATTTTTTTTTTTTTCGGTTAGGGACGGGAGTGCTGCTTTAGCTCGTTTCAGTTTATGTGCATTTTTGTAAGAGCAGCATTGGGAAAGAAAACCCAACATGATGGTGAGGCAAAAGCTCTATCTTTTGTTTTACCATCACAGTTTTACTCACATGTAAATTCTCATACTGTGCTTTTAAAATCAGATTTGCCATGTATTAAATTGAGTTCTGCATCTGCCAGGTATTGGTCAAACTGAACTGAGTTTTCTTCCCAAATTAGTTGAGTCATGCTTATTAAGATAGACCAAATTAGCTCTGTAAAATCAGCTGCTGCCTCGTGTAATGCCCAAGCTTGGCTACCTCTCAATTGATGGATCAAGGGTTTGCCCACAGTCTTGAATTTCATCTTCCCTCCCTCCCTCACTTTTACCCCAGCCATTTCTCCCCCTTCCCTTCTCCTATGAGTGGTATGCTGGAGCCAGCTTGTACCAGCTGGTGAGAGAAGATCGTTAAATCTTCCGAAATTTTGTGTACCAATTGTTAAACATAGCTTAAATTAAATAAGTTGCATTAAAAACAAAAGGGAGAGATAGTCAAAACCTCATTACTTCAGAACTCTTTACTACATTTTACCATTATCTTTGTTCTTGGCGTTATTACGTCTGTTAAACGGTGGAAACCATAGGCTACTGAGCACCTCTCCCCTACTCTGCAGCCAGTGACGTTAGCGTTGCTATGTGAAATCAAGTCAGGGTAAGATAGCTACAGCAGGGAAATCAGCAAATGCTGCAAATCAGCCTTCTATGTGTTGTTTTGTGCACAGTTTAGACCAGGAGTCTGCAAACTCTGGCCAGGGGCTTGATTTTGTATGGCTCTTGAGCAAAGAATGATTTTTATGTTTTAGAGGACTACTGTGAAAAGTATTCAGAACCTCACTTTGTGTTGGGTCAGTCTAGAAGGCAACCAAAGGTCTTTCTGATTTGTCATGCTGTGTCTTCCAGCCAAGATGTGAGCCTCCAGCTGGGCTCTTCTTGCTGTCTTCGACCTCCTTCTTGAGAGTGGTGAGTCTGGCGTTAGGACTTGACTGACAACTGAATTTCATGGAGCACGAGACAAATGAACCCAGTCATCTCGCCACCAGAGTCACATTAGCTCCACAGACCCAACAACAGTAAAAATACATTTTGATTACATGAAGCATTAGATAAGGCAAAAATTAAAAAAAAAAATCTTTACATCACAATGGTAAGTGGATATTTGGCAATTATCCAGGTAATTGGATCAGTGTAAGTAGCCAGACCATTCCTGTCCCCTCCCTCCAAAAAGTCTATTTGGGAGCTGAATGATCTACTTTGCCACAATTAACTGAATAATTACAGAATCTGCGTCCCTTTATTCTTTAAGGGCAAAAACCCACCTCTGTGTCATTCTGAAACCCATAAATGCTTGAGAGTTCTTGAAGGGGCTGTCTTCATTTAAAGACCAACTTATGGAATATCCACTGAATTCTTTAGATGTTTACCAAGATGGCAATTCAATTTCAAAGCTGAAAACCAGCAGAAGCAAAATATTTCCGTTGCTCTGACTCCTATTCCTTTCCCCTATGGGCCCAGGGTTTTGATACCTGGCATCAGAGTCCCACCATCCCAGTCTAATTTAGGCCCTTGATGTCATCTCTTCTCCCCAGTGGGTTATCTTGTCTCCAGCCCTACCCTTTTCCTACATTGCAGCCAGAATTATCTTTCTGCAAATCATATGTCACCTCTCTCTTCAACTGCAGCCTGTTGCCTAGAGAATAAACTCCCAATCCCAAAGTCTAAGGCATGTACAGAAGCCTCCTAAGCATGCAGCTCCAGTCTATCTAGAGTTGTATCCTTGATGAGTAAGAAGTTCCTTCATCAGTGGTTCCCAAACTTGAACATACGTTAACATCAGCTGAGAGCTCTTAAAACTCCTTATGCTTGGGTCACATACCTATCAATTAAATCAGAATATCTTGGGCTGAAGCCAGCATCTGACACCTTAAGTAACACCAGAATTGTAATAGTATTTTGGTCACCCAGATTGCCTGGAGGACCAGAAACTCTTCTTAGAACTGTACTTATTTATTTTTATAAATCTCTTGTCATAGTAAAGACAGTGTACAGTGATTTGTCTTCATGTATCTCCTCCATCAAACTTTAAGCCCTTGGAAAGTAGAGCCTGTTTTTAATTTTTGTTATATTGATGATATTTAGATAGTACTTGGCAACCTAATAGGAACATGACAAATGTTTGTCAAATCAAAGAACAAATGAATGGACAAATAAATAAATTATACCAGGTGGGAGACATTAAACAGAATGAGGTTTAAGAAGCTTAAAATAAGGAATACTCTTCCTCATTTGAGAAACAAGGCCATTCGTGTCGTTTTTTAATAAAGTGGATCGTTTAAAGGATGGAGCAGCCCCTTTGTCGCAGAATTGATCACCACAGGCCTTAATAAATGATCATGGTGGACAGAGCATTGCCTGGTCTAGTCCTGTTTTGTCATTACCGTTTTTATTGAGTACCTGATAGGTTTCAGGTGCTTTCCTCATATTTAATCCTCAACAACAACTGTCCAAAGTCAGATTCATTAGGAATCTCATTTTATAGAGAAGGAAACTGAGGTTGAAATGGGATGAGGAGTGACCCACACTGGCTGAGCCACATTCAAAACCAGGAAGCTTGTCCTTGGCACCGAGGCTGCCAACCAGGCTGTCCAGTGGCTCTTGAACCAGTCAGCAGTTAGACTCATTTTAAGGAGATTTACCAAGGCCCAACCGGAGAGTTTGATTAACTTGTCTGGATGAGCCCTGGCCACTGGTACTTCTTTTCAAATGCCTTCAAGCAGTTACGATGTGTAGCCAGGGTTGAGAATGTCTGCTCTAGACTCTCTCTACTCTAAGCTGATGTTACCTCACAAAGCTACTTCTTTAGTTTTCTTCCCTACAAAGAAGTGGCTGAAACTGCTTATCTTGGTGATAATTCAAGCTGGAATGTCTAGGAATTATCCCGGTTTGACTCTACACTCCAGAAGGGCAGGGCATGCTTGTCTTGTTCACTGTAGTCGTCTCAGCTCCCAGCCCTGTGCCTGTTCCTTTATAAGAGCCTACTAAATGTTCACTGAGCGAATAAATGATTACATGTAAAGGCTATCTGACAAATGAATACACCAATACTTGCCACCTAGTTCACAGGGAACTAGGGAGACAGGAGCTGCCCTACTTATTACAAGAGCTCTCACAGTTTAGACTAATAGTGGCTTATTTGGGTTAAATAAACATCTTTGTTTTCCTGACATTTTCTTGTTTTCTTATAAAGCCCATATAATTCTTAACAAAAGCAACTGAAACCAAACAATGGATTCAGTGTTTGCAGTTCTCTGAAGATGTACTAAAGCCCCCGGAGGCAGTGACCCCCGGAATGGCGTGAGCCAGGCTGGCTGGGGTCACAGGCACTGCTCCTAGGAGTCCGTAACAGTAGCGAAGGTCAAAGCCCTGTAGAAGGCTGCTTATTACCAACAGGAAATGTAGAAAACACCCTGCCCTTTAATCTTCAAATTACCTCAAGGGAAACAAAAAGCAATGCTCTCATCAGGCTTTATCCACAGAGGAAGCACAGCCTTCTTTGGACACTCCTGATTTTAAAGCCTCATAGGTTATGATTACATCAAAATACTTAAAGTGTTTCAAAGAGCTCTTTCAGGAATACACCAGTTACAAAACTAAATGTCATTATTCTCTATTACAAATAAGAAACACTGGTCTGGTTACCAAATGATTTCTCCCATAGTCTCAGAAATAGGAGAAAACCTATGGATGCTGATCCCTAAACCACAAGGCTAGTACCACTGTCAGCCTGCCTCACCTCCAAAGACAGTCAATACAGACCCCGAAAGCACTCAAGACCCCTTAGTACACCAGTGTGTAGATCTGAATTTGCATATATACTTCTCCCTGTCCCCAAGTTCCCAAGGACATCCTAGAAATAAATTAGGGGCCTGGCAATGGGGATATTGTTAAAAATTAAGAATCACAACCATTAGCAAACTAAGAAGGGGGAGAAGTAATTCTACACTTTGCATTAGTACATTTGTTTATCATATGCAAAGTGCCTTTATAAATAATAAAGCACTAATTTTCATTCTAGATGTGTGATTCTCTTGTCCAGGGCATAAATCTTGCTGTTATCAAAAGCAATGGCCAACCGTAAAACATTGATAGAGCCCCATCTTTGTACCAGACACTTTAGATTCTAAGCACTTCTCACGAATTATTTGATTTAGTTCTTGCAGCAACCTGAAGACGTGTGTGCTATTATTGTCTTTATTTTGTGGGTGAAGAAACTGAGACCCAGAGCTTAACAGAACCCCCAAGCTTACATAGCAAGGCGGAGACGAGACCAAGATTTAGATCTGGGAGTCTCTGACTCCAAAACTCACGTTCTTCTCATTATACTATATTTTCTTCAAAAAAGAAAGGCATTATGCTGCTATGACTGAATTAAATTCTCTGTAGTTCAGGGATATCGAAGGAATCCCAAACCCCAGAAAAATCAGTCAGTGAAACTTACTCAGAAATAGTTCTGGTCATTAAAGTTATCCCCAAAGTACAGGGCCAAAAATATCAGTGACTTAAACGACACTAGAATAGAAATACAGGTCAAATCCAATTACAGAGGATCTCAAGGGAACATCCAAGCTCTTATGGTATTCTGGAACTTTATTATATTAAACAGTGCCTGCTCGAACTACTAGAGGACTCACAGATCCTCCCTGCCTTTCTTCAAATACTTGTCTACACGTCACAGTTTAACCCTTGATTATATATTATGTTTTATTGTTCACCATTTTTTCACATATGCTTAGCTTTGTCTCCTTAACTAGATTCTAAGTTCCTTAAGAATAAAAGTGGGTCTCATTCTTTGTCACTCTTTCTAATTTATTATGGGCTGACATGTGCACAAACTGGGTGCCTACTGACATAAGTTACTTACTGATTTGTTTAACAAATATACCAGTGGTCAGCAAACTTTTTGAAAGGGAACTGAGAGTAAACATTTAGGCTTTGCAGGTCATCTGGTTCCCATTGCAGCCACTCAACTGTGCTGTTTTATTTTAGATGGCGTCTAGCAATACATTGAGCTTGATTGTGTCCCAATAAAACTTTATTTATAAAACAGGGAGAGGGCCAGATTTGGCCTATGGGCTTGTCAACCTAATGGAGAGTATATAAGATAGGCTTGAGGGGCCAGGTTGGGAGATGTTTTGAAATCTCAGCATTCTATCAGCAGCTTCTCTGCCTCCCCCTTGCCTCTAGCCCATTTTTAGAGTCCTAGCTCCTGACAAAGCCAAGTGTTTTTCCACAGCCTCTTACCTTGGACTTAAGTTTAGTTCAGCACAATATTTTGTTGTTCATTTTCCTTTGGGGCTTCACACATCAGTTTAAAAAGAGAAAAATCAATCACAAAGTGAAGAGTTGACATGGTAGCTTGCATTGATAATAAGTAACCAGAAAATTCTTCAAATGCATTCCATCTAGCAGTCCCTGATACTTTTTTTCTGATTGCTTCCCATAGACTGCCATGTAGATCATCAAGGTAACTTGAAATATGCATTTCACCTGAATTAAAAATCTGCAGAGAAAGCTGATCACCCCCGGCAATAGGGTCACCTAAAGGGTAGTCAGAATACACATCCCTTCCTCCCAGTAGTGACTGCTTCCCTCTGAGAACGAAAGAGAACCATGAATGAAGGAAGACACCCTTTCTCTTTCTTGATTTAAACATCCAGCCCTTAGTTTTGAAATAATGTTAATAAGTCCTTAACGGACTGCTATCTTGGCCTAATTTCAGTGTACATCAAACAGACTGGTCATTACTGTTTCTGGGCTCATCCACGTGTTTGTAAAGAGAGCTGCATTTGAGATGAATGGAGGTGGCTCCATAGAGAGCCATGCAGTCTAGAGTGGGGAGCACCATTCTAATTCAATCACTTTATTCCACCAAGAAGGCATGTGGCTTGCCTAGAACTGTGGACTCTACCCAAATCAAATAATCATAAGGTCGTCCTTCTTTGGTGTTGGTGCTGCTATGGTGACCCGGCTAGCCCCACACACAGCTAGGTAACGGGAGATGCAACTCAGTTTGCTGTCCTAATGCGAGATCCACCAGCAGTCCCCCACACCCTATTCTGTCCCAGGACAAAACTCTCTTATGTGAAATTGGCCACATTCAACAACAGCTTCCTGAATCATATGATGCAGAGCTGCCTGTGTTGGCAGAGACTGGGCGGGTGGTCTCTGCAACGCCCACCATCACTTCCACCGCACACTTGTAAAATGGGAAGATCTGTCTTCTGCAGTCTCAACGCGCCCTTTCCACATCTTGCTCTCCCTCCCTCTTAGCACTCAGGCGCTGAGACTCACAGATGTTAGTTACCACGGTGGTCTTGGTATTTAAAGCCTATAATCTCTTCATGTGGAATTAAAGGCACTTTCTCGAGTTTAGTATGTTCCAGGCATTAGGAAGCAACTGGGAAGACATGTTTCATGTAGAGGTCCTCTATGCCCATTAAACCTGACCCCTAACAATGAGGTAAAGTGAATAGGTTTAGTGCAACTGGCAGAGAGGCAAAGTGAGATTAGAATAGATTGGGTAAGTGTGGTCTCCCTACTCCAAAGAGCTCCAATGGCCCAGGTCTGCTCCAGGCCAGGTTGGCAGAGGCTTAATCCAGGCTGTGGCTGGGCCCAGATTGGAGAAACTCAAGCTTGAGCAAAAGCTCAACCAACAGGCCCCTTTCTTCCCCACACCTGCCCCTTCTCATTCTGCTCTAGGGCTCTCTGATGGCTGTTTCATACTTAACTGCTTTGCAGTCTTATGGAACACAGACCTCTATCTCCTATATTATTTCTTCCTCTGTTTGTGAAGTTTCTGATAAGCTCACATTCTCCATCTTATTAAAATCCTGGTAATGAACTGCCTGGGGAATTAGGGAGCTCCTTGTCACGCAGAACTTTGTTGAAATGAACTGAGTATTGGCTAGGTAATTGGACAAGAAGGATCCTTCTAGACTTCTGTTAGAAATAATAGTAACAGGGATGCCTGGGTGGTTCAGTTGGTTGAGCATCTTATCTTGGTTTCAGCTCAGGTCATCATCTTAGGGTCCTAGGCTAGGGCTCCACACTCAGATAGGAGTCTGCTTGTCTCCCTCTCTCTCTGCCCCTCCCCCTGCTCAAGCATGTGTGCTCTTTCTCTAAAATAAATAAATAAATCTTTTTTAAAAATATTAACAGTGTTGAAAATAATGCTAATGATGGTGTAGTAGTAGTAGTAATAATAATAGCTTTTTTCGTCTGCAGAACATTTGATAGATTGAAAATCTTTTTCGAGTATGCTTTCTAACTTGATCCCATTTATCCCACAAAATTGGTAAGACAGATATCAGTTAGTATCCTCGAGTTAAAGGTGAGGTCACTTGTTGAAATTCATATAGATAAAAAGAGGTTAGAGTAGTTCCCCTTTCCAAGGGGTGCCTCTTCCATTGCATATTGTTTTCTACCAAAGAAATGAACCATACCCTGAAAACAACTGATAACAAGCTTCAAACCATTTCCCACCACTAGGAGAAAGAGGGCTTTCTTTAATTCTTTATTTATAGCATCTTTTAGTACAAAATTCCTAGCAAAAAGGACGATTCATACAGGCAGCACAAGCAAACCATCAGAGGTTGTTTAAATCATTTTAGAATCACACACTCTTGGGGGCATCCTGAAAGCTGCTTTTTCCTCTCTATTCCAACACATTCTACTCTAGGAATAGAGTAGGAAATGCAAAACTTAGGGGACATTTACACAACAAAGAAAAGAGTAGTAAAGCAGACTGTATATTTATGTTTCAGATTATTATGCCATAAGAAGTCAGTTTATATTTGTATACAAGCACATATAGCTACAAAACCGAACATTTTTCAATGTTTCGATGATTATATCCCTATTTTCTTTTTTTTTTTAAAAGATTTTATTTATTTATTTGAGAGAGTGAGAGAGCATAAGAGGGGAGAAGGTTAGAGGGAGAAGCAGACCTCCCGTGGAGCAGGAAGCCCGATGTGGGACTCGATCCCGGGACTCCGTGATCATGACCCGAGCCGAAGGCAGCCGCTCAACCAACTGAGCCACCCAGCCTCCCCCTATTTTCAAATAACTGAAGTATACTATGTTCCCACAATTATCTTGGTGGATTGCGTGGTGAATTTTATCTTAATCATTGCAATGGTATAAAAAATCATAGACCTGGACATTATTTTTTTTTCATACTACAAATTTGTATTAAATTCTGGTATACAATTTTAAATACCAAGTGTTAACACACGTTTTATCTCGTAATGACAATTATAAAATCATCATGAAAACCCAAAGTCATGAATAGCTATTCGAGGTATTATAATGAGACTTCCAGAAACACGGTGGAAGTGTGCCAGCACTGTGGAAACCAATGGAAGTTAATGTTATGTGGATTAAATAAGAATTAGCCAATTATAAATGGTCTTTTGCTAACATCGAGCCTGCAACTTAGTATGTTTGGGTAAGTAATAATGACCTTGTTTTTACACAGGTTATTCAAGAAGAAAGGAGGCAGAAGTCTGTTGTCATTCTAGAAGGATGGAGCTTTAAGAATTTGGGGAAAAATCATTTTTAAAAAAGAGAACAAAGCTCCGTGGGCCAGGAGATGAACGATATGGCAATGCTGAAGTCATTGCGATGTTATGTATCTTCGTTTTCTGCATGACTTCTAATCCTCAAGGGTTTTCCCTTTTCTTTTTTTTTCCTTACAATATAGAAAGTTAAAAAACAAAAACTTCCTATTTTTTCCTATCTTCTTGAGTAAACTCTGAAAGATCAGGACTTACTATTGTATGCTTTTTTATCCCAACGTGGATTTCAGTATTCTATAAGTCATGCACTCTTAAAATGAAAAAAAAAAAAAAAAAAAACAACAAACCATTAAATGAGTAAATGCAACTAACTCGTGGTGTAGTGCAATAGAATAAGCATTTACTAAATTTTTATTCACAAAGCACTGGACCAACTACTTGGGAGCCAACTAGGGTGTATTTATACTCCCTGAGTTATTGGGAAATCTAGACTTTGCTCATAGGCCCCAAGGCTCAAAGGTAAATTCCTTTACAAAAGAAATGTTCAACACTTGCTAAAAGATTTTAACAAAATGGTACAACCAGTTATGCCTGTATCAGACTGACAATATTGCCAACTCCCAAAGTTTAAAGACCAAATCCCTCATCACAGACTTTCTAAATGCCCACTGATCTCATCAGAAAAGACTTGAAGTACTTAGAAGCTGTCCAACTCCTGGTAGTAGATACATTTCTCAGTTGAAAGCTCAAAAATTATCACTGGTAACAATAACGGTCCTTGTTTTCCTGGACGTGACAGAGGCACATGATTTATTTTCGAAAAAATGCCTACCGAATACCTGTCTAAATAACCATAGTTAGTCCATCTTTCTTTCAAGTAAAAATAGTGTCCCGTGAAAATAAAAATATTAATTCAGCTTTCAACTCAAGCACAGAAGTGGTTTCCTAGGGACGAGTATGTGGTACCTCTGTATTCAGCACAGGTACTTTGCACATACTTCTTATTTTTTGACACAGAATTTAAAACGTGTGGAGCGCCTGGGAAGCTCATTTGGTTGAGCCAGCGGCTCTTGGTTTTTTTTTAGCTGAGGTCCTGATCTCACCGTGGGGAGACGAAGGGGATGTTCCGGTCGGGGAAATCAGGGCTCAGCGGGGAGTCAGGCTTCAGATTCTCACCCTCTGCCCCTCCTCCACGCGCACACCGTTCGCTCTCTCGCTCTCAAAAAACAAATCTTTAAAAAATGAAGCAAAAAGCTAAACTCTAATAAAATTAATAATTTTTACGCTTTATGAGGAACACCCTCAACCGACACTGGCCTTTGCCGTGGTGCCCCGCCTTGAATCACTCTAAGACGCCTGACTTTTTACTCCCCATTGTTTTTGCACCATTGGTGCAAATGTCAACACAGTGAAAGAGGCTAAGAAATAGTTTCCACATGGCAGACCCCTGAAAGGGTCTCTGGAATTCCCGGGGGAATTCCGTACTTTGAGAACCACTGGGTGTTTGTACATACAGAAATCACAGTTCCCTTTCTCTTCAGTTACTAGTTTTTGACGTTTATTTATTATTATAGGTTTGATCACTGAGCGCCAAAGAAAAGACACTCCAGGGGCGCCTGGGTGGCTCAGTGGGTCCTGGGATCGAGCCCCGCATTGGGCTATCTGCTTGGCAGGGAGCCTACTTCCTCCTCTCTCTCTCTCTGCCTGCCTCTCTCCCTACTTGTGATCTCTATCTGTCAAATAAATAAATAAAATCTTTAAAAAAAAAAAGAAAAGAAAAAAGAAAAGACACTCCAAGGCGTCGAACACATCCAAGCGATAGACCCAACCGCGCGTGCAGCTCCAAGGCTCACGTAAGAAGAAAACAGCGCTTGGGGAAGCGGACCCTGGTTCAGACCTCTAGCCGGGCTTGCGGTTGCCCGCGGCAACGATCGTCGGGGGCGGGAGCGCAGCCATCGATTAGTAATGTCTTGCATCCGTCACCGGAGGTGGGGGCGGGGGCATGGCTGGAGAAGGAAGGCCTCCCGGGCCCTGCGGTCGCCGCGTGTTTTCGGTTGCGAGGCGGCTCGCTCATTCTGCGATCTATTGAGAGTGGCTTCCGACAACCCTGGGTTGATGTCGGGGAGGGAGGGAAGATGGCGGCCGTGGCGGCGGGCGGCTTGGTGGGAAAGGGGCGCGACATCAGCCTGGCGGCCCTGCAGCGCCACGACCCCTATATCAACCGCATCGTGGACGTGGCCAGCCAGGTGGCTCTGTACACTTTCGGCCATCGGGCCAACGAGTGGGTGCGTGCGGACGCGACGGGGCCGTTCAGGCAGGGCGAGGGTGGGGACGGGGTCGTCAGACTCGGGGCTCCAGAACCCAGTGAGGGGGAGGAGACGTTGACGCTCTGGAGGTGGATGGAGGTGGATGGTGGTGATCGCGGCCTGAGGCCGAAGTTGTGGCAACTGGACCCCTAGGCCGGGGCTTTTAGGGGAGAGGGAGGCCGCTCTGAGAAGCCACCTGAAGTTGGGGAAAAGACTTAAAATATCTACGACACCTCACGTGGGGAGACCAGACGGATCAGGGACGGGACCCGGAGCTGAAGGAAGGAGGGGGACCTAATGCCTTGAGGGCGGAAGACTGCTGTCTGAGAAAGTAAAGCAGGATTCTGTCACAGTGAAACGTGGCTGTAGGGGAGGCAAGGGTAGGGGACGAAGGAAAAAGCCGAGTTCTGGTTCTGGAACATCAGTCTTAGATGGGACGAAGAGGAGTCAGACCTTGGCAGAGGGGAGAAATTGAACTTGTGAACTCAGGAAATAAAACCGAGAAAAGAGCAAACATCGGGAAATAGAGGACAAAATGGGGGCTGGGTCTAACACTTCGAAGGAGGCTGCTGCTCTTGGAGATACCGTTACACCACAGCCTACCAAGACCAGAATGAGTTTGAAATTTGAGTCCGTTTGGGAGCCAAATTATTTAGTGCACTTCTCAAAGTAGAAACCCAATAAATAGCAATGGGATGAAATTTAATTTTCCTCACAATTACAATGGGGTAGGAGCATAAGACACTTGAGTCCTTTGCAGGAATTACTGCGTTTGATTTTGTAACAACCCACTTGAATGGAGGGAAATGTAATTTTTCTTTACCTCATAATAATTTTTGTCCCAAATAATAATCCATCCATTACATAACCATCCATCATTTTAAAGTAAGTTGGAAAACAGTATAAAAAACTGGGCCAGGATGAATGGATTTCAGGTGATTTTTTAAATGTATTCTCTAAGACATCGAAATTCAATCAAGGAAAACATGCATATTGAACAAATTCATATTTTTTTTAACATTTGCATTCATTTATATAGCCCACTTCTCTCTAGTGTGGACCTTGACCACTGTGTAATTTAAAAACTCACCTGAAAATAATTAAGAGAAGTAAAAAGATTTTGAAAAGAGGCCATAGAATGGGAGAGCTGAAAATAGTTTTACCCTAAGTTCTTTTTTTTTTTTTTAAGATTTTATTTATTTATTTGACAGAGAGACAGCAAGGAGGGAACAAGGGGAGTGGGAGAGGGAGAAGCAGGCTCCCTGTTTAGCAGGGAACCTGGTGCAGGCGTGGATTCCAGGACCCTAGGATCATGACCTGAGCCAAAGGCAGACACTTAAGGACAGAGCCACCCAAGCGCCCCATTACCCCAAGTTCTTAAGTTAGGAATTTTGTTGGAACAGAGCAAGGAATTTAGGTCTGTTCTAGTTGTCAAGCAGAAAAGGAAAATGGGGAGACGTCTTTAATATTCACCAGTCTGTAACACTTGGTCAGCAGAGATACTACTTATTTCCTCCTCATTTTCATGGGAACTTGTCACCTGGGTCTTTATGTAAGGGACATAGAGCAATGTACTGGGTGATTTCATCAATGGCAATTTAGAAAAAAATACAAAGATACTCTACATATTGCATTGCTATTATACTGCTCTATAAGAAGATGCCAAAAGGTATACTGTGTTAATTCTGTCAAGGTAATTTTGTGGGAGATAAAAAGAGTCGGATGTACAGTAATGTGAGCCTACTTGACAGTGGGATTAGAGTCTGAGGAACAACTGAGAAGTTGTTAACATGTAGGGGACAGCATTCCTCTTGGCAAACAGTTGTCTCCTATAGGCTTTTGACAGGATCTCTGTGATAGATACCTGTTCAGATAGTTAGAGGTTTATTAGATAGCCAGTGAAGTCCTTCTAAAGCCTCATCAAAAGGTAGAAGTGTCACAATGCATTATTTACAGGAGTTATGTTTTCCTGCTTCCTGGACTTGTTGCCTTCAGACAGGGCATAATTCATTCAGTAAAAGGTCATTCTTTCAAAGTACTAATCTTCAAGGTTGTGGTAGCTAGAAAAAAAGAGACCTAGTTCAGATGCAGAGCAGTTGCTGAGGGTGAACAGTTTGTCACCCTGACTCCATATGCCATCACTCAGGGCCTCTGGATGGGAGCTTTTTGAACATAAACCTACTGAAAGCAGAAAGAACATTCTTGAGATTGGAAGTGAAAGTATATGCAAGAAAGCAGATGGGAGGTAAAGAAGGGGAGTTCTTACTACACTGAAATAGATGAAGAATGACTTCAGGCATTCAGAGCAGGAGGTATTAGGAATGAAGGGTAGACAGAAAATGAGGTGTTTGAAGGAAGGATTAAGAAAGATTATGTCATGCCTGGAATAGGAATTTAACAGAACTACTTCCCATTCATAATCTGGAAAGACTGCTCCCCCCAAGTACCTACATGTCATTTGAAGAATAGATTTTCACCTCTCAGTCCTTAGAGCAGTGGTTTGTAGCTAGTTTTGCTTTTGTTTCCAGGGAACATTTGGCACAGTGACCAGAATTTTTGGTTGTCACACTAAGAGGGAACATACTACTGGCATCCAAAGGATGGAGGTCGGGGCTGCTGCTACATATCCTTTACGCAGGACGAGCCGCCATGACAAAAATTTATCTGGCCCCAAATGTCAGAAGTGCTGAGCTTGAGAAACTGCCTTAGTGTGACTGTTGTCCTGTTTATAGCTAGTGTTTTTAAGTTTCCTGTGTATCGAAATCACTTGGGGGTTTAAAGAGTGTAACTTGCCACTTATTTGTGGAGCATAACAAATGACATGGAGGACATTGGGAGATGGAGAGGAGAAGGAAGTTGAGGGAAAGTGGAAGAGGAGGCTAACCATAACGCATAAGAGACTATGGACTCTGAAAAACAACCTGAGGGTTTTGAAGGGGCGGGGTGGGAGGTTGGGGGAACCAGGTGGTGAGTAATAGGGAGCGCACGTATTGCATGGAGCACTGGGTGTGGTGCAAAAACAATGAATAGTGTTACGCTGAAAAAATAAATAAATTAAAAAAAAAAAAAGTGTAACTTGCCAGATCAGTATCTCAGGATGTGAAGTCCAGGCATTGCTCTGTTAAAGACTTCATAGGCAACTTACAGGCTATGTGCATGATTGAGAGAGGTGTATGGGTATAAATGGAGGCCTACTTTTTGATTGTATTAACATAGATAATTAGTAATATAGAGATTGCTTTGGGTTGTTTCAAAAGTGTCAAATGCTGTGCCGAGTCCCAATAATTTGCCAACTAACACAATTTTATATTCCATCTTACTATTTTAAATTTTGATCTGCTTAATTTTTTAATACATGTTAGATTTTATAATAGAGTGTAATATTAAATCATTAAATTGTACTTTTAAAATTCTAGATAAAATTCCCCAGGACTATAAACTAATAATTTAACATAGAAGTCCTCCTTGCCTGGAGGATCTAATAAAATCTTTTCTAACTAACTCCAAAACCCCAAACCTAAGCTTTGTCCTGAAAGGGGAAAAAAAAAATCTGGTTACCCTTTGATAACACCTGAGGGCCAGGAAAATGCATCAGTTTGAGCTGTTTCAACCTTGATGGATCATAATTTACATTTTCAAAGCCCCTTTTATCCAGGTATAATAGAGCACTGAAAATATGTTTTTTAATCAAAAGATCTGAGTGGTACAGGCTAGTTATCTCTTTTCAGTGAAGAAACGGAGACATGGAATAATAAATTGGTTAGCCCCATGTGACCTGGCAAGAATCCCACTCCAAGTTTTCATAATCAAGATTTAAGAAATCCCCTGTACACGTTAGTGCTGCTGACAATGCTCCTGGTGGGCAAAGTACACAGTGGATTTTGTTTGGTGCAGACTTTCCTAGTTATGCGTTTGGATCCCAAGGAAAACTCTGGAAAGCTGTTGCTTGATGTTTATTCTACAGGGAGACCAGGCCTGTGGTATTGGGCTGTGGGAGTCTGCCCCGAGCCAGTGGGGGAATTTCAAACTTTTCAGGAACCTGTTGCAGTTGAAGGAGGCCACAAATTCTTTAACACTTTGAATGAAGAGGTGGGGTCCATTACCTTGAGGGCACTATGCTAAGTGAAATAAGTCAGAGAAAGGTACCGATATTGTTTGATTTCACTAATATGTGGAATAAAAAAATTGCTTGTGGCAAGTTGGGAGGACAATTTTAGAACATGCCTTTTACATTTCTGATTCTGGATTTTTCAAAACTAAAATTGGGCATTAAGTCCTCTTTTCTTTCTTTTTTTAAGAAATGGTAGTTTCTATTGCTGCTTCAGGAGGAAGGGAAGCAAGTCAAAAGCTATTAGCTTTATGATGAAACAGTCTGAGGTCAAATACTGGAAGAACCGAAGTGTTTGGCCTTGTAGCGAGTGGTCCTCGTGATGCATGTTCCTTAACCTGTATCTCTGTTTCAGCTTCTTATCAATGTAGCAAATAATACTGGATATTTAATTTTTACACATTTATTCTTTTTTTTTTAAAGATTTTATTTATTTATTTGACAGAGAGAGAGATCACAAGTAGGCAGAGAGGCAGGCAGAGAGAGAGGACGAAGCAGGCTCCCTGCTGAGCAGAGAGCCCGACGCGGGGCTCGATCCCAGGACCCCGAGATCATGACCTGAGCTGAAGGCAGAGGCCTAACCCACTCAGCCACCAGGCGCCCCTACACATTTATTCTTGAAGGTTCTGTGGACTGTAAATACTTGCCAACTGTACTAGTTGAACTTCAGGAATGCCTACGAATTTTTAGACTGTTTGGGTAGTATTTATTATTCTATAGAGGCCATTTTCTCAGTGATTAATATTGTGGTAGTTTAGGTAATTCTTAGCACTTAAAGTGCACCCAGCATATAGATTTCTCAACAGATAAGAATTAACCACGTTTGTGTACACAAGGAAAGGTAAGTCAAAATGTTTCTGTATCTTTTTTTTTTTTTTTTCATTTCAACTCCATATTTTTCAAAGCATAGTGGAAAAGGGCCACACTTGAGAAGTAAGGATATTTTCACAGGACTCTGAAGTGATTTATACAAACTTTATAATAAGTCCATTTTAAGGATGAACTCTAGTTTTCTTACCAATGTGTATTAGAGAAAAGATTGACTAAAATTGTTTTAACTGTTATAAATTCTTTATTTCTAATTACATATTCTATTATGAGGAGTAAGATTCTTATTGCTAAGTAATTTACTCTTAATATCCATTTGCTCTTAAACAATAGTGTTTGGTGGGGTGCCTGGGTGGCTCAGTGGGTTGAGCCTCTGCCTTCAGCCTAGGTCATGATCTCAGGGTCCTGGTCCTGGGATGGAGGCCCACATTGGGCTCTCTGCTCAGCAGGACGCCTGCTTCCCCCTCTCTCTTTGCCTGCCTCTCTGCCTGCTCGTGATCTCTCTCTGTAAAATAAATAAATAAAATCTTAAAAAAAGAATTGATTTAAAAAAAAGTGTTTGGTGATATTTGGCACAATTTGGGACATCATGGATTTTGATTTCAGGACTCCTAGTACAGTTCTTTGGGCAGAGAATGTTACTTAACTAAGGCAGCTGTTTTCACATAGCGTACATCAGAATCACCTGACAGCTTAACGAACATGAGGTTGATGGGCATCACCCCTGTACTCTGAGTCTGTAGGTCTGGGGAATAGCCCAATAATTTGCATTTCCATCAAGTTCCCAAGTGATGCTGATACTGCTGATGTGGGGTCTATACATTAAGACCCACTGGAGTAAGGTGACCAAGAGAATTGCCGAAATTACTTGAGCATGTGAGAGGATCATGCTTCCAATGTTTTATGTGCCTTTAAAAAGTTATCATTTAGTATTGTATATACCCTTGTTCTTAAAGAGTGCATTTCCCCCCAAAACTACAGGGTACTTAAATTTTGAATAATTTTCATAATAGAGATTAATAATTAAATATTAGGAGGTTAGATAGAATGGGGAAAGTAAGCCATGTAAGTAGCAAATGTGCCTTTTAAATTCTGCATCATAATAATATAATGAGTCAGTTAAAACGAAACTTTTTTTTAAAGTATGCGTTGTACTAATGAACATTTTCACCAGGGCCTGGGCTCCTGTCTTCGGAGAGATGGAAGAGAGCCTTTCCAAATGAACTGAAATGATAGTTCATCACTTTCACTTTACCACTTAACCAGTTTCTCTCAGGCAGATTTCTTAAGTCCGAGCTTAGCAATGTTTCTAACTTGATTTCAAAGATCCGATAGAGATTCTAAATATTCCACACCACCTTGGTGATTAATTTGTCTGAAAACTACAGCATCGTTGCTCTCTTCTGTGCTATAGTCAAAGTCGGGTTATTGACAGAAGATCTGTTCTCCTTGGTGACAGGATATGGCCATAGAAGATGAACCGAGAAAATAAAGAGGGGGATAATGAAATGCAGACACTAGTATTTATTTTTATATTGCTTTAGCTGGTGGTGTATTGCTGTCCCTGTCTTTGGTAAAGAGAGAGAATGATGGTTTATTTCGTGAATGACAAAAGTAGAAGGGCTGCTTCCTGCTGCCTAATGAGCAGAGCCACAACCTGGCTGAAAACCTGCCTTTCTCCTTTCCCTAAGAATAAACCCTCCTCTTAAATGGATTTGGCTTTACTTAAAACTGACTATTCTCTAACTTCTGTGAAAGTGCCTATTAATGAAGAGAATATACACATTTTGCTGTTTTGTTTTTTTAGGAAAAGACTGATGTGGAAGGAACCTTATTTGTTTACACAAGGTAAGAGTATTTTGCTTTTATGAAGAAACTGACAGTCTTTGGAAGAATATTTTAATTCAGTTGTGCTGCTCTTCAAACGTAGTTTTATTTCACAGAGAAGTGAAAAAACCTGAATCTTGGTTTGAAGTTATTAGTGATAAGGAAGGGAATACTGAGTAATGTCACCTTGTATAGTATGAGGAATACTAATTTCAGAATGTAATTTAAACTCCAGTATTGAAGAACTTAAATGTGTGTTCTTTTTAAAATAGTATTAAATATTTATCCTTTAATTCAAATGAGTAGTACAGAGTCCTTGAATATAATGCATTGGCAAGAAGCTAGAAGTACACTATTAAGAATATTAGATATTTTAATTACTATTTGCAAAAAGGTTTTATTGGTCACTCCCCCCCATCATTGATTCTTTAAAGAAGTGTGCTCCAAAATTAAAGATGTCTTTGAGTCCTCTATTCTATAGTTAATAGAGTATATTTCAGGATAAATTTGATAAATTCATGTTTTTTGTCATTTGTATCAGAAATTGTTAATATTGCATAGTATGCATATTGTCATAATAGTTCAACGTTTTATTCATATAAACATTCACGTAAACTGTCCATCATTGTCAGTGGGAGGACAAAGATAAAATACAAAGGGCTAATACAAACCCTTCTAGAGCTAACAGCTTCATTGGGGAGACAGAAAATGCATGTGTGTGCACGCACACACACTTTTTTTTACACATTTACATTTAAAGGTAAACCACCCCTCCCAAGAATAAATAAAAATAACCAAAAAATCAAGATAAGTCCCAATAGATAGCCTATTCTCAGCTCCAGTTGATAGGTTATAAGGAATGAATGGGCTGCTGTGATTATGGAAGGCTTTATTGAATTGGTGCATCTCAAGTAGGCCTCAGGAATAAGGTAGCACTTGCACAGAAGAGAGGGAAGGGCTGTCTCAACAGGAAGGTTGGAGAAAGCTGAGGCATAGGACCTAGTGTGGTGAAGGGACAGTAAGGAAAATGACTTTTGGCTGCAGAGAATTTATCCTGGTTTATATCAGTTAGAAGACAGTAAAGGTAAAGAGATTTTGCTGGCTTGGAATGTCAGACCAGGGATTTTGCAATTTATTTTCTTAGCAGTAGGGAGTCACTGAAGGTTTATGAACAGGGAAATAACAGAGTTATGGCAAAATGTGTGGGGAGAGTCAGTGTATTAGCATTATGAGGATGCACTGGTTCTAGAAGTTAGAACAATGAGAAGATTATTGCAGTGGAGTAGATGTGAGATGATGAGAGTATGGACTAGAATGGTAGAAGCTGAGACTGAACAGATTTCTTGAAAGATTGCACATATAGAGGGAATGATGAAATTTAAAAAAAAAAAACTAAGATTTTGAAATAGAAGACAAAGAATGACAGAACCATAAGCAGAATAGGAAGCTAGGAGGTGGAGAATCTGGTTTAAAGATAATTTTATTTTGAAATAATGATTTTGGTGTAATAGCAGGGCATTTGAATGAGCTGCCAGGTTCCACAGGCCAGGTTAGGGATGGGGATACAGAGCTTCGAGTCACCTGCCTTAAACTGGTCATTGAAGTCATGAGAGTACAAGTGTTCTCTGAAGGAGAAGAAAGTGATGAGGGCTAGTGGTTGAGTTTTCAGGACCAGGGATACAGAGAAGAGTCAGCCATACAGACGCAAGCAAAATGAGAATGTTGCAGAGAGGGGGGTTGCAGGTCCAGTGCAAGGATGGCAGAAGAGTGTGTCATTGGAGGCGGAAGCCACAGTGGGAGTGGAAAGAAAGGAACAGATGGGCAAGACCATTGGAGTAGGTAGAGGAGGTTGGTTTATTAGAAAAGTGGTGGGAGTGCCTAAGAGCCATTGGCTACTTTGGTTTACATTATGTTCTAAAACATTCTGAAACACCAGAGCATACCACTGAGTGAGTATAGACTACTCTTGAGAATTCTCAAGTGTGAAAAGAAAACCAAACGGATAAACTGACTTATACCAAGCACACACACACAGTGCATTTCTCATTCATTTCATACATGTATTACTCTTTTGAGAAGTGAAAGAAAAGATGTATTAATATATGCTAATGATTTATTTTAGGGATTTTTAGTAGGTGCTCTTTCTCTCTCTCTCTCTCTCTTTTGATTGCAGAAGATTAACAAATTATACAAGTATTTTCTCTTTTGTACCCAAACCAAATGTAGGTTTGCATTTTCCGGTATTTCTTAATATACTCTGAGTTTCAAATGGAACTGTCGGTTCAACCATTAGGTAGAGAAACAACTCTTTCCCTGTTCCTTAATCTCTTCCCCAAATCTAACTCCTCAAGAATGGGAGCTTTCCCCATCTCCCCTCTTGCCCCGGGGGTGGGCCAACCCACCCCCCACCATCAGATAGATTCCAGATTCTAACATGTTGAGGTCTTTCCTCAGTAGAGAATGACAGAAAGCTCATAAAAGTCAGAAGGGAGTTTTTAGTACAGGTAATGGAGCTGCTGGTGATAATATTCTGACTTCTGTTATGGATATTGCTTTGGAGGAACTGGCACATTCATCCCCCGAGCCTATTTTATAAATTATGAGATGGTATAGTAACCATACCATTAGAGAGGTGAGGTCCTGTTGTGATAATGAAATACCTGAAGAATCAAATTCTGATTCTGTATAAAAGTACCTAATCCCATTAAAAATTTTTTTTCTTTATTTCCTCCTATGGCTTGCTTTCTGTAATAGAGAGTTCATAGAGACACCCACTGGTGATTTTTGAACTTGACACTTCCAGAGGACCCTCTCCACGAGAGATCTTGGGAACTCTTTCCTTCTTCCTTGGAATTTAAGTTGAAATGATTATCGTGATTCTTTCTAATATTGATCATATGCCCACCACTGCTTTACCTTTTTGTAAAATAAGTTAGGCAAGGATTGGCTTCCATCAAGTTTAAATTTGGAGGTCTCAAAATTCTGTAGTAGTACTGTAGCTGTATTTTACTTCGTTAGTAGTATCAAATGGCTAATTTGAAATAAAACTGAAACACAACACCTTTTCTTCCTATCACTCAGAACATTTCTGTGGGTTGGTTACCCTGCTGCCCTAGTTTAAAGTAAATAAATGAATTCTGCTTGCTTCAGTTTCAGCGTAGAAGCATTTGGTGTTTCATTTGTCACCAGAAGTTGCACAGTTGGATTACTATATGGCTGTCACCCAAGAGTAGACAAATGCACATGTAGTTGTTAGAGTTACACTCTGTGTAATTTGGGTTCTGCCTGACAGAGAGTAGGCACTGAAGGTTTATTCACTGAAACGAAAAATAAAAAGTCACTAAATGACACGCTGTTATGGAGAAAAACTTTTATAGTAGTTTATCTATAAAGTGTTTTCCTTTATGAGGAAGACAAAATAGCTGCTTCTTGAATTAAATTCTATGATCTTTTAATTATACTGTATCTCATTACGGGTTCGTTGACCCAGAAGGGCATCATTTCTTTAAGAGATTTTACAGCTTCAATTTCAAACCAACACTAACATTTTCTATGAAATATATCTTCGTAGGATTGTGATGTGCACTCAAGATTCTTTGAAAGTATCTGTTAGTAATTTTTTTAAGTGGTTAATATTTCTGCCTAGGAATTTACAACCTGGAGAGGGAAGCAAGATACCTATATACACATAGCTAAATAAGTAGGACTTGCTTTTGCCAAAGGGACAGCAAGGGCAGTCACACTGGATATATTACATATGAAGTAGTACATGAATTAGTACATTAGTACTGTTTGCCAATAGTAAAGAATCATTAGTTTTTATGTGTACAGTCTGCACAAAGCTGTATATACATACAAAAAGATTGAGAGGCATATTCAAATAGTAGTTCTACTGAAGTATACTTCTGTGGAATAATTCGTCTTTTGATATCATCCCCACCCCTTGCGATTTTTAGGTCTGCTTCTCCAAAGCATGGGTTCACCATTATGAATAGGTTGAGCATGGAAAACAGGACAGAACCCATTACTAAAGACCTGGATTTCCAGCTCCAGGATCCTTTCCTTCTCTACAGAAATGCCAGATGTGAGTCTTTCTTAATGCATTGGGTGGTTTCATTTCTGCAGTTTGGCCAAGTGTTTAAAATTGTACAGTAGATGTCTTTGTGTTTGTGTCAGCATCAGTTAACTTAGGAAATACGCAAGTCCAGTTAAGGGAATTGCTCCTACCTCACGAAAGTTTCAGTGAAAACAATGTGAATAGGATGATGTAAGTATTTGAACCCTGTCTTCTGCAGCTAGACTTGTTTGTAGTGTGAACCCATCAGAGATTTTAAACCTGAGTATGGCTGAATGAGACAAATTCTTGGTCAGGATACTGCAGAGGGACAGACACATAGGCGGTGCTTCAGGCACAGAATTGATGATTTAGCTAGTGGCACTATTTCCTTGTGTATCACTTCTGACTGAACATCCTGATAGGTTATTGGAAAAAGAGGGCCATATTCTAGATTGCCATCTTTTGAACACCTAGTAAATGAAAAACCAAAATCCAAAGAGTTTTGGTCATTACGAATTTTGTAAACTTTGTAATATTGAAGTTATATTAGGTAACTAAATGGTCCTTGTCTGATTTGATACATGGTGTAGCAATCACCTGTTCAGTAGTCTCTCTCCATTTTACTCTTGTGATTGTCTGACCACTTGTGTTGGACTATTGGGCAACCCAGAGAAAATTTGATGAAAAATACATGAACTGCAGGAGCATCTCCATACACAGAAAACAAGAGCATACTTAAAAATGAAGTTAAATCAATTGTAGTTTATAGTTATTTGAATTATTTGTATGTTTGTAGTTATGTCAGGTTTATTTTTTTTTAGATTATTAGACTGTATCAAATAATCACAAAAATAAATATAAAATAAATGAATATCAGTGACTTACAATAATCATTTTTGGTTGTTCTTGTTTTGGATAAATACATGGTCTAGTCAGTATAGATAGTATTTTATTTTAAATTCTTATCACCATATTACAGATTATATATCATATCACATACTGTATCAAAAATATAAAAATACAAACTTTCTTTAATGTGGTTGATTTTTAAAAAATACCTTTCCTAAGCCCCACACAGTTTATCTGGTAGGAAATAGAGTTGGGGTGTAATAAATGTATCAAGCCTCACCTTGGCTCCAGGCCTCTCCTATCTAATATGGTAGCCTCCAGCTGCGAGTGGCCATGGAGCACTGGACGTGTGGCCAATCTGAATTGAGCTGTGGCTGTGAGTGTACAATACGCACTGATTTGCGAAGACTTAGTACCAAAAAAGAATGTTAAAAAAAGTCTCATTAATAATTTTATATTGATTTATCTGTTGAAATGATAGTATTTTGAATCTATTGAGTTAAATAAAATATATTGTTAAAATTAATTTCACCTGCTTTTAATTTTTTTATTTAAAATTACATGTGTGGCTCACATTTGTGGTTCACCTTATATTTCCGTTGAACAGCACTGTTCTAGGCATTTTCATTTATTGTACCATATTTCATAATCACAACTTTGTAGGGCAGACATTTTCATTGTCATTTTGCATATGACAAAGGTGAGGCTCAATGAGATGACAGACCTGACAGAAACCTGTAAATTCTGTGCTTTTTTTTCCACTTTTCTACATCATCTGTATTGTTCTCTGCACTATTAAACATGAATGCAAATTGAAGGCAGCCTTCTGGATGCATAACAAAATATTTCTAATGAATTTCCATAAGAAAGGAATGAAATCAGTTGAAGAGCAAAGAATGGAAGGGAATGGATCTATTTGCCTTTCTGGGTTTATTTGCTTTTTATTTTCTCCTTAATATCTGGTACTAATTGCCTTTGCAGCCATAGTCTTTAGTTTAGTTACTTGTAAAAGTCTTTTCAGTCTCTGCCATCAAAGGTTCACAGGAGTGTTTACCCCAGGTTGCTTTCAAAGTCTGATACCTCTCAAATGTTTCTAAAGAATTCAAATACTTTATGTTATAATCCTATATTCTTTAATAACATATAGATCATCCTTTGAACAATGAAGCCAGCTTCACTCAAGAATGGTTTTTAAGGGGTACCTGTGTGACTCAGTTGTTAAGCATCTGCCGTTGGCTCAGGTCGTGATCCCAGGGTCCTGGGATCTAGCCCTACATAGGGCTCCCTGCTCTGCAGGAAGCCTGCTTATCTTCTCCCTCCACCCCTGCTTGTGTTCCCTCTCTTGCTGTCTCTTTCTCTGCATCAAATAAATAAATAAAATCTGGAAAAAAAAAAAAAAGGTTTTTAACACTCTATACCCCTCAAGATCTATATAATCAAGAATTTCTCTGTCAAGTGTTGGCATTTCACCTTGGCCTAGGTATGTCATAGGCCATATGTTACCAGGTAGAGTTGATTTAGGTTTGTGGTGAGTTTTCTCATGGACTGTTTTAGATTGACTAAGTTAAAAAAAAATTAATACCTAGGGAGACAATTATCCCTGTCTTGGATTAGATGAACTTAGAAGATCAAAATCAAGGAGTAAAAATCTTAAAATTTCTTCATTTAATTAAAAAAAGGATGTTTAGGGGCACCTGGGTAGCTCAGTGGGTTAAAGCCTCTGCCTTCGGCTCAGGTCATGATCCCAGGGTCCTGGGATTGAGCCCTGGATCAGGCTCTCTGCTCAGCAGGGAGCCTGCTTCTTTCTCTCTCTGCCTGCTTCTCTGCCTGCTTGTGATCTCCATCTGTCAAATAAATAAATAAAATCTTTTTAAAAAAAAGTAAAAAAAGGATGTTTGATAAATAAGTAACCTTGAATTTGACCAAACAAAATACGTGGTTTTATTACATTAAAGGATTTATGGTTTTTAAGCTTGGTTATAATTGGGTTTGGCTTATATAAACTTATATGTAAGGTAGATGTTAATTAAAGACAAATTCATTTATTCAACAAATATTTATTAAGCATTTACTGTCCACCAGCCACTACGTCAAGGCTTTATATGGGTTATTTAACTCTTGTAACTTTTTCTTGGAAATGCTGTTATTCTTGTTTTATAAAGGAGGAAACTAAGATTAAGGAGGTTTAAATCATTTATCAGGGTCCATGACAATTTTGAGATGGAAGTAGCATTTGAACTGAGAAAGCCTAACTTTATTTATTTTATTTTCTTTAAGATTTTATTTATTTATTTGAGAGAGAGAGACAGAGAACATGAATGACAGGGGGAAGGTCAAGGAGAGAGGAAAAAGGCGACTCCCCACTGAGCAGCCCACGCCCCGTGCTGGGCTCCATCCCAGGACCCTGAGATCATGACCTAAGCCGAAGGCAGATGCTTAATCGACTGAGCCATCCAGGCACCCCGAGAAAGTCTTTCTTTAAAAGCCCAGGCCCAACCAGTGAAAGTACTAATGCATATGAATGACACATTTGAGCAAGATTTACCTTTTAAGAAATACTTAATCTTTTTATTGCACACTCCAAAGTTTAAAAAACAACTTTGTTTTTCTTTAAATTGAGAATCTCTTATATTTTAGTTATTAGAGAGGAGAATATCAAATAAAAACTAATGTAATGAGAAGCTGAATTTGACCATTTCTTTTCTGTTATAGCCCTTTAGCAACCATTTCCTGTATTTTCCATTTCATAGTTAAACAAGATTGTATTTTCCCAAATATATCATAAGATTTAAGATAGTACAGATAGCAGAGGCAGGTAGATTTCAGAGTTAGACCAACATGTTGAATATACCATTGTCTGTGGCTATAGGAGTCAAATGAAATTCTTTTAAGCTGCTTGATTTCATTGCAGACAAACCTGCAGCTTGGAGGAAATGATAAAAGGCAAAATCAAGATATTTAAGATCAAACTTGTTTTAGAAACTCTGCCTCAGTTTTAAAGTGAATTTACCATATTGGGCAGTTTTGTCTTCAGAAAGAAATACAGTTTAAATCCTTTATTGACATTTGTAGGCTCTAGGAAAAACTGTTATAAACAATGGAATATGGTATGCTAAATGAAAATGATAATTACAGACAGTCCTCTTTCAAATAGGCCATGTCCTATAGTTCTCTTTTAAAGTAATTGCTGGACTTTGGTAAAACATGGCATATTGAATACATTCCTGTGGTTCTCCTAAAACTGTTGAAATGACAATAAAGGAATAAAAAGAGACATAAACCTACAAGGGTGGAGGATGCATTTCATGAAAAAGATGGAAGAAACAAGAAAGAGGAAGGCATGCTGTGATAGTTTTATTATTCATAATGTATTAACTTTGCCTCCCCGCAGAAGATTATATATCCCTGTTCTGTTGTGTCAGACTTGACTACATGATTTGCCCCCCAGCCCCCGCCACTGATCCACCCTCCAGGAGGGTTGAACTCAAGTATGGCTATGTGAATTGCTTTGGCCAGTAAAATGTGTGTAGAAGTAGTTTGTGTCGTTCTGAGTAGATACTTGAAGAACTAATTCATGATTCACCATGTCTCTTTTCCTTCTGCTATGATGACCAGCAATGTTCTAGGCAGAGGCTACTCTGTCAGCCTGGGTCCTAGAATGAAGATAACATGGCACAGAGGTAAAGTGAGCCATGATGGACATGTAATGTGTACAAAAAATAAATCTTTATTACTGAAAGTCATTGAGATTTGGGGGGTCATCTGTTACTGAACATAATTGGGCCTGTTATGATGGATACATAAGCCATCCAGGAAACAGGGGATCCAAACACTGAACAGAGGTAAAAGAATTCTGAGAACAATGATCAAGAGGAATCCCAAAATGACCCCTGTGCAACAGAAGACCAGTCAGTCAAAATTAAAGTATAAGGATAAAGGGCTTCAGGAAGGGTGTCCAAGAAAAACTTTACAACTAATACTTTGAGTCTGTTGGGACATTTATAGTTTCTTGTTAAGAAAGTTTGGTGATGCTATAGAAACATTAGAAACATTGGAGAGAGGGAGGGAAAAATACAACAAAAGGAGTCAATTCTTAATTCCTAGGAATACAAAATATTGTAGAAGAAAGAAAAACTTAATTATAGTATACTATATGGCTCTGCAGATTATAATAATTATATAAATAGTATATGACTTTAAATTATGTACATGTATTATTTTGATAATTATCAAATTTTAAAAATTGGATAGCAGAATAACATTCATAGAAACAATATTTTAATTGGTGGTTAGGTTTCTGAGTCACTTACAAGCGTTTTTTAAGCCCATTGTGCACATACTGAAGAGTTGCACAGTAACATTATAATGATGCATATATGAAATACAGCACTAGCATGTATAGCATTATTTCTGTAGGAAAATTAACTCAAGAGTAAAACTTATGTATATCCCCAAAAGTATAACTTCCTTAGCTGCAGGGCTGAAGTCCTATAGTGCTCATTTGTAGTAACAGATTATTTGTAAGGCTAATATTCATATGAATTATATTTTAGCATGTTTGGTAATAGTAAAGTTAACTGAAGTTTTCTCAGACAGTTGCTAAGTCCTAGTTCAGTAGTGGTTCTGCGGCTTTCTCCTCTTTTCCCTTCCCACATTCTTTCCAGTTCAGGCTTTTCATTACCTGTTACTTGGAGGTATTTCATAACACCTTATAACAAAAAGGGATTTAGCTTCCAGCACCAGCCAAAATACAGTAAGTTCACTATCAGACATCTCTCTCACTGTTCAGAGCGAAGAGTTCTAAATACAAAAAGCAACTAAGTGAAGATTCTGAAAGTAAGCAACAGGCCTATTGGGAAGGGAAATCAAAATCTGAAGAACAATCAGTATGGTGGTAAATTTCTGCATTTTATTCTTTTCTTATCTCCTGATGGTGACTCAGGAGTGGGCCAAGTTGCAGAACTACGGACAAGAACAACAAAAACTAAAAGAAACCCCTCTTTTTAGTTTGGGAATTGGAGAAATGGACTCCTGTAAGCTACAAAGTATGAAAAGAGTCTCCCTCTTTCTTCCTTTTTTCTCTCCTAGCCCTACCCTGAAGCCAGTTGCAGTGCAAAGCTGAACTGTCACTGTGGCAATGATGGTTGTGGCATGGTCACCTGAAGATCCCAAGAACTGCCCTGTTTCTGCCACAGTAACTGGAAACCACCACCCCTGTGATCTAAAGACTTGTAGGGGTAGCAGGGGGTTCCCACTGTATATTTTTATCTTTCTTTTGCTTCACCCTGTGAGCATCCCAAACTATGCAGACTGCCTGACTGATAAGCCAAAACTCAGAGACATCTTGACTTTATAGCTAGAGGTCTGGGGAAAGGGGCCCCTAAGAGCTGGAGAGTTGGGCAGATTCTAGAGGAGAAAGCTGAATAAGATCTCCTGATTCTGATTATGAACTGACACAAGTCCTGATCTCACCTGTGAGGTTCACTTACATGTAACAAAGACAGACATAGCAAAGACTTTGAGAACTCACCTAACATATAAACCACCATCATAAGTGGCATATATATATATATATATGGCAGACACAGCTTTGAAATGGAACTGACATGGGAACCCTTTCCCTTAAAAGGCAAGAGAGAACTTCCTATCTAAATCTAAATGAATTGGACACCTTCTCAAAACAAAAAAATCTTTGGAGAATTTTAAGAGTACTTGGAATCTCAAAATGTAACCAAAATGTTGGACATTTGGTACAGTCCAAAATTTCTAATCTTGCAAAGAACCAGGAAAATCTGATCAACTCTCAAGGAAAAGCCAGTCAGTATTCACTACCCTGAGATGATCTAGGTGTTGGAACTATAAGACAGTGGCTTTAAGATAGTTATTATAACTATGCTCCATGAGGTAAAACTGAATACTCTTAAAATGAATGTAAAGAGAAATTCTCAGCAGAGAAATAGGTATGAAAAGAACCAAGTGGATAATTTGAAACTGAATAATACAGTATTCACTGGACCCTTAATAGCAGAATAGAGATGACAGAGGAATGAAGAGTCAGCAAATTCGAAGACAGATCAGTAGAAATTATCCAACCTGCAGAATATAGAGGAAACCAATCAAAACAAAACAGAACAAACAAAAACAGGGCCTCAGAAACCTGTAGGACAATATCAAAAGGTCTGAGTTTGTGTCACTGGAGTACAACAAAAGGAGAAAAAGTCTTGGTTAGAAAATTTTTGAAGAAATAATGACTGAAAACTTTCCAAACTTGGTGAGACACAAATATATGGAATCAAGAAACTCCATGAACCCCAAACAGGATAAACGCAAAGAAAACCATGCTTCTTAAACATCATAAACTGCCAAAAAACAAATTTTTTTAAAAAATCATGAAATCAATCAGAGGAAAATGATACATATGGAGGAACAATGTTTTGAATAACCACAGATTTCTCTTCAGAAACCATAAAGCCTGAAAGACAATGGGACAACATTTCAAAGTGCTGAAATAAAAGAACTGCCAACTAGAATTCTATTTCCAGTGAAAATACCCCTCAAGAATGAAGGGGAAATTAAAGACATCCTCAAAGAAGGAAAAGTTCAAAGAATTCTTTATCAGCTAAACTGCTCTAAAATAAATGCTAAAAGAAACTCTTCAGACTGAAGGGAAAGGATAACAAAGGGGATGCTGGAACTGCAGGAAGCCTTAGGAAGAGCCACATAAACAGTAAAAATATAGATAAATAAAATACTTGTTACCCTCCTTTGAGGATGTTTAAAATGCACAGGATTACTGAAAGCAAAAGTTGTAATGTTCTCAGGAGGTGAGTTAATGTATGTAGATGTGATATTTGTGACAACTGTAATAAAAGATGGAGGGTAAGGGGACCTCTATAGGTGTAAAGCCTTTACATTTACTTGAAATAGTAAAATGAAACTGTAGTAGATTGTGAAAAGTTAGGTATTGTGATTCCTAGAGCAACTACTAAAAAAAGAAAATACAAGGAAATGATAGATACCAATAGATAAATTAGAATATTAAAAACATTTCAAAAATACAGAAGTAGGCAAGAAATGAGAGAACAGCAGAGCCAAACTTAGGAAAGACAAACAAAACATTAGATTTAAATCTAACCATATTAGAGACATTAAATGTAAATGGTCTAAACATACCAATTAAAAGACAGATTGTCAGATTGGACTAAAAAAATCATGACCCAACAATATGCTGTTTATTTAAAAACCCACTTTAAATGTAATTATATAGATAGGTTAAAAAGGTAAAGGGATGGAGAAATATATACCATGAAAATACTAATTAAAAGCTGAAGTGACTTTATTAATATCAGACAAAGAAAACATTAGAGCAAAGAAAACTGCCAGCAATAAAGAGGGACATGACATAATGAAAAAAAGGTTAGTTTATCCAAAATACATAACAATCATTAGTATACACTTAATAACAGAGCTTCCAAAAATGTGAACCAAAAAGTAATAGAAATAAAAGGAGAAATAAAACCTGCAATTATACTTGGAAACTTCAGTACTCTACTTTCTATACTTGATAGAACATATGGACAGAAAACAACAATATAGAAACCCAAACAACACTGTCAACTCACTTGATGTAATTGACATTTAAGAACATTCCATCCAACAAGTGCACATTCTTCTCAAGTGCACATGGAACATACCCCAAGATAAACTTCATCATGTGTCATAAAGCAAACCTTAAAATTTTTGAAGAAATTGAAATCATACAAAGTACACTCTCTGACAACAAAGCATTTGAACTCAAATTAGTAATAGAGAGATATGTGGAACATCCCCAAATGATTGGAAATTAAACAACACACTTCAAAATAACTCATGTGTCAAAGAGGGATACAAATTAGAAAATAAATGAGCTGAATAAAAATGAAAATATATCAGATGTATCTGAGGTTGGGCTTAGAGGAAAATTTATGGCATCAAATACTTAGGTTAAAAAAGAAGAAAGCTCTCAGATGAATACTTCATGCTTTCACTTTAAGAAATTTGAAGAGAGGAACAAACTAAACCCAAAGGAAGCAGAAGAAAGGAAAAAATAAAAATAAGCCCAGAAATCAATGAAACAAAAACAAAAACAATAGAAAAAAATCAGTGAAATAAAAAACTGGTTCTTTGAAAAGAGTCGGTAAAACCACAGTCAGACTCAACGGGGGCAGAGGCGGGGGTGGAAAAAAAGAAAGGAGACACAAAAGCACAGTATCAATAATGGAAGAGTGGGGGTCTCTACAGACATTAATGGAATAATAAGGGAAATACTGTGATCTACTCCATGCCTATTAATTTGACAAGTTAATGAATGGACTAATTCCTACAAAAACACAAAGCACTGAAATGTACTAAAGAAGTAAATAACACAAATAATCCCTTATCTATTAAATAAATTAACTTTGTAGTTTAAAATGTTCTAACGAAGAAGACTCCAGGTCCAGATGGTTTCACTGGTAAATACTACCAAAAATTCAAAAAAGAAATAATACTAATTTTAAGTAATCTCTTCCAGCACATAGAAGAAATACTTCCCAGCTTGTTTTATGAGTAACATTATCCTGACACCAAAACAAGACAAAGACATTCCAAGAAAAGAAAATTATAGACTGCTATCTCACATTAACATAAATAAAAGAAATCACCAACAAAATAGTGTTTTTAGCAAGGTTTTTCACAATAACCAAAATGTGGAAACAACCCAAATATTCAGTGGTGTATGAATGGATAAACAGTATGTTGTATATACATACACTGGAATATTACTCAACCAGAATGAAGTTCTGATAGATGCTCTAACATGGCTGAACTTTGAAGACTTTATGCTAAGTGAAATAAACCAGACACAAAAGGACAAATATTGTATGATTCTTCTCACATGAAGGACCTAGAATAGTTGAATTCATAGTGTCAGAAAATACAATAGTGGCTACCAGGGGCTGGAGAAAGGAGGAATGGAGAGCTAGTGTTGAATGGGGACAGAGGTTTAGTTTGGGATGATGGAAAAAGTTCTGGAGATGGATGGTACTGATAGGTGCACATCATGAATGTACTTAAGACACTGAACTGTACACTTAAATGTGGTTAAAATAGTAACTTCCATGTTACTTGTGTTTTACCACATACGCACGCACACACACAGAATACTAGCAAATTGAGCTCAGAAACATAGAAAAAAGATGATATAGCATTAGTTTTATAATTTGTAATGGGCTTGTCCCCTCCATCCAAAACCACTATAGATTTATCTTTTTAGAGTGTTAGGTCTGATCAGGTTACTTTCCTGCTCAAAATCTTAAATGCCTACCAGGTAAACATTTTTACCAGGTGTTTACAGCTTGCTATAGTCAGGTCCCAATTCACCGGTCTGGCCACGTCCACCATTACTTTTAAGCACAACTAAGTGCTTTCCCAGAATACTCTTCTTATCTCCATGCTTTTAAAGATGCTCACCCTCACTAATCTCTCACCCTGACTAATCTCTACCATATAAATTCTCATATTTCAAAACCCAACTGTAACTGGACCCCTCCCTAATGTTTTTATAAGTCCTCTATCTAGCTGTGATTTCTTGCTGCAACATATACTCTCTTACCTTGACTTTTGTGAGTATTTATTGAGTACTTGTCTCTTGATACTGATTCATAACTCTGCTGGGTTTTGAGAATTCAAAAATGAATAAGACACATTTCTTTCCTCCTAGAGTAAACTACACTAGCAAACAAGACAGATATATAAACATAAATGTTCAAAATAATCTAAATGCTGAGCTGGAAATATACAACAGGCATTTACTAGTATTTATATTTTACCTTATATTTATATGTCTTGGTTTCTCTATTAGAGTGCAAACTCCTACAAGCCAAGTGGCCTACTCCTCTGCAACACAATTCCTTGCATTAAGTGTGTACCATTAAATATTTGCAATGAGACCAAACTGTTTTTATTAGATTGCTTTATTCAAGGCAACCTATAAAGCCTAACCAACAATTTCACAACTATTGATCAGTCTTTTTTCTTTTAGGGCATTATCAAACAGACATTAAACATAACTTAAAGCTCTGGGTGGTTCCTGGATAGAACTCAAAATACTAAACAATTTCAGCAGCTTACATAAGCATTCCTCTGTTCCTTAAGGTTGATTTGATATAGATAGTAGTAGCATTTACCTAAAAGTTCCTAGAAAGTGCAGTTTGTGAGAATTCAGGTATCCTCATCTTGAGAAATGTAATAACTCTAGGAAGCGATATATAATGTGGGAAAATGTTAATTTAATCGTACATGAAAGTTCTTTATGAAAATTTAAGTTTTAAAAAACATTTTATAGAATATTTCCTTCAAATTTTTTACTTTTATTGAGACATTCTAATTTGATATTTAAATTTATTCACTATGCCAAAGTTGATATTTTAATTATGATACGTGAAAACAGGTTATGTTCCTAATTTCCAGTGGCCCTGTTAACCCCTGAGCTATAGGGCCTTATGGCCCTGTTAAACCACAATCATATGCTTGAACAGTAAGGTTTATGCTATAGATATTTTATCTGAGAGTTAAATAAGCAATCCTTTTTCATGTTTATGGAAGCAACCAAATCAATAACACTCTATCAAAAATGGTTAAAAACAGGTATTACCAAACATTAGATTTAAATTGAATCTTATAAGCATTTACCATAAAAGAAAAAAAATGATAAGTTGTACCCCATCAAAAGGGAAAAATTTCATCAAATCAAAAACTTCTCTTCTTCTAAAGATATCTTTTAGAAAATGAAAAGGCAAGCCACAGATGGGGAAAAAATATTCACACTTCATATATCTGACATAGTACTTATATCCAGATTATATATATAACTTTTAAAACTCAGTAATAGGAGACAAACAACCCAATTTAAAAATTGGTAAAATATTTGGGGCCCTGGCTCAGTCAGTTATGTGTCCAACTCTTGACTTCAGCTCAGGTCTTTGGTCTCAAGGTCCTTAGACCAAGCCTCACATCGGACTCTGTGCTCAGTGGAGTCTGTTTCTCTCCCTCTCCCTCTGCCCCTCCCTTTGCATTCTCTGTCTCTCTTTCTCAAAATAAATAAATAAATCTTTTTTAAAAAATTGGCAAAATATTTAACACTCTACAAAAGAAGGTATATAAATAGCCAATAAAGAGATGCTCAATAATAATCATCAGGAACTTGTAAGTTATTGTTTGTATCAATTGCTTATTCCTTTTTGTTGCTGTGTAGCAACAGAATAGTGCATCAGAATAGGGCAATCTATTATCTTGTTCTCCTGTTGGTGGATATCTGAATTATTTCTAGTTATGAACTAGTGTGAATAAAGTTGCCATGAGGACTCTGGCCCATGGTTTTTAGGTAGATATATGCGCTTGTTTTGCGTTTTTATCAACCACTTTATATATAGTATAAAGATGTTTAGCTTTAAGAGATGATGCTGAACAGTTTTCTTAAGTTGTGTTCCTATTTATTCTCTTTCCAATAACGTGAAAGAGTTCCAGTTGCTTCATATCTTTGTCAACACTTAACATTGTTCCTTTTAACTTGAGGTATTCTAGGTGTTCTAAAGTGATATCTTATTGTGGTTTTAATCTGAATTTTGTCATAACTAATTGAGCACTTTTTCGTATGCTTATCACATATTGGATGATATGCAAATTATGAGGATACCACATAACTTAGTAGAGTGGCCAAAATTTTAAAAACTGACATTATCCTAGTGTTAATGTGAATGTGGTCATTCACCTGAAACCGTCATACATTGATGGTGGGAGGGTAATATGGTTAACCACTGGAGAATGGTTTGGTAATTTCTTATAAACTTAAACATAGTTATCATATGATCCAACTGGTTCCACTTAAAGGTATTTACTTAAAAGAAATGAAAACATGTCCACACAAAGACTTATACTCAAATGTTCATAACAATTTTATTTATAATTACAAAAAAAAAAAACCCAAAAAGTCCTGGCAATAACCCATATGTCCATTCACCAGTAAGTGAATGGACAAGCAAATTTCGTGTATCCATATCCATATAAGGGAATACTACTTAGCAATAAAATGGAATGAACTACCAATCGTTCAACACGTGGATGAATTTCAAAAACAACTTGAGCAAAAAAAGCCATCTACTGTATGATCCCATTTATATGAAGTCTAAGAACAGGCAAAACCAATCTATGGTAATAGAAGGCAGAAAATGATTGTGCCTGCTGGGTTGGTGGAAGTGCTATAGTTGTTGCCTGGTAAGGAGGATGACAGTGTTTTAGGTATTGTTTTGGGTGGTTGATTACCTGAGAGTATATTATTACCAAAGTTCATCAAACAAAACATTTTAAGTTCTGTGCCTTTTATCATATATAAAATATTGTTCAATTTTTAAAAGTAGAAATAATTGAACCTGATCAAAGAAGACCTTAAATAAATGAGTACTTAAATTTAATGGGTGGCCTTTCTGTTTTATCCTAGCATTTATTAACCACGGTTCATCTCATTTTGATCTCTTCTTCTAAGTTGATTAGAATGCTATACTAACTCTTCTCAAGTTTGTATCTTGGCTTCCTCAACCTGGTTGTAGAACTGTCCTTATTCTAAAACACATCGTCAGGATTTTAAACAAATAATACCAAAACCTTTCATGTAATTTAATCTCAACTGAAAGTTCTAAGTAATTTGAGGTGATGGAAATAGTTTAATTTGAATTTCTAGTTTTCAGATTGTTGGGAATTTCAGATGGTTGGGAAGACCCCTTTCCTCTGGCTTGGGCCATCCATTTTCTCCACATGACCAAAGAAGAAAGGTTTCTTTTTGCTAAATATGTGAAAACCTGTACAACGTAGTCTTTTTTTCCTGAGTGAAAGGAATTAACTTTCCATTTCCCTTTTAAGAATCATTTTTTTGAAGTCAGTTTTCTGGCAGAGGAACACCCTAGCATTTCTCCTGTAGTCCTTTCCCTGGAACAAAATATATAGTAAACAAGTAACATATGGTAAGCAATTAATAAGATTTTTCTTGATGGCTACTAGAAAGGATATTGTGAGGTGTGGACTTTAATTTTTTCCAAAGCTCCAGTTGAAATGTACCTGGGCATAGCCACGATAAATAATAGCAGTAAGAAAGCCAAATTTGCAAGCAAAGGTAAGTCATAATTCGGAAACAACATTGCTCACTATACAATGCATGTTATGAAATGTTTTCTCTTTCACTATACTGCCACTAATTTGGTTGATTATTGATTATCTAGGCTATTGAGGAAGCAGTGGCATGAGTAATAAATTACAGAGGGCAGGGACTACATCTTAATATTTTGTTCTGTGGTACCAAATAACCACCAAAATGAACAGATCTAGAAAAGAAATAGACACATACAATGTACTTAAATTCCCCAATCATTTATATTAATCCTAGAATTGTCCTCTATGGACATATGTCTGATGTTTTTGTCCAGCTTTGAAGACGTTATGCTTGGGATAATTGAGAAAGAGCCAAAAAGTTGCTCAGGTTTCTGAAATTCCTCCCTGTTGGCCATTTCATGGTAGAGATCGAAAATCCCACCTCTCAGGGTATCTGAGTGGCTCAGTAGGTTAAGTGTCCAGCTCTTGATCTCAGTTCAAGTCTTGATCTCAGGGTTCAAGCCCCAGGTTGGGCTCCACACTGGGCATGGAGCCTACTTGAAGGAAGGAAAGAAGGAAGGAAGGGAGGAAGGGAGGGAGGGAGGGGGAGGGAATTCCACCTCTCAAGCTAATGACACAAAGCAGTAACAGAAGTGGAACTGTGTTGTTCACCCTTACTGTGGCTGAGGATATGAAGTCTCTTTTTTAAGCCCTCTCCTAGACTTCAGGCCTTGTGAAGGAATAAAAGGTCTTACAACTTAACGAATTCTAAGACGTTGAGACTTTATCATCTGTTTTCTTAACCTTGGAATCAGTTCAGGCAGTTATTACAAAAGCAATTTGAAAGGTTAAAAGTGAACTCTGTGTAAATTTTTTACTAAGAAAATGAAAGTCACATTCTCTGCCCATAGATAATTGAGAGTTTATTTTTCCATTCGAAAGTGTTTAGTGGTATATTGATCCTCAAATAGTAGTTCTTAACCTTCTTTGGGTCACAGATCCCTTTGAGAATCTGATTAATTTCCTTCCTGCCTGCCCCCACAAAATTTTTAATTGCCTGTTATGTGACAGGCATTGTCCTTGGGGGAGGGGGTCTATGCTTTGTACTTCCCTACCTCCAAACATGTCTATTTTTATATATGTACATCATTTTGTATGCATACAACTTTAGGGATTTTATTGAACTCCTGAAGCCCTCTAGAGTCAAGAAACATCTTTAAAGTAATTATATGGCTAAAAATACTTGACACTCGTGCTAGGCAGAGTATTAGTATTTGCAGGAATAAGAAGAGAATGTTCTGTTAAGGATCTGCCCAGTGATACAAGATCCTTAAAGTAAGCTCATTCAAATTATGTGCAGTATGGAATGGGAGACAAGGAATTTGACATTTCACATGCAATTAGAATAGGTAACCTATACAGTCTTGCTCTTAAGCTATACCTGAGGGCATCATTGGTTGCATTAGAGAACCAAGGATTCTTTCTACCGGCTAGAAGTCTGTCCTTCATAGTGAGAAAGAAAGACCACCAAAATTTAAAAATTATAATGTGGTCCCTGAATCTGACTCTGTGTCTGTTAAGTCTCCTTTGCCATTCGAACTGAAAAATTGATCTATTTATTATGCATCATTGCTCAGAAAGCTAATGTGTTTTAATATATGATTAGGGGTTATACATCTACTGTGACTTGAGTGATGAAACTTGTCACTCTGACCTTAACCCAGAATTACTCTTTTGTTCTGTCAATGCTCAATTCATGCTGAAAGGAAAAGATCTAAACTCTAAAGGACACTATTAATCTAAATAACTGGCATCCTATCAATTAAAGATGGCTCTGAAAAGCCTCAAGTAAAGTAAAACTTCATTCCTTAGCCATGTGGTACATCCATGTGGTACATTCACGTTCTTGTTTTTTACTGTGTGCTGTTGTGGTACGTGGTAGCTCCTAGAAACACACACACGAGGTAGATGAACAATACTTTTCTTCACCCTGACCACCCAATTTACGCAGCCTTCAGACTTTCATCATTGATTATTAGGGGACTCACTGGATATAGGACTGTCACATGAATTTAATGGGAAACTGTATAAGCATTTCTAAACTTAGCAGTCAGGCATGCTTAGATGAAGTTCCCGTGTGTCAAAGGTGATACACAGATACCCTGTGAGCGTGAAATTAAAGTGAAGTCACTTTTATTTTATCCTGAACTATAAACACTTTAAAGATTCTTGACTTCTACCAAAGAAACATCTGCATAGTGATGCTATTTGGATTCATACGCTACATTTGTGGCTTGGAGAGAGACTGTATTTTCTGTTTTGTTTCTGAGCGCCCAGTTTGGCATGATAGAAGTCTAAATCTTGGCAGAGCAAAACTGGATTCCAAAACACATTCTGAAATGCTTTCTGTGTGAAGTGTCTTTCCATTTTCCTACACTAACACAGTGCTTTGCATATAGTAAGTGCTCATTATGGCTACACTGAGTGTTCCTATCTGCTCTTTCAGAGTCTGTCTTTTATATTACTGATTTTTGTCCCAAAATCATTTAGAAAATAGTTTCAAATAATTAATTTGAAACTATTGGATTAAATTTCTTCTTACCCTACAGAAGGAAAAATTGCATGTACCTATGGGTTTTGGAGAAAGAAAACAATTCTGGCCAAGAATTTATGTCAGAATTATCCTATGGATAGCCTTAGAGCTCGATTTAATTCAAGTGGGACCAAAACATGATTGAACTGTGTATAACATAGAGGGCTTTGGAGAAAGTAGTATTGCCTATATCCATAATTATAGATCAAGGTCAAATTGGAAAAAAGTACAGAAACTCTGGCTCACTTTCCTTCAATCAAGATGTAGTATTTGGCTCTTCTCGGTAGGCCACAGCTATATAAAATCTTGAAAATTTTTCATTCATCATATACTTTATAGGTAGGGTATTTTTTGCAAAGTGATTCCTATAATTATTAAGCACTTGCTTAAATAATCTGATTCAAGTATGAGGAAGTCTGCTTTTCATTGAAACAGGTTTTAACCTGTAGAAATACTTTCATGTTTAGGTTAAACATGTATTTTTGCAAACTACAATTGTGTGAGATAACACTTAATATGCTACACTGAAGTTCACTTAAGATAGTATGTTTTCAGTGTGTTGCTGGAATAATTGACATTGCATATAAATCTTATGTTTTTAAGATAATTTAGGTACTTGTATATCTAAGCTTCAGATTACTATTATCACACATGACTGGAATTTGAATTCTTTTTTTCTGTTAGATCGAAGTACTATTAGTTATACTTTGACTATAAATGCAAGTGATTTTGCAGATTAATTGCATTCTTTGAGCTCTTCATTGCCAGGGCCTGACAGGTATTCAATCAGGAAGACTGGTATATGGTAGAATTGTTGTAATAATAAATACACATAAAATGAATACATTAGTGCTCACATAGTGCTGGATCAATAGAAATATACAATCCTAGGGAGCTCATCTCCTAATGAGAAAATCCCATCAACATTACTAATGCCTAAGGTTACCAAATGTTTAAAGCTAAATAAACTTCAGTTAGAAGGAGAAATAAAGGAGCACTGTGACGAGACTCCTTATGCTGTAATCCCTGGTAGAGATTGTGTTCATTGAATACAGAGGATCTAGGACATCTGGTCTGTGATGTGTAATTAGCCCAGAATAGTGATAACTATTAATACTAGTATTACAAGGAGTATTGATAGTATAAGCTCTTGAAGTCTGATTTCAGTTCAACTCAGCAAATATTTGTTGAATATTTACCACATTCTACTCATTATGCCATAGCTCAGAGTCTAGTGGAGGAAACAGTTGTATAAATACTTAATTACAATGTGCTCGGATTTTTTGCCGGGGAGGGATCCAAGGATATACAAAAAAACTAAAGGAATAACAGAAAAGTTGAGGCTGTTTATCCCTAGAGGAGTGGGAAAACCTGAGTCTTCTGGAGGACTATTAGCTCAGAGAGGGGGAAAGACATTTTGGGGAACCCATGTTTGTTATTTGTGGTCTAGGAGATTTTGAAGTTAATCAGCAGAGTTATGAACAAAAAGAAAATATAAATTTAAAGATTCTTATTTATTTATTTGACAGACAGAGATCACAAGTAGGCAGAGAGAGAGGGGGAAGCCGGCTCCCCGCTGAGCAGAGACCCCGATGCGGGGCTCCATCCCAGAACCCTGGGATCGTGACCTGAGCCGAAGGCAGAGGCTTTAACCCACTGAGCCACCCAGGTGCCCCAAGAAAATATAAATTTAAATGACCAACAAAACAGAATAAGTTGTTCCTATTTATACTTATTATTACCTATGACTTTTTCTGCTTCCTAATTTTTTAAATGGTTATTTACTCTGTTAAATCTCTTAGACTGGGTGGCTCAGTGGTTTAAGCCTCTGCCTTCGGCTCAGGTCATGATCTCAGGGTCCTGGGATCGAGCCCCACATCGGACTCTCTGCTCGGTGGGGAGCCTGTTTCTGCCTCTCTGCCTACTTGTTACCTCTCTCTCTGTCAAATAAATAAATTAAATATTTAAAAAAAAAAAAAAGGAACTGTCCCCTGAAATAAAATCAGGAAGTTAGTGTATCATGAAAAGGATTCCATCTGGCCTTTCATGAACTTGAGGCCAGCAGCAGACCTCTGGAGTCTCATTTTGGGAGGATAATGACCTCTGTGGAGATTAGGAAGGCCTAATGACATAACATGCCTTTGTTATAAATAAAAACGTCTTAAAAGATAAATCCATCCTTTTCTTTCAAAATAATAAATACTAGTTTATAGCTGGAGATACATGTTAATTTAATCCAAATTCATATAACGCTTCAGTTGAGAGATTGTTTTTGTCATTGCTGTTTATGGCATTAACTTTCTAATGAAGCTAACTTCTTTAGAAAGAAGGTTGTTATACTTCACAGTATTTATTTAGATTTTCCACTGTTTCTCCCAAATGTTTGTGAGGATTAGTCACCCATAAAATAGAAACTGCTTCTCATCTACTGCGAACTCTCCAATATTTTGAGATCATGGGATCACTGATTTGTGAGGTGCAGTAAAACTATGTCATATGAAAAGAACCAGACCAGGGGCCAAAGATAACAATGCTATGTAGACTCTCTGTGGCCAGTGAAGATTGTTTTACAAGATTGTGTCCGTGTTTGGTCAGTAGAGCTAAGGCAGAAGATGAATGAAAGAACATTACTTTAAAGGCATTGAAGAACATGAGGAAGAAAATAATTTTTAGTGCAAAGCATTCCAAATGGGCTAGAAGTACAGAGTTAACATGGAGCCACCAAACATAGCTTGTGTTTCCCACCTGTGGCTGCCAGGACTTGGGCAGTGTGATTGCTGCCCTAGCACTCACTGCCCTGAAGTCTGGCCAATACTAGAAATCTCCGATACCTCTTTCTTCCCTGTCCTTTCCTTCCTTCCATACTCCTTTCCTCCCTCCCTTCCATCTTACCTTTTTCCTCTTGAGATGCCATATGAAGCTGGTTTTAGAAAAGCCTCATTCCTGTCTCTTACAACCAAGTCTACAATTCAGTCAAATATAAAACTTGTTTCTGTTCTTACTTACTTCATTTGTAAGGCTGGGGGAGGAGCGTATTTCAGAGCAAACAGATGGAACCAGTCAAGATGTCTTTGGCTAAGTCATTTCACCTTGTAAGACCACATATTCCTCCTTAGTGAAAATAGGCAGTTGAACTACACACGTCTCAGCTGCCTTCCAGCTCTGAAACTTCACGGTTCTAACTTTCTAATTTCTTAAGCACCTTGTGGTCTTTCAGGGGGGTCGTAGCTGTGTGTGCATGCTTACTACTAAATACCAGTAACCAGTCATCATCAGTGTGGTCAGTCTTACCGACCACCATCTAGTTTCAGAAACTGAAACTAGATAAATGGTACCATAAATCAAGAAATAGTATATTTGAGCAAAGTCTCAAAAACAAGTGTTTACATCAAATGTCTGATTAGATGTTCTTGGTTCTTACATTGGGATTATTATTCCACTTGTTTGGGAAAGACTTGATGAGACAAATGGGGTTTGAAGGAATTTTAAAATTTTGGTTTACCCTGAAGTGCGCAGAAGAGATGTGTGTAATTTACACTGCCGCATTTCCATAGTTTTCCTAGTGAAAAAAGAGAATTTAAGTGCCTTCTTTGCAGCATTCCGACTAAGAAATATATATCCCTATGCTTTTGAGTGAAATTATTATTAAAGAGAGAGAATGGGGCGCCTGGGTGGCTCAGTGGGCTAAAGCCTCTGCCTTCGGCTCAGGTCACGATCCCAGGGTCCTGGGATCGAGCCCCGCATCGGGCCCTCTGCTCGGCGGGGAGCCTGCTTCCTCCTCTCTCTCTGCCTACTTCTGATCTCTGTCTGGCAAATAAATAAATAAAATCTTAAAAAAAAAAGAGAGAGAGAGAGAGAGAAAGGAGAGTATTAGCGAATCAGATATCCTTCTCATGCCTATTTAAACTTTACCTATGTAATTATGTATTATCTACTTCCTAACTGCATGGGAATATGCCTTATATTTTAAAGTTGCACAAATATTACCATGAATCCTTGTTAAAAGATTGCAAGCTACCATTCATGATTTGGTGTTGAAAGATATTCTGGGTAAAATATGAAACAAATGATAAATGCCTTCAAAGAACAGATTGTATAGAAATACTTGTTAGGAGCATAAACTAGATGAGGTTAATTCCCAAAGAACAGCCAGAATGAACTCATGCTCCATGCTAAAAACAATCCAAGAATTCTAAATAAATGTGCATTTAAGGACATTTTGATATTGCCTCTGACGACCTCTTAACTAGCCTCTTAACATTTTATCAGCTTTAGATTTTTCTGCTGAAGAAATCAAAAAAGAAGAAAATACCATTCTCAGATACAGTCAGTTTGTTCTGTCTTCTCTGTGTACTTATGATATTCAGACATGAAATCTAATAGAGAGATTTGGCTATCCTTAATGATCCACGCAGAATTAAAAGGAAGAGGGAAAACTGATGCTTCAGTAGCTATGTAAAGGCAATATTACCTTGCCTGTTGCCCCAAACACCGGTTTTGTTTCTGGCTGAGAATTTCCAAAGCATGAGATAGACCACAACAGTGCAATTTTAGGCAAAATTTCACAACCGTGTTGTTGAAAAGTCTTGAATTAAATACAAAGAGGACCACCAAAAAAGATGAGTCCTTAGGTCACATATTCTAGAGGTCATTAGAATATTTTGGAGTACACTTCAACCTGTTCTTCCTATTCTTTACCCCACTTTTGGGTTTCTTACCTCCGGGAGGGATGTAGAAGCAATTGAGTTGAGCTTCATGCACCAAAGTGCCCTTAAACTTCACCTCTGCTTCAGTGGCGCGGTGACTGGGAAGCGGCTGGTATGCGGGCGCAGTGGGCTGGCTGAAGGCTCGAAGCATGCTGAACTTCCAGATGTGTACTAATAGGTCACTGTTTTCAAGTAAATAAATATCCTCCCCACGAGCTTCTCTTCTTGTAATTTCTTAAAGCCCAGAGGTCATTCCCAGAGGAACATTTCAGCGTCCCACAGGTCCACATGGCAGGTCCCCATCGCTGCAAATTCAGGTCACTGTGATTACTTTTTTAGACTCAGAATTCGAAAAACCACACCTTCTTTTTGGGTTCTTTTCAACCAAGTTTTTTCTTCCTTGCTTGCCGTACTCACTGCCTCCCGAAGGATGGGCCTCTCACCCAGTGGCTTTTACAGGAAAACTGGGATTGAAATGTGAAGTTAATGGTTTCTGTCAGCCTGTCAGCTCATCACCTCCCTGAGGCATGATGATCTCTGGTTTTTATATATCACCACGAGCTGCTTTGATATACCCTCTTGTGCGAGAAGACTGATAGGTTTGTCCAGGGGTTGGGAGGCCTTGGGCCTAAGAGGCAGAAAACTTCGGCTGGAATGTGCACGTTCATGGAACTGGGGCCGGCTCCTGCTGGAATGCAGGGCAAGTCGCAAAACTATTTTAAGGAGAAAAAACTTGGGCCCAGTTCGACGTTTTATCTCGGTGCTACCCTTTGGTAGCCAGGACTGTTGGTAAATCTGGTTTTTTTCTCCACGGACGGTTACATTTTACATTCAAACCAAATATGAACTGGGATGAAAAATGCTGCAAAATGAGCCCATTTTACTCGTGAAGTCATGTTGTTTTAGAGATAAATGGTCAGGCCCTAAGGAAATCGCCACAATGTCTAAAATAGTCATTACAAACCTGGTCTTCCCTTCATTCTGTGCTGACATCTGAAAGATGTTTTCATAGCATTTTTCCTCCCTAAATCTACATTTCAGCTATTTCATGGTAATGACATTGTCAGACTCTTTTCTGCTTGTATCAACAGTTGCCTTGGCATCCTGCTCTTATGAAAACTGGATTCTGTATGTCAAATGCCCCAAATGTGTAACATCAAACAAACAAACAAATGACACTCAGAGCATTTCTACGAATACATCCTACAGATTAGGCACAAATGGCTAGTTCCCCGCTGCCACTGGGCCCGGAGGTTCCTAGTCATGCTGTGGTTTTCTCCCCTGCTACCTACCACCTTCCTTTTCTGATAGTTTTGGAAAGCCCGATCTCCCAGAAAAGGAAGTTATCACCGGAACCAAAAAAGCAGATGTGGCTTTTAGTTTTATCACTAAGATTAAAACCACCATAAGACACAAATGTATTCAGATTTATTGTCTTTGAATGTTAGTGATCAGTGTACTTGTGCTGCCAGAGATACAAGCCATGGCAGGTTAGTGTGTCACAGTGTCTGTGGGCAGACAGAGTAGGACGTTGGTGGGGATGGGCTGCTAACAATCTTGAATGAAAAGTTTTTTTTTTTTTTTAAGATTTTTTTTATTTATTTATTTGACAGAGAGAGATCACAAGTAGATAGGCAGGCAGAGAGAGAGAGAGAGGGAAGCAGGCCCCTGCTGAGCAGAGAGCCCGATGCGGGACTCGATCCCAGGACCCCGAGATCATGACCTGAGCCGAAGGCAGCGGCTTAACCCACTGAGCCACCCAGGCGCCCTTGAATGAAAAGTTTTAAGATACACATTTAATGATCTTGAAACGAAGAATTACTTTTTGATAGTAAGGCACATAGGCTTCAGAACTCAGATGTTCTTTTTTTCAAAAGAGTATCAGTGTATTAAAGAGGAATATGTATATGTATTTCTAAGATAATAAAATGGTCCTATTCTAGAAATGCTGGAGGGTTCTTTCCATTTTTTTTTTCCTCTTCACATGGGGGTTGGTAAGAAATCCTGGCACACTAGTCATACAAAAAGTTTAAAACCCCGTTGCCACCTTTTGGTTATTATTATTACTAATAATCTCAGTAATTCAGATTTACGGGGTTCCTTTTAAACATACCTGCCTAAAATAGCACTAGGAAGACATTTCCTGAAGCTTTTGTTATCTGAATCATTACTGACAAGAAGCAGAAATCTCACACTGAGGCATTGGTCAGGTGGAGGGAAAGAAGTTGTCAAAGCATCACAGCTGTTTTAATGACCAAATAACATTCAGAAAATTAAATATTTTGAATGTTTAAATTTTAAGAGGTTTTTCCTTCAAAAAATATATTTTGTTGGTTTTTGTTTCCCTATCATAACATTGCTGCTGTTTTCAATGAAGCATTTGAGAATGTATCTGTAGCTAATGCATTATTTATATGATTAATACCACCAGATCCTCAATTAGATCTTTATAAATGTATTTTGGAACTGTTTAGCCTTTGCTATAAAAATGATGTAGATAGGCACATATTAAAGTATACAATTTATCTGAAAATTGTTATGTGAATCTGTAGCGCCATAATACCACATTTTTCTTTCATTGCTAAACGATTAAGTTATGGTTGTATCTCATCTTTCAACAGTTGTAAATTTTCCATACAGGCATTTTGAAGTCAGAGATTTGTTACTGAATTTTATTTTTTCCTGCACTGTGTCCTAACTCAGAGCTTACAGAGCCAGTTTCTTGGCGAACATATTCCTGGGAGGAGGAGGAGGAGGAGGAGGAGGAAGATAGGTTTATAGGCCTAATTTCGTGCATCAAGTTTCTGGATACTTCACAGTAAAGATGAAATACGTGTATAAATGTGCAAATGGAGTCTGGACACTGATGTTTCAAAGCCAGGACTTCAGAAATTCTGACTTCATCCTCAATCTGTATTCATTCATTTAAGAAGCATTTGCCAGGGGCGTCTGGGTGGCTCAGTGGGTTAAAGCCTCTGCCTTCGGCTTAGGTCATGATCCCAGAGTCCTGGGATTGAGCCCCGCATCGGGCTCTCTGCTCCACAGGGAGCCTGCTTCCTCCTCTCTCTCTGCCTGCTTCTCTGCCTAGCTGTGATTTCTCTCTGTCAAATAAATAAAATATTAAAAAAAAAAAGAAGCATTTGCCAAATGCCTGTTATGTTCAGTTGCTATATTGTTGAGGACAGCACACTTTATGGGGTAGGGGGTGTCCCTGCATATGTATAAGACCACACAAACTTCAGAGTTCTCTGTGGGCTTAGACAATTCCAACACTTAGACAATTCCAACACTAGGTTTTCAAGCTTGAACTCCAGTGGTGGGTTTCATTTATCCATGAGTACGTATTTTCTTCAAGTTTCATTTTGTAGTTTTGAAGGTGCTCATAATTTATTTGATATGTTTTTTGCAGTGTCCATTTATGGGATTTGGTTTTATGATAAGGAAGAATGCCAAAGAATTGCAGAACTAATGAAAAAGTAGGTGCTGAAAGGCTAAGTATTTTCTGGACCTGATGCTTTTGTCTGTGTTTCTCAGTGTAACTCCACTATACTCTAAGCAGAATGTACCTCTTACAGCAGTCCTTTCCACTGTGGCTAGGAAAACGTTTACTATTACTTAAAGGAAAAATAAACATAAGTCACATGTTTCATCTTTTTTTAATTTTTTAAAATTTATTTTTAATTAATTTATTTTATTGTGTTTATTGTTAGTCATCATACAGAACATCATTAGTTTTTGATATAATGTTCCAAGATTCATTGTTTACATATGACACCCAGGGCTCCATGCAATCCGTGCCCTCCTTAATACCCGTCATGGGGCTCACCCATTCCCCCAACCCCTGCCCCTCTAAAACCCTCAGTTTGTTTCTCGGAGTCCACAGTCTCTCATAGTTCGTCTCCCCCTCCGATTGCCCCCGCTTCACTTTTCCTTTCCTACTCCTAATGTCCTCCATATTTTCACTAGGTAAGATTTATCATGTAGAATAGTTCACCTCATTTTTGTTCTGCTTGTGGGAAATACCTATAATATGAATATTCCAGATGGCAATTCTCTTCAGTATTTTCATTTGTAAATTAGCAGGGTTTTGTTTTTTTTTCTCTGAAAAGTTATCAATATAGCTGACAGTAAAAAGAACATTCAGAACATTTTAAAGGCTGATACACTTTCTCTAAGATCTTTCCTTCCGGCCCTAAATGCCTTCCTTTAACTGCATATCCAGGGTTGTGGGAGTTCAGAGTTTCCTCACGTCTCAAATGCTGTCAGTGCTCAGGATAGACTTTATTTTCAGTCTTGTTGGAAATATTGGAGTCAGTATTGGTTTAGTGATCAGTAGGCAGTCCCTTTTTTTGTTGCTGGTCTCTTTCTTTTAATCTCTTGATGCCTTGTGGTTTGTCTTACCCGCGTTTTGGGAAAGTTAAATCAGGGTCTGGCTGTCCTACTCGTGGCTCCCTGACTGCACTGAAAGGGAGGCCCCGGGTAAGCATGCTGTCTTCTCTGTGACTAGTCAACTCTTTGATCAGTCCTTGAGCCCCGAGGCTGCTCCCTCAGAGGCAATTAATTCCCTGCTTTAAGGGGATAGTTTAGAGCCTTGAAACAATATCGGTTTCCTACCCAGGCTGTATCTTAGCCGGTGACCCGGCTCCACCAAACACACAATATGGCAGCTGTCCACGCAGATTGGATAAACATCTCCATCTGTGAAGGCACCCATTTTCCAATTTTAAATCCCGGGGCAATAAAATGACTAAAAAGTGACCCCCAGAAATGAAATGTGGGGAACACTTTTTTATAAATATTTAGGCTTCTGAAAATCTAGCCTGCGATGATAGCTAATTGTAGGTAACCAGCTCACGTTACAGATGGTGATTAAGTGGGATCAAACTGGTATTTACCCCCATCACCACTAGTTCCTAACACATTCATGTTATTGTAAACCGTACAACAGATCATAATAGCAGGATTTCATACAGATGAAAAAAATACCCCGCGGCTCAGCTGAGAGACCGTGTTCAAATTGTTAGCATTCGGCAGTAGTTACGTAACAGCTGGGGCAGGAAATTGATTGTTGACTAGCAATAAGCAGCTGATAAGTGTAGATTCCGAGCCCTTCGTCAGTTAGAATTAAATCTTCCCATAAGTTCTCAGGTGTCTTTTACCATAAATGACATGGCCATTATAAAAATTTGAGCTGAAAGTCAAAAGTACACAGAAGGAAAAAGTATTTTTCTCAATGTCACCTGTCACCATCTAGGAGCGATCTGGTCTCCCTCCTGTATTGTTTTCAGGAAAACAGAAGACACTTTTCATTGCTCTGGTTTTTTTGGGGGGCGGGGGTTGTTTCTTTGTTTGTTTGTTTAACGCCCCCTCTTCTAGAATGGAATCTTCACAGTTTATAATTTGCCAGAAGACTATAGGATTTGAGTTGCTGAGGTCAATTTTGCTTTTTTTTTTTTTTTTTTTTTTTAATATTTTATTTATTTGACAGAGAGAAATCACAAGTAGGCAGAGAGGCAGGCAGAGAGAGAGGAGGAAGCAGGCTCCCCACGGAGCAGAGAGCCTGATGCGGGGCTCGATCCCAGGACCCTGAGATCATGACCTGAGCTGAAGGCAGAGGCTTAAACCACTGAGCCACCCAGGCGCCCCTCAATTTTGCTTTTTGAGTACAAGGCACATTGAAACAAAAAAGGGGAGTGGATCTCGATTTGCCCTGGGGTTTGCTCAGTGTTTGAGAACTCTAAATTGGGTTTCCTCAGCAATTAATGAGCCCTTTCAAATGCTCCAAATGAGGAGTTGGCAAACTTTTTCTGAAAAAACAAAAACAAAAACAAAAACCAAACAAACAAACAAACAAAAAACCAGAACAAAACAAAGCAGATCGTGAGTGTTTCAGGCCTTGCAAGGCCATAGGTCTCTGTCACTACTCAGCAATCATGGTGTGAAAGCCACCAGTAGATGTAAATGAGACATAAACCGGTGAGTGTGGCTCTTGGTAACTTTCTTTACAAAAACACTTGGTGTGCTGGATTTGGCCTGCAGGACGTAGTTTGGACACCCCTCCTCTGGGTTCTCGGGACCTCAACTCTCGTTTTCCTTCTTAAACTTCCTGAGCAGTCTTACTTCTACTGTGACTATAACAAGATAAAAACAAGTGGGGACTCCTGGGTGGCTCAGTCAGTTAAGTGTCTGCCTTCAGCTCAGGTCATGATCCCAAGGTTCTGGAATTGAACCCCGCCTCAGGCTCCTTGCTCAGCCAGGAGCCTGCTTCTCCCTCTCCCATTCCCCCTGCTTGTGCGTGCTCTCGCTCTCTCGCTCTCTCTCTCTCTGTGTGTCTCTCTCTCTGACAAATAAATAAAATCTTAAAAAAAAAAAATAAAAACACGTGGATGGGAATTAGATGGTTTTATAAGCCATTTGTGTTGAGTTTGTTTTTCTTGTGTGGATTTTCCCCTCTATTTTTCTAGCCTAACTCAATATGAACAGTTGAAAGCCCATCAGGGAGGTGGAGCAGGAAACTCCCCAATGATCCTCAATTCAGGAGAGGGCAAGGAAGTAGATATCTTAAGAATGCTCACCAAGGCCAAAGATGAATACACCAAGGTGAGTTTTTGTCTTCTTTTGTGAAACATACTTAAATCCTACAGTGGTAACATGCTTGTGGGAGAAGGGTTAGTGTTATTCCTTCCACCAAACAAAACCGAATGAAAAATTAAATCTCTGTTTTTAGCAAGCTAAAGAATACCATTTGTTTTAAGTGGATTAAAAAGTAGACTAAAAAATCAGCAACCTTCCTATATACAAACCGTATCCAATCAGGTTTACTCAAAGACCCCGTTTACCGTAGCAGCTATTAATATAACATTCTTCAGAATAAAATTAGCAAGAAATGAACAAAACCTGTATGAAGAAAACTTTTAAACACTCCTGACAGGCATAAAAATAGATTTGAACAAATGGGAAGGTTATGTCCTGATCTTAGATAAGAAGATAAAACTTAAAGCACTCACTTCTATTTAATCTGCAAATTTAAGATGATTTCTAAACAAATACAGACTGGTTTCTTCTTTCCTGGAGCCAGACAAGTTGATTAGCAGGTTCATATGGAGAAATATATAAGAAAGAGTAGTGGGAAAAATCTTGACAAACTAAAGCAATATTGGATGGGAGAGAAGGGGGAACAAGCTCTACCTGTCTGATATTAAGGCATTAAACCGTAAGCACTTAAAACTGTATGGTCTTGATGTTACTGATGTATAAACAGCCAGATAGACCAATAGGACAGGTGGGAAAGTCCAAATGACACCCCAGTGTATATGAAATTTAGGACATGATAAAGATGAAAATCTCAAATCAGCTGTTTGAGTGGATATTTAAATAAATGATTTTGGGACAAGTGGTAGTCATTTGGAAAAATACAAAATTGGATTTATACCAGGATAAATCCCAAATGTATTAGAAATATAAATGTTAAAAATAAAACCATTCAAACACCAGAAGAAAATTTGTGTGGATTTCTTTGTAATCTAGAAAGGGGAAGTCTTCCTAATAAACTCAGCCTTAAAACCCAAAGGCAATTAGCTCAACTATATAAAAATAAAAAAATAAATGTTTTGCCTGGTTTTAAAAAAAACACAAAGTGAAAAGAAATGTTTATACCTAAGTAAATAGGAGGATTAATTTCTCAATTAATCAACTGAAAGATTATCACTCTCTAGAAACATGGGAAAAAAGAAAATTAAGAAAACAAAAGACAGTTAAAACCTAGAATTTAGAAACCAGCTGAAATAAGCATTACATAACTGAATACCATATTATGACATAATTACTTAGAAAAGAAATTGGGGAGTGACTTCAGAACCCCATATTTGGACTGAATACCCTTAGACAAAAAGAACTGCAAAGAACTGAAATTGTAAACTTCATTCAGTGGTTTCACTGTTAACGGTAATATTGGCATTGTAATTTTTTAGCTGTCGTGGATATAATAAATGAGTATGTTTACGCTGTCAGAACAAAATCTTCAGTGTAAGAAAAATAGTAAGTTAAAGCCATATAACATTAAATTTTAAGTTGAAATGTAGGAGTTAGTTCATATTTTGTTTCTTAAATATATAGTTACTCACTTTTTTCCCTGAAGAGACCTAGAAATAAGTGACAACTCAGCAGCAGCAAGGACCTCTCGCCCCCAGATTATTGTTTCTAAATACTATTCTCCCCTTCCCCTGCAAAAGGTAGCAGAGCTCTTTAAAGAAATTCCCAATTCCATGTCTGAGTTTAGGAAAATCAAGTAAACAGGGTGATATGAAAGGGGCACAGCAGTCAAGTTGAAGAGACCACTGAGTAATGGCATCAACAAGAAAGACTACAGTAGATTGAAACACACTGAGCACATATAATCTTTGAGTTCATGGTGATGGGTGAGCAAGCAGACCAAAAATATAAAACAGAACAAAAAGTAATTATTGGTTATTCTTGGAGGTACTAAGCCACAAGTTACTTCCTTTGAAAATTGGTAGTTAATGGGAAGGAATTAAACATTTATCCTGTCTGACCAGGAGAGACAAATTTTCAGAGGAGCCACATGATCCCGGTTGATGAGGGAAAGTCTTCTTTACCAAAGAATTCCAGCTATTGAGTATAGATGAAATGATAGAACTTAAAACCATGCTAGTAAAATAAGTGATTCAAGCGATGATCGTTAGTAATGTAAATATTAGAAAGGTTGATGGAAACTTGACCATGAAAATCAGTCTACCACCAATGGCCCACTGACCAGCACATTAAAGGTTGCATAATCAGATATCATGTGTCTCCTAATGTGATATAATGTGGACTTTGTAGCCCCACGTTGAAATGTATATTGTTGATCCTGAATCTTTTAATTTTTTATTTAAATTCAATTTAGTTAAGTGCTCATTACATCAAGTGCCCTCCTTAATACCCATCACCCAATTACCTCATCCTACCTTCCAGCAACCCTCAGTTTGCTTCCTAGAGTTAAGAGTCTTACAGTTTGCCTTCCTCTTTGTTTTCATCTTATTTTATTTTTCCTTCCCTTCTCCTATGTTCATCTGTTTTGTTTCTTAAATTCCACGTGAGATCATATGGTATTTGTCTTCCGCTGACTGACGTATTTTGCTTAGCATAATACCCTCTAGTTCCATCCCCGTTGCGAGCTTTCTTAAACTTACTAATTTACTAAAAATGAAAGGGAAGGGGGCAGGCAGAAAACAAATTAAACAGCATGACAAAGAAGCAATCAGAAAAGTCCTGAATTAAGTGGGACATGTTAAAGGACAACTGGCCAGTTTTCTCCAGCATGGCTTTGATTTGATGGTTGGCTTACCCTTGATGGGTAGACTGTGAGCTCCTTGAGCACAGAGAACAAACACCCTGTATTCATCTTCATAAGCCTAGTCTCCTTCAATGTTCCTGGCACATACGTGCTAAATAAATGGTTGTTGATTGACTCAATGCCTATGAATATGAATTAATCACAGTTTCATTGTCCTTCAATCAGAGGGCCTGGACAGAAGTGCTTCAATCCCAGATGCGGTCAGTAACAACAATTTCTGTATTAGTTTTCCATTTTGCTTAATTCTTCAGCAGCTGTTTTAAAAGACATCTAATAACTTGGCAACTATCAATTAACTATACTTTACCTAATTGTACTATGTTAGGCACCCTAAAAATCAGTCTCAAATGGTGACATTTTTGCCCTCCAGGACCTTAGGTTCTGTGAGGACAGCACAACAATGGCCAATAAATAAAAAAGGCATATACTGAACAAAAATTACTTTCTTTCTCCTTCCTCCCTCCTCCAAGCGCGTGCACGCGCGCACACACACACACACACACACACACACACACACACACGCACACATTGTATTATTTTTATTTTATGATGTTTGACATCTTAAAAGTCATCTTGTTGGGGCCAGAATCCTCCTCCCTGGGCTAGACATTTTTTTTTTTTTTTTTTTTTTTAAATAAGTAGGCTCCATGCCCGGCCTAGAGCCCAGCACGGGGCCTGAACTCAGAACCCTGATATCAAGACCTAAGCTGAGATCAAGAGCTCACTGCTGTTTGGGGTGCCTGTGTGGCTCAGTGGGTTAAAGCCTCTGCCTTCGGCTCAGGTCATGATCCCAGGGTCCTGGATCAAGCCCCGCATCAGGCTCTCTGCTCAGCGGGGAGTCTGCTTCCTCCTCTCTCTCTCTGCCCGCCTCTCTGCCTACTTGTGGTATCTGTCTCTGTCAAATAAATAAATAAAATCTTTTTTGAAAAAAAAAGAGCTCACTGCTTACCCAACAGAGTCATCCAGTTTCCCCTGGACTAATTAATTCTTAGAGCTAGCAAAGGGCCCAGTCAGAGACTGCCTTTGCCATGCAAACTAGCTATCCAGAACCATCCCTTCTTCATTTGGCCCCCGGCACCTCAGGAGGCAATATTGATCAGCCTTAATCATCTCAGGTCACAGGACTAGGAACCACCCTATAGTTTAAAGCATACTGAAAATTATTCAGACTAGCCAATCCTAAAGTGCAGAAACCCCAGTAGAGGCTCTAGTCTTGGCTTCCCCCCAGCCCCTGCTTTCTGTCTCCTGCCCATCCTGAGGCTTCCCTATGTGGCCTCCTGTTGCTAAGACCTATAAGTATATTTGTTCCCTGAGCCTCTCCAGTGTCTCCCCTCTAGCTGCACCTGACTGTCTCATAAAAGAGCACAGAACAAACACACACACACATACACACACACACACACACAGAAACACTCGTACGTGGTTTCGGAGACTTAATTAAACCATCACTTTAAACTGTACCTGCAACTTGCCGTGTTTCCCCCTCACTTTCTTTGCCCTTCAGAATCTCCATATTTTTCATGGCCCAGTTAAAATTCCACCTTTTACACGGAGTTTTCCCAGATCTCTTCATTCAGGTTAATTATTCTTTCCACTGAACTCACCAGTCTGTTACTATTTAGAATTTATTTTGCTCTTCCTCATTTATTACAGTTAAGTCAGCTTCTCCCACCATAAGCTTATTGAGGTCGAAGCAATGTTCTGTTCATCATTATGCTTCCCTAGATTGATTGTTATAATGCTGACATAAAGTTCAGATGTTTAATCGGTATATAGACTTGCTTTTCTGTGAAATCAAATACATGTTATATACATAACGTTAATTGCTCCACCTGTGTGATAAACAACAGAAGAAATTATCCCTTCTGCCATTAAGAGCCAGAGGATGTAACCTTCCAGGAGCACCTGTTACTTCTGTGGTCTAAATTCTTCTTGGTTTCTCATGGCCTAGCATATGGACTTTCAGACTCCTCAAGGATTGCATTAACCTAGCCCCAGGTTATTCTCTTAACCTCTCTACCTTCTCCTCACACGTCCCTCTACAAATATTTGAAACTCCTGCCGAGTGGAGTAACAGTGCTGCCTCCTCTAAGGACCTCATGGCCTTCTTCCCATGCTGTCCCCTCTCCTTCTTTACCTGTCAATGTATGATCAGTCTTTCAGGCCCCATTTCAAATGGGCTTTGCCCATCCTGTTATTTCTGATCTGCACAACCAGATGTATATGCTTCCCCGCGAACTTCCACTGCATTGTGCAGACCTGCTTTATATTTCCCCGTGTTCGTGTAACCTCTTCTCCCACACACAGACATTTCAGAAAATGTGGAGATCATGAGTAAAATGGCTCTGAGCTATGGGAGAGGGGGAACACAGACAGAGGCAAAAGAGAAGAAGACGAGATTTCCCTGGGAATTCTCGTGTAAGGAAGTGGCTCTCCCATCACTGGAAGTATTCAGGAAGAGACTGCACGAGGACATACTGGAGTATTGGGAAAAAATATGTCACTTTTCTGAGTACAGATTAAATTCAGTGACTTCTGAGCTCTTCCCAACTTTAAAATGCTTCAGTTTATGAAAACCCCAAGAAATAAGAGGAGGAAAAATTTCAGCTAGAGGTATATGTTGTTGGTAAAGTAAAGCCTAGTGACATCAGATGCAACTGTTACATGAAGTTAATAAAATAATTTAAAAACCTTATTTTGGCCAATATTTTATCACAGAAACAATTTTCTGTGAATCTGCTATCAGGCAGCATGATGTTAATTTGAACTTCACCTCCTTTTACCTCCTCCCTATTAGACTTGTGGTTGAGATGCAAATGAACAGTAAAACCACCAACTCGCAGTAAGAGAAAGAACCAGGGCCAGAAAGGCTCTTTGGCCGTGTAGTTAAGTTCTGAGTATGCAGAAGTGGACTATTTTGTGTTTTGTGGCTTAAGGCAAGAGTTAATAGTTCTCTTTCAATATACTGTGACTTATTTATAAAATTAAAGAAATTACTGAGTGTCTTTTGATGCTCAGTGAGAAAATTCAAAAAAGTAGAAAAGTGAAATAAAAAATATCCATAATCCTGTAACCCAAAGATTTCTACTTTTAATGCTCTCAGTGTATTTTCTTCCAGACTTTTCTCTTGGCATGAGTACATATGTTTGTGTTTGTGTGTGAGAAAATGGGATCATGTGACACAGTTTTCAAGGCTTTAAAGAAGTGCCTCAGGATCTCTATGGAGAATCTATTATACACTTTTTCCAACTCTGGTGTTTTTGTTTTTTTTTTTTCAAAGTATCTTAAAGTTATTTGGGTCAGGAGAAGCATAGAAAATTAAACAGCTGGAAAATGAGCTATGAACTATTGAGGTAGATGATGTTTAATTCTGAGCAATTTGATAGAGAGCAATTTTTACATGAAAGCAAAGCTTCAGTGCTAGAAAACAGCTTCTAGCAATTTTACTTAGAAAGGATATCTAGGGCTTATGCAGAGCAAGAGACAGAGCAGACTTTCAGCCCGTGTAAATATGTGTATAGGGAAGGTGGGGAAAAATCTGTTTTTCTTTGTTTGAAGTTCAAGGTCTCTTAACATAGAGAGGTTGTGATCTCAGGGTTGGGATCTCAGGGTCATGAGATCTAACTCCACATCAGGCTCCATGCTCAGCACAGTCTGCTTGTCCCACTTCCTCTGCTCCTCTCCCCTACTTTCCCTCTCCCTCTGCTCCTCTTCCCCTGCCCTTTGCGCGCTCTATCTCTCTCTCTCTCTCTCTCTCAGTGAGTAAATAAAATAAATAAATAAAGTCTTATTAAAAAAAAAAAGAAAACATACAGACAGGGTCATTCAGTGAGTGTAATCTGAGCATCCACTTTCTTTTCTATAGCAAGCAGAAATTAAAGGCTTTCATGCTAAAATTTTATAAGTGACTCTTCTTGTCTTGTGTTGGTTATTGCCTTGGAAAGCCAGGCCAGTTAGTTCATGTAGCCATACCATTAACCACCAGCATTCATCTAAGAATTAGAAATAACATTTTATGACTCATAAAGGGATTTCACATCCCACTTCATCTAGTGCCAAATATCCAAATTACTGATAGAATTCTTGGAAGAAAATGATTAGTCTTTTGTACAATTAACTTTACAAGCCCAAGTCAACTTGGTCGTGATTGACCCCATGCTCCTACATCCTTGAATTAGAAAATACAACCCAGTAATTGTAAAACACATTGGAAGCCCTGGGTTCCTGGGGGTTGAGATGTTTATAGCTCATTCCCTGTCAGGAACAATGTGAAATATTTTCTTACCTGAGACCTTGACGGTTGAAACTAGCAGTGCTATGGAGAGTATATAATAGAAGGTAGTGATTTTATATTCAGTTTTATTTGGTGTTTTAACAAGATAGATACTGCCGTTATTGCTGTGTTCTTTGTGTCATGAATCCTACTGTGTTCGCGATTGTATGGTTGGTTAGATTAATGTATGATAATGATTCAGTATTTGAAATGATGGGTCTTGTCTCTCATCTCTTTCTTTGTGAAGTTCTAATTTGTAGTGAGTGGCTCAGAATGCTCAGAGTTATTTTATTCAGATTATTATGAATTATTCTGTTTATGTTAAAAGCCACCTATTAAATAAAGAGGATGTTAGTAATTTTTAAGGCAGTGGTGTGAGTCAGCTTCACTTTTTGATTTGTAGAACAAAACGGGTCAGTTGATTTGGTGATGAACCCTCCAATTTTAAATCAACTGCTGATGGGTGAATAAAACCATACTGTAATCCAGACATGGCATTTAAAGAATTGTTTCTATCACTGTTTGTCATTGAAAAGCATTAGACTAGATATTTTTTAACTATTGCTCCTGAAGCATATCTTTAGCCTTTCAAATATCCAAGTATCTCTGAGCCTCTCAGTCTTAAGGCTAATGCCGTCGGTAGTGTTTTAGGGCACCAAAATTGTGCAACTAAGAAAAATTAAATTGCAATTTGATTTATATCCCTCCTATCAGAGGAGATTGTTATTTTCCTTTTCGCATGAAAGTCTATCAAAAAATAGCTACCAACTAGATAAAATAAAGAGCAAGAAGTTATGTTCTTTTAAAAAGATGAGAGCTTCTTTTATACCAAAAATGAGGTGCTTTTTTCCATTTCAGTGTAAAACCTGTTCTGAGCCAAAACAGATAACCAGTTCATCCGCCATCTATGACAACCCCAATCTCATCAAACCAATTCCAGTGAAGCCCAGTGAAAACCAACAACAGCGCATACCTCGGCCCAGCCAGGTAAGAAGTCCTCTGCTTTCCATTTGCAGTTTCCCTACTGAATTGTAAAAGAACTTTTCCCCAGAGTATAGTCAAGGGAGAGCCTGGTGCTGTCCAGGGGTGCTTCAGGGCAAATCCAAGAAAGAGAGATTTCAACTTGGAGATTGTTTTCATTTTAATAATGTATTCTTCCTAGAAGGGGGTTGATATTTGTAACGTTGGCATCTGCCATATTCCGTGCTCATCTCTTGTGGACTTGAACTTCTTAGAGGAAATGTATTTTTTAAAAACATTGAACTCATAACACTGTCAGAGCTGACAGGAGTATTACCTGCCAGACCTGCATTCTTCCTAGGTAGGTTGGTTTCCCAAGGTCACTGAGAGGAGGACAGCCAAAGCAACAACAGTCAGTTACACATTTCTGAGCACTTCCTCTGTCCTGGCTACAGTGCTGGGCACTGTGTGTATAGAATGGGACTCCGGTTCTAAGGAGTGATATAAAATTCCCCTGTAGACTTGCTGAGTTATCATTGTATTTGCATCTCAATATATGAAAATGATAGCATTTTTTGGTATGAGTCTATGATAGTTTGCAGAATAGCGCAGCATTAACAAAATTGTTAATCTGCAAGTCCTATTATTGATTGTCAATGTAGTACAGCTATTTCCACTTCCCATAGTTATTCCTCATTGAGGGTTTGGGGGTTTTTTTTAAAGGAATTCGTTTAAATCAATTTTGAAAATGAGCATAGAGCCGAAAGACATAAAGACTGGCTAATGAAAGTCTTGTATTGAATTTTTGAAAAGATAAGTCTTTTCTAATTATCTCTTAGCTTGCTTTTATTGTTTGCCTTCCATGGAAGTTTTTTATTTTAATAAACTGGAATATGTTGATGTTAGAAGGAAGCTCATGTTTTCTTAGCCCAACAACATGGAGAGCAACAGAAGGAGCAGGAAGGACTATAGGGCAGGAAGGAGGTAGCTTTGTGACTGACTCAGACCAGGGAGGGTTGTATGTATGCATAAGATGATTTTTTTAAAGCTACTGATATATGGCTGAAAGGATAAAGTTAGTTTAAACGACTTATCCTTAATTTCTCTAATTCTTGGAAAGGCTACTAACTTCCCCATATTCCTGTATGTTCTCAACATCTTCTTATACTCTGCAGAGTTAGGCAGACTTCCTGTTGAAGAGATTATTTCCATTTTAGTATCTAGAACTTTGCACCACCATGGTCCCCTGTCTGTGAACCCCAGGCCCATCAAGGGCTATTTCATCCATGAGCAGGTGCTAAAAACAACTGCTCTCTGGGGAGTGGGAGCGAAGAAGACTGTGAAAATTTTTTTACCTGGAAAGGTGGTCTTACGTTTGTAAAATTGATTAGAATTATAAAGTTTTTCCTTCTCCATAATGATCCTATGTAAATAAAGATATCCTCAGTCAGGTTAGTAATGTTTCCTAGCCCACCACATAACAAATTGTATGTAGACCCATTTTCAGACATTTTTATTTTTTCCAGACCTTCGACCCCGAGCCCCAACACTTGTCCTTGACAGCTCTCTTTGGGAAGCAGGACAAATCCACCTGCCAGGAAACCGTGGGGTCCCCACCGACCATCCACCAGCAGCAGCAGCAACAGGAGCCACTTCCCGTTAGGCAGGGGGTCATACGCTCCCTCTCCTACGAGGAACCCAGAAGACACTCGCCCACCCTCGAGAAGCAGCTGTGTCCCGCCATTCAGAAACTCATGGTCCGGAGTGCAGACCTCCACCCGTTGTCGGAGCTGCCTGAGAACCGGCCCTGCAGAAATGGCAATACCCATTCCACTGGGGAAGTTTTTCTGGGACCTGTGCAGCGTGGGTCTCCACATAGTGTTGGAACTTCTCAGCGGGTACAAAGTGCTTCCGGAACTCAGAGCCTGTTGGAGAAGCTTCAGAGTGGCCCAAGGCCAGCAACTAAGTATGAGCCTAGCACAGCAGCCCCTGCCAGCTCAGCTGTCCCAAACCTCAGCACCACCCTCCCCACTGCTGCTCCTGGCGCCCCAATAAAGGGGCAGGCTCAGGCACAGGCAGGGTATTTCAATGGCTCCCTTCCAGCTCAGCCACTAGGACACCAGGTTCATGGCAAAGAGCCGTCCACACACCCAAGACCCATGCTTCCCCACTCTGGCAATCAGACTAGCAGTTCTGGAGTGATCTCCCCTCAGGAGTTACTGAAGAAGCTTCAGATTGTCCAGCAGGAGCAGCAGCTGCACACGTCTAACCGACCAGCCTTGGCAGCCAAGTTTCCTGTGGTAACTCAGGGCTCCAGGACACGGAAAGCTCTGGAGTCCTGGATGGACAAGACAGCTGGCACAGAAAAGCAGACTCCTCTCTTTCAGGTAGATCTCTTCAGGAGGGTGCGGGGGGAGGAGCAGGGGTTGTACTGCTCTAGTGCTTCGTAAATACACGATGAGACTTAGAATCAGCCTCAGTGCTCTGGGGATGCTTCGGCGTAGGACAGGACACCACAAGCCACATCTGGCACCTTATTATCCCCATAACGTTCCTCCTGGAGAGACAGTCCTTTCTTTGCTTAGCCATCTGGGGGCTTCTCTCCCTTAAGAGGTACTTTCTTTGTCAAGTTAAATCTTCACAGTGTTACAAGGTCTGAGACAAACACATAGACACGGAAAACAACAGAGACGTGTAGAAAATGCCCGAATCTTTGACTGTGAACATTTCCCATCTGCATTGAAATCATTTGAGATGCCAGACATCTGACCTCTTCTTATTATTTTAAAATCATTACTATTTATTTAGTCAGTAAATATTTCTGAGCACTTACTACATGCCAGGCATTGTGCTACCTGAGGGCACGTACCTCATCGTTTGTGATGAGGCTGACGTACTCACCCCCTCTGCAGGCACGTGGTCCTGGGTGGGGGTGCTTGAAGTCAACAGGAAAAACATATCACCTCCTCAAAGGTACAGGTTGTTTTTATTTCTATCACCACTGTAGCTTAATGAAGATCAAGAGAGGGGTAAGTAAGTATGCCATCTAACTCATCCCCCGCCCCCTCCCACCACCACCACAAACACACAGAGTGCCAGTCAGGGGAAATACAGTGAGTTCTAGAAACACCCTGTCCTTCAAGGAAGGTGGCTCTCTATGTATCAGTAACTTGAAACAGCAATGAAACCACAGCTATTTGATGGCCTGTGAGGAACATTTGGAGATCTGACTGATTTTTTTTTCCCATTTGGATTGGTACAAATTCATTGAAAAGGCATTGGGTTTAATAATTAAGACATTCTCCCTGCTTATTACAGATGTCGTCCTTGGTCCTTTTGTCATGTTTTGGCAAGTAGCTTACAACAGTTCTTCAACAAGCCTTCACTTTTTTGAAAAAAAAGATGATGGGCACGTAGCATAAGTCTTTGTGTATGTGAGAGCCCAAGTCAAAGTGTTTTTGTTCTTTATTTATTACAGTCACAAAGGAACAGTTGTTAGCTGCCCACATCTTCGTTTCGCTGCATGGTGTCCCCTCTCTTTCATACCTGCTTTTTTTCTCTTGGCGGGATGGGACACTAGGAAAACTAGGACACTAGTTGGGACACTGGGAAGCTGGGGTCAGTACTTTGACATCGGCTTCTGCGGACACAGTTCTCATTTCTCTTGAGTACCCAGGTGTGAACCATGTGCTCTTCCTCAGGGTGGGTGCCTGGACCCTGCTGGGGCGGCATCCGTTCTAGCTCCCTGGCACAGATGGCAGATAGGGACAGTTAAAGGAAACAAGCAACCTACCTTCCTCCAAGCTTCTTTCTGCCCACAAAGATACCGAGGAGCTGAAATCACAGCAGCTTCTAGACTGCGGGCCTTTATGGCCCCCTTCTCGTGAGTTCTTTTGGGGGCATTAGAAGGCTGATAAGTAACATTCTTTTTTCTCACCTGCATTAGAAGCAAATGAGAGCTAGCGGTAGGAGTCAGATGAAGAGCAAAATGTCACTTGCATAACGGGAAAAGCTACTGGAAAATTTGGTTTTAGATCTTTAGCCAAGTGAGGTAGACATGCTCTCAGGGACAGACAAGTCACTGGCAGTGCCGAGCGCAACCAGCCCTCCCAGTCCCCAAAACTTGAGCTGGAGACACCAGTAGTGTATGCTGTCCACAAGCGGGGACGTCCTCTCAGGAAGGGACGCAGGAGTGGTGAACACTGGTCAGCGTGCCTGCCTCCCAGGGAGAAGGCAGCCAGCAGGCGGAGAGGCTGGGAAGCATCCTCCACGTGGAGGAAATGTGTGTGTGCCCCCAGCAGTGCAGCAACTCCCCGGGGTTTGCCGGAGCTTGAGGTCAGACTAGGGACAACCAGGGAAAAGGCCAGCAGACTTCAATGCAGGCTGTCAAGCGATGGTAAGAAACCAGAAAGATAAAATCTCACTCAGGGGGCGAGATTCCTGTGTTACGGGGGCGACAGTCACAGCACAGACCACCTGAGCTGCTTTGTAATGATGACAAAGGAGCCCGACCAGGAATCAGGCTCCTGCAGGCTTTGCCCACACCGCCCCCCCCCCCGCCCCCGATGGAGTGGCAACGATTACTCTTGAGACCCACTTATCTCCACGCTTGCCAGCCAGGGACCGCACTCTCCCTCTCCCTTTGATCTCGATGAGCAGCTACTTACCGCTGCCCTCTGTGTTTATTTGCCATGAGCAGGCCACCTCGCCTCCGCGCGTCCCCGCCACACGGGCTCCTTCTCTGCTCATGTCCCCCGTGGTGTTCACACAACCCACCTGCGCCCCACCGAAGGAAAGAGACACAGGGCTCTTGCCCCTGGGAAGCCAAGAAACTGCTGCCGCTTCCACCAGCCTCCTCCTGCCTCTGCCGGCCCCGGAGCCCCCCATGGTCACCAGCAGCCCACTCACCAAGCTCCAGCTCCAGGAAGCCCTGCTGTACCTCGTTCAGGTAGGAGGGCCACGTTCTCTCCCTTCTTTCCGTTACCAGCACTGCCCATTGGGGGGCTGCCACTGGGAGAGAAAGTGTCAGTTAGCTAATGCCTGCTTAGTCCTCCCTGAGAATAAAGAGACCACGTGACAGTTCAACCTAAACCGCATGGCTTCTGTGCCCGGTTAACTGGCCGTGGCTTTGGGCATCTCCCAACATCAAGGATTTCATAGGATGGAGGATTGACTGAGTCCTCCAAACTGTCACCTGCCAGAAAAGAAAGAAGTTCATGCTGTGTCATGAGCAAGGTGACCCACGGTGCGCAGACAGCTCGCCAGCAGGCAGGCAGTAGAGGTCAGATTCATGTGGGGCAAGCAGTGGGCATTTCAGGGGGCGGGAGCAAGCTCCCACAGACTGCTGCAGGAGGAGGGTGCGGGGGCGGGGGACAGCAAGTTGTGACTGGGATTCCAAAGGGCATATTTTACAAATAATTCTAAAACCTACTAATGAGGACAGGATGGAGGGCCGGGACTTCTCTGTGAGCCATGTGCCTAGCTCGGCCCGGTGAGGTCTTCACCACGTAACCGCTGACACTTTCGGAGAGCTCTGTGCCAGGCTTCACCTACATTAATGCATTTAATCCTTATACAACAACCCTATTTTTTTTTTTTTTTCTGTTTTAGAGACAAGGAAACTGAGGCTAAGGGACGGACCTGAGGTCACAGCTAGTAAACAGCAGAGCTAGGATTCAACCCCAGTCTGGCTGCAGAATATTCCTTCCCTGGCACAGAACCTGGGGGCTGCGGTAGTGACAGGGGTGGAAGGGGCGGGCCCCCAGGAGGAGGCCGGTCAGCCATCCACCTAGTGAAGCATGCCCGGAAAATATACGCGAGGCCTTGAAAAGTGGGGCACCTTTACCCAGACAGACTTCAGGCCCCTTGGTGAACAGTTAGGTGTCTTTTTGATATAGTCTTTAAGAAACCTTTTGTGGTACTTTGCTTACGCTTTAGCAGACTTTCGGAGGACTGCCTAGCACTTCGCAGTTGTCTCATTCTAGTTGAAAAGACTGGTCTCTGTTATTAAAAAACTATTTAAAGGTCACGTATTTTAGAGAGAAGGGAAGGTGCGGGGGCTAGAAACGAGCGTCTGAGTGTGAAAGCAGACTAGCAGTCTGATAAAGATCAACCACACATGAATGGCCATACTAATCCACGAACAAATATTGGGATAAAAGTATTTCCCACCTAGTCAGCCCACTCCTGCTAAGTTTGTAAGGACTTAGGACATCTTTAAGCTGCTGCTTCTTCTTCTTTTTTTTTTTAAACCGGATTTTTTTTTTTTTAAGATTTTATTTATTTATTTGACAGAGAGAGAGATCACAAGCAGGCAGAGAGAGAGGAGGAAGCAGGCTCCCTGCTGAGCAGAGAGCCCGATGCGGGACTCGATCCCAGGACCCTGAGATCATGACCCGAGCTGAAGGCAGCGGCTTAATCCACTGAGCCACCCAGGCGCCCTTCTCCTTCTTCTCCTTCTCCTTCTCCTTCTCCTTCTCCTTCTCCTCCTTCTCCTTCTCCTTCCAGGCGCCCTTCTTCTTCTCCTTCTTCTTCTCCTTCTCCTTCTCCTTCTCCTTCTTCTTCTTCTTCTTCTTCTTCTTCTTTTCTCATGAGCAATAAAGAAAAAAACCTTAAATTTGAATTGAAAAGTTTCACATTTTTCTGGTTCATTCCATTTAAAAAACATGGTTCCATAGATCTTTGTACAGGAGCCAAGACTCTGAAATTCTAGAGCAGGCCCTGTCTATTGCTAGGTGGAAAATTACATTTATGTTTCCTCCGCTCTCTGCATACACTTTACTTTTCCCCGTGTTGTAGACATCGTCTTCCTGATGAACTCTTGGAAGTCACTCACGCAGTCTGTTTTTAGCTTTCGCCTGTCGATAGGACACAGTCTCACGCACAGGGACTTGGTGGGATAAGGAAAAACTGGGATAACATTGCTCTGTTTCATTGCATGAGAATAATGCTAGCTCTGTGCGTGGGGTGCCAAGAGGGAATGAAGGGGGAATGTGAAATGTGGGTGAATTGCTAAAGCTTTAAAGGATTTGAGTGGGAGGGAGAAGTCTCTAGAATTAAAAACCAAGAGCCCCACTGTTTAGACCCATGATTCTCCCTCAGCCCTTAGCCAGGCAGAGGAACCCAGAGCCTACCAGTCTCACGGCTGCCCACTTGCCAAGACCGAAAACTTTCTGTAACTGATGGGAGAATTATGCAGGTTTTGATGAGATAAATGTGGCATATTGCAAGTAAATCTTAACTAATGCCAAGAGCAAAGTATACACTTTTGTGGGAGACTTCGGAGGACCTTTAAGAAGCACCAGCAATCTCCTAACCAAACTTCGAGAATGCTTGATCTGGATCATTGCCTCCTAATCCAGCCTTCTTTTCACACAACAGACCCAGGCTTTTCTTGAGTGAACCTCATTCCATTCTGCCATGTGGCTGGGCCGCCCATCTGGACTGTATGTAATGAGCCCTTGCTACTTCCCAGATTGATCGTTGGAAACCAGCGGCTGACTCTGGCCCTTGCCTCCATTTGCAGTTAACACTCACATATGCAGGGCGCCTCAGTGGCTCAGATGGTTAAGCGTCTGCCTTCAGCTCATGATCTCATGGGATCGAGCCCCAGGTCACGCTCCTGGCTCAGCAGGGAGTCTGCTTCTCCATCTCCCTCTGCCGCTCTCCTCCACTCATTCTCTCTCTCTCGTTCAAATGAAAAGATAAAATCTTAAAAAAAAAAAAAAAAAATCCCATATGCAGTGAAGAACTACCAGCTGTTGGAGCAGACTGGTAGAGATGAGCATCCTAGTGTCAGCACAACAGTTCAGCTCCTTTGGTTTCTGCCAAGCAAATCACATTCCCTTGGGTCTTTTGATTTTGTTTTCCAGAATGATGACAACTTCTTAAATATCATCTATGAAGCTTATCTCTTCAGCATGACTCAAGCAGCCATGAAAAAGACAATGTAAAGCAAAACATTTTAAGACTGATTTTCAAGATCCTGTGGCTCAAGGTTTTTTTCGCATCAATGGTGTTACTCTAAATGTTTCTGCCTTTAAAAAAAAAAAGTATATATAATATGAAGTAAAATGTTTCAGAATTTTCTTCAGTCGAAATGTGTGTTGTTTTTTTTAATCATATCTTTCAGTATAGTTGGTACTAAGAATCCAGTAGAGAGACAAAGTCTTTTGCTCATATCACACAGTAAATTCCAAGCTTAAATTATTTTTTCCTTGCATGTGTGGGGCCACTTCTACAAAAATTAGCCTCTCAGTAGGAAGGGCTGTTCTGGAAACTCGGTTTCTTTTTTATTAATAGCTCTGGTTATTCTTTGAACAGTGGTTTCCCAGTTGCTGAGCGCCTCGTGCCATCGTGGATGCCAGCCACCAGGTGGCAGTGTCAGCCCACAGACTAACCTACCCAGCCCTGCCTAGGCCTTTCAGCCTTTGGAAGTAAAGGTTTTCTCTTACCAGACAAAGTCAACCTTTCATTTGTAAAAATTCAGTTGGCTTGTTTTCCCCGGGCCTTTGAAGGGAAATTATTTCTAAAGGTATTTATAGCTACTTTCTAGAGGATAGTTCTAGGAGTCCACAAGTGGCCCAGATTTCCTGTAACATTTCATTTATCCCAGCTCCTGTTTTTCCTTTTGGACCCAACCAGCAGAATATATGCCTGCCTGTGCTTCCCAATGAACATTTTGTCATTTTCAGCAAAACATGACGAGAGGAAGGTCACAGAAGATTTTAAAGCTTTTTCTTTGCCTCTGAAGAGAGATAGTAGATTGTTTAGGGCCTGATGGATAAGGACTCTTCAAGCTACCATAGCAGATTTTGATGTTCCCAGAGATGAGGAGCTTAATCTTGGAGGGAGGCAGAAGAGCCCTTGCCAAGTTGTTCAGGCCCCAAAATGTCCATATGGGAATTAGTCGCTGCTGAGTATTAGTAATAAATAAAGCTTTGCATTTCTGTAGCTTTTTTTATTCTTAGAGCATAAAAAGTCTCTAGCTTACTGTACAGAAGACAGGTTTTATTCTCATTTTATGGGTCACCCAGGAGGCAGGGAAAAAAGTAGGTTTCCTCACAGCTTCTGACTGGGGCTTTAAGCTTTGGCCCTTCTGCGGGCACACCATCAGCTGTGTTCCTCAGAATACCACCTCCCACACCTCCCTCGGGAGCGTGTTTTCTCTTCTAAGGAGGAAAGGTGGGCGGGAAAGGATTGGACTCTCACTGACCCTTCATGAGGTGCCGTCCACTAAGCCGAGGAGTCTACTGTTACCCTCCTACGTTTAGGAAGGGACGGTTTTTTCCTTTTTTTTTTTTTTTTTTTGACCTCTCCTACATCATCTCACACAGACATAAATGCATGTGATGCTCTAAACAAATACTTGAAATAAATAATTGCACGTGTAATATCTCCACGTTCTTAAAAGGAGAATGGGGCAAAGAGAGACACACACATGGATCTGTTATCCCGAAATCGGTAATGCTGCTCGCTTCTGCAACACACATACTAAAATTGGAACAAAATCAATGATACACTTAACTGCTTGCCAACCTTTTCTTTAAAAAAAAATTTCTTTGATCGTAATTACATGTTGAGAGTTGCTTCTCGAACTAGGGAGAAACGAATTCCATTTTAAATGTTGCTAAGCCTCTGCCTTCAGCTCAGGTCATGATCCCAAGGTCCTGGGATCGAGCCCCGCATCGGGCTCTCTGCTCAGCAGAGAGCCTGCTTCCCCCTCTCTCTTTCTGCCTGCCTCTCTGCCTACTTGTGATCTCTGTCTGTCAAATAAATAAAATCTTTAAAAAAATAAAAAAATAAATGTTGCTAAGCTATCTGGGGGTAGAAAGTGGTTGCTTTCTGAAATATTTTTTTTAACCTCAGCCTCAAATAAATAGAATAGAGACCTCAGCTGCAGTACCTCCTGTGAAAAGGCACACCGTGCTGTGTGACAGAAGGAAGAGCTTGGGCCCGGCATGGTCAGACCCGCACTGCAGGCTTCACTCGCACCTTTTTAGGTCAACACCACAGTGATCTGTTTTGAAAAGTAATAAATTCTCCATCCTTTACTGGAATGAATCACTTTAAAAGTGACAGGCCCAATTCATTTCGACCAAAGACTAAGTCACCCTTTGAAATGATGCTTGGTGATTGAGTGCTCGTTCCTTCTCTGTGGCAAAGCAGAGGAGAACTGCTCTGTACAAAGAGCTTTCTCTAGAGAGTCCAAGAAAGAGATAAAAAGGATTATCGACTGAAGATAAAAAGGATTATCAACCGAATTCGGGCACCTCCAATAGATTTCATAGATAACTTTTCTTTTCCCCACTCTGCACCCCAGATGGAACCCTGAGATAATTTTCCTAAAGCCAGTGTCATCCAGTGCAGTGGATTTGAATCTTATAGAAGTTCTGGAAGCCAGTTCTGCCTGGTATAGGGGATAGAACACACAGCCTTTGTCAGACAGACTTGCCCTCGGTTCCCGCACAAGTGACCATCTCTGAGATGCTATGTTTTCATGGGAGCAGTTTATGGAAAACAGTTCCTCTGTGCCACAAACTCTAGAAGTAATGAATTCCCTCCTGCCCCCTCCGTGTTGTTTGCTGGGTCGCAGTCCCCGGGCCATCCGGATGAGGCCTGCAGCTGCTGGAGGGAACTTGATCTGCCATCATTTGTCATCCACTCTGAACTTAGTATTAAGTCTTATATTGCCGCTTATTTATCTGTGGTCACTTTACTCTCTTCTCCCCTTCATCTTTATCAATAACATGAAAACAGTAACAACTGCCCCTTCCTCCCGAGGGAAATGTCATGAGCTCTCTAAGACAAAGATGTCAGTGTAACCCACGATAGTATTGTTCCTGCCCCTGCATTCATGGGTAGAGAGCCATTTTAACTGTAAAGCCAGAGAAGGCAGTGCTGTTAATAGAATTTATAGCCCCTGAACTTCTGAAAGGACACCCATTGCTCACTTTCCCCATTTAGAAGGCCAGGCACGGAGGTAATTGCAGAGTGAGGGAAAACTTTGTCAACATCTTTAAGAATTTCCTAGTCTCTGTACGCAATCCAGCTGATACCCACACCTGGCTTCTTCCAGCCCTTTGAAAAGGTAGGCCCAAGGCAAAAAAATTCCCAGGCGGAAGGGTCTCCCATAAAGGCCCACGTTGTTTGCCTCTGGTAAGTTCATCCTTCCCTCAAACACTCTTAGCTCACACATATTTCTCATGCCCTAGCAGACAGGACTCTAACTGCTTCCTTTTGCAGACGTATGCTAATCAGAGAAGAAGGTGCCTGTCCTCCTCAAGACACCCCAACTATTGGAGCGCATTAGCCCTCTTCAGTTCTCTCAGGTGCTAAAACCTGAGAGACACAATTGACACAGGTTAGAGCCTACGCCCCTGGGTGTGTGATATACATACGGGAGGTGTCCCATTAAAGACCTCTACCTACCAGGTTGTGCTTGGGTTCAATGTCAGTACAAACGCAGGCAGGGAGAGGAGCTCAGATTGAACTGTGAAGACAGTTCTTTGTTCAGCCAGGCAGGGGTGGGCAGGGCTGGAGTGGGGTAGGGCAGGGCTGGAGCAGGGTAGAGGCAGAGAGTGCAGTGTTAGGATCCCCATCTCCATACTTTGGACGGGTTGGCACCTCGCTCCTCCCAGCTCCGGCTCTGACCAGCTCCTGCTCTGTTCAGACACGTGCCTCCTTCTCCCTTTGCAAAGCAATCAGCTTGCTTCCTAGGCTTTGGAACGTTGAGCCATCTTTCAGGCTAAATTTATCATTTGCAGCCAGCAGGTTGTAGCAACACTTCAACATGTAAAGTTGCCGGGATGCACAGATGGGTGGGTCTCCCCAGCATTTTGCTGAATCCTTGGTTTCAGGTTTCAAAGGCTTGGCATCCCCCTCCCTCTTATAATTAGGATAGTGAGAGAGGCAGTTACAAATACTTGGTATATTTAACTCAACCTTGAGTATCTAGATAGATATTCACCAAATTGAGTTATGAGTAATGCCTTCCAACAACTTAGAGCCTTGAGAAAAGTACACAAATAAAAACTGCGTGTGCAGACTGTGGTCTTAAAACACGAGCAGGGAGGTGGCAAAGCAGAGCGCTGCTGGTGCCGGGCCGTGCAGAAAGGCACCAGGGCTCTGAGCCAGCTCGCACCGCCCAAACTGTGCAGCCAGGCAAGTTAACTAAGGGCACATCAGGAAGGACATAAAGAGTGTTCTAAACAGGCAAGAGAAAGGGGCGAGACCCCACAGTTATAAGCCAAATGTGAGAACTTCCCTACAGGTCTACGGACCAAGACAGAAGGCACTAACTACCCGAGTGAAACTCAAGGTAGAAAGGACATCCCACGGAGGTTGGCAGGAGCTGAAACAGATGCTCAAGAGAGGTGGTGGGTGTTCCCAGCTTAGCGATGCTGGGCAACAATAAGGCCACTGGTCTAGAAGACTGCATACTGTCTGTGTTCCCATGATGGAAGCTGGGGTTCCCATCCAGTTGGGTCCACACATGGTTCTGTGGAAGACGCACTTAGCTCCTCCGAGAGACTGGTTCTCCCTTCCTGCCTCCAGGCCAATAGGGAAAGCCAACCATGTCTTTTCTCAGCACAGCTTGAGCCTGCACAAGGAACTTAAGGCCTCAAAAGGCCGACATGGCTCCCAACGTTTAGGCTGCCATGAGCAGCTTATCCCATATGGCAAAGTACAAAGAACATAGAGTTGGAACCAAATAGTTCTGGATTCGAATCCCATCACCTCCCGTCTCCTTCCTCAACCAAGAGAGTATGGAGGGAGGGAGGATTCATGTTCTGTGTGTTTGTCATGGGAATACAGAAGGTGTTGCTTTGGGTCCAAGCCATCCATGCTCCACAGTGTTATTTTCTGTGGGATGGCAGCCCCAGGGAACTTGCCAAGGGAGGCGCTTGCTCCTTACTCCAGCAGCCTCGAAGGTCAGGTGTATCCCAGCTTCTCTTGGTGGCCGTTTATAGCTCCATCATAGGTCTGTCCAGAATTCTTTTTGCTGCTTTCATAATTCCTGCCCATAGCACTTCCCCAGGATAATGAGTTCCTTAAGTTTTATTCTCTGCTGTGTGCATAGTAGCTCACCCAGTGTGCCCAGAGGCTGAGAAACTGTGACTTGACAGAAAATCCATAAATATCAGACCCTGATAGGATGGGGGGACTCTCTTCCATGGGGAAATGCCCAGCCTACATGTGAATGTCCGTCACCTGTCAGATGCCTCCATCGTTCCCAGGTCAAACACAGTAACGGCAGCTAAAAAGACAGCTACTTCTAATTTTGGATGCCTGGAAAACATTCATCCTCCCCAGTGCTTTCCTTTCCCTCTTAGACTTCTTTCCCTGGAAGGTGTCTGAGGAACATGCCTCATTCAGGTTCATATATCCAGAAAGCAAGCCCATCCCCCCTATCTTTTGGAGATGAGCTCCTCTTCCCCAAACTCTTTTCCATCTGCCAACTTTGGGGCCATTTCATTCATGCACACTTGCATTCATTCACCGTGTTTACACACGGACTGAGCTCTCTGTGTGGGGAGACCAAGGGCGAATAAAATCCAAGATCCCTGCCACCAGAAACCTCACAGTCCATGTAGGGAGAGACAAGTTACAAGCTGTAGTCAGGGTAGTCGCTGAGAGCACGGGCTTTTCCAGCCTGCCTAAAGCACATGGGAGAAGGCCTCCAGCCGGAGCCAGTTCACAAAGAACAGGTGAGGGCTGACAAAGTGGGAAGTGTTCAGGGCAAAAAGAGAGGGTGTAAGATATAGAGGCAAGAAGAGGCAATGGTGCGTAACTGGATGGGATGGAAGGAGGGAGACTACCACTTGGTGTTGCTGGAATTTCTGTGAAGAGCTGGAGAGATGTGGCGGAGAGAGCCCAGGCCAGACTGTGGACAATAGGGAGTCTCAGCAATCTGGGCAGGAAGGGCTATGGTCAGATCTTCATTTTCCACGCATCCCTGGCAGATAAGGAGAAGGAGTGGGGTGCAGGAAAGACAGGCTGAGCAATGGAGATGCTGCTGGGAGCCATGACCGTGGCCCAGGTGGGAAAGGGTGATAATCTAATCCAAGATGGGGAGTCAAGATTATTTTTTAAAGTAGGGACAGTTATAAGAAATATTTAGGAAACAAAATCAGTAAGACTTAGTCGTAACTAAGATGATTAATAACTCATCTGTAGAGAGTAGAAGAGAAGAAACCAGTTGTCCAACTTGCTTGACTGGGTGGAATAGAGATTTAATGAGGAAATGCTGGCTAGAGTTAATAATAATAGTAGTCATAGTAATAACACTAATACCAGCAGATAGCACTTGTTAAGTTCTTACTCTGTGCCAGGCAATTTTCTTGGCACTTAGTACATTATTTCATTCATTCCCCCACTGACATCCTGCAAAGTATCCCTGGTTTTAATGGTGAAGGAAACTGAAATTCGAAGAAGTTCTTTTCTTCTTACTTGGGCTGTTTTACAGACTCCATTCAGAGGCAGAACCATGCTTTCCCATTGGCCCAAACTGAACACAGCCAGGGGAGGCAGGGGGCAGGATGGTCCTGTAGACAGGCTAGCCCAAGCTCAGGGAAAGGAGAAGATACGGCACATCTGTCCCCAAACCAAGATTCCCTCCTGGAGCTGATGACCGCAGAGCAGGGCCAGTCACAAGAATGAGGGCATCTGGTTCCCCTGGGCCCAGACTGATCATCTCTCAGGGGCTGACTGTGAATTCTGTCCCAGGGCATGAGCAAAGGGCCCCACAGCCTTCCTATTGTCTGTGGGTCTCGGCAAAGTCTCTCCGGAAAACTTCCCACCACCACCACCCCGCCCCCGGCAGAGGAGGCTGTGTGTCTGCCAGTGTTTCCCAGATGGGCCTTTCAGGAGCCCAAGGAGGCTCTCCACCTGCTCCAGCTCTCCCTCCCTCCTGGAGAGCCTGAGGGAGGCAGCAGCCGCTTGGCACAGGAACCTGAAGCTATTCACCTGGTTTAATGGACTGAACTGGCTGCTGAGGGGACTGGCTCCCCCTTCCCCCCACTGCCCAGGCCTGGATGCCCTGTGTGAATGCCAACAGCCAGGGCATGCAGAAGAAAGAAGGAAGCCCGGGAGACCTGGGCTCTACCTCACACTTTGCTATGAACCTGCTCCAAGGCTCTTTCCCCTCTCTTATTTATAAAGTAAGATGATTAGACCTGATAAAAAAAAGAACGCCTCACATTTGAGGAGCTCTTTGCAGTTGCTGAGGCAGCAACCCCGTATTTCTGTGGCCATTCCACACTTGAGGACCTCAGGCAAATGGTAAGCCAGCAGGGACTGCCTCTGATTTGGGGGGTTACTAAGATGGGGGGGTACCTTCCTTTATCCCATCACATTCCACTCCAGTGGGAGAAAAGTGAAGAATGGGATCTCCACGATAACCCCACTCCTGCTTAAGCCCACAGAACCTCTTGGAAGGATTTTGTGGTGAGCAGAGGTCTTTTCCGGCCTAAAGGCCATGGATTCCACAGATCCAAGTCCCCTCTCTTCTTTGTGTCACCCTATGGTCAGTGAACTATGAATAATCACACCACACCATAGGCAGGACTTTGTACCATCCTGGGGACAAATGATCACTGCGTGTATTCCCAGAGATCCCCTGGTTCAGCCACACCGTTAGCTCCAGCCTGAGACTAAACCTCAAAGAAACCAGACAGCAGACAAGCAGCCCTAAGGCCAGGAGGCCATGTTCTGGGCCTGGTACTGTCATTAACTTGCTGCGTATCACTAAAGCCAGGCCCCATCAGCCACCTCTGTCAAATGAGGGATTTGAACTAAGTGTGGTTCCTTCCAGCCTCGGCATCCAGCTTCCTTGCTCCTTTTGGGTCTTTTCTTTTTGGTTAAGATGGAAATTCAGGGGAGGTCACTGGCAAAGGTGGCCAGTGGTCCTGGGTATAGAAAGGCCACCACTTCCCTCCTTCACTACCACCCAGAGACAGGTCCCCTCCGTGCCCAGGACAAGGATGCCCTTCAGTGTGGATGGATGGATTTGCCGTCCCATTTTTGGCTCTGCCATTGACTAGCTCTGAGGTGCTGGACCTTATGTACCTTTCCTGAGTGTCCCTTTGAGAACCCTGGGGGCGGTCCTGCTTGCTTCTCTCAAATACACTCTGTGACCTTGGCCAAGGGCACTCACTGGCTACAAATATGAGCACGAGAAAGGATCTCGTGAGATCATAGTCATGCTCTGATATTACTGCTGAAGACGGGACTAGAGACAAGTTTCCCCCTGCCCAAGGATGGCCAGTTCATGGCCACAACCTTGGCTCCTGTTGGAGCTGCTTCCTTCCTACTTCACTTGCCTCTGCCCCCAACACAGCGCAGCTCTCTCCTCCCCCGAAGGGACTCAGGCACTCGTCAACCTTTAGAAGTCTGTGTTTATTTATAAAGCTGCTGCTTTCCTTCCAGCATCTGAGAGCATTTTACAGGCATTAATTAAGGAAGGTTCACAGCAAGCCCAGGAGGGAAGGAAGGGTTTGGGGGGGATTCTTTAAAGAACCAGTTTCTCCAGCTGGGTGCCTCTCTCCTTTTTTTTTCTTTACTTTTCTCTCTCCTCAGTACACACACACACGCGCGCGCACACACATACATATGCCCACATGCATACGTGCATACATACATATGTGTGCACATGTATAACATACATGCACACGGGTGCAGGCACACACATCCTCACATGCACACAAACATCTTCACACATACACACACCCCAATCAATTGCCAGCAGCATTTAGCACCTTCCACCGCAAGCCTCAGCTAACTGTGTCCCTGACTGCATCTCTGATGCCTCCTTGAGCCTCCTCCTGTGTGGTGCTCCAGGGTCAGAGTCCCTTATACCCCACAGGACCCTCACCCCACACCTTCCTGTTCCCCAAATCCACTCCCGAATGTTCCGCACACTTCAGCTCCTCTCCCACGCTGTGCAGAAATAAACCTTCCCCCCTCCCATTAAGGTGGGAGGGGTTCAGAAGGGAAGGCCAAGACCCAGAAGGAAGGAAGCTGCGTCAGCTTCCGAAGCACCACAGCCTGAGGTCAGTCCCAACAGAAAGGTATTTTTCATGGGCTGGAGGAGAGAGGGCCAAGATCCAAGTGTCAGCAGGGTTGGTTCCTTCTAGCATGAGGGCCTTGAGGGAGGATCCTTTCCAGGCCCCCGGCATCTCTTCTGGTGGTTGGCCGGCGAGCTTTGTCATTCTTGGGTGCCCCGAGCTCTGTCTTCATCTTCCCATCATGTTCTCCTCCCAGTGTGCATGTCTATCTCTGAGGGTCTGCTTTTCATAAGGACATCAGTCACATTGAATTAGGCACCCCCATCCAGCATCACCCTGTCTTAACTAACTACATCCGCAATGACCGTGTTTACAAATAGCGTCCCCCTCTGAGGTACGAGGCGCTAAGACTTCAACATACAAGTTTGAGGAACATGCAGCTCCACCCAAAACAACTGTAGCACTGAAACCAGGGGTTCCCTGAGGCTAGTTAGTGTCGGTCACTGGTGGCCTGAGTGACTTGCACGAGAAATGTTCCTATTCTGACTTGGAGCTTATGACCCACTGGCCAGTGGCTAAGACTCCATACCTGGAGAACCCAAACAGAGCTTTATATGAGTTTCTTCCAAACTGGCCTTGGTGTATCTCTACTCATTGCTGAACCCGCAGCTCAGGGTTAGTCTGGTCTAATTGTCAGAGAGGACATGGAATGTGGGAAGTTTTAGCCCTGAGTGACCAGAGTCAGAGACTCTGCCTTGCTTGCCCCTGTCACTGTCTTGGATTCCATTCCTGACATTGATCAGACCAGATGGCCTACTCTTGGCAATGAGCCCAGATAGAGACGGTGACCACAGAGGCTGCCAGGGTCCACTTGGGTTCAAATTTCTAAAACTGAATTACCTCCACTACACTGCTGTTGCTCTCCTGTTTCCCCATTTTCTTTCTACCTTGGGCACACAAAAAAATTGAATTAATTGTACTCCTTAGTTTCTATAAACCTTCATTATTGGTTTGGACAAGAACCCTTTTTTATTTTATTCATATCTTTCCTCCCATGTTCAAACCACACTCCAGTCCCTTTCTTCCTAACAGGCCCCCACAACCATCCTCTCAAGTCCATATGGACCTGACACCTTTAATTATCAGGGAAATGCAGAATGAAACCGCAGTGTGACGCCACACACACCCACCAAAGTGGCTGAAAATAAAAGTCTGACAATATCTTAAGTTGGCAAGGATGCGTATCCATCAGAACTCACATATGCTGCTGGAGGAAGCGTCAAACGACACGTCACATGTCAGAGAGTGGACCGTGCCTACTGACCGATGACCCATTCTTGGATGTACACCCCTTAGAAAGAAACCAAAAGACATGGGCAAGAATGTGCATGGAAGCTTTATTCAGAAGAGTCAAGAAACTGGAAACACTCGAAGGGGCATCAGTAGGTCCAACAACTCAATGGTTCACATGACTGAATACCATACGGAGATTTTAAGCAATGAACATAATGATAAGCAGAAGAAGACCGATGAAAATGACTGTGAAGGGGGCGCCTGGCTGCTCGGTCGTTAAGCGTCTGCTTTGGGCTCAGGTCATGATCCCAGGGTCTTGGGATTGAGACCCACATCAGGCTCCCTGCTTAGCGGGAAGCTTGCTTCTCCCTCTCCCAGTCCCCATGCTGGTGTTCCCTCTCTCACTGTGGTTCTCTATCAAATAAATAAAATATTTTTTATTTAATATTTTATTTATTTATCTAATATTTACTCATATTTATCATATTTATTTAATATTATATGTTATGATATATAATTATATATTACATATATAATATGATAGTTATTTAATATTTTTATTTAATATTTATTTTTATTTATGCTGTGAAGACAGCATACTACGTAAATCCATTTATGTGACAGTCAAGAAAGGGATCTGTGATGGTGGGAGTCAGAACGACCGTCTCTCTGGGCACCATGAGGGACCCATGCAGATGTCTTTATATCTTAGGTGGGGTAAGGGATCCAGTTACACTTACACCATTATTGATAAAACTCACTAAGTTGTGCTCCTAAAGGTTTGCATTATTTAATGCCTATCTATCATCCTTCAATACAAAATAAACGCATGCATCGGAAACAATACACATTTGGTGAGAACACACACACATGGTTTCATCTGCATTTCTCAATAATGAAGGGACATATGTCTACATGTGCTTATTGGCTAGTCTCATCCGGTCTTCTGTGAAGTTCCCGATCAGGTTTCTCTCCCATTCTTTAATTGGCCTCTTTGCCATGTTGATTTATCTTCCTTCTTTATATGTTCTCATATAAGTCACATGTGTGCACCCACTCTTCGTTCGCACAGCCCCCCACTGCTCTACACATTCACGCCTGTGTCCTGTGACAGCCCTGCTGGGGCTAGAAGGCACTCAATCCAGAACACTTCTGTAAGGACCCGTTTAGCCAGAGCGACTTCATCTTGGGTAAATAGACACTTTGTTGTTTGTGCAGTAAACTTGAATTGACTCTCCCCCCGCCCCGGAGAAACTTACTTAGAAACAAGTCCGGGAAACCAGTAAAATGTAGTCGGCTAGTTCCTGATAACAGAGCCCAGAATACAAGGACAAGTCAGGCCAGATGGAGACATCTAATCAGTACAAAGTACTGTTTGTAACAGTGAGAAGGTCTTGCCCAAACCAAAATGGCTCCATCTTGGGAAGGACGACGATCTTATTATTCACACTGAATATGTTAATTGACTAAGCCTTCCCGGAAAGTACTATTTGTAACAGTTCCTGGTATGGGGTAATCTTGAATAACACGTCACCAGACTGGATGAAACTAGCCAATCAACAAGACACACACAAACCCGGTGGGTTGAGGTACCAAGATACGGGTTGCAGTTTCACCCAATAAAAGGTAAGCTGTAAGTTGGGAGGAGTCACTCTCTTCGGTGGTGGCCCTGGCCGGTCAGTCAGTCAATTCTTGAGCCTGTAAGCTGGGTGTGGTCGCTCTCTTCAGAGAAGGCCCTGGCCGGTCAGCCTGACTTCTAATGCTTGGCATAGAATAGAGCTTTGCATAACTTGAACTTTGTTTCAGTTTTGTTCCCCTAGCTGATCAATCTGATTTCTAAGACTTATCATAAAATAAAGCTTTAAATAACTTTCACTTTGTCTCAGTCTCGTTTCATCTAATAACGGACCTAACACTTTCATCGTCATCCTTGATAGCATACAAATTGTCGTACAGAACCCCCATCTCTCCACACTTCACTGATGCTAAGATGCGATAAACTTCACTCCTTAGTGCTTAATAAGTATTTCCATCCTGAAGCTGAGCTCTCTTGTATCAATGTGAGGAAGTCAGGGGGAACAGCTCCCAAACTCCAGACTGTACACTGGGGCCTCCTAGGGAGACTCAGGGCCTCACACCTCAGAGAGCTGGATTCAGTAGGTCTGGGACAGGGCCTAGGTGCCTGCATTTTCCACAAACTCCCTAGATGATTCTATACACAACCAGGTTTCACTTACTCAAGAAGTGTTTATGGAGCATGTACTAGTGCCAGGTGCTGATCTAGGTGCTGGAAATAAAGCAGTGAACAAAGCAAACCCCCCTCATCCCAAGCAAAAGATACATAAAAAGCAAGAGAGACAAGTAAAATCTGTAGAATATTTAAGAGAGAGAAACATCAAGGAAGAAACCTGGGCAGAGAAGGAGAATAGCAGGTTCTGAACAAGGATCACTGCCTGTGACAGGTTTACTGGAGGGTTTTAGTAAGAACGAAGCATTGGACAAGGACCTGAAGAAGCTTCAGGAGTGAGCCACGGGGGAGTCTGGAGGAAGAGCAGCCAGGCAAAGACACAGCTGCTGCTCCTTTACTTGCTAACTCTTCGCTGCCTCTCACCTGTTGGCTCCACCTGGGGCACCCCTTGCCAGATGAAATCGCCCCAAAGCCTGTGAAGAGACCTCCCGCCAGCTGGGGGCAGGCCCTGCAGCCCACTCTCCAGCACCCACACCTCACTCGTTGATCATGCAATACTGTCCACCACTCCTTTCCCTCATCCTATCAGACTTCAGTGTTTTGGGTATCCTTTGGGTGGCTCCATTCTTTGGGAGAGGTGGGTCCAAGCCCCAGCCAGGAAGGGAACCATGATTGCTTTAAGCTAGTTGTGGCAGTCCCTGTTGCCTCGCCCCTTACTCCTTCAGGAGGTGAGCCTGGAATGCAGTCTGGATGTTGAAAAAGAAAAGTCTGCTGGACGATCTGAGGCAAATGTTCCTCACAGATAAGAGATGCCAGGTGAAACCAGTCCTTCATCTTCAAGATATTATCATGACTGAATGTCACACCTTCAACAATGGCCGCCATCTTGTGCTAGATTGAGCTAGACTGAGGACATTCCAAAAACCTGAGGATGACAGGGTAGAAAGTTGGAAAGAACTTGGGTCTTTGGTGACATCATTGAGCCACTGCATTAACCAACTCTGGAACCATCTAGGGTTCTTTTAGAAGATACTAAATTGTCATCATTTGCATCAGTTGAATAGGGGTTTTCTGTTACTTTCAGCCAAAGTCACAATCGATATCACTCTATTTCCATACCCTGAGCATATTTAGGACATCCTTCCAATAGCTCCCTGAAGATAGGAGCTAGGCAGAGTCTACTCTCTACCCTTAGGGCCTAGTAGACCACCAGTGTTTGGGATATACATGGGCTTCCTCTTAGACTTCATCTACCATTGCAGCAGTATAAAGAGGACGGTATGGAGCAAAGATCCAGGGAGAACCAGTGGCTCCAGCTCTGGGTCCCCACCCTCCCCTACTGGGTTGGAATTTTTTGTGTCTGCCTCTTTGACAGCTGGTGAGCTTCTTCCAGAGCAAGAAATTACCATCATCCTCGTGGCTCTGAGTCCTCAAGGCCTTGCAGAGCACCAGGTGCCTACTAGGTGCTCAGCAAAGGTTTGCTGAGTGTTGGCAAGACATAAAGAGCCATTGAGAAACAGGAGAAGAGGAGAAACGGAATGGGGAGGCCAAGAGGGGAAAGAAAAGAGGGCTAGGGAAGTGGGAGAAAGTGAGGAATGGAGTCCCACAGGACCGTTTGCGGAGAAAAGCATGTGTAGTGTGGCTTCTTCGTGGGGACCATGAAGGGAAAAAGTAAGACTCTGAGACCCGGGGGACACAGAGGCCAGTGGTCATGGACAAGTGAGCCCGAGCACACACCTAATTATCAGCAAGCCCATCTGGTCCCCCTCCTCCCTCCCTGCCATCTGCCTCCCTTCCCACTGCTGCACCTCCTCACTCTCTCTCTCTCAGAAATGAGAACATGCCTGATGTTTATAGGGATGAACCTCTAGCTATGTGTAGCTCTAGCTAAGCTTCCCCAAAATGCTTTGGGGATTCATCAGAACCAATAACCACTTTTTGTTTCCTCCCATGCAGCGCTCATCCCCGCCGCTCCAGAATCATTGCTGATGCAAGCCGAGGAAAGGCTGCACAGTGTCCCCCACCCCACCTCTGAGGATGTGCTTCAGGCCTCCAGTGACACCACCTACCTGCGTGATGGGTGACTGAGCCGCGGGCGGTGGCCAGGGGTGCGGGCATTGTGACAATGACGAGGAGCACTGTGATGACCGCCTCACAGGCAGCATGGAGGAATGTGCCGTGCATCATCTCACATCTTCCCAGTGCCTGCAGGAGATCGCTACCTGTCATTCTACAGAGGAGGAAATTCAGAGTCTCCCCGCTCCCCCGAATGAGAGCAGTTCCAACTCTCCTTTGCCACTTGACCTTCGGTGACTTTGTTTCCCCAGTGACGGGGCAGCAGCCCCTTCCCCAAGCCTGTAAAGTATTCCCCAAGCGTGCTGTGAACTGGAACATTAGCTCCACCACGGCAAGACACGGGACTGACCTGCCAGAGCACGGCTAGCCAACGGGATGGGAGCCCAGTAACGACGGCAAGTGACTCTACCGAGCCCTATGGCCTCAATCAGGTTCTTGACCAGAGTAAACTGACAGAGTTTCGCCTGACTTGTGTGTTCTCCCCACTCAGAATGAAGTCAACGAGAACTTCCGAAGGTCAGTGGCGTTCAGTTCAGTCACACGGCAGGGCCATTGCCGAGGCAGTATTTCCCTTGTGCATGGCTTCAGGAAGGCCCTGGACAGCGGGCCCCGCTCCTGCAGGGTCCTCCTCGCTCTGCTTTGCCGTGGAGCGCACCGACCCTGGGTGCTGGCCGCCAACGGGCCCTGAACAGGCCCTGCCTGGTGTTTCTGGAATGCCATCCCCGGGGAGCTCCAAGCTGCAATTTCTGGGTGAACTTCCAGCCCGGACCAGGTATCGGTCACAGCACCCAGTCCGGCTCTCTGAGGAGACACTGCGCTCCCTGCCAGGACCCGTGCTCGCCACCCACCCTCGTGGGTTCCCCCCCCCCCCCCGCACCTACAAGCCTGCGGCGACCCTAGGACTTATCATCCGTGCTCCTAGCTGAACACTGCTGCACTTTGGCACCTGCTTCCAGAACCTTGCTCTAGCTGGCGTGGGCCCCAGTATTTTTAAGGACAGGGCCAGGTTCTGAGATCCACGTTGCCAGAATACAGCCGAACAATCTAAGTTTAAGCTCCTACCACTTTTCAGCCCCAGGCAGTGGTGTGGCCTGTGGACCTATTTCCACTCCAATCTTGGCTGCCAGGCCGGGTGCTCATTCTGACATTGCTGAGGTGGACGTAACCCAGGCAGGTTGCGGGCTGCCCACGCCCCTGCAGGTGAGGTATACGGTGGATTCCTAAGGGACTGTCCCAGGATTCCTGCCTCCTCCACAAGGAGGCTCCCGGAGGTCTTTTCAGCCTGGTCTCACTGCTCAGGGCCAGACTTCTGCTTCAGGGAAGAGGTCTCGGCAGTTCTCATCATGTCAGGCCAACAGGAAATGTCCAGGAATCTCTCCATCAGGGAAGGCAGAAACCATGTGGTTTCCCTTGGAAACTATCTCACTGTCCTCTGGAGGAGACTCTCCCAGTGGGATCGTGTCACTTAGGAAAACCTCTGAGTCACTTCTGTTTGTAGTGTTTCTACTCCTTCCAGGACAGGCTGAGGTCACCTCAGCCTTAACTTGCTCTCCCTCCTTGCCCCTGCTTTGACGAGACCTTTAGGGTGCTTATCCCCCTGCCCATCTTCCTCTTCTTTTTTAATATAGTTAACATATAAATTGCATTAATTTCAGGGATACAACATAATGATTTGACAGTTGTCTCTACTGGGAAACGATCCAGAGTCAGTCTAGTGAACAGGTTTTTGTGTGATGAAAACTCTTTTTTAAAGATTTATTTATTTGGGGGGGGGTGGTAAGGGGCAGTGGCAGAGGGGGAGGGAGAGAGAGTATCTCCAACAGACTCCCCGCTGAGCATGGAGCCTGGTGTGGAGCTCAATCTCCCGACCCCGAGAGCGTGACCTGAGTTGAAACCAAGAATCAGATGCTCAACTGACTGTGTCACCCAGACTCCCCTGCATTGAAGAATTTAAAGTCTATCCCCTTAGCAACTCTCATATATACAATACAGTATTATTATTTTTTAAAGATTTTATTTATTTATTTGACAGGCAGGGATCACAAGTAGGCAGAGAGGCAGGCGGAGAGAGAGGAGGAAACAGGCTCCCCGCTGAGCAGAGAGCCCGATGCGGGGCTCGATCCCAGGACCCTGGGATCATGACCCAAGCCAAAGGCAGAGGCTTTAACCCACTGAGCCACCCAGGCGCCCCTACAATACAGTATTATTAACTGCAGCCTCCAAGCCGTACGTGACATCCCAGGGCTCTGCTTATTTTCTAGCTGCATGTTTGTACCTTTTGATCCCTTCATCTGGTTCACCCACCCCCGACCACCAACCCCCTGTCTCCGGCAGCCACCAATGTGTTTTCTGTATCTGTGAGATCAGCCTTTTACATTCCTCCTATAAGTGAGATCATATAGTGTTTGTGTTTCTCTGACTTACTTCACTCAGCCTAATGCCCTCCGGGTCCATCTGTGTCGTCACAAATGGCAGACTTACCTTCTTTTTTATGGCTGAGTAATAGTCCATCTTATACATAAACTATTCCTTTGGCCCTTGAGCAACATGAGTTCAAACCGTGCAAGACCACTTACCTGTGGATGTTTTTAAAGGACAGACAGCAAAAGCCACACGGTGTTGACTCATGACTGCCCACCCCATTCTCCACAAAACCAAATCAAAGGTGACTGGCACAGAGGTTGCACCTGCTGCCCGCTGAGGGGCCAGGGAGATCCACAGAGGCCCCAGCATCCCCTGGGCAGGACTGGGCAGGCCTGCAGGTTACCTCATGTGCCCACTGGCTGGTCAAGTCAGGCACCTAAGGCTGGCAGGCAGAAGGCTGAGCTGACATGGAGGAGGGTGCCCAGAGATCAGGGATATTGTGGTATAGATGGCTCCCAGCATCTTCCTCCCTGGAGTCCTCCCCATGCCAGTCTCTGGGGCTGCTCAGGGCCACTCCCAGGCTCTGTGGGAAGCCCTGCCCACAGTGGTGCCCAGCCCTGTGACTTCATGAGGCTGATGCCTCCCTGTTTGGCACAGCTGCCCACAGCCAGCCATAACTTCAGCCCCTGTGGCTGCCCATGTCCTGCCCAGTGGCTGCCACTGCAGAGCCCAGACCACCAGGCCACACAAAGTGCCATCCTGGGACCCTGCTTGACTACATGCAGGTTTTTTCCAACAAATACGTGTACAGTACTATAAATATATTTTCTCTCCCATATGAATCTCTTAATATCATTTTCTTTTCTCTAGCTTGCTTTTTGTAAGAATACAGTATATAATACATATTACATGCAAAATACGTGTCAATGGATTATGCAGGTTATTGGCGAGACTTCTGGTCAACAGTAGGCTATTAGCAGTTAAGTTGCCGGGGAGCCAAAAGTGAAGCGATAACTTCCACTTTGTTCAAGGAACAACAGCACACACCACATTTCTTTACCCATTCATCCATCGAAGGACACTTCGGTTGCTTCTACGTCTTGGCTATGGTAACTAACTACGTCTTGGCTGCAATGAACATGGGGTGCACCTACCTTTTCGAGATCATGAGGAACCTCCACACTGTTGCCCAGAGTGGCTGCACCAATTTACCTTCTCCTCCTCCGTTTACCAACACCAGATGAGGGCTCCCCTTCTATTCTTCGTCGATAACAGCCATACTAACAGGTGTGACATGCTACTGTGGTTTTTATTTGACTTGCCTTTTGCTGATGGTGAATGATACCGAGCATCTTTTCACATACCTGTTGGCCATCTGGATGTCGTCTTTGGAAACACGTCTCTTCAGATTCCCTGCACGTTTTTCAATAGAACTGTGGTGTGCTTTGGGAGAGGTGTTTTGGTTTTTGGTTTTGGGGGAAGTGTTTGTTTTATCTTATTGCTATTGAGTCGCATGAGTTCTTTATGCATTTTGGATAATAACTTTTCATCAGTTACAGGATTTACAAATATTTTCTCCCATTCCATGGGTTGCTTTTTCATATTGTTTATGGTTCCCTTTGCTGCATGGAAGCTCTTTCATTTGATGAAGTCCCACTTGTTAGATTTTGCTACCTGGGCTCATCTGACAGATACTTTACCTATGGGTTTTGTTTTTTTTTTAACGTGTTTTAATGTGTGTGAAATTTTCCTTCACCTGTATGTGCTGCACACGTGTGCTTGAATGGGGACCACGCACAGCGTGCGTGTGTGTGTGTGTGTGTGTGTGTGTGTGTGTGCGTGTGCGTGCTTACTAGCCTCCCAAACCACTGAGGCCCTGAGGTTCTCCCTGAGGTTGGCCCATTGCTTCTTCCCTCAAGGATTCAATGTCTCACATTTGCATAGAACAGGATCTTCTCCTACAAGAATCATCCACATCATTGCATATAGATGACAAAATTAAGAGGTTCAAGTTCTAAGTCGTGCAGGTGACTAGCAGCAGGACAGGAACTAGAAATCAGGTCTCCTGATCCCGAGGGGGATGCAGGCCTTCCAGGGACTCCAAACTACGAAAGCTAAGGAAGGGCTCCCAGACACCATGGACCCTCCCGCCCTGCAGCTGAGTCTTTCCCTTCTCTCCCCTCCCATGGATAACTTGTCTTCTCCCCCGAAAAAGAGGGGGCGTACCCTTTGCCAACTGCCCTTAAAGTGTCCAGGGAGGTAAGGTGTGCCTGTCAATCCTTGTACAGGAAGGGAATTCATATGTAAATGATCATAGAGAATATTTTTGAGGGCCAAATGCTAATTCTGCTTCAAGTGCAGAATCTCCTTTACTACTTGGGGATTGAGGGAGATCTGTTCCCCACATCATACCCATTCTCCTGTTCTTCCCAGTAACAATGCCCAGCCCCGGGTAGGACATCAGGATTTGTTAAATCAGGTGGGACAATCTTTTTCCCATATTTCCAAGCTACCTTGCAGTTTACTGTGACTATTTGACCCACTTCTGGCCATTGCATCAGAAACCTAAGTCTGCTGGCAGAGGAATTGAGTGAGGTTCTGGAGAAATTTTTTGCCTTGTGTTAACAAATGAACAGAAGTGTCTGGCACAGTGCTTCACCTTCACCCTACCTTGAACACAGACGTGATGTTTGGAATGGCAGCAGCCCACTTGGGAAAATAACAAGCATAGGGATGAAAGCAGCAAGCAAAGGAGGGAAGGGCAGAAAGAAAAAGCATAGGGAGCTCTGGGGGCATCACAAAGTAGTAACCCAAGACTAGCAACTATGAATCTGAGCCCACTCAGTCAGTGGGTAGACCAGATTTGAGGACAGAGACCTTGCTTCTCAGCTGGTGTCTCCACAATGAGGAGGCCATTCCCATGGACAACATCACACTTCCACACTATATCTGCACGTGGGGGTCCTGAGAGAACTGGGCACGCACACTCCTGGCTCAAAGCAAGCGCTCTCTTACTGGTAGAACGAGGGAATGACCGGCTTGTGGCTGGTACCTCTCAGCAAGCACTTCCTCTCCAAGCCTGTTCCCTGAAGCCTGAATTGCCTCTGGAGACATCCCACACTCCCCCTAGGGCTGTGAGCAGGAGGGAGACTCAGAGACATGTGGACTTTCACCAGGTCCTTACCCACCAAGTCCTACCCACACCCTCACCAGCCCTGCCACCGCTCCTTCCCTCAAGGCCCTCCTCCTGGGGTTGCTTTTTGCCTCAGTCTCCCACCCCTCTTTCCTGCCCCTCCCAAACACAGACACACCCACGCGTGCGCACACACATGCGCAGGCGTGCATGTCCTCTAACAAGCCACCTGGCTGGGTATTTATAGACATTGCAGGTCCCCCAGTGACCTTGTCCAGCTGCCTGCCTGGCCAGCCTCTAATTACCCTCATGCCCTCTGCCCTGCTGCTTTGCTGTGCCTCAGACTCTCCAGGCAGAAGTGACGACGAGCCAGAGGCCTAATGTCCCACGGGAAACTGCACCAACAAATCCAGGCTGCTGATGGCTGCGTATCACCTGCATTCACGCGGGGCTTCTCGGTGGTCGGGGATCTGGGGGATGGTGCAGGTTGTGTGTGAAACCCGCCTGGTGCGTTTGAGAGAGACGGTGGCACTTCGCTGGGTGGCTGTGCTCCTCCCTCGCTTTGCGTTGGGAGTGAGAATTGGCCGAGCCTTGATTAAAGGACTTGGGAATCTGAACATTTGTTTTCCATTTCAAAAGTTCTAGAGTCCAGTCAGAACTAGTATTTTTTTAGCAATGTAAGTTTTAGAAATGGGAAGCAGCCTCAGGGAGACAGAGCAGGGTGTCCAAATTCCTGACTCTGCTCAGGGCAGCTGTGGATGTTTACCCCCTTTTTTCCCACTTAATAAAAATCATGGCTAAAAACCCCCCCAAAATTTACCATCTTAACTGTTTCTGAGTGTGCAGTGTGGTAGAGTGAAGTACGTTCACATCGTTGCAGGACCAAGCCCAGCTGCCAGAATCTTTTTCCTTCTTGCAAACCTGAACCTCTAGACCCATTAAACACTAACTCCCCAGTCTCCTCCCCCGACTCCTGGCACCACCATTCTACTGAATCTGGCTGCACCTAGGTCCCTCACATAAGTGGAAACATACCTCTCTGCTCCTTTTGTCTGGCTTATTTCCCTTAGCATGATGTCCTCGAGGTTCATCCAAGTTGTAGCCTGGGTCAGAACGTCCTTCCTCTGTATTCTGCTGTATGGGTATTCTGTTGTATGGACAGGCCACATTTCACTTATCCATTCGTCCACCATGAAGAGTTGGGTTGCTTCCAGCTTTTGGTTATTGTGAATAATGTTGCTATGAATGTAGGTGTACAAATATTGTAGATGTCCTTTGTAATGTCCTCTGTGTCATTTGAAGATGAAATGAGCCACCCAAGACTCCTTTGCAAAAGGAAAGGGCAGTGAATGGTTATGTGGTGGTTTCCAGATTAAGTACAGGCCCCTGGGAGGGGAGGAGGGGAAAGAGCAGGCAGGACCTGGCCTGATCCCCCTCCCTACTACCTCCTACCAGAGTATGTCCACTTCCAACCATTCATCCACCCCATACATATTCACTACTTGCACTGAGCACTGGCTTAGGGGGTGGTGGGAATACAACAGAGAGAAAATCAGACTACAGTCCCTGTCTTCACAGAGTTTACACTCTAGTGGAGTGGACAGCAGATGAACAAAAGTCATAAGAAAATACTGCATGTGGTATGTTTGATGGCAAACCCCTAATCAAAAAAAAGGGGGGCAGGGAAACCCAAAAGTAAGATGACACTGGGAAGAGAGATGGGAAATGTTGAAGGCAGGCAAAATTTTAGATCCTGTAGCCACAGGAGGATTTACTTACTGAAGAAGCATTTAAAAAAATAGAAATGTAATTCACTCACCATAAAGGTCATCATGGGAAAGCGGTTTTCAGTCTATCCACAAAGTTGTACACCACCAGCACTATATCTAATTCCAGAACAATGTCATCATATGAGGTGATTTTTGAGAAATAGTCTATGCTGGATATCTTCCATCTGCTCCTCTCTCCGTGCTCTCTGCCTCTCCTGACCCAGGAGGCAGACAAGGAGGGAGGTCTACATCAATAGCCTCCTTCTTTGGAGCCCCCCAGGTGGCTTTAACAGCTGGGAGCTTCTACAAGGTTGAGAGGAGGAAGACTTACTCCTCAAGTCCCCTCTGGGTGGGCTCCCCACAGGCTGACTGCATCCCAAGGCTACTGTCCCAGTGGGATGGTTATCTCCACAGAGCTCAGTCCCTTGCTCTTTTCCCTTCCAGCCCAAGATACAGCAGTGTCCCTGTGGTTTCCCCATATGCTCTGTCCATACCTCTGTAAATAGCCCCCTTCTCACCCTCCTTTCAAGCCTCTCAATTCAAGTATGTGATCTCTTCCTGCCAGGGAGCCTGCCTGACAGAGGCCTGATGGAAGTGAGAGAGTCAGACACCCAGAGAGTGCGGGACAGCAGAGCCACTGCAGGGACTGTTCAAAGGCCCTGAGGTGGGAATATCCGGACTCGCTCAATAAACAAGATGCTGACAGTGGGGTGCCTGAGTGGCTTCAGCTCAGGTCATGATCTCAAGGTCCTGGGATCGAGCCCCACATCAGGCTCTCTGCTCAGCGAGGAGCCTGCTTCCCCCTCTCCCTCTCTGCTACTTGTGATCTGTCAAATAAATAAATAAATAAAATCTTAAAAAAAAAAGATAAAAGAAACAAGATGCCACTGTGGAGGGGGACCATGAGTGAGGACAGACAGCCAGGGAAGAAGAGACAGGCCAGGGGAGGAAGACAGGTCAACCCTTGGAAGGCCTTGAGGGCTGTGGCAGAAATTTCGGCTTTTATCCTAAGTAAGATGGGTAGCCACTGAGGTTTCTGAGCCGAAGAGCAACACGGTCTGACTTACAAAAGGAGGCCTCAGTCACTGTACTAAGAATAGCCTGGAGCGGGGAAGAGCAGAGGGAGGGAGACTAGCTGGCAGACAGAGGCCCAGCAGGAAACATGTGGGACACTCATAATGGGATAATTGGAGGAAAGTTTCTTTACGAAGGTGTGGATGTAGAGGAAACACAAGAGGAACCCAGGGCTTAGGAGCAGAGGACCTGTTAACACTTTACTAGTCATGGAAAGGAAGGAGCTCCTACAGGAGCCTAAAGTGAGTGTGATGGTCAATTTTGTGTCAGTTTCATTGGGCCACAGGGTCCCTGGACATTTGGTCAAACATTATTCTGGGTGTGTCTGTAAGTGCGTTTCTAGTGAAGATAAACATTTGAGTTGATAGACCTTAGTAAAGTAGACTGCCCTTCCTAATGTGGTGGGCCTTGTCTGATCAGGTAAGGGCCTGAATAGAACAAAGGTTGATCCCTTACCTAAGTAAGAAAGAATTCCTGCCTGACAGCCTTCAAGCTGGATATTGGAGGGTTTTCCTTCCTTTAGACTCAAGAAACATCACAGCTCCCCAACTATAGAGCTTGAGGCTTGTCAGCCTCCTTAATTGTGTGAGCCAATTCTTTATAATAAATCTTTCTCTCACTGGTTCGGTTTGGTTTCTCTGTAGAAGCCTGGTTACTATAGAGGAAGTGTCGGGGAGGTTGGCCACCTGAACAGGCTCAATGGTGTTGAGTTGAGGGATGTGGCCAGCATGAGGAGATCTCACTCTTTCCAGGCTCCTGCTGGGGCTCCCTGTTAGCTGAGCTCAATGGAAACGAAAGGACCAGACTCAACAGAGGTTGTCCTGACAGCTGAGGCTCCAAGGATGCATAGCAGGGTGCAGAGTGTGGAGCCTAGATCTGGAGGGGCAAACTGAAGGTATCCAGCATAAGGCCTAGGAAGGACATTGCCACAGTCCAGGAAAGAGACAAAGGTGGCTTAGGCCAAGGAGGCGGCGGTGGGTTGAGAAACAATGGCTAGATTCTGGATCTATTTGTAAGGCAGAGTTGGCAGCATTTGCTGATGGCCTGCATGGAGCAGCAGTGAGAAGAGAAGGGTCACAATGACTCCAAGGTTTCTGGCATGAGCAACTAGAAGGATAGGGTTGCCATTAACTGAAACAGCTTTCTTCAGCTTCTGCAAAAATTTCTTTTTTTTTTTTTTTTGTTAATATGTTATGTTAGTCACCATATAGGACATCATTAGTTTTTGATGTAGTGTTCCATGATTCATTGTTTGCATGTAACACCTAGTGCTCCATGCAATCCATGCCTGCCTTAATACCCATCAATGGGCCAACGCATCCTCCCCACCTGCCTCCCCTCTAAAGCCTTTAGTTTGATTCTGGGAGTCCATAGTCTCTCATGGTTCATCTCCCCCTCTGATTCCCCAACCCCTTCATTTTCCCTTCCTTCTCCTAACATGCTATTCCTTACATTGCACAAATAAGTGAAGCCATAGGATAACTGTCTTTCTCTGTTGACTTATTTCACTCAGCATAATCTCCTCCAGTTGCATCCATGTTGATGCAAAAGTTGGGTATTCAACCTTTCAGATGGCTAAGTACTTTTCCATTGTATATATGGACCACATCTTCTTTATCCATTCATCTGTTGAAGGGCATCTTGGCTCCTTCCACAGTTTAGCTATTGTGGCCATTACTGCTATGAACACTGGGGTGCATATGGCCTTTCTTTTCACTACATCTATATCTCTGGGGCAAATTCTCAGTAGTACAAGGATGCCCACTCTCAACAATATTATTCAACATAGTACTGGAAGTCCTAGCAACAGCAATCAGACAACAAAAAGAAATAGAATGTATTCAAATTGGCAGAGAAGAAGTCATACTCTCTCTCTCTTCGCAGATTACATGATACTTTAAGTGGAAAACCCAAAAGACTCCACCCCCAAACTACTAGAACTCATACAGCAATTCTGTAATGTGGCAGGATACAAAATCAATGCACAGAAACCAGTTGCTTTCCTATTCACTAACAATGTAATTGTAGAAAGAGAAATTAGGGAATCCATTCCATTTACAATAGCACAAAAAACCTTAAGAAACCTTGGAATAAACCTAACCAAAGAGGTAAGGGATCTACACTCTAGAGAACACTTATGAAGGGAATTGACAAAGACACAAAAAGATGGAAGAGCATTCCATGCTCATGGATCGGAAGAATAAACATTGTTAAAATGTCTATGCTGCCCAGGGCAATCCATAATTTCAACGCCATCCCGATCAAAATACCAATGGCGTTTTTCCAAGTGCTGAAACAAACAATCCTAAAATCTGTATGGAACCAGAAAAGATCCCAAATCTCCAAGGAAATGTTGAAAAAGAAAAACAAAGCTGGGGGCGTCACATTGCCTGATTTCAAGCTACATTACAAAAATTTCTTTTAAAGAAAGGATTCAATTGCTAATGAAATGTTTCGAATCCCTGATAGCATATTTTCTACTTGGTCAACAAAAAAACACCGACCTTGCCTCGTTTGACCTTCACTGTCCCCTGAAGCAGGTGAGGGTGGTGTTCCACATCCAGGGGAAAACTGAGCCCAGCGTGGTGCCTCCTCCACAGCTGTGCTCATTCATAGTCATAGAATGAATGAAGGAAAAATTGATGTGAAGTGGTGAGAAATACTGATTTGTCATACTCTGTTGTAGAATTAGGGCTGGAAACACAATTCATTCCATTGTCTGCCCTTCCACTGCTCAGGCAGGGAGACCCCAGAGATGAATGAACTCCAGCCTAAGCCTAGCTCTTGAGGAGCTGGTGACCAAGGACATGCGGATAGTCACCAAGTAATGTAAAGCAAGGAGTGTGTGGAGAAGAGGGGGAGAGCAGGAGTGGGGCGGAGGGGAAGGGGGACGAGGGAAGAAGAGGGCAGGCACGCACTTTTCACTAAGCTTCACCCTGAAGGGAAGAGCTAGGGAACATTCTCTGACAGCACTCACTGAGCAATGGTCAAAGAGGTACATTTGTCATCTGTGCAAAAAGGAGCTTAGCTTAGATACTAGGCTCTTTCCTTTTAGTTCCCTGTTCTTTTTCCTTCCCATTCCCCCCATTCCCCCAAGACCACCACACTCATATATCGATACTTTTAAATAGATGTAGAATTGTAGCAGAGGAGATCTGAGTCATATTTTAGAAAGAACGAATTTAATCCCTTCATAATCTAGGTATAGTCTAACTTTTCCCCAGCCTCATCTCCTTCTGCTCCTTTTTCTCTTCCCTTACCTCCAACCCTACAACCCTTACCCTCCCTTATTCCTGACCCTAAGACCCTCACTGTGGCAGTTTTAAAACACGTCTGCAAATTTTTGACCCTTCTGTCACTGAGAGGTAGAGTCTGTCTCTTCCCACTGAGGATGGGTCAAACTTGGAGACTAGCTAACTAACAGAATACAATTGAGATGATGCTCTGGGACTTCCACAGCAGACCCTAAAAGTCAATACAATAGCCACTCAATTCTCTGAGACTTCTAATTCCTGGAGGCCAGCCACCATGCTGGGAGAAACCCCAAGCAGCCCATTAAGAAGTTGGAGCAGGCCATGTGGAGGAAAACTGAGTCCCCTAGCCCTCAGCGCCAGCTGAGTTCCTCGCCAACAGCCAAGCATCAACTTGCTGGATGGTCCAAGTGAAGCACCCCGGAAGTGGATCCTCCAGTCCCATTAAGCTGTTCCCGTGGACACGGCATGAAGAGCCTTCCTTCCCTGCTGGGCTCTGCCCAAAATACACCCTCAACGACTAAAGAAAATACTGCTTTTATTTTAAGCCAGTAGGTGTAACTTAGTATATGAATAACTGATATTCTCACAATAGAACCTGCCCGTGGTTTCCTTCTTTTGTTCCTTCTGTTTCTTGTATGCTATCGGTTCCTTATAACCATTGAGGAGTCTCCGATTGATAAACTCCTAGTCACCAGTTCAAGCCCAGTTCAGATGCTTCTTCCACTGGGATGGTTTCCTGTCCAACTTCCCTCCTTCTTCTTCCCACCGTAAGGAAGAAAGAATGGTCCCTCTACCAAGTTGCCCAATACCTCACTTATGCCTCATGGAACTTAACTCCCTTTTAGCTGAGAGTTCTTTTGAGATCGGCCTTCCTGTATGGACTCCAAGTGTCTATCTCCAGAACCATGTCCAACCTTCATGCCCACTCTGTGTATCCCATCTCCAGGGCTTGGTGAGGGGCCGAGACCAAGAAGATGCCCTAGGAAAGTGAGTCAGGTTGAATTAAATTGTGAAGGGTTTGACGTGAAAGACTGACCAAGAGAAAGTTGAAATACTCTTTCCCTCATGGCCCTTTAAAATAAAGCCACAATGTACATTACCCCCTAGCTGGCGGGAGGGTAGGTAGGGAAGCTCCATCCTGGCCTACAGCTAAGGGATAAGCCCCAAAAGTTTCTGAGTTTCAAAGATCTATCTTTTTTTTTAAGATTTTATTTATTGATTTGACAGAAAGGGAGATCACAAGTAGGCAGAGAGGCAGGCAGAGAGAGAGAGGGGGAAGCAGGTTCCCCGCCAAGCAGAGAACCTGATTTGGGGCTCGATCCCAGGACCGTGGGATCATGACCTGAGCCAAAGCCAGAGGCTTAACCCACTGAGCCACCAGGTGCCCCTCAGAGATCTATCTTAAGGCCTGATCGTTCCCTTAGCTCTATGCTCGGGTCCCACACTTCATTTTATTACTGCTATGAAATCCCCTCTCTGAAGTTACTGGGGTCTTGACTCCTCTGCCTTCCCCCATGACCCCGGGCCCCACTGCAATCCCTAGTATCTCACAATATGCCACCATGTACCTCTGAGTCATGGTCCTCATGAGCAAAATGGGTCAGAGTTGACAGTGCATACAAAGCAGTATATTTCAGAGCTTTTTCAAAGGTGTTTGTCTCTGGACAGCTGGTTAGGCACCTGTAGGGTGAACTACCTTAGCAGGACTTTCAAAAGACATCACATCACTCATCATTGTAACATCAGCGTTTTCCTTTACGAGTACTTTGAGGTCTTCCCAAAACAAATCCGAAGGGCTGGGCGGGACTTGGGCCACTGCTGCGTCTGCAAAATGAGCAACATGAACACGGATAGAGCTTTCTAAGCAGCATCCATGTTTAGCACTTTGGAGGAAGTCAGTGCCTTCAACAAGCTGGTGCCAGAAAGTGGGGGAGGGGCCAGGTTCTGCGGGGTCAGAAGCTTGCAGATTTTGGGGGTGGTTATCTATAGGAGAAAAGGAATACATATTTTAAGTACAAAAATAGATATAAAAGTGAATGTTTAGAATGAAAAAATTCACTCCAAATCACACATTTTAAGAAGGTGATGAATACCACAAAAATCCTAAAACCTAGAAAATTACACATTCTTCTTATTTATTAATTGCCCCAGATGCCTGTGTAGTTAGTACTTTTTCTAAATTTGCAGTGATCTATAATCCGAAAAATATGCAAAACTCCTCCGAGATTAGGCATTCACAGGAACAATTCAAATGCATACAGAAATTGCTGCCACCTTATCCCAAACCAAATAATTGTGCAACCAGCTTACTCTGATGCCACAACATTGACTTATTGATGACTGCGTGTAGGAGTTTTGTCACTAGAACACTTGCTTCTTCAGGCATTTCCCTGCGTTGGCGGCAATGCCGCATGCCATTTTGCTGGAACCGCAGATTTCATCGGGACAAGACGCATCAGATACGCTGAGACGGGTTCCATGCACCCCAGAACTTTACCTGTGGTCCTCGGGTGGCACCATCACCAGACCAGACCCGCAGACACAAGCATCGCGATCACATTCAGTTCCATGTCATCCCCACCCGAAGAGAAGACAATGGAAGACCTGTTTATAATTACATTCAACATGAACGACTCCCTGCACACAAGAGAACCGTTCGGGCCAGGCTGATGAGAACCAAATCCTCTGTCTGGCAGTTGTACTTGTTTGATCTTTGGAAGAATCTGCCAGGCTGGCTTCGGGCTCAGTGCATTTCAAATCTTAGTTTTCCCTGCCCTCCCACATACTTGCAAGGGTGGGTGAGTGGGACGCTCACACGGTGTCAAACTTGGGCTGCACCTGCCCGCCCCGATGCAGTGATACTGAAGCTGGCAGGAATGACAGTGTTCCTGGAAGCCTGTCCTACACCCGCGGCTTGCAGATAACTCGTCTCTACAAGGAAGTGGCGCTGAGCTACAGAAATATATCCCTGCAAGCCCAAATTAAATGTTACCCCAATTCAACTTCCTCTTAGCCGGATCCCGCAAATGCCCAACTAACGGAAAATCAGACAGAGAAGTGGGAATGGAAAGAGATGGTGCTGTTAACCCCTGGTAGTTGGACGATCTTACTTTTGCAAGTAGTACAGAAACATTTGGGCAGAAGAAGGTGCTGCCCCTTCAGAGAGGGGCCCTGAGTCTTCCTCAGCTTCCCAGCAAATATGTCCTCGGCCTCGAACAAGGAGCCTTTGGGGGATGTGGGGGCTGTAGGATGGTGACATTATCAACAGTTTTGTCAAAAGGCAGCAGGCTTGGAGACATGAGTTCCAACTCTGTCCCCGAGCCTCTCTGTGCCTCGGAAACAGGGATGATGACACTGACCTCCCGGGAGGGCTGTCAGGCTTAAAACGTCAATCTGTGACATCTCTTAGTAAGTCAGAGCACTGGACAAATGTCCCCTGTTATTCTCAGACCAGCGTCATGGCATCTCCTCCCCTTGGGTCCAGAAGGAGCAAGTCTATAGGAACAGCTCTGCATCTTTAAAGTACGAGGTTGTGCTCTGACCCCTAAGGAAATGAACCGAGCCCTGTCTTCTGGAATCAGGATAATCCTGCTGAGGTCGCTTAGGCCACCTCCTCCTCCCTGCTGTCAGGCAGGGGATTATAGGAGAGGCCTGTGGATTAACGGGTTCATTTTGTCATAACCACCCCCCCTCCCCAGACCATCAGCCCCTCCTGGAGCCTGCTGGTCAAGCCAGGCGGCTCCTCTGTGCACCATTCTCTGCAGGGCAGAGAGAAGTCCTTGCCCCCGCCAAACACTGTAGCAAGACCAGACTGAAAGCTGGGTGACCCCAGGCTTGCCAGGACTCGGAAGGCAGAAGGCCTGGGAACGTCCCAAGTATCTGGGTGACAGGTGAACAGAGCTGGCAGTTGGAGGCCGTTCTCTTCTCTCCCTCCTTTCGCCCTGAGCCCTGCAGAGACACCATGCCAGGACTGCCCCGGTTCCATCCAGACACCAATGCCCCCCACCATGGGAGGCCCTGCTGCCCATGGCCAATGGCGCCAGCCTCTCTACGGAAGACCACGATCATGCTGGGCCTGCTGCTCTCCAGCACCTCCCTGCCCCCCACACGCGGGCAGGCCAAGATTCCTCTGGAAACGTAAGCATCAAGTTCCGCCCCCACCCCGTAGAATCCTCTGGCCTTGTCCTCCCTTCCTTCCTCCTGGAGAGTCAATCCTCTGCCCACCCTCTTAGCCTCTCTTGCCTCTCTCTGCCCACCTCTGGCCTCCCTTGGGACTCTCCCCTGGGGGCTTGCACTGCCCACCATCTCTTCCCCTCCCCTCTTCCCACCGGATTCCCATTCTGGAGCGGCACCTGCCACTCCAGGGACACCTGCCAGTTTCAGGCAGAAGTGATCACGATGGGAAGCAGCACAGCGGCTGGAGCACCTGCAGGCCAGAGGGATGCCCCTTCGGGGACAATCACTGAGATGAGTCCACTGGGAGTGGGGGCTTTGCTGGCTCAAAGTGATCATCGCAGCTCCCTAAGGATTTGTGAGGAAATTTGTGTTTCAACACTCTGAAAGAGTAAAGTGGTTCTAAACCAACAAAACAGCTCGTGCAGCCAGACGCTGAGCAAGACTGGACTTCTGTCGTCTTCGCCTTCCCTTCCTGCCTCCTTCCAGGTCCCCTTCTGCATCCTGTCAGTCAGACCAGCTCCAGGAAAGACTCTGTTATCAGTCAGTTACACTTTAGTATAAAGCTTAGTTGCTGGGAGTGTGTTTTACTGTCCCTTGCTTGCTCTGGCTGTCCTATTAAAGAAATGACCGAGATACGTGGGGACCGGAGCATTCTAGATGGCAGGGGCCACTTGTTGAGTCCATACCCAAGTCCAGCATGACAGCCACCAGAGCCAGCCGCCAGCCTCGCATCTGAACAGCAGTGGGAACCAGGAGGCCGAACAATGCACACATTTGTCAGGGGTGCATTTCAGCAGCACTGTTGATGTTGGGTAGTAGAGCCTCTACTGTTTCTAAGCCTGGCACAGTGCTGTGCCGTTGAGGACACAAGCTCAAGAGGTTAGGGTACCTCCCCACGGTCATGTGGGCAGTAAATGCAAGTGCCTGAATTTAAACTCAAGTCCGCTTTACCTGCGCTTTCCCCACTGCTGGGCTATATGAGGATCTGTTGCTGAGGAAGAGGTTAGGAGTAATTTTCCATCCCCAGAACACACAACAACTGACAGTAGAAGGAAACTCTGGGGATGGGCTGAGTGTTGAGTAAAGGTAGCTGGAATCCAGGTCTTGGTTGTAGAGAACCAAAGACTGGACCGTGTACATAGAAACCTCGACAGCTGGCCAAGATTACTTCCCTTTAAACACACCTGCGTCAGCACCTGCCCTCTCCCTTGGAGCCAGACCTCTGCCAGGCCTCTGGCACCAGCCCTCTTTCCTCTGCTGAATCTCCTTCTCAGTCTTGTGTATCCCAATGACACCACATCTCCCTCAAATCATGCTCTTCCTTCCCACTTGACCCTCAGCCTCCACCCACTGCCAGGCTCCTACTGCCCTTCCAAATCTGTTGCCACCAAGATCCCTAAAGATTTCCTCCCTGCCCAAACCACTAGACATCTCTGGCCTCCTCTCACTGAACTTCCTTCTCCTTGAGTCTTGATACCTCAACATTCATGACAATGAGCACTCCTGGGTCTCCTTGGGCACCTGAATGAAACTTCTGTCCTCCTCAAGCAATCCTTTCTGTCTGCCTGCCCCTGAGATTGTCAGGGTACCCCAGGGTTTGTCACCACCCACAGCTCTTCTCATGCTACACACTCTCCTTGAGTAAGTCCCTCTGCCTTCAGAATCTCAACTCCCCTCATGTGCTAATGACTCTCTCAGCCCTGCCCCTGCCTCTTAGACTGACATACGCATTGGCTATGGATAGCTCTTCCTGAAGATCATGTGACGTTTTAAATTCAAGTGTGTGTCTTTCAAGATATAATGCAATTGGTGCCTTCTGGAGTTGTGCAGTGCACAACCTGACCTATGGCACTCAGCATCCCTACAACAGGGAGGAATTTCCCATTCTACATATCCCGGAGCATTCTAGATTGCAGGGGGCCATTTACTCAGTCCATACCCGAGTCCAGCATGATAGGCCACCAGAGCCAGCTTCGCATCTGAACAGCAGTAGAGATCAGGAGGCCGAACATTTGTCACCTTCCACCCTCCCCAACTTGTCCTCCACCCTGATCTTTCTGATATTCTGAATTTTATCCAACAACATCAACTTGACCACCCAAGCTGGAAACCTGGAGTCATTTTTGACTCCTCCACGCTCTTCTCTACTGTCTATGTAGAAATCTCTTCTGAATCTCTTTGACAGGGTAAACTCTGCTGAACTTCTAACACTGACCTCAGATCCCATTTGTTCCAAGAAGCCTCTTGGTACCACCACTACTCCTCTCCAAGCTTTGTTGGTGCCCCTTCACCTTCATGCATGCATCACACTATCTGTATGTGGAGGGGTATCCCTCTTCACTGAGGGTGTTACAAAGGTGAGGACTATGATGAAGTCCCAGCACTGTGTACGATGGCTGGCACATAGTAGGACCTCAATAATTATTGGTTGAGTGAGAGCATGAAGGCACCCTTGACAGGATTGTGTGGACAAGTTCATTTGGCTCCATCTGGAGACGCTCAGATGAGGTCCTATGTACTCGTCGCAGGACACCCTCAGCCTGCCCAGGCGGGATCTTGGTGCGTTTCCAGGGACGGATGGGAGGTCAGGGCTTCTCCATGAGGCTGCCTGCACCCCGGATGTGGGGTGGCCTCCTCACACCCTCCCTGCCTGGCCTGCTCTCACCTGCACAGAAGCAGCTCGGAGCGTCTTCCTCTGCCCCAGCTTCATGTTCCCCTCTGCAGTTTCAATAGAGGATTTGGTGACTGGTAGTGACCTGGAACAGGGAACCCTAGAAGGCATGGCCCACAGAGAAGCTATAGTGGTGCCAAACAGCTCCCGTTTCCATCCTCAGGGTCCTCCCCATCCGGGCCTAGACCCATCCACAGCCTCTTCCCCTTCTCTCCTCTCCATTCTCCACTCACAGAGAAGAACTCTTGGCAGCTTGGGGTCAGACTGTGCTTCCCAGCTGGTCTGCCCTGCCCCCCTCAGGGCAGCTGCAGATCTCCCAAAGGGTTCTCTTGGTTTCCTGCCCCAACCAGGAGGGAGGGTAGCTCTTTGTGTATGTTTCTGGGTGTAGGTCGGTGTGTACGCCCACCCAGGTATATATATGTGAAACTCTATGTATTATATACGTCTCTGAGTGTGTGTCAGTGGGTGTCTGTGTGTGCATACAGTTGTTTTCTATGTGCGTGTGTGTGTGTCGCACCTGTGTCTGTGTGTGCACATGTATATACACACGCACTCCCATTGCCTGACAGAGTGAAGCTGTGGGCAGACACCTTCGGGCAGGACCTGTATAACACCGTGACCAAGTACTCAGGCTCTCTCTTGCTGCAGAAGGTCAGTAACCCCCTCCCGGGGAGCTCAAAGGGTGGTCAGAGGGCAGTCAGTCAGGGACTTCCTCCAGGTGGAGAAGCAGAGTCCTCTAATCCCCAAACATCCATGCTTTAAGGGGTCTTAGAGATCATCTAATCCATTCTCCTAGTTCTCAGATGAGGAAACTGAGGCCCAGGGAGGGAATGATTTGCCCAAGTCACAGAGCAAGTCAGTGACCAAGAGCAGAGGGTCAGTTCAGATCCCCCAGACGCTGACATCAGGATAGAATCGAATGGGCCAGAGATTTACCTGGGCAGTTCTGTGAAGAATAAAAGGGAGAGGGAGCAGGTGTAGACAGAGTGGGATACTGCCTTTACACCTTTGGGCGGGCACGGGGAGGACGGAGAAAGGGGTGAGCGCCTGCAGGGGCTGCTTGGGCCGGAGAAGTAGATGAGTGGACCTGCGGCCCTCTGCGGGGAAAACTTCCCTGACCTTCAGTTCTCAGGACCTCCAGCCATGCAGGGTGCTGGAGGACACCCACATGGGGCCTAGCTGAGGTCTAGCCCACGCCTGGCTCCCCAGCAGGAAGAGGGCCTTGATGGACAGGACGGTGCACCAGCTTCCCCTTGCCTTTATTTATTAATTACTTTATTGCAGATTGATACCGAGTCTGTCCTCTTACTAGATTATAAACAACGCCATTCTCTGATATTTATAACTCCCAGACCGGTTTTAATAATAGCCTGCCATTCTCTATTATTACCATTTGCTAAGAGCTTTATACTCACGATTTAATTCTCACCACAACTTCATAAAGTGAGTACGATCTTTGCCATTTCCTAAATGTTGCTAAAAGCAAATCTCAGGTTTTTATGCCAGAGTGCAGCCACACTGCCGCCCCTTCCTTGGGCCGCTGGGCGGGGCTGAAGGGAGTGGGCGGGGCCAGGGCGGGTACCTACCTCTCCCGTGCCCCCTGCAGGCCGCTGTAGCAATGAAAGCTCGGACCCACTTCCTCTCACGTGGCGCTTCCATCCAGCGAAGCGCCAGGTCGTTTGATGTTCTCATTTGTGCCCTCCAGCCCCGGGTGAGGCAGATGCAGCAATAATGACATGGCCATTTGGGGTAAAAGCATTTTAGAGCGTACTCTAAAGCCATCCAAATGTCACATCTTGTAGATGAGGAGGCTGAGTAACTCACGTGAGGTCACATGGTCCCAAGGTTGCCAAGGGATCATTAGACGTTAGTGACACACACACTAGGTGAGAGATTATCTCCTGCGAGCCCAAAGAGTAGATTTGAACCCAGCTCTCTTAACTCTCCTAGATTCTCCAGCAACTCCGGCAGCATGAACCCTTGTAACTGCTGCTGAGCTCTGCCCAGGCAGTGAGAATATAATTGACACTGTTGGGAGCAGGGGCACGCTGATACCTGGGGCATCAGGGAAAGATGAACTGCTCATAATCCCTACGAGCAGCCCCAGGGAGGCATCATGACTGCATAAAGAAGATGGAAATCTGGGAGACCTGGGCTATCCCAGGTCCTCCATTCAAGGGCTGTGTGACCTTGGTCAAATTTGTTGACCTCTCTGAGCCTCAGTCTACTTACTCCCTTTTAAGGTTATTAACCACAGAGTTAATGTCCAGAATTCCTGGGACAGAGAGAACTTTGGTAAGAGACAGCTATTAATGGTAGTGGGGGCAATTATACCAGAAGGCGAGGGTCTGTCCTTGCCTCCCCTTGAGTCAACAAGATTCCATAAGTGTGAATGCATTAGTTGAGAGGATGGAGGCTGCACGTAATCGTGTACAAGGCTACAGGTGTGCATCTCTCCCACTTCCTCCACACAGAAATACAAGGATGTGGAGCCCAGTCTGAGTATCTCGGAGGTGGACGGCTTAGAGCTGGTGAGGAAGTTCTCAGAGGATATGGAAGCCATGCTCCGAAGGAAAGTAGAGGCTGTCAAGGTATTCTAGGTTCTATGATTTGTGGAGGGGTTCTGCCCCAATCCCCATGACAACAAAATGACCCTCAATGTTGTGCTCCCTTTATCCTCTTTCCCACACCATCTTCTTCCTACCTTATGAGTGTCTGCTTTGTAGCCTCATGAGCCAAAAGATCCTTGTAAAGGAGAAAATGTTGGGAATCAAGGGAAGATAGGTAGGGGCTGGAATTTGAACTCTGCCTGAGGGAACCATGTCCAATACAATAGGATCAACTTACAGTGTCAAGAGGGGTTCTGCATCACAACCTCATATTCAGAGTCGGGCACAGAGCAAGTATAAAGTTTTCGGGGTCACTAGCTGATGAATGAATGGGTGGATGGATGGGTGGCCAATGGGTGGAAGGGGAGCTCAAAAAGCAAGCTCCTTCATCTCCTTTCCCTTTATCCTCTCCCTTTTTCTCCTCTCTCCATGCTCTCCTCTTCTGCATATCAACCCACACTTCATGGCACCCACATGCTCTGAGGGCCACCCAGACCCCAGAGGTACTTACAGTGCTGGGCCTCGTGTTCAGGTGATTCCCACATTGCGCATCCACTGAGCAGGAAGGACCTGCCCCAATATCTTTGGGGACCTGGCTAGGTGGAGAGACATGTTTCTGCTCCACCCAGCCAGAAATCTGGCCATCCAAGACCAGTCTTATCCCAGAAAGGACTCCCTTGGGGGAACCAGGAAAATGATGGAGCTAGGATGATAGATTGTGCAGGGGAGGCCGAGGGCAGGGGTTGGGGAGAGAGCAGACTGCAGCCTGCCCAGTGGACCTGCCTGGCTCCGCACCTCCCCATCAGAACCCACTTCCTGGGAAGCATCAGCGTCAGAGTCGCTGGGGCCTTCTTTCCCACAAGTTACAATTTGCAGCCTCTTTTCCACAGCTTAGGGGAGAGGGATCATAGCATCAGAGACAATAACTTGGGGACTGGAGAGCCCACCCTGGACTAAGGCGGGAGGACACTGATCTCACAAACAGCCGACACGGGCAGTCTGCCTCCTTCTGTCTACAGTGCAGTTTGAAACCCCTCTCTGGGCATAGACATTGGCACCCCTTTGGGTACTGGTCCTTGTGCTAGAACAAAGGTAATTCTGCTGCACTCCCAGAGGCAAGGGCTCTGGATGCTCTGGGGCTCCAGTTGCACTGTCTTTCCCATGACTCCCACTGAGGAAACCAACCAAAAGAGTGCTTGCTTGGCTGATCTCCAAGCTCCAGGCCCCACTCCTGCCTGGGGGTTCCATGGGGGCCTCAGTCACAGGCCCTTCTACACAGCATCCGTCGGGAAATTTCCTGCAAAGCAGCGCTAAAATTATCTTTGCCCTGTGAATAATGCTTCAGTGAAAATGGGAGCATAGATATCTTCTAGATATTCTGATTTCAATCCCTTTAGCTATATACCCAGAAGTGGGACTGCTGGATTATAGGGTAGTTCTGTTTTAAGCTTTTGGGGAACCTTCATACTGTTTTCCATGTGGTGGTACCAATTTATATTCCCATTGACAGTGCAAGGGTTCCTTTTTCTCCACACCCTCACTTGTTACCTTACATCTTTCTAATAATAGTTGTCCATCCCCTACACACCTCCCCTCTGGTGACCACCAATTGTTCTCTATATTTAAGAGTCTGTTTTTTGGTTGGTGTCTTTTTCCTTTGTTTTGTTTCCGAAATTCCACATACGACTGGACTCATATGATATGTGTCTTTCTCTTACTTATTTCACTTGGAATTACAACGCCTAAGTCCATACATGTTGTTGCAAATGACAAGACTTCATTTTTTATTATGATTGAGTAATATTCTTTTATATATATATATATATATATATATATATATATACCACATCTTTTTCCATTCATATATCAATGAGCAAATGAGTTGTTTCTATATCTTGGCTATTGTAAGTAATGTTACAATAAATATAGGGAGGCATATATATTTTTGAATTAGTGTTTTTATTTTCTTTATGTAACACCCAGTAGTGGAATTACTGGATAATCCGGTACTTCTATTTTTAATTTTTTGAGGAACCTCCATATAATTTTCCATGGTGGTTGTACCAGTTTGCATTCCCACCAGCAGTGAACGAGGGTTCTTTTTTCTTCATATCTTCACCAACACTTGTTATTTCTTGTGTTTTTGAGTTTAGCCATTCTCACAGGTATAAAGAGATATCTCATTGTGGTTTTAGTCTGAACTTCCCTGATGATAAGTGATGTTGAGCATCTTTTAATGTGTCTGTTGGCCATCTGGATGTCTTCGTTAGAAAAATATCTAGTCAGGGGGGCCTGGGTGGTTCAGTCATTAAGCGTCTGCCTTTGGCTCAGGTCATGATCCCTGGGTCCTGGGATCGGGTCCACATCGGGCTCCCTTCTCAGCAGGAAGCCTGCTTCTCCCTTTCCCACTCCCCCTGCTTATGTTCTCTCTCTTGCTGTGTGTCAAATTGCTATTAATATCTCTTGCTATTACTGTCAAATAAATAAAATCTTTTTTAAAAAGAAAAGAAAAAAAATGTCTATTCAGTTCTTCTGCCCATTTTAATTGGATTATTCTGGGTTTTTTTTTTCTGTTGCATTGTATAAATTCTTTGTATATTTTGGATATTAACTCCTTATCAGATATATCATTTGCAGATATCTTCTCTTATTCAGCAGGTTGCTTTTTGTTTTGTTGGTTTCTTTCGTGTGCAAAAGCCTTTCATTTTGCTATAGTCCCAAAAGTTTAATTTCACTTTTGTTTTCCTTGCCAGAGGAGACAAATCTAGAAAAATGTTTCTATGGTCAGTGTCAGAGAAATTACTCCTTGTGTTTTTTCTAGGAATTTTGTAGTTTCAGGTCTCACATTTAGGTCTTTGATCCATTTTGAGTTTATTTTCCTGGACAGTGTAAGAAAGAAGTCCAGTTTCATTCTTCTGTATGTAGGTCTCCAATTTTCCCAACTGTAGGTTCACTCTGTTGATTGTTTCCTTTGGTGTGCAGAAGATTTCTGGTTTGATGCAGACAACAAAAGCAAAAACAGAAATGGGTGATACAATCTCATTTCTATTTTTGCTTTTATTCTCTGTATTTTTGATATCATATGCCCCCCACAAAAAGACCAGTGTCAAGAAGCTTTTTCTCTATGCTCTCTTCTAGTAATTTTATAATTTCAGGTCTTACATTTAGGTCTTTCATTTATTTTGAGTTGATTGTCTTTTCTTTTTTACATTTTATTTATTTTTTAAATTTTATTTTGTTTTTTCAGTGTTCCAAGATTCATTGTTTCTTTTGAGTTGATTTTCATATCTGGTGTGTAATAAAGGCCCAATTTAATTCTTCTACATGTTAATATTTAGTTTTCCTCACACCATTTATTGAAAAGACTTTTTTTTTTTTTTTTTTTTTTTGCCATTGTGTGCACTTAGCACCTTAAAGATCAGTTGATTGTAAAATGTATGGATTTCTTTCTGGGCTCCGTTCTGTTCTATTTGTCTATATGTCTGTTTTTGTGACAATACCAACTGCTTTGATTATTGTAGTTTTGTAATATATTTTGAAATTAGGAAAGTGTGATGTGAAATTAGCTTTGTTCTTCTTGCCCAAGATAGTTTTGACTACTCAAGGCCATCTGTGTTTCCATATAAATTTTATAATAGTTTTTTCTATTTCTGTAAAGAATGGCCTTGGAATTTTGGTAGGGATTGCATTGAGTTTATAGATCACTTGGGGTAGTTGGACATTTTTTTTGGTATTATCATTCCTATTTTATTTATTTTGTTATGTTAGTCACCACACAGTACATCATTAGTTTTTGGTGTAATGTTCCATGTTTCATTATTTGCATGTAACACCCAGTGCTCATCACAACACATGCCCTCCTTAATACCCACAACCACTACCCCATCCCCCACCCTCACCCCTCTGAAACCCTCAGTTTGATTCCCAGAGTCCATAGTCTCTCATGGTTTATCTCCCCCTCTGATTCCCTCTCCTTCAGTTTTACCTTCCTTCCCCTATTGTCCTCTGAGTTATTCTTTATATTCCACATATGAGTGAAACCATATGCTAATTGTCTTTCTCTGCTTGACTTACTTCAGGTAGCATAATGCCCTCCAGTTCCAGATGCAAATGTTAGGTATTTATCTTTTCTGTTGGCTGAGTAATATTCCATTATATATATGGACCATGTCTTCTTTATCCATTCATCTGTTGAAGGGGATCTCAGCTCCTTCCATAGTTTGACTATTGTGGACATTACTCTTATGAACATTGGGGTGTATGTGCCCCTTCTTTTCACTACATCTGTATCTTTGAGGTAAATACCCAATAATGCAATTGCTGGGTGGTAGGGTAGGTCTATTTTTAACTTTTTGAGGAATCTCCCTCCTGTTTTCTGAAGTGGTTGTACCAACTTGCATTCCTATCAACAGTGTAAGAGGGTTCCCCTTTCTCCACAATCTCACCAACATTTGTTATTTCCTGCCTTGTTAATTTTTGCCATCCTAACTGGTGTAAGATGGTATCTCAATGTGGTTTTTATTTGAATTTCCCTGATGGGAAATGATGTTGAATATTTTTTCATGTGTCTGTTAGCCATTTGTATGTCTTCTTTGAAGAAGTGTCTGTTCATGTCTTCTGCCCATTTTTTGACTTGATTATTTCTTTTTTGGGTGTTGAGTTTGAGAAGTTCTTTATAGATCTTAGATACCAACCCTTTATCTATAATGTCACTTGCAAATATCTTCTCCTATTCCATGGGTTGCTGTTAGTTTTATTGACTGTTTCCTTTGCTATGCAGAAGTTTTTATTTTGATGAAGTCCCAAAAGTTCACTTTTGCTTTTGTTTCCCTTACCTTTGGAGACGTGTCATGAAAGAAGTTGCTGTGGCCAATGGATAGTGTGGACATTTTAACAATATTAATTTTTAAAAGAATATTAATTCTTCCAATCCATGAAAAAGGATCTTCCTATTATCTGTGTCTCTTTTAATTTCCTTACTTCCCATGATGTTCTGTAATGCTGACATCTTTTCCTTTTTCTTTCTTTCTTCTTTTTTTTTTTTTTAGTTGTGGTAAATACACATAATACAAAAGTTACCAGTGGGGAACCTGGGTGGCTCAGTCAGTTAAGCACCCAACTCTTGGTTTAGGCTGAGATGATGATTTCAGGGTCATGAGATAAAAGCCTGGCTTTGGGCTCTGTGCTGGACATGGAGCCTGGTTAAGATTCTCTCTCCCTCTCCCTCTGTTCCTCTTCCCTTGCTCACACTCTCACATGCTCTCTCTCTAAAAATAAGATAAAATAAAATAAGTATTTAAGTTACAATTTTAACCATTTTTAAAGTGTACAGTTCAGTGGCATTAGATACACTCCATGCAACTATCATCACTATCTAGTTCCAGAACTTTTCATCACTCCCAAACAGAAACCCTGAACCCATTAAGCAGTCACTCCAATTTCCTTACCCCCCTGGTTCCTTGTAACCACTAATCTGCTTTCTGTCCATAGATTTTCCATTCTGGATATTTCACAAAGGTGGAGTTATACAATATGTAACCTTTTTATATCTGGAGTCTTTCACTTCATGTTTTTAAGGTTCATCCATGTCTTAACATATACCAGACCTCCATTTATTTTTATGGCTGAAAAATTTTCTACTTATGGGTATCCCCTATTTTGTTGGGATATTCATCATTTGATGAATATTTGGATTGTTTCTGTTTTTTGACTACTGAATATATGTATTTGTATGTATGTGTGTAGAATAGATACCTATGTGAATATATGTATATACATGTACACACATATTTTAATAGACTTTATTTTTTTATTTTTTAAAAGATATTATTTATTTCAGAGAGAGAGAGAGAGCATGTGTGCAAGTATCAGGGGGGGGAAGGGGTGCCAGATGGAGAAACAGACTCCCCTTGGAGCAGAGAGACCAATACGAGGCTCAATCCCAGGACTCTGGGATCATGATCTGGGCTGAAGGCAGACACTTAACCGACTGAGCCACCAGACACCCCCAGACTTTGTTTTGGAAGAAAATACAGAGTTCCCATATACCCTTGCCCCCACAAATACACAGTCTTCCCAGCTATCAGCACTTCCCACCAGAGTGGTACATTTGTTACAATTGATGAACCTATATTATCACATCATTATCAGCCAAAGTCCAGGTTTACATGAGGGCTCACTCTTGGTGTGGTACATTCTATGGGTTTTGACACATGCATCCAACATTATAGATCATGCAGAGTAGTTTCACTGCCCTAAAAAATCCTCTGTTTTCAGCCTATTTATCCTTCCCTCCCCCAAAACCTCTGGCTACCACTGATCTTTTTCCTTTCTCTATAGTTTTGCTTTTTCCAGAATGTCATGTAGTTGGAATGCAAGACGTAGCCTTTTCAGACTGGCTGCTTTCATTGAGTAATATGCATTAGGTTTTGGCCATTGTGAGTAGAGCTGCTATAAACAATTGTGCTCAAGTTAGTGTTTGAGTAGCTCTTTTCAGTTCTCTTGGGTAAATTCTTAGCAGGAGAAATTACTGAAGACCTGCTGGACTTGTTTTGCCCATTCATTCTCCCTTTTGTGTTCCCATCCTGCAGAATCTGGTAGAGGCTGCTGAGGAAGCTGACCTGAACCATGAATTCAATGAGTCTCTGGTGGTGAGTCCGCCTGCTCCCAGAGCTGCTGCTGGGAGAATATAATGACTAATGGCTGAACCACAACCAAGGGCCAGGGTCACCTGAGTACAAGATACGGAGGGGTGGGGAAGGGAGGTCCTACACTGTCTTTTGATGTGCATAGGATTTGTATGAACCTACAGTAGTAGTTTAATTCTGAAACGTTCTCTGGACTTTAAGAAGAGATTTATGGACCAGGGAGGAGAGATAGCTATCAAGACTTGGGGGGCAGGGGACAGAGCGGTAGTCCACCCATTCTGTAAACATTTATTGCCCAACCACAATGGGTTAGTCTCTGCAAAGAATAAAAATTCAAGAAACTCATAGACCAAATTACTCTAGCATATGGCATGTAACCAGCCCATGAGAGTTGGTAAACAGAGTTACAAGAATACAGAAGGGAAGGGGTGGAGGCTCAGATGCTTCTGCAGACAAGATGGCTTTAGGGCCAGCCTCAGGCTGAGGGGGATTTGAGCAGAAAAGGCATGGAGAAGCTGAAGGAAAAGAAAAGACACCGAAATTGGAAAACACAAGATTGCGGAAATTGTGAATGGTCAGCTCTGTGTGTCCAGGGGATGGTGAAGCGGAAAATGACTGTGGACAGATAGGAATCTGGCCTCAATTCAGCTCAGAATGGCACATGTTGAAGGATTTGAGCGAGGGAGGGACTCAGCGGGATCTGTGTCCCTTGCTGTCAGTGGTGTTGTGGTGTGGGGTGGGACATAGGGTGTCCTGAGGGGGCTGTTCAAGATCTGAACCAGGTGGGGTGCAGGGAGTGGGGAAGAGGCTCTGATTATGGCTCTAAGTGCAGTCATCCAAGTGTGGACCCCCCCAACACCGCATGGTAGAGCCAGAGATCACACTGCTGACTCCTCAGAAGGGCACTGGGGCCACAGGCTATTTCTTAAAGAGAAGCCTCCCCTCCTAGGACCCACTGTTCCAGGTCTCTAGGAGCTCCCCACACTGGAAAAAAAATGGTGGTGCCCGTGATGTTGCCTCTGTCTCTTTACCTCACCTTAGATCTGTGGCTGCTTGTCTCTGGCTCAGATCATGCTCTACAGAGTGGGGAACTGACACAATAATCTAGACGATTTACAACAAAAACCAAGTGAATCAACCATGTACTCCAATATCTGACTATGTATTGTCTGTCTGTGTGATGAAGATTATTGCCTGAGTTGTCCACGGCTGTTGCTGGAATAGACGCTGTCAGTCTGTCTGACCCTGTCTCCCACGTCTGAGTCCTCTGACCTGTGCCATTTGTTTTTCTCTCTCTCTTGTGTCCACACTGTCTGTCTGCTCATGCTTGTCTGCTCCTAGTTTGACTACTACAACTCTGTCCTGATCAACGAGAGGGATGAGAATGGCAATTACGTGGAGCTGGGGGCTGAGTTTATCCTTGAGTCCAACACACACTTCAGCAACCTGATGGTGAACACCTCCATCAGCAATGTGCAGCTGCCCACCAACGTGTACAACAAAGGTAGCTCCCCACCCCCACCTGGCACTCTCCCTGACAGCTTACACTGTGAGTTTTAATGCTATGCCTCCATTTTCCTGAGAAGCCCTGAAAGGTGTAAACTGAGTCTCCAACCTCTTTCACTGAGGAGAACAAGAAGAAGGGATTCTGCACCAGTCTGAACTGGGAGAAAGCTCAGTGTTCCTGGACTGGAGGGTGTCAGTGTGGCTTTCTGGGTGTGAGGTAGCAGGCAGCTGTGAACAGCATCACTGCAGCCTGTGTGTATGTGTGTTCAGTGGGTGAAGAACCCATCACTGTTGCTTGTTACTTAGTTTCCCTGGCAGCTCCTTCTATAATCTCTTCCTTTAGACCCAGACATTTTAAATGGAGTCTACATGTCCGAAGCCTTGAACCCTGTTTTTGTGGAGAACTTCCGGAGAGACCCAACACTGACCTGGCAATATTTTGGCAGCTCCACTGGATTCTTCAGGATCTATCCAGGTAGGGACATGGGAAGGCATCTCAGTGGCCTTTTCGGCTTTTCTTGGAATAAGGCAATAGAGGCATTGGAGACGGACCGTGGCACTCAGGCCCCCAGTGAATGAACTGCCCCCTCATCCAAAAGCATCTCCAAACCACACTTTGACACCCTTTATAACATGATACGCACATTTATAATAAATAGTTATTAAATAAATGAATCAATGACACCTTCAATCACCATCGTAACCAGCCCATAAATGCCCATTCTTGTCCCATGAAAAGCACTGTGGAAAATGCAAAAATAAGATAAAACAAGTCTTGATCCTAAGAAGTTTACATCCTAATTGGAGACATGGAGCATACTCGCTTGAAGTGCTCAACGACAATGTAAAAAGTGTCATAGGTTACTGTGTGATTAGTGGCCAACTAAATGGACCGCACGGGGAAAGCTCCCTTGTTCATCAATAAAAATAAGAAACAGAAATATCTACCACAACATTTGCATTTTACTCCAACCCATTTTTATATTTTTAGCACACTATCTGGAATGTCTTGAAGTTGCCCTGCATTTCTGAGACAGGAAAGCAGAAAAATCCTAAAGGATTTCTAGTGTTCCCAGGCTGGAAAAGCCAGTTCCTCTGCAGGACTACATGGGCATCTTAGAGCCCACAGGGTTCCTGTTGTTAGCATGCTCTTGTCTCGCTGCCCGAATCCACAACCAGTCAGTCACTGGTTCTTTTCTGCTCTCCTGAGCCTCGATGAGCAAGCTCATCCCCCTTCCATGTAACAGCCCTTCAAAGTGCTTGAAGTCAACTCACATGGCCATGGTGCCTTCTTCAGGGTAGAATTCCCGCAAGTATTTCTGCCACACCAGGACTTCCAGAGACATCAACTTGTGTGCAAATGACACTGTCCAGTTATAGTCTGCAAAGAAGGGGGCAATTTCTCACATCTACATCCACATTTATAGATAAATGTCAGCCCTCAGGTGGACAGTATTGGGTTGACCATAATCCTTGACCATGGTACACTGTTCCTATGAGCCCAGGCAGGCCCATTTCTATTTATTTTATTTTTAATTTGTTTAAAAGAGATGCTTGTATATACATGACCGATGCAAAAACTAGAATGTTACCAAACCTCTATCTACTTAATATGCTTCTCCTCTGATCTGCCCTTGGCCCCCCAACTTCCCTCCAATCCCACCCTCCCAATGACCAGGTAACAGCTATCCTGCACTTCAAACTTACTATCCATTTGAATTTTTTGGCCATCTTCTTAGTTATTTAGTCTTATCTCATATGTACACACACACACACACACATCTCCTCAAAAATGTATTGTTTTGTTTAGCTCATTTTTGAAATTTATTAAACTGGTTTTATGTATAGACTTTCAGAGCGTACTTTTTTATTTAGTATTATAATAGCAACATTCATCTGGGTTGTCACATATATCTGTACTTTGTCATTTTTGTTCCTGTATCACATTCTTGGGGGACAATATATCAGTTCATTCATCCTTCTGATCCTGTCTGGGTTGTTACAGTTTGTTTTTCTTCTGTTTTTTTCGTTTTGTTTTTTTTTTATTTTGGGTTCTTTTTTTTTTACTTTTAAGAACAGGGTTGCTATGAACATATCTTATGCATGTCCCCAGATTTATTATAAGAGCTGCTCTTGAGCATGTACCTAGGGATGGAACTCCTAGGTCCTAAGGTACAGGACTGTTCAGCCATGGCAAGAAAGTACAAAATTGTTTTCCAAAATGCTTGCACCAGTTATAATCCGACCAGCCATGAATAAAAAGTTCTGTTGATGCACATTTTCTCAAACCCCGGGTATTGTGAAATGTTAACCATTTTTGTTAACAACACTTTAGTACAAAATGGTATTTCACTGTGGTCTGACACTGTGTTTCTTCCATCGCTTAGGAAGTTGAGCATCTCTTTCTTCCTATGTCATTTGTTGTACGTTTTTCTTCTTCTGTGAAATGGCTACTATGTCTTCTGTCTGTTCCCTTTCCTAATGTTAACCTGTCTTTACAGTTTTATGAAAACCTAACTTGACCATAGCAAATTAGTTTTTTATGCATTGTTGGATTTAGTTTACTAGTATCTTTTTTTTTAAGATTTTATTTATTTATTTGACAGACAGAGATCACAAGTAGGCAGAGAGGCAGGCACAGAGAGAGGGGGAAGCAGGCTCCCTGCTGAGCAGAGACCCTCCCGCCCCGATGTGGGGCTCAATTCAAGGACCCTGAGATCGTGACCTGAGCTGAAGGCAGAGGCTTAACCCACTGAGCCACCCAGGTGCCCCTAGTTTACTAGCATCTTATTCAGGACTTTTTGAATAAAATGGTCTTGTAATTTCTTTTTCTGGTACTGTCTTTGTCTGGTTTTCAAAATTATACTAGCTTCATAGAATAAACTGGGAAATATTGCCTTTTTCTGGTTTTTGGAAGTCTTTAAATAAGTTAGAGTGATGTTTTCCTTGAAAGCTTGTTAGGATTCATCTATAAAACCATATAGGCTTGGGATGCCTGGGTGGTTCAGTTAGTTAAGTGTCTGCCTTTGGCTCAGGTCATGATCCCAGGGTCCTGGGATTGAATTCCACTTGGGCTCCCTGCTCAGTGGGAAGTCTGCTTCCCCCCCCCCTTACTCCCCCTGCTTGTGTTCTCTGTCACTGTGTCTCTCTTTGTCAAATAAATAAATAAAATGTTTTTTAAAAAAATATAAGCCTGATGTTTTCTTTGTGGGAAGATTTTAAATTACCACTTCAAGGAATTTATGCTTATGGGTCTAATAAAGGTTTCTATTCTTTCTTAATTTGGTAAAATACCTTTTCTAAGATTCCATCTATCTTGTCTGAGTTTTCAAAATTATTTTCAGGAAGCTATTATTCTATTATCTTTTTAATCTCTGCTGTATCTATAATTATTTCCTGTTCTTGTTTATAGTATTACTCATTTTTTTTTAAATCACTGTACCACTGGGTTCTCTGTTTTGTTAGTCTGTCTCAGGAATCATCTTTTGTCTTCATGGACTACTCTCTATGGCTTCTTTGTTCTCCATGTTACCTGTTTCAGTTCTAACTTTTAGTCCTCTTCTTTTTTTTAAGATTAATTAATTAATTAATTAATTTGACAGAGAGAGAGAGAGATCACAAGTAGGCAGAGAAGTAGGCAGAGAGGGGGAAGCAGGCTCCATGCTGAGCAGAGAGCCCGATGTGGGACTTGATCCCAGGACCCTGAGACCATGACCTGAGCTGAAGGCAGAGGCTTAATCCACCCAGGCTCCCCCTTAGCTCCTCTTCTCCCTTTCCTTTGATCTATCTGCTGTTCTTCTTTCCAACTTAATAAATTGTACACTTAGCTTTAACTTTTAGCCTTTCTTTGTTACTAAAGTAAAAGTTTTGGGGTTTTTAAAAGATTTTTATTTATTTATTTGACAGAGATCACAAGTAGGCAGAGAGGCAGACGCAGGGTCAGGGGGAGGCAGGCTTCCTGCTGAGCAGAGAACCCGATGTGGGGCTCAATCCCAGGACCCCAGGATCATGACCCGAGCTGAAGGCAGAGACTTTAACTCACTCAGCCACCTAGGTGCCCCTAAAGTAAACGTTCTTAATGAGACTTTGGACCTAGAAGCTCCACTTTTGCTGTCTCTCATTAGGAGTGGTTTCTAAATTTTTTAAATTATAGTAAAATATATATAACATAAAATTTATTGCCCTAACTTTTAAATTGGAATGATAATTTATATACCTATTATATTAGTTTCAGGCAGATAACATAGTGCTTCAATTTTTTTATACATTACAAAGTGTTCACCTCGAGAGCTCATTACCCTCTGTGACTGAACAATTATTACAGTATTATTGACTATATACCCTACGTTGTACATTACATCCCTGTGACTTATTTATGTTATAACTAGAAGTGTTTATCTCTTAATCCCCTTCACCTCCTTTGCCCATTTCCCAACCCCTCACCTCTGTCAACCACCAGTTTGTTCTCTGAATCTATGAGTCTGTTTCTGTTTTGTTTTGTCTGCTCATTTACTTAATTAGATTCCACACATACGGTATTTTTTTTGTCTGACTTATTCACTTAGCCTAATACTCTCTAGCTCCATCCATGTTATTGCAAATGGCAAGATTTCGTCGATTTTTTATGGCTGAATAATATTCCACTGTGTGTGTATAGATACAGATACAGATATAGATATAGATATAGATACAGATATAGATACAGATATCTCACATCTTCTTTATCCATTCATTTTTCAATGAACACTCATGTCGCTTCCATGTCTTGCTAGTATGTTAGTACTGCAGGAAACATAGGGCTGCATTTATCTTTTCAGATGAGTGATTTTATTTTCCTCAAACAAATATCCAGAAGTGGAATTGCTGGAATGTGTGGCAGTTCTATTTAATTTTTTTTAGTATCCTCCATACTGTTTTTGGTAAGGGCTGCACCAATTTACATTTCCATCAACAGTGCACAAGGACTCCTTTTCTCCTCATTCTTACCAGCACTTGTTATTTCTTGTCTTTTTGATAATAGCCATTCTGACAGGTGTGAGGTGATAATCTCACTGTGGCTTGATTTGCATTTCCCTGATGATGAGTGACACTGAGCATCGTTTCATGTGTTGGTTGACCATCTCCACATCTTCTTTAAAAAAATGTCTATTCGGATCCTCTGCACATTTTTTTAAAGATTTTATTTATTTATTTGACAGACAGAAATCACAAGTGGGCAGAGAGGCAAGCAGAGAGAGAGGGACGGGGAAGCAGGCTCTCTACTGAGCAGACAGCCTGATGTGGGGCTTGATCCCAGGACCCTGAGACCATGACCTGAGCCGAATGCAGAGGCTTTAACCCACTGAGCCACCCAGGTGCCCCCTCTGCCCATTTTTAATCAAGTTGTTTGCTTTTTTGTTTTGAGTTGTATGAGTTTTTTTTTAATGTATTTTGAATATCAACTCCTTCTTGTATGTATCATTTGCAAATATTTTCTCCCATTCATGTAGGTTGCCTTTTACTTTGTTGACAGATTCCTTTACTGCAATTTTTTTTTAGTTTGATGTAGTCCCATTTAATTTTTGCTTTTGTTGCCTTGCCTAAGGAGACCTAGGCAAAAAAGTATTGTAGGAGGATTCCCCTTTCTCCACATCCTCGCCAATACCTGTCGTTTCCTGACTGATTAATTTTAGCCATTCTGACTGGTGTGAGGTGGTAACTCACTGAGGTTTTGATTTGTATTTCCCTGATGCCAAGTAATGTGGAACACTTTTTCATGTGTCCATTGGCCATTCGGATGTCTTCTTTGCAGAAATGTCTGTTCAGGTCCTTTGCCCATTTCTTGATTGGACTTTTTGTTCTTTGGTGTTGAGTTTGATATGCTCTTTATAGATTTTGGATACTAGCTCTTTATCTGATATGTCATTTGCGAATATTTTCTCCCATTCTGTTGGTTGTATTTTGGTTTTGTTCACTGCTCCTTTGCTGTGCAAAAGCTTTGATCTTGATGAAATCCCAATAGTTCATTTTTGCCCTTGCATCCCTTACCTTTGGTGATGTTTCTAGGAAAAAGTTGCTGTGGCTAAGGTCAAAAAGGTTGCTGCCTGTGCTCTCTTCAATGATTTTGATGGATTCCTGTCTCACATTGAGGTGTTTCACCCATTTTGAGTCTATTTTTGTGTGTGGTGTAAGGAAATGGTCCAGTTGCATTCTTCTGCACATGGCTGTCCAATTTTCCCAACACCATTTGTTGAAGAGACTGTCTTTTTTCCATTGGACATTCTCTCCTGCTCTGAAGAAGATTAGTTGACCATAGAGTTGAGGGTCCATTTCTGGGCTCTCTATTCTGTTCCATTGATCTACATGTCTGTTTTTGTGCCAGTACTTTACTGTCTTGATGATTACAGCTTTGTAATAGAGCTTGAAGTATGAAATTGTGATGCTGCCAACTTTGGTTTTCTTTTTCAACCTTCCTCTGGCTATTTGTTGTCTTTTCTGATTCCATATAAATATTAGGATTATTTGTTTCATTTCTTTGAAAAAAGTTGATGGTATTTTGATAGAGATTGCTTTAAATGTGTACATTGCTCTAGGTAGCATAGACATTTTCACAATATTTGTTCTTCCAATCCAGGAGCATGGAATGTTTTTCCATGTCTTTGTATCTTCCTCAATTTCTTTCATGAGTACTCTACAGTTTTCTGAGTATAGGTTCTTTGTCTCTTTGGGTAGATTTATTCCTAGGTATCTTATGATTTGGGGTGCAGATGTAAATGGGATTGACTCCTTAATTTCTCTTTCTTCTGTCTTGTTGTTGGTGTATAGAAATGCAACTAACTTCTGTGCATTGATTTTATATCCTGACACTTTACTGAATTCCTGTATGAGTTCTAGCAGTTCTGGAGTGGAGTCTTTTGGGTTTTCCACATAAAGTATCACATCATCAGCAAAGAGTAAGAGTTTGACTTCTTCTTTGCCAATTCGGATGCCTTTTATTTCTTTTTGTTGTCTGATTACTGAGGCTAGGACTTCTAGTACTATGTTGAATAGCAGTGGTGATAGTGGACAGTCCTGCCATGTTGCTGAACTTAGGAGAAAAGCTCTCAGTTTCTCCCCATTGAGAATGATTTTCGCTGTGGGTTTTCATAGATGGCTTTTATGATATTGAGTGATACCCTCTATCCCTACCCTATGAAGAGTTTTGATCAAGAAAGGATGCTGTACTTTGTCAAATGCTTTTTCAGCATCTATTGAGAGTATCATATGGTTCTTGTTCTTTCTTTTATTAATGGGTTGTATCACATTGATTGATTTGCAGATGTTGAACCACCTTGCAGCCCAGGAATAAATCCCACTTGGTCATGGTGAATAATCCTTTTAATGTACTGTTGGATCCTATCGGTGGAATTTTTGCATTCATGTTCATCAGGGATATTGGTCTGTAATCCTCCTTTTTGATGGGGTCTTTGTCTGGTTTTGGGATCAAGGTAATGCTGGCCTCATAAAATGAGTTTGTAAGTTTTCCTTCCATTTCTATCTTTTGGAACAGTTTCAGGAGAATAGGCACTAATTCTTTAAATGTTTGGGAAGCTTTCTGGCCCTGGGCTCTTGTTTTTTTGGGAAATTTTTGATGACTGCTTCAATCTCCTTACTGGTTATGGGTCTCTTCGGGTTTTCTGTTTCTTCCTGGATCAATTTTGGTAGTTTATAAATCTCCAGGAATCCATTTCTTCCAGACTCTCAAATTTGCTTGTGTACAATTGCTCATAATATGTTCTTACAATTGTATTTCTTTGGTGTTCATTGTAATCTCTCCTCTTTCGTTCATGGTTGTATTAATTTTGTCCTTTCTCTTTTCTTTTTGATAAGTCTGGCCAGGGGAGTATCAATCTTATTAATTCTTTCAAAGAACCAGCTCCTAGTTTTGTTGATTTTTTCTACTGTTCTTTGGGTTTCTGTTTCCTTGATTTCCGCTCTGATCTTCATTATTTCTCATCTTCTGCTGGGTTTAGGCTTTATTTGCTGTTCTTTCTCCATCTCCTTTTGGTGTGGGGTTAGGTTGTGTATTTGAGACTGTCTTGTTTCTTGAGAAAGGCATGTTGTGCTATATACTTTCTTCTCAGTACTGCCTTTGGTGCATCCCAAAGATTTTGAACAGTTGTGTTTTCGTTTTCATTTGTTTCCATGAATTTTTAAAGTTTTTCTTTAATTTCCTGATTGACTCATTCATTCTTAGTAAGATGGTCTTTAACCTCTATGTATTTGAGTTCTTTCCAACTTTCCTCTTGTGGGTGAGTTCTAGTTTCAAAGCATTGTGGTCTGAAAATATGCAGGGAATGATACCAATCTTTTGGTGCCAGTTGAGATCTGATTTGTGACCCAGAATGTGATCTATTCTGGAGAATGTTCCATGTGCACTAGAGAAGAATTTGTATTCTTTTGCTTTGGGATGGAATGTTCTGGATATATCTGTGATGTACATCTGGTCCAGTGTGTCATTTAGAGACTTTATGTCCTTGTTGGTCTTATGCTTAGATGATCTGTCCATTTCAGTAGAGGGGGTGTTAAAGTCCCCTTTATTATTATATTATTGTCAATTTTTTTTAATTTTTTTTATTTATTGGTTTATATAGTCGGCTGCTCCCATGTTAGGGGCATAGATATTTAAAATTGTTAGATCTTCTTGTTGGACAGACCCTTTAAGCATGCTATAGTGTCCTTCCTCATCTCTTATTACAGTCTTTGGCTTAAAATCTAATTGTCTGATATAAGGATTGTCTGATATAAGGATTGTCATCCCAGCTTTCTTTTGATGTCCATTAACATGGTAAATTCTTTTCCACCCCCTCACTTTAAATCTGGAGGTGTTTTTAGTTCTAAAATGAGTTTCTTGTAGACAGCATATCAATGGGTTTTGGTTTTTTATCCACTCTGATACCTTGTGTCTTTTAATTGGGGTAGTTAGCCCATTTACATTCAGGGTAAGGTGACTATTACTGTATATTGTCTCTGTTCCTTTCTGCTCTATGTTACTTTTAGGCTCTCTCTTTGCTTAGAGGACCACTTTCAATATTTCCTGTAGGGCTGGTTTGGTGTTTGCAAATACTTTTAGTTTTTGTTTGTCCTGGAAGCTTTTTAATCTCTCCTTCTATTTTCAATGACAGCCTAGCTGGATATAGTATTCTTGGCTGCATATTTTTCTCCTTTAGTGCTCCGAATATATAATGCCAGTCTTTTCTGGCCCTCTGGGTCTCTGTGGATAGATCTGCTGCCAGTCTAATACTTCTACTATTGTAGGTTTCAGACCTCTTGTCCTGAGCTGCATTCAAAATTTTCTGTTTGTCTCTGAGACTTGTAAGTTTTACTATTAGATGATAGGGTGTGGACCTATGTTTGTTGATTTTGAGGGGGGTTCTCTGTGCCTTCCTAGATTTTGATTCCTGTTTTCTTCCCCAAATTAGGGAAGTTCTCTGCTATAATTTGCTCCAAATACTTTCTGCCCCTTTCTTTTTTTTTCTTCTGAGATCCCAATTATTCTAATATAGTTTTGACTTATAGTATCACTTATCTCTCAAATTCTCCCCTCATGGTCCAGTAGTTGTTTATCTCTCTTTTTCTCAGCTTCTTTATTCTCCATCATTTGATCTCTTATATCACTAATTCTCTCTTCTGTCTCATTTATTTTAGCAGTAAGATCCTCCATTTCTTATTGCATTTCATTAATAGTTTTTTGGTTTTTTTTCAGTTCAACTTGGTTAGATTTTAGTTCTTTCATTTCTCCAGAAAGGGATTCTCTGGTATCTTCTCTGCTTTTTTCAAGCCCAGCTAGCATCTTTATAATAGTCATTCTGAACTCTAGTCCTGACGTCTAGTTCTGTCAGTACTGCCTCTTGTTTTTTTCTTTGAGGTGAGTTTTTCCACCTTGTCATCTTGCCCAGAGAAGAGTAGATGAATGAGAGAAAAAAAAATGCTCAAAGGGTAACAATAACCTCAGAAAAATATGCACTAAACAAATCAGAAGAGACACAAAACTGGGGTGGGGGGAGGGAAAAAAAATATATGATTAGGTTGGTGAATAGAACAGAGCTACACACTTGGTTTTGGTTGTATTTTCATCTGTTAGAAGAAACTGCTGCCCAAAATTTTAAAGAAAGAAAACTTACATATATACAAAATATATACAAAAATAAGGATAAATACAATGAAGGGATGGAATATGACTGTAAAGATGAAAATTTAAAAAGATTTTTAAAAAGGAATCGATAAGAAGTTGGTTGAAAAAAGAAAGAAAAAATTTTTTTTTTTAAGTAGAGAATGTGACCAAGCTGGAGACTAGAACAAAACCATTCACTAGATTTAGGGTATATTTTGGTCTGTTAGAAGAAACTGTATCCCAAAATTTTGAAGAAAAAAAAACTTATATGTATATAAAAAATAAGGTTAAATACAAAGAAGGAATAGAATATGGCTATAAAAATGAAAATTAAAAAAAGATTTTTAAAAAGGTATTGAAAAGATAAGATTTGGTTAAAATAGGAAAGAAGAAAAAATAAGAAAAAAATAGGAAAAAATAATGAAAATTTATTTTATTGTTAAAGATTTTATTTATTTATTTGACACACAGAGAGAGAGGGAACACAAGCAGGGGGAGTGGGAGAGGGAGAAACAGGCTCCCTGCTGTGCAGGGGGCCCAATGACGGGCTCAATCCCAGGACCTTGGGATCATGATCCAAGCTGAAGTCAGCCACTTAACCACTGAGCCTCCCACGCACCCCATAATTAATGAAAATTTTAAAAATTTAACTGAAAGACTAAAGAGTCATGGGCAAAAAGCCATGAATTCTATGCGCTGCATTCCTCTAGCTCTGCAGTTCCACAGTTCTCAATCAGTGAACTTCGTCTTGGCTAGACGTTCTTGCTGATCTTCTGAGGGAGGGGCCTGCAGTGATTCTCAAATGTCTTTGCCCCAGGAGGAATTACACCACCCTTGTCAGGGTCCAGGCTAAGTAATCTGCTTGGGTTCACTCTTGGGAGCTTTTGTTCCCTGAACACTTTCCATACAGCTTTAGAGCACAAGAATGAAAATGGCAGCCTCCTAATCTCCAGCCCCAGAGGAATCGAGAGCTTCGAGGGTTCCCCTCTTCAGTGAGCCCTCAGAGAAAAGCAGTCAGTCATGCCTGTCTCCCTGGTCTCCAGCCGCACTCTCAGCTCACCCAGTAGGTGACCAAGCATTTCTATCTCTGGCACACAGCCCTGTTTGGAGTCTCCAAACCCAGTTGATTCCTGCCATGCACTCCTGCGCTGCTCCTGCTGGTGGAGGAAGGTGAGTCTCCCCAGATCTGCTGCTCGTTGGGTCCCTGCCCAAAGAGCAGTGGCCCGACTGTGCCTCAGATCATGGTTTAAGGTAACCTGAGGTGAGAGCCCATTGCTCACCTCTATCTCTGCTGCGGCTTCCCTGCTCTGATACCTGGGAGCTCTGCCACACTCAGGCACCCCTGGTCTTTCTGTGACCCTGTGGGTCCTGAGGCCACACTGTACCCATGAGGGCTCCACCCCCCAATTAGCCTCTGGATCAACATCCCTGAGTGGAGCAGACTTCTAAAAGTTCCGATTTTGTGCTCTGCTGCTCTACCACTTGCCAGGAAATGGCCCCTCCCCCCGCAGTCTCTCTTTCCTTACATCACCTCGGATTCACTTCTCTGCACATCCTACCTTCCAGAAAGTGGTCACTTTTATGTTCATCGAATTGCTGTTATCTTTCTCTTTGATTTCCTATTAAGTTTGTAGGTGTTCAGAATGGTTTGATAACTATCTATCTGAATTCCTGGGACCAGATGAAATTTAGGTCTCCTACTCCACCACCACCTTGCTCCTCTCCTCCTCCTTTGCCTATTTTTGAATTGGACTGCTTGCTTTTGTGGTTCTTGAGTTGTAGTTCTTTATGTTTGGTGGATATTAACCTCTTATCAGATAAATAGTTTGCAAATATTTTCTCCCATTCTATCATTCTCTTTTCACTTTATTGACTTGATACACCAAAGTTATTGCCTGAATTTTTGGTGTCATGGTAGTTGTTTAAATTATTATTTGCTTCTAAACATTTTTTAATTTCCCTGTGATTTCTTCTTTAGATTTTTTAGTTGTTTAAAAGTGTGTTTTAATATTTCCAAATATATCCAATTATATTTATCTCTTCATTATAAATTTCTAATTCAGGTTATTTGCAGTCAGAGAACCTGGCATGTGTGGTACTGATTATGTGAAATTAGTTGAGATGCGTCAAGTATGTCATCAAGTTTTATAAATATTCCATGTGTGCTTGAAAAGAATATGTGTGCTCTAATTGTTGGATGACAAATTATGTTCGATGAAAAATTCTGTGTATGTTGTTAGATCAAGTTTGTTAATTGTATTATTTAAATTTTCTATACATTTGTTGATTTCTCTATCTTTGCTGTTTGACCTGCACTAGCCCCATGGCACTTTCTGTTGTAAGTCTATTTTGTCTGATACCCATAGAGTGATATTAGTTTTTGGTTAGTATTTGAGTGATGTATATTTATTGCCTTCTTTTACTTCCAACCTTCCATGTTGTTTTGTTTTAGTCCTATCTGTTGAAAATAGTGCATAGCTTTTCAGTTTTTATACAAACTGACAATCTCTTTTACTGGCTGGCAAGTCAAACACACTTACATTTATTGTATTGCTATAGTTGAAGATGCCATTGTATGATTTCTAAAATTTTTACTTATTCTTCTATTTCTATGTTTCTTTACCCTTGTTTGTCTTTTTCAGTGATTAAATGTTTGATAAATAACCCCTTCCCTCATTACTTCTCTATTTTTCTATCATTTTGGAAATTTTCCTTCTGGTTTTATTTTTAGTAATTACCCCTGCAATTTTATCAGGCATACTAACACAGCATGTGAAAATTAAATAATATCTTTACTCTCCTTCCAATCACAAAAGGGCTTTGGGACTCTTGCAGTTACCTCTCCTTCTACCACCTTGATTTCCATTCCATTGTCATCTAACATTTCCCTTTTCTTATTCCCACAAGTTAAATACTATTACTGTTACTTGAGACAAATATTGCCTATTTTGAATTAACCTTTGTTTACTATTTTATTTGTCCACCGTCATGCATCTCAAGCTGTCTTTCCAAGATCCTTTTCCCACTTGAAGTAAATCCTCCAAATGTTCCTTTCCAGTGGGTCTCTGGGTGGTAAACTGCTCCAGCTTTGTTAATCTGCAAATGTTTTGTTTTATCCTCATTTTATTGTTTTGTTTGGCTTTTAAAATCCTCTTTTTAAAAAATTTTTATGAGTTATACCAATCATTTCCTGTTGTTATCTTATTTAAACAGAAAAAGGCAAAGTCTTTTCTTTTTTTTTTTTTTTTTTTTGGAGATGAGTGACTAAGCCTGCATTTAATGACACCCCCCTGAGAAATGGTTTGCAATAAATAACAGCACAGAGGAACTAGAAACTCCCAAGCAGATTTCAGCAAACAACACTGTTGCTCTCCATCAACATTGATGTATTCTTTAATGATTGTTTTTGCTGGGAATGCATTTCTAAATTAGCAATTATTTTCTCTCAACACCTTACAACTGTGTTTCCATTGTCTTCTGGCTTCCAGTGATGTTGCAAAGGTCTGCTATCGTTTAACTGCTGTTCCTTTGTAAGTATTTTAGCTTTTCCGGCTCTTTTCACAGTATTATTTATTTATTTACCTTCGGAGTTGTGCAGTTTCACTACTATGTGTCCACATGCAAATATCTTATTTATCCTGCTTGGAATACACTGTGCTTACTAGGTCAAAGGATTGGGACTGTTTGTCAGTCCTAGAACATGCTGACACCAGCTTTGTGACCATTGTCCTTCCCTGTGCTCTCCTTTTTCTCTTTCTACAACACCAGCTAGATACATATTAGCCCTTCTGACTCTAGCCTCTGGATGAATCCTTCAAATGCATGCATTTTCTCTTTATCTGTGAATTATCCATTATGCATTTTTTTAACTTAATTTTTTTTTCATTTCTGAATATTCTATATTCTGAAGGCTGTTTCTTTTTTCCTAACCACTTCTTGTTATATATTCTTCCTGGTGATTTCTCTGACACAGCTATGCTATACCTTGTATTTGTAATTCAAACACATGTAATCCCTGAAAGGCTACATCTGATGGTTCTTGCTTCTGCTGCTTCTCACTCACACTGCCTATTTCTCATGTATTTAATAATCTTTGCTTGTGAGTCCATGCCACTCCAAGAGGCAAGCTTCCCCTCCAGAGGACCATTTCTGTCTCTTCTTGGAGTTGAAGATACCCCTAGCAAGACCACTAAAACACTCTCCTAAGGTTATAGTTCAGAGCCAAAAACTTCAGGCTCAATTCCCCCTCCTCATTACTTTTCTAAGGATCATATTGCCCACAATCGTGCTGCTCTAGGAATGTGGCCTTCGGAAGTCCCTACTTCTCCAGCTGCCTACAGGTCTACATCACAGCCATTGTTACTCAGGCTCCCACCATGCTCTGGTCCCATTTCTTCCTTCCAGGGCTCCTGGCAGCCTTGGCCTCTGTCCTTCATTCTTGGAACTCTGCTTTCATTTGTCTTGTTTGGGGGCCATGATCCCTGAAAACATCTCCTACCTTTGAGAGACCAGCAATGCCTCAACGAGTACATCTCATCTGAAGTCTAACTGCTGTGCAACACGACAATCTCTGGGGGCTCTCAAACACTCATGATACTGCCACTGCTTTTTTTCTAGCCCAAACATAACCTACTACAATTTTACCATTTATTTTTCATCTCCTTATCTTGAACCCTCTATTCACAAGTGTTAAAGTCTTTCAAACAGAGATTATGTTGTGGATCATGTCAGTGATATCTGTGCTTTGTGTGCCTTTATCCAAGTTTCTGAAAAGATAAATAAGACAAAAATGTATCCTGGAGCTCTGCTAGTGCTCAAGACAAGATGTTTCATACACATTCATTCATTTTTCTTCCTGTAACAAACATGTATTGAGCATCAACTCTGCTAGGAGCTGTGTCAGACACTATGCTAGGTACTGGGAATCCCTGACCTCAAGGGGCTTACTGTTTATAACCAAATCACTTCTCCCATTGAGCTTAATTAAGCTGAGTAGAAGCAGGTGGGCTAGAGATCTGAGCACCTGCATGTTTAGCACTCTGTCCATACTTTGCTGATGGTAGTGGATGCTAAAAGTCATACCTCCTTCAAGCTTCCCCTTCTACAATTTGATGTGAGGTTAAGTCACAGGAGAGTCAAGCATCACATTTGGTGGTCCTTCCTGTGACAGTAACCCCAACTCTGGGTCTGGGCAGTGTGGGTGGTAGGTGTCCCTCCATAAGCTGGCCTTCCTCCTTGACTGCTGCCTCAATTTACAGGGTGTAATCTAGTGGTCCCACACCCTGCTGCCCAGACCCACTGCCAGTCCTGCCTTGGGGATGGTCAAACTGGACATCATCATCCAATCGTTTCTCTGAAGCATCTTTATTGAGCTGGTGCAAAAACCAGGCTTTATTTCCGCAGGTATCAAATGGACACCTGATGAGAATGGAGTCATTACCTTTGACTGCAGAAATCGTGGCTGGTAAGAGCCCCAGGGGAGAGGTCTCTCATGTTGGCATTTCTCTTACAACTCTTGGGTTCCACCTATTCTCGTCTGGTCCCTGCCCGGCCCTTACCACTAGCCAATGGCCTCAGGATGTAGAACCTAAATCCAACACAAGAGCAGGAAGACTTGACAGCTGCATTCTTCCTTGTCTCTGCAGCTGCCTTTGCTCCAGGACTCTTCACATTTGTCTTTCCTACCCAAACCTCCACATTGGACATTGAGCTGTCTCTAACTTAACTCAACCCTCTGCCAGACTCGCCTCTCCCTCCACACCCCTCCTCTGATAGATTTGTAACAGAATGTGAGGGTGCAATCCAGCTATCCCCCTCCTTGCTGCCTGCCCCTCCGGGACACCGGCTGGTCCAAAACAAAGAGGATAAGTGTTACCACCAGGACTTAACCTTTCTCCTACCTGACAGGCCCATTAGATGTGCACATTCCCAGCTGTTGACCCCAAAATGGCTTTAGAACTATGCTGAGTGGGTATGGGACCTGACAAAACCTGGCATTGATGGATCACAAACCTGAACTTTGGGCACACTTGAGCCAGACTCTAAATAGAAATAATTAGAGACTCAGTCGGGTGGCTGTCCTGGCTTTAGTTTTCCCGTCGTTGGCCTGTGCTTTTTTTCCACTAAAGGTACATACAAGCTGCTACTTCTCCCAAGGACATAGTGATTGTGGTGGATACGAGTGGCAGCATGAAGGGACTGCGCATGACTATCGCCAAACACACCATCTCCACCATCCTGGACACACTGGGAGAGAATGACTTTGTTAACATCATCGCGGTAAATGTGCCTTCCTGCTCTGGAATAGCTCCCCTAGGAAAAAAACCTTTCCTCTGCCTGCACTAGAATGACCTATATCTACAATCACTTGCTGTTTCATATTGTATGATGATTCTCTCTCTGAAGCTGGGGCTTCTAAGCCAAGGTCAGACCAAGGATGGCCTTCAAGAGATCCACAGAGTTTCTGAAATTATGTGTAAAAACATGCACATCCATTTTTTTCTAATTCGGTAGATTTCACCAATTTCTCAGATGAATCTGAGAATAATAATTAAGAGCCACTGGCCCTGAGAAAATACCTAACTTACTCTCATCCATGTGCCCTTGACTTTTACCCATCTCTGGAACAGCCTCTCTGTTATGCTTAGGATGAGTGAGCCCTGGGCTCTGGATTTTTACATTTCCAAGCCTTCCACTTCTTTCATCCCACCCAAATCCAGATGTATCAGGAGAAGGGGAGCATAGGTTGTATAGCCTGGAAAGGGACCAGCAAACCCTGCTCCTGCTTTCACCACAACTCTTCCTGAGGATAACTCTTCCTGCTCTAGAAAAGTAATGAAGGAAAGGGAAGAAGCAGAAAGAAGTGGGAACATACAAGTCAGGAATGCAATGAAAGAGCAGGCCAGCTCAGTCCTCCAAGGAGGCATCATTTTGAAGGTCACCTGATCTAAAACTCTCCCACCAACTTGCCACATTGCTGAAAATGCTTGTCCTCAGTGGAATCTATGTATCTAGTAAAGGAATACCAAGGCAAAATGATCTAATTTCAAAATGTTCATCCCAGGGTGTGAGAAGGGCCCCCCTCATCCCTCAACTGCTCCCCTGCTCCCCTGAGGCCTGCATCATTTCCTGGACCCCACCCTCCCAATCTCCACCACCTTTCCATCCCTGGTCATGACCTGCAGCAGTGCCAGAACAGCCACAAGATCAGGTCTGACCCCCTCTAGCAGAGTAGGAGTGTGCTCCTGCTCCTCCCACATGGCCTGCCCTGCCTCTCTCCCAACCCTTCTCCTGTCATCTGGGGAGGAGAAGGAGGGGAAGCTTTGCTCCCAATGTTCCCCCAGAACACCCCAACATTTGTCCTCAAACTTTCATGCCCTCCTATGACCGTCTCACCACCATCTCCCTTTCTCTTCCTCTCTTATTTATTTTTTAAGATTTTATTTATTTATTTGAGAGAGAGAGAGAGAAGCAGACTCCCTACTGAGGGAACCTGATGTGGGCTTGGACCCTGAGACCATGACCTGAGCTGAAATCAAGAGTTGGCTGCTCAACAAACTGAGCCACCCAGGCACCACTCCTTCTCTTATTTAAACAGAAATAGATTAGAGACATCTTGAATATTTGAATTTTAGCTATGAGGATGTGGAGTGAGTAAGAAAAACAGGGCAGTAATAATTCATCTTTTTCCCTTCCCATTCCCTGTTGAAAGTTAGAAGATCTTCATCATAAGTGTAAGGCAAAGGGTGAAAGAACATAGTTCCTAATCCCCAGACCCAGGCCCTGGGGAGGGGTCTGCACATGGAAGGCTCTGGGATTCTCATGGAAGGCACTTTGTGTAGTCCTAGTCCTTGGGTGAAGACCCAAGTCAGTACCTTCAGGTTCTCTGTGTGTTCTGGGAGATGGACATCACTCAGCCAGCCACCTGAGAAAATGGCCCAAGACCAGTTTTTGAGGGAGAACTTTTGGAGTTAAGACCCCACTGTTCTCTGTACTGCCTTTTCTCTGCTCAGAAGAACTGCCAGAAGCACAGGGTATCCCGAGATAATATTACACAGATGACTAGGTAACCTGTAAGCTGCCTGAGCTTTTTCACTGGAACCTGAACTTCCAAATGTACCCAAACTGTTCTCCTGTCCCCTCTGCCCTTTGCACCTACAGTACAGTGACTACATCCATTACATCGAGCCTTGTTTTAAAGGGATCCTCGTCCAGGCAGATCGAGACAATCGTGAGGTGAGTGCCCCCCATCAGGTGGGTGCCTGATGCTTCCGAGTCCCTGCTCTGATTAGGATGGTGGAAAGCCACATGTACAGACTGCCTGATGGTCCCCTCTCCTTATTCCCATGGCACTTGGAAAGAGGGCAAAGAGGTTACCCATGTAAATACACCCAAGAAATTGCTTCACAAATATGCTGCCTGCCTATCGGAGCAAATAGTGAGCAGAGAGAGACCTCCCATCCAAGGGAAATCTCACTTATTCAGGACTGCTTTTTCTCTCTGTGGGTTATCCAAGACTCAGTTCTCCTCTTTGCCTCTTCCATGGGACCTTCCACTATATCAGTCATAAGGAGATTCCCCAAAAGGAAGAGAAGTTCAAACCCATCGGATTGAGTCCTTCTCAAAGGCAAGGAGAGAGGCAACTTTTTTCCAAAGGAAAAGTTTTCATGTGACAGATCCTTCTTCCTGTGGCTGGAGAATTTGAGTTTGGTTGCTTCTTGAATCCCGGCCTCAGGTGGGACCCTGGACCCCCTGGTGGCCTCCATGGTTTCTCCTGTGAAATGTTTATTGTTGGGTTACATTGGACTGGGTGCTGAAGGTGCTGGGGACCTGGGAACCTGGGCAGTGGCTCCCAGAAGTTCTGCCTGGACTGTCTCCCTGCTCTTGATGGGCTCACACTTGGAATTTCCTTCCAGTAGCAGGAATGTGTTTGCACCCAGCCATTTACACTCCCTCAGTTTATCTTGGGGGCATTTGAGAAACATCTGTGGTAGGAGTCCAGCTGTGAAATTAGCTGGATCATGAAGAGATGGATTCTGCAATCATGTTTTGGGAAAACAGATCTAAACAGCCTCTGAAATTAAGACCAAAGGTGAAGGTTCCCTGGCTGTCGATCCACTGATCCTCCTCTAATTTCTTACCCATGACAGCATTTCAAACAGCTGGTAGATGAGCTGATGGTCAAGGGTGTGGGGGTTGTGAACCAAGCCTTGACTGAAGCCTTCCAGATCCTAAAGAAGGTACTTACACATGGTGAAGCTGGGGGAGAGTGAAGGGTTAGGAGACAGGGTGGAGGTGTGGGGAGGGCAGGAGATGGCCTGCAGTCCCAGTGCCTGTCCTTTCCCCCACATAGTTCCAAGAGGCCCGGCAAGGAAGCCTCTGCAACCAGGCCATCATGCTGATCACTGATGGGGCCGTGGAGGACTACGAGCCAGTGTTTGAGAAGTACAACTGGCCAGACCGCAAGGTTATCTTTTGGTGGAAGTCAAGGGGAGCAGGGGAAGGGGCCAAGGGGAATGTTCTCCTACTGCCTGCACGGGATAACCATTGCTGCCCAAAAAAACTGGGCCTGCCCTGAGTTCAAATGTTTTGACCTATTAAACCTGTTAGCTTATTCAGATAGTATGTCTCAGACTGATGTTACAAAATTACACTGATCCTAGCCACAGAGGCCTCTTGCAAGAAAGAGGGCAGGGTGAGAGATCAGGTGTAGCATTGAGAAGAACACTGCCAGGCTGTGACCCTCCGCTCAGGATCTGGCCCATGTCACCATGGCTATGGCAAGTCCTGTCACTGCCTGGGCCTCAGGATCTTTTCTGGTCAATAGGATGAGAGTGGAGAGTCCCAAGTCAGGAAAGTGCTTGACCTGATATCCAAGGCTCACATAAATAATATTAGCACTACTTATAGTCAGGATCCTGGCTGCTGAGTCCATCTGTGTCTTGTGGACTAGGTTCGAGTTTTCACTTATCTTATTGGAAGAGAAGTGACTTTCGCTGACCGCTTGAAGTGGATCGCATGCAACAACAAAGGTAGGTGGTGTGTGAACAGAGCTCCTTGCTGCCTGTGCCCAGTCATTGAAGGTGCTGAGCCATGACTCTGACATGGGGGCCTTGCAGAGGAGCTGTGTTGTGCCGAGATGACAGTATTTTTCCCTCCTTCTTACTTGGGAAAAGCTAGACAAAATGTAGATTGCTCCCGTGAAACCCTGAGTAAATGCATGATTACCCCTGCGCAAACTCTAGGTCATAATGTCACCTGAAATGAAACTGAGGGGTTATGTATCCAGTGTTTGCAGAAGCAAAAATTCTCTCTTCAAATAAAGTCTATCTGAACCACAATACAGACAGAGTGAGGCAGAACTTACACAGTTTCAGTGTAAGTTCTCTCTTTTGTCTAGACTCCGCTCCCTTGTTGCAAATTAAGCCCTTTTACTGTGGTTCTTCTTCCAGACAAAAAGCAGAGGGTCATCATTTTCTTTAGAATAATGTTTTGGATGTGGTCCTCATTTGTCTCTGGCCAGAACCCAAAGCCTGGGCTTCACGATGCCAACTTGGGCCCTCAATTCAACCAGCTTATTGAGCATGTACTGTGGTGCCTGGCAAAGTGGTCAGGATGGATTCAGTCTCGTTCTTGCTACTGTCCAACAGAGGACACATACAAGTGAACCATTAATGATGATGTAATCTGAAATGTGCTATAAGGGCAGAGGGGCACAGACTATACTGGGGTTGGCAGAGTGGCTTGATGGGAATTTGGAGGCAGCAGAGAGGGCTTCCTAAAGGAAGAGGTGTCTATGCTGAGATATAAAGTATAGTAAGAATCAGCCAGACATAGAGAGCATGGAAGAGTATTCCAGACAGAGGGTCTAAGACAAGAGGCATCTGGGAATGGAAAGCAGTTTCACTTTCTGGAGGGTGGGATGAATGTTTTGTGGGAAGTGATAAGCAATGAGACGAGAGGTAAACATGTACTAAGTCATTCATAGCTATTTGCTCTTTTAAACCATTTTGTAAGCCATTTGCTCTTTAAGGTATCACCTTGGCTACCACAAAGAGGCTATAGCATCCCTCCCTGTAACTGGGAAGGACAGTGGTCAGAGAAAGGGGTAGGGGGCACTGAGCCACTGCTTTGGACTGTACTCCCTGAAAATGGACCCCAAAACAGAACTGCATGCAGGAGAGGGTGCTCTTGGAAGATAACCCTGTAAGAAAGTAAAGAGGGCACCAATGTGAGAGGGAAGGCAACCCACACAGTCCTTGCTACCGAGGCCCCTCTGCTCTTGTGGCCTTTCTGAATTGGGAATGCCCCCCAGATCTCTCCCAGGTTGAGACAGAACCATGGCCTCCAGCTCTCCCCAGGAAAGAGCATAGCCTTGGGAGAGAATAGTCCCTGTGACCCAGGGCAGCTCCCAGTGCAGATCCCACTTGTAAGCCAAGAGCAGCTGGGGAACAGTGTATGGGCCCCAGAGACTGATTTCAAGTGGTGCCCCCAGCTTCCCACAACCACACCACCTTCTCCTCTCTCAGGCTACTACACGCAGATCTCCACGCTGGCAGATGCACAGGAGAACGTGATGGAGTACCTGCACGTGCTCAGCCGCCCCATGGTCATCAACCATGACCATGACATCATCTGGACAGAAGCCTACATGGACAGCAAGGTGGGAGCCTGACCCTGTTCCCGAGTTAGGTGCCCGGGAGTAAGAGGATCTTCCTGGGTCAGGAGAGTGGTGAGCAGAATACCTCCTCAGGAGATGGGTGAAGGGGTGGACAGGCTCAACCTGCTAGAAGACCCTTGCCTGGATGCTGCCCCCAGAGACCCGGAAAGCTGGTGAGCAGACCTGTTCAAGCCTGCCCTCCCTGGACAGAGCCCTTCTGCTCCAGACTTGTTCCTTCCCTCTTCCCTTGTTGGTTAGTGATCTATGCATGGTGTAACGAATACAGACAATATTGTATTATAATCACATAATATAAAAGACATCACTACAATGGCAATCATATGACAACATAAATGCATCAAAGGAACACTTAAGCAATACCTTGAGTTAACCCGAGGTTATGTGTCAAATATATCCAATTTTTTAAAAGATTTTATTTATTTATTAGATAGACAGAGATCACAAGTAGGCAGAGGGGCAGGCAGGGAGAGAGAAGAGAAAGCAGGCTCCCTGCTGAGCAAAGAGCCCAGTGTGGGGCTCGATCCCAGGACCCTGGGATCATGACCTGAGCTGAAGGCAGAGGCTTTAACCCACTGAGCCACCCAGGTGCCCCAAATATATCCAATTTTTAAAAGTTCTTCATTCTCCAGGAAAGAATACTCTAGAACTCCATGGGCTCAGCACAGCATTGGGTTGATCCTGATGATGAGTGCACATTTCAAACACACCTGCACACAGCACCTATGAGGGCCTGTCTTCCATAACAAAGTGGAATGCTTGAGCAGAGCACCTTCCAAGGAGGCTGAAGGAACCCACACAGTAAGATGAGGCAGTCGAGAAGGAGGGCCATCTCAGAGGTGGGGAATGACATGGCTCTGGCTTTCTCAGTGAGGAAGAGGTTGTGGGTCTGTCTCATGGGCATCAGGAGTGACCCTACGATCAGCTACAACTACGTTGTAGCCTCCCCTTGAGCTGTGCTTCCCCATGCATGCCCTTGTGTTCGCAGGTGGCTCAGTGTCAATGTCCTTCTCCCTCTTAACTGGCCTGGACTGTTGTGTGTGCCAACCTTGGGTCCGTGGCAGAGATTTCTGGGTATGTGCAGGACAGGTTTGTTCCCTGAGCTCATGCTCTTCCTTGGCATGCTCGAGACAGAGGACTTCATGAGCATGTTTGGGAGCTGTGGGTTCTGGGGTTCTGACACTTGCCCTGGCTTAGGAATGTTGTCATTAAGTGATGTCGTCCTGATCCCCTCTCCATCCGACCTCTCTCCTCCAGCATTACTGCCAGCTCTCCTTTTGCAGAGAAGGGGAACCTCACATGTGGCTTTTTCCTCCTGTTGGAAGGTGACAGTTCAGTGGTAGTTCACATTGGTGACTCTGGGTCCTCCACACTATGGACTCTGAACTCTCTGTCCTTTTCTCTTTCCACCTTGACAGCTCTCCACTTCGCAGGCCCAGAACATGATGCTCCTCACCACTGTGGCCATGCCAGTCTTCAGCAAAAAGAATGAAACAGTGAGTGGCCACTCTCTGAGAAGCTCCAACAGGGATTAGAACTGGGGTCATGGGCTGGCCTCTTTAGACCAATGGTTCTTGACTTGGTTACGTATCAGAGCCCTCTTTTATATTCAGATTCCATGCCCGATGCCCAACCAGCTATACCAGAATCCCTTGGTTGGGAAGGGGTGAGGATGGAAGGTGGTGTGGTGTCCATATTTCCCAAACCTCGCCCCATGATTCTGTACAGCCGGTTTGGAGTTGTCCTAGTGCTCTGAACTTGTAACCACTGTCCTGGGATATAAGGCTAAAAAGGTTCCCTTGCCAACCTTCTGGCAAAATAACACTTACTCTATCAGTTTGGACGGCTTCTAATTTGTTGGTAAAGGCCTCTGATGAGGGAATTTCTAGAAACTTCCATCCTCCCTCTGGTCAGAAAATGTTTCCTTATAGGCGTTGTGTATTTCAGAGCATCCATAGGTTATGGTCCCTGGGATTTTGATACTTCAGCCTCTGCTATGAAAATTAATATTTCATTCAATTTTGTATTTCTTTTAAATATTACAATTTAAATATTAATACTGGAAATTAATCTTCCCAGCAGTTGAAATTACTCCTGGGACCTCTTCTGGTAGGTTCTAGATGTTTATTCCAAAGAGCTCAGCCTAAAATCTAATTGCAGAAGAAGGGTCATATAAGGCCTAAGCGGCTTGCTTCCTCTTCCAGGCTCTGGGAAAGCCGAGGGTCCAGTCTGATTCTGTGCATATGGAAGCCAGGTCCCCCCTGACCCTGATGTTTTTCTTTCCAGCGATCCCACGGCATTCTTCTGGGTGTGGTGGGCTCTGATGTGGCCCTGAGGGAGCTGATGAAGCTGGCACCCCGTTACAAGGTGAGCCTGGATCAGATGCCTGAGTGGAGATCACAGACTCCCTAGGAGCTGTCTTACCCAGCTCCAGAGCCTCTCTGCAGGAAATGTAGCCAAGCCCAGAGCTGGGATGGGGCCCTGCCATCCCACCACCAGGGAAGTGCAGGCACTGAGCATGGGAGCAATGGTTTGGACTTCTGGACCCTTTGTCACCACCAGCTCTGACTCGCTCTGTGGCCTTGAGCAAGTTCTTTCCCTTCCTGGTGCCTTGGTTTTTCCATCTGCTCCTCCATGCCATGCAGTCCTGTATGGAGAACATGTGAGATTACATCATCAAAGCACCTAGAACATGTGGTGGGAAAGAGGTCAAGTAATGATATGCACTATTGTGGCTGCTATAAACAGTAGAATTTAGGAAAAAATTCAAACTTCATGGCTAGAAGCATGGTGCTGGCCCATTATGTTTCTATTTGAGAACTTCACCGCTGTGAGCTGTCATCTTTAACCGTTATGTAGCCTGACCATTTCCTAGCTCCAGTTCTCCAACTCAAACAACAGGTCTGATGCCCCTCAATTCCTGTTGTTTTGGCAGCTTGGAGTGCATGGATATGCCTTTTTGAACACCAACAATGGCTACATTCTCTCACACCCTGATCTCCGACCCCTGGTAGGTACAGATCTTATTTGCATTGGGATCTTAACTCTATGGGATCTGGAGATAGTTTATAAGAACAGTTAAAACAATAACACACACTGGGCTCCACTTAAGAACCCAAACAAAGGATAATATAAGAAAAAAAAATTTAAGTCTTGGTCCCTGTCTTCAAATTGTTTGTAATCTAGCAGGAAAGACAAAGCAAAAATTCATGAACTGATTGATGAACAGACCAGAGGGCATGTAATGAAATGTACAGTTTTTCCTGAAGAACAAGACACTTACGTTCTTGTCACTGCCTCAGTCACGCCACACTCCGTTTGGAGCCTGACAGTGGTATCATCAGACCTTCAGGGTCCCCACCCGGGGGAGTGTGAACATTGAGTTAACAACAATAATGGCAAGGAAGGAGTCACCTGAGAGGTGGGACAGCAGAGCTGTGACTCCCTGAGTTTGTCTTGGGATATGTTTCCGAGTGCTCCTTACTCCTTCCTGGCTCCCTCCATACTGATACAGGGGCTTGGGGCATTTTCACATGCAGCCGACTGAACAAATGAGAGCCAAGAGAGAAAGTTGCATCATTTTATCTAAAGCTCCTACCTCCAAGACTAGGAGCTCCCTGCTGCCTCTGGTCATGGCACTTGGCCACTATTGATGACAACAGTGACCATACCTCTCAGTGTGAGTGCTGGGACCAGCAGGGGGAGGGAAGTTACAGGAACCTTAGCCCTTTCCCCTTCCAGTCTCACTCTGAATTGAGATGGCAGCTGAAGAAAGTAGCTAGCAGAGTAAATTTGTGAGAACTTACTAAACAGCTCATCTGCTCCAGTTGCCTTTTGGAGAAAACAGCCAAACCACGTGTCATTCCAGTTTGGTTCAGATAGATACTGAATGTTCATAAAGCAACTGATCGAGCTATTTAAGGCAAACTGTAGAGGTTCATAGTAGAGAGATCGGGGCACACTAGAAGCCGTGTTGTCTTCCCAATTCAGACTCTACTGGGCAAGCATCTGAACCATAATAGGTCACTGACTGGTACCAGTGGGTTCTGTAGGAGGCAGCCCCAATGGCAACAAAATGACTCACTAGGGGAAAAAAGGGTCAATCATGGAGCTGACTTGTAAAATTAAAGGGCACTGATCAGAAACTCATCTGTCAACAACTCTGTAATCTAGATGAATATAAGACTCCAACCAATCAATTGATATTGTGGACCTACTGGGTGACTGACCTTATAACACTCTGAGAATGCTATAAACAAAAGGTAATAGTCTAATTAAGGAAAAAAGGTATACCCAAATAGACTTACACAAATAAAACAATTAGAGAAAAATACTGTGTAGATCATTATTACATGACAAACATCACTATGTAAAGCCAACATAATGAGCTTCCTAAGGAAACACTATCAGTTTGTGATAGGTATTAAGGAGAACAATACATAAGTTTAAAAAAGGAAAGTAATAGAGGATATGCCTAGTAATAAACCGAATGAGGGTCAAGAGCCGTACTGCTGGCCTGAAATCTTTCCGTCAGAGCTCAAAGTATGAGCAGTTATACAAAGTGGAATTACGGTTTTAACAAGAGGAGCTAGAGATGATCTTTCAAGTAACATGAGGAATAAGACAATAGCAATGATGCAGAATATTGCACCTTACTCAAAAGAAAGAGAGTCAATGTAAAAGATGGTAGGGCAGTGCTGGTTGTCAAGAGCACAGGCCTCAGCAAGACCAGGAATGGAATATCACCCAAGGGTGGGTGAGGAGGAAAGGACAATACTGCTGTGTCAGTTACAGTGCAGACCTCCTAGAGAGGCAAGAAATGAGGGTGACAATTTCTGGAAAGAAATAAAAACTGACAGAAGCAAGATACACAGTGATAGGGGACTTCAACCATTTGAGCATCTTCGGGGGCCTCATTCTGCTAAAAGTAGACCCTCTGATTAATTCTTAATTTACCCTGATAACAAACCATCCCTTTCCCTTTTTGATCTATTATTAAACTAAAGCTGGGAAGTGCTGCCAACCTAGTGGCAGATAACTTGACGATAATCTGTCTTGGTAGCAGAGAGGGAGGGAGGGGGAGAGGGAAGTCAGGACCAGGAAATAATAACATTCAAAGACTTGATTAATGGTTCTGTGTTGAGCTGGAGGGAGGCCTTCATTAGGTGCTACAGAATCCATCTGTCCTTGGCTTTGTCCCATTCAAGAATTCCATCAACACGATGAAAACACAGAAACCAGATGACACAAAGTGTGGAAGGTATGGATAATACATTAAAGGAGAAAATTCATATTCAGAAAGTACTCTTCTAAACGATGGGCTGAAACTCACAAGGTAAAAATATTAGGATGCATGGAAAGTTCTGCAACATAGTCAATGTTCAAGCATAGTATTGAAAAGATGTAGTTTAACAGTGTGCCATGCAGGGAAGGCCAAGGGCACTTAAGTGACTGAGAACTCAATTTTGGCTGTCTGGGCAGTGTAGCTGTCCTGGAAATCCAGCTGAATCAGAGGTAGCAGGCAAAGCCATATGATATTGTGGCCCACGCGGGTCACATACACACACCACACTGGTTGAAACCCCGTCTGAAATACTGATGTTCATCCTGGGCACTCCATTCTGGGAGTGACATTGACAAGGGAGAGCCCATTCAGAGGGAGTTGAGGCATCTGCAACCTGTGAGTGTTTAGCTTGGAGAGGTGTAGTCAGGAATAACAAGCACCTTCGAAAACCTCAACAGCCATTAGGTGGGAAACGTCTGGTGTAGCTCCAGGGAAAGAATAAGGCCAATGGGTAAAAGTAACAGGGGGTCCAGACGAGCTCTGTATGGGGAAGAGCTTCCTAATGATTAGAGCTGTCCAAACTGCGACAAGCTGACTCACAAAATAGGGAGCTCCTCACCATGGGAAATACTCAAAGGCTGTGAGACGATCTGTTACAAATGTTGGGAAGGGAAATGCTGCCTCAGGCGGATGGGTGGCCCAGATAACCTTCAGGAATCCCTGAGATTCTTTGATTTGATGAAAATATCTGTAAGGCTTCAGAGAAGAGATGAAAGTTGAACAGGGCCTCGTGCTTCACCTCACATCTTTCTTCCCAATCTGCCCACTCCAGTACAAAGAGGGGAAGAAACTGAAACCCAAACCAAACTACAACAGCGTGGATCTCTCTGAAGTGGAGTGGGAAGACCAAGCGGAAACCGTGAGTAGGGAAAGAAGGGGAAGGAGGAGCGAGTGTGGCTCCATAGCCAGCACAAAAGCCAGCTGCTGGGCCATGAGCTCTGAGCCCACTCTCTTCCTCTCAGGGGAGTTTTTCCAATCCCAAACCAGAAGCAGTTTCCATAATGGGCAATCCTTCCAACAACTATAACAACATAATAGTATCTTCCTGAGTCTCAGAGAGTGCTAAGGTGGAAGGAGCCATGTCTATAAGCTACAGAGGTCGAGGTCCAGTGGTGTTTCAGTCTGATTTGGGGAGGGTGGTCAGTACTCATTCTAGAGGAAATTATGTCTCAGTATTATGGCACCATATTCTCTCATACATCAGGGTACTTGGGAGCATTATTTTGATGAAGATCTGGAATTATAAGCTAAATGGAACTAGCTAGAATCAGGTCGATACTCCCTCCTAGTATTCTGCTTAAAGGAAAGAGGGATGAACTGGAAATATTCCTAAGAATCACCTGCAGTCTGGTCAATAAAGCTCAGTGCCTTCTACCCTCCAGCATGAACCAGGGGACTAATACCATTATCTTTCCTCTTGAAGCTCAGAACAGCCATGATCAATGGGGAAACAGGTTCTCTCTCTATGGACGTGAAGGTTCCACTGGACAAAGGGGTAAGGTGCTCAAAGGAGAGAACCAGGGTCTGGTCCCAGGAAGGCAGCTTCCCCATTGACTAAGGTTTGGGGTGGTCAGAAGGGATTTGAGCCTACCTGAACTAGAGCTTAAGACTTGAGTGTTTGTTGTAGACAGTAGATCAAAGTGTGCATCAACCCTAGAGAAACATCTGGCCAAGATCTGGTCCGTTCTTTTGAGACTACTGAGCAAGTAGGTTAGCTCAAGGCGTTTACAACTCTTCTTTCTTCCTACTGCTGCCTGCTATGCGGCCCTTTTTTTGTTTATAATGGAAGGAGGGAAAGTGATAGTTAATTTTGCAAATTGTTAGCAACTCTTGTTAATCACGTTATATGGGAAGAGGTTAAAAATCATCCACTGTCACTACAGATGGTTAAAAATCAATCCTTTCACTGATGCCATTGCTATCTTCCCAGATCAGTGCATCATTTGTAAAAGATCATTTCATATTCTCATTTAAAAGGTTCCACTGCATTTATGCTGAATTTGCATTGTCCCTTGACATATTTACAAATGTCACCTCCTCCCTCACAACCACCCCCACCTCCTCCTCTTGTTGCCCATCTGCCTCAGCTAAAAGAACACAGGCATCTGTCTGCAACAATTAGACCCAAGTTCTTCCACAAACACAAACCTCCATGGAAGCCAAACAAGAAAGCATTGGAAAGGAAAAGCAATTCATTGCATTCCCTTTAGACACATGGGCTGAATTTCCCTGGGACCAGTATCTGATTTATGCGGCATCTGCCTGCTTTTTATAAGCTCTGGACTGGGAAGGGCCTCCATTAGGCAAACTGGGCAACATCAGTGATGTCAGACTACGAGTTACAGAAGCTCCTTCCCCTAATCCAAAAAAAGTAGAGGTTTCTTCCATGCAGCTCCACTTTTATCCCAACAGACTCCTGCATATAAATGCACAAGGGAGCTCTTCCCTAACACAGCCCTGCCAAAGTATTTAAGGTAGCTATAGTGAAAATTTTAACATGCACGTGGCAGAAGGCAACGTCCAGACAGATTGAAATATGGCTATACTATACCTAATTCAGACCAACTTATGAAGTAGGCACTGTGTGTCCTCCATCCTTTCCTCCCAGTGCCCAGTGTTCTCATGTTGCCTTCATGCTTCTCGGAGCCACCAAGAGAGAGTTCTAGCCAGATCCAGTCTGAACCTCTCCTCAAATTTCTGCTCATCCCTTTGATATTTTAGTATACGTGCTGCTGAAGCAAGCACTGCTCATCCTTTTGAAGTGTGTTTGTTGCTGCTAATAAAACACCACGGTTGAACTGTAATTTAACTAAAGCACTTGGGTGATGCTGATCACGATTATGAGGGAAATGTGCATTTCATAGCACATAGGTGTTCATGGTATGACTACTATAATTACTACTACTACTAATAATGGTAGCTAACGTTTATTAGAAACTGGACTCAGCACTTTGTAAGTATCCCCTCAACATTCACAGCCCTGTGAAGTATGTACTATCCTAACTCCCATTTTATAGATGAGGAAATTCAAAGAAACTAAAACTTGCCCAGTCACCTAGATGATTAATTGCAAAGCCCACATGTGTCTGATTCTAAACCACATACTCTTAATCACTAATGCATAAAGCTTTTCTGTAGGAGTGGCCCCGAATCCTCCACTCAATCTCTAGCTCAAAGATTTCCCAAGAGTGTCTCTTTAGAATTCTGTTTCCATCTTTAAAATTCATGGCCTTTTCTTCTTCCTCTGCCTCATTATATCATAACTCGGCTCTCTAATCTTTCCTCTCTTACTTCCATGCTCAGAAGCTGCTGCACCTGCACTGTGAGTGTCGAATGTTTAGCTGTAAGACCACTGCAGCGGTATCCAGCCTCTCGCTGCTCTGATCTATTATGATGCCACTCTCCCCAGTGTTGCTACATTTTGTTCTTTACCGATTGCTCTGTCTGCCCTACACGTCTTCTCTTTTTAAGAGTTGCAGACAGTCCTGTCGTGTTCTTGCCTGCCAGTCTACCCCAGCCCTCTCAGTTCAATGGCCTGTCTCACCTCACAGGCTTGTGCCTCAGTAGAAACACTCTACAAGCCTAAGCCAAAGGAATGCTTTCTTAAAGCATTGTGGGAATATCTGTTATCATCCTAAAAGGTGGTGACCTGTTTTGTTGTTTTCTTTGGGGATATAACATGAATCCTTACTTCCCATAGATCAATTCAGACCTTTTTCCATCTCCCCTAAATACCAGACAGGCAACTATGTGGGCATTCCCAAAACAGTAATGGCAACCCAGCAAGATTTAGAGCAGGACTCACAAAGTCAAAAACCTATGGGGCCAGATAGGCCATGTTCAGAAATGTGAATAAGAGAAACAGACAAGTCTTGGTACTGCAGATGCTGGGAACTGAACTGTTACATGTACCATCTAAAGGAGACAGCTAAGAACCCATATTTTTAAATGTTATGCATTTAATTCCAAAAGTATTAAAAACACTATGTGGGCCGATATCAAGGATCTCAAACTCGTAAGGAGTCCAGCTTTGGCCTGCAGGCCTCCTATTTGCCATTTGGATACAGGCTGTTTTTCCCAAAATGTGGACCAGTAAATGGTGTCATAATTTCTAACCCACCAGTAGTATCCTGGTCAAATGTCCTGGGACACATTTAAAAGAAAAAACAGATAATCACCATATTCTGGAGCATCTTATCCAGGGCTCTTTTTATCCTTTTCATGTTGTTTGATAGTTTAGAACAAATAATTAGCAGTGGGGGAGGGAGATTTCTTTACTAGCCTGCAGGTTCTTCCAAGTTAGCCCTGCTAACTTGGCATATGGTATACACACACACACACACACACACACACACACACACACACAGCAACTGGCACAGGTAGTTAGGGCAGCTTTGCCCCATGTTCCTCCAGTGCTTTCTAATCCCTATGCATTGGGTTCAGAGGGACAAGATTAGAGTGCTCTGTGGCACTTTTTCATTCTCTCTGTCACACACTCATTCACACACTCACACACTGTTTTTTACAGCAAAGGGAGGTAATCTATTAAAGGGGGACACTGTTCTGACACCTCTTCACTCTCATCTTCCAAACCTCTCCAGTCCTCTCTTTCTGTTTAATGGGGATTCAATGAAACCCCCACTCCTCTCTTCATTTTGCCTCAGCCTTTAAAGATTCTCAGTTATGATTCCAGTTATGCAGTACTCATATTGCAAACTATGAATAGTTTGCAAGAGATTAATCCTCAGCACATAACAACTATAAATTTGGACTAAATATAAAAAACAAACGTTTGGGGCGCCTGGGTGTCTCAGTGGTTAAAGCCTCTGCCTTCAGCTCGGGTCATGATCTCAGGGTCCTGGGATCGAGCCCCGCGTCGGGCTCTCTGCTCAGCGGGGAGCCTGCTTCTTCCCTTCTCTCTCTCTGCCTGCCTCTCTGCCTACTTGTGATCTGTCAAATAAATAAATAAAATCTTTTAAAAAAATAAAAAATAAATAAACAAACAAACAAACATTTAAGGGCATATGAAAATGACCAAAAGCAGGCAGAAACAAGGGTTGAAGAGGTTTCAACTTTTGAATCAAGAGAACTACACTGGGTGAAATACACATTTTTGTGGGATTTTCTTTTCTGACGGGCATGCCCTAGTCTGTTTAAATGAAAGAGCTACAATTCAAGAATAAAGTTATAATTACCATCTTGAAGTGTCAGAGAATAGAATTCAGGCTCTCAGAATGTCTGAACATGAAGGACAGTATCCTAGAAATGAGGGATCCACAGGTGGGCTGTCCCTAACATATGTATACAAACTCCACTCAAATTCTTGACTGACCTTAAACAGTCAGTCAAGAATACAGGGGAGAATCTTAAGTACCCAGTGGAAAGCAACAGTTGAAGAGCTGAAAATCAAAACAAGGATTTCAACTGCTATCTGTGGTAGTGAAGGTAGTTTGGAGTCTGAGTCACGCTAAGGTGAAGAGGCTTGGTAAATAGCTCAGGACTTTCTTTGAAAGCACAGAAGATGCTACACTTTAGGAGTAAAGACAATGTCTCAAGACCAGGAAATCCACTCTAGACCTAAAGACAAAGTTGAAACAGACCCACCCTAACAAAAATGTAAATCTAAGCCTCCACATGCTCAAGGTGGTCAACCAATTATTTATCCACTGATTAAAATAAAAACCAACATTCTCCAGAGGAAGACAAAGTATCTACAGCCTATTCCTTGCAATAGCCAATGTGCAATAAAAATTATCAGACCCTTGAAGCAACTGGAAAATGTAACACATAGTCAAGAGAAAAAAAAAAAAAGTCTTAGAAACTGACCTAGAGATGACCAGCTGTTGGAATTAGAAGGACTTAAAAGCAGGTGTGATAAATATGCACAAAGAATTAAAAGAAAAGATGGTCAAAATGAGTGACTAGATGGAGAATTTCAGCAGAGAATTGGTTGGGGTTTGATCAAAGAAATAAGTCTGCTACAAGTGATATGGATTTAGGGCTTTATTCCAGGAGTTAAACATTACAAGACTGTCATTAGTGTCTCTGCATTGAGTGGTGAGCGTGAGGTCATCATAGGTCAGTAGGGTCAGCAGTTTAAAAGGAAAGCTGGACGGAATGCAAAAGAAAACAAGAACAAACTGAAACCTATGAGGAAAATAGGAGCCATGAGGACAGCTAAAACCCACACCTGTCTCTTACTAGCTCCAATCACAATGGTGTGGGTAATCTCCAAGAAAGAGCGAGTGCCCTTCACGTGGAGCCAGATGATCGCCAGGCTCCAATCTCAGGGAAACTGAAGGAGGAGGTCTAGTGGCAGCTGGGCAAGTTTTGATTCTGGCTGCTGCCCCATGCCAAGAAGGTGAGCCAACAGCTCAGAGCAAGTTGCAAGTACTTGATATGCTAGGCTTACCTGTAGCATGTAAAATGGTGCTGCTGCACCTCATGAAAATCTCTTGGAGCAGGCCTAACATGGGAAGTGAGTCTGGAAATGTAGTTCCAGCTTTGTTAATTTGACACAGTATAAAACCACCACAAGAACCAAGTGGAAATTCTAAAACTGACAAGTACAGTATCTGAAATGAAATTTTCACTGGCTGGCTTATCAGCAGATTGGAGGAAAAAGGGACAGTGAATTTGAAGACAGATAAATAGAAATTATCCATTCTGAAGAACAAAGAAAATTTTGAAAAATTTTTTGAAAAAAAATTCTCCCTCAGTTATCTATGGTCTGACGTATGTCCTTGGAGTCCCAGAAGAAGGCAGAAGGAATGGAACAGAAAGTATTTGAAAAAATAATGCCCCATATATCCTGAGTATTGTGAAAAACATCACCCAACAGATATAAAAATTTCAGCAAACCTCAAGCAGGATAAAAAGAAAAAGAAGCCACAGCTAGGCTCACCATAATACACCTGCACCGGAAAATCTTAAAAGAAGCTAGAGGGAAACAATAATAGAATGATGGCTGACTACTCATCAAAAATAATAAAATAAAACATTTTAATGCCAAAGGAAAAAGAAACTGTCAACCCAAAAGTCTATTTATGGAGAAAATATCCTTTCGACAAGATGTGTATTTAGACATTTTCTTATAAAAAATACAACAGAGTTTATCACTGTCAGACCTGCACTATAGGAAATGCTTATGGAAATCCTTCACACTGAAGAAAAATGACACAGATGGAAACTCAGATCTATATGAGGAAACAAATGGCTCTGGAAATGGTAAATGAGCATATTAATATGACTTTATTTTGTTAATTGCTCAAAAAAACAACTATGTTAGGCAAAAATTTTGACCTTGTATTATAGGGCGTATAACATACAGAAGTGTAAGATGCGTGGCAACAATAGCACATGGTGGGGTTATCCCAAGAATGGAAGTCTGGTCTGACATTCAAAAATGTCAATCAGTGTAATTCATTACATTAACAGAGTAAGAGAGAAACACCATATGGTCATCTCAATAGATGCTAAAAAAGCATTTGGCAAAATTTAACTGAAAACAAAAGGAAACTTCTTCAATCTGATAAAAGACATTTATGAAAAGGCTAACTTTAAGTAATGGAATATTGGAATAATAATGGAATATTAAATACTTTTTCCCTAAAAATGTGAACAAGAGAAGAATGCCTGCTTTCACCACCTCTGTTCAACATTGCACTGGACCCTGCCAGGACCTATCCTTGCCATAAGGCAAGGAGACAAAATAAAAGGCACAAAAATTAGAAAGGAAGAGGTAAAACTGTCTGGATTTACAGATGAGATGATGGTTTACGTAGAAAATTCCAAGAATCTGCAAAACAACTACTACAACTAACAGGTACATTTAGCATTTGAAAGAACACAAGGTCAATACTATAAAAATCAATTGTATGTTTTATATATATATATATACACACATATATAAAATAAATATATATACACATATATATGTATATATACACATATATATGTATATATACATATATATTTTTTCAATTGTCCAATACTATAAAAATAAATTGTATTATTTATTTATTTATTTATTTCTAACTGTCAGCAAACCATTGGAAATAAATTATTTTTAAGTTCCAATTTCAATAGCATCAAACAACATAAAATACTTAGGAATAAATTTAACAAAGTCATAAATGATCTCTGTACTGAAAACTACATAACATTGCAGAAAGAATGTCAAAAAAATTAAATGAGTAGAAAAATATAATCATTACAAGTTGTTATCAATATTGCCATGCCATCCATTTTCTCTAAACTAATGTGTAGATCCAACATAATCCCATATCAAAATTTAAATGAGTTTTTTTAAGGATTATTTATTTATTTATTTGACAGAGATCACAAGTAGGCAGAAAGGCAGGCAGAGAGAGAAGAAGAAGCAGGGTCCTTGCTGAGCAGAGAGCCTGATGTGGGGTTCGATCCCAGGACCCTGAGACCATGACCTGAGCTGAAGGCTTAACCCACTGAGCAACCCAGGCACCCACGTATCAAAATTTAAACAGACTTCAGAAGGAAGTGATTCTAAAATTTACATGCAACTGCAAAGGACCTAAAATGCCCAGACAACCTTGAAGAATAAGAACAAATTTGGATGATTCGTACTACAGGATTTCAAAATTGACTCTAAAGCTACAGCAGCCAAGCAGGGGGTAGTGATGCAAGAATAGACAAAAGGATAGAGAATCTTGGAATAAACTCTCATATTATCAGCTGAGTTTCAACAAAGACAGCTTGTCGGATCAATGGAGAAAGGCAAGTCCTTTTAACAAATGGTGCTGAACCTACTGTATAAATGTATGAAGAAAATAAATGGTGAGCCATATCTCACACCACATAGAAAAATTAATTGGAGATCGATCCTAGTCTTCAGGGTAAAAGCTACAACTGAAAGTCTTTTACAAGAAAACATAGAAAATCTTTACCACCTGAAGTTATCCAAAGATTTCTTAGACAAAACGCTAAGAGCACCAAACATAAAATTTGATACACTGAACCTCATCAAAAGAAGCAAGCTCTGCTCATTAAAAGACTCCATTAAGAAAATGAAAAAGTAAGGCCCAGACTGTGTTCAGAATCCATAAAGAGCTCCTACAGATTGTTAACAAAAAGACTAACAACCCAATAAAAAAATGGGCAAAATACTTGAGCAGACCCTTCCCAAACGAAGATATACACATGAAAATATGCGTCATCCGTCATCGAGGAAATGCAAACTCAAACTGCAATCAGATTTTGTTCCATACCTTCTGCTAAAATTTAAGGGACCGATCGATAGGAGAGTGCAAAGGCAAGCTAGTGTCCCACGCATCAGCGCACCCCTAGGCAACAGAAGGAAACACAACTGCCAACACACGCAACAACATCGATGGATCTTAAAGACATTATGTTGTGCCGAAGAAGCCAGACCCAAAGAAGCACACACCGTGAGAACAGCCCAACCTAATCTAAGGCGGTAGAATTCAGAACAGAGTTTACCCTTGGAGGGTGGGTGGGGCTGGATGGGAAGGAGGCAGAGAGACTTCAGGGGGGCAAACACTCCGTACGTATCTTGATTGGGGAGGTAACTACGTGGCTGTACACATTTATCGAAACTACTGGAAGAACATACTGAAGATCCATGCATTTTGCCTTTTTCTTTAATAAGTGAAAAAAAAGGAAAAATTAAAGAGATCATCAGTTTAGACACTCAAGCCAGCCCCACCTTGGAAGGCAGGACTCCCAAAGTCATCACAGTCCGGCTGGCTCCCACCCCGACTGCCCAGGACGGCTGGGAGGGAGGGAGGCTGCAGAGAGGAGCTGACAGAGGCAGAGGAAGCAGGAGGGCAGCCAGTGGGATGAGGCCAGAGCTGGAGAACGGTTCATTCGGGTTTAGTCTAAAACCGGTTTCCTATAGAAACAAACCTTTCTGTGCCACCCCACTCCCGCTGTGTCCCCTTCTGACATCTTCCTCTCATTTCCAAAATGAAAGAGAAACCAGAAAGAAGTGAAGGGAATAAGAGCAGCTCCGGAGGCAACCACAGCCCACAGCTTTCCCAGTGGCATAAGCAGACAGGACCATCCACAGAACTTCAGAGCCCAGAGCAAACCCTGCTCTTCCCTGGACCCCCCCACCCACCCATCCACGAAAAACACTCACAACCTCACAGCAACCTCAGGCACCGCCGGGTGCTATTGTCAGTCCTGATTTACGAGCAAGCACTCTAATGAAGCCACTCACCCCAGAGCACACAGCCTGGAAGTGGCGGAACTGGCCTTCAGTCCCCATCGCCAGATGCCCAACCCCCACTGTGCCCTCCCTGATGCCCTCACTTCCACAAATTCAGCTGAAGCCCAAAATATGGCAGCTTTGCAAGGAAAAGGACTTTGTGAAAGGGGCATGTGGCGCTGGGAGGGTTTTCGTGGAGGGACCACTGCCCCCTCCCCCTCGGCTGCGGGGGAGGTTGTAGGTGGGTCGTACACCAGCTGGCGGTCTCCTCTCCTGTCCCATGTGAGCCCCAGTGTCACTATCCACGCCGTCCTGCGTGGCCCGATACAGTAGCCTCTAGCCGCATTGGCTATCTAATGAGTATGCTCACTCAGTTATCTAAAACTTCCGTGCCCCAGTCGCACGTTTCAAGCGATAGCCGCACGCGGCTGGCGGCCACTTTCTGGGACAGCACATGTCGATGTTGGTCCCTTCTTCAGGCAGCCCCTGTGGCCACAGCTTGCGGGGCCTGGCGGACGGTCTTGCCTGTGGCATCAACAAGGTGAGGCATGTCCTTGGCAGTTGGAGGTGAGGGGTCAGAGGTGAGGGGTCGGAGGCGAGGGAAGAGTCACAGAGGCGATGCGACCCCAAGGCATTTGATGAGGAGGTGTGAGTCGTGATCAGGCATTCCTCTCCCCAGCAAACACCCTTTTTCCTTCTTTCTTGTAGAAGAGAGTTCTTTTCCTGACCAACGACTACTTCTTCACAGACATCAGTGACACCCCTTTCAGGTGAGGGGGCCCCTGTTTTGTGTGGAAGGGGGAGCAGTGGTTGGAACATAAATACCCACCACTCAGGGCAGCGCTCTCCCATCGGGGGAATGAATTTACTTCGATTTAGTTGGCAATTTTTGTGGTAACCAAAAAAACCAGGTTTGCCTGCAGGAAACAAGATCTAGACGCTCTCTGCGGGTGAATCCTTCTGTGCGGGGGTGGAGCCGGACTGCCTGGGCTGGGTCTCAAGCCCACCTCCAGCAGGCTGTGTGACCTTAGTTAAGGTGCTCAACTGCACTCGGTCTTTGATCTTGCCTGTAGAAGGAGGCCCTTGTAAAAGGAAATAGTAGCTCTTTCTTTGTGGTCGGTGAGGACAGAGGATCTTAAAGCAACGTAATATAAGCAATGGTAAGATGAAAGATGGAATTTGAAATTGTCTTGGGTTCCTTCCAACCCATATGCAACTTCAGGAATTATACAGATTAGTAAACAAGTAGACTGTATCTCTGAATCGCCTCATTTCTCATTTCTCTCCTGCTCAGCCTGGACTGCTCATTAGGATACCTGAGGAGTTTTGCAAAGTTGCCAACGCCCCAAACCAGTAGACTCAGGGTTTCTGGGGTGGGGCCCCAGCACTAGTATCCTTTAGAGCTCCCCAATGATTCAGATGTTCAGCAAATATTAAAAGCAGTATTCCACCAGGAGAGAGAGGAAGGCATTGTGGGATTCACCAGGCAGGAAAGGGTTCTCCTGTTTGTGGGACCCTGTGGGACACAGAAACCTCTCCACAATGCAGGAGGTCTGGGATGACTCTTGACTAAAATGGGAGCCAAGGGGGCTCCTGTCCTAGAGAACATACACGGTTCTTCTCAGGAAGAAAGGCCAATGAAAAGAATAGAACAGTTCTAGAGGGGACAACCTGCAAGGCCAAGGGCAAAATCTTGTCCTGCAGGCCACTTGTCAGGGCAGAAAGCTTACAAGCCTCAAGTGGCTGTAAGGAGGGAGGTGGGCCCGGTGCCCCTTGGCCCTTGCTGTCGCTGAACATGCGCGTCCTCTGTTCTCCCCACAGCCTGGGAGTGGTGCTGTCCCGGGGCCATGGAGAATATATCCTCCTGGGGAACACATCTGTGGAAGACGGTGGGTCTGTGGCAAGTACTGATGGGCAGCATAGAGGGAAACGCAAATTCTCCCGGGGCACTGAGCAGGGCCAACCTGGGGCAGAGCCGAAGCCTCCCAGGTCCGGGACTTGAGAGCAGACTCTCGGAACGGAGCTGCCTGGCCAGGAAGGGATCTGCAGGGTGTGCAGGATCTGCAGGTCAGTTGTCAAACTCGGCTCAGCCTAGGACGAGCCTTCGTGGAAAGCTTTGCTGAACAAGAGGAGGAGGGCCTCGAGGGGAAGTATTTCTCTGGACAAAGCTGGACTTCACCTGTCAGAGGGCATGACAGAGGAGGCGGGGAAGAGCAAAGGAGCAAATCCACAGAAGCTGGCTAGGACAGCCACACCAAAGCACCGCAAACTGGCGGGCTTAAAAATCAGAAATGAGTTCTCTCGCAGTTCTAGAAATCTGCCCACTCTGATCCCTCCGGGGCAGGATCCTTCCTGGCCTCGCTAGCTCCCAGGCATTCCTTGACTTGCAGCCTTTGTCCTCATCACAGGGTTTCTCCCTCTGTGGGTCTCTAATTTAGCGTTGGAGAAGGACACCAGGCATCCCTGGTCGGAGCCCACCCATATGGCTTCATCTTCACTTAACTACATGTGCCAAGACCCTATTTTCAAATAGAGTCACACTCACAAGAACTGGGGTTCATACTTCAACATATCTTTTCGGGGGACACAACTCAACCCATAACAGGGAGCTTACAAGATATGAACTGAGAAGGGCTGCGAGAAACCGGGGTCGGGGGGAGGATGGGAGAGAAGGGCCCCACCCTCCCTAACCCAGTGTGTTCTTGACTTCCAGGTGCCTGAGCACCTTGAGAGCAAAAAACCAATACTCAGGGCTCAGGGATGTCTCGGAAAGTCTTGGGACAGTGGGGCCACAGTTCTAATGGCCACATTCTGTCCATTCTTCCCTCACCATCTCAAGTGCTTCTCATCCGTCCATCTCTCTACCACCGCCCCAGTCATTGTCACCTCTCTCCTGAACAGTCACAGCAGCCTCCAACTGGTCTCCCACCTCTCCCTTCCTGTAAATCTCTGCCAGAGGAACCTATTTAGAAATGCCAGATCACATTGTGTCACTGCTAAAGGACCTTCAGTGGCTTTCTGAATTTTTTTTGGGGGGGGGGGGTCATTTCTCCATGCACTAAGCTTCAAGGTCTTCCCATGTGCTGTGCTCTCCCTTGAAAATCTCTCCTCTCCAAGGCCCACCCTCTCATCCCATCTAAGCTGGACCCACTCTTTCTTTCATCTACATCCCAATGTAGATGTCGCTTTTCCGGGAGCTGTCCCTGGTAGACCCCTATGCCCAGGCCCGTGCTCCCATGTGATCGCTGCTTTCGCTCTTTCACAACAACGTCCTTGATGTTGGACGTCTCTCCTTCTTGGTCTCCCATTGTCCCCAAAATGACCAAACTCCCTGGGCATCCACAACGCCTTCTTGAGGACTGAGTAGGTGCTCAGTAGGGCCTTCGTTCTGTCACTCATTCAATCCACAAACACGCAGGGAGCACATGGCTGGTGCAGGGGTAGCATGAGGCTACAGAGATTACACAAAATACACATGGCCCGTCTCTGGGCTCTCCTTCCAATGGGCCATTCAGCTCAGTTGGGTACAATGAAACCATAGAAGCCAAAAATCATGGGTTTGAAAGTATTAGCTCCTTTCAGAGAGATCCTAATAGGTGAGATTTGGACATGAGGCAATGGGAAGAAAAAGCATTTCAGGAAGCAGGAGCAACGTGGACAAGGGCATGATCTGTACAAACCCACCACCAGCATAGCGGGTGAGTCCCTCCCCTCAGCTGAGAATAAGGAAGAATAAAACCCAGCCCTTCCCTGGAGAAGCTTCCTGGCAGTTTTTCATAAGCAACTGAGGCGCATACCCTCACCACATGGACCGAGCATCATACTGAGTGTGAGCTTTGGTTTCAGGCCTGCACGACTTGCTTCACCCGGATCTGACCCTGGCCAGTGACTGGTAAGTGGGAAAGTTGCTGTACGCGAAGAAGAGAGAATGGGAGGGAAGAAGGTAGAATTTTCCTGAGGTGACATTGACTCTCCTGGGCTCCAGGATCTACTGCATCACGGATATTGACCCTGACCACCGGAAGCTCAGCCAGCTGGAGGCTGTGGTCCGATTCCTGACAGGGGAGGACCCGGATCTCGAGTGTAAGTGCCAGCCCCACCCACGGAGGATTTTCTTTTCTTTTTTCTCCTTTCCTTTCCTTTTTTTCAAAAATTTAACTACATACGAGTTTTAATATGATACTTATCAAAAATAATATAAAGTGAAATCGGAGAAAAGGTACACTAACCTTGATGGGAAAGGTCTTGATGTGTTTTTTTTAAGTGCCGAATTACTGACATTTTATTACATTAATTATCATTATCAACCTTTTTTTATTCAAGCATAATTAATACACAGTGCTCTATTAGTCTCAAGTGTGCCGTACAGTGATTCGGCAATTCTACTCATTACGCGGTGCTCATCACGATAAGCACCCTCTTAGTCCCTGTCACCTGTTTCCCCCATCCTCCCACCCACCCCCCCTCTGGTAACCATCAGTTTGTTCTCTGTAGTTAGGAGTCTGTTGTTTTTGTTTTGTTTTGTTTTGTTTTGGTCTGTCTCTTTGTTCTTTGTTTGTTTGTTTTGTTTCATAAGTTGCACCTGTGAGTGAAATCATATGGTGTTTGTCTTTCTTTGACTTATTTCACTTAGCATTATACTCTCTAGATCCATCCATGTTGTTGCAAATGGCAAGATTTCACTCTTTTTCATGGCTGAGCCACCGAGGAATTTACTCACTGCCAAGTAGCCTTATCCCTCAAATTCAACCCATGACTTAAAGAGAACAGGAAGATTTTCAAAGAAAAGGGCAGAACCAGTCTCACTCGGGGGCCAAGAGGTTGTCTGTGCTCCTGGCACTGTGACAGCATGGGTGTATCCCCATGTCAGGGACCCAGATCCCTTTGAACGTCTTTCATCCTGGCACTAGGAGAGTGGCACTAGGAGAGACACACAGTGTAAGGACCTCAGCCTGCCCATAGACCTGTCCCTACCACCACCCAGCAGAGGGCCCCCAAGCCAGTAACTGATGCTCTGTACCCCCAAAGTCCTCATCTTAGCAAAGGAGAGTCTTCCAGCAGATGGTGTCTTGTAGCCTGTGGCCTATGTTTTCCAGGGCCTCGTTCTCAGGCTAACCTTAAATTTCCCAACACAGAAGCAACTGATGAAATCAGCCACACTCTCAGTAGGGTCCCTCTTCTTCCTCTTCGGAAGAGAAGGGGTCCTTCTGACATATTAGTATCACCCCCAAGGAAGACCTTGCCTCCCATGCTGGCCCAACTCATTTGGGCATTCATTCATTCATTCCATCAGTAAATCTGTACTGAGCACATACTCTGGGCCAGGGCTGGTGTGGTCACTGAAGTGACAGAGATGACCCAAATGGATGAGGTCCTTACCCTCAGGGAGCTCATAATCTGGTGGAGAAACCACACCATAAAGAAGTAAGTATGTGTGTAAATGTAGGGATTCCAAACTATGGTAAGTACCGTGAATAGGACTCTGTGTGGAGTCCTGACTCTGTCAGACCCTGTTACTCATGTAGAGGATGAAAAAGAGCTGCCCATTGCCTTCACAGGCACAGGCACAGGATCGGCTTTGAGGGTGATAAAAATGTGGACATAGACAGAGGTGACAACTGCAATCATTGTCAATGTACTTAATGCCACTGATGTGTATGCTTTAAATTGGTAGATTTTGTTAAGTAGATTTCACCTCATAAAAGTAAATACTTTTTTAAAAAAGGAGAGAGGGAAAAGGACCACCCATGCAAAGAGTAGGGGGGAAGCATCCAGACCAAGGAACAGCATGCACGGAGGCTCTGAGGCAAATTCAAACTCACAGACCTGGCAAAAGGCCAGTGTGCTGGGAGGGAGATGACCAAGTTGCAAACTTTGAGAGGGCGCTGGGTCAGGACAAGGGCTAATGTCACGGGGGCAGGGGAGTTCTAACCTCACAGAATACAGGAACTGGGAAGAGCATTAGAAACCACTTAGACCTACTCACGTATTGTTTGGGATTGAACATGTGAAGGCTGAGAGAAGCAACATGACTTCCTCTAGCTCATATAGATGGTTCTATGAGTCCCAGACATGGACTTATGACGCACATCCCATCCCCTGAGGTCAGAGTTCCTCATAAGGGCAAATGACTGTGTTCATCGTCATGGAGGAAATAAGTTGTTTGGTCTCTTATTTTGCCCCCAGGTGATGAGGAGCTTGTGCGGGAGGTACTGCTCGACGCGGTGGTGACTGCCCCCATGGAGGCCTACTGGACAGCGCTGGCTCTCAACGCCTCTGAGTATGTCCAGGGCTGGGCGAGGGTTCTGAGAGGGGAAGCGCCCCCAGCTCCCAGGATTCCCTTGGCTGAGTCAGGGTCCCTCCCACTAGGTGGCTGGCAGCTCAGGAGACAACTGGGTCCAAGAGGAATATGTTGATGGTGGGAAGATGTTGGGGGAGTGAGATCTACCTTCACATGGCCCCAGTAAAGCAGGGACTTGGCATGGCTTCCGCACCCCACACATGCTGCTGCTCTCCCCTCTGGAAAAACACCAAGTGCATGGTCTCCCAGGCATAGGTCCAGATCCCCCACCCACACTACAGTAGCCCCATTCCAGGAACACCTCTCTGAGGCTGGGCTGTAGCTGTGGAAGCCCCTTCACCAAGTGCCCTGGTAAAAGCAGTTTGAGTAGATCAGGACCTGGTTTCCAGCAAGTAAGCTCAAGAAGCTATGAAGTAAAGACTTGGCCTTGGTCTTTCCCAGTGCGTTAGATTTCCTCACTTCCTTTGCTGATGTTTACCTAGTGCCATCATATTTAATGGACAGGTAGAAAGAAGAAATAAATGACTTGTGTGTGTATATGCACGGACATGCATGTTGGGAAGGTGAAAAACTAATGAGGTCAAGAATACAGTGGATGCCACCTTGTTCCTGAATAGGAAGATTCAACATTAACGTCATGAAGATGTCAAACTTCCCCAAGACACTCAAGTTAATTAATGCTAACCTACTGAAAACAACAGCATTTTATATGAAACAAGCACCTGTTTAAAAAAGCAAGACACAAAAAGCTGTGCACAGTGTGATACCATTTCTATAAAATGGAGGCAAAACAATATATCTGTACATGTGTATGTACAGATGGACTATCTTTGAAAGACCAAGTAGGAAAGAGTTCTCATTGGTTGCTTCTCAGTAGAAAAATGGGTAACTGAAACAGGGATGGAAGGGACACTTTTCACTGTATAAATTTTTGGTACAATTTTGAGCCAGGTGAATGTATTATCTCTACAAAATTAAATGAAACTGGAGAACAAAAAAAGAATGTAACAGGCCAAGCACTGTTCTGAGTATTTGGTGTATATTAACCCAGTGAGCCTCATAACCACCTTACTATATAGATACTATCGTTATCCCCACTTTACAGATGAGGAAACCAAGGCAGAATGAGATAGGCAACTTGCCCGAGGTCGTATGCCTCCCAAGTGGCAAAGCTGGAATCAAAACCTGGCAACCTGGTTCTGGGGTCTAGGGAATTGGATCATTGGTTTGGAGAGAAGGGGCATGATCTTCATCTTTCCAAGTTCTGAGATTAGCCAGAGACATTTTTAAAGTTGAGAAACACTGAAGAACAAATATTCTTAACCCAGGGGTATATTAGAAAAGAAGGCCTGGACGGGCGCCTGGCTGGCTCAGTGGGTTAAGCCTCTGCCTTCAACTCAGGTCAGGATCTCAGGTCCTGGGATCGAGTCCTGCATCGGGCTCTCTGCTCAGCAGGGAGCCTGCTTCCTCCTCTCTCTCCCTGCCTGCCTCCCTGCCTACTTGTGATCTCTGTCAAATAAATAAAATTTTTTAAAAAAAGAAGAAGAAGAAGAAAAGAAGGCTTGGAGAATTAATATAAAATGTCATATCAGTAATATAATGCCCTATCAATAATATCAATGCAGAAAAGATATTTGAACAAATAGTAATATCCATGCATGTTTTAAAAAACTAATCAATGAAATTAAAATTGACCGGGGCGCCTGGCTGGCTCAGTCGGTAGAGCATGCAACTCTTGATCTCAGGGTTGTAAGTTTGAGCCCCACGTTGGGTGTAGAGATTACTTATAAATAAAAATCTTCAAAAAAAATTTGACCTAAGCCTGAAAGTCAACATCTGAATGGGGCTAGAGGCTCTCTCAGCTAAAGATAGGACTAAGACAGGCATTCCCATACCCCTACGACTGTTTAAAGGTCAGAAGGTATCAGTCAGGGCAGCCGGACAAGAGAATGCACCTGGAAGCAGTGAGAAGTGGAAAAGATGAAGTAAATTATCTCTGTTTAAGAACGTCATAAGATTATATATCTGGAAGCTCCAAAAGAATTTATAGGAAAACTACTATAAACAATAAGAGAATTTAGTGAAGTAACAGGATATAATATGAACATTCAAAAATTAAAATCCTTTATCTATGCAAACAAAAACTAGATTAAAAAATGTCTTGTGAAAATATTCAAGAGGACAAAAAATAAAATGTAATGAAACACCTAGGTATAAACAATAAAATATGTCCTAAAACTTACACAAGAAGAATTATAATATACTCCTGGAAGACACAAAAGTTGACTTGAACAAATGAGGAGATATTCAGTGTCTTGGGGTAGGAAGAACCAGCATCACAAAGACATTAATCCTCTGTAAGTTAATTTATAAGTTTAATATAATCCCAATAAAAATATCATCAGGATTTTTCTGGATCCAGATAAATGGATTATAACGTTTATTTGGAAGAATAGTCAAAAAATCTCTGAAAAAGAAAAGCAACAAAGGAAGTTTGGTCCTACCAACATATTAAAACATATGGCAAAAATCTCTATAATTTAGAAAGCATAGTATTATCACACGAATAGAAAGGCAGACAAGGGGACAGAATAGAAAATCCAGAAATTCTTCTAAATGCATATGGAAAGACATGTCAGACCAGGGGAAAATGGACTCTTCAGTACGTGGTTTTGAGAGCCATATGGAGAAATGATAAAATTGTATTATTTCCTTACACCATACAACTGGATAAAGTCCAAATGACTCAGAGATTTAAATGTAAAAAAAAAAAAAGTGATACCATATAAGTACTAAAAAAAAAAAAAAAAAAGAGCCAATTGCTCTAAAATCTAGGAATTAGGAAACCTTTCCCAATTATGACTCAAAATTCAGAAGAAATAAAAGAATGACTGACAAATTTAACAGCATAAAAATATTTATTTGGCAAAAATAAAAACATGAGCAAAGTGAAAACAGAAATGACAAACCAGAAAAATGTTTGCAACTTATATAACAAAGAAAAGCTTACTATCCCTACATTATCGAAGAACTTCAAAAATACAGAAGTAAAAAACCCAATCACTTTGAAGGAAAAAGGACCAGAAATGTGGACAGTTCAGAGAATACATACAAATAGTCCTTAAATACATGTCTAGTTCATAATAAAAGGAGTGCAAATTAAAACTGCACCAAGTTTTAAATTAAATTAAATTAAATTAAAACTGTCACTCATCAGATTGATAACATCTAAGTTTGTTGCCAGTCAGGCTGGCAAGGCTGTGGGGAATCAGGCTTGTGTGTATTGTCAGTGGGTATACAAAATGTTTCAAAGCCTATGGAGGACAGTTTGATAATATCTAATAAATTACATACCCATTTACACTCTGACTCAGCAATACCATTTCTAAGAATGTATCCTTAAGATATACTATGAAAAATAGGAAAAGTTACACACATCAGCTTTTTGTTAGAGCTCCATTTATAACAGTGAAAGATAGAAATAACCTAAATCCATCAGTAGGAGCCTCGTTAAATAAACCATGGTAGACCCACATTGTGGAATACTATGTAACTGTTAAAAAGGACAAATCTACATACTGCAGTGGAATGGTCTTACCAATGGAGAAAAGTATATATAATACCCCTACTATTTATTTAAAAAGAGGAGAAGCAAGTATATTTTCATAGTTACTTACACATATATGAACATAGATGCATGTATATGTATACATACGTGCACCTATATTTTTTAATGAAACAATAAACAAGAAAACAAAAAAAATTATTTTAGGCAGAATGAAAGAACAGGGATAGAGACAGAGATAGGCTTATGAATATGCTTTATTTTACATATTTGACTTTGGAACCATGTAAATGCTTTATATCATTATAAAACAAGATTAGATTTTTTAAATAAGCTCTAAAAATTTGAAGACAAATGAAACAAACATAGTTGTGTATCAAGTTCATGACATAACGATGTAAATTCTTTCAAGGGCCTTGAAAACACAGAACCATAAACAATAAATAAATAAAATCTTAAACGGTGTTCAATAACCACATTGCTAGAAACAATATTGGCACTATTATTCTCAAACTATATAGATGAATAGAACAAATAGTATTATGTTAATGTCATTAGGAGCCAACGTTTTCAGCAAATAAAAAAAGATGCAAATGTTTTAGATCAAAGAAATTAAGATGTGCTACTGAATATCAATTGGAAATATCAATGAATTTGTGATGTGTTTTCCCTGAAAGAACAAGAAGGATATCCTGGCCCTGTCCATGGAGAAGATCAACCTCAGTGAGCACCCCAGAGTTGGATTGTGGACTTTCAATGTGCATATTAAGAAGTCCTCATTAAAATGAGTCAGCAACCCTTGGAGAAATGACTGATTTCAGGACAGGGGCAGAACTGTAAAACATGAGCCGGGAGCATCTTGTCATATCCAGAAGAAGTTACTAAAGACTATCATGACATTGTGCTGGGGGACCCCAGAACCAACCTGAAGTGGCTTTCACTAGTCAAAGGGGGGACAATTAGAGTAACAAAAGTAATGACAACTTCAATGGATTAAAACATATTTAATGTGTTTAAATACTGTGTTCATAATGGTACTGAGGAGGGAAAAAAAGCTTTTTAGTCATCTTCAGAAAATGTTAAGAAACAAACTCATTATTCTAAAAACTGGTGAACAAACAGAGATTCAATTATTTATCCTGGCTCTCCTATACAAGTTTGCATCTCAGGATAGGAAATATTGATGAGGAGAAGTTTATCTTTATATGAGTATTTCAGATACAAGCAAAATAAGGAAGAAATTAAGGAATATCCCTAATTGGCCACCTCTAGTCAATCAGATAGTGTGTGCCTTGTGACCAAGAACACACCACCTATAATAACTCAAACCTCTATCAAGCCAGTAAGTCTAACTGCTAGCTTGTAAGAAATACAGGGGTCAAGAGAGCATGCTAATTTACGCCACAACATCATGATCGGCTAAACCCAGAATGCAGAAACACTATGGAACAAATGACCTATTTCAGCGAATAAATTGCAAGGGAAAGAGAAGGGACAGAGAGAGGAGAAAGAAAGGCTGAAAGTGAATAAAGATGACTGCTAATAGGTGTGGGTTCCTTCTGGGGATGATGAAAATGTTCTAAAATTGACTGGTGATGGCCACACAACTCTGTAAATATACTAAAAACCATTCAATTGTACATTTTAAATGGATGAACTGTATGGCGAGTAGATTATAGTTCAATAAATGTAAATTTCTATTTTCTAGATCTAGATAGATGAGAGAGAGAGGAAAGAAAAGAGGCACATGAACTTGTGGACCCTAGTCAGATTCTGATTCAAATAAGCTAAAAAAAAGATTCTGGATTCCTGGATTATCTGCTGCAACTAAGGAATGGAGGGGTGGGTTTGGTTGTGATAATGGCAAGAATAAAGGATTTTTTTAATTCCTTATATTTTAATGATAGAAATTAAAATATTCACCAATGAAATGATATCTGAGACTTGCTTCAAAATAATCTAGTTGAGAGGTTGGGGACGCTGTAGATGAAACAAGATTGGCATGGGCTGGTAATTGTTGCAGCTGACCAATGGGTACAGGAGTCTTATTAGACTATCTCTACTACTTTTGAATAAAGAATTGCATCAGAAGTGCCTGGGTGCTGCAGTTGGTTAAGTGTCCAACTCTTGGTTTTGGCTCAGGTGGTGATCTCATGGTTGTGAGATTGAGTCCTGCATCCAGTTCTGTGCTCAGTGCAGTTTGCTTAAGACTCTTCCGCTCGGGTGTCTGGGTAGCTCAGTGGGTTAAGCTGCTGCCTTCAGCTCAGGTCATGATCTCAGGGTCCTGGGATCAAGTCCCGCATCGGGCTTTCTGCTCAGCTTAGAGCCTGCTTCCCTTCCTCTCTCTCTGCCTGCCTCTCTTGTGATTTCTGTCAAATAAATAAACAAAATTAAAAAAAAAAAAAGACTCTCCCGCTCATTCTCAATCTCTCTCTCTCTCTCTCTCTCTCTCTCAGATAAATATTTTTTTTAGTTGCCTCAGAAAACTTTTTAGAGAAAGTCACTTGGGCACCAACTCCAGAAATTCTTGTTTCTACAATATCGGAGGGGGGGGCAGGCAGGCCCTGTCTGCATTTCCAGATCCGTTCCTCAATGGTTTTCCAGAATGTAGATCAAGTGCTTTAATCCAGCTCCAGGTGCCATCAGTTGAATGTCACATGGTACAGCCTTCTTCACAGAATCCCAGTAGAGAATCCCCAATACCCATACAGCTGAGCCTTGATTAAAAAAAAAAAAAAAATACTTCCCCTTGGCAATGCTTTGGGCATTGCCTACCTTCTACACTCACTAAAACCACTGATCTAGGTACTTTGAGAAATTGGGTAATAATCTGTAGCAAATTGGGCAAGGGGCAAGAATATTAATAAAGTTAGAAGTAATTAAATAAAAGCTACACATAACAAGCCCACAGCTGATGTCATATTCTATGATGAAAAGCTGAAAGTTCTTCCTCTAAGATCAGGAACAAAGTAAGGATGTCCATTCTCACCATTGTTATTCCACATAATAGTGGAAGTCCTAGTCACAGCAATTAAGCAAGAAAAAGAATAAAATGAAAAGGCAGCCTACAAAATGGGAGAAAGTATTTGCAAATCATATCTGATAAGAAGCTAATATGCAAAATATGTTAAAAACAAACAAACAAAAAAACAAAAAACCTCACAGAACTCAAGGGCAACAAAATGATCTGATTTTTTTAAAAGGACAGAGGAACTGAAAAGACATTTTTCCAGAGGAGACCTACAAATGCCCAACAGATGCATGAAAAAGTTCTCAGCATCAGTAATCATCAGGGAAACACAAACCAAAATCACAGCGAGGCATCACCTCACATGTTAGAATGTTACCCAAAGGACAAGAGACAGCAAGTATTGGTGAGGATGTGGAGCAAAGGTAAACCTGTGCACTGTTGGTGGGAATGTGAATTGGTGGTGCGGCCACTATGAACGATAGTTTGGAGCTTCCTCAAAAAGTTCAAAAGAGAACTACCATACGGTCCAACGATCTCACTTCTCATTACTTATCCACAGGAAATGAAACCATTATCTTAAAGAGATATTTACACACCTATGTTCACTGCAGCATGATTTACAATAGCCAAGATATGAAAACAACATGTCATCAATGGAGGAATGGACAAAGAGGATGTAACTTATATATATTATAAAGGATGTAATATATTACATATATATATGCAATGAAGTATTATTCAGCCACGAGGAAGGAAATCCTGCCGTTTCTGACAACCTAGATGAACCTGGACGGCATTATGCTAAGAGAGACAAGCCAGACAGAGAAGACAAACACTACATGGCATCACCTATATGTAGAATCTAGAAAAGAAGAAAATTTAGAAAGTCAAACTCATAGAAACAGAGAGAGAAGAGTGATTGCTGTGGAAAGACAGGTCAGCACAGTCTTTCAGCTACAAGAGGAAGAAGACCTGAGGGTCTAATAAAACATGGTGACTGTAATTGATAACATTGTATTATATATTTATATAATATATATATATAATATATTGTATTATATAATTGAAATTAGCTGTGAGTAGAACTTAAATATCCTCAACCTCCAAAAAGAGATAGATACCTCAATATAATGATGTGTTATTTAACTAGATGGGAGGAACCCTTTCACAGTATACACATATATCAAATAATCATAATGAACACTTAAAAATCTTACAATTTTATGTCAATTTTATCTCAAAAAACCTCAAGTCTTTAAAAGAAGAAGAAGAAGAAGTGATGATGCCCACACCGGTGCCATCATCGTGGAAATATGGCTTTGGGACCATGAGAAATATTAATTACACTCCAGCTAGCTAATGGATTTTCTTTCTCCAATACTGCTGGCAAGGTTATAAAGTCCACCGGGTTCACATGGGTGGGTGAAGACCGTGCCTGCTCCTCCTCCTTTTCCATTTTAATAATAAGTTAAACACGTGAAAACGGTTTTAAAACCGTGATGTGTCCTGTGTCAGTCATAAGAAGTTCCCATTCCGAGGTCACAAACAACATCTTTTTTCCTGAATTCCTCCTGTCTTTCAGAGCCAACTCCCCTAAAACCTGCATGGACAAATTAGGAGCCCCCCCCCCAAAAAAAAGGCAGAAAGGCAGAGGCCCAGGGAAACCCATTAACAAGGGGAGGGGCTGCCCAGGGGAGCCGGGTCTACCAGATATAACAAAAGGATGCTCACAGCGGATGGCAGTGTGTGTGTGTCTGTGTGTGTGTTTGTAACCCTCTGAGCATCCATTCTGCCTGCCCCCTGCCCCCTACCCCAGGAAGGTCAAGCCAGGCACTAGCAGAGACGTGCAGGTCTTCCCCGCCTCCCGGTGCCCCCTTTCCTAGACCTGTTGCCTGGTAATGACATTCGCTCTTCCGCCTCACAGTGAGTCCGAGCAAGTGGTGGACATGGCCTTCCTGGGCACCCGCGCCGGCCTCCTCAGAAGCACCTTGTTTGTGGGCTCCGAGAAGGTCTCCGACAAGTGAGTCATGCGGGGCAACCCCGGGAGAGGGATCCCTCCAGGGTGTTCCTGCGGCATGAAGGCAGGCAGACTCTCAGAGGCCAGAAGCACACGGAAGGTGGAAGGTGGTGGTTTGTAGATTGGGAGTCAGAAGAGTAACCCTTCCACCAGGATTAGATGCATCCTGGAGTTGTCCCCAGGAGAGGAGGGACAGTGGCCCAGTCAGGCAAGAAAGTGGCTGGGGACACTGATGTTGGAAGTTAATCACTTCCACAAGAGGAAACCCAGAAGTTGTTTTCCCCCTTGGGACAGTCTGTATGTGACAAGCAAAATCATCTGGCTGTGTCCCCTCCTTTATTAACAACTTACATATCCCCTAAGCCAGCAATTCTCAACTGGGGGTGATTTTCCCCCAACCCCACCCCAGGGACATTTGTCAATGTGTGCAGACATTTTTTGTTGTCACAGCTCGGGGATGGGGGTTTGCCATGAGCATCTAGTGGGCCGACACCAGGGATGGTGTTAAACACCCTCACAACCGTTGTGTGGCCCAAAATGTCAATAGCATTGAAGCTGAGAGAACCTGCTCCCAGCAAAGCCTGGATTCTGGGAGACCAGCTGGCCGGGTGTCCTCCCCACCAAGTACTGCAGCAAAGGGAGGACAGGAGCCAGAGAAGGAGGCCAGGTGAGGGTTGGGAGAGCAGAGCAACCTGCCGCTCGAAAACCAGGAGACTCAAATGGGCAGAAGTCAGCAGGTCTTTGGAAGAGAATGGCCAAGGGAGCACCCTGTGGTCCTTGCCTCTCACCCACTCCCTGCTCCTCTCACTGAATCCAAGCACACCCAGCCATCTACGAGCTTCTTCCAGGACTCTGACAGATCCACACTTGCTAAAAAGCTAAGGCGTTCTAGGAGAACAAATCAAGTTGCTTTACCCTCTGCCCATATCCCCTTACTCCCAGAGAGGTGAACAGAAGAGAGCCCTCTGCCTCTCTAACCCTTACCATGGTCCAGTTAGAGACATAGCAAATGACTCAGTGGACCAAATCTAGTGGGTAAATTTTAGATTCAAAGGCCTTGAACAACATGGGGAACTGACCTCCCCACAGTCACTACCCAGCTGGCCCCCGACTCATACCTCCTCCTCCCCTTAAATTTCCACTCCCACTCAGAAAATTGCATACCCATGTCATTGTCTGGTCAAAGTTGTACAGGGTGAACCACACCAGGCAGTATGAAGGGGGTAAGGCGTCCTCGGCCATCCCCTGCACCCTCTGAAAGGCTTCGAAGAATGGAAGAGAAAAATCTTAATACAAAGAGACCCTCCTGGGTCACAAAAGCAGCCACCATGAATGGCCAAACAGGGGCCACCAACTCCAGAGGGCTCCCTTCACCTAGACCATGGCATGACTGGCGAGCTCAGGCAACAAGGCAGGTAGCTTCTGGAATACATAAGAGGACCACTCTTAAAATCAAACTTCAATTAACTACCTTGTGGGTTATCCACAGTGTCTTTTTTTAATCCACGAACCAGCTTCTCCCTGCCTCCCACTCTGCTTCTGGACCAGCACTCCCTTCTGCTGGCTGCTGTGTGTTCAGGGAATGCAAAACCATAATTAGCAAGGTAAAGCTGCTCAAGAAAAAGATAACTCATCATACATTCTAAACCCTAGAGGCAATGACTTTTGAAGTAACCATTTTGGGGGAATTTATGCCCTTCTATTAGTGCAGTGATAGAATTCACCATGCAATTTCCCCATTCAGACATGCCAATTAGCCAGACAAAAAGAAATTAGGGTATACCCAAAAGAAACAAAACCCTGCAGGCAAAGGAGTTTTCGTTTAACCAAAAAAGTCCCCTTTCACAATGCAGGCGCTCTACCTCTTCTAACATGCCATCAGGTGCAACAACATTTGGTTCTGGAAAAGGCAGGAATTGCTGGGGAACATCGTCTGGGGTAAAATCAGTCCCGCGGTCAATATTTTCTACCTGCAACTCTGCTAAAGCAGAGATGAATCTCTCTTTTGGCCCAGCCAGGATGACCCTGTGTGGAAAAAAGAGAAGGGGACAAGCATGTTCCCAGATCTGTGGGGAGGTACCAAATCTTTGTCTTTGCAGAAAGTTCTTGACTCCTGAGGATGAGGCCAGTGTGTTCACTTTGGACGGCTTCCCCCTGTGGTACCGCCAGGCCGCCGAGCAGCCTGCGGGCAGCTTTGTCTTCAATCTCCGATCCGCAGAGGGAGCAGGTAAGCCGTAGCCCTGTGCTCCTGGACCCAGCTGGGACTAGGGCTTGCCTCCTCCCGCTGCTCTTGGTGGGAAACAGAAGCAGATATGGAACAGAATGTCAACGCCTCTGGGTTCCTTCCCAGCCCTCCCTCCTGACACATGTTAGCGCCTTGAGAAAGCTTGCTCATGTTTTACCACACTATTGATCTCTGCCCTGAATATAGGACAGATCATTTTATCCCCTAGCCAGCAACCAAAGTTAAAAATCCAGCATGGCACAAAGGAAAGAGATTTGCCCCAAAAGTCAAAAAGAGCTGGATTCTAGCCCAGATTCCAAGTGGGAGCATATTGGAAGAGTTGATCTTTAAGATTTTTCTGTTTCTAAACATCTGAGTATCTTCGAAAGCTCCTCAGATGAAAGTAACAGACTTCATTCCATCAGGGGACCACTGTACTTACCAGGTTCACTGCCCCATCGCACTTCTTCCCAGAAAAAGCTACCTGGTCTCCACTCCCTTATGGTCTCCCAGGAGCTGCAATATTGAGCCCCGCATCTTCTCCTCAGGACCTCCCATAATAAAGGATGCTCGCTGGCTGGCAGGCCACAGGCGTGGGGGAGGAGGGCTTGAGTGGGGAGGAAGCAGGGCAGCCAAGTTTGGACCAAGCCACAAAATCCCTACTAGTCCAAGGCTCAGGAAGGGTTTCTGAGCTGTCGGCACCCAACTCCAAGCCCCAGCCCCCACTCTGAAAAACAGCCCCCATAAAGAAAAATTAAGTGACTCTAACAGAGTACAAGAAAATTGAGAAATGTTTAGAACAGAAAGGGACTTGGAAGATACATAGCTTCACCCTCTTAATTTACACTTGAAGAGACTACGGCCCAGAGAGGTGGAGGGACACATCCCAGGGCCTAAGAGTTTGTAACAAAACAGGCCGTCCACTGGGGGGAACTGACCCCAGAACAGTGGATTAAGAGAGCCTAGGAATATCTGTGCCCAGGACAGAGTGAGCAGAGGTGGTGGGGGGGGAGGGAGGAGAGGGAGAGGAAGAGGACAAGGAGGAGAGGGGAAGAGAGGAAAGAGGGGGAAGAAGAGGAGGAAGAGGAGTGGGGGATGGGGGGAGAAGGAGGAGAAGGAAGGGAGGGGGAAAGTGGACTCCCAGCTGGGAGTCAAGTGGAATGGAGTGTACTTCCCCTACGAGATGCCCTTCCTCCCAAACCCTCCAACCACCACTTTCACCAAAACCATCCTCCAACTTCCTGATGGAGAAGTGCCCTAAACTGACAGCTGGAGGAGATCCGGACTCCCAGGGGCTTTTCCTGGGGCAGCAGGCAGCAAGGAGGAGGGCCCCCTCTATGCCCTCTTGATGCCTTCTTCACTTTGTGCCTAAGCCCACATCTCCATCCTATGCCTGTTCCCCCCACCAAATCCATCGCTAATATGTTTTACAAAACGTTCCAGAGCCTACAACTCACATAATCTCCACAACCCTGTAAGTGTTGTTATTATTTCTCTTCTTACACAGGAAAAGTCTGAGGCTCGGAGAGGTTCTGTGACTTGCCCAGGAACACATAGCTATGGGACCACAGAGCCAGGCCAAACCCAAGTTCTGCCCACCAAAGCCCAGGCTCTTTTCCTGCCCTAAGTATGAGGCAGGAAGGGGAAGAGGAAGTGAGTGCTGTTTGTCCCAGTGAAAGCCCACAAAGAAGCCTTCCAAAGCCAAGGTGATGGGCTCCTCACCACATAGTCCCCCAGAGCCAGAAAGTGGCAGCTCTTTCTTCATGTCACCTTCTAGAGTGGCATCAAGGGCTCCCCCAGGAGGGCTCCCACCTACAGGGTCCTGGGGTTGTTCTCTGGGGTATAGCCCCGTCCCCTGCCCCCAGCCCATGGTGAGGGCTCCCTCCTACCTGCATTGTCACTGGGCCCATGCCTGAAGGCTGCTGGGGTTGCTTTTTGTGGCGGTGAGGTAGGAGGGCGGTGGGTGGGGAACTAAGCCGCAAGGAGAAGAGAGGGAAGCTGGCAACCCAAAAGGGGGGACGGTCGAGTAGAGAGGCAGGCGCTTGCTCTCTTTTCACACCCTCGCCTGCTGCTTTAGCTCCTGCCTGTGCCTGAAGACACGTGGGCACCTCTGCACACTCCCCTTCTCCCCCAAGGAAGGAAACAACAGCAGCTTCATTTTAATGGGGGGCGGGCACCCGGAAGAGTCAGAGGAGCCGCCTCCAGGGTGAATGGAGGCTTCCCTCCGCCTCTCCAGGCTGACTCTGTTGCCTTTTGCCTGGGGCCTGGTGGGCTAAGTCCTGCCCACGTGGAACTGTCTTTTGCAACCAGAGCCTGAGAAATCTGCCAGCACGGAGCCCAGGTGCCTCAGGCCTGTCCCTCCTGCCTCCAGACATTTCTAGAAGCAAGGGGAGGAAGCTGACTTCTGTGTTTATTGAGGCTTTATCATGGCAGATTCCTAGAATCAAGGATAATACTCCATATTGTAAGTTTCTAGAATCAGAGTAATTATGGATTTCTGTGAGATATTGGATTATAGCAAGGTATGACGAATGATCTTAGCAAAATAGATACGAGAAAGCATAATTTAAGTTCCATGACAACAGACGATCTCCACATAAGCTTCTCATGACCTATTTGTTTCAAGCAACATTTGATATAAAGAACAAGACAGTACTTGATAAAAATTTTGCCCCTTTGTTGAGAATTTTAGTTATAGAACTTGGCCTGTAGACAAGAATGCTTTGAAAAGGGGTACCTGGGGGGCTCAGCCGGTTAAGCATCTGCCTTTGGCTCAGGTCATGATTCCAGGGTCCTGGGATGGAGTCCTGCATCGAGACTCAGCAGGGAGCTTCTCTCTCCCTCTGCCCCTCCCTTCCCCCTTGTGCCCCAACCCCCTGCAAATAAATAAATAAAAATAAAATTTTAAAAACAACAAAAAGAATGCTTTGAAAAGTGAAGCCATGTCCCTGGACTGATAAAGATTAAAAAGCCCAAGGTCACACACTAGCCCAGACCACCGCTGAGCCAGATATCTCTGTTTTCATGTCGAGCCAACATAGCCACCTAAGTTCTGTCCCTATGGTGGCCTGATTCTCCTAAAAGAGGGGATGCAGAGCAGCTCAAAGCAAGCTCCTTGCCCTTGAAGTGGCTGGCAGTGTCCCAGAAGGGCAGTCACCATCTGTAACACCAGTGAAAGGCACGGCTTGAGAACAGGGTGGTGGTGGCAGGCCGGCCCCCAGCGACCAGGATGTACGGAGTGCCCCACCAGACTTCTGTGTCTGCGCAGCCTTGGCCCCGGGCCTCCAGGGAGACTGTCAGTATCACCCTGACTCATGTGACTGATGAAGGACAGCCCAGGATCAGCCACCACGAGTCCTGGAATGCAGCCTATCCTTCGGCTAGGAAGAATCATTTGACCCAACGCGAATCTTCCGGATGGAACATGCGCGGAGAGGATGGGTCACAGCAGGGTCCCTGAGCTCAACGGAAGCAGACAGTTGCTGCCCCAAGACAGTGCGAACCCACAGTGTTCAAGAGACATGGCATTGTCCAGGCCTCTGGGGGCCCTAATGTATTTATCTGGCAGGTTCAGGTCTGCATGGGGAGGGGGCAGTACCTGACACACGGAGAAGATCCGCAAAGACCAGTGGGGGACAGTTGCAGATCCACCGCAGCAGGGGTGACGCCAACACCACCCCCCCCCCACTTATTCAAGAAATGTCCTCTCCAGGGATTCACAGTGTGCTCTCAGCTTCCCCACCCACTAACCAACCCCTGGCTCTTCCCCGGGCACTGAGAAAGTGACTTGGCAATTTTTGTTTCCCCAGAAAGTACAGGCCAGCCCATGGTAGTGACAGCCAGCACAGCTGTGGCCGTGACCGTGGACAAGAAGACAGCCATCACTGCAGGTAGGAGCTGCTCTCTGCACCACGGCAGTCAGGAGCGTTGTGAGTCAAGGTCAGGAATAAGACACACATAAAAATAGCAGGAGGACCCTGCCTGTGGCTGGCAAGGGTCACAGCCCTCCAGCCAGAGGTTTTTCCCAGCTGAATCGTGTGACTGCGGGAGAAAGGAGCCTTCCCAAGCCATGTCGTTTATAAAACCGTAAGTCCTGAGATCCAAAAGAATTTATGAAGTCAGTCAGATGAAGCTCAGACAGCTTAAGAGATTTGCTCCAGGTCACCCGGAACAGAGACTACAACCAGGACCTCTGCTTCCCTCTCCCGTCACCCCAGATGTAGAACGCCACAGTGCACATAGCCGGCCCGGTGACTCAGACCGTAAGGATGAGCTGGGGACGTGTGTTCAGTGTGTGCCAGGCACCACAGAGACCACATCCTGTGCTCACCTCATCTGGCCCTCAGGGAGAAATGGGTACTTTGGGTTCTGTTTTACAGATAAGGAAACCGAGACAAAAATTCTTTGCCCAAAGTCACACAGCTAATAATGAATGAAGCTAGAATTTGAGCTCAGGTGGCCTTTCTTTAAGATCCAGCTTCCTAACCCGTGTTGCCATTGGCCTCAAACGTGATGAGAGCGCCCAGTGACCCTCCCAAGCTGCCCAGACTCGGTGGTTTCTCAGTGCCTAAAGAGTTCTTTGCGCCCAGGCCTCCTCACCGGAGTACAGTCAGGCCTGCCTGGTGAAGTCCTCCTTAGCCGGGCTTCAGTCCCCGTGTCTCGGCCCCAGCTGCGTTCTGCAAAGCTGTGCAGTTCAGTGGGCACTCATGCATCGGCAATCACGGGTCCCGTTCTGCTTCCCTGGGGGCCCTGAGCCGCATGGAAGGGTTCTCCAGCTGGGGGGCGGGGGTGAGCCTTGTCCCCTCAGGCTGGGTTCAAGGCAAAGGAAGTAGGAGGAGCAGGCTGTGGTCCAGCCGAGATCCTCCAACCCTGACTTTCCACCAGAGAAAACACCTGCTCCACGGGCGCCTTCAGGAGGCACTGCTCCAGCATTCAGGAGGGGACTTGTGCCATCTCAGCTGCCTTTTTAAACTCAGGCCACAGTGGGCTAACTCCAGACTCATTGCTAGGCCAAAACTGGACCCAAACTTGTCTCCCTCGAGCCTGTTCGCCAGTCCCATCCGAGTGTCCCTGTCCTGCTCCCTCCGTGCTGTGGACCCTCTCAGCAACCCCTCCCGCCCCCATACCCAGCATACTTGAGAGTCTAGGAACCAGAGGGGACTCGGGGTCAGGCACTGGCTGCACTCTCCGGCACTCTCCAATTATTTGATATCATTTTTAACTCAGAGCTGAATTAGAGCCTCCAGGGGTTGCCATAGAAACCGTGTCCTGGTGCCTCTGGTTTAACTCACTGCAGACAATGGCTCTGAGGCTCTGGGGTGTGTGGATACGATAGGAAAAGAGTGAGGTACTAGAGGCCTTATGCTTCAGCTTCTGTGTGTGTAGAAGGGGAAGGCGGGGTGTGTCCTTTTGTAATTTCCCCTCCGTGGACTATGGCTTAACCTCCTTGATACTGGAGCCAGACGGGCCTATATCTCAAAGCAAGAGAGGTGGCTGGTGTGCTGTCCTGTCAGTTTCATCCCTTGGAAGCCGGTGGCACTGTGTGCGTAGAGGGCTTCTGGACTGGGCGAGCACTGGCGGCTGAAAAGCGAGCTGCAGGGGTGAGGTTGTGCACTGAGCAAGGGGAGAAGGCAGGAGAAGGGCGCTCAGCCCAGCTACAGGGGCCAGCCACATGCCAGATGTGTGTGTCATGCTACAGGTTCCTCCAGGAGGGCAGCTGAATGGGGAGGGGTCCTTTTAAGCTCTAAGCAGGTGATTTACCAACAGTTTATGCAGAATTTCTAGGACTCTAACTTCTTGACCAGGATCCGTTTTCAATTTCCCATACCCTGCAGACCTAGTGGGGAGTACTGCCCAGCATAATGACGGTGGCATCATAACCTGCAAGTGTGTTCCTCTAGTATGTGGCGTGCAATACACTTGTGCCCCTGTCCCAAGACCTTCAGTGCAGAGCCTGCTCTCTGGGGGTCCACAAGTCCACAAGGAGACCCTCTGAGGGTCTCAGGGTCTGCCTCCTTGCGATTGGACCTGGACATCCACACTCAGAACACTGACGTGTACAACACACCTATGCTTTACCCAGGTCTATGCCGGGCTGCTGAGGGACCCTGGCCCCTGCTTCTGCAATGGGCCTGGGGAAGACTCTTAGGTCTGCTATGCCTGTTAGGGCGGCACCCCACAGGTTCTCACAGTCTCTGAAAGGTAAAGCAGCCCAGCTCTCCTAGGAGTCCAGCTGAACCCCAGGAAAGGGACGTGGAGGGCCCACTTCTCCCTAAGGCTTGCTCCTGCCTCACTGGGATGTCATCCAGAGGAAAGCGCCTAGGAAGGAGAAAATTCCTTCTTGGTCTCTGAAAGCTAATGAACCATAGAGCCCGGGCGCAGTCAGCCAGAGGCCAGTCCAGGCCTGGAAGTGAGTCACCCTGGCTTGGGGCAGGCAAACAACCACCCAGACCTTGTTCTCTGACCCATCTCCTCTCTTGGCCTCCCCAGCCCCGGCCCTCCAATTCATAATTCTGAGACCCCACCTGCTGAGCCTTGCAAGGATCATATCTGTCAGTGCAGAAGGTCATTTTCCTGTCCCTGAAGCTAGTCTTAAAGGTGCAAGAGGAATGTAAGCGAAATAGGGTTTCTCCTTCACGTTAGCAACACCCCCGATCTCACCAAGGCTAATGAAACGGCATCAACAGCTTCTAGGGAGCCTTCCCCAGCCTCCCCTTACACAGCAGGTCCTCTGGGCAAACGCACGCCTTCCTGCCACAACGGCTGCTCTGTCGATGACCAGGGCAGATTGGCTCGAGCCAGAGCAGTGACAGATCTCTAGCCCTCCTTCACTCCCCAGTGCTGCATGGTGGAAGCAGCCTGAGGCTCACAAATTCAGAGCGCCAGGCCAGCCCACAGGCCACCTGCCTCACTCAGCTACAGACCCCGTTCTGATCCAGAGCTCCGCATGGACACCTCTCCTGGTGCTGCCCCCAGGCGAGGCCTCAGGCAGGAGTTTCCCATCTTTCTTATGGAGCTCTGGACATTAGGGTGAGGTCCTGCAGTGCTTCTTGCCGCTGCCTGGGGAGACAAGGGGGCAGGAAGACCCTCTCCCAGTGCCCGCATGCCCTCCCCACCCAAGGAAACCAGGAGGTACATAGGAAAATACAGTCTTTATTGTTCTTCTGAAACAACGAACCAGAAATATAATTTTGCCTTTAAAAATCTTCTGTCTCAAGCTGAAGATACCACCACTGACAATACCCACCCCTCCCCTCCTTTTCCTTTAGAAAATTCCTAGATCCGGTATCAGCTGGAAAGCCAAAAGAAGGAAGACTATGCCCCCAGCCCCAGGGAGGCCCCCTGCACTGAGATCCACCCCCACGATGTTCAAAGGCATTCCCTGCCCCCCCCCAGCCCCCCACACCTACCACGATCCTCTATAAGATGAAAGGATGGGGGGGTGTGCAAGGCAAAGTGGACCTGCCCTGTCCCTCCTCAGACTCTTGGTCTCCATGTTCTGGAGTCCTCTTCTGGGGCCACAAGCAAGACCCCCTGTTAGAGCCTGAAACCAGCCTGATGCCTCCCCACTCTCCGTGGGAAAACAGGTGCAAGACCCCCTGTTAGAGCCTGAAACCAGCCTGATGCCTCCCCATTCTCCGTGGGAAAACAGGTGTCCAGCAGGGGGAGACCTAGTACTCACCTGTGATCAGACTCACAGGGATAGGGCCAACCTACACACGGGGACTCTGCCCCGCAAAGCCTCGCACAGCAGCACAGCTGTCTCCTCCCTTGCCGCCCCTTCGGTGTAGGCTGCAGGTAACAAACAGGACCCCGGCCCATGCTCTGGTTTGGAGCCCAGCCCAGGTGCAATTAAAGACTCCAGGAAGACAGACTGAGCACACAAAACCCTGGGGAAAGAACCCCAACCCTGCAGCCTCTGGGCAGAACCTGCAGCCCTCTCCCTGCCCCTGGGGCCTGCTGGGGGTCCGCCCTGGCACCGAGCTTATGCGAAGGCCGTCTGCATTCCCAAGATGCCACCAGTCATGACCCAGTCCCCACCCCGAGGTCCCAGGCCCGGAGCTGCTGAAGATGGAGGGGTGAGGGGTACAGAGCAATGGTTCTTGGGCTGCAGGCTATAGGAGTGGAATTGGTGGGTATCCCCTTGGGGCCTGGCAGTGATGATGTCCTTAGACAGCGCTGAAGAAATGCCCAGTGGGATGGGTCTGGGCTCTCTGGAGGCTGCCATCCACACATGCTGCAGCGTCAAGGCCTCTGGGCCGGTGTCCCTGGAAAACCCAGCAGGAGAGGTGTGAGAGGTTACCATGGTGACAGGAAGGCTCAGCCAGCAGCACCACTCTGGCCCACTTCAGAGACTCTCAAAGGAATCCTTGTGTTGTCGGTGTGGGCTTCTCCCCCCTGTTGACTCGAGAAGGTTGCCGTAAGCAAGCGAAAGGTTCTGTGGCCTGATGGCCAGAGACACAAGGGGGAAACAGGTCACTGCTCCCTAAGTTCTCATGACCTCTATCTCCGTGTGATTCTGTGTGTGTGTGAGACAGAGAGAGACGGACAGACAGAGAAAGAGAGAGATCTCCAGTCGGTGTTACTGCACTGGTGACCTCGGGTATGTGTGAGAGGGCAGGAGTGAGGCTGGGAACAGTGGGGCTGGTGTGGCCTGTAGCAGACAGGGGCCACGATGGCTCCAGCCAAGAGAGTGTGTCATAAGTGCTGGGTCCAGATGCCGGGGTTGATGTGATCGTACATTAGAGCTGGCAGTTGAAAGCTGGACTCAACTTGGACACTGAAGGGCAGCTGAGAGTATCTTCTTGGCTTAGAAGGGGGTCACGGGAATTGACCCCTTAGGCCCCTCATCCCCTCCTCCCCACACCTATGGGCCAAAGGGGAGAGGCACCCAGCTGCGATTGCCCCAGGGCAGGAAGGACAGCAGGGGAACCCTGAGTCCAGAAGCCTGCACTTGCACACAGAGCCATAGCCAGAAGCTTAAGGAGATCCCCAGCTGTTCAGAGACTTGGTGACCCCGGGAGGGGCATGAGCAGGAGCCTCGAGCACAAGGGCAGCTTCCGCAGAGACTTGGAAGTTCATGGAGACCCCTACACCGTGCCTTGCTCTCTGGAGGGCTGGGGGCACCAGTGGAGGTGGAGGGAAGGGCCAGCCCTTACGGAAGGGATCCCCCACGTGCTCTCCCTGCCCTTCCTACCTAGGCCAGTGGGGCAGGGCTCTCATGCCACAGAAGAGATCTGCTTCTGGTCTTCGTGCTCACCCTCCGGGTCCCCCATGAGGGGCTGCCGCTTCTTGAGCTCCCGGTGGTACTTGGCCATGAGGGAGGCGTAGATGCAGCCGTAGGCAGCAGCCACCACCATCATGATGCAGACGATGCCGCAGACCACCCCCGCGATGATCACGGTGCCGATGGCCCGCCTCACGCTCACCGGCCGATACCGCTGCTTCTGGGGGCAGGCTGTGCTGGGCTCGGGCTCGGGCTCAGCCCCTGGCTTGGGCTTAGCGGGTTCAGGGCTGGCCTTGGTGCAGGGCGGCCCCGGAATACCCAGCCCAGCCGAGCTATTCTCGTCCTCCAACTGGGAGCAGTAGTTGAACATCTCCATGGGGACGGCTCGCATGTCCTTCCCCCTCAGCTCCTTGGGTAGGGTGCAGGCCAGCTGGTCCAGGCGCCCCCCTGCAGCCAGGGGAGAAAAAAAGCTGGGGCTGACCAGGCATCCGGAACCTGGGCTCCCTCTCCCCATCCCCAGGGCCCCAAAACAGAAGGCCCTGAAGGTTAATCAGGAATGCAGTCGGTCCTGGAGTCACAGCAGTAGGAGAGGAAGGGAGAACAACCAGCATTTATGAAGCCAAGGACCAGGATCGGTGAGGTACACATGCCAGGTCATTCCATCAGCGCAGAAGCCATAGAAAATGGATAGCGCCATCATTCCCATTTTAGAGAAGCACACAACCATTCCAGTCCAGCCTGCTCTGCCCAGAGTCCAGCTGCCCCACGAGAGTACGGCACCACCAATGCGGGCCGATGCTCGGGAAGACTCAGCCGTGCAAAGAGAGAGCCGAGAGCCCTGCCGGGGCTGCAGGTCCACTACTCCTCTCCTCGCCCCCCCATCTGCCTGCTCACTGCCCATCTATAAACCTGGAACACTGTTCCCCACTGTATCTCATCCCTCCAGCACTCCTCCCTGTCATAGAAAGGACAAGTCAAAAGCCACTGCCACAGCCACCACTCTTCTAGACAGAAGCTTTTGGTGGCCCAAGATTATTTCTTTGGCAAGGGGAAAAAAAGGTCAGGTGAGAATGTTTGTCTTTTCCTCTTTGAGAGCATTCCCATAGCCCATCAGCACCCCAGAATCTCTGAGCACAGTGGCATCTTGGGAGGGAACCCTGAGACCCCTAAGGGCAAAGGAAGGGGGCCGGTGCTAATGAGGGGGTGTGGCGCACAGGCTGGGCTTTGGGGAGGTCAGGAGAGAATGTGTATGCAGAACACAGGTGGTAGGTCAGGAGAATCCCCTAGGAAGTCAGAGTCAGAGTTTGTCCCTCTATCAGCTTCCAGTGAAATCTGGATGCCAGCAAGAGATCCCTTCCCAAATAGCTCCTGCCATCCCCTCACTCCCAGTTCCCTCTTCCCGAGCAGCTGCTGTATGTCCGTCTCCTCATATAATAGATACGTTTTTCCTGGGATGCTGATGAAAACATCCCAAGAATTTTTTTTTTAAAGAAGTGCAAGGCTGAAAACAACTGTACTGTTGAAAAGTTCCAAAAATAGACATTCCCACTCCAGGCCCTTTGGTGCTAAGAATTTAGTTCCTGATGATTATGTAAAAAGACAAGGATGTTGCCTAGGGATAACAAATGGGGCTGAGACCCTGTGCCTCTGACTGCCTAGGGGACTTGTGGCAAGTCTCACAGCCAGCTCAGTGTGTCCAAGGGTCCCCTTCAGACAGGCAGGGGTGCAGTGTTGAGATGGAAGCAACCTCACCTTCCTGTTCAAAGACCTGAGGTTGAATCCTCGCCAATAAATAATTTATTTAATTGCATGTGAGTCTTGGTTTCCGTGGCCATAAAATAAGAATGGCTAACTCGATTAACTGTTATAAAGATGAGGATAGATAATGTACATGAAAAGATATTTATAAACTGGAAGCTATATAGGTATTAGTTGCTATTTCCTGACTCACAAGAATGGGAGAAATTATCATAGTGACTAACATTTTATGGCACTTTACAGTTTATAAAAATTTTTTTAAAGATTTTATTTATTTATTTGAGAGAGTAAGAGAGAGAGAGAATGAGCCAGGGGAGGAGCTGAGGGAAAGGGAGAAGCAGGATTCCTGCCGAGCAGGGACCCCGATTCGGAGCTCAATCCCAGGACCCAGGATCATGACCTGAGCCGAAGGCAGTAGCTTAACTGACTGAGCCACCCAAGTGCCCCTGTAAAATTGTTTAACTAACACGGGAGAATATTGTGCAAATGTGGTTGGATACGAAACAAAAGGAGCAAGACTGGTGGAAAGGACTCATATTCTTTTCACACTGATTCACTCATTCAGCAAATACTCAGGGAGCATCTACTTTGTGCTGGGCACCAAATTCTGTCCTACCAAATCCGTTCTATGTTATGACTCCTGGTAGCAAACGAACAAATAAATGAATAGGTTTTATGGACAACTTGCTTTATGTTAATTACTTTTCAAGACACTTTACATGCGGATGTTCATTCGGTTAAGTGTCTGCCTTTGGCTCAGGTCATGATCCCAGAGTCCTGGGATCAAGTCCCGAATCATGTTCCTTATTTGCCAGGGAGCCTGCTTCTCCCTCTGCCTGCTGCTCCCCCTGCTTGTGCTCTCTTTCTCTCTAACAAACAAATAAAATCTTTAAAAGAAAAAAAAAGATACCTTTACATGCATTACTATTTAATCCTCACAATAATTCTATCAGATAGCTATTATCTGACCCATTTTACAGATGAGGACACTGCCACAGAGAGATTTCTCAGGATCACACAGAGCCACAAATCACACCCAGATCTGGCACTTTTAACAACTACACTCACTTCTTTGCCCTCCTTATCATTTTATAGTTCATTCTAGAGCTTTCCCCAAAAGAAGGAAGGGAAAGAGTAAAACTAAAGCCATTTGGTTTCTTATTAAAAGCTATGAATATAAAACTTCTTAGGAGAAAGCATTGAGATCATCATCAAAACGAAAATTTGGTTTTATCTGTGGATTTAAATTATATTCCACCCTCCTGAAACTGAGGATATTTAAGAAATTGCTGTATTATTCAGAGGAGCAAGGGTGGTTTTTCTTCCTCCTACCATGCCAGGGAAGCCCAGAGGCATACCTGGTGGGATGCAAAGAAAAATTATTAAGTTGCCTCACAATACCTACAGAAGTGAGATCTAGTTACAGTGAGTCAGTCTGAAAGAAAAAGAAGAGGAAGGAGGCTAGGAGCTGGGAGGGGCACACAAAGAAGAAAGCAGAGCTGTAAAGGGAAAAGGAAAGCAGCACCAGCCTTTCTGCCCTGCCCATGGATTGGAGCCCAGGCTGAGACTCTTCCAGTCCGGAGCTAGTGGAGAGGTAGGGCCACCCCTTCTCCCTGGACCTCAACCCCGAGTCAGTGCCCAGCCTCCAGGAAAACTGTTGGGCCAGGGCTGATTCTCCCGATTCCTTAACCCAGGCAGGACTAACCTCGGTAGGAGAACCACTCCATCCAATGCTTGAAATCACGCAGGTTACAGTCACACTCCCAAGGGTTGTCCCCAATCTGCAGCAGCTGCAGGCTTGCGAGGGGTTCAAACGTCAGCCGGTCCAGGTTCTGCAGACGGTTGGAGCGAAGTGACAGGGAGCGCAGAGCGGGGAGTCCATCGAAAAGGCCAGGGGGCAGCTGCGCCAGCCCATTGATGGACAGGTCCAGGTGGCGGAGCAGGGGCGAGTGCTGCAGCAGGTCCCTGTCCAGGGTCCTGATGCTGTTGTTGCGCAGCTGCAGCTCCGTGAGATTCGTCAGGTCCCCGAAAATGGACCGGGGCAGCTGGTCCAGGAAATTGTTGGATAGGTCCAGCCGCTGCAGGCTGGACAGATTGGCGAATGCCCAGCTTGGCAAGGCACTCAGCTTATTGTTCAAGAGTAAGAGGGTTCGGGTGGCCGCAGGCAAGTCTGGGGGCACCATGGTGAGGCCTAGGCCACTACAGTCCACCTCCAGGCTGCGGCTGTCACACTTGCAGGAGAAGGGGCAGGCAGGAAAGGCCTCCACAGCATACAGCGTGATCCAGCAGGTGATCCCTGGAGGGGAGGGAGGCAGATAGGAGGAAAGAAAGCCATGGGCAGGGGGTTACTGTCCTTTCTAATTTGTAACATAATGGCCTCTTGACTTTATCTGTTTTGGCCAGAGCCCTGATCAATGCACAAATCCTCACTGACCACATAAAAAGATAATTAACAAGCCCGAAGCCAATCTGTATTACTGGACATCACACAGTGTCAGCAGTGCTCCTTGCCTCGCAGCACATCTGGCAAAGAAACCACTTGAGTGGAGTACAATCCTGGAGAATGGCAGGCCTGAGTCCAGAGGACGAGCAGTGTTGTTCCACAAGGATGCCCCTGCTCACGGGGCCTCCCCTGGTTGATCTCCCACTGATACCATAGATGTGGACCAAATAAAGGATGTAAAGGTGTCAAAGAAACCTGCTCCCTTGTTCCTCTCCCAGTGTCACAGAGAAAGATCCTTTTTCCAAAAGAAAATAACCACATCGCTTCTTCCCTCCCCCCTGCACCTCCGCCCCCAACTTGGGGCTGCCCTAGGCTAAGACACACCGTACGTGTAAGAGGGAGAGCACAAAGGGGTGCTCCCACCCCTGTCCCCTACATCCTCTCATGTGCTGCCAGACCCAAGAAGGGAACTGGTAACAGTATGAAGACCAGGAGCCCCAGGCCCTCTAGGGTCCCACTCGGGAGACCACAGTGGAAATGATGAGGGTAAGACGCCCAAATCCACTTCCATGCTGAAGAACACTTGGGCACAAATGACTGCAAATCATAGATTCTAGAAGTTTCATATTTATTTTCATTCTAAAACCAACCATGCACTTAGGCTGGGCTTCTGTTCCTAAGGGCTGTGGGGTAGAATTTCTGCAGGATGGACCCATTAACAACTTTCCTTTTGTGGTCCCATGTTTTGCCCAGGACCCCTCTAAGTAAGCAAGCTCAGAGTCTAGCCTGGGAAAGGGCTGGGACCCCTCAGAGAATAATTATAACAGAGCAGCTCATTCCATTGTCCAACAACACTTTCTCAGAGTGACTGCAAATCTCCCCTCTAGCATCTTCCTGAGTCTCATAGAAGTTTGCTCGCTGTGGAAGAGAGAATGAGTGAGCTCAAAATAGTTCAACTTCTTCAAGTCAGCACCCGGTCTGGCAAATTACTGGCTCCATCTTGGATGTGGGATTCATGCAGATCTGACAGCGCAGGGGAGGTTGTAAGGGCAGGGGTGGGAGGGCCCTTTTGTGCTCTGTCTCTTTCACGCATGGCGTGTCTGAGCCTAGCATAGCTCCAAGTTGAGCGTAGGGGTGCAGAGGGGAAGCAAGCAGCAGTGTGGCTGTTTTCTTTTCTAAAGAGAGGTCCAGAGGAAAGAACCCAGCCAGAGAAGCAATGGAGAGTCAGGCCCAGTTCATGGCCCAGATGATCCCACTCAGAGAGCCAGCAGCCAGTCCGACTTGAGTGCCTGAATGGGATGGTCTTGAGCCTCTGTCCGGTAAATGTCTCATTGTCTGGTGTCCCCAAGAACAGAGCTTGAAGGAACAGTATGGGATTATCTCTCCCCATACTTGTGGGGTCAGTGACAGCTGAGAGGCGGACAGCAAGGCTGACACCTGAGCCTCATTCTCCAGAGGAACAAGCATAGTCATGGGCATGGGTGCTGACCAGTGAACCTTCCTGGCCACGTGGGGTGGCCTGCTGCTACCTCTCACCTTCTAATCCCTCTGATCCCTTCTGTTGCCAGGTCAGCCTGCCCCACTGTGCCATCTGAAAATCAACATTCTTCAGACTTCACTTTCCCCAGAAAATAATTCAATCCATCCAGTTTCCCTCACAAAAGGGTCATAACCAGAAGCCATTATCCCCCCGCCACCCCTGAGGAATTCAGGGTGACATAAAAGCTCTGGTGACAAGAAAACATAATCCTGTATTGCGAGGTGTTGAGTGATTCTAGAATGAGGTTGAAACAGGATCTGAGTGGCTCAGGGATCAGCCGCTCTCACGTGGTGAATAATTCAGGCTGCTCTGGTCCTGCCACGCACGGTATCACCGGGCCAAGTGAGCAAAGGGAGAAGTCAGGCAGAAAAATGTCCCTCAGGACCATTTCTTACCTCTTACCATGTAGCCTTGGGCAGGCCAGTCCTCACTACCTGGACACTTTGCCTCTCCTGATGAGATTTCTCAAGCTTCTTTCAGCCCAACAACTTACAAGGCTTTCTTATGAGAAATGGAGATCCCATTTTCCCCATATACAGAAGGAAGGCTGGGACCCAACCCCTGTGGTCCTTCCAACACCACAGTCCAAGAGCTCTCTCCATTTCAGAGCTAGGAAGACTGAGACAGAAGTCTCTAGGTTCACCCAGTCAATGGAAGACAAGAGAGAGACTCGCCATTAGAACAGCAGGACTCCCACAAGCCAGACCACTGGGGGTGGGGGTGGACTTCTTGGGTGCAGGAATGGCCCCACCTAGAGCCGCAGAACCACCCATCATGGCCTCCAGTTCCTGACTTAACCACCGAAGCTCCCAATGACAACTCTTTCTTGGGCTGCGACAGATGCCAGTACCATGGGCAAGACTGTAGAGGGTAACCCCTGGCTTCTCAGGCCTTGGGCATCCCAGAAAGATCAGAGCTTCCTGTAGCCTGGCGGGCATCACTGCATGCCAAGCTGCCCCTCCCCCCCCACCCCTGCCGCACTGTACTCACAGGAGATCTGCCTCCATGGCAGGGCAGGCCTGGTCCTCTGCTCGGGGCCAGTGCCCCGGGCCAGCATGGTGAACACCACAGCTCTCACGGCTCTGTACCTCCGGGGAGAGAAGAGCCCCTCAGTGCGTGCTACCTGTCAGTCCTGAGAGAGAGAGAGAGAGAGAGAGCTGAAGAGCACTTGAGGCCCCGTTCCAGCCCAGGGGTTAGGAGAGGGCTTGGTGTCTCTTTACACTCCTTGTCATTCCCGCTCCCATTCTACTCAGCTATGATTCCCTGAGTGGGGAAAGGAGGAGAATGAGGGGCAGAGAAGCCAGGAATCCGTCCCCCTCCCTGGGTGACTGGGGTTGCAAAGAGGGCAGGCTCCGGGCTGTGGCATGCTGCCGAGTTCTGCCTGTGCGATGCAGAGGTCCCCAGCGGTGGCCTCTCCGGTGTCCCCTCCCCGGCCTCTCTTGAGTCCTCTCTGGTGTGCTATCTCTAAAATCCTCTGCAGGGTGATAGGGCCTCCTTTGTGAGTTTCCCCCAAGTCACAGGTGGGACAGTGAGGGACATATCTACTAGGTAAGCAGAGTGAGGCCATGGTAACCATGTTCCCGGTCCCCGTGCCACTCTTACCATGGCCCCCGAGGAGGCAGAGTCTGCTGCTGTGTCAGGCGTGAGGCCCAGACCCTGCTCCTGCCACAAGGCTGGCCTCCCGCTTCCCCTCCACCTTCGCCTGAGAGGTGAGGTGTGGTGCTCTGTCTTCCGCCCGCTGGTCTATAATAAGACTCATCAGCTCAGGGAGTTCATGCTGCAGCAGCTGTTCGTGCAGGAGACAGGGACAGGAAGGAGAGGATGAGCTTTCAGAGCAGAAGGAGGGCTGGGAGGGGGCCCAGGGAGGCAAGGAAACAGGTTTCTCTTGCAGATGACAAAAGAGGGGTAGTCACCCTGTCTAGGGTCTCAGGACCGGCCCTGTGCCAACCTGAAGACTAGTAAGAGGGGCCTGGGCCCTCCCGTGGTCCCATTTCCTTCTAGGTATGGCTAAGGCCCTCAGACAGAAGCCAGAGCCTCAGCTCTTCCAGCCCCATCGGAGGGATGGGAAAGGGGGACGGTGGTACCATTGCAGCAAGCGGGGACACGGTGGGGAAGGGGACGGGTGCAGGAAGGGATGGCTCTGCCCCCCCCCCCAGCCCCTCCTGCTCCCAAACGGCTAGCATCCCGTCAGCCCAGTGCTCCTGGTTGGCTCCTCTGGTGGCCTGCTCATCCCTCCGTGATCCCGGTCACAGCGTCCGCTCTCACACGCACCCCTCTCCCCGCCACCGCACTCTCCCCCCCACAATCTGGAGGAGCCAGGGGCAGAGTTAAGCAGGCAGCTGAGGAGGTACAGGGACTGCTGGGAAGCTAAGTCAGCTCTGACATCTTGCATCCGGTGAAGCGGGTTTCCCTCGGGCATTTTGGGCCCTGCTGCCATTCCTGGTGTCTCTCGGCGCCTCCCCAGCCCCCACTCTCGAATCGAACCACCTCCGGTGGCAAACCCCACTTAAAACACAGCAACCTCCACAGGATCCTCAACTTTGCTCCCAGCAAGGGGAGCCTGGGGTGGGGAGGGGGACTTGGTTGGTCTCTTTCCCCCTCTTCCACTGGGGGATAGGAGGCTCCAGGTCGTGCAGGCCTCCTGAGGGCTGGCAGAGTCTGTCACAACAACTGGGCCCCAATGTGGGGTGTGGGGAGCAGCCCGGTGCCCCGCACCGCCTCTTGGATGGGTCCCAGGCCCTGGGCTGAGGCATGAAGGAGAGGCTGCGAGCAGCTCAAGTGTCTTCCCCAGCAGCTCTCGCCAGCCCTGGCCCACAGGCCTCCAGTTCCCTTCGGGTCCTGCCGCTCCCTAGCTGGGCAGCCTTAGCAAACCGTGTAAACTCTCTGAACCTCAGTTACCTTCCCTCTGAAAGTGATGACGGTACGACTTCATGGGCGGAATCTCTGTGCAGATCAATTTAATTAAGGGAGAAGAGTTAACATCTACTATATTTAGTACACATTACCTTAGAAGATAATCCAGAAGAACGTGCCCAGCCTGGACATGAGCCCATGAGAACTGTGAGGAAGCCCCAGCTCCCCTCCTCCGCGGGGAGGGGGACCACAGCTTGCACGAGTTCTAAGTAGCACCTCCTTCCTGGTCCCACCAGCCTCACACATGGGACTCCTTCCCTTTTCCTGAGCAGATGGCCCATCGCGGGATGCTCATGGTGGGGCACGCTCGCACACACAGCCTTCCCGGACCTCCATCCAGACGCAGTGTCCACTCTCTCTGTGTCCCTCAGGCCCTGACCCTTGGAAGAGCCACCGACTCCCACAAGAACCTCACAGTCAGAACTCATGGCACCCACACAATATCACAGTATCAGACAGGTTAGTGGCCATCCAAGGCGTGGAGATGATGACCAATTTGCCCAAGGTCACATGATAAATCAGAATAGGTCTGAGTCTGGCTGCTCGTCCGCTCCCTGGTGACCATCACCCAGCAATGGCCCTTATGGGGAGACGCTCATGTGCGCACCGAGCAGGGTGCACAGAGGCTCCCAGACACGTGCTTGGAGCACCCAACACAGCAAATGGTACAGACACACACCCACAGAGAGCTGTGCAGTTAGGCACGTGCTCGCGCGCACATACGCACACGCACACACACGCGTGCACACACGCATGCCCACTGGCAGCCCTCCAGCGCTCCCCCTCAGATGCCAACACTCAATCAGCAAGAGCCCCCAGCAGACAGACGTGGGGGGACACTTCCAACCCAGAAGTAAGGTCTAAACAAAAAACCCACAAGGTAGCCCCCACTCCAGAACATTCTCTATATTCAGACCCAGAGGGCTGCTGAAGACCCAAGCCAGGCTTCTGCTCTCGCTCTTTCCAGCTTCTTGCAAGGACACAGGGGGCTGAGAATCCCTCTTGCCCAAGCCCAGGCCCTGTTTCCACCTGAGCCTGTTCCCCTCTGTTTCAAGCAGCTTCTCCTTTTCCAGCCCACCCACACATCCCGGGCCTCAGTGTCACCCCAACAGCCCAGGGGTTGACCAGCAAGCACAAGGCAGACCCCCTAGGCATCATCTTCCAAGGTGACAGGACACCATTGACCCCAGCATCTCTAGAGAAATGGGATGAAAACAAAGCCCCCCAGGTCCAGGGGTGGGGAGTGGGGCAGCGGTGCCTGTGCCCCCACCGAGCTGGCCCTGCCTCCTTGGGCACCATGGAAGTGACCTTTAGGGAGATACAGGGCTAGAACCCAGCGCTTCCTGCCTCCTTGGCCCTTTGCCCACAAGCACACCTCCAACCCAAGGACCCCTTCTCACTCCCAGAAGTCTCCAGCCTCATTAGGAAAGGGGGTGACCTACATTAGGAGAGCATCTGCAGCAGCAGGCACTGCCCGGCTGCTGGAATAAATTTACACTGTCTGAGAGGGAAGTCCCTGCACCCAGGATGGGGAATGAGGGACAGAAAAGAGCAGGGAGGCCCTGCCAGAAAGATCTCCAGGTCCCGCAGCCTCGAGGATGCTGGACTTGCTCCTGTTCCTCACACGCTCATTGTCTTAGCCCCAGGGACAGAGACACCAGAGAGAAGGGCCGGGCCCCAGCGGGGCACTGGGCCTCCTTCGCTGGGCTTTGCTGAAAGAACCGGAACATGGTGGAGCTGAGCAACTACAAGCAATCAAAGGGAGAGCCACCAAGAATCCTTTGCTACTCGGTATGGTCCATGGGCTTTTCTTAGGAATTTCTTAGATGCGACTGTCAGGCTCCGCCCCAGGCCCACCCAACTAGAATTTGAATTTTAACAAGATCCCATACTAAAGTTTGAGAAGCACAAGACAGATGGCTTCTCTCCTAGCAGGCCCTGGCACCTCCCAGGAGGCGGTGCAGGTCCATCCCCCCAGGCCCCATCTAGGGAATGGCCATGACCTGGGCAAGGCGGGGGGGGGGGGGGGGGGGGGGGGGGGGGGGGGCGCGGGGCGGGAGGACACTGACATTAACCTCCTTCAGAAAGCCCCTGTGTGGGGAGAAGCGCCTACCATAGCCACAAACACCTGTTTATAGTGTTCATAGTTCTCAGAACAACATTCTGAGGTTTTGCAGGTGGGGAAAACTGAGGCGAAGGAAATGAAGTAACGTGTGTCAGGTTGGGCCGGGGAAGAAGGAATACAGCTTTGTGCTCAAGCAGCCTGGGGACAAAGCTACAGCTGAGTTAGTAGCTTTGAGCAAAACGGGTCCATTCTGCTCCTGATCTGGAACGAGGGGTTCCAGGTGTAGGAAGGAAAGGCAGACACGGGAGAGGCGATCTTCCATTTGTAGAGCACTTCACAGTTTATGCATCAAGTCCTCACCCCCAGACTCAGGGGACCTGGCGGCAGGTGCTCTGATGCCCCTCCTGCTGGTGAAGAAGCCAGCTGAGCTGAACTGGGCTGAGACACCAGCCCAGTCCCCCTCCAGGGCCCCTCCTTCCAGTAAGCTCATCGATGCAATGTGGAAACGTCCCAGGTGGCCAGGATCTTAGGAAAGGACATGGAGGGGGCTTTCTAGAATCCCTTCAGGGGGAGGGCCGGGTGCTGAGGTGAGGAAGGAAGCCAGGAGACAGCAGTCAGAGCAGAAAGCTCCGTATGCTCCTGCCGTGCTGAGTGGGTGCGACAGCATCCCCTTGGGACTGGGAGCACCCTCACCCAGCCCCATGGGTGAAAGGCAAGGAGCAGCCTGCCAGAGCCCCAGACCCACAGAATGCTTGGGTCGGAGGGTGTGGGGCAGAGGCCTCTCTGTGCTCCTGTGCCTTGGGGTTTCTCCTGCAGACAGAGGTTAGTCCTCCAAGTGAGGCTGGCTCAGACCTCAGCTAGAAACCTCCAACACATCCACCGCCAGCCTGGCGTCCACACCCTTCCCCTGATGATTCTGTCATGTCCGTCATCCCAAGCCCAATGTCCAAACCACACAAGCACTTATGGCCCATTGAACCTCAGCCCGGGGGTCCCTGACTCCTAGGACATCATGCCTGCTCTGCCATTCACCTCCACCAGGATCTCCCTTTGGTCAAGGGTCTCTAGTTGAGGACGAGGCTTCTGCACGCCCTCGGCATCCAAGAGTCACAGAGCTGAGAAGCAGAAAGGGCCTTCGTGGTCACCTGCACACCACTTCCCTCTGCAGACAGGTGAAGGTCACAGGCGGCTGAGAGACTCCAAGAGGGGAGATGGGGACCTGGACTGCGGGTGGCCTGAGCTTAGCCCTGTTTGGTGGGGACCACGCAGGGTGACCCCTCCACCGGCTGCCTCCAATCTGGCCATCTGGGCCCTTCTAGGAAACATGTTCAGTCTCTTCCTGCCTGTCACCCTCATGACACACTGCCCAGGCAGCATGGAAGCAGTTTTTTTCAAATCTCTCTGTCTGTACTTGGAACCAGCTGACCTTCCTGGTTTGTTCTAAAAAGCATATCCCATTCTCACCCCAAGCTTCCTGCCTCCTGGTTTCCTTGTTGAATAGCCCTGATCCCAAACAGATCTTCTGGGAATCTGAACAGAAAAGCCACCAGTCATTCCTTACTGGAGTCCCTCTCCATTGTGAATCAGCTAAGCGTCCTCATTGAGGTCGGGCTAGGGGCTCAGGCTGTGGTCTTGGGCAGGGGGCAGAAGAGGCCTGATCTGAGGTAGAAGGAGAGAGACCCCAAGAAGGGAGAGCCTGCCTGAGCTACAACTCCTTCCTCCCCAGACACCCCAACATTATGTAAAGGCCCTCCCCTGCCTCTAGCCCATGTTACCCATCCTGCCCAAAGCAGCTCCACCTGGCCCCTCCTTGGCTTTGGTGCCAAGGAAATAGGAACGAGATTTGCTCATCTAGGCCCCAGACACAGCTTCCAGCCAAACCCCAAAGAAACCAGATCGGTTGCTTAAGAAACGTCCCTCCTTCTCCTGCCACCCCCAGGCTGGCTTTCCTGGGCTCCCTCTTTTGGCAATGCTGGAGACTGTAGCAGTGGGGAGGTGGGGTGGGAAGAGCAGGAAGCTTCTTCGGGTTTCCCTCCTGCTGGACTTCCCCCGCCCCCTCCACGTGCTCAGCCTCCCTTCCCTCCCTCTCGCCCTCCCCTCTCCCTGCCAATGTAGTTATCTAAGCTCCTGGGCATCAATCTGAGTCATGCCAAAGCCATGCCCCATGAACCCTGACAGCCAGGTGCCACCCTTGCCATCCCTCCCCCCTTGCCCCCTGCTGACTCAGACAGCTTAGCTCACAGAAGAGACAAAGCAGGCCCTGGAATTTGAGCTGGGTGGTTGGGACCCCCGGTTAGACCACCCTCTCTGCATTGTCAAAATGGGCCTGGGGCTGCTGAGAGCACTTTTCCTACTCCAGCTCAGGATGCCCATGCCTCGGTGGGTCAGAGTGCCAGGTGGGCAAGACCGGGCTGTACACCACCCATTCCCCCGAGGCTGAGTCCACAACTCCCACCAAGGAGGCATAAGGCTTCCCAACCCATTTACAGATAGAGGACCTGGTGTATAGCTGGGAGACACCCCGAGTAAGTTCTCACGAGCCAGGGTCCACCCCCTGCCCCTGGCCCCCCTGAGGGCTGGGAGCAGGGCCTCTGGCTTTGCCAAGGAAGAGCTGCAAGGCTTTTCTCCCTTGTCCATTCCCAGCCACGCCCCCACCAGGGAACCTTCCCCCACAGCTGCGTGGGGCCATGTCCAGCTAGGGAAGGGTTCCTCTGCACCCTTGTCCAAGGACAGCTGCCTGGAGGCCAATGCTGAGGGCATCCAGCAAAGAGGCTGGGCCCCGAGGTCTATTCCCATACCTCAGACAGCTCAGATCTCCAGCCTGCCACCCCCCACCCAAGCCACGCTCTGAACCGGTTCTGTCACCAGCATCTCCTTTCCCATAGCACCCAAGCTCCTCGGGCTGTGAATGCTGAGCTGGGCAGGCAGACGGCACAGGGCTCTTGGCTGGCACTCCCCGTGCTGCGGGGACTGGTTTCTATGCCACCCGAGCCTGTCATCTGGCACTGGCACTGCTCTCTTCTCCCCTCCCCTGCCCCAGCAGAACCCCAGCTCACCTCCCCGACACTGTGAGGTCAGCGTAGCCCTGCGCCCTGTGTCTTTGGGCTGCCCCGATGTCCAGTCCTGAGCACTTCCCCAATCCCGGCAACTGCTCCCAGGCAGGAGGTAACAGTGGCTGTCTGTGCAAGGCCAGGAGACCCAGCAAAGATGGGCCCCATTCCCCATGTCCTGGCCACCCTGCACCCCCACCGGCCCTTCATGCCTTCCCTCCAGCAAACAGCACTCACCTTTCTTCACCCTGACCGCAAGCTCCTTAAATCAAGTAGCTCTAAACCATCTGTCCAGTGAGACCCTCCTGGGGTTCCTGGAGAAATCCAGACAACCCTGCCAAGCGGAGCGCAGTGGGCACTGAGTCCCCAGTCCGCCCGGGAGCAGGGACCTGGAGCGCAGCACAAAGCACGGGGGAGAAGGAATGCCTAGCACGGGGGAGAAGGAATGCCTGCCGCCGCCGCCTGCCAAGGGGACCAGGCTGCCGGGTCAATAACAAACTGAGAAGGAAAGAGGGAGGGACAGAGGGAGACGATAGGAGAGGGGAAGAAGGGGGAGAGAAGGAGAGCGCGCGTGTGCGCGAGCAAAGAGACGGAGCAATGGAGTGACAGCTGGGGGTACATCTGTGATGACAGCGACAGTAGCACACACAGGCGAAGGCGCGCACGCACACACACACACACACACACATGCACACACACACACACACACACACACACACCAGAGGTGCTCTTGGCCAGAGGGCAGCGCTCACCCTTAAAATGTGAGCATTTCAGTGGAAAAAAAGGCTCCTGCGGCTGAATTGCTTCCAACTGGAGAGGGGAAAGCTGTTGAAAGCTGTTTTCCCGTAGACCTCCATCTTCCTTCCCCGTGCCCCTCCAAGCTCTCCCTGCCCTGACCAGCTGCCCCACTCTGGGGTTCCCCCCTTCTCTCCCCTTCCCTTTGGCAGAGAGGGGCAGGACCCTGGTGGCAGGAGGCCCCTAGGAAGCGGGGTCTGTCTCCAGTTCAGAGGCATGCAAGGCAGTGTCTTCCATCCTGCTTGGGGAGCAGGAAAAACTGAACCCCTTTCCTGGTCAAAGGGTGATTTATTCCAGAGAGGGTAACTGGAGGGGTGTGCAGGCAGCCCATCTGCCCAGCAGTCCTCCAGAAAGGGGCCCTGAGCCACACAGAGCTGGCATCACATGGTCACACACAGGTCAATGAGCCTCAGTGACCCCATATCAGGGCTGCTTAGGGGAGTACAGTGCCAGGGCAGGCCGGCTGTAAGCTCAGGGGCCTGCTGCAGCTGGCTGATGGGGGAGGGGGTGGGGGGACTAAATGCAAGCCCCCCCGCCCCCCGCACCATGCTTGGCTTTTCTAGGCTTCTTCCTCTATCTAGATGGGGTAGGCATGGAAGGGGAAAAAACTGGTGTTCAAGAATTCAGAAGCCTCATTACTAACCAGTCAGGGCAAGGAAGTTGGGGAAATTGATATTCCAAGAGATGACAAGCGTCTGATCCAAAGGCAAAGGAGCAAAGCCAGGGGCTTGCCCCAGCGAGAGCACAGCCTATAACCGAGCTCCCTAAGTGACCCTTCTTTGAGTCTCTTAAAATCGCCCTGACAAGAAGATGGCACGGTGTGTTGCCAATATGTCAGGGATATCCCTCTTCCATTTCACTTGCATTGGGGAGGGGGGCGGTCATCAGGATCAGGAACGGGGGAGGGGGAAGCAGCTTGAAAAACTACCTCGACTCAGGATGCCTCTCACAGGCGCTCCTATACCTCCTTTCTGTCTGTTCTGATGGATGCCAGACTCAGCAGGAAGGGCTCCGACCCGCAGTCCCAGGAGGAGAGAGAGAGTGGGTCTTCTACCTCCTGGGAATTCCCTGCCTCTCACCTACACACTGTGCATCCTACCTTCAAGCTAACTGTACCCACCTGCCTCTAAACAGACCTCTGCTTCTCCAGCTCCTTCCCTGAGTCTGGAACAGCCTCCTTCCCCATGGGTAGCCTCCCCCTTCTTAAAAACCCAACCAGAAAGTCTCCTCGTTTACAAAGTTTCTCTGTGTGGTCCACAGACTTGACCTTCTCCCATCTATAGCCTTTCCTGGGGCCATCCTTGTGATTCTTATCGCAGAAAATGTAAAGCCACTTTCTGTGGTATGGTTTATCTTCTTTCATAAACTAGGAACTGTTCCGGAAGAGGGACTCTGCCTCTCCCACGCCCCAGTGCCTCTTGTCAGCTGAATGAGGGAGAGAAGGGACCAGCCCAAGCCTAGGCATCAGGGGACCCAGAGTCTAGACTCTGTTGCTCATTAACTAGCTATTAGTTAGTTAATGGACCTGACAGCCCTGGGCCTTGCTTTCCTGCTCTGTAGAACGAGGAGGTAGAATGATTGAGGTCTCTGGTCTCCCTTCGGCTACCGGCACTCCATGACCTGGGTGTCTACTGGCTCCCCAGCTTGTAGGTTTGGAGAGAGGCCCCTGCTAGCCTCGCAGGTCCAGATCCCTTGAACAGTCTCTGGGCTGAGCTATGAGGGCAGAGAAGGGAGAAGGACAAAGGAGATGCGAGAGCTGGGGGTAAAATGTGGAGTGCTGAGCCCTAGGAGCATGACTCCTGACAGGGAGCTCTTCCCTGAGCGCACGGCTGTTTCACTTTGCGGTCTGTGACGACAAAACAGCGCCGTAGTGACAGCCAGGACTCCGAGCAAAGAGGTACATCTTGATAAGCTGCCTGCGGCCTGTGGCCTTACGGGGCTCTTTGGTAGGTTGTCTGACAGCCAAGCAGATCTTAAAGAAAAGCCGCTTTGGAGGAAGACCCGAGATCATTCCGGAGACGCAGGGGAGAGAGAAGGGCAAGAGGAGGCCCCGGGGAGGGGGAAGGACAGGCCCGGCTAGGGCCAGGATGAAGGGGGTGTCATTTTTTCACCTTTATCAAATTGTAGCAGGACCTGCGGACCAAGGTCAGGCTCTGAAACAAGGACCAATCATGCCTGGGCAAGAGGGGGAGGTCCCTTAATAACCTCCTGGGGGAGCAGCCCGGGAAGGCCAGGTGCCCCATGTTCCCTCCACCCCTTTGCTGGATCTCTCTTCACCCGGAGTTCTGAGCCTGTCTGCAAACATCAGACCATGAGGCATGATCTCCTGCACACAGCAGGCTGCTATTTGGTGCTGGGAGGGAAGCTGGCCAGCCTGGTGCTCCCCTGACATGGGGGGCCGGTGAGATCCTGATGATGTCCGGCCACCTGAGCAAGCAGCTCATAGACCCAAGCGTCACGCTGGCAGGTCTCCCAGGAGAGAAGGCTGGGCTGTCTCAGTGTCTGGGGTGGAAAAGTACAGTTTGGGTTGTAAGGCAGGACTTGAACAGGGTTTGAAATGATAAAAGTCACAAGGCAGGGCAGAACAGACATTCTGTTGCTGAAGAGGTTCCCATGCCCCTCACTCGCTCCCCCATCCTATCTCAACCCCTGCCCTCAGGATCTAGCACTTCCTGTCCCTAGGAAGTTTTTTCTGTCTCACCCGAAATCCCCGTTCCTTAGTGGGTTCCCTCCTAGGCCTTCAAGGGAATCAGAGCACAACTTCAACTCTAGGGACTCAAGTCCAGATCTGTAAGAGGGCGAGGCTCCATATGGAAGGAAGAAGTTCAACATGGTCCCCAACCCCAAAGACGAGGGACAACACTGAGAGATCTTATAGAATTCGCTTCCCCATCAAGAGGCTGGCTCAGTGGAATTCACAAATATTTACCTATTTAATTCAAAAAATATTTTTGGAGCCCCATGATATGTTAAGTCTGATGCTAGGTGCAAGGGATCAGAACTCTCTCCCTCTTGCCTTTTAGCCCCCATGCCAATAAGGCGAGACAGGCAATAAATGAGAATAAAATAAATAAATCATGTTGCTGAGAAACTAAAAAATGATGAAATGAGAATGAAGGATGAAGGGGTAGGCTACTCTATCTGGAGAGGTCAGGGAAAGCCTCTCTAGGAGGTGACATTTGGAATGAGATCCGATGATGAGAAGGAGCCAGCCATGTAAAGTTCTAGGGCAAGAGCATCCCAGGAAGGAAGGACAGCAGATGCCGAAGCCCTAGGTGGGAACGAGACTAGCATGTTCAAGGGAAGATGATTCAGGTTGAAATCAGAGAGAATGGCAGGGCCAGCTCCTGTGGGGTTTTGAGGCCATATGACAGAGGAGTTTGGATTTTGCTCCAAGAGCAGTGGAAAGACATCGGAAGTCTTTAAGCAAGGGAGTGAGGTGATACGATCTTCAAAAAGATCACTGTCGTGACTCTTGGAGAACGGATCACAGAGAGGCTGCTTGGGGGTCTAGAATATTAGTGCAAGTGAGAGATGTTGGTTTGGCCGGGGGTGGAGGAGACAGACTTACCGTGTTTTGGAATAAGGTCTGCAGAACTTGGATGGGATATGGGAAAATGATTACAATTAAATGGAATATGCCCCAAATGGTGAAGTCTCAAGGAGGGTCACATTTTGGGGAGGAAAAGCCCAGGTTCAGTTTGGAACCTGTGAAGTTTGAAATGCTCTCGGTGACTCCCGTGGAGAGGTAGTAAGCATTTGGAATGTCCTCAGCTCTGCATATGGTCCCACACGCAAAGCACCCAGAACTTGCCTTAGAGGAGCTCATGCACCAGCTGTGAGACAGAACCCAGGGGGAGAGAACCTGCTTTGCTCCCCACTCCTCCTATTTCTATGCAAGAGCCTCAAAAACCTGTTTCTTTAGGGGAAATCAACCCCCACTCTCTCAAGACTCTCCGTGTTTGAATCATAGCATTTCTTCTAGCTCAGGAATGTCATGATTCTAGGTACCGTGGCTCCGAGCAAGCAGGTAGAGAGACAAGGAATTCCTATTTCTAGGAATAGGAAGAAAGCTCTTTGACCAAGGAAGCCAAGGAATTTAAATTAATTAAAATTATATTTTAAAAAATCTAAAATTCAGGTCCTCCATCATAACAGCCACATGTCAAGGGCTCCACAGCCACATGTGACTAGTGGCTACTGTATGAAACAGTGCAGAGCTTGGACAGCCCCATCATTTCAGAAAGTTCAATCAGACAGCATTGCTTTTTTTTTATATTTTATTTATTTGACAGAGAGAAATCACAACAGGCAGAGAGGCAGGCAGAGAGAGAGGAGGACGCAGGCTCCCTGCAGAGCAGAGAGCCCGATGCGGGGCTCGATCCCAGGGATCGTGACCTGAGCAGAAGGCAGAGGCTTTAACCCACTGAGCCACCCAGGTGCCCCCAGACAGCATTGCTTTTGAAGAGTGGTTTCCAAACTCTGGTTCCTGGGCCAGTAGCATCAACACCATCTGGGAGTGCTCTAGAAATGCAAATTCTCAGGCCCCGCCCCAGACATATGGGGATGGGGACAAATCCTCCAGATAATTCTTTTTTTTTTTTTAAGATTTTATTTATTTATTGGAGAGAGAGAGGTGAGAGAGAACATAAGCGGCAGGGAGGAGCCCGATGCGGGGCTTGATCCCAGGACCCTGTGATGGTGACCTGAGCCAAAGACAGATGCTTAACCAACTGAGCCACCCAGGTGTCCCCTTCCAGATGATCCTAACACATGCCACGTTTGAGTACCAAAGCTCTAGTGTATAATAATGTTCTCTCCCCCTGTCCACTTGAGCCTCAACAATTTTATACCCATTCAGCCTTCCTAGGGCAAGTATAATCATGATTTGTTCTATAACCGAAGGAACAAATCCAAAGATCACAACTCTAACCCAGGGCCAGAGTTCTGGCCCCTTGACCCTTCCTTGGTCTCATTTTTTTTTTTTTTCACCAAACTTGTCTAGGATCATTCCATATTGAAAACAAAAGGATAAAATTCTATAGCTCTTTGCTGGAACTCCAGTCCATTGAGAAGAGCCAGCTGCTGAGTTTGGGGAAGTCACAATGATCGCAATGGAAAATCCCTCCACCGAGTGGCCACGGGGTGATTAGAATGTCCCATGAATGTGCGGGAGCAGTCAGGAACCAGATCCACTCCCCCTGTATGGACCAGGGAGCCATAGCCCCCGCTGGGAGACTGCTCACCCAAGCCAGCCAGCTCCTTCCTGACCACTGGGACCCAGGCGTGAAGAACAGAGAGGTTAAGAGCCTTAGAGACAGACCCCAGCTGCGCGTCCTGGTTCTGTTATTCGGGGCCGGGGGACTGAGGCAAGCAGGCCATCTCTGCAAGCCTGTTTCCTCCTCTGTGAAGCCCCAGTAAGAATAGAACTGCTCTGCTGTGGGGATGAAATAAGCCCATGGATGTGAAGGTGCCCGGCACTCAAAATTTTCGATGTTATTATACCAGACAGTAGGAAGTCGACCTAGTTTTTCTATTCTTTTTCTTTTCAATAGAACCTCCTTTTCTTTGTGTTCTCTGACCTCAGATTTCTCTTAGCATGTGAGCTCCAGCTTGGGTCTTCCAAGCCTGTATGGGAACCAAAGAGACATGGGTAGCCCCTTGTAAGTGGCGTCACCAAGGGGTAGTTTTTGGCAGTTGGCAGCATGTCTGGTTTTCTGGAAACTACCTGCAAACCTGGGTAAACCTGGTTGCACCTTTCGGCAAGGGAAGCGCCTTCCTACAAAGTAGGGGAGACCCTGAGCAGGGATTGGGTACAAGACAGGCTGTTGTGTCAGGCTTGACATCTAGAAAGCTCCATGAGGGACCCTGAATTCCCATCTCAGCCTGCCGCTTTTGATCGCCGTGACCTTGAACAGATGGCTCTATCTCTCTACCTCTGTCCTTCCATCCTTGGGAAAGGGGAGAATAATGTGCCAGTGCATCTGCCTTGAGTTTCCCGAGATCAGAGGATGAATGCCACCTTCATTGTTCTCTAACCTGGGCCTCATCTTTCTCTGGAAGCATTTTCTAGAATTATCTGCTGGGAAGAGACAGAAGCCGCCCGTCTGTCTGCTTCCCGCCCCACCCCCCCAGGAGCCCGGGCTGGGCTCTCACAGGCTCCTGTCTGACTCAGCTGCGGTGCTACCCCTCCCCTCGGGTCCTGCTGATGCACCTCCTCTCTCTAACTTGAATCTATTTTTTTTTCTCTCACTGTCTCTTCCTTCCCACCACCCCCCTCCCCAAAAACACACCCATGGTCTTGTCCACCCTCTTCCCACTTCCCCGCAGCGGTGGGCGTCCAGATGAGGCTGGAGTTCCTGCAGCGCACATTCTGGGCGTCGACCCGGCAGGTGGGTGTGATGGGGCCAGGTCAAGGCCAGAGGTTCCCTCCTGCTGCCCCACTGCCTCTCTAGGCCCTCTCTTCTGGGACCCTCGCTCAGCTCTCCTGGATCCCTTCCTTCTCTGCTTGTCTCTGTTCCCTGTGCCTCTGCCAGTGGCCTGGGTCTCCCTGCTCCACTCAGCCCCAGGAATGAGGAGGACCCCGTATTCCCACCCACCCTGGCCCCTGGGCAAGGAGATGTGTGCCCCCCATCCTTCTAGCCAAGACCCAAGCCTGGACTGCTTTCCAGCCCACCCCTTGCCTCCCGGCCTCCACTCCCGGTTCCCCGGAGCCCTCTGTGCTTTCTGGGTTTCCTCACAACCCCCTCAAGCTCCTCCACCAGAACCTGCCCCTCTGTTCCAAGGCCTTGTCCATCCACTTGCTGTTGCCGCTTCCTCACTTTAAGCAGGTTTGGGGAACCACAACATGAAGACGGAGGGGATGAGATAGGAAGGGACACCTGCCCCATAACCTAGGGTCACCCTCCAGGTCACACAAAGAACAGGAGCCTCCAAAGCCACCCCAGGAGGCTTCTGGCACCATAAGGCTGAACTCCAACCTTCGTGCATGGGATGCAGGGGTGCGGCTCCCTCGGAAGGGGATGTAGCTGAACCCCTGTGCGTGGGCGGCTGGCGAGGGCCTGATTCTCAGGGCCCTGACCCCACGGACACACACCGTCACCCACACATACGGCACACGTGTGTATCATGCCTGCACACATACACATGGCTCACGTATATCCTGCCCATACAACACACACCACATACACACCACCTACGCCCTACACAGATGCATACCCAGCACAGTGTGCACGCACGCACACACACAAGTATGCCACAAACACACATCCACCATCCCCCACACACAAACACAAGCACACACATAACCCACACACGACACACACGTGCTCACGCGGTGCGTGTCTCCTGCGTTGACACACACGTACACGGAGGCCCACACCACATACAGTTTCTCCTCTTCCTTCCAGTGCAGCCCTGTGGATGGACCCTGCCCAGAGAGCTGCGAGGACAGTGTAAGTTCTCTCCCAGGGGAAAGGCGGTAGGGGAAGTGGGAACCATGGGCCCTTCAACTAAAGAGGGTACCTTTGAACTAGACATGGGGGGGTTCCCCACAGGCCAGGCCAGGCCCAGCAGTCAGGGCCTGGCCATGACCTCCCTCCCGGTCTCTCCCCAGGAGCTGGACTGCTTCGTCATCGACAACAACGGGTTCATCCTGATCTCAGGGCGGTCCCAGGAGGTAAGGTGTCGGGGAGGTGGAAGGAGGGAGGAGTCGGGTCATCCCCCAGCCAGGCCAGTCAAGGAAAGGACTGACCATGGTTGCTAATGGCGGCTTAGGGCACCAGAAAGTAATGGCAGCTTAGGGCAGATTAGAGGGAACGGTCTGAAGAAAGCAGGGTCTCTTCTCCAAGCCAAGTCAGTGTAGGAAGACCACAAAATGCAGACGCTTCTCCACTCAGGTCATCAGAGAAAATGTTATCCTTTATTTTGTCTCTCCCTAATCCAGCCTTGTCCCATGGTTGGTAGGGAAACTGTCCACACGACGAGGAGAGGCTCTGCCTGGCTCCACCGCAGGGCCCCCCAGGTTTTCTGTGCTCTGGCCTGATGCTGACTGGCCTGGCCTTAGGAGCCTCCTCTCAGAGTGCAAACACCCTTAGACCCATGACCCCACTCCCCTCCATCACCTTCCTGTCCCTTTAATCCATTTAGGCCACTGCTGGGTGGCTCATCCACAGAGAGGAGGGAGCCTCTGTGCCCAGGTGAGGGCCCTCTTCTGAGTCACAGACTTCTCATTGTGTCCTCGTGTGGAGCAAAGGGCAAGGGAGCTCCCAGGGGTCTCATCGATGCTGACCGGACCCCATTCCTAAGGGCCGCAACCTCATGATCTAATGACCTCCCAAAGGCCCCACCTTCTGCCCTCAAGCCAAGAAGATCCAGCGACAGACAATGACAACAAGGCAGAAGTCACAGTCTTTTGGAACCTAATTTCAGATGTGGCATCCCATCACTTTTACTATATTTTATTCACAAGAAGCGAGTAACCAGGTCCAAGCTACCCAGAGGCTGGGACCATTATGAGTCATTGCCGAATTGCCCCACCACGAACCCCTCTACCTGCCCAAACACACCCCTGGGGTGGGGGGACTGGCAGCAGCAGCAGCGTCTGGGAGCTTGATAGAAATGCAAGTTCTTGGGCCTGACCCAGACTGAGCGAGCCAGAAGCTCTGGGATGGGGCCCTCCAACCCTGCTGTGACAAGCCCTCTGCTGACCCTGAAGCCCAACAAAGTCTCAGGACCACTGCCTAGCCTTTCCTGCCAGCGGCTGTTGATCTGGATGCACTTTCCCAGCTGGGCTAATATGCCGGAAGGTCCAGGATGTTCCTTGTCCCTGCCAAGATCCACCCAGAGGTCTGGGGAGAAAAGACTGTCCCTGCTCCAGACGCAAACTTTCCTCCCAGCCCCACCTCACGCAGGCCCTCCTGCCGGCTAACCAGGGCGAGTGCAAAGCCCCAGGGCACCACCTGTCTGTGGTCTGCAGAAGGGGCGGCCCAGATCTCCTGCCCCGGTGGTGTTCCAGGCCTACTGATTAGACATTTGGTCCCCCTGGGCCTCTCTTCCAGCTCAGGATTCATTGTTATAATAAAAGACTACAGATGACTGGATTACAGCCCTCTGCGAGGGCCTAGACAAAGAAGCAGACAGCTGGGGCCGTGAGAGTGACAACAGCTCTGTAGATCTCTGTAATGTTTACAGTGGATCTGTTACCCCAGATTTGGGGACCCCTAGTCCTCCCGCTTGCCTGTGGGTTGCACCTATACAGGAGAGCTCCAAAATGGACCTCACAGGGGCAGCAAAGCTAGGAAATCTAACGCCCCATCATGAGGAGGTGAATCTCTCCAAGGGCGCAGTACCCTCTCCCTCCCTGCCCCCAGCCCAAAATGCTGGGCGTGCCTTCAGACCAGGGCAACCCTTTCCGCCCTCAGAGGGCCTCTGATCCTCTGATGTGCCTGTCTCAGCTCATTTTCCTCAGCAACCCCTTCTCCCTCCCTGCTTCCCTACACACCAAGTGCCGGATGCCTCCAGAGAAAAAGTCAGTTGGCCACCTGCCCCCTGGGTGGCTCTCTCTGGAGCACAGTCCTAATGCCCTCTCTCCCACATGCTTCCCCAGCCCCACTGTGGGGCCAGAGGCACTTGTCAAGAGACTGAACAGCTCAGGGGAGCCCGGGGAGGGAGGGCTATACATGAGAAAGGAACACCTTACGTTTTTAGAGAAGAAACAGAAGCTGTCCGACAGTAAGAAGAGGCTGTGAGACATCTGCTCCATCCCAGAATCATGGGCTCTCCCACCCAACCTCAGGTCCCCCTTTCCTCTGGGGACCAGAGCTTCACACAGGCATGCAAATTAGCCTAGTTCTGGGGGCTTCGGCCCAGCCACCCGGAATACTCATCAGTTTTGGGTTCTCTGCCGCCTCCTGCCCACCCCACCCCCCGGTCTTCTCCCCGCTCCCCCGCACGCACTCCTGACTCATTACAGACACAAAAACACAGGCAGCCCCAGGCCCTTTTCATGCAGCCCCAGAGCTGGGCAGTCCAAAGGACCATTGCTTATTTGTGGATTGTGCCCTGGAAACGTGCAGCCCTGCCCCTCTGCGAGCAAACCCAAAGGCAGAGTGGCACTCGGGGTGCAGGAACCTGAATGGAGCTTCCAGACCCTGTACAGCGCCGTGGCTGGAAAGAGGCCACGGACCCCCCAGTCAGCCTGGGCGCCCTGAACTGACAAGGGTGCTCCAGTTTGACTTTGTTTGGACTTTGGCTTTGCGGCCTCAGGAACTAAGTCAATCTACCTTTTTGAGGCACTGATTCACACTGATGAAGTTTCAATGAAACGATCAGCTAAGAACTGTGTTCTGCGGTCAGCAATGGAGGCCCACCCCAGGGTTTTAACCAAATCAAAGGTTTATTCTCTCACATAAAAGAGTAGATGAAGGTAGCCGAGGACTGGTATGGTCTGGTCACCAGGTGTCTGCATCCTCAAGGTCACAACATGGCTATAGGAGCTCCTGCCTTCTTGTCCATTTTCCAGACCAGAAGGGAAACAGCCATGAATGAGGTGCTCCTCCTATGGAGTCTTCTCCCTTTAAACAGATTCCCGGATGTCCCACATGGTGACTTTGCTCACATTTCATTGGCCAGCTCTGGCCACAGGGGAGTCTGGGAAATGTAGTCTTTTAGACGAACACACTGCTACCATAATTCAAGTCAAGCTTGCCTTACCTGAAGAAGGGGAGGATGGATATGCCCAGTCAGTCACGTTGTTTATGTACAGAAGAGGATACATTTTTTTCCAGTGTCCAGGAGCTCATCTTCTCAGAATCAAGCGTCTGAACCGTGGGGTTGTTGATGAATAAGCATAGAGTTTGGAAAGAAAAGGGGACAGCCTTGTGGGAATTTGGGCCAGCCTCATTTCCACACCACCGCACTTTTCCAGGGAGAAAACTCAGGTCACTCATTCATTCCCCGTCCGATCCCTCACACATTCCTTCAGCAAAGTTGCACGGAGTAGTAACCATGAACAAGACACTGGGTGGTGTGTGGGGGGCCGGGAAGTAGATGTCTGCCCACAGGATCTCACCGTCTGGTAAGGCAGGAGTGCACACACATCTGGTCCCTGCAACAGCAAGAAGCAACCCACAGCAGGTGGAGAGGGATCGCGTGAGCTCAAGGAACTTCAGGCGGCTTCAGGGCTGCACTTTGGAGAACCGCAGGAACGAATACGTCACATCTTTCCACTTGCTAGTCTTTCCCTTAAATGCCCTCGACTCCTCCCTGCTGTCCTCTGCTCTCTCCACTGCCCTGCTCCAAGAAGCCTCGCAGGCCTCAGAACAGAGGGGCCTTTTGGCCAAAGAGAGCGCAGAGCTCAGACAAGCCTGCATGTCCCATCCCGCGCTCTCTGGGCCACCCCTGCCCCTCGTGCCTTTGTCCTCAGCCTCTCAGTTTCCTGTGCAGAGGAGGGAGGCCTTAAGTCCAGCTGGAAAGGTGAAAAAAGAAAGACTTCCTGGAGGAGGACAACAAGGAAAGCTCCTTGGAGTGAGGACTGGGGAAGGGTTGTCAAGGCAGAGAGAAGAGCCAAAGCCAGAGCAGCTCCTTATCATATGCCCACCACATACGGCGCCCTCGCCATGTTCCAGATGCTTGGCACACTATCCCCTCCCCGGCCCATGGCCACGCAGTGGGCAGTGCCGGAGCCAGGATCTGAATCAAAATCTGATACTGAAGTCCGGGCTCTTTCCTCTCTGCCATGCTGAGAAGGCCGCAGAAGCAAGAGGCCTGGGCAGGTGGGGAAGTCAGTGTAAGGGTGAGGCTGGAGGGCAGCCTGAAGCCAGATCATAGCAGGCTTGACTGTCAATCGATTTGGGGGACTTTGCGGGTTTGGAGGGTACAGCCTGGGCTGGTGCACGTGGTGGGTGCTCACCCGTGCTGGTTGACTGGGCCACGAAGGAGGGATGAGGGGGAAGGAGGATCCTGTTTTGCTCTTTAGGAAACAAAAAAATAGAGAGACCAAATCCCAGCTGTGTTGGCAGCAGGGCTAGGGACTGGGAGAGAGCCCTGTTAGGAGGGTGGAGTAGACAGCTGGGAGGACAAAGGTCTGGGTGAAGTGACTGTCCAGGAGTCAGAAGGTGAAGGACAAACCAGCAGGGCACACTGATTAATTGGGAAGGGGAAGGGAGGGAAGAGAAATCAAAGGCAGCACCAGAGTTCTCAACTTGTGTTTGGCTGGGCGATAAGGATGCCAGTGTGAGAGGCAGAGAAGACAGCTGCTTTTGAAACTTTTTTGACCATGACTCACAGAAAGAGATATATGTTACATCTGACCCAGGAAATACACACACACCATATACAACAAATCAAATTTCACAAAACCTTGTTTAACCTGACTACACACAGTTCACACTAAACTGACCAAAGGAATTCTGTGCCTTCTAAAAAAAAAAAAAATCCAATCGTAGCCTCTAGATTGATTTCATAGCCAACTAAGTGAAAAGTGCTAAGATAAAGAATAGGGCAGGGGAGCCTGTTAAAGGGGGAGGGAGCCAGTGGAATTGGGTACAGTTCTGATTCTGTTGCCGGGTATCTATAGGGGAGACCCAACTCACCCCCGAAGTCTGGAGCTAGCAGGGAGCCCTGGCCTAATGTGGGAGACTTAGAAGTCCTCATCCCTCTTCCCTCCTCCCTCCCTTTCTTCCTCCCCCTCCTCTTCTGTGCCCCCCTTTCCCCCCTCCCCCTCTCTTCCTCCTCTCTTTCCCACTCTCCCTCCTCATACCACCCTCCCTCTCCATCTCTCTCTCTCTCCCTGTCTCTCTCGCCCTCACAGATGGGAAGATTCCTGGGGGAGGTGGATGGCGCTCTCATGACCCAGCTGCTCAGCATGGGGGTGTTCAGCCAGTAAGTGGGACATGTTTCTCCCCAGACTGAATACACACAGAAAAGGCAGGAGCTGACGCTAACTGGTCCCGACAGATATCAGGATCCTGACCTCAAAAACCCACAGTGAAAGCCCCAAAGAGCTCCCAGAGCAACCTTTCTGAAGCCAGAGACTAGACATGACGGGGAGAGGGGTATAAGGTCATATGGGCCCTTACAGGGAAAACCGAATTTGCTGTTCATGTCTTCAAAGCAGTGGAAGTGCAGAGATGAAATTGTCTGATGGCCCACCCTCCCGCCCTCACCCTCAGGAAGCCTGGGAAATGGGAACCCTGCAGCCAACTCCCACCATGGGTGGGGGACAGGGTGGTGAATGGGGTAGGGGAAGGTCTGACTCCCCAGGTCCTGTTTCTGATTTTCAGAGTGACCATGTATGACTACCAGGCCATGTGCAGACCCCTGAGTCTCCACCCCAGTGCTGCCCGGCCCCTGGTCAGCGTGAGTGTCACCCCAGACCTTTCTTCCCAGCCACCACCCCCAGGATGCCACTCTTGACTGGGACCAGAAAGTACTGTCAAATCTCCTCCCCACACCCCATCCCCAGACCCACACCCCTGCTCCCTGTTCTCAGGCTGCCCCTGCCCCCCTCCTGTGGGTCTTCTCTCCAGGGCTTCTGGGGATTGTTCTGGGGGCCTCCTGAGGCAAGAGCCTCAGGCAGAGAAAGCAGAGGGCAGCTCCCGGGTTGTTTTGTTCCTGCCTCGCTTGCAAGTGCTTTCACACGTCTCACAAAGGATCCCAGGAAGAGCACCAAGTGGCTCATCAGGGAGAGAGCTCAAGGAGTCCTCCTGATGGGCATGGTCGAACCCCAAGTGCCCTAGGAATTTATCACATAACAGTTGTAAATGCTCCCTCTGCTGGGAAGGGGTGGGAGGTGGTGGCAACCGGAAGGGGCAGGGGGGAAGCCCCTCCCCCCACCGCACAGGCTGGTCTTTAATGACGGTGCCCCGGTGCCCCTGGGAATGCCCTCACCAGGGGCCTGGGCCTAACCGTGTGTCCCCTCTCCTTCCCAGCCAATCTCTGCCCTCCTGACCGCTACCAGGTGGCTGGTGAATGAGCTCTTGCTGTGAGTGAGGTTTGCGCCTGGGACGGGGGTTGGGGGGGACTGGGGGGACTTCATGCAGGTGTGCCTTATGAGGGAGCCCTTTGAGCAGGAGCTGTATGAGGTCCCCGGAACCCCAGAGGAGGCAGATCCCTGGGTGTCTCGTGCCTGCCCCCTTTACACACTGCTGCCCAGTGGGGAGGCTCCCTGCTCACCCAGGAGCCCCAAGCAGGGAAGAGGGTGTCCTGGAGGAGAGGGGCTGGACCAGGGGCTGCCAGGGAGCTCTGGTGCTCCAACCCCTCAGGCCCCCAGTGGGGAGGGCACTGGGTCTCGGAGATTCAGCTCTGTGTCTGACAGGGTCCTGCTGGAGTGGAGTGCATGGGGCTCCTGGCCAGCGGAGAATGGGGCCGAGGGTGAGTACGCAGGACTGAAAAAATGGAGTGTTTGCTCTCAAAGTCATTTCAGTAGGAACCTGCAACCTCTGGGCGGATGACAGATGGGATGGGGACTCTGGAGAGTCCATGGCTCCCATCTCACCCCGCCGGGCCCTCTCATGGCCTCCCCTCACTTCTGGCTCCCCTCACCTCTCTGTGTGACATCATATCACTGCCATGTCGGGACACCACTGCTCCGTGTGACATCATTCATTCCATGCGTCATCGCCACCCTGTGCCATCCTGTCCTCCATGTGACATCGTGCCCATCATGTCCTGGACAGCCAAAGCTGTCTTCCATCACTGTGAGTAGCCTCGCTGAGGTTTCTGGGGGTGCGAGGAGGGACTTCGATAAGGGACTGTCCTCAGCTCTCCATCCAACGAAGTCTGAGCTCTCTTCATCCGGGGGACCCCTAACTCTCCCACTCGAAAGCCCCATCCCTTAAGGCATGAGGGTGCCACCCAGATCTCTTCCCACACAAGTATAATCCTAGCCCAGGGCAAACAGAACCTCCAGCCATCTCCTTGGGGGAGCTCACTTATGATCCCAAGGGGAGGAAGGGTGATGTGGCCCAGTGGCTGTGACCACGTGCAGGTAAGCAGCCGCCAGGTCTCCTTCTGGAGCAGGAAACAGGGGTGCCTCCAGCTCCCTGTGTCCACCAAGCCCCCAGCAGTGAGCAGGGTTAAGGGGGCGGCAGGTGGAGGCCTAGGTCTGGTCACTTGGACACTCTGGGGATAATACATCTCCTGTGACCTTGGGTCTGAGGACAGTGCCCTCCACAGGCCCGACCGTGAACTAAAGAAATGTCCTCTGTCTCAGCCAGCTGTGACTCTGGACTGCTCCCCAAGAAGAGCGAAGCCACTTGACCTTTAAACGCAAAAGGCAGCCCTTGGCTTCCACTCCCAGGGTAGCTGGGTGGTTCCCTAACACACAGTCTTGCTTTAACCAGCCTTGCTCAACCCCTCCGTCAATAGAGCCTTTTCCATGGGGTTCTGGAACATCTCCACTGCCTGGGCTATTCTCCCCACCCCATTTTTGTTTAAGAGTTTGGCTTCCTGATGGTGTCTGTGACAGGAACCAGGAACCACGTGTCACAACCCATTTAGAAACAGGGCCCTCCTCCTCTCTGAATGGGAACATGGGCCAGGGGCACGGCTCCCCTCCCTGCCGTTCTCTCCCTGCCAGCAGCTGCATCTTGCAAACGCTGAGAACTATCTCCCTCTGTCTGCTTGTTCACAATTTCTCCTCTTCAGGGAAGCTGCCCTGGAGCTTCTCCCTCCTGCCCAGGCCTGGTTCAGCCACTCATCCATGTCCTCAGTGAATAGCGCTGGACTTGGAGTCCAAGGACATGGACTGAGTGAGGCCCTGAGGCCCTGTCCCAGCTACATGGAGGCCTACTCCAGTCTGTCGTTGTCCGCATGGTCCCTATTGCTGTCATGGAGATAACCTACCCACATGAAGTGGCTCGGGTGACCGGCCCAGCCCTGAGCCACACCCCATGGGGGATGAGGCCAGTGTAACTGGGCCCAGGAGGGAGCAAAGCCGGCCCCCAGGCTCCTGCAGGCTTTAGCCAGGGTGCCCACTTGCAGATTCCGAGGGGCCCACATAGCCAAAGTGCCCAGCAGCAGCCCTGGAAGGTCTAGCGGAACCGACCAAGTGTGCAGAGCCCCCAATTAATACTGTGGTTCTTCCCCGCAGTTCACACTTCTCTGCCCACAGCCTGGCCTTCCCTTTTGCCTTCACAGTCCAGTGGGAAGTTTCTGGGTCTGGGCGCTCTCCTGCTAACCCCCGTGTGATCCTGAGATGGGGGTCTGTGAAATGGGGGTCACACTGCCCACCCTCCCCATTCCACATATAGGTGCTGAGAACCCAGGAAGCGCAGAGAAGTGCCTGGAAGAAACAGACGTGCTGTGTTAACAAACCAGGGCTGCTATTTTGACCAAAAATAATGTCGTTCAATCTGTGAACCAGTCCCGTTTGGCTCTTTGCTCACCCCAGGCGCAATGTGTGTCCTCCAGGACTAGGCTGCCTGGGCCTCTGCTATTCGTTTTTCCGAGTTCTGCTCGCTCCATCCTTTGTTCCTGAGGGGACTCAGTGCACCGCTAAGGAGCCGGAAAGCTTGGGAGCTGTGTCTCCTGGCCCCTGCCAGCTCTCTCTCCAAGGCCCAGGCAGGCTGGCGCTCAGCCCTTGCTGTCCTGCTCAAAACTGGGGGTGGGGGGATGGGGAGGAATTAGTTAGGGAGCAAGCCTAGGGCTCGTCTGCGAGCTGCATGTGCAGAGCACAGTAGCTAGACTTGAGAAATGTCACCTGTACACAATGAATGGGGTGGGGGGGAGGGATAGGATTAAGGGACCAAAATCTTCCCCAAGTCACCCCTTGGCCCTCCTCCTGCCTCTGCTCTCCTCTCAGACCCTGGATATCAGTGCTGATTGGAGCCTTCAAGGGGTCCCAGCCCAGCCCTTCTCTCAACCAGCCAGCTTACACTGAGGATCAGGCTTCCAAGGGGGGAGGTGGATTTCCCCCGAGGTCACGGGGCTAGTGTGCTAATCACACACAGCCGAGAGTCAAGGCCCCCCCGTGCCCGGTCTGCTGCCCTTCCCACTGTGACACCATCTGCTCCATTTATTCTGTCCCTTTTCCTTCCCTGTGTTCCTTCCTCCCCTCCTCTCCGAGCCCTGAGAACCTTCTGACAAAGGGACAAAAGGGTGTCCCATTGCATAGCAGTGACCACGCCTGCCAGCCAGAGTTGCAGCTGAGACCCCCTAGGCATGGCTTCCTGGGGCCCTCTCATCTGGCAACGCCCCTTTCCCCATCTGTGACTCTGTCTCCCTGCAGCCCACAAACACAAGAAACAGGACGTGCTGCAGCCATGTGACACAGAGTACCCTGTGTTTGTGCACCAGACGGCCATCCGGGAGACCAATGGGATCATTGAGTGTGGAGCCTGCCAAAAGTAAGATCCCAGGGCAGCGCTGCCTGTCTGCAGCTGGGCTCCTCCCACCCCCCACCCCCCCACCGCCCATCTTTGCTTCCTCTTTCCCTTCGTGAAGGAAACATGGGCTGGGGCAGAGAGAAGGCTGGCTGGGGGGAATTGGACGGTTTGGTAGAGGTGGCCCCGAGGCCAGATCTGGGCCCACCCACCCTACCCCAGGCTCCAGAAGAAAGTCTCCCACAGCCCCTCTCGGCGGCCCTTTCAGTGTGGGTCACACACACCTGCTTAGCCCACAGCAGCTCAGCGTCAGCCAGGGCCATGCAGGCCCAGGGGCATCCGCAAGCCCTGGGAAGGCACCGGGAGGTGAGTATAGCGGTGAGGAAAGAGACCAGTCGGCGCCTCCTCAGAAACCTGTCTGTGCAGAGAAGCAGGCCAGCTCCGGGGCCCTGTCGGGAGTGGTGGGCTGGAGGAGGGCTCCTTGTGCTCTCAGGTCACACCTGCCTCTCCTCTCCACTGCTGGCCTGGAGCCCGTGTGTGCGCCCCGCCGAGACTCGGGCAGTGTGCAGGCGGTGAGACCGAGCTGCATCCCACCGCTCTAGCCAGTGCTGGCCTGAGGGGGCAAGGAGGCCCGACAGAAACTTCTCTCCTGCCAACTCCCACCCCGACCTCGGGGACTTCCCAACTTGTGAAGTTCTGTGCTGGGCCGCCTCTAGGGTGTCCACTCAGCCAGCTCAGCCATTCGCCAAGGGCTTTTTGGGACGTCCCTTGGACTTCCCAGACCTCAGGGGAATTATTTTCTAGTGTAACCCCTCAGACTTGGCATGGGACGGTCCTACTAGTGTGTGATGTTGGGTGGACGGTAACCTCACCAAAGCGGTTTTCTGGGAACTCCTGTGACTCGTTTATCTCAAAGTCTTGTCGTGAGAATGAAGTAAGTGGTCTCGTGTAAGGCGCGGACTTCAGGGTAGACAGATTCGAGTTCAAAACCGCTCTGCTGCTCCGCAGCCCTGTAACGTTGGACAAGTTACCTCACCTCTTCTAGCCTCTGGGTTCTCCTCCACGAAACAGGAACCACAGCAACCTCCCTCGGAGTGGTGGCGGTTAAGTGTGTGTGTGAGAGAGAGAGAAATCATCCACCCCAGAGGAAATGCTCAGGAAGTGGCAGCTACTGTTACATAAGACACCAGGCCTCGTGCAGACAGACTTTCTCTGATCCCTTCCTCCCTCCCTCTGGCAGCCCTCCAGGGCCGTGTGCGGGCGCGCTCTGCCACCTTGTGGCCAAACCTGAGCACCGCATCTTTCCAGCAAGGCCTGCCCCCGCCATACATCCCTATCTGCTTGGGACAGTCTTGATTTACGCCTGCTGTCTCTGAATATATTAATGACAATTCCTTTCCCTCTCAAGAATTATCTCATTTTGAACTTCCTCACCTCCAGTCTGCTAGAGGTCAGTACAGCTGCAAAAGCCTCTGGGTAAAATAAGCCCAGAGAACAGAGTTCCTCGCCTAGGACTCTCCCTGCAGCTGCTCTTCATCTGACCAGCCTCACGGTTCTGTTCCTTCCCATTCCTGGTTCTGTTGCCATCCCAACTCCACACTTTAAGTCCCCAGAAATTCCCTAGAAGCTCCAAGCTGAGCCTGCCACAGAGCGGTTCCGCGACCCACTTCTCTCTTGGCCGCAGGATATTTGTGATGCAACAGATTCCCAGCAGTAACCTTCTCCTCCTGGTGACAGACCCCACCTGTGACTGTAGCATCTTCCCACCAGTCCTGCAGGAGGCTACAGAAGTCAAATATATCCTTCCAGCCTCCCGGAAATGAGGGCTGGGGGAGGGATGGAGGTGTTGGTGTCACCGAGGAGCTCAGATATTGAGAGGCGAGGCCAGCCTCCCTCCCCACCAACATCCCCCGCTTCGGGATTTGTTCCCCAACCCTCCCCCCCCACACACACCCCTGGGTGCTGTCTTCTGCAAGGCAGCTGGTCCCACCCGGGCTAGGCTCTTCCCAGATTTAGTCTCTAGAATCTACAGAATTCGCTGCTGTCATGAGGTGTTCGCCTTAACAGTGACTTCCGCACATAATGCCTCCGTCAAGTGTGACAGGCTGCGCTCCCAGAAACTTCGAAGGAGACCAGATTCCTGCCACGCCTTCCATCCAGAGGTAAGGGCTGGAGGGGGCAAAGGGGGCGGGGCTTGGTCTTCATCCACAAATCCTGGGCTCTTGGACCAGGCCTGTGCATTTGCAGATGGGAGCTGACACTTAGGAATGCAGCCCTGCTTGTGCCCGTCCGTGGAACACATTCATGCGTGTGCATGGACGTTCAGGCCCCTGTAGCGTTCACATATGGAGGCAACCAGGAGCTGAGGGCCAAATTTCCTAGGGTTTGGGCCCTCAGTGATTTCAAACGCAGTTCCCCCATATTGCCTTCATTACTACTGCAGTTAGCTCCAAATGATCTGAGCAAATAGGAGGAAGCTAATATATGCACATGCTAATGACATTAAATGAGCACCCACTATGTAAGGTGCTTTTAGCTTAAGCTGGGTGCCTTACTCATGGTAATGTCTTTGTTGAATATGACTGCCACAAATAATCCACATCAAAGAAGTTTCCAGAGTTGACAGCTTCCCCAAAGTCATTCTAAGAGGATGGTCCCACGGCCACTATAAGACTAGGGACAAGCGGATGCTTGAACCCAGTTCTGGGCTGAGTGCACAGCCTCCCCTTTGCCCTAAAAAATAGGTGGTCTAAAAAAGATGGCAGTGTTTCCTCACCTTTCTGGGATTTCCCTCTTTCCCCAGATTTTTGACTATTAGTCCTAGAGGCCCTCCTCCCTCTTCCTTGCCTCATCCTGAAGGCTACCTTTTCATCTCTGCTCTGGGTTCACAGGAAAATGCCCAGGAGTGTGGCGGCACCCCAGACACCTCAGCCTCGCTCCCCATGCTCCTGCTGCCTCTGTGTGCCTGGAGGCTACCACCCCAGCTACTGCGGTGACACCCGCCCAACCTCACCTCTGTTTTGACAAGATGATCCTTCCAGAGACATTCTAAAGAGTCAGCCCCTGCCATGGGATCCACCTCACTACAGCTGGGTTATCATCCAGGTCACTGTTCATCTCAGTCTTGGGCTAATGGTCCCTGCCTCCTGAGATTGCCGAGTGGAACCAGAAACCACTTCTTAAAGGCCTTCCAGGGAGCCTAGTACCATCCTTCCTACCTCCTCTTCAGGAGTCCAGCATGAGCTCAACTTGGACCAAGACAAAAGAAGTTAACTGCATCTATTCTCCAGAAGTCCAGACCCAGCCAAGGGTCAGCTGTTTCTAATGAACCTGGTTGGTCTTCAGTAGAATCCAAGAACTTCAAGGTATGAGAAAGAGGGACAGAACGAGGCCAACAGCAGAAATGAGATGAAGAACATGTCCTCACCTGAAATAGAACTTTCTCAAAATGAGATGCATGGTGAGGGGATAGGTCAATTTCCTAGCTGCTGCTCAAAAAAGGGGTGGGGGGGGCAAGGAAGTAACTAGTAATGGGAAAAACCCAGAACAGGGACAGGTATTAAATCCTTTAATATTACTGTGGCATGTCTGCAAACTATGGCTTCTAAAACTTCTAAAAATGTCTTTACAAAATGCTAACATACAGAAACTTTTGCATCTGAGAAAAAGCCAATAGGGTAAAATATACAGCTCCTGCACTAAAAGGTGATAGAACAGGGGAAATCACAGTCTTTCACAGTGGTCTGGTGAAGGGTCTCCTGAAGGCTAGCTCCAGACTCCCTGGGAGGGCCAGCTCCGGCAGTGATCTGTTCTAGCCGCTTATCTTTATAAAAGAGACTACCTTGATCTCCAGGTCCTGGAACTAAGCCCCAGGCCCCATGTCAGGCTCCCAGCTCAGTGGGGAGCCTGATTCTCCCTCTCCCTCTGCCTCTCCCCCTGCTTGTGCTCTCTAACGAATAAATAAAATCTTTAAAAAATAATAGAATAAAATAAAATTTTAAAAAAGACTGCCTGACTCTAACCCTGGGGTGGGCATTTCAAGGAACACTCCAACATGCACAGCAGAGTCCACCAGGAGGGGAGCTCTATCTGGGAACTTACTCTCCACATGGTCTTAAGGCCCTGGAGCTTCCTCCTCCCTCCCCGGAAAACCTGGCTCCACTGTGGGAAATTCTGAGGTGGCCTCAGAACTTTAAATTCAACCAATCTCCAACGAGGAAATCCAGCCAAGCCCCAAGTTAAGCATGGACAGCATGCCGGGCCTCTGGAGACCCTTCTTCTCGGCCCTCCACAATTCAGAGTACAAGCTTCCCACCAGCAAATGGCCCTACTTCCCTGTACAGTGGGCCAACTTTGAACGATGCATTCATTTCCATATTTGTAAAATGCCTTACATTACTGATTAGAAGAGGTCACTTTTCACCACTTAGTCTCACAACAAGCCTTTGAGGTCAGCATTAGCAGCCACACTTACAGCTGAACAAGTAGAGCCTCAGAGAAGCGAGTGACTAAACTCACTTGCTCTGCCAGTTTAAGTGGCACAATAATGCTAGGAATGGCTAAGGCTTACAGGTACCTGGTAAGCAACAGGTTTTAACTCATTTAATCTCACAACAATCCTCTGAAGTAGGTACTGTTATCTGTCCCATATTGTAGACCAGAAAACTGCAGCAGAGACTTGAGAACTGGCTGCAAATTATTGAAAGAGCTTTGTGAGGTTCGAATGTGATATTCATGCAGTGGGCTGCACATACAATAAGCACAAATTACATGTTAACTACTGTTAGTCTATTACCTCCTTGGGGCGGAGAGAAGTCGGCCAAGAAATGACAATGTGGATGTCAAGAACAATAGGCAAAGATCACAGGTGTCCATCTGGCAGGACAGGGAACCCTTTCTCCAGCCCCGTCAGGTGCCATAGCTCAGAGCTTTCCCATCATCTTGTCCACACCTTATCGTGACGGGCATGGCTGCATGAACACTTCCTGACTTGCTCACGCACCTTCACCACCAGTAACACCCAGCGCCCACATGCACCCCTCTGCCTCTCTTTGGCATTAATAAACGTTCTGGCCTTCAACAGCATCTGACCTCTATTACCAACTCCCAGATACGGCTGCTTGTCCTTCTCTCTAGGACAGCAAGCCTGTCTTTTGAAAGGCCTGAACTCCCTGCCCACCCAGGGAGAACATTTTCAGGCAAATTTATCAGCTCTCTTGGCCCTATCACTTAAAAACCAAGACTAGGTGCTCACTTCAGCAGCACATACACTAGAAACCAAAATTAGGAAGTGCTGGGACAGCTCCTGGCCTTGTTTTGTCTCCTACATCCCCGTGTCTCTGGATGGCCAGGAGGAGACTGTAAAATTGGGAAATCATTTTTAGAACCAGTGGAAGGAATAAACTAAGCTTTCTGAGAAACTAACCTTGCTCCTCACTTGGGAGAATAGAATATTCTTGTGAGCTTAGGAGACCAGAGCAACTATTTTTCCTTTCTTTTTTTTACCAGAACCACTACTGGACAGCAGGTGGCAGCCTGACTCAAGCTAAAGAGTCATCACTGATCGCAGGCAAACGGAGTTAGAACCAAAGGCATTTAATAAATGACAAGATTCTGTCAGCATCTTGAATGATCTTTTCTTAAATGACCAAGAACTCAAAGCTGCTGTCAGATCCCCCTTCCTCAGTACCAGGAATAAATTAACTACTAGATCCAGTTAATAATTTTGTACATTTTGGTAGAAGTGCTTTCATGTAAAATAGTTCACCACTTTATAATGCTAAGTGAAGTTCTGATTCAGGAGGGCAGGGAAATGGAAGCATCTTAAAGTCAGAAAAGTAAATATGGGGGAGGGGGTCACAAGAGGAAGAAATCAGAGCAAGAGTTCAGCAGAAACGCCCGCCAATCACTATGGAAAGTGTGAGAAATGTTGATCTCAGTGAAAGATGCAAAGAACCTCAGCCCATTTTAAAGGATGAGAAAAGGAATGCTGTAACTGAAGCTAAATATTATAGAGACAAGGATGTTACTTCTAGGATAAATTGTAAAGCAACACTGCCCAAGGGCTCCTTTAGGAAGCCCAGAGCCCTAGCATTCTACAAAGTGAAAATTCAAAATTGTCCTTTATTTCCTTTGCAATATCCATGGCAATATCATACAGGGTCCTTACCTGAGAAAGGAAGCATACAGTTTTTAGCAAAAAACTAAGAACAAACCAAATGGTTCTTTATAATGGTTCAAAAGAACAGAACGCAATCCAGTGTTCTATACCCAGGTGATACACAGGGAAACCCTAAAGCTGTATCTATACCTAAAAATGAGCATTTGGGGCACCTGGGTGGTGCAGCTGGTTAAGTATCCAACTCTTGGTTTCAGCTCAGGCCACGATCTCACGGTCAGGAGACTAAGCCCCGCGTCTAGCTCCAAGCCTAGCACGGACTCTGCCTGAGGTTCTCTCTCTCCTTCTGTCCCTCCCACCCATGGTCTCTCTCTGAAACAAATAAATCTTTAAAAAAAAAAAAAAAAAGAGAATCCAAATACTGGAAATTCCCCTGCAAAGACAATTTACCCAAGGCAAAGGGGCACGGATTCCTCTCCTTCCTTAAATTACACAGTTAACAAACCCCCAAACCTTTAGGTCAACACATGAGATTTAATCCGAACTGTCTTCTTATTGTGAAGAGTATAGCACAAGAGTCACATTTGGCCTGAGCTTCAGTCTCCAAACCCAGAAATGAGTGATACTAACCAGTTCACAGGGAGGTGGTTATGAGTATCTGAGATACCAAGTCCTTCAACAGAAACTTTCACATAAAGTATCCATTATGTTGGATATTATTTTGATAAACTTTAATCATAAATTAACTACCCCTTGGGGTTAGCTCTCCCCTCCATTCTAAACCTCATCCCAGTTGTCAGGAAAAGTGAGTTGGGCATAAATAACTGATTTGTGCATTCAGACCGGGAAGTCTCTGACAATTTTAAGCTTCGGTGTCTAAATTAAGACTTCAAGGCAGGTAAGTTGAGTCAATAAAACAGTACACGACCAAAGTTCATATTCCATTTGGTTCTTTTTATTAGAAGTTGAGAATACAGCAAGTAAGGGAAATCCCATGGTGAATGGAACCATCACACAGAGGCCTTTCTGAAACCCCAACCTTCTATGATCCCCCAAAAATGTGCTTTGTGGCTTCAGCAATTTATAAAGGGGAAGGGGGAAAATACTGAAAAAGGCCACTATTTAATGGTGAAAGAATGAAGCTGTAGAGGTCCTAACCAGCCTAGGGCCAATGAAGAAAATTAAAAATCTGCACAGAGCAAGCAAGCCTCTGATGCTGAGAGTAAGGCATTCAGGCGCCAACCTGGTGAGAGTTCTCAGCGAGCACTGTGAAGACCAAGTGCACAGCGAGGCTGTTGGTAGTTGCACGTAGACACACAACACATAAATGGGCGCACACACACGCACTCGCACACACACCCTAAAGAGGGAGATTTTTACTGGATGACACATCATTGATGTTAATTTCATTTTTCCTAACAGTTTGTGCTATGTTGAACCAGATTTAGCTCCTCCTTTGGGGTGTGGGGTGACTGGGCCCAGAAACTTCTACTTCTGTTGGTGGTGTTACAGAGCCGCATCTTATACCCTGTATCCCAAAGTACATGACCGAAGAGCAAGTCTGGCTTCTGATATGTGCTGTTGCTTCCATGAGACTAAGTGTCCCTCCTTCCAGATGGCCACTGCCCTGTTGGACTATTCCCTCAAAGGGAGGAATACTGCTCTTTATTGTGTCAGGCACCACACCAGTTCACCTATTCAAGTCTCTTGTTGGGTCCCTTGGTACCCAAGGCAGTGACCTTACCCAGAACCAAAATACTCTAAGTCCTTCCCCAGTTCTACAGTGGAGTCCTTCTTCCCGGTTCCCAGCTTTTGCTGGAGACTGGAAGGGGAGAGAAAGGAGATTACCACAAGACAACGCTCTGCTGGATAACAGACTCTTCCCACGCCAAACGCCTACTGGAGGGTGCCAGCCCCCACACTTAGGGCTTCAATGTTTAGTTCTAAAACCCACAATCCCCAAGATGTAACTCAATCACCTGAAGCCTTGGGTGACAGCAAGTAACCCAAGACTCAGTGCTATTTTGGTGGTCTGCCTATGAGCCAAGATTAGAATTCTATGAACCAGATCCTTCCCCTCCCACTCTCCCTAACACCATAACAGGATACCTCTGGGGCATGAGCAAACTTTTTTCTACTCCCAGCAGCTCTTTAAAGATATGGCTGTACCAGACTCCCTGGCAATAACATACCATTTTCTTTTACAACTTCCCATCATGCTATCCCCAAAAACTGGGGTTTGGGGAATACTGATGACTCCATGGTAGGTACTGGACTGGCTTTCTTATTCAAAGATAGCTGATATGTGTGTCACGACTAGGTTTACTAAGACAGTGGTGCTAGAGGTGAAATTAACCTTTCCTGATCCAGAGGAAGACTTCTCCCAAACTATGTACATGAGCTCAGGAAGCACCTGGTCAAGCTGGAATCTCTTTTGTGGCTGGCTCCATGCCAGGAACTGTGATGCCAGGGAAAAGGTCCATGTGTATTCCCAAGACAAGGAAGGGTAGTTAGGGCAGTGACTTTAACAGAAGGAAAATTCTGGGGTGTTCCTGAGCTCCACAGCAAAGATACAGAAAACTGTCACATCCCTGGAGATAAAAATCACCACAAAACTGAATAGGATGCCATGAAGTAATCTGATCGGCCCCTGGGCTAACATTTCCAGAGCTCCTCCTACTGTCTCCACTACCCCTTTGCTGACATAATTGACTTTCCGAAGTAAATGGCTCTACTCTTTAGAAGGGGTCACTCTCAGCATAGAAAACAAATCACTCTCTCAAATGATACCTTAACTAGAGCCTTTATCTAACACATCCTGTCAGCCATCCACGTGCTGCTTCCACTGAGAAAACACATACAGCTTCCCTCCACCTTGGGACTCCCTAAGGCTCTCAGACATGAGAATGGTCATGTGATCACTGGGCTGGGGCTGTACTTTCTGCCCCACAGGGTCCAAGGTATGCCAGCCTTTAGAAGGCACCTTGGTGCACCAAGGCATTATACATTCTGGGGCCATCACCTGATCCTCCTATAGTCACTTTGTGCAAAATTGAAACAGTGTGTGGTACTTGCATGTTTCATTCTGTACAAAATTCCCCTCCCTCCCCTACCCCTATGTTTTAAACGTTTATATAAATTCTTATTTAAACAGTGAGTTAGAAATCTTATTTACATTAATTTCTTTGTTCTCCCAAAAGAGCATCTAAAATCACATTCCCACCCTTTAATAGGATATAAATATTCACCTAAATTGGTTTTTAAATTGATTTAAGGAGCGAGAAAGAGAGAAGAACGAACCACCAGCTAAACTGTGTTCCCATCTTCTACAAAGAAATGTGACACGGATCAGAAGCCAGTTTGCCAAGGTCGTGCAGAGCCCTCAATCAGTAGATCCCAATTATAAGTCAGGGTTTGGGCCATTTCTCCTTTTCTCCAAATTGATGCACTCCATCCTTTGAGGTATGATTTATTTTTGTTTTTCTCTTCTCAGTCGTGTACCAGGTAGAGTCCCAGGGGCATCACAAAGCCCACGAGGCTGTCAAAGTTTGGGGGCTCCTCTGGCACTGGCATCAATGGCCGGTAAGGGAGGCCTGCAGACGCTGCAGGCCCTGTTCAGGGTCACAGTCCCCGGCTTCTGGAAGGTGTCACAGTGCATCCTCTTCACTGCAGCCTCCACCAATCATGAAACGGAACTCCTGGAGGTTTGAGACGCCATGGAAGTGAACGAAAGCGCCAGCAACCACAAAGATGTGAAACAGCTGATGAGAGTGAAACTGGAGGGGGGTGGGAGAGAAACCCATTCATTATTAAAGTCTGCTAAAGAGTCTTCAGGTTGTTTGTGCTGAGCAGGGCAGGGAATGGAGGTTACAGAGCTCAAATTCAAGGTGTCCACAGATCTTGAACATCCATTAGGCATATCACATTCTGCTGAACTGAAGACCAGCTGTCCCCAAAGAAATCAAGGTGCTGCTGCTAAATTCTAACCATGAAGATGTGTACACATATCATAGGAGGAGTATCTGGTGAACTCAGGCCAATGGCATACACACTCTTGCTAACAGACTACAAGACTACAGTCAGACACAGAGAGGTTTTCTTGTTTGCTGAAGAAAGCTTTTATCACGGCATTAAAAAAACACCAGAGCTAATAAACGAAAAAAAACAAAAAAAAAAAAAAAACAACAAACACCAGAGCTATGGCCAATTTAAATGTTGCTCTCTCTCTCTGAAAAACTAAAGGGATTTCCAGGATTAGGTAGAAGGTTAAAACATTATGTCTCTCCAGCTCTAAGACTCTGAAATGTCACAAACAACATACCTTATCAAAAGACTAGGAAGGTCGAGCCTTTTCCTTCCTTCTCTAATCAGAAGTTGGTCTACAAGAACATGAGCTTTTTTTCTGATTTAATCTCTTCTGTTGGATGCTAGTTCATTTTTTAAAAGGCATCTATCAATTGCTCAGTGCACCAACATCACTTCAAAAATAATACTATTCTCTGAGGCGTCTGGGTGGCTCAGTGGGTTAAGCCACTGCCTTCGGCTCAGGTCATGATCTCAGGGTCCTGGGATTGAGTCCCGCATCGGTCTCTCTGCTCAGCAGCGAGCCTGCTTCCCTCTCTCTCTCTCTGCCTGCCTCTCTGTCTACTTGTGATCTCTGTCAAATAAATAAATAAAATTAAAAAAAATAATAATAATACTATTCTCTCATTATCATCTCAAAATGAAAACGTACACTGGCAAAACAGTATTCATAAAGAGAAAGGTATTAACTTTAGAGGTTAAACTAGAAAGAGCCACTAGTCACATCCCAGGAGAAGATTCCTAGGAAACCGAAGGGGATTCATTCTCTCAAAACGGGGTGGGGGTGGGGGGTTGACCTCCATAATTGATGTCAAAATGATGAGAAGGCAATCTCCAAAAGATAAATTAACTAATTTGAATCTGAAAAGGTTGCCTAAATTAGCATTATATTCATTTTATGGAGGGCTAATTTAAACTTTGAAGGCTGGATGATCAATTTAGTTTATAGTAATCAGCAACAGGTCAAGGAATAGAATTCTAAAGGTCAGACTTCATATCAAACAACTCTTCAGAGCGCCTGAGTGGGTCAGTGGGTTAAAGCCTCTGCCTTCGGCTCAGGTCATGATCCCAGGGTCCTGGGATCGAGCCCCGATCTCTGCTTGACAGGAAGCCTGCTTCCCCCTCTCTCTGCCTACTTGTGATCTCTGTCAAATAAATAAATAAAATCTTAAAAAAAAAAAAAAAAAAAACCCTCTTCAATCCTGCACCTACTGAAAATGTTTCAGGCCACTTTCAATTACAAAATTTTCCAACTATTGGACCCTTATATTTCTTTCCTCTTCTCTTTCCCTCTCTCTTAACCACAATTTAGTTAGCTCTCCCTCCTCTCTTGCTACCAAACACACATATACACAAATCTCTTGTTACAAATCACCGAATTTTAGTACCAAAAAGGACTCTGGTAGGGGTACCTGGGTGACTCAGTTGGTTAAGCCTCTGCCTTCAGCTCAGGTCATGATCTCAGGGTCCTAGAATCAAGCCCTGCATCAGGCTCCTTGCTCAGCAGAGAGAGTCTGTTTCTCCCTTTCCCTTTGCCCCTTACCCCTGGCTCAATCTCTCTCTTTCTCTCTCAAATAAATAAAATCTTTAAAAGGGGGGGGGGGCTTTGGTAAACAATCTAGTCAATCACCCTCATTTTCTAAATGAGGAAACCAAAACAAAATGCCTTCCTTGCCAGTTCAGTGTAGTACAAGAGCACAGACTCTGATATTAGACTAGCCTGATTCAAATTCTACTTTTTTCACCCAGCAGTAACTTGTCCTAACGTTGGACAAGTTACCTAATCTCCCTAAGCCTCAGTTCCTAATCTGTAAAATGAAACATTAATAACAGTTGTCATACCTTATAGGGCCAATGTATTAAATGAGGTAACCTGTGCAAAGCACTCACTCAGTACTATGCCAGCCACCAAGTAAGTGTTCAGTAAATGTTAGTCCTCACTGTACTTACCATTCAGAGACACACAACTAATGAGGAAGAGTTACAACTAAAACACGGGTCTCTCAATTTTGAGTCTAAAACAACTTCAATTATTTCACTTCCTGGTCTGCCAGTAATACACTATCAGATATGTATGTATACATACTAACTCCCCCTGGTGATACTTACCCAGATATCACACTTGCCAGGAAAAAAGCGTTCAGGGATGCGGGCCGCATAGAGGGCGGCGCCTGTGATATAGAGGCTGGCCATCAGCATCAGCCAGCCAATCTGCCCTATGGTGGCAGCCTTCAGGAATCCCTCCGAGATGACATAGTGCAAGGTAGGAATAATTCCACTCAGGCCAAGGCCCAAAAATACTCCTGGCAATCACAAGAATAAAATAAGGTAAAAATGCAGAAGAGAAATAAGGAAGAAGAAATATTACAATATAGCACTAGCAATTCTATAAACTGAGTATTTCAAATATGATGCTTCTTGCTTGAAAGGAAAAAGGTGTCTTCACCTTTTTCAAGAGTCCTCAAACTCTGGGATACTGCCACAACAGACAGCAGCAGCTGTGTTCTAAAAAGACCCATTTACAAAGGCAAGGAGCCTCCTGCTGAGAGAGGCTCAGCTTAACAAGTCAGCAGTCCTCAATGGGTTTAGAAATGTGTTGCTAAGTGCTTCAGGTACAGACAGCTCTAGGAGTTTGTTTAAACTTTCCTCAATGCTTCCACTTTGTAGACAGAGACCGCAATACAGAGCAATTTCACATATTTTGTCTCCCCTCTGAAGCAACAGGGATTCCTGGCATTGAAGTGGAATGGAAGAGCAGGGGTGGTAACTGGGGAGGTTGGAGGGAGGTCACAACTGCTCCTGAAAGTTCCCAGACCCAAAAATACCAATCTGGTACAGAAATCTATCAGAAATCATTCCACCACACCCCTACTGCCTTCAAAATCATCTACAGCAGTGTTTTTCAAACTTCTGGATATGACTTAGGTTGTAAGATCAACTAAGTGAACCTGGATTAGCATTTTTTTATTTTTTAGTGAACTACAATGAAATAAAAATCAGACTGTCACAAATGGAATGTTAAGTAACAGTTTGTAAAAGCTGAGTAATATATGTGTGTGAATTTATGAGTATATACACAAATCTGTGTCAGTTGAAATACCACAGGAACATCTCACACCCAGGAGCCGGTAACTACTCCCACATTTTGACAGAGAGAGTTAAAAATGACCTTTAACTCTCTAAACACAAGACAAAAAGCCTATTACTTGTTTTGGACATTACCAAGTACGTTGCTGGTATGCAACAATATATGTATGCACATACACATGATAAATAATGGGCATCTACAAGAGAAGAGGAAAATGGCAATGCTCATCTCCCATCCAAGTACTAACCAGGCCCGACCCTGCTTAGCGCAATGCTCATCTCACAAAAGGGAATCAACCAGGCCTAAATAAAAACCTTTTCCTACTTCTACTCCTCATTAAAGAAAAACCATCACAATCCTTTTTCACTTGTTATTTTCCTCTACATGCTAAACAGAGGCTCTAGTGGTTTTGCCTACCATTCTGGAAGTCAAAAGCTCAGGAGCTTGGTTCTTCTGATGTGTATTACAGCAGAATGTTCAGCTGTACTCTCATCTCCTGTGTTGAAGCAGGCTTAGCCCCACAGTTAAGTACTGCTGAAAGTCACCCCTGACCGCTGCTTCTCTACTTAACAGGGTAAGTGGGTAGACTGTTGTCAACAGTGGTCATTAACAAGAAGTTAAATTCTAACTTCTAACCTTGTAGGAACTGCAGATGTATCATGGCTTGGGTTTTAGGTTTTAGGGTTTGGGCTGGGTTTTTTTGTTTGGTTTTTTAAAGGTCACAAGGAAAAATACTCCTTTTACTACTACTTATTCATTCTCAGTAGACACCAGGTTTAATACTGAGGATAGAACACTGAAGGACATGGTCCTGGCTACAAGGAGTCCCAGTCCAGTAGGAAACAAAAACATGTCCCTGTGAACTCCCCACTCCTAGAGGAAGGCTCAACCAGAGGTTTTTGGCTTTCCAAACAATCTCCATCGAGACAGGCATGATTCTAAATATAAAAAGCTTCCTTATCCCTATATTAGAAGAGATGTATGGTACTTACTTTAGTAGAATCCAATCAGTATGAAGTTTTATTTACCTAAGCAGTACACATTTTCGAATAAAAATACAAAAAATAAAACAATGATGCCAACAAAAGAACCAATCACTTTAAAAAGTACACTCCAAGCTGATAAAGAGTAATCATTTTTAACAAAGGTTACAGAGACACTGTCTTATGGACAGTATATAGGCATAAACTCAAGTGAATTACAAATATATACATTGACTCATAAAAAGCTCACCATACCCCTCAACTCCATGCACTTTAAGACAACTAATGAATACTACCATATTAAAAGCCCCTGAAGAACAGGAACTATGACTGATTTATCTTTGCATCACAAGTACATAGCACAGGACTTGGCAAGTAGACCTTTAATAAATGACTGGTAAATCAGCAAATGCGCAATGCAAAATCCCCACATCTCTTACCTGCTCGTACTCCTCGATACTGAGGTGTAGCAAACATGTCCCACTGGGAAACTATAATGGCCGCAATGCCCAACACACAGATGACAATCAAGTAGATGAAGCAAGGTTGTGGATTACAGTAGAAAGAATAATAAAGCCATGGAACAAAACTTCCCATAATCAGAAGAGCAATACCAGAGTAATCCAGTCTAAAAAAGGAAAAAAAGTCATGTGATTTTAAAAAGTACAGCCCACTACAGACAGGTTCCAATTACTCCCCTATGACATGAGCTAGCAGTTAACAGGCAAGAGGCAAACAGGAATGCTTGCTTTAATTAAAAAAAAAAAAAAAAAAATTAAGTTACCATCAGGCAGTATCAAGAATTCTGCCAATTCTGCTAGTGGTTCTTCCCTAACCACTGACTCAAATACTTGATTATAATGTAGACTTTCCAATACTTACTTAGAGAAGAGCCGGGAGACCCCTTCTGAGTGGCAGTAGACTGTGTGGAAGAGCCATGAAAAAGAAAGGCAGAGAATGGCCCCCAAGAAGAATAATCCAAAGACCACCTTCTCTTGCAGAGGGGCCACAAAGGAGATGTTTGGGCGAAACATATAAAAGATCCCCAGGCACAGGAAGAATACACAACCTACAAAAAGAGTAGAGAGATAAAAGAGGATCCTTGTCAAGAAACAGTGTTGTGTGTTGATGGAGTTCTCAGTCCTTCACAATCACAGTATCTGAATCAAAAGCTCCATGAGAAAGATTTTCCAAATAACTAAGCATATCCAAAATTCTGGTCTACTTCAAACACTGCTGGTACCATATATTCCTCAGCTTCAAATACCAAGTGTTTTTGCATAGGAATAGTACTTTATTTATCTAAGAGCATAATCCAAAAAGAAACCAGACAATGCTACTACTTCTTAGAAGGCTAAATTTGTCCACTTCTACCTCTAGGTCTAGTATAAAATTTCATTTAGAAAGCTTTTGGCACATATACTGGAGCCCAGCTTTCAAAGACCCATTTTCTGTTTGATTTCTGTTTGAATTCAAATGCCTCCAAACCCTGTCAAGAAATACAGCTTTCGGGGTGCCTGGATGGCTCAGCTGGTTAAGCATCTGCTTTCTGCTCAGGTTATGGTTCCAGGGTCCTGGACTGAGTCCTACATTGGCAGGGAGCCTGCTTCTCCCTCTCCTCCCTGTTCGTGTTCTCTCTCTCTCAGTCAAATAAATAAAAATCATTTAAAAAAAAAAAAAGAAGAAGAAGAAAGAAAGAAAGAAAAAGAAAAAGAAATAGAGCTTTCCTCCACCAGTAGCTGTCAAGGAAGATTATGCTTCTCTGGCTCTCACTGGTTGACCCAATAGATTCAAGAGTTAAGGACAATAAAATGCCTATTCATTCTATTTCATAATCAGTTTTTAAACTGCTCTTCTAGGGCACCTGGCTGGCTCAGTTGATAAGCGTCTGCCTTTGGCTCAGGTCATGATCCCAGGGTCCTGGGACTGAGCCCCACATCGGGCTCCTTGCTCCACAGGAAGCCTGCTTCTCCCTCTCCTACTCCCCCTGCTTGTGTTCCCTCTCTCACTGAGTCTCTGTCAAACAGATAAATAAAAATCTTAAAAATAAATAAATAAGCTGGTCTTCTTCACACTAAAATACATGTTCTTACTACTTAGGAAAAGGTCACTTAACACAAGGAAGGCACAGAAATTAAGATGTTAAACATGTGCTAAGTAACTGTTCTATTTAATGAAACTCTACCCCTTAGTTAGAAGTCAGCAATGAACTATACCTGCCGCTCTATTCCACCCTCACTACACTAGCAGGTAGGAAGGCATCTGGGGACACAACAGAAATCAAATGTGTGAAAAAAAATGCAAGTCAAATGGGGGTAAACCAGGAAAGATTTCGTATACTCGCACGTTTGTGCAACCATCACTATTATTTAATTTCAGAATATTTTCATCACCCCAAAAAGAAGCCCATAATTACTACATTCATCTCCCACTCCCGACTCTGCCCCTAGCCCTAGAGGACACTAATCTTTCTATCTCTGTGGCTTTTCACATTCTGGGCATTTCATGTATATGGATTACATAGTATGTGGCCTTTTGTGTCTGGCTTGTTCCACTTAGCATAATGTTTCAAGGCTTACCCATGTTATAACACATATCATCAGTACTTCATCTCTTTTTATAACCAAATATACTTCATTTGCATGGATATACCACATTTTATTTACCCATTCACCAGCTGAAAGATGCTTGGGTTGTTTCTACTTTTTAAATATTATAAATAATGTTGCTGAAAACATTTGTATACATGTTTTTGTGTGAACATGTTTTTAATTCTCTTGAGTACGTAATTAAGGAGCAGAACTACTTATACCTCTGTTTAACTTTCTAAGGAACTGTCAAAATTGTTTTCCATAAAGGCTGTACCATTTTACACTCCTACCAGCAAAGTATGAGAGTTGTCATCTTTCTACATCCTTGCCAAAACTTGTTATTTTCCATTTTCTTTGATTATAGCCATTTTAGCAAGTGGAAGGTGGTATCTCATTACATTTTTCAAAGTATTTGATTTACATTTCCCAAAATGACTAATGATGCTGAACATCCCCTTTTCCCCCCTTTTTAAAAACTGAAATAGAGTTGACACTTTAGCATCTTTTTATGTGTTTTACTGGCCACTTATAGATCTTTGGAGAAATGTCTATTCAGATGCTTTATCCATTTTTTAAACTGTGTTGTCCTTTCATTGTTTAGTTGCCAAAATTCTTAGATCCTCATCAAATAGATGATTTGCAAACATTTTCTCCCATTTTGTGGATTATCTTTCCACATTCTTGACAATGTCCTTTGACATACAAAGTTTTTAATTTTGAGAAAGTCCAATTTAGGGGCGCATGGGTGGTTCAGTTGTTGGGCATCTGCCTTCAGTTTGGGTCATGATCCCAGGGTCCTGGGATGGAGCCCCGTGTCAGGCTCCCTGCTTAGCGAGAAGCCTGCTTCTCTCTCTCCCACACCCCCTGCTTATTATATTCCCTCTCTTGCTGTCTCTGCATCAAATAAATAAATAATCTTTAAAAAAAAGGGGGGTCCAATTTGGGGCGCCTGGGTGGCTCAGTGGGTTAAAGCCTCTGCCTTCAGCTCAGGTCATGATCCCAGGGTCCTGGGATCGAGCCCCGCATCGGGCTCTCTGCTTGGCAGGGAGCCTGCTTCCTCCTCTCTCTCTCTCTGCCTGCCTCTCTCCCTACTTGTGATCTCTGTCAAATAAATAAATAAAATCTTTAAAAAAAATTAAAAAAAAAATAAAAATAAAAAAAGGGGGGGGGTCCAATTTATCTGCTTTTTCTTTGGTTGTCTATACTAAACTTAGGTGTCTATTCTAAGAAATTATCACCCAATCTAAGGTCACAAAGATTGACATCTGGCTCAGTGGGTTAAAGCCTCTGCTTTCGGCTCGGGTCATGATCCTAGGGTCCTGGGATTGAGTCCCGCATCAGGCTCTCTGCTCCGCAGGGAGCCGGCTTCCTCTTCTCTCTCTGCCTGCCTCTCTGCCTAGTTGTGATTTCTCTCTGTCAAATAAATAAAATATTTAAAAAATTAATAATAATAAAAAAATAATTTTACGGTTTTATTTCTTAAGTTTAGGTCTCTTTGATCCATTTTGAATTAACTTTGTAATGAGGCAGGGATCCAACTGGACTCTTACATGTAATTACTCAGTTTTCCCGAATACTATTTGCTGAAAAGACTATTCTTCCCCCATTGTATTCTTTTTTTTTTTTTTTAAGATTTTTTTTATTTATTTGACAGACAGGAAGAGACAGTGAGAGAGCTAAACACAAGCAAGGAGAGTGGACAGGGAGAAGCAAGCTTCCTGCTGAGCAGGGAGCCCATTGCAGGGCTCAAGCTGGGGACCCTGGAATCATTACCACAGCCAAGGGCAGACCCTTAACAACTGAGCCACCCAGGTGCCCCTCCTGTATTTTCTTTAATATGCAATCAGGATGGAAAAAAATATTAGAGACCACATTCTAATTCAAGTAAAACTGAAATTTAATTTTCATTATGCTAAGTAATGATTTTGAAAATCAGCTTCTTTCTACTAAATAAGCACCTTTCTCACAGTGTTCCTCAAGACATTATACCATATTTTGTACAGCACCTTTCCCTAGGCCTGGTTCAAGGACACAGTCTGAAAATCTAGTAGAGAAAATGATGACTTAACTGTAATAAAATCAAAGTGCAAACTAGGATAACTACGTAATAAACCAGTAAGAAACTGCATCATTAGACATCCAGAAAACAAAATGGCAAATACATTTGTTCTATCCTTATCCTCAAATACATGGAGAGAAAAAAAAAAAGAGTAAGTGAATCACTAATTCCTTGCACCACTGATATTACATACCTAAAAGATGTGTCCAGATGTTGCCTGTCTCTGTGTGTATTCTGAAAATGCTCTTAAAACAGGCCCGGAAAGAAGGCATTGGGGGCCGATGTCCATGTAAAAGGAAATCGTTATCCTTCAGCCAGTCTGGTAGTACATCATGAGGGATTACTCGCCACCGACCTTCCCATACCTGGAAGAAGAGTATTAAATATCTTTGTGGTTTTTGTCAATGTAGCAACACTAGTTGCCCTAAAATAATGGTTTCAAGTTTCCTTTCAGTCTGGGTAAAAGTAGGGTCCACCTGTACTGACTTGCCTTCCTTCATCATCCACAACTTTACCTCTGAAAAGGCCCTGTGATAGTAATTAAATATGACTGTTCTTATACTTACTATTTCTGTTGGTGAAAAAAAAATACAGCTGACCCTTGAACGTGGGTTTGAAATGTGCGGGTCGACTTACATGCAGATTTTTTACAGTACAGTCCTGTAAATGAATTTTCTTTTATAATGTTACTAACATTTTTTTCTCTAGCTTATTTTAAGAATATAGTTTCTAATACATATAATGTACAAAATATGTGTTGACTTTTTATGCTATTGGTAAGGTTCCCAATCAACAGTAGGCTATTAATAATTAAGTTCTGGAGGAGTCAAAACATGGATTTTCAACTGCCAAGGGGTCAGGATCTTTAAGCCCTGCATCATTCAAGGGCCAAACCTGTATGCAGAAGCACTTGCGTGCCTTCTGCTAAATTCTCTCCCTTTCCCTTCTCTTCCTACCACAACAAACATGATGAAGTTAAAAAAAAAAAAAGTGCACAGGAGTCAAAATCTTGGATCTCTATCATTAACTAGTTAAAGGAGCTTTAATGAGAAAATCACCAAGCCCCAGTTTCCTCATTTATAAAAATGGGATGACACTACTTTGGTTACTTCGTAAGGATCAGATGAAATAACCCAGAGCCCTTGTAAATGAATTAGCAAATTCCAACATTCACCCCACAGGTGGAATGTAACCCAGACCATCCCCAGAGGCTATTATCTACCTAAGAGTTAGTGACTAACCCACCCTCTCCATGCTGGAGAGATGGCAAAGAAACTCAAACATTAAGGGCCCTTCAAAAGTCTCATCATCACCACCCCCTTCTTCTCCCTTTCTTCACTGTCCCTCCCCCTCAGACTCTAACAGAAAAGAGATCAGGAATTTGGTATCTGTCCTTAAAAACCTGTCAACCTCTGCACTCTGCTTCTTTTAATGTCTCTCAGCCCAGAGAGCTCACGTCAGAAGGATCACTTAATCCTAAACTGCCTGTTTCTGTTAATCAGAAAGATATCAGGGAAAATGCCAGGTATATGCTCTACCTATAGTATTCAGGTTGAAACAATGACCCCACTCCTACCCCTCAGGGTTCTGGCAACAAACAAACAAGGGGCTAGGCTATACAATCTTGGCTCTCTTTCTTCTATGTGATGCAAAATGACTGCCAGCTGGTGAGCCCAATCCTTCTGCTTCACATCTTCCTGTTCTCTGCTCTCCTTAATCCTTCTTATTGAAGTATGCTTGTAAAAGAACTGATCCTCTGTGTAACTCCAAAGAAAGTGGGAACTAACAATTTAGAGAAGTGGCCCTCTTAACACTACTAAAACTCATTCTCTCTAGCCTCCCCACTTCTAACTCAAACCCTGAGGCCCGTAGTTAGGATAATCTGGCCATTCCATGCTTATTCGTAACACACAATGAAATACAATAATGCCAAAAGACTAATCTAGATATTTAATGTCTACTGGTAATAAAAGTTTTACCACTTGTAAAAGTAGCTGTTTGAGATCTTCCAAAGGACTTTCTGGAGAGACAGAGAATACTCTAAGGTACTGAATTTATTTTCTCTAATTTGGACTTGAAAAAAGATAGCTATTGTTAACATTAACTTTACAAAATGCTACTCTGTTTTACTTTGGGATAATTTTATTCTCTAAGAGGGAGAGGAAAAGAGAAATCCAATCCTTAGGGCCGTTCACAATCTGCAAACAGCTCTGCTGTGACCATATGAAAAGTGCTATTGTGTTACCCACACAGCCAAGATGCTCCCTTTTTTGCAGTCAGAAAGAATATGCTGAGATTCTTACTAGTTATATTTACACATAACGTCAGAGTGATTTTTCTCCATTGTTTCTAAACATTCTAGCAGTCTAAACTGAGCCAAGGAACTATACTCTCATAATTACACTGAAGTTAGTGTCATATTCAACAGACACTGCACCCTCAATCCTCAACTTGGAGTCAACCCAAATGTCAACCCAAACAGGCATTGTCTTTTACTCCCCAAGGGAAGAAGAACAGGATCACAGCTTGGCCAAATATATATTTATTTATAAGTTTGACAAAGGCATTGCATGAATCAAACATTTGAGCAACGGTCCACTGGATTTGTATTAAACCATTAATGCACAAAACATTTCTTTTAAATTGAAGGCTGGAAAAAAAAAAAAGAGCATGATCAAATTGGACACTCTATAAAGACTAAATGATTTTATTTCCCCTTTTCCTGTAAGAAAAGCTTTTCCAAAAGGGAGTGTATACCAGCAAGGCCACAGGACACTTTGTTTTAAATTCTGTTTAATTCCTTGCAACCTAAGAAAAAAATTTTATGTGTCACTAGACCCATCCAGCTGTCAAGTATGCTCAGTTGCATGACCGCAGCAGGCGGAGCAAGCTTGGAGAATGCTGTGTCACAGGAAGCCTCTCTAGGCCACTCTCACAGACAAAGTGCTAGAGGATGATAAGGGAATGGTAATAATTTTTGTGCTCCACTCATTTTTCTTCAGTAAATCACAGCTTGGAGCAAATAAATGCCCTATTTATTCTCCCATTCGCTGTTACATTCCAAGTTTTATTTGCTTTACTTTTTATTGTTAGTTCAGAAAAGGAGGAGAAAAAGGCAGTCAAGTTAACTACAGTACCCCACTGTTCTATAAATATTAAAAATCCCTAACGGCCCAGACACTAAATATTCAACTTCAAGAGATTTAACACCAAATTTGCATTCTGAAAAGCAAAATATATCCTTTATAGCCTTGTGTGTTAATTCTTCTGAGACAGAAATCACTAGAAAGAATCTATTGTTTTGCTTTTTCTTAACCAATTTTTAGACACTGAAAATTTTCTGGGCTCTAAGTAGACCCATAAATGTTTAAACCTCTCCCCCACTACTCTCTACCCACCCCCTTTCTCTTAGAAGGGATGTCTATACTCAGATTATAATGTTTTTCTCATCCTCTGGTCCAAAGTACAGTATTCTAAAACCAACTGGCCCCCAATTATTTCTACCACCACTGTGAATGTAGGAAAACCTAACTTGGTTTTCAGAACCTAAGACCACATGCATAGAAAGTCTAGGTTCCATGAAACCTATTTAAAAAAAAAAAAAAGCCACGAGTCACACAAATTTCTTTCTAAATAATCAAGAGCTCTCCAGCAATGTTTAACAAATAGATTTATTAACACATACTAACACAGACTGACTTATGATTTTGGATAATTCCTGAAGGGTCCCTATTGATCAGATTATCAAGCAGTTATAAATTTACCAGTGTCTCTGACTCTTCTAAGAAAGCAACCCTAATTCCAGTTACCATTTTCGAAAAAGAAAAAAAACCACAATATGTCCTAAAGAATCAGATAATGCATTAGAAAAAAAAACCTTAAGAGACAGAAAACATGCCAGCTGAACTAGAAATACTAGATCTGCATGAAAACTGGGAAATCTTTATCTAAAGATTAGTTTGACTACCCACAGAATCCTTAGAAAGATTAGCACATTTGCCATTCCAGTCAAGCAGCAGTAGAGATTCAAGGGACTTGGACAGGGCATTTTAGTATCCCTAGGGATCAACCACTCCCAACTTTCATTCTATCTTATCTAAACTATCAGCAAAACATCTACTCCGTTAATTTACATCAGGAAACACCTGTTTCCTGAATGAATATTCCAGTTTTATCACAACTTTATCATGGCTATTTCAGGCAAACAAATGTATTTTGTCTTAAACAGGGTTAAAGTCATGAAACTGTTTCTGTTTCCATTTTGCCACAGATTATGTCCACAGTAAACCAAAGGCTAAGGTACTGCAAATCTCTTTAAAGGTTCCTGTTTGGGAAGGGTTAAATATATAGCATAGAAATGATAAGACTGCTATCTTACCTTACAAACAAATTCTTCCATTCTTTCCATAGCGTGATGGGCTTGTAAAAGAGGGGACATGCCCATAAACCCCTCATCTTCTTGAGAAGCTTCCTCATTGCACTCATGTTCCTCAGAGATCTATAAGGCAATCACAGAAAGTCAGGGACAGAGACCAGGAGCCAAATGAAATAGTCAATACACTAACCTATAAAATTATAATGAAATAATTCTCTCTTAAGGTCAAAGCAAGGCTTCAAACAAGTAAAAATATAGGAAGTATTGTCAGTTTATTGTAGAGTTATGAATATTAAAAAGGAATGAAAGTTACTCAATGCTTCTCACTGGCAACAAATGAAATACAAGAGCATTCCCATGTTTGTTTCAGTAGCAAATTCCCGGGGTAGCTCGAATGGTTCGTTTTTTTTTTTGTTTTAAGATTATATTCACATATTCAAGAAATTGCTGAGGAGAAAAATCTCTAAGAACCCCACCTGGTACATATAAAATAAATATTTGTAATACAATATGGTAAGGGGAAAAAACAAAAAACAAAAGAAAAAAACATTTACTCAATTCTTAATATATGCCAAGCATAAAAGAAAGGGTTTTATATAGGCCATCTAACTTAATCCTGACAGTCGCCTATTATTAGATAAGTATTCTTATCCCCATTTAACATATAAAGAACATCGGGCAAAGAGGTTTAAATAAGTTGCCCAAGGTTAAAACTAGTAAAGAAAAAAAGTAAAAACTCCCACACTCACTATCTTTCCACATTCCTGATGAAATGAAGAAATAACAATCGGTCAGGCCTTAAGGGATGTACCACTAAAATTAACATTTGTCTCCAGATGAAGCTTCACTTCACACTAGTATAGACAGAATAATACTGCCCTGAGAGAAGGGCAATGGGCCAACAGTGAGAGGCCTAAATAGTTGAGTGTGATTTTGCCACTAATATCAATGGAACCATATATAGGTCTCTCAACCTGAGTCTCAATTTTCTCATTTTTATCTAAAAGAAGTTTAAAACTAAACAATCTCTACAGTCTTCCCTATTCTCTAAAATTCTGAGATTCTGCCACTTAGCGAAGATGACAGCACAAGAGAACTGGAATTCCGTATCTACTAAGCGCCTGCTAGATAACAATGCTGGCTAAAATGACTGCATGAAGAAATGAATGACTTTCCACCTCCAGTTAGAAAACTGGTAAGGATGAACATGTAGGCACAGTAAGTAATCTACCACAACACCTGAATTTGAACATGTTTAAAAAGAAATCCAAAGATTTCATTTTCCTACTCTTTATGTTCCAAGATAACTCGGGGCTTAGTATTAAGCAGCACTTGAAACATGTTACATACCCAATCTCAACTGTTAAAAAATCATGCTCTCCAAGAAATCTATCTTGACTCTGCTTCTCTACTATTCTTACTTAAAAAACATCCTCTGTTAGCACCTGGATGACTCAGTCGGTTGAATGTCTGCCTTCAGCTCAGGTCATGATCTCAGGGTCCTGGGATGGAGCCCCACTTCGGGCTTTCCACTCAGTGGGAAGTCTGCTTCTCTCCCCCACTCGTGTTCTCTCCCTCTCTCAAATAAATGAATAAAACCTTAAAAAAAAAAAAAAACCCACCCTCTAAAAATAAAACAAGATGAAACCAGAGAGGGAGACAATCCGTAAGAGACTCAATCATAGGAAACAAACTTGAGGGTTGCTGGAAACGAAGGGGTTGGAGAGATGGAGTAACTGGGTGATGGACATTAAAGGAGGGCATGCAATGTAATGAACACTGGGTATTACATAAGACTGATTAATCATAGGCCTGTACCTCTGAAACCAACAATACATTATATGTTAATTAACTGAATTTAAATTTTAAAAATGGTTAAACAAAAATACTCTCCACTCCTTACTTCCCTAAAACTTACCTGTCTGTCCTTCAGTGCCCAGTTTCTCAACAATTCTTTCATGATTGTCACCTTCCCCTCCCCACCCCAAGCATTTTTAGATTGCTTCTTCTCTCCAGGCAATTTTATTAACACAATATACTGTGTATTTGTATGTACTGTGGCCCTACAGAGGGCTAAAGACCACTGTAATATTTTAGTTTTTCAATCCTCTCTCAATCAAGAAGCAAATGTATATATGGCCCTACCTAACCCACAGCAACTGCCTCTTCTTCTCAACTCTTCCAGCAGTTAAAAGTCCGTAGTCCCCATTTGACAATGAATATAATATCTGATTTACTGACTTACACTGTTTTATTTCTCGTTTGACTTAATTTTACTTTTTAGTGTATCATTTCCTAAGTGAGATTTTAAGTGTCTATGTGATCTTCTTCCCCATGACCCCCCAAAACAGCTCTGTGTAATATGTTATATACTTCACTACAACTCAATTAATGCTTTAAAATTTTTTCAACAAAAAAAGTTTTTAGAAGTGCCTAAACATAATAAACAATAGCTTAAAAGGATCAGCAGACTGAGTTTAAAGTATAAAATATAAATTTATATATAAAATGTAAAATAGCTTAGTTATGCATGTTCAACATTTACATGATCTTCACAGAGTAACAGAAACAAGGATTCAGTCTTGATTTCCTTATAAATAAATTATGCCAGCAGTTTCTAATAAAACTATAAATAAATGAGCACATAAAGCAGAACTAGTTAAATATTTCCTATACCAACATAAGTAAAACCCAATTAAGTCGCAGGAATGGTCTGAAATGTCAATGGGATTACTTACAGTAGTTTTGAATATCAGGCTAATAATACATTTGGATCCATAGAAGACTACTGATAGGAAAAGGTAAGCCAGACTCCATGACAAAAGAAAGGGTATTTCACACACTTAATGACTTAGATAAGAAAAAATGAGGATAGGGTGTCTCTCTCCATGGGTACTCCTACTTTCCACAGAAAAGAGAGATGAATGGTTCAACTTTCCAAACGTAAGGAGGTAAGAAAAACAAGGACACTGCTGTGGGAGCTAATACGCATTTATCGAAAGAAAACAAGTACATTCAGAATGCAGGATGTATGTTCTGAGTCAAACACCAACTAGTTGCCAAAAACATGTTTATTCATTTAGTTAAACATTTTTTAGGAAAGGTGGCTTGCATAATGGATTAAGAGTCTGAAGTCGGATAAACTGTTACTGATAAATTCTGTCATCTCTGCTAAGAAGACTACATTTAACCAAAGCATAAGTTTCCTTATCTGTGAAATGATTTTAATACTGTACCTACAATGCAGATCTGTTTTAATTAAGATAATAAATAAAAAGAAACTATCATAGGACCCAGGACTCAGAAGGCAATATATAAATGATAGTCTTTATTATTATAATGATGGGCTAGGTACTGCGAACATTAAAGTTAGTATCACAACCTAGGAGTGAAGATATGCATGTAAGTAAATACAGCAAGGAGCTAGTGAACTGTATGAAAAAGGTCTGATGCAAAGAGAAAAGAGGAAACAGTTAACTTTGACAGTGCTGGGAAGTTTCCTGGAAAGGTAACATCTGAACCAAGAGCTGAAAAATGTGTAAGAGATTCACAAGTCAGGCATGGCAGGGGAAAGACATAACAGGTAAAGGCCAACAGTGTATATCCAAAAACACAGAGGAAAGAAAAAGCACACACAAAGAACACATAGTTTAGCATGGCTGCTGCAGCAACAAATCAATGTGACATGAGACTAAAAAAGGTGAAGTACAAGGGCGCCTGGGTGGCTCAGTCAGTTAAGCATCTGCCTTCGGCTAAGGTCATGATCCCAGGGTCCTGAAATCAACCCCCATATTAGCACCCTCATACATGTGCATGTAGTTCTCTCGTTCTCATTCTCGTTCTCTCTGTGTCAAATAAATAAATAAAATCTTTAAAAAAAAAAAAAAGGTTAAGTACAGACACAATCCAAATGCCCATCAACAAATAAATACATAAAAATGTGGCATAGACATACACAGAATATTGCACTCAGTCATAAAAAGGAACAAAGTTCTGGTGTATACTATCACATGGATAAACACTGAGAACATTATGCCACACACAAAAGGGCAAATATTGTACAATTCCATTTATATGAAAAATCTGGAATAGGCAAATTCACAGACACTAAAAGTAGTGGGTACCAGGGGCTGGACTGGAAAGAGGGAATGGTAAATTCTATTTCAATAGGTACAGAATTTCTGTATGGGATGTTGAAAATTTTTAGAAATAGTGGTGATGGCTGTACAACACTATGAATGTAATTAGTGTCACTAAGTTGTACACTGAAAAATGGCTAGAATGGCAAACTTTATACTATATATTTTACCACAATAAAAATAAATTTTTAAAAGACACAGGGGTCCACAGCAGCATTCTTCATAAAAGTAAAAAACCAGAAATAGGGCCCCTGGGTGGCTCAGTGGGTTAAGCCTCTGCCTTTGTCTCAGGTCATGATCCAGGGTCCGGGGATCAAGCCCCAAATCGGGCTCTCTGCTCAGCGGGGAGTCTGCTTCCCCCTCTCTCTCTCTGCCTGCCTCTCTGCCTACTTGTGATCTCTGCCTGTCAAATAAATAAAATCTTTAAAAAAAAAAACAAAAAACAAAAACCAGCAATAATCCAACTGTCTATCATTAAAAAAATGGATAAAAACCAGTGTGATATATTTACGTAACAGAATGTAACAGAATATAACAGATTAGTCAGTAATTAAAAAGAACTACCGGGGCGCCTGGGTGGCTCAGTGGTTTAAGCCTCTGCCTTCGGCTCAGGTCATGATCTCAGGGTCCTGGGATGGAGCCCCGCATAGGGCTCTCTGCTCAGTGGGGAGCCTGTTTCTCCCTCTCTGTCAAATAAATAAATAAAATATTTTTAAAAAATAAATAAAAAAAAAAAAAGAACTACCAACATACAAAAGAGTATGGGTAAGTAACAAAAATATGCCAATCATAAAGAGTGTATATATTGTCTGATTCTACTCATAGTAAGTTCAGCAACAAGCAAAACAATCCACTGTGGTACAAATCAGAATAATGGTTCTCTCTGGGAATATAAAAGCAAGGTACAGAGAGGTTACAGACTTGAAAAAGGCATAAGAGAAGTTTCTGACATGATGAAAATAATCTAAATCTTATCTGTGGTGATCCTATATAGGTAGCGTCATGATGCTACATATTTAAGATTTGGGTATGTTTAAATTATCCCTCAATAAAATGTTATCTGTGTAAATCCTCCCTCAATAAAATGCTTTCAAAAACAAAAACAGGAGAGAGGAACAGAAGTACTAAAGGCTTTTCATACTAAGGGGTTTTAGGTTTTGTCACGTAGGCAAAGCGGAGCATTTAAATGATGAGACTGGGCCAAGCTGAACACGATTAACATTTGTGTTCACAAACTTACTCTGGCAACAGAGAGAAGGCAACGCTGAAGAAGGGAGACAGGAAAGGAAAGAAATTAAGATAACACAAAGTCTAAAGCAGTTGTTCTCAACTGGGAGCAATTTTGCTCCCCCACCTAGGGGACATCTGGCAATATCTATAATTGTCTTTACTTGTCACAACTAGTGGGAAATGTTATTGCCAACGAGTAGGTAGGGGGCAGGATGCTGTTACACATCCTAGAATGCAAAAGACAGTTCTCCAAAACAAAGAACTATCTGGTTAATATGTCAACAGTCATTGAGAAACTCTGATCTAAAGATATGATGAGGGAGGATCTATATAAGAAAAGAATATTTTATCAGATGCTTCACACTTCTTACTAATAAGTGGTTACTAGTGCCATGGCTAAATGGTAATCATTCATTCAAAAAACTTAGAAAGTACTCATTGAGCAGCTACCATTTGACAGATGAGGAACCTAAGGCTAAATGATTTGCTCAGGGTCACACACCTAGAAAATACCAGTCAAAAGTTCAACTCAGGTCCACAGAAGTTCCAAAGTTCATGCTATATTCTTTCCACTCTCATTGTTTTCTAATTATAAAAGTGCCTAATTTTGTGGGTAACACATTTGACCAAAGGCCACAACACATACAGGCAGACTTTGCTTTCTAGTGGTGCAGGATAGTAAAAAGACTATGCAAGCCAAAATCATGTAAAGCAATCTTAATAACCAACAAGGAAAATGACTATTTTGTGACTTTTAAATCTGTTAAAATATTAAAAACTGTCAGTTATAAATGTGTAAGGCAATTTTAAAAATAGTAAAACTAGTATTTAGTATGCTATATTTTAAAAACAGAAACTTTGAGAATTAAGTATTTATTTATAAGAAACTTACCCAGAGTAATTTGAGCAGTACCTACTATTTTTTTTTTTTAAAGGAGGCTCCACACCCAATGTGCGGCTTGAACACATGACCCTGAGATCAAGAGTTGCCTGCTTTACCAACTGCACCCCAGTCAGGCGCCCCAGTGCTTGCCTTCTTGTTGTATAATTTATGATACAAGATGAGCAACTCTTCTCGGCCTTGGGAAACTGTCCATCCTCTAAGTTTGGATCAGCTTTCAACATCTTATTCTTTGTGCTGTCACCTCATGAAATATCTCTAAGATTTCCTTTAATGTGATTTTTTTTTTTTTTTTCCCCGCATCAACTTCTCTGGACATCTTCATCCTTTTTGTCACAAACACTTTACTCCTTTATGTTGACCAGTTTGCCTTCACCATGTTCCCCTGGCTGCACATCTAGAATCTCTTAAGTGATAGCAGGGTCAACATTCCCAGTCCCAATTAGGTATTTCTTCTACAGCCATTTATATTTGGTCTGATTTGCAAATGCAGCATTATCAGTTTCATTTCTTTGCTTTTATTTTTATCTTTGTTAGCCAATTTACCCATTTTTGTAAAACGTCACATGGGTATATCACCGGGAAACCACACAACCATATACTTCACTGTCTTATGCATTAAATGAATGACAGATGTATGATAATCAATCAGTCATGACAGACTTTGAAAGAAGTGACAAGACTGGACACTAATCTTGATGCATATCTACTATTTGCACAGGAGATATGCAGACTGTAGACTGAAGAGCTAGCACAAAAGTGTGTGCTTTATGCAATTATACACAGTAAACATACCACAGTAAGTGAAATTTGAACCATATTGTTGAGAGCCTGGTATTATTTAACTAGCCCAAGGTAACTGAACCTCATGCATACTGGACCCTGTAAAGTGTTAAAGCTGCTTGTCCACATTTTCTCTTCTCATCTTTTACAAGTGCCATTTCTACTCAAAAATAGCACTTCTAAAAAAATTAATCTCAATTTAACAGAATGCAAGCCTATACATAAGCAAGGATTTCACTGTGCACTACATTTCGAAGATATGTAACTACATCCGCTTTTTTTTTTAAGATTTTATTTATTTGACAGAGAGAAAGAGATGACAAGTAGGCAGAGAGGCAGGCAGAGAGAGATGGGGGGAGCAGGCTCCCCACTGAGCAGGGAGCCCGACGTGGGGCTCGATCCCAGGACCCTGGGATCATGACCTGAGCTGAAGGCAGAGGCTCAACCCACTGATCCACCCAGGCGCCCCTACATCCGCTTTTTAAGTCAGTTTTTTGTTAATAAATACCGCCAACAATACAGCTGACACTGAACACAGGTTTGAATAGCACAGATCCACTTACACATGAATGTTTTACAGTACAGTACCATAAATATATTTTCTCTTCCTTATACGTTTCTTAGTAACATTTCTTTTCTTTTCTCTAGCTTATATAGTAATAGCATATAATACTGTATATAATACACAGAACATATAAAATATGTTTTAATCAACTTTTTATGTTATCAGTAAGGCTTCCAATCAACAGTGGGCTACCAGCAGTTAAGTTCTGGGGGAAGTCAAAAGTTATACACAGATTTTCAGAAAGTCAACACACCCTTTACTCTTTCAGTACTCAAGAGTCAACTGTAATTCCATCTCCGGTAGTCCAGTGTATGCTGTGAGGTAGAATGTGGTCAGCGGTCAGAAATACATATCCCAGTAAAAATAAACACTTCTATCCATCCCAATATATTAGGAAAATTTGTGAATGTTTATAAAAGAATATTCGTTCCGAAGTACAAAGTATTCTTGGTCTGTTAATTTATCAAGTATTATCTCTAATTCTCAAAAAATAAATATCTCAAATACTAGCCCATAATTAGCTATTTATTGTGTTCAAGCCTTATGGAGTTGCTAATTAAGAGATCTCCGAAGAGTAGGTGGAAGTAAATATAGCTCCCCAGGTTAGACAGAAGATAACAAGTAGGAATAAAATGGTAGAGTCAAACACTGGCTGTAACACAGAATAAAAAATGCATTCTCTAGGGTACATGTGCCAGTTCATGGCTATGCCACAAAACAATGGTTTAGAAAGCCTATCCTGGACACAGTATAAAAACAGTTTTTTCTTCCAATATTAACTCTAAAGAACTACACTGTCATGAGCAGAAATAACTTCCCATTAGCCAGCACTAAACTACAGTACCCAAAGACCTCTCTTTCAATAGCATCTATATTAAGATGATCACATACAAGTGTTAAATACATGCTATGTTCTGTTTCTGTTCATATTCTAACCCTCATCAAAATAAATTATGAAGAGCAACAGGACACTGTCAAAGATTAAAAGACTAAAACTAAAGCTGCCTTAAAAAAGGCATAAAATTGGAACACCTGGGTGGCTCAGTGAGTTAAGCATCTGCCTTCAGCTCAGGTCATGCTCCCAGGGTCCTCGGATCAAGTCGTACATAGGGCTCCTTACTCAGTCGGGAGCCTGCTTCTCCCTCTGCCTGCCACTGTCCCTGCTTTGTGCTCTCTCTCTCACTCTGACAAATAAATAAATAATCTTTTTTTTTAAAAAGGCATAAGATTTAATTCTCTAAGGTTTTCTACAAACAAATTACTATATTTAAACTTAAAGGTCAATGCTCTGAAGTACAAAGTCACCTTTTAAGTATTTTTCTCCTACATTCAGTGAGGTCCATCTGTGAAAAGACTAAGTTAAACTTATATTTCAAAATACAATGATATCCGACTCTGATGATCTATCCACAGTGCAACCTAAAATGATGGTTCTCTAGAATATATATTTTGTCTTTGGAAAGACAGAGAACCATAGTGATAAAGATGAAAGACCTTTAAGGTCAGTCTAATATGAAAAGAATTCACTTGGGCATTTACTTGTTTTAGCACAACTCACTTCAATACAGTAAGCTAACAAATGTTTACTAAAAAGATTATTTTATTCAAAAAAGATATTTATTTGTCAGAGAGAGAGCAAAAGGGAGAGACGGAGAGACCACACAAGCAGAAGGAGCAGCAGGCAGAGAGAAAAGCAGGCTTCCCACTGAGCAAGAAGCCCAATACAGGACTCAATCCCAGGATCGTGACTTGAGCTGAAGGCAGACGCTTAACCGACTGAGCCACTCAGGTACTTCTACTGAAAAGATTTATAAATAGAGAAGTAGGGTATAGTCTCTGTCATCCACAGGCTTCCAACCTAATGAAGTTGGAAAACACGCCATGTAAATGACTAAAACAGAAATAAAGTGTAACTAGTTTAAAGGCAGGGAAATCTGGAGCTCAGAAAAGATTGCGTGAAAAACAGAATTTTGAAAAGATAAAAGAGAATAGTCAAAAGAGGAAAAAGCGAAAGTACCACTTTGAGGACAAAAGACCCTTTCAGTTCAACTGAAGCTAAAGATGCATTCAGGAAAGTAGCAAAACATAAACTACAAATGTAAATATTATTTGAAGTCAGTAGACTAGCAGACAAAATGCCACACAGATCCACAATGGTAATACCTTACACAGTTGGAACATAAAGGTCAAGGAAATGGTAAAATACCCAGGGGAGAAGACAGTAAATCTCTGGTTAAAATTTGTCTGCCTTTATAGATATTACTGAGAACTGCTTAATTATGAGGACTAAGATCTAAGGCCCCTATTTTATCATCTGTTCCAGGGAATTCGTGCCCAAGAAGGTTTAGAATACTAACCAGTAAATAATTTTATTATTAGCTTTAGAAACTTCTCAAAAATTCATTTAACTATACAACAGACTGCTCAACCAGCCCCTTAGTATAAATTGTTCAACTGGGCAAATCTGCTCACTTATCAAGTAACTGTTCATCAAGACTTGCTCTACCAATCCTAAACTATCAAATCACAAACTGTGTGCAAGCCAGTATGACTGCTGTATTTTTTTTTTTTTTTTAAGATTTGAGAAAGATAGCGTGCATGCGCACCCACACACACACATGTGGGGGGGCAGAGGAACAGGGAGAGAGAGACTCCAAGCAGACTCTGCGCTGAGCATAGGGCCCAATGTGGGGTTTGATCTCATCACCCTGAGATCATGACCTAAGCCAAAACCAAGCGTCTGACACTTAACCAGCTCCGCCACCCAGCCACCCCTCTATTCATTTTTTTAAAGATGCATTTATTTTAGAGAGAGAGCATTGGTGGGAGGGGGATCACAGACTGCACTCAACGCAGAACCCCACACAGGGCTCACTCTCATGACCCTGAGATCATGACCTGAGCCCAAATCAAGAGTTGGACACTCAACTGACTGAGCCACCCAGGCACCCCATGACTGCTGTAATCAAAGACCTGACTTAAACCACTAGAACCCAGACCCCTAAACCCCAGAGATATCCATCTATGACTTCTCCTTTGTAAAACACATACCACATATGTGGTATGCACTCTTACTGCAGCATGTAATAAACCTGGCTTAGTTTGAGCAACAGGTTATTAAATGGTCTTTTTGGAAAGTGGACAGGCTGAACCCAGCTTTAATTTAGAAATCTGAAATGTGTAGTAAGGTAGTAAGCTGATAAAGCTAGCAAAGACAAACACAGGGGTTAATGGAAATTAAGGTGTCTACAAAAAATGAAAGCTGAAAGAGAAAAGGCACTGATGACTGTGTCTCTTGAATTGTCCAGTAAACTAAGTACAATAGCTAATGTATTAAAAAAACATTCATTTTGGGCTGCCTAAAAATATATATACTCTTAACCTGTACAGACTAGTCAGCTCTATCAAAGCTTAACAGAAAGGCTCTTTAAAATCATCCAAATTTTTTTTTTAAGATTTTATTTATTTATATGACAGAGAGAGACACAGCGAGAGAGGGAACACAAGCATCAGGAGAGGTAGAGGGAGAAGCAGGCTTCCCGCCAAGCAGGGAGCCTGATGCGGAGCTCGATCCCAGGACCCCAGGATCATGACCTGAGCCAAAGGAAGACGCTTAACCATCTGAGCCACCCAGGCGCCCCATCCAAATTTTTTTTATTGTCACATAGCAACTCTCTCGTCTTAACAAATATCCTAAATACATTTCCTCCAGAAAAGAAAATGTAGAGCTCAGCAGATAATAGCCTATTTACAAGTTAGCTTTCATAGGATAAATTAATATACAGTGGCATTCTTAGGAGTTTAGTTAAAGTAAAACTGCTCAAAAAATAATCCCTACATGAAATGAGTAAAAGCTGGCTTCTAATCCTCCCATTTATTAAGAAGCATCTGGAGCAGAAGAAAAGTAGGACAACCATAAAGGCTGCTCTCTTTGACTAAATATCTTGAAAACTCAAAGATGTGAAGAACACCCATAGAACTAGAGATCAGGGCAACCTGGTTTAAAATGCCTCTTTTGTGGTTTTGTCTAAGGGAGCTTACTTCCTTAATGCTTAACTATATGCTTTAGCAAATATAGTTAAGAGAGTTCAGGTTTTGGAGTCAGAGACCTGGAAGAAATGGCCTACTCATTTCAACCAACATACCACATCATACATTTCAAAAAGAATTCTGGATGATAAAATATAATGCACCAGGAGTCTAGAAATCTGGATTTTAGGCCTCAACTGTCTAGGCTTACTTGCTACCAAACCCTCTGCTACCCTGCACTCTTGATCCTTCATTCTAGCTATGCTGAACACTTTCCAGGCTTAGATACCAGTACATACCAATGTATATTTAATACATGCTAGCTATTATTGGTACTATTCCCTAAAAGCATCATACTATTTCCTACTTCTGTGTCTTCACATCTGCTGTTCCCTCTGCCTAGAATGTGCTTAACTCTTTTCACCTAGTTAACTCTGAAACTCACGTTTTGCCTCCCTAGACCCCCAGCTAAAAGTACAGTTAATCCTATAGCAGCACCCTGCAGAGTCGCACAGTACTGATTTCCTTGTCTGTCCCTCCAACTGGACTGTTGTTATCTGCTTAAGGGCAACAATTATGTTTTATCTTTGTATTCCCAGAGTGTCAAGACATAATTAAAAAAAACATCGGGGTCCTGGGTGGCTCCATTGGTTAAGCCACCCAACTCTTGGTTTCAGCTCAGGTCATGATCTCCAGGTGGTGAGACTGAGCCCCCTACTGGGCTCCTCACAGAGTGTGAAGTATGCTTGTCCCTGCCCCACCCTGACTTGTACTCTCTCTCTCTCTAAAAATAAATAAATAAAATCTTTTTTAAAAAACACCTAACAACATCTGCAGAAAAAAATAAACGCATGCATGCATTTTTACTAAACTAAATGACTCTTGCTATTCCCTCCAGTCTGACATTTTAGGAACCAGATTTGAAAACCTGGAAGAAAGCTGGGACGATTTAGTAGAAACCAGGACATCAGAAGGAAAAGCTTATTAAGGGGGAGAAAGCAGGCTAAATTAGTTCAATTTAAAGCAGTTAACGCTCAAATAAAGAGGTCAGTACTAAGATGACAGATTTAGAAAACACCTTTGTGAAAAAAACGTTGAAGTCAAGGGTGGCTGAGATGTAAGAATAAATTCAGGATGTGATTACTAGATTTATTGCAACTATTTGAGTACTATTACAAAGAAAGGAGGGGTAAGAGAATTCTTATTTCCTGTGTGCTAACTACATGCCAGACACTGCGCTAAGTGCTTTTACAATTAAATCCTCAACATTTTATCCCTATTTTATGATACAGAAATCCAGATCAAGCATGGTAAATAAAGAAATGCAATCTAAGGGAAGTTATGCTGCTCTGAGTGGTACCTTGATTCCCAATCTAACAACAGTATCTTACATAGATGAACTAACGAATTCCTGATCAATTTCCATCATGCATTTTTTCACACTAATATTAAAAATATGACCATCATGTGGGGCACCTGGGTGGCTCAGTGGGTTAAAGCCTCTGCCTTTGGCTCAGGTCATGATCCCAAGGTCCTGGGATCGAGCCCCACATCAGGCTCTCTGCTCAGTGGGGAGCCTGCTTCCTCCTCTCTCTCTCTCTCTGCCTACTTGTGATCTCTGTCAAACAAATAAATAAAATCTTTTAAAATTAAAAAAAAAAATGACCATCATGTGATGGTCTGTTAAACATTTTTGATGTTTAAAGGAGGAAAGGGGTCATCCCCTGACGCAGCAATTCCATGCCTAGGTATAGAGCTAACAGAAATGCTTCTGTACCTTCACCAGAAGACAAGCACTAGAATATTCATTGAAATCGTTTTTGTAATAGCCCAAAACTTGAAACAACCCACTAGCCTTAATAGTAGACATATGTTACAGTCACAGAAAGTTAAGATGAACTACAGCTACAGAAGTACAAATGAATTTCACAAACATGATACTGAGTGAGAGAAGCCAGATATAAGAAAAATGAAACAAAATGGAACCGGGGAGGGAGACAAATAGTAAGAGAGTCTTAATCTGAGTAAGCAAACTGAGGGTTGCTGGGGGTTTGGTGGGGAGGGATAGGGTGGCTGGGTTATAGAGGGTATGTGCTATGGTGAGTGCTGTGAACTGTGTAAGATTCACAGACCTGTACCCTTGAAGCAAAGAATACATTACATGTTAATAAAATTGAAAAAATGTTTTTAAAAGTATATACTGAATGGTTCCGATGACATAAAGTACAAAAACAGGAAAACTAATCTCTACTGTTAGAAGTCAAGACAATGGTTACCTCTGGGAAAGGGACAGGCATCACTATGGAAGAGGGAAGGCATTAAGGGGACTTCTAGGGATACTGGTTACACAGGTGGTGTGCACTTTATACAAATTTATGGCACTATCCATTTACAAAACATGTACTTTTCTATATGCATATTACACTTCAATAAGGTTTTTTGTTGTTTTGTTTTTTACTCAAAAATATTGGGAAATAATGATGTAGAAGAGATCAGAGGTTCAAACTGAGGTATCTCTGAACCCAAAACTCTGCCCTTTTTTCCCCTTTTAACAAATTGCTTCCTCTGAGATTATATACTGAAGCACTGAAACGGCTTCACTAAATAAAAACAAATTTGATAAAAGTAGCTATTAGGTAGAGTTATTTAAGCAAAGACACCTAATTAGACCAATCCATGAAAAACTAATTATGACTCTCTTCATCTTTTCTCCTCTAACAAAACTATAGTGGGGGTACCACAGAAATGTGAAGGTTCATGGGCACCTGGGCAGCTCAGTTGGTTAAGCGTCTGCCTTCAGCTCAGGTCATGATCCCAGGGTGCTGGAATCCAGCCCTGCCTCGGGCTCCCTGCTCTGCAGGAAGCCTGCTTCTCTCTGCCCCTCCCCTGGCTTGTTTTCCCTCTCTTGCTATGTCTCTCTGTCAAATAAATAAATAAAATCTTTAAAAAAAAAATGTGAAGGTTGAGAAACCCTTAGATATCACCTAACTCCAACAACTTCATTTCAATATTAAGAAAATGAGGCCCAAAGAAATAAAGAAAATTGGCCAAAATCACACAGCTGGCTAGCAGTGGAACAGGACTAAAACTTAGATTCAATCATTCACTCATTCCTTTCCTTATTTATTGAGCAAATACATCACTCCAAACTTTTTTAAATGTAGGGGATAGGCATTATATTTAGGTTTGCATAAACAGATCATAGCAATGTTTTTTAAAGATGATTACAAAGTCTAATAAGAACAATATCCAATAGATTATGCCTTGTCCTTTGGATAGAACAGTCTGCCTTTCTGGGGTGAAATTTAAGCAAATCTTTTCTGACAAAAATACAGGCTTCCAATGATGTGTCATAATCAACATTTTAAGTACTTTCTATGTACCAGGCATTGTTTTCACTGGTATCGTATCATTCTCACTACCACACTACAAGATATACTGTGTGATACTCCATTTACAAACAAGGACAGCTACTCTGGACCCTTTACCCTGAAGTTCCATCAATCTAGAACCTATACATATGTATCATGAAAAGGAGAAGGCTATTATCACTAGTTCTCAAATTTTAAGTGTGCCCCAAAATCTTTTTCATAAAGAAAAACAGACTCCTAGACTGGAGATTTTAATTTTAAAGTACAGTTAACCCTTGAACAACCAGGGATGGGGCATGAGCCCCCACCCCCACCCCATGTAGTCAAAAAACCATGTATAATCCCCCACCCACCCACCCCCATGTAGTAAAAAATCCTCAAAAACTTAATTCCTGATTGTCTACTATGGATCAGAAGCCTTATCAATAACAAAAATAGTTGATCAACACATATTTTGTATATTATATACTGTATTCTTACAATGAAGTAGGCTAAAGAAACTATTAATAAAAAATCATAAATAAGAGACCCAGCAACTGCACTACTGGTTATTTATCCTAAAGATACAAACGTAGTGATCCAAAGGGGCACGTGTACCCGAATGTTTATAGCAGCAATGTCTACAATAGCCAAACTATGGAAAGAACCTAGATGTCCATCAACAGATGAATGGATAAAGAAGATGTGGTATATATACACAATGGAATACTATGCAGCCATCAAAAGAAATGAAATCTTGCCATTTGCGACGACATGGATGGAACTAGAGGGTATCATGCTTAGTGAAATAAGTCAATCAGAGAAAGACAACTATCATATGATCTCCCTGATATGAGGATGTGGAGATGCGACATGGGGGGGCTACGGGGGTAGGAGAAGAATAAATGAAACAAGATGGGATTGGGAGGGAGACAAACCATAAGTGACTTTTAATCTCACAAAACAAACTGAGGGTTGCTGGGGGGAGGGGGGTTGGGAGAGGGGGTGAGGCTATGGACATTGGGGAGGGTATGTGCTATGGTGAGTGCTGTGAAGTGTGTAAACCTAACGATTCACAGACCTGTACCCTGGGGATAAAAATACATTATATGTTTATAAAAAAATAATAATAATAAATAATTTAATAAAAAGAAAAGAGAATATACATTTACAGTACTGGTACTGCATATTTCAAAATAAATCCACATATAAGTAGACCCATGCAGTTTAAGCCTGTATCATTCAAGGGTCAACTATATGTGATTTCTAGTCCTCTTTCTTTAAAAAAAAATTTTTTTTTTTTGCTTCTTAAGGAATAAAGTAAATTAACGTCTCCATTGCCTCAAATAAAGGACTATCACACACAGGGAAAGAATGTAGTTGTGCACATAGATATTTCATTTGAAGCTACTTAAGAGTCAAATCCACAATTACAATGGATCACTACCACCTATCACAGGTCTCTTTTTCCATAATTTTGACCATCTATGAAAACAGTGTCCTTTAAAATGTATTAAAGACAAATAACCAAACTGCCAAATCACACTTCTGACAATAAACCAATGAAACGAAAATCCAGTCCCATGAAGAGAAGTAGTATATTAAATCCTCCAATAAGAGTCCCAGTGTATCACTCATATAAATTCAGTGGAACCTCAGTTTCCCCATCTGTAAAACAGATACTACTAATACCTACTCTATAAGGCTTCTCTAGGGATGAATGAGACAATATGTGCAAAAGAGTTTGGAAAGTTCCCTCATACATTGTACAGGCCCAATAAATATGAACTATCATTCTTCTAATAATAAAAATAATTATCCTATCACAGATTAAACAAATATGTTAACTAATTTTCCCTGAATATCAAAACAGCATACCCCAATATTCTCTTTCTATATGAAAATCTTTTTATGGAAACTACCTGAGACCATTTAGACCTAGAACACTATATTGGCTACTGACAAATTCATTCAACAACTTATGTGTTATACGTCCACCATGAATCAAAAAGACTGGGCTAGAATCTGAGGATGGGGTGACAAAAGGCAAGACTTGTTCCACCACAGAACACAGTCTACAAGCAAAAATAATTATTAACATCATACAAACATATAATTGACTGGAAATCAGCTGCCTAGAGTTCAGGTGTGGGGACAGGAATGATAGTTAATGGGTTAAAGCTTTCTTTTAGAGATAATAAAAATGTTCTAAATTAGAATATTGTAATGGTTGCACAATTCTGTGAATATACTAAAACTTTTGAATTGTACCTTTTAAATGGGTGAATTTTATGTATGAATTACCTCAACTTTTTTTTAAAAATAGTGAACTGTGAGTAAATGTGACATTTTCCTTTAACAAACAGCAAGAAATCTAACTCGATTTCCTAAATATTCCTCAGAGAATGCGTAGAGATTTGCCTTTTTGCAAACCATGCCCCTGAGAAGTTTTTAACATGTTATTTTAAATAAGAGAACTACAGGGGTGCCTGGGTGGCACAGTTGGTTAAGCATCAACTCTTGGTTTTGGCTCAGGTCATAATCTCAGTCGTGAGATTGAGCACCATGTCAGGCTCTGTGCTAGGCACAAAGTCAGCTTGACATTCTCTCTCCTTTCTCCCTCTGACCCTCCCTCTTGCACACACTTTCTAAAAATAAATAAATCTTTAAAAAAAAAAGAATTGTAATTTTTTTTTAAGACTGTATTTATTTATTTGACAGAGAGAGAGAGACAGTGAGAGCAGGAACACAAGCAGGCGAGTGGGAGAGAGAGAAGCAGGCTTCCCACTGAGCAGGGAACCTAATTTGGGGCTCGAACCCAGGACCCTGCGATCATGACCACAGACGCTTAATGACTGAGCCACCCAGGCGCCCCTTGAACTGTAACTAATTTTTAAACAGTAGTGAGGATCTTAGTCACTTGTGAAGATTTTAAAAAATATACTCATCCAGGACCCAAAGATTCTGATTTAGTAGGTGAGAATTATATCCTGGCATTTGTGTTTATTTTCCTTAAAGGGCCAAAGGTGACAAGATAAGCATTCCAAAATAGATTCACAGATTTAAAGGAAATCTGCTGATAAAGAGCTGCATAAAAGACTATCACTCTGTAATGGATACAATTACCTTTAAACCTTATTTTTATAAGTTCAAAATTTTATTTAACTTGTTTTTTATTTTAAAAAAAAGTCACCCCCTCTTACCTTTCCTATAACATTCTTTTTTTTTTTTTTTTTTTTTTTGACAGCGAGAGAGAGAGAGAAAGAGAGAGAGAGAGAGAGAGGGAAGCAGGCTCCCTGCCGAGCAGAGAGCCCGATGCAGGACTCGATCCCAGGACCCTGAGATCATGACCTGAGCCGAAGGCAGCAGCCCAACCCACTGAGCCACCCTGGCGCCCCTTACCTTTCCTATAACATTCTTATCCTTATGCACGACTGGCATTTAACACAGCTACAGAATCTAAGGGAAACTACCACCTTTTTTTAAAGCCTATACAATCTACTGAAGTTTTGTATTTTTTTTTAAGATTTTATTTATTTATTTGACAGAGAGAGAGAGATCACAAATAGGCAGAGAGGCAGGCAGAGAGAGGAGGAAGCAGGCTCCCCGCCAAGCAGAGAGTCCGATGCGGGGCTTGATCCCAGGACCGTGAGATCATGACCTGAGCTGAAGGCAGAGGCTTAACCCACTGAGCCACCCAGGCGCCCCTGAAGTTCTGTATTTTTAAAAGAGGGAATAGGAGTACCTGGGTGGCTCAGTTGGTTAAGCATCTGCCTTTGGCTCAGGTCATGATCCTGGGGTCCTGGGATCTGGGATCAAGTCCCATGTTGGGATCCCTGCTCAGCAGAGAGTCTGCTTCTCCCTCTGCCCCTCCCCTCCACAAATGGTGCAAAAGCTCCCTTGTTTTCTCTCTCCCAAATTAATAAAATCTTTAAATAAATAAATAAGAAACAAACACTCTAAGAAAATGATGCAAAATCATTAGAAATGTGAAGAACACACCACGATAACGTGAGGTTTATGTACTTTCAAAATAAAAACTCCATTGAAAGGTTAGAATGCATCTGAGAAGCAAAATTATCCTAGTCTAAGAGAAAACGAGGTGTATACAACAAGTCTCAAAAAACAAGTACCAGTGGTTGAATCTAACCTCTGGGCTCAACATAAATACTCAGAGGCAGAGTTTGGAATTGAGAAACATGAAGTCAGCCTCCTGGCAATTTTCATAAAGGCAGCGTTGTTCAGCAGAAAGTGCAGTCAGAAGACCTAACACATGCTCTCATTTAGCCATGTGACCTTGGGCAAATTACTCTAAGCTTTCTAAATCTCACTTTCATTCACTTTTAAAAAGAGATCATATCTGGTCTTCCTATTTCAGAGTGCAATTTTGAGAAGCAAATGAGATGCTGTCGGTGAGAGTGCTATTACAATTATTCAGATGGATACACTCTATTTGCTAGCAGTTCACATACTTTGACTTCAAACTGGAAATTTCAAGAAAAGAATCCTTCCTCCAAAAACAAACAAACAGAAAATTAGTGTATGGAACTCATTAAGTCCCTGGAAGGTACTAAGTTAATATTTTGTCTTTAATTTCAGTCTCAAAATTACACAGCTTTCTGTAAATCTATCTTCCTTCTTTCCTAGCTCCCATGATTATTCTATACTAACAAGTCTGAAATTAAGCAAGGGACAGTAATGTATACAGATTATTAAATATAGAATGGAATTTGCAATGAATGAAGAAGAGGGACAAGGGAAAACTAGAGCAGTAGAAGTTTTCATTGCTTAAATGATCCAATGAGTTTTCTTACTGAAACCACCTCCCAGGTAGGTAGTACGTACAGATGCACTGGTCTCTCCATAAACTATCTTCTCATTTTCAACAAAGAACTTCCATTCCAAAGAGAAACAATACAGAAAGGACAAATTTTCATTAGGAACAAAAACACTTAATTTCCTCTTTAGCAAATTGAGGAAAGTAAACAAGATGGTTTCAGAGAGTCTTTTCAACTCTATCATTCCACAATCTAAGAATCAGAATTCTCTCACTCCATGATTCCTCACAGAAAATGTTAAAAACAGATGTGAAGAGAAATGGTTCTTTTGTTCAGGCTTTTGACTTCTGGGTTAACTCTAAGATTAAAGGAAAATCAAATACAGGTTTTCAAGGCAATATAATGAGTTCATTCATAAGGATGAAAAAAATCACATTCACTCGATTATTTATTAGCCAAAGAGCACAAACATCGTATTTAGAAAATACCACCCTATCGAGTAAAAATGATAAATAAAAATACATAGTATAAAAAGAAACAGATAACCACTAGAACACAAAAGGGATTGCATAAATTCTAAATTCTGAAAACATTTTACCATCTCATAACTAACAAACATAACTTTGTTGTCATTTTTAATCTCAAACTGGCCAGTCTAAAATTCCTTCTCGCTTCAATAAGCAAAAGTAGTACATTAAAAATCATATAGTGATATAGTTACTACGTATTCAATTATCTCCTTTAAGATGACTAAACAGAATCTCGAATCTCACATTTTAAAACAAAACTCTTGATTCTCCCCTTTTTAAGCCTGCCCCCAACCTTAGCAATCCCACTTTTTGTGCAGTTAAAATATCCAATAATCATCCTTGATTGCCCTCTTTTCTTCACTCCACATCAAATTCATCAGGAAGTCCTGTTGGCTTGACTTCCAACATATACTGGGAATCCTTTCATTTCCTGCTACTACCACCCTGTTTCAAGCCAAGATCTTCTCCCACCTAGAATATTCAACAGGTTCCTGTCTTTCCATTCTGTCTTCTCACAGTTCATTCTTCACATCCAAAGTGATCTTTTAAAAATCACAATCCCTCCCTCCTGTTTAAACATCTCAAAGGCTGTCCACTTCCCAGCGGATTTTATTAAAATAAAATCTAAACTCCTTCTATATACCTATATGATCTGGTGCCTCCCTGGCCTACTGACCTCAACTCATTTCACTCTTTCTTCTTGTTCCTCATGCTCTAATTGCACTGGCTTTCTTTCAATCCTCAGGGTGAAGAAGAGGAGCAGGGAAGAGGAGACGGGAGGGGACAGAAGCCAGAGAGGAAAAAGCTTATTCCACCTCTGGCCCCCTATACTAGCTTGTTTCCTCTACCTGGAAATACTCTTCCCCTAGCTCTTTGCTGGTTCCTTATCACTCAGGCCTCACCTCAAACATGATTTCCTTAACAATAGCTAAAGAACTGAGGGGGGGGTGCTGATAGAGCACAGAGGATTTTTAGGGCACTGAAAGTGAAAGTACTCTGCATAATACCATAATGATGGACATATGTCATACATTTGTCCAAACTCACAGTATATACAACATCAAGAGTAAACTGTAATGTAAACTATGAACTTCAGGTAATTACAATGTGTCAATACCAGCTCATCAATTTTAACAAAGACAGCACTCCGGTGGGGGATGTTGACAGTAGGGGAGGCTAGGTTATGTGTGAGGGCAGGGAGTATGCAGAAAAATCTGTTTCCCCTCAATTTTTCTGGGAACCTAAAAACTGCTCTGAAAAAAAAAAGGGGTTTTCAAAATACTCTCATCTTATTACCTTAGCATACTTTTCTCCTCATAGCAATTATCATTTTTTATAATTAGCTCATTCATTTATGTGTTTCAGGTGTTTATCGTCTGTGTCTTCACCTTTGCACTTGCACCATACAGGCAAAAATCGTGGCTCTTAACTATCACTGTATTTCTAGCGCTCAGAAAGGCACCTGGCCCAGAGCAGTTGAACAGGGCCCCTGAAGGCTGTGCACAGCACAACTTAGATGGATCATCATAGATTATGATTTGATGAAATCTCTTGGGAAATTTACAAAATGAAAGACCTGGATCTGAAAAAAATACATTCCTATAATACATTAACAGAAGGCGTAACAGTTTTAGATACGCTATAATGACAATGTGCTACTGAGGTAGTCAGAACAAATCTTAGCTCTTGCAGACATACATGGCTAGGTCCTTCTTTGTTGTGGGGGTGGTCTGTGCATTATAGGATGGTTAGCAGCACCCATGGCCTCTACCCACAAGATGCTAGTAGCACAACTCCCCCAGTTTTGAAAACCAAAAATGTCTCCAGACACTGGAAATTCCTAAGGGTAAACCACTACAATGGTCGTTTGGGCTTTCACTAAGTTTTCTCATCTATAACACACAGAGACTCAACATATCATAGAATAGCCAGCCACTTCAAATGCACACACTCATTTACATCATATTAGGAAACCCCTGGATATTTATACTACTAAGTTTGTTTCTGTTTTCTTAACACAATGCTCATTATTAGAATTCAGGGCAACGGTCTGGAACAGAAAAGCAAGCACCAAATCTAAACACTAAAAGAATTTTCACAAGTTCTCATATTATTCATAAAATATGCATACCGAAGATATACACAATGTTATTGTTGCTCTTTTTCAGAGAAACTGATGTACTGAAAAGTTCTGCAAAGTTATAATCAGGAGTTAAATAGAAGAACCTACAACTTCCAACTGTCATTCTAGTATTCTGTGGTATAAGAAAATTCTCTCCAGCATCTGAGGCAGCAATGAAACTCCGTGTTTTGTTTTTTTAAGATTTTATTTATTTATTTATTTATTTATTTATTTGAGGGAGGGGAGCAGAGGGAGGACAAGCAGACTCCATGCTGAGTACATGTGGGGCTTAATCCCATGACCCAAGCCGAAAGCCAGAGCTGGATCCTTAACCAACATAGCTACCCAGGTAGGCACCCCTAGCACTGAAAATTTATTTTATGAAGTACAATAACCTATATAAAGATACTGGGATAGGGAATGGCTTTTTCCTTACATATTAAACTTTTCAATTATTTACTCACTCCTTTCCCACAGAGAAATAGAATCTCCATCCCATTATCATTGGACCTGGCCACATAATTGCTTTGACCAATGGAGCATAAGCAAATGTACCTTATATTACATATGAGCAGAAACTTTGAATGCAAATATGTGATTTGATTTGTTCTCTGGGACTTTTGGAATCTGCCATGAGAACATGTCCCAGAAAGTCTCCTTTAGTCGGGATCCCAGAATATGAATATGCATGGAGCCGACCCACAACAGAATGGCAATCTAAAGCAGTCACACTTAACCTAAAGCCCTCACGTATGTTCCCATCATTCTAAGTCATTAAGCCTCTGTAGTATGTAGTTCCTGCAGCAAAAGCTGCCTAACACATGGATATACTTTTCTGGTGCACTAACATTAAAATATTTACATAACTCTAAATTTCACTGTATATGACTTTATAAAGTTGTTCTCTCCTCTCTTGCTCTTTAAACACACATATACACACCACACACACACACACACACACAATCTTAACTTCTGCTTTTCTTTAACATTCAAAATGCATATTATGAACATTTTTAGAGATTAAAAAATTACCAGAACATCTATCTGCACTGAAGATAGTTGTGTTACAATTCTCAGTTCATATTATCATATTCAAATACCACAAAAATAAGCAAAGTACAGATTCCAAGTACAGGTTCGAAGAATCTAGGAAAGATTCTCCACAAATCTGGAGTTAGAATATAGTAGGCCTGGGATGTCTGAGTGGCTCAGTCAGTTAGGTGTCTGCCTTTGGCTCAGGTCATGATCTCAAGGTCCTGGGAGCAAGTCAAGCATTGGCTCCTTGCTCAGGGGGGAGCCTGCTTCTCCCTCTGCCTACCACTCCCCCGGCTTATGCACATGCATGCTCTTTATGACAAATAAAATCTTTTTTAAAAAGGAATACAGTAGGCCTTGGTGTCCTCCAATTTAGCCTTAGTATTCTTTAACACCTAAAAAATAAGTACATAATCTATACATTTGCTTGTCCATTGACTGCAAAATGTACTCATTTATAAAAGGAATAAGCAAAAAATTAGAGGCTTTATGTAATTCTAATTTTATTATTATTCTGTGTGGGAAACCAGAAAGTTTAAAATAATTTCAGCATATAGGAAACACACTTGGAAAAAAGTTCACTTGTTTGGCTGAAACCTCTTTTTCCATGACAGAGAACTGACTGCTTATTACATATGCCATGAATATTTATCACCTACTATTCACAATTTGATCTATTCCAAGGTCTGGTTTCTGTTCCCACTCCTCTACCAAAATAGCTCCTGTTAAGTTCACCTATATGAACACCATGTTTCCAGAACCAATGGTCACTAGTCTATCCTTTTTGTCCATGATCTCTTTAGCAGCACTAGAAATAAACCAATCACTGCTCCCTCCCCTTCTTCTTGAAAGACTTTCCTGGTTTTTGTGATATAACACTTTCCTGAGTTTTCCTCCTACCTTACAAGAGTCTCTTAGCTTCCTCTACTTGCTCTCTCTCCTTGAAATGCCCTGTGAATGCTGGTGTCCTTCAGGCTGGATCCTAGGGCCCTTCTCTTTTCCCTCTCTTCCCTCTTCCTCTCTTAAATAACCTTAACCATTTCAATGGTTTTAAGTATCATCTACATTGCAGCTAGCTCCTAAATAATTAGTACCTGACCAGAACACTCTTAGGAATGCCACCTATCTTCTAGACACATCCACTAAGATGTCTCAAGTGCATTTTATATTTAACACAGTAAAAGCAAATTCTTGATCCTCCCATCTAACCCTACTTCACCTCCAAACTTATCCTCTAGATTTCCCATCTCAGAACACAGAATCATACCCCAGCAATCCAAGTATTCACGTCATCCCTCAGACAGATTCTTGCCCTTTCCTTCCCTTCTCCCTTAACTCATCATATCCAATCTACCAGCAAGTTGTCAACTCTACCTCCAAAGCACAGCTCAAATTTATCCACTTCTTGCCAACTCAACTATCACCATCAACCCAGAATAAGCTACTCTCATGAATTTCTGAAACAGCCTTTTGACTCATCTCCAAGTTTCTTTCCCAACCAACAGCCCCCAAAATCTGCTGTTTTCATGAAAGAGCCCAAAGTGATCCTTCTAGAATGTAATAAAATCTTATCACTCCATTACTAAAACTTTCCAATAACCTCCAATATACTTTCCAATATACTATCATGGTCAACAAAGGTCATTACCTAAAATTTTTTCCTCATTTCTTACTATCCTCCCCCTTTCCACACTTCTTAAATATGCCAAATTCTTCTCGGATTCAGGACCCTGCACACACTACTCCTACTAACTGAAATCCCCTTGCACACACTTCCTCCTTTCCTCTTCCCCAACTTTTCATCAGTCTTTACTAAGCATTCAATTACACAACCACTTCTCAAAACTGCCAGAGGTACTTACTAATAATTAAAAAAAGAACTGAAAACGGTTCTTTAAATTGGATATTAGTATATCAAAATAGTTCAATGTGAGCCGCCCAGCTGGCTCAGTCAGCAGAGCATGCAACTCTTGATCTTGGGGTTATGAGTTCAAGCCCCACATTGGGTGTAGAGATTACTTAAAAACAAAATCTTAAAAAAAAAAAAAAAAAAAAAAAGTTCAATGTACACATTCTGGAAATCCTTGAGACCATTTCTTAGTATCAAAAAATTGATAAAAATATAGACTCCTGGGCCAGCTAGGTGGTTCATTCAATTAAAAGATCTGCCTTTGGCTCAGGTCATGATCTCAGGGTCCTGGAATCGAGCCCTGCATCAGGCTCCCTTGCTCAGTTGGGGAGTCTGCTTTTCCCTCTCACTGTCCCTCTGTGCATGCATGTGCACGTACTCTCCCTCAAATAAAATCTTTAAAAAAAAAAAAAAAAGGAGAATCCTATCATAACTGGAAAAGAACACAGGTATCATCTATGACAAATATCAATCAAGGATAATTAAGTAACTTTCTATTTCACAAGGGTAGATGATAGGTCTCCTGACCCTGTGTTCAATAACTTGGTCAACCCTCTTCCAATTGTTTACTGTATCTCCATTTTAAGATAACCCCAACATTTAAAAAAAAAAATCCCTAAATTCATGTGGAATGAAAAAGGACCTCCAATAGTCAAAACAGTATTTTTTTTAAAGAGGGAAAGTGAGAACAGACTTCCTGCTGAGTAGGGAGCCCAACATGGGGCTTGATTCCAGCACCCTGAGATCATGACCTGAGCAGAAGGCAGACATTTAACCAACTTAGTCATCCAGGCACTCCTAGTCAAAATAGTCTGGAGAAAGAACAACAAAGCTGGAAATATCCCACTTCCTTCAAAACATATTACAAAAGTATAGTAATCAAAATAGTATGGTACTGGCAGGAAGACATATAGACCAGAGGAACAGAATCAGAGCCCAGAAAAAAAATCACGCATACATAGTCAAGTGATCTTCAGCAAGAACAGCAAGACTACTACATAGCGGAAAAGAGGCTACAGAGTCTCTTCAATAAATGGTACTAGAAAACTGGATACCCACATGCAAAGGAGTAAAACTGGACCCTTACATAATACATAAAAATCAATTCAAAATGACTCAACTCAAAAAAACCTAAATGGGGGACGCCTGGGTGGCTCAGTGGGTTAAGCCTCTGCCTTCAGCTCAGGTCATGATCTCAGGGTCCTGGGATCGAGCCCCACATCAGGCTCTCTGCTCAGCAGGGAGCCTGCTTCCTCCTCTCTCTCTGCCTGCATTTCTGCCTACTTGTGATCTCTGTCTGTCAAATAAATAAATAAAATCTTAAAAAAAAAATCTTTAAAAAATCCAAAATATAAAAATAAACTCCCAAAACTCTAAAGAGTTTGGGCAAAGGATATGAACAGACATTTCTCCAAGTCTATAAGTATATGAAAAGAATGCTCAACATTCATCATCAAAGAAATGCAAGGCAAAACTACAATGAGGTACCACATCACATCTGTTATCAAAACAGAAAATAGTAAGTGTGACAAGGATGTGGAGAAATTAGAACCCTTGTGCACTACTGATGGGAATATAAAATGATGCAGCTCCTGTGAAAAACAGTATGGAGGTTCCACAAGAAAACTAAAAATAGAACTGTCATATGATCCAGTAATCCTACTTCTGGGTATATACAAAAAAAGAACTAAAAACAGTTCTGAGAGCTTTATTTACAATGGCTAAGAGGTACAAAAAACCTTAATGTCCAGCAGCAGATGAATGGATAAAGACAACGCAATACTATTTAGCCTTAAAAAAGAAGTCTTATCATATACTACAACATGTACAAAACTTGAGAATATTATGCTAAGTGAAATAAGCCAGTAATAGGAGAGATACTGTATGATTCCACTTACATGAGAAATCTAAAGCAGTCAGACTCATAAAAGCAGAAAGCACAATGGTAGCTGCCAAGGACTAGCGGGCAGAGAAAACGGCAAAGTGCTACTCAACAGCTATCGAGTTTTCAGTCATCCAAGCTGTAAAAATGCTAGAGATCTAATGGACATATAGTTAGTAATAATTCATGTTGTACTTATGGTAATAAAGAGGAAAAAATTTAAAACCACCTCCAGTCACTCATCCAAGCTTAGTGATAGTTCTCATTAGTAAAATGAGAACTGTTCAGGCCTTAATAGCAAATGAGGGAAACAGCTTGCTCAGCTTAGATAGGGAAGTCTTAACTGCTAGTACACATTACTTTAAAATGGCAAGAAAGCAAAGTCTTAAGTGTGGGTGGAAGTTCTTGCCCCAAATATCTGTCAAACTTCTTTTTAAACAGTCATAATGCCGGTTTAAAGACCAAATAATATTATACTTACTGTAGGAAAACAGGTGTTTTTTTAATCCTACTGACCTGTTCTCTGTATGTGTGGGCACATACACACACACGTACGCAAATCTTTCACTGTAATACAATCTAGCCAAGAAGATGGAGGTGGCTTATAAAGTGTTCCTAAGAAGAGAACTACCTTAAATTTCCTATATTGTTTCTATATTGCTACAGTGCTCTGATGAAATTCTTCTAAGAGACCTGAAAGGACAAGACAACCCTCTGGCGTTCAAACCAACACCACTATTACCCATAAAATAACTGTATTTCTTAGGATGATAAAGATGCAGTTTGGAGTAGAGGCTTTCAAAATGTGTAAAGTACAACCCACATTAAGAAATGTATATATTATTCATATCTACATACATATTTATATAAAACTAAACAATTTCATCAAATAATATAGTATAAATGATTATTACTATATACACGCACCTCTTTGTTCTCTTGCTGTTTAATTTTTTAAATACTATTTATAGTACCAAAATCAATTTCACAACCACTAATGGAAAACTACAGTTTGGGAAACACTGTACTAGAGCCACAACAGTGAACACATGCTATGGAATTCCAAGGATACAAAGCACATAACAAAATGTATAAAACAATGACTTTCTGATGCTATTCACAGATACTTATATCTTTGCTCTCTAGGCATAGTTGCTTAAATAATTTAAAGGCTGCTCTTTTCTCTGGGAAGTAAAAGGAAAGATTAAAATCTGCCTTCTGTTCCCAGAATTCTAATGATTCCCAAGGTAGACACTGGAGATAGACTATATCTGGAGAAGTAGCTCCAGCACAGAGTTAGAATTTCTCCAAAAATACAAAATATAATATCATAACTAAAACATGGCTGAATTATAAAGATTAAATAGTAACTACAAAAACCCATTTCCTTTCTCAAACAAGATAAAGCAGATTAAGTATGATTTTAGGGTCAGCAGAAAAGGATTAACTATAAAATCAAATAATATCTAGCTAATTTTAAAATGAGACTCTAATTTATCCTGAACAAAAACTTACAAATGTGCTCAATATTCCTTTTCGAAACCCCATCCTCTCTCCAGCAATGTCCCCATAGTTTTTCTTTTCCTAAGTATCTTTCCTCCAAACACATTCCCATAAATGCTGTTTTATTTATCATCCTTCCCTTTAACTTACTTTTTTATGATGAGAAGAAAGAACAGATGCTTCTAAAACAGGTTCCAAACTTCCTTGGTGGCTGTCATTATCACCTCTCCTTGTACCATCCAGTTGGTGTCCTTTTCTGAGCCTTATATCTGGCTCTGGAGTCCTGCTGCACCCCAATCGGTTTTCTGCTGTCTGGTTCATGGGATACCCAAGCCTTTCTTACAAAGAGGTCTTTCTTTCTGTCCCTTCTGGGAGTAGGGACTTTCTGGATAGTGAGTTGACCCTAAGGAGAAGAAAGTTGTAAATTAATATATTTTAAATAAACACATTAAATGAGTGCTGGGGGAAGACACAGGTTATATTATAATACACTCAAACAACAGAATACCCAGAAATCATTAAAATTAATGCAACAGGGCGCCTGGGTGGCTCAGTGGGTTAAGCCAGTGCCTTCCGCTCAGGTCATGATCTCAGGGTCCTGGGATCGAGTCCCGCATCAGGCTCTCTGCTCAGCAGCGAGCCTGCTTCCCTCTCTCTCTCTGCCTGCCTCTCTGTCTTGTGATCTCTCTCTGTCAAATAAATAAATAAAATCTTTTAAAAAAAAATAATAAATAATGCAACAGGAGCCTGGGTGGCTCAATCAGTTAAGCATCTGCCTTCAGCTCAAGTTATGATCCCAAAGTCCTGGGACTCCCTGCGTAGCAGGGAGCCTGCTACTCCCTCTCCCTTTGCCCCTTATCCAGCTCAAGCGAGTGGAGAACTCATGGGGCACCTGGGTGGCTCTGTCAGTTAAGCCTCTATCTTTGGCTCAGGTCATGACCCCAGGATCATGGGATCCAGCCCCCCATCAGGGTCCCTACTCAGGGAGAAGCCTCCCACTCCCCGCAGCTTGCGTTCCCTCTCTCACTGTCTCTCCCTCTGTCAAATAAAAAAACAAAATCTTTAAAAAAAAAATAAATAAAACAATGTATAGAATATCTATATTTGCCAACAGGAAAGATGGTCAAAATCAATTTTTTAAAAAATCAATTTTTAAAAAAATCAGGATACAAGACAACATGTACACTGTTCCCAAAAGTTATAAAAGTATAATTGTATACATACACAGAATAATTACTAGAAAGTATACAAAACTGTGCTCTTGGTACCGAAGTACACAGGGAAGAATCTAAGGTCTGAAGTGAGAAAACTTTTCACTTTGTTCTGCCTGCATTTTTTTTTTTTTTACAATATATCATTTTACAATATGCCACTACTACTTCAAATATACCATTTTACAATACATCATTTTTCAACTAAAACCAGGCCAAACTGCAGAAAGAATATGTGGATTTTATGCATAATAGCTGGGTCTTACATATCCAGTTTCATTTAAACGTCACAATGACCTCAAAGGGTATATTTGAATTATCTACTTTTCAGGTGAAGAAACCAAAATTCACCATACTTCGTATGAAATAAACAGGACAAAGTCTCTGACTTTCATACCACATATTACTGGTAATGTTTTGCATTTAAGTTCCTTAACTGTCTGACATTTCAATATTTGAGTTGTTTTGAATTCTAACTAGACTAACCTGGAAGGCCAGAAACTCAGGACTGAAGCTTACTTCTTTTACACTCCTTAAGTTCCTAGAAAGTGCTATCACATAAATGTTTAATGACTATTTGACAGATAACATTTAAATGTTCTTGAGTGGTAAAAACTCTCAGAAATCATCACTCTATCTCTAAATTAGGCTGTAGTAAGTCCTCAGGAGTTCAATTATTTCACGTCCTTGGCCCTCTACCTCTTAAAATCACAGTACAAAAGCTTAACTTAGACATGTAGTCACATATACTAATACGGTCATTATCACAGCCAGTCCAACTAGAAACATAAACAGAAGAAGCCAGGGTATGTGTTATGCATAAAAGCCCATGAGATTCAAAGTTCTTCCTGGAGGAAAGGAGGAATAAGGCAAAGTGGGAGGGCCTGGATAACGTAAAATGAGGGTAAAATGGGTATTTGGTTATATATATATATGGCTGATTCTTAGTCTTTATATATATAAAGACTCTTATATATATATAAAGACTAAGAGTCTTTATATATATATAAAGACTAAGAATCAGCCCTAGAATTCAAATTAGACTAAAAATCAGCCAACTGTTTGTTTCATACAATCATGTGAGTTTGCTACAGGACTTCTCCAAGGGCTTTCAAAGTTTCTGGAGCAAGAACAAACACAAATCTTTAAGGATCTCCAAACCTTAGCATGTGCCTATCACATAATGGCCTCAGCAAGCATATTAATAATACTGAGATTATAAACTATGCTATTAATGCCCAATTCTAAAAGAGAAGGCAACGCTAATAACTTATACTTATTTATATACAGCTCACAGAACGATTTCATACCACTTCATTATGTTTCAGGGAAAAGGAAGCTAAATTTACTGTGGATCAACAACTGCACAAAATTAAATTCTGTACCAGAGAATTTAAATGCAGTATCTCACATAATCCTAATATACAGCCACCGCCCTGAGGTGTTTTATCCCCCATTTTATAAATGGGGAAACTGAAATTTGGTAGATTAATTTATTCAAGGCCATTAGTCAATAAAAATAAAGAGGAGCCACTGGAATTTACACTGATGTCTTTCTGGCCCTCATAGTGTTTACGTTTTTTCTACTACCCAAAAGATTAAGACTAGGGGAAAAGAGATAAAAATTTGAACCCTGAAGTTATTTGGCTTATGTGGCAAGTAAACTACAGAATCAGAATCTTTATTCTCAAACTGTAGCCAGTAAAATAAAGCTTTCTGCAAAGCTGCCTTGAAATATGACCACACCAAACTTCTCATAAGCAGGAGCTATATATGGAGGAGTATTGTTCATTTATGAGAATATTAATGGAATATTCTATTAGTTAGAATGGTTTTGTAATCCACAACTCAGAAAAAGCAAGCAAATAACAAATAAGTTTTCTGAAAGAATTTGTAAAGGATTCATCTTAAAATAAAAAGAAGAAAATCAATTTCCAGAAAAGGCCTGAGAGATCAATATACATTCCTATGAGCAATGCTTTCTAAATTTACAAGTAAAAGAATAAACAAAATAAGGCACTGTAAAATCTTCAATCAAAAAATTTTAGTTCTATTCACTACTTTATATATACAAAGCAAGAAGGCCTACCACAATGTTTTAGTTTCAATAATAAGATTATTGAAGAAGAAAGCATTATGTCAGCCTTCAGGCTGCTAAAGATTTAACAAAAACCTCCCAATCCTAAAACACTCAACAACTGTAATGTTGTTATATATTTTAGCTAATTTGCATTCTACACTCAACAACTGTAATGTTAGCTATATATTTTAGCTAATTTGCATTCTACTATAGATAAAATGAATTGCTCCTGGATGCAATGTTTTGAAATCAAAAGCATTGATACAATGTTTTGAAATCAAAAGCATTGATACTAAGGTCTAAGGTAAAATTACAGTTAAGGTAAAGGTATCCTTCCTCACCACCATTATTTAACTCTGTCCTGGTGGTTTCAGATAATTAAATAAGAGGTGAAAATGAGGATTAAAAAACTCTTAACTACTTACAGATTATATGATGCCTTAGCTAAAAACCCAACAGAATCAACTAGGAAAATATCATGAAAAAATTTATCAATGGGTAACAGCCTGCATCCCATAATATTTGATTACTACAGGAAAAACTAATACACCACATTAGGGTAAAAGGGTAAAATGCTTCAAAGCCAACCTTAAAATGCTAATGAAGATCTACAAAAACTGGGACTAATAAAATGAGTTCTGCAACAGAATATCAACATTCAAGTATCAATCACTTTTTTATGTACTAAAAATAAACATGTAGAAACTGAGACTTAGAAAAATAACCATTTAAAATTATTCCCAACAAAATTAAATACTTAAGTATACACTTAACAAAGTATGTACAGGATCTGTTTGCCAAAAATTACAAAATGTCGATGAACAAAAACAGCAACATACCATATTCATAGACTGGAAGACTTAATAAAGATATCAATTCTCCCCCAAATTTTCTGTAGGCTTAAATGCAACTCCTATCAAAACAAGATAATGACAAGCTTACTCTCAAATCTATATGGAAGGCACAGGGCCTACCAAAAACAACCTTGAAAAATAATGAAGTGAGAAAAATCCCTCTATCTAAAATGAAGGCCTATTATACAGCTACAGCAGTCAAGACAGTGTGATAATGGCAGAGGAAAAGACTGATGGAACAAAACAAGAGATCCAAAATGTAGACACACAAATACGCTTAACTCTTAAATATATGCAAAAGCAATTTATTTATTTTTTTATAATTGTTATTTATTGATTTATTTGTCAGAGAAACAGAGCGTGAACACACACAAGCAGAGGGAGCAGCAGGCAGAGCGAGAAGCAGGCTCCCCACTGAGGAAGGAGCCCCATGTGGGACTTGATCCTGCGACCCCGGGATCATGACCTGAGCTGAAGGCAGATGCTTAACTGAGCCACCTGGCATCCCTGTAAAAGCAATTTAATGGAAGGACGGCCTTATCAACAAATATTGAGAGCCACCCCCATCCCCACAAAAAAAAAAGAAAAAAAGAAAAAAGAGAAGAGGCCTTCAATCTAAACCTCATGTTATACAAAAGTAAGCTCAAAATGGATAATGGCCTTTTTTTTTTTAAGATTTTATTTATTCATTTGAGAGAGATACAGAGACAGAGAAAGAGAGAGAGCACAAGCAAGGAGAGGGAGAGGGAGAAACACACACCCCGCTGAGCTGGGAGCCTGACATGGGGCTTGATTCCAGGATCTGGAGATTAAGACCTGAGCCGAAGGTAGAGGCTTAACCAACTGAGCCACCCAAGTTCCCCGATAATGGCCTTAAATATAAAATGCAGAAGCGTATTTTATTAAACAAACAACAAAAAAAAAACCACAGGAGAAAGCCTTCATAATCTAGAGCTACCAAAAGATCCATAATAGAAAAAAAATAATAAATTGGACTGCATCAAAATTAACTTTTCTGTGAAGCCCTCTACTAAGAAGTTGAACAGACAAGTTGTAGAATGAGAGAAAATATTTGTAAATCACATATCCAACAACTATTATCTAAACTATATAAAGAACTCAAAAATCCAACAGTAGAAAAAACACTCCAACTAGAAAATGGACAAATGACAGGAACAGGCCAGAGGATATACGAATGGCAATCACAAGAAAAGATGTTCAATGTCATTAGCCATCAGGAAAATGCAAATTAAAACCAAAATGAGCTATCGCCACAAGCTTAATCAGAATGGTTAAAATAAAAAACAGTAAGAACAAAAGAATGACTTCTGGCATGACAGTGTGAGGAGCTCTGCTAACATGCTCCCCAATGAAAATGATAAAAACTAAAACAAAACATTAAAAGCCTCTGGAAACAGTCCTAAAGGTAAACAGCAAATAAAGAAACATTCAAGATTACCTATGAAAATTCAGTAAGAGAAGCAAAAAGGCAATGGTCTCTGAACCAAGATGTCTCTCTTCCTCCCCTTTCCCAACTTAGAGGAGCACAGAATCTGCTCCAGACTCCTGCAGTCAAAAACAAAAGGCCCCTAGGCCTCCAGCACCCAGGGTGGGAGGAACAGGAGGACCTCAGTATTTCTCATTCTGCCTCTGTTACCTATTGCCAATGCTAATCCCAGATAAAGAGTTTACAAGTAGGGACGCTCTTCCTCCTACTAGCCCTACTTACAGAATTGAGGCAACTGCTACTTGACCATATTATGCTGACAATACCAGGGCACCCATCATTCCTGACCCAGCTCATGAGGTGGAGGTCCTACACGAGGAGAAGCAAGCTGAGAGGACCCAAGACCAATGCCCACTGGCCCAACAAGCACCCATCTCAGAGTGCAGCTATTACTCAGAAAGGAACTTGTCATTGTCCATCCCCTTATCTCCAGAGCCCCCATTTAGAAATTTTGCCTGGGGGAAAGAAGCAGGAAGCTGGTGGGCAGGTATGCCTAATCTCTTCCCAAAAGGCTTAACTTTATTTGCAACGCAAGGTGAAGAAGTCTAAAGGCATTCTAAAAACAGTGGAAATATTGGGAGCAGAATCAAGATAAAGACTAAACTAGGAGTACCTGGGTGGCTCTGTCAGTCACGCAACTTTTTTTTTTTTAATGATTTTATTTATTTGTCAGAAGGGGGGCACACAGCAGGGGAGAGGCACAGGCTCCCCCAGCTGAGCAAGATATGCAAATATGCCCTGTATGGGACTCGATCTCGGGACTCTGGGATCATAACCTGAGCTGAAGGCAGATGCTTAACTGACTGACCCATGGAGGCGTCGTAAGCGTAGAATTCTTCATTTCAGCTCAGGGAATGATTTTAGGGTTGTAGATTCAGCCCCACCTCAGACTTTGCACTGGGCATGGAGCCTGCTTAAGATAATTCTCTCTCCTCTCCCTCTGCAACCCCCTGCCTCCAAAAATAGGAAAAGAAAAAACCAAACTCTAGGCAGGTTAGTTTGCAAAAGACAAGGAGGGAATAAGATAACTGGGAGGAGTTCTCCCGGTGTCTAACAAAAATTAACTAAAACCCAGAAACCATTCCTTCAAAGGAGCTGGAATTTGATGGGATTAGTCTGCAGAATCATTATAGTCCAGGGCATTCTTAAAATCATTAAGGCAATTAGCTGGCAATTAATGAAGTTTTTAACCGCTGAGTGTAAGGACCTATTTAGAAACTGTCCCTGCTCCCCTTCCCCCAGGAGATTTACTTGGAGACAAGTTCCGGAAACCAGCTCCAGGTAACAAAGCCCAGATACCAGGGGGGGTCAGGCCAGGTGGAGACATCTGATCAGTGGGGGTTTGCATACTGTCTCCCTGGTTACCAAGGAGTAGGGACCCCCGCCCTCTGGGAGTCTTTTTGGCGCCAATCCTAATCAAGGTGTAACAGGCTGGTTCTAATGTCTACTAGGGTAAATTGTAATTCAATTGGTCACCTAGCATCACTGTGGAGTTTCCTGTGTGTGTTACAATTTCATTGGCCACCTTTGCGTGGCCAGGCCCGACCGCATGGCCTTTGCCCTTAAAAGCTAGTCTGTGAACCAGAGAAGGGTCGCCCTCTCTTGTAACAGGTGCGGCCCGAACGTTCAGTTAGATTCTTGATGCTTGGCGCGAAATAAAGCTTTGCTTGACTTTCGCCTTATATCAGTCTCGCTCCTTTAATCACGGACCCATTATTTGGGCATAACACTGAGTATAGTCAGGGAAACAGAAAAAAGAGAACCCAACTCTTATCACCTTAGATTATCATCTTGGATAACTGTGGACATATCCAAAATTATACCTCCCTGAGAAACAATATCAGAAGCTGAACACTAATGGGGAAAGACTAGAACTAAAGCAACCCATCACCAATCCGTTAACATGGCAAGTTAACAAGCAAAGAGCAAACACTAGAAGAGGGGGTCCAGTACCTAGAGTTGCTACATTATCTAAAAGGTCAGTATCCAATAAAAAGTTAGGAGGAATACAAAGAAACAGAAAGTATATCCACTAATGGGGAAGAAAGAGAAAAAAAAATGGGTAACAAACGTGATCAAAAGGTACAGTCCTGGGGATATAATGTACAGATATTGACTACAGTTAATAAAACTGTATTGTATCGGGGGCGCCTGGGTGGCTCAGTGGGTTAGAGCCACTGCCTTTGGCGCAGGTCATGATCCCAGGGCCCTGGGATCGAGCCCCGCGTCGGGCTCTGCTCCGTGGAGAGCCTGCTTCCTCCTCTCTCTGCCTGCCTCTCTGCCTACTTATCTTTGTCTGTCAAATAAATAAATAAAATCTTAAAAAAAAAAAAACTGTATTGTATCTTTGAGAGTTGCTAAAAGGGTTAATCTTCAAAGTTCTCAACACAAGGAAAAGGTAAAAGAGTAAGTCTCCAAAGTTCTCATCACGACACAAGGGGAAAAAAAATAGACAACAGAAAACATCTGTGAAAGAGACTAGATGTCAGATTTATGAAATAAAGACTATAATGTAGTCATTATAAATATGTTCATACAACTAAAGGAAACTATGACTAAAGAAGTGAAGGAAGGCACAATAACAAAGTCACATCACAGGGAGCTCAGTTGGAGGAGCACCTGACTCTTGATCTCATGGGTCATGAGTTTGAGCCTGACACTGGGTGTAGAGATTACTTAAATAAGTAAATAAAAACTTAACAATGTCACATCAGAAAATATCAACAGAGACAAATTAGAAAAAAAAATCCAACAGAAATTATGGCATTAAAAAGTATAATAACTTAAAAGTCATTAGATGGGCATAACAGAATGCAGAACAAAAAATAAGCAAACTTGGATATAAATAAGACCTTATGCAAAACAAAAGACAGAAAGAAAAGTAGTAGTAAAATGAAGAGACCCTCAAAGGTCTTCCAGAAACCATGAAGAGTGTAAGGACATAAGAAGGGGTAAGAAACCTCCAAATGCCCAGGTTCAGCATACAGGTCAGCCACTGGTCATGTCCTCTTAATTACCTCCTTAATTACCTCCTCTTAAAAACTGACAACCTATAATCCTACATCCAGCAAAACTACCCTCTAGAAGTGAGGGAGAAATCAAGACATTTACAAATAAACAAAGCTGAAAGGGTCTGTGATCACTAGAAATACTCGAGGGAATTCTACAAGCTGAAATTAAAAGGAACAAGACAATACTCTGAAACTATACAGAGAAATAAAGAATAATTATAAATGGTTTGTAACTATTCATTTTCTATGTGATTTAAGAGACTAATACATTCTTTTAAGGTTGATTTATTTGAGAGAGAGAGAGAGAGAGCGCACATGCTTGTGAGTGCGAGGGACAAAGAGAGAGGGAGAGAATGCGCAAGGAGACTCCCCACTGAGCATGGAGCCTAGTGCAGGGCTCAATCCCAGGACCCCAAGGATCATGACCTGAGCCAAAATCAAGAGCCAGATGCCCAACCCACTGAGCCACCCATGTCCCAAGAAACTAATACATTTAAAGGAAAAAACTATTGTTAGTTTAACAGCTAGTACTGTTATAGTACTGCAACTTTTTTTTTAAAGGTTTTACTTACTTATTTGTCAGAGAGAGGAATACAAGCCGGTCAAGCTGCAGGCAGAGAGAGAAACAGACTCCCCACTGAGCAAGAAGCCCAATGCAGAACTTGATCCCAGGACCCTGGGGTCATGACCTGAGCCAAAGGCAGCCACCTAACTGACTAAGACACCCCAGCATCCCCAACATTACGGAATTTAAACAATGCACTGCAAATCACTGCATGTTTTTGCTGTTGTTAATCAACAAACAGGAATGCAGGAAGGAACAAAAAAAGCTACTGGGCATATAGAAAATAGCACAAACACACTGAAGGTGAAAGGATAAGAAAAGATATTTCACACAAATACCAACCAATAGAGTGCAGGAATGGCTGTACTGATACTAGACAGAACAGACTTTACATCAAAAAAAGATTTTAAGAGATAAAGAAGGATGGGGTGCCTGGGTGGCTCAGTCAATTGAGCATCTGCCTTCAGCTCAGATCATGATCCCGTGGTCCTGGAATCCAGTCCCGCATCTGGCTCCCTGCTTCCCGGGGAGCTTGCTTCTCCATCTGCCTCTACTTCTCCCTCTGTCTCTCATGAACAAATAAGTAAAATTAAAAAAAAAAAAGATAAAAAAGAACACTGTATTGAAATACAGAAAGGAATACTTAATTTCTTGTTCTGTTCCAAATCCTTGGAAATTTTTAAAAGGTGCTTATACTTAATGCTTTTGGTAATAAAACACTATATTCAGGGCTAGGGATTAATTTCATTATTTGTTAATCTTTAAATTTATTAAATTTATCTTAGAACAGATATATTAAGTACAAAATTCTGATCTTAGAGGAAGAGTTTGCAGTCTTTACTATTGAGTATGATGTTTGCTGTGGCTTTTTTTTTCCATATGACTTCTATGAAGGTTTCCTTCTGTTCCTATTTTACCGAGTGTTTTTATCACGAAAGGGCACTGAATTTTGTCAGATGCTTTTTCTGCATCATTTGTGATGTGCATGTTTTATTCCTTCATTCTGTTGATGTGGTATTTTACATTTTTACATATTTTTACATTGATTTTACATGAAATATGATGGTCTCATCCCTCATATATACACAATGACATAATTAAAAGACTGATCATAAAATGACAACTCCAAAGTCACATTTTAATGTAATAAAGGAGTTAAACTATTTTATATAATTCTTGTATACAGTATAGCCTGTTTATCCATACAGCTCTCTTAAGTCAGACCTCTATAGAGACAAATCACTGAAAATGATTTTTAGTTTTAACATTTCAAAATAACTCATATCAACAGTATGTGGATAGCTGAGTTACATGTCTCACAGAATATGAGCTACTGTTTGCAAATGCCATCTGACAAACTTTGGACTGTCATAATATAATTTCTTTCTGGCACACCTGGGTGGCTCAGTTGGTTAAGCCTCTGCCTTCAGCTCGGGTCATGATCAGGATCATGATCAAGTTCTGTGCAGGCTCTCCTCCCTCTCCCCGCCCCCCCCCCCCCTTTGCTTGTACTCTCTCTTGCTATCTCTCTCTCTCAAATACATACATAAAATCTCTTTCCACAAGCAAGTTTTTTAAGTGATTCTCAAAGAGCTGTACTTTGCAAATGCCTTTACAATTGCTATATTCTCCCTAAATAAGAAAGTAACGCTACTAAATCCTTTAATTTCTAACTCTTCACAAGGAAAGGAAAACAAAACTTGGTCATCTTGAAATAAAGAAAGTTGCTATTATTATATTAGCCTTACTTTTGTACATTCTATTTTTCAGATTTCTGAATTACTATGTCCCTGAATGGTTCCATTAGATGCCTATCTTAAGGACAGAGGACCTGAGCCTCAGCGGTGAGATCTAACCACAAAAATATATAGCAAAAATCAGATCCAGGGGAACGTGGGTGGCTTAGTGAGTTGAGCCTCTGCCTTCAGCTCAGGTCATGATCTCACTGTCCTGGGATCAAGCCCTGCACTGGGCTCCCTGCTCAGCAGGAAGCCTGCTTCCCCCTCTCTCTCTGCCTGCCTCTCTGCATACTTGTAATCTCTCTCTCTGTCAAATAAATAAATAAAGTCTTTTGGGAAAAAAAAAATCAGATCCAGATCTCACAACTCTGACTCCCCCACTGAGTTCAAATTCTTGGTAGAGAATGTTTAAATTCCCAAAAAGGCAGTCTTCACCTAGTTCATCTACGTAGTTCATCTTTACCTAACATTATGTTAACATATCATACCAACTTTCACCTAAGGGCTGCTCGACTTTAAAAACATTTACCTTGCAATAAAGAGCTCTAGCTCTAAAGAAAATCACTTAATGGCATTCATAGTCATTCCATCAAACCTGACATTTATTTTTTTGTAAGAGTGTCCAGGGCTTTTTAGTTCCAGACAAGTTATTTGTCCCAAAGGCACACTTTCTGGCAAACTATGAATTCCCTACATGTTTTCAAATAGTTGTAACCCTGTCAGCTGGGACACTGAATTAAACCAAACCACTGTGTATTTTGCCTTATGTTTTCCTACTTAATGATTTAAGGCTTTAACTTTCAAAGTTATATTCTCCAACTTGCTGATACAGCAATCAATTTGCTAAATACACAGATTTACTAGCCTTAGCAGACATTATCACACATTATTGCTAAAGATATTTCTCCCTTATCCCAAATTCCTATATCCAACACATTAGCAAATGCTACAGATTTTACCTCCAAAACACCTCTCAAATTCTTTTCTTTTCCTTTTCTCTGTCACTTCTTTGGCCAGGTTAACGGTACCTCTGACCAAGAATACTTTTGATAATCCCCTAATGGGTCTCCTTGTTTCTACTCTCAAACCTGCAGTCTATACAAAGTGTTCTTTCAAATAGAAAAATCATACCAATTACCCCTGCTAAAATACCTCCAGTATATTTTATTCCTTGTGCCAAAGAAAACCAAAATCTTTTCCATAATCCCTACAAGGCCCTTCATGATTTGGTTCTTATCAACCTCTGCATTTTAACTCATAAAGCTCCCTAACCTGTTCAGTTTTTCTTCTGATCCTTGTCTATACCAATCCTGATAGTCATCAAGACCTGGAAAAAGACCTGGTCCCTAAAGTCACCTTTTCCAAAAACACTTAAACGACCATCCTTACCTAACACAGCATTACCCACCCTCCATACCAGTCACTGATAGCACTTTACACTGTTTAATTTCCTTCATAGCACTTACCACTCTCTGAAATCATTTTATTTTATTTGACAGAGAGTGAGAGAGCACAAGCGGGGGAATAGTAGAGGGAGAGGGAGAAACAGGCTCCCCACCAAGCAAGGAGCCCAATGTGGGGCTCAATCCCAGGACCCCGAAGGCAGGTGCCAAAGGCAGATGCTTAACCGTTTAAGCCACCCAGGAGCCCCTGAAATCATATTTTTACTTGTTTCCTTTTTTATTATCTATCTTTCCCCACTAAACCATCAGTTCCAAAAATGCAAACCTTATCTGTCCTGTTCACCACACATATCTCTAACAGTGCCTGTCAGGTAGTACATCCTCAAATCTTACCTGATGATTAAATAAAGCTTCCATTAGAAATTCCTTGGTACTGGGTCATCTGGGTAGCTGAGTAGGTTAAGTATCTGCCTTCAGCTCAGGCCATGATCTTGGGATCCTAGGATTGAGCCCCACTTCAGGCTCCCCACTCAGCAGAAATCTGCTTCTCCCTCTCCCTCTGTCCCCAACCCCCCCCATCATGTGCACATACCCTCTCAAATTAATTTTTTAAATCTTAGAAAGAAATCAATCAATCAATCAAGCAATCCTGGGGCACCTGAGTGGCTCAGTGAGCTAAAGCCTCTGCCTTTGGCTCAGGTCATGATCTCGGGGTCCTGGGATCGAGCCCCACGTCAGGCTCTCTGCTAAGCGGGGAGCCTGCTTCCCCCTTTCTCTCTGCCTGCCTCTCTGCCTACTTGCGATCTCTGTCTGTCAAATAAATAAAATAAAATCTTAAGAGAAAAAAAAAAAAAGAAAGAAAGAAATCCTTTGGTGTCATGGACTGAACCTGTCTCCCAAAATTTATGTTAAAGCCCTAACTCCAAGTACTTTAGAATGTTGAGTACTATATTTGATGACAGAGCTATTAATGAGGTAATTAAATTCATAATGGTGGGGCCCTTATCAAATACGACTGGTATTTTTATAAAAAGAGGAAGACACCAGACATGCACATGCATAGAAAAAAGCCATGTGAGGACACAGCAATAAAAAAACTGTCTACAAGCCAAGAAGAAAGACCTCAGGAGAAACCAAAACTGCAAACACCTTGGTGTTGGGCCTCTAGCCTCCACAATTGTGGGAAAATAAATTTCTGTTGTATAAGCCACCCGGTCTGTGGTATTTTATGGAACCCCTAGCAAATGAATACACCTGCCTTTCAATAGTAGCACATTTCTTCAGAAATAAATGAAAATAAATTACCTATCAATGTTTATCTCTAGTAGTAGACATTATCATGGCCCTTTGATAGTCGTTGACCATTTAATTTTTAACCACTTAATAAGCAATCTGGGGAAACAGCTTCAAGAGCATACAAGAACTAGTCAGTGTTCAGGACCCTCAGGCAGGATCAACAAACTTTTTCTGTAAAAGTCCTGATAGTAAACATTTTAGACTTTGCAGGCCATAAAAGGCATCTGGTACAGCTACTTAACTCTGACACTATGGTGCAAAATTGGCCTTAGACAATACATAAGTGAATGGGTGTGGCTGTATATGAATGAAGTTTTATTCGTAGACATTGAAATTTATGTGTCATATCATTTACATTCATATGTCACAAAATAACTTTTCAAAACTATTCAAAAATGTAAAAACCATTCTTAGCTCATGAGCCACACAAGAAGAGGCAAAAGCCTGCAGACTACATTTCACAACCCTACCCTAAAACAGAAAATTTATATCCATTTTACAGATGAGGAAATCTCCAGGTTTCCCCTACAGAGCAATGATTAATATAGCATCCCAATGCTTAGACTACAAGTATGTTCATCTATTTCCGTCTACAAAACTACGCAAATAGCAGAACAAAAAGGTGTCACAATTTGGGTTTATTCTATCCTTAAGAACTCTTTCTTTGCCAAACCTAAAAAAAATCACTATTCTTCCTTAAGTTGTATTTCTTCTCACACCATGAAGGAAATTGAAAAAAAAAATTATATAAATTGACAGATCAGATGACATATCCCCCTATTAACTTGAGAGTGGCCAGAAGGCATCAGAAACAAGATACAAGAAAACATAACACCATTAGATTTTGGTTTAATAAAGATTTTCTAAAATGAAACAAGTGACCCAAAACAAAGTTTTTAAAACCATCCAAGGTCACAATTCTGTAACTGTTTTCAGATGCCTTCTTTCTCTGCATTAAACAATGACCACAACATGTTAACCTTTGTTTTTTAACTCTTTAAAAAAACTTTTTTTTTTTGCCTCTTCTCAAGCTTAGGTAAATGGAAAATACAAAAGGCATAGAGAGGAATCCTCACGAGTAAGAAAATGGCTATTGGAATATCAGAAAACAGTGGCTTAAATTACCTTTTGAAAAAGTTAAACAGATGGATATGTATTCAAAAGAATATTTTCAATCTAGAGATAAGAATTAAGTTTGGCAACCAAGTCAGACCTGAAACTTATGCCTAAAAATTCCTCTCTTTTTAAAAGGTAAGATAAGTAGGGGCACCTGGGTGGCTCAATCGGTTAAGTGTCCAACTCTTGATACCAGCCCAAGTCATGATCTCAAGGTATGGGATCAAGCCCCTCATCAGACTCCATGCCCAGTGTGGAGTCTGCTTGGGATTCTGTCTCCCTCCGCCTTGCTCAATCAATCGATCAATCAATCATTTTAAAAAGAGGTAAGTAAATTATGATGGTAAAGCAGAATAATGTCCCCCACCACCAAAGATGTTTACACTTAATCCATGGAACCTGTAACTATGTTATGAAACATGTCAAAAGAGAATTAAGGTTGTACATGGAATTAAGTACTTGACATTTAAGAGTATAAAGGAGCCCTGAGACCAAAAAAGTTTGCTAACACCTGAGCTAAATAAAAGCCTGCAGCAGACAAGCAATGAACTGAGATAGTGGAGTGTGATTTTGATTCTTTAAATTTTCATCAAGTCTTTCACCATGTCAAGACAAACTTATATTTGTAATTTTTGAAATCATTTAATTTAGCTCAAGTTAAAACAAGGTAATGTCTCACCCCTACTTAAGATCTTAAAATGACTGCTCACAGGGGCACCTGGGCAGCTCAGGAGGTTAAGCTTCTGCCTTCAGCTCAGGTCATGATCTCAGGGTCCTGGGATCAAGTCCCGCATCTCTGCTCCTGCTGAGCAGAGAGCCTGCTTCCCTCTCTCTGCCTGCCTATCTGTCTACTTGTGATCTCTGTCAAAGAAATAAATAAAATCTTTTAAAAAAAGTGAGAGCAAAAATGAAGACATTCCAGATAAGCTAAGAAATTTATTATTCAAAAGCCCCCACTGAAATAAATACTAATAATCTTCCTTCTTTCAGCAAGGAATGAAATAAACCCAGAAAGGAGGAGGAGAATGCAAGAAATGTATTAATTATGTACTAAGACCAAAGAAAACAAGAGAACCCTAAATCACTCAGAGAAATAAAAGATTACCTGCAAAAAAAAAGACCACCAGACCAACGGCAAACATCCCATCAGCAACAGTAGAGGAGACAATACAATAATAGCTTCCAAGTTTTGAAGGAAAGTGACTATCCATCTAGAACTTTATACTTGGCTCCATCATTCAAGAGTGAGAGTTAGGGTGCCTGGGTGGCTCAGTGGGTTGAGCCTCTGCCTTCTGCTCGGGTCATGATCTCAGGGTCCTGGGATGGAGCCCCGCATCGGGGCTCTCTCTCTGCCTGCCTCTCTGCCTACTTGTGATCTCTGTCTCTCTGTCAAATACATAAAAATAAAATATAAAAAAAAAAAAATGACTGCTCACAGCTTGCAGAATAAAGTAAAAACTCCTCAGTGTAGCACAAAAAGCAACCAATCTTCTCCTTACCGGAAAGCCACTTCAGGTACACTAAATTTTAGACTACCCAATGTACTCAGCTCCCTCTCGTCTCTCCAGGTGTCTTCCATGCTGCATGCAGTCTGGAACCACCTCCACTTTCATTTTACTAACTTTCTCCTTTTTGAGAACTCCAGTCAAGTATCCATCCCCATCTCCTCCAGGAAGCATCCTAAGATAGGATAATTACCTCTGTGTGATATCACGGTTTCATCTGCAGCAACCCACTGTTTCCTTACTTACCTACTGTTCCCACTACAGTATGAGCAGAAGTGTAAGAACAGAGAGCAGCACTTTAATCACCTTTTTTTTTTAATATTTTATTTATTTGACAGAGAGAAATCACAACAAGGCAGAGGCTTTAACCCACTGAACCACCCAGGTGCCCCACATTAATCACCTTTTAAATCCACAGCCAAGGGCGCCTGGGTGGCTCAGTGGGTTAAGCCACTGCCTTTGGCTCAGGTCACGATCTCAGGGTCCTGGGATCGAGTCCCGCATCGGGCTCTCTGCTTGGCAGGGAGCCTGCTTCTCTCTCTCTCTCTCTCTCTGCCTGCCTCTCTGCCTACTTGTGATCTCTCTATGTCGAATAAATAAATAAAATCTTTAAAAAAAAAAAAAATCCACAGCCAAGTTACACTTCCTGACACACAATAATTTTCAAATGTCTTCTGAAGGAATTCATGTTCTCTAACTTAGGATTTTTCCTTTCAACTCTGGGGCGCCTGGGTGACTCAGTTAAGTGTCTGCCTGTGGCTCAAGTCATGATCCCAGGGTCTTGGGATGAAGCGCTACAACTGGGCTCCCTGCTCAGCGGGAAGCATGCTTCTCCCTCTGTCCCTCTCCATGAACTTGTACACTCTTTCATTCTGTGTCTCTCAAATAAATAAAATCTTTAAATTTGTTTTCCCTTTCAACTCTATTACTGTCCCCCAAAGCCTATATGTAAGTCATCCCCCTAAAAAGAATTTTTATGGCAGTATAAAAAAAAGAAATCTTGCATTGAAGAGAATATCTCACTCAAAAACTATTTTTTTCAAGTGACCTGCCCCCAAATATACTTAACAAAGATGGACTTTTTGTTGTTATTAAAACTATTAATTTCCATTTTTAAGTATTCCTTTGCTTTTCAAAAGAATATAAATACAGAAATTTAGTCCCAGATCAAAATAGAGAAAAATATCTATGAAAATGGCTTCATCATTCAACCAGAAGAAAATATGTCTCTTAACTGTACCCACTCCATTAATAAACTGCCTATGAAGCTGCCAGATAGTTTTGAGTAGCAGAGTTCACTGACCCCCAAAAGGTCATCACCTGGGGAGAAACGAGGGACCAGCCATAACTACCAACCTTAGATGATTTCTCCAGGATTGAGAATTCACATATTTACTTATTTAGCATTTTATTCTTTTAGGCTCTGGAATTCTCCCAGACACTCTTTACAAAATAAAAGGGAACAAAAATACAAATTCCCAGGGCACCCAGGTGGCTCAGTCATTAAGTGTCTGCCTTCAGCTCAGGCTCAGGTCCTGGGATCAAGCCCCACATCAGGCTCCCTACTCAGCAGGAAGCCTGCTTTCCCTCTCCCACTGCCCCCGCTCATGTTCCTGCTCTATCTCTCTATTGCTGTCAAATAAATAAATAAAATCTTAGAAAATATATATACATGAACTCCCTGGGGAGGGAAAAAGGAGTTGTTCTGGTTTTCTCTAAAACAAGAAATGACAGAATTAGAGCTTTTTTTGGCCCAACATGAAAAATTAAATTCAATTTATAAATAAAACAGAAAATAATAAAACTTACTAAGGTGTGACCATAAGGGAATAACACATTAAAATCAAGTATTGATTTTACTTCCACCCCTGAATAGAAAAAATAAACAAAAAAAGTGAATCTGACATATGGCAACTCTAAGAAGACACTGACCAAATCCTCAATTCCAAGTAAGACTATAGAAAGAGTAGGGGTAATGCTGTCAGTAAAAAGGCAGTTTGTAGGGGCACCTGAGTGGCTCAGTCAATTAAAGCATTTGACTCTTGATTTTGGATCAGGTTATGATCTCGTGGAGCATACTTAAGATTCTCTCTCCCTCTCCCTTCTAGCCCTCCACCCCCACATCCCACCAACCCTAGGTACATGTGCTCCCAAGTGAATAAAAGTCTAGGACGCCTGGGTGGCTCAGTTGTTAAGCATGTGAGTCCTGCACTGGACTCCTTGTTCAGTGAGGAGCCTGGTTCTCCCTCTGCCTGCTGCTTCCCCGGCTTGTGCTCGCTCGCACTCTCTCTCTCTGGCAAATAAATAAATAATAAAATCTTTAAAGAAAGAAGGAAGGAAGGTCAGTTTGTATAACAAACTGTGTTTCTTCCATTACAGGAAGACTAATAAACAACTCACAGGTGTACTCCTTTTCCAGCATTTCTTTAATAACCCATCTTTCTATACGGTAAACTTGGAAATTATAAATAACACCATGAAGACAACTTCATACCAACTCTAGAAGGAACTGACTGGTTTTGAAAGACAATTCAGCAGAAAACCTAAAGTCTGATAACAAACACATATTTTCTACATGACAAATTAATAACAACACTCTTTAAAAAAAAAAAAACCTGAACTATGAACTATGAAATATGAAAAGAACTATAAGAAGTGTGCTGAGGGGCACCTGGGTGGCTCAGTGGGTTAAAGCCTCTTCCTTCAGCTCAGGTCATGATCCCAGGGTCCTGGGATCGAGCCCCACATTGGGCTCTCTGCTCAGCGGGGAGTCTGCTTCCCTTCCTCTCTCTCTGCCTGCCTCTCTGCCTACTTGTGATCTCTGTCTGTCAAATAAATAAATAAAATCTTTTTTTAAAAAAGTGTGCTGAAAGAAAAAGTATTCAGATACTGAATATCTAACAAAAGGAGACCAAAATTTCAAACAGAAATAAATACATGTTATTTAATATAAACACATGCTGTCAAGTACCCATTTATTCTTTATTCTTCAAAACAACTGCAAAGATACAATACCTCTCTTCTACATACAGCTGAGGAGTCTGAGGCTCAAACAGGGTGAGCAGGTAACTCAAAGCCTCGAAGCTGGCAAGTAGTACAGAATTCAAACTCAGGTCCTTCACACTTTCTCCATTCAGCCATGATGCCCTAAGTAGAAATGAAAATAGGCCAAAAATATGCACAGTAACGCTGACCAAATTTTTTGTACCAAAAATAAGGGTACATGGTTTAGCTAGAAATGTATTTTCTGTATTTGAAATTTCTGTATTTGAAATATACCTTCAAAAAGTCCAATTTTATGACCTACAAAAAAAAAAGAAAAAAAAATTGATCCAGTAATTCTACTGATAGTTAACTTGCAAAAAAAGAAGTTACTGCGGGTCTCAAGAGTTTAATTATTACCTTTAGGGCTATATCCAAGAGCATGCTGTCTCAAGGAAAGCCTGTTTCCCTGCCTATAAAAGGAAGTATATGTGAAAGAATCTTATTTAACTAGACTAAATGCACACTCAGACTATATCATAATAAGAGGAAATTAAGCATATATCAAAACTATATCTAAGGCCTTCAATAAACTATTACATAAAGTTCTGAAGTAATCAAGAACAGAAGATCCAGATGACAAACATTAATTTCTTGCGTTTTCAAAAGAACACAGTATCACCACTTTCTTAAGTGAAACCACTGAGAAGCTTAAAAACAAAAAAGTTAGACCTCAGAATTATACATATAACCAGTATTACTCTTTTCTGGATAGCAATATAAACTGTAGTAAATCTCCAAGTGTACACAGAACAGGATCTGGATCCGCAGTCCTAGTACATAAAGAACTACCAAAAAAAATGGCCTTGACTCCTTGACCTAATAACCCAACTCTTTGGAATTTCTCCTTGAAATATATACTAAAGCAATATAAAAAGGGGAAATCTATATGCACAAAAGCATTTTATTTTATGGAGAAAAAATAAAAAAGTGTTAACCAATAACAAAAGAATGGTAAGCCACATCCACTTTTTTCATTAGAATATTAAATACATTTAGAAAATGGACAAATATGGTCTGTTTACGGTATCTTAAAATTAAAGAGTTAAATAAAAACAAGCTTTACAGATATATAAAAATGTGTGTGCCTAAGTATAAAAGTTAGGAAGGCAATTTACCTAAATGAGTTGAAAACTTAGGTCCACACAAAAAGTTGCACAAACGTTTATAATAACTTTATTCATGATTACCGAAAGCTGGAAGCAAGACATTCTTCCACAGATGAATGGATAAACTGTGATACATCAACACAACAAAATAATTACACAGTAATAAAAAGAAACAAGCTATCAAACCATGAAAAGAAATTTACATAAAGGAAACTTACACAAATACTGCTAATGGAAAAATGCCAATCTGAAAGGCTACACATTGTATGATTTCAACTATATGACATTCTAGAAAAGAGAAAACTAGGGAGACAGTAAGAAGATCAGTGATCAACAGGAGTTCAGGGGAGAGAGAGAAAGATGAATAGGTGGAAAATAGGGTATTTTTAGGGCAGTGAAACTATTCGGTATGATACTGCAATGGTGGATACGTACACATTTTCACAACCCACACAAAGAATAACCCCTATTGTAAACTATGGAATTTATAGTTAATAACAATATATCAATATTGGCACATCTACCATAACAAATATACTACACTAATGAATGATAACAATACTAGAGAAAACTGGAGGCTCATGAGAGTGGGTATATGGGAACTCTCTACTTTCCACTCAGTTTTTCTAACAATTTAAAACTGCTCAAAGAAAGAAAAAAAAAAATAAAGTATTGGGGCATCCAGGTGGCTTAGTTGGTTAAGTGTCTGCCTTCAGCTCAGGTCATGATCCCAGGGTCTTGGGATGGAGCCCGACATTGGGCTTCCTGCTCATCAGCGAGCCTGCTTCTCCCTCTCCCTCTGCCTGCCACTCTGTCTACGTGCGCTCTTCATCAAATAAATAAATCTTTAAAAAACAAAAAGTATTAGTTTTTTAAAAAAGAAATTTTCACAAACAAGAGATAAAGACTTCCCCAAACAAAAGCTGAGGGAGTTACTCACTACCACATCTGCCTTACAAGAATTGTTAAAGAGAGTTCTTCAAACTGAAATCAAAGGATACTAATTAATAACATGGAAACATGTAAAATTGTAACACTCACCGACAAAGGCAAGTATATACTCAAATACAGACTAATACTGTACTGATGGTGTGCACATCACTTTCAACTCTAATATAAAAGTTAAAAAACAAAACTATTAAATATAAGTATAGCTACAAGTGCCTGGGTGGCTCAGTGGGTTGGGTGTCTGCCTTCAACTCAGGTCATGATTTCAGGGTTCTGGGATCCAGCTCTGCATCAGGCTCCCTACTCAGGGGGGCAGTCTACTTCTCACTCCTTACTCTCCCTCTACCCCTCCCCGCCTCTTGTGCGCATGCTCTCTCAAATGGATAAATAAAATCTTTTAAAAATTTTAAAAATTAAAAAACCTATAGCTATAATATTTTGCTAATGATTACCCAATATAAAAATATGTAAATTGTGACATCAATAATATAAAAGATGGTATGGACAAGTGTTGAATATGTTGTTATCAGCTTAAAATAAGCCATTATGCTTTTCTGTAAGCCTCATACAACCAAAAAGAAGATAGCTCTGGTAGATAAAAAGATTAATGCATACCACTGTTTTTTAAAAAATCATTAAATCATGAAAAGACAGCAAGAAAGGAAGAATGTAACAAAGGAAATAAAAAAGTAAGAAAACAGTAAAATGGCAACAGTAAGCCCTTACATATCAATAATAGTTTAAATGTTAATGGGCTGGATTCTTCCATGAAAGACATGAGTCTGTAGGTACATTAAAAACAAGATCCAGGGGCGCCTGGGTGGCTCAGTGGTTTAAGCCGCTGCCTTCGGCTCAGGTCATGATCTCAGGGTCCTGGGATCGAGTCCCGCATCCGGCTCTCTGCTCGGCAGGGAGCCTGCTTCCCTCTCACTCTCTCTGCCTGCCTCTCTGCCTACTTGTGATCTCTCTCTGTCAAATAAATAAATAAATAATCTTTAAAAAAAAAAAAAAAAAACAAGATCCAATAATATGTTCACTACAAGAGATTCACTTTAGCTACAGGGACACATACAGGCTGAAAACAGAGATGGAAAAAGATATTCCATGCAAACAGTAAACGAAAGAGAGCAGGATATTACTCAGCTATCAAAAAGAATGAAATTTTACCATTTCCAATGATGTGGATGAAGATAAAGTGTATTATGCTAAGCAAAATAAGTCAGCCAGAGAAAGACAAATACCACATGATTTCACTCTTACATGGAATTTAAAAAACAAAACAGATGAACATAGGGGTAGGGGGAAAAAAAGAAAGAGGGGGAAGGAAACCTTAAGAGACCCTTAACTACAGAAAACAAACTGAGGGTTGACGGAGGGAGGTGAGTGAGGAATGGGCTAGATGGATGATGGGTATTAAGGAGGGCACCTGTGATGAGCACTGGGTGTTATATTAAGCAATGAATCACTAAATTCTACAACTAAAACCAATTTTACCATATATGTTAATAAACTAGATTTTTTTTATTAACATAAAATGTATTATTTCCCCAGGGGTACAGATCTGTGAATCATCAGGCTTACACATTTCACAGCACTCACCATAGCACATACCCTCCCCAATGTCCATAACCCAGCTAAAATTTATTTTTAGATTTTATTTTGAAAGAGTACCTAAGCAGGGGGAGGGGCAAAGGCAGATAGAGAATTTCAAGCAGACTCCATGTTGAGCACAAAACCCAGTTTGGGGCTCAATCTCATAACCCTGAGATCATGACCTGAGCAGAAATCAAGAGTCAGATGCTTAAATGACTGAGACACCCAGGTACCCCAACTTACTAGAATTTAAATACAAACCTGAAATTTAAACCAAAAAAAAAAGAAAAGAAAGAGCAGAAGTAGCTGTACTTATTATATCAGACAAAAACAGACTTTTAGTTAAAAACTACGAAAAAAGATAGACATTATGTAATAATAAAGGGGTCAACCCAACAAAAGCACATAATAATTGCAAATACATATGCAACAAACACCAAAGAACCTAAATATATAAAGTAATTAACCAAACTGAAAAGATACAGAGACAGCAATACCCACTTTCAAAAATGGGTAGATCATCCCAATACAAAACCAGTAAGGAAATACCCGCCTCAGATAACACATCAGATCAAACAGACCTAATAAATATATAGAACATTCCATCCAACAGCAGCAAAATATACAATCTTCTCAAGCACATACAAAACATTCTCTAAGATCAATCACATGTTAGGCCTCAAAATAAGCCTTAACTAATTTAAACAGACAAAAAGTATACCTAGCATCTTTTCCAACCACAATGGTATGAAACTAGAAAACTGTATCAGGAGGAAAATGGGAACATTCACAAAAATGTGGATATTAAATGACATGCTCCTGAACAGTCAACGGGTCAAAGCAAAAATCAAGAGAAATTTTAAAAACACTGAGACAAAGCTGGAGAAAAAAAATGTCAAAACTTCTGGGTTGGGGCGCCTGGGTGGCTCAGTGGTTTAGGCCGCTGCCTTCGGCTCAGGTCATGATCTCAGGGTCCTGGGATCGAGTCCCGCATCGGGCTCTCTGCTCGGCAGGGAGCCTGCTTCCCTCTCACTCTCTCTGCCTGCCTCTCTGCCTACTTGTGATCTCTCACTGTCAAATAAATAAATAAAAAATCTTTAAAAAAAAAAAATTCTGGGTTGCCACAAAAGGGGTTCTAAGAGGGAAGTTCAAACCAATAAATACCTACACTGAGAAAAAAGAAAAATCTCAAATAAACAATCCAACTTAACACTTCAAGGAGCCAGAAAAAGAACAAACTAAGCCCAAAGTTAGCAGAAGGAAATAATACGATTAGAACAGAAATAAAATAGAGACTAGAAAAACAATTTTAAAAACCAATGACACTAGTATGTGGGGGTTCTTTGTTTTTGTTTTTTTACGATAAACAAAATTACAAAACTTTGGCTAGGCCAATCAAGCAAAAAGATTCAAATAAATAAAATAATGACAGATATTGCAACTGATACCGAAGAAATGGAAAATATCCTAAAATACTACTACAAACAATTACACTCCAATAAATTGAATCTGGAAGAAATGGATAAACTCCTACAATCATACAATCTAGCAAGACTTACTCATAAAAAAAATTTAAAATTTGAACAAACCAGTAACAAAAAAGAAGACTGAAACAGTAATCAAACATCTTTAAACAAAGAAATGCCCATGACTTTCACTGGTAAATTATTTCAGTAATTTAAAGAATTAATGCCATTTCTTGTCAAACCCTTCCAAAAAACTGAAGAGAAAAGAGCACTTCCAAATTCATTTTACAAAGCCAGCATTACCCCAATATCAAAGCAGACAAGGACACACTACAAGATAAGAGACTTGCAGGCTAATAGCCCTGATAAACATAGATGCAAGTATCCCCAGCAAAATACCAGGAAACCTAATTCAATAGCACATTTAAACAATTATACACCATGATCCAGTCAAATTTATCCCTGGGATCCAAAGGATGGTTCAACATATGCAAATCAACAAATGTATTATACTACATTAACAGGATCAATATGATCACAGTTCATATGGTCAACTCAAAAGCTAACACCTCAATAGCTAATGACAAGCTAACATATTCAATGGTGAAAAGCTGAAAAGCTTTACATCTAGGATCAGGAACAAGACAAAGATGCCCATTCTCACCCCTTCTATTCAATATGGCATTGGAAGCCAGAGTACTTGGGCAAGAAAAAGAATTAAAAAGCCATCCAAATTGGAAAAAGAAATAAAATTTTTGTAAATGACAAGATCTTGTGTAGAAAAAACAGCAAAGGGGTGCCTAAGTGGCTCAGTCGGTTAAGCCTTCAGCTTATATCATGATCCAGGGTCCTGGACTGAGCCCCATGTCAGGCTCCCTGCTCAGCTGGGAGTCTGCTTCTCCCTCTCTCTCGGCCCCTCCCCCTGCTGGTGCTCTCCTTCTCTCTCTCTCTCTCTCTAGCCCAAAAAGACAAAATCTAAAAAAAAAAAAAAAAAAAAAAAAAAAATTAAGGCTCCACCAAAAACGTCAGAATAAACAAATTCAGTAAATTTGCAGGATACAAAACCAATATGCAAAAAAATCAATTAATTGCACTGAAGCATCAAAAAATATATTAAGAAAACAACCCCATTTACAATAGCTTTAAAAAAGATGAAATACTTAGGAATAAATTTAACTGAGGAGGTGTAATATTAGTAATCAAAAACTAACCTCAGCCTCATAGCCTCCAGCACATTCTAGGGATAATGGGAAAGACAAATCTATCATGATCATCTACTGCAAGTTTCAAAAAGAAATTATGGGTGAAGGAGAAAAAAGATTTAGGTAAGTCACAGAGAACAAAAGTATTAAAACAATGAACTGCCCCACCGTTAAACAAATGATTGTCTAGTGAGGAAGAGTAAAAAATTGGAAAAGTATTTGAAACTAGGCTTTAATTTGCTCTAAGAGTCTCAACAGTAAAGGGAGTAATACGGGAGAAAGAAAGAAAAACTTCTGAGTATCTATCAATCAGAAGAGTTAATCTTTATTCTACTTACACAGAAAATTTTCACTCATCAAGATTCTATGAATACTATGCTGTATCAAAAGAGCTTAAAAAAAAATACAGACAGAAAATAGCTGGTAGGAAGAAACAAGTAACTAAGAGGTACTTGAGTCTCTGAATAGGTGCAGAAATCCTATACAAATTTGGCCACTGCATTTTCACAAGTAGAGCACATGTAGGGTCTTTTAAAATCTCTGGGTGGCCAGGACATGATGATGAAGAGAGAAAGAAAATACCACTGAGTTTTTCAAATCCTACACTTCCTCCTCAGATTGCTAGGCCCCTCTTTCCCAATATTCTCTTATTGAGTGAATTATTATGCTTACAATGTTTGTTGAAAAGAGAGTCATTTTCTTTTTTTTTTTTTAAGATTTTTATTTATTTATTTCAGAGAGAGAGGGAATACAAGCAGGGAAAGAAAATGGGAGAGGGAGAAGCAGCAAGCTTTCAGCCGAGCAGGGAGCCTGATGTGGGGCTCGATCCCAGGACTCTGGGATCATAACCTGAGCCGAAGTCAGATACTTAACGACTGAGCCACCCAGGTGCCCCGAGACTCATTTTCTGTATAAAATCGTTTAAGCATACATTCCACTACTTTTCTTTTTAGGAAATACGTTCTTGGGCGCCTGGGTGGCTGAGTCACTTAAGCATCTGCCTTCACCTCAGGTCCTAGGATTGAGCCCTGCATCAGGGTCCCTGCTCACTGGGGAGCCTCTCTCTCCCTCTGCCACTCCCCTTGTTCTCTCTTATTCTATCTCTGTCTAATAAATAAATAAAATGAAAGAAAAAATAAGAAATGAAGGAAGGAAGGAAAGGAAGAAAGAAAGAAAGAATACATTCTCACAAACTAATTTGTCCATAAGCATAGACTTACTTTTTAAATTTGTTGTGGCTATGTTCCCAGAAGTAATAGAGTCTCTTCTATAGATTATCAAATATGAAACTATAGAACTACAGACGTACAATAGAGACTTGATCTCACGTGGTCTAGGGTGGTCTAGGAGCAGGAGTCATTTATTCTGCTTTGCCAAAAGAGATGTTGAAGGTTTTATAGAGGAGGTTTGCCAATCACAATAAATGAAAGGTGTTCTGTACAAAGAAAAGAACATATACAAACAAGGGCAGATTCGAGAACAAGGGACAGATTCAAGATATAGGAGGTAGAGAAAAAACATCTGGATGACTGATTAAATAAGGATCAAACAATAGAAAATCAGATGACTCGGGTTTTTTGCTTAGGCTGAGTGTATTTAGAGGATGGCATTCACTGAGATGAAGGGATGATAAAGGGAAAATAATATGGAACAAAAATGAATTTGTTTGGGGAAACCTAGGTAGCTCAGTCTGTTAAGCACGGGCCTTCAGTTCAGGTCATGCTCCCAGGGTTTGGCGATTCAGCCCTGCATCAGGCTCCCTGCTGGGCAGGGTGCCTGCTTCTCCCTCTCCTTCTGCCATTCCCTCTGCTTGTTCGTACTTCCCCACAAACCCCTCACCCACAAATAAAGTCTTTTTTTTTTTTAAGATTTTATTTATTTGACAGAGACAGACAGCGAGAAAGGGAACACAAGCAGGAGTGGGAGAGGGAGAAGCAGGCTTCCCACCGAGCAGGGAGTCCGATGCGAGGCTTGATCCCAGGACACTGGGATCATGACCTGAGCTGAAGGCAGACAACGATTGTGCCACCCAGATGCCCCCACAAATAAAGTCTTTAAAAAAATAAATAAATAAAAAGAATGAATTTGTCTTTAGAAATGAATTTTGAAGCGACAAATATTCAGTTGACATCAGGAAACACAAATCAAGAGGATAAGCTTGAAAACAGTACTGGATATTACCAGTATAAAAAATCATACTGAAATAGTTACTAGCCTAACAGTAATCAAAATCCTTTAAAAACAGTAAAAAAAAAAAAAAAAAAAAAAAATCCTTCATTCCTTCTTCTTTCTTTCCTTTTATTTATTAGACAGAGACGGAATGAGAACAAGCAGAGGGAGAGAGAGCCTCCCTGGTGAGCAGTGCCCAGGTGGCTCAGTGGGTTAAAAATTTGACTCTTAAATCTCAGTTCAGGTCTTGATCTCATGATTACTGAGTTCAAGCCCTGCAATTGGGCTCCATGCTGGGTGCAGAACTTACATTAAAAAAAAAAAAAAAGTTATATAAAAAAGTGAGGAGGGCCAAAACTCCAGGCGAATACCAAATATTACATGATAAAGTCAGGACTAGAACCTAGACCTCCTGACTCCCAGTCAAATGTACTAATACCAGGTTGCCTTCCTAATGGGAAAGCAATGGAAAATTTTAAATTCCCACCACTTAGACATTACTTTCCCTTCAAATAATACTGCATAAAGTTACTACGTTGCTTAAAAGCACCACAATTATTTAAATGTATCTCAAAAGCAAATTTTTCTACCTGGAGAAATTGCTAAATTAATTGTTTGACACTTCATCTCTAGTAATGTAACTCTATTCTAGGAAAAGTATTTTTAGAAAACCAATAGTTTGGGTCGCCTGGGTGTCTCAGATGGTTAAGTGCCTGCCTTCCACTCAAGTCATGATCCCAGGGTCCTGGGATCTGGCCCTGCATCAGGCTCCCTGCTCAGCAGGAAGCCTGCTTCTCCCTCTCCCTCTCCCACTGCTTGTGTTCCCTCTCTCCCTGTATCTCTCTGTCATATAAATAAACTCTTTAAAAAAAAAAAAAGAAAAGAAAACCAATAGTTTATATGTTTCATGAGGGCAGGGATTTGTTTCTTTCACTGCTGAAACCCAAACTGCAAGAGATATACAGTAGACATTCTATATAGGTTGCCTGAATAAATGAACGAATGAATGACCCATTCTCCAGGGGGATAAAAGGAAAAAAGAAAAGGAATTAAAATTATTTATATTTACTCATAGTTCAATTGGGCTTGTCAAGACAGATTGTATTAGTACAATGTATTACTTCACCTATTTTGTAGTTTTGATTTTTATTTTGCCCTCAATTTTAAAAGAGCAGGCAAGATGTGGAAAACAGTATGGCAGTTCCACAAAAAAATTAAAAACAGAATTACTATATGATCTAGCAATTCTATTTCTGGATATATATGCAAAAGAATTGAAAACAGGGTCTGGAAGAGACATTTATACATTAGTGCATAACAGCATTGCTTACAACAGCTAATATATGGAAGCAACGCAAGCATCTATCAGTAGATGAATCAATAATGGAATCCATACACACAATAAAATACTACTCAGTCTCAAAAAGGAAGGAAATTCTAGGGCGTCTGGGTGAGCTCAGTCAGTTGGCCAAGTGACTTGCGTTCAGCTCAGGTTGTGATCTCACCGTCATTTGAGCCCTGCTTTGGACTCCACACTAGGCATGGAGCCTACTTAAAAAAAGAGAGAGCAAGCGAGCAAGCAGATAAGCCCAGCTCCACAGTTTTAAATGTAATACTCCACACCAGAAATTTCAATCCAAGGAGTGGATAATTATGCACACAGCTTCCAACAAACATGCATACCACAAGGGTAACAGCCCCTGAATAATAAAAATAATTTCTAAAAAAAAAAAAAAAAAAAAACCTCATCCATAATTTTACCAAATGATGATAATGATAATAAAAACAACAGTGATGGGGCACCCGGGTGGCTCAGTGGGTTAAGGCCTCTGCCTTCGGCTCAGGTCATGATCCCGGGGTCTTGGGATCGAGCCTCACATCAGGCTCTCTGCTCAGCAAGGAGTCTGCTTTCACCTCTCTCTCTGTCCGCCTCTCTGCCTACCTGTGATCTCTGCCTGTCAAATAAATAAATAAAATCTTTTAAAAAAATAATAATAAAATAAATAAATAAGTGACAAGTTCCTCAAAAAGCTAAACACCGAATTACAGTGATTCAGCAATTCCACTCCTAGATATATAGCCAAAATAACTGAAAACAGGGATTCAAACACCAATACTCCCAAGCACCAAAACATGGAAACTCTACTAGCATTCATGGATAGATGAATTGATAAGCAAAATGTGGTAAAAACATACAATGACATATTAAGCTATTAATAATAACAAAAGAGAATGAAGTTCAGATTCATCCTACAGAATGATCACAGGTAAAATACAGGTTGTTATCAGGGTTAGTGGGAGAGAGTAAAGGCGAGTTACTACTAATGGTTAATTTTGGGGGTTTTTTTGTTTTTTTTTTTTAAAGATTTTATTTATTCATTTGACAGAGAGAGAGATCACAAGTAGGCAGAGAGGCAGGCAGAGAGAGAGAAGGAAGCAGGCTCCCCACTGAGCAGAAGCCTGATGTGGGGCTCGATCCCAGGACCCCGAGACCATGATCTGAGCCGAAGGCAGACACTTAATGACTGAGCCACCCAGGCGCCCCTGGTTAATTTTGTTTTAGGTGAGACATAAGTTTGGGGATACTGGTGATGACTACAAAACACTGTGAATGTATTTAATGCTACTGAAATGTAAACTTAAAAATGGTTAAAATGGTAAGCTTCATATGTGTATTTTATCATGAGAAAAATAGTAATAGCAACTAAAGCTTATATAGTGCTTTACAGTATGCCAGGCATAGTTTCTTTTAAATACCTAAGAAACCCTGTTAGATGGGTACCATCCCCACTTCAGAAATGAGGAAATAAAGCAAGACAGTGTGCATAACTAACATACAACTAGTAACTGGTAAGCTAGAATTTGAACCTAGTCAGTCTCACTCCTGGTATTCTTAACATATGCTACTTGTATAACTTTATTAATAAATGATTAATATCAGCAAAGAAAAGCTCAATTCATTGATTCATTTATTCATGAAAAGAAGTAAAAATTTTTTTAGAAGTCAAACTACCATTAAAAATTGGATGAATAAAGATAACAAATATAGGGCGCCTGGGTGGCTCAGTGGGTTAAGCCGCTGCCTTCGGCTCAGGTCATGATCTCAGGGTCCTGGGATCGAGTCCCGCATCGGGCTCTCTGCTCAGCAGGGAGCCTGCTTCCCTCTCTCTCTCTCTGCCTGCCTCTCTGTCTACTTGTGATCTCTCTCTGTCAAATAAATAAATAAAATCTTTAAAAAAAAAAAAAAGATAACAAATATATTTCAAAAAAATATGCTCAGCTTAGAGCCCATAATGTTCACAGCTTACAAAATTAAGAAAAAGGTACCCAATTAAAGTTTTAAGAACTGTGAAGTATGATAATCAAGGCTACAATTCAGGAAAATATACTGCAGTACTACACTGCCTCTTTATCTAATAAACTTTTGATGAAAAAAATATATATTCAAGAAAGCAAAGTTCACAAAGAAAACGAAGTATAAATGCTGTGTAACCAGCAAGAAACACATTCTAGTATCCAGATGACCCCTTTCCCCCGATCACTGTACCATTTTTCAAATATTAATATTGAGAGATCAACCACTTTCCTTGCCAGTTAATATAAGAGAGAAATCTCCCACCCAAATTCTGGAAGGACTTAAGCCAGTCATGTGATTGACAGTGATTAAAAAAAGAAAAAGAAAAAAGAAAAAAAAAGCTAATGTTCAAAAGAAAATCTGGTACCTTTAATATCCGTGCTGGTCCCACTGATGAAATAAACTATTCCATCCTAAAAAAAATAATCCCATTCCACCAAATGTTCAGATTTGTATCCACTATATTTCACTTCAACATTGAAGTTGGAAAGAAGAGGTAATGAGGGATACAACATACCACTACTTCCATGTAGAACATTTTGTACCACTCTGGTTTCCAGTGAAGGAAAAGCATGAACTTGATATCAGAAATCTCATTAACCATGTACCAACTTCAAAGGCATACCTCAGTACAGAATGATAGATCACACTAGAATAGTTTCCATATACAACTTTCAAGTCACGGTGAAATTGGCTACTTTCACCTTAGAGGAAGCCAACAAAACCCTGGAACCTATTTTGCAGCCCATCCTCTACCACTGAATAATCTAATTATAGAAATAGAAAGTGATGGGCAGCAGCTCTTTCTGCCCACAGGTCCTGTCTACGCGCTTTAATAAAACCACCATTTTGCACCGAAAAAAACTAGAAAGTGATGCTACTAGGTTTCAACGATTACACCCTACTCACCATGTCCAACTAATATAAAGAAACATTGCACTACTGGCCATCAGAATGTGAAAATTTAATATCGTAATTATTAACAACCTCAAAGGTTCATAGCAGATAGGAAGTTAACTTGTAAAGAGTTAACAATCTCTACACTTCATATGTGATTGTGAGAACTGAATAGGCTGATAGAGACAAAACACCAAGATTTAATTTAAACCATGCCCTGTGCAGCTGGTGACAGACTAGGTTCACTAGTGAGAAAGCCTAGCCAAATAAACACACGCTGTAGTGTAGTCATACTTGAAGATGCTGAAGTTTCTGATCACAACAAACACTAATAATAAGCATTAAAAAGCCACTTTAATATTATTTTATCCTTAATTTCTGCATTTCCCTTTGCCATTTTTTATTTGGAAGACAGGGTACCCACAATATTAAAAAAAAAAATTAGCTAAGTATAAACTTAACTTTTAAAATAAACGGCTGAGGCCCTAGCTCATAATCGTATGATGAACTGGAAAAGTACAGAAATATAATTAAATAACCAATACCTAAACTTCTTTCATTAAACAATATAAAGAATCAAACCAAATACAAGACTTCAAAATATATGATGGTTTCAATTCTTTATATTACCAAGTGAAAATCATTCAATACATTCTTAAAGGTCTCCAAGGATGGGGATCTCCTACAAGTGTTTCTTTAAATGTTTAATAGCCCTTAAGGTCTAGAAATCAATTGTATTTACAGTGAATGTCAAAAGACATCATCCATTTTTGTTCTCCACAATGGTAATATCCAACACTTTGCTGCAAATCCTTACTATTAATTCAACTTTGACTTATCCAGGTTAAATAATTCTTATTCAGGGGCACCTGGATGACTCATCCAGTTGATCTTGCAGTTTTAAGTTTGAGCCCCCCAACTGGGTGTACAGACTGCTTAAAAATAAAATCTTTAGGGGCGCCTGGGTGGCTCAGTGGATTGAGCCGCTGCCTTCGGCTCAGGTCATGATCTCGGGGTCCTGGGATCGAGCCTCGCATCGGGCTCTCTGCTCCGCGGGGAGCCTGCTTCCTCCTCTCTCTCTGCCTGCCTCTCTGCCTACTTGTGATCTCTCTCTCTGTCAAATAAATAAATAAAATCTTTTTTAAAAATAAATAAATAAAATCTTAAAAAAAATTACAGTAATTCTTAGTCATTAAACTTTTCCATAAAGGATCCATTTTCTAATTTGTGATCATTTCCTGGAGACTCTACTAGAGTCTACACAAATTTTTCATATCCTATCTTGCATAAGAAGCTCAAAATTAGATACAATACTAATAAAATGTTTACATAATTACAATTATTACCATGTGATAGGTAACATGTGCCCATAAAACATGATTATTTAAGCATCAAAGAGCATTCCTGTAATAAAGTTTCTGCTAAATTTCCTGTTTGTTGTTTGTATAATTTTATTAACTATAATGAATCAGTTTTTTGTTTTAAATGACAATTAGCTACATGATTTGTATTCTGTTACCTACAGAAGTTTCTCATTTTACAAAAGAGGAAATTAAGAAAAGTAAAGATTCTCCCAAGGATTCTGTGACAATTCGTAGCTTAAAAAGAAATTTCACTTCTCTCACCTTGTAATCTTTCCAAAAACTCTTAGATGGAACTTTGAATCAAAGTTATAAAAATTTAAAGGGCATTTTGGTATATCGAGAAGTACCCTGGTATGGGATATACAAAGTAAGTGAATTCAAATACAGGTTCCACTGTCTTGTAAATTCCTGAACTATCGTAACTTTCCCAGACTAAAATCTTTCATGTTACAAGAGGAAAAATACCATTTACCTCAGTACTATGGAGATGACTGGGTAAGGTACATAAAAAACTTAAATCTTTAGAATACACTCAAATAGTAACTGCACCCAGGCAAATATAAAAACAAGACTCAAATCTAGGCCTTACTTGTAGATACAACTATTATTCTGCTTCCCTTCCACCAAAGAATTTCTCAAGGAGGAATCTATGGTTGCCATCTCCATTCGCCAACCTCACATTCTCATTCCATCCCTCACTTGATAGCTCTCTACAACCTATCTTCTATTCCCACTGAGGCCACACTTACCAAGGTCATCCTTTAAATCTTTTTCACCAAATGTAGCAGATGTACGTCAGTGATTGCCAAATATTTATCTCTCACTTAACTCCATAACCTATAATTACTATAATCTATCAACAAGTATAAAATTTCTACATGTCTAACTGGCACCTCAAACTTAACAAAACAGAACTCATGATTTCCCACAAAACCTCTCTAGATTTACCCACTTCAGTAAACTGAACTATCAGTCTTCTACTTGCTTAAGTCCTAGGATTTCTCTGACTGGTTGTAATTCAATAAACGAGTCCTACAAATTCAGTCTTCAAAATAGGGCCCAGGGGCGCCTGTGTGGCTCAGTCGTTAAGTGTCTGCCTTCCGCTCAGGTCATGATCCCAGGGTCCTAGGATGGAGCCCCACATCATGCTCTCTGCTCAGCGGGAAACCTACTCCTCCCTCTCCCACACCCCATGCTTGTGTTCCCTCTCTTGCTGTGTCTCTGTCAAATAAATAAATAAAATCTTAAAAAAAACAGGTCCCAAATCCACCCATTTCTCTCCTCTACTACTTTCTGGTTCAAGCCAGAAAATAAAATCTCTCTCACCTGTCCTAAATACAATAGCCTATAAAGGTCTCCTTGGTTCCATCTTTGTTACCCAACTACCCTCACTCCTTATCCTCAGAATCCAGAATCCACTCCACACACAGCAATCACAGTGATCTTTATCGAAAGGTATTTCCTTGCTTTGAGCCTTCCAATAACTATTTTTTTAAAAGATTTTATTTATTTATTTGACAGAAATCACAAACAGGCAGAGAGGCAGGCGGGGCGGGAGGGGGAGGCAGGCTCCCAGTTGAGCAGAGAGCCCTATGCGGGGCTCAATCCCAGGACCCTAAGATCACAACCTGAGCCGAAAGCAGAGGCTTTAACCTAATGAGCCACCCAGGTGCCCCCAATAACTTTCTTTTATAACTAGGAAACCCTTATTCTGGCTTACAAAACCTTAAATGACTTACCCCCTACCTCTGACCTCATCTGATACCACTCTCCCCCTTGCACACTACATTCCAGCCACACTGACTACTCATCCAAACACTCCAAAAGCTCAAATGGCTTTATGTCACCTGGTTTCCCAGCCCAGAATGCTCATCCCTCTGATAATCACCCACTACAAGCTCCCTCTTCACAGGCTGATCTCAACTTCATGGTCACCTACTCAAAGAATCCCTTTCTGTCCACAAAATCTAAAGCAGCTCCTAACTCGACTCATTCGTTTATCACATGACCTTTTTAATCTCTTTAACAGCAGTTGCCCATGATTTTTTTTGTTTGTTTGTTTACTAGTGACTTTTTCCCACTGGAATGAAAGCTTCTGAAAGAGACATTGCCTTCTTTTTTTTTTTTATTTTTTTTTTTTAAAGATTTTTTTTATTTATTTAATTGACAGAGAGAGATCACAAGTAGGCAGAGAGGCAGACAGAGAGAGAGGAAGGGAAGCAGGCTTCCTGCTGAGCAGAGAGCCCGATGCGGGACTCGATCCCAGGACCCTGAGATCATGACCTGAGCTGAAGGCAGCGGCCTAACCCACTGAGCCATCCAGGCGCCCCGAGACATTGCCTTCTTTACTCCTATATTGCCAGCACCTAAGATAGCAACTGGCACACAGTAGCTGTATTCAATAAAGTATTAGCCAAATAAATGAATGGGGAATTACTGCTCACACTTCATAAGTTCAGAAGCAGAAATTAATTTCCCTGACCTCCCCAGGCTCCTGACACTAACTACTTTATTCTTCTCACTTATTAATGTTTTTATTAGAGTACCTGTCACAATTTATTGCATTTATCTGTTTACATGCCTCTCCTTCCCCTCCTGAACAGTGAAACTTCTTAGGGTCAGGAAGCCTTTAGAATCCATTTTTGGATCACAACACCAAGTATGGTTTGGAACCAAACTAGGAGCTCAAAAACCTTTGTTGAATATGGAGGAGAACAGCTAACACGCACTTGAGTACTTACTACATGCAAAGAACATTTCCCATGAATTATCTCTTTAATCTTTACAATAATCCTGGGAGACAGGTAAAATTATTTCCTAAATTTTGGAAATGACAAAACACTCAGCGAAGTTATAAATAACTTGCCTAAGTTAACTATATTTGTTAAGTGGCAAACTAATCTACCTAAACAACTAACACTCAAGTCAATGCTCTTATCTACAACCCTGTTTCCATGAACGATAAGCTGTACTCAAATAAATGCACAATACTACTTAAATATCAAAACCAGGAGTTTCAATACCAATAATACATCATACTTTACAACAATGTTGAAAATATCACGAAGCAGTCAAAAACTAGGGAAGAACATATACTGGAAGCAATAAAGCAACTGATCAAAACTGGAATTCTTCCCTAAACACTCAGAACATTTCTGAGTAGAAAAACGTCAATAAAACAAAACTGGTAACTGAAAAAGGAAGCGATAAAATGGGAAAAGTTCCCAACATATGTTACTGATACAGCCCTTAAGAAAACTGTACAGTTGATAACTGAGAAGAGGCAATACATCTATTTTTTAAGACAGGCATTCTCAAGCCTTCATGTTCATAACATAGTAACTGCTATAAGCACATGTCAAATCAGTTTGTTTTTTAAAAATTACTGGGGAGGGGCGCCTGGGTGGCTCAGTGGTTTAAGCCTCTGCCTTCGGCTCAGGTCATGATCTCAGGGTTCTGGGATGGAGCCCCGCATCGGGCTCTCTGCTCGGTGGGGAGCCTGTTTCTCCCTCTCTCTCTGCCTGCCTCTCTGCCTACTTATGACCTCTCTGTCAAATAAATAAATAAAATATTAAAAAAAAAAAATTACTGGGGGGCGCCTGGGTGGCTCAGTGGCTTAAGCCGCTGCCTTCAGCTCGGGTCATGATCTCAGGGTCCTGGGATCGAGTCCCACATCGGGCTCTCTGCTCAGCGAAGAGCCTGCTTCCCTTCCTCTCTCTCTGCCTGACTCTCTTGTGATTTCTCTCTGTCAAATAAATAAATAAAATCTTTAAAAAAAAAAATTACTGGGGATATACAAACACAGGTGACACTTTGTATCATTTACACTACTTTTTTCTTTAACCCTAGAGTGTAGGCCAACTTTTAAGTAAAATCACATGGAACCTGTTCTAACTACCACATCCCACCCGCCAACTTTCTTGAGGAAAAAAAAGACAAATACCACCTGAAGCTGAGTTGTGGGAAAAGCCAGTGGAGCTGACAACACAACTGGTCTCTTGTTAACGCCTAATACAAATCTTCTTACGAAGATTTCCAAAGTGATAAACAGATGCCAACTGTTATGTACTGAGCTGCTACATTAGGCCTTTCCACTAGTTATCAAATCCACTTTGGCCACTGAAAAATCCTTCAGTAATGTTTGTAAAAATTCACAGAATTGGACATCTAAAAAAGGGTGAATTTTACTGAATATAAACTATACTCAATAAATCTGGCTTTGTAAAAAGCTGACAAATACCATAAACATGACCAAAAAAATATTTTTACTCCTCAGTAAAAATCATCTGAATTTACTTTGTCAAATCCCTGAAATATAAAGTCAAGTTCTAAGGAGTTAAAAAAAAAAAAAGATTGGAGGGAAGACTCTGGACTTATCTGTATTATATATACTGTATTTTTATAAAAGATTTATTTATTATTTATTTACTTATTGTATTTTTATAAAAGATGTATCTATGTATGGGGGGAAAGGGAACAAAAGCAAAGGCAGAGAGAGGAGAAGCAAATCGTCCTGCTGAGCAGAGAGCCCAATCTGGGGTTCGATCCCAGGACCCTAAGATCATGACCTGAGCCGAAGGCAGATGCTTAACTGACTGAGCCACCCAGGCACACTATATACACTGTCTTGTTATATAAAGTTAAGCTAGAGAAAAACTTTTTAAGAAAATCACAACAGAAAATACACTTAAAGTACTGTACCATAAAAAAATCCAACCATAACGATACCTGCACAATTCAAACCCATGCTGTTCAAGGGTCAACTGTATTCTGAAGTTTCAAGTATCAAGATGTCAATGGAGGGGCACCTGGGAGACTCAGTTCATTAAGTGTCTGCCTTCGGCTCAGGTCATGATTCCAGGATCCTAGGATCCATCAGGCTCCCTGCTTAGGAAGGAGCCTGCTTCTCCTTCTCCTCCCTGCTCATGCTCTCTGTCACTCTCTCTGCTCTCCCTCTCAAATAAATAAATCTTTAAAAAAAAAAAAAAAATCAACAGAACACCAGCTTATCTAGCTTCCAAAGTCTGTTGATGTTTACCAGCAATGCAAAAACCAGCAATCTGTTTCCTCACCAAAGTACAGCCTCAAACTATCTGCAACCCAGCTTCTATCAGAAAAGTGGATGAGAGAAATGACATTTGGGTGAGATCTACAAAAATGTGCTCTGTTTCCATCTACTCCTATAAGTTGTTCTCTGAATCAAGTAATCACCCAATCACATTACTCTTGCACAGAAGTCACAAACTTGAACATGTGAAGCAGCCTGAGGAAAGACAAAAAGGTTGTTACTGTGTTGAACCAAAAACTGCTTAAAAGATTAACAATTCCAATTTTAAAACACACTGTTAAACAGCACTGTAGTCAACTGGCTATACACATAAAAAACTAATTAGATCCCTGCCTCCTGCCTCACACCATACACACAAAAAAACTTTTCTCCAGGCAGAATCAAGACCTAAATGTAAGAAAAAAAAAAAATTTAATTTTTTCTTAAAGATTTTACTAACTTATGAAAGAGAGTATCTGAGGCAGACCCCACACTGAGCAAAGGGCCCAACACAGGGCTCTATCCCACAACCTCAAGATCACAACCTAAGCCAAAACCAAGAGTCAGATGCTTAACCAAATGAGTCACCCAAGGGCCCCTTCAAAAACTTTTAGAAAAAAATTTGGGGGGGTCACCTGAGTGGCTCAGTCGTTAAGTGTCTGCCTTCGGCTCTGGGCATGATCACAGGGTCCTGGGATGGAGCCTGCATTGGGCTCCCTGCTGAGCAGGAAGCCTGCTTCTCCCTCTCCCACCCTCCCTGCCTGCTTGGATCCCCTCTCTCGCTGTCTCTGTCAAATAAACAAATAAAATCTTTAAAAAAAGAAAAAAATTTGGGAGACTCTTAATGACCTTGAGGTAGATTTCTTAAGATAGAAAAGACAAATGAATAAGGAAAATAGTGATACATTTAATAATCACTCTATTCAACAAAACCATGTAAAAAGTTAACTGATAAACCACATACACTAGAAGAAAATATTTGCAATTCACTTACCAGACATAACCAAAATACATAATTTCCTAAAATCAAATTAAAAAGACAAAACAAGGTGCCTAGGTGGCTCAGGTGGTTAGGCATCTGACTCTTGATCTGGGCTCCAGTCATGATCTCAGGGTTATGAGATCCAGCCAATGTGGGACTCTGTCTGCACTGGGTGTGGAGCCTGCTTGGGATTCTCTCTCTCTCTCTATGCCGGCTCCCCCCTCCCACAGACTCCCACAACTTCGCCCTTGCCCTGCTGGCAGCGCAAATGTGCATACTCTCTCATGCACACTCTCTACCTCTCTCTCTTTAAAAAAAAAAAAAAAAAGGGGGCGCCTGGGTGGCTCAGTGGGTTAAGCCGCTGCCTTCGGCTCAGGTCGTGATCTCGGGGTCCTGGGATCGAGTCCCGCATCGGGCTCTCTGCTCGGCAGCGAGCCTGCTTCCCTCCCTCTCTCTCTGCCTGCCTCTCTGTCTACTTGTGACCTCTCTCTGTCAAATAAATAAATAAAATCTTTAAAAAAAAAAAAAAAAAGGAATGGAAACCTGAACAGTCACTCAACATTTGAAAAAATGCTCAATTTCATAATTACGAAAAATCTTAATTAAAAATTAAGATGATGTGATATCTTGTCTATAAAAATCTCATCTGATTTGTAAACATGTAAAAAAATCTGACAATGTCATGGATCACAGGATTTGGAAACACCAAATTCTCATATTCTCACACTAAAACAAAGTGACACAATTTTGGAGGGTAATTTGGCACTATCTGATAGAGTTAAAAGTTCCTGCAATATTTATAACCTCCAACCCATTAACTTCACTTCTGGGTAATTTTCATTACAGAATTTCACTTCAAATTTAGTAATCATAGGGGGGCTGGCGGACTCAGTCAGAATAACATGTGACTAGATTCTTGGGGTTGTGAGTTCAAGCCCACATTTGGTGCAGAAATTACATAAAAATAAAGAAACTTACAAAAAACAAAACTTAGTAACCACATACATACATATACACAAAAAGAAACAAAAATTTCACAAAGCATTTTATCCATACTGCCTACAATACAAACTGACACCTTCTATCCTACTTTAATCCCTAAACTGATTTCACAACCCATTCATTAATGGCTTCCAACATGCAGTTTTAAAAACTTGCCAAAGATCTTAAATATGTGCACAAGGATTCCTAATCAGGAATACTCAATGCAGCATTGTTTTTAAGAGAAAAAAATAGGGTGCCTGGGTGGCTCAATGGGTTAAGCCTCTGCCTTCAGTTCAGGTCATGATCTAAGGGTCCTGGGATCGAGTTCCGCATTGGGCTCTCTGCTTGGCAGAGAGACTGCTTCCTCCTCTCTGCCTGCCTCTCTGCCTACTTGTGATCTTTCTCTGTCAAATAAATAAATAAAATCTTGAAAAAAAGAGAGAGAAAAAAATAGGGAACAACCTCAATACCTATCAACATGCTAATAAACTAAAAATGGCTGTACTCATTTAACAGAATAATGTAACTATACCCCAGATAAAAGTGATGACTATAATTAGGTTGAATCATATGAAACTGTCATTTTTGTAGGTCAAAAATGGTAATGTATCAGGAATTTCACATGAATCAAAAATACATGTTTCAAGAAAAACAAGTTACAGAATAGGCAGAATACTGTTTACACCAAGTTTGAAAACATACAAAACAATATTATGATTTGCTTATGGAAGTATTTCTATTACCTAAATCAAGCATTAGGAATGATCAACACTAAATTCACAATAGTCATTAGTTCTGGAAACAAGTGAAATATAATCCAAGAAGGTGCTTAAGTGTATGTGCAATTTTTTTCTGAAATGGAAAATATGAGAAAATGCTGAGATTTGATACAGCCGTGTTGTGGATATATGAATGTTAATTATATTGGTCTCTGTAGTCTCCTGAATGTTTGAAATATTTTCAGGAAAAAAATCTATTACCCAAATAAAATGCACATATGCAACCTAAATTCAAATCAAACCCCATGCAAAATTTCTTTGACTGGCCTGAAATGTTAATGCTTAGATGTTTTGCTAGACCCTAGGGCCTCTAGCAAAAAAAAACAAACTAGCAAACAAACAAAAAGAACAGCTTTTATGTACTTTCCAACTTAAATAGTTCGTTAAAATCTGTCAAGAAAAGATTTACCCCTGGGAAAATTAGGTCTTGTTCCTCCTCCGTTTAATGCTATGTATTTTGCCATATTTCCATCTTTACCTTTGCTGCCAAGAAAACTCAAATCCAAATTTTATTCTTAGCCATTGAATTATATGCTTCTTTCTTTTCCTCCTTTCCTCCTTATATTTTATTACACTTCTGGATGACAAAGGATATAAATAAATTTCAAGCAAATAAAAAGTAACCTGCCTGTTCCACCATGCTGAAGAGTTTTCACCACACCACTTTCTTCCATGACCAAAGGAGTGTATAGACACAATTATGTATAATATGCTCACTAAACTAAGATTCCAGGGCATACAGGATTTAAGTGAATAGGCTGCCAGTGAAAAATAATTAGCTAATATACTAACAAAAGAAATGCATACAAAAGGCCTAGACGGCCAAAATTTAATAAGGTAAGTTTGTCTCTTTAAGACCATATGCTTTATATGCTTTGTTTTCTAGTACATGGATACCGCAGAAAATATATAAATCTAATAAGAATATGTAATACTGGAGTACCGGGTGGTTCTGTCAGCATCTGCCTTCAGCTCAGGTCATGATCTCAGGGTCCTGGAATTGAGCCCCACATCAAGGGTTCCTGTTCAGTGAGGACTCTATTTCCCCTCTCCCTCTACCCCCACATGCTTGTGCTCTGTCTGTCAAACATTTTTTTTAAAGATAAAATTTGTTTAAAAAATATGTAATACTATAAATCAGCTATTAAAAAATTCTATTTTTCTGTACTCTTCCATTAAAAAAACTACAAGTGTCCTTTCCAACAGGTATTTTCCCATGCCTGAAGATATTCTGGCGGTTTCTAGAATTTAGCTTCCCTTTTCCTTCTCTCTGTACACTTATAATGTCTAATTAAGCCAGGCTATAAAATCATTTAGACAGCATACATCCCTTCTAACACATGGTATACTGCAATACAGAAAAACCAAAATCATGGGTTACATGAAACAAATCCCCTATTTAATCCATTCCTTAACCTCCAAAACTGAATACCAAATGTCACCTATTAAATAGGTTAATTATTCCTAACAGATCCTAGGATAGTCATCTGCCTTATTTATCTCATTTTAGAATTAAAGGATGAAATAGAGAACATATCCCAAGATGACAATTTTATGCTGCAATTTTTCAAGTTTATACTTCACTAAGACTTTGAAAAGGTTATTTTTAACAAAATTAAAGCACTTCACTCAGCACAAGAGCACAATCCAATTTAGGTTTTAAAAGACCATTACTTCCCACTTGCTATAAGCCAGGACTGCTGTTCGATACAAGAAAACTACATTCTCCTTACCCTCAAGAAATATATAGTCTTACTGGCCCATCCCTCAGACTCTTTTAATAGGGGTGGCAAAATCATACTGCTTTCAAGGGCTGGACAAGGAGTCTAAATAGGTGAGCAGACCTTAAGAGTACTAGGAAGAACAACTACAGCATGTAGGCTCCATCTAAAATAATTCTAAATCAACTTCAAAGAATGACATCACAACAAAACACATCTCCAAGTGAGAGAGACATAATACACTGCAAGGAAAATTTAACTAACAAGATAAAGACTTTTTTAAAAAGTTGGCAATGGCATGGAGAAACTAGACCTCACCCACATTTGTGGTGAGTGTTTATACTACTGTGACCTTTCTGGATGGCATTCTGGTTACACATATCAAAATGAAACCCATGTTGCATTGTATGTTAACTAAAATTTAAATAAAAATGTAAAAAACTAAAATAAATACCATGTACTTCCTTCAACCCAGTAACTAGACCTTAGAAAGTTATCCTTTAGAGTCATTAGCATCAGCAATTGTACATATGTATATGTACATAATACAATAAATTTAAACAATCTAAATATCTAGTAATAGGAACACTATTAAATTATGACTCACCCATGTAATAAAATACTAAAGAACTACTTAAAAGAACAGAGTAGATGCAAATGTACTGAGGTGGGAAGCTATTATGAATATTAATTTTTAAAGCACACTACTATGAGCCAAGATGGCGCCACCTGCCAAGCTCCAAGGCTATTTCTAGTCACACCCAGAAGCATTATTCCGAGCCACAACTGAGAAGGGTTGGCTGGTTTCGGGTGTAGGTTTTCTGAGAGCTGCTTATCGCCAGCCAATCTGCACCCATCATGTCCAGCAGAAACAAACACTAGCTGCCCAGCAACCTGCAGCAGTTACAGAATAAATTAAGTGGACCCTCTGCCTATGCTGAGAGTTTCTACAGCATTAGAATATCCACTACAAATCCAAGCGGAGATTCTCAAATTGCAACTAAATAAAGCTAGTCAAGAACTGGCAAAGCTGGAGATGTTTATGGCACTGATTGGTCGCTACTACCAAAAACATCTAAACAACTTTCCTCAAGAGCAGAAAGATCTGCTCTCCTACAATTACACTGTCTTGAATGTAGATCTTCCAATAACATTTTGCAAAGCTTTGATCTCTGGGAGGAGAATCTCATCAATACATCAAGTTTGTTACTGCTCTTCTTTGAACTTCTACATTGCCATACAAACTTTAAAGACTTAACACACTCATTTTGTGACCAATTAGAATAAAAGTGCAAAATACAAGAATAAAATGATAAAGTATTACAGAATTTCATGTGCACGTTAAGAGACAGCAATGCAACCACAGCCAAGATATCTTTTAAACTAACGACTGAACTCTTCAGAAGAAAGATCTGAAATGATGCCAAGACTGTCAATGTTGTCCCAATTCATACTTCTCTGAGGTCACCAAACGATTAGCTGCTGCACTGACCTTCTTCCTAGGAAAAGATACACAAGAGAAACAGGACAGCAACTAAGAACGTTAGTGTAGTATGCCACAGAGAAAAGCAGCGCCAAACACTAGGAAAGCTTGAAAGGTCATGAAAGTGCTTAGAAACAAAAGGAAAGGAAAAAATTAGAGGTGTTTTACTTCTCAGTTACCCATCTGATTCATGATTCTCCAAGATTTTGCAGGAAAACTACTACTGCAGCTGAAGAGCTCTAAAAAGATGTCTAAAGTGAATATGATGCTCTAGAAACTTATCTCTAGATTGGTGGGAATTCACAAGCTTTTTCTAACTTCTATTCCTTTGTGCAAAGGTTTCTATAGCAGCACCAAAGAGAATTAGTAAAATCCTTCTGTTTGGTGTACCAACACACAAACATCTCATCACCTGTATAGACCCAGAGATCATTCAGTCACTCATGATTGTGGACACCCATTTCGTCATGGATAAGAACTCTGGGGAAATCATGACAGTAGGAATCAATGAAATAGATAACAGCTGAATGACTTAACTTCCTCAAGGCCTGGCCCAGCATAAAATATACAATGTTAAGAAAGTGACAATGTCTGCTAGAACTTTGACTCAGTTCTTCCCAGCACTAAATCCTTCAGATGAAGAAATCCCAGGGTTACGATTAGATAAAATCGGGAGTACAAGAATATGGGGAATTAGATGCTTAAGTTTACATTCTAAGAACAGAAATGCAGAAATGGAGAAAGAGGAAGAGAATGCTAAGAACAAAAAAGATGGGTGGGGAAGAAACTGTTTCAATGAGGAGGATGTTAACGGTAACTAGGTTGGTGTGCATCACTTTTCCAATGAAGAACAGCAAGAAAATCTCCAAAAAGCTGAACAACTTCAAGCAGCCGAAATGTGGGGCTCCTGGGTGGCTCAGCTGGTTAAGTGCAGAACTGCATTCGGCTCTGGTCATGATCCCAACATCCTGGGATCGAGCCCCGCATTGGGCTCCCTGCTCAGTCAGGAGCCTGCTTCTCCCTCTCCCCCTGCTGTTCTGCCTGCTTGTGCTCTCTCACTCTGTCAAATAAATAAAAAAAATCTTTTAAAAAAAAAAGGCTGAAATGTCCAGTCAAAAAATAAGAATTTTTCCTTCCAAGAAAAACAACTGACATACAACATAAACTTTTGAAGGAAAAAAAAAAAAAAGGAATCAAATAACTTCCTAGCAACTTTTCCATTCCAAAAAAACTGTTAAAATTTGTGTTATTAATCTGAAAATTAGTGAATTAATGATATTTTTTGCACTACAAAGTCCAGAAGCACTATATTTTAAAAACCACCCGAAAAAAGCACACTGCAGAACAATGATTGGTTGAATCCCTTTTTAAAAAACAACTCTGCCACATAAAAAGGACACCTATTATAAAATACAGATTTTAATTAATGACTATGTAACAACACTGATTCATCAACTGTAACAAATACACATTAATGCATGCTATTTTAATAACAGAAAATAGAGAACAGGTGATATAGAAACTCTATATTATCTGCACAAAATTTCTGTAAACCTAAAACTGATCTAAAAAATCAAGTCTATTATTTTTTTTAAAACCAGCACGTATAGACAAATTTGTGAATAAACATTTGTATAAGCAGACAAAGAGCTGGAAATCTCTATATCAAACTGCAGTGAATTTCTACAGAGAGTGAAATTGGAAAGAAAAGCGTAAGGACGAATTTTTACATCATAAACCTCTGGACTGTCTCAACTTTCCTACACTGAGCAATGCTCTAATGAGAGGCTCTGTAGCATACTGGGAGCCTGGGTCCTGAAGGATGCATGGATTCAAATTCCAACTGTACCATTAACTAGCTGATAAACTTGCGGAGTTAATTTCTCTGTGCCTCAGTTTCCTCATCTTTAAATATGGATACCAGTATGTGTATCCACAGAGCTGCTGCAGATAATAACTTAACACATGTAAAGTACTGAAAAACTACCTAGCACACAGTAAGTGCTCAGTAAATGGAGTTCACCACCACTACCACCACCACCAAGTGTCTATTATTCCTTTTTTTTTTTAAATCTTAATTGGTAAGACAAATCACGAAAACTCGGCTCATCAATCAATCTTCTTTCTAGTAAACTCTACTATGCAGAAAATACAAATGTATCCAAGAGCCAAATAACAATAATCTGAGGAGTTTTTTTAAAAGGAGATTACTAACAGGGGTGCCCAGCTGGCTCAGTCCCTGCAAATCATGATCTCAGGGACATGAGTTTGAGATCCACAATGGGTGTAGAAATTACCTTAAAAAAATAAAATCTTTAAAAAAAATATTACAAATCACCACTTAACAGTATGAGTCCAGTTATACAAAAATAATCACTAACGGTTTCTGTAATAATCACAAAAACAAACCCCTCTGAGTCGTGTGATTCTGGACAATTTTTACTTTCTTCTTTATACTTTTTTGACTCATTTTAATTTTCTACATTACATATGCATGACTGTTAATAGATGTCAGCAAGCTTTTTCTAGCAGGGGCCAGAGAATAAATATTTTAGGCTTGTAGGCCATATGAGTCTCTGTCCCACTACTCAATTCTACCCTTGCACTGCAAAAGCAACCACAAACAACATCAAAATGAATACAGACAGCTATATCCCAATTAAAAACTTAACTTACAAAACCAGACAGCTAGCAAAACTCGCCCCACAAGCTATAAAGTTTGCCGGCCCCTGAGATAAAGAATAAAATTATTTTCAGTTTGGAACACAAGATGCGATTTATACTGAAGAAAGTGCATCAGCTAAATTGATACTACTGGTGGAAAAAGATTCATCCATTTATTTATTCTTACTAATCTAGGGATAGAATAACACAAACTCTCTTTTAGGTGCTGGAAATCCTCTTCTCATCTGTAGTGTTCAGATAAGAGAAAATCTGCTATTAAGTAGCAGATATATAAGTACATAGATATATACTTATCTATATTAAGTATAGATATGAACATATAATGGTGGATATACAGTTACAAACAAGATAGAAGAAATGTCTTTCATATTTAAATCAACCTGAAATTTTTTCAAAGTTCCTAATAATTAACCATCAAGCAGTTGCCACCTCCTGCGAAGTCCCAACTGCTGATGAAATTATTTTAGTTACAAACTGTCAGTCAGCAAATGAAAATCTTCATTTCTATGAAATGAAAAACTAGGAGTGGAAAATCTAGCAAATGCTAAGAGAATGAGAGTGAGAGCATGATAACAGAAGACAATGGGTGGCCTTTGTCAAGAGAACACTTCAAACTTCAGAAATGACAGCTGAAGATTTCCCCTCCAAAAGTAAAGCTTTGGGTTGAAGGGAATTGTTTTTAACACCTCACTGACAAGTTTTGTAATCAAATGATTTTAAATATTACAAAAGATTTAAGTTCGTTTTAAACAGTTTCTTGGGGGTGGGGAGACTGTTTTTGGAAGAGATCTAATGGGATTAATAGCAGGCTAAGAAATACAGAATCTAAAAATAAAATATTAAAAGGCCATCCTACTTAAAAAAAAAAAAAAAATGCCAAGAACCTGCACTGAAGTCACCATACCCAGCAAAATTCCGGTCGGACATTTGAATCTTTCTACCAAAAGTAACAGTTGGGCTATCTGGTGAAGTTGTCAAATTCCACAGACAAACGTATTTATACTTACTGTCAAAATCCAGAAGGAGAAAAGAAGTTACCTATTAGTTTCCAAGCCGAACTCTCTTACAGACCCCTGGCACCAATTTAAACCCTGTTACCACCAGTTTTAAAAGAAGCAAACAGTGAAAGACGAAAAGCCAAACGGGGCTTGGCAAACGAGGGCCCAAGGTACTATATCCCAAGTAGGTTGTCGGGAGCGCCACGGAAGAAAAGGTAAGGAAAATCTTCGTACCCCAGGGACTATAAAAGTAGTACCAAGCAGAACCCATTCGAAGCCTGCCACCAAAGAAATTCCTAGAATAAACGGGACGGAAATGAAAGGGAGGGTAGAGATTCTCGGGGCAGTAAGGAAAGGCAACTGCACGCGAAAGAAGAAGAGGTGAGAGAGGACTCCGGACCCCGTGCCGGGAGGGGCGAGACGGGAGGGGGGCGCCAAGCGCTACGGACAGCGGTTGAAAGGAGGGCGGATCCAGGCCCCTCACGGTCGGCCCCTGGGGCAACTGCACTGCAAACTGTGCCCCGCGGCGGGTCAGGTAAGGAGGCCAAGTTGAAGGCTGGGACGAGCGCGCGCTCCCTGGCCCGCGCCGGGGACACTCTCCGCCTCAGACCCATTACCTCCTCCTCGACCCCGGGCTCTCTCCCTTCGCCCGGGAAACGGCGCTAACACTCCAGAGACCCTCACCCAGAGCGTGTCGCCACCTCGTCGCAGGTCTCGGACTCCTCGGGAACCACAACTGAGGGGAGGGGGAGGAAGGGGGAGCGGAGGAGGGAGGGGACCCGGTGGACCCGCGCCGCTGCCGCCGCCGCGATACCGCGTCTGAGATCCTGCTCGCGCCGCCGCGACAGCCACCGCCGCGTCTTCCCGCCCCCACGACTGCACGTCGCCGTGACGCGCATCGCACGAGGCTGTTCGAACCAATAAGAGCACAGTTCGTGCGCAGGCGCACTGACCCAAACCGGAAACAGCTCTTCTGACTGCTCTAGAACGTGGATGCATCCTGGGAGTTGTGGTTCGACTAGGAACTCAACGAAAACAGTGCTGAGCATCAAGGGACCGAGAGAAAGAACGCTCCTTGGGCGCGCACACAAATCCTTTTCGTTTTGTTGGGTTTTTTTTTGTTTCCTCCCACCGAAAGCGGAAGCAGTTTAGATTAGACGAGGCAGGGGCCCGCCCCAGCTCGGGGACGCTTTTTCCGGTCTCTATGGATACGGGCTACACACCTTGGGCGGAAGCCAAAATTTAGGGATTTAGGCTGGATCGCGTTTGGATCGTGTTTCTGCCAACCGCCAATATATTGCTAGGCGTCGTCTCTGAAAGCTTCCGAAATAAATCCGAAAGCATTAGCCAAGTCTTGTGCGAAACAATAGCTTCTGCCTTTTATTACCTTGTTAAGGTAATATGATTTATGCCCTACTCAAAAACAAATGTGAACCCACTCACTCTTAGAATACATATAATTCAGAATGATTTGTAAAATGTTTTTAATGTAATAGCAGATCAGAAACTAATTTAGCATTCAATACTGTGTCCATTTCCCAGAGTGAGTGATTTTCTGCACGTGAGGCTTCAACTGAGCTCTAACTTCTTAGAAACCAAAGAATGGTTGGGTTACATACTTTTTCTATAAGAAAAGAAGTACGAGCCCTCCAGCCCCCACCCGAAAGTTCGGTTTTTCACTAGCCGAAAAAATTACAAAGAGGGTTTTCGCTTTTCCAAAATGGTAATTGTTTCTTTACCTTTAGCCTGAGTTTGAGAAAGGCTTCTGAAGAAAGCGCTGTATTTTGGGATAGCTGGGTGACACCTGGATAGAAATTGGCATATAAAAACGTTCAGCTCTAAGATGAATTTATCACACTCTGAACAGGCTATTGTCTTTACTGTAAAAACTCTTGTTAATGATTAGAGAACATCCATAAGCTTTCAAGAATGCTTAAACCCATAACTTGTTTGTCCTTCCCTTGATCCACAACAACAAGAAAAAACAATGAATTCTGGAAAAAGCTGCACAGATCTCATATCAAAAGGCCTAGAGTCTGATGTATGAGGGAAACACCCTTCCCCCCCAAAATAGGGAACCCTTCAATCCTGGAAATGTAAATTCTAGAAGTGATTAAAGTTACTAAAAATCACAAAATGCATGAATAAGATGGTCTTAATACTAGTATTTTTGCCACCCACTTAAGCTTGCAAGAGATAAAATGAACACAGATTAAATTATAGAGATTAAATTTAAAGGACGAAATTCCCTTCAAGGAGTAATTTACGTTGAAAATATGAATTACCTTTTTTTAAGTTTGCATAATTTGTAAAAATACAGCAATAATGACCTGTTTTTCCAGACATAAAGACATAAGGCTTTGAGATTGAAATCAAGGAAGACACTATTACACTTCCACAGCACATCAGAAACAAAACACTTTTGGATAGCAAACTTGACCCAGTGTACCAACTCACATAGGGGAAAGATAAGAAGAACAAGAGCCCCAGGCTTAATAAAAGGACTGGTAAAAGTGACAGAGCTATATAAGAAAGATAATTAAAGAAGAGATTATTCCAAGATCTCAAATCTTTTCTCAAATCGTCTTTCTCTTTTTTTTTTTTTAAGATTTTATTTATTTATTTGATAGAGAGAAATCACAAGAGAGGCAGGCAGAGAGAGAGGAAGGGAAGCAGGCTCTCCGCTGAGCAGAGAGCCCGATGCGGGACTCGATCCCAGGACCCTGAGATCATGACCTGAGACGAAGGCAGCAGCTTAACCCACTGAGCCACCCAGGCGCCCTTGTCTTTCTCTCTTAATGATTTGCCTTGACAAAGTGCTGTACTCTAAGAAAATTCTTCTGAAACAGTCCATTGTGTGCTAAAACCTGAGAAAGAGTTCTTCTGATTTCCCCACCAAGATTTTACCTCTCATTCTCTGTCACCTTGATCCCATTCCCAGATCACTATTGCCCATTCCTGATGGTTTCAAAGATAAAATAAACCACAGTATTTTCTCAGAATGCTCACATCTTCTCAGCTGATGAAGATATTGCTACCATACTCCCATACATACCCAGTATCTATGCTGGTTTCACCCATGTCACTCACCTAAATGTCACCATTAAGTGTTCCAAAGCAGATTTCTCAGACCTCTCTCCCAGGCTGTACTTCAGTTACTAAACCTTATATATATTATCTTAAGACTAGCTGTCCAAAAACCAAGGAGAATTCAGTAAAATTCTGTTCTCCAGTGTCAGCTGTAGATCTTTAGAATCTCTGCTGTCTCCATTCTTATCGTGTCACACTTCCCCACGGGGAGGAGAGTGTAGTTCTTCATCATCTGCAGCACCAAGAAAAGAGTCCCTTCCACCCCTACGCCCCATACTAGTCACCAGTGACACAACAGTATCCTGTGGCACAGCTAGTCTGAGGTAGACATCTCTGCAATTATCAGGTGTTGTTGACAAGGAGAACGCATCACTGGGTGAGTAACATTCATAATCTACTTGTGGCCATCCCAGAATGAGGCTTCAGTGACACTACAATATGTTGCTGAACTGGTGATATTGGACTTGCTCTAGGAACAAACTTAACTTCCATTGTGATGCACAAGTCAATAGCCAATGGGAGTTGAAGATGTATCTAAAACAACAAGCAAATGAAGATGCGGCTTTCAAATTCTAAGGGTAAAAAAAAAAAGCACTCCGGACTCCGTTGTGAACTTAAACTTGAGTTCACAACTGATTTTCGTTACTTCTATAAAAAGAGAGAAGGAATTATTCCATTCATAATTTTTCTAATCAGAACAATTGCTATTTTCAAGGGGAAAAAAAGCCAAATTATCTGCTAGAGAAAACCAAAATTAGTAGTCTTCTTTGAGAGAATTGCTTCTATGACTTTCCCTCAAAAGATTAGAAAGAGAAATCAGCTTCATTATTACAAAATACTTAAAGGTCTCTGAATTCTTCTTTTCTCTGTCAATATCTACAAGCTTTTGAGGGACACCTGGGTGGCTTAGCCATTAAGCATCTGCCTTCTGCTCAGGTTCCTGAGTTAGAGTTCCACAGCTGGCTCCCCACTTAGCAAGGAGTCTGCTTCTCCCTCTCCCTCTTCCTGTTATTCCCCCGGCTTTGCTCACTCTCTCTCAGTAAAATAAATAAAATCTTTAAAAAAAGAAAAAAGCTTTTTTTTTAACGATTTCATTTATCTATTTGACAGAAAGAGAGATCACACGTAGGCAGAGAGGCAGGCAGAGAGAGAGGAAGGGAAGCAGGCTCCCCGCCGAGCAGAGAACCCGACGAGGGGCTCGATTCCAGGACCCTGAGATCATGACCTGAGCCAAAGGCAGAGGCTTAACCCACTGAGCCACCCAGGCGCCCCTAAGGGTTACTTTAGTAGGTTTGTTTGTACATGGCCCATTTTAGCATCAAATCCCAATCTCTGATAATATGAATGTTCCTCTCAAGGGATGGGTATCAACTAAACTTATAGTGGTGTTCATTTTGCAATGTACACATTTATCCCATTATTGTGTTTACACCTTAAACTCACACAATGTTAAATGTCAGTTATATCGCAATAAAACTGGGAGGAAAAAAAGAATGTTCTCTTCCTGACAAAGAAAGCCTACCTTTCTCACGGGAAATTCTATGACCTGTTTTCAGGTAGAAAGGGGAAGGGTAGAAAGCCCTTCATGCATCTGCTGTTTGTCAAGTGCTCTCAACTCAAAATAATCAATATACCAAATTGTCATATTTTGGGATGGCACATTCTGAACGCCTTCAATGTAAAACAGTCAAATGCAGCCAGCTCATTAGACTTTGAAGCATTGGGATTCAAAGGTATTAGTTGCTTTAAAAATAATCTAGTATTCTATATAGCAGAGTAAAAACATAAAATATCTACATTCTGGCTTAATTGTGATTAAAATGATATCAAATATATATTGATAAATATCACATTAGTCTTAGATTTGAAAGTTTTCAAGGAGGCCATTTGAAACACTTAGAGAGGGGCGCCTAGTGACTCAGTGGGTTAAGCCTCTGCCTTCTGCTCAGGTCGTGATCTCAGGGTCTTGGGATCGAGCCCTACAGGGGTTCTCTGCTCAGCAGGGAGCCTGCTTCCCCCCTCTCTCTCTGCCTGCTGCTCTGCCTACTTGTGATCTCTCTCTCTTTATCAAATAAATAAATAAAATCTTAAAAAATATATATTTGGAACACTTAGAGAAACATCATGACACACTAAATTTCCATTTAGGCCACATTTTAGTAACATCTAAAATTGAGGATGGGGTGCCTGGGTGGCTCAGTCGGTTAAGCATCTGCTGTTGGCACAGGTCTTGATCCTGGGTCCCTGGGATCCAGCCCCACAGCAGACTCCCTCCTCAGCAGGGAGCCTGTTCCTCCCTCTCCTCCCTGCTCATGCTCTCTCTTGCTATCTCCACCTCCCTCTCTCAAATAAATGGATGGAATCTTTGAAAAATAAATAAATAAAACTGAGGATAAAGAAGAGTACAAACATTCTCCTAATTACATAAATTATAATACCAGTTCCACAAACACAGGTTAAGTAACATAGCCCTAGGGAATGAGCAGAAGAGGGAGGACATTACTCCCAGCTGTGCTGCTAACTGACTCAGTGTTTAACCCTGACCTACGCACAGTTCCTGTTATGCTTTGATATCATCATCAATGAAATGAAGATTGCCTGTTAATACATTTTTTTAAAGGACAGAGAAAAGAAACACACAACATTATGAAGGCACTCTCTTGTGTGAAGGGGTGAAAAATAGGTCTGGGAACTAAGAATTTACCTTCATGGGTAACAGTTCATTTCTATTATACAAAAACAGATAAAGCAAATGAAAAATGTTTGACGTTTACTAATCCTCAGTGATGTGTGTTAGATGTCTACATGGATGTGTGTTAGAGTCTTCTCCAAATATTTTTATAAACACACTTTTGAGTAAGAGGCATTTTATTTATTTATTTATTTTTAAATTCTTTAGATGGGGGGATAGGGTGGGGAAGGGCAGAGGGAGAGAATCTTAAGCAGGCTCCACGCCCAGCACAGAGCCCAATGGAGGGCTCAATCTCACAACCCTGACCTGAGCCAAAATCAAGAGTAAGAAGCTTAAGCAACTGAGCCATCTAGGCTCCCCTTCTCTAAACAGTTTTTTGTAGTTTGGAAAATCAACTTCATTGAAGCATACTTTACATACACTAAAATGCATGATTCTTTGTGCACGGTTCAAATCATAGGTTTTTCTCCACTTTATTGAGGTGTAATGAACAAATAAAATTGTAAGACATTTAAAGTTTACAACACGATGATTTGATATACACGTACGTTCTGAGAGGATTCCCCCACCAGCGAGTTAATTAACACATACACTGCCTCACATATTTACTTTTGTGTGTCTTGACGAAAACATTTAAGTTCTACTCTCTTAGCAAGTTTCAATGATAAAATGCAGTGTAACGAACCATGGTCACCATGTTATAACTTAGATCCTCAGACCTTACTCATCATTTAACTGAAAGTCTGTACTTTTTTTTAAAGATTTTATTTATTTATTTGGCAGAGAGAGAGAGAGCACACAAGCAAGGGGAACAGCAGGCAGAGGAAGAAGCAGGCTCGCCACCAGTAGGGAGCCCGATGTGGGGCTCCATCCCAGGACCCTGGGATCGTGACCCAAGCTGAAGGTAGACACTTAACCAACTGAGACACCCATATGCCCCAAGTTTGTACCCTTTTACCAATCTCTCCCTATGTCCCTTACCTGCAGTCCCGGGCAACCTCTTGTCCACTCTATGATTTTACAAGTTTAACTTTTTTTTTTTTAGATTCCACATGTAAGTGATAACAATGCAGCAGTATTTGTATTTCTCTCTCTAGCTTATTTCATCTTGCACAATGAACTCCAGCTTCATCCGTGCTGTAGCAAATGACAAGATTTTCTTCTTTTTAAGGCTGATAATATTCCCTGTATATATATGGCACATTTCCTTGATCCATCCAGGCATTAATGGACACTTAAAGTTGTTTCTACACCTTGGCTATTATGAATAATTCTGCAATGAACCCAGGAGTGTAAATATCTCTTCAAGACAATGGTTTTGTTTCCTTTGGATATACCTGGATCATATGGTGTTCTACTTTTTTGTTTTTTAAGGAAACTCTACGCCCATTGTGGGGCTCAAACTCATGACCCTAAGATTAAGAGTTGCATGTTCTACCAACTAAGCCACCCAGGTCTCCCAGTAGTTCTACTTTAATTTCCTGATGAACCTCTATGCTGATTTACATTGCTATCAGCAGCATACAACCAGAGCATATAAAGGTTCCATTCTCTCCACATTCTTTTTTTCTTTTTTTTTTTTAATCCAGCATGCAGTCCAATGCCCAGTGTGGAGTCCAATGCAGGGCTTTAACTCATGACCCTGAGATCAAGACCCAAGCTGAGATCAAGTTGGACATTGACCAACTGAGTTACCCAGGTGCCCCCCTTTTTTCTGCATTCTTGACAGGATTTGTTAGCTCCTGTTTTTGTTTTTTGTTTTTAAGATTCCATTTAGTTATTTGACAGAGAGAGATCACAAGTAGACAGAGAAGCAGGCAGAGAGAGAGAGAGAGAGGCAAGCAGGCTCCCCGTTGAGCAGAGAGCCTGATACAGGACTCGATCCCAGGACCCTGAGATCATGACCTGAGCCGAAGGCAGCAGCTTAACCCACTGAGCCACCCAGGCGCCCCAGCTCCTGTATTTTTTATAATAAACATCCTAACAAGTGGGAGGTTATATCTTATAGTTTTTATTTACATTTCCCTGAAGACTTTCATGTATTTGTTGGCCATTTGTATGTTTTCTTTGGAAAAATGTACATTTGGGTCCTTTGATCATTTTGAAATTGGGTTACTTTTTCTTTTTTCTTTTTTCTTTTTTTTCCCTACTGGGTTGCAGGAGTTCCTTCTATATTTTGGATATTAACCACTTTACAGATATGTGTTTTCCAATATTTTACGCCATTTCTTAGATTGTCTTTTCATTTCGTGGTTGATGGTTTCATTTGCTGAGCAGAAGCTTTTTAATTTGAGATAGTCCCACTTGCTTATTTTTGGCTTTTGTTGTCTTTGCTTTTGGTCTCAAATCCAAACATTCATTGCCAAGATCAATGTCAAGGAGCTTATTCTTTCTGTTTTCTTCTAGGAGTTCTGTGATTTCAGGTCTTATGGTCAAGTCTGCAATACATGTGAAGTTGACTTTTTTTAATATCATGTGAGATAATGGTCCAATTTCATTCTTTTGCATATGGATATTCAGTTTTTCCAACACCATTTATCAGAGACCATCCTTTTCTTGTATATTCTTGGCTTCTTTGTCAAAAATTAATTTACCTTATATTAATTTACCTTATGTATATATAAAAACCATAGGTTTTTTTCTCTGCTCTCTATTCTGTTCTGTTGGTTATTATGTCTCTTTTTATGTCAAAATTATACAATACTATATAGCTTTATAATACAGTTTTGAAGTCAGAAAGCATGATCTCTCCAGCTTTGTTCTTTCTCAAGATTGTTCTGCTATTCAGTGTCTTTTGTGATTCCATACAAACTTTAAGAATGTTTTTCTACTTCTGTGAAAATGCTATTGAAAATTTGATAAAGGGGTGCGTGGGTAGCTCAGTCGATTAAGCCTCTGCCTTCAGCTCAGGTCATGATCCCAGAGTGTTTGGGCCCCAAGTTCAGCTCCTTACTCACTGGGGAGCCTGTTTCTCCCTCTCCCTCTGCTTCTCTGTCTGCCTCTCCCTCTCTCTCTCTCTCTCTCTCTCTCAAATAAATAAAATTTTAAAAATATTTTTGATAGAGATTACATTTAATCTGCAGATCACTTTGGATAGTATGCATATTTTAACAACATTAATTCTTCCAATCCATAAGCATGAAATATATTTTCATTTATCTTTGTCATCTTCAATTTTTTCATCAATGACTTATAGTTTTTAGCATTTAGAACTTTTACCTCCTTGGTTAAATTTATTCCTAAATGGGGACAGGTGGGTGGCTCAGTCAGTTAAGTGTCTGCCTTAGACTTGAGTCATGATCCTAGGGTCCTGGGATTGAGTCCCATGTCAGCTCCCTACTCAGCGGAGAGTCTGGTTCTCCCTCGCCCTCTCCCTCTGCCTTCCATTCCACCTGTTTGTGTTCTCTCTCTCCTTCTCTCTCTGACAAATAAATAAATAAAATCTTTAAAAAAATTTTATTCCTGTGTTTTATTCTTTTTGATGCTATAGTAAATGAGATTGTTTTCTTAATTTCTCTCTCAGATAATTTATCATTAATGTATAAAAATGCAATTGATTTTTGTATACTGATTTTTTATCCTGATAATTTCCTGAATTCATTAATTAGTTCTAGCAGATTTTGGATGGAGTCTTTTGCATCTTTGGGTTTTCTAATATAAGAACATGTCATCTGCACATAGAGACAATTTTTTTTCCTCTGGATGCCTTTTATTACTTTTTCTTGCCTAATTGCTCTAAGACTTCAAATACTGTGTTGAATAAAGGTGGTAAGAGTGGGCATACTTGTCTGTTCCTGATCTTAGAGGAAAAGCTTTCAGCTTCTTTACCATTGAGTGTAATGTTAGCTGTGGGCTTGACACAACAGCTGATCATATGATTTTTATCCTTCATTTTATTAACGTAGTGTATCACATTGATTGATTCATGGATTTTTTAAAAAGATTTACTTATTTATTTGAGAGAGAGGCAGAGAGAGTGACAGATAGCAAGAGAGAGCATGAGTAAGGAACAGAGGGAGAAGTGGACGGCCTACTGAGCAAGAAGACTAGATCCCGGCACTCTGGAATCATGACCTGCGCTGAAGGCAGATGCTTAACTGACTGAGGCACCCAGGGGCCCTGATCTATGGGTGTTGAACCATTCTTGTATCTCTAGAATAAGTCCCACTTAATCCTGGAGTTTGATCCTTTTAATGCACTTTCAAATTTGGTTTGCTAGTATTTGTTCAGGAGTTTTGTATCTATGTTCTCTAGTGATATTGCCCTCTAATTTTATTTTTTTTTAGATTTTATTTATTTATTTGGCAGAGAAAGAGAGCACAAGTAGGCAGTATAACAGGCAGAGGGAGAAAGAGAAGCAGGCTCCCCACTGAGCAGGGAGCCAAGGCAGGGCTTCATCCCAGGATCCTGGGATCATGACCTAAGCCTAAGGCTAAGGCTTAACCAACTAAGCCACCCAGGCACCCCATGCCTCTAATTTTCTTTTCATGCAGTGCCCTTGTCTGGTTTTGGTATCAAATGAGGAAAGTGTTTCCTCCTCAATTTTTGGAAGACTTTGAGAAGGATTGGTATTAATTCTTTAAATGTTTGTTAGAAGTCACTTGGACTTTTGTTTATCGGAAGGTATTTGATTACAGATTTGATCTCCTTACTCATAGTTTATCTCTTCAGATTTTCTATTTCTTTATGAGTCAGTCTTGGTAGGTTGTATATCTCTAGGAATTGATCCATTTCTTTTAGGTCTAATTTGTTGGACCTAATTGTTCTTAGCAGTCTTTTATGATCCTTCATATTTGTTTGGTATTAGCTATAACTTCTCCAATTTTATTTTATAATTTTGTTTGCATTCTCTTTCTTTTTTTTTGGTAAATCTAGCTAAAAGTTTGTGTATTTTGTTTATCTTTTCAAAAAAAAGCAGCTCTTAGTTTCATTTATCTTTTCTATTTTTTTTTAGTCTCTATTTATATTCACTCTGATCTTTATTGTTCATGAGGAACAGAAAATACATTTATGGAACTATACTGTATTTATTGAAAAAATCCACTTATAAGTGGGTCTGTGCAATTCAAACCCATGTTGTTCAAGGGTCAATATATGTTTACTTTTATCAGTGAGTGTTATACCTTCGTATGTTTTCCTGTTACTAATTAGTATCCTTTTGATTCAACTTAAAGAGCTCCTTTTAACATTTCTTGTATGGCTGGCCTACTGGTGATGAACTCCTTTAGCTTTTGTCTGGAAAACCTTATAACTACTTTGATTCTGAAGGACAGCTTTGAAAGGTAAAGTATTCTTGTTTGGCAGGTTTTTTTCTCCCACCATTTTTATCATGCCACTGTCTTCTGACTTACTAAGTTTCTGCTTAAAAATCTCATGGGGGCTCCATTGTTCCTAAAAACTTGCTTTTCTCTTGCTGCTTTTAAGATTCTCTCCTTCTCTTTAAATTTAGACAGTTTCATTATAATGTCAGTTGGTGTGGGTCTCTTTGGTTTAGGTTCTAGGCTTCCTGATCTGGATGTCTGTGTCTTTCTCCAGATTAAAAAGTTTTTGGCCGCTATTTCTTTGAATAAGCTTTCTGTCTTTTTCTGTGTCTCTTCTCCTAGGGCACCTATAATGTATATATTGGTCTGTTTGATGCTATCTAATAAGTTCTTTAAGGAATCTTTACTTTTATTCACTCCTTTTTCTTTTTGCTTCTCTGATTGGATGAATTCCACTGCCCTGCCTTCTAGTTTGCTGATCCTTTTCTTCTGTTTGATGTAGTCTTCTGTCAAACCACTCTATTGAAATTTTCAGTTCAGCTATTATATTCTTCAGCTCTATAGTTTTTGTTTGGTACTTTTTTTTTTAAGATTTTATTTATTTATTTGACAGAGAGAGATCACAAGGAGACAGAGAGGCAGGCAGAGAGAGAGAGGGAAGCAGGTTCCCTGCTGAGCCCAACGAGGGGCTCGATCCCAGGAACCTTAGATCATGACCCGAGCCAAAGGCAGCGGCTTAACCCACTGAGCCACCCAGGCGCCCCTGTTTGGTACTTTTTAAAAAATTTTATTCTATTTTAAGAATTTTATTTATTATTTATTTTTTTGGTAATCTCTACACACATCATGGGACTTGAACTCATGACCCCAAAATCAAGAAGCACACATTCTTCTGACTAAGCCAGCCAGGCACCCGTTTGGTACTTTTTAATAGTTTCAGACTCTGTTAAAATTCTCACTTTGATCATGCATTACTCTCCTGACCTTGGTGAGCATCTTTATGGCCATTATTTTGAACTCTAAACCAGATACATCACTTATCTCTATGTCATTTACATATGTTCCTGGAAATTTGTCTCTTTTTTAAAACATATTTCTCTGTTTTGTTGGTTTTTTTTTTTTTTTTCATTTTCCTTGACTCTCTGCGATGGTTTCTGCATATTAGATTAAACAGCCACCTCTTGTGGTCCCATGCAGGACATCAAACTTGTCAATCAGCCCAGCCTGAGCTCCTTATTGTCTCCCAAACCTTTGTGATTATCCAAGCCACCTTCCTTGTTCTTAGTGGCTCCCAGTAGTTGAGAGTTTGTCAAGACCCATCAGTATTCCAAAGGGAAGGATCTCATTCAGCACCTTGATAAGGGCTGATTGGAAGCCAGAGCCTCAAGCCGCAGTTAGAAAAGTATGCAGTTAATCTCCTTCAGGGAGTAATTAGGAGACAGAGATTTTTGTTTGTTCTTTCTGCACTGAGCCCTGTCTAAAGTTACAAGAAGGTGCTCTTGTACCCAAGTAGGTCTTCCTACTTGTTTGCTGTAGTCCTATGGAACTCATGAGCGGAAGTCCCATTGGCTAAGAGAGACTGTGATCCAGAAACCTGTCCTTTGGGCAACAGCTGTAAAAGCTGGAGCATAGTGTGTACAGTCTCTCAAAGAGATACTGGCAGCTTGGAGTCTGGAGGGAAATAGTGAGGGAGGTGTCCACCAGTTTCCTTGGTCTCTAGGGAGGTCACAAACAGCCCCTAGATGTGTGCTGAATTAGAAGCCTGACCCTCAGGAAGCAGCTTTCAAAGTATACAAATGGATCCTTTTCAGGGAAAGACAGATACATTAACATTTCCACCTTCTCTCTGCCGTTTGGTGAGTACTGAATGCCAGTTAACAACTGCTTCTTTGATTGCCACTCTTATGGGTCTTGTGGATGCAAGCCTCGTTGGCTCTCAGAGCTAGGTGTTTGGGGAGCCCATCCCTTAGGTGGGAATCTTAAAAGTTGGGGTACTAAATGTGAAGTCCAAATCCTTTGCTCCTCATGGAGAAACTGGGAGTTGGGAGTTCCCTCCAAAACTGTGGGACTCCCTCCTGGGGATGGAATTTATGGTGAGCATGTTTCACCCTTTCCTACACATTCTGATATGATATTTTCTCATTCACCCGATGTGTAGGGACTGTCTGGATTTCTTTCAGAGGTATTGCTCTGTGTGTAGCTATGCACTTGGTGTGTCCATGAGAGGAGGGGAGTTCAGGAGCTTTCAAATTCAAATGAGTTTTGACAAAGATATACACTCATGGAAGCATCACTTCAGTTAAAAAATAGAATGTTTCCAGGGGTGCCTGAGTGGCTTAGTTGGTTAAGCATCTACCTTCAGCTCAGGTCATGATCCTAGAGTCCTGGGATTGGCCCCACATTTGGCTTCCTGCTCAGCAAGAAGCCAGCTTCTCCTTCTCCCCACTCACTGCTCATGCTCTCTCTCTCTCAAATAAATAAGTGAGCAAAATCTTTGAAAAATTAAAAAAAAATTAAATATTGGATGTTTCCAACACCCCTCAAAATTCCCTCATGCCCCTTTGGAGTTCAGTAGCCCCCTCCCAAACCTGGCCCTAAGCAAGCATTGATCTTCTGTCTGTCACTGTAGGTTAGTTTTGCCTCTTCTAGAATTCAAGTCAATGGAATTGTGCAGTATGTATTCCTTTGGGTCTGGCTTCTTTCTCTCAGCATAATGTTTTTGTTTTGTTTTGTTTTAAAGAATTTATTTATTTATCTGACAGAGAGCCCACACAAGCAGAAGGCAGCGGCAGGCAGAGGGAGATCTGGGATCATGACCTGAACCAAAGGCAGATGTTTAACTGACTGAGCCTCCCAGCCACCCCTCAGCATAATGTTTTTGAGATTCATTCATGTTATTGCACATATCAGTAGTTCATTCCTTTCTAGTGCTAAGCAGTATGCATATACCACAGTTTCATCTGTTCACCCATTGATGAATTTATGGGTATTTCCAGTTCTTGACCACTATGAATGAGGCTGCTTTGAACTGTATAAATCTTTGAAAAGACATATATTTTCATCTTTGGGGAGTGAATACCTAGAAGAAAAATAGTTCGGATGTATGATAACTTTAAGTTTAAACTTAAGTTTATGAGAAACTGCCAAATTGTTTCTCAACATAATTGAATCATTTTACACATTCACCAGCCATGTATGAAATTCGCAGTTGCTCTACATCCTTGCCAACACTTGGTTTGGTCAGATATTTTTATTTTAGCTGTTCCAGTGGCTATGTTAGTATTAACTTATTGTAATTTGCCTTTATCTGACAACAAATGACGGTGAAACTTTTTCATGTGCTTATTGGCCATGCCTATATTTTCTTTTGTAACATGTCCATTCCAATTTTTTGCCTATTTTTAAACTGAGTTGTTTCCCTTCTTTTTATTAAGTTGTAAGAATTCCTTATGCATTCTTCTATAGAAGTTCTTTGTGACAATAAAAAGCAAACAGGAAATATTTTTGAAGAACTTCAAGGTTATAGGGGCACCTGGAAAGATCAGTCAGTTCAGTGTCTGACCCCTGGTATCACGTTCTCATGGGTCATGAGATCAAGCCCCAATTTGGGCTCCAGGCTCAGTACAGAATCTGCTTAAGATTCTCTTCCTTTGCCTCTCCTCCCACTCATGTGCGCTTGCTCTCTCTCTCTTTCTCAAATAAATAAGTAAATCTTTAAAAAAAAATCAAGGTTACATAATATTTCAAAGTTACAAAGAATTGTTTTCATTTAGTCTCTCATTTGCTTTGGGAATGGAAATAGAAACAAAAGTTTGCATTACTTTAAAAACAGAGTAATAAAGCTCTGTGTTTTAAAAAAACTACAAATACTAGGGGAAAAACAGAAAATAGATGTGAAAATCAATAAAGAAGAAAGTAATTTCATAAGGAATTTAGAAGCACCTCTTAGTAAAAATCTCTTGGCTTTTTATTAGGCAAAAATTCAAGACAGCATCTGTTGTTCTTAGTGACTACTCCAGCAATCACCCACACAGAGAAAACTGTGAGCCAAAAAGTGGGGGGGGGGGGAGCATTTATTGTGCTAAACTTCGAGATCTGTAATATAAAGAGGTTTATTAACCTTGAATTATTTTGATGATACACAGTTAAACTCAGAAGTGAAAATCAAATGTTTAAGGTAATTTGATAACAATTCTCTCATGAAGTTACCCAGGATTCCTGAGCCCTTGGGGTTACAATTTAAAGAGACAGTTTGTAGAAATAAATTCCAAGAACTGACAGGCATTTGCCACAGAGTAAATGGGCTGATCTGGAATTGAATTTCAGTAAATGTGACCAAATAGTCACTGAGGGTGGGGCTGTGGGACTGGGATTATTCTCACAGCATTGTTTCTCTGATTTTTTTCCTTTTCTGGTTTTTTTTTTTTTTTTTAGAAGTAAAAACAAAGTTGGCTCTGACAAAAACAAAACAATACAAAACAAAAAACACCACAATCCCTACAGAAAAAAGGCCTAAACCACTGGAAGTCTTACCCCTTCCTCTCAAATTTTCTTTGTTTAGTTATTTCATTTCAGTGTCATCTTCCAAGTTTAGCCATGCCTGGCAGAGTACTGACAGGCCCCAAACAAATGTAGAATAGAAGAGGAAATGGAAGAAAGAGAGTAGAGAAAGAAAGAAAGAAAGAGAAAAAGAAGAGGAAAGAAAAAAAAAAAAAAAGCCAAAAAGTAGCTGCCTCAGGTAGCTATCAGGGCACGCAAGCCACATACTTTTAAAAGACAGATTTGTTTTTGTTTTTTTTCCAAGCAGATGAAAGAAGTAGGTAAGAAGTTATCAATTTTTTGTGGTAATTTTGTACAAAATTAACATTGGAGAGCTTGTTAAGAATGATTCACAAACACTATCTCCAGAGATTGTAATTCATTAACTCTCTGGTAGGCCCCAGATGTCAGATTTACCAGATTCCAGAGCTTCTGATACCGTTGGCTCCACACAGGCTTGGTCTCATGGACACATGCCCTATGCCTTGACACAGGGCTGTTGCTCAAAAGGACTCGTCACTTGCGTTTAATGCTCTCTTGCAGCTGTTGAAATTCTTACCTTTTGAACAAAAGACCCTCCCTTCGGTGTTCATTTTATAATGGGTCTTGAAAATTATGGAGCTTGTCCTGCCTCCATGGACCTCACTTTGAAAAAAAATGCAATAGGAGTTAGATCTTAGGCTTCAAACTTTCACTACTGAAACTATTCAGGTAATTATCTATATAGATCTATTGTATTTTAAGTCTGATAGATACCCAACAGCTGAATAAAACCACTTTACACAATTTCTACTTGGCAATTTTGGATCCAGGGTTCCTAAGTGGGATTGTTTCTAGAGGTAGAGCCCACGGAGAGAAGTAGCCATCATTACAGGAGGTAAATTCCTGGGGGCAGTTGTTAAAGGAATTGGAAATTATTTGTACAAGGAAGCAAGAAAATAGAGACCTCAAAAACAATACATAGGGGGTAAAAAAATCACTCTCAAGCATTTGAGGGGAGACAAAATTGACCCAACAAAGGTAAAAAGATAACCCTAAATTTCAATTATTTAAAGAAAACTTTGGTCATTAAAAGCTAGAAAAGGTTGGGATGCCTGGGTAGCTCAGTCAGTTAAATGTCTGCCTTTGGCTCAGGTCGTGATCCCAGAGTCCTGGGATCAAGTCCCACATTAGGCTTCCTGCTCAGTGGGGAGTCTGCTTCTCCCTGTGCCTGCTGCTCCCCCTGCTTGTGCATTCTCTCTCTCTCTCTCTGGCAAAAAATAATAAAATCCTAAAAAACAAAAAAGAAGGCTAGAAAAAGTTGAGGACCTTGGAAACAAATTCTAATCTAATCTAATTTCAGCAGTAGAGATCAGTGGGTGGAGATGGGGACTTCAAGAAAATGTTTGTCAGTTTGCCACAGTATTTTGTGGGAGAACTGGGACCAATTAGGACAGCTATCAAAGGTTCCCGTTTCCCCATGCATTGTTTATCATTGGTAAAACATCAACAATGCCACATTCCATGGGGTAAAAAAAAAAAAAAAACAGAACCACAGCAATGAGTCAATTCCATCCCAGGCTAAAAAAAATAGAATCAGTTTAGGGGCACCTGGGTGGCTCAGTTGGTTAAACACCTGCTTTCAGCTGAAGTCATGAAACCTGGGTCCTGGGATAGAGTCCTGTGAGGGAGCTCCCTCAGTGAGGGAGCCTGCTTCTCCCTCTTCTTCTGCCCCTCCCTCCAAATAAATAAATAAAATCTTTAAAAAAACAGAATCAGTATACATGTCAGCTAAATCTAAGAGGCAAACTGCTTTTATCACTGTCATTCAACTTGAATATACTCATCTCAGCAGCTGAATCAGATTACCCAGGCTTAAGAGTCTGGCTATCCTTAAAGTAGAATAGAAGAGATAAGCTGTATTAGCTTTACCCAGAATGGCAACAGGTTATGCAACATTTCTTATGATTGCTCATTTTCATTCACTCTTAAGTGGCTTCAGGAAGGTATAAGTCATCATGATTTTCACCATCATTATCACCAATGCCACATCTATGTAATAATTATAATAACAGAGGCTATATACTTAGAATATATACTATGTGTTAGGCATTTTCTGAGTTATTTATGCATGCATATTAACTTATGACATAGTGCTATTGTTTCCTCCATTTTACAGATGAGGAAACTGATGCACAAAGAGGTTAAGTGACTTGTTTAAGGTCACACAGCTATTACATAGCAAAGCTAAGATTCAAACATGGGGACTATGACTACATTACCTAAGTACTTAACCACTAGACAGTGTAGAAAAGGGAACTTATAGAAACAAGGCAAACAGAATTGCTCTTAACATTTTTGGGCTTATGGACTCCTTTGAGAATCTATATCCCTCAGAAAAATAAATATATACACTACATATTTACAAACTGTCATAGGACTGCCTTTGTTCCTCCAAGACCATACATTTACCTTTATGACTCAGTCTCAAGCTAAAAATGACTACTGCAGACACTAGTCATTTAAAATTGTAAAATAGCTGTCACTACCAAAAATAAAAATATTTTTAAAATCTAATGGCTCTGTGAAGTGTAGTCTCAGAGCAACAATAAAACCATAAGCCTTACACTTTTACCATGTCATCAAATACAAGAACTGGGTATTTTTAAATAACAAACTTTAAAGCTTATCATCAATTGTCAAACTATTTCAAGATGAAGGAACAAATCCTTGTAATTTCCAGCATGTATAGGTGCTTATCTGTACTGAGAGCTCCATAAATGTTGATAGAGAGAAGGAAAGGGAGAAAAGAAGGATAAAGGTAACCTAACGTTCTTTAGTAGTGTCATAAATGTGATTCCAAAATATCATTCACCTTCTGTGTTTTAAGATATTTTTTATCTTTTAAGTAATCTTTATGCCTAATGTGGGGCTGGAACTCACAACCCAGAGATCAAGAGTCACATGCTCTACCAACTGAGCTAAGCAGGTGTCCCTCAACTTCTTTATAATAGCATTCACCCATTCAATCATTTATTTAACAAGATTTGTTGAATATTTGGTATGTAATAAAAACCTTGCTAGGCATCAAGTGTATGAATTTAAAAGGCACCATGGAACAAACACGCCAAAAATGTGAAATACATGAAATGCAAGTTGTCACATGATGAACAAAAACTAGCAATTAGAGAATTAGAGAAACACATAAAGAAACAAACTAGCACACAGGATAGCACATGGGTATGGGAAAACAAATCCCCCATAGCAATTGGCTTGTAAGTGAAGGGCCCACATTTTGTGAGTTCTTACAGCCAGTGGGGCTTAAAGCCTAGAGTTTATAAGGTCAGCATGCTTGGCTCTAGGAGAGCTCAGAGGCCATTGGGACTTCTCTTGGAGAGAAGACAAGCAAAGAACTCATGGACATACAGCGTGGAAACTGTGACCTGAAGAATGCCTGGGGCACACAGTAGTGATGTAGTTGCTCATCTTGGAGCATATCCCAGAGAGGCAGAATACATGGAGAGACCTCTTCAGAAACAAAAAGATAGTTGGTGCCATTTCCTTCCCCCACCACAGCATAACCCCAGAGCCACCTGCGGAAACCAGCACAGCACCCACACTCACTACCTAACTTGCTTACAACAAACCCCACCCCCACAGACACTTCAGAAGAACCACCCTTTTCAGTCACACTTACCTCATTCCCAAGGCAGTGGGCCTGTCTCCAAGAAGACCAGCCCAAACCCTCCCAACACTGTGTCTCCTGACCCAAGAGTTATTTGAGGCCTTGGTTCTGGTGGTGGTGGTGATGAGTCTCATTTTACAAGCAGACCAGAGCACACATAGTTAAGATTCACCACATCCAGGCCAGAGACCAAACACTGCCCACAACAGGCAAAGAGAGCCTCTACAGACAACTGGCCAGGTTAAAGTCGCCAGGAAACAACAGCAGATCACATGCACCACACATTGGAGATGCTCCTGGAAGTGACAGGCCCTGGAGAACAGAGGATGCTATGCTGCAGGAAACTACAGGACCTCTTCTTCATAGTCATTACCCTCAGAAACAGGAGACATAGCTGACTTTCCTAACACAGAGAAATAGGCAAAGAGAGACAAAAAGAGAAGACAGAGGAATTTGTCTGAAAGGAAAGAGCAGGACAAGGCCATGCCCAGAGATCTTAGGCAAAACAGATATAAGTAACATCCCTGATGGAGAATTTACAGCAATCATCATAAGGATATTTACTGGAATTGGCTAGAGTGGAGGACATGAGTGAGAACTTTATTTTTTTAAAGATTTTATTTATTTATTTGACAGATGGAGATCACAAGTAGGCAAAGAAGCAGGCAGAGAGAATGGAAGAAGCAGGCTCTCTGCTGAGTAGAGAGCCCGATGTGGGGCTTGGCCCCAAGACCCTGGGATCATGACCTGAGCCGAAAGCGGAGGCTTTAACCCACTGAGTCACCCAGGCACCCTGAGTGAGAACTTTAATACAGAAATAAGGAGTAACATAGCAGAGACAATGGACACAATAAATGAAATGAGAGGGGCACCTGGGTGGCTCAGTGGGTTAAAGCCTGAGTGAGAACTTTAATACAGAAATAAGGAGTAACATAGCAGAGACAATGGACACAATAAATGAAATGAGAGGGGCACCTGGGTGGCTCAGTGGGTTAAAGCCTCTGCCTTCTGCTCGGGTCATGATCCCAGGGTCCTGGGATCATGCCCCTTGTTGGGCTCTCTGCTCAGTGAGGAGCCTGCTCCCCCCCCACCCCCGCCTGCCTCTCTGCCTGCTTGTGATCTCTGTCTGTCAAATAAAAATAAAAATCTTTAAAAAAATTAAATGAAACAAGAAACACACTTGATGGAATGAACAGCAGGCCGGAAACAGAGGAACAAATCAATGACCTAGAAGACAGAGTAATGGAAACTAATAAAGTGGCTAAAAGAGGAAAAAAAGGAATTATGCAAATGAGACTTATGTAATAACATTTGTATTATAGGATTCCCAGAAGAAGAGGAAGAGAGAGAGAAAAGCAGGCAGAGAATTTATTTGAAGATATAATAGCTGTAAACTTTCTTAATCTAGGCTAAGAAATAGATATGCAGATCCAAGAGTCACAGAGAACCTCCAAAAAATCAACCAAAGTAGATCCACACCAACAAATATTGTAATTAAAAAGGCAAAATATAGGGCACCTGGGTGGCTCAGTTGGTTAGGCAACTGCCTTCAGCTCAGGTCATGATCCCAAAGTCCTGGGATCAAGTCTTGCATCAGGCTCCCATCTCCATGGGGAGTCTGCTTCTCCCTCTGACCTCTCCACTCTCATGCTCTCTCTCATTGTCTCTTTCAAATAAATAAATAAAATCTTTTTTTAAAGATTTTATTTATTTATTTGACAGATAGAGATCTCAAGTAGGCAGAGAGGCAGGCAGAGAGAGAGGAGGAAGCAGGCCCCCTGCTGAGCGGAGAGCCCGGTGCGGGGCTCAATCCCAGGACCCGGGATCATGACCTGAGCCGAAGGCAGAGGCTTTAACCCACTGAGCCACCCAGGTGCCCCTAAAATCTTTTTTTAAAATGGCGAAATACAGTGATTTTTAAAAGTATTAAAAGCTACAAGATAGAAGAAGATGGTTACATACAAAGGAAACCCCATGAGGGTATCAGTGGATTTTGCAGCAGAAACTTTCCAAGCCAGAAAGAACTGGCATGATATATTCAAAGTGCTGAAAGGGAAAAACCTGCAGCCAAGAATATCCTATCCAGCAAGGCTATCATTCAGAAAAGGAAGAGAGATAAAGAATTTCCCAAACAAAAACTAAAGGAGTTCATGAATACTAAACTAGCCCCAGAAGAAATACTATAGGGGACTCCTGAGTGGAAAGGAAAGGCCAAAAATGACAGGTAGGAAACAAAAAATGAATATTTTTTATGAAAAATGAATATTTCTGTAAAAAACAAGCCAAGGAAGTCACAAAATAAAAAGATGTACAATATGATATCATATATCTAAAACACAGGGAGAAGAGGAGTAAAAATTGGCTCAAACTTAAATGACCATCAATTTAATATAGACTGCTATATGCAGAAGATATTATATATAAACCAAATTGTAACTATAAATCAATAACTATTAATAGATATGCAAAGAACAAAGAGAAAAATTCAAATATACCACTAAAGAAAAGCAGCAAACTATGAAGGAGAAGAACAGGAAAGGATCAAGGAAAACTTTCAGAAACAACCACAAAACAAGGAATAAAACAGCAATAAATACATATCTATCAATAATTAGTTTAAATATAAGTGGACTAGATGCTCTAATCAAAAGACATAGGATAACAGGATGGTTGAAAAACAAGACCCATCTATATGCTACCTACTAAAGACACCTGCAGATTGATAGAGAAGGAATAGAGAAAATTTATTATGCAAATAGATGTCACAAGAAAACAAAAATAGCAATACTTATATCAAGGTAGACTTTAAAACAAAAAGCTGTAACAAGAGACAAAGAAGGACATTATATAATAATAAAGGGGACAATACAACAAGATATAACAATTGTAAATATTTATGCACACAACATGGGGATACCCAAATATGTAAAACAGTTAACAAGAAACTTAAGGGACTAATCAATAACAATACAATAGTAGTAGGGGTCATTAACCCCTCACCTACAGATCATCCAAACAGAAAATCAACAAGGAAACAGGTTTTGAATGACACAGTAGACAAGATGGATTTAACAGATTCATTCAGAACATTCCATCCTAAAACACCAGAATACATATTCTTTTCAAGTGCACATGGAACATTCTCCAGAAAAGAAAAGATCACATTTAAGGCCACAAGATAAGCCTCAACAAATTTATTATTTATTTATTTGTCAGAGAAAAAGAGAGAGAGAGAGAGCAAACAAGCACAGCCAGGGGAAGCGGCAGTCAGAGGGAGAGGGAGAAGCAAACTCCCTGCTGAGCAAGAAGCCTGATGCGGGACTCAATCCCAGGATGCTAGAATCATGACCTGAGCTGAAGGCAGATGCTTAACTGACTGAGCCACCCAGGCATCCCAAGCCTCAACAAATTTAAAAAGATCAAAGTCATACCATGCATCTTTTCTGACCACAATGCTATGAAAGTAGAAATCAGCCATAAGAAAATATCTAGAAATGTTAAGTAACATACTACTAAACACTGAATGAGTCAACCAGGAAATAAAAGAAGAAATGAAAAAATACAGGGAAAAAAAGTGAAAGCAAAAATACAACAGTTTGAAACCTTTGGGATGCAACAAAAGCAGTTCAGAGAGGGAAGATTATAGCAATTTACGCCTACCTCAAGAAGCAAGAAAATTTTCATATAAAAAACCTAAACTTACATCTAAAGGAGCTAGAACAACAAACAAACCCCAAAACCAACAGAAGGAAGGAAATAATAAATACTGGAGCAAAAATGAATGATATAGGGGCGCCTGAGTGGCTCAGTTGTTAAGGATCTTTGGTTCAGGTCATGATCCCGGGATCCTGGGATCAAGCCCTGCGTCAGGCTCCCTTCTCTGCATGAAGCCTGCTTCTCCCTCTCCCACTCCCCCTTCTTGTGTTCCCTCTCTCACAGTGTCTCTATTTTATCAAATAAATAAATAAAATCTTTTAAAAAATGAATGATATAAGACTAAAAACACAATAGAACAGATCAATGAAACCAGGAGCTGGTCCTTTAAAAAAATTTTAATAAAACCAATAAACCACTTACAGGACTTCTATCATCATGCAAATGGAAAAAAACAGAAAAAAAAGGAAAAAAAGAAAAAAGAGAAAAGACAAGACAGAAAAGACAAGAAAAAAGAGAAAAAACACAAGTGAATAAAAATCACAAGAAAAAAGAGAAAAAGAGAGAAAAGACAAGAAAAAAAGAGAAAAGACAAGGAAAAAAGAGAAAAGACACAAAGTGAATAAAACCACAAATGAGAGAGGAGAACTAACAACCAACACCACAGAAATACAAACAATTATAAGAGACTGCTATGAAAAACTATATGCTAACAAATTGGACAACCTAGATGAAATGGATAAATTCCTAGAACATATAAACTACTAAAATGAAAAGGAAGAAATAGAAAATTTGAACAGATCAATTACCAGCAAAGAAATTGAGAAATCAGTAATTTAAACCCCCCCCCCAAAATTCCCAACAAACAAAAGTTCAGGGCCAGATGGCTTCACAGGTGAATTCTACCAAATATGTAGAGTTAATACGTATTCTTCTCAAACTACTCCAAAAAAAAGGAAAACTTCCAAAATCATTCTATGAGGCCAGCATTATCCTAAAACCAAAGCCAAATAAGGACACAGCAAAAAAAGAAAAGTACAGGCCAGTATCTCTGATGAACATAGACACAAAAGTCCTCAAGAAAATGCTAGCAAACAAAATCCAACGACACATTAAAAAAATCATTCACCACAATCAAATGGATTTATGCCTGGATTGCCAAGGGTGGTTCAATCAAACAATGTGATACATCACATCAATAAGAGAAAAGATTTGAATCATAGGATTGTTTCAATAGATGCAGGAAAGACAGTTGGCAAAGTACAACATCCATTCATGGTAAAAATCCCCCCAAAAAAGTAGGTTTGGAGGTAACATACCTGAATATAATAAAGACCATATAGGAAAAACCCACAGCTAACAACATTGTTGGTGGGGAAAAACTGAGAGTCTTTCTCCTAAAGTCAGGAACAAGACAAGGATGTTCACTCTCGCCATAGTTATTCAACATAGTACTAGAAGCCACAGCAATCAGACAACAAAAAGAAATAAAAGGCATCCAGATTGGTAAGGAAGGAGTAAAATTTTCACTATTTGCAAATGGCATGATGCTATATATAGAAACCCCAAAGACTCCATCAAAAAACGGCTAGAACTGATAAATTCAATAAAGTCACAGGGTACAAAATCAATCTACAGAAATCTGTTGCATTTCTATACACCAGTAATGAAGCAGTAGAAAGAGAAATTAAGAAAACAATCCCAAGGGGCACCTGGGTGGCTCAGTTGGTTAAGTGTCCAGCTCTTGACTTAGGCTCACATCATGATCTCAGGGTCATGAGATCAAGCTCAGTGTGGAGTCCACCTGAAATTCTTTCTCCCTCTTCCTCTGCCCTTCCCCCTACTTATGTTAAATAAATAAATCTTTTGTAAAAATGTTTATGTAAAAAAAAAAAAAAGAATTCCATTTACAACTGCACCAAAAATAATAAGGGACCTAAGAATAAACTTAAACAAAGACCTGTACTCTGAAAATTATAAAGCACTGATAAAAGAAATTGAAGATGGCACAAAGAAAAGGAAAAATATTCTATGTTCATGGCTTGGAAGAACAAATATTGTTAAAATGCCTATACTACCCAAAGCAAGCTACACATTTAATGTAATCCTTATCAAAATTCCAACAGCATTTTTCACAGAACAAGAACAAACAATACTAAACTTTATATGGAAACACAAAGGCCCTGAATAGCCAAAGCAATCTTGAAAAAGAGAAACAAAGCTGAAGGCTCGCAATTCCGGAATTGAAGGTATATTACAAAGCTGAAGTAATCAACAGTATGATACTGTCACAAGCACAGACTGGAACAGAATGGAAAACCAAGAAATGAAGCTACAATTTTATGGTCACTTAATCTTCAACAAGGCAGGAAAGAATATCCAATGGGAAAAGGAATGTCTCTTCAAAAAATGGTGTTGAGAAAACTGGACAGCAACATGCAAAAGAATGAAACTGAACCATTTTTTTTTTACCATACACAAAAATGAATTCAAAATGGATTAAACACCTCAATGCGAAGACCTCAAAACACAAAAATTTTCAAAGAGAGCACAGACTGTAATTTCTCTGACACTAGACTTAGCAACTTTTTTCTAGATAGGCCTCCAAGGCGAGGGAAACAAAGCAGTAATGGACTGTTGAGACTATAGCAAAATAAAAAGGTCTGCATAGAGAAGGAAACAATCAACAAAACTAAAAGGCAACCTTTGAAATGGGAGAAGATACTTGCAAATGACATATCCAAAAAAAAAAAGGGGATAGAATCCAAAATATATAAAGAACATGTAAAACACAACACCCCCAAAATAATCTAATTAATAAAATGGACAGAAGACATAAATAGACATTTCTCCAAAGAAGACATACAAATGGCCAACAGACATGTGAAAAGATACTCATCATCACTTATCATCAGAGAAATGCAAATCAAAACTACAATGAGGTGTGCCCAGTTGGCTCAGTTGGGGGAGCATGTGACTCTTGGTCTCAGGGTTGTGAGTTTGAGCCCCACGTTGGGTGTAGAGACTACTTAAAATCTTAAAAAAAAAAGCTACAATGACATATCACTTCATACTTGTGAGAATGGTTAAAATCAACAACACAAGAAACAACAGGTGTTGACAGGAATGTGAAGAAAGGAGATCCCTCCTTCATTGGTGGGAATGCAAACTGGTACAACTATTATGGAAAATAGTATGGAGTTTCCTCAAAAAGTTAAGAATAGGACTGCCCTATGATCCAGCAATCACACTATTGGGTATTTATCCAAAAAATACAAAAACATTAATTCAAAAGGATACATTCACCCCTATGTTTATTGCAGTATTGTGTACAATAGCCAAACTACAGAAGCAGCCCAGGTGTTTATGGATAGATGAATGGATAAAGATGCAAGATATATATATATATATATATATATATATATATATATATATATACACATAATGGAATATTATTCAGCCATTAAAAAAGAATGAAATCTTGCCATTTGCAATGACACGGATGGAGTTAGAGAGTATAAAACTAAGAGAAATAAATCAGTCAGAGAAGGACAAATACCACACAATTTCACTCCTATGTAGAATTTAAGCAAAAAAAACGAAAACAAACAAACAAACAAAAAAACCACGGTGCCTGGATGTCTTAGTTGGTTAAGCATCTGACTTTGTCTCTGATCATGATCTCAGGGTCCTGAGATTGAGCCCTGTGTTGGATTCCCAGCTCAGTGGGGAGACTGCTTGTCCCTCTCCCTCTGTCCCTTGTCCCAGCCAGCTCATGCTCTCTCTCTCAAATAAATAAATAAGACCTTTAAAAAAAAAAATGAATGAATGAAAACAAAAAATCATGGGGGCGGGGAAAAGAGAGACAAACCAAGAGAACAAACTGATGGTTACCAGAGGGGAAGGAGGTGGGGATTGGGTGAAATAGGGAATATGGATTAGGGAGAGCACTTGTTGCAATGAGCACTGGGAAATTAAAATAAAAACTTTTAGAAAATAAATAAAAAGATTAAAATTTAAATTTTAAAAAAGGGAGAAAATGAGGAAGAATCAAAACTCAGAGATAACCACTGGTATTTCTCAGAATTAATGAAAGCTATGAATCCTCTAATTCAAGGATCAAAACAAGTGTCAAGTGAAATAAACAAAAAGAAATGCACACCTAGGATCACCTGGGTGGCTCAGTGGGTTAAGCCTCTGCCTTCGGCTCAGGTCATGATCTCAGTGTCCTGGGATCGAGCCCCGCATTGGGCTCTCTGCTCAGTGGGGAGCCTGCTTCCCTCTCTCTCTCTGCCTTCCTCTCTGCCTACTCATGATCTCTCTCTGTCAAATAAATAAATTTTTAAAATCTTTAAAAAATAAAAGAAAGAAAAAATGCACACCTAGACATATCAAGCCAAAGTTGTAAACAAAGATCTTAAGCTGTACCAGAGACAAAAGACAGGAATTACAAGCAGATGGAACAATAAAGGCCCAAAGATGATGGGATAATATTTTTTAAATGATGAGAGAAAAATAAAAACCACTGTCTATATAGAATTCTATGTTCAGATTAATTCTCATTAAGAGTACAGGTAAAACAAAAACATTATCAATAAAATAAAGACCAGGAGAGCTTAGCATTTGCAGATTTTCTCTGGAAACAAACAAACAAACAAAAAAACAAAAAACCAACAACTAAAGTGTATTCTTCAGGGAGGAGGATACCGAATCCAGAAGAGAGGAATAAAATGTAAAAGACGATGGTGAGAATTCTCACCTACTTCAGGTGGGAGTGTAAAGTTGTATGACCACTTTGGAGAACAGCTTGGATTACTAAGTATAGTTGAATATACAAATATCCTATGACCCAGAAATTCCATTGCTAGGTATAGTAACTCTTATATGTGTGTACTAGAAAACATACAGGAATATCTAGCATCATGTGTCATTATAGCAAAAGCCTCGGAACAACCCAAATGGATAAATAAGATCCTGTATATTTACATAATAAACTGTGGAAATTAATGAATAAACAAGAGCTACAAGGAGGAGGAAGTTCAAGATAGTGGGCTAGGAAGATCCTGAACTCAATTATTCCCAAGGACACACAAATTTGCAACTACATATGAAATAACTCCCTCCGACAAAGGCCCGAAAGATAGCTGAGCACCTCCTCCACAACAGATAAAAAGGCCACATGGAGACAGGTAGGAGGGGCAGAGAGATGGTCTCTGAAGTGACCCACCATCAGGAGGGATCTCACAAATACAGAGATTCTCCCTGAGGAGTGAAGAGTTTGTGCCTCCCATTAGGCACATCAAGCCTTGGGATCTGCCCTAGAGAAATGAGACCCCAAAATGTCTGACTTTGAAAACCAATAGGGCTTATATCCAAAAGAAGCATAGGACTACAGGGAATAGAACTTCTACTCTTGAAAGGCTTGCATGCAGTCTCACTCATCTTGGGACCCAGCATGAAAGTACCAGTTTGAAAAGTTCCAAGACTGTATGTGTAGTAAATTTATTTGCTAATCTTCAGTCATATGTTGGATGGACCTGTCCTAAGACTCTCCAGGAATGGAGGCACAGGCAGGCAACATTTTTGCCCTGTCCCTCTAACCCGCTAGCACTGGTGGGTACACCCCACTCCCATACCACCTGCACAGCCCTGCCAGAGCCAGCAGGGGTGTGCAGTCCACATAGGGGAAGCCCCTTGTTTGTCTGGCTCTGGTGGCCAGGGAGGATTGTGTTTCAGGGCCTCACAGTTCTGAGATAATTGAAGACACAATTCTTGGCAGGCTATCGCCCCCAGGGCACTTCACAGATATCAGACTAAAACACATCCCCAGTGCTTCTGTGAAAAAGACCTGTTTATTTGTACTGGAGCTTCAACCTGAGGGGCACATTTCAGGTTTGCCACACATCCGAAGGCTACAGAGATGTTCTCAGGGAATGAACATGGTCTAGGGGGTGCCATCTTTGCACTCTCCCTTGGCCTCGCTAAAGCTTTCTGGTACCTCTTAGAAAAAACTCATCTGGAGCCCCAATTTTTTATAACTATCTCCATGGAGAAATCTTTAGATTACCCGGCTGGGAGGCCAGCAGGGTTGTTCGATTATGGTACCACAGAACTGTACATACCTTAAAAGCTGCTGTCTGAGGGTCTACTTTCCAATCAGCCTGAAACTAGGGACTGAGAGACCCTTCTTTCTGGAACTGGAAGTCTCTCAGGAACTGGGACCTGTCAGGAATAAATCAGGTTACTTAGACAATCACTAAAGTTTGAGAAACAACCAAGAGCTAAGGTAACGCTAAATGATAAGCTTTCTCTCCTACAAAAGACTACTCTTTCAACACTGGAGGAGATAGCTGTTTCACCTAATGCTTAGAAACAGAGGGTCAAGCAAAATAAGGAGATAGGGGTATGTCCTAAACAAAAGAACAAGCTAAAACCCAAGGGAGAAAAAACTTAAATGAAACAAAGATAAGGGGTCACTTGGGTGGCCCAGTTGGTGAAGGAACGACCTTCGGCTCAGGTCGTGATCGCAGAGGCCTGGAAATCAGACTTCTTGCTAAGCGGGAGTCTGCTTCTCCCTCTCCTCTGTCTGCTGTTCCCACTGCTTGTGCTCTTCCTCTGTCAAATAAATAAAAATAAAATCTTTAAACAAAGAAGAAAAGAAAAGAAACTAATATAAGTGTCATATCCAATAAAGAGTTCAAGATAATGGTCATAAACATGCTCACTGAACTCAGGAGAATGGAGGAGTGCAAGCAAGAACTTCAACAAAGAGATAGGAAATATAAAAAGTACCAAACAGAAGTTAAATAACTAAAGAATACAATAACTGCGCTGAAAAAATACACTAGTGGGGTTCAACAGCACACTCGATGAAGGAGAAGAAAGAATCAGTGAGCTGGAAAAGAGGGAAGTGGAACTCACCCAATCAGAGCAGCAAAAAGAAAAAATAATTTTTTTGAAAGTGAGACAACATCATACAGAATAACATCTGCATTCGAGGGGTCTCTAAATGAGAAGAGAGAGGTAAAAGGAGCAGAAAATTTATTTGAAAAAATAATGGCTAAAAACTTCCCTAACCTGGAGAAGGAAAAAGACATCCAGATGCAGGGAGGCCAAAGACTTCAGAAAAAGATAAACCTGGAGAGACCCAGCCAAGACACATTATAATTAAAATGTCAAGATGAAGAGAAAATCTTAAAAGCAGCAAGAGAAAAATCATTATGTAAAAGAAAGTTTCAGGGCGCCTGGGTGGCTCAGTGGGTTAAGCCGCTGCCTTCGGCTCAGGTCATGATCTCAGGGTCCTGGGATCGAGTCCCGCATCGGGCTCTCTGCTCAGCAGGGAGCCTGCTTCCCTCTCTCTCTCTCTGCCTGCCTCTCTGCCTACTTGTGATCTCTCTGTCAAATAAATAAATAAAATCTTTAAAAAAAAAATAAAATAAAAAAATAAAAAATAAATAAAAGAAAGTTTCAGGCTAGAAGAGAGTGTCACGATATATTCAAAGTACTGAAGGGGAAAAATTTCCAACCTGGAGCAGACTATTTGGTGAGGTTATCATTCAGAATTAAAGGAGAGAGAAAGAACTTTCCAGACAAACAAAAGCTAAAGGACTAGTTCTTCACCAGTAAATTGGCCCTACAAAAAATGTTAAAGGAATTGCTTTAGGCTAAAAAAAAAAAAAAAAAAAAAAGTGGGGGAGAGGGTACAAATTAGTAAGAAGAAAACATACGAGAGTAAAAATCTCAATGGTAAATATGTAGTAAAGGTAGTGAATTAATCACTTATAAAGCTGGTATGAAGGTTAAAAGGCAAAAGTAGCAAAAATAGGGATACCTGGGTGGCTCATTGGGTTAAGCCTCTGTCTTAGGCTCAGGTCATGATATCAGGGTCCTGGGATCAAGCCCCACATTGGGCTCTCTGCTCAGCAGGGAGCCTGCTTCTCACTCTCTCTCTGCCTGCTCCTCCACCTACTTGTACTATCTGTCAAATAAATAAATAAAATCTTTTTTTAGAAAAAGTATCAAAAATAACTATAACCACAGTAATTAGTTAAGGGATGTACAAAATAAAAAGATGTAAATTGTGATATCAAACTGAGGTCTATTTTTAGTTGATAACAAATTTGAATGCATTCTAACACTACATTTTTACATCTCTCTGTAACTTTCTATGTTTTTGATGTCACATTTTGCATCTAAAAGAAATACAAGAGATCATAAGAGACTACTATGAACAATTATATACAAACAAATTTGACAATCTAGAAAAAAATAAATTGCTAAAAACATAGATTCTTCCAATACTGATTCATGAAGAAAGAGAAAGTCTGAATAAACCAGTTACAGCAAAATATTTTTTTGCAGATGGTCACTAGACATCATGGTGATCGTTTTGCAATGTATTACAAATGTCAGATCATGTTGTACACCTGAAAACTAATGTGATGTTGTATGTCTACTATACTTCAATTTTAAAAAGCTTTGTTAGCATAAGTGAATTGCAAAATATAATGTGTTTTGAAATAAGCAAGCCACAGTAAAATACCTACAATATGTTTTCACTGATATAAAAGTTTAAAAATAGGCAAAACTAACTAATGTACTATTTTTGGATAGACACACAGTCAGCTTTAAAAAAAAAAAAAGGCAGGGGCGCCTGGGTGGCTCAGTGGTTTAAAGCCTCTGCCTTTGGCTCAGGTCATGATCTTGGGGTCCTGGGATCGAGCCCCACATCGGGCTCTCTGCTCTGCAGGGAGCCTGCTTCCTCCCCCTCTCTCTGCCTGCTCCTCTGCTTACTTGTAATCTCTATCAAATAAATGAAGTCTTTAAAAAAAAAAAACAAAAACAAGGAAATGAGGAAGTTTGATCAGGGAGTGGCATACAAGTGGCTTTTGAGGTATAATAATGTTCTATATCATGGTGTAGGTACATTATTGCTAATTTTTTTTAAAGATTTTTATTTATTCATTTGACAGAGAGAGAGCACACAAACAAGGGAGTCACAGGCAGAGGGAGAGGGAGAAGCAGGACCCCACTAAGCAGGGAGCCCACTGTGGGGTTTGATCCCAGGACTTTGGGGTCACAATTGGACCCAAAGGCAGACACTTAACTGACTGAGCCATCCAGGCACCCTATTGCTGTTTTTTAAAACTATCTTTTTTTAAATTCATGCACAAAATATTGAGAATCTACTATGGGTCCAGCCCTGTGCTGGATGTTGGAGATACAATGACCAAGTTAGACAAGGCCTCATTGAGGAGTTGATTTTAATTAGGTTTATGAATTCCAGTTACCTTTTTGCAGAAATAGAAAACTGATCCTAAAACTAATACAAAAAAGCAAGGGACATGGAATTGCCAAAAAAATCTTGAAAAAGAATAGTCAAAGGGCTCATACTTCTTAACTTCAAAACTTGCTTCAAACCTACAGTAATCAAGACAATATGATATTGGCATAAAAATAGACACATATATCAATGGAATAGAATGATTCTTCTAGAAATAAGTCCATACATCTATGGTCAGTTGATTTCTGACAAGGGTGCCAAGACTATTCATTTTCAACAAATGGTGCTCAGGCAACAGATATCCATATTCAAAATCATGAATTTAGACCCCTACTTCATACCATATAAAAATTAACTCAGTTGGGGTGCCTAGGTGGCTCAGCCTGTTAAGGGGCTGCCTTCAGCTCAGGTCATGATCCCACGGTTCTGGGATCAAGACCCACATCCAGCTCCCTGCTTGGTGGAGAGCTTGCTTCTCTGTCTCCCTCTGCCTGCCACTCTGCCTGTTTATGCTCTCCCTCTATCTCTGTCAAATGAATGAATAAAATTTTTATTCAACAAAAATTTTTTTAAAAATTAACACAAAATGGATCAAAGACTTGAATTTCAGAGCTAAACAGATAAAGTTCTTAGGAGAAAACATAGGTGTTAGTCTTCATGGTCTCATATTAGGCAATGCTGTCTTAGATATGATACCTAAAACACAAGCAACCAAAGAAAAATAGATAAATTAAATTTTTAAAAAATAAAAGACTTTTGGGGGTGCCTGGGTGACTCAGTCAGTTAGGCATCCAACTCTTGATCTTGGCTCAGTTCATGATCTTAGGGTCCTGGGATCAAGCCCCTCATCGGGTTCCACACTCAGTGGGGAGTCTCCCTGAGGATTCTCTCCTTCTTCTTCTGCCCCTCCCCCTGTTCATGCTCTCTCTCTTTCTCTTTCTTCTCTAAAATAAATAAATAAATAAATAGATAGGTAGATAGATAAAAATCTTTAAAAAAATGAAAGACTTTGGGGCCTGGGTGACTCAGTGGGTTAAATCCTCTGCCTTCAGATCAGGTTATCATCCCAGCATCCTGGGATCAAACCCCACATTGGGCTCTCTGCTCAGCAGAGAGCTGCTTCCCTTCCTCTCCCTCTGCCTGCCTCTCTGCCTACTTGTGATCTCTGTCTCTCTGTCAAATAAATAAATAAAATCTTAAAAAAAAAAGACTTTAATGTAGCAAAAAAGTGAAAAGATAACCCACAACATGGGGGAAGATATTTGAAATCATGTATTTGATATGAGTCTAGATCCAGAACATATCAAGAACTTCTTACAACTCAATAAAAAAGAAAAATAGCTCAGTTAAAAAATGGTGTTTGACAATGGAGTATTATGCCTCCATCAGAAAGGATGAATACCCAACTTTTGTAGCAACATGGACGGGACTGGAAGAAATTATGCTGAGCGAAATAAGTCAAGCAAAGAGAGTCAAGTATCATATGGTCTCACTTATTTATGGAGCATAACAAATAACATGGAGGACATGGGGAGATGGAGAGGAGAGGGAGTTGAGGGAAACTGGAAGGGGAGATGAACCATGAGAGACTATGGACTCTGAAAAACAACCAGAGGGTTTTGAAGGGGCAGGTGGGGTGGGAGGTTGAGGAACAAGGTGGTGGGTAATAGGGAGGGCACGTACTGCATGGAGCACTGGGTGTGATGCCAAAACAATGAACACTGTTACGCTGTAAATAAACAAATTTAAAAAAAAAAGGAAAGAAAAAGAAATGGTGTTTGAGGGGCGCCTGGGTGGCTCAGTGGGTTAAAGCCTCTGCCTTCGGCTCAGGTCCTGGGATCGAGCCCCGCATCAGGCTCTCTGCTCAGCAGGGAGCCTGCTTCCTCTTCTCTCTCTCTCTGCCTGCTTCTCTGCCTGCTTGTGATCTCTGTCTGTCAAATAAATAAAATAAAATCTTTAAAAAAATGGTGTTTGATTGGCTCAGTCGGTAGAGCATGAGATTCTCAATCTCGGGGTCATGAGTTCAAGCCCCACGTTGGGCAGGGTACTTAAAAAAAAAAAGTGGAGGGGGGGCAAAAGATTTAAAGAGACATTTTTTCAAAGAACATCTGTGATGACCAATAAGGACAAAAAAAGATGCTCAACATTATTAGTCATTAGGAAAATGCAAGTCAAAACCATAATGATTAGAATAGCTATAATTAAAAAGAAAAAGAAAGAAACCACAGACAATAACAAGTGTTGATGAGGATGTGGAAAAATTAGAACCTTCATGCATTGCTGGTGGTAATATAAAATGATGCATCCACTGTGGAAAACAGTCTGGCAGTTTCTCAAAAAATTAAGTGCAGAGTTACCTTATGATTCAGCATTCTCTCTGGATTTATACCCAGGAGAACTGATAAGATGTGTACACATATATATGAATGTTCATTGCAGCATTATTCATGAGAGCCAAAAAAGGTAAATAACCCAATATGCACTAACTGATAAGTGAGTAAACAAAATGTGATTAGATCCATACAATGGAATATTATTTGGCCATAAAAAAGAATGACATATTGGGGCGCCTGGGTGGCTCAGTGGGTTAAAGCCTCTGCCTTCGGCTCAGGTCATGATCCCAGGGTCCTGGGATCAAGCCCCGCATCAGGCTCTCTGCTCAGCAGGGAGCCTGCTTCCCTTCCTCTCTCTCTGGCTGCCTATCTGCCTACCTGTGGTCTCTGTCTGTCAAATAAATAAAATCTTTAAAAAAAAAAAAGAAAGAAAGAAAAGAAAAAGAATGACATATTAATACATGGTATGATGTGGACAAACCTGGAAAACACTATGCTAAGTGAAAGAACAATCTAATTCCATTTATATGAAGTGTCCAAAATAGGTAAAGCCATAGAGACAGAAGGTAGATTACTATGAACATGAACAGACATTTCTGCAAAGAAGACATCTGGATGGCCAACAGACACATGAAAAAGAGCTCCACATCACTCAGCATCACGGAAATACAAATCAAAACCACAGTGAGATACCACCTCACACCAGTCCGAATGGCTAAAATTAACAAGTCAGGAAATGACAGATGTTGGTGAGGATGAGGAGAAAGAATTTAGAGAGTCCAAAAGAGCTATCTGAAATTTTGGCCTAATGTTTAAATAATCCCTGCCAAGATGTAGATTTTCTTGGATATATGCACCTGCTCCAGGGAAGGATATCCACCAGTTTTGCTCTCCACCCACCCATTTCTAGATTCTGACAAAGTTGATCTACATTTTCAGATTACCTCTCCTCATGAAATTAACTCCGTAATTGAATTTCAGGTAAGTTAGAAAAAAAATTCTATTTGTAATACAGTCAAAGATAATATCATGAGCTAAGGAGAAATGCTTATCTTGCACTTATTTTTTACATTTACCATATATACATGTCATAGTAAAAACAGATTCTGTTTCAGATATGTAGGTTTGTGGCCAAGGGTAGGGCCCAATGCTAAGGAGTCAAAGGAACAGAAGAAACAGACCCAGCGGCAGAGGCTGGATCTAAAAAGTGCAGCATCCAGGGCACCTGGGTGGCTCAATCGGTTAAAGCCTCTGCCTTGGCTCAGGTCATGATCCCAGGGTCCTGGGATCAAGCCCCGTGTTGGGCTCTCTGCTCAGTGGCGAGCCTGCTTCCCCCTCTCTCTGCCTCTCTCTCTACCTACTTGTGATCTCTGTCAAATAAATAAACAAAATCTTAAAAAAAAAAATGTGCAGCATCCAAGGGTTAGGATAAGTTCAGCTATAGTGAGGACAGATACCAGCCCTAAGGATAAGGGACAGATGATTATTTGGCGATTGGGACACAGCAGCCCTGTTCAGTGTGTTGAGCGTTGGGTCAGATTAAAGGTCAGGTTATGCAATCGCTGTGTTGATGTGACCACTTATGCCAGGATCCCAGCAGATATGCGGAATCCATATTTCAGGAAAGGGATTTGCTAATGTCTGGTCAAGATTAAAAGACTACATCCTGGGAGTTTAAGAAGGATTTTTGCATCAGTCTAGACCTGTTAATTCCTAATAATAGAAACTCTACTCACATAATCGGGTGGCATTGATTTCAGATGCAGTGTGATCAAGGGTTTGAGTGAGGCATTCAGATCTCCTTTGTTCACCGGCCATCTATGTTAGTCAGGTTTAGTAAAATCGTGCTTTGTAGCAAGTAGCACTCAATCTCAAATGTTATGTAACAAGTAACGTCAAAATCTCAATGGCCTACAAAAGCAAACATTTATTTACTCCATGCTCACAGTCTGCAGATTGGCTAGGTGTAGACTAATAGTGGCTGGGCGTGGCTGGGTTCAGGTGGACTCCGGTTTCGGGTTGGCTACAGTTCTGCTCCATGTCTTCATCCTGGAACCAAAGCAGAAGGATGAACAGCAATCTATTCTTTTCATGGGAGAGAGCAAAAAATCCAATATTGTTGGGGAAACTCATAAGGCCTGAGCTTAGGATGGGCACACATGATTTCCATCCATAGTCTACCAGTCAAAGCAAGTCATATGACCAAGTCCAAAGTCAATAAGCATGAATGTAAATTCCATTTACTCTAGTGGGAGGCACTGCAAAGTCAAATTGCAAAAGATTAGAGAGAGAGAGACAGATGGATAAATAGATGATCGATTGATAGATAAATCTGTCTATGTACTTTCAAATTAAGCCTAAAGAGTTAGAAGCAGTGGGTTAAAGCCTCTGCCTTCAGATCAGGTCATGATCCCAGGGTCCTGGGATCGAGCCCCTCATTGGGCTCTCTGCTCCGCGGAGAGCCTGCTTCCTCCTCTCTCTCTCTGCCTGCCTCTCTGCCTAATTGTGATCTCTGTCTGTCAAATAAATAAATAAAATCTTTAAAAAAAAAAATAGAAGCATAATCCAATCCATCACGCTTTCTTCAAACTTTCCTTGTCCCTGCTTGTCTTCCCTGCTTCTAGCTCGGTTGCCAAAGGCGAGATGTCCTGTCTCCCAAGCTTGGCAGTCCTAATGGACAGAGAAAATCTTTCCAGGTAACTTTAGTTAAGAAGAAAAAGTATAATATGGGCTCTGTTTGGGCTGGCATGGGTTCTACCTATTCTTGAACCAACCACCACAGCCAAGGAAGAAAGACTCCTCTGACTGGCCAGCCGAGGCCAACCACCCACGCTTTATTATCTGGAATTAGGAGGGAGATGATGTCAGCCTTCATAGCTTCACCAGGATCACTTAAACTTTAGAGGGGTGCCTAAAGGAACCAATATTGGGAAGACATAAACATGTAGTCTTCAATCTCAATAGGAAACTAAAAGCCTACACAGGGAAATCAAGTAAAAACCCAGCCCTATGGCATCAACGTGAAAAAACTAGGAAGGGAACAGCAGACCCCTGGGCTGTAATCAGAGTTACAACAATGGGACTGAGGCCTTTATGTATTTCCCATCCCTGTTGTAGACCAGGAATGGGCCTGGAAGAGACATGAAAGTCCAGGAGCATCCAGCTTTAGGAGCTAAAGGGAGGAAAAACAATATATGTTTAGCTGTACTGGTGAAGTTAAAATGCTGGGTTTTTATTTTTATTTATTTCTTCATTTTAAAGATTTTATTTACTTATTTGAGAGAGAGAGAGAGCAGGGAGAGGGATAGAGGCAGAGAGAGAAGCAGGTACTGAGCAGGGAGCCCCACGTGAGGATTGATTCCAGGACCCTGAGATCATGACCTGAGCCAAAGGCAGACGCTTAACTGACTGAGCCACCCAAGCACCCCAAAACGCTGGGGTTTTTTTAAAGGTGAAAAAGTAAGTACATTTGAATCTCAGGGAAAAGTTCTACTTCTCCAGCTTCAAGATTAAGACATTGGTACCAGTGAGGACCACAGGGTACAATGAGCACTGTAATTACAGGTGTAAACACACTGGCCAACCTTTGGCCAGATGTCTAGTATAGACGTGTGACTCACAACATTCTACTGGACAGCGTCTGATAACACCCCAACAACTTCATATTGAAAAAAATATATAATTTAGTTGAAGTGAGAAACGTAACAAGTTTCAAAGGAGTTGTAAACCATCTCATTTTCTTTCTTTCTTTCTTTTTTTTTTTAAGATTTTATTTATTTGGAGCGCCTGAGTGGCTCAGTGGGTTAAGCCTGAGTGGCTCAGTGGGTTAAGCCTCTGCCTTCGGCTCAGGTCATGATCTCAGGGTCTGGGATTGAGCCCCGCATCGGGCTCTCTGCTCAGCGGGGAGTCTGCTTCCCCCTCTCTCTCTGCTTGCCTCTCTGCCTATTTGTGATCACTCTGTCAAATAAATAAATAAAATCTTTTAAAAATTTTTTTATTTATTTGACAGACAGATCACAAGTAGGCAGAGAGGTAGGCAGAGAGAGGGGGAAGCAGGCTCCCCGCTGAGCAGAGAGCCCCATGAGAGGCTTGATCCCAGGACCCTGAGACCATGACTTGAGCCCAAGGCAGAGGCTTTAACCCGCTGAGTCACCCAGGCACCCCAAACCATCTCATTTCTTAAGTTAACATGGTAAAGTCTAAACCTTTAGAGCTTTGTAAATTGTGTGCTCAGGAAAGGTAATGTGAATAATGACCAAACCATCAGGATTTCCTCTGTTAACCAGTTTTGTGGTGGACCTGTACCATGGATGTGAAAAGGGTGGGGATGAAAACAGAGAAGAGTAAGGGAGAGAAAATGGCAGCCTGAGGGACAGTCCAGAGACTTGCATGCAGTGGAAACATAAAGGCAGGCACTTAATATTAAACTTGGAAGTGAGTGAAGAGGAGGGAAGAGCGTGAAGTTTTGCCTCCCCGCAAGGTCTTCAAAGAAAGCTTTCAAGGGTCCAAGCAGATCCATGCACCCCTTTCCGACCCTCCTCCACCCTCAAATTCTTAGTCCTCAGAAAGGGATGTGAGGGCACCTGGGTGGCTCAGTTGGTTGGGTGGCTGCCTTCGGCTCAGGTCATGATCCCGGGGTCTTGGGATTAAGCCCCACATCGGGGTCCCTACTTGGCGGGGTGCCTGCTTCCCCCTCTCCCTATGCTGCTCCCCCTGCTTGTACTCTCTACCTGTCAAATAAATAAATAAAATCTTAAATAAAAAAAAAAAAGAAGGGGTGCCTGCCTGGGTGGCTCAGTGTGTTAACACTGCTCGTGTTGTGGTCTTAGGGTCCTGGGATCGAGTCCTGCATTGGACACTCTGTTCGGTGGGGTGCCTGCCTCCCCCTCTCTCTCTTCCTGCCTCTCCACCTACTTGTGATCCCTCTCTCTCTCTGTCAAATAATAAATTCTTTAAAAATCTTTAAAAAACGAAAGAAAAGAAAAGGATGTGATATTAGCACTTGCCTCTCCATGTTTTTCCAGAGAGTCAGATGGGAGTGTGGAAGAAGCCAAGGATCACCTGTGGCCTGAGTGTTTGCAGGTTTGTAAGACTGTGGAGTGAGCCCTGTTTTTTCTCACACCAGAAAAAAAAAATACGATGTACTGAGGGGTTCTTTGGTCTGGGAGAGCAAAAGCTTGTGATGTTTCTGACAATTGAGCAGAGAGTATTTGAGGTTGGTACAATTGCTGCCATCGTCTATTTCTCCCCAGTCCTGCTCCCAGAGCCAGAGCTCCTATTTGCCAGACAAATAAACTCCAGGAGAAACAAAAGTTCTTTTCAGGCAAGGGTCAAGGCTGATGAGGAATATTTTCATTAGATTTAGCTGGATTTGCCAATGCACGATGGGTGTGTCAGTTTCTCCCTGGGCGGAGTCTCGGTTATGGCGGTTACATTTCCATGCCAGTAGGCTGTGTTTCCATGCACTGACCCTAGGGTGCTGAGTGGAAGGTTCAGAGTCCAGAGCACAGAACTAATTTGGCCACACGAGTTGGGTAGATGCCATATAGGATGACACGCCACCGGACACCTTGTTTCTCACTCAAACTGTTATTTCAAAAGTGGGCATTAGGGCAAGTAGGGATTGGGTCATGGCTACCCAAAGTTACAAAACCAGCATCTGGCTGGCATAAGTAGATAGCAATATCTCTTCCACACACCAGACTCCCTCTGCCCTAATTCTGTTCAAACTCCAGAGACCAGACCTCGCCCTAAAGCCCAGCCCTGGAGACAGGCTGGCTCACCCAGACGATGACACTGTCTTTGGAAAGAAATTCAGTTAGGACACTGGAGAAAAGGTCAGAAAGAGCAGTGAAATCTCATCCACCTGAATGTTAGCAAGGGGTGGCTTTGTGTGGAAGGATTGGAGGGGGGGGCAGGGTTATTCTCACAATTGCAAATTTTCTTCTCTCTTGGCCATCACAGAAAACAGAAATGGATCTTTTGGATGTTTCCTCCTTATGTAAAGGAAATCTAAGTAAAATTCACTGCCTTCAACACTCAAGAGCTGTTTGTTTAGTTTGGTTATATATATGTTGTTGGTTCTAGATACATTGTTATGTTAATAGCAAACAGGTTCCCCTGTTTATGTATGAGTGTCAAAGTGGTGTCTCACACTGTCCTCAGAAAATTTATAGGGAAAAAATAAAGGAGGGTTTGATTAAAGATCAGAAGGTAATAACAAGACTGGGTAAACACTGCCACATTTAAATGATTAGTTAGGGGGCGCCTGGGTGGCTCAGTGGGTTGAGCCTCTGCCTTCAGCTCAGGTCATGATCTCAGGGTCCTAGGATGATCTCAGGGTCCTAGGATGATCTCAGGGTCCTGGGATCGAGCCCAGCATCAGGTTCTCTGATCTGAGGGGAGTCTGCTTCCCCCTCTCTTTCTCCCAGCCTCTTGTGATCTACCTACTTGTGATCTCTCTCTCTCTGTGTCAAATAAATAAATAAAATCTTTTAAAAAAATAAATACATGACTAGTTCAAGGTTTTAGGATTGTCAGTCAGCTAGGTAGGCAACTTTCTTTCTTAATCGTGTAAAATATGCATAACATAAGATTTATCGTTTTAATTATTTTTAGGTGTAAGTATCTTCCCATTGCAGTGCCTCCATTACCACCATCCATCTTCAGAACTTTTTCAGCCCCAACTGAAACTCTGTCCCCATTAAACGTGAGTTGCCCCCCCCCACCCCATCCCTCACCATCCCCACTCTACTCTGTCTCTCTGGAGACTACTCCGACTCCTCTAGGTCCCTCACAGAAGTGGAACCACACAGCACCTGTCCTTCTGTGATGGGTGTCTTTCACTTAGCATAAAGGCTTTAAGGTTCATCCATATTTGTCCTTAAATTTGTATGGCTTCTTTTCCATAGATTGGGCTGTTTGTTTGTTTGTTTGTTTGTTTCTTTGTTTTTCTTGCTGAGGACTCTGACTTGAAAACAGGATAACTATCTGAAAGTTGGTCTGGCCACAGGGCTTCCTTCTTACCACCTGAAATATACCTATCTTTACCATCCTGGACATTTTTCAGTGGTTTTTGCCTGCTTTGTCCAGTACGTAATGGCTGTGTTAATGGTGGGCCCCTGGCTTTCGGGCTGGCTCCCCAGGAAGATGGGAGGGTGTGCACCCCTGACTCTCTCCTCTCTGCCCTCAGGCAAAGACTTCAGGGGAACCCAGAGAAGCCCTTCCTTCCTTTGGTAATGCAAGGTGACTCCAGACCTGGAGGGCAGGCCATGCTTATCTTCCTAAGTACCACTGGCTCTTAACACAGGCTTTTTGTTTGCTCCTTATAATTATTAAGTAGCACATTCACAGGGTTAACTACGTACACCGTTGGAATGTGCTGTGAAAAATAAATCTCCCTCCCACCCCGACGGGCCTCCTCCATCCCCTGGCCAGCGGTCAGCTACTGTCACCTTGTCTGTCTTTCCAGAGACAATCCCATGTAAACAAGCAGGTGGGCGCCTCTTTCATACAAAAGATATTACCGTATACCCCTTGATCTGTTTCGTGCCTCATGGAAAAACACAGAAAAGTGAGAGTATAATACACGAAGTTTCAGAGCTGATGAGAACATTTAGTCATAACTGTTTCTTTTTTTCTTACATAAATGAAATAAAGTGTTACAGAAAAATTGAAATATTCTATGACCAACAAAAAAATTCTATGACCTTCACAGCCAATCCTGTTTCCTCCTCTCCATCCCCCGGGGTAACCACTATCATAAATTTGTTATATCCTTTCAATAAGCTTGTATATTTTCACATGCATCTGTATATATGTCTAAGAACCATTTTGTGTAATTTTTCAATTTACATAATAGCCATGTGTGATATTCATTCCCACTATAGACAAGCATTCAGGTTCTTTCAGACTTTTCCTCCCCAAATGATGATGCGGGAAGTTTTTTGTGCATACATCTTTGTACACACACGTGAGGATACACTTAGGAAAATTCTGTAGAGGGGGGCTTCACTGGAGGGAAGGATATGTGCATTTTTCATTTTAATAGATTGTTCCAAAGAAGTGGTACCAACTTTTACTCCCACTAACAATGCATGGAGCACCTGTTCCTCCACACCCTCTCTCACTCAGTATTTTACCGAAATCATTCATCTTTACTCATCGATTAGGCGAAAAATTCTCTCTTCTAACTTGAATTTGCATTTCTTTTGCTAAAAATGAGGCTGATCACTTTTTCATGGTTTGAAAGCCTTGCGTATTTCTTCTTTTATGATTTTTTTTTTAAGGTCCTTTGCCCACTTTTCTTTTGGGTTAAATGGTCTTATTGACTTCCAAGTGTTCTTTGCATGTGCACATGAAAATTAGCTCTTTCTCGTGGTGTACACTACAAAGACTTTCCCAGTTTACTGCCTGATTTTCTGATGTTCTGATGTGCCTTATTTTTTTTGTCCCATGGATATACTCTATGTGGTCAACTTTATCCATCTTTACGAATGCTTTGAAGTGATGATACATGTATTGCTTTCTCTTCTTTCTCCTTCCCTTCTCCCTTCCCATTTTCTCCAAATACCAAAATTAATCATGCCTCATATTCCTAGGTCTAGAATGAGATCAACAACTGAAGTGACCCAGAGATAATCCAGGTGAACCCTGGAGCTTTGATAAAACAGAGGTTCCAGCTGGCTTGGACTCAACTCTGCCCTGGTGTGTATTTATAGGGTGTCCTAAATCAGTCCAAGGCACTGACACTTCTGGGACTTCTTACAGTCTGGGGGTGCCCCACAGCCAAGCTGGTCTGCTTACACTTGCCTCTGTCCTCGTATGACCTCTGCCCTTAAAGGGACCACAGGCAGGCTGGCACATGGGAAGCTAAGATCCTATCGACCTATTGCTTCTTTTTACTTCTTTTCAGCTCCTTAAAATACTTCTCCTTGGAGCCAGGTCTCTCACTGTCAGAGAAAACAAGAATGAACTTTAATGGTTTCCACTGGAATTGGAATCTGGCTATCAGCGTGAAGTCATGATTTCCAAGCCCTAGAGAAAGCTATCGAGATAAATACAGATAGTACAGCTGCGTGCACAATTGAAAATTTGCTTTTGTGTAGCCTTCAAAGGTTTCACACATACACACACACAGCCTCTTCATCTTCTTCGTTGAATCTTTCTCCCCCATTTGTGGAGACAGGGGTGTGGCCCGCTATTTCCTGTGCTCTCCCACATCTCTTCTATCACAAATAGAAACTGCTGCGCAAAAGCACTGGGGGATTAAAAAACTAAGACCCAAGGAGAAAAACAAAACGGGGTGGGGGATGGGGGAACTGGGTGATGGGCATCAAAGAGGGCCCGTCCTGGAATGAGCACTGGGTTTTCTATGCAACTGAACTCTACCTCAGAAATACACTGTACGTAATAATACACTATTCCCTGAATTAGTTCCTTGAATTTAGATAAAATAAAGTTAAATTTGAAAATAAATAAATACGGGTGCGCCTGGGTGGCTCAGTTGGTTAAGCAACTGCCTTTAGCTTAGGTCATGATCTCAGGATCCTGGGATCAAGTCCCGCATCTCGCTCCCTGCTCAGCAGAGAGTTTGCTTCTCCTTGTGCCTCAGCTTCTCCCCCCCTGCTTGTGCTCTCTTTCTCGCAAATAAATTAATAAAATCCTGAACAAATAAATAAATAAATAAATGTAAAAAAACACACCCAGAAAAAAACAAAAATCTAAAGGGACCCTTGGGTGGCTCTGTTGGTTAAGCGTCTGCTTTTGGCTTGGGTCATGATCCCAGGGTCCTGAAATCCAGCCCCGAGTCAGGCTCTCTGCTCAGTGGGGAGCCTGTTTCTCCCTCTCCCTCTGCCTGCCAGTCCCCCTGCTTGTGCTCTCTCTCTCTGTCAAATAAATAAATAAAATCTTGGGGGGGAAAAAAACAACTAAGAAGTTCATCAGTTGTTCTGGACTGAATGGTGAATTCTTTCAGCCTTTTTGCTTTCCATTGCCCTTCTCAGGAGGTTGACATTCTGCATCTTCTATGGGCCTTTAGCATGGCTGCATTCCCCCTGAAAACATTTACCCCAACGTTCTTTCCTTCCTTCCTCCCTCCCTTCCACAAATGTTTACTGAGTTTTAACATGTGTCAGTCACAGGTTCCCCGGTCCAGGCAATCCAGCAGCGAACGGGTGCGTATCAGAGGACACAGGGGCTGCCCTCCGCAAGTGTATGGCCAAGCAACATAATAATGAATCACTGAATAGACCAGGCCCCTTCCTTCCAGAAGCTGACCTTCACTGGAAAGGTGGCTATTAGCAGGTCCTCACTGTAGCCTCAAGAAAAGCGCTTTTCTCTCTCCCACTAGAGGGGAGAGCTTTGAAGTACTCTGACCCCCTTGCTTCTAGCAGATCAGTAATAACCGAGACTTTGCAATTGGGCACTCTGGCTCACTTTCTCCTCACAGGGGCAGAGGGAAGACCTCCCTACCCGAGCTGTGTGGATGAGAAGTGGGAGCTGGTCGAGGGACACCGAGCAGGTGGCTGTGGCATTGTGCGGGTGCTGGGGGCAAACAGACGATGCGGCGGGCCGTCTTTAAAGGCCACCCATCTAGCCCCTGCTTTGCTGCCTTCCTTCCTTCCCCAGGAATCCAGACTCCTGTTCTGGTCTCCTAGAGGAGACAGCAGGCCGGGAGTGGCCCCGCTTCCCCAGAGGGTCCGGCTCATACGTATAGCATTCATCATTTTCGCCCCACAATCCTCTTCTGTATTTTGCTCTCTTAACTTCAGAAGGTCCTTCTAGTTCTTTGTATTCAAAGGTTCATAGGCAGATGAACCTATAAGGCAACCGCCACGTGCCAGGTTGTAGACCAGACACAGTAAGACATGGTCCCCACCCTTAGAGAGCTCGTGATCTGAAAGGGGAAACAGACACGCAGACAACTGTTCTGCATGTGATGAGGGCATCTCGCGGATGTGTGGGCAGAACCACATGGGAACTTCTTAAACTCTCGCTCTCCAGGCCTCTTCAGCCTGAAGTTCAGCGTGAAGTTATAAGCAAGTTTTGATGGAGAGTGGGAGAGAAGTGGCAGAAATTCAAGACACTCCTAGTCTCTAAGCCCGGGGTGGAGGAGGTTCAGTGGGGAGGACCCCTGTGTATGCAGTTGAGGGGGGGACCCAAGGTGGGGGGTGTGCAGCTGAGGGGCAGGGACGTGGAGCTGCATGGGTCTAAGGGCAAATTGGCCGAGTTATGCGGTTTTCTTCAGCAAACTCCACAGCAGGAGAAATGAACAGCTGTAAATTAGACACTGGTAGGTCAAGGTGGAAAGGGAACCGTTCAAGGTCATGCCCGGGGAAGTGCTTGGAATATATGAAAGCTACATGTATACAGATGCAAGAGACTCTTACTACCCTGCAGGGGCCAGGAATCAGATTGCTTAATAGCTCTGAGAAAGCTCTTTACCCTAGTGGGAGAGAAAGCAAAGCCTATTTCCTCCGTGGCTGGATGCTGCCCAGCTCACCCTTGTACCTCGTGTTGCTGAGCGCCGCTCTCAACAAGGCAGCCCCTGCAAGATGGAAGCTGGTGGGAGGGGGTGCACATGACTGGCCGAGGAAGGGCCGTGTCCCAAGGGGAGAAAGTGAGAGCTGCGGAGGGCAGACACCCGGGAAAGTATAATAATGAGAACACAGGACAGGTTTGGAAGCCCTCAGGGCTCAGGGTGAGAAAGGGAGGGGTTGGGACTGGGCTTTGGGACTGGGATCTAGGTTTTGGAGCTGCCAAATAATACAGAAATGAGGGAACAGATTCCACAGCTGTGGCCAGCTTGCTCTCAGAGACTGGCTCGGAGGAAGACATAGCCTGGTGCCCCAATCCCACTGCCTTTGCAGACCCTCAGGTGGGCAGAGAGGAAGGTCTGGTGGACGGTTTGCAGACAGCAACCCCTGCCCCTTTGAGACCACAGCATTTGGACATGGGAAAAGGAAGAGCCTTTTACCCAGAGGGTGTTTCAACTTTTCCAGACGATATTGTCAGGGAAAATCCAGAAATCAGTTAAGGCAAGAAGATGAGAATGTTTTACTATAAGTAATTTAAGGCTCTGTAAGATTTTCATGGAATCTGGACACTTTCCCTAGAACCACAGTTGACTCTTACATAAAGTGAATAAAGATTAAGCTTAAGATTAGTCCTCTCTCTTGTTTTGTAAGGCTCTGTTCATAATTTTGTATTCACAATTTTTTATTGTTCCCCCCGCATACACACACACACAAGCTTCATCTACCTTTACCTAGAACTCTACAAATTGTGGGTTTGGAAGAAGTCTGGTTTCTATAAATAAGCATGAGGGATGTAATGTACAGTGTGATGACTATGGTTATGGTTAACACGGCTTTATGGTACATTTGAAAGCTGCTAATGATGTGGTTTTGGAACGGTGGTGAGGTCTGGTGGGGTGAGGTCCAGAGCCAATGGGCCAAGAAAGAATTCTTGAAACTTCTTTGGTGCAAAATAGTGGTTTTATGAAAGCACCGGTGAAGAGGAAAATTACCCAGAGCAGGCCAGGCAAGCAGGCCCCAGATGATGGAAAGTTTCTAGCTCAGTTGGTGGAGCAAGAGATAACCAGAGGTTTCTACTTCTGTAAAGAGGCTTCCCCCCACAAGCTCCCCTTCCGCCCTAACCGCTGCCCTAACCAATGTTCTTGCCTGAAGCAACCCCCGCACCCTTTTAAACCCACCTACCAGCAGTAAGCCCAGCACTTGGAAAACTGACCCTCTATATTCCCCTATAAAAAGCCCTTATAACCCTGCTGCCTGGGGCCCAGAATTTCGAGTGCAAGCTCGACAGGGTCCACCGGCGTCAAATAAACTTGAGTTCCCCTGCGTCTCCAAGTGTCCCTTCATTTCTCACCGGTCTGATTATTTTCCACAACATGGGGACCGTGGACAGAAAGAGCTGCTGCACGGGGGTTGTGAGGAGTTGCCGATTACCTACTGGGGAGTTGGGGTTAGAAAGGAAAACGCGAGATGTCCAAAAGCACTTTGATATGCTAAAAAGGACCCTCCTCTGGAGGACTCGCTATTATCAAGCTAAGGGTGTTTTTCCCTCTAGAAAAGCATTAACATCAGGATAGTGGGAAGTTTCCTGGAGGAATGTCACACCTAAGGAGTGGGGGGAGAGGGGGCGGGGAGGGTTGTGGGGTGTCAGCTCGTGCTTTATCCTCAGCCTGCCTTCTGACCCCTCATTAATAAGAGGGTAGATCCTAAAAGTTCTCAGGAAGAAAAAAGCTTTTTTTTTTTTTTTTTTTGGATCTCTCTGAGGTGGTGAGTGTTAACTAAACTTTACTATGGCAATTAGTATGTAATATACGTAAGCCAAGTCATTATGCTGTACACCTTAAATTGTACAGTACTTATGTCAATGATATCTCAAAAAACCTGAAATAGAAATAAATAAAACTCTCCCTTTGCAATGCAAAAAAAAAAAACCAACAAAAAACAAAAAACAACAACAAAACCCCAAACAGTCAAAAAAACAAAAAAAAACCCTCCCCGTTCTGATTTCCAAATAATTTCTCTAGTCCCCTGTTGTTAAAAGATAGCCAAGAAAGGGGCACCTGGTGGGCTCAGTCGGTGAGCAAGGGACTCTTGATTTTGGGGTCCTGAGTTCCAGGCCCCTGCTGGGCATAGAGATGACTTAAAAATAAAATCTTAAAAAGAAAAAAAAGAAAAAGATAAGCAGGAAAAATGAGACGTGTGCTGCCTGAGAGTTCCTTTCTTCTTAGCATTGTGGCCCTGGATTGTACCCAAAGGTGTGTTACTAGTCTCAGTGGAGGTCACAATTACCCCATATCTTTCAGCTCAGAGTAAAGGTTAGGTGACACGCTGTTAAGACCTGTGACTGTCACATGCACAGGGTGTGATCGCCTGGGCAAGTTTGGACCTGTCACCTCAGTGTGTTTCTGTGTCCCTAACAAACACTGGGAGTTGAATTCTAAGCACACCCTTCTCTGTAGGGGTGACCCCCTCCCAACCTCCCTCTCCTGAGGACTGTGGCTGCCAACCAGCAATTGTTTGCACAGAATGTCCCTGGCTCATGAATGGGCATTGTTCTCAGAAAGGGAATTTATAGGTCAGTTGTTAAGAACTGCAAGGCATTTCCTCTAGATAAACAAGGCTATGTGTAATCTTTATCAGTCAGGGCAACCCAAAAGAACTCTGTGGTGTGTCCCCGAAATCCTCACCTGGACAAAGGGAACAGAAACCCCACCCTGTGTCTGCTTCAGAAAATACCTTCCCAGTTCTAATCTGAGATCCCGGGAATCTCCTTCCCTCATCACAGAACTTTTAGGGGTCTGTGACTTTTTGGGTCTGTGACTGCCCAGGCATGGCGTAGAAGCCGAAGAGAAGAGGGAGCTAGGAGTGGGGTGACCAGAGAAGGAGGAAGGCAGAGTAAATTCCAGAATTCCTTTGCGCCTCTGGTGGGATAAGCCTACTTCCCTTCTGCTTCTAGTCCAGGTTCCTTGGCCCTTTTGAAGTCTCCTAACGTCTTTGTGAGAAACAGTGGTATGAAACAATGGTAAACAGACTGTAGCTCTAAAAAGCGGCTCCCTTTGAAAGAGGAGTGGAATTTTTCACTTAATTTTTAATTTTCCCTTTTTTTGAAATTTTAGTTGATAAATTTTCACTTCTTTTTCAGTTAAGGACCCTCTCAGGAAAGGCCATGGTTGACACAGGAAAGAACAGTGGATTTCCAACTGTACCAAAGACCAAACTAGATTCAGGTTAGACTCCTTGAATTTGTAGTTGCGCTACAATTGAGTGATGATTCCCAAGATCTTATACTTACGTCATAATCCTGTATTTCTTAAAATCATGTTTTCTTTGCTCTTGCTCAACACATCCATGCCAATATCTCACTCTTTCAAAGGATTATAGGGCACCTGCTTGGCTCAGTTGGCTAAGTGTCTGCCTTCGGCTCCAGTCATGATCCCAGGGTGGTGGGATCCAGTCTGGTGTTGGGCTTCTTGCTCAGTGAGGAGCCTGCTTCTACCTCTCCTTCTGCTGCTCCCCCTACTTTGCGCTTTCTTTCTCTCTCAAATAAATAAAGTCTTTAGGGGTCCCTGGGTGGCTCAGTGGGTTAAAGCCTCTGCCCAGGGTCCTGGGATTGAGCCCCGCATCGGGCTCTCTGCCCAGTGGAGAACCTGCTCCTCCCCCCCACACCCCCTGCCTGCCTCTCTGCCTACTTGTGACCTCTGTCTGTTAAATAAATAAATAAATGATCTAAAATAAATAAATAAAATTTAAAAATAAAGTCTTTAAAAAAAGGATTATATTTTACAAAAGGCTTTCACGTCCATTATCTTATTTGAAGTTAAAGATATTATTATCCCTGTTTCATTGCTAGGGAAACTGCAAAAGATCACTTAGCTCGTTGCTTGGGAAGCCAGGTCCTCTGCACCCAAATCCGTGCCCTACCTAATGGTTTTTAGAGGTTGGTTAATTCCCCTGGGAGGCAGGACTTCCAGAGTCCCGTAGCTGAACTGAGTCTCTGGAGTATGACTGGTTTTCTCCCATCCCCCAAAACATCTAAATGCCTCTTCTTTTCTAGAATTTCTCTAGGGAATGAAATCTATAATTCTCAGTTACCTGTCCTGGTGACAAACAGCCTCTGTCTGGTTAGAAAGACATCCTTTATATCCACCTTGATTCTGTACCAAAAAAAAAAAAAAAAAAAAGTTTTTTTTGCCAAGAAAGTGTTTTTTTACTACTCTGTTGGGAAACACAATAGGGGGCTGAGAAAACCAGGACTGGCCTTCCAATGAGTCCGTTCACCACCGTGGACAGCACAACTGAAGCAGTAATTAACACGAGAATGGACTGTGTACCTTTTCAATCGTGCACATTTTCAATATTACTTCCACATCTTCTGTGGCAGCTATACCTTACAAAGCCCCCAGGGGTGGGTAGAGCTGGCCAGGAGCCAGGAAGCCAGGTCACAGCTGGAAGCCTGATGTGTTATTACTGTTCAAGCTTCTGATTCTGATCTACCACAGAGTTGACTAGAATTCTGGTTTCTGGCCCTGGGACTAAAACACCAGGTCTCTGTGCCCATCCAAGAGTCATGTTGACTTTATAGGTTACCCAGGTTTTTCCTGGGGTCAGATCTTAATTTTAGTGCCTAGCCCCAGTGCAGGACTGCTGAAGGCAGAAACAGAGATGCTCCCTCCTGGGGACTTGGTTAGAGAACATGAAGCCCCAGCTGGCTTCTACCGGAGGGTCCTGGGGCAGAGCCCCCGGCTGTGCGCTTGGCCCTGCTCTGGCCTGCGTGGGAACAGCCACTTCAGAGGTTTCTCCTGAGCCCTTCTGTCTCAGGCCTGCCCTGATCCGTACGGAGGCCGCACCGACCTGTACAATCTGAGGGCCACATAGCCTGACACCCGCTGTGTCTCGAGCATCTCTCCACAGCCAGAGGGCCCAGCTGACCGCGGGGGAGATTAGAAATGGTTTCAGGAAGTTACACCGGCACATCTTATTATGTAGGAGGATTTGGGGACGGACTGTACCATTTGTAGTCTCCTGGGAGGTTCTAATCCAGGACGGCTTGCCAGGCCCTCTCCCAGTTTGCTCTTGAGTATGCGGACGTGATGACTTGATTTGATTAGATGATTTGCTCTGGGTTCCCATCCCGAGGTTTTGGTCATGCTTCTTCTAAGCCCACCTGTTCCTGCAAACAGCCATCTCACTGCAGGGAATGCTGGGTGTGGTCAGACTGCAGTAACCAAGCAGCAATTCCCAAAATCTTGTGGCAGAACAAAATCACCCAAGATGTCTTTTTAAAATGCAGATTCCCAGACCCCTCCCCAGATTCACTCAGCAGCTCTCCAGGTCTGGGTCCTGGGAGTCTGAGTTTTCCATTCAGCCAGACTGAGGGCTGGCAGTGAGGACCAAGTGCCTAGTGTGCCCTCCTTAGCAGCACCACTGAAAGGGGAACACAGCCCCTTATCTCACCATTTCCATACCCTAGATAGAGCATTGCCGCACACCAGACTACGAGTAACCAGCTGCATTCTGAGCTCTGCTCATCCCATTTCAAGCTTCCTCACCCGTCTTGCTCTGACCCCGGCTCCTGTCTCTCAGCGGCTGGAGGATGGGGAGTTCCAAGAGCTTCTCCTTCCACAGCACTCCCCCACTCCTGCTCTGAGCCCAGAAACCCTGGTGAACCACTCCCTCAAGCACACCTGGGAAGTGGGCGTGAGAAGAGCTCCATGTTCTCACTTGGCATGAAAACACAGGCCTGCGCATCCTGCTCTCTGTCCCCATAGTGCCTCTGACCCCATGTGGGCTCCACGCCTTGACTGGTCTGGCTGTACCAGCAGAAAAGCCAAGTGCCGAGGCTGTACTGTGTTTGGGGAGCAAGGCTTTCAATGGCTGAAAATGTCTTGTAATTTAAAAGTATTCTTTTTTTTTTTTCCCCTCAGTGTACATTTATTTATTTAAAGATTTTATTTATTGATTGATTTTATTTATTTATTTGACAGAGAGAGATCACAAGTAGGCTGAGAGGCAGGCAGAGAGAAAGGGGGGAAGCAGGCTCCCTGCTGAGCAGAGAGCCCAATGCGGGGCTCGATCCTAGGTCCCTGAGATCATCCTAGGTCCCTGAGATCATGACCTGAGCTGAAGGCAGAGGCTTAACCCCTGAGCCACCCAGGCGCCCCAAAAGTATTCTTTTTTTTTTTTTTTTAAGGATTTTATTTATTTATTTGACAGAGATTACAAGTAGGCAGAGAGGCAGGCAGGGAGAGTGGGGGAAGCAGGTTCTCCACTGGGCAGAGAGCCCAAAGTGGGGCTCGAACCCAGGACCCTGAGACCATGACCTGAGCCAAAGGCAGAGGCTTTAACCCACTGAGCCACCCAGGTGCCCCAAAAGTATTCTTTAAAAAAAAAGGAAGGGGGGGGTGCCTGGGTGGCTCAGTGAGTTAAAGCCTCTGCCTTTGGCTCAGATCATGATCCCGGGGTCCTGGGATTGAGCCCCGCATCAGGCTGTCTGCTTAGCAGGGAGCCTGCTTCCTCCTCTCTGTCTGCTTCTCTACCTACTTGTGATCTCTGTCAAATAAATAAATAAAATCTTAAAAAAAAAAAAAAAAGGAAGGGGGGGCTGCCTGGGTGGCTCATTCGGTTAAGCGTCTGCCTTTGGCTCAGATCATGATCTCAGGGTCCCGAGATCGAGCCCCACATCGGGCTCCCTGCTCCATGGGGAGCCTCTTTTCCCTTTCCCTCTGCTGCTACCCCTGCTTGTGCTTGCTCTTTCTCTCAAATAAATAAAATCTTTTTTTAAAAAAAGTATTTTAGGTTTTCTCCTTTTCTTCCAATAGAAATTACTTCTTTGTGATGAAGAGGAACTGGCTAGAGGAGCACATTAGGAGAGGAAGTTCAGTCCATGGTTTTGTCTGTTTGCTGGCAGACATTTTCAGAGCACTTGTGAATTATGAAGAGCACTATTATTCAAAACCTCAGACTCCTAATACCTGGGGGAGGCGATGGAAAGAGAAAGGGAGTTTCCCTTTGTATAAATTCAGGGGAAGCAGGATAGTAGAGAGTGGCCATTCTCTGCCGCTGCGAGCCTCTGGGGCCCCTTCCTGAGGGCTGGACAGATTTCCACCCTCCTGGTAGGGAAAGGACATTTCTGCCAGGAGTCCTGGCTGCTTACTGACTGGAAAGGAAATTCCTGGAGAGAGACTTCACTGCTCCAAGGCTTTTCAGACACAAGGGAATCCCGGTAACAAAGGATGGAAGGATCCTGGGGAAGGCAGGAAAGCTGACCTTCCAGTCCCACCAGCTCAGGCCATCTCCTCAGAAGGACGAGATTGCTGCTCTGGCCCTGGCGGATGAAGGCCAAGCCCAGGGTTTGACTCATCGAGCCAGGGAACTGTGTGACTCCCTTTCCTGCTCTCGGTCTCCCACCAGCCCGTTCCCATGTTTCTTCTGCTCCCAGATCCTTATAAGTCCAGGAGGGGAGAGCCATGGGCACTTGCCCCTTCCCCTCAGACTTCTCCCTAATAATTGAAAGGAAGGGTATTATTTCTTTTTAAGCACCACATTAAGGCTGGGACAGTTCATCCTCTCCCTCTTAGCACCTGGGCCCTCGACACCTGACACCTACCCATCACGCATCTGGTGGCTCATCCATCTTGCTGCGTCCTGCCAGCCTGTTGCCTTCTCCGAGGGCCAGAATGTCTTGCCTAGCCTGAGGGCTTAGTTACATTGCCAGAACAAGTTAAGATTTTCAGAGGAACCAAACCAAAACAAAACAAAACAAAAGCCAGGACATCTTGGCTGGCTCAGTTGGTAGAGCGTGCCACTCTTGATCCCCGAGTCCTGAGTTCAAGCCTCACGTTGGGGGTGGAGCTTACTTAAAAAAAAAAAAAAGTCAACTCTTGTGTATAATGACCCCACCAGGAGGCGGCTCTATAATTCGTACTGTGAGCCTCCTTGTTGGTTGCATTGTCCTAGGCATGTAACCCCCCAAATCCAGCAGTATACAGTTTTCTCTTGCTTCAACACGTTCGTCAATATGTTCTTGTCATTTTGTGTCTGATTTTCTGTCATTAGCCGTGTATGCCTTGTCCTTTTACTATATTTTTCTTTTTAAGATTTTATATATTTTTAAAAAGATTTAATTTATTTATTTGACAGAGAGATCCCAAGTATGCAGAGAGGCAGGCAGAGAGGGAGAAAGCAGGCTTCCTGCTGAGATGTAGGGCTCCATCCCAGGACCCTGAGATCATGACCCGACCTGAAAGCAGAGGCTTAACCCACTGAGCCACCCAGGTGCTCCAATTTTATATTTTTAACTAAATTCTACATCCAACATGGGGCTTGAACTCACAGCGCCGAGATCAAGAGTCCCGTGCTACCCTGGCTGAGCCAGCCAGGTGCCCCTGTCCCCTTACCGTAGATTCGAGATCACGAAGTTCTCTCTGCAGTGTGCCCCATCAAAAGAGATTTCCTCAGTCACTCTTCTCCTTTAAAATTCATGGTGGCCAGATGGGGAAGATACCTGCACACACCATGAGACTTAGAAGGAAATGGGCATCTCTTGTTTCCGGTGACTCGATGCTATAATTACCTAAAAATCCACTGAGGAACCAGAAAGAGCTTTGGTGTCAGCCTCAATTATCAGCTGTGTGAGTCAAATGATGTGACTTAACCTCTCTGAGTCTTCGTTTTCCCTTCTGTCACGTGTGGGTAATAATGCCTAGCCTACAGAGGTCCTGAGAGAATTGCATATAATGTATGACAAGCTGCTGGTATACAATAAGCACTTGGTAATTGGTAGCTATAATTATTTCCCACCTCTCTGATGATAACCCTCAAGCATGCAAAGTATTTAGCTGCATGGACACTAGTTAGGAACAGGGCAGAAACCACGGCTAAACACATGCCTGGAATGCAGCCACTTCCCTGGCCCGCACTCCATTGTCATCGCTCATATTCTGTGGCCCAGCTGAGCCGGACTAGGCACTGTTCTTTCTCACCGTTTCCTTTGATTGCCCAGCCCTCCCCCCCCCCCCCCGCCCCGCCTCTTCCCAGGGTTTGCTTGATTTTTGTAATCTCACGGTTTCCTTGACTGTGCTACGTTTACACTCCATCTTTACACTCCATCTTTACCAAAAAATAAGTAAAATAACACCTAGCTCTTCCCAGATTCCTCCAAACGAAAAATCTAAAACTCAGCTTTGCTGCCGTTCAGATTCTGTTTCTGCCCTCTGCGCGAGGACCCCACCGCCCAAATGCTGAGCGCCGGCGTGAGCCCCGAAGACGTGTGGCCAGAACTGATAGAACAGCGACACCATGTGGCCAGCAGGAGGCAGCCCAGCCCAGATCGGCAGCGGCCTGAGCCCAAAGTCTTACCGCAGGCGAAGAAGCCATCAGATCCGCCAGTTAGAACCCAAAATGAGGAAGGAAACACAGCACTTTAAAAACGTGAGAGGAATTGCTTCCTACCTGACAAATGTGTCCTCCCTGCCCCCAGCTTAAGATCTGAAGGCTGGACGGCGCGTGCTCTCAGAGCAAAAAGGACAAAAGAAGGCTAGCCATAGGACATGTGTTAAGCCTCAAATGTTTGCTGTGTCACTCCTCTCGGAGACTGTGGAAGATTTACAGAAAAATCTTGTAATCCTTATTGCTCTCAGGTGTTTCTTTTTGGCGTGTACTCAGACCTCAAAGAACTGGGAAAAGGATGAAGGAAGCGATTGCCACCGTGGACTTACCCGGTCAGAGGGAAGGTATCTCTAAATCATGAGCAGGAATGACAGTATAAAATAACCATATGAAAAACGGCTACATCTGTGGGATAGCATGTCAGCCAGAGGTTGTCAGGGAGTCTGGTCTAGTCATCTGCTTCCTAGCAACTTCACTCCCTCAACTCCATCAGACCCGTCATCGGGTATCCTCCTCATCCTAGAAGCGATTTGGGGAACTGGAGACTTTGCACACTGTTGGGCTCCTGTTTTTACCTCTTGGAGAAGAGTTTCAGGACTTGTCCCATAATTAGGCATTTCCACAGATGAAAGACTCTTCATGAACATTTCCAGGTGAATGCTTAGTTATTTCCATGCACAGTGGCAAGCTAGATTACGTGTTGTCTGATCTAACCATCAGCAGAGAAACTGATGAGAGCAGAGCAGCTTTCCCTATTTTGTTTTGTTTTGTTTTTTTAGATATCATTTATTTATTTGACAGAGATCACAAGTAGGCAGAGAGGCAAGCAGGGGTGGGGGAGAGCAGGCTCCCTGCTGAGCAGAGAGCCCCATGTGGGGCTCTATCCCAGGAGCCTGGGATCATGACCTGAGCCGAAGGCAGAAGCTTTAACCCACTGAACCACCCGGGAACCCCTCCCTGTTTTGATACATTCTTAAACGCTTCCACTTCATTGACTTGATTCCCCCATCAGGTCACCGGATGGCAGAGGGAGTCCTGGCCCGAGAGCCCCCTGCCTGGGAATTTGGCACAGGGGTGAGTAAAGATTTGGAGTCACTTTCCACTTTCCAGATTTGGAGTCACTCCAGCTGGAGCTGGAGTCTGTTACCTCGGATGCCGTGGGCGGCCAAGTTTCTCTTCATGAGGAGCAGAGGAAGCTGGTCTGCAGAAAAGGAGGAGGAGGGAGAGAGAGCCTGAGGGGTCTGCCTTCAGCTCCCAAAGACCCTGGAGTCACTAAGACTGTCTTGGAGCCTTATAACTGCCTCCTTCCCCTGAAGCTGATTCAAGTTGATTTCTGTTGCTTACAACTTTGGAAGAACAAACGACACAGTGGCCTGGGCAGTTCATCTTTTCCCTCAATGTCCTCATCTGTTCAGTAAAAATCGTCATTCATTCATTCATTCATTCACTCAGCAAATATTTACTAAATGCTTTCTCTGAGCTAGGCACTCTTCAAGGTTCTAGGAGACACAGCTGGAAACAGATTCTGAAAAATCCTCCATGAAACTTCCTCTCTACTCAGATGGTCTCTGGAAATAACATAAGTATATGAGGAAAGGTTATAACTTCAGGTCGAGTGCCAGGAGAAGGGCCTGTCAACCCAACATACAGAACACAAGCCCCAGGTCTTAGAAAATTTACTGGAGGGAGAGGGTCACTTTAAACAATACCCCTTCCTTTTGGCTTTATAATAAAATTGGATTAAAACGTTTACCCTGGAGAAACTGGGTAGCTCAGTCAGTTGGTCCTCCAACTCTTGGTTTCTGCTCAGATATCAGGATCATGAGGTCAAGTCGATTTCACCATTAGTTAGGCTCCCTCAGCTGGGAGTCTGCTTTCCCTTTTTCTCTCCCTCTGCCCCTCCCCCTGCTGGGCTAGCTCTTTCTCTAAGGTAGATAAATAAATTTTTAAAAAATGGACGCCTGGCTGGTTCAGTTGGTTAAGCGACTGCCTTCAGCTCAAGTCATGATCCTGGAGTCCCGGGATCGAGCCTCGCATCTGACCCTCTTCCCTCTCATGCTCTCTCTCTCTCAAATAAATAAATAAAATCTTAAAAATAAATAAATAAGGGGCGCCTGGGTGGCTCAGTGGGTTAAAGCCTCTGCCTTCAGCTCAGGTCATGATCCCAGGGTCCTGGGATTGAGCCCTGCATCCATTCGGCTCTCTGCTGAGCAGGGAGCCTGCTTCCCCTTCTCTGCCTGCAGCTCTGCCTACTTGTGATCTTTGTCTGTCAAATAAATAAATAAAATATTTTAAAAATAATAATAAAATAAATCTTAAAAAAAAAAAGTTCACCCTTTCCAAAGTATCTTTTCTTTTATAGGTCCCTTCTGATGCTTCGCTGATTTCTGATGCTTCGCTGAGAGGCCCCACCCCAGACAAACTCTGTCTTCACAGGTACTGTGGTTTCCTACCTGCTCCGGCTACAGACAGCTTCCATCTATTTTCAGTTATCATGGGGAGCAGTAGATAACACACATAAGTGACACATTAAATTCACTGATAATTTTAAAATCTAATTTTAGCCCCTCCTTTTCCCACTCCGTTATTTATCAAAACTACTTAGGAGGCCCAAATGAACTGATTTGGTTCTATCTTCCGTTGCTGCCTCTGGTAGAGTTGCAAATGAACAGATTGAAGACCAAAAGGCAGACAGCAGGAGGGGGAAGGCTAAGAATGTGGATAATCTACAGGATGAATGCCCAAACCATCTAGAAAATTAGCTGTGCGAGGAGCTGAGAGCTCAGTCTTCGTGTTGCCTAATGCCTGACCCTCACATCTAGGCAAAATCTTCCTACTTACGGGCGAGAGTTACCCATCAATCTTATGTAAAACCAGGAATTAAATTACTTAGTGTTTTGCTGTAAATACAGTGCAGGTATTCCAGAATGATAAAGGACTACCAAGAATTTTAGCAAGCAAGAAGGGCTCAGGTGGCCCTTCTCAGCTTCCCCACGTTCCTTCCAGAGCTAGGAAGGCTGTCATTGCTAGCCAACTAGAGCACAAGGACCTCCAGTAAAGAGGGACCATCCACATTCTGCAGCATCTCGGCCAGAAGAGGTGACAGTGATTTTTACTTTTTTTTTTACAGCTTCCTTGCCTCAAGTGCCTCCCCATTTCCCCTCCAGAATTGACCAGAAACATCCATTCCTGCATGCATGGGTGTGCATGAGCAGGCACACACACCCCCACACACCCACCCGCAGACACGCATGCACACACTCAAGTCCTCCCAAGATACATGTGACCAGTGTCAGTGGGGTCTGGCTATGCGTCAGAGCCCGTTTTAAGACGGAAATGACTATTTTCTTCCACCGTCTCGGGATCGTGTGGCTCTCTGCCCAAGCAGGAGGTTTCTTTTTTGATAAAGGACTGCAGCTGATGTCTTGCTAGCTTCTAGAACTCCAGTGGATGACAAAGCCGAAGAGAGATACCAGGCAGGGAGGAATAAACGCAAGTTTTGTTTCTCACCTTTGCCAAGCACAGAGAGCTGCTGACCAGGAACTGAATTCTCCAGATTAGGGTTTCGAATCCAAATTCTTGGGAGACTTTCATCAGAGTGCCTTTATGAACAGAGGGCTGCCTTCACCTTAAGCCTGGGACTGCTTTCTTACCGTCCTTTCGAAATGGAGGCAGTCAGACATACCTTCCTCCTAATTTTATCTTGAAGACAAGATAGCTAAGTGAGTATTACCTTACTCTATTTGTAACACATCTGTAGGCTTCCCCCTACCAGTACTGGGCAGAAGAGGGAGGTAGAACATCCCAGGACAAACCAGTTCTGCTCTGGGCCAGAATGCCCTTTCCCCTCAATAGAAAGGATCCCCAGGATGGCTAGGATTTCTTGGTCAAGGCATTATATCCAATGCAGTGATCCTTCAGTAAGATGACGTGTTGATCGCAATACATTTCATGTTCTAGAAAAATCCTGCACAGGGTAGCCGGATGCCTCTCTCCCTGCAACTCAACCTGACCAGCAGAGGAGTCCCTCAGGGCCTTTTTAAAGACTTGGACACTTGCCCCAGCTCGACCCCAGACCAACTGGATGCAAATCGCTGATGTTAGAGACCTAGGACTCTGCATTTTTGCAGTGTGGTTTCTGAGCAGATGCTCACTGTCCTGGGTGGGTCTTCAGATTTTCCAGCCACATTCATACAGATTACTGGTCACGTCACAGACAACTGCCAGCTCACCAGGGCTTAACACACATGTAACTGTAACTTCATGCCAATCTATTTGGACGAGTCGATCTTTCCTAACCTTGGTGGTCAGTGGTTGCAACAGTCACACTGGCGTTTGAACACATGATTTGCTCCCCAGGTCAGAAAGAAAATATTTAATGTTTACTCCATCCCCTCACTATGACTCTGCAGGAAGACCTCAACCTAATAGGGGTCATGCTTCTCCTTTCGTGAACATGAAGGTCACTTTCTGTGAACCAGTCACTCATGGCTAATTTCCTGAAGTTTCTAAAGAGGAGCTGGATTTTGGCTCTTGAGCACTTGGAGCACCTGACATAAGGTAACCCTCCAGGAGTGACGACGGTGATGTGAGGAAGGGCAGGAGTGCCAGCCAGAGTCCCAAACCCTTATGATTACTGGTGGGTCTGCATGACCAAGTTCATTTGGCTGAATGGTTTGTGGTTTGGATCTTTTGTGTTTGGATCTTTGGTACACCAGTCGAGTTCAATCACTTTCTTTCATGAACTGTTCATCTCGAAAATGTCAACCAAAGGATTCTAAGTAATAGTGTGAGGAATAGGGTGAAACAACCCGAGGCCTGAGATTCTTTGATGACAGGTCAGGAGACTCTTCTCTGGGCCCTAAAGACACAAGTGGTACACATGGACCTGATTCTGATTCAGACAGAATCTCTTTGAGATTGTTTTGCAATATAATTTGCTCATTATAACCCAAGTGGACTCCTGAATTCCATTATTTCTCCAGAAGTAAAACTTTTCTGGAACGAAACCGGTGTCTTTATGGGGTGACTTACTGGGTCCCCTGTAGGCCAGTCACTCTTGTGCACCTGGACCCATGAGTCCTAGGAACTACTTCCTCCTTTTCTAGAATGTAACATCTCCCTTCGTGGATCATCCTCTATCTTCTTCTCTCTTCTGGCTCCAGATTCTGGAGTCTGAGACTGGACATGACAATAGAAACAAGACTGCAGAGAGTGTCCCCATTACCTGTGTTTTATCAAGGACCCAGTGAACAAACCAGGGGTGACCAGGGGTGGGGTGCTGTAGGATGGGAGAAGAACGGAAGGTCAATGTGAGGTTTAAACTGAAATCTCTGAATTCTTTTGTTCCTAAGAGTAATAGTAATAAGTAGCTAGCATTTACAAGTATTTAAGTTTGAGCTGGTCCTTGGGGAGAGTGCTTAAATGCTTTCCCTTATTCAATTCTCCTATTACTCTGTCTCTGTCTCCAATCACCAGACTAGAGCCCTGAAAAGTTTCCATTTCCTTACCCTCTTCTACATGCACACGCCACGTACCAGGGTTCCAAGGATCAAATCAAAAAGAAAGGGAGACTCATGAAAGGTTATTGTGTGTCCAAAGAAGGAAAGGGAGAGAAACTCCAGTGAAGGGTCTTTAATGTCAGAGAGAAACTGTACATCTGGGGCAGAGATGAAAAGAGCGTGCCAGGCCAGCCGAGCCTGACCCGGCCACACATCCTGTCGCTCAGGGGGCCTCCCCCGGGGTGGAGGAAGTGACAGCAGCAGCATCCTGTTTCCTCTCCCTGTGGGAGCATGGTGCAACGTTTGCTCGGTCCAGTTACACTCCTGGCTCTCTGCGGCTCAGGCACAAACATTCAGTTCATCTCTCTCCTAAGATGTCAGGCCAATCGACCTCCTTTCCCCTCGGTGCGGGAACTGGCGCCAGGACCTAGTGAACTGTGGAGGGTGGGTAATTCTCACTAGACAGACAGGCCTGGGGGTCTGTGGAGGTGCAGGTCCCTCTGTGGTCACCTGTCAGGGATGACATCAGACCTTGGCTCATTCCGGTTAACTGTGGATTCTGCCAGGACATGCCTGAGTGAAAGGGTAAGAAAACACCTGCCCTCTTCTGGAACCAGTCAGTATTCCGCACAAGACCCTGAAGATGGGATGGTGTAAGCAGAATTCCTGCCGCCTTGCACAGGGCCTCCTGGCCCAGTGACAGGGGTCACAGGATGGTCATCCAGCCGGCAAAGGCTCCAGACTTCCAGACAAAATCATCTTCTCCATCCAACTGCCACTTGTCTCCTCGAGGCTATGGTGGATAGACAGTGACTAGTCCCATGTCCCTACATCCTGAGAGTCCCCGCAAGACGGAGGGGGGGGAGAGCCCCCGCCCCCACACCCACTGGGAGTAGAGAACCAAGCACAGCACAATCCTCAAACACCTCCAGCGTCTCTTAAATAAGCTTTTCCTTTCCATTTTCTTCTCTTAATTATTTATCATCCATCCCTTTATTTATACAAATATAAAATAGATTTATATAGATTTATATAATATAAACTTTGTGAGGCAGAGTGGTGAAGCGGCCGGAAGAGCACCCCCGCCGGCTATTTACAGACGTACTGGTCGACGATCTCCGTGCACTTCCTGCACTTGACGTAGCAGCACCAGTGGAACTTGCAGTGGCAGCGCTCCGTCTGCACGCTCTTGAACTGGTCGTAGCCACGACCGCAGCACATGAGCTCGCAGCCGTCCATGCCCTCCGACGTCTTGTTGCACAGGCGGCCCTGCGTGCCCAGCGAGCCTGTGGTCTCGTTGCGCAGGCAGTAGTCCGGGCTGGGGTCCACGTAGACTAGGTCCTCCGGGGTGGGCTGGTTGAAGCGGCTGTTGACCAGCTCCAGCTTGCCTTTGCGGGTGATGCGCATGGCGGCCGCGCTGTCATACTTCTCCTTCAGCTGGTCCCCGACCTTGCGGAACTCGGCCAGCTGCAGCCAGCACGTCTTGAGGCTGCAGGAGCCCGAGACGCCATGGCATTTGCAGGCCACGTCTGCCATCTTGTACACAGCCTGAGGTGGGGGCAAAAAGAAGGTGATCAGAAGGAGGAGCCTGGGGGAGTGGGGTGAGGGCAGATGGTAGGAGGGTGGCTGGGGGCACCCAGAGGCCAAACACGGAAGGCGGTGGGGAGGGGCAGAAAAGTCGTTTCTCAAATGTACAGAAAGATCTTTCCAGGAAGCTTGGTTACCCAGATAGAAAGCAGATAAAAGGAGCACCGGGCCGAAAAACGCGGGGGAGGCAATGTCCATGTCTGATTGGCTCCAAGGACGATGGCATTTGGTGCCCTTGCCCTTCCTACTTTGTCCATGTCTCATTACTTCAACTTGTTATGACACATGTGTGATGTTCACGATCAGGCAGAAAAAAGGATATTTCTGTCTTGAACCAAGCCTCAAACAAACAAATACAAACCAACAAACTGTGTCCAGCTTTTGCATGAGACGGAGTACAGTCAGGGGCTAAAATAAAAAATCTACTACCAGCCTGAGACAGAAACTGCACGGCGGTGGCTGGCCAAAAGCTGTCCGTGACTTCGCCAAATCCCCTAAGAACTCAACGGCCCCCATTTCTGTGTTAACATTTGTTCATTAACTCCACGGAGTCACAGGGACCTCAGCACAGACCACACGGGATTGTTGAACAAGACCATTTCCTTGCACCCGGCACCCGCAGACACCCCCTGGAGAGGCTGAGCGAGAAAAAAGGAGTGGAGCCCTGGGCCGGGCAAGAGCAGGTCGCTGGGCCCACCAACAGGGGTGATTCATCTGAAAATAAACCCATCTCGAAGCCACTGAACCACAACAACGTGGAGTGGATTTGAACTTGGGTTATCCCAAATCAAAATTTTTTTAAAAAGCAAGAGTCGACCAGAATGCTGCTTACAAAGTGCTTTTCAATGAAAAGCACCCTGATGCATTGTGTCCGACGGCCCTGGCAGCAGGCCCGGGCGTACAGATGGCGGGATAAAAATGCAAGCCCACTGCAAAACATTTTCTTATGCTACAGCCATTGTCACTGACTGAGTCGGGACTCCTTTTTCAAGGGTTTCTCTCGGATTTCTTTTCAAGAGTCCCCAGATTGTGTCTTTATTCAGCACTGTGCAGAACCACTGCAGGTGCAAGAAATAGCTTCACCATCATTAGCTCATATCACTATTGTCAAAACTCTTCCTGATTTTTTTTTTCTGGTGTGGAAATATCCCTACTGTTGTGTGCTGGAGAAACTGAAGCTCCAGAGAGGCTCAATATTCTGTTCAGGGCCACCCAGAAGGGAGTCAGAATGACTAGCCCTTTTGCACTCCAGTCTTGAGGCTTAAAAACAGCTTAGGGGAGAGAAGGAAGGAGGCTCCTCCCCAAGGTTAAAGGCACCAGTACTGGGCTGGCAGCTCCAGGCCCACGGCATAAAGGAACCAACACCCCATTCCAACAGGCACTTCAAAGATGGGGTCTGCAATTATCCTCTTCTGGCACAAATCTCCCCTAGTCTGAGCTGGGGCCTGACATTCCTCTGGAAATGGTCCTTGGTTTAGAGAGGGAGGTCAGGCATCTGGTGCTGCTGGAAGCAGGAAACATTAAGGGCCTAAAACTGTGTACCCTGCCACTAAGTGACCGAGGGGACAGGATAAGCATCTCTACTGGGAGCCAACAATTAGGGAGATTTGAGGAAGGAGAGCTGAAGAGGATACCACAGAGGAGAACAGGAGCTTTTATAAAACAAATCGAAGAGGAAAGAGTGTCACGGGTCTTCACTAAGGAGACATTCATTCCGCCCTGCCTCTATGAAGAAGGACACTGTAACAGTCATATTCTTAAATTTTACTCTTTTTTTTTTTAAAGATTTTATTTATTTATTTGACAGACAGAGATCACAGGCAGGCAGAGAGGCAGGCATAGAGAGAGAATGGAGGAAGCAGGCTCCCTGCTGAGCAGAGAGCCCGATGCGGGGCTCGATCCCAGGACCCTGATATTATGACCTGAGCCGAAGGCAGAGGCTTTAACCCACTGAGCCACCCAGGCGCCCCTTAAATTTTACTCTTGATAATGTAGAGAAGCTCCTCTGACAGGAGAAGGCAGAAAAATAAATCCCAATTTTTAGCCTTTCCTGCCAACTGGAAAAGCAATAAAAGCAAAATTTTAAAACATTTTCTTAGTTCTGCATCTTGCCTCCTGACAAAGCCCTAAGTCCCTCTTCTGAGCTGTCTAATGGTGTGACTGAGCTTCGTAACTGATAGGAATGTCATGAGGATTAGACAGCTTTTATCTGGAAAATGCTTAAGCCCTTGAGTGACAAGGCCATATCAACCAACCGCTCTGGCCATCAATGTCTAAAATGGGGTTACTAGAGCCTCTCAAAGGCCAAGAGAAATTTCCTGCAAAGTATGCCCCAGATTTACTCTGTGGCCAAGATGTCAGATCCTAGATATTCCATTAGGAAAAAAAAAATTGGCTGGGGCGACTGACTGGCTCAGTCAGTGGAGCGTGCGACCCTTGATCGCAGGGTTGGGAGTTTGAGCCTCGTGTTGGGTGTAGAGATGACTTAAAAATAAAACCTTTAACTGGTTGTAAAATACAAATCCAGGGAATTTTCAATTCCTGCCACCATTTTAGTCTTTCCTATGGAATTTTTTTGTGTAGGTGTGAGGAGGTGGGAGGTGAGTACCTTGGCCTCAGATGGTGATTGATGGCGGAGGCCTGCTTCTTGGAGAGTGGATAAAAAATAGAGAGGGACAGGAATTCCCAACCTGGTGCAGACAGAAGCAAAGGGAGAGATAAAGGCTGTGGAAGAGGTGTGGAGACTGGGGGAAGGGGGCCCAAAGGCAGGGAGACAGACAGAGGAAGACGGGGAAGGTGTGTAAGTGAGAAACAAGGCAGATGGAAGGAAGGTTGGCCAAGATAAGAGCCAGAACAAACAAACAAACAATTAAGGGCAATAAAACGAGGAGCCAGTAGAAGTGGGGTCAAGACTGTGACTGAAACAGAGCCCGGATTAGGATGAAGGCCTAGTCACCTCAGCATCTGCCACAACGCCCCAAGGAGAGAGCTCAGAGCAGAGACAGGAAACAGCCTTCCATGAATTTGACCTCTTCCTAGGCGGCACCGTGGGACCTTTGCTCTGACTCGCATGCGCCCACCCACCCGCGTAAAGCGCAGTGAGAGTGCTGCCAACAGCCATGGATGGAATCCCTGAGCTGAGGGAGCTACAGCCAGTGGGAGGAGGCGAAGGAGGCCGTACCTCAAAAGGTAGCAATTAACCTCCCTCAGTTCAGAAGCAGACACTACTCATGATGGAGGATGGGGAGGATTTTAGGAAATAGGGGGTATTTGAACCGGGATCTTAAAAAATGGATAGAATTTGGGCAGTCGGGAGATAAAGTGAAGATCTTCACCTTTTTTTTTTTTTAAACCAGGCTCTCACACGGTTAGATCCCCAAAGACTGGCAGGCAGGCTGCCAAACAGAGAGGAAGTCGTGGGGGAAAGAGGTGGCCCCACAGATGCCCTCAGAGTGGAAGGTCATCTAAGAAAGTACTGTTCTCTGTGCCCTGGTTCGAACCAGAGCAATAACCAGAACTCATGACCCCACAGATTCACACCACCCCTCACACACACCTCTAGCTTCTGGAGATGGGCTCTGAAAGGAAGGCACTGGGCAAATGAACAACTCTAATTTCAACGTGACATCCCACCACTGACGAGACTAGGTTTCCACAAGCATGCCATGTTCTACCAACCCAACATCACAGATCCCCAGTCCACAAGAAGCTGTTTCAATTCCATTTATTCGGTACGTGTTCCTAAGAAACAGAAGTCAATTTTTAAAAATTGGTAAATACTTTTTTAGAAATATATCCATATCCTGTCACTGAATCACCAAATGAACCAACATGAACTTTCTGAATTGATTTCTTCTCAGGAAACCACTAGCCTCATTGTTTCTCATTAGTTCTTTGGTCTCGCGACGGTTTCTTGCCTGGGCCCCTGAGTCAGCTGGCTTGACACAGACCCGAAGGCAGACACACGCCCAAAAAGAAGTCTGTGTCGTTTCCTGAGAGGTCTGTGGTCCCCCCTGGCCCTGAGCCAGGAGCGACTCGTACCACCCAGCACTCAGACCTCATGCCTCTCTGTGAGGGAGACCCTGAGGCACCCACCTGCCTCCTGCCTCTGGCGTCGAAGTGTGTCTGCCATTAGCGCGGACGCGTGCTTTAGGATCAGGCCTCTGGATGGGCACGACAGCAGCTCTTAAACGTCAGCTCTGCTTTCTCCTGTGCCTCTCACAAATCATAAACCCTAGGCTGGGTATCACGGCCTCAACGCCCAACTGTCCTATCTGCTTGACAAGAACTCTATTTTGAGCGCCTGGAATCCTGATGACCAGGCTGCTTCTAAGGGCTCTAGGGACTGCCGTTCTGGGGAGAAATTAATGAGGTTTACAAAAATGACAGTGGCACGTGCCCAGCTGGGGAATGGAGCCTTGTGAAATGGACCAGGTTGGCAATGAGAGCTTTCTCTCACGCTCTCTTTCTCTCAAAGAAATAAATAAAATCTTAAAAAAAAAAAAAAAAGTAGGCATCCCATAATCCTGGAGGTAAGATTCCCTGTGGTCAGGCCCACCCCCTTCCTCATGGACAGGCCAGGGCTCCCAGCTCAGCCCAGGAGCAACGAGTTAGTCCAGGGCGAGAGAGAGAGAGAGAGAGAGAGAGAGAGAGAGAGACAGTGTGTACACACACACACACACACACACACACACACACACACACACGCACGCGCGCATGCGTGTGGAGATGGGGGAGGTCCGCTTACCCTCCGCCCCGCCTCGTTGTTCTGCAGGTTCATGAGCACCCGGCCCTGCTCCTCCGACCCCTTGGCGAAGTTCTTCTCCCGCTCGCGGGCATCCACGAACTCCTTGGCAAAGCGGTAGCCGTACTCCACATTGTCCCCGCAGCCGCCCCACAGCCAGTCCCGGGGAAGGTCCTTGGGCCTCGCTGTCCGGCTGCAGCCGCACGTGGAGAGCTCGCCCTCCCTGCAAGCCCGGCTGATGGCGTTCACCACCCCCGCGGCGCTCACTGCGTAGGTGAAGGCGGTCTCCCGGCTCCCTGCAACAGACGGCGGGAGACGGGGTGAGGGATGCCAGTTCCCTACGCAGGCTCTTTCCTTCCTTCCACCTTTCCAGGCCCCAACACCATCGCCCGGCCTCTAACACTCCCAGGAGGGGAAACAATGTCAGGAGAAGCATCTTTCATGTCCCATGGCTCTAATGGTTAGGAACTCCTCTTGATAACGAGCAGAAATTTGTCTCCTCTACCCTGTGAGCTCACACACTAGAATGAATCCCCCCAGCCCCGGCCCACACTAATATCCATTCCAGGGAAGGTTACGTGGCCAGTAGATTCTGAGGAGGCAGACCTAAATGGAGGGGAGACTGGGCATTAAGGAGTTTATGGGACATGTGGGACGAACAGAACGAGCCAAAGTAGAAATCATGGGACCAATAGCAGGAGTCTGTATCCTAGCAAAAATGCAGGTCACCATTTCTCACCACTTGATGGGCCACACATCTGTCTTTTTTATTGTTGCCATTATCTAGCTAGACAGTGGCAGAGACAAGGAGGAGAAGTGAGCCGGAATTACAATGTCCAGAATCATCCACACTGTTTCGCTCTGTCTTCCACAGGATCCACACTGCCTCCCGACTCGAGAGCACTGGGAAACCACAGCTACAGGATACTGGGCACGATCCCACTAAATGTCCAGATCACTTCCAGGAGAAACTCTGAACTGTGTTCCTCTCCATTGCTCTAGTGAACCACTTAAAACTCCTAGGATACATGTTCCACTTTAATAAAAATGATTATAAAAAATAATATTCAGCCTCCAGGGGAATGCAAATCAAAATCACCATGAGAGGATGCCTGGGGGGCTCAGTCAGTTGAGTGTCTGCCTTCCACTCAGGTCATGATCCCAGGGTCGTGGGATCGAGTCCCACATTGGGCTCCTGGCTCAGCGGGGAGCCTGCTTCTTCCTCTGCCTGCTGCTCCCCCTGCTTGTACTCTCTCTCTAACAAATAAATAAAATCTTAAAAAAAAATCACCTGGAGAAACCACTATACATGCACGAAGATGGCTAGAATCAAAAAGGCAACTAATAGGGTGCTTGGCTGGCTCAGTCGGTAGAGTGTGTGACTCCTAATCTTGGGGCTGTAAACTCAAGACCCACGACAGGTATAGAGATTACTTAGAAAAACAAAATCTTAAAAATAAAATAAAACAGGGGCGCCTGGTGGGTCTCAGTCAGTTAAGGGTTTGCCTTGGCTCGGGTCATGATCCCTCAGTGTCCTGGGGTCAAGTCCCATATCCTGCTCCCCGCTCAGCAGGGAGTCTGTTTCTCCCTCTACGCCTACCCCCTACTGTGTTCTCTCTCTTACACACACACACTCAAATAAATAAATAAAATCTTAAAAATAAAAGTAGACATCCCATAATCCTGTCTTGGCCAGTGAAGACGGAAGCAGTCTACAATCCTCAACTGGTCTAGAAGGATCTCTCACTTTGCCCTCCTTCTTGATCATCTAGGCGGGACACAGTCAAGCTTGCCACCAGACCAGACTGGGCAGGTCAGTTTTTCTCAAGGAACCAGAGGTCAACTTCTGGTCAGATGTGGACTAGGAGCAGGACAAGAAAAACCCAGATGAGGCAGGAAGTCACACTCATGATTCAGCCATCAGGACCCACATCTGAGTCAGAGCTGATCCGTGGCCTGAGACCAGGGCTCTATCTAATCTAGAGTAGTTAGACTAGGAGAATGAGCAACCAGGATGCTAGGGTGACCTATGTGCTTGAAGGGAGGAGGGCCTATTCCCCTCTGTGAGGGAGCCATGCCTGAAAAATCTTCATAAGATGTCTCAACCCCCTGACCGGGCATCCCCTGGGATGGGGAGGAGCCCGGATCTGTAGCCTACATCCCTCCCACGGGGACTCTTCCTTTTCACAGCGTTCCTCAGGGAAGCCGGCTGGATTTTCAAGGCAACCCAGCCCATCATCTTTTTAATGACTTTAATCACCAGAACGTTCTTTCTTATAGTCAGTTGGAAAACGCCTCCCTGTAACTTCCACCCACTGGAGCTCTGCTGTCTAATCCCTTCCCATTTGACAGCCTTTCAGCATTTGAAAACAACTGATAGGCCTTTTATGTGTTGTCTTTTCCAGGCTACATATGTCTGATTTCTTCCTCAGTGCTCTAGCAAACACGCTTTTCCAAGCTGAATCATGCCTCTCAGAACTGCCTTTCAAAATAATATGCCTGCATCTGAGCAAAATACTGCAGACACTATGGGCTCTGACCGTCCTGCCCTATCATGATGGGTTCAGATCCCACTGTGTCTTCAGGTGGATTAGGGTCCTGGCAAGGGCTCTGCCTCTTTCGGTTGGGGCACCGAGGGTGGGAGCTCTCATTCCTGGGGAGCAAGTGCGTCCTTTGGGAAGTACAGACTAGTAGTGCTACTCTCAGCCAGCAAGACATAATGCAGGGCTTCAGAATGGACAGCAAGGTGGGGGGCTTCTCTGTAGGAGAAACAACTCAGAATGGAAACCCGAACCACCTCAAGGATAAAGGCTAATTAACCCGCAGCCATGTTGCTGCTGGAGACCTGGCATTGTCCCCCTACCAGGAGGCAGCAGGACACAAGCACGCCTTCTCTCTGTTCCTCAGTAGTTCAACCCAGCTGCCAGGAAGGTGCCCCCAAGCGCCCGGACCAAGGCTGAGCAACGTGCCACTGGCTCCCTCCAAGCTGCTCTGCTGCCCTCTGGTGGTGGACCCTTACAGCCGCTTCAAAGAAGGGAGGACTTTCTTGGAAGTCATATAGGAGAGCCGCGAGAGAAGATTCCCCAAGAGGCACCCTGGGCCCAAGGGCATGAATGGAGGATAGCTTCCCAGGTAGCATAAGTCTGCAGGGAAGCTACAAAGAGAAACTGTGAAAATAAGGCAAGCAGGCAGTTCTGTTTGTAGCAGAATAGGGTCGAGGGCGAATGGGAGGGTAGGCTTGCACAAGTCACTCCCCCAAGCCAGTCCACACCCAGTGGCACTTCCATTCCTGCTAACTCCTTCCTTTCCTCAAGTGAAGCTCACTTTTTGGCCCTCACTCAAACAAAATTACACACAAAAAGGATCTAGCCGATGTCAGGCACACATTAGGTCCCTGAAAGTGATTTGTGGATGCCTCTCTCTAAACCCGTGGTCCTCCTGCTGTCCACACCCAGAACCCAGTGCCGGGAGTGCTGCTAAGACTTTACTGGATACTAAGTGTATTTGAAAAGAATCAATAAATCATAAACAGTTCCCACTCAACCCCAAGTCCATTCCTTTAGGAAAGCTGCCGAGTAAGACTGTGGCAGGAACACGTGAGCCCTCCTTGTCTAGACCTTGAGTCATACTAGAGGAAGGACCAGGGCAGCAAGGTTCAAAACATACTCTCCCTGCCCCCATCCTCACTTGTCAATATGGGTAGGGGAAAGAGGTCAGGAGGGAGGGGCCTTCCTCATACCCTGCTTGCTGCTAAAATCATTCTTCTTTGAGGGGAAAAACCCAGCCCCAGGTAACTCCCAAATGTCCTCCTTCCTTGGAGGGGAAATTCTTTTAGAGAATGGGAGACAGGAGAATACAGTGCCCTAACACCTTCTTTCTATGGCCCTGGGGATCAGACCCAATAGAATAGGGCCGGATTTCTCAATTTCTTGCCAGGGAGGGGAGGATTGCATTTCAAAAGGACCTAAAACAATTAGATCCCAAATCACACCTCCATCTAAGCAATAGGGCAGCCAGAGAGTCCGAGAGTGGGGGAGAGGAAAGGGACAGGAATCCAGGAAGAGGTGGCCTCTCATCTTTCTTCTGGATGTGTCCCCTTCCCCCACATTCACACACATTCCTTTGGAATGAAAAAGTCAGGACTGGATCTGGGTCAGGTTAATGACAGCTATCACCAATTTGGCCCAAAGTTTCTATCTCTCTCTCAGGGTCCAAGTGGCAGAGGCAAAATTCATCTCGACTTTCAGAGCTGCGATTTTCGGTTCTCTACCCAATGCTGTCAAAGCCCTTCCCCTGTCTGACCCCCGCCCACCTGTGCTGAGACAAAGGTCAGCAACGGTGGGCACGTCTGCTAATCCACTCTGACTCAACTCCGCTGTTTCTGCCACCTTCCTGGAGTGAGTTGCCAGCGGACTGCCCCAGACAGGGTGAAGCTGGGAGCAGAGGGCTCTCAGAGCCCTAGCAGGGGTAGGGACCGACATCCCATCTGAGACTCTGCTTCCCGTGTGCATCTCCCACTCCCCTTGCACACCGCTTCCAAGCCTCAGAGAACTCACCTAGACACTCGTGGGGGCTCTCTGTGCCAGGCCTGGGAGGTGAGCCCGGCTCCTGTAGCCAGCCACGTGTCGGTGGTGGGCTCTTACCTATCTGCATGACTCTCCCAAAGACGGACGCGTTGTCCACTGTGCTACAGTTCCACCGCCGCTGGCGAAATTGGTACTGGCACTCCTTGATGCCCGTCTTGGCTCCCTCCCCGATGTAGGCCATGTGCTCCTGGTACAGTTGGCACAGCTTCCTCTGGCCAGGGGAGAGCCCAGGAAGCTGGCTGCACACGGGCTGGGCACCGATGATAAACATCTCAGGTCTCTGCACCGGGTTCATAGCTAATGACCTACAGCGGAGATCCAGAAAGGGGACGGAAGGCCCAGGGGTGAGCCTAGGCTTGCATGCAGCCTGAAATCATTCACTCAACACATTTAGCAACGGCTTTCCTTCTGTGTGCAAGGCCCTGTACAAAGGATTTGGAAAAGAAATCTGCTAAAACAGAGGCCCTGCTTTCACAGGGCACGGTAGGAAACTGAGGCACAAATGCGGATGATACGGGAGAAGTCAAGTGCCAAAGCTAGACTTGAGCTTCTGGCTCCATGGTGATCAGACAGAGAAAGAGCTCTTCCAGCCGGAGAAAAGATTTTTATAAGGCAATGGCCAGAGTGTGAAGGGGAGAACACATGACTTATTTGGGGAGTGCGGGTGACGCACTCACTCTAACCCAAGTGCAGGGTGTGATGAAAAGCAGTAAATTCCTTCAAGTAACACTGCCCTTACGCCTGGCAAACAGAAGCCAATTTACATACATCACAACCTAGTCTAAATGTTTTCGCTTCCATACCCCACCCACAAATCCCCTAACTCACCCTATCCGTTCAAGGGGCTCTCGCTTTGGTTCATCCTCTACCAAATACAGTAAAGTGGTCAGTTAGAGGAGAAGACAGTAGAGGTACCTCTGAGACCAGTGTAAGGGGGCCCAGATCCGGCAAGATAGGTGGGGAGGGCCGGCCTGATTCCAGGTTGACTTGGCCATGACAATAGTCTTAAAAACACAAAAGAAGGCCACACACAATGGTCCTGCAAATCTCTCAGCCTCTCATCTGGTCATCAGACTTATCAAATAGGAATTCTACTCTCCTCGCACCCACTGGGGAACAAAAAGAAATCCATGTTCTTACTGATCCAATAGCAAAGCGAGAGCTATTTCTAACAATCCATGGGAACAGAGGAAAGTCCCCAAAAAGGGGAAAGCGGACAGGATCAGAGGAAAAAACCAAATGCACTAATCCTTTATCCTTGCTGAACCTTTAGCTCTGGGGGCTTGTGAGAGAAAAGGCTGTCCTAGTTTTCCTGGGATAAAAGCGGTCCTTAGGATTCCTACGAATAAAGGAACGATCACAACCCATGGTGACCTTTCTCCACATTTAATTACCAAAGAGGCGTAGGTTGTAGAGAAGGGCCTCAGCCCCTCTCACTCACCACCAGGAGCTGGCTTCGGCCGGAAGCTGGGCCCAGCTGGACAGCAGAGCAGCGGTGAGCAGCAACAGGCTGGGCATGGTGGGCCTGGGCCTTGGCCCTCCCCAGTGCCCTGGGAAGACCCCGGGGGCGGTTGGCTTCTGAAATGGGGCTCCCTAGAGAAGAGAGAATGGAGGGAGAATCAATGTGGAGATGCAGTCAAAGAGGCAGGACCTGCGGAGAGGAGGATCGGGAAAGCACCAAGAATGAGCTGGGGGGGGCGGTGTCCAACATCAAGTTCTGCTCCCCCACAAAGAGATTCGGCCCCTTTCCATCCTCCATCTCCTACTGCTACTCTTCTCACCAGGGGACCGCCTTTGGGTCTCTTACCCCAAACTGTGGGAACCCTACCCAGGACCTAATTCCAAAGGGAACAATGAGCTGAGAAAGGAGAAAAGAGAGAGGAAAACAAGTCATTTCCAGAACAGAGTGTGCTCAAGGTAGCTTTAGGGAAGATGCTTTGGTCACTGAGGTGCACACCTGCCCTTCTTCCAGAACATCCAAAGAAACCACCGTACCATCCGCTCCTCACTGTGCATCTCGCTCCAGCCAGAACTCTCCTCCAGGCACTAAGAACAGCTGGGGAGTTGGATTTGCCAACAGCCCAATAGGAGTCTTCCCTCCCCAACTGTACCCTACCCCTCCAAGGAAGCTTCCACATCCCAGCCCTTGTTTACCAGGAACAGAGCAGACGGAAGAGTGAGGACTCTGCACTTCCTCAGGGCAACTTGTCTGAGAAATGCCATGTGTCCCCAAAGCTCCCTCCGGTGAGGTGGTCTCTTCCTAGGTGGCCTCCTTGCCCTCCTCTGCACTGTGGCCCTCTAGGGGCGGCCAGGTGCGCTGACAGCAACAGTGAGCTCTTGGTCTGCAACCCCGGCCTCAATGGTCTGTGCCCAGGACCCATCTTCCAGAAGCAACGACCCCTTCCCTTGTAGCTCAATAGCTTCCCACGTCTTTGCCTGTGCTCTTTGTAACTCGCGCCCGTGTCTGTATCCCCTGAAAGAGCACCTTCTCTCCAGCCTTTGGAAACAGGCGGAAAATCCTTGCTTCTGGCTCCTAGAGCAAGTCTATAAAAACATGCCCCCTCCCTCTCACCCCCACCTCGTTTCCCCCTTAGCTTCCATCCAGGGCATGACCCCACATCTCCAATGAGTCTTCTTCCCAGACCCCTTAACACCTCCAACTCTACACACACGCGCGCGCGCGCACACACACACACTGGCACGCGCTCCCAGCCGCTCCCACCCCGTCTCACCGCGCGGCTCCCGGGGCCCTGGGACTCCAGGCTCTCTGGGAGGGGGCAGCAGGTGCTTCGGGTCATCAGCCTGGGAGATATTTTTGTCCTGGGGCCACCAAGAGAGGAAGGTGACCTGAACAGGATCCAGGAAAGCTGGGCCACAGCCTGGTTCCCACCCCCTTTTGGTTTTTCTTCTTGAGGTCTCAGCTGGGGCGGGAGCACCAACAGGCAGGTGTGCGGGGCCGGCAGGGGGCAGATCAAAGAAGAAACTTGCTCCTTCCCCTTTGTCATGCAGAGCCAGCTCGGAAATGATCTGGCCTCTGGCGCTGCCGACTAACAGCTCCCCACACCCTGCTTTCCTAACAGACCTCTCCTCCTCTAAAGGATGCCCCCTCCCCCCTCCCCTCTCCCCCCCATAAATCCTCCCCGTCCCTCAGGGCAGGAGGTCTGTGAATGCACCGACTGGAACCAAGAGAGATGGAGCAGAGATAGGGCTGGCACCAGAAGCTAATGGCTTTATGGAGGGGAGGGAACCAGGTCCAGAGTGGGGAGGACGAGAGAAGAGCTTCAAAGGGTTTGCTTGTGCAAACATCCTCAACTCCACCTACAGTCCTTCTTGGGGACTGAGGAGTCAGAGCTGCCCCCATTCCCTGTGGTCCTCCTCCCTCCCCCACACCTGCCCTCCCACCACCATGCCTCCCGCCTGCCCCCACATACAGCCTCACACGTTGCCACTGCCAGCGAGCTTTCTGTCTCCCAACGGGTGACACTTCTTATCCCCGGGGATGTCCCCCTCACACCAGCGTCTCTCACTTCTGCCACACCTTTTCGTCAAGCTCCTGTGAAACCTTTCTGGTTCTGCGGCTCCTGGGTTCAACTGAGGCCACATCGTGGTGGTGGTGGGGGCGGAGGACCGTTTCTGAGCCAAGGACAGGAGTCCGTGCCTGCTAACGGTCACTATGGCTTTGACTCCCCAGTGACAGGCCAGCTAGGGCCAAACTTCCCAAGAGCCGCTAATCCCGCCCCTCCGTGCCTGGCAAACCTAAACAGATCAGGGCTCACTGCCCAGCTGTTCCCACCATGCTGTGCTTTCCATCAAACTTTCAGCTCATTAAAAAAATATATTTTAAAAACTTCAAAAAGAAAAGGAAAGGAAAGAAAAAAGACTGCCAGCCGTGTGGTGACTTCTTTCTCTGCCTTCCAGATATGCGGCACCTGGAATTGTATGCCGTTCCCTCCCCCTCCCCACGACAGCCCCTCAGGATGCTCTCTGTCTGGATGCAGGCAGAGGCAGATGTGAGCCACCCTGGGTCTGTCACAGAGCCCAGTGGGCCAGCTCTCTGCCCTGGTGGACATTCTTGGTTTCCCTTTTGCGGAACTGGGAGGAGAAAAGCCAAGACTGGCGATTGGTTTCATCGGCAAGGGCAGCGTGGAAACTTCTGGCCTCTGCCCAGCCAGGGTGGAGGGAAGCTGGGTGGGGATGGAAAGGACATGGAAAGTCCTGATTGCGGGTCACAGGTGAGTTTTACAGCCGGACTCAACCAGGGGAGGCTCTTCGCCACGGAGGAAGAAAGATCTAGTAAATACGGAAAAGACAGGGAGAGAGAATTCCTCATGCTGCCTTTTGTCCTGACTACAGATTTCCTCAGAGAAGGGTTGGGGCGGGGAGTGGGGGGTGAATCCCATATCAAATACAGCAAACACAGTGAAGCATGGGGAACTCCAAGGTCTCTGTCCTTTAGGGGTAGAGGGTCAGGGGAGGGGGAGAGACCTGCAGGAGGAGCTGGGCAGACATCAGCTCTGCCCTACTTCTTCAGTCCGTTATTTGTTTATTCATTGAAGCCGTTCATCAGATGTGCGCTGGGGGCCTGTCTGTGGCAGTGACTGCTCGGAGGGCCAGAGTTCCGGCAGTCGCTGGGAGCAAGTCAGCGCCTCCTGTGTCAGGTCTCGCGCACACCGTAAGGTAAGGTAAGGAGAAGGAAAGCCGGGACAAGAACCGGGACTGGTAAAGGGTGAGAGCTTACATTCTCAGGGTCCTGTAAGCCAGACTCTGAACTATCTACCCAGCCCACCTCTCCTCAAACTGCTGTGGCGACAGGGAGGTGACAGGGCGGCTGTGACCCCACATCTTGGACCCTACCGCGTGCCATGTCCTTTACTGAGACCGAGAGCCCTGGTTTTACCCTCTCCCAACCAAAGGGGTGCCCAGCACACGTGGCAAGGGCTTTGACAAGGTCATTAGCTGTTCACAAGTCACCTCTGGGGGTTCAGGACGGACCTCCCCCAGGGCCTGAGAACTCAAGCAAGATATGAGTCGCGCACAAAATGATGCCACATCCCACACCTCTCCCCTTGCCCCAGACAGGCATCCTCACACCTGGAAACCTACCCAGCAATTACCAGCGGCCTCCGTGGGAGCCTTTTCTTGGTTGCCACTGGCCAGTTCATTCGTTGTGACTCAAGAAGGAGCTATGGAACATCTGATTAAAAAATACATTTTGCAGGGACACCTGGTGGCTCAGTCGTTGAGCGGCTGCCTTGGGCTCAGGTCATGATCCCAGAGTCCTGGGATGAAGTCCGGCATTGGGCTCCTTGCTCAGCGGGGAGGGGAGCCTGCTTCTCCCTCTCCCTCTGCCTGCTTGTGCGCTTTCTCTCTCTCTCTGACAAATAAATAAATAAAATATTACAGAAAAAATTTGCAGGGCGCCTGGCTGGCTCAGTGGTAGAGCACATGACTCTTGATCGCAGGGGTGTGAGTTCAAGCTGGGGTGTGGAACCTCTTTAAAAAACAGCACCTTTGCAATTTTGTTAACATTCCTGACATAATCAGATAGATACTCTTAGCAATCTTGGGGAAGGGAGTGGTTCTCTTTGTGACCTTCTGGCTACACTGATGCCCCAGTGCCTACCAGTGATTTGATGATTTCTGTGGGGGCAGGTGGAGGAGAAGGAGTGACAGAAGCTTTTCTTCCCTCTGCCACTTCATTTCCACCACTGTAGGGAAAGATTCTTTTATTTTTATTTTTTTAAGTAGGCTCCACACCCAGCATGTAGTCCGAAGCGGGGCTTGAACTCATGGCCCTGAGATCAAGAGTCAGACACTTAACTGACTGAACCACCCAGGTGCCCCAAGAAAGATTCTGCATGGATCTAAAACACCTGGCAAACACCTCCTACAGTGCACCCAGGTTCACTAATGGCCTTCCTTGTTTTCAGATAAGTGCCCACCCTCCTTACACTTAACACCAGAGCAGTCCTCTGTGGTCTACCAATGGTTCCACACCAGTTTTCCTGAAACACTGATCTCGCATCATATTCCCATCTGAAGACTTACAGTGGTTCCCAGCTCTTCAACCGTCCTAAACTTCCCAGCCTGGCCTCACTTTACATCTTATTCTTCTCCTGAAATTCCCACTATGGGGTCTCTTCTCCTGCTCCTAGAACAAGCTCTGTTTTCCCCCCAAGCCCTCATTCTGTTCCTCTTCCCAGCAATGCTTTCTCGTCTCCAATGATACTTAAAGTCAGTGCTCAAGATTCACCTCCTCCATAAAACTGTCTTTGATTAATCCCACACCATGAAAATCTTTCCATTGACTTGGGATTTCCTGGGCCCTTGTGAGGACCCCCTCCCACACAGGCTGCCTCAGAACTGTGCACGTTTCTTCCAGTAGATGCAACATTTTCCGAATGTACAAACCTACCTCCCCTACTTCCTCTGTATGCGGCATTGTGCCCAGTATACTAGGCAATAAGAAATTGCTCTTAGTGGGTAAGTGGGGACAGTACTTCATATTAGAGGCCACTAACTGAGCACTTTCTACACGCACTAAGCCAAGTATCTTCCAGCCGATTTTTTTATTTAATCTTCATTAAAATTCTGTGTGGTCTATGCCATTATTATCCTTCCTCTGAATATAGGGAAACTAAAGCATAAAGAGGTTAAGACACTTGCTCATACAGCAATTGAAGGGTCGACCCCGGCTTGGAATCCAGATCTTTCTGCTCCTTCCCTGTTGGTAGTTCCCCTGTCCCTGGAACGTAACACTTTCTCCACTCTATTTCTCTTCTTTTCACCATTGCCCCATTACTAAGGCTGTGACTAGTAAGACTGTCAGATAATAACACCCTGATTTATAGGAAGTCGCACAAAAAACAATGTTTATCCCCCTCCATGAAAAAAAGGCTGATTGCAAAGTTGCTAGTATAACACACACACACACACACACACACACACACACACACACACACACACACACGTAGTGTTGGAGGGAAAAGCCAGACTTTTCTCCAACCAAATGATATCTGGATTGAGAATAGGTCTGGCGGCAGGGCACCTGGGTGGCCTAGTCATTAAGTGTCTGCCTTCAGTTTGGGTCATGATCCCAGGGTTCTGGGATCCAGCCCCGCATCTGGCTCCCTGCTCAGTGGAAGCCTGCTTTTCCCTCTCCCACTCCCCCTGCTTGTGTTCCCTCTCTTGCTGTCTCTGTCAAATAAAATCTAAAAAAAAAAGGAATAGGTCCAGCTGCTTAACGGTGGAGAAATTGAAATAGAACAATAGTTTTGAGAGAGCTGGTGTTTATGTTTATGTTGGGGTAGAAAAGACAAACCAGGCCAACAGGCAAACGTGAGCTCTCAAGAAAATGGAAGGCGGGGCTGAGTGGCTCAGTTGGTTAAGCGTCTGCCTTCAGCTCCAGTCCTGGTCCTGGGTTCGAGCCCAAGGTCCCTGCTCAGCAGGGAGTCTCCCTGTTCCTTTCCCTCTGCCCCTCCACCCAGCTCAGGTTCATTCAGCTCAGGCTCTCTCGAGCTTGCTCTCTCTCTCTCAAAAAAGTAAATAAAATCTTAAAAAAAGAAAGAGAAAGAAAATAGAAGGCAGCCTTGGGAGGCCAGCCTCTTGTGGAGACAAAGGAGGCCTTTGGACTTCCTTATGGCCCAGCCCATATCTTCTTATTTGGGGGTCTACTGTTAGTGCTAATTGAGATTCTGGAGATTCCAGGTCTCGGCTTCGTTTCTACCTTTTCTTCAAAGACAAGAGTAGCCGGCAGCCTCTAAAGCCGTTTATTACATGATAACCTGAAAATGTCTAAGACGTTGCTCCTTGCGGGGCTTGGGTCTAGCTATGGGAAACGCGAGACACCTACTCTGAAAGGCAGGACACACACAGTGCCTGAGGAGTCCAAGGGAACCTTCATAGGATCCTTCAAGGATGCAGGACTGGAGTAAGACCTTGAAGAACGCATAAGGAGGAGAAAAGAAGAAGACGGATTTCCCAGAAAGATGCGTTTGGTCAAAAACTGAACATTTCAAGGTGCTTTGAGAAGGGTTGGAGAGAGATTGCAATAAAGAAGGACTTCAATAATTTCCAGTCCTCAGAATCACTGTTTTTCATTAAATTGACGGAGTCTCTTCGAACCCCAATACTGAATTCCCACCGAGAGCACCCAGCATCTGTCGCCCGGGAAATCTCGCGTGATCTGCAGGAACGGGACCTGACCGGGATCAGTCACCTTTCCTTCCATGAAATGGCGGCTGGGGTGAATCTTCCCAGAGAGCCAAGGACAGGAGGTGAGATCGATCACGCTTTTCTTCACAATCTCGCTTGTTCTTTGTCCTCCAAGTCTCTTCCTGGATCCAGGCCTAAGACCTTGCTGTCCGTCTTGACTCCTCCCCCTCCCTTACCCTCCACGCCAAACCAATTGTCAAGTCCTCCTGACCTGGCCCCCACCGTATTTACAAAGCGTATTCCCCACCCTTCGCCCCTGCAGCCCCACTCCGAGCTCCAAGAGCCTGTGAATGCCTCCAACAATTTGTAAGTGTCTTTTGTCTAATTCTTATCTTTGGAATGACTGAATGAATTCCTTCCACTCTCTGTTCTCTAATTTCTAAGGTAATAGCCAGCTACCAGGTCGCTCCAAGTGCGGCCTCCAGACTCACAGTATCAGTATGGCTTGGAAGCTGATTAGATATCCGAATTCTTGAGCCCCACCCAGACTTCTGCAACTGTGGCCCAGCAATCTGTGTCCACACGCCTTCCAGGTGCTTCTGATGCACACCCAAGTTTAAGAACCTCTGCCGTAGAGCTGCGCGTGGCACTCTGTGAGGAATTAACAGGCTAAATCCTTCAGGGAACGTGTATCTGTGTTAATGGCAAATTTCTGTCAGTGCCTTAACCCAGTGGCTCCTTATCTGGGTGCCCCGGAACCAAAGAACATACACAAATCAACACTATCTCTGGAAGGAATACAGACGTCCAACTACTCCCCCCCCCCCCCCCATGATGGTCTACGGGTATGTAGACCCTTACAATTAATAAGACATGAATTCATTTGGAAGAGTTACTGATGATTGTGGGGGCAGTTGCACAACCCCAGGAACATATTAAAAACCACTGAATGGTACACTTTAAACAGGCAGATCCTATGGTACTGGAGTTATATCTCAACAAAACTGTTACATTTTATTTTTTAAGCGTTCCTGATAATGCAGCAATTCCATCTTCCTGGAGACGTCTGCCCACGTGCACACCAGAGTGCCTGTCAAGAATAGCAGTGCTATTAAGAGCCTCAAACTGGAGGGCCCCCCCCCCCCCCCGCCCCGGGAGGGGGGGCTGGTTGGTTAGTTGTCTGACTCTAGGTCATGAGCTCAGGGTCATGGGATTGAGCCCCAAATGGGGCTCAATGCAGGGTCTGCTTGTTCCCCGCCCTCTGCCCCTCCTTCCACTCTCTCTTTCTCTCTCATAAATATATAAAATCTTAAAAAAAAAAAAAAAGATTCTCTCTCTCCCTCTGCCCCTCTCCTGCTTTGCTTGCATGCACACACTCTCTTAAAAAAAAAAGCCTCAAACTAGAAACAACGCTTATATCCATCAACAATGGATGGACCAATTAATGAAATATTAGGCTCTGGTGAAAGTGAGTGAAGCAAGTTACAAGGGAATATATAAACTGTGATTCCATATTGTTCAGAGATCTGCACATGGGGAGGGCAGGGAAAGAATGACTGTGACTGTCAGGAGAGTGGTTTCCTCAGGGATGGAAAGGGGACTGTGATGAGGATAGGACATAAGAGAATCTCTGGAGTGCCAGCAATGCTCTGTTTCTCAACCTCAGTAATGGATATGTGGCAGTCCCCTTTTTAACAATGTACTATGTTGTGCATATGTGCTCTATGCACTGTTCTCTCTGTTTTATTATACAACTAAACACATTTTTTAAAAAGATCTTATTTGACAGAGAGAGAGCACAAGCAGGGGGAGTGGCAAGCAGAGGGAGAAGCAGGCTCCCCGCTGAGCAGGGAGCCAGACACGGGGTTCGATCCCCAGATTCTAGAATCATGACCCGAGCGGAAGGCAGGCATTCCTAAAAAACATTTAAAAAAATATTTTATTGGGCGCCTGGGTGGCTCAGTGGATTAAGCCGCTGCCTTCAGCTCAGGTCATGATCTCAGGGTCCTGAGATCGAGCCCCGCGTCGGGCTCTCTGCTCCACAGGGAGCCTGCTTCCTCCTCTCTCTCTGCCTGCCTCTCTGCCTACTTGTGATCTCTCTCTGTCAAATAAATAAAATAAAATCTTTAAAAAAAAATATTTTATTTGACAGAGAAAGAGCACAGGCAGGCAGAGTGGCAGGCAGAAAAAAAGGGAGAAGCAGGCTCCCCACTGAGCAAGGAGCCTGATGCAGGACTCGATCCCAGGATCCTGGGATCCTGATCTGAGCTGCAGGCAGACACTTAACCAACTGAGCCACGAGGCGCCCTTCTAAAATATATTTTAAAATGAGAACAAGTTGGGGCATCTGACTGGCTCAGTCAGAGCACATGACTCTTGATTTCAGGGTTGTGAGTTCAAGCCCCATGTTTGGCCTAGAGCTTTTAATAAATAAATAAATAAATAAATAAATAAATAAATAAAATGAGAAAAAGTCTCCTTAACACCGAATGGTTTAAGGGGATCTTTATATATTTCCTCAGTGGAAAGTTCAACTATAGTCTCAGGGGTCACGTGATCTTCTGTGGGGAGGAGTTTAAAAAAGGGTCTTCATACTTAAAAAGAAACCTCTGCTGAAATCCAGGTTGAAAAATGTAGGCTCAGAGACAACCACTTGGGATAACTATTTGAGGGCGTGTGGGGTTTCTGGGGAGGGAGGGTGGTGTTCAGCGCAAACCACAGAGGGACCATGCGTGGAGTGCAAGGCCTAGATGGGTTGTACCCTTAAATGTGTACATGACATTGTACATGACCATGCCAGGGGCCGGCCCAGCGTTTTGTTTCTTCTCTTCTCACTCCAGGAAATGAGGATCCGACAAAACCGCCTTCTGCCTGCCACAAACCGCCCCCCCCATTTCCCCCAATTTTTGCCATTTAGTCCTATAGCTAGTTGTTTCTCTCATATGGATTTTTTTCATGGAGACTTTTATCCCTTAAAAATATTTTTAAAATAGTGACCAAAGATGAATGCAATTATGTACCCAAGACTGGATCAGAAAATCCCATAACCTTTGAAGGAATCCCCAGATGCTCATCTTTCTTCTCAGCTCAATTAACATAGCCTTTCCCTGCCAGCCTTAATTACTTCTCCCAAGGGTCTCTCTCTGACTCTAGGTCTCTCCAGCTCTTCCTTCCAAGCTTTTCTCAATGAATCCTCTCAGCCCTAAGGCAGAGCATTCTTTTGTGTGGTCTACTTTCCCGACAGTTGGTGGAAATAAAATTAAAGTGTTTTTTGGAGCGGGTATTCCCAGCTTCCAAAATACTACTCATCTCCCATCTAGTGTCTTCTTTTTGTTTCTCTCATTTGCAGGAGAAATAATGCCCCGGGGATGGGAGTGTGTGTGTGTGTGTTTGTGTGTTTAAGGATCAGAGGGGGTAAGAGCATGAGATTTTAATCTGGCCGTCAAGAAAAATGCAGAACTGCCCTTCCTTGAAACCATGTTTGCCATTCACAATGAGAAATTTCTCACCATCTGGGAAGTATGGGCACAAAAGGGACATAATAATCACAACACAGGGTGACAGGGACACAGAAATAGATCCGGAGGCCTTCACACTAAAATCTAGTTCTCAGTGTTTCAGAGAAGAGAGATTCCCAAGTCTCCAGCTCCTAGTGCCTGGAAAAGTGTGAAAGTGGCCACTCACACCCAGTGATAATAATCCCACACACCAGGCAGAGCAAATCCCAGAGACTCCTGGCCCGGCACAGTTCCCAGAACTGGTAGATCCCAGCAGGCCCCTCCTTGTCCGTCACACTTGGGCTGGGGGTGTGGGGGGGAAGCAGTCCCTCCCGCCCAAAAGTCTTACTCTTTTTTTTTTTTTTTTAAGACTTATATTTATTTGAGAGTAGAGAGAGAGTGCAAGGGAGGAGGGCAGAAAGAGAAGCAGGCTCCCGCCCTGAGCAGGAAACTGGAGGAGGGGCTTGATCCCAGGACCCTGAGATCATGACTCGAGCTAAAGGCAGACGTTTAGCCCACTGAGCCACCCAGGTGCCCCGGAAGTCTTACTCCACGCAGATGATAAGAAAGGAATTTTTCCTTCTCCTAAATCCTCATAAATTAATTTCAAAAGATGCTCTAACAAAGAAGGCAGAGGGGTATGGCTACCGATCAGTGTGGTATAGGAAACTGTTCTAGAAGCATGGAGCCGTGGTTTTGGACTTTGTTTCAAGAGAGTTGGGGAGTTGACGGGAAAGCAGTCTCATCTTTCGCCAAGTAACTCTATTTCCACTGAGTCCAGTTCTATGGGAAAAAATATTTTCCTGGGAGACTGCCACTCACTTCTGCAAATTCCCTGGCTTGGATAGGGCAAATGAAACAAAGAAATGGAATTCTGGATCCCCATCCTGGTCAGGGAGATGACCCCTCTATGCCAGGGGCTATTAGAATAAAAATGTGTCTTGTGCAGTCAAGAAAATGTGTTCTTGTTTTTGCAAACTGAAGCATATTGTAAAAAGACCTGGGGAAGTCTTATTATTTAAAAAAGCAGGCTCAACAACTGGCAGACAAAATCTCTTTGGCTAATACAATGATTTTGAATTTTTGGAATATGAATGTCTTGGTGAGTGGGAGGGGGTGCACGGGCTCCCTAATTCCCCCAAATTCCTACTCTTCTCCATTGCATTTCTCCTGGCTGCTTCATACATACATTTTGCTTGCCAAGTGCCCGAAGGCTTTTCAGTATGCCACTATTATTTAAAGGAACCGTCATACGTGTATTATATATTATATATGTTACATACACAATAGTCATTTTACTATAAGAATAATCATTCTGAACCATTTATAAATCTGGATTTGCACATACAGAGTTTTGAACACAATTATGCTAATTCTTCTCTTTTTCTAAACAGTTCTGTCATTCCATCCCAGGAACTAAGTTTGGATGAGAACTTATTGCCTCCTCTCATTCCAGTCTTCTTGCTGTCTTGGCATCTTACTGAAGCTGCCAGCCTTAGGCTTCAAACATGGGCAATTTCAGCTTGGAAGAACAGGATGATTGTTTCACTTCTATCAACAAGTGGAAGGTGAAACTTGCCAAGGAAAGAGTCGCAGAAACAGTGCTCTGGATCCAGAGGCCTTGAGTGGTGAGTGCTGGCGACTGTCCCCAGCTGTCATGGGTCAGGTAGGTGAGTGCAGACAATGGCAGAGGAAAGGCTGGCTGGGCTCCAACAGCAGAGTGGGAAAGGACAACCAGCCCCTGAACTCCCCCCACAGCCTACTTGTTCATGCAGAAATTACACTTGGCTTTTATTTGGAGGGAAACCAGTCACTCTAAGTTATGTCACTGCCCGGAGCTGCCATTTCTGTGTTTCAAGCTGACTTTCAGATGGTGTTAGGAAAGAGCTCCTAGATCCTCAAAGGGAAGAAGTGCCAAGGGCTTTCTATTGAACACCAACAGAAAGCATTGGGTCCCTCTCAGACGCAGCCTCTCTTCAGGTGAGAAGCCCAGCGGCTGCCTTGCTCACCTCCCCCAGCGCTGAGACCTTCTCATCTTAGTCGCCACCACGGGCTCCCTGCCAGCCGACTTCAGACGGGGTTTGTGGGCCTCAAGGTTCAGGTTTGGGGAATTCAATACAACTGAGCTGGGTGGCTGCTTCAGGAAAAAGCAGGATCACCAAATTCAGGCAGGCCAGGGCACGTTAAAGAGTATTTTGGTTCACTGCTGAGATTCTTTCCTTTGTTTTAGGGCTCTTTCCCCAGCCTCCTTTATGGAGCCCCAGCCCTCTTGCTCAAGGCCTCCCGTTATTTAAGTTTGGTGCAATGAAGGCTACTATAATAGAGGGAATGCGTAACCTGTTACAGGAACTTGAGTAAGGGCGGCTAACTCTGTATCCCAGGGCCCGGGACCAAGACCCCCAACACCCCACCTACCAGCCAGAGAGATATATTTTTTCTATCCCAGTGACAATCCATGCACTGTCTTTAGAGCTATCATTAGGAAAAGGAGACAGTGTAATGAAGTTGGGGGCAATTTTTCACGATTAGAATTAAATGTGTGACTATTTTGCATTTGCTGCTCAAGAGAAAAGGAAAAAGTTCAGATCCAACGAAAAATGCCACAAAGTAATGTAAATGAAATTCTTCCTGTGACTCCAATTCTAATCAGTACCCATTATTGAGGATCTACTAGGTCTTACTCAAAGAGTAAAAGAAATTCTTACAGTCTTGTAGGGGTGAGGCAAACATGCACAAGATGCCAATATTTAGCAGAGTTACGTGTTATATTGGAGGTTGCAACTACTTTCTGATTGTTATCTTTTGAATCCAAGTAATGTTCCTAAGAGAGGGTAATTAATTCCAAAGAAGGGCATGCTTCATGATAGAGTGGTATTTGAACTTGTCCTTAAGAGGACAGGCAGAATTCCCACAAGTGGAGATGAGAGAGTGAGACCTGCCCACTGGGAAAAGTGCAGAGGCCTGCAAACACAGGACACACTTCGAGAATGATAAGAACATCACACAACAATTTCATGTCCAAAATTCAACTATAAAAAACAGAGAGAGGGGCACCTGGGTGGCTCGGTCAGCTGTGTGTCCAATGATTGATCTCAACTCAGGTCTAAATCTCAGGGTCACGGATTTGGACCCTGAACTGGTCTCGGTCCTGGGAGTGAAGCCTACTTAAATTAAAAGATAGGGGCACCTGGGTGGCTCAGTCAGTTAAGCATCTGCCTTCTGCTCAGGTCATGATCTCAGAGTCCTGGGATCAAGCTTCGCATCGGGCTCTCTCTCAGCAGAGAGCCTGATTCTCCCTCTTCTGCCCCTTCTCCCTCCTAGTTTCATGCATGCTCTCTCTCAAATAAATCTTTAAAAATTTATTTAATTAATTATTAAAAAAACAAACAAACAAACAGAGGGGTGCCTGGGTGGTTCAGTCGGTTGGGCGTCAGATTCTTGGTTTCACCTCAGGTGGCGATCTCATGGGTCGTGAGACTGGGCCCTGCACTGCGCTACTCACTCCACGGGGAGACCTGCTTCACGGTTGTCTTCCTCTGCCCCTCTCCCACTTGTGCTCGTGAACACATGCTCTCTCTTTCTCTCTCTCAAAGATATAAATAACTCTTTAAAAAATAAAATCAAAACAGAGAGAGACAGAGAGAGAACCAAAGTCAAAATTCAAAGCAAAAAAGTCATTAGCTGTTGGTGAACAGGCCCTTCACACTGGGACTTACCCACGGAAGACCTGAGGGCCCACCCGGGAGTTTGGGCTTCCCTCTGTCATCTGCAGGAACCATCCACGGCATTTAGATAGGAGAGAGGCATCATCGGATTTGTATTGGGAAAACTGCTGATGGTTTGCCAGCAACAGCGATTGATGGAGCATAGAAAGTGAGAGTCTAGGGGCTGGGAGCCCAGCTGGGAGGACTAATCCAGCGGAAACACAATAAGGGGCAGAAAAAACATGGTCAGCCTGAGTGGAAGGAAGGGGAGGAGGTGTGGTCTATGCGTTACGCAGCCATGAGAATGACAAATGTTAGTGATGGGAACCAACCACCAGCATGGGTCCTCAGACCACTTGCCTTTGGTCACTACTGAATTGAAATAAAGAATCCTGATGAGGATGTCTGGGTGGCTCAGCTAGTTAAGCGACTGCCTTCAGCTCGGGTCATGATCCTGGAGTCCTAGAATCGAGTCCTGCATCAGGCCCCTGCTCACCAGGGAGTCTGCTTCTCCCTCTGCCCTTTCCCCTCTCACTCTCTCGCTCTCTTATAAATAATAAAATCTTATATAAAAAAAGGAATATTGATGATAGTATGTCTGCATGTGGCTTCGGGGAGAGCCCACTATTTTTATGCTCATCTCCAAGGTTCCATGAGGTGCTTGGAACAGGTTTGATATCCATGGGATCTGGCCATCTTGCAAATGTCATTGATCAAAAAGAGTCCCCACTATTGAAGAAACAAAGAGCTTGAAGTACATTTACCACCTAGAATGAGTCAGCAGAAATATGTGCATTAAAATTAACCAAAACAAAACAAACAAACAAACAAACAAACAAAAAATATATATATATAGTTAGTAGTAGAAATAGGGGCGCCTGGCTGGCTCAGCCAGTGGAACATGTGACTCTTGATCCCAGGGTTGTAAGTTTGAGGCCCACATTGGGTACAGAGATTACTTAATAAAATCTTTTTTTTTGAGGATTTTTATTTATTTATTTGAAAGACAGAGATCGCAAGCAGACAGAGAGGCAGGCACAGAGAGAGGAAGGGAAGCAGGCTCCCTGCTGAGCAGAGAGTCCGATGCGGGGCTCAATCCCAGGATCCTGGGATCATGACCTGAGCCGAAGGCAGAGGCTTAACCCACTGAGTCACCCAGGCACCCCTTACTTAATAAAATCTTTAAAAAATAGTAGAAATAATTATCGATAACGTCTGCATTCCTGGGTTTGTATGTATGTACACATATATATATGTTTGCCCAAGAAGTTACTTCACCGCCATATGCTGTCTTCCCACTTTAGACCCTCAAAGCTATTCGTAGCAGAGCTCACTTGATTGTCACTGAAACCACGCACAGCTTGATGATGTCCCCCAGCCTCCAAAGCACATGATTTCATCATGTGACTGGGTTCTTTCTAATGGAATGTTAGAAGAAATGATGTCTACCACTTCTACTTCAGACCCATAAAATCCACCCACAAGCAGTCCTCCATGCTCATTTTCCTTCTTTCACCTTGAAGCAGATAAGCATGGTGGCTTTCCAAGTGAGGGCTGAGGATAGAGTCCTTAAGACAGAAAAGCCCAGGTCCAAAAATTACCACTCAGAGAACAGCCTGCCAATAAGGAACACGCATTTTGCCTTTTACTTGGGCTAGGAACAAACTTCAATGGCTTTAGAGCCAATCACATTTGGGTGTTTGTACAGAAGCTAACCTTAGCCTAACTCTTACGACTCTCATGCTACCTTGTATGAGACTCATCTCTGTACTTGTAGAAAATCCCTGTTTGGGGGGCACTTGGGTGGCTCAGTCAGTTAAGCATCCAACTCTTGGTTTCAGCTCAGGTCATGATCTCACGGGTTGTGGGAGCCTCAGGCTCCACACCCATCAGAAAGAAAACCCCCTTTTTGGACTGTCAACACTCCATTTTTATTTATAGTTGCTCAAGTGGTTTCTAAGACAGTCAAATAGACTTCAGTTGTAGGGGCGTCTGGCTGGCTCAGGTCACCATCCCAGAGTCCTGGGACTGAGCCCTGTATCAGGCTCCCTGCTCAATAGGGAGCCTGATTCTCCTTCTCCATCTGCCTCTCCCCCTGCTCATGCGCTCTCTCTCCCACTCTCAAATAAATAAATAAAATCTTTACCCAAAAAGGGGGGGGGGGGACTTCAACTGTTGATAAATTGCTATCCTCATTAAAAATATAGAGAGATATCCAGTCACTCAGTCCTCAATATGAGGACAGACTGAGTGAGGGTTACAATGCCTAAATTCATGTTCTTCAATGTCTAAGGCATTTTGTCTGTCTGGAAAGATGGTAAAGCACAATGTTCTTGAGCTATTAAAAAAAAAAATGTTTAATCCCATACTAAGCTATTTTACCTATAGAAAGATCTAAATACAAGCTTATCATATTTTACTAATGCAGTCCTGGCTCTTGCTGACTGTGTGACCTTGGACAAGTCACACAGCTGCTCTGGGTCCTTGATTTCTCAATGACGTCATAAAACGCTGAACTGTACAATCCCTAATGTCTTGTGCAGCCCTAACATCTCTGGCATCAACTGACCAACCAACCCAGGGAAACTGGCTCCTTAAGTACATTGGGTGATTGATGGCTCTTCCAAAATAAATTATTTTTAAGATTTCCAACCTTTGGAGTGCCTGGGTGGTTCAGTGGGTTAAAGCTTCTGCCTTCGGCTCAGGTCATGATCCCAGGGTCCTGGGATCAGCCCTGCTGAGCAGAGAGCCTGCTTCCTCCTCTCTCTCTCTCTGCCTGCCTCTCTGCCTACTTGTGATCTCTGCCTGTCAAATAAATAAATAAAATCTTAAAAAAAGAGTTCCAACCTTTAATGAAAGTAAAGCCTAATAAAACACTACACTAAGTTTTAGTTTTAAGTGACAGAAGTTAATTACGATTAACTTTGGATAGTGCCACTTAAAAGAAATTTTCTCATCATAGGTAAAAATTGCCATCCGATTTTAAACTGCATTTCTGGGGCACCTGGTGGCTCAGTCATTAAGCATCTGCTTTCCGCTCAGGTCATGATTCTGGGGTCCGGGGATGGAGACCTGCGTTGGGCTCCCTGCTCAGCGGGAAGCCTGCTTCCTCTCCCACTCTACTGCTTGTGTTCCCTCTCTTGCTGTCTCTCTCTCTGTCAAATAAATAAATAAAACCTTTAAAATAAATAAATAAGCTGCATTTCTTTGGTCATTAGTGAGGGTACACACTTCTAGATGTTCATCAGCCATCTGTATTTCCTCTCGCATAAGTCATTCAGCTTTAAGATTAGAACACTTGTGGGAGGATCCCAGAAGGGGACATTCCCGCCTGCATCTCTCCCTCAGCGGCCAGCTAACGGGGCCCAAAGTATCCTGCCCACAGCCGTGGGCTCGACGGACTGAATAGTCACACTCCTCGCACCCGTCCGGCCCTTTGCCTCCCAGAACACACCTGCCTTCCATTATGTGCTCAATTCAACGGAATAAAAGTGGCTGCGAGCAGAGCATTGTGGGCTTCCATATTTATTCTCTTTCTGTGACAGCCGCATCCAATTTTCTCAGCTGAGAAGTCAAAGGGGTTACACATTCCACTAAGGACCTGGAAATCCAGCTGGGCTGTTTGAGCTTCTTTCTGCTTCTCCGTAAATAACGATTCTCGGGAGAGGCCCTATACCAACAAGGCTGCTAATGGTGGGCGAGGCAGATGGGTCCTCAAACTCAGCTGGCCAAGGAGACCCTGGCTTTGCCTGGTTTACTCCCGTGCAAAAGCTTGTTTCTGCCAGAAGAAACCTCGTGACGAGATACGTGCTGAAGTGACACAGAGAAGAAGTATTGAGTCAGAAGGCGTGATTTGGCTTTGCGGCTTCTCTGAACCTCGCCACGCTCTGTGACAGGGCACTGTCCTGGCATGTGCGGGGGATTCGAATGACGGAAGAAACCAACTCTCTCCCGCCATCTGCATTCTACCAGCAAAAGCAAACAACACTGTTACTTAAAGCATTTAAAAATTCCGCTTAAATAAAATAGTTCAGAAAGGTAATGGAGAGGGTAATTCTTTTTCTCTCTCTTTTTTAAAAAGATTTTATTTATTTATATATTATGTCAGAGAGAGCTCAAGAGAGCACAAGCAGGGGGAGCAGCAGGCAGAGGGAGAAGCAGACTCCCCGCTGAGCAGGGCATTGGATGTGGGACTTGATCCCACGACTCTGGAATCATAGCCTGAGCCGAAGGCAGATGCTTAACCATCTGAGCCACCCAGGCGTCCCTGGAAGGGGAGATTCTAATGAGGGTTCTCTGCCCAGCGGCCATGGCCCCCAAGTTGAAATCAAGGAAACATTATTAGCAGGACTGCTGTCGGATTGCCACCATTGGGGCACAAATAAGCAAGGAGTGTCCTTGATTTGCAAAAAGGGTCTTGTCCTTGCAGATGTCCCTGTCTGGGATGGCAGTCACAGGCAAAGACAGCTGGCTGTGAAGCTCTGCTAGGTCACAGACAAATGTGCGTCAATGGGACACGGCATCACCACGGTTTGCGTGACTTCCTGGCTGCATTTTTCTACTCCTATGTAGCATGCCCACCAACCACAGAAAGCCACGTGGGGGGGGGCACCCACAGATGGAAGCAAGAACGGAATGTAAAAACACATCCCGCACACAATGCCCAGCTGAAGATGACCAGACCCCTAGGAACGTTTCGGTGGTAAACGTGTTCATGTTTGTGTGAAGAGAAACCACACACCCTACCCTAAAAGGCCAATATCAACAACCAAAAAGTCAATGGAAAACAGCACAGCGTAACGTAGCAAGCATAACGGGACCTGATTTGGCTCGGCATGGAATGGCGCGCAGCAAACGACAGAACTCTTGCATTTTGCCAAGGTTGAGAAAACAATTCTCAAAAACTGATGCAAACCCGGAAATGCCTGTGTTCTCTCTTCCAGCACCCCCCACCAACCCTGTGGTTGTTTCCCACAACACGGATTCACTCACTGATCCATTCTTTATAGAAGCAATGTCCCTTCCCCTCTCTCTCCCACTCCGGTCCCCACCCCCAATATATACTAGCCAAAGAAAAATGATCAGAATTACAGGCAGTATTTGTCGAGTGCTGACTGCATCCACTGTACCAGGAGGCTTGGAGGTGAGAAGGAACAAAACGGTCACAGTCCTCGCCCTCGGGAGCCAGGCCAGGAAGGTCTGGGAACGGAGTGACAATCACAAGTAAGATGGGGCCATGGGGTTGCAGGAGGGGGGGTGCCAGGTCCCCATCCCTGTTAAATTCTAGGCACCAGCTGCTGCTAAAATCTCTACCTGTTTGGTCAGCCTGTTGAACAAACAGAACTTGGGATAATTTGTATGCATAGAAGTAAACTGTCCTTGACCCATGAAACCCCCTCTGACTTAAACAAACAAACAGGTTTTTTATTGAAACAAAACATAGAGAAAAATGCACAAATCTTAAATATACAGGTTGACTGAATTTTTTACAATTGTATACACCCCCAAAACCATCACCCAGATCAAGAACCATTTAGCCGTGAAGCATATCAAATCGATATGCTACAGAAAAAGGCAGGAATAGAATCCGGTTGGATCTCTAACGTGCCTTTTAAAAGCTGTGTTATTGTTGTTGATTTCATTTAGATGTTTAGAGAGAACTTACTCTTTTTTGTGAACAGAAGGGCGACAAAAGGAGGTCCACTCAAGCAGGAGCTAGGTACACAGACAGTCATTCACAATAGAATTTTCTACTTGACTCAGAGTCTTTCTGGATCCCTAATATTTAAGAGATGTTTTGGAAAACATTCAGGCTCCCACCTACTGCTGCCACATGTTTGCATCCCTTACATTAAAGAACAGGGTGTGAAAGCAGTTTAACTTTTATATGTAATCCGGGTGCCTTCTCTTGTGTAATCTTACAAACTTAGTTCCCGCCAACTTTTTTTTTTTTTTTTTTTGAGAGCCTTTTTTTTTCCCATGGTAGAACAGCAACAACAGACAATATTATTTCCAGGTCTTCAATTCTCCTTTTCCAGATTTATCTTAGATTCATCTCTCTCTCTCTCTCTTTTTAAATATTTTATTTATTTATTTGTCAGAGAGAGAAAGAGAGTACAAGCAGGGGGAGTGGCAGGTAGAGGCAGCAGGAGAAAGAAGCAGGCTCCATGCCCAGCGGGGACCCTAACGTGGGATTTGATCCCAGGACCTTAGGATCATGACCTGAGCTGAAGGCAGATGCTTAACTGACTGAGCCACCCACGCGTCCCTTGTCATGGAATTCAAATGAACAGAATAAAAAAATAAAACTTGAGGGTTGCCTGGCTGAGTCGGAGGAGCATATGACTCTTGATCTTAGGGTCATGAGTTCGAGCCCCAAGCCTCTCATTTAAGAGCTTAATTAAATGAATAAAACTTAAAAAAAAAAAGTATGGGGCACCTGGGTGGCTCAGTCGGTTAAGTGTCTGCCCTCAGCTCAGGTCATGATCTCAGGATCTGGGGATTGAGCCCCACATTGGGCTTCCTGCTCAGTAGGGAGCCTGCTTCTCCCTCTGCCCTTCTCCCTGCTCATTCTCTCTCCCTCTTTCTCTCAAATAAATAAATAAAATCTAAAAAAAAAAAAGGAAAAACTTAAAAAAATAAAACTTGGTATTTTTAAAAAAGCAAAACCAACCAACCAACCAAACACACCCTCAGTTTGGAACATGATCCATGCATCCGAACTGAACAGCCCGCTTTCTCCCAGAGCTGCGGATAATTTAAGATGATCTAATGTTAACCACATGATTCTTTATGTTAGTCAAGGATTAGGAAGAGCTCAGATCTTAAGCACTTACTATCTTACACCACAGAACACAGGAAAACTTTAGTTAGCATATCAGTTCATGTAGTAGCTACAACTTTCTGCCAGTTTAGAGTACCTTACAAAATGATTTTTTCTTTTTTAAAGTTTATCTATTTATTTATTTAAGATTTTATTTATTTGTCAGAGAGACAGAGAAAGAGAGTGCACATGCATGCACAAGCAGGGGGAGCGGCAGGCAGAGGGAGAAGTAGGCTCCCCACTGAGCAAGGGATCATGACCTGAGCCATCTCCCTATTTATTAGTTTTTAATAATCTCTACACCCATCATGGGGCTTGAACTCACGACCCCAAGATCAAGAGTCACATGCTCTTCTGACTGAGCCAGCCAGACACCCCCAGAATGTGTTTAATAAATGCTGTGTTTTGGGACACCTGGGTGGTTCAGTGGGTTAAGCCTCTACCTTTGGCTCAGGTCATGATCTCAGGATCCTGCGATCGAGCCCTGCATCAGGATCTCTGCTCAGCAGGGAGCCTGTTCTCCCCCCAACGCCTGCCTACTTGCGATCTCTCTCTCTCTCTGTGTCAAATAAATAAATAAAATCTTTAAATAAAATAAAATAAATTTTATTTTTTGTTTTTGTTTTGATTTTATGTTTTGATAAACACGAAAATTATGATAAACAGGATATTAAATGAAGCCTATAAAAGCAAATATGCAGTCCCTACAGTGGTGCATTACAGACTAGACATGTTGCTGATGAAATCATCTGCAAACTAATTCAATCTTAGCTCTGTCAGCTACATTTCTTAGTTTATACATTTTTTTTTCAAACTGTGCGAAACTTTTAAAATTTATAGGTTTAAAATCAGAAAAAATGGAGGACTAGGCTGAAAGGGGATCCCAAAGATTGTCTTCCATTTTCCGCATAGTACTTTGTTACTAACGTGCTTGGGGGCCCCCCAGAATCATTCTACCTAAAATAAAAGGTTCGTGGGTCCTCCCTTATTGCAGTTAAATCAATTAGCTTTCCTAACCCCTTAGTAGCATAAGTGATCAGATTTCTGTGTACTGCTGCCAATGTCTGATTATCCTTCAACCGCACACATCGAGTAGGAAGTCAATCCTGAGAGTGCACCTGAGTGCAGAATTCAAAGATGTTCTTCAGATCCTGGGAAAGATGCACTCAACCTCAATTGTTCCCGGGACCCCGAGAAAATAATTTCTTTATACTATGCTTTATTGTCTCCATTTGCAAACAAACAAGTGTTGCTACTTACTGTCCGCACGGTGCTCTGAGAGCTGTAAAGGGAAGATGCCATCTAATTATTGTTCTGTCGTTGTGCCAAAATGTTGACAACTCCAATTCCAGTTTGTGCCCTCAGCCAGCTGAATCAAAGAATTCTCGATAGTTACAACAGTAGCCACTCACTGACTGAGTCAGTTACTTGAACACTTTGGCTGCGAAGTGGTAAGTGAAATTAAAAAAAAAAAAGTAAACAACAAATGAAAAACCTCACTGAATTCCAGGCCTTGAAACTGAGAAAAGTTGTCCCAAATTTAGAAAACACTTGGACAGGGTTTTTGTACTGTTTTCACGTCCCTCCCAGAAGAGGGAAGACCTGTGTCTAGTGTTACTGACATCTTTAGGAATGACTGGTATTCAGGAAAACAGCAGGATCACATGATGTAGAGAGATCTGATTTTTGTCTCCTAACCATCTTTCTTCCAGGGTGTGAAGAGTTAATTCTGGCTATTTTCTAGACCTTTAACCCTACCCTGTTGGCAGAAAAGGGAAGCTGGCTGTGAGCTCTGCAACAGGGCCAGGGCTGGTCCCTCGGGCTCCTCTGGGTCTGGGATTATGTAAGAAATGTAAATGCTCTGGTTCATCCATCTAGAACTTTCCAGAAAAGCCTGGCTCGGCCCCAGTACCTTTTCAAAATAGGAATCACCTTCAGACTCTGGCTCAGTAAGGCTTTAGACAGCAGAGTCCCAGGCCCGATGTGCAGTTACAAACCAGTTCTGAGTAAGACTGATCTTGACCCCTGCTTCCCTTTTGAAATATTTATCAAGATACGACAAACCTATGAGGATGACCTTCCCTAGCAGAAAGAACCACAGCCTGAGGCTATGGAGAGGCAGGAAAGTTAGCCTTCAATTGCAGGGAGGTGAAAGCCTGGAGTGTAGCCAGCCTTTGTCAGCCCCACAGTCTGTGCTTACTTCCCTCGGAAAAGAGAATTGAAACTGGCTAAGAATATTCTTTCTCCGCTTCCACCCCAGTCCTCAGTACTGACGCTCTGGAAGGAGGTCTACGTGCAGTAACTGCCCCATCCCACAAACACAAAATAGTACTTCATGAAACTGGTATGTAGGAGCCTCACTTGACACCAACAACCTTCCGTCCTCCCCTCTCTCCGAATGCTCCACCTTTCCTGCCTCCCCTTCCTCCCCGCCAGCAGTGGACGAGTCATTGTTTCTGGTAGTGCGTTTTCCTTCCTTCATACCCTCCCACTCTCTTCTTGCCCTGGGCCTCGCTCCTTTTCTCTCAGCCCGGCTCCTCTATGCCCAGGTCGTCAGCTTAGGCTCAAGGAGTCTCATTTGGAAGAAGCACTGAGTGGACTGACTGTTCCATGGAGAAAGGGCTAATGGGGAAGCAGCCACTAGAGGGGGACATAATTACACACAAGTACATTCCTTGGGGACCACAGGGGGCCAGAGCCATCAGGCGTCCACCTGTGGGCCTGCAGGTGTAAAACGGATGATGGGATGATCCATGTATCTACCCACAGCACACACACTCACACACGTGCTCTCGCTCTCTCACGCTCTCTCTTTCCCACACACATACGCATGCATACAAATACTGACCTACCTCGGCTAGCTAACCAACCAAGGTCTTCAAGTGTTGCATGAAACCCACACCAGGCCCTGGCCAAATACTGCTCCCAGTGCAGAAACTATCTCATTCCCTGCTAACCGTTGTTTTCATGGACCCGTCCTTCTTTGGTGTCATACAGAACCTGCATCCTAGCAAGATGGAACAATCAACCTGCACTGTGAAGGCAGCAAAGCACAGTGACTTAGAATGTGGTCTCCAGATGCAGATCAAGTTCAAATTCCTGTTCCACTAGCTGTTTGGTCTTGAGCAAGTCACTGCTCTGTGCCATAGTTTCTTCATCTGTAAAATGGAACTTTCTCCACAGGGGGCACAGGTTAACTGTTGTGAAGAACAGGTAAGTCCATCTGTGTAAAGATTTTAAAAGAAAGTCTAATGCACAATAAATGCTCCATGAATATTTTCCTCATGGCCAGGAAGTGTACTAGGAGGTGACATGCATTATCCCATTCAACTCTCCCCAAACTCTCAAGACACAAAAACCACTAGTCCTATTTCACAGACGAGAAAATCAAGGCCCCAGTGGGTTAAATAACTTGTCCAAAATCACAGAGCTTGAAAGTAATAGAATCAAGATTTTAAGCCAGAATCTGTCAGACAACAAAGCCTATGTTCTTTTCACTCTATCACTGGGGGGAAAATGCAGTCATCATGAGCTTATGATCTAAAAGATAAAAGATGAGTGGGGGAGGGGCGCCTGGGTGGCTCAGTGGGTTAAGCCACTGCCTTCCGCTCAGGTAATGATCTCAGGGTCCTGGGATCAAGTCCCGCGTCGGGCTCTCTGCTCAGCTCCCCGCCCCCCCCCCGCCTGCCTCTCTATCTACTTGTGATCTCTCTCTCTGTCAAATAAATAAGTAAATAAATTCTTTAAAAAAAAATGTTCAGAAAAAAAAAGATGAGTGGGGGAAACATAGCTTTTTTTTTCTATGTTATTTTTATTTTACTAAGAAGTGCTCTCCCTTTAGGAAGTATAACTTAATAGAAGTTTTATTTATTTTTTAAATATTTTATTTATTCATTTAAGAGAGAGACAGAGAGCGCGCAAGCAGGGGGAGAGGGAGAGGGAGAAGCAGACTCCCCGCTGAGTAGGGAGCCCAACGTGGAACTCCATCCCAGGACCTAGCGAGCATGACCAGGGCCGAAGGCAGACGCTTAAGAGACTGAGCAAAGTTTTAAAGCAGGAGAAAGAGAACTGAGTAGTAGGAAGTTGCTCAGCTTAGGTGGCTGGCGTTGTGATCCCCCGTCAGCAGCATCGATATCACCTGGGAGCTTGTTGGAAATGCCAAGTCTCAGCCCTACCCCAGACTTCCTGACTCAGAAGGCTTGAAAGGCCTTCTGACGCATGCTCAAGTTTGAGAACCACTGCTCTAAGAGAAAGTGTGAGCGTTAGTCGTGAAAACATACGTTGAATGTTCCTCTAGCAGAAGAGCAGGGTGGGTCTACCAGTGACTGAATGGAAGACATTGCTCTTCCTGACTTTGGGAGGAGACAAGGAGGTCCAGAGAGATAGATGGCTTGCTCTAACCAAAAGATCATGGTATCATGCACTCGCACTTTTGCTATGTTTCCGTTCCTTTAACCTGCACATTTCTTAAAAACAGGAAATAACATTTAAAAAAAAGTTTAACTGTCAGCAAACGTCTGTCTACACAATTTGGGGGCACACCTGTGTGGGGTTCCCCCCCCACAGTGCATTTATCAAAGAAAAGCCAAAATAGCATTTATTAGATCTCTCCTCTGTGCCAGGTTCTGCACTAAGGCCCTGCCTTTCCTGCGGATTTCCCCCTCCCCACTCAGGGAATTTGCACAACCGTTCTGTGAACAGGAATTAGTTTCATTTTATAGATGAGGAAACTGAAGCTCAAAGAATTTCAGTCACTTTGCCAGAGGCCGTGTATCTATAATGGGAGAGCAGGGATTCCAGCGCCCAACTTCAGACTCTGAATCTGGTGGAGATTGAGCTCACGAGGTCTTGGGAACAGAGGTGATCTAAGGAGCCCCCATGTCCCAGGCACTCAAGGAAGACACCCAGGGAAGCCACCCTCACCCCTGGGTCTCTTTTGGGGCCAGGCAGAACACTGAATGGCTCCTCTTTTCCATCCCTGTCTGGATGTGTGCCATTCACCTCTCCTGTCAGAGAGCAGAGAACTGGGCAAACGAGGAGAAAAACCGCCAATTAAGAGCATTTCTTTTTCTGTTTTCTTTTTCTTTTCTTTTTTTTTTTTTTGTTTAAAGATTTTATTTATTTATTTATTTATTTATTTGAGAGAGAGAATGAGCAGTGGGGAGGGGCAGAGGGAGAGAGGGAGAGAAGCGAAGTCTCTACTGAGCAGGAAGCCTAATAAGGGGCTCAATCCCAGGACCCAGAGATCATGACCAGAGCCAAAGGCAGGCACTCAACCAACTGAGCCACCCAGGTGCCCCAAGAACATTTTTTTTTCCAAGGCAATCTAGTTTGTAAAAACAGTAGCGAAGGGGCGCCTGGGTGGCTCAGCGGGTTAAAGCCTCTGCCTTCAGCTCAGGTCATGATCCCAGAGTCCTGGGATCGAGCCCCGCATCGGGCTCTCTGCTTGGCTGGGAGCCTGCTTCCTCCTCTCTCTCTCTGCCTGCCTCTCTCTCTGCCTACTTGTAATCTCTATCTGTCAAATAAATAAATCTTTAAAAAAAAAAAAAAAAAAAAAACAGTAGCGAAGTCCAAGCCACGAACTCAGATTTCCTGACTTCGGATACAAAATTCCAATTCCAAACAAGTAGGAGTTAAAGTTTCCTTGTTCTTGAAGGGGAAAAAAAGCCAAAAATTTCTTTGAAAAGGTGACTTTCTTTTCTTTTCTTTCTTTCTTTTTTTTTTTTTTTTGCAATTAACCTAACTGATGCCTCCAGATGGAAGAACCATAACTAAGTAGGACAATGTAGGGCCGCTAGTCATACAGTATTCTTATTTTTTTTCTAAACCAGTAAGGAAAAACTTAAGCCTATTCTCTAAGTAAGTTTCCACCCTATGTAATGACCTTCCTCCACCAACACCTACTCAGCAATTCTAGGCTTTCCTAGGTCACCCTCTAAACCAAAACATTTTATTTCTCTCACTCTATTGGCACTGGAAACACACCAGGAAACTCACCAGTAGGAGCAGGTGCTCTCCAGCTCACTGCTCGGCCTAAATCCTTAAAGGCAGAAACCTCACTGCTACATCTCTGTCTATGTCAAAGCCGGGAGCAGTGCCCAAAAATTGTTTTAACGTTTCCAAAGTACTGACTGACTGAAAAATCTACCTTTTTAGATGTTCACTGCCCTGGAAACAGCTGTATTTACAACACTTTTTTTTTTTTTTTTTAGAGTTGCTTTATCTGCTTTGTAACACGTAGCTAAGGTATTTGTTAATATTTACAAACGACAACTGATATATAAGATTATTCTAGCAAAATATTTCTAATCCTTTGGTTAGGTCCCTGAAAATACCAAAACAGACATTAGAGTTAATGCTCGGAGCGCCTGGGTGGCTCTGTGGGTTAAACATCTGCCTTCCGCTGGGGTCGTGGTCCCAGGGTCCTGTGATCCAGTTGGCACGGGGCCCGCTGCTCAGCAGGGAGGCCGATTTTCCCTCTCCCTCTGCTATTCCCCTTGCTTATGCTCTCTCTCTGTCAAATCTTTAAAAATAAATAAATAAATAAAATGACTAGAGTTAATGCTGAAAACTTGCAAATTACAAATTACCAATGGCAACCTGTTTCGAGAAGGGGGTAGTGACCATTCATGGGGTGTGTGTGTGTGTGTGTGAGTGAGTGTGAGTATGATCATTAGTAGCACCCCCTTTCGCTCTCCTGAGTTTTTCCAGTTCAGACAACAAATTGCACAGTCACCTTTCGTGGGTGCCGGCGAGAACAAGGACGGCCCCCTGAAGCTTGGGCACGCCGCCTGCCCACCCCAGCCGCTGCACTCTGAGAATCTTGGCACCTCGTCATGTGGTCGCCAAGTCCCCCTTCTGGTGCTTTGTATTTCAGCGGAAGAGGATGAAGAAGTCTTCACGGGAAATTGTCCAGTGTAGACAGGTGTTGGAGAATCCCCCCCCCCCCCCCCGTTGGTTTGGAACTTGGGGCCCTGGTGGCGCGGCGACTCCCAGAGCAGCACCCATACACGGCCTGTACCGGGAGTCCCGGCACCTGACCTCTGGGGGCGCTGTTATCAGTGCTACCCGGACAGGACCGCCCACTGGATCCAGATCCAGAAGGTGGAGGAGTCCGTGGCCTGCGTGCCTCGGACCCGCACTAGGGCAGTTCCACCACTCCCAGATCAAGTCCCCGCTGTCCCAGCGGGTCCTGTGGCGCCAGCACAAGCCACGCGTCACCACCAAGAGGCCCAACACCTTCTTTTGGATGCAGAACCTCCCTGTCCCCAAGTCTGCCCAAATAAAACCCCCTTCCCCCCAAAAAATAGTAATAATAAAAATAAAAAAGTGCACAGTCAACTTGAGAGAGCTCTAGCTACCCAGACCCCAAACCCTTATTTAATGTGGTGGTTAAAGCCCATGTCTATAGGATATAGCAAACTAATAATTTGGGAAAAGTAAACAAATAGTTCAGGGTATTCCTGGCAATTTGTTAATAGAAGAACAATTTTCACCTATATTTTCCTTTTATTTACATCTTTATTTCGAAATGTTTGTTCTATTTAAACATTTTTAATTACAGTGAAATACATATAATGTAAAACTCACCATCTTAACTATTTTTTGAGTATATAATTCAGCGGTGTTAAGTATATTCACATTGTGCAACAAATCTCTGGAACTTTCCATCTTGCAAAAATGAAACTCTATATCCAATAAACAATTCCCCATTTCTTCCTCCCCCAAGCCACTGGCAAACACCATTCTACTTTCTGTTTCTTTGACTTTGATTATTCTACATACCTTATATAAGTGAACTCATTTGTCTTTTTGTGACTAGCTTATTACACTTAGCATTACATCCTCAAGATTCCTTCACGTTTAGCCTGCGTCAGAATTTCCTTCCTTTTTAAAGCTGAGTGATGTTCCATTGCATGTATAGACCACGTTTTGCTCATCCAATCATCATCGATGGACGCTTGGGTTGCTTCCACATTTTGGCTATTGTAAATAATGATGAATGCACAAATACCTCTTTGAGACCCTGCTTTCATTTGGAGGGGATATAAACCCAGAAGTGGAATTGCTGATTATAGATGTGGTAGTTCTATTTTAAAATTTTTGAGGATGCACTATACTGTTTTCCTCAGGGGCTGAACCATCCTACATTCCACCAACAGTGTGTCAGGGTTCCAATTTTTCTACATGTCACCAACACTTGTTAATTTTCTGTCTTATCAATAGTAGCTATCCTAATAGGTGTGGGGTGCTATCTTATTGTGCTTTTAATTTGCATTTCCCTAGCAGTTAGTGGTGGTTAGCGTCTTTTCATTTGCTTGTTGTCCATCTGTATATCGTCTTTGGAGAAATGTCTATTCAAGTTCTTTGCCCATTTTAAAATCAGGCTATCTGTTCCTTTGCTGCTGCTTAAATCTCTTATTCACAACCAGTGAGTCGAATCCTCGCCCACTATTATCTTTAATATTCTCTAACCAAGAGGTGCCCCAAGGTACTCTCTTGTTTAGTAATACTAGAAATGAAGAGAATGTTGCTGTCAGGAAATTCTGAAGTTGGAAAGCAGTTGGAAAGGTCCCATTTTATAAACCTCAGCTATCTATTGCAATTGCTTGTCCAGACTGTTGGAGAAGTTTTGATATGCCCAAAGTCTTTCATAAAGATATTATGTTATTACTACTCTCATTCATTTCAGTTCAGCAACATTTACAGTGTGCCTGCTATATAATGGACATTGTGCCATGGAGATAAAACACACATCAGGGGTGCTGGGGTGGCTCAGTCGGTTAAAGGACTGACTTGATTTCAGCTCAGGTCATGATCTCCGGGTCTTGGGATCAAGCCCCAAGTCGGGCTCACCACTCACGGGACATCTGCTTCTCTCCCTTCTCCTCTGCCCCTCTTCCTGCTCGCACACACTCTCTCTTGCTCAAATAAATAAATAAGTCTTTAAAAAAAAAATAACACACACACACACACACAACTATTTTAACTCCTTTGATCTAATAATACCTACCAGCAAGACTCTGGGTCACTAGTTTTGGATCTATGTTTTTTTTTTAATGAGTTTAAGAAGCTACAGATGTCTTCTGATCTTTCCTGCCAGATCGTCCCTCTCTGAATGAGGAAGTATACACACCCTTAAGTAAGCTTGATATTTGGGTTGGGCCTCTCAATTTTCCCAGGCCTCACCCGGTGAAAAACACACCCTATTTGCAAATCTTGTCCCTCAAAAATTCTTGGTAAAGTTTTGGAGAGACTTCCTATACAAGGCTATCATTTCTGCTTCTTTACAGAAGCTCATTCAGAAAGAACTTCTTTCCAGTTGCAACTTGTTGAATAATACACAAAAATCTCAACAAGTCCTTAAAGTATGTACTTGAACTGCCTGCTCCTTCTTGCCTCCCCCACTCCCAGGAGAAGCCCAGGGAACTAGAGCAAGAAGCAGGGACCATGTTCCAAGGCAAGCTTATGGCCCTTGACTACTACAACCCTGCTCGCTTCAACCACGAAGATGAACCAGAATTCAGAAACTTGATTGTTTGGCTTGAAGACCAGATAATCAGACACTACAAGATTGAAGGCAGAGGTAATTGAAGAAATATCCACAGTAGTGACTGGCCCAAGTTCTTTGAAAAGTATCTCAGAGATGTTAACTGTCCTTTCAAGATTCAAGATCGGCAAGAAACAATTGACCAGGTTCTTGGTTTAGCTGTAGGACTTGAGTCTGGAGATAATGCTGAAACATTATCAACAAACAAGGACTTGGAACATGATAATACAAAAAATGCCAGTGGTGTAGAGGCATTGATCCATTTGGATGTAAATAATCCTGACTTTAAGGCTGGTGTAATGGCTTTGGGTAACCCTCTTCAGATTCCCTGTCAGGATGGCTACCTGGTAATGCTTAAGGCAATTCGCATTTTGGTTCAGGATGCAGTTGCTACAGCAAATCAAACAAAAGAGGGCTTTCCTGTTGCTTGAGACAAACACACTCTTGGTTTTGACACAGGAGATGCAGTTCTTAATGAAACTGCTCCAATTCTGTGATTGCTGCACATAGAAGAGGTTGGAGAGCTACAGACAAAACTTCATGAAGCCACAGTAGCCGGTCAGGCAATTACTGCAGATCCACAGCCAGACCACAGACTGGGGAACACTTTAGGATTTCAGCTTCTCACCAGTTGGTAAATTGGGAACCATGTACGCTCTGACCTGTGTTTGGAAATCCAGTGTCACAGTTTCGAGGGAAGATGCCAGAAAACCGACTACATTCTACCAATTTACCACCGCTGCTTTTTCTTCAATAAAATTCAGGAAGGTGGGGGCAAAAATGAATGGTTAGCCACAGGATTTTCTACATCGGTATCCATCTTCTTTAGGTTATAAGGGTCTCTGCTCCACGATACCCTCCATGCATTTTTGTGCCCCAAATCTGAACCTAAACCAAAACCCCTAAGAAGCTACTGCATGTGAAAATAATCTCTGAACTGCCTTAGGAACAATCCATACCTACCAGGATTGAGAAGACAGCAGGACTAATCTAGGCTCATGGTCTCCTAGAGTGTTACTACTGGAAAGGTCCCTGAAGATTATCCAGTCAAACTGCCCTCAGGTCACATGAGGAAACAGAGAGCCAAAAAAGGAACACATTTTCTCAAAGCTGTACAAAGTTACCATGTGACAACACAAGGCTCCTGTGATGCCACACCTCTTTTTCTCCACTGATGTTCATGTCCTGAGATGCCTCTTAATGTTTACTTTCCTATTTACTGAATGTGAAAACAATCATATTACTGAAAATCCTTGAAATGTTTGAATGTCTTAAACAAAAGCCTCCACATTAATAAAATTCCAGAGTTCCACTCAAGAAAACGTTTTGCTAGAACTAGAATCAAGTGGCCAGCTTCTAGAGAAAGTGCTCTAGGCACCTCTGAATGAGGCACCTCTCTCAGACTTGAGAACAATGGTCTGTCTAGAGGAGGAAAACCACTAAGCTCCTTTTCTTCAGGTCATGCTCCGCCTACAAACACAGTCCCCCCGACCCCATGTGTGGTCTGGCACTTTGTTTTGTGTTCAGTAGGATTAAGGTGTTTGGGATTCATACTTTGACATCAATACAAACACCTCTACATCCTCGGAACAACAACAACAAAAAGTGACTTTCATGCAGAGTTTAAGGTAAAAGTTCAGGCATCAGTGACTGAGAAAAATACAAGGCCGGAAACACTAGAGGAGAAGAGTGTTAGCTCAGGTATGGGCCGGAATTGTGACATCTTATTGCCACAGCACACTGGGGCATCTAGATGACTAACAGCACAGTCTATTATTTCAGAAAGGTTATAAAAATCTATGGGCCTCACACCATGTGTAATGTGGGTGAAGTAGGAAACTTGTAAGAATTTTTGCTTCTGCATTTCCTGATTTAGGAACAGGAGAGGTGGGTGGGTGTGTGGGTGGGTGGGGGTCTAAAATATCTTATGCTTATTAGTGAATCTGTATATACTTGGTCTAGTGTTGGTTTCTTGAGCAAAGAGAGGTGGCCAAAAGTTAAATCTCACATATCAAATAGGGAACCTATTCAAAATCTTGTTTGGGTCTTCAAAGAATCAATGAAACCATTTTCCTTTTCTGATAAATACATCAGATTGTCCTGTGTCATGTTATATAGAGCCATGAGTTCATTAAGAGTACAGAGGGTCATTTTCTCTGATCTGAAGATTTTTGGTTTGGGGACAGTTAAAAGGAAACGCTGAAATCCCATCCTCTGTGTGGGCATTTAAGACCCAGGAGGTACATTCTAAAAGAGAGCACTGCCCTGGTTCCATAAAACCCAGTTTATAAAGCAACAGACATGTGCTTGCAGCCCCTTAAACCAAGTCCAATAGTCGCTGTATTTTATTTAAAAAGTATCTCTGCGTTAGTAGATACAAACACACTCTCAGTACAACTGTCCATACAATTTATAGTCCAAGAGGCTGGTGAGAAGGAAAAAGACCATCAAGCAAAGACTTAGGGACCGCTGCTCCCTTCTAAGCGCAAAGCAAGCTGACACGATGCGAGGGCATCGTGGCGCTCCCGACAGTCCACAGTTCAGCAACAAAGTGCGGAAGTGGAGGGAAGTTTTGATGTATAAAGTACCGCATTGATGTCTGGAAACAACCAGAAGATGTTAGAAGGAAGCAGGAATGGGTAGTGCTAGAATGAGGGCTGAGGAGTGTCAGTGTTAAGGTAGTGATGAATAAAGCCGAGTTTCTCCGTAATTTGAGGCACAAGACGGAGAGAAAGGGATCGTAGGAAGCAGCCCCGTTGGGGAGGACTGGCGGGTGTGATAACAGGGACGTGTAAAGGGGCATTAGGAACAGTTTAAAAAAAAAAAGGAAGGAGAGTTGGAGTGATGATTATTGAGTACTACCACTGGGAGGAGGGTCTTGCCGGGCTAATAAAGGGAGAAGGGTGTAAAAGAAGGGTCAGGAATGGTAGGGGTAAACTCTGGGAAAAGACTGCGCAGACGTCAGCAGCCAAGAAAAAGAGAAGGAACGGGGTTGGGGCGTGGCCCAGAAAGGGAATGGCTCAACAGCGGGCTGGGCCACGGGGTGAAAAGGAGAAGGGTGGGGAAGAGCCTGGCTGACAGCTGCTCTCAGATGGCGCCTACAGGGTTAAAAATCGGGGCGCCCAGACTAGGAAGAACTCGGTTTCCAGGGTAACGGCTCCGACAGTTCCGGCAGCGCAGGCTCGTACCATTGCGCGGGCGCGCGCGGGGGGGGGGGAGCGCGGCGGGAGGGGACGCGCGAAGGAGCAGTCGGGCAGAGGGGTCCGGCCCGGACTCTACCAAACGTGCGGCCCGCCTGCTCGCCCCGGGCCCGGCGCCGTGCCGCGCTCCGGCCGCGCCGGCCGCGGCGTCCTCAGTGCCCCGGCCGGCAGCTCCCAACTGGCCGCGGACAGCGGGGGGAGAAGGAACGTGCGCCCGGTGGCCCGGATTGGCCTCCAGGTCCCCCCGCCTGGGCGGCGGAGTGCGGGCGGCCCGGGCTGGGAGGTTTGAAAAGCGGGCGAGAGACAAAGGCAGCAGGAAGCCTCCTCGGCACCCGGAGCCCGTGCTCGCAGCCCCCGGGGCCCCCCGGCCCGGAGCAGCAGCAGCGGCGGCGGCGGCCGGCGGCAGCAGTAGCAGGAGGCAGAGGATGCGGCAGGGGGCGTGGGAGCGGCGCCGGAGCGGGCGGAGCGGGCGGAGCGGCGCGGCCCGAGCGCGGCGTGGTTAGACCCGAGGCGGCGGAGGCGGCGGAGGCGGCGGCCCGGCCGGGCTCGGGAGTGAGTGAGAGGGCGCCTTCCCCGCCCGGGATGTGAGGACCGAGCGGAGCCCGGGGCGGGGGGAGGGAAGGGAAGGGAGGCGAAGCCGGCAGGAAGGAAGGAAGGACGGACGGACCAGGAGGAGGAGCGGCGGCGGCGGCCGGAGCCGGAAGGCGGGGAGGGGCCGTCCGTTGGGCCCGAGGCGGCGGCGGCGGCGGCGGCAGCGGCTGGGGCGAACCGCTCTTGTCGCCTCTCGGGACAGGAGCGGCGGGGCCCGCGCCTCCTCCCCCCCGGCGCCGCGGAGGGGGGAGGAGGAAGATGGAGACCCACATCTCGTGCTTGTTCCCCGAGCTGCTGGCCATGATCTTCGGCTACCTGGACGTCCGGGATAAGGGGCGCGCGGCGCAGGTGTGCACGGCCTGGCGGGACGCCGCCTACCACAAGTCGGTGTGGCGGGGGGTGGAGGCCAAGCTGCACCTGCGCCGGGCCAACCCGTCGCTGTTCCCCAGCCTGCAGGCCCGGGGTATCCGCCGTGTGCAGATCCTGAGCCTCCGCCGCAGCCTCAGCTACGTGATCCAGGGCATGGCCAACATCGAGAGTCTCAACCTAAGCGGCTGCTACAACCTCACTGACAACGGGCTGGGCCACGCGTTTGTGCAGGAGATCGGCTCCCTGCGTGCCCTCAACCTGAGCCTCTGCAAGCAGATCACCGACAGCAGCCTGGGTCGCATAGCCCAGTACCTCAAGGGCTTGGAGGTGCTGGAGCTGGGGGGTTGCAGCAACATCACCAACACCGGCCTCCTGCTCATCGCCTGGGGCCTGCAGCGCCTCAAGAGCCTTAATCTCCGCAGCTGCCGCCACCTCTCGGACGTGGGCATCGGGCACCTGGCCGGCATGACGCGCAGCGCGGCCGAGGGCTGCCTGGGCCTGGAGCAGCTCACGCTGCAGGACTGCCAGAAGCTCACCGACCTTTCTCTAAAGCACATCTCCCGGGGGCTGACGGGCCTGAGGCTCCTTAACCTCAGCTTCTGCGGGGGCATCTCGGACGCGGGCCTCCTGCACCTGTCGCACATGGGCAGCCTCCGCAGCCTTAATCTGCGCTCCTGCGATAACATCAGCGACACGGGCATCATGCATCTGGCCATGGGCAGCCTGCGCCTCTCAGGACTGGATGTGTCCTTCTGTGACAAGGTGGGGGACCAGAGCCTGGCTTACATAGCCCAGGGCCTGGACGGCCTGAAGTCCCTGTCCCTCTGCTCCTGCCACATCAGCGATGATGGCATCAACCGCATGGTGCGGCAGATGCACGGGCTGCGCACGCTCAACATCGGACAGTGTGTGCGCATCACAGACAAGGGCCTAGAGCTGATCGCGGAGCACCTGAGCCAGCTCACCGGCATAGACCTGTATGGCTGTACCCGGATCACCAAGCGCGGCCTGGAGCGTATCACGCAGCTGCCCTGCCTCAAGGTACTCAACCTGGGACTCTGGCAGATGACGGACAGTGAGAAGGTCAGGTGAGGGCGGCGGCACCTGCTCCCCCTGTCCCGCCCTGTTCATCCTCGGGTCACCACCACGCCCCCGCCCCCCCTCACTCGACATGCACACTTACACAGAGATCACTGCAGCGGATGAGATGGGGGCAAGGACACGAAGCCTCAGGCTTTTTCTCCCAGAGCACCTCGGCCCACTACACGCCCATACCCATTGCATCTGGGGTTCCTCTGCTACCCCTACCTTCCTCCCCTCTTGTTTCCCCTGACGATGAAGGGACGGATTCAGCTACTTACCCACCCACTCCTCTCTGCAGGGGAATGGAGGACTGTTTGAGCTACTGTATCCCCACTGCTTTGCATTTGGAAACGGGGGAGGGGGTGGGAAGTGACTAGTCCTTAAGACCCTGGGGAGTTGAGGAAAATGTCTGCCTTCACTTAAGCTTTCATTTGAATACTGTGATCTGGTTTTTATTTTGAAATGTATAAAGAGCAAACCCAACTACCACGGCCTTTTCACCCTTCTTCCTTCCACTTTGTAACTAATCCCAGGCTCTTCTCATCACTCCTCCTACAGTACTCTGCTATTCACGCTCATTTCCTTTTGTCTTTCTTTTTCGTGTTTTTGTTTTTTGGAGAAATTTGAAATCACGGTCCTTTTTTTTCTGCTGAATATAGTCTATATATTATATATATATAAATTATATATATATATATACATATATATATGTCTGGCTACCTCGTTTTAGTTTACTTTTTTCTCTGAAGCCCTGGAATTCTACAAGAGAGATATTTTGAGACTGAAACATTTTTGTGCCTAGACTGGAAAGATGCCCATTGGGTTTGTACGTCTTTTTTGTTTTGGCTTCTTCCCAAACCCCATCCATCCAGTGTGTCCCGCTTCCACATTCTGGCTATCGTTTTTTTCTCCCTGCCCATTGGGATTTTGAGGGCCCAACGGTGTTCGTAAATCTTGACTTAATTTATAGCACAAATGTGTGGAAGAAATGAGAGTGGAACTTTTGTTTGTTTGTTCGTTTGTTTGAGATGCAGATTGTGTCTTGAAAATGATTATTATATATGCAAATTCTGCCCTACCCTCACCCTCTTCCAAGTTTCCCCACAAAAAGGTCACACGGTGAGGCTTCCTGTTGGAAGCGGAGGAGCAGAGTTGGCCTGTGGAGCCCCTGGGGCTCTAACGTGAAGGGGAGGAGACTGAATGAAACTCATGTCTTATCTCTGTTAATAAAACGGGAGTTTGTGGGTTTTACAACAATCTGTTTCTAAATGGAGGAATAGATGGCTTTCTTTATTTTGGTGGGGGTTGGGACTTGTGGCTTTAAAAAAAAATCGCTTTTGAGTAGGATGTATATTTTTGTTGGGAGTTTTTGTTCGTTTGTTTATTTTTTTAGAATCCTCCACAGCAACATGCGAGACCATGGAGTTAAAGAAACCCAGAGACCTTTATCAATTAATTGTACTGTTTGTGAATTTGTATAAATAATAACAAAGATCCTCTTAAAACGTTTATATTCTTACAGTAAAAGGTTAAACTGATATTTATATAATAAAAGAGGAAATATGAAGTATGTTTTTGAAAAAAAAAACAAAAACAAAAAAACCTTGTATCTGTGAATTATTTTGAAGGCAGTGTGTGTTTGGGTACATGCCAAAGTAGGAGGTGCTGTCTGTACTCTAGGAGGAAATAAGGTATAGAGTTCAGTGCATCCTATGTGCTGTGAGTAAGCTCATGGTTACAAATTTATTCTGTATAAGGTTTACTACTGACCTTTAAATGTTTGTTGCTAGAAATGTGACTGGACTGGAGATTTATATAATTTTCGGTTTTAAACTGTCAACAACATGGAAATTGAAAGAAACTGAAGAAAATGGAACTTTAAAAAAAAACTCAATCTGTTAAGAGTCACAATTTCCCCAGGGTGGAAATGAGATCCAGGGGTCCTGTGAAAAATGGGTCCAGAGATATGGAAGTGGGGAAGAAAAGACGGGTTTCTTTCCACTCTGAGTGGGTGTGGGGAGGATGTGAAATGGTGAAGGGTGGAGGGAACTGAAGCCATTGTTCAGAAAAGTTAAAAGAGCGCTGTCCTTGCCTGCCCGCTCACTTGCTCAGTCATGCATGCTGAATCTCACAGTGTGAGTGAGGGTCCTGGTGGAAAGGAGGAAGGCAGTTCAGCCCCTCTTTTTAACATTCTCCTCCAGGCCCTGCTGCATTTAAGCACTTTCCTGGGGGATGGGGAGGTTGGCCAGGAGTTCTTGCACATTTGCATTTTAAGCACTCACAGCCCCGAAGCTCACCACTCGGATCCACTGTGGTGAGGGCTCTTAGGCTGAATTCGGGGCGGAGAAATGAATACCAACAATTCTAGCAAAGGGTTCCCTCTGGTAGACAATAACTAAATAATCAACACCCCTGTGACTGGGCTGCGGAAGTGGCAGGGCATAAATACTCCAACAGTGGAGTAATTCACATTCCTGGTTTCACATAGGTCTTTCTTAGCTGTTTCTGAGATTATTTTAAACAAACAAATACAGATCCCAGCAAGGACTAATAAGAGCGGTATAAAACTTGCCTGCAAAGACATCTCTTTTCAGGAAGAGAGCTAGAACCCAAATTTCTCTCGGGGTGAGATTGTTTTGTAAAATTTCCAAGCTTTCTGCTTGAGCATATCACAAAAGCGGCATTGTTCCTTTCTGGAGAGCCGTCACAATTGGGTCTAATTGAGCCTGACACTAGATCCATCTTCCTTTTCTTCGGGGAAGGTGTGGATCTCTTTCTTCCCTCTTAGGTTACAGTGCTTATTGCCTGAAAAAAAAAATGTGTGAACCGTAGTAAGAAGTCGGGACGTGGAATTAGGGTCAGCTTTCTAATTTAGCATTTGGCACTATACCGCATTAAGCTTCCACAAGCTGTGAGTTCTCGGACTGTTTTTCTTCCTCCAAAAGACTGCATGACTACGGATTCGGTCAATAAAAATTTGAGCACCTCCTAAGTCTTAGACTCTGTGCTCACATTCTTAATTTTAATACACAAAATAATCCTACCAACTACCGGGAAGGCTTTTCCATTTTCCTATTTGTTTTGGTTTTTTTTTTTTTTTTTTGCTTTTTTTTTTTAAACTTGAAAGGCTGAGATAAGCTTGACTAAAGGTCGGTAAATTAATGTTTGAAAGTGAAGATCAGGGGCCTACTGTCCTCAGCCTGAACTGGGTATACTTAAGAATATATCTGGAGTGTCTCTGGAAATGATGAATAAACCATTTACTTTCATCAGCTAAGGTTAACTGTTTATCTCTCAACCTTTGTGGATGGAAAGAAATGAATATGCGTTGAGAACCTGGGGAACGTTTTGCGTGGTACCTGTAAATTTCTCCTTTCGGTCCTCAAAGCAGCCTGTTGAAACAGGTATCCTGATTTCCAGATACGTAGTACTCGTCTGAAGTCCCTCAGCCACTAACGGAGGGAAACCAGACTCACACCGGGGCCAGCTCCTTTCTGTACTCTGCGATGGTTCAGTTACTGATCCTACCTTGAGTTCCAGTGAGGTGACCTCACAGAAGTGAGTGGTAGCTGTCTGCACCGTGTGGACAAGCGCAGGCCACAGGGCCATCCTTAAAGAGAATTTGGGTGGATCCAATCTCCACCGTATCTACTGGAATGGAAAGAAATGCTTTTAAAGACTAAAACCACTAAAGAAAAGGACTTGATAATATTTTGCGGGTGCTATAAAAGTTAAAAGGCACTTCAGGGCAGCTTTTAGAATAGCAGAAAAAACCTGGTTCAGGTACCACTGGCTGCAACTTCAGAAGTGAAAAACCAAAATGGGAACTTGGTGTAAACTTCATCACGTAGAAGTAATCAACCTCATGGAAACGGTCTGGGTGGTGGTGGGGACAGGGCTCCGTGTACCTTTCTGAGGGCAGTAGCCGTTAAAGTCTGTCTGGACTTTAAAGGCAACGGTGGGGTTCCATTTCTGCAGTCCCCTAAGGGCCAAGACAGGCCTCCAGGTATCAGTGCTGGGCGGTGCCCTGTGATCCTTGCCACTGTGGACTCCCTCCAGCCAGATTCCTCAGTCCTAAGGGGCGGCCGCCCCATTTACCCCACATTTGGCAACAGGAATTGGGACGCTTGCCTAACTTACAGTATGTCTTTAAATAGTTAAGAAAATTTAAATTGATCATACTCTTTCATGATTCACATCAGCAACAAAGATCTGAGAAAAGCAAATGTTTCTTTTTATTGGATTTTCCTTTTAAAGGTAAGAACTTTCTCTGAAAAAAGGACACTTGATATGTAAATTGAAGCATGGCCTCCCCGCTAAATCCTGGTGCTTTCCTGCCGTGCTTACTAGAGAGACGGCTGGTCTTGAAATAAGCAAACCCTTTTTCACTTCTGACTTAGGAAATGTGAACTCGAGTTCTCAAAGGGGAAAAGGTAATGGCCCCCGGGACCGCCGTGTTTCCAAAGAACAAGAACCTCTTGATTAAAAGATCGCATTTGTAAAACAAAACCGAGGCCTGGAGCAGCATCTGACCACCGTCTCTTGCCACTCCCGTGCAAGGGGGTGGAAGGCCTGGCCTCTGCTCCCTGCTGCCCCGCTGGAGAGAGGGAGGCTCCAGTCAGTCCCGTGGCTATCGCCCTCTCTGTTGCCCATCTCTTCCCTGCAGCTCACTTCACTCCCTTTTCAGGTCATTCAGGCCACTTAGTAGAGGGCAACACCTAAATGTTGTGCCCCTCGGAACCCGAAGGGAGGCAGGGGCGAGGCTTTCTGATGAACTAATGTGGAGCACAAGACCAGGTACTGGAAAGCTATGTCCAGATGCAGGCCTAAGCTTAGGCCGCGTCTCTCATTTTTGCTCCAACATGATGTAGAAGTTAAACTATTTTGCAAGGTGAATGGTATCAAACAGATGAGACACTCATCACTGCCAACTGTTAATAATTGAGAACCCAGCAAAGGTAAGTGCACAGCCAGAATAAGAGCAGGTACTCTCAGGGCTTGGAGAGAAAGCGAATCCTTTCTGGACAATGAGTACATTTAAATGTCCACCAATGATCAGTTTCAGTCTTTTCCTCTTTTCCAGGGATTGCTCTGACTTTGCCAGGCAGAGTGGCGCGTACCAACCCAGAACATTCGGTACCATGTAAAGTCGAGTCTTCCAGTTAAGGTGCGAGAGAAAGTAAGCTTGAGATCTTAACTGTGCAGCAATAGCGTGGGCTATGCTAAGCAGGCCTGCAAATAAAACAAAATAGAAGTGGAATTCCTCTGCTTGCTGTTTGTTAACCCAGAAAAATGCGTGTCATTTTCTTAAAAAAAAAGAAAAAGCAACTTAAGTTTTTATTCTCTCATTCCTCTTTGACTTTAATTGTTTAAAGGACAAATGCCACATATCCTTGTAAGATCACTTTTATTTGTGGTGGTGGAAAATAGTGTCCATTACAAAGAAGAGAAGAATGAGGTCCTTCTGCAGCCCCAAAGAAACCCCGGGTGAGACTGTGTTAGGGACGCGAACGCAATCTGCTGGAAGAATTGAGTCATAACGTAGTGTTCAATTTCTGTCTCAAAAATGTTTCTTTTCACAAATCTGGTTGATACTGCACACTTAATTTTATAAATGGGGAAAGAGGCTTGACAAGGCTGCAAAGGTTTTGCCTTGGTGATGTGAGGAGCGCATATCAGAACGGGGACTGCTTTAGACTTGAACGACCACATCAGAGACCGATAAACAGGCAGGTAGCTCTTTGACCTTTCCCTGAGACCCTGCAGGTATCACCCTGACCCCTTGGCTTCAGAAAGGTGCCAAACCAGAGCCTATTTTCACTGGGAGAAAAAAACAAGAACAAACAAACCCAACTACTGAAAGTTACTACTACTTACACATTATGTTATGCAAACTTAGATGTGTCTTGCAAGCTTTATGTATAGGGTTATTCAAGAAGCCACTGGGTAAATGGGCTATAGGGCACTGAGGTAGCCAGCTGTGTCACACCTGTCACCTGTTGTCCTCAGAGGACTCGAACCAGTTTTCCAGGCACTGCTTTGTCACAAACAGTGATGCGTGCGCTCTAAGTCTGTGCTCGCAGTTAGTCCCAAAGCTACGGATCTAGTGCGTGTCCAGTGCACGGCCAACGTCTGTCACCCAGTCCTTGTAAAGTAGAATCGAGCAGCAAGATCCAGAGCTATTCCTCTCCATTCAAAGGTAAAAAGGCTTGACTTAACAGATGTTTTAGTTACCAATCCCTCTTGTCCATTTGTGAGTATCAGGCACGCTGTTAATGTTTGTTACTCCTCAGTTTATGTAATCCACACTCCAGAAGGTGGGGGCCCAGCACGCCGCTGTCTGTTCAATAATTACTACTCCTCTCAGAGTGGATTCAAGTCCCTGGAGTCGGACTGTGGGAAAATCATTCTTTGAGACCAGATTAACTTTTTAAAAAATAGCACGGGATAGTGCAGCATGGCTTGAAAAAAACTGTTCTCATCTGAAAAGAATATGAAAATATTTACAAATATCCATAATATTTCTCCTTAGAAAATCCTTACCCTAAACTGGCATCTGTGTAGGAATAGCTTCCTGCTACCATTTTGCTTTTTGAGAAATGGTCTCTAAACAGGGAGGAACCATAAAAACTAGTCATACGACTCCTAGAATCTTTAGTAAAACCCCCGAGGCTAAAACTGGACAGACAGATAAAACAAGGCAGGAATTGCAACAGTTAAGGCCCTCAGATTCTTAATGTTCTCAGATGGAAGATAACTAATTGGTACCTTCCATTTTTACTTCAGTGTTTTAAACCTTAGTTTCATAGTTCAAAATCTCACTGCTGTGAACCTAAAATAAAACAATAAAAGGACAGTAGGTTTGTCCTAAGCAAACAATATGGAAATGACAAATAAAAGTGACAATTTCTAGCTCTTCTACATCATTTCAGATACACATAATTTAATGAGTTCCAGGAATCTGGAAAGACAGTATGGCCAGGTTCTCTGATCCCCAAAGTTTTATTAAGCTCCCAGCTTGCTGGTGTAGGAAGCAGGGAAGGTCTCCACATTCTCTGAGTCTGGGATAGACAGACGACTGGCTCTTCCAGCCCTCGCTGACATCTGTGCACTTGAGCAGATGTCCTGCCATTGTGCTCGGAGTCAACTGATGACAGTCAGAACAGCGTGGTCCAAAGGAAGACAGCTGCCCTATCTTTTTCCCACACACAAGGGTCTACATTTCAGTGGAATCACAAGAGGAGCTTCAGAAATTCACTTGAGTAAGCACCACACAGGCTTTAGCAGCCAAGAGCCTCATTGCTGCTTACTTTAGAAATAAAATCAGATAGGGACACCCGGCTGGCTCAGTTGGAAGAGCATGCAGCTTTTGATCTCAGGGTCATGAGTTCAAGCCCCATGCTGGGTGTAGGGATTACTTAAATAAATAAAACTTTAAAAAAGAACAAAAATGTGTATATGCAAGTTAGGAGAGAGAAGTCAAACGCTACACTTCATTGAAAGGCAGGGGTGGAAAATGAATTTTGACTCCTTCTAGATTGTTCCTTGACCTTTCCCATCCCCACAAAACCCAAAAACAGCAAACCTTTCCCACTCACACAAGACTGATCCTCCCCACTGTGATGCAGTGACATTATCAGGTCTAGCTGGCAGTCCAACCTTGTATTTTTCTTTCCCCCGAGCTTACTAAGATGATTTTAAGATCCACTGCATGGCAGAAAAAGGAAGTATAGTTAATGCAAACGAATGGAAATTCGTTTTCCAATGGGGAAGACGGAAAGGGGAAATATGAAAGGTATTTTCCCACAAAATCTGCAAGCCCCGTGTTTCGTCAGCAGGGGGCAGCATTGTCTGCGAATTGGAGGCTATTTCCAGTGGGGAACCCAGACCTCCTCCCCTCACACAAATGCCCTCTGGTCACCACCCACACCACCTTCCCCCGCCCCAGAGAATTTCCCCAGGGTCTGAGAGTTGACAAAGGAGGAATCTTGTGTTGCCAAAAGGATGAAATCGAATTTTAAAGCATCAGAGAATCTATTTGAAGGAGCCCAGGTGCGCAGCACTTTGTTTTCCAAGCAAGGTAGCAAGTGTGACCTCATAAAGGCTCCCCCATTTAGCTCACAGTGGGTGCGTTGCTTTTGGAGGCTGTGGGAATCAAATATCAATTTCTAATTTCTCTTAAAGACCATCTTGTACAAATCCTGTCACATTGCCGTATTTGGGAAGTTTGGGAGAACAAATCCTACATGGAGATAATTTTAACCACAATAGTAAAACTGCCGGGTTTTTTTAGTGCAAAAAAATAGAAAGCATATCATCTCTAATGAAAAATTCTAGAGAGCCTTTCAGGAAAAACAAAACCTTAAGTTTTAGGAGTACCAAGTTTTATTATTTTATTATAAAATGAGAATCTTTATTGCCCAGATGAAGACATCTTCATAAAATCTAAAGGAGTCTATGAAATTGAAATTGTAGGGGCGCCTGGGTGGCTCAGATGGTTAGGCATCTGCCTTTGCCTCAGGTCATGATCTCCAGGTCCTGGGATAGAGCCCCATGTCAGGCTCCCAGCTCAGCGGGGAGCCTGCTTCTCCCTCTCCCTCTCCTTGCTGTTCCCCCTGCTTATGCTCTCTCTGTCTCTCTCTCTCTCTCAAATGAATAAATAAAAAACTTTGAAAAAAAAAAAAAGAAAATGTTTAAGAGAATGATAGAGAAGTAAGGTCGCTCCCATATCTTTTCCTGTGGAAAAGACATTAGGAGAAGGTAGGAGAAATTAAAGGGAAAGGACTTGTAAGTCGACTTGGCCAGATTCCATAAAATGACACAATCAGGGGCAGGCTTGAGGGCTGGTGAGGCGAGGCCTCGGGGCTCTTCCGTTTTGGTGCTCAATAGTCTGGCCTCAGGGAATCTACACCTGGGATCTGAAGAGCAGTTGGCGCAGGCGTGGAATAAAAGTGTGGAAGGAGGAAGGTGGATATCCCCACGGTTACTTCTACCAAACTGTAGTCACTGGACGGGGCACCGCTTTATTCACTCAGTAACACATAGGTCATTTGGGGTTAGAGAATGAGAAAAGAAGGGAAAACCTTCTGGAACTCAGGGCGCAGCCAGGAAGCAAATCACTGTTCCTGGGACCATTCACGAAGCTCTTATAAAAGCAGAAAATCTTCCCAGGCAGCTTTAGGGACATTGTAGCTCCAATACACCACTGTCAGTGACCACACCAGGTCCAGATTCAGGGACAGCAACCCCAGTAAGGAAAAGGGGTCTAGCGGCAAGAACAGACAGCCCGGACCACTCCATGCGGAGCCGAGGAGGAGAACACACAGGGCGGACCCAGGAGCCAGAAACAATCGAGGCAGGTGACATAACGAGGGAAAGCAGAAGCTATTTAAGGACCAGCAGCTCCTACAGATGGTTGTTAGAAGAATGACTGGCCGTCTCCGAGACCAGCTCTCCTGAGCCTGCACACATCTCCAAGAAGACAGACGCCCTTTCTTTGGTTGCTGGGAGCCTGACTTGACACAAAACTCCCAACTCACAGGCCACCAGGCTGGCCTCAGGTGAACTGTGACTGAGGACGAGTTGGAAGCACCTGACCCGGGCACCTGACCCTGTTCTGCTCAGACAGGTCACTGTTCGCTGCCCTGCCCCCAACAGCCATTCTCACCTCCAGATGTATGCTCCCACTATCTGTGTGCTTCCACTGTATGTATGATCCTGCTGTATGCTCTGCTATATGTATGCTCCCACTGTATGCTCCCACTCTATGTATGCTCCAGCTGTATGCTCCCATTACACTATGTATGCTCTCGCTATATGCATGCTCTGGATGCATGTTCCTGCTGTATGTATGCTCCTGTTGTATGCTCTCGCTATATGTATGCTCCTGCTATATGTATGCTCCCACTGTATGCTCTCGCTATATGTATGCTCCTGCTATATGTATGCTCCCACTGTATGCTCTCGCTATATGTATGCTCCTGCTATATGTATGCTCCCACTGTATGCTCTTGCTATATGTATGCTCCAGCTGTATGCTCCTGCTATATGTATGCTCCAGCTATATGCTTCTGCTCTATGTGCCTGCTGTATGCTCCCACTATATGTACGCTCCCACTGTATGTAGGCTCCCGCTGTATGCTCCAGCTATATGTATGCTCCAGCTGTATGCTCCTGCTATATTACACTCCCGCTATATGTATGCTCCAGCTGTAAGCTCCCCCTGCATGCTCCTGCTGTATACTCCCGCTGTATGTATGCTCCCGCTATAGGTATACTCTTGCTATATGCATGCTCCTGTATGCTCCGGGCAGGCAGGATGAACAGTATGTTCCAGCCACCATCCTGATTGCACAGGGAAAAGAAGCCAGGACAACAGTGCAGCCAGGGAGACAGAGAAAGCATCCAGGGCCGCTGGGGATGACATCCCTCACACAGGCCCTTGAGGCAGCAGCTGGCTCCACTGCCCACCAGCTCCACTCCACTCAGGCTTCTGGACTCCATTTTGGCAAAAAATGTGTAGCCCACAGCTCTAGAGATCCCCAGAAGATGCCTTTAGAGAACCCCGAAACCCTGCCCATAGCAGGCTCCCAGGCAGAGCTCACTGGCCCACACAGCCTGGCCACTCCCCTGCTCACAGGGCAGCCACGGCTGCTTCTTTCCTAACGTCCCATCAGTCTTGGCCCCACAAAAGTAAAGGTGTCCACACAGACAGCCAGGTTAATCCAGCACAGCCACGACCCAGTTCTTCGAGTTCCGACAGAGCAGAGGTGCACAGAGCATGGTGGGGTGGGGGTGACACAGATGTACACGGCCTCAAATGAAGCATGGCTCGGGCCTCTGACACACCATCCGGCAGGTGTCCTGCATTCTCTTGCAATCCTCCTGGATTTGGGGGATTGGGGTGCCTTGCATGCCCCACAGGGGCAACGCCCCCCTCAACCATGAACCATTCCCAAGCCCTGGAGCTCCCACTCCTGTGCCCATTCCTGCCTCTGCACCTGCCAGGAACTTGCAGAGAAACCACAGCACTTGTGTGCAGGGCTGCAAACACCTTCCCACCCTTCCACCAGTTGCCCAAAACAAGCCTGCTAATGCTAATCTACCCCCTCACTTGCAGCTCAACAGCTTTTCTTCTTAAGCCCCTGATAATGGTTTTACTAAAATCCCCTTTTGATGGAAAAAAATCCCAGCTGGACATTTCAGGCCTCAGCACAATGTACAAGGCTGCAGGTCCCTTTCCCTACCTCACAAAGGCCTCTAATCAAGTGGAAAATGTGCTGGAGGCCAGAGGTTTGGGTCTGCAATTATTTTTTAAGGGATTACTAGAGAAGAATAGGGGGCAGCAAGGATTCCCCCCTCCCCGGCTTTGTTTTCCATTTGGTCCTGCTTTTAGACATATGGAACCAGGAGCTGCGTCCAATTCCCTAAGCACGAGAGCCTCACGTCTCCCTTCCCTGGTGGAACAGTGTCATCTCTGAACGCCATCACTTCAAAAAGATTTAGAGAGTTTGGAAGCAATATGCAGGTCCTATTCTGACCCCATTTAAGCCCTTCTTTATAAAGCCACCATCGAACAGGATCTCGTGTGTGAGGAGAGCACTCATTCATTAACCTCTAACCCCCTCTCTGTATACAGAGGGGAGAGTTCACACCGTGTCCATACACTGCTAAGACTGGGAGCATTCACTAGGGCTTCCCAGGCTTTGGAGGGCAAGAGGTCATGTTCCCAATCTTGCCAGATATCCTTCTTATTTATACATTGACCCTTCCCCTCAGCACAGAGCCCTAATGCAAACTGTGGATAAAAATATAAAAAACCCTAACCATTCTGAGTAGCCTATTTGAAAATGTGCACTCTGGAAGGGGGTTTTTCTTCTCTGCATATTGTCATCTATCCATAAATGCTCATTAAGGACTAATTGATAAATGGACGTTTCAGTTTGGCCCCAAATTCTCATCATTCTGTTTCAGCACAGAGGGACTGCTCATCCTTCTCAACCGAGCTGGTTAGTGATGTATGCAAATAGCCAGTAAAAAGGAAATGATTACGAATTCCTAAACTCATTCTGGGATGATCAAGGATTAGGCTGTTCAGCTCGCAAAGCTAGAAGTCAGCACATATGGCAAAATAAATGCCAGGCCGAGTAACAATTTTCAGGTCCTCTTCAAAATCCCTAAAACACCTTTGGTCAAAACCAAACAAACCCCCGAAAACCCAACTGTGGTCTGTTTTGGTCAGTATAAATGCCTTCTCGATTTATTTCGCCTTACTGATTTTTCAGTTTTCCCGCAGAAGAACCCAAACCAGTGAGAATCAGAGGGATAAAAGCACAGGTTTTACACTGAACACGTTACATTTACTGCTTCCCGTTAACACCGTCCTCAGATTCCGCACTGGCCGACACACTTCTGCTTCCCGTTAACACCGTCCTCAGATTCCGCACTGGCCGACACACTTCTTTTCGTGGACGTTGCAGGAGGAGGGGGCCACAGAGTTTCCCTAATGACAGCAAGTAAGGGTGGCCCCTCTGGGGTCCTCTCTCCAAATAATGACAGACAGGCTTGCTGAATCACTTCTGTTGGATATCAAAATGTTGTGGCAGCTTTCTCCGGCAGTAAATAATCTTCGGCCTACTTTAGATGAAGATGAACTTGTTTAGCAAGGTGAAGTGGTACATTCAAGGGCACTGGCGGGGACGGTGGACTAGCTCTACAGGGGACCTGACTCCTTAAATCAGGAGCAAACCACGAGTGAAGTGCACCTGACAGGGAGAGTCATTCCGAATCTTCCTCTCCCAGATACACTTGCCGAATCATTACCCAGAACGCCTGTTTGCTTCTTTCCTTGGCTTACAGCATTATTTTATTTTGTTTTATTTTTATTTATTTATTTAATTTTTTTTAAAGAGGGAGGGGGGAGTGACAGAGAGAATCTTAAGCAGGCTCTATGCCCTGCGCAGAGCCTGACGTGGGGCTCGATCCTACGATCCTGAGATCACGACCTGAGCTGATATCAAGAGCCAGATGCTTAACCGACTGAGCCACCCAGGCGCCCCAATGTTAGTTTAATAATCATCATTATTCTTATACTTCTCCACTCTTTTAACATCCTGTATCCAACAAAGTGTCAGTTGTTTTAGAAGTTGTTCTTCCTACCAAAACCAGTGTGGGGGATAGTAAAACAGCAATTTGAAACAACGATGATGACAATGTATCTCGGATTTTTCAGGGGCTGAAGATTTTAGTCCATTGGGATGTGAACATCTTCCACACTCTCATTAGGTCAGAAAGGGGTACAACCTAAGACCAACTTTCTTAGTTTTCCACTCAAAAAACAAGATTACCCTAATTAGAATTAAGAAGTACAAAGTATGGGCTTTTAAATTAAGGAAAAGAAAATTTTGTTGAAGGCCTAAAGAGAGAAGGAAATGACATCTTGAGGTTGAAATGTTATCGGTCCAGAGTTCGTGTCTAGCTGGCATTCCTAAAATCGCTGGGATGTGCCCTTGAATCCATGGAGAAGAGAGGCCATGTTCCCCTGACGGTTCCAGGCAGGGTGACCTAAAGGGAGGAAGGGAGGCTTCCTTCTCTGCAGTATCTTCCCTAGCTCCTTCTCTCACGCTCCTATTAGCTGAGGTTGACACCTGACTCCTGCTCAGCTCACCTGTGTTTTATTGCTTCGTATTTCTGAAATTCTCCCTCTTTGCTCATTTTCCATTATTATGGGCACTCTTACTATCTGGCTCAGCCAGCTCCCTACAATCTCGACTCAGCAACCACAGTCCTAACCTGGGATCGCTGTGCTCTGACTCTGGCTTCCCCTGCCTGCCCTGCTCTGCCTGCTCCAGCACCCCCAACAGCTGTGGAACTCCCCAGAACCATCCAGACTGGTAGAGGCAATCTCTGCACCGCAGTTTTAAGTATTATTTTTTACTAAAGTATGCCCCCTAGTTAAGGCTGTTCTTCAAGGGGATACATCAATCCTTATCTCAAAAAATCCTTATTTTAAAAAATCATCCAGAATAGAAACATTTGGACAAGTCACCCTTCGGTCCCTCGTCTGATGCCATTTCCCTCCCCTGAGACGTCCCAGGGGACAGAGTGGGCTGCATCCTTCTGGATCCAACTCTGGCTTTCAGAGTTGCCAACCCCAGCAAGGTGACAAATGCCCCAAATTTGGATCTGATAGAGAATCTTATCCTTGATTTGTGTAACACCTTGAACTTAACCTTTTGCCAGCATAGGTTAAGCCCGCAAAGGGTCTCGGTAATCAGGCAATATTAAGAATATCTCTCCCCTGGGCGCCTGGGTGGCTCAGTGGGTTAAGCCGCTGCCTTCGGCTCAGGTCATGATCTCAGGGTCCTGGGATCGAGTCCCGCATCGGGCTCTCTGCTCAGCAGGGAGCCTGCTTCTCTCTCTCTCTCTCTGCCTGCCTCTCTATCTACTTGTGATGTCTCTCTGTCAAATAAATAAATAAAATCTTTAAAAAAAAAAAAAAAAAAAAAAGAATATCTCTCCCCTGGTCTCCTGCTTAAGAATCTCTTAGAAAGTTCCTCTCTGGGAACTATTACGAGTTTATCTACATAGTGCTGACAGACAAGTGGCAGGACTGATAAGGCTGGTGCGTGGCTTTATCAGTTACAGAGCTAAAACTTCTTAAAGAGCCTATAAAAATGCTAACAAATATTCCTTCTGACCAACCACGTAAGAGTCGTTCACAATCACAAGATCCTGCTGGTTTATGGGGATTAATTGCTAACTAATGGTTAAAATGCTAGAATTTATGAATGACTTTTCAAAAAATACAAATTAGTGTGGACTCAAGGCTATCTTTCGCTTAGTAAATATTTATCTGGCAGCTACCACTGGCCAGCATCCCGCACCCCGGCCTCAGGGTACAGAGTCACGTCTTACACCCGCTTGTACGGAGGTCTGCTTTCTTGAGTGGGAGAGAAAGAAGCGGAGTTTCACTGGGAACTGCTCCCAACCCACAGCCTGATTTATCTGGGCCGCAGCCTGTAATCTGGATATGCCCATGGGAGTGTGCTTCATGTGTGTTTTAGGAAAAAGGAAAAAAAAAAAAAAATAGAAAGGAAGAAAGAAAGTTGGGGGTTGCTGCTCTAAGAGTTCTTAGTGCAGGAAGAACCAGGCAGTGGCAGATAAGGAGGTTGAACTGAGGTTTGTGGACAGACGACACTGAATTCCTTCCAGCCTCCCCAGAGAGTGACTGCCTGGTCCCAGTCCCCACCGGAACTGCTCTCCTCCCGGTCTCTCCCCCAACCTCCTGGAAGCGGCCCTCCGTGTCAGTTTCAACTTGATTTCCCTGGGACAAAAATACTGAGTGAGGGGCTCCAGGAGCCCCAGTGGCCTCCACTACCCTCCTTCTCCCCCACTAGTCTCTGGGACTGCCCCCTGACCTTCCGCTCAGGTCAGCTAAGCCTGCCTGGGCTTTATTAGCACAAGCTAAAAAGTCTCCAAGGGAGGCCAAGCCAAACCAGGTCCTTGATTTAAATGACTATTTGAATTACTCTCTGCTTCATCTCCAGTAATTTTGTTTTATTAGAAAAAGGGTTTGTGAGAAGAAAGGAAATATTTAAGGTTTCCTCCTGCTGTTCAGAGCTAGTTAAATGTAAACAGAAAAAACCTGTTGGGCTGTGTGGAGGCTCTGTGTGCAGTCTGTCATGTGCACCTCAGTGTGGACACAAACACATGCCCACGGGCTCTGCAAGCAAGGGGACATTCCCCTGAGCTGCTCTCTTAGGATGGGACCTTCTCTCCGGGAAACTCCGTGAAGGGAGGAAGTCCAGAGTTCCTGCCCAACCTGTAAACCACTTTGTTTGTTTGTTTGTTTGTTTTTTAAGATTTCATTTATTTATTTGACATACAGAAAGCGAGGGCGCAAACACAAGGAGGGGGAGCAGCAGGCAGAGGGAGAAGCAGATACTTAACTGGCTGAGCCACCCAGGTGCCCTTATTTATTTATCCATTTATTTATTTATTATTTTAATATTTATTTATTTGAGAGAGAGTGAGGGCACGAGCAGGGAGAGGGACAGATAGAGAGGGCGAGAGAATCCTAAGCAGAGTCCCCACTGAGGGCAGAGCCCATTCCAGGACTTGATCCCACAACCCCAAGATCATGACCTAAGCCAAAATCAAGAGACAGACGGTCAACCAACTGAGCCACTCAGGCACCCCTCTTATTATTTTTATTTAAAAAAAATTTATTTGGGGGAGGGCAGGTGCCTGCGTGGCTCAGTCGGTTAAGCAGCTCCTGTCGGCTTGGGTCATGAACCCAGGGTCCCGGGATGCAATCCCGCCTCAGGCTCCCTGCTTGGCAGGGAGTCTGCTTCTCCCTCTACCCCTCCCTCCTGCTTGTGCTCTCTCTCTCTCTCTCTCTGTCATGCTCTCTCATGATCTCTCTCTCTCTCAAATAAATAAACAAATAATCTTAAAAAAAAAATTTTTTTAAGGGAATCTCCATGCCCAATGTGGGGCTTGAACTCACAACCAGAGATCAAGAGTTGCATGCTCTACTGGTTGAACCAGGCACCCCCCCAAACCTGCATACCATTCTGTAATAATTCCCCCAGATGGAAGCACAGACAGTTCTCCAAAGATACTGCCATGGAGACGGTCACCCTGTCTGTGCTCTTCCTCCAATGAGCTCATGAAAACTGACCGCACACCCTTCCCTCGCTGTGTTCCTGCTGACCAGCCATCAGGTGCCTCCGCGCGCTCCCACGACTGTCTGCTCCAGATGCAGACACAGAGCAGGGACAGCAGCCAAAACCAACTGCAGGAGCAAGGATCACACTGTGCCAGGTGGTGGGGGTGGTGTGCATGCATGTGTGTGTGTGCGTGTGTATGTGTGTGTGTGTGAGCTTCAGAGAGGGGCTTTTTGACGGCATAGAGGCTGTGAGTGCAGTACTCACACTGACCAGTGAAGAGGAGGGCTTTTTTCCCGGGGCCCCTGCACGGCAGTGTTAGCGTTTATCCAAAGCACCATAACCCCAGCCATGCAGAAAGGTCTGTACTTATGACTGGAAGATTCCAGGCCAGAGATAGGTAGATAGGAAGGTAGGTAGATAGATAGATAAAAAATACTTTCTTTTTGTTCAACTCATAATCAGCATCTCCTGAGAAACTGAAGTACTTTTATCTCAAAGCTGAATAACGAAACCCCAGTGAGCAAAGGATAAAGCTGTGGGGGGTCTTTATTTTTACTTTAATAGAAGTTTCTTCTCCCTTGGGGTGTTGCTTATCTGTCCATATATGTCCACAGAAAATATTATTCTTAGAGCCCAGAGTCTGTTCATGTTTGTTTGAACAGATTTGTAAGGGCAAATAAAGACCAGGAGAGGTACTTTTGATACTGTTGTGCTTAGAGGACGTGTTCAGATCTTTCCCGTCTAGTTCAGAAGCAATTTGTTTGTCATTACCAGCCAAAAAGTACTTTTGAAATACACTATTAAGTTCATCAAAGATGACTGCTGAAGAAGGCCCCTGGCTTTTCCAACGAATTCCTACGAAAACCTTTCTGATAGGCATAGTCACGCTCACTTAGGACTAAAATGGTCACCAGGACCCCAGGGGCTGTGATCAGATCATGTCTGAATTAAGGTAGGATCCTACTGGCCACGTCCCCAGAGTTCTCTGCCCACATCCAACCACGAAACCATCCACGTGGCAGGACTGCAAAGCTTCCTGCAGCTTATTACCACGGACGCTCTCGGATGGGACCTCTGAGGTTCTGAGGTTCTGAGTTTTGGGTGCCTCTGAAGAAGGTTCTTTTCTTTTTCTTTTAAAGATTTTATTTTGAGACAGAGAGCAAGAGCAAGCACAGGAGTGGAGGGGGAGGGGCAGAGGGAGGGGAGAAGCAGACTCCCTGCTGAGCAAGGAATCCCACACAGGGCTCGATCCCAAGACCCTGAGATCCTGCCCTGTGCTGACCGCAGACACCTAACCGACTGAGCCACCCAGGTGCCCCACAGAAGAAGCTTCTGAAGACTCGTTGGGCTGATTAGGTGGAGTGGCCCTCATTAGCTCCCAGCAGACTCGCTGCGCCTGCCTCCCAAGGCCCTCTTCGGCCACCAGCCTTAATTTGTTCCTGCTTCTCATTCACACCACTGTTTCTTCAGGTGTGGTCTCAGGATGACCTGTGAAGAATCATCTGGGTGCTTGCCAAAATTGCATTTTTTTAGGGGGAGGGGTTTGCAAACTCTCTACTCTATCCCAGAGATTTCTACCTAAAGCTGTAATCTGGCCATAGTGTTACCCTGCTTAGAAACCTCCACTAGCTTCCTGTTGCTTAAAGATCAAGTCCCAATTCCTCACTATAAAACCACAAGCCTTCAGGGTCTCCAGGGACTCCCTGAGACCCGTCTCCTGCCAGGCCTCCTCCTTCCAAGTCCCAGCCTCTTCTGCTGATTGCAGGCAACCTTTTCACTCCTTTGTGCCCTTACCTATTTTGTACCCCCAGGCCTACACTGTGCTTCCCTCCCAGCTTGATTGGAGAACTCTTCTTCACCCTTCAAGGCCTGCCTCAAATGAACTCTGTAGAGCCTTCCATTACTTCCTCCTGTGTGTCCCCACACCACATTGTATGAGGCTCCGGTCTTAGCGCGTCTGGCTCTGTCTGGCCTCACTCCCTCTGGCTAGAAGGATCTCCAAGTCGTGGGTGGGGTGGTTGGGATTCAATTGACAGGGACGAAAGTATGTGTTGAGCTTCTACTAGCTGCCTGGCTCTGACATGGGCTGAGAACACAGCAACGAACCAAGCTTGGTACCAGTCTCACAAACTTACAGCCTTGTGCGGAAAAGAAACAATTAGTAAGTAATTACCATAATGGGGGATGAAAGTTTTGATAGGAAAAGTACCTGGACCTTTTTTTGGGTGAGGGACCCAAATCAAAAGGACCTGGCCTGGCCTAGGAGTCAGAGACTGCCTCCCAGACAAAGCCAGGACTTACCTTTGCTATCCTAGCAAAGTTCCAAACACATTTTCTTAAGTGTCACTTGAATGTAGATGATCCTGAAATAGTCCAGACCTCTGGACCCACAAGCCTGACTATGAGACATTTCTACTCAGCAGACATCTCAACCCGGCGCTTCTAAAACTAAACATCTTCTTTCCAGACCTACTCGACCTGCCCAACTAATCTATAGCCTCTATAAAAGGCACCCCCTGGTCGGCCAAACAATAAGCCTGGGTAATTATGTATGATTCCTCGCCCTCTCTTACTAAACCCTGTGACCCATCAGAGCATCCCAGCCTGTCAGTCCTACTTTCTAGATCCCACATTTTTGTCCCTCTACCCCCCACCTCTGCCCTCAATAAATCTTTCTCAGTTTAACTTTGACCCAGTTTCCAACAGTGATTTTTCTAATGCACAAATCTGATTCTATCCCTTCCTCCCTCAGTCACAATTCTCCAATGACCCTTGCCTACAGGTTAAAATCCAAACTCTGTCACACACCCTCCATGACCCTTGGTGACCTGGCCCCCACCTTTCCTCTCCACTGTCTCCTGTCCCCAACCCATGTATGCCAGCATCCCTGTGTCCCTGAGGTAGTGGCTCTTCTAACCTCTTATGCACTGCAGCCCTCCTCTGGGAAGGAGCAGGACCCCTGGATTTGGTGGTCGAGTGCAGGGGACTTTTTTTTTTAAAGATTTTATTTATTTATTTGAGAGAGAGAGAGAGAACAAGCACAAGTAGGGGAAGCTGCAGAGGGAGAGAGAGAAACAGGCTCCCTACTGCGCTGGGACCCTGACATGGGGCTCGATCTCAGGACCCTGGGACCATGACCTGAGCCAAAGGCAGACACTCAACCAACTGAGCCACCCTAGCACCACAGGGACTTTTTGAAGACAAGCTGAGACTTAAGGACAGTTCACAGTGCCTGGTGTCAAAAAAGCCAAAAGTATAAGGAATACTGTTTTCATCAGATGAAATGTTCCGGAATTTTAAAAGACACATTAATGTTCCTGCATCTGATTTCAAAGGAGTAGGAGGAAACTTCTTGGGATAAAGAAAAGCTCTGTGTATCTTAACTATGGTGATGATTTCATGTGGTATACAGCTTATTGTATACTTTAAATGAGGGCAATTTGTTGTACATTAATTATATCTTACCATTAGAGTTGTTATAAAAAATGTTCCCTCCATCAAAACTACCTTTTGCATGAATTGACATAGTATTGCCTAAAACGCTTGATCCCAGGGCACCAAGGTCGCTCAGTTGGTTAGGGGTCTGATTTCTGCTCAGGTCATGATCTCAGGGTCCTGGGATCGAGGCCCACATCAAGCTCTGCCCTCAGTACAGAGTCTGCTTGGGATTCTTTCTGTCTCCGTCAGCCCCTCTCCCTGCTCATGTTCTCTCTCAAATAAATGAATGAAGTCTTGAAAAAAAAGTCTTCATTGAGTTAATAAGATAAAATAAAATGCTCTATCTCTGCCTACCTTCCTATAAAAAAAATCTTCCTTTTGTCTTCACTACTTCATGAAGTCTTTCATGACTCCCCCAGGCAAATGTGGGTGTCATTTCTCTTGTCCCCCGCAGTTTTAGTCATCCCTCCCCATCCTTGATGGTGAGGTCTCTGAAACCCCTGTGGCAGAAGAATTTCCAGCTATGGAACCTAAAACTTTGTAGAAATGCCAGGCTCAGGGTGGCGAGGTCTCAAGGGACCACAGTACAGGAACGGTCTTCACGTTGGTGAGCCCTCCACTCAGGGAAGCGCCTGGAGCATAGCAGGTGTTGAGTAAGTATCTGAGAAACCAGTGCAGTGGAAGGTAATATTTTGCACACGAGGCACTTGTGCTTCCGACTAGAAGGAGGCAGACGAAGTTCTTAGCAATGACAACAAACGGAATAGGGACTATCTTGCACAAACCTTGCAAGGGAGAAATCTACAAAAAGCCCAGACTTATTAATGAGTCATTCTTTGATAACTGCTGTGTCCCTATCTCAAGGTAACCATTTCAAAGTCAAAGCAACAACACGGATGATTAGACTATTGCAAGTATCTTTTTTAAAACATTCCTTCGGTTTATGAAATTGAGGAGCTACGTTGTTAAGCTTTGCTGATTAAAAAAGCAATTGTCTCACAACTACTGCCATACAAAAGCACGCTTTGGGAATACACACAAGTCTATCCAAAATCTAAATAGTCACAAGATTCAACAGCAGTGATTGAAGGATTGCTCAGGCAAATGACCATAGCAATGACTGATTATTACTATTATTATTATTTTATTTTTCAAAAGATTTTATTTATTTATTTGAGAGAGAGAGAGAGTGAGAGAGCATGAGAGGGGAGGTCAGAGGGAGAAGCAGACTCCCCATGGAGCTGGGAGCCTGATGTGGGACTTGATCCCAGGACTCTGGGATCATGACCTGAGCCAAAGGCAGTTGCTTAACCAACTGAGCCACCCAGGTGCCCCTATTATCATTATTTTAAAAGATTTTATTTATTTATTTGAGAGATGAGTGAGCGAGAGAGCACAAGCAGAGGGAGTTGCAGGCAGAGGGAGAGAGAGAAGCAGACTTCCCGCTGAGCAGGGAGAGGGAGCCTGACGTGGGGCTCGATCCCAGGATCCAGGGATCATGACCTGAGCCTAAGGCTAACGCCTAACCGGCTGAGCCACCGAGGCGCCCCCAGCAATGGCCGATGATTCGTCATAAACAAATGCCACACGGAATGAGGACTGTTGACAGCAATGGCGTATTAATTTGCCTCAGTCTCACAGGGATCTCTCTCTGAAGATTCAGCAGACGAGAAGAGGAGCAGCTGTGGTGACACTGGGTCTGCACTTGGCCTTCGTGACACTACTCGCCCCGACCCCGCATTACTACAACTGCTGGGAGACCACCAAAGGGGTAAACGTCAAGAGAGACAACAAAGAATTAATACCATGTGGTCTCCATGGCCATCCTCCCAAGATTTATTGAATATTTCATGTATGGTCAGACTAAAATAGGTAAAATAGTCAAGAACCTTGGGTCCTGTTCTGCTCTGCTCATTTAATCCCTGGCTTAGCTTGACTGGCCTTCCCTTGCCAGTCCTTGTAAAACCAGACAAAATACTATATACATAATCCTTGACATTAGAGTCAGGGAAGACTATAGGGAATCACCAAGAGTGAAATGCGGTGCGATGCAGCAACGACACATTGCAGGGGCACCTGAGTGGCTCAGCTGGTTAAGCGTCTGCTTTGGGTTCATGATCTTAGGGTCCTGGGATCGAGTCCCGCATCTGGCTCCCTCCTCTCATGCTCACAAGTCTTAAAAAAAAAAGACACATCTCAGGTCTAGACTATGCAGCCGGCCCCCCTGCCAACGCCCCTCCACTCCACCACTCCAGGGCACAAGAGCCCACCTTTTAACTGGAGATTTCGTAGCAAAGCCCTCTTTGCCCATCCTGTTGGGAAGTAAGCACTGGGAAGTCAGGCTCCCTGGGATGGCCCTCAGCCAATGACCGACAGCAGCTGGTGACCATTCCAGCACTCCATGCTGGCTGTGTTCTCCAGAGGGCTCAACCTCAAAGGCCTCCAATGGTAACCAGCTCATCAGTCCACCTGTTACTGGCCACCTTCCTTTCCCCACCTCATTCTCCCACTCCCTGACCAGTGGTTCCCTCACCATGCAAATAATCTACACAAATCACCACCACCTTTCCTCAACTTAGAAAGAGAAAGGAAGAGGAGATAAAGGATAAGGCAAGATGAAGAGACAGGATGAGTTCAGGCTATCTCACTGCTTCAACTTACTGACACAGTTTCCATAAATACGTACACTCGGGCACAGAAAGCCAACACTGATTCTGTTCGCACGTACAAAGATGTGCCCATGTCTTCCTTTCCTGTTCGATAGTTCTGCAAGAATTATACTGTGTTCTTTACTCCTCATCCTTATGAAGCTGTTTTGAAGATTATTATGATTATATATTAAAGGTAGTTTCTAGATCGTTCTTTTTAAAAATATTTTATTTATTTATTAGAGGGAGAGGGAGAGAGACTGTGCACAGAGGGAGAGTGAGAAGAAGAAGCAGGCTTCCTGCTGATCAGGGAGGCCGACTCAGGACTCGATCCCTGGACCCTGAGCCAAAGGCAGATGTTTAACTGACGGAGCCATCCGGGCATCCCTATTCTAGGTTATTCTTAATGTCTAGGGCTATACTTTGTATTGCCCAGCGCAAAGTGACCTCACAGAAGCATGCTTTTAATTATATATACATGTATGTGTTTATATATACGTGCATATGTATATGTGTGTATGTATATATACATAATACAATGATAAATACAATGATTTCATATAGCTCTGAGAGAACAAGGAAAGGTTACACGGTGATGGCAGGACACATAAGGGATTCACAATGCCCCACAGCAAAGGCATCTGGATGGCCTGCCTAGTAATTCCCCACCGAGATATAAGAATGTCTCCATTTTTCTTTCCCTGTTCCTTCCCTGAAACACTTTCAGTCACGTGACAAATCATTCTCATTCATTAACACTGTTTCCTGAGTGCCCATATGTGAAAGAATCCCACTGTGCATTTCGCAGTTGCAAGTGCCTTCCCCATGGACCGTTTGTTTGTTTTTTAAAGATTTTATTTATTTATTTGACAGAGAGAGATCACAAGTAGGCAGAGAGGCAGGCAGAGAGGAAGGGAGGAAGCAGACTCCCCGCTGAGCAGAGAGCCCAATGCAGGACTCGATCCCAGGACCCTGGGATCATGACCCGAGCCAAAGGCAGGGGCTTTAACCCACTGAGCCACCCAGGTGCCCCTGGACTGCTTGTTTTAATGGAAACTATAGAATATGTATGTCTTCCTCTCACATATTTCGTTTGCGTTCGTTGTTGTTTCCTGTTTTTCTCTCTTCTCTCTCTCTGGTCCAGAGGAACAATTTCCTGGTTTATAATCTAAGCTGGATCATTTCACTTCCGTGAGTTGGGGAATCTTTCAGGGACATTTGAGAGGACTGGGCATAGGGGTGGAAGGAAGCGGAGTCAAGGCAAATGGAACAGCTGGGCAGTGATGGCTGCCCCTCGTCAGCATGGAGGAAGGTTCCCGGGGGCAGGTCATCACAAGCAGGGGTCAAGGAAAAATCATTGTGGGGGTGGTGCAGAAAGAGGCCAAGTGGATAACAAGAAACAATTGTCCCATCATCACTCCTCACACTGCCTTTTCTCAAATTACCTTGTCAGCTTGATGGGACCCAATTCTCCTGGTGCCCATGTCAGAGCCACAGAGACCGACTTCTGTGGTATGCAGCTTCGGAAGTCCAAAGAGATAGAACCTCATTTTCTCTTCCAAAGCTCTGTATTGGTCCTGCCCTCGTCCAGCCAGGATGGTCTAGTTGTTAGAGAACTCTGTCTCTTCTGATTGTTCTAGAAACTGCTGCCTATGCCTTTTCCAAGGACACTGATAAGAACCCTCTCTCTGCTGCCCAAAAGGACCTGGATTCTAGTAGAAGGCTCCCAAGGCATTTGCTTGCCTACATGCCGAACCTGGCTGACTCACAGTTTGGTGCAGAGACCTTTCCTAAGAACATGAGCACCATCCCGAGGTGCAGACAATTTGACAGGTAGACCTTATAGTGCATCACAAAGATACAGAGATGGTGATGATCTAGTCCAGTGGTTTTAAACTTTTTTTCTTTAAGAGCTAGAACTCTGCTTTTCTACTAAAATCACATATTGAAGCACAAAAAATAAAGACATTTCTGCAGGTGGAACTTGGAGAGGGAAAGGATCTCCACACTAGCTCCTTGGTATGAATTGTCTCAAAAACGTCCTGACCAGCCCGGCCCATTCATCTTACAGGCAATGGAACGGGCACACAGAGAAGTCAGGTAAAATGCCCTGGGTTCCAGAGCTAGGGGCCAATCTACTTCCCGGATGCTTAATTTCTTGCTTTTTCTACTACAGCATTTTGTCTCAGACAATCTATCCCGAGCCTACGGAACTACACGTGGCAATACTTAGCCACAAAAATTACTGACTTAATACTTTCATTAAAGACTCACTCCTGTTCACATCCTGAGGATGAGAAGTTTGGGGTTCTTTGTACCACATTAACTCCAAGTGGTAATTCTGAATTCCTTCTTGGCAGAAGTAATATAGGTCAGATTCTATTGAACACATATCACTACAATAAAACAAAATTAGAATCCAGCTCATAGTCTGCAAACTCCAGTAAGACTTAATCAGCCAGAGTTTAGTGCTGTACTACCAAAGAATTTGGATACTGTTTTCAATTTTACTGTAAAAAGACTGTCTATTAGGGGTGCCTGGGTGGCTCAGTTTGTTAGGCATCTGACTCTAAATTTCTGTTCAGGTTACAATCTCAGGGTTGTGAGATTGAGCCCCACATCGGGCTCTGCGTGGAGCAGGGAGCCTGCTTGGAATTGTCTCTTTCTCTCCCTCTGCCCCTCTCCCTGCTTGCTTGTTCGCTCTCTCTAAATAAATAAATAAAATTGGTTAAAAAAAACACATTTTGTATATGTATTTATATATATTGGCCTCATGGCAATAGATCTGATAATTCAGACAGCCAATGGCTTCCAAGTCCCTCACCCTACAGCGGCCGCCTATTAACACAACCTGACACGGGAACACCAATCCCCGAGATCCCCTCACGTCAATCGGTTTCCCCAGGTGTCAGGCAATTTGCTACCCTCGAGCAAAGAACCGCCAGCGCTCCCAGGCCCACCCGTGACCTCATGGGACACCTCTGGGAGTGGGCTCTCCATCCCGGCCTCCGCCTTGGTTATTTACAAGACTAGAGTCCTTAAAGTGATTATGTTCAAGGCCCTTTAAAAGACATAAAGAGAAGTTCAGAATTTGAAACAAATATAGGTACTGGAAAAACGCAGGGACAGGGCAGAACCAGGCTTGGAAGGAGAAGGAGGGGGGCCAGCAGAGTGGGAGGCTGGGCCTTCCCCGAAAGACCCTGCGAGCGCAGCCCCCCCTTACTCACTCCTGCGCCCCTGAGGCTGGGTGGGGGAGGGTGAGCTCACAGTCCCAGAAAGGACTGGTCTCCGAAGTGATGAAAAAGGAGGTCACAAGGAACGAGGAAATTGTCGACATGGAGAATAGATTCAAGGCCAAGATCCAAGTAAAACATCAAATTGGAAAGAAAAAAATAACAGAAACATTTCAGATGACAAAGCTGAAACTGTCTCTGGGATGTGGCCACTTAGGTTTCCCTCTCCTGCCGGGCCGCTCGGATCCGAGCCCTGCCATTTCCAGACACGGAGTCTCTGACACGCGATGCCTCCGGTACAGACGGAACCCCCTTGCTGCGCAAGTGATCTGGGCGGGGACAGGGTGTGTGGGGCCCGCTCGCACCCTCTACTCGGGTTTCCCAGCCATCAGCTCCTATTTGAAACCCGGTATTAGAATAGTTCATGCTGGGACACTCTCTGAACTCTCCTTGCCCTGGTGCTGGCACTTCTGCCCTACAAAGGGAGCGGGATTCTAAAAGCATGTTTTAAAAAGCCAGGGAAAGAGGACGACACACATGTAAAAGCCTTTGATAGCTCTGGGTCACGCTCACAGCTATGTTATGTTCCGTAACATACACAATAAAACTCTCGGTGGGCCGACCTTTCCTATTACCTCATGGGGCAGCAAGGCTGAGTTAGAGCTGAGAACTGAGCTGAGCTTTCTAACCATCGGAGGCTTTTAAATATCTTTGCAGTAGGTATTGTTTGGCGGTGACTTAGAGCTTCTGAAGAGAGCTGAGCACTGAAGACAGAGCTGGGGTTTAAAATTCAGTCATGTCCATTATTGGCTGCACGACCCTGAACAGGTTCTCTAACCTCTGGCCCTCAGTTTCCTCATCTGTAAAATGGGAGTATTAAACCTACTTCACAGGGTTGTAGCTGAGATCGGTGAAATGAGATGATGTATGCAAAGCATCTACTACAGGGGCTGGTACGTGGTAGATGCTTTGTGCACCCAACCAGTATTAACCAGTATTAAATGAGCACCTGCCTATTTGCCAGGCATTACGCCAGAATGAGCAAAGACAGACTGGTAGCCGTCCTCTTGGAGCTTCTGGGATGGCCACTAGTCTGTGACTCAATTCGAATGACTAGTCTGGACTGACATACCGTGATGGGAGCACATGGGTTACACAGCTAAGAGAGGTAGAGACACTCTTCCTCAGCTGCTTCAGTCTGACTGAGAAGGTAAGAGAACCAACTGCTGGCTGGCTCCACTACTGACTATGCTGACCACGGGCAAGTCCTACAACAACCCTGGAGCTCAGTTTCCCTGGACACGTAAGAAGGAGGTCAGAATGGATTGGTGGTTCTCAAACTTGACTGGGTCCTAGAATCTCCCGGAGGAGCTTTTGCAAGTATAGATTCCAGTCTCCACCCCCACCTGTTGGTCAGAATCTCGGAGTGTGGGGCTCAGGCATCCGTCATGGTTTTCAGGATGCCCCAAAGTGGTCAAATGCAGAAATCTTGGTCTTGGCCCATTTGTAAGGTGGTTTCTAACAGGAGTAAGGTCCATGATACACGACTGTCACATGAAGGTGATGCTAACAGTGCCACAGAGGAGGCACCGGCAGAGCACTACCAGGGTGAGGAGAAGGCAGACATCAGTGGGGCGGTGGCAGCATGGACGTGAACTTGACACGGCCCTGAGCTGAGGGCTAGAATTGGAACTGGAGGGGGCCGGGAGAGGAAACAGCATGGAGAACAGAAGCCAAACATTGGGCCAGAGGACAAAGTCCTTGGATGGGAATGATGTCACAGAGGTTGGAAGACTGAGACCAGCTCAATATTTCATTCATTCATCCATTCATTCATTCACTTATCCATGCATCCATCCATTCATTCATTCATGTGACCTCATTTGGAAATAGGGTCTTTACAGAGGTAATCAAGTTAAAGTGAGGTCATTAGGGTGGGCCCCAATCCAATATGACCAGTATGCTTATAAAAAGGGGAAAGTTAGGGGCACCTGGGTGGCTCAGTTGGTTAAGGGTCTGCCTTCTCTTCAAGTCATGATCCCAGCCTCCTGGGATCAAGGCCGCGACGCTCCCTGCTCAGCGGGGGGCCTGCTTCTCCCTCTTCCTCTGCCCCACCCTTGCTCATGTACATGTTCTCCTGCTTACTCTCCCTCTCAAATAAATAAAATCCTTCAAAGAAAAGGGGGAAACTCAGACAGAGAGAGGCATGCACGGAGAGAAGACTGTGTGCAGAGACACAGGGGGACGGCCATGTGAAGATGGAGGACTGTGTCTACAGGCCAGGAGCGTGTCTACAGGCTGAGGATGCCAAGATGGCCGCTAAGCCACCAGCAGCCGGGAGGGAGGCATAGAACAGATTCTCCCTCCCAGGGCTCAGAAGGACCAGGGCTGCTGATGCCTGGATTTCAGACTTGTGGCTTGGAGAACCGTGAGACGATAAATTTCTGCTGTTTTAAGCCACCTATCCTGTGGCACTTGTTCCTGCAGCCCTAGGAAATGAATATGTGACAGACAGCTAAGGAAACGGAGGCCAGAGAACTGCTAGAGACTGTGGATTAGAGGCTTGGCGATTCATTTTCTGAACTATTGCACGAACCCGCTGATTATGTGTTGAGAATGGTGCCTGGCACCTGTCACTCAGTGTCATTCAGGAACAATAGAGATTTGCTGAGTAGTGAAGGAGGTGTTGGGGGTCAAGGAGGAGGACATCTTCCTGGGGAGGATGGGGGCACATGGGAAGAAACGTAGGTTTCACATCAGACACAGGAACTTCTCCGATAGAAATATCTAGATGCAGCCGGAGTGCAGAAGTGAAGCTCGGAAGAGAAGTCTGGGCAGAGATTAAGTTGTGGAAATCACTCTGATAGCAACAATAGGTTAGATGCAGTGAGAAACAGTCATGTAAGAAAAGAAAAGAGATGAAGGCAGACTTGATGTAAGTCAGGGTCTCAGAAAGTAACACAGAGAGAGGAGAGACCCAGGAGCCAGGAGAGGAGATGTCATGGGGGAGGCCCTAGCTACGACAGAAACGGAAAAAAAAGACATGGGCTTCGGTGTATTTCAAGCTATTTTCTTTTCATTTAACAATAGTTTTGTCCTGGTTTTCTTTTCTTTCTTTTTTTTTTTTTTAACATAAATGCATGGCCAGTTTTGAATGGTTTTCAATGGAGCCGCTTTCAAATTTCTTAAATTCAAGAAGAGTCCTGGGGGAAAAAACATGTTAGTGTTCATTTCTTGGGTGTTTCAATAGCAACTTCAACCTGAAAAGCTCAAAGAGTGTTGGATCAGGCAAATGATCGAGTAGCAAGTATGATGTCCCATATCAAAGATACGAAGGCTCAGACAAGGAAAGATCTGTAGCTCCTTCTACCCAGAACAACAAGTTCAAGGGAGATCAGAGCAGTTTCTGATTCTTGAGCAAATATTCAAATCCAAGCACCAGCCAGCTCACCATTTGTGCATTCTTTCAGCACATTACTGACCGATGCCCAGCACCAGGAGGGAGATGAATAAAATCACCAAGGAGCTTACAGTCCAGTGGGGAAGAGAATCACTGTCGGGTGTTAAAAACCTTAACTAGAGAAACTTTAAAAAACAATAATGTTCAACGATGGATGACCAGATAAACAAAATGTGGTACGTGCTCACGATGACACGTAGATGAACTCTGAAGACATGATGCTACGTTGAAATAAGCCAGACAGAATAACAATTATCGTGGAAGTCCACTTACATGAAGCACGCAGCATAGTCAAATTCACAGAGACAGACCGCAGAAGGGTGGTTGCCAGGGGCCAGACGGAGGGAGGAGAGGGGATTGGATTGAATGGGGAGAGTTTCATTTGGGGAAGACAGAAGAGTTCTGAGCACAGTTGCACAACAGCAGGAATATACTTCAACCCACAGAACCATACATTTGACCGTGGTACATTTTATGTTGTATATACATTAGCAATTTTGTTATTGTGTTTAAAAGAAGAAAACAACAACACAATAATGTCTGTGAACCTGCCAGGTAATTGAAGAAATTAAACGTCTTTTTCCCTGAGTCCCTATCAGAACTTATGGCTTCTTCAGCTCAGTGAATGGCCAAGTACTTATGCCCCCAGATACAAAGCTATGTTGAAAGGACAGTGTCCTCCTTTCCATTGCCCCCCTGGATAGCTAGCAGTACCCCTTGGATCAAAAGACACGTGGAGGTTTTTTAGACTGTGACCTCCAGTGTAACACGTCCTTACCCTGCACGATTAAAGGATCCTTGGAACTGACAGAACATTGAAGGGCGTCAGGCAATACTGCCCATCATCGGAGAGAGATAAGAACTCTCCCAGCTGGCTTCCTCCTTCCCACAGCCACAGAGGGGAGACTTCTGCCACGGCTCTCTCATAAAGGGACCAAATGCACACTGAAACCTGGGGTACTGTCATTTAATTTCAATGGCACCGTACCACTGGCATCAACTATAAAGATATGTCTTAACAGCTGGCATTCTTTTTTTCTAAGATTTATTTATTTATTTTAGAGCGAGAGAGAGAGAGAGAGTGCACACACATGAACAGAGGGTGGGGCAGAGGGGGAGAGAGAATCTCAAGCAGACGCCCGGCTGAGTGCAAAGCCTGAGACAAGACTTGATCCCACTACCCTGAGACCATGATTTGAGCTGAAACCAAGAGTCAGATGCACAACCAACAGAACCACCCAGGAGGCCCAAGAGCTGGCATTCTAGCTTTCTTTCTTTTTAAAGATCTTATTTATTTATTTGACAGAGAGAGATCACAAGTAGGCAGATAGGCAGGCAGAGAGAGAGAGGAGAAAGCAGGCTCCCTGCCAAGCAAAGAACCCGATGCGGGACTCGATCCCAGGACCCTGAGATCATGACCTGAGCTGAAGGCAGAGGCCTAACCCACTGAGCCACCCAGGTGCCCCTAGATTTCTTTATAATTCATGGAAAAGTTATGGAGACTGCCAAAATGACTGCCAAATACTAAGTCAATGTCAAAGTCAAGTAAAAAGCAGGTCTTAGCTGTTATTCCAGTACATACTACATGTTTTAGGGTTTTTTAAAATTACAAGTAATTAGTATTTTCAGACTTAAAGGTAACTTTTGGGTTTTACTTTATTACCTGTTTACTTTCAGAAGTGTTAGAAAATAAGAAATAGAACGAAATAACACTTAAAATTCTATCACCTAGACAGAGCTGCTATTAACATCTGGTGTAGCACCTTTTAGCTGGAAAATGTCCTCTATTCCTTTTTTTTTTCTTTTAATTTAATCCTTGATATGGGTATCTGCCATTCTCCCTCAGTACAAATGGCAAAGTGTGATGTAGAATAAAAGGTCAGGTGACTTTCCAAGCACCTCCCAGTCTGTCAGGAGGGAGGTCAGAATTAGAATTCAAATCTGACCCAGCCATCCAAGCCCTTCTGCCCCTGCGGAAACTATCTGGATGGTCAGAGTCATCCCCTACCACAGCCAGAGCCCCTGGCTAAAAATACACCCTCCTCTGAGATGGTTTCCGTTATTTGAATGTTTGAGAGCCAGCCAGAGCCTGGCCTGGGCATTAAGCGAACATCTGGGTGAGACACTGGCCGGAGAACTACCCAGCAGCTGGAGACCATATGGGCACGGAGCCTCCCCAGCTGGCAAGGCCGTCCTCCACCTCCCTCACCACCCTGCACTGCATGCTGGGCCTTCAAAGCCCTCCACCCTCTCTTTTGCCAGATCACAGCTCTTCTTTGCTCCTCTTCCCTACCTCACTCCCCCACTCTGTCCAGGAGAATAATTTCTTCTGCCTTCTTTGTTCCTTTTCCCTGCCACACCTCTACTGTCTTCCTTTGCCACTCTCCTGTACCTGTAAGAGGGTTTCCTCTCTTGCTTGCTGGTCTGATGCCTTCTTCCAAAGCCATTTGTCTCTGAAAGGCTCCCATGGATTTCCCATGCGCCTTCCTCTGATGGGTGAGCCTCACCACAGAAGGATCATTCATTTAACCAAGTTCACTAAGCTCTTGCCCGGGTCAAGCACCGTATGCTGCTACGGGCACAGCAGTGAATGTGAAGGGGTCTCTGCCCTCAAGGGTCCCAGTCTGGTGAAGGAACAAACGAAACCAAACTGTTAAAGGAATGTGCTAGATTGTGTGTTAGAGTTTGCGGGGACAAATCTGTTAGAATTTCTATAGCTTTGAGTAAAGCAACCTTGCCCGGGAGGTCTGGGAGGCATGAAAGGAGGGCCCCTCTGAAGGAATCTAGTGGTAAATGTGGTCGTCTGACGGGCTTGCAAGGTGCCAAGGGTGCCAAAGGACACTGCTAACGGTGGGGAAGGGAATGTACAAAGGCCCATGGGCAGGAAGGGCTTGGAACTCCACACTCAGGTGTGAGGATCCAGCTGCTCCTGGGTCCCCAGTAAAAGAGCTAAGAGCTCATCAGGTTCTGTAGCTAATTTCCATTTTATTCATGCAGTTGGGAAAGTTCAGAAAAGTTTCCCACAGGCCTCACGGCAGCATTCAAACTCTCGCAGAGTGCATTGTTAGAGGTTCATGGACACCCCCACAGTGGCCACGAGGCCATCACTGGAGTCCACTGTAGACGAGTAACCTCAGTGATGTCACACGCTCAGTCCATGTGAGTTTGTGTGTCTACTAAAGATGGCAATGGACCAGGGCAGTGACGTGCTGGGACAAGAGGGTTTCCCAGTCCCGTAAGTATGGGAAACACTCCCCCGCCTGGGGATTCACACTGCATATGAACACATTGAAGTTCTGTGGTCGGGGGAAACAAGCATGTTTAATTTGGTCAAAACCAGCATTTCCCAAACTTACTTAATCACACAGTTCTTTTTTTCTCCCCCCCCACCAAATATCTCTTAACCTCTAGGGAGGAATGCATGTGGGAAAGTGCCAGATGAGACGGTTTCCAGCCTGCCTTTCAGCCATTAACACCCACCGCAGTATGGCTTGAGAATAAGTCACTGGGCTGGAACTGGAGTAATTGAAATATAATTGGGCTTTATACACACTAACAGTCCTTCTAAGAAGATAATGGACAGGGAAGCGGGCGTGACTCTGTGAAAGGGCGAGATGCTGACGGGGAGGGGTCACGCAGGAGGCCCAGAGTGAGGACAGAAACAATGTGGAAAGCTTGAAAAAGTCCCAAGGGGAAAACAAACTGGTGGAAAGTCAAAGCCAGGAAAACCTCCATCAGAAGGGAAAAAAGGACCCAATCAGGAAAGTTTGAAAACGACTGAGGGTCCCCCAGAGATCCTTGGGGTGCCAAGAAAGGCCGAGAGAGGGCTCGGGGGCCTCCATGAGAACACTCTGCCTTGAAGTTAAGAGAAGTCATGTCCTCAGGGACCCTGGGCCCGGGAGAGGGAAGTAGACAAGAGTCCCGGAAGAAAGCACAGCATGACGGCAGGAAGGAGGGGAAGAATCTGGTAACCTCCATCCGAGAAGGGAGAAAACAGAAGGGCTAAGGAGTGCCCGGGACGAAAGGAACAGCAGCTGCCGCCAGCTGGAACCCATGCTCTCCAGGTGTGAACAGTCCCGGCTTCACCCCTTCCCTCCCAAGGCCTGGGGGACCTCGCTCCACTGCCCCCACTGGTCTCTAGAGCATCTTCTGCCCCTTCCCCACCCTCTTGCTCATTCTCCTTACCTCTGCTGCCCCCTCCAGTTACCCTCCGTTCCCGACCTTCGGTGCCCAACTTCTTAGTTACAGCTCCCTGGAGAGATTAGCCACCTCCAGTCCAGCCTTTCTAAAGGGAACCTGCCGCCACCCCCTCGATCCAGTCCTTAACTCGGTCACTCACATGAGTGCTCAGCCATGTTCCAGAAGCCAGGCCTCAAGTGGAGCAAGCCGCTGCTCGCGATGACGCAGGTGGCAAGTCTCGTCAATTCTGCCTCTGTGCCGCCTGAGCCCCATTGCAGCAGCCCCCGGATGTTCTCCGTCCTCAAACCATCACACACGGGCCCCTCTCCTCTGACCTCGCCCGGACGCCACTGGGAACACATCAGTAATGGATCACGGCACTCCTGCCCACCGAACCCATACATGGCCTCACGATCCTTCTTCACGAAGTCAACACGCTGAGGAAGCCGGCATTGGTGAACGGAAGTCTACACTCAGGATGACAGAGGCACACATTTTATCACAGTGAACAACTCTGCAATCGGAGGGCAAATGTCCATGCTCCCAGCCAAACACACTCCACCGTGGCAATGACGCAGTCGTCACACGACCGTTGCTGCCTCTGGAGGGCAGAACTCGGTCATCATTTTTATACTGTTGCTGAGTACTCTGCATTGCTGGTACTGCCCACGCAGAGTTTAACTGCCATTTTAAATGTCTCCTGCAAAACAATAAAGCTTTGTGGGACCTTAGAAAGATAGCCACAGGTAGGAAAAATTAAGTCAATTCCTACCAAGATATGCTGATTACAGGGCAAACAACGCACCTGGAGAGAGAAATGGATGAATCTCTTAGAACATCTGGAACATACAAAAGAAACTGCAAAGCAAGAGAGGCTGGCATCAGTTCCTGTGTTCCACAGGATTCTCTTAGAGGCATTGTATCGTAGGTTATTGGCAGGGTTAGTCTTTGCAACACGAGGTAAAAGTAGGGTATAAAACCAAAGGCATCTTAGAGTTGATAAGCTCTTGGTACATGTCAAGCTTAGCATCTCAGTACCTTTTCGTGGAGTGCCTGGGCCAAAAGAAATACCCAATAACAGGGGACATCTAGGTGGCTGTGTGGGTTAAGCCTATGCTCAGGTCATGATCTCGGGGTCCTGAGATAAAGCCCCCGAGCCCTGCAGTGGGCTTCCAGCTCAGCAGAGGGTCTGCTTCAGAGTTTCTCTCTTCTCCTTTGCCCCTCCCCCACTCGTGCTCACACACGCGCTCTCTCTCTCTCTCTCAAATAAATAAAATCTTTTTTCCCCCATTTTATTTATTTTTTCAGCGTAATAGTATTCATTCTTTTTGCACAACACCCAGTGCTCCATGCAAAATGTGCCCTCCCCATTACCCACCACCTGTTCCCCCAACCTCCCACCCCTGACCCTTCAAAACCCTCAGGTAAATAAAATCTTTTTTTCAAAAAAAGAAAAGAAATACCTAATAGCACCTTTTCTTAAGTGTTTACCAAAGATTTTTTTTTTTTTTAGATTTTATTTATTTATTTGACAGAGAGAGATCACAAGTAGGCAAAGAGGCAGGCAGAGAGAGAGGAGGAAGCAGGCTCCCTGCGGAGCAGAGAGCCTGATGCGGGGCTTGATCCCAGGACCCTGAGATCATGACCTGAGCCAAAGGCAGCGGCTTAATCCACTGAGCCACCCAGGCACCCCTACCAAAGATCTTAATAAGCCTTTATGCTCCAATATCTTAGTTCCAATATCTTAGTCATTTGAAAAGATGATACACATAAATTGAAAGAAAAATATTTTCTTTCGTTCTTAAATTACTTCACAATAATTCTTGGAGGTGAAATCTCATAACTCCCTTTAGAGACGGGGAAGCAGAAGCTCAGAGTTGGATGAATTTCCCAAGGTCTCAGACTTAAGAGATGGTTCTGCCTTGTAATACAGTCATTTGTGCCAAAAAAATAAAAAATAAAATAAAAAAAAAGCCCTCCTTTAGAACACAAGCTCCTTAGGGGAGCCTGGGTGGCTCAATTGGTTAAGCATCTGCTTTTGGCTCTGGTCATGATCTCAGGGTCCTGGAATCAAGCCCCGAGTCGGACTCGCTGCCCAATGAGGAGTCTGCTTCTCCCTCTGCCTCTCCCCAGGATCCCCAGCTTTTGCGCTCTCTCTTTCTCTCAAATAAATAAAATCTTTTAAAAAAAAAAAGAAAAAAGTACATAAGCTCCTTAGAGACAAGAAGTATGTCTCAGTCATGTTTGTAGTCGGCAGAAGTCAGCACGGCGTCATGCCACAAATAGTGAATAAACAGTTCTCGGGTTAATCTCCACCAAAAGGGCCTCCCTTGTTACAGTACCTGTGGCAATTTTAGTCGCCAACTGTCCTTGCCACACTGAAAAGGATGGTGAGAAAAAGGTACCAAAGGATCCAGAAAGAAGAAAGAAGTGTTGATTGTATGGCCTCCCCAGAGGTGACCAGGCAGTGTCCCTCCTGGCTGGCGGCAGGTCTGCCTGGGGGAATCAGAAACCCCTGGAGGGCAGGGCGGCCTGCTCAGACCCTGACCTGTGGTAGCCGTTCAGCTCTGGGAGGCCCACCTGGACGGCACTGAACAGCCACCAGTCCCCAGTCCCCCAGGCACAAACACTTGTAAAATGAAGCCCATGTGAGCACCAAGGGGTGAACTGTGTGTGTGGGCTAAAACCCACAACTCCAGGGGGCCCCAGGTGAAGTGCCAGAGGCAGGTGAGCGGGTTGGGTGGGCAGGGGCTCCCTGTTGCTTTGTCGGAGCCCATGTCTGATGCTGGCCTCTCCACGGTGGTGGCTCGGGGCCTTGGTGCCCAGGGACTGAATGAATCCTCAGCCAGGGGCAGAACCCAGAACCCCCATCCCCACTCCTAGCAATTCTGGGCCTTCCGGGCAGGAGCCCTTCCCCAGCGGCTCCTGACTAGACTTCTACAGCCGAGCCGGGTGAAATCCCAAACCTATACACTTAGCCTAATGCATGGGTGTGAGCCACATTTCCCAGTTATCTGTCCTAAAAAGGGTTTTTATTTCCTCTCTGGAGAAAGATCTCCTCTGAAGAAAGTGCAGAGTATGTTGGAGGGAAACCGGCTGTCCGCAGGAATTCATTTAATTCACTTCACCTCATGTACCCTCCTAAATCCTGAGCCTGAGGTATGTCTGTATGTTTAATACGGGGTGGCTGACGGAAAATGTGTCCCCAGGGAAGGAGCTGAGGAGAAAGTCCATAAGGATCAAATGGAGCTGCCATGCCGAAATGCTGACAAGCCCCTGCAGCGGAGATGACAGCACGTTAAGAACACAGGATTCATAGACCTCCCGAGACCACGGAAATCATCCGGTGGAAGTTACACGTGAGACAGAGAGCTCAGTAAACAGGGCTGTGCAGAAACCATCTGGGACCACGTAGTCAGTCAGTGTGGAGACCTCTCGAAAGACCCGAAGCGGGAAGTTCCCACATTCCTTCTCCCGGGCCTCTCGGTTCTTGAACCGCTCATTCCCGTGTGGGCCATCTGCGCAACCAGGGGGCCACTCTCCACCCCCCAGAACAGGCCCTGACAGCACCTCCCATGATCCTCCGCATCTGAGGGCTCGGGGGCCATTTTCAAGGTCCCCTCACACAAGTCCCTTCAACAATCCTCACCACACCTCAGGGAAGGGGCACAAGAGAGCTCCTCAGGCAACTATTACTCAGGAAACACAAGTATCAGCCTGGGGTCAGATGGTGACTTCCCACATCCAGACCTCTCCGAGTCAGGACCTGTCTACCTCATCTTTAATCCGAACACCTCAAAGCATTCTTACTACCACACGAATGGGCAAATGGCAGAGTGAAATGATTTGCCTGAGGTCACACACACATGTGAAGCATTATCATATTATCACCTGCTCTGGGAAAATGATTCCCATGAACTACAAGTGTGCTAGTGGATGGAAGAACGGGCTGGAGAGACTTGGCTCGTCCCCAGTGACGGACATGCCATTGAAACAGAACTCCGGGAATTGCTTCTCAGAATATTTAACAAGATGGTAATACTTGATTAGAATTTTGGGTTACCTCGAATTAGCTCCAAGTCTTTTAAGGTAACTATCTTAAGAGGTATCGTGAAACACAAGACTAAATTAATTTCAATTCACATTTAAAAGACACACAGGATGTAGTGTTTTGGGAGAAGTGAGGGAAGAGTTCTCACAACACATAATGACACATGTTTCCCTTCCAAAAAGTTTGCTTTTATTTTCAGGGGACTTTCACTTGCCTATAAGCTTCTAAAATTATGAAAAGACACTATAGATATAAAGGCTCAAGTTACTGTGGAATTTGGACATTCCTAAGATCCCTGAGCTCTAACCACTAGGTGCCTCACTCAGCCAACACTCCCCTTCAACAAACCAGCTGTCAAATGGGGCTTTCACGCACAAGTCATCTGTTCCAAAAGAAAGTTCCTAGGCTTCTGAGCTCCTGGAACCCTAACAGTATCAGTTAGTGACAATTATAAGATCTTCTACTTACTATACAAGAAAACAACATTAAATACTCTACATAAGAGATTTATATTTTGGCAACTTATCACAGCTTGACTGGCTTCTTTAAACACCTTCAGGTCATTTCCTCTATTGATAACTAACACAGGATGCCCCAGAGACTGGTATTAGCTACTCAATGTGTTTCAAAGTCTCATCTTTAGTGGTACACGCAATGTACCCAAGAGTAAGTCACCCACAAAACCGGAGCAAGTATTTGCAAATATAATATATGGTAATAAGCTGTGAGGTACTAAGAAGATTCACAACTCAATAATTAAAAGATGAATAATCTGATTTTTCAAATGGGCAAAGGATGAATAGACATTTCTCCAAAGAAGATACACCAACGGCCAATAATGCAAATTAAAACCACAATGAAATGTCACTTCATACGTGTCTTAGTCTTACCACAGACTAGGTAGCTTAAGCAACAGAAACTGATTTTCTCACAGTTCTGGAGCCTGGCAGTCTGAGATCAAGGTGTGGAGCATGGTCCAGCTCTGGTGAAGGCTCCCTTCCTATTTTACAGACAGCCACCTCCTCACTGCATCCTCAACAAGGCCAAGAGAGAGTGTGTGTGTTCTCAACTCTCTCTTAGAAGGAAACTAATCCCATCGTGAGAGCTCTGCTCCAATGACCTCATCGAGACAATCACTTCCCAAAGGCCCTGTAGCCATCACACTGGGAGTTATGGCTTCAACACGTGAATCTGAGGAGAACATAAATCAATCTACACCAATACCTACTAGAATGGCTATAATAAAAAAGATAATAATGGCGGCTTTTTTATAAAAGGTAATAAAAAAGATGACGATGTGAAGAAACTGGAACACTTCTCCATTCCTGGTGGCCCTGCAGAATGGTACAGCCACTTTGGGAAAAGTAGTCTGCCGGTTCCTCAAAAGGTTAAATGTGGGGTTGCCAAATGACCCAGAGATTCCACTGCTAGGTATCTGCCCGAGAGACTCGAAAACTTGTGCACAATGTCAGTAATGACATTACACATTACAGCTCAATCGTAAAAACAACCAGGGGCTCCTGGGTGGTTCAGTTGTTAAGCATCTGCCTACAGCTCAGGTCATGGTCCCAGTGTCCTGGAATCGAGCCCCACATCGGGTTCTCTGCTCGGCGGGAAGCCTGCTTCTCCCTTTCCCACTCCCCCTGCTTGTGTTCCTGCTGTGTCTCTCTCTGTCAAACAAATACATAAAATCTTTAAAAAACAAAATAAAACATAGAAACAACCTTAATGTCAATGTCCATCCATTGATGAAAGAAGAAAAAGTGGAAAATGTGTACAATGGGAAGGTGGCGAAGCCACATGAAGAAATTAATGAAGCACTGATACGTGCTGCAAAACTGATTTTCTTTGGAGCCATTACGCTAACCAGCAGAATCCAGTACAAAATATCACATGTTGCATGATTCCACTTTCATGAAATGTCCAGAACAGACAAATCTATAAAGACTGAAAGCAGACTGGTGGCTGCCTGGGAAGGGTACAGGGACGTGGAGAAAAATGGAGTGACTGTTAATGGGTATGGAGTTTCTTATGGGGAACATGAAAATGTTCTAGAACTGATTGTGGTGATGACTGTACAACCCTGTGAATAGAATAAAAACCACTGAATTGTATGCTTTAAATCAATGAATTGTATGGTATGTGGATTATATCTCCAAAAAATTGTATATATATGTATATATATTTAAATTATGTGGTCGTTAACACTCCTGGAATCCAGCTGACACATGCCCTAGGAGTAACAACCATGCCCTACAGGGAGGCCTCCTCTATCTAGACCCAACCTAATAAAGTCTAAATCTGAGCCCTCACAAGATCTGCAGGAAAGATGAAGTTGGGTTTGAATCCCGCCAAGTTATGTGTGTGCTTTCTGTAGATTTGCACTAACCAAGTGTTAAACCAAACCTACACTGGCACGAAGTGATCACCCAGCAATTTAACTGTCTGCCAAAACAAGAATCAACACATTTCAGAGAAAGCTAAGGAAATCCAGAGTCTTTAAAACATATGATCACCCAAATTTTAATCAAAAACTATAAGACAAAAATAAATAAACAAGAAAAAATTGAGACAAAATAGCCAAAATAAATCAAATTTGAGTGGCTCCATCAGTTGGTAAGCATCTGCCTTTGGCTGAGATCATGATCCCAGGGTCCTGGGATGGAGCCCTGCATTGGCTCTCTGCTCAGTGGGGAGCCTGCCTCTCCCTCTCACTCTGCTCCTCCCCATCCTTGCTTGTACTCTCTCTTTCTCTCAAATAAATAAATAAAATCTTAAAAAAAAATCAAATTTGACATGCCTAGATGTTGAATTTAGCTGACAAAGACTTTGAGGTAGCTATTATAACTACATTTAAATAATTAAAGGAAAATTGCTCAAAGAACTTAATAAAAATATGGTCTTCGTATAGAAATAAGGGAATCTCAGCAGAGAAATGGAAACTATAAAAAGAACCAAATGAAAATTGAAGGACTAAAAAGAGCAGTAACTAAAACGAAAAATTCACTGGATAATCAAATTGGAGATGGTAGAAGAAAGAGTCAGTGAACATTAAGACACATCAATAGAAACTACCTAGTCTAAAGGACAGAGCAATTAAAGAGAAATGAACTAAATTTATTAATGAACTAAATTTCAGGAACCCGAATGTTAGTATTAACCAGTCTAATACAAATGTAATTAAAATTCACCATAAAAGGACGATAGTGGGGCACACACATTAAAAAAAAATCAGAAGAAAGAATGACCAAAAATTTCCAAAGTTAATAAAAACCACTAACTGACAGCTATAAGAATCTCACCAGACTGCAAGAAGGATAAACATAAAGAGAACCATGCTTAGGCACATCATAGTCAAAATTCTGAAAGATAAAGATAAAATCTTGAAAGTCTTGGGTGTTGGGGGTGGGGGAGACACATTATGTACAGAAACAAAACATTTTAAAAAGACAGCCTACTTCTCATCAAAAACTACAGAGGACAGAACACAATGGAGCAACATCTTCAAAGTGCTGAAAGAATAAAACACTATATCCAGCAAAACTATCCTTCAAAAATAAGTATGAATGAAATAAGGGCATTTTCAGATAAATGAAAGCTGAGAGAATTCACTTTCAACAGACCTGCACTACAGAAAGAAAGAAGAAAGAGAAGAGAAGAGAAGGAAAGGTAAGTAGGTAGGTAGGTAGGTAGATGCTAAAGGATATTCATCAGGCTGGAAGCGTGGGTCTCAGGAAAGAATGAAGAGCACCTGAAATGATAAATAAAAATATAAAAAACTTGTTTCCCTTCCTCCCACAATTTACCTAAAAGATGACTATTTAAAGCAAAAGTACTAGGGACACATGGGTGGCTCAATTGGTTAAGCTTCTGCCTTCAGCTCAGGTCATGGTCCCTGTGTCCTGGGATCGAGCTCCACATCAGGTTCCTTGCTCAGGGGGGAGCCTGCTTCTCCTTCTCCTTCTGCCCCTCTCCCTCTGCCCCTCTTCCCTGCTCATGCTCTCTCTCTCTCTCTCTCACTTGCGCTCTCTCTCTCTCAAGTAAATAAGTAAAATCTTAAATAAATAAATAAATAAAGCATACTGTACTAATAAATAATAAACAAATAAAGCATAAGTGTACTAACTCTGAATAGGAGTTTGTAACATATACTGAGGGAAAAGATACGACATTATACTACGGGATGGGAGCAGGTGAATGGAATTGCACTGTTGTAACTTTATCAGGTCTGTAAAGCGTGGAAGGTGAAGAGGTGCGACGTGGATTCTAAACAGACTCTGATAAGTTAAGGATGCTTGCAGGGGTCCACCAAAAAACAAAAAAATGACAACAAAAAAATGGGAGGGGATGAGCGGAAAACAAATAGCAACATGGTGACTTTGCGCAAACCTTATCAAAAATTACATTACATGATCAAAAGCTAACACTAGGAGCACCTGGGTGGCTCAGTGGGCTAAGCCTCTGCCTTCGGCTCAGGTCATGATCTCAGGGTTCTGGGATCGAGCCCCATGTCGGGCTCTCTGCTCAGCAGGGAGCCTGCTTCCTCCTCTCTCTCTCTCTGCCTGCCTCTCTGCCTACTTGTGATCTCTGTCTGTCGAATGAATAAAATAAAATCTTAAAACAAACAAACAAACAAAAAAAAAGCTAACACTACCAGTAGTAAGAAATAGCAGCATTATGTATGCTGTGATATGATGCACTGAGAAGGACACAATATCGCGTCTGTAGTATTCCTGCCAGAAATGTGTGACGACCATCACATCCTGAGAAAACATCAGACAAGCCCAAACCCAAACCAAGGGAGGAACATTCTAGAAATGTGAACATCAAGAATGTCAAGGTCATGAAGGACATGAGACACTGAGGAGGTGTCACTGACTGGAGGTGAGACACTGGGTTCAATGTGGGGACAGAAAAAGACAGTAGGAAAAAAAAAAGGTGATATTGGAATAAGATCTGGAATGACTTAATAATAGTGCAAAGTGACTTTCTTATTGCTGATCACTGTTCTATGGTTGTCTAAATTGTTATCACTAGGTAAAATTAAGGGAGGGGCATAGAGGTATTCTCTGAACTACCACTGCAGCATTTCTGTAAGTCTGAAATGATATCAAAATAAAAAGTTCTAAAAGATAGTACTAAATGTAAATAGACTAAACATCTCAATTAAAGACCGATTGTTGGGGCACCTGGGTGACACAGTTGGTTAAGCATCCGATTCTTGGTCATGATCTAGGGTCCTGGGATCAAGCCATACATTGGGCTCCATGCAGGAGTCTACTTGAGATTCTGTCTCTTTCTCCCTCTGCCCCTCCCACTCGTGTCCTTTCTTTCTAAAATAACTAAATAAATCTTTAAAAAATAAATAAAAGGGGCGCCTGGGTGGCTCAGTGGGTTAAGCCGCTGCCTTTGGCTCAGGTCATGATCTCAGGGTCCTGGGATCGAGTCCCACATTGGGCTCTCTGCTCAGCAGCGAGCCTGCTTCCCTTCCTCTCTCTGCCTGCCTCTCTGTCTACTTGTGATCTCTCTCTGTCAAATAAATAAATAAAATCTTTAAAAAATAAATAAATAAGTAAATAAATAAATAAAAGACAGATTGTTATATTAACTAAATATCTTGATTGATCCAAATATCCATCAAAAGGGAATAAACAGGGGTGTCTGAGTGGCTCAGTTGGTTAGCGACTGCCTTCGGCTCGGGTCATAATCCCAGAGTCCCAGGATTGAGTCCCGCATTGGGCTCCCAGGTCCATGGGGAATCTGCCTCTCCCTCTGACCTTCTCCCCTCTCATGCTCTCTCTCTCAAACAAATGAGTAAAATCATTTTTTTTTTAAAAAGGGAACAAACAAATTGTCTCGTATTCATTCAATGGAATACTGTTCAGCCGTAAAAAGGAACAAACTGCTAGTTCTTCAGGGACATGGACACATTTCACAGATACTGTGCTCAGCAAAAGAAGCCGGGCACCGAAGAGCTAAAACACCGAGACTTTTGGTACAGTTCTAGGCATGTGAAATTCTAGAACAGGTAAAAGTAATCTAGCACGACTTAAATCAGGTCAGTGTTTGCCTGAGGTGGTGGGGAAGGGCTGGCCTGTGGAGCCTGTAAGGGGGTCCAGGGGACTCTCTCAGGAAGTAGTAATAGGATTGGGGTGGTGCCTGCACGGGTGCCCAAATTTACGGAAGTGTGCACGTACAACCAGTGAATTTTATTGTATGCAAATCATACTTCAGTGAAGCTGACTAAAAAGGAAAGGTAAGAAGCCTTCCCACTGCTTAGCTGTGGCAATGTAGGGCAGCTCATGAAGAGACAGAGGACAGGCTGTAGGAAGTGTTTGAGTCTGGGCCCCGAGACTTAGCCTAACCCCAGATACAAACAGACCGTAGAAGTAAGTTCAGGACATTCTCTCAGAAGGGTGTGCGCCCTCCTGGACCAGAGTTAGCCGTGGTAGCCCACCTCCCCACGGCTCACTCTCAGGGCAGCCAGCGCGAGTTTTTAAGGATACAAGGAGGACGCCACCAAAGACTAGTCCTCAGCACGTGGATGACACACTTCAAATATCTCACTGGAAAGAAAGTATTTAAAAGCTGTCTGGTAAGCTTTGGACCAGGATTCCCTCGACTGGGTTACAGTATCATAAACTGTGTGGTTCCAGTGATGCGACGGCACTGAGGTCCGATGACCACTGAACGGACACGCTTGCTGTGTCTAACTACAAAAATAACACCAACTCCATCCCTTCTTTCCAGACACAGCCACGCTTTTGAAGACGTCAGCGGAATAAGTCGCTGGCGATTTTTCGTTGTTGTTTAGGAGCATAATTAGAGCAAAGAGCTACAGAGGGATTTCTGTGTGTCAGGCCCTGCGAAGTGCTTTGCATGCATTCTGTGTAATCCTCACCAGGGCCTCTTTAAGGGTTTTAAGAGACGAGAAAACTGAGGTCAAGAGGGTTTGGGACTAACTTGCTTGAGGTCACCTCTGTGTGCTTCTCACAACACTGGTTGAGTGTCCGGGCTGAGACTGAGCCGGCATCTATCCAGCTGCACAACCTGATCGATTTCTTCCGTACTGAACAGAAGAGATTAGACCCACACTTTCATAAGAAAGATATTTGTGTTAATGTAGTTTTAAAAAATATATATATTTATTTTTGAGAGAGAGAGAGAGCACATGCATACACAAGTGGGGAGAGGGGCAGAGGGAGAAGCAGGCTCCCCACTCAGAGGGGAGCCCCATGCAGGACTTGATCCCCGGACCCCGGGATCATGACCTGAGCCGAAGGCAGATGCTTAACCGACTGGGCCACCCAGGGGCTCCATATTTGTGTTAACAATGGTGATACTTAATCTGACGAAGCTTCCAAAGCCACGGCGGTGAAACAGGAAAACACAAAATGGAGAAAAAGGAGAAAAGCACACACTCTAGTTAGAGGATGTAACTTGTGTTTGGTCCCTTGGGATACTACTTCCCTTCACCAGACGGGCTCCTACGAAGTTTCAAAGACTCTTTCCTAGAAATAAAGAAATAAGAAGACCAGTGCCAAGTATGAATCAGTGCTGAGTCACCCTGGGCTGCGTCTTGTCAGCAGATTTCAAAGTCTCTGTCTGGGTCACATTTCCACTCTGCACATTTCCACGACTAGAGGTAGGAACAGTGTCTTACAACTGGTGACAAACCACTTTCATACACCCCCGTCTCAATCCTGACAACTACTCTATGAGCTAGGCAAGGCGGGGGTCCATCATGAACCTTCTGAGGAAGGAGGACAGGGAGACTTGTACAAGACATCTTCTGCCCAAGCTCCCTGGTAATACAGGGGCAGAGAGAACAGACTTCAGATTCGTCAGTGGCTGCTGGGAGTCTGGGCATCCTGGACCAGGAGCCACGCCTCATGGGACTTCTGCTGTTTGCTCTCTGCCAACATTTCCTATCTCAACTTCAAACTCTTAGTGGGTAGATGTTCAGCATGAAGGTGACACTTGAACTATCCTATTTGGCAAAATACCAGAAGCACATTTCCAAGGGCACGCTAAGGCAGGCACCAGGAAATGACAACAGGTCCTCCTGCTAAATAGTGACATTGCGTGACTTATTAGAAGCTATGGATTCTAAAATACACCATTATTACATACCACTAAGAAAGAAAAGTTCTCGCAATTAAACTACGACACCCACTGATTTTAAGATGCGTCCTAATCTCAGATCTATGGAAATGTATCTTAGTAATGAGGAAATATGAAGTTCAAGACTAGCTTCCTCAAACTGGGGATTATAACCTCTGTAGAAGCCACCAGCTCATTAATTTATCAGTATTATTAAGCAGTAACAATGCCGAGTGCCAGGCCCTTCAGTGGGAAGAGAAGGGGGAAGATGAGTAAAGGCATCATCTCCAGCATCAGAACCCACCTCTCAGATCAGGTCCTCAGGGAGGATTTCAAGAGCCAGGTGCTGCAGAGCATGGAACCGTGTCTCTCAGGTCTCCTCTGTCTCCTTAAGATCAAGACCCATCCAATTATGAAACACTCAATTCTTCTGGACCAAACTCTGAGCAGGTATTTGGAGCATCTCGATGACAATGACAATTTCTTGACACCCATTTCTCTTTTTCAGTGACGAATTAGAGGAAAACTCTAACATCCCACTTCACGTACATTATCACACTGAATTCTCAAAATAACCTTATGAGTTGGGCATTATTAACCCTTTCATAATGTTTAAAGGATGAAGAACAGGGAGCTCAGAAAAGCTAAATAACCAGGGTGTGGTTGGTCGAGGTTCAAACCGGAGTCCATTTTACCCCTCAAAGGCCATGCGCTTTCTACTGCACAGGGGACAGAAAGCAGGGAGGATGAAGGCTTTTCAAGGTTTGAAAATCACTGCTACTCTGACATGAAGTCTAGAAGGCTAATGTTCTGTCTGAACGATGACACAGTAAACAACAAGCCCCCTTCGGCTACAGGAGAGCTCACTCAATCTGGGGACCCGCTTGATCAGTAGGATGGCTGTTCATCTTTTGGAGGTGATTTGGGTACAGTCCTAGCTGCACGTGGGAAGACAGCTTGGCCAACGAGTGGTGAAAAGGGGCGTGAACACAAGTAATTACAATGTGGGGCAAAGTGTGAAAAGGGCCATCGTCACGAACGTTCCCGGAACTGGAACAGCTCTTCAGGGAGCCAGCTCCAAGCCACAGAGAGGTCACTGCTGGCAGAGGTGACCAGGGAGGTGGCATGTGAGCTGTACCGTGACGAACAGGTGGGTATGGATAGGAGGAGAAGGAAGGGGAAGGGATCTGAGAGGAGCCCGTGGCCTGAGCAAACACTGAGAAGCAGGTCTTCTGGTTTGGCTGCAACACAGGGAAGTAGCTGGAGAGAGGTCTGGAGAGGCAGGTGAGGGTAAGATTTCCAAGGGCTCTGAATAGCAGAGTAAAGATAGCTCTTCAGATGGGAAACGAGGAGCCCCCCCCATGAACTTTGAGCAGGACAGGGACTGAAAGCAACAGCAGGATCGCGTGGGAGCAGGGCGAGAGGTGCCCTTGTGGGGCGCAGACCAGGGACAAACTGGGGCCCTAATTCACGTGTGATGCCTAAAAACTCGCACTCGGGCAGGGGCACAGGCAAAGGTCAATTCCAAAGGATTTAGGGGACATGAAAACAAGGGAAACAGGAGAGACACATTAGAATAACGGTGCTTAACAGGGGAGACCTGGCCCTCACAGGACTCATTTCCTTACCACCCCTGGGGGGGCGTGCCCCAGCATCTAGTGGGGCAGGTTAGGGATGTGGCTGAACATCCTACAACACACAGGACGGCCTTCCTCAACCGAGAATGATCAGGTCCAAAATAATCAATAGGGGTGAGGTTCAGAAACACCGTTTTAGAACCGCAAGGAAACAAAAGTGGAGAGTAAAGGTGTGATGCTGGGCCTGAGACCAAAAGGCAGAGAAACCCCAGGGCTGGCTCGGCACAGACCACTCACCTGTTCGTCATTCCTCTCATCTATGAGTTTGTGCACCTGCTACAGGTCCGGCCATGAGCAGCACTGAAGACAGGAATGCATACACTCCTTTTCCTCAAGGCCCCGCCGGCAGGAAGGGAGAAAGCACATCAGAAACCCACACACGTCTATGAACACAGAGGTGCCTGGACACATGTGTGCAGGAAAGACTGAGAAGGAATATTCTGAAATATTATTGGTGATTGTCTCTAACTTGGAATTCATACTTTTATTTTTCTCTGTGTTTTTCCATGAAAACAGGGATGAATGGAAAAAATGAAAACAATTCTGGGTTTTTCAGTGAGCACAGCTCGATCTCATCAGTTAGAACAAAGAGAAGTAGGACCTTGGGCCACAGATTTCCCTCCCAACCCCACCCCGGGTGCCCTGTCTCTGGGATCCAGTGAGGGACGGAGAATGGGGAGCCACAGAGCAGAGGAAGGACCCCCTCTTCCACTTGGAGACTCTTCCAGGTCGACGCGGGAGACCCCCCCCCCCCCGTTCCTTCAATCCCTCCCCTGGCTACGTGTTGGGCACTGTTTTACGTGCTCAAGATACAGCACTGAACAAAACAGACGAAATCCCTGCCCTTGGGATGTTGCGATTCTAGTAAGAAGAAACAGACAAGAGAACAAATATGTAAAACATATTAAAATATGTATGTTCAGTGGTTATAAGTACTAATGAGGAAAAGAAGGCAGAGAAGAGGGTTGAAAATAATAAGTACAAGGGATGTAGATTATACAGAGAAGCCAAGGAAGACCTTGCTGAGGTGACACGTGATAGAAGGAGAGCCCAGGGAGCAGGGGCAGGGGGAGGAGGGGGCAAGGGGAGGAGGCAGGAGCAGTGCGGGTGGAGGAACAGTAAAGCCCCGAGGCAGAAGGCAGGAGCATGCCTGCTGGGCTCAGAGACCAGCAAGAAGACCACTGTGCTGGAGAGAAGGCAGAGAATAGATGAGGTCAGAGAGGGAAGCTAGGGGTCAGGTCGCCCAGGCTAGTGAGCCATTGTAAGATCTTTGCCTTTTCCCAGTGCCAGACCGAAGGCCATCCGTGGGTTCTGAGGGAGAATTGGCAGGATCTGAGGTGGTTCAACAGGGAGACCAGCAAGGAGTCTATCCCTGCGATCCCAGAGACAGTTGCTGGTGGAATGAACCAGAAGAGGGGTGGGGGAGGTGAAGAGCGGTCGGGAATCTGGGTATCTTCTGAAATTAGACGTGGCAAGATTCCCAGGTGGGTTGGATGTGGGTGGTGAGAGAGAGAAATCAAGAATGACTCTGGTGGGGGGCGGGGTGGCGCCTGGGTAGCTCAGGTGGTTAAGTGTCATGATCTCAGGGCTCAGGTCATGATCTCAGTGTCCTGGGATCGAGCCCTACGTTGGGCTCCCTGCTCAGCAGGGAGTCTCCTTCTCCCTCTACCCTGCTCATGCTCTCTCTCTCAAATAAATACATAAAATCTTGGGGAAAAAAAAGAATGACTCCAAAGTGTATGTCTCAAGAAGGACAGGCAGAGAAGGCCGTGGGAAGAGCAGGTTTAAGGGAAGAGGCCAGAGGGAGGCTGAGATGGTTCTTGGATCTCCTAGAGGTGATGCTGCCGAAGAAAGCGGCAGGCCAGTGTGAAGGTCAAGGGAGACCAGCAGGGAGGAGACGAAAATGTGGGATGGGTAAGAGCGCAGAGGGTGTTGACGGTCCCCAGCGTGGATGCGGAGAAGAGGTCGGAGGGGATAAAGGAAACCAGGAAAGCCGCTGCCAGTGGGAGCGAGAAAAGGAAGTGGGAGAGAAGGGAAAGTCAGAGGCCACGCATCACAGAGGAGGTGACGGAGCAAACGCCCGTGGCGAACTGGAAATCTTTTCCTCCTGGTTCGTTTCAAATTATACTCAATGTGGCTTTCCTGGATGCCAGTGCGAGGCAACCCGGGACCAAACAGATGAGATCTAGAAACTTCTAGATGGTTCCAGTCATCTGGAACGACAGCTTAGCAAGGGGCATGACTGAGTGCCCAGGAACTGAGGCACCTGGGGAACCCTGAAACCAGTTTCTTCACCATCTCTCAATCTGGTCACATACATGGGTAAACACTGTCCTCCCCCACCCCCCTGTAATGGCAGCATGCAGGAACACTCCAGCTCCCCTCAAGAGGACCTGAGGATCTGGCCTGAGCCACAGGTCGAGGCAGCGCTTCATGTCACGGATCCACCACTGGGCCTGGACGGTTTCCTGTGGCTTCCCGATCTTTCTGCATTTCTACCCTATGCCACAGACCCAAACCGCATGTGACATTCACAATCACAAGATGGCTCTGAAGCCCAAGATACAGAAGGATAAAGGACTTGAGAGGTCTTGGAATAGGGCACATTTGCTACTTGCCTCTGTGGAAACTACCAGAAGGAAAGCTACTGAGGTTCTGAAACTGTGTCTTGGATCTCCAGCACCTGGGGCGTGTCTGGGTCAGTATTTGTTATATGAATAATTCAAGCATCATCAGAAAGTCAGTAAAGGAATGGCACGCTTATTAGGCACAATGGACCAATTTCTAGCAATGAACATGCCATATAATTCCAACGTTCATTGCCCTTAGATTAACAATAACAAACGTATGTTGGACATCTTCTAAGCTCAGACCCTGTTCTGATGCTGTGTTAGCTCTGAGGGGGCACTACAGAGCCAGAAAATATGGGGCAGGGACAGACTTTTAACAAGAACTAATAGAAGAACAGGAGACTTACAGTACAGGAGACTGGCAAGGGCTCCAGAGGAGACAGAGAGTGCCAGGGGGCAGATGGCAATTCTGCTTCCCAGGACCCCCTGAGAAGCCGGGACCTGATTGAGTAGGGAGGAGCCATCGGACCCCAAGAGGGTGGGCACAGTCCAGGCAGAGGGAGTAGCAGGTGCAGAGGCCCCGTACGAGTTCGGGGTGTTTGAGCGGCGTCAGGCACACTGATGTGTGGCGGGATCCGGGAGTGACAGAGAGAAGTGCAAGACAAGGCTGGAGAGGCAGGACCCAGGCTGTGGAGGGCGCGGTAGACCTTCATGCAGGCCTGGGTTGTCTTTTTTCAAATTTATCTTTTAATTTTTTTTGAAAGAAAGAAAGAGAGCACGAGTGAGTGCACGTGCGGGTCCTGGGGAGGGGTGGAGCAGGGGGAGAGAGACTCTCAAGCAGGCTCCACGCTCAGCACAGAGCCTGACATGAGGCTCCATCTCAAGACCCAAGTCAGAGACTCAGATCACGACCTGAGCCAAAATCGAGAGTCTGACACTTATCCACTGAACCACCCACGTGCCCTGGGGCTGGGTTGTATTTTAAGTCGTAGTGGAGGGAAGGAGGGTGAGGGAGTATGAAAGCGCCCTGAAGTTCAGGAATGACACACAAACCCTGTCGGAAACACTGTTGGTAATGGTTGTTTCTGACACATCAGAAGAGACGCCTTTCTCTCACAGAACTTGGAAGGTTAAGTTAGGAGCAACTACTTTAGGACCGATGATAGGTAATCTCTGGGCTCTGACGAACTCAAGGACCCAATCTAACCCCCCAGCGGCAGCCTCGCCTCCATTCTGGAGCAGGGCTCTCTGCGAGGGCAGAGATGTTCCGGAGAGCGTACAGTGAGTTCTGCATGTCTGAACTGGAATGCCTGTAAATGGGAAGGCTCTCCAGTTTGCACAGGGAACTCTCATTTATCCACTGCTGTGTTATAAACCCTCACCCCCTGTTTCATTTCATCTGGGAACCCGCTTGGAACCCTGAGGCGTTCCCATCTGCAGATCTATGGCAGAGCTCTGTCACAGCGGGAGCCAGACTTGGCCCAGGAGAGAAAGGAAAACTCTTAAATCTCATCTTCCCCTTTATACTGAAAGCTTATTTTAGATCTGATACCACAGAGGTTACCCTTTTAAGAAGAAGAAAATACAAAATGTCAAGAATTTGGTTCCCAACCACAGGCAATATATCCGCATCTGCTTAGTTAAACAACAGACGTGTTTGAGATGGGCTCAGCAAGACCCCTTCCCTCCCAGCCAGGGACTTGCTCCCATCTCAACCCTACAGGACCACATCAGAATCCACTCTCCTCCTGAGACTGTCCCACTTTTCCCTCCCTTCATGATAGCCAACCCTGAACATTTGTGTTCTCCCATCCTGTGTCACTCCACAAACTGGGACCCCCAATTCCTGTTGATGTAATGATCAAAATATCTATGCTTGGGGCGCAGTCGGTGCCCAATATCTATGCTTGGGTGGCTCAGTCGGTGAAGCAGTTGCCTTAGGCTCAGGTCATGATCTCAAGGTCCTGGGATCGAGCCTCATGCTGAGCACCCTGGAGTCTGTTTCTCCTTCTCCCTCTGCTCCTTATCCCCCAGCTCGTGCTCTCTCTCTGTCTCAAATACATTTTTTAAAAATCTTTAAAACAAAGTATCTAGGCTTGATTGGACACCACCAGTGTTCGTAAGAGTCCTTCGAGAACTGGTGAGCACACGCTGACTTAAGCAACTGGTTTGCTGCTACTGCCCCACACAGAACAGCCTCCGTCTTTAGATGCGGAGCAATCAGGGGACAGGGGCGGAGGAGTTCTAACTGCGCTGCCCACCGGCCTTCAGCAGCAGCACCAGAAGAGCTGACGCTTCCACAGCCCCGCAAAGTCCTGGGCACGGTGGTAGCGCTTTAGATACACCACGCTTACCGCAAGCTTATCTCACAGTGATCACATAAGCATAAAGTTACTGCTTCTACTTTACAAGGGAGGAAACTGAGGCATGGAGAAGTCAGGTAATCTGTGTCGCCTAAGGCTACGTAGCTAGCTACTAAGTGCTGGGATTCACACCCAGGCAGCCCAACTCCAAAGCCCTGGTCTCTACTGTCTCAGCTCCCTACAGCCTATCCTGATAGAACAATCTAGAACTCCTCCCCACCTCTTCTCCCCTCCCCTTGCCCATGCCCCATTTGTCAGCTCCTGCTCCCTCATGTGACTTGGAATGTTCTAGTTCTAACCTCCTGTGCAAAATCTCTTTTTGAAGGTTAAAGGTTGCAGCCCTTGCGGCCCAAATAAGTTTTTAGTAATTCATTCTTGAAATTTTCCCAGGAGAAGTTTCTCAATGGTGAAGTATATAATCTTAGAGATGATCTATGAAGGAACTCATCGGAGCTTCAGCTGCCCCCAGCCTCCTACCCTTGTAGGGTATTTGCTGGGAAGAGAAATGCAGGGGGGTGTAGGAGTCCTGATTCAGACCCAGGGGGTGTCCCAAGGGCAGGCCCAGGAGCTCAGGCTACTGTAGCTTCTCCCCTGAAAGTCTTGGCTCCCCCTTCTGGGAAGCAGGGCAGAGGGGAGATGCAGCACCACCCCGGATTACCCCCAGCTGGGGTCGGAAAAGCTTTGCAGCCATAGTCTTCGCTCCCCCAGCAGGAATCAGAGCAGCTCTATGGACTAAGCATTCTAAATAACTCTCAAGTGACCTTTTGGGGCTAAAGTTTGCAAACCCAAAACTTCTAATCCACTGCCTTTTCTAACTAAGCCCAGCTATCAGTTTCCAGGCCTGGGGAAATCCACTCCTGACCTTTTATCAATTAGTCAAGACAAGAGCAACCTTTGAGGAGTTAGCATTTCTGAGGTTCAAGGAGACTATAGAGGAGAGAGGACTGGAAACCCTTTTAAGAATGGACTCCGGGGGCCTCCCCCCCAGGAACTCAGGCACCAGCCCCAAGTCACCCGAAGCTGGAGACAGAGCCTCGCCGCAATCCTCCTCGGGAGGCTGGCTAACCACAGAGGCCCCTGCCAGGCCGGAGCGCAAAGCCAGGAGCACAACCAGAGCCTCGGGCTCAACCACAAACCCGGCCTGCAAGACCACGATTTGTGCAATAGCAACTCAGTGAAAGCAGCCGGCCCAGCCAGCCCCTCTGGGGGGGGGGGGGGGCGGGGGGGAAATGCACCTCCCCGGATTGGCTGCTTCCCCTTCCCAGGCCTGGGCCCGAGCAGAGGGAATGCCAAAACAGAACCAGCTAAAGCTCTTGAAAACGACAAAATGCTAGCCCTGGAAGGGGCTTCCAATGTCCTCACTTTATGGAAGTGACAACTGACACCCCGAAACCAGAGGCTACAATGCATTCCGCCCCTTCCCCCCCAAGCCCATGGGCAATATAATCTTCACCGCAACCCCTCAGGGAAAGAGGCTATGTCAAGAACTGAACATACAGACAGGTTAGGATTTGGGAAGTTTGGAGGTTTGGGGGTACAAAAACAAAGTCTGGGAAAACACCCCTTTAAGGACTGCACAGCTACCAGCACTGAACTTGCTCTTAGGGGGTCCCAGAGCCAGGTGGGCCGGCGGGGCTGGGTAGTGACCTGTCAGCAGGGGCCCTGGGGACCTCTGTGTCTAGGTGTCCTGCAACCTCCGTGCATGGCACTTCGAGGGTCTCCCCCAAGTACCAAGACAGGTTTCAAATCACCCAGGAGGAAAAGAGTTGGGAAGAAAGCCACATGGGTGGAGAAGCAGGGAGGAGAGAGACCAACTTTAGAAAGTCTAGAAGAGGATTCATGCAGCCCTAAAAGACCCAATAGCAACCACAGGGGCAAAGAAGTCAGGAAATGCTGCCAGAGCAGCCAGTGCAGTAGCCAGACCGCCAACCAGTGGGGTGAACTGGGAAGGAGGGGGTGGAGGGTTAAATTTAGCCAGGTAAACAGGGCCTCTGGGGAGGGGGGGTGCGGGGTTGGTAGTGGCAGAGCTCTCACCTGCTCCACGGAGTTGGGGCACCACCTCTCGCTGCAGGGAGGGTGCGGCAGGAACTGCCCCGAACAGCAGGCCGCTCCCAGGGCTCCACCAACAAGGGGGTCACACTGCTCCTCAGAATTGGGTAGAAGGTTATTTTTACTTTCAAAGGTGGCTCAGATTGGAAACTATCCGACCCTCTCATCCCTATCACAGTCTCTATTCCCAAACCCTCTGCTGGATTTTCCTGGATTCCTGCCCACAGTTGGAAGATGCTCAGTAGAAACTAGCCAAGAATGCCCTGATGAGGCTGGGGAAGCCCCCATATCCTCTCCCTGCTGGGAATCTTTCTATCAGTGCTGTCGTGAGTCTTGCACGACCTGAGGAGACACAAAAGCCAGTCCCGCCACCACCACCACCACAACTGAGGTCTGCATTCAGGTGTGGGACAAAGGTGGAGGCCGAGGGAAGACCTGTGTAGAAGACTACTAAGGAGGTAAATGACAATTTGGAAAGGAGCTAGGCAGAACAAAATCAGAAGAGGGAACAGGAACGCTTTTGTGGACATGCTGGTTGTTATTTCAGAGAAGGCAAAGACTATCACCTCATATAAAAATTTCCTCCCCTGCTGGAGATGCCAGGTGGGGCAGTCCAGAAACCAGAAGAACCATCCTAGAAGTAAAAATTAGAACTAGGCCTCTGCCCTTCTTGAAGAAGAGCAAACAAAAAAATCTTTCAGCTGCCACGAGAGTAAGGAGTGTGGGGTGGGGGAGCATGAAAAATGCAGGTGAATAACAATCCCAGATTTCTGCTTTCCGCAGCATATGGCGCCCGGCAATTTGGCAAGAGCCCTTTCACTTCTGCTTTGGGGATAGAAAAAATTTTAGGAAACAGTTTTTTTTTTTAAGTCAGTAAGACACCCTTCGAGATACTACAATAGCCAAATGGACTAAGGAGGAGACTGGTTTCAGGCACCCTGGTCAAACCCCTAACCCACACACACGCCCTCGCTGATATATTCATACTCAAATACGCCCTCGCTGATGTATTCATACTCAAATACATAAGAAACCAGAGCCTGGGAAAGAAGGAAATCCACAGATGGAAGGGGGCCAGCCAGTTCCTCCAAGGCTGGCTCCTGTTCTCCAGGCAGGCAGAACCATGTCCCTTCCCTCCCCCCTACCGCCCCGCCCTCAGTGTGCCACATGCCCTTGGTCTGATTTTCTTTAGGACAGGAAAGGGAGTTGTGGCTGCCCTTAGGAATTTATACACAAATTGTCTCTTTAGGTCCTTTTATTCTATTCAGCTCCTAGCCTGGGGTCAGGTCCACCTGCACATTTTGGTGCCGAGACCTGGTGTTCCGTCTGCCCCCTTCCCTGAGCTCATGGACTTGACTTCATCACCATGAAGAGCCCAGCTACATATATCACTCTTCACAATTGTGCAAAAGAGGTCTCCGAGCATTGCCTTCCCTTCCCAGGAGACACACCTCCTTCTAGCTATTTATAACCACAAATCTTCTGTGTCAAAGAGAGAACAGACACTATTTTGAAATGGAGGAAAACCACCACTCAGCCTTTCATTGGTTGATATGTTCGCCAAGACTTGTGTCTATGAGCCTGGACAGGCGTGTGGGCACAAGCTTGGGGCCTGGCATCCACTCATCCATGCCTGAGATTGGGAGTCTTGCTTTTGATAAGTCAACCCTGCATGTGAATCAGACAGCAGCAGGAGTGGCTGGGTCCAGGAAAGTGTCCCCAGGCTTTTCTGAGGGTGTGCCCGCTGCTCCCAGGGCCCTCTGTTGCCTTAGGGGCCAGCCACAGAAGGAGTCACCCTAAGGTTCCACCCATGTGTGTGCATAATTGCTGGTATTGGGCCCTGCCCCACTGACCCAGAGTTTTCTGCACCTACGTTGATGGCATGGTGCAGCTCTATCAATTGGACACGTTCCTGGGTGACCATAGCAGTTCAGAGGGCTGGTAACATGATCCTGCACCTTTCTCCTTCAGGTACCAGGCTGAAACTGCCTGGAGTGGTAGTAACTGAAAGCTGTTGTCAAAGTGGTCAGGTGGCAAAGACAGTGAAGGAGGGGCTGGGCAGAGCGGACAGCAGATGCCTCCCTTCACAGCTGGGTAACCAGCCCCCAAGCTGAACCACTTCAGTTTTCCTCTTGCAAAACGGGAGCAATCGTGCTCCATGCACACTGAATCATCTCTCACAATGACCTGCAGGATGGAAATATCGAAGACATTTGGCTCTGACTAGAGTGCACGGCCAAATAGCCACGGAGGCTCCACTAGAAGATGGAGAAAGGTCCCTTCTCACTTCTCCCAGGGCAGGGATGGATGAGGCCGAGGAGCGGAAAAGAAAACAGAAAGGTCGCAATTCCATTCAGGGCTTTACCTGCACTGAGGGTTAGGCAGGAATTCGGGCACCAAACTAATCCTGCTCCAGGGGGTTAAAATAATCCAGATGTAGTCCTCGCCCCAGTCCGCTGATGCGGGACGCACAGGAGTCCAGCTGAGCCGATCAAGCCCAGAAAAGTGAGCAAGAATGTCCGAGGCGCACGCCCGGCCCCCTCCCCGGCCACCCTGCCGTGGGGACGCAGAGCCGAGGGAGCCCGGGCTGGGTGGGGCGGGGGGCGAGCAAGCCCGAACCTACCTGCCCGCGCTCCCGGCACCCAGCCCCACACGCTCGCAGGAGGCAGCCGCGCGCGCGGAAAGCCCGCCGCCCCAGCTTTGTTCACAGCTCGGGGCGGGGGGCTGAGCTTCCCCCGGCGCTCCCTGCCCCCCACCTGACCCGCGGCCACCGGCTCCGCCCGAACACCACGCTCCCCCGCCAAGCGCAGGGCCCCGCTCCCTGGAGCCGCCGCGCCGCCCCTCGGTCTTCCCTGCTGCCGGGAGCCGCACGCCCCCGGGCGCCCGGGGCACCGCGAAGGCGAGGCGCGCCGGGAAGTTTTGGCCGCGGAACCCGGGACAGGGACGCCTCCCGGGCGGCGACGGCCGACGGCCGGGGGCAGCGGCGGCGGAGGCCCGCCCGCTCCCTTTCCCACCGCGGGCAGTCGGCGCTTACCTGCATGTCCCGCCGCCCGGCAGGCCCACGGGCTCCGGCTCGCCTCTCCGCTCGGCCCGGCTCTTCCAGCGCCCGGCTGCGCTGGGTCGGCCGGGCGCCGCGGCTCGCGGTCGGGGGCCCCTGCCCCGCCGGGGGCGCCCGATGCAGACCCTGCCTGCTCCTCTCAGCGAGCGGGCTCGGGCTGCCCCACTGGACTTTTCATGCGCCACCCGGCGCGGGGCTGGCGGCGCGGACCCGCGCGCTCCACTCCGGGAGTCCCCCGGGAGTCCCGCCCGCGCGTCTGCTTGGTCCCCCAGATGCGGGGGCAGCCTCCACGGGCCCCGAGGAACGCCCCTCCTCCCCGGGTGGTCCTGGGTCTCGGTCCGTGTACCCTGCTGCCGCCGGCAGCGTTGGAGGAGGGGGGGCACTCCCTGCTCGGTGCCCGGGACCCCCGAGCTCAGCGGGCTGGGGCAGTCAGGGAGCGGAGCCCGCCGCCGAGCAGGAGGGAGGCCCTGGGCCCTGGGCGCCCGGCTCGGGCAGCCGCCGGCTGTCGTCTCTGGGCTGCGCGCTCTCCTCGGGAGCGCGGGACCCAAATAAGTTTCGGCCCCAAGTTGGCTGCGGGGCGGGTGGCGGCCGCCGCTGGGAGTGCAGGGGCCGACGCTGGGCGAGTGGATCCCGGGGTCTCCGCTGCCTCCGCCCCGCCTCCCGCGCCTCCTCCCCGCCCCCCGGCAGCCGCGCCGGCCCCCGGCTCACTCCTTCCCACCGGCAGAGCCCGCGACACCCCTCCCCAGGGCTCCTCCCAGGCGCTGGGACCGTGACCTCCGCACCTGCCTCCCGCAGCCCTGGCGTACTCGCTCGGCCCCTCGGCAGAACTGCCCCGGGCCTCAACGCGGGGGTGCCAGTGTACCCCCACCCCCGCCGCCCCGGAGGCGCGCCGCCCGCCCCTTTCCCCCGGCCCAGCACACCGCCGCCTCCTTCTCCCGGAACTGGACGTGGTCCTCAGAGAGGACCTGCGGGAGTTGCCCAGTCCAGCAGTCCCCTCGGGGCACCCAGCTCTCCTGCCAGGAGCCTCGAACTCGGGGCGCGGCGGAGCTGGAGGTTCTGAGAGCCGGGAGGGTTACTTCAACAGCTCTTCCATTTACATCAGCCACTCGCTTGGGTTTGTCTTCCTTTGCATGACGTAGAGTGAACTGTTATTTCTCCCATCCGAGTACTAACCAGGCCCGACCCTGCTTAGCGAGTGAACTGTTATTTCTACTTTACAAACCCAAGTCATCCCTTCCTGGTTCGGGACTCCCACCCTTCTACAGCACCCAGCAGAGATCTCCGGGATAAGGAAAGCTGGTGGAGGAGGGGGCTCACCAAGTGAAACGTTTCCTAACGGGAAGTGCATCCTCTGATCGCTGGTGCCACGCCTCTGGGGCTGAAATACTGACCTACCTTTTTATAGAGAAACTGAGGCACAGAAAATTGGCACTATCAGTCCATAGTCACTAAAGGGAATTAGTAGTCTGAAAAGTCCCTAGAGCCCAGTTTTTAGCCAGAGCCCAGACCCGTTTAATTACTTTTATTGAAGTCCCCAAGTCCTGTAAGTTAGCACACAGCACCCCTGGGTGAGCTGTGCAGGGAGTTCAAGGCTTCACAGGATACAGAGCTCAAGCTCCTGCTGCTGGACCCTGTTCCTGGACCCTGTTCCAGACCCTAGTAACAGTATACCAACCAAGAGGAGCCAGCAGGTTTCCAGCATGCCCTCAAAATGCCTTTTCTTTTACATTCTGAAACCCCCTCTTCCCTGAGTAGGAGGTCACCCTGCTAAAGAAATTGCCTTTGAATGCAGTACAGTGAGGAAACAAAACAAAACAATAGTAATAATCAGAAGGCTTTGCCTTTTCTTAATTAGTAACCCAACAAGGTGACAGCCTCCCCCTTTCAGTGGGGGAAGGGGCCACAGGGAGCCTGAAGAAATGAGGGCCCAGGAACCCACCACGTTGGCTTGGCAATAAGGAGCTATTGTCCTTTGGCTTTTACAATAAGGAAAGTAAGAGCTATTTTAGCAAATACCTGACTAATTAGAGGGAAAGGCTTCCTTGGAATTGTGCTGCCTCAGGCCGGAGGTTGTCTACGACTTTTCTCACCTCCCAGTGAATGGGGTTTATGAGACCAGGTCCAGCAACCTTAAATGAATGGCCTATAATTACTGTGGGGGGGGCTGCCTTCACCGAGGGGAGCTAGTTCAAGGCTTTATCTTTGGGGACAGATGGGACGGGGAGCAAAGCTGGTCTAAAGCAGCCATAAAGGCTTTGAATCCACTTTGTCAAATTACAAATAGGCTCAGTTCCTCTCCTCCTCAGAAGAAAGCATCAGTCGCGGGGGTAGGGTCTTTGTGGGAGGTCAAGGGAAAGTCTTGTCCAGGAGGCCCCTATCATTCTGGAATGCAACCTGGGGGATTGGGGGGGGTGCTTCATAGAACTGTTTATTGAGCCCTCAACATAGAGAGGATGCCTGAGACTGGTTCCCAGCTCAGCAAGTTTCAAGTCTAAGGAGTGGGGTGGAGTTAGGGGACACACTTCTCATCTGGGGCCTAGAACGAGCACAAGAAGGGACACCTTTGCTTGGTGTCCTGCTGATGACCCAGGAGAGGAGCAGGTGACAGACGACAGCAGCCCCAGCTGAACACCTGCACGTCATCCTTCCCCTCCTGCCACAGTGTCTGTCCAGGATGAGTCAAAACTTGTGGCCCACAGAGGGAAGCTGCAGTGCCCCCAAGAAAGGAGCTTGTGGCCCAGTAACTGGGAAAACATTCGAATGAGGAGCAGGCAGAGTCCTGGGCCAGATTCCCAAGGGAAGTGGTGAGCGCCCCGTCGCTTGAGTCAGCGAGCTGCTGGGGAGTCTAGAGCCAGCCCTGGAGGCAAGCCCTGATGGGAATGCGGATGGCTCTCACCCATGTTTTGTCTGTGATTGCTGGGTGGGGTCTCTTGCCTTCTCCCCCCCTGAATAAAACATATCCTGACTTGGCATTTGTGGTTTAAACAAAGAAAGTAAAAACAAATATTTGGGCCTATGAAAACGTGTACTGATTCCTGCTCCGCTTGGTGGAGATGCGGTCCCCCCCTTTCCTGGCCATGCCCTCACAGGCCACCAGCCACCCCCAGAGGTCTCTTCTGAGTCAGATCGGCTCACAAAACCTTGTCGGAAAGAGTCAGAGAGAAGCCAGGCTCCTCCATTTCCTTAGCTCTCTGTGGCTTTCCTATGGGGGCAGATCTTGGGCTGACCTCTGGCCCTTGGACTGTGCCTTCTTAGGGCAATTGTTCGCTTACCCAGCCCGGCCTCAGTGGGAAGGGCTTCAGGTGGCCCCTGTTGCTGGATAGTCTTCCCATTCTGCCCCAGACTCCTTCTCTGGTCTCTTTCAAAGCATTTCTTTCAGATGAACAGAAAATGTCTTGGGGGGAACCAGCCTAATGAGCCTCTGAAGCCCCAAACAATCAGAGAGGCAAAGCTAGTGACCTTTCATCCCTACAGCCGCTTCGCAGCTGGTTAACCTCCAGGATGTTCAGGGCTTCTTCTGTGCTTGTTATCTGGATATTTTCCTAAGAACAAGGGCTTACGAAACTGGTAGATTCTGACCCAAATACCCAGACATCATGCATAGATTACCCCCACAGACTTACAAGACAATTTGGGACATCTGGATCGGAGAAAATTCTAAGAGCTGAAGGCAGCAGGCTTGGTAAGAAGAAAACTCCGCTCTCGTGAGTTCGAACTTGGCTCCACCTCTTACTTGTAGGGGAGAAAGCTCACATGAAGATGCCAGCAGCTGAAGACATTTATGTCAAGCCAGAAGTGGGGGAAGGGAATGAAAGTTTTGATAAGTCTTGACATCTGGTATGTGCATCAAACTTACCAGTTTACAAATGGCCTTTCCATTTTTATGTTAACAGAGATCCATCAAATGAGAACAGTCCCACTCACCACCCAGGGCAAGTTCCCCCAAAAGAGAGATGAGTGCCCATTCTGGGAGAGGATCTAGCATGGCCACTGAGCACACGGCTTCAAGTTGTCCCAGGCGAGGAAGTCTCCACTGGATTCACACCTGTGTGAACTTGGGTCTTGGATCTTGGTCTGGAAGCCTCAGTGTCCTCATCTGAAAGGGAGCAGTGGCAAGATTTTCTACTTTATGGGAATGTGAGAACTAAATTGAATAATACAGATGAAAGAACAAGAACTATGTCTTATACACTCAATAAATATTACTAACAGTATTATTCCTATTAAGTAGACATGACCTGATTTGCTCTTAGTTCTTGAACTCCTGGATTTTTAAAAATATTTTATTTATTTATTTGACAGAGAAAGAAATCACAAGTAGGCAGAGAGGCAGGCAGAGGGGGAGAGAGGAGCAGGCTCTCTGCTGAGCAGAGAGCCCAATGGATGCCATGTGGAGGAGCTCGATCCCAGGACTCTGAGATCATGACCCAAGCCAAAGACAGAGGCCCAACCCACTGAACCACCCAGGCATCCCGAACTCCTGGATTTCATCCCCATTTTTTTCCTTCCAAGAGAAGACAGAATCTTAAATTATCCCTTGGATGAATTCCCGCTTTACAAGTATCTAGAATGACACAGGTGAAGAAGGCTATAAGAATTGGCCAAACCTGGAGCCCCCAGCTGACGGGGGAGGCAGGAGTTTCAAGTGGTGCCACCTGGAAAATTGGGGTGGGGGAGCACAGTAGTTAGAGTGTGTGACTCTTGATCTTGGGGTTTTGAGTTCAAGCCCCATGTTGGTGCAGAAATTACTTAAAAATAAAATCTTTAAAAAATAAGTAAATAAAAAATAAAAAGAAAATCAGAAGTGCTAACGAATCCAGTCCTATTAATAAGCTTGACCAAAGTATGAGGCACTATTTGGAATTGTAATCAACGTGAAATGCTATTTTCCCTTTGGATAGTCTCACACGGCCATCCTGTGTCTTCCCTTCTCAGCTTTGACCAAAGTCCTTTCTCATATTCTGGGCTGAGACACCTATTGAGGGAAGGGAGACAGGACACTCGCCCTCCAGGAGCTCTGCTCTCATGGTGGGGCCAGGGTTAGAGCAAAGAGACACCAAACCAAGGACAGATGCCCAAGACAGACACCCCCTGGGGCTGAAGACCAGCAGCTACGGCCATTCATCAGGACTACAGGTAGAAGCCTCGGGGCGCCTGGGTGGCTCAGTGGGTTAAAACCTCTGCCTTCGGCTCAGGTCATGATCTCAGGGTCATGATCTCAGGGTCCTGGGATCGAGCCCCGGGATCGAGCCCCGCATCGGGCTCTGTGCTCAGCGGGGAGCCTGCTTCCCTTCCTCTCTCTCTCTCTGCCTGCCTCTCTGCCTAGTTGTGATTTCTTTCTATCAAATAAATAAAATAAAATAAAAAAATAAGTCTGGGCTGTCCCAACTTCCTTCCTCAAAGGGCCCCTTTACCCGACATTTTGCCTCTTGGACCTCAGTGTCCTCATCTGTAAAGAGCATGGGTCTCCCTAAATAAACCCTGAGATTTCTTCCAGAACTAAATGAATCTGTGGTTGAATCGAAGGAGAGACTGAGAATGACGGAAGCGTGGGTGGAAGACAACGAATCTGACCGCTCCAGACCATTTTGTTGGGAGTGCCAACAGGGACAGCCAGTGTTGACAGCCAGAACAGAGAAGTGGAAGGAGGGTTAAAGGTCGGGGTGGCTGGAGATGCAGTCGCCCGCCACGCTGAGGGGAACTGGCAAACAGAGCGGCTGTGAGGGTCAAGGCTCAGGAGATGGCCGGGAACCTGCATCTAAGTGCGGATAATCCCTGCAAGTTTAGCTAAAGAGGGTGGGGGAGGGTCCCGACGGGGCAGCAGGGGGGCGTGGGCTCAAGTGATGTGGTTTTCATGATAAGGGAGCCTTGGACACGCTTGAAAGCAGAGGGAAGATAAGTGGGGAGGGTGGGACATCCCTGCTGTTAGAAAGGACTTGGATGGCGCTGGAGCGAGAGCTGATTCCCTGCGAGGAGGGAGGCCAGGAGCGGAGCTGGGGGAGGTAGCATTCCAGAGCATGACAGGGGGGCCCCTTCTTCCTTCCTCTCCGGAGACTGTTAGGATGCCAGGAAAGGCAGTACCGAGAGCACGAAGGAGGAAGAAAGCAGGCTGCGTTTGCAGCCAGGAGCCTTGCAATGGCCCCAAGCAGGAGAGAACCCTCCGCCTGTGACCAGAGGCTGTCCCAAGGTCATTGGCTCTGAAGGAGCTCCCTGGGAGGCTTCCCAGGCCACCTGAACTGCTGGGTTATCAGAATTTCCCAGCAAAGAACGAATGTTAGAAATAGATTCCCAGGCTACACGTCAGACCGTCTAAGCAAGTGGGGCTGCAGTCTGCAACTTTGAAGGCCCCACAGGTGCTTCTGTCACAAGGTCGCCACGGTCCCGCACCCAGCCAGCCGCCCGGGGGGGTGGAGAGGCGCTTGCTGAACTGTGCTGACTGGGGCCATCCCTGAGCCCCAGGAAATGGCCAGTTTGTTCATCTCAGGCCACACTGCAGTGGAGGAGGAAGGGAAGGGGGTGGGAGAGAGCTCCAGTCCACCCGGGTTTCCACCAGCCTGGTTCCTTCCTGCGTTGGCCTGGGCAAGGTCTAGGTGGGGTGCGCTCGGCCTGAGTGAGCCTGGATTCCAGGTGCCGCCATCACCACGTGCTCGAGTTACCTTTTGCTAAATGGTACTAATAAGGATGATAAAGGAAATCCACAGGTAATCCCAACATCTCAAGGTAAGTAACAGTTTGTCTCCTGACCTGTAATTACCATCAAAAGCATTTATAAACTCCCGAATTCCACTCTCAGGGCTGGGATGATTTGCTAGGCAGTTTCCTATGTGAAGCATGTGTTTGGCTTGCAGAAACATGGTTGTACCCCAAGACACAAACAGTGACATGTAAAAATGTATCATTGTAATGGACAATTGTTAATGTTCAGAATGTTAACTTGAAAGCATTTGGTTCGGGGGTGGGAGGGGGGCTTGGGTGGCTCAGTTGGTTGGGCATCTGCCTTTGGCTCTGGGTCATGATCCCAGGGTTTGGGAATCGAGCCTGCAAACGGTGCTACCTGCTCAGTGGGGAATCTGCTCTCCCTCTCTACCTCCCCTGCTCCCCCTCCCCAGTTATGCTTTCCCCCACACCCCATGGCTCTCTCAAATAAATAAAATCTTAAAAATAAGTAAATAAATAAATATTTGGCGCCACCCCCTCCCTTGGTGACTGTTTCTTACTGTGCAGTTGGCGTCTGGGTCCTACCGCCGAGCTAACTGGAGCGCCCGCATTAATCCCTGAGGTTCTTCAATAGGTTGATCAGTAAAAAGGACTCCCATACAATAGTGATCGGCTCCACTGTGAATTATTAGACTTGAACATTTCTCCCATCCTTGAAGTCTTTCTTTCTTTCTTTTTTTTTTTTTTAAAGATTTTATGTATTTATTTGACAGATGGAAATCACAAGTAGGCAGAGAGACAGGCAGATAGAGAGAGGGAGAAGCAGGCTCCCTGCTGAGCAGAGAGCCCGATGCGGGACTCCATCCCGGGACCCTGGGATCATGACCTGAGCCGAAGGCAGAGGCTTTACCCCATTGAGCCACCCAGGCGCCCCTCGAAGTCTTTCTTGAAACTCCATGCATCACTATGAAGACACCAAGATCAAGAACGCTCATCAGCAGAGACTGAAGACGGCAGTCTGCACTTCCTCTCCTGCCAAGTTTCAGATACGGGCCTTGAAAGCTTCGAATCTAAGAGGGGAGCGGACAGACAAATAGCATTGCTTTTATAGGCTTAGGAACATGCTGGAGGAGCTGACTTGCCTTTGCCCGAGCCCGAGGAGGTAGGAGGGAAACAGATAAGGAGAGAACAGGGCAAGAGGCGACTAGCCCAGGAGAGGAAGCACTGACTGGTGACCTCACCCTCCCGCCGGGCGCTGTGGTCCTATTTCATTTCATGCCTCCTACCTCCCCTTTTAATTTCCTTCTTGCCTTTCCTGTAGCCTGGCAACCATACCTGTACCCCCACCCGGATCTCATTCTTGGGCTGCTATCTGTGGTGGGCTTTAGGCAGGAAGTTCTGGAAACAGAAGAGCTACCAGATCTCCAGCAGATGGTTCTCTGCTGGTGGAATTTGAGGAACTGAGACCTCTGAGCGCAGGAGATATTTCGGGGCTCCTGGGGAAGGGGGGGGTCCACGGGGAGCCTCCCCAGTGTCTTTGGGTCTTACCACCCAGGCAGCTGCCCGCCTCCATCCCTGCCCCAAGGTGCTCTGCTCAGGGTTCCCCACTGCCCCAGCCCGGGGCAGGCAGCCAGTGGCTGCTTGTTTGGCTTCCTTAATTTAAATGTCCATCTGGCTTTGTAGTAAGTTACAGGGACAAGGTCCCCAGAAGCTGACAGGGAAGGCCCAGGTCATCGAAACCTATGCCGGGCAATGCACAGTGCTTAGGACTTTCCCTCCCTCGGAGGGGTTTTCAGTGCGTGTTTCAAAGATGCCTTCATTCTACTGATGACAGGATCAGAATAAATCTGGTCACAGTCACTGTTTTAAAACCTTGTCCCTTTGCACCTAGAGAATGCTAAGTCTGGCCTTGCTCACCATGATGGCTGATGACGGCGACCCAGACAGACACAGGATGCTCATTTGTTCCCAATAGCAAGCATATAAATATTGACTTCAGCCTGAGCCAGGCCTGTGTGCCTTTCATGTGGTGGGAAAGAGGCACAAAGCAGGCAGGTTGGCAGTTGGGCCGGGATGGGGAGAGAAGGGCAGTTTCTTCTCTGGGGAGCAGCTGCCGACTAGCTGCAGGAGTCGGAGGGCAGCTTGGATCTGGCAGCACCAGGGCACGGGGGTTCCTGAGAGGGCACGAGAGAGGGGAGTCCCGCCTGAGAGGGCCTTGCGTCACCCTCACCAGCAGAGGCCAGGGCCCAAGGGGCCCTCTGGAATTCTCAGCCCTGTTTGAAACAGAGTGTGATCTCAGCTGGTCTTCCAAGGGGCAAAGATGGGAGGAGGGAACGGAGTAACACCTAGAGAGGGAGGGAGGTGACCACAGGCCCCTTCTCGCTGCCCCAGGCCAGCAGGCTGCCCTGCTGTGGACTGGACTCCGGAATCTGTGCCAGCAAGCAGATGCTCCCGATGTAGGTTATGCCGGAGACAGTGTGTTTCTTACACAGACAGCAGCACGACACCCCACTCACACTCCAGCCCCCAGGCCGAAACCCACAGAACCCCTACTGCAGCTTGATTTCCAGTCTCAGTGGGGTCAGAGGGGGCTGGCCAACTGGTAGCAATAAAGGATGTTCGGAGCCGCTGACCCCACAGATACAAACTTGGCTCCCGGAACCCCAGATCGGAGCAGCCCCTGGGCGCCATCCCGCCCGCTGTCAGCTTACTCTTCATCACTCAGGCTGCAGCAACAAGGGGAACCTCTTAACCCGGGGCTGTTTCTGGGACTTCCCACCTGACCCCTGCTCTGCTCCAGAGGGCGGCCGAGAGAGACACAAGGAAGGAAGTGGAAGTAACTCCATCAGGCCCTTGTTTCTAACTAGAGGAGCTGTCCGTCTTCTCCTGGACCGGGCCCAGGAGCCTCCTCCTTTCTGGTTTCACTCCAGCGCCCCAGGCACGGTGGTTGGGGTGAGGCTGATGGTCCTTAGTGGCTTGGGGAGGGAATGCCTCTCCAGCAGAACTTAGCCTTAGAAGCCCAATCTCAGTAGCATAGATTCTGGAGCTCAATCCTCGGGAGAAGCTTCTGGACTAAGATAGCTTCCTTGGCTGCCAATGAAGGAGGCCATCACACTGCCCCGTATGTACAGGTGTTCGCTTTTATGTCCATTCTCTTGGCCTGCAGTGCGAGAAAGTATGTGGAGGGATGCCCACCTCAGTCCAGGACTCACTTCTATAGGAGAATTATAATAACATCAGGACAACAATAATAACCCATTCTGAGTGCTTACAGTGTGCTGAGGGATCTAATCTTCACAACACTATGAAGCTGGCGCCATTATTATCCCATTTTACACATGAGAAAACTGAAAGGTCAAAGTCACCCACTCACAACTCCGCCGCGCTGCACACGCGTTGTGGAAGAACCTGAGGGGAGAGACAACCAGGAGGACCCTCACTGCAGTTTAGGTCAAAGTCTCTGCCCGAAACCACCACAGACCTACCCAGAGGTAACCTTCCACTCCCACCGCCTTCAGTCCCTCAGGGATGGGAGACCCACTCTGGCTCTAACTCTATACAGTGGCAGAGGAAGATTGGGGCTGGAGAACTGGAGAAAAATGTGGAAGATAAATTGCTTTTTATATACAATCTGTTCAAGTTCACAATAACGCAGGAAACCAATTTTCCCCAAACTAAGAATTGAGGAAACGTCAGTTCTTTGATTCCTCAATCTCTCACGCCTGGGGACACAGAAGGGTTGCTTTTAATAAAGCAATTTTGAGGGTGTGCTTAGAACTCCACACACAAAACCCCCAAAGTCCACTCAGGTTGTGACTGGGTCAAACCCATGAGAAATGGCCTCTGAGAGCGCAGGAGGGCTGCTCTTCTTCGCTGTGGTCTCACTGAGTCCTTCCTCCCCTCCACCAACCTGCAAAGCAAAGACCCCACCAAATCCCAGGGTGGGGAGCTCCCCCTAGTGGCTCAATGGACCCACTTGCTGATGGCCCCTGGGGTCTCGGAGGAAAGAAAAGGAAGCAGATGTTTGTGGCCTAAGAAGCAATGGCCACTGGTCGGTATATGCCTGAAGGAATGGAGGGCCCGGACTCCATGTTTCTAGAAGCATTTTTCACAATATTCACCTTTTGGTGGAAACAACGTAAATGTCCATTGACAGATGAATGGGTAAACAATGGAACATTATCCAGTCCTCTTTTTAAAAAAGATTTATTTATTTGAGAGAGAGAGAGAGGGAGAGAGACAGGGGCGAGTGGGAGGAGGGGCAGAGGGAGAGGGAGAGAGCGAATCTTAAGCAGACTCCATGCCCACCCAGTCCAGAGACCTATCCTGGGCTTGATCTCACGACTCTGAGGCCATGACCTGAGCCAAAACCAGGAGTCAGACACTTAACCGATTGAAACACCCAGGCGCTCCAGAACATTATTCTGTCTTAAGAAGGAAGGAAATTCTGACATGTGCTACCATATGGATGACACCTGAAGATATAATGCTAAGTGAAATTAGCCAGACACAACGGACAAATATTGTATAATTCCATTTATAGGAAGTACCTAGTTAAACTCAGAACGACAGAAGGTAGACTTATGGTTACCAGAAGCTTAAGGGGAGAGACAATGGGTTTTTAATTATTTGATGGGCACAGAATTTCTGTTGGGGATGATGAAAAAGCTCTGGAGATGGGTAGTTGCATAGCAATGTATATATACTTAATGGCACTGAATTGTACCCTTAAAAATGGCTAAAATGGTAAATTTTGTATTGTGTATATTTTGCCATAAGAAAAACAAACAGGAAAAAAGAGTGAGAATGGGTTCATTCTTTTTTGTGTATGTGTGGGGAAAAAAAACACACATTTTAACAGGTTCCTAAAATTTTTTTCAGATCACCCAATTTATGTTGAAATTTCCTGTTGAATATGAAATCCAGTTGAATATTGTCTTAAAATCCACTCCATTTGGGGGCACCTGGGTGGCTCAGTGCATTAAAGCCTCTGACTTCGGCTCAGGTCATGATCTCAGGGTCCAGGGATCGAGCCCCGCATCGGGTTCTCTGCTCAGCGGGGAGCCTGCTTCCCTTCCTCTCTCTCTGCCTGCCTCTCTGCCTGCTTGTGATCTCTGTCTGTCAAATAAATAAAACCTTTTTTAAAAATCCACTCCATTTGGAAGAATAACATGGGAGGAATTACTTTACTTGGTGTGAAAGCTTACTCCATAGTTAGAGCAATCGAGAAAATATGGTCTCAGTGGAAGGACAGACAAATCAATGGAACAGAGTGGAGAACTCAGAAACGCAGAGACCTGCGCCCACATGCCCAACCGACTTGGCAAAGATACGATGGCAACCTGATGGAGGAAGACTAGCCTTTCAACAAATGGTGGGTGCTGGAGCTATTGGACATCCATGGATTAACCCCGAAATCTCACACTTGTTCCAGAATTAACATGTTTCTCATTAACTTTTATGAAAATGCAAATTAAAGCCACCACACGCTATCACTTACACATGCATTAATGAAGAGCACAAATACGAATAAGGGGCAACACCAAGTGCCAGCAGAATATGGAGAAACTGGATTTCCTCGCACATTGCCAGTGAATATATAAAATGGTAACGCTGCTCTGGAAAATGGGTTGGTAGTTTCTTTTAAAAAACCAAGCATACACTGACCATACAAGGCAGTAACTGCATACCTGGGCATTTATCCCAGAGAAATGAAAACCAACGTTCACACAGGAAGTATGAAATTTCATAGCAGCTATAATGGTAATGGCCCCAACGTGGAAACAGTCCAGATTTCCTTCGAGAGGTGTCTGTTTACCCAAACTGTGGTATATCCATGCCACGGAATACTACTCAGCAATGAAAAAGAACCCACTACTGACACACGCAATAATTTGGATGGATCTCAGAGGCATTATGCTGAGAAAAGTCAAACTCAGAAGGTTCTCTAGCATATTCTGTGGATATAAAAATCTCAAACTGACAAAATTATAAAAATGGAAATGTATTAGTGGTGTTGGGGGTTAAGGAGGAGATGGGCAGGAAGAGGATGGAGTGTTTAGATAGCATAGGGGAGCGGCAACGGAACAATTCTGTCTCCTGGCTGACAAGAATCTATACATGATAACGTCTCATGGAAACACACACATGCAAATGAACAGCCTGGTGAGCTCAGAATAAGGTCTATAGCTTCTACCATGTCAGTTTCCTAGTTTTGATACTGTTAGGTAAGAAGAGGCCATTGGCAGAAACTAGGTGAAGGGCACACAGAGGATGTCTCAGTACTATTTTTGTAACTTCCTGTCAATCTATAATCATTAAAAAAAAAAAAAAAGACTAGAAGAAATGCACTCAGCTCTTCAAGAGACAAGAAAGACAAGGGAAGTGAGTGTTATGGAACATTTCTCCTTTGCCCGGACCTGAGGCAGGCATTCTCCAAGCATCATCATTGGATGTCCTCATGGTGGTACAAAGCATGGATGGTTATCCCATTTTATTTTTTTTTAAGATTTTATTTATTTATTTGACAGACAGAGATTACAAGTAGGCAGAGAGGCAGGCAGAGAGAGAGAGAGGAGGAAGCAGGCTCCCTGCCGAGCAGAGAGCCCGATGCGGGACTCGATCCCAGGACCCCGAGATCATGACCTGAGCTGAAGGCAGAGGCTTAGCCCACTGAGCCACACAGGCACCCCTGATTATCCCATTTTATAGACAAGGAGACCAAGGTCGAAAGTGGTGGAATTATGTTTCAAACCAAGTCAGCCTGACCTTAAAGCTTATCCTCCTTGAGGGAGTTAAAGTGCCCATGAGGTTAAGAGCATGAGGAGGAAGGCATGGTCAAGTTTTGGCTTTGCCTGCCCAAATTACCACCACTCAGAAATGAGCCCAGTGCACTTATTTCAATCATTGTTAGTTGAGTGTCTCACCCCTCAGGTTATCCTGTTTGATGGCATCCATTAAGCTAATCAGATTGAATCCTTGCCTTCTGAAAGCTTATGTCCTTTCTTAAACACTTTTGCCTGTGACTCTCCTACGTGTAAGTCTAGGGCCGAATTCTTGGCTTGGTCCTGGGCCCTGGAGGCTAACTGTCAAATGCCTCCTTCAGAAATGTCTGTGGCCTGGATGGCTCATTCAGTTAAGCATGTAACTCCTGATCTCAGTTCAGACCTTGATCTCAGGGTCATGAGTTCGAGCCCCCATGTTGGGCTCCATGCTGGGTGTGGAGCCTACTTTAAAAAAAATGTCCAGTGCTTCCTCCCACTGTTGTCCACACAAACTGTCTCTTCCAACTGAAATATTTTATGGCCCCAGACTGACTTGCATGCATCGTTACTCACAGAGATCCTTTCACAACATTCTTAGCCCACCTAGATTCTACCCATCTTCAGTCTTCAAGCTCCGTGAAGCCCACTCTGCCGACCCCCCACACAGGAAGAACCTAGGTCTCTACCAAGCACACAGTAGGCATTTAGCACAGGCTTCCTGAATAAGTGTTATGAACTTACCACATACGGCCTTATGTTGACATTAAATGTCTACTTTTTTCTTTGTTTTACTTTTTTTAAAAAAATATTTTATTTATTTGACAGAGAGAAATCACAACTAGGCAGAGAGGCAGGCAGAGAGAGAGGAGGAAGCAGGCTCCCCGCGGAGCAGAGAGCCCGATGCGGGGCTCGATCCCAGGACCCTGAGATCATGACCTGAGCCGAAGGCAGAAGCTTTAACCCACTGAGCCACCCAGGCGCCCCTTTGTTTTACTTTTTTAACAAGATGGTAAGTTCCTTAACTTAGCCTGCTTTGTATTCTCCACAGCCCTTTGCCAATTTGTTAACTGACTTTAAAACAGCCTCTGATAATGAGAGCTTATTCTCACACCCACCGCTGGATATCCACCTTCACCTCTGGCCAGCTATCTGGGTGATCCTGCCTCAGACACAGTCACTGGTGAGTCTGCAGGTGGCTTGAGTTCCAGTCACCAATGAGGTTCTAATTCTTGCTTCTTCTCTTCTTTCCTGGAGAAGTCCAAGTTGCAAAGGTCTTGGATGTGCAATGTCTTCACCATAACCCATCCCCCACCCATCCCCTCATGATTATTTCCGCCAGCAATTATAACCTTCCTTGGGGGGCTGACTTGGCTCCTTCAATACGTGAGTCTGGAATGAACTCAGACACCAGCACTTAGCCGTGGTCATCCATCTTTCCGGATGAGCACATTAGGAGGGAGCCATAGAAAGTGTAACTGAAGAAGAATTAGTGGCTGGGGAAAGGGCTGGGCTGTTGCTGAGTGGGCCTGATCTCATCGCCTTTCATAACATCAGTCATGGCTGAGGCTCTGAGGGAGACAGGCCAGTGGGAGGAGGGTGTTTGTGAAACTCAGATGCCTGGAGTAGGAGCTTCTGTCAAAGGCAGTGAGTGGGAAAGGCTGCCTCTCCGTTCTGTCTCCGTGTGCTTCTCCGAGAGCTCTTGAGCCAGCAAGCTGTAGCGGGCATCTGCTCAGGGGTGCCTTTGAGAGGGAAGTTCTGGGTGTTCTAAAGCCTTGATGCTCTGGGGTCAGACTGGGGCTCTGCCCTCCGCCATCGCTCCCCAGAGAAATACATAAGTAAGAGTCTTTGGGAAGGATTCAGCACATGTGTTGACACCGAGCTCTCTAGTGTCCCTCCTGTTTCTGGTCAGGCAGAGGAAGTTGCTTGATGTTACAACTCAGTGGCTTTGTATGGGGAGCGGTGGGGAGGAGGAGAAGAGAGCGGTGGCTAAATCTCCATTTCTACTTTCACTGGGTGGGCCAGATCCAAGGTGTCAGAAGGAATAGGCCAGTTCCCTAGAAAGGTGTTGGAAAAAGGTCCATTTCCCTCCTCTCCACCATGGTGCAGACACACAGAGCTCTTAACTGATAACATCTCATTCCTGCAGCCAATATGGCAGCACCCAATATGGCGGCACACTAGGCGGCCTGTGTAAATTCCCAGGATCCAAACCAACATCTAGAACTTCCACAAGAGGAAATTTATGGTCTCCCCAGATATTTTTCTAGACTAAGGGTCAGCCAACAACACCTCAGGGGTAGAATCCAGATGACAATCTATTTTTGTATGGCAAGCTAAGAATGGCTTTACAATTTAAATGGTTGGGGAAAAGTTTTTTTGAGGACTGGTATTTCATGACATGTGAAAATTTTATGAAATTCAAGTTTCAGTGTCTACAAATAAAGTTTTATTGGAACACATGCATTTGTTTCCATATTGCCTATGGCTGCTGTCAAGCAGTGCAGCACGGCTGAGCAGTTTTATCAGACACTGTATGGGCCTGAGAGCAAGACTGGTTACAAAATTTGCAGTACAAAATGAAAACGTGGGGCTCCTTGTTAAAAAAGAATATTAAAAATTCCACAACGGCCATGATAGAACATTAAACCAAGTATGGTGGCCTCTCTAAAGTCAGGGTCCTGTGTGAATGCCCAGGAAGCCAGCACTGACTGAAATATTTACTTTCCTGCTCCTTCCAGAAAAAGTTTGCTGGAGCACCCGATGGGCTCAGTCAGTGGAGTGTGCGACTCTTGATCTCAGGGTTGTGAGTTTGAGTCCCATGTTGGATGTAGAGGATATAAATAAATAAGTTAAAAAAAACATATTTTTAAAAGATTTAATTTATTTATTTGGGAGAGACCGAGCACGATTGAGAGAGAGAGAGAGAGCAGGAGCGGAAGGGCAGAGGGAGAGGGAGAAGCAGACTCCCTGCTGAGCAGGGAACCTGACCCGGGGTTTGATCCCAGGAACACAGAATCATGACCTGAGCTGAAGACAGACGCTTAACCAACTGAGCCATCTAGGTGCCCCACGAATATAAATAAATAAACTTAAAAAAAAAAAGTTTCCCGGGGCGCCTGGGTGGCTCAGTGGGTTAAGCCACTGCCTTTGGCTCAGGTCATGATCTCAGGGTCCTGGGATCGAGCCCCACATCAGGCTTTTTGCTCAGCAGGGAGCCTGCTTCTCTCTCTCTCTGCCTTCCTCTCTGCCTCCTTGTGATCTGTCAAATAAATAAATAAAATCTTAAAGAAAAAAAAGTTTTCGGGCGCCTGGGTGGCTCAGTGGTTTAAGCCGCTGCCTTCGGCTCAGGTCATGATCTCAAGGTCCTGGGATCGAGTCCCATATCCGACTGTCTGCTCGGCAGGGAGCCTGTTTCCTCCCCTCTCTCTCTGCCTTCCTCTCTGCCTACTTATGATCTCTCTCTGTCAAATAAATAAAAAAAAAAAAAAAAAAAAAGTTTTCCACTCTCTGTTCTAGGGATTCAAACACACACACACACACACACACACACACACACACACACAATTTAATGTTAGTCTCCAGCAAAAAATTTAGAGAAAATTATTAAATTGTTTCTGGATACTTTGAAAAATTGTTACATACTAGGACTCAATTTGGAGTCATTAAAAATCATCGCAAATTAGACTGGTTTTTTTTTTCCCCCATAGGAGTATCTATCTGCCAGGAGAGAGCGCAAGGCTGTTTAAGCCAGCGTTGTTGCTGTGTGTGCCTGTCCTTCAGCTCAGGGGGTCCTCCCACGTTGACCCCAAAACAGCAGGGAAAATGCAGGATATTCTCTTCATACATGAAGTTAAAGTATAAAAGCATACGTTTCTTAAGTCTTGTTTCTTGGAACCGTGAGAACTCGTATGAAAGTCTGCTCCATATACCTTTATAAGGTGGAGAATTTACTTTTGAGTTGTTTCGAAGTTATTTGGGCTTCATTTCCTCAAACCATTTCAGAGGCCGTGTATGCAGCTGAATATAATGGCATTTTTGTCAGAGACAGCGGCTGAATTTGGGGCAAACCCAGGCAGCGGATGTACAGTTTCTGGCTCCAAAGTGGGGGATGGGTGACTCCCCATCTAATCCGCAAAGTTTCATATCGACACCCTGTAGTCGCCGGTGATTTTGAGATGTAAGTAAGCATTACAGTTTGCAAGCAGCACCCAGCATCTGGCTGTTGCCACAAGATAACATCTGCTTGTTAAATAAAGGGGAGACGCAGTTTCCACAGGTGGTCCCAGCGGAGTGTCCACTTCTAGTTGCTGCAAATAATATTGATCTTTGCTATTTCTGGTCGAACCGATTTATTCTCCTTGAGGGAGAAAGGACCTGGGGATGTGTATCCGGGCGCAGCCTGGGCCTGGCCTCTAGTGGACTAGCTCTTGGGTTGACCTTGGGGAAGGTGTGCCCTTCATTGCCTGTGGACAGGGAGGCTCCCTGAACAAGGGAGCTCGTTGCTGGAACTGCAGCAGGAGGCAGACGGGCTGTAAGGAGGAAGATTCTAGCGGGGGTCCAGTTTAGCTGGGGCAGGGTCATCCCAGCTTGGGGGGCTTCTGTGCCATCCTGGAGAGAGCCCGAGCCTCTAGAACAGGGGTCTGGATGTCATCAAAAGTGGGATCTTGACCACGTTGCTTAATATTTCTCGACCCCCTTCTGCTGAAAACGAAGAGAGTGGACAGGATTATTTCTAAGATCCTTCCTGGCTCTCATTATCTATGAACCTATAGGGAAGAGTTTTCTAACATAAAAAGCTGTTCAGAAATAGAACCGGCTGCTTTAGAGAGTAAGAGGGGATCCTGCCGTGAGAGGGAAGTTGGGGCAACCCCACTGCTCTCTTATGATTCCTTTAATCGAAAGCAGCCTTTCTCTAATATAAAGTGAATTCCTCCGGAGCGTTCTGCTCTAAACACATCTAATAAAAGGTAGTTTACTCAACCTCTTTGCTTCCGATTTCACATTTAGAAAATTGAAGAAGCCCTCAGGTATACTTTTATTTATTTATTTTTAAAGATCTTATGTATTTATCTGAGATAAAGAGAGAGCATTGAGGAAGGGGAGGGGCAGAGGGAGAAGCAGGCTCCCCACTGAGCAGGCAGCCCAATATGGGGCTCCATCCCAGGACCTCGGGGTCATGACCTGAGCTGAAGGCAGATGCTTAACCAACTGAGCCACCCAGGCGAGCCTGTATTTATTGGTTGTAATTAACTTTTATTGTGATAACTTTTAGAGCACCTAAAAATGACTGTTTGAACCACTTGTACATGTACGGTCAGTGGCGTTAAGTACCTCCATGTTCTGCCACCGCTGCCGTCCCTTTCCAGAACACTCTTCGTCTTCCCAAATGGCAACTGTGCATTAAACACTAGCCCCTCCCCCGCCCTTCCTCCAGCCCCTGGTGCCCTCTAATCTGCTTTCTGTCTCTATGAATTTGCCTACTCTAGGTCCCTCGTATAAGAGAAATCCCCCCACATGTGTCCTTGGGCGTCGGCCTTACTCACTTTGCATCATGTCTTCCAGGTCCGGCCCCTTTGTGACCCGTGTCAGAACTTCTTCCTTTCGGGGGCAGAGGAAGATGCCACTGATGGCTATTTAGTTTTCCGTGTTCATCCATTGCCGGCCACTTGCGTTGCTTCCGAAGCCTTCTGGCTATTGTGCCTAGTGCCGCCACGAACATGAGTGTGTGCACGTCTCCTCGAGACCCTGCCTTCCATTCTCCCGGGGCTGCACCCAGGAGAGGGGCTGTGGGATCACACGGTTGTTCTCTGCTTAACTTTTGGAGGAAACACGGTGCCGTTTGAGCGACACACCAGCTTTTGCAAGAGCCCCAGGGGCTACCTCCAGAGAAGACGAGGGGGACCCGTGGAAGGAGCCCGGGCTGAGGGCCAGGCGGGCCTGGGGCTCCGTCCATCTGGTCACGGCCAGGCCTTGTGACTCCGCATCAGCAGCCTCCTGCACTGAGCCATTCATTTATGGAATACATTCTTCCTGAACACCTAGAATGCCCCAGCCACTCTTCTAAGCATAAGGGTATATGGATGACAAAACAGATGTGGGCCATGTTCGCGTTCGACATCTGTCTGAAACATGGGCAACGATCCCAGCCACATAGGAGAGGGCTGGCTTGGGATCTGACTCATCAGAAGCACTTAATAAAGGGTTCTTTCCTTCCCTTGAACTCAGCAGCCGGATGATCAAGGATACTATATGTTCTCATATAAATAACCTCCCGCAGAGCTATTCATATAAATGACTCTTTTAATTCTCATTTTTTAAAAATTCACAGAGGGCCACTGTGAAAATACCAGTGCACCCAAAGGACGGGTGGTGTGGACTGAGAGCAGTGTGCACGAAGGGGAGGCCGAGGGGTCGGGGGCTGGGTCTGGTCAGCGGGCCGCGGCTGGGGTGGGAGGCCTCCGGGGCACCGTGGAGAGCTGGCCAGGCCCAGGTTTGCCCTGGTAACGAAAGTTACCCACAGTCAACAGTGACTGACGCAAACCTGGAAACAAACACGTATCAGCAAACCTCAAAAGGCATCCCAGGAAAAGCTGGGGAGAGGCAGGGAGCGTGTGATGGAGTTTCTCCACCAGCCCGGCCCTGCCACCAGCAGCTGGGACCCTGTGTCCCGGAGACGCAGGACACATTTCTTCCCAGGCTTCCTGGGAATGGAGTGGGGACCTTGAACCCGTCCGAGGTCCACACATGCAGAGGGGGACCCCCAGCCTGCAGACCAGAGTGCTTTCCAGCCCCTGTGGTTGCCTGATCTGGTGGCTCCATGTGGAAAAAGAAAAGACTTGTTTTGTTTTGTTTTTATTTTTGTGGTAGGATCTTGTTAGGCAAAGGGAGAAAATGGAAGAGAAAGAAAGTAAGAACAGCTGCTGGGAAAAGCTGGGCGGGTTTGGGAAGGAGAAGCTGCCCTGCTGGGGAGGCTTAGGGGCAGGTGTGGGTGAGGAGGACAGAGGGACCGCAGGCCCGGGTCTTCTTGGGTCCTGGCTTCTCCCAGCTGTCAAGGGCAAGTGTGACCAGTCACCACGGCCTGCGTGAGCCACTCCAGACCCTGACTTCTCAGGCGAGGCTTAAGCACACACCTTTCCGCTCTTCCTCGCTCATCTCTCTCAGGAGGGAGAAATCAAAGAACTCCAGGAGGAAGTAATTACATTTAATAGAAGCCCTAGTTTGCAGACACAGATATCCAGGCAAGAATATTTAATTGCTATTTACAGAGACACCTACAAACACACGTATATGGGAAATTGTTCCAAGGGGATTAGATCAAGTCCGCCAGACCCACCCCCACACTTCAGCTCTTTAAACGTTGCAGGGATTCTGGGCAAAGGCCCTCTGTGCTCCCAGGAGATTACACGGAGGAGATTTGGAAGAATGCGGTGGCCGGTCCCAAGCTGTGCTGATGACTTAAAAAAAAATGCGTTTTATTTTATTATTATACTAACCTCTAACCCAAAGTGGGGCTCAAAGCACAACCCTGAGAAACAAGAGTCTTGTGCTCTGTCAACCCAGCCAGCCTGGCACCTGCTGATCTTTAACGCCTTGCAATAAAATCAATACAAGACAGGTGGGTCTCGGGGCACCTGGGTGGCTCAGTCATTAAGCATCTGCCTTCAGCTCAGGTCGAGCCCCGCATCAGGATACCTGCTCAGTGGGGAGTCTGCTTCTCCCTCTGCCTGTTGCTCCCCTGGTCGTGCTTGCCCTCTCCCTCCCTCTCTCTCTCAATCTGTGTCAAATAAATAAATAAAATCTTAAAAAAAAAAAAAAAGACAGGTGGTCTTCTGAAGCCATTCAGCCTGAGAAGTGTAACTGGCCTGAAAAGACCAGCATGGTCCTGTGTCTGGTAACCAAGGTTGCCTCCCTCCCTCCTGGCCCCTTGTTGTCTGTGGGTCCTCACTGGCCCCCTCGGGTCTGAGAACCCACCAGGGCCAGCTCCGGGATGGAGGGCTTCTGTCAGGTGTGGCACGGGATGGCCCCTATCCCAGGGGCCACAGGGCTTTGCAAAGACGGGCTCTCATCCTTGGTCAGCTTGCGTTGGAGAGTGGAGGTGAGACTTTTCAAGTTCAATGAAATAAAGTCCCAAGAGACTCCAGTCCACTCTAGTGGTGCCGAAATGTCTTTAGGAGGTGAAACAGATGGAGGACAGCAGCCGGGCTGAGCATTAGTGAAGTGCCTGAGTCTGGCAGAGCCATTTTGGGAAGACTTCTTGGAGCCAAAGTTGGGTGGGAGGTAAGAGTGGTTCCCTCTAGCTTGGAAAAGCTCCTCTGCTTGGTTCCCCCACTCTGATCCTGTCCTGGCTGGACAGTCAAAGTCTTGCTGTTGATTCGTGTCTTTGTTCCGATTCCCTAACTGGATTTAGAACTTCTTGCCTTGAGGCCATAGTCCTTGTCTCCAGTGAAGAGGCCACTAATCTTTGGAGGAGGGAGGCTCCCTCGGGTTGAGTGGAGACAAGCCTGGCGGGGGAACAGCTGGGACCGTCTGCTCCTGCTCGTCTCTCAAATGCTACTCACTGGGCAATCTGGGCCATTCTGAGACTGGCAGGAGTTCGGATTCCCCGGGCTTGCCAGGAGTCCTTTGGATATAAATTCTATTCCCTTTGCTAAGGGAATAGAATGAAGAAAGTCAGAAACAAAGATTCGATACTCTAAAGGCCTTACCTGGGCTCCTGCCCCATCCTCCATGCTCAGCGGGGCTGGGCGGCTGAATCCCAGGGTGGCCGCCCCCTCCACCTTCCGTAGGTTGGATGCCTTGGCTTCCTCCCACCCGCTGTCTTCCTCTACTTGATTCCTTTCGGATTAGCTCAGCGTAGCTTTACCCCAAAGACTGTCCGAGTTGGCAGGAATCACACACTGGGCTGTTTGGCTTTTAATAAAGTTTATGATTTAAATCTTGTGCTCTTAACACCTTCTTTGCAAGCCTCAGAGGGAAACAGAAATGCTGAGCTTGTTTACTTAGTCCCTCCCTAACATGGAGACCCTCACACTTGGCCAAAGCCTGTGTATACATGTGTGTGAGTGTGTGTGAGCATGCATTCACGCAGAGTTCGGGCGTATGGCTGTGTGTATGCACACACTCAGAGGGACAGGAGGAACCTTTAGAAAGACTGGCCGCATTTCAGTCCCTGGCAAGTTCCCAAGACATCCACTGAGCCCTTCAGCATGAAGATTTTCCTGTGAAGGGCTCCTATCTGCCCTTGTTCCCGCGCAGGGAAAACCCACAAAGAGGTTAGCATGGGGGGAATAGGGAAAGCCCTGGGAAGCCCCTCAAACAGGATCCTGAGCCTCCAAGGTTAAACCCCAGCTGCTTCCCTCCCAGCCATGTGAGCACCGGGCCCTCCCACCCCCGCCCCAGCTGCAATCCCGGGGACCTGCTGCTCCGTGACTTGGCCTGGAAACAAGAAACTGGGCCGAGGAGGCAGCAGACAGGACTCCTTATGACATCAGGTAGCCCGGGCAGAGGCTTGTTGGGACTCGTCCTGCCCAAGGGGAAAGCTGGGCTCATGACAGATGCCTGTGTGAGTATTTCAGGGACTAATACGTTTCCAGTGACATGGGCTAACAGTGGGCAGCTGTGGAAAAGAGAAGCTCAGAATCCAGAGCTCGAGGGAGAGAATCCAGAGCCCACAAGGGAGCACGTCAGTCTGGAGCACGTGGTGAGCCCTAGAGCGTGGGCTGTGGGCCAGCGGGCGACCCAAGAGGGAGGCAGCCCTGCTTCCTGCCCTCGGGGAGATGAAGGAGCAGGGAACGCAGGGCCCAGCGTGCGCTCATGGGTGGGGTCGAACTCGGACACCTCGGGCATCTTCCGCAGGTCCCAGTGCACGCAGGAGAGCTCAGAGGTCCTGCAACCGGGCTTTGCTCGCGCGCGGCGGCCTGGCCTCCTCGACGTGACGTTCTGGCCAAAGAATCCAACGGCGGGCTCCAGTCTCCCTGGGTCTCTTTTGTCACAGTGACTAACAGGCAGGCGAGACAAAGCTCGCATTCAGGAGCCCATCCCCGCAGGAGGATAACACGGCCCCAGCTGATGAGGCAGGCACATTGGCATCTGGGGTTTTTTCCTCCTAAAGCAGAAGCAATATGATTGTTGGCATCAGACTCCCCTGGGGGAGGGCACGGCAGCCTCAGCCGGGACCGGGCGCCCAGAAGACAGGCCCAGAGCTGTCCCATGTGCTTTCGTGAGTTCATGCAGGGCTGGCAGGGAGCCTGGGACGGGGGCGGAGGGAGAGGTGGGCGCGATTCCCCTATGTAAGGCTCCCCGTTCCAGGCCTTAGCGTTCTCATCTGTAGGATTTCAGACAGGGGAAATAGCACTGGTAGACCCCGGTCAGAGTGGGATGGCCTTTCAGGCAGGTGATCGTCTCCTTGGCAAGTCTTTAGGCAAAATAATACGTGAAATTACTCCTAGGCCACGGGGATGATCCTATCCTGCAGATGGTGGGTGCGATCCAGGAAGGGTTTCCCAGGCCAAGGATGGCTCATCTGCGCTGATTAGTGCCGCAAACAGCTGCAGGGGTCCCCGGGGGCCTTCCCATGCATCAGCGTGCCTAGCTTCACTATACACCTGTGAAGTGGGCACTGTTCTTTATTTTTATTTTTTAAAGATTTATTTATTTATTTGAGAGCGAAAGACAGTGGTGGGGGAGGCAGAGGGAGAGAGACAATCTCAAGCAGATGCCTTACTGAGCTTGGAGCCTGACACAGGGGTGGATCTCATGACCCTGAGACCATGATCTGAGCCTAAACCAAGAGTCAGATGCTCAACCCACTGAGCCACCCAGGCACCCCTGGGCACTATTATTTCTATTTTAAAAATGAAAAAACTGAAGGTCAAAGGGGCCAGGTAAATTCTCCAAGGTCACACACCTAATAAGCAGTGAAGAGAAGATGAGAACCTGGGTCTTCCTTCATTTCAGGGCCAGGGTTCCCACACGCCAAGTCCGGTGTTCCTTTTGTTCTCGGCCCAGTCAGCGGGATAAGCATCCTGTCCCCCACAGGCCCGCGGGCCCCACAGAGGCTGTGTAGGCCAGGAGCCAGTGTGGCCTGCATTCAGCCGCCCTGAGACAGCATAGCCCCCACTGACTGGTGTCCTTTGGGCAGCTAATGCCGTGGGGATGGCCAGCGATGCGCCCCAGGGATGAGGAGGGCCAACCCGATTCTTGGCTTTTGTTTTTCCCTGGAGACAGCTGACTCCTCAAAGCTGCAGGATCTTCTGATCATCAATGCCCATGATAACAATTAAAGGGAAGCTGGATACAAAAACCTCCAGCCACCCCCTCACCCTGGAGCGGTGCGTTTCCAAGGTCGCTGTGCGTGTCCCCTTTGCTGACCAGTTACCCCCGCTGCCAGGGGAGGGGCAGCCATGGCTGCAGGCCTCACACGGACGTTCTCGGGGCTGGGCTTTGTTCCAGCACATCTCTGCCACACACACACATCCACGTGCACACACCCACACGCACGCACACGCACACTGCGAGGAGTCCAGGATGCCGCCCCAGTCAATTGCGCACGCCATTGCAAGATAAGATTGCAAAGACTCCCTCCAATGCCTCATTTCTGACACTCTTTAAGGATAAAATCATAATATAAAAAATTCAAGACCAAGACGATCCAACAGGACCCGCACCTTGCGTGTGCATTCCACCGGGGGCCTGAGGCGGCTTCTGGGCACGGAAACCCTGCCTTTGATGGACGTTTTGTCCTCACACACCCTCTTAGATGAACACGGGTCAAGGTCTTCACCCTAGGGAGCCAGGCTGAAGTGCTAGGGGATGGGGAGGGGGCCGGGGGGATGGGGGGCGGCGCTCTGACCCGAAGGAGAGAGAGAGAGACCAGAAGGAGCGCTCATGCAGTGAGGGAGGGACAAAAGCCAGCTGGCTGCCGCCTTGCGGCTGGAAACAAGGCCCCGACTAGTGCACATCGCCCTGGGAGCTGCAGCCTGTGGCGGAGGCGTCACTTCTTCCCCGCGGGGCATGGCTAGGGAAGGGCTCAGTGACTCGGTGTTGGGGAAGGCTGCCACCGCATCACTGGGGCTTCAGACCTCATTCCTCTCTCACCCCGGTCTGGCGGAGAGAGCCGACTCCCGGGTGACTCATCCCACCCCCCGGATGGACAATGGGGCATAGGATTTCCCTCTTCCTCTGAACCCCCCACTGCCCCCGGGCAGGCCTGGATGCCTCCCGCCCTGCAGGGGTCACACAGAGCCTCCTGCCTGGCCACGAGCTCTGGCGGGGCTGGGGGCTGGTGAAAGGACCTGCCCAGAAAGAGACCCGCACACAGACTGACCCGGGTTTAACTCGAGGCCCATCCCTTCCCAGCCTTGTAACGCTGGACATTGGGAGACTTCTCTCCAGGGCTCCAGCCACCACGTGCTCCTCGCCACCTCCAACAGCCCCCACAGTCACTAGGCCTGGACGCTTTCCAGAGTGGGCACACCCAGGTGCTTTTCTTTTTCTTTCTTTTTACTGACCAGCCTCTTATGCTGGCTGTAGTTATGGTCACTGGTAGTGGTGTGGCTAGGGTTCCCCCAGCCTGGCCTTCCTTTCCATAGCATTAGAGACCTTTCACAGTATGAGCCCATCCAGCCTCCTTTTAAGGTATGATTGTGGCCACCATGTCTTCTCCTCTATGGTCTTTTTTCTCTTTTAAGGATTTTATTTAATTAGTTGAGAGAGAGAGAGATCATGAGCAGGGATGGGGGAGAAGTGGGGAGGGGCAGAGGGAGCGGGATTCAGGGCTCAATCCCAGGACCCTGGGACCACGATGGCAGCCGAAGGGAGACGCCTAATGGACTGAGCCACCCAGGCGCCCCATTCTCCTCCATGGTCTTAAGCCAAGCAGTATTTGATCTTGACATTAGACTGCTTGCTATCCCTGAATACCCTGCATCCTTTCCCACCTCCCTGTCTTTGCTCAGGCCCTCTTTTCTGCCTCCCTCATCCTTGAACTCCTCCGCTGGCAAAATTCAGTTTACCTTTCAAGGTCAAACTTGAAGGTCTGTGAAGAGCATGGCCCGCTCTTCTGTGTTCCCACATTTTATGGGATTCCTTTCTGCCACTGGTCCAAGCTCCCCAAGAGAAGCAGCCACAGTAGTGGGTTAAAGAGCACAGGCCATGGAGCCAGAGCTGGAGCTGGGTTGAAACTTGAACCCCATGTCTGAGCTGCAGGACCTGGGGAAGGTCATCTCACTGCCCCATGCCTCATCTGTAAAATGGGCACAGCAGCACCCGCCTCACAGGATGGCTATGAAGATGAAGTGAGAGAAAGCTGGTGAAGTGAGGACACCTGAAGCTGGCTCCTGGGAGACATTCCCCAGGCTCTTATTGGCATGACCGGTGCCCAGAACACAGCAGAGCATGACTCCTGAACGGAGGGCTCTGGTGGCCATCTGTGAAGGCAGATGACTTGGATCCTAGGGGAAAAGGTCCCTGTGCGGTGACTGGGGAGCATGATCAAAGGGCGTGAGTGTTTAACTTGGGGGCATTTCGAACATACAGGGTAATAGTGGGATTAGGAGCCACGGGCATCCGATCTCCAGCTTTGGCAGACACTGATCCACTGCCCATGCTTCTGTACGGGTGACCTGCTCCTCGCCAACGCCCTGACCCACCTGCTGGATGGGCTTTAAGCAAATTGCAGGTGCCAAAAGAGCAATTTTATGCTTTACACTCTCAAAGGAGCTTTCAAAAAGGAAACACATAATCATATATGATTCCTCATGGCTTATGGCTTTGTGACTTATGGCTTAGATGAAGGCGGCTTTATTTTCAAGGGGAAGGTCGAAGAGAGGCTGGGGAGTCAGGGAGCAGCCAAAGGCTCTGGGCTGGGAGTCCAGGGCTCTTTCCGGGACATCTGGGAAAGCTCGTGGATCTCAAACACTCCTTCACTCCAGACTGTAACTAGGTTTTTTTGTTTTTGTTTTTGTTTTGAGAGAGAGCACGTGCACACACAAGAGAAGGCAGGGGCTGGGGAGGGGCAAAGGGAGAGGGAGAGAGAGAGACTCTTGGGCAGGCTCCACATCCAGCACAGAGCCTTATGTGGGCTCTGTGATCTCGACCACCCTGAGTTCACCACCTGAGCCAAAATCCAGAGTCCCGCGCTTAACCGACTGAGCCCCTCAGTGCCCCAAGTCTGACTAGTTCTTAATCATCTTTGAGCCAGTCCGAGATATTCTACCTCAAAAAATCTAATAGTAGCAGTCTTTTCCTCATTCAAAGAAAAAAAACAAGTTAATGGATGGAATTCTCAATTGCAAGTTCTCCTCTCCTATTTTCCTTGAACCTTATGGTCTCTGCGTCCATTTGTCTGAGACGGAGTGGTGGTAGACCGCAGAGTGAATAAATAAATAGTGAAATAAGATTAATGGAAAACCCTGGAAACAGCTGAGCAGTGTAATCTGACAGCTTTCTGTGGACACATCTGCTTGTGGTTGTGATCTTGTATTTTGCAGTATGAGACATGTTCCACAAGTGAAATCGCTCCTGCTTCATGACGACGTGATGAGCAACATCAGGTTCCGAGTCCTGTAAGTGGTGCAGTGTCCCAGGTGTTCCTCCACCTGGCGGGACGTCTCAGCAGCTGTTCCAGCTGGAGGGAGGCAGGGCCAGAGCCCAGGTGCGGGGAGAACCGGCCAGGAGAGGCGATGGCTGACGCTCCCGTCCAATTCCCAAGAGCCAGTGCACAGCGGGCAGGAATTTCCAAGGAAGGGAGTCAGAGTGAGGCAAGCAGGTTGATTCCCTCTGAGGGTAGATGGATAAATGGAGCTAAGCAGAAAACTAGTTCTCGTACAAGAAGTGTGCCCTGCCTCCCACCCCAGAATACTTTCTTATTGAGCATAAGGCCCAAGACAAATACCCACACTGGGGGATTTTCCAGCACAGGCTCTCTAGTTCCTTTACTCTTGGTGTTTGCACTTGTTGGCTGCTACAGCTCTCACACCCCGAGCTAATATGTCACGTACACCCCAGTGAAGACTTGAGTCCAAGTCCTGAGTGAACGCCCCCTCCACCAGGCCCTGGCTGCCCCCCTGGCCCCAAGCTCCAGAAACACAGTTCGATGCGAAATGGGGAAACTGGCTCCGGGTCTAGCGTGTAAGGAAGGAGAAAGGGAGGTGGAAATTGACTTCGAAGGGCAATTACGGGGCTGCCAAACTGGAGTTCAGGTGGGGACCTAAAGCACACCGACTCTTCTGAGGACATCACCCCGCCAGGCCTGTCAGGGCCCAGCCAGCCTTGGCTCCTCCATCCCTGACTTCACCCCAGGCAGGCCTGGGGGTTCCGGGCACAGCTGGTTCCTGGCTCACCTACCATGGCGTTCATCTCTTTCATCTCTTGGAGGCCACTGGCGTCTCCCTGCTTTTCTGGCATTTGAGGACTCATCTCACTTGGCTTATCAGACTGGATGAGATTCAAAGAAAGACACAGCACACGATTTTTAAATAACTTTATAATTTCCTGATGGATTTAGTTTGTGAATAAAAAAGAAAAAAAATGGACAAAGTGTTTACAATAATTATCAAGGCAAAGTTGACCATAACACAATTTCTTTGTAATGTCATTATCCTGTCAGTAACACGACTCCAGCCGTCTCACTCTCTCTCACACGCACACACATGCACACACACACAGTTGAAGGCAGCAGGTGCATTTGCATCACAGACACCATCATTGCGGCTGCTATTGTCACCACAAGGAACTCAAGCTAAAAGGAGTCTGCGCCCAGGGCCCCCAGTGCCTCTCACTCAAGTGCTGCACTTGTCTTCAGGGGCAGAGGGGGGCAGATCCCAGGCCGACGTCGGGTCTCCACCCTGGACAGCCTGGTGTGCTCTGCAGGACCCCGGGCCTGTGGGCTAGTCCCGCATGGGCAGGCTGGCCGGTGCGGGCGGGGTGTGGCGCTCAGGTGGGTCTGGCTGCATCAGAGCACGAATGCAATACTGGTGTGGCGTGGAGAGAAGGGCCAGGCTTGGAGCGCTTGTGCTGGCCCAGGGGGTAGTTCTCCCCAGGCTTCAGCAGGGATCCCGTTCTTGGCTGACCATGGCATCTCTGGGGCCAAAGGAGACAGCCTGGGCATGGGAGATGCGGGGTCTAAAAAGCTTCAAGGGCAAGACTCTGGGGCCTGAAGCCAGAAGGAACTGAGATCTGAGTACAGTTCGTCGGCCTGGATTGTGGGCTCCAGGCTGGCCCGGGCTGGGCCCGTGCTGGCTGGGTCCCTGGCTGACATAGCACCAAGTGGGCGAGAGAGCGGGTCTGCGGCCCGCACGGGGCTGCAGGGCCAAGCCCGGGTTACCACACAGTATTAGGCACACGGAGCTGGGACCAAGTGGGTCTGAGGGTGGTTATGGGGTCTCAAACTTTGAAACGTCTACCCAGAGGTCCTGAGGATGTAAAGGAGACCACTGGCACCAGTGGGACTCTCTGAGCCCCGGATTCCAATTCTTATTCAGTAGCTCTCTCACTCAGGCAGTCGCCAACCTGGAGGGTGGCCACTGGTGTTTTCCAAGGGACTAGCCCAGCTGCCACCTCAGCCAGCTTGGGGGGGCCAGGAAGGGGGGAGGAGTTCGGCTGCCCCATAGCTTGAATTCCTTTATTAACATGATATCGTTTTGCATTTCTTAAAGCACAGCTCTTTAACTTTTCAGTTCTACAAACTACTTTTTAATATCTTAATAATCTCAACAATGGACACAACGTAACTGCCCCAATGCTCTGAACCACACAGACAATATCGACAAGCAGAGAAACAAAAGAGGTGGTGGGATGGGACAAAAATCCACTCCCTCCAAATCAATCCCTAAAACCACCTTTTCCCCAAGAGAGTCAGGAGGAGAAACACCTACAAGAGGGTCACAGCACTCGCCAAACACATTGGGAAAAAAATCAGGAGACACTTGGTTACAGTTTTGACACTAAAAAGTCTAGAAACAGTTTTTGCTTAAAAAGGGTAAATAAAGACAGCCATTTTGTTCAGAAGGATTTCCCTGTAATGTGTGTTTTTTCTTGCCCAGACATTCCCTTAGTCCATGTGGGGGAAAACTCCAGGTTCTTTTTAAAACATTTCTTTGACCAGTTCAAGTCGCTGTCCTGAGAAGCCCAGGGACTGGCAGTGATGGATGGGTTGGCCTGGCAGGCTTGGCAAAGGTCAGTGGGCTCTGCTGCATCTACTCTGTCCTCATCTGCTTTCCCACAGCTCTGGACTCTTGCGGGTGGGACATGAGGCTGGGGAGGCAGACATGAGTTACTGATATTATGGACATGGCCCACTGTGACTCAGGAAGGGCGGTGGGAAGGTCACATTCAATGCGGCTCCGTATTCCTTGATGTGCTCTTTCCTCAGAACCCCTGAGGGTAGCCAGAGGGCCTGTGTTTCATGACTGGGGTCAAAGGGGAGGGCAGAATCGTTCTGGGATCAGCAGAACTCTCTAGCAGCAAATCCAAATGCCAATCCTGAAAGTCATGGGGAGGGATTAGCTCAGCAGTTGACTAAAACTTGATGATGACTTCCTCTTCTTCTCTGAGGAGTGGGTGAGCCAATGAGCTCCTTGTGGAAAACCAAACAGACTTTTACTGACAAAAGGTACTAAATCACACTGCCACTATTGACCCTGAAGGCAGTCTTGGGTCCCATCTGCTTTACTAGTATTTCTAAAGATCAAGTGTAAGGAAGACAGAGAAGCACTTAGCTCTTCGTTAGACTGTAAGGTACCAGGTTATAGGTTAGAGCTGAGATGGATGTGGGGATTCCCATTCATATTTCTTAATATATTAAAGCCCATTTAAAATCTTTTCCATTTCAAATGGAAAAAAAAAATAAAAAAAAAATAAAATCTTTTCCATTTCAAATGGTATCCAAGTCTTTGTAAATCTCAATTCAGATACTTCCTCAAGAACTCAGTGAGTACCTGGGATAGAGGTATATGAAAAGATGAGAAAAATCACATTGTATTTTTCAGTCACGAGCCCCACGTTCAATTCCACCCACTCTTCTTCCTGTCCCCTTTTACAATGACCTTGATTTGGGGTGCAGATCTTCAGGTGCTAAGGGGCAACTAGACTTGCCAATAGAATGGACGAATTTGGTAAATATAACAGGCAACCTGCAGTGAGTGTTCAGGCTACAGACCTTCCCCAGCAGCTGAGTGACCTCGTGAAACCATGAACAGCAGAAGAGTGTCATGCATTGGTAAGTCTTTGTGTGGTGGGAATTGCACATTTAGTAAAAGGTGGCTCAATGAATGATCTCAACTCAATAAGATACTCTAAGTGCTAGACACTGTAGTAATTTTGCCCTTGTCATATAAAATCTGGTCATGTTCGCTATTAAATTTTAGCCAGAACCTACTTTCATCTAGAATCCAGCAGTTCCCAGAACCATTTGAGGTGCTAGGATGGCCACCCAAGAGGAATCAAGGAGATTCACAGAAACCAGATGGATGATGGTTGCCCAGAAATTTTTCTCAGAAGCAATTGTCCAGAGGACTTCCAAGAGAGCAACAGGAAGGGTTGAAAACAAAAGAGGAAAAAAGGAGGTACAGTGAGAGTCACCCACCTGGTGGACAAGTGTATTAGGTCCTGTATTTGAGAGCAGAAACAGTAATGAGTAAGACTTACAATGAGTAAGACCCGGGGAGACCTGCTTGCTTCGCAGGTCTAGAGAACAGCAGCGGGGGCTGGGGCCACCTCTCTGGGCATGGCCTCTGTTCTTGCCTGCTCTGCTCTGCAGGAGTCCTGCCAAGGGTGTCCTCATCCCTCAGTTCTCTGTGTTATGGTAGATAAAGGCAGATTCTAATACTCCAGGCCTAATACAGGGGGCCTTCTACAGGATTCATGGGCAGTACACAGAATTGTGGTGATGGACCACAAACGACTACCACTAACCATCTAACCCCTCCATCTCCCACCTTGCCCGCTTCTGGCCAGCTAGGCTATCAGGAAGCATCTCAGTGAGAAGGTTTTGAGCAGAGTCCATTTAAACCCTCGATAGCAAACATTCTACAGCTGTCTCACAGGGAGCCTGTTTGACAGCAGGGAATCAGGGCAGCTGGAGATATGACCATATAAGTTAATGGGACAGTCAAGGGCTGCTGGTGGGAAGATACTGGACTGACAGCCGTGGTGGCTTTCCAGGCAGCATCAGATTCTTGGGGTGAGTAACTGGGGAGGGGGAAAGAGGGAAATGCAAGACAAAAACATTTAGCTCAGCAACTCTTATCAGAAGATGTGAGTGTCTGGTGGGAGTCTGGCCGGAGAGGTGGTCAAAGGGCTAGATTGGGGTTAAGTGGGCTCTTTCTTGCTGCCTGATTGTTTATGACTGCCATTGTCTGGGCTTGGGAAGAACGCCCTTCAAAATGCCAATACCTTCAATTAGCTTTGCAACTTTGGGGTCCATTTTCTGATCTGCGACACGGAGCTGGCCAAGTGCCACGTGGTGTGCATGGATGTGTTAAGGTAACACTATCCACTGTAGCCCCCCTAAACACTACACTCTTGTGGGGTAACAGCAACAATCCTGAACCACCCACCCAGTAAGATCCTGAAGGCAAGTAAATGACTCGGCCCCCTGCCTCCCAAACTCACTCATTCCATTATAATGAGAAATGAGAAAGGCTCATTTGTGAAAGATTCTTCTGGAAAAGATAACCTCTACTAAGGCAGAAGGAGCGGGGAGGGTATGCCTTTGAGCGCTCTGACTCAAGCAGGTATGTCTCATAGAGTCCTTCACATTTCCCCCTCACTGAAAAGAGACTTTTGTCAATGATGGGTACCCAACGGTGACTTGCACACAGTAGGCATTTCATAAATATTCTCTGAATGGAAGAGTAGAGGAAGGAATGTGTGAGGGATGAGAAACATTCATTTGTGCCAGAAGGAGGTTCCAGACAATGCTTGAGGCTATGGTTCTGGGCGTGCTCATCAAGGGTAAAGGTAAAAGGGAGGAAGGTGGGTCATGAACTTCAGCAAACACTGGGCTGCAAGAGCGTGGAACATGGGTGGTGGGACGGCAGAAACATTCTTTTGGGGCTCAGGGGCCTAGAATGCCAATGAAAGATGTTTAGGAGAAACCAGCCCGGGCCTAGGGAGCCATCATCTTCCACAGAAGCGGAGCTGTAGGTGGTGAAGGCAGGCCCTCACGTCACACCCTTCTCTTTCAGATCCAGATATGTGATCTGACAACCCAAGTATAATAAGGTCAAAGGTCTAAAGCCAGAGGGACCCGGGGGAGAACTGTCTGCACCATCCTCTTGTTAACTGGTTGAGAAGAGCAAGGATGAGGGAGACAGACAGGGCTGCGTAGAGACTCCCAACTCGGGGTATTAGTGTTCACAAAGCCATCATAAGGCCCGCTCGCAGCTCCCCTGCATAAAACATTACACGTGAAAGAAAGCAGAAGAGAAGAGTCAGTTTCTCTTTGTCCCTTTTCTCTCTTTTCCCCTCTTTTTCAGATTTTTTTTTTTTTAACCATTTTAGGAGAAAGCACCTGTTGTGATATTAGAACACTCAGCTCTCTAGTCCACTGGGAAGTTTCTTTCAATATGTTGAACTCCAAGGAGATTCCTGTTTAGTTCTCCTGTCAAGGACAGAAGGAAAAAGGGCTCTCCACTCCATGTCCCTCTGTAAGGGCAGAACCACCAGCTTCCAGAGTTCTCCACTGCTGATGACGGGATGGTAGTTCTTCATGGAAACCTGACCACTTACCCACCCTGGACATCAGGAGGATTAGTGTAGAGACAATACCCAAGGTAGAAAGGCAGAGGTCAGATGCCAGCTGTAGAGAGGCTGGTGGAATCACACTCGAGGGACCAACCAAGACAGGACAGAGTTTGTAGTGTTTGTTGGGTGCCACGAAGTTTCTGGGTGCCCGTTCCTTACAGCTCCTCTTTCTCGGCTCCCGGGTGTACTCTAGCAGCGCTGCTGGGCTGGCTGCTCCCCACGAAGCAGGGTTAGGACGACTCTTCCAACGCGTTGACCACCTGCTCCAGGATGTCGGGGCAGTGATCTGCTATCTGCTGGAGAATGGCATTGGCGAACTCCTGAAGCTCTGCATTGTCCCGTTCACCTTTCTCTAGCTCATTCTGAAGCTGAAAGGGAGAGGAAAGATGGATTTCAGATCCAATAAAGTGATGCTGTTAACGGTTATCGTTCACGAATAAGGAAATGGCATTTTGAACAACATGGGTGAACCCAGAGGGCATTACATGAAGGGAAATAAACCAGAAAGACAAATACTGCATGGTATCACTTCCAAGTGGAATCTGGGGGAGTGGGGAAGAGTCACACTCACAGAAACACAAAGCAGAATGGTAGCTACTGAGGCCTGGGGGAGCAGAGGAAATGGGGAGAGCTTGGTAAAAGGGTACAAACTTTCAGTTGTAACCTGAATAAGGTCTGAGGATCTAATGTATAATATGATTACAGTTGATAACATTGTACTGTATAATTAAACATGCTAAGAGAGGGGAGGCTGGGTGGCTCAGTCGGATGAGCATCTGACTCTTGGTTTCGGCTCAGGTTATGATCTCAGAGTCATGGGATCGAGCTCCGCACTGGGCTCTGCACCACTGAGCATGGAGCCTACCTGGGGTTCTCTCTCCCTCTCTCTCTGCCCTTCCCCCATCTAAAACACAAACTAATATGCTAAGAAAGTAAAACTGCAGTGTTCTCATAAGGAAAAAAAAGGAGTGATGTGAGATGACAGATGCATTACCTCAAGTGTGGGAATCTTCACCACCGTGTATCAAATCATGTTATACATTTATTATGTCAGTTTTATTTGTCAATTAAACCTGAATAAAGCTGAAAATGAAAAAAGAAATGACCAAAAAAAGGACAGGCACTTTCTATGGGAAGTCTTCCTGCATGAGAGTTCCCAACCAGGAAAGGGTGTAAGTTAATATTGAGTGTTTGCTCATCAAGGGGTGACTCGTCCAAGTCCCAAAGGCTTGGTAAGCCAGCACCAGCGCTTTCATGCTGGGGGGAAGGTTCTCTCTAGTGCGTCGCAGTATCATACCCATACCCAGCACCGGGACAGGGGCACACGCGTGATCTCAGATCTTAATTTTGCATAATGGTCCTTTATCCTGGGGAAACTTGTATTTAAAAGATCTTCCCCATTTGCTCTAAACCACTTTTATTCAGTATGTCGGACGACCTGCTAATTTAGGCCTCTAATTTAGCTAAAGAGATTACTTGGAGCAACACATAAGATAGTCCTCTGTTTAGGAGTAAGTATAATTCTAACTTCCTATAATTTCAAGCGCTCTCTTGGACATTCCTTCAAGCATTAAGCCAGCATTTATCAAGGGCCTCCTGTGTGCTAGGTGCTGAAAGATGAATGCATTTGGTTCTTGCTCCGAGATCCATGCAGGTTAATGGAGGAGACAAACATATACACTGATAATTAATTACCGCAAGCGAGGCCCATACGCGTGCTACAGGGGAAGACGTGAGAATGACTGCTGCGTCCTGGAGGGGTCTGAGAGGACGCTACTACAGGCAGTATGTGATGTGGAGCCTGAGAGCGGAATAGGAGTCTGTAGGGAGATCAAGCAAGAGGCTTTCAAGCAGATGAAAGAAATGCAGATGTGAGAGCTATGAAGGGGCTTAGCACAGACCTTGGGAAGACGGAACCTTTCAGTGTGGCTGGAGCGTAAGTAAGGTAAGGGCACTGTGCAAAGAATGACAGGCAATGAAGCTGGAAAGAGGCATACCGGGCCCAGCCTGTGGATGGAAAGCTAAGGAGTACAGATTTAATCTGGTTAAAAAACAAACAAAAAAGGAAGTCTAAGAGCTTTTAAACAGTGCAGTGATATGATCAGCTTCATGTTCTCAGAAGAGAACCGGGAAGATAAAAACACGTTAGACTGAATGGAAGGAAGAAATCAGTCAAGGGAGGTTACTGTGGCAAGCCCAGAGGCCCTGGGGCAGGGCCAGGGGACACAGAGGGTAACAGATGGGCATGAGACTTTCCAAATGTGGGACTAATGGGAGGTGAAGTTCAATGAGAGGGGAGGGAGGATCATTCTGATAGCTCTAGCTGGGGACATCAAATAAGACTGAAAATACAGGAGGCAGAGAAGGTTTTTAGAAAAGCAGAGAGATTAAAAATTGAGTTTCAAATGTATTAAAGATGCAGGTTCTGGTTAGGCCCTTTGGGTCTCAATGTCAGCCGGCACGGTTTTCTCATTTATAAAATGGGGCAATAACATTCATAGGGTTGTTTTAAGGATTTAGTCGGATATTCATATAAAGTGCTGTACAATGCCTGACACAGAAAATGTCTGACAAATGTTAGATGTTGTTATAATTATTGCTAAGTTGGTTAAGATTACCTTGACAGAGCATGTTGATTAAAGAGCACACAGAACCAAGTTTTAACTGCACCGCTGACAGAATCTACGTGCCGTGAGCCAAGAAAGAGCATGTTGCTGCTGCTTCAAATATATCAAAGAGCTGGGAACAGATTTTGCAATCTTCTTTCTGTTAAATGTTGACTAAAACACCAGGACACGCAAGGGCCAGATTGAGACTACACTAAGTCCTGACCCATCTCAAGGTCTGGCTGTGTCGTGTGAATGCCAATCTCTAAAATGGGGAAACCAAAGAAAGCAGGTGCCTTCTCAATCTAGCTGCACAAACGACAACCCGGAAAGACAGCTAGGTGAGGATGCGACGACTCTCAAATCTCTTGAACGGAACCAAAGTCAACCACGCAAAGTAATGGAGGAGGCTGTATGGCTGTTCTGCCTCAGTTTCCCATCTCAGTCCTTCCCAGGAATACCCGACATCTTTGGTTTATATTCAGAGCCAGGTGTCTGCACTCACTCTCTACAAGTCACATGTTTATCTCCTGTGAAATACTTTCCATTCCCATTTGGCTTCTGTTTGTTAAGTAGATAATCATGAAGTTTCTAATGGGTACATTTTATTTTTTTTTTTTATTTTTTTATTTTTTTTTTTTTTAAGATTTTTATTTATTTATTTGACAGAGAGAGAGATCACAAGTAGGCAGAGAGGAAGGCAGAGAGAGAGAGAGGAGGAAGCAGGCTCCCTGCGGAGCAGAGAGCCCGATGCGGGGCTCGATCCCAGGACCCTAAGATCACGACCCGAGCCGAAGGCAGCGGCCTAATCCACTGAGCCACCCAGGTGCCCCCTAATGGGTACATTTTAATTTATTATTTTTTCAGGTTTTTTTTTTTTTTTTTCTAACTTAAAAAGTACTTCAGGGGTACCTGGGTGGTTCAGTGGGTTAAAGCCTTTGCTTTTGGTTCAGGTCATGATCTCAGGGTCCTGGGATCGAACCCTACATCGGGCTCTCCCCCGTCTCTGCCTGCCTCTCTGCCTACTTGTGATCTCTGTCAAATAAATAAAATCTTAAAAAAAAAAGTACTACACAAACGTTGTAGAAAATTTGGAAAACAAGAGCACCAGGAAAAAAAAAATGACAATATTAGCATCAAGAGATAACTACTGCTACATATTTTGTTGTATATCCTTTGAGACACTGTTTTATTATATATACAGGTAATTTTAGAAATTTTAGAAAATCCCAAAGGCTCTTTCAGAGCTTGGTAATTAATTCTAAATTTATCCATATACATAACAGGAGCTAAGAAAATATCTGAAAGGAAGAAAAATGATGTGTGGACTGGCTTATCAGATTATAAAACATACTGCAAAAAGCCACTAATTAGAAGAGTATTGTACTGATAAAATTAGATCACTGGGATTTAGAATACGAGCAGGAGTAATCTGAAGTCATGAATTGTATTAGGTCAACTGGGCCTTGTTATGGTTAGATTCCTGTTCAAACCCTATATAAGCATAAATTTAAAATTACCTAAAGATCAGGGCGCCTGGGTGGCTCAGTGGGTTAAGTTGCTGCCTTCGGCTCAGGTCATGATCTCGGGGTCCTGGGATGGAGCCCCACATCGGGCTCTCTGCTCAGCAGGGAGCCTGCTTCCCTCTCTGCCTGCCTCTCTGCCTACTTGTGATCTCTTTCTGTCAGGTAAATAAATAAAATCTTTAAAAAAAAAAAAAAAGAATGGATCTCATGTCATCCCTCAAAGTTTCATTCCCTCTTACTAATGTCATCTCTTTCTTAAAAAAAAAAATTACCTAAAGATCTAAATTTAAAAATTATGTTGCAGAGACATAGTCTTCTCATGCACATACAAAACATTCTCCAGGACAGATAATATGTAAGGCCTTAAAACGAACCTTAATACATTTAAGACTGAAATCACATCAAGCATGTATTCCAACCACAATGGTATGAAACTAGAAATCAGTTACAAAAAGAAAATAGAAATTCACAAATATTTGGACATTAAACAACATGTGACTGAAAAATTGATGGGTCCAGAAAGAAATCAACAGAGAGATAAAAAAATACCTTGGGCTGGGGTGCCTGGGTGGCTCAGTGGGTTAAGCCTCTGTCTTCGGCTTAGGTCATGATCTCAGGGTCCTGGGACTGAGCCCTGCGAGCCTGCTTCCCCACCCTCTCTCTGCCTGCCTCTGTGCCTACTTGTGATCTCTGTCTGGCAAATAAATAAATAAAATTTATAAAAAAAATACCTTGGGACAAATAAAAATGGAAATATGATACACCAAATATATGGGATACAGTAAAAGCATTTTTTAAAAAAAAGATCTATTTATTTGGGAGAGAGGGGGAGGAGTGGCAGAGGGAGAGACAGAGAATCTCAAGCAGACTCCCCACTGAGCATCGAGCCCAACGCAGGGTTCAGTCTCACAACCCTGAGATCATGACCTGAGCCAAAGTCAAGAGTTGGACACTTAAGCTACTGAGCCACCCAGGCGCCCCTAACAGCAGTTCTTAAGAGGAAAACTCATAGATACTTACAGTAAGAAGCAAGAAAGATCTCAACCTAACTTTATACCTCAAGGAACTAGAAAAAGCCCAAAGTTAGTAGAAGGAACAAAATAACAAAGATGAAAGTAGAAATAAATGAAATAGAGACTATAAAAAGACAAAAGACAAGAATAATGAAACTCAAGCTGGTGTTTTGAAAAGATAAACAAAAGAGACAAACCTTTTAGCTTAACTTACCAAGAAAAAAAGCAAGAGAACTCAAATAAAATCAGAAGTGAAAGAAAAGATGTTAACTTATACTAGAGAAATACAAAGAATCAAAAAAGACTACCATAAAAAATTATATGCCAACAAATCAGACAGCCTAGTAGAAATGGATAAATTCTTAGAAAAACACAACCTACCAAAACTGCATCATGAAGAAACAAAAAAATCTGAACTGACTCTTAGCAAGGGAATGGAATCATTAATCATTAATCAACCTTTCAAAAAACAGAGGTCCAAGATGGGATGACTTCTGTGGTGAATTCTACCAAACATTTAAAGAAGAATGAATACCAATCCTTCTCAAACTCTTCCAAAAAGCAGAAGAGGAGGAACACTCCCGACTCATTTTATAAGACTGGCATCGCTTGCTCTGATACCAAAACTAGGAAAGGACACCACAAAGAAAGAAAATTGCAGGCCAATATCCCTGATAAACACAGATGCAAAGATCCTCAATGAAATACAAACAAGCAGAATTTAATACTTCATTAAAAGGATCATACACCATGATCAAGTGGGATTTATTCCAAGGATGCAAGGATGCTTCAACATCTATAAATCAAAAATATGATATACCACAGTAACAAAATGAAGAATAAAAAATCATATGATCACCTCAACAGATGTAGAAAAAGCATCTGACAAAATTCAACATCCATTTATGATAACAACCCTCAACAAAGAGGATACAAAGTGAATATACCTCAACAATAAAGGGAGAAAAGACAAGATGGGATTGGGAGGGAGACAAACCATAAATGACTCTTAATCTCACAAAACAAACTGGGGGTTGCTGGAGGGAGGTGGGATTGGGAGAGGGGGAGCGGGCTATGGACATTGGGGAGGGGAGGCGAACCATAAGAGACTATGGACTCTGAAAAACAACCTGAGGGTTTTGAAGGGTCAGGGGTGGGAGGTTGGGGCAACCTGAGGGTTTTGAAGGGTCAGGGGTGGGAGGTTGGGGGAACAGGTGGTGGGTAATGGGGAGGGCACGTTTTGCATGGAGCACTGGGTGTTGTGCAAAAAGAATGAATACTGTTACGCTGAAAAAATAAATAAAATGGAAAAAAAAAAACAAAGGACAAGTATTGGTATCGATGTATTATGAAAGTGGTACTACAGCCTAATAACAGAGAAATGGGCAGAGGATATGAACAAAAAACTCACTGAAGAAATGCAAATGGTGAATAAGCACATAAAAATGCTCTTTCATTTGTAATTAAGGAAATACAGATTAAATAAGGTAGGGTTTTGTTCCCCCATCACACTGGCAAAAGTTTCTGAAAGACTGTTATCAGGGGAAGTGGGTAGTCTTACACTACTGCGGGAATATAGTGAGCTATCTGGTCTCATCAACCAAATTTAAACGCTTATTAAAAGTGGAATATTTCTATAAATATACCAGTAAGAAATTCAAGAATGTATACACAAGTTTGTTCGCCAAATCAATTTGAAAGAACAAAAATTTATTAACAGTCTCAGCAGCAAACAAGAGGTGAGAGAGACTGGTATGTTTGGAGATCAATCTATCTAAAGTATATATAAAGAGAAATCCAAAACTATTAAGAATAGGTAGTTTGAATGGATAGAAGGACTTCCAATTTTACTCTACTACTTTTTTAAATTTTTAAACTGAAATACAGTTGACACACACTATTACATTAGTTGCAGGTGTACAATATGGTGATTTAACAGACCTGTATGTTACGCTAAGCTCATCACACGTGTAGCTCCCGTCTGTCACCATACAACACTGTCACAATACCACTGACTATATTCTCTATGCTGTACCTTTTATCCTCATGGCTTATTCATTCCATAATTGGAAGCTGGAATTTCCTGCTTCCCTTCATGCATTTTGCCTAGCTGCCTACCCTTCTCCTCTGGCAACCACCAGCTCATTGTCTGTGTTTACGGGTCTGTTTATGCTTTTTTATTTATTTTGTTGTTTAGATTCCACACATAAGTGAAATCATTTGTCTTTGTATTTGTCTTTCTCTGTCTGACTTACTTCACTTTGCATAATACCCTCTAGACCTTTCCATGTTGTTGCAAGTGGCAAGATCTCATTCCTTTTTCACAGCTGTATAGATATGTATGTGTGTAGATACATCTGTCTGTCTGTCTGTTTCTCTCATGTATCACATCTTCTTTATCCATTCCTCTACTGACAGTCACCTGGGTTGCTTCCATAATTTGGCTAGTGTGAATAATGTTGCAATAAACATAAGGGTACATACATCTTTTCTGATTAGTGTTTTTATTTTCTTTGGGTAAAAGGCCAGTAGCGGAATTACTGGATCATATGGTATTTCTACTTTTAATTTTTTGAGGAACTTCCAGTACTGTTTTATTTTCCCGCCAAGACTGCTCAAGGATTTCCCCTTCCCCACATCCTCACCAACACTTGTTACTTCCTGTCATTTTTATTCTAGCCATTCTGACAGTGATGGCTATGATGAGGTGATCTCATCATATCATCATCATTTTGATTTGCATTTCTCTATGATCAGTGATGCTGAGCATCTTTTCATGTGTCTGTTGGCAATCTGTATGTCTTCTTTGAAAAAATATCTGCTCAAGTCCTCTGCCCATTTTTAATTGGATTATTTGGAGGGTTTTTGGTGTTCAGTGGTATAAGTTCTTTATATATTTTGAATATTAACTTCTTACTGGATGTATGGGTTGCAAATATTTTCTTCCACTCAATAGGTTACCTTTCTGTTTTACTGATGGTTTCCTTCACTGTGCAAAAGCTTTTTATTGTGGTATAATCCTGATAGTTTATTTTTGCTTTTGTTTCCCTTGCCCGAGGAGACAAATCTAGAAAAATGTGGCCAAGGCAAATGGTGAAAATAAATTATTGCCTAGGTTTTCTCATAGGATTTTTACGGTTTCAGGTCTCACATTCAGGCCTTTATTTTTAATTTTTTTAAAGATTTATTTATTTATTTGACAGAGAGAGAGAGGTCACAAATAGACAGCAGCAGGCAGAGAGACAGGGGGAACCAGGCTCACGACTGAGCAAAAAGCCTGATGTAGGCCTCAATCCCAGCATCCTGAGATCATGACCTGAGCTGAAGGCAGAGGCTTAACCCACTGAGCCAACCAGATGCCCCTGTATAGTTATTTTTTTAAAAGATTTATTTGAGAGAGAGAGAGAGAGAATGAATTGGTGGGGGGGGGGAGTGGGCAGAGGGAGAGAGAAGCAGACTCCCCACAGAGCAGGAAGCCTGATGTGGGGCTTGATCCCAGGTAACAACTGCGCCACCCAAGTGCCCCTCTCACATTCAGGTCTTTAGTCCAGAGTCACAAAGTAGATTTTAGTGGCTGCCTAGGGCTGGGGTGGGATGGGGTAGATGGAAGTGATGGCTAAGAAGCATGGATTTCTTTTTAGAATGATGAAAATGTTGAAAACTGGATGTGGTGATGATGGTACAATTCTGAGGACGTACTAAAACTGTTAAATTGTGCACTTCAAACAGATGAATTGTACGGTGTGTGAATTACAGCTCAATAACACTGTAAAAAAGAATACCAGTTGAGAACTCTATTCAAGCACTATGTAGCAAACGCCCACAGACAGGTATAAAGTGCTGCCGCCTTCAGTTTGGATGGAAAAAAGGAGAGAAGGAAGGGAAAAGCTTCTTGAGGAATATGACTGTTGATACGAGAGAAAAGAAAAGAGGATCGTTCTAAATGGAGAAATAATATGAGCTCCCAAGGCATGGAGGAGGACGTGCACTTGGCTGTTCATGGGCGGTCAGGAATACAGGAATTACTGGGTCTTGACAGAAGCAATACCAGTCTTTGAGGGTGACAAAAGACCCTCGGGCTGGCTAGGCCTGGGCATTATCCCTCAGAGGGCCCTTGCTCTGTTTAGTGGTTCTGTGAAAACACACCTAGGGCACTGCGTTCCATTTCACACACCTCATTACCTGAAAAAATGGAGACAAACTGGACTAAGTTCAAAGGCAAATGACAGGCATGACGAAGAAGCTGAAAGGATCATTTTATGAGGCAGGATTAGAAGAACGAAGCAGTAGGCCTGAACTAACTGAACGCTAAGGGGAGGGAACGTGATTATGACCTACAAATGTCAGGAGGGTGTACTCGAGAAGCAGAAGGACTGATTTAGCCCTGGAGGAGGAAGTAGAACTAGAAGTGATAGAAAAAGATCAGGGGGAAAAACCAGAGGCAGATTGTAAGACTATGCTTTCACTAAAGGCTAATGAATGGTTAGCTGGGGAAAGGTGTTTAAAAAGAGAGGAGATCAGAAAAATCCCAAGTTTAGAGAAGGAAGTGTTCCTTCATTAGCTGGAGTTGCTTTCCATCTGGTGGGGCTTTCTCTGTTCTCCAGGGATTATGCATGGTTTGCATTCTATCTGCAAGCAATATTAGAGGTGGGCACGGCTGAGAGAGAGAGAGCTCACTGGCACTTGAGCCATAATATGCTAACATTTCCTGTCTTGAAAAAAATCTCAAAGATCAACTTTTCTTATAAAACTGGAATTACATTTAAAATGAGGATTTTTATTTTGACTTCGAAAATGCAAAGCTTTAGTCATTCGGAAGTCAAAGGAGTACAGGAATGTGTGAAAGAAAAAAAAAGAGCACTTAGTAAAGAAAGGCCATGTGAAGTTATCAAACTAAAAACGTAGACAGATGTGTTATACAGCACAGGTGTAAAAACAAATCTTGGAATGTATTTGTACCTTGTTATTTTAAAATATTTCTTTAGCATGTGCATCCCATGTTTAAAAAAAAGAAGTTTTTGTACGGTTACTAGTATGCAGTGTGTCCTATGGTTAAATTGGGAAAAGTGTGTTCTAGCTTCTGAAGTGTAAGTTACCAGATCTTACCCCAGACATTCTTGTTCCTACCCCTTGCCCACTGCCCATGCCCTGCCCCCATGACAGCCTACTCAATTCTCACCTTCTCCCCAAAGAAAGGCCACTTTAGACTTAACATCAGAAAGGAATTTTCCCAGAAGTACAAACATGTAATATTTGGGATTCAATGAAAATGCTTATTATATCCTAGCTGCAATGAATTAAATCCTTTTCTCTCCCTCTTTCCCTTCCTTGTTAAAACTACCTATCCAAACTTAGTGGATATAAGGCTGAGTAATCCAACAAGATCTTCCGCTTCCTAATCTCTACTTTCTAATATTGGCAGGCTAATTCCACACTGCAAGTACTGCAGTGGAAACACTGTCTTCTTGGTTTACATTCTTAAAAACACCTTAATTATATGCAGCACGTAAGTTTACACAGTGCCCTCTCTAGATGGAAAGATACAATTTTCTGTGTATGTATTGAAAGCTTTGCACCTGAAGCAAACAACAAACTTAAAAACTTACTTCCAAAGTAAAATAACTTCCACTAAACTGCCAAACAGATTTGTTCCTGTGAATCCTGCAAGCTCTTTCTAGAACTTAAGTATTAAGTCTCAGCACCCTTGTTTCCTCCATGTATAAAATCTCCACTACAAAATCTTCCTCAAGTCTCTCGGGCACCTCAAGCTTTAGTGGAAAAGCCCCTACCTACTAAGCCTTAATTTAACTAAGATACTCTGGAAGAAGGGATTATTGGAATAATAAATGAACAGGTATGCACCGTGGAGAAAATATAAGGTAATACGGTTTGCTCAAAGAAATAGGGATTTAAACATGTGGATTAGGGATGACTGGGAGGGCAAGTCTTGCTGCTCCAAACACCCTGAATGTGAGTTCTGCTGCCATGAGTGACAAAGGGCACAGCACTCATGATGGCTCAGTACTGTTCACTGTGTAAGCAACCAGTGAGTCTGAGGAAATTGTTACTAAGGTAATCCAGACGTGAAACACACTATCTCAAAATAACTTCACAACACTTCTTGCTCCTAATTTCTTCTCCAGGCTAACTTGAGCCACCCTTCCATGTCCCTGTCCCTTTAATTCACTCTGTGCCTTTAACCTCTCCTCCCACCGGGTCTCTCTCCACGGTTTCTGAGGGCACTCTCCTCCAAAACAACCTTTCAAATCTGCTTCTCTCACAAGCTAGCACCAACTTTCCTCTTTCTTTTACCATCAAACATCTCAAAGGAACGGTTTACATTTGCTACCTCTGTTTCCCATTTCCCTCTTTAGCATCTGAGAATTTACATTTTGCTGTTCATTGAAACTGCTCTCTCAAAAGGTTACTAAGCTAAGCCTGCTCCACTGAAAGTTATAAAACATCATTTAGAGAAATAAAAGATATCTTAAATGGAGGAATACATGATGACCATGGATTGCCAGACTCAGTAGCATAAAGTGTTAATTATGCCCAAACTAATCTACAGAATCAATGCAGGCCCAATAAGAACTTTGGCAGGTGGCTGCATGCATGCGTGTAAAGTGACAGGAACAGCCAAAGCAATCTCAAAGAACAAAGTTATAAGAACGTGAAGAACAATCATGAAGAAAAGTATTTCTATGAAGCTATAGTTACGAACATAGCTTACTACTGGCACAAGAACAGGCATATAGACCAATGGAAGAGAGAAGGGAATCCAGAAAAATAGCCCAAACCTGGGAACAGCCCAAATGTCCATCAATAATTAGGTGATAAATTGTGGTAGAGTCATTCATACAACAGAGTATCGTACAGCAATGAGAATAAACGAAATATACCTATGTATATCATAACAGACACATTTCATAAGCATGATGTTGAATGAAAGAAGCAAGACACAAAAGAGTTCACACCGTTTGATTCCAGGTACAAACAGTTAAAAAACAGGCAAAACTGATCTCCAGTGTTAGAAGTCAGGTCACCCATGGAGGGCGGAGTAGTGGCAAGAGGCTTCTGAGGTGCTGGGGAATTTTCTGCTTCCTGTTCCAAAGGCTCCTTACGTGAGTGTGTAAAAATTTGTTGAGTTGCATTTTTTCATCGGTGTATTTTTTTTTTTTTTTTTTGCGTGCTTGTTATAAAGAAACCCAAAACCCAAAACCGAACCTCAAGGATTCCTGAACAGCACAATCCAATGGCTTTAACTGTCTTCAACCTACTTGAGCTCCTCTGGGCTATTTGTTCTGATAACATCTCCTTCTAAAATCTCTCTGCCTCTTGCCTTTCTGGCTCTCCTAGGCCTGTCCTTCTATTTCTTCTCTGTCCTACTCCTGTTCCTCTTCTGCTTTGTCTCACACATGCAGGGGCTTCCTGGGGTCCAATCGGGGAGAGGCATTCCTCTGTTCTTCCTCTTTCGTCCTCTGCTGGGGCAACACTATCTTTAGCTTTATAAAGCAGTAATAAAAACAGCAAGCAACTTAAGGTACATTTATTATAGGTCAGGTATTATTTTAAGTGCTTTAGTACATTAACACATTTAATCTACTTTCTTTGCAAACTTAATTATTTCTTTTGAGGAGGGTTTTTGTGGGGTTTGAATAACTTTTAGCATAGGAAGTTTCACACACATACAAAAGAAAATAGTAAAATAACCCATATGTGACCTAAACTTAAGGATTATCAAGGTATGTCAATATAATTATAACTCTTAACTCCCTTCTCTCTCCAGAGCTCGACCCACATTTTTCAAATGCTTAACAAACACTTTTTTTGTGAATGTTCCACTTACACATCAACTCATACCATTCATACTGTTTAGTTTCCGTAGTGTAGTGGTTATCACGTTCGCCTCACACCATTCATACTGTTTAATAAACTGTTGTTTTCACTTAATTACTACAAATAGTTTTTCATGTGATTAAATATTCTTCTAAAATGTAATTTTTAAATAGGTCACGTTGTAATCCATTTTATGGGGGTGCCTGGGTGGCTCAGTAGGTTAAGCCTCTGCCTTTGGCTCCGGTCATGATCCCAGGGTCCTGGGATCGAGCCCCACATCAAGCTCTCTGCTTGCCAGAGAGACTGCTTTCTGCTCTCTCTCTGCTGCCTCTCTGCCTACTTGTGATCTCTGTCTGTCAAATAAATAAGTAAAGAATCTTTAAAAAAAATTCATTTTATGGATGTATCATAATTTAAATAATTCCATTATTAGAAAGTTAGTTTGTTTTTGGGACGCCTGGGTGGCTCAGTGGGTTAAACCGCTGCCTTCGTCTCAGGTCATGATCCCAGGGTCCTGGGATGGAGCCCCACATCGGGCTCTCTGCTCAGCAGGGAGCCTGCTTTCCTTCCTCTCTCTGCCTGCCTCTCTGCCTACTTGTGATCTCTGTCTGTCAAATAAATAAAATCTTAAAAAAAAAAAAGAAAGCTAGTTTGTTTTCAATATTTCATTACTACAAATTGTAACATGTTGTTTGCTAGATCATAAATCTTTGCATATTTATGATCGTTTTCTTAAAATTTCTGGTTCAAGGGTATATACCTCTTCAAGCTTCTGACATGTTACCAAACTATTCCTGAAGAGCTGTACTAATTTTCAGATTCTAGGCAACGAATAAGGGTGCTCATTATCCCACCTACCCAATATATTGGGGCCACACACACACACCCCAACCTTGCTGATATGATGGGGCTATTTTCATTTGTACTGTAATTCTTTGTAATTCTTTTCATTTGTAGTGAAGCCAAAAATTGAGACCAAACATTTATAAATATATTTATTGGCCATTTCTTAATCTGGGAAATTCCTGTTAATGGCCTTTCCAGGTTATGTTTCTTTTGGTTTGGTTTCTTTGCTGATCTCCTGGTCATAGCCCTAACGTAAGCTCTCTCATTCTAGTATCTTTTGCTTATTGTAATATATAATATATATATGTATAAAATATATATATATATATAATATTTTTTATACAGATTTTTTTTTTTGAGAGAGGGAGAGAGCACAAGAGGTGAAGAGATCATGACCTAAGCCAAAGACAGACGCTTGACCGACGGAGCCAATCCAGGCGCCCCTGCTTACTGTAATAGCTTCACAAGCAGATTAGCCTTGGTTTGTGAGAACACTCTTTCTAAAAACAGGCTGGATTAGATTCTCACCTCCTCCTCCAATATCCTAAATGATTTCCTATTTACAAAACAGAGTCCAATCTGACTCCATCTTACCTTCCCAAATTCACCTCCTGGGATAGCCTTGCCATATGCATATAGCCTCCTGGTACATGCCCTCGTCTTTTTTATTTTGATATGTTTCCCTCATCCTAGAATGCAGACAACCTTCCCTCCTACACACCCCTCTTCCCTGTTATTCCCCCTTCACAACTGAGCACAACGGGCTCTTCTCTCTGTGAAGCCTTCTCTATTCAGAGGTAACTATTGCTAAAGTATTAATTTGGTCTCATGTTTCAACAGTTTGCTATTTGTTTAATTCCCCAACTCTTCTTCAAATTCCTTGACAGGTTTTTACATACCAACGCTGCCTAGGAAAAATATCCTGCCTGAAGCTGGTGACTGAGGGAAAACACTGATAACTCTCCAAAGAGCTTTTTTTTTTTTTTTTTTAAATATTTTATTTATTTATTTGACAGACAGAGATTTCAAGTAGGCAGAGAGGCAGGCAGAGAGAGAGAGGAGGAAGCAGGCTCCCTGCTGAGCAGAGAGCCTGATGTGGGGCTCGATCCCAGGACCCTGGGATCATGACCTGAGCTGAAGGCAGTGGCTTTAACCCACTGAGCCACTCAGGCGCCCCTCCAAAGAGCTTTTTAAGATAAAATGTGAAGCATCTCAAAAACAAGACGGTGTGATGATGCAGACCTTCCAGCGGGGCACGTAAACTGTATACGGTGGCATCTCACTTGGTTTAAAGTTCTCAGAAAATGGAATATGGGCCAAGTAAAGGACACTAAGGTGGTCTCTGGCCAGAGTTTTCTGGCTTTGTCTGCTGAATGTTATTATAATGTATTCTGTTCTTAGTAGCTATTCCAGCCCTCCCTGAACTCAGACCAGTAATGTGATTTCTAGAGGGACTTGAGCCAAGAATCACAAATGCAAAAGTTACTCACTCTGAGTGCTTGAAGCAACACACACTGGAAGTGTGTGAACACAAGGGGAGGAGAGAATGCTTCAGCCGCCATCACTGCTCCGGGGATGAGCGGACAGGGAAACTCAGAATGAAACTGAGATATTTCAGAGACGATGTTCTACAGCCTCACACCCATCCAAAAACATTGTTATAAAAGGCTGGCAGTAAGGGGAAACAAACCAAGTTCCCTTCCTGCTTTCAGTGCTAGGATGGTTCTCTGTCAGAGAACAGAGCCGAAGGTGTGAAGAATAAGGAACGTAGCTGGGCTGAATGGATGACGAAAAGTGCAGCTGCGGGATGGGCTGACTGGTTCAGGGAAATTGCCCCAGAACATTCACTGCCCAGCACAGGTCATGATTTCAGAATAGCTACGATATCTCTCCATAGCCAAGTAAAGGCACAGGGAGAGCTAAGAGAAATTCACAAAATTAGGCAGTCTTAAAGGAGAGAAAATAGCTTTATTTCAAGGTAAAAAGGTCTATTCACAGTCACAGTCGGGGGCGGGGGATGAAAGAAGAGGGTGTATGGATGTATATGAAGAAGGGATATGGTTACAAGAGATGTAACTGAATGAATTCAGTTGTGGTTGGCAGTGACTCAGATTAATTCCTTTCTGAGGATGGTTTTGCGGTAGCCAGGAAATTATACAGAGATGCTTAGTTTGGTCGAAGCAGACAAGAATCTGAACTTGAGGTTTTTAACAGCTAGGTCCCAGGATGCATAGGCCATGAGGTCTGAGGTGGTAACTGGCATGATAATTGGAGCCTTTTGGAGGTGACGGATTAAGCTGAAATGGTTTTCTACCCCAGCTAGACCTGGGCTAGAGCCCCCCAGTCCCAATCAGCAGGATGTTCAACCACATCTGCTTAGGAGTTTGAAGACATGAAAGAACTTCTGAGTTTGGATTTTCAAAAAACTAGAATAAAGGGGCACCTGGGTGGCTCAGTGGATTAAGCCGCTGCCTTCGGCTCAGGTCATGATCTCAGGGTCCTGGGATCGAGCCCCGCATCAGGCTCTCTGCTCCGTGGGGAGCCTGCTTCCTCCTCTCTCTCTGCCTGCCTCTCTGCCTACTTGTGATCTCTCTCTGTCAAATAAATAAATAAATAAATTAAATCTTTAAAAAAAAAAAAAACCTAGAATAAAATAAAATGCCTTTTGCCACAATACCTGTTAATAAAACATAAAGTGCACGTGGTCAATGCTGGGTATTGCTTGTCTGGTCATTTACTTTTCGGCAGGTTTTTTCAGGCCACTGTTTCATTCTATAGGGTTCCTCTAGCATTTAGCACCAGGGAGAATTAAAGTTACTTTTAAAGTATTTGTCGTATGATTATTTCCCACAGATTAAGACTAACTCCAAAATTCTTTCTTCCTTGGTATTTTCAAGTCTGAGCTTGCAGGTTGAATCTCCTATAGTTTTTCTCCCTGAGGTCTCCATCTGCCCCAGTTGCTTGGCATGTGGAGCCTGAAGCAACAGCCACCATGGCTTTGGGCTCTGTGCAATGCTGAGTGGAAGTGGTCATGATCATGAGGTTGCTATAGGGCCTTCTTCTCCCTAACTTGTAATGAGCTCCTTTGTCAGGCAATGTCTGATTTTGTTCTCATAAGAAGGAAAGTCCAGGGGCACCTGGGTGACTCAGTTGGATGGTGGCCGATTCTTGATTTTGGCTGGGGTCATGGTCTCAGGGTCTCAGAGTCATGGGATTGAGCCTGGTATCGGGCTCCACGCTCAGCACGAATCTGCTTGTCCCTTTCCCTCCCACTTTGTCCGCCACTACTGCCTTGCGCTCTTTCATATTTTCTCAAATAAGTAAATAAATAAAAAAATAAAATTAAAAAAAAAGGGAAGGAAAGGCTATTTGTTGCCTTAGGCCAAAAGTAAGTAAGATGTTGCTGCTCCTCCATGATGAATCTTAAACAAGATGGCGTAATAAAAACAAGAGTTTAGCTCCCTTCCACTAAGGGGGCCTGTATATACATGACCCACACTCAAAATTCCACTGCTGAGCAGTACGACAGAGATCTCCCCAAGATTCATTTGGTTTTATATCACTAAAGGGACTTCCTTATTTTATTCCCTCATGACTGAAGCATCAGGGTAGGAGGGAACACCGGGTACTTAAGCCTTTCAGAGCAAGAAAATCATAAATGACTTTCTAGAATTTTCTAGTACTTTCTTTCCTTCTTCTTTTTTAAAGATTTTATTTATTTATTTGACGGGAGAGATCACAAGTAGGCAGAGAGGCAGGCAGAGAGAGGGAGAAGTAGGCTCCCCGCTGAGCAGAGAGCCCGATCTCTGGGCTGGATCCCAGGACCCTGAGATCATGACCTGAGCCGAAGGCAGAGGCTTAACCCACTGAGCCACCCAGGCGTCCCTTTCTAGTACTTTCAAGAGCATGTTATGCCTGGCACATAGTAGGTGCTCCCCAAATATTTATTGAATGAATGTATGCCATATGCCTTGGGGTAGCTAGATTTCGCTATGTATTTTTACCTTTCCTTTTAAAAGGTTAAAAAGAAAATAATAACAAAGCAACTCAGGAGCTGCTCTCTTTCTTAGCTGTGGCTCTGAAAATCCTGCAGTGCCAGAAGCTCCCTGGCTCTGATGGAAATAAGTAGTTAAGAATTTTAGTGAACCTGCATTAACATGAAGAATATAACTTAGTTTTCTACACTAATCCCCTCCCCAACAAAACATCAAACAGTAGAACTACTGATTCTGAACCTGAGAATCATAAGCCTGGAAGTGATCTAAGAACTACTAGTTCAATTCTCTAGCCCTGCAAGCAAGTCAGACAACCAAGGCCTAAGAAGGTACAGCGGCCGGCAGAGTTTCGACCAACAGAAATGTTTGCCTCAGGACCAGTTGTGTGTTAACCTTTAAGCCCAACCAGCCAGTTACCCATCTGGGAGGGGTGCTCACATGAAGCAGACACCTGAGGCACAGAGATGGATGGGATGGTCTGCACAAGGCTTTACCAGTCCAAAGACTGGCTGAGGTAATTATTTGAGGCTGGAGAAAGTGTAGAGTGTTATAAACAAAGAACCATATTTTCCAGCTAGGCAGAATTTTCACATGGTTGCCTTAGCTGATTGGTAGTATCTCACATTATCTCTTAGAATCTGTTAACTGACATAAATAGAGACGCTAAAATTAAGGGCCTGTCATTATCAAAATGGAGAAATATTTCCCTCCTTGCCAAAGGGATCCATCAGAACAGCAGCGGAGTTCTGGGAATCGCAGACACAGACAGGCTAGCTAGCCAGCCCAGTGTATTTGGTTTGGCTCTCAGAAAAGAAAAGTGTCAAAGGGAGAGGGTGGAAAAAAAAAACAACCCCAAACAACTAATAAGAAATCTAATGCTGAAAACTGTCAGGGCGGTAAGAACAAGGCTTTGTTGCAGCTGAGATTTTAATGCTAAACCAGCTCAAAGCCTGAGCCAGTTCCAAGATCATTGCTCTGGCTGAGCAGGAAGAGAGAAGGAAATTTCCTTCACCACAGTGGCATGTGTTCAATGAACACTCTATGTCCGGGACTGCTGTCTGCTGTTTCCAGCACCTGGATCTGATTCTGGGATGAGTGTGGCAGGGAGAGACTGGAAAGCTTCCCACAGGAAACTATGGATCTTGCTTGAGTATTTTTTTTTTTAATTTTTTTTTATTGCCAACCTGATACATTGCCTGGGTGATATCTCCTGACTCCATAGTGAGATGACAAAATGACCCTGAGTATGGTACAAGTTGCTGGCCCAATAATTCAGAAGGGCCTTGGAAAGGGTGCCATTACTTAGCAAGGCTCTGGAGTCATATGGGCAGTTCTGAGCGGTTCCCCTGGGTACGCGTGGCCATCTTATGGAGGACCATGAGTAGTTGTGAGGGGCAAGCATAATACAGGGATACAGTAAATCGGGTCTCGTGACATGGAGAAGGTTGGGGATGAGGTAGGGGTCTGGAGTTGTATGTAACTAATTTTGGATTGCTAAAGGGAAGAAAATACGTGATGTGATTTGAAAGTTCTTGGGGATGGTTGGGGTTGAAAGAAAAATATTCCCAGAGCCTCCTAATGCTCAAAAAATTTTGCAGTCAGTGTTTACTTAGGTGAAGAAGGGTGAGAATGAGAGACTCCAGGGACATTTCCAGTCCAACCTGGCTCAGTGAATGCTAAGGCTCTCCACACTCATGAGCACAGCTCCCCAGAAAGTGTAGGCGAAGCCACAGCGGTCCAGAGCTCCAGTGGCCTCACCCAGCTGCATTTCCGCATGGAAGGAATGACCAAGCCTGAGAAGGAAAGTCCACACCAAAGCAAGTACTTCTGGGAAGTTTCACCCAGCTTAATGAAGGGGAGAAGGCTCACCAGATCTTTCTGCTCTCCATCTCCTCCTAAGGAGGCAGCTGGAGAGGGAGGGGAGCTCAACCTTCAGAAGTAGCCAAGTGAGAAAGCCAGTTCTTCAAGAGAAGATGGAGAAGTCATGGGAACATCTCACCACACAGAACCCAGCAAGTCCTGCATGGGGCTCTTTCCAAGTATCCCCAGTGCCTACAGGACTGCTGCCTGCGGGCTGCACTATCCTAGATGGTACGTAAGAGCCGAACGCTAAGCGTTCAGCAGCGTGTGCAGGGAGCAAGAGGGATGCTGGCAAAGCTGCAGCCCTGACAGAGGTTACAGAAACTTCTTAGCAGATATATTAAGTGGTCTACCATGTATTTTTCTCCCTCAAAAAAAGTCACATCGCTGTGGGAGAATACGGTTATTAGCAGGGCCTCCTCTGACCGGCTGAGAGGGTTTTCTTCCAAAGGGTGCAATAGTGGAAAAAAGTCCGAAATGTCCAGTCCCTATGGTGCCACTTAGCTTTAGCATCTTGGGCAAGTCATTTCACCTCTCTGGCCTCAGGCTTCTCATGTGCAAAAGAAAAAAAGAAGGGCAGGGGGAGATTCAAAGATCTCTAAATTCTCTCCAACTTTATCTATGAATAAATATAGCTCACTCCTGACAAAATACCATTAGAACAGTGATCCCCAACTGGAAGTCTGCAGGCTATTTCTAGTTAGAGGACTTTTTCAGATCTCATGAAGACTTCACATTGTCTTCTCTGTGTCTCATCACATAGGATGCTAGAAAAAACCCAGTACCTTATCTTTTCACTGATTCCCTACCTTCCTGCTAGATGCTTCCTAACATCCATCTGTGGTAAATGTACTTTTAGGAATAATATCTAACTGGTTCGAATTTAGGCTAAATACACGTAAAAGGTTGGTGCAGGCCAAGGTGATGATGTTAACACGCTATCCTTCCTAGAAATATCTGCATTTAAAAAGGCAATACTTTGGAGGAATAACTGATTCAAAGGAATAAACTGAACAGTGAAATTTCAGGCACATAGGCAGGAACTTTACCAAACATTCCACCCTACCACTAAGCCACTATCATATCATTCTTTCCTTTTAGGTTGACAATAGGATATTAGCACCTGACCTTTGGCTTAGGGATTACATCAAAAATGTGGAGAAAGGGGAACCCTCCCACACTGTTGCTGGGAATGCAAGCTGGTGCAGCCACTCTGGAAAACAGCATGGAGGTTCCTCAAAGAGTTGAAAATAGAGCTACCCTACGACCCAACAATCGCACTACTGGGTATTTACCCTAAACATACAAATGTAGTTATCTGAAGGGGCGAATGCACCCAAATGTTTATGGTAGCAATGTCCACAATAGCCAAACTATGGAAAGAACCTAGATGTCCATCAACAGATGAAGGGATAAAGAAGATTTGGTCTATCTATCTATCTATCTACACACACAATGGAATACTACGCAGCCATCAAAAGAAATGAAATCTTGCCATTTGCGACAACATGGATGGAACTAGAGGGTATTACACTTAGCGAAATAAGTCAATCAGAGACAGACAATGATCATATGATCTCCCTGATATGAGGAATTTGAGAGGCAGAGTGGGGGGTTTGGAGGGTAGGGAAGGAAAAAAATGAAACAAGTGGGATCGGGAGGGAGACAAACCATAAGAGACTCTTAATCTCACAAAACAAACTGAGGGTTGCTGGGGGGATATGGAGAGGGTGGCTGGGTTATGGACATTGGGGAGGGTATGTGTTATGGTGAGTGCTAAGAACTGTGTAAGCCTGATGATTCACAGACCTGTACCCCTGGGGCAAACAATATATGTTAATAAAAATAATTAAAAGAAAAGGGTAGGATTAGGTGGAACTGGGTGGTTCAGTCAGTTAAGTGTCTGCCTTCAGCTCAGGTCATAATCCCGAAGTCCTGGGATCAAGCCCTGCACTGGACTCCCTGCTCAGTGAAGATTCTGCTTCTCCCTCTCCCTTTGCTCTCCTCTACCTCCTCATGTTCTTTCTAATAAATAAATAAAATATTTTAAAAAAAGAAAAGAGTAAGAGTAGGGGTGCCTGGCTAGCTCAGTCAGTGGAGCATGTGATTCTTGATCTTGGGGTTGTATAGAGATTACCTAAAAATAAATTCTCCAAAAAAAGTAAGGTTTTTTTTTTTTTTTTTTTGAGTCTGATAACATTAAAACCTAATTCATCAATAAAAACCTTTTTTTTTTTTAAGATTTATTTATTTGACACAGAGAGAGAGAGAGCGAGCGTGAGCGAGCACAAGCAGGGGGAGTGGCAGGCAGAAGGAGAGGGTGAAGCAAGCTCCCTGGAGAGCAAGCGGCCCCATGTGGGACTCCATCCCAGGACCCCAGGATCATGACCTGAGCCGAAGGCAGATGCTTAACTGACTTGAGCCACCTAGGTGCCCCTCAAAACCTAATCTTTAGGGCTCCTGATCATCACTGCAATTACAGCGAGATCTATTAAGTGTTAAAATTAAAGGCTCTGCTTTCTCCAGAAGGGCATATCCCAGCTAGGGAGATTTGCTTTTGTGTCTACGTGGTCTCTCATATAAAAATTAGTAGACAAAGCAGTAAGATAGCATTCACACCGTGTAGAAGAATACCTCCAGAAAGTTCCTGATTTCACTCATTAACAAACAAGTATCTGCTTCATGTTTTATGTGCCTTTAAGTAGATTACACAGGTTTTTAAGAATGGTCCAGTTACTAAGTTCTTTTCATACAGTATTCTGGACTGAAGTCACCAGCATGCCCTGCAACCCCCCTGAGGGAGTACTCTGTAATTAGTGGATGTGAGTAACCGACTGTACAGTACCCCCTACCTTTTAATACACAGGGCCCCATGATTTATTTGGAATGCCGTTTCCAGAGTTTGTTTGAAAGTCGGTTGTCTGAAACCCAGAAACAACTACCTAAGTGGTAGTTGGGTTCCCAAGTAGTCCCCACGAGACTACTGACCCATAATGCTTGTTATGGGCCAAATCATGCTCCCTCCCCCAACTCACATATTGAAGGTCTAATCCCATAGCCTCAGAAGGTGCCTGTAGGCGGAGACTTAAAGAGGTAACAGTTCAGATGAGTTTGTTAGGGGGCATCTGGGTGCAATGACTGGTGTCCTTGTGAAGAAGGGGAGGAAATCTGGACCCATAGACACCAGGGATGCGTGCACATGAAGGAAAGGCCGTGTAAGGGTACAGCGAGGAGGCGGCCATCTGCAAGCCAAGGACAGAGGTCTCAGGAGGAACCAACCCTGCCCACACCTTGATATTGGACTGCTAGCTTCCAAAACTGTAAGAAATGTATTAGTGTTGTTCAGGCCACCCTGTCTGTGGTATTTCGTTATGGCAGCCCTGCAAACGAATACAGTATTGTTGGTGTATGGGGTCGTGGAACTTAACCACCATTCACTTAACCTGCGGTGGCTCCAGCAGCAGGACGTTCTATAAGGGGTGCAGGAGGTTCTCTTAGAGGCTCAGGGAGTAACAGCAATAGCTAGAACGGCAGCCAGTGGCTGCTGAGGAGGGCTGGCTCATTCACGTAGCAGGGACTCCTCAGACGAGCGACTAATACAGGGAGGTAGGTTGTGGCAGCATTTCCCCCTACTCTCCGGAAGTGGGGCGTTAAGTTATGGGGCACAGGAAGCGAAGTCAGGAATGACAGTACTGCCTGTATGGAGACTGAAGACTGCTTATATTTCAGGGTACCCTTTTGATTTTACACCTAAGAGAGCATGCCCCACTCGAGAGGGGTGCAGTCCCACACCTTTGTTTTTTCCTAAGTTTAAACAGGTTTCCCTGAGAGAATTATTGTTGCACCTAGCCACTATTACCATAGGAACCTTGTATCCTTTCGGGGTTTTAGGGCACAAACATGGCTGGGAGCCCCTGCCATACACCACAGGAGATATTACCCATAAAAAATTTAAGTTACTTCTATCTCTGGACTGTCCCACCAAACCACTGGTGAAGAATTAAATAGTTTGGAAGAAAGCTAAGGGCCATTTATTTCAAATGCTCTGACTAGACCAAAAAACTGTCATTTCCAAAGTTTCTAAGTTCCACTGGCTTTAAAGTTTGCACTGTCTATGCTGGTCATGGGTTTTTCTGTTTTGTTTTGTATCCACAGGATTCATTTTCTCCTTGCTTAGTTGGGGGAGCATTACCTCTATAAGATGACATTGGAGACGACAGACGTGTGTTTAATGTACTGGACTGTAGTAATTGTCAAGACTCATTAAAATTCCAAGATGGTAAATAATTGCTTCTACAGGAGCTCTAGGATATCAGGAGTATTAACCTCTTCTCCCATGGGAATACTTTAAACTCAAAGGGAAAAATGCAATTAGGGCAGCTAGAAAACATTAAGATCTCTATAAATACAGAGCTTTGTAATTAACAAAATATTCCATACTCATATTTTAGAACTTTGAAGAGTCCAGTGCAAGACCAATCTAATAAAAACGAGACTAAAAAAAGGTTCTTTTTCGCTGCAAAGCCAAGGACATATGAGGTGAACTCAGAGTAGGTGTTTTATGCTCACTTTTATTTAGTTCTGGCTTGTTGGGAGTAGGCCCCAGTAATGAGGACCAAGAGCTATCCTAGTCAAGAAGTGGAGGAAAGATCTGCAACAGAACAGAAACAGGAGAAGTCCCCTTCTCTGAGACAAGTTAAGAAAGGAAATGGTTGGAGGGATCTTTTCTATCAAAAAAAGTTTTGGTCTAGCTGAGTCTCTTAATATTCTCTATCTCTCCACAAGAAAGATTATTCTACACTCTGCACAGAGCTTGTAATTTGGGGAGTTTTGGGAACTGCAAATAAAACTTAGTAACTGTGTCCTTTCAACTACATAAGAGGTCCTTACCGCCTCTGTATTAAAATCTTCATTTCTTCTTCCTTTCCCCACCTCAGCTTTTGGGGGTTTTATCAGAAGTAAGGCAACAGTTTTGTGTCCCGTGGTCCAGCTTAGCACCTTGTCAGTCCCCATCCTCTCTTGTGGTGTCTGCCTAGCTCTTCCCTATCTTCCTCCCCCCTTTTTTTGAACAAGCTTTTCTCTGCCAGATTTTCAACATCCAACTGGCAAGATACTCTGCTCTTTGAAGAAAAAGGTTAATGGCAGCTGTCAGAGGGAGGAGAAAGTGCCAGACTGTGTGAGAGCAGAGGGAGAGAAGCAGTGAGGCTACTCCACAGGGTGTTTCTTATAAATTTGTTAAGACACACACACACACACACACACACACACACACACCCATTCTCAAGCCCAGTTCCGACACAGACACACATTTATCTTCACAGCTCTGCAGTTATTTTTGCTGGATTGCTGGCCTTGCCTCTCTCAGCCTCTCACACTCTGCTGCTCTTAGTTTTTTGGACAAGAGTTCAACATCGGAGCTGAGGAAACAAGTTCAAACATCCCAGAAAGAAGAAAACCAGATCAGAAACAGTCAGGCTGGGAACCAGAACAAAGTTTGTTGCCCCACAAAGAACCATTCTTTTTCTTTCTCCCTTTCTTATTTGCCCTTCCTGCTGCCCCCATCTCCTGCCCCCCAATAGCTCATAAGTCCATTTGGCTCACTTGTGTGGGACAACAATCTGTGCAAATGCATTCAAGAGAGAAGAATGAAACGTCATGTTGTGACGGGTGATTGATGCCTTCCCTGAGTGAGGGAGATGACTTCTAGGTTCTGTGCCCAATACTGCCCCAGCATTAAACCCCCCTGATTCACCACCTTGAAAAGAGAGGGATACAAGCCAAAGAGTGATTGATCAAAATCAAGAAAACAAATGGAAGAAGGAATCCAAGGAGAGGACAAGGTCTAAGCCAAGTTTTAGAACAATACTTCCCTGGAAATTAAAAAATGGGACACAGTGCTGCGAAAGGGAGCTGGAATCCAAAGCTCCATGACCCACAGAGCAGGCTGGCTAATACAAGTTCATTCCAGTGTGGTCGGGCCCCTGATGGGAGGCTGGCATTCATGGTGGAAAAAAAGAATTTGCACCCTAAGGAGAAATTCCATTTTTAGCTTTTTAGCAGATGCTGCTTATCAGTCAAACTGATTTAATAAGTTAAAAAGAGACTGGTAGTGGGGTATGCTTTTCCTGTTTTCATTTTTTATTAACTTTTAAAAAAAAAGTTTATTTTTTAAAAGTAGGCTCCATGCCCAACATGAGGCTCAAACTCACGACCCAGAGGATCAAGAGTCATATGCTCTTCTGACCGGGTCAGCCAGGCACCCCTCTGTTTTCCTCTTAATTTAACTATCATTGACATATTGTGAAATGCATGGATCTTTAAGTGTACAATTTGGTGAATTTTGATAAATCCATTTGCTCACATAAACTGTCTCCACAACCAAACTATACAACATTTTCAACATCCCAGAAAGTCTCTCGCATTCTCTTTTTTAGTCAATTCCTTTGGTAACCAGTGTTCTAATTTTTACCACCACAGATTGTTTACCCTGTTCATAAACTGTCATATAAGTGAAATCACACATTAATTACATTTTATTTTGTATCTGCCTTCTTTTGCTTGAGAGTGTTTTTGAGGTTCATTTGTAAAGTTGCTTGTATTGGTTCACTGTGGTTTATTGTTTAGATTCCACTACATGACACAAAATAATTAAAAATATCTATTTTATCAATGAACACATGTATTGTCTCCAGTTTGGGGCTTTTACAAATAAAGTTGTTATGAACACTCCTGTATACATATTTTTGTGGACACTTCTCTTGAGTTATAGGAGTATATCTAACTTAATAAGAAACTGCCTAACAGTTTCCCAAAGTCTTGTACTACTTTAAATTCTCATCAGCAATTTCTCAGAGTTCTAGTTGCTCCACATCCCCAACTAACAACCAGTATTACCAGTTTTGTTAATTTCAACCATTTTTTTGTGGGAACAATCTCATTGTGGCTTTCATCTGTGTGCGCATTTTTTATGTGTCTAATTTGTGTATCTTCTTCTTGTAAAGTGTCTATTCAATCAAGTCTTCTGCCTGCTTAAAAATTTTATTATCTTTTTTTAATAGACTTTTAAAATATCTTCTCATGGAAGTCCTTTGCTTAACATACACACACACACGGTGGATATTTTCTCCCAGCATTTTGATGAACACAAGTTTAAAGGTTTTATAAAGTCCAATTTTTAAAAAATTTTTGTTATGTTTAGTGTTTTACATTTCTATACCTGCTAAAGTGAAGGTACTTACAGCTATATATATGCATGTGGCTAACATCTGAAATTAAAACACAATTTTAGAACCCAAAACACTGGCTTTACCTAAAATTTCAGGGCTTTTAATTAAAGTTTTAAAAATGAAAACCCCTCTTTTAAAAATATTCAATCATTCAATATATAGGCTATATATATTTATTGATAGTATAAGATGATCTGTATCAAATGGGTACAATATTTACAAGTATGATGGGGTTAGGGAGAGGCACTAAATGTCTAGACTCAACGTTAGTTTTTAAATCTCCCTGAAAGGAAATTCTATCACAGCCCTTTGAAATTTATTACATGTTCACAGATCCCTCCCTGTTTAACTGAAATATTTCTTTTTGTAATTTAATATACTCTCTCATTTTGCCCTCAGAATAAATAGAAAAAAGGAGAAACACAGGCTTCCTCACCATTTAGACAAAAGCCTTCACCCTATAATTGAGTTCTATACCTTTATTTTATCTATGTAAGCTGCACTTTTGAAACAATTGTTTATTTTTTAAGTATTTCTATCTTCCTCTTTTTAAGTCTTCTAATTATTTTATTTTATTTATTTTTTAAAAAGATTTTATTTATTTATTTGACAGATAGAGATCACAAGTAGGCAGAGAGGCAGGCAGAGAGAGAGAGAGGAGGAAGCAGGTTTCCTGCTGAGCAGAGAGCCCGATGTGGGGCTCGATCCCAGGACCCTGGGATCATGACCTGAGCTGAAGGCAGAGGCTTTAACCTACTGAGCCATCCAGGCACCCCTAATTATTTCATTTTTTGCTTGAGCTACAATGTCACATTCAAATACAGTCCTAAAATTTTGGGAGGCTGTTTATGTTAGAATAATAGATAATCAGGTTTGGGGGGGTGAAAAACCAACCTTACAAATAATCTGACTCAAATCCTCTCCCAATGCTGAATTCCTTGTACAACCCAACTGAGCAGCTTCTCCTCCAATGAAGAACTGATTTCATATACAGCTGTCCATTTTTTTTTTCTGACAGATCTAGTAAGATTTTTTTTTTGTTTAACTAAAAACTGCCTTCTTATAATGTCTACCCCACACTGAATCAGTCAATATACAAAAAGTTCATTCTGTAACTGATGGTATCATCTTATTGCTGCCTATAGGTAATATTTTAGAGTTGTCTAGACACTTCTTAATATTTTTAATACTCTTAGGCATCTCCATTTTCACAAGATGATGAAAATCTGAACCCCATATTTACTGACCTAAATTTTAATTTTATTTAATACTTAATTGATACTTACCTAAATTTAATTTTATTTAAATTATTTAAAACAATTTTTCATTTATTTGTCAATGAAAGAGAGAGCACAAGCAGGGGGAGCAGCAGCCAAAGGGAGAAGCAGGCTCCCCACTGAGCAAGGAGCCCGATGAGGGACTCGACCCCAGGACCCTGGGATGATGACCTGAGCCAAAGGCAGATGCCCAGCTGACTGAGCCACCCAGGTGCCCCCCCCCAATTCTTTTTATTTAAAAAAATTCCAAATTTACAGAAAAGTTGCAAGAATACAAGAACTGTCCAACCCTTCACCCAGATTACTTAATTGCTAATATTTTATTATCTTTGCTTTATCAATCATTTATTATATCTACATGTAACTTCGTATATGTTTCCTAATTGTTAAATTTAGATTACATATTGTTTGGCAGAAATCTGAGTTCTTCTCAGTGCATATTATCAGAAAACATGTAATGCTGATCTGTCCCACTAATGGTGATGTTAACTTTAGTCATTTGGTTAAATGGTATTTATTGGCTTCTTCCAATGTAAATTAACTAAAAAAGAGTTTTATGCTAAGTGAAATACTTTAATAATGAAGAGATACCTTCAGACTAAGCAAATATAAACTTTTATCTACTGGTTTTCACATTTCTTGATGATTCTTGCCGAAAGCAGTTATTACTAAGATGGTTGCCAAATCGTGGTTCTCTAATTCCATCATTCCTTCCACCTTTATTAGCTCACATTCTCTCACAGGATAAAGCTTTCCTTTCCCTCCCCTTTGTTTATTCATTTATATCTTTCTACCAGTATAGATTTATAGATTTCTATTTTATTCAATGGGTTATAATCTATTATCAATACTGATTTTGTTGTTCACATTCTTCAAAAGTTTTGTCATTGAGAGCCTCATGTCCTTTTGACATATTCTACCACTCTTGGAACACTTCCTTACTTTCTGGTATAGTGAGATGTTCTAGATTTATGTTGTGCTATGCCACACATGGCGTTAGACTCAGACATATCTCCAAGGAGTCCTGAATATCTGAGTACTTGGGCAGCAATATTTAGGATCTCCTTAAAGTCATTTCTATTTAAATGAACTCTGGTATTATTATATTGTTGAGATGTTTAGAAAAAAAAAAAAGTCTACGAAACTCATTGTTGTGTATACCGGAAGGAGGTTAAAGATGCAGCTTATAATTTGATCCTAGATGAGGACCCATGGGGAATCCCGGTTTGTTTTAATCTTGTGAGACACTACAGATTCTATAACCAATCAAACTCCTCTCTTGACAGTGCCTGAGAGCTCACTTCCGGATTTGCCTTATTTTTCTCTAACCTTATTTCCTCTTGATTATTAGAATCATGAAGATGGGAAGGCAGAGTTGAGGACAGTTCTTCAGGAGATTCTGATATCCTCTATTCCTTCAGAGAAGAATTGCTTCGAGACTACTCACTCAATCTGGAGTATTGTAAGATTTAGAACTGATTTTTGATTATTCATTCCATCCTTTGGGAACATGGTTCCCTTTAACCTCAAAGTTGAATGAATATAATATTGTGAATATATAACTTCTTAATTTTATGATAAGAAGTAAAAATAATGTGAGCTAGAAAAAATTATCTCAAAGATAAAATAATGGTTCTTTCGTGTATACAAGATATTTAAAAACAAGCTTTCTCTGGCCACAAACGATCTCAAATGTGACCTGTTCCAAGTTTACGTGGTTGTCTGACCTTGACATAATCGCAGCTGGAGATGAAGTAGCCTTAAATTCATTATTTGAACAATTTATGCCTGATACAGTGTACAGACAGAAGCCCAAAGGAATAGGACTCAAATATGAAGTCCTCAAAATATAAAATATGTATGCATGTATCCATTCACCTGCAAACCAAAATACTGAAAAGTGGGTACAATTAACTATAGGTATTCCCAAACGAATCTATTTAGTCTTTGGTGACTATATTGACTCTGGCCGGTGTGTGTAAATCACAATACATACAATATCTTCAAATCAGGGTACTTTGACCCATGAACAATATTATGCTCCACCCTGGTCACCACATTCACTTTCTATGAGCCACTGTGCTGGTGACAAGTTGAAAAGTTGTTCATTGTTGCAGAGAAATCATGTTATACAACACAGAAGTGTATGAATAGGAGAGCCATTGGAGACTTGTAAATGTTTCCTCACCTCATTGTAAAGTCTGATACAATCACTTACAGCTATGAGAAAGCTTACACATAGGGTGTGGTCTTTCGAATATCTGCACCTGCAAATATCTGGAGTGTCCCTCCCTGTTATATCTTTCTGACACCAAGGAGATGATATGTAGCCTATGTTTGAGATAACCTTTTTAAAAACATGCTTAACACTTGCATTAAACTCATCATTATCCATCCCAAATACATTAAGACCCAAATTCTTGAGCTCAATGAAAATAAGTCTGAAAATTTAAAGCCTCTAATTGCCTGTATACACTGACAAGTTTTAGGTGAAAATTCACCAATTTCCAGGGTTCTGTAATACTTGCCCCAAGAACCAATAACCCAACTCCTTGAGTAGATTAAATTGTCATATGTTAGCTAGTGTCAATGCTGGACTGAGGGAGACACTAACAGGATTTCCTGTCCAAGAGCTGGCAAGAGGGTCTGGCAAAGAAATGAAGGCACCTTATGTAGGAGAAGTGGGTAGAAGTGTAGTGTGGGAAACAGATCTGGAATTGCCATTATGAGCTGTGATTCTGGAAGATAACAGTCAGTGGTCAAATATGGGATTAAAATAAACAGAGAAGATATTCAAACCAAAAGTGAACTTCACAAAACTTCTTCTTAGTACTAGCCACTTTGTACCATAATAGCATTCTACTTTGACACTACCTCAATCTATTTTCTTCAAAGAAAGCTTCTTTAGGGCTCCAGAATTATATGTAAAATGGTATAATATTTATAGCCTAAGTAGTTTGGTATCATTCATTCCAAATTCGTATCACACTGAACAATATTACATATTGTTTATGGAAACAAGTAAGTGTTTTTTATTAAAAAGGCAAAAATGTAGACTGAAAAAATGCACACTGGATTTGGATAGTGATTGCCACTATAGATGAAAAAGGAAACATGCAACTGAGAAGGGGCATAAAGACTTTAACTATATTTAGTATGAAAAAAACCCTGAAGTAGATATAACAAAGTAGTATTTGCTAATTCTGAGTATAAAGCTGATGTTATATTAATCTCTATACTTCTTCTGAATGCTTAAGGAATTTCATTAAAAATAATTTGGTACAACCACACACAGAGAAGAACATATGGACCAAATAATTTGGTACAACCACACACAGAGAAGAACATATGGACCAAACCTGTAACTAAATACATATAACATAAAAAATGGCAACTATAGGTTTTCTCAATCTTCTGTAAAAAATTTTTGTGAGTCCTAAAATATGTATACTTAAGATTGCTCTCGTAGTTAGCAACATGGACACAGTATGATAGGAAGCCTGAAATGAAGAAAGCCCAGATATGACTAGAGATGAAGGGTCAGAATTTTTCAAGATTTTAGAACAAGCGAAAATTCCAAGGTTAATGGGGGCTCATCAGGCAGAGTCTTAGTAAAATAATAACTGAAAATAATGAGGAACTAAAATCTACCACTTATCATCTCCCATGAGGCTGACACCAGTAGCACTAATGTATATATGCTTGCCTGTTATCCATGTACTTATCTATCAAGCTCAGTCCAATCAAAACTTTTAACTAAAGACAGCTCCAGAGAGTATAAAATTTGGGGGCAGACTGACAAAATTCAGAAAAAGTCACTGTGTGAACAGTTTCAAGGCAGAGCCTAGAAAGAATTCATCACATTCTGCCATCTACCTATCCTATAATTACCATTAAGCTACCAGCCTATTAAGTCTGACAGGTTGAAAAAAAAAAAAAACCTTAATAGTGCCATGGGCCTACACAATCTTCTACCTTTCAAAGAAGAGCTGTTTTTATTAGGGTAAGTCAATGCCAGTTCTGTCAATTTTATGCAATACCAGGAATAAAAATGATATCAATCCTCATATTTCCTAATAATTCCACTGGATGTCACAGTATGTTTGTTAGAAAGATAAGGGACAGAGCAGGAATCCCGAGATAGTCCTCCCTCTATGATACAGAAATGTGGGTCCTGGCAAGGTTTGAGGGTAAAGCAGTAGCACTAGAAGTCTTTCCACACTCTGGGCCCTGTTTGAGCACAAGTGGTAATGGCTGCCATGAGAAGACGGGCACCCAAGGCACACTTTGACCCTGGACTCTTCTTATTTTTTTTATTTATTTTTTTTTAAGATTTTATTTATTTATTTGACAGACAGTGATCTCAAGTAGGCAGAGAGGCAGGCAGAGAGAGAGAGGAGGAAGCAGGCTCCCTGCTGAGCAGAGAGCCCGATGCGGGGCTTGATCCAAGGACCCTGGGATCATGACCTGAGCTGAAGGCAGAGGCTTTAACCCACTGAGCCATCCAGGCACCCCCTTATTTTTTTTTTTAAAGGAATTTTTAAAAATTTCTTTTCAGCATAACAGTGTTCATTGTTTTTGCACCACACCCAGTGCTCCATGCAACATGTGCCCTCACTAATACCAACCACCTTGTTCCCCCAACCTCCCACCCCCTGCCCCTTCTAGACCCTCAGGTTGTTTTTCAGAGGACCCTGGACTCTTTTCTGATATAAAGCAAAAATCATGTGCTGCAGAAGTGCTAGAGCCTAACCTTGTTTTGACAAGAAAAGCTGTGTGCTATGAGGAGCAGAGCAGGAACCCCCATGACCCCTGTTCCCAGGCAAAGATTGGCTGCCACTATAGTAGTAAAAATCCAGCCTACCTTCTGCATTGACACTAGGCGAAGAAATCTATCACCAGAGAAGAGACAGAAAGTCCACTACGCCCCCATTGTCCTAACTGATTCAAAGCAGAAGTCTGCTGCTACTGGGGAAGGGCAAGAAATCTTTCTGCAGTCTAGACCTTGCACTCTTTAAGAGTAGGGAGAATTGTCTGTCACTGGAGATGGGGCAGGAACACTGAAACTGAGGCTGCCTAAGACTAAGTCTGGAGCAGAAAAATGAAGAAATTCCCTTGGCCCCACCATGAGTACTGGACTGAGAAACAAAAGCAGTTTGCCACTTGGAGAAGGGCAAAGGCATACAAAAAGAGCCCTCTGTGACACAGGCATCAGGAACCTGCTGAAAGCTGAGAACAAAGTAGGAAAATAAAAAAAAATCAATACTCTAGAATTTATGTTAAAGATGTGATGGTGGTAACTCACCAGAAAATTTGGAGCCTGTGATGCAGTGAAGGTAACTACAGCAAAAACAAAATTCAAATCCAGGTCAATTACTGACTTTAAAAAAAAAAGACTTATTTATTTATTTATTTGACACACACACACACACACACACACGCACACACACACACACACACACACACAGACACCACAAGTAGGCAGAGAGGCAGGCAGAGGAGGAGGGGGAAGCAGGCTCCCTGCTGAGCAGAGAGCCCAATGTGGGGCTCTATCCAACCCTGAGATCATGACCCTGAGCCGAAGGCAGAGGCTTTAACCCACTGAGCCACCCAGGTGCCCCTCAATTACTGCCTTATGTAAATAGTCTCCAATGCTAAAGGCCTTATGGAAGAGGAATGCCTATTTCCAGATAAAAATATTATTGACCTCAGTTTCAACTGTTCTTTCATATATATTTGCCATTTAATAAAAAAAAATTATGAGACGCACAAAAAATGCAAGTGAACTTGAGGACAGATCAAAGGAAACTATCCAAATTGATAGCAGGAATCTCTAAATATAATATGAAAGACAAAACAAAACAAAAGAGACATCCAAAAGATGTGGGACAAGATTAGATGATCTAACAAATACACAACTGTAGTTATAGAAGAAGACGGAAAGGACAAAAACATATTTGAAGAAATAATGGCCAAGAATTTTCTAAAATTAATGAAAGACAACAAAACACAGACCCAAAATACTCAGAGATCCAAAAGAGGGTTTTAGTTCAAACAGGAAATATAAAGAAAAATGCAAGTAGCCACCTTATTTTCAAATGACTGAAACAAAAGATAAAAAGAATATCTTGAAAGCAGTCAGATAAAAAAGAAACATGACCAAGAAAAAAAAATATATATGAATATAAAAGACTTTTCATCTGAAACTATGGAAGCCAGATGAAAATGTAACAGCATCTTTAAAGTATTAAAAAACAAAACAGACAACCTAGAATTCTGTATCCAGAGAAGAGTATCTTTCAAAAAGAAGGCATATTAGTTTGCAAAACTGCTAGACAAAGTACCACAGACTGGGTAGCTCAAGACTCAGAAAAAAAAATGTATTTTCTCATAGTTCTGGAAGTTAGAAGTTCAAGATCAAGGTGTTGGCAGGGTGGTTTCTTCTGAGGCTCTCTCCTTGGCTTGCAGATGACTGCCTTCTTTCTGTGTCTTTACATGTTTTTTTTCCTTTGTGATTACATATTCCTAGCATCTCTCTGTAGGTTCTAATCTCCTCTTCTTATATAGACACCAGTCACAATGGATTGAGGCCTACCCTATTAGCCTCATTTTAACTTAATTACCTCATTGAATGCTCTATCTCCAAATACAATCACATTCTGGGAGAAAGGGCTTCAGTATACAGTTTTGGGGAACATAATTCAGCTCATAATACCTCATCTTCATACCCCCCAAATTCATGTGCTTCTTACATCCAAAACATATTAACCCTCATCCCAACAGTCCAAAAGTCTGTGGCAACTCCACCCCTCTGGCCCTGGGTGATAGCCTGGTCTATTGAAACCTAGGAGGTAGCCCTGCCCTCTGGAACCAAGGAGGAAGAGATAGCCTTGTAGGATATAATAAGGAGTATGGAGTTTATTCAATCTGTCTTCTCTTATTCATTCAACAAATACTTATTGAGCAGATACTACATGCTAGGCATTATTCTTGGGATAGACAAGGCTCTTGTCCTGTCCTCATGAGGGTGTTACTGGGTGGGGGGAGGCACAGTGGCAGTGAAAGGCACTGGACACACATAGTTGGATAACAGAAATGTCAGCTGCAGAGGCCTCTACATTCCCCAAAACAAAAATGTAAACACACCACACCCCCCCACACAAAATAAACCAATGTGCGTATTTGGCAATGATTTGCGTCTTATGTTTCCTGGGCTTCAAAAACTAAAGTAAACCTCGATCATAATATTTTCATAGACCAATCATTTTGCAGTGCTAGGGGTCATCTTTCTCAAGAGCCTGTACTGTTCCCTTCAATACTTATTTGTAGTGAGGTAGCAGAAAATCGGCTGGTTTCTCCACCAATCTTAAGCACCCAAGGAGAAGCTTATTATTGCTGTATTCCTTTACAGATGACTTAAGTCCTCTGTTTCTCAGGGTTCCCAGGGAAGCCTGCTAAAGAGACAACTTCATACACCTCAGGCAATAACTTCAGTGACTGAAGAACATTCTCAGTCAAGAAGAAACATATTAACACAATTCATATATGTGAGCAAAACTCTTTTGATGATTACAGTAGCTTGATTGTAACATAATGTATAATGGCAAGCCTATTAATGAATTCTTGGTTTCATTCATTTAAAACTTTCTGAAAAATTCTTAGTTTGATATTTCCTATTTTGGTCTCACCCTGGAGATATTTTTTCCCTTAGGAAAACTAACTTAAGTCCATTGAAGCATATTTGAAAAACAGAACAAAGCAAAAATACTTTTTTCATTTCAAAGACAAGCTGTTATACAAAGACATAATTTATAGCCAGTTCAATTTTGATACATCACTATGTTAGTGCTTTAAGAAGCACTGTTCTTTTTTTTTTTTTTAAGATTTTATTTATTTATTTATTTTGAAGATTTTATTTATTTATTTGACAGAGAGAGAGATCACAAGTAGGCAGAAAGAGGGGGGAAGCAGGCTCCCTGCTGAGCAGAGAGCCCGATGCGGGACTCGATCCCAGGACCCTGGGATCATGACCTGAGCCAAAGGCAGAGGCTTTAACCCACTGAGCCACCCAGGCGCCCCTTATTTATTTATTTAACAGAGAGAGAGAGAGAGAGAGAGAGAACACATGAGCGAGACTGCACAAGCAGGGGGACCGGCAGAGGGAGGGAGAAGGAGGCTCCCTGCTGAGCTGAGAGCCCTGAGGTGACTCAATCCCAGGGCCCTAGGAGAGGGATGGATCATGACCTGAGCTGAAAGCAAATGCTTAACGGACTGAGTACTCAGGCGTCCCAAGAAGCACTGTTCTATAAAATTTGGAAGTGAGTGTCTTTAGAATTAACTAGGCATGCATTCTGCTTCCAGTGGGCTTTCAATTACATTTTTATTACATGGCTATTAATATCCTTTAGCTATTAGGAATCCAACTTTATTCTGTCCTTTACATTTTTCCCTCTTTCAAGAAGAGGGAATTCAAAATTTCTATGGCAACGTGCTAAATTTGAGAGGTAGGCCTTACCTTTACTCATCAAATAAGCAAAGCAGATAATTAATTAGGCTATTAAATATGTCTACTATGAGGCAATATCCATATCGTTGGTAAGTAAGTAGAGCTCGAAGACTCTAATCTGTATTTCTTGATCTGTGTTGACTTTAATATTATACCAAGGAAGTGTCTGTATTTTACATAATTTTCCTTCACACATTATGAGTAAACAAAGACTGTTTAACAAATCACCAGGATTTAGCTGGAAAATAGCACATACCTTCAAAATTCTGGAGAATTTTAGTAAATTTACAACATGAGTGCAATTAAGTCTCTCAGTTGGTATGATCGTAGCCTAGTTAGGGATATCATCAACCCCTCTGTGAAGAGCAACTAAAGAAGCTCAGAGCTAATGTTTTAAAACTGTTCTATTTATTTTTTCTGTGTTTATTTAGTTTTCTTTCCTTCACTTTCCATGTCTGCTCTTTATTGCTATTCTCATCAATTTTTATCCTTTTTTTCTTAAGATTTTATTTACTTGAGAGAGAGAGAGAGCACACTCGCAAGCATGAATGGGGGGAAAAGGGACAATGGGAGAGAGAGAAGCAGACTCCCCACTGAGTAGGGACCCAACTTGGAGCTCAATTCCAGGATCTCAGGATCATGACCTGAGCTGAAATCAAGAGTTGGACGCTCAACTGACTGAGCCACCAGACGCCCCTATCTGTTTCTTTATCCTCAGTTTTATCTCCAGACTAGCCTTTCTTTATCGAACAACAACAACAACAAAAAATCACAGTATGAACAAAAGAGAATCACTGGATTTTTACAGGCAATAGTATGTAGAAAATGTAGCATGCAGAGCACCTAAACTAATTCATCTAATGGTTCTTTCACTTAAAAACTCAGTCTGTTGTGACCCACTGTTCCTTATAGACAACTGAAAATACTTGCTACTGACTTGTCAAGATTCCTTTATCCACGGGCACCTGGGTTGCTCAGTGAGTTAAGCATCTGCCTTCACCTCAGCTCGTGATCCCTGAGTCCTGGGATTGATCCCCCCCACCCCAGGTCTGGCTCCCTGCTCAGTGGGGAGTCTGCTTCTCTGCCTCCCTCTAACCCTCCCCATGGGTCTTGTGGTCTCTCTCTCTTTCTCGCAAATGAATAAATAAAAAAATCTTAAAAAAAATCCTTTATCAAAGTATCCTTAGCTCAGATTTTCCTTCAGTGGCCATAATTATTAGTGGTCATCACTTTTATGAAATAAAGTATAGCATATTAACAGACTATCTTCTATCTTTAACCCTCTCTTTTTTTCTTTTTCCTCAAATATTTATTTATTTTAGAGAGAGAGAGAGAGACAATGAGCACAGTAGGGGGAGGGACAGAGGGAGAAAGTGAATCTCAAGCAGATTCTGTGCTGAGCATGGAGCCCAACTTGGGGCTCCATCTCAAGACCCTGAGATCATGACCTGAGCAGAAACCAAGAGTTGGACCTTAACCAACTAAGCCACCCAGGCACCCCAACCCTCTCCTTTCTAATCAGCCCTTTCTGATACTTGAGTTGTCACACTGAGGGAAGAATAAAGGGGTACTTCTTGCAAACGCTAACTCCTATATCTGTTGAAGAACTGCCCATTGCTAAGAATCTTGCATCTGAACACTGAACTTCCCAAGGGGCTCTAATTGCACCAACCTAAGTAGCAGCTGAATTTTTTTTTTTTTTTTTTTTTTGAAGATTTGTTTATTTGACACAGAGAGAATGAGCTAAGTAGGGGGAGCAGTAGGCAGAGGGAAAGGGAGAAGCAGGCTCCGCCCTAAGCAGGGAACCTGATGTGGGGCTCGATTCCAGGACCCCGGGACCATGACCCGAGCCAAAGGCAAACGCCTAACAACTAAGCCACCCAGGCGCCCCTAGCAGCCGAATTTTAACAAGGTCTTGTTAAAGTTCAAGTGAGGGGCTTACCTGTTCCTGGGTCATCTTCTGCAGCTCATTCTCCCAAGCTGCCTGGTCATCGTCCAAATTATAGGAAGCTGGTGGAGTGAGTCCACGAAGGATCAGGGGGTCTCGGTCATGGCAGAGGGCTGTCAGGTGTCCAATATACAACTTTAATTTGCTTCTATTTTGGTCAAGTTCTAAGAGGGGCTGGATGATCTGAAGCGAAAAGAATTGAGAAAAGTCAAGGTCATTCTGAAACAAGAAGTTCAAATATCTTCATGCCTCCCAAGTCAAAGAAAGCTGACCAAAGACTAAAGCTCCTCTAAGCACCATTGAAATCTTCAGGATTATAAAAGATACAGTTCTACACACTTGCCCATTTACACTGTCACACCCAACCGTTTCTGGAGACAGGTAGGGAATGTCGGCTTAGTCTATCAACAGAAACTGAGAGTTCCGTATTTAGGCAGGGGATTAAACACAGGACTAACTTGTTTTTACAAAGATGACATTCCTGATACAGAAAGACTCCAGTTACCTCACGATTTCTCTTCCCATTTATTTATGAGTGGTTACAAAAAACTGCTAGTGAAATCTGCTCACTAAGAGCCGGGACAACATATACTTCATGTGTTCCTTCTCCTCCCGGAATGGAAGAAAAATTCTGTCTCTGGAGAAGGCGCATGTTTTTCTTGGCCATGAGATGTGATGAGTGAACTCATTACTAAATCTGCCTCAACCTGGCTTAAGCTCCCCTCATTCATTTCACAAGCTATCCGATATTCCTTCTAAACAGTGATTGATAAATCCTTATATAACACCAAACACCTGACTCACAGCCAAGGACTCTGAAATTCTCTCAGTTGTAAGACTGGTTTGATGTTTTTCTTGAAAAACAGTCCTGTGTTACTTTTTTTTTTTTTTTTTTTTGTATTTCCTTCACCCTGAATGATTAACTATCTCTTTGCTCCCTTTGGAAACACATTAAATGATAGATGGCTTCTGCCCAGAATTTCATCTGACGGCCCTCATGACAACACTCTGATCAGGTACTTGGTAGCTGGTCAAAGGCTGGTGTGCTTGGGAAGAGCTGGGCCGGATCTCACATCTCAGAATGCTAAAGTGTTAGAGCAGCACCTGCTTGACACACAGCAGCTGTGAGAGCTGTAAAGCCCCACCAAAATGCTGGCAATTCTCAAAATGTTCCCAGGGCTTACAATGCACCTGTTGCATGTCACTAGGCTGGCATTTTCCATGCACAGGACACCTCTGACCCACCTAATGAATAAGGAGCTCAGTAATCTTCATTTACAGAAAGAAGGACTGGCATTACTCTCAAAAGTGACACTGATTTCTCCCTGGCCTCCTCAGAGGCTGGCTCCGGCTGCTTTCCTTTGTTTCTCTTTCAGAGTATTTAAATGAACAAAGTTTTAAATTTTTTATTATGAAATCAATTACTCTGAAAAATACGGGGGAAAAAGTGTAAAAGAAATAATAAAATAGGCTATAAGTGTTCCAACAAGACTACTATTTACAACATTGATTTCCTCCAAGTCTTTTTATAAACTTTTATAATTCAGCTTTTAATAGTATCACACTTTATATTTGCTTGATACACTGTTTATCTATTTAATATTATGAGTACTACTCAAATATCACATGTTCCTGGAAAACGTGGTTTTCAATGATTGCTTTATAAATAAATCACATTTCCTGTTTTTTATGTTATTTCCATGAAGTAATTAAGAGAGCTGAATGGCTAAAATAATCTTTAGCTTACGAAAAGATGAGAGTTCAGAGTTTAGGCCTATCTAGTATTACACATTATAGAAATTGAGGCCTGGCTATACAAACGAGAGAAAGTAGATCAACTCAGCATTATTTTATTTTTAAAACTCACATACACAATTCTTTAAGGATAAGGTTTAACACTTAGGGACTGATGTGGAAGGTTCTTGGGCTCTGTACGAGACCCCTAGCAGCAGGCTCATGGTACCAGTTCTTTGTTAGCATTTCCTACCTATGACAGACATATTAACACTGCCAGTCACAGAAGGGATTGTTTCTTTCTTTTTCTTTTTTAAGATTTTATTTACTCATGAGAAGGAGAAAAAGAGAGAGGGAGAGGGAGAGAGGCAGAGTGAGAAGCACACACGGAGCCTGATGCAGGGCTCCATCCCAGGACCCTGGGATCATGACCCGAGCCAAGGGCAGATGCTTGACCAACTGAACCACCCAGAAGCTCAAGAAGAACTGTTTCAAGAAAGCAAAGGATTTGGAGAGTGGTGAAGTTGGGTAATTTTCCACAAACATCACCTATCTCTCAAAAAGAATTGTATTTTATTTATGATCATAAATGCATACCCACTGCAGAAAATTTTATAAAGAATTCCAAAGCATAATCTTTAAAAGCAATTTAAAAGCAGTATTCCTTTAAATGAACGCACGCTTTGCACCTTAGTAACTAAACTGCCTAGTCATGGTTCTATTACCACATACCACATCCCTGAGGCCTCCAAGCAATGCAGCCCCTATTTCTTTTTTCTTTTTTTTTAGATTGGCCTTGTCTTCTTTCACTGACACACTGAAAACAAATTGGGGAGAGGGTTCACTTTTGGGATTTCCACTTATTCCCATTCTGTGTGTGTGTGTGTGTGTGTGTGTGTGTGTGTGTGTGTGTGTGTGTATCTATAGTTGTTATCACATCTGGACTGCAAGGCTGAAAAAATTGGTATCTTAGGTAATTAATGTTTGTTTGAATGGGCAAACTGGCATTAAAAAGTATGACTACAGAGGAAGGGGACAATGTGATAAATGGTAGTAATGGAGAAGTCAAATTTCTTATAAGTAAATGGAATCTAGAAAGATACTACCTTACCACTATATGACTTCAGATGAAAAAATTTGTTTTAGGTCTTTGTTCTTAATCAAAGACAAATATCAAGTGAATTTAAATGCATTTCATGCTGAAGTGCTAACTGGTTTTAAAAATGTAAGAGTCTTTTGCACTCCAGAATTTTTCAAAGTCCAAATTGAAAAGTTAAAAAAAGGATGGAATTCGACATTTTTCCAGGACAAAGATTCATTTCGTGTAATAGCCCAGATGTCTGTCCTTTCTTTCCATGTCAAAGGGAATTGCTTTAAAAAAACAAAACAAAACCCATAGAGTTTGCTATGTGAAATAATAGGAAACAGCCCAAATAGCACAGTTCCCAAATCTACCCACTAAAAAAAAAGATCACTTCGGCCTCTTTGGGACATATTTAACCACGTCAATCATGTGGGAAATGCCCTTATCTCTTTCTTCTCCTCTCTATCTGACTTGGGCAGGCCACTTAGAAAAGAAATTGCATTTCCCACAAGGTAGAACTGCCACTGTGTAATCTCAAGAGGGAACGGGGACACTTGCCAAGTAGAACGAGGATGCCTTATAGGATCCCTAAGTTATGTCTTCTGTCCACATACAACGTCAACCCATTGGCAGAAGTCCTACCAAAAAATATGAGAAATGTGGTCTGGCTACATGAGTCCTATAGCTATGCAGAACAATTGTTATATACCTTTTCTGGCAAAAAGAAGTTAAAAAATGAACTTGTGTGACAACTTCTGTTTGTATCAAATATAATGACAAATGGCAATATTCCCCCAAACCTATATTTACCAAATTGTTAAGGAAAAGTACTTAAATTGTAAAAAAGGATGAGAGATTTTTGGTTGAAGTACTGATAGCTTTGTTGTGTCGTGCAAGGATTTATTTGCTTATGTACTAGGTTCTCAAACTGACTTCACAGGCCAGTGTTTGATGACATATGGTGACAGAGGACAGTGATCTTCTGAGGTGTTTATTTTAACCTCCTTTCCACTTAAGTGAGATTAGATGGGTATAGGTCTTTGGAAGACAGATGAGTTGCTCCTATATTGTTCAATGTAGATTTTAACTGAAAATTCCACAGTATTCCATTTCTGCAACCCATTTATCTATGGTATCTGAACACACTTCCTCAGACCATTTGACTCTTCAATATGAGGATGGATTGTGCAGAGTGAAAGACTCCTAACCAGTCCATTCCATAGCCTGCTTTTCTCTTCCTGTTCTATTGTTTCTGTGTCAGACATTTACTCTAAATATAGGTTAGTTGGTTGTAACACATTCTAGGAACTCATTTTGAAAGGAATGCTGTATCTTCATAAAGACTGAATGGGTAGGTACTGAATATTATTTGGGACCTAAGGTATTTGTTCTTGGGGTAATCAATATTTTGTTGTTTGAAAGATACCATTTTTTAAAAAGCTAAGGTTTATTGATCATTTACTGTGTTCCTTATAAATAATTTTAAATTTACTATGATTTTTCTGTGGTTAGTCTTTAATTGGCTACAAAACCTTTTTGTTCTATTTGCTGCTGAGGCCTTCAGAGGCAGGTTCAACTGTCCATGTATTAACAGCATAAATGCTGGTGGTAGTTCTGATTGTTCACTGGGTTACCATTATGCTTCTATCCCCCAATGTAGGTACATCAAGAAAGTCCCAGAACAACTAACATATTATCTTCCTAGAGACATTACTCTCTCAATTGCATTCTTGTCCAGAGGTCCCAGCAGAGAGCTAACTCTGAAAAGTAAAAAAGGAAACAAGAAAATGAAACACATCAGTCTAACCTCAAAGTCTTTTCCCCCCCTCAATAACAGTTTATCTTCTTGACCATAACATATCTCAGGATCAGAAAGATGAAGGATAGCGTTAAGTCTCTTTACAAAGGTTTAGAGCTCTGTGTTATGTTCTCACTTATATGCAGCTATTTGGTGAAAGAATAGAGTTGTCTGAAAAATATAGTAATCCTCGTAATACTTTTGCTTCATTGATTAGATATGTTGCATATAAATGACATATATTGAAACTAAAAAGTTATCACTTAACAAACATTTAGTGAATGTCTTTGTGCCATTTGGTTTTAGCTGATGAGAATATTAAGAATAAGGTGTGGTTCTGGTCTACATTTAAAAAAAATCATGAAATAGTGGGACTAATGTGTTCCATTATGTTGAATGTACATAAGAATAAAAATGCATAAATCCAGGATTTATCTTTAAGTTTACTTTTGAAGTTTACTTCAGGTAAACACTTAGATTGCTAAATAAACCTCTTTGCCTTGATTTGAAACTTAGCTTAACTTAGTTTTCATACATAAGGTCATAAAATTCAAGTTTTTAATTCTCAATGGTCTTTGAGTTCCAACCTCTTTCTTTCTTTCTTTTTTTTTTTTTTTTGAGAGGCAGGAAGGGGCAGAAGGAGAGGGACAGAGGAGCCTGACACAGGGCTTAATCTTATGATCTGAGCCAAAATCAAGAGCAGATGCTTAACCAACTGAGCCACCCAGCCACCCCTGAGACCCAACTTCTTAATCAGCCTTCTCATTTGAAGCCCAAACAGACAATTAGTGGACTCCCTAAATATTTCTGGTGTTATAGTCCTTACCAATTTTTAACCCTATGAAATAGAATAAAATACATACATTTGAGAATGGCCCTCATTTGATACTTCTCCTGCAAGAGACACACTGGACAAAAATATGCTTAGCATGTCTGTACCCTCATAATGGCTTATAAGAAAGTCAAAAATTCAGAACAGTTTATAAGATATATCTATATAACCTCCATCAAAAACCAAACCTTATTGTTAAAATTGAGAATCTGGAAAATTTTAATAGCTTTAGACTGAGTTTGTGCTTAGAGGACTAGTCACTCATTGAAAAACAATTCTGTAACAGCATAGCAGCCTTTCTTTTGGGGTAAGTCAATAAACTTCCAAAATTTCAGGGGAAATTAACAGATAACCTAAAGACAAGAAACTTAAGGGCTCCAAATCCTGACCCTCACTTCATAAGTGCTCTTCATGTAGATCTATTTGACTCCCCATATTTCATAGAATGTGGCTGTCTTACATTTATCTTCCAACCAAAAATAAAAATCATGACAAAAGCAAAATAATTCAGACTATTACTATATTATTTAGTATATTATTATACTATACTATTACTGTAACTCGTGTTATATATATTTACTAAGTATCTCAAATATGAATTCATCTCTACATTGTCCAGCTCTAGCAAGAATACTGCTAAATTGGTTTATCAGGAATCTCCCATCCTTGATATTTGATTACCCTCAATGTCTGATCAGGATCCTCACCCTCCACCATTCTCCAGGTGATGTCTGATCACTCTGGCCTGCCTTCAGCAAGGATCCTATTAGGTAGGTTGAGCCAGAATGTGCCCTTCTCCCTGAAGTCTCCTCTTAGTAAGCCTCCACCCACTGACCCCTACCCTGCTCCTTGGCTATAATTTCCACTTTTCCTTGTTGTATTCAATTCAAAGATTGTTAAGCACAATGTTTCTCCCCACTGAAAAACTCCACTGCAGTGATCCCTATACCTATCACAATGGTCCTGAATGAAGTCTGTCTTACTGTTTTAAAAAGTGAATGGGTAATTTTTTTTCTTTAACACTGGGTAAAGGAGAGGAATAGTAAATACTTGGTTATCATTAGCAGTTCAGGTCCAGGGACTACTGGATAACTGAGATGAATAAATGTTAATCAGAAATCTTCCCACAAATAGAAATATCTGGTTCTTAAAGTAAAAACTCTCTTCAAAGGTTTCAGATTTAAAGGGCTTTATGGTTTGTTAAAGTTTAAATGTGTCTATGAAAGCCAAAAAAGACTACGGGTTTTGAAGTACAAACAAAAGTGGGAATAATTTTTTAAAACAACATGTGATCATTTCCTCTTAGTCTTACAGCTCAGAAGTCTGTTGTCAATTTTTCTTTAAGCATATATTACCACTTCGGCAAGACAAAACAAAACATCCCTTACTTGTTGACCCAGACGGAGAGAAAAAATTCTGTACTCAAAGTCGTAAGGAGATAGGAAATGGTACAGAATAAAATGTATCCTGGAATCTGAACTATAGAGCTGCTAACTACATTTTGCCTATTTTTTCTCCATTTTGTTAAAACCTATCTTATTTTATGCAGTACAATAAATGTTACTCAAATATAGTAGAGTGTTGGGGGCCTGCCCACTAGTGAGGGAAGAAAATCTGCTGAGCCCCTTTATTTATATGCTTACAGAGGATGTTAAGGCTGTAGGTATTTCAAGTACCTACTTCAATATTTGGAAACTTGTAAGATACATGAAAATATGGTCATTTACTATTAAGGGGGCAGACAAGTATGTACAGATGAAGAAGTACAGATAAATGGACATTAAGTGGAGAGAATACTATTATGAGGCACAGAAGCTACTATAAGCTAACCTATCAAGACGACACATATTTTAGGCTCCCAGAAAATGTAGTCAGATGAGAGAGTTCAATAACTAGAATAATTAAGAAAGCAATCCAGTCAGGGAGCCTGGATAGGTTTAGTCGGATAAGCGTCTGCTTTTGGTTCAGGTCATGATCCCAAAGTCCTAGAATGGATGCGCACATCAGGCTCCCTGCTCAGTGGGGAGCCTGCTTTTCCCTCCCCCACAGCTCCTGTCAAATAAATAAATAAGATCTTAAGAAAAAAAGGCTATTCACTCTGCTAGATTAAGAAATGCTAAGAGCAGGTGTGTGTTCCAAAATTCTTCCTTGCTCTTAAGAGCTAGTAAGGATGGGAAAGCATCAGTTCAGTTCAGTTCAGTTCTTGGCCACAAGAAATCATTTACTGTATTTTAGTGAACAATGCAGGGCTTAAATATTTGTGTGTGTGCACCTAAAAGTGCACAAACAGATGAATGACTTCCCCATTCTACAGGAAAGTTCCATAGCTACACACTTATGAATGAGAAATTATGTGGAAAAAATCCTAGGTATGGGGGAGAATAATGAGGCAGAAGAAGAGGCTCACATTCTTTGAGCAGGTGAGCCAAATGAATGCTGATGCTGCAAACTAGTTAGACAGTTGGCCACAGGCAAAAATGGCGGCTTCAACTCCTCGCATGCCTGTGCACATATCTGAGTGCTGAAATTGTAACTCACGTTCCATTCTGATCCTTTGAGGTCTGGTGCCTAAAGTACCCCTGCTATAATTGTTTGTTGCAGTCAAGCACAACAACACTTCTTGGCATTATTACATGTCTGCTAGACAGATGGATCTGGAAAACAGCAACATGCTTGTTGCTTGCCGGGCAAATCACAGTAACAATCTGTCACAACATCTCATTTTCTTCTCTTTCTAATGCAATGTACCAATTGCACTGGAAGTGGAAGGGAAGGCCAAGTGGAGGTGTCCAGGTCAAACAAAAGGAACCTTCCGACCTTGACATATGTCAATAAATAACGAACGACATAACAAACGATATGAATCTACATTACAGCGAACACATCCACTGGCTCCTTCTCACAGTCTACAGGAACACAGAGAAGAGCCAAGTACGATTATCTAGCAATTATGAGATTGGATAGCTTACCTCTATAAGGGCTCCCAAACAGAGGCCAGTCTTTGGAGAAGACTGTTCTGTCATTAGCTTATTTTAAGGTCGGTTAAAGGTGCATATGCATGGTATGTCTGTGTAAATCTAAAAGAGTTGGGAGGAGTAGAATGGGATAGTTTGTCACTAGCCACATTATTATTTCAACTCTAGTGTCAAAGCAAACACAAGGGGACCATGTAGGTATTTAGAAATTCTCTGCAGAATGCTCGCTGATAGACTGCGACCACTGAGGGGCTCATTCTGTGTCTGAAGCCTTTGGAAGACGTGGCTCTTCATTAAACAGTGCTTAACAAGAACATGGCCTAGGAGGGGGCAGGTGGGAGAGAAGGAGAGTCTACTTCTCACTTGAAATGCAGGAAAATATAAATGTATCTGCAGCTGTGTATAAATACTAGAAGTGAAGTATCTGCACTATTTAGAGAAAGACTAATTACGTACAGGAATTTGATCTCCTAATGTTAAAGTCAGAAATAACCAGGAAACAAACTGACAGGGTGGAGACATGTGATCTGGTGTGCATGAGAGGGCACATGTATGTGCCTGCAGTGGTAGGGGGGTGACAAGGGCATAATGGAAGAAAAGACCTATGTAAAATGGCCCTTACCCATTATTTTCAGCTTGAGCACAGCTTCGAACTCGGCCAACTGGGAGGATGGGTGTGCTTCAGAATCAGTACCACGACAGGCACAAAAGGTGATCCCTTAACTTCTTTCTCTCATTATTATCAATTGGAATAAAGCTAGGATCCTAGTGAGCTTGCAGAGAATTCCAAGAGATCAGGATGTGCGGCCCCTCCTTCCACCCCAGCAGCATCCCTGTTCTCTCCTTTCCCCTTTACTTCTCTCTCCTCCTGACCTACCCGCATGGAGAATCTTTATTTCCACTCTACACACACACACCAAAAAATGTGGGAGGGCTCTTTACTGTTCCGACAGAGCTGTCCTTCCTGGATTTATGTCTGCCATAGTCAATCAGGAAATCATATTTAAGAAGCAAATTCTTTCTGAAAATTTTATACACCATGAACAAATCCCACGGATTAACGATTTCCAGACATTACGGCTTTTACCTTGGGAGCAATCCAGGCTTTGGGTGGAAAAAAAAAGCTGGGGAAAAACAAAAATTAGCAAGATGGTTTTCTCTACTCATTTTCTTTATTTGAGAATAAAACCTCCCATACAGTCACTGAATTAATCCCCACCCCCACTCTCTAAAAGTTAAAATTTCTTAGCAAAACACAAACTTTGACAGATATCACCATTTCATTATGACTAGTAGCTGATGCTTTAGCAAAGCTTTTATTATTATTTGAGAATAAAAACATTACTATGACAAAATAGGCTCAGCATAGAAGTACCAGAAATCCTACAAGATGTGACTGATGTTATGTGTTGTAAGTTAACAGCCAGGAGATTTCAGGATTACTTACTTAATGTGGGGCAAGCCAAGTTTTCTGTATGTATGTATGTATGTATGTGTGTGTGTGTGAACACACACACACACACACACACACACACACACACACACACATATCCATCCCCCAAATTTTGGAAGAAGGATCCACGTGCCCTGATTCCCTCTGATCCAACACAGGGCTCATTAAGTGCTGACTGAAGAACTGTGAAGTCCAATGGCAGAGTGCGGCAGTCCCACCGGAATGTGAGGAACAGAGTGGTCAGAAAGAGCAACACAAGCGTTCTGATAGAGCTGACAGATCTGGGGAGAAAAATGTTAGAGTGCTAGCAAGTGAAAAAATGGAGTGCCAGCAGACCAAGGGAGAAAGCTCCGAGTACCCGGAAATGGGAGTCCATCTAGACTGAAGCAGGAAAAGCTATTTAATAAACCATCCACACATCATTTCCCACATATTCCATTTCAAAGAATACTGCAAAGCTGGGGCACCTGGGTGACTCAATTGGTTAAGCGGCTGCCTTTGGCTCAGATCATGACCCCAAGGTCCTGGGATCGAGTCCCACATCAGGCTCCCTGTTCAGCGGAGAGCCTGCTTCTTCCTTTCCCTCTGCCTGTCACTCTGCCTCCTTGTGGAATCTCTCATCAAATAAATAAATAAAATCTTAAAAAACAAAAACAAAGAATACTGCAAAGCCACCCTAAGGCTGACATTTGTGTCTCAGACTATCTTGTGAATTCAGTACCATATATTCTTTTTTTTAAATTTTATTATTATTTTTTTATTTGTTTATTTACAGCATAACAGTGTTCATTGTTTTGGCATCACACCCAGTGCTGCATGCAGTACGTGCCCTCCCTATTACCCACCACCTGGTTCAGTACCATACATTCTATGGTACCCGGAGGTTTTCAGCATTCCCTGATTTCATTAACATGCTCATCTAAACAATCATATTTTTCTGTGCATGAGAATAAAGCATCAGGTTCACGTGTTACTTAACACCCCCCACCCCCAACACACTATATGGTTTGATCAGCAGGGGCTGGGCTCCTCTGAGCTGGAACTCCTGCATCCCTGTGTCTCTTGGAGCAATTACAACTTGTACCTTCTAGAAAAGCACAGTTGTTTGCCTGCTGCCTGCTTTACCTGCTTTGCCTCGTTTATTTACACATATTAGTTACTTCACTCATGTAAGTTTTTGCTAGTTAATTGCAGAATTAAAGTACTATTGGTGGTCCTCTGTATCTTATGATCTTAGTTAAGAATCTTATCGACTTGAGTATTTCTCTGGCAAAAGCTGCTGTGGCATCTCGTAGCCATAAGCATGTAGGCCCGTGGCTGGTAATCATGTTCAACTACTGGGCATCCAGTTTCAAAGACTGGTGAAGAAAGGCTTTTTTACCCAGATCCTGCCCTCACCGGAGACAGATTTGTATCAATTACATTACCTGCTCCAAAATGTCTGCTCTGTATTGATGACTCTTGTGAGGAAGTGAAGAACTAGAGAGCAATACTGTGCTGTGGTTAAGAGCATGGGCTCTGGAGACTGGTTTAATTCCAGGCTCTGCAACATTCTCGCTATGAGACCTAGGACAAGTTACTTTGGGGATAGTACATTTTATGGAGTTTTAATAATCTATGTGTCTGCCACATAGTAAGCTCCTTCAGTAAGTATTAACAATTTTTAAGACTCTTTCATCATCTATAAAATGCATCTGAATCCATGTAAAATACAAGTTATTCTTGATAACTTTAGCTGACATTCTGACCCTGAGGACATTTTAACCCTACCATTTGCCCTTAGCTCCACCAACAACTGTGGATGGTGAGATAACAACATGGGAAGTGATGAGAACAACGAAGAACTGGATAAGCAATAGACCCGAGGTTGGTAAATTACATTCGGTGTACCAAATTTAATACCACTGCCTGTTTTCTATAATCTAACATCTAAGAATGGTTTTTACATTTTCAAATGGTTGAAAAAAGGAGAAAAGAAGAACCTTTGGTGACATGTAGAAATTATATAAAAATCAAATTTCAGGACCCATAAACAAAGTTACATTAGATCACAGTTATGCTCGTTTATTTACACTGTCTATGGTTGTTTTCACACTGCAGCAGCAGAGCTGAATAGTGGTGACATAGCACAGAGTTCATAAAGTACAAAATATTTACCATATGAACCTTCACAAAAAAAATTGCCAATCCCTACAATAGATCAATTCCAGACAATGGGGTAACTGTAATATTAGTTAATTCTTATAATCTTCTCACAGACTAGTTAAAACATAAATAATCATTATCATTAAAAAATTCAGTTAATAACTATATAGGCACTCCTATGTTTCTTGCAGTGTTACTTATAATGGCCAAACTGTGGAAGTAGCCCAAGTGTCCATTGATAGATGAATGGATAAATGGATAAATAGATGGATAAATGGATAAAGAAGATGTGGTATGGATGTGTGTGTGTATATATACATATACACACAATGGAATATTATTCAGCCTAAAAAAGAATGAATTCTTGCCATTTGGAATGACATGACAGTTTTATGCTAAGCAAAATAAATCAGTCAGAGAAAGGTAAACACTGTATGATTTCATTCATATATGGAATTTAAGAAACAAAACAAGCAAGTAAAGGAAAAAAAAAAGAAAAAAGAAAAAGAAACTAGACTTTTAACTATAAAGAACATGCTGATGGTTACCAGAACGGAGGTGGGTAGGGGGAGGGGGGAAACAGAGGATGAGGATTTTTTTTTTTTTTAAAGATTTTATTTATTTATTTGACAGAGAGAGAGAGAGATCACAAGTAGACAGGGAGGCAGGCAGAGAGAGAGGGGGAAGCAGGCTCTCTGCTGAGCAGAGACCCCAATGTGGGGCTCGATCCCAGGACCCTGAGACCATGACCTGAGCTGAAGGGAGGCTTAATCCACTGAGCCACCCAGGCGCCCCAAGGATGAGGATTAAAGAGAATATACACCTACCATGACAAAAAATAAAATGATAGAAAAAAATCATTTCATGGGGTGTTTGGGTGGCTCAGTGGGTTAAAGCCTCTGCCTTCAGCTCAGGTCATGATCCCAGGGTCCTGGGATCGAGCCCCACATCAGGCTCTCTGCTCAGCAGGGAGCCTGCTTCCTCCTCTCTCTCTGTCTGCCTCTCTGCCTACTTGTGATCTCTGTCTGTCAAATAAATAAATAAAATCTTTAAAAAAAAAAAGAAAAAATCAATTCATAATGAATATTATTTGCATCGACATCAATATCAAAACAAAATACTGGCAAAATAGATTAACTGAATTTGGCAATAAACACAGAAAGAAAATTCAGTTGCAGAAAACTATAATTAGTAAAATCTGATATGGGCAAAACTCTGAATGATAAATAAAATCATTATACAATTTATTTATTATTTTTATTTATTTCTAAAGATTTTATTTATTCATTTGAAAGAGAGAGAGAGCGAGCACAAGCGGGGGAGAGGGAGAAGCAGACTCCCTGCTAAGGTGGGAGCCTGACATGAGGCTTGATTCCAGGACCTGGATCATGACCCAGACACTTACCTATCTGAGTCACCCAGGGGCTCCAATCATTATACAATTTAAATATGGAAAAGAACTGATACTAAAATGATTCACTAAAATAAGAATATTGAAGAAGTTTAGGTATTTTCAATTATGTGTGGAAAAATGGAAAATTGATAAAGAAATTAAACCAGGGGCCCCTGGTTGGCTCAGTCGGTTAAGAGGCCAGCTCTTGATTTTGGCTCAGGTCATGATCTCGGAGCCCTGGGATCGAGCCCTGCTTTGGGCTCCATACTTAGTGGGGAGAGTCTGCTTGAGATTCTCTCTTTCCCTCTCCCTCTACCCCTTCCTTGGTCACACACATGCACGCTCTCTCTCTCTCATTCTCTCAAATAAATAATTTTAAAAAACATAGAAAAAAAATTAAATGGAATTAACTTAGTTTCAGCTCCAGCAAATATTCAGTGAAAATTCCCTGACACTGGTCTATTCTGATTTAAATATGGGGGAATAGGTCAAATATTTTTATTGAGTCAAACATTCTCAAGGTCAACAAAAATTAAACACTAACTGGATCAAAACAGCACCCGGTACTCATTTTCAGTACAGAACACAAGAGATGGGAGGAGTTTTTGAGATCATGTAGGTCATCTACTCCGCTTCTCCTTGCCCTACTTTCTAAATGAAAAGTTCAAGGCCTAGAGAGGTAACCTGACCTGTAAATATGGTTAGGAGCTATGTAGCTCAGCTTAATGGCCCTATGTGTCACAGCTTGATGCTTCTCATCTTGAACAATTACAGAACATGCAGGCTTTATTCACTGCTTTTTATCCGAATAGTTTCTGTGGACTCATGTAACTTTCTGGACTGTAACTGGGCTTTCAGACTGTATTCTCTATTTTCTAAACCAAAGAAGACTGGAAACAATTTGGGACATTTCTTAGAAGAACCAATGTTTCTTGATAATGAATATATTCCCAGTTTACTAACTCTTCCTCCATTGTATCCATTCAGGCCTTTAGCATCACTTTCCAGGACAAAATAAGAACTTAATCTTAACTGCCCTTGTCTCCAGTATTCTCCCTATTTTGTCCATATGTCTTCATGATCTACCTGCTGACTGCATCACCCTCATGGCTTGTCATCCCCCTACCCTGACACTCCGTGATGTTTTAAAATAAGTCCATGAATTCTAAGACATGCCTCCCTTCAAAAAGTAGAGCCCAAGACACTCTGCTCCATTAAATGGGGGATGGTCTTGGTGACTTGCTAAGGAACAGAATATGGTAAGAGTGATGATATGTAACTTTTGATTCTAGGTCATAGAAGGCATTTGTGGCTTCATCCTTGTTCTCTTCTCCCGAATCATTTATTTTGGGTGAAGCTGGCCACCTTGGCCACCTTGTGGCAAGATCCATATGGTGAGGAAAGGAAGGTTCTTACCAATAACCAGATGGACAGTGGATGAGCCATCTTGAAACTGGATGCTCCGTTCTCAGTCAAGTTTTTGGATAACTGCAGTACCAACTGATACTGTGACTGTAACCCATAACAGACTCTAAGTAAGAACCACCCAGCTAAGTGGTTCCTGAATTCCTGATCCACAGAAACCATGGAAATGACAAAAGCTTATTGTTTTTTTATGCTGCCAAATTTGGGAGTAATAGGTTATATACAAATAATTAATATACATCCTAAGCACTATCCATCATGAACTATTAAGAGTATACCAAATTTGGGGGCACCTGGGTGGCTCAGTTGGTTGAGCCACTGCCTTTGGCTCAGGTCATGGTCCTGGAGTCCCGGGATCAAGTCCCGCATCGGGCTCCCTGATAAGCGGCGGGTCTGCTTCTCCCTCTGACCTTTTCCCGTCTCATGTTCTCTCTCACTGTCTCTCTCTCTCTCAAATGAATAAATGAAATCTTTAAAAAAAAATTTAAGAAAAGAGTATACCAAATTTGTTATGCTATTTATATGTCTATGTCCTTGTCTAAAATTACATCTGCTTGGCAAAAGCCAACTGCTCCTTTAAGAGGCAGTTCAAGTGTCACCTCCTCTGTGAAACCTTGAGCCTCTTTGTGGAGGCCTGGGTTTTCCCATTATACCTTGTATAATTTTTCTGTTGGAGAATATGTGGTTTACTATTTGTTTTATAGTGTTGAACCATGTACTTAAATCCATACATCTAATGCAGTATATGGATTGGGAGTAGATGCCCAATAAGTATTTTTGAGTAAACTCTCTCATTTCAGTCTGTTTTAACCAAATAATAAAAATCTCAAACCATACTTATGGAATTATTCTATATGAACTCAGGACCCATATGTCAATGATAAAGGTTGTAGAGAATGGGCGTTTTGGTTTGTTAAAACATGAAGTGAGGGTTAAACATCCTGGTTCAATTTCTAGAAGATACAACCATATGAATGCTAGATTTTAAATAGTGACCCATCAACAAAATGACTATGAAAATACAAACATTTAAGATGTTTTCATTTAATACCCAAAATGCCAAAAGCAAAATCTGAATAATTTATTTTATATTTATATGAAAAGGAAGCCACACAGTCCAAGTGCTTTCTAGGTCTGCCAAATACCTCCTCATGCAAAAAGTTTGTGTTTCTAGTCTTCAAAATGAGGAAGAAAAGAGTGGTATGTGTTCACTGTTGACTATTCTTTCAATGAAAAGAAACGAAGTCTTGCTAACAAGTGGTTTGCCTTAAAACCTGAATTTTCACCAAAAAGAACCAGCATCTGTTTCAAATATTTTAAGACTAAGCCCCATTTTGTGCTCTGCTTTGATCTCCCAGGATAATAGGAAGACAGTGATACAGTCCAGCTACACCTCAATCAAGTGTGCTCATTTAATTTATCCCAGAAATGCTGACTGCCAGATCCAGCTGGAAACTTTAGCCTCGTCATCCTCAGATCAGGAGGAAGGAGGAAGACACATCAACGGAGAATGACTCTTTTGTTTTGGTTGATGATGCATTTTTGTATCCAAGAAAATATTCCTTTAACCCAAAACAGATAGTAATCTTAAAGACAGAGAGAATGTACAGAAAATAACAAATTAGTGAGAGGCTGAGGACAAGTTAATGAAAGGAATACTGTAGAACAACAAGATTGTTGTTTGATAGTTCAGATAAAATGTGATTCAAATCATATCCTCTAAAACATAACCCCATAAAATAAAAATATGATCTAATAGGCAACTGCTAGGCCTGTCTTCCAAAACTATTAAAAGGGGATCCTATCATATGTTAACGGTAGATGTGGGTAAACTTAACGATATATTCTAGAAGGTACACCAAACATTGACTAGAGCTAAGATCAGTCTGGGAAACTGATACGCATGAATGCTGTCAGATTATAGGATAAATAACTTGTTAAGGTACATGAGGAAATTAAAAGATTAAAAATATCTACTACTAATGCATAAAACCTTAAATAAAATACATGCAACTCTCTGGGGCACTTGCCTGGCTCAGTCAGTAAAGCATGCAACTCTTGATCTTGGGGTTGTGAGATCAAGCCCCATACTGGGCGTGGAGCCTACTTAAAAAACAAAACATGTAACTTTCCTTTAGGGTAAAAACTCAACAGCTTTTTCATTCAAATAAATATATACTGAACTCTGCAGGGCCCCCACATTTTCAGATGGCTGTAAAAATCAAGTAAGATGTGAAGAATTCTATTTTGTACAAAGTACAAGGATATTTTAAAGATTTATTTATTTATTTGAGAGAGAGTACTAGTAGAGGTAAGGGCCGAAGGAAACCTCAAGCAGTTTCCCTTCTGTGTGGAGCCCCACATGAGACTAACCCCAGGGCCCTGAGGATCATAACCTGAGCTGAAATCAAGAGTTAGCCACTTAACTGAGCCACTCAGTGCCCCTAAAGTGTAAGATTATTTTTATTGTCCTGGAAGAATGTCTCAATCACAAATGACACCCCAAAGAGGAAAAAGATAGCTTTTCCTCATTAGTCAAATGCTCATAATCACTAAGGACCAATGGATCTGAGAGCATATATTCCAAGAGACATTTAAAACACTGTAATTTTGAGTCTGAGAGAGAAATCACGTGAGTCACAAGACAGTATCACCTTAAATTATTCAGCAGAAACTACAAATACATAGGAAATACCTGCAGAAAACTATAAATGATGTCTTTTTTTTTTTTTTAAGATTTTATTTGTTTGACAGACAGAGATCATAAGTAGGCAGAGAGATAGGCAGAGAAAGAGAGGAAGGGAAACAGGCTCCCTGCTGAGCAGAGAGCCTGATACAGGGCTTGATCCCAGGACTCTGGGATCATGACCTGAGCCGAAGGCAGAGGCTTTAACCCACTGAGCCACCCAGGCGCCCCTAAATGATTTCTTAAGGATACTTAAGAGAAAGGGCTCTCCAGCAAATTATTTACAATTTTCTCACATAGTCTAAGAGGTCTCTGAGGCAGAGCTCATGTAATTAGCAAGCCGGTCCAGAATTACTTTAGAACCACAGTAGTGGTGGTGGCTTCCGCTTCTTACTACTGCCTGAAAATCACCCTCAGGTCAGAAAACTCCAGAAGAAAAAGTCACCTGCCACCAGGGGTACTTATGAAAGGTAATTAGGTCTGACAACATGTGTGGCTACTTCCCATGCCCTGAGGCCTTGGAGAGGTACCTATATTGTTTCTCAGGCAGTACTGGTGAACTTGAACAATTCAATTAGAGATTTACGAAATAAAATAATTTCTTTTGCTGCAGGAAAAATTAATTGCCAGGATTGTGGGTTACTTGTGCAATTAAAGTAATGTTAGAAGAGAGGAGAAATCTATAAAATAAACAGCATCAGTGATCTCATAAATATTCTAGGGTTGTATCACAGCCACTATAAATGTCATTGCCACTATCATTTATTGAGTACCTCCTATGTGCCAGGCAAAGGGCTAAGTGCACTAAATACCTTATTATATTTAATCTGCACAATAGCCTTTGCTGCAGGTTTTATTATTGCCATTTAACAAACGAGGAACCTGACACTGAGAGAAGAGGTTAAGTGATTTGTGGGAAATTACACAGCTACCAAGTGACATTTAAATTAGGTCTAAAGATAAAACATGCTATTTACCACCAAGCTAAAAGGCCATAAGAAGAATACAATGGCCTTATAAAGGACACAAGAGAAAATACAGTTTGTCAGTTTCACAGGTGGGAGGTAATACTACATTTTTAAGAAAGCAGAAACTTCTGGGGCGCCTGGGTGGCTCATTGGGTTAAGCTTCTGCCTTCGGCTCAGCTCATGATCTCAGGGTACCGGGACTGAGCCCCTCGTGAGGCTCTCTGCTTGGCGGGGAGCCTGCTTCCCCCTCTCTCTCTGCTTGCCTCTCTGCCTACTTGTGATCTCTCTCCCTCTGTCAAATGAATAAAATAAAAAAAAAAAAAAAAAAAAAAGAAACTTCTAAGTGCACTAATGTGCATGTACCATAGCTATGACAAGAACACATACCAGAAAGCCAGTAATACTGGACTGTGAGACAACAAAATAGTCACTGAGATTGCTTCAGGGTGGTGGGATTATGGGTAATTCTTTTCCTTTTCTATTTGCCAAGTTAAGTGATTGGTGTTGACTACAAATCCTCTTCTCAATCTCCCTTCCTTAGGTAAAAGCTCAGATATGCATCAAGACACCTAGGTTTCATACAAAGAAGTCCTCACATAGTCATTTCTGCAGTATTTGTGAATTCTGACAGGCGGAGAGAAGAGAGTACATATAAATGTAGGAGATACAGTGAAGCCTACTCCTTTCCTGCATCTGGAATGGGAATATGGAACTGGGTATGACTCTATTTAATGGTAATCCAGTTCTGGAAGACTCTGTCTAGGCCTTAAGAGAAAAAAAAAAAAAAAAGCAATGAAAGGGAGTTTGAGATATTTCTAGGCTGGTGACCAGTTATGAGAGAAATTTTAGTTGGGAATAAGATGTATAAATTCACCTGGAGTACCAGTGTGTTGTAGCTCCTGGGAGCCTAATGTCCTAGTGGGCTATTAGAAGGAGGGCAGAGGAAGGAATCCCAATACTACCAATACCTCTATAGTGGAAAAATGTTTTTATAAGAAAAAGTGGAGCTCTTGGGTGACTGCTTCCAATATGACCAAGAAAAGAAGGAACAATAATCATGAAGAAAAGTGCTGCCAACCATGTGCAGCTTATTTATAGCACTAACTGTGCCTGATGTGTACCTGAGGAGTAGGCCATTAAGACGTTCATTGTCTGAAACACAGTAGAGGATGCAGCATTAGGACATCTCTGAAGCAAGGGTCTTTGACACCTTTATGCTTCTCAAGCTGTAAGTGAAACTACATTACTGCAGGAATTGTGCCATTCACAGCAAGGTAGTCAGGAATGATTTTCGTGAAGCCCAAAAGAACCAAACACCCTCAACCCTGATTTAGACCTACAGGTGCTGCCCCATCACCTCTGCCAAAGCCAATGTAAGGAGCTGAGTTTTTAAGGTTGAAGAAAAGCTATCCTCTGGAAAAAATTAAAATGGAAATTATACTTAAAAAAAAAAAGAAAAAAAGATAAAGAAGATAAAATTTGGTTCAGTCACAGACCATCCTAAATTCTGAAGGAAAAGAGAATGATAAATTAAGAATTACAAAGATAGACAAAACATGGTGAAAAAAACCAGGGCAAGATTATCATTAGGAAATAGAAGCAGCATTCTATTTCTACAATAATGTTGACAGAACTTTCAAATCTCATTAGCATGCACTACTTTATCTTACTGTATCAACGATTATAGTCCACAAAGCACATAACATAGTTGTAGCCTGAATTTGGCAAAAACTGTGGCCTACAGCAAAGGTCCTAGAATTCTGAGAATATCTGTAAGGCATCACAAAGCATGTGGGCTTCATAAAATGTTGATTTTTTTAGGAAGAGTGACTAACCTTAAAAATATAGACTGTTGGTGTTAAAAATACAGAGATTTGGCATCAAACAATTACATTCTGCTCTCATCAGCATTCCTTTGATGTATCCATTAAAAATGTTCTAAAACTAAAAATGAAGACTGCCTGTATTATATTTCAAGTACCACACAGAGGCTATACAGAAGTGAGTGCTGGCTGTGTGTAGGTCACCAAATAACACCTATTGTTTGTATAGTAAATTATGGATTTACAACTTTCACATTCATTATCCTGCCTTAAGAGGAGAGTTATCATCACACTCGTTTTAGAGATGAATAAACTGAGGTTCTAAGAGGTTAATGACTTACTTGAAATCTCTGACCTTCATTCAATGTTTTTTTAATTATATCAAACAGCTGTCTACATTTTTCTTGGATGGTTCATGTGAAACAGAGAAACAGACATATTTGAACTTTGAGGAATTTAATATCTCAGTGCATTAGGGCCAGAAAAATGATAGTTGATCCTAATAGTAAGTCTATCAGAGAAAAACAACTTTGGCAGTTGGAAGGCTGTACTAAAAGCTAAAAGCCCCCTGCCCAAGTCATATAAACAGATCAACATGGTCCCTTAGTTATTTTGGAAAGCCCAAACACGTCAAGGAGGATGTGCATGAGACCTTTGTTCATAGAGGAATAATTATTTTTGTAATCAATTTTTTCTTCTTACTTCTTGCTGTGAGATAAGGCTGAATAGGTACAGATGACTGGCACCTCTCTTAGTTGAGTAAAAGATTCAAGATCTGGTGAGGCTGGTGAGAATGCTGGTGCACAATGCTTGTTTCTCCACTCTGTTCATCAGGACTGTTATGAGTTTGGGGGAAAGAGGAAAGCAGAAAGTAGAAAAGGATACCACCCACTGTTGCAGGAAAATATTACTATCCCCACAAGAGATATACCAAAATCACATACCAAAAAGTATTCTCTCTCAACTATTAAGCACAATCCAGCACAAGTGAATTGACAAAATCACACACACACACACACACACACACACACACACACACACCCTTTATATAACAGAAATGCAAATGTGAAAGAAGTCCTGGCAGCAAAGAATCCTAGGTCTCTTCTAGTCTAAGCAGCAAAGTGCCATTCCAAAGCTAAAAAGATTAACAACCAAATGAACAGAAAGAAAAGACCAAAAAAAATTTCTTAGGTTTTAAAGATTCAAGTAAAAGCTTCTTGAGGTCCGAGCCATTCTAGTATTTTCCCTGGCTTTGAGTTAGTGAGTTACTATTGACTTGCAGAGTACATATATCATCAGCTTTTCTCAAGATCAAGGTTTCAGCAGATGGTCTATAAAAAAAATCACGGGTGACTACTTTAGTGTTTGCTTTATTTCTGTTTAAAATGTCAAAACCAATCTAAGGGAGGTTCATAGCGATAAATGTCTACCTCAAAAAACAAGAAAAGTCTCAAGTAAACAATCTAACTTTGCTCCTCAAGGAACTAGAAAAAGGACAAATAAAGTCCAAAGTCAGTAGAGGGAGGATACCAAAGATCAGAGCAGAAATAAATGAAACAGAAACTAAAAAGATAATAGAAAAAAAAAATCAATAAACTAAGAGCTGTTTTTTTTTTTAAAGGTAAACAAAATTGGGGCGCCTGATGGCTCAGTGGTTTAAGCCTCTGCCTTCGGCTCAGGTCATGATCTCAGGGTCCTGGGATCGAGCCCCGCATCAGGCTCTCTGCTCAGTGGGGAGCCTGTTTCTCCCTCTCTCTCTGCCTGCTTCTCTGCCTACTTGTGATCTCTCTCTCTCTGTCAAATAAATAAATAAAATAAAAAAAAATTAAAAAAAAAAGATAAACAAAATTGACAAATAGCCAGACTCTCCAAGAAAAAAAGGAGAGGGGATTCAAATAAATAAAATCAGAAATAAAAGAGATGTTATAACTGATACCACAGAAATAACAAGGATCATGAGACTACTGGGCACAATTACACGCCCAAAAAATAGACAACCCAGAAGATAACGATAAATTTCTATAAACCTACAAAATACTAAGCTTAAATCATGAAGAAACAGAAAATCTAAACACACCATTACTGAGTAAGGAGACTGAATCAATAATCAAAACCCTCTCCAAACAGAAAAGCCCTGGACCACATAGTTTCACTGGTGAATTCTACCAAACATTTAAAGAATTAACAGGAATTCTTCTCAAACTCTTAAAAAAAAACCCAGAAGAGTGGGAACTCTTCCAAGCTCTTTTTATGATTAAAAACAACAACAACAACAACAACAACAACAACAAAAACAGAAAAAAATGCCACAGGAAAAAATAATTATAGGCCAATATCCCTGATGAATATGAACATAAAAATACTCAAGAAAATATTCACAAACTGAATTTAACAATACAATAAAAGGATCCTGATCAGACCCCTGATTGCAATTTATTCCAATGATGTAAGGATGCTTCAACATTTGCAAAATTAGTCAACACAATACATCACACTAACAAAATGAAGGATAAAAATCATATGATTATCTCAAGAGAGGCAGAAAAAGCAGTTGACAAAATTAAACATCCATTTATGATAAAAACTTTCAACTAAGTAGATATAGATGGAACATACCTTAACATAATAAAGGTTATATACGACAAGCCCACAGTTAACATATTCAATGACCAAAAAATGGGAGTGCTTACTCTAAGATCAGGACACAATAAGAATGTCTATTTTTTAAAATTTTTGTGATTTTTAAAAAATTTTTAAAATTTCTTTTCAGTGTACCAGAATTCATTGTTTATGCACCACACCCAATGCTCCAAGCAATATGTGCCCTCTATAATACCCACCACCAGGATCACCCAACTTCCCACCCGCTGCACCATTCAAAACCCTCAGATTGTTTTTCAGAGTCCATAGTCTCTCATGGTTCATCTCCCCTTCCAATTTCCCTCAATTCCCTTCTTACCACACTTCTCCAGCAAAGTATTGGAAGTCCTAGCCAGAGCAATTGAGCAAGAAAAAGATATAAAAGCCATCCAAATCAGAAAGGAAGATATAAACCTGTCACTATGTGCAGACGACATAACATTAGATAGAGAGAACCTTAAAGACTGTACCAAAAACTGTTACAGCTAATAAATGAATTCTATAAAGTTGTAGGATATAAAATCAATACACAAAAACCTTTTGTGTCTCTATACACTAATAATAAAATATCAGAAAGAGAAATTAAGGAGCCCATCCTATTTACAATTACATCAAAAAGAATAAAATACCTAGGAACAAATTTAACCAAGGTGGTGTAAGACCTGTATACTGAATACTGTAAGACATTAATGAAAGAAACCACAGAAGAAACAAATAAATGGAAAGGTATTCCACGCTCATGGATTGGAAGAATTAATATTGTTAAAATGTATATTACATGAAGTAATCTAATCTAGGATTCAATGCAATCCTTATTGAATTTCCAAAGACATTTTTCACAGAAATAAATAATCTTTAAATATGTATGGAACCATGAAAGACCATAAATAGTTAAAAGTAATTGAGAAAAACTAAAGCTAGAGAAAGTCAATATTCAAGAAGTATTCATTGAATGTCTATTATTGGCCAGACAACATTTAAATGACCTCTAGTGTCACTTTATATTGCTCCTTGTTGATTTAAGACTAGTAAAATAATTTCAAGAGAGAAAGCGTTCCCAGAAATAAAGATATTTCCTAATGACAAGAAGTTTAGCAAGAGTATGAAACACTCATAAATGGTTATGCAAATAATAACAGCTTCCAAATACATGAAGCAAAAATTGAAGAATTCAAAGGATGAATAGAAAAATTCCAATTATACTCAAAGATCTTGAATTTCTTTCTCAGCAACTAATAGACTGCACTCCCCCACCCTATAAGTTATTTAGTAAAGTCATGGAATATCTGAACAACTTTATCAACCACCTGGACCTACCTGATATTTATAGAATACTGTATGTAACAGCTAAACAATACCATTTCTTTCAGGAGCATAAAGTGTGTTCACCAAAGTGGATGATATTTTAGGCCAAAACATAAGCCTCAGAAAATGTAAAATATTAAAATAATATAAAGTATATTTTCTGATCACAATGGAATCAACCTAGAAATAAATAACCATACAACCTAGGAAAAAAACTCCCAAATCCGAAACTAGACACTTTTGCAAATCTACAGGAAAAAGAGAAGAGATTTTTAAATAACAATAAAACTACTAGGAAAAAAGTTGGCAATGTTGTAAGGTACTTGTATTTTTATATATTAGCAGCAAACAACTGAAATAAAACACTGTAGATAAAAGTTAAAGATCTGGGGCACCTGGGTGGCTCAGTGGGTTAAGCCTCTGCCTTTGGCTCAGGTCAGGATCTCAGGGTCCTGGGATCGAGCCTCCATCCAGCTCTCTGCTCAGCAGGGAGCCTGCTTCCCTCCACCCACCGCCATCCCCACCTACCTCTCTGCCGGCTTGTGATCGCTCCCTCTCTGTCAAATAAATAAATAAAATGTTAAGAAAAAAAATTAAAGATCTAATTTTTTAGAAAAGATTTTATTTATTTATTTGACAGAGAGAGAGAGAGAGAGAGAGAGAGAGCGGGGGAGCAGCAGAAGGAGAGGAAGAAGCAGACTCCCTGCTGAGCAGGGAGCCCGATGCGGGACATGATCCCAGAACCCTGGGATAATGACCTGAGCTGAAGACATACATTTAACCAACTGAGCCACTCAGGCACCCCAAAGAAGATCTAATTAAATGGAGAAACAGTATGTTCATGATTTTAAAGACTTAAATAGTGTTAAGACGTCCCCAAATTGGTTTACAGAATCAATGCAATCTCAATACCCCTCCTGCAGGATTTGTCATAGAAAATGACAAACTGGCACCCTTGGGAGACTCAGTCAGTTAAGCGTCTGCATTCAGGTCAGGTCATGATCCCAGGGTCCTGGGACGGAGTCTCACATCTGGCTCCTTGCTCAGCAGAGAGTCTGTTTCTCCCTCTGCCTGCCATTCCTCCTTCTATGCTCTCTTTCTAACAAATAAATAAAATCTTAAAAAAAGGCAACTGGCAAACTGAAATTTATATGAAAATGCAAACGACCTGAAATCACTAAAACAACTTTTCAAAGTTTAACAATTTGAAAGACTTACACTATCTGACTTTAACACATTGCAAAACTTAAAGTTAAGACAGTGTGGTAATACAGATCAACAAATAATGAAAAAAATAGAAGGCACAAACACAGATACATATTTACATTTTCGATTTTTTTTTTAACAAAGGTGTACAGGAAAAAAGAACTTTGACCCCTAACTTCATATACACCAAAATTAATTTGAGATGGATTATAGAACTAAACGTGGAAGCAAAACAATACAGGAAAAAAAACCCAGGGTAATATTTAAGCTCTATGTGTTATGCAAAAGTTTCTTAGAAGCCAGAAAGCAATAACCATTAAAAACTGATAAACAGGGGCGCCTGGGTGGCTCAGTGGGTTGGAGCCTCTTCCTTCGGCTTGGGTCATGATCCTGGGGTCCTGGGATTGAGCCCCATGTCGGGCTCTCTGCTTGGCAGGGTGCCTGCCTCCCTCCTTTGCTCTCTCTCTGCCTGCCTCTGCCTACTTGTGATCTCTGTCAGTCAAATAAATAAAATCTTAAAAAAAAAACTGATAAATAAGACTTGAATAAATTAAAGACTTCTGATAATGAAAAAACACCATTAAAAAAACTGAATACACAAGCCACAGATTAGGAGAAAATATCTGCAAAATATTTATCTCAAAAAGGACTGGTATCTAGGCCATAAAGAATGCCTACAACTTAATAAGATAAAATCCAATTAAAAACCATGTTGTTAACAATGGCTGGACTTCATTCCTCTTTTTAGTAAGACTTCATTCTTTTTTTTTTTTAATAGATCATTCTTTTTTTTTTTAAAAGGTTTTATTTATTTATTTGACAGACAGAGATCACAAGTAGGCAGAGAGGCAGGCAGAGAGAGAGAGGGAGAAGCAGGCTCCCTGCTGAGCAGAAAGCCCAATCCGGGGCTGGATCCCAGGACCCTGGGATCATGACCTGAGCCGAAGGCAGAGGCTTTAACCCACTGAGCCACCCAGGCGCCCCAAGACTTCATTCTTTTTATGGCTGAGTAATATTCCATTTTACACACCCACACACATGCACACACAATTTTTATCCATTCACTTACTGATGGACATTTGGGCTGCTTCCATAATTTGGCCATTGTAAATTATGCTGCAGTAAACACAAGGGTGCATACATCCCTTCAAATTAGTGTTTCTTTTTCTTTCCACTTCCGTCCACCCAAACTTTATCCAACCTCCAAGGTCCACTCCTTGTCCCTTCCTAATCTCTATAGTTCTAAATTTGTCACCAGATTCTTAGACAGTTATATTTATTTAAAAAAAAAAATCAGTGAAGTGAAGTCAGAAATCCACTTAGGTTCCTTTATTATAAGGCACATCCCTTACTGGCAAAGGCAGTTTTGTTATTTTCACACAGGAATACAATTCAATTCAATATACTTCTACCAAGTGTCTTATTATGTCTGAAGAACTATAAAGTAGAACATTTCTTCTCTTTAAATTATGGTATAGTTGGAAAGGGCATGGGAATATGATGTCAGTCTTGGGTTAAAATGTCTGATGCTTGTTACCTGTATAATCTTGGACTGATAAACATGTTCTCAGAGTGGTTGTGAAAATTAATTATGGGATAAGAGATCTGAAAATGTCTGGCCCATAGTGTTTAACAAATGTTACCTTTTCCTGCAACTAGGATTTTCCTACTTCCTTAACTCTATTGGTCTTACCACGCTTTTTAGGAAAGAAGCATCTTGCTAAACTCTCTGATCCACTTCTGAAAATACAAGGTCAAATTCTTTCTTGCCTGTTATGTCAAAAACTGATCCTGGTATTGGTACAAACTGTTTAAACAGTTGGTCCAATAAACAATTTGGACCACACTGACAAAATATTCTAATGCACAACCCCCAAAATTCTGTAACATCTTAATCTAATACCTCTCTTCTAGCAATACATTCTCTAGAGATTTAAGAGATCTCCACTGTAGTACTAACCAAGAGAATACTTTCAGGATGGTTCAAATGGATAAGAAGGAGTTTCTGTGGATAACTCAATTAGGACAGGCAATGAGGAAAAGGAAATGCCTAAAGAAAGACACACTTGTTTTAAAACATTTGTCTTAAAAGCTTGTCTTAACACTGATATCATCTCTAATTAAAAAGAAAAGTTTCATAATCTACTGGTTCGAATCATGTTTTGAGAGGCTATAGAGCTGATCTAATAGTCAGTCATTCAACTCATTTCTAGATTTTAGTGGGATGGTTTTATAACAAGGCCAACTGCTAAGCTTTTTGACAAGTATCTCCTTTACTTGAGGGGTCTGGTGCCAGTTTACATAAAGTGCTTCCCCAGAATGAGGTCCACAAAGAGCACATGGCCATGGTACCTAGTATGCTGTGGGCTCTTCTTGATGGCTACGAACTATAGGTTATTTGGAGAAAAGTTTCCACCTGAAGAATATTCAGTTTTCAAGCAGAAAACTGTTTTCTACTGAAGGATGTTCAATTTTCAAGTAGAAAAGATTTCTAAATTATACCAAAATTATACTAAATTTATACTAATTTAAATTAATTTATTAACTTATAAATTAAAACTAATTTATACTACATTAAGCTAAATTATACTAAATTAAACTGAAAACTGAAGGATGTTCAGTTTTCAAGTAGAGATTTCTAAATTATACTCAACTGTTTTTTATTTAGTATGAAATTATAGGAGCCAGATTCTATGACTTCCTTATGACTTTCCTTTAAATTCTTAACATTTCTCTCTATAAGTCTTTCGTTTATAGACTTTTTTCCTATCTCCCCTTTCAAAATTTTCCTTTTTTGTGCTAGTAATGCTGGTATTAAAGGTAACAGCTAATTCTATGCTCGTGGTTTCAATGTAAACTTTACTGTTTCTTCTCTGGACTTCATGAATTCAGAAGCTAATTAATTCAATATATACTTGCTGAGGGCCTATTGCATACTAGCCATTATTTTAGATGATAGAAATACTAAAAGCAAACATATTAAAGTCCCTGTACCCACAGGGCCTATATTCTACTCTCAGGGAACAACAAGAAAGAAAACACAAATTAAGGGGCTAGTCAGTAGCAGGGACACATTTCACATGGATTCTCTATAGGTTGAGGGGAGAGAGAAGGGACTCCCATGCTTTCTAACTGAAGGTAACACTTGCTTTATTCTGTGTGTCTCCGGAGGGTAATGACAGCAAATTCAAAGAAAGTTTCAATGAATAAATTTCTTTTATAGAAAAATTCAAGGTGTTTTCTCAAGGGAAAAAATTCCTCAGGATATAAGAGATTACATTTTTGGTGATGAAAAGGGAGATATAATCACTAATATGTCTTAGATGATCTCTTTTACTGTCAGCTATGAGCTCCTCTTTCCAGATCACAGAAATGCCCAGGGACCTTAACATCACATCTAAATCCTTTTATTTATTTATTTATTTGCACCCTTACCTACAGAATGAGGGCACTGCACTAGGTATTAATTAATGGCACATCTAAATTCTTTTATTTTTTTGCACCCTTACCTACAGAATGAGGGCACTGACTAGACATTAATAAAAATGGTAACTAACACTTACTAAACACTGACTACTTCCTAGAGATGAATTCAAGTTAATGATGACAACAGCAACAACAAATATAATAACATAAACAGAGTACATGGTGGAAAGCACTGTTTAATTAATTTTACATACGTTAACTTATTAATCTGTCCAACAACCCTACAAAGTAGGTCAGTAATAAAACAGTTTTTACCGGGACACCTGGGTGGCCCGTTGCTTAAGTGTCTGACTCTTGATTTTAACTCAGGTCAGGATCTCCTGTTTGTGAGATCCCATTCCATGTCGGGCACTGCACTGAGCGTGAAGCCTGTTAATTAAGTCTCTCAGTCTCTCTCTACCCCTCCCTCTCCCCTCCTCTCTCTCTCCTCTCAAAATAAATAAATAAAAAAATAAAATAAATAAAATAATCCCTTTTTATAGAAAAAGTGGGGTTCAAAGAATGAGTTAATTTCCCCAGGCCACAAAGAAGGTGGAGGAGTCTACGTGCAAAGCTGTGCAGTCTGGCTCCACAGTTTATGCCTCTAACAACAACCTCCTTCTTATAACAACCTCCATTTGAAAGATGAAGAAACTGAAGTGTGGGGAGATTAAATACCTTGTCCAAATTCACAAGCTAATACATGGTGGTGGTAGGATCTGACCAGAGGCATTCTGCTTCAAAGCCTCCACTCTTAACTGTTATGGTCTACTACTTCTTGTGAAATCGCCTAGACCCCTTTCAGGTCTCTATTTCTGATTCTCTCCCTGTCTGAGTACTGATTATAGCTAGTAAGACTCATGCTTTGCTGACATATATACCATGTTGTTGTTTTTTTTTTTTTTTTCTCATTTCATAGGTACACTTTATTTGGGTATTATTACCATCCACTGGCAGAAAATCTAAAAGGAAAAACAATATCAGGAAGGGCAAAACTTTACTAAGAGGAAGCTCAAGAAGCTGGGTTTAGGAGGGTGGATGGCCCGCCAGGTACCAGGCCAGGTGGGTCAGTGGAAGCAAACTGTGTGCAGGAAGGCCCTGGAACTCTCCTCCAACTCCTGCAGCAGCTCATCGCTTTAATTCTCCACGTCCTCCCTACACTGAATGCATTGGCATAGCTCACAGATGAAGAATGCCCCCAGGGTGGCCTCTCTGTCACTGTTCTGGATGTCCCTGTTGCTTACAGGCATGGGCTGGCAGGTCTCCTGCTCTCTGGAATTCTGATCTTCAACCATCTGGTCATTCGCTCTCTCTTCACAAACGAGGAGCAGCAAATCAAATACATCTTTGCCGTTCTGGAACATTTCTGGCCAGGGTTTGATTATCTTATTTCTGTCTAATATACATAAAATGCCATTCTCTCCTTCCCAAGGAGATCACTGTACATCTAACCTTAAGTAGTTTTGAAATCATAAACATTTGGCTCATAACGTGCTGGTCCAGTCAAAGTCATGTGAGTTCCTGTTCCAAAGAACTGGCCATTGAATTCTCATTTGCTGCAGATGTTATGTGCCTCCATGCTCAGGTCTGGTTGCTCAAACAGACCACCACCACCTGCAGCAAAGACACCAATGTGCCCTCCAATGGGCTCTTTAAACAACCTGCAAGTGCAAACCTATGTCACCCCAATGGTTGTTGCAGATTCCAGGCACTGATCAGTTGAAGAATAGTCTAGCATCCATCCAATCTTATTTCCTCGTCACTTTTTCACGGGTGTCAGATCAGCATCCAAATCTGCGGGCTCTCCCTACTCAATCCATCTTCCTCCACCTTTATCTCTTGTAGGTGTCACATCCACTCCCCAACTAATACAAAAGTACTGTGAGTGAACTGAGTTCCACGCTTCTTCATAGGGGCTACCTGGCTTATGTCAGCACAGAGTAGACTGCGAGAATGGGGGTCCTGGTGAGCCAGACTCTGTTCCAACTGCAGATTCCAAGCTGGTCCTTGGTCACAGACATGCTATTAAATAAAGCCCAAGCATGTGTACCTAGGTTTTTCTACACACTCGAGGTGGGGGACTAGGCCCACTGCCTTGTCGGAAGGTACCTCGACTACCACCGGCAGGCAGCCGCAGGGAGCGCGCGACCCCAAGCAAGAAAGGACAATAGCTTGGAATTCCGCCTCGTGTTTCCGGTGGGACAACCTCGCGCTCTGGGAGTGAGGCCCGGGGGTGGGGGCTCCCAGCCGGCCCCACCGCGAGGGAGGCGCGGCCCGCTGGGCTCCCAGCGCTGCCACTGCTGCCACTCTATATCATGTTTTATAAAATGTTTTAGGTGTAAAGCATTATTTACATTCTTAAGTTTGACAAGGGAAATCATCAATTTCAAAAGTCTGAACTTTTGTTAAGAAAATCTGTTCTCTAGGGGCGCCTGGGTGGCTCAGTGGTTTAAGCCTCTGCCTTCGGCTCAGGTCATGATCTCAGGGTCCTGGAATTGAGCCCCGCATCGGGTTCTCGGTTCAGTGAGGAGCCTGTTTCTCCCTCTCTCTCTGCCTGCCTCTCTGATTACTTGTGACTTCTCTCTCTCTGTCAAATAAATAAATAAAATAAAAAAAAAAAAAAAGAAAGAAAATCTGTTCTCTAGAATTAGCAAGAAAACAAATGAAGAAAACTGAGATCAAGTCAAGACTTCTGTAATGTTCTAGGGGTCACTCATGAATTTCTTTAGGTAAAACCCTTATGATATTATGACATTTATAGACATATACATATATATAAACATAAAATGTTTTAAGACATTTTCAAAAATTTGCAATAGCGTATCATAGAAACTCCAGTTATGGCCAGATAATTGCAACTGTACTGTTAAGCCAATGGCAATTAATATTTTAGTGCAATAAGCTCAACAGTGCAATAATTTAAAAAGAATCAGTAGCATTTGAACTCTCACTAGGAGCTATTCTATTAGGGAAGAAGAGAAAATAAAACGGAGACTTTAGGAAAAAGTCTATGTGTAGGTTTGTTCATTTTTCAGTCTCCTGGTGAAGTTATCAATGGCCCTTCTTTCCTATAACACTAACTTGTCTCTTCTGATTGGCTAGAAAAAGGGTATTCAACCAATACAAACCTATTCATATACATCAGGGGCGTGCTTCCCACTAAGGCATGCCAAGAGGCTCCTATGTTCTGCCAAAATAGAAAAGGCAGATTCATTTAGAGGGAGTGGACTGGTATTCCATATTCAACTACTGGACAGCCCCCACATCCTTCATGATGACAAATAAATACCCTTGCAGGGGGCAGTGTAGATAAAGAGAATTAGCACATGAATTTTCTCAGCTTTAGCTCTGCCTGGCAGGCAACACTCTAACCCAAAGAGCTTTTTGGCTGGTACACATTTTGCCTTGTACACTCTCAGGATAAAATCATTTGGAGAGGTTCCCATCTTTACAGTATATGCCCCTTTCCACAACTTACCTCATCATCCTTCTTGGCTGTGTTTGCTAGTGAGAGGTCTACACATGTCCTCATCATTTTAAGAAGTGTAACACCAAGACACAGACTTTTCAGAGAGAATGGACTCCAAAAGAGTGAGATCACCAATAAGCAAGGGCAGTGAATCCAGGGAGTGCAAGGCCACCAATATGTGTGAACTTATTAATTGTAATTATTATTTTTTCTAAGAAAAGGATTTCCTTCGTCAAACCTCCAGGGCATCAGATCAAAGAGAGATACTGCCACAGCTGGACTATATTTTCCAGCCAATTGGCCTGGAAAGGAGAATCTAGACAGTGTCCTGGCAACTGTTTAATACAGCAGCAATCAATAAAAGAGAGGAAAAAGAATTCTTTAAATCGACTTTTTAAAAGGTCTTCCTTTACTTTTTTACTTCTTATTTTTAAGGACAGTTTGAGAGTAATGTCAAAGCTCCAGGGGAATGTCCTTGGTAGGCACTTTATAAGAACCACTGACCCTGAGAATTCAGAGCATCCTTTTACAGACAGAAACAAAAGGTTTTAGTTCACAGTACAATTTTCTTTAAAGACATATATTTATAATTCATTATCATAAAAAGTATATCCCAAACCTACTGGCAGAGTATTTGATCAATTTTCTAGCTCCAGTTTGATGTAAGTCACTATAAACCTTACCAGGACACTGTAAAATCACAATAGATAAGGTAGTTTATTAATAAAATCACAACAGGAGAAATTTAATTATATGCCCTGGAAGTTCTCCCAAAAATGTATAAAAAGAAATTATAAAAGTGACTATTAACACACAAAAAGAAAAAAAACCCCACAAAACCCAATCCCACTATGTCAGAAGCAAAGCAATACACACAGGAATCATGTGAAAATGAGAAAACAGAAAGCACACCAAACAATTTCATGAATTACAGGGAAATAAGATGTGAGAGAATGATTGTGTAAAAAAAAATCGAAAGCAAACAAACAAAAAACATTTCTATTAAGGAAAGGTGTTTCTCACCGTTCTGAACAAAATGGCTGAACTAAGAGCATCTGATTGGCTATGCCCATATACCCTCCTCCTCATCCTAGGGGAGAGAGATGACAAAGGGAACAATGCCCCAGAGCAGCATGGGAATGAAAAAGAGTTGGTTAGTATTTAAAACAAAGACATAAGCATAATGTAGTAGAAGAAAAATGGTCTCTAATTTCCTTTTATATTAGGTTCTAACTTCTTAAATTCCCTAACCTACCCAAATTAGTAATTAGTTTGTCATTACACTTCTACTTTCCTACCTTTCCAAGACACTGTGTCTATCCCAGGGCTGGATCTGGGCAAAATTATCAGGTTGGAGGATTTCTTTATTTTTGCCTTTTCTTCAAACTTTCCTCATTTCTGTTTTCTTCCCACTACTCCCAGGCATCCAGTTTCTGTATTTCTTGAATTTATTCATGATCGAAACCTGTTTCTAGGAAAGGATCTAGTACTCATCTTATATACACTGGCATAAATTTAATTCTCAGTCTCAAGAACAGGCAGAGATAGCAAAATCATTTCTTGGCAAGGAAAGACGGCTGACATCAGGCAGACAGTTCTGCATTCTGCCTACATTAAGATTGGTATTGTTTTCCCTCTAAAATATAAGACTAGCCTCACTGGCTTAGTAAACGTCATCATACTGTGACTATATCTTCTGAATCCTAGAAGAAATTGTAATTTGGATATTATTGCTATTTTCATCTGCAATATTTCTTCTTCTAAGACAATGTCACGGCTATCATTCAATGGAGATGTTTAGTGGGGGAGTTTCCCTTGGCTCTTTATTCATATGGATGTAATTACTTAACTATTATTTTTTTCCCTTCAGCTATATATTTTAAGATTGAGTGTGATGGAGATGTTGAAATCTGATTTTTGGCAATGGGATATGAGGTAATCTGTTCACCACTCTCCCCCATCCATCATTTTCAAGATCTTGGGAGAGTTCCCTTTTTCCAAGACTGGAGTTGAGTATGGTTCCCTTCAGACTTATCAATGCCTCTTTTGCACTGATGAGAAGCTGAAGGCAACAATTTTCCTTGAGAATAACATATACTTGAGGAATCAACCAAGGAAATGGGAGAGAAAAAATTTTTACTATTTATAATAGGTGATGATGAGAGATTTAAAAATTTGCAGTTAAACAACAGTAATCTCTAAACAGAATTGTGTCTTACTGAGCTCACAAGGAAAGAGTCTTTTTTTTATAAGGCACTGTTTTAATAAGAAAAGTAGGACATTTACAAATTAATATGTATTTCTGAGATTAATTTTTTTCTCAACTAATTCAAGGATTCCTTATAGTCCTCAAATCTTTTGAGTATCTCCTCTTAAAATATTCAGAATCATCTACCACCATCTTCCTGCACAGAAATTAAATCTATGTTTAAAAACATGAGTGAAGGAGATTTCAGAAATTAATTATTTATTTTTATTTTTCTAACTTATACTCTGGCATTTATAACATGCTAGTATAAGATACATGAAAATAAAAGCACATTTGTTTTTATAAAACATTCATGAACAGTCTTACCTGGTCTGGGGAGGGTTTATGATTGGTTTGATTGGAATGGGATGATTTGAAGTGGTCATCCTCATAGTTGTCGGCCATTAGCTTCATTCGATTTTGTGTCTAAGAAGAGATGATTCATGAAGTTAAACTGAGATAAAATTTCTATGATACACTGTAAAGTAACAAGTCTTTTACGAATGTCATAAGAAATAATAAAACTAGTTCTGTCTGAAATAAAATTAAACATAGGATTTCTGAAGAGATCAGGGGAAAAAATTAGGCACTGCTCTGAACTGAATTGTGCACCCCCTTTCCCCCCCACCCCAGTCATGTTGAAGCCCTAACCCTCAGTGTAACTGTATCTGGCTAGAGTCTTTAGGAAGTAATTAAGGTTAAATGAAGACATAAGGGGGCGCCTGGGTGGCTCAGTGGTTTAAGCCTCTGCCTTCGGCTCAGGTCATGATCTCAGGGTCCTGGGATCGAGTCCCGCATGGGGCTCTCTGCTTGGCAGGGAGCCTGCTTCCTCCTCTCTCTTTCTCTGCCTGCCTCTCTGCCTACTTGTGATCTCTCTCTATCAAATAAATAAATAAAATCTTAAAAAAAAAAAATGAAGACATAAGGGTGGGTCCCCAATCTGATAGGACTGTGGTCTTGTAAGAACAGGAAGAGAGATCATTCTCATTCTCTCTCATTCTCAGTCACTTCCTCTCTCTCTCTCCTGCCATGGGAGGAAACAGTAAGGAGTTGGCTTCTACAAGCCAGGAAGAGAGCTCATAACCAGAAACTGCATCAGCTGGCACCTTGATCTTAGACTCCCCAGCCTTTAGACTGGGCTTTAAGCCATCAAGTCTATGCTTTTTTTTGTTATGGCAGCCCAAGCAAACTAAGACAGGTACCTAAATTAGGACAGAAATTTTGAGGGAAAGAGTAATCTTCTCAAATCAAGCTCTCTATGCAGTGCTTGCTTTATTTTTTAAAATAAAGACTGGATTATACCATACCTAGGATAGGACTATGTAACTCTGTTTTTTTCACTTCATGGTATGTAGGATTCGTATTTCCATGTTATTTTAAGAACTACTCATTTTTTAAACAATTATTCCATTTTGGGGGATGTTATATAACATACAGACCATAAGTATTGTGGAAAAAAGTTATCATTATCTGTAAATGAAATGATTATATACCTAGAAAATCCCAGAGAATCAACTGAAAAACTATTACAACTTATAATGAAGTTTAGTAATATGATCACACAGAAGCTACATACATAAAATTCAATAGCTTTCTTAACACCATCAATAAACGTTTGGGTTTTCAAAATAAGTCAGAGATTCTGAAATTCTTCTCTTCCCATTGTCTTTTCTCCATGTTTACTATAAAGGCCTGGATTGGTGATTCTGTGTGATTGGTTAATACAAGACCTAAATAAGTGAATGAATACATTAAAAAAAAGTGTGTATATATATATACAGACACACACACAAAAGTATTATATAAATATAGGTATAAGGATAAATATAAATATAAATATAAATGTAGAGGCTGCTTTTAGGCAACAGGTTTGAGCAATGGAACTTGAGCAAGATGAAAGGGCCCACAGTGACCACCAAGCTGATGTAAACAGGCTCATTAAGTGACTTACCTTGAAACAGCCAGAGACCATAACTAACTAAAGTGCTACATAAAACTAGGCACAGTTAACCAAAATGGGGAAAATTCAATACATTCCCATAATTCCTCACTCTGTGCTATAACTGGTCCCTCAACACTGACTTGTTGCAGATAGTCTCTCCTTGGTGTCCTGCCTGCCGTTCCCTTGCAGTGTATTTAATAAACTTCTAGCTCTTTTGTTCTGTCTTGGGTGAGATCTTTTACTGTTTATGCCACTGACCCCTCATCTGATCAGGATGCCCCACAGTTAATATATGTGTGTATATATATATCTACAGACACATTTGTATGCCAAGCAATTCAGAAACTGCAGGGCAGCCTATGCATAAAACTAAATAGCAATATACTGCACTAACAAAATATTGTTAAAACCTAAAGTTTTAAAGCATTGAAAAGAAACTGCCTAATACTATGTGATTTAAAAATGTTCACTGTAGGTAACCTGAAAAATTAAAAAAGAAATCACCGGTAAATCCCTGATCCTCTTATTATTTAGGTGTATCCATTCAGCCTCCTCCTGTAAACATTAAAAAGTGGCATACTCTTCTCTTTTTCAAAAAAATTTATTTATTGGGGCACCTGGGTGGCTCAGTGGGTTAAAGCCTCTGCCTTCAGCTCAGGTCATGATCTCAGGGTCCTGGGATCGAGCCCCGCATCGGGCTCTCTGCTCGGCAGGGAGCCTACTTCCTCCTCTTTCTCCACCTGCCTCTCTGCCTACTTGTGATCTCTGTCTGTCAAATAAATAAATAAATTTTTTAAAAATATTTTATTTATTTATTTGACAGACAGAGATCACAAGTAGGCAGAGAGGCAGGCGGAAAGAGGGAGGGGAAGCAGGCTCCCTGCTGAGCAGAGAGCCCAATGTGGGGCTCGATCCCAGGACCCTGAGATCATGACCTAAGCCAAAACCAGAGGCTTTAACCCACTGAGCCACCCAGGCGCCCCTTCCCTATTTCTAATAGAATATGGTAATTTTTTTTTCAAGACTTTTATTTATTTGACAGACAGAGAGAACATATGGGGGGCAGCAGAGGGAGAGGAGAACAAGCAGGGGGAGCAGCAGAGGGAGAGAGAAGCAGGTTCCCTGATGAGCAAGGAGCCCAATGCAGGGCTCAATCCCAGGAGCCTGGGATCACAACCTGAGCTGAAGGCAAATGCATACCCCTACAATATGGTTATTTTAAAAAAAATGTTATTTATTTATTTGAGAGAGAGAGCACTCGCAAATGCATAAGAGTGGGGTGGGGGAAGGGGCAGAGGGAGAGAGACTCTTAAGCAGACTCCATGCTGAGCCTGAAGCCTGATGCAGGGCTTGATATCATGATCCTAGATCACAACCTGAGCCAAAATCCATCTATATGTTGCCTGTAAGAGACTTATTTTAGATTTAAAGACACCTGAAAATTGAAAGTGAGGGGGTGGAGAAACAGATGTCATGCAAATGATGTAGAAAAAAAAAGCTGGTGTCACAATACTTATATCAGACTTTTTTGTTCTTGTATTGTTTCTTTCCTGCTTTGGTATCAGGGTGATGGTGGCCTCACAGAATGATTTTGAATGCATTTCCTCTATTCTATTATTTGAAGATTTTGATAAAGATTGTCATTATTTAAAACGTTTGGTAGAGGGGTTCCTGAGTGGCTCAGTGGTTAAGTGTCTGCCTTCATCTCACATCATGATTCTAAGGTCCTGGGATAGAGCCCTGCCATTGGGCTCCCTGCTTGGCAGGAAGCTTGCTTCTCCCTCTCCTACTCCCCCTGCTTCTGTTCCCTCTCTTGCTGTGTGTCTCTCTCTGTCAAATAAATAAATAAATAAAAATCTTTAAAATAGATAGATAGATAGATGGATAGATAGTTTGGTAGAATTCACCAATGAAGCCATTATAGTCTTGGGAGATTTTAAAAAATTTTAATTCTACTTTCATTCTTCCATTACTTTCATTGGTCTAAGAAGATTTCCTATTTTTTGGATTCAAGTTTCATGATTCAATCTTGGTAACTTGTGAGGTTTTAGGAATTATTTTATTTCCCCTAAGCCATTTGATTTGTTAGTATATAATTATTTATAGTAATCTGTTATCACACTATGTATTTCTGTGGTCATCTGTTGTCTTAATTTTCTCTTCCATTTCTCATTTTGGTTTTTGAGTCTTCTTTTTTTGTCTTAGCAAATGTAGTTAAAGCATTACCAATTTCATTATTTTTTTTAATGGCCATTAGTTTTAATTGTTATTCTGGTTTCTATTTCATTTATTTCTGATTTTTCTTTGTTATTTCCTTCCTCTACTAAATTTCAGCCAAGTTTCTTCTTTTTCCAGTTCCTTGTGATGTAATGTTAGTTGTTTATTATACAAGCATTTATAGCATAAATTTCACTCTAACATCTATTTCTGCTGCACCACCCCCCAAAAAGGAGTACATTATTATGACGAGCACTGAGTAATGTATAGAATTATTATTTTTAAAAAACATTTGTTTTGGCAAGAGAGAGAGAGCATGTATGTGTGCACGGGAGTTGGGGGGAGGGGCAGAAGGACAGGGAGAGAGAGAAGACGACTACCTGCCGAGTGCAAAGTCCAGACGTAGGGCTCCATCTCATGATCCTGAGATCATGACCTGAGCTGAAACCAAAAGTCAGATGCTAAACTGATTAAACCACCCTGCTGTCCCTGTATAGAATTATTAAATCATTATACTACACACCTGAAATTAATGTAAAACTGTATGTTAATCATATTCAATAAAATAAAAAATACAATAAGAAAAACTGAACATTTTAAAAAATAAAATGTATTTTTGGGGGCACCTGGGTGTCTCAGTGGGTTAAAGCCTCTGCCTTTGACTCAGGTCATGATCCCAGGGTCCTGGGATTGAGCCCTGCATCAGGCTCTCTGCTCAGCAGGGAGCCTGCTTCCCCCTCTCTCTGCCTGCCTTTCTGCCTATTTGTGATCTCTGTCAAATAAATAAATAAAATCTTTTAAAAAAACTGTATAAAAATTAAATGTATTTTTAAATTTTCAAAAAGATTTTACTTATTCTTTTGAGAGAGAATGAGAAAGACGAGAGTACAGAGGGAGAGGGAGAAGCAAACTCCCTGCTGAGCAGAGAGCTGTACATGGGGCTTGATCACAGGACCCTGAGATCATGACCTAAGGCAAAGGCAGACATCCAACTGACTGAGCCACCCAGGCACCCCTAAATTTTTGTTATGTTATGCTATGTTGTGATGTGATGAATTTTATTTTATTTCATTTTATTTTTTCAGTGTTCCAAGATTCATTGTTTATGCATCACACCCAGTGCTCTATGCAATACATGCCCTCCTTAATATCCACCACCAGGCTCACCCAACCCCCCACCTCTCTCCTCTCCAAAACCCTCAGTTCGTTTCTCAGTCTCTCAGAGTCTCTCATGATTCATCTCCCCTTCCGATTTCCCCCAACTCCCCTCCCTCTCCCTCTCCCAATGTCCTCCGTGTTATTCCTTTGCTCCATAAGTGAAACCATATGATAATTGACCCTCTCTGCTTGACTTATTTCACTCAGCATAATTTCCTCCAGATCCATCCATGTTGATACAAAAGTTGAGTATTCATCCTTTCTGATGGAGGCATAATATTCCATTGTATATATGGACCATATCTTCTTTATCCATTCATCTGTTGAAGGGCATCTTGGCTCTTTCCACAGTTTGGCGACTGTGGCCATTGCTGCTATGAACATTGGGGTACAGATGGCCCTTCTTTTCACTACATCTGTATCTCTGGGTTAATACCCATAAATAATGTATTTTAAAAGTAACTTAAGAATTAAAGAAGAGGAAATCATAATGGGAATTGTAAGCTATTTATAGTCAACAAAAAATGAATATACAATATACCCAAACTTGAGAATACAACTTAAAGTAGTCCTTAGATGAAAATTTATAACCTCAAACAACCTCTGTATACCCTTGTTTAAAGAAAAGTCAGAGGGTGACTGGGTGGTGCAGTGGGTTAAGTGTTTGACTCTTGGTTTTAGCTCAGATGGAGATCTCAGGGTCATGAGACGGAGCCCTGCAGTAGGGCTCCATGCTCAATGTGAAGTCAGCTTGAGATTTTGTCTCCCTCTGCTCCCCTCCATGCCCACCCCCTCTGCACTCACATTTGCACACTCTCTCTCTCAAATAATCTTTAGAAAAATAAAAAATGAAAAATGTCAAGATTGAAAATAAGTAAGTTAAGCCTAAAGTAAATTGAGGAAACAAAGACAAAAGCAAATATTAGTGAATTTTAAAAAAGATATAATTAACAACATAAAAATCAGGTTCTTTGAAATTAATAATAAATGTCCAGTAGAAAGGGGAACCATCCTACACTGCTGGTGCGAATGTTAGCTGGTGCAACCACTCTGGAAAACAGTGTGGAGGTTCCTCAAAAAGTTGAAAATAGAGCTACCTTACAACCCAGCAACTGCACTACTGGGTATTTACCCTAAAGATATAAACATAGTGATCTGAAGGGGCACGTGCACCCGAATGTTTATAGCAGCAATGTCCACAAGAGTCAAACTGTAGAAAGAACCTAGATGTCCATCAACAGATGAATGGATAAAGAAGATGTGATATATATATATATAATGGAATACTATGCAGCCATCAAAAGAAATGAAATCTTGCAATTTGCGACGACGTGGATGGAATTCAAGGGTATTATGCTTAGCGAAATAAGTCAATCGGAGAAAGACAACTATCACATGATCTCCCTGATATAAGGAAGTGGAGATGCAATGTCGGGGGTTTGAAGGGTAGGAAAAGAATAAATGAAACAAGATGGGATCGGGAGGGAGAAAAACCATAAGACACTCTTAATGTCACAAAACAAACTGAGGGGGGCCGGGGGGAGGGGGGTAGGGAGAGGGTGGCTGGGTTATGGACATTGGGAGGGTATGTGCTATGGTGAGTACTGTGAAGTGTGTAAACCTGGTGATTCACAGACCTGTACCCCTGGGGCTAATAATACATTATATGTTTATAAAAACATTAAAAATTAAAAAAAAAATGTCCAGCAAAACAGGTCAAGAAAAAAGACATAAGCATGTATTAGAAGGAACCAAAACAGGAGGGTATAACTATAGACAGAGATTTTAAAAATCATCAAATACTATATGTATGCCAATACATTTAAATACTTAGGTAAAGGGGATACTTTTCTTTAATTTTTTAAATTTTTAAATTTTATTTATTTGACAGAGAGAGATCAGAAGTAGGCAGAGAGGCAGGCAGAGAGAGAGAAGGGGGGAAGCAGGCTCCCTGCTGAGCAGAGAGCCCGATATGGGACTCAGTCCCAGGACCCTGAGATCATGACCTGAGCCAAAGGTAGAGGCTTAACCCACTGAACCACCCAGGCGCCCCAAAGGGGATACTTTTCTTAAAAAAACATAAAAAATGATGCAAAAAGAAATGTTAAATATTAATAAATCAACAGTTAATGAAGAACTCTCCTCATTTCATTACAGAGCAAACATCCTGTGAAATGGTGAAAGTTCTGAAGTGAAAACATTAAACTGAGGGACAAAAAGGCCTATCTTTTTTTTTTTTTAAAGTTTTTCTTTTTAAGTTGTTAATTCTCTTTACAATGCAGGGAAAAATAAGGAAAACTTTCATGGCTTCAATAGTAGAATGGGTTCTTTTTGTTTGTTTTTAAGATTTAATTTATTTGAGAGAGAGAGAGAAGAGAATGCACAAGCACTCAAGCAGAGGGAGCAGCAGGGGGAGAGAGAGATGCAGGCTCTCTGCAGAGCAAAGAGCCTGATGCAGGGCTCGATCCCAGGACCCTGGGATCCTGACCAGAGTCAAAGGCAGATGCTTAACTGACTGAGTCACCCAGGCGTCCCCCAAAAGGGCTATCTTTAACCACTGCTCTTATTCAATATTACAATGAAAGTCCCAGCCTGGGCAATAAGGAAATCAAATAAAATAAAAGATACAGAAACTGAAAAGGAAAGATAGAACTTTCATTATTTGCATTAGCCTAAAATATCTGTGAAATCTATTAACTATGAGACAGATGACTGTTAAATACAAGTATTAACCAATTAAAACTGTAATATGAGAAAACATAAAAATAGCTAGTAATATATGAACTTAGAAAGGTACATATTCTCCTATGCATAAATTATCTGTGAGTGAAATCACAAATAGTCCCTGAGCATTGAAGAATAACTTCAAACAGAGAGCTAGAACACATTCTTAAAATTCATGATGCCATTCACATAATGCTTAAAAGCATATGAATCAATTGTACTGGTTGCTTTGGAATATATACATACATAGTACAAGTGTCCATTAAAAGTGGAAGTTAGTGGTGTGGAAGGTGGGAAAGGGGAAAGGATTGTTGTACATCATCTGGAGCAGGTGACATGGTATACGGATAGAGATTTCTCACCAAGTTATAGAGACAGATTCTTTGTACTGTCATATTCCTATTTTATGTACCTTATTGTTCTCTAAGCTGTTATTATTTTACATATTTTATAATTTAAAAATATTCATGGGAACTGTGTGTTCCTTCTACAGGTTTTTTTAAAAAAGTACAAGCAAAAAATGTGAGTTATGAAATTTCTAAAAGTCAGTAGGCTGACATGCTAATTATATTAAACTTCCTCTTGGAATGAAGGGGGAAAAAAGAGAGAGAGAGAGACAAGTAAGAAACAGACTCTTAACTACAGAGGACAAACTGATGCTTACCAGAGGGGAGATGTGTGGAGGGATAGGTGAAATAGGTGATAAGGATTAAAGAGTACATTTATCATGATAAAAAAAACTGAGGGGCACCTGGTGGCTCTGCCTTTGGCTCAGGTCATGATCCCGGGGTCTTGGGATCGAGCCCTTCATCGGGCTCTCTGCTTGGCAGGGAGCCTGCTTCCCCCTCTTTCTCTCTGCCTGCCTCTCTGCCTACTTGTGATCTCTGTCTGTCAAATAAATAAGTAAAATCTTTAAAAAAAATTGAAAGCAAAAAAAATTATTCTTAAATCTAATTTTAACTGGCTGCATAGTATTCTGTTGAATGGACATTTAATGAGTCTCATTTTTGGTCATTTAGGTTCTCCACACTTTTATCTGGTAATACATGCACATTACTAAGTTGTTTCCTCCCTCCAAAAAATGACAGCAAAGAAAATACCAAAAATTGTCTGGGATAACCAAATTTCTCTTTTCATAGATGACTTAGGGTGACCTTGAAAACAGGTAGGGTAAATTTTTCTTATGTCATGTGGTATCACGTGACAAATGGAAAGTTTTTTTGCAAAGTGGGTCTTGGGGAAGGGGACAGGAGAGAGGAAAGGACAAAAAGGTGTACCTAGAAAGTAAGCAAAACATTTGCACATAATTCATATGGTTGAGAAACTTTTCCATGTTAACTTTAGTAGTAATGCACAGTGAAAATATTCTTGGCTAGTTATTTTCCTAGAACATGTCATACTTAAATCTTTAATATGTGATACCTAGTTTAAGTTTAAAAACTTAAAAAGAAGTACTATGAGGTGCCTGGGTGGCTCAGTCGGTCAAGCGTATGCCTTTGGCTTGAGTCATGATCACAGGGTCCTGGGATCGAGCCCTGCGTTGAGCTCCCTGCTCAGCTGTGAACTGGCTTCTCCCTCTCCCTCTGCTGCTCACCCTGCCTGTGCTCTGTCTCTCTCTCAAATAAACAAAATCTTAAAAAAAAAAAAAAAAGTAGCGACCTCCAATAGGAGCCATTCATGTAAAAAATAATAAAAATAGAAAGTTAAAAAGGCGTTCTAATAAGGCACACAAAAATCCACTTTGAAGGTAGAAGGTATTTCAAATATTTCTTAGGAGTATGAAATCCTCCCAAGGGAACTGATAACAGCAGACTGATAAGACCAAAGACTACTTATTTGATACATATAAGTGAATGAAAAAAGTCATAAGAACTTAGTTCTCCATTTCCAGAATACATGAAGATGATCAAAGTTCAGTGTTTCTATATCTAGTGTTCAGAACTTCAAAGTTTGTTCCCTGCATAGTCATGAGATTGTGCTCTAAAATAATGACCACTCACAGAGCATTAGAAATTACAGAGAGTATCGATGACTCCCTGCTCTTAAGGAGCTCTAGTACTCTGCTCTTCTGAAGATAAGACCAACAAGCAAAAAGAGTTAAATCCTTCATGTTTTACTGACATGAAAGGTAGTTTATATCCAGGTATTTTCCCTCTTATGCCATGCCATGTGCATGTGCAGATAGTTGAATTCCCCTGACCCCAATGACATAAAGAGTAAGACTGAAGAAAGGAAGGGAAAGAAAAAGGAAGAAACTTACTAAAATAATAAGCTTCTTTAGTTGTAAATGCATACCTATGTATATAGGTATATGTACCCTCTCAGAGGAAAAGGAATTCATTCTGTAATCCTTTCTCTAAGATGTCAGTGCTCAAACAAGGTGTTAGAGAAACTATATTTCACAGAAAAATACTTAGTTAAGGTAAAAGATGGTGTATGTAAGTTATCCAAACACAGGTATTTAAAGAAAAGGTCTGAATTTCAATCTTTAAGATTTTCTCTAGTTCACTAATCTTTGCTTTTCAGTTTGTGCTATTGTTACTAAACCACTTAGTTTCAGACATAATTATAGTTGGAAGGAAATATTCTGAGATATTTTAGAAAACATTGTGAATAAATTTTACCTTTATTAATTTGGATTATTTCCAATTATAATTATCTTTAAGAAAATATTAAAATTACTTCTGTATACATTTGTTAAACCTTGGAAATAATTTTATCATAGTGAATTATAATTAAACTTTAATTAGTTGTATTGGTATTTGATATACAAAATGAAAAAAGCATAATCCCTAACAATTTCAGTTAGGTGTGTCAGTTTCAGCGCTCCTTATACATTTAACAAAATCTCAACAAATTACCTTTAAGCTTTGTTTTTAAACAACTTTGTATCATAAAAAAATATAAATTAGTCATTAATTATTTTTTAAAAGATTTTATTTTATTTTTTTTTTAGTAATCTCTATATTCAATGTGGGGCTCAAACCTATAACCCTGAGATCAAGAGTTCCATGCTCTACTGACTGAGCCGGCCAGGGGCCTCAGCCATTAATTATTCTTGAGTTGTGCTATCTATTTGTCTCTGTATACACAAATGACTGAGGACTATCTCTGTAGCCAGGAACGTTTGTTTCCCACTGGTTGAACAGCTTTCAGAAGAACAATGTGAGACAGTGCAGTATGAAGGGAAGGCAACAAGATGAGGAGTATCTGTACTGAATTTAGCCCAACAGCTGTCCCAGTCAGATTACCTTCACATCCTATTTTATTTTCTCAACTGGTGTTCAAGTTCTAAAACAGTAGAATGTATCTTCCACTGATTTTGTTTTGATTCTTAAATAAATCAGTCTGGTAGTTTAATTCTGATCATCTTGATTAGTATTTTCAGTTTACTGATGAAATCTTGAAGCTTGTTATCCTGCAAACACTATTATACATCAAGAAAAATGAAACCAGGAAGAAAATCAGCTGCAGTGACCCGAACTGACCAATTCTCCCCGTCACTGTCAAGCTACTTAAAAAAATTTAATTTTGATTCTTTTGAATATTTTTGTATATTTACGTGGTACAAGAGTTTTTTTTTTAAAGATTTATTTATTTGACAGATAGAGATCACAAGTAGGCAGAGAGGCAGGCAGAGAGAGAGGAGGAAGCAGGCTCCCAGCTAAGCAGAGAGCTCGATGCGGGGCTCGATCCCAGCACCCCGGGATCATGACCTGAGCTGAAGGCAGAGGCTTTAACCCGCTGAGCCACCCAGGCGCCCCGGTACAAGAGTTTTTAACAGTAGAAGTCAGTCTATCTCTTATTCCTGACAGTTCTTTTTCAAGGGGCTACCACAGTTAGCAGTTTCTTGTGTGTACCACCAAAGATTTCCTGACATTCCACGGCTATATTACTACACAGCCATGTGCAGACACATACACATTTTCCTCCAACAAATGGGAGCATATTCCAGTCTCTGTCCTGAACTATTTTTTTCCATCTAACTCTATCTTGAAGAGCCTTCCGTATCAGCAAATAAAGAGTTGTCTCATTCTCTTTGTTGACTTGTTTGATGCAGATTTAGATTATTTCTAATATTTTGTTGCTACAAAAAATGTTATAAATAATAATCTTGTGTATATGAAAACCGATAACTCTCAACTGTTAAAACTAAGTATCATTAGTTTTCACACCACTCTTCCTCCAAATAACAGCTTTCCCTGTAAGCTGAAAGAAGAGCCTAAATTGGGTCCTATGGCTGGAATGTTAAAAGTCCAGGTTCCTCAGATAAATACCTGGTTTCACCCAAAGGTAAGGAGGGGTGAGAATGGATGAAAAAAACACCCATATATCTAGTAGACTTTTACCTAATTTAAACAAAGACCAATGAACAATGATAGCATCAAAAATATATACACCTGTTAGAAAAATGTATTCCTATCTGACATGGAAAGGTTAATATATTCAAGTATCTTATTTGTATCCATTTTATTATTTCTGAGGTTTATGGAAATAATGACATAGGTATATATTATGTTCTCATTATTTTTTTAAAGGTTTTATTTATTTATTTGAGAGTGAGAGAGAGTATGAGGGGAAGAAGGTCAGAGGGAGAAGCAGACTCCCTATGGAGCTGGGACCCCAATGCAGAACTTGATCTCGGGACTCCAGGATCATGACCTGAGCTGAAGGCAGCTGCTTAATCAACTGAGCCACCCAGGCTCCCTATGTTCTCATTATTGATAAATCATCTAAGGGTTATAGTTGCAGGCTCTGTTACAGCCTAAAAAAAGGTTTCTAAATCCTTCAACAGAGATATAAAGGGACATCAGATTAAATCACTGTTAAAGCTATTATACTTCTGACAAATAGGAGTAGGTTAGAGGTAGTGTGTGAGGCTCCTTATGAATCACAAATTGTTCTTCCAAACTGTTGTATTATTTCCTTTATGCTGTTTCTTCACATCAGTGCAGCGACTTAAAGATGAAGACACATAAAGGACAGCATATGTCAAACATATCACCATGCAGAAGCACCCGAGCTCTCCGCTACTTCCCCACCACTCCACATGTAACTCTCCGCTTGCTGTTTTTTATCTCCATAAATGTAGTCATTATTCACTGAGTTGCTCAATCTAAAAAAATCTCAGAATCATTCTAGACTCCTCCTTTTTCACTAATCCCATTACACCACAAAGCCCTAGTGATCCTGTTTCCAAATATTTCCCCTATAATTAAGTAAGTGTACAGTTTCATCTGTATTATCACTGGTATACTATTTTATTGCTTCTTCTAAATTGCTGTCACAGTTATCTTCCAAAAGACCATTTGACCCTAATACTATCCTGCTTAAAAAAAAAAAAAAAATCTATGTACTGGCAAGCAGCAGTCACAAGTCCAACTCTCACCATGAACTACATACCGAAGGCCTTCACTGTCTGATCACATCCTATCACTCTAGCCTTATTTTCCTAAGGTGTTTTCAGAATATATAGAGATTATCCTTTTTTCCCATTTGTTCTGAATCTAAATATTAAAAAAATCCCCAAATTCCTAAGATAAACTGTACTGTGTAACTGTGTAATAGTTTTACACATTGTTGAATTTGCTCATATTTTATTTAGAATTTCTGTATCTACATTCATAGGTAATATTGGCCCATGATTTTTTTCTATTTGTTTTCTATTCTATTTTTCTATTTCTAGTTCTATTTTTAGCATCAAATAATGCTAAATTTATGAAATGAATCAGGGAACTTTCCTTTTTTTTTTTTTTTTTTGGTATTCTTTGGAATAGTTGTTTTAAGGTAGGAGTTATTTGCTGTTTGCTGTCTGGTGGAACTAACCTCTAAAAACAAGCAGGATCTGTATCTACCACTAGGAAGATTTTAAGCTGATTTAAATTTGTTAGTTTCAAGTACTGCTCAGAGCAAAGGGAAAGGGGAGGGGAGAGAGAGGGAGGGAAAAAGAGAGAGAGAGAGAGAGAGAGAGAGAGAGAGAGAAAAACCAAGAAACAGATTCTTACTACAAGAGAACAAATTGCTACAGGGGAGGTGGTGGGGGATGGGTGAAATAAGGGATGGGGTTTAAAGAGCACCCTTATCATGATGAACATCACTGTGGTATGGAAGTGTTGAGTCACTATACTATACACCTGAAACTGATAATAACACTGTTTTAACTACACTGGAATTAAAACAAAAAGCTTGAAAAAAACCCAAACTGCTCAGGTTTGGTAAGTTACATATTGTCACACCATTCATCCTATTTTCCTATGATTTTTAAAAGTTTCTTTTGTAGTTGTAGATGTGTCTCCTTTGCCTCTCCCAAATATTGTTTATCTACATCTGGTCTTTTTCTTAATCTGTCCTCCTATCTTTCATTTTCAACATTTTCAACTATTTTGCAAGTCTTCTCCAAGAACCAGCTTTTGTTTTCATTAACCTTTTTATTTCCTTTTTATTTCCTTTCTTAGGTTTGTGTGTGGAGGGGGGATTTACTTTGACATCTTTTTAATTTGAGTAATGCTAGCTCATTAACTTTTAATCTCCTAATGTATGCATTTAAGGGTATAAATTTTCCCCCAAGAACTACTTTAATAACACCCCACAAATTCTGATATGTAGTATTTTCACTGTTGTTCTAAATATTTTGCCAGTTCCCTTAGAATTTATACTTTGACTCATGATTAAAATGAGCTTTAAAATTTCTAAATGTGTGGCATTTACTATTATTGATTTTTAACTTTACCGCATTATATTCAGAGAACTTGATCAGAATAGTATAAACTCATAGGCATTTGTTGATCTTGTTCTAAGATTTAGTATGAGATTACTTTTATAAATATTCATGTGTGCTTCTAAAGAATGTGTATTTTCTAATTGTTGGGTCCAGGGTTCTATAGGCACACACAGGTAAAGACTGTTAACTGTCTTTTAATGTCCTTCTTAGTTTTCTCATATTTGATCTGTTAAATTTCTCAACACGATTATAACCTTGGGAATTTCTCTTTTTAGGTGACATTGTTCTTAGGTCCATAGAGTTTCAGGTCTGTTATTATCTTTCAGGTGAATTATTCCATTTGTAACTATAATAAATATTTTTATATTTAATTTTGCTTTTCTGCTTTAAAGCCTGTTTTGTCCAATGATCACAGAGCTCTACTCTATGATCAGTATCTGCCCTGCATATTTTTAAAAAATCATTTAACTCTCTTTCATTCTGTATCATTTTGTTTTAGAGATGTTTCAAAAAAATAGCATACTCATTCATTCATTCAATCATTCAACAAATACTATGTGTATGACATTTTTCTAGGTGCTGTGATAAATGAACAAAAGCCCCTTCCCTCATGGAGCTTACATTTTAAAGAATATTGGCTGAAGTTAAAAACAGCCTAGATCTAGATTTTGAATTTTTTCATCTTCAATAAAATATAACTTATTTTCCTTTAATGTATTACTGATACATTTAGATTTATTTTTAATGTTATTTTTGATAATATAGAGGTATTTTTCTTACTACCTCTTTCTTGACTTCAGGTGAGTGGATGAAGAAAATTTTTATTTAGTGCTTTCTTTCATTATTTTGAAGTTTTACACTCTATTTCCTTTTATTTTACTGCTTACTTATAATACTAGCATGTATGCTGGACAAGTATTACAAAGTTATTGCATCTTTATTCTCCTTCCTTAATAATATGAACACTTGGGGAAATCTCTCATTGTTAACTAAATTAACATTGTTAACTAAATTAACTCAATGCTATGTAGATTTGCCTGCACAGTCATTCTTCCTACCCCCAAGCACTGCTTCTGGGATCTCACCTAATTTCTTCTTTACTGAAGTAGTTCATTTTTTAAACGAGGGCGCATGAGTGATAAACTTTCTCAGCCTTTGTCTGAAAATATTATTTCACCCATACTTTTGGGTGCAGAATTTTAGATTTGCAGTCACTTTTCCTCAACACTTTAAAGATATTTATCACCTCACTCTCTTATGCCTTTTATTGATTCTACTGGATTCACCTACAAATTCTTGTATCTTTGTGGGTAATCTAACTGTTCTTCCCGATTATTTGTAACAGGTTTTTCTCTTTGACGTTCTGCAGTTTCATTAAAAGATTTGTATGTGTGGTTACCAGTCTATCTCGAGACTCATAGTGCTTCTTCAGTCTGAGGATTCATGATTTTCATCAATAATAAAAATATGTTTTTATTCATTCTAATATTGCCTCTTTTGAATTTTTTTCTATCGTCTTTCTCAAAACTCCTATTGGATAAATGTTGTACCTTTTCAGGCTAGCTCTTGTGTCTGTCAATCTCTTTCTAATTTTCTATCCCATTTTATCTCCCTGTTCTATATTTTGGGTAATTTTTGCAATGTTACCTTTCAAAACATTAATTCTCTTTTTAGATGTGTTAATTTGCTCACCAAGTTTTTAATTAAATGATTAGATTTTTTGTTTCATTTCATATTATTTGGAAAATCTATATATACTTTTTAAATAGTTCCTCTTCCCCAACCCAATGATTACTATGTGCCAAGCACTATTCTAAGAGCTTTAGGTAACTTAATTAACTTAATCCTCATAGCAACAATAGGAAGTAGGTACAATTATCATCCCAACTTTATATATGAAGAAACAGGTACACAGAGCCTAGGTAATGTGATAAAGTTCATATGATGAATAATTCACAGGGCTAGAATCTAATACCAACAGTCTAGCTTCTAGACAAGAAGAAACTCTACTCTTTTTTATAACTGAAAAAAAAATACATTTTATATTGTGAACTTTGAACTTACACAAAAGGAGAAAAAAGAAATCATTATATTGTTCTACTTGTTTCTTTTATCCCCCCTTCTCTTTATTTGCTACCATATTTCTTTTAACTTAATTTTGAAATAACTATAGATTCAATGCAGTTGTAAAAAAATAATATAAAAACAGCCCAAACAATGTTGAAATAGAAGAACAAAGTTGGAGGATTCATACTTCCTGTTCTCAGAGTTACTACAGAGCTTACAGAAGCCCATGCGATATCAGCATAGGGACAGAAACAAAGACCAAGGAAACAGAATTTGGAGTACGGAAATAAACTTTTAACTTGATTATGGTCAATTTTTGACAAGGGTACCAAGACAATTCAGTGGAGAAAGAAGAGTCTTTTCAACAAATGGTGCTGGAACAGATCAATACCTATATGCAAAAAAAAAATGACTGGCCCTCTACCTCACAACATGAAAGAATGAACTTAAAATGGATCATAGACCTAAATGTAGGAGCTAAGACTATGAAACTCTTATAAGAAAAAAGGAGTTGGGGCACCTGGGTGGCTCAGTGGGTTAAAGCCTCTGCCTTCGGCTCAGGTCATGATCCCAGGGTCCAGCAACTGAGCCCCACATCAGGCTCTCTGCTCAGCGGGGAGCCTGCTTCCTCCTCTCTCTCTGCCTGCTTCTCTGCCTACTTGTGATCTCTCTCTATCAAATAAATAAATAAAATCTTAAAAAAAAAGGAGTAAATATTCATGATCTTGTTATAGGATTCCATTTATATGAAATGCCTAGAATTGGCAAATTACCTCCTTTCTTCCCTATGATCTTTTAACCATTTTCCTCCATTAAATTATTGTCTGAATTTTTAGCAATGCTTTTTATTAGGGATAGTAGGTGTTTGTGACATAGTATTTTTTCTGTAGTTTCACATTTGTTTTAATTTTAAGAGCCCATACTCTTTACCACACTATACTGCATCCCTTCTTCTTTCCTTGTATTTTATCTCTTATTTTAAAATAATTTAAAAATATTGCTCCTGGGGCACCTGGGGGTTGCAGTTGGTTAAGCATCTGACTCTTGGTTTCAGCTCAGGTCATGATCTCATGAGTTGTGGGATTGAGCCCCGAGTCAGGCTCCATGCTCAGCATGGAGTCTGCTTGAGACTTTTCTCCTTCTCCCTCTGCTCCACCCCTATGCACGGGTACACACTCTCTCTCAAATTAATAAATCTTTAAAAAAAATAAAAATATTGCTCCTCTATCATCTCAAGTCTTTATAAAAGGTGATATTCCTGTTTCTTACACCTCCCTCATGGTGGACTGATTATGAACTCATCTTAAGGGGCACCTTTTCATTCTGTGGCAATACTGTGAAGTTTGGGTTGTCGAAGGATCTTAAAGTGATACTGTAATTGCTTTAAAGGAGCATGTAAGTCTGGGATAAATTTTTAAACTAGTATTTCAGGTAGGAACTTCTACACCAAGTGTAAATTTGCACTCTGAATCTGCAGGAGGTACAGGCTTCAGGATTCTGACATCTTATAAGGGACTTGGGGTTTCTTTCCAGAGGCATGGCAGAGAAAAAACTTGTTTGTCACCTACTGGTTGTAAAAGTTTGACTGAATTAGTCTTTCTTTCCCTTTTATTACATTCCTCTGGCTGTTCTATCCTACAGCAGTTCAGTCCAAACTTTCCACCTCATGTAATCCTAATGTCTCTCCCCCTTTCCTAACAAGCTCCTAGTTATAACTGGGTCATAACCAATCATAATTCCCGGGGCTGCTGTTGCATTCATTCATATACCTCCATCTCTGCGTTCTGATACCCTCTTTGCTTCTGACACCTGGAGACTTTGCTTTTTTCTCTCAATGAGCTCAATCATGCATCACAAATTTTGAGAGGTAGTTAAAGCTTGCATCTTTATGTTTGGAACAAAAGCATTTCAATGTTATCTGGAACCTCTCTCAGATTGCAATAATCTGTTTACATATATTTTCTTCCAATAGATTGTAAGTTTGAGAGTGGGGACAAACACTCACTCACCTTAGTTATCAACTCAGTTTCTAGTTAAAAAAAAAAAAAGAAAGAAAGAAAGAGTACTCTTTGGTACATCACCATTTATAGCATTAAGTTCATTGGATATCTATTCTTTCAATGTTCTGTATTTCCTGCCAAAATCCTACTTTCTTTTTTCTCTCAGTAGAAAGAAAAACAAACAAAACACAAAAAAACCCAAATCAACAGCAGATGCCCACAAAACTGTCCATCTGCTTGTTTGTAGGAGCCAAACCTCTTCCATCACATTATGATCATTTCTTAATTCTTAGAGAGGCTTGTATGCGACTCTTGCTTCTGTAACAGAGATACATAATATAGCTAGGAGAATTTCAAAACATAGTTAATAGATTTCACTAAACTGAAGATAATCCATCTTTGCTGTCAGAAAGAATATATTAATGGTTAATTCTGATTACTGTGTATATCTAACAGTTTCCTATATGCCATGCAGACATTAACTGTGGATGAGAGCAACCTATATATATATATATATATATATATATATTTTACCTATATTTTCTTTGTCTAAAAAATTAACATGATAAAGATATATTCAGTATTTTTAAATTAAAAATTTTTTGAAGATTTTATTTATTTATTTGACAGAGAGAGAAAGAGAGAGCGCAAGCAGGGGGAGGGGCAGGCAGAGGGAGAAGCAGGCTCCCTATGGATAATAGAGCCTGATGAAAGACTGGATCCCAGACTCTTATTTTGGATGATGACCTGAGCTGGATGTAGACGCTTAACTGACTGAGTCACCCAGGAGCCCCAAATTAAAAATTTTTAAATAAAAATTTCTACTCTACTCTTCATTTTGACAGCTGTGATGTTTTCTGGCAAGGTCTAGTGTGTAACTGCTGTACACTGGAGTGCTAAAGTCAGATCAGATCCATAAAGTCATTTCTAAAATTAGGTCACAAACTTAAGTTGCAGGAAATGAAATATTTTATAGGCTCCACTTGCCTCTACTGACCCAAACTAATGTCTGAAATGAGGCTGTTCAAAAACAAAGTACAATCGAAATTTTCTTTATGTGTTAGAAAGTGCCACCTTACTCTCTAGCACATATTTCCTCATCCTTGCAAGAAGCCTAAAGTAACCCTATTCCGGTTTTAATATCATTAGGATCATTTCTGCCAGCTGTATCCATTCTCAAAGAAATGGACACCCTACATTCTGGAAAGCAACCAGAATGTTTAAGGGAACTATTAGCTGGATCCAGTGAGAATCACCATCATACCTAAGGAAAGAAGAAAATGTACGCAGGTGTTTTCTGTTATTGTAGAAATCAACAAAGGCCAGGATTTGAAAACATTTACCAGAGTTTTGTCTATGGCTAAGGCTATCTGGGTGGCTGAGGATACAGTTAAATAATTTTACCGATACAGAAAGCCAGGAGAAAAGAGATGACGCTAAATTTTTTCACATCTAATGGAAAAGATACTTAAAAAAAATTTTTAACACAAGTTAAATAAATCATTTCCTCTAGGACTGTAAGACCATAGGTATCAGTGACAATCAGTAACAGTCAGTTACACCCTCCGCCCAACAACTTAGTGCTGCAAAGTGGAAAATTTTAGTATTCTCCCTTTAAATAAAAAGACTTTTCCTTAGTAAATATATAGAAATCGACTTAAAATTATTTAATGCTTTTGATAAAAATTTTTTTATCTTGTTTGAGAATAAGTAGGCAGGCAGAGGAGTGGCTGTCAAGAATTCTGAGCATTTTGGGGCACCTGGGTGGCTCAGTGGGTTAAAGCCTCTGCCTTCAGCTCAGGTCATGATCTCAGGGTCCTGGGATTGAGCCCCGCATCGGGCTCTCAGTAGGGAACCTGCTTCCTCCTCTCTCTCTGCCTGCCTCTCTGCCTCCTTGTGATCTCTGTCTCTCAAATAAATAAATAAAATCTTTAAAAAAAAATTAAAAAAAAGAATTCTGAGCATTTAAAATATACTCATACATAAAAAAAAAGCACTTCAGATGACATGAATCAAAAATCCTTAAAGTAATAAGTTTTCAGGAAATTTAATCTTTCTTTTTCACAAAATCATGGTGCATGTGTGGGAAAGGAAAGAATGAAACTGACTCAGAATATAAGTTAGGTACAAGGGGTACACTCAAGTGCATGTGCACTGCAGTATCTTTAAATAAACCTAGGTGCTATGAAAGCATTCAGATTTTTATCGAAAACCATTTATACTGAAGCAATGGACATAGGGCCAAACTCTGCAGTCCCACCTTTTCTCCCTACTCTGTGAGAATTCCGTATAAAAGGATTTCTCTGTACCTATGTGATTTTACAAACTTTTATATGTGGATAAACTGTTAGAACTGGCATACCACGACCAGTGCATTCTTGGTGTTTTCTCCATTCCTCAAAGTTACTTCTTAAAATATAGAGAAGTACTTTAAAAGATTCATGGCTATTGAAATAATCCACTTATCATATGATAAACTCAAGTACTTTAAAAACTTTGATTTTGAGGAGTGGCTCGGTCACTAAACCATGAGACTCTCGTAAGCTCGAGCCTCATGGTGGGTGTGGAGATTCCTTAAAAGGAGGTTCCTCAAAATGTTGAAAATAGAACTACCCTATGACCCAGCAATTGCACTACTGGGCATTTACCCTAAAGATACATAGTGATCCGAAGGGGCACGTGTACCTGAATGTTTATAGCAGCAATGTCTACAATAGCCAAACTATGGAAAGAACCTAGATGTCCATCAACAGATGAATGGATAAAGAAGATGTGGTATATATACACAATGGAATACTATGCAGCCATCAAAAGAAATGAAATCTTGCCATTTGCGACGACGTGGATGGAACTAGAGGGTATCATGCTTAGTGAAATAAGTCAATCGGAGAAAGACAACTATCATATGATCTCCCTGATATGAGGACATGGAGAAGCAACATGGGGGGTTAGGGGGATAGGAGAAGAATAAATGAAACAAGATGGGATTGGGAGGGAGACAAACCATAAATGACTCTTAATCTCACAAAACAAACTGGGGGTTGCTGTGGGGAGGTGGGGTTGGGAGAGGGGGAGGGGGTTATGGACATTGGGGAGGGTATGTGCTATCGTGAGTGCTGTGGAGTGTGTAAACTTGGCGATTCACAGACCTGTACCCCTGGGGATAAAAATACATTATATGTTTATAAAAAAAAAAAAATTGGAAGGGGAGGCGAACCGTAAGAGACTATGGACTCTGAAAAACAACCTGAGGGTTTTGAAGGGTCAGGGGTGGGAGGTTGGGGGAACAGGTGGTGGGTAATAGGGAGGGCACGTTTTGCATGGAGCACTGGGTGTTGTGCAAACAATGAATACTGTTACGCTGAAAAAATAAATAAATTACAGTTAAAAAAATATAATACAAAAAGTAAAATCTTTAAAAAAGACACTTTGAATTTTAGAAATAAACAAGACAAAGTAGGTATAGACAGATTCTAATAAGGAATGGATACCCATTAAGGGCCATTAAAAAGAAATTAGAGGGGTGCCTGGGTGGCTCAGTCAATTAAGGGTCTGACTCTTGATTTTGGGTTAGGTCATGATCTCAGGGTTGTGGGATTAGGCTATGAGTTGGGTGTGGAGCCCTCTTAAAATTCTCTCCCCTCACCCCACTGCTGCTCATGTACACACTCTCTCTAAAAAAAAAAAAAAAAAAATCAATAAATAAAAAATAAAATAAACAAGATTAGAGACTGAATAAATTAACGATACTAGATAGCAAAATTTGTCCCCTACTAGGGGTAACATTTTCTAAACACAGTAATATGTAACTGAGGCTGGAGGAATGGTAGTGATTGAAAACTGTGATTCAAAAAAATTGGGTTATCTAAAAATACAAGCAGTAAAATTTAGCCTATTGATTACTTAGATATCTAAACCTAAGACACTTTTTGTTTTCCTAAGTAGAAAATTTCCCAGCTAGAAAACAGTTTTGCCTGTCTTCCTTCAAGAATAAATATTAGCTTTATTATTTATTTTTAGATCTTATTTTTTTTATTTGAGAGAGTGGGAGAGGGAGAAGCAGACTCCCAATGCTCAGCAAGGAGCCCAACTTGGGGCTCTATTCTAGGACTCTGGGATCATGACCTGAGCTGAAGGCAGATGCTTAACCGAATGAGCCACCCAGGTGTTCCTAAATGTTAGCTCTGACTTCCACTTCTAGAAGACAGAGTAGACATACCTTTCCCTAACCTTTCCAATAAGTACAAAAGTACAACTAAAAAAAAAAAAAAAAAAGTAAAACTTAAAACTGTCTATAAGCTAGGTATACATTCATATAAAACTATATCTGGGGTGCCTGGGTGGCTCAGTCTGTTAAGGGACTGACTCTTGGTTTTGACTCAGGTCTGACCTCAGAGTTGTGAGACTGAGTCCCATGTCTCTCCACACTCAGTGGGGAGTCTCCTTAAGTTCTCTCTCCCACTTCCTCTCCCCCTTTGCTCTCTTTCTCTCACTGAAATAAATCTTTCACTGTCTGCCCCCCATCCCCAAACTACATCCCCACAAACCCAAACTCATACAAACATAAAAAGGGAGGTAAAAAGATAGGATTAGGGAAACTGCGGCCCAAAGAATGATACAAATGGTAAATTCCCTGGATTTCCTTTTTGTCTCATATATCCAGACTTGGAGCTGCAGAATCCAGTCACCTGGAAATGCCTACAGTCACAAACCTCAAAACCTTCTGTTCTCTAGCCACAGAACTCTAGAAAGGAAAGGGCCAGTGAAGCAAGACAGAAAAAATTTAAGACACTAATCACTCGACTCCAAAGGCCACAGAAAAAAACTGTGGCCCTAGTGCTGCAGCTGAGTTCATCTAATTTCCCAGAACTTGTATTTGACATTAGATTCATTTTGGAAGTAATTAAACACCCTCCACACCCTTCCAGAAGAAGTGACAATATCTCTGGACTTCCTAAGCATGTTCAGGTAGGGACTTCCAGATTTCCTTCCTGTTTTAGGTTTAAAAGATTCCTTCTTTGTCACATATGCAGCTCCTTCCCATTTAGATTAGTGACAACAAATACTGATTAACTCAGTAATTTATTAATATATTATTTCCTTTTACCAACTTGAAAAATTACTGATTTTTAAAGTTGACTTATTAATCAATATTAATGGACATCTGGTATTTACTGTGTAATTGATTTTTTAAAAACCTGTAATTTATGTTACAGGGGACTATACTGTTCTACAAATACACAGAAATTTACTGGCCAAGGATCAGTTCTAATGATACCAAGAGAGAGGTTCGTCACCGAACAGGCTGATTTATTTCTATTAAAATGCTTTCTATAAGCTAATTACTAACCATAATAAAGAATTTTGTTATTGTGATTAAAGGAAACAATTAACCAAAATTAAAAAAATATATATAACTTCTAGGGGCGCCTGGGTGGCTCAGTGGGTTAAAGCCTCTGCCTTCGGCTCAGGTCATGATCTCAGGGTCCTAGGATCGAGCCCCGCATTGGGCTCTCTGCTCGGCGGGAGCCTGCTTCCCTCTCTCTTCTCTGCGTACTTGTTATCTCTGTTATGGATAAATAAAATCTTTAAAGAAAAAAAATCAAACTTCTACTTGTATTTTGAAGTTCAACTGGACTACCCAAATAGATGAAAGAACTAAATGGCACTTTAAATGAATAGGTTAACCTTCCCAGAGTATAAACAAAGAAACAAAAGGATACTACAGAGTTTTCCTAAGGAATCAAAAATGTAAAGATTGAAAACTTCAGATGCTTTACGGGAAACAGAAAAAAATAACCTGCAACTGATAGGATTTGGACTGAATTATTTCCTTTAAGGAATTTTTTTTTAGGCTTTCCTTTATTTTACCTCTTTGAAATATTAGTGTAGCATTTATACCCCCCATCCTCCTTGTTTCCAGAAACACATTCAAATTTATAATGTCAAAACAGTAAAATGGCTGAGGGGTACATAATATATTACAACTGCCTGTGAAACATTGTGCCATAAATGCTTAAAGCATTTTTAAGACCTATAAAAAACATCTTAAAAGCCCTAAAACCTCATTAAAAAAACTTGTTCAGTTCATATCCACTAAAGCAAATTCTGAAATTAGTAAATAGTAAGTTGTATAGGGGGCATATGCTCATTACATTACGTAAGGATGAAAAGAATGGAATGAGTTAATTTTTTTTAAAGATGGTATTTATTTGACACACACACACACACACACACACACACACACACACAGAGGGAGTGCACATAAGCAGAGGTAGTGGCAGGCAGAGGGACAAGGAGAAGGGACACTGAGCAGGAAGCCCAATGTGGGGCTTGATCCCAGGACCTTGGGATCCTGATCTGAGCCAAAGGCAGCTGCTTAACTGACTGAGCCAGGTGTCCCTAATTAATATTTTAATATAAGTCTCAGAAAACAGTAAAAAGTAAACAAAACTTACCTATATTTTCTCTTAAGATAATCTATTCCTATGGCTTCAACTATAGGCACTTCTGTTTTGATGATTCCAAAATCAGTATTTTTAGCTCTGACTTTTATCTGAAACATCATACTAATCTGTCTAATAGCCTTCTTGATATCTCTACCTGGGTATATCCTGCAGATACCTTAGATTCAACTTTAGTAAAAACAAATGTTTTCTCTTCTCCTCCACATATGGTATTTCTTCTGGAATAACCGTCTCAACTACTGAAACTACCTCCACTCACCCAAAACAGATATCTGACTGGCCAGTGGTCTGTGGGTGCAAGTGACCTTGGGCCCAACCGTAGAAGAAACTGCACTGAACCCTCCAGCTGTCTCTTTCTTCCACAATCACTGAAGAGACTTCAGAGTGACAGAGTTAAGCTATAAAAATGTAAACAGGTCGAGATCATTGCACTGGTGCACGGGGAGCAATACCTCACAAGGCAACAAGACAATCAGCAGATTCTGCATAACGGAGAAATTAACTTTTACAGTGTTAAACTACTGAGATTATCTGGTGTTTATAATCACATTATAGCCTACGATATATACTATCTATTCATCTCAATTGTCCTGTATTTTTTAAAAAATTTAACTTAAAACCTTTTTCTTGGGGTGCCTGGGTGGCTCAGTCGGTCAAGTGTCTGCCTTCGGCTCAGGTCGTGATCCCAGAGTCCTGGGATCGAGCCCCACGTGGAGCTCCCTGCTCACCAAGAAGCCTGTTTCTCCCTCTCCCACTCCCCCTGCTTGTTTTTCCTCTCTCACTGTCTCTCTATGCCAAATAAATAAATAAAATCTTCTAAAAACCCACCTTTTTATTGTGGTAAAACATACATAAAATTTGCCATTTTAACTCTCTTTACATGTACAGTTCAGTGGTATTAAATACACAATTGTGCAACCACCGCTACCATCTAATTTCGTGACTCCCTTTATCTTGTGACTTTGAAACTCTATACCTATTAAACAGGAAGTCCCCAGTCTCCCTTCTTCCTAGTGTCTGGCAACCACCATTATATTTTCTGTCTTTATTATTTTGATTACCCTAAGCACCTCGTTTAAGTGCAATCATAATGTATTTGATTTTTTGTGACTGGCTATTTTGGCATAATGTCTTCAAGTTTCATCCATGTTGCAGCATATTGCAGAATATCCTTCCATTTTAAGGCCAAATAATATTTCATTATATGTACAGTGGACCCTTGAACAACATGGAGGTTACAGGCACTAACCTGCATGCAGTTGAAAATCTGCATGTAACTTCTGATTCCCCCAAAACTTGACTACTAGTAACCTAGTGTTGTCTTAAAGCCACACTGGTGGGGTGCCTGGGTGGCTCAGGCATTAAGCGTGCCCTCTCTCGCTGTGTCTCTCACTGTCAAATAAATAAATAAATAAGTAAAATCTAAAAAATAAATTAAAGCCACACTGATAACATAGTCAATTAACCCATATCTTATATGTATCATATACTGTAGTCTTACAATAAAGGAAGCTAAAAAAAGTTATAAGTTATAATATTATGTTATAATAATCATAAGGAAAATACTTTCATAGTTCTATATTGATTGAAAAAAAATCCATGGATAAGTAGACCCATGCAGCTCAAACCTATGTTGTTGAGTCATCAGTATATATCACATTTTACTTACCCATTCATCCCTTGATAGACATTAGGGCTACTTCAACGTTTTAGCTATTATGAATAATGCTGCTATGAACATGGGTGTACAAATGTCTCTTTGAAACCCTGCTTTCAATTCTTTTGGGTATATACCCAAAGACAGAACTTCTGGCTCATATGATAATTCTGTTTTATTGTTTCTCACAGCAGCTATACCATTTCGCATTCCCACCAATATGTCACAAGGGTTCCAATTTATCCACACTTGGGAACAGTTGTTTTCTATTTTTTTGACAGTGGTTGTCCTGATTGGTGTGACATGATACCTCACTGCACTTTTAATTTGTATTTCCCTAATATTTAGTGATATTGACATCTTTTCATGTTTTTATCGGCCATTTATATATCTTTGGAGAAATTTCTATGTAAGTCTTTTGCCCATTTTTAAATTGGGTTGTTTATTGTTGTTGAACGAGTTCTCTATATATTCTGGATATTAATTCTTTAACAGACATACGATTTGCAAATGTTTCCTTCCATTCTGTTAGTCGCCATTTTACTTTTTGGATGGTATCTTTTGATGTACAAATTTAAACACTCCCATTAAGTCTAATTTGTCTATTTTTTCCTTTTGTTATCTGTGTCATATCCAAGAGATCATTGTCAAATCCAATTTCATGAAGCTTTTATAAGAGTTATACTGTTTCAGGTCTTAAACTTATCCTTGATCTATTTTAAATTAAATTTTAAGTATATAATGCTAGGCAAGTGTCCAACTTCAATCTTTTTTTTTTTTTAAAGATTTATTTATTTATTTTACAGAAAGAGAGAGAGAGAGAATACAAGCAGGGGGAGCAGCAAGCAGAGGGAGAGGGAGAAACAGGCTCCTGCTGAGCAAGGAGCCTGATATGGGGCTTGATCCCAGAACCCTGGGAGCATAACACGAGCTGAAGGCAGATGCCTAACTGACTGAGCCACCCAGTACCCCCCATCTTCATTCTTTTGCATGTGGATATCCAGTCTTCCCAGTATCATTTGTTGAAAAGATGGTTCTTTTTTCATTGAGTGATCCTGCCACCCTTGTTAAAAATCATTTGATTATATAAGATTTATTTCTGTGCTTCATAACCCATTGGTCTTTATGTCTGTCTTTATGACAATTAGAATACTGTTTTGATGACTATCGATTTGTGATAAGTTTTAAAATTACGAAGTGTGAGTTCCAATTTTGTTCTTCTTTTTCAAGATTGTTTTGATTATCTGAGGTCCCTTGAGAGACGAATCTTAGAATGGATTTTTCTATTTCTGCAAAGGCATCACTGGAATTTATATGACACTGCATTGAATCTGCAGGTTGCTTTGGATATTGCCAACATTTTAACATTAGGTCTTTAAAAAAAAAAATTATACAGAGAGACAGCAAGTGCACAAGAGGAGGGGGTTGAAGCAAAGGGAGGAGACAAGCAAATTCCCTGCTGAGCAGGGAGCTGGATGTGGGGCTTCATCCCAGGACCCTGAGATCATGACCTGATTTGAAATTGGAGGTTGGATGCTCAACCGACTTAGCCACCCAGGCACTCCAAATATTAAGTCTTCAAATCCATGAATACGGGATGTTTCCATTTATTTATGCCTTCTTTATTTTCTTTCAGCAATGTTGTTTGTAGTTTTCATTTTATAAGTCTCCCTGGTTAATTCCTAATATTTTAGTCTTCTTAAAATTGTATTTATTTTTCTCCTCATTTAAAAGTGAAGTGTAATTAACATACACTATTATTTTCAGGTGTACAACATATTCATTCAACAATTCTATACATTACTCAGTACACATCATAAGTATAGTCACCATCTGTCACCAAACGACATTATTATGATATTATTAACTATATTCCCTATGTTGTACTTTTCATCTCCATGAGTTATTTGTTTCATAACTGAAAGTTTGTACCTCTTAATTTCCTTTATTATACAAATACCCCCACTTACCTCACCTCTGGCAACCATTGGTTTGTTCTCTGTATTTAAGAATACACTTATTTGTTTTTTAGATTCCACATAAGTGAAATCATATGGTATTTGTCTTCTCTGATTTATTTCACTTAGTATAATATCCTCTCCCATTCATGTTGTTGTAAATGGCAAGATCTAATTCTTTTTTATAGCTGAGTAATATTCCATTATTTTTATATATCACCTTTTCTGCATCCATTCATCTACTGATAGACGCGTGCTTCCATAATTGGGCTACTGTAAATAATGGTGCAATAAACACAGGGGTGCATGTATCTTTTCTAATTAGTGTTTGTTTTGTTTGGGTAAATATTCTTTTTGATGCTACTCTACATGGAACTGTTATTGTAATTTTCTTTTAAGACTGTTCATATAATTGTATTTTTCTATTTCCATAATGATTCTTCTGTTGACTTTTTGCATCCTGCTACTTTGCTGAATTCATTTATTAGTCCTTACAGGTTTCTTTTGTGTGGAGTCTTTAGGGTTTTCTATATATATGATCTATAAGATCATATTATCTGCACAATGACATAATTTTCTTCCTTTCCAATTTGGATATTTTACTTCTTCTTTTTTTTTTTTTTTTTTTTTTGTCTAATTGCTCTAACTAGATCTCCCAGTACTATACTGAAGAGAAACGGTGAAAGTGAGCATTCTTTCCTTGTTCCTCAGAACAAGGGCAATCCTGAGAAGATTTCATTTCACTCTTTCACCACTGAATACGATGTTTGTTGTGGGTTTTTCATATATGGTTTTTATTATGTGAAGATAGTAGCTTCCTTCTATTCCCATTTTGTTGAGTGTTTTTATATTGAAAATGTGTTAAATTTTGCCAGGTCTTTGTTCTTCATCAATTGAGAAGATCATGTGGGTCCCCCTTCATTCCTTCTCCCCTTTCTGTTGATGTGGTGTTTTATACTGATAGATTTTTGTACTGAATCATTCTTGCATGCCAGGAATAAATCTCTGTTGGACATGGTGTATAATCCTTTTAATATACTGTTGAATTTTTTATGCTAGTATTTTGCTGAGGATTTTTCCATCAGTATTCATGATAGTGGTCTGTAGTTTTCCTGTATAGTCTCTTGCTTTGGTATCAGAGTAATGCTGGCCCTACAGAGTGAGTTAGGGAGTATTTCCTGGACTTCACATTTTTGGAAGTTTGAGAAAGACAGTCATTAGTTCTTTAAATGTCTGTTAGAATTCAAGAGAGAAGCCATCAGGACCATGGCTTTCCTTTGTTGGGAGATTTTTGATTATTGATTCAATCTTATTACTAGTTATAGATCTACTCATATTTTCTATTTCTTTGTGACTTAGTCTTTGTAGGTTTTGTGTTTTTAGGAATTTGTCCATTTCATGCATGTTATCCAAATTTTTGGCATACAAGTTTTCACAGTACTCTCTTATAACCCTTTTTATTTCTGCAGAATCAGTAGTAATGTCTGCACTTACATTTCTGATTTTAGTAATCTGAGGTTTCTCTCTTTATTCTTAGTCTTCTAGTTAAAGGTTTACCAATTTTGCCAACCTTTTCAAAGAACCAACTTTGTGTGTGTGTGTAAGTGCAGCATTTATTCAGGATTGTACATATACTTTTTTTCATTTTTAAGTTCAAGTCCATTTTTTTATTACGTTCAGTTAGCCACTGTATCATTAGTTTTTGGTGTAGTGTTCAGTGATTCATTAGTTACATATAACACCCAGGACTCATCATAACATGTGCCCTAACTAATACCCATCACCCTATTACTCCTCCCCTCAGTCCCCTCCCCTCTGAAACCCTCAGTTTGTTTCCCCGGGTCCACAGTCTCTCATGGGTCATCTACCTCTCTGATTTCTCCCCCTTCAGATTTCCCTCCATTCCCCTATGGTCCTCCGTGTTATTGGTTATATTCCACATATGTGTGAAACCATATGATAATTATCTTTCACTGCTTGACCTACTTCACTTAGCATAATCTTCTCCAGTTCCATCCATGTTGATGAAAATGGTAGATATTCATCCTTTCTGATGGCTGAATAATATTCCACTGTATATATGACCACATCTTCTTTTTTTTTTTAATTTATTTATTTTTATTTGCTTATTTACAGCATAACAGTGTTCATTGTTTTGGCATCACACCCAGTGCTCCATGCAGTACGTGCCCTCCCTATTACCCACCACCTGGTTCCTCAACCTCCCACTCCCCCCCCCCCCCCCGCCGCCCCTTCATAACCCTCTGGTTGTTTTTCAGAGTCCATAGTCTCTCATGGTTCATCTCCCCTTCCAGTTTCCCTCAACTCCCTCTCCTCTCCATCTCCCCATGTCCTCCATGTTATTTGTTATGCTCCACAAATAAGTGAGACCATATGATACTTGACTCTCTCTGCTTGACTTATTTCGCTCAGCATAATTTCTTCCAGTCCTGTCCATGTTGCTACAAAAGTTGGGTATTCGTCCTTTCTGATGGAGGCATAATACTCCATTGTGTATATGGACCACATCTTCCTTATCCATTCATCCGTTGAAGGGCATCTTGGTTCTTTCCACAGTTTGGCGACCGTAGCCATTGCTGCAATAAACATTGGGGTACAGATGGCCCTTCTTTTCACTACATCTGTATCTTTGGGGTAAATACCCAGCAGTGCAATTGCAGATGACCACATCTTCTTTATCCACTCATCTGTTGAAGGGCATCTCAACTCCTCCCACAGTTTGGCCGTTGTGGACATTGCTGCTATGAACATTGGGGTGCATGTGCCCCTTCTTTTCACTACATCTGTATCTTTGGGGTAAATACCTATAGTGCAATTGCTGGGTCATAGGGTAGCTCTCTATTTAACATCTTGAGGGACCTCCACACTTGATCTTAGCCAAAAGGCTGAGAAGTGATCTTGAGGGACCTCCACACTGTTTTCCAGAGTGGCTGTACCAGCTTGCATTCCCACCAACAGTTCCCCTTTCTCCACATTCTCACCAACATTTGTTGTTTCCAACATGTTGTTTTGTTAATTTTTGCCATTCTAATTGGTATAAGGTGGTATCTCATTGTGGTTTTGATTTGCATTTCCCCGATGGCTAGTGATGTTGAGCATTTTTTCATGTGTCTGTTAGCCATTTGCATGTCTCCAAGAACCAACTTTTAGTTTCATTGATTTTTTTTTCTATTCTCTATTTCATTCGTCTCTATTCTAATTTTATTATTTCCTTTCTTCTGCTCACTTTGGTTAGTCTGTTCTTCTCCTTCTGTAAGTTGTGAAGGTAGGTTGTCCACTTGAGATCTTTCTTGTTTTTTAACATAAGCATTTACAGCTATGAAGTTCCCTCTTAGAACTGCTTTCACTTTATCCCATAAGTTTTGGTATATTGTAGCTATATTTCCATTCATCTCTATGTATTTTCTAATTTTACCTGTCATTTCCTGTTTGAGCTACTATTTAAAGGGATACTGTTTAACTTTCACAATTATTTAAAATGTTTCAGTTTTACTTTGTTATTGATTTCTATTTTCATTGTGTTGTAGTCAGAGAAGATACTTTATATGATATCTTTTTTAAAATCTACAGAGACTGAATTTGTGATCTAACATATAGTCTGTCTGGGAAAATGTCCCATGTTCACATGAGAAGAAGGTGTATGCTGTTGTTAAGTAGAGTGCTCTTTATGTTTGTGTGGTCTAGTTGGTTCACTGTGTTGTTTAAACCTCTATTTCTTTGCTTATGTTCCATCTGGTGGTTATATCCATTATTGAGAGTGGGGTATTGGAGTCTCCAACTATTACTCTGAAAGTATTTCTCCCATCAGTTCTGCCAGGTTTTGCTTCATGTATTTTGAAGTCAACAGGCATGTAAATGTTTATATTTGTTATATATTTTCTTGCTGTATTGAATCTTTAATAAATACATAGTGTCATTCATTGTCTTTTGTAAATTTCTGATTTAAAGTCTATTTGTCTGATATTTGTACAGCCACCCCTACTCTTTTTGATTACTATTTGCATGTAACATCATTTTCCATCCTTTCATTTTAAACTGTTTTTGTCTTTAGATCTCAAGTGAGTCTCTTGTGGACAGCATATAGTTGGATCCTATGTTTTGCCATCTACTCTGCCAATCTGTCTTTTGGAGAGTTTAATCCATTTACATTTAAAGTAATTACTGATAAGGAGGGACTTACTTCTGTCATTGTGCTATTTGTTTTTTATATGCTTTATAGCTTTCTTATCCTTCAATTCTTGAATTACTATCTTATTTTGTGTGTGTTTTTTTTAATTATGTAGTGAAATGTTTCAATTCCTTCTTCATTTCCTTTTGTGTATATTCTATAGCTACTTTGTTCATGGTTACCATAGGGATTACACTTAACAACCTAAAGTTGTAACACTCTAATTTGAATTTATACCAGCTTAACTGTAATAACATAAGAAAACTCTGCTCCTTTTCAGCTGTGTCAATCTTTTCAGTTTTTAATGTACAAAATTACATCTTTACAGATTTTGTACCTGAAAACATAAACTAGTAATTCCTTTAAATTACTCCTCTACTAATTACATAGAGAATGAGATATGCAGTTACAAACCAAAGTTAGAGTAATATGAGGTTTTATGTTAATAACTGCTTTTTAAAGTGTATTAGCTTCTTAAATCATACAGAAAACAAAAAGTAAAGTCACAAACAATTGTTACAATAACACTAGGTTTTAAAAGTCCCTATTTTTTAAGCTATATTGAAATCTTTATTTCTCACAGGTTTTCAAGTTACTGTCTAGTGTCCTTTCATTTCACTGCAGGACTCCCTTTAATTGGGAATATCTTAATTTTGCCCTCATTTTTGAAGGCCAGTTTTACCAGACAGAGGATTCTTTTCGTTTGTTTTTTCTTTTGGTGATCTGAATATATCGGCCCACTGTTTTCTGGCTTCAAAGTTTCTGATGAGAAATCTGCTGAAAAACATATTGAAAACCCCACTGTATGTGATGATTCACTTCTCTTTTGCTGCCTTTCAAGTTCATTCCTTATCTTTTGAAATTATCATATGTCTAGGTGTGGATCTCTTTGAATTTATCCTATTTGGAGTTTGTTGAGATTCTTGTATGTTTATGCTCATGTCTTTCATTAAATTTGGGCAGTTTTAAGCCATTATTTCTTCAATTTATTTTAACCCTTTTTCTTCTCCTTTAGGGACTCCTATGATGCATACATGTTCATCTACTTGTTGATATCTCTTAGGTTATGCTCACTTTTCTGAAATCTTTTTTCTTTCTGCTCTTCAGCCTTGACAATTTCCATTGTCCTATCCTCAAATGCAGTGATTCTTCTGTTTTATTTTACTTATTATATTACAAAAGTTATTGTACTTTCTACCTCCAGAATTTGTTTGGTTTCTTATTACATTTTCTATTTATTGATTGATATTTCTCTTTTATTCACACATTTTTTTTCCTTGACTTTTCCCACATCTTCCATTAGTTCTTTGAGCATCTTAAAGACTGTTGTTTTAATGTTGTTGTTTAATATATTTGCCATTAAATATTTTTCAGGGACAGTTTCTGTTGATTTATTTTTTCCTTTGACTAGCACAAACTTTTACTTATTTCTTAGTATGTCTGGTGATTTTTTTGGTTGAATACTGGACCTCTGAATTTGCTAATGTGGTAACTCTGGAAATCAAATTCTTCTTCCCTAGGGTTCTGAATTTTTTAAAAAAAATTTTTAATTTAATTGATTTATTATTTTATTGATTTTATTTTATTTTATTGATTTTATTATTGATTATTTATTGTTTTAGGTTCTCTGTCTGCTGAGGCTCAGCCTGAGGTATAAACTTAAGGTCTTTTCACGTCTTTTCTGAGCCTTTCCCTGAGAATGCATGGTCATTTTCTAATTTTCCCTGTATATTCAATTGTTTTTGAATGTCCTGGTCTTTAAAGCTTGGTTCCCAATAGTGGAAAATGCAAAGAATGAAAGGCGGGAGATGGTGCTAGCCTTTTAAGTCCCCTGGAAGTCATTTCAGCCAGAGAAGGAGGGCCTTACAATAATGGGGTGGGGGAGGGAAGGGAGGAACAACAACAAGGGCTACCTGCCTCTTTGCACCTCTGTGATCAGAAGCAGCAATCAGTGATCAGAGCACAGATCTCCAGAATTTGCAGGATGGGCCCTTTCTGCCAATTCTGCCTCTTGGAAGCTGTGTGCAAGCTGTTGCAGGAACACATGCACAGCTGCCTGCCACATGGCTGGTAGTGGAGGATGGGTAGCTGTTAGTTTGCTAGGAGCTGAAATTGACTGTAATTAACCACAATTTATCAACCAAGTCTTCCCCCTGGAAACTGCAAGCCTTCAACAGATTCCAGAGTTCCAAAAATGTTACATTGGACAGATTCTGCCAGGACAACTGTTTTGGTGGGGATTCCTGGTACTTCCTACAATGCCATCTTACCAGAATCTTCTTGATTCTGCCCTGTATTCTCAGCTTCATCACTTTCATATCTAGATAATTGAAAGAGACTCTTCATCTTCCTGTCTTTCACTTTACCATCCTTTTATCACTCCAGGCCCCCTCAAACTCCTATTAACTGCCAGAGTGATTTACCTAAAATAACACTCTGAAAATATCAGTGAGATTAAAAACCTCTCCACAGCTTGGCATTACCTATACAATCAATTCCAAATTCATGTCAGCATTGTGAATGCAAGGCTTTCTAGGATATCATTCTTTTCTAGGTCTAGAGTCTCATCTTACATCATTCCTATGAGCAGTATATACTCAGTAATAATGAATGTCTTATACTCCTCTGATCTCATGATGCTTTCTTCATGCTTTTTTTTTCATGTTCATGTTGATGCCTCCACCTAAAAAGGATTCTTTACCAGTATTTTTCATGAAGCTACTTTTTTTTTTTTAAAGATTTTATTTATTTATTTGACAGAAAGAAACACAGCGGTAGAGGGAACACAAGCAGGGGAAGTGAGAGAGGGAGAAGCAGGCTTCCCTCTGAGCAGGTACCCTGATGTGGGGCTCGACCTCAGGACCCTGGGATCATGACCTGAGTCGAAGGCAGATGCTTAACCACTGAGCCACCCAGGTGCCCCATGAAGCTACCTCTTATTACTCTTTTAGGATTCTCCTTTCTCAGAAAATATTATTTGACCTCAGCTGCCTCCAGGCAACATAGCCTATTGAGAGAACGCATACATACATCTATATCTAAGAATGCTAATCATTACATAGAAATGATTTATATTTCTCTTTCAAATAAAGAGCAAACATAACACATTCAAAGACAACAAATTTGTCCCATTTGTCTTCGTATTCCTACATTTAGAAATACTTGGCAAAAAATAAAAGGTTAAACTGAATTCTTACCCCACATCCCAGAGTAAACTTGAGATAAATAAAATTCAGAATATAAGTATAAGAAGTTATATATTTTTATAACCAGTTTTATTTATATATTATGGAACCCTGAAGATATAGGAGAATGAAATGGTTACTATGAAGGACTCAAGAAGCTGTTTCATCTACACCCATGTATCAGTTTCCTAAAGATACTGATATGACTATCCTAAAGATACGACAAACTTAGTATCTTAAAACAACATGAATATATTTATACATGGTTCTAGAAGCAAGAAATCAAAAAATTCGTAGGGCATACTCCCTCAGAAGGCTCTAGGGGAGAATTCTTCCTCACCTCTTTTAGCTTCTAGTGGCTACTGGCATTCCTTGGCTCATGGCCACATCATTCCAGTCTTTGCCTCTGCCTTCATACTGCCTTCTCTTCTGAGTCTTTTAAGGGCTTGTTATTGAATCTGGGATCAACCCAGATAATCCAGAAAGATCTCATCTTGAGATCTTTAATTTAATTCCATCTGCCAAGACTGCTTTTCCAATTATTTGGAAATTATTTGGAACTTATGGTCATTTACAGATTCTAGAGATTTGGAATGGACATCCACTTCTAGAGAGTACCATTCATCCCACTGTAGCATGTTCTCTAGCCCCTGAAATTTGTATCTTTCTCATATGCAAAATACATTCACTCTAACCCAACATCCCCCAATGTCTTAACCTATGAAAGCATCGACTCTAAATTTAAAATCTCATCTAAATACTCTCAGTTCAAAAGTCTCAAATCTCACCATCAAAATCGGGTCAAGAATATTCTGGGTATGATCCATCCTGGGAAAACTTCTCTCCATTTGTTGTCACGTGAAACTAGGAAACAAATTATCAGTTTCTAAACTACAAGTCTGGGACAGGTATAGACAGGATAGACATTTCCATTCCAAAAGAGAAAAACTGGAAGTAATAAAGTGGTCATCAGTCTCAAGTAAGTCTGAAATCGAGCAGAACAAATTCCATTATATTTCAAGACCCGTGACTGAGCCTGTGTGGCTCATAGCTCTGCCCTCTGGGCATGTGCTCGCTCTACTGGCCTCTGCCTCTGGGCCTCCCTATCCCCAGCAGCTTCACTAACATAGTATCTTAAATTTAAAGTCTTGATTTTAAGGTAAAATTAACCAATATTGTTAGAAGTCAGGAGAGCAGTTACTCTCACAAGCCTGGGTAGTATAGTGCCTGAAAGGGAGCATGAGGGCTACCTTTTGGAGTGTTGGTAATTAATGATGTGCATGTTGAATAAGTTCTTTGGTGACAATTCACTGATATGTATACTTATAATGTGACTTTTCTATGTGTAAGTTTTATTTCAATAAAAAAGATTTTTTCAAAAGGTTGTATTACAAGAAGCTTTAAGCAACAGAAGAAATGATCTTTGATGGAAAGTCATTTCCTTCAATTATAGCTCATGTTTTGTCTTTTCTATAATTACAATATTATGGTAATGAAAAGATGTTAAGTTATGAGTGCTCTCATCAGCTGACATAAAGGTGAGAAACGCATCTCAAACTCAGATTAAAAGATATAATTTAGCTATTTTTCCCACTATACATTAAGAGAAATATTTATTTCACTTTGCAGCCACAGGAACTGCTGCAAGGTGGTAGTTAGTAATATCATTACCATTCAAGACAATAATCAGGATTAGGAAATATTACTGTGACCACTGTTTTCACATCTAAATACAAATAGAGTCAATGATGGCAATCAGCTGAAGTAGAACCACCACTGAAAACTGGTTTCCTGTGCCATAATAATTCTGCTTGGCTGTTTTATTTTTTTTTTTATTTTTATTTTTTTCTAAGTAATAAGGCAAATAGAGAGGCAGTCATGGGAAAATCATTACAAAAGACAATTTGATTTTAAGAATCTTCCATTTAACAATGACTGATATTAGCAAATGTTGAATAGAGACTACAGGGATATGATACAACTATATTCTTTCACTGGATTCAGACCAGTGACTAAGAGCCAATGAAGAGTCAGCCAGGCTCCTAAGTATGTTCACTGTGAGTCTTAATAGACAGTTTGGTATTTGTTTCAGGTATGCAATTTGGGAATACTTTTAAAGAGAACATATAGATATTTAAACAGCAATTCAAGCTCTTTGTGTATTTCTGATGAATCAGCTTGTTAAAAGCTAGGGAGGCCTAGAAAGTGCATGTCCTAAATTGTTTTCAGAGAACCCGTAATTTTAGAATTGGCCATTAGTAGGCTTCAATTTTACACAAGCACAGGGAAAACATCATATCCAATTTAGAATGCCTTATTCAGGAACATGATGAGTAAGATCATAAACTTTTTAAGCACTGTCCACCTTGAAAATCAATGATCAGAATACTGTTCTTGTACTAAATCTCAACAATTTAGTTAATTAAATTGTTATATTTTATAAAACATCTGGAATATGAGGGGAAAAAAACCATGAGCCCAGGTATAATCAATGCTCATTCTTTGACAGTCATTAACTTGGGGAAGCCTTCTAATCAGAGAGTTTCAATCTCTCATCTTTATCAACTTTTCCTGAGAATGCAAATCTACTGATTCTCTTTTTCTTGAAGATTTACTTGTTTATTTCAGAGAGAGAGAGAGCGAGCAAGCAAGTGAGCACACAATCGGGGGTGGGGGTGGGAGACTGGCCAAGGGAATGGGAGAAGCAGACTTCCCACTGAGCAGGGAGCCTGATGGGGGACTCAATCTCAGGACCCTGAGAGATCATGGCCTGAACCAAAGCTTAACCAACTGAGCCATCCAGGTGACCTGCAAATTTACTGATTCTTAAAACTAAAAAATGTTGGTGTCCAAAAGCTATCTTAATAAATGCCATGTCATATCTTGGCATCAGATTTCCATATATATATGTATATATATTAGTAATAGCATTTTCATACCAGAATTATTTGTGATGGTAATTTAGGGTTACTAGCACATAGGTTTTCAAACTTGGCTGCTCATAAATCACCCTATCTGATTTCAGATATTCTTTGAATCAGAACTCTCTGACCTCTAACTTTCATTAATCCAGCCAACAATTTCTAAGATTACCCTGAAATGAGAAGACATCTTTTGATATAAGATGGGGAAGAGTCTTGACCCGTCAAGATTCTGAATAAACGGTGCCTGGGTGTCACAAGTCAGTTGAACAACGTACTCTTGATTTCAGCTCAGGTTGTGATCTCAGGTTCATGGGATTGAGCCCCAAGTGAGGCTCTGTGCTAAACATGGAGCCTGCTTGGGATGCCACCCTCCCCATCCACTGCAATCTCTCATTCCCTCTAAAATTAGTAAATAAAGCTTTAAAAAGAGATTCTGAATAATTCCTCAAGATTGAGAGTGGTCTTTTATGATAATTTATGTATTTTCAGTATAATTTAAATAAGAGATGGTTACTCAAACAAACAAAAGTCCAGGATCAGACGGCTCCACAGGTGAAACTATTCTCTCCAAACTATTCAAAAAATACAAGAGGAAGGAAAGCTTTTGTATTTATTCTGTGAGGCCAGCACTGCCCTGATCCCCAAGTCAAATAAAGACACTACCAAAAAAGAAAAAAAAAAAAAGAGAGAGAAAGAGAGTTATAGGCCAATATCTCTGATGAATATAGATGTAAAAATTCTCAACAAAATATTAGCAAAATAAATCCAACGATACATTATAAATAAATCAGTGAGATTCATTCCTGGGATGCAAGGGTGGTTCAATATTTGCGAATCAATCAATAATATCAAATCAATCAATATGATACATCATATCAGTAAAAGAAAGGATAAAAACCATATGATCATTTCAATAGAGGCAGAAAAAGAATTTGACAAAGTACAACACCCATTCATGACAAAAACCCTCAACAAAGTAGCTTCAGAGGGGAACACAGTTCAACATCATAAAGGCCATATAGGAAAAACCCACAGCTAACATCATAGTCAATGGTGAAAAAACAGAGCTTCTCTCTATGGTAAGAAACAAGACCAGGATGTCTACTCTTACTGCTTGTATTCAACATAGTACTGGAAATCCTAGCCACAGCAATCAGACAAGAAAAAAATAAAAGGCATACAAATTGCTAAGAAAGAAGCAAAACTCATTATTTGCAGATGATATGATACTACCTATAGAAAACCCTAAAGATTCCAACAGAAAACTACTAGAACTGATAAACGAATTCAGTAAAGTCACAAGATACAAAATCAATGGACAGAAATCTGTTGCATTTCTATACACTAATAACAAAGAAGCAGAAAGAGAAATTAAGAAAACAATCCTATCTCAATTACACCAAAAATAATAAAATACCTAGGAATAAACTTAACCAAGGGGAGAAAGACATATACTCTGAAAACTATAAAACACTGATAAAAGAAACTAAAGATGACACAAACAAATGGAAAGCTATTCCATGATCACGGACTGGAAGTGCAAATGTTGTTAAAATGTCTGTATTATCCAAAGCAATCTACAGATTGAATGCAATCCCTATCAAAATGCCAACAGTATTTTTCACAGAACTAGAACAAATAATCCTAAAATTGGTATGGAATCATATAAGACCCTGAAAAGCCACAACAATCTTGAAAAAAAACAAAAACAAAAAAACACAACCTGGAGATCACTAACCCAGAGATCAAGAAATACTATGAAGCTACAGTAAACAAAACAGTATGGTACTGGCACAAAAACAGATGCACAGATCAATGGAATAGAATAGAGAGTCCAGACGTAAACCTTGTATGGTCAATTAGTCTTTGACAAAACAGGAAAGAATACACAATGGGAAAAAATCTCTTCAACAAATGATATTGGGAAAACTAGACAGTTACATGCAAAAGAATGAAACAGGACCACTTTCTTATACCACACGTAAAATAAATTCAAAATAGATTTAAGAGCTAAATGTAAGCCCTGAAACCATAAAAATCCTAGAAGAGAGCATAAGCAGTACTTCTTCTGACATCAGCCTTTGCAACATTTTTCTAGATGTTTTCTAAGACAACAGAAACAAAAGCAAAAACATTTGGGACCACATCAAAATTAAAAGCCTCTGTATAGCCAAGGAAACAAAACTAAAAGACAACCTGTGGAACTGGCAAAGATATTTGCAAGTGACATATCCAATAAAAGGTTAGTATCCAAAATATATAAAGAACTTACACAAGCCAACACCAAAAAAACAAAGAATCCTATTAAAAATGGGCAAAAGGCATGAATGGACATTTCTTCAGGGAATACATACAGATGGTCAATAGATATATGAAAAGATGTTCATCATCACTTATCATCAGGAAAATGCAAATCCAAACCACAATGAGATATCACCTCACACAGAATGACTAAAATCAACAACACAAGAAACAACAGGTGTTGGTGAGGATATGGAGAAAAAGGAACATTTGTGCACTGTTGGTGGGAATGCAAACTGGTACACCTACCGTGGAAAATAGTACGGAGGTTCCTCAAAAAGTAAAAACAGAATTACTGTATCATCCAGTAATCTCACTATGGGGTATTTACCCAAGGAATACAGAAATACTAAATCGAAGGGATATATGCTCTCCTAGGTTTACTGCAGCATTATTTACAATAGTCAAATTCTGGAAAGAGCCCAAGTGTCCACTGACTGATGAATGGATAAAGAAGTTGTGGTGTGTATGCATTTATATATAATGGAATACAACTCAGCCGTAAAAGAAGAATGAAAGCTTGCCATTTGTGATAATATGGATGGATCTAGCAGGTATAATGCTAAGTGAAATAAGTCAATCAGAGAATGACAGACAACATATGATTTCACTCATATTTGAAATTTAGGAAACAAAACAAATGTACAAAGATATAACAACTCTTATACAAACTGATGGTTGCCAGGAAGAAAGGGATGGGGGAGGGACAGATGAATAAGGGAAATGAATTAAGAGTACACTTATCATGATGAGCACTGAAAGTGTATAGAATTGTTGCATCACTATACTGTATACCTGAAACTAAGGTGAACACTGCATGGTAATTATATTAGAAAATAAACAACCAAACAAATAAGAGATTATTAAAGTACTATTTATCACAAGATGGAATTATGGGGCCATTAGTAATGGTTGAAGACCACTGAAATCTCTAACCAAAAGCAGAGTGATGGCAACACCTTTTGGTGTAGTGATTAGTGTCGGCACAGGAATGATAGGAGCTGTTAGGATTCCTAGCCCAGTCACTGACTAGCCATGTGACCTGGGGCAAATTATTTAACTTCCCTCTCCCAGCATCTCCTCAGTTAAATGGGGATTACTTCACAGGGCTGTTGTAAAGATTAGCTAATTCATGTGAAGCACTCAAAACAAGGCTTAGCTCAATAAATGTTAGATACTATTTTTTGTGAGATGACTAATGGCATGAGTATTGTTTTCTAGAGAGCCATGTAGTAGGACACATGATTTAATTTGGTTATGTAAACTGCCCATGTAAAGGGCACTCTGTGATAGCAAATGTTGTAGTTTATCTAACATCACTCTTCCTATTCTTGACTTTTAATAAGTATCCACATTAGTTCAAAAGAGACAAAAAGGCAGTAGGAATATACTCTGTGGATTATACTGATCTGACTGATTCCTATCAAGAAAAGTTTAGTGGGGGAGAGGGGAAACACCCTCAAACCAATCTTTCTAGTTTTACTTATGCTTAATGAGTTCCTCAGACCAAGATCAATAAGTACAAGAAACACAGTTATAGATCATGCCACCTGACAACACACAGAAGAAGCTGGAATAGGAGGGATACAAGCATGGGGGCAGGAAACCTAGGCTGATTTATCTGCATTGAGACAATTCAAGAGGGATCAGGAAACTCAGAAGATTTATAAATTCCCTGTTGCATCATAAAAGGCAGCAGCTTGACAACAGGAAGGGCAAGTTAGATTTGATACTAGAAAAGAAGGGAAGAAAGTCTTATCAAATTTTTGTGAAGAATTTCCCTACATCTGGAATTGATGACAAAAAAAGATGGAACAGATGGATGAAAGGAGACTGGGAGGAATCCAGATTTCCCCACATCTTCCAACCTCTGGACTTCACTTAACTCCAAACAAGCAAAACTCATCAAAAGATGATATTTTTTTTTGCAGAATATAAAAGAGGTTTTCAAGGGATACTAAGTAACCAGAATTTTTTTTTCAATTTCAAAATGCAATACTTAAATAAAATAAGCAAATTTCTACAGACAGGTATTTAAACAATCTTTACATACATATGTGTTTTCTTATGCTTTATAATTGTTTCTTCTGAAAATATTCCCAATGTCAGCAATTAGCAGATAATATAGCTATAAGAAAATATATTAAGTTGTTAAAACATGGAAAATAAAGAACTTTAGACTTCAAAATTCCTTTTATCTATTCTTCCAGTATTATAGATAAGGAAGATAAAACCCAGGGAGGTAAGTTAGGCAACTTGTGGCCTGGCTTTATATGAGAAACAAACAAAAAGTATATTAGATGCCAACATTTAGATATCAAGAGATTTAAAGGTGAAGAGGGTCAAAAAAGACAAACTTCCAGTTACAGGATAAATAAGCTCTGGGGATGCAATGTACAGCACAGTGGCCATAGTTAACAAAACTGTACTGTATATTTGAAGTCACAGATAGTAGATCTTAGTATTCTCACCATAAGAAAAAGATGTGTAACCACGTGTGTGATGGAGGTTAACGGTATTGACTGTGGTAATCATTTCACAGTACATACATACATTATGCTGCATACCCAAAACAATACAATGTTATATGCTGATTATATCTCAAGAGATTTATATAAAATTGTGGATTCTATGAGGAAAAAGTGGATCCTTACATAACATGAGGCCATCATGCATGCATGGCCCCAAGTTGGAATTAAAACTGGCATTTTTTCTTTAAAGATTTATTTATTTGACAAATAAGAGCACAAATAGGCAGAGCGGCAGGCAGAGGGAGAGAGAGTAAATAAAGCAGGCTCTCTGCTGAGCAGGGAGCCTGATGTGGGGCTCGATCCCAGGACCCTGGGATCATGACCTGAGCCGAAGGCAGCTGCCCAATAGACTGAGTCACCCAGGCACCCCTAAAACGGGCTGCTTTTATAGAAAAAGCATGTGGCCCCTAGTCTGTCTTACTGTTTTCCACACTTCACTCACTTCTTTAACCTACGCTATCTGCCTGGCTCATTCAGGCACAGGGTTAGGTGCTATAAGGTATTTGAATAGTACTTTGTAAACTATGAACTGTGCATGTTAGTTGTTGGTGTTATTACTGCTTAAGATTATACACTTAGTTATCAAGAGAGTTAGAGCTAGAGCTCAGGTCTCTTGACACTCACTTTTGTGCTATTTCTCCGTACCATGACAGAATGGGAATTCCTATATCTGAAGAAACAGCCATGCCAATGAGAATAATTTGGCTTGGAATAAATAAATTCAATAAGTGTAGTACAATCAAGTGAATAATTTCTCTCTTTTTTCCTCCACGGTCACGTTTCAACTTCTACCGAAAGGAGGATGAATGCGTGAGTGAAAAAAGGCATAGAATGACTTTGCTAATGGAAAAAAAAAAAAAGAAAGAAAAAACCCAAACTAGATTTCATGGCTAGGAAATTCCAAACTACAAAGATAAGTCTTGAAGTAAAGATTAAAGTAGAGATTAGATGAGGAAGTAGGAGGCAATTCCAGAGGTGAGGACAGTGAATGGGAAATGCTTTGCATCCAGTTCCTTTCAAATAAATCTGGATACCACCAGCAGGAAAAATCTAGCTGATCTTAACGTTTGTAGTGGTTTAGAGAAAGAAATATGTATATTGAATGCTTAATACATAAAAATCTAGAATTGAAGAGAGGATAATTAAAAAGAGATTAATGTTTTAAAAAAGATTTTATTTATTTATCTGAGAGAGAGAGCAGAATGAGAGAGAAAAAGCACATCAGTGGGGAGAGGGGCAGAAGGAAAGGGAGAAGCAGGCTCCTCCCTGAGCATGAATCCCAGGGGCGGGGGTGGGGGGTGGGGAGTGGGGTACAGGGCCTGATCCCAGGTCTCGGGGATCATGACCTAAGCTGCTTAACAGACTGAGCCACTGAGATTAACATTTTTATCTGACCAAGTCAATAAGGCTGTTGAATCATTAAATACTGATTGAATTGCAATCTTCTATTCTGGCCACTTCTGAATATTATGTGTTTTACCTAGACAGATGGTTTTTACTTTCTGTGATCACAAAATAACAAAACAACAGTCACTTAGGAGATACTGTGCCACCGGAGAGCTGAGAGGTTACACGGCAAATAAAGGAGAAAGCAGGCACAGTCAAGTGCAATCATCAAGGAGTTGTCCAGCACTGCCTGCACATGTCTTCTCGAAGAATGTCTGCCCCATCAAGCAAAAGATACGTGGCACTATGTATGTGTGATGGACAAATGGAATCCTCTCCATTATTAAGAATTTACACTGCCTAGTGAGATGAACAGATGACTGCTAAATTTTACTTTGCATCAAGAGCTTCTGTAGGGCTCAATCTACTTCAACACTTGCTATTTATTTTCCCCTTTGTTCATCAACAACTCAGGAGCTCTTTGTAGCTTTACCTTATTAATGTTCTCTTTCTAAAGAATGTAACATAGTTTTATTGTTCTCTTTTCAATTTTAGAGGTCACTTTTAAACTAGTGTTAATAGTATGATGAATGGGTTTTTCCAGTAGTTCTAGAATTAGGGACTAGGGACCAAAGCTGGGGACAAAGAGCTAAACAAGCCATAATGTGTGTGTGTGTGTATATATGTATTATTATTATTATATAATAATATATATAATAATACATATTATATATAATATAATATATTATATATAAATATATAATAATATAAATATTATATATATATATTAAAAACTATTTGACAGAAAGACACACAGTGAGCAAGGGAACACAAGCAGGAACAGAGGGAGAGGGAGAAGCAGACTCTCCGCCGAGCAGGGAGCCCGATGTGGGGCTCGACGCCAGGACCCTGGGATCATGACCTGAGCAGAAGGCAGATGCTTAACCGACTGAGCCACTCAGGTGCCCCCAAGCCTTATTATAAAGAGAGCTTACTAAGAGGTGGCAGAAAAGGGATGACTGTCCACCAGTCCAACATGTCAGCACGTGCCTTTTTCTCGAGACTGCTGTGGGGGTGATGCTAGGACCAGGACAGAAAACTTGATGGCACAGGGATATATATTCATGCACATGAAGGTCCCTGTGTCTGAGCTGAGTGGGAGGGCGCAAACAAAAGTCAATCCTAAATTCTAGTATATTCAATCCTAAACACTGGGTAAGAGTAAAAGGAAAGGAAATGGGCATCTCATTCCTGTGTTCTGTACCTACTTAGGCATCAGACTTGCTGATTTGCCTTGTGCTTATCTGGGAAGGAAAAAAGACCACTGGAGACAGGTATAGGCTGGACAGAGAAGTACTCAGTCTGTAGGTTTATAGATTCTCACTATTTGATAGGCACAGCAAAGAAGCTTAAGTTTCCTACGAGGCAAGTGACATTACAGAAAGCAACCAGGTTTGTATCTTTCGGTTATTGCTCTTCCCCAAGGAACCGGGGGGGGGGGGGGGGGGGTTGGGCAGAGAACTGTGTGAGAGGACTGCTATAGCATTCAAAGGCCCTGACACCAAGGGGGGAAAAAAAAACCCAAAAACAAACAAACAGGAATGAGAACAGAACCTGTCCCTTTCCTACTGTGAGCCCTGCTTGTGAGCTGAGGTAGGGAAAAGAAGATGAAACCAGTTCTGCCTTGTCGTCTGATCTCTTTCTGAGGTCATAAATTAAAAGTCTTTTCTAGAGTTTAATATAAATACTGAATATTCTTCTGTCTGGATTCTTTTGCTTGCTGTGTTTTTGAGATTCATCTACACTGTCATGTATGTATTTGCAGTTCTTTCCTATTTAATGCCAAGCAGTATTTCATTGCATGTATATCATTGTATGTATATTGTTTATTCACTCACGTGTGGTAGCCAGCCTTCACTGACCCCTGTCTATAGTTATTCACACCCCTGGGTTGTTCCCTCCCACACCACAGGGGTTTGTTGTATGTGCGCAATAGAATAAGGTTGAAGTGATGGTATGTCTCTTCTGAGATTACACTGTAAGAGACATTGTGGCTTCCATCTTCCTTGCTTTCTTCTTCTCCCTTGGATCACATGCTTGGGGGAAGTGAGCTGTCATGTACTAAATAACCATGAAGAAGCCTTCATGGTGTAGAGCCAAGCATCATATGAGTGAATTTGGAAGTGAATCCTAGAGCTCCAGTCAAGCATTCAAGGGATCCTGAGTTGGAACAATCAGCTAAGCTGTTCCTGGATTCCTGACACTCAGAAACTATGTGAGATAATAAATGTCTGTATGTGTGCTTTTTAAAAGATTTTATTTTTAAGTAATCTCTATACCCATTGTGGGGCTTGAGCCTACAACTCTGAGATCAAAAGTCGCATGCTCCATTGACTGAGTCAGCCAGGAGCCCCCAATGTTGGTTGTTCTAAGATACTAAATTTAAGGTAATTTTTATGCAGTAATAGATAATTTTAGTAACTGCCATAACAAAAACTTAAAATGTGGGAGTGGCTTTGGAATTGGCAGTGGGGTGGAAGCTGGAAGAGCTGGAAAGATTTTGAGGACAGCGGTAGTGAAAATGTAATGCCTTGAATAGACAGCAGAGACAAGTTTTGAGGAGGAGATGAATGGGGCCCTCAAGAGAGATTATTTATTTATTTATTTGACACAGAGAGAGAGACACACAGAGAGAGAGAGGAAACACAAGCAGGAGTTGTAGGAGAGGGAGAAACAGGCTTCTCGCCAAGCAGGGAGCCCATGCGGGCCTCCATCCCAGGACTCTGGGATCATGACCTGAGCCAAAGGCAGATGTTTAACGACTGAACAACTCAGGCGCTCATGGGGATCCTTGTTAAGTAGCAGCAGAAAGTTCAGCCACAACATTACAAGCTGTAATATGGAAGGTCAAAAACTGCATTTGATGAACTGAGTGATTTAGTTAAAGAGACCTCCAGCTAGAGGCCTGAAGGTGTGTTCCTGGTACCTTCTTGCTTCTTATATGAGAGGAAAGAAAAGCACTAATGTGTCCACCCCAAGGATAGCTTACCTTGGTTCTTTTACGGGTTTAGGGGAACTTAACAAGTAATAAACTTATTGGCAACACAACTTCCATGAAGAATTTCATTCATAAGGTAAAGGCTTTAAATGAGTAAGCAGCCTCTGAAATGTCTATTTTCTTGGCTAGTTAAAAGGATTTTTTGTAAATTTTTTCTATTTATGAAAATAAAGGACAATCCAAAGTCATGACCTTCACTAAACTGGCTTCATACTGTTATATTATTACATTATATTATATTACATTACATATGCCCTCACACTAATTTTAGCTCTGTTCAGAAAAAAAAACCTATGCATACTACAGAGAATCAACAATAAGTCTGGCAAGTAAAAATCCAATTATTTATTATGCTCCAACTTGGTAGTTCTAAATGTTATTCCAGGGGCTCCTGGGTGGCTCAGTGGGTTAAAGCCTCTGCCTTCGGCTCAGGTCATGATCTCAGGGTCCTGGGATCAAGCCCTGCATAGGGCTCTCTGCTCAGTGGGGAGCCTGCTTCCCCCTCTCTCTCTGCCTGCCTCTCTGCCTACTTGTGATCTCTATCTGTCAAATAAATAAAATCTTAAAAAAAAAAAAGAATAAATGTTATTCCAGTAAGTGGGTCAGGGCCTGGGGCAATGAATATGAAAACCAAATGTGAGTTGTTGTGTTTGTTCTAATGTAACTAACTTATACTTTGAATTTTCAGAATAAAGTCGAGCCAGTTCTTCCCAGAACTTAGTAAATCTAAGAACCACTCACATTTTCACATACAAAACATAAGATTTACATTGTTTACTCAAAACTGTGAGATAGGTAGAGAAAGACACTTCAAACAAAATAAAATAATTTGAGCTTGGCTTATTTAAAGCTTTATTTTATTTTATATTTTATTTATTTGACAGAGAGAAATCACAACTAGGCAGAGAGGCAGGCAGAGAGAGAGGAGGAAGCAGGCTCCCTGCGGAGCAGAGAGCCCGATGTGGGGCTCGATCCCAGGACCCTGGGATCATGGCCCGAGCCGAAGGCAGAGGCTTTAACCCACTGAGCCACCCAGGCGCCCCGGCTTATTTAGAATCAATACTGAAATAGCACTTTCTTTCATCAAAACTGTGATAAAAAAACATGTGCACCAAAGTTGGGGCTGGAACAAATGATATGTTATTGCGCCCTAATCGTCAGTACCAAACAAAAGGATTTACTGAACTTTCAAAAATTTATTCTCCTTTGGGCCATGAATAAGCATGAGAAATTTTAGTCCAAAGGATAATTTATTTGGAAAGTTCTAAGTGCCTGAAGTGGTTATGATACATGACTTATCAACTCTAACTTCAGAGTTAGCACATCATGCTATTATAATAGTAGCCTTCATGGCTATGAGGAAAAGAGAGATGATGGATTTCTCTTTAAGGTGGGCCAACGGTCAGCCCTATAACATGTGAGCAAAGGGTCTAAAGTCAAAATAAGAAGGGCGTTAACCTATACACTCATTCTGCTCACAAACAACGGTGTAAAATTTCCCAAAATAAAGGAAGTAAAAGAGGGGCGCTTGGGTGGCTCAGTGGGTTAAGCCTCTGCCTTCGGCTCAGGTCATGATCTCAGGGTCCTGGGATCGAGCCCCGCATTGGGCTCTCTGCTCAGCAAGGAGCCTGCTTTCCTTCCTCTCTCTCTGCCTGCCTCTGGGTCTACTTGTGATCTCTGCCAAATAAATAAATAAAAAATCTTAAAAAAAAAAAATAAAGGAAGTAAAAGAGAACGAGTCCATATTAAGGAACCGGTTGTTTCTGAATGAGATATGTGGATGGCACATTGTATACTGTCATTCTCAGTCACCAGCACCCTAACAGGGTTGAGGAAGCCCAAGAGAATATATACGTGTGGGTTTATGGATGAGTGAAGGTATGCTAAGCTGGACAGCAGTAGGTGCCAACTCAAAGCACAGGCCAGTTTTCTGGGCCTTATCAGAGGCTGTCAAAGTCCTAAGCTCTACCTGATAAAGCAATAAATAAAAGTATCATACAAGGTATCTTATATGCCATACATAGCTCCTTGCAAGAGACTAAAAACTTAACTAGAGAGTACGCAGAACTTAAAAAAAGACAAAGTATAATTCACTTCAGATATTTTTCATACTGTACTTACTAAAAATACCTGGAGCAACACTGAAGCAATCCATTTCCATCAAGAACTTAGAGATTAGGGAAATAGTCTTATTAGGGTTAAACAAATAAAACACACACAATAGAAAACAAAGAGAGAAAATGGTAACACTTAAGAGTACAGGGTCACCTCCAGTACCAGTCAGGGTCACTGGAGCATAACTGCAAGGAAACAGAAGTGGGGCAACTGGGAAAGACTGTGTGAACAGAAAGGCGACATTCTGACTGAACAGTAAAAGGACGCCAGGAGCAGGCCCTGGTTATCTGAAAAATGTGCAGATGAACCCTGGCATTAGTATCTGATTCAGTGAGCTTCCCCATGTGACAGCTTTCTGCAGAACATACACCAGGAGATCCTGATGCATCACACAGCTCTGTCCTTATACACAGTACTTACACACTACATACAGATCTTCTTCTCTGGGAGATCTTGGTTCTTGGGTCTTTTCTTTTTTCTTTTTAAATAATTTATTTATTTATTTAGAAAGAGGAAGCGAGTGGAGGGAGGGGCAGAGGGAGAGAGAATCTCAAGCAGACTCCTTGCTGAGTGTGGAGCCCGACACAGGGCTCAGGTCCTACAACCCCAAGATCATGACCCAAGCCAAAATCAAGAGTTGGATGCTCAACTGACTGAAGCACCCAGATGTCCCAAGAAGCTCTTGGTTCCAAGTGATCTTCAAACTTCCTGAACAGAAACAGGAAACAGGCAATACTCATCCTGTTTGGGAGAAATGAAGCACAGATACACAGCAACTTATCCAAAGTTTTTCTGTATCCACTTCACTGTATGTATGTATTTTTATGATTCTTTTTTTTTCATTTTTATGATTCTTTAGGCCCACTCAGCTAGTAAACTTGACTATCTTTAATCTACTTATAATTCTTCTATTTGAGCATTTTAGAAACTGCCAATTTATTCAGAATATATAAAATAAGGACAAATTAAAATTAAAGTTCTCACAATGAAAAATTTTTGACAAAACGGAATAAATATTTTGGTCATTTTTTTGTATAGTATAAAAGAAGTACAACTTCTATGTCAAACTAGATGACCTGGAAATTCTTACGTGATGAAAATACCTAGAAATGCTAGGTAAAGTGATTGAATGTGCAATAAAGAGAAGTCTCCAAGAGCCATGCTTATTTGCTCACCCTTCTATCACCACCACCTAGGAGAGGGCTTCGCATATAGTAAGCACTAAATAATTATTTGTGGACAGTGCTAAATTAATTAATTTAGTGCTAAATTAATTTAGATGAGAGTCTGGAAGGGTCTTTTAAAAGTAGAGGGTGTGGGTCAAGGAAGATTCCTGGACAGCAGGGGAAACGCTATGCCTGTCTTGAATTATAGCCCCAGAGTTCCAATTAGGAACACTGACAGGATGGTCTATGCTAACTGTGCTGAAGTATGACCTTGCTCTTTGATACCTATAGCTGATTGTGCTGTTAGCTGATCAGTGGCCTTGATTTTACCTTCTGTGAAATGGAACTCTATTATTAATAACCTGTTTTCCTTATATGAGATGTTGTTAGAAAATGATAAGAGGATTTTCCAAACGCACCAGCAAGGAGCAAGACAAATGCCCAATAGCCAAAGGTGTGTGGGTATAATGAAAATGTGAGGCCATCCTGACTTCTTAAGATCTTTTTAAAACTCAACTGATTTTTGATGTCCGTATCACCACAGAGGACAGTTCCTGATAGTTTTCTTAACATATTATCAATGAGAAATAGTTCAGGTCCTGGAGGAGAAGGGAATACAGAGGTATAAAGAGTCACAGTTTAATGCTGACAATAATCTTCATAAAAAATTATGACTATAAGAAATTAATATTTGAAAAGAAAACATTAAAGCCTAAAACATTTTCTGTGATATAACTCAAAAGCAGTGATTAAAAAAAAAAGCAACTAATCAAAAATTGGGGCTTCTCATTATGAGTGAATTGACTTATCTACTTATTTTACTTAAATCTAATTTAGCATTATCCTATTACAGAAAGTAGAGCATTTGCCTATGGAACTCGAGAGTTGAAAAGTTCACAGTGAATAACATCATCAAGAACTAAGTTTCCAGGGTAATCTGTGATTATGAAAAATTAATATTTTAGAGGTGGTTATTTCAGATTATTTTTTAAAAAGCATAATGATTTTCTAAAATTTAGAAGTTTTTATTTATTTATTTGACAGAGAGAGAGAGAGAGAGAGCATACAAGTAGGCAGAGCAGGAGGCAGAGGGAGAAGGAGAAGCAGGCTCCCTGTTAAGCAGGGAGCCTGATGCGGGGCTCAATGCCAGGACCCTGGGATTGTGACCTGAGCTGAAGGCAGGAGCTTAACTGACTGAGACACCCCAGGTGCCCCAATTTTTGTTTTTTTAAAGAGAAACTCACTCTGAAAAGCAACTAAATCAATTCAGTCTAAATCTCAAACGGGTGGTCAACTACATATTCTTTAGTACAGTAGTTTAAAACCTGTAGGACCCTGAAACGATTACTGTGACTGCCTGCTCTCAGGAGACTGTAATTGCTCTTTAATCCATGCACATCATGTTCATAGGTGATAAAGGTTCAGGGGGACCAGAGCTTAGGTGGGCAACTTTTTCACCCCATGTAAAGGCCAGACTGGGAGAACAGGCTACCTGCTAGATAGCTACAGGGTTAGAATATCCCTTCACTATCTGTACACAGGTTGGGGGTCAGGGGACCAAACACTCCTCTATAATCACTCTGAAGTTGAAAAGTCTCCATAGATTCAGGATGGTCAAAGTATCTGGGAGGCTGGATCCCAGCTGGTGCTTTTAGGAATTGTCTGCAGATGGTTCAAAGAAGGCAGACTGTGAAGGCGCACTGTTAGAAACAATAGCATGTGTAGTTCTGATATAGGACTGCCATCACCAAAGACATAAAAGAAGCTCATATACTTCACTGTAATTTTGTAGCTTCAAGTTCATATCACTTCTTTTAATAATCTGAAGAACAGGGACAAATCTACCATTTCTTTTTTGTTTCAGGTTCTTCAGAGAGAGAGGGGAGGGTTTGGAATATAAACAAATACCCTTTCCTATCTCTCTGGGGAACAAAGGAGTGCCATAAGACTTGAAATAACATTGTTTGTATTATTTTTTTTAATAAAAAAAAAAAGATTTTATTTATTTGACAGAGAGACAGAGTGCGAGCGAGTATAAGCAGAGGGAGAAGCAGCAGGCTCCCTGGAGAGCAGGAAGCCAGACTCAGGGCTCAATCCCAGGACCCAGGAATCATGACCTGAGCCCAAGGCAGACACTTAACTGATCAGGCCACCCAGGTACCCCTGCACTGTTTGTCTAATTCCTAACAACATTTCTAATTACCAATTGTCTGGAATTTCCACATAAGACAGTAGGAGTAAGAAGAGAACCAGCTCTTGTCCCACCACTTAGTCCTTGTGGAAATCCACCCAAGAAATTTAATCTTTTGGGTCTCAGGTGCTTCATCTACATAATAAAGATAATAATACACAGAATTGTGGTGAGGATCAGATATGATATATACAAAGCAACTGTCCCCAGCATAGTATAGTCAACTGATAAGTGGTAGCCATCTTTGTAGTTATTCTATCTTCACATATTTCTGTAAAGTCATATGAGTCAGGGATAGAAGAGGCATGTAGGCAAGCGGAAAGTCACAGAACTAGAGAATTAGTGAGATAGAACACATGCTCGGAGTTATAAGGTTCCTAGTGCTGACAATTTCAGGTAGGTGGGCATTTAAACAATGCTCTTTGATGATGAAAATGCAAGACTAAAGAAAGACATATTAGAATTATTTTTGAAAAAGGCTATACTATAGTTCTATCATTGAAAAAAACAGGTAGAACAAAGGAAGGATAAAATGTACCACTTATTCTCCTAAGTGCTCTGAGAAATGTTTTTCCACACAATGAGCTGGTTGGATAATTCTAAATAGTACAGTCATAATGAGGGGTTCCTGGCTGGCTCATTTGGTAGCATGGGACTCTTGATCTTAGGGCTGTGAGTTCAAGCCCCACACTGGGTATAGATATCACTTAAAAATAAAGTCTTAAGAAAAATACTACAGTCATATTGAAAATTCAATAGTTATTACAGATGACTGAATGAGAGCCATAGTTACTGATGTCTCCCCTTTTCTCAATGTAGCCTGTATCATCCATAGCATAGCGCTTACTGTGAAACAGAGATCCCTGAGAGGGAACAGAAGTGGGAGCCTAAGTGCTTTGGATTTCTTTTTTTTTTTAAGATTTTATTTATTTATTTGACAGACAGAGATCACAAGTAGCAGAAAGGCAAGTAGAGAGCGAGGAGGAAGCAGGCTCCTTGACAAGCAGAGGGCCCGATGCGGGGCTCGATCCCAGGACCCTGGGATCATGACCCGAGTTGAAGGCAGAGGCTTTAACCCACCGAGCCACCCAGGTGCCCCAGTGCTTTGGATTTCTATACTATTTAATTCCACACCAACCCTTTGAGGTAGGTAACATCATCCAAATGTTATAGACAGGGAACATGAACCTCAGAGAAAAAATTTGTCTAACTGGTAAAAGAGAGAGTTAAAGGTACAACCTAGGTCTGATTAGCTGCCAGGCTGTTAACTAGAAAGAGACATTCATTTTCCATGAATACAGTATTTGACACATAGGAGACACTCAAAGAATCTGAAATGAATGGGCAAATAAATCATGTAATGCAGGGATGATTTGCTGAGGCTGTCAGCAAGAAAAGATGGTAAGGCCTTCTGCAGAACAGTTTTGCCAAATGTTTGAACAGCTAGTATTTTAAGCACTATACTGTGAGCTTCTTTAAGGCAAGTACTTAAGGTCTGTTTATATCCCTCATGCCTAGACAATGCTGGAATAAAGGAATATATTGTCTGACATTTCATCCTAATCCAGAAGATTCTACAATTATAGATGTAAATGAGATTGTCTAGATTCGAACCAAATCAGTGTAAGTTTGTAGACTTTCCTCTTCTAATGTTATCGTTGACCTTTAAAAAAACAGAGAAAGGGGGCGCCTGGGTGGCTCAGTGGGTTAAGCCGCTGCCTTTGGCTCAGGTCATGGTCTCAGGGTCCTGGGATTGAGTCCTGCATCAGGCTCTCTGCTCGGCAGCGAGCCTGCTTCCTTCTCTCTCTCTCTGCCTGCCTCTCTGTCTGCTTGTGATCTCTCTGTCAAATAAATAAATAAAATCTTAAAAAAACAAACAAACAAACAAACAAACAAACAAAAAAAACAGAGAAAGAACCAAACCAAACCAAACCATGCAGCTTGTCTTGAGAAGCCCAATCTGCCCATGACGCATTCTGTATAGAGCACACAGGGGCAGACCAGACTTCACACTAACAGCAAATATAATATGGAGGTTGTAAAATTCTTGAGGTGAAAGAAGAAAATACTGCTGAGAGAAAGGCCATCTTGTGACAGCTGCTGTGGCTAAACAGATTGTGTTAATGCTTTCCAGGGTTCCATGTGAGTTTACATTAAATCCAGCGTGGGTGCTTGGCAATCACAGCGGGGGCTTGCTTCTTCATGACTTACAATCGAACACACTGGTTGGCACCCACCACAGCACATCTGGAGTTTGTTAGACAACCTTTATTTTTTACTTTCTTTCATTGGCTCTGGCCCCTTCCTCTGACGCAGCCTCTCCAAGTGCTCTTTGCCATGAATGAATCAAGGAGAGAAGTTACCCTGGGGTGGTTATGCAAATTGGGCCTATCTTAGAGGGTGACCCCCAAATCTGTAAATCCCTATCTGACAATAGAACTGCACACAAATGTCAAGAGCCCATCAGGCAGGGGCAGCTCCACTTACTGGAAAGCCTGGTCAATGCTGACTGCTTCCTTGTTAGGAAATGGCCTTTAGATTGAGGCACATTCCAGCAATTCAAGGACTAGAAGCTTTAAATTAAAACAATATTGATGCCATATCCTCTTTCCAAAAGGCCTCTCCCTTGTCTAAAAGTTAGTACACACACTTAGAAAAATTAAAGAATCAAATATCTTTGGCAAGACCAGTTCCTTCTTGCTCACAGAATCCTAGACACTCTCTGAGAGGGCAGGAATGTGAAACTTTACATGGAAAGCAGACAGAAAAACAGTTAGGAAGGACTCCCCAAAACTACATTTATCTTTCTCCTTACATAGATCACATCACTACAGAATATTCAGGGCATATAGTGAGATGGAAAGACATTAAGATGCTCTTTTTTTAAGATTGCAAGTTCATGGATTAATGAATATCCTACTGAAAACACGTAGCCTTAAGAATGAAATAATCAAAAGCCACTATGAATGAGATACAGTACTCTAGTCTGCTAGACATTTTATTCTGTTTTAGTGTCTGAAAGTAGAGGGACCAAGAAGTACTTAAATCTTATGTCTATACATTTAGGCCTAACTACTTAGGGGAACTGATACTGTTAACTATACACACTCACCAACTAGTGAACGCCTTTCCTCAACAATACCCTCCCTTTTCATTTATCAGCATCCACCCCTAGAAGTATAACTGACAAATATAAACTGTATATATTTAAGGTACAATGTGTTTTAATACATGTGTACATCATAAAATCACCATTACAATAAAGCTAATTGACATCTCTATTACTTCAAGTTACGTTTCTTAAGAACATTTAGAATCCACTCTTAGCAAATTTCAAATATTCCATAGGATATTATTAACTACAGCCACCATGATGTGTATTAGATCCCTAGAACTTACTCATCTTGCATAACTGAAACTTCGTACTCTTTGACTAATACCTCCCCATCTTCCCTACCCTCCTAGGCCACTGCAACCACTATTCGCCTCATATTATCAGTTTTCATAAGCCAAATTTCAGTTTTGAACTACTGCACAGACATCTTTAATATTAAGCACATTCTTCCTGTTTTACTTAACAGGTATCCAAATACTGCATGATGTCTTCTTCTTATGACAAAGTATTTTAGGACACTGGAAAAGATTCTCTGCTTATAAATGAGCAATGGGTTATTTTTTGCTGGTTATTGATCTATCCTATAGAAAAGGGACATCTTTTGGTATTTTCTCAGCAAAGTTGGTCCCATAAATAAATATAAAATCTATTTCTAAGCAGTTTTAAGTACTGATCTACAAACAGAAACATCTTTATTGTGTAAATATTGATTCTTGTTAATTTGAACATTATATATTATGTTAAAAATGCTATCAATTGATGACTGATACCCCAGCATAGGAAAGAAGAAATTCCTTCACTTGAAAAATTCTTTCCCAGTCTTATTACCTCAGGTAGAAAAGCAAATCTAGGCAGACAATGCACAGAAAATGTGACGGAGAATGAAGGAGATGATACTAGAAGGCAGGACTTGTGGGCACTGCAAATTGTGAAGGAATGACCAGTGAAGCGCATTTAGATAAAGAAGGGGGCTTAGATTTTAAAATTCTGCTTTCTCTTCATTCTCAAAGATTTTTTTCCCCCAAGTTTTAAATTTGTCATAAGGTATACATAACACAAAATGTATCATTTTAACCATTTTTAAGTGTCCATTAAGTACATTTATACTGTTGTCAGATCATTAACAAAGGGGAAATGTTTAGCTTTTATTTTCATAGGTCTTACATAAATATTAAGCATGAAATTCAGGGAAAGGTTAGGTTGGGAAAAAAAAATGGGAAAAGAAAACTTTACTCATATCTTCAAAGCTTACTCGGCTCTGAGTAGCTAGAAATTTTCTAATTAAAACTATACTTAGTGCCTTCTATAGTAGGATTTTGGGTGCATGTAAAAAACTAATAAGCCTTTTTCATTTTAAGTAGGCAGAACTTTGCTAATTTCATCCAGCTAAGCTAAAAAGCCCTCTCATAGAAGACCTGTAACATCTTCTAAACCAGTGCTCTTACCTAGAACACTCTCCAATTCTAAGATATAGCTAGAGATTTGTGAGGAAGATTAAAATCTCTGCTTATGGAAACTAACTAGAGGCACACCTGGGGTGGCTCAGTCAGTTAAGCGACTGACCCTTGATTTTGGCTCAGGTCATGATCTCAGAGTTGTGAGAGCAAGAAGCCCCGCAACGGCCTCTGTGTGGGTGTGCTTAGGATTCTCTGTGCTTAGGATTCTGTCTGTCCTGTCTGTCCCTCTCCTCCTCCTCTCTCTTCCTCAAAAAACAAAAACTGAAAAAAAAACCTAGCTAGATACAAAGATCAGATGTCTAATATGAGAGGCAAGACCTTAAAATATAAGCTGGCAAAGACAAAGGTAGAGAATGGTGTGAGAGCTGGTCTTACTGCCCCTCCAGCATGGGCCCTCCCTGGCATTTCATTATTACCTGCTGCTTGAGTTGCTGCACCAGACGATCCTTCTCCCGCTTCAGTGCAGCCACTTCCTCTTGGGTCTTTTTCTTAGAGGATGAAAGCTCCAAAAGGGCTATGTTGGCATCTTTTTCACTAATGGCAGCCAGAAGAGCTTCTTGCCTACAAAATAAAGAAAATTCCAAGACTTTCATTTGTCCTCAAAACAATCCTTTGAAGTTATTATAATCACCCCCATTTTATGGGTGATGAAACCAAGGCTCAGAGAGTTCATATAGCTTGCCCAAGTTCACACTTGAAGTATATGGTGCAGCTAGGAATCCCACTCAGATTTCTCTGACTCTAAATGTCTTTATCATTGTGTTATACTGACATCTTAATAGTTCCTATAGTTAGACTCAGAAAGTAAACAAAATTAATGAATTTTTAAAACTAAGACTAAAACTATCACCCATATACTTTACCCATTTAATTCATTCTTTTCATAAGCATTCTGTACCTGCCAGGCAAATTGAGGCATGACTGAAACTGAAAACACTCTTATGTATAGAGTGTGTAACAAATTGTAAACATTAGGAAATAGGATTTAGAAAATCAGCCATCTGTTCTTGGGGCATTCTAAACATCTACAATTCTCTTTCTCTCATCAATGCAAATTAGTTTCTAGTCGTGGCTTTATTTGGCAAATGTTTGTGGACTTTGAAACAATAACTTGAACCTTACGGATTCCTTGTGGTTTAGCTAACTACTTTTTGGCTCACATCCAGAAGGAAAAGAAGGTGGGATTTAGAAGAGGGGTGAACAGGAGAAATTTACAAAATGATCTGAACAAAGTTGGTCAACAATTAGTCTCCTTGGCAAAAATGCATTCCTCAATAGCTCATCTATTATTTAAGTCATCTGTAAGAATGCAGATTTGATTTACAGGAACTATTTAAGTGGCCTGAGCTTTTGACCTGAGGAAATGCTGAATCTAAGAACCAACTGCCCAAGTTTAACCTTGCTTCTGTCTTTTGTTAAGATAATTATGCCTCAATAGCAGTCATCTGGAAGAGTTTTAGTTTAGCCACAAACTGGAAGACTATTTTTGCATATTCTGACAAGGATTTTCTGTTTTCTGGATGGGTAGGTCTGGAGAACTCTGAACAAGCAGTACCAACAAAGGGAGGATATAGATCAGCTTACATCATGAAAATGAAGATTTGTTTAACCAGTCTCTGCTGTTGGACGGGAAGAAGATTCTCACTGACCCCAGTGTAATTTTCCACTGTCCCTAAACTCTCTATAATTCTAAAAAATGGCAGATGGCTTATCCCATGAAGCTTTAGTCAAAAGCAAAGGGATAACAATAGTCTAAATATATCCACTGACCACTTGAAAAAAATATGTTAAGTGGTGAAATGAGCTTAAAGGTGAAGGAGTTCAAGTTGGTCTCACTATGCACAATTTCCTGCCGATTGCTGTCATCTGTTCCCTTTGGGGAAGCTCAAAGACTGACAAAGTTGGAATGAGAAATGTGTTTTCTCAATAAGGGTGCTGCCGTATTTCTTTGCACTAATAGAATTACACATTTAGCAGCAGGCAAATAACAGAAGATGAATGAAAGATAAATTATCCAATCAGATGAAGTAAGGAGCACTTTTGCAAAATGGAAGATACAAAGGCGATGGGATCTGAGTTCCATTCTGTGCTTAAGGGAAGTATCATAGTAAAAATTATTCTATGTTGGTGAAGAATCTTGACTGAATTCCAAATTCTTTTATAAATGATATGCTTGGCCAGCTACTGTGGTACAGTTAATCTCTGGGGTAAAATGTCACATTCCCATACTGCAATATGATATAACAGGTGACAATTCAGATTCTAAATTTTTAAAATAAAGGATGAAGTACTAGACTCTGAACCAGTGCAATAATGCTTTTTTTACTAAGATATATAATTTTAAGTCTTTTGTTCTTTTTATATAAAATCCAAATAGAAATTATGAGCATTGACAAATACTACAAACTGCACAGAATCAACTCCCCCATACCCATCACTCTCAACCTCTAAAAATATCCTAACTTAACACACCGTCTTTTCCATTTTGAAAGTATACTCTTGATAGTGATTTCTACATATGTATATGCCTAAAAAGGACAATTGATAGTCAAGAGAATAAAATTTTTCATTACACACTGCACATATAAACATATAAACTTGGGGGTAATGTCAGTATTTTTTACGGATATATTAGCTTTTATGTTTTTCTTTTGCTTTTGAAAGAGAGAGAGTATTGTTCTCTTGTGTACAATTTTTGGTAAATTTGAAATGGACAATTATAAGGGAGAGCAATCTCTTAAAAATCTGAAAGACCGTCAAGAATATTAAAGCTAATAAACAGTAACAGCCATCTAATTTTTGGGAATAAGAAAATTGTTGTTCCCACACTACTATTTGATAGAAAAGACTGTATGGTATAGTTGAACTTACGTGGTTAAGTTTCACAGAGAGCATCAAAAGTGTCAAAACTAAAAAATTTTAAAGAATGCCCTGCTTTCCAGAGGGAATGGAATTCAGAGTGAAAAAAAAAAAAAAAAGCAAATTACAAAAAGAATCTTATTTTAGTAGGCACTTAACTCTTAATAAAATTGGTTCTTTGGAAAAAGAAAGGTATTTTCTGATAAAAGTAATATGTATTCATGGAATAAAAACTGGAAGATCCAGAACACTAAAAAGAAGAAAATAAGAATACCAGAAATAGTTCTTTTTAAATCAGAGTCAATGGCTTGAGATGTGGAAGTCACCTATTCTAAGTCTAACATGGCTATTTTAAAGAAAATGAACCTTAATATGAATTAATAACCGACTTTAAGAGCTTTACTAACTGAAGTGTATCTACAGAAAAGGAAGACTTGCTAGTGAAGCACATTCTGACTTCATTTCCCATGAGCCCCTAGGGAGTAATACAAGCACGTATAATATGAAAGGTAATATATGTATGCCACAAGCCTACAGCAAAATAAGAACTGCAATGCTAAACTGCTCTCCTTGTTCTGTTAATGTCTTTTCCTCAGCTAAAAAAAAGAAAAAGAAAAAGAAAATGTATACACAGAACCTTTCGAAGTGATTAGTGGCCCCCTACTGCTTGACTAACATGCCATATGACTGGCATAATGAGTAGGTAGTAGCAGAAATCCAAATTTAAGTCATTAAAGACGCCTTTTCAATCCATCCCTGGTGCTTTAAACTACATAACAGTTGAACCTGCCCTTTGACCTGAAAATTCTAATGGAATCAAGATGTCTCTAAAAGTATTCTACTGTGTCATTTGAGCTTTAAGAAATAGTAAGACCACCTCCTCTGTCCCCATCTCCCTCCCGAGAACATTTAGAAATAGGAAGCAAACATCCAAGGCAAATGGAGCTCAAAATCTTTTCCATAATGCCTGAGTCTTTGAGGACAACACAACATTAGTCTGCTATCACTAGTAAAAAAGAAATATAATCAGTGTTGGATTGACGGTGGTTAACAATTTAAGAGTGAGTCCTGGGGCGCCTGGGTGGCTCAGTGGGTTAAGCCGCTGCCTTCGGCTCAGGTCATGATCTCGGGATCCTGGGATCGAGTCCCACATCGGGCTCTCTGCTCAGCAGGGAGTCTGCTTCCCTCTCTGTCTCTCTGCCTGCCTCTCTATCTACTTGTGATCTCTCTCTGTCAAATAAATAAATAAAATCTTTTAATAAAAAAAATTAAAAAAAAAAAAAGAGTGAGTCCTAAATGTGTGTGTGTGTGTGTGTGTGTGTTTTAAAGATTTTATTTCCTTATTTACTTGAGAGGGAGAGAAAGCACAAGCAGGGAGAGCAGCAGGCAGAGGCAGAGGGAGAAGCAATCTCTCTGCTGAGCAGGGCTTGATCCTAAGACCCTGGGATCATGACCTACACCGAAGGCAGACGCTTAACCAACTGAGCCACCCAGGCATCCCTATGTGAGTGTTTTTCATAGAAATGACAGACAGAAAAGGGGTAAGATTGAAGAGATACCATCAAGATTTATTTTCCCCTCTTCCTCCAACTGGGTATTTCCAAATTGAATGATTACACAATCATGTTTCATAAATTACATAATCCTGAAAACATCAGGAGAGAGCTCAGATGAAAGTAAGAATAAGGTCAGTTGCTTTAGATATATTATGGTCATGGATATGTAAGCATAGTTTAATCAACTTCAATTTTAAAATAAACCTGAAATCTAGATTCTCTTATTGATGCTTCCTTGATTCTGATGCCTCCTTTACTTGTTATTTAACCATTTAACTATCCAGAGTGACTAGTAAACTACCAGGATATCTCTTCCACCTCATTTCCTGGAGAAATCCTTTTGAATATTATTTTCTCTAACTTCACTTGCAGAGAGGTCTCAGAGGGTATGGCAGACACACTACCTTAATTAAGCTCAGTGAAAACCAGCCTGTGGGTGAGCCTACTTGGGCATTCCTGACTGAAATGTCTGATCTTCAAGCCTTGGTCTTATTATCTCTGTTCTAGGTACCCAAAAATATCTTTAATGTAGAATGCCAACACTAAATAAAACTTTTCATCTACCATAATAAGTTTCTTTTTCCATGTTAATTAAATCATTATATTCCTAGATCCACAGGCTAACATCTAAGTAATCTGACTTCTTTGCTCTCCATAACCAACATTCACATTGTTTGTTCTTTGTTTCTAATAGTTTTTAATGAGCCCGGGGCTTTGTATCTGTAAGTTAATTATCATAGTCACTACCATCCTTTTATCATGGGTCTATATCTTTTTTTTAATATTTATTTATTTGACAGAGAGAGAGACAGGAGAGAGAGAGAGAGTGCGAGAGTGCACAAGCAGGGGGCATGGAAGGCAGAAGGAAAGGGAGAAGCAGACTCCTTGCTGAGCAAGGACACCACGCAGGGCTCAATCCCATGACCCTGGGATCATGACCTGGGTGGAAGGCAGGTGCTTTACCGACTGAACCACCCAGATACCCTGGGTCTATATCATTCTTAAGCCCATTCTGATTTCACCATTCTTCTATAATGTCCTACTCTCCCAATTCACTTTCATCTGCTTTCTTACCGCATCAAGAGCTTTGGCTTAGTATTTGACCAGCTACAATTTTCAACCTACTTCTTCATTGTCCTTCAAGGACCCTGTACCACTGAGTTACTGCATGTTTCACTTAGGTTTATGCTATGCTCTCTACCTGAAATGCCTGAAGCTTTCTCTCCTTTAAAACCGGACTCCTTGGGCACCTGGGTGTCTCAGTGGGTTAAGCCTCTGCTTTCGGCTCAGGTCATGATCTCAGGGTCCTGGATCAAGCCCCGCACCAGGCTCCCTGCTCAGCAGGGCGCGTGCTTCCCCTCCTCTCTCTGCCTACTTATGATTTCTCTGTCAAATAAATAAATAAAATCTTTTAAAAAAACCAAACTGACTCCTCACCTGACTAATTTTTGTCTATTCAGTATTTCCTTTCAGTATGTTCACAGTTTAAGTGATATTTATAGACATGCACTCTGTAAATGTCCTCCAATTCTTCTACACATGTGAAGGTCTGCTTCCTCAACTATATTATGTTTATGGTTTACATTTTTAAAATTTTCTTTTAAGGTTTCTATGAGTTTATTTGTCTTTCAATTTATTAGCTATTCTAAAAATATTTTAAAATTTTTTTATTGTGGTAAAATACATATAACATAAAGTTTACCATTTTAACCATTTTTAAGTTGTACATTCAGTAGTGTTAAGTACATTCATACTGTTGTGTAACGAATCTCCAGATAACCAATCTCTTTATCTCTCAAAACTCAAACTGTACCTAATAAACTGTACCTAATAAACTCCCCATTCCCCATCCCCAACCCTTGGCAACTGCCATTTACTTTCTGTCTCTATGAATCTGATTATTCTAGGAACCTCATATAAAGGGAATCACACAGTATTTGTCTTACTGTGTCTGGCTTACGTCATTTAACATATTGTCTTCAAGGTTCATCTGTGTGGTAGCATGTGTCAGAATTTCCTTCCTTTTCAAGGCTGAAAAATTTCCATTGTATATATACACCACACTGTTTATCCATTCATCAGCTGATGGACATTTGGGTTGCTTCCACCTTTGCCTATTGTGAATAATACCCCATCTTTAATTTTTAAAATATACTATTTTCCTCCTAGAGTCTAAATGCATGGCTTTGCACACCAGAAGCTTACAAATATTAATTTTCTGCATTGCATGTCCCTAAACCATTTACAATTTTTCTTTTATTTGGTATGAGTTACTCTCTGTACTCTATATACTCTGATATTATTTTCTAGTCTTCCTTTGTGCCTAAAGCCTTTGCTTCAAAATAGCTGGAATATAAGCTCCATAAGCTCCAAGAAAGCAAGATCTTCATCTGTTTTGTTCACTAATGTACCCCAAGTGCAAGAACAGTTCCTAGAATGGAGTAGGCACTTCACAAATTTATCTTGAACCAACAGCTCCTCCATTTCTGTTTCCATTTCTATCCAATTTGGTGGCTTGGTTATGTATTCCCTTATTGAAGCTATTCCCTTATTTCACTTTAAAGTTTTTGTTTGTTTTTGTTTTGTTTTGTCCAGTAGCATGGCAGGCTAGTGAGCAGAGAGTGGGAAAATTTGAAAATATGAAGAAAACCAAGACTGGAAAAGAGACCACAAACTTTGGCTAATTTATCTTTCACTTAAAGAAAAGAGTTTTGTTTTTTCTCTAAGAAGACAGATGACAACTGGAGTCATAGGTTCAATTCTAGATGTTATAATTTAAGCGACAGTGTCCAAGTAGAGGGTATCCAAAGGAAGGTGGCAGGATGGGGTTATAAAGGGCATGTTAATCCAAAAAGATTTATCCATATAACATGATTGCTGTCAGAATAGCAGAAGTAAGATATTAAATCTGTGGTCCTCTAGAGGACACAAATGGCACTAAAGGGGGGAAAGTCACAAAGAGATTTCATCTAATGAAACATCTAATGTATTAACTTGTGTTAATAAGTAGAATTGGAAACCTAAAAAGTGGTAGGGCTTTCCATGACTGGGCGTTTAAAGAGGTTATCAGAGATACTGTATAAATGGTGTTGTTTTGAATTAGTCTATCCTCTTTAACTGTAATATTTCAATAAAACGAATGAGATGAGACAATAAATTATAAGTGCCAATAAACTGCATGGACAATAGATGCTCATGTCATACAGTGGACAAAGAAATCACCTTAGTTGGAAGACTTGGAACCTGAGAAGGACCTGTTTTGCCAGAGATAGTGAGAAAGAGAAAGTGGCAAGTGTAAAAGCACAGGCATGTGGGAGGACACACTGCATAGCTGGATTCACGGGTCTCCATGGGCAAAGAGAAACTGAAAAGGTGGCTTTGGATCAGAGTAGAGATGGTGTGGAATAGTAGTAAGGAATAAACTTAAGATTATGAAATCCTTGAGGATTCTGACACAAACTTGACAAGTAGGGGTTACTCAAAATGTTGAATTAAGAATGATTTGATTTTGATAATATGGTAGCATCAAAAGTTCTAGAAAAGTAAAGCAAGGGTTTAGAAAAGACTGATTTAGAGGCAAAAGGGGAGACTGAACGATTCTCAAAGCAGAAGGTCAGGATGTTACTGCTGGAGATGTATTATGAATAAAACTCTTACATTACAAAAATTATTTTTAAGGAATGAAGAATAAAATGATGCTATCTGAATTGCAGATTCAAGAGTCAAAGGTGGGACTATGATAAATTGCTATATATTTCAATGAATAAGAAATATAAAATACATCACATTTATGTTTTGATGCTGGAAAGTAACTTTTTTTTTTTAAGATTTTATTTATTTATGAGACAGAGAGTACAAGCCTGTACATGCGAGCTGAGGGAGGAACAAGGCTCGACGCTGTACTTGATCTCAGGACCTGAGATCATGATATGAGCAGAAACCAAGAGTCAGATACTTAACCCCCTGAGCCACCCAGGTATCCTTGGAAAACAACTTTCAAATGTCACCAAATACACACTATCTCAGGGCATTTGATCCAATAAGGCATGCTGGGGTCCTGCCTCATATAACCTTCCTGTAGCAAGGCCTTTGCCCAGAATAATTTGGAATCTTCTCTTGTTTTATGTCTATCTCCTGAAATCAGGGAAGAAAAGTGATTTATAATTAAGAAATACACTGACATAAAAATGGGTAAAGAAGTTATCCCAATATGGACTGATTTATTTTTCAGAAGTCCTTGAAAAGAATCAAAGTTAACACAATAAAATCAGTTGGTAGTTATACCTCAGTAAGTGAAGCTGATTAAACAAAATTTTGCATGGAAAACCTGTGTTCATTTTTCTCATTTTTTTCTGAACTATGAGCGTTTTGGTATTCCCAAACCAGCAGAGCTTATGACACATTTGGAAGATATAGGTCTACTATGATATTGATACTTCTGTTAAAAAGTTTCTGCCTATTTCTCAGACTGGCAAAGTTGATGTTCATATCTATATTTGTTAGAAAAAACAGAAACTTGTATCTTTTCTATCTGTTTAAAAAAAAATTAATTGCAACCTAATCCACAAAGAGACAGAAAGCAAATCCGTGGCTGCCAGGGATTGGAACAGGAGCTTCAGAAAGGCTGGTCAGAGAAGCAAGAGAACTTTCTGGAAATGTATTATAGTTTGACTACGGTGGGTGTAACACAGTGTCTACACTTGTCAAAACTCAACACATTATATCCTTAACATGTATATATTTTATTGTAACAATACTATAACCGAATAATTTTCAAAATCATAAATTTTCTGAATGAGGAATATTACACAGCAAACATGACAACAATAAGTACAATGCATTTTTATTACAGTAAAATATATGTAACATCAAATTTACTATTTTAATCACTTTTTAGTGTATGATTCTGTAGCACTATATACTGACAATGTCGTGCAACCAACAAAATCATGATCCTTTTCTAGAACTTGTTTGTTTTCTCCAACTAAAACTCTGTACCCATAAAACACTAACTAGCCTTTCCCTCCACCCCCGGTCCAGGGCAACCACTATTTTACCTTCCATCTCTATTAATTTTTAACTACCCTAGTTCCCTTATAAGTAGAACCATATAGTATTTGTCCTTTTGTATCTGGCTTATTTCACTTAGCATAGTGTCTTAAAATACAATGTATTTTTATTCTTCCAAATTTAAGTGACCTTTAAGATAAAACATACACTGTAAGTATTTTTCCTAAATAGTTTCCTTCTTTCAAACTCTTTCCCTTTACTACTGTTTTCTAAAACAGAAAATTACATCTCTAAAAACTATGCCTTTTATTTAGTTATAGTGGGACAAGGAAGTGGTGGTGGGAAGAGCCAAGATTAGATGAACTGAGCAGAAGAGGAAAGGTCTGAGGAGGAAGTACTGACAGGACTTAGTGAATAACACTGGCCTCCTTGGGGTCCCGATGCTCTCCCTTATTAAGTCTAGTTCAAAAGTATAATATAGAGGGGTGCCTGGGTGGCTCAGTGGGTTAAGCCTCTGCTTTCGGCTCAGGTCATGATCTCAGGGACCTGGGATTGAGTCCCACACCGGGCTCTCTGCTCAGCGGGAAGCCTGCTTTCCCCCCTCTTTCTCTGCCTAACTCTCGGCCTACTTGTGATCTCTCTCTCTCTGTCAAATAAATAAATAACATCTTAAAAAAAAAGAGTATAATATAGAAACATGGCTTCAGTGCCACTAGACTGCACATAACTTAGAATTTCTGCAGTTTGTTTTCTTTTGGCATTAAATATCATTTACAGTGATACTGAATATCTCTTTAAGAAAGTGAGGGTGATATTTATTAGAGTTCTAATATTTGTTAAACTTGATGTAAATATTTGATTATAAAAAAGCTTGTCCAATTTTCTCTAGAGCTATATGAGATAATAACACTTAAATACTAGCAACAGAATAAAGCAATCTTGCGATAAAAAGTCTAAAATAAAGAACCTCATGCAAAAATAAATGGTTTACTTTTTTTTTTTTTAATATATTTTTTTATTTATTTGACAGAGAAATCACAACTAGGCAGAGAGGCAGGCAGAGAGGCAGGCAGTGAGAGAGGAGGAAGCAGGCTCCCCGCGGAGCAGAGAGCCCGATGTGGGGCTCGATCCCAGGACCCTGGGATCATGACCTGAGCCGAAGGCAGAGGCTTTAACCCACTGACCCACCCAGGCGCCCCTAAATGGTTTACTTTTAAGAAACAATGGAATCCAGCTCCTTTTCCAAGAATATTTTAAGTAAAATTAGCTTCCCTGACTGTAGATAAGGTCCCAATAAAGTCTGGACATTCTTTCTACTCTTTATTCCCATGTTTCATACAAAGAGTCAGCTGTCAGTTTCATCCTTCACTGGGCTGACTAGCTGACAATAAGCAAAAAGCTTTAAAAAACTACACTTCAACTCTATGGATAATCATAGTTTTACAAATGATGCATTATGTGGTCCAATGTTCCAGAGTTTTGCTTGTTTGAAGACACTTTTATAAAACCAATTTCATGGGAGATTTTCACTCCATATTCATTCTGTGGAATGTTTAGATCTAGGTCTTGCTTATAGTGCTCAAGATTAAGAAGGCAGCAGGGATCTGGTATTTAAGTACAGTACCAAGCTTCCCTAAAGAGAAAGTGAGGTTGTAATGCAAAACTCACTGAAACATAGATTTCCATAAATTCTTGATTAGTTTAATACAGACAACTTTTTTTTTAGGCTAGAGACTAAAGCAGCATCACCTCAATTTAATGGGTCTGCCTTTGAATATCTTCCACTCCCCTGAGCCCATCTTTTAAAGTCTGCAAGTACCTTTCTCAATAAAACCTTTTCAAGCTTCTTTATTTCTGACATCTTTCACTTATCTAATCACAAAGAACTTTATCACCTATACCATATATATTATTTTGGAAGAGACATTACTGGTAAGCTGAGGAGGGTTATTTACTTATTTATGTATAAACAATTTTGTCACAGCAAGGGAGCGCGCATGCTTGTGCATGTACCGGCAGGGGTGTGGCAGGCAGAGGGAGAAGCAGGCTCCCTGCTGAGCAAGGAGCCTGATCCGGGACTCCATCCCAGGACCCTGGGATCACGAACCAAGCTGAAGGCAGACACTTAACAGACTGAGCCACCTAGGCGTTCCTGAGGAGGATTTTTTAAAAAAGGGAATTCTGAGGGGTAACTGGGTGGCTCAGTCAGTTAAGCATCTGACTCTTGAATCTGGCTCAGTCATGATCAGGGTCCTGGGACTGAGCCCCGAGTTGGGCTCCCTGCTCAGAAGGGGGTCTACTTGAGGATTCTCTACCTCTCCCTCTCCTCAATCGAGATCTCCCTCTCTAAAATAAATAAATAAATATTTTTTAAAAAGGAAATTTTGCACATATTTAAATCCTGATTATTCAAGTAGGATGTAAGTTTCCTGAGTATAGAGACCATGTCTTAATTACACTACATCCTCCATATAGATATATCTACCTATCTATACACTATATACACTATATTCTACACACACACACACACACACACACATGTAAATTAGAGCCAACTATTCAAAACTAAACTAGTCCAGAACTAAAAATACTTTTTGGTTGACTGTCTCTGAACCAATGGTAGGAAAGCCCATTTACGCAAACATTAGAGAAAAGAAAATGATAAATGATTAATTATAGCATTATCTATCCTATATGCAACAAGGTAGACCTTTCAACAATCAAATAAATAAATTTTCCTCAATAATTACACAATTATGGGATCACAGAAAGCAAATAATTCTTTGCATAAGAGCTCATCCAGAGTCACTGCTATGTTTACGTTTCTTTATGCTGATCTTTTGAAGATAAACCTTTCTTGAGGAAGTCCTAGTACATTAAAGGTGCATACTGCCCTACAGAAAACAGCATCCCTTTCTGACTCTAGTAAGAAACATCTACATAAAAACTGAATAGGATTGTAGAAGGAAAGCATGGTATGATTTCTAAGGAAGAAGATACTTTTGCATAAAGCCAAATCACTTAAGATTTCTGAACGAGAGGCTTTTGACTCAAGCTACTCTGCAATTTAATAACTTAATGATTCTTCAAAGGGGAAAAATTAATTTTAGTTTGTCAAACACATAAGAAATTTATATTCGATAACTGGCCTAACAAACAGGAAAGGCATCTTTTTTTTTTTTTTTTAAAGATTTATTTTTTTGACAGATAGAGATTACAAGTAGGCAGAGAGGCAGGCAGAGAGAGAGAGAGGAGGAAGCAGGCTCCCCGCCAAGCAGAGAGCCCAATGCGGGGCTCGATCCCAGGACCCTGGGATCATGACCTGAGCCGAAGGCAGAGGCTTTAACCCACTGAGCCACCCAGGCGCCCCCAGGAAAGGCATCTTTAAGAAAATGCATACAGTAAAATGAAAAGAATAGGGGAGAAAATGTTTTAGTTACTACACACTAATTACAGATATTCTATTTTTTAAAAAACTAAAAAAAATATTTTTTAGTCATCTCCATACTCGACACAGGGTTCGAACTCATGACTCTGAACTCCTGAAAATTCATAGAGTGAAGTTATAATACCACAGTCTGGGCTATTACATGAAAGAGACACAAATCTATATGCAGTTTACCCTGCTATTTTTGTCAAAGCAGGAAAATATAAATCCTAAATTAGTTTTAATAGAATGTTTTAAATCTCCTTAGCATTTTGCATACATGAAGTAAAATACATGAAAAGTCTATAGTAAAAAGTCTACTAAAATAGACAATATAACTGTAATCTAAAAATTAGAAGAGAAATTAAGGATCAGAATTAGTCTCAGAATACATTACTTAAAAAGATTTTACCCACTTATTTAAGAGAGAGAGAGTGAGCATGAGAGAGAGAGAGCATGAGTGGGGAGGGGCAAAGAGAGAGGGCAGAAGGAGGCTCCCTGATGAGTACAAAGCACGATGTGGGGCTCGATCCTGGGACTCTAGGACTCCTGAGCCTAAAGCAGATGCTTAACCAACTGAGCCGCCCAGACGCTGCAAATACATTTTTTTTTTTTTTTTAAGAGAGGAGAGAGAGAAGGAGGGGGAGGTACAGAAGAAGAAAGTGAGAGAGAATCTTAAGCACACTCTGGTTCAGATCTTGATCTCAGCTGAAATCAAGAGTTGGATGCTTAACTGACTGAGTCACCCAGGCATCCTCAGAATACATTAAAAAAAAAAAAAGAAGCTATAAAGAAAGGATTACTTTGTTAAGATAATATCTACTTATTGATGTGTCACTTTACTTATTGGTTAAAATAAGATCCACTAAAATTTTACAGGATCCATATTAATTTGTAAAATAATGGTATAAAATACCTACCTTTAAAAGAAATCTAGAACTATAGTCAACTACCAAATTGTATATAAAATGCATCTATGCATTCTAATTAGAGGGTTCTAATTAGATGATGTGTTCATCATTCTAATGATCAAGTATTTTTTGTGACACCCAGATATATGGACTCTAAAAGTCCCTTCAATGTATTATGCAGGGAACTATAATTTATAATGAAACATCTTATCAGAAAGGAAAAGAATATCATTTGGTAAGAGCCTCAGACTGTTTTCTATATAGTCACAGTTAATTAGAGTAAGTTGTCTCTATCTCTGGTTCAGTGTAGAAGTGATTTCTGATTCTACCTAATGCCTAGCTATTTCCAGACAGAACTCATAAAAAAAAAAACAAAACGTGTTTTATTTGATCTAAAATGACTGTTCAGACCCTCTCCATACTATAATTATTTTATTCTTAAAAGAAAAAAAAAGCCTCCATTGGCCTTACTTTCCCCTAAACTGCTATGCCTTCTCTTTTGCCCTCCTGGTCAAAATTTATTTTATTTTATTTATTTTTTAAAATTTTTTAAAATTTAAATTCGATTAATTAACATGTAGTATATTACTAGTTGCAAAGGTAGAAGTCAGTGATTCACCAGTCTTACATAATATTCAGGGCTCATTACATCATGTGCCCTCCTTAATGTCCATCACCCAGCTACCCCATCTCCTCACTCCCCTTTCTTCCAGCAACCCTCAGTTTGTTTCCTATGATTAAGAGTCTCCTATGGTTTGTCTCCCTTTCTGGTTTCAATGTGTTTTATTTTTTCCTCTCTTCTCCTATGATCCTGTTTTGTTTCTTAAATTCCACATATGAGTGAAACCATATGTAATTGTCTTTCTCTGATTGGCTTATTTCACTTAGCATAATACCCTCTAGTTCCATCCACATCACTGCAACTGGCAAGATTTCATTCCTTTTGATGGCTGAGTAGTATTCCACTGTATCCACATACGGTATCTTCTTTATCCATTCATCTGTCAATGGACACACTTGGTCAAAATTTTAAAAACTCCAATAGACTTCTAACTAAAATGTTGGATTTCTTATTTCAAGATGACAGAACAAAAACCTCAGCTCCCTTCTACTTTAGGAAAATCATTCTCAAATATCAAGAGAAGAAAAAACAGAAACAAACCCAATCTTTGTTGATACAGTAAGATTTATGTTATGGCAAATGCTAATATAAAGAGAAAATGGATAAGAAAATTCTTAGCACAGGAAAACCAATCCAAAGTGTCTGCTGAGGGAAACAGCTTTGAGAGGGAAGTAGATTTACCTACCCAAGAAGAGCTCAAGAATGATTAGGTCAATAGCTATAGAAAGTAGTATAACTTACAATAACATATCAGAATTACCTTACAGTGGTTCTCAAATATAAAATAAATTATTAAAAATGGAAGTCTGTGCTCTACTGTGACCTACTATATTTGAATTTCAGAGGATGGGCATCTATAACTTTTAAGAAGCAGTCCAGGTAATTTGAGATCCATTACTTTACAGAGGAACTAATTTAAAAGACCAAACAGTAAGGTATTATAGGTATCTCCAATTCCCCACCTCCTTGCCAAGACTGAGTTTTCATTTAGGATTTACATTTACTGTTTGCAATTCAAAAAAAAAACATAGAAAATCTTCCAATTCTACAGTGAAAATGACCAGTTTTTTTAAACTCTTAAATTCTGATACTGTAGAAACTAACAATATTGACCATTACTGGACTTAGAAATCTAACACGAAGAGAGGACTTCTGTTCTACCCAACAGACTTGTTTGAGAAAAGGTTTAGTTGAACACCTCATAATGCATTCATACGTAAATTTCCTCCTTTCTTTATGGCAAGGGCCATCACAAGACAGATAGGTGAACTTAGGATCTTCTGCTTTCTAAATCTCTGCCTTTAAAAATAGCAGGCAGCCAAGGGAGTTTTGTTGGGGATTATTCAAATCCTATCAATCCCTAGTGAATTATGTTCTTAAACCCACTGATTTCTTTTGGAGGTGGGGGGTGGAGAGACAGCTTAGGCTGAGCCTCAAGAGATGAAGCTAAGTGATGGGTTCACGGTAACATCTGGGGATGATGTGTACAAAATGATTTATACTGGTCTTTTCTTTCACTTTGTCTTTACTATTTCATAATAGTATGTCTGTTCTGCCTCAAGTTTAATAGCATAATATGAACAGAACATTTCAGGATACAAACTCCCCTTATAAAGACATAGTCCCTTCAAAATAAGGCACACCTGTTGTTCTTCTACTCAAACTTTTGGGTTTTACCATTTATTGTGTCTTCTTAAGGAAGTCTCTATTTCCAAAGGAAAATAAAGTCTTATGTTGTTTCTCAGAATTCAAACTCAAGAATACCCCCATTTATTTAGTTGTCTGTTTTAAGAATTATTGAATGCTTTAAGCAATTAATCCCTGCACTTTGTCACTGTCCCACTGTTTAGTTAACCTTTTCCAGTCATAGATGGATAACATGTTCATACCAGCTGTCCACACTGTGCTACCGTGGAGGCCAGCTTCCCTGTTTTTAAAGCTTCCATTGCATTCCAAGTCTGTTTGCTATGACACTTGTTAGAAGAATGCCTTGGTATCATGGTACTCATTTCTCTATCTTGCAGCATAATCAACAGCTAAGTGTGTCCTGATTTTTAAAAAAAAAATCCTACATTATACAGAACATGTAATGTTTGAATTGGTTGGTACACTGCCTGGAAAATAAGTGGGTAATGTTCCAATGACTAAACATCCATAATATTCTTTAGGCTATATATGATACATATAAAATCTGTAGGGATATATATGAGTAACTGTGGGGAGTGATGAGAGGGAACTAGAGATACTGGGGTTGCTGAGATCTTGAAGGTCACCAAAAGCACTTGGTGGCCAAAATAGATGAAAACAAATTCAGTAATTTATTACCTTCCTCTGTTAATGATTCAACAATTCTATTGCCCATCTACTGTCAATTTGTTGGCAAAAATTATAAGAACAACTCCTCTCCTACACAGCTTTGGAATGAAACATCTGGTAGGGAAATTCTATAGGAATGGGTAACAAGCTGTGCTTGTATTTGGCAGATGAATTATTATTGTTGCCAGCTTGGATGATTCCACCTTCTCTGCATCTTTTCCTAGATTCTGCTAATTACAAAATGCCAAACACAACTTGGGAAGCATGGTTATTACACCTAGTTTTTCTTATATATATAAGGGGCACATGGTTATGGTAGGCATAAAAACAATGGGAAATGCAGAATCTTCTGGTGTTTTGTTTTTTTTTTTTCTTCTGAAGTTTCTCTGCATAGCAGTGGTATTATTTCTAATAGGGAAAGTATGCTCAAAACTAGTAAAGCAATAACCATCACAGCCTACTAAGTCACATGTTTACTTCCCAAAGATACAGGAAAATGACAATTGAAAATATTATTTCAAAACAAGTTTTAGAATTTTACTGCATGTAAATTAAAATTTAAAAATATCTTTTAGGGGTGCTTGGCTGGCTCAGTCAGTGGAGCATGTGACTCTTGATCTTGGGGTTGTAAGTTTGAGCCCTACATGGGGTACAGAGATTACTTTAAAACTCTTAAACTTTGCTTGGTACTTTAAAAAGAGTAGTAAAATGAAAGACCCACAGCAAATATCATCCTCAATGGGAAAAAGCTTGCAGCCTTCCCGTTGAGATCAGGAACACGACAAGGATGCCCACTCTCACCACTCTTGTTCAACATAGTATTAGAAGTCCTAGCAACGGCAATCAGACAACAAAGAGAAATAAAAGGTATCCAAACTGGCAACGAAGAAGTCAAACTCTTTCTCTTCACAGACGACATGATCCTTTATATGGAAAACCCCAAAGACTCCACCCCCAAACTACTAGAACTCATACAGCAATTCAGTAACGTGGCAGGATACAAAGTCAGTGTACAGAAATCAGTGGCTTTCTTACACACTAACAATGAAAATACAGAAAGGGAAATTAGAGAATCGATTCCATTTACTATAGCACCAAGAACCATAAGATACCTGGGACTAAACCTAACCAAAGAGGTAAAGGATCTGTACTCGAGGAACTACAGAACACTCATGAAAGAAATTGAAGAAGACACAAAAAGTTGGAAGGCCATTCCATGCTCTTGGATCAGAAGAATAAACATTGTTAAAATGTCTACACTGCCTAGAGCAATCTATACTTTTAATGCCATTCCGATCAAAATTCCACCGGTATTTTTCAAAGAGCTGGAGCAAATAATCCTAAAATTTGTATGGAATCAGAAGAGACCCCAAATTGCTAAGGAAATGTTAAAAAACAAAAACAAAACTGGCGGCATCACGTTACCTGATTTCAAGCTTTACTACAAAGCTGTGATCACCAAGACAGCGTGGTACTGGCATAAAAACAGACACATAGACCAGTGGAACAGAGTAGAGAGCCCAGATATGGACCCTCAACTCTATGGTCAAATAATCTTCGACAAAACAGGAAAAAATATACAATGGAAAAAAAGACAGTCTCTTCAATAAATGGTGCTGGGAAAACTGGACAGCGATATGTAGAAGAATAAAACTCGACCATTCTCTTACACCGTACACAAAGATAAATTCGAAATGGATAAAAGACCTCAACGTGAGACAGGAATCCATCAGAATCCTAGAGGAGAGAACACAGGCAGTAACCTCTTCGATATCAGCCACAGCAACTTCTTTCAAGATATGTCTCCAAAGGCAAGGGAAACAAAAGCGAAAATGAACTTTTGGGACTTCATCAAGATCAAAAGCTTCTGCACAGCAAAGGAAACAGTCAACAAAACAAAAAGGAAACCCACGGAATGGGAGAAGATATTTGCAAATGACAGTACAGACAAAAGGTTGATATCCAGGATCTATAAAGAACACCTAAAAAAAAAAAAAAAAAAAAAAAAAAAGAACTCCTCCAACTCAACACACACAAAATAGATAATCATATCAAAAAATGGGCAGAAGATATGAACAGACACTTCTCCAATGAAGACATACAAATGGCTATCAGACACATGAAAAAATACTCATCATCACTAGCCATCAGGGAGATTCAAATTAAAACCACATTGAGATATCACCTTACACCAGTCAGAATGGCCAAAATTAGCAAGACAGGAAACAACGTGTGTTGGAGAGGATGTGGAGAAAGGGGAACCCTCTTACACTGTTGGTGGGAAGGCAAGTTGGTGCAGCCACTCTGGAGAACAGTGTGGAGATTCCTCAAGAAATTAAAAATAGAGCTTCCCTATGACCCTGCAATTGCACTGCTGGGTATTTACCCCAAAGATACAGATGGAGTGAAAAGAAGAGCCATCTGTACCCCAATGTTTATAGCAGCAATGGCCATGGTCGCCAAACTGTGGAAAGAACCAAGATGCCCTTCAACGGACGAATGGATAAGGAAGATGTGGTCCATATACAGGATGGAGTACTATGCCTCCATCAGAAAGGATGAATACCCAACTTTTGTAGCAACATGGACGGGACTGGAAGAGATTATGCTGAGTGAAATAAGTCAAGCAGAGAGAGTCAAGAATCATATGGTTTCACTTATTTGTGGAGCATAACAAATAACATGGAGGACATGGGGAGATGGAGAGGAGAAGGGAGTTGAGGGAAATTGGAAGGGGAGATGAACCATGAGAGACTATGTACTCTGAAAAACAACCTGAGGGTTTTGAAGGGGGGAGGTTGAGGAACCAGGTGGTGGGTAATAGGGAGGGCACGTATTGCATGGAGCACTGGTGTGGGTGCAAAAACAATGAATACCGTTATGCTGAAAATAAATAAATAAATAAATAAATACCCTAAAAATAAAAAAAAAAATTTAAAAAAAAGAGTAGTAAATATTTTAAAACTAGAGAAAATGATAACTATTACTGATTACATTTTGTTTATGGCCTCTGGATTTCTTCCTCCTCAACTGAATATTTTCTCTCTTAGAGCACCTCTGTTTGTCTTACTTTATAGCACCGTACATGTTTTCCCCATTTCTGAAAGCCAACTGAGGGCATGAACCTTATCAAGTCTACCTTCGAGTCAGCCAATGTGACTCAGCCTTCAGAGCCTTCCTTCCAGGGGCAATTCAATTTTCCAAGGCGCATTCTCTCTCTGACCAGTTAGCTCACCTGATAAGAGGAGTAACAAAGGCAAGATACTTTCTGTTACTTCCAGTCTCTTCCACAGCTCAAAATTTCACCTTTAGCACATACAGTTATTCTCTAGGTCAACACTTCTCAAAAGTGTATTCCACAGAAGTATGGACAGATACTAACATATGTCCCATGAAAAAAAGATTTCCATGGTCAAATAAATAGGAGGAACACTGGGCTAATCTAATACCCCACTGATAACAGAACTCACAAGAGCTTTGTATGGTATAGATGACACATCTGTAATAGGATGTTATATTTTAAAGCAGGGGTAGCCAAACCACTGCCCACAGGCCAACCCTGACTAACCACCTGCTGATATAGAGCCTGCAGGTAAGGAATGGCTTTTACATTTTTAAGTGGTTGAAAAAAATTTTTTTGGTGACATAATATAACATATATATAAGATACACAGTTTATATTCTAATATATAAAAATATAGTATTTTATGAAAATGATTTGAAATGCAAATTTCAATGTCCATAAACAAAATATGAATGAGGCAAAACATACTCATTTGTTAATGTATTTTCTATGATTACTTTAGCATGGCAAGAGAAAATGTGAGTGGTTATGACAGACCCCAAACTGTCCCCAAAGCTCAACATATTTACTATCTGGCTCTTCAGAGAAAAAGTTTGGCAATCCTTTTATAAATTATTTCCCAAACTTAGTTGACTATGGAACCCTACTTCCTCAGTTTTCTGGAGAATACCAATTAATACCTGGAAGCATACTAATATTCCAAGAAAACAGTTTGGAAAGTGATGACTTAACCAGAAGCCAATGGATCTTGAAAGAATGAATAAAAGAGTATGAATGGGAAAAAAATTCACCACAATCAACACTGCCAACATGATTACTACAGAGTCGGCTACTATTAAGCATTTTATGTGGATTAAGTAATTTAATCCTTACAAAAACCCTATGAATTTGAGAAAGGACGTATCTAGTAGGCAGTTGTACTGATGGGCCCGGAGCCAGATCCTGAATTAAAGATGGATGTGGAAATGATCAGCAGAGAAGGTAGCTGAAATAACAGGAGTGCAAGAAACCACCAAGATCAGAAGAGAGGCACATAGCACTCGCAGAATGAAAGTCTGTAAAGAATTGAGGGGGGGGACAGTCTTAGCAACAGAAGAAAACAAGGAGGCAGTGGTATCTTAAAAGCCAAAGAAATAAGTTTCAAGAAACAAGCAAAGATCAAATACTTTAAAGTGTTTATAGACAAAGTCAAAACTAAGACTACAAAATTTCCATTTGATTTAGCTTTTAGAATGTTTCTAGTTACTGCGGAAAGCACCTTTAGGGCTGGTAGCAGAAGCCATACTGAAAAAGCTGAGGAGTACACACACACACACACACAGACACACACAGACACAGACACACACACACACACACACACATAATACTCAGCCACAAAAAAAGAGTGAAATTTTGTATTCTGCCACACAGATGTACTTTGAAAATATTATGCTAAATGAAATAAGTCGCACAGAGAAAGACAAATAAAAGATTTTCAGCCATATGTAGAATCTAAAAAATCAAAACAAATGAACAAACAAAACAAAATATAGAAAAACTCATATAGAGAGAACAGATTGGTGGTTACAGAGGGGAAGAAGGCTGATAGGTGGGCAAAATGAGTGAAGGGATCAATTTTACGTATATATGTATGTGTGTGTGTACACAGACAGACACATACACAATATTTTCTTTATCCATTAATCCATCCAGTACATCAAGTAACATTTAGATTGTTATCATTTTTTGTTTACTGTAAATGATGATACAATAAACACATCTCTTTTTGGTGTATCTTTCAAATCGGCATTTATGAATTCTTTAAATAAGTACCCAGAGGAGGAAGAACTGGTTCATATGGCAGTTCTATTTTCAATTTTTGGATTAAACTCTATACTCTTTTCTCTGCTGGCTGTACCAATTTTATATTCCCACAAAGTATATGAGAGATCCCTTTTCTCCACATCTTCTTCAACGCTTGTTATCTCTAGTCTTTTTGATAACAGAGATAATAGCCATTCTAACTGGTATGAGGTAATACTGCATTACAGCTTTAATTTGCATTTCCCTAATCTTTAGTGATGTTAAGCAACTTTTCATGTCCCTGTTGGTCATCTCTCTGTCTTTTTTGGAAAAATGTCTTTTCAGAACCTCTGTTCATTTTTATTTGGGTTGTTTTTTGTTGCTGTTGTGATATGTTGTAGGAGTTCTTTACGTATTTTGGATTTTAATCCCGTGTTGGGTATATGGTTTGCAAAAATCCTTTCCCATTCAGTAGGTTTCCCGTTTGTTTTAATGATGGTTTCTTTCACTGTTTAGCTTTTAAGTTTGATATAATCCCATTTATTTATTTTTGGTTCTGTTTACCTTGCCTCTGGGGTCAGAGCCACAGAAATATCACTGAGACCAATATCAACATTTATCACCTATGTTTTATTTCAGGCATTTTATGCTTTCAGGTCTAACATTCAAGCCTTTAATTCATTTTGATCTAAGTTTTGTGTACAGTGTAAGACAGTGGTCTAGTTTCACTCTTTTGCATGTGGCTGTCCAGTTTAAACAAAGTTTTTATTGAAAAGACTATCCTTTCTCCATTGCATGTTCTTGGCTCCTTTCATGTAAATTAGTTGTCTGTGTATGTGTGAGTTTAGTTCTGGGATCTCAATTCTATTCCACTGATTTGTGTATTTGTTTTTATGCCCAATACCACATTGTTTTGATTACCATAGCTCTGTAGTAGAGTTTGAAGCCAGGGAGTATGATTTCTTTAGCTTTGCTACTCTTTCTCAATATTGCTTTGGTTATTCAGGATTTTTTGTTTCCATAAAAGTTTTAGAATTGTGAAAAACACATTTGGAATTTAGATAGGGATTGCACTGAATCCACAGATTCCTTTCGGTTATATGGACATTTAACAATATTAATTCCTGAAATCCATGAGCATGGAATATCTTTCCATTATTTGTGTCTCCTTCAATTTCTTTCATGAGTGTCTAATAGTTTTCATTGTACAGGTCTTTCACCTCCTTGGTTAATTTTTCCTTGGGTATTGCATTCTTCTTGATGTAAATATAAATGGGATTGTTTTCCTAATTTCTCCTTCTGATAATTCTTTATTACTATATAGAAATGCCACTGATTTCTGTATGATGATTTTGTATATTGCTATTTTGCTCAATTTATTTATTGGTTTTTAAAGTTTTTTGGTAGAGTCTTTTTAATATATAATATCATGTCATCTCCAAATAATTACAGTTTTACTTTTACGATTTGGATGCCTTTTATTTATTTTCTATTTATTTATTTATTTTAAAGTTTATTTTATTTTTTTTAAAGATTTTATTTATTTGAGAGACGGAGATCACAAGTAGGCAGAGAATCAGGAGGAAGCAGGCTCCCTGCTGAGCAGAGAGCCTGATGTGGGGCTCAATCCCAGGACCCTGGGATCATGACCTGAGCCAAAGACAAAGGCTTTAAACCCCTGAGCCACCCAGGCGCCCCTCTATTTTTTAATTTTTTTTTAGAAGATTTTATCTGAGAGAGGGAGTGTGAGTAAGAGAGAGAAGGAGTGGGGAGGGACAGAGGCAGAAGCAGACTCCCCAAGTCTTTTTAGGACTCTGGGATCATAAGCCAGGTCAAAGACAGTTGCTTACCCAACTGAGCCACCCAGGCACCCCACTTTTATTTCTTTTTTTTGGTTAACTGATAATAGCTAGGACTTCCAATACTATTTTGAATACAAGTGGTAAGAGTGGACATTGTTGTCTTGTTCCAGATCTGAGAAGAAAAGCTTTTAGCTATTCACCAGAGTATGATGTTAGCTCTGGGTCACATGTGGCCTTTATTATGTTGATGTATGTTCACTCTCTACACAGTTTGTTGAGTTTTCACCATAAATGGATGTTTAATTTTGTCAAATCCTTTTTCTGCATCTACTGAAATGATCACATGATATTTCTCCTACATTTTGTTGCTGTGGTTTATCAAGATGATTGACTTGTGGCTGCTGAACCATCCTTACATCCCTGGAATAAATCCCACTTGATTATGGTGTTTGGTCCTCTTTACATATTACTGAATTTGGTTGCTAAGATGTTGTTGAGAATTTTTCCATCGATGTTCATCAATGATATTGGCCTGTAATTGTGTGTATATGTATGCTTGCATGTGTGGTATCCTTGCCTGGTTTTGATATAATGGTAATGCTGGCCTCATAAAATGATTCGGGAAGTGTTCCCTCCTTTTCAACTTTTTGGAACAGTTTGAGAAAAATATGCATTAAATCTTTGAATGTTTAGTAGAATTCACCAGTAAACCTGTCTGATCCTAGACTTACTTGTTGGGTTTTTTGATTACTGATTCAATTTCCTTACTCGTATACAGATTTTCTATTTCTTTGTGATTCAGGCTTAGAAGATTGCATGTTTGGAGGAATTTATCAATTTCTTTAAGGTTGTCCAATTTTTTTGCCATATAGCTGTACAATAATAGTCTCCCTATGATTCTTTGCATTGCTGTGGTGTCGGTTTAACTCTTCCTCTTTCATTTCTGATTTTATTAAAGCTTGTTCTGTTTTTTTCTTGATTAGTCTAGCCAAAGGTGTGTCAATTATATTTATCTTTTCAAAGAATCATATCATAGTTTCATAGATCTCTTTGTTTACTTTAGTCTCTATTTCATGCATTTCTCCTCTGATCTTTATTATTTCCTTCCTTCGACTGAAATTGGACTTCATTTGTTTTTTTTACCTCGGTGTAAATTTAGACTGAGAATTTTCCTGTTTCTTGTCAGACCTATATTGCTATGATCTTCTTTCTAAGAACCACTTTTGCTACATTTCAAAGATTTTTTTATATGTTGTATTTATACTTTGATTTGTCTCTAGGTATTTTTGATTTCTCTGATGACCCATCGGTTGTTTAGTAGAATGTTTAATCTCCACATTTCTGTGTTTTTTTCCCACTTTTCTTTTTGTATTTGATTCCTAGATTCATACCATTGTGTTCAGAGAAGATGCCTGATAGAATTTCAGTCTTTTGGAATTTATTGAGACTTGTTTTGTGGCCTAACATGTGATCTATCCTAGAGAATGTTCCATGTGTACTTGAGAAGAATGTGCATTCTGTTGTTTTTGGATAGAATGTGCTGTATACACCTATTGAGTCCACTTGGTCTAATGTGTCTATTAAAGCCAATGATTCCTTTTTTTTTTTAATTTTTATTTATTTATTTGACACACAGAGAGAGATCACAAGTAGGCAGAGAGGCAGGCAGAGAGAGTGGAGGAAGCAGCCTCCCCGTGGAGCAGAAAGCCTGATGCGGGGCTCGATCCCAGGATCCTGAGATCATGACCTGAGCCAAAGGCAGCGGCTTAATCCACTGAGCCACCCAGGCGCCAATCACCCCAATGATTCCTTTTAATTAAAATTCTGTTTGAATGATCTAACCATTGATGTAACCATTGATGTAACCATTAAAGTACTCTACTATTGTACTGTTGTCAGCTTTTTCCTTTAGGTCCCTTAATATTTGCTTTATATATCTTGGTGCTCCTATGTTGGTTGTGTATATATTTATAAACATTGTGTTCTCTTGTTGGATTGACCTCTTTATCACTATATAATGCACTTCCTTTCTATTATTACAGTCTTGTTTTAAAACTTGTTTAGTAAGCTAGAAGTATAGCTACACCAACTTTCTTTTCATTTCCATTTGCATGGTTTCTACATCCCTTCACTTTGTCTCTATGTATCCTTACTTCTTTTTTTTTTTTTTTAAGATTTTATTTATTTGACAGAGAGAGATCACAAGTAGATAGAGAGGCAGGCAGAGAGAGAGAGAGGGAAGCAGGCTCCCTGCTGAGCAAAGAGCCCGATGCAGGACTCGATCCCAGGACCCCGAGATCATGACCTGAGCCAAAGGCAGCGGCTTAACCCACTGAGCCACAGGCGCCCCTGTATCCTTACTTCTGAACTGAGTCTCCTATAGGCAGCACATAGATGGGTCTTGTTTTAATTTATCCATTGAGCACTTAATTTCTTCACTGGAGTTTAGTCTCTTTACATTTAAAGTAATTATTGAGGGACACCTGGGTGGCTCAGTCAGTTAAGTGGCTGCCTTCGGCTCAGGTCATAATCCCAGTGTCCTGGGATTGAGTCCTACATCAGGCTCCTTGTTCGGCAGGGAGCCTGCTTCTCCCTCTGCCTCTGCCTGCCAGTGCTCTCTTTCTCTGACAAATACATAAAATCTTTTTTTTTTTTAAAGTAATTATAGATAGGAACGTATTTACTGCCATTTTGTTAATTGCCTTCTGCCTGTTCTTTCTCATGCGCTTTCCAGTATTTATTTGTAAGTTTTTGTTTTGTGGTTACCAAGAGGTTCACATACAGTTTCTTATGATAGAATGAGCTATTCTGAGTCAACAGCAACTTAAATTAATACACTTCAAAATTTTACATTCCTGCCCTCCTACCCAAGTAATCTATTTTTTTTTTTAGTATGTTCAGTTAGCCAGCATATAGTACATCATTAGTTTTTGATGTAGTGTTCACAGCTGCAATGTCCACAATAGCCAAACTATGGAAGAAGCTGAGATCCCTTTCATCAGATGAACAGAAAAAGATGCGGTTCATATATACAGTGGAATATTACTCAGTCCTCAGAAAAGATGAATACCCACCATTTTCATCAACACAGATGGAACTGGAGGGGATTATGCTAAGAGAAATAAGTCAAGCAATGGGAAAAGTGAATGCCAAGTAATCTATATTTGATGTCACATTTTATATCTTTTCATTGTAAGCATCCTTTAATGTCTAAACTAACTATTGTAATTTAAGTTAATTTTTCTACTTTTGTCTTTTAACCTTCATGTTTGATTTATAAGTGATTGGTTCACTACTTTTAGTACATATTTACCTTTTCCAGTGAGGTTTTTACTTCTGTATGTTTTCTTATAATTAATTAGTACTTCCTCCTCTAGTTTAGAGAGGTCCTTTTATTCAGTTTAGTAGTGATGAACTCTAATGTTTGCTTGTCAGGAAATTTTTTTTTTTTGCCAATTTTGTTTATTTAATAGGTATTAGTAGTCTCAAAAATCTTTTTCTTCATCAGATGTTTGATCCCCTTGCAAAACTTTTGGTCTTTGAGCTTGGACATGGAGCTTTACTCCATCAATAATATGATATTCTTGTTGTAGTGCATCCTTAAGTTCTTCTGAAGAAAACTGAATCCAATTCATATTCCTGTGAAATCCGGTATCTTTGTCAGAAGGTACAGTGTACTTTTTTTTTTTTTTTTTAAAGATTTTACTTATTTATTTGACAGACAGAGATCACAAGTAGGCAGAGAGGCAGGCAGAAAGAGAGAGGGGGAAGCAGGATCCCTGCTGAGCAGGGAGCCCGATGCGGGGCTTGATCCCAGGACCCCAGGATCACGACCTGAGCAGAAGGCAGAAGCTTTAACCCATACAGTGTATTTTTGTACATGGCCAAACTGAGCAAAGTGTTTGCTCAGCTCACTTGAGGCTGCGGTCCAGGGAATTTTTCTGACAAAAGCCACAGGCTGGCTAGTACTCATGTATAGCACCACAGAGTCCCTCACTGCCAAAGCCACCATCTTTAGATCTTTCTGGAAAATTCTTAATCTCTCCAAGTCTGAATGATAGTCTTGCCAGGTTGGGAACTGTTTAAGTTTTTGATTTTTGTTTTTTGTTTTTTCCTTCCTGTTGGCATTGTGAATATGTTGTGCCACTCTCTCCTGGTTTGCAAAGTCTCTGCTAAAAAATCTGCTGATGGCCTTATGAAGTTTTCCTTGTATGCATTAAGTTGTTTTTATTTTGCTGCTTTTAAGATTCACTCTTTAACTTTTACTATTTTAATTATAATGTGTCTAGTGTCGATCTCTTTGTGTTCATCTTTTTTGGAACTCTCTGGGTTTCCTGGATCTGTATGTCTGTTTCCTTTCCCAGATTAGGGAAGTTTTCAGCCATTATCTCTTCAAATAAGTTTCTGGCCTTTATTCTCTCTTCTGGGAGCTCTATTACGTAAATATTATTCTACTTGACACTGTCCTCAGAGTGAATTTATCTTCATTTAAAAAAATTATTTTTTTGTTTTGCTACTTTGTCTAGGTAAGTTCTATTGTTATGTCTTCTAGTTTGTTGATCCAATTTTCGGGTTCATTCAGTCTGCTATTAAAATCTTCTTGTGTAATTTTCCAGTTCAGTTATTACATTCTTTAGCTCTGTAACTTCTGTTTGAAACTTTCTTATGTTTCTATTTCTTTGTTAAGGATCACACTGTGTTCATTCTTCTGTTGAGTTTGGTGGACAACTTTGTAACCATTGCTTTGAATACTTTATGAGGTGGGGTGCTTATCTCCATTTCATTAATGTCTTTCTTTGATGTTTTGTCTTGTTCTTTCATTTGGGACATGAAATGTCTCCTCATTTTGCTTAACTCTGTTTCTATGTATTAGGCAAAAAAACTACCTCTCCCACTCTTAAAGGAGTTAGTCCCCTTCTTAAGGAGATGGTACATCTCCTTGGATCCCAGAAGTGCGATCCCCTCTGACTGCCAGAGCTAGGCACTCAAGTGGTGTTCCCTGTGTGGACTTTGTGTTCCCATATGTTATGATGGGGCCATATTTGCTGTGAGGGGGTTTGCAGGGCTATCGCCCAGCCCAGTTGCAACATGTGATTGACACTGGAGAGTACATGTGGGCTAGGCTGTCACCCAACCTGGCTGTGACACATACTTGCACTGAGGATGTGGGGCACTGACAATGGCAAGGTAGGATGAAATCACAAATATGGTATCTGTCAATGTCTCCATCCATGCAGAAAGTTCCAACAGTTTCCAACCCCTCTAATAGGCACTTTAAGTTTAGTAAGTGGGAGTCTTTCACATCTGGTCTACATGCTTTTCAAATTGGTGCTTTTGCATTAGGTCCCAAGGGGAGTAAATCTGTGAGTGAGCCCTTTAAGGGCGGGAGGGTAGGTGGTTCTCTGTTCCCTACAGATCTGTGGCTTTCCTGGACATAGTCCTTGTTGTATTTCAAAACCTGGCTTTTAGGGGTCTTACTTCTTTTGCAGAATCCAAGGGCTGGCATGCCTGATGTGGAGGAGAAACTGCTCATTCATTAGGGAATAGTTCAGCATTTTTGAGATCTCTCATAATGGTGAACTGCTACAAAGATGCTACCCATCTTGATGCTATTTTCTTTTTCTTTTTTTTTTTTTTTTTTTTTTGGTGGAGACTCTGCTCATCCAGTTTCCTGGCCTTTTTCAAAAGAAACTGTTCCATATATAGTTGTATTCATTTGTATCCAGGGGAGGGAGTGAATTTATGAACTTCATATGCCACCATCTTCAACCCAAATCCCAATATTTCATTTAAAGAAATCTATAAGCTGTAAATGAGTAAAGTATATTCTTATAATCTCAGTTAAATAGTTAATTGATGTTGGAACTCCCACCTTGATTATTTGAGAACAAAGTAAAACGTAAGAAATTACCATTATGAGTAAAAGCAACAAATGTGCATCTTCCATAGTTTGTTCATGATTAGAATGCTATTAAATTTCAAAGGGATTAAAATATAACATTATCACATTCTCTTGCTTGAGTCAAATGAAGCAAAATGAAATAACTTTCTGTGGCTATCACAGCCAACAAGGGGCTTATTTTTTTTAAAACGATTTTTATTTATTTGAGAGGGACTGCACAAGTCGGGGGGGGTGCAGAGAGAGAGGGAGAAGCAGACTCCCCACTGAGCTGAGAGCCAGAGGCAGGTCTCAATCCCAGGAACCCTGGATCGTGACCTGAGCTAAAGGCAGATACTTAATCAAATGAGCCACGTAGGCCCCCAACAAAGGGTCTTATTATCTACTAATTGGCTGGGAGTTCTGTTAACTTCCCTGTGGTAGTTTCTATGATACTCTCCGCAGAGTAGCAATTCTTAAGACACCTTATCTCTGCTACTAGTCCAGCAAGTTAAGAAATTAAAAGCTTTTTGTGAAGGTAAAAACAGCACAACATAACATTATATATTAATTTATAAAGTTGATTATCTCATTTGTCTGAACACATGTCTGGGTAAGAAGACTTGATTGCTTCTCATACCTGAGAATTTTGCATTAGGTCCAAGGGGAGTAAATCACACTGAGAATTAAGAGACTGATTTGAGTACACACACTGAACTGGCATTTACTACTACATTTGAAAAAGAAAAAAGGTATCTCAAATTTAAAACAGTCCTATTGTAAATACACACTGTCTTACAGAGGAGATCATGAATATAAGAAGTTGTATTTGGATGTACTTTGAAAGAAATAAAAAGAGAGAAAGCAACAGAAAGAATAAAAGCAAGTGTTATCATCTAAAACCACACCCTAGATAATTGCTAATTTCACGAGTTATTTCAGGTCTTGCAATTTCTCTGAATTCTGTTTGCATGTGCCAGTATTTGAGGATACCTGCTTTAACACTGAAGGTACAGGAGAAAGAGAAATTATTTGAGGATCTACTGACAGATCTCAATTTGATGTTTTTTGGATTAAAAATATAAATTCTAAATACTTTTAGCTACAAAAATTCACCATTCTATGTAAAAGGTAGGTGTATCAATTTACAAACTCTACACGGCATTCCAACTGTTCAGTTTGGCTCTAACCCAAATTTTCCAGACTGATGCTTTAGTCATTTGAAAGTTTTCACGTTTCCCAAGTCTATACTTTCTGAGTGCCTCTTAAATCCTTTTTATTTGAAATTCAGTCTTCTAATCCCTCTTGCTCCTGCTGGTTCAGCTCAGTTCAGTACACATTCATTACATGTCGTGTATGTGATAAAGATCAAACTAAGCACTGAGCCAAGATAAGGCCTCAATCTTAAAAAGTTATCCTGAGAAATCTAGGTGACTAGAACATGGGAGCATTATGAAGTCTGGTGGTAGACTGAGCTTGGAGTGCCCTAAGAACCCTGTGAGGCAATAAGGCAGGTGAAGACTTAGGCCTTTTGAAGCTCTGGGGAGAGGAGTATGTTGTGCTGGGTTGCAATTGGTGTCTAATGGATTTGGGGGGTTTTTGAGGCAGTATCTAAGTAGTAATTTATTTATCAATTGTTTAATCTTATTTTTTAAAAAAGGAATTGGTTGTTACCTTTTAAAAAAAATTTATTTGTAAAAGACACTTATAAACCTAGAAAATGATCCCTCTCCTCTTTGGTTAACATGTATATCTAAAAATTATTTTCCCTATATTTCATTAATATCTCACTATTAAAACAAACAAATCTTAAATTATTTAATTTAAGCATACAAGTCTTTGTACTCTGGATATGTCTGTTGTAAAATAAACATACTCCATTATTTCATAAAGCATGTGCTTAAAAATTCCAGATATCAAGGGACTGAGAAGAGAAGCCTTAAAATGGGAGAAAACATATGCAAAAGATACAAATGATAAAGGACTGTTATCCAGAATATTAAAAAAAACTCAAAACTCACTACTAGTAAAATGAATAACCTGATTTTAAAGATGGGCAAAAGACTTGGACATCTCACAAAGAAGATATACATACAAAGAAAAGTTGAACATCGGATGTCATTAGAGAACTGCAAATTAAAACAACAATGAGGTATCAGTACACAGTTAACAGAATGACCAAAATCCAAACACAGACAATATTAAATGCTGGTGAGAATAAACAACTCTCATCACCACTGGTGGGAATGCAAAAGTATATAGCCATTTTGTGTGATAGTTTGGCAGTTTTTGCTCAAAAAACTAACTCTTCCTCTTACCATATAATCTAGCAATCAGACTCCTCAGTATTTATCCAAATGAACTGAATACTTATGTTCATGCAAAACTTACATCAAAGACCTGGACAGGGAAGTTTATACCAGCCTTACTCATAACTGCCAAAATTTGGAAACAATTAAGAGGTCCTTCAGTATGTGAGTGGATAAACTGTGTTACATCAAGACAATGGAATATTGTTTAGCACTAAAAAGAAATGAGCTACAGAAGCCATAAAAAGATGTAAAAGTAACTCAAATACATATTACTAAGTGAAAGAGTCATTTTGAAGAGGCTACACTGAGTAAAATTCCAGCTACATAACATTTTGGAAAAGGCAAAATTATGGAGACAGTAAAAAGAGAGGCAGTTTCCAGGGGTTAGGGAGAGGAAGAGACAAATGAGCACAGAGGATTTTTAGGGCAGTGAAACTTCTATATGATACTACAGTGGCTGGTACATGACATTATATATTTTTTTTAAATCCAAAGAATGTACAAAACTATGAGTGAACTCTGATATAAACTATGGGCTTTGGGTAACAATGACATAATGTAGGTTCATTGATTGTAATAAATATAACACCTGGTACCCACAGTTGATAGCGGGAGAAACTGTGTATATATGGGCAAGATTGTGTATATATGGGGATTGCAGAGCCTGGGGACTCTGTAATTTCCACCTGATTCTGCTATTAACCTAAAACTGCCCTAAAAAATAAAATTAACTTAAAAGATATACTGAATTACTAAAGTCAGAGTTATGAGTCTGTTTAGAGGATGAAAAGGTACGACCCAGACTAAAGGAAAATACCTGCAAACCATATGTCTGACAAAAGACTCGTATTCAGAATAAAGAATTCTCAAAACTCAACAATAAACACTCTAATTAGAAAATGGAAAGAAAACATGGAGACATTTCACTGATAAGAATATATAGGTGAAAAAAAGAGAATATATAGGTGACAAATAAGCACATAAAAAGATAGTATCATTCTCCCTCAGAGAAATGCAAAATAAAAAACACAATGAGAGGGGCACCCGGGTGGCTCAGTGGGTTAAATAAAGCCTCTGCCTTCGACTCAGGTCATGATCCCAGGGTCCTGGGATCAAGCCCAGCATCGGGCTCTCTGCTCAGCAGGGAGCCTGTTTCCCTTCCTCTCTCTCTGCCTGCCTCTCTGCCTACCTGTCTGTCAAATAAATAAATAAAATCTTAAAAAAAAACAACAACCCACAATGAGATACCATTACACAACTGTCAGAACTGCTAGAATAAAAACAGAGACAATACCAAATGCTAGCAAGGATATGGAAAGATAGGATCACTTACACACTGTAAGAATGTAATATGGTGCCACTAATCTGGAAAGCAGTTTGGCAGTTTCTTTTTTCTTTTTAAGATTTATGTATTTATTCCAGAGAGAGAGAGAGGGTACGAGAGAGCGTGAGTTGGAGGAGGGACAGAGGGAGAGAATCTTCAAGCAGATTCCCTGTTGAGTGCAGAGCCGAGGCAGGGCTAAATCTCATGACCCCTGAGACCATGACCTGAGGAAACCGAGAGTTGGACCCTTAACTGACTGGGCACCCAGTTAGTTTCTTGACATATTAAATATGCAACTACAATATGATCTAACAACTGTACACCTGGGCACTGATTCCAGAAAAGTTGAAACTTAAGTTACAAAAAAAACCTATACACCAATGCTTATAGCAGGGTTTTTCCATAATAGACAAAAACTGGAAACAATTCCGATGTCCTTCTACAGGTGACTGGTTAAACGAGCTGTAGTATATGCAGACCATGGAACATCACTCAGTAATAAAAAGAAACAAACTACTGATAAATGCAACAATCTGCATTAATCTGAGATAATTGTGTAGAGTGAAAAACAATCTGAAAAGATTACATACTGTATTATTCCATTTACAGAACTTCTTAAAATGACAAAATTAAAAAATGTAGAACAGATTAGTGGCTGCCAAGAGAGATAATGAAGGTGGGATGAGAGGGGAGTGGGTGTGACTATAAAAAGCGGTCTCTGTGGTGACAGAAATGTTCTGTATCTTGACCATATCAATGTCCATATCCTGGTTGTGCTACTGTGTACAATATCACATCTTGGTTTTGCCAGATGTTACCACTGGGAAAAGAGTGCCTAAGAGTACAATGGGATCTTCTCTGTATTATTTCTCACAACTATATGTGAATCTACAAAATCTAAAATTATCTCAAAATAAAAAGTTAAAATAACATTATTTCATTCAGATTAAAATGAAAGATTAATTATTATCTTGACCATTTTGGCTCAATATTTGACTAGCCTAAGACTAGCTTATATCCTAAGTGCAATTTTAAGAGAATCTCTTTATTAATGCTGGGAATCAAATGAAGGTCAAACACAGGTAAAATTTTAATCTTTTTGCAATGCTGTCAATCACAAGCTTAGATATAAAAGATGATGTAAGTAATGAAACTAAGACTGGGTAGCCTAAAACATAGTATACAAAAAGACCATGGACTCATTCCAAGAAGAATGTTAAACTTACCCAGTGCTAAAACTATACATCCTATAAAATAGGAAGAGATCTCTTGGACATGACGTGAGCTATGGCTGGCTCTGCCCTATCTCACTTTATGGATTTATGGCAGTTTTCCTGTTAAGGAACCATCCTAGAAACCATGTGTGCCTTACATATTTGCCATTCCTACTATGGTATGACACAAATAAATCATGGGGCTTAGGTCAGTACAGCCAGCCTGTAAAGTGATTCATGAGGCCAGCAGTACCATCCCCTAGGACTATGCACTTTATTACAGTAAACCTCAGAACAAGGTACAATTTCCTGACTCAAGAAGCAGCCTTTAAATCAGGACACCTGGACAGCCCTGGAATCACTTAAAAAATACAATAGGTCTCAATCCACCATTGTTACTTAGTGCTGGCCTGCACTTGCCCTAGCTCTGTTCCTTTTAACACTAAATACTAAATTCAAAATGAATCCCTTTTGAGTGAATTATTATGGTAACAGAACTACAGAATAAATTTAAATGCAACCCATCCTTTTTTTAAACCTCCTTTGTTCGCTGCTTTTCCTGAACTTTATTTACCCACTCAAAAAATAATACTCCCTGTGTCAAATTTCCCAGTCTTTAAAACTCATAAACCAAGAAGAGCACCTTTTGGTGCCTAAAATAAAAAAAGCAAATGACTATGAACCTGGGCTTCCCTCTTGATAACTCAATAAGGAATACCAGTTAGAGTAATCCTGGAGACAGTCATCAGGGCATTCTTTGGGCTTGGAGACCTAATACTGCAATCAGTGCGATTTTTCAGGACTGGCAATAGTTCCATACTGTTGTTTAGGAAAATTGGAAATCTAACCAGTTGTAAACATTATGTTTGTTGAATTCTTATGGGCTTTTTACATTAGGATCTAAGTATAATCACCAAGTTATCTTTTTATGTCCTCAACTTTTTGAATAAAATGCTTAAAGCCACTAAAACAAACAAAACCACATTTCTGGTTATCAAAAAGAACTACTTTTAAGCCAAGACACCAGTTTTTAGCTAGATGATCAATATCACTTTATGCATTAACTGAAGTCTCCAAGCCAAAGGCCCATCCATACTAATATTATTTTAAACTTCTACTTGAAGAAAGCCTAAAGAAAAAGTGTTGGGACTCTCTATTATGATGACCACAGAACTGACCCCCATGTCCTGATCTTTTGGAATATAATGGAGGCAATTTACTTTTTTTTTTTTTAAAGATTTTATTTATTTGTCAGAGAGAGAGATCACAAGTAGGCAGAGAGGCAGGCAGAGGGAGAAACAGGCTCCCTGCTGAGCAAGGAGCCCGATGTGGGGCTTGATCCCAGGACCCTGAGATCATGACCTGAGCCGAAGGCAGAGGCTTAACCCACTGAGCCACCCAGGAGCCCCAAATTTACTTTTATCAATAAAGACCTACTTGACTGAATAGGTTTGGGGCACATGTAGTCAATAGACAAAAAAAGCCACAGTGCTTTACTACATTCCTTTGCAATAAGAAACAGGCCAAGAGAAAATATAGAGTCTAACTCCTTAGCCTCTTCACAACTTCCCAAGTCATTAAAGTGACTGGACTGTATATATATATGCATGAGGTGTTCAAAAATTTGAGCATGGTGACTGGAGATCAAGGCAAACTACAATAATTGAATCATAGACCTATCAAGGGAAAATCTTTTCAGTGAATCAAAAAGAAAAAAATGACTATGGGACTTCTCAGCAACTATAAACAAACTACATATTGAGGACAATGGGACTGATTGCTCATAAATCTCAAGGGACATAGGTTTTTGTAAATCTTGTCATATTATGTTTTAAGACATTATACATTTTTTCCTTAAGAGCTGATACTTAATCATTGACCATACAATCCAACAAGTTTCCTAAAAAGAATTCAGTAACAAAAGTTCTTTAATTAATAAATATTAAAGCTTCTGTAAACAAGAGGGGCAGGTATGTTTCTTCTTAATGACCTCTCGCTCCCTTCTTGCGTCTGCTTCTTACTAGAAAAGACACCCAAATCATGAAGAAGCAGTTGGCAAATCATTTACACTGGTCGTGGAGTTGTGGTTTTTTTTTTTTTTTTAAGATTTTATTTATTTATTTGACAGAGAGATCATAAGTAGGCAGAGAGGCAGGCAGAGAGAGAGGAGGAAGTAGGCTCCCCGTTGAGCAGAGAGCCTGATGCGGGGCTCGATCCCAGGACCTGAGATCATGACCTGAGCCGAAGGCAGAGGCTTAACCCACTGAGCCATCCAGGTGCCCCCGTGGAGTTGGTTTTTACTAGGAAATGCCACAAGCCTTCGCAGCCTATAAACACTGCAGGTAAGATTTAAAATGGATCACACTCTAGAGAATCAACAAATTGGAGAGACATATGAAAAACAGGCATTAAGAAAAAAATGCTCTTTTCTAGAGAAGCCCTCAATCCTAAACCTGACAATAAAAGAATACTTCCTGGGCTAATGTGAAAATTGATAGCAATCACAAAATTTATTTAGTATTTTATAGGAAATAAAGCTTAAGGACCATCAAAACAGATATGTTCCAGTTTTACAGAATTTCTCTACAAAGAAACTACTATATTATTTCAACTTTCCCCTTCAAGGTAGCTAATTTTGTTTTGGTTGCATTTTATTTTATTTTTTTTAAGATTTTATTTATTTATTTGACAGAGAGAGATCACAAGTAGATAGAGAGGCAGGCAGAGAGAGAGAGAGGGAAGCAGGCTCCCTGCTGAGCAGAGAGCCCGATGCGGGACTTGATCCCAGGACCCTGAGATCATGACCTGAGCCGAAGGCAGCGGCTTAACCCACTGAGCCACCCAGGCGCCCTTGGTTGATTTTAAATTGACTAATAAGTTAAGCACAGTTTAGAAAACTAAAATGTGACACTAGTCCTGGCACTAAAATAGATCCTAGTATTTCAGTGACCTAATTCAAGAGGACACACTTTAAAACAGCCAAGAGTCTTGACGCAATTCTACTTACACAATGAACTAAAAAATATCATCTTCACTTGATTCTGACCCCCAGTCTAAAAAACAAACAAACAAGCAAAAAAAGCCCATACAATAAAAAACCCCAAAAGGAAAAAACTCCAAAACCATCTATCTATAATAAACAAATGTCACAACATAGTCTGTTTCTTACATACTACAGTGGCTGACTGATAATATCTACTTACTCTGTTAGGGTCAATCAATCAGTGATTCTCCTAGAAATGAAAGGAAGGTTGTCAATTTTTTGAGTTGGGCCATAGCTGACTAAGGTTCTTAACTGAAAGATGAAGATTCTTCCTGTCATTAAGAACTATGATTCCCTTTGAAGTTTACCAAGCTTTTACCCTCTTAATTTCCTCCCTTGTAAAGAGGGACCTATATTAATGAACATTAATAAATATTTGTAAATAGCCCTGAAGAAATGTAAATGATGTAATGTGAAAAAAGTACAGGTTTCTTCTACAAAAAAACCCTTTTATGTTTTTTCCAGTATTAGTGATTTCTATAGACCGACATGAAGCCTTGTTTTCACAGATTCTACCATGAAGATAAGCCAGTTACTGTGCAAAATCTAAGGCTGTTATTTACATGTGCAAAGAGAAAACATAAACATTTATGTATAAGATGAGCTCATTAGAACTGATATTTTTCGAAACTGTATGAAGAAGATAAGTCATTTAATCTGTAATGATAAAAATGTATTTTCTTTTTCCTCCTGCAATCTTTAGACATCATAAATGTGTTCAATTTGCAATAAAAAAATCAAGCAAGTACTAAATAAACATTAAACAGACTATGAAAATAAATATACAAGTAAATAAAGAATGATCCAAATTCTTAATTTCATTTGGCTACGTTGAGCTTCTGCACATCTTTAATAAAACAGCTGTGTTAGATGCTATAGATTAAGTTGAAAGAAACACAGTCTCTGTACTCAAGAGTTTCTAGTCCAGGCACTGGTAAACTATAACCCAGGAGCCAAATTTACCCTGCTGTCTATTTTATCATTATTGTTGTTGCTGTTGTTAATTGTAGTAAAATATACATTAAATTTACCATTTTAACCATTAAGTGCACGATTCAGTGGCATTAAGTACATCACAGTGTTGTACAACTAAAACCTCTATCGATTTTTAGAACTTGTTCATACTTTTAAATAGAAACTCTGTACCCATGAAACAATAACTCCCCATTCCCCATTTGCCCAGCCCGAGTAACCTGTAGTCTACTTTCTGTCTATAGGAATTTGGCCTATTCTATCTACCTCAGATAAGTGGATCCATGTAATTTGTCCTCCTGTGTCCAGCTTCTTTCACTCATCATAATGATTTCAAGGTTCATCCATGTGGTAGCACAAGCCAGAATTTCATTTCTTTTCAAGGCTGAATAATATTCCATTGTTTTTGTTTACCTACTTATGAGTTGATGAATACTTAGGTTGCTTCCATCTTTTGGCTGTTGTAAATAATGTTGCTATGAACAATGGTGTAAAAGTATGAGTTCCCTCTTTCAATTATTTTGCCTATGTACCTAGGAGTAAAAGTGCTGTCCCACTTGTTTCTGTAAATAAAGCTGTACTGTTACACAGCCACACGTGTTTATTTACATACTGTCTAGGACTGCTTTTCCACTACAATGACACAGCTGAGTAGTTCATAAGCTGAGTAGTTGTAAAAGAGACCATATGACCCACAAAGCCTAACATCTTTTCTATCTGGTCCTTTATGGAAAAAAGTTTGCTGACTCCTTTTATTGGCCACCATAGTAAGATGTGGGAGGGGTGGAGAAGAAGCTAATTTTGTCTTATAAAGTCGTGTGGGCTCTGTGTGTGGGGGAGGGTGGATGAACATGTGCACGCATGTACGTGTGTGTGTATGTGAGTGTATTATGGAGGGGTAATGCAAAGGGGATCATTAGATCCTAACAGTACTATCTTGGAAAAAATTATATTTTGTTTTCACACTAAGGTTAGGGTCACCATACCAACTAAATCAAACCATTTAGTTTAGGCTTTTCAAACTACACTTCAGAGCTTCACTGAGCTTTACATTTTAGTGCTTATAGGTTAGCTATCCTTCCTTATTTTCTCAACACTATATTCTCTCTTGGCTTCCATAAGATCACACTTTGCTGGTTTACTATCTAGCTCCTAACAATTCTTCTTCATCTCCTTTGCAGGATCATTTCCCCCTCATCCATGTGTTGAATTCCCTAGCGATATACTACTATAGGCCCTCTTCTCATTTTATACTATTGTTCATTCCCTTCTGTTTGAACATCAAACTTACAGATAACCAAATGTCTACTAGGTAGATATACTTTCCTGTCCTGCATCTCAGTGGACTACATCAATGTCCACTTAGTTTCTTAACTCAGACACTTAACAGTCATCCTTAACTCCTCTACTTCCTAATTCACCATATCCAATCAGCAACCAATAAATTATGCCTTTTTAAAGTGTTTCTCAAAAATTCTTAAACCTTGTAAGTGCTGCTTTAACTTCAGGGCCTCAAAAACTTGAGATTACTAGTGTTTCCATGATTTAATTTTGTCTCTACACTTGATTTTCCACAGCAGAATCATATATCTGAAATGCAAATATAAATGTCACTTCTACATTTAAAATATTTAATAGCTCTTTATTGCTTCCAGGATAGGATAGTCAGCCTCCAACATGGACCCCACTGGTTCCCCATAACCTGGTATTCATACGATTTATAAATTCTTTTTATATTATACCAGTGGTGATCTGTGTGACCAATATAAGATAAGATGGTTGAAGTGATGTAAATCACTTCTAAGATCATGTGATAAAAAATACTGTGGCTTCTGTCCTCAGTGTCCTCTCACCCTGGGATCACTCTATGGGAAGCTAGCTGCCATGCTACGAGCAGCCTACAGAGAGGCCCATTCTGTGAGGAAGTAAAGGCTCCTGCAAACAGCCAATGAAAAATCGAGGATTCTTCTTGACAGCTATGTGAGTTAGTCATCCAGGTCATAGCTCTTGAACCCACAGTCAAGCTTCAGATGGCTGCAGCGTGAGCTGACATCTTAACTGCAATCTCATAAGAGGTCTGGGGTCAGAAGCACACAGCTAAAGGGCTCCCAAATTTCTGATCATCGGAAACTGAGACAATAATTTTTGTTCTAGGCGACTAAATCTGGGATAACTTGTTATGTGGAAATATGTAAGTAAATAAGGTAAAGACTAAAATCCTTAGCATGGCATATGAGCTATGATTATGGCATTCTCTCTCCCACTATTTTAATTTATGCTTTAATATTATCAATTACTTAAAATTCACCAAATCTTATCAACTGCTGTCCCACTTCTCTGATATCACAACCTCCTCGAAGCCATCCCTGCTCACCAATTCCCTTTATGTCTCATATAATTTGACCGCTGCCAGAATTCTGTGCTACATTTATATATGGCCAGCTGCCTAGCACAACTTGAGTTGTAGTCAATATGTGAACGATAGTGTGGCAACATACATGGCTTTATGTATACACTTCCATTTTTTATTTTGATCATGCTTTAATGTATTTCTTCATAGATCCCTCCTTAGTATCTAAAATTGGTATTCAATAAACACTTGTTGAATGAACAGACTTGTATTAAATTTTTAATATAACCAGAGTACATGGATACTTAAAATATGTAATTTTACTGATAAAGAATTAGCATCCAAAATATACAGAGAACTCATGAAACTAAATTTTTAAAAATCTAATTAAAAAATGGATATGAGCAAAAAAAATGGGCAAAGAAAAGATGCTCAACATCACTAACCATCAGGAAAATGCAAATCAAAACCACAGTAAGGTATCACCTCACACCTGTCAGAATGGCTGTTATCAAAAAAACTAGAAATAACAAGTGTTGGTGAGGATGTAGAGAAAAGGGAGTCTCCATGGATTGTTAGTGGAAATGTAAATTTGGTGCAGCCATTATGGAAAATAGCAACGGGGCATACCTGGGTGGCCCAGTTGGTTAAGTGTCCGACTCATGGTTTTGGCTCATGTCATGATCTCAGGCTCATTCTGGGCTCCATGCTCAGCACAGAGTCTGCTTGAGATTCCCTTTGCCTCTTTCTCTGCCCCTCTCTCCACTCATGCTCTCTCTCTCAAAAGAAATACATAAAATCTTTAAAAAAAGATAACATCAGGGGCACCTGGGTGGCTCAGCGGGTTAAAGCCTCTGCCTTCAGCTCAGGTCATGATCCCAGGGTTCTGGGATCGAGCCCCGCATCGGGCTCTCTGCTTAGCTGGGAGCCTGCTTCCTCCTCTCTCTCTCTCTCTCTCTGCCTGCCACTCTGCCTACTTGTAATCTCTATCTGTCAAATAAATAAATCTTAAAAATAAATAAATAAATAAATAAATAAATAAAATAAAAAAAGATAACATCAATGGAGATTCCCCCCCAAAAATTAAAAATAGAACTACCATATGATCCAGCAATTCCACTCTTAGGTATTTATCCAAAGAAAATGAAAAACTAATTCAAAAAGACACATGCACTCCTATATTCCTCACAGCATTATTTACAATAGCTATGATATGGAAGCAACCCAAGTATAACAAATAAATGAATGGCTAAAGGAAATGTGATATTACTCAGCCATTAAACAAAAAAAGAAAAGAAATCTTACCATTTGCAACAACATGGATGGACTATTGGGTACTATGGTAAGTGAAATAAATCAGACAGAGAACAAATACCATTTTGACTTGACTTACACATGGAATCTGAAAAGCAGATTAACAACAGAAACAGACTCATAAATACAGAGAACAACTGATCGTTGCAGAGGCAGGTGGGTGGTAGATGAACTAGGAAGAGGAAATTAAGACGTACAATATCCTAATTTTAAAATGAATAAGATACAGAGATGTAATGTACAGCATTAGAGTCAACAATACTGTAACAGCTACGTGTAGTAATATATGGTAAGGACTTAGTGTGGTGACCACTTGATAATGTATACAACTATTCAATAACTATATTGTACATCTGAAGCCAATACAAATATGCATATCAATTATTCTTCAATAAAAACACACAACTTTAAAAAACAAGAACTGTAATTATAATTTTAATCTGTTATTTTTAATTACTCTAGTTATAAATCAAAACTTTTTATGCCTACGAAAGTAATAGTCTATAGAGATACAGAGAATGTATCCTAGGTAATCCATATCCAAAACAAAAAAAAATTTGTTGTTAAAAGAACAAACCATGAGGATTTCAGGTCCTGTAGTTTAGATCAGTGTTTCCTAATCCCTTCCAGATCATGGAACACAAGAAAGTGATATTTGTTCAGAAAACTCAGATAATAAGATGAGGTTGCTCTTGGCCCACATCTGTTGCAATAACCTGCTTAAATTCTCTATTTATTTATTTATTATTATTATTTTATTTTTTAAAAGATTTTATTTATTTATTTGACAGACAGACATCACGAGTAGGCAGAGAGGCAGGCAGAGAGAGGGGGAAGCAGGCTCCCTGCCGAGCAAGGAGCCCAATGCAGGGATCGATTCCAGGACCCTGGGATCATGACCTGAGCCAAAGGTGGAGGCTTTTAACCCACTGAGCCACCCAGGCGCCCCTTAAATTCTCTTTTTAAAAATATTTTTACTGGACTGACATCTTACAAAATGACAATCAGGAGAAATACTTACCTACAGAAGCCTCAGTATAGGCAAGAAAATGACCAGGATAGGTCATTATCTGGGAGTCACTAAAGAATTTCACAAATGATCTGAATCCTACTCACTCCTAGCAGGATGAACATGTGATATTTTATCAAATTACAGAGCACAAAAAACTGAGACCAGGAGGTGGTATAACAAAGACTGTACATAGCCCTAGCTGGATACTGTCCCTTCTCCTCACCTCCTCAGACTACGGAAAAGCAGAGCAGTCATTTCAATGCTACAGTATTGTCTGGAAGGAGGAAGCAACCAGGTTTCAGATAAGGTGGGGGTAAGGAAAGGTATCAGAGATTTTCACCCACTCCACATTAGAAGAAATATATCCAAGAATTTTATAATCAGCTAAATAGTTCTTTAAGTATAATGGCAAAATAAACATCAGGCATGCAAAAACAAACAAAAAAAAAGAAAGAAAAGAATTCAATATCCATAAATCTTTCCTGAAAAAGCCAATTAAAGATAAAATTCATGGGGCACCTGGATGGCTCAGTTGGTTAGGCAGCTGCCTTTGGATTAGGTCATGATCACAGGGTTCTGGGATGGAGCCCCCTGTTGGGCTCCCTGCTCAGCAAGGAGTCTGCTTCTCCCTCTCCCTCTGCTCCACCCCCCGAACTCAACCTCAAGGGTGCTCTCTCTCTCAAATAAGTAAAACCTTAAAAAAAATTTAAAAATTATTTTAAAAGATGACATTCAATAAAGAAGAAGAAAAGCAAAGAATTCAGGAAAGAGAGTAATTACCACTGACTTTAAAGTAGAAGCTAGATAAAGTAAATTTGGGAATTACAGTTATAATAAAATGTAAATGATACAAACCTCAGTGAAGCTGAGATGAGGAAAATATTTAAATATTGGTGAGAAGTGTAAATTTCCTAATTTTTTGGAGTATGGGATGAATTAACACTGATTATTAGTGAAAAACATGACCCTAGTTTCAATCTTTTTTTTTATCCTTGAGAGGAAGTCTTAGAAATTCTCGTGTGCAATAAAGAAATATTTGAAATTCCATTTGTTCATTCTGTTACAATCAAGTAAAATGAAATTCAGTTTTTATTCAAAATGGCATGTGGTGGGGCACCTGGGTGGCTCAGTGGGTTGAGCCTCTGCCTTCGGCTTGGGTCATGATCTCGGGGTCCTGGGATCAAGCCTTGGATCGGGCTCTCTGCTCAGCGGGGAGCCTGCTTTTGCCTCTCCCTCTCTGTCTGCCTCTCTGCCTACTTGTGCTCTCTCTCTCTGTCAAATAAATTTTAAAAATCTCAAAAAAACCAAAATGGCATGTTTTTATGATTCCATCATTTCCTCATTTTCCCTTTGGTATATGTGTATAGAAATATGAGAGGAATCAATACTCACTTCATATAATGATTATTTCCTAAGCACTTAACTTTTGAGCTTTTTTTTTTTTTCGGTTTATTCTTTCTACTTCTGCTATAGATTCAATTTTTAAAAGATTTATTTATTTATTTTAGAGAGAAAGAGAGCATGCACATGAGTGGCTAGGAGAGGCAAGAGAAGAGAGAGAGAGTCTTGAGAAGACCCCCTGCTGAGTGTGGAGTCTGACCTGGAGCTTGATCCTAGGCCTCTAAGATCATGACCTGAGCCGAAACCAAGAGTTGGATGCTTAACCAACTGAGTCACCCAGGTGCCTCTGCTATTGCTTAAATTTTAAAAAAGAATATAATAACAAACAAATAAATAAAAACCTCTGACTTGAGGTGTACTATCAGAAATAAGAACATGTGGGGCGCCTGGCTGGCTCAGTGGTTTAAGCCTCTGCCTTCGGCTCAGGTCATGATCTCAGGGTCCTGGGATCGGGCCCCGCATCTGGCTCTCTGCTCAGTGGGGAGCCTGTTTCTCCCTCTCTCTCTCTGCTTGCCTCTCTGCCTACTTGTGACCTCTCTCTCTGTCAAATAAATAAATAAATAAAATTAAATTAAAAAAAATAAGAACAGGGGCGCCTGGGTGGCTCAGTGGGTTAAGCCTCTGCTTTCGGTTCACGTCATGATCCCAGGGTCCTGGTATCGAGCCCCGCATCGGGCTCTCTGCTTGGCAGGGAGCCCGCTTCCTCCTCTCTCTCTCTGCCTGCCTCTCTGCCTACTTGTGATCTCTGTCTGTCAAATAAATAAAAAAAATTTAAAAAAAACAAGAACATGTGTTTTGGACTTCAATGTTGCCATATACTATCTGTGTGACTTAAGTGACTTCCTGAACTTCATTTTTATTATCTATAAAATGGTTGTACAAATTCTTAAACTTCCCAAAGTAGTTGTTAAGACTGAGGCACTTAGAAATAATATACCTCATTACAGCTGTGAATCTGGCACATAGAAGGCACTTAACAAATACTAATTCTCCTTAGAGTTCAGGTTGCGAGAACAGAAATACAAAGAAGAAACCCAATTATACCCTGGGTTTTATATTTCTCTCCAATTATATCTTTTAACATCTACTCAAGAATCCTTTAGTCATGGGTCTTACCTCCCTAGACTCGTGTGCCTAAGGACTGTTTGCTTTGTTACAACACGATAACCAAAATGTACTGTAAAGGGGTTTCACAATATAAACTATCACGTGGTTCCAGAGTCTTTCCTCCTGCTGAGAAATTGCTATCTTCTTGACTCAATGCAAAGAAAATACTATATTTAAAGTGTATTAAAAGTCTATTTTCCCCATTGAGATGGTGACAGGATTTATTGCATCCTGAAAGTAAGGTCATGATTAGCAAAGAAAACAACACAAGAGTGGATTAGTGATCTTAAAAAAAAAAAAAAAAAGAAAGAAAAAGAAAAATAGAAAGAAGAAAAAAAGACCCTCCCCCAAAGTGGATACTCCCCTGCCTTCAGTTCTATGACACAACAGTCACATGCTTTGTTTATGAACAAGGAGGAAAATGTTTTTACACATGAAATTCATGATTTAAAAGATAAGTCTCAAAGTACAGTTTATTTAAATTAGTTTAGAAGCACTTACTAAAGGGAAGCCCAGCACAACCAGGAATTATATATGTGCTTATCTTTCCCAGTCCTGCAGAGAATGAAGTAATGGCATCTGAGAAATGAGTTAGAAGGGAGAAAGTGAAGGAGATGTCTGAGAGGGTAGGAAGGGTAGTTAAGTGACTGGCTGATGGAAGTGACAAGCTGACAGTAAACGTATTAACTTTCCAGAAAATGACTCAATATCAATATCAACAGAACTAAGCTTTAAAGTTACAATCTGCTTCAAGAAGAGATGTACAGTTTTTATGCTAGGTACAGTATTTCTGATGTAGCTTATAGCAACCTTTTAATTTAGAAGCAGCATGATGACTGCATGGGATATTTTCGGGCCAAAATGATGAGAAGCAGAGTTCTGAAACTGTAAAATACAAAGACTGATATCAAAGCTGCTGTAATTTAAATGTCCGATGAAGTATTTTAAAATCAGAGATAAAGGTAAAAGGGAAAATACCACTTGTAACAAATGGTACTTTCTTTAGAGTGATGGAATCTATAAAGGGAAAAATGGCCATTTGCTTATAAAGCTTATTTGCACAGGACTCTATTGATCTCATGTTGCCTACATGAGAAATCCCCAGAGGAGCTGTAAAGTCTGCTTGCTCTACGTTCAGGTGCTCCTACTCTCGTCTGTTAAAACAGGAATTTTTTTTTTTTTTAAAGATTTTATTTATTTATTTGACAGAAAGAGAGAGAGATAACACAAGTAGGCAGAAGCACGCAGAGAGAAAAGGGGAAGCAGGCTCCCTGCTGAACAGAGAGCCCAGTGGGGGCTTGATCCCAGGACCCTGAGATCATGACCTGAGCTGAAGGCAGAGGCTTAATCCACTGAGCCACCCAGGCGCCCCCAGGGACTTATTTTTTTTTTTTTTTGAAACAAACATTTCAAAGCTGCCTAGTGCCAGGACTCGCTAGTTTAGGGGCTCAAAAGAGTTGGAGACCATGTGAGCGACAGGCAAAAAAGACAGATTACATATATATTGATATTTATTTCATTCAAGTTCTACGAGTTTGCTTAATTCTTAAATTTCGAGAATATTCCCTTCTCAATCTATCTAATGGATTCCTTACTGGTCTTCTGCCCTAGTCTATTCATTGATAACAGAGCCAGCATTATCTTCTTCAAATATGGATCGGTTCATGTCACTTTCCTACTCTCTATGCATACAGAATAAAAATGTTAATTAGTGGGACAGCACCCAAGGCCCTACCAGCTTTATCCTTCAGAATTCACCTTGAATATTATTTGTGCCAACAATACTAAATTTCTGGTAGTTTCTCAAATATACCTTAATATTTTATACCTTTATCACTTCTTACATTCTATTTTTTCTATTAAGAATACTTCCAGCACCCAAAGTCATAAGATACCTAAGAATAAACCTAACCAAAGAGGCAAAGAATCTGTACTCAGAAAACTATAAGGTACTTATGAAAGAAATTGAGGAAGACACAAAGAAATGGAAAAACATTCCATGCTCATGGACTGGAAGAACAAATATTGTGAAAATGTTTACGCTACCTAAAGCAATGTACACATTTAATGCAATCCCTACCAAAATACCATCAATCTTTTTCGAAGAAATGGAACAAATAATCCTAAATTTTATATGGAACCAGAAAAGACCCCGAATAGCCAGAGGAATGTTGAAAAAGAAAGCCAAAGTTGGTAGCATCACAATTCCAGACTCCAAGCTCTATTACAAAGCTGTCATCATCGAGACAGTATGGTACTGGCACAAAAACAGACATGTAGATTAATGGACCAGAAGAGAAAGCCCAGAAATAGACCCTCAACTCTATGGTCAACTAATCTTTGACAAAGCAGAAAAGAATGTCCAATGGAAAAAAGACAGTCCTCTTTAACAAATGGTGTTGGGAACACCGGGCAGCCACATGCAGAAGAATGAAACTGCACCATTTCCTTACACCACATATAAAAATAGACTCAAAATGGATGAAAGACCTCAATGTCAGACAGGAATCCATCAAAATCCTTGAGGAGAACACAGGCAGCAACCTCTTCGATCTCAGCCACAGCAACTTCTTCCTAGAAACATCGCCAAAGGCAAGGAAATCAAGGGCAAACTATCGGGACTTCGTAAAGATCAAAACCTTTTGCACAGCGAAGGAAACAGTTAACAAAACCAAAGGACAACCAACAGAATGGGAAAAGATATATGCAAATGACATATCAGATAAAGGGCTAGTATCCAAAATCTATAAAGAACTTATCAAACTCAACACCCAAAGAACAAATAATGCAATAAAGAAATGGGCAGAGGACATGAACAGACATTTCTGCAAATAAGACATCCAGATGGACAACAGACACATGAAAAAGTGCTCCACATCACTTGGCATCAGGGAAATACAAATCAAAACCACAATGAGATACCACCTCGCACCAGTCAGAATGGCTAAAATTAACCAGTCAGGAAACGACAGATGTTGGAGAGGATGTGGAGAAAGGGGAACCCTCCTACACTGTTGGTGGGAATGCAAGCTGGTGTAGCCACTCTGGAAAATAGCAAGGAGCTTCCTCAAAAAGTTGAAAATAGAGCTACCCTATGACCCAGCAATTGCACTACTAAAGATACAAATGTAGTTATCTGATGGGGCACGTGTACCCAACTGTTTATAGCAGCAATGTCCACAAGAGCCAAACTATGGAAAGAACCTAGATGTCCATCAACAGATGAACGGATAAAGAATATATGGTATATATATACCATGGAATACTATACAGCCATCAAAAGAAATGAAAACTTGCCATTTACAACAATGTGGATGGAACTAGAGGGTATTATGCTGAGTGAAATAAGTCAATCAGAGAAAGACAATTATCATATGATCTCCCTGATATGAGGAATTTGAGATGCAGAGTGGGGGGTTTGGGGGGCAGGGAAGGAAAAAGTGAAACAAGATGGGATTGGGAAGGAGACAAACCATGAGACTCTTAATCTCACAAAACAAAATGAGGGTTGCTGGTGGGGGACTGTGGAGAAGGTGGTTGGGTTATGTACATTGGGGAGTGCTGTGAAGTGTGTAAGCCTGACAATTCATAGACCTGTACCCCTGGGGCAAATAATACATTATATGTTAATAAAGATAATTAATAATAAAAAATAATACTTCCAATGCTTTCTTCTCTTAGTTCTCTGGAAGAAAGGTAAGTAGTCTGTGAAGTCTACCTTAATTCCAGGTAGATTTGGGCACCTCCCGCTCTTCAAGCTCCCATTGAACCCTGTTCATATCTCCATTATATCTATCATCATAATATATTATGATTTCCTGTTTTCCATGGCTTTCATCTATGAATTCTCCAAAAGACCAGTAATTGGCACAAACTGCTTAACATTTTGTGAAATATGAGAAGTTTTTACAAATATTTTTCCAATGTTTTGAATATCCATTCTGTGATTCAGAAACAAACTTGTTAACAGAATTACATAAAGTATGCCAAGCTAATCTCAAGTTTCAAATTCCTGGCCTATTAAAAAAAAAGTTGTTATATGCTACAACATGGACAAATCTTGAGGACAAAATGCTAAGAGATATAGGCCAATCACAAAAAGACAAATACTGAATGATTCCACTTACACTTACCTAAAGTAGTCAAATTCACAGAAACAGAAAGTACTACCAAGTTACCAGAAGCAGAGGGAAAGGGGGTAAAGAAGAGGTGTTTAATGCAAGGTAAAAAAGATCTGAAGGTCAGTTTTACAGCACTGTAAAATACATAACACTAGGGAACTGCACATTTAAAAATTGTTGAAATGGCAAATTTAATGTTTTGTGTTTTTTTTTAATCTCTGTAAAGAAAGTCCTGAATTAAAAAGACAATTGTAAGCTAAAACATAAATATAATGACTAAAGTCTGCTTTAGAACAATGTTTGATATATAGCAGACACTCAATAGTTTTAATGATTCAATATGTTAAATAACTAAATTTCTCTAGCAGATAAACTGTATTTCTGGGATCTAGTTTATGTCTCTACAACTCTTTATTCAATCTCCAAATTCTGTCACATATTTTATATAGTATAGAATGAACAGCATTTCGAGGGAAAATAGGAATGTTAGTACCTAATGCTTTAAACTAATATGTATTTATTTGTTCCTCCAGAAGAACAGTAAACAGAGATGTTTCACTTTCCCAAAAGTAAAGTGACAACATACTACTTATGGTTAAAATAATAGGAAATGGAAAATACCATATCCTTAACAAAGGGGGCCAGAAAAATAATTTATGGTATATCATTCATAAGAGTATTATGTTAGCATTGAAAATAATGATAAAGGGGCACCTGGGTGGCTCAGTGGGTTAAGCCACTGCCTTTGGCTCAGGTCATGATCTTTAGGGTCCTGGGATCGAGTCCCACATAGGGCTCTCTGCTCAGTGGGGAGCCTGCTTCCCTCTCTCTCTCTCTGCCTGCCTCTCTGCATACTTGTGATGTCTTTCTGTCAAATAAGTATCTTAAAAAAAAAAAAAAAAGAAAAGAACGATAAAGATCAGTTGATTTTAAAAGATTTTCACACTAAGTGTTAAATTGGAAAATTCTTTTCTTGAAGATACAGAGAATGAGGTCTGAACAGTTATATAATGATGAATTAGTTAGCTCTTGGTAGGATTACAAGTGATTTTCATTTCCTTTTAAAATATTTATCATTGAATTTAAGTATGTCAGCACTCTTTAATAAAGAGAAAAAATTAACATTATAGTCATCATGTTGTATACATTACACTCCCAGTACTTATTAATCTTGTAACTGGAAGTTTGTACCTTCTGAACATCTTTTTTTTTTTTTTTTTCCCTTCTGAACATCTTAACCCAACCCAATTTCCCCATTCCCCATCTTTGGAAACCACATATTTTATCTACATGTAAGTGAGATCACAGAGTATTTGTCTTGCTCTGACTTAGTATAATGCTCTCAGGGTCCATTTATGCTGTTGCAAATAGCAGACTTCCCTTACTTTTTATGGCTGAATAATATTCCATTGTATATATCTACCATATTTTCTTCATCCATTCACCTGTTGGAAACTTTGACTGTTTCCATGTCTTGGCTATAGTAAGTAATGCTACAATGAACATAGGGGTGCAAATATCTTTTTGATAGTGATTTTTTTCCCGGATATATACCCAGACATTAAGTTGCTAGAGCATATGGTAGGTTCTATTTTTAATTTTTTGAGGAACTCCAAACTGTTTTCCATAGTGACTGAGACAATTTACATTCCTACTAACAGTGTACAAGACTTTACTTTGCTCCACATCCTCCCTACCACTCACTATTTATTGTCCTTTTGATGAAAGCCATTCTCTTAGGCATAAGGTGATTCGTATTTTATGGCCTTGATGTGCATTTCTCTGATGATTAGTCCTGTTGAGCACCTTCTCATATAGCTCTTGGAGCTCTTGGCTGTTTGGATTATCTTCCTTGGAACCATGCCTATTCAGGTCCTGTGCCTATTTTTTTTTTTTTTTAAGATTTTATTTATTTTTATTTGAGAATGAGCAGGCAGGAACGAGCGCAGGAGTGGGCGATGGTTGGGGAGGGGCAGAGGGAGAGGAAGAAGCAGATTCCCTGCTGGGCAGAGAGCCAGACATGGGGCTTATTCCCAGGATCGAGGATGATGACCTGAGCCAAAGACAGATGCTTAACTAACTGAGCCACCCAGGCACCTCAGGTGCTCATTTTTAATTGGATTATTTAGGGGATTCTTTTGCAATTTAATTGTATGAGTTCTTTATATACTTTTGAAATTAACCCCTTATCAGATATATGATTTGAAAATACTTTCTCATTCCATAGGTTGCTCTTCATTTTATTTATGGTTTGTGCTGTTGTATAGAAGCGTTTAAGTTTGATATAGTCCCACTCACTGATTTTTGTTTGCTTTGCTTTGGTGTCAAATTCAAAAAATCGTCTTGAAGACCAACGTTAAGGAGCTTACTCCTGTTTTTCTTCCAGGAGTTTTATGGTTTCAAGTCTTATGTTTATGTCTTTAATCTATTTTGAGATGACCTTTGTGTATGGTACATGATCAGTGTACCATCATCAGTGACCAGTGACCAGTTTTCCCAAAACCTTTTATTAAGAGACTATGCTCTCCCCATTGAGTATGTTTGGCTCTTTTGTCATAAATTAATTGACTGTATATGTGTAAGTTTATACATGGACTCTCAATTCCATTTCACTAATATATACATATTTTTGTATGCCTCTACCATACTGTTTTGATTACTATAGTTTTGTAATGTCATTTGAAATCAGGGAATGTGATACTTTCAGCTTTGTTCTTTCTCAGGTTTGCTTTGGCTATTCATGATCTTTTGTGGTTCCATATAAATTTTAGGATTGCTTTTTCTACTTCTGTAAAAGATGCCATCAAAACATTGGTAGGGATTGCATTATATGTATAGATGGCTTTGGATAGCATGGACATTTAACAATGTTAATTCTTCTAATCCATGACACAGGGTATCTTTTCATTGATTTGTATCTTCTTCAATTTCTTTAATCAATGTCTGGTAGTTTATACTGCAGAGATCTTTCACCTCTTTGGTTAAACTTATTAAATATTTTATTGTCTTGATGCTGTTACAAATGTGATTGTTTCTTTTTCAGATAGCTCACTGTTAGTGAAAGAAATGCAACTAATTTTTATATGTTAATTTTGTATCTTGCTACTTTACTGAATTCACTAATTAGATCTAATAGTCTTTTGGTAGTGTTTTTATGATTTTCTTTTTTTGAAGATTTTATTTATTTATTTGTCAGAGAGAGAGAGCACAAGCAGTGAGAACAATAGCCAGAGGGAGAAGGAGGCTCCCCAATGAGCACAGAGCCTAGTATGGGACTTGATCCCGGGATCATGACCTGAGCCAAAAGCAGATGCTTAAACCGACTGAGCCACACAGGCATCCCTATGATTTTCTATATTTTAAAACTATGTTACCTTAAGTAAAGACAGTTTTACTTCATCCTTTCCAATTCTGATGCCTTTAATTTCTATTTCTTGCCTAATTGTTCAGGCTAGGATTTTTAGTACTATGTTGAATAGAAAGGAGAGGATTTCTTCTTTTTCTTTTTTTAAAAGCTTTTATTTATTTGACATAGAGAGAGAGAGAGAGAGAGCGAGCAGCAGCAGAGGGAGAAGTAGATGCTCTGCTGAGCAAGAAGGCCAATGTGGGACTTGATTCTAGGACCCTGGGATCATGACCTGAGCCCAAAGCAAATGCTTAATTGGCTGAGCCACCAAGTACCCGAGCAGAGGATTTCTTTAAGTTGATTCTGTTTGTGACTTACAAGCTTCATGAACTTGGATATTCAAAATCTTTCCCCAAATTTGGGAAGTTCTGTTTTTATTTCTTTACATAAGCTTTCTGTCCCCTTTTCATTCTTTTTTCCTTCTGGAAATACAATAATTCACAAATTGGTCCCTTTGATGGTATCATTTAAATCATTAGACTATCTTCATTCTTTTTCCAGTGTGCTCCTCTGACTGGATAATTTTAAAATTCCTGTCTTAGTTCTCACTGATTTCTTCTCTGCTTAAGCAAGCCTGCTACTGAGGCATTTTTCATTTAATTCCCTGAATTCTTCAGTACCAGAGTTTCTATTTGATTCCATTTCACAGTTTCTATCTCATTGTTAAACTTCTTGTTTTGTTCATACATTGTTTTTCACAGTTTTGTTCAATTGTCTGTCTGTGTTTTCTCGAGTTTTTTTTGTAGTTCAATGAATTTCCTTACAACGGCTATTCGGAATGCTTTAGTAGAAGTTGTAGATCTCTATGTTTGGGGGTTGGTCCCTGGAAGATTATCATGATTCTGTGGTGGTGTCATATTTCTTTGATTATTGGTGTCCCTTTGAATTTTGTGTTGTCTTCACATTTGAAGTAGGAGCCACAACCCAGTCCAGTATGTCCAAATTCATTTTTGTTTGCTCCAAAACTGTGCTGCATCCTCTGTGCACCTAAACTTTCACAAAGGCTTTCTTCTTTGTTAGTGACTGTTTGAGTTAGTGTTTTCCAGGGGCTCCAGACCTTGGTCAAGAGCTGATACATGGATCACTTCAGTGTCCACAGACAGGAACAAGGTCTCTCTGCCTATTACATGTTGCATGGGTGGGCAAGATTCTTTCCAGGTCCATTGGTGTCCAGTGGGAAATCCCATAGCTCCTACAAAGACACTCTTGTTTGTATATGGATGCCAAGTATTTATTGTTGGGGGTGTGTGGGAAGGACTAAAATGATAAAGATCTTATATAGCCACAAAGCTGACACCACTTCTCTGTCTTTCCACTCCACCCCCACCTCCCACCTCAAGAACTGAAAAAAAAATTGTAGAGTGCTATCAGAAATTGCTTCCTGTGGTATAAATATGGTTTACCATATTTTTATCTGCATGGCATTTGTTTTGATTTTCATTGAAGTTGAGTGCCTCAGACTGTCCCACTTTAATCATTGTATTATGTCCCATGTCAATAATTTATATTACCTGTTTGGTCACTGACTGTATCTGATTTGCTTCTATAGGCATACAAGATTGAAAAACTGGAGCAAACAGCCAAGGCAGAATCTTCTCACTTATGTGGACTTAACAGTGCACTCCTCACCTTCATGTACTTCTTAAAAATATACAGGTGTCTCATAAACTGAAAAACATGACACCTTGGTGGGAGAAGACTAGTTCCAGCACACCATACTGCTAAGCTCCTAAGTCTTTTTTTTTTTCCTTAAAAGATTTTATTTATCTGACAGACAGAGATCACAAGTAGGCAGAAAGGCAGGCAGAGAGAGAAGGGGGGAAGCAGGCTCCCTGCTGAGCGGAGAATCTGATGTGGGGCTCAATCCCAGGACTCTGGGATCATGATCTCAGCCGAAAGCAGAGGCTTTAACCCACTGAGCCACCCAGATGCCCCGCTCCTAAGTCTTTCTGATTTTACCCATCCTGGATATGCCAAATAACTGTCTGAGCATTTGAGTGTAAATTAGAAATCTTGGAACCTAAGTAGGGGTCACCACGGTGGCCACTGCAGAAATCTGAGCCACACAAGGCACAGCACCACAGAAAAATAGGAGTATCTCTAGAACTAAACAGGATCGATTATTCATGCTAACAACAAATAAGCCATTCTTGATCCCTCCATTTCCTTAACCCCCAATATTTAATCTATGAAAATGCCAAAGGCTCAACCTACAAAATATACTCTAGGTCTATAAGCTTTAAAGACATAAACTGGACCATGTCAACACCCTCTTTAAAATACTTTAATGGTCTCCTACTTCATTTAGAATAAAACTCAAACTCCTTTAAAGTCTTAAATGACCTGGGTCTTTCCAACTGTTTTGGGCACATTTCCTATGAATCCCCTCTTTTGTTAAACTCAAGGTCTCTTTTTTTTTCTATTTTCTAAGTTCAGTTCTGCCTCAGGGACTTTGTATTTGCACTATTTTCTGCCAGAAATGCTTTTACCCTAAAAAAAAAAAAAAGAAAAGAATAAAGAAAAAAAAGAAATGCTCTTACCCTAGATATTTGCCTGGTTAATTTTTTTTTCAGTATTAGGAGATAAATTCAAGAAAAGCCTAAAAGATGGCTCAGTATTTGCAAGTCAAAGTGATACATTACATTAATAAAAGGAAGGATAAGAAACATATGATTATTTCAATAGAAGCAGAAAAAGCATTTTACAAAGTACAACATCCATTCATAATAAAAACCTTCAACAAAGTAGCTTTAGAGGGAATATACCTCAACATAATAAAGGTCATATATGAAAAACCCACAGCTAATATCATCCTCAATGGTGATAAACTGAGAGCTTTTCCTCTATGGTCAGGAAAAAGACAGGGATGTCCACTCTCACCACTTTTATCCAACATGGTACTGGAAGTCCTAGCCACAGCAATCAGACAACAGAAAGAAATAAAATGCATCCAAATCAGCAAGGAAGCCAAACTTTCACTATTTGCAGATAACATAACACTATAAATAGAAAACGCAAAAGATATCACCAAAAAATTGCTAGAACTGATCAATGAATTCAGTAAAGTCACAAAGTACAAAATCAACATACAGAAATCTGCTGAATTTCTATATACCAATAATGAAGCAGTAGAAAGTGGAATTATGGGATCAATCCCATTTACAACTGCACAAAAACCAGTAAAATACGTAGGAATAAACCTAACCAAAGGGGTGAAAGACCCATACTCTGAAAAACACTAAAACACTGATAGAAGAAACTGTAGATGACACAAAGAAATGGAAAGACAGCTCACACTCATGCCCTGGAGGAACAAATATTATTAAAATGTCTATACTAACCAAAGCAATTGATACATTTAATGCAAACCCTATCAAAACACCAAAAGCATTGTTCACAGAGCTAGAAGAAACAATCCTAAAATTTGTATGGAACCACAAAAGATCCTCAATAGCCAAAGCACATCAAAGAAGAAGCAAAGCAAAGCAAAGCAACGCTGGAGGCATCACAATTCTGGACTTCAAGTTATATTACAAAGCCATAGTAATCAAAATAGTATCGTACTGGCACAAAAACAGACACATAAATCAATGAAACATAACAGAAAACCCAGACATAATCTCATGATTATACAGTCAGTTAATCTTCGACAAAGCAGGAAAAGAATATGCAATGGGAAAAAGACCATCTCTTCAACAAATGGTGTTGGGAAAACTGGACAGGACTGCTTTCTAACACTATACACAAAAACAAATTCAAAATGGATTAAAGGGACACCTGGGTGGCTTAGTCAATTAAGTGTCTGCCTCAACTTAGGTCATGGTCGCAGGGTCCTGGGATCCAACCCCACATTGGGCTCTGTGCTTAGCGGGGAACCTGTGTCTCCCTCTCCCTCTGCCTATTGCTCTCCCTGTTTTTGCTTGTTCTCTCTCTCTGTCAAATAAATAAATTAAAATCTTAAAAAAAAAAAGCGTCTGCCTTCAGCTTAGGTCATGATCCCAGAGTCCTGGGATCCAGCCCCACATTGGGCTCCTTGCTCAGCTGCGAACCTGCTTCTCCCTATGCCTGCCTGTCCCCCTGCTTGTGCTCTCTCTGTCTCTCTGATGAATAAATGAAACCTTAAAAAAAATAAATAAACAAAAACCAAAATGGACTAAAGACCTCAATGTTAGACCTGAAACTACAAACATCCTTGAAGAGAGTGGAGACAGCAACTTCTTTCTAGATATGTTTCCTGAGGCAAGGGAAACAAAATAAAAAATAAACTATTGGAATTATATCAAAATAAAAAGCTTCTACCCAGTGAAGGAAACAATCAACAAAAGATAACCTAAGGAATGGGAAAAGATATTTGCTAATGACATATCTGATAAAGGGTTAGTATCCAAAATATATAAAGAACCTATAAAACTCAACACACACTGAAATAATAATTTAATTTAAAATATGGGCAGAAGAACAGGATAGACATTTTTCCAAAGAAGACATGCAGGTAGCCAACAGACACCTGAAAAGATGCTTCAATATCACTTATCATAAAAAAATGCAAATCAAAACTATAATGAGATATCACTTTAAATCTCCCAGAATGGCTAAAAGCAACAGAAAAAGAAACAGGCCTTGGAGAGGATATGGAGAAAGGAGAACCTTCTTGCACTGTTGGTGGGAATGCAAACTGGTGCAGTTATTCCAGAAAATAGTATGAAGTTTCCTCAAAAAGTTAAAAATAGGGGTGCTTGGGTGGCTCAGATGGTTAAGCATCTGCCTTTGGCTCAGGTCATGATCCCAGGGTCCTGGGATCGAGTCCCACATTGGGCTCCCTGCTCAGCGGGGAGCCTGCTTCTCCCTTTCCCTCTATTGCTCCCCCTGCTTGTGTTCTTTCACTCTCTCTCTCTCAAATAAGTAAATAAAATCTTAAAAAAAAAAAAAAGTTAAAAATAGAACTCCTGTGATCCAGCAATTGCACTACTAGGTATTTATACAAAGAATACAAAAATATTAATTCAAAGAGTTACATACAGCCTGATGTTTATACCAGCACTATCTGCAATAGCAAAATTATAGAAATAGCCTAAATGTCCATTAACTGATGAATGAATAAAGAATATGTGTGTACACACACACACAAACACACACACACAGAGGAATACTATTCAATCATACAAAAAGAATGAAATCTTGCCATTTGCAATGACATGGAAAGGGCTAGAGAGTACTATGCTAAGCAAAATGTCAGAGAAAGACAAATGTCACATGACTTTACTCATGTGGAGCTTAAGGAACAAAAATGAGTAAAGGCATAAAAACGAGGAGGGGGGCAAGCCAACAGACTCTTAACTATAGAGAACTGATGGTTACCAGAGGGGAGGTTGGTGGGGGGATGGGATAAATAGGTGACGGGGATTAAGGAGGGCACTTGTGATGAGCATCAGGTAATGTATGGAAATTCTGAATCACTATATTGTACATCTGAAACAAATATTACACACTATGTTAAGTAACTGGAATTTAAATTAAAAAAAAAAAAAGACCTAAAAGCATTTCTTAACTTCTTTACCTAAAATTTTTCCCAGCACACCATCAAACTCCTCTAGCTGTCTACCTTTATGAAAAGAACTCTTATATTTTCTTCCTGTTACTTAATCATTGTCTAAAGCTATTTTATTTACTCATTTTACTTCCATTTTCCCCACTAAAATAAGTCCATAAAGGCAGGGACCTTGTCTGTCTCAATCACTTGTATATCTCTTGATATTAGAATACCTTCTAGCACACAAGGGATATTTAGTAAGTGGTGAATGAATTAATTGCTGTTAAATAACTATTATTTGTTAGTAGCTATATGAACTTCCCAATTATACCTTTCAGCTTGGTGTCTGAAAGCTCTTCTAGTCTAATGGAGATCCTATGGAAATGATATTAAAGAAATACAAGGGGATATAACTTCCCTTTTAGGGGTTTATTTCCTGTTTGTATTTCTTTAGTATTAATATCAGGTGGGGGAATTCAACACATTTCTGGAAGAAATAACATGAAAGCAAGTAGGCGGACAAAGAAACAGAAATAGAGGCGAACTACATCCAGGTTCATGCAGTAGAGGACTAATGTTGAAATGGGAGCAGATCTGCAAAACTCTGAAGAAATTCAGTACTCAAAATCAGCACGTGTAAGGAATAGAAACGAGAAGCCAAAAATAAGGGATTTCACATTAAAGCTCTATCTTTTGAATAGTGTAATGCTCCTTCTCACTTTCCTGTCCTTTTATATACGACAAGCAGTTTTTTATTTTCCCCAAACTAAACAGGCAAGTAAAGAAATCTGAAGGATCTTCTAAATAGTTGGGGAGATACAAGACTGTTTATGTCAGGGTTGGTGGCCTTGAGTAAATTTTTAATTCTTGCATTTGGGGGTAGCCTCCAACCTAACAGCTGGATCTATGCCTATCCACCATAAAGAGATTCCTGCTAGTTGACAAGTTCTTACGTATATAAAACTACTTGTTAGCTACACCATTCAGAGGAGAGTGCTAGCAGAGAAGTAAACCTACAAACACCAACAAAGGAATCTCAATTCAGCCACATACTATAGTCAACTCTGTTCTTAAATATAAATGACAATTAAGATCAGCAGATATATGTGATAAACCTCTAAAATAAGAGAGGGACAAATAGATGGCTCAGTCGATTAAGCAATCCAACTCTCAATCTTGGATCTCACAGATAGCGGGATCAAGCTCTGTGTGGGGCTCCACCCTCAGTGGGGAGTCTGCTTGAGATCCTCTCCCTCTGCCCCCACCCCCATTGGCACGTGCATGCTCTCTACTGCTCAAATAAATGTATTTTAAAAAAAAGTAAAACAAGAGAGAAATTTTTAAATCTTAATAATTGAGGTAGCAGGAAAAACAATTCAGGAAACAAAAGAAGTTTTTAAAAAAAGACTTACTTCCTTTTCTCAGAAAACTTCATGAAGATATTAAAGGTATAAAACAAGATTTAGGAGGGCATGAAAAAGAACATTCAGATTATGAGAAAGTTGGAATCTCATTACCAAAATAAAATAATTCAAAAGGAGTGAAGATAAAGTCAAAAAAATACTCCTAGAACTGAAGGAAGAAGAAAACAGTTAAAAATGCAAGAGAAAGTGAGAAGTAGTCTAGTGAGATCTCAAATCCAACTATTAGAGATTTTAGAAGAATAGTAAAAATAGAGAAAAGAAAATGGTCAAAGAACTAACACTAGAACTTTTCTGAGATTAGGCAAATGGGGAAAAACAGACATGGGTATGTTCCTAAACCCAGGAGTCTTCAAAGAAAGACTTCTGGTGAAGATGTTTTAGTAAATTCATGCTTTCAGGCATAAAATATATAGCAGTGAGAGATAAAAGAGAGAGCACTCTAAAAAGCTATAGTTGGGATTAAATATAATCTAAACATATTTGTGGATCAGAAATGGAGCAGAAGTATAAAGTGCTCTGTAAGGCTGGGATATACAGCCTGCCTGTAATCTGGATCAGTAAGTAGGCTGGAGTGGTTGGAATTTGACTCCCATAGGATGATAGAAGGACTAAAAACAGTTTATAGGGGATATAAGCTCATTACTTAAAACTAGAAGCCAAAATTCCCTACCTCTCATCCTTCCCAATCATTAACTGCTCTCTAGGATTAGGGCACAGAGAATCAGGAAGACAGCCTCAAGAACAGAAAGAGAAACAGAGCATTTATTGGCTCTGTGAGTTGATCTTTGTAAAAGCTTCAATATCACAGTGGGTCAGGAACCATTATACTGAAAATGTTCATGGTACCACTATTTTTAAGCGCCCTTAATTAAACAATCTATGTCTCCATCAACACTACAGAAATTATTAGATGGATAAGTGGTAGATAAGTGAGTGATACAATCACATGATGTAATATAAATAGCACAAGACTGAAAGATCTATATGTAACAAGTGGAATACAAATATGAAGTGAAAGAACCCAGACACAGTATTTACTTTATAATTCCATTTTATGTAATACAAAAACAGGTAAAACCAATATATGCTTTCAGAAGTCAGAATGCTGGTTACTAAGGGAGGGGAACACAAAGGCAGCTTCTGAAGATGGTAACACTGTGTTTCCTGAACTGGGACCCATTTACTTATGTTTTTCAATTTGTGAAAATGTGGTGAACTAAACAAAATACCTTCTCCTATAAGTGTAGTATACTTCAACATAGAATTTAACAAATAAGTTACTGAAATTAAAAACAAAAACTAAATTAAGTGTGAGACTTATCACCGAACTTAGTCGAAGACAGAATAAATGAATTGGAAGACTGTATTAGGAATTCACTCAGAACACAGAAAAGAGAGATAAGGAGATAAAAACAGACGAGAGAAATTAAGAGACACAGAAGAAAGATTGAGAGACTCTACTATAAGTCCACTAGGAGTTGAAAAAGAAAAGAACTCTAGAGAGACTGGAGTAAGAATATTTGAATGGGTAATTGTTGCTCATTTCCCAAAACAGGAAAAAAAAATGAGTTTTCCATTTTTTTTTTAAAGATTTTATTTATTTATTTGACAGACAGAGATCACAAGTAGGCAGAGAGGCAGGCAGAGAGAGGAGGAAGCAGGCTCCCCACAGAGCAGAGACCCTGATGCGGAGCTTGATCCCAGGACCCTGAGATCATGACCTGAGCCAAAGGCAGCGACTTAATCCACTGAGCCACCCAGGCACCCCTGAGTTTTCCATTTTAAAGCACCGCTGTGTGTCTTGTACAAAACGAATAAAAATAAAAATTATGTCAACATTTAGGAGCTGAAGGCTAGAGGGGAAAAGAAGTAGAGAGAAGAGAAGAGAAGAGATACTGACAAACAGATTTTGCATAGTTGCTCATCAGAGAGCCTATGAGGCGTTGACAGAACAGCAATTGGTTTTAAGGATATGATTCAAAGTCACACACAAAAAATTGGTTTTAAGGATATGATTCAAAGCAATTGGTTTAAGGATATGATTCAAAGTCAAAGACAGGAATACTGGGACAGTGAGGGAAAGCAAGCAGCAGTTTAAGTGAGCTAAATCTTAACATCTTTGCAAGGAATCAGTAAGAAAAAACAGTATTGAAGCTAGAGTAATGAAGAAACTTCAAAAAGAAAAAAAAATGTACTCTAGGAGGTCGAACATTGGCAGGAAAGGTAGTATTGTTGTTTTTCCTTTAAAGTCCTTTTGTACTATTTGATTTTGCAACGTGGTCATATAATATGTTAATTATATATCTCACTAAAGAAGATAATAGAAAATGTTGGTCCTCTAAAAAGTGAAGTTGCTGTTCCTAGCTACATGATAGAGAATATTGATTCCCAGTCATAAAACAAACTATTCCTTAGAATCAGCATTGAGTCCATTGCTGCTGGCTCTAGGATTCAAATATTCCCATGTCACATACATGCAACCCTATGTTTATAACAGCATTATTTACAACACCAAATTATGGAAACAGCCTAAGTGTTTACTGATAGATGAATGGATAAAGATGTGATACACATACACAAACACACACACATACATTCTATTATTCAGCCATAAAAAAGAATGAAATCTTGCTATTTCAATGACGTGGATAGAGCTAGACAGTACAATGCTAAGTGAAACAAGTCAGTCAGAAAATGACAAATACCATGTGATTTCACTTACATGTGGAATTTAAGAAACAAAACAAATAGCTAGGCAAAACAAGGAAGGACACATCACACATTCTGAAAAGGAGAGAAACGTACATAAAGACACAGGAAAAAGAGAGCTTAATACATATCCAAGAACAGCACTATCCACATTTTACATAATGTTAGAAATATTTTTTATCTGGGCTGTCCAATATAGGAGTCGAGGAACAGATCTTAAAAATTTATTTAGTTTTGGGGCACCTGGGTGGCTCAGTGGGTTAAAGCCTCTGCCTTCGGCTCAGGTCATGATCCCAGGGTCCTGGGATCGAGCCCCGCATCAGGCTCTCTGCTCAGCGGGAAGCCTGCTTCCTCCTCTCTCTCTGCCTGCTTCTCTGCCTACTTGTGATCTCTGTCTGTCAGATGAATAAATCAAATCTTTAAAAAAAATTTTTATTTAGTTTTAATTAATTCAATTTTTAGGGGGGGAGGGGCGGCAGGAGAGGGGAAGAGAGAATCCCAAAGCGGCTCCACACCCAGTGAGACTGGGGCTCAATCCCAAAACTCTGAGATCATCACCTGAGCAGAAATCAAGTCAGACACTTAACTGACTCAGCCACTCCAGTCACCCTAGTTTTAATTAATTTGAACTTAAACAGCCCAGTTTAGAGGCACCTGGCTGGCTCAGTCAGTAGAGCATGGAAGTCTTGGCTGTGAGTTCAACCCCCATGTTAGGCATAGAGTTTATTTAAAAATAAATAAGTAAAAAAGATAAATAAGTAAATAAAATGTGAAGATATTTAAAAATAGATAAATAAGTAAAAAACTATGTCAAGGAATTGAAAAGTGTGGCAAAAATAAGGACTGTGATGTGAAGAAAGGACAAGGTGAAAAGCTGGAGAGATGAACTCAAGGCAGATACTGAAGGGCCCAGCACATGTTGCCACGTAGTTAGTTTTTATCTTGAAAGTCAGAATGAGCAATGTGAGGCCTTTAAGTAGTCAACAGACAGGATTAGCTTTACGCTGAGAAGACAGCACTCAAGCAGCAAATGGCATATAAAACTAAATGGGAAAAGAATAAAGACACGGAAGAAAACTTGCAGAAATACAGTGGAGGGGCGCCTGGGTGGCTCAGTGGGTTAAAGCCTCTGCCTTCGGCTCATGTCATGATCCCAGGGTTCTGGGATCAAGCCCGGCATCGGGCTCTCTGCTCTGCGGACAGCCTGTTTCCTCCTCTTTCTCTTTGCCTGCCTCTCTGCCTACTTGTGATCTCTGTCTGTCAAATAAATTAAAAAAAAATCTTAAAAAAAATACAGCGGAAAAAGAACAAGGACGTAAGTTTATGCAGAAGCTGACTTAAGAGAATGGCTTTGAGTGATATAATACAATTAAGTGGAAATAATGATAAAATGGAGACATAGCTTCAAGATTTTGAGGTGAGATTGAGAAGAATACAGGTTTCTGGCTTGAGAAAGTGAATGAATAAACATTCACTGGGACAGGAAAAAATAAAACATAAATAAGTAGTTCCGTTTCAGCTTTTATAATTTGCTTCCAATGGGAATTGTTAAACTATTCTCCAGTCTCTTTAAAGGAGAAACCAAGCATACCAGAAAACTGAGGTCAAAAGTCTTGGGAGCTTTTAGCTTAAATCATCATTGACTCCTCCCTTTCTTCAGAGTCCACATATCCCTTGGTCATTAAATCTTCTTTCATTCTACCTTCTCAAATTTTCTTCATTGTCTACCTCTAACATAACCCTAATTCAATATTTCTTCCCTGGATTACTTTAATGTCTCCTTTTTCAGTATCTTAATTATTCACATTTTCCCCATTCCTCAATCAGGTAAGATTTATAAGAGTAGCATGAGGCGGCAAAAGGAAACCAAGGTTTTGTATCTGTTGCTTTCCATTTATTAGTATAACTTACAAAATTACCCTCACTTTATTAGAGTCTCAGTCGCCTCAATTATTATGAGTACAATGAAGGCAGTTTTCTCACAGGCTAATGAGGCTTCAATAAATTAACTTTAATACAGTATGCACGCAGAAAATGTGAAACAATCTAATAATACTATTATTGTTATTAGTGGTGGTGTATTTGTTGCCTCTTTTTGCATACCAAATAGGATTTCATTCATAGAAGGCAATCATTAAGTCTTTAGGAGTTCCAAGAATGAAAAAGGTGAGAACCCTCCCTTTCTCCTTGAGAACAGACTATGCCTTATTCACAGTTATACTGCCGGAATGTAAAAGAGCTCCTAACACAGCTTCAAGATGCTTATAATTTAATAGAAAAGAAAACATACACACAGATAATTTCAATTGGTGGCAGAAAATGACAAGCAGTAAGAGAGGTTCAGAGCAAGTAGTGACTACTCCCTGCTGTGGTACCAAACTGACAAAAAAGGGTCGGGGAAGAGAGAGAGAAAAAAGAAAAACAGGGGTGCCTGGGTGGTTCAGATGGTAAAGCATCTGCTTTTGGCTTAGGTCATGATCTCTAGGTCCTACGGTCAAGCCCCATGTCAGGCTCCCAGCTCAGTGGGGAGTCTGCTTCTCTCTCGGCCCTCTGCCTCTCCCTCTGCCTCTGCTCTCCCCGTTTGTACTCTCTCTGTCTCTGTCTTTCTCCTAAATAAATGAATATTTAAAAAAAAAAAAAAAGGAAGAAGAAGAAAAAAGAAAAACGAAGGGAGGAGTTAGGGAGGAAGAAATAAGATGGAAGTGAGGTATAAGGCCCAGGAAATGGTGGAACAGAAGGAAAGGACAAGAGAAAGAACTACGAATAACATGCTAAGGAGCCTGAATTTTATCATGAAAGCAATGAATAGTCTTTGGGAAAATTTAAAGGGAAATGACATGCCCATATATGTGTTTTAAAAAGTAGTAATCTGGCAGAAACAGAAGGAGAAGCACTAGCAAAGGACAAAACTACTCAGTTTTGTTTATTTAAGATGGTGTTACAAAAACAAAAGCAATAAAACATGAGAAAAACTGCTATAGGGAGAGAAACAATATGATATGGAGATATAATTCTAAAGATCAGTAAGACATAAATGAAAAATCTGTGGGGAAGGCAAAAGAAAGTCAGCCATTAGTAATTGTTTATTGGTTTCTGCCTTGAACAACTGAGTGAATGGATCACATTTATTTTTATTGGATATACTAGAGTAAGAGTGGTTTTATTTGTTTTTTTTTTTAAGTAATCTCTATACCCAACATAGGGCTCAAACAACCCCAAGATCAAGAGTCACATGGGTCCACTGAGCCAGCCAGGCTCCCCCATGAGTGTTTTTGTAAAAGAAAATGATGAGCATAATTTTAGCCATGTTGAGATTATTGAAATGTCAAGGAGGTCATTTAAAGTTGGCTGCTGATACAAATGTTCAAAGCCTGGAAGAGACATGGGCTGGAATAAACAATGTATGTGTATCTATTTCTACTTGGAAGTCATCAGCACATATAGACGGTAGATGCCATTAAATAGTTAAAATTACTTGGGGAGAAAATATCAGGGGCGGAAGTAGAGGAGAAGAGAAGGGAACTAAAAAATGGACTCATGGGGAGCATAAACCTTAAGGGAAAGAAAAATGAACCCTTTAAAAAATGGCCAAAGAGGTAGGAGGAAAATCAGGATAAGTAATAAAAAGAACCAAAGATCAATCTCCAAACAATGTGAAGAACTTTCTATAGAAGAATTATTTCAGCTAGATTCATTTAATGCTACATACTCATCAAGCCTCTAAATGTTGCTCTAAGTAACTAAAATACTTATGAGTGTACATTTATTCTGCTAAAAATTATAATTATACAATATATATAATAGTTATATAATATATATAAATGATTGGTATATATATAATAATGATATGGTTTTTAAATATTTTATTTATTTGAAAGAGAGAGATCACAAGTAGGCAGAGAGGCAGGCAGAGAGAGAGGAGGAAGCAGGCTCCCTGCGAGCAGAGAGCCCGATGCGGGGCTCAATCCCAGGACCCTGGGATCATGACCTGAGCCGAAGGCAGAGGCTTTAACCCACTGAGCCACCCAGGCGCCCCATAATAATGATATTTATAAGAAGCTCATTGTTAGAACATAAAGATATGAGATATGTCTCTGAAGGGATTCTGAAGGGATTCTAAAGGGATGGGTCCACAAAGACATATAAAAATCATTCTTGTTATTTTAATAGGAACATCTTACGGTTTCTGGCCCTTAAAAGAAGTGGGAGGTGGCAGAGGTGGGGGAGGTGGCATGTTAGAATTTGAAGTGATATGGCAACTAGAAAACTTAGGACCCAAGATTTAGAACTAAAACCAGACCATAAAATAATTTTAAATTGTGTTGATTTTCAATGTTAGATATAAAAAGAGTAAACAAAAACCTCAGAATTTATGGACCACTATATATGAGTTAACATGACATGTACTGTACATTTGATTACCAATAGAAATATTTTCGTTTTAGTGGAATGTGGGCAAACTTATCACATGTCATCCATAGGCTCCTGAAATTATTTTAAAAAATAGTGCAGTGAGGGCACCTGGGTGACTCAGTGAGTTAAGCGTCTCCCTTCAGCTCAGGTCATGATCCTAGGATCCTGGGATCGAGCCCCGCATCAGGCTCCCTGCTCAGCAGGGAGCCTGCTTTTCCCTCTCCCTCTCTGCCTGCCTCTGTGCCTACTTGTGATCTCTGTCTGTCAAATAAATAAATAAAATCTTTAAAAAAAAATAGTGCAGTGGGAGATTATCTAAAATTGAGCCTGGAATAATATGACTGTGCTGTATTCTTCATTTTGAAAAAAGACATGTACAAACAGGAAGAACTTTCTGTTGGCAATCCCTAACATTTCCAAGAGGGAGAAATAATTGTAAATGACTGGAGATAATATTACTCTATGAATTATTCATAAATAGGAAACAAACAAACCAAAAAATACTTGGATTTTTAACCCAAAACATTTGTCTTTATAAGCAGATCCTATTAAAACTCATGAGAGAGTTTTTGCTCTGTATGTAAAACCTCACATTTCAAACACAAAGAATTATGGCTCCTAGCATGTCCCAAATTCTTCTTGCATATAATCTTTCTGGCTTTGATAAAAAAATGTTTTAACAAAGTTCAATTTGGAAACAGCAGTATCAAGCAGGATCAAAACTTAGTTTGCATCATTTTTGGATACAGATTAATTGCTTTTCTGCTTCAAAGGCGGTATACTAAAGTGACCTTTTGTTATGAATACTTTCAGTTTTATAGATTCAGTATTATCCTAAGGCTCTCCAGAAGTTATCACCTATGATTAGGCAATTTAGGTGGAATAATAGGATTTAGTGCAGTTAGGTCTTCAATCTAATTTGTCAGATCAAGGACTGTTAGGCCAGACTCTGACTTATCCCTTTTTAACCAATAGACTTTGAGTAAAATGTCTTGCTTCTAACCTTGTTCCACTTTGCCACAGGTTACAATCAGTATAGTGAGGCTTTTTCTACCTTGGCTTTGTTAAGGATTCACACCATATATGTAAAAAATTCTGATATTCTTTAAAGGAAAAGAAATCAAAATGTAATTTAAGGACTACTAACACCAAACTAACTTGGCTTGTTTTCTCCAAAAAATTGAGAAGTTTTTCAATTATGAATATTCAAGTAGAAGAGTGATGGTTTCATACCACAAGCAGGTCCCTGAAACTGATCAGGTTTATCTGACTTCAGTATGTGTTTGTATACTACCAAATTAAAGTAAATATCAAACTGAAATAACTGTGTCCTATGGTAACAATTAATAATAAAGTAAAAAGAAGACACAAAGAAGCAAGCAGGCATGGAGAAGTGAACAGGAAACTGGCAGACAAATTACTCCATACGGTGTTATGGAAGAGGTAAGAGATAAGCTACATTGATGAAAGAAATTGACTCAGAACTATTATCTTTATATTATTCCCTAATGTTTCCACATTTTGCTTTTTCATTTTTTTTCCTCAAGAAAAGGAATAAGTGATTGGTAAGAACAATTATAAGAATCGCAATCTTTAAAAATCAAATCTGAAAAGCAAATGTAAAGTTTAAATTGTAATATTCTTTTTACTGAATTGCTTTCTCCTTCTAATGTTAAATTTACAGGTTTCTGTGAAACATACCCTCATTTATATGCTTAACAGTAAAATCAGTTGTCTTGGCTTCTGAGGGTTGTTCTCCTATGGCAGAAAATGCTAGTTAAAAAAAAAAAGTAAGAAAGCCAAACTCAGGGGTTACTGGACAAGATCAGGAACATTGACCAAACCTCCAGACATAATCATTATTTTCATCCTCCAATCTAGTTTAAAAAGTACACTATAGGTTCCTTGACATTTATCAATGGAAGTTAAACAAGAAAAGACCCTGACATTTTGGAAATGTGCATCAATACAGTCTCCAAGAACACTGATAAAAACTGCTTTTATTCATACTATTTTCTTTTTAAAAATGTGGTTTTCTGTTTCTTATCAATCTCCTAAACTACTGGGCCACTACTCTAGATAAAGAAAAAAGGGAAACCTGGATGGGTATTAATAAGATAATTTGTTAAAACTTTCTAAATTTCATGATCTGCCTAAAACTGAAAAGGGAAAGCCAAAGAGCTTCTTTGTCAATAACGAAACAAGTTTTTCATTACATAGTGGGACACTGTTCTGTCAAATATTTCTTGCAATCAGTGGACTACTTTCAAGCCATTGATCAATCTTTTCATTAGTATGATCATGAATGCCAAAACCACAACCAATAATGATAATAATTTAATTTTCACAACAACCCAAAAAGGTAGGTGTGGTTATCTTCATTTTAGAGATAGGAAAGACACAGGTAAGTTAAGTAACTTGTTCAAATTTACATAGCCAAACAAGTGACAGAGATTTTGTCTCTAATTTTGACCTATGTCTTTAAATACCCATATACCAGCAAAAATATGATTACTGGAAATGACAATTTAATGTGACAGGTCTATAAATCTAAGAATCAATGTACAGAAATACTATTAATGGAGGAATCTGTTAAATATCTTCACAGTGATGCAATTAGCAAAATCTAATATGCAGAGCTAAATTTTTCAATAAATACACTGAAAGAGGTAGAAAAGATGGAGGGGTAACTTGAAAGAGAGTTGAGAGACCTGTAAACTAACAGCAATATGTACACTGAATTGGATGCCAAGCTCCATAAGCTATAAATAATCAAAATGACACATCATTTTGGGGTGGGGCACCTAGGTGGCTCAGTTGTTAAGCCTCTGGTTTCGGCCTTAGGTCACGATCCCAGGGTCCTGGAATCCAGGCCCATATCAGGCTCCCTGTTCCATGAGAAGCCTGCTTCTCTCTTGCCCACTCCCTCTACTGTTCCCTCTCTCACTGTCTTTCTCTGTCAAACAAATAAATAAAATCTTTAAAAAAGAAAAAGAACCTGGGAAATATAAATACTAATTTTGATGAGAATAATTAATATTTTTTATTTTTGATAATGGTACTGTTGCTATGTTTTTTAAAAAGAATTCTCATTTTTTAGAAATATATACTGAAAGATTTAGGATATCATATGATGTCTATAATTTGCTTAAAAATAAAAAAGAAGGGGAGAAGTAAGGATATAGATAAAACTAGCTCCAAGTTGCTAACTATTGCAGATGAATGACAGGTAAGTACAGAGATTCACTATTCTATCTGGTCAACTTTGGAATATGTTTAAAATTTTCCACAGTAAAAAAAAAAAAAATAGCCCATGTCTTAAACATTGGAATCACATAATATGTTATTATTTGAATTACAGACTGAGTATCAGAAATTTAAAAACTATCTTATACTTTCATTTGAGTGGTTAATTTAAAAAAAAGTCACAGAAAACAAAAAGTTAGTCGCCAAAGCAAAGGAAGAAACATTCAACTCTTGTCTAGTAGAAGGTAACATTTCCGGGACACCTGAGTGGCTCAGTTGGTTAAGCGTCTGCCTTTAGCTCAGGTCATGATCCCAGGGTCTTGGGACTGAGTCCCGAGACGGGCTCTTGGCTCGGTGGGGAGTCTGTGTCCCCCCACTCTCTGCCTGCTACTCTACCTACTTATGATCTCTCTCTCTCTCTCTGTGTCAAATAAATAAGTAAAATCTTTTTTTAAATACTTAAAGAAAAAATAAAACATTTTCAGAAATCAAATAGGAGTAGCTGGGGGTGCCTGGGTCATGATCTCAGGGTCACAAGATCAAGCTCCACATTGGGCTCCAGCTCAGCACTGTCTGCTGAAGATTTTCTCTTCCCTCTGCCCCTCCAACCTGCATGCACCAGCTCTCTCTCTCTCAAATAAATAATCTTTAAAAAAAGAAAAAAAGACATCATATAAGAGTAGCTAATAATTCTGATGGCTAATGTAATAGACAATATGTATCAGATAATTATTTAATGGAAGGAAAAGACATATATATTTATATATATCTTTTAAAAGATATGCATGAGATATCGTATGGAAGCTCAAAGGAAGAGTCAGCTCATTAGAAATTTGTAGAGGGGGAGACCACCAAGAAGACGACATATATATTTATCCCAACCACCTTGCAAAATATGGCCCTTGTTAAATTCTCTGCAACTAATTCTCTCTCACACACAAATATACACACACGCATGTGCGCATGCAAGAGCACACACACATGAACTTTGCATTCAAATCCTACCTGCAATTCTTTCTCTATTACTGGACTATCCCCAATGACTGTGACTAAGACCTCTGACCTGCTACATCCAAAGTAAGATTACACACATTCCTCTTTGGTACCCATGAATGACATGTTACACTTCTGACAAGTATCCAGGAATGTCTACCTGTTAAGCTGGAAATGTATTCTATTAAAAAGTAAAAATCTTGGCAGGCTCCAGAGTGAAGCAATGCCTACTATCTGGGTTCCCTTCCCACTCAGGCACTGGTCAGATATATGAGTTCATTATCACCTCATCAGTATGTCTGTCAGCTCCAATGGAGAGAGAAGACTAAACCACTCACTAACAACCGGACTTTCTGACTTCTCTAAAGCAAAAGCAAATCCATAACAGATACTTTTTAAGCCTACAATGCCCATTTGTTCATTTTAATTTATTAGATCAATTAACTCAACCAAGAATAGGAAACAACTAACACTAGATATGTGACTAAATGGGCACCATTCAAATAACTGTCAGAATTAAGAGCAGGTAAATCAAGATGTAAACTGGGGGACATAAAAACACTAACTTACCTTTGATTTAATGCAAATACTTGGGTTCAAGTCTGGCAGAGATTCAGAAGGCAAAACCGAAGTGAAATCCTGGTAAAAGCAATGAAGTGCTCTAGGAAGTAGAAAAGCTAACAATATAAGCCTCAAGATAAGAAGTAGTTACATGCTGCACATTTAAAATGGGGAATATGTGTGGTGTTTTGGTTTGTTTTCAGAGAAGAAAACAAAAGCAATCAATCCTCCTACACAAAATATTTTCCCAGTACCTTTCCTATTTTGGAATGTGGGTTCAAGTCTTCAGTTTTCCTCTGGGTAAAACGTAGCCATAGTTAAGTCTCTATTCTAATCGCTAATTCGCTACATTTTCTGTCCATACTCAGAGAGAACACTTACTTAAGAATACTGAGATTTTAGATTTAAACATAAGAAACTGTATTCTAGATATGATTGTATTTTCCTTAGACAAATACAGCATTTGATTCCTGACTTACAGTTTACACTATGCATGGAAAGGTAAGCTTTGAAGTCTTTTCCAAATGGTGTGATAATAAAAGAAACATCAACATTAAGCATTTTTTATGCTGAAATATAATTTTATTTACATACACATCGTTAGAATATAAAAGTGCTTTCAAAAGTTACAACATGTAAATGTAAGTAGTTTTTATCTTCAAAGTTAATAGCTTACCTTGGCAGGAAGGAAAGCTAATACTCAAAGTGAAGGCAGAACACATTATAAGTAACTATAAATGTGGTATCTTAGGATGTAAGCTTTCATTTTTCTATTACCAGCATCATATTTTAAGTCATCAAGCGTGCTGACATTAAAATCAGAATTATTCTACCCTACATATTTATGTCCAAAATTATTTGTCAAAGTTAACTACTCATATTCCTCATTAAACATATACTATATATCAATTTGGGCCCTCTTTTTTATGATACATAATTACTTTATAAATGTAATTTTTCCTATTGTGATGCTGAAGAAGCCTAGCAATAAGAAGAGAGATGCAAAAGGGAGCAGGTTTCTCAATTCTTAGATTTTTCTTTTTATCAATCTACTATTAAAGCATATAAATTCTTATTAATTTTTAATCAGCAAGACTAAGGAAATCCGGATGTGAAAAATGAAATCAGAGATAACAGAACTGATCTAGAAAACTCAGGGATAGTTTGGCTGTTCTAAAATGGGCAAACTGGGGGCACCTGGGTGGCTCAGTGGGTTAAAGCCTCTGCCTTCGGCTCAGGTCATGATCCCACTGTCCTGGGATCGAGCCCCGCATCGGGCTCTCTGCTCCGCGGGGAGCCTGCTTGCTCCTCTCTCTCTGCCTGCCTCTTTGCCTAGTTGTGATTTCTCTCTGTCAAATAAATAAAATATTTAAAAAAATAAAAATAAAATGGGCAAACTGGGGTGTGCCTGGGTGGTTCAGTCGGTTAAGTGTCTGACTCTTAGGTTTCAGCTCAGGTCATGATCTCAGGGTCATGGGATCAAGCCCCACATTGGGTTCCATGCTCAGCAGGAAGTTTACTTGAGGATTCTTTCTCTCCCCTCTCGCTTTGCACCTTACCTCTAAAATATGTAAATAAAACTTAATAAAATAAAGTAAAATAAAATAAAATAGGTTAAATGAGTTTGGCAAACTGGAAAACTGAGTTAGAAATGAAAATTTAGAAAATATAAACATATCCCAAATGGAAAAATTCTACTGAGACAAGCTATAGCAGCTTTCACTAAGGATAAAAACTCAGATATGAAAAATTTTATCATTTGAGAAGAGACAAACTTAAAAACTAATATTAATATAAAATTACTGATAATTGTGATAATTGTGGAAATATCATTAGTGAAGATGATTATACTGGAACTTAACACCCATCTTTCTGGAATGGGGTTAGTATAATGAGTGCTTAATTCTTAGCAATTTCTTTAAGTACTAGCTTATACCAAGGGGAAAAAAGATAAACCAGTAGTTTTTGTTTTTTTCTCACTGAAAACTGTATACTTGAGAATAAATGAATATGAATGTTGCTTGATATGGTGGAATGAATCCATGGGCAATCCAAGTTACAGATCTAGTCCCAGTCCTGTCACTAAATTGGTCTTCTGACTGTGTACAAACTACTTAAGCCATTCTGAAGGCTTCTTTCTTTAAATGTAAACTAAGAGAATGGAAACGAAGAGAGGAAACCAACAAGCACTAAGGGCCCACTATGTACACCATGCATTCTTAGTTATTTTCACATGTTGATAATACCATGTTATGCTTGTAACATCTTTGTAATTTAGTATTCTCACTTTCATAAGTGATGAAAGTTGATTCAAGGAGACTAATTTTCCCGAAGTCACACACACAGAGTAGACAACAGAACCAGAATGTGTGCCTGGCATACTGTCTGAGCTCCCTGACAGGTTCTTCCCATTCCAATCTCTATTCTCCCTCATCTACTTCTCATTTTGTGACCAGAGTGATCTGCCAAAGAGATACGAACTTATTTTTATATTCTTGCATAAAGGCTCAAAATAAAGGGAAAATGCCAAAATCTTTGGAAAGACATATGAATGTTTTCACAGCATTGTTTCCAACTTTTCCTCCTAACCTCATCATTCCACTCATAACAAGCTACTGCCCATTATCCAAAGGTTAAAAGAACTAGTAGAAGACAACAGGTATGAGAGTGAGGGATCATACAGTCAAATGGAGACAGCTTTAAGGAAAAGAATGGGGTGGTGGGAATTAGTAGGGTATAGCAAATACTACAGAACATCTACACAGAATGAGGACCAACAGTTTGTTCCTTAACTTTCGTTAAGTAAACAAATTCTGCAACTTTGTATTGAAAAAGGTGTTTCTCCAGTTAGGCACTTTCACCCCAATGTAGGTTATAAATTCCCATAATTCCAAACACTGCATGTAACAAATTCAGTGTGGGACCTGAGTCCCCCCACTACATCAAATAGGTAGATATCAATTCAAGTATATAACTCTATATGAGCAATTTAGTCTCTCCTGTATTTACTCTCTTCTGTAACAAACTTGAAAGAGGAGGAATGACTACTTCTCAAAGCATTAAAATACAGAAACTGCTTCAATCATTGGTTCTAAAAGGATTAGCACTGCTGAACGTGATATGGAAAGAAATAATACCTTATTTGTAGGAATATGCTATTAATGTGGAAGTGATTCTTAGTCTTTTATTTTATTAGCAAAAAGGAGAGAAGTACTTAATACATATAGTTGGAGGCAGTGAACTCAATAAACTTACGGAAGAGAAGTAGGAAATGTTAAAGGAAGATAAATATTTATTATACAAATAGCCAAGTGTTATTTATAAAGGCTTCTAAAGCAACTGCATGCTTTCCCAGTGTATCACCTAAAACCGCAGGTAAAAGATACTCTATTTGAAGTGCCCACAGAGAATGTTCACGAGGAAGAGAATACACTTTAGAGGTCTCAAGTTTCTAGGAATGAAGCTGCTTCCCCTTTAAATTATACTCTGGGGGCGCCTGGGTGGCTCAGTGGGTTAAAGCCTCTGCCTTAGGCTCAGGTCATGATCCCAGGATCCTGGGATCGAGCCCCGCATCGGGCTCTCTGCTCCGCGGGGAGCCTGCTTGCTCCTCTCTCTCTGCCTGCCTCTCTCCCTAGTTGTGATTTCTCTCTGTCAAATTAATAAAATTAAAAAAAAATTCTGCTTAAATTATACTCTGAAGTGAAACTGATAATTCAAAGCAGAAGCAGCATTTTTTTTTTTTAAAGATTTATTTATTTGACAGATAGAGATTACAAGTAGGCAGAGAGGCAGGCAGAGAGAGAGGAGGAAGCAGGCTCCCAGCTAAGCAAAGAGCCCGATGCGGGGCTCGATCCCAGCACCCCGGGATCATGACCTGAGCTGAAGGCAGAGGCTTTAACCCGCTGAGCCACCCAGGCGCCCCCAGAAGCAGCATTTTCTACGCTGAGAATTCAATGCATAATTGATTAAATAAAAACCATCATTGACAATCAGGTTCCACTGCGTTTATGTGACCAGACAACTGCTACTTTTACAACAGAAACCTGTCTCATATGAGAATATGTAGCAAAAGAAATTTAAGCTTGAGATAAAGTTACATATATTTACAGCAAAGTGAAGGTCAATTGTTTTGTATTAAGTGCTGGAGGAAAAAAGACTGAGAAAATAGTAATAAATTTAGCTTGATAACAGCAGGAGTAAAAGGCAATCAAATACAGTCAATAATTCTTATTTGTGGTAGTTACAGTGTATAAAGTAGCTATAGTAACTGAATTAGAAAATACCAAACTTCTGTTCCTAAGGACAATACAGTGTTAAGTTTGGATAAGCCTTTGCTACAACATTTTCATCAACCAATCAATACATAACTGTATTTTAAGTGTGTTCTTGTTCAAGGTATCTTATTAAATATATGTTATTGATTCGTTAACACTGAACTCATCACTAACAGTCCTGAATCTCATGCCTGAATGGAGGTTCACTAACACACATATTTTCTCCGTAAGGTCCATCACAGCCTTCTGTCTTAGGAACACTAAATGACACTTCATGCAAGAATGTGAAAAGTGGCAAAAAAAAAAAAAAAAAAAAAAAAAAAAAAAAGAACATGAAAAGGACACTGTTTGGCTTGGGAGCTAAAACAAGAACGTAAAACATCACCTTGTTCAACCTCAGCTAGTGACAGGCATGTAGGATGAGTCAAAAAGTTTTGCCATTCTGTCCATGTCCACAAATGACTCTAAAAGTGTCACGAGTATTGATTTTAGTTACAAGGGAATTTCAGCAAGTAGGTGAATTTGCAGAATCCATGAACAATGAGGGTTGATTGTACTTGTTTCTCAAATTTATTAAATGAAAACAAACCTTAATTTTCTACCCAGTTAGTAAATCCTAATTCCTCTTACAGTGACTATGATCTGAAAGGGGCAACCTTTTCGCTTTTAGTGAAGTTTTCACTTTAGTTTAGAAAATACGCAGGGTAGCTGCACATCAGGAAACTAAATGGAGAGCAAAATACCCATTTACTATGCTTCAATCACATTATCATAAATTCCTGAATAAGAACATGTAAATTAAACTGTGGGTAAGATCCATGAAGACTAAGTTTATGAATGGAATAGAAAAGAAACTGGATATGTGCAAAAACAATGAATACTGTTACGCTGAAAAAATAAATAAATTTTAAAAAAAGAAAGAAAAGAAAAGAAACTGGAATTTGTAATCTATCTTTACATCCTCAGATATAATCCATGATAAGGATTCTCTTTAGCCAGTTCCTAGGTAGATTCATTCCTAGTGGATTCTTGAGATGGAAATGCTCAGAAAGGTAGAGGTCTGATTCCCTGTCATCTGTATTCTTCTAGCAACTTTAACAGCTTGACTGTATATATGAACATTCTACCACTGATTTCACGTAGACAACTTTGTCTCTAAGAGAAACAAAAATGTGTTCAATAGTCAGGGAAGAAGCAGAAGAATTTACTAAGTACAGATATGGATAAGTGGCATCTTAATAAATCCCTAAAGTTTTTGAAAGAGATACTAAGAGTTTGCTTTCCCATTACAAAGGTTTATGAATGAACATAGCTATAATAAGGAGCCTGAGAAATAAAGGGCACTTTTTTTTTTTTTTAAATACCATTCTAAGAAGGGCAATGGGTATTGTCTGTTGTGTTACAACAGTAGAGTAACCTCCCACTCCCTCTTTCCATTCTTTCAAGAACATTTATATGCCATGGAATGTGCTAGCAATGTGCTAGAAATTACAAAGATAAAAATAATATATGGCCTTCATAAATTCAAGATCTATATGGAAGAGACTATAGGTAAAGAGGCAAATAAAATATAATGTGTTTTATCTGTAATATCTCCAAACTGGAAACAACCCAAATTTCTAATCTGTGGTTGAATTGACAAATTGTTGTATAGTCATGGTCTGGAATACTACATAGCAATGAGAATAAACTCAAACTACATGTAGGTGTAGCAGAAAGCAAGAAAGTGATCATGAAGATCTAAACATACCATATTAAGAAAAGTATTTTTGTGTGGGATGAATATGAGGAGAGAGGAAACAGAGACACTGAAGAATTTTATGTCGAAGATTCACCATACCCAAATTATATGCCAAGCATTATGGCAGGCAATATGAAGCATGTATTACAATGAGACAAGATCACATAGGAGGTATTAAGGAAATTCAAGGAAAAATCATCACGAAGGTACAAATTATAGTAGTGACAGTTGTGTTTAAAAGAAGAGGACAAGAGGGGTGCCTGGGTGGCTCAGTGAGTTAAGCCTCTGCCTTCATCTCAGGTCATGATCTCAGGGTCCTGGGATCAAGCTCTACACTGGGCTCTCTGCTCAGCGGGGAGTCTGCTTACCCCTCTCCTGCACCCCCACCCCCCACCTGCCTCTCTGCCTACTTGTGATTAAAAAAAACTCTCTAAAAAAAAGGAGTCTGTCTTCTCTCTTTAAAAAACAAAAACAACAAAACAAACTATCTCTTTAGTGTTAGCCACATCTTGCAGCTACATAAAAAAATTCTGAAATAGAAATTGTAAAAGTTACCCCAAAATATTTTTGAATGTTCTATAAAGTGGATAGTTTTCCATATCATATAAGTAGAATGGGATACAAACAGAACATTGCAGACCTACTGTATAACTGTATATGTTGTAGTCTCCATGGAGATACTATGTTTATAGAAAAGGCAGCTTATGGACAGACTGACTTTATAAGAAAAATACCTGAAAACCACTGAGGTATTACAATATCTTCAAAGGCTTAGAAATGCTGGTCACCAGAAGAAGAACACAGTACTATATCCATTAATTTAGTGCTGCTCTATCTATAGTAAAACAAATGAAATAATATAAAATATCAGAATGTTCTGCATTTGAAAATGAAAGTATTATTAAATGAAACTTTTCAGTAAGACAGAATGCAATGTGTGTCTGGGTCTGTATATGTTACATGTTTAGATATTTCACTGGATTTAGCAAAGGTAATAGAAAGACTTATGGGCAAAATAGGTAGCAAGTTAATTCTAGAGTACGTTACAGTGCTTGAGTATGCCTGACTATGAATTCTTTTAATATTTCAAAGTCTAGAGAATAATTAGATTAATATCCTACCGAGTCAATTTAAATCACCTAAAATCATGTTCTATTCTCTTAAGCAGTAGATATAAAAAGAGGCACTTTCATAGCTACACATTTAGTTGTGTTAGTAATTAATTTATCTTTTATAATTGCTGGCCATCCAAAGTGGCAGAGAGTGGGCTGGGTAATCTGAAGCACTGCAAAGCAAACTGATAGAGAAGAAAAAGATGAAAATTAGTGTACAGGATACAAAATTTTAGGAAGAGAGAGAAAAAAAAAACAACAAAGAATTGCATTTAAGACCTCTTCAATTCTTTGGAGTTAAGAGACCTTTGCCCAAGGCATAGAAACCTCTAGGGATAAACTTGTCAGCAGTCTTTTCTAATTTGACTTTTTTTTTTTTTTTAAGATTTGATTTGTCAGAGAGAAAGAGACAGAGAGAGCACAGCAAGGGTAATGGCAGGCAGAGGGAGAAATGTCTATTGCTCCTGCTGAGCAAGGAGCCTAATGCAGCACTCGATCTCGGGACCCTGGGATTATAACCTGAGCCGAAGGCAGACATTTTTTAACTGACTGAGCAACCCAGGCACCCCTGTAACTTGACATCTTTGATAAGATAAGTTTTATGAAGTCTTTGAGGTACAAATGATTTAGAAGTAAAACCTAGTGAAGTAAATTTGGAAGAAACATGAGACATTAAAATATACTGTAGTGATGTACTTGTTATTTTTATTTATTTTCTAATATTTTTATTTTTTTAAGTGATCTCTACACCCAACGTTGGCCTTTAACTCACAACCCTGAGATCAAGAATCGCATGCTCTAACAATTAGGATAACTAGGTACTCCTGTACTTGTTAGTTTAAAAAGCTGATATTCTTTTGTGTATATACACATTACTAATTCAAAATTTCTTCACAGAATTTCCAAGAAGCTATCACTAGCTAAATTTTAGTGGCTTTTAAATACATCCCATTTACACACACACACATACACCCCAATGCAAGACTGCAACATATACACCTGGTAACATGTGAACCTGGCTTAAGGACTGCTTGCATCAGTCATAGCTTCTGAGTAAATGTTTTACTCAGTGAAGCTCTGTAACAGCTCTTCTGTGTGTGCGTGTATGTGTGTATGCTGATAAGTACTAGTTTCGAACTCATGATCATTTTCTCACTGTCTGGTAACATAAGAGAAGTTGCTGTCACAAAAATCAGGCCAGGGTAAAGGACTCCTTCCTGATAAACCAAATGGTTCACCTCTGCCTCTACAGTCACATTTACATAAAATGGAACAGATAATAGACATTCTTGTGATTAAGTTTCATCCCTTTAAACATTACCTCTCAGGATTTCATTTTACAGGAATAACTCTGGCAGAAAGAATGAAAGAAATCTAAAAGAACTTATTATTTACTTACATGTGTCAAATGCTAGCCACTGTGTATATGCTTTCCCATACAATTTCTTATTTCAGTCTCCTAAATCTACAAGACAGCATTTACCAGTTTCATACACATACATGAGGAAACTGAGATCCAGAGTGAAATAAATCCCGAAGGTCACGCAGTGAATGTTAAATTTAGTTTTAATTTGAAAGCTCAGGATTTTATCACAACATTAAGGAAACACTTAAAATATCATACAGGTAATATGCTCTCATTGTTAAAATTTTAAAAAATTATTTAAAATTATGTGTATGTACATAGAGTGAAAAATATCCCTCTAACTCTTGTCCATCCTTTTGTCCTCCACTGATCCAAAAAGTATAAAGTGTGTGTGTGTGTGTGTGTGTGTGTGTGTGTGTGTGTGTGTGTGTGTGAACGTATGTACATTCCTCCACCTCCCCCTTTTCAACCAGTGGCAGCATATTATGCACACTATTTTCCATTTTCCTTTTTTCATTTAATAATAACTAGAATTTCAGTTGCATATGCCATCTAACCCTACAACTCCACTTCTGGGGCTTTATCCTACAGATATACCTGCATACATGCAAAATACCTTTTGTACAGGGTTATTTATATCTTTATACAAATTCTGTATTATTATAACCCTATTACTATTTTGTAGCACTGTATATAAAATAGCTAAGTATTAGAAGTGACTTCAATTCCCAAACATGGAGAACTAATTGAATATAGTGCCATGAAATACCATCCTCCTGGAAGAGAAAGACTAATGATATGGAAAGATATTCCAAATATAAAAACAGGTCAGCAAAAATTTAAAAGATAATGTAGAGTACGCCCAACAGTGTGAGGAAATACACACTCTCATACACAGCTGATGAAAGCATATGTGGGAGAGCCTTTTTTGTTGAGAACAATTTAACAACAGGTACCAAAATAAAATATGCATTATGCTTTGACTCAACAATTCCATTAAAAAAATCTACTCTACAGAGAGATGCTTACATGTGAAAAGATGCATAATGTTCTCTGCAGTTTGGGTGCAATACTGAAAAACTGGAAATAATCCAAATGGCCTTCAGCAGAGAAATAATTTTTTTTTTACTTTTTAAAAAAATTTATTTATTTTCAGCATAACAGTATTCATTGTTTTTGCACCACACCCAGTGCTCTATGCAATACGTGCCTTCCCTATTATCCACCACCTGGTTCCCCAACCTCCCACCCACCCCCCTTCAAAACTCTCAGATTGTTTTTCAGAGTCTATAGTCTCTCATGGTTCATCTCCCCTTCCAATTTCCCTTAACTCCCTTATCCTCTCCAGCAGAGAAATAATTTTAAAAAATAGTATAACATGTATGGAATGGAACACTAACCAGTTGTTAAATAGAAGAGAGCAGATCTTTATGTTGACATTAAAAAATAACCATGACATATTCTTGAGTTAAAATACATTTTAAAATACATTGTAGAACAATGTAATTAACATTTCATTTATATACATAAAATAAGAAAAACAAATGTAAAATAAAATGAAACAAGAACTCTACCCCCACCACAAACACATGAACAGACACATAAGTATCTTATATGTTTTCCCTTTTCTACTGAATAAAGATTTGCTATTTTGAAAATGAAAACTTATTGTAGTTTAATACACCAAGAATTTAAACACACCAAGAACATCTTTGTCGTGGCCAAAAGTTTAAAAGCAAGAATCAAATTATTAAAATTTCAAGTCCTTTATTTTCCAATGATAAAACTCAATTTGTGATATTTCAGTGGTGATATGAAAATGTTTTATGTAGAATATAAATGACGAGAAAACCTGAAATAATACCTCGTTACAATAATGCTTGGGATAAAATCCAAGTGATACTTTTAGTAATATAAGTTTATGGGACTAACTAGCTGTAAGTATGCATGAAAGGATAGTTGGTAAATTACTTGAGAGGAGAGAACAGGTATCCCACACAGCATCTAAGACTGTCCTGCATACACAAAGGGCTTAGAACATAAATGGCAAAAAAAAAAAAAAAAAAAGAAGTTAAGAAATAGAAATTCCGTAATACAAAAACCCAGTCTGAGTCATGTAATAACAGGCAATCATCTGTTTTGGGGCTTTTGAACCAGTAACCAGACCAGAGATGGAATAAATGATTTGAATTTTTTCTTTTCCGGATGTGAAGCAAAGCAGGGAGCTAACCAATAAAGACTCAATGCTATCCTTAAAGCACACATTTCCAAACTATCCCCATATATAATATAAACAATATGGGATAAATTAACATCAAAATTGTTTTTTTTTTTTGTTTTGTTTTTTTAATATTTTATTTATTTGACAGAGAGAAATCACAACTAGGCAGAGAGGCAGGCAGAGAGAGAGGAGGAAGCAGGCTCCCTGCAGAGCAGAGAGCCCGATGCGGGGCTCGATCCCAGGTCCCTGGGATCATGACCTGAGCTGAAGGCAGAGGCTTTAACCCACTGAGCCACTCAGGCGCCCCGACATCAAAATTGTTTAAGTTATAATCTTAGTATAACTGGATAGTATCACTGTTGACTTTCAAAAATAGGCAAAACGGATACTGACTTGACACTAAAGGATGAAAAATGAAGAAAATAATCACTGTGGAATAGAAAATAGCAGAAACAATAAGACAGCAATCCTAAGGCCAACATCAGTAAGTTCGAAAGTCAGAAACATAGAAGAAATGTTGGCTTAAACTTCTCTTCTTTGGGAGTTTTCCTCCTTTTGGTTGGGAAGGACATATTCTGACACTTAATTACTCCCACAGAGGAAATGCTTTTCTATAAATTCTTTTTTAAAATTACAAAGAGCTGAGAATTACACAGTAAATTTTTGGCAGTTAACCTTGCAGAGACTGTTGCTTAGAGCTGTTACACGCAAACACTAAGCTTCTCAGCAAACAGGGCCTGCTGCGGCCCATAAACTGATCTCTGTGGAGGGCCCCACTGAGAGACCCACATGTTCTATGGCTAGTGCCAACACCCTTTTCAATACTCCAAAGGTTCACTGGCAACTCTGCATAAATTGCCAGTTTCTCTTGGCTCCAGAGACAGCTTCACCTGCAGGGTTTCATTTTTCTGTTTGACACCTTAATGTTGATTTTCCTATATACTACAAAAGAGCCCTCTCCAGTACTTCTCACACAATTACACAATCACTCCATTGTAACTCGGGAGAGGATTAATGATTGGGTTTTATTTGATTGTAGTTTTGATTAATCCCGACTTTGTTTAATTTGTGACCTTTGCTGGAATCCCAAGGGCTGGGAATTAGAAAATGCACACTGTACCACTGTACTCTGAGTAGTTTGAGCTTGCCAATTTATTTCATGCCTCATTAGCCACAAAAGCTATGAAATTTTAGTCCAAAACAGCTTCACATTTTTTCAGGGTACGGGTACAAAATTCTGTAAGCTTTTCATTCTGATTTAAATATAGTAAGCCAATAATTAAGTCTATCCTGATTATACCCATAGGGTATTAATTCCAACTGGCAGGTATCTCAGTAAAATATCAAACCTAGGCAAGTCATATCATGATGTAGCTGTCCTGATTTCCCAAGGATTAGAATTAGTTTTTGTGATGGTTGAAAAAAAAATTACTTTTTAGAATATAAAAAATTAAAATATCTGTTGATTAAGTTGTCCTTGGAATTCAAAACAAATCTATATGAAAAAATTTAACCCAGTTTGTATTAAATCTTGACGATATTACATCATAGTAAAGGTGCTGTAGGTTTTAGTTATTTATCACTTGAGAATCTGGTATTTATAACATTTTAATAAATATTTTATGCTACACAGCACTCTGATTAAAAATTTCTCTTTTGAGGTTCCCAGAAACAACAGATTATTTGTAAGAAATTATAGAAGATGTCCTTTTTATGACACTCAGTTCTGCTAGTTGATTAACTTTTAAAAAGCTGACTATAGCATGGAAAAATTACACATATAAATGTACACTGTTTTACCAATTCTTGTTGCAGGTGAGGTCCAAAGCTCACCATATGACCCACTGACTTAAACTGTGCATTGTCTTTCTTGTATCCTGTCTAGGTAGGTTTGTTAAAGTAGGACTGGAATTTAAAGATTTTTGAAAGCAATTTCAGCCTAAAACATCTTTAGATTTAAAAAATTCCTCTAATATTTAGGGGCACCTGGGTGGCTCAGTTGTTTAGGCGACTGTTTTCAGCTCAGGTCATGATCCTGGAGTTCCAGGATTGAGTCCCACATCAGACTCCCTGTTCAGCAAGGAGTCTGCTTCTCCCTCTGACCCTCCCCCCTTTCATGCTCTCTCTCTCCCTCTCTCATTCTCTCAAGTAAATAAATAAAATTTACAAAAAATTCCCTCAATATTTAATAACTATCTTTTCACCTCATTCAACAATGATTTCTAAATGACTTCCTTGTATCCTCTTCCCACAACATCAACTTTCAGCTTCATTTCATAAAAATATTTGATCTTACAAATGTCATTGGTTTCATCAATCATAAAAATATTTATTTCACTTATTCTTGATATTGTAATTAACAGTATAATTATATTTTTGATATATATATAGAAAACAAACATAACATAGCAATCATACAACTCAAAAGGTTAACTGAGATGGGCAGGGTATATTTGAGAGTGGTATACTAGACGTTCTAGCATTCTTTTTTTTTTTTTAAGATTTTATTTATTTATTTGACAGAGATCACAAGTAGGGAGAGAGGCAGGCAGAGAGAGAGGGGGAAGCAGACTCTCCACTGAGCAGAGAGCCCAACGCGGGGCTCGATCCCAGGACCCTGGGATCACGACCTGAGCCAAAGGCAGAGGTTTTCATCCACTGAGCCACCCAGGTGCCCCTAGATGTTTTAGAATTCTATTAGGATCTTTAACACAGTAAAAATAAAGCCTCAATTAATCTAACAAGTATGTTAAGGGTTAAGGAGAAACTGATCAGAAGGGCTTCTTATATAGCCTCAAGGTGTCCATCAAAATAAAAAAAAGATGTTTACCATTTAAACTGTTTATCTGTGCTTCTAGAGATAATATAATTATTATCAATTTTATCAAGTGATGAGAGGTAGGAGCCATGACTCACTTGCCTTTCTGTAAATTCCATTACACCATCTGTCTCTTATCTTTGTCTCTCAATGTACCAAGTCTAGAATGTAAATGTATAGAATACTGTGAAGGTAGAACAGCACTAGGAAAGGAAAAATCTCAACTTATTATATATATATATTCTTACTGTAATGGGGTATTATTTCTGCTGCATGTTTGAGAAAGGCATCTCTTAAATTAGATTTTCTTTTTTCATAAGTGAGGCTTAATATTTTTTTTAAGTAGTTCTGCTGGTCAAATGCATTTCCACTTTTGTGAGCTGATTATTTATATTTTTTTGTCTCCTTTTCTATTAGGACCAATGTTGCCATCTCATAGATGAAGAAAACAGAGGCCCTGACAGGTTAACCTCTTTAAGGCTCTATAGTGAATTAATCATATCCCTAAAGTTAAAATCTGGGTGCCTTTATAACACAATAGGTGTATATATAGGAAGTATTGCGGAAATACTGATCAGCAGTAAACTTAGCGTGTAGGCTCAGGACACGCTCTAGCCCACGACCACCACCACAAACAAGGAAACAAAAATGGTTTAAAAATCACATTTGTTATTTTTGAAAAAAACAAAAACAAAAACTGGAACAGTAATGGGATACATCAGAACATTTTTGGTCCTCTTTACACATATGTTGTTCAAGTGATAATAAAGTTTGAGTTACATATAGGAGGCGACTAGTTTTTTTTGTTTTTGTTTTTTTTTTCGTTGAGTGGTTTAGTGCTTCCAAATGCCTGACTCTGGTCTTTGGAGTTATTTTTCTGAACAAGAGACTTTGGCAGACACTGTTAGTTACCAATTCAATACCTATTCCATTATCCTTGTTTTCTTTTGCTTTTTCTTTTTTTTTTTTTTTTTCTCATTTTATTTATTTTTTCAGCGTAACAGTATTCATTCTTTTTGCACAACACCCAGTGCTCCATGCAAAACGTGCCCTCTCCATTACCCACCACCTGTTCCCCCAACCTCCCACCCCTGACCCTTCAAAACCCTCAGGTTGCCCCAACCTCCCACCCCTGACCCTTCAAAACCCTCAGGTTGTTTTTCAGAGTCCATAGTCTCTTATGGTTCGCTTCCCCTCCCCAATGTCCATAGCCCGCTCCCCCTCCCCCAATCCCACCTCCCCGCAGCAACCCCCAGTTTGTTTTGTGAGATTAAGAGTCATTTATGGTTTGTCTCCCTCCCAATCCCATCTTGTTTCATTTACTCTTCTCCTATCTCCTACCCCCCCATGTTGCTTCTCCATGTCCTCACATCAGGGAGATCATATGATAGTTGTCTTTCTCTGATTGACTTATTTCACTAAGCATGATACGCTCTAGTTCCATCCACATCGTCGCAAATGGCAAGATTTCATTTCTTTTGATGGCTGCATAGTATTCCATTGTGTATATATACCACATCTTCTTGATCCATTCATCTGTTGATGGACATCTAGGTTCTTTCCATAGTCTGGCTATTGTAGACATTGCTGCTATAAACATTCGGGTACACGTGCCCCTTCGGATCACTATGTTTGTATCTTTAGGGTAAATACCCAGTAGTGCAATTGCTGGGTCATAGGGTAGTTCTATTTTCAACATTTTGAGGAACCTCCATGCTGTTTTCCAGAGTGGTTGCACCAGCTTTTGAAAAAGATTTTATGTATTTATTTGAGAGAAGGAGAGAGCGAGCAGGGAAGGACAGGTGGGAAGGAATAAAGAATCTGAAGCAGACTCCATACCAAGTGGTGAGCCTGGTGTGGGGCTCGTCCCCACAACCTAGAGATCATGACCTGAGCCAAAACTGAGAGTCAGACGCTGAACCAACAGTCACCCAGGTGCCCCTCCATTTTCCTTGTGTTCTAATGGAATCTAGATTTTGAACCACAGTGTCCCTCACCAACTAAAACATGACTTTCTAATCTCCTTTGTCAGTAAGAAATAAAAGGAAATCTAGTGGGTTGGTCTTTAATGAAAGAGTTAGACTATTTTGGCAAACACCTTTTGCCCCTTGTATGTGTCTTTGTCTGTAATACCCATGCAAAGCTGTAGTACCCAGCCATTTTGCAGGCATAAGGAGAAAAGCCATGTATTACAGAATAGTGGAAAAAAACAAAAAACAACGAGCCCAGACCCTCTGGTATCACAGAACCACACAAGCTGTACTAGACTGCCTTCCTCTGTATTTCTTGTTAGGTGAGAAAAATAAAATCCTGTCCTATTAGTATTTTCTTATACTTTTCTTGGAATAGGTGCATCATTTGGATTTTAATTAAAAAACGAAAACAATACTAAATTACATGAGAGTATCCTGTCAAAGGTGATTATTGAGAAAATTCATTCTAGCATTTACATGTCAGATAAATTTACATGTCAGTTTAAAGTTGAGAAAAGAGTTAGGAAGACGGGTTGCAGTTATTCAGGGATAACACACTAAATGCTAAAATGCAAGTGGCTGCAGAAACAGAAAAGGTATGAAATCTAAGAGACATTGCAAGTAAAATATCTCAAAACAAATCCAATTCATGTGAAAGAATGGAACAATTCACAAATATGATAGATGATTCAAGCCTAAAAATAAATGTAATTTAAGAAAGAGAATTATTTTAGGAGTGAGGAAAGAATCAACCAAAGTCAATATATAAATGTTTGTGGGTTACAAGCAAACATCCTCCCCCGACCCCCAACTGTTTTTTTCCCTATCACCTTTAATGTTTAAGGCCAGGGGTCAAGTTCAAGATACTGAAAGTATATTCAGCAGTATACTAAAATTTTAATAAAAACTCTATATGGGGTGTGTGGTTATACTCCTGATTACAAATAAAGAGCCCCACTTATTCCTGTTACTGATGAAATAATACAAACTGTAGCCACAGACAGGAGAAAATGCACTGCTAAGAGAAGAAAATATGCTACCCAACCCCTGACCTGAGATGCAAAAAACAAAATTAAGTTCTTGGGGGAAAAAAGGGTACATAGTTTTCAAGCAATGCAATTATATATTTTGGGAATCATAAATAATACTTGGCTTAATTTTTCATAGTACAAATTCAATCATATAAAACCAATGGAAAAGTTTAAATTATTCGGACCTAATCAAACACCATTCTATTCAGCTGTTGAAAACACTTAGTTTTTGCTATATATCTCCACAGGAAAAAGGAAAGCATGGCTAGTTCAAGTGAAATAGCCAGAAGGATAATTGGTAACTCTGTACAAGAAAGCAATTGCTCTTTTTTGAGTAAAAAAAACCCAAAAAAACAATAGTGCTTGTGAATTTTCTGCCATGGATAACAACCATTTCTAGGAATTTCTGGTCTAAAATAAGATCATCTATAAATCAATAACCATTGTCAAATTAGACTTAGAACAACAATAATCTGCTACCCAGTATGTAGCTGAAAGCATTAACTTTAACGATCTAATTCGTTCCAAATAAAACCAAAGACTTTTCACTGTGTTTCTTTCTTTCTTTCTTTTTGGAAGATTTTATTTATTTGACAGAGAGAAAGAAAGAGGGAACACAAACAAGGGGAGTGGGAGAGGAAGAAGCAGGCTTCCCACAGAGCAGGGAGCTAGATGCGGGGCTCGATCCCAGGACCCTGGGATCATAACCTGAGCGGAAGGCAGATGCTTAACTACTGAGCCAACCAGGCGCTCCTCATTGTGTTTCTTAAAAGAACAAAGTCTCAATGGGAAAATGGGAAAGGAAATAATAAGAAACTATTCAAAAACAGTATATCTGTGTAAGACACCACATTAAATCAAAATTATAAAACTTAATATTAAGGGTGGAGCAGAAAATTAAAATTAAGCAAATTATCTTTGGATTTATGTGTAAAATCCTTGACCTACACTAAAAGATCTTGCATGATATAAGTCCTGCCATCTTCACATATCTTGGATACTTTTACCCCATTTTCTATACTTAACAATACTAGTTTCTTTCAGATCTTTGAATAAACTAAGCTTTTTACCACCACTGGACCTCTGCTGATGTTGATTCCTCTGCTTGGAATATTCTTCTCTTCTAATCCCTTACTGGCCTCCCTAGTCATATGGCACTCCTACTCATCCCCCAAGTCGTTTTTATCTAAATCTTTAGAAATGTAATTATTTTCTTCAGTTTACTGAGATACTGGTATATAATGTAAGTTTAAGGTGTACTACATGATGATTTGATGTGTGTGTGTGTATATGTGTGTGTGTATACACACACACTATAAAATGATTACCACAATAAGGTTAGCTAATATCTTCATTCCATCATAATGATGATTTTTATTTTTGGTGGCAACATTTAAGATATACTCTCTTTAACAACTTTCAAGTACATAACAGCATTGTAAATTACACTCACCACGCTGTGTCTTAGATGCTTGAAACTTAACTCATTTTATAGCTGGAAGGTTATACCCCTGTACCAAAACAAAGCCCAAGCCCCTGGCAAACACAATTCTATTTTCATTTCTATGAGTTCAGCTTTTTTAGATCCCACAAAAAAGTGAGAATATACAGCATTTGCCTTTCTCTTATTTCCTCAAGGTCCATCCACATGGTCATAAAAGAATTTCCTTTTCTATGGCTGAATATTTTACTGTATATACCTACAACACTTTTTCTATATCTATTCATCCATTGATGGACATATTAGTTGTTTTCCATGCCTTAAATAACACTGCAATGAATATGAGGGTACAGGTATCTCTTTGAAATAATGTCATTTCCTTCAGATATATACAAATAAGTGAGATTGATGATGATATAGCAGTTCTATTTTTAATATTTTGGGGAATCTCCGTAGTGCTTTCTCTAGTGGCTGTACCAATTTACATTCCTATCCATAGTACAAAAGGGTTCACTTTTCTCCAGACTTGTGAACACTCGTTACGGCTTCTCTTTTTGTTAACAACCACTTTAGCAAATGTGAGGTGGTATCTCATTGTGGTTTTTACTTGCACTTTCCTGATGATTAGTAAGGTTGAACATACTTTCATGTACCTGTTGACCATCTGTACATCTTTGGAAAATGTTTACTTCAACTCCTTTGCCATATAAAAAATCAGATTCTTTGTTGTTGTTTTGCTGTATAATTATATGAATTCCTGTATGTTTTGGATATTAAGACCTTATTAGATAGCTGGTTTGCAATATTGTCTCCTATTTTGTAGGCTGAGTTTTCATTTTGCTGATTGTCTCCTTAGCCATGAAAAAGCTTTTTAAGTTGATGTAGTCTCAATTGTTTATTTTTACTTTTGTTGCCTGAAATTTTGCTGTCACATTAAAAAAAAATCATTGCCAAGGCTAAAGCCAAGGATTCCCTCCCAACCCCACCTCATTTCCTACTAGTAGTTTTACACTTTGCAGTTTCAAAGTCTTTAATTCATTTTGAATTAATTTTTGTGTACGGCATAGGATAGATGTCCAATTTCATTCTTTTGCATGAGAATATCCAGTTTTCCCAACCACATTTACTGAAGTAACTACCCTTTCCCACTAGATATTCTTGGATCCCTTGTCAAATACTAGCTGATTGTACGTGCAGGGGTTTATTTCTGGGATCTCGATTCTGTTCCACTGTTCTATGTGTCCACTTTTATGAAGTACCATAGTGTTTTGACTACTATAGCTTGACAATGATGTCTGAAGCCAGGAATTGTGAGGCATACAGTGTTTTCTTTCTTGGGACCTCTGGCTATCTGGGAACTTCTGTAGTTTCATTGGAATTTCAGGATTGTTTTTGCTATTTCTGTGAAAAATGCTATTCTAATCTTAACACGGATTGCACTGAACCTATAGATGGCTTTGGGTAATAAGGACATTTTAACAATACTAATTTCTTCTAATCCATGAAAATGGGGTATCTTTCCAGTTATTTGTTTTCTTCAAATTCTTTCATCAATGACATAATTTTTTATTGTAGAGATCTCTTACCTCCTTGGTTAAATTTATTTCCAGGTATTTCATTATTTTTGATGCTATTATTAATGGGATTGTGTTTTTTTTTTTTCCAGAGAGTATACTGTTAGCATATGGAAACACAACTGACTTGTTATATCAATTTTTATCCTGAAATTTTAAGGAATATGTTTTATAGTTCCTTTTTTTTAAGACTTACTAAAAAAAATTTTTAGGGGCACCTGGATGGCTCAGTGGGTTAAAGCCTCTGCCTTCAGCTCGGGTCGTGGTCTCGGGGTCCTGGGATCGAGCCCCGCGTCGGGCTCTCTGCTCCGTGGGGAGCCTGCTTCCTCCTCTCTCTCTGCCTGCCTCTCTGCCTGCTTGTGACCTCTCTCTCTGTCAAATAAATAAATAAAATCTAAAAAAAAAAAAAAAAAAAAAAAAATTTTTTTTAAGATTTTATTTATTTTAGAGAGTGAGAGAGACGGAGGGGCATGTGAGGGGGTAGGGTCAGAAGGAGAAGCAGACTCCCCATTGAGCAGGGAGCCCAATGCAGGACTTGATCCTGGAACTCCAGGATCATGACCTGAGCCAAAGGCAGTTGCTTAACCAACTGAGCCACCCAGGCTCTATTTTATAGTTCTAACAGAGTTTTAGTATAATCTTTAGGGTTTTCTTTTTTCTTTCTTTTTTTTAAAGATTTTATTTATTTATTTGTCAGAGAGAGAGCGTGAGCACAGGCAGACAGAGTGGCCGGCAGAGACAAAGACAGAAGCAGGCTCCCTGCGGACCAAGGAGCCAGATGTGAGACTCGATCCCAGGACGCTGGGACCATGACCTGAGCCAAAGGCAGCCGCTCAACCAACTGAGCCACCCACGCGTCCCCCTTTTTTTTTTTTTTAAAGATTTTAGTTATTTGACAGACAGAAATCACAAGTAGGCAGAGAGGCAGTCAAAGTGGGGGTGGGGGGGCAGGCTCCCCACTGAGGGAGAGCCCAATGCAGGGCTCGATTCCAGGACCCTGAGATCATGATCTGAGCCGAAGGCGGAGGCTTAACCACTGAGCCACCCAGGTGCCCCTCTTCAGGGTTTTCTATATATAAGATCATATCATCTGCAAACAAAGACAAAATAATTTCTCACTTTCTGATTCAGATCACCTTTAATTTTTTATTCTTGTCTGATTATTTTGGCTGGGACTTCCAGAACTATGTTGACTCTGAGTGGTGTGAGTGGGGATACTTGTCTTTTTCCCAATTCAACTGGGAAATCTTTCAACTTTTCACCATTCAGCATGATACTGACTGTGGGTTTGGCATATAAGTCTTTATTATGTTGTGGTAGATTCTTTCTATACCCAATATGTTGAGAAGTTTTATCATGAAAGAATGCTGAAGTTTGTCAAAAGCTTTTTCTGCATCTATTGAGGTGATAATATGATTTTTATTACAAATGTGTATGACATTGATTTGCATATGTTGTTAAACTCGATTTTTGTTGAAGATTTTTATATCTATGTTCACATCAGAGATATTGGACTGTAATTTTTTTCTTTCTTTTTTCGACTGTAATTTTCTTTTCCTGTCGTGTTCTTATCTGACTTTGGTACCAGAAAATATTGGCTTTATAAAATGAATTTGTGAGTGTTTTTCCTTTTCACTTTTTTTTGAAGTATTTCAGAAAGACTGGTGTTAATTCTTTAAATGTATGGTAGAATTCAGATCGGTGAAATGATCTGGTCTCCAGCTTTGCTTCATTGAAAAGTTTGTGATTGCTGATTCAATCCCCTTAGTTGTTACTGGTCTGTTTAAATTTTCTGTTTCTTCATGGTTTAGTTTGGAAGCCCATCTGTAGGAATTTATCCATCCTAGTTTATCAAATTTGTGGCAAATAATTGTTCATAGTAGTCTCTTATGATCCTTTGTATTTCTGTATTGCAGTTGTAATCTCTCTGCTTTCATTTCTGATTTTGAGTCTTTTCTCTAGCTAGTCCAGTTAAGATTTTTAAATTTTGTCATTTCAAAAAATACCGAACTCTTAGTTTAGGTTATTTTTTTTCTATAATTTTTCTCATCTCTATTTTGTGTATTTCTGCTCTGATCTTTGTAGTTTCCTTAGTCCTGCTAAATTTGGGCTTAGTTTGCTTTTCTTTTTCTAATTCTTTAAGGTATGAAGTTAGGTTACTTATTTGTAATCTTTGTTTTTTCTTAATGTAGACATTAATTACTATAAATTTCCCTCTTAGAACTGCTTCTGCTGTCCCGTAAGTTGTGGTATATTGTTTCCATTTCAGTTTGCTTCAAGATGGTGTTTTCTTTCTTTTTTTGACCTACTGGTTGTTCAGGAGTATACATTTAATTTCCACATATGTGTGGATTTTGCCACTTTTCTCCTGTTTTTTATTTTTAGTTCCATACCAATGTGGTTAGGAAAGATGTGTGATATGATTTCAGCCTTCTAAGATTTATTAAGAACTGTTTTGTGCCCTAAAAATATGAACTATCCTGGGTAGTGTTCCAATTGCACATGAGAGAAATGTGTTTTCTGTGACTGCTGGATGTAACTATCTACAAATGTCTTTTAGGTCTATCTGAACTAATGTGTCATTTAAGTCTAATGTTTTCTTATTGATTTTCTGTCTGGATGATCTATCCATTTTGAGGTACTGAAGTTTCCTACCATTACTGTATTGCTGTCTATTCCTCCCTTCAGATGTTATTAGTTACCTTGTGATTTAGGTGTCCCTATGTTGGGTATACAAATGCATATTAATGTTCTGTCCTCTTGATGAAGTGACTCATTTATCATTATATAATCACCTTCTTTCTCTTGAGTTAACAGTTTATGACTTAAAACCTATTTTGTTTGATATAACTATGCCTACTCTCTTTTGTTTTCCACTTGCATGGAATATATCTTTTTTCTTTCCTTCATTTTGAGCCTATGTGTGTCCTTAAAGCTGAAGTGAGTCTCTTGCAGTTAGCACAGTTGGGTCTTCTTTTTCAATCCATATGGCCACTCTAGGTCTTTGGATTGGAGTATTTAATCTGCTTACATTTAAAGTAATTATTGACAGGTAAGGACTTACTAATGCCATCTTATAAATTGTTTTCTGGCTCCTCTTTTTCTTTCCTACTATTTTGTTATCTGTCTTCATGAATTGATGACATCCTACAGCGCTATGCTTTGATTCCCTTCTCTTTATCTTCTGTGAATCTGTGTAGGTTTTTGTTTTATGGTTATCACAGATTACATAAAACATCTTATAGATATATAATGGTCTGTTTCAATCTGATAACAAGTCAGCATCAATTATATATAAAAGCCCTATGCTTTTCTCCTTTCCCTTTATGTTTTTTTTTTTAAAGATTTTATTTATTTATTTGACAGAGAGAGATCACAAGCAGACAGAGAGGCAGGCAGAGAGAGAGAGAGGGAAGCAGGCTCGCTGCCGAGCACAGAGCCCGATGCGAGACTCGATCCCAGGACCCTGAGATCATGACCTGAGCCGAAGGCAGCGGCTCAACCCACTGAGCCACCCAGGCGCCGAAATTTATCTTTTTATATTATGCATTCATTGAAAATTTATTATAGCTATATTACACATACATTATAGTTATATAATTATATATATATTAGTTTAATACTTTCGTCCTTTAAATCTTTAATCTTAAGTGATTAACACACCACCATATTACAGGATTTGTGTGTATGTGTATATATATATATATGTATATATATATATATATATATATATTTTTTTTTTTTTTTTTTTAGATTTTATTTATTTGACAGAGAGAGATCACAAGTAGGCAGAAAGGCAGGCAGAGAGTGAGAAGGAAGCAGGCTCCATGCTGAGCAGAGAGCCCCATGCGGGGCTCAATCCTAGGACCCTGGGATCATGACCTGAGCTGAAAGGCAGAGGCTTTAACCCACTGAGCCACCCAGGCGCCCCTCAGGATTTGTATATTCTGAGGTTGATTATATACTTAGCACTTATCAACCTGCTTTATAGTTTCATATATTTTTAACGTTACTAATTAGTATCCTTTTGTTTCAGCTTGAAGAACTTTCAGCACTTCCTGTAAGGCAGGTGTGGTGGTGAGGAACTCCCTCAGCTTTTGTTTGGGAACGTCTAAACCTCCTTCATTCCTGAAGGAATGAAGTAATCTGAAAGATTACTTTGCCAGATAAAGTAAGGTTTCCTTGGCAGTTTTCTTCTTTATCTTTTATCCTTTATCCTGTCCCAGGACAGTTTGAATGTATCATCCTACTCTTGCCTGGCCTGAAAGCATCTGCTAAGAAATCCATTGATAATCTTATGGGGGTTCCTATTATCTGAGAAATTTCCTCTTCCTATTTTTAAAAATTCTTTGTCTTGATTTTAGATGGTTTTATTATAAAATGTCTTAGATAACTGTTTGGGCTTGAACTGTTTGGTGACCTATTAGCTTCATGAATATGGATGTCTAAAGACTTCTCCAGATTTGGAAGTTCTCAGCCATTATACCTCTAAATAAGCTATGTGTGCTTTTTTCCCTCACTTCTCCTTATGGGATTCCAATAATGCATAAACTGTTTCTTTTAATGGTGTTCTATAATTGATGTAGTTTTTTTTTTTAACTTCTCATTATTTTCTTTTCACTTCTCCAATTAGATGATTTCTAATTACCTGTATTACAGTTAAATAATTCTTTCCTCTACTGGGTCTAGTCTGCTATCAAAGTTCTCTACTGAGTTCTTCAGTTCAGCCAATATATTCTTGAACACTAGGATTTCTGTTTGATTTTTGGAAATGGTTTCTATTTCTTCATTGAGCTTTTCATTTGTTCATGCACTGTTTTATGAATTTTATTTAGTTGTCTGTGTTTTCTTGTATTTCACTATTTTTCTTTGAGGGAATTGATTGTTTTTAATTCTTCCTCAGACAATACATTTCTTTAGGGTCAGTCATTAGAATTTTATTAGTTTCCTTTTGGTAGTATCATGTTTCCCTGATTGTTCATGATTCTTTTGGCCCTTGCATGGTGTCTGTGCATTTGAGGAAGCAGGCATCTCTTCCAGTCTTGGCTGACTTTGACAGGGAAAACCTTTCACCAGACAGTCCATCCAGAGATTCCAGGTGTACTGTCAGGTGGTGTCTAAGAGTGAGTTGGCTACTGGAGTCCTTGGGTTAGCAGGTCTTGTGCTTAGGTCTGTGAAGGTAGGCCAAGTACTTGAGTCTGTGGTGATGAGCTTGGGACCTGGGTCTGCATGGGAAGACCTCAATCCTGGATCCACTGGGGCCAGTCAGACACTAAGAACCACTGGGTAGGCTCAGTGTTTTGATCTGTGGATGCTGGTCTAGTCCTGGGAAAGGCCAGAAGACTTGCTTTGCAGAAGCCAACCTGGGAGTTTGGATATGGGGCAGGTGGGGCTGCGGGGGGATGTCATGGAGCTAGAGTGAGTTCCAATCCTGAGTGTACAGTAGTTGGTCTGGAGTCTAGGTTAGCCTAGGAGTAGGGATTAGCCTCATGCTGGAGTAACTGGAAGTTTGGTACCATGGGAGTTGGCACAGTCCCAGGATGGGTCAAAGCAATGGTCTGTGATAGCTGGCAAGGTGCTGGGCCCACCTGGGAGCCTGGGTTCACAAGTATCCACCTGGATACTCTGATACTCAGATACTCTGAACTCGGTTCAGAGAAGCTAATGGAAATCCTGGGCCACAGGAGTAACCCAGTGCTAGAATGTGCTAGGACCCTGGGTTCACAGGAACCCATCAGGAGCCTGAGGCCAAAGGAGTTGCCTGCAACTGCATAGCCACCCTAGAAAGAGCCACCTATGGCTTCAGGAATTTGCCTAGTGCTGGGGTGAACCAACTTCAGGAACCTTGGCAAAGTTGGGTGCTCACTTTTCAATCTCCTTTTTCCATAGGGATGGTAACTCTCTCTGCACTATGTTGCCTGTGCTTAGAGAAGGGGTGATAGGAGTAGTTTGAATCTATCTTTCTTACCCTCCTCAATATATCTTTTCTTCTTTCTGTACTTCATACAGATGCTATAATTGCTCACACAAATCCCTGGTTCCTCTGAAAGTATTCTGCACAAAGATAGTTGTTCAAATGGATGTTTTTGGAAGGTGCAAGAGTGCTATAAATTCCTATGCCCCCATTTTGGATATCACTCTCATTCCTTAGATTTTAAATGCCACTTCACAAGGAAAATCACAGCAGATTAGTTCAGACTCTCAGTTATAAATTTTCATTTAATACTATACTTCTTGTCAGCCAGACATCACAATCATAATTATTTGTGTAATGTGTCCTTGCTTTACTAGGGTTTTAGAGAAAGGGACTGAATACATCTTGTTCAAAATTTTATCATTATTATCCAGTATCATTTCCGAGACACAGGTGCTACCCTAGATGTTTATTAAAGGATGGTGGGGGGAGGACAAGGAAGCAGGAGTAAGAAGATGCAGAGTAAAGGAAAAGAAGTAGGGGGCAATCAAAACTCTCACCAGGAAAACTTTTTCACTGTAAGTATGTCTATAAAACAAGCCAAGATAACTCTACCACTTCTTATAATGAAAAGGGTAAGTTCTATATACTCTTAACACAGTACAACCTAATAACCTGTGCTAGGCATTATGTACTACTCTACCAGCTACAACCTCATGGAAATATCAATTAATACAGGGGCAAAGTGATAGAACTATTCTATTAGAAGTAACTACTGATCAACCAAGGCTGGTCTCATGACTCAAACAGTACTGTAGATCAATCCGAAGTAAACACTGGGATGCCTGAATGGCTCAGTTGGTTAATCAGCTGCCTTTGGTTCCGGTCATGATCCCAGGCTCCTGGGATGGAGTGAGTACTGCACCTGGCTCCCTGCTCAGTGGGGAGCCTACATCTCCCTCTCCCTCTGCCTGCTGCTCCCTCTGCTTATGCTTGCTCTCTTTCTGCCAAATAAATAAACAAAAATATTTTTAAAAAAGCAAACATTAATAAGCTTAATAGTATATGAATGGAATGGGGAAGAGAAATGAGTGGACAATTTTTCTGACAAAGCAGATGGGTCTGTTTTAGGGCTCCTAGACATTCTAGGTTGCCCAAACCAGTAAAATTAAATGAGACAGGCAAGATTCAAATCCCAACGTGTCTATCTTTAAAGTTCACAGCAGAAAGGAACTTTCTAAAGTTCCTAACTACTAAAAGTTATGAAACATAAACTTGATTATGAGCCCCCTGTATTCTTGTAAGATGTTCCCATTGTTAGGGTAACATTACTCATTCTCCACTTTCCTTTGCCTCTGTTCCCAGCCTCACTCCCTTGACAGCTTACTGGCAAGTCTTGAAGAAAGATACACTTGCTTCTTTAGCCTCCTGTGCTATCCTTTCCTCTGATTTGTCTATTTAGAAAGTAGACCGTGTTCTGCATTCTGCCATGTAGTAAAATGTCTGCAGTTATTCGGTTGTGCTAGTTGGTAGATCTAATTCAGGAATAAAATATTAGAAAGGCCACTTGGCTGTAAATATGAAGTCATGTATTCTCATCAACTTTATCAGTATAAAGATAACGTTTTCATCTCGCTTGTTCTGATTTCTCTATCTCTCAACTGGATCCAAATTCAGAAGCAAAAATGCAGAAAATCTTTGGCAAGGGATATAAAATTCATCTGCCCAGGAGTAAAAATCCAGAAAAAAATTGGGCCCTTTACTACATATATTACCATTTTTAGAGGTTGGAACTATTATTTTTTTTTCCAATTCCCAAAAGAAAAGTCCTAACCTCATCAAGATACTTCGGGATTATTCATTGAGATTATTGAATTAAGATTCTAGTAATAAATAATACAGCAGTAATTAACAGCCAAAGTCTGCTTTAAGTGTTTCACATGTGTTAGTTTATTTAATTCCCTCAATTATTAATTTCCATTTTCTAAATGAGGAAAATCATCATTACACACATGTTTCACTTATGTGTGCATGTAGGAGAGTAAAAGAGAGAGAGAAGAGAGAGGAGAAGAGGAGAGGGAAAGAAGAGAGAGAGAATGGAAAGGGGAGAAGATGTAAAATGTTTTTCTTATTGTGGTCAAAGTCAAAGGAGTTTAAAGTCATTATTCTTAATTAATGTCATGCAGTCTCCCCATAGGTAGATGAAGAGTCAGTTAATTGCTTACCCACTTCCCCTATGGTTTGGTAGGGCAATAATTATTCTTGAACTAAGATGCCACCAATACTTATTATTAGCTAATTTTAATCTCTACAATACTACCTCAGTTCCCAAATCACCCAGCAAACTCACAGGGAGCTGCAGAACATTTTAAATTCATGGGGGAAACTTAGTGACATCTGTCAGATGTGAAAATTACTTGCTCAAAGTAGTTTACAGCTTCACCACTGGGATCATGCTATGTTCCGCTTCATGAGAATCTCTTTCCGTGAAACTGAGTTTTCAATACTTGTGATTATAAGCATAGCACAGTAATGCACAGAAATGTAGAAGAAGAAATCAGGTGGCAGTGTTCAATCTGATTCTGAGATTTGAAAAACTGCAGTGTCCAATAAGCACACATCCCAGTAGTAAGCTGTAGTGGTGACTTAAGGATGAAATTTTTAAATTTTTTAAAAGATTTTATTTATTCATTTGAGAGAGAGAGAGAACAAAAGGGGGAAGGTCAGAGGGAGAGGTTAACTCGTTGAGCAGGGAGCCCAATGCGGGACTCGATCCCAGGACTCCAGGATCATGACCTGAGGCGAAGGTAGTCGCTTAACCAACTGAGCCATCGAGGCACCCTAAAATTTGTTTTTCATTCAAATTACTAGGTTTTTCTGAGTAATTAGTAAATTATTAGAAAACAAATATTTCAATTGTATGAACTTAATCACTATCAGGAATTTTGGGGTATTTATTCTGGCCTAGAGGTCATGAAAAATTTACTGACTGCACTGGAACCAAGGAAGTTTGGGAATCTCTGCCCTACTGTAAATAAATGGATTTCCTGTAAGGAAGTTATAAGATAATATCTAGCACGTCAGTTTGAAGAAATTTCACATACTCCTTCATTTTGTCCATGTGCAACAACATAAATGGTTTTTGGTTTTCATTAAAAATACCTCATTTTAATATAATCGAAACTGCGGTTTTTTAAAAATCTCAGGTCTTTACCTGCTTCTGATCTGCTGCAATACTCTAGGATCTAAGGGGAAATTGCCTATGAAGTGATCACTACTATTCATGCAAAAACACTTATAGCTAAAACAGAAAAAGAATCTCAACTGCACGAGTATTGTAATTCAGCAGCCACTCACACCTCTCACGTTACCTCTATCCCTGTCATAGCCTATACGATATTACCCTACCTTACAAGCCATACTGCTGTTTTTTAAATAATGAAATAAGGTCTTACATATGTACAAGGAGCATTCCCACAAATGTGGCCTATGGGATTTATCTCCTGATATTTTTAACCATGTTGTCAGTATTCAAATGGGATTTACAATGAATCAAAGCTACTACTGTTCACACTACATTACACTTACAATAGAATGCAATCAGATACCATAATATTTTCATTTGGTACATTTTATTAGCTTACAGTTCAGTTTAGTTCTAGTCAATGAAATAAACAGTGCTTTCTAAGCTGAATGCCTCTATTTATAGCACTTCTTTAAGAAGCTCAGATGAAAAAGGAATACCACAGAGGATATGATTCCCCTGACCTAAAAAGCAAGTAAAAAAGTGCTCAATTTTAAATAAAAAATCTTGGGTAGCATAAAGGAGTCACCAACTTACCAAAACAGTGATTGATGACTACAGACGTACTCTGGTATTAGTTTAAAATAAAGACAAAACACAGCTTTGGAACTATCTTTTACTTTAAAACTGAAAACAAAGATGTAATTATTAGAAAGATTCAACAGGTAAGCACCAAAACTAAAAAGCAGCTGGATGAGAAGGAACTTCCTCAAACTGATGACACCCAGAGTTAACTTCAAGGGGAAGAAGTTCTACTCAATCTCAAGTACTAAAACGTGACAAACGTGATTCCTGGGCCTGTGGACTCACTAAAGCATTCTGTTCAAATCACAAAGCAGGGGATGCAGGATGAAAGGATTTGTGGGGCTGAAAAAAAGGAAGAAAATACCTCAACTCAGAGTCAAATCACAAAGGATTTATTTTATGTAACCCTTTTTAAACTTGACTATTCCTTCTGTATTTATCGGCTCAAAATTAAGTGACCTGATTATCTGCAGAACAAAAACAGAATTTATTTACTTTCAATCTAAAGAAACTAACAACAGCTGCCATTTGCGAAAATAGCTTTCAACTTAGTGACAAAGAGATGGGTTATAAATGGTCTCTACGGCTGTTCTTGCTCTGGAGTCTAACAGTAGTTTCTAGGATGGTGACTGGGAAGAAGAGGGTATTTACCCACACTATCCCCATATGAAATCTCCCCAAAACAACCATGTCAAAATATTTCCATTGTTTGCATGTGATAAATGCATAAAAGTTTGTGTGTTTAGTGCAATTACTTGGATATTTTCTAACAAATGGAATAAGGACAAAATGCGAAAAAAAACACTCTTTTAATTAGAGCACAGACCCAACTAGAAAATGTGTATTTGTTTTGGTGAAGAAACACTCTGTTTAGGCTCTCTTCCACATCTGGAAATTATTGACATCTTTGAACAATATTACTTCTTCATATAAGACTTTATCCATAGCAAGAAGAGCTGTAGAGTCTATTTAATAATACAACAATTTAATCTACCTCCTGGTGTCTTAGAATTCTAGTACTGAGGGTGAGGGTCTTAATTACATTTAGCCAGTCAAAAAAATAAAAATAAAATGAATAAAAAATCAGACTTAGAAATAACAGGAAGAGTCCTTAAAAACAATTTTACATGGAGAGATTGAAATACACAAGCACAGTGTGACTGTCTTATCTCTTCAGGAAATTAGCAGCCAAAAAAGGTTCACTCCTTCAGTTTCTGCTTCAATATTACCACATGGAACAAGTCTCTGTAATACCACCTGGTCTACTTCCCAGCAGTAAATTCCACTCCCAGGCTTGTCATGGCTCATTTAGATAGTACAGTAAGTTTCCTCTATAAGTCTGCTCCTAGAGCTTACAGAGTTGAAGATATAATGAGATACGAAGGTGTTTATCATGAGGTAGAATGGAACTCTGAGCCAAAGGAACAGGAGCTGGATAGCATGAGCAGGCTGGGAACAGAAAGGTTTTTTTTCTCTAAAGTATATTGGAAAAATAAACTATTCCCTAAGACATACAAAGTTTGGGTAAAGATGAAAGTTTTTATGCAGAAGTAAATCTCTACCTTACAAAAACTTAAAGAGAACAAAATAACATTTCAGAAATACAGATGAAGAGGGGCAAGCACATATTTCATCACTGCTTCTTGCTACCTTTCCACATAAAATTTTGGTTTAAGAGAGTTGTAATTTACCCCATCCCTTAAGAAACAGCAAAATTTTTGATACACATACTCTGTCTATAAAGTAGTAATCAAAACCTTTGTTATGGGTTTTGAAGATTTCAGGAATGAAAAGTATATATTCAAAAATAAAGGGCACCAAAAATTAGGAGAAAAGAAGAAAAAAAAACCCAACATACTGAAAATAAATCTGGTTTAAACAGAACTTATAATTTTGATAAATACTACCAACTATGCCATTATAAAAAGACCCTCCTCTCCTGCTTGAAACTCGTGAAAATACTGCATGAAACAGAAAATAACAATTAGGTATCAAACATGAGATAAACCAGAAGTGTGAGTAATGAAAATTGAACTCAAAGAGCACTGGTGAGAGCTTAAGTGGAAATGGCTTATGAGAGGTAAAAAACTGGGTTATAGGTCTTAATAGCTAAGGAGTAGGGAGAAGATTCCAGGATTCAGGCTTAGGGAGAGATGGAAATAATTATGTGTATAAAGCTAAAGAAAGTCACAAAGGTTGGCTCCTTTCGTAAAATGAGGACGAGAAAAACTTTGCGTACCAGGCCAGTGGAGCAGCAAAGAGTCTATAGTTAAGGGTGAGAAAACAAACATCCATAAGAAATCATTAGGTTCATGAAACACACAGAATTCCAAGCACAGAGATCCATATAAAAATTGATCCAGAAACTTCTCAAGAATGTATTTGGTTCTTGCACAAACTCAAAGCTGATTTGAATAAGACTCCCAAGAAAAGTAGTCCCACAGCAGATGAGCTCATTATCAAAAATTACAAACCACACATAAGAAAAATCCTCATGAGAAAAAGTTAAAAGTTACAGCAAACCAGAGAATTCACATTGTCTCCCATCAAAGTACTAACCAGGCCTGACCCTGCTTAGCTTCTGAGATCAGATAAGATCAGGCAAGTTCAGGGTGGTATGGCTGTAGACGAGAATTCACACTGTCAAAACAAATAACTGAACTGTGTTAAAGAGCAATTAATAGAAATAACAGAAGTTCTCCTAATAGAATGCCATGTATCAGACTTCTCCAGATGAAACAACATCCTCTTTCTCCCTTCTGATGAATTCACTGATGCTCAAGGCATACTGAAATATGGCAACCAGGCCATATAACTGTAGAAGATTGTAACTCTGTCTAATTTGTACTGGGCTGTCTAACCAACATCCATATTCCTACCTTCTACCTTCTTCCTTCTAACATTTTTCATGTATCCATCTCTTCCACATTGTGACTTGAAGATAAAGACCCTATCTTGAGACCTCAGAAGTAGACAGTAATCAAAATAAGACAAAAATAGCAATCCCATTTTCCTTTCCCAACTACTTGTCATGTGACTCAGGCTGGCCACATGGATGTTGAAGGGAACCCTACTATGGGAGAAGGAAGAAGACTTCTGAGAAAGTTGTTCTGGTACTTTAGGAAGAGTCTCAGGAACACCTGTAAATGCTGTCATCATCATGACAATAGGATACAATCAACATACAGTCTAAGGTCAGTATACTCAGTCAACAGATAATTTTAAACATTTCTACATTAAATTTTAGTTATATTTATACCTCTTTGGCTTACCTTTTACAGACTGTTTTCTCACTACAATGCAATACTGTGAAATCAACACTGAGTATTTTTCCTGCCCATTTCATGAAACGAAACCACTGTACTCTGGATAACATATAAAGGAGAAAAGCTTAGGAAACCAAAAGACTTTATAATACATAAAGGAGAAATGTTTATATATCAAAATTTGAGTATAGCTAATCGGAGTCTTAGAAAAAAATTTATAGTATTCAATAATAACTAAAAATATTCAACTCAAGTAACTTGGAAAAAACCAAACAATGAAAATGTAAGGAAAACAGAAGGAAGTCATTAATAGAAAAGAAACTAGTGCCTAAGAACAGAGATTAAACAACATCCAAATCTGGCTCCTTAAAAAGAAATATAAAGTAGACAAACTTCTAGTGACAATGAACATGTAAAAAAAAAAAAAAGTCACAAAGTATATGAAAGAAAACAGGGCATAAATACAATACAGATTTTTAAATGACCCACCAATCAGAAATAATAGCACGAGACTGTTAGGCAAGTGAGTATTAAACTTTTATTGTGTTAAGCCACAGAAAGTTTGGGGTGAGTTTTTTACAACAGCTCATGCTACTCTAACTAATAAAACTATTAAAGTGGAAATATGGTATACAATAGCAATATTTTCTTTATAAAATAGCCTTTCTGCACACAGCAATAAAAACCAGAGCATTTAACAGAAAAAAATATCACCCATCTGAAAAGAGTAAGGGTTCCAGACGATTCAAAGAACACTGAATAGAGATTTGTTTCACCATATACCAGAATTCAAAAGTAAAACAGTAAATAAAATAGTAATTAACCAGCATAGCAATAACAAATAGGTGAATGGAAAACTGTACAGAGCCCAGAAACAGACTCAAGCACATACAGGAACTTACTACATTATATGGGTGACTTTCCATAGGGGAAAAACTAAAACAACTTTCCTCACACTAAACAACTCAGATGTATTAAAGACTTATGTGTAAAAAACAAAACTTTAACACATATGAAACCAATTCTATTAAAATATATTATCTCTTTCAGGATGTTTTATCAAAGGATGTACCCTACTCATATTGGCCATTTATTTTTATATTCAGCCACAGAACCTTATGCTTCATTTTACAAAAAATTGTGTTTAGGTCTATGCACTCTCTGAAGAATCATATTATCTCAATGAATATTTCATCCACCATGTTTTGCATAGTTTCAGAAATGTAGTAAGTCTAGAAATGAGGCATAAATACTGTAAAATGCGCTGAAGAAACAAAGCAAAGAACCAAATTTAGGGTAATTAGTGATAACCAGCAAGATTTAGGCAGGTTTCTCAACAGCCGATGTGATTTGATGTAAGCCATGAGAAAAAAGTGGAACCATAAAAGATAGAATTATGAAGAATGGTTTTAGCAAAAGCATTGGGAAGGAGAATATAAGGTAAATTTGAATAGTTAGATGTTTCTGGAGAATGAAGATTAAAAAGTATAAAGGGATAGAAAGCCAGAAATTTATCTAGGGACAAAATTAATTGATATATGGTATGGGCCTTCTAAAGGTTTGCAAACATGAGTACAATATAATCAGATTTATGTTACCAATGAAAGTAGGAATTTGTCACAAATAAATGTTTCAAATAGAAGCCTGGATTATTAGAAAGATCATGATAGTACTTTCAGCCAGTCCATATTTAATTCAGTGATATGGATTACACGGCTCACTCCCAAAAATGAAAAAAAGAAAATGAAAGCAGTAACATGAGACTTCATTATATTTCATGTTACAGGAAAGGGAACCATGATATGAAATTAATATTTCTAACATCTGCCTTTCAACAACAACAAAAAGTAAGAGTGACTAAAAATCCTGATTATTTTTAAAAGATAACAAACAATATCCATAAACATATTTGATCGGATTTTTATAAGAGAATTATCTTATTTTCACTGTCTGACTCTTTTTATGATTTTAAACCCCAACTCTAGATTTAACCATCTGATAATTCTAAGTACTGCAAATGCTTTATAAATGAGCTAAGAAAATGCAAACACAAGAAAAAGAAATAAGAACGAAAGCAAAACTAAAGACTCCAAAAACCCCAAAAAACAAAAAGCACCCCCCCTCAAAAAACCAAACCCAAGAAATAACGAAAAGGGAAGTTGTATGAGGTAGATGTACCCAAAGACAAAGGAATACTAAAAAGTGTTATATAGTTTTGGGTACTTTGATCTTGAAAGATAACACCAAACATGATGCCAGAGCCCTGAATAGGGAGACATATTCGAGTAAGTCCACTCCAGATGTGTACACTACCACCTGTGAAACTCAAGCTCAATTTCAAGACTAAAAGTATTTGCTATCTCTAGTAGCTAATAACCAATTACCTTGCTCTAAAAAGCAACAGTATCTCTAACCATAAAATGCATGACCACAAGTACACTGAGAAGAAATAAGTTTATTCTGGGTGGAAAATTATACCAGTGTTGATGGGGTGTTATAAGAATGTCACTATGTGGAAGAAAAGACAAAGATGAAAAAGAACGAATCCAGCCACAATTGCTTTCACATGCACAGCAAAGATACCCTCCATTAAAATGAAAGATTCATCTGTTTTCCCTCTGAGAATGACATATATAAAATTGATGAGTATATCACAAATATCTTCCATAGCAACAGTTCCTAACCAAATAAGCATCTTTTATTTGATTTCCTAGATTATTAAACCAGAGAGAAAAGATGAACTCTGGGCCTAAACAATATTTAATGTGTCTAACTTGTAGAAAAGACAAATACAAAGGCTATTTTAAAAAGTTATTAGGCTTTATATTCTCTTAGGATACTTACTTTCACTTTGAGGATAAAAATACAATTCCAAAATATTTACTGAGTGCCAATTATATGCTGGGTACTAGGCTTATTCCAATAGACTTAAGATGAGCAACATTTCTAAATGTCAGGTGTCTGGAGGAAGATAATAAAACCTGCAAATAAACGACTGTAACATAGTGGGGTAAATCCTATAGAAACACACATGAAATAGATATTTAACTACAATTTGTTTGTTTTTTTAAGATTTTATTTATTTATTTGACAGAGAGAGAGAGATCACGAGTAGGCAGAGAGGCAGGCAGAGAGAGAGGAGGAAGCAGGCTCCCCGCTGAGCGGAAAGCCCGATGTGGGGCTTGATCCCAGGACTCTGGGATCATGACCTGAGCTGAAGGCAGAGGCTTTAACCCACTGAGCCACCCAGGCACCCCTTTAACTACCATTTGGAAGTTCTGTACAGGGGGACCTGGGTGTCTCAGTCAGTTAAGTGGCTGCCTTTGGCTCAGGTCACGATCTCAGGGTCCTGGGATCAAGCCCCTGGGATCAAGCTCCCTGCTCAGTAGGGAATCTACTTCTCTCCCTCCCCCTGTATCTCCCACTGGCTCGTGCTCTCCTTCTCCCAAGTAAATAAAATCTTAAAAAAAAAAAAGTTCTGTGCAGAATGCTTTTCACTTAAATACCTTTATCTTTAACATTTGATTATTTTAATTTTCTTAATGGTATGTTCTGAAGAATAGTTTGTAATTTTGGTCAAATCCAGTTAATCAATTTTTTCTTTTACGGTTAGTATATTCTGTATACTAAGAAATCTTTGCCTACTCCAAAGTTTCCTGTTTTCCTCCAAAAGATTATGGTTACCTCTTATGTTTAGGTTTATGATCCATTCTGAATTAATTTCTGCATATGGTCTGAGGTTTTTACTTTATCTTGACCCTACAAAACCTAGCTGTATCTCCATCAATTACTGAAAAGGTAACTGACTGTTCCTCCATTGGTGCCTTTGACCATACATATGTATGTATGTATATTATTTTTATACTCTGTATTCTGTTCCATTATTTCATATGCCAGTTTTCATAACAATACCATATTTTATTATTGTCGTTTTATAGCAAGAGTTAAAATTAGGTAGTGCAAGTCTTCCAACTCTGTTCTTTTCAGAACTGGTTTAGTGCTGCTATAGCCATTGCAATCCCATATAAATTTTAGATTCCAATTGTCAGTTTTCTATCCCAAAAGCTCCCTGTGATTCTGGCTGTGACTGAGGTATAAATATAAATCAGTTTGGGGGAAATGGCATCTCAAAGTTTCCTTATCCAAACCATTAACTACATATACCTCTATTTGGATGTTTTAAAAAATTTTCTCAGTAATGTTCTGTAGTTTTCCATGTAGAGATCTTATATATTTTTTGTTGTTTATTCTGAAATACTTTATGCATTTTGATGCTATTGTTGTAACTGTCCCTCAGAACAACATACTGCTTAAAATATAAACCATGAGAAATTATACTAGCCACCAAGCATGCTTAGATATAGCCTTAAGAAAAACATGTACTGGCAACAGGCCTCTCGGGGGAGGACGGTATACATCCTTGAAGCTGAGCAGCTGGGAACCCGCCTGCTTCTTTTTTCTGTTATCCCCTACTCCAGAGACCACCTGTGGCTAATTAGATGATCCCTTTAAATGTGCTTGCTCAACTATAAACTTTATATTGCTTGACCAGATAGATTTTGCCCTTCTTCTTATCTACAAGACTCATGGTCAACGTGTAACCTACTCCAGCTTCCTTGTTATTAGTTACCTACTTTCCAATAAATATGAGACTAAGGAGTTGTTCCCAGCAAGTCTTTTCTATTGTTGATCCCCACTCCCTTTCTCTGGCAGCTGACTCGTGCGTGCCTAATTCTTCTCCCGTGCACTGTCAGGAAGTGGCAATTGTAAATAATATTTTCTAAAATATCAGTTTCCATTTGCTTGCTGCTAGTGTATAGAAATACAACTGATTTTCATATATTGCTCTGCTTAGACAATCATGTTGTCTGTGTATAAAGAAAACTGTACTACTTCCTTCGGAATTTTAATCTTTTCTTGACATACTACATAACTAGGATCTCCAATATAATTAAGAACAGAGAGGTTAAGAGTGGACATCTCTATGTCCTCTGCAATCTCAGAGGGCAAGTATTCAATTTGCATCATTAGGCGGGACAATCTGCTGTCAGTCTGTCACATGAGCCCTTCACTCAGCTGAGGAAACTCTTTTCTATCCTAGTCAGCTAAGAGTTTTTAACATGAATGGATGTTACCTTTTGTCAAAAGGTTTTCCTCAATGTACTGATAGTTGTATCATTTTTTATTCTCTTAATGTTGTAAACTTAATTTATTTTCAAATATTGAACAAATCTTACATTCCAGAAACAAGCCTCACTTGGTTGTTAATACATTAGCTTTCTCCTTATGTTAGATTCAATTTGCTAAGACTCTGTTGGGGACTTTTATGCCAATGTTTATGAGGTAGATTGACCTGTAAAATTCTCCTTTTGTATGTCTTTGCCAGATTTAGGTGTGGGGCTAATTCTGGCCTCCTAAGATGAATTAAGTATTTCCTTCTCTTTTTTCTGAAAGAGTGTCTGCAAGATTGTTATTATTTCTTACTTCAGTGTTTAGTATAATTCACCAGTGAAGCCATCTGGATGTGGAGTTTCCTTTGTGGAAATGTTTTTGATTATAAATTCAGTATCTTTAATAGATATAGGCTGGTCAATTTTATATTCCTGATTTTGAGCCAGTTTAAATGAACTGTATTTTTAAAGGAATTTATCTATTATATCTAAGTTATCAAATTTATTAGTATAAACTTATTCAAAATATTCTTATTATCTTTTCAGATGCCCTTAGAATCTTGAGTTTTACACCCTTTTCTCCTCTTTCATTCCAAAAATGTTAGTTCACATGTCTTCCTTCCTCCTTGGGTCAGTCCTGCCAGGGAGCTGATTCATTTTATTAATTCTCTGACAAACCCTGGTTGACTCTGTGAATTTTCCATGCTGTTTTCTATTTCCCTGATTTTTGCTCTTATCTTTATTTTTTCCTTCTTTCTATTTACTTTGGTTTACTTTGCTTTTTCTTTCTCTAGTTTCATAGTGTAGAATTCAGATAACTGAATTAAGCTTTCTTCTTTTCCAATACAGACATTCAAAGGTATAAGCACTAGTTGAATGTGTCACACAAAATTTAATAATTTCATTTTCATTCAGTTCAAAATGACTTCTCATATTCCTTATGACTTCTCTGAGCCATGGTATTTAGAACTGTATTATTTAATTTCTAAACATTTGGGGGCTTTTCCAGATATCTTAATAACTTCTAACTTAATTTCACTGTGGTCAGAGAACAATTATGATGTATTTAGTCTTACGAAGTTAAGATTTATTTTTGTGGCCCAACATATGGTCTACATTGGTGAACATTCCACATGTATTCAGAAAACAATACATATAATCCTTTGGTTTCAGGTGTACTATTCTATAAATATCAAATAGGTCAAGTTGATAGTCTTAAATATTCTATATTTTTATTGCTTGTTTTTTTTGGTCACTTATTCTATCAAATCCTGAGAAACAGGGGTTATAATCTTCAGTGATGACTGATGACTACTGATTTGTCTGTTTTCCCCTTTAGTTCGTCCAGTTTGCCCTTTAGGAATTTTGAAACTCTGTTTTTGGGTACTTACATTACAAAGAACTGTTATATCTTTCTGATGAATTGTCTCCTCTATCGTTATGATACATCCTTGATTCAGAAAGACTCTTTGGAAGTCTCTTTCATCTGATATTAATATAGCCATACCAGGTTTCTTATGATTACTGTTTACAAAGGCCATCTTTTTCCATTCATTAATTTAAATGGATTTTTGTTTATTATAGTCTGTGTGTTATAGACAACATTGCTTCTTTCAAAAATCCATTCTGATAATCTCTGTCCTTTAATTGGAGTGTCTTAGATTTCGATGTAAGTACTGATATGCTGAATTTCTATCTGTCATCCACTTATCCCTTCCATTCTTTGTTCCTCTATTGTTCCTTTTCCTGTTCTTTTTTTTCTGAATAATTGAAACAATTTTTAGTACTATATTTTATTTCCTCTACTGGATTTTGGGGGGGGGTTGTTTTCTATTTTTGTTTTTCTGATTAACTTTTTGAAGCTGCTCTATAGCTGACAATAATTTACCACAGTCTGTTAAGATTAGAAATTATAAAACTTCCTGATTCTTCCTACTTTCTATTTCACAAAGGTAACAACCTTAACACAATATAGAGTTACACCCCCACCTCTTGTGCTAGTTTTGGCATATTCACTTTTATATACATTATAAACTCCACCAAACAATGCTGTTATTTTTGCTTCAAATAGTCAGTTGTCTTTTAAGAAGACTATGTGAAGAAAAAAACAAGTCTTCTATATACGTCAACTAATTTGCCAGGTCTGATGCTCTTTATTCTCTCCTATAAATTCATGCTCCCATCTGGTTTCATTTCCTCTCAGCTAGAAGAACATCCATTCACATTTCTTATAGAGCAGTTTTTCTAGAAACGAAGCCTTTTCATGTTTAGTTGAAAATGTCCATATTTAACAATAGTTTTTTTAATAGTCTTTTATTTGGCCATAGAATTCTAGTCTAACAATTTTTTCCCCGTACTTTAAAAGAAGTTCCATTTTTTTCTGATTTCCAATGTTTTTAATAAGAACTCAGCTACCATATTTTCCTTTTATGTAGTGTCTTTTTTCCTCTTGTTGCTTTTGTTTTTCTCCCCATGTTTTGTTTCCAGCAATTGAATTACAATGTCAATAGATGTGGTTTTCTTTGTATTTATCCTACTAGGTTTCACAAAGTTTCTGGGGTCTGTAAATACATGTGTTTTGTTTTGTTTAAGATATTTTAAGAGCAATTTTATGTTTACAAAAAAATTACATTTCCTATAGACCTCTTTAAATTTATGTATTTAATCTATGTATTTAAATCTATGTATTCAAATTAGAGAAATATTTCAGTTATTGTTTAAAATTTTTTTTTCTGCTCCTGTCTTACTCTTTTAATTGTTTTGTGTCCTAGTTACCTGTATGTTAGTCTACTATTAGCCATTACTCAACATAGCACTAAGGCTCCATTCATTTTGTAATACCCCTCATTCTCCCTGCTCTTCAAACTGGATATCAATTGATTTCATTTAAAATTTATAGACTCGGGGCGCCTGGGTGGCTCAGTGGTTTAGGCCACTGCCTTCGGCTCGGGTCATGATCTCAGGGTCCTGGGATCGAGTCCCGCATCGGGCTCTCTGCTCGGCGGGGAGCCTGCTTCCCTCTCACTCTCTCTGCTTGCCTCTCTGCCTACTTTTGATCTCTCTCTGTCAAATAAATAAATAAAATCTTTAAAAAAAATAAAAAATAAAAAAAAATAAAATTTATAGACTCTTTCTTTTGACAGCTCTAATCTGTTATTAAAACAATTCAGTGAGCTTTTCATTAAAATTTCAGTTCCCAAATTTCCATTTCTTAATAGTTTCCTTATTTGGCTAAGATTTCCTATATGATCATTTTCCTTTTAAGTCCCTGAGGCATATTTATCAGGTGACTTTAGAGTCTTTTTTCTGCTAAATATGATACATAGGACTTCTTGGAGCCGATTTCTACTGCACGTTTTTCTTCATTATGGGGCATATGTTATTGTTTCTTTGCATGTCTGGCAAATTTTAAAACCCAATATAGAATACTGTAGTTGATATACTATAAAGACTCTGGATTTTGTTATGTTCCTCTGAAGGGCAATACTTTTTATTCTAGTAGGTAATTTAGTTAACAGGTGACTTCATTATACTTTTGTAGGCTTATATTTATCCTTTGTTAGGCTAATCTGCTAAAAGCACAGGGTATTTCCCAGACCTCTCTATCTTGGTAAGATTCATCTTCCAAATTCAATCTTCCCTACAGACTTTCTTAGAACTTTAAGTTTTGTTGGTCTGGGTCTACAGTAGGCTTTATTAGAGTTCATGTTCCCTATTCTTGAGACAAACCATAAGAGACTCTTAATCTTACAAAACAAACTGAGGGTTGCTGGGGGGGGGCGGTGGAGAGGGTGGTTGGGTTATGGACATTAGGGAGGGTATGTGATATGGTGAGTGCTGTGAAGTATGTAAGCCTGACACTCCTAGAGCAAATAACACATTATATGTTAATAAAAATAATTAATAAAAAAACAAAACAAAAAACCCCCCCGCCCCCCCCCAGCTTCCTGTTACTTCAGCAAGATGCCAGATGTTTTAACAAGCATTTTGCCATTCTGGACTGGATTAGAACTCCAAATTCCCCAGCCCTTCTCCACCTTCAGTATCACAATTCCACTTTTCATCCCTGTAGTAGTTAATCTCTGGTAAACCCTGGGTAGTCTCATTCAAAGAATATGCAGCCTAGTTCTAGGTTAAGAATTCATGGACATCTGACCCCTAACCTCTTTTCAGTATACCGTTTTTTTTTTTGTTTTGTTTTTTTTAAGATATTTATTTATTTGACAGACAGAGATCACAGGTAGGCAGAGAGGCAGGCAGGTAGAGAGAGAGGGGGAAGCAGGCCCCCCGCCGAGCAGAGAGCCTGACGCGGGGCTCGATCCCAGGACCCTGGGACCATGACCCGAGCCGAAGGCAGAGGCCTCAACCCACTGAGCCACCCAGGCACCCCCAGTATACCGTTTATATTTAAGTTACTTCCCAGATTTACTCAGAGCATTTACAACTATAGAATCAAGGGACTTCAAATGGTCACTTAAAGAACTATACATATAACTGTTAAATGATAGGGATCTTAGAGATTTAAGAAACCCTTTCATTTCAGAACAAGAAAACTGCAGCCCTAAGAAGTTACAGGCAAATTGGATCTTCAATTCTGAATATCTTGCTTTGTAAATATTCAGCTTCACTAATTTTAAAATGTTTCCATAACTTTACCTGATTTGATCCTCACAACAACAGCATGAGGTGGGTCTAAATATTATTATACCTGTTTTATATATAAGCAAACTGGCTTAAATGTAAACACACTCTTTGTTGCGGGGAGTATCTTTGATGTTTGTAACACTCATAACTGGAACTTCTGAAAGGAAAAACTTATGATTAAATGGATGGATTACTACCATCTACATGCAAAGCCCAACAGAAGTTTTACCCATTTACAGAATGAGTACTTACCTAGGTAGGTAAAGCACCTTCTGAGGGCACACTAAAGAAAGGTCATGAAAGGAAAAGTTTGTTTTGTTTTTAACTCTCAAACCAAAAAAGTTTTCATACTGGTATATTACACAACAGATTTTCTCAAAATGGGTATTGCAATTAGGTTAAGGCTTACCTACCTGCAATAGTTAGTCCTTTAACTGATGCATTTATATTTAACAGAAGGGACCAGGATTGACCCCACACCTCCAGCAGAGGAGAAAATGAAAAGAAGTAGGATAATAAATCATACTCCTTTCACCTTTGGGAGAAAGAAGATGACTTATATTCTTAATTTCATCCTTGCACACACAAGGACATTCTTACACACAAACCATATATATTGATGGGGCAGAGAAAGTACTGTTAAGAATGAAAAAGAAAGGTACTTTGGGGGTCTTTATCTAAAAAGCTCAATGCTTTACTTGTTACTTAGAGATTATTCCAGCCATCTGAGGCTCTTTACATGAAAAGATGATTAAGAAGCATGATTTTTTTCTTTTTTCTGAAGAATATGGTTTCTTCTATTTGGAAGTTATATGTGGCTTTAAATGGCTAAAAGATGGATTAAGGTTTAGGGAAGAGAAATGCATGGGATATTTGGGGTTATTGGTAATTCATTCCAATTCAGGTCACAAGAAAATAAAAAGATTTGAGAAAAACATTTATAATACACATGCCTATATTGTGAAAAGCTGAGCATCATGGTCAAAGTTTAGGAGCAAAAAGAGGTAGAAAATTCTAACAATTATTATATTAATAAAGCCATTTCTTCCACTGTTCTATAATAACTAAGAGCCTCAAGTAAACTATTAGTCTAATGAGGAAAGATGCAAAGAACAGTTAAGATTACATATCCTATAAGGTGGATACATAAGTGAGCTGGAGATAAGGGTAGAAAAAAAGGGGGCAGAATTAAGGAATTAAGACTAGAGAGAAAGACCCAAAGTCCCAAGGGATAGTTGATTATAGACACAAACTCTGCTTTATCATTTTAACAAGGACCAGTCAAAGCTCTGTCTCTTGTTAATAGTTATGCTATTCAGCATACTTTGTTTTTTTTTAAGTATAGGAAATTCTTATATTAATTTATGTGATTTCCTACAGAATATTTAAACTTCAATATTTCAAGTCAATGTGAAAAATGCTTCCAGCTTCACTACAAGTCCTTTATCATATGTTTACTGCCTCCAATAAAGGTATGTGATAGAGGTATAAATAAATGTGGCTTTGCAAAAAGTATACATGTTCTAATGTTACTTAGAAAACACTTCAATTTGTTACTAGGGTATAACTGTTCCTATGATACATTTGCATGACTTTTCAATTTTGTGGTTAATTTAGAAGGCTGTCATAAAGGCCCAATTGGGATTTCTTTTCTTTAATGTCAGCAATATTACAATAAATTTGAAAATGAAATACAGGATATCAGAAGATAAAATAATTTAAAATACAAACTCTCAGGCACGTGGTGGCTTGGTCTGCCTTAAGGGTCTGCCTTCGGCTTGAGTTGTGATCCCAGTACTCTGGGATCCAACCCAGCATTTGGAGGGGGCTGCTTAGTAGGGAGTTTGCCTTCCCCTCTCTTTTTGCCCCTCCCCCCCATTCGTGGTCTCTCTCTCTCTCTATTGCTCTCTCTTGTTTTCTCTCTCTCAAATAAATACATCTTTAAAAAAAATACAGACTTGGGGCGCCTGGTTGGCTCAGTCATTAAGCATCTGCCTTCAGCTCAGGTCATGAACCCAGGATCCTGGGATCAAGCCCCTATTGGGCCTCCCTGCTCAGCAGGAAGCCTGCTTCTCCCTCTCCCACTCCCCCTGCTTGTGTTCCCTCTCTATGTCTCTGTCAAATAAATAAATAAAATCTTAAAAAAAAAAAAGACTCATTTTAATTATTCAAGTGTAATAGATTGACACCTAACTTATACTATCCCCAAATAGTGTGAAGTTTTTCAAGTAAGCATTTTCAATAACTTTCTTAATTCTAAACATATTCTATTTCTTTCTCTTAAAGTATACTTTAAATGTCAGAATTTAGATTATATTATAGGACTCTTCCTAGGTACATATGAAAATTTACTTTCTGTCGTGGGAAGTTAAGAGCTTTCTTTAGCCAAAGGCATCTCAAGAGTATATAATTTAGCCCACAGAGGTTTGAATTTCTCTGCCAACTTTACTAATGGAATGCTACTTATCAAATGGCTCTGGAATCTCAAAGAAACAAAAGGGCTCTTCTACCACTTCTCCCAAACAAACCTGTTCTCAGGGTAGTCAAATTCATAGTTTCATAAAAATTTTTATTAAACATGAAAAATGAGTCTTTTTATTCATAGTGCCAACATAGGGTGAGGTGGCAGTAGGACTGTGAATGCAAGGCAGTGGAGAATGAACCAGCTCTCATCTAGAAATCGTACTACTCAAACTCATGACCTGAGCTGATACTTAAAATTTATTATGGTTATTATAATTGTTATTTTATTATTTTGTCCCCTTCTCCAATTCATCCTCTCTTTCTTAGGGAAAGAGACTAATATAAAAGTGGAATAAAAAAAATAATGGCTAACAAAACCATGGCATAAGGAAAAGAAGAACCAACATGAGATCTGCCAATAAAAATGTTCCTTCAAGGCTGGTGAATGGTGAACCAACACAAATGTTTCTACTGGCTCACCAGTAGGCTACTAAGTGAGCAGTTTCACATGTCTTCAAACTGAGGGCCACCATGTGTTTGTAAAAGATGCTCAGAAATTACAATAATAAATGCTAGGGTTAGAGAAGAATGATTAGGTCATTCCTTTTGGTCTGACATGGTCAGGATTACTGCAGAAAACTAGACTATTCCTGTGCTTTGCTAAAAAAATTTCTATATTTTTAGAGGCGCCTGGGTGGCTCAGTCGGTTAAGCAACTTCCTTTGGCTCAGGTCATGATTCCAGGGTCCGGGGATCGAGCCCCACATCGGGCTCCCTGCTCAGTGGAGAGCCTGCTTCTCCCTCTCCCTCTGCCTGCCCTCTGCCTATTTGTGCGCACTCTCTCTCTCTCTCTGTGTGCCAAATACATAAACAAAATCTTTAAACAATTTTTTTATATTTTTAGATATATAGGTCAGCTCTGCCTTTTCCTCAGGAGAGACTTTTCTTATTCTAGATTCCGACTGACACATATACATATCTCAGTCTCTTGCACACTGCCATTCCTCTCATGTTTCTTCTACATTTCAAGTTCTCAGGTTATAATGAACAACTCCTTTTACTTATTCAATTATCCATAATTAAGCAATGTGAACATTTAAAATATGGTGGGTCCTGCCATGAAACAATGAAAAAATGTCATGAAAATTCTATGAAGCAGGAACAATTATTATCGCTATTCTAAAAATGAGCAGACTGAGGCAGAGAGAGGTTAAAGAACTTGCTTAAGTCATAGAACTGGTAAGTTCAGATTCAGGCTCTTTCATTCCATGAAGTATGTTCTTACTAGCTGCTGTAAATAATTAGAGACAGAGATCATGTAGAACTAGTTGGAAGGAGTAAACTCCTTATAAACTATCAAAAGAATGAAGTAAATTCGGAGCAAAGTTGTAGGAACTGAAACACCCCCAACTGAGGACAGGTGATTAGAAGAACTTGCTCAACATATAGAAAGGAGTCCAAAATATAGAAGAAAGGCTATTCTCATGCTCAGCTTCACAGAGAAAAGGAATCAAAAGCTCGCTGTATTAGAACCTACAATATGTCATTCATAGAGTTTTGTATATAATTACACTTAGGTAACAGTTTTCAACGGAGGTTTTATGAAGCATTAATTTTTATTTGTGGGCCATACACTGGAAATCTACATTAAAAAAAAAAAAAACAGGGAGGGGTGCCTGGGTGGCTCAGTGGGTTAAAGCCTCTGCCTTCGGCTCAGGTCATGGTCCCAGGGTCCTGGGATCGAGCCCCGCATCGGGCTCTCTGCTCAGTGGGAAGCCTGCTTCCTCCTCTCTCTGCCTGCCTCTCTGCCTGCTTGTGATCTCTCTCTCTCTCTCTCTGTGTCAAATAAATAAATAATAAAAAAAAAGAGGGAATTCAATTCACTGTTCTAAGAGGAAAGAACAGAATACTAGCTGCTTTCTAGACTTGGTAGTACTATGCGGCCTGGCCTACAGGGCAATGCAAACAGAGTGGGCCAGTTAAAGAACCACCACACTCCCAAGAGAATATGTGGATAGAGGACTATATCTAAAGTCCGAGATAACTTATTAAAAGGAAAGTATTAGACCACTATTTTACTAAGATATGAAACTGAAAGACAAGGAGAAATTTAAGTGGAAATTAAAGCAATGACTACTTTTAAAACTTTATGCTGGGAACACCACATCAAAAACTAATGATGTACTATATGTTGGCTAACTGAACATAATAAAAAAAATAAACCACAGACCATAACATAAAACAACAACAACAACAAAACCTTTATGTTGGTAAATCTGCACGACACAAATTAATGAAAAATCTAAGAGCGTCATGATGCCACAGAATATACTCTCGGCAACTGAAGAAGGTGATTTAAGAGATAGGTAGTCCATCAGAGCCAGATTTTAGCACTTTATTTCTAGAACTTTCATTTAATGTTTGTTTTACTAAATTTCTAGACTACTTAAAGATTTCTCTACATACTTTAATCGTTTATCCCATGGCTTATTGTGTGAGTGCTTGATGTTACCAAGAATAGTTTTGCTAATCATAATAGTTTTCAGAAATGTAATCTCAGACCTGGTTTGGAAAGGGAAGTCCACAACAGAGTGTGCACTGTGGTACCAAAAAAGAAAATAAAATTACATACCACTCCCTTTTCATGACTTGAAGTCAAGCATTCCTTTAAAACTTCTTTCATATCTTTTCAAAGTCCTAATGATAAAAGAAAATTCCCATACAAATAAATACACCACGATTTTGCTATAAGCAGGTATCTGTACTTAGTAGGAAAGATCTGACAGCTAAAAATCAAGATATTGGTGCATGGAGCAAAAAAAAAACAACACTACCCTACTGATACTTTAGTGAGGCCCATTTCTGCTTCAGAACATCATGAGATACTCTGTTTTCCACAACATTATATCCATCCTTCTTTCATCTTAAATCTTTTATGCTGTGATTTAATTTGCTTCTCAACTCTATCCCCTACCATGTTTTAGGAATGGTTCCCAGACCTCTTCCATTCAAATAATTTCATGCTTTATTATTCAAAAGTTACCTCTACTACTCCATCTCCAAAACACCAAGCTTTCAGTTTCAACCACCAGTGACAAAAAACTTGTCTTACACTAACTGCAGCATATTAACAAATTTTATCCTCTTGATGATACTCAGAATACTCCCCCTATTCTCCCAGCATACAAATTTATTTGTGGCTTCAAGTACTCATCACTTCTAAAAGTAGATCACCTGTAATGCTTTTCTGAAAGATTAGAATCTCTTGACCTTACACTGTGGCCTAATAACCTATCCTACATGCAGGTGACACCCCAACAACTAACTGCTTTCTCAACTCTTAGGCTGCTGTCAGGATACCACATGTGTCATGAAAACTCTCATGGCAAGATGCTCGTCTGCTCTGTAATTTGGGTACTCATCATTTATTGATAGTTCCAAGCAGCAAAAAAGAAGAGGTGATATTAACCCAAAGTACTTGCTGAGCTGAGAAGTCTATTTATTGTAGGTCAGAAAGACTCAGTTTTACGCAGAGAAGAAGAAACTAATAGAAAGTGAGCACAGATTATGTGAGAGAAGACTAACAGATGAAGACCACAGAGAAGGGGACGTGTGCTTAAAACCTGTGATAGAGATCAGAAGCTAGCCTTATGATGGAGAGAGAGCATCTTTTCTGAAACAGAAGAAAAGACAACAAAAATATAGATAACTGCTGAGGTAAAGAAGGTTGCTAAGCTGTCCCAGGATAAATCTGTCTTTATAAATCCTGGAAGCAGGGCAATTCTGCAGGGTTGAGGGTTGGGCATGGTGCCACAATGAAGAAAAAGGAGCATCTGTTATGGACTAGCAGACGTGCACATGCCTCACAACAAATTATCTCAGGAAGCCACAAGATGTGGGACTAGTAGGAAAATGACAGGGGAAAACATGGGGGATATTTATGTAGAGACTCATTATATTATTCTCTCTACTTTTGCATACCTTTGGAAGTGTTTATAATAAAAAATGTTTTTAAAAAGTGCCTGGCTATCATAGGACCTCATGACCAACAGTCATATTCCTCAGGAAGCTCAGCAATATGCCTAAACTTTCCATAAGATTTTACAAATTCCAGAGATGCAACTGGATATGGTTATACACACACACCTACACACACACTCTCTTTCTCTCTCTCTCTCTCTAGAGGACTTTAAAATTCAGTGAAGAGGGAAAAATAATTCTATTTGACCAGAATTTGTTTCAAATTTATTCTAGGGAGTGAGAAATACAAGTCTGCATTAAAATTAAGCTAATGTGTTAGCGGTAATAAATTGGGCCCGATGATGAAAGCAATGAGAAAAAGATTTTCTACTAAGCACATGCCTGAAAAATAAGTTATAAACACTTACTTCATCTCCAGAACTTCCTCTAAGTGTTTCCTTCTTTCTGCCCGAAGATTGGTCAAATGAGTTTCCTTTTCCGCCAGAGACTGTTGAGTAGAGGATAGCTTGGCTTTCATGGACTCCAGTTCTTGCTTCACTTTCTCCATGGCCATCAGTAATTCCTCCACCTGTGGTAAGCATGGAAAAGAGAAAAACTGAGCATTTTAATCAATTAAAGACAGAGGAGCTAAGTAACGGGCAATTTCCAGGTCCACAAGATTAAAAACACAGAGATATAGCAAAAATCCTGTACTGTTGCTGGTTCAAACATATATATCCAGACCATATACCAAATAAAGAAATGCATCTCTGGTCTCTCCTCCACTCTAATTCTTCATAAGCTATGCCGAAAAGAACTTCATTTTCTTTTTGATAAACACAACTGCATCAGTTCAAGAAGTCAAATTTGCCATAGTTAGAATTTATTGGAAATGGCCCACAAATTTCCATGGAATTCACAATATAACACAGATAAAAAAAATATAAGGAACAAAATCATAGTAAATTTCTCTTGAAGGATTTTAAGAAATAAAAGACATAAACTTGAGTAATAACACTCAGTATAAACAAAATAAGTCATTTTTATTCATCCAAAGATTTTTCTGTTTACACCATTAAAAATAATTTCTTTTGGAGAAAAGAGCTGGAATTCAATCAGACAGTTTCTTGCTCTAAAGTAGAGTTTTCTCAGGAAGGCAGGAAGGAGAAAGAAAAATACATGACCACATAGAGAGGAGAGAGAATGCTTTAACAAGACTTGAAAAAACTCCTGAGGGAGAAAAGACAGAACTCTATAGCACAAGGTACTAAGAGAACACAGTATATACTTTATCAGTCATTTCCACTCACTCTGGGTGGCATCCAAATCAGAATTACTTAAATAAACATGTACATTTTAATTCTGAAGCAAAATATATGTTGGCAAAAATGCATTAATTCCAAAACCAACCTGAACCAGGTAATCAACCAGGCAACTGCACCAATCACAAGAGTTTATGTCAGGCTGCCGCTTGCCAAGAAATAATTTTAGTGACAGCAAGGCTTTTCAGAGGAAGAGATGGGTGGGGGACTTGCCATTCACTGACTTCTACATAAAATCAATTTGTATGATACTAAAACTGAGAACAGTTTAGAGACAAAACTGCAATATAACAAATCAGAGTTGTTAACAGACCCCAGGATGTTAGCGCCTCAGACCTAACCAAACTTTCCATATTGATTGGCAACAGCTGCTCAACACTGATAATAAACAGATACATTTAGTGTTTTGGCACCTGAATCATCTTACTTTCTCTATCTTTTCAGAAGTGATCAAGTTAAGGTTCTTAGCTAACAGCTGTGAGAACACTGCTATAAGAATATATATCATCATGCAGCTCTCCTTGGATATGTATGCATATATTTACAAGCTTTATGTTATCATTATCCACCCTTTGAAAACTGCAAATAAGGATGATCCCATTTTAATAAGTTTAATTTATTTAAAATCTTATTTAAAACTGGATTGAGATGATATATAATGACATATAATATGTTCTTATAACACAAAATCTTGTAACACGAAATCAGTAATGGGCAGCACCATTTATAGAAGCTCTAATAAAGTGTGGGATATTTCTATCTCTTATGAACTCACCTTAAACAAATTAAAAAATCTCCCTCCCAACCTTTCACTACCCCAAGTAAGTTATGGTATCAGTTTCGTATATAACTTAGATGTATTACAAACAACTTATTCCTCCTTTTTCTATATATAAAGGAAGCTCACTTTATATATACCCTTATGCATCTAAAATTTTTGGTAAATGCTTTATGGAAATACAACATAAATACAGAAAAATACACAAATGATAAATGTGCAACTTGAAGAATTTTTTTTAAGTTGAACACACCTATGTAATGAGAACACAGACCAATAAACAAAACATTAACAGTCCCCCAGAAACACATCTCAAAACCTCTTCCTAGATTAAGACTGACCTTTATTCTAGCATTACATTAGTTTTGCCTATTTAATTTTGTACAGATGGAATTTTGTATTATATAATTTTAAGTACAGGTTTTCTTCACTCAGAGATCTACCCATATTATTGGGTATAATTATAGTTCTGTAATTCTCTTAACTGTATAGAATTCCACTGTGTGAAATTAGCAAAATTTATTGAAGGCACTTTCGATAAAAACAATTTTAAAAAAGACTTTTTCCAGTTTTACTGAGAAATAACTGACATACATCACTGTGTAATTTTAAGGTTTACAGCACAATGGTTGGATTTACATATATTGTGAAATGATTGCCACGATATGATCAGCTAACATCCATCTTGTCATACAAATACAATAAAAAGAATAAAGAAAAAACCAACTTCCTCCTTTTCATGGCAAATCTTAGGATCTGCTCTCCTAATAATATTCCTATATATCATAGAGCACTGTTAGTTACAGTCCTCATGCTGTGTACATTACATCCTTACTACTTATCTTCTAACTGGAAGTTTATACTTTTTGACCACCTTTTTCCAAGTCCTATTTGACCCACCCCCTACCTCTGGTAACAAGACTGATCTCTTTTTCTATGAGTCTGAATCTTTTGTTTTGTTTTAGATTCCATATAGAAATAAGATCATACAGTATTTGTCTTTCTCTAACTTATTTCACGTTAAGATCTACAATATAAATGCAACTGAATAAATACAGTGTAAAGGTCAAAATTCATTTTTATCAATATGGGTATTCAACTAACTCAGCATCATAAATAGTTAAGAAGAACTTTAATGGCCACAGTAAGAAGGCACTTTTGGTCCAGTTGGCAAAAGGTCATAAATTATTTTTTTAAGAATTATTTACATATTTTTAGAGAGAAGGGAAAAGAGGGGACGGCAAAGGGAGGGAGAAGAGTGAGAAACAGAATCTCTAGAAGACTCCCTACAGAGCATGGAGACTGACACAGAGCTTGATCACACAACCCTGAGATGATGACCTGAGCCGAAACCAAGAGCCGGACGCTCAACTGAGTCACCCAGGCACCCAAGAACACAAATTATTTAAAGACTACTTACAAATTATAGGAAAGATAATTTCACAATGCTTTGTGCATAAATACCTTTAAGTTTCATAAATAACCAATGTGAAATATATGTATATAAAGAAGGAACACATATATTCCAGAACCAAGAACAACACACACATCTATAAACTCACTATCCACAAGCTTTGTAGGTGCATCTATCCAACTGTATGCCCAAAGTCCCCCATGATAGGTCATCACCATTCTAAATTTGTTACTTAATCCCTTCCATTTCTTTGTTTTTGTCTTTGATATATATATTCCAAAATAAATCACTGGTTCATTCTATCAGTTTATGAACATTTATAATTCAATCTTCTGACTTCCTTATTTCATCCAACTTTATGTTTTTTCACATACATAAAAAAGAGCCTACACTTTATATATTCTAGAACCAAAAGGAAAAGATAAACCTACATACTTACTACCTAGGAGTTAAAAGCAGTGAGAGCCAACAACTTTGAGCACTACAACACCCAGATTATAGTTTTCCACCTAACTGAACAGGCTCCTTAAAAACACAGCTGATTCCAGATTTGGGGGAAGAAATGTACAAAAGATGAACTTTGCACAACTTATGCCAAAAAGCAAGAGAAATGGGAATCATGGCAAACAGGAATTATGATGCAGAAACCCTGACAACAAAACCAGAAAAATATATGAAAAGGAAAAAAAAAAGAAATTACACAGGAATATTCCTTCTGAATACAGAGAAAAAAAAAAAGAAAATCAAACCTAGGAAGATATAAAAATTGAGATTAATCCTAAGAATTCAAGGTTGGTTTAACACATAAAATTATTATTACATCTGTAATAAACCATATCGGTAGAATACAAGCCAAAAAACCTACATGATCATCTAAGTAGATGTAGAAGAGCATTTAACTATTCCAACAATTTTTCATTATAGAAACAGTCAAGAAGATAGAGAAAAAGAAAAACTTTCTCTACCTGATGAAGGGCATTAATGAAAAACTCACAGCTAATATAAACTTTAACAACAGAATGCTTTCCCTCTAGGACCAGCACCAAGAACAAGACTAGAATGTCCTTTCTCGCCATGTCTATTTAATACTGTACTAGAAGTGATAGCCAAAATTAGAATACACAGAAGGGCGCCTGGGTGGCTCAGTGGGTTAAGCCTCTGTCTTCGGCTCAGGTCATGATCCTGGGGTCCTGGGATCGAGCCCCACATCGGGCTCTCTGCTCAGAAGGGAGCCTGCTTCCCTCTCTCTCTCTGCCTGCCTCTCTGCCTACTCGTGATCTCTCTCTGTCAAATGAATAAAATCTTTTTTTTAAAAACAAGAATACACAGAAAATTAAAAGGCACCCACACTGAAAAGGAAGACAAAACTTTCTCTGGTTGAAAATGACATGATCTTATATAGTGACGAACACCAAGAATCTACTAAAAAAAAAAAAATATATATATATATATACATATGTTTATATATATATACACACATATATATATAATCAGTAAGTATACAAAGGTTGCAGAATATAAGATTCATATACAAAATCAACTGTGTGTATGTATCCATACACAAGCAATAAACATTCAAAAATGAAATTTAAAACAATTACACTTAAAATAGCATCAAAAAGAAGGAAATAGCTAGGCATAAATTTCACTTAAAATGCATAATACATATACTGAAAATTATAAGATTATTGAAAGAAATTAAAGAAAATTTAAATAAATGGCAAAATATCATGTTCACAGATCTTAGGTATTTAAGTTGACTATACACCCAGAGTGATCCACAGATTCAATGTAATCCATACAAAGATGCTAGCTGTCTTTTTTTGCAGAAATTGACAAGCTAGTCCTAAAATTGATATTAAAATGAGGGAGCCAGAATAAGAAAAGTTATTCTGAAAGAAAATAATAAAGTTGAAAATTTCATACTTCTTGACTTCAAAACTTAACTATAAAACTTCAAGGTAGTGTTGGCATAAGGATAGAAAAAGAGATCAATGGAAAAGAACTGAGTTGAGAAATAAACAAATTTGAGACATGTTTCCAATACAATGCCCCACATTTTGGATTCTGTGGATTATTTTTTTTTAATGGTACAATTTACACTGCTCCTCTTATCTTCATGCTTCCTATAAAATGACAGTTATACCTAAAGTCTTCATTAGACTGAGATGTGGCTTGTCTTTTTAACAGTACTTCACAAATAAAGGTGTGTACTTCATGTTGTATCAAATGAAGAGACTTATATCAAATGAAGAGATACTTATAGCAGTAACATTGATCAGATATGGGTTCAGAAACAATCTGATTTCCTCTTTATAAAATTCTCAATACATATTTTTCAAGTTCTTTACCACTTCAATAATCATCAGTTAAGACTAAACAAGTTTCATTTGTTTAGGGACCATTTGTGCTGCTTTTCCTTGAAGCTGAAATCTTTGCTTTCCACCTCCACTGGCTTCTCTTATTCTTGTTGATTTTGGAGGAATTTTAAACATACCCATAAACATATATTCTAGAGACCAACATTTCATCTATTAAACGCTTAGCAAATTTCTTCTCCAAGCGTGTCCCTTAACTGTTCCTTTTATTATGATATTTTTGTATGATCAAAAATACCTTTTTTTTTTTTTTTAAAGTAGGCTCCATGCCCAGCATAGAGCCCAGTGTGGGGCTTAAACTCATGACCCTGAGATCAAGACTTGAGCTGAGATCAAGAGTCAGACTTTTTTTGTTTGTTTGTTTGTTTTTAAAGGATTGTTATCTCTCTCTCTCTCTCTTTTTTTAAAGATTTTATTTAGTTATTTGACAGAGAGAGATCACAAGTAGACAGAGAGGCAGGCAGAGAGAGACAGAGGGAAGCAGGCTCGCTGCTGAGCAGAGAGCCCGATGTAGGGCTCGATCCCAGGACCCCGGGATCATGACCTGAGCCGAAGACAGAGGCTTAACCCACTGAGCCACCCAGGCGCCCAAGAGTCAGACGTTTAACCAACTGAGCCACCCAGGTGCCCCCAGATATCTTGATTATTAATATAAACAAATTTATTAAGCCTTTAAGATTTGTGACTTTTATATGCTGTTTAAGAAATCCTTCCTATTCTCAGGGTCTTATGATATTTCCTACTTTTGTATTGCCTTCAGGAATAGACTGAATTAGTGGTCCCAATTATTCATCCCTCTATGGTATTAGTATTCATCCACATCCTTCCCATAGCATAATAATGGGCAGAAAATACTTCTCTGACCCTTGATTTTGGCTTGGCTATGTGACTTGCTTTGAGCATTGGGATGTTAGCAATTCAGAAACAAGTTGAAGTTCATAATACATGTGGTTAGGCTACATTTCCACCATTGCCAAAAAAGCAACATTCTGAATAGCTACTCCCTCTCAGTTGGGTTCTAGAAAAAGTCATGAGGGCATAGCCACCCCAGTCAACAACTAAAGCAAAGCCAACTATACTAACCCTCCAATCTATGTGATGAAGAAATACATGATTATTATAGGTGGGTTAGGGTTCTCCAGAGAAAGAAAAGCAATAGGATATATTCTGAATATGTGTGTGTGCAGGTATACCTTGTTTTACTGCACTTCACAGCCCTTATATTTTTTACAAATTGAAGTTTTGTGGCAACCCATGTCAAGCAAGTCTATCTGTTTCCATATTTCCAAAAGCATTTGCTCACTTTATGTCTGTTACAATGTTAATTCTCCCAATGTTTCTAATTTTTTCATTATTATTATATTTGTTATAGTGATATATGATCAGTGATTTTTTATTTTACTACTCTAATTCTTTTTGGGGCACCACAAACTGCACCCATATAAGACAACAAACTTATTTGCCAAATGTAGTGTGTGCTATGCCTTCTCCACCAACCCCTGTCACTATCTTTCTCCTTGGGCCTCTCTATTCCTGAGATATAACAATACTGAAGTTAGGTCAATTAATAATGCTACAACGGTATCTAAATGTTCAAGTGAAAGAAAGAGTCACATATCTCTCACTTTAAATCAAAAGCTAGACATGATTAAGCTTAGTGAGGAAGATAGGTCCAAAGCTGAGATACCTGAAAGCCAGATCTCTTGTATCAAACAGCCAAATTGTGAATACAAAGGAAAAGCTTTTTTTTTTTTTTTAAAGATTTTATTTATCTATTTGACAGACAGAGATCACAAGTAGGCAGAGAGGCAGGAAGAGAGAGAAGAGGGAAAGCAGGCTCCCTGCTGAGCAGAACGCCCAATGCGGGGCTGGATCCCAGTACCCTGAGATCATGATGAGAGCCAAAGGCAGAGGCTTTACCCACTGAGCCACCCAGGTACCCCTGCAAAGGAAAAGTTCTTAAAGGAAATTACAAATGCTATTTCAGTGAACACACAAACAATAAGAAAGTGAGAAACAACCTTATTACTCATATGGAGAAAGTTTTACTAACCCTCCATTCTATGGAATGACCAGCTGTAACATTCCTTAAGGAATGCCTAATCCAGAGCAAGGCCAAACTCTCTTCAATTCTGTGAAGGCTAAGAGAGGTGAGGAAGCTGCAGAAGAGAAATCTGAAGTGGTCAGAAGTTGGTTCATGTGGTTTGAGGGAAGAATTATCTCCATAACATATAAGTACAAGATGAAGCAGTACCTGCTGATGTAGAAACTGTAGCAAGTTATCCAGGAGATCTAGCTAAGATCATTAATGAAGGTAGCTACACTAAACAACAGATGTTCAGTGTAGATGAAACAGCTTTCTACTGGAAGAAAAAGAAATCTTAGAGAGGAGAAGTCAATGCTTGTCTTAAAAATATAGGCTGATTCTCTTGTTAGGGGCTAACACAGCTAATGACTTTAAGTTGAGGCCAATGCTCATTTACCACCTAAAAATCCTAAGGCCCTAAAGAATCATGCTAAGTCTACTCTGCCTGTATTTTATAAATGGAAGAGCAAAGCCTAGGTAACAGCACATTTGTTTACAACGTAGTCTACTAAATATTTTAAGTCCACTGCTGAGACCTACTGCTCAGAAAAAAAAAATTTCCTTTCAAAATATGATTACTCATTGACACTGGAAGAGTTCTGATGGAGATGTACAATGAAATTATTGTTGTTTTCATGCCTAACGCAACATTCATTCTGTAGCCCATGGAGCAAGAAGAAGTCATTTCAGATTTTAAGTTTTATTATTTAAGAAATACATTTCAGGAACGCTACAGCTGCCATAGACAGGGATTCCTCTGATGGATCTGGACCAAGTAAATTGAAAACCTTCTGGAAAAAAAGTCTACCATTCTAGATGCTGGTAAGAACACTTGTGATTCATGGGAAGAGGTAAAAATATCAACCTGAAAAGGAGTTTGGAAGAAGTTGGTTCCAATCCTCCTGGATGACTTTGAGGGGTTCAAGACTTCAGTGGAGGAGGGAACTGCAGATGTAGTGGAAATATCAAGAGAGCTAGAATTAGAAGTGGAGCCTGAAGATGTGACTTAATTGTTGCAATCCCACGATAAAATTTGAACAGATGAGGAGTTGCTTCTTTTAGATGGGTAAAGAAAGTGGTTTCTTTTCTTTTCTTTTTTTTAAAGAAAGTGGTTTCTTGATATGGAATCTACTCCCTCTGAAGATGCCATAAAGATCGTAGAAACAACAAAGGATTTAGAAAATTATGTAAACTTTACTAGTTGACTCCAACTCTGAAGGAAGTTCTACTGTGACTACAATGCTATCACACAGAATCATATGCTACAGAGAAACTGTTGGTGAAAGAAAAAGTTGATGTGACAAACTTCATTGTTTTCTCTTTTTTTAAAGATTTTATTTATTCATTTGAGAGACAGAGAGAGAAAGCAAGCATGAGTAGGGGGTGGAAGGCAGAGGGAGAGTGAAGAAGAGAAGATTCCCCACTGAGCAGGGGGCCCGACATAGGGCTTGACCACAGGACCCTGGGATCATTACCCGAGCCAAAGTCAGATGCTTAACCAACTGAGCCACCCAGGTGCCTCCATTGTTTCTGTATTTGGAGAAATTCCAATAGGTAGTGGGCATGGAGAGCAGACCTCAAAAAGCCTGGAACAGCCCCACCAACTCTGGTCTAGTTACCATCACACACCAGGAGGAGCTGCAGCCGCCTAAACCAGGCCTGTCGCCATCACTACAACCATGAGCTGTGTGGTGGAAACCTTCCAGTCACCCAGTCCCCGCCCCTGTCCCAGCACTGCTGACACCAAGCCTGACCCCACAGTTGGTGGTGGAGGCCTCACATCACTGCCAGCAAATGTAAGAAGATGTGGGGAAGAGCAAAATGGTCCAATGTGAGATATGGATATGGTCTCATCAACAGGAATAAACCAAGGAAGATGTATGTGTACACCTGACTGTCATAAAGAGGAGTAATTCCAAGAACTACTTTCATAGTGTGGGAGGATGGAGGGACTGTGGAGTATGATGCTGTTGAAGGGGAACGGGTAAGGAGGTAACAAATGGTATAGATGCTGGTGGAGCTCCAGTACAAGGCAGTAAATATGCAGCAGACCATAACCATTATAGGCACTATCCATGGCACATGGGTCCTCCATGCAATTACTAGCAGAATTGCCAAAATAGTGAGAGTGGGGAAAAGAATGAGGGATTAGACACTGCTTTCAAGGCCAGACCCAACAGTTCCGGACCTTCTGCAGGCAACAATTCCCATCTTAATACATGTGGAGACCGTGGGGGCATCAACCACAGTCTTCCAACCCGCTTGGGCAGGGAGAAGAGCTGGAAGGTGCTGACAACCAGAATTCAGGAGCACAAGGTAGACCAGTGAGAGAGAATATGTATCAGGGTCACAGACAACAATTCTGCAGGGGCCTCCTTACCAGAGACAATGTAGAGAAGACAGCAATAAAGAAATTAAGGAAAGTCAAGGAAATGAGACCCAAGGTAAGCAGCTACCTCAACACTGGTACTTCTACAACTTCAATTACTGACACGAGTGCCCAGGAAACCCCAAACAACAAAGTGGCAAAGAGATAAAAGCAGCTGATCCACCAGCAAAGAACTCATCTGCCCCAATTCCCCAACTTCTGACTAAGGCAGGGCTAAGTAAATACTGGTTTATCAATTCTCTACCATCATCTGGTTTAGTCATCCAATAAAAAGAAATGAGTTTGATATTCCAGGAATAAGAAATTAACAAAAAACTGGAGCTGAAGCTCTTAAGTGCTTGTTTTTTGCCCATTAACAAAATAACTAGAACTATCTGCATTATCTATCGAGCATGGGGTTTTTATTGTTTTTGCCTATTGTTTTTTGTTTTATTGTTTTTATTGTTTTGCCCAGCATCCCTTTTTAGTAAGGACAAATATGTTAAAAAAAAAAAAAAAGCCTGTTTTTTCCTAATACACTTTTAAGAGTTTTTAAATTGCTTCATATCTGGGCAAGATGAGATTTTAATTTTTATTATTTTTTTATGTTTTTAAAAGATTTTATTTATTTATTTGACAGAGAGAGACACAGTGAGAGAGGGAACACAAGCAGGGGGACTGGAGAGGGAAAAGCAGGCTTCCCACAGAGTGGGGAGCCCAATGTGGGACTCGATCCCTGGACCCCAGGATCACAACCTGAGCCGAAGGCAGATGCCTAACAACTGAGCCACCCAGGTACACCAAGATGAGATTTTTAAAAGCCTCATTTCTATTTGTAATAAAAAATTAACAACTTGATTTTCTTTTCAAGAAAGTCAACAAACAGCAAACAAATCGTACTAAAGGTCCTAAATACTTGTCAAAAAAAACCCCCCAAAAAAGAAAATAGAGAAATTGCTACAGCTACCCCCACCTTCAGCAACCACCAACCAGATCAGTCACAGCCATCAACACTGAGGTAAGAACTTCCAACAGCAAAAATATTATAGCTTGCTGAAAGTGTGGATGCTAGTTAGCATTTTTAAGCAATAAAGTATTTTTTAATTAAGGCATGTACATTATTTTTTTAGACATAATGCTATTGCACACCTAACACACTATAATATGGTGTAAACATAACTTTTATATATATATACACTGGGAAACCAAAAAATTCATTTGATTCACTTTATTGCCTTATATGCCTTATTGTAGAGGTCTGGAACCAAATCGGCAAAGTCTCCTAGGAATGCCTGTATATGCATGCATATGCAAACACGCACATATACACACATACTGTATTCAATATATATCCTATTAGTTTTGTTTCTCTGGGGAAACCTAACCAATAACTAAATATACTGCTAAATTAATATAATTAGTTATATTAATATACCATAGCAATTACATCAACATATAAAGTACACTATATATATTATATATTAAAATTTATAATTTATAAGAAATTATATGCAATATGTAATGTGTAATACATATTAGAAAACATACATATATATATTTTAAAAGTAACTGGCTCATGTGATTATGGAACCTGACAAATGCCAAGATCTGCAAACTGAATGGGCAAGCTTGAGACCAAGAGACCCAATTGTGAAGTTCTGGTCCAAAGACGGACAGACTCAAGACTCAAGACTCAAGACTCAAGACTCAGTGTTGCAATTAGGGTCCAAAAGCAGGCAAAAGCCAACATCCCAGTTCAAACACAATCAGGCAGGATTTACTCCTAGTCAGGGGAGGGGAATCAACTGACTGAAAAACTTGAATAGAACAGGACTCACATTACAGAGGGCAATCTGAATTACTCAAGTGTATTGATTTAAATGTTAATCTCATCCAAAACACCGTCAAAAAAAAAAAAAAAAGTTTGACCAAATATCTGGGCACCTTGTGGCCCAAGCAAGTTGACACATAAAACTAACCATTACAATAACTTGTGTTATTTTGTGGTTACTGTACAATACCTGACTGACAAGTTATCCAAGAGTGTTAAATATTGTGTCTGACATCTAGTCTTTAAACTACCTGGAATTGTTTGTGTATGGTGTTGAACCAATCTCATTTTCCCCATAGGGATATCCAATGTCTCAGCCCACTATGGGGCTCAATTCCAGGACCCTGAGATCATGACATGGGCCGAAGGCAGATGCTTAACTAACTGAGCCACCTACGCACCTCTAAATAAAAACTTAAAAAGAAAAAAGAAATTTCCTTCTATTGCTAGTTAAAAAAATTAAAGTTTCTACATTTCTTAAGATGATCATATGACTTTTCCCTAACATCTTTTAATGTGGCAGATTATGGTAGTTAATTTTCTAAAGGCACCAATCTTGACTCCTGGAACAGGCCTAAAATGTCTTCATGCTTATTTTTCTCTTTTTCATACACTAACTTTAAATTGGCAATATTTTGTTTAGGAATTTTTGCATTTATGTTCACGGTTGAGACAGGCCTAAACTTTTCTTTTCCTGTACTAACCTTGTCAAATTTTGATACGAAGTTATGTTAATCTTATAAAATATGTTTGTGATTAATTATTCCCTCTTTTTAATTTTCTGGCATTGTTTCTGTAAGACTGAAATTATTTGTCCTTATGTCTTTTAAAAAGTCACTATTGTTAACTCTTCAGGATTGAAATTTGTAGGAAAAATTTTATTACTGACTCATTTTTTCAGGTTTTCTTTTTCACATGTAGCGAGTCTTGCTAAATTCTTTTTTTTTTTTTGCATTTGCTTACTTAGTCTAAATTTCATATGTACTGGCGAAATATTCTTATATCTTTTTAAAACTTGCAGGATTCATAGTTATAAGTCCTTTATCACTTCAAAAATTGTTCACTCTGCCTTTTTTTCCCCTCTTTTAATATCACCAAAAGCCACTTTTCTTAATGTTTTCAAAGGACCAATTTTGGGTATTGTGGATTCCTTTTGGTTTTTTAAATTTATTTTTGTGAGAGACAGAGAGCACGCACACGTGCACACACATGAGCAGTGGAGGGGAGAGGGAGAAGCGGACTCTCCGCTGAGCAAGGGGCCTCATGTGGAACTAGATCCCAGGACCCTGGGATCATGACAGGATCATAGGCAGGCAACTGACTGAGCCACTCAGGTGGCCATGGATCCCTTTTAAAAAGGGTGGGGTGGGGTGCCTAGGTGGTTCTGTCATTTTAAGTATCCAACTCTTGATCTCAGCTCAGGGCTTGATCTCAGGGTCATGAGTTCAGGTCTGGTGTTGGGCTCTACACTGGGTATGGAGCCTACTTAAAAAAATAAAAAATAAAAAGGGTATAGGGAATTTGGTTGTCTGTTAGATTCTCCATTTTGGGCATCCATGGACCTTTTTCCTTCCAAGAAGTTTAAGTTTAAGAGCTAATGTTCAAGTTTAACAGCTCATCAAGTACCTGTATTTTAATTCCCTGTCTTATTCATCTCCTGAGATTTCCTTACTTTCTTTCCAACTTATGATACATATTTTATCAACCATCTTCAATTCTTTCTGTGGAAGTTATTTGCCCAGCATCCAGTCTGCTCTGTTTACAGACATGTTTTAACTTTCATTCCATACTTCCACTTACAGAATTTTGCTTGTTAGCAAAATGTAATTTTCTTAAAGATTGCTTCATTTTCCCAACCATTTTAGTGCCAGACCCTCAAGGTATTCCTAGCGTATTATACATACATACAACCAAGATAATACATACAACCAAGTAAGTTTTAAAGCATTTTTGTTTTTAAGGCTAGAATGGTACCACAGGCAAGGATTTCCAAATAATTATCTCATTTGTGCTTGGGTTCCAGCCAGGGAAACAGTTTCAAGGTCAAACTGAACTACTCTGTTACTTTTCCACAACCTCAGAGAATACATCCAACTATCTCCATTTGGATATCTGTTCCATTACACGCCTACCACACAGCAGTTATATGGTTTTAGGTATAGTCACTGAGAGATGAAAGTAATGAAAGCTGAATAGAAGAAATGAAGAGATATATAACACACTAAACAATGAAGAAATTCTCCACCATTTAAAAATGTGCTCCAGGTTACAGTATGATCTTTAAAAACATATGTTTCAAGATACAAAAAAAGCCAGGCCAGAGCTGGGATTCAAGTATGCAACTTAACTGCCTCCAGTAACATATTAAGAGAAAGCACAGGGCTTGACAGTGTGCAGTGCCAGCACGACCAGATGGTTTGCTTAAATCACAAGCTAATAAACTTTTACTCAGAATAAGAAGGAACAAATTATGACTTTACCACAGACCCATTTTCCTTAAGAAAGCAAAGAAATTAGGTGCTTCAGGTGCTGGCAAAGACTTCATCTTCAAGTCTCCCACCTTCTTCCATTCCCCAACAGAGAGCAAAATACTTTTTTGTCATTTCCAAGATGCTTATGGAAAATCTTGTTATGGTTTCTTAGGAGGGTAAGAAGCATAAGTCTCCAAAAGAATGAAACAATTAGAAGAAAAAAGGAGTGTCCAAAGAAGATTACCTAGAGGTTAAGCATTCATCATAGAAGTCAGATTTTCGTTTGAGAAGTCCACCAGTTCTCTTGATTTCAAAGAAATTCTAGATTAGGAACCACTCTGTTATATAATTACCCCCAAATTTTTTAAATTAAAAAAAGTTTTTATTTAAAAAGCTCCTGAGTTGAGGAGCATTTCTTAAGTATCAGTGAGAACTTACACACATATATTCATATACACCTTCTACCATCCTCTCCCAACAAAATCCTCTAGGTATCACACAATCACCAACTACTGTGAATTTAAATTTACAGAATTACACTGCATAATAGCATACATACTAGAAATATTCTCTTTTCCCATTATACTCTTTTTGTCAATGCATGGTAATTCTTTGACAAGATATATACCAATAGTACAGTATTTTATTAACAGGGAATAGCTATAGCTATTTTTTTTTAAAGATTTTATTTATTTATTTGACAGAGAGAGAGATCACAAGTAGGCAGAGAGGCAGGCAGAGAGAGAGGAGGCGGAGCAGAGAGCCCGATGCGGGGCTTGATCCCAGGACCCTGAGATCATGACCTGAGCCGAAGGCAGCGGCTTAATCCACTGAGCCACCCAGGCACCCCTAGCTATAGCTATTTTAAGAATAATAATAACAACAGCAGCAGCAACTTACCTTGTCTGAAAACTTCAAAGTGTTCAAAGCACTTTACAGATATCATTTCATTAAATCCTCACAATAAGCCTGTGAGGCTAGATATTAAGTATTATTATTATCTCACTTTTATAGAAGACAATACAGGTTTGGAGAGCTTAAGTGCCTTAACAGCTAGAGGAGATAGAACCAGGATTCCAACCTAGACAGCCAGAACCCACTGTATTCAGAGTTAATTTTGCTTTGCTACAATGTATCACTGTTCCATAACAGCTTTCCACAATTATATCTAATAAATTGCTCCACAGAGTGCTCCCATGCCCAGTTTTGCATCTTTCCTTCCTTCCTTTCTCCCCCTTCTCTTCTTCCTTCTAAACCTTTCATTCCCACCCTGTGCCAGGTACTATGTGTTAGGCATTGAAGATGTAACAGAAAACAAAACAGACATATTTCTCTATAGCTGTTGACCTTTGAGTCCATATAGAGATAGTCATTAATAAAATTCATAAATATTTAATTATAAACTATGTACAGTGTTATGGAGAAAGTACATATGCCACGAGAGTAAGTAACATGAGGCTTTGATCTATGTTTTGGGGGCCTAGAGAGTTTTCCCAAGAAAGTAAGAAGCAGGTGGGGAGGAAAATGGCATTCCAGCTAGTATAGTAGCCCTAAAATGGGAAAACAGAGAGAGAAGATTAAATATACAAACCCTGAGAACAAGGAGATGGGTCCAAATGTGGTGGGAGAGGGAGAAAGGGGCTAGATGTAGAACGATCTTGTAGGCCACATGAAGGATTTGGGATTTTATCCCAAATACAACAGAAAGGTACTAAAGGGATCTCACTAAACAGAGGGGCCAGAAGATTCAGAGTGTGAAAATGAGAACTACTAAAATAATGGAAAAAGGCTTCTAAGCTGAATATAGGAAGAGGCAAAGATGGGGAATACAAAAGGAAGGAAAGAGAGGACTAATGGATTAGATGAAGCAAAAAGAGAAAAAGTTGTTCAAATGATATGGAAAGATAGTAAAACTGAACAAGAATGCTAAAATAATAGGCAATTGTGTTTAGAGAGAAAGATACTGTAATGAGTGAATTTGGAGGCAGGCTAGATTATAAGGGTTAGAATACCAAATGTGGGATGAAGAAAGTCAACAGAGACAAAGGTAAAGAAACAGACAGGATTAGAAAACAAATGAATTATCCACGCAGATTCTGAAATCAGTGAGATAAAAATCTTTAATGAAAACCTTCCGTGCTATATCAGAATGGCATGGGACTTGAAGAAGTAGGGGTTCTCATAATAACATGATGGAATAATGGTCTGAAAGTGTAACAGGAAACAGGAAGGGTGAGAGTCCTACCTCTAACCCTATGGTTCAGAAGAAACATGTATTTATCACCAGAAAGAGTTGCTGGAAGTTGTCAAAGGAGAGGCCAAATTACACTTCATGCAAAGAAGGTGAAAGCTGGTTCAAGAAAGAAAAAAAAAATCAAGTATAGCATGATTTCACTTGTATGTGGAATTCAGGAAACAATAAGAACAACAAAAATGAAGAAACACACAAAAGAGACAAAAAAGAAACAAACAAATACAGAGAACCAAATGATGGTTACCAGAGGACAGGTGGGTGGGTATATGGGTGGAATAAAGGGGATTAAGAGTACACTTACCATGATGACCACCGAGCAATGTATAGAACTGTTGAATCAGTATACTAAATACTTTAAAGTAATATAATACCATATGTTAATTACAATTAAGGAAGAGGGGGAGGAAGAGTGAGAAGAAATTAAGAATGTATGTGTCAGGGCCGGGCACAGAATAGAAACTCAGTAAGTACTTGGTGAATTGGTGAATGAATGAAGAAAAATGAATCTGAATTTTGGTGACAAAGTGGGAAGACGCAGAATAAGAAGAACTGAAGAATACGTTGAGGCAAAGAAAGTACTGAACAGATAGGGATAATGGTGCAATACAGATAATTGGAGGCTTTTTTTCTTTGGACAATGTCTAATGAAATCTAGTATGAAAGGCAGAGTAAAATTAATTCTACTAAGTTCTTTAAAAAGGGTGGACACTGGCCCCACTGTGCCATAACTTTGAAATAAAGCAGATGATACCAAAGTAAGAATTAAGAATTATTTCCTTAATGTGTATGACTTATATGATAACACTGCTTTAATTTTCTATTATTTATTGAAAATAAGATATCGTGATTCCTGAAGTAACTTAATTTACTAAATTAACACTGAATTTAGCAGTATATTAAGATTAGGAATTGTAAGGTACTACTGCTATCTTTTACTCCCAACCTTATGCAGCACCAAAATATGAGTAGGAGTCACATACATAACGCTGAAAAAGAAACCAAAGAAAACACATTTCTCCAATTCAACTTCGGAGTCATTAGATTTCTTGACTTTTTAAATAGTGTGGCATTTCTCTAATAAGTCAACAATGTCAAAGGTTTGTGAGTGTGAATAAAATCAGCAAATGACACTTGAATAATTAGCGTTCCACTGGTGAGGAATTTACAAAATGTCTTTACCATCTCTCAAAATATGGCTCACATTCCCATAGGACAGTTAATGATGCTGGGTATTTCTATAAAAGCATATGGTTTATAAGAACCCACGGTTAAGACTAACTTGTAGAAGAAATAAAGGTACACTGACTGGGTTGTGTTTCTTCATCGGCAATTCCCTTTAAGTTTCCAGTGATATTGTGCTGTGGTTATAAATCTTTAGCTGAAGATAATTTTTTTTAATAAAAATATAATTGACATACAATAACCTTTTGGTTTCAGGTGTACATCCCAGTGATTCAATATCTTTATACATTATTGAATTGTGACACAGTATGTCTAGTTACCACTTGTCACCATACACATATAAAGTAATTATAATATTATTGACCATATTCCATATGCTGTATATTATAACCCCATGACTAATTTATTTTATAATTGGACATTGGTCCCTCTTAATCCCCTTCACCTATTTCCCCCACCCACCAATTCTTCCCTACTCTAATAACCAATAGTTTGTCCTCTGTATCTATGATTCTGTTTCTGTTCTATTTGATCATTTGCTTTTTTTTGTTTATATTCCACATAAAAGTGAAAACATACAGTATTTGTCTTTCTCTGACTACTTTGCATAGCATAAATACCCTCTAGGTCCACCCATGTAGTTGCAAATACCAAGATTTCATTGTTTTTAAAAATTTAAAAAGAGTGCAAACACAACAATGTGAAAGAAATGCTTCCCCAATCCCCTAAGCCATCTCAATTTTTCTTTATCAACCCAGAGGGCTTAGGTAGATAAACCCTATGATAACCCCTCATCATTCCTAAGTGGAGTTTTAAAAATCCCACATCAATAAAATGTGGGTGCACATTTTCAAAGCAAAGCAAATGTCCCCCTGCTGCTATTAATCTCATCATTTGTGTCACCGAGGTTGGAAAGCAGGTTTAAAGAAGGGCTAATAATGTTTATCTCACTGCTAATTCCACTTAAATGATTTTTTTTGTAACAAAGCATCAAAACTAAAGACTAAAAATCTGAATTAAAGCACTCAAAACTACTTTTTTTTTGTTTTCAGAAGACTGTTACTTGATTAATGTCTCCTATAATTTGCTTACTTCAGCAACCAAGAATTCATACCAGAATCAAATGAAACAAAAATTAGTAACTGCCTGGGTTCACATAGACTCCACGGCTTTTCACTACTCCTGTAAGAAAAAAGGATAGAAATAATCTAAGCAACATCACATTTTTTCTCCAGCAGCAGTAACAAGATGTGGCAACCATCATTTTACACTCTTCTGCATCTGGGTCTGAGACCTCCTTATATCTCATTAGAGTTTGTGACAAATGAGTAATTCAAGGAAATATAAACAGAGGTGGAAAGACAAGACTTTCCCTTGAACTTCAAGCTCTAGTAAATTCTCTTCTGAAAAATAAAAAAGTTATTTTCTGCATTACTAGAAATCAAGAGAACAGACTAAAGTACACAACAAAAAAACAAACAAACAAAAAACAGACTAACGTACAGGCTAGGAAAGCTGTACAAAATACCCAGGTTTTGAAAAAAAAAAATTTCCTTCATAGTTGAAACCATTTGGCCATTTCACATGGAGAAAATATTAATTCCTTTTCATCAGAGGAAACAGCAATCCCCTCACTAGCATAAAGTCACCAACAGAGACCAGAGCATTTAGATCTTAAGCCCTTTTTCTAAGATCAAATAAACAATTTGAATAAAACAGCTTCATACTCCTATCTTAAGTTTGCAACAATAAAAGTTTACTGACACTTTAATGGAAAATTTTAATCCTTCTCATTTGCACTGCTGGGAAAAGTCAAACACCTACCTAGAAGTAAACAGAATGATATTTCATCAATTGCAGGTATTTTTTGTGGAGAAAACATATTATTTCAATATAACCCCTGAAAAAGGTTATAAAAAAAATACTGGCAAATGAAATGACAGTTATATGAAAATCAAAAATTTACCAATATTATACTATTAAAAATAGTAACATCAAAAATCAAAATTTACTTACCACAAATTTACTATTAGTCAAAGAAGAAATATAAAATGATGAGATTTAATGTCTGGCAACCCAAGGACACCAAGAGAGAACTCATAAACATCATATAAGTGTGTACACACACACACACACGATTATTCTGGCCATAATGTTGAGCAATAATGCTCAACATTTGTATACTGTCTTTATAGGCTACCAAAACACTTGTGGGCTAATAAATTACTTCATTCCACTACAGAGGCTTAGAAAGACTATGCACCTCACCTTAAATCATAGCTAGTAAACAGAAGAGCTAAAATCCACATCACTTGACTTCTGGTTCACTGCACTTTACACTAGCCCTTTTTACCTCTTTACTCACTCATTAGAGAGGGTGGAGGTAAGAGGAGGGGACAAATGAGTGCCAAAACAGAGCATGGGCCATGCCACACACAAAAACTATCTGTTGTGTAGGATAAATCCTGCTGTGCATATTTCTCTAGGAAAATATGTTTTATTGAAAACATCCAAGAAAGTGCAGCCAAGGAGAACATAAACTGCATATAAAAATCAGTGGGAAGCCATCTGGCTCTCATGACTTCACCTTCAATGATATCTTGGATGACTGCCTCTATCGTCAATAATTTGGTTTATCAAACTTCTCAGTAGGAGATAACAGAATAAGGGCCAAACACCCCAAGAACTCATTATAAGCAAACTAAATATCATCTGTTACAGATCTGCCACATAGATTCCTAAAGTGCTTCCCAGTGCAGTAGTGGTTATATAGTTTAGTCAGAAGTATAAAAACATGTCTACTTTGAAAACCAATATCTATGGAGTCTGGCACTCATCTCTGTGGTTCAATTTTAGGGTGTGCCAGGGTTTTATTTCTTTTCCACTGCAGTTAATTTTTCATTTGATTATAACTTTGGAAAACACAGATGTGGTCCTTTTGTTGAATGAAAAGGAAAAATCAAGCCAAAATTTAGAAACATCGATATTTCCTGAACTTCCAGAATAATATAATCATGTACTATTTTATCAAAAACTTTTCAAGAGCAAAAAACTATAATAAAAAAGGCATACCCAAATGCACTACTTTCAGAAGTACTGTTACAAACCATTCATGTGTAAAAAGATGATGATGATTATTAATATTATTATTATTTTGGTCATACCATCGCATATGGTTATTTCCTGGGAGCTCCAGTTTCCCTTCAGAAGTTTTTTACTTGTTGTCTACTGACCCCATCTGGCAAAATTAAAGAGTAAGCTATTATAGTGCCCTAAAGCTTCTGCTAAGTCAACCCTTTTATTATATGTAAGTAGAAGTTTTAAGAGAAAAAAAGAACACAAGATCAGGGCAAAATAATCTAAGGATTCTCAGTTTTATCCTTCTATAATACAGAGGATGAGAGAGAAAACATTGCAGTTAAAAAAGGTCATGCCATTGACTTGTAAAAATTTTAGATTTCAAGCCAAGCCATAGTCTCACTTCATACTACATATAAAATCTCCATATTCTTACTGTCTTGTTATTTATAAAGTTTCCTTTCTTCTTTTTTAAGTACACTACACATAACTCCATCAAATGAGTATCTTTCAGAGCTATCAGAATTCTAAATGAAAAAATTCATGTTGCTGCCTTTTCATTGTTATTCTTCAAGATGCTTGTTAGTATTTTGATCTTTTATTGGAAGAGTTTTATTAAAACTCTGAGATCTTCCCTTCGTTGAATACAATGATAAGGTAATTACATCAATATCGTATCCAGCACAACTGGATGAGTAACATTTCAAACAGTACAAGGTAGTTTAAAATTTCAAGTACAAAGTTACTAAAAGGGGAGAAAGAGAAATGTCTGTTTAAACCATGCAAATTAGACTTGAGATGACAGGTTTTAGTTGTCTGCCGTTCCTACTATCAATATTCAGAACATGATTCTACTAAAGGAGACTAAAATTACCAGGAGAAACTGAAGGAGAGTTTTAAAAACACACTGAGAGCTCCATTTTATTCACCATCTGACTTACTCCACATTTGTGAAAGTGCCTACAACATTAATATGAAGTTTCGATTCCTTTTTTGAACACTCATCCTCTGAGACATTTGAGTTTTTAAATCTACTGTTATTTGAACATATTTGGGTAATTTCCATTAAGAAGTAGATTGAAAGGGAGAATAATATTGGGTTGCCATTGCTATAGACTATATCATTCCTTTAACTTAAAGTGCATTTCATACATCTTTTTAAGATCAAAAGGAGGAGAAGTCTAAACATGGAGATTTCTGCTATGGCAGGGTATAGCCATTTAACTTCTTCTTTCAACAAGCCAGAGATGGCAGAATTCTCTTTGAAGTGGCAGCCCTGTTGGCCTTTGAAGTCCCTTGTCAATTGCAGAATGGCTCTGGTGGGGTTTGTTTTGTAGCCAGCTGTCACCATGAAGGCAGACATGACGTATTTCCAGCAGTCTCACTTCAGGGTCTGTCAAGTGACTGATTTCATAACCAGTCACCATAACAAAGGAGATTCAAACTCATTGACATTAGAGCAAGAGTCTACAATGAAACTTACTAAGTTCCTCTTGACAGAGCTTGATTTAAATACTGAAATGGTTACACAATGCCAAAGAGAAAATGATTGTGAATTTAACTGTCACCATATCAGATTCTTGGAATATTAAAAATGCACTTTCCCCATGTTTACCAACAGAATGTTTGATTATAACATCTTTTTAAAAATGAAATCTTTGAACAAAGTACCTTCAATATTTGCACTGACCAAAAATGATGACTTCTGCAGAAATCAGCAATCTCTTTTAAATGCAAAGTTCATACTGCTAATTTACAACTGGATTTTCTTCTAAGACACATAGCTGAGAAACATGTTTGTAATACTTTGAGACTGCTCAGCTACTCACCTCAAAAACCCCCATCACTACCAACACAGAAATCAATTTAAGGCATAAAAGGATAAATAGTAATACATATATATACATATATATATATATGTATGTATGTTAAGAAACTTCTATAAACTATAAATGTAGCCCATTAGAGTACTGTATAAAAGGAAACAATCTCAATATTATAAATCTATCTTTAAGGCAGGAGAGATGAGACAAATCTTGAAAAACCTAATGAAATCACCGGTGATGATCATAAGTATTAGTCCCACCAGATGGAAATAAAGTAGAATCAAAAACATTTTCATCCTAATTTGATCACAGTTTACATCTGTTCTGTAGCGTGTTTTGAAATTTTACATGTTTTTATGACATGGCTTATTGCTACCTCAGAGTTGAAGACTAGATGGTACATAACATCACTTTTTGCTAGCTCCCAACTATCTGAAAGATCAGTCATGGTGGGACAGAGTGCTGCATATTCACTGCATGAGACATAGTAAGTCCTCTTACTTTCCACTGTAAGGATAGGTCAGGGTTAATGAAGATCTCTAAATTTTATTTTTCCATTGCAGCTACCATGCTTTAAATATCAAATACACTTTACCACAAAAAATAAGCTTTCAAGTAATACTATCTAATTCTTTAAATCTAAGATTGTGAAATCTTTTTTGAGTTTTTCCGGCAGATGACAAAGTACTTCATCAAATCCCATGGAGAAAATTGCAAGGAAGAAAACAATTCAAAACATTTTTGTAATAATTCAACATATTTTTATAATTCAAAATATTTTTTGAAAACTAATGTAAGAGTCCTAAAATTGCAACTGAACTTCAGATTGTTTAGTAAATAAAGAGATGCTTCTGTTACCAGGAGTGCAGTCAGAAGGTCAGAATAAAATTTTATTCATTCACTCATTATTAATTCATTCACTCAATAAATATTCACTGAATGCCACTATGTACCAGACATGATGGTAGTAGTTGCTAAAGATACAATAAACAAGACCCAACACCTGTCCTCAAGGAGGTTTCATTCTAATAGAGAAGGTGGAGATAATCTCTTACAGTGACAGAGAGTAAGTAATAATAACACAGTGTTGTCAAACAAATAGTACAGAGTGCTGCTGAAAAACATGAGACAGACATCTAACTCAGACTTGGGGGGTAAAAGAAGGTTTTATGGAAGGAGCAGTAGGATTTATCCGGACAAGAGGATGGAATAAAGATGAAGACACTGCTTCATTCAGAGGGAATAAATGCAAACCTGCCTTCATTCTTCTGAAAAAGGACCCGATGAGCCCCGATGTTCTTTCTCTCTCCAGGAAACACTAATATATCTAAGAATTTAAGTGATTAAATACTATTAATTATTTATCACAATGATCAGCAGTTAATAGGTAATCAATAATTGTCAGTATCTCAAGCCTTATAATTATATTAAGAGTAAGATGCTATATAGGTCCAGTGTGTTACATTTTCTAGTAATAATAAAGAGGTACTTTCTTAATTTATGTGCATTTGAGAGTAACAGGAGTACGTTTCTATTTTAGTTCACAGCGCACCTTTGAGCTAAAGCCATATGCCCAAGTCCCTAGTTGACAATACCTTCATGAGAAAGAGGGCACAGGTATCTCAAATACCATCTCCCTCTTCCTGATCTTCCACATGCAAAATATCAGCACATCCCATTGCATCTATCTCCAAATAAATCTCTCCATCTCCATTGCTAACACCCTACTATGTTCCTTGGATTACACAATATCTTCCTAACAGGTACTCTGCCTAGTGCCCTTGTTCATTTATTTTTTTCCTATTTATCCCTGATTTCTTTTTCATATAACTGCCAGAATAATTTTTTTAAAACATGAAATAGTGGGGCACCTGTGTGGCTCAGTGAGTCATGATCTTAGAGTCCTGGGGTTGAGCCCCACATTGGGCTCTCTGCTCAGCAGGGAGCCTGCTTCCTCCTCTCTCTCTGGCTGCTTCTCTGCCTACGTGTGATCTCTGTCTGTCAAATAAATAAATAAATAACTTGAAAAATTTTTTTAAAAAATGAAATGGATTTTTATCATTCTTCTCCTTAAAGTGAGTTAAAGGAGAGATATAAAACATCTCCACTGGGTCAAAGTTCTATTGAAGAATGCTGCTATAAGGACTGCAGAGGCTTTGGTCACAAATAAGCACTTGTGAAGAAAAATGTGTATTCCTAGAATTCACTTTATGTCAAAAGAAAAAAGTAACTTATATTTGGAACTCAAATCCTCTTAATACCGAATGGTATTTAGATACCATACCTGGGCACTAGGAGGGTGCACTTCAACTGAAATAATGTTTTTGAGGTATTTTCAGTATGCAGGAAATGTGTGCGTTTGTGTGCGCATCTGAGTGTTTGGTAAGAGGAAAAAGTCATGAATATTCAAACATATTTCCTATTTAAGATTATGAGGATCAAACACATTTTTTTAATCTTATATTTTCTCTATCTTTCTACTTCTACGAATAAAATCTAAGCATAATATTCTCAAATTCTCGTTTTGTTTTAAATTGTGCTAAAGAAAGTACTCTTCTTTCCCTCCCTACTTTCCTTCCTGAAGGAAATCATAGAATAATACATAACTCTGTAAAACTGAAGGATAGCATTAGGATTGGATTTCACAGCACACATTTGTAACCATTTACTAAAGCTACTAAAACTATTTTTATGAGGGGAACCTAAAAGAATATTGGAAAATAATGGACAGAACTAAGATCCTGCATTGACCTAAGACAAATTCTCAGAGAAAGAATAACTGAATGATAAGAACGATACCCTTTTGACTAACCTATTAGCTGGCTGTGGTATTTCCAGCAGATGCAGATACTATACATTCTAGGCTGCGAAGTGCCAGGGGACAGGATTTCCTCAAGTCCCAAGGATTAAAACTTGATATATGCAAATGGAAACTTTTAAGAAAAAGCTGGTTATCACCAGTACTGAAGACATTAAGGTGGGGTCTGTAGATACTAAGTTTCTCTGGAGCTGTTTGCTGATGTGAGCAACCTCTTTCCTTGGTGCTATCAAGAGCCACGGTAGTAACAAGAGAAGCCTACGTAGCTACTTAACCTTAGCTACTAAGGTTTACTGGGTGCTTACTATATGCCAACTGTTGTAAGTGCTTTATACATATAACCTCTCCTTGGTGTGGCAGTTACAGTAAGTATTTTTGACAGCTCAGGGAATCGACACAGAAATAATTTGTGTACAATTATAATTTCTGAGTGATTAAACCATAATTCCAATCAAGGATTCTAACCCAGAACCCACTTTCTTAACCACTACGTAATATAGCTTCCCTAAACCTCTGGAGTAGCTTTCTGAACCAGAGTTTGCAATCTCTGTACCTAACCTATCACTTCAGCCTTTCTCGGACTTGCTTCTCCTAACTTGCACCATGACTAATTTCAGACTTGTAGGATAAGAGTATTTTCTCCCATGAGATGAAAAGGCCTGGGGAAAAATTGGTTTAAGGCAAGGAATCAAGGGTTCTGGAGTTGGATGGTTTCAGGTTGAGATGTCAATGAAATAGCTGAAAAAAGGTACAAAGTAGACATGAAGTAGACAATAATTTATTTCAGACGAGAAAACTGGGTTGATATAAACAGCTGATGTGGTAATAATTCTACTACTAATAATAACTACTACTAATAATAACTATCATTTTTTTTAGCATAATTTCTTGGTTCTTACCCTCAAACAAGTTTTTCCCTCAGGATTTCTCATCTCAGAAAAGGGAACCAACATCTACCTAGTTGTCTAGCCAATAAATGGAAAATCATCTTTGTTTTCTCCTTCAGCCTTACCCATACATGGAATTCACCAAGTCTTTTTAGCTCTACTTCCAAAAGACATTCTAAATCCATCCACTTGTCTCCGTTCCCACTGCCACTATGCAATTTACCCACCTACATCCTAATTTACAGTTTCTTGCCTAGACCAGAAGGCTACATGACTTTGTTTGTATGCCTCCTACAATAGTTTACATAACTATAATTTTAACCTGATATCCATTTTTAACTCATCAGTTTAAAGAGTTGCAAATAATGTGATTTCTTAGGTATTTTAAAATGTTTTCAAAAAATAAAGTGTTATTCTTTTTTTAAAAAGAAAGTATTCAATTAAATATAAACACTATGGTGACTTTATATCTACTTTTATCTATTTAAAAACTGTAAAGACAAACTGTTCTTAAGTGATTAAACATTTTACATGTTCCTTTTTCTCTTTGACCTGGTGTTTCTTTTCCATTTCTTCCTAAAATTTTATAATGATGTAGTTTATTTTATGCTAGACTGTTTGTATAGATCCTCTCCCATACTTTTCTGCATCAAAGATATGTATATAAATTTAAATTTCATATTTACAACATTTCCTATGGTCATAACTCTATTAAAAAATTCTTTCAAATTGATTATTATAACTACTAATAACATGATCAATCGAAACTTATATATGTGATATTTTGAAAGAATACAATATTAAATGTGAAAAGTAGAATTTTACTAAAAATGTGTCATATCATTAAACGTATTTATCTTAATGAAATTAATGGAATTTTTATTTTATTAGTTTAGATATTCCTTGATGAATATTACTCATTCAGGGTTCAGTATCAATTCTATTGTATGCTTCCTTTTCAGAGGACTAAGAAACCTTTATATAAATAAATAGGAATGGAAGGAAATTTTTTATAGCAGTATGTCCCAATATTTTGCACTCCTTCAGAATTATATGCCCCAAATCACACAGTAGCCTATTATTAAAAATTATTTATAATTATCAGCTGACAACTTAATTAGGTTATCCAATTCTATTGAAAACAAAGAATTATAAACAATCTGACTTTTCTGATCCATCTTCTTAACACCAATATTTGCAATTATCTGTTTGTAACTGTTCCAGAGGGTTTTTTTTTTTTCCTCCCTAGAGGAATATAAAATACTAAGATTCAGGAGAGATGTGCCTATTGTATAGTGAGAGATGCACACTATGAAAAGGGAAGTAAAAAGTAAAAAGAATCTGCTTTTCTTAGGTGCCCTCTAAGGCAGATCAATTTGAAGGAAAAGGATGTTTGGAAGCTGGGCACCTGTGCCCATGCATCCTTTTGGAAAATGTTCGTGCCATCTCCAGGTATATGTGTACATCAGTCTGAAGAATTCTGGCCTAGGCTACTCTAATAACTCATCTGATCTTCTTGCTTCACTCTTAGCCTTGTGGCGTCCATTTTCCAACTAGTAGCCAGACAGTCTTTTAAAAACATAATCAGTGGATGTCATGCACTGATCAAACCTCTTTAATGGCTTCTACCATTCTTAAAAAAATGCCAACTCGAGGCACCTGGGTGGCTCAGTGGGTTAAAGCCTCTGCCTTCGGCTCAGGTCATGATCTCAGAGTTCTGGGATGGAGCCCTGTATCGGGCTCTCTGCTCAGCAGAGCCTGCTTCCTCCTCTCTCTCTGCCTGCATCTCTGCCTACTTGTGATCTCTGTAAAAACAAAACAAAACAAAACAAAAAGCCAACTCCTGGCCACCCCTTACCTAAGGCCCTGCATGCCTTGTGGTGCTCCCACCCCCCAAGTCATACCAGTCGTCCTCACACATGTCCAGTTCTTTCCACCTTTCTGCCGTCAAAAACATTGATTCCTCCCCATTCTTCACATGGCAGGCTTCTCACCCTTCAAGACCCAGGTTAAATGTTACTTTATCAGAGGACCCTCTCCGAGCACTCAATGAAAAATAGGTTCTAACCTCTCTCAATTCCACCAAATTACAGAAAACCTGTTCCTATTTTTTACAGTACTTTGTGATAACTTGTGACTAAACGGTTTTTTTTTTGTTAGTGTCTGTGTCCCTCTGCAGACTATAAGCTCTCTTAGGGGAGAGACCACAGCTGCTTTCTACACCATGATGTATTACCCCGGACTACCACAGCACCCCTGGATGCTCAATAAAGATCTGTTGAATGAATGAATGAAAGAACAACCAAACTCATGATAAAATATTGTTATGTACTTAAAACGCTTCAATAGTTCTCCACTGCCTTGATCATAAAATTAAATGCTGGACCTGACACCAGTTAGAATGGCCAAAATTAGCAAGACAGGAAACAACGTGTGTTGGAGAGGATGTGGAGAAAGGGGAACCCTCTTACACTGTTGGTCGGAATGCAAGTTAGTGCAGCCACTTTGGAGAACAGTGTGGAGATTCCTCAAGAAATTAAGAATAGAGCTTCCCTATGACCCTGCAATTGCACTGCTGGGTATTTACCCCAAAGATACAGATGTAGTGAAAAGAAGGGCCATCTGTACCCCAATGTTTATTGCAGCAATGGCCACGGTCGCCAAACTGTGGAAAGAACCAAGATGCCCTTCAACGGATGAATGGATAAGGAAGATGTGGTCCATATACACAATGGAGTATTATGCCTCCATCAGAAAGGATGAATACCCAACTTTTGTAGCAACATGGACGGGACTGGAAGAGATTATGCTGAGCGAAATAAGTCAAGCAGAGAGAGTCAAGTATCATATGGTCTCACTTATTTGTGGAGCATAACAAATAACATGAAGGACATGGGGAGATGGAGAGGAGAGGGAGTTGAGGGAAACTGGAAGGGGAGATGAACCATTAGAGACTATGGACTCTGAAAAACAACCAGAGGGTTTTGAAGGGGCGGGGGGGTGGGAGGTTGAGGAACCAGGTGGTGGGTAATAGGGAGGGCACGTACTGCATGGAGCACTGGGTGTGATGCCAAAACAATGAACACTGTTATGCTGTAAATAAACAAATTAAAAAAAAATAAAATTAAAAAAAAATTAAATGCTGGAGCACAACATCTGACTAAACATGCTTCAGCATGATCAGACTGTATCACTTCCCCCTCCTTCCCACAGATCGTGGCATACATATTTATCCTGAACTATAGCTACTAACCGCTATTTAAAGATTCCCGATGTTTCCAGCTTTCACATATACTGATCCCTCTATATGAACTATGGTCAATATCCTTCCACCTCCTTTTTGCTTAGTTTTTTCTTCTTAAGACTCAGCCCATGCATTAGTCACTTACTACAGGAAGCCTTCTATGCACCTCTCCCATTGGGATTATATGCCTGCTCCTTCTCTTCTACTGTTAATGTTCTCTATTCAGATCACTACCATGGCACTTATCAAACTGAACCATAATCATAGGTTCATTCTTCAGTCTTTCCGAATAAACAATGAACTTCTTGAGGCAGAGACTATTTTTATTACCTTTCTATTTCCAGCACCTAGTGTAATATCTGCAAAACTACAAGGCAGTCAATAAATGTTGACAGAAAGGGTAGCATTAGTAAAAGGATCATTATTTTATTTTCTGAGCATTACTGCCATTTAATTAAAAAAATGAGAAATATAGCTTTCTACAAATGTTCAGACCAGTATAGGACTATGATTATATGGCCAAAGAATAAACTGTCAACTCTGGGAACAGCTAAAAGTAAGAAGGCCATGGGAAGTACTGGAGACTACAACTATAGTTTTATTAGCACACATCATCTTCTACAGGTTACCCAGTTACTAGTGATGCTTCAGTAGTGGTAACTTGTTCTGTTTGAGAAAGTATTTGGGTATCATGGTGATAAATGCTATAAAACTGATGGGGTAGATTCGCAGCCAATAGAGAGTTTAATGAATCTTTAAGAAGGAAAAACGATGGGACACCTGGCGGTTGCCAACTGCAGTCTGGACCCCACTCACTCTTGCACCTCGCTCCATTTCCTCCACGACTGTGTCTAACAAACCAGACATGGCTGAGGATAAGAAATTTGATTAAGGTGAAAATGAAGCACAAGGAAAAAATCCACTGCCTTCAAAAGTAACAATGGAACCAAGAAGCAAACAAGCGAATCATAATGAAGCATGAGCCACCAATATGCACAGTACATGCCATTAGCACTGCCTTCTTATTTTACTTCTTTTTAGCTATTTAACTTTGTAAGACGCAAAGAGGCTGGATTAAATTTAAGTGACTCTACTGCTCATTTTCACAATAAAGAACCAAGAACTACTGGCAGTGAAGACCAAGGGAAAGAAAAGAAGTTGAATGTTGAAAGAAGAAGCTGGGTATTCTGTGAGATTCAGAGTAAAAACCAAGTGGCTCCAACATGTCCTGTTAGGCTATAATATGCCATTTAATCAGAGTGCCATTTTTGTTGTTGTTCAAGTGATTTTTAACTATTGGAATGCACAATATTTAATATACAAATATCTGGGGGGGAAATTTTGAGGATATAACCCTAAAAATGCTCATTGTTCTATAACTACTTGCAAATCACAGGTAAAACCTTATGATCTTCTAGGTCAAAATTTATTACTTAACATTCAAGCCAAATATCATCAAAAATGGCAATTTAAAAAAATGAGTACCACTATTAAAAATGAGCTTTTAAAAATAAAAGTTAGAATTCGTGTGCAAATTTCAGTTATACTGAGAGGATATATCTTTATCACTGCTCAAAACATTAAGAAATACTCTTCAGGAACAGACAGAAATCCAGCTTACTGAGCCACAAGAAAATACCATATTACTTGAGAGGCATTTTTAAAAACTTTAGTTAGCAATATAGTTGGCAAAAGTCTTCTTCAAAAACTAAACTTACTCTTAGTGAAGATATTTAAAACATTCTTTTCAAGTTAAAAAAAAGCGTATTTCAAAAATTTAAGTTTTTTTTAAATTTTTTAATTTTATTATTTTGTTAGTCACCATACAATACATCATTAGTTTTTGATGTAGTGTTCCATGATTGATGCTTGCGGATAACACCCAGTACTCCATGCACGTACTGCATTTAAACTTAAGTTGATAGCAGCACTGCTGAACTAAAGATATTGCTCCCTACCTGCTCACAATCCTGAAACTTTAGAGAACAGATTTTACTCTAGTCTCAATTTAAGAAAATGGACTCTCACATTCAACAAAATCCATGTAGAAAAGCACAAAGCTAAAGTAAACAGAGCCCTTGGGATTCCCCTCATGGGATTATTTACTTTCAACTCTCCATTTGACAACACAGGTTGTAGGACATGTTCCTTCATGGGATCATTATACAATTTCTCATTTGGGGCATGTGCTCAATATGGAGCAGCATGTAGTATTGGGAATAAAGAAACTCTAAGAGGATCCTATAAGAAGAAAATTTTTCCTTTGTGAGTTTTCCCCTCTCAAACTTTAAAAGGCTCTGTATTTTATTTTAGTTAAAAGAGATTATTCCCAAACAATTTTGCTTTGCTCTTCAAGAAATCAAGAGATACAGATATCCTCCTTCTATCAGAGGGAGTTATTTCTTCTCAGAGGCTAAATTTAGATAAGAGATAGATAATTTCTGAACCTGAATAGATAATAAGAATAATGTCCCCAGCCAAAAAAAGCTTTACCCATTTAAGATATTTCAAAATGAATATCTGTAGATTACCTTGGTATATACAATTAATACATATAGTAAAATTAACCATGGAGTTAGAAGATGGAAAAAGATAAAAATAAGAACAGAAGATGACAGCAGGAAGGGATAGTGGATGAAGGTTACACGGCCTCAGAAATACAAACATGAAAACGGCTTCTTCATACCTTAAACCATTTAGAGCCCAAATGACTGGTCTCATGCAATATTTCACTCAACAGCTTCAGATAGGCAGTGAGTAGCAGAATGGTGGAAAAAAGATAAACAGGAAAGAGAGAAAGAAAAAAGCATGCAATTAAAAAGCAAATTATATATAGCCACTTTGGAAGACAGTTTCACAGTTTCTTACAAAGCTAACTATAGTCTTACCATAAAATCCAGCAATTCCCAGGTATTTACCTAAATCAGTTGATAATTTATGTCCATACGAAAACCTACACATAAATGTTCATAGACGCTTTATCCATAATTGCCAAACATTGGGAGTAATCAAGATGTTCTTCAACAGGTGAAGGAACAAATTGTGGCATGTCTATACAATGGAAAATTATTCAGAAGAAAAACAAAAGGAGTTATCAGGCCACAAAAAGACCTGGAAGAACCTTAAGTGCAAGGCTAAATGGAAAAACTCAAGCCGAAAAGGCTACATACTGTGTTATTCCACCTATATGACATTCTAGAAAAGGGAAAACTATGGAGACAGGAAAAAGATCAAGGATTGGGGAGATGGAGGAAGGACAAACAAGTGGAGCACAGAGGATTTTTGGGGCAATAAAACTATTCTGCATGATACTGTAACAGTGAATACATGACATCAGACATTTGGCCAAACCCAGACAACTGTATGAAATGAAGAGTGAACCAAAATTTCAGCTATGGACCAGTTAATAATGTATCAATATTGGTTCATCAATTCTAATAAATCTATCACACCAATGCTAGATGTTAACAATAGGGAAAACTGAGAAGGAAGAAGGAAAATATGGGAATCCCATGTACTTTCTGCTCAACTTTTCTGTAAACTATAAAATAAAACAAAAAATTTTAAAAAACTGATCTAAAATAAGTCTGTTATAAATAATACATAAACACATAAATATATAAAAATCAACCCCCCAAAAGCAAATTATAACTAGTTCACACAAGAAGACATTTTAAAATTAAAAAACACATACTAGCAATTTATATGCCATAATGACATGATGTATTATCATCAATGGCCAACATTTCTACATGATATGTAAGACTTGTCACTAAATAACGATCCCCAAGCAGAAAAAATCTTTAAAGAAAGAAAAAAATGGGGACATTTTGAAAATAAAGGTAAGAATATAAAAAAGGTTAATCAATATAAAAGAAAATCCCTCTTCACCCAAATTAGAAGTGGACAAGGCATTTAAGTAGGAACAGGGCACTGAAAGACTGTGAAAAGTTCCATTTTTCTTCAGTTTGGCTAAAAACTGTCAGTTCGTCTTTCTTTCTATATTTAGCACTAAAGAAAGCATATCCTCATCCTAACACAGTTATGAAGGGACTCCCTTAGGGCATACACTATATCATGTCTCCTTTGAAAATGTACCCTACTTCCTTGCTATGCAACCACCTTAACTCACAAGACAACAGTGGTCTCATCATGGGGGTTCCCCAAAAGATTCCGGTTACCCTCTCATTGAATTTTTTACCTTTTTAGCACATATAGTTCTCCAACAAAGAAATGGAAAGGAAACAATAACAAAAAATTATATGTCATGAATCTCTAAGAGACATTCAAAACCTCCAATCACACTCACACTAGGAATTGAGATTAAAGCCTTCTCTTGTTAGAACCATTTCTACCATTCACATTTCCCAATTTTAGTTATCCTTCCTAACAAAAAGTCAAAAGCAAGTGTATAGGGATCTAAAAGAGATAAAAACTATATAAAGCAAATACCACACATAGCAGCAGCAGAACTCTTTAGCAAGTCACTTCAGGGCTGAGGCATGCTGCTCTGGGGCTCTCGAGTCCCACGATAACTATGTCCTTCATACTTGCTACTAACCTTGTCAATATCTTGCGATAACTTTAACTGTTCTTTTGGGGCGCCTGGGTGGCTCAGTGGGTTAAGCCGCTGCCTTAGGCTCAGGTTATGATCTCAGGGTCCTGGGATCGAGTCCCGCATCGGGCCCTCTGCTCAGCAGGGAGCCTGCTTCCCTCTCTCTCTCTGCCTGCCTTTCTGCCTACTTGTGATCTCTCTCTGTCAAATAAATAAATTAACTGCTCTTTTGAACAAGGCAGAGTATAAAATAAATTGTCATTTAAATTTAACATTTTAACTCAGAAATGTTTGTGTTTTCCCATTCAATTTAAAAGCAGGATTGTGGGGCGCCTGGGTGGCTCAGTGGGTTAAGCCGCTGCCTTCGGCTCAGGTCATGATCTCAGGGTCCTGGGATCGAGTCCCGCATCGGGCTCTCTGCTCAGCAGGGAGCCTGCTTCCCTCTCTCTCTCTGCCTGCCTCTCTGCCTACTTGTGATCTCTCTCTCTGTCAAATTAAAAAATAAATAAATAAATAAATAAAATAAAATAAAAGCAGGATTGTGACCATTCTCACAACAGACAAATTCCATTCCATCTCACCAGATACAAGAGCATATACTAGGCCCATATATGTGAAATAAGCCCCAATTTATTAATGCATTGACTCTTAACATGAGTCATTCTTATGCAACCTTATTTCAATTCTTTTTTAGGTTTAAATACTTACACCTGATGAAGTGCTTTTGAAACCCTCTGAACATATGTACAGTTTACCTATACTATACTGGTTGGGTTTTACCTTGTGTTTAACCAGCAGCATTGCCAGTAACTGTATGAAATTGCAGACCTGTTTTTCAGCACTGGTCCTGGCTGACTCCTCTTGTGCCAGCACCATTTCTCGCTCTGCAGTTATCTGTACACTTTCTCTTAGTGCTTCTTCCAGCTCTTCAATCCTGTCATCCTTCTTACGGAGACTGTCCTGGAAAACGATGGAAGACTAGGTGAAGTAGACTAGTTAACCCAAGGAGAGACTATTTATCAAGAAAGGACTATTTGCTTATTAAATATCCTTCCCTCCAGAAGTAAATCCAAGCCAGAAAGATATCTTCACAGAGGAAGGAATAAGGGAAGAAAAGAAGTATAATAGGAGGTTGAAGTATATTATTAAGAGCAAAAGGTCAAGTTAGTTAAGCAAGAGAAATTAGTGATGGATTTTTTCTCTGTAACAGAGAGAATAAAACTATTAAGCAGCATAGGCAGCACGGGCTTGATTACTTAAAAACACAAAGCTGTTTCTGAATTACTTCCTAAACTGGGCTTTAAGCCAGCTTTGATGAAACCTAAGTAATAAGACTTAATATCAAAACATTCTCTCCCTACAAAGTTGAGCCTTGATGAAAAAGTTAAATAGCATGATTTTTCAGATTATACTCTTCACACAGACAATTGTCAGCAAACCAATTTAGAAAAAAAATAAATGAAAAAGAAAAGTTTCCTAATGATTTCAAGACATCAAAGGTTTCTCTTAATCTCATAGAGAAGACTAAAAATGGTCACTGGATATAAGTGATCAGGCTGAGGATGAGTAATTTCGCTAGCCAACCAATTCCCACTAACCTTGATACTCTAAATAAGTTTAAAAATTAACTCCTGGGAAGGCAAATATGGATTCCTAAAAGAAAGACAAAATCCTACAGATTTTGGACATGTAAGAGCATGTAAGAAAGGAAAGATCTTAAAATAAGAAGGGTAAATGAAGCAGAGTTCAAGCAGTATTAAGAATTAGATGCATCAGGTTATTATTAAGCATTTCCTCTTGAAATTTTTCTAGAACCAAAAGATTAAAAAGAAAGTGCTATCTTTTACTAATACAATTAAATTAAAAACAAAAGAACAAGAGTTGCTGAAACACTCTCCAACTTTCAGAATACTCGTATCAGTAAAAGATATCAAAGGATTTTGTCATTCATCTATGCAACTCTCATTTAATTAGACTATAGTTCACTTTTTAAGTGTAAAGCACAGAAAAGTCCTTTCTAACAACTTTGTCTTCGGAAATCCAGAACTGGAAATCTGTCAAAGGTAAATCAGACTTTTCTCCTAGCACTGAAAGAATATTTTACTATTTAACATCTTTCATAATAAAAAGTTGATAAATCTTTTGTTCTCATTTTTCTCAACTAAAAAAAATGAGATTAAAAAATATTACATTTCAGTAATATATGTCACATTCATTTGTTTTTAAGTGTTCATTTTCTAGAAGAAAATGTTATAAAATAACCTGATTTAGCCCCATAAGTAAGGTTCTCTTATAAAGGCAGTTTAGCTGTATCAAAAAATGTTTTTTCTTGAAATTTTAATGCTTCTGGGTGGCCTGCCATGAGCAGCAAAGTGCAGCTTCCAAAACTGCTGAAGTTACTGTGGAACATTTCTAAAACAATGCCAAGCAAAGAGGGACAATAGAAACAAAGCCCAACATAGCTCCTTTTGATTCAAAGAATATGAAATGCAACAGAAGGATTATGTGGAAAGAGACAGATGCAATTGTCAGTGAGTTCAGTCCTCTCAAAAACTCCAATGAATAACTTTATGTGTAGTAACATGGGATTCTGAATTACAGATTGCTGTAAGCAAAAAAAACATAAATGCTTCCCATTATCAACTGGTTTGAATAACACAATAGTATTATGTTTTTGTCCAGTCTGTGATATTCTTTACTCTGAACACTGTCTTTGAGAGATCACCTGAGAGGCTTCTGTTATTCTAACCTAAACTGAGGCTGAAAAACTCATCCCAGATAACTTCCCAGGACCTTTTTCAAACAAATAGGATTATCTGCACTGGCTGAAAAACAGCTTTGTGGCTTTATCTGTAAAACTTTTTTAGAGAGAGGATACTTAGTAATTTGTCATAATCGAGATAATCAGTTTTCATACTGAAAGTTTCATCAAAACCAGTACAAAAATCAGAGTCTACCCAATGAGCTCTGTGTACAAAGCCATTTATTTAAGAAAACTTTCTGGACTTAATGGTAAAGATAGCTCAAAATCCGTGTCCATAATAAGGACAAAGAACAAAAGTCAAGAAATACCACAAATAAAAATCAGAAAACTGTTAAAATATTATTTATGAAATACTGTAAATTATGTAAATTATAATACAATTTAAAATCAATGTACAATAACATATAGAACCATGCAGTCCAAGAAAGCTGTATTAAACCAGGGTAGTAACAAAAGAATGAAGACAGCGAATATTCTCATCACGTTCAACACCAAGACCAACAAAGTCTGTAACTACTTAATCCGTCTAGTGAGTAAAATGTGGCTCCAGTCTTATTTTCAGAATCTTAATAGATACCTGCTAAGGTAAACCAAGGAAGTTTTCTTTGTACTGAATTACACACCTTGAATCTTTTTCATTTAATAAAATATTGAGTCAATGCCAGAAATGAATAGAATCTTTTAGTTCTACAAATACTGGAGTCCTAAGCCCACTGGTAGATCATATTTATAATTAACCTTCCTTTTTCTTACACTTTCGGTGAAGATTAAATACAGTTATTATACTTAGACTATAATATGGGTATTCTACTTTTTTTTTAAATTTAGAATACTAGAGAAAAGATTTTTAAGTTTTAGAAAGGCCAAAAATGATTGTCCACAAAGAACAAAAAATTGGAAGGCACTGGAATTTTTTATGTAAAACAAAGAATCAGAAGACAACTGAAGTAATGCCTTCAAAACTCTGATGGAAAGATGCTTTCTGATCTAGAATTCTATATCCAAATTATCAATCAAATGTAAGGGAAGAATGCAAAATCAAAATCTTAAAATCACAGACTCTTTCAGAAAGCTACTAGGGATGTGGTCCATCAAACTTAAGAAGTTGACCTAGAAAGAGGAAGACATGGGACCCAGAAAAAAGGATATCTACCATAAATGAGTAGTGAAGGGACCCTCAGGGTAACTATAAGCCTGGAGAATTCACAGGAGAGGACAGAAACTCAAGGAAAGATGTTTCCAAGAAAAAACAGTGGATGAACAGATTACGAGGTTAATAAGTAAGGGATGATGAATAGTAGGAGAAAGGAATTTGGGAATAAACTGGTGATATGTAAACAAATAAATAATAAAACAAATTTAAAAACCCAATGCTATTATTACCACCAGGAAAAACTAAAAGTACAGTAGAGAAAATGTAATCATAATATACTATGTGCCTGAGACATAATAATGTAAAACTTTTATTAGAAAGACGGAAAGAGGGAAGTATGTGTGGTGACTTGCTTAGAAAGGCTAATTCCTCATCATTCATAGTAAGAAGTCAGTAGATAATTAATGTCCAAATAAGAAAACAACAGTTAAAAAAATGTCATTTGGAGAGATGGAAGTGTTAAACAGTATTAGAAACAAGCAAAAGGGGTGAAAGCGTGCTTGTCTTAGGGGAGCAGGAATCTAGGTTAAACAAGAATAAGGTAGAGGACTATCACTTGTATAAGCCATGTAGTATTATGTCACTTTGTAAATTATATGAGTAAGAAATTGTTAGGAAAAAAATTCAAAATTGAATTTTAAAATGTTGCAAGAAAAGCAGATACTGCAAATAAGAATACATGAATCTCTGGAAATAGTTAAAAATGTGGTGACTATTTCAGGTATGGATACTCTAAACATATGGGTTAACTATTTACTGGAAAGAGAAAAAAAAAAAAGACTGGCCAAATGTATCTCAAGACAGTGCCTATGGTGAAAAAAATATATGAATTTCAAGTCACTCTTCCTCAGTTTCTTGTTCAAAAGTTGAATTTCTTCATGCAAATAATTTGCATAGCAGGTCAAAATTATGAGAAATTCTTTTCCAGTCTTTAGGTAACCATGGAATATTCTAAGTAAGAACTTTTTTTAAAGAGATAAAATATTGCAGTAAGTTCTGCTATTATTCTCAAAATACCTAATGCATAAATATACCAACAGCATATGTGTAAGACACAGCACCAAGCCAAGAGCTTTGAAAATTGTTCCCATCCCCCTTTCTGTGCAAATAGTTTCTTCTTCTTCTTCTTCTTTTTTTTTTAATACCTATGAAAAGAGTAGTGAGTAGATTTTGGTGATAGAGTTTGACACAAAATTCTAGTGAAAGAACTGTTCATTTACACTGCACTTAATGGTGTATTTTGGTTTGAACAAAGAGAAAAATCTCTATCTATTCAATGCCTAAACTTTAAATAGAAAATGTGACAGTTATCACCCACTTCTCCGAATATGTGTAAGCCAATAAAATGTCAGTAACTGCAAATGTTCAGAAACTGCAAAACACAAAGGAGTTCGTATACTTCTGCTTTGGTTAACACAAGGCTGGAGGAAGTAAGGGGATATGAGAAAACCCCTGGGAAGTGCTTCTTGGTCGCTCAAATAGTGACAGTGATTATACCAGATACATCCTAAGGCTCTGACTATATGCTATACACATTTAATTCTATTTTCTCTTTTAAAAAGCCCACATACACCAGTCTTTAAGATAAATTATGAGGCAGTCCTGCCATTCTAAGACTTGCTGCTTTAGCATGCAATAAAATCTTCTTCAGCAAATACGTTATTTGTGTTGTCTAATACAGTTATAGCAAATACATTATTTGTGTTGTCTAATACAGCCATATGTGGCTACTGTATTAGACAACACAAATAATGAGATGTGCCATAAATACACACTAAATTTTGAAGACAGTACCAAAAAAAGTCACGTAATAATCCTCACATTGATTATATGTTGAAATGATAATATTTTGGATATACTGAATTCAATAAAGAACATTATTAAAATTATTAATTTCCTTTTGGTTTTTTAAATGAAGCCATTAGAAAATTCAAAATTATATATGTGCCCACATTTCTATTTTAGGTGGACAACACAGCAATAACTAGAATGCATGTTATAAATACATCTCTTGGGGTGCATGGGTAGCTCAGTCAGTCAAGTATTTGCTTTAACTTGGGTCATGATCCTGGGATCCTGAGACTGACCCCTGCACTGGGTTCCCTGCTTAGTGGGGAGCCTGCTTCTCCCTCTTCCATTCCCCCTGCTTGTGCTCTCTCGCTCTGTCAAATAAATAAAAGCTTTAAAAGAAAGTAAGTTCATCTCTTTTCTTAGCTCAGAGCCTATTAACATAGAAATACAAGTTACATAGGTAAGAATCCTTATGGCAAACTGCCTAAAGTTCTAACAATCTAAAGCACTGAAGGGTACTGCAATGGTAACATTAATAAAACAAATTCAAATAGCATTAACTTTCTGCCAACAGAGAAAAACAAACTGGATTTCAAGGAAAAAAATTCAATATATGGCATATCACTTTAATACATAGGATATAAAGTGTATTAGTTGTTTATTGTTATATAAAAAATTGTCTCAAAACGTAGCAGCTTAAAATAACAGTGAACATTTTTTTTTTTTTCATGCACAGCTTCTGTGGGTCCAAAACTCAAAAACAGCTTAGCCAAACAGTTCTGGTTCCAGGGTCTCTTGTGGGGTCACAGTCAAGATGTCAGTCAGGATTCAGTCCTCTGTTTCCACTTACATGGCTGGCAAGTTGGTGATAGCTATTGGCAAGGGGCCTCTGTTCTTCTCCACAGGGCTACTTGAGTGTCATTATGATATGGCGCCTGGCTTTCCTCATAGCAAGTGACCCAAGAAAACAAGACAGACGCAGCAGTATCTTTTATGATCTAGCTTCAGAAGTCACATACTTCTACTTCTGATGTTTTCTATTGGTCACATAGACTAATCCTGATACAATGTGGGAGAGAACTACACAAGGGCTCGAACACCAGGAGGTAAGGATGATCTGGGGCCATCTTGGAAGATGATTATCATAGTATGCTAGAGTATACTTTCTGCATAAGAAAACTGAATTATCAACAAAGCAATGGGGCATGAAAACAGTGATTATCATCACACCTGCGCCTGAGAGAAAAATACCTGTTAGGATAACAGGGTCTTTAACAGAAAGACAGAGCTTTTTTTATGAGGTTATATTGAAATGGAACCAAATGACACTAGATTACCTAAAATGTAAATGGCAGAGATTAAAGATACTACACAAAATTAGGATATCCATTGGATATGGGATGAGCAAAATATGCCTTTTGTCAAAAATTATTCAGAATAAAACTTGCAATTGGATTGAGTTCTAATGAAATATTTTCTTATGATTAAGGTAAAAATGAAGAGGATTCCAATTCAATAGTCAAAATCAATAGTAGTTCGATACTAAGAATACTCAATGATATACTAATCAATCAGAGGTCAACTAAAAAAAATTACTGGGTGGATGTTTAAAGAGCTATATATAATAGAAGTTATTTAATAAATTCAGTCTTCACATTTTAGTGACATTCTTTTCTTTGGGAAATAAAACCATTTTTAAGGAAATTATAAGAATGAAGTATTCCTGGTCTTATTGGCCCCCACTGACTAAAGACCCTCCTTAAATCCTGTTCCTTTATGAATTTTCATTAAAATTGATTTTACTCTTGAGAGGCAAAAAAAAAAAAAAAAAAAAAATCATAAAATTTAGCAAAAAACAAGTCTAATTTAAAATTACAAAGAGGGGAATTATTTGTACTGTTTGGAGTTATTCAATTTTCTAGCCCTCATTATTTAGAAAAATATCAAATTGGCAGCATTGGGGAGGGGCGAAAACTACATAGAGAAAGAAACTTGAATTTCATTCACCTGCTGTAACTTGGAATTTCACTCTGTTTAACCAATTTAGGCAACCCAAAATTTAGACATACACTGTAACTCACTTAAAATCTATCTGTAGACAGGAAAGGAACATGCTTCATCATTTTAAATAGTTCGTATCACTTAAAATGAAAGCAGTATCTTTAGAATTTTACTTCAACTGCTACAAATCATGTTTGCACTCATCAAAACTAACACAGACCAGTTTTCCTACACCTAGATTAGGTGCTGAAACCTACCTACTATGCCAACTACACTTAAAATAAGGTCAAATAAGACCACTTCATTTACACAGTATAGGGTTCAAAGCAGGAGGTTTGTGTGACTTGTTCTGGGTGGATGGTAAAGGGACAGAGAAAGTGGGAAGCTACCAAAAAATTCCTCATATCCTTAAATAAGAAGACTCTTACTAGTCGAGAAATTAGGGCAAAAGCTGTGACACATTAACACAGATTACTAAGAAGACTGGATTCTAGCAAATCCCATACGACGACTACTGACACTCATCTGAACTTTGCTTCTTGGCATCAGCTCTGTCAACATCAACTACATACCACTGCAGCTGTTAGACTCTAGTCTCCACTGCCTTTCCTTCAAACCAAACATTCAATAAGGACAGTGAAGGCAAAACAAACAAACGCAGCAGTTAAAAAATAATTTTTTGCTCTCTTCAAATATTGCCATCAAAATTAAAAGGGAAAAAGGTTCAATACTACAGTAACCTAAAAAGAAATCATTTGATAATGACAGATCTTATTAAACTTTTCCCTTTGTCAGAAGCAGAGGGAAAGTCACTGCAGATCTCCCACAGATTATTCAAGGTAACCCAGCCTCCCCTGTTCACCCATCCCTTTCCCAACTTGAACTCTGCCGTGATTATGGAGGTCATTTCTTTGGGTTAATATTAAGAGCTCCTTCCTTTGGAGTAAACACCACTTACCGAAAAGGCTTTAACATGTTCTGAAAGATATTAATGTTAACTGCTATCCATTATCCTTAACGTAAAGAGACAGTAATTCTTTATTACTCTCCACCCCACTGCTTATTCTTCCTCCCTTTTCCCCATCCCCAAGCATACACACACAGCAGAAGATTTCATTAAAATCATTCAACATGTCAGAATTCAATTACCAACTACTCATATGCTTACTGGGGGAAAAAAACTGAAGCCAGATGCATTGATAAAGTCAATTTTAAGAAAAGAAAGCTAGCCTAACACAGAGACAGAATTTGGTTATACACCAACTACTTTTTATTTTAAGGAAATGCTTTGGGTTAAAATTTAAAGATATTTTCTTCCCCCTTCTGTCCAAAGTCCCTCAAGTATCTCCCCTGTTTTAGAGAACTCTGTTATGACCTTAATTGTTAAAAGTTTCATTAAAGAAACAGAAATATCTACACATAAAATGATGCTTTTACATAAATAATTTTTACAGAGCATATTGTACAAATACCCATGTAGATAAGCCACGTTCTTATCTTAAAAATTCTGGGAGCTGGGTATCAGAAACTTGAGCAAGGACACAGGCTTTGCCTAATCTTACGACACATCTCCTCTGATCAATAATGCTTATAAAAACAACAAGCATACATTTTCAAAGTCTTTACCAAAATCCCAAAGATAATCTTTTACTTAATAAACAACTGATGTGGTCCATAAGAGAATGACCTTTGTCTTTGAGGTCTTGGCAAAGAGGATACCTACTACCTGCTTCTGCTCTCTTAAAAATAAAAAGAATCTTCTCAGAGACTTCACTTTCCAAATAGAAAAGAGGGGTTTCCACAACAACACAAAAGAAAGGACTAAACCATTCATTTCACTGAATTTTAGTGCCAGATGTAACTTTTAACTACTCTTTATTTTATGGAGAGGATTCTTGTAATAAGCTAAAAGGGTGTTGGCTAAAAGTTTCCATAGAATAGGTCTAATTTAACAGCAGGAAGCAGCTCAGCAGGCTACCTACACATGAATATTATCAATAAACATTTCTTCAGTACCTTTCACTGGCTATCAAATATAACTGATTTTTGGCCAGAGAAAAGTATCTATAGAGTCCATTTCAACGCTGTAGAGTTCCTTAAAATGATTTTATGACTTGTTTTGCTTTTTTCTAAATGATAAAAAGCAGCAGAGTTTGGGCTAAAAAGCTTTAAAAAAATCACACACATGCCAACAATTTGAGTGGGTGCTTCACCTGCAGGAAAACCCAATTTTCAAGTTAATTCCATCAACTACCCAAAAGGTTGTTAAAATGGATGCTATCTATATGTATACTCTTCCAGTGTAATCCCTAACTCTACTTAATATTTGCCAAGAACACCATAAAACCCCACCTATGCCCATACTCTCTAGACAGAAAAAAGAACTGTCTTGCCAAGAAAAAAAATTGAGGAAGAAATAAAACAGTATTAAATCTTTAAGTAGGTTGAGAATGTCTGTTAAGAAACCACAATTGATTTTTACAAGAACATCGTTAATAGATCAGAGATATCTAATCAGATGACGCATCCCATAGTATTTCTAGTAAGGTATCAGACATTCCTAATTTTTTTTTAAAGGTTTTCTTAAATAAGTATCCCCATGGCCAATGTGAAAACCAAAAATAAGTAGTCTTCATTTCAGAAAGGAAAAAAAAAATCTCTTACTAAAATGGAAAAATTATTTTTGACAGAGCAAATCCAAATTTTAAAGAAAAACACAAATGTTTCACCGATAATGCATCTAAAAAGAGAATATGTCTAAATATATGTAAAGTTTCCCTATCTCTATTTCTATTGTTTTCACTTTCTTTGAACTTTATTCTTAGTATTCATTGGTCTCAGGAGAGCTGATTCACAAGAGCTGCAGTGTTCTTTCAGCAGCCCCATTAATCTCTGTGACAGTAGCCTCTCTCAAGGTTAAATTCAAATACTTATCTTTGTTATAAATAAAAACAAAGCACTAAACTACTACTGATATGAGCTTCTCACCCCTCCCTATTTCAGACTCCTTTGTCTTATTAGAATATGACTAAAACTTGCAGGGGTTTTTTTGTTGTTGTTGTTGTTGTTTTTTTAGATTTTATTTATTTATTTGACAGAGAGATCACAAGTAGGCAGAGAGGCAGGCAGAGAGAGAGGAGGAAGCAGGCTCCCTGCAGAGCAGAGAGCCCGATGCGGGGCTCGATCCCAGGACCCTGAGACCAGGACCTGAGCCTAAGGCAGCGGCTTAATCCACTGAGCCACCCAGGCGCCCCTAAAACTTGCAGTTTTGTCAAAAGACAAAGTGAGTGTTATTGCTTAAAGAAGAAAAATATTTAAGGTAAATATTCTCAACTAACCGAAAACCCGATATTTCCTTTGTTAAAATATGGGAACTCCTTAAAGGGTAACCTATGAAATTTTAGTGAATATTAGGATGCTAAATGTTGTAGCATCATACAAGGTTTTTTTTTAATTTTTAATTTTCAATTGAATTTTTAATTTAAGAATTTTAATTTTAATTTTTAATTTGTAACTAAATCTTTAAATTTTATTATTTATAACAATGATAGCTGCACTTAATGAATGGCTACCTACCTAAAACATTATTTCAATATTTCTGAAAAGAAATGTTTAAAACAGCCCTTAACCTAAGGCAGATAGAAACTAGCTGAGAAGAGAAAAGTGATTAAATCACACAGGAATAATTATAGAACATTAAGAAGTAGAAAACAATGAAGTACAATTAAACATACAGGCTGAGGAACAAGGAATAAAACAATAACAAAACAGAATGTAGAGATCATCAACAAAGATTAATTTTAAGCCAGAATCTTTAGGTGGTAAAACTGGAAATCCAAAGAGAAAGGATTCTGTGTAAGAAAAAGAGCATAGATTAGAAAATCAATAAACCATATTTAAGAAACACATACACTATCAGCTTCTCTAGGATATAGTAGCTATGCTAGTAAGTATCTCACCTAAAAATTAGGTTAGAAATAAAGTTTGGGGGGCGCCTGGGTGGCTCAGTGGGTTAAGCCGCTGCCTTCAGCTCAGGTCATGATCTCAGGGTCCTGGGATCGAGTCCCGCATCGGGCTCTCTGCTCAGCAGGGAGCCTGCTTCCCTCTCTCTCTCTATCTGACTGCCTCTCTATCTACTTGTGATCTCTCTCTATCAAATAAATAAATAAATAATCTTAAAAAAAAAAAAAAAAAAGAAATGAAGTTTGGTTGATGGGAGAATCCAAAGGCCAGGCTAAGATGCCTGTGAACAAGGAGGGTTCTGGACATCTCTTGATGCCACTGAAATCAATAAACACTTTTAGAGAGAACCAACTATGTACAATGTACCAAAACCTGGTTCCCAAACTCAAATATGTGGGGGGAACAGCACACAAATTATTAGTATATAACGCAAAGTAAGCAAAAATAAGCTCTGAAATCAAAGCAGAAACAAAGTCTAATAGAATTACAACACAGGGCCTGATTAATTCCAACTGTGAGGATTTAGGCAGGCTGCACAAAAGGGAGGAGCATTTGATCTGAACCTCAGAAGATGGGCAGGCTTTCAACAGAGGGTTTTTTTTTGTTTTTTTTTGTTTGTTTGTTTATTTACAGCATAACAGTGTTCATTGTTTTGGCATCACACCCAGTGCTCCATGCAGTACGTGCCCTCCCTATTACCCACCACCTGGTTCAACAGAGTTTTTCTAATCGCAAACATCACCATCAGTCAAATCAGCAAAGATTATGCTTTCATACAATGTTTATTTAGGAAGGAAGAAGCCCTTGTTGGGATTTGCCTAGTTTCAGTTTTTTATACAGCAATTACTGTAGTTCATAAACTGCACAATAACACTCCTTTTGACATATCCAGCATATCACAGCACTCAGCACAGTGACAATTCCATAATAGGCACTCAATAAATGTTTACTGACGACAACTACAGATTATCCTAAAGTCTTACTTAGTCAAGTAAAATACGGCTTACAAAAAACATTAATGAAACAACTCAGAACTAATTAATACAGAGCTAAGATCTTGAGTAAGGAAAACAAAATTCAGCAAAATTAAATGCTGAATATCAAGGGAAGAGGCACTATAATTAAAAAACATGGTAATAGGAAAGACTCATTGCCAATATGTACTGCATTGCTTTTATCATTCGTGTCCTATATTTGTGAATATCAACTGGAATTGTAAAATAGTTTAAATGTATGTATGGATCATACTAGAAACACTTTAACCACCATATAATCAAGTCTTAACATTAGTTATGTATATACCCAAGAAAGACATTACAACGTCCTTGTGACCTTAGGACAGTGAATATTGGTGAGTGTGTGACATAAAAATTATTCAGGGGGAGTGTCTGCATCAACATAGGACTATTTAACTATCTCCAAGGTCTATAAGGTATGAAGACATCTATTTACTTTAATCCAAGGAGACCACTGCTCTTGACCATTTTGAATACAATGGACCAGACCACTCAACTGTGCTGTCCTCTTTCTCAGCCTCTCAGCACCATTAGCCTGAAGTATTTACTCCCTCTCTGGAGACAATCTTCTCTCTTGCCTTCTGTAATGCCTTATTCTCCTTTTCCCTCCCACCTCAACTGGTCTTTTCATTTGTTTCCTTTCAAACACCACCTTCTCCCACCCAACCCCCATCTTTACCTACTGAGGACCTTAAGGGCTTAACTCTAACTCCATGTTCTTCTGTTAATATTTTACCTCTAGATGATATCACTGATTCTTATGGAGTTCAGAATGATTTTTAAACTCAAGTCCCCCAAATTAATTTACCATAATTTCTATTTATTACTTGGTTAGTTTTATCGTTATGGTATATTGTCTTTCCCATAAGGAAATTGTCTTTCCCTTCCTCCAGAAGGGCAGGAAATAAGACTTTTCACTACCATAACCAACTCTAGCAATGGACCTTTACACTTAGAAAGCACTGATTAATTTATATGGAACAAATGAAAGACATCAAGGAAAATGAGTGAAAAGTAAGCTTAATATCTTAGAGGGATAGAGACTAATCAAAGTACATCAGCTCTAACAAAAGAGCCATATTATCATATCATGGCTTTACAGTTTGGGTCGAATTTTCAGAACAATCAACTTGTTCAACTAAATTCTACATTAAATTAAGCCTTTAGGATATCAAACAATATAGCGAACACAATAACATCTGCATTGCAAACATAGAAACAGTATTTCAAAAAAAGCCTAACATATCTATCCTGTATCATTAAGCTTGGAGGTAAGAGGTTTTTGAAATTGATAGCTCATTTCTTTCAAGGGGATGGGAAAGTGAAGTAGGTAATTAAAAGGGCTGAGAAAAGAGAGTCAATGACAATTTTAAATAAATTTTTTATTCTGAACTAGTTATAAATATACAGAGAAGCTGCAAAATTAGTACACAGTTCCCATATACCTCTCCACCCAACCTCTTCTCATGTTAAGAGCTTACATAACCATGGTAACAATGATCAAAATTATGAAACTGACAGTACTTTACCAAAGTATAATACTTTTTACCAAACTAAAGGCCTTATTCTAATTTCAACATTTTTTCCCTAATGTCCTCTATCTGTCTCAGGGTTCAATCCAGGATCTCACATTTCATTTACTTAACATTTCTTCTAAGTTCCCACCAACCCAACCTGTAACAGTGTTCAGTCTTTGTCTTTCATGATCTTTTTACAGTATACTGCACAGTTATTTTATAAAATGTCCTAGAATATGGATTTGCCTGGTGTTTTCTCATGACTGGAATAAGATAATTTATTTTGGAGAAAGAGCAACACAAAAATGATACTGTCTCCTTCTCAGTATATCTGACTATTGGTAATGTTAACCTTGATCATTTTGTTAAGGTATCCGCTAGGTCCGTTCACTGAACCATTACAGTCTTACATTAGTAAACATCTCAGGGAATATATTTTGAGACTATGCCAGTCTTATGATGATTTAAATGTTCACCCACTAATTTTCACAACCATCAGTGGATCTTGTCTGCAACAGTTCTTACTGAGGTGTTTGCTTCATGGTGATTATTTAAAATCTATTTCCTTCTACACTTACTAATTAGAAATCTTCTTTGGAAAAAAGCTATCCTTACTCCTGTACTGACTTTTGCATTTGATTACTTATATCGGTATGGGCTCATGAATATTTATTTCATTCTATGGATTAAAATATTATCATTATTTTTTTTTAACTCAAATTGTTTTAGCATGAGCTATCAGATGCTCCTTTAGGTTGGCTCCTATGTTCTTTCCACAAGCCCCCATTTTTCTGTTAAGCACTTTCCTATTTTCTGGAACCAGAAAGTTATCCAGGCTCACTGTTTATTTTCCCTGCCCCAGTCCTGAAATCAACCACTTCTCCAAGATGCCTTGGTCCATTTCACTGGAGAAAGGTGTATAGCAACTAAAATCTGGGTGTTAGGTATGCGTAATGCTTCTAAGCCCCCTTAATGGACAGTTAGGAAATAAAATCATGTACAATAACCCCATATATATACACACAGCAATATTTCTACATCTATCTGCATATAAATTAAATACCATGACTTCATAGTAATATCTCTTGATTCCAGTCCAACACCACAGGGCTCATTTAAGCCTTCCCACTTTACTTATTTATAAATTCTTGAACAATGAAAACCTCAGCCCTCATTATCAATATTTATTTGAATTCTAGTACACATATCAAGTACTTTCAGAACGGCTAGCCTATCATCTGTGAGAAACACATTACTAGATTACAAGATTTATATACAGTTCCATTTAGCTTAATAGCATTCAATCAAGAAAATATTTTCCAAAGCCACTTAGGTTAGTTCCCTTCTTCCCTGCCCCTTTGAGGGTGTTTGTATTATTTGTTTATAAAACAAGTTTGCTTGTTAGTGTTTGTATTCTCTTTTGGTTCCCCCCAATGCATCTGATTGGTTTTGTTTACTTAGGTTTTAGAGTATGTTAAATATTACTGTGGTTTGGAGAGTCAGAGCTATTCTCTAAAGAGATATGCTAAGAGAAGGCTCTCTTCAAACGCACCACCCCATTTCCATTTCCCCCTTTTTTCCATTCTTCTTCCCAACACTCCCATAGATTACTTACTGGTCTCTCTACTTTCTAGTTCATCCTTCCTGTTTTCTTTTGTAAAAAAGATCAGATATGTGTATATTTTCTTATACCAAGATTAGCATACAACAAATAGTTTTTGTGCTTCTCCCCCCGCTCAGCTTAATGGGATGTCCAGGAAATCATTCCGTATTAGCTCATTAGAGATCTTCTTCTCTTTTTTAAAGCTGCCAAGTCTCCAATGTGTGGGTGTACCACAGGAGATTCAAGCACTCTCCTATCTATGGGCAGTTAGGTTGTCCAATAGTTCACACTTACCAACAATACGGAAAATAACTTTTTATGTGAATATTTTATATTGCTGGAGATGCATCTTCAGATACAACGAGATGATGGATACCCAGGTCAATAAGCTAACTGTATATGTATATGCTAATTATAACCCACATTAAAAAATCTTGTTTGAGGGGCGCCTGGGTGGCTCAGTGGGTTAAGGCCTCTGCCTTCAGCTCAGGTCATGATCCCAGGGTCCTGGGATGGAGTCCCGCATTGGGCTCTCTGCTCAGTGGGGAGTCTGCTTCCCTCTCTCTCTCTCTGCCTGCCTCTCTGCCTGCTTGTGATCTCTGTCTGTCAAATAAATAAATAAAATCTTAAAAAAAAATCTTGTTTGAGACTTTACTAACTTTTAAGAGTATAAAGGGACTTCTAAAACAAAAAATGTTTGAGGGGCGCCTGGGTGGCTCAGTGGGTTAGGGCCTCTGCCTTCGGCTCAGGTCATGGTCCCAGGGTCCTGGGATCGAGCCCCGCGTTGGGCTCTCTGCTTGGCGGGGAGCCTGCTTCCTCCTCTCTCTCTCTCTCTGCCTGCCTCTCTCCCTACTTGTGATCTCTATCTGTCAAATAAATAAATAAAATCTTTAAAAAAAAAAAAAAAAAGTTTGATTAGTTATAACTGTCCAAAATACAAAGATACAAACAGAATACAATGGTATGTAGTCATATCTTTAAAAGGACATTCATAACTAAGTTATGATAAACAATGGCCATGTTTATAGTCTGCACGATTCCCAAGTTCCCTCCATTATCAGGTATGATTTTCATTTCATATGTAAGGAATTTGTTTAATCTTTTTGGAACATTTTTAATGTGTTGAGCCAAGAACAATGGGTAAAGTGACAACTTAACTTCCAAACTCATGCTCTGCCAAAAAGGAATACTTTAAGTTCCATCAAATATTCAAAACATGGAAAACTGGGAAGAAATGAAATTATCTTTTCAAAACACTTTCAAGATAAAACCTAGCATTATGAAGTTTAAAAAAAACAGTACAGCGAGGACAAATGTGCAAATATTACATACAACTATCAAGAACAAACCTCACATATGATATTGAACAAAATAAGTCACAAGTGAATAAATTTGATGACTCCATTTATATAAAATAAAAATATGTAAAACTAACTTATACTTTCTATTTAATATATACACAGGTTGCAAAGAACAATATAAGTCCAAGTAATAATTTCCTCTGGAGGAAGGGAGGAAATAATAACTGGGAAGGAATACACATGGGACTTCTGGAATACCAATAATCTTCTCATTTCCTGAGATGATCACTTTGTATGTATTACTTACAGTGTTTTATTATGTATTTTTTAAAATATATTTATCTTTCAGAATAAAGAAAGGTAAATTTAAAAAGCAGTACTACTGCTCTGTGGCAAACTGTAATTTTTGCTAGGAAGAGTAAAGCCACAATAAACTACCATAGCTGGCAGTCAGTCACTGAATAACAAAATGTGAAAATGAACCTTCTTGTTTTAAAGCAGGTTCAAATCTTCACAAACAAAACACACTATGTGCTTATTAACATGATCAAAAGAATTAATCTTTGGAAGGCAGGTGGCATCTGATGAAGATTAAATATTCATTATTCATCAAAGGTGAAAACATTAACTATATTTTTTAACATGATAGGGAACATATTATAATCCTAGAATTATTATGCCTATAATGGAAATACTAAAATAATTCCTTCCATTTGCATTTCCTATTTCATAAAAAACATCAATAGATGGGCCCAAATACATATGCAGAAACTTAAAACACAAAAAGATTCAGGTATTAAGAGCTATTGTTAATACAAATCTTAAATCAATTGCTTTTCTACTATTCTACTCCCATGAATTCTGTGATTAGCCATTTCTCCAAGAATCTCTAGCTTCTTTTAGTGGGGAATCCTATTCAGAGATCACAATCTGAATGCTAGCTACCACTAGGTTGTCATTTGCACTAAAATGGTTAAGAAGTAAGTGGCAAAATTAGCAAAAGAGCTGAGACCAGATGCAAATTATCCTATTTGTAATACTATGTCCTTTCCCTATTTTTCAATAAATTACATCCATGTGTATCTTGCATATGGCCATGAACTATCATTTCTCATGAAATTTATAGCTATTACTTACTGAGACACCTTGGAAAAATCATAGTTTTCTATGTAATATATAAATAAATAATCTGACTTACTTCTTAAATTATACAAAGAGGAAATGGGATATTACACGTGAGGGCTTTTTTGATGTTAACATAAAAACTGACAAAAGATTAAAAGGGCATCTTTCAGTTTACACAGATAGACTAGTAACGAAACATTAAAGGGACAGAGGGTACAAGATAAATGAAACCGTTAAGGAGGTAACATAAATAAGGGCTTGTTCTATAAAATAAATATTTTCTGTAATTAAAAAATAAATATTCCTGTAATTAGAAATAATTTCCTATCAATAACCTAGTGAAATTAAGCAATGAAGAAAAATAAGACCCTCATGACACAAAATACCTTAAAATAACTTAAATTAAAAAGTAGGGACGCCTGGGTGGCTCAGTGGGTTAAGCCTCTGCCTTCATGATCTCAGGGTCCTGGGATGGAGTCCCGCATTGGGCTCTCTGCTCAGTGGGGAGTCTGCTTCCCCCTCTCTCTCTCCTGCCTCTCTGCCTACTTGTGATCTCTGCCCAATAAATAAATAAAATCTTTGAAAAAAAACAAAACAAAAACATAAAGGTGAGAGGCACCTGGTTGGCTCAGTTGTTCAACATCTGTCTTTGGCTCAGTTCATGATACCAGGGTCCTGAGACTGAGCCCCTCATCAGGCTCCCTGTTCAGCTGGGAGTCTGCTTCTTCCTCTCCCTGTGCCCCTTCTCCTGACTTATGTACACTCTGTCTCTCTTTCTCAAATAAATAAAATCTTTAAAAAATATATATAGATAAAAAGTGAAAGCTCAGAACAACTTAAAAATATTTGTAGATAAATATTTATATGTTCCCTTAACAGGAATAAATGAACCAAAAAATGCTTGGGGAAAGGGCCAACATGGAGGAGAAATAACATCTGATTTACATTAACAAATGACAATTTAAGACGAATAAATACTTAGCCTCACTGGTAATCAGAGAAATATAAATTAAAACAAAAATTAAATATTTTCCATCCATCAGATTGGCAGGGAGGAAGAGAAAATTGGCAGTATTGACTGTTGTTGGCAAGAGAGGGGGAAAACTGGTATGCTGCTTTATCAAAAGGTGCTGCATTTGAGAAAATGTATGCTATTCCTATAAGCACCATGTACTTATAAATTTTATAAATATTATAAATCAATAAAAAATCAATAAATTTTATAAATATTATAAATCAATAAAAATTACATAAAAGATGAATGGATTTTTTTTGGCAGAGCACAGAGGATTTTTAAGGCGGTGGAACCATTCAGAGAGCTACTGTGGTGGTGAGATACCTTTGTCGAAACCCACAGAAGGAGGGGTGCCTGGGTGGCTCAGTGAGTCAAGTCTCTGCCTTCGGCTCTGGTCGTGACCTCCGGATCCTGGGATCGAGCCCCGAATCGGGCTCTCTGCTTGGCGGGGAGCCTGCTTTCCCCTTTCTCTCTGCCTACTTGTGATCTGTCTGTCTGTCTGTCTGTCTCTCTCTCTCTCTCTGTCAAATAAATAAATAAAATCGTTATAAAAAGGAAAAAAAAAGATGAATGGAAAAAGAAATTAAAAATATGTCTGAAATAGAATTTGTTGTAAAGCCTAAAAATGGCTTCCACAGTAATAACTCCTCCAAATCTCTCCAGTAAAGATTTCATGATAATGCAACTGTGACAAAGTCTCTCATACCCAATTCGAAGTTGTAACGAGAGAAAAACGAAGTGACAATGGCTTAGCAGCCTTGGCAGGAGTTTCACAGGTTTCTAGCAAAGCTTATGATATTCTTCTCTAAAATTTAAACCTTCATTCTGAAAGGCTAGAGATCCAGAAAGTCTCAGTTAAAGTCACGGCTGAGCCACTTTGAAAACTGTGTGCATTTAGGCGAATAATTCAATTTCTCTGAGTCTGTTTCCTTATCTATAAAATGTGTACAAAACCATCTGTCCCACTGGATCACTGTAAAGGTTAGAAACCATGAATGACCAGGGCCTAGGGCCAAGTACTGGGCACATATACACACTTGTCATATCATCACTACTCCTATCATTATGGAGTCTAATTTCACCCTAATTTGTGAATCATTAGGTTTACACATCAATTACCACTCTGCTGAAGTAAAAAAGTATAGTTAATACATCCTATATGACTGTGAAATATGCTCTCTACATTGAATGTTTAAAGAGGAGGGAAAGAAAGAGGGAGAGGGGAAAAGGGAAAAGAAGAATGAAAAACACAGGAGGAAGCTCAACAGACATGAACCAAGTTTAGCAATGCACTTTAATGAAGGAAGATGGCAAACTGTAACACAGACCACCCTGAAGCTTAACAGAACCCACTCATTAAACTGACATTGAACTTACCAATTAAATGTGATCGACTTGAAGCAAGGTGAACTTTCTCCTATGCTGGGATGTCCTCACAAAGCTGTGGAATAAAACTTGCCTTTTCTATTTAAAGCCATTCCTTTATTGCTAAACAGTTGGTCTCAGAGGAAGGCAGCAAGCAGGGTTACAAAGAGAAAAAAGAGGAGGATAAAGATGAAGAGGAAAACAACATGCAATTATGGATCAAATCTCTTCACCCAATCCTTTCAGACTGTCCTCGTGTTCTAACCTGTAGTTGCTGGGAGCTGTCGTTGAGATTGTCCTCCCTTCGTCGAGCCTCCTCAAGCATCTGTGCGCTTTTCTTCTTTTCCACCTGTTCTTTGTGCTTCAGATTTGCTACCTTCTTATTCTGGTCTTTTACTTGCCTATTGATAAAGGGGAGAAAAACCAAGCTTTTACATATATGCACAGAGAAGAACATTTGCATTTACAAATCTATACCACAGACACCAAGTAACAGCTGAAAACAAACAAAGAATTCTTGCTGCAAGATTTTTCTAACAATTCAACATTCTCTCCTACCAAGGGTAGCAAATTGGATACAATGATATTTCAGAAACAAAGTTTAAGCATGTACTTTACAAAGCACAAAGCCATAAAACATGAGAAAGGCATCGGGTAGTCTGAAGAAATCAATTCAGAGATTTATGTTGGAAACAGGGAAAGGCTACCAACATCAATGCTATGAAAGAATAGAGTAGCCAATTAAGAAAGGTTTGATATTCTAGCTCTAATGTTACTATTATTAAATATTTCAAACTTCCAAGACTATATATAATATATATGAATATAAAAATAATGATGTAACAATATGGGAACCCCACTTAACCACCCAAAGATTATAGGTACTTCTGAAGTTCCTAATCCTATTCCACTGCTTTCACACTAAAATAAGAATGCCTTATATTCTAAATGTTGTGTTTAAGATCCCTCTGCTGTTATTATAGTATGCAACTAAATCACTTATATAGGGATACTTCATTAAGTTTGAATGCTTTTGAAATTCATATATAGTTTATTACTAAATGATTCTTTCTTTTCAATACATGTTTTGAGACTCATACTAAACAATGAGTGCTAACGCAGTTTTTTTCAATCCCTTCAATTTTCACTACAATATAAGTATAAAGCAAATGTTTCAACCCATTCCCAAAGTGACAAACAGCGCAGTTGTTTCATTTTTCTTACTATTATGAGCAATGCTGCTAGTTATGCTTTGCTCGTTGTACTTATGCAAGAGTTTCTCTAAGGCAAGGGCCCAGAAACTGAAATGTTAGGCCATACAATAGGTATACCTTCAGATTCACTAATTACTTTCCAAGAAATTGTATTAACTTGTATTTTCACTAGTAATACACAGCAATACCTGTTACACCTCTAGGAAATCAATAACAGTACTATCTGACTTTCTAAATATTAACAAACTAATAAATATAAATAATACCTCATCATAGCTTTAAAATGCATATTGCTAACTACCAAAGCTGAACAACTTTTCTTTATTCTTTTCTTTTTTCTCTTTTCTTAAATTTTAATTCCAGTACAGTTAACATACAATGTTATATTAGTTTCAGGTGTACAATATCATAATTCAACAATTCTATACATTACTCAGTGTTCTTCATGATAAATATACTTTTTATCCCCTTTACCTATTTTACACATCCTCCAATTCACCTCCCCTCTGGTGACCAGTTTGTTCTCTGTAGTTAAGAGTCAGTTTTTTGGTTTGTCTCTTTTTTGCTTTGTTCATTTGTCTGTTTCTTAAATTCCACATATGAGTGAAATCATATGGTATTTGTCTTTCTCTGACTGATTTTACTCAGCATAATACTGCATAGCTCCATTTACATTGTGGCAAATGGCAAGACTTCATTCATTTTTTTTTTAAGGTTTTATTTATTTGACACAGAGATAGATAAAGAGCAGCAGGGGCAGAGGGAGAGAGAGAAGTAGGCTCTCCCTGAGCATAGAGGCCAATATGGGGCTCAATCCCAGGACCCTAGGATCATGACTCGAGCCAAGGCAGACGCTTAACTGACTGAGCGACCCAGGCGCCCAAAGATTTCCTTTTTATGGATGAATAATATTCCAGTGTGTGTCTGTGTCACACCTTCTTTATCCATTCATCTATCCATAGACACTTGAGCTGCTTCCATAATTTGGCTATTTAATGCTGCATTAAACATAGGACTGCATATTATCTTTTTGAACTAGTGTTTTCATATTCTTTGTGTGTGTGTGTGTGTTTTCATATTCTTTAGGTAAATAGTTGAACAACTAAATTGTTGAATCAATTGGTAATCTTATTTTTTGAGGAACCTCCATATTGTTTTCCACAGTGGCTACACCAATTTACTTTCTCACCAACAGCGCACAAGGGCTCCTTTCTCTTCACATCCTCACAAACACCTGTTGGGTCTTGTGTTTTTGATTGCAGCCACTCTGACTGGTGTGAGATGGTATCTCATTTTGGTTCTGATTTGTGTTTGCCTGATGATGAGAGGTGTTCACCATCTTTTATGTGTCTTTTGGTAATCTGTACATCTTCCTTGGATAAATGTCCATTCATGTCTCCTGCCCTTTTTAAATTGGATTATTTGGTTTTTTCATGTTGAGTTGTAGAAGTTCTTTATATACTTTATCCCTATCACCTTCATCAGATATGTCAGTTGCAAAGATCTCGCATTCACTAGGTTCTCTTCTTGTTTGTTGATTGCTCCCTATGCTGTGCAGAAGCTTTTTATTTTAATGTGGTCTCAACAGTTTACTTTTGCTTTTGTTTCCCTTGCCTCAGGAGACATATCTAGAAAAATGGTGTTACCCGATGTCAGAGAAATTACTATCTGTGCTCTCCTTCCAGGATTTTCAAGGTTTCAGGTCTCATATTTAGGTCTTTAGTCAATTTTGAATTTGTTTGTATATGGAGTAAGAAAGAGGTCCACTTTCACCCTTTAGCACATAGCTCTCCAGTTTTCCCAACACTATTTGTTAAACAGACTTTTTCACCACTACATATTCTTGCCCCCTTTATCGATTAACTGATCACATAATTGTGGGTTTATTTCTGGGTTTTTTATTCTGTTCCATTGATCTATGTGTCTACTTTTATGCCAGTACCATACTGTTTTGATTACTAAAAGTTTGTACTACATCTTGAAATCTGGGATTGTATCATCTCTAGTTTTGTTCTTTTTCAAGATCACTTTGGCTATTCAGGGTCTTTTGTGTTCCACACAAGTTTTAGGATCATTTGTTCTAACTCTGAAAAATATAATGGATATTTTCATAGGGATTGCATTATATCTATACATTATTTCAGCTGTATGGACACTTTCACAGTATTTGTTCCTCCAGTCCATGAGCACGGAATATCTTCTCATTTGTTAGTGTTATCTTCCATTTCCTTCATCAATGTTTTATAGTTTTCAGATTATAGGTTTTTTACCTCTTTAGTTAAGTTTACTCCTAGGTATTTTATATTTTAGTACAACTGTGTATGGGACTATCTTTTTATTTTCTCTTTCTGCTTCTATGTATAGAAATGCAACGGATTTCTATATATTGCTTTTGTATACTGTGACCTTACTGAATTCATTTACCAGTTCTAGAAGGTTTTTGGTGGAGGGGCACCTGGGTGGCTCAGTGGTTTAAAGCCTCTGCCTTTCTATTTATGAAAATAAAGGACAATCCAAAGTCATGACCTTCACTATTATTACATTACATTATGTTACATTATATTACATATGCCCTCACACTATTTTAGCTCTGTTCAGAAAATAAAAACCTATGCATACTACAGAGAATCAACAATGTCTGCAGAGTAAAAATCCAATTATTTATTATGCTCCAACTTGGTAGTTCTAAATGTTATTCCAGGGGCTCCTGGGTGGCTCAGTGGGTTAAAGCCTCTGCCTTCGGCTCAGGTCATGATCTCAGGGTCCTGGGATCAAGCCCCGCATCGGGCTCTCCGCTCGGCAGGGAGCATGCTTCCCCCCCCACCCCCACCCCGCCTGCCTCTCTGCCTACTTGTGATCTCTGTCTGTCAAATAAATAAATAAATAAATCTAAAAAAAAAAAAAAAATATATATATATATAGAAGGTTTCTGGTGGAATCTTTAGGGCTTTCTGTATACAGTATCATGTCACATGCAAATAGAAGTTTTATTTCTTCTTGACAATTTGGATGCCTCTGATTTCTTTTTGTTGTCTGACTGCTATGGTTAGGACTTCCAGTACTATGCTGAATGAAAGGGTGAGAATGGTGAGAAAGGGTCTTGTTCCTGAGCTTAGGAGAAAAGCTCTCACCTTTCCTCATTTGAGTATGATATCTGCGGTGGGTTTTTCATATATGGCCTTTTCTTTGTTGAAGTATGGTCCCTGAAAACCCACTTTGTTCAGAGTTTTATCATGAATGGATGTTTGTACTTTGTCAAAAGCTTCTTCTCCATGTACTGAAATGATCATGCAGTTTTTTATCCTTTCTCTTGATGTGACATATCGCATTGGTTTATGAATCAAACCACTCTTCCATCCCAGGAATAAATCCTGCTTGGTGATAATGATTTTTTTAACGTATTGTTGGATTTGGTTTGATAGTACTTTGTTGAGAATTTTTGTATCTACATTCATCAGAGATATTGGCCTGCAGTTCTCTTTTTTAGTAGAGTCTTTAACTGGTTTTGGTATCAGGATAGTACTGGCCTCACAGAATGAATTTGGAAGCTTTCTTTTCTTTCTCTTCTGCTTCTTTGAATAGTTTGGAGAAGAATAGGTATGGGTTCTTCTTTAAATGTTTGGTAGAAATCATCTCTAAAAGTCTCTAGTCATGAACTTTTGTTTGTTGGGAGGTTTTGATTACTGACTTAATTTCATTGCTGGTATCAATGTGTTCAAATTTTCTATTTCTTATTTCAGTTTTGTAAATTATATATTTCTAGGAATTTATCCATTTCTTCTAGGCTATCCAATTTGTTGGCATATAATTTTTTAAAATACTCTCTTATATCCCTTGTATTTCTGTGGTTTCAGTTATTATATCTCCTCTTTCATTTCTGATTTTGTTTATCTGAGTCCTCTCTTTTTGCGGGGAGTCAGGTTAAAGGTTTATCAATCCTGTTGATCTTTTCCAGGAACCAGCTCCTGGGTTCATTGATTTATTCTATTGGGGTCTTTTTTAGTTTACATTTATTTCTGCTCTACTATTTATTATTTCCTACCTTCTACTGGTTTTGAGTTTTGTTTGTACTTCTTTTCCTAGCTCTTATAGGAGGGTTAGTTGAGGTTTTTCTTGCTTCTTGGGGTAGGCCTATATTGCTATAATCTTTCTTCTTAGAACTGTTTTTGCTGCATCCTAAAGATTTTGGACCGCTATCTTTTCACTTATGTTTGTCTTCATATACTTTTTTCTTTCCTCTTTGATTTCATGGCTGACCCATTCATTGTTTGACAGCATGTTGTTTAACCTCCATGTATATGGAGTCTTTCCAGATTTTTTCTTATGGTTGATTTCCAGTTCCATAGTGTTGTGGTTGGAAATGACATCATAGGACTTCGATCTTTTTGAATTTGTTGAGACTTGTTTTGTGGCCTATTTTGTGATCAATTCTGAAGAACGTAACCATGCACACTTGAAAAAAAGGTGTATACTGTTTTAGGATGAAATGTTCTGAATGTATCTGTTAGATCCATTTGGTCCAATGTGTCCTTCACAGCTACCATTTCCTTGTTATTTTCTGTTTAGATGATCTGTCCATTGATATAAGTGGGGTGTTGAAGTCCCTTCTATTATTACATTACTATCAATTATTTCCTTTATGTTTATTAGCTGTTTTATGTATCTGGGTGCTGTCACATCGGGTGAGTACATATTTATAATTGCCACAATTGCTATGCTTTCTTGTTGAATTGTTCCCTTTATAATAAGATAGTGTCCTTCTTTGTCTCTTGTTACAGCCTTAAAGTCTATTTTGTCTGATATAAGTATTGCTACCTCAGCTTTCTTTTCATTTTGGTTTGCATGGTAAGTGCTTTTCTATCCCATCACTTCCAATCTGCATGTGTTTTCAGGTCTGAAATCAATCTCTGGTAGGTAGCACACAGATGGGTCTTGCTTTTTTTTTAATCTACTCTGTCACCCTGTATCTTTTTTTTTTTTTTTTTTTTAAGATTTTATTCATTTGACAGAGAGAGATCACAAGTACGCAAAAAGGCAGGTAGAGAGAGGGGGAAGCAGGCTCCCCGCCGAGCAGAAAGCCCGAAGCGGAGCTCGATCCCAGGATCCTGAGATCATGACCCAAGTCGAAGGCAGAGGTCTAACCCACTGAGTCACCCAGGCGCCCCACCCTGTATCTTTTGAATGGAGCATGTAGTCCATTTATATTGAAAGTAATTTTTGATAGGTATGTATTTATTGCTATTTTGTTACTTGTTTCATGGTTGTTTTTGTAGTTCTTCTCTTGCTCTCTCACAATTTGTTGACTTTCTTTAGTGATACATTTGGCTTCCTTTCTCTTTATTCTTTGCATATCTATTATTAGTTTTTGTTTTATGATTACCATTAGGTTTATATACAACATCTTATGCACATAACAGTCTATATTAAGTTGATGGTCACTTAAGTTTGAGCTCATTCTTTACTCCTTCCCCATACACTTCCCAAATTTAGGTACACAGTATCATACTTTACATCCCCTTATTGTGTGAATCCTTTGGCTGATTTTTATAGATATACTTAATTTTATTGCATTTACTCTTTTATTTTATTGCTTTTACTCTTATGGTCTTTCTTTTCCATTCAGTCCCCTTTAACATTTCTTCTAAGACTGGTATAGTGGTCATGAATTCCTTTAACTTTTGTTTGGGAAAAACTCTTCATCTCTCCTTCTATTTTGAATGATAGCCTTGCTAGATAGAGTATTCCTGGCTGCAGGTTTTTTTCTTTCAGGACTTTGAATATATCATACCACTCCCTTCTGGCCTGTAAAGTTTCTACTGTAAAGTCAGCTGAGAGCCTTATGTAGTTTCCATACTAGTATGGGCACTGTGCTTGTTCCCACAGGTGGCCATGTATTTATGCTTGTGGGTTGGGTAGGGAAATGGTGTCCAACAGCTTCTTCATTCCTGGAGAAATCTCAAGAGGATGCTTCTCCCTCCAGCACACACTCTGAGATTAGTAAACAAATCTCCCTCCAGTATACCCCATGTATTTTTCAAACTGCTGCTTCTATGCTGTATCTCTAAGGAGCTATTTGTTGTGCTATCTTCTTTGAAAGTGGGGACTCAGGTTCCTCTCACTCTACTGGCTCTCCCATGAGTCTGCTGATTATCAAATTTCCAGATATTTAAGCCCCACTGACTAGAAGAATTCATGAAATTCAGCACCTCTGTTTTTCAAAGACAAATGTTTTTGGAATTCCTAGTGTAAGAGTCTGTTTCTTTGACTTCTGCACATCTCAGGCATCCTTCAGAAAACCCCATGGGTGCCTTTAGCTGCTGACCACTTCACCACCCTTCCTACCCTCTTCAATGTGGCCTCTTCTCTACATTTAGCTATGGAGAGTCTGTTCTATCGGTCGTCAAGTCATTTTCTGGATTGTGTAAATTATGTGGCTGTTATCCAGATGTATCCATTGGATGAGGTGAGCTTAGGGCCCTCCTACTCTGCCATCTTCCCCAGTAGTTCTGAACATCTTTCCATATGGTATTTGGCCATTCCTGTTTCTACATCTATGGTATAGCTACTTATATCTTCTGCCCATTTTTTAATTAGGTATCTTTTTCTTAATGACTTAAAAGAATATTTTATATATTCTGATAATAATCCCTTATCTATTATATGTTATATAAATATTTTCTTCCAATCTATGAATTACCTTTATGATGTTTTTAATTACAAAATTAAAAAATTTTTATTGTATCAAATGTACCAATCTTCTTTATGGTTTACAATTTTGTGATTTTTTTCACAGTATCTTCCCTATCCCAACCTCATAAAGATATTCTCTTAAAAATTTTGTAACTTTATCTTCCACACTGAAGTCATTAATCCATTTGACACTGATGCTGTATATGGTATGAACTAAAGACATAATTTCATTTTTCGGGTATGACATGAGGTAAGAAAAAAATTTCATTTTTTACATATATTGATAACTAATCATCCCAGCAGCACTAACATGCATTGTCACAACTGTCATACAGAAAGTTTCTGAAAACATGTGTGCCTATTGTGTGGCTCTCTGGTATCTTTGCGAATTTCTGTGCCAAATCTATATTTCCTTAATTATTATGCCTTTATACGAAATCTCAATAGTTATTTCAGGCAAGCCTGCCTACCTTGTTCTTATTCAGGACCATTTTTGTGTTTCCTGGCCTTTAGACTTCTCATATAAATTTCAGAACCAGGCTATCAAACTCTGCCAAACCAGCCAATCAACCAATCAACTAGAGCAATCAAAACTCAGCAGCCACCTTTTGGGATTTTTATTGAAACTGTACTGAATCTACAACTCAATATGGGAAGAACAGACACATTGATGTTCTTGAGCCTTTCAATTCATTGACATGGTATGTCTCTCTAGTTATTTAGTTATCCTTATCCTTTGTTTTCAACAAGTATTTTAATTTCTTCAATAAAAGACTTCCATTTATTTTATTCCTAGGTACCTTATATGTTGTTTTGTTGTCATTTTAAATTTCAGACACCATGTCATTACAAAGTTCCTTATAAAAAGTACTCCCAGAAGAGTAGTTTTCAACAATTTAAGTATTGATAAAATTAACAACTCATTGTTATCTAATGTCCAATACATATTCAATGGTCCCCAGTCGTCTCAAAATAAATCTTTTCACAGTTGGCTTGTTTGAATCAGAATTCATTAAAGGTCCACAGCATTGTGTTTGTTAAATCCTTCAAAGTTCTATTACTCTAGAGAAAAGTCCCTCACTTCTTCCTCTGCCCCCTTTTTTAAATGCCACTGACTTCTTAAAGAAACAGATTTCAGTTTTTTTGTAAAATGACTTACATTTTGGGTTATTTGTCTGTTTCTTCATGGAGTCATTTAACTCATTTCCTGCTTTTCCTTTTCTTTAGATACTGAGATTTAGCTTGAAAGACTTGACCAGATTCAGTTTTAACTCTGTAAGTCATAATACTAAATAATGGCACTGTATATTTCATATTTCCTCACATCAGAAAGCATGTAATGTCTGGTTTTCCCATTCTTAACAAAGCTAGGATTCATCAATATATTAAGGTAGTAACAGCCTTCTCATCTCCCTATAAAATTCACCTTTCATCAACTTTTCATCTAATAGTCCCAAACCCAGATGAACCTTTCCTAAATAAATTATTCCAGTGATATAGTTTATTAAATTAATTTTACTCTAATGTTTTCTTGCTGGCATGTTGACATGCATTTGATTTCAATATGTGGGCTTATATGGCACTATCTTGGTAAATGTTTCTGCTAATAATATTTCTGTGCATTCTTTTGGGTATTTCAGGATTTTTTCAATCTTTACATTCTTTTTATCTTTCTTATTGAACTTCCTAGAATTTCCAGAACCATGATGAAAAGAAGTAGTGAGAGTGAGTATCTTTGTCCTTCTCTTGATTCAACAAAATGCTATTTACATTTCATAATTAACTAGAATATCTGTTAACTTTTTTCTGTGGGAACTTTTTAATCTTTCCTTGTCTGCCAAAAGTTGTCATTTTAGTTGTGAATACATGAATGCTTATTTTATTGACATGTTTTTGAGATTTTCCAATGTTAAACCAATTTTGTCACAAGACAAACCCTTTCTTTTATATTTTGTATATTCACCCCTACAAATTGCTTTACTTTCCTCCAGCTTAACTATACATTTATAAAATTAATGAAAGAATTCTGGCATTTTTATTGTTTTCTGTAACGAAGGTTTCTCAGAGAATATAGTTAATAATACTGTCAAAAACATAACTGTGGAATCCTCTCTACAAGGTTTTGAAAAATACACATTCTCTTTTAGGTTGATCTGAGTATGATCCTACCTATAGGCAACAAAATTTTTAAAAATAATTTCTAAATGTTTCTTCAGCATAGAATTTTAACTATAAAAATTATTCAAAATCAAACAGTATATTAATGACATAAATAGTAGGATAAAAAGTCATTCTCTAATGGAAGTACATACTAATAAGCTATGCCAAGGTCACATTTCAGATCTGTACTTTCTGCTATCTTGACTATTCACAGAAAGATTCAACCACAGAGAATATAATAAAAATAGTTACCAGTAAAAGAAATAGAAACATAAGTCATGTTTATATTTCACTCTCCTCATTACATAATTTACTATGCTAATAATTCCATTTTTGTTAGTCTGATATCAATCATATCAACTAGTGGAAAAAACAGATTGGTACTTTGCATTTAAAAAGACCAAAAAAATGAAGCAAAATTGTTTTCATGAATCAAATTGCTCTTTCTCAAAATTAAATTCCTCATAACATTGCTTTACTAGGTACAAACATTTCACTCTCTGTTTTTTGTTGTTGTTTTTGTTTTTTAGATTTTATTTATTTATTTGACACAGAGAGAGAGATGACAAGTAGGCAGAGAGGCAGGCTGAGGGGGAGAGGGAAGCAAGCTCCCCACTGAGCAGATGAGGGGCTCGATACCAGGACCCTGAGATCATGACCTGAGCCGAAGGCAGAAGCTTAACCCACTGAGCCACCCAGGTGCCCCTTCACTCTGTTTTAAGAGAGAAAAAAATCTCAGCTGGTATATAATTCTTCTCACTCTACATATTGCATTATTCCAGATGGTGCCAGCAACCACTAATGCCTGCAGCAACCTGGTGACTTTGTTACATGGAGTAAGAAACCTAATTAAAATTACCTGTGTATTTTTTGGTTCGAGGGTCAACTTTATATGCTTAACATTTGATCCAATCAAAACCGATTTCATTCTTCAGCACTTTTTATCATAATTATTATCTGAGAGTTAAAGATTTTTTTAAGTTTCTGACTTTACCCTCAAGTCATAGATCTAGTTCGGGCTGTTTTTAGCTGTATTTCAGAAAAGAGAATTAAAAAAAATCCCACTGCCCCTATCCTATCCCAACAACCATTCCAATCCAACTTGTAGTGTGTGTTTAAAAACCAAAAATGTTATTTCTGATTTTCAAAATATTGGTCACAGGATTTTAATGATTATCTCCATTAACTCCAAAAAGACATGATAAAATGCTAAGAAACAAATATAGAATACCAAGCTGAATTCAAAGCATGATCCTAAACATACATGTGTGCATGTATACACACACATGCATAATCCAAAAAAATTAAAAATTAAAATTAAAATTAAATTAAAAACTAAAAAGTTAAAAACTTAAGCTGTTTTTAACTTTTTTCCTAATGATTTTCTGTAGTTTCTAAATTTTCTAAAATAGACAAAATACTTTTTATATATTTTATTTATTTTGGAGAGAGAGACAGAGCACACAATTTGGGGGAGGAACAGAGGGAGAGGAAAAGATGAGAGAAAGAATCCCAAGCAGACTCCAAGCTGAGTGTGCAGCCTGACTCAGAGCTTGATCTCATGACCCTGAGACCATGACCTGAGTCACCCAGATGTCCCAATAGACAAAATTTTTTTTAAAACATTTAAAGTTATGTTTTTAAAAAATAAGACATGTAGGCACCTGGGTGGCTCAGTTGGTTAAGCAGCAGACTCTTGATTTCAGCTCAGGTTAGGTCATGAGATCAAGCCCTCCATGGGGCTCCCTGTTCGGCACAGGGCCTACTTGAGATTCTCTCCTTCACCCTCTATCCCTCCCCCTGCTCACATGCACACACATGCATGCTCTCTAAAACAAACACATAAATACATACGTCTTTAAAAATGAGATACGGTTTGATCTCAAAATAGGGTCTTCTGCATCACACTAATAGAAGGTAGTCCAAATATAGCACATTTAAGTTTCCCTTATTTTTTTGATCTTTAATTTTCTACTTCCTAATGTGTTTTTTTTATACTTTCAATTTCCTTTCTTTATCTTAGTTTTCTGGCTATTACTTCTACATTTTCACTGTACAGAATAAGGGATATTAAATATGAAAATAAAATGATTTTATCTGGTAAGTCAGAGAACTAAAAAAAGTACAGAAAATTGTAAGAGGATTAAATCAATCTCTCTCCTATTGTCTTTCCTACCCCACCTCCTTGTATTATGTATGTGTGCACACACAAGCACGAGTATATGTAGAGTTCTGAATTCACAAATTAACTAGAGTGAATGAATACAACCAATTTCTTATCTCACTAATATCCTTTTCAATACGGTTTCTTAGGTAAAGAATACAAAAGGCAGTATCATCAAAACATATGTTAAGAGTAAAAATAAAAGATGTTACTACAATGTATATTCAGAAATAAATACTCTAAGACAAAACAGAACCTTTGAAACACGAAATTACCTTTTCTTTACTTATAAACAGTTCAATATGTAATTTGATGTAAATCCAAATTGACAAGAAAATCCAAATATGTTAGTAAATCCATACTTTAAAGTGCAAACAGAAAAAAAAGAATTTAAATGGCTTATTATAGATTTTTTTATAAACTCTCTCAGACTGCTATTATGCCTGAATTAATTAATTGGAGTTAAATTCTAGGTGAACTTATATTTTTATTATTCTTCAAGCAGGAAAAGGAGAAAGGAGATTCATAAATGAATTAATCCTTTAAAATCTGATTCTCAATTGATGAGTTCTCAACTATTTTAACAAAGAAATGATGAATAATAGACTGAATACTCTCCACTATCACACAGACATGAATAAATTAATAGGTAAGAAGGGAAAAAAGCAAAAATGGAAAAGACAGTCTGATCTCTACTGGTCTCTGTCACAGGAAGTTTTATATGAATACCTATCATTAGCATCATGTGGGAGCTTGCTGAAAATACAGAATTCTCAGGATCACATCAGATCTACTAAATCTGCCCCTCTTTACTTTGTCATTGTTCCCTCAGTCTCTGCCTCTTAAAATTCAAACCCAAACTCAGGTAAATCTGTTAGGCCATAACTACTACGGATCCCTCTCAGCTCCTGCATCCACTTTAACTAAATATAACGTACAACATGTTAATTTGTTCCTATTATTGTTGCTATATTACTGTGAACCAGATTTATATCTCATTGTATCTATGAAAATGTCTTCCTAGGGGCACTTGGCTACCTCAGTGGAGCCTATGACTCTAGATGTTGGGGTTGTAAGTTTGAGCACCACAATGGATGTGGAGATTACTTAAAATTTTTTTCTAATCATAAAAAAAAAAAAAGGAATGAAATGCTTTCCTGGAGTTCAAGGTCCATGTTTGCTACATTTTCCTAATTCATAACACCTAGCATAGTTCCTCCTAGTGTAGAGATGCTCATTAAGTATTTGTTCAACACTTGCATAAAAAGGAAACTAAGTACATCCCCTCTATTGATAAATCTACCCAAAACAATAGAGTTTAGGGAAAATACAGTTTAACATTACAATGCAATGAAAAATGAACACTTTCCTTATCTTTAAGCACCTAAGAAAAACTATCTAGAAAGGAATAATTCTTGTTCTCCTTCAAAACTTCCATTTTATTAAGAAGCCATCAATACTTTTTTCAGAAACTACATTTCTAATGGCTTTTCCTTTGTCAAAAAGACACACATAATACATACATAATAGGTTACCCAACATAAAAATCTCCCACGCAAATTAAGGAAAAAAATAGAATGCTTCTATTGTCAGGTTTAAAGAAATACCAAAAAGCAAACCTGACTCAGCTATTTGTGTTTTCACTAGAAAAAAGAAGTTTAAGCTAGAAAAAGAGCTTAAAAGAGGCTCCTGGGTGGCTCAGTCAGTTGAGCATTCAACTCTTGATTTCAGCTAAGGTCATGATCTCAGGGGCATGAGATTGAACCCTGTGTCAGGCCCCACACTCAGTGCAGAGTTTGCTTGAGATTTTCTCTCTCTCACTCTCCCTCTGTCCCTTCCCCTGCTCATCTTATGCTCTCTAAAATAAATAAATCTTCAAAAAAAAGAAAAAGAGCTTAGAAATATGCTACTTAGAAGCAAAATTATACTGATAAAGTATTACCTATTAAACATCTATATAATATCCAAGATGCTACAGAGACAGAGAATATACAGATATTGCATGTGTGCACACACACACACACTCCCTCTCCTTCTACCTTCCTGAGAACAGCTCCATTAACACTCACTCAATATAAAAACTAAGATGTGAAATTTCGTCATACTACCTAAACACCTACACTTGGCTTAAAAATATCCATTTCGGGGGTGCCTGGCTGGCTCAGTCAGTTAAGCGTCTGCCTTCAGCTTAGGTCATGATCCCAGGGTCCTGGGATTGAGCCCCACACTAGGCTCCCCACTTAGCGGGAAGCCTGCTTCTCCCTCTCCCTCTGCCTGTCACTCCCCCTGCTTGTGCTCTCTTTGTCAAATAAGTAAATAAAATCTTTAAAAATATATATAAATTTTAAAAAAAGAAAAAATATATATCAATTTCATATGATACCATCCCCAAAAGTATATAAGAAACTAAATAATAGTTTTACATGTTTTATTATGTCTAATGACAATGTTTAAGAGCTGCTTTAAGGAGGGATTTTTATTTTTATGGCACTGTATCCATAACAATCTACAGATAATAAGCCATGATTAAAAAAAAGAAAGATTTCAATACAGAATATAAAAATCATAAAAAAGAATATAAAATCATTAACAATGTGGAGTTTTATATAAACACTGTTAAGTTTCACAAAAAAAAAATGCTTTAAATGATCAACAGTTTTTGTTTTATATATGGGAACACTTCACAAATCTGCCTGTCATCCTTTTGCAGGGGCTATGCTAATCTCCTCTGTATTGTTCAAAGTTTAGTATACGTACTGCCGAAGCGAGCACAATTCAGCAGCTTTTAATCAGCAAGGGAAAAGCACCATGATTAGGCCCATCTTATATTTAATTTCACTTATTTCCATGTTTGTTCTCACTACTACACTAGTCACTTTGTAGGCAAGGACCTTCTCCACATATCTGAGGCAAGGCCTAAATCATAGCAGTTACTCAAAGTTAACAGAATTGATGTTTTTGACAGAAAGCTTTTTTTTTTTTTAATTATTTATTTATTTGACAGGCAGAGAGCATGAAAGAGCACAAGCAGGGGTAGCAACAGAGGCAGAGGGAGAAGGAGTCTGCCTCTCCTTGCTAAGCAGGGAGCCCAATGCAGGACTCCATCCCAGGACCCTGAGATCATGACCTGAGCCAAAGGCAGATGCTTAACTGACTGCACCCCTCAGGTGGCCCAAAAACTCTTTTTTAAATTTTGATCTCAAAGAAACTCTAATCCATTACCATTAATTCAATGAATATTTCATGAAAGCTTCTATGTACCAGGTATTACTTCGGGAATATTCCTAATTCGTCTCTCACTCCTTACATTAAATTTATAAGGAAGTCCCAAAATATCTGAAATTCAACCATTTCTGTCCATGCTCTCCTGTGAAGCATTATCTTGCTCAGACTACCAGAGTAGCTTTCTGACTGGTACTTTTACTTCTATATTTTGCTCTTCTACTAGTCTCTTCTCCATAGCCAGCTAGACTGAACTCTTAAAACTTATAGTAAATGCTGTCACTCCTAGCTTAAGGCCTTGCTGTGCTCCCCCCTACACTCAAAATAAAACCCAAACTTCCCTTCCCTTCTCTATGGGAAGAGAGAGAATATAAGTAAAATACACTGCATGTCAGTGGTAATAAATCCAGTGGAAAAAGATAAGAGGAAAAGAGAGAATGGGGGTGAGATTGCAATTTTAAATGAAGTACTCGGGGTATGCCTGGGTGGCTCAGTCGATTAAGCATCTGCCTTCAGCTCAGGTCATGATCCCAGGATCCTGGGATCGAGCCCCCCACCGGGCTCCCTGCTCAGCAGGAAGCCTGCTTCTCCCTCTCCCACTCCCCCTGCTTGTGTTCCCTCTCTGTGTCTGTCAAATAAGTGATAAAATCTTTAAAAAATAAAAAATAAATGAAGTGCTTGGGAAAAGCCACACTGTGAATAGAACATCTAAGTAAAGATGTAAAGAAAAAGGAGAAATAAGCCACAGCTATGCACCTATCAAGGAGAGAGTGTTCCATATAGAGGAAACAGAAGATGCAAAAGTCCTGATGTTAAGAGTGTGCCTAGCTAACTTGATCAAAGTAGATGGAGACATAGCATACTAATAGATGAGGTCACACAGGGAATGAAGGGCCAGACCCTCCAGCAAGGGTGTGTAAACTCTTTTGTGTGTGTGTGTGTGGTTTTTTTTTGGGGGGGGGGGGTGTAAAAAGCCAGATAGTAATATTATGCACTTTGTATGCCATTTACAATCCATGTCACATATTCTCCTTTGTTGTTTTTAACCATTTTAAATATATGAAAACCATTTTAGCTTGCAGGCTATATAAAGGGTACAGGGCCCGTAGTTTGCTAATCCTTGCTGCAGAAGTTTATAAATCACTGAAAAGCCTTTTATTTTATCCTTTCTTAAGACTGATTTATTTATTTGGAAGGGTGGAGAAGGAGTAAGAATCTCAAGCCGACTCCCAGTTGAGCAGTGAGCCAGATGTAGGGCCTGATCCCACGATTCTAAGATCACAGCCTGAGCCAAAACCAAGAGCCAGACACAACCAAATGAACCATCCAGGTGCCCTACCTTCTGCTTTAGGAAGCAATCCCTTGGTATCATAAAGTACAAAAGAATATCTCCTACAAACTAATTTAAAATAACCTAATAAAAATTCAAGTTTCTACCAACTAAGATAAAGTTAACATCTGTCTATAATTTTAAACCGGTATGCATTCTGGAATGCCTGGGTGGCTCAGTCAGTTGAGCAACCAAATGGTGATTTTAGCTTAGGTCATGATTTCATGGGTGGTGGGATCAAGCCCCAAGTTGGGCTCTATGCTCAAGGGGGAGTCAACTTGAGATTCTCTCTCTTCCTCTCCCTCTGCCCCTTCCACCACTCATGTTCTCTCTCTCTCTTTCAAATAAATAAATAAATCTTAAGAAGACAAAAAACAAAAAATCCTCATGCTTGCTTTGGCAGCACATATATGGGAGGGGGGGGGGAGAGACCCAGCATGCATTCTAAACCCAACTGTCAATTTTTTCTGAAAAGAGCTAACCTTCACTTATCTATTTAGCAAATACTTACTGAATGCCAACCAAGGGCTGCACAGTTTTAAGAAAGAGAATAGAGTATGACCTCATTGGCCTCATGGAACTTGTATTTGAAAGAGGCAAAATAACATAAACTAAAAAAGAAGCATCTCATAGCACAGTGGCATGTGCTATGGCAAAAATAAAACTGAGCCATGTGGGGCGCCTGGGTGGCTCAGTGGATTAAGCCGCTGCCTTCAGCTCAGGTCATGATCTCAGGGTCCTGGGATCGAGCCCGGGCTCTCTGCTCCGCAGGGAGCCTGCTTCCTCCTCTCTCTCTCTGCCTCTCTGCCTACTTGTGATCTCTCTCTGTCAAATAAATAAATAAAATCTTTAAAAAAAAAAAAACTGAGCCATGTAATAGAGATCTGAATACATGAATAGAGATATAGTTTATTGCGCTACAATGGTCAGGGTAGATATCACTATGGAACTGTCATGGAGAATGTGAAAAGCGAGCCATGTAAGGAACTGGAGGAAGAGGTAGAGAGAACATAAGTACAAATGTTTTGAGCATAGCAAAAGCTTGGCTCTTTTTTTTTTTTTTTTTTTTTTTTTAAGTTGATATGGTGAGGAGAAGTAGTAAGTGGAGAGTCACAGAGCTGGCAAGTAGTCAGATGATGAATCTCATAAACCATGGTAAGGAGTTTGGATTTTATTCTCAATGTAAGGGGGGAGCACAGCAAGGCCTTAAGCAAGAAGTGACAGCATTTACTGTAAGCTTTAAGAGTTCAGTCTAGCTGGCTATGGAGAAGAGACTAGCAGAAGGTACCAGTCAGAAAGCTACTCTGGTAGTCTGAGCAAGAGATAATGCTTAACAGGAGGAAAGCATGGACAGAAAAGGTTGAATTTCAGATATATTGGGAATTCCTTATAGTTTTAATGTAGGGAGTAAGAGACAAATTAGGAATTAGTTGGTGATTTATTGTTAAGCAATGGCTGGATGGTGACACCATTTATTAAACTGGGGAACTTGGCAAAGAAGTTTTGAAAAGGCAGGGCAAAATGAAGAGATCCATTCTGGGCCAAGTGAAGTCTGATATCTAATTAAAGATATCATGGAGAAATTATCTCCACAGTATATTATTCTGGAGCTTCTTACATGTGTGTGTATGTATGTACACACATATGTATATACATGACAGATACGTCCCCTATACACAATAGATCGGAGCCATAAATACATGATCAATATTGAAAGTAATGAAGTCATAAGACTTGAAGACATGTTCTGAGAAAGGTATATGTAAAAAAAGACAACAGGAGGGCTGAAACAGGGCTGAAAATGGAGCCCTGTGAGTTCTAAGGGAATATAGGAGAACCAGAAATGACAACAGAGAAGAAATGACAAATGAAGGACAGAGGAAATAAGTAGAATCTGTAGTCAGAAATCCCAAAAGAAAATAGCGTTTCAAGGAAGTGAAGTGAGAAGGTAGAAGGGAGTGGATAGAATGATGCTGAAAGGAAATGATGCTGAAAGGAAAAGTAAGGTGACAGAAAGTGACTTTTGGACCTGGCACCTGGAAATACACCACCTGAAATCCTGGCAAAAGCAGTTTCAGGGAAGTGATAAAAACAGTTTAAAAAAATAAATAAAACAGAAGCCTGACTTGATGAACTTGAAGAAGGTGAGAAAACGCTGAGAGCAATTATATACAGTCAATTTTTTAACAAGATTTACTGAGCAGGGAAAGAGAGAGAGGGAGAGCCAGCTAGAAAGGACTATCATGTCAAGGGAAGGACTTTCAAAGACGGAGGGTGGAAATGTTAAAGTATGCTTAAATAATGCACTAGGAGAGAGCAAATTTTCTAAAATAAAGGAAAGCACCATCCTTGAACTGGAGGACTAGTATAGGATTAAGAGAAAAAGTGGTAGTGCTGAACTTAGAACAGTGACACCACTGTAAAAGAACATGCAAAACACACCAGTACAGATGCACATAAACTGGTAGATTTAATGCTGGGAAGATGCGGTGAGTAGTATCTGATTTGGATTTTTCTCACTGTAATATGAAGTGAAGTCAGCAGCTGTGAGGTAGGGGGAGAGGGGAGGGATTTTGTAGATTTGACAAGAGAAGAGAGAGTAGGATATAATTATCTCTGGAAATGTAAAATCAAATTTAATAGGCATTTACATTAGAATTGCCTGTATAATTGGGAACACATTTGAAATATGGAGCCATAAATCTGAATCGAGACCTGTCAGGACAGTTGTGTGTCTTTTTCTCACAAGTTCTATTCAGGATCTCAGTGCAGTGGCAGTCAGGGCTGCACTGTATCTTGCAGCAGCACTCAGCCGACAGGCAGGATTCCAACAGATAACCATCATCTCCTCATACTTAAATACACAGGAAAGGAAAGAGAGAAGTTTTATGCTGGCCAGAACAAGCACACAATCCCCCAAGTCTAAGAAAAGACCCTGCTTAGAATGATACCAAAAGAGAGGAAAAGAAAACGAGAGAACCCATTCTCACATCTCGGTATAACTTGTGAAGTTTTTTACTCCAACAGTTGATGCCTGTTACCCAAATTCTATGAAGATAAGAACCCAGCACTGTTGGTGTATTCAAAATCAATTTATAAAGTCCCAAAAAACCAGACCAGGAATATGACACAATGCTAGGGTTGTATTGTGCCAAGAAATCTGAATATGTGATAGAGAAACAGAAAATGAAAGAAAATTCCTGCCTTAAAATAATGACTTGACTTTTGGGATCTGTGGCAAAATAATTATACTGTCATTTGTTTTCATTCTTTAAAAAAAGCTGGGTCTGTGTTGCTCACTCTGGATTTTTCCTTAATTTACTGATAATGAGCCCGGCTAGCTCAGTCGGTAGAGCATGAGACTCTTAATTTACTGATAATGACACAAGAAAGCACAAGCATTTTATGGAGAGCACCCATTTATTTTATGCATTATCTTAATTTCTATCATTGTCTAAAATAAGACATATAACCTTAGACTTGTTTTTTTTTTAAGATTTTACTTATTTATTTGACAGAGAGAGAGAGAGAGAGAGATCACAAGCAGGCAGAGAGAGACAGAGAAGCAGGCTCCCAGCTGAGCAGAGAGCCCAATACGGGGCTCGATCCCAGGACCTTGGGATCATGACTGGAGCCGAAGGCAGAGACGTAACCCACTGAGCCACCTAGGTGCCCCCTACCTTAGACTTTTGAGCAAAATTTTGGTACTAAGAGAAATAAACATATATATCCTCAAGCCTCACCTCTATTTTTTCTTTTCAATTTTATTCTTCCCTCTTCAATTTTATTCTTCTTCCCCAACACTCCTACTTTATTTAATTTTCTTCTCCCTTTCATATTTTTGTTTCTACGCCTCAGGCCTCACAGATTCAACCAGATACAACCCTTCTTGGTGGAAGTCAGACCTAGGAGGCCTCATGACCTAGAAGCCTCATGACCAAGGAAAAGTAACATTCTAGCACAAACAGAACAAAGGAACACATACAGCTTTTTACTTCCTGCTCTCTTGTTTCCCTCTTTCCATCTCAAAAGTGCTCTGTAGATATTAAAGTCATTTATTTTCATTGCCTCAAGGCTCTGCCAATGATGAGCGCTGTGAATGCCAGTTTAATCACACCACAAAACAGTAAACCAAGCTTGGTGTGCAGAAAGAGGACACCATTCATACTTTTTTACTTGGTTTCACAGGGCTCAGCTTAAAAACTAATTTAACTTGGACATTTCTCTGCAACATGCACATGGAGAACAGCTGGAGGCTACTATGGGAATCAAAGCATTAATACAACATTAATAAAAAGCAGATATATTGAGTAGATAATGCTAACAGTTTTTCTCTGGTGCAAATAAAAGCTAGGGATCAGCAAACTCACTAAGTAGTTTTCTTCATAAATTTTGGGTAAAATTCAATGAAAATTATTAAATCAATTGGGTAGAAGACTATTAATCACTAAAGCATTCCACTGAAATGAAGGGAAAGAATCAAGTTTAAAGTTCTGATTTCATTAGTAAACGATGGGCTAAAGGAAGAAAGGGAGGCAAAAATAAATAAAAACTGTAACTTATAAATCTGAAATTTTACATTGTATTTTCATTACAAAAACATTTAAATTCCTCTTCCAAGGGGTCTTTAACCAATAGAGTTCCGACTATACACAAACATGATTTAATTCATAAAAATTCAGTGTGCCACAAGTGAATTATAAAAGTTCAGTTTACATTCCTGTGTTTCACTTTTGTTAGAGACACAGTGACCGCATAATAAAATCTAAACTCCCTTAATTAGCACCAAAGGCCCTTAACGATCATCTACATTTCTATTCATATGTCTATATTTCTATTTCCTCCTGAAGTTAAGTTTTTTGTTTTGGAGTGTTTTTGTTTTGGGCTCTTCAGATGTCTTAATGTCATTACCCTATCTCTGCCTAGCATACAAGTACTCATCCTTTAAGATGAAGTGGAAATGGTAGCATCCTGGCAAAGCTTTCCAGCACTCCCCGCGAGCAGAACTGCTTCATCCCCATGATTGAAGGGTCTACACCTGAGCTAAGTATGATATATTATAGCATAATGTGTAAAGGAAAATATGTTCTAGATTCTCTGTTCATAAATTATATTACTTGAAATACACAAATATTAATTCTAGACTTATAGATGAAATACAAGAAAAACTAAAATATACAGTGGAATTCAAATTGCCAATACTGATTTAAGATGCAGGCGAATCACTGCTCACAATGCACATATGGTACTTACTACTATGGTCCAAGTGCTTTTGACTCATAAGAAGATTAAACTGTCCCCAAACTTTCCTTCGTCACAGTGGTAAAGACAAGTTTGCTTCCTACAGCGCATCATAACATCATTTGAACTTTGCCTGAAATAAAAGCCTCCTTCTTTCCCCATTGGTCCATAGCAATTACAGGAGTAATACTTAATAACAAGGAGATCATAACCACGAATTGAGTGAATATGGATAAATGTGTTAGTTATAGGATTTCACCCAGATGATCCAAAATATGTACATAAATTGTGTTTTAGATTGTCACTGAAACGAAAATACAAAATCATAACATCAGCATAGTAAACTCATAAATCTCAAAACATGTTCAAGGTCCCTGGGGCTGTGAGAGCCCCTGATGAGAATATAATGATTAGGATTGGAGAGCTCTGGGTCAAATATTGGTTTACTATTCATTACCTACGTGATCAAATGCTCTTTTTAAGTTTCAGGGCTTTTTGTTTTTTAATTTGTGATATAGAGTTGTTATGTGGAATGTATGAAAAATGCATAGCATAGGATTTGGCACATGGCAAAAAGCTAGTGACATTCATTGTCACATGCACACATGCACATAAACACATTTATCTATCTTATTATATTTTAATACATAAATTTAAATCCTAAATTCCCCATACATTAACCTGCAGAGAATTACAGAATTACGGAAGATGTTCACCTATTTTGCAGGTGGTGGGAAGGGCTAGGTGGGTTTGTGTGTGACTGAACATTCTATGTTTGAATGTTAAGTCAAGCACTGTGTTAGATAAGTAAAATAATAACCACCTTTATAAGTTTTTCATCATATACCAAGCACCTTAATGTTTATCATCACATCATCTCTTTTGTCACCTTATTCAAAACACTTTCATGAGATTTTATTAATTCCACTTTATAGATAATAAAGCCCAAACCCTCAATAAAATTTAGTAATTAGCCCAAATCACAGTTTTACACATCACAGAAATGGTACTCAACTGTAGGGCTCTCTAACTACAAATATCATATACTTTACCAGTCTAATTGTAAGCAAAAAATGATTATTTGGTAACATATCTGAAACCAAATACTGACTAATATGGCTTACATGATACATACACAGTAAGTGAAAGTGGAAAGCTATAGCTTTATAGAGTTGTTACCTTCCATGGCTTCCTCTGTTCTGAAGAAATTTCATCCTTTAGTCTTTTTTTCCAGTTTCCAGAAGAACAGCATATTTTGGCATTCTCATATTGACTCATTTCATTTTTCTCAACTGAACTCTTCAGAAAATAAGCTTCACCCTAAAGCTGGGAGCATTTCTATGCAGGTCTGCCTTTTAAAAATTACACTTTCCCTCCACTTAAAGTGAGTGTAAAAAAATAAGCCTTTAGTTCTTCCATACATTTATCTATTCGTTTACACGGGATGGTAGATGTGAAAGTGTACTGCAAACTATTAGAAACTAAATAAACGTAAGACATTTTAAGTTTTAACTTTATGTGGACAGACCAAAAAAGGAGCCAAAGGCTTCAGGCAGAAAGAGTCAGGAATAATTCTGCATCTTATAAGACATTACCTCGGGGTACCTGGGTGGCTCAGTCAGTTAAGCAGCTGCCTTTGGCTCAAGTCATGATCCCAGCGTTCTGGGATGGAGCCCTACATTGGGCTCCCTGCTCAGTAGGGAGCCTGCTTCTCCCTCTCCTTGTGCCATTCATGTTCTTCCTTGCTCTGCTCTCTCTCAAATAAATAAACAAAAAATCTTTAAAAAGATAAAGATTCTCTCTCTCCTTCTCCCTCTGTCTCTCTCCTGCTTCTGTGCATGCTCTAAATAAATAAATAAATAAATAATCTTTAAACTTTTTAAATAAAATTCATGGAGAACAGAGAAAAAGGAAGCTAAAATAAACAAAAATCAAATAATTATGTTACACTAAGCAAGGAATTGTTAGTTTATCCCAAATGTGTAAGACTTTATATAGGGAAGTGATACAATCAGATTTCCAAAATTTAGGAAAACACACTGAAGGGAAATCATAATTTGGGGGAGAGAGGGACAGTTAGATATCTTTTATAATAATGCAAAAAAGGATCAATTTGACTTTGCCCTGAAGTTACACTGATAACTGAACTAGTAATGAGAACAGACAAGCTAATAATATACTTTATACTAAAGTATAAAGCCTCCCTTAAATCAGGTAAGGATAGCCTGTGCTGACTCTTCCTCTCACAACACATTTTATGCTTTTTTTATTATCGCCAAACTAAATCATGACCACTTCTCTAAACCTATTATTCCTTGCTTTTAGCTCCCTTAGAAAGTCATCTGCAGGGCGCCTGGGTGGCTCAGTGGGTTAAGCCGCTGCCTTCAGCTCAGGTCATGATCTCAGGGTCCTGGGATCGAGTCCCGCATCGGGCTCTCTGCTCAGCGGGGAGCCTGCTTCTCCCTCTCTCTCTGCCTGCCTCTCTTGTGATTTCTCTCTGTCAAATAAATAAATAAAAATAAAATCTTTAAAAAAAAGAAAGTCATCTGCAAAGAACTCTCCTTTTTACATCTCAATTAAAAGATCACATACGAAGTTAATAATTTTTGCTACCACTTTCAAAATAGTTAAATAACTTAAGTGATTTTTTAATTTAGAAACTCATAACTAACACTGAAATGGTTAATACCTAGACCAAAGAGCTAGCAACAACATCTTAACAATGTCTTTTGCGGCCAGTGGGGATAAATATCCCAAGCAAAACAGAAACAAAATAATTCTATCTTAAGAAAAATAAGTGAAGAAAATTTGAGCAGATACATTTCTTCCTGTATATGACAAAGGTCAAGTTCTTCCATTTCATTAGACTTGTATCATCCTCACTGACAAAGACCAACATAAACACTCCAACCAAACACCACCAAATCACCATATAGCTGCCCATTTAGAGCCCTGATTTCCTCATCTTTATCTCCTAGTCTACAATCTCAAATTCTGAGACCTCGAAGTCACACAGATAATAGAAACTGGAGGTTGGAAGGAAGGTTTCTGCAAAAGTGTGACCCATACCCAAGCCAGCCAACTGTCCTGAAGTTTTGTGACCCACGCCTTTCCCCCTGGCTCCATTCTCAATTCTGTTACTCCATTATACCACTCAACATGTTTTTATACATATAAATGACCAGGTAACAGGTGCTAATGAAAACAATATTTTTGCTCTAGTATCCTGAAGAGTTTCACTTGTCTCTGTACCCATGCCAGTATGACACCCCAGAGGATCTTTAACAGAGGCAAAAGGTGGCATTACAACCTTGAAATCAATGGAGAATGGATTCTTGTAAGTTCAAATATGAGCGGATATAGAGAAATCAAGAGGGATAATGTTAAATGTGAAAAATTTTTTTAAAAGATAAAAATCAATTCAAGGGGCGCCTGGGTGGCTCAGTGGGTTAAAGCCTCTGCCTTCCGCTCAGGTCATGATCTCAGGGTCCTGGGATCGAGCCCCGCATCGGGCCTTCTGCTCAGCAGGGAGCCTGCTTCCTCTTCTTTCTCTGCCTGCCCCTCTGCCTACTTGTGATCTCTCTCTCTGTCAAATAAATAAATTAAAATCTTAAAAAAAAAATCAATTCCAAAACTGTTCATTGATAGCCAGTGTTCTAAAGTCTTGCAATCAAAGCAACCTCTGCAAATCAGCATCATCGACACTGAGAGCTGTTAGAAATGTAAAAAGCCCAAACCCTATCCAAACCCACACATCAGAACACCATTTTAACAAACTCCAATATAATTTGTACGCCATTAAAATTTGAGAAGCATGGTTCTAAATTAACCTTACCAAACAAATCACACTATCTAAAATATAATTATTGTGGAGCTTTTCTTGAACAAAGCTGTAAGTGTTGTATGAATCATCAGGGGAACACCTGGAAATAATCCCATCACTACTGAAGGAGTCTCTCATACAGCAGGCTAGAAATGGTAAGAGTGGCAATTTTCACCAAAGGATAACACAATTAATCCAACTTCTGACCTCCATACTCCGAGGAGGTAAAAACATATATTTAAAACATATTATAATCTATAGATTGCATCTGGACCTCACAAGGATATACAAAACAGGAAACAAGAAAATTAAAGTATGCGGTAAACATGAAATCAGAGAGAATTTATACTAAAGACTCTGCCATATTGTAGCAATGACGCTGAGTAAGTCCACTAACTCCACTGAACCTCAATTCTCTCACCTGTAAAACAGGAAAATATCATCCACTTCATACCATTGTTATGATATGAAATAAGATAAAGAATGAAATTGGGGGGAATGATGTTTGTCAGATAAAATACTGAAAGTCCTTTCAAATTTATATTTCAGATATATGACAATGTTTTAGTATAAGTATGCCCTGGTATTTACAACACATTAATACTAAAAAAGTACTCATTGTTTACAAATTTAACTGGTATCTCATATGTGTATTTGCTAAATCTGGCAACCATATACAAATTCAAATTTCAACTAACTGTAAATTTAGACTTTCTTCCCTTTGCTATTGAATTTGCCATCTTTAGCTCATGTTTCCAGAATGCCAGGTAATTGTCTACAGCTGTATTAAGAAAAACTACATTTACCACTTCTCAATGCATGATGGCACAAACCTCAATACTTTTCAGCAGAATAGTCAGGTAGATCAGGACAAGATGTGTTCATACATTTTTTTCTACCAATGAATAATTCAAAATAATAACACTATAACACTATATTTCAGGAGAAGTTAGTTAATGGAGGTCTGGCTACACTGTGCTTGCGTAACCCATTACAAAAAGACTAGGCAATACAGTATTGCTTGAAAGGAAAAAAAAAATAAGGAGATACATTCTTGAAAAATAATGCTGTTTAAGAAAGCCAAAAGAATGACAGGTAGGAACAAAAAATGCAGCTGAAAACAGATCATTCTCCTAGATTTAAAAATTCTTGTCTATGAATCAAACTCCTCGTAAACAGATCAAACAAGGTCAGAAATGCTTTTGGGCCTACAAAATCTTGAACAGTTCAGCAAAAAACAAAAAAGAAAAGAATGAAGCCTTCAATATATAGTTACACCTCTTTTTGTAAAGGTTACCTTACGAGGTCTTAGAGCTTAGTATCAGACAATAATGAAAAAAAAAACCTCTTAAGATATGCAATCAGAGAAATGGCTCACTGACTCATCACTCTAAATAAAAATCTCTCTGCTTTGTTCTAAATGGAAACAAGGACAGAGGAAAATGAGAGAGAACGAGAGAGGAGAAGAGAAAACAAATAAATCTGTCCAAACCAGAAATGCTTAAAAAACAAACACTACGCTTAAGTGTCACTATTAACACAAAACAGGTGGTTAAAACAAACACTTAAGAGTTAAGTATCTTGCCCAAGGTCCCATAATGAAGTTATCCAAATATCCAATCCAATCTTAAACTATTAATACTCTCTTAAGGACCTGCTCAATTGGACTTGGCAAGACCACAATTAAAATGGTGAAATGCTTCTGTACAGAAAAAATTACTGCACTAAATTCCAACCTGAAGCTAAGAAAGACTTTTTTTACACACCACAACCAAAACGATCTTTGCCAATGGAAAAACAAAACCTGTTTTATTTTGTATTCCTTGGAAAATAAACTTATTTAGAAGTGAGTGGCTCAGTGGTTTAAGCCGCTGCCTTCGGCTCAGGTCATGATCTCAGGGTCCTGGGATCGAGTCCCGCATCGGGCTCTCTGCTCCACGAGGAGCCTGCTTCCCTCTCATTCTCTCTCTGCCTGCCTCTCTGCCTACTTGTGATCTCTCTCTGTCAAATAAATAAATAAAAAATCTTAAAAAAAAATAAAAAAAAAAGAAGTGAGCATAGTTTAATGGCATTTATTACTAGAGTAAAAACTACAAAAATGTACCACCTAACAATATGATAATTAGCACAATTTGTAACTCAGAGAATTATGCATACAACAATGACTTCCACAGACAAATTCTTCTGGGGGAGGGTTTTATTTAGAGAGATTTAGATCAAAACATGTCATACAAAAGGCAAAAGTGCTAAAACGTCCCCGTAAAAATATGTCCACTTGATGTTTAAGTTAGAGATCAAAGTTCTCCAAACACAAGCCTTCATGGTATTTTGTTACTAAAGCTGAACTGTGTTCAGACTGTACCAACACTTGGAATTACTTAAGTGGTACCCACACTGCTTTACTAAAGTATGTGGAGAAAACATTCACAGTAGAAAATGGGAAAATCACTGTTTAAATGCAGTATTTGTGCTTGCTACTTTTAGTGCAAACAATGTAGGATTTGTTCTGTAGTAAGTACGGTTTGAAACAGAAGTTCCATAAAAACTTCAACAAAACAAAATAAATAAAACTGAGACTTTGGTAGTAATAAGACAGGTAACCAATAATGTAAACAAAAATGAATTTTTTTACAAGGCTATGAGAAAGCCCAAGTTAAGGAACATGTAAAAGGGAGAAAAGCAGGGGTGTCTGGGTGGCTCAATTGGTTAAGAGTCTACCTTCAGCTCAGGTCAAGATCCCAGGACCCTGGGATCTGCCCTGCATCAGCCAGCCTTCCTGCTCAGCCTACTCAGTGGGGAGTCTCTTCTCCCTCTGTCCCTCTCTCTCTCAAATGAACATGTAAAATCTTTGAAGGAGGAGGAGGAGGAGGAGGAGGAAGAGGACGAAAGAAAGAAAGAAAAGCAAGATAGACTGAAAAATGTCAAGGAGGTGTTAAGAGAGCTAGTAGAAAACAATGTCACATAAATGACAAAAGACAACTTTCTAAAAGAAAAGAGATAATCAATAATATCTAACACCCCAGAAAGGTCAATAGGCCCAAGACAGACAAAGTTACCAAATTTGGCAATGGCCTATCACTGAAGCCATCTTAGCACCGCAGCGAGAAAAGAGTCCAGATTACATTTGGAAAAGAAATACAAGTGTGGAAAGTGGAGGCAGGAAACATAAATGATTTTTTCCAGAAACTGTGCAAGTCAGTAGGAAAAAAAAGGTAAAAATAAGATGCTGTATTGAACTGAGGCCAAGGAAAAGATACTAAGAAGGATTACTTCTGTTTCTTTTTAAGGATGGGGGAAACTAGTATATGCTTTACATTTGTGAAAATCTGTGGAAAGGAAGAGAATAGAAATAAGGAGGAGAACTTCACTTATGGAGCAAGTTTTAAAACTCCGTTTTAAAACTGAGAAGAGGGAAGGAATAAAAGAAGATAGGAAAATTTGGCCTTGGAAAAGAGCTGGAACATGAATTTCACCAAAACAAAAGAAGATGAACATGAGTGAAAACATTAACCCAGGACTATGGATACCCTAAAGCTCTATTTACCAGGCAAAGGATGGGAAGTTACCTGCTAAGAGAAAAGGAAGGGGACAGTTTAAATCTGATGAAGACGCTTCTTCTTCAAAAATTAGATCAGTATAAGTATGAAAGAAGGGCTAATTTTGTTTTTTGGTTTTTTAAGATTTTATTTATTTATTTGACAGGCAGAGATCACAAGTAGGCAGAGAGGCAGAGAGAGAGGAGGAAGCAGGCTCCCCACGGAGCTTTTTTTAGCCTGATGCAGGGCTGGATCCTAGGACGCCGAGATCATGACCTGAGCAGAAAGGCAGATGCTTAACAACTGAGCCAACAAGGTGCCCCCAAACTGCTTTATTCTTAAATAAGTCAAAGGTAAGGGGACTTTTTCAGAAATATCAGCTTAGGTCATCAATTTAAACAATGAGAAGAAATACCAGGGTGTAGAAATGGGAAAGAGAACCTTTTTCCTAAAACGCCTCAACTTCTTATCTATCTATAATAGAAATGTAGCACCTAAAAAGATAAGTGGAGTCTTAAAATATCATTACAGAAGGAATATGTCTCCTTTTCACATTTTCTACAGATACACAACTTTGCCCTGAGATTCTACTTTGCACTTTCTACTAACCGTGGTAAGAATCAGTAAGAACAGTATAGTATTTTAAAGAACCTGAAATATATATCACACCATACTATCATACTATCATATGCTAGATCCAACAGGACTCCATGAAAAGGCAAAAAGGAGTATCATAATAGCTCTACCTATTGAATGTTTACCCTGTACCAGATGCTGTTCTATTTATATGAACTCACTCAGTGTTGACAACTCTTTAAATTAGATAATTATCGCAATTTTACAGATGAAAACACCACAGATAAAAATCTACCTAAGAAGATTCAACCTATCTGGGACTCTATAGCTCATACTCTAATTCTGACTATAGAGTACAGAGAATACATAAAGTCCTGAGGTTGAAATGAGAAGATCTGGCTTCAAATCTAATTCCACCACTTACTAGTTGGTTGACCCTGGAGAAATCACGTTCCCTAATCTTTGTTGCTCATCAGAATGATAATCTGTCCTGTGTAACCCACACACTATCTGTGAGACTCAAAGAAGACAACTGCTTTTATAAACAGTAATTTATATGATGCCATTACTATTAGAAAACAGCAGCCAGGTAAAGTGCATATGGTGTTAACCATATCATTTTTGAAACCACATCAGAAATTCTCATGCCTTCATTTACATTTCCATGCTCACATGCAAAAGAGGTAACTTCTAAAATTCAGGTTTCTGGGGCACCTGGGTGGCTCAGTCAAGTAAGTGTCTGACTTGATTTTGACTCAGGTCATGGTCTCAGGGTTGTTAGATCGAAACCCACTAGGCTCCACACTGGGTGTGGAACCTCCTTGGGATTCTCTCTCTCTCCCTTTGTCCTTCCCCCTCCCTCTTAAAAAAAAAAATTCAGGGGGCGCCTGGCTGGTTCAGCGGGTTAAAGCCTCTGCCTTCAGCTCAGGTCATGATCCCAGGGTCCTGGGATTAAGCCCCACATCAGGCTCTCTGCTCAGCAGGAAGCCTGCTTCCTCCTCTCTCTCTGCCTACTTGTGATCTCTGTCTGTCAAATGAATAAATAAAATATTTTAAAAAATTCAGGCTTCCAACTGTGTAGTGTTTGTTTCTGTTCCTAATAAAGATGGACAAATTACTTAATGGGCTCAGAATTTATACTATTCACCTGAACAGTGGAAATGATAAATCTCTCTAGATACTTGCTGGTGAAGAGCAACTGAAATGAACTATGTAAAGATTCTACTGTAGTGCCTCTGGTACTTATAAATCGAAGTGGCACCGACTGTTTCGATTATCTCTTGTTCTACCATTCAGCAGAATCACAAAACAAAACCAAAATTTCAAGGGTGTAAAGGATTGTGTATATAAAATAATTTTAAGATTCTTCTAAAAATTCACAGACTATAGCAATTTTCCCTCCAACATTCATGCTGCATTTTCTATGGCTTTGATGAAATTTAAATTAAAACATTTTTTCTTCTCATTCCCCTGGTGACTCCTTTCATCTTTATTTCGCTCTCAGTCAAAACCTGCTCAGTCTGAATCTTGCTTTCTGACTACTTTGTCTTTTGAAGCACATAACTTTGAATCCACTCTTTTGGTAAACCTAAAACTTCTGACATTTTATGTACTCCTAACTAGATTTCTAGACATATCTTTCCTGGGGTAAGTGTTATTGTTTCAGTTCCTCATTAAATAAAGCTCAAGACAATGTTAGTATACCATGCTCTTAATCTTTGTTTTAGTACAAGCATACTGACCTTGAAGTGAGACTGAAGAAAACAGCAAATCCAGGAAGGAAATGTGAAAGAGAAAGTTAGGAAGAATTAATAAGGACAATATTCAGGAAATAATGTTATTCATAGACACAGACAAAACATAAAAGCACAGGATTAGAGAAGGTAAGGGCGTAACACAGATTCTGCACAGGCACTAAAAATTAGTAATTTCAGATTTTCAACTCTCAACAGTGTGTTTTCATATTAGATTACACCATTGTACCGTAATATATTTCAAGGAAAATTTTTGTTTAAAATTTACCATTTCTTGAAGCAGGGGGAAGAAACAATTTATTAAACACAAAAGAAAAAATGAGAAGGTCAACACCTCCCCCTTCACATTTAAGTAGTTAACTGTGATTTCACAACTTCAATCATCTTAATTTTATACATACCCACCTTATAACTGACTACTTCTTTATACACCCCCAACTCCATTTCTGGGATCCAACTTATCCACAACAAAAGCAGAAAAACATCAAGAGATTCAATCACTCTGTGGAACACAGAATTCTAAATGATGAGGAAGAACTTGAAATGATCCCAAATGTGAAAACAGTAACTTTTTCCTAATTAGAATCTAATTTTTTTGCTCATTCCAAATCTACCAAAATCTACCTGAAATGGTGCAATCTAAAAGCAATAATGAACAAGACTATACAGCTCTATAAACATCACTCCATTTCTAACAGAGCTCAGCACTTAGAGATGCAAAGTTGCCATGCTCAATATTCCTACATAGCATGAAGCCCTGGTGGTTCATTATTGCTTTTTATAACAACAGGCAGTTTTTCCCTTTTAAAAATTAATCAATTTCACTGAAGTTAGTATTATCCTCCAAATACTTAGACTTCTAGTGCTAGTGCCATCCAGATCATCTTTAGGATCTAAATTTTCCTTTCAGAATCTAAAACAAAAGGTTTATTTCTTGAATGCAAGCACCATTTCAATTTGTACTTTAATGTTTTCTAATGTTTCAGTATTTAAAACCAGGGTTTTTAAAAGTCATTGTGAAAATAATGAAAGGTAAGGATGACAAAATTTATTATTCCAATTCTATAAGATAAAGAGAAATGAAAAACAGAGAATAAAAATGACTTCCTCACAACCACACAATGTGTAAGTGGCAGATCCAGGATAAAAACGTGGGTCTGCTGACATCTCCCTGGGCATATTTTATATGTTCTGTGATGCTTACAGATTCCTAAAGGGAATGTATAAAATGAATGCATGCATCTTTGGCATATTTAACACAGTAGAGAATGCAGACAATGTTCAAATCCAAAAATAGGACAATCTCTAAATGGCTGTTCACAAGTATCTTTTCTATCTTTGTTGGTTATGACACAATAAATCAGAATAATTTTAGATCAACAATGACACTAACTAAAATTTCCTATGGTTGCAAGGCTTTAAATAAGACTTGGGTAAATCCACCAGGAAAAAAATTAAGCTTACTCCTATCAACAGTGAGCAACTTTTTACCTATTTCATTGTTCATGAGTCATAATTCACTTTGACATCAACCTACAGCTCTTGGGAAATTGATATGGAAGAAAAAATATGCATATAGAATAATTCTATAGAATTCTAATGTTTGTCCCTTTATGTAAAAACTTAAGGTAACCACTAAACAAAAATTCCTATAAAGACTGTACTAACAAATTACAAGGTGCTGTGCCCACAAGAAATTTTGGAAAAATGATCTAATAGAATTGACTATGCAAAGCTGTGTGATTTATTCTTCTATTAAATAAAATCAGTGAAATTCATCAAGGAGGAAGAAGGAAGAAACAAGCAGCTTCCTCAGAAAGCAAGCTGAAGCAAGCAGGATCAGATAAAGAACCAGTCATCTTCAGTTATCATATTCTTAGTATATTTCTTTCCTTTTTTTTTCTTTTTTTTTTAAAAAACACGGCCCATTCTCCCTCAAGCAAGAACACACAACCTCTCCAGCAGCAGTCACTTCTCTTTTACTCAAACTACACGAAGACCACATTTTCTGAAACTGAACTTCATGGGTCAAAGATACATAATCATGAATTTAAAAGAAAGGAAATTCTTTAAGGAAATATTTTCCTCATAATTGTATATGAGTTTATGCCAAAGCTATATACAGCTTAACTAAATTTTTAACAGAAGATATCTGAAGACCTTAAGCTGAGTATCAATTTGGCATTTCTTTACCAAAAAAATTTGTAAGTATGAAGATTAAATATGTAGGTTTACATTTTTAGGTTATACTGTACAGATGGCTAAATATACTGTGAAACCAATATGAAGCAATCACAAACATAAAGCCCATTTTCCCAATAAAATGGCCCCAAAAAATTTTAGGTCATCCTATATAAATAAATAAACAGAAGCAGGTAGGATAATAAAAAATCTCATTATTATAGTAAATATATACATTTGGTTAAACACACATTTAAAATGGGGTACATCAGAAAATAAAGTTAATCTGTAAATATTTTCTTCCACTTCCACATTCTCTGAAACACTTTTATTCACTCTCTTTGCATTCATCTTCAATATCAATTCACCAAGGACAGAAGATGTACCACTACTTTATGTATCACTAAGATGAAAAAAAAACTATACTAATTAAACTATGCGGTGCCACTATTTGCACATATATCCCAGATTCAGAGATGTTAAAATGTAAAAATAAAAGTTACAATTGGTATTTCATTGTGACAAAAGAGGTAGGAGGTTATCTATACCTCTATCTAACCTACAGATCAAAAAATAATCCAACAGGATTATTTTAAATTATATAAAAATACTTTATAGATACGAATTTACCTATACTATTACAGAAGGAAAAGTATAGGTACAACTGTAAACACATTACAAACATATAGAAGAAATGAGTAAAAAATAGTATTTGCAGTATCACTAATAAGTGTATAAAAGACTAAAATCTCCATCTGTTTAATTGATGAAAGGTCTGAATATACAAGTAACCGAAAGATAAAAATGGAAGAAATGTGGGATGATTCGACAGTGAAATGAGAAAGGAGCTCTTTTTGTATCAAACTATATACTGATTAGGCCCTCAATAATGTAGAGTCACAGAGCAGAACATGATAGACACTGTAAGAATAACAAATAAAGAAAAGAGAAATTACTATCTCAGGGAAGTCAGTAAAATTGGCTTTCTTTTCCAAAAAGGTAAGAGTTAAAAAGGGTCAGATTCCCAAAAATGAATACAGAAAAAGAAAATTTTAGTCACCGAGAAAAGAATAAGAAAAAACAGGTAAAAAAAAAAAAAGGATTCATCTTCTAATTTTGAGGTCAATTTTTTTTTAACAAAAACAGAGGTAATTCTACTAAGACTATCAAACCAAAAATTTAAACTATCATCCTATAAACTAGTTCACATTTCCCAAAGCATTTTAGGAAATATATGAAAAGTAAAGACAAATCCATTTTCATTATATAAAATTTCAGACACCAGTAATCTTTAAAAGCCAATCAAAACCTCAAAAGGCCAAATCCTTGAGCCATGGTATTTAAGCCTAGCAACTATCTTCCCTAATTTTTCCAAATACCACCAGAAAAATTCTTTCTCTTACATATACATCCATGCAAATAATACCCCAGATTATACCTCACTCCTGACAGGATAGGAAAACAATCCCAATCTTGTTGGTGTTCAAGCTCAGTTCAGTGCATTGATCTTGATGCACAGAAGTACAGATTTATCTCACTTACCAAAATGAGATTAAGTTACTACTTTAGCAGCTGAGACAGCTAATTCAGGGGCTAATTACCTTTAGCCTAAATTTTGAGCAAAGTGAGAACACTTTTGCTTTAAAAAAATAAATCGGGGTGGGGTGGGGGTACAAAATCAACTAAATCTTATGACTAGGTACACTCCACTTTCAAAATAAAGCCAGTTGTTTATAAATCAGTACGTAATTCCCTTGGAAATAATATTATACATGCAGTTTAGGATTTCTTGCTAGCCCACAAAATTTAAGTTTACTCATGATGCAAGAGCCTCAAACTAATAGTTCAAGATGAGGGTCTAAAAAAGATGGTTAGAAAAGAAAATAAAATTAACCATCAAAAAAGTGAAAAAACTAAGTTTCCTCCATTATAAGTCCTTATAGGACTTGCCTAATAATGTGTGTGTATATGTGTGTGTGTGAATGAATAAATAACAAAAAACTTGTCTCCGATTCTTTTGCTTCCTTAGAATATTAGCAGTAGCAGTATCCTGGCTTTCCCTCTCTATTTCAAGTCTCCACACCAGAGTTCCAGGACCTAAAATTAAAAGTCTAGGGTCCAAAATTACCTACTAGTGTTCCAACTAACCTCTCAAGTCATTGTGATTTAACACTGGTCTTAAAAATTAAAAGACCACACTGAAGAGTACAAAGTTCAAGAAGTCCCTTCTCTATGATAATCCTATATCCAGGGGCACGTATTAATTGGGTACACTGAGTATTACTTCTCAGGAGAGCTCAACCAAACCTTAAATTGAAACCTTATCACTGAAATTTCCAGCTACTACACAAGCCATGGAAAGATGCCTCTGCTAACACCGTCACAAAGGAAAAGACAACAGCTGCTCTTTGTTGAAGTCTTAAGTCTTCTGGGGCCAGAAATATCTTTATTGAGTCCAAACTGACAGAAAGGCTAAATCAGACTGGAAAAACTGGCACCTGGTGACAAAGCAACCAACATGCCAGTTGCAAAGTACCTGTCCTCTAAGACAGCATGCCAACACGTGGGAAAAGCCTTTGACCTCAGCAAGATCTTCAAGTGAACAGCTCTGAATCATCCAGATGTCTCCATCTTCCCCTTCTAGAAGGTAAGCTCATTAATGAAAATCTGAACATAGGAGGTTGGGGGAGGGAAAGGAAGGAAAAGACTCTAGATTTCTGGAATTCTTAGGCACAACTCTATTATCACCTACTTACTTATGTGATAGAGGACCAGACATTTAATAATCTCTGTACCTCAGCCTCATTATTTGTATTTGAAAAACTCTCTATATAAAGAACCCTTTCCAAAAACAAATTAAAAAGTCATGATGCAAGAAAGGGCAGCTAAAAAAAGGGGGGGGGGGCAGCGAAAATTAACAAATACAACTATTAAAGTACATTAAAACTTTGGGGGAATCTTTCTAAGAAAAGTAAGATCTACCTGATAAATACCAAAAGGAAGACATGCAAGGCTTGCAGAGTTCCTACAGGAAATTTCCACCCAAAATATGTGCCAGTTTGCTTTCAATGTTTCCACTAAAGGGCAGAAAAAGAATCAACCATTGAATACAAATGAGGTAAGAGTAATGCCTACATTTCAAAGTGAAATAAGGCCATTTCTGCCACAATAAATATTTGTTTTTAAAAGGTCAAAATATATCCCTCTTTAAAACAGTTGCCTGATTGAAGGCAAAAATCTCCCGTATAATGAAGGCCCTTTCAAAAAGTGAAGGGACAAGATCCGTTCCAGGCATTTGGGTGAGGAGATGAAGTAAGAGAAAAGACAAAGAGAGAACTGAAACAAAGGTAAAGAAGTAAAAAGATTAACAAATGAAAAGATATATTGTGCTCATGGGTTGAAAGAATTAATATTGTTAAAATGTCCATGCTATCCAAAGAAATCTATATTCAATGTAATTCCTATCAAAATAACAATGTATTTTGCACAGAACTAGAATAATTCTAAAATTTGTATGAAAACAAAAAAGACCCTCAATGGCAAAAGCAATTCTGAGAAAAAACAACAAAGCTGGAGGTATCACAGGCCCAGATTTTAAACTATACTAAAAAGCTACAGAAATCGAAACAGTATAGCACTGGAACAAAAACAGACACATAGATCAATGAAAGAGGATAAAGAGCCATGAAATAAACCCACACTGACACAGTCAATTAATTTACAACAAAGAAGGCAAGAATATACAATGGGGAAAAGACATTCTCTTCAGTAAATGGTGCTGGGAACACTGAACAGCTACATACAAAAGAATAAAACCAGACTACTTTCTATCCCACATTTAAAAAAAAAAAAAAAAAACTCAAAATGGATAAAAAAAACCTAAAATGGTAAGACCTGAAACCATAAAACTCCTAAAAGAAACCATAAGTAGTAGATACTTAGGCATCAGTTTAGCGATACATTTTTTTGATCTGTCTTCTCTAACAATGGTAACAAAGGCAAAAATGTACTACTGGGACTATATCAAATCAAAGAGCTTTTGCATAGCAAGGGAAACCATCAATAAAATGAAAAAGCATCCTACTGAATGGGAGAAGATATGTGCAAAAGATATATCTGATGAGGGACTAATATCTAGAACACACAAAGAATTCACACAAGTCAACACCAACAACAAAACCGAATTAAAAAAATGCGCAGAGGACGGAATAGACATGTTTGCAAAGAAAACACAAAGATGGCCAACTGATAAATGTTCAATACCATGAATCATCAGGGTAATGCAGATCAAAACCACAGTGAGATATCACATCAGTCAGAATGGCAGTCTCAAAAAAAGACAAGAAATAACCAGTGTTAGTAAAGGTGTGGAGCAAAGGGAACCCTGGTGGGAAAGCAAACTCGTATAGTCACTGTAGAAAACAATATGGAGGTTTTTCAAAAAATTGAAAATAGAAATACTATGAGACCCAGTAATCCACATCTGGGTACTCACCCAAAGAAAATAAAAACACAAATTCCGAAAGATGTATGCACCCCTATGTTTGCTACAGCATTATTCACAAGAATCAAGATATAGAAGCAAGCTAAGTGCCCATCAACACAGATAAAAGAGACGTGGTATATATTTTTTAAAGGAGTATCACTCATTCATAAAAAGTAATAAAATCTTGCCATCAGGGACAACTGGATGGACCTAGATGGTATTATGCCAAGTGAAATAAGTCAAACAGGAAAAGATAAATGCTACAACAACAACCAAAACAAATACCAAAAACAAAACAAACAAAAAAAAGAAACAGACTCATAAATACACAAAACAAAATGGTGGTTGTCAAAGGGGAGGGGGAAGGTGGAATGGGTTAAATAGGTGAAAGGGGAAAAAAGGTACAAACTTCCACCATAAAAGACTTAAGTCACGGGGATGAAAAGTACAGCACAGGGAATACAGTCAATAATATAATAACCTTGAATGGTGACAGATAGTCACTACACTTACTGTGATAAGCATTTCATAATGTATATAAATGTCAAGTCATTATGTCGCTTACCTGAAACTAACATAAAATTGTATGTCAACTCTACTTCAGTTAAAATATATATAACAAAACAAAACAAAAAAACCCAAAATAACTCATAGGTACAGAGAACAGATTAAGTGGTTGCCAGAGGTATGGATTGAGGGGGGATGAAATGGTTCAAGTTTGTCAAAAGGTATAAACTTCCTGGGGATCTAACATATAGCATGGTCACTATAGTTAACAATACTGTAGTATATTTAAAAGTTTTTTCTGAAATGAAAAAAAAAAAAAAAAAAAAAAAAAGTTGCTAAGAGAATAAATCTTAAAAGTTCTCATCACATGAAAAAAAATTTTCTGTAACTGTGTACAGTAGAAGACGTTCACTGTAGTTATTGTGGTGATTATTTTGCAATCTACACAAATACTGAATCATTATGTTGCATACTGAAATTCATATAATGTCATATGCCAATTATACCTCAATAAAAACAATTTCTTTAATTAAAAAACATTTTAAACAATTATTGCAGAAGTCTGACAAGATACTAAATCAGAATTCTATCAAGCTACATTACTCTTCTTTCAATATTTTAAACATTATGCCAAAGATCAGCCTCTCTACAATAAATCTAAATAGAAACTCTACTATGATCACTTTAGAAGCAAAATTCTTAATTACATTCAGGGTTCCTGAGGCTAATCTAAATTGATCTACTTATATAAGGACAGGTAAAGCTCCAGGGTTTATTTATTTTTGGTTTTGTTCTTCCTTAAATTGATTTAGTAACACTATCCAAAATCACCAGGTGATAACTTCTTAAAATGTCAACTTGGTTGGGCTAAAGTGCCCAGACACTTAACTGAACACTAATTTAGATGTTGCTATGAAGGTATTTTGCAGATATAATTAAATTCTCTAATCCCTTTAAGTAAAGGAGATTATCCCAGATAATCAGAGTGGGTATAACTGAATCCTTTGGAAGGCCTCTAAAAGCAAGCTGAGGTTTCCCCAGGAGAGAAAAAAAAAAATTCTGCCTGTGGACTTGGCAGAATTTTTGCCCATGCCCATGAGATTTCTATCCTGCTGATGACCTTTTCTTCCTGTTAGATAGTCCCCCAGATTTCAGACTTGCTTTGACAGTCTCTCACAATCATGCAAGACAACTCCGTGTAATAAATTTCCAGACATTATATATATTATCTCTGGTTGCACTCCCAACTTATACACACCACAGTATAAAATATGAATTCAGAAGTAATACTTCTTATATTTAGTTGGGAAAATATTTTATATGTGCATATTTATATATATATATATGTGCAGATATATAAATATAAATCCTTTTAAAAACTGCAGAGTGGGGGCACCTAGGTGGCTCAGTGAGTTAAGCCTCTGCCTTCGGCTCAGGTCATGATCTCAGGGTCCTGGATCAAGCCACGCATCAGGCTCTCTGCTTGGCGTGGAACCTGCTCCCCCCCCCCGCCGCCTGCCTCTCTGCCTACTTGTGATTTCTCTCTGTGTGTCAAATAAATAAATAAATAATCTAAAAACTGCAGAGTGGTACAACACTGAGTCATCTTCTAACAGGAGCTACTATTGTTCTACAAGGGCAATGTAAGGGACTAACCATTTTTTATCTAGATCACAAAGAATAGGTCTGGGAATTCTTTGTGAGTTCTTTAATCTTGAAGATCCTTATATAAGAAGTACTAGGAAATGTGCAAAGTTTACTAAGAATTTTCTCTAGTTCAATTATTGTAACAGTCTTTCCCTCCCCCCCCCCCCCCATTTAGAAGGCTGCTGAACACCCTAGGGAATGAATTCTACATCCTGAATTATGGTGTGGCACTACCATCACACTAGTAAGGGGACACTACTTAAAGGGCATTCCAGCATTAGACAATGCTGGAATCGTCTAATGACAACCATAATCAAGACGATGACATCATAATCAAGACGACAATCAAAGACGATGACAACGATAATCAACAATACCAGAATCTTACCAGAGAGAACACATACTTTTTCCACAAAACAAGTACCCAAGAATTACAGTTCAGCTTGACACAAACTGGCTGTTCTTTAATTCTGATCAAGCAAAATTCCCAGCAAGCCTCAGCAGTAGCAGGAGCAGCAGGAGCAATTCAGTCTAGTACAGTACTACAGCCTTACATAACACTCACTTTCCCAGGAAGTCCCAAACAAACCCCCCTGACGGTGCAGGGACAGAAACCTGGCGTGGAAGATACAAACTGCGGGAGATTGGCTTTCTGAGAAACAGCATGGCCAAGAGGGGATATACACACAGAGAGACACACAGAGACCAAAACCCCAATGGATTAGGACCATGATAATACAAATTAAAAGAAAGGTGAAGAAATTCAAATGATAAATTATAGGGAGACAGACACCCACACATTAGGAAATAGTGGAATGGCAACACAAGAAGCAAATGGTTAGTAAGAAACATGGCAGCCACACACATGTACCTCAGTACTAAACAGGGGAACAAGAGGCATAATATAAAACTGTCTCTGACTATTATTCAGATTTTAAACTATATAGCTGAGCAACAAATTATAAACCCAGGAGCAAAAACTGAGTTTTAAAAACTTTCCCTATTTTGGTAGCCAAGAAACTTTGTGTCAAATCCTAAAACAAAATTACAATGCTGCCAGAGGCTAAAACTGTGCAGTGCTTTTCAACCTTTTAAGTTATATTCTGTGGAAAGAGAAGATCATTTGCAACTTTCTCAAAATGTAAGAAATACAGTGGTTAATAAAAGTAATTTGTGTGCTTTGGGTATAAAATATAGATTTAATCCTATTTCTTACTGTCTTTCAAGTCACACCCAACTCCAAAAATCAGTATTAGGTCCAAAAATGAATCAAGAAGTTTTTCAAGCAAGCTGCCTGGAATAACTAGCAGTAATTTCAATATAGATTTCTAATACAAGAAAACAAACCAAAAAATGAAACTTGATCAAAGAATTTCTCTTCTGAAATATTAAAATATTTGGTGGGAAGTCACTAATCCATCAAAAGTATTACATTTTAAAACCTGTGCAGCACTGCTGATTTCAGGCCAACACAAAAACAGAGAGGCATGTGTTCATGTGAGTATGTAAGTGTGTGTGTGCTGGGGGACAAACTGCAATGCAAACATGAAAAAGGGCATACAAAAATTCAATAATCTCATCTTAAGACGGGTAATTTTTAATTCTGATCTAAAGATTCTAACCATTCATCTTATCCAGAACCAGAAATAGAGTTAATATCAAAAGTAAGAGAAATCTCGTGAGTATGCAATCAGTATAGTGAATAAAAATTGTGAGGGTTAGACTTTATTGTTTTAATTTCTTGGGAACAGAGTAAGAGAAAACCAGTTCCACAGGGGATTATCAAATCTCCCAGTTACCCAAAAATTTTAAACTTAATAAACAACTATGAAAGTCATTTCATATTTCCCAATCTTCAAGAACATAAAAATAAAATATTCCTAAGAATCAGCTCTAAGAAGCCACATAGGTTAATGACTTCATTCTGTCACTGTTGTCTCTATTTAAAAGAATATAGGTGATTAAGTTCTACCAGAAGAACTACTTCTATGTACTTATAAATTTATGTTAAATACATGCTGTAAAAGAAGAGATCAAAGGGCATTTACTTAATCTTTAGTATAAAACACCCTAATTATGAAAGAAAGAAAGAAAGATTCCAAGAGAGCTGTAGGGCTAGATATGTAAACACAGCTCATTTTGAAGAATTCAAAGTCACAGACCCATAAAAATCATATCCAAGTCGATTAAATTATCCTCAAAATGGCTCTTCTCCTAAATTTAACCTAGGGACTGATGTAACAGCCTGCTTCTCCACAATACAAACTGTGTAAAGTCTAAAAATTCACAGCCAAAAGGAGCATTGGGCTCAATAGAAAAAGTCAAAGCCAATGAAAAAATATTACCTCCCTGAACTTGAGATTCATTTGCTCTGTGGATAATAAAGTAATTAAAAAGCAAGTAGCTACTTGTACTCTCATGATTAGCTAGTAGAAAAGTTTAACTTCTCCACTGATGAATACTTCCTTACTTTCCAATCAATGATGCTGATGCCCACAACTTCTTAATATATCCCCATTTGTTGTTGCCTTTCAAATGTTGCAGCAACGAATTTACAGTGACTCAGAATAAAATTAATAAAAATAGTAATACAACAACCTAAAGTCCAAGAGGCAGATATACCGAACAAGTATGCCCCCAAAAGTATAGTTTTAAAACCATACTTTAACCTTTCTAACATAGTAAATCCACCATTCAGCTTGCCTATCTTTACCTTTCCAACTCTGCGATCTTCTTATCCTTGTCATTCTTCTCATTTTCCACTTCCTTCAAGATTTCCAAGAGGCGGTCAACTTCTGCCTGGGCCTTGCTAGATTCATCTTTATACCTGGCAATCTCTCTCTCCAACTGCTGTATTCGGTCACTCATCTCTGGACTGGCTCTGGCTTCCAGTGTCGCCTCATGTGCCTTCAAAGAAAAGTGTTCAAATTCTATCAGACATATATAGTGGCAGCAGGCAAGCCATGTCCCAAAGGACCATCTGTATTTCAATTTAAATAGAGAATTATCAAATATCTAATAGCTAATCTTCAATTTATGAAGTTTTTCTCTGCTTAAATATTACATAGACAAAATATTAGTAATAACGAGAAATAATTATCATGGATTTCAAATGGATTTGTGTTTAGATGTACTACTGTACATATCTGAATATTAGGCCAAAAATCATCATATGACAAGACATGGTTTTTTATTCAGACAAGCCATTACACTACTATTCATCTGTTATTGATCTCTCCAAGATAATCTTTCCAATCTCCCTCAAAAAGGCATTGCCAGAGATTCACTGTTGATGTTACTATAACCAATGTCAATGCTGAGCTCTAATTCCCACCTGACCCTTACTTCCCTTCCCTTTTCCTATATACTGCTTCCAAGCATGTATGAATCATGCTTATGTATTAATGAAATATTCATATTCATACATGTATGACTACCCTGCTCTGCAGAGAGCCTGCTTCTCCCTCTCCCACTCCCCGTTTGTGTTCCCTCTCTTGCTGTCTGTCAAATAAATAAATAAAATCTTTTAAAAATATATTAAAAGGGTACATATATATTGCTAGGAAATACTTCGGAAAGCACTGAAGCAAAATACCTTAAGTAAAAGAGAAATGTTCCCATAAATTGGGCTAAATGCTTTGTCAAAGCAAAAGCTGTACTTCTAAGACTAAAACCTTTACCAACATCTTTTGTTTCAGGTTTAATCAGTTAGGAAAATCCGGTTACCAACAGCGGCCTTTAAAAATGATTCCACTGGCAGACATGTATTTTAATGTGTCAGCAAAATTCTAACCTAAACTGGTGTGGTTAAAAGCCATAACAGAGTAAAATCTAGAGGAAAGAGAGGCAGCCCTAATAAATGAATGAACTCATTTAAGAATAAAACAAGGCAAAAGCAGCAGAAATGCAAACACTTCCCAAGCCTGGGAGGAAATTTTGATCTTATAGAAACTTTCCCACTTTGTATTCATCCCAATATTCTTTAGAAAAGGAGTCATTTTTTTACAAATCTAGAGTTCCTACTTGAGGAAGGGAGAGAGAAGGTCAAGTGCGTTCATTTTCTACAGAGTAGTAAAAAAACCACTCATACAAAATACAGAAAAAACATCAACCAGGGCTTTATGGCACTACTCTGTCACATCACTTACTGGTCTAAATGGGTGGCTTAATACTATTTCAGGATCTTAAAGGGGGGGAAACTGTCAGTAAGAAAAGAAGAAAAAAACATAGAAGGAAATGGTATGATATAAGAAAAGAACAACAAAGAGAAAGAAAAGTAAAAGATAAAAATATGTAATTTTTAAAAGCTTGCAACAAAAAAATCCTCCAGAAAGAGCTATTACCCCCCCAGAGGAAAAAAAGAATTTAGCACTTTTTACAGTTCTAGTAACTCAGAAGTTCAATTTCAAGGCTTTCCTTAATAATTCTAAGGTTATTATCTCATACTGAAGGCATAAAATATGGAAATACACATACAGGATATAAATTCCTAAGCTAGAAGTATTTCTGTTCCATTTCTATTCTGTTCTATTTTTGTGCTAGTACCGTACTGTTTTGATCACTGTAGCTTTGTAATATAACTTGAAGTCCAGATTGTGATGCCTCCAGCTTTGCTTTTCTGTTTCAAGATTGCTTTGGCTATTTGCAATCTTCCATGATTCTATACAAATTTTAGGACTGTTTGTTCTAGTTCTGTGAAAAATGCTGGTGGTATTTTTTTTAAACATTTTATTCATTTGACAGAGAGAAATCACAACTAGGCAGAGAGGCAGGCAGAGAGAGAGGAGGAAGCAGGCTCCCCGCCGAGCACAGAGCCCGATGAGGGGCTCGATCCCAGGACCCTGGGATCATGACCTAAGCCGAAGGCAGAGGCTTTAACCCACTGAGCCACCCAGGTGCCCCGGTGGTATTTTTTTTTTTTAATATTTTATTTCTTTATTTGAGAGAGAAAGACCACGAAGGTGGGGAGGGACAAAGGGAGAGGAAGAGGCAGACCCTCTCCCTGCTTAGCCAAGAGCCCCCAGTAGGGCTCAATACCATGACCCTGGGATCACGACTTGAGCTGAAAGCAGATGCTTAACCACCTAAGCCACCCAGGTGACCCTGCTGGTGGTATTTTCATAGGCATTGCATTAAATGTATAGATTGCTTTGGGTAGTACAAACGTGCTAACAATAGTTGTTCTTCCAATCTTTAAGTATGGAATGTCTTCCCATTTCTTTGTGTCGTAAGTTCATTCCTAAGGATCTTAACTGTTGTTGGTACAACTACAAATAGGACTGATTCCTTAATTTCTCTTTCTGTGTCTTCATTATTGGTGTATAGAAATACAACAGATTTCTCAATGTTTATTTTGTATCCTTGAGACTTTACTGAATTCATTGATCAGTTCTAGCAGTTTTTTCATGGAGTCTTTCAGGTTTTCTACACAAACTATCACATGATCTGCAGATAGTGAAAGTCTGACTTCTTTCTTACCAATTTGGATGTCTTTTTTTCTTTTTGTTGTCTGATTGCTACAGCTACTACTTCCAGTACTATGTTAAATAACTGCAGTGAGTGTAGACATCTATGTCTTATCCCTGACTGTACGAAGAGGAAAAGCTGTTTTTCCTCACTGAGAATATAAGCTGTAGGATTTTCGTATAAGCCTTTATTACATGAGGTATACTCCCTCTAGATCTACTTTGTAAAGGCTTTTTATTCATGAATGGATGTTATACTTTGTCAAATGCTTTTTCTCCATCTACTCAAATGATCATATGGTTCTTTTCATTTATTAATGTTGTGTATCACATTGATTTGTGAATGCTGAACCACCCCTGCAAACCAGGAATAAATGCTACTTGACTGAGTGAATGATTTTTTTTAATGCACTGTTGTGTGGTTTGCTAGTGTTTTATTAAGAATTTCTGCATCCATATTCATCAGGGATACTGGCCTGTAGTTCTCTTTCTTCATGGAGTCTTTATCTGATTTTGGTATCAGGGTAATGCTGGCCTCATAGAATGAATTTGGAAGTTTTCCTTCCTTCTCTATTTTTTGGAATAGTTTGACAAAAAAAAAAAAAAAAAGAGAGAGAGAGAGAGAGAGAAAGAGAAAGAGAAATAAGTATGGTGGGGATGTACAGAAAAGAGAACTCTTATACACTGTTGGTGGAAATGGAAAACAGTATGAAGCTTCCTCAAAAAGTTAAAAACAGAACTACCATATGAGTAGTACATGTATACAGAGTATACATCCAAAGGAAACAAAATCACTACTGAAAAGATTATCTGTACTCCCATATTCACTGCAGCATTATTTATAGTAGCTAGACAGGAGTCAACCTAAATGTCCACTGATGGATGAATGGGTAAAGAAGTCACGGTACATATACAGAATGGAATACTATTAACCCATTAAAAAAGAAGGAATTCCTTCCATTTCTAACAACATGGATGAAGCTTGAGGGCATTAGGCAAAATGAAGTACGTCAGAGAAAGAGAAATACTATATGCTCTCACTTATATATGTAATCTAAACAACTGAACTCAGACAAATAGAGAACAGATGGTTGGTTACCGGGGCAGGGAGAGGAGTATGTGAAATGGATCAAAGTGGTCAAAGAGTATAAACTTCCAATTATAAAACAGTAAGTTCTCAGGAAGTACTACACAGCATGGTGGCTATGGTTAACAATACTGTTCAATTTGGAAATTGCTGAGAGAGTAAATCTTAAAAGTTCCCACAAACAAAAAATAAAATAGTTTCTATGTAAAAAAACAAACAAAAATAAATAAACCTACAAATAAGCTATAAAACAAAACAAAACAAATGCTAATATAGAAAACAAAGACAACAAAATCCTAGGCCTAATAAGCTCCTAAAGAATTAAAATTGTAGGGACGCCTGAGTGGCTCAGTTGGTTAAGTGTCTGCCTTCAGCTCAGATCATGATCCCAGGGTCCTAGGATCAAGTTCTGCATCAGGTTCCTTGCTCAGCAGGGAGCCTGCTTCTCCCTCTGCCTGCCTCTCCCCCTGCTTGTGCACTCTCTCTCTGAGAAATAAATAAATAAAACCTTGGGGGGAAAAATTAAAGTTGTAGCAAATAAACAAAAACCATCTGATGATATTTGGCTCTCTTTTTTAAGATATATAACTGACATATAACATTAGTTATAGGTGTACACTGTAATGATGATTTGACATGCCTGTGGTGTACTGTGAAATGATCACCACAATGAAATTAACATTACTACAAAGTTAGAAATAATCTCCTTCTTGTGATGAGAACTTTTTTTTTCTTTTAAATTTATTTATTTATTTTTTCAGCGTAACGGTATTCATTGTTTTTGCACAACACCCAGTGCTCCATGCAATACGTGCCCTCCCTATTACCCACCACCTGGTTCCCCCAACCTCCCACCCCCGCCCCTTCAAAACCCTCAGGTTGTCTTTCAGAGTCCATAGTCTCTTATGGTTCGCCTCCCCTTCCAATTTCCCTCAACTTCCTTCTCCTCTCCATCTCCCCATGTCCTCCATGTCATTTGTTATGCTCCACAAATAAGTGAAACCATATGATACTTGACTCTCTCTGCTTGACTTATTTCACTCAGCATAATTGTGATGAGAACTTTTAAGATCTACTTTCTTAGCAACTTTCAAATACACAGTAAAGTATTACTAACTATAATCACCATGCTGTACATTATATCCCAGGGCTTACTTATTTTATAACTGGAAGTTTTTATTTTCTGACCTGCTTCACCCATTTTGCCCACACAACACCACTCCCCCCACCTTCCTGGCAACCCCCAATCTGTTCTCTCTCTCTATACATTCAGGTTATTTTTGATTTTACATTCCACATATAACTGAGATCATATGGTATTTGTCTTTCTCTATGTCACTGCCCTGCTTTTAAAATGTAATAGTGCTAGGGAAAAATTTATCTACTAGAATGAGCTAAAATCTGAAGCACAATATTTAACAATTATTCTGAGTCTTATTACATCTTACTGCTTTATCCTTATCTCAATCTTACATTAGGAAATATACTCTCATTTATTCTAAGACATATTTTAAAGTCAAAGCTTTTTCTCTTCTTTCTTAAAAGGCAATTTCCAATATAAATTAATGAGTTTAGAAACACTCTGATAATTTAAAATACTCAAGTTCATTTGACATCTAGTAGAACTAAAAAAGCTATGTGAGACGTGTACTGAGGGAGCCTGGGTGGCTCAGTCACTTGCACCTCCAACTCTTGATTTCAGCTCAGGTTGTAATCTCAGGGTCCTGGGTCAAGCCCTGCATCAGGCCCCCTGCTCAGTGGGGAATCTGTTTATTTCCCTCTTCCTCCACCCCCCAGGAGCCATACAGATATGCACCCCGCCAATAAATAAATAAATAAATAGCCATGTATGTTAATTCGACCTCTGTGATATAATCTCAAATTCCCTGGGATAGGTAACCTATTGATTTCATAAATATTTATAGTGTTAATTAATAAAACTAAAGTTGATGCCCAGATATAGGCAATAATTGTATTTTTATTTTAGGTTTTAGATATTATTCTATATAGCAAAATTCACATATATACCTTCACGAAACTATAGGCCTGCTCCACATGAAAAACTGCTATAACTTCAGCTCCAAGATGTAAAAAGTCTGTAAGTCATCACTACCATTTTTAAAACAAGAAAAAGTTAAAAAACTGAAAATCAATTACTTTTCTTGGACCTATCAGAGAACTAAGGTCAAAGGGCAAACTACATCTCCAAAATCAAAAGAGTCATAGTTGAGATCTACCCACCTGGAGCAAAGCTGTTGGTAGAAACACTTCAATGGTGACTTTGAGGAATTACTAGAGGCTGAGTGTGGATGAGCATGACAGTGAGCATGACAGTCCTAGAAGCTGCAGTTTTAGGGCAAACTCACCTTATTTTAATGGACTTTACATCCAGAAATCCCACCAGGTTCTCAAAGTGAAGAACTGACAAAAATCCCTTTGGGTTCTGGTAAGGCTGTGGGCAGCAGTAATTGTGAAATATGCCCAAACTAGACTCTGCCCAAATGCAGAGTCTCTAGGCGCAAAGATTTTAACAGAGTTTTTTTTTTTTTTTTAAGATTTTATTTATTTATTTAACAGACAGAGATCACAAGTAGGCAGAGAGGCAGGCAGAGAGAGAGAGAGAGAGCGAGCGAGGGGGAAGCAGGCTTCCTGCTAAGCAGAGAGCCTGATGCGGGGCTTGATCCCAGGACCCTGGGATCATGACCTGAGCTGAAGGCAGAGGCTTTAACCCACTGAGCCACCCAGGCGCCCCAAAGATTTTAACAGAGTTTAATCCCACCTGGCAGATAGGCATTTCTCCCATTCTATCCCCTCTAGCTAAGGGGGAATACCTGTGTGAAGGTCACAGCCAGGGACAGAGGCTCATAAAAGACCAAAGACTTAATCACGAGACTATAGAAAGTTTATCTTCCCCCACATCTTACCACCACACGAATAGGGCTCCAGTATAATAACAAAAGATAACAGCTGAAAGAGCTACAAGATGCAGACTCTTTCCGAAGAGAGAAACCTGAAGTAACAGAGATGAGAATACTAGAGGAATTTGAAGCCTCTGGCACCTACAGCAAACATTAAATATAGCTCAACTCCTAGCCAGATTAAAACGTTACACATAGGCCTATTTACCCACTATCTAATACAACATACCTGTCTTTCAACAAAAAATTATAAGGTGTGCTAAAAGAAAAGACACAGTCTGAAAAGACAGAGCAAACATAAGAACCAGACTCAGATATTTGACACTGATGTTGGAATTAATCAGACACGAAATTTAAAATAACTGATTAACAGTTAAGGTCTCTAATGGGAAAAGTAGGCAATATCAAAAATAGATGGGTAATACAATCAGAGAGCTGGACACTCTAAGAAAGAATCAAAAGGAAATTCTAGGTATAAAAAACACAAGAAAAATTAATGCCTTTCATGGACCCTTTAGTTGACTGGATATGGTTGAAGAAAGAATCAGTAAGCTTAAAGACAGGTCAACAGAAACTTCCCAAAATGGAGGCGCCTGGGTGGTCAGTCAGTTGAGTGTCTGGCCACAGCTCAGGTCATGATCTCAGGGTTCTGGGACTGAGCCCCACACTGGGTTTCCTGCTAAGCAGGGAGTTCACTCACCCCTCCCCTCTGCCCCATCCCCTTCTGCTTGTGCTCTCTCTCAAATAAATAAAGTCTTAAGGAAAGAAAGGAAGGAAGGAAGGAAGGAAGGAAGAAAGAAAGAAAGACTGACATAGGAAGGGAGGGACTTCCCAAAATAAAAAGAGAAAAAAAAAAAAAAAAAGAACAGTACAGAACATTCAGGAACTATGGAGCAATTTCAGAATGTGTAACATACACATAACTGGAATATGAAAAGGAAAAGAAAGGAGAAGAAATATTGTAAGTAATAATGGCTGAGAATTTTCCAAAATTATGGATACACACCAAATCAGGAAGTTCAGAACACGAGGCAGTATAAATACAATATAAATTCTATACATCTATACACAGACGCATCATATTAAAAATGCAGAAAATGAAAGACAAAAAAGCTTAAAAGAAGTCAGAGGGGAAAAAAACACCTTATCTATAGAACAACAATGTTAAGAACTACAGTAAACTTATCATCAGAAATCACTTAAGAAGAAAGCAGAGTGAAACCTTTATAAAGTGTTACACAGAAAAAAACCCCACCAATCTAGAAACCCATGTCCAGTGTTGTTATCTCTCAAAAGTGAACAAGAAATAGAGATTTTCTTAAACAATAAAAACTGAAAAATTCATAGCCAGGAGACCCACCCTGCAAAAATATATTAAAAGAAATTCTTCAGAGGGCACCTGGGTGGCTCAGTCGATTAAGCATCTGACTCTTAATTTTGGCTCAGGTCATGATCTCAGGGTTGTGAGATGGAGCCATGCTCTGGGAATGCAGCCTACTTAAGATTCTCGCTCTCCCTCTGCCCCTCCCCCCCCCAACTCATTCTCTCTCTCAAAAAAAAAAGAAGTTCTCAGGCAGAAATAAATTATATAGGTCAGAAACTCACATATATATATAATAAAAGAGAGTTGGAGAAAGAATAAAGCTAAAACTACATCTTTTTATTATTCTTATTCTTCACCTAAAAGGTAATACTTTCAAGTAATAACAGTAATGTACTGGGTGATTATTGTACATAGATAAATGAAATGAATGATAACAGTGTCATCAAGAAAGGAAGAAAGGAGCTGGGAGTATTCTGTTGTATGTACCTGCATGACATATAAAGTGGGATAACATTTTTTGAAAATGAATTTAGATTAAAAATGTTTACTACATTATTTTTTTGATATGACACCAAAAGCACAGACAACAACAGCAAAAACAGGTAGATTGCATCCAACTAAAAAGCTTCTATACAGCAAAGAAAACTATCAACAAAATGAAAAGGCAACCTACGGAATGGGAGAAAATATTTGTAAACCTTATAGCTGACAGGGGGTTAGTATTCAAAATATGTAAGGAACTCATACAATTTAATAGCACAGACACAAATAATACAAATAATCCCATTAAAATGGGTGAAGGACCTGAACAGATAGATACTCTTCCAAAGAAGACAGACCAGTGGCCAAGAGGTACATGAAAAGTAGTAGCTCAATGTCACTAACCATCAAGGAAATGCAAATCAAAACTACAGTGAGATAACAATTAACATGTGTTAGAATGTCTATCATCAAAAAGACTAGATGGGCGCCTGGGTGGCTCAGTGGGTTAAGCCTCTGCCTTTCGCGCAGGTCACAATCTCAGGGTCCTGGGATCGAGCCCCACATGGGGCTCTCTGCTCTGCAGGGAGCCTGCTTCCCCCACCGCTCTGCCTGCCTCTCTGCCTACTTGTGATTTCTCTCTGTCGAATAAATAAATAAAATTTTTAAAAAAAGACTAGAAATAAGAGTTGGGAAGAGTATGAAGAAAAAGGAACCCTTGTACTCTGTTGGTGCGAATGCAAATTCATACAGCCATTATGAAAACAGTACGACGACACCTCCTCAGAAATTCTTAAATGGAGCTAGTATGTGATCCAGCATCCAAAGGAAATGAAATCACTATCTCAAAGAGATACCTGCACTCTCATGCTCATTGCAGCATTGCTCACAAGAGCCAAATACTGAAAGAATCTAAGTGTCCATCAATAGATGAATGGATAAAGGAAATACAATGTGCATGTTGTATACTGAAATATTATTTAATCATAAAAATAAAGGAAATCCTGCCATTTGTGACAACATGAATGAATATGGAGGGCATTATGCTAAGTGAAATTAAGCTAGACACAGAAAGACAAATACTGCATGATCTCACTTATATGTAGAATCTAAAAAAGTGGAATTTATAGAAGCAAAATAGAATGGTGGTTGTCAGGAGCTGGAGGGTGGAAAAGTGAGGACATGCTGATCAAAGGAAGGGTACAAATTTTCAGTTATAAGATCAATAAACTCCGGGAATTTAACATTTAGGATGGTGACCGTATTTCCTAATACAGTATTGTATACTTGAAATTTGCTAAGAGTATTAAAAAGTTCTCTCAACACAAAAAAATAAAATAGTAATATGTGAGGTAATGAATGTGTTAACTAGTTTGACTGTGGTCATCACAATGTATACACAAATCATCATGTTGTACACCTTAAATATATACAATTTTCAGTTGCTAATTACATCTCAATAAAGTTGGAGGATAAGTCAAAAATGTATATGGCAAACTCTAGGGTAATCACTTGAGAAGATTTAAGAAATATAACTGATATGCTAAAAGGAACAAGAAAATGGAATTATATAAAATGCTCAATTAAAGGACGGGAGAAAAAGCACAAAAGAAATGAAACACACAGAAAACTACAGTTGGGCATTGTGGAAGTAGTATAATAGGAAAACATCAGTAATGAGTTAAAATGAAAAAAACAATAATCCAGAATGAAACAAGGGAAAATATGAAAAGAAAATTGGCCATTAGTAAAACAGATAATAAATCAAAGTAGGGAAAAGCCATCAACCTCCTCTACCCAAAGATAACTTTAGTTTTTCTCATAAGCCTAAATATAAAGTCCAAGATATAAGAGAGTACAGTAACAAAGAGGTTAAAAATAAACAAACAGAAGAAAATATGGGATTGTCACGAACAAGGTAGTTTAGAATATTAATGAATAAAATATCACTTTTGATAGTTACTCCTCTGTTACATAAATTACATATAAGCGCTTCATCTTCGATATTCAGGTATAAAATAAAAAATTACCTCCACCTTTTCAGTGAGGAAAAATAGCCAGCCATCAAATCTGAATTGGTCATAATCAAAATCTGTAATCTCACAAACAGAATTCTCCTACTTATTCACAAATAACTTCAAGATATTAGATTTTCTTTCTTTCTTTTTCTTCACCTAAAAGGTAACACTTTAAAGTAATAACAGCTATGTACTGGGTGATTACTGATTTTAAACATGATTTTATTTTTGACATACCCTACGGGTAAGGCTATCATGTTGAATACACCCAATATATGGAAGGAGAACAAGATTTAAAGTGTCGAGATTAGGCTGCACCCTTTCTCATTAGTCATCAATATTGAGTTGGCCTCAATAGTTGAGGCCAATGAACTGGCCTCAGTTAATGTAACTGCTCAAACTGTAACGTAAACTGCTCACAGAGTTGGTAGCTCAGAGATTAAAAATATGAAAGTGTTTTGAAAACTATAAACTGCCACCATATAAATCTTAGAGGGAAATAAATCAAAGAAATGGAAAACAAATATAAGTCCCACATCCTAATACTTGCCAGCATGGGTGACTATCATTACTAAATTACCTCCTTCCAGGAGGCTTAATGCTAATGGAAGGAATATATCAGAAAATTAAGATTTTTACATTGTCTTATACTTTGTCCATAAAGAGGCTGCATTTTTTAATCTTTCTTTGATCTGTCAATTTTCTAAGATTTTGAGGATTCTCAGTAGTAAAATAAAACAAGACAAGAACAGTAAGAGAACTGATGAAGGTATAAATGATATTTTGAACTATGGGGAATATTACACCATTGGCAAATTATTACACATTGAACACTGCAGAGCTCTCTACTACGTTCTTATTTAAAGCAACGTAAGAAAAGTGGAAAAATTTTCTTTAACCTTTTTCAATTGTGATTCCATTTTCAGACACTCCTCCTTCTTCTGTTCCAAAGCAATCTCCAGTGTCTTAAGCCGTGAGTCCTTTTTCAGTCCTGAGGAAGCCAGTGAAGAAGCATGCTCTTTCAGATCCAAGAGTGAAGCCTGAAAGAAGCAAAACATGTCTAGAATAAATACTCAGTACAAACAAAATGGAAATGTAAATTTTAAAATTTATTATCTTGGTGGCTTGTAGTTGCTCTTTATTACTATATACTGACACTTCCATTTCAAGAACATTCATGAAATATAAAACAATGTCAGCTTCAGCTTTTGAGTCCTAACTAAAGTAAGCTTAATTCCCAAGAAATACCAACTGAACTGTGATTTAAAGAGTTCTATCAATACATATCCATTACCATAAAATAAATGGAAGTAGATCAAGTTTCATGAATGAAACTAGTCATTAGCAGTAGTACTCACTACTAGTTATTGCAGTAGCTAACCTGACTTAAATATAAAATACTTTTCCCTTTTAAAAGGAAAGTTCCATTAGAAACTTAAATTTCCATAAACTGTCTTAAAGATAACTAGAAATAAAATCCAAGAGTGCCCCTAGAGCTCAGGCATTATTACATGATCACAGGCAGTATTTTTTACTACTTGGGTCACATTAACAGGACCTTCCAAAAGCAAGACCAAAATATACTAAGTAACCTAATTGGTCAGCAATTACTTATGATTACTCTGCCAATACTGAGATGCACTTTAAGAGATATTAGAAATACACAGCCCTCTGTTACATAAACTTTCATCTATCACCTTTCTTACCATTAGCACAGCATTTCCATGTGTAACGGCTTCAGTTATTTTAGGATCTATAAAAATGTCATTAACAAGTAAGAAACGAACTCATAACATATTGAAAAAGCTAAAGACTTAGGAAATGAATGATCCAATCTATTATGTCTCTGCAAAGCTTTCCAAAATTCCCCTTAATGTGTTCTGAAAAGCCCTGCTATAAGAATATTAAGAAAAATCTCCCATCAAATACATTTTTTATGCATTATGTAAATGCCAACAACATATACATACAATGCACTAAGCAAACCAAATCATTCTATTTTGGTGATCTTAACCTCTTTTTCTGAGAGGTCGCCTTGCAATAAGCTGACTTTTTCTTTCAAGTCTTTAAGATCTTTTTTGTAGTTATCAATTTCCTCTTGCTTCTCTCGTTCATCTCTGTCCCGCTGTTCCTTTAAGCGTTCAATTGTCCGCTCCTGATGAGAGAACACATCAATACATAAGAAAATTCCTTTCACACTTATATTATATGACCTAATTCAGCTTTCAGCTGATAAAATTTCACATTTTCATGCTTCATTCAAAAGACAGGGATAAGTTGTTAATAACCAACTTTTCAAGTAATTCACCCTTCCTACCTCTCTAGCAATAACAAAGATGTGGCTTTGCTCTTTTGATTCCCCTAGGTTTCTTTTCCTATAATCTCAAATAGTATTAGAAGTCCTTAAAGTAATCTTTTGGAAAAATTCCTTTATTCAATTCCTAATAACAAAAACTTCACACACACACACACACCCCCACCCCCTAATCAGTAACACATTTTTTATATGTAACTCACACATTGCCCACAGACAATGGAAACAACTCACAATTTGCATACTAAAAAAGGAGATTATGATATGTTGAATTTAAAAGGGGGGTGGGGTGGGGGTAGGGCACCTGGGTGGCTCAGTCAATTAAGAGTCTATGGTCAGCTCAGGTAATGATCCCAGGGTCCTGGGATAGAGTCCCACATTGGGCTCCCTGCTCAATGGGGAGACTGCTTGTCCCTCTCCTGTCCCTCCCACCCTCCCCCTGCTTTCTCGGTTCTCTCTCTCTCTCTCAAATAAATAAATAATCTTAAAAAGGGGGGTGGGAAGACAATCCATTAAAACTTCTGTCAACAGATACTCGGTAAGTCTGAAAGTTGAAGCAATTTAAGTATATTTCTGGTTATTATTTCTGACTATATCCAGGGATCAAGCCTTGATCCCTGACATATAGCCTGAAGCATTGTGAGTCCAAAAGGCTTAAGGAACAGTGACCCTATTCCTTTAAAAAAATCAATTACAATGCCCCACCAAGATTCCTTAAACCTCCTTCTAAGACATTAACACCTAACTGGCTGGGCCACTTCTTTATTATGTCAACCATTCCTGAAAAATTAGGTTTGCTCATAACGCAAAATGAAGTAGCTAGGCCAAGACTAGAAAAACAACAAGTATGTTTCTGTAAATAACTAAAATCCCAGATTTTATTAGGTACCAACATGGTACAGTAAAGGAGAACTAATTATATACTGCTTCCTAATGGTCAATGTCTGATATTTCCACATCCCCAAGTTCTAACAGATGAGATAAATAAAAAGTACTTTTCTTTTCGTTCAGAAGACAGTTAAGTGGGAACTTATGGCTTAGTCTTTAGAAATTTCAGCCACTGGGGGCATCTGTGGCACAATTGGTTAAGAGTCTGACTCTTGGTTTCCGCTCTGGTTATGATCTCAGGATGGTGAGATGGAGCCCTACATCAAGCTCCTAGCTCAGTGTAGAGTCGGCTTGAGTTCATTTCTCCCTCTCCCTCTGCCCCTACCCCCTCTCTCTATTAATATTTAATATTTACATTAATAGATATTTAACATCTATTAAAGAAAAGAAGAAAAAAGAGGAAGGAAAGAAGAAGGAAAGGAGAGGGGAAAACTTTCAGCCACTACCCTCCAGTGTGAAATCCATCTTGCCTAGCAACAGATGTTTAAGTTGACAAAAACAAAATGGCTTTTCTATCCCTTTATACTATCTACAACAGCAATAGTACAGAAAACTCTTTTCTCTTTTGCTCTAAGGGATTTCTTCTGCCTTTTAAATCCAAGTCTCATTACTAGAGAAAATTTAACGTTAATGAGAAAGAAGAGCAAATGTGTCTACATTGAGAAAGAAGAGCAAATGTGTCTACAAAGGGTCCAAACCAGTTACTCACTTTCTCTGCAAGAGCCTCCTCCAAAGTTGTCAAGGCAGTGTCGGTGTTGGTAGTGTCAGCCTGCAAGGATTTGACTCGTTCTTTCAAGCTGCTCATTTGCTTTTCCTTATCTCTAAGTTGCTCTTGAAGATTTTCAATCTAAGTGTGGGGGAAAAAATGGAAATTAGAAGAAATACAAATAGTCACAATAAAAATCATTTTACGTTGGAAACAGATCAGGGTAGTCTCTGAATGTGTGTTCCACAGAAATAATTTAATACTAAGGGTATCCAAACTGAATGCAAAATTTAAAAGACAGAATTTAGAGCCAGAACACAGAAAAGACACACATGTAGCTATGGACATATATGCATATATATAAATCTCTCAAAAAATAAGGAAAGTAGCTAGAGAGAAAAGAGCCAACATTTAGAGATGGGATTGAGAGTGGAATGATAGGAAAGACAAGAGAAATGGGATAACTTCAATAATGACACTGTAAATCACTTCACAGTGAATTGAGGATTAGAGCAAGATAGTAAGAGACAAATCAGCTCTCTAAAGAAAAACTGTTCTTAAATGCTAGTGTAAAAATATATTTTTATATCATCTTTTATCTAAACATGAAGTATTTTCAATGAAATTCCTTATTGTAGATATTCATTCCTTCATACCCATCTATATGCATTCATTTACTCAAAGAGGTATTTACCAAATTCCTTATTATATTGCAAGGCACTAGTGGGTACAAAGAAAAATGAATAGACTGAGTTTTATTATAAGATGGTAAAAGAACTCACCATTATGTAGCTGAATCCAAGCTATGGATGGTCCTGTGTGCAATCTAAGGAGCATAAATTTTATTCTAGACAGATGGGAACCATTAGGTATTTTTAAGCAAAGAAATGATCTGGTCAGTTCTGCATTTTAGACAGATAATTCTGATGGTTGTGGAGAAAAAAATTTAAGGGGACTTGTATAGAGACATGGAAAATAATTAGAGTTTATCAATCCCCCAAGAGATACTGAAGATTAAATGAGCTAAGAGAGATGGAAAAAAAGAGGTGGGTTTGAGAAACATTATAGAGACAGGATGTTATCATCCTGTTAAAGGTTAAAGGTTAAAGTTAAAGGTTAAAGGTTAAAATACATATAACGAAAAACACTGAGGAAAAAAACATGAAGGAATTGTAGCAAGATAGTCTTAATAAACTAAAAGAAAATAAGGCAATTACTGTAGATCTCACAAACTTCATTCATTTATTCAACACATACTTGAGCTCTTGCTATGTGCCAGAAACTTTTCTCAGTGTTGAGAATATAGAAGTAATCAAAACAGACAAAAATCCCTATCCTCAAAGAGATAACATCCTAGTACAGCAGACATTAAATGAATGAAATAAACACAGTATGTAAGCTAGAGATAAGTTCTATAGAGAAAAATCAAGCAGGAGATATAAATTAGTCCACTCTTAAACTAATACTAGAGCGAGCTGGTATATTTTACATGGTTTTCAAAAAGCAACATAAATATTATCTCCTTTGAAAAGATCTCCTTGAGAATAAAATGCTCTTTATACTCAATCATACATATATATGTTACATACACATAGACTCTCTCCATTCTTTCATCTATCTCTATGTTTACCACCTTTATCTCTTTTTATCCCATCTACATTATAACACTTATCCCTGACCATATTGTAATTCTGTGATACATGTCTCTACAAATAGACTGGATCCTGCCCCTCATATTTGGCACACACTAGGTGTATACTAAATATCAGTTCATTAATCAGTAAATGAATAATATATAAGCTTAGACTTCTAGAAACTGTATTTAGGCATACACATAAACTCCTGGCAAGAATGGAACAACAAAAGAAGTCTAGATACTAGCTAACAGACACATAAAAAGATGCTCAGTATCACTCATCATCAGGGAACTACAAATCCAAACCACAATGAGATACCACCTTACACCTGTCAGAGTGGCTAAAATTAACAACATAAAAACAGCAGATGTTATCGAGGATGCAGAAAAAGGGAAACCCTCTTACACTGTTCATGGGAATGCAAACTGGTGCAGCCACTCTGGACAACAGTATGAAGGTTCCTCAAAAAGTTAAAAAGAGAACTATCCCCCAAATCCAGCTACTGCACTACTAGGTATTTACCCAAAAGATACAAAAATAGTGATTCGAAGGGGCATACACATTCTGATGTTTATAGCAGCATTAGCTACAATAGCCAAATTATGGAAAGAACCCATATGTCCATCATCTGATGAATGGATAAAGATGATGTGGTGTACATGCGCGCACGCGCACACTGGAATATTACTCAGCCATCAAAAAGAATAAAATCTTGCCATTTGCAATGTTGTGGACAGAGCTAGAGAAATAAATGAGAGGAAAACAAATACCATGTGATTTCACTCATATGTGAAATTTAAGAAATAAAACAGATGGTCATAGGGGAAAGGAAAAAAGAGAAAGAGAAAGGCAAACCATAAAAGAGACTTTTAACTACAGAAAATAAACTAATGGTTAACAGAGGGGAGGTGGGTGGGGGGATGGGCTAAATGGATGATGGGAAATAAGGAGGGCACTTATCATGAGATGAGCACTGCATGTCATATGTAAGTGATAAATTACTAAATCCTACTCCTGAAAATATTACACTATATGTTAACTAACCAGAATTTAATAAAAACGTCAAACAAAACAGAAGTCTAGAAACAACATTCAGATAACTTCCTGCACTAATCAATTTAATATAAGCTCATTAAGGAACTGCCTCATTCTATAGGGAAAGAGAAAAGTCTCTCTCTAGAGTGAATAAGAATTCCACTAGCAGAATAAATAAGCTATGCTAAAGGATATGGTAACTTTAGACTAAGATATCATAAATGCTGTGTAAGGCTTAGATTTTTATTCTTTAACAATGAAATAATCAGGGGCGCCTGGGTGGCTCAGTGGGTTAAAGCCTCTGCCTTCGGCTCAGGTCATGATCCCAGGGTCCTGGGATCGAGCCCTGCATCAGGCTCTCAGCTCAGCGGAGAGCCTGCTTCTTACTCTCTCTGCCTGCTTCTCTGCCTACTTGTGATCTCCGTCTGTCAAATAAATAAATAAAATCTTTCAAAAAAAAAAAACAAACAAACAAACAAAAAAGAAATAATCATACAGGTAAACCACTAAAATGCCTGAAATGGGCTCCAGTCTTTTCAATGCCATTGAAAGTTCAAAAGTGGTGTTTTCAGAGAAAACACCATCACAAAAGAAAATCATTAGTCTTCCTTTAATCAGACACTTTTATTAGAATCTCATGTGGATCAATCATTAGGTAAACTCACAACCAGTGAAGAGAATTTTGCCCCTCAAAAATCTAATACTCCATATACACAGAGAACGTACTGTCCTGGTGTTTACATGTTCAACCAGCTACCCATGTCATTCCAGTTGCTAACATATAAGCCTTATTAAGCAAAGAAAAGATAAAATCACACAGCTAATTAGACTTTCTTGTCAAGAAAGAGCAATACAAGAGCCATTATTTAAAATAAAATTTCAAAGAACCAACCAAGTTTTCCATACAAGAAAAGAGATTTTGTTTTACAAGCCGACCTAATACACAAACAGCCCTTACATGCATCATAAGGAGAACACCCTTCTTCCCCCCAACCATCATCAGCATCTAAGAAAGAAATTAAGATAAACTGCTAACAATACCAATCATATAATTTCTATGTAGTCACACTATTAAAGGAATCCATTCTTCTTTGCAGGCAAAACTTTTCATAAAATACTCAGGTGCAGAAGCTGCTAAACTTGGTAAAATCCCCATTACCAAGTTCTCCCTAAGCCACTTTCTTTTTCAATTACCCAGCTGTCTAAACAGATTGTTAAGTTGGAGCGGAGGAAAAGGATGGCTATTCACGTCTAAAGAGGAGGAATAAACATTCCATAGTGAAAAGAACTGACAAAATGAAGGACAGTGGACAGTAAAATTGCCTCCTTTGGGCAAGCTGCCATCAGCAAGGAAGACCTGAAATAGACACCAATATGTGCAACCATATAAGCACTGAATAAATGCTAAAGATGCTGTGTGTGGTATGTGGGAGGAGGAGTGTGTACAAAACTCTTCTCTTTTAGTTTACCTAGCAACATGATGGATAACATGAGCCCTACTGAGAGCTGCTGTTAAATATCCTCACTGTGGTTGTGATTCAAAATCGTGCTCTCAACTAGTGTTGATGACCTAAAAGCTGATCACCCCAATAGTGTCATATCATGGTATTTCAGTACTTACTATGCAATTTCTATAAAATATACAGCTTCCTATTTCTATACTAAATTCAATCATCCACAGGATCTAAAATAAAAAACTTACAAAAAGCTTTGAATATAATATCCAAGGAAAAAACTGGATCGGTTGCATACATACTTGAATGTGAACAAAAAAATTATTTGGATCATGTTAAATGGGAAAATACTCCTTTAAATATGCTTGGGCTATGGGGTGGGGGGAGTCCTCTCCACTTTGTGGGAACAGAAATCACAAAATCCCTAAAATAACAATATAACAATAATAATGGTTGTGGTGGTGAGGAGGAGGTGGTGATAACTAACATTTAAAAGGAACACTGTATCCTCATGAGGCACCTGGGTGGCTCAGTCTGTTAAGTGTCTGCTTTTAGCTCAGGTCATGATTCCAGGGTCCTAGGACAGAACCCCGATCAGGGTCCCTGCTCAGCAGGGAGTCTACTTCTCCTTCTCACTCAGTCTATCCTGCCCCTCCCCCCAAATAAATAAAGAAAATCTTTAAAAAAAAAATAGTATTCTTTTTAAGTCAGGCATTGTTGTAAGACCTTTATATATAACAACTATTTAAGCATTACCAGAAGACTATGAAATAATTACTAAGTAATCAACCTTCAGAATCCTACTCTTAAATCACTATGCTATAAATGTTGTGATGAAAAGAAAAAAAAACAGAAAAGATAATCATACAAATGACTTAAGCATCTTTACATAAACTATCCCTTATTTTTAAATACTGTTTACTAATAAACACAGTACATTTTACTATGGTCACTTATACTAAAATCATACCCCTTACTGAAAGCAAAGAATGAAGGCTGGAGGTACCAAACCACTGCAAATGCAAAAGTACATCTTCCATGGAAGAAACATATATCCAAACTCAATACACTCAAGCTAGTGGGCAGAGTCAAACACACTTGATAATCAGGATTTCAGTATCAAGGTATTATTAAAACAGCCTGTGTAGCCTGATGTTCAAGGGCTAGAAAGCAGCAGCTAGTTTGGATTAGAAAGCACTTGACAATGAAACAATGGAAAAGATTTTAAAAGATTTTCCTTCTCTTACTTGTTTTATCATATTGAAAATTAATGACTGCTACAGAAAATGACACATTTTATAATCCTATGGGCTTTTTTCCTACTTTCCATAAACCCCATCTGACACAGAAAGAGATCATGAAGTACCTATTAGTGTATAATCAACTTCTGCATGAGTATAATTTTGTAGAGATCAAAGGAACTGGTGCTTATTCTCTATGTCTATGTCCCTGATGATAAATAGGGAGGAGGGGAATCAACCAGGTTTACACATACAGTTTATTACCATACAGCAGAACTAAGAATTCAAGATTTTTTTTAAGTAACTATTTACAGAAAGATGACATTTCCTTCTCTAATCATAGTATAGCTCTGATAACTGGGTTGTTTAAAAAAATAGAAACAACATAATTATTATATTATATAAAGCCTTTTTCTCCTCGTATAATTTTTATTTTACAAAGAGAGAGAAAAATGTATGAAACCAGAGCAAGACTAATGCCAAATGCATGCTACATGTGAATTCATCAAAGCTGCATACCAATTCCATATTGGCACAGATTTTTTTTTACATCTTTTGTTTTGGTTTTTATCAGCCTTGCCAGTTGTCAGGAACTATCATGTTTCAATGTGGGTGATTTATTCCTAGTCAAGTGGAACTGATTACTCTGCCTTTGAGGTTCTAATCACTGAGTAAAGGTAAAAGAGACTTCGTCTAGGATATAGTTCTAAGGACAAGGAATCCCAAAACACTTCCTGCAATCACCTAGCTACTTTAAACATCATTTAAAGAATATTTTTTGATGATGTATCCACAGTTGTTCTAAGCAGTCATCAGCATCAACTTACTATGTGGAGCAAATTACAGAGAGGCTCTGACCTTTACCTACTTTGTTAACGGTACCTTCCAATATCAATGGCAGAAGTACAGTCTGCATGAACTCTCCATAATCAGGGGCAAAAGGGAACTACAGTATTTAATAAAATATAAAAAGGAAAAATTTACTAAGTCCCCTAATTTCTAGGTAACTGTTTATGTACTACCCTATGCTCTGGCAAAAAAAAAAAAAAAACCCAACTAGGCACAATAATAATTTACCAAAATGAGTTCCTGCCCAGACTATTTATATTGGCCTTTAAATGTTATTTGTCCAGGGGCACCAGGGTGGCTCGTTGGTTAAGCATCTGCTTCTGGCTCAGGTCATGATCCTGGGGTTCTGGGATCGAGCCCACATCAGGCTCCCTACTCAGCAAAGAGTCTGCTTCTCCCTCTCCCTCTACTGTTCCCCTTACTTGTATGCTCTCTCTCTCTGTCAAATAAATATATAAAATCTTTTAAAAAGAGAGAGAGAGAGAAAGAAAAAAAGGAAGGAAGGAAGGGAGGGAGGGAGGAAGGGGGGGGGGAATATTACTTGTCCAATCATGTGTTTCCAGTTATGAGATGACATAAGAACAACAAAATCATGAGAAACTCTAACCCAATGTTTTAAACTCAGTCTAGGTTGTGAAAAGCTTTCATACCTATATTGGCAATTACTGTTTATGCTCTTTAATAAGCCCAGCAAGGATTCTGGTTGGTAACCAATTATTTTTTTGGTTGAGTTTCCCTCTCAACTGTGCTATTCTCTTACCATGTAAGTCATGGAGTGGATTACTGTAATGAAAAACTAGCTGGCTATGTCGTCTGGGCAAATTACTTTATCTTTCTAATTACTTTATTATAAAACAGAAGAATAGGGGTGCTTGGGTGGCTCAGTTGGTTAAGCATCTGCCTTCCACTTTGGTCATAATCCCAGGGTCCTAGAGTCCCACAGCGGATTCCCTGCTCAGCGGTGAGTCTGTCTCTCTCTATATCCCTCCCCCCTGCTTCTGCTCTCTCACTCATGCTCTCTCTCAAATAAATAAAATCTTTAAAAAAAGAACAGTAATATTTCTTTCAATTATAAATACAACTGCATTCTTAGGGCGAAGACAAGAACATTTAAAAAGTAATAAAATTCACCAGAGCACCACTATATTTTATCTTAAAAACTATTTAATTTAAACAAAACAAAACTATTTAATTTACTATGCAAAAAGTATATTAAATTAAACAAGTTGTTTAGTTTAAACAATTTAATTTAAACAAGGTGTAGGTAAGACCTTTAGAAAAAGACACTCGGGGGCGCCTGGGTGGCTCAGTGGGTTAAAGCCTCTGCCTTCAGCTCAGGTCATGGTCCCAGGGTCCTGGGATCGAGCCCCGCATCGGGCTCTCTGCTTGGCAGGGAGCCTGCTTCCTCCTCTCTCTCTGCGTGCCTCTCTGCCTAGTTGTGATTTCTCTCTGTCAAAGAAATAAAAAATTAAAAAAAAAAAAAAAAAAAGAAAAAGACACTCGGAGTCCACTGCTCCTGACAGATTTTATAAATTGCTGAGAGGAAAGTAAGTTGTTTGATAAACTTGCTTATGGGACAGATAATGGAACTAGGGACCACTTGCATTAAAATAAATGGGTAATCTGAAGCAAAACCTGGGAGACCAAAGGTCACTATAAGTCAAAGTATGCTTGATAGACAATTCTATAAATATCTCAAAATACCTTTTTATCTGGCAGGCACATACAAAAATTTGCCTGACCTTCTGGTGTTAAAATCAAACAAAGAAGATCTACAAATTCACACTGGCAATCCTTTGGAGGTGGTGACAATGGTGACACTGCACTTAGGAACACAACGTGCATCATCTGTATGAATGATATCCCTTTAAGTTCCACAGTAGCAACGACTATCAAGACAGAACAGTCTTATAGTTAAAGGTTCAGTACATTTAGTACTGTTCATTTAGTTTAGTACCTTTAGTATTTTTAATCAATTAATTAAAACAGATGTACTAGGCTTAGCTTCAAAGAAAAAGCAATCATGATTATTATTGCCTATTAACATCAACCAAGTTGAGAAAAATCAAAGACATAACAACAGGTGCCTAGCTAAGTTACACATGGTCTATCCACTGGATGGAATATTATGCAACCATATACAGTTCATTAACTGAGGATATGGAAACTTGTTTATCATATAGTATTACATGAAAAAGAAAAGTTATCAAAAAGTATGTACGGCATCCTAACAATTTGAAGGAAGGAAAAATTTAGTTTCACATAGAACTTTCCTGGTTAAAGGTTTTCCATCTTTTTCAAATACTTAGAATAGATCTATACATCATTTCAGTAAGAATGACAAAAGCAAGAATTTTCTAAATGCTATCTAAGAAAGGATCTTAGGATTTGTTATAAGTAACATGATTAGTATTATGACAAGAGGAGTTCTTTTATCATATGTACTTAACATGGGAAATCTCTAGGGATTTCTGCAGGACATGTAAGTAACCCTTCATATAACGTATACCTTTCACAGGTTCATGCCGTGGGACCAAACAAATCAAGCCGTTAGAGACTTTGGGGGCTTTCTGCAAAGCTAAAATAAGACTAGGAAACCACTAATGAATTCAAATAAGCCCAGATTTCCAAAAACCATTGAAAATATAAGGCTAAAAGTAATACTGAGATGCCTCACATATTTTGAGTCTAAATTCAAGTTCATCTCACTAAAATTTATTTCAGCCAAGCCTAATTTTATGGCCTAAAGTAAGCTAACTTGTACTACTACTCAATCCTAGTGTGACAAGGCTGGGTTTCCCAGGAAGCAGACCTTGAGACAGATTTTACTATGCAAGAAGTATATTAAAGGGTGCTCTTGGGATCACTACTGGGATCACTACTAGTGGAAAAGGCAGCAGTTGGGGTAGAACAGGATTGTGCAGAGGGAAAAATTCAGCTGCCACCATGTTGCAAAGGATGCAGACAAATCCTTGAGGAGCTCTGAATCAGGATGATCTTTAAGAGCTGTCTCAAGTCAGGGCAATGAATTCAATCCCCTGTATCCTATAGAGATCAATCACTGGATTTCAAAGGAAAGTGGTATGCTCTTATGCAAGGGAGGTCTCTCACCAAGGCAATCTCCACAGGGGCTAACAACTAAGGACTATGTCAACAGCATTTCCAGCATTTGGGCGAATAAATCCTCAACCCCCTGGTGGGGTGGGAGAGAGGTGGTGGTGGTGGAGGCACTCTGTGTCACTCATCATAGTATCCATTATACCCAGCAGCTATACACTTTGTAGTTAAATTACAGTTAACATGAAATTGTTTGTATTTGAACAATGTATCTTGTATTTGAACCACACACATAATTTAATGGCTTTGTAAAACCCAGGGACCCTTCTTCCAAACTTGTTTGTTTCACAGACAGTGAAACAAATCATTTTTGTTTCATTTTTAATCAGAAGTTCACGGATGGCAGGGTGTATGATATCCAAGTCTACATAAATAAGCTATATACATTTTTATATGGAGAGAGCCCACAGTTTTCATCAGATTGTCAAAAGGGTAGGGGAAGTTAAATATCATTCATCAGTGGCATTCTTTTCAAATACCCAGAATGTCGTTTAAAATCAACAGCCACTTCACTGAAAATTGCTCACTTAGCTACTTTATAAAAATACTGTGTTACTAAATTCACTGTGTCTAAAATAAGAGTCTGGCCTGGGTAAGACACAGGGAGAATGGATCCAAACAACAGTCCTTTGTCTATGTATAAAACAGAAACCCAAGGATCTTATCAACTTTAGTATATTTTCCTTGGTAGATTTGGAAGAATTTCTTTTTTTTTTTTAAGACGTTATTGATTCATCTAACAGAGCGAGCACACAGGCACAGGGAACGGCAGAGGGAAAATGAGAAGCAGGCTCCCGCTGAGCAGGGAGCCCAATGCGGGGGGGGGGGGGGGGGGGGGGGCTCAATCTCAGGAACCCGGGGATCATGACCTGAGCTGAAGGCAGATGCTTAACTGACTGAGCCACCCAGGCACTCCTGAATTTTCTAATCCAAAAAAATTCCTCTAGGAAAAAAAGGGTTAGGAGAAAAAAGCAAGTAGGTCTGGCAATTACAGGAAGATGAAACAGATAAAGACAAAATACATGTCTGACATTTGAAGCTATTTTCTGGTTAGGGGGCACATACTGGTGTAGGAAAAAGAAGAACAGCAGAAAAGCTACTCCATCGAAGTCTGATTTAATAACTTCTTCAGGTGGCTAATTATTTCAACTTCGTAACCAGAGTTGACAGGTACCTGGGCATTTATCCAAATGGCCATTCCCACAGGTGAGAATGCAATGCAAGTTAATTCATGTCAAACTAGAAGCAGTTTTTAAGCAGAAGAAAATATTGACAGTGCTTCAAAACTTTGATCAGTATTTTTTTTAATCCTTTGTCCTTTTCCAGATACTTATCTATGTATTTATTACTCTAACAATTTCCTGCTATGAGGTCTCTCAGAACAACCTTTATCACAATAGGGATCTGACCCTTTCATATTTGCTTGCTAATCACCATTTTCAAGTTTAAAATGTGTGCTCAATCAAAGCAGAAATCAGAGCACTCTGAACTAGAGCTTACAAGTTTTGGATTTATTAAAATCCAAGGAAATGATATTTTAATAAGGGTCAAAACTACTTCTCTACTGTATAAGCATTACAATATAAGTCTCTGAATGGTTCTTATTTATATTATACCTTAGCACTTAAAAATAAGGCATTTAGGGGCACCTGGGTGGCTCAGTCATTGCCTTTGGCTCAGGTCATGATCCCAGGGTCCTGGGATTGAGCTCCACATTGGGCTCCCTCAGGGGGAAGCCTGCTTCTCCCTCTCCCATTCCCCCTATTTGTGTTCTCTCTCTGTCTCTCTCTGTGAAATAAATAAAACCTTTAAAAAAAGAAAATAAAAATAAGGTATTTATCCAAAGGCTATGTTCTCTCAGGTATGTTCCTACTGCCAAGATGCTAATGTTGATATAACAAGCTTCCACATTCCTCCAGATGAAAACTGCAAGGCTATGTAAAAGCACTCATCCTTACCCCAGGAATGCAAGGTTGGTTCAACATACAAAAAAACAATCAATCAATATAATGTACCATATTAATAGAATAAAGAACAAAAATCACATGATCATCTCAAAAAATCTAAGAAAAGCCATTTGACAAAGTACACCTTTTCATGATAAGAACACTCAATAAACTAGGAACAAAAGGAAACTTCCTCAACCTGATAAAGGGTATCTATGAAAAATCCACACTTAACATCACACTTAATTGTGAAAAATGAAAGCCTTTCTCCTAAGATAAAGAACAAAATGGTGGCGGGGGGGGGGGCAGTGCCTGGCTAGTAGAGCATGCAAATTTTGGTCTCACTCAGCCCCATGCTGGGTGTACAGGTCTCTTAAAATTAAAATTTAAAAAAAGAAAAAAAACTTTTAGTAAAAGATAAGGATATAGGCTTTCACTACCTCTATTCATCACTGTACTGAACATTTCGGAATAGCAATTAGGGAAGAAAAAATACTAATAAAAGACAGTCACACTGGAAAAGAAGAAGTACAACTATCTCTTTGCAGATGGCATGATCTTATATACAGAATACTTAAAATCTACTCAAACATATTAGAAGCTAATAAACAAGTATAGCAAAGTTGCAAAATACAAAATCAGTATACAAAAAATCAGCTGTATATATCTAATTATAAAAAATTAATAATCTGAAAATGAAATGAAAACAATTCCATTTACAATAACATCAAAAAGAATAAAATATTCAGGAATAAATGTAAAGAAGTTCAAGACTTATCAACTGAAAACTACAAAACACTGATAAAGGAAATTAATGACAACCTAAAGAAGGCGAAAGACACCCCATGTCCATCAACTGAAAAACTTGATATTGTTAATACGGCAATACTCCCCAAATTGATGAACAGGTTCAACACAATCCCTACCAGAATTCTAAATGCCTTTTTTACAGAAATGGACACACTAATCTCAAAATTCATATGGAATTACAAGAGACCCATCCTCCCCTCACAAAAAACCTTGAAAACGAAAAAAGGTAGATAATTTCCCAATATCCAAACGTACAAAAATCTACAGTGATCAAGACAGGGTGGTATTACACATGGAGAGGCATATATATCAATGGACTGGAATTAAGAGTTCAGAAATGAACACACATGTCCATAAGCAACTGAGTTTTAGCAAGAGTCCTATGACCATTCGATGAGAAAAGTTTTGTCTTTTCAACAAATGGTGCTGGGACAACTGGATACCCACATACAAAATAATGAAGTTGACCCCTACCTTACACCAAAAATTAACTTAGAATGGATCAAAGACCTAAATGCAAAAATCTAAAAGTACAAAACTCATAGAAGAAAATGTGAGAGGAAACCTTTGTGGCCTTCAATTAGGCAATGTGTTTATTTGACATGACACCAAAAGCAAAAGCAACAAAGGAAAAAAAAAGATAAATTGGCCCTGATCAGAATTTAAAACTCTTGTGCAGGGGTGCCTGGGTGGCTCAGTGGGTTAAAGCCTCTACATTCAGCTCAGGTTATAATCTCAGGGTCCTGGAATGGCACCCCGCATTGGGCTCTCTGCTTAGCGGAGAGCCCGCTTCCCCCACCTCTCTCTCTGCCTACTTGTGATCTCTGTCAAATAAATAAATAAGGGGCGCCTGGGTGGCTCAGTGGGTTAAGGCCTCTGCCTTTCGCTCGGGTCATGATCCCAGGGTCCTGGGATTGAGCCCCCGCATCGGGCTCTCTGCTTGGCAGGGAGCCTGCTTCCTCCTCTCTCTCTGCCTGCCTCTCTCCCTACTTGTGATCTCTGTCTGTCAAATAAATAAATAAAATCTTAAAAAAAAATAAATAAATAAATAAATAAAATCTAAAAATAAATAAACAAAATGTTGTGCACCAGAGGATGCTATCAAGTAAATGAAAAGATAACCCACAGACTGGGAGAAATATCTGCAAATCCCTTATCTGATATGGGTGGAGTCTCCAATATATAAAGACTTTCCAGAACTCAATCATAAAAAAGACAAATAACTGAAAAATAAACAAAAAACATGAACAGGCATTTCTCCAAAGAAGATATACAAATGGCCAAGTACATGAAAAAATATTCAACATTATCAGTCATTATGATTTCCATAATGAAACCACAAAAGATACCAATGCAATACCCATTAGAATGATTATTTTAAAAAGAAAAATAAGACATGTTGATAGGAATGTCAGAGAGCTGCTTTAGAAACAGTTTGGCAGTTCCTCAGAAAACCATGACATTAACATCAATTCCATTCTTAGATATATACATAAGAGAAATGAAAACATACAAGTTCATACAAAAACTTACACATCAATGTTCACAGAATCATTATTCTTAATAGGCAAAACTATAAAAAACCCAAACGTCCATAAACTGATGAATGGATACACAAAATATTCATCCTAATGGAATATTATTGACATAAAAAGGAATGAGTGAAGAATTACAACGTGAATTAACCTTGAAAGCGTTGTTTAAAAAACAGCGAGATGGGGCGCCTGGGTGGTTCAGTGGGCTAAAGTCTCTCCCTTCGGCTCAGGTAATGATCCCAGGGTCCTGGGATCTAGCCCCACATCAGTCTCTATGCTCCGCGGGGAGCCTGCTTCCTCCTCTCTCTCTGCCTGCCTCTCTGCCTAGTTGTGATTTCTCTCTGTCAAACAAATATTTTAAAAAGAAATAAAAAAAAAAAAACCCAGCCAGACACAAAATGCTACATATTATACAATTAGATTTATATGAAATGTCAGAACAAGCAAATCCATAGAGATAAAAAGTAGATGAGAGGCTGCCAGAGGATAAGGAGTTGTGAGTGCTAACAGGTATGGGATTCTTCTTGAAAATGTTCTGGAATTGAATAGTGGTGATGGTCGTACAAACTTTTAAGTATACACAAAACAATAAGTTCTACAGCTTAAAATGGAAAATTCAATGATAGGTGAATAATAGCTCAATTAGGAAAAAAAAATTTAACCTCTAGTGCTAGCTTAAAAATTCTTAAGCCTAAGATTTATCCTGTTTTCTTCCCCAAATAACACAAAAAAACTTAGCCAAGTTTCTCTCTTCCCTTTTTTTTTTTAAGATTTTATTTATTTTTTGACAGACAGAGATCACAGGAAGGCAGAGAGGCAGGCAGAGAGAGAGAGGAAGGGAAGCAGGCTCTCCACTGAGCAGAGAGCCCGATGCGGGGCTCGATCCCAGGACGCTGGTCATGACCTGAGCCAAAGGCAGAGGCTTTAACCCACTGAGCCACCCAAGTACCGCAAGTTTCTCTCTTCTTTAAAGACTTTCAAATTCTTTTGAATCTATGCACATACTCAGTCCAATTATCTTGTAGATGGCATTCTCTTCCATATGAGAGCACTAATACACAAAGTTTTCATCTAGACAGTTGTGCTTCTTACCTAAGGTGAATCTCTAAAATAAAAGAGCATTAATTCACCTTCTGTTAGTCCAACCTTTGTATCCTTTCTTTACATTTTATTTCTTTGTACTCTTTTTTTTTATATTTTTATACCCTGTGATAATTCCTGAATTGGGTAAAAGAATCACAGGCTGTTCACAATTCTTCTGATTTCAGGTGACTTCTTTTGGGAACAGTGGATGACTGAATAAAGGAATAAGATTCAGAATCTTATTCCTTTATTCAGTATCTTTATTGAACTGGAGCAGGTGTTTTTTTCCAAATATGTCCACCATAGGACCTCCCAACTTACAGGCTCCTCTGCAATTTGGTTTGCCACAGTTCCATTAAGAAGTGAAGTCTGTTTCCTGAACCCCCTGAATCAAGATAAATCCTGTAACTACGACAAACAGAATATAGCAAAAGGAGTCCTCTGCCATTTCTAAACACATTCATAGCATAAACCTTAACTGGTCAGGCACCTTCTGCTTCTAACATTTATGACTGTGGAGTTAGGTGCCACATAAGAAGTGTGACAGCTCTCATCAGGCTGTGGGATATCCAGGACATATGCAGAAGCCCTGAGGCAAAACACACCATGCAGCCATGTAGCCAGAGGCCAAGGAGTACCTAGATGAATGTATGCAAGTGAAAAACCCAGTCTGGCAGTGGATCATCCAACTGCTGACACCCCCCCGCTGTCACCAAACAAATCAGGGACAAACTACCCAAGAGAGCCCTTCCTGAATTCATGACTCACAAATAAGTGAGCATTCAAAAATGGTTGTTTAAGCTACTAAACTTTAGAAACAGTTCATTATGTAGCGGTAGGTTTTTCTCCATCTACTTAAAAGCACTGCTATTGCTATTGTTGCTTTAATCCCTTATAACTGAAGTTTCTTGTTTCTAGATTATCAGATGTAGAGATAAGGGGTGTTGTGTTTGTTTTATTGTTTTTATTTTTTGGAGAGATATGTTCTGGAAGTATAAAGGATGGTGAACAGGAATCTATCATAATTAAGGCAATTTATAAAAAGCTAAACTTTTCTTAGGGAATAACTCATCACTCATTACAAAATGTCACTTGTATAAAACCAACATTATTTAAAAAGTTACCTGTTGACAAACTAGAACTTAAATCAGACTGTCCAAATTCAGCTATCAATCTCCTTAAGGTTTATTTGAAAAGGAGGGGGTGGCGAGAACGAGATAGGGAAGATTATATAAAGCAAAGTAAACCTATACGGAGTATATTACCCAACAAAAATATCATCATCAATCAGACTTTATCTACTACACATTCTGGCTTTTGATAAAACATTTTAAGAATTTAGCTATACATATTCTCCATAAACAAAAAAACTTTAGACTGTATTATATTAAAAAATAAGTAAAAGAATGAAAAAAGAAAATTAAATGCCTAAATACATTAAATTTCCAACTTAATATTTGATTAGAGACTGACTTGCTCTTCTCTTTAACTTCATTAACCTGGGTTGTGACTTAAAAAGTAATAACTTAGAAAACACTGCAATTAATCCTTATTAAAAATAAAATGTAACAATTTTTATATTAATTTTCTGAGTAAAATTACTAAGTACTGTTTTTTTAGTGATAAAACATATTCTCCTTTCCATCTTATGATATGGAAAAAGTGAAGAAAATAACACTATCTTAACCAAGACTCAGAGAAAACAAAAAGGATATTAAAAAAAAGTACTCTTTCTGCCTTCCTACCAAAAACAAAATAACAGAAGAGACTAATAAGAACCAATCTGAGACCAAACTAACAAACCAACTGCAACCTTCTAATTCTATATATCAATCAGCTTTCTGCCACTGTTAAATCTAAACTCTAAATACCCAAATCTAGGAAAGTGGAGAAGTAAGCAAGGCAAAATCAACAGAAGTTACAGACTCATCGAAGGGACTGATGGTAACATCTGCATCAGCAAATTAAACTCCAAGCTACATTATCATTTATAATCAATCAAGCAAGAAGCTGTACAATTTTAACACAGATTTTTGAATGAAGCTAAGATTCAAATGCTCAATTACATTTTCCAGGTCAGTGGTTTATTATAAAGATAAGAAATTTACTGTAACATGAAACTACTTAAAACCATAGGGGAGAACCCTGGGAAGGAGGAGCCCAATGCTAATCCCATTGTAGAGCATGCTTGGCCATCTGCTCTGGTCCCATTTTGTTTTCTGAGCACAGGGTTATCCCAGTGCATACAAATACATACCCTGCCTAGAGAGTCAGGAGATTGTGGGTGGGCAGCAGTGGCCAAAAGAGAGCCATAAATAGTGCAGAGTATGTGACTTAAAATCCAGCCATTATCACGGCGCTACTATTCTCAAAAAAACACTAATTTTTAAAAAAATGCATATCCAATATACCCAAAGTAATATGTTTCCCGGTATTCCTCTTTAAATATTACTTAAACATATAATAATAAATACTTGTAAAAAAATGATTATAGAACTCTGATGTCAGAAAAACAAGAAAAGGATGAAAATAGAGTTAACCTATCCTTCTTCCTTATGGAGTAAGTATGAATCAAGAAACAAAGTAGGTTAAGTGTGTACAGAATTAAGCCATCTCCTCAGGAATACCTTAAGTTCTAACTGAAAGGTTATCTTAATACCCTACTGCAGACAAATTTTCAGTTTTTGAAAGAAAATCTTCAGAGCCAGAGAAAAGAAAAGCTGAATTCTCTTTATTAGTTTCCTAAATAAACTTAATAAAGATGAGCATATTCACTGAAAGGAAAATAAAGATGAGCATATTCACTGAAAACTTCCACATTATACAAGAACTGAGAATAATTTTCCCAGAGACTAAGTAATAAGAGAGTTCATAATAAGAAAGAAAAGGCATTCACAGACAGAGCTCTACCAGAAACTTCTAAGAATTCCTATTACAAAATGTTTAAAAAGCAAAGGCAGAATTCCAAGGCATGACACTGTGGAAAGGAATTCCAAGTTTTCATTCATAGTGCTCTCTTGGCTTGGGATGTCTCAATCCTTCCCATCTACCCAGCAAACGTTCATTCAATTTCAAGACTTAGCTCCTCTCACACAAGTTCAAATTGAAAAATTCTTGCTTTGTACCTCACTGTACACCATGTATATCACCACTTCTTTAACTCCCAGAAATCTAAGACTTTGAGAGCAGAAACCACATCTCATTTGTCTTTGTACTTAGCACAGTGCCTACTATATAGCAGAAGGTACTGAATGGATGAATAAAGGCAGTTTAGGAAGATGGAGAAGCCACAAAACACAGTCTGACTATGCAACTATAAATGTACTCAGTAAGGGAGAAAAAGGAGGAAAAGCAAACAACACTCCAGTGTATATAAATATATACATTGCTTAGAAAGCTAGGAAAATGTGTGGGTAGTTGTCCTGAAAAAGCCAAAAACAGCTGAGTATATCACTGGCTCATAATCCAGGCATCGCTGTAAGGAAGAATTACACAGTGATCTCTACAACTGACTCAAATTTTTAAGACATGTTTATAATGGTCTGAATGAAGAACACTGAGAAATAAGAATTTTTAAAAAGGCTAGAACTGAAAACAAACTGAGCTTATAAGAAAAAAAATTCTACAGACAACAAAAAGAGCTTTGAGAACTATTTCAATAAATAATCAACCTGAAAGAGGTAAAATATGTTACAAAAGCCTTTTTTGGTCTATTCAACTTTTTACCACTTATATGAAAGTACAAAGAATAAGTGAGTAGAAGGCATAAAGTTAAAGATCCTCAAGATTAATTGGCTGAATTAAGCAAAGTAAAATTTAGTAAGAATAAACAATATTAAGGGGCGCCTAGGTGGCTCAGTTGGTTAAGCATGCCTTCAGCTCAGGTCATGATGTCAGGATTCCAGGAACGAAACTGGCATAGGGCTCCCTGATCAGTGAGGAGTCTGCTTGTCCTTCTCTCTCTGCCCCTCCCCCAACTCAGGTGCACGTGCTCTCTCTCTCAAATAAATAAAAATCTTAAAAATATATATATATTAATACCTTATATCCACAGTATGCAACACTCTACAGGTTCCAAGGTACTTTCCTACACATGACATCATTTAACAAAAACCTCCTGATGTAACTATTATATTGTTTATAGTTAAAAAAAACAAACAAACTGGAGGTTAGCCAGTTTCAGTGAGTTGCCCAATATCATACTAGTTAGGGCCAAGAATATTTATAATGTTCTAATCATCTTTCAAAGTTCCAACTGTTAAAGTACAGGAGAAAAATGAGTTGAGACAAATAACTGCAATCAGAAAAATTAATGAGGGCAAATGAGAACATTGGGAGGAATAGAAATATATCATCTAGAAAAATAAGATTTGAGGGCTGTCAAACAGCAAGTTCCCAATATCTAAAAAGTCATCCTGCAGGAGGAGGATTATACTTGTTCAATACGGCCCCACGTTCATCTCAATCAGCAAATACTGTAAGTAGCCAAATGCTGGTTCTAGGAAAGAGGGTCAAACTGTCCAAGTCATCAGTTCATCATAACTGGACATATTTGACCATAAATAAACCCTTTTGCCAGAGAATTTATATGAAAAATTTTAATCAGGCAGTTAAACGTTATCAAGTAAGACCCTACATCTGTATCAGACATTGTTTCAAAATGTGTAAATGAACATCAAGGGAAAGGTGATTCTAATTTTATAACTATAAAATTAGGAATAAATTTAAACTGAAATATATGAAAAGTTCTTTTTCAAAGAAAATACTAATATGCACATATACGGAGGCTTTCATTCTAAACAATTTTTAAATTAATAGTCAAACAGGAAAATATGTAAAAGATATAATAATAAACACCAACATACCATGCAAATTTAACAAAACTTAATCTGCCTCCAATTATTTTAAATTATATTAAATACTATTTAATATATACGTATGTTATGAAGTATAATACACAAACTCATTAACCCATCTTAAGATACTTATATATTCCTCATCTCTCCCTTCCCCTAGAAGAAATGACTTTGCTGAATTTTTAATCAGAAACATTAATTTCCCTTAAAAAAATAGGTTCTATTGAGTGAGTATATCAAATTTATCTACCCAGTCTTCTCTTAATGAACTTTTGTATAATGTTTCCTCAGTTCTGTTTTGTTTTTCTACAGCCAAACAAGGCTACTATGAACATTCCCACACATGCCCTGGAGTTCATCTAAGGTGTCTGTATCAGGGAGGGTATGCTTATGTTTAATTTCATAACTATTTTCCAAAGCAGTTGTATCAATTTAAAAATCCAACAGCACTGTTCAAGAAATCCAGTTGCCATATTTATCAACATTTGATACTGTCACAGACCTCTAATTTTTGCCAACACAGCGTAAAAGGATAGGTATAAAATTGTTTCTTAATCTGGTCTTATTTTACATTCCCCTGATTACATTCAGGGTAAATACTTATCATATTTATTTGTAAGGTATACTTCCTCACATTATATATGTTTCATTAATAGATACATAGGTTATAAAAGTATAAAACCATGTATCCTGATTTAATATATGGGGGCATGCATAAACACCAAAATTAAATGTTCAACTCTGAGACAAATGGAGGACAATACTACCTATCAAGTGAAGATATGCCAAGGAACAAACTATATTTGAAATTTTACTTTTTTTTTTCTTAAAAGAATGTACGTATGGATGTGTTTGTTTGTTTGTTTGACAGAGAAATAGACAGAGAACACAAGTAAGCAGAGCGGCAGACAGAGGGAGAGGGCGAAGCAGGCTCTCCACCAACCAGGGAACTTGACACGGGGCTCGATCCTAGAACCCTGTGATCATGATGTGACAAGAAGGCAGACACTTAACCAACTGAGCCACCCAGGCGCCCCTGAAATTTTACTTCTTAAGCTGAATAATTACCATTATTTATTTTATTATTCTCTATATTCTTCATATTTTTGGAACAATTATAAAATATAAAAAAGACAATATATTAACACATAATCAATAAGCAGGAACTTAGGAAACACAGCACCTATGATTTTTCTTGAAAAATTTTCAAAGGAATTCTAGAGCAACCAATAATTAAATAAAAATTTAAACCTTGGCGTATAAAGCAGGAAGATGGCACCAGAGTAGGAGGACCCTAGTCTCACTTTGTCCCACAAACACAACTAGATAACGATCAAATCATCCTAAATACCCCAGAAATCAACCTGATGACTGACAGAACAAACTCTACAACTAAAGGGAGAGAAGAGGCCACATGGGAGAAGACAGGTAGTACGGAGACATATGTTGAGGGAGACACAGATCTTGGGTACTGCAGAGGGAGGAAGGTGTGGTCAGAGAAAGGTGAGAGAGACAGAAAGGAGCACATGGGAAAGCAAAAGGAGAATAGTTCTCCAAAGTCACTGACTTGTAAAAAGAGAGGAGCTATATTTCATGAGTTCTTCCAAGCAGTGGGGATTAGAGCCTGGAGTTTTAAAGGTCAGTAGTCTTGGCTGGAATAGAGTCTGGAGGGCACTGCACTGCTCCTGGAGAGATGGCAGGCTAACAACCTGAGGGCAGACAGTGCAGAAACAACGATCTGAAGAGCATCTGGGGTACACGGTGGGGAGATCACACTTCCCAGAGCACTTCCCTGAGAGGCAGCATTCACAGAGATACATCTCTGGGAATAATGAAGCTTGACAACACCATTTCCTTCCCCTGCCCCTCAGCATACATACAGAGCTAACTGCGGGAAGTACCATAGCACCCACACTGGCTGCTTAACTTACTTACATTAAGCCCACCCCACTGGGCTCTAGTGGAACTGCCCTTCTCAGTCACACTTGCCTCAGTCCCAGTGCAGCAGGACCCTGTACCAGAAGACCAGGACTAACCCCTATCCATACCATGTCTCCAGACCATAAAGTTTCGCAGGGCCTCAGTTACAGTGGAGATGGTGACAAGTCTCATTTCACAAGCAGACCAGAGCACACCTAGCAAAAAATTGTCACATTCAGGCCAGGGACCAAACACTGACCACAGCAGGCAAGGAAAGCCCCTATAAATGACTAGCCTGAAGGACAGAGCAGCCAGAACACAAAAGCAGAGCACTTGTAGCATACATAGGAAACACTCCTTGATAGGTCTCTTCCTGGGAAATACATGACCTCTTCTTCATAAAGCCATTACTTTCAGGAAGATATATAACTGTCTTTTCTAACACTCAGAAGAAGGCAGAGACTTAGACAAAATGTGAAGACAGAGGAATTTATCCCAAATGAAAGAATAAGATAAGGCCATGGCCAGAGATCTTTGTGAAAGAGACATAAGGAACATACCTGATGAAGAATGTAAAGCACCAATCATAAGGATACTCACTGGCCTTGAAAAAAGAAGACATGAGTAAGATAAAAGAATTAAAAAAGAATCAAAAGAGATAAAGAGTGTAATAAATGAAATTAGAACCATGCTTGATGGAATGACCAGCAGGCTGGAAGAAGCAGAGGAACAAATTAATGACCTAGAAGACAAAGTAATGATAAACAACGAAGCTGAACAAATGAGAGAAAAGAATTATGCCATACAAGAACAGATTTAGGGAACTCAGTGACTTCATCAAACATAATAACATTCACAGAACAGAAGTCCCAAAAGAAGAAGAAGAGAGAAAGGGGGCCAGAATATCTACTTCAAGAAATAATAGCTGAGGGTCATCTGGATGACTCAGTCAGTTTAAAGTCTGCATTTGGCCCAGGTCATGATCTCAGGGTCCTGGGATCGAGCCCCACATCAGGCTCCTTGCTCAGTGGGAAACTTGTTTTTCCCTCTTCCTCTGCCTGCTGCTCCCCGATTGTTAGCGCTCTCGCTCTCTCTCATGTCAAACAAATAAATTAAAATCTTAAAAAGAGAGGAAGGAAGGAAGGAAGGATGACTGGATGGATGGATGGATGGATGGTTGAACACTTCCTTCATCTGGGAAAGGAAACAGACACCCAGCTCCAGGAGGCAAAGAGAACTCCCCTCAAAATCATTAACAGCAGGCTAACACCAAGACATATTATAATTACATCTGTAAAATACAGTGATTAAAAAAAAAAAGTCTTGGGGCACCTGGGTGGCTCAGTGGTTTGAGCCTCTGCCTTCGGCTCAGGTCATGATCTCAGGGTCCTGGGATCGAGCCCCGCGTCGGGCTCTCTGCTCAGTGGGGAGCCTGTTTCTCCCTCTCTCTCTCTGCCTGCCTCTCTGCCTACTTGTGACCTCTCTCTGTCAAATAAATAAATAAAATCTTTAAAAAAAAAAAAAAAAGTCTTAAGGCAGCAAGACAAAAGGAGTCATAACTTCTAAGGGAAAACCCCATAGACTAGCTGGAGATTTCTCAACAGAAACTGAGCAAGCCAGAAGACAGTGACATGATCTATTCAAAGTGCTAAACGGGAAAATTCCGCAGCCAAGAATACTCTATCCAGCAAGGCTATTATTCAGAATAGAAGGAGAAAGAGAGTTTCCCAGGCAAACAAAAACTAAAGGATTTCATGACCACTAAACCAGTCCTGCAAGAAATATTAAAGGGGACTCTTTGGGTGGAAAGGAGAGACCAAAAATGACAGTATAAAGGTAGGAAAAACAAAAGCAGTACAAATGAATACTTCCCTAAAAATCCATCAAGGAACTCACATAAAAAGGATATAAATATAACAACATATACCTAAAACATGGGGAGGAAAAGAAGAAAGAATGTGTTCAAACTTGAATGACAATCAACTTAATACAGACTGATATTTGGGAGTGCCTCTGTGGTTCAGTTGGTTGTGTGTCCAACTCTTATTTCAGCTCAGGTTGTGATCTCAGGGTCGTGCTCAGCAGGGAGTCTGCTTGAGACTCTCTCTCTCCCTGACTCTCTGCCCCTACCCCTCATGCTCATAATCTCTCTCTAAAATAAATAAATAAATCTTTTAAGTCTACACACACACATATATATACTGATATTTGCAGAAGAGGTTATATACAAACCCAATGGTAACCATCAAAAACCACTAATAAACTTGCAAAAAATAAAGAGAAAGAAATCCAAATACATCACTATAGCAAATCAGCAAAACATGAAAAAGACAAGAAAGGATCAGAGGAAATCTAAAGGAACAACCACAAAACAAGTAATAAAATGGCAATAAATACATACCTCTCAATAACTACTCTGAATGTAAATAGATTGTATGTTCCAATCAAAAGAGAGTGTCAGAATGGATTAAAAAAACAACACCCAAAGAGACTCATTTTATTTTACTTTATTTTTTTATTTTTTATATCTATTTTTAGATTTTTAAAAAAATTTATTTATTTGACCAAGAAAGATCACAGGTAGGCAGAGGCAGGCAGTGAGAGAGGGGGAAGCAGGTTCCCTGCTGAGCAGAGAGCCCAATGTGGGGCTCAATCCCAGGACCCTGAGATCATGACCTGAGCCGAAGGCAGAGGCTTAACCCACTGAGCCACCCAGGTACCACTAATTTAGTTTTTTAAAGATTTTATTTATTTATTTTACAGAAAGACAGCAAGAGAGAGAACACAAGCAGGGGAGGTGAGGAAGGGAGAAGCAGGCTCCCTGCTGAGCAGGGAGCCCGATTCGGGGCTCGATTCTAAGACCCTGGGATCATGACCTGAGCTGAAAGCAGACGCTCAACAACTGAGCCATCCAGGCGCCCTGAGATTCTTTTCAGGTCTAAAAACATCCAGATTGAAATTGAAGGGGGGATGGAGAAACAATTACCACACAAATGGGTGTCAAAAGGAAGCTGAAGGGGCGCCTGGGTGGCTCAGTGGGTTAAGCCGCTGCCTTCGGCTCAGGTCATGATCTCAGGGTCCTGGGATCAAGTCCCGCATCGGGCTCTCTGCTCAGCAGTGAGCCTGCTTCCCTCTCTCTCTCTCTGCCTGCCTCTCTGCCTACTTGTGATCTCTCTCTGTCAAATAAATAAATAAAATCTTAAAAAAAAAAAAAAAGGAAGCTGAATACCAATACTTTGTCAGACTTTACAAATACTATACCTAGACTTCAAGGACTGTTAAAAAGAGACAAAGAAGCATACTATATTTATTATATATAAAGGGGACAATTCAAGATATAACTGTAAGAATTTATGTACCCAACATGGGAGCACAGAAATATAAACAACAATTAGTAACGAACATAAAGGAACTAATTGATAGTAACAAAATAATAGGGAATTTTAATGCCCCACTTACATGGACAGCTCATCTTAGCAGAAAATCAATAAGTAGGCATGGCATTGAATGACATACTGGACCAGCTGGACTGATCAGGTCTATTCAGAACATTCCATCCTAAGACAGCAGAACACACATTCTTTTCAAGTGCACATGGAACATTCTCCAGAACAGAACATGTACTGGGTCACAAAATAGGCCTCAATAAATACAAAATGACTGAAGTTATACTATGCACCTTTTCTAACCACAACACTATAAAACAAGAAGTCAACCTCAAGTCTGGAAAGATCACAAAGACATGGAGGTTAAACAACATGCTACTAAATAATGAATGAGTCAACTAAGAAATCAAAGAAGATATTAAAAAGCACATGGAAACAAATGAAAATGAAAACACAATGGTCCAAAACCTCTAGGATGCAGCAAAAACAGTTCTAAGAATAAACTTTATCACAATACAGGCCTATCTCAAGAAGCAAAAGAATCCTCAAATAAACAACCTAAACTTACACCTAAAGGAGCTAGAAAAAGACCAATAAACAAAGCCTCCGGCCAGCAAAAGGAAGAAAATAATAAAGATTAGAGCAGAAATAAAATGATATAGAAACTTAAAAAAAAAAAAGGTCAGTGAAACTAGGAAGAGCTGATTCTTTGAAAAAATTAATAAAATTGATAAACCCCTAGCCAGACTTATCAAAAAGAAAAGAGAAAGGACCCAAATAAATAAAATCACAAATGAGAGAGGAGAAATACAACATCACAAAAATACAAACAATTATACAGGAATATTACTGAAAACTATATGCCAACAAATTGGACAACCTAGAAGAAATGAATAAATTTCAGGATTTTAAACTACCAAAACTGAAACAGGAAGAAACAGGAAACTTGAGCAGACCAACTACCAGCAAAGAAACTGAACCAGTAATCAAAAATCTCCCAACAAACAGAAGTCCAGGACCAGATGGCTTCACAGGGGAATTCTACCAAATATTTAAAGAAGAGTTAATATGTATTCTTCTCAAACTATTCCAAAAAATACCCGCACTTTACCTTCTTCTGAAGAACATTAACCTTCCTCTCTTTCACATCCAGCATGTCCTTGAGGTCATGTATCTCTCCAGCTTGTGTCCCCTTCTCCTCAGCCATATCCTGAATTTGTTTTGTCTTCTTATTCAACATAGTTTCCTTCTCTTCCAAACGCAATCGGAGAGCATCCACCTAAGAATGTGACATTTTTTACAATTGATTAAATGAAAAGAAAGGAATGCAATTCTTCCAAATACTTGTGTATAGTTGCCCAAATGATACTTATATAGTAAACTTTCGTTAGAATCAGATAAAATGCCACTCTAAATATAAGTATAGCTATTTAGAAATTAAATCCTAAACCCTATGAGCACTTTTGTAATAAAAATAAAATTTACATTAGTTAAATATACCATGATACCAGAATAAATAGATCTGAATCAAGAGACAAAATTGAGAACTGTTATAAAGAAATTGAGTTTTGCCACTTCTACTAGAGGCTTTAAACAGATTCCCAGGCCCAGCCACCAGAGTTCTGCTTCAGTGGGTTTGGGGCTCAAGAATTAGTTTTTCTAACAAGTTCCCGGTGATGCTACACTGATTTAGAAAATCTAAAATTAGAAAGAAAACCATAAACATCATCAAGCATGACACTCGCTGTATCACAAAATAGAAACTAGAGGTAGAATATGATGGTTTTGAGACCAACAATCCCATAACGCACGTGACATCATGGAAAGGAAAGCAAATGTCCACTTTCAGGCCCAGAGACTAGTTAGCTAAAGTCTGGTATCAGTAAACGCTATCCTCCAAGTTTAATAACAGCTTTGACTACACAGAACGTTTAAATACTCAGAAATCTAATGAAATCAAGTAAGTCTAAAGACAGTACTTATTTTTAAATCCATTTGAAGCAAATTTCATTAAGCATACTCATACATCAAATTTATTTTGGGTTTTTGTTTTTTGGGGTAGTTTTTTTTTTTTTTTTCACTTTTCCACTGAGGATTTACAATTCAGCAAACAGTTATACAATTGTAACAAAACAGAGAGGTGGATTTCTTTCATCTTAAGACAGTGTTTTCTATAGAAATATAATGTGAGTTATATATAAACCACATATGAAATTTTAAACTTTCTAGGAGCTATATTAAAAAATAAGAAACATACAATTTTAATAATACAACTTATTTAATCTATCTAAAATACTGTCATTTCAAACCTGTAATCTATATTAGAAATAATCAATTAACTATTTTATTTTATATTCTTTGTTTCATACTAAGTCTTAAAAGTCCAATGCATATTCTAATTTTTGTATTTACATCATATCTCAATTTGGATTACTATATTTCAAGTGCGCCGTAGTCACATATGGCTGGTGGCTGTAACACTGAAAGTGCAAATCTAAGATACAAGTATATTTCTATAAAACATCCTTAATCTTGAACTTGTCCTATATTATTTTTCCCGGCTGTCCATAGATCAACCAACCTACAAAGAAAAAACAGGTAACATGGGTAATGACTCACATTTAGAGTACACCAAAACTCTCAGGGAAAATCTAATATTACGTCTAAGCTATAAGGTATCTAAGAACCAATACCGTGTGTATGGTAGGACTTACTGCTAAGTACTATGGAAAATTTTCCTACAAGACTAGTCTCATTTGAGACTCTATAGTTAAATCATTATGTACTTACAAATTATCTTGGACTATGCTGGAAAGGAAAAACATGTAAATAAACCTGGTTTCATTCTGCTAAACTACACTTCTATCAACCATTTCAATACCACTTGTCCCGCCAAACCAGATATTGGGGAAGTAATCTTTGTAAGTTCCATTTATAATTCTTCACCACAAGTTCTACCTTGCCCCCCCTCAATAAATACTCTCCACTTCTGACTTTCCTCTATTCTAATAAATGATATATGGTAACCTTGTTATATTCTGGAAAGGTCCACCTAAAAATTTTCAAACATTTAAATTCTTATTTCTGAAACAACCATTTTCTTTCTTCTATACCTACTAAAACTACTCTTTGTGCATAGCATTACCTCTCATCGATCATGTCTTTTTCATCATTCATCCCTATTCTGGTTTGTCTTTTCTCCCAGCCTGAGCAATCCTTTCCAACACAGTGTCTTATCATCTCCTTTCTATTTTAGTCATACTTATTTTATATATCTTTACTTCTATATTAAATGGTTTTCTTCATTCTACCCTTAGATTTCTGAACCTTTCTGCATATAGTCATGTATATGCTTGCCAACGCTGTATACAGTATATTAAAAATCCTCCCAATTCTGTCTTCAAGCATTGTATCTTCTTCACTTGCATTCTCCCTGTGGAAAATTGCATTTTCCCATGGCAACCTGGGAAACTGAGACTTAGGAAAGATAGTTATAAATAAGCAATAGAGCAGGAATTTAAGATTAACTGGTCTGTCTCCAGATCATACAATCTTAGCGACTAATTATATACTACCCCACTAAGAATTAGACAAAAAAAAAAAGTAACTATGATTTCATATACATATAAAATTCTTAAAAATATACACTAATTACAGTAATAGAAAAGAATACTAATAAATCAAGGGTTGCCTGGGAAGAGGGAGAAGGGGAAAGTAGTGAAGAATATAAGGGAAAAGCAAAAGAAAGGGATTACAAAAAGGCACAAGAAAATATGTGGGGGGCATGTTCATTATTTTAACTGTGGTACTGGAAGAAAATACAGGAAAATACTTTTAGGACACTGAGGCATGTAAGGTTTCATGTTTAAAGAAACAGAAAAGATGTATCGTAAGAAAAATAGTGGTAAATCCAACTCTGTTATAATTTAAAACTTCACATCATACCACCATTTCATGCTGTTTGTTTTATTTTTTTATCTATATTTCATGTGCCTAAAACAGGTCTTAATAGCAATAATATTAAAGAAAATAGATGAATATTTACACTTGCTTTAAAAATGTAAATATTTTATAAACTGACAAAATTAAGATCCAATATTGAACTTCAACTTTTTAAATTTATGACCATTTACAATCCCTCAAAAATATTTAAATACCTAGGTATAAATCTAACAAAACATGTAAAGTATCTATATGCTGACAATTACAACTAATAAAAAAGAACTGTCTAAATGTGCTCTTCCTTATAATAATACCTCATAATACCTTATGAAATATAATGTGTCAAGATAGCCAGACTACTTAAAATTTTCCTCAGGGACATGGAAAAAGAAAAGTAATAAAAGATAAAAGTAATAAAGTAATAATAAATGTTTTGCTGACAAACAGGAGAACTACAATAAATCAAGCCCAGTGAATCCACGAGATATTACCAGTAAAAATGTCCAGTTTGGGTGCCTAAATTCAGCACTAAAGATCTCACAGCAAGAATTAAAATCCAGTGCAAAACAAAGATGAATGATGTGATTTCCACAGAGTTCCCAATAGTCCTTTCTAAAGTACATGATGACAAAAGTCTTTACATTTCCTTGGTTTTTCTTCACCAACCCATTAAAATCAGAAACACTCTACCATGCAAAGAAGCAAAAGGTCCACAAGACAAATGTCACAACTGAATACTGATTCAATTTGGAGAAAAGGACTGCCAACACAGAACAAGGACTTTTGTGGAATATGAAATTCAACAACCAGACTACTTAAGATGCCTAAAGAGCCCACTGACCCTTATCCACTTGGCATTCAGGCACAGCTCAACTGGCCTGTGTGGCTACTAATCCTATTTGACAGTATCAGATTTGGTTCCTGTTAGCTGAATCCATTACAGGGCATCAGTCACGGTTATTCAAGAGGGTGCTTACTGAACCCACTGAGTCTTCTGCACAGTTAAAGAGGTCAAAGTCTTAGCAAAGTATACATGTCAAAAATTTTAAAAATAAATAAATCCTATGCTAAATCATTTGTGCCTAACTTCTACATTCTAATTTGTATTCTGTATACTGTATATCTTAGTTCTAACATATCTACCACATATCCCAATAACCACAACCAAAAAACAAACTAACTCACCTAAAAAACACTTCACACAATATTCCCAAAGTTCATTATTAAATTCTTTTTATAAAGACAAAAAGCCCAGACATTTAAACTTACAGGTAAGTCTTAACTGCCTAATTTCCTTGTCTCTCAGTTCTTCTCTGCATTAATTTCAAAAAATGAAATGCTTTCCATCTGTGGGTAAGGAATCAGAATAGAGCAGGAATACATCCCTAAGCATTTCTAAATGTTTCTCATTCAATAGTACTAAAGTCCCATAGAACAATAACTATAAGACCTCTTGTTGCTGCTTTTTTACCAAGAGTACCTAGATGGCCTAGCTGCATGTTTACATTAGATCCCTCACTCAGTTAAGTGACCCGTAAATGTGCCAGTGCTAACCAGTCATAAATACCTGCATGCCATTTTGAGGGAATGTCAGGTATGAGACCCACAGGAATTGGTGAGTGAAAAAAGCCAAAAATGAAAACTCTTGTTTTCATCTTACATCTTACATCTTCGGTGTAAGAGTAGCTGGGAATTCAGGCTTTCACATAAAAAAAAATCTCATATCACAAATATTAGGTACAGAAATTACTCAAGTCCATACTCTAATTACTAAGTGATCTTTTCTTTACTAGTTATTTAATCCCTACCCTCTTTCTTGGTCTGCTTTTTTTTTGTACAGCACAGAATGTAAATGTGCTGGTCTGGCGATCTAAGATAAAAATAACCACAAAAACCACTCTGCTACTACTAGATTAATTGCTCTGAATTCTACACTGATCTTTCTGGTCAGTAGTGAGCTAAGTTCATAGTACAATTTTGCGTGGGGTCCATATTTTGCAAACCATAAAAAACATATTCAGGAAAGCCCCTCAGAGACTAGCAGGACACACAGTCATCACCCTAATACCATGCCTGGCAGGAGGAATAAGACCTTGTTTATTCAATTCAAATGCATGGAAGAACAGCATCCACCTAGCTTGCCAAGAGTCAAGGTCTGTGGCAAGCAGGTTATGCCAACTTCAACAAAAACAGAAGGTTTTTCTCTATAAGATTTTTCTACCAACGGACACGAGCAGAAAAATGGCTACCATGCTCTTTTGGTCTCTCACTTCTGATCACAAAACTATTATTTATCTTAAGTTATCTTAATCTTTCATTTTACATCAATAAATACATCTATCTAAATATACATGAGCACTCAGAATTGCATGGATACAATGGCTTATTTCCTATAACTCCTAACTTGGCTTTGCCAGTATGTTTCACTTCTCTTTAACTCTCTGACCCCAGTGGATCAGTTTTCTTCACTGGATCCTCTATCATTTTCCTCTCCTCACATCTTACTTTATACAACTTCCTCTGGAGAAACCAATTCAATCCTAGGCTTTAACCACCACCTCCATAATAACAACTTCCTCATCTTTATTCCCAACCCCAACAGTACAAAAACCCTGAGGTTCTAACAAAATAATCTTCCTAATCCAGATCTCCCACTGAATATTTAGTTTAGAATAAGATTTTTAAAGAACCTTTTCTTTTAAAGAACCTTTAAATATCACCTAATGTGGTCCAACATAAATGTAAGTTAAATCTTTTGGTATTTATTATATTACTTTCTGCATTTTTTTCCTGTATTTGGCAGTATTTCATAAACTTTTAAAAAATTAATAATCTAATTTTATTTTTTTTTGCATTTAGTATATACTTTTTTTTTACTTTTTTAAATTTATTTATTTTTTTCAGCGTAACAGTATTCATTGTTTTTGCACAACACCCAGTGCTCCATGCAAAACGTGCCCTCCCTATTACCCACCACCTGTTCCCCCAACCTCCCACCCCTGACCCTTCAAAACCCTCAGGTTGTCCATCAACCGATGAATGGATAAAGAAGATGTGGTATATATACACAATGGAATACTATGCAGCCATCAAAAGAAATGAAATCTTGCCATTTGCGACGACGTGGATGGAACTAGAGGGTATCATGCTTAGTGAAATAAGTCAATCGGAGAAAGACAACTATCATATGATCTCCCTGATATGAGGACATGGAGAAGCAACATGGGGGGTTAGGGGGATAGGAGAAGAATAAATGAAACAAGATGGGATTGGGAGGGAGACAAACCATAAATGACTCTTAATCTCACAAAACAAACTGGGGGTTGCTGGGGGGAGGTGGGGTTGGGAGAGGGGGAGGGGGTTATGGACATTGGGGAGGGTATGTGCTATCGTGAGTGCTGTGAAGTGTGTAAACCTGGCGATTCACAGACCTGTACCCCTGGGGATAAAAATACATTATATGTTTATAATTTTATTTATTTTTTTAAAGGTTTCATTTATTTATTTGATAGAGAGACACAGCAAGAAAGGGACAAAGGAAGCACGGGAAGCAGGGAGAGCCTGCTTCTCCCTGCAGAGCAGAGAGCCCAATGCAGGGTTCTATCCCAGGACTCTGGAATCATGACCTGAGCCAGAGGCAGATGCTTAACAACTGAGCCACCAGGTGCCCCTAAACTCCTCATTTTAAAGGTGATGAAATCAAAGCCCAAACTAAGTGATTTGCCCAAGATCACTAAGTATAATTTCCTATCACCATATTTCTCATTGTTCTCATCTAGAAAAGAGGCTGAATGAAGAGCACTGGGCCATGGGATTGACAACAAACACAAGTAAACCTTTTTAAAAGTCTATATTGACAAACTGCATTGAGCTCAGTTTGAAGCTTCCTACCTGACAAAAAGTTGAAGAGTTCAGAAAAACATCAAAAAAGAACCAGGGTTATAGATGTGCTAGTACACGGTACACAGCACAGTTTATCAGTACTTTGCACACCAAAAAAAAAAAAAAAAAAAAAAGAGGCTATAAATTTAGACTTAAAAACCAATGTCAATATTATCTCCACCCACTTTACCCTGAAAATTCATAATCTTCATAAAAATCATGTTGATTCATAAATAATCAAGTTGTCTTAAAGACAACATAACAATGGTACAATGTATACAGTAACAAGGTGTATTCAGCTATGTAGTCACAGTAGAAACGTTACATTGATCTCTGCAAATCCGATAAAGCAAGTCAGCCAGTCAACATAGTTCTTCTACCCCGACCCCTCTAAGCCAACAACTATGTAACACTTCCTTATTCAACCTTATAGCCCTCTCTGTGTGGAACCCTTAGAATCACAGAAAGAGACAATTTCCTCCTTTAAAGGTCACCTGATTCAATCTTTCATCTAAATCCCAGGTCTCTATATCCCCTTTAAACAGGCTTCTCTAGTATTTGAAAACCTCTAATAAAACACAGGTACACAGTTCTTCTCCAGAGGCTGCCCATGCTCTGCTTTTACCAGGCATAAAAGCAATCTCTGATCTCGAAGTTTAAAAAAATATTTTTCCGTAATTTTATCGACTGGCCCAAGTTCAACCCCTTGAGCTAGATGTTCTTCCACATAACAGCCATTCAGATACATGCATTTATCATGTACTCCCAAAAGTATTTCTTTTCCAAGATACCCTTCAATTATTCCTTAATATGCCATGGTTTCAGACTCTTTGCGTCTAAACATGCTTAAATATACCAACACCCTTTAAATCATTATATGCAGAATTCAATATGTTATGGCTGATTACCTCACCCTTACTTCTAGACACTTACAAAACAACTGAAGATTGCATATGTTTTTTTGTTTTTGAGGGGGTTTTCTGGCAGCCACTATACAGGTACTGAAGAATTACTGAAGTAGACTATTTTGCTTTTGTCAGATTTTGTGTTTGGTTGGGGGTTTTTTGTTTACTGGCTAGTTTTTGTTTGTTTGTTTTTTAATTTATTTAACTATTTATCTGAAAGAGAGGATGACATACACAGTAATGGGGGAGGGGCAAGGGGAAGAGGGAGACAAGGAGACTTCCTACAGAGAGGAAGCCCACCTCCCAGCTTGATCCCAGGACCCTGAGATCATGACCTCAACCAACTGAGCTACCCAGGCACCCCTACTGACTAGCTTCTTTTGGAGAAAGGGAGGGAGAGAACCCTGAAGGTTTTTACAGTTATCCTATTAAATTTTTTATCCTGCTTGGTTTAGCCCATTACTCTGCTCTTTAAAGATCTTTTGGAATGCTAAATTTCTTATCTAACATGCACATAACCCACCCCATATTTTTTCCATCCAATTCATTAATAAAAATATTTAACGGGACACCTGGGTGGCTCAGTGGGTTAAAGCCTCTGCCTTTGGCTCAGGTCATGATCTCAGGGTCCTGGGATCAGCCCCGCATCAGGCTCTCTGCTCAGCAGGGAGCCTGCTTCCTCCTCTCTCTCTCTGCCTGCCTCTCTGCCTACTTGTCATATCTGTCTGTCAAATAAATAAATAAAATCTTAAAAAAAAAAAACCAATGAGGAGGAGTCAAGTTTAGAGAGATACATGATACCACCAGAAACTTTTACATAGGTTACCATACATCATTAAATACCATAACTGAGGAAAAGTCATTTTATAGTTATGAAGAAACCTATAGTTATGAAGAAACCTAATTATCACCTTAACTAGCTTACATTTCTCCATCTTACTTACACTGCCTTGCCAGTGCCTTGAAGAGGTATAGGTCTACTATATCTCTCATAAATTCCTGATCTTCCAAACTAGAAATACTACCAAAGAATAATATAAAATTAGCCTTAGATGACCTAGTTTTAATGCTGACTTTTAGCGATCACCATTTCCAATTCAAGGCCCTCCAATAATTCTACTGTAAAATAGCACTTAGGAAAAAGATTAGGTGCACAGATGTGGGAATCCTCTTTGCTCTCCTGTTTGAAAAGCAAAGTGACATTTGCTCAAAGCCATCTCAAAAACTGCTCTCATCTTCATGATTCCTAAATGATCAATAACAGATTAGTAATTTTATTTTCATCTGGACCTAACCAAAAAACAAAACATTTTACAGCAGACTTCAGAGATTAAGGAAACTTAAAATGTAGACTCTAATTCAAGAGGTCTAAAGTATGACTCAAGATTTTGTTTCCACATTTAATGCAAACCCTATCAAAATACCACCAGCATTTTTTCACAAAGTCAGAACCATCATAAAATTTGTATGAAATCACAATAGAACCTAAGTAGCCAAAGCAATCCTGAAAAAGAAAAACAAAACTAAAGGCACCACAATTTCAGATTTCAAGCTAATGTTACAAAGCTGTAATTATCAAGACAGTATGGTCATGGCACAAAAACACACACAGATCAATGAAGAGAATAGAAAATCCAGAAATGGACTTACAACATACGGTCAACTAAATGACAAAGCAGTAAAGAATATCCGATGGAAAAAAAAGTCTCTTCAACAAATGGTGTTGGAAAAACTGGACAGCAACATACAGAAGAATAAAACTAGACTGCTTTCTTAGACCACAAAAATAAATTCAAAATGGAGGAAAGACCTAAATGTGAGATTAAAAATATTCAAAATCCTAGAGGACAACACAGGCAGAACCTGTTTGACCTCAGCCATAGCAATTTCTTACTAGATATACAGATTGCCAGTGGCAAAGGAAACAAAAGCAAAAAAAAAAAAAAACCCCAAAAAAAACCTGGGACTTCATCAAGATAAAATATGTCTACACAGTGAAGGAAATGATCAACAAAACTAAAAGGCAGCCTACAGAATGGGAGAAGATACTTGCAAATGACGTATCTAATAAAGAGCATCTACAATCTAAAAGGAACTTTTCAAGCTCAACACTCAAAAATCAAATAATCCGGGCGCCTGGGTGGCTCAGTGGGTTAAGCCGCTGCCTTCGGCTCAGGTCATGATCTCAGGGTCCTGGGATCGAGTCCCGCATCGGGCTCTCTGCTCAGAGGCGAGCCTGCTTCCCTCTCTCTCTCTCTCTGCCTGCCTCTCTGTCTACTTGTGATCTCTCTCTGTTAAATAAATAAATAAATAAATCTTTAAAAAAAAAAAAAATCAAATAATCCAGTTAAGAAGTGGGCATAAGACACAAACAGCCACTTTTCCAAAGAAGACACCCACATGGCTAACAGACATATGAAGAGATGTTCCACATCACTTGGCATCAGGGAAATACAAATCAAAAACACAATGACAGGGCGCCTGGGTGGCTCAGTCAGTTAAGTGTCTGCCTTCGGCTCAGGTCATGATCCCAGGGTCCTGGGATCAACCCCCACCTCACGCTTTCTGCTCAGCAGGAAGCCTGCTTCTCCTTCTCCCTCTGCCTGCCACTCCCCCTGCTTGTGCCTGCACTCTTTCTCTCTGTCAAATAAAATATTAGAAAAAAAAAAAAAGACAATGAGGTATCACCTCATGCCTATCAGAATGGTTAAAATTAACAACACAAGAAATAACAGATGTTGGCAAGGATGCAGAGAAAGGGAACCTTCTTGCACTATTGGTGGGAATGCAAACTGGTGCAGCTACTCTGGAGAAGAATATGGAGGTTCCTCAAAAAGTTAAAAATAGAACTATCCAGGGCACCTGGGTGGCTCAGAGGGTTAAAGCCTCTGCCTTCGGCTCAGGTCATGATCCCAGGGTCCTCGGATCGAGCCCCACATTGGCCTCTCTCCTTGGTGGGGAGCCCGCTTCCTCCTCTCTCTCTCTCTCTCTGCCTGCCTCTCTGCCTACTTGTAATCTCTCTGTCGAATAAATAAATAAAATCTTAAAAAAAAAAATAGAACTATCCCCCAATCCAGCTACAGCACAACTAGATACAAAAGATACAAAGATACAGCTTCAAAGGGGTACAGTCAAGCTGATATTTATAGCAGCATTACCAACAATAGCCAAACTATGGAGAGAGCCCAAATGTCCCTCAACTGATGAATGAATGAAGACAATGCGGTGCACACACACACATACACACACAGAGAGAGAATATTATTCAGCCATGAAAAAGAAAGATATTTTGCCATTTGCAATGATTGGGATGGAGCAAGAGTGTATTACACTAAGAAAATAAACCAGTAAGAGAAAGAAAAATACAATACAATTCAACTCATACATAGAATTTAAGAAACAAAACCAATGAACATATAGGAAGGGGAAAGAAAGAAAAAAGGAACAAAAAAAAGAGAAAAGAGACAAAAACCATAAGGGACTCTTAATGACAGAGAACAAACTGAAGGTTGATGGACACATGTGGGTGGAGGATGGGTTAGGTGAGTGACGGGTAATAAGGAAGGCACTTCTTGTGATGAGCACTGGCTGTTAGATATAAGTGATGAATCACTGAATTCTACTCCTGAAACCAATAATGCATGTACATTAATGAATTAGAATTTAAATAAAAATAAAAAGGATTTTGTTTCAAGTTTGTTTGTTTGTTTATTTTCAGCGTAACAGTATTCATTGTTTTTGCACCACACCCAGTGCTCCATGCAGTACGTGCCCTCCCTATTACCCACCACCTGGTTCCTCAACCTCCCACCCACCCCCCACCCCCCCGCCCCTTCAAAACCCTCTGGTTGTTTTTCAGAGTCCATAGTCTCTCATGGTTCATCTCCCCTTCAGTTTCCCTCAACTCCCTCTCCTCTCCATATCCCCATGTCCTCGTGTTCTTTGTTATGCTCCACAAATAAGTGAGACCATATGATACTTGACTCTCTCTGCTTGACTTATTTCACTCAGCATAATCTCTTCCAGTCCCGTCCATGTTGCTACAAAAGTTGGGTATTCATCCTTTCTGATGGAGGCATAATACTCCATCGTGTATATGGACCACATCTTCCTTATCCATTCATCCATTGAAGGCCATCCTGGTTCTTTCCACAGTTTGGCGACCGTGGCCATTGCTGCAATAAACATTGGAGTACAGATGGCTCTTCTTTTCACTACATCTGTATCTTTGGGGTAAATACCCAGCAGTGCAATTGCAGGGTCATAGGGAAGCTCTATTCTTAATTTTTTGAGGCATCTCCACACTGTTCTCCAAAGTGGCTGCACTAACTTGCATTCCCACCAACAGTGTAAGAGGGTTCCCCTTTCTCCACATCCTCTCCAACACACGTTGTTTCCTGTCTTGCTAATTGTGGCCATTCTAAATGGTGTCAGGTGGTATCTCAATGTGGTTTTAATTTGAATCTCCTTGATGGCTAGTGATGATGAACATTTTTTCATGTGTCTGATAGCCATTTGTATGTCTTCGTTGGAGAAGTGTCTGTTCATATCTTCTGCCCATTTTTTGATATGATTATCTGTTTTGTGTGTGTTGAGTTTGAGGAGTTCTTTATAGATCCTGGATATCAACCTTCTGTACTGTACTATCATTTGCAAATATCTTCTCCCATTCTGTGGATTGCCTTTTTGTTTTATTGACTGTTTCCTTTGCTGTACAGAAGCTTTTGATCTTGATGAAGTCCCAAAAGTTCATTTTCGCTTTTGTTTCCTTGGCCTTTGGAGACATATCTTGAAAGAAGTTGCTGTGGCTGATATTGAAGAGGTTACTGCCTATGTTCTCCTCTAGGATTCTGATAGATTCCTGTCTCACGTTGAGGTCTTTTATCCATTTCGAGTTTATCTTTGTGTACGCTGTAAGAGAATGGTCGAGTTTCATTCCTCTACATGACGCTGTCCAGTTTTCCCAGCACCATTTATTGAAAAGACTGTCTTTTTTTCCATTGTATATTTTTTCCTGTTTTGTTGAAGGTTATTTGACCATAGAGTTGAGGATCCATATCTGGGCTCTCCAGTCTGTTCCACTGGTCAGTGTGTCTGTTTTAATGCCAGTACCACGCTGTCTTGGTGATCACAGCTTTGTAGTAAAGCTTGAAATCGGGTAACGTGATGCTGCCAGTTTTGTTTTTGTTTTTCAACATTTCCTTAGCAATCAGGGTCTCTTCTGATTCCATACAAATTTTAGGATTATTTGCTCCAGCTCTTTGAAAAACACTGGTGGAATTTTGATCGGAATGGCATTAAAAGTATAGATTAGGGAGTATAGACTTTTTTTTTTAAGATTTTATTTATTTATTTGACAGAGAGAGATCACAATAGACAGAGAGGCAGGCAGAGAGAGAGAGAGAGAGAGGGAAGCAGGCTCCCTGCTGAGCAGAGAGCCCGATGCGGGACTCGATCCCAGGACCCCGAGATCATGACCTGAGCCGAAGGCAGCGGCTTAACCCACTGAGCCACCCAGGCGCCCAGTATAGACATTTTAACAATTTTTATTCTTCTAATCCAAGAGCATGGAATGGTCTTCCATCTTTTTGTGTCTTCTTCAATTTCTTTCATGAGTGTTCTGTAGTTCCTCGAGTACAGGTCCTTTACCTCTTTGGTTAGGTTTATTCCCAGGTATCTTATGGTTCTTGGTGCTATAGTAAATGGAATCGATTCTCTAATTTCCCTTTCTGTATTTTCATTGTTAGTGTATAAGAAAGCCACTGATTTCTGTACATTGACTTTGTATCCTGCCACGTTACTGAATTGCTGTATGAGTTCTAGTAGTTTGGGGGTGGAGTCTTTGGGGTTTTCCATATAAAGAATCATGTCATCTGCAAAGAGAGAGAGTTTGACTTCTTCGTTGCCAGTTTGGATACCTTTTATTTCTCTTTGTTGTCTGATTGCCGTTGCTAGGACTTCTAATACTATGTTGAACAAGAGTGGTGAGAGTGGGCATCCTTGTCATGTTCCTGATCTCAATGGGAAGGCTGCAAACTTTTTCCCATTGAGGATGATATTTGCTGTGGGTCTTTCATAGATAGATTTTATGAAGTTCAGGAATGTTCCCTCTATCCCTATACTTAGAACGGATGCTGGATTTTGTCAAATGCTTTTTCTGCATCAATTGAGAGGACCATGTGGTTCTTCTCTCCTCTCTTATTGATTTGTTCTATCACATTGATTGATTTGCTAATGTTGAACCAACCTTGTAACCCAGGGCTGAATCCCACCTGGTCATGATGGATAATCTTTTTAATGTGCTGCTGGGTCCTGTTTGCTAGGATCTTGTTGAGAATCTTAGCATCCATATTCATCAGTGATATTGGTCTGAAATTCTCCTTTTTGGTAGGGTCTTTGCCTGGTTTGGGGATCAGGGTAATGCTGACTTCATAAAAAGAGTCTGGAAGTTTTCCTTCTGCTTCAATTTTTTGGAACAGCTTCAGGAGAATTGGTATTATTTCTTCTTTGAAAGTTTGGTAGAAATCCCCAGGGAATCCATCAGGTCCTGGGCTCTTGTTTTTTGGGAGGTTTTTGATCACTGCTTCAATCTCATTACTAGATATCAGTCTATTCAGGTTGTCAATTTCTTCCTGGTTCAATTTTGGGAGTTTATAGTTTTCCAGGAATGCATCCATTTCATCTAGGTTGCTTAGCTTATTGGCATATAACTGTTGGTAATAACTTCTGATGATTGTTTCTATTTGCTTGGTTTTAGTTGTGATCTCTCCCTTTTCATTCATAATTTTATTAATTTGGGTTTTCTCTCTTTTCTTTTGGATTAGTGTGGCCAATGGTTTATCGATCTTATTGATTCTTTCAAAAAACCAGCTTCTAGTTTCATTGATACATTCTACTGTATCTCTGGTTTCTACCTCATTGATCTCTGCTCTAATCTTGATTATTTCCCTTCTTGTGTGTGGAGTTGGTTTGATTTGTTGTTGATTCTCCAGTTCTTTAAGGTGTAGAGACAGCTGGTGTATTCTGGATTTTTCAATGTTTTTGAGGGAGGCTTGGATGGCTATGTATTTCCCCCTTAGAACCGCCTTTGCTGTATCCCATAGGTTTTGGACCGAAGTGTCTTCATTCTCATTGGTTTCCATGAATTGTTTAAGTTCATCTTTGATCTCCTGGTTGATCCAAGCATTCTTAAGCAAGGTGGTCTTTAGCCTCCAGGTGTTTGAGTTCCTTCTGAACTTTTCCTTGTGATTGAGTTCCAGTTTCAAAGCATTGTGATCGGAGAATATGCAGGGAATAATGTCAGTCTTTTGGTATCGGTTGAGTCCTGCATTGTGACCCAGTATGTGGTCTATTCTGGAGAAGGTTCCATGTGCACTTGAGAAGAATGAGTATTCTGTTGTTTTAGGGTGGAATGTTCTGTATATGTCTATGAGGTCCATCTGGTCCAATGTTTCATTCAATGCTCTTGTTTCTTTATTGATTTTCTGCTTCGATGATCTGTCTATTTCTGAGAGAGGCGTATTAAGATCTCCTACTATTATTATATTATATTATATTATTGTATTCATAGCAATATGACTCTTTATCTTGATTAATAGTTTTCTTATGTAATTGGGTGCTCTCATATTGGGGGCATAGATATTTATAATTGTGAGATCATCCTGGTGGATAGTCCCTTTAAGAATTAGGTAGTGTCCTTCTGTATCTCTGACTACAGTCTTTAGTTTAAAATCTAATTTATCTGATATGAGAATCGCTACCCCAGCCTTCTTTTGAGGCCCATTGGCATGAAAGATGCTTCTCCATCTCTTCACTTTCAGTCTGGGTGTATCCTTAGGTTCAAAATGGGTCTCTTGTAGACAACATATGGATGGGTCCTGTCGTTTTATGGGCGCATTTAGGCCATTCACATTGAGAGTGATTATTGAGAGATAGGTTTTTATTGACATCGCATTACCTTTGAAGTCTTTCTGTCTGTAGATTGTTTCTATATTTCTGTTCAATGATATTCTTGGGATTTTTTCTCTTTTATAGGACCCCCCTTAATATTTCCTGCAGTGTCGGCTTGGTGGTTGCATAGTCTTTTAAGCCTTGCCGGTCTTGGAAGCTCTTTATCTCTCCATTCATTTTAAATGTCAGTCTTGCTGGATAGAGTATTCTTGGCTGCATGTTCTTCTCATTTAGTACTCTGAATATATTTTGCCAGCCCTTCCTGGCTTGCCAGGTCTCTGTGGACAGGTCTGACATTATTCTAATGGGCTCTCCTCTGTATGTAAGGAGCTTCTTTGTCCTAGCTGCTTTTAAGAGCGTCTGTCTTGAAACATAATTCCTCATTTTAACTATAAGGTGTCGTGAGGACTTTCGAGAATCTAAAATCTTGGGAGGAAATCTCTCTGCCTCTAGTTGTTTCCATTTGTGAGATTGGGAAAATTTTCATAGACAACTTCTTCCACTATATCTTCTAGACTTCTTTCTTTTTCCTCCCCTTCAGGGATTCCAATAATTCTAACATTGGAACATTTCATGGCATCGTTTATTTCCCTGATTCTGTTTTCGTGGCTTCTGAGCTGTTTGTTCCAGGCTTCCTCCTGATCCTTTCTCTCTATCTGTTTGTCCTCCAGATCACTAATTCTATCTTCTGTCTCAGTTACCCTAGCTTTTAGAGAATTTAGATTAGATTGGAACTCATTGAGAGCATTTTGAACATCATCCCTGGTGGCTTTGAGTTCTGCCCTAACATTGTGAACATCATCCCTGGTGGCTTTCAGTTCTGCCCTAATCAATTCCGTTTGGTCATTCATGGCTTTCTCCAACCTAGCTATTGCCTGGATAATTGTTAGTCTGAATTCCTTTTCTGACATATTGTCTATGTCGATAGCCATTAGCTCTGTTGCAGAAGGTCCATCCTCTGTATTTTTCTTCTGTTGGGTATTCCTCCTCCTAGTCATTTTGGTAAGAGATGACTGAACAGATGCAGCTGGATTTATCGAATGTGGTGCAGTCAAGGTGCACCCTGGAACGCTTCTGTGCAATCAGGGTCCCCCCCAACCCAAATGAGAGAAAAAAGAAAAGAAGAAGAAATAGAGAAGAAGAAAGAAAAAAAAAAGGAAAAGAAAAAAGGAAAAAAAGAGAGAGAGAGAGAGAGAGAGAGAGACAGGGAAAAAAGGGAAGATAAAAGAGAAGTCTCAGCCCAAATGGGCCCCAAGGTAAGATTTATGAAGTATGCAAACAAAACAGACAAACAAAAAGACTGATAAAAGTATATGACAAGAGAAAAAAAAAAATATATATATATAAGCAAAAAAAGGGAAGAACCTCATCAGAAAGAACCCCAAGTATAAGATTTATATTTTATCAGGACAAACACAAATTCACAGAAACACTGGCAGAAGGAAAAATTGGGAGAGTGGTTATAAATTCTCAGTGTGGGCGAGGAAGGTTATTTTGATTCTTCCTGGATGTATCTTGATGTTTTTGTTAAGGGACTCAACTTTCCTAAGTTACAGGGGGATTAGAAACTGGTTTGCCTATAGGGGTAGCATTGATTGGGGAAAGGGGATTACCTTGAAGTTTAACTCTATATGTATATTAGAAAATAAAAATTTAAAAAGAATAAACTAGACTAAACTAAGTTAAAATAAAAAAATTTAAAAAAATAGAAAAGCAAAAGAAAAACACGGGTGTACGTATCAAAAAGTTCAGGTTAGTAGCTTATTAAGGAATTTGTTGTACTGGACATCTCAGTGTGATGGTAAATAGGTTAAAAAATTATCTGTATGTATTAAAAAAAAAAAAGAACCAGAATATTGGTAAAGAGTTAAAAATAAAAGTTGTATTTATGAAGTAGTGGTGGTTGTTCTCTTGTAGTCTTTTTTTTTTTTTTTTCTTCCTTCCCGGTTGGTTTTCTGTGGGAGGGGCCTGCCACGTGGGTTTTCAGACAATGATGTTCCCTGAGTTAGGTCCTCCCGCTCCCCTCAAGGGGGTGGGCTCTGAGGAAACTGGTTTTTTTTTCAGGCTTTTGTTCTCTGGGGGTTTTTATGTTCTTTCATCTGTTTTCTTTTGCCTTGACAGCTTTTGATGGTTTTTGGAGTTTTAGAGGAGAGCAAACTGCACCCCGACCTCCCTCTCAGAGAGAAGCCTCAGAATGCTCTGCAGAGCTGCTGGCAGAATCGGTTCTGAGTCACGGTCCCTGGGGATGCAGGAGCTCCTCGTTGTACCCAATAACAGGGCAGCGGCGGCTGTCTGGGCAGCTCCAGACCGCCAGAGAGGTTCCAAGCAGAGATCGAACACTGAGATTTTCCCGCTGTCCCGGGCTGGGAATGTCTGGTTTTTCCGGATGCCAGAGCTCCAGGCTAGCATCTGTGCGCACCTCTCCCAGGGGAGGGTGTGGGACGAGCACGTTTCAGGATTGCCGTCTGCCCAGGCTCCCAGCCCCTCACGGGAGCCGGACCCCACTCCTTCTTGGGCGCGCTGGCTGGCGGCTCAGGCGCACTGGCGGCTCAGGGACCTAGACCCGATTTCTCCGCAACACTCTCTCTGGCTCAGCACCAGGGGAGGCTGTCCTGGGTCCGGGGACTTAGGTCCCTGTCCCTAACCGCCCTGATTCCCACTATTTGCCCCCGCGATCCTTTGCTGTTTGTTTTTTGAGTGCTTTCAACCAGACTCCAAGTTAATGCTGGTCCCCAGACGCAGGGCACTCTCGTATTGGGGTATTACTTTCCAATCGGTCACCTCTGGTGGCTCCCTCCCCCTTTTGTTTATCTTCCGATATCAGTCCGATGTTCCCACTCTGCTTTACCTGCCACTGGCATCTTCTGCTCCTGTAGAGATCCAGACGTGTATAATTCTGATCTCAGGCTGATTTCATGGGTGGTAGGAGCTCTTCGGTAGGTAATCAGCTCACTTTAGGGTACAGGTTGAAACGGCGCCTCCTCCTACTTCCCCGCCATCTTGACCCGACACCCACCCCCCCCCACCCCCCACCCCCGTTTCAAGTTCTTAAGTGAACAGAGGCCGCTGGTCTTTGAATCACACTTTGAATAGATCTCTTGGATGCTTTCTTATAATTTCTCTTTTCACACATCTTAGGCCCTCACTTTCATTTTTCCACTACTAAAATACACAGCCTACTCTTTTTAGTTCTATGATAGAAAAGACAACAGCAATCTAGATGCAGAATTTCACCTGCTATATCGTTTAACAACTCTATACCAACAACTAGAAGCAAATGACAAGCTCAACCTTTTATAATCTTTCTCCGAAAGTCTTCCCTTTTATTGGATAACATGAATTATTTTGAAGTCTTGATATTTTTTAAAGATTTTATTTATTTATTTGACAGAGAGAGATCACAAGTAGGCAGAGAGGGCAGGCAGAGAGAGAGGAGGAAGCAGGCTCCTTGCCGAGCAGAGAGCCCCCATGCAGGGCTTGATCCTAAGACCCTGAGATCATGACCTGAGCCGAAGGCAAAGGCTTTAATCCACTGAGCCACCCAGGTGCCCCTGAAGTTTTGATATTAATGGCATTGTTGTTATATGGACTATGCCAAATTCTTACATTGATATTTAATTTTTTTTCCTGTCACATTAATCTCCCTTTTCTACTACTCTCTCCTGAATCTCACTCCTTCTTTGTAGAACAATTTTGTTTTCAGCAGTTCTTTATATGTGATCCATAGGTAGTAAACTATCAGTTTATGTTAGTCTGAAAAAAAAAAGTCTTTGTTCTACCTCCACTGATGAATGATAGTTTCACCGAGTTCAATTATGTGTTGCCCAAGTTTTTCACTAAATTTGAAGATTTTACTCTACGATATTCTCTCTTGCTCCCGTTGTTGCTGTTAGAAGACCTGCTGCTGGCCTGTTAATCCTTTGTAGCTACACTATCTTTCCTCTCTGGTGGTTTTTAACATCAGTTTATCTGTGATTTATGGTAGTTGTGGATATCTTCCTGCTCAAGAATTATTTGCTCCTAAATTGAAGGTCCATTCCTATCATGTAGTCAGAAATACTCTCAGTAATTACATCTTCTGAAATTGCCTCCCATTTCCTCTAGACTCCCCTTTTGAAACTCCCATATATATGTTAGATTTCTATTTCAACAGACTTCTCTTTAATTCCTATCTCTTAACGTGCCTTATTGCTTTTTGGATATAACTCCTCAGATGTATCTTTCAATTCACGAACTCTTCCTTTGGCATTCTTTCATCTGCAGTTAAACCACTATACTGTTCTTTCACTTTAGTTATTAGGTATTTCGAATCTAAAACACTTTTTTAGGGGCGCCTGGGTGGCTCAGTGGGTTAAAGCCTCTGCCTTCAGCTCAGGTCATGATCTTAGGGTCCTGGGATCAAGTCCCGCATCGGGCTCTCTGCTCAGCAGGGAGCCTGCTTCCTCCTCTCTCTGCCTGCCTCTCTGTCTTCCTGTGATCTCTCTCTGTCAAATAAATAAATAAAATCTTTAAAAAAAAAAAAAAAGCTTAAAACACTTTTTTGTTCCTTAACAACCTGCCTGGTATTATTTACAGTGTTTTTTCCTTTGCTCATATTTCAAATCCTTCCTTCATATATTTGATATTGGTAATATTTACTGAGTCCTATATGTACATGCATTAATTCATTTTACTCTTACAATACTCTAGAAAGTAGTATTATTATTCTTCTCATAAATAGGGAAATTGAAGCACAAAAAGTATAAACTTACATAACAAGTGAATGGCAAAGCCAAGACTAAAAGACACTGAACAACTACAGCTAGTGCTACCTTTATTACATTGCCTCAGGTTTTCCTCTCAACAGTTCTTAAACAACAGCCCAGGAAGCTTTATCTTCTCCATTCTAAAGAGTGCTCCTATGCTTACTACTCCATCCATAATTTTTTTTTTTTTAAAGATTTTATTCATTTATTTGGCAGAGAGAGATCACAAGTAGGCAGAGAGGCAGGCAGAGAGAGAGAGAGAGAGAGGGAGAAGCAGGCTCCCTGCTGAGCAGAGAGCCCGATGTGGGACTCGATCCCAGGACCCTGAGATCATGACCTGAGCCGAAGGCAGCAGCTTAACCCACTGAGCCACCCAGGCGCCCCCTCCATCCATAATTTTAATCATTTTATTTATGGTCTCATTCTATTATCCAGTGTTCCTAAGGGTCTAATCACTATATTTGTTTTTACTTCTGATATTGGTTCGGGGTAGATTAAATTCCACAGGTGATTAAGTAATTTGGGATTGCAAATTCATTTAAGCAGAGCTCTCATCTATGGGATTCTATATGAACTAGGCTAAAATCAGGGCTAACGGCAGCTGCGAAAGGACGCCTGGGTGGCTCAGTGGGTTAAAGCCTCTGCCTTCCGCTCAGGTTATGATCCCAGGGTTCTCGGATCGAGCCCCGCATCGGGCTCTCTGCTCAGTAGGGAGCCTGCTTCCCCCTCTCTTTCTGCCTGCCTCTCTGCCTAATTGTGATCTCTCTCTCTGTGTCAAATAAATAAATAAAAACTTCAAAAAAAAAAAAAAAAACCACACCAGCAGCTATGCTTATACAAACTCAAAGCTCATGAGAAGACACCTTTCCTCCAACCCTAAGACCAAGTAAGTTAGTTTCTCACATTGTCAACTAATAGTGGTAGAAGGAATTTTTTCTAGTCCACTTATTCCCAGGAAAGTCCTGGATTTACACAGGACTATCAGTTTCAAAACCCTACCCCATTTAGGGCCAAGGTCTGCTATCAACATGTCACCATTAAAATCTAAGTCCCTCAGTTACCAAAAAGAATAACCCTTCGGAACATCCCTAGTTTACAGTCCTTGCTGATAGATGCATAGTGTTGGAAGGGATGGGGAAAAACAGGGACAACTGCCCTGCCAGAGAGATTTGCCAAAACAACTCTGAGAATCAATGTGGTACATACACCATAACCAACACACCTCACAGTAGTTACACAGTCAGAATTAATGCTTTCAAACGCCTATCAACTTGAAGAAAGAACTAAATTACTCATAATCCTCAATTCACTTAGTTCTACTGTTGTCTTATTTGATTATTTTTCCATCCACATCCAATATCCATTCCTCATTCAATATACATCCGTTCTAATGTGTGTGATGTTACTGAATGTGCACGTAACTTAGAAATACAGAGGCCTATTTTTAAGCCCCTTTAAATTTAAAAATATGTACGTATTTTTAATTTATATGAATGCTTTATACCTCATTCTCTTACTTTTTTAAAAAATATGTATCTGTGGCCCTATGAATACTTCTAGATCATTGGTTTTGACTTTTATATAGTATTACATGGTATATGTCCACTGTATTTTACTTATCTAACTCCTCTACTAAAAAACATTTGGACTGCCTTCAATACCCTGTGCTATAATGAACTTTTTTTTTTTTTAAGATTTTACTGATTTATTTGACAGAGAGAGACACAGCAAAAGAGAGAACACAAGCAGGGGGAGTGGAAGAGGGAGAAGCAGGCTTCCCACTGAGCAGGGAGCCTGATACGGGGCTTGATCCCAGCACCCTGAGATCATGACCTGAGCCAAAGGCAGACATTTAAATAAATGAATGAGCCACCCAGGCACCCTTATAGTGAACATCCTTATACATGTCCTCCTGTGGACTAGTGGGAAATTTTCTCTAGGGAACATATCCAGGAGTGGGATTACTGAAACCAACTACGCCATCTATGTTCCTGTTAGCTTCTTTACAAACACTGAATATTAACTCATTTTCTAATTTATACCAATTTGAACAATGGAATGTAGCTTTTGTCTCTGAAATTTACATTTCTTTGTTTACTTATATGACTGAGGATCCCATGCTATATTTATTTGTTAACCACTTAGGTTTCCTTGTCTTTTACTTGTCTATTTAAATCCTTCTCTCTCTCCTTATAGTCTCTTTTTCTTACAGACTTACAAGCATCGTTTTTTTTATTCTGTATGTCAATCTTTGTTATTTTGGGAGGTGTGAAAATACCTCCTCCCAATCAGTCACACATCTGTTAACTTTGTCAGTAGTGTTCTTTCTTGAACAAAAATACTCAAATTTGATGGTGTCACTTAAGATATCTTACCTAAGATACATTTTCATTGATCAGCTACATGGTTTCGTCTTTCATACTGGGGTCTTTAATCAATATGGAGTCCACTCTATCTGGCACCAGGCAGGTGGCCAATTTTACTCTCCATATAGTAAGTCAGTTTTCCAACACGCACTTAATTAGCACTAGTTTATGATGCTCCCCTCTACATACATATTTCAACTATTTTTTTTTCACTGCTCTATCTGCCCATTCCTGTACCAGTACTATACCGTTCTGGGGTGCACTGACTGGTTTAGTTAGGTATATGGCTCTGAAGTACATTTTCAGATCTATTAGAGCAGATCTCCCTTCTTTTCCTCTTTTTCTTCACATTAATGTTAAGATAGTTTTATTTGTCCATATAATTTTTAAAATTTTTCAATTGTTTAAAATATACAAAACATAAAATTTGCCATATTACCCATTTTTAAGTGTACAGTTTAGTGATATTCAGTACATTCACACTGTTGTATATCCAATCTCCAGAACTCCCTTCATCTTGCAAAACAAAAACTGTACAATAAAAAAACAAAACAACAAAAAAAAACTCATTCCCCCCAACTCATAGCAACCAGCATTTTACTGACTTCTTTAGAACCTCCTGTAAGTGAAATGATAATACCTTTTTGTGACTCGCCCATGTAAAACTTAAAGTAAAATTAGTTTCTAAAAATTTACTGCTGGGCAAACACTTTACCGACTAAACCACCCTGGCATCCCTATTCTAGTCTCCCTTAACTCAAGGTATATTTTCAATACTAATCCAAAAGATATGTGCACCCCTATATTTATTGCAGCAGTATTTCCAACAGCCAAGATATGGAACTAATGTAAGTGTCCATCAATAGACAAAGAGATAAGGAAAACATGGTATATATATGTACATATATATAAATGAAATATTACACAGCCATAATAAAAGGATGAGATCATGGCATTTGAAACAACATTGATGGATCTAGAGAGTACTATGCTTAGTGAAATAAGTCAGACTGAGAAAGACAAACACCACATGATTCCACCCATGTCATCTAAAACAATGAATAAACAACAATAACAACAACAAACAGAATTAGACCTATAAATACAGAGAACAAACTGATGGTTGCCAGAGGGCAGGGGAGGGGGGAGTTATGCAAATGAGATGAAAGGGAGTGGGAGGTACAGGCTTCCAGTTATGGCATAAATAAGTCACGGGAATAAATGTGTTCACTCGGGAATTAGGCATTAGGAATAAACTGATACTGTAATAGCAATATAACAGGAGAGATGGTAGTTATTCTTGTGGTGAACACAGAATAAAGTATAAACTTGATAAATCTCTATACCTAAAACTAATAAACACTGTGTATCAACTATACCCCCCAAGAAAGTACTACAATTTCAGATTCCAGATTTATTTTAGTTTCATGTTGCAATTCTTCATTACTGATTCTTATTTTGCTGCATTAGGGGTCAAAGAACACAGTCCATGAGACTTTAATTCTTGGGAATTTTGACATTTCCTACGTGGCCTAGTGCCTTTAACTATTATAACTATTCAGGGGCGCCTGGGTGGCTCAGCGGTTTAGGCCTCTGCCTTCGGCTCAGGTCATGACCTCAGGGTCCTGGGATCAAGCCCCACGTCGGGCTCTCTGCTCAGTGGGGAGCCTGTTTCTCCCTCTCTCTCTGCCTGCCTCTCTGCCTACTTGTGACCTCTCTGTCAAATAAATAAATAAAATATTTAAAAAAAAAAAAGATTTAACATTATAACTATTCAGTAAGTTCTTAAAATCAATGCATATTCTCTGTTAGTGCAATATTCTACAGAATACCTATTTGAGCTTATTAATGTTACTGAAATATTCTAAATTATTTTTTATTTTTGCTTCTTTTATCAAGTTCTAAAAGGAACATGTACTAATGACCAACTGCAACTGCTGATTTATCTGTTTCTCCCACTGTTGTTTTATACACTTAAAGGCAATACTCTTCGATGCGTAAATGTCCACAATCATTGTATTTTCTTGATCTACTGTTCTTTTTATCAATATGTAGCATTCCTCTGTGTGCTTTATAACTTCTTTGCTCAGTCATTTAAATATATGACTCTTGATTCTGGCTCAGGTCACAATCTCAGGGTCATGAGATTGAGTCCCATGTGGGGGTCCACAATCAGCACAGAATCTGTTTGTCCCTCTTCCTCCCCACCCTCCACCCTTGGCTCACACTCACTCTCTCTTTAAAAAAAAAAAAAAAAAGATCATTTAATTAGTGGTATCTGGATGGCTCAGTCAGTTAAGTATCCAGATCTTGATCTCAGTTCAGGTCTTGATTTCTGGGTCATGAGTTCAAGCCCCTTGTTGTACTCCACACTGGGCATAAAGCCTACTTTAGATAGATAGATAGATAGATAGATAAATAATTTAACTTATGTTAAAACAAAGCAGATTCAGAAGACACATTTTCTTGATATACCTTTTATTTATAAAAAAATTTTCTATTCTTTTATTTTTAATTCTACTATTTTTTGCCTTATGCTTAACTCTTATTGACAATATACTCTGCATCTTGTTTTTTAATCCAACTGAGGTCAATATTTTAATCTAAGTTTAATATATCGCCTTTCCCATTAGTCATACCATTTTGGTCAACATTTTTCATGGTGTCTACATACCTCTTATTTTTCCCCACCCTTTCCCCTATTCTTTTCTATTCTCCACTAGATAAACTGAGAGCTTTATACTTAAGATTTGAAACTTATACATTGTTTTATTCCCCTAGCATATTAAGAGCCATAATTACACTTATATTTTCCTGTCATCTTCTTAAGCTTATCATTATCTGTATCTCCTCAAAAAACGAACTGCCCTGGGCGCCTGGGTGGCTCAGTGGGTTAAGCCTCTGCCTTCGGCTCAGGTCATGATCTCAGGGTCCTGGGATCGAGGCCCGCATCGGGCTCATTGCTCAGCAGGGAGCCTGTTCCCTCTCTCTCTGCCTGCCTCTCTGACTACTTGAAATCTCTCTCTGTCAAATAAATAAATAAAATATTAAAAAAAAAAAAAAGACACTGCCCCATCACCACCATGAACAGTGCCAACTGCACCATTTGTAGCTGGGGGACTGGTGGTGGTAGGCAGGAAGCCCCCAAATCTGAGAACCTCAGTGTAATAATATGTATCTCTACTCTGCCAACACTCTTTTTCTGAGGTGATCTTCTACTCAGGTATACGTAATGTGGAGGAAGAAAGTGACACTCAGAAGCTAATCAGTACCTCACCAATATTACACTACAGCACCTGCCTCACCACCACCCCATGACTCGTAACAGGCTAAGCACCGCTCAGAGAGTGGTGATGGAGCAATGATCCACCTAGAACAATAAGAGAGAAACAGTCACTGAAAAATAAGCCAAACCACCTCATGATGCCAAATCCTCTTCTATACTGAGCAGTTGTTTCACTCATACACATATATTTAGATTCCCCACAGGAAAGCATTATAGCATTATGACCAAGAACATAAGTTTTGGAGTTTCAACTGATCAAATTCTGAATCCCAGGTAATCACTCAACTACTCATGTAACCTCAATCTCTCCAAGCTTCAGTGTGACCATCTTCAAGATATTACGACAATTCTTATTTCTTAGAAGATTACTGCAGGGATTAACTGAGAAAACGAAAGAAAGTATACATCCCTGCATGACACACAGAAAGCATCCAATGTCAGGTATTATCTAACATGTTTTATGAATTATGGAAAGACTAGATCTCTAAAATGCACTTCTGTCCTAAGGATGTATTTCTAATTCTAAATGTGTTGAGGAAGTCAAAACTCCAGCTTGAAGAGCACAGCATACTGGGGCACCACGTTGGGAATGCAAGTAGAAGGTGCATGGCAAACAACACCCAAGCTCCAGTGCCTAAACATCCTAGAGCCAGGGCAGGTCTTTACTTTGCGCTGGATTAGCTATGAATGAAGAGCCACTTCCTATAAACTGTCAGTAAGATAGAGATAATATTCACCTATAACAAATAGAATTCTAAAATTCAATGTCCTGAAGAAGAAAAAACTGTACTACTTTGAGGCAGTAAGGTATAAGTAAGGTATTAATTATTTTAATTTATTGACAAAATCAGCTCTGCACAGTTTTAACTCAAACAGAAAATAAATTCACTGGTAGGTCCACAGTATGTCATCAAGACTTAGAAACAAGCAATTGGGCATAAAACAGAAAACTTCCTGAAAGTATTATAACCAATACTGAAAGTCCCAGGGTACTACTGAAATTGGCCTCAAGTACCAACCAAAAGTCATATGCTAATTAAAAACTTTATATAATTCCCCACAATGAAAGCAAAAAAAAAAAAAAAAAAAAAACCAAAAAAAACCCCCAAACTTATCTTGCCTAATACCTAATACCATTAATCTGAGGATCACATAAATCAACAGAGATTAAAAATAAATAAATAAGTAAATAAAAGGGCTTATGAACTGTAAGGTAAGTAAAAAAAATCTGAAACCTATTGATATTTAGTATTAACCTCTAAATTCAGATGAGAGCTACATAATTAAACATCTATTCTAGCCACAACCACTTTAGGATGTTAGTCCTATTATTATCTCCATTTACAAATGAGGAAATGAAGGATTAAAGAGGTAAAGTAATTCATCCAAGATCACAAAAGTAATAAACACAGATAGCTGCATTCAAATTTCGGTCTGACGCCAAAGCCCATGCTTTTAACCTCTATGTTACTAAATCCAGACTACATCCGTGAAGATCAACAGATTAAAAGGGATGTTCATGGGGTGCCTGGGTGGCTCAGTTGGTTAAGCAGCTGCCTTCGGCTCAGGTCATGATTCCAGGGTCCTGCGATCGAGCCCCGCATCAGGCTCCCTGCTTAACAGAGAGCCTGCTTCTCTCTCTCCCTCTGCCTGCCGCTCTTACTTGCGCGCGCCCTCTCTCTGTCGAATAAATAAATAAAACCTTAAGGGGGGGGGGTGTTCATAAAATAAGAGCAATTCCAGAAATACTATATATTGTACACTGCCCGAAACACAACAGCCTCATTCCCTGGACCAGGAACAAGAAGAAAAATCAAGTCTTTTGCCATAGCCCATTTTTCCTTAAAGGATTCTTAAAAACTCCTTGATCCATGTTCTTTTTCATACATGCTTAATGTACTGATGTGAGAGTTAGATCAAAGTCTAGGGCAGCTGCAGAAATGAGGACAGTATGAGTTAAGAGCAAATTATTTAAAAAAGTGAGAATTTTCCAAGAGCTGGTTCAAACTGCCTTTTATTGGGCTCTAACATGAGAAAGATGTTTGGGGAAAAGTGACCCCAGTCAAATGTCACCAGAGTAATTTGAGAAAAAAAAGCACATGCTAATAAGTCACCATATCACATTCATATAATTATCCTATACTCAAAAGATTATTGGCTTTTACACTGTTATCTTTTAGGATGAGATGGTCATATTAGAGCAGTTGTCCTAGTGACTCGTAGGGGTAATCACTGAAACTCAGTTACTCCCACATGGCTAAAAACAAATATAAGAACCATTCAAGAATGACTACAAATACAGTCTTTACTCTCTATGGTACGAGAAATCAATCACAAGCCCATTTGTGTGAGGCCTATCGAATAAGAACACTACTTGAGAGGGGTACAAAGAAAAGGATGGATTGCCAAGAGGAAAAAAGTCATTTATTAGACTGTGACAAGCTTTTAAATGTTTGCATCATCATTAAACCAACTGCCTGGTTCTCCAATTCGCACACCTGCCACTTCTAGCCAATACTATCACACTCCTAAACTTGGAAGTAGGCTCACCTCTAAAACACTGGCACCCTCTTCTGACCCTTGTGTAGTACTGCATGCACACCAGTTACTGGGGTGAAAAACTCTAATAAAGGCATGATGAGTTAGTAACTTTGCAGGTAATATTTTCCAGATAATTTTATATTTGCAATTCCCTGGATGAACATAAAACTAGCTGAATAAAAATAAGAAAGAGCAGATCTTCTAAATAAAATGTATGCCAATGGAAAGAAAACCAACTGTGTTCTCTTAGTATTTTCAGTTTATATATATCAGCTGATTTTAACACAATAGCTACAATGATAACAATAACAGACAAAGGCTTTACTGTGTGTAATAAACTAGTTTAATCCTAACAACAACCCAATGAGGCAGACACTCCTATTATCTTCATCTTACAGATGGAGGTAAAGTGAGGCACAGTGAACTTAAATAACATGCCCAGGATCACATATCTGGTAGTAAGTGGTAAGGCTGAAGTTCAAACTCAGCAACTATGATCCCAGAGCCAAAACCTAATTTTTATCTAAAATATCCCTGTGAGGTAGAATGAAGTTTATATCCTGATAATAAGAAACATGATTGAAAGAAAGTCTGAGTTGTAAGGAAAATTTCAAATACATCATCGAAATCTCTCATCATCTGAATCTCTCATTTTCAACAAAGTCCCAACCTATACAAAAATAAAATATTACATGAAAGAGTTTTGGTCATTTCCCCATTCCTCCTCACTAAAGGATTCTCATCTTCTGGGTCTATAATGTTTTTAAGCGTTTTTACTTCTCATTCCTCTTTTCCACCTAAGTATGCCTTTATTTACCTATCCGGTTCTTTAAAAGAAAAAGGAAAAAAACCCTAATCCGCATTATATGCTTTGTTTTTCTTCTATAAAGCAGAACGACTTACCTATTTCTACCTAAGTTCCCTATTTCACTAGACCTTTAGAAAAATATTTAAGACAATAAATTCAAATAGCATCATCAGTTTCTTCTCTTTGATCATTACAAATATGGAATTATTTAGGATACTCCTACCTATAATTAGGGCTGACAGGCTAAATAATCTACAATTTCTAACTTCATTTTCAAACAGGATATGAAGGCACATTGTCTCATGATCTGAAGTTCAAAATAAGATCTATTTAGAACATTTCTAGATTTTGCAGCTTGCCTACATAAAGCTAGTCATAATATCAAAAATTAAGAACACTTAATAATCTAAACACAGGGTAACCGAGCTCACTGACATTCATGATTCACCACGGGTGAGAACAAAAGATGGATTTGGATTTCTTTTTTACAACTATATTTACAACATTTCATGTTAAAGTATACTTAGTAGTACAAACTTAGGGCAAGTTCAAAGAATTAAAGGCATACATAAACTGCACCAGATTGTTAGATCTAAGAAATAAAACAAGATAGTTCTATTTTAGTACAGTACGACCACATTGCTGAACAATTATTCATCACATTATTCATATCTCCCGAATCTTAAGTATGACAAAAACTGCACAGGTGATACACATGAAAAGGTACCAAGGAACTGATTGCCTGCCAAAGCCAGAATTCTTACCTCGGTCTGCAGGATGGCAGCCCGCTGTTCTTTAGCAGTCAAGGACTCCTTCAGCACTTCAATGTGTTGCTTACTGTCTGAGAACTGGTTTGTGAGTGTTTCTAGCTTTGTCTGTAGAGCCAGTAGTTCTGTGTCCTTTCTGGACAGCTCCTGCTTCACCTGACCAATCTAGAGAAGAAAATAAAACACTGTAAGGAAAAAAGAAATGAAACAACCACCTCTTATCTGGCTCTCTGACAGATCTGAGTCACAAAATATGAAACTAAAAGCATTAGTTTTCCAACAAAACATAATTCATCTTTTTTCCATCATCTAATCTTGGATAACCACCCACCACAGACACACACACACACACACACACACACACACACACACACACACAGTTTTTCAACAAATAGGGAAATTCCAGTTTTCATTTATAGTATCTCCTAAATACTCTTCAAAATCCCTTAGAAAAAGAATAGAGGGAGGAAAAATCCCAATTCAGTTAGATTACTATGAGATAGCAGGAAGCATCTGAAAACCACTGAGCTGATGAAACAGTTTTCATTGTATTAAGTCAGACCTCTTAAAACATAAAGCAGGATTAGTGTAGATACAAAACAGAAGGGAAAAAGAAAATCTCCTAGCATTGCTATTTAAAGTTAAATTCAAAAGCTGTTGCCAGTATACTGTTTACTTTTTTCATTCGTAAACAAAAGCTTATATAAAATCCTTATATTAAAAAGCCACATTTAGTGTTACGAGGCATTATCAACCTGTGCCTCTTAGAAATCATATAATTTTGATGAGTTGGAGATACTGACTTTAAAGAAGATTCCACCTACAAGGTGATAACATCTACAATGTCTACTAGCTAAAGGGATAAAAAGCACATTACTTAAATGCAAAAAAGCTCATTCTGTAAGAATCAACATGTGTAATTTGAAACTGAATTACTGACAGAGCAATCCATAGTCAAGAGGTGCCATTCATTCTCCCATAAATTTCTCTCATCTTAACTTAAAAAATTTTTATTTCAAACATTTCATTTACATTTCTACTGTTTCTAAGAATTTTCTAAATAGTCTCTTATTCTAAATGTACACCAAATAAATATCAGATTTGCTTTTACATTCCATTCTGTCTCCTGCCTAGCAAGGTAGGCAGGTAGCTATGCACGAGAAGATTAATTACTGGAAGTATAAATCTGACTGACAAGTCAGTTATTTCAGTATTACTGATGAAAGTTCTCTGTATTTTTTCATTGACTGTATCTATAGTATTTTCACTATAATAATCTTAGGTATAAGGGACAGTTTGGGGAACATTTTCCCATAAGGAGATATGAAATAAATATCACTTTAATTAAATTAGACTTCTAAGGAGTGCTAAAAAATAACTGTCTAATTTACTCTTCTTGTTTAGCAAGAAGACAAGCATTTTTCTCATATGCATATGAACATTCTACTTGCAGATTTAGTTATTCATTCATTCCACAAATATTTCTATATGCATACTGTATGCAAACTACTTGACGGTACTAAGAACATCAATGGAAGATGACTATAAATGGCAGCTATCTTCACCCTATAATATAAATATGTACCCTGGAGTTACCTGTAATGTAATGCTGTGGCATCTTTCATGACATCCCTTTTCCAACAAAAAGTACATATTTATATTATTCCATTCCTTAACATACAGGTTGCACTAAAAACATACTTGTGTATGAATGAATATTCAGGAGGACTCCTTAAAATGTTATCACTTCCTCAACTAAGGAACTACTATGGTTTAAAGATTACCTCCAATCACATGGTTAAAAATAGATATAAAATCCCTGTTTCCTCATCATCTACTTGATTAAAGAACCATCAAATACTGCTATATTGACCACAGAGGCTGAGAAAGGGAAGAAAATATTCTAAATCGAAAGCAGAGTTTAGAAGCAAACATTTTCCATAAAAGTTAGGATCATGAGGCTTTGCAGTCACTCACACCTGAGGATAAGTGTGTCTCTGAGTATTTACTTCTCTAAGCCTTGGTTTCCTGACCAGTAAAATGGAGAAAGTGAACGGACGCTACTGTACTGTTTGGAGATTAAATAAAATAACGTATGGATGTACTTAGCCCGTTGTCTGACACAACAAAGAAATACTTATAATAGCTAAGGGAAAAAAAAGGTAAAGTTATACACCAACTATTCCTCTAGAAAATACACAGTTACCATAAACCAAATCAGTGCCTTATAGACAAAATATTTCACTTTACTATCTGTACTATAAAGGGGTCCATAAATAGCAAAAACATCAAATCAGCACAAATTTTGTTTTGGTTTGGTTTGTTTTTTTTAATGCTGTGTTCCTGTCTTATCCCACAATTATTTTCAGAAGCAGTTTTTTCCCTGACATTGGTGTGACGTACACGCACGTGGCCTAGTACAGGGCAGAAGATGGAAAAGCTCACCAGCACAGGCTCGGGAACCAGAATGCTTGTGTAAAAATCAAGATCTACCTCTCACCAGGTTTATCACCTGAGTACAACTCTGCTACCTCAGTTTCCACATCTATAAACTGGGGTTCAGTGATATACCAACCTTGGCAGGTTTCAAGTGTTTGAGTGTTAGCTATTTTATTACTTTTTTGTTACATTTTGAAATGGAATTTTAAGTTCTTTAGACAGAAGATTAAACTAGATTTAGAGATTTTATGTTTCATGCTAATTCTAATTGACTAGCTAACTCTAAATAAGCAAATCACTTTCTATACATCTGTTCTTTAAAAAGTAACATTTGTTGGAAAATCACCTAATGGAGACTTAAAATTAAACACATATGAACTTAAAGCACTTTACTCAAGAATTTCAAAATCTAGGTGAGTTGATCTTAAAAGTTCTCATGAAAAGAAGAAAAAAAAATTTTGTGATGGATGTTAACTACACTTATTATGGAGATCATTTATGTGTGTGTGTGTGTGTGTGTGTTGTGTATCTCAAATCATTATGTTGCAAATCTGAAATATAAAGTTATAAATCAATTATATCTCAGTTTAAAAAAAAAAGAATTTCAAATTCAAATAATCCCTAGAACAGAGAGCATCTGCATATTCTTATACCGAAGAAGAAACAGAGATTACCATTCATATAAAACAATTATCTACAAAAGGAAAGGAGAAAAAACACGCTTCGAAGTCCCATCCATACAGTGACAAAAGCAACAATAAAGAACCAGAACAAGTGAGGGCTCACTGCACACAAAGTGACATATGGGTCAAACTGGTGAACAGGAGTCAGTTAAAGAGCAGAGCAGGCTGGTTAGTGCTAGTATTGGGCAAAGCTGCCAACCAAAGAGAATGAAAGTGTAAGCCACCCAGAAGCCAGAGCTAGCAGGGTCCCACTGTGGGATCACTGCACACAAAGAGTAAATCTTACGGCAAAGACCTCAGCCTGAAGACCAGCCGCTCTCTTTTTCAGCTCCTCCCCTTGAGCCTCTTTCGAACTTAGTTCCTCCTTCAGTTGCTCTACCTGTCACGACATTGTTATTCTTTTTCACTTACGTGTTAATTTAGGTCTTACTATCCGCTTTTCAGCCAGAGCAGTAACTGGAAATAACAATAACCTGTATAACACAATCAAATCTGTTCCCCTAATTCCCTCTTCAAAGAACCCTAGATAGTTTCTCTATTTTCACATTTTTTAATGGACTTACATGTGCCAATCAGCAAATGGAAAACGGAGACTATATGGTAGTATATTTTCTTCTCAAATTAGCGTGAAAAATACAAACTAATAGGAGTTGAAAATGTGAATTTTTGAATTTTTAAGTTCTAAAATTAGCATCGATTTTCAGTAGTCATTGATAACAGATTCTTAAAATAATAAAGAAATATTGTATTGACTTTTATGCCAGGTATGAGTACCACAGCAAGAAGCTAGAAACTGGAGAGGAAGTTAGAATAATTGTGTATCATTCCTCTACAGTTTTCTGTTCTGAGAAACTGGGGAACTAATACAATTGGGATGCGAGGGGTACTTATTTTGCAGCTAATATTATGTAATCACAATTGTGATTTTTAATTAAACCAAAACAAACTTGGCAAATTGATAACTATAATAAACTAGATCCTCCAATTTGCCCAAATAGTTTATAGAATCAAACTAAATGGCTTTGGATCTAAGGAAAAAATATTATGACTGAGTTTCTAAATATGGACTGACATGCCGCGCTGGTATGTTATCTTACTGTACATATATCTGAAGTGCACACGGGAAACAATAAACCTGATACAAACGCATCTTCTCCAAGGGACAGAACAAAGGGCTTTTCTTTATAGAACTGTATTTGAAGGGAAAATAGGATATTATTTAAGCCATTTCAGGAAAAAAAAAATAGGTAGGGGAACTGGGTTCAGGATTTTGGCTTTTAAAATACTACACAAGAGTTAAAGAACTTGGTGTCTCATGTAGTGAGAAAAATTCAATTTGGATATAATTCTAATAAATCATCTCAGAAGTACTGATAGATATAAATCTTAAACTGTGACAACACATATCAGCCTCATAGGAATAATTTTCTTTTAAGTGAAAACTTGAAATAACAATACATCGGTAATTCTGACTTTAGTTCTAGGAAAGTTGCATTTGAAAGAATTCTAATTATCCTTCCCTGAAGTCTGATAAAACAATGTGAAGTTCTTCATCATCACTAAGGAAATAGAAATATGCATCAATTTCTCAAAACTCTTAAAAACTATACTATCACACACCATTACCTTATTTTTCATAAATTTAGAATGGCTCCGATAGACCTCCATTTGTTTCATTTCTTCCTCCCGTTCTTCAGTACTCAAGGCCCCATTTGATTTCAGCATCTGAATTTCCTCTTCCAAGTCTCGGAGCCCACGCTCCATAGAGGAAATTTTTGAATCCTGAAGACAATGGAAGATTTAGACATTAAAGTATTCACAACGAATGAGAGATGTTGAAAAACTAAGTCTTTACAGATGGTGAATTTAATAAAGATAAACAAATAAAGATAGCATTTGGTGCCTTGCTTCTAAATTGTATCCTTTATGGCCACTTGGGTGAAAGGAGGAGAGTTCATATCTAGAATATGATTTTTCCTGTCCCTTCCTCCATTCTATACCCTTTTGCTTAAAGTTGAGAGAATTATCTTCTTAAAAAAGTAAAAGAAATGGAAAGCTAGTTAAAGTTTCTTTGTGGTTGGGGCACCTGGGTGGCTCAGTGGGTTAAGCCTCTGCCTTCAGCTCAGGTCATGATCTCAGGGTCCTGGGATTGAGTCCTACATCAGGCTCTCTGCTCAGCGGGGAGCCTGCTTCTCCCTTTCTCTCTGTCTGCCTCTCTGCCTACTTGTGATCTCTCTGTGTCAAATAAATAAATAAAATCTTTTAAAAAAAAAAAGTTTCTTTGTGGTCAACAAATTTCTAGGGAAAAATTCTATAATATTAACAGAAAAACCATTCCTAGCTACTCTATCATTCTACTCTGTGACCCCTAAAAGGTTTATTTCTCCTCCCAAAGGAAGGAGAAAAGTAAAAGTGTTTCAAAGACTTATGCAATAATGTGTATGACTATATTTGCAAAAATATTTTATAGCATCTCATTGTAAAAATAACGAAGGGATGATCATGCTAACAATTACTGTTTATCATATTATTCTCTCTAGTTTTCTACACATTTTAAGTAGTTTGTAATAATTTTTTTTTAAAAATCACTGTCCTTATAAATCATCTCCACAAATATCACCTCCCAGTAGAATATTCTTCTATATTCACTTTCTTGGTTTAGCTTGTCACAGTATTTAGTTTATCCCCTAGTTTACTTTAGATATTATCAATTGCAGAAAGATCACATTAGATGTCAATTATAGAAAAATTCCTACATAAAATGAACACTTTCTAAAGTTGTATATGTTTCATTCATCTAACAAATAAAGAAGTAGAATCATAAATTAAGTATAGTTTTACTTTATTTGAAATTTCAGAGAAACCACTCCTTTAGAAAGTAATTTTGAAATTACTTCCTTTTGCACTTTACCTCAAAGATTTCTTGATTGACATTCCTTATCATAAATCTTAGAGCATGAAGATAAAAGTTTTAAAGGATTTATCACGAGACAAGTACAACTAGCAATATTTAGGCTCAGGGGAGAGAAGGTGGGTGTACTCCTTGTCCTGTGTTACCTTTAAAAATATCACAACAAAAATTTTCTTTTACAAATCTACTCAAGTTAAACTTAGATGTAGTTCAAAATTAAGTGCACTAAAGTAATGCAATCAAGAGATACAACAAACCTAAATTCTGAATTACTTGTTTAAAATAAGTAGGTGCATCCCATTTCTACCACAGTCTAAAAACACACACACACAAAAACAGTGGGCCACACTTAATCTCCTGTCCCATAAAGAATAAATACAACCATAACTTAAGGATATCATGGGCTCAGCTCCAGACCACTGCAGTTAAGTAAATATCACAATAAAGCAAGTCAAATAAATTTTTTGGTTTCCCACTGCATATAAAAGTTATGTTTATACTATAGTCTATTAAGTATATAATAGCATTATGGGAAAAAATATACATAGCTTAACTTAAAAATGATTTATCATTTTTTTAATTTAAATTAAAAAATATTATCATATGAGCTTTCAGTGAGTCATAATCTTGTTGCTGGTGCAGGGACTTGCCTACATGTTGATAGGTACTGACTGGTCAGGGTGGTGGCAGCTGAATTTGGGGCGACTGTGGCCCATACTTAAAATAAGGCAACAAGCCTGCTGCGTCGATTAACTTTTCCTTTTGTGAACAATTTCTCTATAGCAGATGATACTGTCTGACTGCATTTTAACCCACAGAACTTTCAAAACTACAGTCAATCCTCTCACACCCTGCTGCTGCTTTAACAACAAACGTTCTGTAGTATTCTAAACCCTTGGTTGCATTTCATGGCCTCTTTACCAAGAGTAGATTCGATCTTAAGAAATTACTTTTTTTTTTGCTCATACATAAGAAGCAACTCCTCATCTGTTCAAGTTTTAGCATAAGATTCAACACCTGCAGGCTCCACTTCTAATTCTAGTTCTCCTGCTATTTCTGCCACATCTGCAGCTCTTCCTCCACTAAAGTCCTGAACCCCTCAATGTCATCCAGGAGGGTTGGAGTCAACTTCTTCCAAACTCCTATTCAGGTTGGTATTTTTACCTCTTTCCATGAATCACAAATGTTCTTACAGGCATCTGGAATGGTGAATCCTTTCCAGAAGGTTTTTATTTACTTGGCCCAGATCCTTCAGAAGAATCGCTCTTTATGGCAGCTATAGCCTTATGAATGCATTTCTTAAATAATACCTGGAAATCAAATGACTCCCTGATCCTTGGGTTGCAGAATAAATGTTTTGTTAGTAGGCATGAAAACAACAATAATCTCTTTGTACATCTCCATCAGAGCCCTTCCGTGAGCAGGTGCATTGTCCATGAACAGCCATATTTTGAAAAGAAACTCTTTTTCTCTGTAGTAGGTCCCAACAGTGGGCTTAAAATATTCAGTAATGTTGCAAATAGATGCACTGCCATCTAGGCTTTGTTTACAGAGCACAGGCAGAGCAGATTCAGCATAATTATTAAAGCTCCAGGATTTTTGGAATGGTAAATGAGCACTGGCTTCAACTTCAAGTAACCACTGCATTAGCCCCTCACAAGAAGCTTTGAAGCCAGGCACTGACTTCTCCTCTAGCTATGAAAGTCTTGGATGGCATCTTCTTCCAACAGAAAACTGTTTCACCTACATTGAAAATCTGTTGTTTAGTGGAGCCACCTTCATAAGTGATCTTATGAGGTCTTCTGGGTAACTTGCTGCAGCTTCTCCCTCCATACCTGCTGTTTTACCTTGCACTTTTATGTCATGGAGTGCCTTCTTTCCTTAAACCTCATGAACCAATCTCTGCTGGCTTCAAACTTTTCTTCTGCAGCTTCCTCGCCTCTTTCAGCCTTCACAGAACTGAGAGACTTAGAGCCTTCCTTGGATTAGGCTTTGGCTTAAGGAAACATTGTGGTTGGTTTGATCTTCAATCCAGACCACTAAAACTTTCTTCATATGAGCAATAAGGCTGTTTCGCTGTCTTACCATTCATGTCTTCACTAGAGTAGCCACTACTAATTTCCTTTAAGAACATTTCGTTTGCCTTCACAGTTCAGCTGTTCAGTGTTAAGAGGCCTCAACTTTGGACCTGTCTTCCTCACTAAGCTTAATCATTTCTAGCTTTTGATTTGAAGTGAGAGACATGTTACTCTTTTCACTTAAACATGTAGAGATCATTGTAGGGTTATTAATTGGCCTATTAATATTGTTGTGTCTCAGGGAATAGGGAGGCCTGAGGAAAAGGAGAGTTACAGGGGAATGGCAGGTCAGTGAAGCAGGCAGATCACACATATTTATCAAGTTTGCCATCTTATACAGGCATAGTTTGTGGCGTCCCAAAACAATTACGACAGCAACATCAAAGATCACTGATCATAGATCACCATAACAAATACAATAATGATGAAAAAGTCTGAAATATTGGGAGAATTTCTAACTTGTGACACAGAGACATGAAGTGAGCAAATGGTGTTGGAAAAATAGCATCCAAAGACCTGTCTGAATTATCATATGATCTCCCTGATATGAGGAAGTTGAGATGCAATGTGGGGGGGGGGGGGTTGGGGGGGTAGGAAAAGAATAAATGAAACAAGATGGGATCTGGAGGGAGACAAACCATAAGAGACTCAATCTCACAAAACAAACTGAGGGTTGCTGGGGGTAGGGGGGGTAGGGAGAGGGTAGTGGGGTTATGGACATCGGAGAAGATATGTGCTATGGTGAGTGCTGTGAAGTGTGTAAACCTGGTGATTCACAGACCTGTACCCCTGGGGCTAATAATACGTTATATATTAATAAAAAAATAAATTTTTTTTTAAATTTAAAAAAAAAGACTTGTCTGACACAGGTTGCCACAAACCTTCAACTTGTAAAAAAAGACAGTATCTGCAAAACACAATAAAGTGAATCACAATAAACCGAGGTATGTCTGTAAAATGTTTTCATTGTACTATCTGAAAATTCACCTTCAAGATCACCTGGAAATATCAGGATGTAGTTCCTTAAGAATAGCTAAAATACTGGGCATATGCATGGGACTAACCTGCCAATGAAATGTGGCTGACCTCTGACATTAGTTGGGGACGGTGGGCAGATTGGTGGGCCAATGCCAAGAGGGACTGCATTTCTAGCACCACTGGTACTCCACACAAGACAAAACTGCCTCCAGCTATGAACTCAAGCTCTGCACCTCACGTAGACAGCCTCTAACTCTACAAAGTCCCCACAACGCCCCAAGAAACATTATCAATCTTCTCCCCGAACTCCAACACAAATACAGAGGCAGCTCTTAACAAAATCAGCACCCTCACTACCAAATCATGTCCCATAAAAGCTTCTCCCCAGAATGGACCAAACTATAACTCTGAAAGTCATGAGGCAGCCACTGACTTCCCAGATAGGAGACCTGCCAGGCTACTCACTGAAATCAGGCCAGAAAAGCAAGGTCTGATATGCACAACTTGTTCTACCACAACTCAACCAGACTGGGTTTATGTTAGGACAGTCCTTCCAACAAGGTTTCTTACTCCTAGAATGTATAATAACTAAGTAAATAAATTATTTATCATCTTACTATTCTGTACTTCCCCCAGCCCTTAGTCTCCCATCATTAATCAGCCATTTCCAATGAGCCTACTGGAATCCCCTGTCCCTTGCAAAACTTCCCAAATCCTCACCTTTTTCCCCCCAGAATTTTCTCCTCACCACAAGGTAAACCTGGCTTTCGCAAAAGATATACTTTCCCTGCCTTCTCTCCAATGAAGGTTACTAACCCTGCAGTACCAGAAAAGAGCAGGGGGGAGGGAAAGTACTGCCTCCCTTTATTTACAGCTCACAGTCCTTTTCACTTTACCCTCCTCGATGCTGCCATCTAGGGACTTCCCAATCACTCCTGGCCATTTGAAAACGTCTTTGGCTCCTGGCTCACAATCAATCTTCCCTTCAAATGCCACTCCTGCCATCATCCTGGGATTTCAATGTCCTAATTCCGGGATGCCCTTAATTCCAATGACCTCATCTACCAGTCCACTTCTCTATCCACTTGACAGGACTAAACTCTGGATCCTAAAACCACCCAGGACTCTCTCCCCAGGCCTGTTGCACCATCACTTTCTATTTGCTATTCGTAAAGCTCACAGACATTCCCTGTCACATTTTCTCCCAACCTGTCAGTCCATTCTGAATTCTCTTTCTTACTATCCACACTACATTCTTGCGATCATACAAACTACTCTCTCACCATGATCCTCAATTCATCTGCATCCCAATAATTCTGCCGTTATCTACCTGGCCAAACGCTCACCTAGAGCAGCAAAGTAATTCTTACCTGTTCCTCCACTGCTAAAGGAGAAAAGAAAAAAAATTAGAGAAGAAGGAAGGGGAGGTGGAGTGGAGAGGGAGAAGATGGGAGGGGGAAGAAGGCAAGAGAAGGGAGGAAGAAGAAGAAAAGGCAGAGGGAAGAGAAAAGAAAATTACATCACCTTGAAGACAGTTGGGCTTTTTTATGGTCTATCAACCATCTTCCTTTCCTCTCCCCCCCAAGACTACTCTAGACCTTCATAATTCTCTCAAGTTCATGCTATACTTGCAGCTGTGATTTCAGCAAAGCATCCACCTGACCAAGCTGGGCCACCAGAATCTCAGAATCTCTTGCTTCTTAACCAAATGGCTAAAGGTTAACACAAGTTAAAATAAAACCACTACCAATTAATACTATTATATTTCCCTATTCTATCAAAAGGTGAGTAACATGATTTTGGAAACATAGGTACATCCATGTGTTTTATTCTTAGGTTTAAACAGGGCTCAGGAAATAAAATACACACTACAAAGAGCCCAGAATTCTACTAATTCAGAATTTGGTAAATCCTTTCCCCAGTGGAAATACAGATAAACACAAAATTTTAAGAGGAAATCATTTAAATTCAGAGAAAAGTTTTTTTTTTTTTTAAGATTTTATTTATTTGACAGACAGAGATCCCAAGTAGGCAGAGAGGCAGGCAGAGAGAGAGGAGGAAACAAGCTCCCCGCTGAGCAGAGAGCCAGATGCAGGGCTTGATCCCAGGACCCTGAGATCACGACCTGAGCTGAAGGCAGAGGCATTAACCCACTGAGCCACCCAGGCGCCTCCAGAGAAAAGTTCTTAAAACTGTGAGAAGCCTCTATTTACATAAAACTATATACCAATAACTAAATATTCTTGTTATATTACCAAATATTAAATAAAAGCTCATAAAGTAAAAAGTGTCAATCTTTTTCAGGAATATGAAGAAGCTAAAAAAAAGAGAGAGGTAGATCCTTATCTATAAGAATCTTTCAGCTTTTGGAAGAAAGAATACGATGTTCATAAAAGTAATAATAGCAGCAGCTAACAGTTTGTGACATGTCAGGTACTGTTCAAAGTGTTTTACTTGCTATACCTAATTTAAACCTCAAAACAACCTATGGGATAGCACTCTTATTACCTCCTTCTATTAATAAAGAAATTGAGGTATAGGGAGGTTAGGTAATTACTTTGTGTCATATACTGATTCAAGTAAAGCCAAATTTTGAAACCAAGGAATCTGGAATGCAAGCTCTTAATATAACACAGAGCTCAAAGACTTCTAACTATTCATTAACTTAAGGCACAGTTTTTCAAAGTATGGTTCATGTTCTAAATTCTGGATCCCCCAAGACCTTTTCAAGAATCTGCATAGTCAAAACCATTTTCATAATAATACTCTGATTTATTTGCCTTCTCCATGTTAACATTTGCACTAAAGGTATATAAGCAATAGTGGGAAAAAAACTGCTAGTGTCTTAGGACAACAGGCAGTAGCACCAAACCATACCAGCAGTCATCACACTTTTCAGCATCAGACACTCACAGAAAAAAAAGAAAGAAATATTAGAAATTAAAAAAAAAAAAAGTAAGTAAGCTCTAGGCCTAATGTGGGGCTTGAACTCGTGACCCCGAGGTCAAGAGTCACATGCTCTGCCAACTGAGCTAGCCAGGCGCCCCTAGAAATAAAAGTTTTGGAAGACTGCTTCCCTAATGAAGCAATAAAAAAATTACTACTTTTATAATCATAACCCTTCAGAACACATCTTTTTAATATTCTCTGTGATGAAATGGGAAGGAGCTAGGCATTTCTGCCCACTGAAGTACAAAAGTTGTTCCTTAGGAACAGCACTACTGTGCCTCTTTGCTGCATTAGGTAATTTTTTCATGTAACATCATTTTTACTTGAAAGAACAATTGACAAACTCTGGTTACTAGACTTAGTATTAGGCAGGCATTTTCTAAAAACCAATGAATGAGCCTCTCATTTTAAGAGAAAAGGGGGTCCTGAGATCAAAGGTTTAAGCACAGCTGTTTAAAAGAAATTCTGGACAAGCCTTTTTGGTCCCATTTGAGTTCTCTGTAACTAAAAGGGAATAAAACTGAAGTTCTTTTTAAGTGTCACTTTTATCATCTTACTATGTCTTCTCAATCTATAAAATAAGTGAAATATTATTATATACCACTTTCTAAAACTCACACAGAAAAGTGTACAATCACTTAAAAGTATAAAGTGACTCACAAGATTCTTTGCAGACTCTTACTTACCTTCATTTCAATAACAGTTTGCAGGGCTTTTGTTTTGGCAGAATCAGGAGCATTCTCAAATCTCCGATGCATCTCCTGTACAAGAGAAGTAAAAATGAGAGTAAGTGTCCTCCTTTTCACTCTTGTTTCTTTCCTAAAGGGAGAGCAGAGAAGGATGGCGAGAAGGAATAACTGTGTAGAAAAAATGACTACTCCAGCCTTACAAGACACTCGGATCCCTGTCTACCAAACCTTCCCCAGTGGATCAGAGAACCACAGGTTGCATTCAGGCTAAAGGAGTATAAGGGTCAAACATACAGGCATATGAGTCCCTGCCAGTGAACACCTAGTTATTTAAAATTAGTCACACAGGTGAAATCAGTACAACAGATGGAAACTACAATGCAACCCCAGAGCGCTGTGTCAATTTTCCACATGACTCTAAGACCTATAAATCAGAACTCCACACACAGTCCAAAGGGAGATCAGAAATATTCCCTTTTTAAAAGGAGAAATAAAAGCCGTCATCAGTCTGCACTGCACAAAGCTACTAAAAGCATTTGCGTTAATCACATCCTTTCTACAGCATCTACTCCAGAGTAACAACCTGGCTACCTGGGATGAAAACCTCTCTCTAGCAGGGTGACAAGTAGAAAGAAAAAAGAAGGTAAGGTTGTTCATGTTAATAAAATGTCATAAAAACGTAACTATTCTTTTTCATCTAAATTTTAGTGATTTCAGAATCAGGAAGAAAGGAAGCAATGGTAGTAATATTATAATCATGGTCTTCAAAGGTCACAGGAAAGTTATCAGACCACCTCAGGCTATTTCCTGTCAGATTTCATGAATGCCTCCGACTTAGCCAGTCAACGTTTCCAAAGTACCCTGGCATGGCTTCTACTGATCCCAGAGAGAATCGCTTCTCCGCCTTTTGGTTAAGATCAAGTTCAATGATCCCAGAGAAATGAATACTTTCCATCTGAACTATACTCAACCATAACGAAGGGAATGTATAATACTTTAATTATACCTTTCACCTAATTTATTCATTCCTGCCTGGCCAGGAAGAATGGTTTGAGAGAAAACAGAAAACAGAACTGTACACTTCACAGAGTTAGCTCTTCCTGAAAGAGCAGTACCACTGAACTGACAAAAGTTCTAAATTATAAACAGTCAGCATTTAAAAACCAGTAACTTTTGAACATCCACATTTACTAGTTGCCTCCTGAAACTATTGTGCAAACCATTATTAATAGATAACACTCTTTCTGCTACTTTTCTCCCTAACTCCAGGTGTTCTTAAAGCCTGCTCCATGCTTTCAGTCACTGAGGTGAAACACCTGAGTCTTAATGCCTTCCTTTTGCTTTTGAGCTATAGTCAGTCAATCAGGAAATTCAGTAAACTCTACCTTCAAAACATATCCAAAATGCAAGCACTCCTTGCCATCTCCACTGTTACCACCTGGAGTAAGCCACCAACAAAAATATATCTTTTAGGGGCACCTAGGCGGTACAGTTGGTTAAACATCCAACTCTTGGTTTTGGCTCAGGTCATGATCTCAAGGTCGTGGATCAATCCCCACATCAGGCTCCACACTCAACAGAGGCTACTTGGGACTCTCTCTCTGTCCCTCCCCCAGCATGTTCCTTCTTGCTCTCTCTCTTTCCCTCTCTCCCTCCCACTCTCTCAAAAAATAAATCTTAAAATATATATATATGTGTGTGTGTATATATATATGTTTAAAGATATATATATATATAGTGTGTGTGTGTGTGTGTGTGTGTATGCACACATATATACACATACATCTGTATGTATCTTTTAAACACAGTAACAAGCTCCTAATTAGGGTCCTCATCCTTTGTCTTGCTCCCCTACAGTCTACAACAGAGCACTCACAGTGACCTTTAAGCATGAATTTAATCTTGTCTCCTCTACTCAATTTAATCTTGTCTCCCCTACTCAAAATTCTTGTCATGGTTCCCTATCTGACTCAAAGCAGAGTCAAAGTCCCTTCAGTAGCCTACAAAATCTCATCTCTTATACTCTTCTCTGAGTCACCAGGCTTCAGCCACACTGGACTCCTTGCTGTTCCTCAAATATGCTAGGCATTCTCCCATTCCTTAGGACTTTTATGCGAGATGTTCCCAGTGCCTAAACTCTCTTTCATCAGCTCATGGGGAGGACTTTGTCTCCTTCAAGTCTTGACTCAAATGTCTTCTCTAGATTATTAGGTTTATGAGTTGTGATAATCACACTGTGGTTATAAAAGAAAATGTGTATATATTTTAGAGATGTACAGTAAACTCTGTAGAGGTAAATTACATCATGTTGGGAATTCGTTTTAAAATCTTTGATGAAAAAAGAAAGAAAAAGAAAAAAATAGGACACATGCAGAAAATGTGGCAAAACTTTGGTAGTTGGTATATCTAAGTGATAAGTACAGGTTTGACATTTTTCATTAAAAAATTAACATTTAATGTTAGTACAACATTCCTTATTTTAAAACTTCAAACTGACAAAAAAGAATCCCTTACTCCACTTTTCCTTCTCCCAGAGCATGTATCTTCTAACAACATATGAATGAATGATGAGTGAATAAATAACAAATGGCTACCAAACTTTCAAGAACTGGCTCTTTAAAGAGGAAATCTTTGAACCCCTTTCTATTCCTGTGCTAAATCACATACACCTCCTCTAACTTCTACATAGCCCTCCTCTAACAGTTACTACATTGTATTTGGAATAATCTTCTCTAACATACCAACTGTAAACTCCTTCAGAGCAAAACTGTCCTTTGTATTCCTCAGACACCGTGTGTAAGCAATCATTAAAAATTATTTCTCCTCCATATCCATTCTTCTTTTGTTGGATGAAGAAAAGACTAAAAAAAATGAATAAATTATCAGCTAGTTTTCTTCTTCACCTCTCTACTGGATGACTCTCTCTACCGTATCAAATAAAGGACCTCCTTGTTCCTAAATCTAATAGCTGTTGTCGTCAGTCCACATCCTTTCTGAACTCCATGTAGCAGCTTTTTTTTTAACCATAGAGAGAGTTAAGAGAGGAACAGCTATAAAATTATCGACTGCCTTCTATTAAAGAATATGCTAGCTCTGAAGGCTTCTTCTCTGTCCTTTCCCCTATCCTAAGCACAGACAGACATTTTCTAAATTCCATCCTAAGTTCTATAAGTCAGCCCCACTCCAGGAATACCACTAGCCCACAGAGAAACTTAAAATGAATTAGAAAAAAAGCAACCCTCTGGAGTAGATGCAACCTCACCATGAAACACTGGTAGGGTTTTAGGCCCCACCTGTTCCATCAGCAGAAAGCCCTTGTTTGGTTGAACAACATGCACACCAACCATACAAAGTAGCCCTTCCCCAATCCCACAGATTCAACTACAGTTGACTCCTAAACAACACGGGTTTGAACTGTTCTGGTCCACTTATACATGTATTATTTTTTCTTTTGTTTTTTAAAGATTTTATTATTTATATTTATTAGAGGGACAGAGAGAGCACGAGCAGAGGGAAGGGCAGATGGAGCAGGAGAAGCAGACTCCCCACTGAGTAGGGAGCCCAATGCAGGCTTCCATGCCAGGATCCAGGACCATGACCTGAGTAGAAGGCAGACGCTTAACCGATTGAGCCACCTAGGCACACTTATATGTATTTTTTTTTATAAATATAATACAGTACTGTAAATGTGTTCTCTCGGATTTGTTCTTGTTTTCTCTGATTTTTTAATAACATTTTTTTCTCTAGCTCACCTAAAGAATATAGTAAATAATACATATAACATACAAACTGTATGTAAAATCAATCATTTATGTTATCAGTAAGGCTTGCAGTCAATAGTAGCTTATTAGTAGTTAAGTTCCAGGGAGTAAGACATTCTGTGAGGATTTTCGACTACACAAGGGTCAGCTCCCAACCCACTCATTGTTCAAAAGTCAACGGTCTTACCTTTCCCTGGATAACCTGGAAAAGCTATTTATCTAACCTTGTAGTGGACAGCTATCACTCTTTCATGCCATGGTATCTAATCTCCCTTTTATGTTTGGGGATTCCACATTTTAAAATAGTCTTCCTTCCACATTAAAAGCTAAAAATGTCACATACTTTTTTCCCCCAGCCTTTCTTGCAGTTAAAGTCCAGACACAAGACCTAATCTCCCCCACCAGACACATAGATCACTTCTTTTTAATCAGAATCTTTTAAACAGAAGACTTGGGGACATGAACAGTGACAACTCTGACAATGAGTGGGAGAGGCAGCAGCTACCTCACACTCCCAGTCCCAGGAATGAAAGAGGCTCCAAGGGTAGTGAGCAGTGTCAGTGGTGTCAGCCAAATAAGCTGCATGTCTGTGCCTGCACCAAGAGCGGCACTGTCTTCACCAAACCCATAAAGGAACATGATGGACTGGAGACTGTTTTGGCTATATAACTTCTGCACCCAGTCTCTCCAGCCCTCCTAGAGATTCTGCCTGGATGATATAATAGTCTCCCAAAGTTGATCTCCCTAGTAGCACAATGGAAAACTGTTGCTTTAATTTAATTATTGTAATTATTTCTTTGCCTACCTATCCATTCAAACAATTCATCCACGTCACCAGTGAATTCCAGGGTGCCAAATCTAGTGGACACCCTTCTGTCCTCATCTTCCTAGAACTCTCAGAGGCATTCAAAGCAGTGGGCCACTCCCTCCTATATACACATTTCCTCTTGACTATTATGATACCACACTCTCCTACTCTTCTTTCTCTCCAAGTGCTCCTTCTATTTCTTTTGCAAGTTCTTCCTTCTAAATTAGACCCCTAAGTACTATAGTGACCAGGTCATAAGTCCTAAACCTTCTTCTCTTTTCCATCTAAACTCTCTAATCCATGTGCTTAAAATTCAGCTGAAACGCTAGTGAACTCCTAGGCTCTCTGCTCTGATTTCAGACTCATTTATCGAACTGCCCATTTGATATCTCTGTTTAGATGTCTAATAGGTAATTTACATTGTCCCTCGCAAAACTCTTGATTTTTCTCTTCCTTAATCTAGCCCCTCATCTGATGAGCGTGATGAGATTAAGCCTTCTCCACTCATTAAAGGGCACTACCCTCCCAGTGGCACAGCTAAACACCGGCATTTCATTCTTCCCAGATCTTCATTTCCCACAACCAATTCATTTTTTTTTTTTTCAAAGACCTTATTTATTTATTTGACAGAGAGAAATCACAAGAGAGGCAGGCAGAGAGAGAGGAAGGGAAGCAGGTTCTCCGCTGAGCAGAGAGCCAGATGTGGGACTCCATCCCAGGACCCTGAGATCATGACCTGAGCTGAAGGCAGCGGCTTAACCCACTGAGCCACCCAGGCGCCCCTCCCACAACCAATTCAAACAGAAGGCAGGGATTGTTCCATCTTCAATCTATGTCTTGAATTATTCTACTTCACTCCACTTCCAGTTCAGCTGAACCCTAGATTACTATGACAGCCATTAGTTTCCTTCCACCTCCTCTGTCCATTCTCAAGAGAGCAACAGGGTAATCTCCATAGAGCATCAACAAATTAAACAGTTTTAGTCTGCTCTGAACCCTTCAATGAGTTTCCCATTTACTTTTCACTCTCTACAAAATCAACATGATCTAACCATAATGGATAGACGATTGGCCCTCCTGTTGTGAACTATTTTAAAATTAGATAAAATGCACAAAGTAACTGTTTTCAGACATTGGAAAACAAGCACATAGGTCTATGATCCTTTGAAAGAAGAGAAACAAATATCGATGGCCCAGACTTGCTATTCAGTATGTGAAGCAAGGAGAGGAAGCCCATACAGAAAACAAGTCATGCAGAACTCAGAAGACAGATCAAAGGATAAGACTCCTAAAACAGTGGAAATTCTGCAGAGCAGAATATCACAAGGAAGCTAGCCATAAAAGCAGCAGTATCTAACCTGACACAGGTCCCCTTGAGTCTCTGGCCAAACACTAAGTGTATGTGCACAGGGCAAGACTCCACAATGTCAGACAAAGAACAATTACTAGGGACAGAACAACTACCAGAGAGCTATGAGTTGAGCAACTACCTGAACTCAAATGGGGCTGTGGAAAATTCTAGTTACAAATGGCCAAAGTAAGGAGAACATCAGAGGCATTTCGTAGACACCCCAGAAAGGCCAAGTCTGGGTGCCTGGGTGGCTCAGTGGGTTAGGTCGCTGCCTTCAGCTCAGGTCACAAGTCAAGAGTCCTGGGATCGAGTCCTGCATCAGGCTCTCTGCCCGACAGGAAGCCTGCTTCCCTCTCTTTCTCTCTGACTGCCTCTGCCTACTTGTGATCTCTGTCTGTCAAATAAATAAATAAAATCTTAAAAAAAAGAAAAGAAAGGCCAAGTCTTAGAGGTAAAGCTAATTTAGCCCTGAAAGTGGAAAGGCTATCTATGTCAGCCCTAACAGCATTTAAAAGCAAATCTTCTAAAGATCAAGCCAATCCACAATTAATTTTCACAAGGCAAAACACTTCATTAAGGAAGAGAGTAAAATCCAGAACACACTAACCCAGGACAAAATCTCAAACACATTAGTTCAGGCCACAACAATCTCTCAGTTACATTAAAACAGCAAACTCGTCCGCTTCCTCTGAGCCTCCAGTTTGTCCACATTTTATCTATTCTCCACACTGTAAGCAAGATGATCAACTAGGCACAGAACAGATATTTAATAATATTTATTCGATAAAATGAGTGTAAAACTTTAAAAAGTATAAACAAAAATAAAATGAATCCTGCTAATTGTAAATTATCTTCATCTATTAATAAAATTCTATAACATATACTTCACATTTTTCATTTGGTATTTCTGTATCAACTTGAAAATATTAAAACGGCCTTTCTTTGAAATACCTCACAATTCAGATAGTGAACTAATTTTATCTGACTTCTTTCTTATTACCTCATTCCAACTAAGGTAGATTTCCAAATGTCTTAAGGTTAAATGATAGAAATTTTATTTTAAATGCTAATAAGCACGTAAGCAAAACAGAAAACAGAAATCCATTTGAACAACAAAAAAAAAAAATCCTCCTTTGCTAAGGAACTAAGATGCATTTTCAATCACTCGAAGGCATAAAGTTTTCCCATTAAGACATTTCTAAACCTATCACTTGTAACAAATTTCCATTCAAAGGCCTGCATATTAAAACTCACTATGAACACATCTTCCAGTCAGTGAGCTGATAAACTTCCCTTTCCCACTGAGTACATCAAGCCTCTGACTCATGCACTGTTAAATAAAGAGAGAAGACTGGAAATAGAAATGAATGTACTGTTCAAATAAATATAGGAACTAGAATTTGTTGTTGTTTTTTTTTTTTTTTTTTTTTTTGCTAGTCCCATTTCACTCCTTTGGCTTGAAATTTTTCTTTCAAAAACAATATACGGGTAGGATTATCTGGATCTTGTTATACTGTCAACTGTGGTAGACAACAGAAAAGGTGTTCCTTTTCTCCCATTAATTTACCAAGGAATAATGAAGAGTTAGAGTTAGAAAACAAGCACGTTAGGAATTCTCACATTTTTCTCTTTTTAGTAGTTTCTTTTAAAAAGTAAGTCAACTTTTACTTACACAACAGAGAGAAAGGAGTATTTGTGAATGAAAAGTAGTACTTATGTCTGAAATTTCTTTTTTTTCAAGTTTCAGGTTTTAGCCCCCAGCACCCTTGGTTCAAGGGTAGAAGTTCCAGATTGCTTGTGAGATCCCTTCACAGATTCAATCCTCCACACAAGTTCTGGGTTTACTGTACTCAAAACAGAGACAGGAATAGGAAGATGTGGAAAATAAGCTGAAAGAATCCTCCTGGTTCTCTGTGTCAGAAAGCATTAGACCTTAACCTTTTACCATCTCTAATAATGTCATTACTCTCAGAAAATCTGATCTTCTCGTCAAATGGGCATAAATGACACAAGGAAAAGGGGAGGAGTAAATTGATTAAGGTACGCAACTGTCCGTATTTTCCAAAATCACTAACAAAGCAGCAAGCTTGAGGTTTTTTATTCTTTTTTTTTCAATTTTTAAATTCTTTTTAATTCTTCTAATTTTTTTTTTTAAGATTTTATTTATTTGACAGACAGAAATCAAAAGTAGGCAGAGAGGCAGGCACAGAGAGAGGGGGAGGCAGGCTCCCTGCTGAGCAGAGAGCCCGATGCGGGGCTCGATCCCAGGACCCTGGGATCATGACTTGAGCCTAAGGCAGAGGCTTTAACCCACTGAGCCACCCAGGCACCCCTAATTCGTCTAATTTTTTAATTCTTTCTTAAATTTTTTTTAATTCTTCCTCTTTTTAAATTCTTCCTATGTTTTGTCTACTGTTTCTACTTTTTCTCTTATTTTTTTCCTCTCCTATCTTCTCTATTTCTACCTTACAACTGCCAATGGCAAAAACAGGCATTCTTCAGATATACCAGTTAAATTTAGAATTCCTACCCTAGAACCTGGTCAAATATTAGTACTTTTAAGCTCAAACATTTCTGTAAATTGCAACATGCTAACAAGGTTTGTTGATTGAAATATTACAAATACAAAAACTAGCATGAATATAGTAATGTTTTAAAACAAATTTACATTTTATTTACCACAACTGCATCTACATTTCTAAAATTTAGAGCATATATAGATATGAAATATTTATTTGGCCTACAGATAATGTTTGGTACGCATATGGAATGAAGAGTCAAAAAATTCCATAGCCTACTTAGCTATGTTCTGCCAAACGACTGAGAACCCAAACTTGGGTCTCACACTTAAGTATATAAGACAATTACCTATAAAGTTTGCTAAAACTCTGTATGCCCACATCCCAAGCATTGACCAAGACTAGTCTTATGGTTTAATATTTGTTCAATAAATGTCATTTTTCTATCAATCAAAGGAAAAGTATTACAGGAAACAATATAAGATCTAACAATAAGTGTCTCATAAAAATGTAATTTCAGTCCAAAAAAATATGATGTTTAATTTAAATTTTTTTTCTTCTTTGGCTTTTATTTAGGAGAATTTTTTTTTAAGATTTTTTTTTAAGATTTTATTTATTTATTTGACAGACAGAGATTTCAAGTAGGCAGAGAGAGAGGAAGAAGTAGGCTCCCCGCTGAGCAGAGAGCCCGATGCGGGCTCATGACCTGAGCCGAAGGCAGAGGATCTAACCCACTGAGCCACCCATGTGCCCCAATTTAGGAGAATTATTTACCTGTTATCTTCAGGGTCATTTTTATAAACAAAATGGAAAACTAATCACAAATGCTACTGGATATGAATGCCATTTTAATGTTATAGTACTTCATCAAATTTAAGAAGCCATTGATTGTAGTACATACCACTGTTTTATGTAATGGAAAGAAAGGGAAGAAATGCCTCCAAATAAATTATGACATAAAGCTTTATCATTCAAAATTTGTATTTTATACTGACTGTAAGAGTTCTTTTACTTATTTAACCAAAGATTAACTATATATCATTTTGAACTGTTTTTATAGCTTTCCCCATGCCAGTAACTTTGTTTTCAATGCCAATTCACTACATAATATTACTGCTGACATACTGATCAACAATTAAAGTTAACATGTGAAATACCAACAATGTTCACACCCTCAACTAAAGTGGTAACAAAAGGAACTGGTATGACTATGAATAATGCACAGGCAAACAAATCCAGCATGACTACTGCCTCACAGACAGACTGTAAGATGCCATCAAGGGTAAGATTCAACTCAATTCAATATTGTTAAAGTATGAAAAACCATGAGTCTTAGAATTGATGAAATACTAATTTTTTTTAAAGATGGACAAAGTCCAATAAATAACAAAACCTATGGATATCTTGGTGTTGCCAACTCACAATTCTTTTGACTTTCTTAATCCACTAGTAATAGAACATGCAATGGCCATTTCAAGTTGCCACTCACCTAACCTAGATTAGAACTGTTAAGTTCTTTATTAGACTTCCCTGAACCAGGCATTCTCAACACAACCAGAGTAAACTCTAAAAGGCAAACCAGATCTTTTTTTTTTTAAGATTTTATTTATTTGACAGAGAGAGATACAGTGAGATAGGGAACACGAGCAGGGGGAGTGGGAGAGGGAGAAGCAGGCTTCCTGCTGAGCAGGGAGCCTAATGCGGGTCTCGATCCCAGGACCCCGAGATCATGACCTGAGCCAAAGACAGACGCTTAACAACTAAGCCACCCAGGTGCCAAGCAGACCAGATCTTAACATTCCCTTGATTAAACATTGGAATGGACTCTTCTTGCACTCTGAATATAACAACTCCATTTCCTGCAAGGATCATAAAGGCAAATACTTTGTCTTCTAGGATATGTTTTGTTCATTGCTATTTCCCTGCTTTGCACATGGTTAGTGCCCAGTAAATATCTGATGAATGAAAGGAATATATTTGGCCCTAGCTACCTCTTCAACCTGTCATCTGATGCCAGCCTTCACCTTATACAATTTACTTTTGCCCTCTAGCCATCTTGTTTTTCCCTCAAAATTCCTTCCCATCAGGCCTTTTGAAACTGTTAACCTTTCTTCAGGAAATGATTTTATCCAAAAGCTCAGCAAGATTTTCTCCTTATCTTTCTTCAGATCTCCCTTAAGGGGCACCTCCTCAAAGATGCTTATCCTGTTTACAGAAATCCCCTCCCCCGACACAATTAGACAACACCCAATAATGTAGTTTATCTTGTAATTATCAGTTTACTGTCTCCCATCAGATTTCTAAATTCTAGGAGGGCCAAGACCACATATGCTGACATGAAAAATGGATACCCCATGACTATCCCAGGATCTAATACATATCAGAGGCTCAACAGAATAAATGAGAAAGGAAAGGTGGTACCAAGGGCCTTTAGCCTCTTATTGTTTTAGAAGCAATCTAATTATTGGTCTATTAGTCTAGCCATATATTACAAAGCTTTACCCCAAATTATCATTTTAACTTTTGTTAACTGTATTTTATAGTTTACACAAATTTAATTCTTTAAGGTTTCTGCTATGGCAATGAAAGATTCTTTCCTATCTCAAGATTATATTAAAAGTTTTTTACTTATATTTTCTTCTAGTGTTTTTATTAAAAAAAAAAAGTAGCTCTTCATTTCATCCAGAATTTGATATCATGGTGTAATTATTTTCCAAATGAGTAGCCACTATTTCAAAATACCCATCATGTACTGAAAACTACATTATTTCTGAATTCTATTCTGTTTCACTGATTTAGCTATCTATTGCTGTGCCAATACCACACATTTTAATAACACAGGGTTTCAAATACATGCATCATGATCTGTTTAAGCAAGTGTTCCTGCACTGTTCTTGCAAATAGACTACATCAGTAGGGCATCTTTCAAAATCATTCCCATTGTGATTACATTAAATTTACAGATTTAGGGTAAAGTAACATCTTTATATTACTATTGCTATCGATACTGTAATGAAAATTTAGCCATTTCCTTTTCATTACCATTACTGATCTTATTTATTCCATTTTCTTATCTAATTGCACCACAAAACACTTCCAAAATAATGTTAAATACTGATGAACAAACACAACCATCTCTGACCTCTTTCTAACTTCAATGGGCATTTCTAGTATGTCACTAAGCTTGATGCTGGCTATTAGTTTCAAGTATGTTTATAATATACATTTATTATGTTATTATTTATTTAAATCTTACCATTAGTAACATTCAATCCTTATTTTTAGTTCATTTTGTTCCATTTTCAATGAAAACATCTATAACATTTTATCTAATATCTTTGAGACAGCCATCAAATACCACAAGGTTCTTTTTTCCTTTTATCTAATATAAACTATAACTATGTATGAGTCACTCTGCCATTCCTGGAATAAAAGCCTTCTGATCAGAGTATCATTTTTATTTATCACTATTATTTATCAATTTATCATATTGCTGATTCTATCTGCTAATATTTTATTTATAATATGTATAAATGAACTCATAAGCAAAACTAACTTTGGGGTTTAACTTGTTTTCAAACCTTCATCAGGTTTTAGTACCCAGTGATCACACCAGGGGGGAAAAAAACTCAAAATGGTATCCTATATTTAAGTTCCAGGTTTAAATTTTTTCCTGCATTTCAACTTATTCAACTAACATTTCTCAAGTATCCACTGTGTATTTGTTAGACACTGGCAAAATAAAGATTTTTTAAAAACATGTATCTTTGGTGGGGCACCTGCTTGGCTCAGTCCCTTAAGCCTACGACTCTTGATTTCAGCTCAGGTCATGATCTCAGGGTTTGAGACTGAGCCCCAGGTTGGGTTTCCCACTCAGCAGGAAGTCTGCTTGAGGATTCTCTCCCTCTCCCTCTGCCCCTCCCTCACACAATGTGTGCAGGTGTGTGCACACACACTCTCTCTCAAATAAATAAATGAATCTTCAAAGTAAACTTTAAGAAAAAAATGTATCTTTGGGAGCACTTGGCTAGCTCAGTAAGAGGATCATGGGATTCTTGATCTCAGCGTTGTGGGTTCAGCCACATATTGGGTGTAGAAAGTACTTAAAAATAAAATATTTAGGGGCACCTGGGTGACTTAGTTGGTTAAGTGAACAATTCTTGATTTCAACTCATATCACGATCTCAAGGTCATGAGACTGAGCCTTGTGTAAGTCTCATGGAGCCTGCTTAAGATTCTCTCTCTCCCCCTCTGCTCCTCCACCCTACCCCACCCCCCAGCTCGCAGTCTCTCTCTCAAAAAGAATAAAATAAAATAAAATCTTTTTTAAAAAAATGTATCTTTGGGACGCCTGGGTGACTCAGTCATTAAGCATCTGCCTTCAGCTCAGGTCATGGTCTTAGGGTTCTGGGATCAAGCCCTACTCGGGCTCTCTGCTCAGCAGAAAGCCTGCTTCTCCCTCTCCTGCTCCCCCTGCCTGAGTTCCTGCTCTCGTTGTGTCACTCTCTGCCAAATAAATAAATTATTTAAAATAAAATAAATAAATAATAGAAAATGTATCTTTGATACAAAAAATTAAGTGAATGATGAAGAAACATACATGTAAATATAAATGTACTATAATATGACTGATTAATCTACATATATGTATAAAGCTGCACAAGGAAAACACAAAAGAACTGAAATTTGGTCTAAGTCCTGAAGGTAAATAGGAGAAACACAGAGAACAAGAACTCTAAACTTTTTTTTTTTTGACATTTGATTCCAGGGACACCTGGGTGGCTCAGCTGGTTAGGCACCCAGCTCTTGATTTCACTGATGTCATAGAGCCTCTCTCTCTCTGCCTGTTTCTCTGCCTACTTGTGATCTCTGTCTGTCAAATAAATGAATAAAATAAAAAAAAAATGACTAGAAACACATACATAGCAGTTATCGCTAGGTAATGACACCTGGGGTTTTAAATTTTTGCTAATCTATTTCCTAACCTTACTACAATAATCTACAGTGAATTTATTGTGTAATAAAATCATGTATTTAAAAAACACTGAATTTCCCCTTTATCAAAAATAAAATATCCTCACTGTAAATAAATATTTCAGAATTTTTACAAAAGGAGAAGTCACAGAACTTCAAATTTAGAAGTACGCTTTTGAGGGACGCCTGGGTGGCTCAGTGGGTTAAAGTCTCTGCCTTCGGCTCAGGTCATGATCCCAGGGTCCTGGGATCAAGCCCCACATCGGGCTCTCTGCTCGGCGGGGAGCCTGCTTCCCCCTCTCTGCCTGCTTCTCTGCCTACTTGTGATCTCCAGCTGTCAAATAAATAAATAAATAATCTTAAAAAAAAAAAAGTACCCTTTTGAAGTTGTTATTGTGCTGTTTGGGGAATATTCCACTTTTTAAATTTCTTTCCTCATACTTCATTCAGACTGGCAGTTAACACAGTTCTGAGATTTTTTTTCCCCCATCCAAATGGCTAAAGTCTCTGACCACATATAGAGAATTAAATGTCAATTTTTTAAAATTCATTTATACTTTCTCAAAATGACTCACTACTTAGAAAAGTGAAAAATTATCAACAATCACAATGGTCAGCTGAAGTCTGAGTTTCCTCTATAAAAAATAGCTGCAGTATGCCTCAATATCATTCTTTCTCACTGTGCTTCCATGGCAGCAAATGATTTTTATTACGTATCTTTTACAGCAAGGCAAGTTTCCATGGAAACCACAGGGCAAACATCCATTACTACTGCCAAGGACTATTTATATAAGCACACCTAAACTGAGGTAACCACTTACTTTCTCTTAGTAATATTCTAAAATTAAATAATAGGTACTCTGATTCTGGTTTTGTTGCACGTGTCTCTATGAACAAATTAAGAGAGAAGTAACAAAGAAAATTCTGTGCCCCTCTAGCAACAAAATGAGTCTACAGAAATCAAATCGAGGCGGAAAAAGACACAGAAAGTCATCAAGCCAGTGTACATACCAGTCAATGCCATCTCATGCAAGAGAGCAAATCAAAATAGAAATCAGTGAAGCACCTAAATAACAAAGAAGAAATTCTCTCCCACTAACTCAAAAGAACATGTAAATTTATCAAAGCCAAGATGCTGACTAATCAGGGGGGAAAAGGACCATCAGTAAGTCTTAAGACGGAAAAAGTGGTCACTCACCTCTCTTAACATACTGTTCTCTTTTTCTTTCTGCTCCAAAAGGCTTTCTAGGTGGTGGACGTGCATCTCTGCCTCTGCCAGTCGTCTTGTTCTCTCATGGTCTTCTTCAGTAGCCTTAGCAGAAAGTCCTTTGCTCTGCAACATCTCCAGAAGTTTCTTGATGGATTCATCCCGAGCATTTAGAGTTTGCTTCTGAGTCTCAATACGCAGCTCCATTTCCTCCAAAGTCTTTCGAAGAAGGAACAGTTCTTTGGCCTGCCGCTCATGCTCAGCATGTAGCCTCTGGAAGTTCTCCTCAGTCAGCTCTGCCACACAGGGTTCACCAGTCCTACCGCTACTGTCTTGCTGAAACAGCTGGTTCAGGTCCCTCTGGATCCGCAATTCATCCTGAAGAGCCTGGATTGTCATTTGCATGTGCTAGAAGCAAGACAAAAAAGAAAACCCCAAATCAGCTTCCTCCTCAAGAAGAAAAAACAAAGCAGACTGGGGAAGTCAGAAAGTAGCTACCATGGCTCTCAGAACCCCGAATACAATAAATTCTGGTTTTTTTACATTGTTTCAAAAAAAATGATTGTGATAATCTATAAAATCTCAGTAATTTAACATGTGTTAATTCCCAACAGGAAACAAGTAGGACAGCTCCTCACTTTGCATGAGCCATAACAAAATAAAGATATTGTTCAAAATCAGTAGAAGGTATTACATAGAGCCAAAGGGGAGGGGAGAAAAAGGGGAAATCTATAGGAATACAAACACATCATACAAAAGTTTCACCAAAAAGAGCGCCTGACTGGCTCAGTCAGTTGAACATCCAATGCTTGATTTCGGCTCAGCCTGCTTGAGATTCTCTCTCCCTTTGCCTCTCCCTCCATGCGCATGCACTCTCTCTCTCTCTCAAATAAATTAATTAATTAAAAATGAAAAGTTTCAGGACCACTGGGTGGCTCAGTGGTTAAGCACCTGCCTTTGGCTCAGGTCATCATCCAGGGTCCTGGGATTGAGCCCCACATTGGGCTCCATGCTCAACAAAAAGCCTGCTTCTCCCTTTCCCTCTCCCTCTCCCCTTGCTTGTGTTCCCTCTCTCACTATCTCTCTGTCAAATAAATAAATAAAATCTTTTCAATTAATTTTTAAAAATTTAAAAAATTGAAAAATTTTTTAAAGTTTCACCAAAAAATACAAAGGATATCAAAACACAAAATGATTAAGAAGTTTAATTCACATATTAAATAATTAATAATTAAATAATAAATACTAAATTAGATAAATAAAAATAAAATAAATAATAAAATATTAATCGCATGTTTTATATAAATTAATTATATTAATTAAAAATAAATAATAAAGTAAAATAAAATTAAATAAGTATTAAATAATATTAAACAATAACTAACATTTTTAGAATCATATTTTTAGAAGTGAAGAAGCAACAATAACAAAATCACTCCTTGTATTGAAGGTATTTAAGGACTGGCAGTATGCCACAGTGGAAAGAACACTAAGCCACAATAAGAGACATGAGATTTAGCGCCAGCTCTCACACTAACTGCTATGCAATTTTGGACACAATGCCACTTTCAGCATTTCAGATCCTTCATATTTAAAAATAAATAAGAATTTAAATACCTGCATCCTCTTTTCACAGAGTTAACCGTACCGTGGAAATCTTTGTAAGTTTATATTTTAAAACACAGGCTGTTAAAAGATTTTGGCAGACTGCAAAATAGCAATGTAGTAAGTATCTCAAAGAAATGATCTGGCAAGGGTACAAAGGTGTACACAGAAAGATATTCATTCTTGTTTATAATAGTGACAAAATTAGAAACAACCTAAATAGATATTAACAGGTGATGAGCCACAGTAAAGGTGAAATGTCCACACAATGCAGATATTTACTGATTGAAAACTATAATCACAATATATTGTTTTAAGTATAAAAAAGCTGACTACACAATTCCAAGTATAGGATGATCTCAATTCTAATTTTTCAAAAGAGCATATTAAACGTGGAGAGAAAAGTCTAAAAGGATATATAAGCAATTGCCAATGACTTTCTCAGGTATGGGCAGCTTCTACATTTTTCTTCATACTTTTCTATACTATCTAACCATGTGATACTTTTGTAATTAAAAAACAAAACAAAACAAAAAACCTTTTACCCTAAAACCAAGAGAAACAGACTTCCAGAGATGTCTGCTTGGGTACAGAATACCATCTATGTTCAATTTACTACCACTTTTGTTAAAAGGGAAGGAGTAATATTTACTATAAATAAAATATTCATAAAAATAAAAACATTTCTGGAAAGTCACACAAGAAATAATTTTTTTTTAAGAGGGTGCCTAGGTGATTCAGTTGATTGGGCATCCAACTCTAGATTTCACCTCAGGTCATGATCTCAGGGTCATGAGATCAAGCCCTGTAATCAGATCTGTGCTGACCATGGAGCCTGCTTGAGTTTCTCTCCCCCCTCTGCCCTTCCCTCTCTCTCATTCTCTCTCTAATTTAAAAAAAAAAAAAAAAAGAGTAAAACTAGAATAGTTGAGGGACAACTTGTAAGAACACTTTACTAGAAATGTATTGTATTCCTCTTAAAATTTTTTTTACCTGAAGTATAATATAATTAACATTGGATTTTTTTTTAGTAACAGTCTTACTGAAATACAATTCACATACCAGAAAGTTCACCTGTTTTAAGCATATAATTCAGTCGTTTTTAGCATATTAAAAGTTGTACACGGAATACTATCAGTTCTAGAACACTTCCATCACCCCTTGGAGAAATCCCATCCCAATTAGCAACTGCATCCCATCTCTTCTCCTCCCAACCATCCTCTTGAATTTGAATAGATGTCCTACTCACTCAAAAATTAAATTTTAAAGAAGTCTGTATTTTATACTTAAAAAAGAATGAAACTCCGATGCATGGTACAACATGGATGAAATCTAAATAAATCAGTCACAAAAGACAAATATTATATGAAGTATCTAGAGTAGTCAAATTTATAGATGCAGAAAGCAGAAGAATGGCTTCCAGGGCCTGGAAAAAGTGGGGGTTGGGGAAGGATGGGGAGTCATTGTTGAATGGGTACGGAGATTCAGTGTTACAGGATGAAAAGAGTTCTGGAGGTGGATGGTAGTAATGTTTGCACAACATAATGTACTTCATGCCACTGAACTATTACTTGCAAAATAGTTAAGATGGTAAATGTTTCGGGGCATCTGGTGTCTTAGTTGGTAAGTGTCTCCCTTCAGCTAGGGTCACGATCCCAAGAGTCCTGGGCTCAAGCCCCGCACCAGGCTCCCTGCTCAGTGGGTAGCCTGCTTCTCCCTCTCCCTCTGCCTGCCGCTCCCCTTGTTTGTACTATCTCTGTCAAATAAATAAAAACTTTAAAAAAAAAAAAGATGGTAAATGTAAGGTGTATTTTATAACAATAAAGAAAATGAGGAAAGATGATGCCTGCCATAAAATTCCAATGTATGGATATGAAACAATATTTTAAAGGTTTTTATTTATTTATTTGACAGAGAGAGAGAGAGAGAGATCACAAGTGGAGAGGCAGGCAGAGAGAGAGGGGGATGCAGGCTCCCTGCTGAGTAGAGAACCCAATGTGGGGCTCGATCCCAGGACCCTGAGAGCATGACCTGAGCCGAAGGCAGCGGCTTAACCCACTGAGCCACCCAGGTGCCCCTGAAACAATTTATTTATGACTACTGATAAACATTTGGGTTGGTTCTCAGTTTGCGCTATTATAACTGGCACCTTCATATGTTTGTCTTTGTACACGTATCCAAATTTTTCCTAGGGATAAATTCTCAAAGGTAAAATTGCTTAATTGGAGGATATGCAATTATAATTTTGATATATATTAAAATTATCTCTAAAAGGGTCTGTACATATTTAAACTTAACACCAAACCATATCTGGAGTGGCCATTTCCCACACATTTGAAAACTCTGGGTATTTTCTTTCTTTTACTGGCATTTCTTCAATATAAGCATGGCTGAATATCTATCCACGTATCTACTGGCACCTTGCGGTCCTTCCTTTGTGACTCATCTGTTCTTCTTCTTTGCCCATTTTGTTATTTTCCTGAGTGGGTTAAGTAACCTTCGCCTGCTGTGTATGTTACAAATATTATTTCCAAGGTTGTCATTTTTCTTTTAACGAGGTTTATGATGAGTATTATAGAGAATTTATTTATTTATTTAGTGCAAACATACAAACTGTTTCTTTCATGGTTTCTAGTTTTGCTATCATGCTTAGCGAGTAGTGAATTTTCAATTCTGATAATCAAACTTCTGAAAAGCACTGCTTTTTTCTTACCAAGAACAGAATTATCAGATATTTCAATTCAGGAACAGGATTTCTTTAAATGCATTTAACTGTCAGCATCACCCTGTAAAGATTCTTAACAATTGCAGAGTTCAAAATCCTTAGTAAAAAGATATGTCAAAGTGCTAATTCTCTGAAGTCTAGGATCAATTCTAGTTTCCTTCTTAACCCCGGAAGTAAAAAAACCCAGATAAAAGTCTGAGTGAATTTATCCCAAAGAGAAATATCAGAAGTTAAACTCAACAATAAAACTGATTTCTAGGTACAACTGTTCCTCGTTTTTTGGACATTCATCACTATTCAAGTCAGGAGAAACTGACGTTGACTGTAATAGCTTTTGGTCTCATACATATTTTACCACTTGTGTTTATATCTAGTATAGCAATTATCATTTTGGTGAAGAAATAAATTACAGCTACTAACGTAAGGTCTACTTCTTCAGCTCTGCTTGCACACATTTTACTATGAAATATTTCCTAGGAAATACAAAATGATGGTCTGACTGGTAGTCTAGAAAGCTACACAGCAATCTTCTCCATTAAAATAGGAATCACCATTCCTACTTTAGGCCACATTCAAGCTAGCTTTACTTAAAAAAAATTCTTGCCAGTTCCCTTGGGAGAAGAAGCGGCAGGCTAGAAGCCAGGCTACTCCTTCTCCAGCATATTCATACAGATGATAAAATGAGCAAACCTGCACATCTCACAGACATTTACAGTCTCTTACACAGTGATCAACCAAAAAAAGAGAGATTGAATTTAGAGGGAAGATCTCAGTGGTAAGACATTAGAACTACTATTTGGGAATTCTGCTCATGACACTCTCCAAAATGAACTCACACTTCTCACATTCCAAATGTTATACCAACACTCGCTAGTCTACCACTTTCCACTCTGACATTCAGTTGATCTAGAGAGACTGGAAAAGTAACGGCTTAAAATTTACTCCAAGGATTGTGCTATTATTACATCAAGCTGTATCTCAATGAAATGGTAGGATACTGTGAACAACCATAATCTCTGACAGGGACTATGACTTAATTAGAAAATTAATACATCTATCTGCAAAAACAATGAAAGATCAGAGCAACCCTTCATACAATATCTTTTGGATAAATATCAGAAGCTCCTGTGAGGCAGAACTTCCAAATATAATCATTAGTTTCTTGGAACAACAGAACACTTTGAACCAGTTTATCCTGATTTCTAAAATGGCAGAACTTTGTAGTCTAGAGCTATTTTTACTTAGGAAAAAAGAAAAAATACAGTATTGCCCTCCACCTTTTCCACGGGAATATGTTCCAAGATCCCCCAGTGGATGCCTAAAACTATGGATAGTACCAAATCCTCTATATTCTAGGTTTTTTCTAATACATACATACCTATGATTAAAAACTTAATTTATAAATTAAGCATAGTAAGAGATTAACAAAAAAAGCTAAAATAGAACAATTATAACAATATGTTATAATAATAGTTATGTGAATGTGGTCTCTCTCCAAAATATCTTGTTGTACTGTACTCAACCTTCTGATGATAATTTGAGATGATAAAATGCCTGTGTGACAGACTGAAGTAAGATGAATGACAAAGGCACTGTGAGGTAGTGTTAGGCTATTACTGAACTTCTAACAGTAAATCAGAAGGAAAATGAGGTCTGCTTCTGGACCATAAGTGACCACCAGTAACTGAAACCACAGAAAGCAAAACCATGCAAAGGGCAGACTACTCTATTATAGATACAAGAAAATGGTCATTGTTAAAAATACATCATGGAGAACTCAATGCACCATTTGTCAAGATGATCCATTAGAAAAAGTACCAGTATTGCACCATATTATGTTAAATTAAAAACATTTTTTTCTGAAACATATAAATGTATACATTAAGGAACCTTATTCATGTAAGATGCAAAAGAGCTTATAATAACTCTTACTGAAGTCATCTAAGTCAAGCTTATACCTTCCTCAGGCTATCTGATATTCTGATCTGTACTGCCATTTTACTATATCCCTAAACAACAGCACCTATCAGATAAATCTGAAATGTTATTTCTTTGTTTCTGCCTTCATTAAAAATTTCCTAGGACTTGGGGCTGTCATCTCTTTACTCTGCGGCATAGCACAGTGCTTGGTATAGTTAGTGCTCAATAAATTTTTGATGAAAGAATGACCAAAACTAATTTTGAAAAATTATTTTGAAAGCAATACATGTAGGTAATACATGCAAATTTCCCTAGAAAGCTGTATCTTTCCCCTATAATTCAATAAATTATTCATCTTCTGTAACAATTAGTTCTTTACCAACTACAACAAAAAAAAATTCTATCTTAAATACTAACTATCCAAAATAAAAAACACAATCCTAACAAAAAATGTTAACTATATACTCTGGATTTATTTGTGTTGTATTTTTTTTTTTAAAGTAACCTCTACACCCAATGTGACATTCGAACCTACCACCCCAAGATCAAAAGTCACATGCTCCACTGATTCAGCCAGCCAGCCATCCCTGAATTTATTCATGTTCAATCCAAAGCAAACAGAAGCATTTTCAGATAATCAACAGTCAACAAGAACTTTAGTTAACTTTAGTTAGTACTATACAAAGTAAATAGAGTTCTTGTCCAAAAATGAAGCTTAGAAAATGCTAAAACGTAATAGTTACAGAGATACACTCACTCACCAGCACTATACCTTATCGCAAATTGTAAATTAAGAACAATATTCAAGAGGCACGTGGGTGGCTCAGTTGGTTAAGCGCAGCTGCCTTTGGCTCAAGTCATGATCCTGGGGTCCTGGGATCGAGCCCCATGTCAGGATCTCTGCTCAGTGGAGCATACTTTTCCCTCTGCCTCTGCCTACTGTTCCCCCTGCTTGTGCGCACTCTCTCTCTGTCAAATAAATAAATAAAATCTTTAAAAAAAAAAAAAAAAAAAGAACAATATTCAAGAGAGATATGGGACACATATATGTAACGCACTTCTTCTACATGCAATATATTCAGATGAAGTTTGGAACCTATTAGAGATCACTTGAGCTAGACTCATGAATCTTTAATATGAAAAGAAAGTATTCTAATTTCTATCATTTTAGAAGGAACTTGGTGAGTAATTTAATCAGTCTGGGTCTCAGAAACTGAAACAGTAGAAGTGCCTCTAAGGTAATTCATTTCTTCTAATCATCAGTTTACTATTCTTTCACAGTTGATGACAAGGATTTATTTTCTGTGCAGCAAATATTAAACTAAAATCAAGTTCCCAGACTAATCTAAACATCAGCAAGAGACACACTCCAATGCAAGAAACAACCACACAGAATTCAAATGGAAAAATTAAAATCATCGGGCGCCTGGGTGCCTTAGTTGTTAAGCATCTGCCTTCAGCTCAGGTCATGATCCCAAGGTTCTGGGACTGAGGCCCACATCAGGCTTCATGCTCAACGGCAAGCCTGCTTCTCCCTTTCTCACTCCCCCTGCTTGTGTTCTCTCTTTCTCTCTCTGTGTTTCTCTCTGTCAAATAAATAAACAAAATCTTAAAAAAAAAAAAAAAAAAAAGACGAGAAAAGAAAAAGAAAAATTAAAATTATTTAACATTCTCACCCTCTAATTTGAGTTGATTCTCCTGTAAAAAAGACAAAGAGTCAAGAAAATGAACAAGCAATTATACCAGAACTCTAGCAGCTACTCTCCATTCTTGAATCCAGGAAATATAAGAATACCTATCTTTATGCTAGTACAACCCAGAATGGAAGTTAAAGAATAAATGAAAATTCTATCAAAATAGGGAAACCCTAAAGTCAAAATACAGATGACCCTCATGAATGAACAACATGGGTTTGAATGGCATGGGTCCACTTACACATAGATTTTTTTTTTTCAATAAACAGTATAGTACTATAACTGTGACCGCATTTTCTTTTTTTAATATTTTTTTAAAATTAACATATAATGTATTATTTATTTCAGGGACTTTTTTTTTTTTTTTTAAAGATTTTATTTATTTATTTGACAGAGAGAGATCACAAGTAGGCAGAGAGGCAGACAGAGAGAGTGAGAGGGAAGCAAGCTCCCCGCTGAGCAGAGAGCCCGACACGGGACTCGATCCCAGGACCCTGAGATCATGACCTGAGCCGAAGGCAGCAGCTTAAACCACTGAGCCACCCAGGCGCCCCTCAGGGACTTTTTTTTTAAGATTTTATTTATTTACTTGACATAGAGTAAGAGCACAAGCAAGGGGAACAGCAGATAGAGAGGGAGAAGCAGGCTCCACTGAGCAGGGGCCTGATGTGGACTCAATCCCAAGGGAAGGCAGGCACTTAACCAAATGAGCCACCCAGGCGCCTCTTCCCCATGATCTTCTTTTAAAAAAAAAAAAAAAAAAGCACAACAATTTATTTATTTATTTATTTATTTGACAGAGAGAGAGAGAGAGAGAGAGAGAGAGAAAGAGAGAGAACACAAGCAGGGGGAATGGGAGAGGGAGAAGCAGGCTTCCCGTTGAGCAGGAAGCCTGAAGTGGGCCTCAATCCCAGGACCCTGGACCATGACATGAGCAGAAGACATGCTTAACAACTGAGCCACCCAGGCTCCCCCTCATGATTTTCTTAATAACATTTTCTTTTCTCTAGCTTGCTTTATTATAAGAATACAGTATATAATACATATGCAAAATATGTGTTGTTTATATAATCAGTAAGGCTTCTAGGCAATAGTATGCTATTAATAGTTAATCTGGGGGAAGTCAAAAGTTATATGCAGATTTTCAACAGTATAGGGAACAGTGCCCCTAACCCCCACGTTCCTCAAAGGTCAACTGTACATTTTATGTTTTATGGCCTCATAGAGATAATCAACAATTCAAGTAACAATAAACCACTTTTACTACAAGTCCTAGATTCCAAATTAGTTTTAGTTACCCCAATTGCCATACTATCATCTACCCCTTCACCTCTATTTATGCAGTCTCTGCCCTTTCCCTCTATCACTCTCAGTTAAATCCTACTGTCCTTTCACTCTTAGCTCAGGCATTATGTCCTCTAGAAAGCCTTTTCTGACTCGCCCAACTGAAAGAAAGACAGAAAAAGAGAAGACAGAATTGGTAAAAGAACTATAGGAAGGATAGTACCCCAACCAGAAATTAAAATAGTAAAACTATCATGCTAAGCAATACCAGGATTGAAGAGATTCATCTCGTTATAAATAACATCCAAGTAACTTAAAACAAACAAACCCAACACCTCAAAAGTAAAATCCACCAGCAAAGGGATCCTACCACAACCATTTCCATAAATGTTTAACTTGAGAACACTCAATAGTGAACAACTGCAGTGGCAGAACTACAAGCTACCAGAAAGATACTGTGCATTCCACCAGCATTTCAAGTATCAAATTCGCCTCTTCATTTTCTACAACCCAAAAGTTTCAAACACCTGCAACAATGGTAAATGAGGTTAACAAAATCCCCAGATTTAGTCACTAAAATACTGGTATGTGAATCAAAAAGAAAGAAAAATAAAGAACACAGAGTTAGGTGATATCCATCAGCTACGAGAGTGATAACAGATAATCTTGCCGATGCTGCTTTGGGGAGTAGATTTTGCTGAATGAATACACACAGGAAGCAAGAAGCTTAGCAATCTAAAGAGAGTCCCTGCTGACATTCAGCTGCAGCACACAACATAAAGCTGCCAGGGGCTGATGTCTGTGTCCCACAGAGCTATGTCAACACTGAAGTCACTGTGTGCCCACAGCTTATCAGAAACTATAGAACTTCTTTCTCCCTCCCCCACGTTCTCCAGCGAAAGAGAAGAAGCAAAGCCTGATACTAAGAGTACAAAGAGATCATGACCTTAGAGCCTTAAAGAAAAGCATTCATGTACAGTGCTACTGTTTAAGATACTTTGACATACACTATCACCAAAAAAAATTTTAATTGAGATGAAGCTCAACAAAATTATTTATATAATTAATTCTCTCTGGAGAAAACAACATAAAACATACACAAAGAACATCCAAAAAGAAGAATAAATGAACCAAAATTATTCACATCTTATCTCAATACTTTATTTCTATTAAATGTGCTTTCCTATAAAAATCAAATCTAACAAAAAAAATCAAATCTAACTATTAAACAAATCAGAATGAAACTGACTACACTAGGCAACTGACAGACTGCCATAGTCTACCACAAAAATACCAAGAACAGGGGTGCCTGGGTGGCTCAGTGGGTTAAGCCTCTGCCTTCGGCTTGGGTCATGATCTCAGGGTCCTGGGATCAAGCCCTGCATCGGGCTCTCTGCTCAGTGGGCATCGGGCTCTCTGCTCAGTGGGTAGCAGGCTTCCCTCTCTCTCTCTGCCTGCTGTTCTGCCTACTTGTGATCTCTGTCAAATAAATAAATAAAACCTTAAAAAAAAAAAAAGAAATACTAAGAACAAGTGTAGTCAGAAATGAAAGGTATAAGAATCAGAAAAGAAACAGTTGTTATATAGGATTATATGATAAAAACTCAGAAAAAAATTACAGACAAGACATCTGTATCAAGAGTTCAGCAACCTGGTAAATGTAAGAACAACATGTAAAACTTAACCACATTTCTCTACACAGAAACAAATCTTTCAAAAGTGTAATTAAAGAAGAGAGGGAGAGAAGCTTAATAAGAACAAAAAGGTAGCTGGGGATAAAAATATGAACAATGAACAACAACAACAGAAATACAAAGCTTTTATAGATAAAATCATAAATCTTTCTGAAAAGTAACCAAGATATAAATATTTATTGTACACAATCCTTTAATTTTCTCCATGGCAATCATCAAATAAGGTGTGACTAAGACTCTTGCACATGCTTCTGTAAAAATCGAAAAAAATAGAATAGGTAAAAGAAATCTTTAAAAATTAATGAAAATTTCTTGAAAAATTAATGAAGAAACAAAAAAATGAATTTGGGTAGTAAACAGATAGTATAAAAGATTGCTTCATGATTTAGCATTGCTGTTCAGAGCAAATAAGAACACCAGATGCAATCTTCATGGGGTATAAAAAGGAAAAATAATTTGCTGACTCTCACCAATTCTATCATATAAACCCCAATAAATACATTTGTTACCATTATTTTCAAATATTTAATTCCTGCACACATATTTACCACATCATATTTGGAATTCAAATACTTAGACATAAGTCCACAAAATCTTTCACCACTTCACCTGACTGAATACTTCTAAGTAAAATATATTTAGACATCTATGTTAGAAAGCACATTTGATAAAATTAAAAACTGACACACTGGACTTAACCAAAATTAAAATTTTACCAAACTTTTATCAAACTGACCGTTATAAACTGGTAAGCCACATACTGGGAGAAATAGTGACTGTCCAAGGACTTGCATCCTAAATATATAAACAACTCCTCTAACACAAATAAAAACAAACACTCCAATACTTTAAAAATGAGTGAAAGACTTACATAAGTTGTAAAAGAAGATACACAACTAGCCAATGTGCAAGTGAAAAAATGACCAATATCATTAGTAATTACAGAAGTGAAAATTAAAACCAGAATGAGATGCTACCACATCCCACTAGAAGAGTTAAAATGTAAACACCACTAATGTTAGCAAAGATGTGAAGCAACCAAAATGTGAAATTATACCAATACTCTGGGAAGTAGTCTGCCAGGTTTTTTTTTTTAATAAGTTTTTCTTTTTTAAGATTTATTTGACCTACTTGTGATCTCTGTCTGTCAAACAAATAAATAATTTTAAAAAAATAAGATTTATTTGAGAGGGACAGCACGCAAGCAAGCATGAGTTGGGGGGGGAGTGGTAGAGGGAGAGGGAGAAGCAGACTCCCCACTGACCAGGGAACCCAACAAGGGGCTCGATCCCAGGACCCTGGGATCATGACCTGAGCCAAAGGCAGATTCTTAACCAAGTGAGCCACCCAAGCACCCCAGCCAATTTCTCATAAAGTTAAAAATGTATCTATGCTATGATCCAACAATTATACTCCTAGATATCTCTGTAAGAGAAGTGAAAACATGTTATATGTTTCTAGGAATTTATCCATTTCTCCTAGGTTGCCCAATTTGTTGGCATCTAATTTTTCAAAATATTCTCTTATGATTTATTTCTGTAGTGTCAGTTGTTAGTTCTCCTCTTTTCTTTCTGGTTTTGTTTGAGTCCTTTTTTTTTTTTCTTTTTAAATCAATCTGGCTAGAGGTTTACCAATTTTGTTGATTTTTTCAAAGAACTGGCTCCTGGTTTCATTGATCTGTTCTATATTTTTAATTTCTATACCATTTATTCCTGCACTAATCTTTTTTTTTCTTTCTTTCTTCTGCTGGTTTGGGATTTTGTTGTTCTTTTTCTAGCTCCTTTAGGTATATGCTTAAATTGTTTATTTGAGATTTTCTTGCTTCTTGAGATAGGCCTATATTGCTACAAACCTTCCTCTTAGAACTGCTTTTGCTGTATCCCAAAAGGTTTTGGACCACTGTGCTTCATTTTCCTTTGTTTCCATGTAATTTTTAATTTCTTTGATTTCTTGGCCAACCCATTCATTGTTTAGTAGTATGTTATTTAGTCTCGATGTATTTGTGCTCTTTCCAGATTTTTTCTTCTGGTTGATTTCTGGTTTCACAGCATTGTGGTCAGAAAAGAGGCATGGTAAGACTCTTATCTTTTAAAAACTGTTCAGACTTGTTTTGTCAATGTTCCATGCGCACTTGAAAAGAATGTGTATTCTGTTTTAGGATGGAATGTTCTAAATATATGTTAGATCTATCTGATACAGTGTGTCATTCAAAGCCACTATTTCCCTGTTGATTTTTTTTATTTATTTTTTTTGGAATCTCTACAACCAACATGTGGCTTAAAGTCACAACCCCAAAATCAAGAGTCGCATGCTCCCCCTACCCTGCCAGCCAGATGTCCCCCCTTGATTTTGTATGGATGATCTATCCATTGATGTAATTGGGGTGTTAAAAGTCCCCTACTAATCAATTAGTTCTTTTATGTTTGTTATTAACTCTTTTATGTATTTGCTCCCATGCTGGATACATACATTTTTACAATTGTATCTTTTTGTCTGCTTTATTATTATATAGTGTCCTTCTTAGTCTTTTGTCACAACCTTAGTTTTAAGGTCTATTTATTCCAATATAAGTATTCTATCCCAGCTTTCTTTGGACATTTGTATGATAAATATTTCTCTAACCTCTCATTTCAATCTGCAGGTGTCTTTAGATCTAAAATGAGTCTCTTGCAAACAGCATATAGATGAATCTTGGTTTTTTATCCACCCTGTTACCCTATGTCTTTTGATTTAGTCCATTCCCATTCAAAGTAATTGTTGATAGACATGTATTTATTGCCATTTTGTTATTTGTTTTGTGGTTGTTTTTGTAGTTTTCCTCTGATCCTTTCTTCTCTTGCTGTCTTTCATGGTTTGTTGGCTTTCTTTAGAGATTTACTTAGACTCCTTTCTCATTTTTTGCATATCTATCACTGGGTTTTGATTTGTGGTTACCATTAGGTTTGTATACAACATTTTATGTACGTAGCAGTCTAAATTAACTTGATGGTCACTTAAGTTTGAACCCATTCCTTACTCCTCTCCCACCCCATGTTTTAATTATGTTGTCATATTTTACATACTTTTGTGAATCCCTTGACTGATTTTTACAGATGTCTTATTTTTACTGTTTTTATGTTTCATACTTTTCATACTCCCACTTGTGGTCTTTCTTTTCTACTCAGAATCCCCTTTAATAATTCTTTTAGGGCTGGTTTAGTGGTCATGAACTCTTTTAGTTTTTGTCTGAGAAACTCTTTATATCTCCTTCTACTCTGAATGATAACCCTGATGGACAGAGTATTCTTGGCTGCATATTCTTCCCTCTCAGCACTTTGAATAGATCATGCCATTTCTGCCCCTTTCTCTCTTCTCCTGAGATACCTATTCTGCAAATATTATGCTTGATGGAGTCACTGAGTTCTCGAAGTCTGTTCTCATTTTGCATAGTTTTTTTCCCCTCATTTCCCTAGCTTGATTACTTTCCATTCCTCTGTCTTCCAAGTCATTAATTTGTTCCTCTGCTTCCTCCATTTATTTATTTATTTAGTCTGCTATTTATTCCATCAAGTATACTTTTAATTTCAATTACTGTATTCATTTCTGATTTGTTATTTTTCTCTCTCTGTTATAAAGGTCTCACTGATGTCCTCTACTCTTCTCTCAAGTCCACTGAATTATCTTTATAATCATTACTTAAAATTTTCCCTCACGTATACTACTTATCTGTTTCACTTGGGTCTCTTGCTGTGACTTTATCCTATTCTTTCATCTGAGACATATTACCCTGTCTCCTCATTTTGCCTAACTCTGTTTCTGTGTGTTAGGAAAGTTAGCTAGATCTCCTGCTCTTGAAAGGAGTAGCCAGGCACACACTTTTAATAAGGTGGTGCTGATCCTCTACCACAGGGGATACACAGCTGCTACTGAACCAGACGGGACCACTCCTGGAAGGGCGTACACAGAATGGGGTACAGCTTTAAGAAAATACGAGCGTCTTCTGCAGGAGGTCAAAAGAGGTAGTGCTGGCAAGGTTTGCACAGGTCTTCTCTGGGAGTGGACCCACAGCACCAGGACTGACAGAGAGGTCTACCTGGAGGGGGTGGGGAGTAGTGTAAGCAAGTTAGATAGTGAATCAGTACTGAACTAGTTTAGCAGGTGGCTCTGTGAATATGCTGGGGGTGGAGGAAGGAAACTGTGCCTGTCAGTTCATTTCTTCTTAGAGAAGTCCCTTAGGAAACTGAGTTTAGTAACTAACTCCCCCTCCCTCCCACATATCCCAAGCATTTTTCAAACTGCTGCTTCCAAGCAGTATCTCTAAGGGCTATTTGTCGTGCTGCGTCTTTAAGAGTGGGGACTCAGGGGAACCTGGGTGGCTCACGCGTTAAGCTAAGCATCAGACTCTTGATTTCAACTCAGGTCATGATCTCAGGGTAATGAGAACAAGCCCAGCATCAGGCTCCATACTCAACATGCTTAAGATTACCTCCCTCCCCTCCCTCTGTCCCTCCCTCCCATCCTGCTCACACACATCTCTCTGTCTCTCTCAAAAAGAAAAGAAAAAAAAAAAAGTGGGGACTCAGCCTCCTATCGCCCTCCTTATCCTGGAAGTGAGCCTGCTAATTTTTTAAAGTTACAGGCTTAAAGTCCTGCTGGTTGTTAAGAACTCATGAAATGTCCCCCTTTGATCATCAAAGCCAAATGCTTTGGGGATTCACCTTCACTGTGCAAGCTCCCTGGTGTGCTAATGTGTTTCCTGCCTCTCTCCACATCCACAGTTCCCTCCCTCCAGAGGTCAGACCCACAAGTTTAGGTTTTCACCGAATCCTTGACCTTCCTACCCTCTTCAATGCAGCCTGTTCTCTACATTTAGTTGTGGAGTTTGGCCAGTCTTCAGGTTGTTTTCTGGATCATTGACACCAAAGTATTACCTAGTTGTATGCATGGGACAAGGTGAGTTTAGGGTCCTCATACTCTGCTATCTTCCCAAGGTCAAAAATAAGAACATTTAAATGAGATGTTTACAAAGGAATATAAGGAATATTTAAGGACTTCAGTAAACCAAAATTATTTCACATTTGCTCCTAATATAGACTTAAGCAAAAGAAAATTTGGGCGCCCGGGTGGCTCAGTGGTTTAAGCCGCTGCCTTCGGCTCGGGTCATGATCTCAGGGTCCTGGGATCGAGTCCCGCGTCGGGCTCTCTGCTTGGCGGGGAGCCTGCTTCCCTCTCACTCTCTCTGCCTGCCTCTCTGCCTACTTGTGATCTCTCTCTGTCAAATAAATAAATAAAATCTTAAAAAAAAAAAAAGAAAATTTGAATTCCAATCTATACACCAGCACCACAGAAACATGAAAAACCCCCAGCAACTCAAGACCAGCACTTTATCCTAGGAGGAAAAACTAACTCCTAACCTACTTCAATACCAAAAGAAAAACACAGATTCTGAAAGGAAAAAATCTGGCCACCCTGGTAGATCTCCCCATCAATAACAAAGGCTAGTAATTAACATGAATGAGTCTACTTAAGACAGCTTTAAAGATAAGGCAGCAGTGATGAAAAATAAATTTAACCAAATACTGAAGAATAAAAGAAAAAAATACTAAAGTATAATCCCTCACTGATGGAAAAAATATTTTTAGTAGCTACTACATACCAGGCATTATGTTCGTTGCTAAAGACACAATGGTAGGTAGGCATAATAAACACGATCTGTGTCCACATAAAAATAGATAAGATAGTCACTAATCATAATACACACACAATACACACAATTATACCTGCAAACAGGGATAAAAGCTACAAATTCAAGGAAGAGAATACATTAAAAAAAAGACCTAATCTACCTTGGGAGGGCCTCAAAAAGTTCACCCAAAAAAGGTGATCTGGGGACTAAATGAGATCTGAAGAGCAAGTTAACTTCCATTAGCTATTTAAAGAAATGACACTTACTCTCTTGAAGAGAGGACAACGTAAAAGAAGAATCTAAAGGAGGAGGCATGACACATAATGAGAGTTAAGAAGGAGACGGAGTGGGGCGCCTGGGTGACTCAGTGAGTTAAAGCCTCTGCTTTCAGCTCAGGTCATGATCCCAGGGTCCTGGGATGGAGCCCCGCATTGGGCTCTCTGCTCAGCAGGGAGCCTGCTTCCTCCTCTCTCTCTGCCTGCCTCTCTGCCTACTTGTGATCTCTGTCTGTCAAATAAATAAATAAAATCTTTAAAAAAAAAAAAAAGAAGAAGGAGGCGGAAGCACCAAGAACTTAAAGGAAGTGTGGCAGGAGTTTTACCAGACTTTAAAGGGCAGCAGGGGACCACTGTGAAGTTCTGAGTGTAGTATTATTACCATCATCATCACTAATATATCAAGTGCTTACCACATGCCAAGCACATATTATACCATTAAATTACAATCACAGGCAGTAAGGATTATTAGAACCATTTTGCAGGTGAGAAAACTAAGCTTTGAAAAGACTGAGCAACGTGACAAAGGTCATATAACTAGTGAGTGTGAAGCCAGGACTCAAACATCACTAAAAGTTAAAACATTAGGGGGAAGGAAAAAGACGAAAAAACTGGGAGACTGTTACAATAATCTAAGCCAACAATGACGATGACCAGACTATGATGGTAGTAGTGGCAATGGGGGTGAAAAAATAGATGGCTTAGAGAAATACTCAAGAGGGGGAAAAAAAATCACCAGGATTTGACTGACCAGGTGGAAAATGAGGGAGTGAAGGAATCAAGGAAGATTCTAAAAAGTTTCTGACTTGGGTACCTGGGTGGCTCGGTTGGTTGCACCTGCCTTTGGCTCAGGTCATGATCCTGGGGTCCTGGGGTCCTGGGATCGAGTCCCACATAGGGCTCCCCACTCAGCGGGGAGTCCGCTTCTCCCTCTACCTGTTCCCCACTCCCCACTCATGACCTCTCTCTCTCTCTTTATGCTCTCTCTCTCTCAACTGAATAAATAAAATCTTTTAAAAAATAAAAATAAAATAAGGTTTCTGGCTTAAACACCCTGGACAAGTGGTGGTACCATTAATAAAAATGGGAAAATAGGACAGACAAGAATTAAGGAAAAATCATGAGCTGAATTTAAGGAGCCTTTGAGATATTGATAAAAGGTTTCAAGAGAGCAAACTGAATATATGGGTCTGGAGCTTGAAGGACTGACATGAGCCAAAGATACACACGCGGAAGCTTTGATAGACAGATGTCAACTCAAGCCACAATAGTGAATAAGCTTCCCTAAGAAAAGAGAGTAAGACAGAATATTCAAATGACTAAGCCTACATTAAATGGCAGGTACAATATGAGAGGCAAAGGAGACAAGAGGAGCAGCCAAAAAAATGGGGAGGAAATCAAGAAAACACACTGTCACAGAAACTAAAAGAAGTGACAGGGGCACCTATGTGGCTCAGCCAGTTAAGCATCTGCCTTCAACTCAAGTCATAATCTCAGGGTCCTGGGATGGAGCCCCACATTGGGCTCCCTGCTCAGTGGGGAGCCTGCTTCTCCCTCTCCCTCTGCCTCTCTCCCCAGCTCATGCTCTCTCTTTAAAGGAAAAAAAAAAGGTAGCAGCAGCAGAAGCGATAGGACCCGTGAAAAAGAAAACCACAGGCCCAAAATGGAGTCACTCAGGGCTAGGTCAAGTCACCAAACCAGGACTTAACACCTAACTGCAGTTTCCACCTCCCCCTAAAATGTATTCTTAACCCAACAGCTAGGAACATTCTGGTCAGCACCAATGAGGTAATCTGTCATGTGGGCAATCTCTATCCTCTGCCAAAGGAAGATGAGGAAATGCATCTAGTAAGACTCCCTGCCTATCCCTAAAGGAAAGGTGAGGATACCTAAAACAGTCCTTTCTTTTCTTTTGCTAAATGAGACGCCCATTTCTAAAATGGCTTTTACTTTATACAGTTCCAGAGTTTGCCTCTACTTGTTAGATGGGATACTGCCCGAGATTCATGAATTAATTAATAAAGCCAATTTAGATCTTTAAAATTCAGTTGAATTTTGCTATTTAAAAGACCCCTTCTTTAGGTTAAGCAAAAAACACAGACCAAGAAAGATCTGGCACTGTATTTAATTCTTAGTTTCATTAGGATGACTTTAGCGAATTTACTTAAACATGCTGAACCTTAATTTATTAATCTATACTATGAACATTATGAAATTTAACTTGCAGGATTATTGTAATTAGCAATAATAGAGAGAGCACCTGTCACATTGCAAGTTATCAATAAATAATAATTACTATTTGTAGTTGTTTGTAAAATCAAAAAGTTGCGAAGTCCTAGGGATTCTAGAGATCATCTTCAGGAAATGCCTGGCAGAAGAATACTGGGAGAGGTGGACAGTCACATTCTTGTCTCAATCAGAACAGCTCTGCCTTCTCTATTTTACTGCTTAAGAGAAGTTTTGTTTACATCAGAATACTATTTGTTTGAAAAAAGGTGTCTGCAACTTTTAAAATTTTTCAAAAACCACTGACTGGATTATCTCAATAGTGCCTTCATTTGGATTCTAATCTCTAATTCTTCTTCAAAAGTAAAATCTGTGAGAAAAGAACAAAACACATCTGATTACATAATCCCAATATGAAACTTACAATTTATGAAAATTATTTTATTAGAATAATGGTTAAGAATCAACTAGCTGTTTCTCTACTGAAAAATGGATTTTTTTTTTTTTTAAGTAAGCTCTACACCCAATGTGGGGGTTGAGGAACTGTTCTTCAAACGTAGGAGAGAAAATTAGTGGCCAGAGACAATATACAATGCCCATGTTATCTATAAATCCTTAAAATACACACTTACAATGGAATCTTTATATGACATGCCAAAGCATGGAAAACCAAAAGTCTTATTACCACAAATTTCAATAAGCCAATGTCCTATCAAAAATATTTCCAAACTTGCAGTATAAGCACAAATAAACAACTTTTCAGAAGTCACTTCCTTTCATAGCAAATCTTCCAAATTCATTCTGATGTTCCTCATTATTAGGTTAGTTGTTAAAATGAAGACAACTATTGATCCACCGTGTGGATCCTACGTAATTGCTCAAAATGTCCTTCACAAGCTAGGTCATAAGAATCCCAACAGCAATTCAAAAGCATACAATTTCGAAACACATTAAAAGAAAGACAAGATTAAAGCCTTCAAAAAAAAATACCTGCCTGATTATGTGCTGATTGATCTGTCACTGAAAATTCCTACTAGTGGAAAAGTAAAAAAGACAGCCAGTGCCTGGGACACAAAATCTGCAAGGCTCTATAAAACCTTTGTCCCATTTTACAACAAAGTGCAAGGACGTGTGTAACTCAGAGTTTCTCAAACTAAGTGTCCCTGAGAATTTTCAGCTGCACCAGAGAAGCAAGTGCTCTACAGAGTAAACTAAAGAGTATGTGGGATAATTGTCTCAGAGAGGACTAGACACGATGATGACATGAAAAATAATTAATTATAAATAATTAACAGCAAAAGAAAAAGGTATTAAAAGAAAGTTTTTAGGGGCGTGTGGGTGGCTCAGTGGGTTAAAACCTCTGCCTTCGGCTCAGGTCGTGATCCCAGGGTTCTGGGATGGAGCCCCACACCGGGCTCTCTGCTCAGCGGGGAGCCTGCTTCCCTTTCTCCATCTCTGCCTGCCTCTCTGCCTACTTATGACCTCCGTCTGTCAAATAAATAAATAAATAATCCTTTAAAAAAAAAAAGTTTTTAAAGGTACTAATTTCAGAGGTGCCTGGGTGGCTTACTCAGTTAGGCATCCGACTTTTTATTTTAGCTCAGGTCATGATCTCAGGGTCCTGAGATTCAAGCCCCAAGAAAGGCTCTGTGCTGGCCATGGAGGCTACCTACCTCTCCCTGTACCCCTCTCCCCCTAGGAAAAAAAGTTACTAATTTCAAAAATAAAAAGCTGCAAGACTTTTTTTGGTGCTCTAGCCAAGTGTTTTCCTTCGCACAGGCATACCTAAAAGAAACCAGAAGTAATCTGAGTATATTAACCAACCTTATTTTCCATGAAAAAGAAAGCCCTATGTGATTTTAATGAAGTTTAACTCTTCAGTGTGCATGCAGTTGCAATCTTAAGGGAACCAACAACAAAACTGCTGATTCTAAGGCTATGATGTTCTTTTTTTTTTTTTTAAAGATTTTATTTATTAATTTTGACAGAGAGAGATCACAAGCAGGCAGAGAGGCAGGCAGAGAGAGTGAGAGGGAAGCAGGCTCCCTTCAGTGCAGAGAGCCCGACGCGGGACTCGATCCCAGGACCCTGAGATCATGACCCGAGCCAAAGGCAGCGGCCTAAACCACTGAGCCACCCTATGATGTTCTGATGTTAGTAATGGCACTGACTGCAGTGCAATTAACACCATATTCTCAAACCCAAAGATTATAAGAAATAACAACGAACACGAGACTGTAGGAGTAATAAAAGCTCAGTTATCTCTAAGCATTTGAGTGAAGAAACTTATTAGGGTTAGGCACAAAATCAGCACTTGCAACAAAAATTTAGGAGGATGAGAAGTCCGAAATGAAGAAAAGCCACTGATATGCTGAAGAACTGAGTTAATAAAATGTAGCAGTATTTCCTTACCCAACCAATATGAAAACCTTAGGTTCTTTCATTATACCCACACTACAAAGAAAAAGCATACAAATATATGCATGTATTAATAAGGGACACTGTGCACTAGGACAGAAATAATACCTCAGCTTTATAATATTTAAAACTCATTGTGTTAGCAATTTTAAGCTCAGAAGTTTATTTGTGTTGATAAAACAAACTTTATAGTTTGTGGATTAACATTCAGACATACTGGGGAGGGAGAAGGCCTCAGCAGAGAAGGGACACAGTCACATATAGACTGATAAAATATGCAAATATATTAAGGGTAATGGTAGCCAAGTTCCTTACTCTAAGAAAGGGATTTACAGAAACAGAAATTTTAAAGAAAAAGAACTAGAATGAATCCTGTGGTGTTGGGACTAGAACTCATGCTTTTCAGTGTACAGAGACAAATATATTTATGCACACACACACACAGAAATGCCTTAGCTCTGTCCACTGAGATGGACTGGGACCAGTAAAATCTCAAGAGCAACAAGCGCACCTCAAGTCAGATCTTGGCTTCTAAATATTTTCCACTAAAAAGAACCAAGGCTCTTTAAAGGAATGGCTGATTGTAGGCTGAAGCATAGAAAATTCAAGGTGAGTCTGGAATCTCGTGTTATGCCAGAAAGACAGTGCTCAAAGAATAATGGAAAAATGTCAAACAGATATGGGTCTATAATCTTTAGGTGTCAAGGTCATAAAAGACAAAGAATGAGCAACAGCCCTAAACTGAAAGAGACATGCAACCTGTGATTCTAAACTGAATCTCTTCCTACAAAGATCATCATTAGGACTACTGATGAAATCTAAGTGGGGTCTGAGGAGGAGATGGTAGCAATGTATTAATGTTAAATTTGTGAACTTGATGATTATACTAACATTTTGTAGGAGCGAATCCTTCTTTGTCAACTCTTCTCTAAGTCTGAGGTTGTGTTTTTTAATTACTCAAAAATATGATAGGAAAAAAACTCCAAAACAGAAAAAAATGTGGGCAGGTCTGGAGGGATGGGGTAACTGGTTGATGGACATTAAGGAGGGCATGGGATAGAATGAGCACTGGGTATTATATAAGAGTGATGAATCACTGAACTCTATATCTGAAACTAATAATATATGTTAATTAATTGAATTTAAATACATTTTTTAAAAGTAAAAAATTTAAAAAAAGAAAAGAAAATTTTTTTACAAATTACACAGCAGTAACCTTGACAAGAAATGTGCATGACTTATGGGACGCTTAAGTGGCTCAGTCAGTTAAGTGTCTTTCTTTGGCTCAGGTCATGATCCCAGGGTCCTGGGATAGTCCCCCATCCGGCTCCCTGCTCAGCAAGGAGCCTGCTTCTCCCACTTGCTCTGCCTCCCACTCCTGCCTGTGCTCTCTCTTTCTCTGTCAAATAAATAAATAAATAAATAAATGAAATAAAATCTTACAAAATAAAAAAGCAACTGTCTTGTAAATCCTTTGATCCTCCTTGATTCAATTTTTCAGCAATCTATCACAGGAAAATATCAGAAATGTGAAAATCCATTAACAAATACGGCCAAAATAGGATTACATATAACAAAAAATTTGAAAAACCTTAAATGTCTAACAATAGAAGAATGGCTAAAAGTTCAACAATTTTAGGTAGTCATTTAAAATAACATTTCTGAAGAGTATTTACTAACATAGGGGAAATGCTCAACTCATATTAAATTTTAAAAAGTAGCAGACTGTATGTGTATACACACACATAGACAAATAGACACACTAAGTATACTCCCAACTGGATATGTCTATGAGAAATGGAACTACAAGAGTTTTCTTTCCTACATATATTTATATACTAAGATGTTTTACCGTATGTATTTTACTACTTTATTTATTTATTTAGATTTTATTTATTTATTTGACAGAGAGAGACACAGCGAGAGAGGGAACACAAGCGGGGGGAAGTGGGAGAGGGAGAAGCAGGCTTCCCACAGGGCAGGGAGCCCGATGCAAGGCTCAATCCCGGGACCCTGAGATCACGACCTGAGCTGAAGGCAGCCGCTTAACCAACTGAGCCACCCAGGCGCCCCAGTATTTTACTACTTTTGTAATGAGAAATAAAGGTTATAAAAATGACTAGAAATTACTATATGATCTACCTTGCTCAGAGAAGCAACATTGCTAAAATATAAAGTCTGCTTCCTGAACATGACACAATTGTGCTTTATAAAAGAAATTAAACACATATTCTTCTTGAAAAATATAAGATCAATATTCTTAACAGTACTACTCTGATAATGTCTTTCCACATATGCCAAAGTCAGTCTCTTGGGAATAAACTTAGTCAAGAAACTTTAATTACAACCACGTGCACATTTAGTAAGCTAAATGTTTACTACAATTAGTACACTAAAACTAAAAAATTTGCTGACCCTTCAAATATACACTAATGAGGGACATTTAAAAGCTATATTAACTGGGCCGCCTGGCTGGCTCACTTGGAGGAGCATGTGACTCTTGATCTTGAGGTTTTGAGTTCAAGCTCCATGTTGGGTGTTGAGATTATTTACTTACTTACTTTCAATTTAAAAAAAAAAAAAAAAAGCTACATTAAGCAATACTTTTCCTTGAGATTTGGCCTATATGGAAAATCTGCTTCTCCACCTGGTACTTCTCCACCTGTATGAAAATCTCTTCTCCACCTAGTGTCATCAAGTTTCTAACCAAGTTCAAAATTCACAAAAGTGTAAAACTTAGCAAATAACCTGAAGTCAATATATAAAACTTTCTTTCGGTAATCTAAATGTCATTTCTAGACTCAATTAAAACTCTCACTTAAGCCATATACACAGAGTTTACGATACAGACAGTAACAAAGAAACTGTAAAATCATCTTGTGCTCTAACAAAGCACTAGTAAGAGTTTGTGCCTATCATTCAGAAACTCTGAAGTCACTGCTTGACATTTCGAACAAGACTATAATACGATCTTTGAAATCAAAATGTCAAGCTAACACAACCAGCTATGGCAATTACTCTAAAACACAGCAGCTAAAATGGAATACAGTCAAAGTGGCAAACTCCAAAGGACACACATACAGGCTGTTTTGTCATAAAGTGTGTTTTTATATAATGTATTAGCTCATACATAATCATGATAAATAGAGAACTATCATCACATCAAAGTTGTGTTGATTCATAAGTAATTTCTCCTAGGCAAAGAAACAACAAAGGGCAGAAGCAGAATTACAGGCTTCGGCAGAAAGGAAAATGCCCTCAGCTTGGCTGTTGCATAAACAGGAATCCTTTCAGCTCTATTTTAGGAAAATTAAAAATGAGCACCTGCAGCCAAGGCACTCCCTTCCTACAGAAGCACACCCCTAAGTACTCCCAGCTCTCTGTTCAAGACAGGCTGCATTTCCTCTTGGGCTCAGAACTCCACTTCCATCTGCATTGTCTCAGCAATGCAAGCAAACATTTCTACTCTATTATTTTTATGAATTTTCAGCATCTGCTGGAGCAACCTCCAGCAAAAATGACCTGCCATCCTGAAGCTATCCAAGTTATCGCCTGAGGTACCATTTATTATTTCTGTTAACCATTATAGTTACAAAGTTGCAGATATTTTGAGCGTCTCCCCCAAACCCTCACCTTCCTATAGGGAAATCTTACATAACCTGATGGTGTCCATGTGATAAAGAAACACAACACTAGTAATTTTCAAGCTGACTTGTTATAAAATGAGCTGTAAAATAAATTTAGTGGTTGACAACCACCATTATTTTCTTTTTTTTTTTTTAAGATTTTTATTTATTTATTTGACAGACAGAGACCACAAGTAGGCAGAGAGGCAGGCAGAGAGAGAGGAGGAAGCAGGCTTCCCACTGAGCAGAGAGCCCGATGCAGGGCTCGATCCCAGGACCCTGGGATCATGACCTGAGCCGAAGACAGAGGCTTTAACCCACTGAGCCACCCAGGCGCCCCACCACCATTATTTTCTCAGAAAAAAATACAATTTAAAATATCTAAATACAATTCCCATAAAGAGCAAATGTTTTATCATGAAACTTGTATTTTGATTATTTAGGCATACATATGACATATTTCTATAAGTGATGATAAAAAAGCATTCTGTGTATGCCAAATTAAAATATATATCCCTAAATTGATTCAAAATTTTAGGTGTCACTAAATGGCTTAAAAGAAAATGTTACTAACATTTTTGTAAAAAATTACCACCAGGGGGCGCCTGGCTGGTTTGGTCTGTAGAGCATTTAACTCTGGATCTCTGGGTTTTGAGTTCAAGTGCCTAAGGCTTATATCAAAAACAAACAAAAAAAAAAATCATGAAAAAATGACTACCACTTTTTAAATTCCAAGTGCTACTGATGGATGCAAACCTTCATTCATATAATGTTCCCACTGGACCAGTCATGACTAAAAACATCAATATCTGGCAAATGCAAAAAAAGTTTATTTAGCCAGGATTTAGAACTAAGTATAAAAAACAAACAAAACAAAAAAACAGGGACACCTGGGTGGCTCTGTTGGTCAAGCATCTGCCTTCGGCTCAGGTCATGATCTCAGGGTCCTGGGATCAAGGTCTGTGTGGGCCTCCCTGATCAGCAGAGAGCCTGCTTCTCCCTCTCCCTCTGCCCCTGCTTGTGTACTCTCTCGCTCACTCTCTCAAATAAATAAATAAAATATTTTTAAAACTATTTTTTAAATTTATTTTTTTTAAGATTTTATTTATTTATTTGACAGAGATCACAAGCAGGCAGAGAGGCATAGAGAGGCATAGAGAGAGAGGAGGAAGCAGGCTCCCTGCTGAGCACAGTGCCCAATGCCGGGGCTCGATCCCAGGACCCTGAGATCACGACCTGAGCCAAAGGCAGAGGTTTTAACCCACTGAGCCACCCAGGCGCTCCTATTTTTTTTTAATTTAAAGCAAACAAACAAAAAAGTAAATGGACTATCAAAAAGGAAATTCCTTTCCCAGTTTAAAAAAAAAAAACTAATTTACTATTCCTTTTAAACAAATCATCCATATATCTTTTAACAAACCATACAACACATATATTTTTACTATTTAACTATAATTGTCATAGTTTCTTTTAAATAAGGAATACCCTACACTTCAAATACATGAAGTTGCAAATATACCTTTTAATGGGGAAAAAAACAACTTTTCAATTATAATACTGAAAACTTGAAGATAAAACACAATTCAAAGAACAGTGAGTTCATAAGCAGATGCTGCCAGCCGTCAATTTTCAAAACATCAAACTCATACAACAAATCTAAATTTATGACATAAGATGCTCTACACATAGTAAGAGCAAGGTTAAGTAACAAGAGGGCTCCCTACTGGCCAATCTTTGATTTCAAAGTTCACTTTCAATTTGATTGATTCAAAATCAGTATTTTAAACTATAAAGAATTTTTTTAACCCACTAATATAGTTCTTTGTTTTCTTGTCCCAAATACCTATCTTGCAATGTTGCCATAAGCATTAGAATCAATGTATGTGAAGCCTTCAGCCTATAGTAAATAAATCTTCATCATCTTCATAGTGAGCAAGTTTTGTTAATGGCTGCTCATAAGCTTTTTAAAAAATAATTTAGAGGGGCATCTCGGTGGCTCCTTCAGCTGGGTGTCTGCCTAGGGTCATGATCCTAGAGTCCTGGGACTGAATCCCACATGGGGCTTCCTGCTCAGTGGGGAGTCAGTCTGCATCTCCCTTTATCCCTCCCTCCTGGCCTGATCTCTCTCTTTCTCTCTCTCTCTCTCTCTAATAAATAAAATCTTTTAAAAATTGTAAGAGGTGAAATTTACATAACATAAAATCAACTCTTTTAAAGCGAACAACTCAGTGGCATTTAGTATATGAACAATGTTGTGTACCCACCACCTTTACCTAGTTTCAAAATACTTCCATCCCTCCAAAGCAAAACTCCTTAGTCATTAAGCAGTTTCTATCTACTCCTCCCTGCCACAGACCAACCACCAGGTCGTGTTCTAGCTCTATAGATCTATTACAGACATTCCATATAAATGGAATCAAACAATATGTGACCTTTTTTTATCTGCTTTCTTTCACTTAGTATAACGTTTTGGAGGTACCCCTGCATATTAATAGGTATCGGAATTTCATAATATTCTGTTATATGTAGATAACCAAAATTTGTTTACCCATTTATCCACTGATGGATATGTAGAACATGTCCAAACTCTGCTTATTGTGAATTATGCTGCTATAAAAACATGTATATATGTGTGTACTGGTTAGAGCATCAGTTCCCATTTCTTTGGGGCATCTACCCAGGAGTGAAACTGCACAGTCATATGGTAATCCTATATTCAACTTTTTCAGGACCTGCCAAACTGATTTCCATAGCAGCTGAACCCACTGTACCTTCCCACCAGCAATGTAAAAGTGTTCCGTTTTCTCTATTTCCTCACCAACACTTGTTATTTCCCTTTTTTTCAGTATTATTATAGCCATCCAAGTGGATGGTTTTGATGGGCATTTCCCTAATGACTAACAATGCTGAACATCTTTTCATGTACTTGTGCTTATCATCTTTTAAGTTGTCTTCCTACATATGAAGCAAGCCCTTGTTAGGAGGCCCGCTTCCCCAAGGTAGGAATCAAACCTCAAATTCCCACACTCCCCTGTAGCTAGACGCAGGCATGTGACCTAGACTCTACCAATCAGATGTATGCTGAGTGACAAAAACAAAAAGGCCCTAGTTCCAGTTTTACTGGTGCAGATGATGACAGATGAATCCTGTTCTGGGAGATGGAAACAGCAGCAGTTTCCCAGTGATCACAAGGTCAATTCTTCTATTAAGTGGCATCAAAGCCTCAACTACAGAATCTCTCCCAGAATCCAGTGACCCAACAGCAGGAGTGACAGTTTCTTCATCGCCACAGTCGAGAACACTGTAGAAGCTAAGCCTCACCAGCCTACCAGCAATTCTGTAATCTACTCAACATCCATTTGATAAACTTCTTTTCTACTACATCATTATCCTCTAAGAAGCATTACACAGAGGTAGGTCTAGTACAATCTAAGAAAACTTTCTAACATTTAGATATCTATCAAAAAGCCCTTTTTTTTTTTTTAATTTGACAGAGAGAGAGGTCACAAGTAGGCAGAGAAGCAGGCAGAGAGAGAGGGAGAAACAGGCTCCCCACTGAGCAGAGAGCCCGATGCAGGGCTCGATCCCAGGACCCTGAGATCATGACCTGAGCCGAAGGCAGAGGCTTAAACCACTGAGCCACCCAGGTGCCCCTCAAAAAGCCCTTTTTTTTTTGACAGATAGAGATCACAAGTAGGGAGAGAGGCAGGCAGAGAGAGAGAGAGGAGGAAGCAGGCTCCCTGCCAAGCAGAGAGCCCGATGCGGGGCTCGATCCCAGGACGAGCGAAAGGCAGAGGCTTGAACCCACTGAGCCACCCAGGCGCCCCTCAAAAAGCCCTTTTTAAGTTGAACAAATTACCGCATAACAATCAGTCATTGCAAATTTAATGCTGATATTGCATTTGTCAGGGACACTCTGAAAGAGGTGGATGGAGAGTTGAACAAGACTGCCTTTAGAATTTCTTCCCATCCATATTCCTACCAAGTTTCCTATACTAAATTATGAACTTTATTTTTTTTTTTAAGATTTTATTTATTTATTTGAGAGAGATCACAAGCAGGCAGAGAGCCAGGCGGGGGGTTGGGAGGGAGCAGGCTCCCCACTGACCAGAGAGCCCGATGTGGGGCTCAATCCCAGGACCCTGAGATCATGACGTGAGCCAAAGGCAGAGGCTTAATCCACTGACCCACCCAGGCGCCCCTAAATTGTGAACTTTAAAAGATAAAATCATACCTTAATAACCCATTCAATACCACTCAAATATTTACTAATTTACTAGCAATTAATTCTAGCTTTTGTCATGTAACAATTCATATAAACGTTCAGACTAAATCTTATTACCTTTTACTTCATTATGTAAGAAAAGCTGTCCATCACAGGAGGAAAGAAGGAATTATAGATAAACAAAAAGAAAAAATCCATAATCCTACTCATCTGAGAAAATCACTGAAAATATTCTGGTGAATATCCTTCAAAACATTTTTTCCTATGCTGAATTTCACCTTTGAAACAAAATTTTAATAAAAATAAAACAGCTAACATTTAATTAGTGCCAGTCCATATTTTAAATGCTCTATGTATTTTTAACTCAAATAAATCTCACATTTCCCCCATAGTGCACTATTATTATTTTCTTTTTATAAATAAGGAAACCAAGACACAAAGAAGAAAAGTAACCAGTCACAGGTTACCTTCCTATAAACCACCCAGCAGTCTGACTTCATTTTTTGTTTTTAATACTATGTTATGACTTTATACTTCTTCCAAAAACTTGATCATAATATATATACTATCTATGAGTGTCTTTCCATTTCAATAACTTTTTTAAATCCTGAAATTGTGAGAAATATACTATATATTTTAAGATAATGATTTTTTTAAATCCATAAATACCAAGTTTAAGGAAATTCTTAACATTAAATAATATTCCAGGGGCGCCTGGGTGGCTCCGTCATTAAGCATCTACCTTCAGCTCAGGTCATGATCCCAGGGTCCTGGGATCAAACCCTGCATCGGGCTCCCTGCTCAGTGGGAAGCCTGCTTCTCCCTCTCCCATTCATCCTGCTTGTGTTCACTCTCTCACTGTTTCTGCCTATGTCAAATAAATAAATAAAATCTAAAAAAATTATAATAATGTTCCACTTACATGAACAATTTGCACCTTAGTAAGGAAACAGCTTACTCTTATGAATAATTCAAATCTTGAAGCTAGTCTAAGCCAAAATTCTAGATTCTAACTCTAGAATTCTAGCATTTGTAAAATTCATCTTTCTGAAACCACAGAGTATATATGAAGTATATATATACTTCATGACAACACAGTTTTAAACGCCTCACAAGCATGTCTGTTTCTCTTTCACCCTCTCCCCTTTTCTTAAAGAATCATTCAAAGCACCCAGCATACTATGGGGCATTCACAGTTGGCACTCAATAAATATATATTGATAGACTGGTTAGACAATGCTATGTTGAAGTAGAAAATATGCAGAAACAAAGGTCATCTTGTGACAGTGAATGCAGCTGGACCAACTTTCTCTCATCAGGAAACCACAGGAGACCCACAAAGCATTCCATAGCAGATACTGCATAGTGACATACCAGAGAAAAACAGTTAACACTGCCACCCACTTTGCCTAAATGCTGAACTTTGACTGCACCATCTAAGGTCAGGTAAATATACAAACAGGCAAGGTACAAACCAAGTGAATTATTTTAAAAGGAGGCAAGAATCTGAGTGACATATGAATGACCGGCAAAAATGAAAATCCTAAGAGGCTTACAACATGCTGTTCCTAACCACCTGCAATTTTCTGTGATGTTCACCATACCATGTGTCTAGGTCCTGGAAAATCATCTGGCTTTAGAAAAGCCCTGCACAAGGGTCAGCTAATGACTGGCCTTAAATTTCAAAGTTTGGCTACTACTCATGAACTCAAAGTTGTGATCGTTCAAACTTCGAATACCTGATTTTTACAGCACATAATATGTAAAATGATTTCCTCTTTGTGAATTTTCAGATCCTTATCCATGAACAGGAGAAATTCAGTTAAAAAAACCAATAACCGGGGCACCTGGGTGGCTCAGTGGGTTAAAGCCTCTGCCTTTGGCTCAGGTCATGATCCTGGGGTAGAGGGTCCTGGGATAGAGGCCCACGTCGTCGGGCTCTCTGCTCAGCAGGAGGCCGGCTTCCTCCTCTCTGCCTGACTCTCTGCCTGCTTGTGATCTCTGTCTGTCAAATACATAAATAAATCTTTAAAAAAAAAAAACCAATAACCTATTTTTCTCTGAATCTAGAAGACCCAGACATCAGAAATAACATAGGCAGTGTGCTTTGATGTATTAGTTCTAATTACTGCAAACACTTGAAAGATGATCAACTACTATCTGGAAAGTCAAGGATGGCTTAAAGACCATGCTCCAGTTTGCCAAGGGAAAAAAGACAGACAAAGAAAGGAAGAATAGAAAGCAAGCAAGCAAGCATGCATGCATGCATGCATTTTTCCAGAGAGGAGAAAAAAATCCCCAGACTGTATGAAAACTGAAGCAAACACCTTAGTAATTGATATGGTCTCAGCTTTTATCTAACTTCTACCACCTGCACATACTATGTGAGCTGCAAACAAAAACAACTGACCCGGCCTTAAAAGAAAAAAAGGAGAGGATTATTTTCCTAAGTTCTACGGAAGATGTGACTGATGATAAAGAATTCTAGCAAGATGGAATAAATAATCCAAGAAAGAAAGCAAACAGGAAAAGAGTCTGGAAAGAAAGAAACAAGTTTGTCAAGAAGATAAGTGTAGGGAATACTGTGATATAAAGAATAAATGGAGAGATGGATGTATAAATGGGAGGGGGGAGGAGGGGAAGAAGGAAGAAAGGATGGAAAAAGGAAGACAAACTGAAGCTATACAAGGATTTTCATCACACAGTAAGTTTATACTTTACAAAGCCATGCACAAGTCTTCACTTCAAAAGTGATAAGGGGCACCTGGGTGGGTGAGTAGGTTAAGCATCTGACTCTTGGTTTCGGCTCAGGTCATGATCTCAAGGTCCTGGGACTGGGCCCCAAGTCAGGCTCTGAGATGAGCAAGGAGTCTGCTTGAGATTCTCTTTCTCCCTCTCCTTCTCTCTCTGCCTCTACCCCTCCCCTCCCATGCTCACTCTCTCTCTCAAATGAATAAATCTTTAAAAAAATAATAAAAAATAAGTGTTGAGGAAGGGGTGCCTGAGTAGCTCATTTGGTTAAGCATCCAACCCTTGGACGCTCCAGCTCAGGTCATGATCTAGTGGTCATGAGATCAATCCCCGCTTCAGGCTCAGGGCTGAGCATGGACCTGCCTGAGATTCTCTTTCTCTCTGCCTCTACCCCCACCCTCTAAAAAATTTTTAATTTAAATTTTAAAAATGGTGAGGAAAATCCAGAGGCTGGCAAGTTCAGGGAATCCTGACATTCGCTCCAAGATTAAGAAAAAGATACACAGAGGTGATTAATAATGTCCTTCAGAAGAATATAAAAACAGCATCATGGCTATCTCACAAAACTAACTTGGCAAGAGAGATCTGTACCAAAATGAAGCATCTATTTAAAGCATGACAAAGCTTTAGGTGGCTCAGTCATTAAGAGTCTGCCTTTGACTCAGGTCATGATCCCAGGGTCCTAGGATCAAGCCCCCCCATTGGGCTCCCTGCTCAGCAGGAGGCCTGCTTTCCCACTCCCACTCCCCCTGCTTGTGTTCTTGCTCTTGCTGTCTCTGTCAAATAATAAATAAAATCTTTAAAATATATATATATTTAAAACATCACAAAAAGCTAAACAAAACTATCTTAACTGTTGCGGAATCAAGTCATTGGCACTGATTATGAATTCACTGTTTATTAAATAAGTAATACTCATCAATATTCTTTTTCTTTTTTTTTTTTAGATTTTTTATTTATTTATTTGACAGAGATCACAAGTAGGCAGAGAGGCAGGCAGAGAGAGAGGAGGAAGCAGGCTCCCCACGGAGCAGAGAGCCCGATGTGGGGCTCGATCCCAGGACTCCGGGATCACGACCTGAGCTGAAGGCGGAGGCTTTAACCCACGAGCCACCCAGGTGCCCCAATACTCATCAATATTCTTTCCCCTTAACTTGTATGTGTGTGCAGAATGTCAGTTACCCATAGGGAGAACATGCTGTTTTAGAACTGAATAAATGATACAGTTATTCCTTCAGATTCTGACTTCCTATGTTTTCACAACACTGTCACACTGTTTATACCACCCTACATTTAACAGCTTACCCTTTCTCCTCCCCAGTTTCTAGACACACAAATAAATACAGCTTATTAATTCTGTGAACTATTTGAAAAAAGGAACTATTTAAATAGAAAAATACAGTTTGACCTAAAGAGCACTGATCTTAAATCCAGAAAAGTTGCCATATTTTATCCCTTGTACGAAATAAGTGCGAAATAAGATACCTACTGCCTATAATGACCGAGAAGGGAATATTAATTCATAATGAGTATTTCTCCACATACCATTAAACACTTGCTAATTCTAGGTAACAGAAACATGGGTTTATGTTTACCATTTTTTAATTTTTCTGGATATATAGAGGAAAAAATAAATGTACATCTAATGTTCTAGGTTTCTAGCCCAGATGGACCAGTAGCATAAGCACCACCTGGGAAACTGCTGGTACAAATTCTTGGGCCCCACCCCAGGCCTACTCAATCAGAAGCTGTGAGGGTAGGGCCCAAGAATTCGTGCTTTAACAAACCCTCCCCATGTATTCTGATTTACACAAGTTTGAGGACCATCTGACTAGATTAAAAAATCTTACCATTCATCAAGAACAGAAAACAAGAGAAGGAGATTGAGGCAGAGGAGATAATGAGGATAAATAGTGTTGGTATTTTAATTCACCTGCTTTGACCTCCTTACTGACAGACCCCTACATAGCCACTCTTTCTAATTTCTAATTCTACCCAAATATATTCATTGAGCACTCATGAATGTATGCTTTTTAGTCCACTTACATTGTATTTTTTTTAAATCTCTAAATTCTCAGCCCCAAATACGCATTATGATTAGATTACCTAAGAGACTGTTTTTAAAATACTGATGCCCTGCTCCTCCCCCAAACCAATTAAATCACATTTTCTGGGGATGGGGACTGGCCAAAAGTATCTTAAAAGCACTGCAGGCAACTGCAGTGTGCAACCAGAGCTGAAAACCACTCAGTCTAAATGATAGTTGTCTCTATTTAATATATTTCCAAGTATGATGAGAAAAACTACTTGTGTCAGAATCAGTAGGCAGATATTCAAAATTACATGCAAGGTAATCTTCAGTGATAACACACATATAAGAAACTTTTTAAAACTGCTATGTATTTTCTTTTACGGTTTTTTGTTAATTCCAAGTGATATGTTTTCCATGTGTGTCAGTAAGGATTTCCTAATAAATAAGATTCCATTTTCTAAAAGTGAGTCAATTTTTTAAAAATATTAAATGAAGAACAGTACGAGAAATAAGGCAAACACTGCAAAGACGGTAGGCAAACAAAAAAGGTTTGGCTAATTTTGACCAAGGTGTTTATTAAAAACACAGATTCTGAGCCCTACCCCAGCAGTCCTAAACCATGAAGGTTGGAAGTAGCACCCATAAATGTAAAAGTGATTCTTATTCACTAAAGCTTGAGAAATGCCCTAATAAGAGGTCCTTCAGCCTTTTGCCACTGGGCAGAGAACAAGTTGAACGTAAAAGGAAGCCCTCTCATTCCATTCATTTCACTACCATCACATCCTGGTCTCTCAGAAGGGTGAGCCTCAGGCACACCCACCTGGTGAGCAGGAAGTAGTTTCTACTACAGAATTTAGATCCATTCCTGACTTCCCAGTTCATCCCCCTTTTTACAAGTCTCCAGAAGCCAGAGCTCATTCTGACTTTACTCCCTTCCCTTCACCTTTCTCATCTTCCTTACAAGAGTCCCCTGCCCTCAGTATCCCACTCCAACATGACCACCTCTTGTTCCACACCTTTCCCCCTTTCCAGCTACCCAGTGAAGTTAATTCTTTTTAAAATGTCATAGAATACCAACACAAGTTAATCACCCCCAGGCTATATTTGTACTCTCAATCCCCAACGACAAACATTCTCTGTATTCATTCAAATTGAAATTTGTTTTTCAATGTTTGTAAACCATGCCCTGTTTATAAACCACCTCAAAAGGCAGAGAATTGAAAAATAGCTTTCAGTTCTACCAAGTTTTATCCATTAGTAGTAACCAGAGGTTACTAACCTTAACCAAACATTGGAATTATCCAGTGAGCTTTTAAAAATCTCCATATGAAGGCCACACTCTAACCCCAGTTAAATCAGAATCAAGGCACTTTATTTTTTAAAGTTCCTCAAATTATGCCAGCATGCAACCAAGATTGAGAACCACTGAGCTAGATTCAGCTGGAAAGATTAACATGATACATTTAGAGGCTGTCTGCCATGGGTGGGCAACACTTTTGCCATTACTGCAAATACAGGGGACTGGAGAGAACAGTGACTTCTGAGGACAGAAATTCAAATTCCAACACTAATGAGGGTAATATGCAAGTATTTGTTTATAGTTCTTTTTTTGTCAAGAAATAACCTGTATTTGTTTACTCTGACCTAGCAAGTGTTTTTAAAGCCAAACACCATACCTCCAAATATGAACAGAATTTTTAGAGAATTAAACTAGCTCAGATTTAGACTTACAATTTTCCTCAGTGCCTATGCTGGTATCATTTATATCCACCAATGGACAAGAAAGATATTGAGCAGGAAAGTTAAAATGAACAGATACTAGTGCCCATTTGTACCACAAAGCATATTCAAATATAGGTTCAAAGTTCAATACCATACATCACAAACAATTTCAATTGTTTCTGGAGTCTCTCTGATATAAATCCCTTTTAAGATTATGTTTACTATACTCAGTAAAATTAAATCTATTCAGTATCTTGTACACACTGCAATCTAATACATCGTATACTTTGAGTATGTGAAATTCAAGTTTAAAAGCGTATTTTGTAATAAACATGCCACCAAAAAATACTATGTATCATCAAGTAAAAAGTATATTCTAAAAAAATTAATAAAATTCACTTCACTCTTTTTTTCCACTTACACTTGGTATGACAAAGATACAATGTTTAATTTTAGGAAGCTACAATTCTTCTAATAAATGAACACCTGGCAAAGAGAGTCACAGTTGTATCCACTTCCTGCCCCAAATGCCAGCAGCAAGTACATCCAATTTCAAGTTCCTCTGAAGCCAATGAGTGGGCAGAAGACAATCACAGCCAAAATGGAGAACACATGGTATTCATTCTTTGAAAAAAATCAGCAGTGGATTACAATCAGGAGGGGAAGCCATCTGTCACAAGAAAAAGAGGTGGCAGGAGCTGTCAAGGACTGTAACATGCCACCTTAACCTCGGTAGAGTCAAGTTTTAGGTTTTAATTCCAGGTAATTCTTGTAATAAATGTTTTTGCAAACTTATTAGTGTCAAATTATGAATGGAATGGGTAAGAGGAAGAAAAACCACCAACACTGATTCTTATCTCACTACTAGGAAGATCAACAACATAGCAGGCAGAAACCACGTACGTGCAAACATTCAAAAACAAGTCAACACTTGGGCAAATTCAATTCCCTCTAAAGAATGCACAGCAGTTTTATTTGCATTACATTTACCGAAAAATTAAAAACAAAAAAGAGCAACTTCCCAAATATGAAGGTAAAATGAACTACAAGTCAAAAATCAACCTTCACCACTGCCCTACCCTCCAACCACACTATTCACTCCTAATACCTGCAAAACACTGTAATGCTACATTTTTGAAGTCAGTCGAATAAATAATGTGAGCAAAGCATCCTTTTTAGTGACATACATTTATGTAAAATTTCAGCTAAAAAAAACCCCACACAGCACAGAAGTTAATAGTTTTAAATAAACATAATGGGGGCACCTGGGTCCCTCAGTCGGTTAAGCGTCTGCCTTCAGCTCAGGTCATGATCCCAGAGTCGTGGGATGGAGCCCCGCATCAGGCTCCCTGCTCACGTGGAGCCTGCTTCTCCCTCTCTCTCTGCAGCTCCCCCTGCTTGAGTGCAGGCACGTGCTCGCTCTCTCAAAGAAACAGATAAAATCTTTTTAAAAAGATAAAAAATTTTTAATTATTTAAAATTTAATTTTTTAAAATTTTAAATTTAAATTTGATTTTATTTAAATTTAAATTTAATTTAAAATTTAATTATTTTTTAAAGGATAAAATAAAATAAACATAATGAATAAATATAAGTATTCTGTGTTGCCCATTTTTTAAAAATCTCCACTGTGTTGTGAAGGTTAAGTCTCCTTCACACAAAGGCACATAGTTTAAATTATTTGCGGGGAGTTTTGGGTCCAGCTAACCAGCCAGGAACTCCTCGCCACAGAAAGAAAATAGAGCAGTGAAAAATTATTTCCAGCAATATTACATTCCTTTTGGGAAAGCACTCTATAATTCATGGATGAGTCATTGTGGAAATAAAAATGTTAAATAATGGATACGACTGTAACTGAAAATTCTGAGAGCTAATTACCCTACTCAAGGTTCCTGGTAACTCCTTAAGGACTATTAAGGCCACACTAGTAGTGATTAGTTATCCAAATGAAACTTATTATCCATTGTGACCCACTTTCCAGGAAACCCAGATAGATCCCATCCTACTATTTCTCTTCTCAGGGGAGACTCTAAGGTACATTACATACTTCAAAAAATGTTATACAGTATTATTTGTATTTAAAAAATACCTGACTTATTCAATTAACATCTATTGTAGTATATGTCTTTTTTTTTTTTTTTTTTTTTTTTGACAGAGAGAGATCACAAGTAGGCAGAGAGGCAGGCAGAGAGAGAGAGAGAGAGGGAAGCAGGCTCCCTGCTGAGCAGAGAGCCCCATGCGGGACTCGATCCCAGGACCCTGAGATCATGACCCGAGCCGAAGGCAGCGGCCTAACCCACTGAGCCACCCAGGCGCCCCTGTCTTTTTTTTTTTTTTTTTCAAGATTTTATCTATTTATTTGAGAGAGAATAAGTGAGAGCATGAGAGAGGAGAAGGTCAGAGGGAGAAGCAGACTCCCCAAGGAGCTGGGAGCCCGATGCGGAACTCGATCCTGGAAGTCCGGGATCATGACCTGAGTCGAAGGCAGTCGCTCAACCAACTGAGCCACCCAGGTGCCCTGTAGTACATGTCTATTATGTCAAGTAGGCTTGTCCATAGTTTTACACTTTTATTATTATACTTGTAATATCTCCTTTAATTTCATTTACTATCACAACAAACATAACAGCATCTTCTCCACTTGACAACTGATGAAACTCACATGAACACTCTCTGCTCTTCATATAGAAGCACAGATTTTATGCTGCCTCCCTTGGAAAGAAAGCCAATATAGTCAAGTATTTCTTATTCCCAGAAGTGTTAACTTGGTTACATGAATCAGTCTTGAATTAGGGCATTATAATCAAGGTGAAGAAACTACTAGAGAATGGCATTAGAATAGCAGACAAGGGGAGCCTGGGGGCTCAGTGGGTTAAGCCTCTGCCTTCAGCTCCCATCATGATCTCAGGGTCCTGGGATTGAGCCCCATGTCAGGCTCTCTGCTCAGCAGGGAGCCTGCTTCCCTCTCTCTATCTGCCTGCTTCTATGCCCACTTGCAATCTCTCTCTGTCAAATAAGTAAATAAAATCTTTAGAAAAAAAAAAAAGAAAGAACAGCAGACAAAACTAAAATCAGATCATTCTAGAAGAAGGAATCTCTAGAGACCACCTTGTCCAACTCTCTAGATTTTACAGATGAAAAACCTGCGTCCAAAAAGATTGAACAATGTGCCTATGGTCTCACACACCTAGTCACTAATTAGCAAGGCCAGGACCAAAACAAGAACGCAAACCTCCCTTTTAAAAATTCAGCATCCACTACACCAATGATTCTCAAGCTCATCAGACCCAAAACCACCCATCCCCTCTTTATAATATTTTGTAATGTGGCCTTTACTATTCTGAAATGAAGTGTATAGATAATAAACCCATCCTCACATACAATAAAAAAACTAATGTAATGCTCTATGAAAAAAAGGGATTTTATAATAAAATGTGTGCTAATATGTAAATGCTAAATGTGTATGTATGTGTAAATGCTGTGGCACAGCTACACCCAAAGACACATGTACTCCCAAAAAGAGGCTGAAAAAGTGGTTACATCCAACAAGGCAATGCTGCTGTTAAAGTGATTTTCCAATAAGAAAAACTCTAGGTAAGGTTCCAAAAAATATACAATCTTCCATCAACTTACACAGTACTCCCACTACTAGAAAATTCAGCATATATTGAAGCCATTCAAAAAATGCTAATCCATTTATGCACGCTTATGTAGTTAGGATCTTATAAACAGACATTTCACCTACACAAATTTCTGGCCAAGACATCTGAAAATCATGGAATGTGGGAGAATTTATAAATACGCACAGCCATTCTAAGCATCGCAGGATATTTAGCAACCCTTTCTAACCTAAATCCAAAAAATACCTTCTGCCTCCAAGCTATTCTAGAAGCCAATGGTAGCACAACTTTCCTATAAATGAGAACCAACATATGTCATCTTGAAAATTCGTATCATCAGAAATACTAAGAGGAAATCAAGAATTTATCTGCCATCATTTAAATAAATTCTCTTTTATCTGCTTCATCTATTAAAAATGTTCTGTAGACTTTTAAGCTCACTAAACAAACTAAGCATTGCTGGGGATGGGGGGGAGGGATAGGGTGGTAATGGATATTGGGGAGGGTATGTCCTATGGTGAGTGCTGTGAAATATATAAGACTGATGATTCACAGACCTGTAACCCTGGGACAAATAATACATTATTTGTTAATTAATTTTAAAAAAATGCTCTGTACCATGGGTAACATGCTTTCATAGAGAAACAAGTAATATACCCCAGGAAATTACAGGAAAGACTGGAAACACTCATTAAAGTATGCTTCTCTCCTAAGAATCTGGCACCTATTCTAAGTTCCTATGCCCATGAAAAAGAGCCACGTGGCAAGATTAAGTTACTTAGTATACAGGTTATCAAATCTATGAAAGATAATCAAAATTAAGAATGTTTTCTGGGGGCTCCTGGGTGGCTCCGTGGGTTAAGCCTCTGCCTTTGGCTCAGTCATGATCTCAGGGTCCTGGGATCGAGCCCCACATTGGGGCTCTCTGCTCAGCAGGGAGCCTGCTTACACCCTCCCCCACCACCTGCATCTCTGCCTACTTGTGATCTCTCTCTTGCTGTGTCAAATAAATAATATCTTTTTAAAAAAAATGTTTTCTGAATATATTCTTCCAACTTTTCAGATTTTCAACCAAACAGTCTTTTCACTTTGTTGCCAATAGGTTTATATGATGCAAATACACAGGATGTAACTATGTAAAAAAAATACTTTTAAAAGAGGCGCCTGGGTGGCTCAGTTGGTTAAGCATCTGCCTTCCGCTCAGGTCATCAACCCAGGGTCCCGGGATCAAGCCACATTATCAGGCTCTCTGCTCAGTGGGGAGCCTGCTTCTCCCTCTCCTTCTGCCTCTCCCTGTTTGTGCTCTCTGTCTCAAATAAATAAATAAAATCTTTTAAAAATATAGTTTTTAATACAATACTTAAATATGTATCTGTAAACAGCTAACCAAAGCAGTTTTTTCATTTTAATAACATTACCTCAGACCAATGACAGCAATGACATTGGTGTTCAAAAAAAAAAAAATATATATATATGTATATATGGGTACCTGAGTGGCTCTGTGGGTTAAAGCCTCTACCTTCAGCTCAGGTCATGATCCCGGGATCATGGGATTGAGCCCCGCATCAGGCTCTCTGCTCGGCGGGGAGCCTGCTTCCTCCTCTCTCTCTGCCTACCTCTCCGCCTACTTGTAATCTCTTCAAATAAATAAATAAAATCTTAAATATATACATATATATATATGTATATACAGATGCCTGCCTAAAACTCTTTACTCCAAACAGATAAACTATAACATACCATTATTTATAATTTTTGGCAATCAAAACACCTAATTCCAGAGAGATATCTCCTCCTAGATTTCACAAAATGTGTAATAAAAAGTCAATACAGAGGCACATGGCTGGCTCAGTTGGTTAAGCAACTGCCTTTGGCTCAGGTCATGATCCCAAAGTCCTGGGATTGAGCCCCATGTCAGGATCCTTACTCAGCGGGGAGCCTGCTTCTCCCTCTCCCTCTGTCTGCTACTCTACCTGCTTGTGCGCTCGCTCTCTGTTACTTACTTACTTAATTAATTAATTAAATGTATGTCAATACAGGGGCACCTGGGTGGCTAAGCCAGTTAAGTGACTGGCTTCGGGCTCAGATCGTGATCTCAGAGTCCTGGGATCAAGCCCCTCACTGGGCTCTGTGCTCAGTGAAGAGTCCACTTGTCCCTCTCCCTCTGCCCCTCCCTCTACTCGTGCTCGCTAATAATAAAGTCTAAAAAAAAAAAAACCTCAATATAAACTATGAAAAAAATATCTCCTTCAGTAGTGCTTTTAAGATACTATGAAAATGGAAAACAAAGTTTCTTTATCACAAAATTTTACACCATGAAGGAAAACTTTTAAGTTATCTTGTCCAAATCCCTGCTTCAGGGCAAAAAAAAAAAAAAAGTACTACACTGACAACCTCTCTTCAGATCTTAGGCTAGAAGTTTCAAAAAATAATATATAATTCCTCTTTTTTACGATACAGAGAATTTAAAAACCAAATCAAAATGAAACACACAGAATTAACAGGCCTCTAACACACAATGTAACTTCAACAGAAGGCAACACAATCATGGGCTCACCATTCTAAAATAATACCTTATTTTAAGCTTAATAAAATGGGGAGGAAGATATTGTACTCCTCAAGCATAAACCAGGTAGTAAAAAGTTACATTAAAAAAAGAGAGAGAGGGGCGCCTGGGTGGCTCAGTGGGTTAAAGCCTCTGCCTTCGGCTCAGATCATGATCCCAGGGTCCTGGGATCAAGCCCCGCATCAGGCTCTCTGCTCAGCGGGGAGCCTGCTTCCTCCTCTCTGTCTGCCTCTCTGCCTAGTTGTGATTTCTCTCTGTCAAATAAATAAAATATTTAAAAAAGCGGGGGGAGCACTTGGGTAGCTCAGCTGGTTAAGCCTTCAACTCTTGGTTTTTGGCTCAGATCACAATTTCATGGTTTTGAGATCAAACCCCAGTTCCAGCCTCGGTGCTGAGTGGGAGCCTGATTGGGATTCTCTTTCTCTCCCTCTTCTCCCCACCCATCCCACCTTCACGCTAGTACACACATACACACTCTCTCTCTTACAAAAAAAAAAGGAGAGAGAGAGAGAGAGACCAAGAAACGGCCTCTCAACTCTAGATAACAAACTAACGGTTACCAGAAAGGAGGTGAGGGTGGGGGGATGGGTGAGACAGGTGAAGGGGATACAGAGTACACTTCTTCTGATGAGCACAGAGTATTATGTGAAACTCTTAGATTACTATGTTGATTACCTGAAACTAATGTAACATTGCATGTTAAAAACACTGGAATTAAAATTATTTTAATATATTTAACTAAAAAATAGTTACATAGAATTTTCCATGAGAGTGGCTTAATATGCATTGCCTGCCAATATTCTTAGTCTTTAAAACTGAATTCTCTCTCTTTCAGAATTTTACAATATCTTCTTAAACCAGAGCATCCAACTTTTTTTTTTTTTTTAAGATTTTATTTATTTATTTGACAGACAGAGATCATAGGTAGGCAGAGAGGCAGCCAGAGAGAGAGAGGAGGGGAAGCAGGCTCCCTGCTGAGCAGAGAGCCTGATGCGGGGCTCGATCCCAGGACCCTGGGACCATGACCTGGGCCGAAGGCAGAGGCTTTAACCCACTGAGCCACCCAGGTGCCCCAGAATTTTACAATATCTTCTAATAGTTAAGTAATGGTAATATAGATTCCTAATGTCGAGAAATTCTAGATGACTTGCTCTCTTCTTTTTCAAGGCAATAAATTATAATGTTCAAACACTGCTAATGACATAATTTTGGGGACTTATCTATAGCTTGCCAGTCCCAGATTGCAATTTTCTGCTATTCCCAAATAAGTCCATCTTTTGCTGGTATTAAAAAAAAAAAAAAAAAGGATAATTTTTAAAGTATACAGTGATTCTTGAAGAGTTTGGGCCCTCCTTTTAGGGCTATGGATATGGTTATATTAAATAGCTTTCAGAGAGTGGGAGAACAAAATTAGTATTAGTGTGAACACCATTCCAACCAAAAATAAATCAATATATCCTTTCCCTTTTTTAATTTCTTCACAGCAAAAGCTGGATAATTGATGAGACAAAAAGGAATACTTACCACAAAACACTCAATAAGGAGAATACTTCCTGGTTATCCAACTGTAACTACTGGCTATTTAAGACCCTCCCAGCGAAACTCTAAGGACAGAAATATATGCTATCAACAAACAAGAAAAAATCACTGGTTCTTTTGGCCTTTTTCACTTTGTTGTTCTTGCTATCACTGATGCTTCTTCTAAGGGTTACTACATATTTCTAGAAGTCTATTATCTTTAAATCCATTCTACTCTACAAAATAAGACAATATTCAAAAAATCCAAGAGAAAAATGTATGTATTCTTTGTACATATCCTTTAAATCACTAAAATTAAGTTTAATGTGAATTCAGGAATCTAAAAACTCAAGAAAACAAGTCATTATCTTGTGAAGTTTTCACACTGCTTTCAGCTTTATTTCTACTTAGGGCAATTCACCAAGAAAAATTTAAGGATAAAAAGAAGGTACTCAGTATTTGTTAAATCAAAAATAAATAATAAATAATAAATATTAAAACTAGTAATAACAGATGAACACTTTCATAACTTGTCAGGAAAAGGGTGACATCTCTAATCAGTTATTATCTGTGAATGCAAAACCAAAAAACATTATCGACAGATCTCAAAGAAGAATTTTTTATTCAATGTGCATGGATAAACTCCCTCCAAAACTTTGAAGAAGTACTTTTTGGGTGCCTGTGGAGCTCAGTTGATTGAGCATCCAACTCTGGATTTCAGCTCAGATTATGATCTCAGGGTCATGAGATTGAACCCCACCTCAGGCTCTATGCACACCACAGAGTCCGCTTGAGATTCTCCCTCTACCACTGCCTCTCCCCCCACTAGTGTTCTCTGTCAGTCAGTAAATAAATAAATAAATAAATTTTTAAAAAAGAAAAGTACTTTTTTGGCTTTCTAGAACAGTGAAGTTTTCTCCTTTTATTTAATTTTGCCTGGGCTAAATTTTGGCCTACAAGGTTTTAGCCAGTCTTTTCCCATTACTCACTATTATTGAAGAAATAGTGTACCTTCCTAAACCATGGCAAAGAACCAAAAGCCTTGTTGAGGTCACAAACTGTAGCATCTTATTACTGAATACTGACCAGACAGAAGGGGAACATTATTAGCTAAAGAATAATCTAGTTAAGAGCCTTATTGGCAACCTCTTATAGAATAAAAAGATCCTAAGGCCTTTGGACAGTTAGTTTCTTCTGCCTGGAATATTTTATCCCAGTCACATCACTCAGGTCTCTCTTTGCTCAAGTAACATCTTCAAAGAGGCAAAAAACACTTTTGCTGCATACTGAAATACAATGGTTACCTCAACACCTTAAAGACTGAACTGATAACCTATGATTATTGTCTCATATATGACAATTTTTCCCAAAAATTAACAAAACAAACATGTCACTTCAAAGACAATAATGAACAATATTTCTTGACGGTGATAAAATTTGAATTTTCAAGCAAAAATCAGAATTTTGGAAAACCTATATCTCCCATCTGGTGAGCTTTATAGCCTACCAAAACTTTAAAAAGACTTTTCTAATAAGATAGGAATTAATATTAATGAATGCAAATTTTTTGTCTAATGAAATATGGCAACATTTGGAAGATCTGCATAACTCAATGAACCAATACTTTCCTAATGACCACTATGCAATGTTACAAATGTTGGAGAAAGCGTATGTATTCATATATATTCTCTACATGTACAAGATCTACTCAAGGTACAAAACAGACCAATTCATTATAACATAACAAATTATGGAAAATGCAATGATAAGAGTTCAGATTCCACACTGTAACTACCACTTGATGAAAATATTCTAAAACTCGATTACAGTTATGGTTGCACACTTCAGCAAATTTACAAAAAAAAAAAAAAGCTAAGTCACTGAACTGCATTTAGACTAAAAATCAATGAGTTTTAGGGCATATAAAAATCAATGAAGTGTCAAAAAACAAATTTTTGTGTGGTTTCAAAATATATCCATGATTATCTTAAAAAAGGCTTTAAAAAAAGATTTTACTTATTTATTAATTTATTTTAGAGAGAGAGAACACATGAGAGCAGGGGGAGCGGCAGAGGGAGAGAGAGAGAATCTCAAGCAGACTCCCCACTGATAATGGAGCCTGATGCAAGGCTCCATCTCACAACCCTGAGATCATGACCTGAACTGAAATCAAGAGTCAGATGCTCAGTCAACTGAGACATCCAGGTGCCCCTAAAAAGGCTTTTAAAACACTTTTGCTTTTTCCAACCACATATTTATGTGAGGCCTAATTTTCTTCAAATACTTCAACCAAAATTAAAAAAATGAAATAGATCATTGGAAGCAGCAGTTCTGACAATCAGCTGTCTTCTATTAAGCCAGACATGAGACTTGCAAAACTAGTTTCCATTAAAAATATTATTTTTGTTAACATTTAATGTGTTTATTATTTTTAAATGTTAATAAATTGTTTTAAATTTCTATTTTCGTCTCTAATATAGCAAATATTGATGAAATCCACATAAACAAAAGCTGCTTGGGGCTCAATAATTTTTACAAGTGTACAACCTCCTGAGGCCAAAACATTTGAGACTTGCTGTTAAAGGGACCATACACGTGTGTGAGGGCTCATCCAATCCCAGAAGAGTTATCCCAGAGTGATTTCAAAGCGACAGGTCTCCACATATCACAAACTCTGAAAGTACATAAGCCACCAACTGCTGTTGAAGAATGGTACAGTGTGCACACCAAACTATTTCTCATCTTCTCGGCCCACGAGGTCTCCACAGATGAAATTAAGCTAGAAAGGTATTATTTCAATCCCATTTTCTCCACCAATTGTCAAAATGTAACAGAACTTACCATGACCCTATTAGGTAGGAAAGACTGCCAGAACAAAGAGAAAGGGAGGCAGTTTCAATAAGCATTATTGCTAATGATATGAAAAAATTAAAGGAACAGATCTCTGCTAAAAACTTCCCAATTCCAGGAAGAAAATTATTTTCAGAGATACATATGGCAACACAGAAAAAGAAAAATGCAGTTCAAAAAAGCATTTCTAATCTTGTCCATAAGGAAAGAACAGAACATTTCCAATACAAAGTTAATCACTTCCTCCTGAAAGCACATTTTCTGCAATATTTCTGTTTTTGACAAATTCACTCCAAATTCATCACACAAAGGTACATGATCTTCAGTGAACTTGCTAACTAAAAGACATCTATTATTGAAGAAGTTCATTTATCACAGGAACATAAACCATTATTACCCTTTTTTAATTTAGAGATTAATTTAGAGATTCTCTCAAGCTGTCTGCATTCAAAGAAATGCACAACAAAGAAGACTGAAACACAAAAATAGCTCGGTGAGAAAATACATAGAAAAGGTACACCATTTAATGGTTTCTCTCTTCCTCTCTACTCCTTACTCCCATAAGCAGAGACACGTAGCTTGGGATACTGAACTAACTAGGGCAGTAAATTTTCCAACACTCACAAACACATATATAATAACATCTAAGTACATGTACCTCAGGTCACAGTCATTAGTCCCTTATTTCTAAATGCTTATGCTTTCTAGTTCCACTTTCTAATCTCTATCCACTTTCCCTCAATAGCCAAAATATTTCCCCTATCTCAATACCATGGTTCATCACAGTCTTCTCTTTTGCCATCATAGTCTGTATCCAAATATTTCTTTGAAAGTATCTCATGATTGTGCACCTTCCTCTCCATTCCTACTACCCACATTAATCCAGGTCTTCTGCCACAAAGTCAATTGTTTTCCCCGCCTTCTGTGCTTCAATCCATTCTGCTGACAGCAACAAAAGCTGCTCTTAAATAGTATTTTATGTTATGTCATTCATTTCCTTGCTCAAGAAATCCCTAGGGCAACTTCCTATTACTTTCTTCAAATTCTTCTTCAAATAAAATCCAGATTAAGAAAGAAAAAATTACATACTTTTAAAGGATGAATTGAATTATATCTCAATAAAGCTGTCAGGGAGGAAGCAAGGGAGGGGGAGAAGAAAAGGGGGTGGGAGGACAGGGAGGACAACTCCCCAAATGGTTCTCTACAAAGTACCAAGTTACTCCCCACCACTTCCGACATTCTGAAAAGCTGAAAGACTTATTAGAACACCCACACCATTGTCAGAGGCATTCTGGCCTCCCCGTAACCAATTCTAGTGATGGCTAAGCATCACTTTCTCAAACTGACTCTTCCATCAAAAAGATATACCTTTGTTAGAAAATGGCAGTATATTCCCCCATGGAGCCAAAATCCATATCCCTATTATCTGCACTCATTTTTCTAGTGTTGGCCTTCCCCCGCCCCCCACCAAAAAAAAAGAAAAAAGAAAAAGAGAAAAAAACTTCCTTCTATATGGCTGCCCATTAAATACACACAATATAACTAAAATGTCACAAGTCTCCTCTTCTTTAGTTCCCCCAACCACTTCTTATAAAGCATGCTTTCTTAGAGGCCCCTTCCTGGGCAAATAGGGCACCTATAATATGATGTCAAGTTCTAGGAGCAATATGATTTTAAAAAGTGAAATGGAACTCTGTCACCCCTTAATATAACTAAAAATTAAGTTCATTTTCTGGCTTCCCTTGCACAATAAAAAAGTGGGTTTCCCAACTCATATTTAAGCTACTATCTATAAAGTTGCTATAAATTAACAAATCCCTAAAAACTATTCTGTCATTGAGATGAAATCAGACACTAGACTGCACTGTGAAATGCAAGAAGGGGAGAGGAGGGGAAAAGCTGCAATATTCTGGCAAATTCTTATTTCCTCACAAATAAGGCCTCTCAGATATTTGTACAATTTTTTATTGGATTCAGTGAATCACTTTTCATAGCACTCCACTATATTCCAGGTAAAGCATACTTAACTCTGCAAGTAGCCAATTTCTCATACCTACCTACATCACCTTCCTATGTGACAAGATCCAATGGATAGGTAGCTTAAATTTGTAGAAGCCAAACATGAACAAATTTTGCTTCTCAAAATGACTGTTAACTCCCCAAAAGGAACATATCTATTTTACATCTGATTTAATATTCTCAGGTCATTCTGCATAGTTCCTTAACACATCTCATTTCTGAAACACCTAAAAAGATCACATCTATCTGAAAAATAAATTAGAACACCAATTTATCCACCATAGTGTGCTTTATCATTCATAATTCAACTCTATGTTAAAAACAGAAATATCAAAAAGTTAAATAGTCTACCAAGACACAGATTCCAGATCTCAAGATCAACTTAAATGAAAGTGAAACAATTAGCAACCTCATGAAAAAGCTTATAATAGCTTTCACCATGTGACAAATGAAGGTACAACCTAAAACTGTAAAAATGTTAACAGCCACCAGTGTGCCAAAAGAACAAAGGACAAAACAAAGTTTATCTTTTTGTATTTCTGAACTTGGAAATTCTCTTGATCCTTAAACAAATAAAATAAAAACCCAAAAATCAAATCCTGAATAAAATCAGACTCCAAAAACAAACAAACAAAAAAATACATAAAACATTAAACTCACTCACCACACTATACTATTGAACAGAATGTACTTTAACCACACAAAATCCCCATGGAAGTGCTTTAAAACATTATTTTTAAAATTAAGCTTCCAACTAATTTCAACATATAAAAATATTACAAAGGCATAATATTAAAAAAAGAAGTACGATAATAACTTGTTAAATGTTGGTTAGAATAAAATAAAACAGAAATCATTCAAAGTCTTAGCTTTGCAATTCAACCAAGCTCATACCTGGACTTTCATTCTTCAGCAAACATACACTAAAAACCTTCCTCATTCTCAACTTAAGAAAAAGAAAAGGTCTTTCCTGTTAAAACATGTATTGTTCCATATCTCCAACCACCAGTATTTGAAAGTTCAGTAACAACAAAAGGGGTATGAGACATAAAAACAGCTGGGTATTTATTTTAGAAACAATTTCCTAAAAGGACTCTGTAATAATGAACCACACATATTAGGCAATTCTAAGCAAATGTGTTTTTACATTTGATAGATTCTAGAACAAACCTCTGTGGCCCAATCAGATCAAACATTTAGAATGCATCTAATCCCCAGTCTCAAATTGGAATGGGGAAATTTGTTTAATTACTGTAAATCCTATTAAACCAATCTTCTTTGTAAAGTGGAAAATATCTGACCTCTGAGGGCTCTGGAGGGTATAATGAATGCAGAGTTTAATTAGGGCCCACTGTTGGCTCACTATAATCTATTAATTAGCATTCTCAGTTCTCTATATCTCATTGCAGTGTCTCACTTTACTTTAAAATTGCACCCTTCGCTTTTTGGACTAAAGTTATACAATTTTAGTATTGTGTGGTAATTATAGTGGGTGCAGGAAGAATATATTCCTGCCAGTACTGCTGCTTAATTAGGGCAAGGGGCGGAATCTAGATAAGGCTGTGTTCACCCTCCTTCAGTGCATATGGTCTTTTTGGCATCACAGTCCTGTGGTACTGTTTCACTTCCACTGGACTTAAGTGCTGAGTTCCCACTACATTCTGCAGAAGATTCAAATACCTTACTTTTGAATGTAGTTTTTTGTTGTTGTTGTTAATATTTTATTTATTTATTTGACAGAGAGAGAGGTCACAAGTAGGCAGAGAGGCAGGCAGAGAGAGAGGGAGAAACAGGCTCGCCACTGAGCAGAGAGCCCGATGCGGGGCTCGATCCCAGGACCCTGAGATCATGACCTGAGCCGAAGGCAGAGGCTTAAACCACTGAGCCACCCAGGCGCCCCCTGAATGTAGTTTAATAACTAAAATATTGTCATTGTTTTTTATCCACACAGCTTTCAAAGTATAGGCATAATTAGCAGCCTCGATTATTTGAAAATAAAGACATATACCAATAATTTTTTTTTCCCTTGTTAAAATGGGCATTTCCAAGTTGCTTGATGATAAAAACCATCTTGGTGAAAGGCCAATTTTCAGCATCATCAGAAAGGTGTACTGGAGGCTAGCTAATTCAAGGATAAATCTAGTAATCTCAGTTCAACTTCTACCTAAATCCACATTAAATTATACATACACCTATACTGATACACATTACATTTATATACACATATACTGTCAACATACTCTTGAAAGGCAGAAACTTAAAAGGGAATTGTTTATTAATGTGTAATTTTTACACAATATTTATAATAAGCTACAGTTCAACCACTTTTCAGGTAAATGTAAGTAAACTGATTCTTATTAACAATATATTTGAGATTGAATAATATTCAAGTATGATACACTATGATGTTTAACTGTCTAAATACATACAAAGTACCTCATATTTGAGCATTGAAACACTATCAGTACATACTCCAAATTTATCAATCTGAGTTTTACAAATTAAAAAACCTAATACCTACTCTTGAAATACAGATAGTTTTTAAGACCTATGCTGCACTAGTACCTTACCATAAGATTAAATAAAGCAAACTCCTTTTTTCTCTCTTGATATTTACAATTCAACACCAAACTGTAAAAGCTTTCAGAATGTATTGACTATTATTTCATTTTAGGAATGATAAACTTTTGGTGTTGTACTTCACCTTCCACGAACAAAAATGTGAACTGAAGACAACATATTTCCCCTTTCTACTGTCATATGTCATCTAAATATCTAATCTTGTACATCAATGATTCTCAAGGTGAGGAAACAACAAAATCACCAGTGTTTGTTTTTTAAATAACCCTATCTAAGATCTTAAACACTTTTTTCTCTACACACATTCCTTCTACTAAGGGTCACTGTCACAGTTAATGATCATTATGTACAGGAATCTGTCGCTACTCTGAAATGCAGTAGGCAGGAAAAAAAAGGTTGAGAAACACTTAGCCAATGGTCCCCTGTTTATTTTCCCTTCTGTCACAACTGAGCTCAAAGGTGACAAGAGAACAATCATGAATTCCCTATAGCAGATGAGCAACAAACTAGTTTAAGAATTAGATGTACTACATTCTAAAGATTCTAAAATTAGTTTATCTCAGAACTACCAGAGAAGCTTGTATAAAATACAGGCTCCTGGACTCCATCTCCAGAGATATTTATGAAGCAAAAGGCTTGGAAATCTATATTTTCAATAAGTAAGTGTATCAGAACTAACATTTAGGAAACTTGTCCTTACTTTTAAGATCTAACACTGGGGTCTATTTTAATTCTTCTCTTTCTTTTCACATTTTTGTTTTTAAAGTCTTGAAGACTCAAACTCAAGAAACTTCCTAAGGAATACTTTTTAAAGGCTATTTCCGCTTTTCTAAAAAAAAAAAAAAAAAAAAAAAAAAAAGGCTAGGTCTATAAGAGACTTAAGAGACATAAGATTTAAGTATACTAATAAAACATTCAGATTTTGTGTAATGACAAACTACATTTAACCATTAGTTAAAAACTAAAAACTAAATGCAAAGTAGTTTGAGGTTATATCTGAGAAAAGAGAAAATTATAATTCCTGATTTTTAAATTTCTAATTTAAATGAATTAAAGGTTTAGTTTGTTGGTGGTTTTTTTTTAAATATTCTATTTATTTATTTGACAGAAAGACAGACAGTGAGAGAGGGACACAAGCAGGGAGTGGGAGAGGGAGAAGCAGGTTCCCCACCGAGCAGGGAGCCCGACGCAGGGCTCAATCCCAGGACCCCAGGATCACAACCTGAGCTGAAAGCAGCCACTTAACTAACCAAACCGAGCCACCCAGGAGCCCCTTGTTTTGTTTTGTTAAGATATATTTATTTGACGGAGAAAGAGAGGAGGAGCAGGGGAAGAGGGAAAAGAATCTTAAGCAGACTCTTCACTGAGTGTGGAGCCCAACGCAGGACTCAATCTCACAACCCTTAGATCACAACCTGAGCTGAAATCAAGAGACAGATGCTTAACCGATGAGCCACCCAGGTGCCCCAATGTTTAGTTTTTAGTTCATATTGTACTATAAATAAATTTGAAGATTTTTAACTCTGTGATGTTAAATTAATTAGTACAGACATAATAGTATACAGGTATTAAAATAATGATTCAGACACACAGGGCTTTAATATATAGCAGATGTGTTGGCTAAGAAAGGTCATAATGTAACATCAATAATATTCCATTTGTATTAATTTTATGTGTGTATGTCCAGAGATGTTCATTACAGAGAAACAACAAAATGTTAACAGTGGCACAGCAAAGTAACTGGAGATGGGAGGATTTAGGATAAATTTTTATTTCTTATCTATCTTTTTCAGTATTATTTTTATCACCAAACAAGCTATTTTTATTACTGAAAAGGTAAGTCTGGGGCTTTAACATACAGAACAGTGTAATTAGCAATCTTCTTCAAATAACCAAAACAGTAGATATGAGTGCCTGAACTAAGTAATAGAATGGTAAAACAATCAACAGAAATCTTAGATTTACTTCATCACAGACGGGTAACTTCTAATTCCTTCTTTCTTAGCATCATTCAAGAACACTGAAGAAATCCAAATAAGTTGATTACTTTCTTCATAATTTTTATTAACTAACCCCAAAATGAAGTATAAAATCAACAATAAGATGGCTGCTTTAAAATTCTTCTTTAAGAGTAGTAGAATTTTTTAAGATGGCAAATAATTCAAACTCACAAGTTAAAGAAAAGTTCTAAAAGTCTCAAACAAAATGTATGATTAAGATTTTAATTGCTGGGGGGCGCCTGGGTGGCTCAGTGGGTTAAAGCCTCTGCCTTCAGCTCAGGTCATGATCCCAGGGTCCTGGGATTGAGCCCCGCATCGGGCTCTCTGCTCGGTGGGGAGCCTGCTTCCCCTCCTTCTCTCTCTGCCTGCCTACTTGTAACCTCTGTCTGTCAAATAAAAAAAATATTTAAAAAAAAAAAAGATTTTAATTGCTGGAAGCATGAATATAATTTGTTCACATTTTTGGAGTCATATGTCACTCAATGTGACATGAGCATGTTGGCAAAACATCAACTATAACCTGGAAGAGTAGAGAAAAAAAATGTTTCATGTATCTAATAGGATAGCATTTAGTTCTCCAACTGCAAAGCCCTAATTAAAATGCCCAGTTGGGGCGCCTGGGTGGCTCAGTGGATTAAGCCGCTGCCTTCGGCTCAGGTCATGATCTCAGGGTCCTGGGATCGAGCCCCGCATCGGGCTCTCTGCTCTGCGGGGAGCCTGCTTCCTCCTCTCTCTCTGCCTGCCTCTCTGCCTACCTCTCTGCCTACTTGTGATCTCTCTCTCTGTCAAATAAATAAATAAATAAATCTTTAAAAAAAATAAAAAATAAAAAAATAAAATGCCCAGTTATCTCATTTATTTTCTAGAAGCAACCAACCATACCAAGCTGCATTTCTTACACCTTATATTTGAAGAACTAAAGAAAAAAAAACTTTTTATTTTTAAAAAGCTACATAAACATCCTAAAGTTAAACTTTCATGAATGCCAACAGAAAAAAACGGCTTCCCATTGTTGGTACTTAATATTTATATCATCAATATTCACTTCTTAAAACTAATTTTCATTCTGTGCTATCAACATACTGATTTGCCTTGCGGTAGTTTTTCTGGTTTTTTCAAGACTGATTTTTTGACACCTATTATGGTAAATCTTTTTCTTTCCTTGTTTTCATTTTCTCTTTGTGGACAGCCTCTTGCCTTCTTAAGTCTTCCTAGCAGACTACTGAGATGTCACAGGTGTGCAGCAGCCACTAACACTTAAATATCTCTTCCCTCCCTTTTCTCTGCCCCCTCCCCCAAACTCTGCAGGCCTTGGAGATTTGGATACTTTACATACAAATAAATAGACCAATACAATTTGATGACTTGAAAGACCTCTGAGTTCATTTTGTACGAGCCCTCACTTTAGAGCTAGGCCTGGTAATGACTAACTTAACATCGAGCCCTCACTTTAGAGCTAGGCCTGGTAATGACTAACTTAACATCGCACAGGGAGCAGTGCCCAGGAATAGATTCCGAGTCAGGTGAAATGAGTATCAGCACACCAGTGTGCCAGATAATTACATGACCCATAAACTGTGCTAGGGGCATGATGCCTGAATGCCAAGTTCAACCAGCAAAAATATGGAACACTTCATGAATCTATGTGTCATCCCTGCACAGGACTATGATAACCTTCTGTATCATTTCGGTATTAGTTTATGGGCTGCCAAAGCGAGCACTACGGTAAATCTTACTTCTACGCCTCACACTTAAGATATGTAGCCTGAATAATTCTGATAATGCACCTTAGAGCAGATAAAAAAATTATACTCTCCAAAGAACCGGAAAAAGGTAATACAGGCTTAAAGAAAAGACAAATAGAGAAAGAGAAGCAGGGAAATGCAAGTGGGAAAAGCAAGCAACAACAGTGAGCAAGCAGACATGGCAACCAGAAAAAAACAAAGTTTCAGAATCAAATCCAGAGAAGGTTATAAATGGCGGATAGAAAATATTCTGATAAGTAGGAAAAAGAAAGATAAATGAACCAAGAAGAGGAAAACCTAACAAAGAAAAGAAAGAGAATAGCTCATTTCACTTACGTGAATTCAGTCAATAAAGACAAACACACATATAAAACTAACCTGGTTTTCCTCCTGCACAACTCTATACTGTTCCTTCCAAATAGTGATTTTGGAAGCTTCATCTTTTCTCAGGGCTCGTTCTTTCTTCAGCTCTGGGCTCCAGAAAGTCTTGATGCTATTCATTGAAGAACTTAATTTGCTCTCCTTTACTTCCACATCCTTCCGCAAGAGATCATTTTCTCTTAATACTTCTTTCAGCTGCGTCTGCAGATCCATGATTGTATTATCTCTTGCCTGACGAAGAGAATGAGGAACAGTGGATGCCATACTCACAGGAGGGAGGTGATGCTCTCCAAATGCTATGGTGTCACTAGCAACCCCACTGCTAGCTATATTGGGGCTACTGCCCATAGCAGTCATCCTGACACCATACGGCAGACGTCCCCCAGAACGGCCAAGTGTCATGGTGCTTTTAGGTGTTTCTGAACCCACATTTTCATGGTCACTTAGGTACATAGGGCCAGATGTGGCATAGGCAGCATTTAAGGACTGGATATTCTCCATGGAAAGGGTTTTCCCACTGCCACCTCCAACACTGCTTCCAGAACTCCCTCCTGTACTATTGGTTCGACGATGACCCAAGCGAGGGGAACGTGGAAGCCTAGGTGAACGCCCAGGGCTCTGGTTGCTCGGTTCCACCTTCCCAACTGAGCGAGCACTTCCATACATGGTTGCAAGATGAACTTCGGTGCCAAAAAAGGTATAAAGCAGAAAGCAAAATATGGAATTCTGTGAGGTTTTTGATGGCTCTAAGTCTGCTTAAGGCTAATCAGAAGTAACACGTCTTCGGCTGTCCAGTCTTGAAGAAATACCTTACACCATATCTGTAATGAAAAGATCACACATTAAATCCCCCAATAATAAACATTTGCCTCTCAGAAACTTTTCATTACCCCACCATAAGAAAGATCTCCCCTTCTATCACCTATTTATTCATGCATTCAAAATTCATGCATTACAGCACATTTTACTATAAACATTGTTTTCTGCATGTATTTTGATGTATTTTGCATGTATGTCTCAAAACTGAATACTAAAACCATGCCATGCAAATGGAAAAGAAAAAGAAATAAGAGACATAAATACTAGCAATGAAAAGATAAAACTCAATGTTTGACCATACAATTTTCTAACATAAAAAGCCAAGATCATAAACTATTAAGTTAACAGAAATCTACAAATCGGTCAGATACAAGATCGACAAATAAATATTAGTACTTTCCCTGCACATTAGTAATAACAATTAGAAAATGCAATTTAAAAAAAAAATCCCACTCACAATAGCAACAAAACCATAAAAAAACACTTTGGTATAAATCTAACAAAAAGGTCCAAGTTTGAAATACTTCATATCCCAACAAAAATCTCTAGAGGATTCTCCAAATAACTCAACAAGCTGACTCTAAAATTCAAAAAGAAGAGTAAAGGTCTAAGAATAACCTAAACAATTTGCAACAGAAGAACAAAGAAGGAAGATGTTCCCTAAATAGCAAGATAAATTACAGATCCATGATCCTTTACTTGCAATGCAAAAATCATAAAACCTCTAAAAGTAAGTTCTGTTTCTTCTTAACCCATTTAGCAGTAAAACCCGACTTGATCTGGTATGAGGTCACTTTATTGTTTATAGGTATTATTCATACCTCGTTGAGAAAACAATATATATGATTACAGGATACTGCATAATGTCCACTGGGTGTCAGGGGGGAAAATCTGGACTCCAAACCACATCTGACCCCCAGGATTTCTCGTAAGGACTCACAGGCTTTTAAAGCTACGGTATTTAAAACTGTATAGCACAAGTTCAAGAACACAGTCTAAACTGTATGTGTAAGTTTAGTATATGCTAGTATATGGACTGTCAAAAGGGTGAGGAAAAATCAAATCATTCAATAAATGGGGTTTGAACAACTGATACTCTTGGAAAAATAAATTACATCCCTACTTCACACAGTACACAGAAATAAATTCTATGTACATTAGAGATATAAATTTTAATTTTTTGAGAGTGTGTGTGTGCAAGCGCATCGTGAAGGGGGGGGAGGCAGCGGAGAGGGAGGAGAGAGAGAATCCCCAGCAGGCTCCATTCTCAGCATGGAGCCCAAAGCAGGACTCAATCTCACCTCCCTGAGACCATGACCTGAGTCGAAATCAAGAGCTGGATGCTTAACTCACCGAGCCACCCAGATGCCCCAAAGATATAAATTTTAAAACTATCAAAAGTATTGGAAGAAAACTCAGAAGAACACCATTGTGAACCTGAGTTAAGGGCTTCTTAAGAAAGAAACAAAAGGCAAAAACTATAAAGAAAAACAAATAATATATTTAATTATGTCAAAATGGCAAAGTATTATACAAAAAAATACCATAAGCAAATTAAAAGAGAAACCAAAAACTAGGTGAAAATATAGCCATATAAGTATAAAGATCCATTACAACATGTATAAAGAATTCATACAGGGAAATGCCAACTTTGAAAGAGCAATGATAAGAAGGATGGGAACCTGTATTGTAAGACAGGGTTGGGGCCAAAATGTTTACAGAAGCTTTAGGTTCACTTTATATTCATACTACAATAAAACTCAAATTTTGGGGGGCACCTGGGTGATTCAGTGGGTTAAACCTCTGCCTTTGGTTCAGGTCATGATCTCAGAGTCCTGGAATCAAGCTCCACATCCCTCCGCATCGGTTCTCTGCTTAGCAGGGGGCCTGCTTCCCTCTCCCCCTCTGCCTGCCTCTCTACTTATGATCTCTCCCTCTGTCAAACAAATAAAGAAAATCTGTAAAAAAAACAACAACCAAAAAAAAAAAAACCCTCAAATTTTTTTGAAGAAAAACATGTTCATATTCTACAAGAATAATTAAAACCAATTTTAAAAACACATATCACAACTATCTACTTTCCACACTTCTCTCAAAAATAAACAAACTAGACCACCATGGCTTCCTAATATAGTACCAAAGAATTGCCTTAGATCAAGTAACAGGCATTAGCACATTAAATATTTTCCAAAAATCTACTGTTCTCCCTCTCCCACTCCCCCTGCTTGTATTCCCTCTCTCACTGTCTCTGTCAAATAAATAAAATCTTTAAAAAAAAAAAAAGTGCTTCTTCACTGAAAATACTACCCAAGTAACTCACATGTCAAAAATAGGATTGTAAAGAATCTATGCACTTCAGTCAAACTCAAACAGGTTACTCTTCAGAAATATGAATACACTGGCAGTCTCACTTTAACATTAGTAAAGACAGTCCCAGGTAACAACGAGCAGAACAGAAAATACACAGAGCCTGAAACTTTAAGGTTCCATCTCAGAAAAAGCAAGAGTACACCAAATTCGGAAACTGCAATATTCTACTAGTAACATTAGGAAATTCCTCTCCAGGAATAACCTAGCTTAAGAAGTAAAAGTTTCTTTCCATGCTTTTTTTTTCTTTTAAGTAAGTGCTTTGCCCAACATGAGGCTTGAACTCACAAGCCCAAGATCAAGAGTCACGTGCTCTAGTGACTGGTTCATGATAAATCTGAACTGTGAGGCAGGTGATAAGTAATAACCTACATATTACTGTTTCAATTTTATTTCAAGATCAAAGAGAGATGCAAAGCTTTTTCTTTTTTTAAATAATCTGAATACTGTTTAAAATAAGAGAGGCATTCATTATCCAGAATCCCTTAAATGATAACAAAAGCTAACACTGAATATTTACCATATGTCAGGCATTGTGCTAAAAATTTTATAAGATCTAATTTAATATTTAAAAGCCTCCCATAACATAGGTACTATCATTATCTCCATTTCGGAAATGATGCAGGTAAGGCTTATGGGTGTTAAGTGACATCTAAAGTCACATAGCCATTAAGTGGGTAGGGTCAAGATTTGAATTAGGGTGCCTAATTCCACAGCCCTGGAGGATCTTAACGACTGTGGTTAACCAGGATCATCTGCTGATGAGACCATCTCAACTGTTCACAGGATATTAAAGGCTTCCACAGTTTTAAGGCAGGTGTCCTGTGAATCTAGTACTCAAGGCAATTATAGGTGTTACAGGTATAAAGCTTAAATAATCACACTGATCTTTCTATTAAGGAGAAAGTCTTTTTTTATAAAATGGTGGGCGAAAGAATAAAGTAAATAAAATAAAGTAAAATTAATAAAGTAGAAATTTTAAAAATAAAGTAAAACTAACAAAATAAGTAGTAATAATAATTCAGAGTCTCTGGAATCATGACATCAGAACACTAAACTGGCACATTCAAGAAAAAAATTCCCAACTGTGCTTTTGTGCAGGATTCTATTTTCGTGTAGTCAAGTAACTAAATCACACTGAATAGGCTAAGATCCAATAACAAATATTCCCACCAAGTTTTCAACATTAGCAGGTGCACTCTAATGTTCAAGTCACTTTCAGATCTAAAATGGTATTTGCATGTGGAGTCCTTGCTATTATCAGAACTATAGCCATTTACACAACAAAAGGAAGAAATTTACTAGCTCTGAATTCTTCACATTGACTTTTTAATCTCATGAGTTTCAGGGATGTAGTGTTCAAAAATTTTTTTTCTTTTAAAAATATGCCATGGGCGCCTGGGTGGCTCAGTGGGTTAAAGCCTCTGCCTTCGGGGGCGCCTGGGTGGCTCAGTGGGTTAAGCCGCTGCCTTCGGCTCGGGTCATGATCTCAGGGTCCTGGGATCGAGTCCCGCATTGGACTCTCTGCTCAGCAGAGAGCCTGCTTCTCTCTCTCTCTCTCTCTGCCTGCCTCTCTGTCTACTTGTGATCTCTCTCTGTCAAAAAAAAAAAAGCCTCTGCCTTCGGCTCAGGTCATGATCTCAGGGTCCTGGGATGGAGTCCAGCATCGGGCTCTCTGCTTGGCAGGAAGCCTGCTTCCTCCTCTCTCTCTCTCTGCCTGCCTCTCTGCCTACTTGTGATCTCTGTCAAATAAATAAATAAAAATCTTTTTAAAAGAATTTAAAAAAATAAATAAATAAAAATAAAAATAAGAATATGCCAGACACACGACCACAAAAATAATTCTTGCACTTTAAACAACTGACAAAAAAGAATTCTGACCAAAAACAAATTATACAGTATGATTCCATGTATGTAGAATTCTAGAACTAATTTATTATGACAGAAAGCAAATCAGTGTGGGATTGGTTGGGGGAGGCATGGAAAAAAGGAGGAGGATGAAACTTTTGGGGTGATCCAAACGTTCATTATCTTGACTGGGGTAATGGTTTCATAGGCATATACATTTCAAAACTCATCAAATTATATATATATATTTTTTAATATTTTGTTTTTTTAAGTAATCTCTACACCCAATGTGGGGCTTGAACTTACAACTGCAATATCAAGAGTCACATGCTCTTCTGACTGAGCCAGCCAGGCACCTCTCATCAAACTATATATTTTAAATACATTCAGTTTAGCATACATTAATTATATCACAAAAGTTTGAAAAAAAAAATTTCACATTCCAAACTCCCTTGTCCTTGATTAATCCAAAATAAACACATTCACTGATTATATAACTGGAATCCTGATTGCTGCTGGATAAAATCATGCAGCTGTACAGTTTGAGCCCATAATATTGTTCCCGGGGTCCTTTAGTTAGCTTCCTATCCATATTTTGTTAGCTCCCTATCTACTATCTGTTGTGGTGATCATTTCAAATCTTCTCCCTCTGCCTGCCAAACAGAACACATGAGTCTCCTGGGTCAGAGATCAAAAGCTTTATTACTCACTACACAGCTAACAGTATGAGCATCCTGTCTGTATTGGCTCCCTATTAGCCCCAAGTCCAACAGGTGACAAGAGGGGCCCAGAGAGATGCTACACATGCAGTGGGTTTTCACTGCAGCTAAGGATACTGAGTTTCGGGAATCCACCACTTTAATAACAAGCAGTAAAAGCCTGTTCTGTCCCCTTGGGAAACATTACCTGAAGGTGGCTTGCTGCATACACAATCCTGAGAAATGGCCCAGGTTAAGAGCACTCAGGGCCTTGTATTCTTGGCATACTCAGCAAGGCATGCAGGAAAGAAAAGAAACATGGATGACTGCTCTCCTGACAAGTCTTCTGGTAGTTTTAAGGTATCTCCATAAATTCTTTGATACTGCTCCCTTTAGGAGGGAAAGCAAAATTCCCCTCTCTCTGTCTCTCTGAATGTGAACTGAACTTAGTGATTTGCTTCTGATGATGTTTCACTTCCAAGAAAACTCAGAAAGGACAATGGGGTTTCTGTCTTGGTCACTCTTTTGGATCCCTCATTTGACAAGGACTTAACTGCCATGTGTAAGGATATTCAAGCTACCCGACAGCTACATAGTAAGAAATTGCAGCCTCCTTCTAAAAGTCATGTGAGATAGCTTCAAAAAAGGTCTTCCATGGGGCACCTGGGTGGCTCAGCGGATTAAAGCCTCTGCCTTCAGCTCAGGTCATGATCCCGGAGTCCTGGGATCAAGCTCTGCATTGGGCTCTCTGCTCAGCAGTGAGCCTGCTTCCCCTGCTCTCTCTCCGCCTGCCTCTCTGCCTACTTGTGATCTCTCTCTGTCAAATAAATAAATAGGGGCGCCTGGTGGCTCAGTGGATTGAGCCGCTGCCTTCAGCTCAGGTTATGATCTCAGGATCCTGGGATCGAGCCCTGCATCGGACTCTCTGCTCAGCGGGGAGCCTCTTTCCCCTCTCTCTCTGCCTGACTCTCTGCCTACTTGTGATCTCTGTCTGTCAAATAAATAAATAAAATCTTTTAAAAGATAAATAAATAAAATCTTTAAAAAAAAAGTCTTCCAACCCCAAACAAGCCTTCAAATGACTTGCAACCTCACAAAGTATCTTGAGCCAGCCATGCTCTACATAATAACTGTAAGATGTTTCGGTTTTTTTAGTCCAGTAATTTTTTTAACTTTTAATACCACAGAAGAAACTGATAGATAGTTGTTCCTGAAATCTTTGTTCGGGGTGGAGGGTAGCATATGTACATACTGCATCACAATTAAAAGTGTATTTCTTGGGGCACCTGGGTGGCTCAGTGGGTTAAGCCTCTGCCTTCAGCTCAGGTCATGATCTCAGGGTCCTGGGATCGAGCCCTGCATGGGGCTCTCTGCTCAGCAGGGAGCCTACTTCCTCCTTTCTCTCTACCTGCTTCTCTGCCTTCTTGTGATCTCTCTCTCTGTCAAATAAATAAAATCTTTAAAAAAAAAAAAAGTGTATTTCTTTTTAAAAAAAAGTGTATTTCTTTTTGTAGGCTCTAAATAATTCTCAACACCATTGCCCAAATGACCTTCTAATATGATTCCCCAAGTGGGTCAGGAACCTCAAAATTCCCTAAGATTCTTTAAGGAGGTCCATGAATATTATTTTCATAATACTCTGATATTATTTGCCTTTTTCACTATACACTCTTACAAATGTATAGTATTGTCTTTCAGAGGCTATACGATATATGGTATATCCCACTGACAACTAATGGAATGTATACTTGTATATTCTTGTGCTTTAAATTTTTCTCAGTTTTACTTCTTTTTAACTTTACTTTCTAAAACAGTAAATAGTAATAGATATAGCCTACATAAACAAAAGCTATTTATAGTCCTCACTGATTTCAAGAGTGTAAAAACAAAAGTTTAAGAACCACTGCTCTAAAATTTAAATATAACATGAGCACACCTACATACTTCCTTTGATGGCTTCCCAAAATAAGAATTTAAATTCCTTGGCAGTGCATATAAGATTTTTTATGATTTCGATCTTGCCTACCTCCCCCTAAGGCAGTTAACTGCTTAACCACTCTTTTCTCATGTGACAACCATGATCAAGTACCTGCAATTTCCTGAAATACCATGCTCTCTTTTTATTTCTATGACCTTCCTCTTCCCCATCAACTGCAAACTACTTACTACTCATTCTTCCAAATTAAGTCCTACACAAACCCTTAAATACCTCAGTCCAGTTTAGGTGCCCCACGGAACCAAGGGCTTTCAAAATAATGTACCCACTATGTTTTAATTGCTTCCTTAAAGGAATATCTTATCTCTAAAACATAGCACAGGGGCGCCTGGGTGGCTCAGTCACTAAGCATCTGCCTTCAGCTCAGGTCATGATCCCAGGGTCCTGGGATTAAGCCCCACAGAGCCCTGCATCCGGCTCCCTGCTCAGCAGGAAGCAGCTTCTCCCTCTCCCACTCCCCCTGCTTGTATTCCCTCTCTCACTCTCTGTCAAATAAATAAAATCTTAAATAAATAAATAAATAAAACCTAGCACAGTGCCTAATACAAATCAAATATGCAATGTTTGCTGAATCCACAAATTAACCTAAATCTAAGTACAATTCATTAAAATAGTTCTTATATAAAGAAGGTGGTAGTAAGGTTGAAATTAGTTGAAGGAAACTAAATGCAATGTAAAACAAATATAATGAAAGCCCTTTTATCATTTCCTTCATGTTAGTAAACTTTATTTTTAAATTGTAACCAAATTCCTTAAATTGACAACCTCCTTCTCTATTTTGTATTGCTATGTATTTTTGTCCTCAATATGCCCTTGTACTAAACAGTCAAGATTTCATTTCTTAATTAACAAACTGTTCTTCTTAGATGAACAAAAATAGGAAATTCTGTAGCTACATTTTAATTCCAAAAAGACACCATAAGCTCAATGAGAACAGACTAACGCCTCTCATTTTACAAGAAAATTAAGAATTCTCTCTTCCCTCCCCAACACACACAGCAATCACACGTAGATAATATGCCTATGGATACAAAACTGTTCTTTTTTTTTTAAGATTTTATTTATTTATTTGACAGAGAGAGATCACAAGTAGGCAGAGAGGCAGGCAGAGAGAGAGAGAGAGAGAGAGGGAAGCAGGCTCCCTGCTGAGCAGAGAGCCCAATGCGGCACTCAATCCCAGGACCTTGGGATCATGACCTGAGCCAAAGGCAGCAGCTTAACCCACTAAGCCACCCAGGCACCCCCAACACTACTCTTAATACTGAAAAATCTAATAAATTATCTGTCAAGTTAATATTATAGTCCGAGACCTATTAAGTATTTCAAATGAGCTTTCTTATCCTGTATTTTGAGTTTTTAAAAATACTAAAAAATATGAGGACAGCATTTAAATCTCTGCAAGTTTACCCAGATTTATGTTTAGAAAAATGTCCTAAAATCTAATTTTGACAAGAACATTACTAGAAATCTGGTTTATCTTAAATTTAGTGTTTATTACTAACATAGTTTCATCATCGAATCGTATTTCCATAGTCCCATAAAAAATCACAATTCTTACAGAGTTTCTATTTTCACCAAATAAGCATTCTTAACTGAAAAACAGCCTAAAAAGCCACAAAACAGTGGGTTTCCCTATCAAGATAAAGTTCAGTTTGTTCTCAGAAAATAAAATCAAGAAAACTAAAATTGATTTAGTTTTTGTGATTACACTTATAAGCAAAGAAGTTTTTAGAGGTACACAAAGCAATCAACATTTAAAATAATTAGGTTTACTTTTAAAACAATCATCATTTTTTATTTTTTTTTATTTTTTCAAAGTTCCCCAAGTGAAGTGGAATGACAAAAATTAAAAATACAATTCCACTCTAAAAAAAAATGAATAAAAATTTAAAAATAAAAATACAATTCTGTATCATTAAGCAATAGTGCTCAGGATACATGCACAGCTTTTATATTATCCTCCTTATCACTGTTGCTCTTTGAATTTAGGCACATTAATAACACTGTGTTCAAGTATAAAACCAAAAAATGTGACCTGAAATCTTTTCTGGGAAGTGTAAAAATGTATAGTAACAAAATGTAATGCATAGACCTTATATACATTTCATCCTAACAAGCTCCCTGTGAAATAATTCTTACTGTACTCCTGAGGCTTAGTAATGTAGGAACTAGTAGGAAAGGCTTGGGCTCCACTATTAAATATGTAACATTAAACAAATAAATGAAATCTGTCAGAACCTCAGTATCCTCTTCTATAAAATGGACATAGTATCCTCCTCAAAAGATAGCTAAAAGGACCACCAAATCAGTGAGTAAGTATAAAATACCCATCCAGTTCTTAGTAGGTTTTCAATAAAATGTTAGTCATTACATTCTAGGGATTCGTCTTACACATACTTTCACACAAGTGGGAAAACTGAATAAGAATAAACTGAATTCTTTGAAATAACAAGACTCTGGTAATAGTCTAAAATTATGGTAATACTTCACATATATTAAAAATAATAACGTAAGTCTGCGGCACCTGGGTGGCTTAGTCGGTTAAGCAAGCATCTGACTCTTGATTTCAGCTCAGGTCATGATCTCAGCGTTTTGAGATCGAGCCCTCCACTGCTCTGCACTGGGCATTGGAGCCTGCTCAATTAAGATTCTCCTTCTTAAAAAAAAAAAAAAAAGATTCTCCTTCTTCCTTGGGGCACCTGGGTGGCTCAGTGGGTTAAAGCCTCTGCCTGAGGCTCAGGTCATGATCCCGGGGTCCTGGGATCGAGCCCCACATCGGGCTCTCTGCTCGCAGGGAGCCTGCTTCCTCCTCTCTCTCTCTGCCTGCCTCTCTGCCTAGTTGTGATCTCTCTCTGTCAAATAAATAAATAAAATCTTTAAAAAAAAATTTTTTTAAATAAAAAATTCTCCTTCTCCCTCTCCCGGAGCTCCCCCAACTCAAAAAAAAAAAAAAAAAAATCAAATCTGTATGTAATAAGAGATATAAGATATACAAGATGCATTTTTTTTTTTAATTTGTAAGAAAAATACAAGGGGTGCCTGGGTGGCTCAGTGGGTTAAGCCTCTGCCTTCGCTCAGCAGGACGCCTGCTTCCCCCTCTCTCTCTGCCTGCCTCTCTGCCTACTTGTGATCTCTCTCTCTCTGTTAAATAAATAAATAAAATCTTTTAATACATAAATAGGGGAGCCTGGGTGGCTCGGTGGGTTAAAGCCTCTGCCTTTGGCTCAGATCATGATCCCAGGGTTCTGGGATCGAGCCCCGCATTGGGCTCTCTGTTCGGTAGGGAGCCTGCTTCCTCCTCTCTCTCTGCCTGCCTCTCTGCCTACTTGTGATCTCTCTCTGTCAAATAAATAAATAAAATCTTAAATAAATTAAATAAATACATAAATAAAGGTAATCTCTAAAAAAATTAAAAGAAAAATACAAGAAGTCATGAGGAGAGGTGGGTTTTTACACTTTTCTACACTGATTGAGGTTTTAACATGAATATGAATTACTTTCATAATTTAAAAAGTAATATAGACCCACACATATATGGACAACTCATTTTTTTTTTTTAAAGATTTTATTTATTTATTTGACAGAGAAAGATCACAAGCAGGCAGAGAGGCAGGCAGAGAGAGAGGAGGAAGCAGGCTCCCTGCCGAGCAGAGAGCCGGATATGGGACTCGATCCCAGGACCCTGGGATCATGACCTGAGCCGAAGGCAGTGGCTTAACCCACTGAGCCACCCAGGCGCCCCATGGACAACTCATTTTTTATAAAAGTACAAAGGCAGTAACAGTAGAGAAAATGAGGCAATTCCCACAACAGGAGATCTGAACAGTACATCCGTGTGGCTGCCACAGTCCACCCCCTGCACTGCAGAATTACTTCTCTGCACAGGAACAGAAAGCACCTTCTCCATGATTCTCCCAGGCCTCTGTTTTTAATGGGAATCACAAAAGAGGAAGGTTACTGAATAAATTACAGATGCTGTCTCTCAAGAACACAAATGGTACTCTTCTCCCTCTTCCACTAATTTCATCCTATTACGGGTCTTAGTGGCTTGCCTGATGGCAACCCAAACTTTCATTCCCAAGAGGCCTAACCCCTTGAGGATCACATTTATCTCAGGCCAGGGTTGCTGGACATGTCCATCCAGTTAAGATGGGGCAAGGGAAGGCCAGGGCACCTGGGTGGCTCAACCGTTAAGTGTCTGCCTTCAGTTCAGGTCATGACCCCAGAGTCCTGGGATCAAGCCCCGCATAGGGCTTCCTGCTCAGCAGGAAGCCTGCTTCTCCCCACACTCCCCCTGCTTGTGTTCCTTCTCTCACTGTGTCTCTCTCTGTGAAAGGAATGAATGAATGAATAAATAAATAAATAAATAAATAAGATGGGCGAGGTTCCCAGCTGGATCACCTGCTACATATATTATTCCCAGTCCCCATTATTTTCATAATAGGGAAAAATTACAATCTAAATGTCCAACAATGGGGCACTGACTATATAAGTTAAGGCAAAAGTATAAAATGAAATACCATCTGCAATAGGTTGAATAGTGTCACCCCTAAATTCAAGTCCATTAGGAACCTCTGGATGTGACCTTATTTGGAAATACAGTCTTTGCACATGTAACCAACTTAAGGTAAGTTCATACTGGATTATGGTAGGCCCTAAAGCTAATGACTGGTGTCTTTCTATGAGAAAAGAAAAGAGAGATTCAGTCCCAGAAACACACACAGATGGAGGTGGAGATGGAATGGTACAGCTACAAGGCCACAGAACACCAAACACTGCAAGGAGTTACCAGAAGCCAGGAAGAGGCAACCAGTGGTTTTTCTCTCTCAAGCTTTCAGAGGGAGCAAGGCCTGCCTACATTGACTTTGGACTTCCAGACTCGAAGACTGTAAGGGAATAAATTTCTGGGTTTTTAAATCACCAAGTCTGTGGTGATTTGTTATAGAAGACCTAGAAAACGAATACACCATCTCATTATAACTGATGATGTAGCTCTATACTTAATGACAGAGAAAGATGTTTGTGATCCATTGTGAAACCAAAGAGAAAAAATAAACAGTTACAAACATAGACTCTACCTGAGTTTGTTTGGTTGCCCGGGTTTTTCCTGAAGTTTCAGCAGGATGTACAACTCTGGGTAGTAAGATTTCTACTGGTGATCTCACTTTCTTGCCAAATCACAGATTTTTTTCAAGTGCATACTATTTTTTATAATCAGGCAAAAAAAAAAAAAAAAAAAAAAAAAAATTTTTCAGGAATGGGTGGTATAAAGACATCCAACAGAAATGATATACTGGCATAAGAAGAATCTCTAGGCACTAGAAATTCCACTACCACTTCTAGAATAAAGCCAGAATGGTTTCTTCATAGTCAAAATCAATGGACTCTGTTTACTTTCACTGCATTTGACCTTACTGACCACTTCTATCTTGAAAGCCTTCCGGGGCTTTTAAGCAGTCTTTCTGATACTACTCTTCTGATTCTACTATCTCTCCAAGACAATCCCTCTTTCATACATTTTACTGGCTCCTCCTCCTCTACCTATGCTTAAGACACTGGTATGTACCTTATAGCTCTATGCCCAAACATGTTTTATCTCCTGTTATTTCACTCTCCCCGGGCAATCTTATCCACAGCCACTGTTTCAACTCACTTCAACCACCACCTATTTTAGGCAGGTACTTATTTTAGTTTAGGTTTTCTCAATCAATATTGCCAACTCTGGCTTCCCCCCTGGCCTGTAGACTTCTATGACCAAGATCTCTGCCAAGAAATCTGCCAAGATTTCCCATCGACAACTCAGCAGTTCTAACTATGCATACATTTTACCTAAAACATGAGCTTCTATGTTCCCTACTTTGACAGAATTCATTTTGATGCCTCCTTTTTCACTTCTCTATTCAACTCTCATTAACTAAATAATCACTGTGTACCATCAATTCTTACCTTTCTAATATATTTCCTTTCCATCCCCTCAGCTACAACCTCATCCTGTTTGGCCAGTACTACTGCAACAATCTCCTAAACAGCCTACTTACCCACACAGTCTTGCCTCTTTCCAAGTTGCTGATGTTCCTTAATTTTATTTTCCCAGCCCAACTTATTTAAGGGATATGACACATTACCATCAATAATAGTTTACTTTGATAGACATTACCAAATGAGGGTGGGAGACATACTAAAAAGGCCAGGCAGTCATTTTTCATTTGATAAAAGCACCATATTCTAAAACCCTGTGTTTTCTCCCTCCATGCCCCACTGAGAATCAATACACTTTTCTTGGTATGCCTTTTCATTTTTGTGTCAACATGTTTTAACTGAGCTATAATTCACATATCATAAAATTCACCATTTTAACATGTATAGTTCAGAGATTTTTTTTTTTTTTTTAAGAGAGAGAGAGAGGAAGGGAAGCAGGCTCCCTGCTGAGCAGAGAGCCTGAAGTGGGGCTTGATTCCAGGACGCTGGGATCATGACTTGAGCCAAAGGCAAAGGCTTTAACCTACTGAGCCACCCAGGCGCCCCATAGTTCAGAGATTTTTTATATATTCACAAGGTTGTACACATTATACCACTAAGTGCAAAATACTTTCATCACTGCAAAAAGAAATCCCACAAACCCATAAGTAGTCACTCCCCATTTCTCATTCCCTAGGCCCTGATAACCACTGTCTCCATATATTTGCCTACTGTGGACATTTCATATAAACAGAAACATACAATGAGGCCTTCTGTGTCTGGTTTCTTTCATTTAGCATTATGTTTTCAAGGTTCATTCATGTGTAGTATATCAGATTTCCATTCCATAATGATTAGAAAATATTTTGGTCTATGGAAATTCTACATTTTTGTTCATCCATTCATCAGTTGATGGACATCTGGGTTCCTGCTATTATAAAAAATCCTACTATGAACATTCATGTACAAGTTCTTGTGTAGACATACTTTGCAATTCTCTTAAGCACATACCTCAGAGTAAAATTATTTGAGCAATATGAAAATTCTATGTAACATCTGAGGGAAACTTCAAACTGTTTTCCAAAGCATCTGCAACAGTTTACATTCTAAGTGGCAATGTATGAGGGTACTAACCTCTCCACATTGTCATGGACATTTGGTATTGTCTATCTAGCCATCCTAGGTGGTGTGAAGTGTTAACAATGTGATCTTGATGTTATGACTTTTTATTTAAATAAAAATCTTCAAAAAATTATAAGCATGTTTGGACTCAAAAATATTTAGTGTCCATTTTGGTAATCTATGTTACTAATATGTTTATACCTATGGCATTAAGTATTACTATTAAATAATACGTGCATGGTGCTCGCTTCGGCAGCACATATACTAAATAATACGTGCATGTAGAAATAAAAATTCAAATAATAAAATTAAAGTCTCCCCCTTTCTGTCCTTCTCAATACAGATAACCACTTTTGACCATTCTACTTTTAAGTCTAGTTTAACTCTAGATAAGTAATTTAAATAACTCTAAATTACTTAACTTTTTCTTCATACCTTTTATTACCATATAATATGCAATCTGTTCCACTTCTCCCTTTTGATATTGCCAGCCTCTTTCACTAGAATGAAAGCTCCATGAGGACAGTAAAATCTCCTTTTGTCCACTGCTGTACCTCAGCACTTAGAATGGGGCCTACCACATAAAAGGTAGGTGATAAATATATTAAATGAATGAATAAACATTTTTTTTAAGATTCTACTTATTGGGGGCGCCTGGGTGGCTCAGTGGGTTAAAGCCTCTGCCTTCGGCTCAGGTCATGATCCCAGGGTCCTGGGATCGAGCCCCACGTCCGGCTCTCTGCTCTGCAGGGAGCCTGCTTCCTCCTCTCTCTCTGCCTGCCTCTCTGCCTAGTTGTGATTTCTCTCTGTCAAATAAATAAAATATTAAAAAAAAAAAAAGATTCTACTTATTTATTTGACACAGAGAGAGAGAGAGAACATGCCCACACTCAAGCAGGGGCAGCTGCAGAGGGAGAGGGAGAAGCAAGCTTCCTGTGAACAGGGAGCCCAAAGCAGGGCTCAATCCCAGGATCCTGGGATCATGACTTGAGCCAAAGGCAGAGGCTTAACCAACTGAGCCACCCAGGTGCCCCCCACCCCCGAATTTAAACTCTTAACCTCCTACCACCTATCTCAGTATACGATAAGGAATCTAGGTTTCTAGTACACCCAACTTCCTCACATGAATCACTTTTTTTTTTTTTAAGTAGGCGCCACACCCAGCATGGAGCCCAATTGGGGACTTGAACTCTCGACCAAGACCTGAACTGAAAGCAAGAGTCAGATGCTTAATCAACTGAGCCACCCAGGTGCCCCTCACATGAATTATCTTTACTGTTATTTTTACAGTATGTATTGTAAAAATACATTTATTTTCTGATCTATAACTGTCTTCTTTTGTCTACCAATCAACTCTAAAAACAGCCAATAAATAGTTTAAAATACGATGACAATGTTAACATTACTCACTGCAGAACCAGATAGTAACAGGAACTACAGAGCACACGTAATTCTACCTGTTCCCTTCCTAGGACGTACTAGAATTTATGAATACTTCCTTCACCTGTTTTGTCTCTATTTCTTACTACGCCATACACTCCAAGAAAACGGGATTTTAATACAAACATACACCTTAGTCATTAGTGCATCACAGCATGCATTCAGTCACTATATGGTTATAAACAGATGAACAGAGTTGTGGAAGGAAGGCGAGGGGAGAAAAGAAGTGGAAAGATCAGGCCATCAAGAATACGAAAGCCAATCTACTATAGACATTATGTACCTTTATATAATATCCATTCACCAGCATCACCATGAAACAGAGTTAAGGTGAAAGGACATGAATCTATACATCCTATAAGCTCTACCAGTCCAGCGATTATCAACTAAAGGTTAAATTAGAGTAAGATAAAATGGAAAAAAATAAATAAATAAATAAATAAATTAGAGTAAGAAAGTAGTATCCTATCTCTGTAATGTTACAATTTTTACAATAAACATGTATTGCTTTTACTATCCCATTCTCTTATTTTTAAAAACCCTTCTCATGTATGTGAGGGACAGGTTCGATTTGGGGTTTTCCACCCTAAGTTCTTTAGTAAAAGCTCCTTCTGGAAAATTTCAATTTTCATTCCTATTAGGCGAAGTGGTTTTTTGTATCCCTTAGCCAGAACATACAGATGGCCATACAGAAGTAGTAATTATGAGAATAATCTACTTCAAAGCCTCCAAAAGGAACCAAAATGCTGCTGAGACAAAACCTTCAAGGAACAGAGGCATAGCTTGTGGAGGTCAATACTTTGTGACCTAGGGTTTTTCTTAACATCCTAAATCCTACTTCCCATATTCATGACCAAATCTCCACGACGTCTTAAAGTCAAATAACAAAACAGTTCAGACCTGGCCACTACTACATATTCACAAAACTTGTCAACCAGGTTAGAAAACCATAAAGAGAAGAATACCAGAAAATTCCAGAAATCATTTTTCCCCATAAGAAGAGCATTGGTACCAGTACCTACATATACTGAGGGAAAACACACTCCAGTGGGCCCTACCCACAGACACCCCAGTACAGGTTCTCAGAATCCTGGAGTACACCCAGAAGCCTAAAAATAAAAAGGCTTCCACACACAATGATTGTATGTCAGCCTTTAATTCTCACTCTTCCCACAAATAGCTACAAGCATTAACAGGCAACTGCAGACAGTAGTCTCAACGCTTTCCTCACACATTAAAAGGTTAATAGCTCTCCACAACCCGAATCTCCAAAGGAACACCAAATTGTCATAAATCTAAGGAAAGGAGAAAATCCTTCAACAGCAACATAGTAACCTACTTCAATTAATTATAACTGCCATAGATGTGCTTTGAGATATTTGCAACATGAACTAGAAAATACATCACCCATTAGCTATGTAAAGCATTCTGCGTGAAATTGTGACTAAATCTCAAAATTACTAGTCCAACCTGCTGTGATGGACTATTTTCCTGAGTAATTAGCATTTAAATCAGAAATCAACTGAATATTTCAAATACTGTATTTCAACATTTGTAAGGTTCTGTTCATGAGGGTTATAAAAGTCACTAGAGGCAAGTAAGCTGCTATCTTAAGTACTTCAAGCAAAGATTAACATAACAAATTTTAAAATCCCATTCAAGTACAATTTGGCAGAAACTATCAAATGCATTTCAAGTGTGCATGCCCTCTGACCTAGAAGTCTCACTTTTAAAATACCACAGGATATATGTGCAAGGATGTTCAATTATTGTATGATCTGTACAGCAAAGAGAGAAAACTTAAATTTCTGCCAAGAGACTAAAAAAGGACATTTACAAACTAGAAAATAAAATACTGCTATGACAAAAAATTCATTAGGGGCACCTGGGTGGCTCAGTCGGTTAAGCGTCTGCCTTGGGCTCAGGTCATAATCCCAGGGTTCTGGGATCCAGGCCCACATCAAGGCTCCCTGCTCAGCAGGGAGTCTGCTTCTCCCTCTGCCTACTGCTCTGCCTACTTGTGCCACTGCACTCTCTATGTCAAATAAAATCTTTTTTAAAAATTCCTTAAATCTATATCTGACAACCTCTATAAAGACATGATACATTTTGAAGAAAAGAAACTTACAGAAGAACTGTATACAGAAGAACTGTATAATACAATCCCATCAGTATACAAAAGGTTATATACATGTATGTTTGTATACACACAGAAATGATCTGCATAGTAAGCTATTTCTGAAAGGTCAGATGGAACTACTTTTTCCCTTGCATATATACTTCTTTTTAATCCTTTAACAAGGAGCATGTATTACTTTTACACACACACACATTCTCACTAGAAACTAAAAGCTTAAGTAAGGACCTCAACCATTCAGCACTACTGTATGGTAATTAATGGGCTAGGCTCCAGGCTGATAAAGTCTCCTAGAGTAGTAATTTAAACACACACACACACACACACACACACACACACACACACAATCAGTTAAAGCACATATGTCTCCACTTCCAAACTCCATATACAACTTATCAGGTTTGCTAACACCATGCATGGGTTTGTATGACCATAATACGATTCCTGTAGAATACAAAAATTACAGAATTATGTGGCTATAGTAGCAATGTTTTGGTGACACTCCCAACAGAAAAAGCCCCTCTGCCAGGAGCAGCAATAACACAACACGTGTCATGGCTGCCATTCCATTCTTCTTTATGGGAGGAAAAGAAGGTGATTAACTCAGTTATAGTTAAGGTAATTATGGTTTTTAGTCATTCTTATCAATCAGTTAATCAAGTTAATTGTAAGGTCTATCAAAGTTCTCACCATGACAAACACCTTGTCAAGCGGTTACTTAGAAGCAAATACAAGTTTTAATCATAGTTGTTCTCAACTTTTAAAACAACCTGTGCCACTTAGTTCAAGAAAGTCCAGCTGGAGCCTAAAATATTCAATTTTTTAAATTCCAGCTGTATTATCTTTCATTTTACACATCTCATACTACACTATGATCAATTCAAGAGAAAGATGAACAAATCCTATCAGACTGATTAAACTGAACACACTGACTAGATAAATGCACATGTTCATCACAAGCCATTATCCACAAATCTGAATTCCAAAAATCTATGGAAACCAAAAACTTCTGTAACCAATTTGGTGGCAAAGCCACACCTTAAGTGATGCAGAAATACTTCTGTATTTGATGAAGGAACTGGAAGATGCCCCTCAATCCTGCTTGGAAAATTAAATACAGGGGCACCTGGGTGGCTCAGTGGGTTGAAGCCTCCGCCTTCGGTCAGGTCATGATCCCAGGGTCCTGGGATGGAGCCCTGCGTCGGGCTCTCTGCTCAGCAGGGAGCCTGCTTCCCCCCTTCTCTCTGCCTGCTTCTCTGCCTACTTGTGATTTCTGTCTGTAAAATAAATAAATAAAATCTTAAAAAAAGAAGAAGAAAATTAGATACATCACCTAAAATCTGAAAATTTCTGAATTCTTGCTCAAAAAACTTAGGCCTGTATAATTGGAGAAGATCAAATATCCATATCATTGTTTGTCAAGACACTTATAATCAGGGAAAATTACACAAGGAGCTTTTAACTCTACAATATTTTCTTTCTTAAGCCAGGTGGTGGGTATACAGGTATTAATTATACAATTCTAACCTCTGGCACATCTAAAATATTTCATAAACTTTAAAAGTTTAAGTAAAAAATTGTAGGTACCCGGGCGCCTGGGTGGCTCAGTGGGTTAAAGCCTCTGCCTTCGGCTCAGGTCATGATCCCAGGGTCCTGGGATCGAGCCCCGCATCGGGCTCTCTGCTCGGCGGGGAGCCTGCTTCCTCCTCTCTCTCTCTGCCTGCCTCTCTGCCTACTTGTGATCTCTGTCTGTCAAATAAATAAATAAAATCTTTAAAAAAAAAAAAATTGTAGGTACCCAATGTTTGATTTTCTTCCCTAAAATAAAGGCATCTATATTCAAAATATTTGTTTCCTTTCTTAAAATACAAAAGCATTTGGGAAGCATCAAGTTTGAAAATGGTTACGCTCAGGGTCTTAAGAACATTCATATCTTTTGATACAATAATTCCATAGGCAAGAAGCCTATCTACTTAAATGAACTAAAATGTACATAAGGGGTGCCTGGGTGGCTCAGTGGGTTAAGCCTCTGCCTTCAGCTCAGGTCATGATCTCAAGTCGTGGGATCGAGCCCCACATCGGACTCTCCGCTCAGCAGGGAGCCTGCTTCCCCCTCTCTGCCTGCTTCTCTGCCTACTTGTGATCTCTCTCTCTCTCTGTCAAATAAATAAAATCTTTAATAAAATAAAATAAAATAAAATGTACATAAATCCATTACATTATGAGTTATGATATACCAGCTTTATTATTACTCATACATTTGGGAAATGTTTAAGTAAAATCTTTATAGATTTCATACGCCACCTACAAAAATACGTCTACAACTAATGTCTGACATAAAAAATATTTACAATACAGTACATGAAAATGGATATACATTTAACATATAGTATACTCTAGAGTTTGCAAATATCCATATAAGCAAAACAAAAAGAATCGGAGGAAATCTGTCTACTCTGTTCTTAGCAGTTGTCAAAATTTTCCCAATGGGTATATAATACTTGTTAAAAAAGGAAAAAAATGTTTAAAAGTTTTAAATAGAAACAAGAGTGAAAAGCCACTATAATTTAAGGTGATCATTTCTTCCTTTTGAACCTGGTCTCAAAATCCTTCCCAACACACGAATATAATATCAAACCTATCTACTGGCCCTAAAGGCATCACAACTTTTTTTCATTATTTGTAATAATACAGATGCGAGATGTCTAATATTATTTTAGACCAGAGTGAGTATACGGGAACTACTGTGAAGAAGACAGCCAAGATCTCTCAGGACATATGGGGTAAGCATTATAAAAATGTTTGTCTTTACCAGTACACTTGAAACATGGCACACTGCCAGATATAATGGGCAAGATAGGACTTCAGGAAAAGACTTGAGAAAAAAAATTTGCAGAGTCAGTAAAAATTGTAATTCTTTTCTCTTTGAGAGTCCATTTTTCTCCTGTTACCACGGTTCTCTGAATAAACTCCACCAAGGGTATTTTTTTTATCATAATTCTTTACACATATATACACAAATGGAGAATTACAGACTCTTAAATTCTATAGATTTATCCTAGAGTACTACAAAATCATAAGTTTAAGAGATCCAAAGAGATTCAAACAGAATTCATTGGTTCCTGGACTAACTAAAAAAAGACGTAGACCATAATATACTTCAAAGTTCCAGAATTAAAATGTATTTTCTATTACAAAATCTGGTTATGTGAAACTTTACAACAGAAATATGCTACACCGCACCTTAAAAAAAAAAAACAACTTTTCACATCATATAAAGCATTCGACATAGTATGTGGATCATAATGAGCACTCATTAGTATGAACAATAAATATATTTCCTCTATTTTTTAAAGATTTTATTTATTTGACAGAGAGAGAAAAAGTGCTCGCACAAGCAGGGGGAGCAACAGGTAGAGGGAGACTGAGTAGAGAGCTGGATGCGGGACTCAATCCCAGACCCTGGGATTATGACCTGAGCCCAAGGCAGATGCTTAACCAACCTGCGCCACCCAGGTGCCCCCAACTTCCTCTATTTTAAGTTAAACATTCTTTCATAATTTAAAGTTTCTGAAATTGGGATTCAGTGTACATCAACATGTGTGTTTTTTTAAAAAACAAATTATTAAGGGGCGCCTGGGTGGCAGAGTTGGTTGGGCATCTGACTTGGTTTCAGCTCAGGCAGTGATCTTGGGGTTATGGATTGGGTGCCCCATCAGTCTCTGTGCTCAGTGCACAGTCTGCCTGAGTTTCTCTCTCCATCTCCCTCTGCCCCTCCCACCGCCCACAGTCTCAAGATCTCTCTCTCTCTCTCAAACGGATAAATCTTCAAAAAATAAATTATTAAATTGATGGTACAGTCCAAGAAAGAAATGGAAACTTAGAAATGAGACATGGTATTATACATGGTAAATACTTACCATGGATTCTTCCTATAATCCTTCCAGCAAAGCTTTCAGGGAGAAAGATTATTCCATTTCCAGATGAGGAAACTAAGGCTTAAAAAGGCTCAGTAAATTGCCCATGATCACAAAACCTGACTCTTAACCACTAATATGCTGCATACTCATCTACTATTTTAAATCATACCAGATGCATTTATAGTTTAATGAAGCACCAAAAAAGTTAATACTGATTTGTCCTAAATCACAAATTTATTTCTCTCCCCATTCTTCACAGTCCCTGCCATCTAGCTGTCTGTTTCTACACCTCTTTCCTGAGCTCCAGACCTGAATTTCCAACTGTCAAGGAAATGCACTTGGTTATTCCAGAACTGCACTGCCCAACATGGTAGTCACTAGCCACATGTAGTTAGTTGTCAAGCACTTAAAATGTAGCTAGTGAAACTGAAGAACTGAATTTCTGATTTTATGTCACTGTAATTAGAAGTTAAATTTAGGGGCGCCTGGGTGGCTCAGTGGGTTAAGCCGCTGCCTTTAGCTCAGGTCATGATCTCAGGGTCCTGGGATCGAGTCCCGCATCAGGCTCTCTGCTCAGCGGCGAGCCTGCTTCCCTCTCTCTCTCTCTCTGCCTGCCTCTCTGTCTACTTATGATCTCTCTCTGTCAAATAAATAAATTAAAAAATAAATAAATTAATTAAATAAATAAATAAAAGTTAAATTTAGGGGTACCTGGTGGCTCCGTCAGTTAAGTGCCTGCCTTTGGCTCAGGTCATGATGCCAGGGTCCTGGGATAGAGCTCCCACCCCATCCCTGTCATGCTGAACCCTGAGTCAGGTTACCTTCTCAGCACGGAATCTGCTTCTTCCCTCCTTATTTCTCCTTCCCCCACCCCACCCGCCCCCATGGCTTGTGCTTGCTCTCTCTCTCTCAAATTAAATTTTAAAAAAAAATAAATAAAAATAAAATAAAAGTTATACTGAAAAACCGATAATTCAGTTACTAGAAAATTTTTATGTATGTATGTTTGGAAAATGTCAGGTATGTGAGGCCACTTTTTCGAATGCAAATTTTATGAAATCTAAATGTTGATTATTTCTGGTTAAAAACTTAGCATGTAAATTAAGATATGCTGTAAAAGGGGCACCTGAGCGGAACAGCATGCAACTCTTGATCCGGTTTATGAGTTCAGGCCCCATGACTGGATGTAGAGATTACTAAAAAAATAAATTTATTTTAAAAACAAGAACAGATATGCTATTAAAAAGGTACACAACTCATTTCAAAAACTCAGTATGAAAAAATAATGTAAAATTGCTCATTAATAGTTTTTTAAATATGTTTTAACATGTTGAAAATGACATTTAGAATGTATTAAGTAAAATAAAATGTTATAAGAATTATAAGATCTAATAGTTTCTCTTTGTAATGTGAATACTACAATTTTAAGGTTTTTTTGTGTTTTTTTTTTTTAAGATTCCACCCATTTATTTGACAGACTGAGATCACAAATAGGCAGAGAGGCAGGCAGGGAGAAAGGAGGAAGCAGGCTCCCTGCTGAGCAGAGAGCCCGATGCGGGGCCCAGGACCCTGGGACCATGACCCGAGCCAAAGGCAGAGGCTTTAACCCACTGAGCCACCCAGGTGCCCCTGAATACTACAATTTTAACACGTGGCTCACGTCATATTTCTATTGGCCAATACCTTCTAGAGGTCCCTGCTGTCCTCACCACAGCAATCAGTAGTTCAGTAAATGGCATGACAATCCCTCTAGTTCAGTGCTCCAACCAACCATCTCTAATTACAGAAGTGTTCTAGATCTGATGACTAGTGCTGGTGGTGATGGTGACAACTATGTGAGACTCACAGAATCTCTTAAAATATTATGGAGCCAGAATTCTTGGGAGATTTAGGCAAATACCACCTATTATTTTGACTTCCCTCTGGGGAAAAGGCAGTAGGTACAAAAACTGCAGACCAGTGCTGTACAACAGAACTCTCTGTAACAATGACAATGTTCTGTATCTGCACTTTCCAATACAGAGTCCCATTTGGTGCATTAAGCACATAAAATATGGCTAGTACAACTGAAGAACTGAATTTTGTATCTTATTTCATTTAAATTACTTTAAATTTAAGTAGCCATATATGACTAGTGGCTCCTAACTGGACAGCACTGTTCTATGTGCTCCATGGGAAAGTCTGTAAGTCACCTTAGTCTCCTTCCTCCCCATCAACTGTCCTTTCCCCCATAAAAGCACACGTAAACACACACATACATACACACACAAATTCTGAATTACAGAGTCCTGTGTTCTCTAAAGCTTTCCATTCTGTCTGCTTCCCTATTTCCACTTCTACTTTATGGATTAAGGCCACAACCTCCTAGCTGGCCTCCTCACTTAGCTTTCCCCTACCTACTCTTTATAAAATGTAAATATAAACATTTCCTTTTTTCATCTCCAAAGTCTTGCCATCGCCCCAAGGTAAAATTCCAGACTCTAACATGATTTACAAAGCCCTTCAGGATCGAAACCCAATCTCTAACTTCATCTTTCACCACTCCCTTCCACGCCAGTTCTTGTCTGTATCATTAACGCTTATCAAATTCCACTAACAATGCCTGTTTACTTGTCTGCCTTCCCAGTCTACTAGCATCCTAAAGGCAGAGACAATGTTTCAAACATTATATTGCTAAGACAGAACACAATATACATTTATACTAACAAAGTATACTAGATTGTCCAAGTATCTTTTTGAATAAAGGAAGAAAGGGAAAAAAAGAAAAAAAGATATAGATATGTACTACTCTTGAACAACTATGAAAATAAAAATTTGGTAGAGTAGATATTTTTGTTATACTATTCGAAAGAATTTTAACATGAATTTGTTAAGAATCAACCCACTTTTGAATTTTTCAAGAAAATCTTGATTGGTACTTTTAAAACTATACATACATACTTGCTATGTAGAAATAAATATTTATATACTTACCTACATTTGTGAATACAAACCTAAAGAATTTATATCCATTTTCCACTAACTTATTTTTTTAAGTATAATTAACCTTCAGTGTTGTATTAGTTTCAGGCGTACAACATACTGTTCAACAATTCTATACATTACTCAGTGCTTACCACCATCAACATAGTCACAATCTACCACCAAACATTTTTAGAATAATACTGCCTATATTCCCTACCTTGTACTTTTCATCTCCATGAGTTATTTATCTTATAACTGGAAGTTCTTACTTCTTAATCCCCATTATCTATTTCACCCATCCCTCCACCCACCCCACCCCCTCTGGAAACTAGCAGTTTGTTCTTCCCATTTAAAAGTCTGTTTTCAGTTAACTTATTGTTAATAACAACCAAGGAAACAGAGAAAAATTGCTGCTCTATTAAAATTTAAAAATACCAAGCCTTAGCATAACCAAATTATTTCAAAATGGGTTCAGAAACTTGGCAATACTATAAAATTAACTACCAAGAGACCATTAGAAAAGTCACCTGAACAAATCGAGTGCAATGGTCAATAACTCTCCTTTCAATCATTCTTTCTACTTATTCAGGGAAGAAAAACATCAAGCAAAGGTTTGGCCTACATTTAATTAAAGCAGTTCTGAAAAGGAATGAAAAACTATTTGAAATACTCAAAATGATCTGCCACTGATCAAAGTGAAGTCAATATTGCCATAAAGGTAGAAAGGTCACCTATGTGGCTTCTGTAGGGATGTATCCTAAAAGATTTGAAGGGATATACTCAAAAAGGGGTTAAAACATAGCTACTTCTTCTCTCATAAGAATTTTTTTAGTCTCTTAGATCTCTAATAACTTACTGACCAATTTTAAGTTCAAATCAGTCTCTTCCTTGAAAAGGTCAGCAACAGTAAATTCTATATGTACAAGGGCAAAATTATACTCAAGGGAGAAAAAAAATTATACTCAAGAAAACAACGTCTCTATCAATAGTTTTTTCCTAAAGTGAAAGCTTATAAAGGCAATCTTAAGAAACTCTTTACCCAGTAGGAATTCCATTTCAAAAATCCATGTAATAAACCACAGTAACAGGTTAAAAAAAAAAAAAGAATCTGTCTCAATAGATATGAAAATGCATCAGGCAGAATTTTAGCATTTACTTTTTTTTTTTTTAAGATTTTATTTATTCATTTGACAGACAGAGATCTCAAGTAGGCAGAGAGGCAGGCAGAGAGAGAGGAGGAAGCAGGCTCCCCACTGAGCGGAGAGCCCGATGTGGGGCTCGATCTCAGGACCCTGGGATCATGACCTGAGCCGAAGGCAGAGGCTTTAACCCACTGAGCCACCCAGACGCCCCAGCATTTACTTTTTTTAAAAAATATTTTATTTATTTATTTGAGAGGTAGAGAGAGACAATGAAAGAGAAAGAGCATGAGAGTAGAAAGGTCAGCGGAAGAAGCAGACTTCCTGTTGCGCAGGGAGCCTGATGTGGGACTTGATCCCAGGACCCAGGATCATGACCTGAGCCGAAGGCAGTCGCTTAACCAACTGAGCCACCCAGGCGCCCCTTTAGCATTTACTTATGATTAAAAACTTTATATTAGGAATAAAAGGAAATGTCTTAATCTACAGAGAAAGAGCTCTGCTGTTCCATATTTTATGGCAACTTGTACCATACTTAAGTCTGGGCAGAATGCCTCATAATCCCCCCAGAACAGGAAAGGATGGGAGGCCCATAAGGAGCTACTACTAGGCCATCTCCCATCGCTTTTCTCTCTCTCCTGGAGGATGACATGAGACAGTTTCTCATCACATGACTTCCAGCCTGCCCATCTCGGAATAGAGCTACAGATCTCAAAATTGCTTTCTGGCAAATTTGAATGGGCTCTTCCATCAATAGGGTACCCCACTGTATTCAATGGCAAGGTTTTTGTTCTCGTATTGACTTTTTTGATGTGCGAAACAAGGGTCACAAGGAACTGGCACCTTTGGCTTATTCACCTTTCCACTGCCCATGTAAGATAAACTGCTTAAGTCTGAAGCGTTCACTGTATCTCTATCAGTTAAATCAGTCAGGCCTTGTCTTATGTGTGTATACCCTTGACAATATCATACTTAATAGTGAAAAGTTAAACCCCTCTGAGACAGGAAAATAACAAGCATCTCTCCTATTGCCACTCCACTCAACAACACACCACAGATCCTCGCCAAAGTAAGACAAGAAAAAGTATAAGAACAGCAAGAAAAGACACAAAACAGTCATTATTCACAAATGCCATGATTACATAAGAAGGAATCCAAGAGAGTCTATAGATAAAATTTTTAGAATTCATAAGATTTGGTCAAAACCTGGCAAAATAGAGCCAATACTCAAATTCAACTTCATTCCATATGTCAACAACAAATAGAAAGTAAGATGTGTTTTAAAATTCCATTTAGGGACACATGGGTGACTCAGTTTGTTAAGCATCTGCCTTCAACTCAAGTCATGATCCCAGGGTCCTGGGATTAAGGCTTCCTGCTCTGCAGGGGACCTGCTTCTCCCTCTCCCTTTGCCTGCCACTCCCCCTACTTGTGTGCTATCAAATAAATAAATAAAATCTTTTTTTTTTTTTAATCCCACTTATATGGGTGCCTGGGTGGCTCAGTAGGTTAAGCAACTGCCTTTGGCTCAGGTCATGATCCTGAAGTCCTGGGATTGAGCCTCGAGTTGGGCGTCTGCTTGTCCCTCTCCCTCTGCCCCTCCTCTTGCTCCTGTGTCCACACATGCTCTCTCTCTCAAATAAAACTTTTAAAAAAATAAATAAAATCCCATTTATAATACCACCAGAAACCCAAGATTAATCTACAAAAGATGTGTAAGAATAATGCACAGGAAAACTATAAAACATTATCGAGATGTGAAAAACAAATAAATAAAAATACCATATTCAGTGATTCAAAGACTCCACATTATGAGGAAGTAATTCTACCCAAATTAATCTATAAATGCAATGTAATTTCAATCAGGACACCAATGCTTCTTTCCCTTTCTTTCTCACCAACTTATTTTTAACTTGACAAACTTACTCTAAAATTTATATGGAAATACAATAGACCGAGAATAACCAAAACATTTTTTTTGAAGATTTTATTTATTTATTTGACAGAGAGAGTCACAACGAGAGAGGGAATACAAGCAGGGGGAGGGGGAGAGGGAGAAGCAGGTTTCCCGCTGAGCAGGCAGCCCAGTGCAGGGCTCGATCCCAGGACCCCAAGGTCATAACCTGAGCTGAAGGAAGCCGCTTAACGACTAAGCCACCCAGGCACCCCAACCAAAACATTTTTTTAAAGAACAGCTTCATTAAGTCAAAACTTACATACCATAACACTCATCCATTTTAAGTATCTAGTTTGAGGAGTTTTAGTAAATGTATGCAGTGGTGCAAGCATCACTACATTCCAGTTTTACATTTTCATCACCTCACTAAGTTCCCTTATGCACACTTGTAGCCAAATCTTCATTCGCACTCCTAGTCTCAGCAATAAAGGCTTTTCTAGAAATTGCATGTAAATAAAACTATAAACTGGCAGTCTTTTCACTCAGCAAAACACTTTTGAGGTTTATTTTATTAAATTAGTAGTTTGTTCCTTTTTACTGCTCAGTAGTAGTCCATTATCTGAATACACTATATTTTATCAACTTACCAGCTGATAGACATGTGGCTTGCTTCCAGTTTTTACTACCAAGAATAAGGCTGTTACGAATATGTGTAGACAAGTGTTTGTAGGGATATATGTTTTCATTTCCCTTGGACAGATACTTAAGGGTTGAATGGTTGAAGATACACAGTGTATGTATCTGTATATACAGTATATACCTGTATATACAGGTGTGTATGTGTAAATGTGTGTTCAACTTAAGAACCTACCAAACTATTTTCCAAAATGCCTGTGACATTTAACATTCCCACCAACAATACACAAAAATCCCAATTTCTCTACATCCCTGATACCATTTGGTACTTCGATTTTTTTTTATTTTAGCCATTCTAGTGGCTAAAGTAACACATTCTAGTAGCAATAGTAACACACTGTAATTTTAATTTGCATTTCCCTAATGGCTAATAATAATCAGTTATCTTTTTCAAGTGCTTACCATCAGCCGATTTTCATTGATGAAGTTGTCTATTCAAATCTTTTACCCATTTTGGGGAGAGTTATTTGTCTTATTACTTAGTTATGAAATCTTTAGATATTCTGGATGTAAATCCTTTATCAGATAAAGTATTTGCAAATATTTTCTCCCATTTCATGGTTTGTTTTATTTTCTTAATGGGTTCTTTTGAAAAGCAAATTTTTTTAGTTTTGATAAAGGCCAATTTATCAATATTTTTCTGAGTCATGCTTTTGGTGTTATATCTGAGAAATCCTCTCCTAACCCAAGGTCTCAAAGATCTTCTCCTATAAGGTAAGGTTTGAGTTTCATTTTTTTGGCATGCTGATATTCAATTGTTGCAGTACTTTCCGTTAAAAAGACTATCCTTTCTTCCACTGAATTAGCTTGGTTCCTTTATTGAAAATTTATTAATCATAAATATGTGGATTCATTTCTGGACTCTATTCTGTTCCACTGTTGCATATGGCTATCCCTATGCTGATACCACACTGTCTTATTTACTGACCATGACAGTCACTAACAGACATTCAATGTGAAGACATTCTTTCAGGTGCCTCGCTGGCTCAGTCAGTAGAGCATGCAACTCCTGATCTCAAGGTGATAAGTTCAAGACCCTCATTTGGCCTAGAGCTTACTTGGAAAAAAAAAAAAGAAGAACTCTTGAAAAACAGAACAAGGTGGGAGCACTTACTCTACCAGGTATTAAGACTTACTATAAAGCTACAGTAATTAAAACAGTCTGGGATCAAGCCCCAGTCCGGCTCTCTGCTCAGCAGAGGGCCTGCTTCCTCCTCTCTCTCTGCCTGCCTCTCTGCCTACTTGTGATCTCTGTCTGTCAAATAAATAAATAAAATCTTAAAAAAAAAAAAAAATTTTTTTTAAAAACAGAAAATTGAGCAAAACAGGAAAGTGAGCAAAATATTTTAATAAGCACTTCATAAAATGGCTTCAAATGACCAAAAGACAAAGTTATTCAACTTCACTAGTTATCAGTAAAATGCAAATTAAACCATGCAATATCACCATAAATCTACCAGAATAGCTGCTATCAGTAACACTGACAATACCAAATACTGGTAAAGATATAGAACAAAAGGAACTCTCAAATATTGCTTTGGGGCAGTTAAGTTTGTAGACTACAAAGGAATATTGTTTGGCAATTATCTACTAAAATTCCATTTAGACATACTCTATGACCCAGAACTTTCACTCCAGGCTCTTACAGTCATCAGAAATATATGCACCGTAAGACTGTACAAGAATGGTCACAGTGGCATAATTCATAATGACCCAAAATTGGAAATAACCTAAATATCCGTCATTGATATATGGATAAATTGTGGTATACTTATACAATGGAAGACTATTTAGCAATGAAAATGAACAAACCACAGCTAAAAACAACAAACCTAAATCTCAAAAAATGCTGAGTCAAAGCAACCAAGCATAAAATATATACAATATGATCCCATAAATATAAAATGGAAAAACAGACAAAACTAAATATAGGTTTATGTAAGAAAGAAAAGCAAAAAATGATTCCCATAAAAGTCAAGACAACAGTTATCTTTACGTGACTGGGAAGGGGCAAACAAAGTCTGTGGAATGACGGCAAGGTGCTAGTGTTTGACCTAGATGACGGTTACACAAGTGTTTGTTTCATAAGTTAAGCTATGCATTTGTTTTATACGTTTTCCTATATGTGTGTTACATTTAAGAAGGACTTCAAGAAGAAATTAATTCCTTCACAATAAACTATACCACTACAATAAAATTATGTTTAAGGTCCAAACTTATTTCATGAAATATTTTCACAATATCAGAGATGTCTAACTGAGGTTCAGACAATTTTTTTCCAGTTACCTAATTTCCATACAAAGGTCTTTTAAACAAAAAAGTAAAACAATAAAATAAGGGAAAATGTAAATAATATACATAAAGGACTGTCTGATGAAAACCATTGTCTATTCATCGCACAGCCCACCATAATAAAGAAAACTAAAAAGAAAAAAAAAAAAAGAAAACTAAAAGGAATACCAAGTTTAGTTTCCTTCTTGGTCAACCACTAAAAATGAGAGTTCAAATGGACTTTGGGTGATAATGATGTGTTGATCAAGGCTCAACTATAATAAATGTATCACTCTGGTGGGAGATGATAATGGAGAAAGCTCTGCATGTGTGGGGTGGGAGCAGGGATCTATGAGAAATCTCTGTACCTTCCACTCAGTTTTACTGTGCACCTAAAACTGCCCTTAAAAATATTTTTTTTAGGGGCACCTGGGTGGCTCAGCGGGTTAAGCCTCTGCCTTAGGCTCAGGTCATGATCTCAGGGTCCTGGGATTGAGCCCCGCATCGGGCTCTCTGCTCAGCGGGGAGCCTGCTTCCTCCTCTCTCTCTGCCTACTTGTGATCACTGTCTGTCAAATGAATAAATAAAATCTTTAAAAAAAAATTTTTTTTAATGAATTCAAGAGTTGCTACATTTCAAACCACAGTCCAATCATGTGTCTCCTAATCAAAAATCTTCACTACCAACTGTGTTACCAACACAGTAACTCAAAATGGGAAGGAAACAAAACCACCTAGCAAACATTCATTCAATGCTTGGAATCTGAAAGGGGATGCACTACCTCATTAAAAACATTTACACCATCACTGAACACCAATGACTTTTATAAAATCAATACGAACAATAAAATGGAAGGTACAAGAATAAGAGAAATCAAGTATACCAGCTTTGGATGTGCTTAGTTTAAGCGGCATGCAAATGGAAATACTGAGTAACAATGGTCCTTACAGTCAGCAAAGAGGTAAAAGCTGAAGTCAGAAAAATGAATACTCAGCATGTAGTTGAAAAATGAGATAGGAGATGAGATCACTCATAGAAATTCACACATTTAATGAATGGCTAGAGAAGGATTCAACAAAGGTGACAGAAAAGAAAGCCAAAAACCAGGAAGAAATACAGAAGCCCGATCTAAAGAGAGTGAAAGAAATGAGCATTACAAAGGAGAAATCAGCTGGATCAAATGCTGCTGGGGTAGGCAATCTTGACAATGGCTCTGAATTATCTCTGCCTCTTAGTATTCACACTTTTGTGGAACCCCTCCTTGCATGTGTGGGACCTTAGACAGTCCATTCTAAAGAACAGAACAGAGCAACTGAGAGACTAGTACTACCAAGAATAGGTTACAAAAAACTGGCTACTACCTCTGCTCCTCCTCCACAGAGTTCTCAATCTAGAAGCAAGGTACCATGTTGTAGAGACCCAAATGGCAAGATTGATTTCTTCAGTAAACAACCAACAAGGACCTCAGGCCTGCCAAAAGCCACATGCTTGGGCTTGGAAACAGACCCTGCCCCCAGTGGAGCTTTGGGATGACTGCAATCCTAGTCAACATTTGATTGCAGCCTTACAAGTGACCCTGAATCAGACATACCACACCCAAATGCCTGAGCCACAGAAACTGTGAAACAACAAATGTTTGTTGTTTTAAGTTAAATTGAGAGGGTAATTTGTTGCATAGCAATAGAAAACTAGTACAGCTAAAAGGTTAAATAAGAGGACAGAAAAATAGCTATTGGTTTTAAACACATTAGTAACCCTGCAAGAAAGTTTTAATGAAATTGTAAAGACAAAAACAATAGGTTAAGAAGAGAATCACAGGCAAAGAAATGGAGACAATATAACAAATGTAGATAAGTCTTCTAAAAAGTATGGCTATAAAGCAGACAGCAACTTAGAGAAAGTATGAAGATAGGAGAAGAGTTTTTTGTTAAGATGAGACAGATATTTTAAAGCTTTAATGATGGGGTGCCTGGCTGGCTCAGTTTGAAGAACATGCAACTCTTAATCTCTAGGTCATGAGTTCAAGCCCCATGCTGGGTGCAGAGATTACATACACACATATGTTTTAAAAATAAATAAAGTTTAAGTGATGACGAGTGCCTGGCTGGCTCAATCAGTAGTAGAGTCTACCTAAAATAAATAAATAAATAAGTAAATACGTAAATAAGTTAATTTAACTGACACAAAGCCAGGAGGGTGGGAAAATACTCTCAAAGAACTGTGTTCCATTATGAAGAAACTCTTCTGAAGTTTTTACTGCCTTAACTGAAAACTGATTTTCCCAGGAGCCTCTTTCCAAGCAGCCTTTTAAAGTGGAGGCTGTTAAGTCTCTCACATTCCACATTCAATGTTGGGAAATGAGACTGGTACCCTTCTTTCTTCCCATGCCACCTCCAGACCATGTAAAATCCTGAACTCCCATGTAAAATCTTTGTTTCTCTGATTCTCATGCTTTTCAGCAACACAGTCTTCTACCTCTGCCTTTTCACTATCAGCTAATGACCACCTGGACATCCTCCACACTCAGTGGGTAGATGCTGGCAACTAGTTCACACTGCCACTGTCTTTAACACCACCGCTCCTGGGTTATCTCAATACACACATGGATGAGTCATCTAATTCTGGTTCCTCAAACCCATCATTCTCAGTAAGCAACTCTATTCTCTGGGTATATCCATTCACAGCCAGTTGGGAATTCACTTAATTGTCTTATCATCCATTCGTTCATCAAATATTTAGCAAGTATCTACTATTTGCTCAGTAGAGAACATATGACAGTCCTTGTTCTCCTAAAATATCTCATATTTTCCACAAAGACACCATGAAAATATTGAGGTAAAGTCTAGGTAAATTAAAACTACTCCATTTCCTTATCAGCTTAGGAACCAGTCAACTCTAGGAAATGGAAATTATTATCTGAAGTGACCTCATGAATTCACACTATATTCCAGTGATCACTGTATCCTTTAACAAGGCTTCTAAAACTACCTTTTCTTTTTCTTTAAGATTTTATTTGTTTATTTGAGAGAGAGCACAGAGGAGTGGAGGAATTTCAAGCAGACTCTGACCTGAGCTCAGAGCCCAACATAGGGCTCCATCCCATGACCCCAAGATCACGACCTGAGCTGAAATCATGAGTCGATGCTTAACCAACTGAGCCCCCAGGCACCCTCTGAAACTACCTTTTAAATAAGGTATGCTAAAATACTGCCAGAGTTTAGTATCATAGTCATCAATCTATAAACATATTGCCATGCTGCCCAATACACAATCACTAGTTACAGTGGCTATTTAATCTTAACAAAGTTAACAATTTTAATTATTTCTCAACACTTATACTAGTTACATCTGGAAGTGTTCAGTAAGCCCATGGGACCAGTAGCTTCTGTACTGAATGGGATATAAAACATTTCTATCATCACAGAAAGTTCTATTGGACAGTGCCGGCCTAAAGTTTTTAGTATTCATTTCATTCCTCTCAGAAAAAGTGTTAAAACTCGGGGAACCTGGGTGGCTCAGTCGTTAAGTATCTACCTTCGGCTCAGGTCATGATCCCAGGATCCTGAGATCGAGTCCCTCATCCGGCTCCCTGCTCGCCAGGGAGCCTGCTTCTCCCACTCCTACTCTCCCTGCTTGTGTTCCCTCTCTCTCTCTCTCTCTCTCTGTCAAATAAATAAATAAAATCTTTAAAAAACACACACAAAAAAAAGCTGGTATCATTTTCCAGTCTCCTGAGAACTCCCTGGGGCTCCACAATATCCTAAAAGAATTCCACAAATCAGACATCATTACTACCATCACCACACCCTATCATCACCATCAGGGTGTTGATTTTTACTGAGTACTTAGTATATTCCAAGCACTTTATTATAAGCTTTATGAGTATTGGGTGTCTGGGTGGCTCAGTGGGTGAAAGCCTCTGTCTTCAGCTCAGGTCATGATCCCAGGGTCCTGGGATCGAGCCCTGCATTGGGCTCTCTGCTCAGTGGGGAGCCTGCTTCCCCCTCTCTCTGCCTGCCTCTCTGTCAAATATTTGATCTCTGTCAAATAAATAAATAAATAAAATATTTTAAGAAAAAAAGCTTTATGAGTATTATTTCATTTATTCTGCACAACAATTACATGAAGTAGAACTATTTTTCCCATTTTATGGATGAGAAAATTAACTGAGTTTTAAACAGTAAAGTAATTCACCCAAAGTTATACAGCTACAAAGTGACAGCAATCCATAGAGTTTAAGCAAATTAACAATGTAATGATTTTGCCTTTTTCTTTGTTATGATTTTACTTATTTATTTGACAGAGAGACAGGGAGAGAGGGAACACCAGCAGGGAGAGTAGAAGAGGGAGAAGCTGGCTGAGCAAGGAGCGGGACATGGGGCGTGATCCCAGGACTCTGGGATCATGACGTGAGCCAAAGGCAGACACTTAAGGTTTGAGGCACCCAGGTACTCCATGATTTTGCCTTTTTAAGACAACACACTACTGGGGCGCCTGGGTGGCTCAGTCATTGAGCATCTGCATTCAGCTCAGGTCCTGATGCCAGCGTGGGATTGAGCCCCGCATCACACTGGGCTTCCTGACCAGCGGGAAGCCTGCTTCTCCATCTCCCACTCTTCCTGCTTGTATTCCCTCTCTTGCTGTCTCTGTCAAATAAATAAATAAAATCTTAAAAAAAAAAAAATACAAAGACAATACACTATTTAACATAAAGAAGGGAAGATACCAACACCTCACACTAGCACTCAACACTCCAGCAGACCAAACTATTTTCAAATCACTCAATTTGCCCTACAGTTTTCTGGCCTTTGGGCTTTGCAAACTGTTCCCTCTACTTGCACCCTGTTTATTTAGCCAAATCCTACTTATCCTTAAGATCTCCTCTCAGATTTTCCAATAATGCTGTTTAGGAATTCATCTTATGAGCTGATGTAGAACCCTACTGAAGCACAGGAGCCCATAAACCCCTATTAATTACTCCTCTTCTCTCACCAGAATAAAACTCCTGAAGAATAAGGGACACTGTGCATTATTCATCATGGATTCCATCTAGCCTAGCCCAGGACTTAGAACACAAAAGATACTCAATAAATATGTGATAAATTAAGGAATAATGAAAAGAAGACACATAATCAAGTCATTTCACAAGTATGTATTCAACCAAATAAAATGCTATCTAAGTCGACTTTTACACAAACCTATGATCCAATTCAGCCAGAGAATATTAAAAGTACACACTAAATGGCTTAACTGCCATTTAGTTGGTAAGCAAGTATTTCACAAACATTTTTTTCCCACATAATATACAAAAGAATACTTAAACTAAAGGTCAGAAAAATAACAGCTTCTCTTGAGGGTAAAGAAAATGTTCTAAATTGATTGTGGTGATAGTTACACCCAAAAAAATGAATGATACACTTTAAATGAGTGAATTGTCTGGTATATAAATTATCTCTCAATAAAGCTGTTATAAAATTAAAACAAAAGGCCTTCAGAAGCTAGACTTAAATTATGAAAACAAATACTAAGCCTGCCCAAAAAAAAAACAAAACAAAACAAAAAAAAAAGATAAAATATGTTATATTTATGCAATTTTAAAATAGCTTAAACATATTATTGCACAAAATTTCACTGGTTAGGAAAAACAAGAACTTGGAAGCAGTGACTGCCTTCAGGAACAATGTGATGGGACAGGAAATTTACTTTTCCCTAAGAACTCTTGCATACTTTCTGATTTGGTATGTGCATTACCTATTTTTTAAATGAGTATGATAGTTATTAGTATATTAAAAAATAACAAAATTAATAACAAAAATGTCATATCTGTCTTTAGTATAAGATACTTATATAAGGATACTTATAATACTGCCTATTTTGTTCTGAAAAGATAAAAACTTTAATATATGTTTTTAAAAAATAAACCCAGGGAAGTAAAAAGCTGACAAAGTCTTACATTTATTTCATCTCACACTAAAAAGCATTTACTCATACTTCTGTTATTAGACATTATAACCATGCAAAATTCTTCCTAACCCAACACTCTGACACATCTTCAAACAATGACACACTTGATCATTGCCTTCTCCTTAAAAACTTCCTCTCCGTCACTACTGGTACCTCACATTCTCCTGGTTTTCCTAACCCAAAGACCTTTTATTAATTTCCTTTGCCAGGTTTCTCTTCATCTCCCCAAAAGGTATCTGGAAGGTAAGTTTCATGAAGGCAGGGATTTTTGTCAATTTTGATCACCACTGTATCCCCAATGACTAAAAAAGTACCCAGAACAATACTCAATAAATAACCACTGAATGAATCAGTGCCCCCAAGGCTCAGATACTGAAGAGCTAGAGAAATAAATTGTATTCTCTATAACCTATATGCTGTTTACTTCATTACATTATATTTGTCTGAAAATTGATAAAGAATGTACTGATTATTTGTTAACCAAAATACTTAATTTCCTGTTCTTCCATTGAAGTTTTGATATGGTATGTGTAAAACGCACATTTAACAATCTGCTACTACTTCTAAAAGCATAAACCTAGAACAGAGGAGCAGCTGTTGCTGTAAGAACCTTCACTTTTATCTTGCTTCCAGTACTAATGTTGAATTAACAAACTGACATATTTACCTGACTTTAATAATGGCGGGGCGGGGAAAGCTCAGTAAATTCAACAAGAACATCACAGTAAAGACTAGCAAGTAACATTTCTTGAAAAATAAAATGTAGTATTTTTTTTTTTTAGGCACAAGAAATCTAAAGAGAAACAGGCCACATGATACTTTCCCCCAAATCCCATGATTTCATTCCCACAAAGAATCACATCCCACTGTCAGCCATGCAAATTTAATTTTAGCAATATACACACAAGGTTTCACCCGGTATCTTGGTTCACATTTGTCCTCATTCACACCCAGTTAAAGTATAATTTAAAAGCCAAAACAAAATATGCGAATTTTCATTTTTCCTTCTAAGTAACTAATCCAAATCAAAAGTATTAATTTACCAACTTCTAATTTGATTTGTTTGAATACATTTTATCGAATCTTTTAGAATTACATATTGGACACTCTCGCTTAATAGCTATTGTATCATCTGTTGCCTATAAGTCTGAAGCAGAAGTATTTCTAGAAGATCATAGTCTGCTCATTAATTAAGCATGTTAAAAAAGGCAATGATCTGCAACTACTGACACTCACATCTGTATATTTCTCTCTTGGGTTACAGGAAAGCACTTCTCTGGCTATGTTCCCAAATAAATTGAGTAAGCCTTGGGAAAGTCACTGCTTAAATTCCATTTCATGACGGTTTCTCTTCCTCCACAAATAAATTATTGAGAGTCATGCCTACTTCCATCCATTATATAATACATGTCCATCACAGGACCTGTTTTCTGAGCAAGAAACAGCTTAAATGACACTAACTGATAAGTAAGGTCAGTGAATACTGTAATCTAACAGGGAGTAGGAATCGAGAAAAGGTTCTGATTTAATGAATAAAGTTGTGAAACACTGATGTGAAGAACACTGAACACTGTTTACTCTTAGTAACATGTATCTACCTATCAATTGAGATACATGTCCCTAAAATGTTATTAAAGAGCATTTTAAAAGCACTTGACTCCAAGAACATTTCTCAGAAATTGAGGGACCTCCCAAAAAAAAAAAAAAAAAAAAAAGATTATTCCACTTCATTTTTTAACTGTCTAATAACAAGATCTGCAACTGAGAAATAAAAATAATCCCCAATAATTGTGTTGAACACAAAACGTCTAAATGTCAAGGTCTGTTGAAAAACGAGCTGTAAAAGACAGCTGTGCTTTAAAACGTTTAAGTATTTTTCATATAATTAGCTCCAACAGAACTGTTCAAATCATCCATCCAAAGCAGTCAACCACAACCACCTGCAACTATTACTCAGAAACGTGTCTTCCAAAGCAACCAACCACCTGATTTTCAGGCCTTCTCTTAACGGGACAGGATAAAGCTTATAAGTGAGGTGATATAAAGAGATCTTTCAGGCACAGAAAAAAGACTGGACGGTAACACCTTTAAAGAACTAGGTGTAATGGGACCTATTCCCTTTTGCTACTGCCAGAATGAAGTTGTCTTAATCCAAGATCTCACTCTTCTTGAAGGGTGTAAAACTTTAAACCCAGCCACCCTCACAATGTACCCACCTGTGCCAAAAGCAGAGGGATTCTCTTCCCTCCTGACTCACCTCGCCAGGAGGGAAAATAATAATAACCAAACCCTAAAGTAGAAATGTGAGACCTAGTGCAATAGCTTCTCCAACTGTCTCAAAGGCAACATCCACAGCTCATCTTCCTTTTGAAATACAACCCTTCATCTCCTAGCTTACCATTTCACAGAAGGAAAAAAATCCTCACCTCTTTCCACATTTTACATCAGTCGCCTAAACACACAGGTCTACCCTGACCGCACCCCAACCTCCTCATGGCTCCCCAATTTCTCCATCTCGCCACTACCTCGCCCTCAACATCACGCTTCAAACCCTCCGCAGCTCTCCAAGCGCCCAGAACCCCTACCTCCCATCTCCCACCTCGGGCTCCCCACATCTATCCCCTCAGCTCCCGCCCAATCCTGGAGCTCGGTGGGGTGGAGCCCGCGGGGGGCTGGGGTGGAGTGGGATGGGGTGGGGTGGGGTGGGGTCTGCCCCTCCCCGGACTTTCCCATCCCCCCCGGTAGGGAAAGGAGGGGGAGGGGGTCCTGAAGCCTCACCTACAGCTCCGCCCCTCCCCGGGGGCGCGCTGCCCAGCCCTAGCCAGGGCCGTGAGGAAGAAGCAAGCAAAGAAAAGGCAAAAAAAAAAAAAAAAAAAAAAAAAGCCTCAGCGCCAGCGGCAGGCGGAAAGCTTTCCGTCCCGCCCGACTTCCGAGCTGCCGCCACGGCGGCCGTCTCACCCTCCTCAGGGCTGCCGCTGTTGCTGCTGCTGCCGCCCGGGCGCCACCACCGCCGCCGCCGCCCCCGCCGCCACTACCGCCGCCGCCGCCGCCACCACAGCCACAGTACTGCCCCAGCGCCCGCCGACGTCACTGCGCCCCGCCCCCTGCGCGAGACACCTAGCCCCGCCCCGGGCCGCGAGACACCGCGAGCTCCGCCTCCTCCCGGCCCGGCCACCTAGCCCTCCCGCACCCTCCTGGGAGTGCGACTTGGCAGCCCGCAGTCCTCCGGCGCCTTCCAGAGGAAGGCGGGTCAGGGGCTGGGAGTGGGGTGACTCAAGATTCCGGCGGCGATTGCGCGCCCAAGCAGAGCAACGGGCGCAGGGCGTCCACACCCCCAACGCGCGGCCCCTGCGGCCACGGGAAGGGAGAGCCGGAGCCAGCTCTGGGAAGAAGCGGTAGGTGGGAGCGAGGCAAGACGGCGTTTGTCTCCTTCTGCTTGCCGTAGGAAGTGGACCGACCAGGCCCGAAGAGCGGAATCGTAGCTTTCCCAAACCTTAGAGTCGCCCCACCCCCTCTTTGGCGGGGCCCGTTACACAGGCCCCAGGATCGCCACCGCTGTAGGGGAGTAGGTCTAGCAGTGTCGTACACTCCGGGCTGCGCTCCCGAGGCCGCGGTGGAAACCCTTTGTCCGAGGGAAATTGGATTTCCCCCCACCCTTAGTTTTTGCGAATGTGGCCGCGGGGCTGTGCACTCGACCTTAGGGAAAGAACTTGGGCGTCGCAGAAGACCCACGCCAGTGTGCGTGGTTTTTGTGTGGGAGCCCGGCAGGAGAGGAGAGCGTGGGCGGAATTTAAGATGCACATTCAGCTCCTGCGATGTGCCAAATGCGGAGTTACGTAGTCTTAGCTGGTCTTCACAACAGCTAGGCGAGTCTGTTAAGCAAATGGTACCTTATTTCAGGAAACCCAATTTTCCTGTACTGAATTTTAGTTTTTCTTTTGTTGGAGCCATGCAAAGAGGGCAGCTACATCCATTAATTTAAGAATGTAGGTAAACTATCCCTAATCAAGAAAGTAGGAGTGATGTGATACATATTCGCTCCGGTCTTGTAAGTTGAATCAGATAATTTATAATGCCCTTAAAAGGGGTTGAGTCATATTTTACCCCTCCTTATTCTCCACCACAATTAACCAATTTACACTCCTTCATAATCCCACTTACATTTTCCCGTCTGTCCTCAGTAGTCATTCATTCATTCACCAAATTCTACTGTGACATCCTGCCCAGACTCTGCTCCCTCCTAGATCACCACGCACTTGGATTATTGCAGTTCCCTGTCCTGCTGTACCGTCGCCCCCTTCAGTACATTCAACATATGCCTACCAATTGTTGGACTGTGCTGCCAAAGAAGATTGTAGAGCTGCCAAAGAAGCATCCTAAAATACTTCATTTTTTTTTAGACATCTGGCTTTTTACCCCCCCCCCCCCCAAAAAGCCATCCTTCTTCGACTGTTTTTCAAGAGCTATCTCATCTCACTGCTGATCTGCTCATCCTGTTACTCCTCAGCAGTGTGGGAGGTTAAAAAAAAAAAAAAGTGGGAGTCCTATCCTCGTTTCCATTCTGCCAGGCTCTACTTGAATGACCTTGGGAAAATCACTTTATTTCTGGGTTCTACTTTTCTTAACTGTAAAATGGAGTGTGAACTCGATGTCTGAGATCCAATATGTCGCTAAAAAATGTGGATCTGGAGAGTTACTATGTTAAGCACTAGATTATACATACGCAGGGTACTATCAGTATCACAGACTGAGAATTGTGATGGTTTGTTTTTGGGGGGGTTTGGGGGGGTTATTTTTTGGTTTTCTGCGCTTCCACTGGTCTTTTTTTCTTATTTCCTACTCTGCCCCAGACGTTTTGTTTTGTTTTAACTTACGCTTTATATTTTTTCGTTAAGGCCAGCTGAGTGCACCCTTGGGTAGCACATACACTAAAATTGGAATGATAGAAGGTAAGTGTAGATCCTGTGCAAAGATGACACACAAATTAATGAAGCATTCCCTAATTTTCAAACTAATGTAACATTGGTTGTCAACTATACTTCAATTACAAAAAGAAAGAAAGAAAGAAAATTAGGGGGCACCTGGGTGGCTCAGTCAGTTAAGCATCTGCCTTCAGCTCAGGTCATGATCCCAGGGTCCTAGGATCAAGCCCCATATTGGGGTCTCTGCTCAGAGGGGACTCTGCTTCTCCTTCCCCCTGCTCTTGCGTGCTCACGCTTGCTCTCTCTCTTTCTCATTCCCTCTCAAATAAAATCTTTTAAAATAATAGTAATAAAAATAAATTAAAAATAAATTTTTAAAAAGCTAGCTAAATAAGTACAGGCATGCATTACGTCTTCTTCCTAAGACTCATTAAAATGCTAATAAAGGAATTTTTAAAATAATACAAAACCCGTTCATAATAGAAAATGGGAAGACCACCAAAACACATGTGTATTTTTTAATTTACACACCTAGTGAGTGCAGTCTGACTAAACAAAATGAAAGAAACCATAATGTGGAGTAGGTGTAGGGGGTTCTGAGGCCAACAGGGAGATGAAATAAAGACCTTGATATAGAACAGAAGAACCCTTCCTTATCTCAGATACAGTATGTAGGCATTTATCCCAGGCTAAAAATCAAGCGTTCTCATAATCTCTGGGGAGGAGTTGGGGGCTGCTATTTAAGTATATAATGACTAAGAATGAAACAGTCTTCATTCTGGCACAATAGCTGGTTTTCTACCCACTCACCCTTGAGTGAAGTTGTGCAAGTTGGCAAGACCCTCCCAAGTTCACAAGATTCCTAATCAGCATTCCAATTACTTCATCTTAAACATGAACAGACAACCAAGGATTAATCGCTACTTAAAAGAAGTCTCCAATTTAGGGGGAGGGGAGAAAGATAAACAGAAAATGTTGCCATAGAGGAAATAGAGAAACTTCAGAGAATTTAAAAAATAAAAATTAGTATGCTCATGGACTTTGTATTACACTTATGAAACAAGAATAACATACACAGTATACTTAGGTGAAGTAACAATCCAAGAATAAAAAGTAAGTCTTGAAACCATAAATAAGAAATTGCGAAAATTAGGGGTGCCTGGGTGACTTAGTTGGTTAAGCACCTGCCTTTGGCTCAGGTCAAGATCACAGGGTCCTGGAATAAAGGCTCCCTGCTCAGCAGGGAGTCTGCTTCTCCCTCTGCCTCTTCCCCCTCCCCAGCTTATGAGCGCACTCTCTCTCTCAAACAAATAAATAAACTCTTTTTAAAAAAAAGAAGAAAAGAAATTGCCAAAATTATAAATTCACTTGACATGTTAAAAGAGAAAGTGAATGAAATTTTTACAAATAGAAGAAATAGGGGCACCTAGCTACCTCAGTTAGGAGAGCACATGACTCTTGATCTAATAAATAAATAAACTTTAAAAAAAAAACGCAAAGAAATGGAAATTGCAAGAGAAAATATAAGAGAATCAATCCAAGAGGACTAATATTACAAGAGAATGAGAAAACAGTAAATAAAGAATGGAAAATTACTCAAAAATAATGGAAGAAAATTTCACAGAGCTCAAAGTGTCTACTCACGCAGAGCAAAAACAAAGAAAAAACAACCTTGTAAAAATGTTAGAACTGCAAAAACAGAGATCTTTAATTTCCAAGGGAAAAAAAAAATAAGTGACTCAAAAACAAGCTGACATTAGAACTCTTACCAGCAACTCTAAATATAAGAAGATAACAAAGACTTTCAAGTTTCTTAGGGAAATACTTGAACTTCACAACCTAAGGGAAAAAAAATCAATTTTTTAAAAATTCCACTCCTAGCTAAATTATCATTAAGTAAAGAGCAGGATGAAGACATTTTCGGTCTGCAAGGATTCATAAAGGTAAACTCCCACATACCCTTTTTTTAAAAATGATTTTATTTATGTATTTTACGAAGAGAGAAACAGAGAGAGGGAGCACAAACAGGGGGAGCAGCAGAGGGAGAGGGAAAAGCAGACTCCCGGCTAAGCGGGAGTCTTTGGGGGTGGGGGGTTCAATCCCAGGACCCTGAGATCATGATCTGAACCAAAGGAAGAAGCTTAACAGACTGAGTCAGACTGAGCCACACAGGCACCCCTCAAAAACCCCTTTTAAATAGAGTTCCTTGAAGATGTCCTTAAGCAAAATGAGATAGAAAATAGGTCATTTGACAATATCATATTCAAGGATTACTGGATCTAATTCAGGGAGGTCCCAAGAACTCCAGACTAGACTGGAATGGAAAGAGAGGAGCTCTCAAAGACAAATCCAAAAAAGAAAGAACGAATTCAACTGAATAACTAATTACTGTGATAGAAAGCTTAGAAAACGCTGTTTTCTGGCGGTCAACTTTTAGACCCAACATATTAATAAATTATAAATAATCTTGCTATCATTAAAGCATAGTTTGTAAATTTATACCATTGGCAATATAAGGGAAAAAATACAGTAGATAGTTTAAGACATGGAACATACAGAGGCAAAAAGGTAGGAATAAAGCTAAAAGCATTGAAGAGATTATGTTTATTATTGGCAGAACTTTTCTGGTTATTAACATGTATTGTTCGAAGTAGGAAAAGTAACTAATGGAGGAGCAAGTAATTGTTAGTCTGTACTGAGAGGGTAGGAAGACACAAGATACAAGGTTTATAAGTAAGTTAAGTCGTCATTGTCCTAGGTAGTTCGTCAAGAAATGGTAGCAGAAGACTTAATAGTGTTATATTGGCAATATTTGCCCCTATTTTTTCTGCAGATTCTATGCAATCCTATTAAAATCTCAGCTACCTTTTTTTTTTTTTTCCAAAAATTGACAAGTTGTGTCCCTCACATGGAAGTGTAAGGGACACAGGATAGCCAAAATAATCCTTAAAAAAAAAAAAAAAAAAGGAAAACCCATTCTTCTTGATTTCAGAACTGACTACAAAGCTACAGTGATCTAGATAGTGTAGTACTGGAAAAGTAATAAACATATGTATCACTGAAATGGAATTAAATGTTCAGAAATAACCCATACATTTATGGACAATTAATTTTCAACAAGAATGTCAAGGTAATTCAATGGGAAAATAATAGTCTTTTTTTTTTTTTAAGATTTTATTTATTCATTTGAGAGAGAAAGCATAAGCAGGGGGAGGGGCAGAGACAGAGAGAGAAGCAGACTCCCCACTGAACTGGGAGCCCACCATGGGGCTTGATCCTAGGACCTGGAGATCATGACCCGAGCCAAAAGCAGCACTTAACTGACTGAGCCACCCAGACCCCCCAAGAATAATCTTTTTAACAAAGGATGCTGTAACAATTGTATATCCAAATGCAAAAGAATGAAACTGATCCTCTACCTCACATTTACAAAAATGAATTCAAAATGGACCATAGACCTAAATATAATTAGTTAAAAATATAATACTCTTAGAGAAAAAACGTAGGTATAAATCTGTGTGACCTTCGATTATAGCTTTTTAGCTATGAAACCAAACATACAAATGACAAAAGAAAAAAAAGTAGGGAAACTGGACTTCACCAAAATGGAAAACTTTTGTATTATTTAGCCTTAAAAAGGAAGAAAATCCTGACACATGTTACAACAAGAATGAATCTTGGAGATATGATGCCAAGTGAAATAACCCAGTCACAGAAGGACTGTATATCGTACGATTCCATCTATATGAGATAACTAGAGTAGTCAAATTCATAGAATCAGAAAGTAAAAGGAGGCTGAAGGAGGGAGAATACAGAGTTAGTGTTTAGTACTTCCAAAATTTCAGTCTGGGAAGCTGAAGTTCTGGAGATGATCGTGGTCATGATTGTGTATCAATGTGCATGCCCTTAACGCCATACATTTAAAAATGGTTAAAATGGCAACTTTTATGTTGCATATATTTTACCACAATAAAAAAAAAAAAAAACAACTATCTCTTATACTTCAAGTACACTAGTTGGGACTGAGTTGTGTCTCTTCAAATTTCCTCACCCTTTCCCAAGCCTTCAACATACTTGGAGAGAGGCCTTCAAAAAGGTAATTAAGTGTAAATGAGGTTGTAAGAGTGGAACCGTAACCCAATGGGACTGGTGTCCTTGTAGGAAAAGGAAGAGACAGTTGGGGAATATGCACATAGAAAATGTCACATGAAGGCACAACCTGAAGATGGCCATTTGCAAACTGGCCAAACCTGCAGACACCTTGATCTTGAATACCCAGCCTCCAGAACTGTGAGGAAAAAATTTTCATTGTTTAAGCCATGATATTTTGTTAATGTATCCCTACCAAACTAGTACAGATTTTGATACTGAGAAGTGAGATGTTACCTGCAACAAATACCTTAAAAAATGTAGAAGTAGCTTTGGAATTGGATTATGATTAAAGGCTACAAGAGTCTTGAGGTGCATGTTAGAAGAAGCCTAGCATGCCTTGAAGAGAGACTATCAGTACAAAAATGGATATCAAAGGTGATTCTGGTGAGCTCTCGAACAGAAATGAACATGTTGCTGAAAACTGGTTTCCACCAGTTTCAGTTTTGATAAGGTGACCCTTATCAAATGGCAAAGAAATTGGCCAAATTATGTTCTCATATTTTGTGGAAAGTAGAATTTTTTTTAAGATTTTATTTATTTGAGAGAGAGAGAGAGAGAGCACAACCGGGGTGCAGAGGGAAAGGGAGACGCAGGCTCCCTGCTGAGCAAGAAGCGTGATGGGGACTCAATCCCAGGACCCTGGGCTCGTGTCCTGAGCCAAAGGCAGATGTTTAGTTGACTGAGCCACCCAGGCACCCCTGGAAAGTAGAATTTAAAAGTAATAAAGTTGAATATTTATAAGCAAAGTGCTGAAGTACAGCCTGATTTCTTCTTACTGCTTATAGTAAAATGCAGGAGAAGAGAGATAAATTAAAGGAATTAAGCAAAAAGGAACCAGACTTAAAGATTTGGAAAATTCTTAGCCTATCTGTGATATTATGATTTATATTTGGTCACTCAGATAACCAAATATATTTCTCAAATATATTTAGTCTTTGTCTACTATTCCTGGCTCACAGCTCCCAAAACCCTTGGAATTTCCAGAGCAATAAAAGCAATGGGAACATCTTTCGTCACGATATTTGGTGACATAAGTGAAACAGACGTCTTGTAACAAGCCCCTTTCCACAACTGGGCTTATGTTAGTAAAGTGACTTTTGGAAAGCACTTAAGGATGGGGACTGGTTGCCAGGGGAACCAAACAGGAATAGAGGTTGGAACTTTCAGTCCTGTCCCCACCCCCAACTCTTGGGAAGGGAGAGGGGCTGGGGTTTGAATCAATTACCAATGGCCAAGAAAGGGGAACCCTCTTACACTGTTGGTGGGAATGCACGTTAGTGCAGCCACTTTGGAGAACAGTGTGGAGATTCCTGAAGAAATTAAAAATAGAGCTTCCCTATGACCCTGCAATTGCACTGCTGGGTATTTACCCCAAAGATACAGATGTAGTGAAAAGAAGGGCCATCTGTACCCCAATGTTTATTGCAGCAATGGCTACGGTCGCCAAACTGTGGAAAGAACCAAGATGCCCTTCAACGGATGAATAGATAAGGAAGATGTGGTCCATATACACAATGGAGTATTATGCCTCCATCAGAAAGGACGAATACCCAACTTTTGTAGCAACATGGACAGGACTGGAAGAAATTATGCTGAGCAAAATAAGTCAAGCAGAGAGAGTCAAGTATCATATGGTCTCACTTATTTGTGGAGCATAACAAATAACATAGAGGACATGGGGAGATGGAGAGGAGAGGGAGTTGAGGGAAACTGGAAGGGGAGATGAACCATGAGAGACTATGGACTCTGAAAAACAACCAGAGGGTTATGAAGGGGCGGCGGGAGGGGGTGGGGTGGGGTGAGAGGTTGAGGAACCAGGTGGTGGGTAATAGGGAGGGCACGTACTGCATGGAGCACTGGGTGTGATGCCAAAACAATGAACACTGTTATGCTGTAAATAAGCAAATAAAAATAAATTAATTTTAAAAAAAAATTACCAATGGCCAGTGATTTAATCAATCTTGCCTATGTAATCAAGCCTCCATCAAAAATCCAAAAGGATGGGATTTGGAGAGCTTCTGGGGTAGTGAACACACAGAGGTGTGGGTTAAGTGATGCAAGGGCCTGGTGGGAGCTCTGCATCCTTTCACCATACCTTGCCCAATGCCTCACTCCCATCTGGCTGTTCCTGAGTTCCATCCTTTTATAATAAACCAGTAAGAAAGAAAGAACCACTGAGAAGGATGTGTCTCTGAGTTCTGTGAACCACTCTAGGAAGTTCAACAATCCTAAGGAGGGGGTCATGGGAATCTCTGATTTATCACCAACCGGTCAGAAGTACAGGAAATAATCTGAACTTGTATATGGCATCCCGAGTTGGAGGGGAACATTGGAACCTCCGATTGTGTCCCGTTGGCCAGGGACACAGGGAATAACACAGACTTGCTTCTGGCATATGAAGGAGCAGGAAAGTGTGGCGTGACAGCACTCCTATGGGACCGAGCCCTTAACCGGTGGGATCTGATACCATCTCTGCATAGATACTGTCAGAAGTGAGTTGGATTATAAGATACACAGCTGGTGTCTAGAGAACTCCTTGGAAATGTGGGGAAACCCACCCCCCTTCCACATGTTGGGATTGAGGGCAGTACTCAATGAAGAGCCATATTACAAAAAAAGAAAAGGTCTACAAAGCACATCAAAGGTGTGGCTGGAAAATCATTTGATAAAGAGATCAGGGATGCTATAGGGTCCAAGGGCAGGCTGCCCCAAGATGGGTCACTTTGATGTGAATGTTATTTTGAACTAAAAACAGTTAAAACCCAGCAGATTCAGAAAAAAACTTTTTACCTCCCCCTCAACTCTCTCTTTGTATCAGGAAGAGAGCTATTAACAGAGATTCCTCTTTACCTAAGAAACTTGCCTACATAATAAGGCAACCTTGGTTTTCTAAACATCTTTCACCTTTCTGCTAATGATCTTTCTCCTTTTGTGTCCTCTTTAACTCATATAAGCATTGTGTTGCCTGATTGTCTTCAGAATTTCCATATCTGTGTGGATTCCCTGCATATATGCTATTAAATTTGATTTTCTCTTGTTAATCTCTCTTGTATCAATTTGATTCTTAGTCCAGCAAGAAGGACCTTGATGGTACAGAAAATTCTTCCTCCCAACAGTGTGACTCATGGATTCAGTCAGCCATCTCAGAAGTATCCAGGAATAGAGAGGGGATTATACCAACAGAAACACTGCCAACTTGCAGTAATGGGGACAGAGTCAACAAAATAAAGGAATCCTGTTGGACTTCTGGGATTCTACAGGATGAAAAAAATAGAGCTCTCTGCCTGCCAGTCCCCATTATCCTTCAAGAAAAGGGAGGAATAGCACCAAAAGCTTTTCAGAGATCAGCAGAGCTGTCACTCCTACCATGAGCCCAGAGGATATAGGTCTGGTGTGGGGGACAAAGCTGAATCCTCAGTTTTAGCGGGTCAGGCTGCTACCAACCAGTCCTTCAGGAACAAAGCTACTGCCCAGGCACCAAGAAGATGATGCTGCCACCTCCATGCCCCAGAGGACAAAGTATTGAGCCAGAAAAGATTATACTAGAGCCTTCAAATCTAATGGAATTTGCTTTGCTAAGTTTTGGATTTCCTTTGGATCCACACCCTCTCTCTTCTTTCTCTCTTTTAAAATGAGAATGTTGGGGTCCTGTGTGGCTCAGTCACTAGGCATCTGCCTTCAACTCAGGTCATGATTCCAGAGTCCTGGGATCAAGCCCCACTTCAGGCTCCCTGCTCAGCAGGAAGCCTGCTTCTCCCTCTCCCTCTCCCTCTTTCCCTGCTTGTGTTCCCTCTCTTGCTGTATCTCTCTCTCTGTCAAATAAATAAATAAACTCTTTAAAATAAAATAAAAGGCAATAAAGGTTAAATGAGGTCATATCCAGTCCGTGATATTTTGTTATGGCAGCCCTAGGAGACTAACTCAGACACTGTCAGGAAAGTGAAAAGACAATGTATAGAATGGGAAAAAATTTTGCAAACCATGTATCTAGTATTATATCTAGAATATATAAATAACTCTTAAAATTCAACAATACAAAGATAACCCGATTAAAGAAATGGGTACAAAATGTGAATAGATATTTCTCCAAAGATATACAAGTAGCCAAAAAGAAAATCTCCTAAAAATTGTGCACACTACCTCTGCTTATATCCCATGGCAAAAGCTCACTACATGGTCATTCCTTGCTCAAGGGCAAACTAGAAATACAGCTTTTATTATGGATGGTCATGGACCCATTGAAATTAAATTCTATTACTAAAACAAAGAGAAAATGGCTAGCAGTCGACAATGAGATGCCACACATCTCTACCTAGAAAGCAGCACAGAGGCACAAGGAGATGAAAATATGACAGATTAGGGACATGAGGACAGAAAAGTCAGTTTCTTGATTTAAATGAACTTAAGAGTCCCAGAAGGAGAATGGAGAGAATGAAGAGATCATAATGAGTGATATTTTTTCATATTGATAAAAAGACATAAATCTACACATCAGAAGTCATTCAGAAGACTAAGTAAAAAGAAATCCAACCTAGAAAATTCCAGTGAAACTGACAACATGAAAGATAATACCTTTTTTTCTTTCTTTCTTTTTTTTTTTTTTTTTGAATAACATACCTTAAAATCAGTTGCATTATTTTCCTAAGGGCTGCTATAATGGTGCCACAAACTGGGTGGCTTAATATAACAGAAATTTATTGTCTGGAGTCTATTTATAGTTCTGGAGTCTAGAAGTCCAAAAGCCAGGTGTCATCAAGGTCATGCTTCCCCTGAACTGGTAGGGGAAATCCTTCCTTGTCTCTTCCTTGTTTCTGATGATTTGCTAGCAATCCTTGTCATTCCTTGGCTCACAACTGCAAAACTTCAATCTCTGACTCCATTATCATCTGTTATATCTTCATATAACTGTGTCTCTGTGTCTCTTTTCGTCTCCTAAAAGACACCAGTCATATTGGATTAATGGACCACCCTTCTCCAATATGACCTTATCTTTTTTTTTTTTTAAGATTTTATTTATCCATTCGTCAGACGGAGATCACAAGTAGGCAGAGAGGCAGGCAGAGAGAGACATAAGCAGGCTCCCTGCTGAGCAGAGAGCCAGATGCAGGACTCGATCCCAGGACCCTGAGATCATGACCTGAGCCGAAGGCAGAGGCTTTAACCCACTGAGCCACCCAGGTGCCTCCATATGACCTTATCTTAACTAATTGTATCTGCAGTTGCCCTGTTTCTAGCTAAGGTCACATTCTTAGGTACTGGGGCTTAGGGCTTTAATGTATCTTTTTGAGTGATACAATTCAACCCATAACATCAGGTTAAATAAAAAAACAAAAAAACAAAAACTCAGCTTATTTACAAAGGCACCATAATTAGATTGACAGCAGACTTGTTAACACAAAAGGGAAGGCAAAAGACAGAATAATATCCTCAAGTACTTAGAGAAAATAATAGTCATCTTGGAATTATGTACCCAGTAACGCTATTTTGCACACCTAGCGTAAACCCAACCTAATTATATTTTATAAGACCAAGGACAAAATAAAGACGTTTCACATAAACAAAAGCACAAGGTTTATTACCAATTGATCTTCACCAAAGGAAAATATAAGTGACACTTCAGAAAAAAAAATCCTAGAAAAAGTTCTGAAAGACAGGAATATGGTGATCAAAGAAATTAATGAACAAGGGGAGATATCTAAATACACATAGTTGGGGGCACCTGGGTAGCTCAGTGGGCTAAGCATCTGCCTTCAGCTCAGGTCATGATCCCAGGGTGCTGGGATCAAGCCCCACATCAGGCTCCCTGCTCAGTGGGAAGCCTGTTTCTCCCTCTCCCACTCCCCCTGCTTGTGTTCCCTCTCTCACTGTGTCTCTCTCTGTCAAATAAATGAATAAAATCTTTTTTTTAAAGATTTTATTTAATTGACAGAGAGAAAGGGAGAGATCACAAGTAGGCAGAGAGGCAGGCAGAGATAGAGGGGGAAGCAAGCTCCCTGATGAGCAGAGAGCCCGATGCGGGGCTCGATCCCAGGACCCTGGGATCATGACCTGAGCCAAAGCAGAGGCTTAACCCACTGAGCCACCCAGGCACTCCAAATAAATAAATAAAATCTTTTTAAAAAGTAAATAAATACACAAAGTTTATAACTTTACAAAACTGATTGAAGAAGAAATAGTAAGCCTGAATATTTCTATAAAAAAAGAGATTTGGTAGTAAAAACTCTCTCATTTAAAAAAAAAAAGAGTTCAGAGGCGCCTGGGTGGCTCAGTGGGTTAAGCCTCTGCCTTTGGCTCAGGTCATGATCTCAGGGTCCTGGGATGGAGCCCCACATCTGGCTCTCTGCTCAGCAGGGAGCCTGCTTCTCCTCTCTCTCTGCCTGCTGCTCTGCCTACTTGTGATCTCTCTCTCTCTGTTAAATAAATAAATAAAATCTTAAAAAAAAAAAAAGTTCAGGGGGCGCCTGGGTAGCTCAGTGGTTTAGGCCTCTGCCTTCAGCTCAGGTCATGGTCTCAGGGTCCTGGGATCGAGCCCCTCATCGGGCTCTCTGCTCAGTGGGGAGCCTGTTTCTCCCTCTCTCTCTGCCTGCCTCTCTGCCTACTTGTGACCTCTCTCTCTGTCAAACAAATGAATAAAATTTTTTAAAAAAAGAGTTCAGAAGTTTTTACAAATCAGTTCTACAAAATATGCAAGGAACAGATAATTTTAAACTTATTTCCAACTCTTCCAGATAATTCATAAAAAATAGAGTTAGAAAATGCCCAAGTCCAACTCATTTACTGAAGTTAATAAAATATGAATACTAAAACCAGAAAAGGACAGTATAAGAACATTAAGTTATAGAACAATTCTCATGAAGAAAGGTACAAAAAATAGTAAGTAGCAAACCAAACACAATAATATATTTAAAAGATAGTGTGTTATAATTAGGTTGGGTTTACACGAGGTGTACAAATGTAGTTTAATACTAGAAAATCATTGTACTTTACCACATTAAGGTATTAAAGAAAAAACATTTATAATAGATACACCAAAAAAATTGATAATCCAATATTCATTTTTGATACAAATTCTAGCAAAACACCTCCTGTCCTAGCGATGCATGTCACCGCTAAGGGCAGAGGCACAAGAGGCTGTGGAGTGTGGGAGCTGTGGACGCCCTCCACTCTGTGCCCCACCAGCCTCAGCTCTGCGACCTGCCAGACCGCTGGAATCACAGAGATTAGCAAGTGGCTGCCCAAACTATTTTCCAAAGGATAAACAGTAAAAGTTATTGAATATTGCAGCTCACCAAGGAAATCCCATTCTTTCAAAAAAAATCCCTTTTTCTTTTTTTCTTTTATATATATATATATATTTTAATATTTTATTTATTTATTTGACAGACAGAGATCACAAGTAGGGAGAGAGGCAGGCAGAGAGAGAGAGAGAGAGGAGGAAGCAGGCTCCCTGCCAAGCAGAGAGCCCGATGCGGGGCTCGATCCCAGGACCCTGGGATCATGACCTGAGCGAAAGGCAGAGGCTTTAACCCACTGAGCCACCCAGGCGCCCCGAAAAAAAAATCCCTTTTTCAAAAAGGTTTTGTTATTTGGGGGCACCTGGGTGGCTCAGTTGTTGGGTGCCTACCTTCAGCTCAGGTCATGATCCCAGGGTCCTGGGATTGAGACCCACATCAGGCTATCTGCTCAGCGGGAAGCCTGTTTCTCCCTCTCCCACTCCCCCTGCTTGTATTCCTTCTCTCGCTATTTCTCTCTCTGTCAAATAAATAGGTGAAATCTTTTAAAAAAATTTTTTTTTGTTATTTTTAAGTAATCTCTACACCCAAACTCAGAATGCTGAGATCAAAAGTCACATGCTCTACCAAATAAGCCACGCAGACACCCCAAGAAAATCCTATTGGTCTCCGGGGGCGGGGGCACAACTTCCAGCAGCCACAAGGGTGCTGCTGTTCAGGTGCCCTCTGAAATGAACTCTTTCTCAGAAGGTTTTATGTAGATTCTGTGCACTGATGAGGAAACTGCAAAGCAAACTCAAACACAGAACTTCTCAGTTAAAAAAAATAGAAGCCAGCAGAATTACAGAAGAGAGAACTCGAACTAAAGCTTGTCAGCAGTAGAGCCCAGCCCCCATGGACACTGTCTCTGTTGTTGCTCTGAACTCAGACCTGTGTGTCTCCAGAGGAAAAGATAAGCCAGTCGTGGCCTCTAACTTGAACACTGGAAATGTGGTGAAAGGTTCAGAGGACAGGAACGAGAAATCACTAAGGTAGCTTGTATTTGCAAATCAAGCTGGTTCTTCAGCACCTGTCGTGAAAGAATGGGACGTGCATGGTCTTTCACAACCAAGGCCACAGTTCCCTGGCCACACCCTGGTGGTCACTGCATTGGCTATGAGTCCAGACATGTCACAGTTGCGTCCTGGCTCTTAGGACAGCACCCTGCTTCTGTGGGATGTTGGGACTCACGTACAGAGAGCCTCCATCTCTAGGAACCCAGTCACTTAGCTGCGCTAGGTCCCCCAAGAACAACACACACTTAGACTTCTGAAGATAAAACCATCAGATTATGGGACAGTCGGGGGCTGCAGGTGCCTCATGCATTTCCTGCAAAGCAGCAATATTCAGACTTCTGCAAGGTCAGTGAGGACAGACACAAATATGTCTCCTGCAGCAACAGCTTTGGAGGGGAAGGCTGTGAAGCCACATTGTGGAATGTAAGGCAGACATGGAACAGAAAATGAGAATATAAGGGCATTTCCAGACTCTTACATCCTGTATCTTTCTACCAAGAGCACTGGCCTCGATGCCTATAATTGCTACTTTATTACATGACATGATTGCAAAGTCACATTTTGGAACCAATATACTGGAGCCTGCTTGTCCACCTTGTCCCTGGATAGATTAGGACCTTTGACTTCCCTAGCTGTTGGTGACACTGTCTCCTTATAGTATGCAAGTTTCAGCAGAGGAATTCACCTGCTCAGAGGGGACCACAGCTGAGGGCTGGAACTGCAGGAAGTGGCAGGTTTCTGAGGCCAAGAGTCATTTCACTGGACAATATCAAACCATGGCCAGTCAAAAACAAAAACAAAAGCAAAAAAACCTTTTAGCAAAGCAATTATGGAGGAGAAATTTAATCTACTAGAGAGCTATTTGGGGGTCAGATTGTAATCTCAGGGTCGTGAGTTCAACCCATGTTGGGCTCCACTTAGAAAAAAAGCCAACTGGTCTTAAAAATGATTATAGTAAAGAATAATAATAATACAAAAATTAATAAAAATGCTTATAGCAAGGCTTACCTTTCATGAAAAACATTAAAATCATTCTCTTTAAAATCAGGAATAAGGCAGATCCACTATTGTCTCTCCCATCCAACATCATATTGTCCTAACTAGCATATTAACACAAGAACAGACATTTATAAGGATCAAAGAGGAAGAGACAAAAATATTATTATCCACAAACAATATAATGGTCACCTTTAGAGTTTCTTATATAAAAGAACTGTTAGACTAGGGGCGCCTGGGTGGCTCAGTGGGTTAAGCCTCTGCCTTTGCCTCAGGTCATGATCTCAAGATCCTGGGATCGAGCCCCGCATCGGGCTCTCTGCTCCGCAAGCAAGGAGCCTGCTTCTCCATCTCTCTCTACCTGCCTCTCTGCCTACTGATCTCTATCAAATAAATAAATAAAATCTTAAAAAAAAAAAGAACTGTTAGACTAACCACTTGACTTAATAAAATGACTTAGTAGTGTATCTAGACACAAAATAGATACACAAAAATCAAGCATATGCTATACCCTGATTAGGAAATGTAATTTTTTTTCCTTTTTTTAAGGAAATGTAATTTTAAGGGGTGCCTGGGTGGCTCAGTCATTAAGCGTCTGCCTTAGGCTCAGGTCATCATCCCAAGGTCCTGGGATCAAGCCCTGCCTTGGGCTCCCTGCTCAGCGGGAAGTCTGGTTTCCCTCTTCCGCCGCCCCCCCCCCCACCCCGGCTTGTGTTACCTCTCTCACCATCTCTCTCTCTGTCAAATAAAATCTTTTTTTTTAAAAAGATTTTATTTATTCATTTGTCAGAGAGAGAGAGAGACAGTGAGCACTGGCAGACAGAGGCAGAGGGAGAAGCAGGCTCCCCGCCGACCAAGGAGCCCGATGCAGGACTCGATTCCAGGACACCGGGATCAGGACCCCAGCCGAAGGCATTCACCCAACCAACCGAACCACCCAGGTGTCCCTGTCAAATAAAATCTTTAAGTAAAAATTTGTAAATAAAAATCTTCTAAAAATGTAGTTTTAAAAAGATAACCAGAGAAAAAGATATACAAATGACCCATAAAAATATGACAAAATGTTCAACTTCATTTATGATTTAAAAAATGTAAATTAGGGCTCCTGGGTGGCTCAGTGGGTTAAGGCATCTGCTTTCAGCTCAGGTCATGATCCCAGAGTCCTGGGATCGAGTTCAGTGTCAGGCTATCTCCTCAGCAGGGAACCTGCTTCCCTTCCTCTCTCTCTTCCTGTCTCTCTGCCTCTCTGTCTGTCAAATAAATAAATAAAATCTTTTTAAAAAATTAAAAAATGTAAATTAAAAGTACAATGAAATATCATCTCTCATTATCAGATTGCCAAAAATTCAAAAGTTTGACAACACGCTGTTAGTGAGGTGGTGAGGAAAAAGTCACTCTCATACATTGTGAGAGAATATATAATAGTGCAAAAGGATTATTAGGCATTCTCTAACAAAAATACATATACATGTACCCTTTGACTCATCTATGCATTTTCAAGATATTTACCCTAAAAAGGTACCACCACAAACATCACAAACATTAAACAATATATATATATATAAGGTAATTCATTCAGGCATTTTTGTAGTAGTAAAATATTGCAAATACAGTTTGACAAACTATGCTTCATACATATAATAAAGAAATGGAATTGTGAAAAAGACTGGAGATTTCTACAGACTGATACAGAGTGATTTGTAGGTATGTTGTTAAGTGCAAAAGAGTCTATGATATGCTACTTTTTGTATAAGAAAGAAGAAATATTTACTTATTTTCTCAAAAAGCAAACAAACAAACAAAGAGGGGCAACTGAACGGCTCTGTCAGTTCAACATCCAACTCTGGATTTCAGCTCAAGTCATGATCTTGGGGTTGTGAGACGGAACCCCACCTTGGGCTCTGTGTTGGGTGTGGAGCTGCTTAAGATTCTCTCTCTCTCTCGCCTTCTGCCCCTCCCCATCTCTAAAAAAAACTGAAACAAAGAAGAATAAATCAAATCCTAATTAGTAGTTACTGTATAAATCTGCTGAGGCTACCACAAAATACCACAGCCTGGGTGGCATAAGCAATAGAAATGTATATTCTCACGGTTCTGGAGGTTAAAAGTTCAAGATCAAGGTGCCAGGAAATTCGGTCTCTGTTGACACAGCACTAGGGTGGCATCTCTTCCTGGCTTACAAATGGCTGCCTCTTCCTTGTGTTCTCACGTGGTCTTTTCTCTCTGTATATGCAGAGAGAGAGAGAGATGGGAAAGAGATGAGAGATGGGGCTCCGATGTCTCATGTTTTTCTCATAACAACACTGGTCTTACCTGATAAGGGCCTCACCCTTATGCTCTCATTTATCTTCTATTACCTCTTTAAATGCCCTATCTCTGAAAGCAGTAACATTGAAGGTTAGGTCTTCAACACACGAATTTTGGGGGAACAAATTTGGTCCATGACAGTTACTTCTAGGGAGTGAATGGAATGGATAAGGATACTAATGAAATTTCTCTGAGCATACTGTTTTGTGAAGTTTACAATTTTATTTGTAAAGTTTAAATTTTTAATCACATCAATGCTTTATATATTTTTAAGAAATTAATTAAAAAATAATGAAATAGGGAGCCTGGGTGGCTCAGTCTCTCTCTCTGACAAATAAATAAATAAAAGAGATAGCGCAAGCAGGGGGAGAGGCAGGCAGAGGGAGAGGGAGAAGCAGGCTTCTTATGGAGCAAGGAGCCTGATGTGGGGCTTCAATCCCAGGACCCTAGGATCATGACCTGAGCAGAAGGCAGGCTTAACCAACTGAGCCACCCAGGCGCCCCTAAATAAATTAAAAAAAAAAAAAAAGAAAAAGAATGAAACAAATAAACTTGATCATATCAAATTGGTACATAACCACATTGATGAAAAATTTCACTTGTTATTTTTGAATATAGTATTTAGACGATAATCCTTAATAATACCTAATCTACTAACTACAAAGAAATTTTGACAGTTACTTAGATTTGTTATTGTTGGCATCAGTGGAATAGTAATTCTGGAACTATTTTGTCTTTGTTATAGGGTAGAGCACACAAGTAAATACACTGAGGTTATTGTATTGCGAGAAATAGTGCATTTGACTATTGGATAACAGTAACAGCAATCATAGATGATTATTTCCTTGTGCCGGTTTCCCAAGCCCCAGTTCCCACCGGATGATACAAGGGCTGGGTAAGACCTGCACATAATGTGTGTGGAGTTACAGGAGAGGAATCCTAAGCTTAGGGCGTCCCAATTTTTTATAACGGGCTGCAAGCAAACATGTCTGACTTTTGCCTTGCAGAGAGATTACCTTTATTACACTGGGTACGGTAAATAAACCTGTCTTGATGGAAGACGTTAGTTTCCAAGGCTGTTCACTATCTAAAGATCTTCGGAAAGATAATCCAAAGCAAGAGGACTGTGCTTCTGCTCACAAGTCATGAAGAAATGTGAGACCATGGAGAACCATCTCCCAGAAGCCAGTGTGTAGAACATTCTACAACACAATTGTTCCAGAGAGATGCCTGGCTGGCTCAGCCAGTGGAGCGTACAACTCTTGGTCTCGGGGTTGTCGCTTTGTGCCCCACATTGGGGGTAGAGATTACTTAAAATCTTTAAACAACAACAACAACACAAACAATTGTCCTGGAATCATTAAAATGTTAATGTCCTAGCAAATGCTGTCAGAGTCCTGCTCCTATTTTTTCCTTAACTTTCCCACTTTAATGTGTTGCCCACACCCAGTTTTTCATTTCTTTGTCTGAGGGCTTTTTTTCTTTTTTCTTTTCTTTTTTTAAAAGATTTTATTTATTTATTTATTTGACAGAGAAAGGGAGATCACAAGTAGGCAGAGAGGCAGGTGGGGGTGGGGGGACGGGAGCAGGCTCCCTGCTGAGCAGAGAGCCCGATGCAGGGCTCCAACCCAGGACCCTGGGACCATGACCTGAGCTGAAGGCAGAGGCTTAAACCACTGAACCACCCAGGTGCTCCAGTGAGGGCTTCTTTTTTTTAAACCTCTGCCTAAAGTGGACCAACGGGGAATTAGCTTTCCCAAGAGCTGCCCTCAACCGATGTCTCATACAAGTTAGCAAGTGAGTGTTCCAGTTCCCTTGCCCTCTGAGTATGAAATCTGTGAGATACAAGTTTGACATGAATTCTCCAAGTTTCCCAACAGTATGGACCAGTTCTCTTCAGTGATAACTGGTTTAATAACACACCCATTGTTGTCTCCTTGCTTTCTCTGTCTCACTTCCCCATGACTCTGTTGGCACTTCTTGAGCTCATCTGCCAAGTAAGCTAACTTGTACTTGAATCCTTGCCTCGGAGTCTGCCTCTGGTAGAACCCCAAATTAAGACATATCCAAGTGGAAATGTCAGATATGCAATAAATATGAATGTCGAATTCAGAGGAGGGGTTCAGGCAGTATGTGGGTCATCAGGAAAGAGAAGGTTCTTTGTTCTGGTTGTCTACTGCAACAAGAGATATTAATCTAAAATTAGTGTCTGACACAACTTTTTTTTTTTTTTTTAGCTCACAATTTTGTGGATCAGAAATTTGAGGCTCTCTCAGCTGGGCAATTATTCTCTTTCACATGGCATCACCTGAGGTCACTCACTGCATGGTATTCAGCTGCTAGATGAGCTTGAATCCACCATAGCTGGTAAAACTGAGCCAAGATGAGACACCAAAGGGGTGAGTAGAGGCACCTCCATCCTTCCAGCTACTCAGCCCAAAGGCTGGAGTCCTTCTTAATGCCTCTCTGTCATCCCTCCCATTCAATCCACTTTCAGAGTACATCCAGGATCCAGCCACATCCATCACCCCATTATTACCACCATGACCCAACACACTGTGGTTTCTTGTCTGGATTATTCTGATAGTTCCCTAACTGGTCTCTGTGCTTCTTCCCCCCTCCCCATCATCCCTTTAAGAGCTAGATCATGTTATATCACCTTTGTGCTCAGAATGCTCCGGTGGCTTCCAATCTTAATCACAGCAAAATGTGAATTTTTTTTAAGATTTTATTTATTTATTTGACAGATAGAGATTACAAGTAGGTGGAGAGGCAGGCAGAGAGAGAGAGGAGGAAGTGGGTTCCCCGCTGAGCAGAGAGCCCAATGCAGGGCTCGATCCCAGGACCCTGAGATCATGACCTGAACCGAAGGCAGAGGCTTTAACCCACTGAGCGACCCAGGCACCCAAAATTTGAATTCGTATAGTGGCCTATAATTCCTACAAGATTTGGTCCTCTCTGACTCTTTGAACATAATCCTGTACTCTCCTTCTAGTTCATTCTGCTCCAGTTGCACTGAATTCCTTACTGATTCTCAACAATGCCAACCACGCTCTTGCCTCAAGACTTGCTCCTTCAGATGGGCACATCTTCTGCCAGATGACTTCAAGCCTTATTTCCTCACTTCCTTCAGGTCTCAGATCTCTCAGATCTCACCATCCCTGAAGCCTCCCCAACTCCCTATACAGAACAGCCAGCTCTCTACCCTCAAGGGCAATAAAAAAACAATAAATAAAGAACAGCCATCTTTCTATGTACTCCCTATCCCCCTTATTGTTTCATTTATCTCCATCTAACATACTATATATATAGTATATGAATTATGCTTGTTTGTTTCTTTTCATTTTTCAAGATTTTTATTTTATTTATTTATTTATTTGAGAGAGGGAGAGAAAGAGAGAGAGAGAGCATGAGCAGCAGAAAGAGAAGGAGCAGACTCCTCGCTGAGCAGCGAGCCTGATGCTGGGCTTGATCCCAGGATCCTGAGATCATGACCCAAGCCGAAGGCAGATGCCCAACTGAGCCACCCAGGTGCCCCTTGTTTGTTTATTTTCTATCTCCTTTTCTGAAATGTAAGTTCTATAAGGGAAACTTTATTTTATGCTTTTAGTCCCTGTTTTACTCCTAGTGCTTGGAACATAGATGGTGCTTAGAAAAAAATTGCTTAATGAATAAATGAAGTGAGCAAATAATCCTGGACATTTGGGTTGCTTCAAGCTTTGTGTGTACCAAGTTTTATGCATATTACTTCCATGTTATATGCTAATTCCTTTCTATATATTTCCAAAATAAGACTACTGAAAAAAAATTTTTTTGGCTTTTAATAAAAGCTATCAAATTGCTGTCTGAAATAATTAATACAATTAGGTAGAGAGTATTAGTTATTAGATGCTCCTGCTGGGCATTACACTTTAAAATTTTCTACAAATTTTATAGGAAAGACTAGGAGATTTTATTATTTTTCCATATTTCTTTAAAGTTTATTTTCTTTAGTAATCCCTACATACAGCATGAGGCTCAAACCCACGACTTCCAGATCAAGAGTCACATGCTCTACTGATCGAACCAGACAGGCACCCCTCCATATTTATTTATAACCATCAATGGTATGTTTAAACAAATTAATAAAATATAAATAAAAATAGTATTTTAAAAAATTAAAATCTCATCCACAGGTTTTCTCAGGTTTATTCACCTTTGTGACTCTGACTAATCTTCGGTTAACTATAATTAAAGGTGAATTTAATCACCTATCCTAAACGCTTCTTCCTATTTTCCTCCATTAAGTGTCATACTGGTCCCCTAAGTGCAGGATTCTAAGTCATACTCATTAGATTTTATCTTACGTTACAGAATCTCAACTAGAGGTAGAGGCAGTTTATCTGCCTTCATGATTATGCCTTTAAAAAAAAATACCATGCCCCTCCCCACAATATCTTCAGCACCTTGTAATTCATGAATGTATACATATGCATTATATGTCTCTGCTTGAGTAAATTCATACAATTAATTACATTTTCATAGAATGAGAGTAGTTATTTATATACAGCCATATACTTACATACATATGGCTGTATATAACTACATATACATATATATACAAATAACTAATCCAGAATCCTATCTAAAATAACTCAGTTGCTAGTTCACTTCTTTCAGATACCACCTTGTCTCATGAGCCACCCACTCGCAAATGTTATTCTAAATTACCATTTGCAATCACTTCCTCCTAATGCCCACTCCCACTGCCTTTCTAAATCAGTGTTTCACAGTTCCTACTTGGTTGCTGTTCTTTGCCATTTTTTTTTAAGATTTTATTTTTTTCAAGTAATCTCTACACCCAACATGGGGCTCGAACTTACAACGCCAAATTCAACCTCACCACTCCAGTTGTTATTTTAACCTAACAGCTAATTATCTTTGTCAACCACTTTTCGTAATAGGCCAACCTTTCAAACTACAAGAATTTCAAGAAGAATTTTGGTTTAAAGAAATGTTCCGGGGGGCCTGGTTGGCTCAGTGGGTTGAAGCCTGTGCCTTCAGCTCGGGTCATGATCCCAGGGTCCTGGGATTGAGGCCCTCGTCCGGCTCCCTGCTCAGCAGGGAATCTGCTTCCTCCTCTCTCTCTGCCTGCCTCTCTGCCTACTTATGATCTGTCTGTCAAATAAATAAATAAAAATTTTTTAAAAGAGAAATATTCTTTCATTTTTGGTTATAAATATCTTGCTTTTTATTTTAATCTATGAATAACTTCCTGGTTATATTAGATTGTGCTACATAAGAATCCAATGTCCACATATGAGAGAATAAACCAACACCAAAGGAATGTGACTCCGGAGACAAAGACTAAATTAAGATTCTATCACTGGAAGTGTAGTTGGGATATATGAAGAAGATATTTCTCAGTGTTCATTGAGGGACCCAAGCTCGCATTTTTCCACTTTGCCATCTTTAGCCCATGGTTGCTAGTCTCAAGATCCCTTCCAGGTCAAGATAAACACTAGTCCTTTCATTATCATATCCAATAAAAAAGTAGAAGAAAAGAAGAACACACTCTTCCATATTAAGGAGCTTTCCAGAAGTTCCACACAACACTCCCACTTACATCTTATTGTCAGGGAATTAGTCACCTGTTCAGATCTAGATACAAGGAAACTTACGACATAAAGTGTTTTATCTGAGCAGCTAAAATTTGGAATTCTGTTCATGAAAAAGGAGACAATAGATTTGATAGACAACTAGCAATCTCTGTCAGAAGGACAATTTGATCAGGAAGCAAAAAGACTAACCTGTATGTATCAAGAGATGTTGAACACAGCATAACCATAATATATAACAACACTTACTAATAATAGGTGTTAATAATGCAGATCCTGAGACTTCATGAAATTGTTAAATTATGTGTACCAATATTCTGTAAAGAAAGCAAAGGTGTGTATGACACATTTTCTGTAGATGTCTATTCAAAATATCAAATACTTAAAAATTGGGGCATATAGGCAAAAACTAGTAACCTATGTAGCTCACACTGTGCTACAATGTACAAATATATTTTTTCTTTTTTTCTATTTTTGGGCTCTATGCCCAACATGGGGCTTGAACTCACGACCCAAGATCAAGAGCTGCATGCTCTACCAACCGCGCCAGCCAGGCACCCCTAATGTGCTAATACCTTTAAAAAAGAGAGTGATCAGAAACTTTCACTCAGAATTTGCTCATATTCAACTTTTCAAGGCAGCTATTTTTAATCCTTTCAGGAATCATTTGTAGGAAAAAATGGAAAAGGTGGGAAAATCTGGTTTTGCCCCAAAAGAGGTCAACTTAACACAGCGGCAATATGAAAATTAATTTAATCCAAAAAATAAATTTAGTTTAACAACTTTGTTTAGACTGATTTAGACATTTCTCTCAAATGCCAAGAACTCAGTACATTTTGTAGAACAGATGGCATATTCCTTAGTGAATCCTTATACTTATTAATGAAAAAAAAAAACGCTTGGCTTTAAAAAAAAAAGATTATTTATTAGAGAGAGAGAGAGAGGGAGAGAGGGAGAAGGGAGAGCATGCACACGAGCTGGGGGAGGGACAGAGAGAGAATCTTCAAGCAGACTCCCTCCTGAGCACTGAGCCCAATGTGGGGTTCCATCTCACGACCAGTGAAATCACAACCTGAGCTAAAACCAAGTCGGACACACGGCAGGCTGAGCCACCCAGGTGCCCCAACTCTTTGGCTTTATAAACAATAAAGGCAAACATTATTTCAGGAGCTCAGAAGCAGAAACCCAAGTGACTTAGATTGTGCTAATATTGACTACATTGCTGTAATTCTAATAGTTGAATAACTCACTCAACAGTTAAGAGTAATATTTATGATTAAAACAAAGTAACTCTGAAAGTTTTATAAAGTTAAAGAAAAATTCTTTTTTTGGCAGGCAGAGGGAGAGAGAGAGGCAGGCCCCCTGCCAAGCAAGGAGCTGGATGTGGGACTCAATCCCAGGACCCTGGGATGATGACCTGAGCCAAAGGCAGCTGCCCAACCAACTGAATCACCCAGGTGTCCCTAAAGAAAAATTCTTGGGGAAAAAAAAAAAAGAAAAAGAAAAATTCTTGGGGCACCTGGGTGGCTCAGTGGGTTAAGACGCTGCCTTCAGCTCAGGTCATGATCTCAGGGTCCTGGGATCAAGCCCCGCATCGGTTCCCAGCTTGGCAGGGAGCCTGCTTCTTCCCCCACTCCCCTCCCCCTCCCACCACCTCTCTGCCTACTTACGATCTCTCTCTGTGTGTCAGATAAATAAATAAAATCTTCAAAAAAAAAAAAAATTCTTGACTCTTCTCTTTTGCTCCCAGCCTGTATCCAATTTGTCAGCAAATCTTTGAGTTATACCTTCAGAAGGAATACTATGTCCCTCTTCCATTTCCAGCTCAGGTCATTATCATCTCTCATCCAGATTATTGAAATAGACTTCTAACTAGTTTCCTTGTATAGCATCATTGTCCCCTTTAGTTTGAACATAGCAGCTAGTAAGATCCTTTTAAAACTTGTGTAGGTAATGTCGCTCTTCTCAAAATCTTTCAGTGGCTTTCCTTCTTACGAGGAGTAAATAGAAGTACCATATGAAACAGCATTTCCCATTTCTTTTTTTTTTTTTAAGATTTTATTCATTTATTTGACAGAGAGAGACACAGCAAGAGAGGAAACACAAGCAGGAGGAGTGGGAGAGGGAGACACAGGCTTCCCGCTGAGCAGGGAGTCCGACGATTCAGGGACCCTGGGATCATGACCTGCGCCAAAGGCAGACGTGAAATGACTGAGCCACTCAGGTTTCCCTCATTTCTGGGTTTTTATCCAAAGGAAGTGGTAATGCTAACTTGAAAAGATATTTACACCCCTGTCCTCAATGCAGCATTATTTCCAATAGCCAAGACACGGAATCAACCAAGGGCTACTTATGGCTTCTGTGGCCTCCCCATATACCCAGAGGGCAGCAGGCCTGACCTCTATGCCAGTCACCTACAATTTGGTCCTATTGGAGGAAGTTGTAAATAAATGCCTCGTGGCTTTTGCTCTCAAGTCTTTAAAAAAAAATCCAAATGAAAATAAGTAAAGCCATGCTGTTCAAACCCATGTTGCTCAAAATGAAATATTATTCAGCCACAAAAAAGAAGGAAATCCTGCGATTTGTGACAACACAGATGGACCTCGAGGTCATTATGCTAAGGGAAACAAGTCAGACAGAGAAAGACAAATACTCTATCATCTGATTTACATGGGGACTCAAAAAAAAAAAAAAACCCAACAAACTAAACTCATGGAAATAGTGTAGCTTGGTGGCAGGGGACACAGGGGGAAGGATGGCTGAGGTGGTCAAAGGGTACAAATTCTAGTTCTAAGGTAAGTTCTAGAGGTGTGATATATAGCAAGGTGATTTTGGTTAATATTTTATTGTGTAATTGAAAATTGCTAAGAGAGTACATCTTTTTTTTTTAAATATTTTATTCATTTATTTGACAGGCAGAAATCATAAGTAGGCAGAGAGGCAGGCAGAGAGAGAGGAAGAAACAGGCTCCCCACTGAGCAGAGAGCCCGTTGCGGGGCTTGATCCCAGGACCCTGAGATCATGACCTGAGCCGAAGGCAGAGGCTTAAACCACTGAGCCACCCAGGCGCCCCGAGAGTACATCTTAAAAGTTTTCATCATACACACACAAAAGATAACTATGTAAGATGATGAACATGTTAACCAATTTTTTGGTGGTAATCATTTCCCAGTACATATGTATATCAAATTATCACATTATACACCTTAAACTTGTACAATGGCATAAAGTTAGAGGAAAAAAAGGAAGAAAAAAACATAAATATAGATTGGTTCCTGTCCTCAGTTCCCAGCACAGAACTCATAAAACCCTTGTATTTTCCTAAGTGGTAAGAGTGCTAGCAGCATCTTTTGTTCTAATATTTGGTCTTTGACTCTGGGTTCCTGATACAGAGATTTAGAAAACATGGTATTTCCTGGGTAACGAGAATGTCTTTTTTTTTTTTTAAGAGTTTATTTTTAAATAATCTCTACAACCAACATGGGACTGGAATTTACAACCCTGAGATCACGAGTCACACGCTCTACCAACTGAGCCAGTCAGGCGTCCCTGGAGTGTCTTTTGTTTTAAATAACTCTTGGGTGGGCTTCTGAATTTCTTTAGGATGGGGGCTGGTCACCAGAAAGATGTTTTCATTCCACCCCTCACTCTCTGGGAAGGGGAGAGGGACTGGAGATTGAGTTAACGATCCATCACACCCATGTGAAGATGCCTCCATAAAAAGCTCAAAAGTGGGGTTTGGAGAGCTTCTGGGTTGGTGAACACATCTATGCGTGGGGATGGTGGCCTATCCCAAGTTCATGAGCACATAAGCTCCTGTGCTCGGGACCTTTCCAAACCTCTTTGTATGTAACTGTTCATCTCACTGTTCATCAATATCCTGTATCATATCCTTTATTATTTAATAAAGTGGTAAATGTAGGTGTCTCCCTGACTTCTGTTGAGCTGTTCTAGAAAGTGACTTAACTCAAAGAGGGGTAATGGGAACCTCTACTTTTGTAGCTAACTTGGCCAAAATGGTGGGTAACTTGGGAACCTCCTACTTGCAATCAGAGCTTGAACCCAGGGGCAGTCTCCTGGGACTGAGCCCTTGACCGGTGAAGCCTGCCTAACCCTAATTAGTGTCAGAAACTCTAGTTAGTGAATTGTAGAACACCCAGCCAGTGGTATGAGTGTGAGAGTGTTATGAGAATAAAGGAGACACACAACAGGAGGAAGAGTTTAGTTTTTCCGATACCCTCTCACTCATATCATTTGCAAATGTCACATTCTCAGATGCCTTCCCAAGGAATCACTCCATCTAAAATAGTATCACTTCAGGGTGCCTGACTGGCTCAGTTGGTAGAGCATATGACTAATGATCTCAAGGTCATGGGTTTGAGCCCCACATTCGGTGTAGAGATTACTCAAAAAATAAAATCTTTAAAAAAATAAAGAAAGAAAGAAAATAGTACCATTTCTGTCATCACTCTCTAGCTTCTGCCTCATTTTTTAAATTTTTATTTTATTTTAAAGATTTTATTTATTTATTTGACAGACAGAGATCACAAGTAGGCAGAGAGGCAGGCAGAGGGAGAGAGGAGGAAGCAGGCTCCCTGCTGAGCAGAGAGCCCGATGCGGGGCTCGATCCCAGGACCCTGGGATCATGACCTGAGCCGAAGGCAGAGGCTTTAACCCACTGAGCCCTGCAGGCACCCCTAAATTTTTATTTTAAAGCTATTATTTATTATTTGACAGAGAGAGACACAGCGAGAGAGGGAACACAAGCAGGGGGAGTGGGAGAGGGAGAAGCAGGCTTCCTGCTGAGCAGAGAGCCCAATGTGGGGCTTGATCCCAGGTCTCTGGGATCATGACCTGAGCCAAAGGCAGACACTTAACGATTGAGACACCCAGGCGCCCCTCATTTTTTTTTAATAGCACTTACTTCTACCAGCTATATTACATACTTATTTGTTTACTTGTTTATTGTGTTTCTGCCTTCTAGAATACAAGCTCCATGAGAGCCCGGACTTTGTTCTTTGGTCTATCCTCAGTGTCTAGATTAGTGCCTTTCACAAGGAGTATCTTAACAGATATTTATTTAGTGAAAGATGACTAAAAGAATGGATGTGAAATATTGGCCATTACTATATACTCTACACTGTAGGAACCCTTAGCTGGTAAAATACTTGGAATGGCATTTTATTCAGCACTCTCTGCAAAGCAGAAAGAACCCACCCACCTCACATGGAAGCACACCACGATTTAAACTAAATAAATGAAGTCTCTTTAGAAAAAAAAGTGCTCCTCTATTTTTTGTTCCAATTTCATTCATGCTCCTTAAATCCAGTAAGAATAAGCCCAGACAAACATGCTTAAATAACTTTCTTAAATAATGTCTTCCTTGACTGCACATTTCCCTCCATCTACAGCCGTTTCTCTCATCACTTTCATGACCCTTCTTCAGAGGGTGGCCTTTAGCAACCATTTCCACTTCCTCATTTCCCATTTTCTCAATTCTACTCAGGCTCCCAAAGAACTGCTCCTTATAGAGTCATCAAGGTATCTTCTTGATCATTTCTCTTTTTTAAATATATTTTTAAAGATTTTATTTATTTATTTGTCAGAGAAGGAGACAGCGAGAGAGACAGAGATAGAGAGCACAAGCAGGTGGAGGGGCAGAGGGAGAGGGAGAAGCAGACTCCCTGCTGAACAGGGAGCCTGATGTGGGGCTTGATCCCAAGACCCCCGGATCATGACCTGAGACAAAGGCAGATGCTTAACCAAACTGAGCCACCCAGGTGCCCCAAAAGTACATTTTTAAATTTAATAGTAGAGTTAGGAGTTCCTATTCTGATATTCCCTAACCTTGCCAATTACCGCACCTCTCTAAAATGCACTTCCCATAACTATGAAATAGCAATGATAATAGCGCCTAGTTCTTAGAGAAGTTTTATCAGTTAAATGAGATACTGCATCTTGAACACTTAGCATACTGTTGAGTAAATAATTAATGTTAACATTTTTATTTCTTCAGAATTTCTTTCAGAATAGGCCTAAAGACATCTTTCTTTGGTGAAGAGAGCAGCAGTGCCTTGATACTCGGTCCAGCTGCCACCATACAATAGACAAGGACAGGAAACAAAAAGAATACTCCGTCCTCTAGGGATCGTAGTGAATTCAAAGCAACAGAATGTTATTACCAGACTTGGAACCTGGCCAAGTTACTAATACCAACATAGCGATGTTTGAGGAAAATGCCACCCAGTCTCCTGAAGCCAGACTCAATCCTATCACTGAAGCACCCCACCCACCTCCATTTTATGTAAAATAAAAGAACTTCTGAATCACCGCATCAATTCCACACTGCCTGGGTCCTTCCAGTTTCAGCCTTACCCACCACTTCATGTCCTGGCCCAAATTGTTAATATTCTGTGGCAGACAGTATTTGACAAAAATGGTGTATCTTCCCTTTTGCATGTTCTTCTTACACTGGGACTTTGACACTCTCTCCTGAGAGGTGAGGCTATATTTTCTCCCCTTGAGTCTGGGTGTGTTTATGGTTTTCAGGGGGATGTTATCTGACTGCTAACGCTAGGTCAAAAAGCAATACGCCTGTCTGCTGTTCTGGAATGGTTGCTCTTAAAGTCCAGTCATAGGCTGTGAGAAGTCCCCAGCAGTCTGTGGAAAGGGCCTTATGGAGAAGAACCTAGGTCCCCAGCCCCTACTGACAAGAGAAATCTGAGCTGCGCCTCAACACTTACCTGCCAGCCCCATGGATGAACCATCTTGAAAACCATTCCCACAGCCCCCAGTCAGGCCATCCAAGCTGATGCACAAAGAGCAGAGTTGAAGCTGCCTTGCCAAGCAGTGCCTGAAATGAGAGTCATGAGCAAAACAGATGATGGCTTCCTCTCCAAACAAATATTATTTATAACAGGAGAAAATGAATGTGGATAAAGCCCATTTTTTGCCAATGTCCATACCAAAAATGGTAACTTTTAATAAGTAAAAATTGTATTTCACTCTTCATATTCTTTTAATTCTTCAATTTAGACAGTGTTATCTACTTATTAATCTCTGAAATGCTTATTACTATTATTATTATTATTGTTTACTGAGATCTGAAGACAATTTGCCCAAGCAAGGACTTTGGTCTGCATGGAATTCTTATGCTTCTCTCCTTTTATCAGGTGGGCTTATTGTAAAGTGTAGAATTGAGAACAGCTGCAAGAAACATTTCTGGAACATCTATTAAATATCAGATATTAAGTTGTGTGCTTTATACGTCAACTCGTTTAATCCTGCAACTCTCCTTAAAGTTAACTATTCCCATTTCAGAGGCTTAGAGCAAAATGCTGAAGTTTATAGAGCTGCCTGAATCCAAAATTCATGATCTTTACATAATTTCAGTCTTTACCTATCTGAGGGGAGAATCCAGTGATTTCTTTTTAAAAAGCGGGGGGGAGTGGGGCAGTTAAGAAAAACAAAAATTTTTTTAAGTAAATGCTGCCCCCAACATGGCGCTCAAATTCACAACCCAGAGATCAAGACTGGAATCCAGTGACTTCACAGGAAGCATTCTTGACTCTTGTCTCAAGTTCATGTATTGTGTTAGAATGCGTTTTGCTACAAGTAACAGAAAACCCCAAACAGTGTTCCCATCCAGAAGAATACTTATCGTTAGCAAGAAGTTTAGAAATAGGAGATTCCAGAATTTATATTGTCACACTAATTGGGGCTTGCTACATAATTTGTGAGACCCAATGCAAAATGTTAATGCAAGGTCCCTTCTTAAAAATTTGTCCTAGGGCACCTGGGTGGCTCAGTGGGTTAAAGCCTCTGCCTTCGGCTCAGGTCATGATCCCAGGGTCCTGGGATCGAGCCCCACATCGGGCTCTCTGCTCCGCGGGGAGCCTGCTTCCTCCTCTCTGCCTGCCTCTCTGCCTAGTTGTGATTTCTCTCTGTCAAATAAATTTAAAAAAAAAATTTATCCTAATTTTAGGACAGTTACAGCAGAGTGCTCAACCAAGTGTAAGGCTGCTCTAGGTGCTGAGGCCTGTGTGATTAGTCCTATGAAGCTGAACCTAGTTCTGATGATGTCAGAACTCCGGTTTGCATCAGCAATTTTCTTGTCCTTTCCCATTCGGACATGAGATGCCAAATAGAAGTGAATGGACAGAGAAGGACCCAAAGTGCAAAATCCACTGAGGGTTTAGTTGGCCAGAACTGAGTCATGTGGCTGCCTTCCCTCTTATTCAAGGGAATCTGGGAATATGAGTATCAGGCCAAGGGGAACTGAATTGCCACCATTGACTTAGATCAGTTGAGATCCATTGGCATCCCAAATCAGCGTTCTGTTAGCAAAGATGTGGGTTGGGGTAATTGCCATTGTGCAATTTGTCCTTTAAAAATACCTTTTCGGAGTGTCAGAACATACTAAACTTTTTTATGTCCAATCGTCTAGAGAAATTTGGCACATTTGTCCAATTTGGACACAATCCTAATTTCCTGCCCTTGAATTTTTATTATGCTTTTTTCTGTACTTAAAAGTCACTACACATGTGGGCACCCGGGTGGCTCAGTTGGTTAAACAACTGCCTTCAGCTCGGGTCATGATCCCAGAGTCCTGGGATCGAGTCCCACATCAGGCTCCCAGCTCCATGGGGAGTCTGCTTCTCCCTCTGACCTTCTCCCCTCTCATGCTCCTCTCTCTCTCTTACACACTCTCTCTCTAAAAAAAAAAAATAATAAATTAAAAAAAAAAGTCACTACACATGTAATTTCTTATGTGTCTAAATCTTACTCATACTTAGTCTATTGAAAATGTCATTTCTGAGGGCGCCTGGCTGGCTCAGTTGGTTGAGCATTTGTCTTTGGCCCAGGTCCTGATCCTGGGGTCCTGGGATGGAGGCCCTCATTGGGCTCTCTGCTCAGTGGGGATTCTGCTTCTCCTTCTCCCTCTGCCCTTCTCCTCCACTTGCGCTTGCTCTCTCTCTCTTATAAATAAATAAAATCTGAAAGGAAAAAAAGAAAATGTCATTTCTTCTTCTTCTTTTTTTAATGTCAATTCTATCATGAAAAATTATCTGGTTCCCCCCAAAAGGTGCAATTGTTCTTACACCTGAAGTCTTAAGAACTGTTAACTTTATTAAATTCTAATTAATAGGTATATTTATCTTATAACTTTTTTAAAGATTTATTTATTTTAGAGAGAGAGCATGTGAGCAGGGGGAGGGGCCGAGGGACGGGCTAAGGGAGAGGGAGAGAGAGATTCCTTAGACTCCCCACTGAGCACAGAGCATGGAGCCTAGAGCCCTTCATGGGGCCAGATCCCAGGACCCTGAGATCATGACCTGAGCTGAAATAAAAAATCAGCCACTTAACCATCTGAGCCACCCAGGCATCCCTAACTTATCACTTCTATAGTGACTATTGTTTTGTTAGCCTAGCAATTGGTAAGGCATCTTGCTAATAATAATAATTAATTAATTAATAATAATTAAGGTATGTGACTCAAGTTAGTCTTTCTCTATAATTTTTCAAATTGAATCTAGAAAAAAGAATCCCTTGCCCTATTGGTGACAGAATTAAGAGGCTGTAAATCTAGAATGCTTCAGTCACATCCCTCATGGATCCCTAACCAATACCACATTTAAAGGAAAATTCTAGATTAAAGACCAAATATAAAAGATTACACTATCAATATTTAATTTACAATTTTGAGGGAGATGTAAGATAAAAATAGCCAGGAAGGGGTTTTTAGATATAATTTTATTTTTTTTATTTTTTAAAAAGATTTTATTTATTTATTTTTCCGAGAGAGAAACAGAGAGAGAAAGATCACAAGTAGGCAGAGGCAGAGGGAGAAGCAGGCTCCCCGCCGAGCAAGGAGCCCGATAGGGGACTCGATCCCAGGACGCTAGGATCATGACCCGAGCCGAAGGCAGCCACTTAACCAACTGAGCCACCCAGGTGTCCCTAGATATAATTTTAAAAGTAAAAACCAATAAGGAGAAATATCTATGGGTGTTATTACATAAAATTTAAGGATTTGTGTTTAAGAAAAGGCACCACGGACAAAGTTAATAGGTTAACAGAATAAACACAGATATTTACACAGTCAAAATCTACCAAGAGATTAAGACCCAGAATTTCAATAATACCCTCAAATCAACAAGAAAAAATTCATGACCATGTAGGAAAAAAAAAAGTATCAATAGAAGAATGATATGAACAACCAACTTAAAGAATAAAAAAAACCAAAAAACTTACGCAGAGCATGCATAGGAGAAAATGTTTAAAATCACTAATAATTAGAAATGTAATTTTAAAAAACAATAAAGTATCTTTTTGCACCTATTAGACTGTCAAAAGTTAGAAAGTTACGTAATGTCAAGTATATAAATGTGAAGGGATAGAAAAATACAGGAACCCTCTCCTGCCCTGCAGCTATTGTGGAGCACAATCTGTCATTGCTTAGGCAAATGAAGTCTGTGTCTAGGACCCAACAATTCCACTCCTATATGTATATTCCAAAGAAATTCCCACACAGGTGTATACAGAGACATGTATGAATATATTCACTATAGTATTATTTATGGTAATGGGGAGTCTATAGTCTATAGACTGGATGTCTATAGTGGGGAAAGTAAATAGGTGAAATGTGGTGCAGGTTACACTGTGGAAAATCCTATGGCAGATAGACTCAATGAATTAGAGTATTATTTTCTAGAGCCACCATGATAAATTACCACAGACAGAACGGCTTATTCTCTGACAGTCAGGAGGCAAGAAATCCAAAATAAAGGTATTAGCAGTCTCCAAAGACTCTAAGGAGAAAGGATCCTTCTTTGCCTTTTTCAGCTTCTAGTAGTATTAGGTGTTCCTTGGCTTGTGACATCATAACTCCAATGTCTGCCTCTGTCATTGTTGTCTTCTTCTTCATTTTTTAAAAAGATTTTATTTATTTGAGAGAGAGTGAGAGCAAGAGAGAAAATGAGAGCTTGAGCACACACAGAGGGAGAGGGAGAGAGAGAAGCAGACTCTCCGTTGAGCAGGGAGTCTGATTCAGGGCTCTATCCCAGGACCCTGAGACCATGACCCCAGCCGAAGGCAGACACTTAACCAACTGAACCACCCAGGTGCCCCCTTCATTTTTTTAAAGTAGGCTCCACACCCAGAGTGGAGCCTGATGCACGGCCTGAACTCAAAACGGTGAGATTAAGACCAGAGCTGAGATCATGAGTCATACCCTTAACCAACTGAGCCACCCAGGTGGCCATATGCTTCTTTCTTCTTATGACTGTCTTCTTTCTTTGTCTGTGTCTGTTTTCTTTTTTTTGTAAGTATACAAATTATATTGAATTAAATTCCATCATTAATTGGTTATGACTTCATATTATCTTGATTACATCTGCAAAGACCCTATTTCTAGATTTTATTTATTTATTTATTTATTTGACAGAGAGAGAGATCACAAGTAGGCAGAGAGGCAGGCAGAGAGAGAGGAGGAAGCAGGCTCCCCGCAGAGCAGAGAGCCCGATGCGGGGCTCGATCCCAGGACCCTGAGATCATGACCTGAGCCGAAGGCAGCGGCTTAATCCACTGAGCCACCCAGGCGCCCGACCCTATTTCTAATTAAGGTCACATTCACAGATAGTAGGGATTAGGACTTCAACATATCTTTTCAGGGGACACAATTTGCTCAACAACATCAACAGGAACAATCTTAAAAGAAGAAGAAGAAGAAGAAGAAGAAGAAGAAGAAGAAGAAGAAGAAGAAGAAGAAGAAGAAGAAACAGAATGATATTCTATTCAATAACATTTAGAGAACTTTAAAAATACATAAACCCCCGGGGAACCTGGGTGGCTCAGTGGGTTAGAGCCTCTGCCTTCGGCTCAGTCATGATCCCAGGGTCCTGGGATCGAGCCCCGCATCAGGCTCTCTGCTCAGCAGGGAGCCTGCTTCCTCCTCTCTCTGCCTGCCTCTGCCTATTTGTGGTCTCTGTCTGTCAAATAAATAAATAAAATCATAAAAAAAAATACATAAACCCCCAAAATTTATATATCAAAATTTGTGGGATACAGCTAAAGTATTTCTTAGAAGGAAATATGTAGTTTTAAATGCTTATATTAGAAAAAAAAAGTGTTAAAAATCAAAGGTCTAGGGGTGCCTGGGTAGCTCAGTTGTTAAGCATCTGCCTTCAGCTCAGGTCATGATCTCAGGGTCCTGGGATTGAGCCCCATATCAGGCTTCCTGCTGAGCAGGGAGCTTCTCCCTCTCCCACTCCCCCTGCTTGTGTTCCCTGTCTCTCTCTCTGCCAAATAAATAAATAAAATCTTTTTTTTAAAAAAATCAAATGTCTAATATCCACAATAGGAAGTAGAGGAAAGGAAAAGTAAATTAAAACTAAAGTTAGCAGAAGAGAGGAAATGATGAAGATTTTAAAATGAACAAAATTTAAGAATAAAAAAGAATTATAACAATTAATAAAATCACGAGCTCTTTCTGGGAAAAGATCAATAAAATTGACAAACCTCCAGTTAGACTAATTGAAAAAAAAGAAAACACACAAATTACTAAAATCAGGAAACAAAGGAGACAACACTACAGATGCTACAGACACTAAAAGGATGATTAAAAAATACAATGAACAACTTTATGTCAATAAAATGAAAAAAGCTCCTTGAAAGGCAAGCATACCAGAGCTCACTCAAAAATAGATTTTAAAATAATAAATAAATAAATAAATAGATAGATAGATAAATCACATATTTCTACAGCTCTAAAAGAAATTGAATTTGTAGTAAAAACCTTGCCAAGGGCACCTGGCTGGCTCAGTCAGTAGAGCATGGGACTCTTGATCTCAGGGTTGTGAGTTCAAGCCCCATATTGGGTGCAGAGATTACTTAAAAATAATATATTTTTATAAAGATTTTATTTATTTATTTGACAGACAGAGATCTCAAGTAGTCAGAGAGGCAGGCAGAGAGAGAGGAGGAAGCAGGCTCCCTGCTGAGCGGGGAGCCTGATGCGGGGCTCGATCCCAGGACCCTGGGATCATGACCCAGGCCGAAGGCAGAGGCTTTAACCCACTGAGCCACCCAGGCACCCCTTTAAAAATAATATCTTAAAAAAATTAAACTCAGAAAGGTAATCTATTGAATGGGAGAAAATATTTTCAAAACATATATCTGGTAAGGGATTAATATCCAAAGTATTTTTTAAAATCTCATATGATTCAATAGTAACAAAACAAAACAAAGCAAAATAAAACAAAACCCAAATGTTAAAAAATGGACAGAAGAACTGAATAGACTGTTTTTCCAAAAAAGACATACAGATGGCCAACATTTACATGAAAAGAATGTTTGACATCACCAATCAACAAGGAAATGCATGATGAGATATCACCTCACACCTGTCAGAATGGCTATAATGAAAAAGACAAGAAATAAGTGTTGGTGAGGCTGTGGAGAAAGGGGAACCCTTGTGCTCTGTTAGTGGGAATGAAACTGGTGCAGCCACTATGGAAAACAGTATGGAATGACCTTCAAAAAATTTAAAGTAGAACATCATATGATCCAGCAATTCCACTTATGAGTATACATCCAAGAAGGTGAGTGACACCTACCTGGCTCAGTCCATAGAGCTTATGACACTTGATCTTGGGGTCATAAGTTTGAGCCCTACATTGGGCTCCCTGCTCAGCAGGGAGTCTGCTTCTCCCTCTGCCCATCTCCCTGCTCCTTCTCTCTCTTGCTCACTCTCCCTCTCAAATAAATAAAATCTTTGGAAAAAAGCACAAACTATTAAAAATTAATAACATTTCATCAAAATTAAAAACTATTTTTCTGAGGCACCTGGGTGGTTCAGTTGGTTAAGCATCTGCTTTTAGCTTGGTTCATAATCCTGGGGTTCTGGGATTAAGCCCCGCATCAGCTCCCAGGTGGGCGTGGAGCCTATTTAAGATTCTTTCTTTCTCCCTCTGCCTCTTATTTTCTTATTGAGAAATATTTGAAATATAACATTATAGGGTACCTGTCTGTCTCAGTCAGTAGAGATGTGACTCTTGATCTCAGGGTTGTGAGTTCAAGCCCCACACTGAGTGCAGAGCCTACTTAAACAAAATAAAAAGAAATATAACATTCTGTAAGTTTAAGGTACACAATATGTTGATTTGGCACACTTATATATTGAGATATGATTACCATTGCAGTATTAGCTAATACCTCTGTCATGTCTCATTATTATCATTTCTTTTTTCTGGTGAGAACATTTATGATGGAATCTCATTGCAACTTTAAAGTATATAATACAGGATTGTTAATTATAATTACAATGCTGTGTATTAGATCCCCAAAACTTATTCATCTTCTAACTACAAATCTGTACCCTTTGACCAACATCTCCCTAATTCTATCCCCATCCCCAGAGTCTGGTAACCACCATTCTACTCTCTATTTCTACAGATTCAGATTTTTTAGATTCTACATATAAGTGATATCATGCAGTATTTGCTTTCTCTGTCTGACTTATCTCAGTATAATATCCTCAAAGTCCATTCACATCACCAATGGCAGGATTTCCCTCTTCTTTCATGACTGAATAATATTTGATTGTCTATCTGTCTATCTATCTGTCTACCACATGTTCTTTATCCATTCATCCCTCAAGGGACACATAAGTTGTTAACATATCTTGGCTATTGTGAATAATGTTGCAATAAACATGGAAGTTCAGACCTTTTCAACATTCTGTTTTCATTTCCTTTGGATAGATACCCAGAACTGGCATTTCTAGATTATATGTTAATACAATTTTTATTTTTTTTTTTGAGGAATCACCACACTGTTTTCTATAGTGGCTGTGCCAATTTACATTCCCATCCACAGGCCACAAGAATTCCTTTTCCTCCATATTCTTGCCAAAACTTGTGATTTCTTATCTTCTTTCTTGATAATAGTCATTCTAGCAGGTATAAGGTGATGTCTCATTGAGGTTTTGATTTGCCTTTCTTGATAATTAGTGATGTTCATTTTTTCATGTATCTGCTGGCCATATGTATGTCTTCTTTGGAAAAAGATCTGTTCATTTCCTCTGCTCATTTTCTTTCTTCCTTCCTTTCTCTCTCTCTCTCTCTCTCTTTCTCTCAGTGGCAGGGGACAGGAGCTTGGAAGGGCGGAGACAGAAGGAGAGGTAGAAGCAGACTCCCCGCTGAGCCGGGAGCCAGACATGGGGTTCAATCCCAGGACCCTGAGATCATGACCAGAGAGAGCCCAAGGCAAACACTTAACCGACTGAGCCAGCCAGGTACCCCTCCTCTGCTCATTTTCTAAGTGAATTTTTTTCTACTGAGTTGTATAAATTCGTTATAATTTTGGATATTAATCCCTTATCAGATATATAATGGGCAAATATTTTCTCCCATTCTATAGGTTGCATTTTCACTTTGTTTCTTTTGCTGTTCAGAAGATTTTTAAGTTTGTTATAGTCCCATTTGTCCTATTTTTGCTTTCATTGCTTGTGTTTTTGGAAGTTGATTCTTTTAAATGAAACATAACTAAGACATTAAAGGGACAATTTATGAGGACTCTTTAAGATTCTGGACTGAGAGATAAAAATAGTTACATTAAGTCATCTATCCCAACCCCCCCCATGCCCACCCCCCACAACAGCCATTTATGGGTCACCTGCTCTGTGCCTAGCACCATACAAGTTTCCTATCAGGAATTCACAGTTTTAAGGAGAATACACACAAGTAAACAGATAAATTATAGTAACAACACAATGAAAGCCTTATATAGATAAGAAATTTGTCAACAAGAAGGACTGAAATGATACCAGGCAGAGAGCCCAGATTCTTGCAGAAGATTTCTTTCAGAACTTAAACAATGGTGCCTGTTTTTATTTCTGCCATTGATATGCAAATTATTTCCTCCCAGACTTTCATTAGCTTAAGAACAATTGCACACAAACCAACTTCTGATTTTACTTGGCAACAAAGGAAACTGATATTTCGTGAACAACTAAAATCTACAGGAATTCCCATGTTACATTGAAAGCAATAATCTCAACCTAATTTACCTAATGCTTTACCAGAACAGATATAGCAAAATACGTTGCAGTTCTATGCCCACCGTTTGGTAGTATTATTAACGAGTTGTGTAAAGGACCAAACTGTAGTCATTCAGAGGGCAATGGAAGCAAGCTGCCTAAATAATCCAGCACTACATATCTATTAGTGGCAGAATAAATAAATAATGAACACCTCCTAATACATATGTAATAGATGCATTCAGCCATAGATTTAAATGTAAGAAATTGCTAATATTCAACCATTTTGGACCTGTAAAAATGTCCATTTCTTATGGTTCTAATAAGTCAAGCAAAAGAAGAAATTCATCAGAAATAGGGAAGAAAGATGGGCTAGATCTAATTTGCAGAAGTCCTTCAACCTGCCTTCTAGGATTCATTTATATATATCATACTATTGAGCACCTACTATGTGCTAGCCTACCATAGTTTGGTCAGTAACACATAGCGTCAAAGAAAACAGTGTCATGGCTCAGCTATGGAATGATACAGGGACAAGAAGCACCAGTCCTCCCATAACTTTTCTGAATTGCTTTTGTTACATCATGAAATGCCAGTGTTGGAAAGGGACTTTGGAGGACATTTAGTCTGAGACAGTAAACACAGAACAAGAGACAATTTCTCAGGATACAGATTTTTCGGTAATAAGTGAGGTAATAAAGTTACTCTTGATCACTGACCCTCTAAAACAATGAAACCAAAGGGCAATACTTTTTGACTATAAAAAAACCTTCTCTCAGAGGAGCAATAATTGAGTTAATGGATACAGAACCAGATTTATTCTCTGTAGAAGCTATAAAAATGCAGTAAAAATAATTGCTTTACATTTGTAGAGAGCCCTATAGCTTATAAAGCTCTTTTCAGTAGCAATAATTATGTTGTACATTTGTAAGGAGACTTACAGTTTACAAAGCTCTTTCACTCACAAGATTTTATTTGATGTTTCCCAAAATCATATGAAGTGCATAAGCAGGTATTATCTCCATTGTAAAAGCATTTCATTTGAACATAATTATGTCTGTCTTAAAGAAAAGTTGCAGTAGCACAAAGAATTTGCATATACCCTACTCGGATTTTCCAACTGTTGACATTTAACCACATTTGTTCGTTTGGCTTTTTCCTGGCCTGTTTGGAAGTTGTGGTCCTTTACCTCTAGATGTTTCAATGTGTATTTTCTAGAAACAAGCATACTCTTTTTACATTACCACCATGTAACTTTCAAAATCAGGAAATTCACATCAGTATAATTCTATTACCTAGTTTACAGACATTATTCAAATTTTGACAATTGTTCCCATACCGCCATTTATAGAAAAAGAAAATTTGAAATCACAGATTTCATTCAGTTTTCATTGTCTCCTTAGCCTTCAAGTCCTCAGTTTTTCTTCTCTTTCATGACCCTGGCATTTTTAGGCATATAGTCTATTTATTTTGTACAATATTCCTCCATCTGAGTTTTTCAGTTTCATTTCCATTATTTTAGGTGAGGAAAATAAGACTCACAGTTAGACAATAAATGGAGACTTCAATATAATTGAATTCAATATAATTTTGACTTCAATATAATATCCTATACCTCCAAAATAATAACTTAATTCACTTATATGTATATATAACTCATTTTTGCATTTATTATAATAATCTGTCAAGACAGATGGTCAAACACCAGCTGCTTGAGTATTTGCCATTTAAACTGAACCTTTGAATGCGGAGTGGGTTTCAAGGCAGAGAGGGCAAGCCTTCACAGTCCTACTCTAATTTCATTAGGACAGAACCACTGCATTTTCTCTGTTGTTATACAGATCTACAATTTCATTTTTTCAAGAAGGATACTTTTCCTAAGATTTTGAAAAATATTAAATGAGATGACCCTTAAGTTTATTTCAAGTAAATAGAAGAATGAAGTAAATAGAAGTATGAATAGAAGAATGGAAGAATAGGTAAGAGAAGCAGAGGTAGAGACCTATACAAGCAAGAGGAAGAAAAAGAAAAAAAAAACCCGAATTACTAAAATCCCTTTAGAAAAAGCAATTTCTAAAAATTCAGCAAACTTCAAAATAATATTCCTAGGATATTGCATTAAGTACAGTGTCTACAGCCTAAGTTCTGATATCAGTTCAGACAGATACTAAATCCCAGTTCACATGCCGCTTCCTCCATGAAGTCTTCCTGCTGACTCTTTAGAAGTAACATCTTCATTCTTCTCAAATTCCATTATCTGGACTTCTTATCATATACCATTTTTAGACTCTGTTGTAGTTATTTCTTTTTTTTTTTGTCTTTAAGATTTTATTTATTTATTTGACAGAGAGAGAGAGAGTGAGAGAGAGAGAGAGCGCGCACAAGTAGGGGGAATGGCAGGCAGAGGGAGAAGCAGATTCCTTACTGAACAGGGACCCCAGTGAGGGACTCAATCCCAGGACCCTGGGATGACGACCTGAGCAGGAGGCAGACACTTAACTGAGTGAGCCATCCAGGCACCCCTGTGTTGTAGTTATTTCTGTATGTCTTATTTCTCTACTACATTGTAAGTTCCTTAAGAGTGGGTACTGTCTTTCATTCTCTTTGTATTTTCTATAGTTCCTTGCACGGTATTTTGCACATAATAAATGTTCAATAAATTTATATTTCTGTATGTCTTATTTCTCTACTACATTGTAAGTTCCTTAAGAGTGGGTACTGTCTTTCATTCTCTTTGTATTCTCTATAGTTCCTTGCATGGTATTTTGCACATAATAAATGTTCAATAAATACTTGTTGCATGAATGCAATATAACCAGTCCCTTCATTATTTGAGAAAATAAAATGAAAATACTGTCATATAAAAGAGGCATTCGGGGCACCTGGGTTAAAGCCTCTGCCTTTGGCTCAGGTCATGATCTTGGGGTCCTGGGATGGAGCCCCACATCGGGCTCTCTGCTCAGTTGGGAGCCTGCTTCCCCCTCTCTCTGCCTGCCTCTCTGCCTACTGTGATCTCTGTCAAATAATAAATAAAATCCTTAAAAAAATAAAAAATAAATAAAAGAGGCATTCAATTTGTTCTTTGTGGTCCCAAAGGATGAATCAAGAGGTCAGAAATTTGATATAGAAACACTTTCTTCCAATTAGAGTTGTCCAAAAATAGATTTGCTGACTTAGTGTGACATGAGGTTTCTTATCTTGCAGAGTTTCTACCAGCAGAAATAGGATGATTATCGAAGGCACATGGAGTGTAATCTTACTCAGCTCTGAAAGTCTCTTGGTGGCCAGAGCATTAACGCTGAAGCCAGACCACCCAAGTTCAAAGTTGGGCTGAGTCACTTACTACATGGGTGGTTTTTGGTAAACCACTAAATTTCTGTGACCTAGTTTCGGTGTCTATAAAATGGGGATAATTTCTCTGAGTCCAAGACACTATTGTTTTAACATTTAACATTTCTGAAATCAGGGTGCTTATTAGAATTACTGTCACCCCGGGGCACCTGGGTGGCTCAGTGGGTTGAGCCTCTGCCTTCGGCTCAGGTCATGATCTCAGGGTCCTGGGATCCAGTCCCGCATCGGGCTCTCTGCTCAGCGAGGAGCCTGCTTCCCTCTCTCTCTCTGCCTGCCTCTCTGCCTACTTGTGATCTCTCTCTGTCAAATAAATAAAATCTTTAAAAAAAAAAAAGAATTACTGTCACCCAGATGGCAGTTGTGGCTTAATTGTCAGTTCATATTGTTCATACTTGAAATGAGCTATATGCAATCTTAGTACACCACATGCATTTAAAAATAGCTTTCAAAAAATTACAGTATAGGGACGCCTGGGTGGCTCAGTCAGTTAAGCATCAGACTCTTGATTTTGGTCCAAGTCCTGGTCTCAAGGTCATGAGATTGAGCCCTGCGATTGGCTCTGTGCTGAGCGTGGAGCCCGCTTGGGATTCTCTCTCTTCTCCCTCAGCCCCCTCAAACCCCGTCCCACTTGCGCATGCTCTTTCTCTCTCTAAAAAGAAAAGAAAAGGAAAAAAAAAAGACAGTATAAACTGACATTGAAACTAAACATTTTTGTGTATGCAAAAAGGCAAGGAAACAGCAATAAGGTGTTAATTTCAGATTAGTGAACAGGTATATATCATTAATTGGAAGTTTTTTCTTTTCTTTCTTAATGGTAAATAAAATAATGGTGAGTCTTAAACTTGACAACGTCTTAGATCCAGCAAATCTGGTATCTCATTGGTTATCTCATGAAGTCTTTATAAAGATTGTAAGATTAAACATGTTAAATCACATAAACTGCTTAGAACAGGGCCTGGCACAAAGCACCATGTAAGTTCTCTTGTTATTATATTCTTATGTAATGAAATAGTCATGAGTTGCCCTCTCTAATCCAGTTTCTGAGGGAGTGGCATAAACAGTAAAGTCATGGGGACTGCAACAGGAAAACTAGGGGTTTCTCCAAGGTGAGAACATAGTCTTGGAAACTAGGAATTAATGCCATCAAAGTAGAGGAAAGCCTCTGATAATACAGTAAGTTCTTGGCGAGCCAGACTCTTTAAACTTTTCTCAGTAAGAAGGAATGCAAATGAAGACTCCAAACGAAGACGAGGTTGTGTTGGTAGCACTGGCCTTCCTTCTCTTTCATGCCCAACAGGCTCTAAGCTGACCCACGTTTCCATTCTGCCACTTCACAGTCTGCCAGGCGGTCCACCATTTTGAAGATAAATCCCTTATAAAAGGCTAACTTCATCGTTTTTAAAGATTAATTAATTTATTTTAGAGAGAGACTGCAAGCAAGGAGGAAGGGCAGAGGGAGAGGGAGAGAGAGAATCTCAAGCAGCCTCCCCGCTGTGCTGGGAGCCCCACCTGGGGCTTGGTCCCACCACCCTGAGATCGTGACCTGAGCCGAAATCAAGAGTCGGGGCTTAACCCACTGAGCCATCCGGGCGCCCCTAGACTCACTTCATTTTCAACACTTACTGATACTACAGTGACAGGAAGAGCGAGTCCTGCATCTCCAAATTTCCTTGCCTGCCACTGCCTCAAGTCTCGTGAAAATAGTTTCTCCCCCAGAGATTAGTAGGGAAAAGGTACTTTGCACTGAGGTAGGGTAGTTCTGATCCCAGCTAGTTCCAGGTCAGAAATGGATCGTTTGGATTTTGACCCCAAGGTAGGCTTTGTGGAATGAAAATGATTGAAAGAATGCCAGATGGAGATTTCCACACGACAACTGATGGCATGAGGGCTCAAAGCCTCTTCTTGTTAAGGAACAGGCAGGAAAATGTACAGGAAATGAAGGGTTAATTCACGTCCTGCAGCCGGCTGAGACCCACACCCCTTGTTAAATCCTTCCCAGGGTCCCAGCTGCTGCTTGTCAACAAACAGAAGTCAGCCGGTTGCTGCTATTACTCCGGGTTAGGTTCACCTCTGCATCCCTTCCATAGGGTAGGGCCATGCAAGGCTGAAGGGCGGGGGGAGCAGGGGAAGGATTTGTGGGACTAGAGACATTCTTCCTTCTCTCTTACTCCAGGATACCCGTGGGCTCCAGAAATGAAGGATCCGTGAGCTCTGAAAATATATTAGATTGCTGTTTAGCCTGTTTCACATCCCTCCTTTCAGTTCTCTTTACACCGCGGTGACAACTCAGGTAGGAAAGACAGATTTCTAGTATGCCTGGTTTAAGTGTGTGCAGAGTCGCAGAAACCGTCAGCGGTACGGGGAGGAGAGCGGACCGCAGAGCTCCCAGCGGGGTGCTCTAAGGTTACAGAAGTAACGTCCTTGTTACCAGGTATGAGTCAACCCCTCCTGTCTCTACCTCAAAGAATTATGCTTGGGGGAGGGGCTTAAAAGATAAAAAGAATTATGCTCAGGATAAAGTAGAATTTTTTAAAATCCCAGGGGCTCCTGGGTGGCTCAGTCAGTTAAGTATCTGACTTCGGCTCAGGGCATGATCACAGGGTCCTGGGATCGAGCCTCTGCCGGGTATCCAGCTCCCTGCTCAGAGGCGAGCATGGTTTTCCGGCTCCCTCTGCTTGCCACTCCCCCTGCTTGGGCTCTCTGTGTCAAATAAATGAATAAAATAAAAGAAAATAAATATAAAAAAATAAAATCCTGGAGCATGTTGGAAGGAGCTTGTTTGATAAACACCAGATGTATTGATTCATTAGTTAATTAATTAATTAAAAGTAGGCTCTGTGGCCAATGTGGGGCTTAAACTTGGGACCCTGAAATCAAGGGTTGCATCCTCTGTGGACTGAGCCAGCCAGGGCCCCAACGGCAGGGGTTTTAATATGAATAACTTGGTTGTGGTGAGGCGAGTTGAGGAAGTATCAGAATGCCAATCGGCCGCGCAATTGTGTAGCTGGGGTGAGAGGCATAGACCAAGAGAAACAAAGAATGCCTCGGCCGCCATTTAGGCAACACTTTATTTCTGTTTGCTGGGGCTGGGGGAAACAAATGTGTACCTTTATATATTAAAAAAAAAAAGATAAAATCACTTATATTCCCATTGCCTAGAAAAATCTGTTGTTTCTTTTGGTCTTTTTAAGAAAATGAATACATCTACAATATATATGGTCCAAAATTAGTATCACATTGCATTTACAGTATTTTAAAACTTTTTATTTGGAAATAATTCCAAACTTACAGAAAGTTGCAAAAGTAAAAAGATCACATAGAATACCTGTCCACCCTTTACACAGATATGGTTTCTTGTTAACATTTTACCCCATCTGCCTTGTCATTTTGTTTTCTTTGTCATCTGTCTGTATCTATCATCTATATCGATAAAAAGTATAAAGGTGAGTTACTTACATCATGGCTCTATCACCCCTGAATACTTCTGTGTGTATTTCCCAAGACTAAGGGTTTTTCTCCTCCATAACCACAGTTGTCAGCTTTATAAATTTATAAATTTACATTGATTTAAGAATTTCATCTAATCATCTAGTTTCATCCATAGTCCAATGTTATTGACTGAGCCAAAAATGTCCTTTCTAACATTTCCCCCATCCAGCATGGTCTAGGGTCAGGCATTACACATGGTTGTCAAATCTCTTTAGCCTCCTTTTTCTGGAACATTTTCATAGCCTTTATCTTTTCTGACATTTACGTTTTGAAGAATGCAGTGCCTCATGCCCCAGCCCCTAACAGATACACTTTTTTTTTAACAGTAAACTGTTTTATTTAAGAATAAGGCAACTTATATATATTCATGATGCTCTTTCATCTATAGTAAAATTTTAATTAAGAGTTTTTATATTTTTTCACTTTTTTTTAAAATTTTATTTTTTTATTTACAGCATAACAGTGTTCATTGTTTTGGCATCACACCCAGTGCTCCATGCAGTACGTGCCCTCCCTATTACCCACCACCTGGTTCCTCAACCACCCACCCCCCCCCCCCATACACTTTTTCTTGTAATTGAACTCTCTTTATTTTCTCTGATGTTGCTTTGTGATTAGATCGAGGTCACACATTCTCTCTGGAACACCACACAGGTGATGCTGTGTCTTTCTCAGGATGTCACATTTGGAGATAATGGCTAGCTACCCTTCCTTGATAATGTTAATTTTGATCACCTACTCAAGGTTTGCCCAATTTCTCCACTATACTCTTACTGTTTTTTCCCCTCCTTTGCAACTTATTAGTTTTGGGGAGACAATTTCGGATCATGCAAATAGTCTACTCCTCATGAAAATTTCCTCTTAAATTTAGTACCCATTGATGATGCTTGCCTGCTGATGATGCTTGATGGTTGCCAAATGATCATTTTCCAAGTCTGGCATTTCCTCGACATCTGTCGGTTAGCCTTTGTCATTCTGCTAAAACATGAGACCTCCCTTTTATTATTGTTTTTTAATTCAGAAGGACTCATTAATTATTCTCAGTTCAATTTTTCCACTTGTTAGAAAAGCCAGGTTATCTTATCACCATTTTTCTCCCTGTACGCATTCCATCTGGGGCTTGTCATTCTTCTCTCCACTGTACCAATTGGCCTCTGGCCTGCTGCACAGCTGCTGTCCAGAGATTTTTACTTCTTACATCTCAGAAATTTCATGGCCTTTTTTCTGTGTTGGATCCTGTTTCCTAAATCCTGTGCTTTCATCCTTCCTCGTTTTATTTTTGTTTTTAAAGTAGGTTCCATCCCAATGCAGAGCTTGAACTCATGACCCAAAGATCAAAACCTGAGCTGAGACCAACAGCCAGAAGCTCAACTGCCTGAGCCACTCAGGCGTCCCCTCTTCCTAAGTTTTGCTTTACATTTTGACACATTCTTAACCCTTTTTTTTTTTTTAAGATTTTATTTATTTATTTCACAGAGAGAGACACAGCAAGAGAAAGAACACAAGCAGGGGGAGTGGGAGAGGGAGAAGCAGGCTTCCCACTGAGCAGGGAGCCTGATGCAGGGCTGGATCCCAGGACCCTAGGATCATTACCTGAGCCAAAGGCAGACACTTAACCAACTGACCCACCCAGGCGCCCCACATTCTTACCTTTTTAAAAAAGGTGGGCAACCAGTGAATTTTTTTTCTGAGAACATGTCTGTCTAAAAATATCTTTACTTTTACTCTCACTTTATTGATAGTTTGGATATTGAATTCTGGGCTGGAAATTATTTTCCCTCAGAATTTTGACGGCATCTCTCTAGTGTCATTTAGCTTCTATTGCTGTGCAAGGGAAGCCCAAGGCCATTCTGATTCCTGATCCTTTTGATGTAACTGAATACTTTGTATATAATACTACTTTTTTGGTATTCATTTTGGTTATTTTCATTTAAGAGATTTCCTCCATCTATAATGATCTAAAATTTCTCAGCATAGCTTCTTTTTAATTAATCATGCAGAGCTCTACTGTGGGTTCCTTCAATATGAAGATCTATAGACACATAGACATCTTTTCAGTTCTGAAAACTTCTTTTGTGTTTTTTCTTTTTAATTTCTTCCTCGTGTTTTGTTATTCTCTTTTTCCAGAAAGCTATTTGTCAGATACTGGATTTCCTTGACTGACACTTTAATTTTCTTATTATTTCTCTTTTATTACCCATTGTTTGGATCAACTGTCTGGGAGATTTCCTTGACTTTCTCTTCCAAACCTATCAGTGAGATATTTACGTTAGCTATCGTATTTTTAATTTCTAAAAGCTTTTTTAAAATGTTTTTTTCTTAGAACACACTATTCTATTCATGAATAGACTATAATATCTTGCTATCTGAGAAAATTATTTGTTTTCTTTTTTTTAAGATTTTATTTATTTATTCATTTGTCAGAAAGAAAGAGAGAGAGAGCGCGCACGGGAGAGCACACAAGCAGGCAGAAAGGCAGAGAGAGAAGCAGGCTCCCTGCTGAGCAAGGAGCCCGCCTGGGATCATGACCCAAGCTGAAGGCAGGGGCTTAACCCACGGAGTCACCCAGGCATCCCATTGTTTTCTTGGGAAAAAAAAAAATGTTTTTCCATTCGCCTTGTCTCTTGGTTTTTACTTTTTCATTTTTTAAAAATTTTATGTCAAAGATATTCCTTGGTTTCTTTTTTGCCCTCACTCTTAAGAATGGGGCGCCTGGGTGGCTCAGTGAATTGAGCCGCTGCCTTCGGCTCGGGCCCTGGTCTCAGGGTCCTGGGATCGAGCCCCACATCGGGCTCTCTGCTCCGCGGGGAGCCTGCTTCCTCCTCTCTCTCTGCCTACTTGTGATCTCTCTCTGTGTCAAATAAATAAATAAAATCTTTAAAAAAAATGAACTATTAATCAGTTCATTGGAGACCTTGACGGTATGGAAGCTCTTAGATTTACTTTATTGTAGAGAAGTTTTTAAAGACTTATTCTAATTAAAAAAAAAATGTTTAGCGGCACCTGGAAGGCTCAGTCATTAAGCATCTGCCTTTGGCTCAGGTTCTGATCTCAGGGTCCTGGGATTGAGCCCCGTGTCTGTTCCCTGCTCAGCGGGAAGCCTGCTTTTCCTTCTCCTCCTGCTGTTCCCCTTACTGTCCTCTCTCTCTCTCTTTCTCTGTCAAATAAATAAATAAAATCTTTAAAAAAATAAAAACTGTTTAATTGTGGTAAAATACACATAAAATTTACCAGCTTAACCATTTTTAAGTGTATAGCTCAGTAGTATTAATATATTCACATTGTTGTGCAACCAATCTCTAGAACTCTTTTCCTCTTGCAAAACTGAAATTCAATGTCCATTAAATAACATTTATTTCCTCCATTCCTCCATTTCCTGTTTCCCCTAGCCCCTGATAATACTCTTAATACTTTCCATCTTTATGAATTTGACTACTTTAGGTATCTCCCATAAGCAGAATTGTACAGTGTTTGTTTTTTTGTTACAGGCTTAATTCACTTAGCATAATGTCCTTTAATTTCATCATGTTGTACCAGGTCTCAGAATTTACTTCCTTTTTAAGGCTGAATCATATTCCATTGTATGTATTTACCACATTTTGCTTATCCACTTATATGTTAATGGACATTGGGGTGCTTTCTCTTTTTGGTTCTCATGCATAGTGTTGCTATGAACACGGGTGTATAAATATCTCTTTAAGGGGCTCCTGGGTGGCTCAGTCGTTAAGCGTCTGCCTTAGGCTAAGGTCATGATCGAAGCTGCACAGACGGCTCCCTGCTCAGTGGGAAGCCTGCTTCTCCTTCTCCTACTCCCCTGCTTGTGTTCCTGCCCTCGCTTGCTCTATCAAATAAATAAATGAAATCTTAAAAAATATCTCTCTTTAAGATTATGCTTTCAATTCTTTTGAGTATATACCTGGAAGGAGAATTGCTGGGTCAAATAGTAATTCCATTTTTAATTTTTTGAAGAACCATTATGTGGTTTTCCATAGTGTTTGCCCCATTTTACATTCCTACCAATATGGCTCAAAGGTTCCAATTTTTCTACATCCTTGTCAAGACTCTAAAATTACTATTAGCCATCCTAATGGGTGTAGGCAAGCTGTTTTATGTGTATAATTTTGGACCCTGATTTTTCCACAGAAAAAGATCTTGGACAATTTTTGCATGTCAATGGACATTTAAACATGATTTTTTTTTTTTTTAAGATTTTATTTATTTATTTGACAGAGAGAGATACAAGTAGGCAGAGAGGCAGGCAGAGAGAGTGAGAGGGAAGCAGGCTCCCTGCTGAGCAGAGAGCCCGATGCGGGACTCGATCCCAGGACCCTGAGATCATGACCTGAGCCGAAGGCAGCGGCTTAAACCACTGAGCCACCCAGGCGCCCTAAACATGATTTTTAATGGCTGTAGTATTATTATTTTTTAAGGATTTTATTTACTTATTTGAGAGAGAGAGAGAGAACATGAGTAGGATAGGGGTGAAGGGGCAGAGAGAGAGAGGCAGAGGAAAAAGGAGAAGCAGTCTACTTACTAAGCAGGGAGCCTGATGTGGGGCTTCATCCCAGGACCCAGGGATCATGATCTGAGCTGAAAGCAAGAACTTAACTAGCTGAGCCACCCAGGTGGCCCTCATGGCTGTATTATTTAACAGATCCCATAATGTGGTATTTTAATTTGTTTCCAGTACTTTTTAGGGTAGAAATTTTGTGTACATCCCTGATATTTTCTTTGGTTGATAAGGTCCTAGAGGTTGAATTCCTGGGTTAGAATATATATATATATATATATTTTTTAAGATTTTACTTATTTCTTTGAGAGAGAGAGAGAGAGAGAGAGAACAAGCCAAGGGAAGAGGTGGAGGGAGAGGGAAAAGAAGGCTCCCTGCTGAGTGCTGAGTGGAGAGTTGGATGTGGGACTTAATCCCAGGGATCTGGGATCATGACCTGAGTAGAAGACAGACTATCAACAAACTGAGTCACTCAGGCATCCCTGAAGCGTATGTAATTTTAATATATATTGTCAGATTTCTTTCCTAAAAGTTGCAGTGTAAGAGTATATACTAAGTATTATACTATACTAAGTATTATCAGACAATATTAATTAATTATTTTAAAGTAAGCTCTTCACCAACATGGGACTTTAACTTATGACCCCGAGATCAAGAGCCCCATGCTTCACCAACTGAGCCAGTCAGGCATCCTTCAGACAACATTATTTTAATGTATGATCATAAATACAAGGTCAGCAAGAATATACATAACGGACAACAATGGTTAACTCTGAGAATAGGACTGGTTCTGATGTATGAGTGGTCAAATAAAATGTTTTTACTTTTATTGTTTGTATTTTTCAATAAGAATGTGATCATGTAATATTTATATAAAATATTTTACTTTCCTAAATTAACACAGAAGTGAGTGAAATGATACACTTATTTTAATATACGTGTTTTTAACTTTTATTAAAATTAAAACTTTTTTCATATTTATTGTGTTATCCTTTTGTGAAATATCTACTCATACCATTGGTCTGTTATTCTTGTGAGAACTTTTTATACACAAGCTTTCTTTACCACTCATGATATTCCCCCTTTTTCATGTTTACTTCTAAAATTTATTTTCAACTTCCAGAAGTTTAAAGTTTTATGTAGATAGTTATTTTGTCCCTCTTTTACTTTACGATTTATGTCTCATTTTTATACTTAGAAAGTCCTCCATTCTGAGGGATATTCATCTGTGTATCTTTTATTTTGTTTTATGTATATCTTTGTTTACCATTTCACTCTTGAATTCAACTGTAATTTATTTTAGTGCATGTTTTGATAAGGACTCTAACCCAAACGGTTAACTAATCGTCCCAACGCCATTTTAAAAGTAAACCATTCCATTCTTGGTTGATTTGAAATGCTACCTTTACCAAATAAATTGTTCATGCTTTGGATCTGATTTAGGCTTTTTACTCAGCTTCCGATGGTGTTACTGGGAAGAGTGAGTAGTCATTCAGGAAATGACTTGTTCTGGAGTATTGCTGCTCAGATAATGAACGGTCTGGTTAAAGGGGTGTATTTAAACAGCCAATTTGGAAACGTAAGAGAATGATTTTGTTGGAGTTCTTAAGTACTTAAGAGGGGTTGTGATGACTAAACATTTTAATCTTGTTCTTGAACACTACTAATAGGGGGTGCAGTCATCACCCAGTTGCAAGGCACAGTTCCAAGGGCCATTCTAAAGAACTCCCTTCCTACATGCTGCCACACTCATTTCCCTCCGGTCCCAGCTAATTTAAGAAGCCATGGGGGGGGGTGTGCGCGCGCACGTGTGCGCTTGGCGCGCAGCAGTAGCGAGAGAGGAAGAGGGCTTAATGAGCAAATGTGTCCACACTACTTCGGTTTGCTGAGCCTGCCTGGGGTGGAATCTGTAAAGGGCTGTGATGACCATTCTAAAGAAGACTTAGAATCATGTTTTTCTTTTCCTGCAGTATCCCTTGCGTGCACGGACACGTCCGAGAAGTTCCTACCCGCCCCGTCGCTTCATTCTATGTGGGGATTGGGTTTTTGAGATCTCTCAGTAAGGCGCCGAAATGCTCCCCTTTAGCTCGCCGAGTCCGCCAGGGGGCAGCAGAGACCTGGCCGGCTGCAGAAGTAAAGTGAGTTTGAGCGAGATGGAGGCAGTAGGAGTGACTCGGAGAAATTGGCCTTGGCACGTCGTAGTCAGCGTAACGCTCCCAGGTTGCTTTACGGCTTTCGGCAGATTGCCTTGCGGCTCTTCTCCTTTTGACTTAATTTTTAGCTCCTCCTCCTGTCCTTCCCGCCCGCCCCGGTCTCGCACTTGATTTGGACCTTCTTCCCAGAGTTCTCTTGCAGTTCTTTCCCAGTCTCCTCTGCGCGGCTCTACCTAAACTCCCTTCCCCTTGCATTTAACCTAGACCGAGCTCCCTGCGTGCACCGCGCGCCCTGCCCGAGGCGTGTAAGTGGAGGGAGGGCGGGAGGACGGGAGGACGGCCCAATTGGGGTGGTTCCGGCCCGAGGTTGTGGAGCATGGGCAGCGCGGATTCTGAGTAGATGGATTGGGAAGGCGGTTGAGGTCGTCCCGAGGGCTCCAGCAGCGTGGTCCCGAGTCCGGGGCCTGTACTAGTTAGAACAGTAGGAGTTCAGGGTCAGGGCTTACTGAGAGTTGGTTAGGAGGGACAGGGGTACAGGAGACTTGGACCAACACAGGAGACCCCACGATGGGGTGCAGGCGGTGTATTGTTAATTGTGGCTGTCCCGTGCACGGGCGTGAGACCTCCCAAATGCTTCCTTTTGACAGGAGTGAAGGGGGCTGAAGTTTGTGTCCGTAGCTAGGCGGAGTCGAGAGGAGTGGCCGCAGTTGGGAAGGAATTACTCATCTAAAGGAATCTGACATTGGTGTTTAGCAGCATAGTTAGCCTTCTTAGGGTTTTTTTTTTTTAATTGAGATGCAATTCATATACGATTAAATTCATCCATTTAAACAGTTCCGTGCATTTAGTATATTCACAGGGTTGTGCAACCACCACCATTATCTAGTCCCATAACATTTTTATCACCCTGAAAAGAAACCCACAACTCGTTAGCAGGCACTTCTCATTTGCCCCCATCCCCACCCCGCTAATCTGCTTTTTGCCTCTGAATTTGCCAATTCTAGATATTTCGCATAAGTGGAATCCTACAGTTTTTGTGTGTTGGGCATATTTTCGCCAAGTGTAACGTTTTCAAGGTTCATGCATATTATAGCATTGTCAATACTTCACTCCTTTTTATGCCTGAATAATAGTAATAATCCCTTGTAGGGATATACCACATTTTGTTCTGCATTAATTGATGAACATTTGGGTTGTTTCTACTTTCGGCTTCCTGGACCTATTAAGGTCTATTCCTCCACAGAACTCACAGTCTGAGGCACGTTTTTAAATGTAATTCTCCTAAGCCAGACTTTAACTCTGGGACTGGCTCAGGTATTTTAGTGGCTTCAGGTCTGGTATCTTTTAGTTATAGTTGTCTTTTAAAGTCCTCTCTTAAACCGCTAATTGTAGTGGTAACTAGCAGAGAAATATTTGTGTTGCTGCATGATGTCTGCCATGACCTTGTGATACAAACTGGGTGTAGGTGGATGAGTGAATGAAAAATGTAGCTGATAGAACTGTGGGAGAGCGGTTTTATCTCAAAACCAAACAAAAAACCCTGTAGTTGATCCTCATTATTCATAGGCTCTTTTTTTTTTTATTTAAAGATTTTATTTATTTATTTGACAGAGATCACAAGTAGGCAGAGAGGCAGGCAGAGACAGAGGGGGAAGCAGGCTCCCCACTGAGCAGAGAGCCCGATGTGGGGCTCCATCCCAGGACCCTGAGATCATGACCTGAGCTGAAGGTAGAGGCTTAACCCACTGAGCCGCCCAGGTGCCCCTATTCATACTCTTTATTTGGGACTGTACCTACCCATAAATTTTTGTAACCCCTAAATCAACACTCATCTTGCTTTGAGATATATTTAGTGTCACATTTTTCTCATTTTTGTACTTTTTGTTAGTGATTTCGCAGTTTGGAATGGCTTCCAAGCATGTGGCCGAAGTGCTGTCTAGCATTACAAGTGCAAGAAGGCTGTGATGTCTCTTACAGAGAAAAGAAAGCTTCTTTTAGATAAGCGTTGTTCAGGTATGAGTTACATGCTTCTGGCTGTGAGGTCAGTATTAGTGAGTTAATATATATTGAGTGAGGTATCTTTCAGTAGAAACACACATAAAACAAGATTCTGTATTGACTAGTTTAAGAAAATGTGACCAGAGGCTCACAAGGACCTAACCCTGTGTTTCTCCTTGGAGAAAATGGTTCAGTATTTGATAATTCAGTGTTCATGATGACTTCATAGAACTACCATGAATGAGAATTGACTGTATAACCAATGTAATTATTCAAGGACAGAAAGCCTAGTGTGGATATTCTTTTACCTCTGTAACTTCTAACATTTTTCCACTCAAGGCATTCGTTTTTAATACCATACTGGCAGTTTTAAAGTGAAGAGAAGCTAAAATAAAAGTAAAATGCTCCTTATGCTAGTGCTGGGTCAGGACCATGTTAAGTGCTGGAGATTCAGCAATTAGTATACGGCCTTTCTGTTCTTGAATGGCTGAGTGTGGATTAGAGTGTAGTATGTGCCTTTTTTTTTTTGGAATGTGTGTTTTGATGTATGTCTAAAATACTAGAGAACATAGGATTGATTCTATTTAGAGTGTAACCTGCATAAGGCTTCAAAGAGGAGATAACATTTGAAGTTTCACAAAATGTTACAGCAGCATGTACGTACATGAAAATAAAAGAAAAAAAACTTGATTTCTAATCCTGCTGTTCTTTATCCTTGAAATCAGATCCTCACCCGTCACTGAGTTGCCAGTTCTGTCCCCTGTAATACATATCCAGAGTCCATTCTTTCTTCACATGGCCATGATCTTCCTTTATCAGTTTCTCTCTGGACTGTTGGAACAGACTCCTAACTTATCCCTCCCTCATTCACTGTTGACAAAGAGCCTTCTGATGCTTGAATATAATCTCTTCATTCTCAGCTTAAAATTTCCATTGCTGTCCCAAGGTTTATAAACTAATATTTCAAACTTTTTAAGGTGACTAATACTACCCTTCATGCCCTGCCTATCCTGTCTTTTTTTTTTTTTTTTTTTTTAAGATTTTATTTATTTCACGGAGAGCAGGGGGAGTGGTAGAGAGAGAAACAGGCAATTCACTGAGCAGAGAGCCTGATGCTGGGGTCTGTCCCAGGACCCTGGGATCATGACCTGAGCCAAAGGCAGACGCTTAGGCAACTGAGCCACCAAGGTGCCCCCGTCCTTTCTTTAATGCAGATGAGAAAAGGTCAGACAAAAGAGGAAAATTTCCTTATATAACATGCCTCATTCCTTATTCCTTCTTTCCTCTCTCCGCTTATAATTATAAATGCTTTTAGGTGAGAAGGAAGTCGATCAGAATAGAAACATTTTGACAGAGCTCATTGACCTTCTTAGTATCTCTCAAAATCATCCATTTCTCGCTGATAGCCCCTGTCCTGGTTCAATCTCTTTCCCTTTCCATCCCACAAATCTTTTTTTTTTTTTTTTGAAGGGGTGGTGGAGGGGCAAGGGAGATGGAGAGAGAGAATCTTAAGCAGGCTCCATGCCCAGCGCAGAGCCCAATGTGGATCCCAGCGGGGGGCTCAGTCTCACAACCCTGAGATTGTGGCGTGAGCCAAGATCAAGAGTTGGAGCTTAACTGACTGAGCCACCCAGGTGTCTCCATCCCACAAATCTTTTCTTGGTCATATGATTTTATTTCTCTAAGAAAATACCTATCAGAAGAATTCTTGGGTCATATGGCAGATGCATGTTTAATTTCTAAAGTAATTATCAGTTTAATTTCGAAAATTATAAAACATAAGTCTTCTAGAAGAAAATCTAAAAGGGTATCTTTATGACACATCCGAGGGTGTGCAGAGCTTTCTTAGACAAGACTTAGAAAGCAATACCCACTTAAACAAATGTGATAACAAATTCAAAATTTCTCATCAAAGACAACTCTAAGAAAATGAATAGGCAAGCACCAACACACCTACCTAACGAAAGACTGACCTCCAGAATATAAAAAGAGGCATTAGGGTTCAAGGCCTGGGGATAATCCTCTGTGGCCTGCTGTTCTACCCTCTGAACCCAAGTCATTATTCTTTTTTCATGGAGGGTAACATGTGCTTACAGCTGAATAGTTTTTTCATTCTTTTTCCAGCCAGCTGTGCATGAGAATTCCAGTTGCTTCACATCCTTGCCAACTTTTGGTGCTGTAGTCTTTATTTTTAGCCATTCTGGAGGGTATAGAGGGGTATGTCATTATGGTTTTAATTTTAGTCCTTGATTACTAATGATGTTGGAACACTTTCCTAGGCTTGTTCACATTTGTGTATCTTCTTTAAGTACCTGCTCAGATTTTTGTCCACTTAAAATTGGGTTCTTTGTCTTTATTATTGAGTTGCAGGAGTTATGTCTATTTAATGTTCTAGATATCAGTCTTTTGTGGTTGACTAATCATTTTCAGAGTGCTCTTTGGTAAGCAAAGTATTACATTTTGGTGTAGTCATATTTATCATTTTTTTTAAAAATATTTATTTATTTGACAGAGAGAGAGATCACAAGCAGGCAGAGAGGTAGGCAGAGAGAGAGGAGGAAGCAGGCTCCCTGCTGAGCAGAGAGCCCGATGCGGGGCTCGATCCCAGGACCCTGGGATCATGACCTGAGTCGAAGGCAGAGGCTTTTTTTTTTTTTTTTTAAGGGGACTTTATTTTATTTTATTTTTTTTAGGATTTTATTTATTTATTTGACAGACAGAGATCACCAGTAGGCAGAGAGGCAGGCAGAGAGGCAGGCAGAGAGAGGAGGAAGCAGGCTTCCTGCTGAGCAGAGAGCCCGATGTGGGGCTCGATCCCAGGACCCTGGGATCATGATCTGAGCCGAAGGCAGAGGCTTTAACCCACTGAGCCACCCAGGCGCCCCTATCGTTTTTTTTAATTGTTACTACTTTCTGGGTCTTGTCTAAGAAATTTTGACTACCTTTAGGATGTGAAGATACAGTTCTATATTTTCTTGTAGAAATTTTATCATTGTAGCTTTTATATTTAGGCCTATGATCCATCTCTATTCTTTGTGAATTGTGTGAAAAATATTTTGTGGAAAATACAAAATTTTTTCTCCATATGGAGATCCAGTTATCCCAGCACCATTTGTTGAAAATGTCATTGCATTACATTTGTACCTTTGCAATTCAGATTGCCATTGAGATGACTGTATAAATGGTGGTTGGTTTCTGGGCTTTTTTGTGTGTTCTACTGATTTTTTTAAAATTAAAGATTTGTTTATTTATTTGTTTATTTTAGAGAGAGTGTGTGCAAGAGTAGGGGGAGGGGCAAAGGGAGAGGGAGACAATCTCTAGCAGACACCCCACTGAGCACGGAGCTCAATGCAGGGCTTGATCCCACAGAGGCCTTGACCCTGAGACCATGACCTGAGCCAAAAACCAAGAGTCAGCCACCTAACCAACTGAGCCACCCAGGCACCCCACCACTGATCAATTCTTACGTCAGTTTTAGTTACTTCTATTTTAATTATTGTTGCTTTATAGTGAGTCATGAGTATGACTGTGTGACATCAACTTTGTTGATGGTCCTTCAATGTTGTTGTTTTTCAAGATTGATTTGGACAATCTGGTTCCTTTGCATTTTACATATAAATATTAGAATCATTTTATCAATGTCTATAAAAAAGTCTTTTAGGATTATGACTGGGATGACATTTAATCTTTAGGTCAACTAGGGAAAAATTAACATCTTAATGGTATTGATTATTGAAATCTATGAACATGATACGTCTCCTTTTTTGCGGTCTTTTTTTTTTTTTTAAGATTTTATTTATTTGACAGATAGAGATCACAAGTAGGGAGAGAAGCAGGTAGAGAGAGAGAGAGGAGGAAGCAGGCTCCCTGCCAAGCAGAGAGCCCGATGCGGGGCTCGATCCCAGGACCCTGGGCTCATGACCTGAGCGAAAGGCAGAGGCTTTAACCCACTGAGCCACACAGGTGCACCCGCGGTCTTTTTTTTTTTTTTTTTTTAAAGATTTTATTTATTTATTTGACTGAGATCACAAGTAGTCAGAGAGAGGGGGAAGCAGGCTCCCTGAAGAACAGAGAGCCCTATGCGGTACTTGATCCCAGGACCCTGGGAGCTTTAACCCCCTGAGCCACCCAGGTGCCCCCCTTTTTGCTAGGTCTTAATTTCTTTAAGAATGTTTGTAGTTTTTTTTTTTTTTAAACAATTTTTTATTTTTTTATTAACATAAAATGTATTATTAGCCCTAGGGGTACAGGTCTGTGAATCACCAGGTTTACACACTTCACAGCACTCACCATAGCACATACCCTCCCCAGTGTCCATAACCCCACCACCCTCTCCTTCTCCACCCCCCCCCACCCCCCCCCGGCAACCCTCAGTTTGTTTTGTGAAATTAAGAGTCTCTTATGGTTTGTCTCCCTCCTGGTCCCATCTTGTTTCATTTATTCCTTTCCCACCCCCCAAACCCCCCATGTTGCCTCTCAACTTCCTCATACCTGTTTGTAGTTTTTAGTGGGGAGATCCTATATATCTTTAATTAAATTTACTCCTAATCATGCCTTTTTAACTCTATTGTAAGATGGAGTCATCATTTTTTTTAAGTTTTTTTTTTTTTTTAAGATTTTATTTATTTATTTGACAGACAGAGATCGCAAGTAGGCAGAGAGGCAGGCAGAGAGAGAGAGGAGGAAGCAGGCTGTCCGCAGGGCTCGATCCCAGAACCCTGGGATCATGACCTGAGCCGAAGGCAGAGGCTTTAACCCACTGAGCCACCCAGGCGCCCCGGAGTCATCATTTTTATTGTTATTTTGTATATAATGTATATAATGTGTATAATTTTTCTTTGACTGCTTCCCAGATTTTCTCTTTATTTATTTATTTTTTTCAGCAGTTTGCCTACAGTGTGTCTAGGTGTGATTTTCTTTGTTTTTATTCTTCTTGAGGTTTGCTAACCTTAAATCTATAATTTTTTTTTTTTTAAGATTTTATTTATTTGACAGAGAGAGATCACAAGTAGTCAGACAGGCAGGAAGAGAGAGGAAGGGAAGCAGTCTCCCCGCTGAGCAGAGAGCCCAACGCAGGACCCTGGGATCATGACCTGAGTGGAAGGCAGATGCTTTAACCCACTGAGCCACCCAGGCGCCCCTTAAATCTATAAATTTATGCCTGTCACCCAATTTAGGAAATTCCAAGTCATTAATTTTTTTTGTTGTTGTTTTGTTTTCCATTCGCTTTAACCTCTTTTTTTGGGACTTCAATTATATTTGTGTTAGCTGTTTTTATATTATTCCACAGGACCCTGAGACTCTCATTTTCAGTGTCTTTTTCTCCTCTTTAGGTTGTATAATTTCTATGGCACCATCTTTTTTTTTTTTTTTTTTTTTTTAAAGATTTTATTTATTTATTTGACGGAGAGAGAGATCACAAGCAGGCAGAGAGGCAGGCAGAGAGAGAGGAGGAAGCAGGCTCCCTGTGGAGCAGAGAGCCTGATGCGGGGCTCGATCCCAGGACCCTGAGATCATGACCCGAGCCGAAGGCAGCGGCCCAATCCACTGAGCCACCCAGGCGCCCCTCTATGGCACCATCTTTAAGTTCATTGACTCTTTTTTATCTTTAATTTTGTATTTTGTGAGCAGGATTGATAGATGATTTATGCGATTCCTAGTTCAAGAACAGTTCCTATTCTTTCGTTAAGTGTAGTGAGTATGGTTTCTTTATTAGAAGGCAAAGAAGCCAAAAAAGGGGACATGGTTATATGTCCTGTGACTTTTGAATTTTCTCTTGTCTTGTAGGATCTATACTCTGCCCTCTCTGTTCTTCACAGTGTTGTTTCAAAAGGCACCTCATTCCTTTTTGCCGTCTTCTCCCCAGAAACACGGGCTTTCCTTGAGTTGTGTATACACTTTTTTTCATGGACTGCTCTGACCTACCAGAACTCTGTCAGTATCTTCATCCTTAGTGTGGGTTATCTTCTGGGAGCAATTTTAGTTCCATCTTAGGCTCTCCATCCTCCTCTCTCTCCTGTGCATTTCTCTTCCCATCCATGTCCCACCTTACTCTCCTTGAAGAGTTAAGATATGCATTTGAGAAATATCTCCACCAGAAGTTGGTGTTTATTTTTTCTAATTCCAGGCAATTTGAAGCTTGTAGTATTTTCAGTCTTCTAATTACGTTAGAAGATATAGGATATTTGTGGTTTTATTTGTTCGTCATTTTGGTCTGCATTGGATGTATTGGGATATTTGGATTTATGTAGCTGCCATAACTGTGGCTATGCAGAAAGTCTTTCCTAACATTTTATTTTGAAACATTTGAAGCCTTCAGAAAAGTTATACAAGGATTGCTGCATATCCTTTACCTAGATTCATAAATTTGTTACTTTATCTTCCTCTCTTCCTCTTTGTGTGTGCACACACACACACACATTTTATTAGTTGATTGATTTGAGAGTAAGTTGCAGAAAACATGGCAGTTCACTCCACTACATCATATATCTCCTAAGCACAAGATCATCCTCTGACATAACTCTGCAAATTTAACAACAATGCAATGCATTTGAATAATATGCAGTCCATCATCAGAATCCCCTCTAGACTATCCTTTAGTTTTTTTTCCTGATCTAAAATCCTTTCGAAGAACCACACTGTAGTTGTAGTTGTTGTGGGTTGTGTGTCCTTAATCTCTTGATCTAGAAGAATTCATTTGCTTTGCTTTATTTTATTTTATTCTATTTTATTTTATATTTTGCTTTGTTTTATTTATTTATTTTTTAATAATTTTTAAAAAATTTTAAATAAACATATAATGTATTATTAGCCCCAGGGGTACAGGTCTGTGAATCACCAGGTTTACACACTTCACAGCACTCACCATAGCACATACCCTCCTTTGTTTTACTTTTTAAGACATTGACATGGTGTGAATACAAAGGTTATAGGTTTCAACTTGTCTAATTATTTTCTCTTGATTAGAGTCATGATTAAATTGGTAGAAATACTCCCTAAGTGACATTGTAACCTTTTCAGTATATCCATCAGGGAGCTTATGATGGGACTATCACTGGTGACATTATGTTTGATTACCTGATTAAGGTAGCATCTGCTAGATTTCTCCATTGTAAAGGTATCTTTTAAAGATTTTATTTATTTATTTGACAGAGAAAGGTCACAAGTAGGCAGAGAGGCAGGCAGAGAGAGAGGGAAACAGTCTCCCTGCTGAGCAGAGAGCCTGATGCGGGACTCCTTCCCAGGACCCTGAGCCTCAGGCAGAGGCTTAACCCACTGAGCCACCCAGGCACCCTCCATTGTAAAGGTATCTTTTGCTTCCCCTACATTTTTCTTCAAACATACGTAGCTTATCTGAGAGATGAGCCCAGGATGTGCTGGTAGAGGTGAGGGGAGCGAGACAGGAAAGAAAAGGCAGTCATCAGAGGGTGAGGTGCATGGCCAAGCCAGTTACCACTAGTGGGCAACCAAACCTAATTTCACTGGGAAACTCGAGCCAATGTAGAACTCATAGCTCAGTGTTATCTCACAAAGTGGGTAAGGAGATCTAGGGTCTTTAAACACCAGCTCCCATTAGTTAGTAATGGAGGGCTGCTCCCAAGGGCATCGGTTCTCTGGTGCTTTCAACTTACCATGAACAAAATGGGCCCTGGATGCCAAAAAAGGCCCTCAGATAAAGAGATACAAATGTTGGCATTTGGCAGTTAGGCCCAGGTGCACAATTGTGTTAAGAGCTGAAGGGGTAGTTAGTAGAGTGTCCATGGTGGGAACCCCAGAACCTAGACTTGAGGCAAAACCTTATGTACTATGATTTCTTCAGGAAGCAGAAGTGAGGAAAGGGAGATTGAGGAGAGAAGGAGGATTAAGTCAGTTCAAAGGGACATTTCCAAGCTGGCCACCCCTTGATAACAAGTACAACTGACTGCTTGATCTCTTAATGCTGTCTCTCAGAAGCGTGTATGAAGTTCTGTATCCCAGGACAACCCCCTCCCCACCAAAGAAAGGAGGGAGAAGAATTTACCCCTCAGCTTCTGTATCTCATAGGTAAAAGGTTTGCCGCATGCTGCATTCCCTCCCTCAGATTTCTAGGTTGTGCATGTGTGGGCATCAGGTGGGTCCCACAGGTTCTCACACCTTCAGGTGAGAGGGGAACCTGGGGAGGGAGTGAGAGGCAAATGGCGTGAGCAAGAGTTAAGGGACCGGTGGTCGTGCCTCTGTGCATTTGGTTAGAACTCATGCATATTTGGTCTATCTTGTGGCATCCGGGGTAGAAAAAGTGGTCAAGGGCCTCAGAGATTGGCAAGGCCAAGAAGATTTGAGGTGCTGCATAAGATATGCCTGATAAATCTGGAAGACTCCAGATTTTTTGTTAAGCAAGTGTGCACATACACACACACACACACACAAAACATACATGAACTCGATCACATACAGAAAAAAGTTTTCTGTTGTTGGTGGTAATCCAGTCAAATTTTACTTCCTTCCATATTTTTTGATATATGTGTAAAGCTTTCTACAATAACGATGTAATTTTATAATGGGAAAATGATTGTAGACAGTTTTAGAAAGGAAGGCAGTCAGCTTTTTCTCAAATAGTAACTGGCAGGGGAAAAAGGAAGAATGATTCCATGTTTTACTTTATGGGCAGAGATGAAATTGTCCTTTTCTGTGATAAAAGGTTGACTCTTCTAAGATATTGTTTAGAAAAGTAGCAAGTTGCTTTTTTTTTTTTTTTTTGCAAGTTGCTTTTTAAGAGTGAGAAGTATAACTCTTGCCTTATAAAATCAGTCTCTAAGGAATTAAAAAATATACTTTGTCTCTGTATCCTACACTATGTACTTCATCATCCATCCATCCATCCATTCATTCACTTAATCGCTCACCCAATGAATGCTTCCCTCCCTGACCCCTTAGGGGGAACAGGTTACCATGCTACTCACTGAGGGGCCAAGAAGAATCAAGAATCTCCTGCCTTCTAAGGGCTCACACTGGAGTGGGGGAAGCAGATGAAAGAGACAGTGCTCACCAAATGCTTTCTTACACTTCCTAGCCTCCACTGCCATTAAGTGGGAGCCTTGTGACAAGTTCTATCCAGTGAACTGTGACCAGAAGTGATGCATATCGCTTCTGGCCTAAGGCAGCTACAAACCGGTGTGACTTTAATAACTCTTTCTCCCTTTGCAGTGATGACCTTGGAGGTCACATGTGCTTAGATGACACAGCCACGGTTTGGGCAGGGCCACCAGACTGGGTTAGATCCTACCTGAAGGAATATAAACTTTCGTTGTGTTATTTTCCCTCCTTTTTTTTTTTATTGTGGCAAAATTTTAACCATTTTTTTTTAAAGATTTTATTTATTTATTTGGCAGAAAGACAGTGAGAGCAGGAACACAAGGAGGGGGAGTGGGAGAGGTAGAAGCAGGCTTCCCACCGAGCAGGGAGCCAGATGCGGGGCTCCATCTCAATCACCACTGGAGCTGAAGGCAGACTCTTAATGACTGAGCCACCCAGGCGCCCCATATTTTTAACCATTTTTAAGTGTGCAGCTCGGTGGCTTTGGGTATATTCCCAGTGTATTTCCCTTTGTTTTTTTAAACAAATAAGTGGATAAGTGCTCATTTGAGACTTTATAAATCTCCCCTACAACTTTCTAGTATCTAGTGATGATTTTTTGCTGGATACTGTTATCATCACATCATTTTATTTTATTTTTTATTTTTTTAAAGATTTTATTTATTTATTTGACAGAGAGAGATCACAAGTAGGCAGAGAGGCAGGCAGAGAGAGAGAGAGGGAAGCAGGCTCCCCGCTGAGCAGAGAGCCCGATGCGGGACTCGATCCCAGGACCCTGAGATCATGACCTGAGCCGAAGGCAGCGGCTTAATCCACTGAGCCACCCAGGCGCCCCACATCATTTTATTTTTTAAAGATTTATTTATTAGAGAGAGAGAGTGAGTGAGTGAGAGCAAGCCTGAGCTGGGGGAGGAGCAGAGGAAGAGGGAGAAGCAGACTCCCCACTGAGCAGGAAGCCCAGTGGTGGTTGATCCTGGGACTCCAGGATCATGACCTGAGCCAAAGGCCGACACTTAACTGACTGAGCCACCCAGTGCCCCTTATCACATCATTTTAAAGATTTTTTTTTTTTTTTAATTTGATAGAGAGAGAGGGATCACAAGTAGGCAGAAGGGCAGACAGAGAGAGAGAGGGAAAAGCAGACTTTCCGCTGAGCAGAGAGCCCGATGCGGGGCTCTATCCCAGGACCCTGAGATCATGACCTGAGCCGAAGGCAGAGGCTTAACCCACTGAGCCACCCAGGCGCCCCTCACATCATTTTAATATGATACATTTATAAGGTTGATTTTTCTAACATTCCCATTTACAGATGAGGAAATTAGAACACAGAAAGTTTAAGTAATTGCCCAACTTAACGTATTGGATGGAGCAGGATATTGAACCACATCCGACTCTAACGTTCAAAGTGTGCTTTATAGCAGGGGTTGGTACGCTGTGGCCTGTGGACCAAATCTGCCACCTCTTTTTGTGATAAAGTTTTACTGGGACACAACCACACCCATTTGTTTACATATCATCTATGGTGCTTCCACACTAAAATGCCAGAGTTACATAGGTGTGACAGAGACCATATAGTCTGCAAAACCTAAAATACTTACTATCTGGCACTTTAAAGAAAAGGTTTGCTGACCTCTGCTTTATACAATAGGTCTTCAATTTTTTATTCTTTTTATTAAAGGCAGATGCTTAATGATTGAGCCACCCAGGCACCCCTATAATTGTGTTCTAAATATGATCCTTATTCCACTATTTCCTATTGTAACAATTTTAAGGTTTTTTTTTTTTTTTAAGATTTTATTCATTTGCTACAAAGAGAGAGAGAGAGATCATAAGTAGGCAGAGAGACAGGGGGAAGCAGGCTTCCCGCTGAGCAGAGAGCCCAATGCGGGGCTCGATCCCAGGACCCTGAGACCATGACCTGAGCCGAAGGCAGAGGCTTAACCCACTGAGCCACCCAGGTGCCCCTGTTTTGTTTTGTTTTTTAAGTAATCCCTGTGCCCAGCGTGGGATTCAAACTCAAAATTTGAGATCATGAGTTGAATGTTCTACCGGCTGAGCCAGCCAGGCACCCAACCTATTTTAACAGATTGTGTGTGTGTGTGTCTGTGTGTGTCTGTGTATGTTCCAGTTTCTCCACATCCTTGCTAATGTTGGTTATTCTGTCTTTTTTACTGTAGCCATCCCAGTATGTATGAAGTGTTCCTTTTTTTTCAAGTTTTTATTTTAAATTCTAGTTAGTTAACATACAGTGTTAATATTAGTTTCAGGTGTATAATGCAGTGATTCTGTTTTAACAATTTTTTAAAGTTTATTTATTTATTTAAATAATGTCTACCCCCAACGTGGGTCTTGAACTCACCACCCCGAGATCAAGAGTCACATGCTCTTCAGACTGAGCCAGCCCGGTGGCCCTGTTGGAACAATTTTAGACACTGATTATTAATTAACCTAGTATATGTCACTCTTCTACTTTCTTAGTGCCAGGTTAGAAATAATTTATCGTTCTTAGTTGAAATGTAATGTTTTATGATCATTTAAATAATTTTTTGCATTTTCATCATACTGTAGTAAGAAAGTTGAGACGCACTTAGCAATTGCTAACCTTTCAGTACTTCCTGTGTGCACTATTCTAATGCAGTTTTCATGCAGTATCGTGTTAATCTCGACAGAACCCGTAGGAAATGCAGGTATTATTACTGTGTCCGTTTTCTAGATGAGAGGAAATCATCTAGAGAGGTTGTATGATTTTTCCCTTGGTCAAGCACTTACTGGGTGTAGAGCCAGAAACCGACCTTTGGAACTTGAGCCCCCAAACGCTGTATTGTGGTGCTGTGGGGAACGCCCTGTCACCTGGCATTCCTAGATTTGTAGTTTTACTGTCAGCAAATAACCTGAAGACTACAGCATGCTAGTGTGCTGAGGCACAACATTTTTTTTTTTTTTGCCAAGTACTGTATATTTTGCACATACCCACAGCCAGTTTGCTCCAAGTGATTTCGTTTTACAAAAGGAGGCAAGGGTCGGGTGGTGTCAGGAAAGGTGACCTGTAGTAAAGAACAGGAAGGCAAATATGGGAGCAAATAATTTTTCATTTTTTTTTTGAACACCAAAGAATCCTGCAGTGCTACCCCCAGCGGCTGCAGTCCTGGGCCGCACGTGTGCGCGCTCGTTTGCAACTGGTCCTGTGAGAGCAGACGTTTCATTTTGCCTTTACTGTTTTCTGTGACCCCCGTGTTATCTTTCAAAGAGAGAAACACACCAGCTTCTCACCAGTAGGGACTTCCATTGTCCAGTTACCTGCTGGATATACCTTCTTTCTGAGCTGTGGTTTGCCTTCCTTCACTGTGGTGGTCACCATGTCACCCCCACCAGCAGCAGGAAGCCTGTTCAGCCCCTGATCTCCCCAGATTTTTGGCTCCTGTGCCGTTAGCACAGTTGATCATGGCTTCTACCGGAAGAGCCAGGAAATCCGGAATTTCATACCGGAGGACCCACCATGTCCTCGCTTCCACGTCTTGAACGCTGGAAAGGGACAGAAAGGCTGGGGCCCAGCACTGCATCCGTCTGATCTGAGACATGTGTAGGGGTAGTCAGATAGTGGGTCAGCCAGGGGCAAGTGCTGCTTCTGAGGGTAATTCTGTTTACTAATGGACTATACATTTGCATAGTCTCAGTCTAATGCACTGGCTCCCAAACTTGAGCCTGGGTCAGAATCACCTGGTGGGCTTAGGCAAGCACTAACTCCTCAGCTTCTCCTTTAGTTTCTGATCCAGGAGGTCTAGGGTAGGACCTGGGGATTTGCAGTTCTAGTAAGTTCCCAGGTGATGCTGGTGCTGCAAAAGACCTAACTGGTCTAATGCTTTATTCTTCCTGAATATTAGGGCCATCCACACTGCCTTCTTTTGCTCTTTAACTTTCCTGTTAGTCTCCTACCAGCTAGCTTGTTAGCTCCTGGAAAGCAGGTCAGTTATTACGGCTTTTACTTTAAAAAAAAAAATTATTTATTTGAGAGAGAGAGCACAAGCAGAGGGAGAGTCAGAGGGCGAGGGAGAAGCAGCTTTCCCACTGAGCAGGGAGCCCAATATGGGGCTTGATCCCGGGATACTGAGATCATGACCAGTGGAAGGCAGTTGCTTAACAACTGAGCCACCTAGGCACCCCTGGCTTATACTTCTCTTTTTGACCCCACTGAAGCCAGGATCATGTTGTTCATATATGAGGTAGTAATGAGTTGATTGGTTATTCTCCCTTGGAGTGTTTTTGTAATTTTGACTTTTTCAATTATAAACATTGCAATTATAATGCATTATAATTCTAAAAATCACCTTTAATAACACTATCACCCTAATGAAAATTTTATGGTTTTTTTTTTTAAGTAGGCTCCTTGCCCGATGTGGGGCTTGAACTCATGACCCTGATATCAAGAGTTGCATGCTCTGTGGACTCAGCCAGCCAGGCACCCCAAACCTAGCCAGAATTTTAACAGAAAGATAGAAGTGGACCCTAAAGGATTTTCTGTGTTGGATGATAGCTAAGCACTGAGGAACTTAGTCCTTGATTGGGCAGTGCTTACAAGAAAAGCATTGGGGTGCCTGGGTGGCTCAGTCCTTAAGCATCTGTCTTTGGCTCAGGTCATGATCCCAGGGTCCTGGGTTCGAGTCCCACATTGGGGGTCCCCACTCAGCGGCAAGCCTGATTCTCCGTCTCCCATTCCCCCTGCTTGTGTTCCCTCTCTCACTGTTTCTCTGTCTCTGTCAAATAAATAAATAAAATCTAAAAAAAAAACACAAAAAACCACATTAAGTGTTAACTAAATCGACTTGTAGGATACTACATTTGGATGCTTTAGTCTGATTTTGTGTAGAGGTTCTTGCTTTTTACCTTCAGCATTCTTTGAGATCTTTTTAAATCTTCTGTTTTTATAGAGGTCACCTGAAATCAACATGTCTGGGACTGAGGAAGCGGTTCTTGGCGCCCGCGGCAACCATCCTTCTGTGGCTGGTGGCAACTCCGTGTTATGCTTCGGACAGGTAACTTTTCCATATCTGGGAAGAATGAGGTTAAGTGAAAAGGTAGGAGAAAGTAGTTTGTAGGGCACAGCCATGTACATGGAAGCTATTTACTGTCAGTGGGTTTTCCGTTCAGTGCATTATTTGGGACTCTGAGGAACGCTCAGGGAGTTGTGGAACTGTAGCATCATGTAGTACTGGGGATTACATTGAGATTTACCTTTTGTTTATTTTTTTGATGCATTACATATTCATATGGTACAACATTCAGAATGAAACGTAGACTATAGGTGAATGCAAAGTCTTGCTCTTTCCCCGTCACTCCTGTCTACATTTCACCCAGTTTCAAGGATTCCAGTGTCCTATTCTTTGTGGCGATATTCTGTGCATATTAAAAGAGATTCTTGCTTTGTCCCCTCGAGTCCATCTTTGTCTTTACCATAGATCTGTTTGTGAAAATTTATTTCATTTTTTAATTTATTTTTTAAAAAAGATTTTATTTATTTTTTGGACAGAGAGACATCGCAAGTAGGCAGAGAGGCAGGCAGAGAGAGAGGGGGAAGCAGGCTCCCCACCGAGCAGAGAGCCCGATGCGGGGCTCGATCCCAGGACCCTGAGACCATGACCTGAGCTGAAGGCAGAGGCTTAACCCACTGAGCCACCCAGGCGCCCCAATTTATTTCATTTAAATAGGGCAAGGGGGAAACTACCAAGGGGACAGAAGTCAAATAAGTAGTGGTACATTTATGTATGTGTAGTATGGAAAAGTGTTGAATTAGAGAAGAGGTATGTCACCCGCTCCCTTGTGGGCATAAATGTCATATGCAGACTCTGAGGTGGGACTTTTCAGTTTACCAATTCTGGCTTGAGAAAGTTTAGTCAGGAGGGTGGTGACACCTAGGGCAAATGCCTCTCGAAATGGGGCTCAGTGACCCTTGGGGTCCACTAGACCTCTCCCGAGTCCATGGGGTCAAGAAGATTCCATAATAATACTAAAAAATTTCTTGCCTTTTCCTTTTCATTCTCTTGGGAGTGAACAGTGAGACTCTCCAGAGCACACACAGCCTGGGGGGATACTGCTCTGATGGCTGATGGAAAGTGTGCCTTAGAAGTTTCTCAGTTTTAATTCCTAGTATTGGTAGGTAAAACCCACGTAAACAAGAGCTCTTAGGGCTCTTAATACTTTTTAAGAGTGTAAAAGGGTCTGGAGACTTGCTGGCATAGGAATGGGGGAATGTCAGTTTAATTTTTCCTTTTCTGGATTGCAGTATCAGTACACAGCAGACGAGTACCAGGCCATCCAGAATGCTCTGAGGCAGAGGCTGGGCCCGGAATACATCAGTAGCCGCATGGCTGGAGGAGGCCAGAGGGTAGGAGAGATGACACGCTTAGAAGTGGGTGCCCCTCTAGCTGGCTCTTCAGAGGATCTTTCTCCCTCTCTGGGTCCTCATGGATTCAGAAGGTCTCCTGCTCACTGTTGCTAGATGTTTCCTAGTGTCTTTGGGAGGGGATGGGTTCCAACTGGCATCATCGTCTACAGCCACCCGAGTACTGTCTTCCTTCTTGAGATATTTAACCCATCTTTTCAAAACATTTCTTTTGCCCTTTGCTTCTAATTTTATGTGTACATTTTTGGTCTCCTATTATATATATCAGCCTGAGACTTGTACTTTTCTGGAAACTGTGAGTTTTGGAAACTGCTAGGTGAGTGGGTATCTTTCTACTCTGAGTCTAGTCCCTCCCCCAAGACAAAACACTAGTTCTAACTGGTTCCTTCTGGAAGATCTTTGAAATCAATTCTCCGAGAATTTCCCTGGAAGGTTAAAGGGCAGTTTTGCCAAAAAAGCTGGTAAGGAGTAAATTAAGTAAATTTTGATTCTCATTTAGTATGGCAGGGAATTTTAACCAGCTCCCCCCTCCTCCTTTAATTTCTCTTCCCAGGTATGTTACATTGAGGGTCACAGGGTAATTAATCTGGCCAATGAGATGTTTGGTTACAACGGCTGGGCACACTCCATCACACAGCAGAATGTGGGTGAGTATGTTTCCTGGCAATGGTGACTTCATTTCCTTTACTTTGGTGCGAATTTCTGATGAGAGTATTTTGTGGGTGAGGATGTAGGTGTATTTTGTTGCTGGTAGGAGGAATATGGGTGAGGCACAGGGGTCAGTATCGTCTTCAACTGGTTCTCTTTCCCACTCCTAGATTTTGTTGACCTTCACAATGGCAAGTTCTACGTGGGAGTCTGTGCGTTCGTGAGAGTCCAGTTGAAGGTGAGGGTGATGGAGCAGACCCGCTGCCTCCAAGGACCGGGTGGGTGGTGAGAGAGGATGAGCTGGTAGAGAATTCTCTGGACTGGGCCTAGAGAGCTGGGGCTCAGCCAGTGTTCCTTAGACATTCTTACTCACTTATCCCCTAAATGAATGCTGAAAAATGCGTGTTTCCTGTTTTTTAAGTTGACACCTAAAAGGTTTCACTGTAAATACAAATGCACTGTAAGTTCTCTGCATTTCAAAAGTTTGCGCTGCACCCCTTTGCTTTTATGAAAACCTACGCTGGTACCTGTTTTCTGAAAATCCGAAAGCAATCTAGAGATTATTTTCACTTTTATGAAAAAGGCACACCCTGGTGGCAAGAGGGGCCCCGCCGAGTCCATCCTGGGAACTACACTCACCATCTCGGCTTCGAGCTGCCAGGGCTTTGAGCTCTGTCTGTGAGCATCTCTGCTCTAGCTCTATGTATTGTGTGTGTCCATTAGCAAGATGTGTCTTTGTGTTATCAGAAAAGCATAACAGGTTATTTTTTGGATCTGGGAATGCTGAGAGATTTTTCCATATAAATTAATGGCAATTCTTTGCTCTATACCATTTTGGCTTATGGAAGGTTTCATGAGAATGTTCGTTCTACTTTCGGATAGCAGGGGAAACCTGTAGTTACAATGGTATGTTTTTTAGCATATTGTAAAATTTGACACTCTAAAATCTGTTACATCTTTCTCTTCCTTTTTTTATTCAAGTGTAATTAACATCCAGTGGTATATTGGTGTCAGGTGGACAACATAGTGATTCAGCACTTCCGCACATTTTTCATGACTCATCCGGTTAAATGTATTCTCAGTCCCTGTTATTTCACACTTCTTTTCTTGTTACATCTTTTTAAAAATGTACTGATGGATTTTAAATATCATAAATGATTAAATACTATGATCCACTTAAAAAATACATGAGCAAGCATAGTCATGAGAAATTTTACATTTTTTTCTTCTCAAACTCATATTTCCATTCTATCTCCCCATTGTCTTTTGTCCATATACATGTATAAACAAAATATATGTTTGGAATATATATTATGTATATATATTATGTGTGTTCAGAACCTTTTATAATAACCTTAGCATATTTCTCTGTGTGTGTGTGTATGTATGGGCATATAAACGTAATTTTTGGTGGTAAATTTTCAGTGACCTTAAGGCTCTAAATTTTAAAAAATTTCTTCTGGATTGAATTACTGTTATAGGTATTACTAACACACAATTGATCAGTCAGTTGGGTCTGTGAGGGGGACAAAATAACTACATCAAAATTTATATACTTAATAAAAATAAATTTTTATGGAAAATGCATTTCTTAATGAGATGGATGAAGCTTTTTTTCTTCCTGGGTAGTTTATATTTCCATTGTTTAATATTATGTTTTCCTAGATAGAACATTCAGTATTAATTCTATTCTCACTTCTTATTTTTATAAATAGTACTAGGGATGCCTGGGTGGCTCAGTCAGTTAAGCGTCTGCCTTGGGCCCAGGTCATGATCCCAGGGTCCTGGGATTGAGTCCTGCATCAGGCTCCCTGCTCAGCGGGGAGCCTGCTTCTCCCTCTGCCTGCTGCTCCCCATGGTTGTGCCATGTCTCTCTCCCTCCCTCTGACAAATAAGTAAAAAAAAAGTACTGAGAAACCTTACTCACATAAATAAACTGGGAATGGAGAGAGTTTTGTTACAGTATCACCATTTCTTTGAATAAGCTTTCTGAGTTTTATCTCAGAAATCAGAGTGCTATCCAAAATTATATTTGGTTCTCTGTGAGCTAATAACTTGATCAGGTATACCTTCATTTTTGATGAAAGCCAGGAAATTGATACCACCTGACCTGTGAAAAGATTTTTTGATTTGCTAGCCAATCGTTAAGAGTCTGTTAAATACAGTATTTCACATTTTTCTTTCGTTTCATGTCCCAGAGGTTTTTATACCTTGGGGTAATAAACCTTAGGAAGATTTAGGGTGGGTTAGCTCTGTGCCTTTTTTATGTGCACGTGTAAGTGGGTAGGGAGAATTGTCTTGTACATTTCCGGGCAGATCAGGTCAAGGACGTAGCACTGGAAATTAATTTTCTTCCAGACCTCTGTGCCCGTGTGCCCTTTAGCAAGGCACCCAGGTTCTGTGTGCCCTGGTTCAAATGCCCTTGAGGGTGAGAAGAGCTGTGGAACCAGGGACATGACTGCAGCTCTTCATGTTGGACTCTGAACTCCTTTTCTACCTGTAGGATGGTTCATATCATGAAGATGTGGGCTATGGTGTCAGTGAGGGCCTCAAGTCAAAAGCCTTGTCTTTGGAGAAAGCCAGGAAGGAGGCCGTGACAGACGGGCTGAAGCGGGCGCTGAGGTGAGCATGAGGGCTGGAGTCTAACCTGCGTCAGTTTTATTCCTGTTTGTTTGTTTGAGATGTCATTCATTCATGTGGTACAAAAAGTTGAAATAACCCAAGCCTCACTCCCCCCTTGTCCCTGTCAGCCCTGTTTCCAACACTTTGAATTTTCCCTGTGGTTCTTTATGCTTAGGTCTCCCTTCTTTGAGAACAAGTGGTAGAATACTACATTCTCAGGGCACCTGGGTGGCTCAGTGGGTTAAGCATCTGCCTTTGGCTCAGGTCATCATCCTGGAGTCCCAAAATCAAGTCCCACATCGGGCTTCCTCAGTGGAGAGTCTGTTTCTTCCTTTGCCCCTCACCCCACTCGTGCTTTCTCAAATAAATAAATAAAATCTTAAAAAAAAAGAATACTGTATTCTCTACTCTGTACTTGATTTTGCTCACCCCCATCTCAGTTGTGTGTCTTGGAAACCTTTCCACACGAGGATAGAGATCACTTCCCCATTCTCTTTAAAACACCTAAACAGTGCTTCCTTGGGTATGCATAGAATAGGGTTTGTTTGTTTTTTTTTTTACTTTTTTTTGGGGGGGGGTCATACATGGCCTTTGAGAATTGATGTGAATTAAATCACACATGTACTGAACCTACATTAAAAACTTGAGGTGCTCTAACATGTGCGGGAAGCCACATGTCCCAAGTAAAGAACTTCAGGCATCGAGGACAGCGTGCCCTAAGTGAGTTGCCCACTATTACTGGGGAATTGGAACCGTCCTTGAAAAAAGAATGGCAGGAGGTAGCTCATGGGGTTTTGCTGAATGGTTTTTTAGTCTTTTGGACCTCCCTGCCTCTTGTTGAGGGCAGAGACTGGTGACTGCTGTGCCCCATGCTGTACTGAGAGCCTCATACAGTGCATGAAAATGGCAGGTGCCCAAGAAGCGTTTCTGCATGTATATTGGGGTCCATCTCCTCTGCCGCAGTGGAGAAGCACCTTGCCACAAATGTTGTAACTGTTAACTGTGTTCTCTGATATTGACACATAATCATTCTCAACCTTTTCCGTTCTTTTTTTTTTTTTTCCCTTACCCTTAGAAGTTTCGGGAATGCACTTGGAAATTGTATTCTGGACAAAGATTATCTGAGATCACTAAATAAACTTCCCCGCCAGGTATGTTAGAAATGGATGAATGGAATGCATCACAGTAGAGATATGACCAGTGCCCCAGGGGCATGGGTTGAGTATTCTGGATGGAGAAAGAAGAAGGGGAGACTCAGTCCTTTTGAGGGTCTGGAATGTGTATTTCAGACTTGTCTGCTGATCAGAGCCAGCAGGAACCAATCACCGAATTTTCCAGCTGAAGGACTTGAAGCCTAAAGAATCCATGCCACTTGTTTTCTGCACAGAGAGCTGTGTTCCAGGATGGTGTGTGAAACCTCCAAGGAGCACAGAGCTCCCTGCAGCGCCCCTGTGGTTCCTTAGAAACCCTCAGGAAGAACCTCACCTTCTCAGCCTACGTCTGCGCTCTAGGGGTCACGGCCTAGATCCCCTTGTCTCCGCCTGAGCCTATCACATGAGCTGAGCCTTTGGAGGGGGTTCTGGAATTGCGCAGCCCCGGGCTGGCTCTTAGCGGGGGCTGTGGCAGGTAGTGGTGCATTCCGGTGGCTGGTGGAGTGGCTGTCCATTTCAGGGCGTTGTCAGAGGCTCCCTGCAGCACCGCTGCCCAGGGCAGGATTCCCTGGCTTGTCCTTGAGGGCTGCTGGTGGGGACACCCTGGCAGAGGGGTGTGGCACTTGGCAGCTGTCAAAACGCCACACTTTCCCTTGTTAAAATTCTTTCTATATGTTGTTGGCCTCCGTTTGCTTATATTTTGTTAAGGATTTTTGTGTCTGTGTTTATGAGGGATATTGGTGTTTTTTTATTGTGGTTAAAAAAAAAAACAAAAAATTCACCATTTTAGCCATTTTTAAGTGTACAGTTCACTGATGAAACAGATCTCCAGAACTTTATAATGTTGGGATTCTGCCACTCTATACCCATAGGACAACTCTCCTTTTCCCCCCTTCTCAGCCTCTTGTTACCACCATTCTACTTTGGTTCCTATGAATTTCCTCTCTGGTTTATGTCGCTTAGCACAACATCCTCAGGCTTCATCTACATTGTAGCCTGTGTCAGAATTACCTTCCTTTTTCTTTTTTGGTGCGTCTGGCTGGCTCAGTAGAGTGTGGGACCCTTGATCTCAGGTTGTAAATTTGAGCCCCAGGTTGGCTGTAGAGATTACTTAAACATAAAGTCCTTTTAAAAAAAAAAATTACCTTCCTTTTTAAGGCTGAATAATATTCCACTGTAGGTACACACCACATTTTCTTTAATATTTCCATCAATGGACATTGGGTGGCTTTCATTTCTTGACTTGGGAATAGTGCTGTTATACACATGGTTTTGCAAATACTTCTTCAAGACCTTGCTTTCAGTTATTTTGGTTTTATATTGAGAGGTAGTGTTGCTGGAGCATATGGTAGTGTTTTTTTTTTTGTTTGTTTTTTGTTTTTTGTTTTTTAACACAGAACTGAAGCTTACCACCCTGAGATCAAGACCTGAGCTCAGATCAAGAGTAGGACACTTAACTGACTCAACCCCCATATGGTAGTTTTTTGAGGAACTTCCACAGTATTTTCTGTAGTGGCCACACCAGTGTTCAACCAACAGTGCACAAGTGTTCCATTTCTCTACAGCCTTACCAACACCTGTTATTTTCTGGGTTTTTTTGATAGCAGCCATCCTAGTGGGTGTGAGATGCTATCTTATTGTAGGTTTGCTTTGCATTTCTCTGATGATGAGTTTTGATGTTGAATGTCTTTTCATATGCTTTTTGTCCATTTGTATATCATCTTTGGAGAAATGTCTATTTCTTTGCCTTTGCCCATTTTTTAATTGGGGGTTTTAATTTTTAGTTGTTGGGTTGTAGGAATTCTGTATATATTCTGAATTCTAACCCCTTATCAGAGACATGATTGCAGATATTTTTTCCTGTTTCATAGGTTCCCTTTAAAATGTTTAAGTTTGACATTGTCCCATTTATGTATTTTTGCTTTGTGTTTTTGGTGTCATATGCAAGAAATCATTGTCAAATCCAATGTCATGAGCTTTTCTCCTGTATTTTCTTCTATGAGTTTTATGGTTTGTGTCTTATGTTTAGGTCTTTAGTCTGTCTAAATTTATTTTTGTTTATGATGCAAGATACCAGTCTAACTTCCTTCTTTTGCATGTGGATGATACCCAGTTTTTCCCAGCATCATTTGTTCAAGAGACTCTCTTTTTCCCGTAAGTGGTCTTGGCACGCTTGTTGATATTCATATGATCATATATGAAAGGGTTTATTTCTGGGCTTTCTAGTCCATTGGACTATGTGTCTGTATTTATGACAGTATCATATCATTTTGATCACAGTTTGTTTTGAAATGAGAAGGTATGAGTCCTTCAACTTTGTTCTTTTTCTTTTTTTTTAGATTTATTTATTTATTTGACAGACAGAGATCACAAGCAGGCATAGAGGCAGGCAGAGAGAGAGGAAGGGAAGTAGGCTCCCTGCTAAGCAGAGAGCCTGATGTGGGGCTCGATCCCAGGACCCTGGGATCATGACCCAAGCTGAAGGCAGAGGTTTTAACCCACTGAGCCACCCAGGCGCCGCCAACTTTGTTCTTTTTCAATGTTGTTTTCACTATTTGAAGTCCTTTGAGATTCTATATGAATTTTAGGATGAAATTTTTTTTTGTTTATGCAAATAATGCTATGGGAATTTGGATAGGCTTTATATTGAATCAGTAGATCAGTTCAGTAGTTTGGGGATCTTAACCATATTAAATTTTATGAACATGGGATGTCTTTCCATTTATTTGTTGCTTCTTTAGTTATTTTCAGCAACCTTTTTGCAGTTTTCAGTGTAGAAGTCTTTCACATTCTTGGTGGTTAGGTTTATTACTAAGTATTTTATTCTTTTTGATGCTATTGTAGATAGATTGTTTTCTTCATTTTCCTTTTGGATTGTTCATAACTAGTGTATAGACAGAACTGATTTTTGTGTGTTGATTTTGTATCCTGCAAGTTCACTGAATTTGTTTATTCTAACAATTTTTTTGTAGTCTGTAGGGTTTTCTGCATCTTAGATCATGTCATCTGCATCTAGAGGTAATTTGACTTCTTTTCCGCTTTATTTCTTTTTCTTGCCTAATTGCTCTGACTAGGATTTCCAATATGTGAGTATGAGTAGTGAGAGTGGGCATCCTTGCCTTGCTTCTGATATTGTAGGAAAAGCTTTCAGTCTTTCACCATTGAGTATGTTGTTGGTGTGTTTTTCATATATGGCCTTCATGATGTTGAGGTATATTCTTTCTATTCCTAGTTTGTTGAATATTTTTATTGTGAAATGGTATTGAATCTTACCAAATGCTTTTTCTGCATTAATTGAGATTAGCATGTGCTTTTGTCCCTTCTTTCTGTTACTGTAGTGTATCACATTGATTGATTTGTGGAGTTGAACCATCCTTACATCCTGTGAATAAATACCCCTTGGTCATGGTGTATAATTCTTTTAATGTGCTATTAAATTTGGTGTGCTAGTATTTGGAGGATTATTTTTAAAAGAATTTTTAGTTAATTAATTTATTTGAGAGAGAGAGAGGGAGAGAAGCAGGCTCCCTGCAGAGCATGGAGTCCGACCTGGGTCTTAGTACCATGACCCCCAAGATCATGATCTGAGCTGAAATCAAGAGTTAGCTGCTTATCTGTCTGAGCCACTCAGGTGCCCCTGGAGGATTTTGTATTAATATTTGTAATATTTTTCTGTAGTTTTCTCAAAGTATTGTTTTTTCTCTTGTAGTATCACTGGTTTTTTTGTTTGTTTTATTTTTATTAAGTTTTTTAAAATTTTAATTCCAGTCCAGTTAACATATAGTGTTATATTAGTTTCAGATGTACAGTATAGTGATTCAACATTTCTGTATATTACTCAGTGCTCATCATGATAAGTGTTATGTAGTGTCATTGTTTGACTTTGGTATCAGAGTAATACTGATGAATGAGCTCGGAAGTGTTCCCTCCACTTTAGCTTTTGGAAGCATTTGAGAAGGATTGGTGTTAATTTTTTAAATGTTTGGTAGAATTGTGCATAATTGTGCAAGGTATTCTTTTTTAAAAATATTTTATTTATTTATGTGACAGAGAGAGAACATACACAAGCAGGCAGAGCAGCAGGCAGAGGGAGAGGGAGAAGCAAGCTCCCCGCTGAGCAGGGAGCCCAACATGGGGCTCCATCTCAGGACCCAGGGATCATGACCTGAGCTGAAGGCAGAGGCTTAACTGACTGAGCCACCCAGACGCCCCTGGTCAGGGTGGTCTTATAATCTTTTTTATTTCTGTGGCATCAGTAGTAATGTCCCTACTTTCTGATTTTAGTTATATGAGTCTTCTCTCTTTCTTTTCTAGTTAATCTAGCTAAGAGTTTATCAATTTTGTGGATCTTTTCAAAAAATTGTTTTGTCACTTATTCCTTCCTATTGCATTTCTGTTCTCTGTCATGTATCTCCACTTCTTTCATTTTCTCACTAGCTCATGTCAGCTGTAGACCTTCTTGTTAGTACTGCTTTTGCTCCATACCATAACTTTTGGTGTGTCTTATTTTCATTTGTCTCAAGATACTTTCGAAATTCCTTTTTGACTTGTTCTGTGACCCATTGGTTATTTAAGAGTACTGTTAATTTCCACGTTTGTGGATTTCCCACTTTTTCCTTCTGCTATTGATTTCTGGTTTCATTCCATTGTGATCAGTCAGCATACTTTGTATGATTTCTGTATTCAATTGGTTAAGACTTGTAGCCTAACATGTGGTCTCCCCTGGAGAATATTTCATGTGTACTTGAGAAGAATTTATAACCTACTTTTGTTGGATAGAATATTCTGTATATGTCGTTTAGGTCCAGTTGGCTTATAATGTTCAGATCCTCTATTATTAATCTTCTGTCTGTTTATTCTATCCATCAGTGGCTGTAGAATATTGAAGTTTCCTGCTATTATTAAATTGTGTTGCTGTCTATTTCTCTTCCCAGTTCTGAGAAAGTTTCCTTTATATATTTAGGAGCTCTGGTGTTTGGTACACAAATATTTGTAATTGTTATACGTATTAAGTGAATTGACCCTTTTATCATTATATAATGTTCTCCTTTGTCTCTTATTACAATTTTTTTTACTTGAAGTCTGTTTTGCCTGGTATTAATATAGCCCGCCCTGCTCTCCTTTGGTATCAGTTACATGGAATATCTTTTCTCATTCTTTCACCTTCAGCCTGTGTCCTTAGATCCACAGTGAGACTCTAATAAAATGCATATAGTTTTAAATCTGTCCAGCCAATCTATGTCATTTGATTGGGGTGTTTAATCCATTCACATTTAAAGTATTATTGTTAGAGAACAAGTTATTGTTGCCATTTTGTTGTTTTCTGTATGACTTGTAGCTTTTTTTGTCCCTCCTTTCCTCCCTGACTGCCTTCCTTTGTGTTTTGTTTTACTTTTGGGTAGTGACATGATTTGATTTCCTTCCTATTTCCTTTTGTGTATATTCTAGAGATAATTTCCTTGTGGTTATTATTGCAATTATAAAATATCTTAAAGTTGCAGCATTCATTCTCTTTTAAACTGATAACAAGTTCACTTGCATAAAAAAAACTGTTCCTTTTTTTAAAAATGATTTTATTTATTTGAGAGAGAGTGGGGGTGAATAGAGGCAGGGAGAGGGAGAAGCAGACTCCCCACTGAGCAGGAAGACTGCCATGGGGCTGGATCCCAGGACCCTGGGATCACGACCTGAGCTGAAGGCAGTTGCTTAACTAGCTTAACTAGTTAAGCGTAATTAGTGGCTTAACTAGCCACCCAGGTGCCCCCAAATCTATTCCTTTACAACTCCACCCCTGTTCCACTTTATCTCATTGATGTTACAAACTACATCTTTATATATTGTATACCCAGTAACAGAGATTTACAGGTATAAAAACTATAGTTGTTTTAAAAAGTCTATATTCGTGATATAGTTTTAATAGTTTTTTCATTTAAATTCTGTGTACCAAAAGGATATTAATTCAGGCTATTATATTTATCTATGTATTTACCTTTACTGGAGAATTTACTATATTTGTGTAGCCTTGTATTAGTGTCTAGCATCTTTTTATATTTCACTCTGAAGAACTCCTTTTAGCATTTCTTTTGGCGGAGGTCTAGTGGAAGTGAACTCCCCCTGCTTTTGTTTTTATGCAAAAGTCTTAACTTTTCTATGTTTGAAGGATAGTTTTGCTGGATACAATATTGTTGGCTGAACTTTTTTCTTTCAGCACTTTCAATATATTATCCCATTCTGTTCTGAGCAGTAAGAGGAAATCTAATAATCTTATGGAGGCTTTCTTATAGGTGATGATTTTCTTTTCTCTTGCTGCTTTCCAGATTTCTCTTTGTCTTTGACTTTTAAAAAATTGAGATATAATTGAAATATACCATTATTTTAGTTTCAGGTATATAGCATAATGATTTGATATTTGTATATATTATGAAATGACCATTATAATAAGTCTAGTTAACATCCATCACCAAAGCTAGTTATAAAATTTTTTAGGACCTTTAAGATTTACTCTTTTAGCAATTTTCAAATATATAATATTAGTAGCTATGATCACTATGCTGTACACTATATTCCCATGACTTATAACTGTAAGTTTGTACTTTTTCACATTTCCCCACCCCCATTTTGCCTGCCACCTGCCTCTCCCTGGCAACCACCAATCTATTCTCTGTACCTATGAGCTCTTTTTCTTTTTTTCCCCCAGATTCCACATATAAGTGAGATGATATGGTATTTGTCTTTCTCTGATTTATTTCACTTAGCCCAATGCCCTCAGGGTGTGTCCATGTTATGGGAAATACAAGATTTCCTTCTTCTTTATGGCAGAATAATATTCCATTGTATATTTACTACATTTTCTGTATCCATTCTTCCATGGATGGAGACTTAGATTATTTCTGTACCTTGGCTATTATAAATAATACTGCAGTGGACATGGAGTGCAGATAGCTTTTTGAGTTAGTGTTTTTTTTTGTTTTCTTTGGCTAATACCCAGAAATGGAATTGGTGGATCACATGGTAATTCTACTTTTAATTTTTTGAGGAACCTCCATGGTGTTTTCCACAGTGGCTGGCCCCATTTGCATTCCCACCAGCAGTGCACAAGGGTTCATCTTTCTCCATGTCCTCTGCAACACTTCTTTCTTACCTTTTTGATAATAGCCACTCTGACAGGTATCTCATTTTGGTTTTGATTTGCATTTCCCTGATGGTTCGTGATGTTGAGCATCATGTGTCTGTTGCCCATCTTTGTGTCTTCTTTGGAAAAATGTCTGTATAGATCCTGTGCCCATTTTTAATTGGATTATTTGCTGTTTTTGCTAGTGAGTTGTATGTGTTCTTTACATATTTTGGATATTAACCCCTTATCAGTTATATTGTTTACAAATATTATGTCCCATTCAACAGGTTACCTTTTCATGTTGGCAGTTTCTGTTGCTGTGCAGAAGCATTTTAGTTTTTTTTTTTTTTTTTAAGATTTTATTCATTTATTTGACAGAGAGAGATCACAAGTAGGCAGAGAGGCAGGCAGAGAGAGAGAGAGGGAAGCAGGTTCCCCGCTGAGCAGAGAGCCCGATGTGGGCCTCAATCCCAGGACCCTGGGATCATGACCTGAGCTGAAGGCAGAGGCTTAACCCACTGAGCCACCCAGGTGCTCAGAAGCATTTTAGTTTGATGGAGTTGCACTTGTTTATTTTTGCTTTTGTTGGCTTTGTTTTTGTGTCAGATCCAAAAAGTCATCACCAAACCCAATGTTATGGAGCTTATGTCCTGTTTTCTTCTAGGAGTTTTATGGTTTCAGGTCTTTTTTTTTTCCCTTAAGATTTTATTATTTATTTATTTTACAGACAGAGATCACAAGTAGGCAGAGAGGCAGGCAGAGAGAGAGGAGGAAGCAGGCTCCCTGCTGAGCAGAGAGCCCGATGCGGGGCTCGATCCCAGGACCCTGAGATCATGACCTGAGCCGAAGGCAGAGGCTTTAACCCACTGAGCCACCCAGGCGCCCCTTATGGTTTCAGGTCTTAACACAAGTCTGTACTTCATTTTGAGTATATTTGTGTATTGTGCCAGATAGTGGTCTAGTTTAATTCTTTTGCATGAGTTGTCCAGTTTTCCCAAGACCATTTATGGAAGAGACTGTCCTTTCTACATTGTACCTTCTTGACTTCTTTGTTATAAATTTGTTGATCATATAAACTTGGGTTTCTTTCTCAGCTATTTTGTTCCCTTGTTTTAGGTTCCTGTATTTATGTCAGTAGCATGCTGTTTTGATTACTGTAGCTTTGTAATGTAGCTTGAAATCCAGTAGCATGATGCCTTCCACTTGTTCTCAGGTTTGCTTTGGCTGTTCGGAGTCTTTTGTGATTCCATACAAATTTTAGGATTGTTTGTTGTGTTTCTGTGGAAAATGCCATTGGGAGTTTGATAAGGATTGCACTGAATCTGTAGATTATTTTGGTTTGTTTGAGGATTCTAACAATATTAATTTTTCCTGTCCACAGCATGGAATATGTTTCCATTTATTCTTTAGTTTCCTTCATCAGTGTCTTATAGTTTTCATAGTTACATGTCTTTTACCTCCTTGGTTCCCTTGTTGCTAAATATTTTATTCTTTTTGTTGCAGTTATAAATGGGTTTGTTTCCTTAATTTCTCTTTCTGGTAGTTTGTTATTCGTGTACCATCTTTGACTTATGGCCATTTGATTATAATTGCCTTGGTGTGAGCCTTTTGCGTTTATCCTAGGTTTAGTTTTTTGAGCTTCTTGAATTTGTGTGTCTTCTCTTTCCTCAGATTGTGGAAGATCTAAGCCATTAATTCCTCATATAATCTCTCTGTCCCTTTCTCTTTCTTTTTCTGAGACTCTTAATATATAGTGTGACAAGTGTCCTATAGACCCCTTAGGTTCTGTCATGTTTCTTCATTCTTCTTTTTGCTTTCTGATGAGATGATTTCAAATTATCTGTCTTCTTGTTGCTGATTCTTTCTTCTGTCAGTTCAAGTCTGCTGTAAAATCCCTCTAGTGACTTTTTCAGTTGTTACTATATTTTTCTGTCCCAGAACCTGTTGGCTGCTTTTTTATAGTTTCTCTTTGTTGATATTCTTCTTATTTCATTCATGCATAATTTTCTTGATTTCATTTAGTTGTGTGTATGCTCTCTTAGCTGATTAGGCATCTTTATGACCATTATTTTAAATTCATTGTTAGGTAGCACATAGATTGCATTTTGGAAGAGGGGGTCCATTTTTGGAGTTTCATTTTGTTCCTTAGTTTGGGCCACATTTCCCTATTTCTTTCTATGCCTTGTGATCTTTTGTTGAGATGTGGCATTTGAGAAAACAACCACCTGTCTCAGTCTTTATGTACTGCTTTGGTGTAGGGGAAGACCTTCACCAGTAAGCCCAGCTAGAGGTCCTAGGACCTCTCAAACCTTTTGTGATCTCCTTCTTCTCCTGGCATCTGACTGCGTCACTGTAGCTCCAGTGTGGTCTGGTGCTCATCTCTGTTTCTAGTGACTCTTAAACTCTGCTGGTCCCATCAGTGTGCTGAGTCAGGGAGACAGAAACCAGCACCTCGGGCAGCTCCCAGACAAGCCACAATAGTGGAGGCATAGTCTACTCCTGTGTTTCCATCCCTGGGGGAGAGCTCAGGATGGGAAGTTTCCTCCTGGTTGTACTGCTCTATGCTGGGTGAGGGCAGGGGCATGAGTGGGCATGCAAAATAACATGAATTTTCCTACCCCTTTTACTGGAATCCTGTCTTCGTTTTTTTTTTTTTTTTTTCTTTTCTTGTCTTGGTTTTATGCTGGCCTGAGTCCTGTAGCTTCTCAGCTGGTCACTGGAGTTCTAACAAAGTTATTCTAGTATGTGTCTAGTTAGGTAGTCTAACTAGATAAAGAGTCTAGTCTGAATCTTAACTCAGTGTCTCTAGGAGGAGGGGGCACCTGGAGCTTCCGAGTCTATCATTCTGATAACATCCTTCTTCTCTCCTTTCCTTTTCTTACTCTAATATTTTTTAAAAGATTTTTTATTTTAATTTATTTTTATATTTATTTATTTTTAATATTTTATTTATTTGACAGAGAGAAATCACAACTAGGCAGAGAGAGAGGCAGGCGGAGAGAGGAGGAGCAGGTTCCCTGCGGAGCAGAGAGCCTGATGCGGGGCTCGATCCCAGGACCCTGGGATCATGACCTGAGCCGAAGGCAGAGGTTTTAAGCCACTGAGCCACCCAGGCGCCCCTAAAAGATTTTTATAAATGAAGTGCAACATATACACAGAAAACTATATAATTCATAATAGCACAGTCTCATGAACTTTTAGAAGTGAACAGTTACTTATCTCCCAGATAAGAAACTAAAACCAGCATCCCAGGGCCCCATTTGCTCCCTCCCATTCACTACCTTGACTTCTCTTTTGAAAAGTAACTATTGTCCTGACTTCTCTATTCTGATTTTCAGCCTCGTAGAATTTTTTTTTCTTTTCTTAAAAAGTGATCTCTACACCCAATGTGGGGCTCCAGCTTGCAACCCCGAGATCAAGAGTTGGGTGCTCTAATGACTGAAGTGGCCAGGTGCCCCAGCCTTGTAGATTTTTCCCCCTGTTTTTGAACTTCAGATAAATGAAATTGTTCTTTATAAAAATTCACTTAGGTATTAAAATGTACGTGTAAACATGTAGAAAAGTACATGCATCATACATGTTCAGTGTGATGAACACATCCACCTAACCAGCATCTAAATCAAGATAAAACATTATCAGTGTCCCTGAAGTCTCAGTAGTGTCCCTTCAAGTCATTGCCAAGGCCTCCCCTTCTCATCACTACTAAGGGAAGCCACTTTGAGCAGCATAAATTAGTTTGGACTCCTTATACGTTTGGGAACCCAAATATACGGACTATTTTGAGTCTGGCTTTCATTCAGCAAGTTTGCGAGACTCATTCACGTTGTGTGTAACATTTGCATCATATACTTTTCTATCGCATGAGCATAGCACAACTCAGTTGTCCATTCTGACTTTAACAGACATTGGAGTTTTTGGGTAGTTGTTGGTTGTTTTGAATCGGGCTGCTGTTAGCATCCTTGTACACGTCTTTTTGTGCACACACAACCACACACACACAATTTGTCTTGGGGATTCCTGGGTAAGGTCAGAGGACAGCATGTGTCATTTTAGCAGATTCTTCCAGTTTTCCATTGTGGTTGTACAAATTCACACTCCTGCATGGCACTGTACAACTTCAGCTGTTCCACATCCTTGACAGGACTTACATTGTGAGTCTTTTAAGCTTTTTTCAAAGCTCACTTTTTCCCCATTTTTCCCCTTGCAGTAAAATATACATAACAAAATTTACCATCTCGGGGCGCCTGGGTGGCTCAGTCGGATAAGTGTCTGCCTTCAGCTCAGGTCATGATCCCAGGGTCCTGGGATCAAGTTCCACAAGATCCCACAGAGCTGGGATCAAGTCCCAAACTTTGCCTGCTGCTCCCCCTGTTTGTGCTCTCTCTCTCTCTTCAAATAAGTAAATAAAATCTTTAACAAAAATAACAAAAAAAACCACCCCAAATTTACCATCTTAACCATTTTAGGTATACAGATAGTGGTAGTAAATACCTTTGTCATCAGCACCATCCGTCTCTATAATTCTTTTCTTGTAAAACTGAAACTGTAACGACAGCTCCCTGCTTCCTCTTCCTCGTGGCCTCTGGCAACTGCTATTCTACTCTGTCTTGCTTTTTTGCTCTAAGTCCATACCTCATATAAATGGAATCATACATATTTGCCCTTTTGTGACTGGCCCTAATTTCACTTAGCATAATGTCCTCAGTGCTCATCCTTGTAGCACAAGCTTATTTATTTTATTTTTTAATTAAAAATATATTACTATTGGGGCGCCTAGGTGGCTCAGTGGGTTAAAGCATCTGCCTTCAGCTCAGGTCATGATCCCAAGGTCCTGGGATCGAGCCCCGCATCGGGCTCTCTGCTCTGCAGGGAGGCTGCTTCCCTTCCTCTCTCTCTGCCTACCTCTCTGCCTACTTGTGATCTCTGTCTGTCAAATAAATTAAAAAAAAATTAAAAAAAAATATTACTATTATTTTTAATCTCTTCCCCCAACATGGGGGCTTGAACTCATGATCCCGAGATCAAGAGTAGCTTACCAACTAAGCCAGCCAGGTGCCCCAAGTTCCTTTATTTTGAACCTACTTATATACTTTCCAATGTAGATAAGAAATTTCATATTACAGTTGTCATTTTTAGGTTATCTTTATCAAAATGTGGTCATCTCAATTTCTCCTTTTCAATTATTCTATCAATATGAATTGAGGGAGAAGTTCTCCCAAGCGAAAAGCTCTGGGTTTCTGTAGTGCTTAGGGCCTGGAAGTAGAACACTGTGCCCAGTGCCATGAAGTATCATTAGTTCTCACGTTTTGGTGAGATGCAGGAACGACCCCAAGTTGGGAGATTTCCAGGAGCCTTTGCTAGCACCCTGCCTCCGGGCTTTGCAAGTTTTCTTCTTCCTCTCATTGGAAGCAACCTGAGGCTTCTTCAGTGATGAGTGTTGTATTTAGGGGGAGTCCTAGGAAAAAGGGCAGAGAAAGGGTAGGCCTCCACAGATTACATATGATCATTTCCATGAAAAGAGTGAAAAAGTAGATAGCGTTAGACTGATCCAGCTGACAAGAGATTCAAATTAGGGTTTATCGACCATTTGCCCTGAATCATAAAGTAAGGTTCCTTTTTATCAAAACTTGATCAAATCAGAATGGTGTAAAGTAGAACATGAAATTGTTTTACTGTAATAAAAATACTAGGTGAAGTGTGGATCCATTGTCTGAGCTTCACAGGACCTAGAGGGAATGATGGATCAAGGACCGTCAAATGCCATATTTCAGGAATCTAGATCATTGAGACAGGGACAAGGAACGGGAAGTGTGGCTGGAAGAAGTTACTAACCCCCTTTCTGCCCTTCTTAGTTGCCTCTTGAAGTGGATTTAACAAAAGCAAAAAGACAAGATTTTGAACCATCTGTGGAACAAGCGAGATACAGCAGCTGCCGGCAGAACGTGGCTCTGGGGTCCCCCAAACCACAGGAGGTGACATCCCCTTGCAGACTGAGCCGCTCTGGTGATCCGCACGCTGTGGGGCAGGAAGAGAAGGCCAGCGGCTCCCGGTACGGTCATGGTTCCCTCCCTCTCCTCCCTACGGGGTGGAACGTACCTCCCCATTCACTGCCTGAGCCGGTGCGTTGGGTGCTGTTCGCTGCGCTGGCCCCGGATCACCCCAGCTTGTTCTCTCATGATGCTCAAGTCTGACCGCCGCTGAGAGCGAGGCCACCTACCAGCGGAAGCTCCGGCAGAAGCAGCTGCAGCAGCAGTTCCGGGAGCAAATGGAGAAGCAGCAGCAAGTTCAACTGTCTGCTCGGGAGGTTGAGAAGAAGACTCAGGGTGTGTGAGAAGGGTGGGGGCAGGGGTTGGGGCCGAACCAGACCTCAGTAGGATATCTCTCGGGTTCTGTGCAGGGTAGAGGAGTCTAAGCACCTAAGATCATTTCCCCATTTTTCAAGACATTCCTTTTTTTTTTTTTTAGGGAAGGAAATGGCCCTTGAGAGAATCTAGAACTAGAAATTTCAGGGTAGAGAACATTTCTCTCAGGTACTTGGGCCGTGTCTGCTAGAAAAAGCCTTTCTGAGTGGTCTGTGAAGAGAAGGCGGAATGGTTTGAGGATAATGGGGGCTTTTGGCCATGCTTCATCCGTGAACTTTAGATTACTTGAGGCGACTTAGTAGTAGCACAGACTTTTTTGTCTTTCCCAGAGTAGAAACAAAGAAAGGGCTTATCCCAGACCAGCTGGACTTTTGCCCAGCTTCTCTCTAAGATTCAGAGGACTTTCTTCGCGTTTAGTTCATTAATATTCCCCTCAGCCCTGACAGGCTTAAACTAGTGTAGGGGGAAGAAAACTTACCGTGGTGGGGATGTTCTTAATAGTGACGGCTATTCTGGATCTTGAGCTTCCAAGCCACTGCAGAAGCTCCTGGCGGGAAGGCTGTGGGGAGTGACTTCCCACAGCCAGAGCTGCAGTTTCTATTGGTTTTCCATTTTCAATTTCTGCTTAAGATTTTTTTGGAAAAAAAAAAGGACAAGATAGCTTCTAATAATAACCTATTTTTGCTGCTTAAGGAGAAATGAACTCTTCCACCCTGTCCCCCAATTTGGTGAGAAGAAAAAAGAATCCAGTCTTTCTAGTCTTGTAGATCTGTAGGTGGGGACGGGATCAGGAATCTTCTCTGCTCCTGGCTGTGCTAGAAACTGGTGTGACTCTAGCAGCTTCGCTCTTCTGAGGCTCTCTCCAACGGTTAAGTGATTCTGTGACTTTGTCCTCTCCACTACTCGCCCTCCTCCATGACTCTGGCAGCACCGCCAGCAGCTCCTCTGACGCACAGCACCTCTGTGACTGCCGTTTCTGAACCACTCGTAGAGAAAGACTTCCTTACAGGTTGGTAAGAGCCACGGACATGACTTAAGCATCCATCAGTAAGTACCTACGACATGCACTTTTGGCAGTTACTGATACATTTTAAAAGAGGCATAAAAGAAATCTTCATTTTTATCTGTTTTATAGTCCCATGAAGTTTTGGGAAAAAAGGGAGCCCAATGGACTGATGGCAGGTCTGAGGACACACACTTGGCTCCCCTATTGACCTAAGAGAAGCTCCAGTGTACTTTCAGGGGTAGGGGAAAGAGAAATGCCAGGAGCTGTCCCAGTCGACGTGTGATGTGGGATTTCTTAGGACCAGCTTTCCCCAGTGCTTTATGTGAACACTGGGCGATGCTGCATTTTCTCATGATCTCGGTCCTTGCAGACAGTCTTGGAATGTGGGATATGGATCCAGATGCAGGCGACAGTGATGTCAGTCCCTTGTCTAAACCAGAACTGCTCCAGACCTCTGCTACACCAGCTCTGAAGAACCAGAGGGTGACTTGGGACAGAACTCCACAGAACCTCTGCCACCAGAATCCACAAGCAAAATCTGGACCCTCGTATCTCCAAACTCACAACCTCAACCAAGATGTAACAGGTAGTGAAGTGTTTAGGAACAGAAATTAAAAGAACTTGGGCTTGATTCTATGCCTTTTAGAGGAAGAATGATATTCCACTTGAGGAAGTTGGGTACTGTCATGCCAGAGGAACAGCAGTCTAAGAAAATGACAAGTAACAGGTTTATGAGCCACAACTTTTCCTTTGAGGTCCTGACCGGAGGTGCAACCCCTGGTAACCCTTGGTAGTAGTAGGAAGCTTAACCGCGAACTGAATGAAGAGCTTTTCCTCATTAAAGTAGGCCCATTGCGTTTGGTTATTGCAACTTGATCTAGCATTGACGGACTCTGCCCTCCTAAGTTTTCATTCTTGGCTTTTCAGCTTAAGTTAGGATTGTTAACTAACAGAGTACAGAAATTACTAGCCGTCAGTTTATTTCTTACTTGGAAAATCACAGCAGCCACATTTAAATTATTTTTTCTCCCGTAGAAAACTGTGATATTGCTGGGAAGAACCAGGACTTGAAGAAAAGGAAATTGGATCCATCCTAATGGAGGCTCAGGTCACATCCTTGACTTTGTCAGAAAGGGACTTTCAAAAACTACTTTTTGGTCATAAAACTGTTAATCATTCCTAGGGAATGAGCTTTATTTCCAAGGATTTGCCTTGCTTCAACTTAACCAGAGGATCTGACTGTTGGAGCCTGCTGTAGATAAAGCTGAGCAGTCAGAAAACCGAGCTTTAGAAGAGGTTGTCATACCCTGCAGGGGGAGGCTCGGAGATTAAACACCTTTTCTTTGGCTCTTGAGGTTCTTCACTATTTATTCCTAAACTGCTGCGTTAGTATGTATAGAAATTTTAGGAATGCCCAGTGGCTACCTGTCCTGTAAGCAACATGAGCCATACTACTACGTACCAACTTTTACAACTGCCTACGTGGAACTGTAACGTCTGCCGCTTTTCACCTGGGGCTTGGTGTTACTGTTGTCCACAACCGTGTTTGTGTATCCTCCTGAGAACAAAAGCTACAGCGGCGTTTAGCTACCTTGCATCAATCCTGGCTGCAGTCTTCATCTATGATAATCTCTCGTTTATAGGTTTACGGTGTCACTATCTTGCAGTTTTTTTCCTGATCAAGGAAATGATCGAAGGCCAAAGAAAAGGCATTTTAAGACAGCAAAATAAATTCTTTCCTTTGTAACAAAAACCACAAGTGGGTGTTTGTATTTCTCTGTTTCAGATGTGAGATATAACCCATCTTAACATGGGTTTTTTTCATAATCTTAAATGTTTCATAACTCCCTGCCCCCATGATGAATTTTCAGGTTCTTTTTAAGATGCATCTTGGGCTGTGCCTTTTATCTAATCTTCAAGCTGTGGCTTTTATTAATTTTTAGATCACAGATCCATTTGTGGGCAGCTGTGAACCTGAGGCAGGGAACTCCTAACATACAGGAAGGCAGTCAGCCATTTCTATTCCCATGGAAGATGAAGAGGCTGTAGCTTACCGTGACGGTGATTTCCCCTTTATCGTATTTCTCATTACATGGATCTGGTCATATGTTCATCTTTTGGTTTTGACATCCTTACCTTTTTTTTTTTTCCCCCAGAAAAAACTCTCCCTTGTCTGAAGCGCAATCTTAGTTCAGAACTGCTGCTTTAAAAAAGTTCCCGGAATCAGGAATCCAGTTATAAACTGTATACAACTCAAAACTGAGCTAATGAGATCATGAAAAAGGAATTTGCTGGAAATGAAACCCCACAGCTCAACAAAAGCAAGTTTGGTTTATTCGAATGGTTTCATTAAATAAGTCTACAAAGGTAACAAACTGAAGCAAAAAGCGCAGTCTTACAAGAAGCGCCACACCCAGAGTTAGTGCAAAATGTACAATTAACGGCTGCTGAGAAACCCCCAAAGTTTGAATTCAGTTTATTTGTTTTTTCAAAACAGTGTACATTGTTAAATAATGTAAGGAAAACATTTATAATTCAGAAATATTTTTTGTAATGTGGAAAAAGATACTCAAAGTGTACTATTAACACAAAAATAATTTAAACAGTTCAGTAGCACTAGTTCATTCCTCTAGGCTTTAGTTACTTCATCCACAGGAGGGAAAAAAAAAATCAACAGTAAATAAAACCAGTTCTTACTTTTTGTAAGTGAAGAGATCTCAAAATTAACCAAAATAACAAAAAATAATGTGCTGCATTTGGTTCCCTCGTTCCTCTAGTAAAAAGTACGGTTTCATTGATCTTAGGTGGTCCGTTTCTCATTTACTTGGCACCTTCTTTGTTCTATCCTTACTCTTACCATCTCCTCAAGAATCTTAAGCAGAGAATAAATAAGTAAACAACTTTGAAGCAGGGCTTGGAACCCCTGTCCTTTTCATTTCTACTCTCCTAAACCTTCAGCGTTCTGTGCATCTCTGGGACCTAGGCTAACTTACTGACAAAAACAGGGCCCACAAAGGAACAACAGGATAGGACAGCCAAGCAGGCTCCCCCTATTGTGGTGATTCCTGGGATGTGCTGTTGAGGTGGGTAAGAGATTGGAAACATGTTAACTTCCCAACTCAAGAGTCAAGAGAAGAAACATCCAAAAAATTAGGAGTCCTAGCTTCTTTCTGCATCTTCACAGATAACAGAGATCCCAGACATAGCCAATTAGGAGAGTTATTTCCTGAAAGCTCTGAAAATAACAGAACTGCCCATCACAACTAGGCGTAGCACTACATAATACTGATTGGTTGCAGTTATTACTTCGGGGGAGTCTTTGTTTATATGAGAATGTGAGAATATCAGCTGCAGTTCTAGACATAGAGGTGGCACAACAGATGTATGATCCTGCAACCATCTGGACATCACACAGGCAATGAATAGGAATAAGCACTCTGTCTTACGATGCTTAATTCAGATGTGGGTCCACTTTCCACAAAATACAGTACCCCAAGCTGAGAAATGCATGATACACTTGCAACAAGAGGAAAGCAAAGTTTTTCTTAGAGCATCTTTCTCCATCGGTCACTTTCCACTATCAACGTTTCCCAACTTAAAAAGTAGCCCCCACCCCCTTCCCTTTCTATTCAGCCATTTCCACTAGGTCTTGTCTGTCAAGCCTGACGATTAAGTAGGCTCATAGCACCCCGTGGGCCAGGCAGCACACAGCTTCCTGACAAGTCTGTTCTCCTGTTCTTAGTCTTTCATTCATTTATCACACACCACCCTTAATCTTTTAAATTGCTCAATTTTGTTACCACACCCCTCCTTACTGTTGAAACAGGAACTTTCTGCTTTCAACCACTGATGTCAACTTAACTTCTCACCCTGCTCATCTTACACCTGCTCTAAACAAAACTGAATGACTTAAAAAACAAACAAACAAAAAAAACCACAACAGAACAAAACACTCAGTTTCCCTTTGGCATAATCCTCTGCTGGGGTCACATGGACCTAATATCCTTCCATACGCCCTCTGCTGATCTGGGGTCTGATGAGAAGTTGGTGCTAATGGCAGAAGCAGTAGAAGTCCAAGGCACTAAAATATCCAGCAAGCAATACTGGGAGAACAGAAGTATTCAAGTACAGTAATTTATACAATTTTACATTCACATTTATTTATCTACTACAATGGAAATACAAAGGAAAAAGCTAAAGTGTCTCAATAAGTAAAGGACAGAGCTTGCTTTTTTTTCAACTTTTTAAACCTTTCATATTTTACTCTTAAAACTACTGTTGTCCAACAACATTTATATATCACAGTGTTTCCACATCAAAACTGATGGCAAAGTTACATGTCCGCAGGGGACTTAATTTTTTTTCCTAATTGCTAATGCTGCAGTCAAAGCTGCTAATATCATTTGCTTAAAGCACTAATGACCTATTATAAGAAAGGGTTGAAAACTCAGTCCCCTGGTGTTTTTCACTGGGTTCTAAACCAAAAAGAAAGAAAGAAACAAAAGTAGAAACAAAGAAAGGAAAAAGGGAGGGGGAACAGGGTAGGAGAGAGCCCAATTGTTTGTTTGTTTTGTCTTGTGGTTTAGATTCTTGAGGGAATAAGGGATTTGGGGTGGGCACCAAAATTAAGAGCTCCACCCATTTGAAAATACAGATGGGTTTGGTTTTCCACTGAGCTCTCTTGTTGCTTTCTGATAAATGATTCTCTTTTCTAGCCCTCACTATTGGGTGTAGAGAAACAGGAAAGCATAGTTTGAAGCCGCCCCATCACAAGAAAGCTGCTCTTTCCTTCTTGTTCCACTCCAATAAATGGTGAAAGGGGAGGGAGAGTCTCAATTCTGAGGGCTCTAAGCGGTATTAAAAACATTCCTTTCTGGCAAAAAATAACCAGTTAAATGCAGCACTAGTAGTTAGTATATAGGCTACTTTCCCATTTCCCCCCCTCCCACCCACCCCTCAGCATTCCATCTCCTGGCCCCAAATCTACTCAGTTAATGTCTCTAGGTCTAAGTGGTCCGCAGGTTGGAACCTGGGGGGTTGCTGATGGACTTCTGCAAACTGCTGATGTTGAAATTCTGTAAGGAGGCAGTTCCCACAGGCTGGAACTGGCCAAGCGGCTGTGGTGCCGGGCCACCTGTCCCACTCCACTGAGTGCCAAAGGGGGGAGGTGGAAAACCGTACTGCTGTGGGGGGCACATAGACTTGGTGAAGTGACCTAGAGAGGTAGCTGATGCTGCAGAGATGGGGGCAGAACCACCCAGATTTGAGGTCATGGAGATGCACAGCTGACCAGGTGCAGAGAACTTCCTTGCCATTCCAGGGCCCTGAAAACAAAACAACTGCATGTCAAATCTGGTGTGGGTATAACCCAGAGGGGAAATGGGTGGTACCAAAATCTAATTCTAGAACTGGGACTGTTCGAACCTTACAGGGTGTAGTAAAACCAAAACCAAACCTTTCAACAGTTACTGTCTCTTTACACTTGCCAAATTAAGGGTAGAATAACTACCGTGCTTGGAAGTGGGCAGAGTCACGTGCATGTGTGTATATACACACACACACACATATATATGTATGTATGCATGCAATATATATATGTATGCAATTCAGGGTGGTAAGAGAAAAGGGGAGAAAAAACCCAGTTGACAAACAGGTAGCTAGGGATTCAAAGACAAAAGGGTTAACTGGGTGTTAGAATTTCTGAGCTGCTAAAGAAGGCTACCGCATGGAATGCTAAGCACTAGTTAGGTAGTTGGTATCACCTCTGCTTTAGATGTGTGCTAAGTGATACTCTGCTAGATTAGGGAAATGACAAAAAGAGAAGACTTGCCTCATAATTCATGTGTCCTTTGCTTCCTCTCCTGCCTGAAAGATTCATGGCATCTCGGGCCCAATTGTCTACCAGCTTGTGCAGGTCATCTGTGAATGTGCCCTTCCTGCTGGACGTCATGGTAGGAGGCTGAGCTTGGGCGGCTTGGCTGTTCACTGTTCCCCCAACAGTGTTTGTGCTGCTGGTCCCTAGAATTAGATGAAGCAATAGAACACAACCATTAAAAGGAGTTTGGGTTAGAACTTCAGAAAGAGGGAAAACTTCACAGGATGATGAATGGCAAGCCACTGAATGGGAGAGGATAAGCTGGGAAGGCATGCAGAGGGGAAGGGTTCAAGGGTTTCTCTGGCCACATGTTCCCACATAAGTAACAGGGTAATGAAAACAGATTCTCTTTAGGAGTTGTGGCAGATGAAGCTGAACACTCCGGATGAGGGCAGGCACAAAGGCTGGGGACTTTTAGCCCACTCACATGGTATTTCAGAGTACTGAAACTTACTTTCAGCACCCCATTCCCAGCATCACACTGATGAGGGAGGTGCGCTAATGTCAGGCTCTAGAATGCTGCAGAATGCTGCAGAATGCAGGGCAAAAGAAGATGATTTCTTGAGCCCTGAGGCAGGGTTAAAAGCAGGAGTTAAAGGATTGCAAAGGTAGATTGCTTGGCCCGGGAAAAGATGGGGTTCCCAAACCATGTGGATACTATGCCACAATCTTCAGCCATTCTTTAACAGAAAGAAGCGATAGGAGAGATCGCATGCTCTGTTCAAAAACCTTTTTCACCTGGACCCACACACACAAATTCATAAACATAAACTCGGGAGGAATGAAGGCTTCAACCTCTCCCATTTGCTTATGAGTTAAGAACCAAGATTACTCCTGAGGAAGGTTCTCTGCAGTGCCTGAATCGTTCAACTGCAGGAAGACATGGTTTTCCTGAAGATGACCTCAGTTTCAATTGGTTTATGAATTCTCGCCCCTCCCCCACTTCCCAGAAGAGCAAGCACTCGCAAGTAGAAGCAACAGGAACATTCAGCTGAGGTAGGAGTGCAAAGGGAAGGAGGAAGCTTTGAGGTTATGATGAAGGAATTCTATTTCTATGGTTTGATGAGAAAGGAAGAAGGGGTCTGTGTCCTGCCTGATTTCGGCTCTGCTGGAGGGCACACTGAAGATTATTCGAAGAGGCAAGTTTTAGGGAAGAGGGAAAGAAAAGTCAGGATCTTGTTTTTCTTCCCTCACCCCCCACTTTCTTACCAGATTTCACATTTCCTGCAGAATAAATAAAAGCTACTAAGGTAAGTTGTGAGCTGCTAGGCCTTCAGATATCCAAGTAATGCTGGGGGCTCAAAAAAATGCATACATAATCCTGCTTTCCAGGTCCACGCAGCACCAGAGCACAGCGGCATGCCCCGAAGCAACTCTGCCACAGAAAAGCCCTAGAATCCATCACTGGTCTCACGTCAAGTTTGTACCCCACCACCTTGGGAATGGCACCCACAAACATGTCTGCATGAGAGTAACAGCTAATTCTGAGGTGAAGCTGCAGAGTGAGGACGGTCACATGCTTCTTACCACCAAGGCAAGACATGGATGTACTGCAGCGTGTATTAGCTTACTTCTTAGTGCCCACTGGAGCCACAAGGGGATAGCTACTGCACAGACAGCGTGAAGGGAAGTGTCAGTTCCCCTACGGTACAGGAGACCCAAGTGGAAAAGGATAAAAGCACAGGAAACAGCCTGCCTTAAAAAGCAAGACAGACCATGGTGGGGAAGCAGAGAGGGAGAAGCGCAAGCAGTGAGGGTGGCAGTGTGATAGTGATAAAACCCAGAAAGCAAGCACATCACATGCATGAGGACTCTCTTCCTGTTTGAGTACTAATTGCTTGGTGAGCTTGATGATGAGTGAGACAATCAAAATGAAAACCACAAACAATCACAAGTGAGCAGAACTGGTAAAAGCCAAATCCAAGCAGCTCAGTAGAGATGAACACTGCTCGTTCACGAGGAGCCATGCCGGGTGTCACACCTCTCTAGTCACCTCTGATGCCGTGAGGCTCCTTTATAACCAAATTTCATTTTTCATTTTAATCTGTCTTACACAGGACTGGATTCTGACGTGGGGTTTATAGACCACGATGGGGGAAGGGGTCAACCATATAGTTAACTTTTTTATTCTGGTTTCTGAAAACAGGCTTTCCCATTAAAGGAAATAAACACATCTCTCTCTCTGACCAGAAATGAACGCCTGGCAACAGCTGACTTGACTACGAAAGCTAGGAGAATGGATAGTACGTTTAGCGCATTTAGTCCATCTTAGCAGTAAATAGGTTAAGAACACTACTTGCAATGCAGGTATTTCTGGGAATGCTGACTGCCTTCCAGAGAGAAGTAACCTTGAAATCCTTCTCAGTTCTGCTGCAAAGCTCTAAGAAGTAGTCTATGTTTTACCACCCAAAATCCATTTTTAAATTTTCTCCTGCCATAATACATTTCCCACACCACACACCGCCAGATCCTAGGAACAATAATTTACTCTGAGTCACAGCTCATTACCTAATAGGCCAAATATACAGAGTTTTCTGACTGACCCTCTAGGTGGCCGGTTGGGTAGTTGAACTGTCTGTACTTTAATGAGAAGCCACCAGTCTAAGAAGCCAACTCTATAAAGAAGTGCTTCTCTCTTCACCAATCTACCAGATGTCTCACATTATGATTTGTGTATGTGGACTTTTCCGTGTTTGGATCAGTGCTGATTTCCCAGTGGGCGGAAGAGTGGCTGGCATGGACCTGCTGACTAAAGGACTCCCTTTCCCCAAAGAGCCAGGCATCCCTGATCTCTCTATATATCATGGGCTATCAACCCGTAATTGTCACAAAGCCAGACTCACAGAGGGTCATCACATGAGAGCAGACTATGAGGTGATTTCTTAATCTGCCAGTGGTCAGCAATTAAGCAGGTTAAAAAAAATCTTAGAAAAGGCTGCAGAACTAGATAGATGGAAATTGGGAATGAGGACGTTGTGAAGCTTCAGGGTTCCAAGAACTCATGGATAACACGCTTTGCAATCAAGGACCAAAAGTAAGAGAAAGAAAAGATAATTACTACAGAGCTGGTTGCAAGGACAGACTTTTTTCACCATCTTCCCTGAAGCACAAAGAGAGAGCAACGTGTTAAAGATAAAGAAACATCAATGTAAAATATTAGAAATCTTTAGAATCTCCAAATAGCACACAAAGTCCCAGCAAGAGAAAGCAGAGAGAGAGACAGACTGGTGGGACCTTGGAGCTCCTGCCACAGGTAAAGTTCTATGGACGCAACTTACGTAGTTGTAACATGGGTGTCTGAAGAACGGAGGTACCTGGCCGACAGCAGAGCTTCCATACCCAATTTTGGATCTAGGAGTAATGCTCTGCACTAAGGTTCTGGGATGGGAGAGGAACTCCAGTCTCTCAGGTCTTACTGCTTGAATTGCAAATACCCAAGCAGTCTTTCCACTGACCCTGTCCCACTTTCTGTTTCTCCTGCTGGGTTGTTAAAAAGCACTTGATTAAATGCATTAGCAATTCTACCCCAATAGACTGACAGTACCACCATTATAGTTTTGAGTCAATTTAAACTGGCTGATACATTTCCAAATCCTAGCCATACACACTAACCGCTTCCGCTCCAGAAATCTTTAAAAGTATCTGGAAAACGAGCAACTTTTGAACATAAATAAAGCATTAAGCCAAGCCGTGCTTCCAAACCATAATCTATTTTGAGAGCACAGAATAACACATCTAAAACTAGAAACATCCCATCTCTGTTAAGTACCTGTTTTCGCTTCCATATTTGCTTTAATTTGCCTCCTGCAAATTTGTTCACCAAGGCTTATATGATGTATACTCAAGTGCCTTCAACAGATGTAGGGTCTCTTTTTTTAGACCCAAAAGGAAGTGATAAGATTTAATATTTTTAGCCACTTTCATTTGATGTTACAAGTGTGCCACCACCTACCTTTAAGAGTGTGTGCGAATTTAATTAATTAATTAATCTCAAGTGTATCTCTCACATTATGCTTCGCAAAAAAGCCTTGGTTCTCTTTCTTTCCTCTTAGACATCTCAGGCTGTATAATATAGGCCTGACATGTTACATCCTACTTTACGACACTTGTCTCCTACTATTCAATGTCTTTTCATCTTGCTAGCTGGACATAGAAATTAAATGCTTACTTAAGTGTCAAGGTGCTAACATGATCGGTCCAGCCTGGTCTAACAAGAAAAGTTATCCACCTGAGTACCCAAAAACCATACATGCTTTGGAAAGCTACCAAATTGGATAACACCTTCCACCTCTGTTCAGCAGTCCTGGACTGGTGATTCGTGAGGCCCAAGGACCTGTGAACCACACTCAGAAACAGTGATGACTTTTGCACATGCATTTAAAAAGCACTTCAATAACCACATCAGAAGTTTGAGGCCTCAACAAAGAAGATCTTTAACCAAACTCTAATAAAAGCTTTCTACCTGAGCCTTGTTTTTGTTTTTCAAATTTTTATTTCAATATACATTTACTGACTGCCTACTATGTGCCAGGTAGACACCGGCTGATCAGAAGGAAATGACGTGTGCTTCCCAAGTGCTGCCTGTGTTTGTGCATGTGATCTTATTTGATTTGTACAACAGCCCTAAGAGACAGGCATCATCTTCATTTCACCTTTGGGACGACAGGCTGAGAAAGTTGGGTAATCTGCTATTGCACCTCACTTTTAACAAGAGAGCTGGGAAATCCTAGCAATCATGCTGAAAGACCATTTTCACTTGCAGGTGCTGGGCTTTGGTCCTTTAAAGAATAAATGCTTAATCAGAATAACTATACGGAAACCCTTTTGGAAGTGCCGGTTTTATGAACTTAGAGGGTGGGCGGGGACTGAAAGGATCCAATGCAGAGATTCTAACATCATTTCAACTGAGAGATGGTTAGGCTTAACTGAGAAGAAAAAAAGATTTCAATCTACTCGGAAAAGAATTTTAAAAAAAGGGTGTAATTCTCCCCTGGTGCCAGGATCTAAGTGTACCAGTGGTCAAGAAGCTCTCTGTTACTTCCAGTGGCAGAGCAAGGGGCGAAAGGGACTAGGGACATCAGTCTTCACTTACTCCAAATGAGCCAGCAGTCTCTACAGCATTACCGCCTTTTCTCTCTCTGTCACGGACTTCTGAAGAAGCACTTCTACCAGAAAGTTTTTTTGAAGTTTACAGAAACCTATTACTATCTTTATATCTTTAATCATAACTAACAGAGACTCAAACTTCTGAGGGCAACAGTAGTTCAGCCAAGCCACTGAGTGGATGATATACAAAGAGACAAATGAAAATGGACTGCATGAAACATCAGATCCAAGCAGCAGAAAAACAAGGACGAGGAAGGAGTAAAGGTGTTACACACAAAGAGCCAAGCAGGGCGTACTCAGAAATCGGGTCCTCCTGCCACCAGGTTTGAATGTCACCTGTTCAGATGCACAGTTAAACTTCGCACAGCCTGTGAGAGGGGAAAAACAGGGAAGAACAGAGAGAGAAGAGACAGAACACAACTACAAGATGTTAGAAACTCGAGGCTGGAGTGGTGAAATGCGCTAAGATGGCACACAGAAGAACAAGCTTCCAGGGAAAGGTCAGATATCTAGGACAGAAAATACCAGGTCTCAGTGCCCTCCCTCTGCCAAATGCTGAAGCTCCTCCCAGTGGGAATAATGTCAGCTAGTCTGCACTCCTAGCAAGCAAGTATATTCATTTCGTGAAGAGACAAACTAATCTTTAATTTCCGTGATATTGTGGCAGAAGCCCCTAGGCGAGTTACCTGTATCTTTTCCTACTCTTTTCCACCCAGATACCTAAGTCATTCCAACTGTCATCCTACTATTGCTAGCAGCTCTCTCCTCGACAGGAATGTTTCGAATGATCATTAATAAATAAAACTATATTTAGGAAGCAGTTTACAAATAACTGAATTGTAGGGCTATTTATCTTAGTATGCTACTCCCATACTTGAAAGTTTAAAAAGTCTGCACTGGCTAAGAAAATAGCTTTCAGAAACGCTAAAACTTCTTTAATTTTGGTTCAGGAAATCTTGGTCTAGTATTAAAGTGTACGTTCCAAATCCCAAATGAGCTGTTAACTTGGTTAAAGTCCTATATAAGTCACAAATGCAACTTCTGCTATAATCCTCTGAAAAAAGTGATTTCATCTGGTAAGAGCAATGAGTTCACCTAATCTAATCATTACCCAACTTCCCCTTCCAGCTCAAGATCCATAAATGTACAACGGACAGGCTGTGTTCTGGTCAGCTGCTTTTCCAACTGGCCTTAACAATAGGTTACTCTCCAGGCATTTGCCACAGATATGGCAGTTTTTAGAAGCTGAAGGTTGCTTTGACAGCTTACCTTGACCTGGAGCAGAAAGGCTTGGTACTGAAATGGCACCATCACTGGTAAAGGCTGAATAGAGGTTGTCACTGGAGGGAGATGGCTTAAGGGGCTGTAACAGCTGATTCTGCCCAGTCTCTGGGATATTGCCAGGAGGGTGGAGGGTCTGCTGGGGGTGCAAAACTGAAGCGGCACTCTGACCAGACAGGTTACCTGCCAAAAGATAAAGCGGCATGAGGAAACATGTACAGCTTTCCCAGTGCCTAGAGAATAGGCACTATTCTCATTCCTCCACTGTGCCGCACTAAGTGACTAAGTCAGAAGCTGTAACTGATGAAAGAAAAAAGGCCTCCCTCATGAGAGGGGAACTGAGGAATGACATGAGAATCAATAGGCGATAGGGATATAGGTAGCTTTAGATGACCTAGAAGGTTCCCAAGTCTCAGGTGAGTAGAACATTCAGTGGGTATGAGAGAATTCCACGATCACTTTCCTAAACGCTATGATAAAACAGCGAGTTGCAGCATGACATCAACAGGTTTGGTGGGTAGTCTCTTTTTAGTCTTTTTCCCAAAGTGTGTGTCAGATCGAGTACAGAAGTGGTGTACTACAAAGTGATGCATATTTAAAATTATTTTGTGGCAGGTGGCTTTTATTCCCTAGGCGACTGTCTTGAAATTGAAGAATGTGTCTGCTCCCTACTAATCTGTGGAATAGAAGGCCACTGAAAAAGTATGTCACAATTGGGATCAGGATCTTAATTAGCTGATATCCCTTATAATCATATTTCCACCACTGAATTGGTTCTAACCTGCCAGAGAAGAGGTTTGGGTTTCTGAAAGCTTCCAGAGAATGGAAAGCTGCTAAGAAGTTTGCAACTGCTTTCCAACATATATTTACATTAGATCTGGAGAGAAAATACAGGTACAAATTTATTTCAGTTTTTTTCACTTTTCAACTAATTATCTGTTAACATTATCATAATTTCACTGAAGGGTAAAAATTCTATCACAAAACAGACAAACTATAGTTCATTACAAGATACTATAATTTAACTATTTTTTAATTACAACCACTAGCAAGTTTATTTCAATATAGATAAATGAAATAAGAACTTTAATCAAGAAAAGTACCACCTAAGACATATATGAAATTTACATTCATTCCAGCTGCAATTACGAATAATTTGTTCAGTGAAGGGAAAATCTACCTGAACTTTACTAAATAAACAGTGTACTTTGTTCCATTTGCCTGTGAGTTTGGTGAAATGTGAGTTATATGAGTAACCAGGTAATGCTAAATTATTATCTTTAAGGACAACCATAAATGACTACCAGTAGATAGTAATATGGATCACAATGGAATAAGCCATTGTACTCATCCAGTCTACTTTCATAGACTAACCAAAAAGAGGTACTATAAACAGAGGGAGAGGAAAAGTTAAGGAAGCAAGAATATTAGGAAAGTCAAACTCCTCTGAAATTTAAAAAAAACAACAAATGTTCAATCATATAGAGTTGAAGACAGAAACAAACGATGGGAAAGTCAAGGCTGACCTGGTCCATGGCTTTTTACCTGAAAGCTGGGGGCTTTTATTCCCCAGGGAACTGCTGCGACTAGATTTGCTGCCTTTGGTTTTAGTGGGTCGCCTTCTTCTCCCTGAAAGAGGGGCAGCTGGGGGAATAATGACAGCAGGTGGAACCTTTCCCAGTTTGGTATATAAAGATTCAATTTCATGCTTCTGGCGACTCTGCAGGTCTTGAATTTCTTTAAGATGTCTATGAAAGATAACCAAACATAATTCAAAAACATTATAACCACTTTTGTTCAATTAAGATTTAATAAAATATTCTTTAACCTCCATTCTAGTATTTACTTACTCATGAATTTTCCCCCCAATGTACTTAACCTAATTTCTACTACCTTGAAGTTCTAGTTCGTCATCTCATACTGTTGCCCTTCATTCCAACAAGCTCCTAACCACCAACAAATAGTTGATGATGTGTTAGGAGAAAAGGTTTCCTGATTTTTGAGGCTATACATAGGAGTACTGAATTGCTACTCTAATCCAGTTGATCAAATATGACCTACAGGGGCACCTGGGTGGCTTAGTGGGTTAAGCCTCTGTCTTCGGCTCAGGTCATGATCCCAGGGTCCTGGGATCGAGCCCTGCATTGGGCTCTCTGCTCTGCAGGAAGCCTGCTTTCTCCTCTCTTTCTGCCTGCTTGTGATTTCTGTCTGTCAAATAAATAAATAAAATCTTTAAAAAAAAAATATGACCTACAAAATTTGCCAATATAATCTATATCCTAATGCCATTACTGGATTCATTTGGTAGACTAGTAAATAAATTAGATTAGGTTAATAATGATAAAGAGTGCTATTAACAAAAACAACAATGTAATAACAAAAGGTGAAGAAGTTCTAGAAGTAGAAATGCTCTGGGTCCTTATAAGAGACATAATGAGAACTACATTCAAATAACTAGCTTTTGCGTATCACCCTCTCTTTAAAAGAAATGAGATGTAAGCATATTGCAGTGAAAAGAATACTAATCTAGGCACCAGGAGCTAGGTCTTAACAGAGTTCTGCCATTATTCTTTCACAGAAGAAAATATAAATATACTTACTTTTCTCGTAGTCTTCGCAGCTCTAATTTTAAATCTTCATCTTCAATATCTGACTCATTGTCACTACTCATGTAAGAGGAGTTGAATGAATTACTAAGGCTTTGACTTAGATTCTGGATAGGCAGGCTCTTCGAGCTCAGCTGATGTGGGGAGTGTGGACTACCTGAACCATCATCCACATCCCTGCTAAGGAAGGCAGCCTCCAGGTCAGAAGATGGCCCATTCAAATGTGAAGGCTCTGACAGTTCAGGCTTTTCTTTCTTTGGTATCACAGCAGGGAGAACACCTTGTTCCAAATCCATAAAAGGAGGAGATGCTGTTGGTCCCTCTTTCTTTGCCTCAGTGATCTTGTCTTCAGTTCTTGATACAGAGAAACGACCTACTTTGTTTGCTGTAGTTGTCACCTGAAAACGTCCCACTTTGGTAGGCTGCCCAGTTTCTGTCTTCGCTTCCGAGGCAGGAGTTTTGTGGGCACTATCTGGCATATCTGATGAGACGCCATGGATGGTTATCCCATTAGGCTCTGTCTTCACCAGTGTACTTTCTGGACTACTACTTGATAGCACTGAGGACTCTGAAGTACTGGATTCAAAATGAACAGACTTTGTTTCTTCTGACTTATTTTTACCCTCTTTTTGGACATCATCCATTGCAACAGAAACCTGATAGAGACCAAACTGAGATTAAAAAACAGTCTCCAATATTCAATTTTTCAAATGGATCATAAAAAAAATTGAGAGGTGTTTAGCTGGCTCAGTCAGTAGAGTATGTCACTCCTGATCTTGGGGTTCTGAGTTCAAGCCCCACAGTGGGTGTAGTGGAGATTACTTAAAAAAAATAAAATCTTGGGGCGCCTGAGTGGCTCAGTGGGTTAAAGCCTCTGCCTTCGGTTCGGGTCATGATCCCAGGGTCCTGGGATCAAGTCCCGCATCAGGCTCTCTGCTCAGCAGGGAGCCTGCTTCTTCCTCCCTCCCTCTCTTTCTCTGCCTGCCTCTCTGCCTACTTGTGATCTCTGTCTGTCAAATAAATAAATAAAATCTTAATAAATAGGGGTGCCTGGGTGGCTCAGTGGGTTAAGCCTCTGCTTTCGGCTCAGGTCATGATCTCAGGGTCCTGGGATCGAGTCCCGCATCAGGCTCTCTGCTCAGTGGGGAGCGTGCTTCCCTCTCTCTCTGCTTGCCTCTCTGCCTACTTGTGATCTCTGTCTGTCAAATAAATAAATAAAAATCTTTAAAAAAAAAATCTTAATAAATAAACAAAATCTTAAAAAAGTGAATTACTTTATTTTCCAGTAAATAGGCTGGGATGTTTTTACTTAAGTCTTTATGTATGTAAAATATGTCTTTATCTAAGTCCCTCCATCTTCACTGTGAAAATAAATGGAATACCATTATAAAGAACAACGTATCTGTACAGAGATTTATAGATTAGATATACAGATTCTCAGTGGCTCACTAAGCTTATTAAGTAAATGATTTACTTTCATATCTCATGTTATACACAGGACTAACATTTATGTCTTTGTGGAAATAGAAATAACAACAGGGAATAGAATCTTGAAGGTTGCCTGTGCATATGAAAACTACAAAGATTAAATCCAATAAATGTTAAATGCAAACTAAGCTTCAAGAATCAACACAACTAAATGGGACTATAAGGAGATCCACTACTATCCCCAATTTCCAGTGCTATCCTGAGAATAACTGGAAAGCAGTTGTGAAAGAAGGAAAAAAATAAAAAAGAAAAGAAAAATTCACTGGTTGGACCAGCTGGGAAAATATAATGATATTTATATCACATATCACAACTAATATGGCCCAAAGTGTATCACTTGATGCACAGTCAGTATTTTCACTTCAGAAATTAATCCTAAAAAATTATCCTAAACATGGAAAGTGTTTTAATATACAAAAATGTTTCCTGTTATTTCATTATATTGGAAAAATCAGAAACAACCTAATGACTAATAATGGGAGAATGAGTTAGGTAAACAAAAAAGATAGGGGGAAAAGCCACAAAATATCATTCAGAGAAGTAGCAGGGTCAATTGTAGATACACACATGTGCGCAGAAAAGGAATGAAAGGAAACACAACTTCCTAATCCTAGATGGGGAAGGGAGGTGGGGGATGGGCAGATAGTTTACTGTTTCTGTACTATACTAAGTATTTTATATTTTCTTTAATTGGCATGTATTATTATTATTTTTTAAAGTCTACTTATTTACTTATTTTTAGTAATCTCTTCCCCCAACGTGGGGCTCAAACTCATGACCCCAAGACTGAGGCACATGCTCCTCTGACTGAGTCAGCCAAGGATCCCAGCATATATACATATTTTATTTGCAAGCATTACTTTTAAGATGGGAAAATGATAAAGAGCTATAAAAAAGGTATATCATTAAGTTGGCAATTATGGCCCAAAGTAATAATTTTATTATATACCTATTCACCCCAAAGAGGAAATCAAGGCAAGGAAAAGTGGTTGTCTTACCTGAAATCGTCCCATCTTAAAAACACCAGTTCCTGAACTAGTAGTTGCTAGGACAGGACCTTCTGCAATCTGAGAAACTAAAACAAGTACATGGAGGAGAAAAAGAACTTAAATTAGTATCTCATTTTAGCTAGTTTCCTTTCCCTCAGGCCAGAAATACAGCAAAATAAAACTATGTATCAGGTGAGGAAAATTGTTTGAGGCAAGGACAACATAAGAGATACTATAGTATCTATGGTTAACTATGGTGAACTATGGTTAACAGACAGTTAAGAATTCAATTACTCATTCTTTAACTCAAAGATAGATACAAGTAAATGAAGAGAAAGCATGAGATTTTACCTAGGATATTAAAGACCCATTTTTAAATGAAAATCACTATGACAAACTGGTTTAGGCAATACTTAGGAAAAATCCTAGAACAAAAAAGTACAGGTGTCAGAATTACTGATAAGTAGTTTTGAACTTTAAAGTCATTTGTTTGAGGTTCTGTTTTTTCCTGGAGATAATATAACAGCATTTTCTTTATTTTATACAACTAATAAGTTGTATTTTATACAACACTGATTTTGATATTTCAACAATAGATCTTAGAAAACATTCCATATCGGTCTCATTCTTTTTCATGGCTGCATAGTGTTTTAGGTCTGTCTACCTACTGTATGTATGCAAATGTACTGTATTTTAAGCAGACTTCTGCTGATGGACAGTTAAGGTTTTCAGAACCTGCTCTTATAAAAGTGCTCTACCAAATATTTTCTTATAGATCTGTGGAATAAATACCTAAAAATGGACATGCTGAATTATACCCATTTAAAACTTCAATAGACATTACTAAATTGATCTCCAAAGAGGTTGTATTAAGTCACTGGTAGCTATTAAACTTCTGAATTTACCAGTGAGAGGTAAGAAATGCTATCACTTACTAGTCTTTTTTGTGATACAAATACACCCCCCAACCCTGTTTTTCATTATTTGGACCTCATGGCACTTTTTCCAATGCAGAAAATTTTGAATCTATTATTGCTTCTGGGCTGAGTATTAAATGTAGTAATAACAACACTTTCCTCTCTATCAGGGATCGGCAAATTATTATCAAGGACCAAATTAAGCCCATAGCTTGTTTCTGTAGATCAATCTTGTCAGATGAGAGAGCAAAACTCATTTATTCATGTATCATCTATGCTGCTTTTGGGGTATAATAGGAAATTCGAGTAACTGCAACAGAGACTATACAGCCAGCAAAGCCTGAAATACATACTTCTTGGCCTTTTACAGAAAGTTTGTTGACCCTACTCTAAATAGTTTAAAAAAAGGAAAAAGAGAAGAAAAACATTCCTTTTATGTTTTGTTACAGTACTATTTTATAATACCATTTCCATCTTTGATCCATTTGGAATTTATTTTGGTTGAGGCTGGTGATTTATGTATGTATGTATGTATGTATTTATTTTCCCAGATGGCTGTCCAGTTGTCTATTCCAGCACTTTCTCACTGAAATGAAAGCCCACCTTTTTCATATTCTACATTCTCTTACAGTTTGTCCCTTTCTAGACTTTCCTGGTCTGTTCCACTGATTTTCAAGTCACTTCTTTTAAAATGAGAAAGCTAATTCAGAATACAATTGTACTGAAAATAATTTAGAGAGGTTTGAAGTGAAATTTAGAATTTAAGGATGAAAGAAAGCTGAGCATTCCAAATAAATCTTATTAATAGTTATACAGGGAAATATATCTATGTAGGTGGTAGTGAGAAAATGGATAAACCATATAAAAAGGAAAAATATTAAGCAAGTGCCCTACAAAATCACATTAAGTACAGCTCACACTGAATTATTTCCACTTCTGAAAATAAATGGTTCTAAGGGAAAAGGCGACAGAAAATAAAAGCTTTAAATTTCCTAGTTTCTGGGGAACTGGTGATGTCATTAGAAGAGATTCACAACAAAGCTTTAGAAAAGAACTAGATGTTATGAACTTATGACCTAGCGCATGCTCATGAAAATTTTAAATTGTTGGTATGGGTTATTTTTACAAAATTTAGTTGGAAATATGACTTTCCAAAGAGACTATATATATGAACATGCCAATTTTAAAGACTCCAGAAATAGGTAAAAATGCTTAAGCTGATTAAAATCTTACATTTGTATTTCTACCATCCATGTTATTTAAGATTATCTCTATCCAGTGTCACAAAAGCCAAGAGGTTACGGTAAATTAACTTTTGGAAATATGCCTTAATTTTCTTCTCTCTCTTAGCAAGGATCTGGCTCAGCTAATAACAAATGGTCTTATTCCAAGAAACTATCATTACCCTTTGCATGCCCCCCCTGAAAACAAACAAAAACAATACAAAAGATTCATTAATTTGCTAATATGACATGTTCTAAATATTAGTATTGATGCTTCTCAGTTATGAAATAAACAGAAGTGATTTTAAAAATTGTCTCAGGGCGCCTGGGTGGCTCAGTGGGTTGGGCCGCTGCCTTCGGCTCAGGTCATGGTCTCAGGGTCCTGGGATCGAGTCCCACATCGGGCTCTCTGCTTAGCAGGGAGCCTGCTTCCCTTCCTCTCTCTCTGCCTGCCTCTCTTGTGATTTCTCTGTCAAATAAATAAATAAAATTTAAAAAAAAAAAAAAAGAAATAAAAACTGTCTCAAATATACCTACATTCTTAAGAAAGTCTTGAAATAGTAATCCCTATCTATACTTGATTATAGAGAGGACTGGAATTAGTAACATAAGAGGAAGAAGGATGCTCCTCACCATCTTTCTGAGGCTGTGCTCCTGCTTCCGTAACTGCTGTTGGAGCCACCACAGACACAGGCTGCAAAACATACACACAGATACCACAAAATCTTTAGCTTCAGTCACTCTTTAAACTTCTGCCATGCTGTCTTTCCTCTGGTCTTTATAAAGGGCAAAAGAAATATAGTATATGTGAAGAAACACTTATGTCCAAGGGAGCTTTCTATTTTTTTTCTAGCCTAAAAAGAAGTCTGATATAAAAAAAAAAGATTTTTTAAAAGGAAGAAATTCTGAGTTGTTTTCTAAATTGTTTTCTTCATTTTTCTCATGGGATACTTAAGAGTATAACTTCGATATTCATAGAAAAATAGTTTTAATCAGAACATTGTGTCACAAGCTTAAAATGAAGAAGTTAAAATTTTTAACTTAAAGAGTACAGCTTCCTCCAAAGCATAAAAGCAAAATCCATAGGACTGATCTATGATATAATTCTAACCAGAGGTAAGACAAGAAAAGTATCTTTCAAATAAATGAAATCTTTTCCAAAGTCACGCCACTGGGTTAGTTGTTAATCTTACATCCAACTGCCTCATTTCTGTTTGCTGGAACAAGCAAAGACTCTGAATTAATAGTTCTAACTCTGGTATTAATAGGTTACAGTATGCTCTGGGAATATGATATATTGTGATTATGGAAAGATGTCAAAATTTTCAAAACTTACACCAACTGTGGATGTCACTGCAATAGTCTCTGGACTAAGTGTTCTCCTCAGCTGAGCATCAAGATCTTCCAGAGGTTGCTGGGACTTAACAAAAATAAGCACAATAAACAGAGGTCTTCAGCATAGTCAGAGCCATTATATATAGCCAATCTATATAGAAATACTGTTTGATGCTTTAGATTGACACAACATATTATCTGTCTATTCAATGAAAATGAAACAATATACTAAATAACATATTGCTTGAATGACTTATGTCAATTTCCCAAGCCTTAGAGAAATTCAGTTATATTTACCTTTTATAGTTTTGAGGTCTTACCTTCTATGTTTGATGTTACTTAAAGTTACAGAAAAGTTTCTAATTGTCCTCTCTTTAAAAATTCTGTCCTCTCTTTAAAAACATTCTGATAGGGGCAGCTGGGTGGCTCAGTCAGTTAGGCATCCGCCTTTGGCTCAGGTCACAATCCCAGGGTCAAGGGATTGGGCTCCATGTCAGTTCCCTGCTCAATGAGGAGTCTGCTTCTCCCTCTCATCCCTGCTCCTATTCTCTCTTGCTATTTCTGTCACTTTCTCTGCCTCTCTCTCAAATAAATCAAATCTTTAAAAAAAATTCTGATAAATGTATCAAGATCTATCAGTAGATTAATTGTATCACACTCCCTATTTTCCTTTCAGTTTGGTACATTTTTCTGAGAACTGGTCCTTATAAATAGCATTAATATACCCTGTTACTATCAAGAGATATTATTCTTTTAAGTCCTAATAATCTATACTTCTTATATGCTACAGATGGCAGCAAGAAGGAACCAGAAGTTTAGACAGTCCATCCTTTTAACTGGGTCTTACTACCATCTACCCCAAGGCCATTAACTTTTTACCTTTGACACAGACTATAATCCCACATGTCTTGGCTTCTATCAACCTATTCTGCAGCCTTCATTTATCTTTCTCCTTCTATATCTACTTACCTTCATTCCACTCCCCAATCTTATTTGCCTTTCTTATCTTATTTGAGCCCTTTTAGGAGTCTGAATACATGTTTTTAAAGAGAAAATAAGTGTAAAACCCCTAATTTACAGAATTGCACAATGTATTTTTTCCCAAAATTTAGTGGCTGATGGATTGAGTTCTCTTTGCAGTTATCACTTTATTCTAGCAAGTTCTCTAAATTATGTTCTATAGTACATCTAGGATTATATAAGTAGGGATAAATTCAGCCTTCTCAAATTAGAAATTTATCATGTTTTCCTTAGATACAATTTTAAAATAAATCACTGCTTTAGTTTCAATGTTTACTACTTTGTCTCAGGGCAGAAGCATTTTCAGGGTTATAATGAATTCATAGTAAGTACTTTTCTTATGGGAATTCAACTAAATGTGGGGTGGTGGAGTAGGGTAGGAAAGGGAAATGATAAATACTGCACACAGTTCTACCCAATGATCAGAACTGAGTGTGAGATAGGAAATGGACATTCATGTCACTGGTCTCAGTTCTTGTATGAGTAATCTCATGTTAACTGAGCTGTGTGGGTTTTGTACTGAAAGATATAATACACATATATATATATATTTTTTAATTAAGTAGGACACTTACATCCACCTACACATAAACCAATTACTTTGTTAGGTCGTCAATGAAAGAAATGTCAAACATTCAAGAAAAAAAACTAGTTGAACTCACAGAGAAGGGGCATGATTGGTTATCAGTGTGGTATCTTTTCTTAAGGAAATTTCGAAGTTAATTTTGATTACTTGTAAGTTTTTACTTCCACCATAGTCTAGAACCTAATCTCAGTCCTTAGATACAATTTCATTCCACAAAATTGTGAATGACAGGAGCTATATCAGTCTGGTAAAATGTAAACCTTACCATTTTCTTCCTTCATAAAATAGGAAAAAGTATTACTATCAAATGTTTTCTAGATGACTTGAAGCAGTATTATAAACAAAAGAACTACGAAGCTTCTTAGTTTAAATAGGGCCTGGATAATTAGCTACACTGTTTTTTTTTTTTTTTCTTTTTAAAGATTTTTTTATTTATTTTAGAGACAGACACAGCAAGAGAGGGAACACAAACGGGGGAGTGGGAGAGGAAGAAGCAGGCTTCCCGCCGAGCAGGGAGCCTGATGTGGGGCTTGATCCCAGGACCCTGGGATTATGACCTGAGCTGAAGACAGACACCCAACAACTGAGCCACCTAGGCACCCCAGCTACACTGCTTTAAAACCAAGTTGTTCCTAAGTCAAAACCAAAGAGGAGCCAGAAGCCAAGATCAGGCAGTGGAGAATTTAACTAAGCTTTGTGAAAGCAAGGGATACAAAAAGAAATCTGTCAAGTCTTGGGGCAGGGCACCTGAGTCAGTGAAGGTCCTGGAAAAGGTGGCAGCTGTTCACTGGGTGGAGTACCAGCTGGAAGTTCAGTACCCCCTGGCAGCACCTATAAACAATGAAGGGAAATTCAAGTCCATGAGATACTAAGAGTAAAGACTGCATACTGGAGAGCAAATCAATTAATCTCAATGTAGAAATGTAAGAGTAAAATATATCTATAGTTAAGACATGCTTGTCACCTGGCTTATATTCTGGTACCTATCTTAGATAAAGGACAATATAACCATGATACTGTTACAGGGGTTACTACCGTATACCAGAAAAATGAATAGTAAAATTTAGTAAAAGGTTATTCCCTAGGGGAAATAGAATCAGAGGCTTTAAGGACATGAGTGGTACAGTTCAGATATTCTTGAGCCATTGTTTTGGTATAGTCTCATCAGGCTTTTCTTAAAACAAACACTTTTCTGAGAAAACAATACAGTTCAGAAACAACCAGAGGTCGACTCTGATAATAAAAGTCATCAAAATTCTAATACTATTGAACAGTTTGTACAAAGCCTCTATTATTACCCTACTATAAAAAGAATTTTACAATCAATGGCAAAGCAGAAAGATGAGTGTAGCACAGAACATAGTAGAAAAAAACACAGCCTTGTTATTTGGAGAAGATCAGGGAGACTAAAGACGGCAGAATGAGAGGAAATCTACCACAGCAAAATTAGAAAACACATTTTAGTTATTTTATTCCTTAGATTTTTTTCCTCTATATGAAATTTCATCGCCAACTTTCAATTTTTTATAAATCCCAAATTGTACATCTGTGGAATCTAAGCAAAGCAGAAAATTTGCTTCATTCTCACTGAAAAAAAGGCTGTGAACTTCTATTACTATGTATAATTGGTAGCAGAAACATTTAGCTTCCTTTTGGGACACAGATTTCTTTAGTTGGTACCAATCAGGAAGAAATGTCTATATTTTACCTACTCTACATCCTTAGAAAATCAGGCAGTATAACTAACTCCCAAATCCTGCCATATTTCAAAAGAAAAAAGTATCCTGTGTTCAATGTATATATATCCTAAAATCATTTTCAACTTATTTAATAAATACCAAATGTCTAATATAGATCAGGCTATCTTTATAACTGCATTTCTCATTTGCAAGGCTGAGTTGAAAAAACATACTTATGGGCGTGGGGGGGAAGAATGATCATATTTATCAAATTATTTCAAAACAAGAATCTTACTGGAGTTTTAGTTAAAGGTGGCTTCAATGGAACAGTTCCAGCTTTCACTCCCGGTGTAGTGCTGACTGGGGCTGACACATAGCTGACTGGGGTAGAAACTTGCCCAGGTGTGACCACTGGCAGAACTGACAAACCAGTTGTGCCTAATGGCAAACTGGTTGGTGGTAAACATGCACTTGTAGTGGAAGTCATGAGCTTGCTTGGTGCAACAGCAGTGGTTGGGATGCCTGGTGTGACAGTTGTCTCTACTACCAGTGAAGTCTCTACTGAGACAGATGCATGTTGGGCTCCAGATGAGCTGTGTTCACTAAAGAGAGACCGCAGCTTTTCCTCTAGAGTCTTTATGTCATCAATTCCAGGTGCTTTGGGCTGTGAGTCAGCATCTATTTCAGGACAGTGAGTGTGGGGCTGGTTGGGAAGTAAAGCTGGTTGAGGCTGACTATGAATTAGTGTCTGCTGCACAGCAGGCACACTGGCAACAGGTTGTACCAAGGGTGGGATACTGGGTACTTGGGGTAATAAAGGTGTAGAAGTAGGTCCTGCTGCTTGAGGAAGGGCAGGAGTAGAAGCTATAGCTGATGGGGTGACCAAAGGATGCACCCCACCAGTCTGAGAGACAGAACTAGATAATCCTGCTCCAGGGGTGGAAGATGATGATGCAGAGAGGGACAAAGCCAATCCAGTTGTACTGCTATGAGATGTTTTATCTCGTGAGTGTGCACTAACCACCACTGTTTCAGCTAGAGTTGGAGCAGAGGTGCTACTGCTAAGCTGAAGAGACGGCTGCGGAGCTATGCTGGGAAATGGCATGGTGGCAGGAACAGATGTTAATGTGGCTGCCCCAGTAGCACTGCTCGCCACTTGCTGAGATAGTACAGGTGGAGGCTTAGCACCTGGGGCAGCAGCACTGCCCACTGCAGAGGCTGAAGTTGTTGAAACTGGTGTAGAAGGCAAAGTGCCTACACTAGAAACAGTGCTCCCAGATGTGGGAGCCTGAACTGGCTGAGATGTTGCTGATATCGAGACAACTGTAGGTACTGTGATGCTCGAAACCACAGTGGAAAATACTGGTGATTCAGATACAGGTGGTACAGAGGGACCACTCGAAGGTATCACGCCTGTGCAGGTGGCAACTCCACCAATCCCTGTTTCAGTGGGCACTGGACTCTCAGATGGAATCCTGGATGTGGAAATGTCCGTAAGAGGGCTGCTAGTTGCAGGGACTGATACCGAAGGTGTGGCTGCTGCTGTGGCTGGGACTCCAGCAATGCTACTCATGGAAGGAGGGACTACTGGAAATGTTGGTCCTGTATGACTGAAGTTGGGAGGTGCCGTGTTGGGCCCTTCTGTCATCTGGGCATGTTTAAGTTCAGAAAAGGCCTGCTGCAGGCTAAGAGATGAAGCAGAGTGAGACAAGTTCATTCCAGCGCTGTGAGAAGTAGAGGCAGCAACTGCAAAGGAAAACACAAAATTCAGAACTAGTTCATTTCAAAAAGGTGGACTCAAAATTGTCCTAATAATCTGTTTTTGGATTATCAACATTGCCACATACCAACAAGGTTTAAAACTTCTAAGGAAATGACAGGCTCTAAAACAGCAAAGTAAAAGAGCAGTTTGGTCAAAATAAGTTATTGGCTTGTGTGAGTATCTATTTCTAGGGGCAAAAAAATTTGGTAAGGAGGAAAAAGGGAAAAGAAGTCACCACAGAGCATCTATAATAATCCTAAATGGAGGAATGAACACATACTGCTATATGGACATAGTATCTATGACACAGGCTACATCTAGTGCAGTTCTCCTCTCCGGCTCTTGTCTTTCAATCCTCTATTTCCTTCCCCATATCTGTTGTTTATAATCTCAACTTCGTACTCTTCTTTATTGTCTATGTCATCATTTAAACTACGGCTTGATAACCAACCTTCCAATATAGCAGAGATGTTGTAGAATTAATAGAGGTTGTGGTAGAAGCAATTCCTTACCTGTATCTGATATTTCACTAGTGAAAACTTTTGACTCTCGTAATCGACTTTCTGGCACAGGACTCACTATAAACCGTCTTCCGGCAGAATGAACAACTTGCGTTAAAGAACTGGTAGGAACGCCTGGTTAAAAAGAAACAAACCGCTTAATTGCATTATTTATATATTGTCACCAACATGAAGCTTCATTATTAGTATACAACTACTTAGGTCAAAGGTAAGAGCAAACATGGAAAGAAAAGAAATTCACCTATTTGCTGTGGCATGGAAGATGCAGGAATTGGTTGTTTGAACTCTCCTTCCAACTTCTACAACAAACAAAAGTGATCAAATTCATTCTCAAACACAATCTTAGAGATTGGGCAAAGCCAATGGCCACATGCAGAGAGAACAAAAATGTTTGATAATCTTAATCACAGATGTAATGTGGTATCACTGAACACTGTGCGTGGCAGATTTAACACCACAGCATTATTTTAAATAAACTTCTTTATAGGAATGGTGACCTACTTGAGAACCTGCAAAGCCATAGTCATCCTTTCCCTGCAGACTCTCCAATCCCTGGTCACCCTCTGGTTCCACACTGACATCCTCACTGAGCATTTCATCAGCTTTTTCAATAATTTCTCGTACTTGATCCACAAACGACTCTCTCTCCATTGCTAGAATAAAGTCATTGTTCACCTGCAGAAGAAATGTGATGTCAGTCTGATTACTAGAGTGTTACACATGTTTTAGGTCATTCCAGTTGCCTTTTGTCCTACCCACATTCCACCTGTATCACTATTTGCTACGTAAGTTAGTTCTTCAACACCTAGAGTTAGAAATGTCCTAGACAAAAATATCTCTAAATCACATGTTTGGTGTACTAATTATATTCATGTTGAAATAAATATATAACTGTCAAAATAGATTATAAAATACCGCACATTTTCTTAGGGCAGTGGACATGAAAAAGTACTAAAGCAAAATCTGGAGCTCCAAATGCAGACATACCATAATTGTTGCTATCTCCTCAGGATTGTCACCATCTAAGTCGAATTTGAATGTAACCATTTTCCGATTATGAGTCTCTAACTGACATTCTACTACCCGGTCTCCTTTATTTGAAACCTAAAAAAAAAAAGAAAAGGTACTTAGTAGTGCAGAAGCCATATTCAATGCTGCTACTGAATTTGAGAAAGGAATGTGGATTATCACTTGAACTAAAGCCTGATGTTACCACTATTCCTTGAAGACTTGTTGGTACTTTACCTCTTAAACTGGCAGCAAGAAAATATTAAGAAAACATCAGCCCTTGTGCTACTTCCTCATCTTCCACTGAAGGGTCTGAAAGGAATGTAAAGTCTCTATTCTACAAATTAAAACTCTTTTTCTAAAAAGTAAATAATGCCTTACTATAAAAATATGGAATTTAACAATGTTACTGGGTGATTAGAAAATTCCAATCTTTCATCAATACACCTGAGCCATAGAAATATTGAAATGATGTTAAGTGAATGTATAAAATCCATAAATTGGTAATACTTACATTCAAAATTCTTAATTTTGGACGTGAAGTCTTTTCATGACGAGAGCGACTTCTTACAGATTTTCGATAATGCCGTTTTGTAGTTCTCCCTTCATGCCTTCCACTGGATGATGGGACATTCTCATTGCCATCACTCATTCCCGAAGCAACATCTGAATGTGCACTTTGAAAAAAGAAAAAAAGTTCAGTGCTTAAAGGTTTAATATTTTGAAGTTTTAGATGGTCCTACCTACCAGTCAAAGAAGGAAAATTTCCTTTTACATACCTATCTATAGAAGAGACCAAAGTGGCAGGCTGTGCCTGTGCCACTGGCACTGGCTCTGGAGGAGCAACTTGAGAGACTCCCTGAGTACTCTGCAAATAGAAAGAATAATACGTATCTTGGCAGTAATACATTTTATTATTCATCATCTCCAATAAGCTACTCTTTCCCCCCCCCCCATCTAAGTCCTAGAAGCACTAAATTTACTAGTAATTCTCAGTATTCAGCATCTAGAGACAGTGGTCTTAAAATTCCAAAGGAGGTTTCTAGAGCTCAGTCTGTAGTGCAGACTGCATGGTGGGACATCCGCCGACACAGCTGCTAGGTAGTGAGAAAGTAACTTGCATGCAGCCAGCATCTTCCTAGAGGTGTGCAACAGGGCAGGCAGAGCAAAGTGCAAAGATGATTCAGATCTCTCTCCTAGCAGGGCAAAAATGATTACTGGGAGCACAGCAGGATAAGATCCTTTTATGACTGCCAATGGCAAGAATTTGTGAAAGGATAAGAATAATGGCTAAAGTACTAGCTAGAGAAGTGAAGTGCTAATAGGGTTAATCTTCTCCAAGGCACACTCACTTCCCAACAGAACAGCCAGTGGCAACAAGGCCCCCACATTGGCATTTCATTCTGCTGGAAGAAAAAGTCATTTAGAAGTTAGTTTGAAAATAGTCTCCAAATGAGTTCTAAAACAGGGGCACCTGTTTGTCATTTTTATCCCATGTGTTTATATGTTTTATATATAAACATGCAGTAATTCCATTTACCTCCAGAGCTGCTTGCTGGGAGGATGTAGTGGGGGCTAAACTCACTGCTGGCTGGGACACTTGAACCTGTCCTCCTATACTGCCCACAGGAACCAAAAGGTTTGATTCCACAAAAGGCTGCACCACTGTAGGAAAGTAAGCTGGTGTAGCCAGTGCTTCTGTAGGCATGGGAGGGGATAGGACTGTAGAAGGGATGCAAATAGAAGCCACGCTGGAAGAGGGAGCAATATTTGAATCTCCTGGGTATTGTGGTGGCAGTCGAGGTGGAAAACCCTGTGACAGAAATGAGGAAGGTGAGTTAGTGCAGGTTGGGTCATCAAATTAGCAAAACACTAAGACATGCATAAAAAACCCAACAAACAAACAAAACACCAAAAAACAAAACAAAACAAAAAAACCCCAACAAAAAAAAGAAAGCACATAGCAAAGAAGAATAGTAGTAGCCCACTCTCTTTCTAATAATTTAAGGAAGACTTAAAGATGATTCTTGAAATGGTAGACTGGTTTCAATTTAGGGGACAAGACTCTACAACTATAAATTGCTGGGTTTTCTCCTCCTGGAGATTAAACAGGAGGAATAAACATAATTCCTTTTAGAAAAATATCAACTTTCTAGCTAATCTTAAGTGGGAGAATGCAAAAAACTCTTCAAGGTATCAATCATTCTAGTCGTATCATGACAGGATAATCTGAAGATTTTTATTGGTACCAACCATGTTGGCTACTCTAGCCTATCTAAAAAAAAAAAAGTAACCTGATATCTAGCATTCAGTCAGCTTACATCAAATAGAACAGAACCATCTTTCTCCTAAGAAGTGTCTTGAGAAAAATGGAAATGAATTATCAGGTCTCATTACCCTATCTTTTCTCTGAATTTTACTATATTAGCTCCTCTAGTTGAGATCAGCTACACTTTGTTATTGCTAGTTATTCTGATATTCAGCTATTAGATTTTCAAGTCCTTGATGGTTTACTAGTAGAACCAAACCCTCTGGTGCCCTCCTTTTGGCTATCCAACACAATACCTGGTACAGAACATCTCCAGAGGGAAGTGGAACCTCAGCAGCTTGTCCAAGGTTAGCTGGTATTCCCATGGACTGAACTGCTGGTTGCAGAAGTTGTGGGTGAACCTGACTTGGCAGCTGAGTCACAGGCTGCAGAAGGGTTGGAAGCTGACTAGGAACCATAGTTGGTCCCCCTGGGATCCCGGCTGCTGTAGCAGATGAAGCCAAGGTGAGCAGAGGCTGATTAACGCCAGCTGCCATTGTAACGGGAAGGGATGAGAGACCTGTCTGAGCCGCAGACACAAGAGGAGTTGATATGGGAATTTGAGAGACAGGATACTGAGGGAGTAAGGAAGTAGAGAGTGGCTGTCCCAAAGGGAGGAAATGAGCACCAGAGTGGACTGGAACAACTGAGGGTTGTGTCGCAACTGGGATCTGAGGTTCGCCTTGGATAGTTGGTACTGGCTGGGAAACTGGAAGCTGGGAAGGTAAAGAAAAAACAAAACAGACAGACTTTAAAAAAAAAAAAAAAAAGCAAAGCTGCCAAAAGCAAGATTTATGAATTAGCCAAAAAGAAGGAAAAAACCCCCAAACCCCTGCATACATTAGTGTAAGTTAATGTGAAACACAAGAATAGGGAAAGGATAATAGGAGACAAAGAGGCTGACAGACTGGCTGTTTCAGATCTTCTGTTGTAGAAAATTTTGTTCATGCTTCATCATTTAACAATAAAAAGAGGACACTTCCATAGGCAAAGCTTTTTCTGTTTTTTTTACAGCTTTATTTAGATGTATTTCACATACCTTAATCCTTTGTCATGTTTGTTGTCACTAAATCTATGACTGCTATTATAGTATTACTGGAATTAAAATGAATTCCTTCTCCTTGGAAGTAGATTCCAATTCATGTTGCTTCTACAATTCTGAAGTCTAATATTGGCCTAAGAAAGTAGGTATGTAAGTACCGTATTTCACTGATTCTAGGATGCAATCATTCCTTTCTACCATCTGGTCTGGTCATTTTAACATTTGTGAAACTGAGACACAGTTTGTAATTAATGGTGTGTCAGTCTTCAGTACATGGTTACATGAAATAATGGTGCGTTTTATAATTTCAGTTATCTGTCTGAAATATGACAGAAACAATACACTGTGCCAAAATACAAGGACAAGCCCCAAGTGTTAAAGTTAAAAAAAGGTCATTCAGTAAAATATGCCTTCCAAAGTGATTAGAAAGATGACTTAAAACAAACACAATTCCATATAAGGAGTTTTTATAACTTACTGTCAGTAGGCAACGGAGGAGGAAATAATGCATAAATGTACATGAAAAATACAGCATAGCTGTAAACCTAGAATATTACGTATAGTTGACACAATTCTACAAAATGTCCAGGTTCAGCTACCAAAGCAGTTATTTAACCCACCAGGATTCAAATACCTGTCAAACGGGCTTTAGACTAATAAAACTAAAAGTTAAACATTTTTGGATTGTGAATGCTGTATGTACTTATTTACAGTAACCAATATGTGTGCACAAAAGGAACAACTGTCAATTTATTTCTGTGGTGAAAATAACCAACTTAAGTATTTCACCATTAGAGAAGATGGAAACCTATCCATGAGAAAGTTATATGGAGATTCTTTTTAAGCGTCTATTTAGGAATTGAGAGTTTACCTGTTTTCCAGATGATACTTGAGGCAAGACCTGTGCAGCTTGAGACTGACTGACTGGTTGTGCAGTAGTGGCCTCACTGGAGGCTGATGTCTGTGGAAGTGAATACTGCACTGTCTGTTGAGGAGGGGCTGTCTGCTGTACTCCCTGCTGCTGAAAACAAAATAGAATTATTCAGTTTTATTTCAACTCATTAATAGCTTGGCTCTAAGGAAATATGTTTGCCTAAGATCTTCTGCATCTGTAAATGACAATATTAGTAATAAAGACATGCATAAATCCAAATTCAACAATTCCCTTTTACATTTCTCTTTTTCCTCTGCTATTCTTTCTTTGTGATGGTACAACCAAGAGCAATTAACCAATGTTTCAAAATCTGAGTCACCACTGGTTCTTCACCCATCATCCCTCTTACTCCAATAGTAAGTCATTCACAAAGATCTTTAGATAACATATCCAAATAGATCCTCTCTCCTCCAACTCCTGCTCCCCATTTTTTTCACCCTCTTTCTTGGTATCACCTCTTACAATTTGATCCTATATTAAACAAATCCAATCTCCTATTTTAATCTTTCTCTTACTGTATTTTATCAACTGTGTAACTAATTTGAAGAACGGTTCTGATTACAGCCACAAAATATTGAGAAAAGCATTGAATGTGGAATTTTAGCTTTACCATTTACTAGCTGTAACACCTGAGAGACTGTTCATTTTACTGCCAAGAAGATAAACTCTTTCTTTAAAAAGGACATGATCACTTAATTCAACGTAGGGAAAAGGGAGTAAGTGACATTTAGGAATCAACCATGTGCTAGACATTCTGGTATAATACACTTAAACTTAACGCACGGCACATAATTGTAAATTTTGTAATAAATTAATGGCTCTCTCTAGACCAGCAAAAATCCGAACTTCATAGCTGACTTTCAAGACTCTCTAATACTTGTAAGTAATTTAAAATTGTTGTTAACGGGGCACCAGGGTGGCTCAGTGGGTTAAAGCCTCTGCCTTCGGCTCAGGTCATGATCCCAGGGTCCTGGGATCAAGCCCTGCATTGGGCTCTCTGCTCAGTAGGGAGCCTGCTTCCTCCTCTCTCTCCGCCTGCCTCTCTGACTACTTGTAATCTCTGTCTGTCAAATAAATAAATAAAATCGTAAAAAAAAAAAAAAAGCAATCTCTTATTGGTTACATTCCAGAAACCCATGAAAGAAAGTAAATTTTAGCTAAGTACATTTCTTTCCTCACTCTAATAAAACTAGAGATATGGTTTTGTAAGATGGGGCTAGAAACTGATAGTCGGTAAAGTGAAACTCATCTCTAAAAATAAATTCCACTTGGGGTGCCTGGGTGGCCCAGTTGGTTAAGCGTCTACCTTCAGCTCAGGTCATGATCCCAGGATCCTAGAAGAGAGCTCCAAGTTGGGCTCTCTGTTCAGTGGGGAGTCTGCTTCTCCCTCTCCCTGTGCCTGCTTGTGCTCACTCTTTAATAAATAAATAAATTAATCTTTAAAAAAAAAAACAAAAAAAACCTCCACCCATACAGTACAACCTTTAAAAAAAAAACATGAAACCCCAGTAGCTTCTTAAGCACCTCTGCAGAATCAAAAGTCCCTATAGAACTTTAATACAGAAAAAACTCTTACTATTTTAGAAATACTGAATTCTGACTTGTAGTTTTTAGTTCTATCCACTTACTAGCTATGTAATCTTGAAAAAGTCAAGTATTCTAGATGGCATACACTTACGTAAATTGAGGGCTCAGTTTTATGATTCTACTCAACTTAAATACCATCCTATATTTAAAATAATTCATAAAATAAAACTACCTTAAAAAAGCATCACTGACACATAAATTTCGTATTACAGCAATAGCCACACTTAGTTGCATTTTTTTCCCCAGAAGAGTCAACTAATTCTTTTAACCTGTTATCTATGGAATTGCCCTCCTTTACTGCCACACTGCCCACCTTTACCCCCACATATTTTTCTTACCAATCAACTAATATCTTAATTTGCTAATAAGTATACACATACATGCCCACATATAAGATACGTAAGACATTCCTTTGGAAAAGGAAAAAACAGAGTACACACTTGAATTTGCTCAGCTTTTTAGTGTTGGGTGTGTCCATAGAAAAATAAACAAGGACAGTGGTATCCATGATAGTGTTTCTATCCTCAAACACCTTTATGTAACTTAATTTGTAAATTCTTTTTTTTCAAGTTGGCTTGATGCCTACCATGGGGTTCAATGCAGGGCTTGAACTCATGACCCTGAGATCAAGACCTAAGCTGTGAAAAGAGTTAGACACTTAACTGACTGAGCCACCCAAAGGCCCCTTAGTTTGTATTCTTATTAGGGATTACTAATACAATTAAAATACAATTTGTTGGGCGCCTGGGTGGCTCAGTTGGTTAAGCAACTGCCTTCAGCTCAGGTCATGATCCTGGAGTCCCAGGATCGAGTCCCACATCAGGCTCCAGCTCCACGGGGAGTCCGCTTCTCCCTCTGATCTTCTCTCCTCTCATGCTCTCTCTCACTGTCTCTCTCTCAAATAAATAAATATTTCCCAAAAAACCCACAATTTGTTAAGGTTGGGAAAAATATGACTACTCGAATTTAATTATATACAGATTCTGCTACTTGTCTGAAAGAGCAAGAGCAAGACAAAGCAAATTCTATGACAGGGCTGTTGGTCACCAAATAAATGTACATATAAGCAAACTAATCTTTTTAAAAAGATTTCATTTATTTGAGATAGAGCGAGAATGAGATAGAGAATGCACGAGGAGGGGGAGCAGCAGGCAGAGGGTGAAGCAGATTCTCCACTGAGCAGGGAGCCTGATGTGGGGCTTGATCCCAGGACTCTGAGATCATGACCTGGGCCGAAGGGAGATGCTCAACCAAGTCACCCTGGTGCCCCAACCAAACTAATTTTATACAAGGAACATCTAATCTTAAACTAGTATCAAATGATTGTATGATCACATGCTGGACTAGAAGGGGACTATTTTGTAATAAGAAAAGCTTTGTTTAACAAATTAATAGAAAGAGAAACCAATTTATGATTTGGTGGTTGGAAAAAAACACTTCGTAGGGAACTATCAAGGAAATAGTCCATCAGGAGGTTTTTATGATACATGTAGTGGCTAACAGCTAATAAATATTCAATAGTGCCAAAAAAGCATTATTCCCATGCAGATAATTACTATTAACTAATACTAATAATGAACTACAGATGTTTAATTTTAGAATTAGTAGTTTTGCTGTTGAATACATTAGCACTGTACTAATTTTTTGAGCTCCTTGAACACTGGGGAATTATATTCCCCAAATCAAAAGTTCAAAAAATGTTTAAGAAACTCCTAAAATAGCTGTTCAGTTTCTCTTTGCATAAAATCTGATACCCCATCCCACAAATTAGAAATAATTAAATAGGAGTTTAGCATTATTAGAGTCAAATACAATGAAATGGTAAAATGCTCATAAAAGGATAAGTCACAATATAAAAACAAAATTGATATTCTCTGGATTGTTAAATTGTTTAGAATCATCTATTTCAGAAGGCAGATGAATAATGTATCAGTTAACAATGATTCTTTTGAATTTCAATGCTATGTCTAACTCAGCAGATAGTTTAAAAAGACATTAAACAATAGATTTTTTTTTTTTTAAAGATTTTATTTATTTATTTGACAGAGAGAGATCACAAGTAGGCAGAGAGGCAGGCAGAGAGAGTGAGAGGGAAGCAGGCTCCCCACCGAGCAGAGAGCCCGATGTAGGATTCGATCCCAGGACCCTGAGATCATGACCTGAGCCGAAGGCAGCGGCTTAAACCACTGAGCCACCCAGGTGCCCCTAAACAACAGATTTTCTAAAATGTTACTGAACATAAGAAATGTTATGCCTCTTGATTTTTCTTTCAAAAAGATAGCAAGCCTTTATTTACATCAGGAATGTAATTCATGAAAAGATATTAAACAGCGTTTTGGTTACAGATAATCCATAAAATGTAGCAATGAGTTGTTCTTACCTGCTGAGAATGTTGTATGGGTAGGGAAGATGGAACTCCTGTTAAGCTACTTGAGGATGGTTGACCCTGGCTTTGCCCCTGTGCCTGAAGGAAAAAGTGAATACAACAAATTAGCGAAGCCCTAATTAAGTATATAGAGAGGTCAGGCTTTTGCAATAAATATTTAAACTCCTGAGAGTTTGCTTGAGCAAAATAAAACATTAGCTTGATTAAGCTAATCAATCATTAGTATGGGAGAGACCGCTGGGGCATCTTTTATAAGAAAGGTTAGGGAAGGATTGTATCACAGAACATATTCTGATCCCACACAAAAACCACTGATGGTTAAAACCTAACCTACTACTGTTGTGCTCCAGCTATTATTTTACCTGACAAAATACTAAAATTCATAATAAAATTCTTACTGAAACATAATAATCAGGAAAACAGTAGTATGACTATTGATGTGAAAAAATTCCATATCTGAAAAATTAAAGACAAAAGGGGATTTGATAGTGCTAATTTGGTTCCTTTTGCTACTTCTTGTAGTGCCGAGGTGACTTCTACCAAAAATGTAAAAAACCTGTTATCATCACTAACCTAGAGTAACGGCTGTCAAAACTAGAAGTGATTTTGGCTTCCCAGGGATCATTTGGTTGTCACAACTGAGGGAGGTGACTGCTACAGGAATCTAACAATTAGAAGCCAAGGATCCTGCTAAATAACCTACAATGCACAGAACAACCCACAACAAAGAATTATCCAACTTAAAACATTAATAGTGATGAATCTGAGAAACCCTGATCTAGAAGGAGTCTAAGTCAAGATAAATGAGGCGAGAAATCCTGTATTCACAGGATTTTATAAAGTAAGTTAAGGAAATGAAAAGGCCCACCGTTGGCGTTCCATTTCAGTTTAGAGGGGTTTCTCTGACGCTTACTTGGATCTGACATTCTACTGCATCTTAACCACTACCAAGTATGCATTCTTCTTGCAGTAAGTTTGGAAATTAACCACCTGGTGTTTTGCTTTGGAATGTTTAAAGACGAATGGCTGGCAGTGCATTAGGATTTACAGTACAGGCTAACAACTGGTGCACTAATATGAGTACACTCATAATTTTCAAGTTTCTGAATCTTTTTGCTTCTTAGAACTATTCTAAATAACTGATACTTTATGTACACTTTTGGGGTTGTTTATGCCTCTTATGAGGGAAGAACACAGGAAGAAAGTATCAAGAACATACAATATTTTGTAAGAGTGGAAAATCTAGAAGATCCAAATGATGCCTTGAATATATAATTGAAAGTCTGCTAGATTTTATAGGACTTATACATTTGATAAAATATATGGAATACATGAAATAGTTAATACTGATTCCACTTGTTGAATTCTATTATATCCTTTGTCTTTAGGTGCAGGAGAGTACATACGCCCATATATATAACAAATAAACTTGTTGAGGAAAGAATCAAGGCCCGAGATATCTGCTTCTTAGCTTGCAACATATATCAGAAATTTGTAAAAACAAAAACCCACCACCCACATTAGATTGTAACTTTGTTGCTAAAAATTATAATCACTCAATTTTATGGATTAACATTTTATTTGGACATGTAATATACAGTGACTTGTTCAAATGATGCCATTTTAAAAGGCATTTATTTTCACTTGTTCCTAAATTCTTAAGATGTTTCCTTTCTGTTTTTTAACTAATGAAAATTTTGTCTATTCCACACTAATGAAAATTTTGTCTATTCTTAACTCTTAAAAAGAAATTTCCCTATTTTACATTTTTTTTTTTTGCTTTACAGAAAACAAGGTTATCCTCTCTTTTAAAAAACCAGTCATGTTTGTCTCCAGGGAGAAAAAAATACTTCACATTAGCATTTATAAATATTCAATACTGAGTTAATTTTACATTACAGCCATTTACATTTTCACTACAAGTTGAAATCATTCTATGTACAAATAGATTTTAACAAGTGACTGAAATTCTATTTTTTGTGTTCTCTTTCTCAAGGGTTTGCGCATATTATAGGTAAATGAGGCAGATTCTCTCTCATAGTTTGTTCTTATATACAAGTAGTTTATAAACCCCCCAAAAGGAGAAACTCTACTAATAAAATTAAAAATAATCCTTATAAATGGAAAGGAAGGACAGAAAACTTAAATGTAATGATGTAGGGTAGTTTAAAAAGAATTGTGGAAGTTTTCCTATAACCTGTGGATGGAGTGCAGATCCTCCTGAAGAAAATGAGGCAGATAAAACCTGCTGAGATGTGGTTCCTTGGGGGAAACAGAAGAAAAGTGGGGATTCTTGGAACACTGTCTGAGGCAGACGGATAAAGGGTAATGAGACTTCAGAGCCAAAAGGTGCAGCTGCTCCCCCTGTAGGGGGAGGTGACTGAAAATCACTGGGGTCTGAAGAAGTAATTTGTGAGGAATCACTGGAATATTCTGGGCTTCCTACTGGCCAGTTCTGTCCCATAGGCTCTACCACAGAAACGGTCAATTCTGGGGCATGGTAATTACGCTGTTCTTCAGTCACGGGCTGTAGGCGACCATGTAATCCAACTGATTGAGGAGGTGGTTCTTCCTGATTCAAGTCCACTGCAACCTGTCGAGTTCGGTAAGCACGCTGAGGTAAAACTCCTCCTCCTTCTCCTGAAGAGGAGCTTGGAGTATGAACATGAAACTCAAATACACAATTGCTTCTGCTCTCATTGTTATGAGTTAATACAGCGGGTGCAGAATGAGGAACAAAGACAGGGTGAAATTTCAAACGTGTAGCATCTGTACTGATAGGTGCAGAAATACTAGAGAGGGGAGATCCTGGACTCAATCCAGAATCTAATCTTAAATTCTGAAGGTGTCCTACCAGGAAAGCCTGTCCAGATGGAAATTCAAAGACAGAACTTGAGGTAGGGCCCCCTTGTACTGGCTTCTGTTCAGGTATCTGTTTCATAGGACTTGACAGTACTTGTGAGTTGTATGGAATACCCTCATACTGTTCTGTCACCTGGGCCTGGTAAGCTAGATATACTGCTTCCTGAGGAATAAAATAGTGAGCTTCTTCTGGAAGTACTAGTCCAGGTCTATAGTCACCGTGAACTTGAGTTGATTCAAACATAGGATGGACCTGTATCTCACATGGCTCTCCAGTTACTCTACTGGCTGTAGTGCCCAACATAACTACGGCCTCTGGTGTCCAGTTAGTTGGGCTGCCACCAGGTGGAAGAAGATTTTGGCCAACAGTCCTCAGCAGGGGTTGGAAGTGGCGAGTTTGGGCTTCCAAGAAGGAGGTGCTCTTACGCCGCTGGGCAATGGCCACCTTCGGTGGACAGGTGGGAGGTGGTGAAAAAGAAACTGGACGTTCATGAATAGTTGGGAAAAATATCTGTGATTCTGGGTATGTTGGGGTCCCCCCACACGGATGCGCCATGGACTGAGGCTGTATCAACATGAATAAGACAAGTAATTCATACATTCATATGTGAAATTACAGTAGACATGCAAAACTGGGTAGCTCTGTGTAACCCTATGAAATGGTAACACCAAATTTATAATTAATAAATAACAATGCTTTTGGAAATTATGTGCATAGTAAAAATCCATTAAATACATCCAGGGTCAATAAAGTTATTCTGTGGGACTCCTTGCATCGGATAAGAGCTGCTTTTCCACAACATCCTCTCTCAAAGGAAATGGAAGAACTTTCTAAGTGTTTATGGTTTTTACCATCAATAAATATTCTTACTCTTAACATGTAATGTAAATTACATCAGTGGAAAAAGAGTTAAAATAGTAAGAGGTAAGGGAAGACAGTAAGACAATATAAACCCAATATTTTAAGAAGGTAGGATACTTAAATTTAAGCTGCAATACAAAATTTTCCTGTACTCTGTGTTCTTATCATCCAGTGCTGTGTTAGAGGCTCCAGTGTCATTTTCTTATCAACTAATCATACGCCTTCTAACTAGAAACCAAAAGAGGTATTTTTGGTGGACAGCAAAAAACACACTACTGACAGTAATGTACTTTTCCCATCTATCCCAGACTAGATGCAGTTGATTTCACTACATGAAAAATGTTACAGATGCCAAATCACTGCATGTCCACTTTTCCGATCCTAGTTAAGGGTTGAGTAATTTGGTGTTCAAATCAAGTGAAAAGGATAATATAAATAACATGGACTTAACAGCACTTTTTATAAACAGAGGCAGTTCTACACATAAGACTCTAAATTTAAAATCCTACCTTGCCAAATGCAAACAGTGTACTTTCATGGACTCTTTTTAAAAAGAGTAGATTAGTTTCATTCTTCTGTAGGAATGGTCCCTATCAAATTAGTAAAATACCTTAACTGTTACTTCTTCACAACAGCTAAAGAGGGCCTCTATTTTAAGCCAGAATGTTACACTTTCCTCTTTATTCAAGGAAAGCCCCAAAGTCATAAAATACTATATAGTTAATCATTCTCCTGAGTAAAAATCTGAAGATTTTGGCATTGCCAAATCAAAAAATTAACTATATTCTCTACCTGGAAAAGCAGCGGCAAGGTCCCACAGTGTTTAACAAAACTTTAAAAGACAGATCTTTTACAGATATAAATGGGGCCAAAGAAAATCTTATGTACTACATGTATATCTAATGTATTCATTACGGTCAAGATCCCACCTTCTTTAAGAAAAAAATTTCCACAAGGGAATATGTGGCCTTTTAGTTTGCCAACACACCATTTTAAACAGCTAACAAATTAAAAACCAACTTTCACTCTTTAATTACTCTTCACTATGGGGAAAAAAGGGACTCATACAGCTTCATTAATGTCTCTTAGACTAAAGTGAAGAGAAAATGTATTTGGGTTATTTCTGATAAAGAGAAAATTTGCTTTTAATTAAGCCAACAAATTTTAAAATGAAGTAATATGTATTCTTTACTAATGTATGAAAATGCCAAGATTTGTACAGGTCAGTTGGGGAATATAATAAAAGCTAAATTTTATTGTGTACATATTCCCATGTGCCCAGGGCATTATTCGCATTCTCTCTCATTACCTCTTTGCTTCCCCACTGACCCCCTTAGAGCCTTAAAAAAGTTTCCTATGGGAAGAACAGTTATTCTGAAAGCATAATATATTACTAAGTATAGTCCTTTTATTTATTTAATTTTTATTAAAATTCTTGATGCCTGGATGTATTCATTGGCAATAAATTTTCATTTGTCAGGAAGTTTATGGTTACATACAGTACTGACAAAGAGGGAAGGCAGGCTGGAGCGTCGGTGCTTGCGCTGAGAGGCAGAGTGCATAGGCAGGACACTCTCCAATGCTTTAGAAAGCTTTTCGGCAAAAGTTTCCTCAGGGGCAATCCGAAGGAGGGAAGGAGAAAGAGGTGCAGACAGCACTGGTGGTGGGGTGGAAGGAGCACTGGGAGAGATGCGGGACAGAGAGGGAACAGCAGAAAGATGGGGAACACAAACCGACATGCTACGGCCACGACGAGGCTAAACAGAAAACAAACACACACATGAAAAACACAGTACTTTGAAAACAAAATAACCAAATGTACAATGAAAATAGGGCATAGCTGACATAAAGAAGTGTTCCAACCTCCCTCAATCCCACAAATCCAAGTTTTTTGAGGAGAGGTATAATTCCACAAAGCACAACTGGCAGATCACAACTATTCTCTCTATACTGTTGGTCAGATACAGGTTATCAACAACCATGATAATGATCAATTCTCTTCCTAAATATTCTGAAATAACATCAATTATTATGAATGTATGAATAAGAATGGCCGACTAAGGTAGTATAACAGGGAAAACAATGAACAGTGGATTGCAGTTTTCTGCAAACTTATTAAAATTAAACAAGAGCAAATTGTTAGTTTAATGCACATTATAAGGTGTAGAAGATTTTAAGACTGAACTACTTTGTTCAGTCTTCCAGAACTACTCTGGAAACCTCAGAAAAGGTTTTTCATTTCTATTTTAGAATGCATCAGCCTAAGAAAAGTTGCTGGCTCAGTATTTTATTTATTCCACTTCCTATCTTTATCTGTAAAGGGTAGAAAGTCATTTTCCGGTAGGAAAAGCTTTAGCTTTCTAGAAGTAATTCACAATAGATACAGACACATTCTGTAGTTTTACTAAAGTAGTCAATGGAAAAACATCTTATATTTAAATCTCTAAAGAGTAAATTGAACAATTTTCCGACATATCAGAAATTCAAATTAAGTTTACAAAGTCTGAGGTGCCTTAACATAAAATTTTAATATAGCTACAAAGCAGTACGCCTAATATTGTTAAGGTTGTCCTGAGCAAACTCGTCACTTTCTTTTAGGTACTGTGAACTGTATCACTAATCATATTTTCTTTTCCAAAATTGGCTGCATAGAATTCCACTGAGCCAAATTTGTGACCTACCAGTAGGAAGTATGAAAGTATCATTATACTTATCATACTTAGTTCATTCCTGGTTCTATTTTTCTCTACCCTTGTTTCTTTTTTACTCTAATTTTTTTTTTTTAATTCCACATTGATATATTATTGTAAGCCACAATAAATTCTTTCTGGAATAAGAAATCATAGGATTAAAAAAATTCTCAATATTTGATAACTCTTCATAGGCTACCTCCACATAATATTGTCATTAAAAGGCAAAGCTGTCATTAACAGTCTTTTAGAGCATCAATAAATACAGTTATGTTTGTGGCTCAAGTATTTAAAATCTTCATAAATGATCATTCTATTCCCTTTTCTAAAACTGAAACACCTAATGTTCATTACCATGTGATGAGGGAAGCCAAGAGATTAAAAATAGTTTTTAAAAAATCTAGTTATTATGATCCACAGAAAACCAATTAGAATAATAGTAGATACGGACATGAAATGCTGACAAATTATACGTCAGAACAAAGAAATACATCTATATAGTCTTTATAAGTTCTTCTACCCTACCTAATTATTTTAAAGGTGAGAAAAGTAGACTGATAAAACAGTGTATTAATAGTTTGTGTTACTGTGGCCATTCATCTTGAGACCTAGACAATGCAGGACTGATGAATGGACTCTGAAACGAACAAACATCTTTTATTTCAAGCTGTAGGATAAAAGAACAGAGCAAGCAGAAATTTTATTTTCTTAAGAGAGAAAGATTCTCATTTAATGCAGAGCAGAAATTCCATACATTCAGATTTAAAAGCTTTCTGAGAAAGAGAAAAAAAAATCTATCTGCCTAAAGATCTCACTAAATAAGTGCTATACAGTGACCAGTTATTCTCCAATTCTTTCGTGAGGCAGATGATGTACTTTATTTACCTCTGAAGACTTCATGGAGTGTCAACAAAAGAAATGGGGTATTACCTGATGATCTATTTTAACATTTTCTATATGAAAAGCAAAAGTGACTAATGTAAAACATGGGTCTATGTGTGTGTATGTGTGGGGGGGTTAATGTATATATAAATGCATACAGTATTTCAAGAAGTAATCTCCATAAGTTGATTCTGAAAATAAATCTGTAATAAAACAATACCAACTAAAGAGAAAAAGCAAATGAACGTATACTGGGGAAGGAATTTGTGTCCGACACAGACTTTAAGGCAGGAACACGCATAGCAACTGATGGTTAACTAAACACAAGCGCTAAATTAAATGGTCATACAAATAAAGGATTTCTTCACTTTACTCACATGCAACATTCTATAATGGTTTGAATGTCTTACCTGTGTTTTATACAGTAAGAAATCTTACAAAAAATGCTCAGTAATTCTTTTAGTAAGTAACCTTTTGAAAACTCTCCTTGTGCCCACCCCCCCTCCCAATCATCTAGATGTCCAACTTAGGCTGCTTTGAACAGTTTCAACTCTAAAGTGCTAAAGAGAGCATTATCTTTAATCAAATGCACATTACTCTAAATCTTATACATACTTTCTTCACATATGAATTTCAGCTAATTCTCACACAGTAATGTTTATGTCTTAGCCTGCCAGAACTATTCTAACTGTACTCTATAGTAAACTTATTTCCTTCAGAAATATACCATTTATACTTTCTACTTCAGACTCTTGCTATTACTTGGACAGTAGAAAGAATGTGAATTTAACACATTACCTACTGGCTCTGGTTATAGGCTTACACTCTTTTATGCAATTACTTACCACACTTGAAGGTGGATAGACCCCATGGGGCTGAGACTGTGCTTGGACAACAGAAGCTGTATGCCCTGGGAGTGTGCCAGTAGAATGTGCCTGTTCATGCTGGGAGCCATATGAAACTGTCTGTTGGCTGCTCACTCGAGATTCTGTGAAGACAGAAGATCCTTGACCACTGTCAACCGTCCCGTCAGCTAAAGGAGAAATACATAGTCAAAAACAGAAAGACAAATCACAAAATGGAGATTTATATTTTCCCATTACAAATCCATGACTTTAGAGTTACTTAGTTTTTTCTTTGCAAAGACCTAACCTAAATAAAAAATGAATACTAGTTTTTAACTAAGTAGATTTCTATGTTTAAAAACATGAAAGATCCATATGGAAAAAAGGTTTAATGTCTTTAAAAAAAAAACAAAACTTCATGGCTATTACAGAATCTTATTACCTGAAGAATGAGGGAAATTAAATGGAATGCTCTAAGCCATAAGTCTTAACTTTGGAGACCAGTGTGTTCTTTGTATTAAGCAGTTAGTTCAATAGAAAACTAACCACCTTGTCAGTTTCTAGTCTATACGTTATTCAGCATTGCTAAGAAAAGCTGAACCAGACTAATGGGTTCAATCACAAATAACTAAGATAAACTTGTTCATATTTCATTATTAGTTACATTTCATTTTATTTTTGTAGATTTTAAGTTTTTTAAAAAATTTTGTATTTAAATCCCAGTTAGTTAACATACACTGTAATACTAGTTTCAGAATTACATTTTATTTTAAGGAATTGTGAAAAGTAAAAATCTGCAAATTGGAACTTCAAGATTTTGGAACCTGTAAAATTATTTTATATCCTAAACACATTTCCTTACTGTCCTGTCCTTCTAGTCTATTAGTGATGGATGTTAGAACAGAAACAAAAAGTAGACAGTGATCATTTCAAATTTCTTTTTATATGGTGGATTCATGATTCAAACCAAGAGGCCAGTGCAAAATGAACAAGATGAAAAGTCAATTAGGAGTATCCTGAGTATACTTGTGTGCACTTCCCAAAATACTTACATAACACAGATACACTAGTTTGTTGGTACTGTAGTTGTTGATGCTGATCTGCCTCAGGTTCTTCAGGTTCTACTTGTGTAGAAACTGAAGCTGAAGTGGTGGAAGCAGGAGGCATGCCAGTGCTGGCAGACGGGATCTGCTTGACTCCTGCCTGGGAAGTACTTGATTGTTGTTCTACCTGCTGTTTGAGACTGTTCTCTTCCTGCTTTCTTTTCTCTTGCTCCTCCCGCACCAACTGCCGCTGTTCTCGTTTTCTCTTAATTAATGACACTCTATCTTTGATGGCTTTTGCCATGGTCTTGTGATCGCCTTCACAGACATACCCAGACTCTACCTAAAGGATAAAAGAGTGCATTAGGAAGCAGTATGATATCAAAAGAAAACAAACTAAATATAAAACAAAAAAGGCACTTCTGGGGAAAGAAGTAGGAATAAGGGGCAAGAGAAAGACCTCCACAACAACTGGTCTTAACCAAACTGTGAAATTACTTGTCTGCATTATGCATTTCTCATCCATTTTTGTAGATACTCACAGGGTGGGTGTCATTATCTTTGTAGAAACTCAAGGTAGGTATATTCTCACTTCTTAAAATAATAAACAATAAATTAAGCCAATAAGGCTCCTTTTATTCTAGTCACTCTATTTCCTGCTCACATGTAACTATTAATATTAACCTGGGTTGTTTTTACTTCTTGTCCCTAAGCAACAACTTAACCAGATAAAACAACTGTGATCAATACATGAAAGTTAAACACACACACACAAATATCTCAAAGTATAAAAAATTAACAATTACAATAAATATCTGTTTCATACCTGACCCCTTCTCAGAGGCAACTTCTATTGAATAGTTATTATAAATTCTAGTAGAGATATTCTATGAGTATCTCTGCATACTAACTATTTTAGGCAAGCCTGTTTGTTTTCTATAGTTAAGAGTCTCTTACAGTTTCTCTCCCCCTGTTTCTATCTTATTTTTCCTTCCCTTCCCATTTGTTCATCAGTTTTGTTTCTTAAATTCCACATAAGAGTGAAATCTTTGTGATATCTGGCCTTCTCTGAATGACTTATTTTGCTTAGCATAATGCCCTCTAGTTCCATCCATGTTAATTTACCATTTCTTGAGCAACATCTTCTGGCACATCTCTTTCCAAGTCAAAGGAAAACTCAATAGCTTCATTGTCTTTGTATTTTCCCTTTAATTTCTTAATATCTTCAATACGTAGCCATAATTTAATGGCTATCTTTTCTCCATCGTCTTCTTCTGCTAATTCTACCCGTACCCCTGTTTCCTCCTGGAAGAAGGCATGGTTCAAAAGGTCTTTGATAGAGTATCTTCCAAAGAGAGAGAAATGAAACAAAGACAAAACAAAATGACATTAGATTGAAAACATAATTTTTAAGTGTGGATAATTATTCTTGGAATAATAAAGAAAGGCTGTAAAAAATAAAAAACGAAGGAAATTTTATAACTCATTTCTATATTGCTCCATGTGAATAGTGATTATAGTTTTACTCTCAAGTTATACAACATCACTTATAAATAAGAGCTGAGAGGAATACTTCTTAATCTAAGTGATCTAATCTCATATTAGTTAACAATGTACTAACAATGGCAAGTAATATACAGAATGTCATAGCTTCAAAATACCACATAATTTATGTAGAATTTATAGTTAACAAATACTTCTCTTTTTTATGATCCTATATGATCCTCGACCAACATCCAATGAGATATTATTTTCTGATTATTAGGAAACAGAGGCTTAGAGAGGTGAAAATCTTGCTTATAGTTATAAGCCTCAAATGGTTGAATCAAAATTTGAAAGTAAGTTTTCTGATTTATAGTTCTTTACCTTCTACTTACAACTTTATTTATCACAATAAATTCTCTTTTAATTCCTTGTTCAACAATTTGTGTAATAGGCAAGAAGTCTGACTGTAGAATAATCTTTAGATAAATGGTTTCAAAATACCAGTAATCTAGTAAACTGTACCATCCAGAAAAGAAACAGAGTAGTATGTTCTAAGACTGGAAACAAATATTCCTTTGTTTATAGTAAAAAAAAGTTCTTAAGAGATGAAGGACTCTCCTTTCCAAACATTGTGTATAAAATTAGAAACCCAAACTAAATTTCTACTAACTAGCCTTAAAGATCATGATGTTAAGCTCTTCCAAATAACAAAGTTATGAAACGAGTATGAGACTGAAGAAGTGAAGATACTGAATTCTTTAATTTGGTTGATACACCTTATCACTCACATTGTTCAGGGGGTAGATTATGCTCAATTTACAGATTTATATTTATACTTGCTAGTCTACTTTTTCTTTTTTGGAAGGTGAGTGGGGATGGTAAGGGTAGATTATTTTTTAAAAACAGACACTGGATCTTTGCCAGGCCTAGTGGGTGATGAATCAGCTATATGACAGATCAGATACTTGCCACTCCTCTGAGAAAAGTTCTGTTAGTACAAATGACTAAGCCAAATCTCCTCCTAAGCTTTGGGCAAAGGTGTCTCTTTTTACTGAAAGGAATGTTGATGTTTTGCTCTTCAATTCTGGCATAATGACAGCAAATCAAGATGTGTAGTTGAGCTGATTTTAAAAAGCCAAGATTTTATTTCACCTTTTAGAATTCAAGGGGTAAAGAACTAAGCAATAGATCTGGTTAGAGAGAGATTGAACCCTACTGAGTTTTATAAATCATGCTAATGCTTTATAAATAGTTTATGTTTTATAAGTAGGTCTCACTGAATATAACAGCTATGTTCAAGGTGGTTCTGGTTCACTTAAACTCTACCATATCACATTTTTACATTTCACTCTATCAAATCTCAATACTATCTTAAATGGACAGAACGCTTCTTCTTTTTTTTTTTTAAGATTTAAAAAAAATTTTATTACTTTTTTTAAAAAGATTTTATTTATTTATTTGAGACAGAGATCACAAGTAGGCAGAGAGGCAGAGGCAGGCGGGGCAGGGGGCGGGGGCGGGAAGCAGGCTCCCTGCTGAGCAGAGAGCCCAATGTGGAGCTTGATCCCAGGACCCTGAGATCATGACCCAAGCTGAAGGCAGAGGCTTAAACCACTGAGCCACCCAGGCGCCCCTATTTTATTTTTAAAGATTTTATTTATTTATTTAACAGAGAGAGACACAGTGAGAGAGGGAACACAAGCAGAGGCAGTGAGTGGGAGAGGTAGAAGCAGGCTTCCTGCTGAGCAGGGAGCCCTATGTGGGGCTGGATCCCAGGACCCTGGGATGGAGACCTGAGCAGAAGGCAGACGCTTAACAACTGAGCCACCCAGGCGCCCCTATTTTATTTTTTAAGTAAATTCTACACCCAGCATGGGGCTTGAATTCACCACCCTGAGATCAAGAGTAGCATGTCCTACTGACTGAACTAGCCAGGCACTCCCAGAACTCTACTTTTAAAGATATTTACATGACATAAATGGAGAAATTAATCACAAATAAAGTATTAAATACACTTTAGATTGAATATTGTATTCAGAGGATATCATTACATTTTAGGTTTTTAAGCAATACCTAAGTCCAAAGTGGCAACTTACCTTTCATCTTTGTTTTGCCGTATGCATCCTTCAATAATTTCCTTCACTTCAGGAATTGCTACTTTATCAAAACTGGCTGGCTTCACCCCCTGAGAAACATGAAAATAGCAACAGAAACAGATCAATAAAGGCAAGTTCTTTGAACTTTGATTCTGAATTGCCTCTTAAGGTTCTATTAGATTGTCTTTTCGCTATCCTGGTTTTTTTCTGGTTTGCCTGCAGGAACTGGTCCACTGCAGGGACAGAGTTGGGTAGTGGCAATTTAGCTCCCACAAGAAAACAAGAACAGTCAGATAGTGTGGTCACTTACTTCCATGGGCTCCACATATAAGTACGGAAAAACTGAGGCTGTCCTCACTATCTTCTGCTGTGTTTCAGGTAAAGGAAGTTACTTGCTAAAGAGAAGGTCCAAATGTTCTAAAAGGTTAGATCTTTTGTGCAGCCTTGTTCCTTAACACATTAATCAACACAGTATTTAACTACTTTGAATAGTGAATCCATGAATGGGCATGAATTCACATGCTTAGTTTGGCAGGTATTCTATTACCACAGTACTCCAACAAACTCAACAAGTATAGGAGTTAAGGATTTGGATTGGTTTGGCATGATAAAAGAACAAATTGTCTTGTACATATGAAACATAAAATGAAAAGTGATAGACTCAAATAAAAGATGATTTCTAATTAATATCAGAAGAAAACTCAATACCACTATAATATGTAATACTATATAGTATTCTAGTAGTATTTTAGAATCTTCATAACACAAATTTTTTGAAAATAAAGATTTCATCAATGTGTGGAAAATATACATAAGATGTAACAAAATACTCTTGAAAGGTGACATGGAGAAAAATATCTCATTTCTCTACCCACCCTAAGTAACCACATGGATTGATGCAGCTGCACTAATATACTGCCCAAGTAGCACTGTAAGTCTCTAAACACATAAAACACAAGGAATGGGAAATAAGAGAGAGGGACTACAAAATTTAGAATATAGTATATAAAGTTTAATCATCTATAGTCTCAGTGATAAAATAGATTAAAACAGAATTAGTGATAATAATTTGGTAAATCATAGAAATGCATATAACCTCTTATAGACTGGAATGAAAAGCATCGAATGGTTAGCACTAAAAATTCTTTAAATACTGGAGTTGTGATGAGATAATTCTCACCGATTTTTTAATTGCATTATTCAAAACCCCTGATTTGGAAGATTCTACCTCTATCTCTAGGGCTAACACTCTACACCAAGAAACTGTCAGTAGGGCTGGCCCTAAAGTTAAATCCATGCATTTACAAGATAAGTTTCTTTCTTTTTTAAAAAAGATTTTATTTATTTATTTGTCAGACAGAGAGAGCGCGAGTGTGCACACAAGTCAGAAGAGAGACAAAGGGAGAAGCAGGCTCCCCACTAAGCAGGGAGCCCAATGTGGGACCCTGGGATCATGATCTGAGCCGAAGGCAGATGCTTAACTGACTGAGCCACCCAGGTGTCCCTAAAAGGTTAGTTTCTAAGTACTGACTAAAAGGTCACAATTTTCCTCAATCTTCTTATTTTTCAAATCCAACTAAGTTTTCCCAATTGGTCTTTGTCGTCATACAATAATTCTAATAAAAACAAGAAAATAATGTTGTTGAAGCTAAAAAGCTGCTTTAATTGAGCAAACTGGTACGGTATTTCAGACTAAGGCTTTAGAAAATATGAACTGTTTTAAGAAAAAAATGGATGACCAGTATAAAAGTCCTCTGGTAGTAAAAACACTGGAGATTTTGTGTTATGTTTGTTTTTAATGTTCTACAACAAACATGTAAACCTGTGTAAAAGCAAACTTTAAAGATGCTATTTATAAACATAATGAAGAGCAATCTAAAATACTTCATATTAAGTCTGCAGAACATTCACTATTGGCAAGAATTATCTAAAAGAATGTTCTCTGGTAAAACTGGAACACTTATACCTATTTGGCCTTTGCATGTAAAGACAACTCAAGTATTACAGGAAAATGGCTAAAGAGAATACAGAATATGATTAGGAGAAATGCTTTTTCTATAAACATACATATTTTAGGGGAGTGCAGTTTACTTTTCCGGCAGTAAGACTATATATTAATAAAACACACATGCATTGATTATATTAAAAGACTTTTCTGTTCTGATTTACAGGCATCTTGGAAAAATGATTTCAGATTCCTTGTCTAGCAAATGGGGACAGTATCTGTACAACTTATATTTATGGCAGCTAGAATCAGATGTAGTATCTAGACTGAAAGCTCTCTGAATTAAGTTTGCTGATCTAAGGCCTCTTTTGAATTCAGAGGCAATCTCCAAGGATCACAAAGCTTAGGGCTAAAAGGAACCAAAGAATGCTCTTGAAAAAGAATCACCAAGATCTACAGTGAACCTACTTTTATCCTTGGTTATCGTTATGAGTGCTGTGAAGTGTGTAAACCTGGCGATTCACAGACCTGTACCCCTGGGGATAAAAATACATTGTATGTTTATAAAAAAAAAAAAAATTGGAAGGGGAGGTGAACCATAAGAGACTATGGACTCTGAAAAACAACCAGAGGGTTTTGAAGGGTCAGGGGTGGGAGGTTGGGGGAACAGGTGGTGGGTAATAGGGAGGGCACGTTTTGCATGGAGCACTGGGTGTTGTGCAAAAACAATACTGTTACGCTGAAAAAATAAATTAATTAATTAAAAAAAACAAGGTAATACTTTTGTTAATCCTACCCATGCAAACATATTTACATTCACTGCTCTACCAACAGGAATTTCTATTAGCTGAACAAATGAGCTATATAATGTCGTAACAGCAAAACCAGCAACTGTGAATCACATCTACTAGGTCAAGTTGCTTTCCTAACCTATCCAAGATTCAAATATAGAAAATTCAGTACCAATGCTATGTAACATTCTGATGCCACTGCCAACTTAAAAAATGGATTCCAGGTATGAAGGGAGCCAATAAAACTGAGATACACCTTACCAGCAGATAGTATTAAAAGATTAATGCAGCTTACTGTTACCCACTTAGATAATGAAAAAGGTAGAAGAAATTTCAGCTACCAGTCAGCTACCATCCAGAAGCCAGGATTATCAAAATATCTAGCTTCTGAATCATTCGAGAAGCAAGAATATATGAGGACTGTAAACTGAAAATGAGTCTCAAAATGTAAAAATGAGCATGAAACCTCACTAACCCTAAAAGTGACCTACAGAAAAGTTATCTGGGACATATAAGAGAAAGCTGCTTAAAATAGGCAAGTACTGGTTTTGATACATTCATCATACTTACAGGCTTCTTATTCTTAAGAAATGAAAAAACCCAATATATTAAATATATTTTTATATATTAATATATATATAATATATATATTATTTTATATATAACAATATATTAAAACATGATTTTAAAACATGATTTTAAGTACCAAAGTAATGATGAGAAAATATTTGGTAATATAAAATTCTGTCTTAATCTTTTCCCCTTTTAGTTCATATACTTCAACAAAGATGATCAACTTGGAGCCTTTAAAATCCTCCTAATGTCCCCTCTTTCCTTTACTTCCTGATTTGACCTCACTAAATACTATTCTAGTCTAGTTCTGACCAGTAAAAGCAAAGTTTTGCTCACTTATTCTGAATGAGATTTAAAAACACAAAACAGAAGAAAAGAGCACTAAGGTAGATAAGTTAGGCTAATATTTTACACATTAAGAAAAATCTGATTAGAGACATACCCTCTTACCCCATTCTTCTACAGCCAGCAACCCACTGGCTCTAGAAATATTCTTGCTTACTTTTGTAATCCATAGGATCTCTCTTTAGGCATATTATGCTATGTTATGTTTTTTTTTGACATGGGAGTAGCATGTTTCTCTGCACTAAACAAAAGTACTTCTTGAGCATCTAATGTATATCAATTTACTTCTGAGTTTATACAAAATTATGTATTCTCTTAAAACAAAGGACACTTCTGTGCAATTTTAGAGTATTAAAAAAAAAAGAAAACAATTGTGCCTCTATCCAAAGTCACATTAAGAGCTGATATAATTGTTTACAAAATGTTGATTTGAACTAAGAAAAATAAAGAAAACATACATGTGTCTTATACACTTAGTTTTTCTTTTAATTCTTATACTTATGGTTTGCCAACTAATCTGCTGGAAAAATAAAAGTGAGTCATAATATAATATTTTCTGGTTCAATATTCTAGCTCTAAAAACGGTCAGCACTTTTTTTAAAAAAAAAATAAAGATTTTATTTATTTATTTATTCAACAAGGGTGGGTGGGGGAGAGGCAGAGGCAGAGGCAGAGACACAGTGAAAGGGAAAACAAGCAGAGGAAGTGGGAGAGGGAGAAGCAGGCTTCCCCGCTGAGCAGCGAACTTGATGGAGGGCTCAATCCCAGACTCCAGGATCAGGACCGGAGTTGAAGGCAGAAGTTTATGACTGAGCCACCCAGGCTCCCCTGCACTTGCTTCTTAAAAGTTCAGGTTTCAAATGTATCAGAGTAACATTTATTTGTATTTTCACAAAAGTAAAAATTTTCCTAACCATTTAGAATTGAGAAAAGCCTCCTTCCTCCTCATACAAAATGTAGTGAAAGTTAACCACAAAAATTTAAGTATTTTAAAAAACATTCTAAAGTAAACAGTTTATTATTGCTACATATATTACCAAATGGCTACAGTATACCTTTTGTACATATTTGAAATTCTTACCCACCTCATTTACACAATCCTTTTGAGGGCAGCAGCAGCAATGAGAATTTACGATGACAAACACTGAGCAAAAGTCTTTCTTTGTAAACTCCATCACAAAAGGGAAAATAGACTTGTTATAGAGGAAAAGGGGGGGAACTGATAAGATGGAAATTAACAGTAAATTAGCCTACAGCATAAGAAAGGCAGACATCAAAATCAGACTGAAGCACAGTTTCTAGTTTAACACTAGCCATGCTTCTCCAACTCTCAGACATGAGTTTAACTCTGCTCAGCCAATAGTTCTAGATTGGCCCTTTAAACAAACCTACATGCTGAACAGCAGGGAAACTGTTCTGCTCCTGATCCTGCCTCTCCTCCAAAAGCAATGGATTCCAGGACAAGCAAAATGAGATTTTTACTTGGTCAAAGCTCCACCCATTATGTTCACAGGTTCTGCCTCCTTGACATCAAAACCCACACTAGAAATCTATTTATCGAAACACTCCCTCACCCCTAATCATGTTCAAACTATGCTTTTAAAAGAAAATGGCTCATAGCCCCCTCCCCCTCTCCCAATCCATTGGGGAGGGGAGGCGAACCATAAGAGACTATGGACTCTGAAAAACAACCTGAGGGTTTTGAAGGGTCAGGGGTGGGAGGTTGGGGCAACCTGAGGGTTTTGAAGGGTCAGGGGTGGGAGGTTGGGGGAACAGGTGGTGGGTAATGGGGAGGGCACGTTTTGCATGGAGCACTGAATGTTGTGCAAAAAGAATGAATACTGTTACGCTGAAAAAATAAATAAAATGGAAAAAAAAAAAAAAAAAGAAAATGGCTCAACAACCAAACTGTAAACTCTGAATATGTAGCCAAAAGAACACTGTTCAAGGAAATCACAATACCAGAGTTGGGTTCTCTGGTCTACTTCTCATACACCAAGTCTGTGTGTGTAACCTGGGCCATATCCCTTAAACTCAGCTGAAAACTGTGGGTAATAGTTTACCTAAATTACCTAATTTAAATGTTTACCTACTTTAAAAAGAGGTGATATTAAAGCCTTACTACTCTCTCATGGTACATTAAAAAAAAATAAACAGCTGTGAATTAGTAAATAAAATTGGTAAGCATTTACTCTTCTCCCTTCCCTTCTATTGAAAACCTCACCATGCATTTATAACTAAAGATATTTGCATTTACAGGAAGAGCTCATGGACCCAAATAACTACTACTTTAGTGATTAAGGAAAGGTTTTTCTTCATGGCATTAACAAAGATGACAGAAAAAGCACCTTTAAGTGCACTGTCCGTATGGGTAACAGAATAAAGTCTATCCCTTGTAATGTGGTAAGCTGGAATCCCCATCAAGACAGTGGGTATTAAAGGCTTTAATTATTCAATAACAGTAACATAAGATAAGGGCTTAGAAGCTATTTGGTAGGAAGACTTCTACTCTAAAGGCTAGAAATAACTTTTTTTTTTTTTTTTCTAATGACTACTAATTCTAACAAGCCACCTCAAAGTAGTTGCCATTGATCTCTGGTTCAACACAACTCATCATTACTAAGTAGGTAGTCTAGAATGTCAGGTATTGGTCAGAAATACAATAAATGTGGTCCAGCATTACTTTTAACTTAAATGTTTAAGTAAGCTTGCTTAGGACCTAGCTAAATGAAAATGAAAGAGCTAGAAAACAGGTGATTTGTTGCTCGGCTTTTAAAACTGCTGGGCAACAGCAGTTTCAGCCACGGTGAGATCACTTTTTTTGGACGAAGGTATAATACAGGCACAAATATCTAGATCTATAAAGACCAGTCTTTTCTATATTCAAAATAAGAATTTTCAACATATACAATAAAAATACCATTCACATATGGACAACAGTTAAACACAGCTCTAATTCCTCTTAAAGTCAGTGTTTTTCTCTACATTTCCTCATTTCTTTCAATGGTACCATCCCTATTTTCATGATTCAAAATAGAAAAGTCATTTTTAGATGCTTCTTCTCCCCAAATATTTAAGTACTATTTTTCTCTAAGAGCTCTTTAAACAAAGATAAAAAAGCAACTGGTAAACACTTCTGCTAACATTTCTAACTGTCCCTCCAATAGTCAAAGATCTCTGGCCAGGCAAAATTAGATTTTTACTCATTTCTTTGTTACCTCTCAAAGTCATTGCTTCTATTAACAATTGTGACCACTGAAGTCTAGTCACCTCTTTAAACTTAACCAATTGAAGATGGGCTTCACTCCTTCCATTCTCTCCATCTCCTATTTTTATTTTATTTTGTGGCCAGCTCAGTCATCTGGCTTCATTTAATCAACTAACATTTAGCTATTTCCAGTAACCTGACATCATTTAACTCACAGCACACTACTCAAAACTGGTTAAAAGTTCTCCATATCTAAAGATGGCCATGGGATCACAGACCTAGGAAGACTATGAGTGAGAGTTCCTACTTGTTCAAATGAGACAATTTTTGGCCCAGAGAGATTAATGCCATGTTAAAGCTAGAATTAACTAATTAATTCAACTGGCATCTGTGGAGTATCACATCTAGCCTACTCTAGTCATTATTAGAAACCTGCCAGAGGGGCGCCTGGGTGGCTCAGTGGGTTAAGCCGCTGCCTTCGGCTCAGGTCATGATCTCAGGGTCCTGGGATCGAGTCCCGCATCGGGCTCTCTGCTTGGCAGGAAGCCTGCTTCCCCCTCTCTCTGTGCCTGCCTCTCTGCCTACTTGTGATCTCTGTCTGTCAAATAAATAAATAAAATCTTAAAAAAAAAAAAAAAAAGAAACCTGCCAGATATACTGTATTATCTTCAGAAACTAGAATAAAAAAGTCTGTTTCTGTGGGAAGGGCCTCATCAATGGTAAAGCAAATACTAGAGACCACGCCTAGTTCAATGTTACTTCAGTCCATTTGAGTTACAGTCCTTTTTAGTTTCCTTAATCTGGTGTGAAAAACCCTCACAATCCAATTTCCACCTTCTTCTCTACTCTTATCTCCCCAAAATAAGTCTAGTCCAACTGGTTACTTGTTCACCAAGTACTCAGTGCACATTTTCACCGACAAGAATACTCTTCCTACTCCTCCCTTTTTTAGGCAACTGAGTTCTACACTTCTTTCAAGGTATACCACAAATCATATATCATGAGAAGGCAGCAACTACAAAGCATCTACATATGAATCTTTTGGCATGTTAGTTATTTATAAAATACCAGGAAACTCATTATTGCTATGATGTACTTAAATACAGAAACTATCTCTCTATATCCCACTGGTTTTTATTCTAGTCTAATGCCTTATGAATCATAGATCAACATTCAGTGAGTACAAAAAACTCCAGCTTTTTGAGAAATTCTGAAATAAGGATTTTACAACTGTTCTTTAGTACCTAAAACATTAACAATGATGACCAGAACTGTTTGGTTTAAGATTAACAGATGGATTAATCAATTAATCAAATCACAGAATAATGGAATGCCTCTGAAAATCATGCAAAATGCTCCTTAGAGCCCATGATGCACAAAGTTTTTTTACATGTAGAATTCAAATTTATTGGATGATAACAGGAATAAAATTTATAAAGGAACCATTTTCAGCTAATTCCAGTGGATTTAGAACTCTGGGATCGCATAAAAAATTCCAGCTGCTAAAGAAAAAACTACAAAGTTCCCCTCAATTTTTCAAACACTGTCTAATCAGGAATCAGCCTCACTTGTTTCTATAAAAAAAAAATGGAGTGAACTGTACTCTGTTATATAAAAAACTAAAAGGAATTTCACCCTAACTGCTTTAATTCTGTTTTTCCCAGACAGAATGTTCAAACCTTGCAATCCAATGGCTAATAGAATCAGTGACAAAGTCAAATTACACAAACAAAGTAATTAAAAATCCCCATTATTTCTAACTTGGTTGTTATGAGGCTGGATTCAGCCAGATTCTTATTGGTATGAACCATTAGTTTACAGGAATTTGAACATACCTTATGATCCCATTGGAAAACAAACCTCTTCAAACTCTATACCAAATCTAGCTAGTTCAATCAAAGGAAATTAGCTTACCTCATGATTCCCCAAGGCTCATTACTCTCTGGATACATGAAAGCTTGTGTGTGGCTCCAACCTCAAGTGCACTATCCTTCATATAAAAAACTGATGCCATTGCTTACTGTAGTTTCTGTTCTTTTAATAGCAGACAAAAATTGTGCTAAGGACATTACTACTCTTACTCGGATTTTCTCATTACCAATGGCAGACTTTCAAGATAACTGGTTTTTCTCCTTTAAACAGGGAACATGAGCCCTCTCTATTGGGCTCAAACCTGTAATAACAGCCTTATGCTGCCCGTGTACCCTAATTTTTCTATGCTCATATTTTTTTCCTATTGAGGTCTAAAAAAAAGTTTAAAAAGGAAAAACAGGCCAAGAAAAAATTTTAAAGTTTGCATTAATGTCATGTTAGAGATGCTTGATTTCTGATACTACCATCAGCACCACTACTGCTATTATTACTACTACTATTTCTCCTTCATGTCCTTGGGACAAAACGCTTAACTTCTAATTCTATTATCTGTGAAATGAAGATATTATCTACTTACCAGGATAAAAATAAGATAGTATATGTAAAGCACTTTCCAAGGTTACTGGCAAGAAGCAAGATTAAAAATAAACATTAGCTCATTCATTCTGCTCTAAAACTTGACTTAAGTTCATTAAACACATTTTAATAACTGCAAATTACTGAATGTCACTGGATAAAGAATGGAACAAGAGACAACTTATTACACTACTAAGCATGTCATAATGATGTTAATGCTAACAACAGCACTACCTACTAAGTACGGATTGATTAACTATACGTCAGGCACGTGGCTATGTTCTACAGACATTTCTATTTAATCCTCATAAACCCCTTAGGTTCAGAGAAGTTAAATAACTTGCTCAAGGTATCACAGCTAGGAAATGACATGGCTGGGATTTAAACTTAAGGAGACACAACTCCAGAGACCTCCACAGGCAACATAAAATTGGCTTTCATTCTCTACAATTCTGTATTCATTTCACAAAATCTGAGCGCCTATGACTTGTCAGTGTCTAAACATTAGGAATAGAGCAGAGAACAAAACAAATAAAATCCCCAACCCACAGAACTTGTATTCTAATTGGGGTTTTAGATGAATACTGCAAGGCTGTGATAAAAGTCATAAAGAAGGGGCTCCTGGGTGGCTCAGTGGGTTAAGCCTCTGCCTTCAGCTCTGGTCATGATCTCAGGGTCCTGGGATGGAGTCCCGCATCCGGCTGTCTGCTTGGCAGGGAGACTGCTTCCTCCTCTCTCTCTCTCTGCCTGCCTCTCTGCCTACTTGTGATCTCTGTCTGTCAAATAAATAAATTCTTTTTTTTTAAAAAGCCATAAAGAAAATAATAAAAGGAACAGAAATAAAGTGTGTATGCAATGAAAAATATTTTAAAGAGGGTGGACAGGAGAAGCCTCTCTGAGCAAGTAACATTTCAGGTACAGACCTGAATAAATTGCATGTACAGACAATGACATGTAACAATTTATTATCAGTGCACTATAGAACATAATTGTTAAACCACAGTGTACATTTACCCCCTCCAAATCAGCATTTACATAGAAAGGTTTAAATAACTTTAAGTCACAGATTGACACTGTAATTGACATGGATTCAATATAGTATTTTGATATGAGCACAGCATATAGATTCAGTATAGTATTTTGATATGTGCACAGGATCTGGGATCAGATAACAGAAATAACAGAATGCTCTGTTATCTTCTAGATATGTAATCTTGGGCTAGCCTTCTTGGACTTCAGACCTTTATTTACAAAATGTTGATAAAAGTAGCAATTACTCGCTTCCCACTCCAGGTTGTTGGAAGAGTTGCAAAGTGTTTTATGCAAGGTCTGGCACAAAAGGATGTATATTTATTGATATTTACATTGCTATCACACATATTTGTATGACAGTGCACCACTGCAGGGTCCGACATGTAGTAGTGGGCTGATCTACAGAGGAAAAAAGAAACCTGTCCTTGAAGGGCTCAGATCTAACAAGGGGACAACAGTTAATATCAAATAATAATAATTATATTAATAAAACAGAGGTAGAATATGATGGGAATATAGAAGAATGATACTGGCAAGACCTTCTTCCAAGAATCCTAAAATATTTCTGATAAAAAGTGCCAGGGTGCTGAAGCTACTGATAATTACTTCATGTAAAATTTGTCTCACCACGTCTGTGACAAGGGGGCCAATAAAGTTCTCACCTTACTTTTTCAGGAATACCGTCTTTGACCCTCTAAAGGAGATCAAATACCCTACTTCTTTACATCTATAAAATCCATCTGCTTTAGTGTAATTACTACTTCAATGTTTACTGATTACTAATAGGGTACACATAGTAGATCTGGGATGGAAACCAGAAATATGGAGCGATAAGGGCACTGTTTGGTGGTGGTGGTGGTAAAGGAATGACAAGGTGGGGGGAATTTGCATTAGGGAGCCCTATGATCTCTCAATAGATAACCAAGCACGTTTCCTTTATAAATGTGTAATGGTTAGGCACTGATGCTAACATTTACTTAAAAAAAAAAAATTAGTTAAATTTATATCCAAGACAGACTCAAGATGTATTTCATCACAACAGTCATCACTAACAGTTTATAATTACAAAAATCATTGTATAAGCTAGGGATTTACTTCCATCCCCCATGTTTATCTTAGCACCTAAAACATGAGAAAAACTTTAGAAAACTAAAAAAGGACACAGCCATTTTTATTCTTCATTGGAAGCCAGAAGATGGGGATGGAGGTTGGTGAAATCAAGACATTGCCCAGATAAGAAATATAATGACTGATAGGACAGAATAAGGGACTATAGATAATACAGAACTAAATTTTCAGAGCTGAGAGGAAAATAAAGAGCGAGCATGGGTGCGTTCTAGAGTGGTGGGTGGGGACAGAAAGAGGGAAAGAGAGAATCTTAAGTGGGCTCCATGCCAGGGCTCAATCCGATGACCCTGAAATCATGACTTGAGCCAAAATCAAGAGTTACACGCTTAACCAACTGAGTCATGCAGAAGTCCCTAGAAACGAAGGAGTCTAACACAGTTCCAACTGATTTAAAGAACTCCTCAAGCTTTTTATTCCATCTTTTCTACAGCTTGACTTATTATTTTGCTTTTAAAAAAGCAATTTCTTAAAAAAAAAAGCAATTCCTAAATAAGTCAGAAAAAAATGCAATTAAATAGGATAAAATTTCTAAATCAGTCTGGTTACTTATAATGCTAGTAAAAAGGTTTCATTAATGACTGAATAGTAATTTTCAGTTAACGTTTTGGTATTATATTATTTAGTCTATGGTACACACAATGAGAAAGGATCCGAGGTGATCACTGTTTCCACTCACACTTCTCAAACTTTAATGTACACATGAATCATCTTTGGATATTGTAAAATGCCAGGTTTTGATCTGATTTGTCTGGGATGGGGTTGAAATTTCACATTTTCAACAAGTGCCCTAGGATACCAAATCTGTTTGTCTGAGAACCATACTTTGCATAGCAAAGATCTAATTAGAGACTCTCAGTGTATAGTATTCAAAACTGTATCAGAGGATCTACAAGGTGTCTCTTTTCCAATGACATATCTGCATTAGGCCAGATTTTCTTTATACATTTTAACCAAATAAAAAATATTGTAATTGATTTCATACAGAAACAGATATAAGAACCCAATTGTCGGGGCGCCTGGGTGGCTCAGTGGGTTAAAGCCTCTGCCTTCGGCTCAGGTCATGATCCCAGGGTCCTGGGATCGAGCCCCACATCGGGCTCTCTGCTCCACGGGGAGCCTGCTTCCTCCTCTCTCTCTGCCTGCCTCTCTGCCTAGTTGTGATTTCTCTCTGTCAAATAAATAAAATATTAAAAAAAAAAAAAAAAAAAAAAGAACCCAACTGTCTTCTTTCTGACCAGACATTAAAGACAGTTGCAAAAATGTAAAAAATGCTGTTCTTTTCACTAAATCTTTAAATTCGTTTTGGAAAAAATTGTATTTTGCAAAAATGTTATTGATGTCAACATATATTGGGCTTTTTATATTATTAATCAATACATTATAAAATTTGGTGTTAATTTCTAATATGGTAAAATAGATAAAACATAAATGAAAGCTCTTTGGGGTCTTCAATAATTTTTATGAGTATAAAAGGGTCCTGTAAAAAGAGTCTGAAAGCCACTGAGCTAAATCATTCAAGTCTGGTAGCTGCTATCTTAATCTCCTCAAAAGATTTTAATGGATAGAATCTCAAGCCTCTACAGGCCTTTGCAATGTTGTATAATTTTATCAAGTTCTTTATCATCAATTATGATTTTTCTTCCTTTTTATTTAGTCTCCTCTAGGTTAAGAAAACAATTGCTGAGCTCCTCCCTCTTTTAATTAGTATGTAAGTCCCTTCACTCAAGAAATCTAAAGGAATAGGTATCCTTGCTTTTTTTTTTTCTTTTTTCTTTTTTTCCATTTTATTTATTTTTTCAGCGTAACAGTATTCATTCTTTTTGCACAACACCCAGTGCTCCATGCAAAACGTGCCCTCCCCATTACCCACCACCTGTTCCCCCAACCTCCCACCCCTGACCCTTCAAAACCCTCAGGTTGCCCCAACCTCCCACCCCTGACCCTTCAAAACCCTCAGGTTGTTTTTCAGAGTCCATAGTCTCTTATGGTTCGCCTCCCCTCCCCAATGTCCATAGCCCGCTCCCCCTCTCCCAATCCCACCACCCCCCAGCAACCCCCAGTTTGTTTTGTGAGATTGAGAGTCATTTATGGTTTGTCTCCCTCCCAATCCCATCTTGTTTCATTTATTCTTCTCCTATCCCCCTACCCCCCCATGTTGCTTCTCCTATGCCACTTTGCTTTTATGAAAGACCTATATTAGTACCTGTTTTCACTAACCAAAAGAAAACCAAAGAGAACTTTTGCTTTTATGAAAAAGGGCAAAAAGTGAAAACAGAATTCAGGGCTTATTTTGCAGTGAGCCAGTACAGACACAGTACATACCCTGAGTAGCAAGAATGGCAATGCCAAGCTCCGTCCCCTGGGAGTTATATTCAACATCAAGATCCTATAGCTTTGAATTGTGCCTATAAACACCTGTGCTTTATCTTGACTTATTTTATGTGTTTGTTAGCAAGATATGTTCTAAGGTAATATAAAAAAGCCTGAGAATGGTTATTTTCCGGGTTTGAGAGTACTCAAAATATTTTACTATAAATTCTTTCACTTCATGGCTTTGCAACTAAGAAAAGATTGCACAGGAATGCTCTGCTTTATGGATAGTGAAGGAAACCTATAGCTCTTGAAAGTGAAAATGATGGGTCTCAATCAGAAAGGACTCATGAATCAGGAATTGCCTGAAACATTTGAGTTTTTGTTTTTTTTTAAAGATTTCATCATTTATTTGAGAGAGAGAAAGAAAGAGAGAGAGTGTAAGAGCACAAACAGTGGAGAGGGAAAAGCAGGCTGCTCACTGAACAGGGAGCCTGATATAGGGCTGAATCCAAGGATCCTGGGATCGTGATGTGAGCCAAAGGCAGCCACCCAATCGACTGAGCCACCCAGGTGGCTGGAAACATTTGAGGTGTTAATAAGTGAAATTATGATCTGGTTTTCCCTATGAAATCTCAGAAAAGAAAGTGCAAGTGATCATAGGGTTAAAAATAATGGTGAAATACTTCAACAAAATACAGACCAAGCTTCATAATGGAAAGAGTTACTTATAAAATAGTTGTTTAGAAATTACAACTATGAGGGGCGCCTGGATGGCACAGTTGGTTAGCATCCAACTCTTGGTTTTAGCTCAGGTTGTGATCTGATGGTCCTGGGATGAGCCCTATGTTCAGCTCCACACTCAGCACGAGTCTGCCTGAAAGTCTCTCTCCTTCTGCCCCTCCTGTTCATGCTCTCTAAAATAAATAAATAAATCTTTTTAAAAAATTACAAATATGAGATTTGAGAATCAATGGCAAAGTATGTGTATAGATGGCTTTCTTGAATACACTTCATATCCTGGAATTTTGCTTTTTTCTAATTATTAAAGTCATTGTTTCAGCTCTATTTGTACCAAATAGTTTTACTCATCCTATAGTATGTATTGCTTTTATATGTGTATCAGTTTTTACTTGTTAGGATTCAATTTCATTTTAGGATAATTTTGTTAATACTTCAAAGGTGGCCTTACGTTTCATTCCTCTTTTGCAAGGTAAATTCAAACTTCCAAACTTACACAATGTCTGACTGACTATATTTGGGATTCCTTTAGTTAACAATCATAAGTGCCTACAATGTTCCATATGCTGCAATGCTATCAACACAATATGTATAAACAAAGACTTGATAAATCGGGCTCTGGGACAGTACCTTTTAAGACATTATATATTTCATCCTTTCTGTTCCCAGTCCCTCTCTAGAAGGGATGGTAGCTATAGGTTCAAATAGTTTAACAATGAGAAAAGGAAGAAGAAATAAAATTTGCTGAACATAACAAATGTGGTATAGTTATACAATGGAATATTATTCAGCCATAAGAAAGAATGAAATGCTGATGAAAAGAATGAAATACATGCTACAACATGGGTAAACCCTGAAAACACTATGCTAATGTTTTCAAAGCATAATACAAAAGACATAACAGAAAATGTGTAACACAAAAGGTCATATATCATGATTCCATTTGTAAGAAATGTCCACAAAAAGCAAATCAAATCCAGAGACATAAAGTAGATTAGTGGTTGACAGGGCCTCAGTGGAAGGGGGAATGGAGAGTGACTGCCAATGGGTACAGAATTTCTTTTTGGGGGTGATAGAAAGTGAATTGAATTGTAAAACTGAATTGTAATCTTAAACTATTTAAGTGATAAATTTTATGGTATGTGAATTTTTTCTTTTTTTTTTTTTTTAAGATTTTATTTATTTATTTGACAGATGACAAGTAGGCAGAGAGGCAGGCAGGGGGGGGGAGGAAGCAGGCTCCATGCTGAGCAGAGAGCCCGATGCGGGGCTCGATCCCAGGACCCTGGGATCATGACCTGAGCTGAAGGCAAAGGCTTTAACCCACTGAGCCACCCAGGCGCCCCAGTATGTGAATTTTTTCTTAAAACATGGTGAAAAACTGAAAACAGGCTACATACTATACTAAGAATATGGAAATGTGGTATTGGTCTTTTTCAGTTCTATTAAATGAACATGAAAAACTCTCATTTAAGAAGGGGATTTTGAGCTTGGATCTGCATCTGAAAAAAAAGATACATTTGTTAGGGGTGCCTGGGTGGCTCAGTCATGATCCCTTGAGACATTTTCAATATCAACCTTGATTTAGAGAAATAATAAATAAGTTAATTTGCAAGATTAATCAGAGAGACTTATCACTAAATAATAGAGACAGCCCAGTCAATACCTATTTTGCGTCTCAAACAACAGCTTACAAAACAGCAGAGCCATTTTCTGCTGGTACATAACAAAATTTACCCCCTTTTCAAAAGAGAAATATTATAAGACCAACAAAGGAGGCTGGTATGTTAAGACTGCCTAAATATATGGCTATCTAATGTGTATTTCATCTACCTAGTCTGTTTGATATAAAAAAAAATATTCAGGGACACCTGGGTAGCTCAGCTGGGTAAGCATCTGCCTTCAGCTCAGGTCATTATCCCAGGATCCTGGGATTGAGTCCTCCATCGAGCTCCTTGCTCAGCGAGGAGTCTGCTTCTCGCTCTACCTGTCGCTTCCTCTGTTGTTCCCTCTCTGACAAATAAATAAATACCAATTTTTAAAAAATTTATCACTGTTGTCAAGTAAATATTGGCTCATAATTTTTGTTACTGGCTCATAAACCTTTGTGCTTAAAATCCAGAATGATCCCTCAAGCAGTAATATTGGGTTTAAGATGTTATTTCTAAGACCAATACCAGTAATAAGTATGGCCCCTGAAAAAATGCTTATATGTTAAAACCTCTTATGTTTTCATCACAGAATTAAAGTGATAGTTCTACTTTTAGATTTTTTTTTTTTATATTTTATTTATTTGACAGAGAGAAATCACAACTAGGCAGAGAGGCAGGCAGAGAGAGAGAGGAGGAAGCAGGCTCCCTGCGGAGCAGAGAGCCCGACGTAGGGCTCCATCCCAGGACCCTGGGATCATGACCTGAGCTGAAGGCAGAGGCTTTAACCCACTGAGCCACCCAGGCGCCCCCTTTTTTTAAAAAATATTTTATTTATTTGACAGAGAGAATAGTTCTACTTTTGAGAGAGAGAGAAGAACTCCCACAAATTTTCAGAGCTAATAATTTTTTTTTTTTTTTTTTTAAATATTTTATTTATTTATTTGACAGAGAGAGAGGTCACAACTAGGCAAAGAGGCAGGCAGAGAGAGAGGAGGAAGCAGGCTCCCCGCGGAGCAGAGAGCCCGATGCGGGGCTCTATGCGGGGCTCGATCCCAGGACCCTGAGACCATGACCTGAGCCAAAGGCAGAGGCCTAAACCACTGAGCCACCCAGGCGCCCCTCAGAGCTAATAATTTAAGTAGCTACTTGCTTGCATTGAGATTCTCCTATCTACTATAAAAACAGAGGTAAAAAGCATTCTATTAGAGGAACATTACTGCCACTTTTACAGATTAGTAATTATTTACAGAACTCTTCAGTGGAGAATTTTTTCAAAAAGTTCTGGTAACATGTGTTTAGAATAGCAGTCAACAATTTTTTCTGTTAGGAGCCCAAACAGTACATATTTTAAACTTCTGGAACCACACGGTCAGTTCCAATTACTCTGCCATTGTAATGTGTGAAAACAGACAAAGATAATACAGAAACAAATCAGTGTGGCTGTGCCTTATTACTTTATTTATGGACACTAAAATGCCCACATGACATGACCTCCTTTTCTTCTTTTGATTTTTTCCTCCCAATCACTTAAAATGTAAGAAACCATTCTTAGTCATGCGTTATACAAAAATAGCTAGATCTGGCCCATGGTTCATAGTTCACTAATACCTGGTTTAGAGTATAATAGAATGAAGAAAAGTAATAGGCTTTAAGTTAGTAAATAAAATACACAAATCATTCCATATACAAATTTATAATTTTATAGCCTTAAAATTTAAAGTTATATATTTAAACTTAAAATCAAAATTAATGATCAAGATCCATCTTATCTGCTTAAGAGGATATATATTTACAATGGGTATTTATTCTGTATTATTTATTTTCATAAATGGTAAATGAAAAAGAACTTAGCTTAACTGAATTCTAATTTATAAAGGTGTCTTATGACACCTAGTCCAGTCTTAAAGTACTGCAATCGTTCTCCCAATGCTCGAGTATAGTCTAAGCTTTCCTTTCTTCTCTTATCCTTTGTTTCTTTCTTTTCCCACTTCCAAACTCTACAGACATACAAATTATAGATTTCTCACATAAAACACTATTAACTTAGTCTCTCCCTACTTAACATCATTTCCCAACCTGTTCAAACTCAATTAGGCACCATTCTTTTATGCTTCCATTAAGTAGCTATCCCTAGAATAACTGTTTATATACCATATGGTAACTATCTGGCTTGTCTTTTCTCCTTCCCTTAACAAGTTCTCAAGAGACAAGGATTTGGGTTTTACTTAAGAATATTCAATACCGAGTATCTAGAAAAATACCCGGAACAGAGTAGACTTAAATATTTGTTGGCAGCGCCTGGGTGGCTTAAGCATAAAGCGTTTGCCTTCAGCTCAGGTCATAATCCCAGGGTTCTGGGATTGAGCCCCACATGGTCTGGCTCCATGCTTAGTGGGAAGCCTGCTTCTCCCTTTCCCATGCCCCCTGCTTGTATTCCCTCTCTCCCTTTGTGTCTCTCTCTCAAATAAATAAATAAAATCTTAAAAAAAAAAATTTGTTGGATGAACCCATGAACTATTATGGGTTGAATTCTTGCCCTCCCAAAAGATATATTAAAATTCCAACCCTCAGTATCTCAGAATATGACCTTATTTGAAAACAGATCATTGCGATTATAGGTACAACCCCAGAGTGGGGTGGGCCCTCAATACACTCTGACTGGTGTCTTTCAAAGAAGAGAAGACATAGACAGATGAGGAGGGACCACCATGTGAGACAGACACTGAAGTGCTGCAGATGCCAAGCCAAGAAATGCTAAGGATTGCTAGCTAACCATCAGAAGGTAAGAGGCAACCAAAAAAGTACTTCCCTCCACATGTCAGAGAGCATGACCTTGCTATAACCTTGATTTTGGACCTCTGGCCTCAGAATTGTGAGATAATAAATTTCTGCTGGTTTAAATCATCCAGTTTGTGGCCCTTTGTTATAATAGCTCCCTATGCTCAAATACTTGGTGAACCAATTTATACTTTAGGTGTATACAGTTTCCTGTCTCCCCCTATACCTCAAATCTCAACTCTTCCTTGAAAGTTAGATAAAAAAAATTAATATATGTGGATGTGGTAAGGTATCTTAATGTAATATGATAGAATAAATGACTAAATTCACATATTTGAATTCAAAAAAGGATTTGATAGGACCTATCAAAACAAGTGGGTGAAAAATTTTAAAAATTAATTAAAAAGAAGTAGGTGGTTCAAATTTGTTTTAGTTTAGTATTTTGTCAATTAGTCTGTCATTTCTAGCAAAATTAGGAGAGTTAATGAAAGGAAATAAAATCCCAGGCAACTTTAAAAAAAGGGCAAATTACTCTTAGGAAACGTAATAAATAAATACGTGTAAGTCACTTATAAAATTACTTATTATTCCTATAGTTAATTTTAAGATTTTATTTATTTATTTGACAGAGAGAGAGATTACAAGTAGGCAGAGAGAGAGGGGGAAGCAGGTTCCCCGCTGAGCAAAGAGCCCAATGCAGGGCTTGATCCCAGGATCCTGAGATCATGACCTGAGCTGAAGGCAGAGGCTTAACCCACTGAGCCACCTAGGCGCCCCCTATAGTTAATTTTTAAAAATAAACTCTTATTGGTTATTTCACTGAAAAAGTTGAGAACTATGTGTTTATCCTCTCTTACACAGATTGTATAATTACCATGGGAGGGGAATATGACATATCAAGAGATAGGTCTCTTTTTTCACATTAGAAAATTACCAGAAACCAACCACTACCCAGTCTTTTGTTTTTTCAACTTTATCCCTAAATTCTGTTCATTAAACTAAGATTCAGCCTTTTTTTAAAAAAATTCTTTCTCACAAGTAAAGCATATACCCACACTTGCCAAGCCTTATGTTTTTTTAAGAACTATATTTGCAGATTCAATTATCTTGTATATAGAAAATCATAAGGAATCTACTAAAAAACTATTATAAATTCAAGTAAGTTTGTTAGTTTCAAAATCAGTATGCAAAAATTAATAGTATTTGTAATGAACAATCAAAAACTGAAATAAAACATTCAATTCCATTTATAATAGAATCCCCCCAAAATACATTATTCAGGACGTAATAAAAAAAGTACAAGACTTATACTTTGAAAACTATAAACACCACTGAAAGAAATTACAAAAGATCTAAGTAAATGGAAAAACATCCCATGTTCATGAACTAGAAGACTCAGGATGGTTGTCATGTGTCCAAACTCATCTACAGATTCAATGCCATATTTACCAGGATCCCAGCTGAACTACAAAAATTGACAAGCTGATTCTAAAATTTATATAGGTTGCAAAAGACCAAGAAGAGTCGAAACCTGAAGAATAAGTAGAAGGACTCACACTTAACGAATTCAAAACTTACTACAAAGCAAGACATACAGATCCATGGAACAGAATTGAGGGTCCAGGAGTAAATTCATGTGCCTATGGTCAACTGCTTTTCAGCAAGGGTGAAATCATTCAATGGAGAAATAGTAGTCTTTTCAGCAAAGGGTAATGGGACAGTTGGATAGCTGTCACAAGCAAAAGAATCAAGTTAAAACCCTTACCTCACACCACATACAAAAATTATCTTAAAATGAAACAAAGATCTAATTATAAGAACTAAAACTATAAAACTCCTAGAAGAAAACACACAGGGATAAATGTTCATGACTTGAGGTTTGGAAATGGATTCTTAGATATGACACCAAAAGCACGAGAAAAACAAAAGATAACATACATAAACTCGGCCTCATCAAAATGAAAAACTTTTGTGTCTTAAAGGGCACTAGTAATATAATGACACTATTAAGAAATTACAACTGGGGTATCTGGGGTGGCTTCATCAGTTAAGTGTCTGACTCTTTTTTTTTTTTTTTTTAAGATTTTATTTATTTATTTGACAGAGAGAGAGATCACAAGTAGGCAGAGAGGCAGGCAGAGAGAGAGGAGGAAGCAGGCTCCCTGCGGAGCAGAGAGCCTGATGCGGGGCTCGATCCCAGGACCCTGAGATCATGACCTGAGCCGAAGGCAGCGGCTTAATCCACTGAGCCACCCAGGCGCCCCAAGTGTCTGACTCTTGATTTCATCTCAGGTCATGATCTCAGGGTCAAGAGACTGAGCCCCGTGTCGGGCTCTGTACTCAGCATGGAGTGTATTTGAGATTCTCTGATTCTCTTTGCCCTTCCCCCCGGCTCTCTCTCTGAAATAAATAAATAAATCTTTAAAAAAAATTCAACTGACCAGAATGGGAGTAAATAATTGGAAATCATCTATCTCATAAAGGATTTCTATCCAGAATATACAAAGAACTCATACAACTCAATAATAAAAAGACAAATAACCCAATTAAAAACCGAGTAAAGGATCTGAATAGTCATTTTTCCAAAGGAGAAAAGACATACATTTAATAAGCTTTTATCATCATACTGTAATTAGAAATGTTTGCTTACACATTTATCTTCTATATTGGAGCTTTCTGTATTGGAGTTTTCTGAAGACAGGGAATATATATGTTATTCATCTTTAATTATCTGATGTCAGGCTCTGGACTTGGTATGTAGCATGTGTTTACATGTAAGACTTATTTTATATCTGGGATAGCACTAAAGTTAAAGACAGAATTAAACAGAAATACTTTGTAGAGATAAGGTTACAAATCTTAAAGAATAAAAAGCAGTAAAAATAAACAGCAAGCACCTATATATAGTGCTTACTGTATACTAAGCACCACTTTAAATGCTTTATTATTAATTCAATTTTTGAACTCCTAAGTAAAATAATCAATTACAAATAAAACGCTATGATTCAGATCAGTTGAGAAAAGATGAAAATCATTATGTAGTGAAGCCCATTAGATAAAATTTTGTGGGGGAAGTCTGTTAAATCCAGTATAAAAACTGACTGGCTAGCAAAAGAGCATGCATACAAGGTAAATAGCATGTACAAATGGAGAGGAAAAAAGGAAAGGATGTGTCAGATGTGCAAGATAATAATGGCAGGGCACCTGGGTGGCTCAATGGGTTAAAGCAACTGCCTTCGGCTCAGGTCATGATCCCAGGGTTCTGGGATTGAGCCCCACATCGGGCTCTCTGCTCAGCAGGGAGCCTGCTTCCCCCACCCACCGCCTGCCTCTCTGCCTATCTGTGATCTCTGTCTGTCAAATAAATAAATAAAATCTTAAAAAAAAAAAATAAAGAGGACTGGCTTAACTAAAAAAAGGTGTTTAGACAAAGATGAGGAAGAGTGAAGATTATAATAAGAATTTGTACATGCTTTCATAAGCAAACTGGTATCATGAAAGCTTCTTATACCAAAAAGAAATAGCAAGGGAATTCAACTAGTTCAATTGAAGCAGAAAAACAAGTTCATAATGTTAACTACTTCAGGATGGCAGTGTAAGGTGTGAATTAAGTAAGAAGTGAAATCAGAGTTCTGACAATGGGAATGAAGAAGGACTATACCTAAGAGTTATTCTGAACCAAGAGCCTGATAAATAGGATCTGGTGAATAGAAAAACAAGGAATCAAATATACTTCTTGAGGTTTCAAGAATTCTAAATAAAATACGGGGAGGATTTATTTATTTTCTAGATAAAATATGGGGTATTCATTCCAGTGACTATCCCATCCTACTCCCCAAAGAAAAAAGGGATAATGTAAATTATTAGGCATTGGGGGAAAACTGGGGAATACCGAACTTGGGATATAGATATAGAACTCAGATATCTACGAAGCAAAGCAGATGAACTTTCTAAGGGCAAAATAGAATAGTGATTAGGATACTCATCAGAATTATCTGAAGGCTAAACAAACTACACTTACTACATTTCTCTTGTCCTCACCCAGCCTGAGAAAAAGAAAAGTAGGGGGCAACAGCTGTATATTAAGAGACATACAATAAAGTACCTTCTGTGGACCCTGATAGGTCCTTTTTTGAACACTGACTGTAAACAGACATCTCCGAAACAATGGGAGAAATATCTTAATAGGTGAGGGTATTCAGATGATCCAGAAATTACTGTTATGCCTTAAACCCTTGTGGTTACTTATAAATGATTTCATAAATTCATAAATCAATTTTAAACCACTTAGGGAAAGGTCTGTAAACAAAGCAATCTGAGTAAGAGCATTATTTTTAACTCAGATAATATGTTTTATGGTTGGAGGGAATGAGAACTTAGAAGAATAAATTAGGGCTTGAACAGTAGTAATGAGAGTATTTTTAAACATAATATATCTCAAAATAAAGCTTTAAGTGTATGCAAGGAGAATCCAAAATATACTGGTACTTCTTTGATCTTTATTTTTGCTCTCACTAAATCAGAAGCAATAAAATCTCTCAACTCCTTCTTCCCCTAGCGACTGAGTATGCTTTCTACTATTGCTCCCTTTTGTATGGTTCAATGATACCCAGCTTGGCATTCCTTTTTTTTGTGTGACTTAAGCTCACTAATCAATTAGGGTAAGACTTACACTGGTCACTCGACGGTAGATCTGAGCAGCATTTTGGCATTCTGAGTAAGGATATTCAGATGTGGCCATCTCAAGCATGCACATCCCAAAAGCATAAACGTCAACAGATTCATCATATTTTTCCTCATACATCTCAGGGGCCATGAACTCTGGGGTACCTTAAATTAAAAGAACAATATAGACTCAACGTGAGCAGAGGCTACAGATGTTACTCACCTGGGGGAGAAGCAGAGGGGTTGACCTGTGAGACAGAAGCAAGTGGAAGGAGGAGAAGAGAAGAGAAGAGTGGTGGGAGTAGGGAAGAGGAAGAAAATCTTAGTTTCTTCCACCAAATGTGTCAGAACTTCTGCTGCATGGCCTTCATAAAAGAAACCAGGACAGGGTCAAGTATTTATTTATTTACTGTTTCAAATGGATTACTGTTATACAATGTCAAAATAGAAACTTGGATAAGAGAAAAACTGATATAATTCATAATGAAAACAAATGGAAGGAAAATAAGAGACTAGCAAGAAATAAAGAGGATACAATGGCATCTACCAATAAGAAAAGATGGGTTAAAAAATATCAAAATACTTGCCTGCCCCCTGCTGTATGGTAGTTGTAAGGTTAGTATTTATTACTAGTCTTTGGCCATTAATTCTACCTGATCAGTTTCACTTTTAAGGAGGCCTTGCAGTGAAAAATCCAATATTCAATATGTTTTTTTAAAAGAAAAAAAAAAAAAGTGTAATGGTCTATAAAGGCCACTCACCAGAACCTTTTCTTTCCATACTTACCATACCACCTGCAGTACACAAATAAGTCTACTGCAGATAACAAGAAATACAGTGAAGGACATCTTACACATCTTACAGACAAAAAACAAATACACATAAATGAAGAACTCAAATACAGACTGAGTTACAAGCATAGAGTATGTGATCCCACAGACCAGGTTTTCTAATGTTTCCAAAGAAATTAAGTCTGGATACCTCAAACTGTCGGACATTTCCAAGGACAGGCTTACATAGCATGGTTTAAACAAAAAAAAGGGGGAGTGGGGGGGAATGTCTCTTGGGTTAGAGATTTTTAAGGAGTCAAAGACAATCAAAGAAATGTTTCCTTTTCCTGTAAGGAAGGCAAAAAGGAAATTCAGCTTTAAATAACTCTTTCCCAATTCTTCTTGTTAATCTATTTTAAGAAATCTAAAAATAGCATTCCAAATCCAGTCACATAATATTCTATGGAGGACACTATTTTAGAAGAATGTACAAATTACTGGTGTTTTATGGTTTTCTCTTAATACATAAAATCTAGCACACTTAAAAATTAATGGTTTCCTTATTGTCACCACCTTTGAGGGGAGAATAGAGTATCTGCAAAGATTTCAAATTTTCAAAGTTTCATATCCTCTTCAGAGAGTGAAAGCTTATCAAAATAATAAGCATTAAATTATTTTTCCGGCTGCAACTCTATAACATATAGTTCAAAGTCTGAAAGGACAGGCTTATTCTTTAGATCAGTGATTCTAAACAAGGGGTGATTTTGTTACCTAGGGACATTTAGTCCAGAGACATTTTTGGTTATAACAACTGTGGGGGAGCTGGAAAGGGGATGTGCTCCTGGCATCTAAATAATCTTATAATACACAAGAAAGCCATTACAACAAAGAACTATCCAAATGTAAAATAATACTAGGGTTGAAAGTTCTGTTTCAAATACATCTTCTGAAGAGTAGGAGTTAGAAAAGTTAAAACCAAGTTCTCAGAATAAACTCATTTTCACATTTTAAAATAAAGTCTTAACAGGTAGATACTTTTGAATACATATAATCTAACACTTTTTTAGAAAGTAAACTACATATAAATTCAATTTCTTTCAAAAGAAAGTAACTCTATATGTATTATATAATAATTATTATTATAATTATATAAATAACTACATAGTTAATACATATCAACGGAATGACCCAGTAAGATTGATAGTTACATAAGGTTTTGTCAACAAAATTCCCTTTACTTCTCTTTACATAACTTTACGAAACAGTCTTCCAAATGATTCCAGAAGCACATAGAGAACTCCACATCTCATAAGTAAAACTGATCACTTCCCGAGTTCAAGCTAGAAATTTTTGAAGGCTTATTTCACATAATGAAAATTCTAACAGGGCCAGGTTTCAAAATAAAAGGAGTATCAGAAAACCAGTTAGGATGCAAGGTACACCTGAAACATACCTATCACACTCTTGGCAAAAGAAGCCCGTTTCAGGGTTGCCAGACCTAGGTCTCCAATCTTGACTGAGCCTGTAGGGCCAGTGATAAAGATGTTGTCACACTTAAGATCTCGGTGAATAATAGGTGGAGTTCGAGTATGAAGAAACTGAAGTCCTTTAAGGATCTGACGGCACCAGCTTCTTAGAACTTTGATCTTCATCACCTTAAACCTTTTCAGGTACCTAGAAAAGGCAAAGTACACCAAAGAGGTTATCAATGATATGAGTTTACTGCTTTGAAGAATTCCATTAAATTCTAGCATATCTGAGATAGGAATATCAAATTTACAATATTAAGATTCAGTAACCTTAAAAGTTAGTGATACTTTTAACAAGGTTAAAGAGGAAAGAATAACAAGTGGTTGGCAAATGCATTCTAATAATAAAACACAAAAAACGAATTCCTTAAAACTGGATCACTACTAAAATAGTTTAGAAGTTAAGAGATAGAAAAATAAACAACAAAAATTTTTTAAAAGTTAAGGGGTAGAATTTGACTTCTGGTAAATGGTGAAGTAATTCTTACTGGACACAGATATAATTATAAACTGTAGTAAAAAAATATAAAAACAACTACTTCAAGGCTCTTGAGAGCAATCAAAATTAGGCATGAATTGAAAGGGAGCTCATATGAGGGAAAAAAGGAAACATTGCTTGAGCTTCCTATTTTCTAAATCTTTTCAGTTGAGGAAAGGCTCTAGCCTGAATGTACAGCTCAAGTCTAAATAGAAGCCTATAGCCTTACTAGCTGAGAAACAGAAAGAGTTCAAGATGACCACAGCAGCTAGAACAGTGCTGTCCAAAGAACTTTCTACAGTGCCAGTCTGTTCAATATAGTATTCATTATACAAGTATAAATTAAAATTTAAAATTCCATTTTTCAGCTGCACTAGCCACATTCTAAATGTTTAACAGCCACATATATCAAGTGGCTACCATTTTGGATTGTACAAATTATAAAACATTTCCATCACCACAGAGAGTTCCAGTGGACAGCAGAGATCTAGAAAGTAGAGGGAAATCCCAGAAGGGTGGTACAGAAAGGGAGTCCCAAATCCTGACTAGCCATTCTGCCCAAATCTCTTTTAAGATAATAAAAATGTTCTATACCTTAATCGGATTTTGATTACATGAGTGAATATGCCTTTGTCAAAACTCATAGAATGATACCATTATGACTAACTATACTTTTCATTGTATCTACATTTTACTGTAAGGAAAAACAAAGCATATAAATATTAGAACTTTAATGAAATAAGCACTTGAGTGTTTACACGTGAAGCATACTGAGGTCTACACCTTACTCTGGAATAAATAAAAATTAGGAAAGATAGGGAAATGATTAGATGGACATATGTGGTAAAGTAAATGCAGCAAAAGTTAATAATAGAACCTAGGCAGTGAATATGTACATGTTCACTGGTAGTTCTTTCAATTTTTCTGTATAACTGAAAAAATTCTAGAAGAAAATTTGGGGAAAAAGTTGAGTCTGGCTTGTATCTCACATTTACAAAATGATCAAGTATATAAAATATAATAGATTACTATATATTAACCTTGTAACTTATAATTTCATTAAATTTGTTTAGAATCACTGGAATTTTCTATGTGAACAATTACATAACCTGCAAACAAGGGCAGTAGTATTTCTTTTTTTAAAGATTTTATTATTTATTTGACAGAGAGAGATCACAAGTAGTCAGAGAGGCAGGCAGAGAGAGTGAGAGGGAAGCAGGCTCCCTGCCGAACAGAGAGCCCGATGCGGGACTCGATCCCAGGACCCCGAGATCATGACCTGAGCCGAAGGCAGCGGCTTAAACCACTGAGCCACCCAGGCACCCCGGGCAGTAGTATTTCTTACATTCCCATCTTTATGCCTTTTACTAGTTTTCCCTGTGTTTGTATCTTATTTAATGGGTGGCCCTCTGAAACAATAGTGAATGTAAGAGGTTAAAACAAGTATTCTTGCTTTGTTCCTAATCTCAAGAGCAATGGTTAAGTTTGACATATTAGTTATAGGTGGGTGGATGTTGTTTAGCAGTTGGAGGAGGTTCCCTACTCTTCCTAGTTTGGCTAAGAGTTTTTAGCCATAAATAGATATTGAACGGTCAAATACTTTTCGACATATTTTGAAATGATCATATGCTTTTCTCCTCTATTCTGTTAATGTGATGAATAACACTGATTCATTCAATGTTAAACCAACTTCATGATCCTGGGATAAACCCTCTCTCGTATTAATGTATTGTAATTGCTGGCTCCAATCTGCTATTATTTTGTAAAGGATTTTTACATCAATATTCATGAAGGACATTATTATTTAAAAATTTCTTTTTCCATAATATCTTAGGTTTTGATATCAGTGATATCAGTGTTATGCTGGCTTCATAAAATGAGTTAAACTATAATTGTTCCACCTCTATATTTTGAGAAAATTCAACACAGTGGATTTTCCCATTTTTTATTAAGATAAAATATACATAAAATTTACCATTTTAGAGTGACACTAAGTAATTCATACTGTTATGAAATCATCACCACCAACTATCCCCAGAACTCTTTTTATCTCAAAAAAACTGAAACTTCATACCCATTAAACAATAACTCCCCAAAGCCACCTTCCCTTGGGTTCTGTAAACTACCACTCTACTTTCTGTTTCTACGAATCAACTACTCTAGGTACCTCACAGAAAGTGAAAGCAGTAGTAGTATGTGACTTTTTGTAACTGGCTTATTTCACGTTGCATAATGTCCTCAAGGTTCACTCACATTACAGCACGAGTTAGAATTTCCTTGCCCCTTAGGATGAAAAATATTCAACTATGTGTGTGTAGACAGAGAGACAGACAGACAGGCATGCATGCGTGCACACACACACACACACATATTTTGCTTATCCACTCTTTCCTTGATGGACACTTGTGCTGCTTCTTTTAGCTAAATAGTGATAAAATAATGGTCAAAAACTTTCTAAATTTGACAAAAGACATGAATCCACATATCTGAGAAGCTCAACAAACTCCAAGAAGAATACATATAAAGAGATTCAGATTCCTATATAACATTCAAACTGTTGAAAACAAAAGACGAGAGAATCTTGAATGCAAGAGAGAAGCAACTCATCATAATCAAAAGATCCTCAGGAAGACTGTCAGCCAACTTCTCAGCAGAAACCACAGAGGCCAGAAGGCAGAGAAATGACATATTTAAAGTGTGGAAAGGTGTGTGTCAGGGGGAACCTGTCAACCAAGAATTTTATATCTAGCAAAATATATCCTTCAAAAATAAAGGCAATATTAAACAAAAGCTGAGAGACTGTTAGTACACCTGCCCTACAGGAAATGCTAAAGCAAGTCCTTGAGGCTGAAATGAAAGGACACTGGACAGTAAACTGAAGCCATAGGAAGAAATAAAATCTCTGGTAAAGGTAACTACACAGCTAAATATAAAAACAAGTATTAATGTGTTTTTGGCTTGTAACTTCTCTGTTCATTTCCTATATGATTTAAAAGGCAAATACATAAATCAATAATTATAAATCTGTATTAATGGGGACACAACATACAAAGATGCAATTTGGATCTTTGCAAAATCTACAAAAACACACAAGAGGTGCAAAGCTGTAAAGGAACAAGGATTTTGAAGCCACTGAAGCTAATCTGGTAACATTTCAAACTAGATTGTTAGAAATTTATGTGTTAATTGTAATCCCTAAGGTAACCAACCACTAAGAAAATATTTTTAAAATACATACAAGGGAAACAAGAAGGGTATTAAAATGGTTTATTACCCAAAAAAAATTTTTTTAAAAAGCAGTAATGAAGAGAAGGAACAAAAAAGGTGTCAAAATAAAAAAAAAAAAAACAACAACAACAAATAGCAAAAGTGCTTCCTTATCACCAATTATTTCAAGTATAAATGAATTAAATTTTCTAATCAAAGAAAGGGCTGAATGGAGATAAATATGATCCAACTACATGTTGTCTACAAGAGACTCACTTCAGATTCAAAGACCCACACAGGTTGAAAATGAAAGGACACAAAAAATATTCCATGCAAATAGTAACCAAAAGGGAATAAGGTGGTTATATTAATATCAGACAAAAAAGACTAAGTCAAAAACTGATATGAGAGATAAAGAATATATACTGATAAAAGGGTCAATTTATGAAGATTATAACAGGTATAAACATAATACACATCAAAAAAGAGTTCCTAAATACATGAAGTAATTACTGACAGAATTGAGAGGAGGAGTATACAGTTTTATAGCAATAGTTGGAGACTTAATAGCCCACTTTCAAAAGTGGATAGACTGTGGTGCCTGGGTGGCTCGGTCATTAAGTGTCTGCCTTTGGCTCAGGTCATGATCCCAGGGCCCTGGGATCGAACAATGAATCGAGCTCCCTGCTCCGAGGGAAGCCTGGTTCTCCTCCCACTCCTCCTGCTTGTGTTCCTGCATTTGCTATCTCTGTCAATAAATAAAATCTTAAAAAAAAAAAAAAAAAGTGGATAGACCATCTACACAGAAGACCATTAAGGGAATAGAGGATTTGAATAATAAACCACCTAAACATAAGAGAAATATATGGAACATGATACCCAACAACGGATGAATACATATTCTTAAAAACACATGGAACATTCCCTTACACACAAGTATTTATAGCAGGACTATTAGTGATAGCCAGAAGGTACAAACAAATGTCTCTAAGCAAATGAATTGTGGTATATCCATGAAACAAAATATTATGTAGTCATAAAAAGGAATGAAGTACTAATATGTGCAACATCATGAACCTTGAAAACATTATGCTAAGTGAAAGCCAAACACAAAAGGCCCCATTATTTTAGGACTCTATTTATATGAAATACCTTGATCAGATAAAACCAGAGACAAAAGCAGTTAGTAGTTGCCAAGGGCTGGGATTAGGGGGAAATGGGGAGTTGCTTACTGGGTTTGTTTTGCAGGACTGAAGAGTGCTAAAGAATAGTTGCACAGTAATGTGAATGTACTTAACATTATTGAACTGCACACTTAATAATGATTAAGATAGCAAATTTTATGCTTTTTTAAAAGATTTTATTTGAGAGAGAGAGAGAGAGAGAGACAGCAAGAGCTGGGGGGAGGGGCAGAAGGAAAGGGAGAAGCAGATGTCCAGCTGAGCAGGAAATCTGAGAGTGGCTCAATCCCAGAACCCTGGGATCAGGACCTGAGCTAAAGGCAGACATTTAACTGGCTGAGCCACCCAGGCACCTTGCTACGTTTTTTTAACAGAAAACGTAGAAAAAATTCCCATCCATAAATTGTAGAGGTCAGTATAATTCCTCATCTTGCACATGGAGAACTGAGGCCCAGACATGGAGAGTTAGTTGACCCAAATCACAGCTAGGCAGAAGCAGAGCTAGGAGTAGAACTCACCACTCCTACTCTGTCTAGTGCTTTCTACTACACCCTCCTGCTCCCTTAGCTCTGAGGCTCGGAAACAGAAACAATGATAGGGAAAGAGAGCTTTAAGCTTAGAAAGAAAAATGCCAAGAACTTAGATGGTGTGCAATTAAAGAGTAAATACACTGCATGGGAAGGAAAATGGAGAATAACTACTTAATGAGTACAGTGTTCCTTTGAGGTGATGTAAATGTTTAAGAACTTGATAAATCATGTAGTGGTCATACAACACTGTATAGACAAAATATCTATACCTGAATTGTACACTTTAAAATTTTAATTTTATGTTCTGTGAATTTCATCTCAATTAAAAAAAAATCTAGCTTTATTTCTATTTCCTGAATCAAAAATTTTTTTAAAAAAGATTTTATCTATTCATTTGACAGACAGAGATCACAAGTAGGCAGAGAGGCAGGCAGAGAGAGAGAGGTGGAGGGAAGCAGGCTCCTTGCTGAACAGAGAGCCCAATGTGGGACTCGATCCCAGGCACCTGAGATCATGACCTGAACCGAAGGCAGAGGCTTAACCCACTGAGCCACCCAGGTGCGCCTGAATCAAATTTTCTAACCCATATTATTTTTCAGGTATGGGTGTCAATTTAAGTATTAAAAAATATGCGGAACAAAGGTAGAAACCTAAAAAGTCCAAAAAGCATGAATGTTGGAACCAACTCCCATCCCTTTTGCTTCTCTAAATGCTACCAATATTCCTAATTATTCTGTATTCTTCCAGTATGAATATGGATTTGGATCTCTGTTATAGTCAACTTTATTAAGCACTGTGAAAGACAACAACTTAATGTCCTGCTACTCATTTGAACTGGTAACAAAGTATTAACAAGAAGCAGCTTATAGGACTTGCCTTCATTGAAGTCATATATAACTATATGAAAATATGGATTTGTTTTAAATCTATATGCTTGGGTGGGGGCTGTGCCCTGGTGCTCAGGTCATGATCCTGGGGTCCTGGGATCAAGTCCCATATTGGGCTCCCTGCTCAGCAGGAGAGCCTGCTTCTCTCTCTGCCTGGTGCTCCCCCTGCTTGTGTGCTCTCTCTGTCAAATAAATTCTAAAAATCTTCGTTTTTAAAAGTAAATCTATGTGCTGAGAACTAAATACACATCCTCAAGTCCTTCCTCATTCTCTTGATTCTTTCCTTCTAGAATGATAATTAAATCTAATGTCTTCTCACTCCATGTCTCATGTTCTTTTTGCTGATATTCATATTTATTCTTTTTAGTTCAATGTATTCTGCTGTTTAACCTAATCAATGAAGTTTTAATTTTAAGGATTTATTCTTTTTTTTTTAAGGATTTATTCTTATTTCTAAAAGTTCTTTGGATCTTTTCTTATTACATCTGAACTCTTTTTTTTTTTTTTTTTTTTAAAGTAATGCCTACACCCAGCATGGGGCTAGAACTCATGATCCCGAGATCAAGAGTTGTGTGTTCTACCAACTGAGGGACAATTCCACAGAGGCTTAGCCTACTACGTTAACCCAAAGTCTCTCAATAAACTTTTTAAAACAAATAAAAACAAATTTAAAACAAATGTCAGAGGGTACTCTTAAAGGGTATGCCTGAACAGATTATTGACAGCCCACTAAAGTACCTAAACTGGTGAAAAGAATCTCAAGATACAGATATACACATAACTAATAACCACAATTTTCTTTAATTCATTCAAATAGTTATTAAATTTCAGGCATAGTGCTAGGGAGCACAATCTAGTGGAAGAAAGAGATATATTAACAAACAGCTTGGATGACGAGGATAAAGATGTTACCATAAATATTGGAGAAGCTGAGTGGGGAAACCAGAATTTGCAGGAGGGAAAAAATCTGCTGGCTTTTCAATATGTTAATCTTGAGCATCCAAGAGCACATGCAAGTCGTTACATCCAAAAGATACAAAACTGTTTCAAGTATCTGGGATGAATTATCTCAGTAGTATTAACTAAAGAAAGTGGTAAGGAATGAATACATACCAAAGAGACAATTTTTAAAAGTCCAGTTCCTCCACAATTAAAAATTTAATATAACCATATAATTTATACTACATTTGACCCTGGAACAACATAGTTTTGAACTGTGTGGATTTACTTACATGCAGACTTTTTATAGTATAGTACTGCAAATGTATTCTCTCATGATTTTATTTTCTCTAGCTTACTTTATTATAAAAATACAGTATATAATACATATAATATACAAATAGGTGTTAATCAACCATTTATGTTATCAGTAAGACTTCTAGTCAACAGTAGGCTACTAAGTTATGAAGTCTGAGGGATTCAAAAGTTATACTTGGATTTTCAACTACATGGAGGGTCAACTGTCCCTAACTCTCACTTTGTTCAGGGTTGACTGTAGTTTCCTCACTGAGTACATGTAATCTGAGACACCTGGGATTCCAAAGGCAAACTCCCATTCCTACTTTAAAACTCTTTTAGGGAAAGGGAATACCTTGTTAGGAATTGTTCAAATGGAGAACAAGAAATTTCTGTGTTTGACCTGTTTTCATGAAAGAAATGATGAGTCTAGGTATTTCGGCTTTAATTTCTGATACTAAGGTAAATGGATTTATCTAGCAATAACTGTCACAGTACCATCTGAATCTGACATAATAATAGTTGCACAGATGCAGCAATAACTGTCCAATACAAGGTGATAAAGTAAATGGAGTAAATGGAGTAAGTAAATAAGCTTCAACCTCATTTAAACCACTAGAGGGCCACATTGTCATATGATTTCTTGATCCCTCAGTTGCTGCTCAATTAGAAGTGCAAATCAACATCATTTAAAATAACTAGGTTTATTCTGTAATAACTTATTTTAATATTACCATTAAATAATTATCAAATTATTTTATACACCAGAGGACTTAGTGGGCAGGAAAATGTCCTACCAAGAGTTGGAGGGATTGTTCCCTCCTTGGTATGCTTGGCAAGAAAAGCAGGACTGATACAATATGATATGAGAAAATTCAAGTTCTTTTAAACTTTGGTCAACTTTTATAATATTGATAGACTTACGTTTTAAGCGTTCCAGATGTCATAAGTTCAGTCACCAAAACAATGCACTTCTTCCCTTTTACTGTGGACTCCCAGGAATCATAGAATCGAACAATATTGGGATGCTGAAGGCCCTTTAACATTTCAGCCTCTTCTTTAAATCTCTGCCTCTCAGACTTTGTTAATTTTCGATCCTAAAATCATGAACCAAAACAGAATGTGGTTTAAAATAACAGAATACCAAGTCACACAGTCAAATTTAAATGCTGTTAAGAATACACTTATCTTGATAAGAAATGTATAGAACTGCTGAATCATACTGCACAGTTGAAACTAATATAGCACTATATGCTAATCAGACTTAAGTTAAAATAAAATAGTTTAAATAGGAAAAACAAAACCACCAAAAAATAAAATCTGCCATTTGCAATGACGTGGATGGAATGAGAGGGTATTATGCTAAGTGAAGTAAGTCAGAAAAAGACAATTATCATATGATCTCACTGATATGTGGAATTTGATAAACAAGACAGAGGATCATGGGGGAAGAGAGGAAAAAAGGAAATGGGACAAAACCAGAGAGGGAGACAAACCATAAGAGATTCTTAATCTCAGGAAACAACCTGAGGGTCGCTGGAGTGGAGGGGAGTGTGAGGGATGGAGTGGCTGGGTGATGGACACTAGGGAGGGTATGTGCTATATGGTAACTGCTGTGAATTGTGTAAGACTGATGAAATTCAGACCTGTACCCCTGAAACAAACAATATATTATTTGTTAATTTTTTTTAAATGGGGGAAAAACAAAGAAAAAAACCCACAAAAATAAGTTCAAATGCCAAACATGTACTAAATTACAATGATCAATAATATTTAAAACAGGAATGCTATTAACATTGAAGTTACTAATAACTAATAATTCTTCAGCCTTGGGGCGCCTGGGTGGCTCAGTGGGTTAAGCCGCTGCCTTCGGCTCAGGTCATGATCTCAGGGTCCTGGGATCGAGCCCCGCATCGGGCTCTCTGCTCAGCAACGAGCCTGCTTCTCTCTCTCTCTCTCTCTCTCTCTCTCTGCCTGCCTGTCTACTTGTGATCTCTCTCTCTGTCAAATAAATAAATAAAATCTTTAAAAAAAAAAAAAAAAATTCTTCAGCCTTTCATGACTGTGAGACAGGGTAAAGTAAACTTAAGAAAACTGGATTATAATGTCGTGCTTGAAATTATTTCAATGTCTTTATGTTAACATGTGCCTCAAATACAGTATCATTTTGTGGCTACAGTTAACTTACCACTTCTAAAATATATGATTTATTGCTATGCAATCTATGCAATTTAATAACATGGAACAAGTATGAGATTTTGGAGGAAAAAATATCTAAATATAAATTCTAGTTCTGTCTTTGCTTTGATTAGAATTTTCTTTAAGAAAACATTAAATAATCTACTAGGTATGCTTTCATCATGTTTAAAGCACCTGGCACTTCATAGGTGATGTGATGTTTCTGAGATGAACTGGGGGAAAGCACTTAATTTGTTGATCTTCCCTTGACAAGGCCCCATATACACATACTCTGAATTATTCTGTATATTAAAATTGAAACTATCTCTGTCACACTAATATTCTGTCAAATCAAGCAATACATATTTTAACAAAAGATTCCAGGCATACAATAAAGTAATGTGCCCATCACACAGTTAAATAAATATAGACATAATTAATTGTCCTTCCCATCACTACTCCTTACCCCTGAATAACTACTAAACTGAATTTGGACATACCACTTCCCATACAGGTTTTTATACTTTGTGTTAAAATGTTAAAATTTCATAAAATGTTATAGAATATGTTTTTCTTTATTTTTTTAAAGATTTTTTTTTGGGGGGGGGACAGAGATCATACGTAGGCAGAGAGAGAGAGTGAGAGAGAGGAGGAAGCAGGCTCCCTGCTGAGCAGAGAGCCTGATGCAGAGCTCGATTCTAGGACCCTGGGATCATGACCTGAGCTGAAGGCAGAGGCTTTAACTCCACTGAGCCACCCAGGCTCCCCATGAGTATGTTTTCTTTAAAAGCTTGTTTTTTTTCATTCAGTATTGTTTGAGATCACCTGTGATGATATACCAGGCACTACAAGGTATCTACCATATTATTATAACTTGGCTTTGTTCATCATCACTGTTACACAGTCACCTGTTATCTAAATATATCATAATTTATATCATCTCCTATTGATTAATCTTTAGGCTAGTCCCCATTTTTTGCTACTATAATATTGCAGTGGTATTACAATATTAATCTCCTTGGCTATAAATTTAAATGTGTCTCTAGGAAACAGGTTCTTAACTTATTACAAAGCTAAAGTAATCAAAACAGTGTGGTACTGGCATGAGGACAGATATGTAGACCAAAGGAATAGCACTGGAAGTCTAGAAATAAGCCCATACATCAATTATGAGTATATATACCCGAGAGTATTCAGTAATCCTGTGATTTTTGTCACCAACAGCCCTAGATGTTTTGGTATCACATAACAGTGGTTATAGATTATCTCAAAATATCATTTACATTAATCATTACTTTGAAATTGACAATTAGATCTTTCAGTTGATCTGATTAGTATACACTAACAATGCTCACTATAATACAACTTTAAAATTTTTTATAACTATTTTAGTACAATTAGTATCCTTATAATCCTATGTATTTTACTATATAGACTTAAAACACTATTCTAGCCTTCAAAAGAGACAATGAGGCACAAAAATACTAAACATCTATTAGGATCATGTCTAGAATTACTTAATCATAAGAAATAGGCACCTCCAATATTCATTCACTCTTTCCTTCTTTCTTTCTAAGATTTTATTTATTTGACAGAGAAAGAGAGATCACAAGTAGGAGGAATGGGAGAGGAAGAAGCAGGCTTCCTGCTCAGCAGGGAGCCCAATGCGGGGCTTGATCCCAGGACCCTGAGATCATGCCCTGAGCCAAAGACAGATGCTTAACCAACTGATCCACCCAGGCACTCCACACCTTCAATTTTCATAGCTATCAACAAACTGCTTTTCAAGGGGACTGTACTAACACACTCTCTTAATAGCATTGTATGAAGGTTACCATTGCTAAACAGGGTCACCAGTAATTGGTATTACCAGACATTAACTTTTATCAATGTGATGGGTGTAAACTCATATCCTGTTTTTTAATTTACATTTTTAGAGGCAAGAATGAGAAAAAGTTTTTGTTTTCTTTGCAGACTACTTGAGTTCCTTCTTCTGTGAGATGCCTAATCATATCATTTGTTTTCCTTCTTTGTAGGAGTTCTCAATATATTCTGGATACAAATCTTTTATTAATTTTATGTTGCAAATGTCTTCTCAATTTGTGGTTTGTAATTTCACTTTGCTTACGATCTCTTCTGATTTTGATGTTTTTATTTCACTGCAGTTCAATTAATCTTCTACTTTATGGTAGGTAGGTAGGCTTTATCTCTTCAGTAATTCTTCCAGTCACTGAGGACATACCTTTTCCTTTCCTTTTTAAAATATGTATGTTTTGTTTGCCATACTTGGGAATTTATTACTGAGGAATTTATTTGGTTGGATAAAAGGAGGATTGGCTGGTTTTTTTTTTAATCAACCAATAACTTAATACCATTTGATGAACAATCCATCCTTTCCATGTAAGTGTAATTTTATTTCTAGATTCTATACTCTATTCCAATGGTCTATCTATTCTGCACTAATACCACAGTTTCTTAGTTGCTATAGTTTCAAAATAATTCATTCTTGGTAGAACCACTTCCTATAACCCTTCCTCAACTTTATTTTCTAAATTATCTTGGTTATTTTTTTCTAGTAAGAAGACTTTTATTTCTATAATGTAGAAATTACAGCATGAGCCAACTAAAACTATCAGAATATTATCAAGAATTTTAACTAAAGGCATATAATTTGTAATGCTATAGAGACTATATAATCTGTTGAACAATTTTTCCCAAGTGGTATAAATTAATTTTATAAATTAATTTTAAAAATTTTATTGTAAATTTACATGCCACTTAAAAAAAAAATCACTATTCTCATCATCCCCCCCATCTTATACATTATTTTTCTACTACTTTAGCTCCCTCTTGTCCTGTTACTCCTTTTTTTTTTTTTTTTTAAGATTTTATTTATTTATTTGACAGACAGAGATCATAAGTAGGCAGAGAGGCAGGCAGAGAGAGAGGAGGAAGCAGGCTCCCTGCAGAGCAGAGAGCCAGACGCGGGGCTTGATCCCAGGACCCTGGGATCATGACCTGAGCCCAAGGGGCTTTAACCCACTGAGCCACCCAGGCGCCCCTGTCCTGTTACTCCTTAAGATAACATTATAATTGTTATTTAACAGTATTTGCTTACTTATATATACCTACATATCTTTTTGTTCACCTTTCTATTTTGCTCCTTATTCTCTTTATCTGGGTTCATTTTTCTTTTTCTGTGAAATGTTTTTCAGAATTCTTTTAGGAAACGTTCCATTAGTGTTATAATCCTAGGTTATTTGAAATGTTTACTTCATCATCACTCTTGAATGATAGTTTAGATAGATGTGGAAATCCAGGCTGGCTTATTTTTCTTTCAGCATTTTCAAGATACTGTTTTGTGGTGTTCTGGTATCTACTACAGCTGTCAGTATAAATGTCCTTTCTAAATTTATCTGAATTTTCTCTAGTTGTTCGAAAGACTATTTTTTTAAAATTGTGCTCTGCACTTCCAGTACCATGCACCTAGTTTTATGTATTTATAATGGGGCTGATTGTGTTTCTAAGCCAAAAGTTTCCAGTATTTATCTTCAAGTCAGGAGAATTCTCAGTTATTATCTCTCGGATTATTGCCTCCTCCTATTTCCCTTTCTCTTCTTTGTAAGATTTCTATGTCTTATGTGTGAGGGTGTGTGTACGTGTGTGTGTGTGTGTGTGTGTGTGTGTGTGCACGCGCGCGCACACAACATAGCTCTATCCCTCCTATCTTAACTTATCTCTCATTTTCCATTTCTTATACCTTCTGGACAATGTTCTCAGATCTACCTTCTTGTTCACTAAGTCTCTCTTGAGTCATTATATCTAAACTGCTTATTACCTCTTTTAAATTTTTTTAAATTAATCAAACTTTAAACTCCAAAGGAAGAAGGGATGCAAAAGACATGTGGCCAAGTCTCAGTCCTTGTTCCAGAAATAAGAGATAAATGAACGCAAACCAGATGAACACTTCCAACTGACCACACAAGTCTTGGAAGCTAGGTATAAAGGTAAGAGGGCATATAATTGGATACCCACAAAGAAAATAAAATTGTTAGTCTGTCACCAAAGGCACCCATCAAAGGGTGTGATAAAAGGAACTCAGTCACCACTCCCATCCCTACTCTCCTAATATCATAAACAAAGCTAGGAGGGAAAAAAGAACAAAAAGGCTGGGCACTTAACTAATGGCTTCACTGGGGAAGGAATTCTGCTGCCATTTCACCAGGCCTAATACCTGGGGAAAAGATATGCCCTCCCCATTCAGTGGCAACTCTAACACATGGGTTTTGAATGAGACGTGATAACTGACAGCTCAATTTGGAAAGAACCCCTTTAATCTCCCCACATTCCCTGCTTCATGAACATTAAGTTTTCTCAGCACCTTCCTTGGAATTTCCTCTGTTCCAGAGTCCTGCTCCACTTCCAAAATATCACTGCAAGCTTGGCTCCTCTCAAAGTTCCATAAAGGCCCCTTTTCACAGTCTTTAGTCACTTCTATTCCCATTCTCAACTAGATGCTTACAATTATCCACAAGTCCACTGAGACTCAGATTCATGGCTGCAGAGCTATTTTGTCCTGAATTATCCTCCTAAAAAGTTCCTGCTCTGGAGAGAACAAACAGTGAAAAGATAAAGTCAAAATATCTAAAGGCAGATACCTGAGGAAAGTAGCACTTGTCAGTTTTTAATCGCAATGCATTTTCTTTCTTTTCTTTTTTTTTTTTTTTTGCATTTTCATTTCTTGAATCTCTTTCCAGGTCTTTATTAAATCAGTCATTCTACTACCCCTTTCTAACACTAATTTAATGTTTTTAGTCCTTCAACTTTTTAAAATAACTTACCTTTAAAGGCTCAATTCAATATGACTTTTATCTGAGTTACTGAGGCTTTAATTTTACCTACTGTTTTGGTTCACTTGCAGTGGTTTGTTTCTTCATGTGATTCACAATACTGAGTAAAATGGTTATCTTAAACGGTGATTTGTCTGTTGGAATATCCTCAGTTACAGGTATATCCCTGTAGATGTTCTGAAGTTTGTTTAGGTCTAGTGCCCTACGGATATTACTAGCCTTGGCCATTAACTCCATGCAATCAGTTCAAAATCAAAATCACCTGTGTGAATACAGGTCCTTGTTTATAAGTTTCCAGGGTAAACTTTTTCTTTCACTTGACCTGAAGAAGCTTGTCTTTTCCTGGGATCCAGGCCCATGATCGAGCTCAGCTGGGAGTCTGGTTCTTCCTCCCCATCTGCCTCTCCCCTTGTTTGTGCTCTCTCTCTCTCAAATGAATAAATAAAATCTTAAAAAAAAAAAAAAAAAAGAAAGGAAGAAATGGAATTTTTCTCTAGTCTGTATTTTCATTAAAGGTATAGCTCTCTTCAAGGAACAACTTTACTGCATCTCAATTCCACTACCTGCTTGGGCTTAAGATGGTAAAATCATGCCTCTTAGTTATTAATAAGATTGGCAACTATCCCAGAAAAGTTCTCATCGTGTCAGTTCACACTTCTCCCACTCTGATTTTTTGTTTCTTCTTAGTTTTTAGACCTTGGAGATTATCCTCACATTCCTACAAGCTTATACTTAAAAGGATGGTTTTTATTATTCTTTTAATAAAAATTTTCAAAATATCTGGTGTTTTACAGTGGGAAGAGTTTTCAGTTTATTTGATTTTCCATTTATTTACCTACAGTAGGGTTTCCCTAAATAAATAAATAAACACACACACATACGTGTGTGTATATATAAATATATAAACAAATCTTCAAAAAAAATATATATATACATATACATATTTTAAAAGATTTATTTTGGGGCACCTGGGGGCTTAGCTGGTTAAAGATTTGTTTATTTTATAGGGGAGGGAGAGAGAGTCTTAAGCAGACTCCACACTGAGCATGGAGCCTGACAGGGGTCAGGACCTTGAGATCACAATCCGAGGTGAAACCAAGAGTCAGACACTTAACTGACTGCACTGCCCAGGCACCCTTCCCAAAATACTTTTTAAAAAATCTTATTTACCATACATTCATTCCTAAATGTTCCTCATTTAAGGAAAATTTATACAAAAAAAAACAAGAAAAATCTAGATCACTTATTGACTCCCTTATAAATGACTAAACCTCACTATAGTTGAATTAAAACTTATTTTAAAGAAATTGTGAAGCTAATCCAGTCTCAAAACAATCAGAAGACGGATATCACATGAGCCAAATGAATTATGTTCTATCTATAATTAAAAGACATTTATTTTTTATATTTTAATATACAGTCTGCCTTTCTTGATTGTCGTGATAAGTGGTCTTTTGAAAGATTTATTTAAAGAGAGCAAGTGGCAGGGCCTCTGGATGGCTCAGTGGGTTAAAGCCTCTGCCTTCAGCTCAGGTCATGATCCCAGGGTCCTGAGATCAAGCCCCACATCAGGCTCTCTGCTCTGCAGGGAGCCTGTTTCCTCCTCCTCCTCCTCCTCTCTCTCTCTCTGCCTACTTGTGATCTCTGTCTGTCAAATAAATAAATAAAATCTTAAAAAAATAGAAATAAAAAAAAAGAGAGAGCAAGTGGGGAGCAGGAGGGCACAGGGGCATGGGGGAAAGAAACTCCAAGCAGACTCCATGCTGAGCTCAAGAGCCCCTGGGGAGCTTGATCTCACAACCATGAGATCATGACCAGAGCTGAAACCAATACTCAGGGAGGCTCAACCGACTGCACCACCCAGGAGCGCCATTAATGAGTATTCTTATCTTCTGTAGCATGCAACATCCATTTTAGTTTTTAGCAATTACTGTACATCTTCATAAATGTTTGCTTAATTTTAACAAATTATTTGATTACCCTGTATCAGACAATAGGATATAATCAACATCAGGGACAAAGGTCCAGAGGCATTAATTTTATTATGTATGATGAAGAGAAAAAAACTGGGTACTCTGAGAGCATATTACAAAAGACCCAATTCTGTGTACATGATTGTGTATAAGCTAGAGTTAATCATGTAGGAAAAGAAGAAACCCTATCAGCAGGATACTCTAAGAATTAAATAAGATCATGGGTGTGAAAGTACCCACAGTTGTGGTCACATAATACTTGAAATGCTTAAGACCAAAAGGATCTGTAAAAAGGGCTAAAGGTAAACTTGGAAATGTAGGCTATAGATTGGGGTTGAGAAGATTCAAATTTTAGTAACAGTGAGCTTTGAAACTTCAACTTATTTACTTAAATTTTATTCACCCATAGTTTAGAACTGCTAGGAAATATATCACTTACACCACTGTAGCTGAGACTTGGAGTATGGATAAGGGAGAATGCTGCTTAAGAGTAACAGCTTAAATATAAATTATGTAAAAATAATCATTGTAGTACAAATAGGAAGTTAATTTTAAGTCTGAATAATTCTCTGTATAGGGCTTTCACAAAATCTTTACATAGTTTAAAAGACATACTGAATCTTCAATTGTGAAGTGTCTTCTCTAAACTGATAGGCAATTTTAAACAGAAATTGTTACGAGATGTGAAATACGACACTAACACAAGTCACTCTAGTTGTTACTTAAAATTTAATTGTATTTAAAATCTAAAGACAGTTCTATTATATCTACAATTCAGAGTTTTCAAAAATGTTTTAAAGTACACAAGGCTGGGGCGCCTGGGTGGCTCACTGGATTAAGCCGCTGCCTTTGGCTCAGGTCATGATCCCAGGGTCCTGGGATCGAGCCCCACATCGGGCTCTCTGTTCAGCAAGGAGCCTGCTTCCTCCTCTCTCTTTGCCTGCCTCTCTGCCTACTTGTGATCTCTCTCTCTGTCAAATAAATAAATAAAATCTTAAAAAAAAAAATTCTATTACAGTACACAAGGCTTAGGGGCCCCTGGGTGGCTCAGTGGGTTAAAGCCTCTGCCTTCGGCTCAGGTCATGATCCCAGGGTCCTGGGATCGAGCCCCACATCGGGCTCTCTGCTCGGCGGGGAGCCTGCTTCCTTCTCTCTCTCTGCCTGCCTTTCTGCCTACTTGTGATCTCTGTCTGTCAAATAAATAAATAAATAATATCTTAAAAAAAAATAAAATAAAGTACACAAGGCTTGGGACACCTAGGTGGTTCAGTCAGTTCAGCATCTGCTCAGGTCATGATCCCAGGATCCTGAAATCAAGTCCTTACTCAGCAGAGAGCCCGCTTCTCTTTCTGCTTGCCACTCTCCTGGCTTGTGCTCTCTCTCCCTCTTTCTTTCTGACAAATAAATAAAATCTTTAAAAAAAAAAAAAACACAAGGCTTGCCTAATTTTCTGCTGAAACTCAAAGTAATTTACTGTTATTTTTCTCTACTACCACCATCTTATTTCAAGCCATGATGATCTCTTCTGAAACCTACTAAATCATTTCCCAATCTAATCTTACCTTATATAATGTTTTCCATTTTGTCCATACATAGCCAGAATGTTTTTAGTGCCAATTTAATCAATTCTAAAGAATGTCTACATAATTTTTAGAAATACCATTTTCACATATTTCTTATTTCTGAATTAGAATGTGTCACACTACTGGAGTTTTAGACTCAATGAAATATTGTATGTCATGATACTGTTTAAATTTTTTAATAACTTTTCTACAGCCTTTAGGACAAAGGGGAAAATCGCTGTGACCTAAGAAGTCTCACATAATATGGTCCTTGCCCACTCTTCAAGCCTAACTTCTTATCTAACCTTTTCCACTCTTAAGCATGCTACGCTTCTTCCCATATAGGTCTTTCATACATTCAGTTTCCTCTGTATCTAGGACACCCTTCTAATAACTTTTTTTTTTTAAACCTAGTTAATGCCCAGTCATCCTTCAAAGATCAATTCATTTCCTTAGGGGCACCTCCCCTGACTGTCCTTTACTCTAGGTCATCCTACCCCACTACACACACACCCACCCACACACACACACACACACGTACATATCTTTTTATAAACTATGTATATGCCTTTTCAGAAGTCGTATTACATTGAGACTTTTTCTAAAAGCAGTGACAAAATGCTTTTTCAGTGTTCTATATTTAGCATCTGACAACCCAGCATAATGAACTTACTCAATAGCCATGTATTGAATGAATCCATGAAAGTGCTTTCCAAGAAAAAAAAATGTGTATATCCTTAACGTGCAATTAGCATTTCCCCAGGAATAAAAGAAATTTCTATGACTTTAAAAAAAGGTGAGAATTCGGGGTGCCTGGGTGGCTCAGTGGGTTAAGCCTCTGCCTTCAGCTCAGGTCATGATCTCAGGGTCCTGGGATTCAAACCCCCACCCCCACCCCCGTCGGGCTCTCTGCCTGCTGTCTGCTCTGCCTATTTGTGATCTTTCTCTTTGTCAAATAAATAAATAAATAAAATCTTAAAAAAAAAAAAAAAAGCTGAGGGGGATTTTTTGGGTGGCTCAGTGGGTTAAAGACCCTGCCTTCAGCTCAGGTCATGATCCCAGGGTCCTGGGATCGAGCCCCGCATCCGGCTCTCTGCTCAGCAGGGAGCCTGCTTCCTCCTCTCTCTCTCTCTCTCTCTCTCTCTCTCTGCCTGCCTCTGCTTACTTGTAATCTCTGTCTGTTAAATAAAATAAATAAAAATCTTAAAAAAAAAAAAAGGTGAGAATTAAAATTGGGTCTCTGAGTCTCAGTAAGTCTAATCCAATGACCAACTTATAAAGGTCACAGCCATTTTGATTTTTAAAAACAATCTGTAAAAGCTCATTGTAAAAAGCTGCCAACTATTTACCACAAAGTACAAAAAAAGGGGGGGGGACCTCAAACAGGGACTTCTTCCTCACCAAAAAACTACAAACAGTTTCCTTGTAAACACAATAAATGGCAGTCTTGAAATTCTATTGAAATATTACCTTTTATCTACTTTTGCTATGTCATCCATACTGAAAATAGAGGCTATTTTAAATATTTATTGTGCAGATTTTTATCCTTGAAAATTACCGATGATTTATTTTAAGAGGTCTGAGAACCTTATAAATCTTTAAAATTAGAAATATGTAACTACATGAGTACAGATTATCAACTAAGTGGGGAGAAAACCCAAACAAGTAACTTGGTGTATCTTTCAGTTAATTTGTCAACTTGTTCTACCTATAATCATAAAATACCTAAGAATGACATTATTCATTAATTCTCAGGAAAAAACATGTGAGATATTAGATAGTATGACTTTAACAGATAAGCAAACTCAGAAAAAAAGTTCATAGGAGAAGAAGAACCAAGAATTAAAGGAGGATTTGATTCAAAGCTCATGTTCCATTTACTATACTAGAACAAACATTTTGACATTTTGTAAAGCTTCTAAAACAATGTTCTCATAAAAGCCATGTTGATATTTCTATTACCTAGAGATCACTGAAAAGGACTAGTCACTTTACTAAATTATAATTCAAGATAGAGTAAGAGGAATATATACTATTTAAATGTTACCAACTGTCAAATTATCATGAAGACAATGATAAAATTAAAAAATAAAGAATCAAATGATATTTCAAACAGATTAGCCACTGTTGCTTTTTAGGACCTTCTCTCCAACATTATCAAGCTGGATATTCCTGGGGGCTTAATACACTATCATTCATCTACTTCAGTGTAAACTAGAGCTGATGCAGCTAACCCACTCTATTCATTTCATTCATTTCTTTCCACCTACATAAAATTGTTTTGACAGGCTAAATGAACAAAACTAAGGATCATTGTCACATGACCTCCCATAATATACACAGTTCCAGGCTGTTGAGGGGTGGAGGTGGGGAGCTGGGTAACAACTAAAACAATTGTTCTTCTCAGTACCATCCAAATAACAGTGCTCAGTAGATTATTTGCTGATGTAATTTCTTCTTGGGTGAAAAACACAATGTTAATATTTGGTACAATGGCCTTTAGCAATTTGCTTTTCTTCATTTGCTTGCTTTTAAGAAGCTTATTTTAAACATCCTTTAGAGTCATTTTCTCTTTATCCACAAATTTCACTATTTTCTAAAGTAGTGATCCTATCCTTAACTAATGTTTATTAGCCCAGAAGCAAACCTTCCTAACTGTTCAATGAAACAGTGAGATTGGTTTTCATTAATTAAGTTTACTGGCCCCTCTGTACCCCCAAAATATCTGGCTCTCAAGTCTTATTAACATTTAGCCTTCTGTAGCATTTTATTTTTAGCAACATTCAGTTTTACTGCTAAATTAAGACCACAGATGATAAGTTTACGTATCAAAATATGGGTGGAGAGAAGTGCCTGGAATTCTGTGATTAAAATATTTTAGGTCAGTATTGGAGTCCTCCCTCCTTATCATTTTTTGCACCACTCTGACTTAGCAAAGACCTAGGCATCTATTACATCTTTTAAAGTGATGCTTAATTGTGGGTGTTGGGATAATGAAATTAAACTTGTCTTCAGGAGGAAAGCAGTCTGGAACACTGCTTTCCAGTTACCACTGAGTAAAGAAGTAATTTTTTAAAAGGTTATTCTATATTTTGAAAGAAAGGAATCATGTAAGTAATTATTTAAGTCTGGCATATCTATCCTGCATAGGGCTACATGGTCTAATAACAATTCCAAGATGACAGAAGTACTTTGTACTTCTAAATACTTCTAAGTATTTTGCTTTTTTAAACTGTATAGGTAACTTGTGTTTTTTGTCTTGAAAATTTCAGAATAAAGACTGGAGGTCTGGGGAAAGATGGGAAAACAAATAATAGAAGCAAAATAATGATTCTCATGCAAAAGCTCTTAAATGTTAACAACAAAAATGATTAACAGCGCTACTAAGGTGTTTTGAAATACAATATGAAATACAATATGAAAATTAAACCTGGATTTTAAGTGGCCAAATCTGCGAGTAAATTCCTACTACAAATTTCTTTTTTTTTATTTTTATTTATTTGACAGAGAGAGAGATCACAAGTAGGCAGAGAGGCAGGCAGAGAGAGAGGAGGAAGCAGGCTCCCTGCGGAGAGCCTGATGCGGGGCTCGATCCCAGGACCCTGAGATCATGACCCGAGCCGAAGGCAGCGGCTTAATCCACTGAGCCACCCAGGCGCCCCCCTACTACAAATTTCTTTATGGCCTTCTTATCCATACCCTTAGAGAAGAATAGGGTCTATCCCATACAGAAGTCTACATTAGCTTAATTTTACTCAATGGGTCAATAGATATGATCATTATGGGGAGGGGAGGGAGAGTAGAGAGTAAAAGGATATTTTTAGAATTACATTGTATCACCTGCTTCTCCATGGAGTCTTTTTAGAACTATTCTGAAAGAGTGAGTACCAGCTTCAGAGACTGAAAAAGGTCATCAAAAGAATAGTAAAAAATAAACCAAACAAACAAACCAAACTCCTGGTTGCTCTAACTCCCAATCAACCCCTTCTCTGTTCCAAAGCAGCAAGAAAAAATGATCTACTTACATAAAAAAGTCGAGGGCTTTCTCAAACCAGACTAATTTATATAGTTTTATCATTAAGCATCCTCCCAAATCATCCCCAAATCTGGGCCACAAATATGTAATTTTGGAGCCTAAGAGATTCTCTCCACTCATCCATCTCCTTATGGGGGAAGGGGGCACAAAAGTGAAATAATTCAAGCGTATCCAGAACCTGGCACAAATAGAAAGCTTTACGTTAATGCTACAAATATAACAGATACTTACAACAGATAAACCACACAAAAAAAGTAAGCACATTCAGTCTTATTACGAAATAGCAAACCATTTTCACTAAATCATTTACAATATCCATTGTAATAGCAAAACTCAGAACACTACTTAGCCATCCACAAAAATTCAAAAGTTTTTATTAAAATATATTAGATTCATTTGAACATGAGAAAACAATTAACGGAGAGAGCTAAATTCCAATTGTTATAGATAGGACTATGGACTAAAACTTTTTAAAGAAAGCAAAAGGACTGAGAAAGGGACAAGACGGGAAGTTGAATGTGGAAAGAAAGATTAAAAATATTCTTGCTCATTATAGGAAGGAAATTTTACACTTCAGAGATAAATGATACCCTGCAGTGGGTATGAGAAAGTTTCCAATTTGGGGGGAAACAAAGGGTTCCCAAAGGGGAGACCAACAACACATAACTAAATACTCAAACAGTTATTAGCACTGAAACTTAGTATCCACTAAATTTTCTTCCTGTTAAGAATCCGCCACCACAGGAAAGTAAATGCTGTAGGTGCACAATGCAAAGCAAGAATCTCACCAAAGTATTCACTGTGTCTGATATCCAAAACTTGTCTCATATGTCCATAAAAGAAATCAATAAAATTAAATCCAGTATATAAGAACACAATGCATTAGCTTGTCAAAAGGCATGACCTAAGGAAGAAAGACCAAAGCACAACTTTAAAAAATCTTTTATTATTTTTTTTAATATCTGGAGAGATTTTTATTTTTCTTAAGATTTTATTTGTTTATTTGACACAGAGAGAATGAGCACAAGTAGGGAGAGCAGCAAGCAGAGGGAGAGGAAGAAGCAGGCTCCCCCAGACTGAGCAGGGAGCCCAATGTGGGGCTCAATCCCAGGACCCCGGGACCATGACCTGAGCCAAAGGCAGACACTTCACAACTGAGCCACCCAGGCGCCCCTAAAAAAATCTTTTAAAAGAGAGACACACAACACACACATACCACATACACATGGAGACGTCTCTGAGTATAATATACCCATTCATGTTTATTTAAATATTTGTGTATTACTTTTTCTTTTAGGATCCTTTCCTTATCAGCTCAATCTTAACCTCTCCCTCCGTCTCAAATCCACTTTGGGGGGCAGGAAATAAGTATTTCAACTTTACAGGGAGACCCAGGAATGCAGAAAGAAGTAACACTTAAAGAGCAGAGGAAAAAAAAAACAAAATAAAAAAGCCCAATTTGCACAAGTGCACCTGCCTTAATGAAGTTTTTTGTTCATGAGTTGTAGGGTCTAATTTAATGCAACACTTTACTAATTCTGGAATTCAAATTAGTATTTACAAAGGTCTAATGCACACATTATCAGCCAAGACTCAATAAATCTCCAACCCTACAAAGTTTCTTCCACAAATTAGCTTATTAACAACTTCAATTTCCCACTTTGTCTTTGTCTTCCCAGGCCATAAGACTGGAATTTTTCAATCCTTGTAATTCCACAATTCCATCATTCTCCATATCCCATTTCCATGCTGCTAACTAGTAAAACATACAACTATCTCATACCAAAACGATTACACTTTCCCTATATCAATCTATCCTTTTGAAGGCAGATTCCTCCAAAACACTACTTTTATCATGCCAAGTCCCTTGCTCAGAAATAGTGAGTAAAAACTAGCCAACTCTCCCTAATTCTAAGAATTTTCTGGGGCCATTTGTCAACTAAGGATTTCAGGAGCATTAGCATAGCCCCCGTGACTCAGTCACCAGGGAAGTACTTCTTATGACCAGTATGTTTTAAAAGTACTCTATTAACATTAAATCCAAATTCAAAAGCCACTCAGATCCACCTTTCCCCCACCCCCAAACCTTCCACATAACCCACCAGATAGGAGGGACTCCTATACTTCCACATGCTATAGCTTTTGCACTCCTATAGCTGAAGTAATTGACACGAGTCTTAGTTTTCTTGGCTGTAAAACGGAAACCTCATCTTTCATGACTAGGAATTATTCTGAGAATTTAAAACACTGCATGCAAGCTTCTAAAACTATTAAAGTGATTATATAAAGTAAGACCATTTTAAAAAAGATTTACTTATTGGAGAAACAGAGGGTAAAAACGCACATGGGAGGGGCAGAGCATATCCTGCTGAGCACAGAGTGCTGATACCTGGCTCAATCTCACCACCCATGAGATTATGACCTGAGCAGACTCTTAACGGACAGAGCCCCCACCAAGGTATCCCTAGGAACATTATTTTAATGGCAGCTACTCCATTCATTGGGACTTATTATCCCATACATATTCCTGAATATAATTCACATTTGGCCATTTTTACACTGCAGTGAAAGAGATTGGTAAGAAAGTCATCAGAAGTAGCATTTCCTTAATTTGGGACTACAGACATATCAGGAATAGCTAAAAGATTTCTGTGCTCTTAGATAATTAAATACAAATTTATATGTGTACATTCTGACTCAACTAGATGACCAAAAGATTTCACAAGGCAGTTTATTTTCCAAATTACATTAGCAATCAAATGATAAACTAAGTGGCAATTTATAAATTTTAAATTTATAAATTCCATGTATTGTTAATTTTGCTAAAAAATTAATTTTGGCTGCAGGTAGACTGGTATGTCCTAATGTCAGCAAATTTCCCCAGTCAACTATTTACTCTGAATTCCTTTACTACTTAAAGATAAAATTGCTGGGGCATCTGGGTGGCTCAGTCAGTTAAGAGTCTGTCACATCCCAGGGTCCTGGGATTGAGTTCCATATTAGGCTCCTTGCTCAGCTGAGAGTCTGCTTCCCCCTCTCTCTGCCTGCCTCTTTGCCTACTTGTGATCTCTCTCTTTCTGTCAAATAAATAAAATTTTATAAAAAAAAAAAAACATACCTAACGAGATACCACTTCAATCCCACTAGGATGACTATTATTTAAAGAACAAAAACAAAAACTTAGAAACTAACAAATATTACCAAGGATACAGAGTAATTGGCACCCTTGGACATTATGGTAGGAATGTAAAATGATATACCCACTGTGGAAAATATGACATTTCCTCAAAAAACTAAACAGAACTACATATGATCCAGTAAGTCCATTCCTTGGTATATACCCAAGAGCATTAAAAGCAGGGCCTCCAATACTGGTACACCAGTATTTCTATAAGCATTATTCACAACATTCAATGGGCGAAAACAATGTGAAGTACTCATCAACCGATGAATGGGAAACAAAATGTGGTAAATATGTAAAGCAGCATATTATTCAGCCTAAAACAGGAAATTCTGACAGAGGCTATGTATGACATGAATGAAGCATTAGGACATTATAGTAAGTGGAATCCATACCTAAACACTGTCTGGAATATGGCATTTATCATCCTAATGTATATTTTTATAATTTTTACAACATACGTACACATTCATGAATGATACTGCTTTATATATTTGATTTTTATGTATCTTGGTATTTTTGATATTTGATTTTTATTTTTTTAAAGATTTTATTTATTTATTTGACAGACAGAGATTACAAGTAGGCAGAGAGGCAGGTAGAGAGAAAGGGGGGAAGCAGGCTCCCCGCTGAGCAGAGAGCCCGATGCGGGGCTCAATCCCAGGACCCTGAGATCATGACCCGAGCTGAAGGCAGAGGCTTAACCCACTGAGCCACCCAGGCGCCCCGATATTTGATTTTTAAATGGTATTTCTAAATTTTTTCTAAATCTGACTTTTTTGCTTAAGATCTTTTTTTTTTTTTTTTAAAGATTTTATTTATTTATTTGACAGAGAGAGAGCTCACAAGTAGGCAGAGAGGCAGGCAGAGAGAGAGGAGGAAGCAGACTCCCTGCAGAGCAGAGAGCCCGATGCGGGACTCAATCCTAGGACCCTGAGATCATGACCTGAGCCGAAGGCAGCGGCTTAATCCACTGAGCCACCCAGGCGCCCCGCTTAAGATCTTTTTTAATGATCTAATTTCCTATCGCAACAGAAAAGGTCATCCTTTGAGTATACCTAAGTAATATCCTTGTCAAATCAGTGGCAATATCCTGGTCAAATCAGCAACAATAATTACGCATTTTTAAAATAACTGTTATTTACTTATTACAATTTGCAATACATAAAACTAATTCTTGAGTTAGAATACTTTTAGAAATTGCTTGTCAATTAGAAAAAAAAAACATGAACATTTTCTTTTAGCTACATCATTTTCAAACTATGGATACTGCAAAGGAAAGTTCTTATTTATTGAATATATCCACCTAATTTTCCAAAATTAGATCTAACTATATCTTATATATGGCCTTGGGTTGGCTGGAAAGTTATTGTTATTTAATCCTAAGGTCAGCTCTGCAAAACCAAATTCTTACTCAAATAATATACAAGGTTATTAAGGACAGTGCTAAAACACAAGCAATTCAAATTATAAAAAAGAGTGTGGCACTTGCACTTAAGAAACTCAAAGAGGGGTGGGGGTTTCAGGATTTTTTAAAAATGCAGAAACATAATTAACGATATTATAAAGTTGAACCAAAGAATATCGTCTTTTTGTCAGTCATCATGGTTGAATACAGGCTATATCATATAATTCAACCTAAAATATGATGGAATTACTTTCATTTTCATTCCCAGTGGTTCAGAAGATACCTTATTTAATTCTGTTAGTGCTTACTTTTAAGTTGTCCACCAACATTCCTTAACTTGTATCTAGGATCAGGATCTTTGGAGTGCCTTACATTTGAATTCAAAATATGTTTACCACCCTCCTTACCTACTTCTCAGTTGTTAAAGTAATCTAAATATTGACTATTGCTTCCTTTTGATGTCACAGATTGTCAGTCATGTGGCATTTATATTCCTATCATAGCCATGTTTACAATTTTAACCATTTCATACATATTGTCAGTCATTACAAAATGACTTTGATCTTTCATACCCTAATTCTTGTTTCAATACTCTAGTCCCTTTAAACACAGTAGATGCCATGGTCTTCTAGCATATAATATTGAAAAATCTGATTTTAGATCTTTAATAAATAATAGCACTTCTCTACATTGATATTAATAAGTTGCCCTTTCCCTAAACTTTAAAGTTCAATTATTTTGCTAGAACGTATCTCTTTCCTTGGTTTTTGATTAGAACTAAGTGAGTTCTTGGTGTCTGTGTATAAAGAACTTCTTTTTCAAACTCAGAAAAATTTTCTCCTAGTCTATCAATTATTGGCCCTTTAGAATTGAATAAGCCATGAGAATAAAAGGTACAGAACAGATCTTCCGTGGTTTATGTCCTGTCACACACGTGGAAGTCAAATTCCCTTATCATTTTTATATTGTGATATACATAAATAGCAATACTAGTGCCAATTCCTAGTAAGCTTTAACCTAGTGGAGATGTTTCTCAAACTTCTGTCATTTGCCCATCATTTTCACAATTTTTTTCCAAAACCAATACTAGCTATAGTAATATTTACTTGGTATTTTTATTTATGACACATCACTTTATTTAGTATATAATTTGACATCCTCTTAACCAATTAGTTTTGCTGATGATTAAAACAAATTTATAAGTGGGGCACCTGGGTGGCTGGTTAAGTGTCTGATTCTTGATTTTGGCTCAGGTCATGATCTCAGAGTTGTGCAACTGAGCCTCAACACAAGCCCCATACTGGACTCTGCACTGGGCATGGAGCCTGCTTAAGATTCTCTCTCCCACTCTGCCCCTCCTCCCCCTTTAAAATATTTGTAAGTATTCAAATGTTCTTTCATATATCACCTAAAAATATCTTTGATCTCTAGAAGTATACATACCATATTTTGGATAATAATCCCAAGTATACTACATGTACAACAGTTACCACCTATACACTCCTCTCCCCTCCACCTCATTTACTAATAGGCTTATATACAGAAAATTTGTGAGAGGCACATACTAGAGGCATGAAAAAAGGACACTCAGTTCATCTCATGTAAGAGTGGCTAAAGTTGATGTCTGATCAACGTTCTGGTTAGCTCAGCCCCAGGTCAGACTTCTGAACAAATAATGAGGATAGATAAGGGAACTCTTTCCTGCTGGCGATCTTCATTAAAAACAGTCAATACGATCATCATATGGTCTCCCTGATATAAGGAATTTGAGAGGCAAAGTGGGGGACTTGAGGGGTAGGGAAGGAAAAAAATGAAACAAGATGGGATCGGGAGGGAGACAAACCGTAAGAGACTCTTAATCTCACAAAACAAACTGAGGGTTGGGGGGGGTGTTAGGGGCGGCGGCTAGGGGGAGGGTGGTTGGGTTATGAACATTGGGGAGGGTATGTGCTGTGGGGAGTGCTGTGAAGTGTGTAAGCCTGATGATTCACAGACCTGTACCCCTAGGGCTAATAATACATTATATGTTAATAAAAAGTTTTTTTAAAACAACAATAACACGGGGCACCTGGGTGGCTCAGTGGGTTAAGGCCTCTGCCTTTGGCTCTGGTCAAGATCCCAGAGTCCTGGGATCGAGCCCCGCGTTGGGCTCTCTGCTCAGCGGGGAGCCTGCATCCCCCTCTCTCTGCCCGCCTCTCTGCCCACTTGTGGTCTCTGTCCGTCAGATAAATAAATAATATCTTAAAAACAACAACAACAACAACAAACCAGTCAATATAAACTCCATGTACTGAAAACTACATAGTATTCCTATATGGCTGAATCTGCCTCATCATCAGTAACACAGTCCCATTCTATCTTTATGTCTATCAATTGTCATTCCTGGTAATATTAGGAGTTTTCATTCATTCCTGATTTCGTGATTATTTTAGTGAGAAAAATAAGAAAGGCTGTATTTGCAACTGTTAGTAAGCTACCATCTTAAAACCTCCCACCCCCATACACCAATTTTTTGCTCTGCTAAGCAAATCCAACTAACACGAAGGAACAAGACTGTCATCTTCATATAGAAAGATGATTCAACATCATTAACATTGTTTGAGAAGTGTGAAACTTGAGAAGTTTCCAACTGAAACGGTAGTGTAAACATTTTCTCTTACTTTCATTCCGGACCCTATTAACATAGTAACCCAACAAAGTTTGAGAAATAAATACTAAATGCAAAACAATGAAAGGATGTCGAGAGGAGCACTCAGTAGATGTCTGGCAAATACTGACATTCTGACCCAAAAAGTAAGAGCAGAGAATATAGAGGGTGTCTAAGGAGGGAGCCAATCCTTTCCTCAAAAACAATGAGGCTCAGTAAAGCAGAAATGAGACATCGAATTAAAAAAAGAAAAAAGTCTGTAGGGCATACTAATCAATAATCTTACTAATTCTCTTCCTTGTACATGGCAAAATGCTCATTCAGGAGTTTATTTTGGGGGTGGTAGGGGAAAAACTTAAGGTTTATTCTAAAGAAATCAAAGCAACTAGTGGGGCAATTAAACTAGAAGTTAGTACCCTAAACAAAACCCCTTATCAGTAGTTCTGTCACTTTAAGGGCTCCCTGACTGCTCTGGGAGAGTGAAGTAGGACAGTTAAAAGGTCCACCCATTTTCAGGACTCACAGTAAGCCTTATTCTTAAATATCAACAATCACCATACTTGAGCAGAACAGGTAAAGATAAAATTCCACACCCTGCCAAAAAAAAAGGAAGACGGAAGGGAGGATTGACAAAAAATTAAAACAAAAAATTCAGGAACTAGAGTAAACCAAAACAAACCAAGAAATCGTTTACTGCATATAGTTTCTGTTCAGGATGGTGAAAAGTTCTGGAAGTTGGTAATGGTAAGGGTTACAAAATATTGTAAATGTACTTAATACCACTGAATTGTATATATGAAAAGGTTAGGTGATATATTTTATGTTATTTTTTACCATAAAAGTTATTTCAAATGAAATGAAAAAAATTGAAACAATGTAGTAAGAAAAAGATTGAAACAATGTAGTAAGAAACTTGAATGCTAGAGGACGGGTGAATGATCTTATTCTATGTATCACAAATTCTTTGCCAAATGAAAAGGTGATCAACGAGAATGAAGCCAAAAAATGGAGGAAGAAAAAAGATTTAGAGCTAAGTCTGGAAGTTCTAAGTTTTTTTTTTCTGGATTTTGTGATACTTTCGGTATTCATTTTTTAAGTTTGTTATTTGGTCTGATTTCCCTCCTCATTATACATATTCATTTTCATATTTTCTTTAAAAAAATTTTAGAGTACCTTAAAAATATTTGGACTATAAAACAATTACCGAAAATGATGGGGGCGGGGAACTGGAAGGAACTCTCAGAAATTAAAGATATCCTCACCAAAATAAAAATTCAAAGAAAGCTTGCAAGAATAATGTCAAACAGAAAAATGGCAGACAAAGGGTTGGGGGTATAAAGCCGGGGAGGTACAAGTAGTAGAGAGTACAGCCATTGTAAAAGTTTCAACATACAAATAAATATGTCTCAGAAAAAAACAACAGAGAAAAATAGAGGAGTGGAAATTACCCAAAAATCAAAACATTTCCCAAAGTATAAGCATATTTATAAGGGTTATTAACAACCCAACACAATGGATCTCTCTCTCTATCAAATAAATAAATAAAATCTTCTTTTAAAAAAAAACCCAAAAAACCCAACACAATGGATTGTAGTGTCAATAAAAAGTAAAGAGGAGGAGGCCAATTCCTGTAAGACAAATTTCCAAAACCAGAGAGTATCTAGGGGATAAGGAGGAATAACAGCAGTACTGTGAAAGAAAATACTAACAGAAATCTAAATAAATCCAGAATTTTTTTTAAAAAGTACTTCATATATGGAAGCATTCAAAGTTTATTATACATGCATACTTTCTTATTACCAAGACACTTAAGATGTATTCACAAATTTAAAAAAAAAAAAAAAAAAAGGAACACAAGGGATTCAGGAAACAGTAGATTCAATCCATGAGAGAAAACAGAGACAGTTGTGTAGTATACGTAAACAGAGTACAGAGAGATCAAGTCCAGAACAGGGTCATAGAAAACTCTGAAAGAATTCTCTGGGAGTGAGAAAACAATATACTGGATAGAATGATTTAAAAAATACTTGAAAATATGGTAAGAAAAATATAAAGGTAATTGAAAACTGTAAGAAAAACAGTAGTACAAGACAAAGGAACTGTATCCATACTATATGGCTCAAAGGTAAACATGGGCAGTCATCAAGTGTTTACTTGATTTTCATTTCTAGATATTGTTAATGGACAGAACATAGAGTGTTAATATTAATCATTTTGATAATTTAGAATACATATAATGGAGGTTTGATATTAGAACTGAAGAAAAGAGGGCACCTGGATGGCTCAGTGGGTTAAGCCTCTGCCTTTGCCTCAGGTCATGATCTCAGAGTCCTGGGATTGAGCTGACATCGGGCTCACTGCTCGGCAGGGAGCCTGCTTCCCTCTCTCTCTCCCTCTCTCTCTCTCTGCCTACTTGTGATCTCTCTCTGTGTCAAATAAATAAAATCTTAAAAAAAAAAAAAGAATTAAATAAAACAGAGTAAGAATGGTATTATCTTCATCTTACAAAGGAGAAATAGAAACTGTCTTTGATGGAATATATAAAGGTTTGGCATGGGTAGATTATGAAACAGTTAAACTCCCAATCATTTCAATACCACCATTAGAATTGTTACTGTATTATCATAACATTTTTTAAACTTTCAAATCTCTAATCTTTTTATAAAACAAAATTTATGGATAAAAGGAAATTTTACATTACGGCTGAATGAAAACCAATGATGTGTATTTGCCTTATAGAAAAGGCAATTATAAAAAATGGGAAAATGTTACTAAATTCTAGCCATACTCTGTTCAACCTTTACAAGTGCAAGTTACAACTGATACATGTGCATATACAGATGAAAATCAAGTGTGTCAAAGAATTTACTGTGTACCAAAGATAGAAAATAATCACTATAAGGACAATCAATATTAGAATACCCAAGTATAGCAAAGAGACAGAAAAAAGATTAATTTAGTTAAAGTAATTACCTATTTTTAAACAAATATTAATTTATTTGGAATTAAAAAATAACGTAAGCATGGAAATGAAAAAAGTATGTATACAGATAACTTCAAAACAAAAAATTCAGGAATTGTTTAAACATATAATTTTAGAATAGAAATGTTAAGAGAGGAGGCTGATAAACATCAGTAAAATCTTGGGGAGAACTTCATAGCCCAATAAGGAGATTTATATTTTGTAATATATTTATATTATAAATTTACATTGTAGAAATAGAACACCAATGAAAAATTTTAAATATGTGATCAGATTTGCACCCTCAAAAGCTCACACTGGCATTGCTGTGAAACACATATTAGAGAAATGTACTTAGACTTCTTAGGGAAATCATTTTTGGTGACAACTACATTGATACAGAAAAGACAGAATCAAGGTATTACAAGGTGGTTGATTAGAAATGGGAAGTGGGGGCGCCTGGGTGGCTCAGTGGTTTTGAGCCTCTGCCTTCAGCTCAGGTCATGATAGGGTCCTGGAATGGAGCCCCGCATCTGGCTCTCTGCTCAGTGGAGAGCCTGCTTCCCCCTCCCTCTCTCTGCTTGCCTCTCTGCCTACCTGTGATCTGCCAAATAAGTAAATAAGATCTTAAAAAAAAAAAAAAAAAAAAAAAAAAGAAGAAGAAATGGGAATTGAAGAAGATATAAAGGAAAAAGAGAAGTCTAAGATGATTCTCAGGACGTTCTGCAACCATTTAGAAAATATTAAAAGTAAAAGGCTTATTAAGCCAATGGTGGAGATAAAATAGAAATGCTCAGTTAGCCCAAAAGCAAAAAGATTAAAAATAATAATAATAAATGAAAAAAAGAGAAAACAACTAGCAACAGAATTAGTAATCCTATTAAATTTAAATGACCTATTTATGAGGAAATACTATGGAAAACTACATATCCACATATTAGATAATCTAGAGGAAATAGAAAAAATTCCTAGAAGTACACAAGCTACAGAAAATGACACAAGAAGAAATAGAAAATCTGACTAGATGTATTTAACAAGTAGACAATTTTAATTAGCAATTTTTAAAAACTTCTCTCAATGGAAAGTCCAGACACAGATGGCTTCATTAGTAAACACTATCAAAGGTTTAAAGAAATAACACCAATCATTCACAAACTCTTCCAAAAAATAGAAGAGAAATTCTAAGAGGCCAGTATTAAACTAATGCCAAAGCCAGATAAAGACATTACAGGAAAACTACAGAACAATATATTTATGAATACAGACACGAAAATCCTCACCAAGATATAAGCAAACCAAATTCAGCAACAAATAAAAAGAACTCTATCCCATGCCAAGTGAGATTTATCCGAGGAATGCAAGATGATTTAATACCTGAAAATCAATCAATGCAATATACCACATTAACAGACTGTAAAAAGTCCACAAGACTATCTCAGTAGACTCAGAAAAAGCACTGAACAAAATTCAACACCCTTTCATGATAAAAACATTGAATAAACTAGGAGTAGAAGTGAACAATTTCAATCTAATAAAGGACATCTACGAAAAAAATCCACAGCTAACATTGTATTTAATCTTAATTGTGAAAGACTAAAGGCTTTTCTCCAAGATCAGGAATAAGGCAAGGATGCCTGCTCTCACTACTTCTATTTGACATTGTTCTGAAAATTCTAGGTAGGGCCACTAGAGGGGAAAAATTTTTTTTTTTCTGTTTTTTTTTTTAAATTTTATTCTTTTTCCATTTTACTTATTTTTTCAGCCTAACAGTATTCATTATTTTTGCACAACACCCAGTGCTCCATGCAAAACGTGCCCTCCCTATTACCCACCACCTGTTCCCCCAACCTCCCACCCCTGACCCTTCAAAACCCTCAGGTTGTTTTTCAGAGTCCATAGTCTCTTATGGTTCGCCTCCCCTTCCAAATTTTTGAGGGGAAAAATTTTTTTAAAGCCATTTAGATTTGAAAGGAAGAAGTAACTATCTTTATTCACAGATGAGATGATCTCGTATGTAAAAAATCCTAAGGAATCTACAAAAACACTACTAGAACTAATAAATGAGTTCAGTAAGGTTGCAGGATACAAGATTAATATACAAAATCAATTATATTTCCATAGACTTGCCTTGCAGTGTTTCCACACACTAACAATTCGAAATTGAAATTTAACAAAATTTTATTCATAACTGCATCAAAAAGAATGTAATGATTCACATTAAATTTAATCAAAGAAGCATAAGACTTGTATGCTGGAAAGCACAGAATATTGTTGAAGAAATTAAAGATGATCTAAACAGGTGAAAAGACATTCATGCTCATGGCTCAGGAAGCTAAATACTGTTAAGATGACAATCCTCATCAAATTGATCTACAGACTCAAAGCAGTCCTTATCAAAAGTCCCCGCGAGTCTCTCTCTTTTTTTTTTTAAAGATTTTATTTATTTATTTGACAGAGAGATGACAAGTAGGCAGAAAGGCAGGCAGAGTGGGAGGGGTGAAGCAGGCTCGCCGCTGAGCAGAGAGCCCAATGCGGGGCTCGATCCCAGGACCCCAGATCATGACCTGAGCCGAAGGCAGAGGCTTTAACCCACTGAGCCACCCAGGCGCCCCGAGTCTGTCTTTTTTGGCAGAGAGAGACAAGCTGATCATATGTAAATGCAAGGTAACGAAGAAGTAAAAACAATCTTAAAAAAAGAACAAAACTGGAGAACTCACATTTTCTGATTTCAAAACTTATTACTATAAAGTACTACTACAGTAATCAAAACAGTGTGGGACTGCATAAAGAAAGACATATAAACTAAACAGAATGGATCAGAGTCCAGAAATAACTCCTAACATGTATGGTCAGCTGATTTTCAACAAGGGTACCAAGACAATTCAATAGGGGAAAAAAAAACAGTCTTTTGGGGAAGAAAAAAAAAGTTGCTGGTGACAACTGGATACCAACTTGAAAAGAAAGAAATCGGACTCCTCGCTCACACCATGAAAAAAAACCAACTCAAGTGGATTAAAGACCTAAATGTAAGAATTACAACTATCAAACAGTGAGAAGAAAACAGAGGAGTAAAATTATTTGTGACCTTTAGTTGGGCATGGCCTCTTAGATATGAAACCATAAGCACAAGCAACAAAACAGAAATCAACTGGACTCCACTGAAATGAAAAACTTCTTGTGCTTAGAGGACACTATCAAGAAAGTGAAAAGACAATACAAAGAATGGGAAAAAATGTTTGTATACCCTACCTCTGAGAAAGAACTTATATCCAGCCTATGTAGAAAACTCTTAAAACTCTATAATAAAAACACAACCCAATATAAAAATGTACAAAGGATCTGAACAGATTTGCAAATGGCCACAAAGATGCCCAACATCACAAATCACTGGAAAAATACAATCAAAACCACAATAAGACACCAAACACACTTGAGGCTAAAATAAAAAAGGTATACAAAAACTGTTGACAAGGATGCAGAGAAATTAGAACTCTCACTCATTGCTATGGGAATGTAAAATGGTGCAGCCACTTTGGAAAACAGGCTGGCAACTCCTCAAAAGATACAAAATTAAGCTACCATATTACCTAGCAGTTTGTATCTTCAATATCTCCCCCAAGAGAAATGAAAATATATGTCCATACGAAAGTCAGTTTATTAATGTTCACAGCAGCATTATTCACAATAAGTAAAAAAAGTGGAAACAAATATCAAATGATGAACAAAATGAGATCCATACAATGAAATATTATACATTCATAAAAAAGAATAAAGTACTGACACATAAAGTATTGATACTGATTCATATATAACATGAATAAATCTTAAAAACATGCTAAAGGAAAGAAGCCAGTCACAAAAGACCCTATATTATATTATTTCATTTACATAAAATGTCCAGAATAGGCACATCTATGGAGACAGAAAGTAAGTTAGTGGTATCCCACAGCTAGAACAGTCAGAGAGAAGTGGGGAAAATGGGGTTTCTTTGGCAGGTGATGAGAGTTCTATAACGGACTTATAATGTCTACACCAACTCTGTGACTATATTAAAAACCACTGGATTATATACTTTAATGTGTGAGTTGTAATATATGTGAATTACTTCCATAAAGCTGTTTTTAAAAATGCAAATATCAGGCTAATAAAATAATACAAACCACCACCAAACAGATTTCAGACTTGCCATATTTAGTCAAACTTATGGTTTCTCTATTCCATGTTCTCAGTGCCAGGAAGTAACATATATACTGTATAGTGAGAAGAAATGGTCTGTTTCCTTTACAAAGAATTGTGGAGGGAGTCCTAACTAAACCATTACTATCACTTAATCTGAATCTCTATTATCTAAATCCTTTCAAAACTGTTATCACCCTCTTTTTGCTTAGAATAATTAGTTCCAGTTTTACTACCCACTGAATAGAGAAATATAATCCTTATTTTTGTCCTAAACTTACTATTTAGCTCTTCTGTAGGTGTCTCCTTATTTTAATATAGGACAATTAGGAAGACCAATATGTTTTCTCCTTTATCATTTGATAGACTTTTTAGGTCATCAAACTTTGGTAAGCTGTGCTTTATAAAGTGCGTCCATAAACAGCTACCAATTTGGTATCTCAATGGTTCTAAAAACCACAGAGAAAGGTCTGATTTGTTCATGAAACAGTCATCATGGCCATCACTGGTAGGCCCCATAAAGATTTTATTCTCTAAATTTAGAGGGTAGGCTGATTGAGCTTTATTGTCATAAGTTCATTTCTTAAGTATAGGAGGATAATACAGAAATGTACTGGTCTTGTTTATTAATAATAGTAGCTACCACATGTTAGTTTACCAAGAACTACCATGCTAGAGAGTCCATATATAGTCTCATTTAACCTTTGTAATAACCCTAAAAGGTAGATGCTATCATTAACCTGATTTCACAAATGAAGAAAATAGAGACTTAATGGCTAGCGGTATTTGAATCCAAATCATGTCTCTTTTCCTCAGAGTTCTACCGGACCTGATAAGATCTCCATGAATTAGAGTTAAGGAAAAGAAAAAGCATGTCAAAGAACAATATTTACAAGTTTTCTGATTTTGTTTTTTTAATTTTTTCAGCGTAACAGTATTCGTTGTTTTTTGCACAACACCCAGTGCTCCATGCAATCTGATTTTGTTTTTTAATGGGAACATATATTGGTATAAATGCATGGAGAACTGGAAGCACACAAATACATGATTGCTTCTGGGCAAAGTGAAAGCAGTAAGGTAGAGGCAAGAAGGAACCTTAAGGTTCTGCTGTCGACACGTACATATGGCTTTAATATTAAACAATGTAAACCCTTTCCTATTTGTATGCTTTTTCTTTCATGAGAATAACAATATTACAAAAATGGAAAAAATAGTTTTATTAATCAGGACTAATACATATACTACTATAGTTCTGTGCTAAGTTCTCTACTTTTAAACTTCTGTTCTTCCTCAGCCTACAACATACGTATTTTCCTCCCCAACTTCTAGGTAGCTAATTTCTCCCTCAGAAAACTTTAATGAATTCTCTCATCTCTCACTTTTGGGAAACGGGGGATACAGGAATAGTAGTGTTTAGGTCTAGGTGACGAAAAAGGCAGACAGTTTGATGTAATGAGGAATCCCCTAATTTCTCTCCTCTATTGTGGGTACTCTAGCTACAGGTCCTGAGTAAAATAAAACTATTCACGAACAGGTCCTGGAGGTAAGAGTGTGAGTATTATGAAATGTTTTAAACCTGGACTAAAAAATGTTTCTTGTATCATATGTACTTTAGATTTAAAAAGCAAACATCTGGGGCGCCTGGGTGGCTCAGTGGGTTAAGCCGCTGCTTTCGGCTCAGGTCATGATCTCGGGGTCCTGGGATCGAGTCCCGCATCGGGCTCTCTGCTCGGCAGGGAGCCTGCTTCCCTCTTCTCTCTCTCTGCCGGCCTCTCTATCTACTTGTGATCTCTCTCTATCAAATAAATAAATAAAAAATCTTAAAAAAAAAAAAGCAAACATCTTCCCCCAATTAAGATTAGAAATGGACAGAAATTATCAGAAAAGACATCAATCATATTAGTAGTTATTAACTTCCAGTACAATGCCCTGTGCTAAGTAAACTGTAAACACAGACAATTTTATCTGCCCTCCTCAGGATCTTTCACGAAGTAAGTCATTAATAAATACCTGATGAACTAAAATAAAATGGATTCCCACGTTCGGGTAGCAGATTACTTACGAAATATAATCTTTTTTTTTTAGTAAAGAAGTTCTCCAAGTGGAACACCTCTTCTTGGGTCAAGTAAGTATTTAACTTAAGCCAGGAAAATAGAAAAGCACAGATTTAGGGGCACCTGGGTGGCTCAATGGGTTAAGCCTCTGCCTTCAGCTCAGGTCATGATCTCAGGGTGCTGGGACTGGAGCCTGCTTCCCCCTCTCTCTGCCTGCTGCTCTGACTACTTGTGATATATCTCTCTGTCAAATAAATTTTAAAAATCCTTAAAAAAAAAAAAGTAAGAATAGCACAGATCCAGGTTTTAGGTAAGTTAAGGACCATGTTATACAAAAAGTTCTTATCACATAGTTACAAAGAACCAATATTTATAATGGCATTCTGGTATGACTAAAATTTAGTCTATATACATGAAGATTTCCAGAAGAGCCTCATTATTCATGTAATTACCTATTTTTTCTTATAAGTACAAGAAAGACCTTTTACATATGTTCATAGTTTAAAAATAGTAAAATTCTGTTCCTGACATTTCTAGATTTCTAAGGGTGCAACTTAATTACTATAAGATGGTACTATGATATCCACAAAATTATAATAACCCACCAATCCTAGCAAAGTTTTATACCCCTTTATAAATTATCAGGCTCTTTTGGAGTAAAAAAGATCGTAAGACAATTGTCTCTCCAATCTTAACATAGCATATTTCTCCTAGTTTTCCACCTCAGCTACATTTCATTTCCCTAAACAACTTGACTACTAAACCTAGCTCTACTAGCCACATGATCTCAAATCATTTAATCTTTTTGGATCTCTACATTTTCATCTCTAAAATTGGACAAGATCAGGCAGAGAGAACCAAAAGATGTACTCAAGTTATTTCAGAAAGAATTCTCTTAAGGAAGAGAGGGAGAAAGAAGGGAAAGATGGAAGGATGGTAGGAAAGAAGAAAGACAGAATAAACATTAACAAAATAACATTTAGGCTGTAAACTCTTAATATCTTTCAAAGTTTTTTTTTTTTAAAGTTAACATTAAGGTATGAAACATCAATAGATTTTTTTTTGTCGTTTTCATAAACAATGACTGGCAGTTTTCCTATAAAGCCTTAATCTTATAGAACATATTTCATTCAACTGAATCAGCTGCTACATGTTCCTTTTAAATAAGTCCAAGACACAGCTTTTATACACATATACACAGAAGGTCAAGATACATTCCTAGAGAAATATGTTAAACATGTTTGCTATTCTTAAAAAAGACAATACAAACAATAATAAAGGTGGCTTGGAAGGATAAGGAAAGGTCTCTCTATTGATCTCCCCTTGTCCACAAAACTCAGCTTAAAATCACTTCATGGGAAAAGTTATTTCCTTCTACTCTACTTCCTCCCCATTTATTAAGACTGAGTTAAGTAGGAGGCATTGTCAACTGTCTACCAGTCATTTCCAAGCCTCCTTCTTCTTGCTAACCATAATCATTTATCTGGTTCAAGTACCCATCCTGTGCTAAAAGAAGGGTAGACCCCACCTCCAGTGCAAGGGAATGTGGGCATGGCCAGATAGGCATGAGACAATCCAAAAGAAAAAGTTACATGTGCTGTTGAATGCTGTCCAGGACGCACTAGACACTTGGGAACAGGACCATAAGAAACACTGGTCTGAGATCCAGGCTGAGAATGGCGAAGACATCTTTAATGACATAACTGAATCAAATTATATGGAAATTCCCCCTCTCTTATAAAAAATTATAAATCTTTATTGAATAAAGTTGGATTTTCTGCTACTTGTAGCCAAAAACATCTTGAAAGTTCTTAGCCCTTTCAGGAGACACTTAGTCATAGAAAATGCTACTACAAGACTTTTTACAAAAACTATTTGCAACTTGACGACAAAGAACGGCTTCTTGATCTTTGCAGTACCTTGAGAGTATATCCTCAGTATTCATTCCTTGAGTAACTCTATGTGTATAAGATAGAAAAGAGATAAAGCTAAAAATGTTGGCTGGAACAAGACTAAAAACCTGACAAAGCTAAGGAATTTAGACTTTATCTTGTAACAGGCCAGGACTTCCCCAAAATGGGAACACTGTTCTGGAATGTTAAAAGACATACCAACAAGAGTATACATCTGGAAAATGTTGGCAGAATTAAGTTAAACTGGTTTCTTCAATGCAGGGCTTCTTGTGATCCTACAATATGCATTCTCAATTTCTAAATTTTAATGAGAAAAACTAAATTTTAGGCAATAGAAAGTAACATGAAACATGAAGTTTTGTTTCATGTAAATGAGTCTGATGGCAGTACAGGATAGGTAAGATCTGTATGTTTGATCAGTATGGATGGGTGGTTTGGGTACTTGCACAGGGATGATACAGCTGGATGCTCAACAGTCAGCTGGATTACCAAAACATCAAGATGACATGATGGGTTAAATTAAGGCAATGGAGATGGAAGGAGAGAACAGAAGGGAGGCATTTCTGAGATAGAATATAGGTAACGTTTAATGAAGAGCTAAGATGTAATCATACAGTTTCTAATTCAGAGAAATGAAGGTGAAAGTGATACATTTAACCTGAGCACTGAAGAGAGAAAGGAGGACTAATACAGATAGAATTGGGAACAGAATATAAATGTTATGACTAGTATTGTATGTCATTTACCACAACATACTATACTTTGCTTAAGAGTATGTTTTAATTTTATTTTATTTTAAATATTTTGTTTATTTATTTGACAGAGAGAAACACAGTGAGAAAGGGAACACAAGCGAGGGGAGTGGGAGAGGGAGAAGGAGTCCCTCCCTGCTGAGCAGGGAGCCTGACTTGGGGCTTGATCCTAACCCTGGGATCATGACCTAAGCTAAAGGCAGATGCTTAACAACTGAGCCACCAAGATGTCCTGTATGTTTTAATTTTAAAGGCAAAATATTCCGTAACTTTATGTTATTCTTCAATGTCATTTATCTATACATAATATATTGTCACACTTCTCACAGTAACTAGAATGGAAAACCACTGGAGTTTTGTGCTATAGTGTTTCCCCTAATTTTAATTCTTACCATAAACTAGCAGCCCTGAGAGGCCCCTGGGTGGCTCAGTCAGTTAAGTGACTGACTTGATTTCAGCTCAGGTCATGACCCAGCTCCACTCTGGCTCTACCTTAGGCAGGTGGAGCCTGCAAGATTCTCTCTCTCCCTCTCCCTTTGCCCCTCCTCTGTTCTCTCATGCTTATACAATGAAGTTACCATCCCAATGGATCGGATTTGGAGAGCTTCAGGTCTGGTGAACATGTGGAGATTTGGGGCAAGTGGTACACATGGAGAGGACATGGAAGCTCTATGCCCCTTTCCACATACTTTATCCCATACATCTCTTCCATCTGGCTGTTTCTGAGTCATATCCTTTTGTAAATAAACCAGTAATGTAGTAACTGAAGTGTTTTCCAGAGTTCTATGAGCTTTCCTAGCAAATTAATTGAACCAGAGAAGGGAGTTGTTACAACCTCTGATCTACAATCAGACAGTCAAAAGCACAGGTAACAACCTATACTTGTGATTAGTGTCCAAAGTAGGAGCAGAGGCAGTTTTGTAGGACACTATCTACAGGTGGAGTGTCCAAACTGAGTTGAAGTGTAGGATACCCAACACGCAGCTGGTGTCAAAGAACTAACTGGTGGTATGAAAAAAAAAACACACACAAGTAAGAAATATCTCCTACCAGTTGTTTCTCTGGAGAACCCTGACTGACAAACGCTCTCTCACACCCAAATTAAACACACACACACACACACACACACACACACACACACACACACACACAGAATGTGTAATTAAAGGGGCAACTGGGTGGCTCAGTCAGTTGAGTGCCGGATTCTAGGTTTCAGCTCAGGTCATGATTTCATGGGTTGTGGGATCTAGCCCTGGGATCTAGCCCTAGGTGGGGCTCAGCGCTCAGCAGGGAGATTCTCTCCCTCTGCCCCTCCCCCAACTTGTGCCCACTCTCTCTCTCTCAAATGGATAAATAAATCTTAAAAAAAAAAAAAAAAAAAAGAATGTGTAATTAAACCATTCAGATAGCCCTGACACCTTCAGAGATGTTAATATTTTTTTGGTTGAACCTGTTCAGAAGGTGGAGAAGGGTATGGAAGGAAAAAGGGAATACATAAAGGTCAAGATAGCGGGTTAAAGCCTCTGCCTTCGGCTCGGGTCATGATCCCAGGGTCCTGGGATCGAGCCCCGCATCGGGCTCTCTGCTTGGCTGGGGGCCTGCTTCCTCCTCTCTCTCTCTCTGCCTGCCTCTCTGCCTACTTGTAATCTCTATCTGTCAAATAAATAAATCTTAAAAAAAAAAAAAAAAAAAGAAATAAAAGTAGAAAACTCAGCTCAACAGAGACAGACTTGAGTCTTTACCACAGAACAGCCCACACACATTACAGAATAATGAATACAAGAGTTGTAAAAAGAATAAAGATGAGGGTTTTTTTTTTTAAGATTTTATTTATTTATTTGACAGACAGAGATCACAAGTAGGCAGAGAGGCAGGTGGAGAGAGTGGGGGAAGCAGGCTCCCTGCCGGGCAGAGCCCGAGGCGGGGCTCGATCCCAGGACCCTGGGATCATGACCTGAGCCGAAGGCAGAGGCTTTAACCCACTGAACCACCCAGGCACCCCTAAAGATGAGCTTTTTAAAGCATACAGAAAGAAACCTGGGTTCAGAACCAGGAAAGTAACTACTGGGAACCACAAGAACTATACTAATTAACATAGTTTCAAGCTTTTGTTAATAACTAACACCTAATAATGAACATAATATTTACTGAGTCCTTACTACATGCCAGGCCCTATTTTAGGGTTATATATATTAACACATTTAAACTAACAACACCCCTGAGAGGTAGGTAGTTATTAATGTCTCCTTAGAGATGGAGAAATGGGGGATACCTGGGTGGTTCAGTCAGTTAAGTGTCTGTCTTCAACCCAAGGCATGATCTTGGGGTCCTGGGATCCAGTGAGGCATTGGGCTCCCTGCTCAGCAGGGAGCCTGCTTCTCCCTCTGTCTTTCATTCTCCCTGCTTGTACTTTCTCCCTTCTCTCTGACAAACAAATAAATAAAATCTTAACCCCCCCCCAAAAAAACCTAACAAAGCCAAGATCCAAACACAAAGCTGTCTTGATCTAGAGCCTATGTTCCTTCCATTATACAAGAAATGAGAAATAGTAATATTTTAAAAAATTAGTAACTTAGGGGCACCTCATAGTTCAGTTGGTTAGGAGTCTGCCTCCAACTAAGGTCATGATTCCAGGGACCTGGAATCAAGCTCCACAGGAGTCTGCTTCTTCCTCTCTGTCTCCCCTTTCCACCCTGTTCATGCCCTCAAATAAATAAAATCTTTAAAAAAAATTAATAATCTAGTACTAAAATGTCAGATTTCAACACAAACTTTAGGCTAATCACATGAACAATAAAAAATATAAAACATACAGACCACTAAAGATAAAAATGCATCTTCTAAAGAAAATCAGACCAAAAAACAAGAGGTAGATATAAAATACACAAGAGCAGGAAGAAACCCAACTCCAAATATATAAATCATCACTATAAATGTGAGTATGTTAAAGTTCTCTATTAAAAGAGACCTTCAGAACAAAACTTTTTAAAAAATCTAGTGTTGTAATAAGGAAATATATCTAAACTAGAATGATTCAGAAAGAAAAAAGATACAAGGAGAAACTGATAAATTCACAATTATTTTATAGGGCTAATATGTGTTTCTCAATAATCAAATGGTCTAAGAAGGCAAAAATACATGCAATTTAAGCAATATGATAAACAAATGTAGAATATTTTCTCCTAACAGAAAAAACTTGAGTCAAATGTCACAGAACTTCAATTTTTAAAACACCCACATATTAGGGGGCGCCTGGGTGGCTCAGTGGGTTAAGCCGCTGCCTTCGGCTCAGGTCATGATCTCGGGGTCCTGGGATCGAGTCCCGCGTCGGGCTCTCTGCTCGGCAGGGAGCCTGCTTCCCTCTCTCTCTCTCTGCCTGCCTCTCTATCTACTTGTGATCTCTCTCTGTCAAGTAAATAAATAATCTTTAAAAAAAAAAAAAAACAAAACACCCACATATTAGGATATAAGTAGTTTTAATAAAATTCCTAAAGTAGGAATCACACAAACCATAAGCTGTTCTTTAGCCATGTACAATAAAGCTAGGAATCTAACTAGTAAATAGAAAGATCTAAAAATTCTATCATTCAGGTTCCAAAAGATGCCCCAACAGTTACTCAATAGCCCAGTCAAATCACAGTGAGCCCACAGTAAAGAAGCCCAGCCATCAAAACTGTTACCAGTTTTCAAATGCCCAACTCAAACATCAGCACATAACCAAGACTTATAGATACCTGCAAAAAGCCTTTAATATCAAAGAACCAATAAAGGGGCACGTGGGTAGTTTAGTCAGTTAAGTGTCTGCCTTAGGCCCAGATCATGATCCCAGGGTCCCGGGATAGAGCCCTGCACTGGGCTTCTCCCTCTCACCCTGCTGTGACCTCTCTCTCTCTCGCTCTTTCTCTCTCAAATAAATAAATAAATAAAATCTTTTTTTTTTAAGTAAATCTTAAAAAAAAAAGAAGCAACTAGATTCAGTAAAGAAATGGAAAAAGCAGACACTATAAAAGGAATTGAAAACTTCAGGAAAAAAAGAAAAAGATTCTAAAATGAGAAAATCTTGTATACGTGAAATAAGATGGTACATTTGTTTTTTTTTTTTAAGATTTCTTGGAAGTCGGGGCACCTGGGTGGCTCAGCAGGTTGAAGCCTCTGCCTTCGGCTCAGGTCATGATCCCAGGGTCCTGGGATCGAGCCCCGCATCGGGCTCTCTGCTCAGTGGGGAGCCTGCTTGCCCCTCTCTCTCTGCCTGCCTCTCTGCCTGCTTGTGATCTCTCTCTGTCTGTCAAATGAATAAATAAAATCTTAAAAAAAAAAAAAAAGATTTCTTGGAAGTCAAAAAATATGAGAGTAAAAAAAAAAAACCTCAAGAGCATAGTCAAGTCAAGATCTTCCAAGAAGAAATCTAGAGAACAGAACTAAAAAATAAAGATATGAGAAACAAGAGAAATAAGAATAGGAAATTAGACCACTGGTTTAAGAGAAACAACACGTATATAACAGGAGCACCAGATGAAGCAATAGAGAAAACACAGTAAGAAATAAAGCAACAGAAGGAAAATTATCTGAGTTAATTACCAATGAATTTCCAGACACAAAGAGCCACAATGGGGGGGGGGGGGGGGGGGAGGGACCTATACCAAGGCATATCACTGAAATTTTAAAACACAGGTCATGTAGAGAAATCTAAAAACTTCCAAAAGGGGAGAAAAAAAAGATTTTACAACGGCACCTGGGTGGCTCAGTGGGTTAAAGCCTCTGCCTTTGGCTCAGGTCATGATCCCAGGGTCCTGGGATCGAGCCCCACATCAGGCTCTCTGCTCTGCGGGAAGCCTGCTTCCTCCTCTCTCTCTGCCTGCCTCTCTGCCTACTTGTGATCTCTGTATGTCAAATAAATAAATAAAATCTTAAAAAAAAAGATTTTACAGGGGACAGAGAATCCTATTAGCATCAAACTTTAACAGTAATACTGGAAGTTAGAAGAAAACAGAGCAATGCCTTTAAAATTCTGTATCCAATAATTCTGTATCCAAACTCCCAATTAAGGAGGAGAGTAAAAGAAAGGTGAAGGAAGATATTTTCAGAAATGCAAGGTCTTAAAAAAAAAAATCTCTCTCCCAAATGCCTTTTGTCAAACAACTATTAAGTTATAGCTTCAAAAATGAGGGACGAGACCAAGAAAGACTTGGAATTCTAGAATCAAGATCTAACATCAGGCAGAAATAAAAGGACTTCCTGAAATGAATGATAAGAGACCCCTAATCTGGGCATCAACTAGAAAGCAATCAGTATAAACTGGTAAAGGTTGGAAGTCCTTAAAAGAGGAATCTTCAAAATAGAAGTATATCTAGAAGTTTCCATGTATTGACAGGAAATTTAAAAAACTAGGGGAAGAATCTGGGGGAAAATGTAATAAATACACAGGAAACTAAGCAAAAACTCAACATTAACTCCAGAGAAAACAAAAGGTTGTACAATAAAATAATCATACTTATTACTAGGCTGTTGTACAACATTTACAGAATCATAATGATACAAATACTAAATACTTCAACTTCATTGGGGAAATGACAGACAAAAGTATGCATGAAAGAAGCGAGATTAATCCACAGGGAGCACTAAAAACTAATGCTGAAAACTGAAAAACTAAGAACTGTAGTATGTTACATAGATACTACATGGAAGTAAACACCAAAAGAAATAGCTAAAAAAAATTTGGCAGGAGGTACTCCTGGGGACTAGGAAATAGGAAAAAAACAGTGGGGAGAGAGAATAGGAGCACTACTATTTTCTGTAGTAAGCATCACAGAACTATTTACCTAATTCAAATTATGTAGGCACAGAATCTATTATTAAATTAAAAACTTAAGTAATAAATGTGCATATCTAATTCCCTACCAATTCAAATGGGGATCCATCCTACACAAACACGTTTGCACTAAGCCAAGACACTTAGTAAAATACTTATACTGCTATGAAAGGTGTAAGTCTGAATATATAGCCTAAATGCCCCCTCAAAAAAATATGATTAAGGACTTTATGATATAGTCACACTATAAAAGATACAAAACTGTCAGAGGCTACTATAAGTGTGATACAAATTACCAAATTTAAAAATTTAGGCAGGGAGGGGCAGGGGCAGTAACAACATTTTAACTTTTGCAAAAAAGTTACTAATTTATGTAAAAGTTCATTAGTGAGTGCTAACGTGCACATTTCTCCTGGGGTGATAAAAATTGTGGTAATGGTTGCACAACTCAGTGAGTATACTAAAAGCCAATGAATTATACATTTTTTAATGGGTGAATTTTATGGTACATGAATATCTCAATAAAGCTAACCAAAAAATGAACAAGGGATGGGGGCGCCTGGGTGGCTCAGTCAATTAAGCAACTGACTCTTGATCTCAGCCAGGTCATGATCTCAGGGTCATGAGATCAAGCCCCAGTAGGGCTGGGCAAGTCTGCTTTAAGATTCTGTCTCTCCCTCTCCCTCTGCCCCTCCCCACTCACTCTCTTTAAAAGAAAAAGAAAGAAAGAAAGAAAGAAAGAAAGAAAGAAAGAAAGAAAGAAAGAAAGAAAGAAAGAAAGAAAGAAAGAAAGAAAGAAAGAAAGAAAGAAAGAAAGAAAGAAAGAAAGAAAGAAAGAAAGGAAGGAAGGAGTGCCTGGGTGGTTCAGTTGGTTAAGTGTTTGACTTCAGCTCAGGTCATAATTCCAGGGTCCAGGATCAAGCCCCACGTGGCAGAGCTGGTGGGTGAGGGGGGCAGGGAGATCCCTGCTCAGCTGGGAGCCTGCTTCTCCCTCTCCCTCTGCCCTTCCCCACTCCACTTGTGAGCACTCTCTCTCTCTCAAATAAATAAAATTCTTGGAGGGGAAGAGGGGGAGGGAAGGGAGGAAGGAGGAAGGAGGAAGGAAGGGAATAGAAGGGGAAGAAAAGGGAGGGGAGAGGAAGAAAGAGAGGGAAGGCAAGGGAGAAGAAAGGGAGGGAAGGGAAGGAAGAAGAAAGCAAGAAATGAGGGACAAGTGATTTTCAACACAGGTGCAAAAACAACTCAGTGAAGGGAGTCTTTCAACAAATAGTGCTGTAACAATTAGAGAGTCAGAAGAGAAAATAATGAACTTCAATCTACACTTCATACCATATACAAATATTAACTCCTAGACCTAAATACAAACCTAATACTACATAACTTTTAGATAATCTCTGTGATGTTGGGTTACATGAAGCTTTTTTTTTTTTTTAAGATTTTATTTATTTGTCCTAGAGAGTGAGCACAGGCAGACAGAGTGATGGCAGAGGCAGAGGGAGAAGCAGGCTCCCCGCTGAGCAAGGAGCCCGATGTGGGACTCGATCCCAGGATGCTGGGATCATGACCTGAGCCAAAGGCAGCCGCTTAACCAACTGAGCCACCCAGGCATCCCTAGGTGAAGCTTTTTTAGATATGTCACCAAAAGGATAATCTATAAAAGAACAAATTATCAATTAGACTTCATAAAAATTAAAAACTACTGCTCTTTGAAAAACATGTGAAGAAAAGAAAAAGATAAGCCATGGATGTAAGAAAATATTTAAAAACTAATATATTCATCAAAGGACTTGTATCCAGAACATATAAAGAATTTGCAAAACTTAATAATAAAATAAACAAACCACTAAAAAAAGATGGGCAAAATATTTGAGCAGACACTTCACCAAATATATATAGATGGCAAATAAGCACATAAAAAGATGCTGAACTACATTATTCATTAGGGAAATTAAAATTAAAACCACAATGTCTAAAATAGAAAGACTGAACATACCATGTATTGGTGAAGATGTGTATCAACTTGACTCTCATACACTGCACACAGAAATGAATATGATACAATACTTTAGAAAACTGCTTGACAGTATCTCAAAAAATTAAACATACACCTAAAATATGACCCTGCCTCTCCACTCATAGTATTTACACAAGAGAAATGAAAGCACATATCCTTACAGAGACATGCACACAACTATATATATCCCCTGTATCTGCAATAGCACAAACTAAAAAACTCAAATGTTCAAGGACAAGTAAATCAATAAACAAATTTAGTACATCCATTCAATGGAATACTCCTCAGCTATAACAAAACTGAGTTTTTGCTACATGCTAAAACATGGTTGATACTCTAATTATAGTGAGTGAAAAAAGCCAAACCAAGGGGCACAAGGAAACTATTATCTTGACTGTGATGATGGTTTCACAAACTTGTATATATATCAAAACTTACAAAACGTACACTTTAAACACATGCAGCTTTTTTGTATCACCAGTTAAACCTCCATTAAACTTCTAAAAATGAAAATAAAAAATGTCATAAAAATATTCATGTTAGGTGCTAAATTATATATATTATCTTTTTAAAGATTTTTATTTATTTGTTTATTTGAGAGAGAAAAGAGCACAAGCAGGGGGGAGGAGCAGAGGGAAAAAGAGAAGCAGACTCCCCGCTAAGCAGGGAGCCTGCCTGATGCAAGGCCCGGATCCCAGGACCCTAGGGATCATGACCTGAGCCAAAGGCAGACCCCCCAACCGACTGAGCCACCCACCCAGGCACCCCGCTAAACTATATATTATAAAGCAAGACACTGATAATCACATGAAAAGCAAAATAAACCAAACCATAAGACAAACCTGCACACAGACAACACTGGATGAAAATTCACTAAAATATTAACGTAATATTTTTGGATGGCAGGTAACAGTTTTTGGGTTTTTTACTGAAGTATAATTGATGTATTAACATTATACAAGCTTCAGGTGTAATGACTCAGTATTTGTATATTTTGTGAAATCATCAGTCTAGTTAATGTCTAGTTAACATCCCTCACCATACATAATTTTCCTGCGATGAGAACTTTTAAGATCTACTCTCTTTACAACTCTCAAATATGTATGTAATACAGTATTACTATAGTCACCATGCTATACACTACATCCCTAGGAGTTATTTATTTTATAACTGGAAGTTTCTACATTTTGAATCCCTTTACCAATTTTCACCATCCCTTCACCCGCCCCTCTGGCGGCAACAAATCTGTTCTCTGTATCTATGACCTGTTTGTGTTGTTCTTTTTAGATTCGACATACAAGGAAAAGCGTAAGTTAATTATCTATCAGACTTATTTCACTTAAGATAACACTCTCAAGGTCCATCCATGTTGTTACAGGAAGCAAGATTTCCTTCTTTTAATGGCTGGAAAATACCCCATTGTATACAAGAAAAGGCAGTACTTTTTCCTTTCCTTCTCTAGATTTTCCAAAATATGCATAACGAGCCAGGATTAATACTCTAAACATGATGAAGGGGCACCTGGATGGCTTAGTCAGCTGAGCATCCAACTCTTGATATTTGGCTTAGGTCATGATCTAGGGGTCCCGGGATCAAGCCCCGTATAGGGCTCCTGCTGAGCATGGAGCCTGATGAGAATCTCTCCCTCCCTCTGTTTTGCTCCTTTCCTCTCAGACTTGCTGCTCAGTAAAATAAATAAATCTTTTAAAAAAATACTCTGATAATGAAAACCTTAAAAAAAATATTTTTCTTAAACTTGAAACTGAGGAGAACTCAGATACTTCATTGATGGCTGCAACCAAAGCCTCACCACTGATACAGCATAATTTAAAACCATCACCAACTTCTTGAGATAATAGGAAAAGGTTACTCAAGAATAATTTAATGAGGTTCTTAGCATTCAGAAGTAAAAAAAAAAAAACAAAACAAAACTGGAAACCTGAAAACTGAGTTATCCAGTAATGGCAGTTGCTAGCCAAATATGGCTATTGAATATTTCACTGAAATGTTGCTGGTATGAATTCAGTTAAGTGTAAAATATGCACTGGATTTTGAAGATGTAAACAGAAAAAAGGAATACAAAACATCTTTATAATTTTTATACTAATCACATGTTGAAATGATATTTAGAGATTATGAGCTATATAAAATGTTTAATTTCACCTTTTTTTTTTGTTTTGTTTTTTTAAGATTTATTTATCTGAGGGGGCACCTGGGTAGCTCAGTGGGTTAAAGCCTCTGCCTTCGGCTCACAGGTCATGATCCCAGGGTCCTGGGATCGAGCCCCGCGCATCAGGCTCTCTACTGAGAGGGGAGCCTGCTTCCCCCCCTCTCTCTGTCTGCCTCTCTGCCTACCTGTGATCTTTATCTGATAAATAAATAAAATCTTTGAAAAAAAGATCTACTGGGACGCCTGGGTGGCTCAGTTGGTTGGACGACTGCCTTTGGCTCAGGTCATGATCCCGGAGTTCCTGGATCGAGTCCCGCATCGGGCTCCCAGCTCCATGGGGAGTCTGCTTCTCCCTCTGACCTTCTCCTCGCTCATGCTCTCTCTCACTGTCTCTCTCAAATAAATAAATAAAATCTTAAAAAAAAAAAAAAAAGATCTACTTATTTGACAGAGGGATAGAGAGCACAGGTAGGAAAATTGACAGGCAGAGGGAGAGGGAGAAGCAGACTCCCCACTGAGCAGGGAGCCTAATATGAGGCTTGATCCCAGGACCCTGGGATTATGACCTGAGCCAAAGGCAGCCACATAACCCCTCACCTGCTTGTTTTTTTTTTTTTTAATGGGAAAATCTACAGAAAATGTAAACTACATCTGTAGTACATATTATATTTCTACTTAGGACAGTGCTGATGTAAAAAAAAAATTTTTGGAAGATTTTATTTATTTATCAGAGAGAGTAGGCACAAGTAGGTGGAGTGGCAGGCAGAGGGAGAAGCAGGCTCCCTGCTGAGCAAAGAGCCCAATGTGGGACTCAATCCCAGGACCCTGGGATCATGACCCGAGCTAAAGGCAGACGCTTAACCGACTGAGCCACTCAGGCATCCCAAGACATTAATTTTTAAAACTATTTAACTTGCCATGGATAAATATAGTTGAGATAAAGTCTCTCACTACTATTTTATTTCCATCATGTTTTCCTTGGGTTTAGATTTCTAAATTCTAATTAATGCAATAGACTTAGAAACTCCAAAGTGATATATTAAATTATACATAACTAAGACCTATTGGAGGTTCCCTTATTTTACAAACATTATTCCACCAAATAGTTCCCTTGGCTTTCTCATCTGTAAGAGGGATGACAACATACTATGTATGGGCTACTTACTGAGAGAACTGAATGAAAAGAGGTACTACAGAAGAACTAACTGGCATTGTTCTGGACTTACTAGATTAAATAGTCAGCTATGTAAGTACTTCTACAGTATTTTTTCTCAGAATTCAGGATTTGAATTCAAGTTTCAATGACATGATAATTAGGTCATGAATTTGCTGGGTCCCTTCAGGTCAAAAAACTCAGAAGTTAAGTTTCCAAAGTCAAGTCTATGTTAATGACTTACAATTGTATAAATTTTCACACTATATTGTGAATGTAGTATATTTTTTGGTTATATTACTTAAAATGATCCAGTCAAGTACACAAAATGATCACTTTCAAATAAGGAAAAGGCTCTGAATTTAAGGGAGCGGAATAGTCCAGAGTCATACAAATATTAAGTAATATTCCTAGAAGACTTTATTTTAATCCTTAGGTTAGAAAAAGTAAGCTACAAATCCTGTAAGAGGGTAGGGGAAAGAGATTAAGGAATCTCACAGAGCTAGGAGTTCAGCAAATTTAAGGTAAAAAAAAATGTATTTTGATAATTAAAACACAAAAGCAAAAAACTCACTTAGAATAACAGCACAAGTATGCCTGAAAATTAAATGTGTTCTCCACAAAATATCTTCCAAAAACTCAAATCCAAAAAGGTGTTGAAGATTTTTAGTACCACTGGTTTGTGTTATAGCCAATGCTAGTACTGTGCCTATTGATAAGGAACTAAATAAGAAATGAAATAAAACAGCTCATTAAATTATCTGGATTGAAGAAAAGCAACTTTGGAATTTTACAGTGCCTAACTTCAGCTGTTACCCCAAATCATCATCAGTGTTCCTTCTTAGGAAAGAACAAGTATGTTCAAAGTTTGTGTTATGACTAACAAACAAAGCAGGAGCTAAAATTCATATAGCCACTATATCTTCATTTTGTGGCAAGTACTTAACAACAATTTATTGCTTTATTTAACTTAAATAAGATTTGGCTTCAAGTTTATACTCTATTAAATAAAGAATTTTTCAAGGAGTGGTTATAGGGGCACCTGGGTGGCTCAGTCAGTTAAGCATCTGCCTTAGGATCAGATCTTGATCCCAGGGTCCTGGGATGGAGCTCCACATGGGCTCCCTGCAGAGGGAGCCCTTCTTCCTTCTCCCTTTCCTTCTGCCTCCTCTCCCTCCCTCTCACTGCCATACTCCCTGCTTGTGCTCTCTGCCAAATAAATAAATAAATAAACAAACAAAATCTTTAAACAAACAACAACAACAAGAGTAGATTATAAAGAGCTACCCCCCCCCAGCTCTTCCTTTGCTTTTGGGGCACCTGGGTGGCTAAGCTGGTTAAAGGGTTGACTCTTGATTTCAGCTCAGGTCATGATGTGGGGGGCGGGGTGGTCTGGGATAGAGCCCCAGGAGAAGTCCGCTTGGAATTCTCTCTCCCTCTGCCTCTCCCCTACTCTCACTCACACTAAAATAAATAAATAAAATCTTTTAAGGGGGGGGGCTCCCTCTCCTTAATGAAATAAAACAGAAAACATAATTCATCACTGGTAAGTATTTGGTGAAACTTGTCTTTTTATCTGTGAATGTGCTCAATCATAATGGAAAATGTATTTTTTTAAATGATTTTATTTATTTATTTGACAGAGATCACAAGCAGGCAGAGAGGAAGGCAGAGAGAGAGAGAGGAGGAAGCAGGCTCCCTGCTGAGCAGAAAGCCAGATGTGGAGCTCCATCCCAGGACAGAGCCTTTAACCCCCTGAGCCACCCAGGCGCCCCATAAAATGTATTTCTACAATGGGTCTCAGTCAAAAAGGTTTGAAAGACACTGCATAGCCTGCATATAGCAAATCTACAACATGTTTACTAATTGGAGGACTGTTGGGAGAAATAAACTAAGACTCAAACTAAGAATCTTCCCTTTTGATTGTTCAAGAGGACGTGAGGCACATTTAAGGCAATTGCTTAAAGCTAAAAGGATCCTCAGCAATTCTACCACTAAATTCACTAATAAGACAACATATCTATCCAAGGTCATACTTGTATATAGTAGTTAGCATTAAAATCAAGTCACCCATCCTAATTTTCAATGCACTAAACTAGGCTGCAAAAAGTCACTTTTTTAAAAAAAAGTTATCAGCATTTAAATGCTAATTCTGAATTTCCTATTTTGGTTTCTAATAACCAAAAGAAACTGCAGCTTAACACATGCAACTATTTCCTCAAATACTATTCTAACAGATTAATGACCTCACCAGCTCTCCCATTAAAAGCTTTTTTCCAGCTAGTTATTTGGTACTTAGCTTTTTATGGCACTTTTCTTTTCCCATTATGTTCAGCAGTGCATGCAATACACTAGTTAGGAATGCAACACACTGCTTTTGAAAATGCATGACCAGGACCATAACATAACTGAAATTTTCCTAAATTTCTATATTCTGTTCAAATTTTAGAAGCAAAGTACTACTCTAACTAAATCAGACCAAACTTTTTTGTGATCTGTATACCTCACTCTATATAAAACATTATAAATATTTTAAGAGATTTCATTTAGAGTGAGAACCATATGCAAAATATTTCATTTCCATCTCCTGACAAATAAATCTTCACCAACAACTAAGTCAATAAGAGAAGAAACATGTAAGGACTGAAGTCTAAACATAAGTGATATCTCTACAAAGAACTAAAAAGATTAAACATTGAAAACAGGAAGCAGATCATCAACACTTCATACTATGAGCAAAGATTTATTTCTACATCCTCTCTCCCAATATCCATAACTCATAACACTTCAAAGAATGCCCCGCAATTCCTCAAGTTACTTCTATAAAGAAAAATCATTGTTTACACTTAATTCTGTTAATGATTACCAACAAAATGCAGATTTTAAAAATTGCTAAATATTGGGACTAGCAGAGCTATAAAGTTATTTCATCTGACTTCTGAGCCTTATAGAAGTACACAGAAATTGCAAACAAATACGGGGGGTGGGGAAACTGACTGATGCAGTGTCCTTCACACCCAAAGAGAAATGCCCTATTTTTTATTTTTTTAAACCTGCACATGTACTAGAGACATTTAAGAATCCAATATTTTTAATCTACAGTCCAGCCAATTCACAAGACTGAATGTGAATTCTTCTCTTAAAAGATTAAGGGAGGGACTCCTGGGTGGCTCAGTTGGTTAAGCACTGCCTTCAGCTCTGGTCAGGATCCCAGGGTCCTGGGATGGAGTCCTATATGAGACTCCCTGCTCAGTCAGGAGTCTGCTTCTCTCTCTGCCTGATGCTCCCCCTGCTTTGTGCTCTCTGACAAATTAATTAATTAATCAAAAAAAGAAGATTAAGGGAAGAGGAATTTATAAATACGTGTATATCTGTATATGCTTAAATCAAGCTGACCGCAACATAACAGAGATTGTTTCCCCAACAGGGAATTCTAACTCTGAAAGCAAGTACCAATCACATGCCAAATATAAGAGCTGTCAAAGTTCATTCACTCATTTTTCTAAAATAAAATGAAAATAGACAAAGCCCTAAAATCGCGATGCAGTGTGGACCAGGGCTATGCGGGCAGGGCGCTGGAGCCAATCAGCGCCCAGCCAGGGGTACAGAGTGTAGGCAAGACCAGGTAGATGGCGGAGCTCAGGGTGTGTGTGGTAGAGGGTGGGGGGCAAAATAAATTTTAAAAGATCATACTCACAATGAAAAATCTAGATGTTAAATACTATTAGACAATAGTCCTGTTCTAGTTTCCCACAGATCAACTGTTTAAACAAAATTTAACCTTCATTTATAAAGCAATGATATGAAATCACTTAGGTTGGAATGTAATTCCTCTTAGATGAAAATATAATTTAAATCATTAGGAAACCAGGAGCCAGCTACTACTTACAGAATTCTAGCTAGGGCACTAAATAAATGAAATCTGAAGTCTTTCTAAATCAAGTAACAAGGTATCCATCACCAAAACTTCTAAAATATGTTTGAGTCATATTTACCTATCGCTACAATTCAAAATTAAATACTACTAAAAGGTCAAGTTTAATAATACAATCCTGCTATATATCTCAAGAAGACACAAAGACAGACCAAAAATAGTGTAAATTTTTGGAAGCCAAACATTCTAAAATTTCCTGAATCTGTAGTTAATTGTTTTTAAAATAGATACATTTAATATTAACATTTGTTTCCTTGAGTAACTACAAGGAACTTTCATACTAAATATTTACCATTTATCATTTCAAAAGAAATACCATACTTATAAGCAAGTTTTGCTTTCACTGTTTCTCTTCAAATGCTTCCTAGCTCAGACTAATGAGAAATTATATAGCTGGTAATAGTTCTATGGTAGACCTTATCTAGCTGTATCTCAAAATTCTAACAGATTACCTTTGGCTCAGTAACAGGAGCATCTCTGCCTCCATGATAAAGATTTGTCTTTTACAAAGAAACCAATCTAACTCTTTAGCTATTTAAAAACTGCAAATGAGGGGTGCCTGGGTGGCTCAATAGGTTAAGCATTTGCCTTCAGCTCAAGTCATGGTCCTGTGGTCCTGGGGTCCTGGGATGAGCTCCGCATCAGGCTTTCTGTTGGAAGTGGTCTGCTTCTTCCTGTCCCTCTACCCCTCCCCCCTCTTCCTGCTGTCTGTCTTTCTCGCTCGCTCATGCAATCTCTCAAATATTTAAATAAAATCTTGAAAAAATAATAAAAAATAAAAACTGCAAATGAAAAACCATCGATGCTGACTGATTTTTATACACTGAGAATAACTAAAAGTCAAACTGTAATCGTCAGGCAGGATAATCAGTCTCATAAAAGTCACACTGTACATCATAGAATGAGTTTAATATACGTACATAATTTTCAATAAATCACAGAACAGTGGTAAGAAAAGATCATCTCTCCAATCTTTTGTCTTCAACACTTCTGAATAGGCACCCAATTCTGGGAGGCATTTGTAAACATTCTAATCAACAATTATGACTCTAACATGGGTTTATTGGTTAATTTCCCAGTTCATATTCTTACCTAGATCCCTATTTTATTTTACTGCCTCTTGGAAATCATTGGAATACCATACAATTTCTTTCTCAAAGCACTAGACCAGTTACAAATGCCATACACAGGAGGAACACATTGAGATCCAATTTTAATTTCATATACTTCAAACACCAGATAAAAAATGGAAAAATTGGGTGCCTGGGTGGCTCAGTGGATTAAGCCTCTGCCTTCAGCTCAGGTCATGATCTCAGGTCCTGGGATGGAGTACCACATCGGGTCCTCCGCTCAGCGGGGAGCCTGCTTCCCTCTCTTTCTCTCTCTCTCTCTGCCTGCCTCTCTACCTACTTGCGATCTCTTTCAAAGAAATAAATAAAATCTTAAAAAAAAACATGAAAAATTATCAATTTGGTCTTTAGATCATGCAAACAACTGGAACTATTCCTATTAGTGTGCACTACAAGATAATTACAAAGTCTGAAGAGAAGCATGCTAGCTTTTAAAACACAAATGAAAAGGAAACAAAGAAGAAAGATCCATGCTCAACTTCCATTTCTACCACGTGCTACTTGTGATCTTGGCAAATTATTTAACTTCTATAGCCTCTTCACCTATAAAATGATTGAGTTTCTACAAGAATTAAATGAGAATATATGTAAAACACAGGTCCTGCCCCATAAATAGTTCCAAATCCCCACCCCTTTCCCAAGTTCTTTAAAAACAAATGCATATACACTTCAAATTTCTCATAAAACCTCCTATTAGACTCTAGAAGCAAGTGGTAATAAAAACAGAATTTGTCACTAGGATGCCTAGCTGGCTCAGTTGGAAGCTCATGATCCTCTTGATCTGAATTGTGAGTTTGAGCCCCTCGCTGGATGTAGAGATTACGGAAATAAATAAACTTAAAAAAAAAAAATCCAATTACCATTAAAAAAAAAAATCCACAATCTGTCACAATAAGACAGAAATTTAATGACAACTAAATTAAAAACTATTCTGTCACCAGAAATCATCTTGCTCAATGTGCCATTTACCTCATCACAGTAATCTGTTAATTTACTCTCTAAATACTAATAAAAAACATAGAAATGAGAGAATAACCATAATGTAACTGTAAAATTTTAAACACTGATGAGTTGGGAAAAATAAAAGGAAAAATAAAACATTAAAATAATCTACTTCTGTGTTAAATTAAAATTTGGACATAATACTCTAGCATAAATACACTCAAAAAGACAAACCAATTTTTTAATACTGAGATCAGGAGATGAGAAATTGGGAATTCATTTATTAACTTTAGAGTGAAGACTCACTGTAATTAAATGTATGAAGAAAATAGAATCAATCACAATACAAAAGAACTGGAAGATATGCAACAGACCGATAAATTATTGCAAAAGATACATCTGGATAAAGGACTATTATCCAAAATATATAAAGAACTCTTAAAGCTCAACAGTAAGTCACCAGGAAAAGTGCAAATTAAAATATCAATGAGATACTACCACACACTGATTAGAATGACCCAAATCTGGATCACCAATAGTACCAAATGCTGGCCAGCATGTGGAGCAACAGGAACTTTCATTCATTGCTAGCAGAAATGCAAAATGATATAGCCACTTTGGAAAACTTCAGCAGTTTCTTCCAAAACTAAATGTAATCCTACCATCCAGGCCAGCATCATGCTCCTTGGCATTGACCCAAAGAAGCTGAAAACTTAAGTCCACACAAAAACCTGCAACACATATGTTTATAACAGTTGTATCCATAACTGCCAAAACTTGGAAGCAACTGAGATGTCCCTTAGGAGATGAATGGATAAACTGGTATACACACGCAATGAAATATTATCCAGCATTAAAAAGAAATGAGCTATCAAGTCATGAGAAGGTTCCATGGAATAACCATAAATGCAGATTGCTAAGCAGAAGCAGCCCATCTGAAAACACTATGTGTATTGTATGATCCCATGTATGTGACATTCAGGAAAAGACAAAACTATGGAGACAGTAAAATGATTTATAGTTGCTAAGAGTGAGGGTGAGAAAAAGATGAATAGGGACAGCACCAAGTATTTTATTGAGGAGTGAAAATACTCTAAATGATAAAAGAATGGATGTATGTAATTATACATTTGTCCAAACCCACAGAATGTTTAACATCCTAAGAAAAAAAGCCCTAAGGAAAAACCATGGATGTTGGGTGGTTATGATGTCTCAGTGTAGGTTCATCCTTGGTTAAAAAAAGAAAAAGATACCACTCTGGTCAGTGATGTTGATATGGGGGAAAATTATCAATGTGTAGGGGCAGAGAGGTGTATGGAAAAATCTCCGTACCCCTCTCTCAATTTTATTATAAGTCTAAAGCTGCTCTAAAAAATTAATTCTAATGAAGGAAAAAAGAGAATATCACATTACTGACACTCAATTCCCAGCACTGAAAAAGATTTTCCAAAAATATAACAAAGGATTAATAATTTTGCTTTTAAGAATTTAGGAAATTGATTATAGTAAGGCATGAGAAAGTAGGCAAAATATCAAAAGACAAAAGAACATATAATTTATCATTAAGTATATGGGCAAAGTTCTTAAGAAATAAAATATAAAGCAATGAGAAATTTTTAAGATAACAGTATTGATAAATAAAGTAGCTCTTACTTGGGGCACTGAAATATACATGAGCATCTCTCTTGGAAACAATCTGATTGTAGAAAATATTTAAATGTTCATAGCCTTAGAAACCAATAATTACATTCTGAAATTTAATCCTAAAAAAAACAACAACAGGTCTAAATAGTGAAATCTGAGGTATTAATTTGGGTTTTGCTCACAAGGCAATAGGCAGATTCCTTTCCTCCACTCCAAAGCCACTGTCTCAAGATCTTTTGTGTTATTTTAGAACCAGCAGTTAGAAGACAAGCCCTTCATCTGGATTGTTTGAGAAACCCCAGGCCCAAAAAGAGAAGTTCTGCTGGAGTACTAGAGGGGCAAGGGGTAGAAAGAATGAAGAGATGAAGAGGTAGAAATTGGGGGAAAACGAGGGACTTAAAGGATTCAGATCAATACCCCTGTCCCCAATCCCACTGGGAGTGGCATGTGGAAGAAGAGGATGGGGATGCAGTGGGGATAAGAGAGCGACAATGATGGTAAAATTTGTTTCGGAAAATTTGGTGAAAGATCCTACTACTCAAGGTTCTCTGTAAGCTGGCCTTCAAAAGAACCTTCCAGGCTTATATAAGCAGCATGTCACTGATAAGCAGTGTAGATGTAAGACTAGAAAGCCCTTTCCTGATAGTGTTCTAGAATATATGAAACTATCCAAAGCCTGGGGGAAGAAGGAGTTATACAGGGGAATAATGACCAATGAAATCAGGTGAAGTCACAACACATGTTAAATTTTAGTAAAAATGGGAATATACTTCACAGTTACAACCTTAGCAGGTAAGACTCATGCCTACTGTATGTGTATAAGAAAAAAGATAATATCAACAATGGGGGTAAATCATGGTGTTTCTGCATAAGGAAACTCTGTTAAACGCCCTGTCAAAAATGTTTATACTGATTCTTATGCTCCAATGAATTATAAAATTATCATGAAATAAAATTATACATACACATACACTTATGATCCCAGCAGAACATAAGTTCTGTGAAGGGCAGGGTTTTCCTCTATTTGCCAACTAAGATATTACCTGCACATAGGAGGAATTTAATAAATAGTTATTGAATAAATATAAAACCCATCTAGGGGAAAGAGAAAAGGAAAATATTCCAAACTGATATACTGGCATTGTCTTTTAGTGACAGAACTTTAGTGGGGTTATTTTGGTTTCCATTTTTCCCTGTCTTCTAAGATGTCTCTGACTATATATTACTTCCATAAAGGAAAAAAAAAAAAAACAATTGGGAAGTAATTCCCTTTAAATGCATTAAAATTTCCTATATTTTCAGGGTGCTGGGTGGCTCAGTGGGGTAAACCTCTGCCTTCGGCTCAGATCATGATCTCAGGGTCCTGGGATCGAGCCCAGCATCGGGCTCTCTGCTCAGCGGGGAGCCTGCTTCCCCGCCCCGGCTGCCTCTCTGTCCACCCCCCAAAATCCTATATTTTCAAGACATCTTTGGTAACCTCTAGAATAGATAACTTAAAATTTAAATAAAGGAAGAAGGGCAGGAAGTAGAAAAAGCACACTAAAGCTGTTTCTCCTATAGTTTAGTCAATATACAAGACTAAACTTCCTCAAAGAACTTTCAAAGTACTAACACTTGGCTCTTCAAAACTGTACCAGTAGAATAACACTGTTCTAAAAACAAACTACTGATTTAAAATATTCTGACCATGCCCAAAATTATGAGGTAGTGAATGAACTTTCAGCAAATCTCTGAACAAAGGCTGACAGTGAAAAAATTAATCAGCTTTGCAATATACTTAAACTTCTTAAGTATATTACTTAAATTTTATATTCTAAATATATTTACAATTAATATATTATTAATATTCATTTATATTAATTAATTTAATATTTATACTAATAATTATAATCATATGATTATATTTATATATTTATATAATATATAAATATTATAAATATATAGTATTTACTATTGTATTTAATATTATATAATATTATATAATCTATTATATAATATAATTTATATTATATCAGTAATTTATATATTATAATATTTATATATTTATTATATAACATATAATATTATAATATATTATATTTATATATAAATATTAGTTATATTAATATTAATAACTATAAATTATAATTATAAAATTATATTATATAAAAATTATTATATGTATTATATAATTTAATATTTATATAAGTATTATAAATATATAATTTATATAATTATAATTTATAATTAATTATTAATATAATTAATAATTTATGATTTATATTTTAATTTTTATATTTTTATTTTATATCACTTAAATTACTTTGTTTTTTACTATTTAAGTAATAACTATATTACTTAAATACTTAAATATACTTTAAACTTCTATTCAGAGTGATCAAATGCATCAATGACCAATATCCTAGATGTAGTTGTAACTAAATGTTAGCATTTGTGGGCCAAATATTCTAATTGATTTTCTCTTGAGAATTAAAAAGAAATACACAGTCAAGTAGGAATTCAAGTGTTATTACTCTTAATTTAAGATCAGAATGTTAGTTCTGAAACTGGTATCACAACTGCATGTGCAGTAGTAGTACTAAGTCTCAAAAACAATTATGACAGTGTACAAATAATACATATTTTTATCTAAAATTTCTAGTTTTTAACATAAGAAATGTATTTTTCTGTGAGGAAAATCGGGCAAATTATGCCACTATACACAACAATCACAACTATAGGAACACACACCCCAATTAGGAAAACAGTATACAAACAATACTGTTTTTTTGTTTATTTTTTAAGATTTTATTTATTTATTTGACACAGAGAGAGAGAGAGAGCAAGAGAGGGAATACAAGCAGAGGGAGTGGGAGAGGGAGAAGAGACCTCCTGCTCAGCAGGGAGGTAGATGAGGGGTTCAATCCAAGGACTCTGGGATCGTGACCTGAGCTGCAGGCAGACGCTTAACCAAATGAGCCACCCAGGTGCCCCCAGACAGTATTTGTTGTTCTGACATAAACACTTAAGTTTTTAAAAGGGAAATGGTTTTGCTATTCAGTAAAACAGGCAAACTACCACCATACAGTGTGATCACACTATAAAAACAAAAATCAAACATGTAGAAATTAGACTGTTCAAAATGGTAACAAGGCTTATCTCTGGATGAAGAGATTCACTGGTCATTTTTATTTCATTTTTCCTCTAATTTCCTAATTTTTATAACAAGAATATATTACTTCTATAAGTGTTTTTCTTAAAAAATATTTTTTGTGCATAATTTAAGGATGGTCACAAAACCCAAGCTAGAAATAAGTGAAGTTATAACTTTGATAATAGGAGTCAAAATCAATTTTAGTATATGTGCTGCCGAAGCGAGCACAGGAGTCAAAATCAAATCAACATTTTCTAACTAATGACTATCAAAAGAACCTTATATAAAGGAAAGTAGGCTTCTGTGGTTATTAAATTACCATCTAGATTTTGAAAAGCATTACCTTGGCATCTCAGATATTTTGTAATTTTATTAAAATAAAGCACTTAAGAGATATTTTCCTTAATCTTTTCACCCTTACTTATTGTACAGGAAGAACTAGCCATGAATGAACTATTTTGGAAAAAGTTAACACAAATAATTGAACTACAAATACTGCCTTTATAAGCAAAAGATATAAAAAAATCAACTCAACTTGTTCCTCAATATCATTAAAATATGAATATGGGCACTAAATTGGTTAACAAGTTTAAAGAAACACAATGGCCAGAAATAATTAAAGAATATAAAGCACCAAGTTTATACGTTTAGTATATATCCAAACATGTATTAGCAGTTTATGTGAAATAAACAAGAGTATTTACCAAATATTTCAAGATATTTGCAATAAAAACTGACTTCTAATATTTTTAGCAACAACTAAAATACCCAAAGAACAAGACCATAAGAAATATCATTTCTAATACAGCTATGCTGGTTAAGTAACAAAATACAAGATAAAATTTTAAAGGACTAAATGTCAATTTTCATAAAATAGTCAGATATTAAAAGCACCACAAACCAAACAGAAAAGACTTCAAAAACCCAAATTTCTTTGTTCAGCAATAGCAAAAGAATTATGGTTTGTAAAGGGTACTAATAAAAGAAACCACAGAAAGGAAGGGCCTAACATTTTTTAAAGGAAGTAGTATACTTAATTTACTGTAGCATCAGCTCTTTTACAGCATTTTATTTTAACAGACTAGTCTAGGTCAGAGATGGCCCGATAAACAATGTGAACTATACATGCAATGTTAAATTTTCAAGTAGTCACATTTTAAAAAGTAAAAAGAATCAGCTGAAATTAATAATATATTTACCCAATATATCCAAATATGATCATTTCATGTAATCAATTTTTTAAATATTCCTCTTCAAAATTCAGTGTGTAATTTACACACGCACACCTCAATTTGGATGCTAAATATTCTGAAAGTTTTATTTACTTATTTGAGAGAGAGCAAGAGTATGCACACAAGCATGGGCAGATGGGGGGAGGGAGAGAGGGAGAGAAGAGAATCCCAAGCAGACTCCCTGCTGAGTGTGGAGCCTGACCTGGGGCTCAATCCCTCCACCCATGAGTTCATGACCATAACTAAAGTCACCAGTCAGACCCTTAATGGACTGAGGCCTCTGGATGCTAAATTTTTATCAGAAAAACCACAGAAAACATATACTGAATTTAATACTAAGACTCACAGAATTTATCTGCATTTATTAGGAATGATTTTGAATGTGAATGAGGTGATTACTGCAAACTTCTCCTATGATTTCAAAGTAAAATCAGGTCAGTTTATATCACTTGTTTTCCTTTAAGGCTAAAAAGTGCATATCATATCCCCAAAGCAATAGCAGAAAGAATGTCAAAGTAAAAACAGTAAATTAATTTTAAAAAAGAGTACCACTGCCAGAGAGGAAGATATTAAAGCAAAGGATGGCAGCTCTGCTGCAGTGAGAAGGGTCCCAAAGAGGACTTCAGCCCAGTTGAGCTAAGAGATTATATGCATATTCATATTTTTACTCTCAATACTTCTGACACCTACTGCATGGTATTTCTCACACCAGCAACAAATTTTTCAATTCTCTGGAAGTCATTCCTGACACTAACTACCTGAAGTTAGTGCAAAGCATACAGATTAAGGGCTCAGTCCCACAGAAGTGCCCCCACTTCAGATAGCTCCAAGTCCCAGGATAGCTGCCACCTATACTTCTGACCAACATGCTATATAGATCAGGAGTTCCCACGACCCCCTCCTCACATTTGATAATTTGCTTGAATGGCTCAAAGAACTCAAACAGTTTACTTACCAGTTAATGCTAAAGGATACAATCTAAAGTCAGCCAGATGGCAGATACCTAGGGCAAAATATCACTCTGGAAATTCCAAGAAGTTTACAAGTTCTGTATCAGGAGCCAGGGGCAAAGATCAAATATATATTTCTTATTATGCCACTTCCATATAAACAGGAGCTCTGCAAATTCATCCATATATTTAGCAAGATGAGAACCGAGTTTCTCACTACTGGAGAAGGGAAGCATACATGTAGGAAAAGGGGAAAGCTATAATGAACTCTATGTTGAACTGGAATTGGATCTATCAATGTGAACTTGATATACACACATATTAAATGTGTATATACACATTTATATATACACATATAAGAAAAAGACCACAAACACTCATGCATACATATAAATACTTCCTAACTCTTCACTAAAAAAATCTCGAAACAGTGATGTCCCAGTAGCCATGAGTACACACTGCTTTCTGAATCCTATTCTACACTATAAGGAACCTGCTTCCTTTGGAGAAATGGCTGGTCTGGGGCCAAGCTGGGGAAAGAACATCTTGTGCAAAAAATAAAAACATCATCAAAAAACGATAGGGGCATGTTAATAAAAAGGACACAGAAGGCAGCTTCTGGCCCAATCTGGGACAACTGTTAAATATTTCGTAGTAAAAAGGTTTTTTAAGGTATTAGTGTATCTTATCACATAAAGACAAGAGGAAAAAACTTCTGTTGTGTAATAGTTAGCTAAGTACTAGTTGTTAAAGAAGTCATCTTGTGACAAAGGTTAAGGATTAAATAAGATACTCAAGCAGATACACAGTAAGACCTGGGAAAGCCTGTAATAGTGGCATTTATGGCAAATAGGGAAGTTTCACTTCTGTCCTTATGAGAGGGATAGAAAATGGTCAGGATTCTCCCCAGCAGAATATCACTATGCCCCACCCCTCCACTTATGCTGGAGGCGGGGAGTATCTCTAGAGATAAAGAAGCTGGTACTAATGTAACACAGACAATTTGTCCAACTAAAGTAGTATCTAAACTAGCACCTCCATATAACAGGGTGCCTGGTCAAACAGAACAAATATTTAAGTTGAGAGCCTACCATTTAAAAATTGCTGGTGGCTTTTTTTTTGTCTAGGCAGAAAAGAGGAATGCACCTGAGCGTCACCTTCTTTGTTCTAGGAAGAACCACTTGAGTGGCCCTTCTCAGTAATATAATTTAAGCAAATAGATCATCTTTTGCCTTAGAGAAGGTCCATACCAGGCTCTATTTTTGACTTGATAAAAGCATCCCTACCAATAATATTAAATGGTACTGAGCTAAGAGAAAGTGCATAGAAATATGCAAAAAAGGGAGGGGGCTTTCTTAGGCAAGTGTGCAGACTCCAAGGCCTTTCCTTTTAAGTTTACTGTTATTAGAAACTGATAGACTTAAGTGGTCCTAAAGGAGTCCACTAGCTGGGAAGTTTCCCCCATCCTCAACATCTACAATAATGCAACTTACCTTGAAGGAAGACAACGAAAGCCTAAACCTATGCCTAGGACGAAAGAAGGAAGCTGAAAACCCCTACAGACCCAGTTACTCTAAACAAAACAAGAACATTTCAATCTGCCACACTCGAGGTGAGATCTTATGTGCCAAAGTATGTATTACCCCTGGTATAAAAGGGTAAGGAACTGTCTGACTTCAAAGAACCATTTTAGTCTAAAGAACATCTAGGAGTTCAGGCCTATGGGATGATATGCTTATTAGTCTGTCCTGGTGGATACACAAGCCAATAATATCAACTGATATACTTTAAGTATTTTTGCCAAATTAATACAAAGTTTTGATATTTCAAGAAGAAAATCTCACTTATCTGGAAATCTTACTAGAGGTGAGATAACTTCTTATTCCCATAACAATGCTGAATAAATGAAACTTTCCAGGGGATTTCAAAACATAATTATGTAATTTAAATGAGACTTCTACTTGGAGCTCATACAGACAAGAGAGCCAAATCCTTCTCAATAGCATATGTAATGTGTCAAAGTACACAGTGGGGGGGGGGGGGGGGGGAGATAAGATTTTTTTTTTTAAATTCAAGAAAAAAAGTCAATTCCTACCATCAGCATTAAGAACTAAACTAACGGGGCGCCTGGGTGGCTCAGTGGATTAAGCCGCTGCCTTCGGCTCGGGTCATGATCTCAGGGTCCTGGGATCGAGCCCCGCATCGGGCTCTCTGCTCTGCAGGGAGCCTGCTTCCCTCTCTCTCTCTGCCTGCTTCTCTGCCTACTTGTGATCTCTCTCTCTGTCAAATAAAATAAATAAAATCTTTAAAAAAAAAAAAAAAAAAAAAAAGAACTAAACTAACAAACTATAACTTCAATCTAAAAGTAAATAAAACTATGTCCTATGGAAATTATACAATAACAATTAACGTGCTGATCTATTCATTAAGTACTCCAATATCCTTAATTCTCCTCCCTGGTTGAGTAAAAATATCGCAATGGTGCCTAACAATTTTAGGAATTTAATTTTTACTAACAATGTAATACTAGAAAATGAACAACTTTATACATAGAAGTTTCTAAAGACCATTGACAACACTAATTACTAACACTACAGCCATTCAATTTATCTGTTAGATGGAAATTTGATACTCACAGGTCACAGAAATACTGCTTTACCTTAAATACTTAAGTCTGTGATAACCAATGCATGTAAATAGCATCTAAAAAACTCTGAACACTGGGGCACCTGGGTGGCTCAGTCCCTAAGTGTCTGCCTTTAGCTCAGGTTGTGATCCCAGGGTCCTGAGATCGAGCCCCACATGGGACTCCCTGCTCATCTCTCTCCCACTCCCCCTGCTTATGTCCCCTCTCTCACTGTGTCTCTCTGTCAAATAAATAAATAAAATCTTAAAATAAAAATAAAATAAAGGAAATAAAAAACTCTGAAAGCACCAAGAAGTTAATTAAAAAGACTCTGCCAGGGGCGCCTGGGTGGCTAGCCCCGCATCAGGCTCTCTGCTCAGCAGGGAGCCTGCTTCCTCCTCTCTCTGCCTGCCTCTCTGCCTACTTGTGATCTCTATCTGTCAAATAAATAAATAAAATCTTAGAAAAAAAAAAAAGACTCTGCCATCTCCCTCCTTATAGAATCTACATATAAATACTGGCTAAAAGAACATCTTTCTTTTTTTAAAAGAACATTTAAATAGAGATTTTTTTTCATAAAGTGAAATATAAAGGTGTAAGATGCTCAATGATGAATTATAATTAGTAAATAAAGCAAAAGGACTTAGAATTCCACAAAAATTCAAATTCTTCTTCCTGGTTTAACTGAAGTATTCTGCAGTGGAAAGAAGATATGCCATGATCTTTGGTTATTAAACCTAAGTTAGTTTCTTCAAATATAAAATTAAGAAAATACATGCCTTGTACTGTGCCTATTACAAAAAGAAGCTCTCATTAGATAGTATTAGTTACTATTAATACCTTTCCAGATTAATTAGCAAGGAACACTTTGCAAAAAAGGCCTAAAGAAAGGTATGCAGTATTTGGGGCTTTTGTTATAGAAAGGTCCATTTTTACCATATTCTAGAAACAGTGCAGTAATTCAGAATCTTTCTTGTAATAAAATTTTAATTGAAATCTAGCTGTTTCTTCAAGTGACACACAAAGATGGTCATTTCAGAGATGCTCACTTAAAAAACATATATCACCATACTATTATGTAAATGAGATATGTAGTCCAGTGATTATAGGAGAGAAAAAAAACTTTAACCAGAACATTCCTTCCAATGAGTATTCTCATAAGTATTCTGGGTATTAGCTGATAAATAGCATGAAGTAAGAAAACATGAAAACTTATTTGGACTAAATCTAACTATCCACAAAAAATAACCAAACTAAAATAATTAGCTTAGAACAAAACCTTAAGATAGATACTGAGGCAGAGAAAGCAGAGAAAATACTTTGTTTCAATGCTTCAAGTTTTAAAGACCTTTCCTTGCTTATCTATAAATCTCATCCTTGATCATGCCTTCCACTTAGCCAATTTTTCTTGCCCCATACTCACTCAAACTTGTATGAATAAAAGAAATAGCCTACTCTTATTATCTCTAGTTCTTAACCTTCCTGAGCTATTCCCTTAAATCCATTGCAAATTCTCCACTATTCTGAAACTGTAAGATCACCAAATACCTAGAGCAAATGTGACATAAATGTTAATCTGTTAATTCTGCATGTATATGAATTTGTGATAACATCCTTTGCATAGCTCTTCCCCAAAAAAGGAACAACTATTTTTACTTCATTAATACAGAATATATTTTTAAAATATGTAACTTAAGTTATAAAGGCAACATACTCTGCATGTGTGTAGTGTGTGTATTTGAAGAGGTGAGGGCACAGCAGAGGGAGACAGAGAATCTTAAGCAGGATCCATACCCAGTGCACAGACCTCACAATCCTGAGATCATGACCTGAGCCAAAATCAAGAGACAGACACTTAGCCAACTGAGCCACCCAGGTGCCCCACAACACTGTATGTTCTTCATGTGTAAATTACATCTCAATGAAACTCTTAAAAATACACACACACACACACACACACACAGACACGCGCATCACCCCAAGATCTAGATACAACATGTTCCCATAGAATTTCCTGCAAGGATGTAAATGCTCTATATCTCTGCCATCCAATAGGATAGGCACACATGGCTTTTGAGCACTTGAAATATGGCTAGTATAACTGAATAACTGAGTTTTAAAATTTTATTTCATTTTAATTAAGTTAAATAGCCACAGGAGGCTAGTGAACAGTATATAAATCAAGGATGTTACCAGTGACTTACATTTACCCTTGCTCACATCCCCTCTCTTAAATAATACTGAATTTTGTTAATGACTTAATATCCAAATGTGATAAATTTCCAAAGTCTAACTAATCTCTACAACTCTTTTCTAGTCCTTCTAAAATCTGTTCTCCAAAATTACTACTATGCAAATTGGACTGCTCTACTACATTCTTTTCTTAAAATTTTATTCCCTTGATGCTACCATTCTTCTAGTGTTCTATTTAGTTCAACCCCTGGGTTCTTTTTTACCTTTGCCCACCCATTAATTATTCCTATTCTGCCCCAGGAAAATTATCCTCCCCTGTTTCTTACTCTGTTTTTCTCTGTATATTTATATATATCCTCTCCCCAGATGATTTCATGTACTTTCATTATTTCAGCCGACTGAATGACTAACATAGACATTTGGGAATCTATAGCTTTACCTTGGACCTATTCTTTGAGCTTCAGTGCCTAATGAACTTCTTCATGTAGGTTTCACAAGTACCTCAGGCTTAGCGTATCAAATTGAATGTATCTCCATAGCCTTTCCTCTCCCCCGCAAAAATAAAATCCCTAATTCTTTCTTATTCCCTCCCTCAGCTGACAGCACAGTCATCTATCCCTACCCTTTTATCTGTGCTTCATTTCTGTCTCCAAATGCCGATTCATCACTAAACCCTGAATATTTTATCTCCGAAATATGAAGATTCCTTTCTCGACTACTGCCCTCATTCAGGCTGTAGAAACCTCATCCTCATACCCCTAAGTAAACTCTATACATCCCTTGTATTCCTTAAACCCATTCTCCAGAATTACTACCGTGCAAATCTACTTACCTTCTTCGTTTACAATTCTTTAGTTACTCTCCACTGCCTATAGCTGAGTTTATTTGTGTGGGAGGCGTGTGTGGAAGATTCAAAGAGTATGTAAATATAAACATTATAATGATGTCTAGGAATTCTTCAAAATGTTAGAGATGACCTGTGCATTCCAAATTTATCTTAATCCACAATGACCTACCAGTCCAAGCAAGGAGAGTATCCACATAGAAATGGATATATCAAGTTATTTAGCACAAAACTACTAGCCATTAAGATGATCTTGTCAGGGGCGCCTGGGTGGCTCAGTAGGTTAAGCATGCGCCTTCGGCTCAGGTCATGATACCAGAGTCCTGGGACTGAATCCCGCATCAGGCTCCCTACTCAGCAGAGTCTGCTTCTCTCTCTCACTCTCTCTCTCTATATATATATCTCTGTCTCCCCTCCCCCTACTCATGCTCTCTTGCTCACTGTCTCTCTCTCTAATAAATAAATAAAATCTTAAAAAATAATAAGATGATCCCGTCATTATCCCAAGCAAGTTGTTTACTTCTATTAGTAGAGAAAATGATCATCAATAATGATTTGACTTACTAATTAGTTTCATCTCTCACTGTTTGGTTTATATATTAGTTTGTGTTTAATTAACACAAGACCATCCACTATGCACACACTGACCAAAAAAATAAATAAAATAATCTGTCTCTAAGAAGCAGAACCTTGGCTGCACATTTCTATAGAAATAATTAGTGTCGGGGCACGTGGGTGGCTCAGTGCGTTAAAGCCTCTGCCTTCGGCTCAGGTTATGATCTCAGGGTCCTGGGATCGAGCCCTGCATCGGGCTCTCTGCTTGGCAGGGAGCCTGCTTCCCCCTCTCTCTCTGCCTGCTTGTGATCTCTGTCTGTCAAATAAATAAATAAAATCTTAAAAAAAAAAAATTAGTGTGGTTTTTCTTTAATAACAGGAAAATGATTATACCAACTAGATTTCTAAACACTCTTTAAAAATTATTCCTAAATTCTTAAATTTCTTAAGAATTCTTGAATTCCTAGAAAAACTGTTTGCTTGTGAGGACAGTTTATCTGAAGGTTCCTTCCTAAAAATCATTAAGCACATTCATTTAGCATAACACACTTAATATGTCAATCTTGCAATGCCAAGATTCAAGTCACAATGCCAAAAAGCAAATTCTTCATGAAAGTCCATCTGAAAGGCACCTGGGTGGCTCAGCCAGGTAAGTGTTCAACTGGTAATTTTGGCTTGGGTCATGATGTCAGGATTGAGGTAAATTGTGTGGTGGGCACAAACCCTGCTTAAGATTATCTCTCTCCCTCTGCTCTCCACTCAAAACAAAAAAAAAAAAAAAAAAGAGAGAGAAAAGAAAGCCCATCTGAAAATCTAAATTAATATAAATTAATGTGGAGATAGGATCAATTATGTCAATCACAAAACCAAGCAAGTTACTGACATCATTCCTCTCATGTAGACTATCATTAACCAACCTTTTAAAAAGTACACACAAGGGGTGCCTGGTGGCTCAGTGGGTTAAAGCCTCTGCCTTCAGCTCAGGTCATGATCCCAGGGTCCTGGGATAGAGCCCCGCATTGGGCTCTCTGCTCAGCAGGGAGCCTGCTTCCTTCCCCACACCCACCCCCCCACCCCCCACCCCCACCTGCTTCCTCCCCCCCCACCTGCCTCTCTGCCTACTTGTGATCTGTCTGTCAAATAAATAAATAAAAATCTTAAAAAAAAAAGTACACACAATATTAAGTCTACACCTGATAAAGACACCATACTCTCCCAAATAAAAGCACTCTCAAGAAGAGCTTCTGGCAACTTCTCTTCCGTCTGAAAAGCTGCTCCCGTTTGTCTTTAAGATTTGATAAAATTCCTAATATTGAAAAACCAAAAAGCTCCTAAAACCCAACTTTATTTTTTCTAACTAGAAACTTTATTTTATTTTTTACTAATTTTTATTCGGGTTAATCCAGTTGAGGTCAATTAGGAAAGGGTGGGGATAGAGGAAAGAATCTGTCAATATTAGAATCTGGGTGCTATTCTCTTCCAGACTTTTAAAATTTTGCTTTTTAACTTTTACAGAGCTAAACAAAGTAGTGAAAAAAGGAATTATATCATCTTTCCAATGCAACTTTTTAAAAAACTCAATTATAATTCCAGTGCCTTTTCCCCAATTTTCTATTGCATGTCCTAAAGACCAACTGAAGTTTAAAATATCCAATTTATAACAAGTGATAACATAAGTCCTTTTAAAAATGGATTTTTTAAAGCACCATTATCCTTTTATTATCTATAACACTTTACAAAGTACCTTCACATAGTTTTTCAGTTATCTTCAGCAATCCAATTAAGTCATATTACTAATAATAAATCAGCATTACAGATTTAAGGTCCTTACTCAGAGTCAGATAATTGAGTAACAGAGAATCCAAATGTTCTACAACTACTTCTAACTTCGAAAAGAACATAGTATTTATTAAAGTATATTGAGAATCTACTTGTATCTTCAAAGAGCTCAAGGACTAGTTAAGGAGACAGAATATAAACAATTTCGAATCATTCTGAAGAACACCGTAAGAATGATCCCAAAAGGAAAAAGATCTCAGCAAATTTTGGAATGTAATAATTCAAAAAGGCTGGCATTTGAGAAAGTGACAGGTCATAAAATTACAAAGTTAGGCAGAAGACAGGTAAAGCTAAAGAATTTCTAAGTACTGATGACAACATGTTCAACTCCAAAGTTCCCCCATAAGAATGATAGCAACAGTAAGTTTTGCTACATGAATTTTCAAGCTTAAGTACAGACAAATCAAAATGTTCACAAATATCCTCAAAAAGACAACCTAAAAAGATACCGTATCATCACAGTTTATATGTATGTGCGAGGCCCTATCCCTAGTGTTTTACACTTATATAATTCATTTAGCTGTCACAACTCTATAAAGTAGGTACTCTTATTACATCCCATTTTATCAATAGAAAACTAACACAGAAGTTGCCCAGTGACACAATCATTAGCAGAGTCAGAATTTGAATTCAGGCAGTTATGTTCTTAATGACATGTTACACTGCAGAAAATAATGCCCTCTTCAAACCTAAATTTAGGTCATGCATGGTAAGTCTCACTAATGCCTACACACTAGAGTAGTCCTGTTAAGAAAAGAGAAAAAAAGAAAAAACCAAAAAATTCCTCAAATAAAATGCAAGATGCTAAAAATAAATAAATACAAAGAACTGGTACAGCACAACCTAGTAATTATTATGAGTTTTTTTCATGTTATACTAACATTTTCAGAAATTATAATTTGAGCATAACCACTCTTGCTTTTACAGCTTTATCTAAAAAACTTAAGAGCTACTAGAAAACCCAAATAACAGGTTTAGAGTAATTTCTGAAAACGAGAGCTCAGTTTTAGTTGAATGTTTCCATAGAGATTAAGTAGAATGACTTTCAAATGACCGGAATCTTGCACTAAAACATAAATATCAAGAAATGAACTCAATCACCATACAACAGATTCCTCATTTGTTTTACACAAAAACAACCTTACACTAGGAAGGAATAACTGTGATACTTAAGATACTTAAGGTGAGAAAAAAAAAAGTAATAGAAAAAGAAAACATTTAAACACTTAACACTAAGAAAAATCATTGAAAAGTCAACTTAAATATAATTCTCAATTCCTGTACCACGAAGATTACTTCCTACAGCAATAAATTTACATATAGTTTAAATCATACCTAATCAAAATTATGCTGTCTTTAATCCCACTGTCTTGTTAGGAGGGAAAAAGGATTACTTCAAACAAGTTACCATTCTTTAATTTCCAAAGCAGCAACACTTGAGTTATCTCAATGTTGCCCATACTTATCAGTGACTGAGACTTTAAAATAAACAAGAAAGGGACGCCTGGGTGGCTCAGTGGGTTAAAGCCTCTGCCTTCGGCTCAGGTCATGATCTCAGGGTCCTGGGATCGAGCCCCCCATGGGGCTCTCCGCTCAGCAGGGAGCCTGCTTCCTCCTCTCTCTCTGCCTGCCTCTCTGCCTAGTTGTGATTTCTCTCTGTCAAATAAATAAAATATTAAATAAATAAATAAATAAAATAAAATAAACAAGAAAAACCTCCAAAGACTATTCCCTGAAATCTTGTTCCTGGGACTGAAATTTAACTGAAGATTCTCATCCTGAAAAACAAGGAATTTGGCACAAATGTAAAAAATAAAAGCAAAAAACAGATTAATGTTCAAATGGAAGATTCAGTTCAGAAGTTATTTTAAAGAACTAAAGCAAGTAAATCACAGAACCACATCACATTTCTGCAGCATTGCTAAACTTTATAAAACATTAATAAAAACCCTGTACACTTGAAACTAATGTAACATTGTGTGTCAACTACACTTCAACTTAAAAAAAGAAAATTAAGTTCAAAAAATTAATATCATATACTCATGATGAGACATGACCCTTAATTAACAACAACAACAAAAAGAACCCAGAGCAAAGCAAACACTAAGAACACTGGAGCTTTAACAAAATTTGACTTCCCCTTCCAAGTTGATCGGGAAACAATCTCATCAATATACAAAGTGAACTCTACAGAAGCAATTTGGGGAGAATGTACTTAAAGTGAAGTAAAATCATTTACAAATCTGTGTATAAATACATATTCATAAAAAAAATTATGCTACATTTCTTAAAAAACTAAGATCCGTACATAGAAAAGCAATGTAAACTCTGCAAAGTCCAGCAATAACATTTTCTGACCAAGGCAACTGAGTATCAAAATTAAGGCGCATCATTTGCCTAATAAAATCAAGTGAAGAAATCTGCATCTTAAAAGACCAAAGTTAGGACTTAAGATCCTGCGGTATCAAAGTATTAACTAATATTATTTACTAGGAATTGATACTTGTTTTAATAGATAGCTATGCATACTGTGACTCTAAAAATTAGTCTGATGGAAACAAATTTGATTTATATACCACATTCACTCATTCTCCATCCCCAAAAAATCTATTTACACATTTGAATTGATAAAATCAATACCCAAACCAAAGTACTGAATTTGCTATGGTTATAGAATTCTGAAGAAATCTGACCATGACTTCCACACGAAAATACAATCGCTTCATTTGAGATGTACTAATTAGCATCTACTAAACTACAAATGCTTTAACATTTCCCAAATCATTAGATCTTAACCAGTTTTTTGGGGGTTCCTAGGTGGCTCAGTCAGTTAGTTAAACGTCTGCCTTCTACTCAGGCCATGAGCTCAGGGTCCTGGGATCAAGCCCTGAGCCCCATACCTGGCTGGCTCTCTGCTCAGTGGGGAGCCTGCTTGTCTTTCTCCCTCTGCCACTCCCCCTCCTTGTGCTCTCTCTCACTGTTAAATAAATAAAATCTTAAAAAAAAAAAAATCCTAACCAGTTTTTTTTTAAAGATTTTATTTATTCAATTAAAAAAAAAAGATTTTATTTATTCATTTGAGAAAGAAAGAACACTGAAGGAGGGAAAGGCAGACTCCCAGCTGAGCAGAGAGCCCAGCTCAGCACAGGACCTCTAGATCATGACCTGAGCCCAAGGCAGATGCCCAACCGACTGTGTCATCCAGGTGCCCTGATCCTAACCAGTTTAAAATTTGTCCTTTACCAGTCTAAGTAAGTCATTTACCTGCTCCATGATTTCAAGTTCTTTATTTATCCAGTAAGTAGCTGGGCAGAATAACCTAAGATTTCTTACAATTTAAATACACTAAGATTTTTAACTCAACAACAGAATACAATACTTCTACCTTCCTACAGACAAGTTAGGAATACACTTTCCGTAAAAAAAGCTTTGCTTTCTTCCCAATGCCTTAGTAATCCCTTGACTTGTCCTTTAATTTGTATCCAAAGACAAGAACTCAAACACTCACCCAAAGAACACATTAGGCAAATGTCCTGGGTCAAGAAACCAAAAATGCTGCCCAGCTACTGCTATAAAGGCTAGAAACATCACATTTTAAAAAACAAAACAAAAAGTTGTATAAACAGGGTCAAATAACACAGGAAAGTTTCTAAAGCAGGGTACCATTCAATGAGCTAGGATTTGGTTCTACAGCCAAATCCTCAACTGGCTTAAAAATAACATGGTGATATTATACATAAGGCATCAAATATTCTTTAATTTGACCATGCCCAAGTCTAGACATAAAACAAAAATCCAAAAAGCAATGAGTTCAAAGAAAAACTGAGAAGCTTAGACAAAATTATTATGACATTAGACAAAATGATTTTTCCACTGTATCATTAGTTCCAAGATAAATAAACAATCAAAAAATGCCAGGTGAGGGGCGCCTGGATGGCTCAGTTGCTTAAGCATCTGCCTCTGGCTCAGGTCATGATCCCTGGGTCCTGGGATCCAACCCCACAATTGTCCACTAATGCTCTCTCAAATAAATAAGTAAAATCATTTTTTAAAACTTCCAGGTAATTAAGGAAAACACACACATTACATTCTGATGAATCTTCAAAGTTAAATCATTGCAACTAACAAAATTAATCCATAAAGTGCTCAAAATTTACTTGGGCCCAGTCTTAAGAAAGTAAGGCAACCAACTAAAAAAATATATATCTATAAAGCACCTATTCAAATGTAAAACCTTACAAAAGAATAAAATCCAGGGGGGCCAAGGTGGCTCAGTGGGTTGGGGCCTCTGCCTTCAGCTTGGGTCATGATCTCAGGGTCCTGGGATAGAGTCCCACATCGGGCTCTCTGCTCAGCAGGGAGCCTGCTTCCCCTCTTCTCTCTCTCTGCCTGCCTCTCTGCCTACTTGTGATCATTCTCTGTTAAATAAATAAATAAAATCTTCTAAAAAAAGAATAAAATCCAGGATCAGCAGCAATAGGCACCTCAAGTACAAAAGCAAAAAAAAAAAAAAAAAAAAAAAAAAGTGTCCTCGTTTAAACCAGAATTTTTGCCTGTAAACCTGTAAACCAAAAGGAATCAGAGCTAAGTTTTTGAGTATGACTGACCAATAGGAATAAAGTTATAGTTGGACAAGATTTTTTTCAAAAAGGCCTGCACCCTTTCCAATATAAAACACCATAAAACTGAGTAGCTTTTATTTCACAATGCCTTAGAAGTTCTACATCATTTACTGTAAAACTTAAGAAATTATTATGTTCCTAAAGAACTTGTCAGTTTTTAAGTTCACTTCCTTCCACATATTGACTTCCCTTCATTTTTCATATGGCCTTGGTCATTTGGAAGATGGCATTCAAAGGGTTAAGTGTTAACATATTAGTTCATGGATAAAATAAACTCCTAGATTACTCGGTCATTTTCATATTCTATTTTGATCCATTCGGTCCATTTTCTTGACAAGAAGAATATGGATAATGGCATTTTTCCTGTATACTGTAACTGACTTTTTCATTCAGTCTAACTCTGATTCTTCCAATAACCTCCGTTCACTTCCAGATGAGGGCAACATTCAATCAAGCTGCTATAGGTCAAACAACAAGTTGCCCAAATCTGGCTATTTAAACATAGAATATACTTGTCAACCAGAATGACACACCATTATTTACACCATGAAAACCTTCCTGAGAGGTTAAAAGCAAAGCATTGTGAGTCCTTTGGACTCTTGGGAAAGACTGGCTTAAAAACCTTTCATAACAAGTTTAAAATAACCATAGTGACATTACAACTCTCAAAGCACTTATACAGTTTTACATGGGCTCTTGTACTAGTCATTGTATAGTGAATGGGATGAAGACTTACTAGTTTTAATTTACGCTGTCAGAGAACTTTTAGCTACCAAAAAGTTTAAGCATCATCAAGAGGGACAATACCAAACACTTACTGTACCTTTCTAGTACGAAGGCATTTATCCAGAGAAGAAAGTCTTTTTTATAGTTTATATTAAAAGCCTCTGCAATCACCAACTAAGATATAGTCCAAGTAAGGTCAATCAGGAACAAGGTCGTTCTTACTTTAAAAATACAGCCTGATCTCGGGCTTGGAAACTCGCATGTAACACACCAGCAGCTCAACAGTGCAGAGCCTCCAGTGAGACTGAAATGCAAAGGGCAAGAAGCCTCTGTACTTTCCTAACTCAGAAACTTTCCCACTAACTTCGAGTTTCCTGCCAGACACTAAAAGAGTAATAAGTAGGTAACGCGTTTGTACTAAGATGATTTTCACCACTCCCCCCTAGTAGCAAACTTCTTTTTGGCTACAGTAATTCTTATCCTACGTTGGTCATGCCCCAAATTCTACTTTCAATCTCTTTCAAAAGTTGACCTCCCACCCCTCCCACCGCTTCCGCCGAAGCGAACAGTTAAGAGAATGACCTGTAGGAGAGAAATTCGATCAACTGGATTCACCGAGCCAAATGTAGGTCCAAACCACCGTAAAATAAAGAAGTGGGGCTATACCTGCAGTTCACACCAGGCGACCTCCACAGTAGTTTCAGTGTCCAGACCTTTGTAGACGGTCTTAAAGGAGCCTCTGCCGATCTCGATGTCAAACTTGAGAAAGCGGCCATCATTGGACATTCCCACGGCTTTGGTCTCCAGCTCTTCGATGTCATCCTGTTGCTGGCTCCGTTCCTCCTGCGGTTCCTTGGCGCCGCCGCCGCCGCTGCCGCTTCTGGCCGACGGAGGCTCCTCTTTGCTCCCCACATGGTTGGGCGGGGACACTTGGCGATCTCTGCTGGTACTGCCGGGGGCTGTTGCGGCGGCAGGGCCCGCGCCGGCTGGCTCCCCGGGGGCGGCAGAGGCGGGAGGGAGCTGCGCTACCTGGGCAGCAGTGGTGGCGGTCAAGGTCTCCTCGCGGTGCGGCTCCGGCGGAATACCCTGAGGCGGGACCGCGGAGGCGGTGGGCTGGGGGAGAGGAAGGGGAAGGCCGGGCAGTTCCAGCGCCGTGGCGTTGGAGTCGCAGATGACGCTGCGACGGAAGAAGCGGTGCTCCGTGGTGGTCGTGGTCGCGGCCGCGCCGCGGCTGTCCTTGTCCATAGTGTGGCGGCGACGCCGGTACTCCTCCGTCCGGCCGGTCCCAGCGTCGGACGCCGCGCTGCCCAGTTTCTCTCCCACCGAGGAATCGGAGCTGGAGCCATTCTTGGCGGAAGGCGCCGGCGGCGAGAGGAACAGGGCGCTCGGAGTGCTGCTCTGCTTTTCTGCGGCGCCGCCAGACATGGTCGGTCCGAGGAGCGAGGCGAGCGGGCTCGGACTTGTGAATGAAGAGAGGGCGAGGGGCCGAGCCCGCAGAGCGGCGGCGGGGTGCGGCTCCCGCTACGAGGGCTCCGGCTCCCGGCGGGGTCGGATGCGCCCGGACGGCTCCTCGCTCAGCACTGACAAGCCGCCCCGAAGGAGACGCGGGCCACTGAGCCCAGTTGCGGCGGCTGCTGCGGTTCACGAGGCGGGCTCGTCGGCGGGCGGTCGAGGAGCTGAGGCACGGGGCTTAGCGCCTCACGGTCCGCATCCATCCTGCGGCGAGCGGCGGCCGGGAAGCCTGGAGCAGCAGAGGCGCCGCAGTCATGAGGGGCAGGGCAAGGAGCCGGCACCGAGTCGAAGCGGATGCGGCGGATGCGGCGGCGGCTCCAGCTCCCGGGGCTGGGCGGGCTAGGCCCCGGGGGCGGCGGCAACGCGAGGAACGGACGAGAGCGGACTCCCGAGCGGTGGCAGTCCCAGAGCCGCCAAGGGTGGGAGGGGCCGAGGAAGGAGAGGGAGGGCCGGCCTGGGGGCTCCGGGTCAGTCAGTCAGTCGGTCGCCTCCTCCCACACGCGCCCCCAGCTAGGGGGACCAGTCTCACAGGGCGCCCATCGCCCGGACAGGAAGGACCGAAGCCACGAAGCCTCGGTGCCTGAGGAGCGGGCCCCCCCTTCCCCGAGGCCTCCCCGCCCGCCCCGGGCCTGGCAAACCCCGTCTCCTCCCGGGCCGGTGCCGGGGGCTGACGGAGGGAGGGAACGGTGGGGAGGGGAGGGCCGCTCACCGCGGGGCCCGAGCTCCGCTGCTTTTCTGGGCCGAGAGGAGAGGAGACCGAGAGGATTGGGTGACGGGGGTTAGGGAGAGTAAGTAGTCACCCCCACCAGGCGCTTTCTGTCACCGAAGATGGGGGTGCAGAGTGGCCGAGTGTGGAGAGCCGCGTCCGCCGAGGAAACTCTCCGCGCTAAATGGCGCCGGGAGTCTGAAGCCTCCACACAGCCCGCTCGGACCCCGCCCCCCGCCGCCCGGGGCGCCCCACCCCCACCCGGCTCTCGGGGCTCTCGCGCAGCCGTGCTAGTACCGAGGTTCTCTGGGATTTGTAGTTTTCGCCTTTGAAGCATGAAAGGGATTGGGGAGGAGGGAGCCTACGAATTCCGTGATGCTCTGTGGTTGCTTTAGCCTGATGCCTCATGGGAGTTGTAGTTTTCTTTGGAAACCGCCCCTTCTGGAAGGCTGATGGGAGCGTCACCGTAGGTCGCTAAACCCCATCCTTAAACGCTAGCTAGGAAAATCATTATTTAGGGTTTAATTGTGGAAAAAGGGCCGGAAGAAAAAAAAAAAAAGAGGGAGGCAGAACGAGAGGAGACACTCCCATCATGCTCTGGTGAGGCGAGAGAGCTCTAAGAGGTTGCCATGCGATGAAAGATGATCTGTTGTTCATCTTTAATGGAGAGAACCGCAGTAGTGTTGAGTGACTGTAAGGGTGTGGGGGTGGAGGAGGAAAGCAAAGCAAAGAGAACCAGAACCTGCGCCCAGAGAGCCAGAGGGGCTGAAGACTCCTTCCGTAGGGTAAAAGAAATTTGTGAAGATTGTGCATGGGATTAATAGTGATTAAATGGGTTGGGGGAGGAGACAGGGAGTATTACCTCCTCTCCTCTTACCTTCCATAACAATTAAGGCCACACTCTCAGCTGCAGCCCCACGATAGATATTCTGGCTCTCAAAGATGGGCTGCCCTCCTGAAATCCAGGGTCATAGCGAATCCAGAAAAAATTAACGGTACGGTGAGCGAGGATTCGAGAAAAGAGATCTTTGCGTCTATTACCACAAACTTGAGAGAGCAGAGTTGACTTTTGTTATGTAGCCGGTTGAGCTTCATTTCCATCTTTCATTTGCTTGAGGGCTTAGTAAAACAACATCCCGTTTCTCTAGAGGTACCTAAATGTACACATGTAATTTATACGTGGCTTTGGACATAGAAGAAATCTAGATCCAGGTGGTTCACAGTAATGGAATGCTTTTCTTGAAAGCATCCTTAGGCTATCTGGACCCCTTTGCTCCTCGCAACTACTCGAGATTGTACAGGTGATGAGCACCAGGGGGCACCAGACAGAGTGGGAAGCCAGACCCGTCAGATGGCAGTTAAAAGTAAAGCTCTTATCCCACCGGGTCAGAGCGGGAAGATCTTAAACGTATGCAAACGCCGCAGAACGTCCATAGGCCCCCGCCTCTGATCAGCGCCCGCTATCGAACGAACTCAGAAGCACACTTCCTAGCCCAGCGCCCCGCAAAGAGTATGAGTAGTTTGGAAGCAACCTGACAGAAGATTTGTTAGCACCAGCTTCCTAGAAAATGCCCACAACTTATCGGGATAAACTCCACCTAGAGAAGATTTGCTATATAATTTATATTGATTCATCTGATATGTAAAATAGTTAGACTATTTTTCAATTTTTTCCTCAAAAGCTACACTTTCAGATTTACAAAAAGTTTGTTGGTTCTAAAAACAAAGGCTGTTAGGTTTCATGAAGCTGACAGAATATGAACACTTTAAAATATGAATTCAGGAAGGGCAACTAGAGTACATACTATCAAGGTCCTTGACAATCATGCCTTATCAAAAATTTTTTTCAACAACAAACAACTAAATTCATTGTAAATAATTAGCTGTTGAGGTAAGCCACCCTTACCCACCTGACAGCTTCTCCTACCAGTGTAACATTAGCTTTACTATGAAAACAGGTACAGGGGCGCCTGGGTGGCTCAGTGGTTTAGGCCACTGCCTTCCGCTAAGGTCATGATCTCAGGGTCCTGGGATCAAGTCCCGCATCGGGCTCTCTGCTGGGCAGGGAGCCTGCTTCCCTCTCACTCTCTCTGCTTGCCTCTCTGCCTACTTGTGATCTCTCTCTGTCAAATAAATAAATAAAATCTTTAAAAAAAAAAAAAAAGAAAACAGGTACAACTTTATGTTGAATATAACCACATTGTGTACAATGGTTGGATTTAAAGGTTGAACTGTTTATCATTTGCCAAGTTCCCCTTTTAATGCTTACTATCTTCCAATTAACATGATATTTTCTGTTACTTATTACTATAATATCCCTAATAGTACCTTCCCTTTCTCTGTCATTTCAATGATCAAATAAAGAATTGATCCCCCTGTAATCCATATAAAACATCAAGTGACAGAAATAGAAGCAGCAGAAAAACTCAAGATACCATGGATGCGCTAAGCTCAGAGATTTTAGTTCCTGACAGGTGGATCCCCAGTATTTTATTGTCTCTAACCATGTTCTTTGTTCACTTTAGTCCTTGTTCATTTTCTCAAACTGAATCATGTTTCTATTTCCCATCAACTCACAATTTATATAAACATGGTCCCTGCCATTGGTGTCTGGCTAGTAATGAAACCAGAAACAGCTTTGATTTAGACAGTGGCTGAACATACAAAATCTACCTTATTTTTATGTGGCATAATCCACAGGGTAGCTTCTTGACGTATAGGGGAAAAAATACCATCTTGAGAACATTTCTTTTTTTGTCTCCTTTCGTTTCCCATGCCTATGGATATTTTTAATTTTACCTCGCTGTCCTGTGGAACTCAAGGAAGAAGGAAGAGTCAGGCAGTTAAACAATGAAGAAGAGACTTTTTTAAAACCTTTTTTATTAGTAATGAAATATTGGGGAAGGTAGAACTTGCCCTATATCAAAGCACATTATAAAACTATAGACCAGCTGTATGACATTGAGATAAGCATAGACAATGAAACAAAAGATAATACAGAGTCTTATGTGTAGATAGGAATTTTGCATATGAGGAAGATGGCATCTCATGTCAATGGAGAAAGGTTAAATAGTGTTTGAATAACTAGTTATTCGTTTGAAAAACAAGTTGGGTTCAATATCTACCCCTCACCCTTCACAAGATTAGTGTTCACATAGTTTAAAGACTCACTTTTCAAAATAAGCTCTAAGAATTTTTAGAGTCTAGGAAAACATGGGATAGGAAGGGACATCAAAGAACAAGCCAACAGACATAAAGAAAATATTTGACTATTTCAAAATTGATAGTTCTGTTCAATAGAACACAAACAATGAGCTGACAGAAAAATTTGGAAACCTGTATAGCAGAAGACTAACATTCAAAATATATATAAATAACACCTTAAATCACAAAGGAATACAATCCTATAGAAAAAGGGGACAATTGACACAGGAGGAAATCCAAATGACAAAAATAAGCTTTAAAAAAATGGTGGGGGCGCCTGGGTGGCTCAGTGGGTTAAGCTTCTGCCTTCAGCTCAGGTCATGATCTCAGGGTCCTGGGATAGAGCCCCAGATCTGGCTCTCTGATTGGCAGGGAGCCTGCTTCCCCCTCTCTCTCTGCCTGCCTCTCTGCCTACCTGTGATCTATCTCTGTGTCAAGTAAATAAATAAAATCTTTTTTTTTTAAATTAAATTTAATTAAATTTTAAAATGGTGAAACTCAGTAACTAAGGAAGTGCAAATTGAAACAAGATATATACTTTTCCCTTATAAAATTGGCAAAATTTTTAAGCATTTAAAATATCAAGTACAGGCAAAGGTGTAGAGAACTCGTGCTATTAATGATAGCATAAATTAGAAGAATTTCTAATTTGTTAATACTTACTGAAATGTACAATGTGCACAGCCTTTGAGCTAGCAGTTTCCCTTCTTGGGAAACTTCCCTGCCCTTCCCTTCCGTTCCCTTCCCTTCCCTGCCTTCTAGAAACACTTTGCATGTATGCACTAAGAAATATCTATAAGAAGATCCACTATAGCTTTGCTTATAACAAGAAATTGAAACAATCTGCATGTAGTTAAACTATAGTATATCTAATTTTGGGAACATCATGCAACAGGAAAAGAGAAGGAGGTAGATATATATGTGGTGGCATAAAAATAGTAAGTGAAAAACTCAAGTTGCTGAATAGTATGTACTAGATCATATGTTTTATTTTTTAAAATTTTTATTTCTATATGTATTTCAATGCACACAATAAAAGTATGGGCAGTATACACCAACAGGAAAAGCAGGAGGTTACTTCTGGGGAATACTCTTATCTATATTGTATGAATTTCCTAATATATTCTCACTTATTGCAGACAATTTGAAAAATACAATAGAATATGAAAGTACAAATTCCCAGCAACTCTATTAGCCTTTCAGATATCAGCTTTTGCATTTGACAAAATATAGCATTGGACATTATATTGGACAGAACTATATTGCATACAATACAACATTACATTGGACAAAATCCATTTTTGATTTAAAAAAACCTCAACAGAGTAGGGAGAGAGGGAATTTACCTCAACATCATAAAGGCCATGTACAAAAGGCCCACAGCTAATACCATCCTCAACAGGGAAAAATTGAGAACAAGAACAGGACAGGGATGTCACTCTCACCACTATTATTTAACACAGTTCTGTAAGTTGTAGCCTCAGCAATCAGGCAACAGAAATAAAAGACATCCATATAAACAAGGAAGAAGTAAAATTTTCACTATCTACAGATGACATGGTACTTTATGTAGAAAACCTGAAAAACTCCAGCAAAAAAATTGTTAGATCTGATACATGAATTCAGGAAAGTCACACAAGATATAAAATCAATGTACAGAAATCTGTTGCATTTCTATATACTAATAATGAAGCAGCAGAAAGAGAAATTGAGGAATCAATCCCATTTACAACTGCACCAAAAACCTTAAGATACCTAGGAAGAAACCTAACCAAAGAGGTAAAAGATCTGTGAAAACTTATGAAAGAAATTGAAGATCACACAAAGAAACGGAAAAATGTTCCATGCTCATGATTTGGAAGAATAAATATTGTTAAAGTGTCTCTGCTATCCAAAGCAATCTACACATTTAATACAATCCTTATCAAAATACCACCAGCATTTTTCACAGAACTGTAACAAACAATCTTAAACCACTAAAGACCCCAAATAGCCAAAGCAATCTTGAAAAGAAAAAAGAAAAAAAACCTGGAGGCATCGCAATTCTGGACTTCAGGCTATATTACAAAGCTGTAGTCATCAAGACAGTATACTATCAGCACAAAAACAGAACATAGGTCAGTGGACAGAATAGAAAACCCAGAAATGGATCCTCAACCCAATGGTCAACTAATCTTCAACAAAGGAGGCAAACTATGCAATGGAAAGAAGACAGTCTCTTCAACAAATAGTGTTGGGAACACTGGGCAGCAACATGTAGAAGAAAGAAACTGAACCACTTTCTTACACCATACACAAAATAATCTCAAAATGGATTAAAGGCCTCAGTGTGAGACAGGAATCCATCAAAATCCTAGAGGAGAACATTTGACTTTTTGACTTGGCCATTACAACTTCTTACTAGACACGTCTCCAGAGGCAAGGGAAACAAAAACAAAATGAACTATTGGGCTTCATCAAGATAAAAAGCTTCTACACAGAGAAGGAAATGATCAACAAAACTAAAAGGTAGCCTACAGAATGGGAAAAGATATATGCAAATGACATATCTGATAAAGGGTTAGTATTCAAAATCTATAAAGAACTTACCAAAGTCAACACCCCAAAAAACAAATAATCCAGTTAAAAAATGGTCAGAAGACAAGAATACATAGTTGCCCAGAGAAAACATCCAGATGGCTAACAGACAAATGAAAAAATGCTCAAATTCTCTCATCAGCAGGGAAATATAAATCAAAACCATGATGAGATATCACCTCACACCTTTCATAATGGCTATAATTAACAACTCAGGAAACAACAGATGTTGACAAGGATGCAGAGAAAGTGAACCTTCTTACACTGTTGTTAGGAATGCAAACTGGTACCACCACTCTGCAAAACTGTATGAAGGTTCCTCAAAAAGTTAAAAAATAGAATACCCAGGACCCAGCAATTGCACTACTAGGTATTTACCCCAAAGATACAAAAATACAGATTCAAAGGGGTACATGAACTCCGATGTTTATAGCAGCATTATCAACAATAGCCAAACTATGAAGAGAGAGAGCCCAAATATCCATCAACTGATGAATGGACAAAGATGTGGTACACACACACACATGCATGTGTGGGGGGGAATATTACTCAGCCATCAAAAAAAAATGAAATCTTTCCATTTGCAAAGATGTGGATGGAATTAGAGAGTATTATGCTAAGCAAAATAAGTCAGTCGGAGAAAGAAAAATACTGTATGATTTCACTCATATGTGGAATTTAAGAAACAAAAGAGATGAACATAGAGAAAGAGGTAGGAAGGCAAGCCATAAAAGACCCTTAACTATAGAGAACAAAATGAGGGTTGCTGTAGAGGCAATAGATGGGGGTTGGGCTAAGTGGCTGATGGGCATTAAGGAGGGCACTTGTGATGAGCACTGGGTGTTATATAAAAGTAATGAATTACTAAATTCTTCTCCTGAAACCAATATTATACTAATATGTTAACTAACTAGAGTTTAAATAAAAGTTTGAAACAATAAAAAAATTGAAGAAAGCCAGACATAAAAGAATATACACTACAGGGGCCCCTGGGTGGCTCAGTGGATTAAGCCGCTGCCTTCGGCTCAGGTCATGATCTCAGGGTCCTGGGATCGAGCCCCGCATCGGGCTCTCTGCTCTGCGGGGAGCCTGCGTCCTCCTCTCTCTCTGCCTGCCTCTCTGCCTACTTGTGATCTCTCTCTCTGTCAAATAAATAAATAAAATCTTAAAAAAAAAAAAAAGAATATACACTACATTATTCCATTATTAAATTTTTCAAAAATTGCTAATAATAAAATTATATTATGCAGCTATTAAAACATTTAAATATATTGGAAAGTGCTCATAATTTAATAAAGGACAGTAATATTTAAAAAAATAGATACCAGCCTTTGATATTTAGGTATCATTCTTTTCAGAATGGTAAAAAAAAATCTATAATTATGTTATAAGCATTTCCAATGTCATTAAATATTCTTTAGAAACATTATTTTAAATGGTCGCCTAGGATTCCATCGTATGATGTTACCAAGTTTAAGTTTATTATATCATCTAGAAAGAACATAAGGGAAAATGTTTACAAATACAGGAATCCCTATCATGTTTAGGCCTTAACAAGCTCTCACAGGAAGAGATTTATCAGGATCACCTAGGAAGCTCTTACAAAATATACCTGTTGGAGTTGTATTGTGTTGGTGTTACCACCACTACCCTACCCAACTCAGGTGAATATTTGGAGAGAGAACCCATTGTAAGTAGACCTACACTATAAGAACCGTTTTTTTCCTAAGTCTTCAGGAAAAGAAAATACTAATGGTTGAATTAATAAATTAGGGTTTTTTTAAAATTTTAAAAAGGATTTTATTTATTTATTTATTTATTTATTTATTTAAAGAACACAAGTGGGGATGTGGGGGCGCGGGCAAAGAGAGAGAGAGAGAAGTAGGCTCCCCTCTAATCAAGGAGCCTGATGTGAGGCTCTATCCCAGGACCCTGGGTTCATGACCTAAGATGAAGTCAAATGCTTAACCAACTGAGGCACCCTTAACACCCTTAAGGCACTCTTAAACAAGGAATGAGAGGGCCCCTGGATGGCTCAGAGGGTTAAAGCCTCTGCCTTTTTGATCCCAGATTCCTGGGATCCAGCCCCACATTGGACTCTCTTCTCAGCGGGGAGCCTGCTTCCCTTCCTCTCTCTCTGCCTGCCTCTCTGCCCTCTCTGCCTACTTGTGATCTCTGTCTGTCAAATAAATAAATAAAATCTTTAAAACCAAAAAAAAAAAAAAAACCAAGGAATGAGAAATGGAAAAATAAATATGTTGGGAAATAGAAAAGATATTTTATAGTTATATCTCAATAGATGCTGAAAAATCATGCAACAAAACTCAACAGATATTCATAAAAAACCTCAAAACTTCAGCTGACTGTAGATAAAAGGGAAATTTCTCAACATAGTTAAGTGCATCTACAAAAAAACCTGGTTCCACATGGGTGGCTCCATGGGTTAAGTGTTGCCTTCAGCTCAGGTCATCACCCTAGTGTCCTGGGATAGAGCCTCACATCAGGTTCCCTGGTCAGAGGTCTGCTTCTCCTCCCGCAGCCCCTCCGCACTGCTCATGTTCACACTCTCTCTCTCAAATAAATAAATAAAATCTTTTTAAAAATCCAAAAAACAAACCTAGAGTAACATCATACTTAAAAGTAAAAGAACAAATGCTTTCTAAAATGGCAAACGCAGTAAGACTATTCACTCTTTGGGTGCCTGGGTGGTGCAGGTTAAGGGTCGACTCTCAGTTTCAGCTCAGGTCTGATCCCAGGGTCATGAGATCAAGCCCCCCATCAGGTTCTGTCCTCAGCAGGGAGTCTGTGTGAGTTTCTTTCTCCATCTTTGCCCCTTCCCCCTGCATGTTCTTTCTCTCTGCCTCTCTCACTGAAATAAATAAATAAATCTTAAAAAAAAAAAAAAGAATATTCACTCTTGCCATTTTTCATAACATGGTACTGGCTGTCTGACTTGATGCAACAAGAGAAGGAAGAAGATGACTGACATGCAAACTATAAAGAAAGAAGTAAAACTGCCTTTATTCCTAGACCTCATGATGACATACATAAAAGATATCCTAAGGAAGCTAAAAAACAAACCCACTAGGGGCACCTGGGTGGCTCAGTGGGTTAAAGCCTCTGCCTTCGGCTCAGGTCATGATCCCAGGGTCCTGGGATCGAGCCCCACATCGGGCTCTCTGCTCCGCGGGGAGCCTGCTTCCTCCTCTCTCTCTGCCTGCCTCTCTGCCTAGTTGTGATTTCTCTCTGTCAAATAAATAAAATATTTAAAAAAAAAAAACCCACTAAAACTAATAAGTGATTTAACAATGACACTGGATACAAGGTTAAAATACAAAAATCAATTGCATTTCTATATACAAGCAATGGATGATTTAAAATTTAAAAATATATCATTTGGCTTTCAGACATTAGCAGGTTTTCTGTGGTTGACCCCTCACAGATACATGAGTTTGAACAAATATTGGCACGTCAAAATAACTTCACAAGAGCTAAGGATGCCAGGTGGGAATTATGGCACCTGGGTGGAGCAAAGAAATAAGAAAACATGCATTTCACATTATTCCTGTCACTCCTTCCTCAAGACCAGGCAGTCCAATACAGAGAGATATACCTTTCCAATGGGAGAAAGTGAGTAAAGCAAACACTCATCTTCAGTGTAGATGCCAGGACTGGGCCCACCCCAATGATAGGTGGCCCCATACTCCCTGATGGTTCCCCTCGCCCCAGCCCACAGACACATCCTAGTATCAGAGGGACCCCTGAGGCCCCAGGTTCCAGCAGAATCAGGGCCCTGGACTGCACTAGTAGTCCTTGGCACTGAGCCAGGCTCATAAGCCTAGCTGTAGAACTCTCCCCATAGGATCAGGCTCCAGGAGCATTCCTCCCAATGACTCAGGCACCAGTCTGGTCCCTTTGGACCTAAGCACAAAGCCTGCCCAGCTGCTGACCCCAGCACCAGATCTGCCTGACTAAGGATTCCAGCAGCAAGCCCCACCCACAGACCCAACCAGACAACCCACCCATGATCTCTGGATGGGCTGACTGGTAAAGGGCTTTCCCTGCTGAAGGCAGCCTGCACTTTTTAAAAGGCACATACACCAACATAGGGTCACAAGGATCACAAATAAGAAAACAGGATACCACAAAACTAAACTAGTAAAGCTCTAATAGCTGACCCCAAAGAAATGGAGATCTATGAACTATCTGACAAAGAATTGAGAAAAATCCTCTGAAAGAAATTCAGTGAACAAGAAAACATATATAGGGGTGCCTGGATGGCTCCTTGGCTAAGAGTCCATCTCTTGGTTTTGGCTCAGGTCGTGATCTCATGGGTTATGAGATCAAGCCCTTCGTGGGGCTCCCTGCTCAGCAGGGAGTCTGATAGAAAATTTCTCTCTCTGCCCCTCTCTACACTCGTGTGTGTGCTCTCTCTCCCTCAAATAAATAAATAAATCTTAAGGAACAACAACAAAAAAAAACACAAATAAACAACACAATTAGTGATTTCCTGGATATAACACCAAAAGCACAAGCACCAAAAGCAAAAATAAATAAGTGGGACTTAACATCAAACTAAAAAGCTTCTGCACAGCAAAGAAAATAATTAGCAAAATGAAAGGGCAACTTACAGAATGGAGAAAATACCTGCAAACCATATAGCTGATTAAGAGTTATTATCCAGGGTGTCTGGGTGGCTCAGTGGGTTAAGCCGCTGCCTTCAGCTCGGGTCATGATCTCAGGATCCTGGGATCTAGTCCCACATCGGGCTCTCTGCTCCGCGGAGAGCCTGCTTCCCTTCCTCTCTCTCTGCCTGCCTCTCTTGTGATTTCTCTCTGTCAAATAAATAAATAAAATCTTAAAAAAAAAAGAGTTATTATCCAAATATGTAAGGAACTCACACAACTCAGCAGCAAAGAAAAAAAAAAGGAAAAGAAAAAAATTTAATTTTAATTTTAAAAATTGGCCAAGGATCCGCCTGGGTGGCTCAGTGGATTAAGCCGCTGCCTTCGGCTCAGGTCATGATCTCAGGGTCCTGGGATCGAGCCCCGCATCAGGCTCTCTGCTCCACAGGGAGCCTGCTTCCTCCTCTCTCTCTGCCTGCCTCTCTGCCTGCTTGTGATCTCTCTCTCCGTCAAATAAATAAATAAAATCTTTAAAAAAAAAAAAAAAATTGGCCAAGGATCTGAATAGATATTTGTCAAAAGAAGACATCCAAATGACACACAGGTATATGAAAATGTGCCCAACATCACTAATCATCAGGGGAATGCAAGTCAGTATCTCATGTTAGAATGGCTACTACCAAAAAGACAAATGATAACATGTTGTTGAGATGTGGAGAAAAGAGAAGCCTTGGACACTGTTGGTGAGAATATAAATTGGTATAGCCATTATGAAAATAGTATGGGAGTTTCTCAAGAAAATTAAAAATCGAGCTATATGATCTAGCAATCCCAATTCAGGAAAGGAAATGAAATCCAAAGGAAATAAAAATAGGATCTTGAAGAGATATTTGCACTCCCATGTTTATTGCAGTATTATTCACAATAGCCAAGGTATGGAAACAATCTAAGTGTCCACTGACAAAATGAATGGATAAAGAAGATGTGGTATAAATATACAACAAAATATTATTCAGCCATAAGATAAAAGGAAATCCTGCCATTTGTGACAACGTGGATGAAACTTGAAAACATTATGCTAAGTGAAACCAGCCAGATAGAGAAAGACAAATATTGTCTGATCTAAGTTATATGTGAAATCTGAAAGAAAAAAGAAAAAAAGTCAAACTCTTAGAACCAGAGAGTAGTGGTGTTTACCAGAGTCTGGGGCAGGTGGCAATGGGGAAATGAGGAGATGTTGGTCAAAGGGTCCAAGCTACAGTTTCATAGGATACGTTGGTCTAGAAAGCTAATGCATAGGCATGATGACTATACTTAATAATACTGTATTAAACACTGGAAATATGCTAAGAGAGTAGATTTCAGGTGCACTCATCACAGATGAAAAATGGTAATCATGTGAAGAGAAGATACGTCCATTAGCTTGCCAGTACTCATCATTCTCTATGGATATGTATATCGAATCATCATGTTGTACACCCTAGATATATACAACTTTTATTTTTTTAATGTAAATAAAGAATTTTAAATATCCTTTAAGATCGTGTCAAAAAACATGCTTCAGGAAAAATTAAACAAACTATGCACAAGATTTTTATGTTAAAATCCACAAAATATTGCCAAGAGAAATTAAAGACCTGAATAAATTCAGAGATATTGCCCTGTTATGGGTCAGAACACTCAAAATTAAGATGTTAGCCCTCCCTAAAAGATTCAACACAATCTTAATCAAAATCCCAGCAGTCTTTTTAAAAATGGAAACTGACAAACTGGTTCTAAATTTACATAGAATACAATGAACCTGGTACAGCCAAAACAATTTGCAAAAAGAACAAAGTTGAAAGTCTTTACCCGATTTCAAGACTCAACTATAAAGTTGCAATCATTGAGTCATCTGTGTGTTACAGACATAAAAATTAACAAATGATCATTGGATCAGAATAGAGAGTGCCAAGACACATAGACAAATGTGCTAAGGTAATTCAATGGGAAAAGCAAATAACTTTACAACAAATAATGCTAAAAAAATTGGATGACCATATAGAAAAAAATAAACCTTGATCTTTTCCTCGTGCTATCCACAAAAAGTAACTCAAGATGGATCGTATGCTTAAATATAAGAGTTAAGACTATAAAACTTCCAGAAGAAAACATAGGAGAAAATCATTGTGACTTTGGGTTAAGTGAATAATTTTTTTTAGAAGATTTTATTTATTGGGGCACCTGGGTGGCTCAGTGGGTTAAAGCCTCTGCCTTCGGCTCACGTCATGATCCCAGGGCCTGGGATCAAGCCCCGCATCGGGCTCTCTGCTCAGCAGGGAGCCTGCTTCTCCCTCTCTCTCTGCCTGCCTCTCTGCCTACTTGTGATCTCTGTCTCTCAAATAAATAAATAAAAATCTTAAAAAAAAAAGATTTAAAAAAAATTTTTTTTAAAGACTTTATTTATTTATTTATTTATTTGAGGGAGAAAATATGAGCACAAGCAGGGGGAAGGGTAGAGGCAGAGCGAGAAGCAGGGTCCCTGCTAAGGGGGAGCCCAATGTGGGGCTTGATCCCAGGACCCTGGGATCATGACCTGAGTCAAAGACTTAAGTGATTGAGCTACCCAGGAGCCTCTGGGCAATTTTTATTGTACAGAAGTTTACCTCAATAAAGTAGATTTTTAAGGTGGCACATAATTCTGCCAAGATTACTGAAACATAAATACTCTACAAAGCATTTTATTCTGTTTATAACTAAACAGAATACTTAAAAGTCTACATGAACTAACTTTATGGGTAAAAATGAAAAAACGAGATTACTAGTTCAGTTAGATAAACCTCTAGGCAATGGTATTGTTCATCCATTTCCATTGGTTCGAGGGACAGGGATAACTATGAGGAAAAATACTGAAAAGAATTATGAACATAATCACTGCTCATCTTCTGAGTATCTTTTTACCGATAAATTGGAAGATAAGCTTTACAATTACATATGATCTCTCTTAAGAGTTTGCTTGCATTATTGCATTATTTGGTAATCTATGATCAAAGGAAATCCTGTGTACTACACCAATATCCATAAATTAACATTAGGTGATAATTTTCTGAATCTAAAGGTGATGATTTTACTGAATATACTTGGGTTAGTAACCTTCACAGATTCATTCTGCAGCTAAAAAGAGTATTCGGTAAATTTCCTGACAACAATAATGTTATTGTCTTCCAAATATATCTGCTGAGGCCAATTAAAGATAGCGTCTTAAATGTGCTTTCCTAGAACATCTGAGAATTAGGAATAAAGCTCCAACTTCTACATTGGGTAATGCACTACAGTAGGCAGAAGTATACATTCTAAAACACTAATAATAGTCCTTAAGTAGTAGTCTCATTTTTTTTCAACTTAATCACAAAGTTCATAAAATTATACACAATACAAGGAAACAATAGAGGAAAAAGATGAAGAAAAAGGAACCTGGGCCATTCAGTTTAGTAATGGATGAGACTTTAGCAAATTTCCTTTTGCAGAGCTGGGCCTTTCATTGAACTGAATTAATAATAAGCTGCTATTCCATTGTCAAGAGTGGCAGGTGACCTCAACCTACTCCCTTTGGGACTTCCTGTGAAGTTCCTTTATACCTTCTCTAGGAAAATTCTAAAATGATTATTTCTTTGCTACTCTGCTGCTTTCCCTTCCTCCTCCCTCTTCCTAAGATAGTTCTAAATTTCTTTTGTGTGTGTATCTAGATTATGTTCCCTCTGGAGAGGAAGTACGTTGGACCTTACATTTTGTATGTGCGTGATTTAAATTCTTTGATAAGGGTGCTAAGCAATAATAACAATCATGACGATAATCGGAAGCCAGGTTAGATAAGCATGTGGAATCTAAATTTAGAAGGTAGGGGTTTCCTAGAGAAAGACAAGATAATGTTGCCTTATAGCTTAATACATGTTGGAAGCAGCTTCTCAAAGTAGGTATTTGCAACTCCCAGATTGAAATTTTAGCTCTCTGTCTGAGCATCTTGACAGCTCTTATCACTTAGTTTTGTCACATTAAGCTATGACGGAATAGATTTGTTGAATCTTATCACTTGTCTCTGCCTGTAACAAACCAGGACAGATTGAAGTGTTGGGTTGCTACCCAAAAGAATCAGAACACAATGCTAAGTCTTGATTAGAAAAAATAAAGTCAAGTGTGCTAATTAGAAGGAGACCTGGCCCAAAGACAAATTTAAAATCCTGTAAAGATTTAACTCCTATTAGGGGCGCCTGGGTGGCTCAGTGGGTTAAAGCCTCAGCCTTTGGCTCAGGTCATGATCCCAGAGTCCTGGGATTGAGCCCCGCATCAGGCTCTCTGCTCTGCGGGGATCCTGCTTCCTTCTCTTTCTGCCTGCCTCTCTGCCTACTTGTGATCTCTGTCTGTCAAATAAATAAATAAAATCTTAAAAAAAAAAAAAAAGGTTTAGCTCCTATCTTAGGCTAAATCAATTCTGATTCAATTTTTTTAATGGAAAAAAAAAATGTCCTGCCTCTTCAGATGCCTGTGATGCATGGTGATTACCTAGAGATAGATAATATCCCCCCCCCAGCCCCCACAAGAAAAAGATTAGCTAAGATGTTTTCAAGTGTACCGGTGCTCTCCAGAGGCATCTTTTGGCCATCAACTTACATGAATGAAACATCATGTAATGACTCGTGGAAAAACACATCAGCTAGTCATGATGATTATTATTGATATTTCTGCTGGCTTAAGCCTTGTTTCAACAATCAGATGTAAGCCTTTCTGTAAACAAGATCTGTGCCTCATAATGAGTCTGTCCTCTACAATATCTGTGAGGGGGCCCTGGTCATAGCAGATGTTATCTATTGATTAATTCAAAATGTTAAATTTAACTTTGTGTATCCAAACCACTCCCACATATACAGTCATACAACAAACTACGTTTTTTAAAAAAATATTCTGTTCACTGTAACAGCAAAAGTCATATTTTAAATAATTACATTATTTTATCTCTTTAAAGGCAAGAAACTTTTTTATTTATTGCTGTCTTTAAAAAATGTTATTATTTTATTAGTCCAACAGTGTACATGTTCTTTTTTGAAAATGTAGAAAATAGGGCACCTGAGTGGCTCAGTGGGTTAAGCCGCTGCCTTCGGCTCGGGTCATGATCTCAGGGTCCTGGGATCGAGTCCCACATCGGGCTCTCTGCTCAGCAGGGAGCCTGCTTCCCTCTCTCTCTCTGCCTGCTTCTCTGCTACTTGTGATCTCTCTCTGTCAAATAAATAAATAAAATCTTAAAAAAAAAAAAAGAAAATGTAGAAAATAAAAATAAGCAGAAAAAGTAAAAACCACTCATAATTCTACAACAGAGAGATAACCACATTATCTGATATTTTCCAAAAATATTCTCCAGTATATTATCTATGCTTCTTATATGGTGCTTTATTTTTTTAACCTAAGAATATAATCATATTTGCACATTACCATCAAAACTATCATCAACTTTTATTTATAGTGTTATTTTAAATAACAGCATAGTGTAAACCAAGACTTACTTAAACTCTACTTCATTACTGGACTTTAAAATTGTTATTAATATTTCAGTATTATATGTAGTATGCTTTTGGAAGATTTGTCTCTAAAATGGAAGCTGTGAGCAGTAGGAAAACGAGATCGAGTAAAATGTGAACCGACTACATCCCCCCAGAGGCTTTCTTCCTTTCTCTCCGGCCTGCCCCTCAACACACCTTTTTTAAGAAAGATTTTTAAAAATTATTATTTAAATACTAAATATAAGATCTAGAGCTTCATTTGCTTTTCCTCTCCACTCCAACTGGACTCATCCAGTCATCTGATTTACACTAGTTCATCGTTTTACTCATTCCTCCTTCCCAGAATTTGGTTTCTCTCTTCACACTAACACAATGACTGTTTATTTCATAAGAAAACCACTTCAAAGTCTATGCAACCTGATAATCCTGTTCATTTTAATCATGTGTAGACGATATACAATCGGACTGGATATTATTACTAGAACATTCTCTTGAGGAGTTTAGGGGGAAGATCAAAATGAACATCTTGATGAGATTCTGTTTGTTGGTGCAAGCTTTGTGTTAAAGGTTTTTATTCTTACTGTTAGAAACTCTGTAATGAGCCCAAATGAAATACTTCAGTAAACGTATGTTAACTAGACTTGTTATGGGGATCATTCTGCAATATATACAAATATAGAATCATTGTTTTATACATCTGACACTAATGTTGTATGTCAGTTACACCTTAAAAAAAGAAAAGAAAAATAGTTCAGTAAGAAGGAGAGATGACCTGCCAGTCTGCGTTGTTTTGGTTACATTGAGGCACTCAAACTAATGTATTTTTTCCATGACCATTGAGAATAACAAGAGTTGACAATGGGGAAAAGGTGTGGAAGGAAATAAGTAGGAAATTGTGACAAATAGACACGAGAGCCAAGCTCCATTTTAAAGGTCAACAAATCCATTTAGATATTATGATACCTTGTCAGCTTCTAACACGCTATAAGCTTTTGGTATTTATTTAATATTCACTGGGATTTTTAAAAAGACCTTCCCACTCAGTTTTTATATATAGTTTTTCACGTAAAAATAAAGGCACCAGAGAGTGCATGTTGTGTCCAAATAAAGTTTGACCTGCCTAATCCTGACAACAGTCCGTTCCACAGTTAAAATCCCTCATCAGCAATAATCCCTAAACTAGCAGCTGGCAATTTATGTAACTTGTAATTTAAATGAAGCCAGCAGTCCTAATCCTCACCTTTAATTTAAGATTAAATAGTTTTCTAAGTGGGGGTGCCTGTCTGTGTTTTTAAAGGGTGATGACGCCATGGCCTACTCATACTGGTTATGGTAATTGGTCTTTAAGGGGTTATTGTTCAGGACAGATCAATTTTAACAGCATTTTGTATTTTCCCGGTATCTTTCAAAGTCAAAGCTCTTCTCAAAGTCATACTCGTATTTCCATTTTCCCACAGTCCCTCTGAGGAAGGAGAAGAATGGGACAAAGCAGATGGGAAAACTGCAACACAGAAAGGGAAGAGTTAGGCCACCCTGCCAGTGGTTAAACTGACCTAGTATGTTCTCTGGTGTTCGCATTAGAGATAGAGCCTCCGTGTAGACCAAGTCACTGGATCTTACTGAATCTTAGCATGTTTTCTCCTCATATTTACTGGTTAGAAAGAAATTTGCCTGCCTTAAGACTACTTTCCTGGGCAAAGAGCAAGTGTTAAGGATGCTCTATTCATTCTCTTTGACTCATTCGTGCGGTGGAAGTAGGGTAGAAATCATGAGAGAGGAAACTAAATTCACATGTGAATTCTCAAAAAAAGCAAAACAGAACAAAAACCTATCTGGATTCAAACCCCGACTGCCACTTAACAGCAACTTAACTTGTGCAAGTTCCTGAGCTCCCTCAGCATTCTTCCTTATCTGTAAGATGGGAATGACAACAGTACCCACCTCAGAGGTTGTTAGATCAAATAAATAAGTGAGTAGATACAAAAAAATTCAGAAGAGTCCTAGACTGCTAGTTGTTATTGATATATAATTTGCATAAATCTTCTTAGGAGGGCCACCGCTGCATAAAATGGTAGATATGTATCAACCTTGAAACAAACTCCTTGTAATAATTCTCATTTCATTTTCTTTTTTTTTTTTTTAGATTTTATTTTTAAGTAACCTCTACACCCAATGTGGGGTTCAAACTTACAACCCTGAGATCTAGGGTCACACGTTCCACCAACTGAACCAGCAGGCACCCCATCTCTTTTCCTTTTCTGACAGGAGTACTACCTTGATAAATTAAAAAAAAAAATGCCGTAATACATAGTGTCATTTTATTTTTATCAAAGCTTATTACAAAATCCCTTAGGTTATTTTTACGGACAAAAGGGAGAAATGTGAACGAAGAGGTATCAAAAGAATATAGGTGACATACTGAAAGGAGGTCTTCAGGAACATGCCACACAACTCTGTCCTTTGCCTGTACTATTCAACAATTTAATCAGTGTGTTCTGCAAACACTAAAAGAGACAGGAGCTAAATTTTCAGATGACATGAGGCCTGAAGAGATTGCCGATTAACAACAACAAAAAAGAAAAGGAAGAAAGGAAGGTAGGAAGGAAGGAAGGTAGGAAAGACTTCTTGCCAAAATTGACAAGCTGAATGTTCATTTTTTTAAAAGGTTGTATTTATTTATTTGAGGGAGAGTGTGGGTGGGGTGAGGGGCAGAGGGAGAAGCAGATTCCCTGCTGAGCCGGGAGCCCAACGCAGGGGACTCCAGGATCCTCTCCTGAGCTGAGGGCAGGTGACCAACTGACTGAGCCACCCAGGTGCCCCAACAAGCTGAATAATAGAAACCTTAGAATTTATCAAATATTCAGTTCAGGAAGGTGATGGACCTATTATATTCCATAAATACAATTTAATAACTGGGGTCTGCAGATAAAGGCTTTAGACAAGGCTCAGATTCACCCAACAGCCTGTGCAAATGATGAGTTTTTTGTCTACAGTTTTTTTTAAAGGAGAGTGTGCATAGTTTTCAGTGGAGCCCCACAGGCATGTCTTCGACTTCTCCCCCATCAGAGAAAAAGAGCTTAAGAACCACTAATCTATAATATAGTGTTCAGTTCTGAGCACTATTTTAAAAAAACTGATAAAACAAGTCCCAGTTAATAGAGCCCAGGATGGCAAAAGGCTTGGAAATCATGTCTTATAAAAACAGTGGAAACCTAGGAAACATAGCATGGATAAGAGACTTTGGGGGGGACATGATGACATTCTTCAAATGTCTGAAAGGACTTCTGTGTGTAAAATGGATTAGATTTATTCTGTGTGGCTCCAAAGGGCAGAAGGGTAGAAGTTACTCGGAGACAGATTTCAGCTTAACATAAGCAAGAATTTGGTAATGATTAAAGCTGCCCTAAATTAGAATCAACTGTCCTGTGAGCCAGTGAACTCCTTGTTACAGGAAATGTTCAAGCAGAAGATGAATGACTGATCTTCAGTCAGTGATATTGAAAGGAATTTCCACATTGGACAGTAGGTTAGCCTCGATGACCAGTAAGGACTCTTTCAACTCTGAGATTCTTTGATTCCCTGAACCTTGTCAATGTCAGACAAATTCCCTAGTACCTCTCCCTACCATCCCCAAATAAAAAGGAAAAGTGTTTTTATCTATATTGTGGTTTCTTGGTTTTATTTAATGAAGCATAGAGAATATTATCTTCCCTGAGGAAAAAAATGGACTTAAATAAAATAATAAAACATATAAATAAACTATGACCTAAGGAAACTCAATTATTTGTCCCAAGATTCTGACATTCTTTTACTAGCCAGGCATATTAAAATTACAATACTTTTTTTAAGCTGGCAAATGCTTATTGAATACAGAAAGCTCCCCAGTCCCAACAGTCCCAAATGCCATATTTGCATTAAACTTACTGGAGGGGTGCCTGGGTGGCTCAGGTGTTGGTTATCTTCCTTCAGCTGGGGTCGTGATCCCGGGGTTCTGGGATCAAGCCCCGCATCAGGCTCTGTGCTCTGCAGGAAGCCTGCTTCTCTGTCTCCCACTCCCCCTGCTTGTGTTTCCTCTCTTTACTCTCTCTCTGCCAAATGAATGAATAAAATCTTAAAAAAAAAAAAAAGTTTAATGGAGCCTTGAAGAAGGTTAATGTTTTGGTCAAAATATCTTTTGCTGTTGTTGTTACTGCCAGCACGAAATGGAAATAAACTGATAGCTGGGTTCAAGTGTTTGTACAACACATATTGGGAATAAAACTAGCTCTGTTCCTTCTAAATATTCAATAGGTGACTGAGAGATAAATAAATTTCACAACTATGTGTAAAATATTGGTGAACGACCAGGATGAAATTAGCAAGATGCTTAGTTAGAAAAAAATAAACGTAATGCAGACCAATAGCTGACATCATACTTAATGGTGAGAGACTAAATGCTTTCCTCTAAGATCTGGAACAAAACAAAAATGTCTGCTCTTGCCAGTTCTGCTCAACATTATCCTGGAGGTTCAAGCCAGGACAATTAAACAAAAATGGATAGGAAAGGAAAACTATGTCTATTTGTAGATGGTGTGCCTTACATATAAAAAATCCTAAGGAATCTACTAAAAAAACTATTAGAACTAATACTGAGTTTAGCAAGTTTACAAGATATAAGATCAATGTAGGAAGGAAAAAAAAAAAGACTATCTATTATTGCATTCTCCCCCTGGGATTGTGTTAATCAGGGTTCAGGTCGATCTACAGATTGGTCTTCAATCCAAGAATTGTGATAATTTTTTAGAAGGTTAAGCCTTGGCAAGAGCTGAAATGATTGGATATCTGCCCTTGACTTATAGACATCTTCTTCTGTGGGGATGCAGAGGGAAAGGAGGGTCCAAGTGAAACTCTGGCCTACTTCCGAATAATGTCTGGGAAACAGGTTGGTGGTAAAGTCATGGTCCACCCTTCCTTCAGAGAGGGAGATCTGATTGTGACATTTCTGTTTCCTTTCTGGTCTTTCTCTTGGTTAGAGGAGGAAGAAGTGGAAAGTAATTCTGAATAATGGTTGGTTCATATTACCTCCCTCTTACTTACTGGTTTTTGTTTTTTGTCCTCCCATTATTAGGGCAGTAGCCCTTGACCTGTCCTGGATAGGGTATGAGGGGGGCTAGGTCCAACAGGTGCCTGAGGGAATAACTAAGTCCTTTCTTTTCTGGGGTGCGAACAATCCTTACCATATAGTTGACATGGTTAGGAATTCTCTCTTTCCCTATCTTCCCTCTAACAGCAGAATTCCTTTCCTTCCTTCGTTCCTTCCTTCCTTCCTTCCTTCATCAATTAAGTATGTTGATCATCCTGTAATTCTACTATGTATCTGAGTGTGTGTGTATGGGGCAAAAGGGTTCTTTATAAATTTTTGTGGTTTATGGCTTTTTTACCCATACATTAGTTTCTACTACTTCATGTCCAGGGGTCATTGCCTGGCATTATCACATGCTGGGACTACTGGGGAAGTGTAGTGAAGTTCACCACTGTCCTTTGTTATTGAGATTATTTTTTTGCCTAAGTATCCGTCCTATACAGATTGCTAACTAACTGGGTATTTCCCTTGCTCCTATGGCTGCTGGTGTAAATAGAGAGCATTTCCCTATTGGTAAATGGTACTAATTAAAATTTTTAAATGGCTTTTTTTTTCACTTCAAGTTTTTATTTAAATTCCAGTTAGTTAACATATAGTGTAATATTAGTTTCAGGAGTAGAATTTAGCGATTCATCACTTACATACAATACCCAGTGCTCATCACAACAAGTGCCCTTCTTAATACCCATTTAACCCATCCCCCCACCCACCTCCCCTCCAGCAACTCTCAGTTTGTTCTCTATAGTTAAGAGTCTGTCTTAACTATAACTCTTTTTAAATAATTATTTATGGGGTGCCTGGGTGGCTAAGCTGGTTAAGTGTCTACCTTCGGCTCAGGTCATGATTCCAGGATCCTGGGATCATGCCCCACATCAGGCTCCCTGCTTAGTGGGGAGCCTGGGCTTTTCCCTCTCCTTTGTTTTTCCTCCTGCTTGTGTTCTCTCAAGTAAATAAATAAAATCTTAAAAAAAAAAAAAAAAGAAGTAGAGAGGAGCAAGATGGCAAAGGAATAGGAGACCTAAATTTCATCTGGTCCCAGGAATTCAGCTAAATAGTTATCAAATGATTCTGAATACCAACAAATTCAACAGGAAATCAAAGAAAAGAATAGCAGCAATTCTATAAACAGAGAAGCTACCACTTTCTGGAAGGTAGGATGTGCAGAGAAGTGAAACAGAGGTTATATTTGGGAAGATAGACCATGGGGGGAGGCAGTCTCCATCAGCCAGCTACTGGCAAGTGAAAAAGCAGCAGAGCACAAAATCAGAACATTAAGAAGCAGAGGAGTGGAGCCCTCACAGGCACAGTGTGGTCTCAGGACCCACGGGGTCACAGAAAGACAGGAGCGTCTGAGTGTGGCAGAGCTCCAGGTGTTGGAGCAGGAAAGCCTGCTACAGAGATGGAGCTGAGGAGGGGGTGCTCAGCTCAGGGTTACTTTAAACTGTGATCCAAGGCAAAGTTGGGCCACTACTCTTCAAGCAGGGACCCTATAACTGGCAGATCTGGGGAGACCCCCTCCTTCCTCCTCCAGAAGGAATAGTGTGGGAGCTCACTGTAGGAATCTGTTGGGTTTGGAGACTCCAAATGGGGTCATGCACCAGAGATAGAAATACTTGGTCACAGGCTGGGTGAGCTCAGAGTGTGACCGGAGACCAGGGAGAATTAACCACTTTTCTCTGAGGCTGCACTGAGGAGTGTGGTCCTGAGCTCTTGGCCACTCTGGGACCAGAGATTGGGTGGCCACCATTTTCATTCCTGTCCTCCAAAGCTGTACGGAAAGCATTCAGAGAACAAAAGCTCCCCAGAGCAAACCCAAGCAGATTACCTAGCCTGACCCCTGGCAAGTGTGGTACAATTTCGCCTCGGGCAAAGACACTTGATAATCACTGCAACAAGCCCCTCCCCTAGAAGATCAGCAAGAACATCCAGCCAAGCCCAAGTTTACCAATCAAGGAAAAACTGCAAAATTCCAGTGCTAGGGGAATACAGCACATAGAATTCATGCTGTTTCCCCCAGGATTCTTTAGTCTTTCAAATTTAATTTTATAAATTTTTTCTTTTTTTCTTTTTCTATTTTTCTTGAATCTTTCTTCTTTCCTTTTTCAACCAACATCTTAGCAATTCCTTTTTTAAAATCTTTTTTAATTTTCATTTTTACAGTCATATTCTATCCCTTCATTGTATTTAAACTTATTTTTTGTATATATACTTTTTGTATATATATACTTTTTTGTATTTATTTTTTGTGTATATATATATATTTTTGTATATATATATATAAGTTTTTTGTATTTATTTTTTGTATATGTATGTTTTTCTGTCTTTAAAATTTTGGGATACAGTTTCTTCCAACAGACCAAAATATACCCTAAATCTAGTATATGACTTTGTTCTAGTCTCCTGCCTGATTACAGTCTCTCCTTTTTTTTTCTTAATTTAAAATATTTTTCTTTCTACAATTCCTTTTTAAAAATTTTTTTAAATTTTCATCTTTACAATCATATTCCATCCTGTCCTAATATGTACCCTTATTTTTGTATATATATATATATATATATATATATATATATATATATATGTTTTTTTTCTTTAAAAATTTGGGAGGTAATTTCTTCTAACACACCAAAATACACCCAAAATCTAGGATGTGGCTCTGTTCTATTCACCAGCCTGATCATATTCTTTTTTTTCCCCCTCCCGTTCTCCACCCCCTGCCTAGTTTCAGAAATCTTCTGATTTGTGTAGGGTATATTTTTCTGGGGTCATTGTTACCCTTTTAGTGTTTTGTTCTCTCATTCATCTATTCTTCTCTGGACAAAATGACAAAATGAAGAAAACTCACCTCAAAAAAAAAAAAAAAAAGGATAAGAGGCAGTATTGACTGCCAGGGACACAATCAATATGGACATTAGTAAGATGTCAGAGCTAGAGTTGAAAATAACGATAGTAAAGATACTAGCTGGGCTTGAAAAAAGCATAGAAGAGACTGGAGAACCCCTTTCTGGAGAAATAAAATAACCAAAATCTAACCAAGTCAAAACAAAAAAGACTATTAATGAGGTGCAATAAAAAAATGGAGGCTCTAACTGCTAGGATAAATGAGGCAGAAGAGAGAATTAGTGATATAGAAGACCAAATGATGGAGAATAAAGAAGGTGAGAAAAAGAGAGAGAAATAACTACTAGATCATGAGAGGAGACTTTGAGAGATAAGTGATACTATAAGATGAAACAATATTAGAATAATTAGGCTCCCAGAAAAAGAAGAAAGACAGAGGGAGGCAGAAGGTATATTGGAGCAAATCAAAGCAGAGAACTTCCCTAATTTAGGGAAGGAAATAGGTATCAAAATCCAGGAGGCAGAGAGAACCCCACTCAAAATCAATAAAAATAGGTCAACACCCCATCATCTGATAGTAAAACTTACAAGTCTCAGAGACAAAGAGAAAATCCTGAAAGCAACTCCAGACAAGAGGACTATAAGCTACAACAGTAGAAACATTAGATTGGAAGCAGACCTATCCACAGAGACCTGGCAGGAAAGGGCAGGCATGATATATTCAGAGCACTAAACAAGAAAAATATGCAGCCAAGAATACTATATCCAGCTAGGCTGTCATTGAAAATAGAAGGAGAGATAAAATCTTCCAGCACAAAAACAAAAACAAAACAAAACTAAACTAAAAGAATTTGCGAACACCAAACCAGCCCTACAAGAAATATTGAAAGTGGTCCTCTAAGCAAAGACAGAGCCTAAAAGTAACATATACCAGAAAGGAACAGAGACTATATGCAGTAACAGTCACCTTACAGGCAATAAAATGGCACTAAATTCATATCTTTCAATAGTTACCCTGAATGTAAATGGGCTAAATGCCCCAATCAAAAGACACAGGGTATCAGAATGGATAAAAAAAACAAGACCCATTGATATGCTCTCTGCAAGAGACTCATTTTAGACCTGAAGACACCTCCAGATTTAAAATGGGGGGGGGGGGGGGAGTGGTATAAAACCATTTACCATGTTAATGGACATCAAAGGAAAGCTAGGATAGCAATCCTTAATGTCAGACAAATTAGATTTTAAACTAAAGACCATAATAAGAGATGAGGAAGGACATTATATCATACTTAAAGGGTCTATCCAACAAGAAGATCTAATGATTCTAAATATCTATGCCCCTAACATGGGAAGAGGCAATTATATAGCAAAATCAAATAAACACATTGACAATAATACAATAATAGTAGGGGATTTTAACACCCTGCATCACGGAAATGGACAGATCATCTAGGCAAAAGATCAAGGAAATAAAGGCTTTAAATGACACATTGGACCAGATAGACTTCACAGATATATTCAGAGCATTCCATCCCAAAGCAACAGAATACACATTCTTCTCCACCGCACATGGAACATTCTCCAGAATAGATCATATCCTGGGTCACAAATCAGGTCTCAACCAGTACCAAAATATTGGGATCATTCCCTGCATATTTTCAGAACACAATGCTTTGAAACTAGAACTCAATCACGAGAGGAAAGTTGGAAAGAACTCAAATACATGGAGGCATCCTACTAAAGAATGAATGGGTTAACCAGGAAATTAAAGAATAATTTAATTCATGGAAACAAATGAAAATGAAAACACAACTGTTCAAAATCTTGGGGATGTAGCAAAGTTGGTCCCAAGAGGAAAGTATATAGCAATACAAGCCTTTCTCAAGAAACAAGAAAGGTCTCAAGTACACATCCTAACCCTACACATAAAGGAGCTGAAGAAAGAACAGCAAATGAAGCCTAAAACCAGCATAAAAGAGAAATAATAAAGATCAGAGCAGAAATCAATGAAATAGAAACCAAAGGAACAGTAGGACATATCAACAAAAGTAGGATCTGGTTCTTTGGAAGAATTAAGATTGATAAACTCCTGGTCAGACTTATCAAAAACAAAAGAGAAAGGACCCAAATGAATAAAATCATGAATGAAAGAGGAGAGATCACAATCAACACCAAAGAAATACAAACAATCATAAGAACATATTATGAGCAAATATATGGTAGCAAATTAGACAATCTGAAAGAAATGGATGCATTCCTAGAGACGTATAAACTACCAAAACTGAACCAGGAAGAAATAGAAAACCTGAACAGACCCATAACTGGTAAGGAAATTGAAGCAGTCATTAAAAATCTCCCAACCAACAAGAGCTCAGGGTCAGATGGCTTCCCAGGGGAATTCTACGAAACATTTAAAGAAGAATTAATAGATATTCTCCTGAAACTGTTCCAAAAAATAGAAATGGAAGGAAAACTTCCAAACTCATTTTATGAGACCAGCATTACTTCGATCCCCAAACCAGACAACCCCATCAAAAAAGAGAGTTACAAACCAATATCTCTGATGAACATGGAAGCAAAAATTCTCACCAAAATACCAGTCAATAGGATCCAACAGTACATTAAAAGGATTATTTATCACAACAAAGTAGGATTTATTCCTCAGCTGCAAGCTTGGCTCAACATCTGCAAATCAATCAATGTGATACAATACATTAATAAAAGAAAGAACAAGAACCATATGATACTCTCAATAGATGCAAAAAAGCATTTGACAAAGTACAGCATCCTTTCTTGATCAAAACTCTTCACAGTGTAGGGATAGAGGGTACATATCACAATATCATAAAAGCCATCTATGAAAAAACCCACAGCGAATATCATTCTCAATGCAGAAAAGCAGAGCTTTTCATCTAAGGTCAGGGACACGGTAGGGATGCCCGTTATGACCACTGCTATTCAACATAGTACTAGAAGTCCTAGCCTAAGCAATCAGACAACAAAAAGAAATAAAAGGCATCTGAGCTGGCAAAAAAGAAGTCAAACTCTCACTCTTTGTAGATGATGTGATATCTTATGTGGAAAACCCAAGACTCTACCCCGAAACTGCTAGAACTCATAGAGGAAGTCAGTAAAATGTCAGGACATAAAATCAGTGCTCAGAAATCTATTGTATTTCTATACACCAACAACAAGACACAAGAAAGAGAAATTAAGGAGTCAATCCCATTTACAATTGCACCCAAAACCATAAGCTACCTAGGAATAAATCTAACCAAAGAGGCAAAGTGTGTACTCAGAAAACTATAGAATACTTATGAAAGAAATTGAGGAAGGTACAAAGAAATGGAAAAATGTTCCATGTTCATGGTTGGGAAGAATAAATATTGTGAAAATGTCTATGCTACCTAGAGCAATCTACACATTTAATGCAATCCCTATCAAAATACATCAACTTTTTTCAAAGATATGGAGCAAATAATCCTAAAATTTGTATGGATTCAGAAAAGATCCCAAATAGCCAGAGGAATGTTGAAAAAGAAAACCAAAACTGGTGGCATCACAATTCTGAACTTGAAGCTCTATTAAAAAGCAGTAATCACAAAGATAATATGGTACTGGCACAAAAACAGACACATAGATCAGCAGAACAGAAAAAAGAGCCCAGAAACAGACCCTCAACTCTATGGTCAACTAGTCTTTGACAAAACAGGAAAGAATGTCCAATAAAAAAAGATAGTCTCTTCAACAAATAGTGTTGGGAAAATCGGACAGCCACATGCAGAATGAAACTGGACCATTTCCTTAAACCACACATAAAAATAGACTCAAAATGGATGAAAGATCTCAGTGTGAGACACAGGAATCCATCAAAATGCTTGAGGAGAACACAGGCAGCAAACTCTTTGACCTCAGCCACAACAACTTCTTCTTAGAAACATTGCCAAACACAAAGGAAGCAGGGGCAAAAATAAACTATTGGGACTTCATCAAGATAAAAAGCTTTTGCACAGCAAAGGAAACAGTTGACAAAACCAAAACACAACTGAAAGAATGGGAGAAGATGTTTACAAATGACATATCAGAAAAAGGGCTAGTATCCAAAATCTATAAAGAAATTATCAAACTCAATATCCAAAGAACAAATAATCCAATCAAGAAATGGGAAGAAGACATGAACAGACATTTCTGCAAAGAAGACACCCAGATGGCCAACAGATACATGAAAAAGTGCTCCACATCACTTGGCATCAGGGAAATAGAAATCAAACCTCAATGAGATACCACCTCACACTAGTCAGAATGACTAAAATTAACAATCCAGAAATGACAGATGTTGGTGAGGATGCGGAGAAAGGGGAAACTTCCTACAGTGTTGGTGGGAATGCAAGCTGGTGCAGCCACTCTGGAAAACAGTATGGAGGTTCCTCAAAAAGTTAAAAATAGAGCTACCCTATGACCCAGCAATTGCACCACTGGGTATTTACCCCAAAGATACAAATGTAGTGATCCAAAAGGGCAACTGTACCCCAATGTTTATAACAGCAATGTCCACAATAACCAAATTATGGAAATAGCCTAGATGTCTGTCAATAGATGAAAAGATAAAGCAGATGTGATATATATATATCACATATATCACTATATATATATACATATATGTGTGTGTGTGTATATATATATATATACAATGAAATATTACGCAGCCATCAAGAAAATGAAATCTTACCATTTGCAATGAAGTGGATGGAACGAGAGGGTATTATGTTAAGGGAAATGATATGAGGAATTTGGAAAACAAGACAGAAGATCATAGGGAAAGGATGGGAAAAATGAAACAAGGCGAAACCAGGGAGGAGATAAACCTTTAGAGACTCTTAATCTCAGGAAGCAAACTGAGGGTTACTAGAGTGGAGGGGATAGGAGGGAGGGGGTGGCTGGGTGATGGACACTGGGGAGGGTATGAGCTATGGTGAGTGCTGTGAATTGTGTAAGACTAATAATTCACAGATCTGTACCCCTGTAACAAATAATATGTTAATTTAAAAAGTTTAAAATAAATAAATAAAATTAAAAAGAAAGAATGAATTATTTATTTATTTTGAGAGAGAGAGAGAATGTATGTGCATGTGAGCAGGGTTGACAGAATCTTCAAGCAGACTCCCCACTGAGCACAGAGCCCAACACAGGGCTTCATCCCATGATGCATGAGATCATGACTTGAGCCAAAATCAAGAGTTGGCCACTTAAGTGACTGAGCCACTCAGGGGCCCCTGCCTCCCTCTTTATAAAGTGACTTAAAAAAAAAAAAAGATCAATATAGAAAAATCAATTGTGGGTGCCTGGGTGGCTCAGTGGGTTAAAGCCTCTGCCTTTGGCTCGGGTCATGATCTCAGGGTCCTGGGATGGAGCCCCGCATCTGGCTCTCTGCTCCGCGGGGAGCCTGCTTCCCCCTCTCTCTCTCTGCCTGCCTCTCTGCCTACTTGTAATCTCTCTCTCTGTCAAATAAATAAATAAAATATTTTAAAAAAATTAATTGTATTTCTGTACAATAACAATGAACAAATTGAGAAAATTTCATTTACAACAGCATCAAAAAGAATAAAATAATTAGGAATAAATTTAGCAAAAGAAGTACAAAACTTATACATTAAAAATTATAAAACACTGTGAAAAGAAATCAAGGAAGACCTAATTAACAGAAAGACATCTCATGTTCATTAATTGGAAGAGTTAATATTGTTAAGATGAAATACTCTCCAATTAAACTACAGATTCACCGTCATCCTTTTTAAAACCTAAGGTGGCTTCTTCGAAAAAATTGATAAGCTGATCCTAAAATTTGCATGAAATCTCAACGGAATAGCAAATGATTTTGAAGAACAAAGCTAAAGCACGTGCATTTCCTGATTTCAAAAACATAGTACATAGCTACAGGAATCATCATAGGGTGGAACTGGCATAACAGATAAACATGTAAATCAATGGACTAGAACTGAGAGTCCAAAAAATAATCCCTTGCATTTATGATTAGTTGATTTTTTAAAGGTTTTATTTATTTATTTGACACAGAGAGAGAGAGAGCCCAAGCAGGAGGAGCCGCAGGCAGAGGTAGAGGGAGAAGCAGACACCCTGTTGAGCAAGGAGCCCAATGTGGGGCTTGACCCTAGGACCCATGATCATGACCTGAGCTGAAGGCAGATGCTTAACTGGCTGAGCCACCCAGGCACCTCTGATTAGTTGATTTTCAACAAGAATCCCAAGATCAGAGTGCCTGGTTGGCTCAGTCAGTTAAGCACTTGATTTCTGCTCAGTTCAAGATCTCAGTATCCTGAGATCAAGCCCCATGTTAGGCAACATGCTAGGCATAGAGCTTGCTTAAGATTCTCTCTCTACCTCTTCCCCTTTCCCCCCATATGCATGATTTCTCTCTTTCTCAAAAAAAAAAAAAGAATGTCAAGACCATTCAATGGGGAAGAATAGTCTTTTCAACAAATGTCTGGAACAATTGGATAGCCATGAACAAAAGAATGAAACTGAATATCTACTTCACACCACACACACAAATTAAGTCAAAATGGACTATACACCCAAATGGAAGAGCTAAATCTATAGAACACTTACTAGAAGAAACATAGGAGTGAATCTTTGTGACCTTTAGTTAGGCAAAGATTTCTTACATAGGATGCCCAGCAACAACAACAAAAATGGGTGTATTGGACTTCACTGTTGGTAGGAACATAAAGTAGTGGAGCTGCTTTGGAAAACTGTCACTTCCTCAAAAAGTTACACACAGAGTTATGATGCAATCCCCACAATTGGGGTGGAATTAGGCTACTTATATATTTGATAAATGGAGATCAGAAGGATAAAGAAGTTTACAAAATTTCACTTAAAGGTACATAGCCAAGAGAAATAAAACCCATGTCCACATGAAAACTTGTACACAAATGTTCATAGCAGCATTGTTCACAGTAGCCAACAAGTAGAAACAATCCAAATATCCATCAACTAATGAATAGATAAATTAAATGTGGCCTATCTGTACAGTGAAATCTTATTTGGGCATTAAAAAAAGGATGAAGCACTAATACATGTACAATATGGATGAAATTTGAAAACATTATGGATAATATACCATTAATTCCAACCAGTATAGTAATCATCTCATACATTATAGTTCTCATTTCTAAAAGTTCAGCTTGGTCCTTTAAAAATATCTTTCATGTGTCTACTTGATATACCTGATTTTTCCTCTAGTCTCTTGAACCTACAGAGTATAGTTACAGTAACTATTGTGATGTTCTTGCCTGATAATTCTTTTTTTTTAAGGTTTTATTTATTTATTTTTATTTTAGAGAGAAAGCGTGCACCAGTGGGGATAGGGGCATGAGGAGAAGGGCAGAATCTCTAGCAGACTCAGTGCTGAAGCCAAGTCCAATGCCAGGCCCAATCCCATGACCCTGAGATCATGACTTGAGCTAAAACCAAGAGTTGGACACTCAACTGACTGAACACCCAGGCACCCCATTGCCTGCTAATCCTAACATTTGCATCACTTCTGGGTCAGTTTGATTAATTACTTTCCTCATTATGGTTCAGATTTTCCTGCTCCTTTGTATGTCCAGTAATTTTTCATTAATGCTATTCTTTGTGAATTTACCTTCTTGGGGCGCCTGGGTGGCTCAGTGGGTTAAAGCCTCTGCCTTTCGCTCAGGTCATGATCCCAGGGTCCTGGGATCGAGCCCCGTATCGGGCTCTCTGCTTGGCAGGGAGCCTGCTTCCTCCTCTCTCTCTCTCTCTCTGCCTGCCTCTCTCCCTACTTGTGATCTCTATCTGTCAAATAAAAATAAATAAAATCTTAAAAAAACAAAACAAAAATAAATAAATAAATAAATAAAATCTTTGAAAAAAGAAATTGCTGTGTCAAATGTTCAGACAGAGCTTTTTCATACTGTCAACTTTCCCAGCAAAAAGTTTATACCAATCTACCCTCCCATCAGCACTGGGTATTAGTTTTCATTGTTGCAAAGCTGACAGGTGAAAATGGCATTTCACTGTTCTTTTAACTGGCAGTTCTTTGCTCAGTCCTGAAATCAAACATTTTTTAACAGACATGCATTCATGCAGTGGATATTTACTGAGTGCCAACATGTGACAAGTACTATTCTAGACACTAAATGTTTATCAGCCTTTTGTATTTTTTGTGTTGTGATTTGCTTATCCTTTGATCATTTTTCTACTGAGGGATTTGTCTTTTTCTTACTGATCTGTAAGAATTTCTTATGTAATAATGATATCAATTCTGTCACATAGTTAACAATATTTTAAAATTTAAGTCATCTCTCTTTAATTTTATTTTGACAGTTTTTGATGTACAGTTTTTTAATATGTTTAGATCAGATCCTTTATGGTTTCTCCCTTTGATAATGACATAGTCTTCTCATTTTTTAGCTGGTTACATCTTGCATGTTAGCCAGTTTCTGTTCAAGATTCACCAAATCGTATGTAAAAGTCAGCTTTTGGTACGGATTTCTTCTAGAGCTTAATCTTAGCCTGCTTTGTATAAGACTCCCAGGGCTGCAGGCAGCAATTCAAAACATGGTTTCTCCCAAAAGGCTAATTAAGAGAAGGAGTACATCTGCTGTGTTCACCAAATTCATCACAGACTTGGGTTATAAACTGATGTTCTGGTTGATGATGTTCTCTGATTATTAATTTAGAAAAATCTATAAAGAATGATATTAATAAGTCAGGTAGCAACACATTCACTTTTCTTCTAGAACATTTTAAGTTTTGGTTTGCTCTTATCTGCTAGCTAGTTTATTCCTTGGTAGTCCCAGGAGAAAGGCAAGAACTACTGTACCTACAAATGTAGATTGCAAAAGCTGCTTCTCTTATATAGACTCATTCAGCTAAAACAGAGATCCTTCTACCTTTTAATCTAATAACTTGCATATTTAGTAATAATAATAGCTGGAACATGAAGACTGTAGCTTCCTGGCGTTGTTAGAAGGGGCCAGCTGGGGTGTGCTGGTAGTTTTCCAGCCCCAAATATAATTTTTTTATAACCTATGAAATACACAAAACTTTCCTTCTCTTTTGTTTGGCAAAAGTGGAGTTCAATTGAACTTTCTGCAATGATGAAATGTTCTCTATCTATGCTGCTCAAAATGGTAACCATTAGCCACAAATGTGGCTACTGAGCCCTTGAAGTGTGGCTAGTAAGACCCTGAGATCATGACCTGAGTTGTATATTCTTGCTTCCTGTGTCATAAATTAATTGACCATATATGCTGTGTTTATTTCTGGGTTCTCTATTCTGTTCTATTGACCTATGTATCTGTTTTTAATGCCAATACTATACTGTTTTGATTACTATAGCTTTAAAATACAGTTTGAAATCAGGGAGGATGATGCCTTTGTTCTTCTTCCTCAAGATTATTTTGGCTATTTGAGATTTGTATGGTTCCATACAAATTTCAGAATTGTTTGCTTTATTTCTATAAAAAATGCTGTTGGAATTTTGATAGGGATTGCACTGAATTGTAGGCTACTTTGGGTAATACGGACATTTATACAAAATTAACTCTTCTAATCCATGAGCATAAGATACTTTTCCATTTATTTGTGTCTTCTATAAATTCTTTCATCATTAAACTGATTCAACAATAAATTCAAAGGTTTAAGCACCATGATCTATCTTTCTTTCTCTCTCTCTCCTTCCTTCCCTCTTCCTTCCTTCCTTCTTTCTTTTCTCTGTGGCATCCTTGTCTGGTTTTAGTATCAGGGTAATGTTGCCCTCATAAAATGAGTTTGGAAGTGTTCCCTTTCTTCAGTATTTTGGAAGAATTTTTAAAAAGGTTAAGTGTTAAATCTTCTTTGAATGTTTTGTAGAATTCACCAGGGAAGGCTTCTGGTCCTGGACATTTGTTTTTTGGAAGGTTTTTGACTACTGATTCAATCTCCTCACTAGTAATTGATCTATTCAGATTTTTACATCATTATGATTCAGTCTTGGAAGATGGTATGTTTCCAGGAATTTATCCACTTCTTCTAGGTTGTCAGTTTATTGGCATACAATTGTTCTTACTAGTCTCTTGCGATCCCTTGTATTTCTTTGGTATCAGTTGTAATTTCTCCTCTTTCAGTCTGTTTCTGGAGAGCCTTACTGAAGATGTAGGTTGCTGAAATATCTCTTAAGTAATCTTCCAGATTTTTAGGACAAACTTCTAGCTTTGTTGAGATGGGCTTTTCTATTGCTTGGGAAAAATGTGGCCTGAACTGCCTCTTTCCAGACAGATGGGGCAAACTTCATTGAAACAGGAGACTGAGCAGTTTCTGGAATGTGAGAGGACTTTCCAGGCCTGGTTGCATTAAGTGGGATGACCAGACTGGCAGGTGCCTGCAATTAATCTTCCTATTCTTCAGTAAAATGCAGATGACCCAATGAGATACATAGATCTCTAAATACCCTTGGGCCAATCCATCCTGGCCAACGAAATAGTCACTCATGATAGCGAAGGAATCCCAAGAACCAATTGCACCCTCTGCTAGAAATAATTACTCCTGTTTTCTTCCAGCAGGCCTCTCACTTATCCCTCTTCTCACCAACTTTTCTTGCAAGACTTAAATTTGCTCTTTGGAATCTTGGGAGTGGACCTTGACACCTCTGATTCACAGCCATTTAATCCTGTGGAATTTGACTAACATCTCTCTTATTGCCAGCTGTCATCCATTCATCTCTCCTTTGGCTTTGTGCCTTCTTTCAGCTTAGCTGCGAAGTGGGAAACAAGAGTAGAGAGGAAGGTAGTGCTTATATGCATGGAGTTCTTACTGTGTACTAAGCACTGTATTAGGTACTTCACATTATCTCATTAAACCTCACAGTAATATTAGAAGATGGATAGATAGATAGATAGATAGATAGATAGATATAGATAAAGAGATGGATCTTGTAAACTAGTAAGTACTATCTGAAGTTTAAAATAATACCAAATAGCAGACTCCTGGTGCAAAGTCCTAGAATATAGCATTATGAGGCTGGATGCCCATTGGGCATGATAATGTGCCTAGAAGATCAGTATAGGTTAATACATATCTATCCCACAGGTTCTGCTTTTCAGATGCATCCTCAAGAATCATTCTGACCCAGGCAAGACTTATTCTATCTATGTGACTTTAATCAGGACTAGTTCTGGAAAAGACTTCAAATTAATAACTATCAGCCACAGGTTAAGTGCCTATCATGAGCCCTAAAATATAGGTGTGGGAAATGATTAGAAAAAAATGTGTGCCTCTCTCAGAGAATTTATATAGTCTAGTTAGGAAGATAAGATTAACATACAATATACTTTCTATGACATTTATTGTTCTTTCTCCTGTTATAAAAGCAATATAAGTTCACTGTATAAAATACAAAAAATTAAATAGAAGAAAATAGGGAGCTTGGGTGGCTCAGTCAGTTAAGCATCTGCCTTCAGCTCAGGTCACAATCCCAGGGTTCCCTGCTCAGCAGGGAGCCTGATTCTCCCTCTCTTCCTCTGCCTCCCGCTCTGCTTACTTGTGCTCTCTCTCTGTCAGATAAATAAAAATCTTTGAAAAAAAAATAAACAGACGAAAATAAAAATCATCCCAAATCTCACTACCTAATTAACCACGTTAAAATTCCAAATGATAAATCATTACACACACATGCCCCTCACCAGCCCCCCGCAAACAGAAATATCACCTCTACTCTCCCCTCACACTTAGTCATAGGAGGAGGTTCTTGTGCAAGTGGGTCATAAATTCTCCCATTTCCTCTTTCCCTTCTAGAGATGTCTGCCTGGGAATGTGATTTGGCTTAAAGTACAGAGAGAGATTTTTTTTAAAGCTACTTCAGGTTCCCAGTGTCTCCATCAATCAACTGACAGCCCTGTAAAGTCTCCTGTTTCTTGGTCAGGGCTCCTGTTTCTTAGGGCTTATATTACCATTTAAGGTGAAGGGGAAAGGAAGTGACGGACACCGCTCTGCACCAACAACATAAAGCTATTCCCGTTTGGACAGAGAAGGTCAGTCAATACTATGTCACATATGGGGAAATGGTTTTCTTCCATAAAGTAGCTCCCAGACTATATTTGGGAGTTAGCATTACTCGGGTATGCATGCATGTACGTGTATAAGACAGAGAGAGAGAGAGAGAATGAGATTCTGGATGACTACGAAGAGGTCCTTATTCTACATCTCTCAGTGGCAGTATCTTTTTTTTTTTTTAAGATTTTGTTTATTTATTTGTCAGAGAGAGCGAGCGAGTACACAGGCAGACAGAGTGGCAGAGGGAGAAGCAGGGTCCCCACTGAGCAAGGAGCCCGATGTGGACTCGATCCCAGGACCCTGGGATCATGACCTGAGCCGAAGGCAGCCTCGTAACCAGCTGAGCCACCCAGGCGTCCCTCAATGGCAGTATCTTAAAAGTAAGTCTCACAGCCCACTTTGGACTCATCTGCTGAGGGAAGGCCCCCTGTGGTAGTAATCTAGGCCTAGGTAACCTAGGTCCTAAACTAGGAGCCCCATGTATATAGTGTTGGCCTGTACAGTGTTTAAAATTTAAATTAGTAGTCAGTGTGAAACTACCAGGAGATATCACATAAAATGTAAGCTTTCTAGCTTTTGCTGAAGGAAAGAGAAGTAAATAAATAAAAATAGATCTGACAATCTTGGGCTTTTTCTTTTTTTTTTTTAATTAAGAAGATTAGCCCTTCTGGGTATCATATTTTTTTCCCAGCTTGTTGTCTTTTAAATTTGGGTTTTTTTTTTTTAATTAAAAAAGATTTTATTTATTTATTTGACAGAGAGAGTGCACAAGCAGGCAGAGAGGCAGGCAGAGGGAGAGGGGGCAGCCGGCTCTCCACTGACCAGGGAGCCCAACTTGGGCTCAATCCCAAGACCCTGGGATCATGACCTGAGCCAAAGGCAGATATTTAACCGAGTGAGCTACCCAGGCACTCCTTGGGGAGCTTTTTAATTGTTGTTGTATATTTTTATTTCTGTGCAGAAAATTTAAATGGTTATGTAGTCAAACTTACCAATCATTTCTTTTATGGTTTCTGAATTTCATATCTTGATGAGAAAAATTTTAGTCCCCTGTATTAATTTGCTAGGGCAGTCATAACAAAGTACCACACACACTGTGTGGCAACAACTGAAGTTTATTTCCTCTCAGGTCTGGAGGCCAGAAATCTAAGATTGAGGGGTCGGCTGCAGGGTTGGTTTCCTCTGAGGCCTCTCTCCTTGGCTTGTAGATGGCAGCCTCCTCCCTGTGTCTTCACATGGTCTTTCTTGTCTCTGGGTCCTACCCTCATTTTTTTCTATGGACACCAGTCAGATTGGATTAGGGCCCACTGCAACGACCTAATTTTAAATTAATTACCTTTTTAAAGACCTTACCCCTCCAAAAAAGAGGATCTGAATTTATTTTATTTTCTAGAAGTAAGCTAAATGTCCCAATTCTATTTATTAATCATCTTTTTCTCCCAAGTCTTGAAATTCTTTTTTTTTAATCTTAGGGTCAATTTGCATGTGTACTAGGGTCTATTTCTGGATACTATTTTATACCACCAACCTGTCTATTCCTGTGCCACTACCAAACTTTTAATTACAGTAATGTTATAACATATTTTAATTTTCTAGGGCAAATTTTACCCTGTTATTTTTGTCTTTCAGAATTTTCATCACTGTTTTTGCATATTTGCTTTCAGCATTTACTTTATCATTGCTTTGACTTGTAAAAAATAATCTGACAATATTTTTATTGTGATAGGATCAAATATGTAGATGAATTTAGGAAAGACCTTACATGTTCATATTATTGAGACTTTACATGTCTATATTATTTCTCAGCATTGTATACTTTCTTGTACTGCTTACATTTTTAACCATGTACACGTAACCAGAAAAAAGTTAATTTCCATTCTAAAAAAAAAAATTAAAAGAATACAACAGGGGTAAACAATAATTAGCAGAGATAAATTTATCTGAAGAAGCCATTTGGGAGCTTCTTAAGTCCTAAACCCCACAATTATGTCCTCCTTTCTGTTTATGGATGTCTTGCTTTCTCACGGTTGGACTAGAAGAGATTCAGCAACACATTTTACATCGTCGGCTTGTTGTACTAATGAGAAATGTTAGTTCTCCCTTCTGCTCTGTCTCATTTCTTCAAATTCAGACGATATGCTACTCTCTCAAAGGTCGTCTAGGCTGAGAGAGGCAGACTGTAAACTTGGCAGGCTTCCCTAACATTCCCCAGCCAAGGCCGTCTTTGTCTGACTAAACTGAAAAGGGTCAAGTTTCTAGTGACAAAAGGGCAGCTTCAGGTCCTGCTCCGGCCTCACCAGCAAACAGCTGCTTTTCTCTGGTGAACTCAAGTGTCTTTCCTGCCCCTCCTGAAGGCTCGCACCCCCAAGGAGAGACCTGTGGTGAGCAATCAGGCACCTGAAGTGGGTTGCTATGCCTTTTAAATTCAGTGAGAATGTGGTCAGGTGTTACACTTCTTGTTAAGAGATCATTTCTGGCATTGTTTTTGGTTTCCAGGTAAGTGAAGGCCTCCTCGTTCTCCCATTTTCTTTCTGGCCCCATTTCCTTTCCTCACCTTCTCCCCTATATGGGTGAGGCATTGTCTGGTCACCCTAGCTAAAATGGTAAGCCCTGTACTCCCAGCCGCCCTCCCACCTTCATTTCCCTTCCTACAGCTTACCACTATCTAACATAGTCTAAGATGAGCTTCTTATTTACTATCTATCTCGCCTTACCAGAATATAAGCTCCCAGAAGACAGGAATTTTTGCCTCTTGGTTTTGTTGCATCCCCAGAACCTAGAACAAGGCCGGCTATAAAGGCATTCAGGGGCACCTGGGTGGCTCAGTGGGTTAAACCTCTGCCTTCGGCTCAGGTCATGATCTCAGGATCCTGGGATCGAGCCCCACATCGGGCTCTCTGCTCAGCATGGAGCCTGCTTCCCCCCCTCTCTCTGCCTGCCTCTCTGCCTACTTGTGATCTCTGTCTGTCAAATAAATAAATAAAAATAAAATCTTTAAAAAAAAAAAGAAAGAAACACTTGCTGAATGAATAAACAAATTCATAATCACTCTGTGTTGGGATAAGGGCATTCCTCCATCTTCCAGCTGCCTTTCCCCAAAGTCACAGAGGTTCTGGAGTTTCTGGTTCCGTCTCATAGAACAAGAGTTTGTTCTTGAAAAGAAAGGCTTTCATGAAGCCATTATATTAAGAGGTGGGGATTCCCAGAGGCACCACTGCCCTTAGAACTTTTTTCAGGGGAAATTGCTTTATTTGCAGAGTAAATAATTAAGACCTTTTAAAAAAAGAAAGCTAATAAACAGAATCTAACTTTGCCTACGTTCGAACCTTTCTTTGGTTAATGGGAAAGAAATCTCTTCTAGCCATGATGTATTTATTTATCATGCATTTATTGTCATTTGATACACAGTGCTACTGAAATCTATTTGCTTCTTAGTTCCCTTAATGAGGGTGTGGGGGAGGGTGTCCAGATAATCATTTATTCAACCAGTATTTATTGAGTCTCAATTAGAGCCAGAATCGGTATGCGGTGCTGGGCATAATTCTTTCCTTCTTAAAATTTACAGTCTAATAGGGGAGATAGACAATAAACTGATTAATAAATATATAATCAGAAACTGAAGAAAGCACACTGAAGGTAACAAGCAGAGTACTGTGTTAAATGGTAACTACATGGACCCTCTTAGGTACAGGTAAGGAAGGTTTGTCTGAGGAGATACTATTTGAACAGCAATTTGAGGATAAGGAGCCAGCCAAGACATACATGGAAACAGAGAGTTGGTGTGTTCTCAGAACTGAAAGGAGGCCAAGGTAACTGAAGTAAAATGAACAAAAAGAAAAGGACCCGAGGACGTAGAAGATGTTGAAAAGGCATGGCTAGATCAGGCTGAGGAGCTTAGATTTTTTTTTTTTTTTTAGATTTTATTTATTTGTTTGTCAGAATGGGAGAAAGAGAGAATGAGAGCATAGAAGCAGGGTGAGTGGCAGGCAGAGGGTGAGGGAGAAACAGGCTCCCCATGGAGCAGGGAGCCCAGTGACCTGGGCCTAAGGCAGACGTTTAACTGACTGAGCCACCCAGGCGTCCCTAAGGAGCTTGGGTTTTGTTCCAAGTGCATTTTTTTTGTTTTTAAAGATTTTATTTATTTATTTGACAGAGAGAGAGAGAGATCACAAGTTGGCAGAGAGGCAGGCAGAAAGGGGCAGGGGGCAGGGGAAGCAGGCTCCCTGCTGAGCAGAGAGCCTGATGTCTGGCTCTATCCTAGGACCCTGAGATCATGACCTGAGCTGAAGGCAGAGGCTTAACCCACTGAGCCACCTAGGTACCCTTTTCCAAGTGCATTGTGAAGCCATTTTGTAGTTATCAAGCAAGTGATGACCCAACCCAACTTATTTTAAAAAGATCGCTAAGGGTGGCTCAGTTGGTTAAGTGTCTGCCCTCTGCTCAAGTCATGATCTCAGTGTCCTGGTATCAAGCCCCATATCAGGCTCCCTGCTCAGTGGGGAGCCTACTTCTCCCTCTTCCTCTGCTGCTCCCCCTGCTTGTGCTCTCTCTTTCTGTCAAATAAATAAATACAATCTTTAAAAAAAAATCAGTCTGGTTCCTTGAAGTATGATAGCCACTAACCACATGTGGCTATTGTGCACTTGAATTACAGTGAGTCTGAATTGAGATAGACTGTAAGTGTAGAATATACATTATTTTGTGTATTTAAAATTTTTCAAAATTCAAAATTACATTAAATGTAAAATATTTCACTCATATTTCTATATTGATTGCATATTGATATATTTCATCAAAATTAATTTTGCCTGTTTCTATTTAGTTTAATGTGGCTACTAGAAAATTTTAAGTTACATATGTGGTCACATTATATTTCTATGAGACAGCGCCACTCTGACTATTTATGAAAAACAAGTTGAAGGGAGAGCAACAGAGGAAACGAGAAGACCAGGACTGAGACTATCATTGGAATTTAGAACTGATGAACTAGCTGGGTTAGGGTGTTATTGCGGGGAATGGGGAGAAGCAGATACATCTGTGATATGGTATTTGGCAGGGGTTTCTTTAAAGCTTACTGATGAATTGAGGATGATTTCCACATTTCTGAATTGAGCAATCAGTTACATGATAGTACTATACACTGAGATGTATAGTACTGGCTTTGATGGAAGGACTGGCTTTGAGGGTAGTAAAGGCATGTCAAGCCCAGTTTTGGACACACTAAGTTTGAGCTTACCCCTGAGCCATTCCAGTGGAGATGCCATGCTGGCAGATACTGATCTGGGACTGGAGCTCAAAGGAGAGGATTGGGTGGGACTAAAGAGAAAATTCTGAGTTCTCAGCATATACGTGGTATGTAGGGTTAGGAAAATAGTGTCAACAGAGAAGAGAAGGGGGCCCATGGACTGAGCCCTGTGTGGGTTAGTTAGCTCATATGCCATAGCGACTGTTGGGGTGTGAGTAGGAGACAAGGAGCCTGCAAAGGAGAGCAAAAGGAACAGAGACCTAAGATCAACACAAGGAAGTAATGGTGTCATTGAACCAAGAGAGGAGCTTGAAGAAAGAGTTCCCAGCTATGGCAAATGCTGCTCAGAGGTCAGAGAGATAAGCACTGAGCTGTACTCACAGGTTCAAGGCACAAGGAAGCCATATACTAGGAATAAGCATGACAAAAGCCATTTGTCCATGACAGGTAGGCCAGAAAGCAAGGTAGTAAATGGAAGATGAAATAGCAGTGTGTGAAGACTTCACTCTTTAAAGAAGTTTGGCTCTGAAGAGAGCAGAGACAAGAAATTCGCCCTGAGAGAGATGAAGAATCAAAAGGGAGACAGGAGTGTGGGAATGGTCTACGGCCATACCACCCTGAACGCGCCCGATCTCGTCTGATCTCGGAAGCTAAGCAGGGTCGGGCCTGGTTAGTACTTGGATGGGAGGAGTGTGGGAATGATAATAGATGGAATGAGTTTAATGAAGCAGGATAGGAAAGGCATAACCAGAGGAACAAAGTCCTTGAAAGCTGAGAGGAGTTGAGAGCTGGGACAGCAGTGAAGGGAAAGAAGGATTTACCCCAGAGCTAATGAAGCTGAAGCCTCAAGGCTCCTTACTTGCATGGGCCTCTTTCAAGGCCTAGTTTGTATTTGTAACTTTGAATTCTTTCTCTTAAAAGAGGCCTTCAGCTCCCCCTCCCCAAACCTGGTTTTGCTCTGGAGAGGAAGGAGTGACTTTTGTTAGGAAGAGAGATGGCCCAGTATTTCCCAAACTTGAGTGATGACTATAAAGTAAAACAATGAAACAAAGTCTCAAGACACCAAAAAATTTATCAGAGGAACTCCAGGAACTTGTGTTCCCAGTTTTGAGAATCACTGATCTGCTTGAGACATTCACATACCCGATTAAGAAATTGAAATCTGAGATCTGTGTCTGGCTTCACCTGTACCATGTGTGGGTCTAGCTTCATGGGTATGTGACCTATATAATCACATTGGGCCACATGCTTGGAAGGACCCTGTGCTTGGGTTAATGCTTTACTGTCACCATCTTGAAATTCCTCATAATATTTGAAGAAGGAGTCCCACATTTTCCTTTTGTATTAGGCCCTGCATATTACATAACTGGTTCTGGCCAAAGGTTGCTATGTGACTTTTTCTAAAAATTGAGACATAATTCACATCTGTAAGTACTTGACTTATTTGTGCCTTGGTTTCCTCATCTTCAAGTAACTGTCCTTCCTTCAAGGAGTTTATAAAGTTAATTGGGAGATGAAATCTATATAGTGTACATAGAAAGTTAAAAAGAATATGAGTTTTGGAAAAGAGTTTAGCAGTTTGGCAGTTCCTCAAAAAGTTAAATATGGAGTTACCATTTGATTCAGCAATTCAATTTCTAGGTATTTGCCCAGGGGGAAAGAAAACATATGTCCACATAAAAATTGTACATGAATGTTCACCGCAGTACTATTCATAATAGCCCAGGGTGGAAAAAACCTAAATGTCCATCAACAGAAGAATAGATAAACAAATGCAGTATATCCATAAACTGGAATATTATTCAGTCGTAAAAAGGAATAAAATATTACAGTACAAAAAGAAATGTAGATTTGATCTTTGTTCCTGCTTCCTGGCACAGAGTTCCTAATACCCTTGGAGTTTTCTATGTGATGGGGTGGTAGGAGAGTCTTTCATTGTTCACAACAAATCCCTTTCAACCATACCTGAGTTCACACTGATGGGGTGATTCTTGCTCCTAATACCCTTGGAATTTTCTATGTGATGCCGTGGTAGGAGAGTCTTTTGTTATTCACAACAAACCCCTTTCAACTATACCTGAGTTCACACTGATGGGGTGACTCTTGGTGGGCCCCTAGATAGCTTCACAAAAGGAGCTGGTTGCAAGCAAGATCAGCCATGATTAGAGTTGAAAGTTACAGTCCCACTCCTAACATCCAGGAGAGAAATAAAAGCTTGAGTTTAATCACGAGGTGCTAATCATTTAATCAATTAGTAATGAACGGCCCATAAAAAGCCCCTAAACAGCAGGGTTCGGAGGGCTTCCAACTTAGAGAACACATCAAAGTTCTGGAAGAACTTTGGAGCCTGCTTCTCCCTCTCTCTCTGCCTGCCTCTCTGCCTACTTGTGATCTCTCTCTCTGGGTCAAATAAATAAATAAAATCTTAAAAAAATAATAAAAATAAATAAAAATTTAAAAAGAAGAAGAAGAAGAAAAACCTCAGAAGCACTGACACATGGATGAACCTTGAAAACATTATGGTAAGCAAAAGAATCCACACAGAAAAGGCCACGTAGTCTATGATTCCTTTAATATTAAATGTCAAGAACAGACTGATTTTAGAAACAGAAAGTAGGTTCCTGGCTGGCAGGGACTTGAAGGAAGGGGAGAACTAGAAGTGGCTATTACTGAATATGGGCTTCTGCTTGGAGTGATAAAAATGTTTGGGAATTAGATAGTGGTGATGATGGCATCACTTGATGGATATACTGAAGACTACTGAATTGTACACTTCAAAAATAAACAAATAAGTAAATGGTTTAAAAGAACAAGGGAAGGAGTGTGACACGGATATACGTGAGAAGTTATCACACCAGCTCTGCCTGCATAGAGCAATGCATTGTGAAGGAAGCACTATAATGACATACAGGACAAATTATAGCTTCCAGTCAACTGACAGTGACTTCAAAATAGCTGATTCCATAAGGGCTATTTTCAGGCTGTTGCCTTAGCTTAGCCTAATACAGAAACCAAGTGTTTCTATCTTAATCACGTAGCCAGATCTTTGCTGACTCCCAACATCTACTTTCCTCTTCGTCTTTTTTAACTGGTTTAAGAAATATTTTGTTATTTTTAGCTAAAAATAGATATAAGATATATCAGAAGACTGAGGTTGTTGTATGAGGCTGTGCTCTACCTGGAAAGCAAGGGTTGAGACAAAGCCTCAAGTAAAAGTATTTGGGGTAGGGAACAGTGATCCCATAGAGTTAGGGAGAGTGAAATAGGGAAGGAGAGAAAACCAATACAGAGGTGTAATCTCAAAATGGTTGTTATAGGAAACTGCATCTATGTCTCTTTGGGCTTTTTGAGGAGCCACGTGAAATGACCTCAGACTTATCCACCTTAGATTGGGAAGGATTGGTTCCTGGTCACATTGGTCAAGGTTTGCTTGGTGGGGGTCACAGACTCCTCCTAGGCTGTGTGTGTCTGAGTGCTGGCTGGATTTTGCAGGAATTCCTTCACTTCAGTCTGAGTTCTGGGGCAGAACATAACAATTGTGCCAGAGAGAAGCTGGTTGCTTCTCCATGGGACTTACATCACTGGTTCTCCTGGGTTTTAGGCCTTTAATGTTGAACTGGACCTATACCACCGACTTTCCTGGGTCCCCATACTGCAGACAGTAGATAATGAGACTCCTTAGCCTCTATAATCATATACTCCCTTTGATGAAACTACTAGAAAACATCAAATGTACGTGACATCATGCTTAACATGCATCCTTAACTTGAACTTAAGAGAATAACAATAAGCTGTCCAGCAACTGAGAGATCATAGGAACCTCTTTTTTGGTCTCTTAGTTTACTCCCCCTCGGGATAGTTGGCTACTGTATTGTGAGGACATTTAAGCAGCCCTATGGGGTAGAGAAGACCCTATGGGGAAAGCCGATGTTTCCTACAAACAGCCAACATCAATCTGTTAGCAATGGATAGGGTGCAGTCTAGCAAGTAGACCCTCACTCAACGCTGAAAGTGCAGGCACATGATCTTGAACTCTCCACGCTCCAAAACTGTGAAAACTAAGTTTCTGTTGTTTATAAGCTAAAAAAAGGGGGTGGGGGCCTAGAGTAAAAGGTGAGTCAATTAATAATTTTAAAAATATTATAACACCTTAAATTTACCCAATGTTACTGTTAAATATATTTCGATTAAAAAATTCATGCAAAATTTAAAAAATATTATAGACAATGAAGACTAAGAGATCAGTAAAAGAATCATTTCAGGTTGCCTACATGGAGATTATAACAGAGGTGAAACTTGGATTTGTAACATTAATATAGCCCTTTATCATAGTTATCTGGTTTTGTTATCATATTTACTTAAGTATAATATATTTTACTTATATATTGCTTACAATTTAAATAGTTCTCACTCTCCCTACCATGCAGAAAGAATAAAACCCATGTAAACATAAAAGAAAATAAGATGGGGGAAGGACAGACTTTTCAACAATTAGAACTGGAAAAACTAAATATGCACAAACAAAAGAATGAAGTTGGACCTTTACTTTACACCATATATAAAAACTAAAAAAAAAAAACAACCCCAAAAAGATCAAAGACCTACATATAAGTGCTAAAACTATAAAATGCCTAGGAAAAAAAAACTGAAAAGAAATCATGACATTGGATTTAGCAATGATTTCTTGCATTTGACACCAAAAGCACAGGCAGCAAAGAAAAAACAAATAAATTGGACGTCAACAAAATTAAAGCATCTATGCATCAAAGGACACAATCAAGAGAGTGAAAGGACACCCCATAGAATGGAAGAAAATGTTTGCAAATCATTTATCTAAAGGGGATTAGTATCTAACAACTACAAAGAATTCCTACAATTCAGTAACAACAACAACAAAAAAAACACTACCCAATACAAAAATGGTCAAAAGACTTGAATAGATATTACTCTAAGATGGATACATAGATGGCCAGAAAGCACATGAAAAAATGATCAATATCACTAGTTATTAGAAAAATACAAACCAAAAAAGAAAAGAAAAATACAAACCGTATTAAGATACCACTTCACAGCCATTAGGAAAGCTACTATTTATAAAAACCCAAACAGCTGAAAATAACAAAAGGTGGTAAGGATGTAGAGAAATTGGAACCACTGTACTTTGCTGATGTGTATGTAAAATAGTGCAGCCGCCATGAAAAACAGTTTGAAACAAAACAAAACAAAACACAGTTCAGCGGTTCCTCAAAAGCTAAACATAGAATTACCGTATGATCTAGCAATTTCCCTTCTCGATAGACACCCAAAGAATTGAAAGCAACAACTCAAATAGATATTTTACATCCATGTTATAGAAGAATTATTCACAATAGCCAAAAGATAGAAAGAACCATGTGTTCGAAGATGAATGGACAAACAAAATATGATAAAATATTATTCAGCCTTGTAAAGAAAGGAAGTCGGTACAAAAAGAATGAACCTTAAAGAAGTACTACGTGAGCCAAGCCAGACACAAAAGGACAGATATTGTATGAATCTGCTTTTGTGATGTACCTATAGTAGGCAAATTCACGGAGGCAGAAAATAGATCAGAGGTTACCCAGGTCTGCGGAGGGAGGTATGTGGAGTTGTTTAAGGATACAGAGATTCTGTGTGGGGTCACAGACACGTTTTGGGAATAGATACAGGTAATAGTTAAATGACACTGTGAATGCAATCAGTGTCACTGAATTGCACAATTTAAAACGCTTAAAATGATGAATTTTCTATTCCATGTCCTTTGCCATAATAAAAAAAAAGTACAGGAAGGAAGGGAGGAAGGAGGGAAAAAGGGAGGGAGGAAATAATGCAAAAAGTTCTCCAAAGGGACCACTTCGGTAACATTAAGGGCAAATCTGTACCATCTTAAGTTCATAAAACAATTTTCAGAGGTCTCTGGGAAAGACAAGCAGGGCATTTTTGAGCAGGACAGGGAATTCTCACCTGTGTGTCAAATAGAACACCCATGGCTACAGGGGCTGGTAGTGACAATGCTTTGAGAAAAGTAGTTTCAGGCCAGACAGTTGGCTAGGGTTACTCTGAAATCGAACCCCTACAAGGTTTAGCTTTCCTTTCCACCTGTTTGTTTGGCTCCTCTTTCCCTGTCACGAACCAAGGCCAAGACCAAGGCCAGATAACCACCTGGCACCCAAGGAAGGGAGACTTTGATGCCCTGTCACAGCGTCTCTTCAGCTCCTGCCAGAGGCTGCCAGAACCTTCCGTCTGATACCCCGTCTGTCCTGTGCTGCCACCTTTGCTTTTAAAATGTCAGTCTTCGGGACACCTGGGTGGCTCAGTTGGTTAAGCAGCTGCCTTCAGCTCAGGTCATGATCCCAGCGTCCTCAGATCGAGTCCCACATGGGGCTCCCAAGGAGCCTGCTTCTCCCTCTGCCTCTGCCTGCCACTCTGTCTGCCTGTGCTCATGCTCTCTGATAAATAAATAAATAAATAATTTTTTAAAAAAACCCAAAAGTTAGTCTTCGACTCCTTGCAGGCATTTTTCTCCAGAGCTGCCCAATGGGGCTCAAGAACTGTTTTTCTGGTTCTTCCTGTTTAGCACCTGCTATTCTGATTGTCCTTTGAGATTCACAACAAAAGGTTTTTCCTAACCAGGTCCAGCTGGTTTGGAGCCGTGAACCCCCCCGCGCCCTCTCCACTCTCTTCCTTATTCTGCGTTCAGATCTTCTTTGTGGGACCCAAGAAGTGCCCGTCCTGGCAGCCACCACGTGTCAAATCTTGTGGCGGGCCCCCCTGCAGTTGGCACCATTTCCCCTGAGAACTTCCTGCTTGTTCTTTTCCATGATTCTTCAAGGCTTTGTCTTTCTCTGCTTGTATCCTGTGGGGAAAGATTTACCTCTCTGTTTCAAAGATTCCGGCTGCAGGATCTCAGATCTATGACCATTTTCGGAGAAATGTGTGCACAGGAAAAGTCTGAGCAATGTTCTCTTCAATGCTCCCTTGCCAAAATTTAATTTTGACATCTTACCACATGAAAGTTTTCTTTAACGGTTATAAAATTTATCACAAAAATTACCATCTTAGGGGTGTCTGGGTGGCGCAGTCAGTTAAGCCTCGGACTCTGGGTTTCAGCTCAGGTCATGATCCCAGGGTCGTGAGATAGAGCCCCATGGCCACTCCCCACTCAGCACAGAATCTGCTTAAGATTCTCTCTCCCCAGGCACCTGGGTGCTCAGCTGGTTAAGCGTCTGCCTTTGGCTCAGGTCATAATCCCAGGGTGCTGGAATGAGTCCTGCATTAGGCTCCCTGCTCAGTGGGGATCCTGCTTCTCCCTCTACCCTCTCCTCCTGCTTGTGATCACTCTGTCAAATAAATAAATAAATAAATAAATTATTTTTTAGGGTACAGTTCAGTAGTGTTGAGTACATTCACATTGTTGTGTAATCTCCAGAACTCATTTCATTTTGCAAAACTGAAACTCTACCCATTAAACAGCAACTGCCCTGTGTCATCCCCACCTCCAGGCCGTGGCAGCCACCAGTCTACTTTCAGTCTCTATGAATTTGACTACCCTAGGTACCTCATGTTAAGTGGAATCACACAATATTTGTCTTTTTGTCATTGGCCTCTTTTGCTTAGCATAATGTTTTCAAGGTTCATCCTTTTTCTAGCATGTGTCAGAATGTCCTTCCTTTCTAAGGCTGAATAATATTCCATTGTATGCATATATATTCCTTTTGTTTATCTATTCATTCACCAGTTTTGGCTATCATGACTAATACTGCCATGAGCATGGGTGTATAAATGCCTCTTTGAGACCCTGTTTTCACTTCTTTTTTTTTTTTTTTTTTTTCACTTCTTTTGGATATATATCCAGAAGCAGGATTGCTGGATCACATGGTAATTCCATTTTTAATTCTTTGAGGAATTGCCATATTGTTACATAAAAGTTTTAGAGGATAGCAAAATCACTCAGAAATGATGAATGGCTCCTGGGCTAAAGTGGTGCAAGATAAGCAGTGCCTGGGGGCTCACTCAGCTAAGTGTCCAACTCTTGACTTCCACTCAGGTCATAATCTCAGGGTTGTGGACTCGAGCTCCATGTTGGGCTCCACTCTAGATGTGGAGCCTGCTAAGGATTCGCCCTCTCCCTCTGCCCCTCCCCCCACCACTTGTGTGCACATGTGCTCTCGCTCTCTCTCAAAAAAAAAAAAAAAAAAAGATGTGATGCAAGATAATAAGTCTGGAATCTTTAAAGTTTATCATCAATGTTTTCTTTGTTCTTAGAGTTTCTGTAAGTCTGCCTCTTTCCTTTCATTTTAGTCCACAGAGTGAAGATTTTACTCTTTTTTATGTGCCTGAGGCCTATGACAACAATCTTAGTTTATTAGAGAGTGTCTTTGGGATCAGCAACTGAAGAAGAAAAGGGAAGGAAGTAAAATTGAGTAGAAGGAGAAGCTGAACTGCCATGCAGGTCTGACAACAGCCTCATCCCAACCCAGTGGGGGAAGTGTAGAACTAAGATGGCTCATCAAGTAATTCCATGTTTGGCCAACACAGCAGTCTTTATACTCTTCTTCATCTTTGGATATGGGCTGCCTTGGGAAGAACATGACCTTGAGCTAGGCTCAAAAGAGTTAGGCTCTCTGCAGTTGAGATAAGGTCTGAAACCAGTAGCTGCCTGCCACATTTCCCATATTGGGCCATAAGTCCATCCTTAAAGGGGGGGGTCTGGGAGGCATACCACCATATCCACCACAGTAGTTTTTGTGAAAGTTTGCTGAGGGAAGTTTCAGAAGCACAGAAAATCATGGGCCACAGGCACCAGTGCGAACGTGGCAGTGGGGTGCTAATGGAAGGTATATCATTTACTGTAAGAGGGTCTGTGTGTGGTAGTTAAGAGCATGGACTCTAGAGCCAGAAAACCTGGTTCGAATCCTTGGTCCTATACTTGCATGAGGTGAGCTTGGTAAGGTTACTTAACCTCCCTGTGCTTCAGTTTCCTCCTGGGACTCGGGGTCCTACTAGAACCTATCTCATATAGGTATTATAAGAATTAAATGAATTATTGTGTATCACGTGCTTGGGATAATGTCATGTCCAGAACAAGCACTCTATGGGTAACTATTATTATAGATACACAAAACTTTATAAAAGCTTTGAGTGAAGACAGGGGTTTTAGAACCAACAGAAACAGTGGGAAAGGAAGTTGAGAGATTCAGAGAGCTGGTAAAAAGAATAACAAAAAGAAGAACCAGAGGATGAGAAATGAGATATACAGAGAAAATAATAAAATAATAAATATAAAAATATATTAAAATATAATTAATTATATCAAAAATATAATAAAAATGAGGGAAAGCTGTCTAATTGAATACTAAAATCAAAGGGCAACAAATTAAATGATTTCAGAACATGATTGGGAAGTTGGTTCTCTGAATACTCTGAATATTTAAAGGATCCTACTTTCAGCAAAATTGCTTCTGATTCCCACTCCCTCTTCGCAATCATCCCACTATACTTCACCTTCCTCCTGCTCACTTTTCAAGTCCCAACCCGCTCCTGACCAATTATGAGGAACTGTCCTTGTAGGAATATTTCAAATGCAAACATAGTACACTCTATTAATAGAATGTGAAGGTTGCCATGAAGCAGGTCAAGCAAAAGATGAGACGAGATCAACACATGAAAGATGAGTATAAGTGCATCTTTCCATCAAGTGGTGTTTAAGGGCAAAACAAATGTAAGAGAAAACGGAATTTGAACCCATGAGCATACGGGCACCTGGCTGGGTCAGTCAGTGGAGCATGCAACTCATGATCCCACGGTTGTGAGTTTGAACCCCAGGCTGGGTGTAGAAATTACTTTAAAATATTAAAATAAAATAAAAATAAAAATAAACCAATGAGCATAATGTTGAGGAAATAGGCACTCCAGTCCCTTTCACACTGAGCCATCAAGTAACCCAGAGGAAAAGCTGTACCTAGTAAGAACATAATAGAACAACCAAGAGCCCACAGAATCTGGGTGTATATACATCTGTGTTTATATACATCTGATGAGGTATACAAAAATCACACATTTTCAAGCTAGAACATTAAAAAAAAGTACCTTGTATACTTAACTGACAATGATCTTTAATTGTTCTGACTCAGTGACAGTCCCGTCACCGTCTCATCCATATGGCTGGGCCTCTCCTCCCCAAATATCTTAGTCCTGCTGTGCTTATGCAGAGGACCGTGGGATTACATAGAGCGAACTCCACCCAAACCTCTGAGAAGAGGGTTCTCTTTGTTAAGTACGGTCTGAGTTTTAGGCCAATTATTTGCATTTTTCATATATCTATGATTCCGTGTAATATTGGATACTAGATTTCTTTCCCGAATAAAAGCACAACTTTGAAAAGTGGCTAAGCTCCTGAGAAAACTCAGACCCAGAAGGCAGGAGCAGGAGCTGATCCCCAAGTTCAGAGCTCCATCTTTAGCGGCTCTGCCAACAATGGGAGTATTATTCTCATCCCTCCCTCGGCAGGATCCATTGTTCTCTGGTTACAACAGGAGTGAGATAAATAGCAGCTGTGAGGCCCCTGCCCTTCCTCCCCCAGGCCCGGGTACTGAACATGCGGAACCTCGAATTAGTACAAAGGGTTCTGACAGTTCTCAAAAGACAGAATTGATGAAGATGTGGGCATAAATTCACTTTTTAAACACCATATCTTATCTGCAAGGAGACAGGAGGAGAAGGCTGAGATGTTACAATAACCATCATCACTAATATTTTCCTATATGCTGCATATGAAATAACCAGATAAACAACATCGTTTTGCCTGTAATTCATATACCTGTATTTGCATTTGCCAAGCTTTCCATAGTCTTTGAGCCAATTTTCAAGTTTTTCTCCTTTTTTTCCTTGTCTTGATTTTTATGGTTCCTTCCTGCACCTTACCACCTCAGATTCCTTACACTATATACTTAGTTCTCATTTCTCGTGGTAGATACGCTCTATGAAGTCATTTTGAACGCTGAATTAGTGAATACTGAAATGTCGCTCCTAGGGGAAATACAGGGTTTGGTTCCTGCAAGTTTCTAGTCACAACAGTTGCACTAACAGATCATTCATGTGTGTTTCAAGACATCTTATCTAATATATATTATTGATTCATTAACATTGAGGTTATAGCCAATAGTCGCTATAACTCATGCGTGAATAAGGCTTACCTAACACATTTTTTCTCTGTAAGGCAAGTCATATTCTCCCCGCACTTAGAAACACTAGACAGCACTTCAGCAGTATACTTAGAAGTCTTTTACAACAGCAAAGTCAGGGTGCCTGGGTGGTTCAGTGGGTTAAAGCCTCTGCCTTCAGCTCAGGTCATGATCCCAGGGTCCTGGGATAGAGCCCCCATCAGGCGCTCTGCTCAGTGGGGAGCCAGCTTCACCCTTCCCTCCCCCCCCTCCGCCCGCCCCCTTGCCACCTGCCTCTCCGCCTACTTGTGATCTCTGTCAAATGAATAAATGAAATCTTAAAAAAAAACAACAACCAGCAAAATCACCAACAAAGAGTACAGAACCCTGAAAAACATGGCACTACATGGACCTTGAATAGGACATTTACTTACAGAATGAGAGCTAAAACAAAAAGGAGGAACGTCACATCATTTGAACCCGGCTGGGATGTAACTGCTTCAGGCAGCTCAAATTTTTCACAGCTCTACATATGTGTACATGTGAACTCAAAAACATGGAGAAAGGGGGTAACTGGCTGGCTCAGTCAGTAGAGCATGCAACTCTTGATCTCAAGGTCATGAGTTCAAGCCCCATGTTGAGTGTGGAGACTACTTCAAAAAAAAAAAAAAAAAAGCATTGGTAGAATTGATTTGGAGGTTACAAATCAATTTTGGCAGATACACAAATTCACTCACAAGGACTCATCCTGTAACCGTACACATTAGTGAATGAGAGCATTTTGTTGGTGACATCTTGCCATGGAATCAGATATCAAGAAAACATGGTTCTATATGCTTTCAGAATGTGGAGAATTGTATTCTACATCCACTTTGGGACGTATCAGCCCTCCTATAGGAGAATGACCCTGGCACGTTCCTTAGGGGAGATGCTTTTCTACTCTTGGACATGTATTAACTCTAAGCCAGTGATTCTCAAGCACTGCCCTGAATGGACTGGTGGCAGCATCATCTCCTGGGAATTGGTTAGAAATGAAAATTCTTGGGCCCCATTCCAAATCTGTGGAATTGGAATCTCTGAAAGAGTTCTAGCAACCAGCAAATTGTTGTTTGCTGAGCCCAGCAAATTGTTGTTTTAAAAGACCCTCCAGGAGACTCAGCTGCACCCTCAAGTTTGAGAGCACTGCTCTAAGTTTTGCAGATTATCTGGTCCACCTCCCTAGCCCCCCACTGCCACCACCCACCAGCTCCTGCGAGCTAATGGCCCATTGTCATTGGTGTAGAAAGAGCCAGGGCTTGATAGAAGAACTAGGGTCAAATACCACTTCTGCCTTTTGTTGGGGGGAAGCATGAAGTTACTTAAATACTCTGCCCCCCCCCCCAGTTTCCTCATCTGTAAAACTGTGGAGATTAAAAGAAACAGTAGTAGATGAGAAAGTGCTTAGCACACAAAAGGCCCTCAATAGACGTCAGCATTCTTTTATTTTGCTCCCTTTATTATTCATTGCCGAATAAGACAAGAAGGGTGATGAAAAAAAAAAATCCCAGAGAGACAGTTTTCTTCTTTAGAACAGAACAGAATAGAGCTTGGGGTTTTTATCTCAGAGAAAACAATGATCATTTTCACCATGATCTGTCCTTCATCTCTCTGCCTTCCCTCCCCCTTCTCTTCTGTCTTCTTACTGAAGGAAAGCTGGTACTCTGGTCCCAGTGTAGCCACAGTGGGGAAATCACACAAAAGTTCCTCAAAGAGAACCCGGACTATTTCACTGAGTTCCTATACTTTGATATACTTACTTAAAAAGTAAGTCCTTTGGAATCATTCCATCCTTCTATTTCACTTCTATCTTCTACTTCCACCCGGAGACTTTTTGTTCTGCTCTTCCTTTAGCCTAAGACATGAAGGTTTCCTCTCAGTTGGTTTGGTAGGATCCCTTAAAGACTTTCTTTGAAAAATGGGTGATGAGTATGGGCCGCCAACCAGCCCTCCAACTCCCCCCAGATACAGCTGAGGAACCACTTGTGGTTCAACCTGCCAGATCTTCATCTTGAGTCATGCAGTCATTAAAATCAAAACAGAGCCCAGCAAATTGTTGTGTTAGGAGATTGTAATTCTGCATATTGTTGAAGAATTTTTTTCTTTGAAATTGCCTGTTTCACTTCCTCCCTAGAATTGTAGTTCATCTTCTTTGGCTGCTGGCAGTGACATTATCTTCGTGTAGTTAAGGTCTACTGGAGTCATCTCGTAGACCTGCAGTTGTGGCCAGTGCATAAAAGAGTTTGTCCCAATCTTGATTCCTTTCCCCTGAGCAATTGGTAATGTTCAATGGGTTCATCAACATTACGATGAGGAAGAAAGGGCATCAATACTGGAATTTTAATGGGAAAAAACAAGGAGAATTTAATGGTAAAAACCAGTTATTCTGTTTTACATCAGGGAAATTCCTTAGTGTGGGTTTCAAGACACACCTCTTCAGCTTTCCTCACTCCAACCTACCTTAACTTTTATTTAAAATATTTTATTTATGTATTTGACAGACAGAGATCACAAGTAGGCAGAGAGGCAGGCAGAGAGAGAGAGAGAGGACAAAGCAGGCTCCCTGCGGAGCAGAGAGCCCAATGCGGGACTCGATCCCAGGACCCTGAGATCATGACCTGAGCTGAAGGCAGAGGCTTTAACCCACTGAGACACCCAGCTGCCCCTACCTTAACTTTTTTAATCCTCAACTCAGACTCTGTTTCATCTAGACAAACCTCATTGCCATTTCCATCCCCGTGCAATTTTCTTCTTTGAAAAATGGAGCTGGAAGAAGCTAGGACCCAGAAAAGAGAAATGATTTATCCAGATCATATTTGGTCCAGGGCTCTTTCTCCGGCATAATACTTCCCATTCCTACTCCTAAGTCATTATCTTAGGCCTTCTTTATTACCCCAAAACTTGCTTTTTCCTTTCTACCAAAACCTGTGTTCAAACTTTTCAACTCTTTCTGAAAACTTATCTTCTGCAAGAAACGAGACATTTCTGGTCTTCATCTGGCTCTAATCACCCCATTTACTCTGAGATTTTTTTTTCTCCCCCAGGTATAGAATTATAGACTGTAGGGCCATAGAAATTTCTGACTTAGAGGGCCATCCCAATTTTTTAGATGAGGACCCAAACTAGCTAAGTCATTAGTCTGGAGATTGCTAACCTAAAGAACAGAGCCAAGTCTTTGAGTCCTTAGTTCAAAAGTCTTCTTTACTACATGATAATATCTATTTGTGCTTCTTTTCCTCTATCCATATTTTTACATCTTTCCATGAGGTTCATGCTTCTAATTTCTTTTGTCACCCTTACTATCACCGTAATCATAATCATCGTCACTCAACACATTCCCAGAACTCCTTGCACAGTGCCAGTGGGTACTCTATACCCATTACTGATTCCCAGATCCTGAACTCTTTTCCTTTACATCCCAGATGATTATAGCTTTATCACCCTGTGAGTGACCATCACCCTCAAGCCTCAAGGAAACCAGAGTTGGTACAACGAAAGAAACATTGCTACTGATACAGGAAATCATCTCATTGGAAACACCAAGTATCAAAATAGAACTAGCTGAACTGAAAGATCAGCAAAGATGGGGACCACAGGAAATATAATTTCATGGAAGTCTATTAGAATTCACAGAACCCAATAGCAATTAGTGTGGAGATGTTGGATTTCAGAAGAGCCCCTTATACCTTGGCAGTCATGAATATACTGGACACACTGGACAGCAATGAATTCCTGACTCAAGCGAAGCCGATCTTGTTCTCATATAAAAATTTTTTGAAGGTTTTTTTAATTTAATTGAGAGAGAAAGAGAGAGAAAGCGAAAGAGATCACAGAGGGAGAGGAAGAAGCAGACTCACCAATGAGCGGAGAGCCCAAAGCAGAGCTCAATCCCAGGACCCTGGGATCACGATCTGAGCCAAAGGCAGATGCTTAACCAATCAACAGAGCCACCCAGCTGTCCCTCTTGTGGCAGTTTGTAAATAAGACTTAGAATCACTGGTGCTTGTCCTTTAGGAGCCAGAATTGCTAAGGGTATAAGGCTAGAGCCCAGATGGTCTGATGATGCTCTGAGAGAGAGAGGATGAAGGAAAATCTCAAAGAAGCAGGGATGAGACCCTCAAAGAAACAGACAGCAATCCTGGGTCCTGATCCGCACTCCTGGTTCCACTTCTTTGTGATCTCTAAGAAACCCAGTAAATCCACCAAACCCCCTCTGCTTGTATTTCTTCCTCTTTTTCCCCTTGGCTTGAACCAGTTGAGTATGTTTCTTTTGCAACCAAGAAGTCTGAACTAAAGGCTTCTTCATAGACTCAACTGCATGTAGTTGGGAGATACGCCAGGCACCTGCACATTGTTGGGAGGTCAGGGAGAGGGTTGCCAAGGATTCGCAGGCGTTGTTTCCTTCTCTGTAGGAGGCAGTACTTGCCAGTGTGCGATTTTCTGTGATTCAGATCTCACAATCATAGATATTTTCCTTGACCCCACCCCCATCCCCATCCAGGTAAACACAGCAACCGTTGCCATCATTCAGCATTCACAGAACTTCATTTCCTCCCGTGCACTTCCTTCTGAAGAACCTCCAGGACACTTGTGTTTGGGTGGAGACAGAAACAAGCTTGAAGCCCTGTTACAGTGAATCCAACTGGTCTTTGGCTTTTTGCCTTTAATGTCTCTGTGGGGAGGTAGAAGGGGATAATGCAGAGATTGTCCAACTTCAGTCACTAGAACACTACCTTTATGATTTCTGATGTTTCCACATACCACCTATAACTTCCTTAATATTTTAAAAAATATAACTTAAACTTTTTGGCTCTTCCTCACCTATAATATTCATTAAGGATACCATGGGTTTGCTAGGCATATTATATTTTTCTAATATACATTGTTTATTTTTCTAATTTTCTATTAATTAGAAATTAATTTCTATTTTTCTAATTTATTTTTCTAATATACATTAAAATGCAAAACCATTGCGATACAAAACATCTCTCAGTGCCCACGATCATCCTATGTGCACTGCTTTGGGGACATCAGGGGAGCATGGGCTCCAGAGTCAGACAAGTCTTTTTCAGGTCTTAGCTCTGCTGCCAAATACCTGTATGACTTTGGACGAGTCACTTAATCTTTCTAAACTTCAGTTTTGTCATAATGAATTTGTCTTCATGAGGATTTTGCCGTGGCTTGAATGGGATGAGTTTAAATATAGTTGGTTTTAACTGCATAGCACAATACCTAGCATGGGGTAAGTACTCAATAGATGTTAGTCTTCTCACCATTGCCATACCCTCTACTTCTCCACTTTGGCTGCCCCTCCTTATTCCCCCCTTTTTCTCCTCTCCATATGTATTTGAAACAGGCACCAGCATGAAATGGGTTTGCTTGTTGAAGCGTATGGAATTTCTATAAATCCCTTCAGAGACCAGGAAGGAAAGCTAAGTGTGGAGCATTGTCTGGTCCAGATTTGTTGAATCTAATGGTCTGACTTATTATCCTGTTGAGCTGATGTGGTTGAGATAATGGCATTGTTTCTATAGAACCTAGTTTCCAGGGTGTTCAAAGCCCTCATGGACATTGTCTAATTTCTCCCCGTTAAATGTGACAAGTGCTATCTTCCTCAGTCTTCAGGTGGAGGAATCAAGACCCCAACAGGCCTGGCCCCGTTACTCAGCAACACTGACAGGCCACAGAGCAAGCGGCCAAGATACTGCCTTCACGCAGCATTCCCCACCTGACATGGAAAGGGTAAGTGCAGAAAGCGTTCTGTGCTCAAGTAAGATTTGTACAATGAATCCAGGGTTGAACAAATAGAAGCTTTTCTGCAGGACTTGTCAACCTTTAACGCCCTATGTGCATTACAATTCTCCAGCAGAGATGCAGAGAATACTTACTTTTCTAGATCGACCATTAGGTATATCTACTTAGCAATTCTTAAGATTGTTTTCTTCAGAGGACTATCTTGGAAACAGGGCCTTCGTTCGTTGATCCTACCAGCATGAATTCTACTCCACTAATTCCTCTCAGTTATAAAATCAAGCTGCTCTTGGAATGCTGAAAAATAACCATTTCTGAAATTATTCTGCCCCCACATCACCCTTGTCCCACCCTGGAGACTGAGATTTCATTCCTGTATCACAAGCCATTACATGCCCCGAGGAACTGATTTCCTCCCCAGCCTGTCTTTGACCACGTGCTTGCTCATGTGTCATATTTAACTCTTTCTTTGTTTCCTTGGTTCTTTCTGAAATGTGAATCATTTTTTAAATTTTGAGAACTTAAAGTAATATAAGAAAGCAATTATTCCTAATTTTTAAAGATAAAATCCTGAGAGAAAATTAGAATTAGAATTATATAGGAATGAAGCCAAATCCTACTGCAGCCAAGTCACACAATGAGAGAATCACAGTCCTAGAAATAGAAGTGAGGTACCCTGTCTCCTGGCACTAGGCTATTTGTCACTACTAATGTAGTGACTGCTGATTACTTACATTGACGGGTTAGGTGTCTTACTGAGCCCTTTGAATTATCTTGATTCTGTGTTTCCCATTTGGATGTTTGGTATAAAATACTGTGTGAGGGGGCGCCTGGGTGGCTCAGTGGGTTAAAGCCTCTGCCTTCAGCTCAGGTCATGATCTCAGGGTCCTGGAATGGAGCCCCTTGTCGGGCTCTCTGCTCAGCGGGGAGCCTGCTTCCCTTTCTCTCCCTCTGCCTGCCTCTCTGCCTACTTGTGATCTCTGTCAAATAAATAAATAAAATCTTAAAAAAAAATACGGCATGGGAAGGAAAGGAAGAGATAGTCGTAAAAACATCTGCTTAAAAAATATGAAGTAGGGGGCGCCTGGGTGGCTCAGTGGGTTAAGGCCTCTGCCTTGGGCTCAGGTCATGATCCCAGAGTCCTGGGATCAAGCCCCGCATCGGGCTCTCTGTTCAGCAGGGAGCCTGCTTCCTCCTCTCTCTCTGCCTGCCTCTCTGCCTACTTGTGATCTCTGTCTGTCAAATAAATAAATAAAATCTTTAAAAAAAAAAAAAAGAAGAAATATGAAGTAGACCCCAAAATATCTATCCGCAGAGAGAACCCCCTTATTATACCCAAGTGAGAGACCAGAACTAATCTCAGGTGATAGACTCATCTTGGTTATATTGGGCTTTTACTTAGCATAGTGGTTGTGCTAAGGATTGGTGAACAGACTGCTCCTGCAGTTGGGGCTCCCTTGCTGTAGGAGAAATAAAGCACAGTCAAAAGAAAGAGCCTATAAAGGAGGCAATCTGACAAAGAGAAGATTATTGCTTTTTGTTTTGTTTTGTTTTTTTAGGAAAAAATCTTTTTTAAAAAAATCTTTTTACTAAAATCTTTTTTAAAGATTTTATTTGGGGTGCCTGGGTGCTTCAGTTGGTTAAGCGTCTGACTCTTGGTTTTAGCTTATGTCGTGATCTCATGGGTCATGGGATCTGGCCCCTCGTCTGGCTCCCTGCTCAGTGGATAGCCACCTTGAAGATTCTATCCCTTTGCCTCTCCCCCACTCGTTCACATTCTGTCTCTCAAATAAATAAATAAATCTTTAAAAAAATTTTTAATAAAAAACAAAGATTTTATTTATGTATTTGACAGAGAGAGAGAAAGAGAGTATAAGCAGGGGGACCAGCAGAGGGAGAGGGAGAAGCAAGCTTCCAACTGAGCAGGGAGCCCAATATGGGGCTCGATCCCAGGACCCAGGGATCATGACCAGAGCCATAGGCAAAAGCTCAACCAACTGAGTCACACAGGCACCCCAAAGATTCATGCTTTAATCGTTTTTTTTTTCTGAAGAGGTTTTAGATAGTTTAAACAAAGGATATACATACAATAAAGTTAGTATCAGGATTGTTTTGAAGTAAGAGGAAGACTTAACTTTAAAACACCAGGAAGGTGACCATGCATACTGAGGACACATTTGTCTCTGAGCTTCCTGGCAACCATAGTGAAAAGGGAAACAAGTTAAAAAGAACGGTGGTTGCCTACCAATTATTCAAAATAGAAAAAGATTTTCCTGGAACTATTTTTTTTAAATTCTTTTTCTCATTTAGGGCTTTATTTTAGGGGCTATAATACAATCTAATAGGTGTTGTTGTGGATAGTAGCTTTATAACAAATGCAGAAAATCTTCATAGGACTATGAAGATTTGAGTTGGATTGGAGATTTGAGATTTGGATTGGAGTCAAAATTATTTTAGCAAGACCTAATGGCTATGGCATTTTTTTAAAATTTCAAGTGTTTTATTTAAATTCCGGTTAACATACAGTGTAATCTTAGCTTCAGGTATAGGATTTAGGGATTCAACACTTACATACAACACCCAGTGCTCATCACAATAAGTGCCATCCTTAACCCTCATCACCCATTTAACCCATGTCCCCACCCACCCCACCCCCACCTTGAGTATGTTCTCTGTAGTTAAGTTCTTCTTTCCCCCTGCCCCACCATGTTCATCTGTTTTGTTTCTTAAGTTATACAAATGAGTGAAATCATATGGTATTTGTCTTTCTCTGACTGAGTAATTTCACTTAGGATAAAACTCTCTAGCTCCATCCATGTCATTTGCAAATAGCAAGGTTTCATTCTTTTTAATGGTTGAGTAATATTCCATATATATATGTATATATATGTATGTATATATATATATCTACACTCACACACACACACACACCACATTTTCTTTCTTTCTTTTTTTTTTTTAAAGAGAGCACAGGGATGGGTTGGGGCACAGAGGGAGAGAGAATTTTTTTTTTTTAAGATTTTATGTATTTCTTTGACACACAGAGAGAGATCACAAGTAGGCAGAGAGAGAGGGGAAAGCAGGCTCCCTGGTGAACAGAGAGCCCAATGCAGGACTCGATCCCAGGACCCTGAGATCATGACCTAAGCCGAAGATAGAGGCTTAACCCACTGAGCCACCCAGGCGCCCCACACCACATTTTCTTTATCTATCATCATTCAGTGGACATTTGGGCTCTTTCCATAATTTGGCTATTATTGATGACTCTGTGAAGAGCAAGATACCTATTATTTCTACGGCTCAGTTTCCCCTCCTATAAAAGGAAGGAATATCCTTAGCCATCTGAGAAGTGGTAGGGAAACAGTATCAAATTCATCTGGAGTCCTTCCTTCCTTCCTTCCTTCCTTTTTAAGATTTTATTCATAGAGGCCAGGGTGGTTCAGTCAGTTAAGCATCTGCTTTCAGCTCAGGTCTTTGTCCCAGAGTCCTGGGATGGAGCCCCACATCAGGCTCTCTGCTCGGTGGGGAGTCTGCCTCTCCCTCTCCCTCTGCCATGCCCCCGCTTGTGCTCTCTCGTTCTTTTGCTCTCTCTCTCTCAAATAGATAAATACAATGTTTTAAAGGTTTTATTCATTCATATGAGAGAGTGAGCACACAAGCAGCACATACTCATACTCAAAGTGAATAGCTGTTAACGTTTAGTTATATGGTCTTTAGACCTGAAAAGTAAAAAGAAGGAATAAAACATTATAAGTAAAGTTGAAATCCCTGTACCAGTTAGGATGGGCTAAGCTATATTGCAGTAACATACAACCCCACACTTTTAGTGACTGAAAACAACAAAGCTTTATTTCTCAATTGTGCCTCATGTTCACTGTGGGTCATTTGGGAACTCGGCTATGCATTGTTCTCACTCCAGGACCCCGGATAAGGAAGTAGCCTGAAACAATGAAACCTGAAAAATCGCTGGTTGTTTTAGCATAAGGAAAAGAACAAAGCAAATTCTACATTTGGTTCTTAAATCTTCCACATACAAGTAACACTCTACTCACATTTTATTGGTCACGCCCATTTCAAAGAATGGAAGGAAGTACATCCAACCATGTGCATGGTAGGAACGCCAGAACATTCATGAACAGACCCAGTAACTATTGTAGTTCCCCATGCTTCTCTCCCCAGATAGATTTCCCTCTCTACTCAGAGGTGGCCACTCTCATGAGTCTGGTGCATATTTGGACCTTATTTTGTATTTTTACTATGAAATGAGCACTTATAAATAATATATAGTATTAGTTTGTGCATTTTATGAAATCCTTGTTAAAGAAATTTTCCTTTCATAATGTCCTACAATTTTTTAAATCCACTTTTTTCCCCAAGATTTATCTAAGATGAATCATATACCTGGTTCATTTATTTGAACTGCTGCATAGAACTCTGTACTGTAAATATGCTGTGCTTTATTTATCCATTCCTATGCACATAAACAAACTATTTCCAACTTTTTATTGTTACTGGTAGTGTGGGATTGTAAATATGTCTGAGAGATTCCTCGTCAATCTTTCTCAATTGGATTTAACGAGATAAATTCCAACATCATAATGCATACACAGTATATAACAAATTAACTTCTCTCCTCTGCATCTAGAATGATACTAGTGATGTGCTGTCCTTGGGAGAGTTGGTAAAATTGTGACTCAAATAATTATCTGTGTTTTGTAGTTCAGATGAAGGTTCTCATTTGAGAAAGGATGCTGGGAGAATAACCTAGAAATAGAGCCAAGGTTTTAAAATATGGACATTTTGGGGCACCGGGGTGGCTCAATCATTGGGGGTCTGTCTGTCTTTGCCTCAGGTCATGGTCCTGGGACCCTAGGCCCTGTTAGGTCCCCCCAAAAATGGGTACCCCAATAATGGGTCCGTGATCAAAGGAGCAAGACTGATACAAAGCGAAGGTCAAGCAAAGCTTTATTTCACACCAAGCATCATGAATCAGACCCACCGTCAAACAGACGGGTTGGGGTCGCCCCTTACAGAGGACGACCCCTCCCTGCTTTCCAGCCTAACTTTTATAGAACAAAGGCCATGAGGTTGGGCCTGGCCACACACAGGTGGCTAATTGAATTACGGTTCACTCCACAGTAGCCATGAAAACTAGTCCATTACCTTGGTAGCTAGGAGATGGTATGTACCCCCACTGATCAGATGTCTCCACCTGGCCTGACCCACCCTTGTATCTGGGCTTTGTTACCTGGAGCTGGTTTCCAGGACTTGTTTTTAAGTCCCCTGGGGGAAGGGGAGCAGGGACAGTTTAAGGGTTAACCAACAAAGTTATTGTTTAACCTCAATGGAAGCCTCTGGCTAAAATAAAAATATAAAATAGGTCCTTACAGGCTCCACATCAGGCTCCTGGCTCAGCAGGAAGCCTGCTTCTCCCTCTCCCACTCCCCTGCTTGTGTTGCCTCTCTCGCTGTCTCCGTCTCTGTCAAATGAATGAATAAAATCTTTAAAAAAATAAATAAAATATGGACATTTTCAACTTTTCTAGGTATCACCAAATTACTCTCCGAAACATACCTTGAAATTTCCATCAGATGTGTATGAGAGTTCTCTTTTCCCTACATCTTCACCAACACTTGTTATTGTCAAATGTTTTACTTTTGGCCAATCCCATGGGTGTGAAATAGTATCCTATTTTTGTTTTAAGTCGCATGTCCCTGATTATCAGTGAAATGGACTGTTTTTTTCATAGGTAGCAACCGAATTTCTGTCTTTTCTTTTTTTTAAGATTTTGTTTATTTGAGAGCTAGAGAGAGAACAAGAACACAGGGAGAGTGGGAGGGAGAAGCAGACTCCCTGCTGAGCAGAGAGCCTAACGCGGGGCTTGATCCTAGGACCCTGGGATCATGACCTGAGCCAAAGGCAGACGTTTAACTGCCTGAGCCACCCAGGTGCCCCAGCAACTTGCTTTCTTTTTCAGTGTATCAGCTCTTGAAATTCTTTGTCTGTTTACTTTCTGGGTTGTTTGTGTTTTTCCTGTTCATTTATAGTAGTTCTCTATGCGTTTTGAGTCTAATGATCTATCTGTTACATATGTAGCCGTATTAATCCAGATAATCCTGGTATATTTTCTACATACATTGCCCCCCCTACCTCTTCAACCACCACCTCCAATGTCATTTCTATCTCTATCATTTTGTGTATCTATGTCACGACTCGATAAAAATGTAATATATACCCAAACCTGGGAAATTTTAAACCAAGTTAGGAAGAGTTCTACTAAGTATATAGATGCATTTTATATAGTCCTCTACCCCTAAGTAACCTCTTCCCTGAACAAAAGACATATTCTGAGTTAGCCGGAATGGCAAAGAACTTTTCAATGGTGAGATCTGGACAGGGCTATGTTTGGGTAAACACAGTTATTGTTACCCAAAAATCAGCCAGTCCAAATGGTATCCTCAAAGAGGACTTTTTTTTACCTAGTGGGCAAAAGATCTTTTTAAAATAAGCTGACTAGTCCTTTAACAAAACTGGATTTGTGGTTACTTTCTGACCGACCAAGACAGAGCAGTCAATTCAGGAGCACAATGCCCTGTGCTCCTGAATTGGCCGTAGTGTCTTGAAAAGAGAACACTCGTTTAAAACACGTTCTAAATGCAAAAATAGTGTAATAATTATAGGAGTAAATGGAGAGTCAAATTTTTTCTAAAACATCACCATTATTAAAATAGCCTGTGTGCAGGAATGTATTAAGATCGTGAAGTTAGGGGCACCTGGGTGGCTCAGTGGGTTAAAGCCTCTGCCTTCGGCTCAGGTCATGATCCCAGGATCCTGGGATCGAGCCCCATATTGGGCTCTCTGCTCAGCAGGGAGTCTGCTTCCTCCTCTCTGCCTGCTTCTCTGCCTACCTGCGATCTCTGTCAAATAAATAAATTAAATCTTAAAAAAAAAAAAGATCGTGAAGTTAATTATGGTATATTCCCCCTTCTCCCTAGTGCTTAAATATTCTAGAATAGAATTATACTATATTAATAATTGAGAAATCATAATGAGAACCAAAACCAAAATGTAACTCACTGTGGTTACAAGGATTCTCAGTTTCTCAAGTAGGCGTTCATCTCAAGTTGGGGGAGACATCAAAGGCAGAAAAGTTTAAGGGTCTTTCCTATCTGCAAGCTTTTCAGAGTAAATTTGAAAGTGCTAGGCTTATCTAGGATCAGGGGGAGGAAGTGGCCAAATACTTTGACTGAGGAATGTAGAGACAAAGTACTGGTGGTGGAGTGGGGAACAGAATGGGGTGAGGAAGGAAAATGCAGCTCAGCCAAGTTCAGAGGGACCCGCACATGGTCTTCCTTTAACCACGGTTCATATGTGAGGGGAAGTGTGTACAGTGATAGGCCTTACTCCTTCCCCAGTTCCTGACCCCAGGGACCACACACATGATGGAAGTTTTCATGGAGGAATCAGGGCCTCCTAAGAAATTCTAATTTGTGGTAACCTAAGCTTAGCTCTTGGTTTGGAAATCACTAGCTCTGAGAATTTTAATCACCTAGTATGCCTTTTCTTCGCTACACTGTCAAAGGAGCTCTTGGGCCCTGAGTTATAGATGTGGCTACTGAGACATATTGAGATTAAATAAATTTCCCGGACCACAGAGTGATATATAGTACGGTTGTTAATATTGAGCTCAGACATGTAGCTCAGTGATTGTTGAGGGGGGAGAGGGTGAGTGCATACTCCCTATAGGGATATTTGAGTGTGTGTGTGTGCGTGTGTGTGTCTAAGAGGGAGGTTGAAATATGCAAAGAAATCGTCTTTAAGGTGGAGGACGTTCAGAGCAGGGAAGTAAGGTGTTCATACTCCGTTTATCTGATGGGGGAATATGGGTTAAGTCTCTATAGCCACATGTTTCTGCTTTGGCCCCATTGGTGCTTTATATTTAATATAAACCTGCAATGGAATTATTCTTAGTGCTTTGCCATCTGGAACTTCACTATTTCTTATGAGTAGCCACTATTCTTCTTCTCTGTTTAATGTCAAGTCTATGATCTGAAAGTTTGTGTCCCCTGCCAAATTCATAGGTTGAAATTCTAATGGTATTAGTAGATGGGGACTTTGAGGGGTGATGAGTTCATGAGGATGGAGCCCTTCTGGATGCGATTCGTGCTCTTATAAAAGCACAAATCTCAGGGCACCTGGGTGGCTCAGTGGGTTAAAGCCTTTGCCTTCGGCTCGGGTCATGGTCTCAGAGTCCTGGGATCGGGCCCCGCATCGGGCTCTCTGCTCAGTGGGGAGCCTGCTTCCTCCTCTCTCTCTCTCCACCTGCCTCTCTGCCTACTAGTAGTGATCTCTGTCTGTCAAGTAAATAAATTAAAAAAAAAAAAAAAAAAAAAAGCACAAAGCTCCCCAGCCCCTTCTGCCATGTGAGGATACAAAGAGAACTCTGTGGCCCAGAAGAAAGGCCCTAACCCAACCCTGCTGGCATCCTGATCTCAGACTTCCTGCCTCCACAACCATGAGCAATAAATTTCTTTTGTTCAGAAGCTACCCAGTCCGTGGTGTTTTCTAGACAAAGACGCAGAAGGAGAAAAAGGCACTCATGTTCTAAAATGGAAAATAATGCAATATAAGATTTTATATATATTATCATTTCAATTTATTAAAAAAATTTTTTTACTAGTTTATGTTAGTACCAGAAGCAGTACACTGTAGTTGGAGAAAGCAAGGGCTTGCAATCAGAAGGACTAAGGTGTGAGTATGATTTCCGCTACTGGCTGGCTCTGTAAGTTCAGTGAGCCTTATCTGCCAAATTGGGGGGGGGGGGGGTGAGAATTGCATTTATTTTAGGAAAGCTGAATTAAATTAGAACTAATTCAACTAAAACACCTGACACATGGAAAGCACTCAAAAAATGATTTGATTACTATTTTGAGGAGAAAGCCTAACGAGCCAGCTCTACGGTTGTATGACTGTGTAGTCACACAGGGTGTAAAGCAAATTGCATGCCTGGGCTTTGGAAGGGCTCTGTGCTTTGCCTGAATGCTCAGCTGTTGCCACCTTAAAATTCATCATAACTTTTGAACAAGGGGAGCGATGTTTTCATTTTACAGTGGGCCCTGCAAATTATGAGGCTGGTTCTGGGAAAACACTCACACATGCACATGCACAGGCACGTGCGTGCATGCACGCGCGCACACACACACACACACACACACACAGAGGAGAGATTGAAAAGCAATAAAGCAAAATGTTAAGAGTGTTAACACGTGGGGGGGGTTCTTACAGGTTCTTTTTATTTCTTCCTTGATTCTTCTGTATATTCTACATTTTTCATAATGAACGCATACTACTTTAATCAGAAAAAAAGCAAATACTTTTTTTTTGTTCCTTTAGAAAACTGTTCTCCCCATTTTGCAGATGAGTGAAACCGAGGTAACGGGTAGGAAGTGAGTCACCGAAGATCACAGAGCGGTCGATGTCACGTTATGACAAGGGCTCAGGAAACTGCACTTCCAGTTCTGAGCCCCACTGATGTGGGTCTGAGTTACCCAATGGGTTTGGGGAGCCCAGAAGCAAGCACACTCTGCAGACCTCTGAAGCCCGGGGTCACCCTCTCTGTGCTCATGGGCATGGGCTGACTGCCATGGAGGTTCAGAAGGACAAGCTCCCATCCCTGTTCTGGAAGGGCTTACAAACTAGCTGTATAGGAAATAGCGGTATCAATACTGTTGTGCAGATTCTAAATGTAAGAGGCGTTGGGAGGTGGGGGAAGGGGCAGGAACTGGTCTCAGCGGAGCAACAGAGGGCATTTAGCGCAAAACCTTTTCTCAGTTGGGCTATTTGCTCACAAAGCAAACCTAGGTGTGCTGGAGTTTTGCTCCTTTTGATTTCCCCCAGCTACTCTCTGTAGGGGTTTCCAAAGGTGAACGGTGTGAGGAATAGAGGATCTAAATGTGCAGGATGATTCAGTTGGTGCATTTCAAAGTTCACAGGATTAAAGATCTCTTTGACAGACTCCCACTGAAAAGGTCTCCTCATGGCCCATTCACAGTAGCTCAAGCGACAGCTCATGCAGCCCGATGCCGATACCCGTTGAGTTGATTTTTCCCTTCTGCACTTTCTCTTCCCCTTCTGTGTCTCCCAATCAGAGCCTTTTTGTTCTGTGGTCCACCTTGAGGCTTCTGTGAACATCCATGCCATTTCATCCCTACTTTGCCTAACCCTTCCTCTTTCAAGAACCAAACTTCGTATTTAAGTTCCTTTTAGCAGCACAGAAAATCTGCATGGCTGAATGCCTTTTACCGACATCTAGAACTCACCTCTGGCAGAATTATGTAGGCCCAGACTAGAGGTTCTGGGTTGAAATAAAGGAGCTCAAGAGAAAGACTCAGAAGGGCCATCCAGCCAGACTTATAAGGATGATATTCATATGAAATTTAATATTAGCTCCAGTTTTTAAAAGATTTTTATTCTCTCCACCCAACATGGGACTCAAACTCACAACTCCAAGATCATGAGTCGCGTGCTGTACCAACTGAGCCAGCCAGGTGCCCCAATATTAGCTCCTTAACGAGTGCTTCTTACTCTGTGCCAGAAAGGAAATCTGCTTTATATCCGTGTTCTGATTTATTTTAATCCTCACAATGATCTTTATGAAATAGATACTAAGGTCCCCACTTTTACTGGGGGAAAGGAGGCCAAGTGACTTGCTCAACAGCACAGCTCGTCAAAAGCCATAGGACAAATCTTAGTGTACACTCTGGACTTGGAGAATCATGAATTATAGGTTCCTGAATTATAACAAATGTACCATTCTGGGCCCCCATGTTGATAGTGGGGAAAATTGCATGTGTAGGGTTGCAGGATATTTGGGAACTCTCTGTATTGTCTCCTTGATTTTGCTATGAACCTAAAACTCCTCTATAAAATGGGTTCTATATTTTAAAACACACCCAGCTAGTAAATAGCAAAGCTGAGGGTAAAAATTTGGTCTGTCCCCTTGGGTTGATGATACGTTTTTCTGTTATCAACGGCCCACTCAGGCCCACAGCACGGGTGTCTGCTGAAAAGACCATATGGGCCAGCATCCCATCTGCTGCTGGGATAAGTGGCCATAATTTGGGCTGTGCTTTTTAAATCTTCCTTTCCTTTTATTTTTTAAATATGGCATTTCATGTGACTTATGATTGTGTAGCCCTAACAGACCCAAAGGCCTTGAGAGGCTTATAAACTATGCCACCTGCCCAAGAATACCAGTGGTGCCCCAGAGGTCGCTTAAGGGATAACTTGAAAAATAGTGAGCGGGATGAAAGTGAATATGACTTCAGGATCTGAGCAGCTTCACTTTAAACTGTTTTGTTTTTGTTTTTGTTTTTTTTTTTAAGGGTGGAAGGAGCAGAGGGAGATGGGGAGAGAGAATCTTAGGCAGACTCCGTGCTTGATCACACACCCTGAGATCCTGACCTGAGCCGAAATCGAGAGCAGGTTGCTTAACCAATTGGGCCACCCAGGAGCCCCTCACCTGCTTTATATTACCTTCTGCATAAGATTTTAAAATGAGGAAAGGGTTCCCTTGCTTTAAAATATTGAAGACCAGGGGCGTCTCTCTCCTGTTACTGAGATCAGTCAGCAGCCTCCTTTACGCCACCAAGAGAGTGCCAGGCACCTTTTAACTTCATCACAGAGGTAAGAGGTGGCAAGTGTTCCATAGCAACATGAAGAGGCTCCGTTCTTAACCATTCATCAAAGAGTGAGTCACAGTTAAAATCCCCCTACCCTGAATGCAAAAGCACAAAGGGAAATTTTACTCACCACAACCAAGAGCATCCCCGGGGCTTGTGGGGGCATTCCCATGAGAGCTGTGTGCCCTGGGTTCCTATTTATGTCAAATCAGGCTTTTGCTTGATGTACCTCTCTCAAGAGATGAGTGGCCAGAACGGGATTGTTAAATACGTGATGACTAGAGCTAAGCAGTGTTTTAAATATACTGAATTTTGGCCTAGAGCTCCATTGTCCAATATGGTAGCTGTTAGCTATTTACATGTAAATCCATTAAAATGAAATGGAAGTTAAAATTCAGATCTTCAGCCACGCTACCACATTTCATGTGCTCCCTGCCTACATATGGTTGACGGCTGCTTGGCTGAACAGAGAAGATGTAAATGTTCTTTAACACTTCAGTCACTGCAGAAAGTTCCAGTAGACAGGGCTAATGTCACCCAATCTAATTCTGATTACCATTTGGCCAACCTGGGCCCCTCATCAATCCCTGAATGGGTAGCTCCCTCCAAGGTGCCCCAAAAGTTTCCCTTTCCATCCATCCTGGCCCTAGGGTTCCTGGAGCAGTGAGTCTGGAAGTGGGTGAATTAATGTGTAAATGAGCATAAAGGAATTTGTGTATGAAGTGTGCCTTTACTCTAACTTCTATATCTTGTTTGTTCTAGGTCTGCTCTGCCTGCTCTCAGTAGCAGAGGTAACAGATAGAGATCATTTTTCCTAAAAATTTTCTAACTACATAGATATTCCATTAGTGAGCCTTAACTTTTACGTATCAAAATTCAGACCTGGATCTGGGATGTTCTACTGTCAGGCAGGAAGTGACTAATAGTGTTAATAGAGACACACATTAGAAACAGACTTTTAAGAGCTGAAGGCATCTTAGGACTCATCTTTTTTGACAGCTTCACTTTTCACAAAGGAGAATATAAATAAGACCCAGAGAAGTCAGGTGACTTGCCTAAGAACACACAGTAGCTCAGCACGAAGAGAGGAACCTACATCACCTGGTTTTCACCCTGGGGTTTTCCTCATTATTTACCATTGAGGGATCTTCTTCTTGCCAGTGTCTTCCGTACATGGCCACTCTTTGTTCCTCCTACCTAGTAAGACACCACTAGGGTCCCATCATAGGCCGTGCATTCCATGACCACCTTCTGAGTTGCTGTGAATGTTTATACCTCTATCAGTTTAAGGATATTCTAAAAAATATCCTCCCCAAGAGGCAGTTTCCCTAAAAATGTCCCCTGGGCTTCACACTGAAAAAGTCACCCTCCCAGTGAAGAAAAACAAAAACGTTTTCTATCTAGATTGGATAACCTACAGGTAGGGAGAGTTCCAGTATCACAGCCAAATGTCAGAACACACTTCACAAAGGTTAACTTTCCACGACTGCATCTCACAAGGGCATGTATTTTGTCATTCTGTAGCCCCATGGTTAGTGTTTAACATATTATCCTCACAGTAGTGGCTCAGCTGTGACCTCTCAAGTGGGAATCAGGTTTAAAAGACACGGTCTGGAAGACTGGACATGGCTGTGATAATTAGACCTCCAGATTCTCTTTCCATTTATATTCTAGAACAGAAGTCAGCAGACCATGACCTGTGGGGCCAAATCTGGCCCACTATCTGTTTTTGTAGATAAAGTTTTATTGGGAACACAGCCATACTCATTTGTTTATATACTGTCTTATGGCTGCTTTCATGCTACAATAGCAGAGCTGAGTAGTTGCAACAGAAACCATTTGGCCTCCAAGGCTAAAAAATATTTGCTCTCTGGCCCTTATACAGAAAAAGTTTACTGACCCCTAGTCCAGAGTCACAGTAGATAAACCACTTTCCAAATCCAAATTTACTTCCAAATGATGCTTATGAGGTTAGGAAAGGTACAAATCTGGAAAGGTCTCACCAAACCAAAACCAAGCTATTTCCTTTTGAAATCAATAGGAAATTGGGGGGTGGGAAAAGAATATGTTCAGAGCTTTTCTGTTTGGCATTTTCTTATTCTGATTTCCTCTCTATTTAGCCAGATGCACCCATATTATCTAAAGAATGATTGGGGTCGTCACAACAGAAATGTTGATATTTTGCTTCTGACACCCAAAATGAGATTTTTCCAGCAAGATGATATTTTGGTTGTGTTTTGTCAAGCATGAGAATTTTGTCAGGTTTTGCTGAGAATGGGGATTTTCTAAATTTCTTTATTTCCTCTTAGAATTATTTTAATAGAGCTCCATATAAGACGTGTCCCAACCAAACAGGAAGAGAAAGAAGACAAAATCTGCCTTTTCTGATTCTAGATTATGGGAATCATGGGAAGAACTAAAGTAGAGAAAGAGAAAGCAGGTATTCAGACATGTGTCTCCATCTCTCTCCTCGGAGCCAAAATCATGGATAAGAGCATAGACTCTGAGTCCTAATTGCCTGGGTTCGAATCTTGGTTCAACCTCAGGCAACTTCACCTCTTCATGCTTCTGTTTCCTCATCTGTAAAACAAGTGTAATAATATTAGCTGCCTTGCAGAATCGTTATGGGAACTAAGTAAAAGTTGAGTGTGTGTTAAAGCGCTTAGAATAGCACTTATCCCCTGGTGTAGTTTTGGGGGATGGGAGAGATGCTTATTACCCATAGATCTTTGAAGGAATGCTAAGAAGAGAGTTGGCTCCATCTGTCACTACTGCTTTGGAGTCCAGAAAGAGATCACCCTAAACGCTGCCCTTGTACTAGCTGGAGCAGCCATGTCAAAACAAATTCTCTACCAGAAATGGGGCTGAGCTTGCCTCTCACCAGTGTCTGTCTGTAGCTCTCAGTTCCCATGTAGCCAAGTGTCTGGTGGGAGAGTTTAGAAGGGATCGTCTTAGAGGGGGTGGGCCACTGAACTGGTACCACTGGGACAAGAGCACATGTGAGTCATAGCAGGTCTCTGGAAGATCACATCACCATGAGAGCTGAACAGGGCAAAGTCAACAAGGGAGCCCACAGGGTCTGGAAGAGCAGAGAGCATGGACTATGAGTTATCGGGCCATAGACAGCAGCAGGAGGCCCAGGAACAGACCAGGGACCAGGCCCAGTCTCTCCCCAGCAGTCCCCAACTCAGGAGGCAGCCCAGCACCTCCCCCCAGCAGCTCCAGAGCAGAAATTAGCAGAGGCTCCAAGGTACCTCGAAGAGCCATCACCCCTCCACCTCCAAGTGTATATAAATCATACCCCTTCCCCTGCGCACCCTAGATGCCGTCTTTGGGGGAGAGGATTGGAAATTGGAAAGGTGATGCATTCTCTCTAAACTGGACTGTTTACTGTTTAAATTAAATCCATCTGTGTTTATTAGACTAGACTGAAATGTGATCCTCATCCCGTTGACCGACCCTCCCACTCACCACATGTCTAGCGTGGTAGGGACATTACATCATTTAATAGAAACAAACAAATGCCCCCCCCACACACACACACACCCTGGGCAGCACATTTAAGTGTGGTGAGAGTAAATTTGTGACTGTTACTCTCCTCGTTTCCTTAAACTCTGAATTGGATGATTCCCATTTAACACTGTCCCCGTCCTGTGTGCTCGCAGACATATCCACGCCCACACGTCCACGAGCTAGTGTCTAAAACTAGCTTCAGGGACCAGCCAGAAGAGTTTTAGGCTCTAAGGTAAACAAGAGAAAGAAAAGCTTTCCCAAAAAAAGACTCACTCCCGGTAGTTTTATTTTAAAAGTAGAGAAAAATGCAACCACTTGCCTAAACAGAATTTGAAGGTATAACTTTTTCCTGCTCTCTTCCTGCCTGATCAAGGGAGAAAATGAGGACGTCAAATAACCTGTCAATAAAAGTGTATTGCTTACTCACTTTGTAGCACAAGGCTTATGTTTCGGAGCCTAATAAGTAAACTACATTTTTTTCTTTTTAACTTCTAGGGACAAGGGGACCAAGAGGAAGAGGTCGCTAAGCCTCAATCTTGAGAATATGCTGGAGTCCACCCAACCCTGTGGACTGGGGACCTTATTCAGCTCCGCCGATGCGAAGTCAGACAGCATCCTCAGGCTGTTTTTCAATTTCCTTGATAAATCCACAGGGTTTCTATGCCAGTAACTACAGCTACTAACTCAAAGCAGGCTAAGTGAGCTCGGCCAGCCCTTCTGGGGCTGGAGGGGCATTGGCGCCACTCAAGAAAATGATGCTGTCACTACCATCTCAAAAGGCTACCTATCAGTGTGCTCCCACCAGCCCCCAGAGTGCACACACATGTGCACACACACACACACACACGCCAAGGGTATGCATGTGTACACTTTCTGCAGGGGCTGAGGTCAGGACAGGCATCCCACAGCACATGGGTGAATAGCAGGTCTGTCTTGCCAGCTGTGTGCTCTCTCCCACCCAAAGAAAGCAGGAGAGACTCAGACAGCAGAGCCCGGAGTAGCCCACGCAGTCGGTTAACAGCAGCAGTGCGTGTGAAGGCCGGCGTTTGAGGGCAGCAAGATGGAATCAGAAAGAGAAATCATCGACCTCCAGGTAAGTTCTCTCTGGGAGAGAGCACGAGAGGGTGGAGATGGGGAGCAGAGGGAACATCGAGGGAAGGAAGGATTAATATCTTGGTCATTTGATATTCTCTCCCTCACCTCCCCCTCTCTTTCTTACTCACCCCCTTCTTCAAATATTCCCTAAGCTTTGTCTCTTTACTCTCATTCCCTTTCCCTGTCTGGTTCTTTGCTTGTTTTGAAATCCGCCAGAAAGGGATTGTTTAAATCCCTCTTGGCCTCTGCTTCCTCTTGTCAGTCAAAGAGCTAATTAGATGCGTGTTACCAGAAGATTATTTCAAGTTCGGCATAGCTCTTTCCTCCAAACCCCAGGACAGTAGAGACTTATTTGAGAGCTGCCAGGTGGTTCTCTAGAGACAAGGAGAGATGGGAGTTTCAGAGTTAAGAAGAGAGGCAGCTGGCCAACTTTGCATTTTACAGGTTGGAAAAAGCTAGAACCATTCCTCGGCTCTCTCCACAAAGCTCTCCTGTGTAGGGCAGAGTGTCTCATTTGGCTCAGGGTGAGGGGAAAAGAGAAAGCCAGTGTGATGTGTTAGGAGGAGGCAGAGATGTATGTCCTTGGCTACCTGGGACAGGCTTGGAGGGCATCCGAGGTTACAATCTATCATTGTAGGGGAAGGGGTTGGGTTGTTCTGGTGAGAGGAGAGCCAGGTCCCTGGAACCAGCATTCCCTATCTGTCTAGTGGATGAAGTCAACACTTCTGTAGGGATAATAGAGGTTGTACGGCAAAGTTCCACAGAGTTGGACAGTTACGGAGTGGAGAAGGACTTCTGAGACCAAGGATTTTTGATCATGGCATCTGTCCTTCAGGCAAAAGCTTCAACAACACCGTGGTGTGTGTTTCAGATGAAAAAGGAGTGCGTGGGGCATCTGGGTGGCTCAGTCAGTTAGGTGTCTGCCTTCGGCTTGGGTCATGATTTCAGGGTCCTGGGATCGAGCCCCGTATCTGGGCTCAGTGGGAAGCCTGCTTCTCCCTCTCCCACTTCCCCTGCTTGTGTTCCCTCTCTCTCTCTCTCTGTGTCAAATAAATAAACAAAATCTTAGAAAAAAAAAAGAAAAGAAAGAAAATAGAAAAGGAGTGTGTGTTGGGCAGGGTGTTGTGGGCCTGGCATTAGTCAAACCTCCACCTCTGGCTCCATCACCCCTGATACACGGCCAGGGAAATCCTAGGATCACCAGGAGTCCTGTGTCAAAGCTATTGGTCCAGTACAACCACAACACAGGGCCATTTTCCTTGATTGTCACACAGCCCCAAATGTGGTCCCAACTCAGGGCTTGCTGGCCCTTCTGTCTTTCTCCTAGTACATTCAGATCTCAGCTCGGCTGCTTCTGCCTCAGGGAGACCTTCCCTTTATTCTCTGCAGAGGAACCCTCTTTCCAATATGTCTTTATCATTTGTTCCATTTCTTCCATAGCACTGCTCACTATTTGAAGTTACAGTGTTTGATTACTTATCCAATCTAAGCAATCTCAGAACAGAAACGCCATTAGAAGAGGATCTCCTCTGTTTTTTTTCCATTGCTGTAGCCCCAGTGCCCAGGGCGATGCCCGGTACACAGTAGATGCTCAGAAAATACGTGTATGTGGTTGACTTAAGGAAACCATGAATTAGAGGGGATGAATAATAGACAGAAGGTGACTCAGACCCTGACAGAGTCGGGCCTCAACCCAGGTCTTCTGACGTTAGGGTGTATTTTGTTTTTAAGATTTTATTTATTTATTTATTTATTTGAGACCAAAAGAGAAAGCAGAGTGAGGGGTTGAGGGAGAGGGAGAAGCAGACTCCCCACCGAGCGGGGAGCTTGATGCAAGGCTCACTTTACAATCCCAAGATCATGACCTGAGCCAAAGTCAGACACTTAACTGACTGAACCACCCAGGCGCCCCCCTCGATGTATTTTCTTTTTACTTCCTCTAGTTCTTGTCTCCGTTGGATCCTTAGTAGCTAAAGAAGCGGTATTGCTCAATTTCAGTCTCTGAAGAACAAGTATTCTATGCACTGACGAATCAAACAGTCCTGAGTTATGGGCTAAGGATGCTACATTTGAAAGAACAGTTCAGACAGAAGAGGTAGGTGGAACAAAGGAAGAGAACATTCCTGGCCAGGACTTGATAAATGTCTTCATTTCTAGCAGGTAACTAAATTGTTAGGGTGCCCTTCTCTTCTTTATTAGTTATTCTCTCTTCTCCAATTATATTCTTTTATTCTGGTATCTTGTTCACACCTGCCTTTGGTCATTTAGTTTTTTGGTTGGCCAGAAGATCACCCATGAGTTTCCACATCTTTCTGTCCAGCTCTCTGGATCTGATTAGGTCTTGGACCCTTCTCAGGAACAGTCATTTCGGTCTTCTGGGAAGAAGGCAAGTTTGGATTAAGGAGAGGCAGAAACACCTGTTCCCTAGTAGTGTGATTTTACCCTCTCCTCACATGGCAGCTACCATAAGAAATCCAGAGGAAAGACATATATAAAGTCTCTAGAATATTATATACATAGTAAATATTAGTTCCTCTGTTTCTGAGAATGGTTTTCCAGGGATGGTAAAGATACATGGACTGTAGCTAAGCCATTTCGTCTACTAACCGATATTTACTAATCAATGACTCTCTATTTCCCTCTGTGCTTGCTAGGTCTGGAAAAGTGTTCATTATGGTGGGATGAATTCTACATGAGCTAAATAGTGTTACTCTGGTTTAAAGCCCCAAGACTAATTCTTAAACTTGCAAATGTATTATTTACCTTAAGAAAGACAGCTAGAGGGGCGCCTGGGTGGCTCAGTGGGTTAAAGCCACTGCCTTCAGCTCAGGTCATGATCCTGGAGTCCTGGAATCGAGCCCCACATTGGGCTCTCTGCTATGCAGGGAGCCTGCTTCCTCCTCTCTCTCTGCCTGCCTCTCTGCCTACTTGTGATCTCTGTCTGTCAAATAAATAAATAAAATCTTTAAAAAAAAAAAAAAAGAAAGACAACTAGAAAGTATGTGAATGATTTACTGTTTTCCACTCTAAACACCTCAAAACTCAAGTCCAAATAATGATGGCAGAGTATTTAAATTGGAGCAACTCTCTTTACCATATAAATATCCCTTATAATCCTGATCTTAAAGACATCATTTATATTAAGTATATAGGTTGATTCTTATTCCTCACTATCCCATTACCAAACCAAACCAAACCAAAGGGAGAACAAATATTTATTGAGCTTCAGCACTGTACGAAGCGCCAAATAAACCATGGTTCCTGACCTTTGAAAGCTTATAATTAAGTGGAAGAAATATACACAACTATAATATAGAGAAACTGTTCAAATAAAACAGTATTTCCCAAAAATGGGGTATAATATCACCAATGGGTAGTAAAGGGACTACCACTGGCTAATAATTTTTTATTGGAATGGCCATCTTTATAGTTATAGTGGGTGTTACAAAAAAGGGAACAGATCCATCAAACCTATGATTTCAAAATTTTTATTGCTAAGGGTGAAGCTTAAGTACTTTGGTGGAGGTGTTTCCAAATGGAAATTCCAGAAAATTCCAGTTTGGTGGTGTATATCAAGACACTTAAAGATGACCCAGAATGGGGTACCTGGCTGGCTCAGTCAGTAGAGCATGTGACTCTTGATCTTGGGGTTGTGATTTCGAGCCCTGAGTCAGGTGTAGTCAGGTTACTTTAAAAAATGAAATCTTTAAAAAAGAAAAATGACCCAGTAATTCCACTTCTAGAATGCGCCTAATAGCCAGACATGTGTTCAGATATGTAAGGATGTTCACTGAAATATTGTTTATAATAAAAAGGAGCATCCAACAATGAGGGGATGATTAAATACATTTTGGTACATCTGTAAGTTGATATCATGAAACAATTTTTTCCAGCGTTTAGGAATTATATTTAAAAGAGTACCAAAATGCTAATCATATGTAAATCAAAAAAGTAGGTTACAGAAGTATATAAACACTTTATTCCAATTTCCTTTAAAAATCATATAGAGTAAATATGTGCAGGAAAACTGTTCACAAGAAATACACCAAAATGTTAATACTGGTTATTTTGGGGTTATGAATGACTTACTTTCTACTTTTACTTTACTTTTATTTTTACCTTTTATTTCCTTTGCACATTTTCACCAATGCATATATTTAGAATAGGAAAAAAAAAAAACCCTGTAGTTTAAAAAAGAAAATTAGAGAAGCAGATGTGCCTATATGCAAATGAGTAAATCTGTGAGTATGAGCAGATATATACACACATATATATTTATTTCTGACTCTGATTACCATAGAAAATAAACAGCTGACTAGTCTTCTATGTAAGTAGGCATCTCCTTGTAAGTGGCCATCCCTCATTTTAAAAGTTTTATATAGTATCTCCACCCTTGTTTTTTATGTCTCAGTATGCTTCAAGAACAGACTTTAGGAATCTGAAATCCCGGGAAAAACCTGCAGACCACTGAGTTTCTACGCAGTCCCTTCAGAGGGACACAAGTAGGAGAGGGTGAAGTGGTTGTATCCTGATTTAATTAGATCTTATACCTAACAACTGCAGTAATTTGTCCTTCGATCATTTAAAGAAAAATACAAAATCATTTGTCTTAAGTAGAGAGAGAGATACAAAGATGATAGCTAGCCAGCTAGACAGATGACAGAAGGATTTGGGATGACTTCTTGGAAGAGGCAGTCATTGCTTAGACTTGGAAGGATGAGTAGGACTTTGACCAGTAGAAGATGGTGGTGAGAACAGTGACAACAAAGCCTGGAAGCAGAGCATCACAGGGTGTATTGGGGGAAGGATGAGTAGTCCCATTTGTCTAGGTGGGATGGAGGAAAACAGTGGAATTATGAAGTAGCTTTATAAAGGTAGGTTGGAACCAGGTCACGATGGACAGTGAAGGGCACGTTACTCTCCTCGAGGATGAGCTGACCAGTGACTGATGTTCTTTGCTCTGCAGAAGCACTTGAGCTCGCAGGTGGAGGTCCTAGAAAGGGCTGGGCAAGGAAAAGGAAGGAGGCTATGCCTCTCAAGACCTAAGGTCCCTCCCAGAATTGAGCTTCTTTCTATATGGGACTCAGAGGGGCCATTAGTCTGGTAGACCAAAGGTCTTATTTTATAGGAGAGAAAACAGTCCAGAGTTGTGATGTTTAACTAGGTCTTAGAATCCTTACATATGATTTGCCCAAAGTCAGCCATGACACTGGAAAGAGTATCCAATGGACAACAAAATGCTCAATATATACACTATATTTGTTGACTAATTTATAATTCAATTTGCCATGCACAATGAGAGGCTCTTCCAAATTCATGATGAAATCTAATCTTCCTAACCATCCAGTGGTCATTACTCCACATTTCCTGGAAGAGGAAATGAAGCTCAGAAAGGTCAAGTACAAGATCTCAGAGCAAGAAAGTGGCAGGGCGAGGGATCAAACCTGGTTTTTCCATTTGCTATACTCTAGCTCAGTGGTTTTCTCTCTCTCTTTTTTTTTTCTTCCAATTTTTGAATCTTTATTTTTTTAAAAAAATTCAATTAGATGACATATAGTATATCATTAGTTTCAGAGGTAGTGTTCAGTAATTCGTAAGTTGCGTAAAATGCCCAGCGCTCATCCCGTGCCATCCTTAACACCCATCACCCTCCCTGGTTTTCAAATGTCTCTGGAGCAGCAGTATACCATCACTTGGGAACTGGTTAGAAATGCAAATTCTCAGTTCCTCCTCCAGACCTACTAGATCAGAAACCCTGGGGATGGGGGCGCAGCAATCTGTATTTTAACCAGTCCCTTGATAATTTGATGCCCTCCGAAGTTTCAGAACCGCTGCCCAGAGACATTGCTGATTGCTGTGGGGGGCTGCGATGGAGGCTCCAAGCCTGGGCCCCTTCCTCCCAGGCAATCCTTGATAAGCCGGGGAGTAGTGCTTGTGCTTGCTTGCTCTTGCTTGCGCAGGACCTACAGCAAGGCAGGGACCGGGATCAGGCAGGGTTGCTGGCAAAGCAAGAGACTCAGGCTGAATGGGATGCCAGGCTCGAGGAGCTACCTGTCACTATCTGAGAGCACAAAGGATCTAAGTCTTGTAATATGGGGGCACTGCCACCCTGTCATGGCTACGACTTGCCTGTCACATACCTGTGGGGATTTTTACCCACTCTGATGAGAGGTGGTGTGGGCTGGCTCCAGCCTGGGGAAGAGTGTGTTAGACCAGCCTCAGGAGAGGAAGCATAAGGAAGGGCCCAGGTGAAGATGATGTCCTCACCCGGCCCTGCCTCACATGGAGGGAGAAGAGCAGCTGTGGGCAAGGATGGACCTTTCCCCCAAGGCACAGACACCTGGGGTGGAGGTGAGGAAGTACTCCCTTCCTGTAGGGGTGGAGCAGAGAGAGCTCAGGAATACAGGGCCTTGGGGATGGGAGGAAGCAGGGCAGGGGGCAGCGGCCAGGTGGGAGCAAGTTGCATCCTGCAATTCGGAGCGTCTGGGCACAAAGGCTTATCCGATTCCTAAAGCAGTGAGCCTTAGAGTTGGCAGTCCACCAGGCTCTAAGCCAAGGGATCGGAAAACCCTGGGCCTCTGCAGAGGTGAACTCTGCTTCCAAAGCCCCATTCAGGGAACTGGGACTGTTTAGCCCCAGGTGCAAGAATCTGGCCTTGGTCTTTGCCTGTGTGAGCCAGCCCGGTCTCCCAGGCACCGAGGCCAGGGACCCATCTTCTGCCCAGATACCCATTTTCAGCACTCATCTGTACACAGCTGGGATGGTGTCACTGGCGCGACCACGACCTCCTCTCCCACCGCGCTTCGGGGGCAGTTTCCTAGAAATGTGACCGCCCCTAGAAAGTGACCGCCCAGCGTTAGGATTCAAACAGGGCTCATCCGGAGGGAGAGCAGGGCAGGACAGGGCGGGGCTGGCAGTGCAGGACCTTTAGTGCCTCGCCCTGCCCTGTCTCTGTCTCCCGGTTTTCACCACTGTCTCTGTCATTTAGCACTCATCACGTGCCTTGTGGCAAGCTGCCTTCCATGGGGTTTGGGTTGGGAGTGGGGAAGCTGCTCTCCTGCAAGGCCCGGGACGTGTTCTGGTTGCCACAGCAGAATCTCTGGGAACCAGATCCCAGGCTGCTTCCAGCAATTGCTGCAAAGCCAGTGCCTTCCCAGCCCCGTGGAACCTCCAAGCTGCGAGTCTCCGTGCTTTCAGGGCCTCAGGGAGCAGGAATTGGACAGGAGCTCCAAATCCTCCATCCAAGTGGAGATCTCTCCTCTCCATATAAAAGGAAAACATAACCTGGTGGTTGTGGGAGGACCTGAAGAGGAGGCAGGATGGGACGGAAGGGAACGAAGGAAGACCCCAGCCTCGGTTCCTGCCTAAAGAAAACCCAACCAGGTCTCAGAATAATGGCACTATGTGGTAACAGCTGCTTGGATTCCAGGAGGAGTGTATTATGCCCAATAAGGGGTCTGAGGCTCAGAGAATTTAAATCACTTATACAAAGTCACACAGCTAGCAAGGAGATGCAGTTTCCAGTTCCTGCTCACTGCGGTTTCCAGTAGCATCCCGGACCCCAAGAGTTCAGTATGCCCTGTGGGGTCCCCACACGCTTCTCCCCATAGTAGTGGCCAGCAGGGAACTGCCGCTGAGACTGTGAGATGGAGAGACAGAGAGACAGAGATACAGAAAGGAGCCCTGTTACTTTGTTTTCCATTCTCCACGTGATGTGCAGTACTTTTCCTCCTTCCCATTAGAAGTCGGCCTCCTCCCCTACCATCCTGATGTGACCTACTTATCTACTCCCTTTAAAGGGAGGTGCTCTGGAAAGCATCCCAGTCTAGGGCGGTTCTGTCTGCTTCTCAAAGAGAAAAGCTGTCTCTTTAATAAGGGAAATCCAGAAGATGTAAAATCGGGGGTGGGGGCAAGGTAGTAGGGAGGTTAGGGAAGGTTGGGGAGGAAGGGCAATGGTGGAACCCGAGGAGAGCACGCAGTGGTGTGGCGTTGACCATCACGATGGAGTCGTGCCGTGACTAAGGGAAACAGGTTCTGGACCAGTCAAAGACTGGGATAAGACAGCAGATGCTGACGGCTGGAGAGAGTGCACATGCAGAAGTAAAAATAAAACAAAATGCCAGCTCTTGCAGGTCTCCAACTTTCTGCCCCAAGTTCACTGAGCTATCTAATCTCCGAGCCCGTTTCCTTATCTACAAAGTGGGGATAATAATTTCTACCGCAGAAAATGGATGAAAAGATGAAATTAGTGACCCTAGCCTCAGTTCCCGCCTAAAGAAAACTCAACCAGGTCTCAGAATAATGGCACATATGGTAACAGCTGCTTGGATTCCAGGAGGAGTGTATTATGCCCAATAAGGGGTCTGAGGCTCAGAGAAGTTAAGTCACTTCTACAAAGTCACACAGCTAGCTAGGAGCAGAGCGGAAGTTCACACTCGTGGCTGTCTGATTCAAGGGTGGACTCTTAAACACACCTCCCCTAGACTGTAGCCACCCAGCCTTAATGAGAAAGGATTTAGCAAAACTCTTGTCCCCAGATCTTAAGCAAATCTGGAATGCTGAGTCAGATAGGGACAGGAGGAATCAAACAATAATTGGGTTGTATAAAGCTATCATTTTCCGCTAATCTTGGCACCAAGGAGAGATTGTCTTGCAGTCTGAAAGCCTATAAACGCCTATCTGTCTCCTGCCACTGGCCCTCCAGTCTGGCCTTCCTCCAATCCATTCTCTTCACTGTAGCCACAGAGAACATTTTCCTGCTTCTATCAGTGGTTCCCAGCTGCCCTCAGGATTACATCCAAACCCAGTGTGGCCGGGGCCTATCTTGTCCTTAGTAGGCCGTAGGCTTGGGAGGCCCTGCTCCATTTTTATCAGATGTATTAAAAATACACCCCTATTGTTCACTAAATTTGAATTTTTTAATATGAAGATTTTGAAAGGATTTTTAATGATTTGAATGTTGAAATGACTCACTTAAACATTCAGTTTTTGCGTACTAGTGCCAATACATTTTTTTTTCAGATCTTAAATATTTGGGGGTGTTTGGAAAGCTCATAAATACTATACATATGGTGCCTAATAGGTGAAGCAATCCTTTCCTGCAGCCCCTGGCCCCTTTCCCTGCATGCCAGGCTTCTGTAAATACTGTTTCCTTGGCTTAGGATTGTCTTTCTTCTTCCACAACTGTACCTGCTCCTACCAGTCCTCCTTTCCCCATTGCCTTGCAGTTTATTTATTTGACCTTAGTTCATGCGGGTTTAACCTCTCAGCTGCCTTGTGTATAAAATAGTAATAGTGATACCTACTTTATAATGCCTTTAAGAGGATAAAATCAATTAACACACAAAGCCTTGCTATACAAAGTATGATTCATGCAATCACAGGGGAGCTGGTTAGCAATCATAGAATCTCAGCACCATCCCCCCCGCCCCATGTACTAATCTGAATCCTCCAGGTGACAAGATCCCCAGGTAACTGGAATGCATATTTAAGTCTGGATAGCACTGGACTACAACACTTAGAACAATGCCGGCTACGTAATAAACAATACATGCTAGCCATTGTTATTATTGTTATTGTTGAGCTTCTTAAAGGTCAGTTTTTTAATAATTGTCTCCAGTTTCCCTTTTGACCCTACTTTTAACCTCCAAACTCTAGTTCAGTGCTCTTCAAGTGGAGCCCCTGCTCCAGCCTTGTGTCCTGGGAGCTGGACCATGCCTGGCATTTCAGCCAAATGGTGAGGTTTCAGTCAAGATCGCTTTCCTACACTCAGGTAGCTTCCCTCCATCTGCAGAGGGAGATAGCTAAGGAAATTGCAACAGGCGGTGTCATAAGGACTACCAAAAAAGGCATAGAGGGGTGCTGTCAGGGACAGCTGACCTAGGCTTATGGGGGGGGGGGGCAAGGAAGGTGCTCTCCACTCTAAGACCTGAAAGGGGAGTTGGCTGGTGGTCCCTACAGTGAACTGGCTGCCCCAACAATGTCAAAAGGGCCTGGAAAGGCCCATAACTTGAGGGAATATCTACAGCCCTTGCTGTTTGCTCCCCCAAGCAAACAAGGGAACCCATGGGGGTTTGAGTCTAGATACTACTTGAAGTCCAGTCACTTAGAAAAAAACTATGGCTTCCAGTTGCAAACTTGACCTTCAGTAGTTGTACAATTCTTTCTCTCTCAGAAACTTGTCCCCAACCCCCCACCCCGTTCCAGAAGTAGGATAATGGTACCCCCTCTCCAGGACGGGGTAAGATTGGGAGGATTAGGAGAGAGAACAAAAGTCAAGTTGCAGGCACACAGTAGGGGCGGGATCAAGTATCCCTTCTCGGTGATCTGAGTGGCCGCCTGGCAGATTTACTCAGGCTGGGCTTCTGAAACCGTAAACACCTCTGAGTACTTGCAAATACCACCCTTCCCTCCGCTCCTTCAGCCGGGAGCCGGAGGTTCTGAGGTCCGCTGCAGGCGGCGGAGGTGGGGAGACACGGGGGTCAGTTACGGTCGGAGATGGGCTGGTTTGGGAGGGAAGAAAAGGCGCAGTGTTTGGGGGCAGCCCTCGGTGGAAGCTAGGAAAGCTCCAGAACAGAGCCGGCACAGTGTGGTCACCGCGAGCCTCGGGCAGCCGGCCTGCCCTTAAGAGGTGCGCCCACTGGCAGAGGCCGCCCAGGGAATGTGACTATTCCTTTCATAAGGAGACACCGCGTCCGTGAAGGGACCCCGGCAGAGCGCGCCGTTCCCCAACCCAAACTGGCAGCGGCGGTGGGCGGGGGGCGCTGAAGAGGCCGCGCGGCCAGGTGTCCGCTGATTGGCCGCGGGGGAGGCTCGCGCCGCGCGGACCCCTCACACCCCCAGCCTCGGGCGTGCAGCTCGCTTCGCCGCAGGGTCGAAAGGGCGGGGCCGAGGGCCGAGGGGCGGGGCGGGCTCGCGACCGCGACCGCGACCGCAGGTCAGCTGACTCTCACAGCGCCAGCGGAGAAGGGGGAAGCCGGACGGAGGGCTTGCTTCCCGCTCCGGTCCCGGGGCCTGCTGGGGTGGGGGTTGGCCTTGAGCTTTTGTTACGTGGCTGTCCCTCTTCCTTCCCCCGCAGAAGGCCGAGGGCCGACCTCACCCTCTGCTGAAGCAAAACAGCCCCCTGCCCACCCCGGCTCGGCCCAGCCTCCGGCTCGGATCCTGACAGTCCCGCGGCTTCGGGTCCGGGGAACGCCGAGGGCCCTCTTCCTGCTTCTCCCCCTCCCCGAGCGCACTTGCTGATCTCGGTGGGTGGAGCTGGGTCTGGACTATTTCGGTTCCTTCTTCGCCTGTAGTCCTCGGTTTCCTGCTGAGTTTCCCCTAGGCTTCCCTTATGTTATTAATAATAATAACTACCATTTTCTGAGCACTTTATATCAAGCAGGCACTTTACATATTCATTTTTATATTTCGGAGCAACTTTGTAGTTACCATTAACCCCATTTACAGATGAAAAAAGTTAAGTTCAGAGGAGCTAATCTGCTGAATGTCACAGCTAGCAAGTAGTTCAGCGGGGATCCGCTTCCCAGGCTGTGGAACTCCATCGCTGGTCACTTTCCCCCCTGTCCCCGGGTGAGGCCTTGCCAGGAGCATGAAAAGACTAATGGTGGGCAGCATGAAAAGACTAATGGTGGGCAGCTGAATTCTACCCTAAGGCCACATTGTCTCCCAAAACACTTTTGGGGGCCAGACTAGGAAATAACCTAGCTCTGGGGCAATATTAGAAAAGATTCCCCAAGAGCCTACTTCTTTAACATAGAGATCTAATCAAAGCTAGTGATCTGGAATTCTTTCCTGACTTCCGTGAGAGGCATCCTGGCTTAGGGCACATTCCTCCTCCCTTGCACATACCTCTTCCTCTCCCCTTCATTCTGCAGAGAAAGAACAAGCCATTGCTTTTGTCCAAAGCATCTCCAACTGGAACTGACCTGTAAACTCAGCATAAACAGAACCAGTCTTGAAAGGGGAAAGTGAGGCACTAGGAGCAACTGTGTACAATCACCTTCGGTGCTCACAGTGCTTGAGAAGGACATCAATTTCCCAGGTCCTATCCTTCTTTTGCCCCCCAGAGCAGACCCATCTCATGTCCTCAGAACTACTCCCTCTCAGAGAGAGGGTAGGACTGTTTGAGAAGCAGCTTTGAAAGCCAGAGAGCATTTATAAATGGAAGACAAGGATTTTTGTTTTGATGAGACATCAATAAGTCAAGGGCTGTTGTTCAGTATTTTAAGATAGTACAAGCCAATTGTCACATAATTCCACCTGGTAAACATAATTCCTTAAGTGAGAAGCCTGAAACCCATCTGGAGGACCTATCTCTGAAGATCCCTAGACTCAGGACATGCAAATAATTTATGAAGATCACTTCTCACCGCCATTTCCAAACTATAGCCCTCCATTCCTCTGCTACTGAAAGTGGAAAAAATGTGTAGCAGTGGAGCCAAGGGGGGCGGGGGTATGATTCTTTCTTCTTCTTTTTTTTTTAACATGTGAATAAACACAATACAAACAGGTCATTTAAAAATAAGGAATACCATTAAAAAAGGAGGATGAGTTACTGACTGTAGTTGAGCACAGAAGGTTCTGGAGCCATGAAAAGGGAAGTCTGAGCAGCCAACAGGGCTGTTTCTCTAGGGTGTATTGTACTAGAAGAAACCCACTTTAACTTTTCTCAGGCCAGAAGCCCTGCTATTTATCCTTTCATAAAGCTTCAGTTTCCACATTTGGAAAATAAGGACTCTGGCTGTAAGGGTTCTTAAGCTGCCCCCAACTTTGGAAACTTCTGATTCTGCAACACACAGATATTTTCATTAAATGATGCTCAACTCCTCCATCTCAATAACATGTTAATCATCTGACTAACTGCTCAGCTTTCCGGCTTTATGAGATCATCACTGCCAGTTCCAAGTGCATTTGGCTGCCAGAGAGCAAACATTCCATGTGTGAACTGGGGATACATATTGCTGTGATAATAACTGGCAAATTTGAAGCATGCTGATTTAATCTGAAACAGCACTAAGCTTCAACACACAATTGGGGACCTGGGCCTGGAGCAAAGCCTCCTAATTTGCTTTTAGGTAACATCCGTCAGAATGCCTCAGGGCTTTGAAAAGGTAAAACATGCCTACCCATGACCCTCAAAAAAGTTACCCTGTCCACGCCCCACCTTCCATCAGGTAAGATTCATTATACCTGGACCAACATCAGCCTTGCCTATGAGGCCGGGGTCCCATGTGTTGTGCTCCACAGTTTGGACTACCACCCTCCTTAGGAGGCACTTGCCAAGGAAATCTATGTATATCGCATGACTAAATACAGACATGGCAAATGGTCATGATCTCTCAGTAACAGCTCACACATAGTTTCCAGAAGGCATCAGTAGCTCCTTATAGGTACCTTGAAATTTCAAATCCATTGATGAGGCCATAGCTTAAGGTGGGGAACGGGATTTTTTTTCTTTCCAGTTAATTCTCACACAGTGATCTGCATGTCATCATTGAGGCATACCAAAGATGTAGAAACACAGAGAAGGTAGGAGAGGGGTGGGGAAAGGGGCCATTAACTGGACACCTTTAGCACAGGGGTTAAAAATACAGTCTCTGGAGCTGGACTGCTTGGGTTTGAATCCTGGGTCTTCTACTTCTTTGGGGTGCTGTCTAACCTAAGGCAAATTCCTTAACCTCTCCATCCCTCAGGTTCTTACAGGACTATTAATTCACATAGAACACAAAGAACAATGTCTGCTCCGTGTCAATGCTACATAAATGTGACATTATTGCAGCAAGTCCCATGTATTGTTTGGGTTTTTTAAAAAGATTTTATTTGTTTATTTGAGAGAGAGGGAGAGGGAGAAGTGGACTCCCTGCTGAGCAGAGAGCCCAACGTGGGGCTCGATCATAGACTCTGGAATCATGACCTGAACTGAAGGCAGATGCTTAACCAACTGAGCCACCCAGACACCCGTAGCAGTCCCATGTTAACTGCCGTACTACTCAACATTAACACGAGTTCTTTTTGAAAAGGAGATTACCTAATTCTGTTCCACTAATTATAACAATGTTTGTGACCAGGGGAATATACGAGGAAGGAAATAAACAGATAAGTGGGCCAAACCTTTGTTTCTTTACTAGTCCCTTCTGCATAAAGGGTTTCATACTGTACCTAATAGCTTCTTCTTTTTTTGACACATTCATATAAATTAGAAATCTTTCCATGTCGGAATATGGAGATCCGCCGCAGGATGGATATAGAATAGATTATTTACACAGTCCTGTATATTTCTTGTGTATCTCATGTTTACTGTGTACTGTACAAGATGTGGGAGGAACTATAGGTGGTAAAGTAGCGTAGACCATAGTTTCTCCAAGAAGCTGGTGGGGAAACTAGGGACTTAGATGAAATAATCCCAGGCCAGTACAAGAGGGTATGTAATAAAATACTAAATGGAATTCAAATACAAGTGTCACTGCTTGCCACTTAATAGGAAATAACAATACATTGTATATAACAACAGAGCCTAGAGCCTGCCTCCTGGCAACTTTGGCTGGGACAGAGAGGAAATTCACCCATTAGTTCTCAGTTCTTCCAGCCTTCTTGAAAAATGACTCAAGACAAGAAAGACAAGTCTACATTCCCTTAACAAGCTGCAACAGAGCAGGGCACGGGTGTCTCAGCTGGAGCTGGAATGCGCCAGGCCTACACGTTCTCTTGCAACGCCTTGGGCCTGTGGGCAGCACAAAGGTTTGTTCTCACTTCCCATCTCAGGTAGAGAGAGGCTCACGTTGTTCTCCTTGATTCCCAAGTGGTGCAGATAAGCTCTTTAAGGCACAGCGACTCTGCTCAAGAAACCTAAATGAAAAAAAAAAAAAAAGAAACCTAAATGAGAACTTTTTTTTTTTTTTTTTTTTTTTAAAGTAGGCTCCATGCCTGGTGTGGAACCCAAGGCAGGGCTTGAACTCATGATCCTGAGATCAAGACCTGAGCTGAGCTGAGGAGTCAGACACTTAACCGACTGAGCTACGCAGGTGCCCTGAGAACTCTCTTTCTTGAGATCCTCAGTCCTTTTGTTTGGCTCTGCTTCCTCGGGAAGAATTCACAGGGCTGTGAGAGCAGTTGCCCTATGGGACCTAGTTAGGGACATTCTGAACTTAGGTATTCATCAGCTTTAGCCAAGGCTGTATTTCTTTTACCCCACCCCTAAGCACTAATCACTACCTAAACCAGTAACACCTGGTTGCCACAGAGAATTAGATTGTGTCAAAGCCCACAGTTGATATTCTTTCTGCAAGGCCCTACCTGGCATCATACTAAGATCTTGGTTGGGATAAACCTTTTCCCTCTATCCTTGACCACCTGTACTTCCATGCTTGCCTTTCTGTCTATATTGATGGGAGAATCAATAGTCAATTAATAGAAAAATACTTCTCAGGCACTTACTATGTATTTAGCTCTGGACAAAGAATGGGATCGGGGATGCTGGCAGGGCGAGAGTTCTAAGAAAAGTGAGATGGGGTGCCTGGGTGGCTCAGTCCATTAAGAATCCAACTCTTGGGGCCCCTGGGTGGCTCAGTGGGTTAGGGCCTCTACCTTCAGCTCAGGTCATGATCCCGGGATCCTGGGATCGAGCCCCACATCGAGATCTCTGCTCAGCAGGGAGCCTGCTTCCTCCTTTCTCTCTCTTTGCCTGCCTCTCTGCCTACTTGTGATCTCTGTCTGTCAAATAAATAAATAAAATATATATTTTAAAGATTTTATTTATTTATTTATTTGACAGACAGAGATCACAAGCAGGCAGAGAGGCAGGCAGAGAGAGAGAGGAGGAAGCAGGCTGTCCGTAGAGCAGAGAGCCCGATGCGGGGCTCGATTCCAGAACCCTGGGATCATGACCTGAGCCGAAGGCAGAGGCTTTAACCCACGGAGCCACCCAGGCACCCCAATAAATAAAATCTTAAAAAAAAAATCCAACTGTTGATCTTAGCTCAGGTCTTGATCTGAGGGTCATAAGTTCAAGCTGTGCATTGACCTCCACACCAGGAGTGGAACTAACAAGGAAAAAAAAAGAAGAAAAAGAAAAGAAAAGTGAGACATGGCCCGGTCTTTGGGGGCTTAAAACCCTGAATGCCACACAGTAGATTCTGAAGCAGTGAAGGGCGACAGCACAGATGCTATGTGCTATGGGAGGGCAGAGAAGCAACCCTGGAAGTGAACGGAGGGCCCAGTGTCACTGTTGTTGAGGCACCTGGGTGGCCGGTTGGTTAAGCGTCTGCCTTCAGCTCAGGTCATGATCTCAGGGTCCTGAGATTGAGTCTAAAATGGGCTCCCGCTCAGTGAGGAGTCTGCTTCTCCCTCTCCCTGCTACTTCCCCTGCTTGGGCTCTCTCTCTGTCAAATAAATAAAATCTTAGAAAAAAAAAAAAAAAAAGGAAAAAAGAGTCACTGTTGTCAGGAGCATCTAGTCTCACCTCCCAAATACTCCTGCCAGCTTCTTCTGGCAGTCCTGGGGGGTCAGTTCTGTAAAACAGGATGATCCGATGAGAAACAGATCAACATTTTGCTCATGGATTCATAGAAAGTCAGTGTTTCCCTGATCATTTTGAAAGCAACAGGACTGGATTATATTTTTTCATATAATATTTTATTTTCCAATAAAGAAAAGTAGAAAAACTAGAACAATGAATATTTGGAAACCTTTCCTCTACATTAATCAATTTTGCTGTATATTTACTTGATCTCTTTCTACAGAGGCACCCTCCTCCCCATTAGAAAGGAAGTTGTAGACATCATCCCTAAATACGTCAGCATATATCTTCCAAGAAGTGTATTCTCCCACCTAATATAATTAGAATGTAATTATCACTCAGGAGAAATTTCACATTCTTGTACCATTTATATTCACTTTTCCCAATTGCCACACAACAATGCCCTCTAGAGCTCTTATACAATCAAGGATTAGTCATTGCATTGGGCGTCTTTAATTGGCAACAGCACCCTACTCCCTTTTTTGGTCCTCTCATCTTGACATTTTTGAAGAGTGCAGCTGAGTCGTTTTGTAGAATGACCTACTTTTTTTTTCTTTTCAAATTTTTTATTTAAATTCTAGTTAGTTAACATACCATGTAATATTGGTTTCAGGAGCAGAATTCAGTGATTCATCACTTACATATAACATACGGTGCTCCTCACAATAAATGCCCTCTTTAGCACCCATCACTCATCTAGTCTGTCCCCCATCCACCTCCCTCCATCAACCCTCAGTTTGTTCTCTGTCATTAGGAGTCTTTAATGCTTTGTTTCCCTCTCTTTTTTCTTCCCCCCACCCCCGTTCCCATATGTTCATCCGTTTTGTTTCTTAAATTCCACATATAAGTGAAATCCTGGGTATTTGTCTTTCTCTGACTGACCTATTTCACTTAGCCTAATAACCCTCTAGCTCCGTCAAGGCATTGCAAATGGCAAGATATCATTCATTTTGATGGCTGAGTAATATTCCATTGTATAGATATACCACATCTTCTTTATCCATTCATCAGTTGATGGACATTTGGGCTCTTTTCATCATTTGACTATTGTTCATAAAGTTGCTATAAACATCAGGGTGTATGTACCCCTTTGAGTCTGTATTTTTGTATCTTTGAGTAAATACCTAGTAGTGCAATTACTGAGTCATAGGGTAGCTCTATTTTTAACTTTTTGAGGAAACTCCATACTGTTTTCCAGAGTGACTGCTTCAGTTTGCATTCCCACCAACAATATGAGGGGGTTCACCTTTCTCTGCATTCTTGCCAACACCTGTTGTTTCTTGTGGTGTTAATTTTAGTCATTCTGACAGGTGTGAGATGGTATCTCATCATGGTCTTGATTTGTATTTTTCTGACAATGGATGATGTTGAGCATATTTTCATGTGTAAAGATTTTTTTAAAAAAGTATATTTAAGTAGGGGCGCCTGGGTGGCTCAGTGGGTTAAGCCTCTGCCTTCAGCTCAGGTCATGATCTCAGGGTCCTGGGATCAAGACCCGCATCAGGCTCTCTGCTCAGTGGGGAGCCTGCTTTCCCTCCCTCTCTGCCTGCTTCTCCGCCTACTTGTGATCTCTGTCTGTCAAATAAATAAATAAATAAAATTTAAAATATATATATATTTAAGTAATCTCTACACCGAACATGGGACTTGAACTTACAACTCCAAGATCAGGAGCTGCATGCCCTACCAACTGAGCCAGCAAGGAGCCCCCGGAATGACTCACAATTTGGGTTTGTCTGATTATTTCCTCCTGGTTGGATTCAGGTGCTATTTCTTTCTTTTTAAAAAATTATTGAGGTAAAGTATCTGTACCATGACAGTAACCATTTTAACCACATTTAAGCGTACAATTCAGTGGCATTGAATACATTCAAAATATTGCACAACCATCACTACTGCCTATTTCCAGAATGTTTTCATCCACCCAAACAGAAATTCCACACCCATTAAACAATAACTTCCCATGTCCTCTACCCCCAGCTCCTGGCAACTATCATTCTACTTTGTATCTCTATGAATTTGCCTATTCTAGGTATCTCATATAAAGAACATACAATTCTTGTCCTTTTGTGACTGGCTTATTTCACTTAGTATGATATCTTCAAGTTTCATCCATGTTACAGCCTGTGTCAGAAGATCCTTCCTTTTTAAGGCTGAATAAGATTCCTTTGTATGTATACACCACATTCTGTTTATGCACTCATCTGTTGACAGATGAGTGAGTTTGCCTCTAACCTTAGGTTGTTGTGAATACTGAATACTATGAACACTGGTGTACAATTATCTGTTTGAGTCCCTTTTTTCAATTATTTTGGGTATATACCTGGGACTGGAATTGCTGGATCATATGGGAAGCCCATTTTTAACTTTTTGAAGAACCGCCATACTGTTTTCCATAGTGGCTGCACCATTTTACATCCTTACCAGTCTCCAGTTCTCATGAGGTCTCCAATTTCTCCACAACTTCACCAATATTTTTTGTTTTGTTTTGTTTTAATAATAGCCATCCTAATAGGTGAGAAGTGGTATCTCAATGTGATTTTGTTTGTTTGTTTTTAAAGATTTATTCATTTATTTATTTGAGAGAGACAGAAAGAGCGAGCATGAGGAGGGAGGAGAGGGAGAGGGAGAAGTGGGCTCCCTGCCGATCAGGGAACCTCACATGGGGCTCAATCCCAGGACCCCCAAGTCAGGATCCAAGCCTTACTGAGCCACCCAGGTGTCCCCAATGTGATTTTGATTGTATTTCCCAAATGACTAATAATGTTGAGTATCTTTTTATGTCTTCTTGGCCATTTGTGTATCTTCTTTGGAGAAATGACTATTCAAGTTGTTTGTCTGCATTTGAATTGTTTGTTGTGGTTGTTGTTGTTGTTCTTTAAGTTCTAGAAGTTCTTTCATGTTTTGTGTTTTAATCCCTTATTAGATATATGATTTGCAAATATTTTCTCCCATTTTGTGGGTTCTTTTTCACTCCCTTGATAGTATCCTTCGTACAGAAGTTTTAATTTTGATGATGTCCAAATTGCATATTTTTCATTTGTTGTCTGTGCTTTTGTTGTCATATCCTAGAAGTCATTGCCAAGTTCAATGTCATGAAGTGTTTCCCTTACGTTTTCTTTTAAGAATTAGATAGTTTTATCTCTTAAGTTTAGGTCTTTGATTCATTCTGCCTTAATTTTTGTATATGATGTAGATAAGGGTCCCATTTCATTCTCTGGCATGTGGAAATATCCTGTTTTTCCAGCACCATTTGTTGAAAATACTGCCCTTTCCCCATTGAAGTTTTGTACCCTTGCCAAAAATCAATTATTTCTGGCTTATTATTTCTAACCCTATTCCATTGGTCTATATGTCTGCTCTATTCCATTTTAAGAAGTAATATGGTTTCTTCCAAACTCTTATCCTTGTACCCACTCCATCAAGGGGGGAATAAGGAGGAAAAGTCTTAAACACCAAAGGATTAAGTAACTAATGTTATGGTGCCCTGGATTTGAATGCTAGGAAGAATGCAACATTCTGGAGGTGCCCAATTTTCAGACTAGCATTCAAATTGTCAGTGTTGAGCAAGCATTTTGTTCTATTTTTAACCCATCCCTTGCTATCTTGGGCATAACCATTCTTTACATTTTTTTCCCCTGTGTTACCAAACTTAGAGGACCCAAATACGCTTGCAAGTTGATGCTGTTTTGAAATCCCACGTGATGGGAATGAGACTGATTCTGTGTGTGCATTCAGCCTTTAACTCATGAAAGAAGAATCGCTATTAATCAGCGGTTCTTCAATTGAGCACAATTTAGGTGGGACACTGTAACACAAAATTTTCATCCATTGTGGCTTCCAGTGCAATTAAGGAGGCAAAGCATATATATACATGGATAATCATCTAGAGATAGGAAAGATGAAAAAGGAAATAGTTGCCCAAATCTCCAAATGTAGGGTCTTTCCAGGATATTTAAGAAGGAAGAGTAAATTCAGTTTCAAGGGTTGAAGGGAAACAATATGGGGTATTAAAATGAAGGCAGGAATGAATACGCTAACTGGGGACAGTGAGAAGGCCAGCCCAACTAGATCAGAGGGTGTGTAGGGGAGAGCAATGGTGGATAAGTGGGGGTGGAGCTAAATTATGTAGGATTTTTAAATAACCAGGCAGAAGAGTGTGCACTTGATTTAGTAAGACAATAGGAAGAAAAGTAGAAAACAATAGAAAGAAGAAGAAAAGTAGAAGACAATAGAAAGAAAAGTAGATCTTTGCCCCAAGTCCAATGCCAGATTGAGGTGTGTTTCAGAACACTTGTTAATTGAAATCCACTGTTAGAAAATGCACTGAATCTAAAATCCTGTAAGATCTTGCCCAATTCAAGCAGACCCACTAATCTTTTGTGTTAATGGCCTAAAATTTCCACTCTGGGTTCTGGTTTGGTTTGGCGCTCTCCCCAGATTGCCTCACTGTGGTGCCATGTTTCCAAAGCTACCAAGCTATGGGCAGGGCTGTAATTTTAGTTTCCTCATTTTTACAAAAGGTCAAGTTTTCTAAAGCTATTAGTGGATCAACTAGAATTTGTGTTGAAAAGATCCACAAAAACTGGGAACCACTGCGGTTGACTTTCAGCCCTCTCATCTCATCTCCATTCCCCTAATGCTCAGCGGGACCTAGCACTTTCTCTCCACTCAGTGCTCTCCCTCAGCAACCAAAGATTACCTGTGATGCACATAAGTGGTCCAAGCTGCTCTGTCCCAGACAGGAATGTGGAGCGTTGCCAGTTGACATTTTGGGGGGGGGGGGGTCACAGGAAAAGAGAGGGTAAGCAGGAAGTGTTTCATGGGCTAGAATCATGGGATATGCAAGGACACCCCATGAACATTCCAGAGCTCAGTGCTAGACAATGGCATATGAGGAACCATTAGACTGATTTCCCCTGTGGTCAGAGGCTGGCAGCATTTTTATCCTTCCTCCCCTGCCTGAACACTCCCGACACTGGAATTTCTTCAGATGGCTACTGTGTGTGGTTTTCAACCAGGACAAACAAAAAAAAAAAAAAAAGAAAGAAAGAAAGAAAGAGAGAGAGAGAGAGAGAGATTTGTTTTCCTGTCTGCTTTTGCTCAATGGAATCTCTGATTCAACTTAACCGGTCATGCCTTGGACACCCTGCGGCTGGTTAGGACTTTTAAGCCCTAAGCACACAGAACTAGCTTGAATGACTCCTTTCCATCGCCCAAACCTGAGTACAAACTTCATCCTACCCCTCACCCCCAGCGTCCCTTCAAACTATGGTAATTCTGCAGCCAATTCCCAGCTAATATTCTGCCCACAAATTGCTATTTCAGGGGAACTTCCCCACACTTGAGCATCCTTACCAAATATTTTGGGCTTCCTCATGGTCTAGTTACTTTCTCATCTGTACGCTTTTCTGGTATAATTTTGAAGTGGTGAAAAATCTCCCCTCATTTTAAAAGGCACATAGCGGGTGCCTGGGTGGCTTTGGCTCAGGTCACGATTCCAGGGTCCAGCCTGGGCTCCCTGCTCAGCGGGGAGTCCGTCTCCCTCTGCGCCTCCCCCTGCTTGTGGGTGCTTGTGCACACGCTGTCTCTCTTTCTCAAACAAATAATAAATAAAATATTTAAATACATTCATATACACATACATAAATAAAGGGCATATAGTAAGCTCAGCTCCCCGCCCCCCAAGAGATGTGGCAGAAATCTGGACTTCCACCACTTTATACCTAATTCCAGCCTTCCAGGAGTTTCAGTATGGGATTTTTCAAACCTTTGTGCTTTGGTGTCTTGTTTTTCACCTTCTTTGTCCCCTGACTGAAAATGGGGTGAGGAGCAGGAGAAGGGATTGTGGATCACTGTGATTAAAAAACAAAACACACAGACAACTCAAGGAGAATCTTGGCCCCTCCTATTCCAATCCCAGGGAGCAGGAAGTAGAAGCAACTCTCAGGTGAGTAAATTTGCAGATGCCCATGCATGTCCAGAACATTCCCCAAGGGTCATTAGAGACTGTCCAGCGGGGGCGTGGAGGCTAGCCTTCCGTTTTGGTTTTCTTTCAAAACTTTCGTCCAGAGAGCATCCTGTTCTGTTATATACATCCCCAGTGCTTTCTCCAAATTGCTAAGTGGAGTACAAGACTCAAGTGCCTGACAGTGGATTAGAAATAGAAAATGAGCTGGCAAGACGCTGGTCCCAAGGCTGGGATGGGCTGCTGCTGAGTCCTCCCCCACAAGCCCTCTGTACTTCGCCCTTCCTTCTTCCCCTCCACAGCCCCAGGGCTGAATCCCGTCCTTGCTCAACGGTTGAAGGCATTTTACAATATTTTCAAATATACCCTTGATCCCTGCACACATTTCAGAAGCAGCTGTTTTCCCTCCAGAACACTAAGCAGAAAGTTGACCCCCTCCCTTTCTTCTCCCTATCTTCCCCCGGAGGGAAAAGGCTGAGCTGGAGCCTCTCTGTGGGGAGTCTGTGGCCCAAGGTGCACACACCAGCATTTGAGAAGGAAAAATCAGTGGGGTGGAAAGGCTATGCCCTTTGGGGATTGCATTTTGCAGGCTATATTTATTTAATTAATTAATCTATTAATTAATTCACTAATTTGTTTTTATTTTATTTTTAAAATTTTTAAAATTTGTATTTATTTTTTAAATTTCTTTTCAGTGTTCCAGAATTCATTGTTTATATCAATAACTAATTTTTAATTGAACTCTACTCCCAACATGGGGCTTGAACTCATAACCCTGAAATCAAAAGTCACCTTGCAGGCTATACTTAGAAGCAGTTGTCCTGCTTGTAGAAAGCAGTGGCCCACTCTAGCTATAATTATGTCCCTTTCTCTCTCTTCCTTCCTTCCTTCCTTTCTTTGTTTCTTTCTTTTTTAGTCACCTTCTTTCAGAAACTCAATTTTTAGGTGTTTACCATTTTCTGTAAAATGGAAAAAAAAAAATGTTGCCCTACAGGCAGGTGGTCCCCAGTGCATTCTCAGTCTCCTGAGGGAGGAATGGGGAGCAGTTTGGTAAAACTTCACTTGATGCTGGAGTTACCGGAGGATAGGAACTGAGGTGAGGCTTTTGGGACGACAGAGTCAAGATCTCGTTTTTATCACCTAGACATTGGTGGACTGATTCAGGATTCCTGGGTTCCCATTTTCCCCTTTATCAGACCCATGCTTCGTCCATCCAGGGAACAGCATGGTGACCAGGTTTGAATCCCACCCTACTGGTTGTAGGACCTGCTTACTAGTTATGCGAACTTGGGCAAGCTCCTTGATAACCGGATCTGCCTCATAAGATTACCGTGAGCTTTAAGCACAAAGTGGGTAGGCCAGGGACCAGCATACACTGTGGAAGCATTCCTGTGATTATGGGCTTTTTCCTCTCCTTGGCTGTAGCATGAGGAAGTGCTCGTAACTGTCATGTCGGTCATTCTGCACTCCCGACAGGAAGAACGTCCATTGTGCGCACTCACTCACTGTAAGTGTTGTTCTGAGGACCTGCAGAGGAAAGGAAAGATCTGGCTCCTACCCTCTGGGAGGGGAAGAGACTCCTCAGAGAGTTTCTCAGAGAACACGACTCACAAAGGGAAAGAATCCTGCACCCAGCTTTCCCTTGTGGAAAATGTCAGGACATGGAGGACTGTCAGAGGCTCTGGGACCGGGGTTCGTCAGCAGCGCCTGGGGAGCGAAGAAAGCCGTGGAGGTTGTCTTCACACCTCGAGGCCTCCTTCTGGCACAGAGTGTGAAAGAGGAGCAGGGAGGACAGACAAGACTGGGATTTGGCAGGGTCCCACGAGCAGCTGAGAAGCTCTGCCTCTAGGCCCCAAATCTGCCCCTAGGGGATTCAGGCTCCCCCTTGTGGGCCTAGGCCCACACTCAGAGCCCTGGTTCTGGGCACACTGGTGTCCTCCCTAGTGTGTGTGTGACGTGCCATGGCCATGCCCTTCCAGTCTTCCCCTGCCTCTCCTGAACCCCCGGCCCATTCTAGGCTTTATAATCAGAGTCCTCTTTACTCTGCTTTGTCCATCCAAAGCCTACCCAATCTGTTAAGGTGCACTTCAATCTCACCTCCTCCCTGAAGCCTTCCCTGACCACCCAGCTCTCACTGCCCTAAGTTCCCTTGCAGCGGAAAGTTGAAATGCGGTTAATTACATTCGCCCCAAATATCCGAGCACCTGTTGGATTGCAAGTCTCTGGGCGTGGATGTTGGGGAATCTATGAAAGTAAAGGGCAGGATCTTCTTTTATTAAGAACTTTAGACTCTAAGAGAATGGCCTGGAAAATCCCCATGCTTTGCAGGTCTGTTGTTATTATTTAACTTAATAACAACAATAATAATAAACCATTGGGGGAATACTTGCTATGGGCCAGTACTGTGCCAAGAGGCTTTCATGAACTATCTGACCCTTAATAGTTTTCCTGTAGGGGAAATGCTATTATTTGAGCCAGGCAGCCCGACTCCACTGTTTCTACTCCTCACCACGCTGCGGTAATTTTCCCCACGTGTTTTACCTTTTCTGCTCAACGAGCATGAAACTCTTTGAAGCCAGGCACCTTGTCTCATCCTCCCTCAGCCCCTGCAGCACTAAACACATTGCTGGTTTGGGAGGTCAGCCGCACTCGCCAGTAGTGAGCTGTCTACCAGGTTTCAGGGATGTCTCGGTGAGCAGGCCCGGCGGCAGAGAGGAGAGATTGCCCCAGGTTTCATAGTTCTGGGCAGCAGAGCCAGAAAAAGAGACGAGGAGTCCAGCGTCCACATACCGCTGGGGACCAACTCACAGCTCACTCGCTGCCTCCAGACCTAGACCAACATTACCACCAAGCCAGGCCCCTAGGTACTAGGTGGGCTTTATCTGAGGACCTCTTTACAGACTGCACATAGGTCCATTAGGAACAGGCCCGAAGGTTCATGGTTAATGTTTACCAAGACCCGGAAGTCCCCAACATTGCCTAGAACTAAAAATGTCTTGTCTCGAGGAGAGACTCGTATCATCTTCACATCTACAAGCCTCCAGCCAACCTTAGGATTTCTTAGCATTTCTGCTGAGTTAGAGTGATTGTATGTCCGAGAGCAGGGGCACTTGGGGCACAAAAATATCCGTCCTCATTCAAGGGGACAGATTCCTTGACGTTTAATGAAAATCTTTCTCCCGTTCTAGTTACTCATCTATCATGTTATCTCTTTCTTTCAGAGTTACTGATGGCCTAGATAGTATAAGAAGCTATGCAGGGGAAAAAAAACAAAAAGGGACACCTGGGTGGCTCAGTTCGTTAAGGGCTGCCTTCCGCTCAGGTCATGATCCCACGGTCCTGGGATCGAGTCCCACATCCTGCTCCTGGCTCAGCAGAAAGCCTGCTTCTCCCTCCCACTCTGCCTACTGCTCTCCCTGCTTGTGCTCTCCCTGTTAAATGAATAAGTAAAATCTTAAAAAAAAAAAAAAAAAAAAGCAGCTATGCAGGGGGTACCCTCTTGGCTCAGTTGGTTAAGCATCTGCCTTCAGCTCAGGTCATAATCCCAGGGTCCTGGGATCGAATCCTACAGTGGGCTCCCCGCTCAGCGGGGAGTCTGCTTCTCCCACTCCCCCTGCTTGTGTGCTCTCTCTCTCTGTGTCAGATAAATAAATAAAATCTTAAAAAAAAAAAAAAAGCTATCTAAGACTTAAGGGCGCATACCACAAAACTGGTTTCCCGCCCTCCAGCAGCTAATAATCTCATGAAGGAGATGATTCTAGCTCTATAAACACACGTATCTACAACACAAGTCATATGATGATTATCCTATCAACCGTTTATTAATTGCTTACCCTTTGCTTCTATGCTAATAATGTTTTAGCAGATGTTATCACACTTAATCTTTATAACAAATCTAGATGTAATTATTCCCATTTTAGGTATGATGGATAAAGCTCTGAGAGGCTGATTTGTAACAGAGCTATCATTCAAGCCAAGGTTTGTTGGACCCCAAAGTTGGCTTCTAACAGCTACGCTGTACCGCTCCCCTTGAAAGGTCCAGACAGTGAGCGCTAAGTGAAAACAGAGATCAAGGTCACTTTTGGCTCAGTTAACCAGAATTCTTCTCCTCTAAATGATACTTCCCACTGCCATAGCCCAATCCTTTTTTTCCCCTTCATTTTTTCCCCTACCTAGCCTTCACAGTACTACCAAATTAATATTTTTCTTTCCCTCTCTTTCTTTATGTTCATTCTTTTTTTTCTTTTCCTTCTTTCTCTCTCTCATTCTTTCTTTTTTTTAAAGTGGGAGAAAGAGACAGCGGGAGAGGGGGAGAGAGAATCTTAAGCAGACTCCACCCTCAGAGGAAACCCCAAGATGGGGCTTGACGCAGGACTCGATCTCACAACCCTGAGACCATGAAAGTTGGATGCTTAACCGACTGAGCCACCCAAAGCCTGACATGCAAGGTCTTCATGGGCTAAGTATATCCTGGCTTTCCAGCCTTTGCTCTTTCTACTTCTGTTCCCTATGTTTTTGCCAAATAGAACTATTTGCTATTCGGCATGTAGATCCACCACTATTGCTTCCAAGTTTCTTTCCATGCCTTGATCTAGAATGCCTTTTCCTCAGTTCGTGTCTCCAACTCTTACCTGTTCTTTAATGTCCAGTTTAAATGTCACTTGTCACATGACAGTTACCAAGTTTGGGATATATATATTATTATAGATATTATAGATATAGATATAATTTCCACGTATTATGGTTTATGAGTCTTTTTTCCTCTACTAGACAGCAAGTTCTTTGAAAGCAGAATCCAAATCTCATTCATTCTTATATTTTCCCATATCCCAGTCCCTAGTATCCTAGTACTTCTTTATGTACCTAGAACATCTTTATGGTCCCTCATATCCTCTATACCCTAATTAGATAGTCTCCCATATCCTCCATGTCCTAATTAGAAGTCCATAAATATTTATTGGATGAATTAATTTCTTTAAAAAGATTTTATTTATTTGACAGACAGAGATCACAAGTAGGCAGAACAGCAGGCAGAGAGAGAGGAGGAAGCAGGCTCCCTCCCAAGCAGAGAGCCCGATGTGGGGCTCAATCCCAGGACCCTGAGATCATGATCTGAGCTGAAGGCAGAAGCCTAACCCACTGAACCACCCAGGTGCCCTGGATGAATTAATTTTTTAAATCGAAGGATAAACTAATTAAGTGGAAGGATTTGAATGTGTAGCACCTTCCTCTGCCAATCTTCCTTTGAAGTACCTATACCCTTTCGGGAGCTGTGAAGATAGAGAGCTATAGTTTAGAGTCCTAGAAAGCCAAGATAGAATTGAACCTGGCAGGGTAAGATTCTAGAGAACAATGGATCATTTGCATGGTACATTGTAGAGGAAAAGGACAGGACATAGAGTTCAGGGTGGCGGGTAGAGGAAGGGCTGTAATAGCAATGAATTTCATTCTTTGAAATATTGCCCAACATCCTGGTATTTGGGGAATTTGCCTCCCTTGTCTGGTGCAAACTGTGGCATCCTAGCCAAGTCTAGCAGCCTGGACTCTCACTGGTGGACCTGTCGCTTCCCTGCCCCCAACCCCCACCCCCACCCAGCCCCTCCAGTTATATTGCCCTCCCTGTCATCCCAGAGCAAGTGTTAGGTGCAAACTAAGGCTAAGGTTGGACCCCCTTGGGCCAACTGAGCTTGGGCTCAAGTTGTGTAAAAACCACTGGACTTTCAGAATCAGAATGACATTTTAGGTGAATGGAAAAATCTTCCTTGATTTTGGCTTGCTTGTTCAGAGACTCACAGGATAGAGCAGGCTGGGCAGCCGGCCTCAGCAGGATGGCTTAGAAAAGGCATGGGCACAAAGGATGGGAAGGCGGAAGGACAGTCACACCACCATGGAGAGGGGGCAGGAGGGCTGGAAGCTGGGAGATCCTTCCCAGAGATGAGAGCAGCCTTCCATTTCAAGGACTACAAGTCTGCAGGTCCAGAGTTCCTAGATAGACACTTGTAAAAATGGCCCTGTCTGGAGGGATTCTGGACTCTTAGGTGGTCTCTGTTCCCAAACCCCTTTTATGCTTCCATTCACCTTATCCCAGCTACCCAGGGGAGCCAGCACCCAGATGAGGTCTGCATGAGCCACGCTCTGCCTTACAGCTCGCAGCCTTTTTCTGAACCAGGCTTCCCGAGTCTAAGGAGCCTGTAATGGCAATGGGAGATGGGACACTCAGAGGTCCCATTAAAAGTCTGGTGAGACTTTTAGACCTCCGATCTATAGAACACTAAGAGAAAGTAAACTTAAGCTTATTGAAAGCAACCCACACCAAGAGCAGGATTTCCTGACCTGAAGTCTCCAAATCCCAAAGGTGTCTGTGTGAATTCAGGGTGTGGGTGACCCACTGAAGTGGTGTGTAAAAATTATATATGCATGTATATGTGTGGCTGCCTTTGTTTCTGGAACGAGGGCCTGTAACCTTTATCACATTCTTAAAGGGTCTGTGACCTCCTGAAGTTAAACAAAACAAAACAGCGCATTTTTCTAGAGGATAAAGGTGGGAACTGGGTGTCAGGGGAATTTGGAGGACATTCCAACTCCTCCCACTTCCCATGTGATGCAAACATGTGTGCGCTGGGAAACAGTGACAAACACAGGGAAGTGACAGGTCACTTTGAAAAAAAAAAAAAAAGCCCTTCAGGCTGATAGAACCCCGAGGATGGCCCAGATTTTCTTTAACTCACTGAGCCACCCAGGCGCCCCCCTAGGCCCAGATTTTCTTACAAAGTCTGTCCTTCTCTTCTTAAATGATACGACTTGCTTACCTGTGCCCCCTCTCTTTCATTTTGTCTTCGCTGCCACGGGATTACCTGTTCTAGAGACTGCTATTTGTTCAAGGGCATTGAGCCTAGAAGGGGAGGCCTCGTTTGTTGGGCTGGCATGAAGAGCCACGGTCCGGGCAAGGTTGAGTGTGTCCTTCACCTGTTTCAGTGGAAGCCAAATTTGTCAAGCCCATACCCCTTTAAAACTTCTAAAACACTTGTGGATTCCTCACGGTAATTGTAATTGTACTTTCAGTATCCCTGAATGAGAAACTGCACGCTGATAAAAAGCAACAGTGTGGGTGATATTCCTTTAAATACATATTTGTGTGTTTGAAAAACAGCTCAGCACTTACATGCGAGATGAATTATTTATTGCATCTATAGGCAATGATCGGGAAGCCTCTGGATTCCGGAACTGCTCACTGTGGACCTTTTGAGGACCTTCTCCTCTTCCCTCAAAGAGGGAGTCACTGGTCTCATTTAAGCTCTTCGCTTTATAGATGAGGACACTGTGGTCTGAAAATATGAGTCTCCCAGTGAGGCGGGTGGAGCTCATTTGAGACCTTTCTTACTGCCGCTGGAGGTCTTTGCAGGAGGCCTGTGAGGCCACAGAATGCTCTCAGAGCCTCCAGTCTCCCACTGGCCCTGGAACTCTCCTCTCCCATATCCACACCTCCACACCCTCCCCTCACTAAGAGGACCACCTCTCCAAAGGGCACCTGAGGGAAGAAAGGACGCTGGCCCTCTGATAGGACTGCGTTGTTGCCATCAGGCGCCCCAGCAAACTGTAGAATGGACCCTTTCGTGTGGTTTGACATTAAATCAAGCAGTCAGATTTTCCCCTGCTTACCTGTGGAAGACGCGTTATTCCTTTCAGATTAGCAGACCTGAGAAACCATCAGACAAGTGAGTCAACCGAGGGGCACCAGGCTTTGGCAACAAACACAATGACTGCCATCAGCAGAGGGGCTTAACCCCTGCCTCACGTGGTCCTTACCACACCCCTGTATTATTCTCATCCTCATTTGACAGATGAGGAGACTGAGGCTTGAAGAGGTTAATGGCAATGCCACACACTTTCTAAGGGCTTCGGGATGGGATTCAAAGCCAAACCGAAAGCCAGAGCCGATGCAGCACTCTGTTATGCCAGGCTGACTGGGCCCAGGATTCTTGGGTCCTCGTTAGGACTAAATGATATTTTGACCCCTTTACTCAAGGAATCATTCTAAAGCCAGCCACAATTACCCAGTAATGCAGAAGCCCTTCTCTTCCAAAACTGGGAACCTCTTTGCCACATCTTCCAAGGACCCAGACGGACTCCATAAACAGTGCTCATCCATGAGAACAGAGGCACTTGATCTTTAAAGTTCTGATTCTAGGGCACCTGGGTGGCTCAGCTGGTTAGGCGACTGCCATTGGCTCAGATCATGATGCCAGAGTCCTGGGATGGAGTCCCTGATAGGGCTCCCTGCTCTGCAGGGAGTCTGCTTCTCCCTCTGACCTACTCCCCTCTCCTGCTCTCTCTCACTCTCTCTAATAAATAAATGAAATCTTTAAAAATAAAATAAAATAAAATCCTAATTCTAGCTCACATCTCCTGCACAGAGGAGGTCAGAAAGGGTGGAGTTCCTAGGCTCGTTCCAACCTCTGCCCAGGCTGTGCTCCACCCGGAAGTGTTTCCTCCCTGATCCACTCACCAACTAAGGCCTCCAGGCTGACTCGAAGATTTCCCTGGTCCACGAAGTTCTTCAGAACTATATGAATCCACGCTGATTTGTCTCATTCTTTCTGAAGGAATTTTCTCTTTGGCCTAAACGCAGCTTCTGCCTTTTGTCTCTTTGGACTCCTAGAAAAGCCTTAGTCCCCCAGCAAGCTCCCTGAAAGCAGAGGCCAAACGTATTCCGTATTCCGTATTCCGCGTCCCCTGCCCCCAAGCACCCAGCACGTGGTAGGACTGCTCGTCAGTACTTCCTACATGGAAAGCGGTGATCCTGAGAAATTCCTCCCTCCTGGACCATTCATTCTGGTTACAGCTCCCCTCCAAAGATACTGCTGGCTCCCACCTCCTACCTAATTCCCCTGAGGCTCATGACCTTTGAAAGTGTTGGGATTTGTTTTGCTGCCCTCATCAGAAAGAAGCCTGACCTTTTCTGAGAATCTTTTTGTCTTTGGGGCCCAAGGGGCTCGGCCTGGAAGAAGTGAGACCAGTTTTTCTGCACCTAAGCAGGGCTCTCGTTGAGCTCTAAGAGGCCATTCAAGGCTTTGGCGGCTCAGACTTTTAAAACCACCTGAGTCCAGACAAGGGGTTAAAAAGGCAAGAATCAGAGGAAGGTGTTTGAGTTTTCTTCTCTGCTCGTGTCTCTTAAGCGCTCTTCTTAACTAAGTGTGTTTGCCTTTCGCTACTCTGGGAGGCTGAGAGAGCCTCTTTTTCTCTGCAGACTGAGACAGAATGTCTGAAGCAGGAGGAAATCGAGCTCCTGACCCAATCCCCCCACTGCGGTGGAGCCCAGCACTCTGGCGAGGTGACGAGGCGCTGTTCTGACTGACCTTCACTGGGTCAACCAGGACAGCTCACTGAAGCCTCCTGGAAGTTGAGCCAGCCATACTCCTCTCTGAACCTCAGTTTCTTCATCTGTAAAATAGAGGGACTGGGCATTGATCACTGAATCCCTTCCTGCCCTGAATCATCACTGCCTTCTCAAATTTTTCCCTCCAAACTCTACCCCCACTCTGCCACTGACTTCCCAAAGGACTTTGAACCACACAATAGTCAGGGCTGCACCTTGGCCTTGCCCAGCTAGGAGTTCCTATAGGTTGAGATAGTCCTATTGACAGAACAGGACTGCTGCCATCCAGCGTCCTGGCAAACTGCAGAAGGGAACAAGGGGGTCTTTTAGGCAGTTTGACATTAAATCAAGAAATCATAGCCTCCCCTACTTACCTTTGGAAATGCTTTGTCCCTTTCAGATTACCAGTGTACTATTTTCCACTGAATAATTTTAATAACAATAATATCTGAACTTTTTACCTGTTCTTTACAGTTTATGAAATGGTTTTACATCTGTGATCTCTTTTTTTTTTTTTAAGATTTTGTTTATTATTTGTTTGAGAGAAAGAGAGAGGGAGAGCAGGGGGAGTGGCAGAGGGAGAGGGAGAAGCAGGCTCCACACTGAACACAGAGCCTGATGCAGGACTCGATCTCACAACCCTGAGATCATGACCTGAACTGAAATCAAGAATCGGATGCCCAACCAACTGAGCCACCCAGTGAACCCAGCAATTGCTCTCTTTTTTAATATGTTATATTTAAGTAATCAATACACCCAATGTGGGGCTCAAACTCAGAACCCCAAGATCAAGAGTCTGCACACTCCACTGACTGAGCCAGCCAGGCACCTCCCTATAATTCATTTTTAAATTCTCACAACAACCCCACGTAAAAGACAGGGATTATCTTCCTATGTTGCAGACCAGGTAAATGGAATGATTTACCTAAATTATCCAACCAGAATGACAAAGCTGAGAATGAATGTACTGTGTCCTACAGAGAAACCACAGGCATCTAGAAGCCAGGAGCAAATGCAGACCTGTTTAACGATGTTTACCTTACCACGATAGGACTCAGTGTGAACATGTGAAGGAGCAATATCTGTAATATAGAAAATATATGCAAATGATATGTAAATCTTCCTCTGGAGATTTTGAACCAAGAGTTTGCTTGGCGCTTTGCAAAGGAACACAACAGCACTCGTTCGATTCCTTCCCGTGAGCAAGAACCAGAGAAAGCAGAGGAGATGATGATAGGACAGAGTCTATTGGGTGATTTCCAGCCTGCTTTTTCTTCCTTCTGCTAATTTTTGTTGGGGAGGCAGAGGGTGGGAAAGAAGGTAAGGAAAGGAGAAAAGAGCTCCCTATGTTTGGCCCCATCCCCTTTTCAGGTCACAGCTCCTGCTCAGAGCTAGACAGGATGCGAGAGCCCTCTTGAGACCCAAGCTCCCTTCCTGCAGCCCCAGGGCCTCCCCCTTGGGGAGGGCAGTGATGAAAGCACGCAGTGGGAGGGAGACACAGGCTGTAATCTCTCCCACACGGTCCCACCTCTCTGAATCATGTAGGTCATGCCCTGCTGCGCTCTGAGGCTCCTGGTGGAAAGTGGCAGAGTGTAATTATTCTCTCCAGAAAGGGGAGGCTTTGGAAATGGTACCCAAATTCAGCAAGATCATCACCCATCAACAGGGCAAAGGAAAATGAGGTGATCCTTAAGGAGTTACAGCGAGAGCTTCGTACCTACAGCATGGTCCTGTCTGGAGAGGTCAATCCGCTGTAACATGGAAACCTCTCCTGTCACTTTACAGCCTGTCCCCTGGGCTGGGTCAGAAAGTACAGCTCCCCCGAAGCAGGAAAGGCACAAGGTCAGGCAGGAAAAGCGGTTCATTTGGGCTCTCCGAGGAAGACTTACAGATCAGAACCCAGGGCCCTGTCGACAGCATTTCTCAGAAAAGGAAACCACTTGGTCTGAGCTTACCAAAGCTGGGGCACTTTGGACAAATTCTCTCATCTGATCCTCACATCATCTCTGTAAGAGGGGAACTATTCTGAGCCTCATTTCATGCAGTATCAAGGTCACACGGCTAGCCGGTGGCAGGTCCAGGATACATACACAAGGATTCCGCACCCTTGACAAGAGCATGACACTGTCTCTACCGGGGCTCCGGGTGCGGACGGAGGTGCATGAGACCTCTGAATGACAATGCCCAGAGAAAGAGCGCTCAGGGAGCCGGGCAAGCAAAGGCCCAGGCTTTGGGTGACCAAGGCCTCTGGAGAGCAAGTGACTTCAGATCAACTTGTGAGGGAGCAGCCCTTTCCCGGGAAGCTGGGCCCTGGGCCGGCTGCCGCACGGTCATTGCCTAACCTCTGTGGCTAAACAAAGAGAGCTGAGGTGAGGAAATCAGAACATCCTGGGGAAGGAGCAGAGAACAGAAAACACACTGACGCCATGGGGCCGGGGGTGCCCAGGGGCCAGGGAACCCTGCGAGCCTGGCTGAGGGCCCTGGGGTGGGAGCCGCCTTGCTTGGCCAGCCGTGGGAACCTCCACCAGCAATAACCACCTTGGAGAGCTCAGGGAACCGTGAGAAACTGGTCCTTTTATCCCAAGGAGCTTGAGAGCTTCACAGAACCCCTTAATTACAAGCCCAGGAAGAAAGGGAGGGAAACGGTGCTTTGGCCAGGACACTTGCCTCATCGGCTATTGTGAATGCAGGGCTGGGAGGCCAGGGGAGGTTCAAACAGAGAGGCGGGCATCAGCAAGAGGGTGGCTCAGCCCACGGCCAGAGCGTTCATCGGAGGGAAGAAGCCTGCAAAGCCTCAGCCAGAGACACTGTGCTCGGACTTCTGCGTGCTCTCCCCCAGCGTCTTTCTGCCGATGTCCTCCTAGTTTGTGCCAGTGTCCACCATGACAGCCTTGGTCGCGCGAGGGCAGGGGGCTCAGCCCCACAGTAGAGGGTGACTACACCCTTTTAATGAAATGCGGGCAGTTTCAGCATCCCATGTGCCAGAGACTTGCAGCGTTTATTCTGGAAGGTAAAGTAAGGATTTGTAATCCTTTATGGGCCTAACTAGGAACACTTGTCTCTAGAATCAGGTCACCTAAGGGCTGCTGTAAGGAAGCCTGTTCCATTTTGGACAAAGCTTATAGGTATGAGAAAGGAGATTGTTATGCAGTTTCCTTGTATCACGCAGAAGTCTGGCTTCTAATTTATAAGCTGGTGGATAGACCCGTTTCATAAGTCCCCGCTCCTGGCATCTTGGCCTCCTGCCTATTTGGAGAGGGGGTGGGAGTGCTTTTCCTGATGAAAGCTGTAGCACTGTCCTTGTCATTGTCCCTCGGACAGGAGCAATCACGTGTTTCACTGTAATGATAAGAGCACCATGCAGATGTTTTCTGGCATTCCATCCCTTGAAAACCTTATGCTGCTATCACCAAGGGTCTGGACATTTACCCTCCCAAGATCAAGACCCCCCAGCCTACATACATTCCTTTCTTCCTTCATGCCATCTATAATTAATCAGCACAATGCAAAAAATCTTGAGGGATAAACCATAGAGAGCTGAGTAATTTATAGGTACGCAGCAGTCTGGTTATTCTGGGCATGTTGACAGTTAATCCCAATGACCAGGTTATTACCATTGCCTCCTTCCCTTTCCTCCTCTACCTTCTATTCCTGGTGAGGTCCACCTCTGCTCTTGCAGCTTTTTTGTTTGTAGGCCTTTCTTCAATCTAGGCCAGGCAACCAATCAGAATAGCAGGGTAGTCTTGGTTTCCCACCCTCAGAAATTTCCTGGGACATCTGGGTGGCTCAGTCGGTTAAACGTCTGCCTTTGGCTCGGGTCACAATCTCAGGGTCCTGGGATAGATCCCCACATCAGCCTTCCTGCTCAGCGGGGAGCCTGCTTCTCCCTCCCCCTCTGTACCTCCCCCTGCTCATGCTCTCTCTCTCTCTCTCTCCCTTTCTCTCAAATAAATAAAATCGAAAGAAAGAAAGAAAAGAAAGGAAGAAATTTCCTTGAATCAATCCTTTACCTTCCCAAGAAATTCCTCTGCTCCCAACAAAATTCTCATTAGGTCTTTCTAACCAATTGAGCATTAGCCCATTGAAAGTCCTCCTTTCTGAAGCCCTTCACAGTAGATAAAATCCCCTGTAACCTACACCCTCTCTCTCAGAGAATATTCCTCACTTTTCTCTTCCATCCTCTCGTCCCACATGCTTCCTATGCCAGCACCAACTCTCTGCCAGTCAACAGGATCTTCTCTTGCCTGTCGGTTGACCCTGAAATGGGTACAGGAAGTCACGTGAGGTGCATTTCCGGTGCTGGGGGTGGGGGGCAGCGTGCAGCCCATGGTGTAACGGGCTCTCACGTAGCCCTCAGTGATAGCTCATGGTACACGCTGTACTAGTGGGATGAACCAGGTGCTTCGGGAGACCTGAGAAAGCAGATAAATTAAGCCTATGGGGCTGAGGAAGGCTTCCCAGTTGAGTTGGGCTTCTTCAAGCAGAGAAAAAAACGGGAAGCAGTATGCCCTCTGTAAGGGTAGAGTCTGTCCTTTAAAAAAATCTTGCTCCTGGGGTACCTGGGTGGCTTAGTGGGTTAAAGCCTCTGCCTTCGGCTCAGGTCCTGGGATTGAGCCCCGCATCGGGCTATTTGCTCAGCAGGGAGCCTGCTTCCTCCTTTCTCCCTGCCTGCCTCTCTGCCTGCTTGTGATCTCTCTCTGTCAAATAAATAAATAAAATCTTAAAAAAAAAAAAAAAATCATGCTCCTTTGGAGAAATACAAAATGTTCCCATTGATTACTCTGGTCCCTGAGATTTGAGGAAACTTCCTAGGGGTCCTGCACTTTTCCTCTGAGAAGCGCTCCTTCACCAGAAGTAAGCGCTAACTACAGATTATTGTTTCTACAGTCCACAAGAGATCAGGGGTTTCCCTGCACGGCCCTTGGTACACAGTTACATAACCGTGCACCCTCGATTCTTCAGGGAGACCGTGGAATTGCAGAATCTTTCTGGAGTCCTGGCAGGGCCTCTGCAGGCACTATAGGGGACGTGAACTTGTACACTAAGTGGAAAAGGTCAAGACCTCAGACTTGCTTATGTTTTCCACAGCCTCTCCAAGCCTGGCAGCTTCCTCATCTGTGCATGACAGCTGTTTGTTTTCTAGAGGGTGCTGACCATGCATGCCACCCGGCATGTGGAGACACAGTCCTGCCCTCAGGCCTTTGGGAACCGGAGCTAGAGACTCAGCTCTGGATGCAAACACAGCTTGAAAAGCAGACAGGCTGAGCCCGAAGGTGTGAGGCCTTTGTTCCCTCCTCTGAGGGGGAAAAAAAAATGAGCAGGCTAGAGGAATTCTCTGAAGAAGGGAGCACACAGGGGTACCCAAGAGCTCCATTTGTGGAGGATAAGAGGGGAGGCTGGAATCCTGTTAGTGTCCAGGCACTAAAGAATGCCTAGGAATGGAGAAGGGCAACACAAGCCTGAGGCAAGTGGGAAACAGATGGAGGCCAGCAGTGAGGGAGGATGGGCCCCAGAGGGGAAATGAGAGGCCACCCTGTGAGAGGAGTGCCATCTGCCAAGCCTCCCTTGGCCCCACAGGCCTCACCGGGCATACTGCCCCTCCCCCACTAGGCCAGGGGCTCACAGCCCCACACCACACAGATCTAAATCACAGATGTAAATCAAGCCCTGCTGAGCAGGTGCCCATGGAGAAAGCTGGAAAGGAAAGGCCAAAAGGACTGGTAAAGATGGAACTTCAGGAGGCAGTCTGGTGTCGTGTAAAAGACACAGGGCTTTGAGCCAGACCAGCCAGGATTTCTTCCTTCCCTAGTTCCATTCCTACCAGCTGCGTGTCTTTGGCCAGCTGATTAGTCCTTCATAACTTCACTTTCCTCTCTGGAAAATGGCGTCGTGTAGGGCTTCAGTGACACAGCAGTAAAGTGTCACACACAAGTGCCTGGTACACGTTGAGGTACACTCGTTACTCTTTCCATGGAAGAGAAGACGTTCATTCTTTAAAATCCACAGTGAGATTTAGAATTAGAATTAGAATTAGAAAGAATGAGTTAGAAAGAAAGAGAAGAGGATCATTTTGCCTTCTTCCTGGGAGCCACAGAAAGGACAGATACGATATAGCTGCCCTACGGAGTTTGCTCATCAGCACGGGGGAGCTGTTTCTGGTGTGTCAGATTACCCCCAAAATCAACCAGCCTGATGGCAGGGGAGGTGGAGTGAGACTGGGGGGTCCAGGGCCAGGCGGGGTTCCAGTCCAGGCTCTGCCACTAAACCTCCGTGGCCAAACTTAGCTTGGTGCTTTTGACCCCCCCTTTACCCCTAATTCTGAGATACTACAAGGCCTGCTTAGAGTCCCTTGGAAAGTCCATAGACTGACCTGCTAGCCAATCAACCAGGCAATCAATCAACCTGACCATCCATTTAGTTCACCTCAGATCCCTCTATTATAATGATTAAAGGATCTAACTAGCATACCACCGAGTGGGCCACAGAGGAGGGGGCCCCTGGCTTGCAAGGATACATAGGTCTTTACAAGGATCGGAAGACACTTAGACACTTTCAGTTAGAGGTAACAGAAATGAACCTCAAGTATCTAAAACCAAAAGGGAGAATTTATTATAAGATGTCAGAGTCTCTCCTAGGAACCATAGGCAGAGTGATCAGCGAGGCCATACAAAGAAGTTCTGGAACCAGAAACCAGGAAGCCAGTACCAACCTAGGCAGCTTCTTTCACTCTGCCTTTCCAAGGATGACTGGACTTTCATTTCTGCTTCTCCTTGCGTGTCTTGTTTCATGCCATCATCACCGGTTGGATGGCAATAGTGAATCTCATTTGCAAATTTACAGGAGAGAGAATCTGATTGGCCCTGCTTGGGTGGGATGCCTATGCCTGGTCCACTCAGCCAACAGCCAGGCATTCACAGACCACTAGGATAAGCTCTCATAAATAGAACTCTCTAGGCTGTTCCTGGGTGAGTAGAGTTGGGGAATCTCAGAGAAGAGGAGGTTGTGAATGCCCTTACACCTCAAAGGGTGTTGTGTTAGTTAGAATATAAGTTTGGCAGCTCTGTCAAGACCCAATATAAGAAGGGCTTAGACAAGATGGAAGTTTATTTCTCTCCAGTGGGAAGAGTCTGAGTGTAAACACTGCAGGGATAATATGGTGGCTCCCCAGGGTTAGGAATCCAGGCTACTTCTAGCTTGTTACTATATTCTCAAGGTGTTGGTCTTAAGCACACAGTTGAGGATGGCTCACCATTATGTCCAGTCTAACTGGACTGGCCTTCCTTTTAAGTGCATGATTATTCTTGCTCTTTTCTTTTCTTTCTTTTTTTTTTTTAAGATTTTATTTATTTATTTATTGGGTGGGGGGCAGAGGCAGAGGGAGAGAGAATATCAAGCAAACTCCTTGCTGAGCACAGAGCCCAACTCGGGGCTCGATCTCATGACCCCGAGATCATGGCTTGAGCTGAAATCAAGAGTCATATGCTTAGCCGGCTGAACCACGCAGGTGCCCCTCCTGAAACTTCTTATTAGCCAGAGCGTGATCGTGTGGACATACCGCAAGAGAGATTGGGGAAGGTTGACTTTAGCGAGGTGGTCACGTGCCCAGTCAAAAATCCCACCCCTCTGTGAGAAGGTCAAATAGATACTGGGGGACGACCTCCTACAACAAACAAGAGTGGCCTTGCTTCCTGGAAGTTCACGGAAGTTTTCGTCCCTCCTGACTCTAGCCTGGGGAGGAGGTTCTTGCCCTGGGGGACAGATATGGCAGGCATGGAAGCATGGACACGGGAATGGCGAGGAGGACAGAACAGGACAAGTTTAGACTAAGCGACATCTAAAGCCCTTTGCCCTCTTAATGCCACTTCGAGAAAGCATGAGGATGACGGGCCTCTTCCCCTGTCTGAACTTAGAGGATAGAAACGGAAGTTCTTGAGACAGATTGCAGAAGTGAGCTGTCTAACATGGAGTTCTTTAAAGAACACATCTTCAGAGCTGCGGTTCTCCTGGGCAGAGCTCAGCTTGGCTAAACAAGATGGAGCTGAAGTCATTTCCTTTCGGCACTAGACCCACATATTATGCCCCTGCCTAGCAACCCCATCCTGCAGCTGTGCTGGGCGGAGCAGCTCAGAAGAGCTAATCCATCAGGAAACCGTGCTGGGCACCTACTGTTTGCAGGGCACAGTGCTGGCTGCTGCAGGAGACCCCACGGCAATGGTGGGGGTGCGTTTAGCAGAAAGTTGCGCTCACCAGCCCCTTCCTCTCTGCCACCAGACCGACCTTATCTTTAGCTGAGGACTTCCTGCCCACTGTCAAGTAATGACGGGGCAAGAGGCTTCAGTTCCGAGTCAGCGGGATGCATATGGTGGCTGCGGCTTTGCTGACTCTGCACTCAGACTCTCAACTCTGTGCTCTGCCCCAGAAAGGAGGGCTGCCAGAGGGGGCTGACTGTCAGCTACTCCAGCATTGACCTTGTGTTTTTCGGGGGTCCAGCACCAAACGTGTGTGCATGTGCGTGTGCGTGTGTGTGTGTGTGTCTGGACTTGTCAGGATGGGGAAGGCAGAACAGAGGTACCACATGACTGGGGGAAGTTAGGAACTCAAAGTGGACTTCGTAGCTTTTAGTCCCAGTGACGTCAGGATGAAGTGGGAGGGTCGGGAGCAGAGAGAGCCCAGAGCTAAGAGTCGACCTGTGCTCACACTCTGTTTGGCTACGACTGAACTGAGTGTTCAAATATCATTTCCCCCATTTTCAAAAACAGGGGTAATGATCGCATTGCTCAACTCCAGAGGATTTATAAAATGAAAGAGAATTGGCCCGGGAGCCTTGCAAAGGCGAGGTCTCTACTTCATTTGTCTGTGCCCTTCAGCACCTGGCACGGCACCTGGTACCTCTCCAGTGAGTCTTGTCCAGACCAAATCACTGAATTCACCTGTTCCACGTGACGTGTAAGGAAACCGAAACCCAGGGAGGGACAGCGACGGGAGATCAAACATGGAAAGTGCCCAGTACCTGACCTGTGTTGAGCACCCGATCCACGTAAGTGGCCTTCCTTTTGAAACGGCGGCACCAGGAGTAGACTCCAGATCTCTGACCTCTGACACCTCCACTCTTACCCCTCACCATGTTGTTCTGAGTTATCTGGCTAAAATCAGATCGTTTGTTTAAGGGTGAGGTGGGATCTGTTTGCAAGAGAGCCATTGCGGACACCTGCACCCATGATCTAAGTACGATGCACTGTTAAGGAACAGGGTCCCTGGAGCCAGACGGCCTGGGTTTGAATCTCAGTTCTGCCATTTACTACATGACCTCGCTTACTCTCTTTCTGCCTCAGCTTTCCCATCTGTACAATGGAGACTGACATTGTATTTAAGATCGCAAGGTTGTAGTGAGGATCAAATGAATTAAAATATATAATACACTTAAAATACATGAAATACACTTAGAAAAGTGCCTGGCACATAGTAAGTATGTTCTCGCTGCCAGTCGCAGGAAATGTTAGGCTCTGGTCACCATCATGGTGGCTACAAAGGTGGTACCTACACTCAGTCTTCACAAAGACGTCCATTTAATGATGGAGTTTGCTATTTCTGAATAGAATAAGGTTCCCATGGTTATTTTAAAGGACTGGAGACTCTGTTGTGTAAATTTTTTGAGGGCTGTGGTGCGTCTCCAGTAAGGACTCCCAAGGACTGAGTTCAGTGCCATACAATTGGTGGGCAATTAGGAAGCAGTGATCAGCAGGAACTCTCGGGGAGGTGCGGGCCTGGAGTCATCGTACTCGATCCACAGCACACTGATAGCTGAGATAGGACGCAGGTTTTCTACAAGCACATCTCCTTCTCTTAACATCTTTCCAGTCCCAGGCTTCATTCAGGTTTACTCAGCATTCCAAAGTCCCTGGAAGCCCCCCAGCATGAAGAAGGTGGCTGAACGCCAAAGGACCAGAGCCAGGAAAACTATGTGAGAGGCAACGTTGCTTCTGCCAAGAATGGGATGCGATTTCCTACCTCTACCCCCGCAGTGGGCCCCCCAACCTCCTGTCATTCCCATTCCCTATCCACCCACATCCCTATGGGCCACGGATTTCTGCCTGAAAAAGCAATTCAGCATTGCTCACTCAGGATATTTCCTCCTGACCTACTTCCTGAGTGCTGGGGCCGAAGGCTTGCCCTGCTGAGAAAGTCTGGGTTAGCTCAGCATTTCCCCTGCCAAACGTCACCCAGATGCTGAGTGTCTGTCACTCACTCCTAGTCAATTGCCACACCTGAGAGGTGGCTTTTCTTACTGGTTTCCCATGTTGACACCTGGACTGACTAACCTGACAGGTTCCCGGAACAGAGCTGAAACCTGTTTCCTGGTAGAAACGTGCTTTTGCCTTTTCTGTTGTGTGCCTGTTTTTGTAATTTGGTTCAGAACCACCATTTACTGTGGACCCAGGGACTGAGATGGTCATTCCTAAGTGTTCCTAGTTCCTTCTTCTCCCTCTTCTTTGTCTCCTTTTCCTTCTCCTCCCCCTCCTCTTCCTCTTCATAATCAATACCTTACAGGGCACCTCCTATGTGCTCAGGGATTCTACATATTACCTCTAATATGCCCAGTCCTTGACCTTATGAAGTAGATATATTAGGACAGTGTTTCTCAGACTTTAATGTGCAGAGGGAAACCTGTTATGATGTGATTCTGTTGAGTAGGTCTGGGAGATGCCTGAGAATCTGCATTTCTAACAAGCTCCACGTGATGTTGGTGCTTGCTGGTTCTAACTCCTTGAGTAGCAAAGGAATCAGGAAGGCTCTTTTGGTTGCAAGTGACTGAAATCCAGGGTGAACTAGTTAAGCAAGAAGAGGAGTTTGTTACAAGGATAGTGGAGTATCCCACAAAGCCAAGTATAGGATTAAAAATGTGCCTCAGGAAGAGTTGGAGCCAAAGGGGACCCCCTTGGTCTCTTGCCTCTGCTTTTTCCTTGCACGCACTTCATTGCTTCATTCTCCCTCCATCCCTTCCTTCCTTACTTTCCCTTCCATCCTGGTTAGGGTTAAGGCAGCTTTCCCCACAGTCCTGTGGCTTCCACATCTGCTTCCTTGATTTCCTGTCTTGGCTTGGTGGTGCACATCTTCCAGTAACTTCCTAAGAAAGTGAGCAAAGGAAGTAAAATGTTACTTATTAATATAACTGAAAATGTCTTTATACTGGATTGATAGTTTCCCCAAGTATAGAATTCTAGTTTCCAGAATGGCTGTTATAATACCCAATGCCATGTCAACCGTCTGTCCTCTTGAAGTTTTCGATTCTTCTCCCTGACCTCTAGTATTCTGGAAGTTCACAATGCTGTGCCTTGGGATGGCTCCTTCCTCAGTCATTATACTAGGCATTTGATGGGTCTTTTTGACCTGGAAATTTATATCTTTCTGTTGTGGGAAAAAAAAATTCTTTCGATTATTTCTTAAATGATTTCTTCCCCCCTCTTTTTTTGTTCCGTCCATCTGGACCTCCTGTTGTCAGGATATTGGTTCTTCTGACCTGATTCTTTGAGTTTCCTAGTTTCTGTATCTAATTTGCCATCTCGTTATCTCTTTGTTTTACTTTCTGGAAGATTTCATAACCTATTTTTTCTAACTTGTTGAATTTTCAATATTTATATTTTTAAATTCTCAGAGTTCTCTTTTTGTTGTTTGCTGAATATTCCTTTTTCTAATAGGCTACCATTCTTCCATGAGTGGAATATCTTCTCTTCTGTCTCCAGGGACATTATTCTTTTCCTTTTTTTGAACTTTTCTTCTCTCTACATTCTTTTCTCTGCACTTCTTACTTCTTTAATTTGTTTTCCGTCTTTCATATAGACTTCCCGTTTATATTAAAGAGTGAGGTACTAAACAGTTTACCAGCAGAGAACAAAGAAATAGCTGATGGCACTCTTCATTGCACCCTTTTGAATCTTTTGAATTCTGAACCATATTAGTATAAACCCTATTCAAAAAACAAAACAAACCTTTTAGAAGTTTATTTTAAGCTTTAGGTGCGTGGGTATAACTTATCCATCGAAGAGCTTCGCTGTAGAGATATTGAGATGGGGTGTCAAGCAGCTTTTTATCTGAAGAGACTTCAAAATGTCAACGTTTCAAAGTCTCTCTGGGCCATTAAGTCTTTGCTGATAAGAATCTTCTAGATGCCTCTCTGCGGATGGGTGTTAGGGGAGGGTGTAAGCCTACCTGACAATTTTCTTGAATGAGTGTGGGAGGAAGGCTGGATATCCTATTGTTGAGAATGAAGTTTGTTAACCAGGAGCCTCAACCCTCTCCTAACCATACATACAACTGGTCTGTCAGCCTCTAGGGGATGCTTCTCATGCTATCTGTGGTGAAGGACCAGTTTTTAAATCTGATCTTTCAGGGACTCACAAGTAGTTCTAATGTGCATGGCTAGTTCACATCTCCTACCACACATGATTTCCAACTGGAGTTCAAACATCCAAACTGGTCTACATCCTGTTCAGCAAGAAAACTCCACTGAGAACTCACTTGAATGTTGAGGCGATTTTAATTTTCTATGAAAATTCTAAACACTTATTTGTATTTTCTGTACTTATCTTATTAGGGCCAGTAACAAAGTCTGTGGGCCTAAAGCAGTTCATGGACCATGATTTAAGAGCACTGCTCTAGAAAAGAGCAAATCTCTAATCTCTTGCCGTGAGGAGGAGCTGTCACCAAGCTTTGAAGCAATGTTGGGGGGACATCAGAAGTATTGGACTTCTCTGAGAATAGGCTTTTAGCTCATCCCCCATTTCAACTCTGCAAGTCACTCCCACGTTCCTTGGTACCCTGTGTTTCCAATGATGTTTATCCAACTGAGCCACCCAGGCACCCCGAGAAGCCAGCAAGATTTTGAAAAGCATTTTTAAAAAAGATTTTATGTAAGAGGACCTTCTTGAACTTCTCATGTCCCATTATTGGTTCCTTTCTGCAGGCTTCGGGCCACAGCTTCTACTGCTTGGTCAAATCATTTACCCCTCCTTACTCTTTTTTTTTTTTTTTTTAGCTCTTTTACCTTTTTTTTTTTTTTTTTTTTAAAGCAATCTATACTTTTAAAAATTCCTTTCAAGGGCACCGGGTTGGCTCAGTTGGTCAGGCATCTGCCTTTGGCTCAGGTCTCAATCCCAGGGTCCTGGGATAGAGTCCAGAATCTGGCTCCCTACTCAGTGGGGAGCCTGCTTCTCCCTCTCTCTCTACCCCTGCTTCCCTGCTTATGCTCTCTTTTGCTCACTCTCTCTCTCAAATAAATACATAAAATCTTTTTTTTAAATGCTTTTCAAAATCTTGCTGGCTTCTCAGGGTGCCTGGGTGGCTCAGTTGGATAAACATCATACTCTTGATCTCAGCTCAGGTCTTGATCTCAGGGTTGTGAATTCAAGACCACACTGGGCTCCACATTGAGCATAGAGCCTACTTAAAAGAAAAAACAAAACAAAACAAAGAAAACAAACTGACTTCTTTGCACGGTTCATTGTAGAAATATGGAATTTCAAGGACACAGAATAGCCAAAATAATCTTGAAAAACAACAAGTTTGGGGGACTTATATATCTCAATTTTTAAACTTACTTCAAATCTGCAATAATCAAGCAATCAAGTGTGATACTGGCATAAGGATAGATCTACAGATGGATGAAATAGAATTGAGAGTCATAAAGAAACCTTTATATTTGTGATCAGTTGATCTTTGATAAGAATGCCAAGACAACTCAGTGGGGGAAAGAATAGTCATTTCAGTAGGTGGTGCCAAGATAACTGGAGATCCACATGCAAAAGAACAAAGCTGAACCCCTACCTCACACCACACCAGAAATTAACTTAAAATGGATCATAGACCTTAATGTAAGAGCTAAAAATTTAAAACTCTAGAAGAAAATATAAGAGTAAATCTTCACGAAGCAAAGCTTTCTTTGATGTAATACCAAAACACAAGTAACAAAGGAAAAAATAAATTAGTCATGAAGATTAAAAACTTCTGTTTCCAAATGACACCATCAAGAAAGTGAGAAGAGAACTTTCACAAGAGAAAATATTTTCAAATCATATATCTGATAAGGGACTTGTATCTGGGATATATGAAGAACTTTTACAATCTATAATAAAAAGGCAAATAACCCAATTTTTAAATGAGCACAAGATCCAAATAACATTTTTCCAAAGAAGATAAACCTATGGCCAGTAAGCACATGGAAAGATGTTCAACATCATTAGCCATCAGGGAAAGACAAACTCAAAACTACAATGAGATGCCACTTGATACTCACTAGGAGGCTAACATCACAAAGACAGATAATAACAAATGCTCTTAAAGATGTGGAGAAATTGGAACCTCACATTGTATTCATGGGAATGTAAAATGGTATAACCATTTTGGAAAACAGTCTTTCAGTTACTTAAAAAAGATAAACATAGATCATAGAACCCAGCAATCCCACTCCTGTGTATATATTCACACAATGAATGAATGTTCAAAGCAAAATTATTGATGGTAGTCAAAAAATGGAAGCAGCTCAGTCAACAGCTGAAGATGGATAAGTCAAATGTGGTATATCCATACAATGGAATTTTATTTAATGATAAAAAGAAATGAAGTACCCATACATGCTACAACATGAATTTTGGAAACATAATTCTTAGCAAAAGTCACAAAGTCACAAATGCTTCCATTTACATAAAATGTCCAGAATAGGGGAATCTATACAGAGAGAAAATAGATCAGTGGTTGCCTAGGATGGAGTCCAGGGGATGGGGAGGAGATGGTTATGGAAGTTTTTTTTCAGGGTGATAAAAATGTTCTGAAATTGATCATGGTGATGGATGCACGACTCTGTGAATATACTAAAAGCCACTGACTTTTGCACTTTGGATAGGTGAATTGTGCGGTGTGTGAGTTACATCTCAATAAAACTGGCATTTCTAGAGTCAACGCAGCTTGTCTAACTGCAAGTCTCCAGCATCATCACTCTTGAATGTGGAAGTCTCCAGCTTATCTTATGCACAGTGCTCTCACTTTATCAACGCATTAGATCCAACCTGAGGTGTCAACACTTGCTCTCAATCTGATAGTGACTCAAGGGATTGCTGTTGGCTCAAGGGATGTACCGAGAAATGGTGTTTATTGAGGTAGACAAATTAATAAACTGTGCCTAACTTGACACTCTTATTCCATAGAAAATAATTTCTTTGCTTTTTAAAAAGATATCTCCTTTTATTAACAGCCAATAGTACAAAAAGCCCCTCCCTACTTGCAAGGCTCAGAATGTGTTCTAAATGAGGGTGCAAACCCAGTTTGCTCATTTATTCAACAAATATTTATAGAGCATTCACCATGTGTTGGCTGCTCTGGCAGGTTCTGCAAATGCAATAAATGGCAGGCAAATTACAGAGAGGAGAGCTAAATAACTAAGCCTTGGTCCATGTGGACCTAAACCAGTCTGTCCTGAATCTCAAAGGGCAGAGGAATCGGGGGTGGTTAACTATTGAGGGATTCGGGGAAATGTCTACATATCTTTATTTCTCTTTGAGAACTCAGGGTGGGTTTTTTTAAAAATTACATAAATATTAGAACAATGCTAACAGAAATGGGGAACAAAAGAAGTTTAACAACAGTTCTGCCCCCCGCCCCTCCGCCAAATGATCTCATTTCAAACCCTTTCTCAGCTCCTACCCAGGGCTGAAGATTCTCACTCCATCTCTCCTTTGCTTTGGCCACCTCCATTCCATGCCTCTCAGAGGACCCAGTTCAGAGGACCTCCTAAGACTCGCTTTGAGAAATTCAGACCTGAGGCGTTGAAGCCTCTGGCAGCCAAGACCTCCCAGTTGCTCAGGAGGTAAAGGAGTAGATGTGAGTCCCAGTGCCAGTTTGCTTCGGGGCACATTCCGCAGAAGTCGGGCAGGGGAGGGCTGCTGAACTTCAGGCCTCTGCTAGCCTGGCCAAAGGACGGGGGTGGGGTGTTTCCTCAACTGTGTAAACCTTGGCACTGGAGGTGTCCCATGTTCAGAGACCGGCCATGTGAACAGTGTCACCATTAAGTCAGCAGGTGACATCTTAGGAATGTGAGCCCCCACTCAAGCTTGTTGGGCTGCAAGTCTGACCTCACTGATGAGAAGAGGCAGCAGGCTAGCCCCAGGGACACTTTTCCACACTCAGGGGGTGCTGGGGGTCCTCGTGCCCAACCCTGCTGCGGAGAGTTGTGTCCAAATGCTAGCAAAGCCAAGAATGTGTTGTGAGATCTTGATGTGTCTCTTTACCTCTCTGAGCCCATTTGTTGGTCTGTAAATGGGGATAATGATCCTCACCCTGAGGAATGCTGTAAGGGTTAGAGATGGCGAGAAGCCTAGCACAGTGCGTGACTTGCCACTGTGTCTAGGACACCTACCTATTCTTGTGGGCTACAAGCCCCCCTGAACTTCTAGGATTCAGCTTTGTTATTCTCATCTCTCAGTGAATAGAATTTTTTCAATATTAAAAAGTTTATTGTAAAATATGACTACAATGTAATGTACATGTTTATTATGCAATCTTTGAAAATTTCAGAAAGACAACACAAAATCAAAATAAGCCAGTAATCTGACTCCTCAGAAATAACCATAGCTAACATTTTCATTTTCATTTCAGTCTTCTTTTTTTTAAAAATAGCTTGTAATTTTAATAGTCGTTCCAATGTAGGAATTACTTAATTACAAAGATACAGCAATATAAGATATATCAATATACTCTTATTCTAAAACGAAGCAAATTCAGGGGCACCTGTGTGGCTTAGTTGGTTAAGCATCTGCCTTTGGCTTGGGTCCTTGTCCTGGGGTCCTGGGTTCAAGTCTGCATGGGGCTCCCTGCTCGGCAGCAAGTCTGCTTCTCCCTCTCCTTCTGCTCCTGCTCCTTTCTCTCTCTAATAAATAAATAAAATCTATAAAAAACAAAACAGAGCAAAAAACATAGCAAATTCAGAATTTGGAACTTTTTTTATAGTTTCAGGGGTAGAATTTAGTGATTTATCGGTTGCATATAACACCCAGTGCTCATTATTAGCAAGTGTCCTCCTTAATGCTCATCACCCAATTATCCCTCCATCCAGTCCCCTTGCCTCCAGCAACCTTCAGTATGTTTCCTAGAATTCAGTGTCTCCAATGGTTTGCTTCCCTCTCAATTTTCATCTTATTTTATTTTTCCTTCTCTCCCCCTCTATTTATCTCCTTTGTTTCTTAAATTTCATGTATGGGTGATCATACATATTTGTATTTCTCTGACTGAATTATTTTGCTCAGCATAATACCCTTTAGTTCCTTCCATGTTGTTGCAAATGGCAAGATTTCATTTTTTGTTGGCTGAGTAGTATTCTATTGTGTATATATACCACATCTTCTTTTTTTTAAGATTTTATTTATTTATTTGACAGACAGAGATCACAAGTAGGCAGAGAAGCAGGCAGAGAGAGAGAGAGGAGGAAGCAGGCTCCCTGCTGAGAAGAGAGCCTGATGCGGGGCTCGATCCCAAGACCCTGGGATCATGACCTGAGCTGAAGGCAGAGGCTTTAACCCACTGAGCCATCCAGGTGCTCCTATACCACATCTTCTTTATCCATTCATCTGTTAATGGACTTCTGGGCTCTTTGATTTATGTACGTAGTGTCATGAAGTACACACATTTACTTACTGACTTGTGTTCTACTCTAAGTATCTGTCACCACAATTCTCATACAATAACATTTAAAGTAACTAGCATTTAAAATACTAATAGCCCATAGTATGATTATACCATAAATCTTTAACCAACCCCCTATTGTTAGTTATGGCCTGTTCTCGCTCTTATAAATGGTATCCTCATGAATATTCGTAAAGCTAAATTTTTCACACATTGCTGATTATTTTTCTAAGATAAATTTCTAAAATGAAACTACTACCTCGAAAGGTAAACACGTTTTTAAGACTTTGAGACCCACTGACAAATTAACTAGACAGGAAAGACTTTTTAAATTTGTGTTTTATCTATTTTTTAAGATTTTTTATTTATTTATTTGACAGAGAAATCAGAGGCAGAGAGGCAGGCAGAGCGAGAGGGGGGAAGAAGGCTCCCCACTGAGCAGAGAGCCCGATGGGGGGGCTCAATCCCAGGACTCTGGGATCATGACGTGAGCCGAAGGCAGAGGCTTTAACCCACTGAGCCAAAGGCAGAGGCTTAACCCTCTGAACTACCCAGGTGCCCCTTATCTATTCATTTTAATATTTCTCTTTTTCTGCTTGTAAAACAAATACATTCTTGTCCAAAAAAAAAATCAAACATTATAGAGATATATACTAAAAAGGATTTCAAATTTCCCTTAATTCTGTTGTCCAGAGATCATTGCTATTAACAGTCTGGTGTACACTAGGAATACCTTGAATGAGTCCAATTAGATACTTAGATTCAGTTGATGACCATGTTTTAAGCATCTGCCTTCCTTTCTCTTCATTTCTTACAAGCCCAGGCTGAGTCATGAGTGATCTCCTTCTCTGAAGGTGGCCTGTGGCCAGGTCTACGCCATTCACACCCTTGGCACAGCCCAGTCTGGTTATCACAGGCAAGCTCAGGCAGCCACCTCAGCCTCTCTCCGGAATCCACTGTGGGTACCCTCTCCCTGGAGAGGAAAAGCAAGAAGGGGGTGCCAGAATGGAGCTCTAAACGTAGGTTCTGGATGCCCAGGAAGTGAGTAAAAACACCTGGGATGTAGCCAAGTCTAGAATCATCCCTGGGCATTCTAGAAACAGGTCATTAGCAAAGGACTATCTGAACATATCTACACACACAGGGAACAAACATCTGTGAGCTCACACACAATTCGGTGTGCCAGCAGCGGTCTCTGTATCCATGACCAAGCTGAGTTCTCTACCGAAGGCTTGTCTGCAGATGCTTGTGAGATGTGTTTACATATGAGAGAGTAAGTTGTTTCTGGAGGGGACCTCCCACTGCCACAGGAGCCCAGAGTTACAAAGAAAATCCTATTGGTGATAGCAGAACGTCCCTTATGCTAGAAGGGTTCAGCGGTATACTAGAGGGGTACGACAAGGCAGCATTCCACCCAAGCTGACCACACCCAACCCACCCACACCTTCCATTCAGGGCTAGCTCTATTTTCAGAGACACGGGCTCCTACGACACTTCTTAATGCTGACTGTTCATGGTAATTCCAGCCAATAAATTATCTTCTGTGGCTGCTACGATCCTTAAAAAAAGATCCATGAAATCTTCCTGGTCATTGGCAAGAGAAGTAGGAATTTCACTTGGCTCTATTTTGTCTCAAGGTAGATTTTTTTTTTTTTTTGAGACTCTGGTTCATCACATGTGTTTGATAATTCCTTGACTTTACGCAATGTGAATAATATGCATTAACTTTATTCTTTGAGTTGTTGGACCTATTTTCACATGTCCATTCCTTGTAACGTTTGTCTGTTGGTGTCAGTGTTCTCGTGCGTTACAATCCTTAACATCCTGGGTCACCAAATGGAAGCTCCAACAGCCCATGTGTAAGGAAACATATGATAATAATAACAATACTGGGGGGCTCTGGGGGGTTCAGTCATTAAGCATCTGCCTTCAGCTCAGGTCATGATCCCACAGTCCTGGGATTGAGCCCCACATCGGGCTCCCCGCTCAGCAGGAAGCAGGCTTCTCCCTCTCCCTCTGCTGCTCCCCTTGCTTGTGTTCCCTCCCTTGCTGTCTGTCTGTCTCTCTCTCTGTGTCAAATAAATAAATGAAATCTTTTTAAAAAATAATAATACTGGGATTTATTGAGTGCAGACCACGTGCAGGTCTCTGTTGTAAGCAGAGCTGGCATCAATTCATTTAGTCCTCACAACAATTCTGTCGGAAGACACTATTGTTATTTTCATTTTACATATGAGGAACTTGAGGCACAGAGAGGTTAATGACTTGCTCAATGTCACGCAGGTAGTAGAACCAACCAATTCTCATAAGCTCACGGCCTGTAACTGTCAACATTTTGCTCTTCAGCATTGTGTTTTTTTTGCCCTGGGTATGGAAAGGCACTTTGTTTTGCTTTAGAAAACTGAGGTCATAAATATATAAGTTTATTTACTTATAGACACACGTTAAGTGTGTCTTTGTTTAGGATATAAATTTGAAATATCTGTGATGTACCTTTAGATTTTATTTGCTTGTTTATTGAAAGAGTGCTCGAGTGCACAAGTGGGGAGAGGGGCAGAGGGAGAGGGAGAAAGAGAATCCCAAGCAGGCTCCGTGCTCAGCACAGACCCCCCCTCAGGACTCCATCCCACCACCCAGAGATCACGACCCGAACTGAAATCGAGAGTCAGATGCCCAACCAACTGAGCCATCTGGGCACCCCATGTACCTTTTAATTTTAAGAAGTTTTTCAAGTGGCAGAAATTTAACCTTTGTGATGTCTATTAATCTTTTCCTTTGTGATTTCTGTCACTTTTTTTTAAGATTTTGTTTATTTATTTGAGAGAGAGAGAGCACATGAGCAGGCGGAGGCACAAAAGGGAGACAGAGAGAGAACCTCAAGCAGACGCTGCATTGAGCTTGGAGCCCAACTCAGGCTCAATCTCACCACTCTGAGATCAGGACCTGAGCGGAAATCAAGAGTCAGATGCTTAACCAACTGAGCCACCCAGGTGCCCCCACATTTTTTATGTTTGGAAAAATCCTTCCCCATTACAGGATCACTATCTTGTCTTCTGTTTTTATTGTTTCTTTTTGACCTTTAATTATTATATAAGTTATTTGAAATTTATATGATGAACAATGTATCCCTCGCCCTGATAAGTTTGTGGTATTTCCTTAACATTCATTACGTTCTTATTTATTCTAAGATCGGTTTCAAAGTTGACTGATCTGCTTATTTAATAAATGTTCTTTTCTAGAGCAAGTCTTCCTCCTTTTTTCCTTTTTTCTTAACTATCATGCCTTAATGTTTTGCCAAATAAACAGTAGAATTACTGCATTAAGCAATATTATTGTTGGTTAACCTAACAACTTAATTTGAGAAGTTGATTTATTTAAGATATTCACATTTCTGGTTTTTTTCCCATTTTATTTTATTTTTTTAAAGATTTTATTTATTTATTTGAGAAAGAGAGAGAGAGAGAGAGCACAAGCTGGGGGACCAGAAGAGGGAGAGGGAGAGGCAGGCTCCACACTGAGAAGGGATCCCGATGATGGGATCAATCCCGGGAGCCAGGAATCATGACCTGAGTGGAAGACAGACACTTAACCTACTGAGCCACCCAGGAGCCCCAAATGAAAGCATTTAGCTTTTATTTTTTTTTAAGATTTTATTTATTTATTTGACATACAGAGATCACAAGCAGAGAGACAGACAGAGAGAGGAGAGGAGGAGAAGCAGGCTCCCTGCTGAGCAGAGAGCCCAATGTGGGACTCGATCCCAGGACCCTGGGATCATGACCTGAGCTGAAGGCAGAGGCTTTAATCCACTGAGCAACCCAGGCACCCCAGCATTTAGCTTTAACACAGCTTTTACTACATTCCATATTTTTTGATTCCCATAATTCCCATTACTAACTATGAAATCTATAATTGATTTTTTAAAAACAACATTTTTGGAATGTATATATCTATGTGTGTGTGTGTATATATATGTCTTATTCACCTGTTTAAAGCGTATAGTTCAATGGGTTTTACTATATTTAGGAAATTGTACCCTGAAACAAATAATACATTATATGTTAATTTAAAAAATAATTTTTTGAAAAGATGCTAAAAAAAAAATTAAAAGAATTGTGCAGGGGCACCTGGGTGGCTCAGTGGGTTAAAGCCTCTGCCTTCGGCTCAGGTCATGATCCCAGGGTCCTGGGATCCAGCCCCACATTGGGCTCTCTGCTCCGCAGGGAGCCTGCTTCCTCCTCTCTCTCTGCCTGCCTCTCTGCCTAGTTGTGATTTCTCTCTGTCAAATTAAAAAAAAAACCATTGACCAACCCAAGGTCACGAAGATTTACTCCTATACTTTCTCCTAAGTGTTTTACAGTATTAGTTTCTTAATTTAGGTCTATGATCCATTTTGGGTATTTTGTTTGTTTTAAGTTGATTGATTGATTATTGATTCATTTAAGAAATGTCTACACCTAATGTGGGGCTCAAGCTCACAACCCCATGATCAAGAGTTACATGCTTGGGGCACCTGGGTGGCTCAGTGTGTTAAGCCTCTGCCTTCAACTCAGGTTATGATCTCAAAGTCCTGGGATTGAGCCCTGCATCGGACTTTCTGCTCAGTGGGGAGTCTGCTCCCCCCCTCTCTCTCTGCCTGGCTCTCTGCCTGCTTGTGATCTCTCTCTCTCTCTGTCAAATAAATAAATAAAATCTAAAAAAAAAAAAAAAAAAGAGTTACATGTTCTACTAAGTGAGCCAGCCAGGCACCCCTCTATGATCCATATTGAGTGAATTTTTGTATGTGGTGTGAGGCCAGGTTTCAACTTCATCCTTTTACATATAAATTTACACTTGTCCCTGTGTCTTTTGCTGAAAAGATCATTGAATTGTCTTGGCATCCTTGTTAAAAATCAATAAATATGATCATTTATTTCTAGACTCTCAATTCTTTTTTATCGATCAATATGTCTATCCTTAAGTAAGTACTATGCAGTCTTGACTATTGTATATTTGAATTTTTAGTTTATTCTTTGGAATATAAAGGTGTATTGAAAGCATTATTTTTAAACTTTTAAGTTTTTTAAAACAGTTTTTTAGATTTTCTTTATTCATTTATTTTAGGGAGAGAGAGTGAGTGGGTGGGGGGCGGGGGGCATGGGGTGGTGGTGAGAAGCAGAGGAAGAGGAACAAGCAGACTGTGTTGAGCACGGAGCCTGACGTGGGCCTTGATCCCACAACCTCAAGATCATGACCTGAGCCAAAATCAAGAGTCAGGCACTTAACCGTCTAAGCCAACCAGGTGCCTCTAAAGTTTCAAGTTTTTAAACACTTAAGCTTTAGTGTTCTGTTTTATAGCATGTGGTCATTTAAGGCTTAATTTGCAGTTCTATTGCACTTTAGCTTAAAAAAATAAAGGTAAGAATTTCATGAAGTACACTGCCCCATTTGTAATTACTAGGCGTATGAATTATAATACTTAGAATTGCCCTGTCCAGCACAGTAACCACTAGCCACATGTGACTATGGAGCAACTCAAAATGTGACTAATGTAACTAAGGAACCGAATTTTAAAATTTTATTTGACATTTTCATCACCCTCAAAAATTTCCTCATGCCCAGCTGCAATCAATTTCCATTCCGCCCTTGTGGCAGGCAATCTGCTTTTTGTCTCAATAGACTTGCCTATTCTGGACATTTCATAATAATAGAATCATACAGTTTGCAGTCTTTTGAATCCAGTTTCTTTCACTTAACATAGTATTTTGGGGTTCATTCATACTGTAGTATGTATCCAGGCTTCATTCCTTTTTATTGTTGAATAGTGGTCCATTATATGGATATACCGCATTGTATTTCTCCATTTACACGTTCATGGACATTTGGATTGTTTCAACTTCATGAAATTTTAATTCATTTAAAATGTAAATACTGAAGCCGGTAAAATAGCTCTCCTTCAACCACCATTCTATTGCATTGGGAAGACTACATTTCTCTTGAACCTCTGAAAATTTAATGTACGAATTGAGATGTGCTTGTAAGTGTAAAATACACACTGAATTCTTCAGACTTAGAATTAATAATAGGCTTAAAAACATAAAGTAAAAGATTGAAAGAGGAAGAAGGAACAGAGACTATGAAGATAAATTTGAAAGATTATCAAAAATCACAAAACAGAGTTTGTAGAAATGAGGGTGGGTGGGGGGGTAAGCATTAAAAACTCACCTCTGGGGGCGCCTGGGTGGCTCAGTAGGTTAAGCCTCTGCCTTCAGCTCAGGTCATGATCTCAGGGTCCTGGGATCGAGCCCCACATCGGGCTCCCTGCTCAGCGGGGAGACTGCTTCTCCCTCCCCCTCTGCCTGCCTCTCTGTCTACTTGTGATCTCTCTCTCTCTGTCAAATAAATAAATAAAATCTTAAAAAAAAACACCTCACCTCTGAATACTTCTAAGGGTACCCCCTCGTATTATTTACAGACATTGCGCTATTTTACATGTATTATCTCTTTTCATCTTCCTGGTGACACTATCATTTGTTCCTATTTTGTGCTTGAAGAAACCAAGGCTCAGAGGGACTGAGCTTGTCCAAGCTCACTGGGCTAGCATGTAAGAAAGCCAGATCTGGCACCATTCAGACTTCAAAGACCGCCTTTGGACCCATTACAGATCAATGGAACGTTCACCAAGAATGCAAACCAGATGTGCCTTTGGCTCCAGCCTGGCCTTTAGCTTTAAGGAACAGTTGGCACAATGAACAGACCAGGAGAGGCAAGAGGATGACTTCGTAAAAATAGGGGGGCTCTTTGCTCAAAAGTGACAAGTTACTTCACCTGCCGTCAGCCAATTCAGTCTTTGAGAAGGATCTTCTGTTACAATGAGGCTCAGACCCTGCCCCCCTCATCCCTGAGAATTTCCAGAGCAACACCCTTGGCCTTCAGAGGCGGCGCCCACAAAGCCCGGCAGCACCCCCCAGCCCAGCTGGTCCATAAGATAACCCGCCCAAGGGACGGCGGGAAGAAGCCAGCCTGGTGACACCCAGCTGCTCCCTTGCTGATGTCTATCCCAGCAGACACCATGCCTCCAGGGCGTCCGGGCTCAGCCCAGAGGCCTCTGGTTCCAAGACCAGCTCTATGGAGCTCTCATAACACTGCCTTTCCAGAGCCTTCTGCAATCAGAATGGCCCCCAGCCTTCTGACCGAGGGTACAGCCCAGTCAGCATTCAGTCCCCGGCGGGAACTGGGGTGCAGGGGTACGGCGGGCGGGGGGGGGGCTGTCTTTCTTAGCAGAAATGACTGACAGCAAGAAAGGTTCTTGCCTCCCGAGAGTCAGCAGCCCCAGACTGCTGACCCGTGCGGGGCTGAGCACCGTGAGCCTAGCGGTGCTGTTTTTGCCCGGCAGAGCACTGTCAGCAGGCAGGAGGCGACTGGTGATGCCGCTGGGCTTGAGGACTGGGCACAAGGCTTTCTGAGCCTTGCTGAGGGCTGCAGCCCCACCAGCCTGCAGAACATAGGCCCGCCTTCACTGTTGGTTCACAAGAACCCCGGGAAGGGTCACGGTGACCTTTTTTTTTCCTCACTGCTTCGCTGTCATCTTGATCAGAACGCATTATTCCACACCTGCTTGGAAGAGTTATTGTTCACGGTTATGCTCGGCGGTGAGCATCCGTCAGAGAGGACTCTTGGCCCTGACAGACTTCCAAATGCCCTGCAGCAGCGGCCCGGGGTCGCCTGCCCTAATGGGCACTGTGCAAATAGATCTGTGCACCAGAATACTGGGGGTCCTCTCGCTTGACATAGGAGCGAGATTCCGGAAAAGTCGTCCTCATTCCACTGGGGCAAGATTCCAGATTATGAATGCACAGGAGTTGCTACCCTACCAGCAACACTGATGTCAATTTTATCTTTATATCTCTAAATATTTTATCTACATTTAATTTTTATTTAATTTATTTAATATAATTTGTTTTGTTTATTTAACTTAATGTTTATTTATAAAATATAATTATTATATATGATATTATAGTACATATTATATAATTATTGCATATTATATATTATAATAATTTTACATTATATATGTATTATTGTAATTATACTTATAATTATTATGATTATATAATATATAATTATATAAGATCATATAATTATAATTATATAATTTATTTCTATTAATATAGTATATATACTATATTAATATATTAATATTTATTGATTGATTTAATTACATTTTATCTTTACTTCTGTTTTTCCTGATTATAAAAGAATGACCTTCCGGTTGTCAGAAATTCAAACTGAGGGGGCACTGACTCAGTTGGTAGAGTGTCCAACTTTTTTTTTTTTTAAGATTTTATTTATTTGACAGAGATCACAACTAGGCAGAGAGGCAGGCAGAGAGAGAGAGGAGGAAGCAGGCTCCCTGCGGAGCAGAGAGCCCGACGTGGGGCTCGATCCCAGGACCCTGGGATCATGGCCGAGCTGAAGGCAGAGGCTTTAACCCACTGAGCCACCCAGGTGCCCCGAGTGTCCAACTCTTGATCTCTGGGCTGGTGAGCTCAAGTCCCACCCTGGGTGTAGAGAGATTTCTTTAAAAATTCAAATTAGGAAAATACATGACTTAGGGAAATTCCTTATCGTGACACAAATTCCTTCCATATTTTTTCCTGTGCTTTACAAATGTATGGTAGTCTAAAACAGTCTGAATTTTTTGTTTAATTTGTATCAACACAAGATCATAATCCTATTCGTAATGACTTTTTCCTCCACTAGATATGATTTATATACCTTGCCATGTTTATGCATAAGGATCTAACTCATCCTTTTTCTTTTTGATTTTTTAAAAGATTTTACTTATTTATTTGACAGAGAGAGAGACACAGGAGAGAGGGAACACGAACAGGGAGCGTGGGAGAGGAAGAAGCAGGCTTCCTGCCACCGAGCAGGTAGCCTGATGCAGGCTCGATCCCAGGACCCTGGGATCACCACCTGAGTAGAAGGCAGACACTTAACGACTGAGCCACCCAGGCACCCCTAACTCACTGTTTTTAAAAACATACATAATATTTCATTGTGTGGATGAAATGCACTCGGGAGAACATTTTCTGTGAGAGAAACTCCCACAAGTGCACATTACCTTATTAGGTAAATGGATGAGAATATTTTAAATTTTAATAGATAATTTCCAAATTGTCCTTCAGAAAAGAGTGTAGGAATCTGGGTACATTTGGTAGTAAATTACATTTGCATTCCACTATGTGTATGAAGATGCTTGTTTATTCACATCATCACCAACACTCAATGTTATCAAGTCAGTTAAATCTTTGCAACCACCGTAATGGGGACACACACACACACACGTGCACACACACACACACGGGCATGCATGCGTGCGCACACTTCAGCCATCTGCTTCCTCAGTGACCTGTTGGTTAGCATCCTTTATTTTTCTGTTGGGTTCACTTTAAAGACCTCTGTGTATATCAGAGAAACCAGTCCTCTGTCCTATGTGTTGCAATCATTTTTCTCATTTGTCTTTGTCTTCTGACATTTATGGTGGTGGTGCAGGGAGTGGCTAGCGCACGGGGTCTGAAGGCCAACTCCAGCTTCATCACCAACAAACGAGCCAAATGACCATAGTTTCATTACTCAACCTCTTGCTCCATGTCTGTAACTGAGGAATCAGAACAGCACTCAGCTCACGAGGTTGTTACCAGAATGAAATGAGTGCAGACATATAAAGTGTCCATCCTAGTGCTTGCGTGAAATCAGCACTAAAGTCGTATATACCATTATTATTATTATTATTATTATTATGCATTCCAATAGTTTTAATTTTATGCAGTCAAATTTATTGATCCTTTATGGTTTCTGGATTTCCTGTCATGCTTATGAAGGCTTTTCTCCATCTAAGATTAGAAAAATATTCGGGGCAGCTGGGTGGTTCAGCGGGTTAAACAGTAGATTCTTGGTTTCAGCTCAGGTCATGATCTCAGGGTTGGGAGATTGGGTCCCACTTTGGGCTCATGATCAGTGTGGAGTCTTCTTGTCCCTCTCCCTCTCCCTCTACCCCTCTCCCCACTCTCTCTCTCTCTCAAATAAATAAATAAAATCTTTTTTAAAAAAGAAAGAAAATTATTCATCAAGGGTGCTATTGAAAGGAGTCTTCAGGAGTCCATTCACAATATGAATTCCCCTCCCCCATTTTGTTCTCTTGTAAATTAATTTGGCTGTTCGCATACCAGGATTTTTTTCCCCAGGAAGATAATTTAATTTAATTTTACTTAAAATGGAGGCTAAAAGTCCAAAATCAAGGTGTCCGTGGGGCTTGCTCCCACCCAAAGTCTCTAGGGAAGACTCTTTCCTTACTTCTTGTATCGTCCAGTGGATGCTGGCAATCTTTGGCTTTCTTTGGTTTGGGATGGCATAAGTCTGATCTCTGCCTCTGACTTTGCATGGCCATCTTACCTCTGTGCGTCTAAGTCCCTGTTCCCCACCACCACCCAGTTTTATTGAGAAATACTTGACTCCCTGTATAAGTTCAAGGCATATGACACAATGGCTTGATTTATATACATTGGGAGATGACCACCACAATAGGCTCAGCTAACAGCCATCCTTCCGGTGCAGTCTGTCTTGGTCTCTGTGGTGCAAGGGAGTGCTTCAGACCTACCCCATGGTCTCGAATCCTCTTGGCGGTGTCTTATTCTTGAATAATGGTTAGCTGTTCTTCTTGGGAGAGGGAGTGAAGTCAGGAACAACCTAGATCACCATCTTGGGGACATCACAGCTCAGGAGTTTTTTTAAAGGGGAGCCCTGTTGCATTCAGCATGTGTGCAATGACCAAGTCGGGCTGTCTTTACAGTGTCTTGGTTTGGGAACAGACTGTGCTCGCTTTGTAATTTTATGTCCAAACAGTGCACCTGGCAGGTCATACCACCCACTCCCCCTTCATAAACTAAACAACTTGTACTTGTCAAAAGTGCCAGCTCCGTGCCAAGTCCCCGCCCTGAAGGACTTCACAGTCCAATGAGAGAACAGAAAAGTCATCAGAGGGAAGGTGTCATCAAAGGCCTTATGTTAGAAATAACATCCCTGATGGAAGAAAGAGCTCACTGGGTCAATACCAAGGAGGGGAGCAGAGGATATTCCAAACAGTGGGGACAAGATGTTCAGTTACTACTCTACAAATCTGTGTCTGCCTCTAACGGATCAGACTCTCTTGCTACCCACTCCACAAAGGCATGGAGAACGGGAGGATAACCTGTAGCACTGGAAAGAGGTGAGGGATGGAGAGTAGCTAGAGGCCAGATCCCAGAGCTTCAGACTCAGACTTCCTGTCCCAGTTATAACCTTAGAAAGCGGCTTCCCTCCTCTGGGGCTCACTTTGCTTGTCCTTAATGTGCAGCCTGAGCTCATGTCCTCAGGCAGCTGTGGAAATCCTGTAAGATTACACATGTGTAAACATTCTGTCCTGCACAATGTAAATATTTGACACCCTCAGGTTACTTTGATCTGCAAATTAATAACTGGAGTGGTTCCTACTGAGGGGGCTTCACTGTGGGTTCAGCCTGTCTGCATTCCCTAGGCCTCCCACACCTGCTGCCCGCAGAGGGGACAGCTTCCAGTGGGATCCCAACTCCCTGTCTACAGTCCGCCCTGGTCTCCTGAGTCTTGATTCCTGCCTCTCCTAGTCTTGTTGTTGACCTGGGTCAGGACCCCAATACCCTTTAACCCTGACAAAGATACCCCACAGGAAGGTCGAGCCTCTTCACCTGCTAGGTTGTTAGTAGCGGGATGGGAATCTGCGCCCCCACCCGGGGTACCTACTGTGTTCCTTTGGCCTTGTTTTCCCCAGCATTGGCACAGGCACCTCCCCGTCACTGGCGATTCTACCATCTGCTGATGAATAAGAGTTAAAGGCATAGACGTAGGTCAGATGCACATCACCCAGCCAGACCTCAACTCCTCCCCATGCTGCGAGAGCCCAGAGAACTGCATCATTCTAGCGATCTGAAGACCACTGCAGAGCACAGCACCCCGCAATCCTAGTCCTGTGCAGAGAGCACAGAAAGGCAGCTGGCCGCTAGAGGGTCTCTGATGGGAGTTAGAGAAACCTGTGATCCATTTTCAGCACTGTCTAGTTAATGGGACCTTGGACAAGTCCCTTCTTTGCTCTGGTCTTCAGGTTTCTCCATTTATAAAATGAGAGGGCGGGCCATAGGGCTGTCCTGTTGGCAGAGGGACATGTGCATGGTTTGAGGCTGAATGCCTTTAGGTGCAGCTGGCACTTCCCAGTGAGAAGCATTTGCCCCCACTTTTACTGCTGAAGGCATCTGAATTTGTGTTCTTTGCCACTCCGCAATCCTGGCTCTTGGGAAAGGAGCCAACAGCCCTGGGCTTTCGGGCACCATTATTTAAGAGGCAGAACACTGCAGTGGCCGCCAAAGGGAAGAGGTAAGTACAGAACCAGATCAAGCTAGGTTACCTCACCTTTTGGAGGTCAACCTTGACCCAAGATGCAAACAGTGAAGCAGTCACTGGGTTTCCCAAGGCCTGTGGTCTTCACGGCAACAAGAAATGTATCGTGCTTTTCTCCCACACTTACTAAGAGGCTGGCCTGGCTTCATAGGACCTGCTCAGAAGGACAAAGCACCACAGAGGGTCCCCACCTGGTTTAGTGCTCAGCTGTCGCCATCTTGAAATTCTCAATAATTTTGAACTTGAGATCCCATATGTCCATTCTGTACTGGGCCCTACAAATTACTATGGGTTACATTATACCCATTTGGCAACCTTTTATCATGTGTCTATGAGCCCCTCCCATTAGGGTACCGGTTCCTAAGACAGACTCCGTGATTACCAGAGGAAGAACATTCTGAAGGATTCTTCTTATCCTTCAAGGTCCGGCTGAGATGGTATTGAAGCCCATCAGGTCTCCTCTGACCTCCCCAATGGATGCTCTCCTACTTTCCCACTTTGTCCATATCTCACATGGCACCCATCGCTCTCTACAATTGATCACAAACTCCCTGTTGGAATTAGTCATTTCCACAGTACGCCCTCTGTGCTCTGACTTGTCCCCAGTGGATGGATGCTCACTAAGTAAGTGTTTGCTGGCTGACTGGAGAGCAAACAGAGCTATCTATTCAGTACAGAGTACGGGGCACTGCATACAGTGGGTGCTCAATCAATGTGCTGACTCATGCTCTGAGCAGGCCTGGTGGTTACATCCCATGGCCAGGCCCTCCACCAAGGTGAGAAGTCCCATGGACAATCACTGTCTCCCTTTCCTACATAGTGAGGCTAGAACCCACGAGGTCCAGAGCGGGACTTCTCAGATACAGCGTCTCCTGGTGTGGCAGTGGAGGCAAATTATCCCCTACCCACCTTTGCTGTTCCAAAAACCCCAGACACTTGCAAAGCACTTCGAAGTCTGCAAGCCACTTTCATAAACATTATCCTCAAACTGTCCTATAAGTCGGGACAAACACTTCAACCCCAGTGATGTGGTGGTTGTTTTAACATTTTTTTCTTTTACTGCTCATTGTTCATTCTCTTTTATTGTTCGCTGAGGCTCATTGAGGAAAAATTTTAAATTACAGAGAAAACAAAAAGGGAGAAATACTAGAGAGGACACTGTTCCCATTTAGTCCATAGTTTCTCAGATTCACCTAAAAATCGGATAATGCTAGCACTGTTTTGTGATCATGTGATGCCTGTTTTCATAGGTGGCTAACCGAGGTCCTGGGTCCCAGAGTGAGGGAGGGGCAGTGCTGAAGCCTGACTCCAGGGGTTATCAGAGGCCACTATCCTTATCCTGGAATCCGGCTGCTGCTCCAATTCTGAAGGGGCCAGAGAGACTGATTGCCCCTCTATTTGATGGCCGTAGGAAAGGAACCCTAGCAACAAAGTGATTGCTCTATTGGACTGAGGGGAAAAGACACCACAAGTGTCCCGGTGCCCCACCATTCACCAGGGGTGAGGCTGGGCGGGGCCTAGGCTGCAGAACTGGACTTTGTCTTGCAGTAAACAGCCCCAGGGATGACCGGGGTCGGCTCTCGGGCAGGGGGCCCAGAGGAAGCGGTGCTGGGTGGCAGGATCAAGCCCGTATACGACTGACCCCAGAGAGCAACTGGATATCTGTTTGGTAGCCTTGAACAGCCCGTGCCCTTTGTATTTTTAGAAAGGGAGTGAGGGCACAGCAGTGACCCAGCGGCTGCCTCATTGCCCTGGGGCATTGCCCCGGGCTCTGAAAGGGTCCTTCCAGGATGGGTCTGGGCCTGCGGCTCAGGGCAGGGCTAGCCCACCTGCCTGTCTTTCCTCCTGCCATCCTCCCTTCTTCCTTCCTTTCTTCTTCCTCCTTGCCCCAGCACACACTACTGCTATGTCAGGCACTAGAGGAAAAATTTCCTCAGCGATCTGGCCTTCCAAAGCTAAGCAGAAGCTCACAGAACAACACAGTGTTTAAGAGTTAGAGCTCTGGCCTCAGACCTGGGTTCCAATTCGGGCTCCGCTCTCTCTAGTTGTGTGACTCCATGTGACTTAGTACCTCTGAGCCCGTGCTTCTCCCATAGGGTTTCTATAAGAAGGGAGAAAATGCTTAGAAACACTCAGAAGGGCACCTGGGTGGCTCAGTGGGTTAAAGCCTCTGCCTTCAGCTCAGGTCATGATCCCAGAGTCCTGGGATCGAGGCCCACGTCGGGCTCTCTGCTCAGCGGGGAGCCTGCTTCCCCCTCTCTCTCTGCCTGCTTCTCTGACCACTTGTAATCTCTCTCTCTCTCACTCTGTCAAATAAATAAATTAATTAAAATCTTTTTAAAAAAAAAGGAAAGAAACACTCAGAAGAGTGACTGGAACACGGTGAGTTATGAACAGATGCAGCTCTTAGGAAGGAGGCCATAAATCTGGAAAACTTCTGGAATTTGGGCTGTTTAATCTGTTCAGCACCCACAGTGGATCTAGTTCTAGAGAATGCCTGAGGGCGGGGTGAGAACCAGCCTGGACCCACTGGACGTTTTTGCTAAGGGTTTGGCAGAGTTTGGCAGCAGTTTGTTCCTTCCACGTCTGTAGACCGGACCAGGAGCTGGGTCATCACAATGAGGGAGGAGGCGGGGAGCCTCTCCTTCTCCAAAAGAGGAAGCTGGAGAAACAGAGAGGTGGTACAACTGGCCCCAGGCCACGGAGAGAAGGAATGTCAGCCAGGCTCCATTCTGCTCCGAGCTCAAGGCCAACCATTTGCTCAACCTCTGTTTCCCCAGCCCCTGGCCCCTGGTGTCCGAGCTGTCGCTCAGAGTGCAGGAGCTGGGAATGGTGAGAATGTGTGATGCTGGCTCCTCCCTTCTATATTCAGACCTTGAGGATGGAAGGGAGAGCAGGTGTGAGAAGTCAGGCGGGGTCTGTTGCACCTGCAGGGCCTGAGCAGCAGAGCGGGGCTTCCCGGGGGCTCGGGCTGCAGGTCTCCCAGAAGGCTGGGAGACCTCTTTGGACTGGCTGAAGCCATCAGGGTGCAGTGACGCAGGGCTGGCAGACTCCTGACGGTGGATTCCACCCTAGCTGGGGTCCCTAGGGCTTTGCTCTGGGGACTCCTGTCTATATGCTGATCCCATCTGCCTCTGGGGCTGTAGGGAGTGTAACAGCATAGTTCCTTGCGAGCAGCTGGTCTCATCTATGCCAGGACCCAAGCACTGCAACCACAGGGACAGCAGACACACACACACACACACACATACACACACACACACACACACACACACACACACACAGGTGTACGCTAAAGTTGTAGGGAGGACAGAGAGGGGTAAGGAATCGACATGCCCATATAAGGGGCTCCAAAGAAGAGAGAGACCCGTGGAACACAATTCACCATGCTTCTGCCTCTCAAGCCCCACTGAATGAAGACAGGGGTGACGAGAGCATCATTTGTTCATTTGCCACACGGGGCTAGGTGCCAGTCTCGGGATATAGCTGGGAACAAGACAGATTGAGTCCTCGTTCCCATGACGTTGATCTGCTGGGGTGGGATTGAAAAGGTCTTTTTATCTCCTGGCTTCCCTGCCACCACCCCTCCACCCCCCACACCACCTTTATACACTTTACTCTCTGCTAAGCCCTGTCATTTTAGGGATTAGGAGAACAAGGATACAGGGAAGACAGGGCTCTCTGCTGTGTCCTAGATGCCTGGCATGTGATAGGGGCTGAAAACATGTTTGTTGAACTGAACTGAGTAGGAATATTGGCAGGCTCTCCCGGCAGGCCTGGGTGGGGTGGGAAAGGCACCACCTTCCCTTTTCCCACCTTGATGTCAGATAGGATCTGCTTCATGAGGTCTCCTCACCTGGACTGTCGCCAGATTGTGGGCACAGCTTTTACTGCTTCTGACTCTAATCGCCTGAAAGCCCAAGGAAATCATCCTCACCTTTGGGAAGCTCATCATCTAGTGGGGACAGGGGCGCCTGGGTGGCTCTGTCGATTCAGCGTCTGCCTTCGGCTCAGGTCATGATCCCGGGGTCCTCAGATCGAGCCCCAAGTCAGGCTCCCTGCTCAGTAGGAAGGCTACTTCTCCCTTCTACCTCTGCCCCTCTCTCTGTTTGTGCACTCTCTCTCAAATAAATAAATGAAATACTTTTTAAAAAAAAATGTATAATCTAGTGGGGACCTTAAAAACGCACACACAGGGACACCTGGGTGGCTCAGTTGGTTGGGCGGCTGCCTTTGGCTCAGGTCATGGTCCCAGCGTCCTGGGATCGAGGCCCACATCAGGCTCCTTGCTCTGTAGGGAGCCTGCTTCTCCCTCTGCCTCCGTCTGCCTGTGCTCACTCTCTCTCTCTCTGACAAATAAATAAATAAAATCTTAAAAAAAAAAAAAAAAAACCGCACACACACCATCATGTGGAACGTTGATACTTTGCTTTAGGATTCATGGTTCTGAGAGTCATTTTCACTTACTTGTGTTTAGGCTTCCAATCCGGATATATGACCCACCACAAAATCCAAGGTTCTACAAGACCAGGAAAGGCTCAATAAATGTTACTGAGTGAAGACATAAAGGGAACTTAAGGGTAAACCTATCAGACTCTTATAAATGGGCTCAGGAGGAACAGCGACTGGGCAGCAGTGAGCACTGGGTAGCCAGGAGCCGCCGGATATGCCGGCTGCCGGCGTGAAGTACAGTGGAAAGATCTAAGTATGTTATTTCTACATACTTCAGTGTCCATTCTTGAGAGGTTTATAGGGCCAATGCTGCCAGAGACTGCTGTCGCGGGTAAGCACCTAGACTCCAGAGCCTGCCTGGGTTCAAATCCCAGCTCTAATACTTAACGGCTCGGTGAGCCCGGGCAAAGTCACTGAATCGTTCCGAGTCTTGATTTTTTCCTCTGTAAAACAGGTACTGTTAAAAGAATTCAGGGGCAGGGGCGCCTGGGCGGCTCAGTCGGTTAGGCGTCTGCCTTCAGCTCAGGCATGGTCTCAGGGTCATGGGATCGAGTCCCGCATCCAGCTCCCTGCTTGGCGGGGAGTCTGCTTCTCCCTCTGCCCCTCTACCTGCTTGTGTGCTCTCTCTCTGTCTCTCTCTCAAATAAATAAAAATAAAATCTTAAAAAAAAAAAAAATTCAGTGACAGAATCAGTACCGAAGTGTCCAGCACCGAGCTTAGAAGACAGTAAAGACATTTGCCAGCCCGGTATAGACCAGTGACCATCCAGCCTGAGCTCGAGGGGGGGAAATCCCTTGAAAATACAGATTGCTGGGTTCCGCCCCCGAGTTTCTGATTCAGTCAGTCTGGACTGGACCCCAAGAGTTTGCATTTTTCACAAGTTCCCAGGCAGTGCTGCTGCTGCTTCCCCAGGGACCACCCTGGAAGAACCACCGTACAGAAGAGAGAATATCGCTCTAGGATTTTGACCATAGGACCATCCCGTACGTAGTATCCAGTGACTCTGGAGCCTCAGTGACTTCACCTGTAAAATGGGACTGTTCCCACCCACATCATGGGGGTCATGTCTAGCCCACAGCATTATCACTATTATTGTTCACATTTCAGCTCGATTTGTTGGCCCTTGAAAGATGAAGAGGCTTACAGGAAGTGGAGAGGGGCGGGGTAAGCCTGGGGAATGCTGCGGAGAACCCCAATGTCAAAGTAGGGCCTAGAGCAAATGTCTGGAAGCCCCGGAGCAAGGTGCTAATTCAGGAAGTACTCTCGTCGAGGGTATTGGGAGAGAGCAGAAAAATTCTTTGGAAATTTCTATGTGGCAAAGCCACGATTAACTTTGGACCCTAACTGAGATGACAGTGTTTCCTGAAAGCCACTGACAAGGTGACCTCTTACTAAGAAAGAGCAAACAGGCCCCATGGGGTTCCTATCACAACCTCTGTGCCTTCCTGTCCCTCCCTGTACACTCTCTTCCTTTTATATATAGCCCCCTTTTGTTAGAAAGCAACCCTGTCACCTCCTGAACTCATAGAGGGATCAAAAAGCACTTGGGCTCCCGGCACCTGGCAGGTGGAGCTAGCCTAGGACTCCTTGAGCTATTTCCTGGAGGGGGGCCCCTCGTGGTCAACAGTGGTACTGCAGAGCCAGGGGCGAGGTGGGGGCGCTCTGCCCACGTGGCCAGTGTTTGGGTTCTAAAGCCCTGGTTTGCAGCCTGGGCCAAGGGCTGGAGCTTCTCAGCAAGCCTGCGCCCAAGGCTTGGAGGAGATTTCTGGGTCAGTTGGGTATTATTATTATTACCGGAATAGCACGCAAGAGACACCCCACCCGAGGTGGTTTAAGACACTGTTGATTTTTAAGAGTGAGAGCCACTGCTCTTGGTACAGGACGCCCTCGGTCAGAGCGCTTGCCCCAGACCAAGGCCTCAGGGGTCTGGACTTTCGCAGTTTTGGCCTGAATATCAGTGGCAGCTTCCAATCTGAGTCATTCACTCCCTGAGGCCAGATACCAGCCTGGGGGAAAGGGCTATCCCTGGATTGGGGGCTTTTCTTTTAAAGGTCGATTCCCTGTCCAAACACTAACTCCTCTGCCCTCCCTGCCCAGAAGTCACTGTGCATGAAATCCCACCCTCAAAAAGCCTTTATTTTTACCTTTTAGGGGGAAAAAAAAAAGCCAAACCCTTTCAAATAAAAAATTCAATGTTCTCATCCTTTATTGTGCATTGAATGCAGGCAAGTCACGGAGCTAGGCCCTGGGAGACCCAGGTATACCTAAGATGAAATCCCTACAGTAAAGTAGGTGGCCAGAGGAGCCATCTAGAAAGGTCTAAACAAAGCCTAGGCCAGTATGGAGCAGGCCAGCCTTTGTCCAGGGTCTGGGTAGAGCGTGCCCAGGGACAAGTTCTAGAAGGGAGGGGAGGCTTGGGTGGAGAGGGCATGGGAAAGAAAGGCCTTACGTCCCAGAGCTGAGCAGGAGCAGGCCGGGAAGGGTGGGGTGTGTTCAGGGAACAGTGAGTAATCTGGTGTGGCCCAGGGCTGCTGAACATCACTGTGCCTGGCACCGGCAGGCCGGCCAAGTGAGTGGTCATAAGTAAGGGTTAGCTCTCTGCCCCCTCCTGGGGGTGGGAGGAGGAGCAGGCCACCAGCCTAGAGAGAGGGGTAGATGGAGGCCAGCGGTGAGGGCCTGCCCCACTGAGTCCCAGCAGAGACCCCAGAGACCCAGGGGAGGTGGGCTTGTCTGAGAATTCCCCTCCCAGATGGATGGGGCAGCTGGAAGGTGAGGCTCACTGGAGTGAGGACAGAGGTTGCCAAGTGGGCAGAGAGAGGCATTTCAAAGACCTTAGTGGTGGCTGGGAAGAAGAGTGATGCCTTCCTTGGAAATTTGGGCTGGGACAGGCCCTGAGTCACAACATATCATTGAAAAACGCCTCTAGGCCCACAGGTGCAAGTGTAATCCTGAGTGGGAGAGATTTCTCTCCCATCTCTTATTTGACTACGAGTTTCAAAGCCCACTCACCCACTTTATCTCACTGATGTTAAAATTGTTAAAAAGACAGCAGCTTTGTGCTAAACAGGGCAGACATTATTCCCATTCCACAGAGGGAGAAGTTTCCCCTTTGTTTTAACCATTGCCCTAGTTAGGGTGAACATTCGTTTTTGTCTTAAATTTATTATTATTTGTTCGATAGTTCAAATATGTAAATGGTTCAAAATTCAAAAGGTATGGGTGCAAATCTCTCTCTCTCAACTCTACCTTCCCCCTCTGCCTGGGTCACCTCTTGCCCGTATGAACCCAAGGCTTTTGACTTCTGCCGCACTGGGCAAAGGCTCAGGGACACTGTAGGTTCTAGAAAGCTGAAAGGCCAAGTCTCACTTGCTAAGGGTGTTCTACCTCCTCCTAGCAAGTATGCATATGTATCCTTAGGGACAAGTTGTCTTCTTTCCTCTTCATACACATCTTTCCAACCTAAACTCCTTGGAGGTAGGGAGTTTGCCTTCAACTTCTGGGAGCTGGTGGAGTAAGGATTTACAGTATAGGGTCTGGCACATAGAAAACGTGGACACAAACTGTGCTGTGTGACCTTCTGCAAGTTACTCGGGCTCTCTGAGCCTCCAGTTTTCAACTACACCGATCATGCCCTCACCAGCTTCCAGGGGTTCTCGTGAGGACTCGTAAGATGACTCATGCCCCACATTCAACCTTCTGCCAGGCGCGACGTAAGCCCTCTGTCAGTGGGAACAGCTAGGGTCCCCCGGGGAACTGAGTTTGTGCACAGTTAAGACGGACCCGAGGCACCCTCTCAAATTTAATTCTGACAGAGGCATCTAGGGCATCTAATTTAAAGCAAACTGGGGTGGTAGGTGACCCCAAGCCAAATGTTTAAGCAGTTCATTCTTCCTGGGCCGGCATCTGCTCTTTCCCAAACCAGCCTTCTGGCTCATTCCCATCTGCTTTTCAGGAGAGGCCTGGTCTTTCTGGACCATCAGTCCTTTTGAGACCAACAGAAGGGCCAACAGGCAAGGCTCCTCTGGGCCTCTTGTCTGCAGCATTGAGTAGGAGCGGATACACAAGGAGATGAGACAGACATGCATACGGCTTTTCTCAGGGCTGACAGGAATGACTCACTGGCGGGTCACCAGTGCCCTTGAGCTGCCTGGGGCAAAGTGACTCATTGGCTGCCTCTGGGCCTTGCTCCACAGCTGCCTGACCTCTGCCTCTCTCTCCGGGGAACGTCCTCAACCCCTGAGACTCTCAGACTGGGGGCTTCCCCACTCCGAGACATCACTCTGGGTTCGGAGGGACCCAAGAAATTGCGTATTCTAACCCTCCTCATCTCACAGATGGAAAAAAGCCGCCCCATGGTGGCGATTGGCTTGCTCATACCTCCAGCTTATAGTAGCACCAGGATTTGAACCCGGGGCCAGGGTGCCCTCTGTGATACTCTCCTGGCTGCCACAAGGCCGTATCTCCCGGCCCACTCCTTCCCTGCAGGGCATTCCCTGCCTGCCTCAGGCTCCAGGTCCCAAACATTCCTTTGTGGTAGGACAGTTACTTACCCCTTTGAAATCTTGTTTCTATGAACGGACAGAATGATCTCTTGGAGCCTGTGGTCCCCACTGACCATAACGTCAATGAACAACGTAAAAGTTTGTTTACTTTTCTGTTAAAACAGGCCTTCCTTTCCTATCCAACTCCAGTTTTGTAAAGAAACAAAAAGATAGGTCAGCAAGGATGAAGGTAGCCATAATTGTCTGGCAGAACAATGGAGCGGTCGGTGACTTCCAGGGCTGGAATCCACACCAGCCTCAGGAGCTGGACCTGGCAAGACAAGAAGGACAGTCCGAGTGGAAACAAGAGGGGAGGACAAGGAAGAGAGAGGAACTGATTGTGCTGGGACAGGCCCAGGAAGCCGGCAAACTGGGAAAACTATGGAGTGGATCTGGGCTGTCCCTCAAGCCCCCCTGCTCCATCCCACCTGGGTCAGCAAATCCACGTCCTCTTGGTACCCAGACCCCCATGGTGCTCCAGCATGGGACTCTGGATCTAACCCCATCTGTCCCCACACCCACCCCTGTTCCAACTTCCTACCAACCCCCAATCTCCTGGCGTTCAGGTGTCATTGGCTGGCCTGATTTTGATGGGTTGCCTTTCCCACAGGTATCTGCACTTTAAGCAGGGACTCTGTAATCTCTGGTTCGGTCTGCTGCTGTCCTCGGGTTGAGTGGGGTGGGCTGGAATACGACAGAAGATACTGAGAGGGTCACTGAAAGTCGCTGAGATTTTTCAGACTGAAGGAAAACATGAGAAGAGCTTGAAGTTCTCTTTTCTTTGGGAAGAAACAAGATGGAATGAGTTCTGTCTCCCCATAGCCTCCCCAGCTCCAGAGATGGGATTTTCCTCTTCTGTCATAGATGCAGAAACTGAGGCCCAAAGTGCCAGGCCTTGAGGCAGAACTGGGCCCCAAGGCCGGGAGCCCTAACCGCCAGGCCCTGGCCCTGCTCTGAGGAGCCAGAGAAAAGGGGCCAGGAGCTCGGTGGAGGACAAGCGGGCAGGAGGGAAGGGGAGGCTCGGGGCAGCCCGGCCTTGCGGGTTGCAGCAGGGGGCCAGGAGCGCAGGGGGCCAGGGGCGGCTCCGGGAGGGGGCTACGGCTAGGGCCAGAGGACCGTGGAGGCAAGAGCCAGGGATTCCCAAGTCCCAAGAAATATAAATGACTCACGCTGGGTGGCTCTGCAGGCCGGCCCAGCCCACATTCCCGGGTCTTTGTTCCCAGCCAGCCTGGGCCTGGCCTTAAAGGGCCAGCTCCTCGGGCAGCGGCCAGGCCGCCCTGCACCACCCCAAACTCCTCTTTAACCCTGACCCTTCGCGGGGCTGCTCCTGGACTCCGCGCTCTGGGTAAAAAGGGTGGCGTCCCGCAGGATTCAGGGGTTCATCCAGTTGAATCCTCAAACTGTAAGGGAGGGCCGTCAGGTCATTTCATCCATTCCTCTGCCTCTGCACCTGAACCAGCCAAGAAGGATTACGAAAAACCTTGTCCTGCTTTTTAAAGGTGTTACCTTGAGGGGACCCTTTTCAAAGCAACTTTTCCAGAGTCTCAAAGCAACTCCCCTCTCACACCGTCCCTCAGGCTGCAGCTTGGGCTAGAGGTTCCTCTGGGGGGCAGGGGTGGGGAGTTGGGGGAGGGACACTCTGTGCTCCCCTCACCCACCCCACCCCATCCCACCCGGGGCCCTGTCAGTATTGGTCTTTTCCTGAGCTCTCATTTGACACACGTGTTTGGTGGCTTTAGGGTTGGCCCATTCACACTTGTGAACCCGGATCCCCGTACTGGGCCTCCGAGGGCTCCGGGCTCCGGGCGGGTCCCGCGCAGCCTGCCGATTCCTCAGGGGAGAAACACGGTCCCGGCGCTGGCGCTGCCGGGGTGCCTTCAGGAACTTCTTTGGACCTCGTACGCCACCATGTGGACACTCTGGGGATTGGGAGCCTTCTGGGGCTTCCAGGGGGCACCCTGCAGACGTGCCCAACGCCACCCGACCAGACACTGGAAAAGCATCCTTAGGTAGAAAGTAGCCCGGAATTAGGACACATCAAAATAAAAGCAGGCCCTAGGTTAGAGGGGGAAAGATAGGCCTGCACCCTCTTCTGCTCACCGTGACTCATACATCCTCTGTGAAATGGCTTTCTTAGAGCCATTTAACCACAGAAGCCTCGCAGCTCTGTGAAAACTTAGAGATAGCGGTATTTTTTGTTAAAGCTTGGGGAGATATTTGTGTCCCCAAGTAAACGGCTCCTGCTATCCCCCAACCCCTCACCCACTTTTTGGGCAAAGCTCAGAACACAACACTAGAGCTGTTGGGTTTAAGCTTTTGTCCACTGTGTTCATAGGCAATTTTAAAAGAAGGGGGTCTCCTCTGAGGCTTTCACAGTAATTTCGAAATTTCTCAGATCTCGAACTGAGAGCCGGCTGCGGAGGGAGCAGAAGGTGCAAAGCTTGTGGCTACCGGGCACCCTGGAGGGTGGGATAAGGAGAGGAGGAGTAGACGTGGCCCACAGGAAAATCCGTGGGCTGGGAAGGCCCACTCACAGTTGCTCCTCAGTCAGAAGCACTGTGAACAGTGGAGAGGCCTGGGGACCGCTCCATAGACTCTGTCACTTAATAAGTGTCTTTTGTACCCTGAACAGACCTGTACCAAACGGGCCAGAGCCACAGGCTATAGCTTTGAGGCCTGGTCTTGGCATCCCTGGTCCTAGCCAACCAGGCCAGCTGGCTCCAGACAAGTCCAGCATCCAGAAGGAGCTTCCAGAACCCTCTGAGACCTGCCCCATCCACCCAACTACCCATCCACCCACCCCCCCAACACACACACTCAATAGATCACCTCTGAGGTCATCTGCAGGTCAGTTTCCCTACCTCCAGGCTGTAACATCTTCCAAATCCCCCTTTCCTCTCCTCTCTCACTTGCTCTGGTTCAGTTCCTTGTCCCTGGGACCCCAAATCAGACCATAATCTTTCAACGGGTCTCCCTGCTTCCGGGCCCTTCCGGGCCAATCCACCCCGGGTACCACTCCTAAATTAATCTCCCTAAAACATACCCAGGTTCTCTCGAGCGACCACAGATAGCCTGCAGCAACCCGTCTAAATTTCTGGGCCCAACCCTGAGGCCCCGTCCGTATGTTCTGTCTCGTCACTCCATCTTTCATAGTGATTGACATCTTGAGAACATGAGCTTTGTTTTCTTTTTCAAAGTCAAATCAAGGGTAAATTATGTGTTAATAAATCCTAGCAAAAAAATAAAAAACAAAAAACAAATTAAATGAGGCTCTTTTCACTAGTACACATTGCCATGTGGCCATACACACAGTCAGACACGCATTCTGACGAGCACAGCTGTGACCTCAGTGCCCTTGGCCACAGAGTTGAGTGGGCCCCAAATACAGCTCATGACCCATGTGCTAAGCCGTGCACCCTCCCTTGGGGCCACAGCATTTTGTGAGAAGAGGTGCCTTTCCCATTCCACGGGAGCCTCAGAGCTCCTCCTATTGTTTTCGAGATGCCTTCCTCTCAGAGGGAAAGAGAGGGGCCCGAGTGCCTGGCTCGGACAAAATAGACAATGAAATGAGGGTGCGGCGTCTCAGAAGCAGCTGAAAACTCCCCACCACCCCTCACCCTTCCTCAGATAGAACTGGGGAGACCCTTGAGAACCATAAATGACAACATACCATAATTTCAATGTTCAAAGGTCCTTAAGGGCTTTCTAGTCCATCCTCACTCTTTCAGGCTGCAGAACTGAGCAGGTGTTACTTGTCCTCAGTTTTTCACCCAGTTAAGGGAAAGCTTGAGAACCTCTCTCCTCTTTCCAGTCTCTCAGCGGCTTCCCTGCAGGAGACTCCTGGGTCAGCCTGCACTTTTTCTCTGTTTCAGCCTGGGAACCCCAACCCCCGGAGGAGCCAGCCCATCAACCTGAACCACTATGCCACCAAGAAGAGCGTGGCAGAGAGCATGCTGGACATGGCCCTCTTCATGTCCAACGCCACGCGGCTGAAAGCGGTGCTGGAGCAGGGACCGGCCTCCCATTACTACACCGCCCTCGTCACCCTCATCAGCGTCTCTCTGCTCCTGCAGGTGGTCATCGGACTCCTCCTCCTGGTCATTGGTGAGGATCCCAGGCCTGGAGGGGGCCTCGGGGCCCCCTGGTGGGAAGAAAATCCCCGACTGCCTCCCTGAGTCCCCCCTACTCTGGCACGCCAACATCTCAACCGTTGGTTAAGCTGGTGGTAGCCCTCCGCAGCTACAAACGCCCAGCTAACAACTCCTACACAGTGAGAGCAGGTCCCTGTCCTGCCTCCTGGTCTCCCACATAGTGGTCCCTCCACCATACCTGCCAAACGACTCTCTTCACTTACTTGTGGCAGAGGTCCTTATGGCCCTTAGCATGAGCGTGCGTCCCACTCATAAGATGCGGTGGAAGTTTCCAAATCCCAGTGAGGGGGAAGGAGGCTCAGCCCGATGCCTGCCACCTCCCTTGCTTTCTGCCACATGGATCTCCACCGTGCCAGACTTTCTCTGGCCTCTAGTGGATGCTGCGGGGGAGGTTTTGGGCTGTGAACCCACACTGACCCTTAGCTCCCCACTTGGTCCGCAGCACGGCTGAACCTCAATGAGGTAGGAAAGCAGGGCCAGCTTAACCAGCTCAACAACACGGCCACCAGCCTGGTGGCCATCACGGTCGTCATCAATGTCTTCATCACAGCCTTCGGGGTACAGAAGACGGGCTCCCTGGCTGCCAGGACCTCAAGGAATCCTCTCTGAACACAGCCTTGGGACCCAGGTGAGGGAGGAGGGGAAGCCCCCCCACCCCGATTCCAAGGGCTCCAAGTGACCCTTCTCCCGGCTCTGGGGGTTTGGGGTAAGAGCGAGATCTTTGCAAGCAACAGGGAAAAGATAGATCTGAGGGAAGGAGGGGATCTGAGAGAAGCACTTGGATTGGGGCCCAGAAAGGACCCTCCTGCTGCTAACAGGGGACTCTTCCTCAGCGGTCAAGCTGGGGTTTTTCTAGAGCCTGGGATGGGTGGGAGGCAGTGTGGTTAGTGCTTGGCTCTGCCCCTCTGGCGAGAGGAAAGATGCCGTATGGGATTCCTCCCTGGCACTGCCCAGCAGTCCCTGCTGCTCAAACTGGGGTCTGTGGACCAGCAACACCACCAGCTAGAAGGTTGCAGGACACGTGGGATATCCAGCCCCAGTTCAGATCTCCTGAATGGGCGCCTGTGTTTGGAAAAGTTTGCTAGGGGAATTGTGTGCACAGTCAAGTCTGAGGACCGCTGGTCTGGCCTGCCCTCCTCACCGTCTCGTCTCTGCTTCCCCCTACAGGTCCTAGGTCTGGGACAGCTTCCGCCTCTCTCCTACCCACTCTGCTAGGCTGAGGGGCCCTTTCCACAGCCCCTGGGAGAGCTTGAGAAGGGCAATGGAGATGCCCTTGCTCCCTACCCAGAGTATCTGAATGAAGATGTGCTATTTCACTGGTCTGAGTGAATCCCATCTTGGGCTGGAGTCCTGAGCTCAGAATGGCGTACTGCTGACCTCTCTTTCTGGTAGTATCTCCTGCACCTGAGGCTTGTCTACCTCAGGCCAAGCCTGCCCAGCTTCAGGGCTTCTTACTCCACCTCATTCCTTTCCTCCATCCTATCCATTCCCTCTGCTCCAGGTCCCAGTTCTCCCTTTTTGTAAAACGGAATGATCTCTATCTATAAAGTTTTCTGCAAATGCACTCTGAGTCAATCTTGATGCCTCCGGGCTGGTCTCTGGATGCCCTCTCCAGCTGTGTTCTGGAAAGGACTCGACTCCCTCTCCTCTGGGTCCTGCTCTGAGTCAGTTTTTCTGGCCGCACATACCTTGGGCTAATTACCATCTGCTACATCAATGGCAGATTAGTTAGTTCTGGATTGACCCATGTTTATGCACAATACTTTCTGAAAACCTGTTACAGCTTTCAAATTAGCACCTTCCCTTAGGCATGTGCTTAAGGCATACAAACTCATTTTGATCTTTGCCTTAGCCAATAGAACGAGGAAGGTAAATTTGTACCTGTAAAAACCCAACCAGGCATCTCTAGCTCACACAGGAATGATTTTTAGAGTGTCTTTTTTTTTTTGGTCTTTACCACCGCTCGCCAAGCCATCCTGGCCTGCATCTAGCTATCGTCCCCCAGGGTAGCCCTTCTCTACTGAAACCACCAATCTCCCACTAACCTGCTGAGCAGAAAATGCCCAGTCCGCTCTCAGATGGTGAACTCAGGCAGCTCCCCACAGGGCAAGACCAAACCGATGGTGAACAGTGGAGGGTGGTGTGGGAGCGTCCTGACGACTGAAGGACGGAAACATGCAACCTAGCCCCTCAGCCCAGCCCTCTCCCATCTTGATGGGCGATGAGAAGAACACATGAGCCACTTGGTTTTCTAAGAAGATGCTGTATTTAATCACTCCCCCCCCCCAACCCAACACATTTCCCTACAGAGTAGGGGCCCTCCCCCTTAAGGCAGATGGTGTGGAGGTAACAAACATTGAAGGAAAGGCACTGGCCAGAGTCAGAGGGGGTCAGAGCAGGGCAGGGGAGGGCCAGGCAGGTGGGGCTGGCTCGTCTTTAAAAGCATGGAGGCAGCAGAGCTGTCTCGGTCGGCTCAGGCCTACCAGTGCCACACCCAAGGGTGGCCCCAGAAAGCAAGCTGCCCGCCCCAGCCAGCTAATTGGAGCTCTACCTGTTCCATATAGTCCCTTCCCACAGGCAGTAGGCCTGAGCAAGGGCTGTGTGAAAAGCCAGGGCCCAAGGGGCGGGAATGGCATCCAGAAGCCACCCATTCATTGGAAAGTTTTGTCCTTCCTGATTTTTTAGAGGGGGATGAAGCTCTCTTCAACCTTCAGAAGGTTCTCAAGGCTTGATTCTCCTAAATGCCAAGCGTGTGCTCTTGGTGAATGCAGGGCCCACCAGGTAGATACTGGAGCTCTGAAAGCTGTGCCTAGGACTCTACCACAGCATGGAGCCTGGGCTCAGTGGCGTGGCCTCCTGCGCCCCGCGGCACCCCCACGAGCGCTTCCTCATAGCAGCGAGCCCCGGGCTCCCCTCCTTCCATGGACGCTGGAGTGCCAGAGCCAGCGTCCAATGCACCACTGGTCAAATCAGCAGCGGTGGCAGAGGCAGCAGCAGTGGCAGAAAAATCCCCAGCCCCGAAGGCACCTGAGGACTTTTAGTGCAAGACTAAGTGTGTGACCAGCAGGTGTGAGAAAGGGCAGCCAGAGGCTACAAAGGCCAAGGGCTAGCTTCCTGAAATGGCTCCACTTTTCAGTTCCTCCTGGCCCCACTCCTCTCCAATTAAGGAAGAGATCTCAGGGCAATGCCCTTACCTCCCCAAACCCATGGCCCTGCCCCTCCGCACCCTGGTCCCTGTTCCTCCTTGTCCACACCCCTTCCTCTTCTTCCGGGCAGGCCGGGGCTGGGGATCTCCCTGAAGGAGGCCAAGTCTGTTCAGGAGCAGGACTGTGGGGAACTCTGATTTTCCACTTTCCTTTCTCCCCTTCCTGCTGGATGCCCAACCCCTCTCCCCATCTAAGCCCAGGGCTTTGTTACATCTCCATCCTCTTTCCTCTCTGCTCCATGTTCTCTCCAAAGCTTCAGCCTGCAGGCAGGCCGGGCAGGGCCAGGCCAGGGGCTTCTCTTCCCTCCTTCTCACTGTGCCGGTCTGGCACCGCCTCTACGCCAGACACCCAGGAATGACGAGCCCACGGTCCACCAGCCCTCTGTCTCCCAACCCCGCCAAGGCACCATGATGATGCCAGTCTATGCTGGGCTGGAGTTAGCACCGCCCAGAGGAGAAGGTTAATGCCCTAATTGGCAGCCAGCTGTTCTGTGGCTCCCTGGGAGAGATGTGCATGTCTCTGGAAGGCAAAGCTGGGGTAGAGCTGAGAACGGATCCACGCTGTGCCAGCTCCTCTGGTTATAAATCAGCTGCCAGACCAAGGACTGAGGGACACATTGCGCTACACAGAAGTGGGTCTGAGGTATGCAAGTGGGGACGTGCCCTAAATGCATGACTCCATCCCTCTCTCACAGTCAAGGCTGGGTCTGGACAGGTACGGTTTTGGTTTTCTGTTAGAAAAAATAAAAACCCCAATAGAATATGTCCAAGAGAAGAGTTTCCAGGTCATGGTCACTGCTCCCCAGGAGGAGCCTGGTGGGGGTGCTGGAATGCACCTCACGGATAGGTCAGCAGCACTCAAACAGGTCTTTCCTTCCTTGACTGCACTGTGCTGCCCTTCCCAGGAGCCAGTCCATCTCTGTCAACTGAGTGAACGGCCCCTCCCGGTCCCTCTCCCGAGGTCCTCCGTTCAGAGGCCCCGAGGGTAGAGAGAGGGGCCTTGGCAGCTGTCTGCGTGAGGCAACAGCTCTGGGTGGTGATGGTGTTAGCTCTGAGGCCTCTCGGGGCTCAGCCATGGCTTCTGCCCCCCTTCCCCACTCCCCAGCGGCAAGCAGGGGCACTGGGGAGCCAGCACAAGTCAAGGAGCAGGAAGCACTCAGTCCAGCGGGCCGCCCCTCGGGATCACGGCATCTTCATCTGGCGGCGGTTCCACATGCCTCGCTTGGAATGGAAGTGATGGAAGAAATTCCTGAGGGAGAGACGTTCCACTTCCAGGCCCGCTTGGAGGATCCTAAATGGAGGAGGGGCGGGGTGAGCAACAGAAGCACAAGAAGCAAGTGGGAGAGACTCAGGCCCCTGAGGACCTCACCTCCCGCACCTACGTCACCCCCGGTCCCTGTCTTCCTCTGTTTCCTCCCCACAGGGCATGGGAGGAGGCTGCAGTTGGGAGCCAGCCAGCCTAGGTCTGAATCCCAGCCCCATACCTTGTAAAGCATGTCACCTTCCAGAGTCTCAGTCTGCCAGTCTTTTTCTCCTTTAGGGAGAGAGTGATACACAGCCAACCCTGGTCCTTTTTTCCTTTGATGTCTCTCTCCCAATCTCTCCTCTGCCTCCTCCCTTCAATCCAAATCTCAAGGTATCATCCTCTTTCCCTCCCCTTCTCTTGGCAACAAATTTCTTTCTTTCTTCTGTAACTTTTATTTATTAAAAAACCTCTACCCCCAATGTGGGGCTCGAACTCACGACCTCGAGATCAAGAGCTGCGTGCTCTCTCTATTGAGCCAGCCAGGCACCCCTCATGGCAGCAAATTTTTTTTAAAAAGCAAATTTCTTGAAAGAGGACTCTACTAATAGAGCTTCCGCTCCCTCACCACCCTACAGCGGAGTCCTGGCCCACCTGTGCCTGCCTCAACGCTGCCGCTACTTCCCAAGTCTGTGGCCTTTCCAGTGTTCGCCTTTCTTCTTCCCAGGGACTATTTCTTGCTCCCTGAAACGCCCTTCTCCCAGGCTTCCAGGGCCCCAGGACCTCCTGGATTATCTCACTGCCCTTTAATGGCCTTAATGTCTCTTATGCTGCCCCCAAGTCTTTCCTGACCCTTCATCTCTCTTGTCCATTCCCCAGCCTCAGCTGCCCCGCCGGGCAGTGGTGCAGAGGAGGAAGGCTCTGATCTGGAGAACACCCGGGCTGTGAGCATCAGCATTTACAAGCACACACCCGCGAGCTTCTACTTTACCCTGACAGCTCACCATGCACTCTAATCTCCATGCCAACCCTGTGACCCAGGTGGAGGCAGGATCATCCCCTTCTAATAGACACAGAGACTGAGTCTTGGCTAGGCGAGTAATAGGACCCCTGGTGAGGGGCAGGGCTTCCTTTGAGCCCAGGCATCAGGAATCTGCTGCCCCATGGCCCCAACCCCGGCTGATCTAGCCCTGTTCTCTCCCCGCAGTCCCTCTCAGACACCCTCCTCCCCCAGTCACCGGTCCAGCAGCTCCCAGTCTTCCCCGCCCCAGCGGTCTCGGAATTCCTTGGTGTTCATGCCGCCGATTCTGTCCAGGTCTGACTTGTAGATGCCAAGCAGTCCAAACCCATTCACCTCCCAGTAACCTGTGGCCAGACAAGAAGCCCCCCGTGAGATGAGCCAGGGGCCAGGAGGAAGCAAGGAAGGCTGCTGGGCTGCATTCCCAGAGCCTTCTCTGAAAGACAGGGGACGTAGGTGCCTGATGCTGAAAACCGTCTCATGCGAACAAGTCCCTGCCGGCACTCAGATTCAGGGTCCGACAGAAGGTGCGGTCCTATAGGGGGTGACTATAGGCCCTAAAACAGGATCTCGCAACGGCAGCCACTGAAGACAGCCGAACATGCTTTCCTTGTCTGTTTTCCTCCCAGAAGCAGGCAGCCTGTCTTCCCGTTTCTCTATCTGCAGAGGGCACAGAATCTGGCACAGAGTAGGTATCTGATGACTGAAAGAAGGGAAGATGGGGAGGAAATGTTCATCACTGCTGCTGCTGCAGCTGAGCACAGCCCTCAGGCACCTCTTCAGTGGGCTGTCCGGGGGCAAGAGGAGCAGGAGGGAGACCGCCATGGTAGACATGGATGTTTCTAGGTCTGGGATAAAGAACCAAGGCCAGAGAGGGCTCACCTACCCACCCTAGCCCAAGGCAGGGCTCACCCTCAGGCCATTGGGGGGTGGCCCCACAATGTAGCCTCATCACCATGGGGGCGAAGGCCATCTTGCCCTCCACACAGTGCTTCCGGATGGTATCGATGACTCCGGCTGGGAAGTGGATGTGAAGGTCACAGAGGAAGATGATGCTGTGCGGGTCCTGAGGACAGATTGGGGAGGCTCAGCGGACCTCACAGACCAGGGCTGGGGGTCAGGCCCCTCCCGAGGACAATCCTTAGGGTCCTTCCCATTAAATTCCTGGACAAACTTCCACCAAACTATTGGACAGACTTCCACAGTCCTGGGCATCAAGCACACAGTTCTGAGTCTGAGAATGAATTCTGACCCTCTCCTTCACGCTTTCGGGACCGCAGGCCTCCGGACAAATGCCCCACTGTCATTTGCTCGGTCTCACCCAGCACCCGCCCCGCAGCAGAACAGAGAGGACCTCCCGTGTCCTCATTCCTTCCTCCCTGAGGGGCTGGCTGCCTCACACATCCCAGATGTCTCCATCTCTTAACCAGTCTGTAACCGTGTCTCCCAGGCCCCTCCCAGGATATTACCTTCACCAGGTCTATGCCAGCCTGAAGCCCAGCCGAGCGCTCGAAGTTTCCACTCAGCTTCATATACTGGTACCTGCAGGGAGAGGAGAGGAAAGAGGGGCAGAACATGAGGCTCAGCGGCAGTGGTCCCTGGAGGACACTGGCGGGCCCAGAGGAAGGTGATGTGGCTTCCAGGGTGGGATCATACGCAGGTGAGTCATCTGGAGAAAGCCAGCTGGGACTTCAGGCTCTGCCCAGCACCCAGAAGTCCTGGGACTCCAGAAAGCGGGTGGTTCAGGCTGGGCACCAGCCGGGGAGCCCCCTCACCTCCGCAGCTTGGACCTCTTTAGGGCCATCTCGACGTCCATGTCCTCACTGCTGTAGTCAGTGATGATGATATTGAAGTGTGGGTCACCGGTGGCCTGGAACAGCTTTTCCATGTCTCTGATGAACTGCTGCACCCAGCGTGCCTGGTTCTTTACTACCACAGTGGGCAAAAGGGGGAAAGAAGCGGTAACACCGAGAACCGCAGCCCCACTGCCAGCTCCTGCAGGAGTCAGGGCCCCCCATGGACCTCCGCCACTACCGACCCATCGGCAATGCAGCAGGGAGGGGGAGGGGGAGCTGACCCATGAAAGGGGCCTCTGCACCCTGCCTCCCACAGAGCCTCCAGGCAGGGTCCCATGGGAAGGCCTCGGACAGGGGTTTGTCCTCGGCTCTCTTGTAGTAACCTGACCGTGCTCTCACACTCAAACCCCATTATCTGCCCATCCTAGTTGCACCCTTGCTCTTCTGTCTGTTCCCTGCTCTCCTTTCCCACTACAGATACCAGCTAAGCCACTCTATGTCTTGTTCCCAGAGCAGTTGCAAGCCCCGGTACAATGTTGTGGCCACAATCGCACCCCACCCTGAAATCTGGAGCAACAGGGAGCACCTGGCCTACTAGTTGGCATCTTTGCCAACCACAACACTCAGCCATGTGACCTCAGGTCTTCGACTGTCAAGTGGCCTCTCCCATGGGTTCTCGTGAGATCACATCAGTGAGCAGAGACCTGGGTGCTCACGGTGACTTTTAGGATCCCCTCTCTTCTGATAATGGCTGGGCTCAGCTTGAGGCTCACCAGGCACAACGAAGTGGACCACGGCTCGGTGATTCCAGGAGAAGCCCTGGGGCCAACACAGTTTGGGCTCCGGGGCCCGGACATTCAAGACATGTCTCCGGCGGTTGTTTGAGCCCCAAACCAGGCCCTGCAGGTTCCGGGCCTCGACCTCTTCCCCACCAGCTGGATCGATGCCCTGCCAGCCTCGTGTAGACACATACTCGGAGAGCCGCACTGGGCGCTGGCCTTGTTCCAGCAGCTCAAGCTCCAGGAGGTAGCGACCCCCTCGTAGCTGGTCCTGGCGCTTCTCCACATTCACGATGCGCTGTAGCTGGTACTTTCTGTGGCAGAGAGGGTGGGCAGCTTGAGTAACTCCTTCCCCACTGTCGGGGGTAACATGGTAGGTAGAAGCCTGTGAGGTCAGATGTCAGGGGACCCTGTTTTTTGTCCTAGTGTTGCCATTAGCTAAGATGCAGGTGCACCTGGCTGGCTCAGTCAGCAGAGCACGTGACTTGTGATCTCAGAGTTGTGAGTTCAAGACCCACGTTGGGTACAGAGCTTACTTTAAAAAAAATAATAAATATGTAAATAAAAAAAAAATAGAAAATAATTAAGATGCTTCCACCAGATGTTTAATCTCTAGTGTTCACTGTCTCCATCTTTAAAAATGCACCCATTGGGGCACCTGGGTGGCTCAGTGGGTTAAAGCCTCTGCCTTCAGCTCAGGTCGTGATTTCAGAGTCCTAGGATCGAGCCCCTCATCGGGCTCTCTGCTCAGCCAGGAGCCTGCTTCCCCCTCCCTCTCTCTGCCTGCCTTTCTGCCTGCTTGTGATCTCTTGTCAAATTAAAAAAAAAAAAAGCACCCACTGACCTGGGATGATCTCTAAAGTCTGTTATAGCTCTAAGATCCTAAATATATAAGGTGAATGTGTTTCCTTCAGAAACTGACCCTTATTAATAAACTACTCTGCTCACTCACAGTCCATAACATACTATGAGTTATTAGAAAACTACTGACTGGTTAGCTCAGTACCATTAATCACTAGGGAAATGCAAATCAAAATCGCCATGTGATATCATTTCACACCCAGGAGGATGGCTATTTTCAAGAAAGGAAAACAACAAGCACTGACACGAGAAATTGACACAGCTGTTGGGACCGTAGAACCACGCAGCTGATTTGGAAAAGAGATCGGCAGGTTCTCAAAATGTTAAACACAGAGTTACCATATGACTCAGCAACTCTACTCCTAGGTATACCCCCAAGAGAACTAAAAACCTGTTCGTGCAAAAAAATTATACACAACTGTTCAGAGCAGCATTGTGTTCATAACAGCCCCAAAGTGGAAGCAACCCAGATGTCAACCAACAATATGCGGAGTATTACACAGCAGTACCAAGGAACGAAGCGCTCAATACCTTCTGCAACCTGCAGAGGCCTTGAAAAAGTTTTGCTAAGTGAAAGAAGCTAGAGACAAAAGATCACATATTCCATTTACCGGAAATTTAACTCCGTTTGCATGAAATGATTTTTACAGGTCAATCTATAGCGGGAGAAAGTCAGGTAGTGGATGCTAGGGACCAAGAGCAGGGAGAAACGGAAGTAATGCTAACACGTGCAGGAGTCCTTTTGAAAAGTGATGAAAACACCTGGAATCAGATAGTGGTGACGGTTGCACAATATTATGAATAGGCCTAAAAACCACCAAATTGTACACTCTAAAACCATACACTCTAATATGGGGCATTAAATGTTACGTGAATTGTGTCTCAATTACAAGAATGTTGACTGGTTAAGCGAATGAATGCAAAAACAAGGAAGTCAGGCCCTGCTTTCCGCTCTCCCACTCCCTTCTGGCCCACACCTAGGGTCTCACTCCCTTAGATTCAGTTCTGTCATATCGCTTTGTTCCAGCTCCTTCCCTGAGAAAGGGGACCCCACCTGCCCAGTGCTCAACACATGTCCTAGGCCAGGTACCAAGGGATGTCAGAACCTTGCCCGAGGCTGGACAAAGATCTGACAGGTAGAGCTCATTCTCAGGAACAGGGGGTCCCAGGTGTGTGATCATCCAGAGAGCCTGTAGCCAGGGAATGGGTGACCACCCCCAGGTTCCTCCCCCCAGGCTAGCTGGCTGCTGTGCCCTAGCCCCGGTCCCAGAAAAGCCCTTTACCTTACCCCCGGCTCCTCTGGTTGAGCTTCTTCAGGAAGACCCGTGTGACCTCGAGAGCCTCCTGCTCCGGAAGCAGCAGGTTGCCAGATGTGTTACAGTTCAGATCGATCCAGTCGGTCCGCAGGGCTTGGAAGTCAAGGTTCCGAGCACTGAAGGTCTGGTCCCAGTTTACCACTGGGTCAAACATGGGCACATATTCGAACACCTCACTCATGTCCTCTTCCTCTTCCTCTTCTTCCCCCTCTTCTTCTCCCTCCACCTGCCCTTCCTGGCCTGCAGCAACCACGTCTTCCTTGCCATGCCAACCCCTCCTAGGGGCTGGGGGCTCCATCCTGTCTCCCCTTCTCTGCTCTGCGATGTATGTCTCAACTTGATTCAGCCACTGGGACTGCCCTAGAGTTTTCCTGGGACTGTCACCAGTGGGCCTGGGCCCCTTGACAGGAGGCAGTTTCCCTGCCAGATGCCCTAGGGGCCACTTCTGAGAGTAAGATGGATCCTGGCTGGGCTCAGGGCTGGGTCTTCGCTCCCTCTTCTCTGCTTGCTGGACTAGGACATCGCTAGTCCTTGCAGGGAAGGGAGCTGTGGAGTTCTGCTTGGAAAAGGGTGCCAGCAGACCGTCCCGGGGCTGAGCCAGGAGTTTCCGCAGGCTCCGGAGGTGGTAGTCAGTGACATCCTGCCCAGGGGGAAAGGTAGGCACTTGTCTTCCCTCTGGCATCCTGGCGTCCAGAACATTGGAGGCAAGGGTCTCTTCTGGCGCTTCTCCATACTGGGATTCTTCTAGAAGACTTTCCTCAAAGCCTGTTGTTAATAATAACAACCATTGCTCACATCAGAGTTTCTAGCCTTTCCCAAACAAGATATACAAGACAGCGGCTGATCCTATGAATGACACACTGAGTGTCAGATGGAGATTGCACCTGGGCTCTCCCACTGGCTTACTGCGGGACCTTGGGCAAGTTACCCACCTCAACCAATCCCAGTTTCTTCCTCTGCATAAAGGGAATAATCACGCATCTTCCATAGGGCTGTTGTGAAGATGGAGTGATATAAAATACCCAAAGCGCCTAGCAGGTGCCTGGCACACACGGGACCCAACAAATGGCCCCCGGCATGCCCTAATCCCTCCAGAAAGAAGGCCACAGGACGACAGTGTTTCTCTACAGCAGAACTTCTCCAGCAACATGCCAGAGAGAGCAATCCCTCCAGCAGTCCAAGTAATCTCCTCTGGGGCTCTAACTCTCCTCCAGCTGACCGCAGCATGCTGTTAAAAACAGTATCACTTTCCACATATGCGTGGGATGGAGAAGGAAGGAGTGCCACTCTCTACTCTTTTGGGTGTAGGGGAGGGGCTATGTGGGTCAGATTTTAAGCTCGTCAGGGGCAGGGCTGGCCTGGTCTGAACTTCCTGTAGAAACAGACCATGCTCACCCCTCCCTGCCTGACCTGGAAGCCTCAGCTGTCACACTGTACCTGGTTGCTCTGGCCCCTGCTTCTCTGGCTCGTCAATCTTGATGTACTCCTGAAAGCTGAACCTGCAGAAGGAAGGGAGAGGCAGACTGGCACCCAGAGCCCCGCAGGCTGCCGTGTGAGGCTCTGCAGGGAGCACCAACAGAAGCATGGAGTCATGCCCCACACTGGAGGGCAAGAATGTGTGTGCGTCTGTGAGTGTGTGGCATGCCTGGGAAGGGCCAAGACTACTTAGGCTAGAAGGGCATTTGTGGCCCCTCGAGTCCAGGCAGCTCTCTCGGCTCCTGGAGAGCCCCTCTGTAAGGCCATTTTCTTGCTCACCTATCCTGGTAGTACGAGTTTTCCTGGTAGAAGCATTTATTATGGGTCTCCATGTGGCTCAGACGGGTATAGTCATTGGGGTAAACGAAGGACAGATGCACCTGGAGGCAGAGAAAGCAGCAGGAATGAGAGGGTGGGATCTCAGTAAGAAATCAGCCACCAGGGTTAAGCCTGAGCCTCACCAGGAACACAAAGGGCTCTGAGGGCCCTAACCCTGGTGAGGGGAAAAGGGCTGCTTTGAGCTCCAGAAGAAAACATTTGTTCCACAGACCAGGATTCCCTTCTGCTCTTCAGGGCTCCTCTCTTGAGCTGTCTGGACCAAAGGCGACCCGACTCAAGCTTCCCAGTGCACACACCCCTCACTTCCAGTCCTAGCTCCTTCTGCCCGGTCGCAGCCAGTACCATTCCCTCCTCCTCCTGCTGTCTCACCCTCTCCTGCTGCCTCCAGACTTTACTTCAACCTCCCACGTCCCTGGAACAACCTCCTTCTGCTACCCACTCCACCGCTTCCTGCCCTCCTTACAGCTTCAGACAATGCCACCAACCAAATTCCCAGTTAGAGCCCACCCATTCTCTGACCCAGAGGACGAGTCCTGGTCACCTCTTCCAGCCTCAAGCACCCAAATCATTTCTAGATCTGGATGTATAGTGTGCCTTCTGCCTCTGCAGTTTCCACCTGGGCTACAGGTTCTCTACAACTAAGCTTCGCTCCACAGTTCACCTCCCCCGGTGCCTCATCTATGAGTTTAAGAACTGCTGGCTGATCGCTGGGTAGGACAGACGCAGGTAGGACAGGGTTGTGTGGCTCAAGCAGCCAAGAGCATAGGAAGCCTCAGGCCAACCCACCTCCCATCATCCTCATCACCGTGGCAGAGCTGGAGGCCTTCCTAAGGCCAAGCATTCATTCTTGCAGGTTATAGGGTGGTCCACTGGGCCGTGGACAACTTGGAATGCAAGTTCACCCAGCCCATGGACTGTGAGGCCATCCTGTCTGCTGCTATGTGGCCTGGGGAGGAGGAAGAGTCAGGGCCAGCACCTCTCCTTCTTAGCCCCAGGCCGCAAGCCCTCTTGACTCTGTCCCCACTGCCCAGCCTCAAGACTTACAAAGCGGAGTCCCTGGTAGCGCTGCAGGGGGAGCCCATCCACCAGGTAGCTGGGTTTGTAGGGACAATCGGGCAGGACATGGCGGAGATGAGTCTTGGGGATCGGAGGCACTGAGGACAGTAATGGAAGAGGGATGAGGGTAGGGACAGGAATCTGGAACAGGTTGGCTTCAAGGCACAAAGCTCTTGGCCGCAGGGGGTGGGGTAGGGGGGCAGGGGCTGCAGGTCGCAGCTCTGAGCAGGTACTTTTTTGTAATTCACTCATGGCAGACATGGGCAGAGTCCAAGTTCATCAGCTGAGGTTGCCAAACTAAGACTGGCACCACTCTTCTGGGCCAGGTGCGTTCAAGGAGCCTTGGAGGCCAAGGATTCGGATGCAGTCCCTGGTTTATGGCATGGGACTGCTGTACAGGACTAGCCTCAGGAAAGGTTCAGAAACATCCAAGAGGCCACTGAGTCTCATCTTAGTGCAGGGCCAATAACTGAACTTCCTCCCAGTTGTTGTGAGGGTTGCAGGGGGGCTGGGGAGGTTTTCTCAGCTTTTAAAATGTAAACGCTCCCAAGAATTTATGACTCCAACACCTTGGTGGGAACATACTTCTCTCATTGGGTTAGAAGAGTTGGGATCCACTAGGAAACTATGATATATGTGATTGTAAATGGACACGCAGGGGATTTCTGGGCTCTAGTTCTACTTCCTGTCCTGGGAGGTGGTTATACAATGTTTGCTGTGTAATGATTTGTGTAACTGTAAAATTGTGCATATATATTTTTGTACTTTTCTGTGTGCATATTATATTTTACACTCCTAAGGGAAAATGAAAATTCTCTGACTTTGGGATACCGTGGTAAAAGTGACAGATCTGCAGAGTCTCCTCTACTAACACCCATGGGCCTGAGTGTGTGGTCCCCAGACCTGGCGAGAAGTGTGTGGTCATGGTCTTACCTCGATAGAGGGTGTCCCGAGGGTCAGGACGCAGCATGTCTGCAAGGGGCGGCTCCTCTCTGCGAAGAGAGTCTTGGGAGCCTGCGTGGCTGGCTGCTGTCTGAGGGATATGGCCCACATCATCCATCCTTAGGACTGTCTCATCTGGGCTCAGGGAGGAAAGAACAGAGGCAGCTGTGAGTCCTGGAGTAAACCCGGAACACAGACCGCTGCCCGCCAGAGCCCAGGCTTGTGTATCCACCCCCCCCCCCAACTCCAGGGACAGTATGAGGTGTGTGTGATCCCTCTCCCCTCTAGCCCTGCCCCCTCACAAGTTGGGGGTTTGGCTACTGATCTCCGTTAGACCCACTCTACTAGCCCCATGGCTACCACACACCAGAACTTTGTGTAAATTGGGAAAAGACACCACTTCCTCGAAAGTGTTACTGCTCTCTGCTGGAAATCTGTCCTTGTAAGTCTGCTTCATTTGTCTCACAAACATGTATAGAGAACTTACTAAATAACCAGCCAGGCACTGTTCTAAGCATCTTATCTAACCATTTCATCTCCATAAGCACCATATGCCTTAGGTACTTATTAAGTTTTCCTACTTTACAGAATAGGAATTTCAGCAATGAGAACCTAAGTTATTTGTCAAAGATCACAAAACTGGTTGGGGGCAAAGCTGAATCTGGACTTAGCCAGTGTAGACTCAGCCTCCAGGTCATGCCACGTCTCAGACAGATGAGCCAGCAAGGTGGACCACTGTACGGCACTCCCTCCCATTCTCTGCAGCCCTGTTCCTCCTCAACGCCCCCCACCTCGACCCCCCCCCCCAACACACACACACCCCATGCCCCTGACCAGTATTCTCCCCTCCAAGTGGGACAGGCCTCCTCCGTCTGCTAAGCGCCCCGGCCACGGCTGCTCCCTGCTGTCTGGATTCATGTCTTCAGCCCCAGGTGGAGCTCTCCCTCTATACCCTGGGCCGGTTACCTCTGGCTCATCTTACTGGTTTCTTCCCTGAATTTTACTATGGGCCTCTTTCTTCTCATTTCACATTGCATCCGTGGACTCCAGCTCTGCCTTCTTCCTCTTGTACCTCTTCTTCCTCTTGTACTTCCTCTTGTACTCAGCAGCTCACGATCTGCCCCTTCTGCCTTGACCTCGTGGCCTCTAGCTTTGTTCACCATCAACCTCCTCCCACCTGTGTGGCCCACGCCACACCGCCCCTGTCCAGTGAACCCATACTTTCCTGGCCTTCTTGTCTCTCACACACTCCCACTGCCTTCCCAGTCTCCTCCCAGCATTCCTTGGCTTTCTCTTCCTCCCTTGGGGTTAGGGCCCTGCCTGCTCTTCCTACACCTGGGCCCACGTGGCCCAACCTGCTTGGTGGTGATTTCTCAGTGGGACCTGCAAATGCATAGGAAGTCATAAGCAATATACAGTACAACTGAAGAGTTCATTTACTGCAGATCTAAAGCAGGTAGAAAGTTTCTTCATGGCTGGTCATGGCTTTGCAAAGAACCATGGGACCCTCAACTGTGAAACAGAAAACTGGCCTCACTCAGAGGTTTTTCATCTGGAGTGAGCCTCATGGTCTCTGGAGGCCCCTTAAATTGTACACAAAATATTGTGTGTGCATGGACAAGTGCATTTTTTCGGGAGCGAGGTCTCAGCGAGCTTCTAAAGTGGTCACTAACCCTTGAGAGTTAAGGATCTCTGACTTAAGCTTTAAGTTCTGTTCCTTGTTCTGGACCCCCTTTCCACCTACGTTTCAAGCACCTTGAGCTTTAGCCTCCACCCTTCTCTTGACCAAATACCCCCCGCAGACTGAGCCCCGCCTGCCACCTGCTCACTTCTGTCTCCAGGGGAGGGGCAGAGCCTACTCACTTGTGAAGAGGGACAGAGAAGGGGAGTCAATAATGGTGAACTTGGCTCCAGGGTCATTCCGTCGCCACTGAAAGAGGAGAGAGGGTGGGTGTGGGTTGGAGAGAGCTGGATTTATTTATTTATTTATTTAGATTTTATTCATTTATTTGACAGAGAGAGATCACAAGTAGGTAGAGAGGCAGGCGAGTGGGGTGGGGGTGGGGGTAGCAGGCTCTCCGCCGAGCAGAGAGCCCGATGTGGGGCTCAATCCCAGGACCCTGAGATCATGACCTGAGCCGAAGGCAGAGGCTTAACCCACTGAGCCATCCAGGTGCCCCGGAGAGAGCTGGATTTAGAAAAGGGTTCAAGGGACAAGGGGTGAGGAGTGGTTCTGAGCTGAGCTGGGGGGCAGGAAAGATGGAGCTCTCACCGCAACTTCCACATGATCCGTGCCCTCGTCGTTCTGTTTGTGCAGAACCTCAAAATAGTACCTCTGGGAGGCCGCCAGGCTGGCAAGAGAGAGCAGACACAGAAGGCTATCTTCTCGGGTCCTGCGGTCACCCCAGTAACCCACTCTTCTGCCAGGCCACACCAGCTCCCACCTTGATCCTGCCACCCCCAGACGTCCTTGACCTTTTCTCTCTGCTCCCAGCATTCCAGGAGCTTTGGTTTTAATGCTGGCCTGGAGTCCCCACACTACTTCTTACTCACAGCGTGACCTTAGTTTTCTCTTCTGTGAGGTGGTGGTAATAACAGTATACACTTCACAGAGAAATCAGGACAATCAAAGGATATACAGATCTTCCTCAACTTACGATGGGCCTATGTTCTGATACTCATTGTAAACTGAGGATATTGTTAGTCGAAATGCATTTAATACACCGAACCTCCCAAATATGATTGCTTAGCCTGGCCCACCTTGAACATGCTCAGGACACTTGCATTAGCCTGCAGCTGGGCAAGACCATCTGACGCAAATCCTAATTGTAACGAAGTGCTGAATACCCTATGTCAGTTACTGAATGAAAATGGAAATGCATGGTGGTATGCATACAAAACGGTTATAAGTATATCGGTTGTGGACCCCGTGCTCAATCAATCACATAGCTGACTGGGAAGTGAGGCTCACGGCCACTGCCCGGCATCACAAGAGACTATTGTATCCCTTACCGCTGGCCTGAAAAAAAGCTCCAAATTCAAAATCTGAAGTACAGTTTCCACTGAATGCATATCACTTCTGCACCACTGTCAAGTCGAAACACCGTAAGTTGAACTATACAAGTCTGGCCATCCGTAATAATAATGCTTACAGAGTTGTTACTATGTGCCAGGCACTGTTCTAAGTGCTTTACACATACCAACTCACTTAATTCTTATTCATAGATGAGAACACTTGAGGCCCAGAAATCTTGAGCAATTTGCCCCCAAATCACTGAAGTAGTAGATGGTGGAGCTGGGATTTGGACGTCTGTGTCCACACGTCAGCTGCCAGGCGGAGTTAGTTACCTGTAAAGTGCTCACCACAGAGACTGGCTCACAGCAAGCGCTCTTCACGAACTACACTGTCTTACCGCTACTGACATCCCTGCTACCACCATCAAGCCGACGCATGTTCTTGCCTGTGTGTGCCGGCCACCAGGTGGCACTCTGAAGTTAGGCTAAGTTCCTCTTCCAGCCTGTTCAAGCAATTCCAGCCACTAAAGGCTGGGAACGGCCTGGTCTCCCTCCAGTGTCCCAAGGGATCACAGTGGTGAGGAACTTTCCGCAGCACAGGCAGAGAGCCAGTGTACAGGCTGTACCCCTGTGGACATCTCCAGGGATGGAGCAAATGGGAAGGGCAAGGACTAGGAGAATAGACCTATTTTGTTTTCTAGTCCTGAGTGTCACTAAATAGCTGTGTGACCTTCACCCAGTCACACCCTCTCAGTTTTCCCATCTGTAAGATGGGGAAGGATGGGCCAGACGGTTTCTAAGTCAAAGACTTCATTTATCAGAACACACGGGTGTCCAGGCACACTGCACCTCTGGGATAAGGAAAGCTGGAGAGCAGGGAGGGTACGACTGGCTTCCCTGACTCTGATTTGGCCTCAGCACTTGAGGTATGTTGGGTTTTTTCTGTCACTCAAAAGAACATCATGAGACTCCAAACTCACCTCACTGGCTTAGAAATTTGGCTCCGAAATTTCCCAAACTCTCCAGGGGCGGTCCACTCTTTTCCAGTCTAGAGATGCGGGGGAGCGAGAAGAGTCGGAAGGAGGAAGATGGACAATATGAAGGAAGGGAGGTGGGGAGTGCAGAGACAGGAAGGGGAGGAGACATGTGGGAGCAAAGAAGAGCAAGATGGGAGAGAAAACAGGAGAGGTGAGGGGAGTGACAGGTGACCGGGGCAAGAAGCACCTGTGCCTTTCCTACTCAGGCCCCATGGCATGCATACTTGGCACCATGCTAAGGACACTGGAACCCAAAAAGGGGATGTGGCCCGGTTCCCGCCCAGAGATGAATCTTCCTGAGGTCTTTCTGTGGCCTCAGACTAACTCCTCACTCCTCCCCAGTTTACACTCTTTCTATCCTTTTGTAAAACGGGGCATGAGAGAGAGGATGCTTCTCTTTTACACCTTTCCCTGGCTGTCATGACAGAGTCACTAAGGGTAATGAGGGTTTCCTGATGCAGGCAGGTGCCTCTTCCATGTCCTGGCTCCCGGGCTGGGCAGACCCTACCTTGCCCACACTGGCCAGCAGCTGAAGGCCTGACACCTGGTCGTCCCGGCTGAGCCAGAACTCAGCGTTGTCATCTGAAGCAATGGCAAACTGGATCTTCCCTGGGCAGTGGGGGAGAGAGTTTGCAGATGAGAGCAAGAAGGGCATTAGCATGCAGGGCTGAAGGCCTGTTTTATGTCTTAGCAATTACATTCTCTTCAGGGGCCTTGGTGCTGTGGCTTCCCTCTCTGTAAAGTGGGGGGGGGGGGGGTCCTCAACCTAGGAGACACCGCGAAGATGGGGAAGACTCACAGGGAGAGACAAGCTAGTGCCAGACTCTGTAAATCAGGGTGTGAAGCGGGAGCTGGGGGGGAGGCACCGGATGACACCTCACCATGACAAAATTTCCCCTCTAACAGGGTCCAGGGAGCCTAGTGTGGACTTACTTCTCAGCTACAGGCTTATGTTCTCTGGGTATCGTAAAGAACCTGGAGCAGGAAGCAGGAGGATGGGACTTTGGGGCTGGCCTCACCATCAGTGAAGGGGTGCAGGTAGCCAAAGATGCGGAGGCCATAGTTGGTCCATTTGGGGGACACAGCCAGCTTCCTCACAGTGGTGCGAATCTATGCCAAGAAAGGGGAGGGAAACCATTACCCAGAAGAGGGAAGAGGAAACTGAAGAAAATGGTTCACTCAGGGCGGGTGAGAAGACCGGGGAGGGGGAGGGAGACAGAAGGGACTGGGGCATGACTTGGTGAGTGGAGTGTAGGCAAGATTTCCACTCCCACTTGCTTCTTTGTCCATGTGACCTTGTACAGTGTACAACCAGCCCGACTGTATGTGGTGGTTCTGGCTAACCTGTATCATGAGCCACAAGGAGAGCCTAAAGCTGAAATGATGCAGAAGATGGCAGAGAACTCAAAGGAATCCTTGGGAAGGGAGCAAGAGTAATAATCATAGGCAGGAGAAGAGAGGACCTAAGATATAAAAGAAAGAAAATGAACTAGGAAAGAAGTCAGGCCAGATGAAGAATAGAGTAGACTGAGGGAGATGAGAGACAGGAGTGGGGCGAGAGACGGAAAAGAGGCGCGCCCAGCAAACACTCACATGGGGGTACAGTGGGAAGTGGAGGTTCCTCCTGAGCTGCTGAATGGAACTCCCACACCAGTCCTCAAACACATGCAGGTTGGCACGGCCCCGGAACTGTGCGGGGCAGAGAAGCAAGCAGGTGAGTGTGCGCGCGCCAAACCGGGCCAGCCCCATGGTGCCCCGCAGCTGGAGGAGGCTGGGTGGAGAGGCGACGCCCAGCTCCCTGCAGCCCCAGCCCCGGCGTTCTTTCACCACTGAAGGTCCACTTCAGTCCCATCCCAGCCGCACACCCACAGCTTTTCCAGCCTCATCGCCCTGCCCTGAGGCCTGGGTGTTTTTCTGGCCATACTTTATGTGTGCGCGCATGCGCCCGCGCGCAGGCACGCACGCACACACGCACGCACGCTGTCCTGGCTCTTTTTCTGCGGGAAGGGGGCTGGTGTAGATTCTCCAGGCAAGGGGGAGTAATAGCCATAAGAGAAAGGCAAAGATGAGAGAAAGAACTGGAAGGAGGGCCCGGCTGGGGTTTCAGCTAGACTTGCTCTCCTCCCCTCCCCTTCTGCCTAATAGTAAGCTCCACAGCTGTCTGCTGGTGAAACCTTATCTACCCAGTAGTCTTCACGCTTCTGGCTTCCCTTGTGGGGAAGCAGCTGGGAAAGCGCTGCAGGAGGTCTTTGGGGGGCCCATCCGGCAGGACCGCCTCCGACTGCTCCCTTAGGAGCTGGAAGCCTCTCTCGCTCTCGCTCTGCTCCTGCCTCTCCTGGCATTAACTACTCAGGTGCCTGGGACTTGGGCAGCCCTGGGAAGGTAGTAGCAAAGGATGTATGCACTCTCGTCCCTGGCTGTGGCGTCCATGGGGCAGAGACCCAGCTTAGAGGCCAGCAGCAGAGGGCCCCCTTCAGAAGACAGGGCCTTACAGCCAGCGCTGTGAGTGGGTGGGAGTGCTGGGAATTTGAGAGGGGAGGGGAAGCCTGGGGATCCTGTCCCAATTTATCCTGACAAAGAGTTTCAGATTACCCCATCTCAGCAATTTTCTCCTTCCCCTCCCCCAGAGCTTAATCTCCAGGTTGTGGGAGGTGGGGCCTCAATTACTCTACACAAACAGGCCCTGCCCTTCCCTCCCCACTGTGGGCCATCAGATATCAAAATCTGAGCTGCCCAGAGGAAAACAGAGGAGGAAGGGACACCCAGACTGGAAGCCCAGATAAAAGGAAATGGCATAAGGTCTTTAGCAAGAGATCTGGAGGGACGGATGATGGGGGGAGAAGTCCTGCACACCAAGGCCAAAGATCTGAGGTGCGGCCTCAGAGGAAACACGGCCCCACAGCTGGATCCAGAAAGGACACAGGAGCCTGTCACTCCCCGTCCCTTCAGCAGCCTGGCACTTCCTGGGCACACTGGCCTGGTCAAAGCTGAGCATGTGGGGCCTTGGGAAGCAGCCATCACACCGGGGGGAATATAAGTTGGGGGCAGGGATGGGTGGGAGAGAGAATGTGGGCTGGGTAGGTCGGGGGCGGGCTGAGGCTTCTTGGAAGGAAAGAATGGGGGCATTGTGCTACTTCTGGGGAAATTCTTTAAGTCCAGTTTACAAGACTCAGTTGTCTCCTACGAATGTCCTCCTCTCAGCCCCTCCCTGGGAGACTTTCAGGGCAGTGTGCTCAGATCCACAGCAAACTGGGGAGGGAGGGCATGCCACCAGAGAAATCTGTTGTGTTCAGCCAGAAGGCCAGAGGACACAGGGGGTTTGGGCAGGGGAAGGAGGAAGGAGCTGGGCTGGCTGCCTCCCACCTCCCACTCAGGGCTTTGCTTGCTATAGCAAGGGTAGCCTGGGATGCTCCAGGGAAGGGAAGGCAGGGAATGTGGGGGTGTAGGAAGAGGACTAGCCCTCTCCTCGGAGACCTAGGCCCTCACTCGGCATCGTGGCAGCCCTCAGACCATGCTTCACCCACTCTCGGGCTGTAGGTGGGGGGGTCTCTGCAGGACCAGTGGCCACAGTCTTCCTCCCCAGGCCCAGATTGGCAACCCCCATCAAGATTTGCATCTCTCCAAGGTTTGGAGATTTTGTATGTGGCAGGGATGAGGGACTCTTAGCTCACTAGCACCACCCTTTGCTCACTCCCTTCATGCTCCAGCTGGGGCTAAGACCCAGGGAAGGACACTGGTTGCTCCCATCACCAGGGTATGTCCACAGTCAGTGATGGATTTGGAACTTTCAGCTGTAAGTAGTGGAGAAAATATTTGTTGGAACCCTCTCATTTTAGAGGTGAGATTATTGAGGACCAGACAGGTAAAGTGACTCCCCCCCCAAACACACAGCAATTAGCCCTAGGGAAGTGGGGAGGGTGTATGGGAATAGGGATGCAGGAAGATAACGTCAGCCTGGTGGGTCCTCAGATGGGAATGTCCACTGTATTCCATTCCCACCACACTGGCTCTGCCAGGCCTCACTGGGCTTGCCAGACCTGCAGCAGAGCCTCTCACTGGAAGGAACCTTCTCCGCCTCCACTGATTCTTCACACTGCCTGCAAGACTGTCTTTCTAAAGCATAGATCTGATCATGTCACTCTGCAGCTTCAAACCTCAGACGACTCCCAGGAGGCTTCAGGACAAAACCTTACCCTGGCAAGTGAAGTCTTTTCGGCTGACCTATCTTCCCAGCCTCACCTCCTGCCACTCCCTGTCACACACCTACGTGCCACCCACACCCATCTCCTTGCCTTTGTCACGCTCCGCCTCTCCAAGTCTTTACTTCCCAGTGGGAGGGCTTTTTCCTTTCTCCCCCACCTGCCAAATCCTGCCTCATCCTTCTCTGACTTCCTCACCAGAGTTAACAGCTTCCCTCCTCTGTGTTCCCAGAACATCTTAATTATTTGAACAAACACATGCTTGCGGAAGCTAAGCTTGGAACCGTATGTTCCTTCATTTATTTGATAAGCGCCAAATGTCTGCTTTGGACCAGTTAAAGATGAAAAGAGATGTGGTCCTCCAAGGCGAGAGATGGGTTAACAAATGGTATCCCCTGTGCCAGGGGTTACTGCCGGGAAGTCGGGGGGCACCTGGCATGAAGGCAGGAGCAAGTCACCTCTGCCCACCAGGAGAGGCAGGAGCTGATCACAGAAAGGATCAAGAATGGATAAATAAAATGTGGTACAGCCATACAATGGAATAGTACTCAGCCAGAAAAAGAAATGAATTGCTGGTACAGGCAACCGCATGGACGAGCATGGAAAACGTCATGCTAAGTGAAAGAAACCAGACACAAATGGTCACATTGTTCATTTATATGAAATGTCCCGAACAGGCAACCCAGAGAGACAGAAAGCAGGCTACTGTGTGCCCTGGCTGGCTCAGTCGGTAGGGCATGTGATTCCTGACCTCAGGGTCCTGAGTTTAAGCCCCATGTTTGGCCTGGAGCCTACTTAAAAATAATAATAAAAAGGGCAAAAAAAAAAAAAAAAAAAGAAGCATACCTTAAAAAGAAAAAAGGAAGTAGATTATTGTTTGCGTAGGGCTTGTGGGTTGGGGTGGTGAGGGCTGATGGCTAATGGGTATGGAGTTTCTTTCTGTGGTAATGAAAGTGCTCTAAATTAACGGTCATGGATGCATAATTCTATGAATCCAGTAAAAGCTACTGAATTACACACCTTCAATGGATGACTTATATGGTATTTAATTTACATGTCAATAAAACTGTTACCAAAAAAAAAGTAAGCCTGAGAAGATGATTCTGGGTCTCAGCCCTTTCCTCAAGAAACCCCAGCTTGCCAAAGCCAGCGTGGCATGACCCAGGGAAATGATGACTTGCTTCGATCTTATTTTGGAGTCACCAAATTTCTTTCTTATAACTATTTTGGTTTTTCCAGATGGAACACCCTGGGCATCAGACAGTGTTTTGGTCAATGGACGTAAATAATAAATTGGCACTGAGGTCTGTAGTCATCAGCGGGGTTTGTGAACTAGCGTCAGGATTCGGGGTGCCATGAATTAAGTTTCTGAGGGCAGTTACCCCATGAAGCCCAGCCCCACAGCCATCCACTCTGGCAATCTCTCTGACACAGCAAAGAGAATGTCGATGGCTGCTTAGCTTTCCAGGGTGACTTCTGGCCTCAGAGACCCTGCACTGCCGGCTAAAGACTGGGTCAGGGAGACAAAGAAGAGACAGCTGTCAGCTTTCTTATCCTCTGTCCTTGCTCACCTTCAGAGCACGGCTGTGTCCTAGTGAGGCCACCTGGAGTAAGTGAACGATTTAACCCCTCTCTGAGCCATTACCCAAAAAAGGGGGATAACAGTACCACCTGACGGTCCTTGACAGCTAGATGTTCAATAAATGACATTTATCACTAACCTGCTGAAACGGTCTGTCAAAAGGGCAGGAGTCAGGTAAGGAGATGGGAAGGAAAGGCTCCAGCGGTGGGGGCAGGGACCACCATGCAGCTCTGTGGGGCAGACGTTATTTAGCCTTTCCAAGGGGCCTTGTTTCCTTTCTTGGGGAAATAAGATGATTGGATCAGTGATTCCCTGAAGATCCATGAAGTTTGTAATGAGGACTTTGTAAGGTACTTTTTTTTTTTTGGTAAAAGCTACTTTTTTAAGTAACTTTTTTTAGAAGAATGTATGCTTTTTTTTAAAAAAGATTTTATTTATTTATTTGACGGAGAGCAGAGCGAGAGCAGGAACACAAGCAGGGGAAGTGGGAGAGGGAGAAGCAGGCTTCCCGCGGGGCAGGGAGCCTGATTCCAGGCTCAGTCCCAGGACCCTGGAATCACGACCTGAGCTGAAGGCAGATGATTAATGACAGAACCACCCACATACCCCCAAAGCTACTTTTTTAAAAAGGATTTTATTTACTTGAGAGAAAGCACAAGAGAGCATGAGCTGGGGGAGGGGCAGAGGGAACAGGAGAAGCAGGCTTTGCACTGAACAGGACTCTGGGATCATGATCTGAGCCCTGAGTGGAAAGCAGATGCTTAACCAACTGAGCCACCCTGGTACCCTGGTAAAGCTACTTTTAATATTAAAAAAAAAAGTCAACAGAAATCAGTCATTTATCACCAAAAGGCCACACACACTTATGTAAAAATCAACTACTTTAAAAAGTTCATCCTAAAAAAGAAAGTTAATCCTATTTTAATCACTGTTTACTATTTGTTGACTGTTTTAATGTCATATATATCTCTCTCCTTGACTGGCCAAAAAAAAGTGGGAAAAATAATGATTAATAAATGCAGAATGTTATGCAGTCATAATCTTTTGAAATAATTGGGCTATTAAGAAAAATGATCTGGGGCGCCTGGGTGGCTCAGTCGGTTGAGCATTGGACTCTTGATTTTGGCTCAGGTCATGGTCTTGGGGTTGTGGGTTCAGGTCCTATGTCTTGCTCAGCACGGAATCTGCTTGGGATTCTCTTCCTCTGCCCCTTCCCCCCTGCCCTCGCTGTCTCTCTAAAATAAATAAAATCTTAAAAAAAAAAAACCCAGAAAGGAAAATGATCCCAACCATCCTCAAAGAATTCAAGGCTGGGGCACCTGGGTGGCTCAGTGGGTTAAAGCCTCTGCCTTCGGCTCAGGTCATGATCTCAGGATCCTGGGATCGAGCCCCGCATCAGGCTTTCTGCTCAGCGGGGAGCCTGTTTCCTCCTCCCTCCCTCTCTCTCTCTCTCTCTCTCTCTCTCTGCCTACTCGTGATCTCTGTCTGTCAAATAAATAAATAAAATCTTAAAAAAAAAAAAAGAATTCAAGGCTAGATCATCATTGGACCAATGGTCTTTAAGGTAACCGCTTTCAAAACACTCCAGGTGGGGTGGGGCATAATCACCTGATGACATCACCTAGTACAGGTGTGCCAGTGTTGTACTCTGTCCTCTCTCAGGGCTTTAAACAGGGGCAATTTCACAGCATGGATAACCCGACATCATATTTGGCACGATACTGCTTCCTCTTCTCCGGCCCCACAGCAAACGGGTGGATTAGAAATAAAATCACATAGGCTGAAGAGCTCAACCTGTGATAGGTAAGGATAAAGACTGGGCTGGCCAATGCCACCCAGCCAAGAAGAGGAATACATGTCTACAGGTTTTGGGACTAAAAGGCACTGATTTATGGGCAGGATGTAAAATATGAAGCCCATAAACTTCTCACCCCCAAAGCACCATGCTACTTACGGAGTCTCGGCATAAGCATTTACTCAAGGTAATCTGACGATGTCAATTAACCGCTCTACCCCTCAGTTTATTTACTGAAAGAAAAAGAATCTTTCAGATCCTATATAAGTGAAAGGTATCATAGCAACTCTTATTCACACGTTAAACCACTTCCTATAAAAGTTTTCTAAAGCAGCATTTCCTAGAGTATGTTCCTTAAAACACTAGTTTCATAGAATATTAAGAGATAGTTCACAGGATAAAAAAGGCAGAAGACCTATAGCTTTGGCACCTGGGGAGCTAAACCAAGTTAAACAGCTTACTGCAGAACTTCTCAGAACCTTTCCTATGTGAATGTGTATTTCTAAGAACTGAATGTAATATAAAGGTGTTTAAGCCTTCTTTGACAACGGACTCCTTTCTTCCTGGAATGCCTTATGAGGCTTGCTAGTCCAAGAAGAACAGTTTGGGAAGCCTATCTTTAAGAATGATGTGGGTGTAAAAGTCATGTAGCTTTCCTGAGTCCTGTTTTTTCTCACTTATAAAATGAGAACAATGACAATTACCTTACAGGGTCATAAAACTGATAAGGGATGAGATGAAAAAACCAGCACACAACAGGCTCGGAGCAAATGCTCTCCTCTAAAGGAAGAAAACTGAATGAGCCTGAAGCTCTTTTTATTTTTTCAAATTAGGTGAAACAAATTTTCAGGGGGCATGGGTGGGGGAGTAGAGAGAGAGATCGAGAGAGCGAGTGCCTGCAAGTGGTGGGGGATGCGGAGGAGAAGACGGGCAGAGGGAGAGAGAGAATCTTAAGCAGGCTCCAACCCCAGTGCAGAGCCCAGCCTTGGGGCTCAATCTCATGACCCAGAGATGGTGACCTGAGATCATGACATGAGTCGAAATCAGGAGTCAGACACTGAACTGAGTAGCCATCTAGGTGCCCCGGGTGAGAATTTTTAATAATAACCACCAGATGAAAATTGTCTATGGTCTCTGGAATTACCTGTGAAAACTGTATTTTGACTGTCTCCAAGAACAGGAAGAGTGGAGAACCCCTTACCTCTGAGAGCCAGGGGACAGGCTTATTCCACTTCAGGTAGCTGCTGTTACCACTCCCACCTCGCTCCAAGTCTTGGTCCTGGTGGAAGAGTGAAGAATGAACTTGGTGGGAACATTAGGATTGGGGGCCCCTTGAAAGTGCCTGTGGGGAAGTAGAGGGCTGGGAGATACAGTCCCTGCCTCCGGGAAACTTATCACTATAAGGGACACTCCCATTTATTATTCACCCTGTATCCCTCAGAAAGACACCCCTTTACAGTTTCATCAATGCATACTCTCCTAGGGTTCTTTTACTTTCCTGAATTTTCTGTCTTCCCATATGGAAAAATTTTTTTTTTTTTTTTTTTTTTTTTTTTTTTGGAAAACTAATTTCTATTTCGATCAGTCTTCTGAGAATAGGAACTTGCCTCAGTCTTCCTCTAGGACTCTGCCCAGGTCTGTCACTCATTTGTCTAACAAGTGGAAGCCCCCTGGGGACCTGTCAGCCCTTCCCTACCCACCGTGTAGATTCATGGGTTCAGTCTGGTTCTGGCCCAGCCTTGGAGATCCATGTCGGTTCTAGGCTCAGAGGCTCAATCTTAGGGTTCCAGACTGAATTAGACCCCAATTTCCCTAATTCCCACCCAGAGATCCTCCTGCCTCCATAGGACCACTGCCTCCTGCCTCCACAGGACTGACCACTGAAACACTATAGAAAAAATGCTCCATCACAAATCTGTCCTCCAGCCATTTGCAACTATATATGATGTCTACCTCCTCATCTCTACCTCTTAGCAGTGAGCATCTGGGATCATCACTAAGGCACCAGCCTAGGCCTCAGGCCAGCAAGAGGCAGGATGTGTGGTTCTACCTTAAGCCCTCTGCTACTATTGGAGATGAAGGCCACATGCCTGGAGCAATTCAATTCTGGGCCTCTTGAGCTTCATGAGGAAGGCTTTGAGGAGGACAGGATGGACATCTCTACCCCTCCAGCAAATGAGATCCTGTGATGTCTGAGTACCATTCCAGGAATTCTCTCCTTGGCCTCTCTTATCACCGAAAAGTAGAGGAATTCCCTTAAGGTTATAAGGTCATGGACAGCTGAGGACCCATGCTAATACACTAGAAGGGAAAATGGGCTGGCCCCACCACATACCTGGGGGCCCAGCCTCGGCGGATGATAAAACTGGAGATTTGGATCCACAGCTGGAATGTTCCTGTTGGCCAGAGCCTTGGCCAGTTCTCTCCAGCTGCCATATCCTACGGAAGGGAACGAACAGAGAAATAAGGTCAACAGAACATGAAGACCTCATAGGTCTGCAAGGTTTGGGGGGCGGGGAATAAAAGAGGTAAGCTCCTTCCCTTCTACCACTCCTCACACCTCTTCCTACGGTGGGCATGAAGTTGGGGGAGGGTCGAGAGAGAGTTACAACTTGGCCAAGGTCAGTAGCCCAGAGGGAAAGGAAATGAGCTCCTAGCCCATTAAAATTTGCTGTCTTCCATAATCAGAGAAGGAGCCAGGCCAGGTGAAAATGGGAGCACTATCCATTTGTCCATGGAGGGTGCCCAGCACTACAGGCTGACCCTTCCAGCCTTTTGAGGCCAATTTCTCCTGAAAGCCGCTGTGGGGAAATGGGCATTGAAGACAATGGAACTAAGCTTGCTCCCTTTCCAGCTCAGTCCCCTTCCTCCGAGCCCAGGAAGACAGCAGGATTGTCTTGCTGGTAGGGAAAGGGACATTGTTGGGGTGCTGGGAAAGAGTCATGAAGCAAAGCACTGTGTGGGTCAGAGCCCCCCACGCATCAAGGGGGCCACTTGGCCATGACTGTCAGACTTTGAACATGTGAAACCAAACCACTGCTGGCCAATGAACCCATATCACAGAGTTATCAGGAACTAGGAATGGCTTTCAAGATCGTCTGGTCCTCATTTCAGATGAGGAAAATGGGACCCTAGCTGGCCAAATGATATCTTTTGGCTCGTGTAACAAACAGTGACAAGGCTGAGACTGGCACCCAAGTGTCCAGATCCTCCACTGGGCTACTACTCTGTCTCCAACAGCTCCATCAAAATGCTCCCAGTGTGGTGGGCGCCGCACAGAAGAGGTTAGACTCAAGCTCGCGGACCCTTGGGAGCCAAGAGCTGGCCCAGAACAGAAGTGTTGAGAACCCCAATGTGAGTCCAGTCGAGACACAGCCAACCAGCCACAGAAGAAAAGAGCACAGTGTATGAATGTGAGCCCGCAAGCACGTGTGAGTGTTTATGTAATTGACTCCAGGAGGGGGACTGCAGTGGGGAGGTCGGGGATGCCTTTCTTCTGGTTCTGTTTGGTGGGGCTCTTTAATGCTTACTTACCATCTCACAGGAATTATCTCCTCTGAGCCTTATAAGGCTCTTATGAGAGGGGTGCCTGGGTGGCTAAGTCGGTTAAGTGTCCGACTCTTGATTTCGGCTCAGGTCATGATCTCAGGGTCATGAGATCCAGCCCTGGATGGGGGTCCACGCTCAGCACACAGTCTGCTTGAGTCTGCTTCCCTCTCTCCCTCTCCTTCTGCTCCTCCCCTGCGTGTGCTTGCATGCGTTTGTGCCCCCCGCCCCATAAAATAGATAGCTAGATAAATAGATAAATAGATAAATGAATGAATGAACGAATCTTATGAGATAACCCAGGTCTGATTACCCCCATTTTGCAGATGGGGAAAGAGCAGACAGACTTTAAAGTCACAGAGGGAGTTGTTTCGAAGCCAGGATCAGAACAGAGAGCCTCCCTGTCTTTTAAGCCAGCGTTTTCTCATTCCGCCTACATTTTTTCCTGTGGGCACTTTTTGGCACAAACTTTCAAGAGTCCCAGGGGCAGAGGCCTCAGCTGGGGATCTGTGCCTCTCTGGGTTTCTGCACAGACCTTAAACCTCTGCTCATGTTATGTTTATGGGACTTTTGCGGGTTTATCCCTCTGCCATCAAGGTCTCTCCTGTTTCCATGGCTGGCCAGCCAGCAGGCACGGACAGGTCAGACTAGCTCAGGGCGGGGGGATGTCCCAGGGAAGCAGGATTCTGGAGCCAGTGAAGTGAGGTGAGGATATGGAAGGGAGGAAGAGAAAGAATGCTCCCAGACCTACACCCTGCATTTCTGGATGAACTCAGGAGAGAGCAGTTTGTTCATCTGTTAATCCCAACTCAGACACATCTTATTTAAGAGCCCCCACCCTTCCCAAGTCCGAGAAGTGCTGGCTAGTGTTGGGGAGCTCAGGTGCTGGGTGATGAATGAGTCACACGGTGAGGAGAGGTGGGCAGGCTCTGCCTTGCTTCTGCCTCTGAATGATCAGGTTATTTCTTCCTTGACTTTGCTCTTACAACCAAAAGCCATCTACTTCTAGACAAAGTTGTGCGGAAATAATAAAACACTACTTCCCCTTTCGGTGGGAGTTACAGTATGTCTCAGATGCACATTCTATCTCATAGACTAGTTTTCAGCTCCAGAAAAATCCTTTGACTCTTGGAAATCACACCAAAGGTGAGTCAACCCAAGGTCAATGAAATGTCACTGGCATTTGCTGGGAATTGATGAAGACTCTCCTTTTTTTTTTTCTTTTTTTAAATTTTATTTATTTGAGAGAGAGATCCCAAGTAGGCAGAGGAGAGGGGAAGGAGGAAGCAGGCTCCCCTGCTGAGCAGAGAGCCCGATGTGGGGCTCAGTCCCGGGACCCCGGGATCATGACCTGAGCTGAAAACAGAGGCTTAATCCACTGAGCCACCCAGGCGCCCCCCCCCCTTTTTTTAAATTTTATTTATATGATGAAGACTCTCCTTGACCAAATTGTAGACAGGCTCTTCTGAGCCCTCCTTCTGAGTAAGCCTTGTTCTTGGGCCCTGTGTTTGGCTGGCCCAGCCCCGTGCTGAGGAAGAATCCTATTAGGTCTTTCTAGGACGAATCCCTGCCACCTCTGATACCTGATCAATTCCTCCTCTTCCCACCCTTGATATGTAAGTCCTCTGCCAACTTCTGGCAAGAATCCCGTTAAGCCAGTTCAGCAAGAATCCCCCCCACCCCAATGTCTCCTCTTGGTAATTTTCCATCTCCTGGCCCCCTCACTCTGCTTGCTAGCTATAAATCCCCAGCTATCTTTGCTGTATTCAGAACTGAGTTCAGTTCTCTCCTGAGCTCTCTTTCCCATATCATGATAGTACTGAATAAAACCCGTCTGTATCACCTTTAACTAGTGTCTGCCTCTACTTCTCTATAAAAGAAGGTAAGAGGTGGTTCTCTCCATGAACAAGCACAAATCCACTCGTGGGGGTTCGGGGGGGTGGATATCTGTGAGGTTAAAGCCAACCAGGCGCTGCACCTGGCACAGGTGTTGAGATGGCTTTGAGACACTTAAGAGACTGGGGTAGTCAACAGCCAAGCCTTAGTTAAGTTCAGGAGTAGGAAATTCCCTGTGCAGACTTCAGAGTATAGGAGAAAGATAAGCAAGGCTTTAGAGTCAGATCTAATTGTCTATCTATCACTTATAAATGGTGACTGCTTGAGGAAGTACTCTGACATACTGTAAGCACTCCTTCCTCAATGAGTTTGGGGTTCCAGACCTCGGAGTCAGATATGAGCTTAGGCCCCTTTATAATTTTGTAAACTGCAAATGGCCAGTAGTTGTCTTACTCTCTTCTTCCTTTGCTTACTGACCAGAGGAGAAAGCAGACTGTGGGCCAGCAGGGACTCAGGGGTAAAACAGCAATGGGTAACACACTCTTCTTGTCTGTTTCCCGGGTATTACTTTCCAGTCCTCCCCTCTGCCCATCCATCCCTGCTGTGAACATTCACTGAATGCGTATCAGGCATCAGGCAGCGTGCTGGGCATCTGGTAATTCCTCTTCCCATTTCTCTGGCTCTGTATTAACCCTGTGAGCAGATCCCCAGGCATTGCTCAGCCACCCCCCCCCCGGGGGGGGGGCAACTTGGCGCTAAAGACTGTGCTGATTTAACTATTGACACTTGTCACTTGCCCTCTGATAAGTGAACTGCTTCCTGCTCCTGGCCAGACCTCTCCTCCCAGAGTGCCAGCTGCCAGGGCCTGTTTCTCCTGCAACAGGTGTCACATTTGTGCCAGGAGACAGACACCCCGATCTCAGGTGACAGATAAAGTGCCACCATGGGCCTCACATTCTGCCCTCACAAAGCTGGGCTATCAAATTCACCATCAGCTGGAATTTCGCCAACATCTCTCTTCTGTGCAAGGTGAACTCTTCAAAGGCCTGAAGATGATCATGTCGGCTCTTTGTGGAAAATATGGGCTACATATAACCCTTGGTGCTTTTTTCAAAGACTCTCACGTTCACCATTTCACTGGATCCTCACAACCTCCCCATGGACTGTTGTCATCTCCGTTTTAGAAATGAAAAGACAGAAACGGACAGGTGAAGTCATCAGCCCAGGGTGACACAGTGAATAAGATAATCCACGTAAAGGACTTAGTACCTGGGACATAATCAGCAACCAGCCGGTAGCCGCTGATGGTTTTATTATTCATCACAATGGGACAGATCCGAAACTTACATCCATTTCTCCTGACCTCTGGCCTGATTCCCTTGGCAGGGTGTCATGTGGCCAGCAGGGACATTTACAGCGGGAGGAAAGGAAGTCCCTCAGGGCTCGGGCAGCTTTAGGAGAGATTTTAAAAGTACAGCTGACTCACTTTGTTCATGGATTGGATATAAGGAGAGGAATCAAGAACAATTTGAAGATTCTGACCTGGGCAGCTGGAAGGCCAGAGTTGCTAAGATGGGGAGCCTGGGGAGCAGGCGGGGGCCATGGAAATAGTATTTCTGAAGCCTGTCTCCAGGCTGGAGCAGGGCTTGCTCCACCAGAAAGGGCTGGCACCTTCCCTGAATCAAACACTCTTTGCAAGACAGGAAGAAGACTGACACTGACCCCCGCTCCGGGGCAGTGGGATGTTGGGGCTGAAGGAGGAGCCTAGGAGGGCTGGTCCCACGGGCTCCATCAGATGTGAGGGACCCAAAGATCCAGGGTGAATGCAGATCTGCTTAGAAGCCCAGCGTCTGTCCAGAGAAGAGGTGATGAACCCAGAGGACAAGAGGTTGCCAAGGGAATGCGAGGTCGTGTCACCCAGGGCACGCTTCCACAAATGCCAGCAACCAGCCCTGAGTCCTAGGACAAAAAAGCAAGACTGTGGCTCTGTGGCTCTGACCTTGGAGTGCCCTTTAGGTCCAGTCACATGTCCTCAGCACAACAAAGCCCCTATGTCTAGAAGCCAGCAGGGCCTGGAGACCCCTCCCCACCCCCCATTCCACCTCCAGCCAGAAACCTGCGGTGACACAGCCAATCAGGGATGAAACCGGGGACTGTCACCTGGGAGGAAGTCCCTGAGGCAAACAGAAAGCTCCAGTGGAAGAGACAGAAGGCTGTGCGGCTTAATCTTTCCTTCCCAGCTCGTGACACCATGATGCAAGAGAACTTATTATTCACGAAAGCTTAGCAGTTAATACTGATGTGTGAGGCATATATATATTCATATTAGATGCAATATAAAGTATTTCAGGAAAACAAGACTTGGGGTTTAAAAGTTTTGCTGAAAGCCAGGGGTCATAAGTGAAAGAGGCCAGTATTTGAACCGAGGACAAAAGCCCACGTCCTTAACTCCACTCGTCTCTACTGAATACACTTGAGAATTTCCACCACCTCTACATCACCATCATTATCACCTGGTGTCAGGCACTCATTTAGTCACCAAAGTGTCCCGTCCCTCATGACCTCCCCCTCACCACCCACACCTGCAAACCACCACCCCACCTCCCCCCCCCCCGACTATTTCCTTACTCTTTCTAACTTGGCCACAAACACCTCTCCATATAAGCCAAAGGAAAGCAAGAGGGAGCATAGAGACCTGGGTACCCCCAAACAGCTGAAAACTAGACATGAAAGCATCTTCATGTAGGCCTGCTCCCCTCTTCCTGGTCTCTGAGCCTCGTCCTCCAAGCCTGAAGGTAAACAAACAATCCAGCACTGTATCTGCGCGCAGGGTTTGGTTCAGAGGAAGATTAGAAGTGGTTTGCTCAGGGGGCGCCTGGGTGGCTCAGTGGATTAAGCCACTGCCTTCGGCTCAGGTCATGATCTCAGGGTCCTGGGATCGAGCCCCGCATCGGGCTCTCTGCTCTGCAGGGAGACTGCTTCCTCCTCTCTCTCTGCCTGCCTCTCTGCCTACTTGTGATCTCTCTCTCTGTCAAATAAATAAATAAAATCTTTAAAAAAAAAAAAAAGAAGTGGTTTGCTCAGGCTGCTCACCCTCCCTCACAGCACAGGTGTGTGCTAGGGGCCGGGGGTGGGGTGGGGGTGGGGGTGGGGGGAGGTTAATGAGGACCAGGCGCAAGGTGGGGTCCAGGTGTCTCCCCAGATCCTCCTTGATGAGCCTCTTCTCCTATTGCCCTCTACCTCCAACCCTCCCCTGCCCCCCCCCCCAGCTGCCGCTGCTTAGAGCGGAGCTCAGGAACCAGAACGGCCAGCTGCTCCCCAGCTCCCTGCCAAGCTAGCACCTGAGCTGCTGGAATGGTTTTGGCTTCTGGCAGGCTGAGGCTTGCCAGTAAGACACAAGGGACTGTACCTACTGCCCTGCTGGGTGCCACCTAAAGGGGGCCTAAAAGAGGGCACTGGAGCTAAGCCAACTACGTGCTTGTGTATTTCAGCTCTGCGTCAGTACTTCCTGTTCACTCAAGCGTCCAGACTCGAGCAAACAACTTTAAGGGGGTAGATGAGGAGAGGAGACAGAGAGGGTAAAGGCCCTTTCCATGGTTCTGCCACTGCTCCAGGAACGTAGGGTCTGTCTGCACACAGCCTAACTCGTAACTTTCCATTCCCGGAGCCACAGATTTGATCGGTAGAGGTCCCAGAAGGTTTGGCCAGGTCCCAAGGCACCCTTAGGATACTGTCATCATCATTATTATAAAACAAAAACAAAACCAAAAACCTCGACAACATGTAAGGCCCTATTTGCTAGTCAGTGTCGACAGGACAATTACAGCCACAAACACAGTTTGTGGTCCAGGACTTCTAAGACTGGTCCAAGCCCACTGCAGAGGTGTTTTCATCCTCTGGTGGACCTAGACAAGGACCATTTAGGTAGTTTCAGGGCCCCTCAGATCATGATGGAAGCCACCGGGACTGTTTCCCGTCTTGATTCTGGACTGGGACATGGACAAGATTATGAACATGGAGGAAAATGGGGAACAATCCTTTTCCTTCCTGGCAACTTTCAAAGAGGAAGTTTAGTGGTACTCAAGAAGAAGCAATTAGCAGGTTGGGAAAGAGTGAATAAATGAATCAGTGGACCAACAAATCAGTGGCATGTATTGAGCACTTGTTGTATACTCAGAACTCTGCTAACTGCCCTAATAGACAGAAAGGTACAAACTGAAGGGTGTCTGGCTGGCTCAGTGGGGGGAAGCATGCGACTCTTGAGCTCAGGGTTGTGAGTTCGAGCTCCATGATGGGTGTAGATTATTTTTCTTTCTTTTTTTTTTTTTTAAAGATTTTATTTATTTGTCAGAGAGAGAGAGGGAGAGAGAGCGAGCACAGGCAGACAGAATGGCAGGCAGAGGCAGAGGGAGAAGCAGGCTCCCCGCCAAGCAAGGAGCCGGATGTGGGACTTGATCCCAGGACACTGGGATCATGACCTGAGCCGAAGGCAGCCGCTTAACCAACTGAGCCACCCAGGCGTCCCGGGTGTAGATTATTTCAAAATAAAATCGTAAGAAACAAAACAGAAGGTAAAAACTGAGACATGAGGACCAAAATGTTTGTGGACTCGTGTGTGTGTTCCGGCACTCACACCTGTGCGTACATGCAGGGCACGTACGGGCCAGTCCTGCTCTATGCAAACAGACCCACATTAGACAGCTGGGCTAACTGGAGGTGAGTGATGGGTTACAGCTTGATGATCTTCCAGATTTGCAGGAACCTCAGGCAAGACGCTCTGCAAACCATTCTGGAATAAGGCAACTGGTCTTTAGGATCCCAGAGTTCAGGAGAAGCAGCACAGGTATAGGAAAACCCTGGTTCTGTAAAATGGCAATGGAGTCATTTTGGCCGAACTCTCCCCAGGACACAGCTGAAGGCTGACATTGCCTATGGAAGCCCTGACAGGTGGGAGCCGTAGTGGAACAACAGTCCAGGAGCTAGTCAAAAGACAGTGCTCTTTCTTCTACTTCTTTTCGGGAGGAAGGAGGGAGCAGCAGAGGCCCAGGATCCCTGAACTCTTTCCCAACTGGGTGGAGGTGGTGGGTGGAGGTGGCCCCTCCCCACAGGAGGGAGAGGCATGGTTTCCATAGTTATGGGTCTTGGAGGACCTTCAGGCTCATGGAAGGTGTTCTAGAAAGAAAAGAGTTGGAACCAGAAGGAAAAAACCCCCAGCCTGGGGGGAAAAAAAAGGCTAGGAGGGGAGAAGAGCTTTGAAAAAGAGAAGAGCGAGTCCCACCCAGCCAGGTAATGAGACAAGAGGGGAGAAGTGGGAATATTTGATAATAACTATGTTAATTATAAAGACTATGGGGTTACTACAGTAAAATGCCGAAAGGGACCTGGGAGGGGAACAACATTGTTGACAAAGCCCTCCTCCACGCATTAACCCACTCAGCCCACTAAACAGGTTAGTACCAAGTGCATTTAACAGAGAATAACTACAAAAGCTAATATCTGTACACTTGTTTAGGCTAGTCAGCGTGCTAAGCATTCACTCATTCACTCTTCATAACCATCCCTTCAGGTAGATAGTAATATTATTCCCATTTTACAGATGAGAAAATGGAGGCCATGGGCAGTGAGGAGCTTACATATCTGCCCAAACCTCACAGCCTCTAGATTGGAGAGCTGAGATTTTCAAAACCCAAGCACCTGACTCATCAAAAAAATTCTCTTAACAATTCTCTTATACACACCCTTTGATTTGGTGAGTGAAAAAAAAAAAAATGGGATCCAAAAGAAGCAGGAAGAGAGAGGAGCCCAGAGGCCAAGGAAGTTTTCTAAGGGCCACACAAGGACTGGGTTTGGGAAAAGAAGTCAGGAGCCACCTTCCACCTCCCTCTCCACCCAATGTCTCCTCTTAGAACACCACACTCTTTTAAGCATCTCATTGAGCCCGTTCTCTTTTCTGCACCAGGCCTGAAAATGAATCAGACGCATTATCTGATCTGACAGACTGCCAAAGGCTGGATTTGGGAGGGCTGATGAAGGTGACTTGCCAACGCCAAGTTGAGGTTGTTACGACCTGCTTGGGAGAAGGAGAGGTAATGAATGGGACAGGGAAGGCATGGGGGACAAGAGAGGAATCCGGGGACTCGACTCTCCTCCTTTCCACAACACATCACCGTTAATGGAGCCTCACAGGTTGGACCAACCGATGGCAGAGGCCCGAGTTGTATGTTTGTCCCCCTCCCCGTGTCACCATCCCACCACAACCATCCCAGCTCACGTTTTATATCAGAGCTCTTTCACACTCTTGGTCTCATTTCTACTTTCACCCCCATCCTGGAAGGCATTTCTGTGAGGCTGAGGGGACACGGAGACCCACAGATAGGTTAACAGACTTGTTTAATGTCAAATGGAAGCCAGTGCTAAGGCCAGGCTGGAGCCTGGGCCTTTGATTCTTGCCTCCAGGCTGCTCCTTCATGGCGTGGTGTGGGCCTGCAGCTGCTGGCGTTCCGTGGCACTCTGACGGAGGCCACGCGAGGAAAGGGCTGGAAATTAGCACCGTGCTGGCGGGGGCTAGGTCTTATTCTTCGTTGTCTTCCCACCGTATAAATCAGCTGAAAGGAGCAGTTTTAACATATGCCTGCTTCAGAGAGGGGTTAAACTACCTGGGCCTGATTTTATGTTCCCATTATAGAGGGCCGGCACTTCACTCATGCGGAGTGACTGACTGGCCGACTGACTGACTGGCTGACTGACTGAATGACTGACTGACTGAATGACTGACTGACTGAATGAACGACATGGAAGGTACAGGAAGGACCTGGCGTGTTTATCATCACAGAACTATCTAGGGGTTTTCTGGACTAAGGCTTGAATGAACTGACAGACACCAGCCCTGACATTCTGAGAAGCTGACCCACTGAAGGCTTTCTCAACACCCATGGGCATACGAGGCTACCTCTGAGAAAGCTCTCTTCGGGTGCTCAGTCTCTCTTTTCAAAACTTCAATGTCCAAGTCTCTGTATGTATGTGATGAAATACAATTAATATGAAATTTGCCATCGTAACCATGTTTAAGTGTTTCGTGGCATTACGCACATTCACACTGGTATGCAACCACCACCACCATCTCCAATATTTTTTTCTGTCTTCCCAGACTGAAACTCTGTACCCATTCAGCACTAACTCCCCATTCCTCTCTGCCCCAGGTCTCTGGCAACCACCGTTCTACTTTCTGTCTCTATGAATCTGACCATGCTGCGTATCTCATATGAGCGAAATCATACAGTATTTGGCCTTCTATGTCTGGCTTACTTAGCACCATGTTTTCAAGGTTCATCCAGGTTCTAGCATGTGTCAGAATTTCCTTCCTTTTTAAGGCTGAACCATATTGCATTGAATGTACAGACCACATTTCGTTTCTCCACGCACCCATCAATGGACATGTGCGTTGTTTCCACCTTTTGGCTATTGTGACTAATACTACTATGAACACGGATGTACACATATCTGTGTGAGTCCCTGTTTTCTTTTCTTTCATAAGGCACTCTCTTTTGAACTGCTAAAAACTTTTTCATTCTTCCAGAGATACGCCAATGGAGCTAGGCTGCTGTCCTCATAGTGGAGACAAGGCTGCAAACTTCTTGTTCGACTGTTGAGTTGAAGGAGGAGGAGGGGTGGGTGGGTGGGATCAGGTTGGAGCACTCCCAGCCAACAAGTTAGGAGGAAAAGCAGAACTTCTGAGTGGGCCCAGGGTAGGGCTTTCTCTCGGAACTGAGTACACTAGCCTATGTCGAAATCAGCAGCTTCAACATATCCCGACTTCAGAGTGAAGTTAAGTTTCCTGGGCCCCTAGAAACTCCAGCTCAGTGCTGATCCTAGTCCTCAGTAAGACAGGCACAGAAACTCAGAGTAAGCATTTAGAACCTTTTTGAACATCAACATGGGATAATGGAGTCATCTCACTGAACATGGTATAGGTAATTTTTGGATGTTCTGAATCCACATCCTGGAAAAAATGTAGCATGACCACATCAGTCAGTGACAGACTGGGAACTAAAAACAAAAACTGGAAAAACTGGTCCTTCACCATAGTTTGTTCCGGTTAGCATCATAGACCTGCCTGTCTTCCTTCCTTCCTAACTTACGCTACAGGTAACTCTGGAAAAGACTGGAGAGTAGCTCACAGAATCAGAGAGAACGACACAACCAGATCCCAGAAGGGCCGAGAACCAGGTAGTGGCTGCAATCTCCGCAGCCAGCCCAAGACTCTGCTCCAAACACCTTCCGTGTGTCTCTGCTCAGAATTCAAATTCCCAGGAAAGAGAACCTGAGTGATTTTAGCTTGGGTCCGGTGTCTGGGGGTGGTGGACGTGGGGGGGGGGCATGTTGTGTAGAGTAAAGATGAGACCCCAGAAAGCTCTGTTAGAACAGGTAGAGGGAGGGGGCAGATGTAGCATGGGGATTTTTCTGAATCTTCCACGTGAAAACAACTTAGCTCTGAACAACTGACTATTACTCCTTTATAAAATTATTTATTTATTTAAAGTAGGCTCCACGCCCAACATAGGGCTTGAAATCACGACCCTGAGATCAAAGGGTTACCTGCTTTGCCAACTGAGCGACTTACCGAGCCAGGGTCCCCTGACTGTTATTCCTAAGACAAAAGTGGAATTTGGGGTGCCTGGGTATCTCAGTCGGTTAAGTGTCTGCTTTTGGCTTAGGTCAGGATCTTGGGGTCCTGGGATGGAGCCCCGCATCAGGTTCCCTGCTCAGCAGGGAGTCTGCTTCTCTCTTTTTCTCTGCCTCTTCGCCACCCCCACTTGTGCGCTCTGTCTCTGAAATAAATAAATAAAATCTTTTTTTTTTAAAGTGGAATTTTAAAAAATTTCAAAAAAATAAAAAGTGGAATTTGTCAGAGAGTCATTATATTTTTAAAGCAGGGGCACATAAAATGCAGAGATAGCCGAAAGTACACACATGGAGTTAGTTTTCCAATACTTAAGAGACTTTATAGAATATGTAAAAGATGAGAGAGTTGATTATTTAGAATATCCTCAGGAAAAGTTCCAGACTCATACAGAGAGACAATGTTCAAAAACACATTTCTCAGAAAGAGAGGTAAAACAATCATTTGTCAGAGGCTTTGAAAGTGATACTCCATCTAATTCATTTTAACCTTAGTTTAAAAAAAAAAAAAAAAACCTAGGGAGAGAGAATGCAAGAGTTCTTGGCCTATGGGGGAGCTTAGAGATCATATTTGCTGGAGCCTCAACATTGTCCACTCTAGAGCGGGGAAACCTTGAAGACTGGGCCACTGGCTGAAGTGGCAAAGCAAGTTAGAGACAGAACCAGGATTGAATCCAGGTCTCCTCTCTTCTAGATCAGGAGTCTTCTGTTCAGACCACAGAACTAAGCTGCTAATGTGGGAGGTGGTTCCCAGGTTTTGGGCCTTCTGAACACAAACAGAGGTAAGGGTTCTGATGGGAGACCCTTTGTCATTTGGAATCCTAGGACCGAGCACAGCCACTCTTGTGCAAGCAGGGATGTGCTCTAGACAACCTGGGGAACAAGTTTCTCCGAGTATCTGAGAGCCTGCTAGTTTGGCTCCAGACCATTCTAAATCCAGAATGTGGCTGTTCTATAATGGAGGGCATTTGAGCTTTTCGGAAACAGAGGCTGTGTCACGCTTACCTTTGTCTCTCCTGTAGGCACACGTTTAAATATGGTGAATGTTCAATAAATGACTAATGGATTTCACTGAAATACCTTTTATTGTTTTTATTATATTTTGTTCTCTATTTTAAAAAAATTATTTATTTATTTGACAGAGAGAGAGAGATCACAAGTAGGCAGAGAGGCAGGCAGAGAGAGAAGGGGAAGCAGGGTCCCCGCTGAGCACAGAGCCCGACATGGGGCTCAATCCCAGGACCCTGAGACCATGACCCGAACTGAAGGCAGAGGCTTAACCCACTGAGCCACCCAGGCACCCCTGTTCTCTAATTATTTTTAAGTTTTTATTTATTTGAGATTGAGAGAGAGCATGCACGCATGCATGCATGGGGGCAAAGGGAGAAGGACAAGCAGACTCCTCCGCTGAGCAGGGAACCTGATGCAGGACTGAATCAGGGCCCTGAGATCACGAACTGAGCCAAAGGCAGATGCTTAACCGACTGAGCCACCCAGGTGCTCCTGTTCTCTCATGATTAAAAAATACTTAACCTACATATATATATATAACCACAAGCACATTAAATACTACCTTGTCATGCTATCTATTAAAACTCTACATGGAAGGGAAAAAATGTTCTTCTCTTGGCAAACAACTACTTTTAAAATAAATGGACAAATATATTTGGAAATAGGAAAAAAATTTCAACTCAGGAAAAGGCTGAGTAGAAGCACCGAGAGCTCACTTGGTATTACCTGTCTTCTACCTTCACAAATAAAAATCTGCTCCCTGGAATGCAGTGTCATGATTGAAATAGCTACTTTAGCTTAGACACTATTGGTCATAATCCCATACAACACCATACAATTTCCACCAGGCTACTCTTATCTCCACAAACGCAATAAAACACTGACGCTTAGGACGGCTGATTAAACTGTTTAGTATATGGTTTTTATAGCCCATACAAAGTACCAGCTCTATGTCTAAAGGGAAAAGTGCAGTAAGTAGAAAAGTGAATATTTGATTAAATCGACTGGTTATTTGATGTGTCAGCGACCATATTTTCTGAACCCCAAATCAGGATATGCGGTGTAACCAAGGCAACAGTATGTTTGAAACAGTTAATCTTTCCTGGAAACTCAGGCCAAACAGTCACATTGTTTATCTGACACTAAATCATCAGTTTCACAGAACTCTATGGTCCTTAGCCTCACCAAATTTGCTAAATTCACTAGTGAACTGGCCAAGCATGGCTGATCCATACAATTCCATCGAGCCCACTTACACCGGATTAATGAGAGGACTGCGTAAAGACGCCCAAACACTCGAGAGGATAAAAGGTCATTCTAAGGTCCTCCATCTCACGTCTTGCCTGCCTTTGACCCTACCCCCCAACAATTTCTTCCACCACTCCCATTCCCTGAGCCAACAGGCCAATCTACCACCATGTCTGGACACAAGTGACTTTGACCTAAACCATACACATTAGTGGAGATGACAGAATCGCTGCTAAGCCAAATATATTTTGAAATCCGCCCCCCACACAGAAGACATATGGAGCCAAAAATATGAAAGGGACCAACCTGGCAAATCAAAGAAAACTTTCAGCATTATCACGAGCACTACTGAAAGTTGAGTGAGGGCTCAACTTACCCACTTTTTGCCGAGTAGGCTGTGCTAAGAAGCTGGTCACTCAGCCTGAATGTGTGCCTGATTTAGCTCAAAGAACCTCCGTGAAAGAACCAATCAATGGGGTCTGGTGGAAACCAAAGAGGAACTCAAAGATAGCCAAAGAGATGAGCTGATAAAAACTGCTGAGAAATCCGGCGAACAACTCTGATCCTTTACCAAAAAAGAGAAAAGTCACAGATCCCTTTGGAGAAGCCGATGTTACAAGAAAGCTCCAAAGATTAAAAAGCAAGAGGGAGACTTAACTACCATCGAGCCGCGTGCTGCTAACAGTTTAATATTTCCACCTTTCCCATCTGTGCGGCTCTCATTTTACCTGTGTGATACCCGCATGGTTTCAGGAACATTCTCTTACTTCGACTATTTGAGAAGACAAGTGAGGCACAGAGAACTTGGATTATTTTTTGGCTTCCTGAGCATAAACTTTGATATTTAATGACCTTGACCTGCGATAGTGGTCGGTATCCTGGTAATACAGAAAACCCTTGGGAATCCATTAACTGTTTCGCATTCCCTGGTCTTAGGGGAATATGCTTTCGATCTTTCAAAGAGCCTGTTGTAGGCCGTCTGTGGAGGAAGATGCAAATATTCCCCAGAGCGGGCGGAGGCAGCGAGTTAGGTCTGCCTGGAGCTCACCCCTGTACAAAACAGAGCCGATTTCTCACAAAGCCTGCACAGTCTGCTGTTGGTTTTGAACTGGCTTCTGGGATCCGATTCTTAAAGTTGTGATGGCTGCACTAAATGGACCGTAGCGGGAAGGAAGCCTTAAAAGAGAGACCTAGGGATGGAAAGCGGAAGCTGCATGAGCAGTCTGTAAAACTAGATTTTACTGAGCATCTAGTATGGACATGGTGAGGCTTCACCTGGCTCTGGCTCTGGGCAGGTGGCTGACCATGCATTCATTAAAGAACCATGTTCAGCATCAGAAAGATCTAGAAATGAATCCTGGCCCTGCCACCTTCTGTCTGTGTGACCTTTGGCAAGTCTTTTCACCTCTCAGAGCTTTAGCTGTCTCATCTCCCTGACACCTCCCCCCACCATTTCCATTAGAAAGATCAATTCCGACCATGAATGAATTAGGCATCTATCTGTTCCCACATTCAGGCTCACAGGCAGCTCCTTGAGTAATTGGGGTAACAGCTACTTACTGACTGACCAAGCACTGACTCTGCCAGGCAATTTACATGGGTTAATTTCCAAGGGACAATAACCCTATAGGGTAAGTACTATTTCCCCCATTCTCCTCATAGTACATCTGATGTTTATTTTTTTTAATATTTTAAAAAGATTTTATTTATTTATTTGACAGAGATCACAAGTAGGCAGAGAGGCAGGCAGAGAGAGGGGGGAAGCAGACTCCCTGCTGAGCAGAGAGCTCGATGTGGGGGCTCAATCCCAGGACCCTGGATCATGACAAGAGCTGAAGGCCCAGGCTTTAACCCACTGAGCCACCCAGGCGCCCCACATCTGATGTTTAAAGAGTTTACATGATTGGCTCAAGATCCTGAAACAGCTGAACTGGGGTTCAGACTGGTTCTTTTGAGTTCCAAAGTCCACAGTCTTTCTCCACTGCTGCCCAGTTAATCCTCACTGCCACCCAGCACAAACCAGTATTCTGGAGACCCATTTACAGTAAGGAGATGCAGGCAAATGAACTAACCCAGGTCAGGAGTGAGAGGTCACTGCCGACAGCTCTGCCATCGAGGCTGATGTACCCTGAGGTGGATTTTCACATCCAGGTCTGTGTCCCCCCACCCCGCTGTGCTTTTTTCCGTGACACAACACTGCTTTGTACACGCAGGAAGGTTTGGTAACAGAACATGATGCGCAGTGAATCACCAAATAAGGCTCCCGTCGAGAGGAGGACTCTGGCGGTCAGGGAAGACTCGGTGATGAAGCAGGTCCAGAGCAAGTGTTTTGAGAAGCAGGTGGAGTTGCTGCGTCTGGGAATGGAAGTCAGTCACTGCTCCTGCAGAGACCTAGATTTTACAGGGCAATCTGGATTGTTTCCATTGGCCCTCTCCAAGCCCCACCCAGTCCCCCGACTGGAACGCAGAAGCGTTTTCTGAAGTAAAAGTAACGTATGAACACCATCCTCCCCCAAGGTCACAGCACAGACGTTCATGGAGCAGAAAGTGACCATCTCTGGACTCCCCACTCTCCTCCCTACAGGCCACCCCTCATTCCTCTTGCTAGGTGCTCCTCATTTGCCTACCTTTATACATGGTGTAAGCTACCTCGGGGCTCAGTCCGTGGACTACTTCTTTTTCCTGTCTACATTCCAACCCTTGCAAATCTCTTCTGATCTTTTTGAATACCATCAATCAGTCTGTCATGCCTTCCTTAGTTTCAGCCCTGACCCTCCCCAAGCTCCACATTGGTAGGATCTGACTCACTCACTCATTTCCCCACTTGGAGATCAGAGAGGCATTTCAGACTTCACAAGTCTTGACTTTTCCTGCCAAACCTGCTCCTGCCCATTCTCCCCATTCTAGTGAATGGCCAATTCCAGCCTTCCAACTGCCCAGGGTAGAAATCCGTGAACCATGCTTGATTCTTCTTCCCATATCCCAGTTCATCAGCAAGTCCTGTCAGCTGTACCTTCAAAAACGAGCCCACATTGGCCCACTTCTGACCCCTCGACTTCTCCTGCCCTCATCATACCCACCTCTCATCTAGTCCCTGAGCACACACCCTCAGACCCTACAGTCTAAAGCAGGAGGGACTCCACTAAAATGCAAGTCAGGCCATGGCAATTCCCTGCTCAGAATCCTGCAATGCCTTCCTAGCACACCCAAATTATAATCCAAGAGTCTCTGATCACCTAGAAGTGAAGTTGGCTGGGGACAGACTCAGGTCAGCGGCTGTCCTGGCAGCCTTATTAACAGCCAGGACTCACTGTCATTGGTGTCCCAGTTTGGACAACAAATGATACAGTCACCCATCTACTGGGGCCCTATCGATTAGATTAAATCCTTGCCCTGATCTCTTCTCCTGTATCTCTTCATCATCCTTCCACTCCAGCTGTTCCATGCCAGGTACACAGTACCTCAGGGTCTTTGCACTTCCTCTACCTGAAACACACTCCCTCATGTATGGCACACTTGCTCTTCTCACTCCAGTCTCTGCTCAAACATCAGAGGCCCTCCTGATCATTCTACCTACAATAGATGCTGTCTACCCCCAGCCCATCTTTCTCCCTTACCCTGCATTATCTTTCTTTTTTTTTTTTAAGATTTTATTTATTTATTTGACAGACAGATCACAAGTAGGGAGAGAGGCAGGCAGAGAGAGAGGAGGAAGCAGGCTCACTGCTGAGCAGAGAGCCCGATGTGGGGTTTGATCCCAGGACTCTGGGATCATGACCTGAGCCGAAGGCAGAGGCTTAACCCACTGAGCCACCCAGGCGCCCCCCTGCATTATCTTTCTTAATAGCACCTACTACCAGTTGACATTTTATGCCTGCATATGTATAAAATCTACCTTCTCCCTACAGTATTTTGTTCATTATGCCTAGCACAGAACAGACACTTAAGAGAATGAATGATGTCACTGTTAATAGCATCCATGTACTTTCACACGAAGGCTAAAAGCAAGAACTCTATGGGCAGACGTGGTAGTACCTAGGTAGGTAACCTTGACCTCTAACTTTGATTTTCTACTCTAAAATAGTGACATTAGTAGGATTTACCTTATTGGGGTTATTATGAAAATCAAATGAGAGCAGCATACAGTAAGTGCTCAATAAATACTGGAGGTAATAATAATATTAATAGTTAATACATTTAGCATTGACTATGTGCCAGGCAGTATGCTAAGCATTTTACAAATATTGTCTCATTTTAATTCTCATAAAAACTCTTTAAGATAGGTACTATTATTACCTCTCTTTTATAGATGAGGAAATTGAAATTCAGAGAGGTTAAGTCACTTCCCAAGGTCACACAGTTGGTAAGTGGCGAGGGAGGATCACAAGCCAGGGTCTCGGGCTCCAGTGTCTGTCCTCATCCTCTATTCCGCTCTGATTACAAACTCTATTGCATAGTTCCTGATTTCCTAAAAATTCCAAGTGTTCACCACAACAAGTGAACTACAGAGACATATTTCTTTTAACGTATCCCATCTCCTACCATCCCTCCCCACCCTAACTGATTAGTTAGATAAACATCCATACCTTTCTACTTGCTCACACACTAATAGAATTTCTTTGTTTTTTAGTTTTAGAAAATAGGTTCATATTGCATACGTACTACTCCAGAACTGCTTTTCTTACTCGCAAACACAGACATTTCTCTGGGCCAAAACATAATTCATTTTTTTAAAAACAGCTGCAAAAATATTCCATAGTATGGCTTTAGCCATACAATTTAGTAAACTAGTTTCCCGCTGATAGACATCCCAAATAATGCTTCAAGCATGTATGGCCGCTGTGGTTTCTACAGGTAAGTTCCAAAGTGAGATTGCAAGGTAAAGTGCATTTTATTTTTATTTATTTATTTATTTATTTATTTGTCAGAGAGAGAGAGACAGAGAGAGAACGATCACAAGTAGGCAGAGAGGTAGGCAGAGGCAGAGGGAGAAGCAGGCTCCCTGCCGAGCAAGGAGCCCGATGTGGGACTCGATCCCAGGATGCTAGGATCATGACCTGAGCCGAAGGCAGCCGCTTAACCAACTGAGCCACCCAGGCGTCCCTAAAGTACATTTTTAAAAAGTAAGTAATTGAATATTACTTTTTTTGGTTTAAGATTTATTTATTTATATAAATAAAGAGATATGAGAGAGAGAAAGCAACAAGCAGAAGGGGCAGAGGGAGAGGGAGAGAGAATCTCAAGCAGAGACTGAGACATGGGCTTGATCTCATGACACACTGAGATAGTGACCAGAGCTAAAATCAAGACGCGGATGCTTAACAGAGTCAACCAGGCACCCCTGAGTATTACTTTCTAAAACGGTCTGAAAACAACTCATATTGTCGCCAGTGTTATTTACAAGTTTCGGGACAACTTCACCAGCACTACATATTAATTTAAAAAATTTTTGCCAATCTAATGGCAGTGTCCATTTTTAAAACCTAGATGGGCTTATACTATACATCCTATCCTGCAACTTGCTTTTTTCTCCTTAACAATGCATCTTGGGCATCTCTTCAATAGCTTAAAAATGTCACTATTTATGTCCTACAATTCACCTCTTTGACCTGGAGCACATTTCTCTCCCACCTGGAACAGTTGATCTCTGGAGGAAATGGGGATGACAATGTTGACCTTCCTGCACTGACCAGAGAAGGTAGAAATTATTTCAAAACAAGTACAGAAGCACTCCATACCCACTAGGATAGCTATCATCAACAAGACAGACAGTAACAAGTAGCAAGGATGGCAAGGACGTGGAAGAAGTTGGGACCCTTGTATAGTCCTGTTGGGGATGTACAATAGTGGGACCTCTTTGGAAAATGGCCTGGCAGTTCCTCAAAACATTCAATATAGAGCTACCGTATTTCTACTCCTTGGCATATACCCAAGAGAAAGGAAAACATCAGAGCACCATTCTTTATTATAGCCCCAAAGTGGAAACCACCCCACTATCTATCAGGTGACGAATGGATAAACAAAATGTAGTATATTCACACTAAGGGATATTATTCAGCCATTTTAAAAACTGCAGCACCAGTACCTGGATGAGCCTGGAAAACATTGTGCTAAGTCAAAGAAGCGAGACACAACTTATCACATACTGTGTGATCCCATTAATATGAGATGTTTGCAATAGGGCAAATCCAGAGAGACAGAACGCAGAGTATAGACTGCCAGTGGGGGGTGAGGGAGAGGGTTTGAGAGGGTGAGGGAAATAGGGAGTCACTGTTAAATGGGTACCAGGTTCCTTTTGGGAATAAGACTGTTCTAGAATTAGAGGGTGATGATGGGAATATACTAAAACCACTGAGTTTTATACTTTTATCAACAAATAACACCCCCGCAGCCTTCAATTCTCTTTCCACCTCAAACATCTGGGTCTCTCTATTCTCCCTTCTCCCTCCAGCCCAGCCTCTCCACCTCCAGTTTAATTATCTTGATCCCTAGAGAGCAGGCAACAAGTTTCTTTTCAAAGCCGCCTAGGTTGGGTTTGTGCCCTGCCCCTCCCTCACAGACCCAACCCCCTCCTCTTTGTACCCAGATCCTTTACTTATTAAACCAATTAGATTAAATGACTCACAGTTGCACCCTTGGGCCGGAGGCGGGATAAACAGCTCACCAGAGTCTGACTTACACTGGAAGGGCCTGTTTCCCTCTCCTTCCAGGTTCCATCCCCTGCCCACTGCTCAGACTGCCCCAAGAAACCGGAGGGTAAGGGGGTTGCTGCTACTCCTACCTATTGAGCTTTCTCACCCAAGGAAGGCCAACACCAACCCCTCGAAGAGCTGACACAACAGTCTTCTTAGTTTATGGCTTCCAAGGCCTGCAGGCAACCGGCTCAGCATCCGGGCAAATGTTTGCAGAGTTCCTGGTTCATCAAAGACTTGTCATGTGCAAGATTGCCAGAAGGGTATCTGGAACCCTCCTGCCTGCCCTTTGCTGCCACATCTTAGCCTCAAACAGTGGTATCCCACTCTGGGTGCTCTGTGTCTGCCCGAACTCACTTGAGATGAATGCCTGGGAGATGCCATGCAGCTAACTCCTGAAGTAACCTGGGTCTAAGTGAAAAATAAGGGTCAGGATCTAGATTATTTCTCCAGGCTCTAAGACTGGTGAATTTTCAGTTTAACAAGCAAAGACTAAATTCTCTAGGTCCTGGAGGGGAACGGAGGTCTGTGCAGGGAAGACTCACTGAGCCAGGAGGGCAGGAGAGGACTGACACATAAGTAATCATTTTGATGTCATGCAGCAAGGGAGGAAATAGAGTACAGAGGCTCTCCAGGAGTGCGGAGGAGAAAGGTTTCCGGGTGTCCTCTCCTCCCTGCTCTGCTCCTACCACCCCACCCACAGTGCACGTTTCTGCCCCTGCAGCCTCAGGCGCTGGCAGGACACACATATCAAAGCTGTCAGGAGCTTCTCTGGGCCACAGTTAGAACTTCGAACGACTGGCTCTGCTCTCACACCTCCTTCCAAACACCACCTCGGAGGCATCCCTCCCGACAGCCTGGAATCCAGGAGAGAGGTGTGATTTGAGTCAGATCCTGTCCTGGAGAAGAACCACATCCTCCTGCCACCACCCCACCCCCCCACCCCCCCACCCAGGCATTTCCGTCCTTGTATATTTATAAGACTCTCTTAAAATAGGTCCCAGCAAACAGGAGCAGAGACCTGATTTGGGTCGATGAAATCAGCATTTGGGAGAGTGAAGACTCCCTCCTGAGAGCAAAGCTGCTATTTTTTTCTCCTATCCCATATCCGGGTTTCAGTATCATCCAAATCCCCCAGGAAGCCTCCCCTTCCCCCTACTCAGTGTTGCTTCCTGAGTTTCTCCTGCCATGGAAACCTCCCTCTCTCCTGTCCTCTCAGTGCTGATGAGTCTCCCCAAACAGTGACCCCAGACCACCTTCTAATGCTCTATTATTATTATATTACTTATTATTATTATTATTATTATTAAGAGAGGAGGGTGTGAGGGCGAAGGAGCAGGGGAGGGGCAGAGGGAGAGAGGGAGAATCCTAAGCAGGCTCCAGGCGTGGGGCTTGATCTCAACGACCCTGAGATCATGACCTGAGCCGAAATTAAGTCAGAGCCTTAACCCGACTTAGCTACTCAGGTGCCCCTAATGCTGACTTATTAAGCAATGGCACTTTGCAAACTACTTGTCGGCTATCAACCCTTTTGCTCAACAAGCCCATCCACCCACTCCTAAATGGGGTCCGAGTACCATAAAGGAGGGGGAGAAAGGGCACAGCAGAAGGTCTGCAGGTTGCAGGGGTCCTGAACCTACACTATCTGCCCCAGGACAAGCTGCCACCATCTGTGAAGAGTTGGAAAGCAGGCAGAGGTGGGGAAAGCAGTGTCATGGGAGTGTGTCCTAGATACCTGTGGAGACCTGGCAGATTCTGTTGTTGGGTGAGAAAAACCAGCTGAGTGTGTAGTGTCTACACCTTTCCCAAGTGGAGCACCTCCCTCGCAAGGCATTCGGAGCCTAGCACCTCTGCCCAGCTCGGGTCACACGCTGTCCTGCGGCCTCCCTGGGCTGCATGACTCCTTTCTGAGAACGGACTGATTCTAGTTTGCAGTGTGGGAAGCCTGCTGGGGGGGGGGGGGGCTCTGTGTAACAAGACAAAGAGGGCCGTCTAGGGGTTTCCTTCCTCTGGCTTCAGTCAGAGAAGGCCAGTCCCGGGAGTGCGTCTGTAAGCCCAGGTCCAGGGAGGACAGCCCTGGAGCTCTGTTGGGGTCAGAGGCAGAGAACAGGGGGACCGGATGGTGGTGAATGTTTAAGTCAGAAGGTGGGAGGCAGATCAGAGGCTACGCTGTTCCCAGGGACGTCTGCAGAAAACCAAGCCTCAGTGAAACAGGCAAAATGCTAAGATAAAGCAGTTGTTTCAAACTAGGGACAAGCCCTTCTGAGGTGACAGAACAATCTGTGAAGGGTGTGTAAGCTTTGTCTTCATCAGCTCCTATTAACGGGATGTCTAGCCTGCACAGCAGGGGAGAGCCCCCCCCACTGGCTGTGGGACCACAGGCTGCATGATTTGGGGGATCTTCTCTGGTTATAACTGATAACCACCAAAAATTTCCCTCACAGGTTTATACCAGCCTCCTACTCAAGCTCTCCTGACAGGTGACCACCAGAGCCACTGCTAGAAATAGCCAGTGACCGGGAATGTTCTGCCTGCCAAGGTAGCTGCCCCACTGTTGGTTCACATTGTTAACCAAATTCTTGTGTTTTGCGGGGCCTCCCAGAATAAGCCCTTCTTCAGCCAGAAGGGTCAACTCTCACACCCCCACCACACAGAGGCACGCGGTGGGGGGTGGGGGGGGAGAGGCGGGTGCCTTTCTCTGAGCTCTGTCAGTCCATTCTACCCAAGTTCTCTGCCTTCGAGCATGTCAGAACTCTGAGATAGCAGGAAGTGTCTGTCTAAGTCACGAGACAGCACCTAGGCTCAAGGACACTGTCAGACAGGTGCTCTAAGCCAAGGGCAGTGTAAAATGATGGGGTAGAGCCCTGCCATGGTGATTTTAAAGGTGGGTAAGGCCTCACTCGCTAACCCTGAAACATGTTCAAAACATATGGTTATGTGAAAAAAACGGCCATATAATGTTACCAAAGTGAAGTCATCTAAAAAAGTGTGTGTGTGTGTGTGTGTGTTTTTTAACTGTCACAGCGAAGAGGCGGCTAAGGAGACAAAAGTTAATATAATGGAATGACGGGGATGAGATCCTAAACAGGAAAAGGACATTTGAAAGGGAATAAGAATGAAGTATATACTTAAGTTAATAATAATGTATCAATACAAGTTTATTAATTGTAGCAAATGTTCCACACTAATGTTAAGACATTAATAATAGGGGAAACTGGATATAAGGTAAATAAGAACTCCCGGGGAGGGGAGGCCTGGCTGGCTCAGTCAGTGGAACATGCGGCAACTGATTTCCGTGGTGCTGAGTGCCAGCCCCACACTGGACTTCAAACAAACAAAAAATTCCTGTACTATCTTTGCAATATTTTGTGAATATAAAACTATTCTAAAAGAAAAGGTGTATTTAAAAATGTACTTATGTCAGGGCGCCTGGGTGGTTCTGTTGTTTAAGCGTCAGACTCTTAATTTCGGCTTAGGTAATGATCTCAGTGTCGTGGGATCGGGCCCCAAGTTGGGCTCTGCACTCAGTGTGGAGTCTGCTGATCCCTCTCCCTCTTCTCTGCTCGCCCACTCTGGCTCATGCTCTCTCTCTCTCTCTCAACATAAAACAGTAAAATTTCTTTTTAAAAATGTACTTATATCTATGAATATGGGGGTTTATATGTGTACGTGTATCATATAGGCATAGAGGAAACTCAGGAAGGCACATCAAACTTCTTATGGTTGTTACCTCTGGGAAACCACTGTTTACATTATACACTTCTAAATATTTAAAAAATGTATTTAAGTGGTAGAGACAGGAATGAAAATAGGGGAGAATCAAAACTGGAACATTCTGCCATATTCTGTTGTTCCTGTGATAGGAAGTGCACAAAACTAGGTGTCAGGAGGCCAGGGTTTTTGGTCCTTATTCTCCCTAAAGCTTTGTGATCCCAGTGACCCTCTCAGAACCTCGGTTTTCTCACCTATAAAATGATGACATTTAGGGGCATTCCAAAAGTTACCTCTGTGATGATGAACACACACAAAGAAAAGCCTCATGTGTTGCCAGCAGATCCATCATGCATTCAAAATATTTCAGCCCCTAAAAATAAAATCTGAACCACATAGAATTTTTCCAGGATGTATCTACAGGTATGCTGTAGTTTTCGAAGTTAGGGGGGAAAAAAATGAGGGAGACAAATTGGGTTACAGACTGATTTTTAAGAAGAGTACTGGCTGATGCTTAACTGGCTCGGATCTATGCAAATGAAGGAAGACAACAAAAGATGGACGGAGTTGCCGGTGGCAATGCTCCCACTTGTCATTGATCTAGGGCGCTTCATGGGAGAGGGTTGAAAGTCCTGGGCGAGTTCCACAAAGCTTTGTTTCCAGTTTGCCATTCACCTCCCCCAGCTCCTATCAACTCCAGATGCGGGACAATTTGAGAGGCAGACCTATTCAACCCCTATCTCTCTGAAGATAGCAATCCTGGACCTGGTAACGTGAAACAAGGGTCTTCAGGACACCATCCCCCATGACAGCAAAATGTGCCAGGGAGACAGTATCTCACCCATTGCAAACATTCCGAAAATGGGATGAGAAAGAATGAGAAAGGCCAGGAATTACAAAAGCCAAACCTAGGGATGGGGGCAAATATCCCCTCCAGGCAAATTTCAGCAAGAGCCAAGTCCTGACTTGGGTCCTTGGCAGTGGGGGAGGGGAAGAGGAGTAGGCCTTTCTTTATCCAAAGAAACTGTCCAATCCAAGAAGGATGGGGATGAAGGGGGCAGTGTAGACAGTACCCTCCTTTCCCTGGCTGGCCTCTTGGGAGCCCAAGGTTGGAGGCTGCAGTGGGAACCAACAGGGGAGAAGGCTATTCGAAGCCACTGGTGGTGGTGCCATTCTTCTGGGGAAAGTCGGCATGGTGGTCACCCGTCTCTCTCTCTCTCTATTCTTTCCCCGATGTTAATTTATTCCAGGAAGACAGCCAAATCCCAGGTTGTCTCAAAGCACAGCTACCAAATAATTAGTTAATTCCCTGGTTACATAGTGTAGAATATCTGTTAAATCCTATGACAAAGCCTTCCTAAGACCAAAGGGATGTGTATATGCACATGGCAGGAGGGGTGTGGGGTTTGAGGGCAGAGGGTAAAGAGAGAAATAGAAGGTTTAGGAATTTATCCCAACTTTATTTTATTTATTTATTTTTTTAATATCTTATCTATTTGACAGAGAGAAATCACAACTAGGCAGACAGGCAGGCAGAGAGAGAGGAGGAAGCAGGCTCCCTGCAGAGCAGAGAGCCCGATGTGGGGCTCGATCCCAGGACCCTGAGATCATGACCTGAGCCGAAGGCAGAGGCTTTAACCCACTGAGCCACCCAGGCGCCCCTTATCCTAACTTTAAAGAGTTTTTATATCCTCAAATTTAAGAACACTAGACTAATACAAAGGAAAAAAATAGATTTTTACAAAAGCACCAGCAAATACAAGTTAACATAGCACAAACTAGTAAGTCAAAGTACACGTGGAATAATGGAGTGATTAGTATTGAATGGAAGTATCTGGCTTCCTGAAAGTAGTAAATTTTTATAGGAGCCCAGCCTAGGCTCTCCCTGAGGTGAATGTCCTAACTCTGGCATTCAAGGCAGACAGGACTTTGGATCTGTCAGTCAGCCCCACACTTTCCTTCTGCTACTGCCACTCACCCATGCTGCCACTTTTGGTGAGTGCTGGGTCATTTTCCGTTTTGGCTTCATGCCATAAAATAATAACTACTGCCCTCTCCAGAATGTTACAAGAATCAATAAAATGCACGCGCGCACACACACACACAACCATTACATATATAATTTGTGCTCTGAGGTCCAGGGAGGGAAAAAGTGCCAAGATCAATTCAAACCAGGTCCGCTTATTAGTTTCCAATATGAAATAAGAGAGGTTTCAAAAGCAAACCCAACAGTGGCCCATGTAATGTAGTCCACGCTTGTACGTATGTCCAGCCAGTTCATATGTCACACGTACATGTCAGCAAACACAATACACCTATCAGTGAGCCACTACTTGGCACAAAGATGGGAAGAGACCAGCTTGGCAGGAAGCCAGTTCTACCCACTATCTCAACAAGCTTCTCCCTTATCTCAGCAGGACACCCACAGCCTACTCCTCTTCCCCTCCCCCGCTGCCAATGATTTTACAACTGTGGCTGGGCACAGCCTCTCATTGCCTCCTTCCTCCCATAAAAGCTATTGCCTTCTGGCAATTTTGGGGATTTCAAAGATACCAGAGGCCTACAGCTGTAGCAAGAGCCTTCTCTGGAAATCCTTTTCTGTCGGTACTTCCGGTCTTCCTCAGCTCCCTTCCTTCCCCAGCTCATCTCCTTCTCTAATTGTTTCTTTACCTTTCCTTCTTTCCCTGGGGTGGCATAGAAGACTCCCCCAATTTCAGACTAAGGGGGTCCAAAGGACAGAGGGAGGGGTATGAGGACAGTGCTGTGGGCACGGAGACATGGCTTTGTCTTATCATCTTTAGCTTCTGCGCAACACGTTAATTTTCTGTACCTTTTCACCGTAACTAACTTGGCAGGTTGGTGGGGGGGGTATTAAAACTTCACTGTTCTGGGTGCCCAGGTAGCTCAGTCAGTTAAATTCTGACTCCTGATGTCAGTTCAGGTCAAGATTCAGATTTGTGAGATCAAACCCACATAGGGCTCCACACTGAGCATGGAGTCTGCTTAAGATTCTCTCTCTTCCTCTCCCTCTGCCCCTCCCCCAAATAAACTTAAAATAAAAATAAACTTCAAATCTCAAAAATAAAGTTCAAATCTCATTGTCTAAGGGCTGCCTGCTCAGCTTTAGGCAAGTGGTACTTGATAATACAAGGCAGGCTTAGCTGTCACCTTGGCCAAACTTCCTGGGGTACGAAGAAATGGGCCACATTTAATGATCCTTGATTAGTGACCAGTGACCGGCTGATAGGGCCTCCAGGCAAAGTGCCAGAGAAAGGGACATGACTCAGTGAATGGGCTTTACAGTCATCCGGACCTGCATTTGACCCTTGGCTTTGCCACTTATCGGGTATACATCCTTGGACAGATTCTGACTCTCACTGAGCTTTGGTTTTCGCAGCGGCAAACTGGAGTTAACAAGGCACAACAGAACGGAACTGAGAGCAAACTGCAAGTGGAATCATTAAACCAGACAGTATTTTTTTTTTTTTTTTCAGACAGTATTTTTTTAATTGAAGATCACAGCTCCTCAGTGGTCCATGAAATCAATTTAGTGAATTGCAAACAGTATCTTTAAAAAAATGAAAAATATCACAGTATCCCCCAATAGTCGCAGTAAGCATTGTGTCGCTAAATTTTCGTTCCAGTTATAACTATGATGCGTAAGTGTGTGTGTTTGTACTGGCGATGTAAAGTGTACTGTTTTGGTGGATCACAGTAACCAGCTGGAGTTCCTGACACGGATGGGTCAGCAGAGATCTGGAGAAGAGGCAGCCGGTGATGTCGCAACTGCCTCCCGTATGGAATAACCTGTCTGAGCCTAGAAAAGTTGACCTAGAACTCATTCATTCATTCCCCCCAAACTAACAATCCAGCCTGCATCCCCACACATACTCCTGGAAGCTCTCTTCCTGTGTCCTCCTCCTCTGTATCCCTCTCCAAACGCTGGGCCTTTGGCTCAGCACATGTACTGCAGGTCCACTGGGTGGGGCTTGCTTATGTCTCCCCAGTCAAACCAGAAGCTCCCCAACAGCAGGCTGGTAACTTCTTAGCCGTTAGATAACCAGGAGCCCAAGCTCTACACAGTGGGAGTGTTCAACGCCTGGGGGGGTGGGCCCAGGTTTGTGCAGGGAGAAGGGCAACGGAGTCCCTTTAGAATCAGACTCAACAAGCACCGAGCTGATCTTATTTCTGACATCATATTTAATTTCAAAGCAACCCCAGGGGGCAGCAGGGAGGTCATGAATTTTATTCCAATTTTATTTATTTTTTTATTAACATGTAATGTATTATTTGTTTCAGGGGTACAGGTCTGTGATTCATCAGTCTTATTATTCCAATTTTAAAGGTGAAGAAACAGAGGTCCACCCAACCAGGAAGCAAAGATTTGAATGCAAGTCCAATTTTCTTATTACGAACTCATCCATTCCTTCATATGGTAGGCATTATGCCTGACAATGAAGACATACAGATGAACAGTCACTGACCTCAATCAAATAAGAGGAAACAGACATTTAACACTCGATTATGGTAAATGCTTTGAAAAGGGGATGGAGAGAGGGGACCAATGGGAGACACATTTCATAACCATATGGGGGAGATGAGAGGACTAGTAGTTTTTATACTTTACTTAAATTCAAGTCCACAGTGTTGGATTTTCTTTTTCTTTATTTTTTTTTTTTTAAACAATGAGCACGCATTACTTTTATAATCTTAGAAAGGAAGTAGGTCGTCAACAGCACCAAATGCTGCAGGGGTGAGTGGATGAGGTTGGAGAACTGGGGTCTACCAAGGTTCACAGACCTCAGGTGTCTTGCTTTGGTAATCAAGGGCTCACCTGCCTGGGAAACACTAAGGGAAGGGCAGGATTTGGTTCAGGGGTAGAGGGGAGGTAAAGGGGAAGTGGGGGGAGGAAGAAGAGTAGAGGCGGCATCTTTTCATCTGACAAGCTCCGAGCTCCTGAAAGACGCTAATTCACTGCTCCATAGAGCAGGGAGGGGTTAGCATTGTGCCCGAGGTTCATTTCACAGGTCAGAAACCTGAGACACAGGCAGGAAGGAAGCTTGTGCAAGACCTGCAAAGGATTCGACACCTGATGGAAGAGAAGTCATGGCTCCCAGGAAACTTCGAGGGAGGTGGAGGTTGGATGGAGGGAAGAAGATGGGTGTGTGAGTGCAGTCAGGGCCCTGCCTGGTGACAGAGGAAGCTCGGTTGAGGACCTCTGGGAGAGTGGGGCATGGTCACTGAGTGGGGGGTGGATAGGTGCGCAGGTGAGAGAGAACAGGTAAGCGAGGCCAAGGCGGTAAAGCAGGGAGGTCTTGTGGTCATGTGAGTCACTGCACATACTCCCTGCAATTCCAAGGATCTCCCTGCTGGGAAACATCCACCAGAGCTTGCGAACCCCAAACATCCTAGCTATTGCATCTGGTGAGTCCCTGCATCTGTCTCGGGGTGCCTACTTAGGAACTTATTTAAACAAAAAGGAGATCATGCTCACAGATGTCACTCCTCCTCAATTAATGCCATTAAAAATAATGGCAAGGACTTTCACACGCTGCACACGTGTGCTAAGAATACTGCTCACCTCTTCACTGGCTTCCCAGATTTTAACTTCCCTCCTGAGGTCTTTTTTGGCTTCTCTTCCTGAGATTTCTTCCCCATCACTTCCCCTTTTTTCTGTCTCTGGTTTCTCATTTCTTCTTCTTTGGATCTCTCTACCTCTGTCTCTCAGCCCTCCCTAGGCCACTTTCCACATCCCTATCATTGGGAACCAGTGCAACACTGGGAGCAGAACTCTCAAGGCGGAGCTATGATTTTCCACCTCCAAGGAAGCTCTCCAACCAGGGGTACGATGATGAGGCACCAAGTGCAGCTGCCAGGCAGAAGGGGTACTCAGCAATGACAGCTGCTACAAGTCAGAGCATCTGATGAAGACAAGGGGGCAGGCGGGTGCTGGAGGCCCAGCTCAGGACATAGGAAGCCCTGTCAACAGGTGGTCTGAACAAGGTCAGCCAACTGGGTCCAGGCCCTTAAGGGGATGTGATGGAGAAAACACTCACCAGCAAGCTAATCTGCCTAGACCGGATCTTCACTCCTGGGGTGGAAACCCAATCCTCACCCTGTGTTTAGTTTATCTGGAAGCCCAACAAGATCCCTGGGCTTCTTCTCCCCCTTGTCCTTTGCTCTCAACCTTAGGGAATGCCTAGATCCCACTGGGGGGGATGGGACAAGCTCTATGACAGAGGAAGCAATAAAGCGTGGGGTAAAGGCCTCCATCCCAACTGGCTAAGGAACACTCATCTCTTCCCATCCCAACTGACCCATCACGTGCTCGCTTCAGCAGCACATATACCAACTGACCCATCACTCAGTCCTGTGCACTGAGCCCCTGATGCAGGTAGACTGTGGCACTGGGTTCTATGTGAAGAGGCAGAGGCAAGAGATGACACTCACCTTGATGACAGAATAGGATAGTTCCTGCATCTGGCTGCCAATCAGGATCATCTAAGAGTACTTGAGAAAAATAATGATTCCAGGACCCCACCATATCTACAGAATTAGAATTTCATGGGAGGGGGGCACCTGGGTAGCTTAGTCAGTTAAATGTCTGCCTTCGGCTCAGGTCACGGTCTCCAGGTCCTGGGATCAAGCCCCACATCAGGCTCCCTGCTCAGTGGAGAGTCTGCTTCTCCCTTTCATTCTCCCTCTGTGCTCTCCCTCTCTCTCAAATGAATAAATAAACTCTTTAAAAAAAAATGTCATGAGGGACCTATAGTTAACCTCTCGGTGATTCATTAGCACCACCAACTTTGGGGACCCCACAGGTCACACCACTGTGCAAACCACCAGCCTCTAGTCTCTGAACTCTACTTCTCTAAGCTTTGTGTAAACATAAGGTTAGAAAGGATGCTGTTTCCTGTTAAGAATATGGAAAACAATAGTAATAGCAGCCTGATCTCAGTTAATTTTCACAACAACCCCAACAACAGGGTAGTGTGAGTAGTAGTATCCCTATTCTACGGATAAAGAAAGTTAAGGGGAAAGAGGTTAAGTAATTTGTCAAGAAATACTCAGCTAAGTAAGAAATGGAGCTCGGATTTAAACTCCAGTTTACCCAGGGCTGAGTTCCAAATACTTACAAGTGCTAGGTCACAGCCCTCGTTCCTGAGACTAGATGCTGGCCCTGGCAACGGAGCACAGTACTGGGACTTGCTAATGGCCAGGCATCACCTTTTTGGTTGTTAGGCTGCATGGAGGCTTAGAGAATTGAGGGGGAAGGTACGGGAGGGGAGCGGCACCCAGGGGATTCAGACCAGCATCTATTTACTTCCCAATGCAGAAATACTTCAATATTGGTGCATATCAGCTGAGTATCCATGCTCCAAATCCCAGGCTTCTTCCACTCCCATCATTCTGCCCAGTTCAGTTATCCCGGGCCCCTTCACCTACCACTGGAGCTTTTTTCCAGGTAGAACTTGATTCACACAGGAAGACATGTCAGGAACCCAGCCACAAGTACAACTTAAATAGTCAAAATCTTATATTCACCTCCTCCCATGAGTCTCCTCATTTAAATTTGCTCTGAGAACCTTTATTCAGCTTGACAGGTGCATGCTAACATTTTGAAGAGATACTTCTCCTATAACCTTGTGCATTTGCTAAATCAAAAGCTCTAAGTTAGGAGCTGCAAACTCCTTAGAGTTCACGGTGCTTTAAATAAATTTGAGCCAATACTTAAAACTTGGAAGACTTTACATAAACTCCGAATTTCTAGTCTCTTGAAAAGGAGGATAAACTGGCAGAACAGGACCCATAACCAATGGAAATAAAGGGTTGGAGCCAGCTGAGTAGTGGCCACCTTCCTTTCTTTGTTCATTTAACAAATGAATTTTTGAGTGCCCACCACAGGCAAGGCACTATTCTAGGTATAGGGAGAGAGGGCTCTCCATTGCACGTGGAGTATGGCCCATGTAACTCACCCAAAGTGTGTTTGTTCATTTACTGAAAGTTACCTGCTTGGACACCAACCCCCACACCCTGAGCTAAATGGACAAAGGTCAGAATGGTCACCACCAGGTAGGCAACTCTCATGATACTATCCCTGCACCAGTCAAGCTTCCTGAAGGAAGACTATCAGTCCCTAGAAGCTTCTCCAGCCCCCTCAAACAGTACTGTCCTCAGATTTTACATTGTTGGGGTCTCTGGGCTCTGACCCAGACTCCTAGCAGATTTGGGGTCTTCTCTCCACACCAAACCTCCACCATTGTGCCTCTAGATTCACCAACTTGCCATTTGTCATTGGATTTCCCAGTTCTGCTATCCAGGTGACACCATCATTGAGAGTCTTTTCAGGGCGGGGCAAGCTGTCCAGCTTACTGGAGGGAGCCTCTTTAAGGACAGACTTGGGAATATCCAAGAAGACAAAGTTATAAATGCTGCCTTACCAATATAAATTCCTCTACTTTGCCATTCTGGGTCTTTTAACCTAGCCCCACATCTCTGCTTTCCTCAGCTTGTTATTCCAATATGAAAATTTTATTTTTCTGTACCTGCCATCCAGTCATACCTGCCTCTTTGGCCTACCCCAAGCATGTCGTCTTACGCATGTACGAACCATTGCTTCCTGAGAACTAACTGAAACTGACAACGTGGGTATATATAAACATACAAGGAATATATCAAGAACAAAGTAAAATCAGGAAGTCAACATCAAATGGGACCATAGATACAGTTATGTAAATTCAACACGAGTCAGAGAGCTTCATTCTAGTGCCTGGGAGGGGGCAATGGTTTGGAGCATCCAAAGCAGTATAGTGTAATCTTGCAGTGCCTGTAGCCTGAAGTGTCTACTCTTTGGGTGGCAACTGGACCTGGGTAGAAATTGTGGTATGGGAGCTGGCGAACTCAGCATCTCATTCAAAACCACCTCTGAGCGGTAAGAAACATGAAGGTTGGCTTCATGATATTCAATCAGAAGCAGCATCAAATAGGAAGAGGGAAAAACAATCTCTCTTCAGGTCAAATGCAGGGCACTGCTAAGGTATTAATAAGTCCAGGAGAAGGCACAGAAGACTTGGCAAATGGCCAGGGCAGTGGCGGTGAGGAGGGCCAAAAGCTAGAAGGTAGAGGCAGGTCTGTTTACTGTTTAGCCACTACAGGGGAAATCTGGGGTGGGTGTGGAAGAAGAGGGGCAAGGGTGGGAAGAGCTAAGTAACCCAACATGCACCGTCCCCAGGAGGGGACTTAAGGATCTCAGTGACTTTGAGGATGGTTGTGTTACTGAACAAGAGGCACGACAAGACGATGGCAAGGACAGCGTAGGGACACTGGGTTTGGGAATGCTGGTGATGAAAACAAGAAAAATTAAAATGTCTACATCCTGACTTGGGAGATAAGGTGAGGTGCAGGAATGGAGAGGGAGATGGGTGGCTGGGTGGCTCAGTGGGTTAAGCTCCTGATTCTTGGTTTTGGCTCAGGTCACAATCTCAGGACATGAGACCAAGCCCTGCATTGGGGTCCAAGCCCAGTGGTGAGTCTGCTTGAGATTCTCTCTCCCTCCCCCAAAGCCCCTTCCCCAGCTCAGGCACGTACTTGCTATTGCTCCCTCTGTCTAAAATAAATAAATAAACCCTTTAAAAAAGAGAGAGAGAGAATGGACAAGGAGAGACCAAGCATCAAGCATGACAGCGAAGAAGTTACCACTGGGTTCAGTGCAACAAGAATGAATCAAGGCAGTTTCGTCAGAAAATTAAACACACATTTACCATATAACCCAGCAATTCTACTCCTAGGTGTATCCCCAAGAGCTGAAAATGGGGATTCAAAGAAATATTTGTACATCAATGTTCATAGCAGCACTACTTACAACAGCCAAGGTAGAAACAAACCAAATGGAGAACAGATAAATGGATAAACAAAATGTGATCTGTCCTGCACGTGGAATATTATTCACTCATAGAAAGGAAAGAAGCACAACTAACACACTACAATAGGGGTGAATTTTGAAAACATTATGCCAAGTGAAAGAAGCCAGACAAAGAAGTCATATATGATATGGATTCATTTATACAAAATATCTAGAATAACTGAATCCAAAGAGACAGAAAGCAGATTAGAGGTTGTTAGGGGCTAGAGGTAGAAGGAATGGAGAATGACTGCTTCATGGGTACAGAGTCTCCTTCGGGGATGAGGAAAATATTTTGGAACTAAATAACATTGTCAATGTTTTAAATGCCACTGAACTGCACACTTCATCATTTTTTACAGATTTTATTTATTTGTTTGTTTATTTATTTATTTGACTGAGAGAGAGAGTATAAGCGGGGCTGGCGGGGAGGAGAGGGAGAAGGACAAGCAGACTCTGCACGGAGCATGGAGTCTGACACAGAGCTCAATCTCATGACCCTGGGACCACAGCCTGAGCCAAAATTAAGAGTTGGACACTTAACCGACTGACCCACCCAGGCACCCTCTGAACCGTACACTTTAAAAGGTCAATATTATACGAATTTCATTTCAATTTTTAAAAATGAACGAATGAACCAATGAGTGAATGAATGAAGGCAGCAAGGGATTCTAGGGAACAAGGCTTAGAAATATCAAAACAGAAAGGCAGGAACCAGAGATGGGTAAGGGACAGAAATACTACCATCTGTTCTTTAGTTCTGTAGCTCTCAATCCTTTCTCTGCCATGATCCTTACAGGTGACATGGCATGACACATCTATGGACATTTTGGAGTCCTTGGCAATTCTCGAGAACCTAACAAATTTCAACCTTTTCTCTATCCCTCAAGAAAGAGTTCTGGAATACACGTGAGGGACAAGGCTATAAAATTGCTTTTACATTTATAGATACATACACAAACACAAAATGTATACTATCAGTAAAATACAATAAATGCATACTTTTAAAATTTAAATCATTCATGGGCACCTGGGTCTCTCTGTCAATTAAGCATCTGCCTTTGGCTCAGGTCATGATCCCGGGGTCCTGGGATCAAGCCTCACATTGGGCTCCCTGCTCAGTGGGGAGTCTGCTTCTCCCTCTGCCCCTTTCTTCATTCGTACTCTCTCTCTCCCTCTCAAAAATAAATAAAATCTTTTTTAAAAATGTAAATCATTCAGGAATGCTGATATTCCTATAATTCTTTTTTCTTATTCCTATAATTCTTTTTTTTAAAGATTTTATTTATTTATTTGTCAGAGAGAGAGAGAGAGAGCACGCACAAGCAGGCAGGGTGGCAGGCAGAGGCAGAGAGAGAATCAGGCTCCCTGCCAAGCAAGGAGCCTGATGCAGGACTCGATCCCAGGACCCTGGGATCATGACCTGAGCTCAAGGCAGCAGCTTAGCCGACTGAGCCACCCAGGCGTCTCCTTATTCCTGTAATTCTTAAAACCAAATGGCCCCTGCTTCCATTAATTCATGGGGATACAATTCTAAGTAAAGATAAGATAGCTACCCAAGAGCAAGACTCAACCCTGAACAGCTCTAGCATAGTCAGGGCCACCATTCATCTGTTTAGTGCCTTTGTGCCCTTCCTCCAGGCATACAGCTTAGTAAGAGGAGCTCGTGCTAGATTTTGGTTCCCACTCACACCCTGGCAGGCGAGTACCTATGCAGTATACAACCTGCACAACTGTACACAACAACCCCTGTGCACAGGCCTGGAAATACAGTGGGTACTCCCAACTGCTGAAAATAGGAAGCAACCCTAGAGGTAATCATATCTCATCGAAGGAATTTTTGAGGTCTATATGACTCTTCAGTTTCTTATCTCAGATAGTGTATTCCGGAAAGGGCACATTGATCAATTGAATTAAGGTTTACAATGAAAGTGAAAGTGACTAAGGGGAAAGAGAAAGTCCCCAAGAATTCAGAAGAGAATGAGGAACCTCAAAGAAGGCACCTGGAAAGCCTCCCTCAGTAAGGTGAACCCCCAAACCAAAGGTAATCCAAAATCACTTTAGAAGAGCAAATATACGGAAGTTAAGTAGGAGCATGGGTTCTGAAGTCAGACAGACCTGGTCTCAAATCAGGACCTTTACAGCGTAACTATGTAACTTGGGGCAAATTACTCAACCCTTCTGATTATCAATTCACTTAGCTGTAAAAGAAAAAGAATACCTACTTTGCAAGGAGCCTTTAAAGATTTTAATGGACTACTGCATGCAAAGTACTTCACACTGTGCCTGCACGTAGAAAGTGCTCCACAAACACTTCTTTTTTTTTTTTTTAAGAGACAGAGAGTGTGTGAGCAGGGGGAGGGACAGAAGGAGAGGAAATGAGAGAATCTCAATCTCCACACATAGTGTGGAGCCTGATGCAGGGCTCAATCTCATAATTCTGATATTAGGACCTGAGCCAAAATCAAGAGTTGGAGGCTTAACTGGCTGAGCCACCCAGGCACCCCCACAAGTACTAATTATTACTAAAATTCCAGTACCATATTTGTGCCAGAGCCTGAAGCTAATTAAAACTCGACATCTCCTTTTATACCTCCAGATTTTTTAACTCCTAACCAAAGGGGCTAGGTAGGGGCTTTCACAATATCCTTAACATAGCAAGTAAAATCTGAGTCCAAATCCTGAAAATGCTCCAATTAATGACTATCTGTTAACAAAGAATAAAGACACTGGGCACTTGGGTCCCCCAAGGTCATGAGCTCAGGGTCGTAGGACTGAGCCCTGCATCAGGCTCCCTGCTTAATGTGGAGTCTCCTGGAGACTCTCTCTCTCCCTCTCCCTCTGTCCTTCCTCCCATTCATGTGTTCTATCTCTTTAAAAATAAAATAAACTTAAAAATCTAAAAAAAGAACAAAGACACCCCACCAACATCAGGCCATAGTCTGTCTTTCCAGTGTACTCTCCCACTGCTGCCCTCAGGAGCTCTGAGTGCTCCACTTTTTGCTGTTCATGCTACTTCGTCATCGACATGCCTGGTGACAAGGGGCCAATTTATAGGGTTTCCTACATCCCTGTACTAAAGCCTCAGCTTCTAATATTACCCATCAGTTTCTGAAACAGGAAAACCACATCCTTCAGGAAGTTCTCCCAAGCTGTACCTGGGTGTTGTTCCAGTACCTTAAACTATAGTCTCTTCCAATCCTACATGGCTGCTATGGAATGATGGAAAATGAGAGAAAAGAGAGCAGAAACTCCAGAGCCCAAACACTCACTCTCCTGAACTCTTGCCTCTTAAATTCAGGTTGAGGGCTGGTTAAGGAGAAATCAGTTTAATGAAAGGGGTTTGTTGTTTGAAATACCAGAGCCGGCAATGGAACTTTCTGATGGACAGGGCTAAGATCCTTTACATTTTAAGGAACAGATAATAAGGCCCTTTTCTAAAAATGACCTCTACCCATGAAGATGAGAACTTTATTGAGAAGGCCTTCAGATGAGTGATGTATGACCTATGAGGACTTAGCTAATACTGAGTCATCAGTTCCAAGAGATACATAAAACCTACCACCCATATCTATGGCTACTGTTACTTTTTATTACTTACTTCCAAATCCTGGTGATTCATGTTTAAATGAGATGGAAAATGTACCCAAGGTTATATAAAAAGCTAATGGATGGGGTGCCTGGGTGGCTCAGTTGGTTAAAGCCTCTGCCTTCGGCTCAGGTTATGATCCCAGGTTCCTGGGATCGAGCCCTGCATCGGGCTCTCTACTCGGCAGGGAGCCTGCTTCCTCCTCTCTCTCTGCCTGCTTCTCTGCATACTTGTGATCTCCGTCTGTCAAATAATAAAATCTTAAAAAAAAAAAAAAAGCTAGTGGATAAAGGCAGGAACTGCTAAGGAAAGTGGCTGAGATGCAGACATAGCTTTTAAAGTCTTGCTAGAGGGGCACGTGGCTGGCTCAGTCAGTATAGCATGTGATTTTTAATCTCAAGGTCATGAGTTCAAGCCTCATATTGGGTGTGGAACCTACCTAAAATTTAAAAAAATTTCTTGCTAGAAATAATGGTGAATTATTGAATGCTTGGTGAATTACTGAATGCTTTCCCTCTAAGATCAAAATGAAATTGTGTTTCAACATTGTACTGAAGGTCTTCGCCATCACAATAAGACAAGAAAAATAAAAAACATAATGATTGAAGAGGAAAGAATGAAACTCTTTCATTCTTAATTTAAAGATTATGTGCTTACCCAAAGAAACTGAGAAAAGTACTGAATTAATGAATTACTTGGGAGGATTCCAAGATACAGGGTCACTAAACAAAAATCAATTGTATTTTTTATATACTATTAATAAATAACTGAAAATGAAATTTAAAGCAGTGCCTGGGTGGCTCAGTTGGTTAAGTCTCTGGCTCAGGTCATGATCCCAGCGTCCTGGGGATTGAGCCCTGCACTGGGCTCCCTGCTCAGCGGGGAGACTTCTTCCCCCTCCTCTTCTCCTGCTCCACCTGCTGTGCTCTCTCACTCTCTCTGTCAAAAAAAATCTAGGGGCGCCTGGGTGGCTCAGTGGGTTAAGCCGCTGCCTTCGGCTCAGGTCATGATCTCAGGGTCCTGGGATCGAGTCCTGCATCGGGCTCTCTGCTCAGCGGAGAGCCTGCTTCCCTTCCTCTCTCTCTGCCTGCCTCTCTTGTGATTTCTCTCTGTCAAATAAATAAAATCTTTAAAAAAAAAAATCTAGGTAAGTAGAGAAACATCCTATTTTTATGGATTGGAAGATTCAATATTACTTAGATGTGCATTCTTCCCCAACTTCATTCCATTCAAAATACCAGCAGAATTTTTCTAGAACCTAATGAGCTGATTCTAAAATGTAATGGAAGGCTGAAGGACAATAACCCTGACAATCATAAAGAAAAAGAACAAAGCTGGAAGAGTTACACGATTTCAAAACTTACAATAAAGCAATAACAATTAAGACAGTGTGATAATGGTGTCAAATCTGGACTGTTTCAACAGCCTAAGAGAGAGTCCAAATACACACACACACACAACTGATTTTCAATAAGGATTCCAATGCAATTCAATGGAGAAGGGACAATAGGAAAATCTTTCCAACAGACCTGGTACATATCAATATTTGTTTAGAAAAAAATTAACCTTAGTCCATACCTCACATCATATACAAAAATAAATTCAAAATGGTTCGCAAACCTAAACTCAAAAGCTAGGATGCTGAGTGACTCAGTCAGCCAAGCATCTGCTTTGGCACAAGTCATGATCCCAGGGTCCTGGGATCAAGCCCCATGTTGAGCTTCCACTCACAAGGGAGCCTGCTTCTACCTTGCCCTCTGCCCCTCCCTCCCCCACTTGTGTGACCTCTCTCTCTCCCAAATAAAGAAACTCTTAAAAAAATAAATAAAACAGTCTTCAAAAAAAAAGAACTACTGATATAAGCAACAACATGGACAAATCTTAAAACCACTTCTAGTGAAAATCCAAGACAAAAGAGTACATACTGTATGACTCCATTCACATATGAAGTTCAAGAACAGGTAAAGCAAATCCACTACAGAAATCAGAAGAGTGGCTGCCCCAGGGAGGAAATTGTTAAAAAGGGGCTTTAGGGAATATTCTGAGGTAGCTGAAAATATTCTAATTTGGGTAATGGTACATGGTATCTACGTGCATTATTACTGCATGTAAATTATTCCTCAGTAAAGAACAAAGAAGGGGCACCTGGGTGGCTCAGTGGATTAAAGCCTCTGCCTTCAGCTCAGGTCATGATCTCAGGGTCCTGGGATTGAGCCTTGCATCGGGCTCTCTGCTCAGCGAGGAGACTGCTTTCTCCCCCTCTCTCTGCCTACTTATGATCTCTGTCTGTCAAATAAATAAATAAAATCTTTAAAAACAAAAAAATAAAGAACAAAGAATACAGGAATACTCAGAGATCAAATGCAAATGGGTCTTTTGATGGGTAGGATTTTATTGGGAAAACAAGAAGGCCTCGTGGAGAAAATAAGGATGTAAGATACACATAAATCAGACCAGGGTACCATGAATCCTCAAATCACTAGGGGACTGAATTCCTTGCCACTTAAACTTGTCTTGTTTTTTAGAAAGAGCTATCATATTTAAAGAATGGAATTTAGATGAGGTTAGTCTAAGAGTCTGAGAACATAGGTATGGTGCAGCCTAACAGGCTTATAAGAGGACAGGTTATGGAGATTGAGGATAATGGCTGCAAAAAATGTCTATTAGGTTTGGTCAATAAGAAGCTTCACTTTCAGTCCACTTACATATTTGTAAAACACAGAGGTTTGCCCAGATGATCTTTGATATTCTTTCTGCTCCCAAATTTTTAACCTACAAGTGGAAATCTTAGCTGTGGATAATAATAATCCAAGAAACTTTTAGAAAATATGCTAAAGCCTGGGTCCTTCCCAGACCAAATAAAGTATCTGGGGAATGGTGGGGATGGTAAACAGCAAGTTTATAATAGGGTTACTAGTGTCTCTCTCGGCATTGTACGTTATGGGTTTTGACAAACATATAATGACATGCAGCCACCACTGTGGTTATCACACAGAATAGTTTTACTGCCCTAAAAATCCTCTTTGCTCTGCCTATTCATGCCACCCCTCCCCCCAACCCCTGGCAGTCACCGACTTTTTTCTTATGGGCTCCATAGTTTTGCCTTTTCCAGAATGTCAACTAGTTGTAATCATACAGCATGTGGCCTTTTCAGATTGGCTTCTTTCAACTTAGTAATGTGCATTTAAGGTCCCTCCAATGTCTTTATAGAGCGTGATGGTTCATTTCTTTTCAGTACATTGCCTGAATGCACCAGTTTATTGAACCATTCACCTACAGAAGGACATCCTGATTGCTTCCAAGTGTTGGTAATTACGAATAAAGCTGCTATAAACATCTGTGTGCAGGTTTTTGTGTGGACATAATTCTCCAACTCCTTTGGGTAAATACCAAGGAGCATGATTGCCGGATTATATGGTAAGAATATGTCTAGTTTTGAAAAAAACACCCAAAGTGCCTTCCAAAGTGACTATACCGTTTTACATTCCCATCAGTACTGGATGCTCCATATCCTTGTCAGCATTTGGTGTTCTCCATATTTTGGATTTGGGCTATTCATACAGCATATCCAGTGATATCTCACTGCTGTTTTTACTTGTAATTTCCTAATATCACATGACATTGTACATATTTTTCAAATGCTTATATACGTCATCTGACTATCTTTAGTGAGGTATCTGTTCAGGTCTTTTGCCCATTTTTAAATCAGGCCATTCTTTTTCTTATTGTTGAACTTAACAGTTCTTTGTATATTCCGGGTAGCAGTCCGGTATCAGAAATTATTTTACTTATTTTCTCCCAGTCTCAGGCTTGTCTTCCTATTCTCTTGACATTGGTTTTTACGGAAGTTTTTAATTATAATACCGTCCAGCTCATCATTGATTTCTTTTATGGTTTGTGCCTTTGGTGTTGTATCTAAAAAGTCATTGCCATACCCGAGGTCATCTAAGTTTTTTCTCTTATGTTATCTTCTAGGGGTTTTACAGTTTTGCTTTGCAGATTTAGTTCTGTGATTCAGATTGAGTTGATCTCTGTGAGAAGTGGAAGGTCTGTGTCTAGATTTGGTTTTATTTTTTGCATGTGGATATCCAGTTATTCCAGCACCATTTGTTGGAAAGCTATCTTTGCTCCATTGTATCACCTTTGCTCCTTTGCCAAAGATCAGCTGACTATATGTAGGTCTGTTTCTTTCCCTTTTTTTTTTTTTGGGGGGGGGGTGTGTGTGGGGGCAGCAAAGCAAGGCCTATTGAACAATAGCAAAGTGATAGTACAAAGTTCCCAAGGAGGGAGGGGACCCTAGAGGGTTGCCCTATATGGGTCTGTTTCTAAGATCTCTATTTTGTTTCACTGATTTGTCCATTTCTTTATTTTTGTTAAAAAAAAAAAAAGATTTGGGGCACCTGGGTGGCTCAGTGGTTTAAGCCACTGCCTTCGGCTCAGGTCATGATCTCGGGGTCCTGGGATCGAGTCCCACATCCGGTTCTCTGCTCTGAAGGGAGCCTGCTTCCCTCTCACTCTCTCTGCCTGCCTCTCTGCCTACTTGTGATCTCTCTCTGTCAAATAAATAAATAAAATCTTTAAAAAAAAAGATTTTATTTATTTATTTGAGAGCGAGAGAGAGAGAACAAGCAGTGGGGAGGGAAAGAGACAGCAAGAGAGAGAGAAGCATACTCCCTGCTGATCAGGAAGCTTGACTGGGGACTGGATTTCAGGACCTGGAGATCATGACCTGGGTTGAAGACAGACATTTAACCAAATGGGTCACCCAGGCACCCCTGATTTGTCCATTTCTTTTCATCAACACCACACTGATTACTATGATAGCTTTACATAAAGCCTTGAAGTCAAGTAATGTCAGTCCTCCAACTTTGTTCTTCTCCTTCAATATTAAGTTGGCTACTGTAGCTCTTTTGCCTCTCCATATAAACTTTAGAATCAGTTGTCAATATCCATAAAATGACTTATAGGAAAAGCATACATAATCAAATACACTGCTGCTATTATTTTGAACCACTATTTGTTAAATTAATGAATATGAAAAATTAAAGTTTTTATCTTACCTTCACATATTCCTTCTTCAATGTTTTTCCTTTCTTTATATAAATCTGAGTTTCTGACTTATATTATTTTTCTTCTCTATGGAGAACATTTTTTTTATTTTTAGTTTTAAATTTTATTTGAGAGAGAGCAAGAACAAGCAGGGGGTGTAGCAGCAGGAGAAGCAGAGGGACTCCCCTACTGAGCAGGGAGCCCAACATGAGGCTCCATCCCAGGACCCTGGGATCATGACCTAGCTGAAGGCAGACACTTGGCCGACTGAGCCACCCAGGCACCTCTGGAGAACTTTTTAAAACATTTTTTGAAGTAGGTCTACTGGCAATAAATTCCCTCAATTTTTGTTTGTCTGGAAAAATATTTTTCCTTTGCTTTTGAAAGATAATTTCACAGGGTACAGAATTTTGGGTTTTTTTTTTTCACTTAACACTTAAAATACTTCACACCACCCTTCTTGCTTACATGGTTTCTGAGATGACAAATATAATTCTTATCTTTGATCCCCTATAGGTGAGGAGGGCCCCACCACCACTTCTTTCAGGGATTTTTCCTTTATCTTTGATTTTCTGAAATTTGAATGTGATTAGGGTAGAGAGGCATTTGCCTGTATACTGTTCTCTAAGCTTCCTGGATCTGTAGTTTGATGTCTGACATTAATTTGGGGAAATTATCAGTCATTAATACTTCAAATATCTCTTCTGCTCCTTTCTCTCCTTTGTTCTCCTCTGGTGAATATTATGCATGTGTTATACCTTCTATAGTTGTCCCACGGTTCTTTGATAGTCTATTCTTTTTTTTTTCCAATCTTCATTTGTTTGTTTGCTTCTCAGTTTCGTAAGTTTCTATTGTCATATCCTCAAGCTCAGAGATTCTCTTTGACCATGTCCAGTCAACTAATGACTCATCAAAGGCACTCTGCAGGGGTGCCCGGGTGGCTCTGTAGGTTAAGCAACCAACTCTTGATATCAGGTCATGTCATGATCTGAGGGTTTTGAGATCGAGCCCTATGTTGGGCCCCACACTGGACATGGAGCCTGCTTAAGATTCTCTCTTTCCTTCTGTCCCTCCCCAACCTCCCTCTTTTTTTAAAAAAAAAAAAAGACATCTTCATTTCCACTGCCATGTTTTTGATCTCTGTAATTTTTCAGTCTTGGGATTTCTATCTCTCTGCTTAAGTTATCCATCTGTTTTTGCATGTTGTCTACTTTTTCCATTAAAGCCCTCAGCATATTAATCATAGATTTTTTTTTAAAGTACTGGTCTGATACTTCCAACATTTCCACATATCTGACTCTGGTTCTAATGTTGGTTTAGTCTCTGAATTCAAACTGTGCTTTTCTTTTTTAGTATGCCTTGTGGTATTTTTATTGAAAGGTAGAGACAATATATTCGGTAGAGAGGACTGCAGTAAATAGGCCTTTAGGGATGTGACAGTAAGGTGTGAGGGAAGGGGAAGTATTCTATAGTCCTGTGATTAGGTCTCAATCTTTTGGTGAACCTGTCCATCTGGACTGTGACCTTCACTGGTGCTTCTCAATTCCCACTCCCTGCCCTTAGGTGGGACAGTATAACTAGAGTAGGCTGGAGCTGGGTATTTCCCTTCCCCTAGGTAGGTCAAGCCCTGGTAAAATAGTTTCTCCTTAGGGCAGACCTTGTTGAGAAGAAGAGACTGCTCTGGAGTATTTAGTAGTTCCTTTCTCTTCCGGGGGTAGAAGCACAAGGGGATTTTTCTCCAGTATCCACTGTGAGGACCTGGTAGAGTTCCTAGAAGTAAAACACAAAAGTGCGAGGGCTCCCCTATGAACGGGTCCCCCTGAAATTTTTTGTTTTTAGAGATATAACTGGCTTACAACATTGTGTAAGCTTATTTTTTTTTTAAAGATTTTATTTCTTCATTTGAGAGAGAGGGAGAGCACAAGTGCAGGGGAGACAGAGGAAGAGGGAGAAGCAGGTTCCCTGCTGAGCAGGGAGCTGGATGTGGGGGGCTTGATCCCAGGACTCTGAGATCATTACCTGAGCCGAAGGCAGACACTTAACTACCTGAGCCACCCAGGAGCCCCGCATTGTGTAAGTTTAAAGCATAGAATGTGTTGTTTTGATACACTTACACACTGCAATAGGATTACCACCACAGTTAGCTAATACCTCTGTTGTGCCACATAATTATCATTTTTTTGTGGTGATAACAATTAAGATCTAGTCTTAGTAACTTTGAAGTTTATGACACAGTACTGTTGACTATAATCACTATGCTGTGCATTAGATCTTCCCCTTGATGTTTTTAACTCTCAGACTTGTCCACACTGAGCCTCTAGCAATTTGTCAATTACAGTTTGGGTTTTCCTGTGCTGGCACTGGTTCCCATGGAAGTTTCTGCTCCAGTTAACTATGCTTAAGGATAATTTGTATACAACAAAATGTACCCATTTTAAGTGAACAGTCCTGTGAGTGTTGACAAATGTACACACTTGTATAACCTCCACCCTTTTTGTCAATTATTTTTTAAGCTTCCGGGATGACCCAGTATGCAGCCAGGGTTGAGAACTACTGCTCTGTCATTCTTCATTGCCAGCCGAGGCACTGGGACTGCGAATCCTGAGGTTATTCACTCATTTCTGGATCATGGTTTCCTCACATCTTTTGTTTCTAGATGGAACACCTGTAAACACCTACCCGCCACAAGGGGTCTCAATTTGCTGATCGCTCATATTATAGAATCAGGCTCAAAATGGAGACAGAAAATTTATTTAAATGATCAAGTAATTCACCTATCCTTCATGTATCTATTGAGTCTGTCCCCATTTCCCACAGCTGGTTCCTTCCTCCCTCTCTCTCAACTTGAGCTGCCCTTGGACTGTAAGGACCTCTTTCCTCTCCCTGCCCACCTTCCCTAGGGAATATAGTAGCCTCTTTTTATCAGACCAGGCTCCTCTTCATGCCCATGGCACATCCTTGCTCATTCCCTCCATCTTCAAGCTCCTTTATCTCCATCTAAGCCCTCTGCACCATTTAAGTCCTAATTCAAAGCCCATCTCCCCTGCAGTCTTCCTCTCCTAGCTAGATTTTATTTCTCTTACTTCTACCAGGTGCTTGAGCACATAACCATGTGACCAATGCCCTTACAGCTCACCTTGCTTTAGCTGTTTCAGATAATCAAATGCTTTAAACAAATGTGGAATCCGTTGAGAGCTTTCTTTGAAGTGGGCATAATGCCAGGTTCTGGGTGATAGAGTGGTGACTAAGACAAAAAACAGACATGTTTCTTGCCCTTACATGACAGACTCTAAACAAGTGTAATAAGCTCTACCCAAGGTGAGAGAGTTTCTGAACGCTGGAGAGAGTACTGTCAAGGGAATGCATTGTTTCTGATATACACATCCACCTGTGCAAGAACATCATAGCTCTTGGAATACCAACTGGGTGCAGTTGAAACTCCTTTGTATCTCCTGCAGTTCACACAATCCACATGACTAAATATTTATTGGGTGAAACAACTCATGAAACAGGGATCACTGGGAAGATAGGGGGTCATGATAGGGGGCAATGTAGCATCCTCCAACACCAAGCATTTTTTCCCACTTTCTCCTCTTTCCTTTCTACTTCATTGTCTCCTTCCTCCTCTGTTACTTGTCCCATTTCCAGTCTTCACTGGCCTAATCCTGTATCAGTCTGAGGCCCAGGGCATTCTGGGTCACTGCTTAGCTATGTACTTCTTTATCTCTTCATCATCCTTTATTTCTTAGCTCTTCCCATCTGGAGAGCAAGCACAGACCTAAGTTTTTTGTTTGTTTGTTTGTTTGTTTTAACCTTGGCTACCCATGAAAATCACCTGGAAAGCTGATGTTTCGGTCCCCCTCTTCTCATATCTAATTGATTGACTTGAGGTGATGTCTTGGTATGGATAGTTCTTAAAGCTCCCCAGGTGATTCAAATGTGCAGCCAGATTGAGAACCACGGGGATAAATAAAGGATTTCAAGGCCTCCACCTTCTCAGTGGAGGGTGATGGCCCCCAGAGATAACCATGGAACCTGGCATGCGCCAACAGTGGCATTGCTTGCACTCGGGGTGGGGTAAGGACACATGCTTTGTATCTGTAGCATCTCAGCTCTGGAATGACTGCCACTGACAAAGTGGGACACCCGGGGGAAGGCAGGGAGATGAGATTTGTTAACAGAGGAGTGCGGAGAGCAAGGAGGCAAACGGCCCTGTGTAACAGCAGTCATGGGGTCTTGATGGGGTCAAGGGAAGATAAGAGGTGAATAGTATACTGCTGGCATGGCATTCGTTTTCAATAGACGCCACTTTTTACTGTGATACGGTACTTTTATATTCATACTCAAACTGTTTACACAAGAAGGAGCAGCAAGTAAAATGAGTTCCATTTTACAGATGGGAAGTCGAAGTTTAGAGAGATTACCCCGGCCCCTGCCTCCAGGCCAGCTTACTGAGCCCGACAGCTCACTTGCATCACAGCGTACACCGGCTAAGAAGTGAGCGCTCTCCCTTAACTTGACCGTGAAGACTATTCGCCACGAAACCCTAAACAAGGTCGGTAACCTCTCTGAATCTCAGTTTCCTCATCTGTAAGTTGAGGACAGGTTCCATGCTTTCTGGGTTTCTTTTCAGTTTAAGTCTCCAGTGTGTCCTGGGGCTGGGACTTGGCATGCTGCTGACAGAATACGTTTCCTACCTGCTGCACCATGCCCTTCTAGCCAGCTTCAAATGGGTACCAGATGTGCTCAGTATCAACCCCTTGGGGTCCTGGGGCAGCGGAACTCCAGGGCTGGCTGTATTCACCCACAAATACCTTTATCTCTTTACCCTCCTGTGGGACAGAAAAATATTTTCCTGTCACTCTCTCTGTCTACCGGTAAGAAAAAAGCTGACAAGCCCTAAATCCCATCATTCACTTGGTGCTGAGTGGGAGGCTGGATTTAGTCTACCAACCCAGGACAGTGTGGGGATATGCTCTTCTACTCATTGCCCCCAGCTGCCCCTTTTCAGAAGCCACCAGCCCACTGTGGAGGCGCGGTATCAATCACCTGGAAAGGAATAAAAGCTAGAAATATCTTAATGCAAGAGGACTTGGAGAAAGCGGCAGCTTCAAGGCCCCACCCTCCATGTGGAGGAACCCATGTCCTAGGCTTTCCCAGCAGCAAAGGCAGAGGCAGGAATGTGCCCGAGAGCAGACCTGGGGGGCTGTGTCCCATGGCTCCCTGCAAGGAGACTGAGAACACCCCGCAGGCGGCCCAGCCCCGCTGCCTGGGCCCAGCCACAGCTGCTGGCAGGGAGTCTCCTGGTCTAAAATTAGCCTCCGGCTCTCCACCCAGGCAGTTCCACCACTCACTCTGGCAGGCCAGGCCCTGCGGTGAGGTAATGACTGGGAGCCTGTCTGGCCCAGGACAACAAGGGGTTAGGAGGAGGCAGCATGGAGCAAAGTCCCACTTTCCCATCATGGTCAGCCTCAGGCTGGAACTGGGGAACCAGAGGAAGCAAAAACGCCATATATGTGGGACTTGACTTTTGCTTTGCTTCTGCTTTTCCTCCACGTCTGCACCTATGGGGTATTCTTTTCTTTACTCGAGGGACACCAAGGAAAGGAAAACAAACTTCCAGCAAGTTTAAGGTGTGCCAGGTTTACAATCTGCCACCACAGCCTTCTGAGGTCAGGATCATTCATCCCATTATACTGAACCCAACAAGGATGCTCATCAAATTAGCTGACCTAAGTCAGTGACCCTGTGAAGAAGAATCCAGAAGTATCAGTCCCCTCCTTTTGGAGGGAGAGTCTGCTTCCTGGAGGGGTACCTCTAGAGAGGACTCACTCCCTGAGGCAGAGCCTGAGCCCATGACTCATTGACCCCCACCTCTAGGTCCCTCAGCTTCTGACGGTCTGTTCAGGAAGCCTGTGGTTGGAACTGCCAAAAAAAGCAGCTAAGCCCAGGCCCAACCCCTGGGCACAAGTCTCTCCCACCCTGGGCTGAACTGCGGGGGCAGCGGGTCCGCAGCTCAGAAGTACACAGGAAGGATAGGTGGGAGGGCTATGGGAAAGATGACCACAGTCACTAGGGCTCATGGAGATGTCCCACCAAGTCACTAAGACTCTCCAACCAAAGGCTTCCCAGAGACTCCAACGATCATTCCCCTGGGCTCATGCCTCAACTCAACCTCTCCTTTACTGTCCCCCCATCTATGGAACCTGTCCTTCCCAAATCAGTGGATGAGGAGAGAATGCTAGAAGAAGGTGGAGGTGGGCATCGGTCCCTGGGATAGGAGCTGGATCCAGGACCCAACTCCCAGCGCTAACTGAATGAGAAGGCAAGGTACTATACCTAGCAACTGGAGCTGGGATTTGAATCCAGGCATCTCTCCAAATCTCTTTTTCCCAATCTTTCTCTAGCCACTTCCAGCTCGGAATCCTCAGTGCTGGTGCGAATACTACTTTCTCTGGAAATAATGCTGGAGCCGGGGCGCCTGGGTGGCTCAGTGGGTTAAAGCCTCTGCCTTTCGCTCAGGTCATGATCCCAGGGTCCTGGGATCGAGCCCCGTATCGGGCTCTCTGCTTGGCAGGGAGCCTGCTTCCTCCTCTCTCTCTCTCTCTGCCTACCTCTCTCCCTACTTGTGATCTCTATCTGTCAAAAAAATAAAATAAAATAAAAATTTAAAAAAAAAAATAATGCTGGAGCCAGAGGGGACCTCAAGGACCAAGTAACCAAGCCTTCTCATTTACAAGTAAGAAAATTGAGGCCCTGAAGCAGCTGGATGGCTCAGTCAGTTAAGCGTCTGCCTTCGGCTCAGGTCATCATCCCAGGGTCCTGGGATGGAGTCCCACACTGGGCTCTCTGCTCAGCGGAGCCTGCTTCTCCCTCTGCCTACCACTCCCCCTGCTTGTACTCTCTCTCTCTGTCAAATAAATAAATAAAAATCTTAAAAAAAAAAAAAAAAGAAGAAAAGAAAAAAAGAAAGGAAAGGAAAGGAAAAGAAAATTGAGGCCCAGATGGCAGAAATGACTTGTTCAAAGTCACAGAACCAGTTCATATCATAACCAAGACTAGAATCCAGGTGCCCTGACTCCCAGCCCAGGGTTCTTAGCCCTAACCATGTACCTAAAAGAAAAAGACATCCAAGATCTCTTCTAGCCCAAATACTCTATGATTCTATAACCTGGCTTTTACTTTCCCCCTTCAGTTATGACAGAACTCAACTGGCCATGCAATTCACCAGTGGCTCTCCCTGCTCCTTGGCCAAATACCCGAGTTTCCTCTCAAGTCTCATCCTTCTGGATCTTTCATCTGCACCTGACACTGTTGCTCACCTTTTTCCTTATCAAGACTCCTTAAGAGCGCTCAGTTAAGCATCTGCCTTCAGCTCAGGTCATGCATGATCCAGGGGTCCTGGGATTGAAACCTGCACTGGGCTCCCTGCCCAGTGGGGAGTGTGCTTCTCTCTGCCTGCTCATACTCTTGCTCTTCCTCAAATAAATAAACAAAATCTTTTTTTTAAAAAAAGCCTCCTTTGAAGAATGACCCTCTCCTCCACATTTCCTTAATTGCTCATTTTGTCTCCCTCACTGGCTAGTTGCAGGCAACCAAGGGTCCTCCTTGCTCTGCTGATGACTAGATTCCAATGTGTGCTCTCTCTACCCCAGCTTTGACAGTCCAACGAATGCCAGCTCACTGGTCTAGGGCAGGGTTCTTTGGGAGGGCCACAGCCGTGAAACAAAATACCCTCAGTGAGAGTTAAGTTACTCAAGAGAGATTCTAGACTGCATACTGAGGCCTGCTAGCTTCTGAGCCATCTCGTAGCCCCCAGCCCTGACAGCCAGCACACCTGAGTGAACGCCCTTCCTCAGCAGGCTTAATAGGTTTGTGTGTACCTCTTGCCCCCTCTTGCTTGGTTTTCTCTCTATATAAAGTGGGCAGCAGGCTGCACCTTCTGTCTTCCAAGTGAACGCCAGCATTCACGATGCTGGGTGAATGTCATTTCCCACCCGCCTTGCTCCATATGCATCCTTAGACTGCGGCAGAGGACACCTTCACAGACAGGTCGAAAGGAGCAAACTTCCTTCCAGGAGAAGTAACAATCTCTGGTCCTAAAAGGTGGGTGCAGCCTAACTTGCTCCAAGTTCCCAGGAGAAAAGTTCCTGGTGAAAACAAGGTACTATTGTTCTCCCTCGCCTTCCACTCCTTCCCTCACATGATTGGATCGTGAAACCCCTGCCAGCTGGGGAAAGTGTTCACGACTCTGGAACTTTCCAAACCTTATTAGAGACAGAAAGGGGCAGAAAAATATAGGAAAACAACTTTTTTTTGAGGGCTTTTTTTTCTTGGTTTTAGAAGAAATAACTTTGGTTTTTTTTCTTACCCCCTGCCTCTCAGGCTTTCCAGTTTCTAAATATACCAAGCATAATCGTTTTGAGCAAACCAAGTTATGTAAGATATATGTTTATCTTGCTAAACTGACAAAACAGCTTTAGATCTGTAAAGGGCACTAAAAAATTTCATAACTGTTTCCCTAAAAATATTACAATATATTGCCATTTCCCAGACATTGAATCTCTCTAATTTTTGATATCAATAAGTCTGTTAGGCACTTTATCATGCTCATTTCTTTTTCTCAAAGTAAATACCAACTTCCAATTTAATACCTCTTGCTTTGATAAATGTTGTCCCATGACAGACAGTTGGTATTTCCTGAGAAACATAATTAAAGCTTCACTATTGTCGAATGTTCCTTATGCAAATATTTTTCCAGCCTTCATGCATCAGAGCAAAGTTGAATTCTTATTCAACAGGTTAAATCAAACTTGAATATTAATTTTTTCGCCTCCTCTCTATAGGCTTCCAAATGCATTCTGAACCCCCTTACTACTATCTCTTTGCAATTTATGTTTAATTTGCCATCCATTTCATTTCCCTGCTCAGAATTGCTGGCGGTGGACTTCCACTTGCTAACGAGGACTATGATTACGAAAACATTAACCCTTATCGTCTTGTATCTTTCTCCAGAGATGAAAATAAAGGAGATGAGAACATCTTTTAAAAATATGTACTTTTGGGGGCTCCTGGGTGGCTCAGTGGGTTAAAGCCTCTGCCTACGGCTCAGGTCATGATCCTGGCATCCTGGGATTGAGCCCCGCCTCGGGCTCTCTGCTCAACGGGGAGCCTGCTTCCCCCTCTCTCTCTGCCTGCCTCTCTGCCTACTTGTGATCTGTCAAATAAATAAAAAAATCTTTTAAAAAAAAATGTACTTTTTACCGAAGGATCTCATGATTTATATGTTTCAAGAGTCTTGATTTACCTTGATTTTTTTTAAAGGTTTTGTTTACCTATTGAGAGAGACAGAGTGAGAGAGCATGGGCAGAGAGAAGGAGAAGCAGACTCTTGGCTGAGCAGGGAACCTGACGCAGGACAATTGCAGGACCTGGGATCATGACCTGAGCCAAAGGTAGATGTTTAACCAACTGAGCCACCCAGGTGCCCCTGAATTTTTTTTCCTCTAAAAAAGCTCTTTATCCCTTTCCTAGAAGGGGCTGTTCTGAGGATGAGAGGGTGTGGGGAACAAAAGGACCTACTGGATGAGAAATGTTACGTCTTGGCCTGCCCTTTGCAATATGAGAATTCAGCATCCACAAGATCCTCTTTGCAGGTTACCCTCAGCTATTGATATCAACGCAGAGTGTCCCTAGAGAAGTTTCCGAAAACTCACAAGTCACCCCCACAGCAGCTGAGGTGGGCCCACGATCCACCCCCCTGCTAGGTGACAGTAACTTCTACTCCTTCACTGGCAAGTGAAGATAAACCTGAGAACGGGTTATATGCCTGCTTCATACACTGTCCGACTGCTTGGATGGGTAGGAAAAAAAGACGTCATGAAACTCAGACACGAAAAGAAAGCACTCTCAGCAAACAAAATGAGGACAAGTAGTGGCAGCATGATGAGTGGCACGGTGTGCGGTCAAGTGCACTGCTCAGGCCTCAGGAATTCTAAGCCCAGCGCTGTGCTGTAGGCAGGTTGCTTAAACTCTCTAGGCCTTACACCCTGCATTGGTGAAACGCGGAGTTTGAGCAAACAGATTACACTTGAAGAGGCAACTCGCCACTGCCTGCCTGACGAGCTGCGTTGAGAAAGATGTTGAGACTGCGTCTGGGCTTAGTAGAAGAATTCCATGTTCTACTGAAGATGTCTGCCATTGGCCTGGAATAAGAATGCAGGTATTTTCCATCTCAGAATTTAAAAATCTCTGAGATCCATTCTGCCCCTGGATCCTCTACAATATGTGAAGGACAGCTCCCAAAAACCAGACAAAAGAGAAACAAAGGGGCTTCAGGGACACCTGAGTGGCTCAGTCAGTTGAGCGTCTGCCTTGGGCTCAGATCATGATGCCAGGGTCCTAGGATAGAGTCCCACACCAGGCTCCTTGCTAAGCAGGGAGCCTACTTCTCCCTCTCCCTCTGCTGCTCCCCCTGCTTGTCTCTCCTCTCTCTGCCAAATAAATAAAAATAAAATCTTAAAACAAAACAAACAACAACAAAAACAAAGGAGCTATAAAGGCTGATTAAATGATTAAAAAAACAAGAATAATTTAAACATAAGACAATAATAAAAACAAGCAGCTAACATTTATTAAACATTATATATTCAGAACTGTTCTAAGTAGTTTGTGTGTCTTATTTCACTTAACTGCCGCAACAAAAACCCAACAAGGTAGAACTATTGGTTCCCATTCCACAGACAAGTAACTGGGGCATTGTGAAGCTTAGTACTCTGCTCACTAAAGCACCGATTACTGAGAACCAGAGCCAGGATTCAAACCCAGGCAGTCTGCCTTCAGAAACTGCTCCTGACAGCTATGCTACAACAAAGGAAGAAAAGGAGTTGGGGCGGGGGGAGACGATAGCAGATGGCACAGAAGACAGAACAGCAACGTCCAGAATTAAGGTAGAAGGGATGGCTGTGTCCACATGGGCAGAGCTCTGAAACACGGGCACAACGAAGCCTGTGCCCACTCAATTCCGAGTTCACCTCCCCAAGCACTTCATCGATGCCTGTGGGGAGGGTGGAGCAAACCACCATCCCCGGGTCCTCGGGACCCATCATCTTTGGCTTCTCTAACAACCCTTGCTGGAGTACATAATGTCCACCTGGATGACGCAGAGACAAAAGAAAACATCTAAACTAACAAAAGAGGGGCACCTGGGTGGCTCAGTCCCTTAAGCACCCAACTCCTGATTCCAGCTCAAGGTCACTACCTCAGGGTCGCGAGATTGAGCCCCGTGTCCGGCTCCGTGCTGGGTGTGGAGACCGTTCAAGATTCTCTCCCCTCCAGGGGTGCCTGGGTGGCTCAGTGGGTTAAAGCCTCTGCCTTCGGCTCAGGTCATGATCCCGGGGTTCCGGGATCGAGCCCCGCATCGGGCTCTCTGCTCAGCGGGGAGCCTGCTTCCTCCTCTCTCTCTGCCTGCCTCTCTGCCTACTTGTCATCTCTCTGTCAAATAAATAAATAAAATCTTAAAAAAAAAAAAAAGATTCTCTCCCCCCGCCCCTGTCCTTCCCTACCTCCCTCTCTCTCTCTAATAAATAAATAAAACAAAATACCAACATGTGAGTTGCAGACAACTTAAGTGCAGCAGACGTTGCAGAAAGGGTAAAGTCAGCTGGCACAGAAATAACCGAGGAAGGCTTCAGGGAAAAGATGGGGCTGAAGGAATGGGCAGAGCTTTGAAAAGCAGGCCCAAGGAATAGCATGAGGCTGGACAGCAGCATTTAAGAGTCTGGGAGACCAGCGGGAGAGGAAGGAGACACCAACTCTGACTCTGCAGGGACAAGAAGCAACAGTGAAGCGGTTGCTCTCTGGACTGCTACTTCTGGTCTGTACACCCTCTTCTGGGACTGCTTCTGCCTCTCTCCCACACAACATCCACCCCCTACAGCCAGAGTAATGGGATTTAACTGGGAGGACGCCCCAAATCAAACTCTGGGAACTTAACTGTGTACCAGGTGTTGGGCAAATCACTCAGGCAGGGTTCCTGACTAGGGATCCACAGATGGGAGTCAGGGGTCTGGGTACTTCCCCAAAACAGCATGCAAAACAGACAAGGTGGCAGGCAAATTTCTGTGCAAATTTCCAGTTTCTTCTTCAGATTCTACAAGTGTATAGGAGCCACAAAATGTTAAAAAACCTCTGCCCTAGGGAGACAAAGGGAGAAAAATGCCCAGGTCCAGCACTCTAGAAATTCACTATCCCGTGGGGGAAGACAAACACAGACATAAATAACTTTGATGGAAGGCAGACTTTGATAAGTGCGCTAATGGAACATACCAAAAAAAAAAAAAAAAAAAAAAAAAAAAAAAAAATCCGTGAGGGAAGGGGGAACAGAGGTGGATTCCAACCGTGCTGTGCTTAGGACACCCTCTGCCCCCCCATTTCTGGTTTTGGGATCCAAGTTTGTAATGAGGAAAAGCAACAACTATTACTTCTCCTCAGGCCCAGACAGAGAGAGCCTTTGGCTAGCCCCTCTTTCTCAGGGACTCCCAGTGAAAACTGAGTCTAAGGCTGACCCTGTTCCTGCCAGGGAGGTGAAGGAGAACATTGTTTTCAGGACAATGGGAGGCAGTAGCCAGGAGAGTATCTCCTGAAAATGAGCAATGACTCTGTTCTACATTTTGTCCCTCTTCTACCCAGTTCCCATTCTCTGAACTCCTGAGGTACTCACTCATTTTATGCTTAATCATATCCTTTACCCCTAGTCAGCTATTTCAGGTAAGTCACTTCTCAGAGAGCCCCCTGACTCTCCAAGCTAGTCTTCCCTCTCACCCCTCTGCCTAGAAATTTTGTGCCATCACCACATTTCATTTTCTTCCAAGAACTAATCACCATCTGAAATTCTTATGTTTGTTCACATGTTTTGTTTTGTTTTGTTTTTCATGAAATGTAAGCACCATGACAGCCTTGAATTTCCGGTTCCCTTCAGTATTCTAATACCTAGAACGAGCATGCAATGAATACTTGTGGAATAAATGAGTGTCTGTCTCCTCTCCCTTTGTATTGTCCTTCAGGACCAGCACAACATCTAAATCCCAGAGAGGAAGCTGTACAGAGACATGAAAGCCCTTTTTTTTTTTGTCATGAGAACATCTTTTGTGACGCTGGCTGTGCAGGGCTGCCCTTAATTAAAATGATCACAGCAGTGTAGACAGAACCATGGGTGAAACTCACAACCCAACATTCTGTCACCTTCTACATCAACTCTTCCACCAAATTCTGTCATTTCTTTCTTTGACAGGTCTTAGCTATTCTTGTCACCCTTCTCAGCTAGACACTTGCTGCCTACACTTTAGGTCACTATGAGCCACAGTTCCTAGGATGTAAAAGGTCTTCAACAAGTGTCTGAAGAATCAAAGTCAAGTCAGTGGATGAAAAATAAGAAAACACTGCCTTCATCACATCAAATCCCTTCTTTAAAAAAATGTATGTTGTGGGCCGCTTGGGTGGCTCAGTTGTTAGGCATCTGCCTTCGGCTCAGGTCATGGTCTCAGGGTCCTGGGATCAAGCCCCACATCGGGCTCCCCGCCCCATGGGAAGCCTGCTTCTCCTTCTCCCACTCCCTGTTTATTTTCCCTCTCTCGCTGTGTCTCTGTCAAATAAATAAATAAAATCTTTTAAAAATAAATAAATAAATAAATAAAAATAAAAAACGTATGTTGGGAGCCCCTGCGTGGTTAAGCCTCTGCCTTCAGCTCAGGTCATGATCTCAGGGTCCTGGGATCGAGCCCGGAATCACTCTCTGCTCAGCGGGGAGCCTACTTCCCCCTCTCTCTCTCTGCCTGCCTCTCTGCCTACTTGTGATCTCTATGAAAAATAAATAAAATCTTTAAAAACAAAACAAAACAAAAACAAAACCATATGTCGCTCCACACCAAATCCAACCTCAGCAGCCTGTCACTTGGAGAAAACACAATCATGTCACAACCATTGTCCCAACCTCATCTTCAGACCACGTGAGACTCTGTGCTACAGGACTGGCATTCCCTCAATGTTTACCTAGCTTCTACTAGATTCCTCAAATGGGAACATTCACCTTTGCTTACACACACAACTCCCAATAATTACAGGCTAGTGGGGCTGGAAATTTGGTCTTAAACATTCAAGCCAAAGGACTTCCTTCTGGGAAATACAGTGAAATACTAAGAAAGGCTGGACAAAATATGACAAATGTCTTTTTCTGGAAATCTCCAGGAGCCAAAATATAAAGCAGTGAGGGGCTCCTGGCTGGTTCAGCCAATACAGCATCCAACTCTTGATCTTGAGGTTGTGAGTTCGAGCTGCATGTTGGGTGTAGAGTTTACTTAAAAAAAAAAACAAAACAAAACTGAATATCCGGGGCGCCTGGGTGGCTCAGTGGGTTAAGTCTCTGCCTTCGGCTCAGGTCATGGTCTCGGGGTCCTAGGATGGAGCCCCGCATCAGGCTCTCTGCTCAGCAGGGAGCCTGCTTCCCCCTCTGCCCGCTGCTCTGCCTACTTATGCTCTCTCTCTCTCTCTCTCTCTGTCAAATAAATAAATAAATAAATAAAAATCTTAAAAAAGAAAAGAACTGAATGTCACAGCAGCAAGCAGACACTAACACTTTGGCAGCCTCTTAGTTTGGGGCAACCAACAACTTTAGATAATAGATTAGAAAAAAAATAAATGTTTTACATTAATTTTATATCAATTAATTTTAATTACTTAATTACATTAATTTTATGTTATTATAAACAGAAGAACAATATAGTTTCTAAGTAGTATGTTAAAAGGAACCAAATGTAAAACTGAACCAGATAAAACTTATATCTTTGGGGGCGCCTGGGTGGCTCAGTGGGTTAAGCCTCTGCCTTCGGCTCAGGTCATGATCTCAGGGTCCTGGGATAGAACCCGGTGTCAGGCTCTCTGCTCAGCAGGGAGCCTGCTTCTCCCTTGCCCTCTGCCTGCCTCTCTGCCTACTTGTGATCTCTCTCTCTCTGTCAAATAAATAAAGTCTTTAAAAAAAAAAAAAGAGTACACTTATTAAAAAAACCTTATACCTTTGAAAAATATAGTCATTGAATCAACTGCAAAAATAGGATAATGTCTCTCTCCCACCTTCTCCCCTTCATTGTGCGTACACTTCACTGCCTTCTGGAAGCTGTTCACCTGAGATCTGTTCCCCATTGTCCTCTCCCTTTTTCCAGGCCCTCAACTTGGCTGGAAGAAAAAGGACAACCAAGAACTGGGATGCTCCATTAACACTTAGTCCCTGGTGTGTGAAGAAATCCTCAATGTCCTCACTCCTCCTGCCAATCCTTGAGTCATAGGTGGTGGTGTGTGGTCAGGAGACCAGCTGTTTGGGACAGGAGGGTGTGTATGTACACATGCCTGCATGCATCCATTTGAACCCGGGTTGGCAGGCAGGGTAGAAAGGAGTGGATCAGAGGATTTGTAAGAAGATCTCAGCAGAGAGCCTTTAATCTTTGAGGCAACTGCTTGTATGGAGACCACGTTGTCAGATATGACCTTGGAGACCAAGTGGCCAGAAGCCCTGGGATAGCTGCCACCTCTCAGTTCAAGGCAACTGAGTCATGAAAGACCAGTGCCAGAATGGCCAAGACTGACTGTCCCCTTGACATTTCAGTGACACTGCAGAGGTTCCAAATCTACTCCTGAAAGAGGCATCTCCTTCCAAAGATTATGAAACTGAAACCCTCACAAGAAAAGGCACTTGCCCAAGGACCCTCGATAAGTCCATTACAAAGCTAGGATTTAAACCAAGATGTGTGCCCAGTGTTTCTGCCTTCCTGTCCCAGAAATGCTCAGAGTGTGCTCAGGGACACACAGCAGAGGGACCGGCTACCACGTCCCAAGCACAGAGCTCTTGTGCCCTGACTCATCCCCAACAGATCTGTCATTCTCAGCAAAATCCTTGACTTCTGATCCACCCCTCGCTCCCCCTAATGCATATCTTTGCCTGAGATGGGGACAGAAAATCTTTGCCTGGGATGGGGACAGAAAGATGGAGGCAGTGCTGGGTGCCTGGGTGGCTCAGTGGGTTAAAGCCTCTGCTTTCAGCTCAGGTCATGATCCCAGGGTCCTGGAATCAAGCCCCACATCGGGCTCTCTGCCCCGTGGGGAGCCTGCCTCCACCTCTCTCTCTCTCTGCCTGCCTCTCTGCCTACTTGTGATCTCTGCCTCTCAGATAAATAAAATATACAAGCTTTAAAAAAAAAAAAAAGATGGAGGCAGTGCTGAATATCAAAGAAAAAAGGGTGGTTAAAGACCATGTATTTGCTGGCAGGTGCTGGACATAGATAGGGACTGCTGAGGACTAGGCACAGCTGTGTCACAGACTGAGATGCCGAAGAGACACTGGCAAAGGGCTAGCTGAGGAATGTATCTATTCCCTCCTGCCTGCCAGCCATTTTCCAATTCCTACCAGACTGTAAACTCGCAGGGGGCAGAGATGGGAACCAACATTCACTGAGCTCTTAATATGTGCAAGGCTTATGTTAAATCTAATTGGGCACCTAATATGTGTTAGGCTCACATCTTACGAAATCAGAGGAAAAGCTCTATAGGAAGGGCATTATAACCCAACCTGCCCCTCTCCCCTTACCCAGAAAAGCATCTGAGTCTTGAAAAGGGCTAAGTAAAGTCCTGCAACCAGTGAGTAGCTGAGCTCGGATTTGAGCCCTGCCTTGTCTTCAAAGTCCACCATTTTTTCCAGGAACTATCAATGCTTTTTACCCCCCAGAGTCCCCCACAAGAAAATAATGCTCCATGAACATTTTTAGTTTGAAAATGAATCACCTCTGCAGCCACTCAGGATTTGCAAAATAAATAAAAATGGAAAAATACACATCACTCAGCTTCTGGGCATTGACAGATAACATCCTCGGTCTGTTTGCAGCACTGCTTCTCTATTCCCACCCCCATTTTTCTTTCTCGTCTTCCCATCCGTGGGCCCTTTTCCCAGGTCCTGATACTGTAAAGCACAATTCTATCTGGGATAAGGTAGGATGAGTGCCTAGGCCCTGCTAGGCACCACAAGAATTCGGTTTAAAAGAAATTAGTAGAGGAGGCAGATAACATCTTTTCCCTGGGCCTAGTTTCTCATCTGTTAGTAAAGGGGCTGGATCTCTGATGTTTGTGACTTTACGCACAAAAGCCATACACAGGCTTGGGGGCTACAGGTCTTCACGCTTATGGTCTCACTGCTGGCCTGGCAGGGCAGGAGTCCACATGACCAACTTGAGGTTCCTGGCCTTCTGGACCAGTCCCCTCAGTTACCTGATCAGTGGTGATAGGGTTCCCCAAGGTTTTCTGAATTTTCCTTGTATTTATGTCTCTGTTCTCAGTGACCCTGGCTCAGGCCCCACCATCTGTCCAGTAAATTCTAAGTTTTTAATGATCCTCATAAAGAGGTGAGAATTTATTTTTGAATGCCATTCGACTCTGAACACCTAAATAAACTAAAAAACCAAAAGAAAAAAAAAAAGACTGGGAAGATTATTTTTTGGCTTTTTTTTTCTCCAGAATTCTTGTTTAAAGTATTCCAGAATCCAGCATCTGGTGATCACAGCTTATTATACTTATTATTTTTCTTTCAAACAATCCCTAGGTCAAAGTAGTGGGATTATAGGTGATTTTTAATTTCTTCTTCATACTTTTATATACACCACAGCATTTCTATTGATTCTTTTATGCCTTGATTTGCTCTGAAAAAGAATGTAAGATGACATAAACTAGAAGTCATTGTTTGGGCGGGGGAGGGGGTAAAAATATGGGAGGCATATAATTAATACCAAGAGGCAGATCATAAAGCCTTTTACGTTTTTTTTCCAGATGAACCAAAAACTGAATTCTAAAGCTTTCTAGTAACCAATACAAAGGGAAAAACCTGGTAGTTACACAATTTACCATGGCCAATAAAAATTTAAACAAATTGCTCAATAGAAGCACAGCTATTTCTAAAATCAAGACCAGAGAAACCTTTTTGGACAGTTCTCACACACATGATAAGCAATGCTTCTCAACCCCACCCTGGCAGCAATTCGAACGGAGAATTTCACAGGGCTCTATCTCAGAGCTTTTAGGTCCTGGGTCTTCACTACCTACTCCTTAAGCTATTCTATCAGTTGTTTGGGGGGTACCGGCAGCACAAAAATTTAATTTTGCAGGGATTAATGTGGTCCAGCTATGAAGCTGTCATCTGGTATAATAAACATTCATTATTTTTATAATCATAAATATCAACTTTAAAATAAAGCACAAATTTTTATACAAGAAGTATAAAAATAGGCAAAGCATATCTATCCTAAGGGTAGTGACTGAAAGGGAATTTAACAGGGGCTGCTGGGGTGCTGGCAATGTTCCATTTCTTCATCGGGGTGCTCGTTACATACGTATGTTCAGTTTCTGATAATTCAAGCGCGACACTTATACGTGCGCTTTTCTGAACACAGAAGATATTTCAAAGAAAAGCTACAAAAAAACAAAATAAAACCCACATGCAGCCAGGGACCTCGAGGATAATTTGTGGCTTTACTTTCTAAAAATGTGGGTTAGTAGTTTTTTTAAAAATTAGCATAAAAAATAAATCACATACAAAAATATCACAAGGATAAAAATAATATTCATTTTTGCTTGTCTCGTGGATACTGGTAACACTGAAAGCAGCACTTGTTAGAACCTAAAAGTCTGCAAAATTTAAGGAGCTATCCATCATGCTTTGCTCAGAATATATAACATATCCAGCCCAACGCCCTTTATATACACCCTCCCAGCTGTTCTCACCTCCTCCAGTAGTATTTTTTTTAATATCGGGTAACACAGAAATCTATTAATTGTGGATCACAAGGTGAGAGGGTTCTGAAAGCAAACTACAGAGCTGGCCTGGTTTAGACCTCACCATTCTTGGATATAAGGCAAAGTATTCGTGGAAAATAAAAACGGTAGACTTTGAGACCGGTGGAACTTGGTAGAGAACTAGGCTCCAAGAACAGCCTCTAGGCCCCCTTCCAAAGCAAACTCCGCTATGGCGGCTGCTCCGCTCTGCTCCATAAAGCTCAGCTCTAGAGGGCAAGACCAGCAGGCTCCGTGGCCTGGAAAATTACTGCAGTGAGAGCACCAGCAGCTCCTAAAACCAGCACAGAAGTGGTTGCTTCGAAAGACCTGGTGCTCGGAAGCAGTTCTACCCAGGCAGGGAGTCTGAACAACTCCCAGAACAGGGAGCTGTAAGAAGCCTCCACACCCCTGAGCAGGCAAATGGGGGCTGGGGAGCAGGGGCCTCAACTCCAGACCAAGGGCGCCCGGGGCGGGGTGTGGGCAAGGTAGATGGCGAGGTGTGCTCCTGCAGCTGTCCTGGCCACATCAGAAGGAGAACAGAAGAGACCAGGGAAAGGAGATGCCAAGTCTGGGTAAGGTCTCCTACTCCCTGTCACACGCAGCATTCTGGGTCCAGCCGTGCTGGGTCCAAAGAAAATACGCTTATGTAAAAAGGCATTGATGGCTTAATTCTTACCCTTTGCATACGTGTGGAAAGGCTATTGTTGGTGTGGAAAGGCTATTGTTGTTTATATGCGCCACGCTACAAGGAACAAGAATTCCTAGGTTCTATTCTTGGATCGGTCACTGATAAACAAAGTATCTGCCAGTGGAAAATATCAGGTGCTTGGAAATTCAGAGCTTACCATCCATAACCAGGAGGTATTTAGTCAAGCGCCTAGTGTGTGCCCGGAGTGGGATACTGATCTGAATATACACACAGCAGCCAGGTGCCCAGGGTGGCAGCAGAAAAAGGGGCGTTAAGTAGGACACAGGAACCAAGGTTCCACGGGAAGGAGGGGCAGCGGAGACATGGTCCCTAGCCACACGGAGCACAGAAGGAGGTGTGCTCCTGTCCAACACTCAACTCTGCTCTGAGGGTCGGCCCTAAGCCACAGCAGCCCGTTCTGCCCACACATCTGTCTGACTTGCTCTCCCTCTCTCTGCCTGTGGCTCAGACTCCTACCTCTGCTAGGGAGGGTCTGTATCCTTTCCAAACCAGCATGACTGTGGTGACCCCAGGAGCTGAGGTGCCTGGCTGCTTTTGGTGGGTATGCCCCCCACCGCCCACTAGGAGTCCATCGAAAGTCACAGAGGCCAACTGGAAAGGTGTGTTACAGATGTAATGCAGCAAAAGTCAATTCATTCCTGAGCCTGCGGACACTCTAGGGTTCAGCAGGTAAACCTGACACTGAAAAACAGGGACACGCCGGAACCAGCCTTGCGAGATCTAGAAAGGGGCCGCTGCATGCTATCATTCTGTCCTGGCTCTGGGCCCAAACGCAATCTCTTGGCTCCAGCACCAAGTTGGTCCCAGCAGTAGGTCAATTATAGAGCAAAGAACCTAGAAACCATTTTGGTCTAGACCTCTGCCCTCCGGCAGGATTTAACTAATCCTATCTGAACGAATGGGTATAACTTGTTAAAACCTGCCAGGATGGAGAGTCTTTAACTTCCAATAATAGTCTGTTCCCAGGGCTGCTTCTCAGCGGGTACACTTCAGTATGGCTGTACTAGTTATTCAACTACCAAAAGACTTCTGAACATGCTGGCATAGAATGACTGCCCCAAGCCCTCTGAATGCCCCTGACCACCCTGACCTGTCCCCAGGAGAGCTTCATGACTCAGCAGCTAAAGGGCTCGTGCCAGCCACAGCAAGGGACCTTCAGAGCCCTGTTTAGGCATCCTCCAGGCCAAAGTATCGCAAAACTGCTTGATCCTGGCCGGCTCCATTCTACAAGGTTACCTACCCTATTCCCAAACTGCCTTCTCTTATCTACTGAATAAATGCAAGTCTTGAAGGTTGCTTTCAAAGTCTTTCATAATATAGCTCCATCCTATCTCCTCCCTCCTACTCTCTGCTTCATCAAACCCAGATGCTCGACATTCCCAAACACTAACTTTTCCCTGGTCTTTGTTTATACTGCCTTCTGCCTGGAATAGCCTTCTCTTTCCATATCCGTTAAAATCTTACCAACTTCTCAAGCTCTCCTGAAATGTCACCACTTGCATGAAATATTAGTTGGAAGAGTCATATCCCCTTCCCAGGAGTGTCACAGCAACATCTAGTGTCCCCAGTTGTAAAACTTAATGACTGTTCCATAGTAGTTATTTTTTTATATGTACTTCAACTCCCCTCCTAGAGAGAAAGCTGTTGAGGGGCAGACAACATAATCTGCTCACCATTATATCAAAGTGACCTAGCACAAGGCTTTGCTAAAGGCATGTGCTCAATAAATATTTGTTTAAATGAGTGAGTGAACAGTTCTAATTCTTTTGTCCAAGGGACCCATTTTCTATCTGTTAAAGATTTGGGTTGTTTTTCTCTGAAGTTACTTCAGTTGTGGTTGTATCTCCTTCTACATACGGAACCCAAACTACATATCATCCATATCTTAAACTACTGGGTTATTCCATGGAGATGAAGCAGGAAGCTTGCTCCCCCTGTCATTACTTTACCACCCTAGAGTTTGGGACTGCCATTCCTCCGTACACTTCTTCCAGCGTCAGATCGATGTACCCGTCACACAGGGACAGGCAAATGAAAGGTTCTTGGTAAAGGAGGACGGCCTTACAGAGGACAGGAAGGCTGATGGTAGAGTGAGTTGGCAGGGACTACTAGGGAGAGGAGGCAGGGTGGCTTGCTGGGAAGCAGAGCCAAGCTGGGACTCTGGCTGCTGTGGTCAAGGCCGCGGGTACAGTCCTGGGAGGGGAAGTTCTATTGCCTGGTTGCTGTTGGTATGCCGGAGTGTAAAGGAGGGAATGCCAGGAAGCCTTTCCTTACCTCTATTCTCTAATTTCTCCTCCCCTGCTCTCCCTCCAGAGAAACAGCGAAACAGCTCTGAGCTGGGAGTAAGACCTATAGGACAGGAGAGGACTTTGATGAAAGATGTCTGGCCTTCTTGAAAACAAAGAAGGATGGGAGACAAGGAGCCAGAAACCACAGCCACTGTCTAAATTTCATTCCAAAAGGAAATCCAGGCAAGAGTAGAATGCAATGAGACAGCCTAGCATTAAAAGTCACTCTGCAGAGCAGATGGGTTTCGGGGTTCTAGGAAGCTGAGACAAGCAAACGAAAGACCCATCAGTGTCCAGGCCTGCGCTCTCATTAAAAATGATGGTTAGACAAACAAAGACATTGCTGGAACTGGAAGCTGGGAACATCTTTCTGGAGAAGGGTCAGTTTGGAAAAAGAAAGAATATGGAAACCCAGTCAGAGTTAAGATTCATCTAGAAGGGAAACCAAACAGCCCCACGAATTGATAGCTAAGGATGAGACAGCCAACAGGAGTCAGGGTAGGAGCCAGAGTGTGAGATTATGATGATGGCAAACTGGTTCTGGTCTCAGGAAAAAGCACACTTGCGGTAAAGGGAAAGTGTGTTGGGGTGGGGGGAAGAAGAGACATCACTAATTTCAGGATCACAAAGCAACTGCTTTCCTCTGTTTTTAATCTATGCAGAGGATCCCACTGGCTACCACATTAACAAAATGGTGGTCACCTTGAGAAGGGGTGTCCCAAGGAGGAAAGAAGGGAGCTCCCACCTGCACACACTCCAAGGGGCTGAGTGGCCACAGTATGGAAGAGCACTGTCTTTCAAGGCTCAGGGGAGGGAAGAACTAGCTATGGGAAGGCGAGTTTTGGTCACCATAAGGAAAAACTCTCCTATTTGGAGCTGTGGAGCTGTGGCTAAGCAGAGCCCTCCTCGAGCTCTCTGGCCCTGGAAAAGCCCAAGAGGCAAGATCACACAACCTAAGCATCCAGACTCAGAGGGACCTTAGAGATCATTCAGTCCAACTTTCTCCTTCTACCTGAGAAGCTGCCATTTTCCCTTTGCTCCCCCAACTCGCTAGTAGCAGAACCAGGACTGGAACCCCACTCTCCCTACTTACAGCCAGAATTACTTCAACAGAGAGGTTCTGCCATAAGTATGTCTCTACCCTGAACCAGCTCAATTACTGACCCTAGTAATTCCCTCTCTTTGGCCACAGGAGGAGGCAAGGCACCACACCCAACTCTGGGCAGAGCAGTTGACAGGAGGACATGTCAAAGCATCTTCTCACCAGCAATTTCATCACCACATATACCTTCAGAATTTCCTCAAAGGGGGAAGTGAAGGCATGGGAGACAATGTGCTCCAACTATGAACCTCCACTCCTCAGGCTTGGGCAGGGAGCCTCCTCTCTGGGAGCTTCTCCACTTTTTCCTGCCGTTGTTGACCTTGTACTTTCCGAATTTTACTTTGTTAGCTCCATCAACAGTAAACCATAAATGACGTCGGATAGCCATGGCTGATGAAGGAAAACGAGAAAGAGACCGTTCCCTCCCATGTTCCTAGCAGGAAACTGAGGCACAGAAAAAGTAAGCGGCTCTGGCTACGTTAAACAGAGAAGTAGGGATGCAGCCACTGCCTGGTGCACTGTGCCATCCATTGTCTCCGTGCCCAGGGTCTGGTGAGTTCAGCACGTTCCGAAGAGTTCCAAAAAGAGCTTCGGATAACCAGCTGGAGGGGTGTTCAGGACTAGGAGAGGGGCCCGGCTCAGTGAGGAAGAGGAAGGGACCGGGTGGGGGGTAGTGGCGCAGAGGAAGGGGGAGGTGTAGGGACTCTCGGAGGTATGGTTAAAATAAAGAACCTCAGAAAGCGCAGCGGGAGAGGAAACGGAGCGAGCAACAGAGCAAAAGTTTGGGTCGCGCTAAGCGGAGCGTTCCTCCTCGGGGGGCACACGACCGAGAGCACCCTGGGCACAGACCCCCAGCCCATGCCTGGACCGCGCGTTTCCCTTGCTGGGGCGGGGGGGGGGGGGGGGCTGCAAGCCTAGCGTGCGGGAGGTGCCCCGCGTCTCCGCCCGCATTTTCGCGGGGGGTGGGGGGGACGGGAGCCTCTCTCCACGCCGTCCTCCGAGGGGAGCAGCAAGCAGCCCCGAGGATGCCCCGGCCCCACACGGCCCGGCGGGCAGGCCCGGTTTCGGAACTCGGCGACCGGCCCCCACGCCCCCCTTCTCTTCCCGGAGTAGGCAGCGGGGCGGCGCCGGGCAACTGGAGTCGAAAAGGAGTTGGAAATCGGGTCTGAGGATGAGAGGCGGGTCTCCCCAACCCGGGAGCCACCGGTCTTGCACCTCCCACCTCCGCGCCCTCCCCGTGCCCTCGGCGCTCACTTACTCCGGTTCAGGGGGTTTCCGCCGACCTGGGCCGACGCCACCAGTTCCAGATAAAGAGTCCAGAGCCCCACGGACACCAGGGCGAGCGCCAGCAGCAGCCGGAAGCGCCTCCGCAGCAGCTTGACCGGGCGCAGGAGCAGCAGGAGCAGCGCGGCCCGGGGGCTCCCCATGGCTTGGCGCCCCGGCGGCCGCCGCCAGCGCGGGGCGCTCAGCACCCAGCCCCCGCCCCCCTGCCGGGCCCAGCGCCCCGGGCGCGCGGTGCCCCAGCCCAGCGTCTTAGGGCTGCGCCGAGACCGTCTCCCCCCGCCGCTCTCCAGCCGGCCGCCGGCTCATGCTCCGCGCGCAAGGGGTCCCTCCGGCTGCGCGGGCGCCTAGTGCCGCCGCCTCGCAGGTCTCTCTCCGCGAGCAGACCCGGCGCCTCCTCCCCCGAGTGTCCTCGGCGCCCGGCTCTCCTCTCCACGCCTCTCCTCTTCGCAGGCCCGCAGCCTCCCGCCCGCCCGCTTGCCCGCCTCCTCGCCCGCTCGCCCGCCTGCCCGCCTGCCCGCCTCCTCGCCCGCTCGCTGGCTCGCTTTCACACTGCCCACAGGGAGGCTTCCCTAGGTGCGCGCCCGCCGGCCTCTCCTCCGCAGCCTCCCGCTCCGGCTCTTTGGCCCAGCCCTTGGCGCGACCGCACACCCACCTGTCCCGCCCCCGCCCCGGCCCCGCCCCCGGGGCCAGGTGGGCTCCGCCCCTGAGAAACCCGGGGGAGAGGGGTAGGGAAGAACCCCTTTTGGCCTCCTTGGGGCAGCAAGAGATGCGGCCGAGACTGACTCGCGCCTTCGTCGACTCAGACAGTTGGGGTGTTGGAGGGGGCGAGTTCTGATCCGAAATCTGTGTGACTGAGGGAAACTGAGGTACCGCCCAGGCACTTAGCGGCGTGGGGCCTCAAGCAGAAGTGAAGTAGAAGCTGGGTTGAAGGGGGGCGCGGAGTGGGGGAGTGGGGGACCGGTCACCCTGGGGAAGAGCTGGGGGGCGAGGGGTGACTGACGCCTGAGGTTTTGGCTTCAGGGCCTCTCGGGGCCAGGGACGACCCTCCTTCCTACTTTAATAATAAGAGTAGACGTGGTGTTAGTTGGGAGCCAACGACCACTTCTGTCAGCCACAAATTCCTCGTCCGGGTTGGATTTGAAGACCTTTCCATCCCGGCCTCAACCACCACGTCAACCAGAAAATCTGGGGAAGTTATACACACCCCAGATCGAACCCCAAGTGGTTTTTCCCAGACTGGGATGAAATAGCTATTGAGGGAAAGCAGATGTTGGAGAGTTCTGAAGAATTAAAAATGGAAAAGAGGGGTGCCTGGCTGTTTCAACTGAAAGATGGAGCGACTCTTGATCTCCCAGTGGTGAATTGGAGCCCCAGGTTGGGTGCAGAGATCACTTAAAATAAATAAATATTAACACACACACACAAGAAAGGCACTCAAAGAGTTGAAAAGATCACCAAGATATTCCGTACTCCAGCGCTCTGCCTTCCGGCAGGTAAAATTATGATCATCTGATTTATGAGACTGACGGGCTACCTACTGCGCTAACGAGGCACCTTGATCATCTGATTTAAATGAGATAATGAAGGTCCAGTGGAGCCCAGTGAGATGCCTGAGGACAATCAACAGGTAATAGGGCAGTTTTCTTTCCACTTTCCTGGGGAAAGTGGTCAGGAGACTGTGAAGAAAGCAAGGGTCAGAGAGGCATTCCCACCTATTTTTAATTCAAGCCAACAACATGCAAACAGTGTTCCAAGACAGAAGTCCAGAGAATTGAGTGCTGTGCTTCCCATTCTCTGCTACAAGCTTAGTTGGATACTCCATAGTCCAATAATCTCTAGGGACTGTTGTGACTTTTCCCAGCAAGCACACCACCCCCACCATCATCTCCAGTACCAATTCTTTGACCCATTCATACACTTGCTCACAAATATTTAATGACTTCCTGGTGCTTACTGATTAAAATGCAAACTGTAAATCTGGAAGTCAAGGTTTTCCAAAGCCTTTTCCAACTTTATGTGACCATATGAAACCTGCTAAAATGAAGTCATTTACTGCACACAATACATTATCTTTTTTTGGTTACTCAGATTTGACCCTTGCTTCAAGATCCGTTTCAGGTTCTATGAAGTTTTCTCGGACCAACCCCCTCTTAGGCAACCCTATCCTGGTTGGAGTTTCTGTAGAACTGATAACCTGCCCCACCCGCGGATGCATACAGACTCCCCAGCCTCACCGCTAGGCTCGGAAAGTGGGAACTTTGCTTCCTCAAGAGGTGGCACAATGTCCCTTTTAGCACTGGGTAATGTTTGAGGGTGAAGATATCGCGTGGAGCAAACAACCGCCAGAACTTCCGGTGTAGTTCTTTAACAAAAGGTAGATCTAAAGAACAATTCTCTAATAGACCCAAGGAAATATCTCTGCAAAGTTCCAAACCGAGACGTGTACATTTCCCATGCTCTTCTGACCAAGAGGCTGATAGGCAAGAGCAGTCAGCATGGACAAGCTTGACTGAGAAAGGTGCCAGGCGAGCCTGGTCTCTGTAAATAGAGTCTCTCTCTCTCTCTCTCTGTCTCTCTCTCTCTCTCTGTCTCTCTCTCTTTCTCTCATTGGGAGAACCAGATTGACTGTTAGGCTGAGTCACTCTAAGGTACTTTGTCATGGAAACATGTAGCAGCCCCTACTACAATCCTCTCCTCAAGATAGTTCTTCCTTTCCTCAAAAAGTTGAAAATAGAGCTACCCTACAACCCAGAAAATGGCACTACTGAGTATTTACCCTAAAGATACAAGTGTAGTGATCCAAAGGGGCACCTGCACCCAAATGTTTATAGCAGCAATGTCCACAGTAGCCAAACTATGGAAAGAACCTAGATGTCCATCAACAGATGAGTGGATAAAGAAGATGTGGTATATATATATATTTATATTTATATTTATATATTTATATATATATATGCCAGTCATCAAAAGAAATGAAATCTTGCCAATTGCACCACCTGGATGGAACTAGAGGGAAATAAAGTCAATCAGAGAAAGATAATTATCATATGATCTCCCTGATATGAGGAATTTGAGAGGCAGAGTAGGGGGTTAGGGGGGTAGGGAAGGAAAAAATGAAACAAGATGGGATCAGGAGGGAGACAAACCATAAGAGACTCTTAATCTCACAAAACAAACTGAGGGTTGCTGGGGGGAGGGGGGAGGTGAGAGGGTAGTTGGGTTATGGACATTGGAGAGGGTATGTGCTATGGTGAGTGCTGTGAAATGTGTAAGCCTGAAGATTCACAGACCTGTAGACCTGGGGCAAATAATACATTATATGTTAATAAAAATAATTAATAAAAAAGGGGCGCCTGGGTTAAGCCTCTGCCTTCGGCTCAGGTGGTGATCCCAGAGTCCTGGGATCGAGCCCCACATCGGGCTCTCTGCTCAGCAGGGAGCCTGCTTCCCTTCCTCTCTCTCTGCCTGCCTCTCCACCTACATGTGATCTCTGTCAAATAAATAAATAAATCTTTAAAAATAATAAAAAATTAAATTAAATTAATTAAAAAGATAGTTCCTCCTGAGAGGACACATGTAACCACTTCTATCAACCAAACCCTTGAAGTATCCACTGTGTGGGAACTGGGAGCAAGATAAAACAGAGAGCATGCCATTTAGTTGAGGAGAAATGATATTCCACAGAAAGAGAGATCTGACAACATAAAGACTAAGTTTCTGGTCCTAATAGTAAATTCCAAAGAAATTCGGAAAGGGAAAGAGATCACTCTGCACATCTCATTTCTTTGCCCTTCTCTTCCCACTCTGTGTTTTATACCTTAAACAACTCATTTCTGGGATGCCAGCCTGGCTCAGCTGGAAGAGCATGTATGTGACTCTTGATTTTGGGGTCATGAGTTCAAGCTCCATATTGGATGTAGCGCTTACTTTTTAAAAAGTAAATAAATAAAATTTTTTAAAAAAATCTTTTTTTTTCTTTACTTATGGTGAGAGGGTGCATGGATGGCAAGGATAAGGAGGCCAGGAAACCCTTGTGGCTCTCCCTCTTCTCTCTCCTCAGCACTGAGATTTCCCTCCCATCCAGATGCTGCTTTCAGACAGCTTGCTCCAAATCCCCTTTTGACTCCTCTAATATCACAGCAAGGCAGCAGCATCCAGACTTTGAGACCCAAATTCTTTTTTTCAATCAATGGGAGCTAGCTGTCCTTCTCCCTCAGGTCCAAAGCTAAGTCTATAGGTTAAGGTATAATTTTAGTGGCACAATAGATCTGTTCATTGTCATGTCAATTTTTCTGGATACTCACTGGTTCTTCTGATGATTTTCATTGTCTTTTCACTCTCCCACTTTAGTACTGGCCCCTGTCCACAATGGCCCAGGGTCATGTTGCACAATTCACACCTGAAAAGAAAGAGCATTTCCATCATGTCACCTGTAATTTGGATGGCATGGGCTCTGGTCTTTGGCTTGGCTAGGATGTCAGCATCAGGTCAAACCACAAAATCTCTTCTCCTAAATTGCAGAGGCTTTGTGAGAGAGGTCAGTCGAAGCTTTCTAAAATGGGACGAGGCTAGCACAGGGACCAGAAAATTCTGGTTTGTAGAGAATTCAAAAGGGAAATGTGTACAGTGACCAGTAGGTGTGGTAGCAGAACTCTTGTGTCCAGAGCCATATGAATTCTAGTCATAGGGATGGCAGCCTTTACTATGTAACTGCCGTGATCCCAGAGTCTCCCCTTCCCATTTCCTCAAACCTAACACCTACACTAGAATGTGGCACCTTGAACTTACATCTTCATCATATGTGTTTTCTTCCTCACAACTACATGAGAATAGTAGGAAAGATACTCTCCTCTATTGACAGATGAACTGTGCAAACCTCAGTTTCTTCAAGGTGATCTATGCAAAGGTCAGATAACCAGTGCAGTGATGGAACCAGAACTAGAACCAGAACTTTAGCCTCTGGTTCTCTTTCCATCTGACCCAAACAACTCCTCTGGCCTGAGCTTCCACATTGCCTTCCGCCCATATAGACCCTCACTCTTGTCTTTTACTTCAGGGACTTCTCTGCTATTCAAAAGTATTTGGCAGACATGTATCTTGGTTAGTGGAAATTCTGATAATAGTTCAGTGAGGGTTTCTGGGCCATTGCTAAGTCAATGTCTTAGACTATGACAATGCAGAGGGCCGAGTTCCTTTATTTTGAGAGAATTCCTAAGAGAGAAGAGGACAGTCGTGAAGCTATCTCCCAGTGCCGTGGCCATCATGACTAGCATTTATTTGTTTTATCTCTTTCAGCTCACGTATCACATCCACGGCTACAGATTTCACTAGTTCCATTTCACAGATAAGGAGATGTTAAATAGCTGGTCCAAGGTGATATAGGTGACTTGTATCTTAGATGGCACTCACACTCAGGCTTTCTAACTTCAGATCCAATGCCTTTTTTTTTCTCCCTTTGCACATATTTCCCTGGAAGTTTCCCTGGAGCAATATATTCACCCTGGAAACTCTGAGCTCACTCTCACACATCCATAACTCACCGAGCCACATGATAATTCTTCTCCTCCTCCTCCTCCCCACCCTCTTCAGTGCTGCTGCTCCGCTCTTTACAGAAGAGGTCGCTTTTTCCTCTCTCTTCCTTCCACAAGCCCATCTTGTATAAGTCTTTCTGCAGAAGTTTGCTACGATGGAGGCGAATCCCAGGAGAAGGTGGAAACCCTCACGGAATGCATGTTATTGGCTACTTCTCTTGATTGCCAGGGCCCTTCTGTGCAGATGGTGCAAAGAATTGTATGAACTCTGGCCAAGCCCCAAGCCTTAGTTGCCCTCCATTTGTGGTCCTAAATAATTTTGCATACTTGGATTGAGAAACGGATGGATATTTACCATCGTTGTAGAAGATTGTGTGCAAGATTACATCATAGTCAAAGGAACCAGATGAGAAGAGTCAAAGGAGGAACGCCTGGGTGCCTCAGTCAGTTAAGCGTCTACCTTCAACTCAGTTCATGATCTCTGGGTCCTGGGATCAAGCCCCAAGGCAGGCTCCCTGCTCAGCGGGGAGTCTCCTTCTCCCTCTCATTCTTCCTCTCTGCTTTTCCTCTCTCACTCTCTTTCTCAAATAAATAAAGCTCTCTCTCTCAAATTAATAAAAAAAATTTTTTTAAATATCATGTCTAGAGAGGAGTCAAAGGAAAGATGAACAGAGGGCAGAGATGTTATGGGTCAGAGCAAAGCTCTTTAGCTTTCAGGAAAGGTTCCCAGGCAGTTCACAGGCTGAGAGCTTATGGCTTCATCTCCCTCCCAAGCAAATAAAGTTGTTGATTCCATCTTGAGCAAATGCAAGGCATGACCCAGACTGGAACTATATGCTTCGAAGCTTAAACTTGGCATCTACTGCTGGGTCTTGCTTCTCTTTCCAGTCTGCAGTGTGAATGCCTCCAAATTATCACAACCCCTCTTCCTGCCTTCCTCCCCCAAGGAAAGGGATTCCCCAGCAAGTCAACAGACAATTATCTAAGTCAAAAAATTAACTTCGACTTGTTTAGGCTTTTCAGCTGAATAACAGCAATTATTCCCCTCCACTCAGATTTGCTTTGTTGCTGGGAAACCCACAAGGAGAAAGGGTGAGCAGCGCTCTCCATTGCTCATTAGTTAGTGCTGAAACAGAAGCTATAAGAGCCTTCCCTGGCAAGCTTCCCTTCTTACCCTTAGCTACCTCCCTTCTCTCTGACCACTAAACCTCATGAGAAAGACATGTTCTCACCCTTTTGTCGAAAGACATTCTTTCCTGTCTGCATGTTGCGATCTGCTACCGCAGATAATGGTGAGGGGCTTTGTAGCTAAAGCTAAAGCGTAGTGACCCCCCAGCCCCAAGAAGCTTCTTCCCCACTCCCACGTCCTGGCAGTGTTTGATGTCTGAGAGCTATGTAACTTGCCATGGCTTGAACCCCATGACCCACGTCCCTCTGAGTGAACCCTTGGTGCTTTCTTCTCCTCTCCCAGGACACACCCCACAGGCTTGGTCCCCACAAGTACGGATACATACAAGGTGGACCCACACTGTACAGAGGGTAGTCTCAGAGGCAGCTTTCTTGCCTGACTTAGCTCTCTGGCACCACCTTCTGCAGCGCTGAGGGTGTTCTCAGCATTTTCAGAATAAATTGTGGGTCTCCGAGCCTCTGAGGGAAGCTGAATTTCCTACCTCTATTCTTTCATCCTGAGGAAACTCTTCCTTACACATCTACCACTTCCCAGCTTCTCCAGTCACTAACAGGGCTTGTCAAGGACCACATCCGTTCTACACGCTACAAGCTGTACTCCTTCTAGAGCTTCCAGCCCAGAAGTCACTCTGTAAACACTCTGTCATAAGGGGAAGTGTTCTTACTCTTCATCCCAGGAGGCTCTGCCTCCTCTTCAGCCCCCTCATTGAAGGACGTCTTCCTCTATTAAAGCAACAGTGGAAATAGGGACGTTCCTTCCCTTGCCACAAACATAATCGAATCCCCTCACCTTCTGGGAAAGTGGCAGGCAACCCAGGCCTGTGGACAGCAGGCTGGATGAATGTACTGAATGGCTTTGCTAGGGAAGAACAATGATCCTAACGGCTAGTACGTGTGCAGAGTGCCACAAAACAGCTCCAGGGCTCCAGCCCCAGACAGACTTTCTGAAAACCTTCTTTGTCTAAGTTCAGAGGTCCAGGCTATAAACTCTGGTGAGAGAACCCCAGCCATGCTACTTAACACTCAATCACTGTGGCATCTCAGCGGCATGTCTCCGTTTCCAGACGGTGATGCTGGGCTCCGATGGGAGTCCAGGCTGTTGGTTTCAGGTTTCTCAGCTGTGTTATCTAAGGACCGGCTGCTTGGGATTTGATCAGGGCTGGTTTGGGAGAGAGGCAGACGCCGTCTTTTCCCCAGAACAGACTATCCTTTGAGCTCTGCCGCCACCCGGACTGGGGATGGAAGAAAGAAAACAAAAATCCTCACTGTATGTGGTTCTCCGGAATTTAACTTGGCTCTGGAGAGGGAAAATTGAAGAGCAACGCTGCTCATCCACTCTCAACGCCCTCTGCAGGCAGCAAACCTCGTGAACATTGAGGCTCATCAGGAGCAGGAAGCGGATAGGGTGAGGACAAGAAGGATTTCGGCCCCTCTTGGTGGCGGGGCGGAGGGGAGGCTCCTACCACCTTCCATGGTAAACGCTAAGGCGTTGAGTAGGGGAGTCTGATTTAATGTCAGTTTACAAGAACCAGCACTTTCATGAAGAAGGCACCGGAGGTGACGAGGAAGCCCCTGCCCCTCCCAAAGCCAAAGCCAAAGCAAGGCCAGGACGGGGGTGCCGGAAGGTGCCCACAGTCACAGAGAAAAGATCTGCACGTCACTTACCTTTGATGGCCCAAGACGCTGCGTCTCTGAAGGCAGCCCAAATATCTTTGATAGAGCACTCCCAGGAGAAGCAAGCTTGGCCAGTCTGCCATCATCAGGAGCCCCCTGACCACCGAGTCAGCCATGAAGAAATAGAAGACAACAGCACACTTGCGTTCATTGTGGATATCGCAGCCAACAAGTACAAGATCAAACATGCTGTGAAGGAGCTCTATGACATTGTCGTGGCCAAGGTCAACACCCTGATCAGACCCGATGGAGAGAAGAAGGCATATGTTCCATTCAGCTGGCTCCTGACTAGGATGCTTTGGATGTTGCCAACAAAATTGGGATCATCTAAACTGAGTCCAGCTGGCTAATTCTAAATATAAATCTTTTCACCATAAAAAAAAATAATAAAGTCAGTTTCCAAGAACCAATTGAAATAGAACATTCTCATTGGATGAAGCTATGAAGAGAGGAGATAAACCCCGTCTAGTGATTTGGGACAAGGACAGCGCAACGTCACATGATGTTTTTTCTTTTGTTCTCCTGGCCCTTCATATATTCATCAAATACCTGGTGTGTGTTTGGTGGTAGTGGAGGGTGGTCAGGGTGGGCGTTGGGTGGGCGTTGGGTATAAGGAACCACTCTTGGAGAAAGTGAAATGCTGAGGTCTGCCTAAACATTTTTATTCCCTAGAGTTCTAAAAAAAATTCTTCTGCCTTGACAAAGATTCTGCTCTTCAACTTGACATCTTATCCTCAAAAGAGGGCTGTCAGTGCAGGTCAGTGAGAGATATGCATGGGAAAACCTTGCATTCCACCATCCCAGATCTTTTTCAGGGACATTTCATGCTCTCAGTTTTTCTTTAGATTATTAGAAAGTGAACTTGGGAACTTTACATCAGTCTCTGAGGGGTGCCTGGGTGGCTCAGTGGGTTAAGCCTCTGTTCAGGTCATGATCTCACGGTCCTGGGATAGAGCCCCGCATCGGGCTCTCTGTTCAGCAGGGAGCCTGCTTCCTCCTCTCTCTATGCCTGCCTCTCTGCCCACTTGTGATCTCTGTCAAAAAAATAAATAAAATTTTTAAAAATAAATAAATAAATCAGTCTCTGATTTATTTTTCTCATCTGAGTTCAGTCACCCTTTGCTATACATTTTCCCAACCCAGTGCAACCTTGGCTTACAATGTGGAAAGTTTTGCTTTCAACTAAGTTTTCCCCTAAATTCTATACTGTTCACAGGGTGCCTGGCAGGGTTGGTGGGTAGGGCATGCAACTCTTGATCTCAGGGTTGTGAGTTCAAACCCCACATAGGGTGTAGAGAGTACTGTATAAAATAAATAATTTTTAAAAGTAATAAAAGTTTCTTTTAAAAATTCCATACTGCTCTCAAGGGAGATTACTCCTGCTTTTTGAGATCTCTAGGAAAAGAAATCCCATAACATTGTTGGCATGATAGAAAAGCACGAGATCACCTAGGGAGGATCATGTGGGTCACAGAGTTCTGGGGATACTGACATTGTTGGGATAAGCAGAAGAGAGTCAGACAAGGAGTGAGCAAACTCAACAGACAGAGGAGCTGGGACAGAGATTGACAAAGCAGGGAGAACAGGCGAGGACAGGGTGGCATCCTAAGATGCCAGTGTTCAGGAGGTGAAGCTGGGAGGCCAGGTATGACACACAAGGAGAAGGTGCAGGATGAATTCCAGAGGGTTATGGTCAGACTGAGTAGAGGTGAAATACAGAATCCCAAAGATGTTATAGAGGATTTGAGCAAAGAACATACAGAGAAAGAGAAATTTTATGAGGTCGTTTTTGGGGGAAAGGAATTCATTGCTTTGACACGAAGCAAGAAAGAGAACACAGCTTTTGGCACATAAAGAACATAGCTATTTTCTGCAGGAACTTATCAGGTGCTGGCCTGGCCTAGGGGGCTGAAATGGAGAATCACTCTAGCTTAAGTGAAAGAACTTCAGACAGACCAGTTTAATCTTTACTGATTATGGAGCTTGGGGCCCAATGAAATTTTATAGAAATCTGCCTGACAATACTATAATACTACATTACTCAGATTTTAGATTCCTCCATTTAAATTTCATTATCTCTTTCTAAATGTCAGGGCAAAGAACCGTCAACATAGCAATATCAAGATTGTACAAATTTAAAATTAGCACTGATAGGGTTAAATACCAAGATGCTTAGTGGGTAGGACAATCGTGAAGCAAAAACGGGCGGGGTGGGGGGGGCTCACAAAACCAACACAAGGCCCATCAGAAACCTTGTGGTCCTATTCAGAGTTTGCTGGGATGCAAAAACTGTAGTCTAGCCGTGTCAGAATGGAGTGCTGGGGGAAACTGGACATAAAAGGATGTCTCTGTATGATTTCTTACAACCACATGTGACTGCAATTATCTAAAAGATATTCTGGTATAGGGGCACCTGGGTGGCTCAGTGGGTTAAAGCTTCTGCCTTCGGCTCAGGTCATGATCCCAGGGTCCTGGGATCGAGCCCCACATCCAGCTCTCTGCTCCGCAGGGACCCTGCTTCCTCCTCTCTCTCTGCCTGCCTCTCTGCCTACTTGTGATCTCTGTCTAAAAACAAAAAAGGGCGTGGCTGGCTCAGTTTTCAAAAAGAAGCCACGCAGTCCAAGAAGCAAAGAGGAAGAGATACCAAACAGATCTGCAAACAAAAGCGGTGACGCTGCCATTTGACAGGCAAGTTCCCAGAAAGCTGCTATGGCAAGGGCAGTGGGTTTCACGGTAACAGTCTTACTCCATACACTTAGGTTCCACTTAAGGTGTGAATATTATCATCTGGTATCTCAGAAATAAATTATGTCATTTCCAAACTGAGAGCTACCCCAAACATGGTAACAGGGAAAGACTGTGATGTCACCTTAGACACGAAGTAATCAAGGAATCAAGGAAGTAAGTGCTCCAGAGGGCTTTGTTATGTTCACATTTGCTTTTTTGTAGGACTAACTGGGAACTAAGCTACTGGTCAGTCCAGGAGTGGACTACTTCACAGCTGAGACCCATAAAGCTATGTAGAGGTTTAAAAAAAGACCTTTTGGGGGCACCTGGGTGGCTCAGTGGGTTAAAGCCTCTGCCTTCAGCTCAGGTCATGATCCCAGGGTCCTGGAATGGAGTCCCGCATCAGGCTCTCTGCTCAGCAGGGAGCCTGCCTCTCTGCCTACTTGTGATCTCTCTCTCTGTCAAATAAATAAACTCTTAACCAAAAAAAAAAAGACCTTTTGGAGACTGGTTCATTTGGTAGAACATGTGACTTTTTTTTATTATATATATATTTTAAAGATTTTATTTACTTGATAGAGAGAGATCACAAGTAGGCAGAACAGCAGGCACAGAGAGAGGGGGAAGCAGGCTCCCTGCTGAGCAGAAAGCCTGATGTGGGGCTCAATCCCAAGACCCTGAGATCATGACTTAAGGCGAGAAGGGAGAGGCTTAACCCACTGAGCCACAGAGTCACCCCTCTTTTTTTTTTTTTTTAAAGATTTTATTGATTTATTTAAGAGAGAGGGAGAGTGAAAGCAGGGGGAGGGGCAGGGGTAGAGGTAGTGGCAGACTCCCCATGAAGCAGGGAGCCCATTTTGGGGTTTGATCCCAGGACCCTGGGATTATGACCTGAGCCAAAGGCAGCTGCCCAACCAACTGAGCCACCCAGGCACCCCAGAACATGTGACTCTTGATCTCAGGGTCATGAGTTCCAGCCCCACACTGGGCCTAGAAATTACTTTAAAAACAAACAAAATGTTTTGAAACATTTCCTTTGGGGCACCTGGGTGGCTCAGTGGGTTAAAGCCTCTGCCTTTGGCTCAGGTCACGATCCCGGGGTCCTGGGATGGAGCCCCACATAGGGCTCTCTGCTCCGCGGGGAGCCTGCTTCCTCCTCTCTCTCTGCCTGCCTCTCTGCCTACTTGTGATTTCTCTCTGTCAAATAAATAAAATATTTAAAAAAAAAAAAAAAGAAACATTTCCTTTGTGGTATCTCCCTTTACTTGGCAGCTAAACCCTCCAGCCCTTTCTCCTGCCCATCTGCCTGTTCTAGATCCATTTGGTTCTGTGCCCTTACCTACCTGGGAAGGTAGGAGGGCACTTGAAACAGATTATGACTTGCTGGAATGCTAGACAGGTTTTCACTGGCAGTCAATTCAACTCACTAAATTCTTCAAGACCTCCTAATGGCTCTATTGCTTGTCCCTCACCAGCACCCTCTCATCTTTCCAAACATTCCCTCTTCTCAAGCTCCCAATCACAACAGTGCCCCACTCCACTCTCAGTGGAAGGATTTGCTTTTATTTCCTCTGTGAAAAATGAGGCAATCAATCTTTTGGGATTATCTACTCATTTGCTCTTCCTGCTGCCCACCAGGATTGACTCTCAATCTCCTCCAGTACTTTACTTCACCGACATCCCTTCTCATTCATCTCTCTTCAAGTGATAGAACCAAAGACAGTGGCACTAAAACCTTATCTGTTTTTCCATCTATATCCTTTTTTAAGCAAATTGCTGTGCATCTGGGGCAAAATAATTGCAAATGTCTCTGGACAGCCTCTGGAAAGCCAGCAGATCCTATCTTAGTATATAGCATCATTCTAATTCACCCAGGACAAAGGAAAGAACTCAGCTTTTCACATTTGTGTTAAAGGAAAATGGTGACTGAACTGCCAGTAGGAGATGCTTTTTTTTCTTTTTTAAAGCCTATGATAACAGATTACAGTTTTTTTCACTAATAAATTATAAATTCAACCCCAAATTCCCAGAGGGATCAGTCTTGGGCTTTAAAGGGACATATATAACGATGGTTCTTCCTTTTGTTCTAACACTTAAGGAACTGACTTTTTATTAGTTACTGTTTTGATGTTAGGCATCAAACAAAAAGGTTATTAAATCATAAAATTTCAGAGTAAAACCTTAAAAATTGTACAAAACTACAGAGACCATGGAACAAGTAAGTAAACCGAGTCATTAACAAAGTTATAAATGTGGTTTTAACAAGAATTATAGAAACTAGAATCTTTTAAATTACATTTTTATTGAAAAATAGTTGATTTATACATTATTTTTTTAAAAGCATTTTATTGGTAAAATAATGATCTTTCATATAAGGATCACTAAAGTTTCACTCACTCTTACCAAAGTGGCACCTTTATTTTCCTAGATGAACATTTTGCTTAAAAATAGCGTCTCTAAAAGAAAAAAAGAAAAGACAAAGACTAGGGTCTCTAGTGCCCTCTGGTGAAACTTACTGAGACTGGGTATTCCAAAAAAGTAATTCGGCTCACAATGGAAGAGTTAAATAGCAGAATTACTATCTGTTTACATGTGACAAATTGTAATTTGCTGCCTTGGGCAACTTCAGAGGATGCCTTGATCTCAGGCAGAGTTTCGACTTCCTACACCCAGTTAGGCTCATAGCAAAAAATACTTCCTTCTGGAATTTTCATCATCACTGCCTTCTTAAAAAAACAAAAACTGTCATCATATTATAAATGGGAGAAATGATGTGGGAAAGTCTCTAAGTGATTCAGGTTATAATCCAGACCAAAAACACAAAAAAGGTTAATAGGACAGCAAAAATGATAGCTAAAGCTTAGCATGCAAGAAGGGCTCTTTTAGCTGTCCCCAATTCCTAGCCCCATCTTCTTAATAACGGATATCACGATTCTAGCCGGCTCTGTGTATAGTTTCTGGGAGAAAAGGACCTTTTCCTTAGATTTTAGGAAGCAGACCTACTCCAGATGAAGGCGATGGCTAAACATAAACATCAACAGAGTCTAAGTTCATTCTCCAGACCAAAGACTTTGGACTTAAGGTTCTTCAGTTCTCCTTGCAGCTTATGTGCCCGTCTATTGCTGTCACGCACCTCACACAGAATGGCAAGATCCTGGTTTGCCTGGGCATTCAGTGTTGCCTAGAGATTGGGGAAAAAAGAAGAAATGATTACGGCACATTCCAGGAGAAAGAAACCAGTCATAAAGACTAGGCTATGCTGACTCCTTTTTGGCAGACTTTTAGCACATAAGATAAATTCAATCCTTAGCTTGCTAATGACTAAAAGAAAGAAAATGTAGAGTAGAATTAAAGCAGAAAAGGCACGAGACTCTGCTTTTTCTATACGATAGTAAAGAAGCCATAAGATAGAGATCAACAAACAATAATGAGTAAAAACAGAGGCTAATATAAATGTTACTGGTAAATTTGCCAAAGAATGGGGAAAAAAGCTTCTCTTCTGTAACTAACCTCGTTTGGCACATAGCAATCATTTAGGATATGTGGATTACTGCTTAAATCTAAGGATTCTGAGGCAACCTGAACTCTAAATAAAGGTGTGTTTGAGGGGAAACACTACTTCATTCCTTACTCACTCGCTCTCTCTCCATTGGTAAAATAGACACAGTTCTTTTCATCTGCTTCTTGATCTGGGAAGGAGGAAGCTTTCTGCTAAGTTTAACTCAGATGGAAGTACAATGGTGCAGACTAGCAATGATTTCAGTCTACTGTGTCCTCCCTCTGCTGTGTACTTAAGCTGCTTTTAATGAGACTTAAAGGATGTCGATCTGCTAGGGTCTACCACCAGGGAAACAGCTCATCTTTCTTCTGAGGAGCCCTCACGACCATGCTTCCTGACCTGCACCCCTATACCCCCTCTCGGTAATTCAGAATCAGTGATTACCTTATAGAGGATTTGCTCCAAGTGTTTCAGCTTTTGCCGAAGAATCTTAATATCCGTCTTAAAGCCTTCTACTTCCAGGACGCGCCGATTCTCCAAGGCCTCATAGCGTCTTGTCATCACCTGTAAACGCTTCCCCATCTTGTTAGTGCGATCCTAAATATAGAGACATGGCAAGGCATTTGTGAAGAGAGGGACACATTCCCGGAGCATCTGCGCTTCCCACCCCATCAGAAATGGCAGAGAATTTGTACCTTGAAGATCTCTCTCCTCACTCCCTCTTCCTCACGAATTCGGGCAAGTTCTTCTTCTAGGGAAATGCACTGCTCTTGATACATGTTGGACAATTTTTTCTCTTGAACTAACTTATCCTTTAGGGACTGCAGGTCAGAGGGAAAATAAAATTACAATTTTGGTAATTCAAATAGTCTTAGGCAACAAAAGAAAGGAAAGAAATGATTTCCATTAAGTCTAAAACGAGCTAAGGAACAAGATGGCAAGGAACGGGGGTGCCTGGGTGGCTCAGTGGGTTAAAGCCTCTGCCTTTGGCTCAGGTCATGATCCCAGGGTCCTGGGATTGAGCCCCACATCGGGCTCTCTGCTCTGCAGGGAGCCTGCTTCCTCCTCTCTCTCGCTCTGTCTCCCTCTCTGCCTACTTGTGATCTCTGTCTGTCAAATAAATAAATAAAATCTTTAAAAAAAAAAAAAAAAGATGGCAAAGAACGTTGGAGAACATCTGAAAGCCTCCTATTTCTAGATGATTCTCTTAACCTTTTCCTGAAGTGTCCACAGTAGAAATTCTTTAAAGTAAAACAAGTATTTTTGGCTCTGAGAAGGGTCAGATAATGGAGTTTAGAACTATATCAAGTAGGACATGACAACATATGTTTTGACACAAATTTGCTCTTCTTTAAAAAGAAACAAGAACACATAATATACATGTTCCATTAAGCAGAGGGAATGATGGATAAAAACCTTAATCAGCTCATGTTTCTTCCTTACACACAATCCTTCAAAGACATACAACACTAAATATTCTTAGCAGGCATGTAAAGGCCCTGGAAGGCCCTCCACGACTGTCTGCTACCCACCCTCCAACCTCTCTGCTTACCACTTCCTTCTTGCTTATCCCTCCATGACCACAATGATATTCCCTCTCTTCCCTGAACATACTTTAGACTTGCTCTTCCCTCTGCCTGGAATGTTCTTCCCCTAGGTCTGTATGACAAGCTCAGTACCATTTTATAGGTCTCAGCAACAATATCAGACTTCACAGAGGGTCCTTGTGCTTTCCTATAAAAGCAGACTTTCAGCAACTATACAAAATCTTCATATAATCTTTTCAATTCCTTAACACCATTTTTTAAAATAAGCTATCATTTTCTCTGTTTTGTTTCTGTACCCTCTCACCCATGAAAGTTTTTATTTATTCATTTGTTTCTGTACCCTCTCACCCGTGAAAGTTTTTATTTATTCATTCATTCATTTATTTAAATAGTCTCTACACCCTATGTGGGGCTTGAACTCAAAGATCAAGAGGTGCATGCTCTTACCACTGAGCCAGCCAGTCCCGTCTTCCCTCCCCACCCCCCACCCATTAAAATGTAAATACCGCAAGGCAGACCTGGTCTAATTTATCTACTACTGTAGAGCCTAGCCCACAGTAGGAGTGCAATAAATATTTGTTGAATGAATAAATGAATCAATCAATAGTTCACTTTTCTAAATCTCTCAACACTATAATGATAAGCTATTCTTTGAAACCAAGTTCTTGCGGCTGCTGCTACAACAGCTTTCTGGACTGAATGGATCTTATATTTCAATTCTCAGGTTCTTTGGAATTCTCTGAGTTCTTTCAACTTTTCCAGAAAAATTAACAATTTCTGTAGGACATAAGAAAACTACCTTAATATATTCATTTTGGTTATGATGAGTCTCATGAATGACTGGCCAAACTTTTCCAATTTTTTCTTCTTTCTTTTTACACTGCATGCTGTATTGCTTAATCTTCGACATCAAATGATCCTTTTCAAGCATCCACGACTTCTCTTTATTTTGGCTTTCAAATCTGAGTTGCAAAAAGTCTTTCGTGCTCTCATAGAGAAGTTCTTGGGTGTGATGGAGACTATGACGGAAAGTACAAATGTGGACACCATGTTTAGTGGTATATATGGTACATAGTTACTCAAACAAAGGGAAGATATGGGTTCTTTAAAAATTGTGCAATATAGGGAACCTGGGTAGCTCAGTGGGTTAAGCCTCTGCCTTCAGCTCAGGTCATGATCTCAGGGTCCTGGGATCGAGTCCCACATAGGGCTCTCTGCTCAGCGGGGAGCCTGCTTCCCTCTCTCTCTGCCTGCCTCTTTGCCTAGTTGTGATCTCCCTCTCTCTCTGTCAAATAAATAAATATTTAAAAAAAATTGTGCAATACATAAATTCTGTAAAATATCACTAGCAGTATTTAAAAGACACAATCTAATCACTGGTAAACTTACATGTTTTACTGGACAAAGTGTAATGTACCTATCCATGCACACTAGTTCACAGACTTGTCTTTTTTTTTTTTTTTTTTTTAAGATTTATTTACTGGGTACCTGGGTGGTTCAGTTGGTTAAGCCTCGGCCTTCGGCTCAGGTTATGATCCCAGGGGCCTGGGATTGAGTCCAGTACTGGGCTCCCTGTTCGGCAGAGTTTGCTTCTCCCTGTCCCTCCCACCCCGCTCATGATCTCTCTCTCTTAAATAAAAACATTATTTTTTAAAAAGATCTATTTATTGGGGCACCGTGGAGCTCAGTGGGTTAAGTCTCTGCCTTCAGCTCAGGTCATGATCCCAGGGTCCTGGGATCGAGCCCCACATCAGGCTCTCTGCTTGGCAGGGAGCCTGCTTCCCTTCCTCTCTCTGTGTCTGCCTCTCTGCTTACTTGTGATCTCTGTCTGTCAAATAAATAAATAAAATATTAAAATAAAATAAAATAAATTTATTTGAGAGAGAGAGAGAGAAAGAGCATGTGTGCATGCATTGGGTGGGAGGAGGGGCAGAGGGAGAGAGAGAATCTCCAGCAGACTCTCTGCCGAACAATGCAGGGCTTCATCTCACTGCCCTGAGACCATGACCTGAGCTAAAATCAGGTTAAGTTGCTTAACTGACTGTGTCACCCATGTGCCCAACGTAGACTGGTAGACTGGTCTTTATATTTTCCCAATGCTAATTCTAGTTTATATCATTAAAGATTTACAGAAATATCTACAGAGAGCCTGCACAAGTATGGAATATATTCCCTGACTGAGGGTGAACATAAGTTCTAAAATGTCAAAAATAGTTTCGGTTTTGTTATGCTGTACTCCACATGCAAACTGCCTGGTATCAAAACTTGTCCTTTCCTCAACATCAGTTTCCTCCATGGAGAGATCATGACAACTTTAGCCCATTTAGTTTCTCCATTCTCTGACTGTATCAGTTTAAATTTCTACCCCTGTGTTATAATTTGACACTTGCTCATAGACTGTGTCATGTTTTATTTATTTTATTTTATATTTAAGATTTTATTTATTTATTTGAGAGACTGAGTGAGAGAGAGAAAGCACAAACAGGAGGGGAAAGGGAGAAGCAGATCCCCACTGAGCAGGGAGCCTGACTCGGGGCCCAATCCCAGGACCGAAGACCATAACCTGAGCCAAAGGCAGATGCCTAACTGATTGAGCCACACAGGTGCCCTTGTCATGTTTTAACTGTCAACAGGCATAATTTCTTCTCTTTTTTTTTTTTTTTAAAGATTTTGTTTTTAAGTAATCTCTACACCCAACGTGGGTCTCAAACTTATAACCCCAAGACAAAAGTTGCATGCTTTCCCAACTGAGCCAGCCAGGCACCCCAAGATGCATATTTTTTCTAACCTGAATGAAATCATTTCCCTTATTTATCATTTACTTTTGCCTTGCTATCACCATATTGTCAAGAACAGTACCAAATACTAAACATACACAGAGTACTAAACAAATTCCTGCTGACTACTGAGATTTAGGAATAGGCAAATGATGTTTCTATCTTCAAAAAAGGATATCCCTAAGAAGTTAGCAACTCATCAGTTCAACATCAATACTTTCTGGAAAAATACTGTATCAAATGATCAAACTGCTTGCAAAGAATATTAAATACCATGAGGCAATCACTGTAATTTTCCACTGGCCAAATAATGTCAGAGAAACTTAGTTCTTTTCATGAGTAATAGGATACACAGATAAGGGGAACATGAGAGCATAATGCAGGCACAAAGCAGGGTAACTGTCACCAGACGAATGTATACATATACTCAGATATATATGTATGTGTATAAAGAGAGACTGATTCAGTTACCACAAGATCTCTCGTGCTTTCAATGAGTTATTTTATTCTATTTTACATTATGTTCTCGATTACAAACTGAGCAAGAAATAGTCTTGTTAATGTATAAATGGTATGAAAATGAGACCCAAAGGACAATCATTAAAGGCCTTGGATTTCATGCCATTCAATATCCTTGGGATGATCTATCTAATGTAAGGGACTGATTATATGCTCAGACGGGCAGATAATGCTAAACTAGGATGGTTATTAATCTGCTAGAAGACAGATATAAAATTACAAATTACTGTGACAATTTAAAAACACTGCTTCCTTAAAAACAATTAAAATCCAATGAAAAGTGAACATGCTATGTATAAGCACAAAATACCAAACATGAAAATGAAGATGGAGATGTGCTAGCCACATGAAAACATATTATACTGTGTTAAAAGAAACAGAGTCTGTGAGGCGCCTGAGTGACTCAGTGGGTTAAGCCTCTGCCTTCAGCTCAGGTCACGATCTCAGGGTCCTGGGATCGAGCCCCGAATCTGACTCTCAGCGGGGAGCCTGCTCTCTGCCTGCCTCTCTGCCTACTTGTGATCTCTGTTTGTCAAATAAATGAGTAACATCTTAAAAACAAAAGCAAAAACAAAACAAAAAACAAAAAACCCGAGTCTGTAAGAGGCAGAAAGCATTTTCTAGCCTGTATTGGTCAGAGATCTTAATTTAAGAATCATATCCAATTTTAATCAACACACTTTTTTTTTTTTTAATAGACTCCACGCTGGGCACGGAGGCCAAGGCAGGACTTGAATTCATAACCTTGAGATCAAAACCGGAGCTCAGATCAAGAGTCAGATGCTTAACTGAGGCCACAGCACGGCCCTGGGGAACAGACATAACTCCAATAGGTGGCGATTAGTGCCACGAGAGGGAGGCAAGTCATCAGAGGAATGCGGAGGAGGAAAAATTAAATTCTGCCGGGGGAAGTGTTCAGAGAAGAGATGACCATGCACAGCAGAGTGCCTGCCACACAGCAAGGATCCCATAAGCAACAGACATCAGTGGTCAGACAGAAGGACAGGTTAAAACACAGCAGTAGAGGAAGAGCTGAGACTGAAAAGGTTAATTTGGTGTCAGATGACAAAGATTCTAATAATTCATGCTGAGGCAGCAGGACTTTATCATGAGATAAACGGGGAGCTATCGTATGTTTCTGAGCAGTTGGTAACTCCTAATGGAGCAGCTGGTAACTTCTAACTCATAACAGTGAGGAAGACTGTAGAAGGCGGTGGGATCAGTGATAGGAAGAACAGTTAGATTACTGCAGGAATGTAAACAACAATAGAGCTGGGGGACCCCTGACTGGCTCAGGAGGGGAGAACATGACTCTTGGGTCTCAGAGTCACAAATTCGAGTGCTATGCTGGGGTTAGAGATACTTAGAAAATATATAGAATCTTAAAAAAAAGAATAGGTTGAACCAACGTGAGAAGAATGAGAGGGAGAGAACGGCCTGGAGAGGCTTCCCAGGCTCATCATACTCATTAGGGCTCGGAATTCAGGAATAAGAGAGTGGGGAGTTCAAGATAACTCTAAGGTCTAGAAGCTTGGGAAACAGGATGGATATCTTTAAAGAATGTAATAGTAGGTTTGAGATGGGACAACAAGATGTTTCTTGGGAAAGAAAAAGTCTGTTTTAGTCGCGGTAAATTGGAGGCATTCGAACATTACGGAAGAGATCTGTACAGCACAGTCTGGCCACTGGAACCGTTAAAAAAACTGAGGAGGGTCAGACAGGTAGAAGAATCAAGTGAGGTGCTACAGAAAGCAAAGAGAATTAATCTCAAAGAAAGGGAGCTCAGAGGTACTGAATATGCGGAATGATACTAGTGACAAGAGGCACTGTAAAGAGATTATGAAGTCAGTGATGACCTTAGAAAGGGCATGCTTGGTAAAAGATTGCAGATGAAACCCAACTGCAGAAAGGTGAGGAAAGGCAGGCAGGCAGGTGAGGAATTAAAGCAGAGAGGACAGAGAGTTTGTGGTTTTTGTACAGGTATGTAGTCATTTTCCCCACATTCGTGAAGGGACAAACAAAAGAAAAGGTCCCTACCGTACTGGGCTGCACTGGATAACCTGTCGGTGGATAAGAGAACATTTCTTCACCACTAAGGTCAAGCTAAAAGTCAAGTGGGTTAAACAGAGCATGGGGGGATACTTGGCAGCTATTCAAGAAAAGAATCAACAGCACTCCCAGAGAAGCCCGGACACCCACCTACATAGAAGCAGGGGTGTCTGACGAAGACGAATTTTCCAGATCCCTTTCAATTGCACAGTGCTATGCTGCTTAAGGACAGAACTGTTAACTTCCAAGCCACTCAGAAAAATTTACAGATCTGTCAGGTGCAGCTTTCTTGAACACTCACTTTTTGGTAAGCTCTTTGATTTTGTCCTGATTTCTCTGGTGATGTACTTGTATTTCCTCAATGCGAATCCGTCTGTCCTCCATGAGCCCTTCAACTTGCTCTCTAGAAAGCTTGGTCTGCTCTTCCAGCTGAGCCTGCAGTGATTCCACCTGGACAGGCCAAAAGGGGTGAGGTATCCACTCCTGTCTCACTTCCACTTATTTCTTACCTCGAAAAGCGAGTCTTTCTCCAAAAAACTTTAGAAAACAAAACAAAAAATCCACAAACAAAAGCACGGCAGCAAAACAAATAGAAGAAAAGTCTTAAGTGTACTCCTTTTTATTTACTATCTTATACATGGGGTTAGGCTACACAAGAGCAAGCTCTGTTCACAGCACACAGGATCTGCATCACACACAAAAAGCTAGAAAATCCAGTTTCCTCTACCCTAACATTTTCAGCTTTTCACTATCTCCCTTTTGGGATTCTTAGGACTATCTCCCTTCTAAAACTCCCTAGTTGCATAGAAATAAAATGACTCTTTTCTTCATCTTTTAATTTAAAAAGTGGAGAAAAATCAGTATCATATTATTTCTTTCTCTGATTCTGGTTGTCATGACTCCCAGTGGAGATACTGGCCAAAGGCAGAAACTGTCATTTAAAGCAACAGACCCTAGTAAGGACAGAAACTTGAGTGCACCTAGGAAAAAAAACCATGGTTGCAAGTGTTACACAATTACCAGTTGGTAAAAGGATGATTGGTGACTTTAGAACACATGCACTAAATACATGAATATACCCCTACTGGTCAATCTATCAGCAGAGACAATTGTAACTCTCTGAGTATCCCTTAGGCCACAAAGGGAATTCTTACTATATGATAGTTTTGTTGGGTAGAGCTAAGAACAGCACTTCTAGAACGGCTGAATAGAGAATAATGGTTTTAAAACATAAACTCTCAGAAATCAGGAACAACCTAAATTTTCTTAATCACTTGATGCCTAGATATATGTGTGCAAGGCCATAAAAAAATGACATCTTGCCATTTTTAACAACATGGATGGAACTAGAGGGTATTATGCTAAGCGAAATAAGTCAGTCAGAGAAAGACAATTATCATATGATCTCAGTGATATGAGGAATTTGAGAGGCAGGCAGAGGATCATAGGGGAAGAAAGGAAAAAATGAAACAAGACGAAACCAGAGAGGGAGACAAACCATAAGAGACTCTTAATCTTAGGAAACTGAGGGTTGCTGGAGGGGAGAGGTGGGGGTTGGGGTAATAGGGTGATGGACATTGGGGAGGGTGTGTGTTGTAATGAGCACTGAGTATTATATAAGACCAATGAATGACAGACCTGAACAAATCATATATTATATGTTAATAAAAAATACACACACACAAAAGGAAAAAAAGAAAAAATAATATGTGTGCAAGGAGGTACTTATATGATAACAAAGATATGTTATACAAAGCTAAACTTGTGGACAGAAAACTGTCCTGCTTTACCTGTAGGATAAGTGTTTGTATGTCTCTCTGATATTGCTCAGAACTTTCTTCCTTCTCTCTCATTGCTGGTTTTTTTTTGTTTACTTTAGAATCTAAAATAGAAAACAAAAATTAATCAAGACCTTTACTTAGTTTTTCTTTTGGCTCTTCGAGCATTAGCAGACTTACGCAGAAGAGCCTGATTTCATTTACCTAGAAGAGAAGGAAAGGAAGAAAGGAAAGCATACAATGACTATAGCAATATTTTTCAAATGGGAATCTCTCTAAAGGAACTCTGCTAGGATGTCTCCTGAATAATAATATTCATCTTTCTAAAGAATATACTAAATTTTCCTTTGAAGTTTTATCCGTTTTCTTCATAAAATCATATTTAATCAGAAAAGATAAGGAATAAGGAAAAGTAAGTCTAAATATTTGGTTATGATGGATCACCCAATTTTCAAAAGAGAAGATTATTTTAAAAATAAGAAACACTAAAATTACACTGAACAAAATTCCTAGGATGATTCAAGAAGCTCACACTAAGAGAACAGATCTTAAAAGTTCTCATCACGGGGCGCCTGAGTGGCTCAGTGGGTTAAAGCCTCTGCCTTCAGCTCAGGTCATGATTCCAGGGTCCTGGGATCGAGCCCCGAATTGGACTCTCTCCTTAGCAGGGAGCCTGCCTCCTCTCTCTCTCTGCCTGCCTCTCTGCCTACTTGTGATCTCTGTTAAATAAATAAATAAAATATTAAAAAAAAAAGTCCTCATAACAAGAAAAACAAATCTGTGACCACTGTGGTGATGAATGTTACCTAGATTTATTGTGGTGATCATTTCATAATATATGCAAATATTGAATCCTTACATTATATACTTAAATGTAATGTTATATGTCAATTACATCTCAATTTTCTAAAAAAAAAAGGTAAAGAAAGAAATAAAATTGGGATTTCCATTAAAAAAAAGGGGTAGGGGGAGACTGAAGCTTAGAAGCTAATTAACATTCTGTGATCCCAGAAGTTATCCAAATCTGTTTTTATCACCTATAAGCATGTTTATTATGTATTCTTTATTCTCCTTTATTAAAACATCATGGGAAGGTTAAAGGAAAAAAAGCTCATTGAGATCTTAAACCAGCAGAGACATCATTATGAACATTCATTCTTACTACATAGTAGAAACAAAATCTAATTATTTGACTGTGTTTTTGAATTCTGCATAAATGAGAATTTAGAGCAATACGGCTGGTACCTGTTCTGAAAGCTGAGGAAGATTCATTCTGTTCACATATGCCTACAGCCTGGATAGTCTTGGAGTGAATGCTGACCTGAAGAAGCAAAAAACCCCAAAAAGTATAGAATTAGCTTTCCTATAAATGTTGTATTTCTTTTTAGCTTTACTTCTATAGATCAAAACACTACTCACAAATACAATTGGTCGGAATTACCATAATCATATAAGGATGTCATGCTTGAGGGACACCAAAGTGGACAAAACTCAGAGCTAGTGAAATAAGCTAAAAAATTAAATTTCAGAGTTATTTAATACTATCTGCTAAAAGAAAGGGGTGGGGCATCTTTGGCAAGGGCCTTTAGGAAAATAACAGGAACACAAAAGCATGCATGTGTAGATATGCACGAAGATGCTCGCTGAGGCAGTTTATAGAAGAATAAAAATTTTAAAAAAACTATATATACACATAAATATTTCTATATGAATGGGAAAAGAGCTTTATCTCTGGGGATAAAAGAGACTGCCACTTTTATATGATAGATTTCTGATGTTTTTCATAAAGACCATGTAGTACTTTATCATCAGCATAAACTAAGATAAAAAAGAAATCTGAGTATTAGGAATTTGCTCCTACACTAAGTCAGCTCCTGCTTTCCTCTCTAACCTCACCCAAAACATCCACTCCTCTGTGCTTTAAGGTTTCCCAACAGTGAAATGATGCCACTTCCCAAGATTTTTTGGGGGGAAAAAAGTAAATGAAAGCACAAAGCTCTTTGTATTTATAGAAAATGCTTTGAAGAATTAGGGACTAAGACAGCTAATTCTCCTTCTATCTTCTTTAGCAAGTACCAAAATTGCTCTTATTATAGACCCCAGCCTATTTTTTTATAAAAAGTAATGCTTACCATGCCATACCAAAGATTACTTACTTTGTTTGGAGGCTCCTTATAAAAATAGGTCACTTCTCCAGTGTCTGTGCCCACAAGAGCCAAGAGATTCTGAATCTTTTTCTTGTCTTCTATCTCCCTGCAATTCTCAAAGAGAGTAACCACACATTGTGTTCAGAGGAAATAAAATTTTCTGTTTAAAGGATCTCCTTTCTGATTTATTTTTAAGACAATGGCAACATCAAATTAAAATTGAATAAGATTTATTGAGACCTTGGCTCTAATTTTTAAAACATCAGAGATTTATATCCAGAAATTGAGAGAGGGGACCATAAAAAAATTTCGTAGTTGGTTCTAGAAGAGAGTTATAGTGGATGCTGGGGTACCCTGCTCAGATTCCCCTCTTCAGCACTAATGGGTTCATTCCTCCAATGGCCAGCAATGTTGCAAATTGTGGCTCCCAGCTGAATCTCTCTCCAGAACTGTCCTCAGTCAAGAGGGACTGCCTTAACTAAGTGTATACCCAATGGACAGACTGGACCAGGGCCTGGCTAATGAGAGGACAGAGAAGTCCAGTTCCCTGGCCTTAATTCAGAATACTTCTGACGGGCCATCCCAGCCTCAGTGAACCCTGTAGCACTGGCTGAGGTCTTCTGTAATTAATTAAATAATTCTACTGCTGCCCAGTCAGACTTTATTCCTTCATAGGTGGTTATCCCTGAAGGGACTCTCCAAATAATCTCCTGCAAGCAAATATCCATTACAGAGTCTGTTTTCTGGGGAACCCAACCTAAGATAGTTATATCAGAAATGGACCAAGGAAGCAAACTCTAAAACAAGATTTCAGAGTCTGTGATATGGAGATGGTTTATAGAACACAGTGTTCTTGCGGTGCCTGGCTGGCTCAGTCAGCTGGGCATCTGACTCTTGATTTGGGCTCAGGTCATGATTTCAGGGCCATGGGATCCAGCCCTGTGTTGGGCTCTGTGCTCAGCACAAAGTCTGCTGGAGATTCTCTCTCTCTCCCTCTCCATTGGCCTCACCTCCCCTTGTGCTCCTTTTCTCTCTCTAAATAAATAAAATCTTTAATAACAAACAAACACACTGTTCTTAGGGGCAAAACAGATGGGTGGTTAACAGGGTACAGCTTAAAAAATTAAAATAGATCAAAGATGGGCTCCTGGGTAGCTCAGTTGGTTAAGCGTCCAACTTTTGATCTCAGCTCAGGTCTTGATCTCAGGGTTGTGAGTTCAAGCTCCACACTGGGCTTCACATCGGATATGGAGCCTACTTAAAAGAAATAAATGAATAAATAAAATAAAATAAATCAAAGATGAAGGGAGGCTAAGGGCAGCACCCTACACAAAAGCACAATTTCTGATCCATTTTCCACACCTTAGCCAGCATAAAGATTATTACTTGACAAAGAAGCTGGGTCCCCAGGAGGTAAGACTTAGTGACACCACAGCAAGTACATGATAATGAGTCCCCTAGTCTTTCCCCAAAAGACCCATGGCCATTTATTTAAGTAATTATACACTGGAGAAAAGGAAATACACAGGTAATTCAAGGACTGATGGATCCAGGGTCTGAACTGACATTGATACCTGCCATTATCATGGCACTGGAGTATATAGGAACCATGTAATCAACAGAATTTTGTACCAGGCCCAGCTCACAGTGGGTCCACTGGATCCAGACCCAATCAATGGTTAGTTTCCCCATCTCTAAATGTATAACTGGAATAGACATATTTGGTAGTTGGCATAAGCCTCCAAACTGGTTTCTTGGCATCTCGGTTAAGGTAAGAGGAAGACTCTGAAACTGCCCCTCCCCACCCCTGCCAAGATGGAAGATAAAGACTTAAAAGATGTAGGGGTCAAAGTCACCATCAAATCCCCATTTAATTCACAGTATGACCTATGCAAAACCAGGATAACAGTGGACTACTACCAAGGAGGTCAAGGAGGTCCCAATTTCAGTCACTGTCCTAGAAGTAGTGTTTTTGCTATTGTAGATTAACTTGGTTTTAGGTACATGGTATATGGATACTGATTAAGCAAATGCATTCCTTTCCATTCCTAACAGGACCATAAATAGTTCTCATTTGTGTGGGGTGAACATAGTATACTTTTACAGTCTTTCCATAGAACCATGTTAACTCTTCTGCATCCTATCAAATAAGTCTGAAGAGACCTGGATCTGGCAATACCACAGATTTTATTAGTTCATTACTAATGATAACAGATTAAATTAGATTGGATAGATAAGAAATGGCAGATGCATTAAAACCCTTGGTAAGATACATGGGCTTGAGAGGGTTGGAGTAAACATTTCAAAGCACATCAGTGAGGTTTTAGGGGTCTGATCTAGGCATGACCAGACATATCCTTCAAAGTAAAGGACAAATTACTGTGCCTTACCCTTACCACGTAGAAAAAAGGACTCTTCAGATCTCTTAGAGACCACATCCCATACTCTGGGATACTGCCTTGACCCATATATCAAGTGACATGAAAGATGAGCTTTCAGTGTGGCCCAGAGTTGAAAGGAAATTCTGCATTAGGTCAAGGCTAAAACTATTAAGGAGATTGAGTTGATAATCAAAAACCTCCTGACAAAGACAAACTCTGGACTCGATGTCTTCACTAGTGAACTCAACCAAGTATCTAAAGGACAATACCAATAATTCTCAAACTTTTCTAAAAACTGAAGAAGAGACAACTACAGACCAATATCCCTCAAAAACACTGATGTGAAAATCCTCAACAAAATACAAGCAAACCAAATTCAGGAGCATTAAATGGATTACACACCATGATTAAGTAGAATTTATTTCTGGAATCCAAGCATAGTTCAGCATATGAAAATTGATCAATGTAATATACCACATTAGCAGAATGAAAGGAAAAAAAAACCACAATCATCAATTGATAAAGAAAACTCATGTAACAATATTCAAAACCCTTTTATGACAAAAACACTCAACAAACTAGCTAAAGAAGGAAACAACCTCTATCCAATAAAAGCCTTGTATGGAAAACCCATAGTTAACATCATCCTCAATGGTGAAAGACCAGAATTTTTCCTCTATCATCAAGAACAAGACAAGGATGCCCATTTGCACAATTTCCATTTAACACAGTATTGGAAATCCTAGCCAGGGCAAGTAGGCAAGAAAAAAGGAAGAGACATCCAAAGTAGAAAGAGAGAAGTAAAATTATCTTTGTTCACAGATGACATAATCTTATATGTAGAAAACCGAGGGCTTCCATAAAAACAACAAAAGCCAAACCAAACAAACCAAGGAAATCCCATTAGAACTGATAAAAGAGAATTCAGCAAAGTAGCAAAATACAAATTCTTCATGCAAAACTCAGGTGCATTTCTATACACTAATGATGAACAATCTGAAAAGGAAATTAAGACAATAATTTGCTTTATATTAGCATCAAAAAGAATAAAATACTTGGGAATTAAAAAAGAAAGTGAAAGACTTGTATACTAAAAACATTGCTGAAAGAAATTAAAGAACACATACATAAATGGAGAGATGCCATGTACATGGATTGGAAGACTTGATATTATGATGTCAATATTATCCAAAGCAATCTACAGATTCAGAGCAACTCCCATCAAATCTCAATGACATTTTTTTCAGAAATAGAAAAATCCACCCTAAAATTCATATGGAATCTCAGGGAACTCAAAATAGTTAAGACAATCTAGAAAAAGAACACCATTAGAAGACCCACACATCTTGATTTCAAAACTTACTACAAAGTTACAGTAATCAAAACAGTGTGGTACTGACATAATGACAGATCTTTAGACCACTGGAATCAAATAGACAGCCCAGAAATAAGTCCCACATGTATGGTTAAGTGATTTTCAACTTTCAATGGAGAAAAGACAGTCTTTTCAACAAATGGTGCTAGGGAAAACTGGATATCCAACATGCAAAAGAATGAAGGTGGACCCTTACCTACTATAATATACAAAAGTTTACCTTAAAATGGATCAAAGGCCTACCTGTAAGAGCTAAAACTCTAAAACACAGTTGGGGGTGCCTGGGTAGATCAGGTGGTTGAGCACCTGACTCCTGATTGGGGCTCAGGTCATAATCTCAGGGTTTGAGATGGAGCCCTGTGTTGGGCTCTGCGCTGGGCATGGAGCCTGCTTAAGATTCTCTCTCTCTCTCTCCCTCTCCCTCTGCCCCTTCCCCATACCCACTCACAAGTGCTCTCTCTTAAAAAAACAAACAAGCAAACAAACAAACAAAAAAAAACTATAGTGATACTGGATTTGGCAATGATTTTTTTTTTTAAAGATTTTATTTATTTATTTGACAGACAGAGAGATCACAAGTAGGCAGAGAGGCAGGCAGAGAGAGAGGAGGAAGCAGGCTCCCTGCAGAGCAGAGAGCCCGATGCGGAGCTCGATCCCAGGACCCTGAGATCACAACCCGAGCCAAATGCAGCGGCTCAATGCACTGAGCCACCCAGGCACCCCGGCAATGATTTTTTTAATATGAATTTGAATTTGAATATGGCCTTAAAAAGGAATGAAATTTTGATACATGCTACAACATGGATGAACCCTGAAAACATCATGCTAAGTGAAATAAGCCAGTCACAAAGGGACAAATAGTGTATGATTCTACTTATATGAGGTCAAATACATAGACAGAAAATGTAACAGTGGTGACTAAGGCCTGAGGAGGGGTGGTGATGAGGAGTTATTGTTTAATGGGGACAGAGTTTCTATAAGGGATGATGAAAAGTTCTAGACCTGGATAGTGGTATGGCCAATATAAATATACTAAATGCCACTGCACTATGCACTTGAAAATGACTAAAATGGTAAATTTTATGTTAAGTATATTTTATCACAATTAAAAAAAAATTTAGTAATGGATCCTGTGGAACACTGCTCAGATGCCACCTTCAGGACCAAGACATCCATCACCCAAGAGCTGAGTCCTTCTCCAGGAACTGCCCCAGGCTGACAGGGGCTGCCTCTCTCAAATTTACATCCCCTCCCTGGTGACAGCTGACATCCAATAAGTGATCACTGTGGGGTACAAATGGTCAACCCCTTTGCCTCTGAATGGTGTCCTGGCCTTAGAGCTCCCTGTGCAGCTGGCTAAAGCCTCTGCTACCACAGAATCACAGTTCAAATTCTCCCTCTGCCCAAATTTGCTCATAGATATTATTCCCGAGTCCCCCAACTAATCATCCTTGTATCCATCTCAGAGTCTGTTTCCTGGAGAACACAACCTAAGAAAAATGTATCTTGTTTAGTGTAATTTAGAAATAGAACTCTAATATTTCCCTTCTCCCACTGGGTACCTGATTCTCAGTCGGTCGTTTTCTGAGTAGAGGCGTAAAACATGTTCCCGCTCCTGGAAGAGGCAGACCTGTATATCGCTTAGAGCTTTCTGCAATTCGGCAATCTCTTCCTCCCTCTGCTGCAAATCCCATTCTAGTTTATGCTGAAGGGGGAAAAAAGGTAATTGAAAAGATACTGCACTTCATGGGAGTATCTCTGATTGGATCTGGTGGATCAGGTCATGCAGAAATATTACAGAGTTGGGGGCGCCTGGGCGGCTCAGTAGGTTGGGTGTCTACCTTTGGCTCAGGCCATGATCCCAGGATCCTAGAATCAAGCCCTGCTCAGCAGGAAGCCTGCTTCTCCCTGTCCCCCTGCTTGTGTCCCCTCTCTCCCTGTGTGTCTCTCTGTCAAATAAATAAAATCTTAAAAAAAAAAAAAGAAATATTACAGAGTGAATGGTTTCACCAACATGGAATTCAAATGACAACAACAGGTTGTGTACAGACTTGAGTTTAACAGCTGCAGGATGAGTGTGATGTTTGCCCACAACATCAAAGCTCTCATATCTTCCTTTTACAGATTACAGAACCCCGTAACGCCATATGATTTACCTGTTCTAGTCACACTTTTTTTTCTAATGCTTTCTATGTAATAAGGATTACAAAATTTTGGAAAAACACAGATAAAAAGGTTGATTCTTGCCCATGGGGTTGAAGAGTTTTGTTGGGGGGGAGAGACATGCAAACAACTAAAACAAAATAGTTATTTCATGAAAGAGCATGCATAGTAAAATGGTAGACGGGAAAGTACAGCAGAGTAAAACCTGGGCAGGTTTTGGGAAGTCAGAGAACACAAGCAAAGTTGGAACTTGAAAGATAAAGACTGCTACAGACAACCAGAAGACAGGTACTCTTGGGAAAGGGAGAGAAAGATCGAACAGAGCCCTAAGTGTCTGGGTAACCCCAAGTATTTCAGTGTTGCTGGAGTGGACAGCAAGAGGCAGAGTGGGGAAGTATGAGGCCCCAGGCTGGATACTGGTATGGAGGACACTGTAATAGTTCGGGGGAGACATAATGAGAGTTGGAACCAGTGTTGAGGGAACAGTGATTAAGTTGTTGGAATGGGTGCAGTGACATTTAGGAAGCAGAATCAAGAGGACTTGCCAAGTGACGGAAGTAGGAGCTGGGGAGAATTGCAGGCAATGATACCATTTACGGGACACGGAATAAAGAAAAAGCAAAGAGGTAAGGAATGGAAGGAGGGGAAACATCAGTGGTACACATCATGTGTGGGTAGGGTAGGAAAGAGAGGGCAGTTCAGACACGGACGTGTTAACAAGGAACTCTGGAGAAAAGTGAGTCCACATAAGTTATTTGGTGTCATCATCTCATATGTGGTAGTAGAAGGCATGAATACAACGAGACCATATATGGTGGAATCTGGAACTTTGATACTTAAGACTAAGGAAAGGGGGGCCGTTGACAGAGACTGAGAAGAACCGGTCAGAGAGGTAAGACAGAAACTGGGAAAGGAAATCAAGAAAGGACAAGTCTGCAGAAAGGAGAGATCAATAGTAACAAATACGGCCAAGGCCATGAAGAGAAGAGATCATTTTGACTAGCAGGTCCCAGAGACCACAGGGGGTGACTTTTAGTGGAGCAATGAGGACAGAGACAAACTGCAGTCAAGAGGTCATTGAGTGGGTGACAAAGTCAAGCTATTCTAAAGGTATGGTTGAGAAAGAGCCACCTACATAAGAGAGAAGTTAGAGGGGAAAGTCAACTACTAGAAGGGTGTTTTTTAAAGTTGGGAAAGACCTGAGTAGGTTTATATACTGAGGACCAAAAGCCAATGTCAGTTAAAAGTTAAGTTAAAAATAGAACACACAGAGAAGAGAGATGATGAAGCAGGGTTTCTGAGGAGGAGAAAGGGTTGGGGGTCAGGGGAGCTGCTGGATCAGTGCAGCTTGAACAGGCAGAGACAGCTCGTCCCCGAAGCAGTAAGAGAGGAGACATGGATGTAGACGTAGGTAACTTGCGTGGATGGGCAGGAAGGGAGGACATGTGTGATAGCTGGTGTTTCCTCCATGAACTCAGAAACAAGATGGCCGGAGAGAAGAGGACTAAGAAGGGGTTGCAGGCTGGTGGAGGGTGAAGGTATGGCACAGGGGTGCACAGGCCAAGAAAACTGCTGTACAGTGACTAAGGATACAGATGGACAAGTTTACCATGAATTTATTCTGTAATGATGTATAACTGTGTTAGGACAATGGTTCTCAACTGGGCGCGATTTTGCTTTGATGGCTCATGAACTGGGGATGGGGGGGATGGGAGAAGAGGTGTGCTACTGGTATCTTGTGAGTGGAGGCCAAGCGTGCTACTTCAAATCCTACAATGCACACAACAGTCTTCACAACAAACAAGTACCAAGCCCAAATGTCAATAATGCCAAGGTTGAGAAATCCTGCTCCAAGAGAAGAGGTGGTAGGGAACTTTTTTTTTTTTTTTTTAAAGATTTATTTATTTGACAGAGATTACAAGTAGGCAGAGAGGCAGGCAGAGAGAGAGAGAGGAGGAAGCAGGCTCCCAGCCAAGCAGAGAGCCCGATGCGGGGCTCGATCCCAGGACCCTGGGATCATGACCTGAGCTGAAGGCAGAGGCTTTAACCCGCTGAGCCACCCAGGCGCCCCAGAGGTGGTAGGGAACTGGGTGAAATTCTAGCTAGGGCTTGTGTATGCAAGCAAGGCAGAATAAGCAAGGGGTCCTCCATGTAGTGAAGTGAAGTGAGTTACTGAAGTGAAGCCCAGTGGAGTCTGGATTAGAAAGGAAGGATGTGAGTCCAAAAGCTGGCAGGCAATGCTTAGAAAATTGAGCTGTTAAGGAGCTACAGAGCTAACAATGAAGTTAAATGAAGTCAGGTGTCAGGGGGTGAAAGATCTAGAAGTATACAAGAGACCAAGATATAAGAGTTTTAGAGGTCCAGCAGCTGGGGGAGATTATGATCTAGTGAGGGACCCAAAGGGTGGATAGGTAGCTAGGCTGAGGCAGAAATGAATAAAAAAAGAATTTCTTAAATAAAATATCTGCTTATGGTATGAGCTGGCACTGCTCTCAGAAACGAACAGACTCAATCAGAGCCCTAGAAGGGTACAGCGCGTCATCCCTTTCACCTGTGCATCACAAGCTGCTTTGTAGAGTTCCAGTTTCTTCAGCAGGTCCTCATTTTCTTCCTCACACTCGGCCATCTTCTTTTGGTAATATTCCAGAAGCTCCTGAGAAGGGCAGAGGACAGCCAGACGATCTTCCGTGGAAGGCAAGGGAGTCGACTCTATCGAATCCAAGAAAGACTTTCTCTTCCACTTGTTAGGACCACTGAAGCCAGAGGGAACATCGTGTTTGGAGACAGTCGTCGGCCTGTAAGAAATCAAAAAGGGCATAGTCATTCAATGATATGAACAGTTATGAGACACTATAATTTCTTAAATAAAAAAAATTATGTTTTGAAATGCCATAATTAAGGTGCTCATAAGCCTTCAAAGTTTGATGTTCCAGGTTAGTAAGTAGTTTTATGAACCGGTTTCCTAGTATTAAAGGCTTAAAGCTAGATTCAAAATATATGTTAAAAGAGTAAAAAGATCATTAGAAATGAAATATTACCCAAGTAAGACCCGGTAATAACAGAAAATTTAATACTATTAAGACACAGAGCAAAATAACACATTCCACAGCTGGTGGGGTCTAACTTGACACTACAGAGAGTAATTTGGCAGAATCTAGTAAAACCGCCATCCCTCTTGTCCTAGAGAAACTCATGCATATGTGTACAAGGCAACACACACGAAAATGTTGATAGCAACATTATTTGTAATAACAAAACCGGTAAACCTTCCAGACATCCACTCAATAGGGTAATGGATAAACTGTGGTATATTTATATAAATGGAACATTACTCAAAGTCATTAGAAACAATGGATTAGAGATATTCAAATATCAATGAATCATTCAAACAACATTAAGTGGTAAAATGTACGTAGATGCATATGTAGAAGATATTACCATTTAAGAATGGAACTTGCCATATGAAACTGTGTTTAGGAATAGGTACATGTAAGTGGCAAAATTATTACGCAAGGAAATGACAAATTTAAGATTCAGGATTAGAAGATATAGCCTTAGTTAGTAACCATGCAATCACACCAGCATCAGAACGTATGAATTACGCAGACCAAGACGAGACTAGACCAAAGGCTAATGAAAGGCTAGGCAAGAAGTTCTATTTGTTCGTTTTTAGCAAACAAGAGCGTTCAGCTGAAAGAATGCCAAGTCAGAAAATAAATGGTGTGGAAGTGGAAAAACCCTGTGAAAATTAATCCACTTTGGCTAACTCCCTGCAGAAACTTTATACTGGATTCCCAAAGTTGTAGTTAACAATGGAGACAGTCAGCACCTTTAATAAGTGTGTATAGAAGAAATATTAAAATTCACTTTCAGCTAGCATGAAGGGAAAAAAAATCCTAGTATTTTCTCAATCACTAAAAGCTCGTGACAGAAATGTTCTTTTACTTAATGTTTCACGTCTTCAAAGGGAGTGGCCTTGTAAATACTCTGGGAAATAGACCAGTGAATGAACTAAGAGGTCCTGCTGAGATTTTGCAGAGGAGAATTGTGGTGAAAAGGATGAGAAGGAGGATGTCTGTTGCACGGGAAGCTGAGGGCAGAACCAAAATTAAAAGTCCCCTGCTTATGCATGCTGGTTGTTTCCTCTGTAATCCAGGATCCACCGGCACTATACCAGGCCCATTCAAACTGCCTGGATTTGGGTATCAACATTTAATATGTCCCAGCTTTGAATCCTAATGGCACTTAATAAGAATAGATAAATGACATGTAATATAGTTCAAATCCAGAGGTTGGAAACATGCTTCTAAAACCTGTCTAGTTTCTCGGCTCACTTGTGCTTCTGGCTACAGAACTCTTGATTCTTTAACAACTCGCAAATAGGCAAATGTCTTACTTTCTGCAGACGGGGGTACGCACTGGGGTAAAGTTCATGCTGTCCTTTTCACACCTGTCAAATACACAAAAATTCAGAATGAAGGGTCAGGAATAGACCAAAAAAACAAAAACAAAACAAAAAAAAAAAAACCCCAAAACAGTACAGGATACACAGAGAGGTTCCCTTTCCACCATCACATGCTGGTGAGAATGTGATGCTCTACAATGTAGGATTCTTTAAAGTGGTTCCAAATCCTGAAAATCTATGACTTTGGAGTCTTCATAAGACATTCGTCATTACTGTTTTTATTAAACATTTTATTTACTTATTTGACAGGCAGAGATCACAAGTAGGCAGAGAGAAGGGGGAAAGCAGGCTCCCTGCTGAGCAGAGAGCCCGATTCAGGGCTCTATCCCAGGACCCTGAGATCATGACCTGAGCCGAAGGCAGAGGCTTTAACCCACTGAGCTACCCAGGTGCCCCTTTCATTACGTTTTTTTTTTTTTTTAAAGATTTTATTTATTTATTTGACAGAGAGACCTAGAGAGAGCATGAGAGGGAGAAGCAGACTTCTTGCTGAGCAGGGAGCCTGATGCGGGACTTCATCTCGGGACTCTGGGATCATGAGCTGAGCTGAAGGCAGTTGCCCAACCAACTGAGCCACCCAGGCGCCCTTCATTACTGTTTTTGAATAAAATCATTAAGGCATCTAATGTTTGGATGGAGAAACACACACAAAAGAAAAGCCTCCTTAACATGAAGGTTGTCTGCAACAATGCAAAACCAATCGACAGTCCTTTTGCTGAAATAGGAAGGAGATGCAGAAAAGTTTCTAACAAGGAACAGTAAATGGAAATTAATTTAATTACACTAAATTTAAAATAAATACAAAGCCACTGACATCTGGTAAACTTCATCTATTGTTTCATCTTAAAGAAAGAAAAAATTACTTACAAGCTTTGTGAGGTCCACTTACAATCTCTATTCCAATTGCTAACAGAGGGCTTGGGTTCCTCTATTTGAATAATCTTATCACAGAAATTTTCATGAAGATAACCGGGAGGGAGGGAACAGAAGAGAAGGAGAGAAGAGGAGAAGAAAGGGAGAGGAGGCGGGAGAGAAGGATGGAAGGGGAGAATTTATTTTATTGGCTTTGGGGAATGCCGGCTTATCAAGCAGCTTTGTCAACCCATTCTGATCTTGAGAACGATGATGTAATATTCTGTTCTTGTGCTTTCTAATCTATATGCATCTGCTTTTTTTTTTTTTAAGATTTTTTATTTATTTATTTGACAGACAGAGGTCACAGGTAGGCAGAGAGGCAGGCAGAGAGAGAGGAAGGGAAGCAGGCTCCCCACTGAGCAGAGAGCCCAATGCGGGCCTCCATTCCAGGACCCTGGGATCATGACTTGAGCCGAAGGCAGAGGCTTTAACACAGAGCCACCCAGGCACCCTGTATGCATCTTTTTCAATCTTCAGTCCTTTGGAGAAGAATTTTGTGCACAAGCGTGAAGAGACCATCACTCTTGTTAATTCTAGATCAGTTTCCCAGAATGCCTCTGCACCTCCTCCTTAAAACCTTTCTTCATTTGCCTTCTAGGACACCAGAGGTTCCTGGTTTTCTTTCTTCCTTACTGGTCATTAATTTTCAGTCACTGCCTTCTTCTTTTTTATCTATACTTAGGGCCTTGGTGACTGTATAAAGTGTCAGTTTTAGGGGCAACTGGGTGGCTCAGCCAGTTAAGTGTCTGCCTTCCGCTCAGGTCACGATCCTGGGTCCTGGGATTGAACCCCACATCAGGTTCCCTGCTTAGCAGGGAGACTGCTTCTCCCCCCCCCCCCCACCGCCTTCCTCATCCCTCCCCTAACTCGTGAACTCTCTCTCAAACGAATAAATAAAAAATCTGGAAAAAAAAAAGTGTCATTCTTAAATACCACGTACACACTAATGGTTTCCAAATTCCTACCTCCAGGGCTGACTCTGGCCTCCACTCCACTCATACCTATCTCACTGACCTATTTCTTATCTCCACTTGGATGTCTTACAGGTCTCTCAAGCTTCTCAAGTCCAAAACCAAGTTCCTGATAAATACCTACCACCAAAACCTGCTCTTCTCTCAGAATTCTACATTCCAGTAATTACTACCTCTATCTTGCCAATTGCTTACGACCAAAAACTTGGAGAAATTTTACTCCTCTTGTCCTACATGCTATGCTCAACCCAAGAGCAAATCCCCTTGGCTCTACCACCAAAATATCCAGAATCTGACAATTGCTCATGCCAATGCTGCCCTGGTCCAACCCACTACAATCTCTTGCTTGGAGGACTAAAATAGCCTCTTTATCGGGTCTCTTTGCTTCCACTTTCAAATTCAGCCCCTGTAGTCTATTTTCAACACAGCAGTTAGATTATCTAAAATGTTAAGTCAAGGGAGGCCTGGGTGGCTCAGTCACTTAAGCATCTGCCTTCGACTCAGGTCATGATCCCAGGGTCCTGGGATGTAGTCCCACCTTGGGCTCCCTGTTCAGCGGGAAGCCTGCTTCTCACTCTCCCACTCCCCCTGCTTGTGTTCCCTCTCTCGCTGTGTCTGTCAAATAAATAAATAAAATCTTTTTAAAAAATTAAAAAATAAAAAATAAATAAACTGTAAGTCAAAACACAAAACTCCTCTGCTCAAAAACCTCCTAAGACTTTTAATATTAGTCAGAAATGGCTTCTAAGCCATTCTTAAAATGGCTTCTAAGGTCCTACATGATCTGACTACCCCAGGACTTCTGTGGCCTCACCTAGAACTCTCCCCCTGCTCAATGGGCCACCAACACTGGCCTCTGCTGTTCTTCAAACATGCCAGATAAACATTTACCTCAGACCTCCACCTCCTACTTCATTTATGATGTTCTTTTCCCATTTACCTATATATGGCTCGCTCCCTCTCCTTGAGGGTTTTAATGTCACCTTCTTAGTGAAGTCTTCTCTGACCAGCTGTCATCTCCTTACCTACCTTCTCTGCTTCACTTTATCACCATCTGACATAACTAGAAAATCAGTTTCTGCTTCTGTCATTCCATTAGTTTCCTTCTGCCCACCAACCCTTCAAGCATGCCATCTCTTTTTCTCACTCTCTCCTTTAAAATGACTACTCTCCTCCTTTAACTCACTTCCTTCTACAAAGCTTCTTCAAACTGGGTGAATTTGTCTCTTGTAAAAAACAACCTATAAAATAAAAATGGTAATTGGGTATGGTAGGATTATGAGCAACATTTTTTTAACAGCTTTATAGAGATATAATTATATAATTCACATTCCATACAACTCAAAGCGTACAATTCAATGATTTTAGTATATTCAGATATGTGCAACCCTCACAATTACAGAACATTTTCATCACTTCAAGAAATCCTATATCCTTTAGCCATCAGCCCTGTGTTCCACCTCCCCCCAAGCCCTAAGCAACTACAAATCTACTTTCTATTACTTCTTTTTTTTTTTTAGATTTTATTTATTTATTTGACAGAGAAAGAGAGAGATCACAAGTAGGCAGAGAGGCAGGCAGAGAGAGAGGGGGAAGCAGGCTCCCTGCTGCACAGAGAGCCCGATGTGGGGTTCAATGCCAGAACCCTGAGATCATGACCTGAGCTGAAGGCAGAGGCTTAATCCACTGAGCCACCCAGGTGCCCTACTTTCTATTTCTATAGAGCTCCTTATTTTGGACTTCTGTAAGAATGAGATCATATAGTATGTGGTCCTTTTGTGGCTGGCTATGACGGATTTCTTTCACTTAGCATGATGTTTTCAAGGTTCATCCATATTGTAGCAGGTGTTAGTTTTTCATTCCTATATATGGCCAAATAATATTCCCTTTTATAAATACAGGTGACATCTTAAAGATGAATGTCACTGTTCTACAACTATTTAAAAGTAATTTGGAACTTTTTAAAAAAATAATCTTTTGAGTCATTTGTTTGTTTGTTTTTAAAGTAATCTCTATGCCCAACGTGGGGCTCAAACTCAAGACCCCAAGATCAAGAGTTGCATGCTCAGGCCACTGGGTGGATCGGTGGGCTGGCCAGCCAACTTTTGGTTTTGGCTTGGGTTATGATCTCAGGGTCCTGGGACTGAGCCCTGAGTCAGGCTCCTTGCTCTGTGGGGAGTCTGCTCAAGGATTCTCTCCCTCTCCCTTTCCCACTGTTTGTACATGTTCTCCCTCTCTCAAATAAATAAATAAATCTTAAAAAAAAAAAAAAAAGTTGCATCCTCTACCAACTGAGCCAGCCAGGCACCACAGAATATCTTGGAACTTTTAAAGAGCCTTCTAAGAACCTGTAACTTCTCTTCTTCCTTATAATAACTATCCTCATTCCTTCTCTTGCCTGTGACTACTGCACGTCAACAAAAACAGTATCTACATTCACATCTCATTTAGTTTTATAAACCTCTAACAGTCTGACTTCTACAACATCTGGAAGGCATCTATGCTCACCACTATACTACCAATGCCTACTATAACATCTGAATTGAAGTTATTTTCTTGGTCATTAGACACCCAAATGAATGAATTCAGCTGCTTTCTTGGTTTCCCATCCTCTACCCAGCAAGTCACTCCTCGATTTATTTATTTATTTATTTTAAAAAGATTTTATTTATGTATTTATTTGAAGGAGAGAATAGGCAGGGAGATGGACAAAGGGAGAGGGAGAAGCAGGTTCCCCACTGAGCAAGGAGCCTGATACAGGACTCGATCCCAGGACCCTGGGATCATGACCTGAGCCAAAGGCAGGCGTCCAACCCACTGAGCCACCCAGGCATCCCCACTCCTTGATTTATATGATTACTTTGACAGTACTGATCACCTTTTTAAAAATATTGTAGTTCAGAGCTTGTGCTCTGAAATCAAACAGGCTTGGGTTTCAGTCAAACTCTGTCCCTTATTAGACGTGTGACAAGGCAAGTTACTTCACCTCTCTACACTCTGGTTACTTATTAAAAGAGAGGGAGAATAGCATTTATCATAGGGTGGTGTAAGGATTAAATGAAATAGTGAATAAAAGGGCTGAGCACAGTGTCTGACACGCTAGTGCTCAATAAATGGACATCATTACTATTTTTGCTGATAATTTTCCTCCCTTGGTTCAAAAGGTTCTGTCTTCAACTTTCTTTTCTACTTCCTCTAACCATTTCTGCGGGAACATCATTATTCCCACTGCGTTTATGACTACCTCTATTATCTAAAACACAACCTGGCACAGAGTAATAATTACTCATTGAATGAACAAATGACATCTTTCAATATTCTGGCTTGAATTTTCAATTATATACCCCCCACAACAACTCTGTCAAGTATTTTTATTATTCCTTAGTTCTACAAATGAGGAAATTGAGGGCTTAGACTATCCTGGAATGAGGGAATAGTGGAACCCATTTCCAGGACCTCCAAATTCTACACCCCGTTTTACATTTCATCCCGCTGTTGACTCGCTCTTGCTATGGCTCCTCAATCCTCCAACACCCCCCCGAAACCTTTCACTTTGCACTAACTTCCCTCTTCCGGTCCCCGCACCTACTTCTCCCTCGCTAAGTTTTTTAGCCTATGGCCCCACTCCCCAATCCCAGCGTCCTAAACCCAAAACTCTGTACTCACGCCACACTAAGCCTTCGAGTCAGAGACCCCAACCGAAAAACAAAACTTAAATCCGGTAGAGAAGCGGCGCCACTGAGCGTGCACGAATCTGTCCAATCGCCCACGAGATTACACGACCCTTTGGATTGTGCACCAATAGGAAGGCTACTCACACAGAGGCACGCCCCCCCCCCCCCCCGCATTCCCCGCCCTTTCTCGCTAGGGGCCTAACCGCGCAGAGATCGCCGGGAAGTGTAGTTTTACTTCGGCACACAGCTTCCCTGGGTGGAGGATGTAAACGGATTGCAGCCCAGGCCATCTCAGTACTGGCAGTGTGCTGTTTGGGGTCAGAATGCACTAGTTCTGGGCACACTCAGTTTAAGCTTGCTCAACTACTTTCTTTTCACGAAAAATTATGCAGGCACGCGATGCGTAATTATGGAATGGATCACAGGATTATTATATGTTGCAATTTACAAGCTTATATCAAGGTGAATTTTCTAAGAAAATAGTTTCTTCTTCAATGACCTGGTGGCCTAGAGCCAAGATAGGACCTGTGGTTCAATTTCTACAGAGAATTATGTATATAATGCTACTATTTTTGTCAGATAGCAGACACTACTTCCTTTTCCTGAAATCTGTGAAAAACTGGCTTTAATAATATTAAGTTAGTTCAAAACTCAATTGTAATCTCATCTTTCCAGGAGAGCAAGGGGTAGGGGTAGGGGAAAGGTACTTCATCTCAGAGCTGCAGCTACTGCTGTGGAAAAGCTGGGACTTCTCACCGGTGTCACTTGGCGTCTCCTAAATTTACTTTTTTCTGTCTTGTGATTTTTCTCTGTTAGTTATATCAAGATCTTCCCAGACATTAAAAAAAAAAAAAATAGATCTTCCCAGACATATGAACTCAGTATTTTTGTCTCTCTTTTGGGCCTTACATTTTGAAAAAGCAAAGCAAAGGACACCTGGTGGCTCAGTGGGTTAAAGCCTCTGCCTTCAGCTCAGGTCATGATCCCAGGGTCCTGAGATCGGGCTCTCTGCTCAGCAGGGAATCTGCTTCCCTTCCTCTCTCTCTGCCTGCCTCTGCATACTTGTGATCTCTGTCTGTCAAATAAATAAATCTTTAAAAAAAAGCAAAACAAAATCATGGTGATCTTATTTTCATACTGACTCTCAAATATTATATATTCTGTAAGATATTCTATTTATTTCTACTCTGTGTCTTATTACCTTTCACTTGGGCTACTACAATAGGTTTCAAACTGGTGTTTTTTCCTTTTCCAATCCATTTATAAAAGGTGATTATTTTTTTTTAAAGGACACTTCTGAACATGTCACACTCCTGCTCACAAATTTTTGGTGACTCCCTAAGAGTAGAGAATAAGTCCAGATAGTAATATGGCATTCAAATACTGACACATTCTGACCCTACTTATCTCTATTATATAATAATTAAATGGTTATTTTCTGAATGTAGTACGGACTTCCTAGTTTTGGTGCACACCCTTCCTTTTATTTGGATTGACCCTTTCCAGGAATCTTACCCATAAAATTCCGATGAAGGCTGGCACAAATACCATCTCCTTTACTGGAAGTAATCTTTTCTGTTTTGATGCTCATTTAGCAATTTGTCATCTTATTTTTACTACATAGCTTCTGTTCAAATGTCATCAATCTTGAGTCCTTCTCTGACTATCCTAGCCTCCCTTACCACCCTTCCATTTCCTGCCTTCTCTACTTTTACAAGATCTTATTAGCACCTAAAATCATATTTATTGGCTTGTACTTCTCATTTTGAATTCCCTCACCCTGAGAAAGTAAGCTCTATGTCTTTTTGTTGTTGTTCATGTCATCTATCCAGCATCTGGAAGAGTGCCTGGCACACAGCAGATGCTCAAAAGTTGTGGCCGAATGAACAAATGCATGTGTAGCATTCTTCTCTACACATGTATCGCCTCTCCTGTTAGATCGCTCTTCTTCCATTCTGTGTCAAGGTTAATGTGTCCTCATTCATTCAAATGCCGAAGGGTTTCCTCAGCGCCCCCTCCTCTCTCTCATAACCACCTAAAATCAGACTGATTTTCTTTTCTTTTTTTTTAAATATTTTATTTATTTATTTGACAGACAGAGATCACAAGTAGGCAGAGAGGCAGGCAGAGGAGGAAGCAGGCTCCCTGCTGAGCAGAGAGCCCGATGCAGAACTCGATCCCAGGATCCTGGGACCATGACCTGAGCCGAAGGCAGAGGCTTTAGCCCTCTGAGCCACCCAGGTGCCCCTGATTTTTTTTTCTTTAAAACACTCTGGTGGCAGAGGATCAATCAAGAACGACACCTGAAGATTTGGGAGGCTGCAATGATAATTCATGTGAAGGAAAAGGCCTAACTAAACAAGGAAGGCAATGATGAGAATATGAAGAGGAAAATGGGAGATATTTAAAAATTCCAACTGACTGGATCCAGGACAGGGAGACTAGCTGGAGTAGCTGACATTAATCAGAATGGGAAATACAAGGAGCACCTGGTTAGGTCAGTCGGTGGAGAGTGCAACTCTTGATCTCGGGGCTGTAAATTTGAGCCCCACGTTGGGTGTAGGGACCACTTAAAAATAAAATCTAAAAAAGAAAGAAAGAAAAGACTAGGAAATACAAGAAGAAGAATATGTATGGAGACTATGAGAAGAACAGCCTGGCAAGATCTTACTTGGTATATTCTCCTGCTCTCGGGGGCGCCTGGGTGGTGCAGCTGGTTAACCATCTGACTCTTGGTTTCCACTCAGGTTATGATCTCAGGTTCGTGAGATCAAGCCCCGTATCAGTCTCTGCACTCAGTAGGGAGTCTGCTCGAGACTCTCTCTCCCTCTCCCTCTGCCCCTCCCCCTGGTCACATGTGTGCACACCTGAGCTCTTCTCTCATAAAATAAATATCTTTTTAAAAATTGTGTGGTCTCTTACCTTAGTTGAGCCCTCAGAAGCAAAGAACAACACTTCTCAGGAAACATTTGCTCCTTCTCCTGGTATTATGTGGGAATATATAATATTATGCCCATTTTGGGCTTTCACAATTTGCTTTAAGCCCTTAAGGGAGCCCTCCTGACTTTCTCTTTGTTTCCTAAAGTCACCAACTGCTTTAACTTTTGCCTTCTCACTCACTTACTTAACAGCACTGTACTTGTACTGGCTTCCTTCCCCCCTGCTTTAGAGGAAGGGGTATCTCTGCTCCCATCATGTGCTAGTTTCTCCATCTCTTTAGGGACTTCCATTTTTCTCTTATTATCTTCAACCTCCTGTTCTCCATTAGTTCTTCCTTCTCAGTACTGATGCCCACTTGTCTGTATTAGTTTCTGAAGACTTTCTTCCATTCTCCGTCAGTAACTTCCATCTTCCTGGTGCCCAACCTTTCCTCTACAGCCAAGAACCTTGAGTCTATGCTTTGCTTCTTTTCTTTACCTCCCATTCACTTCCCAACTTACTAGAAACTGGATTTTGACTCCATAACTTTATTGAAATTGCTCGATGATCTACCAATTGTTAGATCGAATGATCACTTCTTAACTTGTCTTGCCCCATTCTTCCTGGCATTTTATACTGTTGTCAATTTTCATCTTTTCTCCAAGTTTTACTCACTTGGCGACCATGAAAGCACTCTCCAATGACTCTCTGCATTCATTCTTAGCATCATGTGCTGGTTTTTCTTCTTAAGGTGAAAGAACTAGGAGCGCCTAGGTGGCTCAGTTGGTTAAGTGTCTGCCTTCAGCTCAGGTCATGGGATAGAGCCCCACATCGGCCTCCCTGCTCAGCAAGGAGTCTGCCTTTGCTCCTCCCCGTCGTGTGCTCTCTTGCTCTCCCTCAAATAAATAAATAAAATCTTTTTTTAAAAAAAGGTGAAAGAACTAATATCTTCCTGGAAAAACTCACTTTTAATTAGCTCAGCACAAAAAACTCAAGAGTAAACTTCTGGTTTCTCTTACTTGTGCAGGAGGAGCCATAGGCTTCTATCAAAGTAAGAATAAATAAAACTGAAGAAATATGTATCTGATATGCTTCCTGTCTTCATTTAATGCTAAATTTAAGAGATAATAGCTCTTGGGGCACCTGAGTGGTTCAGTCGGTTAAGCATTTGCCTTCAGCTCAGGTCGTGGTCTCAGGGTCCTGGGATTAAGCTCCACATCGGGCTCCCTGCTCAGCGAGGACCCTGCTTCTCCCTCTGTCTGCTACTCCCCGCCGTGCTCACCTTCTCTCCTGCTGTGGGCATGCGCTCTTTCCTTCAAATCGATCAATCAATCAATCAATCTTAAAAAAAAAAAACACTAATACCTCTTGTCCTCTGAGAGGTCACGGAAAAACAGACAATGCACATACAAGCACATTAAAGGAAAAAGGAGTACTCAAAAAGGGTGTGCCTGTCCAGGGAGCTTACACCAGGAAAACAAAGAAATAACTAGTATCCATGTTTTATTTTTGAAAAATCACAGGGCAGAGAGAACATAGAAGACTGACTTTAACCATTTCCTTTCCATTACTATCATTTGTGTTTTTATTGTCACGTGTAGGTTGGTACATAACAGTGAATAAGGTCTATATTATCTGTTCTCTATGAAGACATCTGTGATACAGAAAATTATTGGTAAAGTTTTTGAAATAAATTTGAGCTAATCCAAAACAAATGTGAGGGAATATTTCACCCAGGTTTGTTTTTTTGTTTGTTTTTTAAAATATGGCATTTGACTTTATTCTTGAATTCACCCACTTTTTTAGGGTAGAATCTCTTGGTACCTTACTTCACAAATTAATTAAATATTTTGGTAAACACAGATTTAGAGATTCAAATGACATGTTTTGCCTGACTACATTATTTTTTATGGTACATTTTGAAAGTTTCACTAATTTTTTAGGAAGTAAATGTAATTTTTCACTTACTCCCATTTGGAAAAAAGGATATCAAATTCAATTCCAGAATTTAAGCACAACCCAGGAAAGACTTGTAAAGGATTATAAACTGAAAAATACATTATATTATTAAAAATTTTTTTTTCTGTAGCCTCTACCCAACATGTGGGGCTCAAACTCACAACTCTAAGATCAAGAGTTGTATGCTCTTCCAACTGAACTAGCCAGGCACCCCACATTATGTTATTTTAGGAGTGATTACAAGATATTCTTGGAATGATATTCATGGTTTTAACTGCTAAGAAGAACAATTTACAATGCACCGAAGTTTCTTGATAATCTTGTGCCTTGCCTTACAACAATCCTTTATCTGCTAAGTACAAAAGAATAGATGATAAAGAATCCATTAAAGGACATATAAGTCATATTCAAATAAATAATAAATAATTCAAATAAATAAATATCTTGGGCAAAACAAACCATGGGTACTTTGAGGGAACACAGACATAGACTAAAGAGGAGTGTACAAATAATCTGATTGGAGAGTAGTTGTTGATACTTGAATTAAGGAAGGACAATAGGGTGTGATAATTTATAAGTAGTTTCTTCTCAAAGCAGGTCTCTTTCTGCACTTTCATTGTTTATGTTAATTCAAATGATAGGATAAACCAGCAGTCCCCAAAGTCTGGCCAACAGATCTCGTTCGTCCCCAGATCTATGTTGGTCCCTGAGATACTTTCTGAAGGTCTTGAAGTCAAAATTTTCATATTAATATTAAGATGTTAATTGTTTTTTGTTGTTGTTGTTTTTAAAGATTTTATTTTTATTTATTTGACAGAGAGAGATCCAAAGTAGATAGAGAGGCAGGCAGAGAGAGAGAGAGAGGGAAGCAGGCTCCCTGCTGAGCAGAGACCCCCCCCCAATGCGGGACTTGATCCCAGAACCCCGAGATCATGACCTGAGCCGAAGGCAGTGGCTTAACCCACTGAGCCACCCAGGTGCCCCTTTTTGTTGTTGTTTTTTACCAGTGACATTGGCACTGATGGTGCAAAGCAGTGATGGGTCAGACTCGGTTCTTTAGTGACACCAAACTGTACTTGCAACCATTGTCTTCATTACACACAGTAATGGTTTAAAAAAAAAAAGCCAGTTTCATTTAAGAATGGACATGATGAGGCAGTAAAAGTGATTAGTTTTCATAAAACGTGGCTCTGGAACAAGTCTTTTTAATAGTCTTTGTGCTGAAATAGGAAGTACAAATAAAGGAGTTCCACCGCATAGAGAAGCAGGAGGCTTTCCTCAAGGAGAAGGACTTACAAGCTAAACTCGCTACTTTTTTCATGGAATGACAGAGAGTCTAACAGATAAATGATGGCTATTTTGATCTTGATACGTGACAGACATTTTTTTGAAAATGAACAATGTGAGCCCATTTATTCAAGGGAAACAACTGATGGGATTTGTTGACAATGAAAATTTGAGCTTTAAATGAAAATTATTTTTTGGAAAACTTGTTTCTTCTCTTCCTCTGAGTTTGACAGCCTCCCAAGTTTTCTGAGTGCATCAATGGCGATATTGTCATGATTTTAAAATATTATATAATTATGTGCATCAACATTGGGAAGACCTGTATAACTCAGTTGTAATATTGAACTAATATTTTCAAAATGATCAATGTGCAATATTACTAAATCAGGATTGATTTAAAAACCCATTCAAGGGACACCTGGGTGGCTCAGTTGGTTAAGCGGCTGCCTGGGGCTCAGGTCGTGATTCTAGCTTCCTGGGATCGAGTCCCATATCGGGGTCCTTGCTCTGCAGGGAGTGTGCTTCTCCCTTTGCCTCTGCCTGCCACTCTGTCTACCTGTGCTCTCTCTGTCTCTCTGACAAATAAATAAATAAAATCTTTAAAAATAAATAAATAAACCCATTCAAGGACAGTGTTGGTTGCCATTTTAATGTAACAGAGTTCAAAAATTTCATTGATAAAGTTTTAGATTCTACATTGCTAGTCTTTAAGAAATTACAATGAGGGCGCCTGGGTGGCTCAGTGGGTTAAGCCGCTGCCTTTGGCTCAGGTCATGATCTCAGGGTCCTGGGATCGAGTCCCACATCGGGCTCTCTACTCAGCAGGGAGCCTGCTTCCCTCTCTCTCTCTCTCTGCCTGCCTCTCTATCTATTTGTGATCTCTCTCTGTCAAATAAATAAATAAAATCTTAAAAAAAAAAGAAATTACAATGATCTGAAAAGGCCGAATTTTGAAAAAATACTATTTCCTTTCCCATTACATATCTATGTGATGCTGCATTTTTTCATATCTTTCAACCCAAACAACATATCATAGAAGATTGAGTGCAGAAACATGTATAAGAATCCAGCTTGATCCCACAAGCCAAACATTAAAAAGTTTTTTTTAAAAAACATAAACCAAAGCCACTATCATAAATGTCTTTGGAAAATATTGTTATTATATATAAAATATATTTATATCAACATGTGTGATGGTTTGGGGATGAGGTTAGTGTTTTATCATTGAACTTTGAGTAAAGGAGATTGCTCTTCATAATGTAGGGGGCCCTCATCTCATCAGCTGGAATAGAACAAAAATCCAGCCTCCCCAAGCAAGACAGAATTCTCCTTTGAAGTGCCTTCAGAATTCATCTGTACAATCATCAGCTTCTCTGGGACTCCAGCCTGCTAGCCCACACCACAGATTTTGGACTTGCTAGCCTCCATAACCGGGTAAGCTAATTCCTCATACTACCTTTCCCTCCATATATACACATTCTGTTGATCCTGTTTCTCTGGAGAAAGTTGACCAATACGACATGTAATGAGTTTATTATTTTTATTTTTAAATGAGTAAATATTTTAAACACTTCTTAGTTTTAATTTCTAATATAGTAAATATCCATGTATACCAAGACATTTTGGGGGTTCTCAATAATTCTTAATAAAAGTGGTCCTGAGACTTGGGGTGCCTGGGTGGTTCAGTTGGTTGAGTGACTGCCTTCGGCTTGGGTCATGATCCCAGAGTCCTGGGATCGAGTCCCACATCAGGCTCCCAGCTCCATGGGGAGTCTGCTTCTCCCTCTGACCTCCCCTCTCATGCTCTCTCACTCTGTCTCTCTCTCTCAAATAAATAAATAAAATCTTAAAAAAAAGAAAAGCGGTCCTGAGACCAAAAGTTTAACCAAAAAGTTTGAGACCCACTGGTAAAAACTATATTTGAAACAAAATAGCTTTTCCTTAAAAATTCAATAATTTTGACTGTTGGCTCTCTGAAATTAGCCTTCCCTCTATTAGTCCGAATTTATGAACTTTTTAAATGTTTTTTTTTTTTTAATTCAGAGATCACAGCCTAGCTAAATGATTATTAGTGTTGGGTATTTGTTTTATCCAATTCTAATGCTAAGGACAGCAAATTTTAGATAACACCTAATACTTTAATATTATTTAATTTCTTCCTCAAAAGTTTTAAGGAACTGCTTAGATAATGCAAATAGCACTTTTAAACTCCAGAGAAACCGAACTGTTCTGCCCAGAGACCTAACTAAATACTGCGGACAGTCAGTTTAACAGCCTGTATGCAGAAAGCCCTCATAGGAGCTGATTAAACACAAGTCTGAAATCTTTACAATAGTGATGCTCAAAGGGATGGGCATGAGGGGGTGAGAGTGGCTTCACTTTCCTTTCCTGAGGGGAGCATCATAATCTCCCGTGGGAGAAACTGGAGGAGTTTTTTTCCCATCCCAGTGGAGATATTCACTGCCCTTCTCTTATAGACTCATTGCTTAAGGGACTGCTATAGATTTCTTGGGCATATCAAAGCAAAGACATGATTGAGGATAATTACTCTGTGATTTTATATTCTAGGGAGACAATTTAGAATAAAGTACTTGGTAAGTATAACTCAAAAGACTAAAAGGAAATAAACAGAAACAAAGCTTTTAGGAGTTTGTGCTTATTCTGAGGGTCAGTCATGGCTTTGTTGTTCTATTAATAATATGAAAGCAAAACCATTATACTTTAATTACATATTTAATGATTATTTCACTGTTACCTTACTTAGAATTTCATTATTTCTCTTTTTTGGTGAATAATCTGGATTTTCAGATTTAAATAGTACAAAAGATGACTTTGTTATGAATCATTATGATTGTATGCAATGAATTACACTTTTCTTTCTCTCCATGCCTTTGCAGTGTGAGATTATTGTTCTTCCCATGAAAATATGTAGCCTGTTTCACCGCCCTATTAAATCTGGGTAATACTTATGATTTGCTTTGACCAGCAGAATATGACAGAAGTGATCTTGTATACTTTGGAGCCTAGGACTCAGGCCCAGGCTTCTACTCTCATACTCTTAGAATGTTTTATCATCCTATGAAAAAGCACAGTCTATTCTACCAAGCATGAGCAGTCATGCGGAGAATGGATCCAGCCAACAGCCAGCACCAGCTGCCAGAGATGTGATGAGGCCAATTTGGATCCTCCAACTCCAGTTAAGCTGTCAGATGTCTGTAGCTGCATGAGTGATCCCAGGGGAACCATTCAAACAACAGATTTCCAACCCACAGAATTGCAGTAGTAGTTTTCATTTTTAGCCACTAAGTTTTTTTAGCCACTAAGTTTTGATGTGGTTTGTTACATAACAAAGACTAACTGAAACAAGTGTTTGTGTGGGGGGCCTGGGTGGCTTAGTTGGTTAAGTGTCTGTCCTTGGCTCAGGTCATGATCCCAGGATCCTGGGATCGAGCCCCACATCAGGCTCCCTGTTCAGTGGGGAGTCTGCTTCTCCCTCTCCCTCTGCCACTCCCACTGCTTGTGTTCTCTCTGTCAAATGAAATAATAAAATCTTAAAAAAAAAAGTGTGTATGGGGTTTACACTGGTGGGTGTGAGTAACGGTGTGAATTTTTATGGATGCTAAAATCAAATTAAGGGATATTATATATGCCACACCCTGGTAGAGTCTCAAAATTTGTTATACGTAAACATAGGATGAGTCAGTGAAACACAAGGTAAATTTATTGGGTGAATCCATCCGCTCATTCAACAGATATTTATTTAGCAGACATTTATTCCATGCCTTTATATGCCAACCACTATTTTAGGAATGGGGCTACAATGGTCAATAAAGCAGACTCTGCACCTGCCTTTGTATAGCTTAAAGTCTGAGGAAGAAAGGCAATTAAGCAATTCCAAAAAAGTCTGATGAGGAAGTACAGGTTGCTGCTGAGTAAATAACTTTCGAGAGTTACAGAAGGTTTTCCAGATGAAGTGATATTTAACCTGACAGATGAAAGAGGAGTAGGTCAGGGCACCTGGTGTCTCATGTAAATGTCTGCCTTCTGCTAGAGTCATGATCTCAGGATCCTGAGATTAAGCCCCACACTAGGCACACTGCTTAGCCAGGAGTCCGCTTGTTCCTCTCCCTCTGCCCCTCACCCCTGCTCATGCTCTCTCTATCTCTCAAATAAATAAATAAAATCTTTAAAAAAGGAGGAGAAAGAGTAGGTCAGAAAGGAGATATATGAAACTGTGGGGTGGGATCAGGAGAGTAAAACATGTTTCAGACAGAGGAAACCTATCTGTGAAGGCTCAGAGATGAGAGAAAGCATGGTGCATTAAAGCCATCACAAAACTCCTGGTGTGGTATATGGAGAAGCATAGCAAGTGATGTTTGGGAATAAGGTGGATTTTAGACAAAGCAATCTGACTTCAGAGTAGAATGGGATTGGAGATGGGGGTAAGAACTGAGCTATCATAGTTCAGGTGGGCGAGAACTTAAATTAGGATAGAGATAATGAGAATAGGGAGGCATGGGTGAATTCAAGATTTTTAGGTGACACAGTCTCTAGACTTGACATCTGATTATGCATAGTAAGGGAGCAGTCGAGGATTTCTGGCTCAGGCAGCTGAGTAGGTGGATGAAGTCATTCATGGAAACTGGAAACACTGAAAAAAACTGTACGTACTTGAATTAACCAAGTGGGCTTATCTAGTATCTAGCGAGATGTATTGGTTTTTAACTCGAAAGAAAAATCTTGGCCGGAAATACAGTTTTGGAAATCATCAACTATAGATGGTAATTTAGGTCCTGGGGTAGCTGAGGTTGCCCAAGGAGTATGAGGAAAAGCTGTGGAAAGGAAGTCTTCCTTCCAGTAAATATTTAATACTGGAGCTACCATTTCATAGTTTCTTCTTTAATTCTTTCTACGTTATTTGCCCACAATTTGGAGTAAGTGGAGATGTACACTGGCATAGAAATTTTTGACAAGCAGGATCAGAAGGTTGCAATAGCTTTTACAGCATACTGACAAAGGTTTACGGAGCGTATGGTAGCAGAGTAAAGTGCTTGCTGTTGAGATGACTTGGGATCAATTGCTGGAAAACAAGGTCAAGAGCGGTTGCTTCCATGTGCACGAAAAGCAATTTCTAGATGATGGCTAAAATCGGCCGGCGGGATTTGGGGGGTTAGATTCGACCTGAACCTGTTGTCATGGAGATGAGGCGGCTATAAATTGGCCGAGTGAGAGTATTCAGAAGGGAGACTAACAGTCAAAAGACTAAAGAAAGAGATGCCGAAAAAGTGAGTTACGTGGAAAAAGACAGGAAGGTTAAAACACGCCGCGATACCCGGACAGTGAGATAGTACCGCCTAGGGCTGGCTGAGTTTGTTTTCGTGTCATTTGTACACAAAGGGGAACAGAACCCTCCTCACCGGAAGCAGAACCTCTGCCCTTTGGGGCATTACACATTCCTCCGCGCCGGAAGAGTGCGTTCCCCCTGAGATCGGGCTGTTTTCCTCTCAGCGCTCTCTTTCCTAAAAGAACGCTCGTGGAACCTCCGGGGTGTGCCGCTTGAAGCCGTCGGACAGCGCAGAACTTTCGCAGACAAGGAGATTAGGAACCACACCCGGCTGCCGGCAAAGGGAGGAAGAAGGAAGGCCCTACGACAAGGCGTCGCGTTGCTGCGGAGGGATTCTGTTTCTGTGGTGGCGGAGGGATTTGACAGTACGTTAACTTCCGGAAAAGTCCTGACCCAGAGAGGAAAAACCCCGAAGGAAACAATAACAAACGAGAAGAGGAAGCGATTGTGGGGTTCCTGTATTGAGCAGTTCTTGTCCGAGAAGATGAGCTTTGCCCGCTGTCAGGAGACGTGAGAGGGTTCGGAGGGCTTCAGACAGCCTTTCTCCACCTGTTCCCCGCCTCCTCCCCCCCGGGGGACCCTCCGGGTATTGCCATGGCAGGCGTGGGGCCGGGGGGCTACGCGGCGGAGTTTGTGCCACCTCCCGAGTGCCCAGTCTTTGAGCCCAGCTGGGAGGAATTCACGGACCCGCTCAGCTTTATCGGCCGCATCCGGCCTCTGGCGGAGAAAACTGGCATCTGCAAAATCCGACCGCCCAAGGTACCGGAGTCCGAGGAGAGAGGGCAGGGAGAGTGCTTTAGCTTTACTTTTCGGGTCTTTCTGCCCTTTCAAATTTACTCTCTTGTTTCTCAACAACTAGAAGCTAAGTTTCTCCATGTTCTTGCTTTGGTTACTTTTGCAGGCTTTATGTGGTAGGCAGGTCTGAACGCGAGAGTGGTGTCCCAGGGGCCTTTCCGCCTAGAACTTGGGAGCTGGTACTTCTCTTCTTGATTGTAGGCAGGGGTAACAAAAGACTTCAGGCCTTTCGTTGGCCGAGATGGTGTTTGAAGTGTTAGGGCATGACACATCTTACTCTCCTGTATTCTCATTATGGTGCTATAGTAAAAACTGCCCTTGGCATTTACTTATTTCTTTTTATCCAAGTTCTGTTAGTGCTTAATTTATTAAATATTTGCAGGCCTCATCTCGAGGGTAAGGTTTCTTAAACGGTAATCTGAGATTTAGTTGTCCCCTAAGATGGTATTTCCAAACAAGAACCCTAGAGTCTGTTGCCGCAATGAAAGAGGCTTCCCAGGGGAAAAGGAGAAGCATTTATTTTAGAATTTCGTGGGTTAAGAGGAATTAGTCAACAATAGAGGTGGAAGAAAACGTTGAATCTTTTGACATAAGGAGCCAAGATTCAAAGATTTATGAATTGCAATTATTGCAAATTACTGTTCGCCTGTAGGTTTTTATAATCCTCCGTCTTTAAAGCAAGGAAAGCCAAGACTACGCCTTTGGGGGAATTAGTGCCCCAAGAGGTTGTGTGATTTGCCCAAGGTCAAAAGGGTTTTTTTCTTTACCTGTTAGACCAGCATTTTCCAAATGCTATTCGTGGTCCACTTGCACAAGGCTCAACCAGATGCTTGTTAAAATGCATCTCTAGGCCCCTTTTCAGACTAGAATAAATTTCTGGGTGTGGAACTTCTAGAATGTGCTTTCCCAGCACCTATTCTCAGATGATGCTTAATGCACATTAAAGTTTGTGAACTATTGCCTTCGGTGCTTCTTAAAGGGACTCCTCGCTTTGTGTTTTGTCTACTACTTATCAGAATAAAAGATGAAGTACTGTTTTCCGTGTTGCATTTTAAAAAGCGTCTGCTCTCACCACAGGTAACCACAAGTGGTGGGCACCTTAGAGAATAAAAAGAGTTTAAGATAGGAGGGAGGAGCAGGAGCTAATTTAGCACCTACAGATTATTTCACTTAATATTCTTTGAAACCTTAGTGGATAAATAACATCTCATTTTACAGAAGACACAAGTCTGAATAAGTTACATATCAAATGTATGTTCTTGGGTGAGTGGCAAGGTAGATTTTGAACCTGAATAGATCAGTCTCTTTGATTCTAAAACCCAGACACGCTGCTAAACCTGTTTGTGCTTAATGAATTTGGTTAAGATTTATAAACTGTTAATCACAGGCAAAAGATTAAAAACTGATTGCTATGATAAGTGATGGTATATGCATTGCCATCTTCCTAAAGCTTCATTCAACCGTTTAGCTATCAAAATTACTTAATACTGGCAAAACTTGAAGACTGAAGTTTTTCCTAAACCATGTTTTTATCTACTGTCTTGCCTTTATGAATTAGAAATTGTATTAGGGTACCTTCAGGTAAAAAAAGTGTGTGTGTATGTATGTATGTGTGTGTATATATATATGCCTTTTATTACTAAAAGATTGAAATAATAGAGGGTTTTTGGTATGTTATACTATTATTAAAAATAAATCTTGTTTATAAGCAGAATTTAATTTCAATATTGATGAAGTTTTTTAGTTTCCAATATAAGAAAAATTTTTTTGACTACTTCTCACGTTTTTGAGTAGATTTACTCTTATTTAGGCCAAATCAAAATACATTTTCTAGAACCCTACTTGAATTGTGCTATCTCATTTCAGTTATACCACGGCTCCAACATGGAAATTGCCCTTGTTCTGTGGATTTGCTTACTTTTTTTTTTTTTTTTAATATTTGGATGCTGAGAAACCAGGCTTTGAACAAAACATTTATGTAACATAGACTGTGAAGTGCTGTGTCACATTACACATGAACAAAAAAAGATTATATATGTATTATATAAATACTTCAAAAAATTATATAAGTACTTTAAAAAATTACTTTTTAATCTTCAATTTTACCCTTTATAGTTTCCTTTAGATTCTGATTTGTTTTTAATTTGGTAAATTTAGATGTTCTTTAGACATCATTGTGATACATGAGTTCACTGCATTCCACTTGAGTAATTGGGGAAAACATTATTGTGGCTTATAAATAATGAGACTAGTGCAATTTGAGGAGGATTTATAGGTAAAATAATTTTAATAATGGAATATGAGAGATGAATGATTGGAGATAAGTAATATTGAAAATACCTCATCTGAAAAATACTACTCTTTCTGTTTCTGCAATGAAAAAGACTTAAAGTTGACTTGTTTTCATTATGATTTATGGCTATTCATCCCCTTAAATTAAGGGAGTGAAAAATGCATTCTTATATATCAGTATGTTTAAAAAATATATATATATATATATATATATTTCTATTTAGGATTGGCAACCTCCATTTGCATGTGAAGTAAAAAGTTTTCGTTTCACTCCCAGAGTCCAGCGCCTGAATGAACTTGAGGTGAGTGTTATATCAGGATTTCTTCCTCCTGATTCATTCTTTGTTTTTTTTAAGATTTTTTTTTTTTATTTATTTGACAGAGAGAGATCACAAGTAGGCAGAGAGGCAGGCAGAGAGAGGGGGAAGCAGGCTTCCTGCTAAGCAGAGAACCCGATCGATCCCAGGACCCTGAGATCATGACCGAGCTGAAGGCAGAAGCTTAACCCACTGAGCCACTCAGGCGCCCTCCTTCTGATTCATTCTTTTTTTTTTTTTTAAAGATTTTATTTATTTATTTGACAGAGAGAGAGATCACAAGTAGGCAGAGAGGCAGGCAGAGAGAGAGGAGGAAGCAGGCTCCCTGCAGAGCAGAGAGCCCGATGCGGGGCTTGATCCCAGGACCCTGAGATCATGACCTGAGCCGAAGGCAGCGGCTTAATCCACAGAGCCACCCAGGCGCCCCTTCTGATTCATTCTTAATGTCGAGCTCTAGTAGTGAACTTCGAGCAACTCATGTACCAGGCTTAGAATTAATGTTAGTTGGGATTGAATGGAGGGAGGTTTCTTCTTCTTTTCTCTTTTCATTTTTTTTTTCTCCTCTCCCTCCTTCTCTCATTCCCTCCCTCCCTTCCTTCCTTCCTTAGTAAATAGGATCCACTTCGGGGGTGGAGCCCTACATGGGGCTTGAACCCACAACCTTGAGATCAAGACCTGGGCTGAGATCAGATTGTAAAAAGTGGTTGTTAACAGTTTTATTTCACTTAACTGGGACTATGGAAAACTATCTCTAGCTATGTGTTTCATAGTGGAAATATCCAGTGCTTACCTGCAGAGACCTGGAATTCTTTTTTTCTTTTAAATCTTGAGATCCTGAAATTCTGAGTTCTATTTCCTTTAGCACTTACTATTCTACTAAAATTTTATGTTAATGTCGGAAAATTCTCTCTTGGGGTCTTGGAAGAATATGTTTTAATATTTTTATGAAAGGTTTTCAAAGGTTATTTTTAGCTTTACCAGAACTTTTCCAAGACTGTTAATCTGATTTATTAACATGTCTTTTTAAGTATTACTGGTCTCTTTTAAATTTTCTAGATTGAAGTCTATTGAAATATTGCTGTTATTCTTCTTTGCTGGGTTGTTGAAAGATATTTCAGTGTAGTAGAAAAGTGTTTCAGAGTACAAAAGAGAAATCTTAGCTAGCTGAAGCTTAATATGTCATGGTGAAATATTTTTTTCCTCTTGATGTTTCTGAGACATTTATTTTCTGGGATTTTAATCCTTTTTTCCCCTTAGTCTCTTGTAATTAGATACTTGAAGGATTTTAATATCAGTAGGGTGGAGAATTGGTGTACCTGAGGTACGCACATTTTCTATGGATGAGATGATAGAATGCTTAGAAACAGAATAATCCAATTTACTACATTTTCTGGTTAGCTAAGAGTTAAGCCAACTATTACAAAAAATTGCTTTGGTTTATAAAATATAAGAACATTTCTAATATATTAGAGTGATTTTTGCCCTTAGTGAATAAAGTTTATTAGAAGTATTTTGTTTATTGGGGGTTGGACTAAGTTATAATGAGGCCTTTGGATTTCTTTAGAAAAATGAGTACCTTTGTTAAGTAAATCTGATTTATTTTCAATCATAGTTTAATTCCTATTTCTGGTTTCTGTTTTCTAATAATCTTAGGCAATGACCAGAGTGAGACTGGACTTCTTGGATCAATTAGCAAAATTTTGGGAACTCCAAGGATCTACTTTGAAGATTCCAGTGGTGGAGAGAAAAATCCTGGATCTGTATGCTTTGAGCAAGGTGAGGCTTGTACTTGGTTTAGAAATTGGAGCAGAGGCTAATGAATCTATGAAATTAGGAATTTCTAATAAACTTGATGGAAAACATTCCTTCCTGGGCAGGATTTGTGTGTTTGACAATGAAATATAAATGAAAAATTTTGAAATTATCTTTAAAATTATTTTATAATTTATAGTAAGATTTAACATAGTTAGGGACTCCTGGGTGGCCCAGTTGGTGAAGCTATTGCCTTCGGTTCAGGTCATGATCCCGGGGTCCTGGCATCGAGTCCCACATAGCAGGGAACCTGCTTCTCCCTCTGCCTGCTGCTCCTTCTGCTTGTGCTCTCTCTTTCTTTCTCTCTGACAAATAATCTTAAAAAAAAAAAAAAGAAAGATTTAACATATTTAATGGCAGATTAGTAGGCTCTGTGATAATCAATATGCAAGAGAAATGATGCCAATCTGTTAATAGTATCTCGTGTTGAGTGTATAATGTTTTTTGTTGACCTTGTCATCTTTTTTCTGTTTCTTAATTGAAAATTTGTTACATTAAAAAACATTCATGTCATCATTCTCATGTGTGATATGAATCCATTGTATTAATAGCTATAAGGAATGTTAATGGGTAACTGAAGCCAGCATTATCCAGAATGAGTAAGAGTTGAAAACTTAAGAGGGAAGAATTTAGATTAATTTTTGCCTAAACTTGTTAATTTTGTAACATTTTATTTCCTAATGTGAAAAGAACTAACTGATCTGCAGCAGCATTTAAATTACCTCGAAAAATGGGGCACCTGGGTGGCTCAGTGGGTTGGGCCTCTGCCTTCGGCTCAGGTCATGATCTCGGAATCCTGGGATCGAGCCTCGCATCGGGCTCTCTGCTCACAAGGGAGCCTGCTTTCCCCTCTCTCTCTGTATGCCTCTCTGCCTACTTGTGATCTCTGTCTGTCAAATAAATAAAATCTTAAAAAAAAATTACCTTGAAAACATGCTTTGTTAATACAGTAATAAAAATATATGATCCTTCTGACTTGTGAGTGAAGATAGCTTGATTATCTGAGGAACCTGGCAAAATATCTTTTTCTGTGGGGTTTTTCATATTCTCTGATTGATACATTGTTTTGAAATAAAATTGTTACTCAAATTATAGAGTTAATTTTGGAGATTCATTTTCAAGGAAAAACAAGACAAATTTATTTAAGCTATTTTTTGTGAGACATTTTAAATTTAGTGTCAAGTCAGAATGCTGTAAAACAATTTTTTTAAAGATTATATTTATTTATTTGGCAGAGAGATACACGACGAGAGAGAGGGAACACAAGCCGGGGGAGTGGGAGTGGGAGAGGGAGAATCAGGCTTCCGCCAAGCAGGGAGCCCAATGATCCCTCTGGGATCATGACCTGAGCCGAAGGCAGACACTTAACAACTGAGCCACCGAGGCGCCCCACTTTAAAAATTTTATATTAAATTTTATACTGAAACTTAAACAATTTGGCTGACAGCTGGTTATCATCTCTGGAGTTTGTGTTATTATAGACATGATTTTGAAACACTTTGCTTTCTACTACTTTATAATGGGAAACAAATTTTCAGTCATCAGTCTGAGTCATTAAATTCTCATTTTGATGGTTTCCTTGTTGTTTAAATTATAATTTTGTCTTACTATTTTTAATAATAAAAAGTGATACTTGGAATGTCTATAATGGAGTTTTAAAATTAACAATTACTGTTTACAATCAGTGCAGCAAGGAACATTCATTCTAGCCCTTAAAAACTTTTTTGGTTCGGTGCCTGGGTGGCTCGGTTGAGTGGCTGCCTTCGGCTCAAGTCATAATCCTAGGGTCCTGGGATCAGAATCCACATTGGGCTCCCAGCGCAGCTGAGAGCCTGGTTCTCCCTCTCCCTCTGCCTGCTGCTCTGCCTACTTGTGCATGCTATCTCTCTGTCAAATAAATAAATAAAATCTTCAAAAACAAAACAAAAAACAACTTTTTTTGGTCAGTGTAATACTTTGTAAAATATCAGGCTTAAAATAAAAACTAACATTCTTCCTCTCCACCTCTCCACTCCCATTCCCAGTCCTCAGAACTAATTACTTTCAATTCTTTTAGCTGTTTCTGATTTAGATCTTTGTGTTTCCAAATAATGTACTCATGCTAGCTCTTCACTTTTCAGTTTTAAATATTATACACTGATTTTCTACTGTTAAGAGATGGAGAGTGGGTGTAAGAAACCTAAATCCTTACTTACTTCCCCTGTTCTATTCTAATGTAGTTAGATCAATTTTTTTTTTAAACCTGCAAATCAAGAGTTGCATGCTCCATGAACTGAGTCAGCCAAGTGTCCCAGATTAGTTTTTTATTAATCAAAAGTTATTAGTTTGCCTGTAAATACAAATATTATTTATACCTGAGCCTTATAGTGTGCTATGATTGTTTTCCTTACACCAATTTTTATTTTCCTTGGAGTTAATAATCACCCTCCCTGTTGTCATTTTGTAAGTTTTCTTTGTAACCATCAAAAATTTATTTTCAGATTTTCCAGCAACAGTATAAGTCTTTCCATATGATTTACCTGTCAGGTAATCTATCAGTTCCATTTTCTTCTTGGGGCCATTCCTTTGGAGCTCTTTTTTCCTGCTCCAATCCATATTCCTTGTTTTTTAAGGTCAGCTGTCAGCTTGGAACCTCCTTTTGCTGTTACTGTTATGGGAATTCCCTTTCCCTGTCCCCTTATTTCAAGTCCATATTACTTGGTTTCCTCCTATTTTGGTGAAGCATTTCTTCTGTTAGTTTCATGAAGAAGAAGATGAATGGAATATAAATTTTTTGCTCATCTAAAAGTTCTACTCTTACACTTTAGTGTTTAGAAGTCTAAATTTTAAATTGTTTCCCTTTAATATTTTGAAAGCTTTACTCCATAATCTTTTATTCCGCCTTTAGTGTTGCCGTTGAGAATGATGCTAAATTAATTCTTATTCCTTCTTGGAATGTGGCTTTCTTTTTCTTGAAGATGCAGAATCTAATCTTTATTCCCAGTGCCTTGAGATTTCACAGTGGTATATGCATTAGTATGTGTTTTTCATTTATACATACATGTTTGTTTAGTTATTTATTTTTTGCCTTTTATCACATTTTTAAACAGTTAACAGGTGGACATCACGTGTTCCTTGATGTTTCATCTTTGTTCATCTGTCATCTTTAAAATGAAAGTCCAGAAGCTTCACTAATTTAAAGTCCAGCTGAACATTTCATAATGAACAGAGTTTAATAAAATTTACATTTTATTTTTTATTTAAAATTTTTTTATTAGCATATAATGTATTATTTGCCCCAGGGGTACATGTCTGTGAATCATTAGGCTTACACACTTCACAGCACTCACCATAGCACATACCTTCCCCAATGTCCATAACCCAGCCACTGTCTCCCTACACCCCGCCCCCCCAGCAACCCTCAGCTTGGTTTGTGAGATTAAGAGTCTCTTAGGATTGTCTCCCTCCTGATCCCATCTTGTTTTCATTTTTTCCTTACTTACCCCCCAAAACCCCCATGTTGCCTCTCAAATTCCTCATATCAGGGAGGTCATATGATAATTGTCTGTCTCTGACTTATTTCGCTCAGCATAATAATAATAATAGTTCCATCCATGTCGTTGCAAAAGGGAAGATTTCATTTCTTTTGATGGCTACATAGTATTCCATTGTATATATATACCACATCTTCTTTATCCATTCATCCGTTGATGGGCATCTAGTTCTTTCCATAGTTTGGCTATTGTGGACATTGCTGCTATAAACATTCGGGTGCACGTGCCCCTTCGGATCACTACACTTGTATCTTTAGTGTAAATACCCAGTAGTGCGACTGCTGGGTCGTAGGGTAGCTCTATTTTCAACTTTTTTGAGGAACCTCCATGCTGTTTTCCAGAGTGGTTGCACCAGATTGCATTCCTACCAGCAGTGTAGGAGGGTTCCCCTTTATCCGCATCCTCACCAGCATCTGTCATTTCCTGACTTAATTAATTTTAGCCATTCTGACTGGTGTGAGGTGATATCTCATTGTGGTTCTGATTTGTATTTCCCTGATTTCCCTGATGCCAAGTGATGTGGCCATCTGGATGTCTTCTTTGCAGAAATGTCTATTCATGTCCTCTGCCTGTTTCTTGATTGGATTATTTGTTCTTTGGGTGTTGAGTTTGATAAGTTCTTTGTAAATTTTGGATACTAGCCCCTTATCTGATCATATCGTTTGCAAAAATCTTCTCCCGTTCTGTCCGTTGTCTTTTGGTTTTGTTGACTGTTTTCTTTGCTGTGCAAAAGCTTTTGATCTTGATGAAGTCCCAGTAGTTCATTTTTGCCCTTGCTTCCCTTGCCTTTGGCGATGTTTCTAGGAAGAAGTTGCTGCAGTTGAGGTTGAAGAATTTGCTGCCTGTGTTGTCCTCAAGGATTTTGATGGTTTCCTTTCTCACATTGAGGTCTTTAATCCATTTGGAGTCTATTTTTGTGTGTGGTGTAAAGAAATGGTCCAGTTTCATTCTTCTGCACGTGGTGTCCAATTTTCCCAACACCATTTGTTGAAGAGACTGTCTTTTTTTTTTTTTTTAAAGATGTTATTTATTTATTTGACAGAGAGAAATCACAAGAGAGGCAGGCAGAGAGAGAGGAAAGGAAGCAGGCTCTCCGCTGAGCAGAGAGCCCGATGCGGGACTCGATCCCAGGACCCCGAGATCATGACCCGAGCTGAAGGCAGCGGCTTAACCCACTGAGCCACCAGGCGCCCGAGACTGTCTTTTTTCCATTGAAAATTCTTTGCTGCTTTGTTGAAGATTAGTGGATCATAGAGTTGAGGGTCTATTTCTGGGCTCTCTATTCTGTTCCATTAATCTGTGTGTCTGTTTTTGTGCCAGTACCATACTGTCATGATGATGACAGCTTTGTAATAGAGCTTAAGTCTGGAATTGTGATGCCACCAACTTTGACTTTCTTTTTAAACATTCCTCTGGCTATTCAAGGTCTTTTCTGGCTCCATGTAAATTTTAGGATTGTTTGTTCCATTTCTTTGAAAAAAAAAATGGTGGTATTTTGATAGGGATTGCATAAAACATGTAGATTGCTTTAGGTAGTATAGACATTTCTAATCCATGAGCATGGAACTTTTTTCCATTTCTTTGTGTCCTCCTCAATTTTTTTCATGAGTACTTTATAGTTTTCTGAGTACAGATTCTTTGCCTCTTTGGTTAGGTTTGTTCCCAGGTATCTTACGGTTTTGGGTGCTATTGTAAATGGGATTGACTCCTTACTTTCTTTTTCTTCTGTCTTGCTGTTGGTGTAAAGAAATGCAACTGATTTCTGTGCATTGATTTTATATCCTGATGCTTTACTGAATTCCTGTACAAGTTCTAGCAGATTTGGAGTGGAGTCTTTGAGGTTTTCCACATAAAGTATCACATCATCTGCAAAGAGTGATAGTTTGACTTCTTCTTTGCTGATTTGGATGCCTTTAATTTCTTTTTGTTGTCTGATTGCTGAGGCTAGGACTTCTACTACTATGTTGAATAGCACTGGTGATAACGGACATCCCTCCTGTGTTCCTGACCTTAGTGGAAAAGCTCTCAGTTCTTCTCCATTTAGAATGATATTCGTGTGGGTTTTTCATAGATGGCTTTGATGATATTGAGGAACGTACCCTCTGTCCCTACCCTGTGAAGAGTTTTGATCAAGAAAGGATGCTGTACTTTGTCAAATGCTTTTCAGCATCTATTGGGAGTATCATATGGTTCTTGTTCTTTGTTTTATTAATATATTGTGTCACATTGATTTGCGGATATTGAACCAACCTTGCAGCCCTAGAATAAATCCTACTTGGTCATGGTGAATAATCCTTTTCATGTACTGTTGGATCCTATTGGCTAGTATTTTGGTGAGAATTTTTGCATCGGTGTTCATCAAGGATATTGGTCTGTAACTCTCTTTTTTGATGGGGTCATTGTCTGGTTTTGGGATCAAGTACATTTTATTTTTATCAAAGTGTTTATGAAATTTATTGTAAGTAGGGTCATCATAAGGGAATTTGTGAATCATTCCAGTCAGTGATCCTAAGACTTCAATCTTTTTGCTATCTTTCTCAGTGGCACAACTACAGGAAACCTCTCCAGGCAAAAGCAAAATTGTGGTAGCCCTTGATCTCAGATCCAGTTTTAACTCCATGTAATGTGCCACGTTGTCTTCCTCCATTTATACCCAAACTGTTGCTTTCTTCATAGCCTTCCTGGACCCTTCTCTATGAAATCACTTCTGAGGAGAGAATGTCCACTATCTCATTTAATACTTTGATTGCACTTGATAACTTTTCTTCTTCTTTTTTTTAACTTGGTATAGGCACTCAGGCATGTATGTTTAATTCTTTTTTTTTTTTTTTTTACAGTAACATATAATGTATTATTTGTTCAAGGGTACAGGTCTGTGATTCATCAGCCTTACGCAACACCCAGCACTCACCACAGCACATACTCTCCCCAGTGTCCATCACCCAGCCACCCTATCCCCCCAACTCCTTTCCCCACTTGTTAAGTTTTCTTATCTGAACTCATGTCTTTGAGGTCTTATAACTTTTCTTGTATTTTTTGTATTCTTTGATAATTATATCTCCCACTTATCTTTTCTCACTTTCTGAACTTTTATTAGTTAAATCTTAGACTAATAACTTGATTCTAGACTGTTAGAGTATTTGACTGATCCTAAGTTTGCTTACCTGTTTCTTTTCGGTTAGAGTCCCTTCCTTTTTTTTTTTTTTTTAATTATTTTTATTAACATACAATGTATTATTTTCCCTAGGGGTACAGGTTTGTGAATCATTAGGCTTACACATTTCTCAACGGTTAGAGTTCCTTCTTTTCAGACTCCTGAGAGTAAATCTTTAGTCTTGTCCTAGGGTTAGAGAGCAATAGTTGCCTGGCTGTGCTGACTGGAAGAGGTCTGATTGCTTTTATACAGGTTTTCAACCAGTCCTGTTCTCTGTTTATTGCCGTCTCTGATTTTATTTTATTTTATTTTTTTAAGATTTTACTTATTTGACAGAGAGATAGATAGCCCAAACAGGGGGAGCAGCAGGCAGAGGGAGCAGGAGAAACAGGCTCCCTGCTGAGCAAGAATTCCCAACTTGGGGCTCTATCCCAGGACCCTGGGATCATGACCTGAGCTGAAGGCAGTTGCTTAACTGACTGATCCACCCAGGCGCCCTGCCATCTCTGATTTTAAAGGGACTGCTGCTTCCATTTATTAGGCCTTTCCAGACTCTGCTTCTCCGTGGCTGGCTTCTGTTGAAGGTGCTTGGTTGGTTTTTGTTCTTGCCTGCTAGATTATCACTTAATGTATCTGCTTTGTCTTGGTCCTATGCCTTTTTGTACTTTTGCTATCTTTTCAGCGGAGGCTTGAGAGGGAGGTTTTAAGTAGGAGACTACTACTTATGTCTGTTAAGATTGTCTCCTACTGGCCAGACTTAGTTTTACATTGGATGGAAATTTTCGCCTTGATTGACATTATTTTTCACTCAGGTTTTGATTGAAGGGCTTGTTTCCATTTTGTTCAGTTTATCTTTGCCTGTCATGTACCTTTTTGTAGGACATGGCTTACAAGTGATATTTTTCTGGTGATAACAGTGTGATATATTTCATGGTAAAATGTTAGGAGTAAATGGTTTTTATATTTTGAAATTATACATGATAATTCTTGAATCTGTCAGCTGAAGAAAAATAAGTGTAAAGTTTTGTGTGTTTTTATAGTATCAGACCCTGTTAGATTGTTAGAGTGTTATATGCACGAAGACAAAGTCATAGTATTGATTTCTTTGTGAGATAGTTGTATCTTATTTCTTAGCTGTACCCTGACTGTGCTGGCTGTCATTTTCACAGCTGCATGCCAGTAAGCATCTTAACTGGGTGGTATAGCATGACTGGATCCATGCAGATATATCATTACTAATGGAAATTTAACTTGAGGTGCTTTGCATACAAACTAGAGTAGTATGTAATGGCGATAAGTGTATCGTATAATGAAGACTACTAAGAGAGCTTCTGTTTCTTTTGGACTCCTCCCCACTTGCTTCAACCACATTGTCTTCCTTACTGTTCTCAGACATTTGAGATATACTCCTAAGATGGAGCCCGGGCTCTGACTGTTCCCTGTATATCTGCTTGAGTAACTCTTTCACCTTGAAGAAGTCTTTGCTCAAATTTCACTTTTATAATGAAATTTTTTGTGACCATTTAAACTTTGGTTAAACCCACACTTGTGAGGTCTCTTAACTGCTTTTTGAAGTTTCTTCTATGGGACTTATCACTTTAAAATTTATATACTATGTTTATCGGCTGTTTTTCCTGGTAGAATATAAGCACCATGAGGGCAGAGATCTTTGTTTTATTCACAGGTGTATCCCAAGCACCCAGAATAGTACCTGACAGTATAGAAATGCTGGAAAGATGTGAATGAAAGGCCTCCTGATTCATGCACTTGCTTCCAGATAGCCCTCTAAAACACCCTCATTGTGTTTTCCTCTACACTACAAGATTGGAAAAATAAACTTTTTTCTTCTTATAATTTTCTCCCTGGCTAGTCTTTTTTAACAGAGACAGCTTCTCTGAGGATATGCTAAAAGAAGCTAAAGAATTAGAGGTATATTCAACTTTTATGCACGTGAACTTATGTGTTCCCTTTGAGGGAAATTTTGCTTTGGTATAGGTTCGTTTTTGTGTATAAGAACATTGTGGAGTACAAGAGCTGAAAACGTTTATTTACAGCATGCACAGACCCCACGTACCCACACGAAGACACACACAGACATTATAATACTGCTAATGTTGACACTGTGCTTATTTTGTCCTGGTGCTTTTCATGTTTTATTTCATTTTTCTTTATAACTGCCTCATAATAAAGTGTAAGTGCTATTAAATTATTAATATTTTAATAATAGTGAGGGCTCCAAAGTGCAAATTATGATGTAACTTACCCAGGGTCACACAGTTATTAAGTAGTGAGCTGAGATTTGAACTCTGGAAATCTGGCTCCAGAGTCCATGTTCTTAGCCTTTTCATAGAAAATTATGGTAAAATATGCATAACATAACAGTTAACCAATTTTTTAAAGTGTACAATTTAATGACTTTAAGTGCATTCACAATGTTGTACAACCCTCACTATTCTTCATTTCCAGAACTTCCCCCTCTTCCTTCAGGCCCCTGGTAAAACCTCTATTCTACTTCCTCTGTCTATTAAATTTGTTTATTCTAGGTATTTCATATAAGTAGAAGCATATAATATTCAACTTTTTGTGTTTGAGCATAATGTTTTCAAGGATCCATGTTGTCACATGCATTAGTTTCATTCCTTTTTAAGGCTGAATAATACTCCATTATATGTGTATATCAGATTTTGCTTATTCATTTCTTGATGGACCTTTGGGTTTTTTCCATCATTGTTACCAGCATTTGAGTATTGTGAGTAATGCCTCTGTGAACATTGGTTTGCAAGTATCTGTTTAACTCTCTGTTTTCAGTTATTTTGGGTGGAATTGTTGAGTCAGGTAATTCTATGTTTAATTTTCCTTTTAACTTTTTTTAAGTAAGCTTTACGCCCAGTGTGAGGCTTGAACTCACAACCCTAAAATCAAGTTGTGTGCTCCACCAACTGAGCCAGCCAGGCACCTTCTCTTAACTTTTTTGATGAAGAGAAATAGCAGTAGTGTACACTCAAATACTTTTTTGAGTTTAGATAACTATGTCACAGTCCTTTTTATTTTATCATCAGTCACCTGAACACTGCCTATATTTTAGAGTGTGAGAGATGTACAGTATCAGTTTCTGAAAGATAGGAAACCTTTATATGTGTGTGTTCTATATAGTGCCTGGTTTGATGTGAGCATTCAGCCAAATTGTTCAGTTTATCTTAACTCTTCCTATGTTAATACATTCTTTACCATGTTTTCTAGTAAGTCTACCACTGTAATCTGATCTTTCCCCATCTTTCCTTTGTAATCTTCCATGTAAAACTTCTTTTGAAAAATTATAGCCTTTTCCAAAATAGTCTCTGAATCCACTGTTTCCTTGACATTTCTGTTAAAATTCTGTAAGTTATTTGGTACATTTCCCAATTTCATTTCCTATGTTTATTTCGTGCTATATAAACTTACATTTATTTTATGTTTATTTTTGTTGTTTTAATTCTTATTTTATATTTTGAGTTCCTTGTGGATATGGAGTACATAAAACGGTTTAATTCATTGAAAATAGGCACATTGACATTAGTTAAATAGTAGAGTTTAAAACTTCTGAAAGTCATTCTTTATTTCATACTTTAAATGTTGACAAATTTCAATGTCAGGTGTATGTGGAAAAGAAATTAGAAATCAAATTTCTTAAGCTCAGAACAATTTTTCTGTTTAGCAGGCAAGATACAGAGTCAGAATGCATGAATCTGCCTTCTTTTTCTAAATAATTTTTACTTTCTTTTCAGATCGTTGCCAGCAAAGGAGGTTTTGAAATGGTCACAAAAGAGAAGAAATGGTCTAAAGTGGGTAGTCGCTTGGGCTATCTGCCAGGAAAAGGAACTGGGTCTCTTTTGAAGTCACATTATGAAAGAATTCTCTACCCATATGAACTTTTCCAATCTGGTGTCAGCCTTATGGTGAGATGCATCATTTTTTGTTTTCAGGAGTGGATAAATCCAGTCCTCCAAATATGAATGTTAGACTGTGTTCACTGTAACAAGTTAGCAGTTTGCTAAGCATAGAAAGTTAAAAAGGTTTCTCTGGGTACCAAAATTTGGGGTAGCAAGATGTGGTTTAAAAATTGCAGCTATTTTTGGTTGTTTACAAGATAAAGGTCAATGGGAATGAAGGTTGTTTTCTTATTTATTTGAAATAAATTCTCTTAAGCTTTTTGAAAAATTCCTCCTCTTGACTTCATGTATTTTTTTAAATAGCTTTATTGAGGTTATAATTTGCATACTGCAGAATTCAGTCATTGTAGATACACAGTCAGTAAGCTTTAATAAATTATACATTTATGCAGTAATCACCACAACTCAGTTTTAGAATATTTCCATCAGCCCAGAAAGTTCCTTTGTGTTTGGTTGTAGTTGGTTCCTGTTCATAACCCCAAACCCAGATAAACACCTGATTTTCTTTCTGGCTCTGTAGTTTTTTGCCTTTGTAGAAATTTCACATAGATGGGATCATACAGTATAATTATGTGTCTGGTTTCTTTCACTTAGCCTAATGTTTTCAAGGTTCATCTATGTTTTAGCCTGTATTAGTACTTCATTCCTTTTTATGACTGAATAATAGTCCATTGTATGGATATACCATATTTGTTTATCCATTTACCAGTTGGTGGACAGTTGGATTGTTTCCAGTTTATGGCTATTATGAATAAATGCTATGAATATTCATGTATAAGTCTTTGTGTGGACATATGTTTTCATTTCTCTTGGGTAGATACCTAGGAGTGGAATTGCTGGGTTATATGGTAAGTTTATGTTTAACTTTTTAAGAAACTGCCAAACTGTTTTCCAAAGTGGCTGAACCATTTTACATTCCCACCAGTAATGTAGAGGCTTCCAGTTTCTTCACGTCTTTGCCAACACTTGGTATTGTCAGTTTTTTTGCTTATAGCCATTCTAGTGGGTGTGTAGTGGTATCTCATTGTGGTTTTAATTTTCATTTCCCAAATGACCAGTGGTGTGCATCTTTTCATGTGCATATTAGCCATTTGTATATCTTCTTGATGAAGTGTCTGTTCTGATCTTTTTTTTATTGGATTGTTTGTCATCTTACACTTGTTTCAAGAGTTTGCTGTGTAGTCTGGATACAAGTCTTATTAGGTATATGATTTTACAAATATTCTCTGCTAGTCTGTGGTTGGTTTATCTTTTCATTTTTATAATGGTGTCTGTTTGAAGACTAGTTTATTAATTTCCTTTACCCCCCTTCAATGGATTGTGCTTCTGTTGTCATATCTAAGAAATCTTTTCCTAACCCAAGTCCCCAAAGATACTCTTTTTTGTTTTCATCTAGTAGTTTTATAGTTTTAGCTTTTATATTTAGGTTTAGATCCATTTTGAGTTCTTTTGTTTGTTTATTTTTTTGTACGTGTAAAGTATGAGGTAAAAGTGTAAGTTCATTTGTGGGGGGAGGGGAAATGTATATGTATATGAATATTTAGTTGTACCAGTATCATATGTTTAAAAGACTACTACCCTTTTCCTGTTGATTTATTTTTGCACCTTTGTTGAAAATCAGTTGACTATTAATGTGGGTTTATTTCTGGTCTCTGTTTTGTTCTTTGGTCATATATTTGCCCTAACACCAGTACTATACTGTCTTGAGTATTATAGTTGTATCATAAGTTTTGATATCTAATAGTGTTAGTCTTCCAACTTGGTTCTTCTTTTTTCAGAATTTCCAAAGAACATGCATTTCCACATAAATTTTAAAAATTGACTTCTCAATTTCTGCAACAAAAGCCTGCTAGGATTTTGATAGGGATTGTCTTGAATCTGTAGATGAATTTGCTGGATAGAATTGTCATCTGGTTTCATGTAGTTTGGGGATTTATTGGAAATTTATTATTTCTCTCCTGATTCTCCAATCTTACTTCTTATCAGTGAACCTGCTTTCTTTCTGTGCTCTGATTCTTTAGGGTATACAGATGCCTAATTTAGATCTTAAGGAAAAAGTAGAGCCTGAGGTTCTTGGCACTGATGTCCAAACTTCCCCAGAGCCAGGCACAAGAATGAACATTCTGCCGAAGAGAACAAGGCGTGTCAAGTCTCAGGTATCAACTTCCATGGATCATTTTTAATAGGAGTTTTAAGTGCATTGACTGCAGAAGAATTACGTGGTTATTGGAGGCATTCATATACTGTTGTTCTTTAGAACGTGAAGAGACCTGTCTTTCATTTACCTTTAAGATGAACAAGGAGGAAATTGTAAAATTCAGTCTGATTCGATTTAGAAAGCTTTTTGTTAGTTTTGAACAGTTTTGATGAGGAGGACAAATCAGAGGGTAACTCTGGGTACTGTAGGGCCAGTGTTATAGACATGCTGATGAACTGTAGTATATTTTATTTTCATGGTTAGCAGAAATGAGAGGAGTAGGAATGGGTGGTTTTATTTTTCGCTCATTCCTTTAAAAGCTAGAGTATAAATTTTGGTGTTTGAACCATTCTAGTGTTAACTTCTATAGTGTTCTTGTAGCCAAAAATAATTTCATCAGAAGAAAAATGCCCTAATTTCTTCTTGTCTGGACCTGCCCTATCTTCCTTTCCCCATTCTCATTTGTGGTCTTCAAAGTGTGCTTTTAAAGTTGTTGTAAAGATAGGTCTGTAGGTTGGGACAGTAAGATGCTACTTTCCTTGCTCAGAATTGCTCCTTAAATAATAATCTCCATGGTAATTTAGCTTCTTAGGTACTTTGATAACAGAAAGGTAGGTGTCTTGGTTGGAGAATGTGAATTTAATGGAAATCACTGGAAAGGGAATTATAAATTTATGTGCCTTTATTAGTAAGCTACCAGTATGTAATATAAGTTGTTTGGTAATTCATAATTAAATAAGTATTTTATTGCATTATAATAATATAATTTATATTTAGCATAATGAGAATTCTTAGTTATAAACCGTTATAAATTAGTAAACTCTGGTTTGGTCATTAAGTGATTTTTATTACTGTGGCTGATCTCAAAAGTTCTAACCATCATGGTATATAGTGATGATTCTATTTCAAGACCTGAAACACTTGAAGGCTAGTAGTCTCTGACTTGGTGACTCACTAAGAGTTTCCCCAGGTGGCCCTGCTCCTCTAATCAGTTGACTACTTGTGATGAAATTTCTTTTTTTTTTTTTTTAAGGTGAAGCACCTCTTTTTTTTTTTTTTAATTTTATTCATTTATATGAGAGAGAGAGATCACAAGTAGACTAAGAGGCAGGCAGAGAGAGGGGGGGAAGCAGGCTCCCTGCTGAGCAGAGAGCCCGATGCGGGGTTCGATCCCAGGACCCTGAGATCATGACCTGGGCCGAAGGCAGAGGCTTAACCCACTGAGCCACCCAGGTGCCCCTGAAATTTCTTTTGATGTTCCTTCTGAAATCATAAAAAACCTTGGCTGCTCATTGCCTGTGTATAAGAAAAGGACAATATAGAATGTTTTTACTTGTTGTAATAATTGTTAATGTAATCAGATTGGTTGATACCAGGTAGAAACTAGAACCATTGTTAGCTTTTCTTTCTTTTTCTTTTTTTTTTTCTTTACTGTAGGCTTTTCAGTGAAGAATTTGTTCAGTTCACAGTTTGTCCTTAATTTCTATATTGCTTAGTCTGCCTCATTCCTACTCTTCAATTTCAGAAAGAAGAGAAGGGCTTTCTGGTAGAACTCCTTTGACTTCTTCCCCCTTAAACAGAACTGTTGGTATTCCTTCTGAATTTCTGCCAGTTTCTGTGGGCAAAGGGTACCTTTTGTCTCTAAGGATAATCCTCCCGCATCTGTCCTTTCTGGCTTCTTTAGGGATTTTAATACACCACTTGTGAGATCTCTCTCTCCTACCTCCTCTGTCTGCTGGATCTCCTCCTACCCCCAATGTAAAAATGTTTAAAGTCTTTGTCATCTTAAAACAAAAACTCCTTTCCTCGATAGTGCCTTACTCCTTGCCTCTTTTCATGAAGTTTCTTGAGAAACAGTCAGCGTTGTTTCATTTTCCTCAGTATTGGTTTAGCTTTTGTACTCTGTAATCTGACACTGAGCTAAATTATTTTGTTGAAACTGTACCATCCAAGTTACCACTGAGTTAATAATTGTCAAAAGCTGAGGACTTTTAATTTCTTCTCTATCTCTGAGGATATATACATTTAATAGGGTTGTTGACTCCCCTTTTTGAAATTCAGTTAACTTCATTTTTCTTTGGCTTCCGTAATGCCTCTCTCCTGGTTATCGTCTTCACTCTGACCTCTGCTCAGTTATCTTTGTTCTCTCTTCCTATTGCCCTTTACGTGGTGATTTTAAGTCTTTTCCTATCTTTGCTCTCCTTAGCTATCTTATCTACCCTATTATTTCAGTTACTATCTGTACACTCAAGACTCCTAAATATGTTGTAACGCTCATGTTTCTTCTGTGTTTACCAAGGATGTATGTGTGCATATTGGTGGCCATTGGTGGCCACAGCAGGTATGCTGAATTCAGTACATCGCAAACATGACCATCTTCTCTAAATCTATTTTTCCTTTATTATTTTCTAGCCTGGTATCCATGACAAGCACAACCATCTGATAGTCTTTTAAACAAGAAACAGAAGTTACAGAAGTTATCTTATTCCCCTTTCTTATCTCTGTCACATCACTTGCTTTACTCTTGTTTTTATTTTTATTTTTTTAAAGAATAGATAAGTAATATTTATTTTGGAGAAAGGGGGAGAGAGAGAGAGAGAGTGAAAGTGCATGCAGATGGGGGGAGGGGCAGAAGGAGAGGGAATCTCAAGCAGACCTGTTGAGCACAGAGCCTGATGCAGGACTCTGTCTCACAACCCTGAGATCATGACCTGAGACAAAGTCAAGAGTTGGACACTTAACCAACTGATCCACCCAGGCACCCCTGTAATGATTGTTTTTTTCATCTTTGACCTCACTAGTGAGCTTTTTGAAACCTGGAGTCACACTTTGTATGAAGGGTTATTAGACCCTTAACACATTTATACATTAGTACGAATCCCCTGATTCCAGTATATCTCATTATTATTATTATTATTATTTTTTAAAGATTTTCTTTATTTATTTGACAGACAGAGATCACAAGTAGGCAGAGAGGCAGACAGAGAGAGGGGGAGGCAGGCTCCCTGCTGAGCAGAGAGCCCGATGCGGGGCTCGATCCCAGGACCCCAAGATGATGACCTGAGCCGAAGGCAGAGGCTTAACCGACTGAGCCACCCAGGAGCCCCAGTATGTCTCATTATTGGTGACATTATAAGTTTGAGCCAGATTTCCATTATACTTATCTCTTTGTAATAAAAGTAATCAGAGTACACTGTAAGATAGTGTGAATAACATGTCTTCCAGTTATGGTTTACCTAGTGTTTTCACATTCATTGATGATCCTTACCTGAATTAGTTATGTTGGTGGTTGCAAGCTGGGTGATTTTCTAGCTCTGTCATTTTCTATATTTGTTAACATTTTTCTTTAAAGGAGAACTCTTCTCCCACACTTTCTTGAGATACTTTTTTCATACAGTAAAACGTTTATATCTTAAGTATACAGTTTTGTGAATTTTGATAAATGTCTCTACCTGTGGAACCATGACTAACCCCCCCCACTGTAGTCACTGTAGATCATGATTTTTAAAAAAATAGAATGTCTTATTATTTATTACCATCTCTTACTCCTTTTTGATAATCCTATTGTTGCAAATTTGGCTAATGGGAATCGCATCAAGCTGCTTCATGATACTCTTTTGACTTGTCTCCATCCTTATTTGAGCACTTGTTTAGCACAAAAAGGCTCATTGTCTTCTTGCCTTGCTTTAGACTTGGAATCAGCCATTTCTCTGTGGAATTCTGGTTCATTTTACTGTGAAGTAATATTCAGAAACCAAGATCTGAGCACAAGGTGTGCTTGTTCCTACTGGGATGCCATTGCTTTTATAGGTCCTTTTAGTGGTTTGGGCTGGGAAATAAAATTTAAAACCATTATGAGTTTATATTTTCAGAAATGGACTGATAATTTCAGTTCTAATCTAGCATCACAAAGTTCTTTTGGTTTATGTTGTAGCTCTTTTCCTAGTTTTTTGAGTTGGCAATGTAATTTATTTCTATTCTTCTGTTTTGACTGAGATGTTTAAGACTATAAAATTCCCTGTGATCACTGCTTTGATTTATTCTGGATATTCTGATTTATAGTCTTTTATTATTGTTCTTGTTACCAGTTTTTAATAGGAAGTTAAAGATTTCTGACCGGTCTTTTTATTTTTTATTTTTGCTACTTCTAGCTTTTATTTCATTACGATCAGATAATGTCTTATTATTTCTACTTTTTGGAACTTTATTGCCTGAAAAGGTTGTGAGGATTAATTGATTAAAATGATATGGTACGATAGTATCTGCTACTGTATGTTTTACGGTACACAGTGTTTGCTTCGTGTATGTTAGGTTTTCTTTTGTACTATGCATTAATAGTGGTGAATGTATAGTGTCATGTTTATCCTCAGACTGTAGAGGTTGATTAATAGAATTAAATTCATCTACTAAATTTTAAATATATTAAAATGCTGTTTTGGTTGGTTGATTCTTATATGATCATAGACTTACAAAGTCTATATTTTATCCTGATTCATTTTTATTCTTATTGACTCTTTCTAATAAGTTTTAGTTATTTACTTAGTGTACATTCAGAGTGTATGGTTCATTTGAATTCATGGTGTAACACTTTTAACTATCAGGATATTCTCATCTTCAAGTACTAGAGTCCAGATGATATCAGCTTAAAATTAGGAACACAATTTTCACATGGGACACATTTTTCACATAAGATTTGCAGAAATAGGTAGTTCTAGGGTTGATGCAACAACTGCACATTGCCATGGAGGGCCTGGGCTCTTTCCATCTTTCTGCTTTGCTTTCCTCAGTGTGTGGGGGTAATAGATCTTTTCTTAGCTGCAGTGTGGTTGCTGGAGTCCAGTGCAGTGCTTTCACCAGGCTTCATCTCCTAACAGTACGGAAGGAGGTTGGGGTTAAAAGGTTTATTACTCTTTGAGAAGCTTTCTCTTTTATTAGAGTTGAAAATCTTTCCCAGAGGCTTCTAGAAGATGTCTCATTGGTCTAGACCAGATTAACATTTCTACTCCTAGCTCGGTCATCACTAACAAAGAGAAATGGCATGATTGGCTTAGGATAATCATTATTCATCTAATAGGATGGGTATATTGCCCTTTGATCAAAGATGGGTGTCCATTAGCAAGGTAGAAGTGAGGATTTCTATTATTACCAGTAGCACACTGGTTATAACCAGTAGCATTTGTCTGTGGACAGAACCTAATTGACAACTGTGGTTTTAATTTAGATTTCCTTTTGTGGAAATGAAGTTGGGTGACTATCCAGTTGTTGTAATGAGGCGGTGAGTGGATTTAGAGAGCAAAAATAAAACATTTTTTTCTTCATATTGAAGAGGATCTTGAAACTTTTCTCAGTAAGAAAGTAAATGTATGAATCAGAATGATTAGATAATGGAGTTTTGTTTATGTATTTATTTTTTTAGTCAGAATCTGGAGAAGTGAACAGAAACACGGAACTGAAGAAACTTCGAATTTTTGGGGCTGGGCCTAAAGTCGTGGGCCTGGCAGTGGGAGCAAAAGATAAAGAAGGTAAAATCTCTTATTTGGTCATGAAAAGAAATAAGGTATAGCCATATGGTTCTAATAAGATTTAAATACTATTTGAATTGAAATTTGCCTTGGGATTTTCTTATGAGTGTAAACTTGGAATGTGGTTCCTAGATGGATCACCTTTTACGGCTTGAATTTAAGGCTTGAGGAACCATATTTTATTGAATTTTTGTAATATTTGGAAGAGAGAAATTTTCCTTTTCCATGTCTAATATGTGACAGAAATTTGTAGTTTCTAAAGGCTAGTTTAGGAGAGAAAGGTGAAATGAATGATTCTCACCTGGTGATCCATACCTTACAACTTTTAAATTTAAAGATCGGATTTTCTGACCTTTAGTATCAAAATTTACTGTGGAGAGCTTATGATTAAAATTCAAATTCTGATTTTATTATTTTTCCATAATTGCCTTGATAGATTATGACACTTCATTTAAATAAACTCTATGTTTGAAGAAAGCCTTGTATTCTCAACTTAGTATTTGAAACTCTCAGTAAAATTGCTAATGCAGAGATCAAGTTCCATTATTCTCTCTCTATATGTGTCAGCTTTAAAACTCTATAAAGATTGTGTTGGATTTGTTTTTATTGTATATGAATTTAATGAAATACTATAATCACAGGTTGTATTATTACCCTTTTCATGATACGAGAAATTACATCACAATTCAGATTGTGGACGAGAACCCTGGAGGGTCAGATGATACTGTCCCATCACTCTAAAAGCATTCATTGTGATAGGACCCACTACATACATAATGATGTTTATTATCACCCTTCTAAGAATTAAGCACTTTGATTAGCTTTTTCATTCTCGTACCTATTGTATTGGCTGGCAGTGATCTTAAAACTAGTCTCAAATTAGTCCCTGATAAACACTACATACAGACAGTATAGAATTAGTAGTTTAGCTCTCTGGAGCTTGATTGCCTGGATTAGATTTCCAGATCTGCCGCTGACTGGCTGTGTGATTTTGGGCAAGTTATCTAACTTCTCTAGACTTTAGATTCTTTATCTTCAGTGGGGATAATAACATATCTACCTCATAGTGTTTTTGAGATTTAATATAAATTATTTTAAATAGTGTCTGGTCCATAGTAAGCTCTCAACATTAGTTTTTACTATTATTATATAACTATTTTTATTTCAAGATGAGGTCTCCCGAAGACGAAAAGTTACCAACAGGTCAGACGCATTTAACATGCAAATGAGACAACGGAAAGGAACTCTCTCTGTTAACTTTGTAAGTGTTCTGAGATGTGTCAGGAGGGAAAGGATTTATTTTTAGTTTTGCACTTTTTAATCTCGCTGTATTTTGGTATGCCATTTAGTTAGTTCGTTTGGTTAGAAGACTAGATGGTAAATCTAAAGTCGCAGCTTTCGTTAATGTAATGTGAACCCTGCTTTGTCTGTTTACATTGACTCTTCCCCTGAGTTATACTCACATATACCTTGTGAGTGAGAGAATGAATATGAATCTGTAAATTCTTGAGCTGTATTGTAGACAGTGCTCAGTATTCATTCTCTACTGAAGAGTGTTTGTGTATAGGATGACATGGTGTATTTTATTTATATAATTGAATTTCAAGTAACCTGAATTTGTGGTCTTTCTTATTCTGATAACTTGATACACTTTTATTAACTTGCCTGTAGAAGCACTGAGGAAACTGAGGAAGTTTTATGAAAAGTTGTCTAAATACAGTCATTTAAAAAGTATTCAGGATTTAAGTTATGTGTGCTCTTAGTATACATTATTTTGTTTGTTTCAATTAAGGAGTTCCTGGTAAAAATTTAATATTATTAATATAGAAAATAGACTTTTATTTTATTTTGTTTGTTTTCTAACAGGTTGATCTCTATGTTTGTATGTTTTGTGGTCGGGGAAATAATGAAGATAAATTGCTTTTGTGTGATGGATGTGATGACAGCTATCATACATTTTGTTTAATTCCCCCACTACCTGATGTGCCCAAAGGAGATTGGAGGTGTCCTAAATGTGTTGCTGAGGTACAAGCCTAAATTTTACAGATCCTTTCTTAATTAACAACAATGATGTTCACATAACACATACATAAATCTATTCTCAAAAGCTCCTACTTTGTTCTTCAATGTTTAAAGTCTCTAGGATTTTTTAAGAGCAATATTGAATGAAAATATAATAATTGTATTGTGGCAGCTTACTTTTTATAAGTTCTTTTTTGACTATTAGATAATTCTGTTTATTGATATAGATAAATGATGCTTTCATTCAAAACAGTATTCTTGGAAAATAATAAAAATGAAGAAAGACTGTAGGTTATTTGGTTTTTTTTTAATCAAAAAAAAAAGTCAGACATGAAGCTCTAGAACTTAGGATTCATCCAGTTTTTATGTTACCAGATAAACTGATGGTATCTATTTAATTTTTACTTGATTATCCTGAATTATTCTTAATGTCCAAAGACATTATTGTCCTGAAATACCTAATCTCTTTACTTATTTTAACAAAATACTGTGATAGGACATGGAAGGGAAGGGCTTGGCTGGGCTGTATGTGAGTGTATTCAGAGCTTTGAGTTATTATTCTCAAGGTAAGATGATTCAGCAGCAGTTCTGCTCTGAGAATTTGTGTTAATATACTGGTCAGGGTGATTGATGGTATGAAACAGCCATTACAATAGCAAGATATTCTTGCAATCCAGTGGATATCCCTTTATCCATTATATTTTCTTCATTCATGAACATTTATTTTCTCTGTAGCTAAATCCACTGAGAAACTGAGAATGGTAGGTATCCTTGGACTTGATGGCATGTCAGTAGTTCTCTCAGTGTTTGTTTTGGTGCCAGAGCTTAATGTCAACTCCAGAGTCTGAAGCTGTCTTGTTACCACCTTCTTTACGGAAGGCTGTGAAAATGTAGTTGAGGTTCTAGAACATTATTTCCTGATTCTGTGTTGCAAGTAATTAATACTTGTTTTGCTGTCTAAGGTTGATTGGATTTGCTTCACCTAGGGAAATGATCAAAGAAGGTAATACTAATATTTTGTTAGTTCATTTTCAGTAAGTTAATCTTAGGTATTTCTTCTTCTTAGGAATGTAATAAACCTCGAGAGGCCTTTGGATTTGAACAAGCTGTACGAGAGTATACACTTCAGAGTTTTGGAGAGATGGCAGATAATTTTAAGTCTGATTATTTCAATATGCCAGTTCATGTGAGTATCTATCTGTCATTTAGGTCAGTTTGGGGAGGTATGAATATTTATCTGAGTTAAAGCTTTTGGTTTGCTTTCATCATTTTTTGGAAAAATGGACAGCATGAAAAAGATGTTAGAATATTTAATCTTGAAGATTAAGGGGCCTGGCATCTGTTTCTATTTCACTCACTAATGTGGCACTGTGTACTCTCCTGTTGAGAAATCTGCTTTGATCTTTGAATTGCTTATTAGCCTTCTGTGAGTAATCTTTTATAGAAAAACATGAAGTATATGACCATTGTTCCTTTTGCTTGGTTATTTGTAATATGAAGTTTGCTGCTTTTCCTAGGGGATCTTGGGCTTTTTAAAATCCCTATCCAAAAAATTTGGCAAAGCTACTAAGATTCAGCCTTGAATTTTGCATTTCCTTTTTTCTCCTTGATGTGCTTGCTGGGTCATCTTTATATTTCTTAGCTGGGAAATAACTTACACAAAAAGGCAGTGCAAGTTTATTATGTTTTTCTCAATATCTAGTTTGTTTTTAGCTTTTCCCTGTCCTTAGTGGGAAGAGCTAGGACCCTGGTCTTTTTCGCTCTGGAAATAGGATTTTTTCATTTTATCATGGGTATGTGTTCATTTGACAGGCATATAATGTGTTAGAAGGTTATGGTTATAGTGAGTTAGTAATCTGTAATCTTTGTTTTCCCTGTGTAGATGGTTCCTACAGAACTAGTAGAAAAGGAATTCTGGCGGCTGGTGAGCAGCATTGAAGAAGATGTTATTGTAGAGTATGGAGCAGATATCTCCTCAAAAGACTTTGGCAGTGGATTTCCTGTAAAGGATGGTCGGAGAAAGATGCTGCCAGAAGAAGAGGTGCAGAGCAGATAGTCGTAATTCAAACTTATTCCAAGTTGATTTAGTCTTTGCATAGTAGAAAGCTACCTTTCTCTAATCTTAAGGGTTATGTTCATTTGAAATATTAACTATGTAGGATTTGGACATTATAAATAATTTTCAGTTTTAAAAATAATACATTCAAAGTGTCTTTAAAAATTTAATTTAGGGCAACCCTTTGGGTCCCTTCCTTTGGAGCTTTGTATTAGCACTCAAGCTTTAAAAGAAATTTAAAACAAAGTTTAACTTTGCATATTAAAACCAATTCAATTAGTTTAAAACTATGATTCCAGTTAAAAGAATTTTGCCTCTTTCTGTTTGGGAATCTAGAAGGTGCTTTAAGAATACTTTTTAATTTTAATTTTAATTTTTTTAAAGAATTTTTAAAAAAATTACATTTCATTGATAGGTCCAAAATTAAGTTTCTTTCAGTACTTGAGCAGGTAGGTTTTCAAATATGTTTAAGCTGTAACGTACAATGGAATCCTGTCACATTGGTGATAAACCTCTATGTACAAAGCTGAATTAAGATGATCATTTCCTTTTCTCATTATTTTGGTCCTTTTTACTTTTTCTCTCCCTCTATAATTGGCAGTGATTAATAGTATTATTTCCTATTAAAAGAGTTACACATGGTTAAAAAAACAAAAAGGGTTACTAGTACAATAGGATATACAGTTAAAAGTATATCCAGCCATTCCAGTTCTCTTAAGATTACTGTTTGTAACATGTATCTTTTCCCATTCTTTTACTTTGAAGCTGTTTTTACCTTAGGATCTAAAGTGTGTCTCTTGTAGGCGGCATATGACTGGATTTGCTTTTTTTAAACCTAGTCTGAGGGTTGCCTTTTGATTGGAATTTTTTAGTCCATTTACATTTAACATAATTATTGATACTGATGTATGTCTGCCATTTTGTGATTTTGTATGTCTTCCTCTATCTCTCCTTTGTGGCCTTTTTTTAGTGTTAAACAGTTACTTTTTATAATACCATATTAATTTCTCCAGTTTTTTTTTTTGTTCGGTTGGATATTTTTAGTTATTTACTGATTTTAAGAATTATAATATACATTTTTTAAATGGTTTTATTGAGAATGTACATCTCTGTGCAGCCTACTTCATGTTAATATTGACTTAATTTTGGTGCATATAACAACTTTGAAACAATGTCTCTTCATTTCCTACTACCTTTTTTGTGTTGTTATACATTGTATGTACATGTATAAAGACAAAAACATAGCAGTATAATTATTACTTTAAACCATTTTACGTTTAAAAAAAAGAGAAAAGGAAAAAATACACATAAACCCTGTTACACATTTGCTCACAAATTTACCATTTCTGATGCTCTTCATTTATTCCTGTGGGATCCAGGTTACCTTTCCGGTTCATTTTCTTTCAGTCTGGAGGACTGCTTTTATCTGTAGTGTGGGTGTCCTAAGCAATAAGTTCTTTCAGTCTTTGCTTATTTGGGAACGTTTTTATTCAGCCTTCTTTTAGTCTTTTAACAGTAAATGGTTCTCTCTTTTTTTTTTTTTCCTTTTTATTTCTAGTGCCTTGAAATGGTGGTTTTGGTAATTTTGTCCAGATTTATCTTTGTTTTCTGTGGAGGAGAATTGCCCATTCTCTTCATATTAACCACTGCTGGAGATTCTTCACAATTAAAAAATCTCCCTCCTGGGGCGTCTGGGTGGCTCATTCATTTAAGGATCTGCCTTTGGCTTGGGTCATGATCTTGGGGTCCTGGGAATGAGTCTTGCATTGGACTCCCTACTCAGCAGGGCGTCTGTTTCTTCCTCTCCTTCTGCCTTCCCTTCCTCCACTGCTCGCACTCTTTCTCAAGTAAATAAATAAAAAATCTTAAAAAAAAGTACCCCTCCTATCCAAGTCTCTAGTGTGACAGAGGAAGACCCTATTTTATTTTCTAGTGCATCCTTCCAGATACATATCTGTACAAGCCTTTATACATCACACATACAGAATTACATATTCCTTTTTATTTACTTGTTTTTAAAATATTTTTTAAAGACTTATCGTTTATATTTAGAGAGTGCACAGAAGGGGAAGGGAGAGGAATAGAACCTCAATGGGGGCCTCCATCTCACAACCTAAGATCATGACCTGAGCTGAAATCAAGAGTTGGATACTTAACTGACTGAGCCACCCAGGCGAGCCTTACATTCTCTTTTTTTTTTTTTTTTTAAGATTTTATTTATTTATTTGACAGACAGAGATCACAAGTAGGCAGAGAGGCAGGCGGGGAGGGGAGAAGCAGGCTCCCCGCTGAGCAGAGAGCCCGATATGGGGCTCGATCCCAGGACCCTGAGATCATGACCTGAGCCGAAGGCAGGGGCTTAACCCACTGAGCCACCCAGGTGCCCCAAACTTTGGACTTTTTAGGGGTGCCTGGGTGACTCATTCAGTTGAGCGTCCGACTCTTGGTTTCAGCTTGGGTCATGATCTCTGGGTGGTGAGATCAAGTCCTGAGTTGTGCTCCCCGCTTAGCAGGGAGTCTGCTTCAGGATGCTCTCTTCCTCTGTGGCATCCCCCCAATCCCCACCCCATGTTCTCTTTCTCTCTCTCTTTAAAAAAAAAAAGCAAACACTTCAGACTTTTTAATACTTATATCAGTTCATTACTCCTGTCTGAAAGTTACTGTATTAGAATAGTAGATAACTGCCAGCTTTTCACCAGGAGCTGTACATTTATGTTGAACTTCTATATGGGTTAGCTGTTGATATCTGATAGCATATTTCTCTGGTATCATAGTTTACTGGAAAAGTACTTCCAAAGTTAACATATTTATTGTATGAGTACAGTATGCTGTACCAACAGAGCTTCTAAGAAATAAAAAGAAGGGGGCGCCTGGGTGGCTCAGTGGGTTGGGGCCTCTGCCTTCAGCTCGGGTCATGGTCCCGGAGTCCTGGGATCGAGCCCCACATCAGGCTCTCTGCTCAGCGGGGAGCCTGCTTCCTCCTCCTCTCTCTCTCTCTCTCTCTCTCTCTGCCTACTTGTGATCTCTGTCGAATAAATAAATAAAATCTTTAAAAAAAAAAAAAAAGAAATAAAAAGAGGCATAGGACTTGAAACCTTGGGAACTTTTTTTTTCCTTCTTGTCTTTGCTCCATATTAAATCTTGTTAATTCACTTTTCATTATTTTCTACAGGATTGCCTTCTTTTTCATACCCACTACCACCATCCTTGTCTAGGTCCTGTCATATTGTGTTGGGATGATTACCATAGTTTTACATTAAATGACCACTTGGTGTTGGGACTCCCTAAGACCATCTCCAGGTTCAGTGATTTTTCTGGGAGGACTCATAGCTATGATTTATTATAGTGAAAGAATGCAAAGCAAAATAAACAAAGGGAAAAGATGCGTGGTCCAAGTCCAGACAAAACCAGGTAGAAGCTTCCAAGAGTCCTCTCCCAATGGAGTTACATAGGATGCACTAGTATCAAATTGACAATGTGTATGAAGTATTACCTACCAGGAAAGCTCATTAGAGACTTAGTGCTCAAGGTTTTTATGGGAGGCTGGTGACGAAGGCATCCTCTACTTAACACATACTAAAACCCCAGACTCCCAGAAGGAAAGCAGGTGTATGTAAACCGCATTGTATAGCTTAGGCGTTGTGAATCACTCTGTATTAGTGGAGGGAACTGTTGATGTAAGTTTGCATGTGCCAGCTGACAGAACTTTAAGCAGGCTCTTTGAAGAAAAGCAGTCTTAGGCCTGTTATAGTAACCATTTTCTGCTTACTGCTTCTCTCTGCAATCTTTTTTATTATTGCTTTTATTTAAAATTTTAAGGTCGAAAGGTCTTTGGGAGTTCACTATGCAATTCTGTCTACTTTTTTTAATGTTTAAAATTTTCCATAATCAAAAGTTTAAAAATACTGAAGATACTATGTTTATATTGTTTCATTTTTCAAATTCTGTCTTATTTCTCTTCTGAACATAGGATAAAATCCAAGCTTCTTAGTTTGAAACGTAAGATTAAAGGTCTAAGATTCTTCTTTTCTAATCTTATTTCCTGTATTTCTGAGCATGACTATTCTCCTCTTCCCTTTCACCTGTCAGAACAGTATATTTTTGGTCCCTCCATCATTTACTGTGAAAGCTTATCTATTTTTTCCAAGCTGTACTCCGCTGCTTCTTTTCATAGAAGTTTTCTTAATGATGCAAACCCATACTGATTACTATTATCCTCTGAAGAACTAAAGAAATTGCTCTTTTATCTGTATTTAGAGTTTAATATATACGGCCTTGTCTTTTTTTTTTTTTTTTAAGATTTTTATTTATTCATTTGAGAGAAAGAGAGCACAAGCAGGGGGAGGTACAGAGGGAGAGGGAGAAGCAGATCCCCAGCTGAGCAGGGAATTACTCAGGAATTACTCAGGCGTCCCTATACAGCCTTGTCTTGAAACTTTGTATGTAGCCTTATCTCTTCAAGTGATTCATTATGTTTTCAGGCAATCAGCTGACCAACCAACTAAAAAGCATATGGAGTAGTAATTGTTAAAAGCTTTGGGGGCGCCTGGGGGGCTCAGTTGGTTAAATGTCTGACTTCATAATCAGGTCCTGATCTCAGGGACCTGGGACTGAGCCCTGAGTCAGGCTTTGTGCTCTGTAGGGAGTCTGCTTCTCCTTCTGCTCCTTCCCCCACTCATGCGCACTGTGTCTTGCTTGCTCTCAAATAAATAAATAAAACCTTAAGAGATAACTGAAAGCCTCTTGTATTTTTTTATTTTTATTATTATTTTTTAAGATTTTACTTATTTGAGAGAGAGATAAAGTGAGAGACAGAGGGAGAAGGAGAAGCAGACTCCCTGCTGAGCAGGGAGCCTGATGTGGGGCTCGATCCCTGTGCTGGAGGCAGACACCTAACCAACTGAGCCACCCAGCCACCCCCGAAAGCTTTCTTTAAAAAGCCTTTTGAGGGTATGAATCATATGTCTTTATTTTTAAATGAAATTCTTACTTAAATCTGTGCTGGACTTTCTTATTCTATCTTCTGCGACTCTTAATCACACAGTTTTCATTGTTTTGTGGTACAAAAACTGTGTACAGTTTTCATTGTTTTGTGGTACATTATGGATGATACTCTCAAATCTGAATTCTAGTTGACACATTCTCTCTTCACCGTTGTCGTTGGCTGTTAAATCCCTTACTTTGCAGGTTTTATTTTTCAACTCTGTATTATAGAAAGTTTCAAATGTATGAAAGTGTACATAATAAGGAATTTCCCTCCTTCCCTCCAGTACTTGGCATCCAGATTCAGCAGGTTATCAACCTCCTATTAGAAGGCAGTTGGATTCTCTTACCTGTTTCTGCATTCAGTCTGTTCTGATGTCACATATCCCTGTATCCTCTGGAAAACTCACACTGTGTTCGTTCCTGCAAGAATGAGAGTGATAAGGGCAAATAACACCTTACAGTTATTATGAAAATACTTTGACTTTGCAGATTCCCTGAAATAGTCTTAGGTTCCCTAGACCCCACTTTGAGAATTGCTCTCCACAAGGATGATAAGCACTTTAAGGCTTTACTTCACATGGCTTCAAGGGTAGGTTTTTGAAACTTGGTGTCTGGTCCAGTTAGAAACCTCAGTGAAAACTCAGACAATAGCTTTCCTTTATCATTCTGCCTTTCTTTCCTTTGTTTGTTTCTGGAAACTGGGAATTCTTTTCTCTTCTGAGTTCATCTGTGAAACAGATGTTTTTGTTATTGTTATAATTTATTTAATATTTCTGGACGTGTTTGTAGTGAGGGTGGTAGTGGTAACTTTCTGTATCATCTTAGTCTTTGGTGTTGACATAAATGCAGGATTATGTGTCTTACTATTTTTTGTTTTCATAGCTTCTGACACCATTCTATAAGCATAGTGGTAAACATTTTGGGAAATTACACTCCTGGGGGTAAAATAGAAATATAATACCCATTAAAATGAGTCTCACATTATTTTACCAGTAAGCTAGGGTGGAATAGTGTAAAAACGCTTATATCCTTCAGAATAAACCAGAGGGATCTGAAATAATTAAAGGGAAATCTGAATACCACCTGGATAAGATAGTTATACGAGTTATGTGTTACAGAGCAAAGAGCACAGATGGACTAGATTATTATAAATTATTACATACATTTTTTACTTTTTTTGAAGACTCCCTTGGAATTTGGGCACTTGTTGTTTCTGATCTTGCATATATATCTTTTTTTTTTTCTTGATAGGAATATGCGCTTTCTGGTTGGAATTTGAATAATATGCCTGTCCTAGAGCAGTCTGTTCTTGCACATATTAATGTAGACATCTCTGGTATGAAGGTGCCATGGCTCTATGTAGGAATGTGTTTCTCTTCTTTCTGCTGGCACATTGAAGATCATTGGAGTTACTCAATCAACTACTTACACTGGTATGTATGATTTTTGTTACATGCTTAGGAACCTTTTTAAAGGGGTAATGATATTAGGTGATATATTAGTAAGAACTGAATTTAAAATTATTCTATCCAAAGGAGGGTAATATATTGAGAAGCATAGAAGGTCCTAAAGGTATGTATATCTCAGACACCCCCCCCCTTTTTTTTAAAGATTTTATTTATTTATTTGACAGACAGATCACAAGTAGGCAGAGAGGCAGGCAGAGAGAGAGAAGCAGGCCCCTGCTGAGCAGAGAGCCTGATGTGGGGCTCAATCTCAGGACCCTGAGATCATGACCTGAGCTGAAGGCAGAGGCTTAACCCACCAAGCCACCCAGGCACCCCAGACACCTTCCCTTTTAAAGTGTGTACATGCAGCATGCAGCAGAGCCTGCAGTTTTAGGCCGTGTGATACTTAATTTGGTATTTGGGGAAATTACCTTGGTATATCTTTTGATATGCAAGGTAGGATCTTAAAGTATGTATAATTAAAAAAAAGTATGTATAATTGAGATCTGACTAAACCTTCAGGATTGGAAGTTATTAAATGATTTTTTCTTCTTAATGCCATTTTCCCTAAAAATGCCTGTTACGTGTGTATTTATTAAATTCTTTGGCTGAATTTTTTTGTGCCTCCCCCACAGCTTTCATTTACTTGCCCATGTAAATTATCATGACATCAGTTAAATGATTTTCTCCATTTGGAAAATACTGCTCAAATCACACTATGCAGTATTGGAAAACTGTAGTGATTTTATTTCTCTGCTTCATCACTGTGCTGTGGAATACGATAACTCTTAGCTACATGTAGCTTTTTAAATTAGTTAAGATTAAGTAAAATTAAAAATGTACTTCCCCAGTTACAGGAAGCATTTCAAGTACTCTATGGTCACCGGTGACTAGGGCCCTGTGTATTGGCCAGCACAGATATAGAATATTCTCATTATTATTATTATTATTTTAAGATTTTATTTATTTATTTGACAGAGAGAGAGATCACAAGTAGGCAGAGAGGCAGGCAGAGAGAGAAGGGGAAGCAGGCTCCCTGCTGAAAGAGAGCCCAATGCTGGGCTTGATCCCAGAACCCTGAGACCATCACCTGAGCCAAAGACAGAGGCTTAACCCACTGAGCCACCCAGGTGCCCCAGAACATTTTCATTATTGCAGTAAGTTCTGTTGGAGACAGCACTGGATTGTATTAGGATTAGGAAATTCAGCTGTTTTATAAATACTATGACTCACTAAATCCATTTCCTAGGAGTACAGCATCGTATCATAAATGAACTCCAGTTCACTAAAGTCTAGTGCATTAATGATGCCAAGTTTTTGGTTCTTAAGATTTGTAGATAGAACTCTTTTCAAGGTTTCAACAGTTTCTACCCTTGCCTTAGTTTTTTGGATAGTAAAATTCAACTTAGTGAAGTTATGTAAAGGTATTCTACAGAGTGTTTTCTTCATCTTTGATCATTGTGGGGATAATTGGAATGTCCAGGGGACTTAGGAAATAAGGTAGTATGTTAGTATCCTTTGGAATGATGTTTATTTTTCATATAGTGCCTTTCCTATTTGAAGAAACTACTTATTGATCCACCTTAAAGAGTTTATGTGCTTTAAATTGCATTAATTAAGTTGATTTAGAATTAATTTTAATAGTAGTGATAAGTATGTGTCTACATATTTACATACTTTGCCTTACCTCCTGTTATGAACTGATTCATGAATTGGTTTGCCAAGATTCAGGGTATATAATCTGTGACCATGGAACAAGACAAAATTAATTATAGTTCAGTGGATTTGAATGAGAGACTCTGGCCTCGTTGGTAACATGCTCACCTAGCTAAACAATTATTTCTTTTTGCTAGGGGGGAGCCAAAAACATGGTATGGTGTGCCATCTCATGCTGCTGAGCAGCTGGAGGAGGTGATGAGGGAGCTGGCTCCTGAGTTGTTTGAGTCCCAGCCTGATCTCCTGCATCAGTTAGTCACCATCATGAACCCCAATGTACTGATGGAGCATGGTGTGCCTGTGAGTCTTTTTGTGTCTCCTTTTAGTATTTTTATTTTAAGGTTATGTTAGCTTTTCATTAGACAGAAACACATTTCTTTTGTTTTATAACTGGAAGCAAAGGATTATTTCATCTTCTAGCCAAATTACAATTTATATTCTGAAGGGAACATTTCTTGTTAAGAAAGAGGTGTTTTAAAGTATTAATCTTACTTTATGTATAGCTACCTACTGAAATAGGCTTCTGTTTTCAGTAAACCTTTATATCCTGGTTTTGACAAAATATAATAATACTCTATTATTTATTATCTGTATTATCTTTGTTTCATCAGAGTGTAAAGTATTTTAAGTGATACTAGTAGTAACTAATAGTTATTCTTTGGAGATCATATTTCATTAAAGGTTTCACAGCTTTTTTTTTATATGTGATAATCAAATACTATGAATACCTTTTTTACTTTACCTTTTTAAAAAAGATTTTATTTGTTTAGAGAGAGGGTGAGAGAGTGTGCAAACATGAATGGGGGGAGGGGCAGAGGGAGAAGGAGAGAGACAATCTCTAGCAGACTCTGCACTGAGCATGGAACTTGATGTGAGGCTTGATTTCATGACCCTGAGACCATGACCTGAGCCAAAATCAAGAGTTGGATGCTTAACCGACTGAGCCATCCAGGCGCCCAGTATTATTTTTTCTTTAAAGATCTTACTTGTTTCAGACAGGGACAGTGAGAGAGAGCACTTAATACGCATGCATGTACGCAGCTGGGAGGAGCAGACTGAGAAGCAGACTCCCCACTGAGAAGGGAGCCAGATAAAAGGCTTGATCTTAGGACATGGGATCATGAGCTGAGCTGAAGGCAGAGTGAATTTATACTAGAATCTGGGATTTTTCTAAAGACACATAGTATTGGGGTGGCTGGGTGGCGTACACACACTCTCTGTAAAATAAATAAAGACACATAATCTTATCATAAAAATAAGTGGGATCCAAGAAAACTGATTTTGGGGTTATCGCCATATAACATGTGAGCTAATTACTTAGTAAATTTCCAAAAAATTATCCAAGAGTAGGAGGCAATTCCATTTTTTAATGTTATTGACAACATAAGGATGAAAGGAATAAAAAAAAAGTCTCTTAATTGTAAAAATTTTATCACATTTCAGAAACTAGTAGCCCAGTGAGAGTAACATTTTCTTTTTGAGAATTTGTCTGCTACTTTTTTTTAAAAGTCAATTACAGTTTTATTATTTATTATTTTATTTTATTTTTTAAAACGATTTTATTTATTTATTAATTTGACAGAGATCACAAGTAGGCAGAGAGGCAGGCAGAGAGAGAGAGGAGGAAGGAAGGACCCTTGGATCATGACCTGAGCTGAAGGCAGAGGCTTTAACCCACTGAGCCACCCAGGCGCCCTTATCATTTATTTATTTATTTATTTAAAGATTTATTTATTTATTTATTTGACAGAGAGAGAGAGAGAGAGAGATCACAAGTAGACGGAGAGGCAGGCAGAGAGCAAGAGAGAGGGAAGCAGGCTCCCTGCTGAGCAGAGAGCCCGATGCGGGACTCGATCCCAGGACCCTGAGATCATGACCTGAGCCAAAGGCAGAGGCTTAACCCACTGAGCCACCCAGGTGCCCCATTATTAATTTTTAAAAAGATTTTAGTTATTTATTTGACAGAGAGAGACACAGGGAGAGAGGGAGCACAAGCAGGAGGAGTGGGAGAGGGAGAAGCAGGCTTCTGGCTGAGCAGGGAGCCCGATATGAGCTCTATCTCTGGACCCTGGGATCATGACCTGAGCCAAAGGCAGACGCTTAATGATTGAGCCACCCAGGCACCCTGTCTGCTACTTCTTGTTGTGAATTATTGTAGCTTGTTATCAGTGACTATTTTAAGAAGGTAAGAGTTCAGGCTGCTTCTTTTTTTTTTTTTTTTTTTTTAAAGGTTTTATTTATTTATTTGACAGAGAGAGAGAGGGAGAGAGATCACAAGTAGAGAGGCAGGCAGAGAGAGAGGGGGGGATGCAGGCTCCCTGCTGAGCAGAGAACCCAATGCGGGGCTCGATCCCAGGACCCTGAGATCATGACCTGAGCCGAAGGCAGTGGCTTAACCCGCTGAGCCACCCAGGTGCCCCCAGGCTGCTTCTTAAACCCTGGTATTAACTTTCTGATATGGGTAGGTGAATGCTTTACTGCTTTTAATTTTAGAAAATGCATCTGAAAGTGACTGATAAAATCTCTTCCTCTTTTTTGTTGTTTTTATTTTGTTTTGTTTTATATCCCTGTTCCCACTTTGCATTTAGGTGTACAGGACCAATCAGTGTGCTGGCGAGTTTGTTGTGACGTTTCCTCGCGCCTATCATTCTGGATTTAACCAGGGCTACAACTTTGCTGAAGCTGTGAACTTCTGTACTGCTGACTGGGTCTGTTCTATAGCAAGTAGCTGTTGTACGTCTGCTAACACCCCTGGAAAATGCATCTTAGTGGCCATATTTGCTTAGGTGGGGAGGGGAGGATTCATGAATATTTTATTTTTTATATTTTTAAGATTTTATTTATTAATTTGAGAGAGAGAGAGCATGAGAGAAGAGAGGTCAGCGGGAGAAGCAGACTACCTGCCGAGCAGGGAGCCCGATGCGGGACTCGATCCCGGGACTCGAGGACTGTGACCTGAGCCAAAGGCAGTCGCTTAACCAACTGAGCCACCCAGGCACCCTCATGAATATTTTAGTAGAGACTGGAATGGGTGTTGTAATTTAGAAAATTCATTTAGAGTTTCCATTGCAGTTTTTATTTGGAAGATTTTATAGTTCTTTACTTCTCATCCATTCATTCTTTTCCCCATTCTGTTTGAATTTTAAATGAGCACTTGATAGTTTTTGAATCTTTCTTTTCTGAGAGACTGTCGGGCCTCTAGTCTTTGCCTTCTCTGAGCAACTTAAGGATTTTATAATGACAACTAGATCTTCTTTTTTAAGAATTAATTTTATCTGTATTTTCAAATATCTAACTCGGATTTTTATTTTAAAATACTCCTTTATTCCCTTCTTACAGACAATTAAGTGATTTTATTCTTCCTACCATTTTATTTTTTTTGTATTTCTTTAAAAAAAAAAGAGTAACTATAGTACTGAGATCTCTTATGGGATATACTTGTGTTTAAATGATCATGCCAAGGGTGCCTGGGTGGCTAAGTCGTTTTAGCGTCTGACTTCAGCTCAGGTCATGATCCTGGAGTCCTGGGATCGAATCCTGCTCAGGAGAGAGTCTGTTTCTCTCTTTCCATTTACCCCTCCCCCCACTCGTGCTCTCTCTTGCCCTCAAAGGAATAAATAAAATCTTTTTGAAAATAAAATAAATGATAATGCAAGTGATTGCTATTTTGCTTTTTTGTATGAGGTAGATATCAAAAAGTGACTAGTTATGATTATGTCATGTTGGTTGGGAAAAGACTGCAAATTTGTAATACACTCTTTGACTTTAGTTTTCATTTTGTGATCTTTTTTTGGTCTCCTCTCAATATTTGGGGAGTTTTGTTTTCATATTTTAAGAGAGAGAGAGCACCCAGAGGGAGAAGAGAGCATTGTAGCAGGCTCCATGCTGAGCACAGAGCCTGACACGTGGCTTGATCTCTTGTTGAGTTCAGGACCCTAAGATTACGACCTGAACAAAATTAAGAGTCAGATGCCACCCAACTGAACCACGCAGGTGTCCCAAGGGGGAGATATTTTTAGTAATACTGGGTCTTATGTTTTCTGTGGGCACATTAATTTATTAAATTCCATGATTCATGATTTCATGATTTTTGTTTCCTTGGTTAATGAATGACGTGATGAGTAATCTTATTTGATCCAGTAATTTGAAACATTATTAGGCTTAGGAAGCAGTATGAGCAAGACTGAGCTTAGGACTTTCCCTTGTGTTTGAGGTCCATTTTTTAAAATTCAGCTAACATTTATTAAAATGTTTATGATATACTTCTTGGCTGGATGTAGTGTAGGAAATAAAGATAATTCAGAAATGAATTCGAGATGGTTTCTGCCTTTAAACGTGTTTGCTGTTATTGATGTGTGGCCTTTGGCAACTCTCTTAATTTCAGTGTGCCCAAGTTTTTTACCTTGTATGTGAAGATACTAAGATTCTCTTAATAACCTCAAACAAGTGAGATGGTATATGTAGAAATCCTTGAAACTCTTGAAAAGAAGGGTGTGATAGAAATGAAAAATTATAGCAGCTTTGGATTTGGAATATGGTGATTGATGGTACTAAGTTGTAGAAGCCACAACGGATAATTAGTTCTATTTTATGTGGCTTCTTTACAGATTATAATAATTATGATCTTCATATTTTCTTGCCATTGTTAAGCTGTATGAAAAATGTTTAACAAGTAAAAATTTATGAATTAGGAAATAGAAGAGTTGTATGTTAATAGGATAATGCCCAAGTTCAGTATCATTATTTTCTTTGGAAAGATTCTCCCTTTTTTTTTTTTAACATTTTTACTTATTTATCTGACAGACACAGTGAGAGAGGGAACACAAGCAGGGGGAGTGGGAGAGGGAGAAGCAGGCTTCCTGCTGAGCAGGGACTGCGTGGTCCCCTCTCCCCCTCAGATGCAGGGCTCCATCCCAGAGCTCTGGGATCATGACCTGAGCCAAAGGTAGATGCCTGATGACTTAGCCAGCCGGGCACTGGGAAAGATTGTTTCTTTAAAAGAGTAGGTGCGCCTGGGTGGCCCAGTTGGTTAGGCATCCAACTCTGATTTTGGCTCAGGTCATGATCTCTGGGTCCTTAGTTCAAGCCCTGCATTGAGCTCCATGCTGCAGGTGGAGCCTACTTAAAAAAAAACCAAAAACAAAAAACAAAAGAGCATGGAAATACTGTTTGATTTAGAGATAGTCTTATATTCTCAAAATGTGATTCCCGTGATTTTCTTCTGCCTTTTTCAAAATGGAGGTGAATTCTTAAAGGTTCTTAAAGGTCCTTAAAGGTCCATTTTCTTATTTTTTCTCTTTTTATGTCATAGTTTTCAAATGTAAACTAAAATTCCCATTTAAACTACCCAGGTTTTTCTGCTGGACAGAAGGGTAGAAGTTGGGGAAAGATAGGAGGGAGGAAGTATGTGTGTATATGTATGTTTGTTTTTATGTACAGGCATACATTGTTTTATTGCACTTTGCTTTATTGCATTCCACACATAATTGCATTTTTTACAAATTGAGAGCTTGTGGCAACCCTGTGTCGAGACCAAGTCAGTTGGCACTGTTTTTCCAATAGCATTTATTCACTTCATGTCTCTGTATCACATTTTGGGAATTCTGGCAATATTTCAGACTTTTTTGTTATTATTCTGGTGATCTGTGATTAGAAATTATGACTTGCTGAAAGCTCTGGTGATGGTTAGCATTTTTTAGAAAGAAAGTATTTTTGAATTAAGTTGTGTACATTGTTTTTTTTAGACATAATGCTGTTGTACACTAAACACTACAGTATAATGTAGACATAACTTTTACGTGCACTGGAAAACCAAATCATTCATTTTACTCACTTTATTGTGATACTTTATTTATGGTGGTCTGGAACCCAACTCATAGTATCTCCAAGGTCTGCCTGTATCATAATTTGGCTTAAAGCTTTGATGATTAAAGAAGTTTTCAGAATTTATCCTAAAAGGTGTATCTGATGATTTATGAAAAGTGATCATCTAGTGATTTGTTTATTCATTTAGGGAGAATAAAGTGTATAATCTCATGATTTCACTTGGATTCTCTTTAGACCAGACTGATGCTTTTAAAAGAATTTCTAGATGCTTTATATAAATCGTCTTTTGGTTTGGTTCTTATAATAAAAGTTAATGTGAATTGCTGAAGTAGTGCTTTTTTCCTCCCCTTTTCTTTCTCCTTTTTTTTTTTTTAAAACTTTTAATAACATCTCTGCTGTAGACTAAATACTGGTTTTTGTTCTGGGATATGTTATAAGCAAGTAATTTAATTTGACAATATTGTTTACAGTTGCCCATTGGACGTCAGTGTGTCAATCACTACCGACGGCTAAGGCGCCACTGTGTCTTTTCCCATGAAGAACTCATTTTCAAGATGGCAGCAGATCCAGAATGCTTAGACGTGGGGCTGGCTGCCATGGTGTGCAAAGAATTAACTCTCATGACTGAAGAAGAGACAAGATTAAGGGAGTCTGTTGTACAAATGGTGAGTTTGTGGACCACATTTTCTCTATTTGATACTGCTCATGGAATATACTAAAAATTGAACTTGTAGAAAGAATCCATTTTCATCTTTGATTCCTTTAGAAGGTGAACACAAAAATCACACGTTGGGAGAAAGTGTGTGAGTGTGTATGTGTGTATGTGTGGGTATGTTTTTAAAGATTTATTTATTTTAGGGAGAAAGAGAAGTGGGGTGGGGAGAGGGAGAGAGAATCTTTAAGTACACTCTGCTGCTGAGCACAAAGCCTGATACGGGGCTTGATCTCACAAGCTCAAGACCTGACCCGAAATCAAGAATTGGGTGTTTAACCAACTGTGCCACCCAGGTACTCTGGAGAAGGTATATTTTTATTCTTGCTATTTTGGTTCTACAAAATTAAAAGTTTTAGAAATCTTTATGTCACCTCTAGATTTTAAAAAATGGAATCCTATTGTGTAGAATTTCTTAGATATATTTCTTTTTTAAACACTTTACATACAGTATTATTTCTTTAATTAAGAAAGTTCGGATCCTTTACTCTGAGCTTTAAAATGAGTAAAAGTTGTGTTTCTGGTGATTCCAACTGTCAGGATTGGTGGATTGATCTGGGTTTTTTTTTTTTTCTTTCCCCCGACCCCCGGGATTTCCCCCACCCTCTGCCCCCAGTTTGGAAGCCAGTTGAATTTCTGATGGAGTTTCTTAAAATGATGGTGGCTGGGCAGCAGGGTGGCCATTACCATCCCCACAGGTGTTGGGATTTTGAATGCCTAAAATAAACTAAACATTTGTCACAATCAAGTTAATGAACATATCACCTTCAAAAATTTTCTTAGGCCCCTGTATGATCCTTCCCTCTTGTCCTGTTCTGCCTCTTCACTACTCCCACTCCACCCTCTTCCAGGAAAACACCAATCTGCTTTCTTTCTTGTGCCTTTTTAAAAAGTGTCTTACTTAAATTGAGTCATAGAGTTTATACTTTTTGTTTAGTTTCTTTGACTTAACATACTTTGAGATTCATTTATGTATTTATGTATTGTTTATTCTTTTTTTTTTTTTAAAGATTTTATTTATTTATTTGACAGAGAGAGATCACAAGTAGGCAGAGAGGCAGGCAGAGAGAGAGGGGGAAGCAGGCTCCCCGCCGAGCAGAGAGCCCGATGCGGGGTTCGATCCCAGAACCCTGAGATCATGACCTGAGCCGAAGGTAGCGGCTTAATCCACTGAGCCACCCAGGCGCCCCTTGTTTATTCTTTTTAATTGCCAAGTAGTAGTTGTAGTATTTTTTTGTATGGATATACCACAGTATATCTTCACTTACAAATGAACATTTTAGTTGTTTTTAGACTTTTTCCCGTTATCAGTTAAGCTGTTATGAACATTTCTGAACAGATTTCTGTGTTGACATATATTTTCATTTTTCTTAGATAAATACTAGGACTGGAATGACTGGGTCATGTGACATGTGTATGTTCAATTTTTTCTACAAACTGCCAAACCGTATTCCAAAATAGTTTTTACAGTTCTGCCAGGAATATGAGAGTTCCACTTGTCCTGCAATCTCCCTGACACTTGGAATTTTAACTTCAGATTTTTTTTTAAAGATTTTATTCACTTATTGAACAGAGAGAGTGAGAGAGAGAGCATACAAGCTGGGGAGAGAGGCTGAGGGAGAGAGAGAAGCAGGCTCCCCAAGAGCAGGGAGCCCGATGCAGGACTTGTTCCCAGGACCCCAGGATCATGACCTGAGCCTAAAGCAGACACTTAACCAGCTGAACCACCCAGGCATTCCCAACTTTAGACAGATATTCTAATAGGTTTGTTGTGGTAGTTCATTGTGGCTTTAATTTTAATGACTAATTAAAATTAGTTCTAGGTGCTTATTTGCTGTCTATATATCTTTTTTTAAAAATTTTATTTATTTATTTGATAGACAGAGATCACAAGTAGGCAGAGAGGCAGGCAGAGAGAGAGGAGGAAGCTGGCTCCCCACTGAGCAGAGAGCCCGATGCGGGACTTGATCCCAGGACTCTAGGACCGTGACCTGAGCCGAAGGCAGAGGCTTTAACCCACTGAGCCACCCAGGTGCCCCACTGTCTATGTATCTTTGAGGGAAGATTCTGTTCAGATCTTTTGGCCAGCTTTTAAAACTTGGGTTCTTACTGAATTTTGAGGGTTCTTTATATAGTCTAGATACAGATTCTTTACCAGATAGGTGATTTGAAAATATTTTCTTCCCATCTGTGGCTTGTCTTTTCCTTTTCTTAATAGTATTTTTTAAAAAAGATTTTATTTATTTATTTATTAGAGAGAGAGATCACAAGTAGCAGAGAAGCAGGTGGCGGGGGGTTGGGGAGCAGGCTCCCCATTGAGCAGAGAGCCCAATGCGGGGCTCAATCCCAGGACCCTGAGATCATGACCTGAGCCGAAGGTAGAGGCTTAACCCTCTGAGCCACCCAGGTGCCCCTTTTAATAGTATTTTTTTGAAGAACAGGAGTTTCTTTGGTTTATCAATTTTTTCTTTTATGGCTCCTGGCTTTTGGCTGTACCTAAGAAATCTTTCATGCAAGATCATGAAGATTTTCTCCTATGTTTCCCAGAAATTTTTTAGTTTTAGCTCATACATTTATGTGTATGGTCTGTTTCAAGTTAATTTTTGTATGTGGAATGAGGTATGGATCAAAGTTTATTTTCTTGCATAAGTCACTTATGATTTCAAGCCCATTTATGAGATTACTAACTTGAGATCTCCTGTTTTGGCATAATTGGTTTTAGCTAACTTAATAACCAAGTAACCAAGAATAATAAGAACAATTGGTAGGTTGAGAAGACACTTTATTTTTTGATATATCCCAAGTGGTAGAATGTAACAGAAGCCTTGTTTCCTCTCAGTAAAATCAGAATTTTCTTGAAAACACCGTTTTCAGTTAGAAAAGTTTATATAATCACAAAATTAAGGACTTTGTCTATTTTAAAAGAATTTCAAATAATGGGCTTAGATTTGAAGAGTTTTGAGAAAATAAAGGTTTAAGCTGAAGAAAAATACTGTGGTAGATAGGAATTTGAATCTGAAAAGTAAAAGAAAAATCAATTGCACCATTCTTTTTATGGGCATAAATGGGGGAAAAATCTTTAAACCAAAGCTATATATAGCTATATAAAGCTATACATATTATAGATGATGCAAATATTAATATTATAAGCTAATTATTTTTTTTAAAGATTTTATTTATTTGACAGACAGAGATCACAAGTAGGCAGAGAGGCAGGCAAAGAGAGAGGAGGAAGCAAGCTCCCTCCTGAGCAGAGAGCCAGACGTGGGGCTCGATCCCAGGACCCCGAGATCATGACCTGAGCCGAAGGCAGAGGCTTTAACCCACTGAGCTACCCACGTGCCCCTAAGCTAATTATTTTTAAGAGTTTGTGTTACCTTGGAAATTAGAAGTTTTGCTAAATGGTCAGATTTCTTTTTCTGATTTGAATTACCTGTGATAAGAAACAAGAGGGTCGCCTGGGTGGTTCAGTCAGTTAAGTGTCTGCTTTTGGTTCAGGTCATGATCTCAGGGTTCTGGGATTAATCTCCACAGTGGGCTCTCTGCTCAGTGGGGAGTCTGCTTCTCCCTCTTCCTTTGTCCCTCTGCCCGCTCATGCTTTCTCTCTCAAAAAAAAAAAAAAAACAAAAACAAAAGAACAAGATAAAAGTGAATCTTTTTGTTTTTTAAAAAAATTTTTTGAGAAAAATGAATGTATGGCTTGATATAGTTAATATTCTCATGTTGTATCTGTATTCTTTGGGATGCCTGGGTGGCTCAGTTAAGTGGCTGCCTTCAGCTCAGGTCACGATCCCAGCATCCTGGGATGGAGTCCCACATTGGTCTCCTTGCTCAGTGGGGAGCCTGCTTCTCCCTCTGCCTCTGCCTGCCACTCTGTCTGCTTATGCTCACTTGCTCTCTCTCCCTCGCTCTCTCTGACAAATAAATAAAGAAAATCTTTAAAAAAAGCTTTCTTTGATTGCTTATTTTTTATTAGCCTTTTGTATTTTATTATTTTTATTTTTTATTTTTTATTTTTTAAAGATTTTATTTATTTATTTGACAGAGAGAGATCACAAGTAGGCAGAAAGGCAGGTAGAGAGGAGGGGGGGAAGCAGGCTCCCTGCCAAGTAGAGAGCCCGATGCGGGGATCATGACCTGAGCTGAAGGCAGAGGCTTTAACCCACTGAGCCACCCAGGTGCCCCAAACATGGGAAAGACTTTGCATCTTTATTTATTTATTTATTTTAAGATTTTATTTATTTATTTGACATACAGAGATCACAAGTAGGCAGAGAGGCAGGCGGAGAGAGAGAAGGAAGCAGGCTCCTTGCTGAGCAGAGAGCCTGATGCAGGGCTTCATCCTAGGATCCTGAGATCATGACCTGAGCCGAAGACAGAGGCTTTAACCCACTGAGACACCCAGGCGCCCCTATTTATTATTATTTTTAAAGATTTTATATCTTTATAAAGCAGGGTGGGTGGGAAGAGAGAAGCTAGCTTCCTGCTGAGCAGGGAGCCTGACTCCCGGCTCCATCCCAGGACCCTGGGATCATGACTTCAGCCAAAGGCAGACAATGACTGAGCCACCCAGGCACCCGGTTATTAATTTTTTTAATAAAACTGTCTTTTTAGAGTAGTTGAAAGTTCACAGCAAAACAAGGGAAAGGGTAGAGTATAGAGATTTCCCATATATCTTCCATCACCACATATGCAGTGCCTTCTGCATTATCAGTGTCTCCTACCAGAGTGGTACATTTGTTAAAATTGATGAACCTGCTTTGAAACATCAAAATCACCCAAAATCTATAGTTTATATTGCAGTTCACTCTTGGTTTATATTCTTTGTGTTTGGATGAATATATAATGACATGTATCCATCATTATAGTATCATATAGAGTATTTTTACTTTACTAAAATTCCTCCATGTTTCATCTGTTTATCTCTGCCCCCTCCTTCCATTGGCAAAAACTGATCTTTTTACTGTCTCTGTAGTTTTGTCTTTATATCGTATAGTTGAAATCATACAGTGTGTAGTCTTCAGATTGCCTTTCATTTTTTTCATATGAATGTGCAGTTGTTCCAGCATGATTTATTGAAAAGAATATCTTTGCTTCATTGTGTTGCCTTCTTTGTGAAAGATCAGTTGACTGTATTTATGTGAGTCTGTTTCTACATCCTTTGTTGTGTCCATTGATTGATTTGTCTGTTCTTTTGTAATACCATGTAATCTTCATTACTACTGTAGCTTTATAATGTTTTAAAAATTTTATTGATTTTTTTATTTGAGTATAGTTGACACACAGTTTAGTTGCATGTGTACAATTTATCTAAGTCTTGAAGTCAGATAGTGTTAGTCTTCTGACTTTGTTCTTCTGCAATATTGAACCATTATGAGTCTTTTAATTTTCCATGTAGAAAATTAAAATTTTTTCTATAAAATTAAATTTAAAAATTTAGAATACTTTGTCATAATCCATAGAATAGCTTGTGGGGATTTTGATTTTGATTATACTAGATTTATAGATTAAGTGGGTAGAACTGACATCTTGACAACACTGAACATGGAACACCTCTATCCATGAACATGGAACACCTCCATTTATTTAGTTGTTCTTTGATTTTGTTCATAGGAGTTCTGTAGTTTTCTTTCTTGTACATATTCTGTTAGATATCTAAGTATTTCATTTTTGGAGGGTGCTAATATAAATAGTAATTTGTTTTTTATTTCAAATTCCACTTGCTTATTACTGGTATATGGAAAAGAGATTGAATTGAATGCTAACCTTGTATTGTGTAACCTTGCTATTATTGCTTATTAGTTCCAGGAGTGTTTTTGTCAATTCTTTCAGATTTTCTGCATGGGTGATCTTATGATCCATGAACAAAGATGATTTGGTTTCTTTCTTCTCAGTCTGTACCCTTTTTATTTCCTGTTCTTGTCTTACTGTATTAACTAGGCCTTCCTGTTGAAAAGGAGTGGTGGAAGGGAACATTTTTGTCTTGTTCTTGATCTTAGTAGAAAAATTTATTAGGAATAGGTATCAAATGATTTTTCTGCATCTATTGATAGAATCATGTGGCAGGGTTTGAGAGTATTGACTCTAATTTTGAAAAGTTCTAATTGTTGTATACTTGGGATGAATTTCACTTAATTTGGTCATGTAATTCTTAATATATATTGTTGGATTCAACTTGCTAGTTTTATAGAAGACTTTTGCATCTATGTTCATGAGAGATACTGGCCTGTAGTGGTTTTGGTAGGGATAATGTTGGCTTCATAGAATGAGTTAAGTGTTTTCTCTGCTTCTGTCCTCTGAAAGAGTATAGAGAATTGGTTTAATTTCTTCCATAAATGTTTGGTAGAATTCACTAATAAACCCACTTGGGTCCGGTGTTTTTTGTTTTGGAAGGTCATTAACTATTGATTTAATTTCCTCAATAGATGTATAGAGCTATTCAGATATTGCAAATGTGTGTGTGTGTGTGTGTGTGTGAGAGAGAGAGAGAATTTTGACAGATTATCTTTCCAGGAATTGGTCCATTTCATCTGGTAATGAAATTTGTGGGCATAGAGTTGTTTATAGTATTCTTGCATTATCCTTTCAGTATCCATGGGATCTATAGCAATGCCCGCTTTTTCATTTCTGATTTTAGTAATTTGTGTCCTGTTTGTTTGTTTGTTTTTCCCCAGCTAGAGGCTTATCAGCATCATTGAACTTTTCTTAGGACCAGCTTTTGGTTTTATTGATTTTTTTTCTCTACTCATTTCCCTTTATTCATTTCACTAATTTCTGCTCTCTCTTTTTTTTTTTTTAAGATTTTATTTATTTATTTTAGAGAGAGTACAGGCAGAGTGAGGGGCGGAGGGAGAGGGAGAGAGAGAACTTCAAGCAGACTACACGCTTGAACACAGAGCCCAACACAGAGCTTGATCTCATGACTCTGAGATCATGACCTGAGACAAAATTAGGAGTTTGGGTACATAACTAACTGAACCACCCAGACACTGTGCCCCTCTTCTGCTTATATGGATTTAATTTGGTCTTCTTTTTCTGGTTTCCTAAAGTGGAAACTTAGGTTTCCATACATTTCCATACACATACATTTTATGTATGTTTATTTAAAATGGAATTCCTTGGGGTGCCTGGCTGGCTTAGTCTGTAGAGTGTGACTCTTGATTCTGGGGTTGCAAATTTGAGCCCCCTGTTGGGTGTAGAGATTACTTTAAAATCTTGGGGGGGATTCCTTTCTCATTGCCTGGTATCTGTTGAAGCTTGAAGTTTAAGCGTAGGTACAGTTCATTTTAATGTACCTTTGCTTTATTGTGCTTCATAAATACTGTGATTTTTACAAATTGAAAGTTTGTAGTAACCTTGCAGTAAGCAAGTTTATTGGTCCCATTTTTCCAACAACATTTGCTCACTTTGTGTCTGTATGTCACATTTGGTAATTCTCACAATATTTCAGACTTTTTACTTTATATCACTTGTTTATTTTGTTTATTTTTAGTTATCTCATAATATATAGTGTTATTTTAGTTTCTAGGTGTACAATATAGCAATTTAGCAGTTCTGTACATTACTCAGTGCTCATCACCATAAGTGTACTCTTAATCCCCTTCACCTGTTTCACCCATCCCCCCCCACCTCCCTTCTGATAAGCACCAGTTTATTCTCTGTATTTAGTAGAATCTGGGGCACTCTTCATGTCAGGGTCATGAGTTTGAGCCCCATGCTGGGTGTATAAAGCTTACTTAAAAAAAGAAAGTGGAATACCCTTAATAGAGTCGTTTTCATTTGTTAGTTTATTTTTTTTTCTTTGTTTTGTTTCTTAAATTCCACATATGAGTGAAATCAGATGGTATTTGTCTTTCTCCAACTGATTTATATTACTTAGCATTATATCCTCTAGGTCCATCCATATTCTTGCAAATGGCAAATTTTTATTCTTTTTTTATGGATGAGTAATATTCCAGTGTATATATACCACATTGTCTTTATCCATTCATCTGTCAGTGAACACTTGAGTTGCTTCCATGATTTGGCTATTATAAATAATGCTGTAATAAACATAGGGATGCATATATCTTTTAAAATTAGCATTTTCATATTCTTTGGGTAAATACCAAGTAGTGCAACTACTAGATCATATGGTGATTCTGTCTTTAATTTTTTGAGGAACCTCCGAATTTTTCCACAGTGGCTGCATCAGTTTTCATTTCCACTAATAGTGCACGACTGTTTCTTTTTCTCCACGTCCTTGCCAACACTTGTTTCTTGTATTTTTAATTTTAATAATTCTGATAAGTGTGAGATGATATCTCATGGTTTTAATTTGCATTTCTCTGATAAGTGATGTTGAGCATCTTTTCATGTGTCTCTGTGTCTTTGGAGAAATGTCTGTTCATGTCTTCTGCCCTTTTTTGGTGGGGGTGGTGTGGTGGAGCCTAACGTGGGGGTTGAACTCAAAAACATGAGATAAAGACCTGAGCTGAGATCAAGAGTTGGATGCTTAACCCACTAAACCACCCAGGCACCCCTGCCCATTTTTTAATTGGTCAGATTTTTCATTATTGTATTTGTTGTGGTCATTTTGATGAGTGATCTTTGATGCTGCTGTTGTCATTGTTTTGGGTGCCATGACCTGTGCTTATATAACAGTGAACTTATTAGATAAATGTTTTATATATTCTGCCTGCTCTACCAACTGGCTATTTCCTCATTCCTCTTTGTCAGGCTTCTTTGTTCTTTGAGACACAACAATATTGAAGTTAGGCCAATTAATAACCCTATGATGGCCTTTTAAATGTTAAGTGGAAGGAAGAGTCACATGCCTCTCACTTCCATTAGAAACTAAAAATGCTTAAGCTTCGTGAGGAAGGCATGTGGGAAACCTAGATGAGTCAAAAGCTTGGCTTCTTGTGCCAGAGTTAGCCAGGTTGTGAATGCAAAGGAAAAGTTCTTAAAGGAAATTAAAAGTACTACTCTAATGAACACATGAACAATAAGAAACTAAAAGAGCCCCATTGTTGATGTGGTGAAAGTTTTAGTGATCTGGATAAAAGATGGAGCCAGCTACAGTATTTTCTTATGCTAAGGCCTAATCCATAGCAAGGCCCTAACTCCTCAGTTTTATGTAGGCTAGGAGTGGTAAAGAAGCTACAGAGGTTTGAAGCTAGCAGAGTTTGGTTCGTGAAGCTAGCAGAAGTTGGTTCAAAGAAGTCATCTCTATACCACAGAAATGCAAGGTGAAGCAGCAAGTGCTGATGTTGAAGCTCCACGAGTTTATTCAGAAGATCTAGCTGAAGTCAGTGAAGGTGGCTATGCTAAGTACAGATGTTCAGTGTAGAAGAAACCGCCTTCTGTTGGAAGAAGATGCCATCTAGGACTTTCTTAGCTAGAGAGAAATTAATGCCTAGCTTCAGAGTTTCCAAGGAGAGGCTGACTGTCTTGTTAGGGGCTAATACAGCTCATGACTTCAGGTTGAAGCCAGTGCTTATTTACCATTCTGAAAAGCAGGGTCCTTAAGAATTAGCTGAATCTACTCTGTGTTCTGTAACTGGAACAACAAAGCCTGGATGACAGCATATTTGTTTACAAATGGTCTAGACCTACTCTGCAGTGCTGCAAACAGGACCTCTGTTCTGCAGCCTATGGATCAAGGAGTAATTCAACTTTAAAAGTCTTACTATTTAAGGAACATATTTTGTAAGGCTGTAGCTGCCATGATAGTGAGTGATTCATCTGATGGATCCAGGCAGAATAAATTGAAAACCTTCCAGAAAAGGTTCACCATTCTAGATTCTATTAAGAATATCCCTGATAGATGAGACAAGGCCTGAATATCAACGTGAACAGGAGTTTGGAAGAAGCTGATTGCAGTCTAGGCATGGACGACTTTGAGCGTTCAAGACTTCAGTGGAGGAGATAAGTGCAGATGGTGGAAATAGCAAAACTAGAATTAGAAGTGGAGCCTGAAGATGAGACTGAATTGCTACAGTCTCATGATGAAACTTGAGCAGTTGAGGACTTGCTTCTTATGGAAAAGCAAAGAAAGTGGTTTCTTGAGATGAAATCTGCTGGTGAAGATGCTGTGAAGATTATTGAAATGACAATAAAGAATTTAGAATATTACATAAACTTAGTGGATAGTGCAGTGGCAGGATTTGAGAGGATTGACTCCAGTTTTGAAAGAAGTTCTAATTGTGAGTAAAATGCTATCAGACAGCATTGCATTCTTCAGAGAAATAACACGTGAAAGAGGCAGTTGATGTGGCAGACTCTGTTGTTGTTGTTGTCTACCAATTGAGCCGGCCAAGTGTCCCAGACTCTGTTGTTTTATTTTAAGAAATTGCCATAGCCACCCCAACCTTCAGCAACCATCCTCCTGATCAGGCAGCAGCCCAAGCGACACGGAGATAAGACCCTCCACCAGTGAAAAGCTCAAATGATGTTGAGCATTTTTTAGCAATAAAGGGTTTTTAAATTAAGGTATATACATTGTTTTTTTTAGGCATAATACTATTGCATATTTAATAGGCTGCAGTATAGGGTAAATATAACTTTTATATGTGCTGAGAAACCAGAAAGTTCATTCATTTGATTTTATTATACTCGTTTTATTATTGTGGTCTGAAACAAAACCCACAATATCTCCAAGGTCTGCCTGTATATTGGTGGAGACTCATGAAGTCGGTTTTTGTGGTATAGTCTCATTTCAGGTTTAACCTTTGTTATTAATGGGATATCGTTTTTCCTTGTTGTGCGGTAATTTGAGTATTGCATCTCTTGATCATTTTATTTATTGTTTGATCACATTTCTTTAAGACTCTTTTCCTATAAACTCAACTTCTTCCTATGCCCTTGAGACTCTAATCTCAACCCTTTCTTTGCATATTGTGCCCTTGTCTTTCCTATAGTGAAGAAAGTTTTCATTTTTTTCCTACCAAAAAACTTGAGTGGTTTTTCTGTAGCCAGTGCCTTGTTTCCTTTTTATCCCTTCATTGTCACTGTCATTCTGAACTTCTCAGAATTTGCTAGTGACTTATTGCCAAAATCTAGTTGTTCTTTGTCTTTTATCCCCATGACCTCTTTGTTGCACTGCATTTTGCTTCTTTGTTCCTTTCCCTAACACTTGTTCTACTGTTTCTTGCACCTGATAACACTTGCAGTCACTTAAAAAAAAAATTTTATTTATTTATTTATTTATTTTAGGGAGAGAACGAGCTGGGGGAGAGACAGGGAAAGGGAACGAGAGAATCCACAAGCAGACTCTCTGCTGAGCATGGAGCCCAACTTGGGGCTCCATCCCAGGAACCTGAGATCATGACCTGAGTTGAAATCAAGAGTCAGCCTCTCAGCCAGATCACCCAGGTGCCCCTTGCCCCAGTCACTTTTTTTAAAAAATTTTTTTTAAATACTTTATTTATTTACTTATTTGACAGAGAGAAATCACAAGTAGGCAGAGAGGCAGGCAGAGAGAGAGAGAGGAGGAAGCAGGCTCCCCACTGAACAGAGAGCCCGATGTGGGGCTCGATCCCAGGACCCTGCCCCAGTCACTTTTAATTAGTTTCCTCATCTTCAATTGCCAGTGTTTGCAGGGTGCAGTCTTTGACCTTTTATTGTTTTCCTTTTGTGCTACTTTACAAGGAATTCTTAGCCTCTCTTAGGATTTTACCTCTTTTTCAATTACTACCTTGTGGTTTCATTTCTCAGGTTTTGATATTTCCTCCTAGTTTGTGCAAACACAGGAATTATTGTCACTCTGAAAGAGCTGTCATGTTCAGTCACCCATTTGTAATCCAGGTTTCCCTGGGAGACATTTCTGTTTAGCTTTTTGTCATCTTACTTTCAGCATCTGAAATAGAATATCATCTCCTCTCCATCTACCCTTTCACAGACCACTTTACTAAATGCCAGTAAGTATCAGGATCCTTGACTCATCCATCTCTTTCACAGTCATCTGCTATCTCATTTGAAGTTTTTATTTGGGCAGTGTCTCATTAATTCCACCTCCACCCCCCACCTTTTCTTTACTGCTACCGTTTGGTTTCATTCCTTAATTTTCTCACCTTGATTATTTCAAATAGCCTTTTAATTCGTATCTCTTTTTTCTTCTCTCTGTTCCCTCCTAATAATTTATAATTTTCTGAGTTATACAATATTGAAAAGTATTATAAGGAAAAAGTGTTCTGTGATAGCAAAGCTTGGGAAATGGTAGATTAAGAAAATACTACTTGGGGCGGCAGTGCCTGGGTGGCTCAGTGAGTTGGGCCTCTGCCTTCAGCTCAGGTCATGATCTCAGGGTCCTGGGGTGGAGCCCCGAATCAGCCTCTCTGCTCAGCGGGAATCTGCTTCCTCCTCTCTCTCTGCCTGTCTCTCTGCCTACTCTCTCTCTGTCAAATAATCTTTAAAAAGAAAAAATTACTTGGGGATAAAGAAGTAATGATTCCTTACTGTAAAACTTCTATGACATGCTGGTGTTCATTGTTAATCTCTTAAATTGGGAAGGATATGGGTAATACATAGTGTTTTCCCATAGACAACTTATTTAATTTTTTTGCAGAGTATTTTCTAGGGCTAGGGGTTCCTGGAGCATACTTTAGGATTTGGTGTAAAATTTATTTGAGACAGAGACAGACAGACAGAAAGTGAGTGGCGGGGGGTGGGGGCCGCGGGGCAGAGAGGGAAAATCCCAAGCCGATTTAACCAACTGAACCATCCAAGTGCCCCAGATTTCTTGATGTATTAATGTCCTGTTTGCCAGCTGTTCTGAAGCTGTGTAAATTCTTATTTATTTGACAGACAGAGATCACAAGTAGGCAGAGAGGCAGGTAGAGAGAGGAGGAAGCAGGCTCCCTGCTGAGCACAGAGCCCTATGCAGGACTCGATCCCAGGACCCTGGGGTCATTACCTGAGCCGAAGGCAGAGGCTTTAACCCACTAAGCCACCAACGTGCCCAAAGCTTTGTAAATTCTTAGAAGCTAAGAAGTACCTGCAGTGGAACCATTTTTACATGAAATAATTTTTTTAAAAGATTTTATTTATTTGTCAGAGAGAGAGAGAGAGAAAGCACAAGCAGGGGAGGCAGCAGGCAGAGGGAGAAGCAGGCTCCCCACTGATCAGGGAGCCTGATGCTGGATCCTGGGATCATGACCTGAGTTGAAGGCAGGCACTTAACTGACTGAGCTACCCAGGCTTCCCTACATGAAATAATTTTTAAAGCAAATATGAAATGCTAATATCAGAAATGGGAAGATACGGGAGTATGGTTAAGAGACATGTAGATTAAAACCAATATCAAAAACAAGATCTGTTTTGTAAGAACTGAATTGTATCTGCCAATGAATAAATTATTGAGTTTTTACCTTGGGTAAGTGAAAACAGTTTGCTTTCATAGGGGAATTAGGTTCATAAGTACCTTGCTTACACAAGTAGTGACTCTAAAGAGAACCCTTGTGTATTAAATGGAAATCTTTATAAAATGCACTTCAAATGCTCTTATTTTCTTAAGCTGGCAGACTGAATTTAATTATCTTTCTTTTTGATGTTTTGCTGAAGTAGATTATATTTTGATTTGCATAGTTGAAGTAATTTTTACTACTTTATCTTTGTATATGTTTGTATTTATCCATGTTATTTTGAGATCATTGATTACTAATATATTTATATTCAAGATTCAAGGGTATATTATCCCCGGGACAAAAAAAAAATTTTGGGGGGGGGAGCCTGGGTGGCTCAGTGGGTTAAGCCTCTGCCTTTGGCTCAGGTCATGATCTTGGGGTCCTGGGATCACGCCTCGCATCGGGTTCTCTGCTCGGTGGGGAGCCTGCTTTCCCCCTCTCTCTGCCTCTCTGCCTACTTGTGATCTCTCTCTCTGTCAAATAAATAAAATCTTTAAAAAAATTTTTTAATGTTTTTCTTGCTTTAAGGAGAAGACAAAATCATATCAAACAAAATACATAGCTTCATGAATTGTTATATAGTAAACTTTGTTGTCATCACAATTCGAGGCAAGAAATAGAACTTTGTTAGCCACCCCAAAAGTATCTCCCAATTATAATTTCCCTCCCTCTCCTCAAAAATGACTGCTTTGACCTTTGTAGTAAGTTCCTGCATTTAAAAAATAGTTGTTATCAGTCATCTGTGTATTCTTGCACACACAGATTTAGTCTTTCCCATTTAAAAAAAATTAAGAATGATTAATTTTAGAAAGTATTTTGATGATGTGCCATTGTACCCCTCGTGTTTATATCTTAAGTCAGATTTACCTGTAGAAGAAAATTTAATAACTATAAGTTCTGATGCTTGAGAGCTTAGAAAGACTTGATGTAGTGACATGAATTATTTTTCAGGGTGTCCTGATGTCAGAAGAAGAAGTGTTTGAACTTGTTCCTGATGATGAGCGACAGTGTTCAGCGTGCAGAACCACGTGTTTTCTCTCTGCTCTCACATGCTCTTGTAATCCTGAACGCCTTGTGTGTCTCTACCATCCAACTGATCTGTGTCCCTGCCCCATGCAGAAGAAATGTCTTAGGTATCCTTAAGTTTCTTATAAAACTTGTTACTTCTTTTAAAACTGCACTGTTCTTTGTAATTCCCCTTCCCCAAGTGTGCACTGGTAACTTTTCCTTGTCTCTGCTTCCCTGCTGAGGACCAGTCCTTTGAAGTTGGCCCTAAGCTTGGCAACTAATGTTAGATTTTTTTATCAATTGATTACACATGTTCCCTGTCTCTCCCTGCATTAAAACTCTGTGAGTGGCTTTGCTCTAAGACCCCATTTCCTTGGTCATTTATTAAGCTGATTTTACTTAATATTTATTTTAACGTTGTTGGTTTGCAGCGTTTTTAATTTCTGTGTTTTTTGTTTGTTTTGTTTTTCTTTGTGCTTAGATACCGCTACCCATTAGAGGACCTCCCTTCTCTGCTGTATGGTGTGAAGGTCAGGGCACAGTCCTATGACACTTGGGTCAGCCGTGTTACAGAAGCATTATCTGCCAACTTCAACCACAAGAAAGGTTAAGCTTTTGTGTGCATACACATTGAAACAGGCCTTATTTTGTTTTATGTGCTTTTCCTCCAGTAAGGGAAAATTGTAGGCTTCATATGGGATTTGCAACTAGTAGGTAGGTTAGTTTTCTATTTGAAAATATTCTTTTACATAAATAGTTAATATAAAATGGGACAGACAGCTAACTTACAGTAGATACGTATTTTGGGGAGCCATTGTTACCAGTGGACTGCCACTAAAGGTTAGTTAAGAAAGAGGAATTACCTTCCTGGAGAGACATTAGCTATAAGGGTTAGGAATGGACACCTGTTCTTAAGCTTTTATTGCATTGGTGAGATTTTCACAGCTGCAGTATTTCCATTAATAGATTGATGACTAACTTGAGAGAGGTTGGTGAGTATTTTTAAATGGCTTTTTATGTCTGTGGTCATAGTATGTAGCTTTGTTTTTACAGATTTGATTGAACTACGAGTAATGCTGGAAGATGCTGAGGATAGGAAATACCCAGAAAATGATCTCTTTAGAAAACTCAGAGATGCTGTGAAGGAAGCTGAAACTTGCGCTTCTGTGGCTCAGCTGCTGCTGAGCAAAAAGCAGAAGCACAGGTAAGACTAAGAAGAGTTCTCCAGTGGTTTCCTGTGCATTTTTTGGTTTTGCTTGTTTGCTTTTCTTTTAGAGTAAAAGCCAAAAGTGTAACTGGCCCCTCCCTATATATCTTTGACCTCTTGTTGTGGCCATTTCTCTCCCTCCAATTATGTCCCGATTTTCTCTCCTACTGCTTTCCCTTTTTTCTTGTTCCACTCTGAGTCCTCTTCCCCTTTGAGCTTTTTAACACTAGGCACGCTTCTGCTTAGCGCCTTCCCACTTCTTCTTTGCTCTTCGAGCCCTCTTCCATCATATCCAAGTGGCTTGTTCCCTCACTTCTTTCAGGTCTTTTTCAGATAGCTGACACATTCTTCTTGAAGAGTCCTTTTCTGACAATGCTTTATAAAACTGCAACCTTTTTATTCTTTTCCTGCTCTGTTTTTCTCTTAGCCCTGTCACGTCCCGATATACTGGTTTATTATTATCTCCTCCTTTCTTTCCCGGTCCCACTAGACACCTAGATTAGAACGTTGCAGATTTTTTTAATCCTTTTTCATTGCTCTATTTCTTGTGCTTAGAATCGTGTCCTGCACATACTGGATGTGCAATAAATATTTGTAAATAAATAAATGATACTACATGCTGAAGGCAGGTGGCAGCAAAGACTAACCTTGACGGATGTTGGAGAGGCTGTATTATTAAGAAGTGTAGAAGTATGCACCCTTGATTTAATGGAATTCACATGTACTGAATTTTCTGTGGTATTGTTTTGTATTCATGCCAACACTTTCCTGAATGGCTTTTGCTATGACCCTTCATGTTGGGTTCTAAATTTGTACATTTTTTACTTACCATTTGATTCGAGAATCTTTCTTTGAAGCATTGATCAGGGAATTTTCACCTGTCATTGGGTCACTAACCCCCTTGGGGAATCTGGCAAAAGCATAGGGACCCTTTTCTTAGAAAAATGCGTATACATATACCATGCCGAATCCGTTTCAGAGGGGTTTATTGTCCCCTAGCCAAGTTAAAGGCCCTTGTTCCACATTTTAAGCTTTTTGAGATAGAAGATTTAGTTTTATTAATAAACATAGTATTTTACTCTGAGGAATTTATTGATTGTTTAAAGTGCTCAATACTTGTAAGATTGGAGGAACTGTAACTTGGAGAGTTGAATCTTTGAGTCATTAACTAATGAGGTAAAAACCTAATTTGGAAGTGATCACCATTACAGTAGAACCTCTCAAACATTCGTATTTTGGGATTGCTTGGGTTAGAATTCTGGAGAGACTAGAAGCTCCTTTGCTATCAGGTGACTATGGATTTTTCTTACTTATATCTCAATATTATTTCATATCAGGCAGAGCCCAGATAGTGGGAGGACTCGGACCAAACTGACAGTGGAAGAATTGAAGGCCTTTGTCCAACAACTTTTTAGTCTTCCATGTGTCATCAGCCAAGCTCGACAAGTAAAGGTGGAGTATTACATTCTTTTCTTGGGTAATATCCTTTGTAGTATGGGTTTCTGTTTTGGGTAAACAAAATCGTGTGTCTAGACTAGCTTTTTGTTCTGTTTGTCACATAAATGCTGCTGTTTGAAGGTTTTCAGTAGGCAGTAAGAACCCCTGGTTTTGTTCTTAGCCTTTTATTCTCCTTTTCAAGTTCTGGAACCAAGGTAGTTAGTCTAGAATTTTTTCCTACATTTATTTTAGATCAGAATCCTCATTTAGCACAGATGTAATTGAGATGCAAGAAAATAGTTAAAAGAACCTGAATGTATCAGTAAGTTATTAGTTCATGAGCTTTTAAAAATGTGAGCTCTGAAATTACTAGGGCCCTGATGGCTTCTTGAATATGTACAGTCTTAAAAAGTATATATCAAATATATTAATCAGCATAGTTAGTAATCCTCTGGTAGTTTGTGGTGGTTTGTCATTTGGCCATGGGCAGGGTATCTAAAACGGTTTTTATCAAGGTTATTAGCTTAGGGGCACCTAGGTGGCTCAGTTGGTTAAGCATCTGCCTTGGGCAAAGGTCATGATCCTAGGGTCCTGGGATGGAGCCCCACATTGGGCTCCCTGCTCAGCAGGAAGCCTGCTTCTCACTCTTCCTCTGCCTGCTACTCCCCCTGCTTATGTGTACTCTCTCTCTGTTAAATAAATAAAATCTTAAAAAAAAAAAAGGGAGGGAGGTTATCCACACGCAAAATCCAGTATCAGCTGTGTTTCTGCTGTTATTCCATGTCGTGGGAGCATTTAGTAGTTGACCACTCTTTCCTTCCTGAGAGAACTTTCTTCTCTGAACATCTGTGACATCATCACATGTTCTATTTTTCTTCGCTCATTCACAGTTCCTTGTTTTTGGTGTTCTTTGTCATTTGTTTTCTCCTTGGCTTGACTTCTAAGTGTTGGAGTATATTAGGAGTCTCAGCTCTTTTTTTAGATCCTGACATCTTACTTGTTCAGTGACATTAAGTATCACTTGTTATTGATCCCCAGATCACCAGCTCTTCAATGCTTTTGTTCTCTACTACCGGCTCGTACATCCAATTGTGTACTCTGCTTATCCAGTTGCTTGACTAAAAGGCATCTTAAAAGCCTTTTAGTGAATCAAGTCCTTGATTCCTTTATTTCCCTTATAGCCCATATCCAGTCTCTAAACAAGTGTGAATATTCAGAATGTTTCCCAAAGTGAGCCATTTGCCATCATCTCCATTGCTTACACTGTGCTCTGAACTGCTAGACTTTGCCCCTTGGATTACTGTAATAGCCTCTTAACTCATCTCCCTTTTTCTTCTCTTGTCCCTGACAGTTTATTTTTCATTTGGTAGCCAATGTGATCATGTAAAATGTAAATCAAATCATACCGCTTCTCTGTGGTTAAAATTCTCCAGTGCTTCCCCAAAACCATTAGAATGAAATCTAAACTCCTAATCTATATGGCATTATGTAATCTGACCTCTGCTTATTTTTAAACAGCATTTCTCCTCTTTGCTTCCCATCATCCACTTTAGAGCAAGACATTTCTCTGTGAAAGATTGTGCAGTTATTATCCGCCCGGCATGAACTGCTCTTCCTCCAGGTCTTCATATGGTTCTCACCTCTAGCTCCTCATTTTAGTGCCAGTTCATCTGTTTTCTGTGACCACCATTGCAAAGTAATATGTCTGCCTCTCTGGTCATTCTTTATTGTGTTGCCCTGTTTTATTTTCACAGCACTTAAAATTAACTGAAACATTTTATATTCAGTGTCTGACTGTGTATATGTTCCTTGAAGACAAGGACTTCATTTATTTCAGTGCTGTGTGCTTAGAACAGTGCATCTTAGTCTGCAGTCATTAGATATTGTTTGAATGAATTAATCATATTTTAAAAGTAAGTGTGTAAGTAATTACAGAGAAGCATAATTATGTTCTTAACTAGCATATCTGGTGCTATAGTGGTGAGATTATTGGATTAGAATTCATAGTCTAGAACTTGATAGTTTGCCTGAATTTATATCTATTCCATACTCATTTTTATCTTTTAAATTTGTTTTTTATTTTTATTTTTTTGACTTTTTCAGAATCTCCTGGATGATGTGGAAGAGTTTCATGAACGTGCTCAAGAGGCCATGATGGATGAAACCCCGGATTCTTCCAAACTTCAGATGTTGATAGATATGGGCTCTAGTCTCTATGTGGAGCTACCTGAATTAACCCGACTAAAGCAAGAACTACAGCAGGCTCGATGGTTGGATGAAGTAAGACTGACCCTGTCAGATCCACAGCAGGTCACTTTGGATGTCATGAAGAAACTGATAGACTCTGGGGTGGGGTTGGCCCCCCACCATGCCGTGGAGAAGGCAATGGCTGAACTACAGGAGCTCCTTACAGTCTCTGAGCGATGGGAAGAAAAGGCTAAGGTCTGCCTACAGGCAAGGTGAACACATATATTGGTGATTGTTGTCTCTTTAATAACTAAGGGTAGAACTGAAGGAGGAACATAAGTATCTGTTTCATTAAATATTTAGTTAGATGTTTTATGCCTTCCCTGACCAGTCACTAAATTATCAAATAAGTCTGCATATAAACAGTTTCAAATATTGTGTGTATGCTTGTGCAGAGTACTTTGCTAAGTAGTTTAAGTGAAACAAAGTAGTATCTTGTTTAGACCCTTCCCGTTACCTACACTATAGTTCAGAGCTAAGAAATGTAATGCTTACTGCAATATGTTTTTGTTAACTGACAAAATGTAGGTACAGAAAAATGCTATAGGAATTCAGAGGAGGAGAGGTCATTTTTAGCTTTGGTCGTCAGGAGAGAAGCTTGAGAGAAAATAAAGAACTTAGGTAAAGCTTTGAAGCGTGAGTGGGATTGAAGTGGAAGGGGAGTAAAAAAGATCAAGCTAATAAGTTTAAAGAATATATAGGGTGTGTTAGGTGACAAAAGTTAAATGGGCTTTATTCGAGTAAGGATTTATGTAGGAAAGTAGTGGGAAAGGGGAAGCAAAGACAGGAGACCATTACGCAGTTGGATTAGCATTGGTACCCTCATTGCAAGATTTCAGTAAAGCATTCACCATACTTGATTGTATATCAACTAATGAGACTATAATGTTCTTTATGAAAGTATTTCAGCTAAAATTAAGATCTAAATTAAGATCTATAATTTCTCGTGAGGATGAAGAACCTGGCATACTTAAAGCCCATAGTTACTAAATAACACAGCTTTTCCTGTCAACTGCAACAAAAATAAGTGGCTGGCAAAGTACTTAAGTACACCAAGACTTCGGAATGAAGTGGAAAAGGCTTTAAATTTGAGCTGTGTTGGGACACCTGGGTAGCTCAGTTGGTAAACCATCTGCCTTTGGCTCAGGCTGTGATCCCAGGGTCCTAGATTGAGTTCCACCTGGGGCTCCCTGCTCGGCGGGAAGTCTCCTCCTCCCTTTGCCTGCTGCCCCCCTGCTCGAGCTTGCTCGCTCGCTCTCTCTCTCTCTCTCGCTCTCTCTGGCAAATAAAATCTTAAAAAAAAAAAAAAAGTCCATTGTAAGACCTCCAGAGAGATGGTAAATAAATAAATAGATTTGAGCTGTGTTATATAATGAACACAGTTCTGTTTAACAGGGAAAAGGCTGCATATATTTTTGCTGGATATTTTGCTGTCTAGTTGTCATGGGGAATACATACTAAAATGTATCCATAGCTTTTCCTGTTTGAAACCTTCAAATTATTCATGACAGTTCCAGGAGCATAGTAAATGGGAAAAGCTAAATAACTGGAATGCAAAACCTGATTCAATACACCTGATGCAACTTAGTGTAGTCTACAGAATGAGATTTTGGTGGTAGGAATATTTGAAGACTTTCTTCCTCTCATTTTCCACATTTACCAGTCACTAAGTTTTAAGGAGCTCGCCTCTAAAATGTCTTTTGTATCTTTCTTCAACAACTCCATTGTCACTGACCTAGGTACGGTGTTCTTGTATTTTCCCTTAATCTTTGCAATTCAGTATTTATGGAGTACCTACTACATGTCAGGTACTATTTTTAAGTGCAGTAGAAATAGTAGGGGAAAAGATCCACAAAGTCCCTGCTGTACAATAGAGCCAACATTCTAGTGGGGAGAGACAGGTGAATAAGTGAGTGAATGAATGTTTGAATGAACTTCAGATAGTGTCACGAAGAAAATAAAATTAGTAAGAAAATAGAGGGAGATGGGGCTTGGTGGGGATAGTGGAAAGTGGAATCTTTTTTGTTTTCTAACTTCTGTCGAAGTTAGCTTTCTGAAATACATCTACAGTGTTCTTGGCCTTTTGGATTGGTTAACTTCTGACCACTGTTTTCTCAATATCCTCCTCCTCGGCTTTTGGCCTTCTCTCCCTGCCTCTTGGATAATGTCTTTCCTCAAGATTCTGGCCTACACCACTTCTTTTTTCACTCTGTACATTTCCCTGGAAATTTCATCTTATTTTTTGGCTCCATTGGCCATCTTTATGCTGATTAACTCCAAATTCTTATCTATAACATTGATATTTTTCGTAGATACTGTCTGCCTATTTGGTAATTCCATTGGATGTCTTGTTGGTACCTCACATTCCGCATATCCAAAATTGGATTCATTAACTCTTTCCCATCATCTTGTCCTTTGCTCCTTTTTTCTTTGAATTAAACCATTGTTTTTTCTCCTTTAAACAAGCTTTGGAAATTACCTTTGACCTTTCCTTTCCATTTCCATACCCTCAACCTCAGTTAACTACAAGTCACATTGATTATATTTCCCTGATGTTTTTCACTTTCATTCTTCTTTGCGGTACTGTCATAGCTGGCCTAAGTCATAGCCACAGGCTCTGGGACCTCACCCTGCTCTCACACATTCTCTACACTGCAACTAGTATTTTCTTAAAATACAGGTGTAGTTTTTTTTTCACTCCCTTGCTTAGAGCCCTTCACTGTTTCCCATTCCCCTGAGGATGACATTTAGAGTCCTTCATCTAATTCATAAGGCCATCTTGTAATCTAGCCCTTTGCTTAAGGATCTGGCCTCATCCCTTGCCATTCTTTCTTTGCATTCTGTGTTTCAAGTGTAGTGATCACCCTGCTTTCCTCAGACATGCCATGTTCTTTCTTGTCTCTGGGCCTTTGCATGTGCTCATTTTCTCCTCTGCAACACTCTTCCTTCTGCCCATCCCCTGTGGTATACTCCTACCCAGCCTCTGGTCCCAGCTTTCCTGACTCACTCCTACTCAGAAAGGCTAAGAAAGCTTAGACGTCACTTCTGGGAATCCTTCCATCACCTGCCAAGTCAGTTTAGGTCCCCCTGCTATTATATTTTGATAGCATCTTACAGTGCTATGAATAATCCCTCTCTAACACCACAAGATTAAAATGTTTAATGAGGCAAGGGCTCTGTCACTCCTGTGTATTAATAATCTCCAGGACCTAGCACCGTGCCTAGCACATGGTAGGATTCATGGATAATGAAACTGTTCCCACCCTCAGTGCTTCCTCTTGCTTCCATGGCGAAATTCATGGCTCTCAAAATCTCTTATATCTGTTTGCATCTTTCTTTCCTGTCAAAATTCCCCTACTTCTTGCTGCTCCTACCTCACTCCCATCCTCACACTGGACTACTAACTTTTTTTTTTTTAAGATTTTAGTTTTTAAATTAAAAAAATACATATAATCTCTACCCCACCCCCGCCAAGTGGTACTTGAACTCATGACCCTGAGATCAAGAGCTACATGCTCTACCCACTAAGCCAGCCAGGTACTCCTGGACCTCTAACTTATTTTTAAACATTTCTTCATTTCTTTGTTCATTATATTCCTGGGTTTTTTTTCCTTTAACCTTTCACTTGAGAAAATTGCACTTCTTCTTAAGCTTCGGCTCAAAGCCTGTCTCAGCTCCTCTAAGCAGAATTAATCACAACTTCCCATAGTGGTGAGCCTAAAATGATTTGCTCTTTGTCCCCAGTACAAGTTTAATTCTTACCTTGTATTCTGATTCATTGAGGATAAGGTCTATTTTATTCATCTTTTAACTAGTGGTATTGAATGTGGTTGAATTAATTCCTGGACTTATCCTGGACTCCTAGACTGTTGCTTTCCACACTGCTGTCTGACACGCATCTCTGACAATTTCAGATATTGTGGAGAACTAACATAGATGCAGTTTAGTGTAGTGGAAAGAGCAAGGTATCTGAGACTCATTCTGAATCAGTGTTTGAGCTGTGCCATTCACTGTATTAAATGATTTTAGAAAAAAAATTGATTTTTGAGTTAAGGTTTTCTTATTTGTAAATTGGAAATTAAAGTAGTAGCTGCTTTGCCTCCCTTATAGGATTGTGGTAAGAACTAAATGAAATCATATATATGAAATTTCTCTGCACGTTCTAAAATGTTATTTAAATGTTGGTAGCAGTTTGACTTTTCCTTATGCATCTGCCCTGTCTTTGTGGTTTTTTTTAGACCACGGCACAGTGTGGCAAGTTTAGAAAGCATAGTTAATGAAGCCAAAAACATTCCAGCCTTTCTACCCAATGTATTGTCCCTGAAAGAAGCATTACAAAAAGCTCGAGAATGGACAGCTAAAGTGGAAGCTATTCAGGTAAGGGGCCTCTTGAATTACCCTACGATTTGGGTAATGCTATCTCACAGATGAATCCTTTAAGCCTTTAATTCTTTAAAATAGAATAACCATAACAAAATAATGGTACTTAAAATTCAGTTGTTCTTCCATCTGATTCTGTCATTCAAAATAAATATTACCTATTTAAATGTTACTTGTTTCTCTCGACTCCCTGCTATGAAAGATGATGGAATTAGTTGTTTATTTAACTCTTAACAATAAGGAGTTTATTCCCTGCTGTAGTCTTTGAATTTTTGCCATGTGTGCAAATAAATTTTAAAATAGGCAGAAAAAAGAAAATGAAATTAAAATTTACTGAACACCGTAACACTTATAATAGGTATTATTCTAATTGTTTTGGAGTAGAAATGTGCGGGAAGGGTGTAAAGATAGTACCCTGGCACTCAGAAAGACATGTATTATATATTTTAATTTAAAACAATATATAACATACCTCCTGAATTATAAAAACCTTGCAGCATTTCAGTATACATAATCAGTATGTATGTACTCTTTTTTTTTTTTTTGTATGTACTCTTTATTGTAGAACTATATCCAAAGAAAAGGAAACCAACTCTGCTATCCCAAGAAAGAACATACTCTAGGTGTCAAGTTCTAATGACTTCTGTTTTAGTTTATTTTCAGTTAACTCTTTCTGGGAGCTTCTTAGCTGTGCTCTTTGTATACTACTGTTAAAATTATCTCTATTTTCCAAACTAAGGATTGCTTAGAGGGGAGATGGGTGGATGGGGGGGTAGGCTAAATGGATGATGGACATTAAGGAGGACATGGGTTGTGGTGAGCACTGGGTGTTCTCTGTAAGTGATGAATCATTAAATTCTACTCCTGAAACCAGTACTATATTATATGTTAACTAACTTGAATTTAAAAAATATTGGAAGAAAAAAATTATCTCTGTTTTCATCAGGACAGCTCCTCTGTTTCATCTTTTTTATTTTTTTAAAGATTTTTTCATTTATTTGACAGAGATCACAAGTAGGCAGAGAGGCAGGTGGGGGGAAGTAGGCTCCCTGCTTAGCAGAGGGCCTGATGCAGGGCTCAATCCCAGGACCCCAAGATCATGACCTGAGCCTAAGGCAGAGGCTTAACCCACTGAGCCACTTAGGTACCCCATTCTCTGTTTCATCTTTAACCCATTTCAGGAGGTTGGTTGTCCTAGAATATTTGATAACCCTTAGTTGGCTGTTAATTTATGACTATAGATGGCTGTCTTGTGTTTCCTCTGTAATTTTGAAGGACTTGTCCTCCGCCAAGCCCTCCCTTCAGTGGGAAGACTTGACTCATAGGATCTAAGTAAGTGGACAACTTCTGTTGACAGGCATACGGGGCTTGGGAACAGGCTAAGTCAAGCCTTAGCCAGCAGGTCTTTCGTAGTCAAATGGCTGTTGTTGGGTACAAGAAGGGATAGCAGTAAACATGGTATTTCTCAGCTGTATCTATTTGAGCTTTCTTTTCTCTTTTATTTACCTGTCTATTCTTTAATCCTAGTACCACAGTGATTTAATTATGCCATTGTAATATCACTTAGGGCTAGAACCTTCCCATTATTATTACTGAAGATTCACTTAAGTTGGGTTGCCTGGTTGGCTCAATTGGTGGAGCATGGGGCTCTTGATCTTGGGATTGTGAGTTCAAGCCCCACACTGGGTGTGAAGCCTACTTAAAAAAGAAATCACTTAAGTTTTTTGCCTGTTTTTCCAAATGTTCCAGTATAACTTTCAAAATGAATTTATAGGCAAATGAGTCAGTTAACATAGGAAATAACCTTTTATTGCAATGTCTGTTTATAGCATGTAACTATGCTTTTCCCTCATTCAGGGCTTCTTAATAACAGTGAATGTTAAGGGCATGTATACAGTTTCTTAGGCTCTGTGTTCTGTCTGCCTGGAGATTCATCCAGTCTAAGGTATTACTCTGAATTACTGCCTTTTGACTGCCAACCCACTGCAGGTGTTCTTGCCAAATCCCTGAAATGGATTACTTGTTAACCCTCTCACCTCTTTATAATGATTTCTTTAGTAAACTTAAAGCAGTAATAGTTCTAAAAACAGTAATTTCATTATATGGAACTACTGAACCATTGTGACTTAGGCAAATATCTGTTCTTATCTGTATTTATATAACATAAAATGGAGGTGGTTATCAGCACCAAAACACTGCTCTGTAGTCATTGGAAAAGTTTGAAAGCCTTTGAAATAGGCAAAAGAAATTATGGGTACTGGAAGTTTTCTGGAGAACTCTCTAGGATCATCTTATTCTGTGAGTGCATGCTGTGGACTTTTTTTGACCAGGCTATTTTACAACTTCATCAGTTATTTAAAAATTATAGTAATACAAATGAATTATGTCCATAGAAAGACAATTAAATTTATAATGAAACAATTGATTTCTCCATGGTAGAAAAGATGAATTGTCCTATATGATATTAAATATGTTTGCATCTGTTAGCAAATTTCTTGCCTCATTCCTGATTGCATTTATATAGATTTATTTATTTACTTATTTTTTTAAAGATTTATTTATTTATTTTAGAGAGAGAGTGTGTATGAATGGGGGAGGGTCACAGGAGGAGAGGGGAAGCCGAACTTTCTGCCGAGCAGGGAGCTGGACGTGGAGCTTGATCTCCTAACCAGATCATGACCTGAGCTGAAACCAAGTGTCAGATGCTCAACCAGTAGAGCCACCCAGATGCCCCTATGTGTCTGTTCTTTAGATTATCTTCTGAACTGATTTTTACATCTTGACTGGCTTCCTCGTTGATTAATAAAAATCTTTGACAGCCTGACTTTACAGACTTTTTAAAAAGGACATTGGAATCTCTGTTAGTTCAAGAGATAGAACTAGGTTCAAAGAACAACAAAAAAACTCAACACTAAATTCTTTGTAAGATCTTCTGACCAATATCACTAGACTCCATAAGAAAGTACAAGTCATGTGAGAATGCACTTTTGTCTTTCAGAGTGGCAGCAACTATGCTTACTTGGAGCAGCTGGAGAGCTTATCTGCTAAAGGGCGACCTATCCCTGTGCGTCTGGACGCGTTACCCCAGGTAGAATCACAAGTGGCAGCTGCACGGGCATGGAGAGAACGGACTGGGAGGACCTTCCTTAAGAAGAATTCTAGCCATACCTTGTTGCAGGTAAAGAGCAGTTAATAATTTAATACCCTTAGGTAGGAGTTTCATTGGTGAGGGTTGTTTTCAATTTATGTGGTCATGGTTTTATAAGTGATTCTTACTAAGTGATACCAAATGTTGACTGGAAATCTGTTTCCTTAGGCAGACTTATCTGCAGTTCATCTTGTACTGCACCCAGAAAAAGGAATCAGCCTGGATCTTATCTCTGTTACTAAGGGATTCTGTCCTTGAAATATCTTATATGTGTTACCCTTTTCATCTTGAGCAGTTGGAACGCCCTAATAGTTAAAGAAAATAGGCTTTGGGGAGCCTGGGTGGCTCAGTGGTTTGGGCCACTGCCTTCGGCTCGGGTCATGATCTCAGGGTCCTGGGATCGAGTCCCGCATCGGGCTCTCTGCTCGGCAGGGAGCCTGCTTCCCTCTCACTCTCTCTGCTTGCCTCTCTGCCTACTTGTGATCTCTCTCTGTCAAATAAATAAATAAAATCTTTAAAAAAAAAAAAAAGAAAGAAAATAGGCTTTGGAGTAAGGTACTTCATGTTGAGGACTGGCTCTCTAATTGCTAACCCTGTGTCCTTGGGCAAGTTGTTTCCTTTCCGAGCCTTCATTTCCCCAGTTTGTAAAATACAGATGATACACCTACTAAAGAGGGTGGTTGTGAGGATTGCATTAGGTGTATGTAGAAGGTACATAAGGAAGTGCCTAGGACAAGATGAGTGGTCAGTAAATGGTTCCTTTTTATTATTTCCAGTTTTAAGATTTTTTTAAAAACCAGGACTCAGTGTTTGGTTTTATTTTTGTAGGTGCTGAGTCCCCGGACTGATATTGGTATATATGGGAGTGGTAAAAACAGGAGGAAAAAAGTAAAAGAACTAATAGAAAAAGAAAAAGAAAAGGATCTGGACCTTGAGCCTCTGAGTGATCTGGAGGAAGGATTGGAGGAAACCAGAGATACAGCTATGGTGGTAAGAAATTATGTAATGCATTCTGCGTCTGCTTTGTGAATACAGAATTCTATAAAGCTATTAGCAGATTCACTGGTTTTATGTTCTTAACTATTTTTACTTTTATCTTTGGCTTTATAGTAAAATATTTCATTTTTATATATTTATAATCCAAGTTTATTAGTCTCCTCATTCCCTGTGAAACTGTCTTTTCCATATCTCTGTTCTTTATTATTGTTTTAATAGTTGTCTAATATTCCATCAGATTGTCCATAATTTATTGAACACTTTTCTGATACATCAAATACTTTGATTATTACTGTTTGCTATTATGGATAATATAAAGTGAACTTCTTTATAAAGCCTTTTCCTTTTTTCAAATTATTTTCATATACTTGGCTCTTAGGAATGTGATTATCAGGTTAGAATTTAACAGCATTTTTTGGGGCGCCTGGGTGGCTCAGTGGGTTAAGCCGCTGCCTTCGGCTTGGGTCATGATCTCGGGGTCCTGGGATCGAGTCCCGCATCAGGCTCTCTGCTCAGCAGGGAGCCTGCTTCCCTCTCTCTCTCTCTGCCTGCCTCTCTATCTGCTTGTGATCTCTCTCTGTCAAATAAATAAATTAAAAAAATAAAAATTTAAAAAAAAAAAGAATTTAACAGCATTTTTTGACATTTAATACTGTGCTTTTAAAAGGAATTATATCCATTTAATGATACCAGTGACTATTTAAAATATCTCCCTTCTCTTAGTCTCATTCACAATATAGCGAATGCTCAAGAAAATACTTGTAACTAATTAGAATGATGGGTGTTTTTGGAGAGGAGGAGGAATGTGTGAAGATGACTAGGAGCTCGAGGATATAAAGAGAAATAAAAAATGAGTTTGGGCCTATTTAACAGTAGGGAATTACATACATTAAGTCACTTGATATGATATTTCTGCCTACATATAATCCTGGGTTTTTTTTTTTTTTTTAAAGATGTATTTATTTGAGTGAGAGAATGTGTGAGCAGGGGGAGGGACAGAGGGAGAGAGTGCAGGGAAGCAGGCTCTTCCGCATAGCAGGGAGCCTAATGTGGAGTTTGATTCCTGGACCCCAAGACCACAACCTGAGCTGAAACCAAGAGCCAGATGCTAAACTGACTTAGCTACCCAGGCACCCTCAAATGATCCTGTTTTGAGGCCAGTGGAAATGATTTATTAGGGAGCCTGCCTATCAAGTCAGTCCTGTCAGATGAATAGAACTGGAAATTGTTTCAAAATTGTTTCAAAGCTATCACAGTTTAAAAAAGAAAATGCACTGACTGTTCATGATAATTAAATTTTGTTTACTTTCACTTATTTTTTTAAATGAATTACATAAAACCTTGTTATATTTGGCCATCAGACTTTGTTGTTCTACTTCTGCGTGAATTGGAGAAGCTGTTGAGAAAGAAATAAAAATTGATTTGCATAGAAGTCATCCCCAGGGAAGGAATTACAAGGGGATGAGAAGTAATATTTATTGGGTGTTAACCTTGTGCGAGGTGCCAAGTTAGGCACTTTCATGTGTTACCTTATATAATCCTCAAAACAACAAAATGGGGTTGGTTGGTAGCCTCATGTTTCAGAAAACTGAAATTCGGAAACTTGTGCCCCAGACCAACCATCTGTAAGTGCAAGCGCCAGGCTTTGTGCTTAGGTTGCTTAACTCCAAGGCAGATTATCTTTGTACTGCACCCTACAGAAGAGTTCTAGGTACTCTACTGATAGAAATTGCCAAATATGGCACTTTGCCCATTTCACAGATGAGGAATGTTTGCACCCGAATTACAGGAAATGGTTGATAAATGTTTGTTTGTTAAGGACAGTGCTTGTCATAATGAGGGCACAGTGTGGAGATGATCTCTTAGCTCTGAGGATTTGACATTTTTGCACTATTTTTCAGTGACTCTTAAGTGTTTGTTGTGTACAGGTGGCAGTTTTCAAAGAACGGGAGCAAAAAGAGATTGAAGCCATGCATTCCCTCAGAGCAGCCAACCTAGCCAAGATGACAATGGTGGACCGTATAGAAGAAGTAAAATTTTGCATTTGCCGCAAGACAGCCAGTGGGTTTATGCTACAGTGTGAGCTCTGCAAAGACTGGTTCCATAACAGCTGTGTTCCCCTTCCTAAATCAGGTTCCCAGAAAAAAGGGTCTAGCTGGCAGGCTAAAGAAGTAAAATTCCTTTGCCCTCTTTGTATGCGGTCTCGAAGGCCGAGGTTAGAGACTATTCTTTCACTCCTGGTATCTCTTCAGAAGTTGCCTGTACGTTTGCCTGAAGGAGAGGCCCTGCAGTGTTTGACAGAACGAGCTATGAGTTGGCAAGATAGAGCACGGCAGGCCCTAGCCACAGATGAACTGTCTTCTGCCCTAGCCAAACTTTCTGTGTTGAGCCAGCGAATGGTGGAGCAGGCAGCTCGAGAAAAGACTGAAAAGATCATCAGTGCAGAACTCCAAAAAGCAGCTGCTAATCCAGATTTACAGGCAAGTTTAGAGTTTTCTTTCTTTTTTTATTTCATGAGATTATGTGTATAATTTGTAAATCAAATATATCTTACCAACTGACTAGGAAAACAGTAAGTTGCCAGCAGCTATGTTATCCATAACATCTTTCTATATACATCTATAGAATTTTCTTTGGGTATATACCTAGGTCATTTTAGTGAAGCATTAACCTGGAAATACCATTGAGATGGACCTTGGCATCATAACCAAATAATTTGATCTGTACTAACTGTTGAATTCTGTTGGTCACCTTGCAGGTTCATTACATTTAGGTGTTCTTAAGTGCACATTAATTACCCTTGTTTATTTAGTATGTCCCTCTGTTCATGTTGGGATTGTTTGTTGTTTAGGGACACTTACCTAGTTTCCAGCAGTCTGCTTTTAATCGGGTGGTGAGCAGTGTATCTTCTTCCCCTCGACAAACAATGGACTATGATGATGAAGAAACAGATTCTGATGAAGATATCCGGGAGACATATGGCTATGACATAAAGGTAATTAATGCACAGGCATACCTGATCACTTGGCTTGTTAAAACTGCTGAACACTGATGTTTGAAGCCTGAAAGTAGAAGAGAAAGTTAGTCTATTTATCCTGCGTTTGTGGTGATAGCATTTTTTTCTAAGCCCCCCAGAATACAGACTGATAAAACAATTTTTTTAAAGGATGGAGTTTTTTTAAAAATCTGCGTTTATTTTCTTTACCTTGTAACTCCTTGTGGCCTGAAGGGACTAGAAAAATCATGCATTTGGATTACTGAAAGCTTTCATGGCTCATTTCAGTATTTTGTTTCCTTTGGGGTTAAGTCTGTATAGTTATGTTTTAAGAATCCCATTCTAGCTGTGATCTAGAGATCTAGAGGCTTGCTCTGATCTCTCATCTGGATGGTGCAAGATAGAATGTCCTATTCAGAGATGACTTATACTTGGGCCCATGGTTCAAATTTGCAGAGTTACTGCTGCAGCTAGAACAAATTATTTACCCTCACTGTGATTCTTTTGATAATGACACTACACTGGTTTTGGCAAGTTTGTTTTGTGTTAGATCCTACTGGCCTTTTATTATTTTGTGTCAGGCCCAGGCACTTTGTCTTTTACCTAGTAGTAATAACATCATTATCTAGGCAGAAATTCTGTCAAGTTACAGTTAATCCATTGATCTGTTTTATATTAGTCTTTGTTGAACTGTTTAGAATTTGTGTCTCTAACCATTAAAACCATCTGTCATAGATCCTTGTAAACTATCTGCTGTAAAATATTTTTCTCAAGATAAAAATGGATCTTGGGAATGTTTTAATGAGGGAATTTTTAGTTTTATGAATTAAAGACTTGCGCAAAGTTAAAACTTGAATTAGCTTGTTATGGTAAAGTTCTAAAGAAGCGGCTGAACAGGAATGCAGCCCATGCCACATATAAGTTAGTTCGCTAGTACTAGAATTGCCCATTTACTATGCTTAGAGGCCTTACCTGGGTTGCTCTCTTTCTAGCATATTAAGTATCAACCAGTACTCTAGATTTGCTAAATGAGATGGACTTTAGAAGCATTTTAGAAACCTGTGAAAACAAAACATCACAAATATTACATGATTTTAGGGCTAGGGATCAAAACTATAGTTTGATATGGTTGTACAGAGTAATCTCTTTTTTTAATGAAAATTATATAGTGGTGTTAGCTTATGAGCTCTCCTTTGGTAGGAGGGGACTTTATAATATGAATTAGGAATTTATAGTGTTAGCAATATATTTGAAGCTTAGAAAAATAGAAGAATGGTAGGTGCAAGACTTAGGGTAATTAATTCTTGACAAGTCAGGAAGCAACAAATTTTGGTGAGGATGTGGAGAAAGGGGGACCTTCTTACACTGTTGGTGGGAATTCAAGCTGGTGCAGCCACTCTGGAAAACAGTTTGGAACTTCCTCAAGAAGTTAAAAATAGAGCTGCCCTGTGACACCCAGCAATAGCACTAGTAGGTATTTACCCCAAAGGTACAAATGTAGTGACCTGAAGGGGCACCTTCACCCCTCTGTTGATAGCGGCAGTGTCCATGATAGCCAGACCGTGGAAAGAGCTGAGATGTCCATTGACAGACGAATGGATAAAGAAGATGTGATATATATATGTAATATGTATATGTATGTATGATATATATAATATTATCTATCATATAATCATATATATGATATATAATAACATATATGATATGTAACATATCATCCATCAATAATATATATATCCATCAATAAATGATATATATATATATATATATATATATATATATATCCCTCGAGATGTCCATTGACAGAATGGATAAAGAAGATGTGATATATATATGGTATATCATTGTATATATCATACATATGATATATATAATATTACATATAATATATGACATGTAATAAAATATATATCATATGCATCACTATTTATATATATATAAATCTTATATTAAATAATATATATATTCCATATAATGGGATATAATGAGATATATATATATATATATATCAGAAAGAGTGAATACTTAGCATTTATATCTATGTGGATGGAACCAGAGGGTATTATGCTGAGCAAAATAAGTCAGTCAGAGAAAGACAATTATCATATAGTTTCACTCATATAAGTGGAATATAAGAAACAGCGTAGAGGATCATAAGGGAAGGGAGGGAAAACTGAATGAGAAGTCATCAGAAAGGGAGAAAAACCATGAGAGACTCTTAACTATAGGAAACAAACTGAGGGTTGCTGGAGGGGTTAGGGTAGTTGAGTGATGGGCATTAAGGAGGGCACGTGATATGATGAGCTTTTGATGTTACAGGCAACTGATGAATTATTGAATTCTGCATCTGAAACTGATGTACTGTATATTGGCTAACAATTTAAATTTTTTAAAAAGGATAATTCAAGGTCACATTTGCCTTGATATAGGTTAAAAATATTTTTAAAAATTAATTAAAATGTTATCTGCTGATTTAGTTACAATTAATTTGGTGATTTTTTTCCCCTTTGTATGAAGTTCCCTGATTATAACCATGAATTCATCTTTAAAATAGTTTGAATTTATTATCTTGGCTTGATAGAGAACCCTTAACGTTTAGGAAGAAGAGTAGGTAATTACATAGAAAAATAAAATCCGTCATTTGATCCTAGTTATCATAGCATTTAATTTGTGCTTTACATTGTTGGATTACTTCATTTGCATGTAGTGTCTTGTAATCACAACTGAATCATCACTGAATCAGGAAAATCATTACTTAGGAAAACATATGTTTAATGAAGGAAAGTCTGTCATGGATCTTTTGTATGTGTGGCTGGCATATCCTTTCACATACTCATTTCTTTTTAGGGCATCTTGATTTCCCTTTACTGAAACTGTCCATCCATATCACAGTTTATATTTTGCAAATGCATGTATGTGCATCAGAATTGCGCATCAGAAAGGAGTAGTAGCTGTTTTCTCCTGAGAAGTTCTTTCTTGCAACCTAGTAATTGCTTAGTTTAAAAATGAGAAAGGTTGGGTTCCTGGGTGGCTCAGTTGTTAAGTGTCTATCTTCGGCTCAGGTCATAATCTCAGAGTCCTGGGATCAAGTCCTGCATTGGGCTCCCTGCTCAGCAGGGAATCTGCTTCTTCCTCTCCCACTCCCCCTGCTTGTGTTCCCTTTCTCCTTTCTATTAAATAAATAAAATCTTTTTTTAAAAAATGAGAAAGGCAAATAAAACACTTAGATTCTTTTAGGTTTTCCTCTTTACCCTTTTAATGCTTGGACTGCTTGAGCTTTGGTGGAAATAGAGTCAGTTTTATTCGAGAGTTTAGTCCAGCATAATACCAGATAAGATAGAGTGATGGATCTGTATATAAAACACATTTATATGTTTATAAAAAAAAAAAATTGGAAGGGGAGGCGAACCATAAGAGACTATGGACTCTGAAAAACAACCTGAGGGTTTTGAAGGGATGGGGGTGGGAGGTTGGGGGAACCAGGTGGTGGGTAATAGGGAGGGCACGTATTGCATGGAGCACTGGGTGTTGTGCAAAAACAATGAATACTGTTACGCTGAAAAAAAAATAAATTTATAATTTGAAAAAAAAAATGGACAACAACAACAAAAAAAAAACACATTTCTCACCAAGAGTACATTCTACCTTTCTTCTATGTTTGCCATTAACAGGACTGAACTATAATTTTCCTCCTTAGGGAGAGTAATTTGTTTAAGCTTGTTGTCTGTCAGTTCTTTTACTTTCAGCCTATCTGTTTTGTTTTTTTTTTTTTTTTTTTTATTTAAAATGTGTCTCTTGAACATAGTATATATATAGAGAGAGTAGGGTCCTTTCTGAACTGGAGTTCTACATCTGTATGCATTTGTGTAATACTGTTGAGTCTTGTTTTTTGTGTTTTATTTTTTAAGTAATACTACAGTCTCTCTTAATCGTGGGTATTTAGTTCATTTTCATTTAATGTAGTTGATGACATGGTTGTGTTTAAGTTGATCATCTTGCTGTTTATTTTTGATTAATTTCTTGTTTTTTGTTCCTTTGTTGTATTTCTTTGGGTTACCTGAAAAAAAAAATGTAATGTTTGATTTCATTTTCTTTATTGACTTCTTGCCTTATACCTCTTTTTGTTTATGTGTTTTCAGTGATTGCTTCAGTGATTTTGTCATGTCTTATATTTTCTTCTCTTTCCCTATGATCCTCTGCCTTATTTCTTAAATTCCACATTTGAGAGAGATCATATGGTAACTGTCTTTCTCTGATGGACTTATTTCGCTTAGCATAATACTCTTTAGTTCCATTCATGTCATGGATGGTTAACTGGTTAACAGTGTGTCTTTAACTTACCAAAGTCAGTATTGTACATGTTCACTTTTCAAGCTTCACGTTGGGGAAGTAATTTTTTTTTTTTAACAAATCTCTTTTTAGCTATCATTATTTTCCATCATTATTTTTTGATCACTGTGTGTTCTGTTTTGGAAGTTTAACAGAAAGTTCCCTGTATGAGTAACAATGAAATGAGTGGAGTCAAAGTCAGAAGAGACAGTTGTAGTCCCTCTAGAGAAAAAGCTATGGGAACAAAAGTAGGACAGAACTAAAGTACTCTTCCATCTCTTGCTTTTTAGGGCTTAAGTTTTTTTTTTGTTTGTTTGTTTGTTTTTTTAGTTTTATTTATTTATTTGACAGAGATCACAAGCAGGCAGAGAGGTAGGCAGAGAGAGAGAGGAGGAAGCAGAGGCTCCCTGCTGAGTAGAGAGCCCGATTCGGGCCTCGATCCCATAACCCTGGGATCATGACCTAAGCTGAAGGCAGAGGCTTTAACCCACTGAGCCACCCAGGTGCCCCAGGGCTTAAGTCTTAAATAGGGGAGAAGACTAGGAACTGCTATTCTCAGTGAGTGGCATTGTCTTCCAGAATCTTCTTACAAAACCTTTTAAGTATCTATTTAATTAAGGATCATCTCACAATAGCAGATCTTCTTGTGCACCCCACCAAGAGAATCAGGTGTCTCATTAGTCATGAGGGTTTTGGCTCCTCTCCTAACTCAGACTTCTGTATTTTGCTTTGTGATGCTGGTACTGGGGCTCTACACCAGGGGCTGATAAACATTTTCTGTGAAGTAATATATATATGTCAATGCACATTAATATGCAGTAATATATATTTATAGTGTATATGTATGTGCATGTGTAGTCTCTCTCTCTCTCTCACACACAACACACACACACACACACAAAGCTTAGTAAATATTTTAGTTTTTTTTTTTTTTTAAGACTTTACTTATTTATTTGTCAGACAGAGATCACAAGGAGGCAGAGAGAGAGGAGGAAGCAGGCTCCTCGCGAAGCAGAGAGTCCGATGTGGGGCTTGATCCCAGGACTCTGAGATCATGACCTGAGCTGAAGGCAGAGGCCTTAACCCACTGAGCCACCCAGGAGCCCCATATTTTAGGTTTTGTAAGCCACATATGGTCCCTAGTGGATATCCTTTTTTTCCCCACAACTCTTTAAAAACATAGACTATTCTTACCTTACACGCCATACAAAAAATGAGCTGCCAACTGGGTTGCAGTATGCCAACCAACTCTGCTCTCCACATTTGTTTTCTGCCTGCTGCCTGCCTTCTGCCAGTAGAGGACATTAGAAAATATTTAAAAGGCCTGAACAGTGAGAAGGGACATGATTTTTCCCATGTTTTATTTTTCTCTATTCGTGACATCATCTGAACTGCATGTTTTGGGTTCCCCCCCCCCTTTTTCTTTTTGTAGCTCTGGCAGTGGAAACTGGGTCCAATTTGGAGTTGTTTTTTCACATCCCTGTAACCAACCACATCACATTCCGTTAGAACAGAACGAACTGGCCAACACTTCCTTCTTAGAGTTCTGGCTTCCATCTCTGCAGAGCCTCTTCTCTGAGCTTGTAGGGTCTAATAACCCCACTTCTTCCCTTTGTTACCTCCAACTCTAGGGTTGACAGCTTTTTCTTGGTGTTAACTTGGTGCCATTTTTGTCTTTTCAAGCCTTTAATATTCATCTAACCAGTTCATTAAATTATCCTTGTTGAAAGGCCTGTGATTTCTGTCTTCCTGATTGCACACTACCATTGAAGCTCTACATGTGAGCTTCTGGAAACTAACTGCAGGGGAAAATCATCTGAGAACTAATTAAAGCTGTCAGAAGTATATAATTTGAATATTGTCAGGTAGGCTCTTAATTGTATTAAGAAAGAACAATCTGTAAGAGCAATTGATAAGCCTCTAGGCTTGAAAACCTTTAGAGAGGATTAAATGACTTGTGTCTTTCAGATGTCACATCTAAACCTTTCTTCCCTTCCTAAGTCCAAAACGTGTCAAGGTTCTCTAACTTGGGAGTATAGGAGTTTTTTTTAGTTGTAGACTGTAGAAGATAGATTATTTAGTAGTAATTTTCTTATAGGTTTATTATCTCTGGATTGTTTTTGAGGTTTACTGTTTCCATTTTGACCTAAAACTGTAGTCATTACTGACCCCCTCCACCATTCCCCCCCATTGTGGGCATTTTCTGTCTTATTTAATACTGTGCATTTAATTTTAAGGTCATATTTTAAAATTTTTTATTTAATTTTTTAATATAAATTCAGTTATTTAACATATAATGTATTATTGGTTTCAGAGGTAGAGTTCAGTGATTCATCAGTCTTTTTTTTTTTTTTTCCATTTTATTTTTTCAGTGTAACAGTATTCATTCTTTTTGCACAACACCCAGTGCTCCATGCAAAACGTGCCCTCCCCATTACCCACCACCTGTTCCCCCAACCTCCCACCCCTGACCCTTCAAAACCCTCAGGTTGCCCCAACCTCCCACCCCTGACCCTTCAAAATCATCAGTCTTAAATAATACCCAGTGCTCATTACATCACGTGCCCTCCTAATGTCCCATCACCCACTTACCCCATCCATTCCCCCCTCTTAGGCTACCCTATTTGTTTCTTGTGATTAAGAGTCTGTTGTGGTTTGTCTCCCTCTCTGATTTTGTTGTCTTATTTTTTCTTCTCTTTCCCTATGATCCTCTGCCTTGTTTCTTAAATTCCACATATGAGTGAGATTATATGATAACTGTCTTTCTGTGATTGACTTATTTGGCTTAGCATAATACTCTTTGGTTCTATCCATGTCATTGCAAATGGCAAGATTTCAGTTTTTGATGGCTGAGTAATATTCCATTAAGGTCATATTTTTAGTGTATTACAAGCCTGAAAGCCTGCAGTTAGGTCCTTGTCACAGGGTAAATGAAGTGGTTTTAATTCTGAATACCCCTCTTTGTATCTTCTTTTTTTTTTCCTTTCTTTGTTCTTCTTCAGGACACAGCCAGTGTGAAGTCTTCCAGTAGTCTGGAGCCCAATCTTTTTTGTGATGAAGAAATTCCCATCAAGTCTGAAGAGGTGGTCACTCACATGTGGACAGCACCTTCATTCTGTGCAGAACATGCTTATTCTTCGGCTTCTAAGAGTTGTTCTCAAGGTATTACCCTTTAAAACAAGTGTAAAGAAGATATACCTGAGGGGTACCTAGGTGGTTCAGTCAGTGAAGCGTCTGCCTTCAGCTCTGGTCGTGATCCCGGGGTCCTGGGATCGGGCCGTGCATAGGGCTCCTTGCTCAGCAGGGATCCTGCTTCTCCTTCTCCTACCTGCTCTTATTCTCTCTCGCTATCTCTGTCTCTCTCTCAAATAAATAAAATCTTTAAAAAAAAAAAAAAAATATATATATATATATATACCTGAAACCAGGGAGAGAAAACATTAATCAAGGCTATGAATTCCTCTTTTTAAATTTTTTTTTTTTTAAGGTTATTTTAGAAAGAGGTACTTCCTCTTGCAGGAGGGGCCAGAGGAAGAGGAAGAGAGAACTTTAAGCAGACCTCATGCCAAGGGCAGAGCCTGACTCTGGGTGCGATCTCAGCAACCCTGAGATCATGACCTGAACCAAAATCAAGAATTGGATGCTTAAGCAGCTGTGCCACCCAGGCGCTCCAGACTATGAATCCCTCTTAAATGTACATCCTGGCCATGAAATGCTTATAAAACATGAAAATGCAATTTTGATTAAGAAAAGCTAAGTCTCGGGGTACCTCGGTGACTTAGTGGGTTAAGCCTCTGCCTTCAGCTCAAGTCATGACCCCAGGGTCCTGGGATCCAGCCCTCATCGGGCTCTCTGCTCAGCGGGGAGCCTGCTTCCCCTTCTCTTTGCCTGCCTCTCCCCCTACTTGTGATCTCTGTCAAATAAATAAAATCTTTAAAAAAGGGCGGGGGGGGGAGAAAAGCTAAGTCTCTGTGTGCACTTTATGTTACTAGGTGGTGACCTAAAAAAAGTTACATGGAATTATTGAATCCTAGTAAGAACTTTAGAGGCGTTCTAGTGCCATCTCTATTTATATAAAATCTCTGATAGGCCTCTATTTGTTCATTACCGCTTGTTGAGGAACTTGTTGCTTTTTGAGAATATTCATTCTTGTTTTGGAAAGTTTCAGGTCTTAGAGAGTTCCTCTTTTCCTTGGTAGATAATTGCCCTCATATGTCTACTTGGCTTTTCCCCATTGAAAATATATCACACTGCTTTAGGTCACATGTCTGGGAAGTAAAGGGTGTTTCTCTTTTCATAGTAAAATTCAGGATCTTATGGAGTGGCTTATTACTGTGGGTTTATCAGGAGGATAGCAACTTATTTTTATAGGGCACCTCATGTGCTTAATTTTTGGTCCCCTCTAAAGTGGAGAGAAAATAAGAGATTCTTTTCCATTCTCCTTCCACTGTTCGTCACAGACTAAAGAATCAATAAGGAACCAATTTTTTTCTTTTAAGATTTTTATTTATTTATTTGACAGACAGAGATCAGAGGTAGGCAGAGAGGCAGGCAGAGAGAGAGGGGGAAGCAGGCTCCCTGCCAAGCAGAGAGCCTGATGGCGGGGCTCGATCCCAGAACCCTGGGACCATGACCCGAGCCAAAGGTAGAGGCTTCAACCCACTGAGCCACCCAGGCACCCCCCAGTTTTTACTCTTAACTAATTTTTTAGAGTGGGCATTAGAATTCTGGACCTTTTTGTTTTGTATTTCTTTGAAGATTTCATTTTCACTTTTATATGGATACAGTGAATTCAGATATCTAAAGTAAGTACTGGAGGAGGGACCATTCTCTTAAATACTTACTTCTGAAACATGACATTTTTTTCCATGGTTTTCATTTTTTGTTTTATCTTATTTTGTTTTGTCTTATTGGAAAGGTTCTAGCACTCCAAGGAAACAACCTCGGAAGAGCCCTTTGGTGCCCCGAAGTTTGGAACCTCCAGTATTAGAGTTGTCACCTGGAGCTAAGGCCCAGCTGGAAGAACTTATGATGGTTGGAGATCTCCTAGAAGTATCTCTGGATGAGACTCAGCACATTTGGCGGATTTTGCAGGCCACACACCCACCTTCTGAAGACAGATTCCTGCATATCATGGAGGCAAGGAGTTAAAGCTTACTTAAACAGTGGTTTTAAAATTTTTTAGAATGCCTTGGTTCTTTGGAGGTGCCACATATGCCAGGATGGGGATGGCTGAGTGGGTAGTACTGTGGCTGTCCTCCTTTCCTATTAAGCCAAATGTAATTCTGCTTTATGGTCTAATTGCGATTTTATGTAATATTTTGAGGGGGAAACCAAATGCCATTTCCACTAAAAAGAATGGAGGATACTGACAACTCTTAGTTTTTCTCCTAAGGAAGGAACAGCTTCCTTAGCTCGTACTCCCACTGTTGAAAGGCCCAAAAAAGAAGGTGGAAGAAAATTCAGTGTTTAAAAAAAAAAAAAAAAAAAATCAAGGGGTGGGCTAAGTAGGGGAGGCACAAGGGAACAAGAGGGGAGGGTTAAACAGCAGATTGAGGTGGGAAAGAAAGTCTGCATTCATATATTAATACTTAAAGAGCAGTTTGCAGTTTATACAGTGTTTTTATATCCATGATCTCATTCTATCCTCAGTGTAAATAATCCTGACTGGGTGAGAGAAAAGGATAGACCTATTTCTACATATTAAGAAATAAAGAGTCAGAGATGTGGAAACTTGCCTAGGCCACACATTTATTAAAAACAGAAAGACCTGGATTCCAACTCGGGCATTTCACTTCAAGTACTCTTTTCATTATTCTTTTCCATTACTTATTTTGATGCAGTGGAATGATACAGTGTCACCAGCAGTTGATAGAGGTACACTTGGCAGACAATAGCTTTTGGTTTGGGATTCAGATTAAAGGTAGCCTGATTTAGATACTGTTTTCCAAAATACAAAGGGTTTTCTTCACATCCATTATCTCATCTGATCCTCTTTATTTTACACATAAGCAAAGGCAGATTATTGAGAAGGTAAATTCATAATTCCAGATGTGGTAGACTTAAGACATTTATAATGCAGTGTTCTGCATTCTGCAGTTTCTTAGGTTGTTGTCAAAGATTTTTCAGTCTCAAATATGTCACAAAATAAATTCTCAAGTGGTATTTAATTATCAAGCTTATATGTTTCTGTATTTCTTTTTCTACCTCCTCTTGTTTTCTGAAAGTGTGCTAGACACACTTTCAAGATTAAAATTTTTTATTGCTGGGACACCTGGGTGGCTCAGTCAGTTAAGCATCCTGACTCTTGTTTTCAGCTCAGGTTGTGATCGCAGGGTTGTGGGATCCAGCACTGCACTGGGCTCTGTGCTCAGCAGGGAGTCTTTGTGGGGTTCTTTCCCTCTGCCCCTCCCCCCATTCTCATGCACTCCCTCTCTCTCTCCCCTCCTCAAATAAATATAGACTCTTTAAAATTTTTTTTAATTTTAATATGTATTATTTCGGCAGATAGTAGAAATTGGAACAATATTAGAAAATTAAAAAATAAGGGTTTTTTTTTTGCTTTGTCACATCAACATCTCTAGCCCTTGCCAGAGTCACTATATGTAGTGAGATCATGGATACAGGTTTTTGTCTTGCCAACAATTTTAATAACTTCTTAGCCATTACGAGTTAATAAAGAATTACGAGTTAATAAAGAACTGTCGTAGTGCTAGGTGAAGACCAAGAAAATTATTACGTTTAATACTTTTAGTTTTATATGTATGTTTTATCTCAATTAGAGGTGCTACACATATACTGATATAGGCTAACAATGATCTTTTTTCCCTATTAAGCTAAAGTCACATGTTTTCTATAGGCTTTTCTTTATTTTCTGTTTATATTGAATATTACATTTGTTTTCTTAAAATGTCTTTTAAATATCTTTATAACACTTATTGTTTTCTAATGTAACCAACATAAAATCTACCATTTTAATCCATTTTAAGTACACAGTTCACTTGTCACTAATGGCATTTACAGTGTTACACTATTGCCATTGTCCATTTCCAGAACTTTTGAATCATCCCAAACAGAACCCCCACACCCATTAAGCAATAAGTCCCATTTCTCCTTCCTTCAGCCCTTGGTAACCTCTCTTGTCCTTTCTGTCTCTATGAAGTTGTCTATTCAAGGTACCTCCTACAAGAGAATAAAACTTTTTAAAATGTCTTGCTTTAAAATTCTTTCTAATTTGATATTGTTGAAGGATGACAGCATGGAGGAGAAACCATTAAAAATAAAAGGAAAAGACTCTTCAGAGAAGAAACGGAAACGGAAGTTAGAAAAAGTAGAACAACTTTTTGGAGAAGGAAAACAGAAGTCCAAGGAGTTAAAGAAAATGGATAAACCTAAAAAGAAGAAATTAAAACTAAGTGCAGAAAAATCAAAGGAGCTGAATAAACTGGCCAAGAAATTGGCAAAGGAAGAAGAGAGAAAGAAAAAGAAGGAGAAGGCTGCTGCAGCCAAAGTTGACCTTGTGAAAGAGACTACTGAGAAGAAGAGAGAGAAAAAGGTGCTGGACATCCCCTCAAAGTACGACTGGTCTGGAGCGGAAGAGTCCGATGATGAAAATGCTGTGTGTGCCGCACAGAACTGCCAGCGGCCCTGCAAGGACAAGGTGAGCTCTAACTGTATCCACCCCCCTGGGGGAGAGGCCAAGGAGCAGCAGTCTTGAGACAGAAGCCTGATGTCATGAGAATCTGGTTTTGATTCCAGGATTTGGGCTTCCAACAGAATATGTTTTCTACAGTTTCTATAAACTGTTTTTCATTATGAGGCTCTTAGGTCAGTGTGCTTAATGGAAGAAATGTTGTGCTTTAAAAATCATGTACCTGGTGAACATAAGAAGACCAGAGTAGAGAGAAGCTATGTGATAACCCTGGGTAGCCGTGCATTTCATGTGCGGTTGGCATAGCAGGGTTCAGTGTAGTCCTTTAGTCCTTTTGCCTTCCCTGTAGGGTGACTCAGAGAACTAAATACCTTGTCAGTTAGTTAGTCACGGTGGCCTCAAAACATTCTGAGCCAGTGTTTTAAGAGCTCTGGCAAATTGTGTTAAAATTTTTGTTCTAAAGACCTAAAACTAAGGGCTTAAAGCTTCACTTTTGGTCTGTGTCTTACACACACTCAGGCCTATCTACATTCTTCTAAAATGGAATGAGATTTTTTCCAGACACCTTGCAAAAAATAAGACCTTTGAAGATATTATTTTAAAAGTTCTGACCCTAAATTTTAAGTATAGTTACTACATGATGGCTGTTCTTTAGGTAATACTGATGTTAAGAATTTCTGAGAAAGATGGATAGATTTTATGAAAAATCCCAGTTCATTCAATGACTGGAGACATCTGTTATGGTTCCCATCAAGATTAGTAATTCATAGTTTTAATTTTATTTTGCTCATTATACCACTTGATATTTAAAATTTTATTTCCTCAATTTGAATATACGAACGGAATAAATATAACTGCATCATTACTCCCTTACTTCCCTCCTCAGTCAAATACTTGTTAGACCTTGAAAAGGTCACCTTGTTCAGGCTCTTCATTTTACAAATGATGAAACCAGGACTCAGTGCAGATAAATGATGTGACCAAAGTCACAGTGCTAAGTAGTACAAAGCCAAAAGTAGGACCGAGGTTTCCTGGCTCCCAGACCAGGTTTTCTTCACTAATATCCCCACCCTACCGATAATTAAGATGTAAATACAAAAACACATTCCAAAACTAAATGACACTTAGATTTAAATTATGCTTATTAAATGTTTGTTCCACTTATTTTTGGAAAATGAATATATTTTGGTAAGAAACATATCCCCATAGTCTAACCTTCCAGGGACAATACCTATACATCCTTCAGCGTGTTTCCTTCTAGTCCTTTTTCCATATAGTTTATTTTATATCATGTCATACTGTCTGTTCACTTTTGTGTCTTTATTGATTTCATAAATATGTTTCTATTTTATAAACATTTTAAAGTATTTTAGTAGCTACATTATATGTGTGTTTGTATTTTTCTTTCATTTTAAATTTATTCTCATCTGAATTTGTTCAGTAAAGAGGCTGATGAAAGGCTGTTTCTCTTTGGGTACTGAAGTATTGGCAGCTTAGTATTGACAGAACCTTCTCCCTTTGTTTCTCTTCTAACTGATTTTGTGATAGTGTCAGACTGGCAGCAAGAAGTGGTGTTTCTTTTTCAAGTTTTCCTGTCATCCTTCCTACAATGTTTATATCCATCATGAACCTTTGCTCTCTCTTTTTTCACCTTTTCACTTAGTAATCTTTCCCCTCTCTTCTGCTCAGCATTTTATTTTTTTTAATTTATTTTTTATTTTTTAAAGATTTTATTTATTTGACACAGAGAGAGAGATCACAAGTAGGCAGAGAGGCAGGCAGAGAGAGAGGACGAAGCAGGCTCCCTGCTGAGCAGAGAGCCTGATGTGGGACTCGATCCCAGGACCCTGAGATCATGACCTGAGCCGAAGGCAGAGGCTTAAACCACTGAGCCACCCAGGCGCCCCTCTGCTCAGCATTTTAAATATCGCTCAGGTCATCTGTTATATTCCTGTAGCATATAAACACTACGGGAAGTTTTTTTTTCTTATCTGCTATAAAATTGTTAACTTAACACATGCCCTGCATATTCTCAGGGTTATGAGAATAAGAGGAGATAATCCCTATGAAAGTACTTTCTAACAAAATACAGTGTTAAAATGTGATGGTTATTTTTTTTTTCCATTTTATTTATTTTTTCATGTGATGGTTATTTTTAAATGAGCCTTAAGATTTGCTCCTAACATTAAAGGTATTCTTTTAAAACCTACAAAGTTAGGGAGACTTAGCTGAACATTCAGAGAAAATGTTTCAAACTGTTAAAACACATACAAAAGTGAGGAAGGTATATCTTAACCTGTCATCATCCTACATAAAAGAAACTTAGTAAATGTTGTATTTCTATAATGTGTTTAATTTTAAACAAATTATTTCAGATTGTAAATATTTTGCCTATCATTGCTGTTTTGCAATATTTATGGTTCTCTGGGTTTGTTCTCAGCACTAGTTTAACTAAATAAAAGGTGTATTTCTTTAACTGCTTTGTAAAAGAAACTTACAACTTTCTCAATTTGAAGGAAGTATTTCTCTAAGAAAACTGATGCATGACATATCTTCAGAACAAAATTATAAGAAAAGAATGTTTTGAGAGAAGTCTATGCTCTTTAAATGTCATGCAGCAAAAATAACTTCTAGAGTTCATTCATATTTAGGTAAAGGTACATTTACCATTTTTCTAACCAGTAATTACTATTACTTTTCCCCCAAAATGTGCAGACTGGGAAGACTTTGAAGGGCTACCTGAATATATCTAGGCTCAATTTCAGGATGTTTTAGAAAGAGAAAAGAAAAACATTATCAGAATAATACTGTAAAGGATTTTTTAAAAAAAACTCTCTTCCATCGTCAAATTAACCTCAAGGTGAAATTAATTAAAAACTAATAATAAAATAATGAGTATTTTCAAACAATTAGTTTTAAGGTTCAGAATCTTTTTCTCCCTGAGGTCTGCCCCTTTCATTCAGTCTTAACTGTTACCAAGAATAAAACAGGTTAACTTGAAGGAGCAAACTCTTTCAAGCTAACATTTAAGTAACTTTTTTTCTGTATTAGAGTAAATACTTAATTATCTTATTTAGGAAAATAGACTTTTTTCCTTTTTTTTTAACCAAATTCTTCCTGTGGGTCTTTTCCATACCTATTACCACTTCCATAAGAAGTTTGGGATGGTAAATAGAGATTAAGTTTATAAGCCTGTGTCTCTCACATTTATTATTTGTTAGTCATTTTCATTTTAAAAGATTTTCATGGTAATGTCTCAGCTATAGTGTTTGTGTTACTGGTTCATATCTTTTTAAAAGCACAGATAATCAAAGGTTGGATTACCCTGAGTGAGTGTGAAATACACACACACACACACACACCCAGAAATTATGGTGATGTGGAAATAGGCTAACCAACTGTTCTAATTTGCCTGGATTTTCTTAATTTTAGCAGTGAAATTCCTGTGTCTTGGGAAATATCAATCTTGGGCTGGCTAGGAAGCTTGGTCCCTTAATGTTGAGAGCACCAAAACAATAAACACAAGGATTCTGAACATTGTTATATTGTACTTTGAGTAAATTGTTTTAGTTTTTTGTATCTGGTTTTTGCAAGGAATCTTGGTGAAGTAGAGTTGAATGCCAAAATAACAAAAGCTCAGTAAGGGGAACTAAGCTAAGAATATCACTACATCTCCAGGCTTTCTTTTTTCCCAGTGCAGTAGTATGCTCTGCAAAGTGAACAAGATATTTTTAAGGGTAAATTCCAAACTGTATAGCAAAACATGCCAAATTAACATTATTTCTTGTATTTAACATATTTCTTTTTTAAAATTTCCCCAAATCGAGCTGGTAGCCTATTTGTACTATTCTTCTGAATCTCTTGTCCTTTGAGATTTGAACAGCTTATAGCTTTGAAGTTTTTTTAATAATTATTTTTGCAATTGGATAAGTAGATCTTTCCGAAAATAATGAAAGGGGAAGTGACTGTTAGAACTTAATATGCAGTCAACCACATTCTGTGTTCTTGTGTCTTCAGGCCACTACAAACTCTGTTGCCCCTGTGTCAGAATCATCAGTGGATTCAGTTGACATTCCAGACTTTAGTTTGCTTTATGATCCAGTGGGCCTTTTCAAACAAAAATAGCACTGGAGTTGGTTGTTAGTATGTGAATGTGATTTAAAAAAAAAAAAAAAAAAGATACTTGTAAGGGAAGGACTGGTTTTTTTCTTCCCCCTGCTCGATTATTGAACTGTTATGTAACCCGTGGGTTGGTGTAGAATCTGTGTACTGGTGAATATCAAGAAAAGTTTATACTTTTTTGGAATGGTGGGAGAGCTAGGCTTAGGAATGGATCTCTAGCCAAAATCACAAAAGAGAACATGTCTTCCTTACTTGGGAGAGGTTGGTAGATTTAATTTGAGGAAACCTGGAAGCCAGTGAGTGTCGTGAAGAATTAGATTTTAAGAAACATGGAACTGCTTTTCTTGGCAGCAGATACTGATAAATTAGGAACTTTCTTATTCTGTGGATTAGCATGACTGAGGACTTAACTGGAGTAAGAGGGTTGGAGGTAGGAATAGAATTGTCTCTTGGTTGAAATTTGGGCAGCTCAGAGAAACATCATCTTCCAGTTCTCCTTACCAGCTCCAAAGAGCCGAAGCACTTACCATCAGATTGGCATTTAATAAATCTTCATAGCTGTACTACCTGTATTTTTAGTTTGTTGCCCAGAAGTCGTTTATCTCCCCTTTCTGTCTTCACGTACTAGTTTGCTGCAATAGGAACATTTTGATCAATTTTCTTTACTACACAGACTTCAGAAGCTAAATATTACATAAACAACTACAGAACCAAAAAAGAATTTGTTTTAGGACAAGTTGTTAAATGGCTGTGAATTTACTAGCAAACAGTATCACAGAGTGCCAGGGATGATCAGATTTAGGATATATAATTACCTAGAATCTGACTGAAAATGTAGTCTTCTGGCTTGTACCCCTAAGATATTCTGAAAGCTGTAGGTTTGGGATGGGTCTCAGCCACACTTTTAACAAACACAATATGTAATTCTATGCAAGTGCTCTACACATTTTGAGAAACAGTGCTGTAGGTAGTCAAGGTGCAAAAGGCTTTTTGTGTAAGATAAGGTAATGAGGGAGCCATGAAACTGATCTTAAAAAAGCCTCCATTATCCTAGGCAGTGAACTAGCTGTTTTGCCATATGCTATTTCATTTGTTCCTCTAAACAACATCTGTAAACAAGATGTTATCTCCATTTTACAGATGAAGAAATTGAGCCTTAATGAGATTAAATTATTAACCTCAAACCATACATATCAGAACTCAAAACTTGTGACTGAATTCAGTAGTCTTCATTTGGCACAATACCATCTCTTAAGATCTGGAACTCTAGAATAGGAACAGTAGAAGCAGAAAGATTATTTTGACAAATGATTTTTCCCATGCTATGTCACAACCATAAAACCACTAACATGAATATCATCATTTTGATAATTCTTATCTAATTTTGAAAACTACTCCCTTTTCCCTGACACTCATTTACCTAGCCAAAGCCTCCTTCCTTTTCTTTCTCATAAGCTGCACTGAGGTACCTATTATACCCTTTCATGCCTCTTTGTTCTGAAAACTGGCGGAGCTCAGTGTTGTAAGTGGCTTTGTAAGTTGCCAGTGAGACAATCCACTTCATACTGAGGAGTAGCTCTTTTAATCTTAAATGTTCTCATCTGCTGTGACATCAGCTATAAAAACTACCACAATCACCCTCCAAATACAAAAGCCCCAGCTCACCTTCTTGTTATCTCTAAGCCCAAGGCTTAAAGTCACCAAACTACAGTTGCTGTCTAGCTTCCTATAATCACAATATTCTCTGGAGGGTCAAAGTTTGCTTAGTGTCCGCCACTGACCTATCAGTTATACAGACTCTAATTTGAAACCCCAGAGTAATCTATTGACCTGTGACTTTGACTGTTTTAATTGGATAATTTGTAAGATTTGACCTCTGATATTTGCTAACTTTTTATAGGGAGTTGTATTTGTAACGGAAGAAGAGAAGAATAAAAAATATTAGTTTTAAAAGTGGCCTATGTGACTGCTTTTCTAAAAAGGTATTTAATGCTCTTAGTACTTTGGCTTATCTCTTTGAAATAAAGCTAATACACAGGATTGCCTTCACATTGTTGTATTCTTCCTTTCTTGATCAATAATTGCATTGTCTTAGAGCCTAGAAATTGTTAATATTAGCTAAAACTACTTGGCTGCTCTATTAGAAGTTCCTTTTTTGTCAAGTTTTTCTCAAATATGTTTCTGCCTCAAAAGGAGCCCCGGGTAATTATGAGGTAATGGAGTACCTAAGAGGCCCAATTTTGTGGACATATTATGGTAAAATAGAATTTGGGAGTATTAACTTCCCAATTTCTGTCTTTAAAAAGTAGCCCCATAAGAAGTCATTGTCTGTCTCTGGACGTCCCAATTATTTGCTATCATTTAAGCCAAGAAAGCTCTTTGTTTTTTGTTTGTTGTTGTTTTTTTTTCCCCCTAGGCTTAATGTTTATGTAACCTAAACATTCCCCAATCTTGTCTCCTACAGGTAGACTGGGTACAATGTGATGGTGGCTGTGATGAGTGGTTTCATCAAGTTTGTGTGGGTGTATCTCCAGAAATGGCTGAAAATGAAGATTACATCTGTATAAACTGTGCAAAGAAGCAAGGGCCAGATAGCCCAGGTCAAGCACCACCTCCTTCCTACATAATGAGCTACAAACTACCAATGGAGGATCTTAAAGAGACCAGTTAGCAGTTGCTGGGTTAGTTTGGGACATGGGGAGAAATGGACCACGTTGAGACCTTAGTCATCAAGTAGAGTGGTTTATATCCACTCAGAATGTTGCTTTCAAAGACGAATGGCCTTCAGAGGAAGTCCTCTTAGCTGACTTCCTCTTTGCATGGACTGTGTGATCTACATTCTCTTCAACACATCTATGCAGAGGGTGTCTTTGGTACAGCATCCAATATTTCAATTTGTCTCCTCTGAGTATGGTTTGTTACTGTACAGCCAGACATGTGATTGAGCTCTAGAATGCTGGTTGGCATTAATACACTGGGATGCTAGCAGGGCGTGTAGGATGTGGCTCATGGCCAGTTGGTATTAGTTAGTGGAATACAACCTAGCGGCAGCACCATCTGGAGGTGCCGATGACTTGGCTCTCCTTAGGACAGTTGGAGAGGAATGAGAGTACCACTCTCCTTCTGCTGTTACCTGGCATATAATGCCCTACAGATACAACGATGGGAGCAACAGGGCTAGAGTTACTCCTGTTAATCATGGGATAGTAGCCAGAGTCTAGATCCCAGCTCTTGTGTGTGTTTGTACCAAGAAGAAAACCCTAAGTGAGAGGCAGACCTTACCTTCCCAAGGAGAGGAGTATGTCCTCTAGTTCAGAAATATGACTAGATTGGATTCTGGGAAGAAGAGCTTTTCTCATTTCAAGTCAAGGAGCCCTTTTTTGGCTTTGAGAAGTCTTGCTATCTTGGGTCTGCATTTTAGAGACAAGCAGGTACATGGATCCAGGCTCCTGCTAAAGAAGAGAAGACAAGTCAGAATGTTTTACTGAGACACAGTGATGCATGCTTTTCGGGGAAACCTTCATTCACAAGTATACCAGATACCACCAGGCTTCAGGCATGGCCATGAGCAAGACCAGCAAATAACAGCTTTTTGCCTTGCAGCCCTGACCCCAATGTTTGCTGTTTCCAACACTGGCAATTTCTGATTGTGGCCCACAGCAGATGCTGTTGAATAACACCATGGCTTCATCAGAGAATGTGGGGTTGTAGCACCTCTGGGTGATAAAGTTGTTTTAGTAAATCCATTTTTAAAAAAAGAAAAAAGGACTTGTTTTTACTTTTTTCTAAATGTCTCTGACTACTGACTGTTCTATAAATAGATTATTTTTCCTTTTTTAATACACATATATGAATATATAAATATATATATTTACTGTTACCAGCAGCATATGACAGAGTTTCAGCATCAAAAATCCATTTGGGGGCTTGCTTTCTCTTTTTTGCTTTTCAATAAAGAAATCCCATTCCTTCCTTGTAGTACAAGGAGTTAGCACTTCCTTATCCGCCCTAGCCTGACCAGATTTTCCATGTTGTTTTGCTCAGATAATTACATTTCCTTTGTGTGTTAGAACTTGTCCCTATCTGTTGGGAAACTTGGTCCTACTATCTCTGTGATGGCTGTTTTGTTTTGTTTTTATATGTGAATGTTTGAAACTATGGTGCTGTGTCCTCTTTCCTCCTGTTGTGTTCTCTATTCTTGTTCAGGTGTTAGGTAAGCTGTATGGAAATGTTTATTAGAAGGGGACTCATCTTTTTTTAAAGGACAAAAAAAAAAAAACCCTAAAAGAAGTGTTTGGTCTTCACTATCCTGTGTCCCTTTATTTTGGTTAAAAATCTGTGGTTTGACTTAATTCATTGATTTTCTTTTTAAAAGGGAGGAACAAGGTGGGCGTAGAGAACAGCTTTTCCCTTTTGGCCCTAATCTCTTTTAAAGAAATGTCTTCTAGTTAACTAGAAGTGAAATGTACTGTCCAGTTACAGTTTGAGTGGGTATGAGATTTAACTCAAAAGGCATCTTACTACAAAAAAGCAAAAGCTTTCCTGTAAAACCCAGTTTCTGTAAATGCATTTCTCTATGGTTCATACTGCCCAGTTTTTAGTCATTCTTCCCTTAATCTTATATAACATTTTTAGTATTTTGACCTGTTAAGTGTCACTGTGCATGATCTCATCTTAAGTGTGTATATGATTTAAGATTTCAGTGGATATTGCAAAGTAACTAGTAACCAATTTCATTAAGTTTTCATTTTGCCCATCTGTATGAAGATATTACTTAGTTAAAAATTTCATCTGGTTATAAAAGAAAGCACAATATTGTTTGCCTTTTCATCCTCTCTGTAAAGATCTTCAAATACTTGTGAGTAAAAAAATTGAAGTTTTAAATGATGGTTGCGTGGGTAGACTGCAGTTAAAAATATTTAATTTTTCTTCCTAGTCACCTGTTAGCTTTACTCAGCCATCAGTGGAGGGGCATGAAGATGTTGAGAAAGATGGCTAAGGTGCTCTTGCTTCTGGAGTATGGTGGATGGATATAGGGGCTGTTGAGGGAATAAGTTATGTCCTTAATATGGTATTCACCTGCTGGAGATGTGAGAGAGAGATGCCAGGCAGTCTTCACCCATGAGTAGCTCCCTGTTTACCTTCTGGTATTTTGAAACTTAAATATATCATTTAGTTGATACTATGAGTGTTTCTGTATTTATTTGAAAGTCACAGAAGATTTGGTCTGACTCTTGACCATAGATTTAGACCAAGGCTGAGAAGAACAGATAAGAGAATTAATTTTAAAAAATTAAAAAAGGGAGAGGGAGGGAGGGAGGAAGAAAAATGAACATACACAAGTCTGTAATTTTGGAATTAATGAACTAAGATTCATCTATTTAAAGGCATGCTGATGTCCTGATTATAATAAACATTGTTTTCAGTTAGAGGAAATTACAACTTACTCCATTCTTCAGCGTTGTAACATTTTATATTAAAACTTGATTTAAAATGTTCCCTTACCCTTCTCTCCAAATTTTCAAATTTTCACCATTGGTATTTTAACTTCTGTGTTAATTCTATCACAGGTATTTCTTACTACCTTCATTATAACTATGTTGGGGAAGGTTATAGAAAGAAAAATGAAAAAAATGCTATGTAAGTCTTTAACGTTCTCAAAAGGGGTAAGTCATTGGAGCTATGCAAATCCCCAAGTTTACAACTATAACATTAGTAGTTTGCTTTCTTGTTGGCAGAAGAGGGGACATTTTCTTCCCACAGATGTTTATTTTACTTACTGATAGTTACTGCAACAAAGCCATGTTGAGATTTAGATGCTAAGGCTCCCTTCCTGAGTTGCTGCAAACCACCTTTGCACTGCATGGTTCAAATTTGTGCCTCAATAAAATTACAAATTACTGTATGTCATACTTTGAATAATTGAGAAGATGAGCATTAAATCTGTGATTGCCTACCATGTACTTATTTAATAATCAAAATCTTAGCAAAGGCTAGCAGACCTGTAAGATTAGAATAATTTTACTTGTGTTTCACTTCTGTTCTTCTCTGCTTTTGTCTTTGGTGTCTAAAAAAATGTCAGTTTATTTGCTTTTCTTAATTTTAAGATTCTGGATACAGTTTCAGTGCACATAAAAGAAACTCCCTGCTTGTCGATATTTTAATTCTGTAGTACATTTGTGAGACTATCAGCCAGTACTTAAAATGGGAAGATGAAAGGAGAAATTGAGAAACCCCTTCTTTAAAACGATGGGACTATCTACTTTTTAAAGGAGAAAGTGACAATTTGGAGTGGGATTTAAAAATTGTGAATTATGAAAGAATTAAGCTGTTAAAGTCCCACATAAACCAGGTTCAATAAAGGTTTACATATGGAACTAGCTTTGTATGCGTGTAGAAAGTTGCTTTTGCAGTAGGTCTGTTAAACTAAATTTTAAAAAGCAGGCAACTGATTTGTCTTTTACCTTTTGAAACCCGCCCTACCTTTTTAAATTAAGTCATATCGTTACTTATTTGGATATGGATGTGCCAAGTGATACTCACAACATGAGAAGGAAAGAATGGGATGTGAATATATTTTGGAATTGCAGTCTTCTCTTGGCCTGGATCATATCCAGTCACCACTATGCAATGAATAATGTGCACTGGGAAAGGAGATGCCGGGTTCAGATGGAGCCTGCTTACTCTTTCTTTTGCAACACTCCAAGATGTCTGAACAGGAATGTCTTTTGTAAACCTCAAGACCCTCTATTGATTATTCTCTTACATATTTATTTACCTGTTAGTGAGACACTTAAATATAATACGGACTCTAATTTACCAGGGTTTTTGGTGGTGCCTTATGAAAAGTATAACTTGATTTCTTGTTTTTGAGCATGTTTTCCATTTCTTTTGTTTTCTGAAAGAATATTAGATATGGTTATTTGCATTACATCTGAAAAAATAAAAAGTTTTGTGTGTGTGCTCAGGTTCCCCCCTACTCTGTCATTTACATTGGTGGCAACTCTAAATGGTAACCAAGTAAAGGTCAATTTTGGTCATGAGTATTGATCCTGGGGAAAACTGGCAAGTATACGAGAGCCACTTTCAACCTGTGCCAAAGCAGTTTCTAATATTGCAATTGCTCTCTATAAAATAAAATAACTGGCCTCAAATAATTTGATCAGTGGTGTGTTTACCCTATTCCTGAGAATAATGTTTTCAAAAAGTGTGAATTGGAAGAAGTGATTCCAGAAGATTTCAGCTCTCCTCTGTTTCCAGCAAGAATCCAGCGATGACCAACGGACATTTCCCTGCCTGTGATTCTTGAGCAGTTTGTTCCTTGCAGCGAACCAGTAATAGAGGGAAAATGAGGAAGTACTATATTTTGATATCCTAATGCTCTAAACTAGTTCAAACTGCAGCTGACTTCGGAGATTACATTTTTTACTCATTGCCGACGTTACCAGGTCATACAGGCATTGCTGAAAATGTTTCTGCTTTCAGTGAAATTGGCCTCAAATATGAAGTATGTGACTGTGTATATGTATGTATTGGTTAGGGAAATTGGAGGGGAAAAAATCTGGTTATCTCTTAAATTGGAAAATATTTTTCTTACCAACAAAAGAAGACCCCTGAAATTGTATACAGTGACAAATTTTGTTTAAGAATTATGTGGGGGGTGCCTGGGTGGCTCAGTGGGGTAAGTAAGCCTCTGCCTTCGGCTCAGGTCATGATCTCACGGTCCTGGGATGGAGCCCCGCATCGGGCTCTGCTCAGCAGGGAGCCTGCTTCCTCCTCTCTCTCTGCCCTGCCTCTCTGCCTACTTGTGATCTCTGTCAAATAAATAAATAAAATCTTTAAAAAAAAAAAAATTATGTGCGGGGCGCCTGGGTGGCTCAGTGGTTTAAGCCGCTGCCTTCGGCTCAGGTCATGATCTCGGGGTCCTGGGATCGAGTCCCGCATCGGGCTCTCTGCTTGGCAGGGAGCCTGCTTCCTTCTCACTCTCTCTGCCTACCTCTCTGCCTACTTGTGATCTCTGTAAAATAAATAAAATCTTAAAAAAAAAAAATTATGTGGGATCCTCCCAGTGTAGCAAATGTAGCAAATATTTCATGGGATCTTAGCATTGTGGTTGATAGGAATAAATTGAAGAGCCAGAATCTTGGCCATTAGCCATTAATTGGGAAGTCAATACTTGATACAAGGAGAGAAAAGAGAAGAAAACACAGAAAAAACTATATTATATGAAAAATTTAGAATGATTTTGGAATTTCTTCTTTTTACCTACTTGTTCTTTGAAATATGTTTCTGCACTACTTTTAGTAGGAAGAAAGATTTAATTCACATTTCCATATAGTAAAGTTCCATGAAATTTCTTTACCAAAGATTTTTCCTAACCTTGTCTTTGGTGCTAGATTGAATATCTTATTAATGGGAAAGAAGGCATCACAGGAAGTCTAGAAAATGGTTTAATGGATCCAGCTGGTAAACCTTGTATTAAGGAACCCTGGTGGGTTCCCCAGAATATGAAGTCAGAATTGTTTGTAGTTTACAAGAATAAATGAACAAAAACTTCAAAAAGATGAGGACTTTAGGATTACATAAAATAAAGAACAAAGATTTAGAAGTCAAATAAATAATGGGTTTTAGCTCTGTATATGACCTTATATTAGCTTTTTAAAAAAGCTTTTATTTGAGAGAGATTGAGAAAGCATCAGAGGGGGGAGGGTCAGAGGGAGAAGCAGACTCCCTGCTGAGCAGGGAGCCTGATGCAGGACCCAATTCTGGGACTTCAGGGTCATTACCTGAGCCAAAGGCAGTGGGCCAACCAACTGAGCCACGGAGGCGCCCTTACAGTTTTTTTGAGACTGAGTTTCCTACCATGTGTGGGCTGGTTTGTGTGGATAGAAAGACATTTAAGTTACAGCCCCTCCCCTTAAGAGAGGGTGAGACAGATGATTTTTAAGGGTGTTTCCTACTAAAACTTTTATAGAATTTCAAGAGGCAGATGGACTTTGGACAAATCCCTATTTAATGATAGATCTATTCAGTACTTCTGATGAGGGAATATACAGACTACAGTGAGTATTCTTCTTTTAGAAAATGTAAATATTACATACTTAGTCACTTAAATACTAGAGCTTACCCACAGTCTTCACTTCGGTCTGAATTTTGCAGAGCTTATCAGGCACTTTAATGTAAGCACCAAGACTGGCACCTCGCTGTTCTATCCAGTGCCCAACTCTGCAGAGGGAAGGTGAGAGTATCAGATACATTTTGACGGGCCTAAGTGTGCCACTCCTCCTCCTGAATTGGTATTTGGTCTTAGTAGTATTTTTCCACCACTCAAAGCAAAGGCCTCTTCCCTCTCCCTACTAGGCTGCACTGTGCTGAAACCAGTAGGTCACTCACTGTCTTTAGTCTTGGTACACTACTTTAGTCTTCTTTCTGGCCTAACCTTGCCATCCTCTTAAGTTGGTCGGCTAAGCTTTGTTGAGACACAAGATGGTTATCACTAATACTCTATGGAACCCGGAACAACCGTTCAAGCACACCTCGTCTTGATCAGGGCTCAGTGCTTCTATTTATTTTGTCATAGAGACATCAGGGTTCCAGTTGGAACATTAAGGCTGGTTTAATACACTTGGCTTCTCATCCTTGTAATTCATTACTGCCATCTAAAATTGGTGTCCGGAGTGGGTGGGTGCTGGGGTGGTTCAGTTGATTAAGTGTCTGACTCTCGACCTCAGCTCAAGTATTGATCTCAGGGTTTTAAGTTCAAGCCCCATGTTGGTTGTGGAGCCTACTTAAAAGAAAACAAAGGAAGAAAGGAAGAAGGAAAGAATAAATGATAGAAGCCTATCCAGGCATCAGTCCTCTCTCCTTGTATTCCATTGCTGTTACCTACTATTCCCAATTCATGTTCCCATTGCTGCCCTTTCTTCCAGTTTCTTGCATAATAGAGGGGCACCCGGCTGGCTCAGTTGGTAGAGTATGTGGCTCTCGGGGTTGTGAGTTCAAGCCCTATGTTGGGTGCAGAGATTATATCAATGGAGATTTTATATATATAATAGAGACTCCAGTTTCCCTATTCTTTCGTGAACTTCCCTACTTTTTCATTAAGTGGAACCTGGCTCTCAGCCACATTACCTTAGGGCTATTTCAAGTTGAGGGCGCTCATTTTCTCACTTTACTACTACAGGGTGTGAACTGGTAGATTATAAGGGCTATTGTGCTTATGTTACTGATTTCCACTGCCACACATTGAGGCCTCTGATATTCAGCTGTACCACCATCTATCCTCATTACTGTCACCACTGATTATTCTTTTACATTCATGGAGGATTTCGATGGTTCAAGTGCCTCTCTGCCTCCATCCCTACCATTATTCTGGGCAGTATCATTGATCATGGATGACTTCACCATTTCTGGACCACCACCTCCAATAATCATTTTCACTCCATTTAGCAAACGAATTCCAAGGCCATAGCTTGGACTCTCAAAATTTATTTTTGGGGGCGCCTGGGTAGCCCAGTCAGTTAAGCATCTGACTCTTCATTTCGCTTCAGGTCATGATCTCAGGTTTCTGAGATCGAGTCCTGCATTGGGTTCCATGCTGGCTGTGGAGCCTGCTTAAGATTCTCTCCCATTCCCCCTCCTTCACCTCCACCCCCTTCCCCCTCTCTCTCTCCCTCTAAAAATAAATAAAACAATTTTAAAAACCTTACTTCTGAAATGTTAATGTCTAGGATCTTAGTCACATTAGTCTGATTTTTAGCATCTTGTCCTTTGATCTCTCCCTCTCAGTATATTTATTCTATGACCTTGAGAAACCCCCAGTCTTCTTCTCTTTCCAATCTTCAGTTCACTCTGATGAGGGAATATTCAGACTATTTTGAATATCCCACCCTCTATCTTCTCCATTTAGCCTAGGCTGCGTGGCCTATCTTCTCATGGTGTTTCCCCATCACTCTGGCCCTGCAGAACCAACTTCTGGATTGTTTCAGCCATCTGACTTTGCTCTCATGGGCTGCTGAATACTACTGAGTACACACCACTGATTGGTAGCACCACAAATGGACTCACGTAGGTGGGTTCTCAAAGCCCCAGGGGTCCAGCAACCCTTCCATTTTTAAAGACTACTTCCGACTTTCACTGTGGGCAAATCTCCACCCACCACCTCCTCCCTCAGCAGAGGCCTACCCTCCTAACACCGACTTGAACAAATTGAAGCTAAGGAGAGCTCTGAGTCTCCCTAGTCACCTATATCAACATCTTAAAGTAGTTTCATCAGAGGCTCTTCTCTGTATACCCTTTTTGGATGCCCTAGTTCACTTCCAGTTACCTCTTACCACTTTTATTTGGATTTTTCCCAAATCAGTATCACCTGCCCATGCCCGCCTTCTTTTGCTCCTTAACTGTCTGGTAAGCGTTTCTATTTGTATTATTTTAATCACTTTAAGCTCATTGTGTCAAAAACCAAACTTTTCTTCCCTCCCCCGAATCAGTTCCTCTTTCTTTATTCCCTCCAAAAGAATAGCTCCGTGCCCAAGCCAAAATTCTGTAAACCATCCTATATTCTTTCTGACCCCTCCCTTCCTGTATGCAATTATCTCCTCTGTTCCCATTGTGATGCATTTACTCAAGCCCTCCTCCGTTTTCACCTGGATTTCTGCACTAGTCTTTAGTCTGGTCAAGCTAGTTTAATCTTGCAAATTACTAGAATGAATTATCTAACGAGCCAGTCCGTTCAACACATTGTCCTATGAAAAAACAAACAAAAAACTGAAAAAGAACCTACATTGTCCTATGGAATCTGCCCATTTGCCTTTCTAAGCTCATCTCTTTCCACACACACCCTAAGTCACTGCTTCAGACACAGATGTTGGTTTCCTAAGCCTTTTCTGGAATGTTCTTCTAGCTCTCTCATTCTCAAGATGTCAGTTTAAATGCTACCTCTTCAGAGGCCCCTTGTTCTCTCACAACGGCTTGTTCTACTCCCTTTGGGACTTGGCAATATGTGTTATATTTGCTTATGAATTCTGTGAGGCCAGAAGCTTTGTTTCCTTCATCTCTTTGTACCCAGCAACTAGAAGACCCCCCGCATATGGCAAGCATTCAATAAATGACTTGAGTGAATGTTGTTTCGTGCCTTTGTTCCTCCATATATATTGTTATCTCTCAGTATATCGTACTCTATGTTTGGGCTGCCATGCCCTCATCCACATTGCCTCCCATTAAAGAACAAAAATTCAACTGAGTAAATGTGAAGATCTGATTGGCTTATTAAATGATTCATGAGGACAGCATCCTATCTAGCCAAGGTGGAGGGAAGCTCTGAGGACCTGTACAAAATGGAAATTTTTTATAGGAAGGAGGGTGGGCCAATGATGTTATTAGCAAAAGAAAAGAAAGGAGTGTTTCGGACTAGGTCAGTTTCCCTTAGGGGGAAGATCAGGAGGTCTCAAGCTGACTACCATATCTTCTATTGGTGAGCAGGGGATAGAGAGGGTCCATGTGACAGATTACTTCACGGATGCTCACCAGAAAACTCCCGACTGACTGATTATGACTACTCTCTGGGGGAGGCTGAAACTGCATTAGGTTAGGTGTTAAGTCCCAGTTTGGTGATTTGGCCTGACACAAGTGACTCCATGTTGGGTCTATGATTGTCTTTTGAAAAGTCCTCATTCTTTGAAATCCAGCTCATCCCCAAAATTCTTTTGAGAAGTCTTTCAGATTAATCCTTTCCTCCTAATCTGATTTAGGTGTCCTTTCATGGAGCAGATAGCATTTTAGATTATACAGTGGTTCACAAAGTGTGGTCTCTGGACCAGCAGTATCAGCAACACTTGGAATGTGTTTAGAAATGCACATTCTTGGACCCTACCCCAGACATTTTGAATCAAAACCCTGGGGGCAGGGCCCCAAACCTGCATCTTAACAAGTCCTCCAGGTTGTCGTGATGTTTGCCAAAATTTGAGAACCACTAAACTGCATCATAGTCACTATATTTATATCTCCAGCTTCTAGCACAATGCTTAGAACAAGTTTATTGTAAAGATCTTCCTTATAGGGGCGCCTGGGTGGCTCAATCGTGAAGCGGCCACTTTTGGTTCAGGTCATGATCCCAGGATCCTGGATTCAAGCCCCACATCGGGCTCCCTGCTTCTCCCTCTCCCACTCCCCCTGCTTGTGTTCCCTCTCTTGCTGTCTCTCTCTTTCTGTCAAATAAATTAATAAAATCTTTTAAAAAAATAAAGGGAATCTTTAAAAGATCTTCCTTATAAAGAACTAAAATCCATCTTCCTATAGCCTCATATTTTAATCCTGATTCCATTAAGGATATGAAAAACTAGTTTGACTGCCTCTGTTTTGGCAGCATTTCAATATTTGACAATGACCGTTATTTTTACCTCCCCACCCCTCATTGTCAATCTTCTGGCTTAATATTAATTCTTTCTCATGTGCTATGACTTTGAGTCTCTTCAAACTCAAACTCATTGGATTTATCTGAACGAAGTCCGACTTTGTATCCATCATATATTCAGAGCATCCTTTTAGCTTTCAAGCTACAATTCTAAAGGTGAAGCTAGATGTGTACTGTCACCTCAACACGGCGGACTTCGTGATGGATACGACTAACATTCCATTTGCACAGTGGGACACGTACACTGGAAACCAGAGGTGGTCCGAAGCTCTGTCTGTTCCCTATCTCAAAGAATCTGGCCTTGGTAACAGGAAAGTAATTCTCTAAAGTGGTCTCCTAGAACTGAGTTGGTGGTTCTCAGCCCTGGTAGCACACTGGAATCATCTGGAGAGCTTTAGAAAACCATCCCTGCCTCTCCCACCCCAAACCAGTTGAATCAGAATGTCTTGGAGTAGAACCCAGGCGCCAGTATTTTTTTGACCAGCTTTTTTGAGATAGAATACCATGAAATTCACTTGTTTTATTTTATAAGTCAAAGATTCTTAATGAATGCAACCATCACCACAGTCTAACTTTAGAATGTTTCCATCACCCCAAAAAGAAACTTCACGCCTCTTCAAAGTCATCCTGTTTCCACTCCCAACTCCCGGTAGCCGCCAGTCTACTTATGTCTCCATAGCTTTGCCTTTTCTAAACTCAAGCATTAGGATTTAAACAAAACAAAACAAAGCAAAAAGTTTCCAGGTGATTTTAATAATGCAGCCAAAGGTTAAGAACCACATTTCTAAATGCATTGTAGGGAGTCTTAAAGATTTTTAAGGGCTGTGTATAGTAAGAATATTTCACATATTTTCATGTGTGTGTCTCCCACCTACGCCAGTGTATTCGCCCATCACTAGTATGACAAGATCATTAATTTGAATGGAACTTAATAGACCATTCTATTGTTTTCCTTTTTTTGCTTCTTAGAATCATAATTAAAATTGCTGGGATACCTGGGTGGCTCAGTTGTTTAAACATCTGCCTTTGGCTCAGGTCATGATCCCAGAGTCCTGGGATTGAGCTCCCATCAGGCTGCTTGCTCAGCGGGAGTCTGCTTCTCCCTCTGCCTCTGCCTGCCACTCCCCCTGCCTGTGCGCACTCTCTCCCTCTCTCTCTGGCAATTAAATAAATAATCTTAAAAAAAAATAAAATTGATTTCTATGCTTTCCCCAAGCTATTTTAAAACATGTCTAGTCTGCTTTTCTCCCTTTTGCTTGTAAATTACCAGTGACAGAGGTGATCTCAGGAGCATTCTCCCTGAGATAATGTAGTCTCCAGAAATGACTACAACATATTGTTATTGATCCCATCCATGAACTTGTTTTCCTTTCAGTGTCTTTCACATTGGTGTTTTTTCATGTTTTTTCACTAAATGTTTTCTGTTTAACTTCTCTGCCGAATATAGATTTTTGCACTAGTACTTTCAAAAATGTTTTGAAGAAAATGTATTTCCGTTTTTTATTTTTTATTTTTTTCTGTTTGTTGTTGTTTTCCTAATAGCACAGAGGTGCCTGGGTGGCTCAGTTAAGTGTCTGACTCTTGATTAGGGCTCAGGCCATGCATGATCTCAGGGTCATGAGATCAAGCCCTGCATTGGGCTCTGCCCTCGGCATGGAGTCTGCTTCTCCCTTTCTCTATGCTCCTCCCCACTCCTCTCTCTCCAATAAACAAATAAAATCTTTACAAAAATTTTATTTTGTTATTGTTATTATTATTATTATTTTTAGTATATGTGCTGCCGAAGCGAGCACTATTTTGTTATTATTTTTAAAGATTTTATTTATTTATTTGACACACAGGGAGAGCGAGAGAGGGAACACAAGCAGGGGGAGTGGGAGAGAGAGAAGCAAGCTTCCCACTGAGCAGGGAGCTAGATGGAGGGCTGGATCCTGGGACTCTGAAATCATGACCTGAGCTGAAGGCAGACACTTAATAACTGAGCGACCCAGGCACCCCAAATCTTTATAAAAAATTTAAAAACATTAAAAATGGTCCATGCACATTTGTTTAAGAAAAATATTAAGAATAAATGAAAAATGACCCTCCACCAAAAAATGACTACTGTTAAGATTTAACCAAATTTACTTTCTGGCAGTTATCTGTGCATATTTGTATAGGGATATACACAAATACGTACAGTTTTACATAAATGAGGTCACACTCTGCTGCTTTGTAACTGCTTCTTTTACTTAATAATAAGAGCATTCGTATAAGACAAAAATACAGATTTGTATTTTTTCTTCTTTTTTTTTTAAGATTTTTTATTTATTTATTTGACAGAGAGAGAGAGAGATCACAAGTAGGCAGAGAGAGAGGAGGAAGCAGGCTCCCTGCCGAGCAGAGAGCCCGATGCAGGGCTCGATCCCAGGACCCTGAGATCACGACCTGAGCCGAAGGCAGAGGCTTAACTCACTGAGCCACCCAGGCACCCCCAGATTTGTATTCTTTTTAATGGCTGTATAGTTTTGCATCCTATGGAATCTTAATGATTTTTAAGAGTTATGTATATTGAGGACACTATTTCTTTGTCTTGTGTTGCAAATTTTTGATGACTTTGTTATTAGTCTTTTATTCTTATTATTTTTTACTTTATGAAAGTTATTATTTTATGATGTAAACTTCTTTAGTTTTATAATTCTTGGTTTTCCTGACATGCTTAGAATGACTTCTACAAGATAATAAAAATACCTCTGTGATTTTGCTTACTACATTTCTAGTTTTATTGTCTATGCTAAAATTTTGTTCCATCCTGAATTAATTGGTGTGAGGAATGACAAATTTCTTTAGATTATTCCTCTGTCAACTATATTTCTTAAGTTTCTTACTGCATACTCATTCACTCTTCAAAGTATTTGAGCATTGGCTTTGCATTTCTTTTCTTTCTTTTAAAGAGTTTATTTATTTATTTATTTGTCAGAGAGAGAGAGAGAGAGCACAAGCTGGCAGAAGGAGAAGCAGGCTCCCTGCTGAGCAAGGAGCCTGATGTGGGACTCGACGCCAGGACCCCGGGATCATGACCCGAGCTGAAGGCAGATGCTTAACTGACTGAGTGACGCAGGCACCCCACAGATGTTAGTCTTGTGTAATCATGTATACCTAATCACATATGTCCCGTCACATTTGCTGTGATATGTTGGTTAGAACTAAGAGGTCCAGCTCTTGTTCAAGGGGAGAGGCAGTGATTGTGTGGGGGGCACCTTACATCTGTCTGTCACACACACACACACACACACACACGCACACACACACACAGTGAGGGTGAGTAATTTGCTGCATCAGCTTAAGACTGGCGTGCCTGAGAAAAGAAACTGACTTCCTTAGGCTTAGCAACATTCAGTTTCCATACTTTTCTATTCAAGTTAGATTGAAAAAGAAAAGTATAATGGCTTTGTTTTTCTAATGTTCATGAGAAAGAAAAACGGTAGTTTTTTCACTTGGGCTTAACTTCTATAAGACTGCTGCAATTTGAAGTAATTATAATTGCCCTTTGGCCAATCTCCTCCCGCATTCAGTGGAACAAATCTTTTCTGCTTCTTAGAGCAGTAAAAATCTCCAGATCACATCACATCTATTCCTATGTGTTCTGAGTTCCTTGACACTCCTGGTTCTTTTCTGAACACATTCCAGATTGTTCCTATCCTTTTTAATGTCTACGCATTCTTTTTTTTTTTAAGATTTTATTTATTTATTTGACAGAGAGAGAGAGATCACTAGTGGCCAGAGAGGCAAGCAGAGAGAGAGGAAGAAGCAGGCTCCCTGCTGAGCAAGGAGCCTGATGCGGGGGGGGGGGGGGGGGGGGGGGGGGGCGGGGGGGGGGGGCTGGGATCACGACCTGAGCCAAAGGTAGAGGCTTAACCCACTGAGCCGCCACCCAGGTGCCCCACAAAGTATTCTTTTAATCTTTAAGCTGTAATTCTGGAGGAAGGAATCAAATCTCCTTGGATTTCTTCATTAGTAAGATTCACAGGATGCATAGCTGAGAGTCTTTGCAAATTTGCCTCCTCTCCATGCATTTTCTTGTCTTCTGTAGCTTCGTGCTTTTGGAGGCTGTGAGCAATAATTGCTGTGCTTTCCATCCCTAATTTTCATTCACAAATATGGAAATGTGTGGATTCCCTCATCATTGCAGTTACACTCCTATCTTTCCTAAATACCCTGAGAGTTTCTATTTTGTTCCTAGGGATGGTTTAGTTGGGAGTTTCTTGTAAACTGGCTTCTTTTTTTAAAAATTTTATTTATTTATTTGAGAGAGAAAGAGAATGAGAGAGAAAGAGAGCATGAGAGGAAAGAGGTCAGAGGGAGAAGCAGACTCCCCGCCAAGCGGGGAGCCCAATATGGGACTCGATCCCGGGACTCCAGGATTATGACCTGAGCTGAAGGCAGTCACTTAACCAACTGAGCCAGCCAGGTGCCCCTGTAAACCGGCTTCTTGAAGTGTGGTAATAAAAGATAGGAGACAAGGGACTAGAAGAAGAATTCAGACTTTTAAAAGTTCTCATCTCAAGTTTGTAAATTAATAGTAAATTCTTTCGAAGGTAGTAAGATTTCCATCTGTGCTACTGATGGGTAATTCCTTTATAGGAATTATGGAATATATGGAATATATTAGGAATATATTAGGAAATATGGAATATATGGAGAGCTTTTTATACCTCAGCAAGGGCATGAGTCAGTGCTGGCTTTCTGTGTTGTTTTGCAGTTCTTTTCTGGGATATATTTAATATTCTGCTTTAAGTTCTATGCATACATACACATATATACATATATCCTAAATCATGTCTGAGAATGACATAGCCCTAACATTTCCAGGCATCAGAATGTCAGCTTTTCCATACTTCTAGTGCTAATACAATAGCATCTAAGTCATTTCTAAACATGTTCTAAACAGTTCTAAAACATGGCCAATGCTTGCTGAAAAATGTGTTGGGGAAATATTATGTATAAACAGCCTAGTTCCACCTTGTTTTTTCTTTTCTTTTCTTTTTTTTTTTTCAAAGATTTTATTTATTTATTTGACAGAGAGAGTGATCACAAGTAGGCAGAGAGGCAGGCAGAGAGAGAGGAAGAAGCAGGCTCCCTGCTGAGCAGAGAGCCCGATGTGGGGCTGGATCCCAGGACCCTGAGATCATGACCCGAGCTTCAGGCAGAGGCTTAACCCACTGAGCCACCCAGGCGCCCCCACCTTGTTTTTTCTAATACTACTAATTAAGTACCATTGTACAATAAATATTTGTTTACCAAGCAAAGCTTTGTCTGGTTTGTGGGGTGTGTTGAGACTATGGGAGATGATGAATGGACAGGTGGAGGGAGAAGGAGATGCTGCCCTGAGTTCACATGAAATTGCCAGGTTTGAAGGTGTTTCTCTGTTAAGCTGTGTTTTTCCATAGCTATATCTGCACCTCCTCTGCTTTGCAGAGCTCTTGGACTTCTGCCTTCCAGGTTATCCATTTCTTCCATCACACTGAAATTTGCTCTTCCCTCCTTCTGCACTTATGGCCTTTCTTTTTGCCTCCTTCATGCACCTGCCATTGGTCACCCGGTAGGACTCACCACCTGATTTCATCAGTCACTTCTTTGGGCTTCTGCTCCTCGGTTTGCGGGCGTGTATGTGGAGTTCCTCAATTGCTGGATTTCTTGTTTGGTGGAAACCAAGAACTGAGCCACTGTTGAAGCAAACACAACCTGAGCGGGTCAATGGCGATAGGGCATGGTGGAATCACGGGGACGTTAAGGGCCCTCCAGCTTCACAGAGATGTTATGAGCCTGGAGAGCTTCCAGAGGACAGCAGTGAAAACAGTGGGTGGAGTAAGGAAGGAGAGCTCTTGGAAAAGATGAAAGGATTTGGGGTTATTTATCTTGGAGAAGAAAGGGCTGAGGGTGGCTTTCAAAAAGATTTCAAATATAAGGCCAGCTGCAGAACATCTTTCTTGAGGGTGGAATGAGAAATAAGATCACTGCAGCGAGGGGATTTTGGCTATAGAGGTTTTCAGCTTGCGCTGCCCATTAGAATCATCCAGGGAGCTTTAAAGAAAAAAAAAAGTCAATGGCCAAGGGGCACCTGGGTGGCTCAGTTGGGTCTGACTTTGGCTCAGGTTGTGATCTCGGGTCCTGGGACCAGGCCCTAAGTCAGGATCCCTGCTCAGCGGGGAACCTGCTTTTCCCTCTCTGCCCCTCCCCCTGCTCATGTGCACTCGAGTTCTCACTCTCTTTCAAATAAATAAAATCTAAAAAAAAAAAAAAGTCAATGGCCAAGCTGCACTTCAGAACAATGAAATGAGAATCTAGGGTTGGGAACCAAGCGTCAGCAATTTTTTTTTAAAGATTTTATTTATTTATTCGACAGAGAGAGATCACAAGTAGATAGAGAGGCAGGCAGAGAGAGAGAGGGAAGCAGGCTCCCCGCCGAGCAGAGAGCCGGATGCGGGACTCGATCCCAGGACCCGGAGATCATGACCTGAGCCGAAAGGCAGCGGCTTAACCCACTGAGCCACCCAGGCGCCCCGCGTCAGCAATTTTGAAAATTTTCCCAGGTGATTCCAATGGGCAAACAAGGTTAAGAGTGAAGGTAACATGTCCTCACCTGCTAAGACTGATGTGATTTGAGAGGGGACTCTGAGTGGAGGGTGTGGTCTTCCTATTTAGAAATGGTTTGCGTATGTAATAGACCCTTAGCTTCTTGGGGTGTAGATAGATAGGTATAGATACATCTGCACAGGCATCTGTCTATATCTACGTCTATCTGTCTGTCTGTCTGTCCGTCTCTATATCCCTTAGAGATAGGTTTTGATGGGGTAGCCTTCTTCAGATGTGGTAGTTCTCAATCAAGATCATCTTTGTGAGAATCAGGGTCAGTGCACAACAGGGTCACATTGTACAGCTTTAAAAATACAGAACTATCTGGAACGCACACCATTCAGATGAACAAATCAAAATCTCTTAGGTGGGACCCAGACTATAGATTTATATATGTTATAGGTAATATGTATACTATATATATATATTATATGTATATTATATATGTATATTACACATATAATATGTATATAGCTAGATTGATATCTATATATCTATCTATATCTATGTAGTTAAATATAGCTATCTTTAAATTCATATAGCCCTATGGGTGATTCTGATGTACAGTCAGTGCTGGGAACCACTTTTTTTTTTTTTTCGGGGGGAATCACTTTCTAGGGAAGGATCACATCCTCCTGATTTCCACCTCTTATGAACATCTGCTGTGGGAAAGACACTGCAGATTTTGATGGCATTAACTTTGTCTTGAAAAACACCCCAGGCTGTGCACCTGGGAAGAAATCTCCATCTACCTCTGGTTGCTTCCTTTCCCAGTTACACACCTGCTTCCCTGAAATGGATCAGCCAGCAGGTAGGCATCAAGAACCTCCCGCGTGCCTAACACTATGTATTCTTTGAGAATAGAGAAAACGAAGTTCTTCCCTCTTAAGGACTTCACAAACTCTTGCATTTAAACTGATTTGAAACACACACAAGAGATTGTTGAATTAAAATGGTATGGACAGCTGGGGGCACCTAGGGGGCGCAGTTGGTTAACTGTCTGACTCTTTTTTTTTTTTTTTTTTAAGATTTTATTTATTTATTTGACAGACAGCGATCACAAGTGGGCAGAGAAGCAGACAGAGAGAGAGAGGAGGAAGCAGGCTCCCTGCCGAGCAGAGAACCCAATGCGGGGCTCGATCCCAGGACCCTGGGAACACAACCTGGGCCAAAGGCAGAGGCTTTAACCCACTGAGCCATCCAGATGCCCCAACTGTCTGACTCTTGGTTTCAGCTCAGGTCCCCATCTCAGGATCTTGAGATTGATCCCCGCATCAGGCTCTGCGCTCAGTGGGGAGTCTGCTTAGAACTCCCTCTCTCCCTCTGCCCCTCCCCCTCGTACTCTCTCTCGCACTCTCTCATTCTTCCTCATGCTCAAACATATAAATCTTTAAATGGTACAGGCTGGCACAGACGTCCAGTTCTGAGGAACACTTCACGGGAAGTGTGGGATTTGAGCTGGTCTTGAAGAGCAGGTAGGATCTGGAGTGAATGTAGGAAAGTAGACCAGGTGAGACTTTGAGAAAAAGCATTTGACGGGAGAGGAGGACCATGTTTGAAAGGAGAGGGAAGCAAAGTTGGCAGGAATGCGTAGGCCAGATTCTCACACGCATGGCCGTGGGCCACAATAAACATTCTAACAAGCTGACAACCTCCTAGAGTGGTTGAGTTCTTAGTGTCAAAGAAGGACTTGCAGAAACCCCTTAGGGAGGTCATCCTCTCCTAATCCTTTCTTTCCTAGCTGACACAAGGCACACGGAAGCAAGCTTTCCTCCAGACTCTCTGGTAATGCTTTGTGACTTCTGATTCAGAAGATTTTACATATTAATCTTAGAAGAATCGAGAGAAAAATGGCCAAATGATGTCAGTCTATTCTAGAAATTTCTTTTTCCTTTTTCTTAATGGAGGGAGTTGGAGTGAGATGTAACAAGAGTGAAGGCTGGGGTAGGGCTACTTGTTTGGAGGCTTGAGAACAGGGGAAAGGGCATGTGAGAAGCTGGGGCCACGGCCTCTGAGAGCAAACCCTTTTGGGTGCCCTCTCCCTCTCTGGATGAAGAAAAGAGTCCTCGGCTGTGAGAGGTGAGATGATGGGCGCATCTCTAGTTCCGTATCCATCGACTAAGTGATCAGGGCACTAATGTACGCACGTCCTTGCCTATCACAAATAAACGCCTGCAGTATTGTGGAAAAATGTTCAGCATAAAAGACTGTACAGAGGTTGAAATTGTTCTTTCTACACGTGGTCCCTCTGCCCTAATCTCTCACTGTGGCTCTGGGCTATCGTGTGAGGGTATCGAAGCTATGTTGAGTATTCCTCCATTCAGTCAGAGCCCCTTATCGCTCCCTGCTCATCAGCCAGGAGTTTCCTGCTGAGGCTAGTTACCTAAATGTTGCAAACTCTCCTCTCTGTGTATTCTGAGGATCTGATGAGAAGCCTGGGAAACGAGGATCAGAAGAAACTGGATACGATTGGAAAAGAACAATTTTCTGGAGTTAAAGAGGAAAGTTACGATTTTTCCTTCTTTGCTCGGGAAGGTAGAGCCATGGGGGATGATTATACACACAGCTGGATAGGACTTGCCTCTAATTAGATTGTTAAAATGGTTCAGGTCTGATGAAGTTTTTGGTGAAAGGAGTATTTTTTTGGTCATTTCATTATCCAACTCTCCTAAGAGAGCTTTGTTTAATCCCCTGGGCCAGCAATAGCCCCAACAAACACAGAGCCAGAGCTGTGCTCTGTAGCGTTTTACTTGTCTTTTTTTTCCTCCTGGAGTTAAAGTGTAGCCTGGTAGCTGTAAGTAGTGGACTTTGAAATCTCACAAGCCTGAGTTCAAATTCTGCCTCTAATGTTTTTTAGTTACGTGACCTTAAGAAAGTCATCTCCTTTCTGGGTATTTAATTAATTGATTAATTTACTGGGTCTCTTTTTTTAAGTTTTTATTTATTTATTTGACAGAGACAGCGAGAAAGGGAACACAAGCAGGGGGAGCGGGAGAGGGAGAAGCAGGCTTCCTGCTGAGCAGAGAGCCAGATATGGGGCTCGATCCCAGGAATCTAGGATCAGGACCCGAGCGGAAGGCAGAGGCTTAACAACTGAGCCACGCCGGCGTCCCACTGGGTCTCGTTTTTTAAGAGGTCATACTAGCAATCTCTGTTATCTCTCCCGAACAGATGGGAGCCCCCAAATGTGGGGGCACCCGCTTGGGGGGAAAGCCAGCAGCACAGGAGGTGAGAAAATTCACCGGAGGCAGAACAAAGAAGTTGGAGGTTTATTGAAGACAGGGCAAGGAAGCTGAGGGCAGGATAGCAGAGGAGGGGCCGTGTGGTACGAGGCAGCTGGTCGGGCCTGTATTTAAGGGGAGAAGGTGAGGAGGTATGGGAACATATGGAATTCTCCTTTTTTGGTCCAGGTGTAAGTAACCCATTGGTCAGCTGGGGCTTACGGGTATCTTGAGGTGGGTCGCCTGATGGGCCTGTCTGTATTCAGCCAGAGTGGTTGCGGGCTCTGTGGGGGCTCCCATCATTCAAGCCTCTTGCCTCAAAGTGGCATCTACATCTGTTTCAGAGGTTTATTCTGAGGATAAAATTAGATGGCACGTCCGTAGCCCTCAGCACATTGCCTGGATCGTTGGAAGCGCTCCCAAAAATGAACAGCGACGACTGATATTAACATTCTTCATCCTAAGTTTTATTTCTTTAAGACCTTGGGCTTCGAGGGGCACCTGGGTGGCTCAGTGGGTCAAAGCCTCTGCATTTGGCTCAGGTCATGATCCCAGGGTCCTGGGATCGAGCCCCGCATCGGGCTCTCTGCTCCGCAGGGAGCCTGCTTCCTCCTCTCTCCTTGCCTGCCTCTCTGCCTAGTTGTGATTTCTCTCTGTCAAATAAATAAAATATTAAAAAAAAAAAAGACCTTGGGCTTCGAGAGTTCAGGCTATCCTCCCTGGAATCCAACCCAGCACCTGAGAACGGACTTCGGCGTGTTCAGGACACCTGTGGTCCCAGGGATTTCCCCTGTGGGATCCAGTGCTTGGACAGCAATAGTCAGGGAGCAAACCATAAAAAAAAGCCTTTTTTAATTTTAAATTAATTTTAGACGGAAGGAAATGTTGCAAAAATAGTACAGTTTCCGTACACCCCCCAAGTCACCATCTTATCCAACCAGACCACGATTGTCAGAACAGGAACCCAGTGTGGGCGGAGCGCCATCAGCCTGAAGGCCTCTGTACATGGCACCAGTTTTGACACTGGTCAGTGGCCCTTTTCTGTTCTAGCATCCAGTCTAGGGCCCTTGGGAGGATCCCAGGGGACATGTGAACGTTACTTCCTCTCAGTCTCCTGCGGCCTAAAACAGTCTCTGTCTCCTTGTCAGTTATTTTGTCCAGTGTCCCCCTCTGGCTTTGTCTTAGGTTTCCTCATGACTGAACTGCATTTTTGGCAGGAGCGTGGTTGTGTTTTTCTTGGTACGTCATTTCCTCGGTTTGTGATATGGATAGCGGTATGTCTTATTACCAGAGATGTTGGCCTGGGTCACTTGGTTATGGTGGTTTCTGTCTGATGTCTCCACCATGAAGTGACTCTCTCTTTGTAGTTAATAAATGTCTTGGAGGAGATGCTTCGAGACTATGTGAACTTCTCACCCATTCATTTTAGCCGTCATTGGTGGATCTTGTCTCCAACAATAATTACAGTGGGGTTTGTCTAGTGGTGAGTTTCTATTTCTTGCTCTCCTTCTACTTTTATTAATTAGAATTCTACTGTAGAGAAGAGCTGCCCTTTCCCTCCCATTCGCTTATTTGATTGATTATTTATTTATTTTATTAGCATGGATTTGTGAATATATTTCATTCTTTGGGTTAAAATCCAGTACCATCCTTATTCACTTTGTGGCTTGAATTGTTCCAGTTTTAGCAAAACCATAATTTGTGTAGTTGATTCCACTTGTTCTTTTCTTTTCTTTATTTATTTGACAGACAGAGATCACAAGTAGGCAGAGAGAGAGAGGAAGAAGCAGTTCTCCCCGCTGAGCAGAGAGCCTGATGCGGGGCTCAATCCCAGGACCCTGGGATCATGACCTGAGCCAAAGGCAGAGGCTTAACCCTCTGAGCCACCTAGGAGCCCCTCCTCTTGTTCTTTTCTTCCCTTTCAGGTATTTGAAAAGAGATCGAAAAGCTCAATAGGTTTCTCACCCCTGTGGTTAAATAGAACTATGCCTACTAATTGTTTTAAAAAGATTTTATTTATTTATTTACTTGAGAGAGAGGGAGCAAGTGAAAGCCCGAGCAGGGTGGTGGCAGAAGGAGAAGCGACTCCCTGCTGAGCAGGGAGCCCGATGTGGGACTCCATCCCAGGACCTTGGGGTTATGACCTGAGCCAAAGGCAGATGCTTAACAACTGAGCCACCCAGTTGCCCTAGTGCCTGTTCATTTAAAGATCTCTCTCCGCTTCCTTCATCAACTCATTCCAATGTTGAAACTGGTGTTGCTCAGAAAGATATATTCTTTTTGAAATGAATCATGCTCATTCGAAATTTTTTTGCCCTCATGTCACTCCTAGTAGAGAGAAAAAATTGCTGGGGGAGTATATAATGGCATATTGACATTGAAATATGCCCGGGGTCAACGGGCTAGAAGGCGAGACCTGCCAGGCCCGCTTTCTCCATGGTTCACTCTATTTCTGTTTGAGGACCACATCCTTCCCTTATCCTAATAGTCTCTAGCAAGTCTTAGAACCAATGCTGCCTCTTGATGAGAACTCTTGAAGACTGACTCTAGTGTTCCCTATTTTCAGGTTTCCTGACCCAGGAGGGCAAAGGCTGATGGCACAGTGAAGTAGAAGCAAGGCTAGTCCTGCCTCATTTGTGCTAAACCCCAGACAGGGAGTTGTGAGCAACTGTCACTCATTTACCAGCAATTTTCAAACGTTTTAAAAACTGGTCAACCTAAACAGGGCAGAAGACTTACAGTACCAGTTCCTACTTTACGGAGAAAAAGAAATTGGGGATAGCAAAGATTTGGAGAGGAACAAAACAGCAATCAAATGATAATACGTAGGAGTGCCCGGCTGGCTCAGTCAGTGGAGTGAGCGGCTCTGTCTTGGGGATATAAGTTTGAGCCCCACGGTGGGTGTACAGATTACTTAAAAAATAAAATATTTTTAAAAAGGTAAAACGTAAGTGGTTATGTAAAAACAACAGGATCAACAAGCAAAACTGAACATTCCTTTGTACAAGGGCAGCAACTCTAAACGACTCTAATACAAGGCTAAAGGGACTCAGCCTGATGCTGATGGTGCCCTGGTCACTGGGAGTCTTTCCTGGAAACAGGGAACCCTAGTTTTTGCACATAGAGGGCATAGGAGGGGCTGTGCAACATTGCTGATGGCTGTCTGGTGTCCTAACTTAGAATGCTATTCCTATATCGATCTGAGGTTCAGTACACTCCAGTTACCTGGTCATTTTAGAGCGCAAATACTAGAGTTTCTAATGATTAGCAGCTCAGTGAATAGGTCATTAGTAAGTACCACTTGATGGTAAGTAAAAACAGAAGTTAATAGCATTGCCTTTGAAGATGGACTTTTTTGCATAAGTTTGCAACCTCTCTGGGAGAACACTTTGGTCTCTGGTTTAACAGTTAAATAAGATGGAGGGATGGTCAGAAGGGAAAAGAAGAGCAGCAGAAACACAGGAATAATTGTCTCTGCGAGACTCCCTGGGCTTTTTTTTTTTTCTTAGATTTATTTATTTATTTGAGAGAGAGAGAGTTGAGCTGGCAGCCAGAGGTGGGGTTTGATCTGATGACCCTGGGATCATGACCTGAGCTGAAAGCAAATGCTTAACGGACGGAGCCACCCAGGCACCTCAGGCACCTTTGTGTATCCCATTCAGTCATCCACCCCCCAGCCCCGCCCACAGCCCCAGACTCTTACTGTCTGGCCTGAGCCCAGCTTTGCTCAGGGGTCTCTGGATCTCATCCCCTTCAGGAAACCTTCCCTGCTCACTGTGAATGATTTCCTAAGGATCAATACCAGCTACTAGTCGAAGGCATGCTACCCACCGACTGGGCCCTTCACATATGCTCCTTATCTGCTAAGGTAAGGAGGAGGCACACCTTTTTCAAAAGCAAGTTGTGGTCTTTTTTTTTTTTTTTTTTTTATAACGTTAGTTTTGTTTTTTTTTTTTTTTTTCTTTTTAAATTTTATTTATTTATTTGACATAGAGAGAGACTGTGAGAGCAGGAACACAAGCAGGGGGAGTGGGAGAGGGAAAGCAGACTTCCCACAGAGAACCTGAGGTGGAATTGCATCCCAGGACCCTGGGATCATGAGCTGAGCCAAAGGCAGATGCTTAACCCACTGAGCCACCCAGGTGCCTGAGAACAAGGTTTTTTGAGCAACAAGGCCACAGCACGGAAAGTGCTGGAGCCGGGACTCCGCCCTGGACTATCTGGCCTCTGCACCCAGGGCGCATCCGAGGCCAGCATGCACCCCAGGGGGCGTTCGGTGTTGGGCGGGCTCTGCCGCCCCACTCTGCTCCCGTCCTGACGCGGAGTGCGAAACGCCAGGACTGGACGGCGGCCGCCAGCTCTTCCGCTTAGGATGAGTTTAGGGCTTAAGCTTGGCACTTTCTTTTCTTTATTGGTTTACAAAATTATTAAAAAAAAAAAAAAATCAAAACTAGCACATTATTTAACAATCCAAAAAATCGAAACCAGAAGTGAAAAATGTCCCTTACTTTATGTTTCATTTCCGGGCCCCAGCCCTACTCTCCAGATAGAACTAGTATTAAGTGTTTTGACTTTCCCATAGGTATATAAATGTGCAAGTGCGCGTGCGCCAGGGGCCAGGGTGGCTCAGTCGGTGAAGCCTCTGATTTGGGCTTGAGTCACGATCTCAGGGTCATGGGATCCAGCCCTAGCTCCGCACTGGGCCAGTGGTGGGGCTCCCTACTCAGCGGGGAGTCGGCTTCACGCTCTGCTCCTCCCCCCAGCTCCTGCTCTCTCACTCTCCAATAAATAAATAAAATCTTTAAAAAAAAGTGTGCATACGCACGCGCGTATGTGTGCGTGTGTGTTGAGGGCGTTTTTATGACTTCTCAGATTTCTATAATCTACGTATTTTTATTCTTTTTTCTGACAAAAGTCTCCCTTTATTGAATTTTATACCTATAATTTTGCCAGTAAAACAAAAAGTAAAAAATAAATAGTAGGGTACAACCTGCAAAAATGATAATTGATATTTTTTTCATTCCATTAATGTATTTTTTTATTGAGTTATAGTTGACTCATAACATGACATTAATTTCAGGTGCCCATATGTATCTTTATTCTTTTTTTTTTTTAATTTTATTTATTTGACAGAGAGAGAGATCACAAGTAGGCAGAGAGGCAGGCAGAGAGAGAAGAAGGGAAGCAGGCTCTCCCATGCGGGGCTTGATCCTAGGAACCTAAGATCATTACCTGAGCTGAAGGCAGAGGCTCAACCCACTGAGCCACCCAGACACCCCCGTGTATCTTTATTCTTAATCATGGTCCACACCAAATCATAAACTGCAGAATGCTAAGAGAAATGCACATTCAATTTACTGGGCACCTGACCAAAGGAACACCTATTCCTGATGGGAGTATAGGAGTGCTGGAGTCGGAGAAAGGGTGGAAGGTGGGATCCCTCTAGGGAGACCCCGAGGTGGCCAGAGGGAAGAGCTTGTGAGGTCTGAGGAAGACAGCCTGCTGCCTGGCCTCTCAAGCAACTGGCCTGACCTGCCAGGGTGCACTCGCACTCCCTGGCTGTGAGTTGTCTGGTGCTCAGGGGAGGGAACATGGAGGGGGGCAGGCAGGAGGCGGAATGTGGGCTGGGCCAAGTTTAGAATTACAAGTGCGGCAGAGGAGTTGGAACCACACTTTAAATAGCCAGCACCTTCCCCTTCCCCCTTAGATCATTCTTCCCCCCCCCCCCCCCCACTGGACCACTGGCAGCAACTGCACTAAGGTTGGTAACATTTTCTTCTTTCTCTCTCTCTTTCTTCTGTATCTGGGTCTCAGACTACAGGTTGGTAAGATCATAGTTCATACATTCAAAGGATTTTTTGGTTCTCCTAGAGAACAGATCTGCCACTTCTGTGTGCCTGTGCAAAGACTAGATGCTATATTCTGGGCTTTCTGAAGGTTCAGTGGCCGTGGATTTGAGGGCCCATGGGCTTTAGAGGATGAGAACCGTAGACTGAGACGAAAGAAAGGCTTTCTTCTCTGTGAGATAAGAGAATGAACACCTCTTAGGCAAGACTGAAAGAAAATAAAAATCCGAGCGCTGTTATTCTACGAAGTGCTTTCCTTTATATATATCTAGTGCCTCACTTAGTCCTTCTTGCTTTCACAGATGAGTGAATGGAGACTCAGAGTAGTTAATTCACTTCCCCGGAGTCAGACAGCGAGTGGCACAGTGCGGAGCTAAGATCTGTGCCGGGCTTGTCTGACCCAGCTCATGACCTTCTAACTGCAGCACACTACCTCTGAGAGGCACCCTCATGAGGCCAGGGACCCAGGAGAGGCCTGCAGTTTCTTCTAGGGTCTGGGAGGATGAGGGAGTGGAGGGAGATGGCATTCCACCATTGGAAGACTCCCATCGGATGGTAAAGAGAGGCTCAGAACGAGCCTGAGGCGTTAGACAAGCTTCTTGAAAGGACTGAGGAAACTTCTCGGGTCCAGCTGGTTGGGTTTCTCCTTAGCTCAAGATCTGTGGAACCTGTTCCCCAGTTTATCAAATGAGTGAAGGTGCCTACTGTTCTTTGACTTTCTGAATCCCTGAGGTGGCCCCCCCCCCGGGGAGGTGGAGCCATAGGGGAGCCTGGGCAAGATGAGGCTTTCCCTGAGAAAGTTCTGTTAGCATGAATTTTTCCTGAGGTGTATGAAAAAGCCCATTTGCTTCCTTTTCCAGAGAAAGGACCATTGTATAAAATCAGGAGGGAGTCATCAGAAGATGCTACTGAGACGTGCTGAGCAACCTGGGTAGCCAATGTAATTGAGAGATTTAATGGAAAGAGCAGGGACAGAGTCGGTTCAAGTCCCGCCTGTGCCATTATCTCACTGTAGACACATCACCTAACCTCTCTGAGCTGCAGCTCCTTTATTTACAAAGCAGAACTAATACTGCTTACATTTCAGGGTGACTGTGGATTAAAGGAAACAAATATATATAAAGTGCTTAGTAGTAGTTGCTCACTTAATGTGAACCATGTCCAGTCTTATCTTTAATCCTGGTAAGAGTCTAGAATAGGGCAGTGAAGTATTTGGACCAGTGTTTCTTTTTTTTTTTTAATTTTTAAATTTTTAAAAAGGATTTTATTTATTTATTTGACAGACAGAGATCACAAGTAGGCAGAGAGGCAGGCAGAGAGAGAGAGTGGGGGAAGCAGGGGCTTGATCCCAGGACCCTGAGATCATGACCTGAGCTGAAGGCAGAGGCTTTAATCACTCAGCCACCCCGGTGCCCCTTTACCAGTGTTTCTTTATTTTTTTTAATTTTTAAATTTTTTAAAAGATTTTATTTACTTATTTGACAGAGAGAGAAATCACAAGTAGGCAAAGAGACAGGTGGAGACAGAGGGGGAAATAGGCTCCCTGCTGAGCAGAGAGCCCAATGCAGGACTTGATCCCAGGACCCTGAGATCATGACCTGAGCCGAAGGCAGAGGCTTAACCACTGAGCCACCCAAGTGCCCCACAGTGTTTCTTTACTAATTTCATGTTTTCTTCTCTACTGTAACAGACCCTATGTGTAACATCACCAAAAAAAGAGCCTATACTTCATCTTTCTTTTATGTTAATTTCCGAGAGACAGGGAAGGATAGCTGAAAACATCAGCCCATCTTCTGCAGAATTCCAGGACCCCCTCAGCCTCTCTCATTCCTTGGGAAAGATTTTTTAAAAACTTGCTTTTATTTAAATAGTACAAAATAAATCATGTTCTTTGATGAAAATGTAGGAAATAGAAATAAGGAAAACATTCCTATATTCCAACCATGGAGAGAGAACCATTTTGGTGGCTATCCTAAGCTTTCAATGCATACACTTTATGAAATATTTTCCAAGCATAATGGCATTGTGTATGCTCTTTGATAACCTTTCGCTTCACATATTATGAGCACTTTCATTTCATTACCTTTTCTTCTGCAACACAATTTTTGATGATAGTATAAGGCTCCAGGGTCTGTATGTGCCATAATTTATTAACCTGTCTATCGCTTTGGGACCTTACGTACTGTCTAATTTTTTGCTGTTGTAAACAATGAACATCTTCAATGCCAAATATTTACCCACTGTCATAGTTATTTCGCTAGACTAAATTCCTGCAAAGGAAATTGGTGGCCTTGAGGATCCTTTCAACCATCCCCAGCATACAGAATATAGATACTGAAGGTCATGCTAACACATTCAAAGCGAGCCGTAGGCTGGCAGAGAGGAACTTAGACAGCCCAGGGGCCGTGTGAATTCTTCCATATCCACAAGCCACCACCCAGGAGGACCTGCGGGAACCCAGGAACACATGCCTGTCCCTCCGTCTCCAGGCTTTCTTTCTGAACAGGAAAGGAAGGTACATTCTCAGCAGCTGTCACTCAGCCTTTACCAATGCGAGATGCTAAGGAGAACACGGTCTACAGGCAAGGGGGTAGGAATCTACTTTCTTTCAGTGCATTCATTCCCTTGGGAATCTGCTAGTGAAAGAAGGGGAAGGCTTTCTTCCCAGGATTCCCAACAGTTAACAGAGCACTTTGCTTCCTTTCCAGGTGGGATGGATAACAGGGTCTCAAACACAACCAGTAATGGAGAGACAAAGCCAGCATACCCAGTCATGGAAAAGGCGAAGGAAGATGGCACCCTGGAAAGGGGACACTGGAACAACAAGATGGAGTTTGTGCTGTCGGTGGCCGGGGAGATCATTGGTCTCGGCAACGTCTGGAGGTTTCCCTATCTCTGCTACAAAAATGGGGGAGGTGAGAGCCACTGCACCACCCCACCCTCCCCTGGAAGGAGGATGTCTTCATCTCCCACACGTACTGCCCCTCTGGGATGTCCCATGGATGCACTGAAATGCTGGAGTTGGAAAGACCCTTATGAGTCAGGAAGGACACTGCAGACCTAGGAGATTGAGACCTAGAAACATTATGTGACTTTCCCCAGGGGTTTTCTATGTTGCTGTGGCACCGTAGGAGTACAGACGTAGGTTTGGAACCAGACGGATCAGAGTTTGGACCCTGGCTCTGCTACTTAATCTCTGTGTAATCTTGGGCGAGTCGTTTAAGCCCCCAGAGCCTCAGTGACTCTTCCTGTAAATTAAGATAGCAGTACCTGCCTGTTAAGCTGCCGTAAGCATCAGCGGTCACGGGGGTCAGGAACTTAATACATGGGAGCGATGTTGGAGAAGATGTTGCTACAGAACTGTCCTGTGGTCCTGAAACTCCTTAGTCCATGTCTTCCCCTATGCCGCTGGCCTGATGCCATTCCCGAAGGCAGTCATTACCCAACCCCTCCCAGTGTCATAACCTTTGATACCAGAGGCTCTCCCTTCAAAATTCCCCACCGAACTTTGCAGGCAGGTGGCATTAACTCCAGGTTCTTTTTGGCTTCTTGCTCCCACCCCATTCCAGCCCGCTGGGGGCAGCTCCGCTCCTGCCTGGCAGCGGTGGTTATTTTCTGACCAGTAACTCACTTTCAGGCAATCCCAGCCCTCTGTGGGAGAGCTCAGAGGGATTTCTCAGGTCCTGAAGTATTCTGGGGGAGCAGTAGGTTAGGAAGATTTCCTTGTTGGTAGGTGAAGCGTACAGGTGTTGGGGCTCCCCAGATCCAGTTTGGACGTCTGGGCTGGAGGAAGGGGCAATGGCGAGGTAGGTCACATGGAGAAATGCTGAGGGCAGTGGTTATTCTGTGGGCCACAGGATTGGTGGTGCCCTACGTAACACCTGTCCTTTTCCCGGGGAGTCGGATCCTCCAGATGCATGGAGCTCCACCTCCCAGTGATTTTGGACAGAGGAGGTGGGAGGGCTGGCTTGGCACTCTGAAGCCTTGGAGCGCTGTTCCCAGGATCGTGGCAATTGGAGGCCTGGTCTTGGAGTTGGAAGTTAACTTGTTTGTTTCCAGAGGGGAGGGATGGGCTGTTATGTCCTTTCTTCCCCTGGGGATTTCTGGCCAGCAGCCTGAAATCACAGGACTTTGTTCTGCCTGCTGTGTGAGGGAAGAAAGGAGTTCTTCCCACTTCTAGCCCAGCCTCGGACACTCCGGACACTCCGCATGCCTCCCTTCAGTGAGCTGGGTGGAGGGACGAGGCGAGGCTGGTCCAGGGTGGAGGAGGAGTCTGGAGGCTAAGCTGGGCTTTGGGACTCTGTATCTGGAGCCTAGTAACCAGCTTAGCTCCTCACATGGCAGGAAGATTAGGAGGTGAGCGGCTTTCCCCAAGCCTCTCTGGAATTGGGTAAAGGTTGGCCTGGGAATTAGCGGGAGTGGCACGAAGAGGCAGGAGGGAGTGATTTCCAGTGCAAAACCACTGGGCTGAGGAAGGGGAAGTAAAGGGAGCTGTGACCAGGAGTAGTGTGTGTGTGTGTGTGTGTGTGTGTGTGTGTGTGTGTGGTGAGGGGGGCAGAGTGTGGGCTCACCCTGTTGAGGGGAGCTTTTCTGGCAGTGTTGGGATCTGAGCTCTGCCTCAGGGCTCTGTGGTAAGTGCGTACAGGCCCGGGAGAGTGTGATGCTGTCTTGGGTGGAAATGCAGGCCCAGGAAGAGTACGGGGGGGGCCTTGGTTCTTGCCATGGGCTTGTGTGACGGCTTCCTCCCTGGATAGAGCCAGCCTTCCAGCGGTGCTGATTCTGCCTGGGAGTGGAGAGACCTTTTCTGGGTCCTGGATCCAGTCAAACTGTTTAATCCCTAACACTGCCACCCCCAGTCTCTTCCCTTGATCAAACGTAGGGCCTTAGGACTCGTCTTTTCCTTGATGGACGACCGCAGCTGGAGGGAAGTATTCTGAGGGGCTTTGGAGCTAGAGGCTGATGCTCAGGTTTGCTCTGAAGGGCATGAGTCATCCAGGGCCACCGGGTGAATTAATGGAAAGCCTCCTTTGCCAAGGTAAGGGAGACTCAGCTAGGATGTGTGTGGTCATTAGACGGACAGGCCTGGTTTGTGGTGCTCCTCGTGGTTTAAACTTCCTGTCATCATTCAGTTCCACTCGCCTTCCTGGGAAAGCAAGTTCCTACAGGGAATGAGCCCCAACATTTGCTCTTCTCACCCCCTTGTCTGGCAAGGAACAGACCGATGCCTCTTTCTGGCAGGACCCTTTGTTACCCGTGTGGGGTAGGAAGGTGAGGAGCATGGAGACTACTTACATAGATTTCACCCTTCTTCCTCCTGGTGTAGTGATTTTACTTAAACCCATGATTCTCCAACTGGTGATCCCTGGGGACTCCTAGGCAATGAGAGGAATGTTTTGAGCAAGTTCTGGAGAAAGGTGCTAGGGGTACACTGGGGTGAACCGTGCTCAGGTAATGGACCCTATCAGCCTGCTTCCGGGCCCTTTCTTCAACTTCCCAGCCTTAAACAGCCCCTTTGGAACTTGGGGCAGAGCGGGAAGATAAGTTAGGTAGGTACTTTTTCCATATTTGTTCAGTAATGAGGTCAGGAATGAAAAAGTCCCCAAAGCACATTTTTTGTTCCAAACTTAAAATACCGACGATGTCTTCTCTGGTTCCTTCCAGCTTTAACATCTGGTAGATCCCAATCTGAAGTGAGTTCCCAAGCAGAGAAAGGGCTGAGGCAAGAATATGATAGAAAAGCAGGTGAAATTTAAAAAAAAAAAAGCAAAAAGAAAAAAAAAGCAGGAGAACAGTAAAATACTATAGTCAAAAACCAAAGAAGCTGAGAAAGTAATAGAATGAAGCCCATCTCAAATCAGAAGCAGCTAGTAGGCTCTTTAGGGAGACGGATGGGAGCCTTGCCTGCCTCAACTGTCTACTTGGTGAGCACCCTCTCTGCTGTCCAAAACCTGGGGCCAGCCCAACCCCTAATGGCTTTCTAGAATCTCCAGTCTCAGCCAGCCATCCCAGCATACAGCCCACACAAGCCCTGACCCTGAACATGTCATTTAACAGCAATTACTGGCTACATTGCATTTACCCAGAATTCTTCTAAATTGTTGGCATCCATGTATAAACAGAACAGAACAATTCCCTGTCCTTGTGGGGTTTACATTCTAGAGGAGGGAAGCAGACAAGAAACATACTAAATGGGAAAATTATATAGTTTATCAGAAGTTAAGGAGTGCTATGGAAAAAGACCAAGGAGAGCTGGGTAAGGGGATCAGGAGTGTGTGGGAGGGGTGGGGACACTGAGAACATGTGAGCCAAAGTTTGCCAGGAGTGAGAGAGTTGGCCGTGTGGCTATTGAGGGTAAAAGTGCTCCGAGCAGAGGACACACAAGATTTAAGAGTCATAAGGCAAGAGGCTGACTGGTTGGTTTGAGGAGTTGTGAGGAGGGGAGTAGATAGAAGCTGGAGTCAGAGAAGTAAATGAGACAGGAGTGGCAGATCGAGGAGGTCCTTGTCAGTTACTTTGAGACTTTGGCTATGGCTCTAGTGACGTGGGGATTCAGAGCAGGGTTTTGAGCAGGAGTGACATGATCTACATTTTATTACTTTTTTAAAGATTTTATTTATTTGAGAGAGAGAGCACCGGGAAGAGCAGACAGCACAAATGGGGAGGGGCAGGGGAGAAAAGGGGCAGAAGGAGGGGGAGAAGAAGACTCCCCATGGAGCAGGGAGCCTACCATGGGGCTCGATCCCAGGACCCTAGGTCACGACCTGAACTGAAGGCAGACACTTAACCTACTGAGCCAACCAGGTACCCCAATGAGCTTACATTTTGAAAGAATCTCTTTGGCTGCTGTTGGGAACTGAGTGTGTAGGAGTCAGGGAAGAAGCAGACCAGTTACAAGGCTGAAAATGTTAGAGTCATCCTTGATTCCTCCCCCTCCCCCCCAACCCTCAAATCTACCTAACTACCCAGATTCTGGGTGCTTCTGAACATGAACCTTCAGCTGGGTTCTCTACACCCTGGCTGCTGACAGACTGAGTTCTTCAACACCCAGAACGCTTGGGACTGGAGACCCCCCCACCCATGATGTAGGCAGAATCTGACACTTCTCGTCATCCCCCACTAATGCTTTCTGGTCTCAGCATTCCCAAGGGCTACAGCCTGAGCACTGGGGAGGAAGGACAAGCCCTCTGCTGTGATGCGGAGGGCTGTGATGTGGCCACGAGAAGAGCAGGTGTTCAGAAGAAAATAAGGAGTAGCGTTTTGGGAAAACTGACTTGAGCTATCTCTTAGCTATCCAAGGGGAGCTGTCCACTAGGCAGTAAAACACAGAAGTCTGGAGTCTGTGAGGGAGATGTGGATGGGAGATATAAATCGGTGGGTGATTAGTGAGAAGAGAGAACAGGGAATGGGGGAAGGGGAGGGAATAGCAGGGGGCAGATAAGGAGACAGCAGTGCAGAAGGACAACCACCAGGACAGTGAAGTGTTTTGGGAGGCAAGGAAAGCAATGAGGGCAGAGAGGCCGGAAGGACAACGACATCAGATGCTGCAGAAAGGTCAAGAAAGTTACGGAGGAGACTGGAGTGTTGGCTTTGGTGGCATGGGGGCCATTTGTTGGTGACCTTGTAGGAACAGCCGCTCCAGGAGGCCACGCAATGACTGCTGGAGGTGGCCAGTGTGAGTGCTAAAGAGAAATGACAGTGTGCCCTGTGCAGCCAGCGGTGCTGGTGTTGGGGCTGGGTCTCCTGCCTGGGAAGACGTTGTGCATTTGAACTAGCTCTCCTGCTCTCCCCTCTCAGCCCCCTGGAGGGAAATGCAAACACGACCTCCCACCCAGGCCTGTCCCCTAAAGCTCTAACCATGGGGATGAGAAGTCTCCAGAGAACCCAAAAGGCATGATGTTGGGGGGAAGGTGGTAGGACAGGGTTTTGGTAAGAGGATTCAACTCTGCCAGGAGGAAATGTAAATTACTTGCCTGCCAGCCTCAGCCCAGTCAGACATCATCTGCCAACCATTTTATGTTTAATTTATTTTTTGGAGAAAAATTGATTTTTATATTTATTTTTACGATTTTATTTTTAAGTAGTCTCTACACCCACTGTGGGGCTTGAACTTATGACCCCGACCGAGATCAAGAGAGCCATATGCTCCTCTGACTGAGCCAGCCAGGTGCCCCTATACTTAATTTCTAAGTCAAGGTTGCTGAAAACCCGGGGCAGAGGTCACTAGTGCACAGAATCATTGGTTTTTGCTAGTCATAGAACACCAGCTGGAGGTCACCTTGTGTGAAGACAGATGCTTTCTTGATCCTTGTCCCCCTCCAAGCCCTCCTCCTCCCTTCTGATCTTCCATCTCCAGACACGCAGATCCTTCATGGGGCTTCAGCTGGGCTCTCTCTAGCTCCCTGGACCTTGGCTACTGGCTGACCAAGTTCTTCCCCCCCTGGAATGCCTGGACACCCCACATGCCGCTACAACAGAATGCCCCACAGCTGGATTTCTAGGAATAGGGATCTTATAGCAGCAGGCTATGGAGGGAGGGCAGCCCTAGACCACAGGGACAGAGGCCATAGGGACACCAGGGCAAGGAGGATTAAATAGTACCTGGTCTCTGGGAGGACTGATCGCCTTGATGCTGCTTGTGAGTATAAAGAACAAAGGGAAACGAGGAGTGCTTTTTTCTCCATATAAGAATAACGATTGTGATTTTAGTAGTGTGTGATGGTTTGTTACCACTGTCAGTTAATGACTCGGCTCCCAGCAGTGGTCAGAATAGTGTTGCTTCTGGCATGTAACGGCTCATGGATGCTCACCACTGGGTAGAATCTTATCAGTTTAGGCTTTTTAAATATTAGCTGGAATATTATAGAGGACACTACAGAATGGGTTCCTTTGGAGAAGAGTGGCCTGCAGAATGATTCCCTTCTAGGTTGGACATGGGGCCTGCCCCATCTCACGGGGAAACATGCCAGGACCTTTCAGAATTTGGGGAAGGAGACTAACCCGGCAGGTCACTGAGGTCCCTCCTCCATCTCTAGGACTAGCTCCATCTTCTAATCATGGTGACCAGGGCTTGGGTAGGGAAAGAGGCCGGGGTCCCCCTAGGACCCCCAAGTCTGCACCCGGGTCCCTCTGGGGCCCATCACTCCCCTGACCCCTTCCCCTTGTAGGGCCAGTGGCTCAGCTTGTCAAGTGTGGACCTTGCCCCTTGTGGCCAGCTGCCCACGTGCTCTAAGAGTCAGAGGACTAGCAGAGCAGAGCTGACCATGGAACCCTCCATGGTTAAACATTGGCTCAGATTATTGGGAAAGTTCAGGTAGCATGAAGATGGGGAGGAGGGGCTTGAATTGGCCAGAAAATTCTCTTTCTCTCTCTCTCTGCTCTCTTTCTTTTTCTGCCATGTTTTCAACTCTGAGCCGTAACTGTTCAAATTGGCTACTGAGTTCTCTCTTCTGGAATTTTCCCTTCCTGCTCAATAAGTCTTGGATTGATTTATGGACTTATTACGCTGTGGTGTTTAGGATATTTATTCCTTTGCCCTGTGGGAATCAGGTGCTTTCCTCAGCGGGACTTACAGACATGTAGACTACAAGCCAGAGATTTGGAAGGTGAGGGACTGCAGAATGCTAGTCCCCATTAACTTTCATTTTCAAACAGTTTTATTAAGATATAATTGATTTACAACAAAATGTGCCTATTTAAAGTGTACAGTTTGATAACTTTTGACATGTATACACCTATGAAACCATTGCCACAATCAAGATAATGAACTTGTATTGTATTCATGACTCCCTCAAGTTCCCTCCTGTCCCTTTCTCCCACCTCTCTTATCTTTGATACCCTGTCCGAGTACAACCACAGACGTGGTTTGGTTTTTTTAAATGTCTTTCCAGTTTTATTGAGATATTATTGACATGACATATATTAAGTTTAAGGTGTACAATGTGATGATTCAATCCGTGTTATCTACTGTGAAATGATTACCACAATCAGGTTATTTGACACTTCCATTTCCTCCTGTAATTATCTTTTCTTGGTGATAACACTTAAGATCTAGTCTCTTAACAGATTTCAAGTATATGATATGGTGTTGTTCACTATAGGCACACTGCTGTGTATATTAGATTGCCAGAGCTTATTCATTTTATAGGTGCAAGTTTATCTCCTCATTTCCCCCATCCCTGAACCTCAGGCAATCACCGTTCTACCCTTTAATTCCACAGATTGGGCCTTTTTATTTTTATTTTTTTAAAGTTTGTTTGTTTGTTTGTTTGTTTTAGTAATCTCCTCACCCAACGTGGGGCTTGAGCTCACAACTCTGAGATCACAAATCACGTGCTTTTCCAACTGAGTCAGCCAGGTGTCCCCAAATTTGGCCTTTTCGGATTCGCATATAACTGAGAACATACAGGTTTTGCTGGAGTCCTGAGCTCATGGTGGCTGAGGCCTCTGGTGCTCTGGTCTGTGGTTACTGGTTTGGGACTGGAACATGAGCAAAGGGATCCTCATTGATGACAAAGCTGGGATGTGAAGTCCAGAAGGGACCTGACATCACTCCTCTACTCCTCGATTTGCTAATGAGAAACATAAAGGAGAAAGGACACTTGCTTAGGTTCCCCAGGAAGTTAGAGGCGGAAGCCAGAGGAGAGCCAAGTTCTCCTGCCATCCCAGCCAGCAGGTGGGGAATGCTGCAGCCCTTGAACATACTGTTTCTTATTCTTTCCCTGAAAACAATGTCCTCAAGGTCCATCTACCTTATCTCAACAGTCAGGATTTCCTTCTTTTCATGTCTTGATACTTAAAATGCATTTCTTTTAAGCAACATATAGCCGAGTCTTGCTAGTTTTTGTTTTGAAGCCCCTCTGACAATCTCTGTCTTTTATTTGGAATGTTTAGACTATTTACATTTAAAGCAATTATCAGTTAAGTTTATCCCATTAAGTTTAAATAAATTATCTTACTATTTGTTTTCTTTTTTTTTAAGATTTTATTTATTTATTTGAGAGAGAGAGAGTTCACAAGTCGGCAGAGAGGCAGGTAGAGAGAGAGGAGGAAGCAGGCTCCCCACTGAGCAGAGAGCCTGATGCGGGCCTTGATCCCAGGACACGAGATCATGACCTGAGCCACCCAGGCACCCTACTATTTGTTTTCTATTTGTCCTATCAGTTCCTTGTTCCCCTTTTCCTATCTTTCTGCTTCCTTTTGAATTAATTGGTTATTTTTTTATTATTTCATTGTTGGCTTTCTTCCTTTGATGGCTTATTAGCCGCAAGTCTTTGTTATGTTAGTTGAATGATGGTTTTATTTTATTTTTTGAAAAGACTTTATTTATTTGTGAGAGAGAGAGCTCAAACAGGGGGAGGGGCAGATGCAGAGGGAGAACTAGGCTTCCTGCTCAGCATGTGGGACTCAATCCTAGGACCCTGGGATTGTGACTTGAGCCTAAGGTAGACGCTTAACCAACTGAGCCACTGAGACGCCCCTGAATGATTGTTTTAGGTTTTGTGGCATGCATCTTTTTTTTTTTTTAAGATTTTTATTTATTTATTTAACAGAGAGATTGCAAGTAGGCAGAGAGGCAGAGAGAGAGGAGGAAGCAGGCTCCCTGACGAGCAGAAAGCTGGATGCGGGGCTTGATCCCAGGACCCTGAGATCATGACCTGAACTGAAGGCAGAGGCTTTAACCCACTGAGACACCAGGCGCCCCCCCCTTTTTTTTTTAAGATTTTATTTATTTTGTGGTGTGCATCTTTAATTTATCACAGTTCCCCTTCACGTGATATTCTATTGCTTTACATGCAAGAACCTTAGAGTAATCATATTTCCATCTCTCTCCCCTTGACTTCTGTGCTCTTTGCTACACATTTTACTTTTTCATATGTTATAAACTCCACCTCATATTGTGTAACTGGACAGTCATCTTTCAAAGAGATTTGGGTGATAAGAGAAAATTCTTAGATGTTTATCTATGTATGCAGTTACCGTTTCTAACATTCTTTGTTCCTTTGTGTAGCATCATATTCCCCTCTGCCTGAAGGTCTTTCTTTAACCTTTATTATCGTGCAGGTCTTCTAGGGATGGATTCTTTCAGGTTTGCTTGTCTTAAGAAGCATTACTTCACTTTAGTTTTTGAACAGTATTTTTACTGGGAGTCTAGCTAAAAGTTTCTTTTTTCCTTCAGTACTTGAACTAATTGTCCTTTTATTGCTGTCTTCTTGTTTGCATTGTTTTTAGTGAGAAATTTGAAGTCATTCTATCTTTGTTTCTCTGTACATATGTGGTTTTTTTTCTCTGATTAATTTTATTTTTTTTAAAGATTTTATTTATTTATTTGACAGAGAGAGATCACAAGTAGGCAGAGAGGCAGGCAGAGAGAGAGGAAGGTAATCAGTCTCCCTGCTGAGCAAAGAGCCCGATATGGGGCTCGATCCCATGACCCTGGGATCATGACCTGAGCCAAAGGCAGAGACTTTAACCCACTGAGACACCCAGGTGCCCCATAATCTTATTTTTATTTTTTAAGATTTTATTTATGTATTTGTCAGAGAGAGAGAGAGAGAACACAAGTAGAGGAAGCAGCAGGCAGAAGGAGAAGCAGGCTCCCAACTGAGTGAGGAGCCCAATGTGGGACCCGATCCCAGGACTCTGGGATCATGACCTGAGCTGAAGGCAGACGCTTAACTGACTGAGCCACCCAGTTGTCCCGCTCTGGTTGTTATTAAGATTTCCTCTTAAAAACTCTTAGTCACTGGTTTAAATAATTTGATTATAATGTGCCTTGTTATAGTGTTTTTAATGTTTCTTATCTTGAGGCTCATATAGCTTCTTGGATATGTGGATTTATAGTTTTCATCAAATTTGGAAAAATTTCACCCATTATTTCTTCAAATTTTTTCCTGTATCTCCCTCCCCATCTTTTATCTCTTCAGGGACTCCAGTTGCTAGTATATCAGACGTTTTGAAATTGCTCCATAGCTCGCTGACACTTTTTTTTTTTAAACCTCTTTTTTGTTTTATTTTGGATAGTTTCTACTCTGTGGTTCAAGTTCACTAATCTTTTCTTCTGCTGTTAATCTGCCACTAATCCCATCCAATTTATTTTTCATCTCACACATTGTGGTTTTCGTCTCTATTTTTTTTTTTTTTTTTTTAAGTAGACTCCTTGCCCAGTGTGGGGCTTCAACTCACATCCACAAGACTGAGAGTTGCATGCTCTATGGGCTGAACGAGCCAGGTGCCCCAGTGGTTTTCATCTCTAGACATTTGACTTTGGTGTTTTCAGTATCTTTCACATCTCTGTCTAACATTTTGATTATATGGAACACAATTATAATAAGCATGCTAGCATCCATATCTGCTTATTCTAACATCAGTTTAAGTATGGGTTGGATTCCATCAATTGATTTACCTGCTCATTATAAGTGATATTTTTCTGCTTGTTTTCCTGGTGATTTTTACAAAAGATTTTATTTATTTATTTGTGAGAGTGAGAGCGAGTGATTGCAGGGAGGAGCAGAGGGAGAGGGACAAGCAGACTCTGTGCTGAGTGTGGAGCCCAACATGGAGTTCAATCCCATGACCCTGAGATTATGACCTGAGCCAAAATCAAGAGTTAGATGTTCAACCAATTGAGCCACCCAGGATCCTCTTTCGTGATAATTTTTGATTTTGCTTTTTTGGTTGCTGAGTATTTTTATATTTCTATAAATATTCTTTTTAAAAAAGATTTTATTTATTTATTTAACAGAGAGAGACACAGTGAGAGAGACGACACAGCAGGGGGAGGGGGAGAGGGAGGAGCAGGCTTCCCACTGAGCAGGTAGCCCCATGAGGGGTTTGATCCCGGGACCCTGGGATCATGACTTGAGTGGGAGGCAGACGCTTAATGACTGAGACACCCAGGAACCCCCTACAAATATTCTTCAGCTTTGTTTCAAGCTAGTGAAGTTATTTGATGCTTTTGGGGGTTGCTTCCAAGATTTGTTATACAGAACCAGAGTTGTGCTCAATCTAGAGCTAATTATTCTCCATGTCAATGGAAATGTCTTCTCTTTCCAATGCCTTGTGAATTCTGGGACTCTCCAGTCTGGCTGGTGGAAGTCAGCCCTTCTCCCAGCCCTTCTCCCAGCCCTGTGTGAGCGCCATTATTCTCCATCTTTTGAAACGGTCTTTCTCTTATCTTGGGTAGTTTCCTCAGACATACGTACTTATTTTTTACTGGACCAGCCCTCAGTTGAAAGCTAGAAGTGGACACCCTGTAGATATTTGGATCTCCCTCTCTGTGTGGTTCTCTTTTCTCTGGTACTCTGTGAACTCTTCTGTCTACCTTGGCAACAGACAGAGGTTTACAGTGGAGAAAATGCCAGCATTTCCAGCATCAGCACTCTTGTCTCAGCAGAAAGCCAAGCAGAAAGGATTGTGAAAACTGAAGCAGAAAGGATTACTAAAGGGAAATCTGATTTCAATCTGCTCAAAGTCTCTATCTAGCATTCAAAACAGTAATTTCCTTGAAAAGAATTATAGTCTGTGGGCTATGTTAATGTTCTGGGATGTCCATTATTCAATGAGCTCCTTGCTGTTGGCACAGTTATGGATAATTGAAGTCATAATTGATGTTTGATGTGGAGCAGACCCTGGTAGGTATAGATTGAAACTTTCAGAGTGAAAGAAAGGGCTGGTCAGGTAACTTGGTGACTCTTGATCTCTGCTATGGTTCCAGATGTCCAGAGGAATGTCCCCCACAGTTTTGCATGTCCCGCACCCCTGGGGATTCTGACTGGCAGTGCGGGGTGGTAATGGGGGGAGATGAATGTGGACCACAAGGAGGCTAGTGCCAGGTAATGGAAAACTGTTTCCGACCCACAGGTGCCTTTTTCATCCCCTACCTCATCTTCCTCTTTACCTGTGGCATTCCTGTCTTCCTCTTGGAGACAGCGCTGGGCCAGTACACTAGCCAGGGAGGCATCACAGCCTGGAGGAAGATTTGCCCCATCTTTGAGGGTGAGTAGCCTTGTGCCTGATTCCAGGATATCTGCATACATGGTTACAAACCTTATTTGGGATGACTGAGTGCTTTGGTAGCAGTGCTGGTTGACCTAATACTCTGTGTCTTTATGTTAAACCCTCTACTTGTGGGCCCAATGCTGCACTGATCTATCAGAGAATGGTGAAGATGGGGCTGAGGATGGGGGAAAAGATTTCAGATTAAATAAGTAGAGTGCAAGGCTATTTTAGCTATATATTTTACAAATGTACAACAAATGATTTTGTATTTTTCAAAATGTTTAATTAATTGCAAGACATTTAAAAATATAATTTTATTTTATTTGTATTTATTTATTTAAAAGATTTTATTTATTTATTTGACAGAGACATAGCGAGAGAGGGAACACAAGCAAGGGGAGTGGGAGAGGGAGGAGCAGGCTTCCTGCCAAGCAGGGAGCTTGATGCAGGGCTTGATCTGAGGACCCTGGGATAATGACCTGAAGCTGAAGGCAGACGCTTAATGACTGAGCCACCCAGGAGCACCAAAAGGACAATTTTAAATGACAAAAAAATACCACTGTCTTGACAATACATACTGTCTTGACAAAATTGCTACTTAAACTTTAGGGTGTTTTATTTCAATATTTCTCTCTATATAGGATTTTCTTTAAGTTTCTATTTTGAAAAAATTATATATTCAGAGAAAGTTGTCAAACTAGTAGAGAGAGGTCACATGTACACTTCACCCAGTTTTCCCCAATGGTAACATCTTACTTAACTATAAAAAAGTCATAACCTGGAAATTGATATTGGTACTATCCACAGACCTTATTCAAATCTCCCCAGTTTTCCATGCACTCATTAGTGTGTATGTGTGTGTGTATAATTGTTATTTTTATCACATGTAGATTTATTTAACCATCAGCACAATCAATATACAGACTGTCCCATTATCACAAAGGTCTCTGTCATGCTACTTCTTTGTAGTCACACCTGCCCCTTCTTGCCCCATCCTTAGCCCCTGGCAACCACCAATTTGTTCTCTATCTCTATGATTCTGTCATTTTGAGAATGTCATATAAATGGAATGGTGCAGTCTTTACCTTTTGAGATTAGCTTTTTTAAGTCAGTACAGTTCCCTTGAGATCCATCCAGGTTCTTGTATAAAGAGTTCATTCTTCTTTATTGCTGAGTAGTATTCCATGGTATGGACATACCACAGTTCATTTAACCATCACCCACCTTAAAAAATTTGTGGTGTTTCCAGTTTTAGGGATTCATTTCATTTATTCCTTCTCTATGTATAGAGCTTACATATCTATTAATCTGGGATATACACAGTTTATGTCCCCACTTTCCAGTTAGTGTTATTTTCCATTTTCTTTCTTTCCCTCCCTCCTTCCCTCTCTCTCTTTCTTTTTCTCTTTCTTCCTTTCTTTTCATTCCTTCCTTCCTATCACCCTCTCCTTCACTTCTTTCCTCCCTCCCTTCCTTCCTTCTTTCCTTCCTTTCATTCTTTCTTTAATTTTTAGAGACAGAGGGTGGGGGAGGGGCATAGGGAGAGGGAAAGAGAATCTTTTGCGAATCTTTTTTTTTTTTTTAAAGATTTTATTTATTTACTTGACAGAGAGAGAGAGAGAGAGGATCACAAGTAGGCAAAGAGGCAAGCGGGGGTGGGGGGGGAAGCAGACTCCCTGCTAAGCAGAGAGCCTGATGCAGGGCTCAATCCTAGGACCCTGGGATCATGACCTAAGCTGAAGGCAGAGGCTCAACCCAGTAGACCACCCAGGCACCCCTGAAAGAGAGAATCTTCAACAGGCTCTACAGCCAGTGTGGAGGCTGATGATTTGGTGGTCCATCTAATGACCCTGTCATGACTCTGAGATCATGACCTGAGCTGAAATCAAGAGTTGGGATGCTTAACCAACTGAGCCACCCAGGCACCCTTATTTTCACCATTTTCTATATAACAATAATTTAATGATTGCATAAACTTCAATTGAATGGATATATCATAATTTACTTAACAGTTCTCTCTTTTGGGCTTTTGGCTTATTTTCAATTACTTATAAAGCTGTTATATTCTGCTGTCATGTGTATTTGTTAAGATAGTTTTGCCTCTCTTTTTTTTTGGAATTATTTCGTTGGGATAAATTTCCAGGATTAGGATCGCTGGATCAAATGGACAATCAAGTTGATGTCTCTTGATCTGGCTTATTAAATTGCCCTATGCAAGTGTTATACTGATTTGCCATGTCATTATACTTGAGTAAGCACCTTTCCCTTGTATCTTTCACAACTCTGGGCATTTGCGGTTCCCCAACTTGTCTTCACAATGGAATCACCTGGGGACCTTCAAAATATCCTGAGGCTTGTGCCCTACCCCCAAAGATTGTGATTTCATTGGTCTCAGGTCTGGTCTGGGCTTTGAAATTTTTAAAAATATTCCCAGGTAATTCTAATATGTGGACAAATTTGGAAATCACTGAGTTACATCATTTGTAAAAAATTTCACTATGACTATTTATGCAGAATGGTACCTCACCATCGTTTCCTTTTGCACACCTGCAAATATTAGGGAGGATCTAGTTGTATTTTCTCCCATGTGAATTGTCTATACCTGCACTTTTTTTTTTTTTTCAAGTAAGCTCTATGCCAAATGTGGGGCTTGAACTCACAACCCTGAGATCAGGAGTTGCATGCTCTATGGACTGAACCAGCCAGGCACCCCTGTTCCTGCTCTTAACATGTATTTTTATATTTCAAAAAGACATCAATTTAATTCCAGGGAATATTTACTATTGGAATCTTCAAGTTAGTCTTAACATTTAAAAAATAACTTCAAATCAGTGAATTTTCAGAACCGATAAAGATGGAAAGACACAGGGAGCCAGGGTAGAGGGCAATGGAAGGCAGGGAGAAAAGCCCCTTGTTACTTGCCAGGAAGGCAGAGGAGAGAGCCAGGCACCTGTGCCCAGTGCTGTCGTAGGGCTCTGACAGTGGAGAGCAAACCCCCTCCTGGACTGGGATGGGGGGCGTTGAGAACTCTGTCCACTGTCCCTAGCCCAATTTTGCAGTTTTCCCCTGCAGGCATTGGATATGCCTCCCAGATGATTGTCGTCCTCCTGAACATCTACTACATCATTGTCCTGGCCTGGGCCCTCTTCTACCTCTTCAGTAGCTTCACCATCGACCTTCCCTGGGGAAGCTGCCACCACGAGTGGAATACAGGTAAGGTCATCCCTGACGATTACCCTTCCTCTTTCCACTCAGCCATATAAACCAGGACTGGGATTATCCGTATATCCCCGGCACCCATCCCCAACCTTAACTTGGGACATTCTAGATAATCTGCCAAGTAGGTCACAGAAATCTTGTATCAAAGATCAGCGTGAGAATTCACCAGCATCACAGGCAAAATGTCACACACTTTAAAGAAGTGGTCTCTCATCTGTACTCAAATTTAAAAAAATTAATGTATTCAATTCATAGATTATGAAGTCATAGATTATGCAAATAGACCTGATTTCTTTTTATGTAGTTTGGCCATTTATTTCTTGCAGTTTGAAGTCTGATCACTTTGGTGTATGTATTTTTTGTCCGTTATCTTTGTTCCTCCAGTCTTCTTTCTGATACCATCTTGGGTCTTTCGATCTCACGGTCCATCTCAGTTTAACCAGGGAATAAGCTGTTTTGTGCATCTTCCTTATGATTTATAAACACGCTTGATTTCTCCTGTGCTTGTAAGACTGCTTGTGACTCTCTTAGAAGACAACAGGAGCCACCCGTGGCCATAGGCCTACTGAGTCGATTTGGTAGAAAGTACAAAGATTGAAAATCCCTGGGGTAGTGGCGTCCAAGAGAACTTTCTGCAATGAGGAAAAGTTCTCTATACTCTCCAACATGGTAGCTGCCAGCTCCATGTGGCCGTGGAGAGCTTGACGTGGGCCCAGTGTGTGTGAGGACCTGAGTTTTTAAGTTTTGTTTAATTTTAAGTAGCTTAAATGTAAGTAGCCTCATGGGGCCGGAGGCCAGCCCAAGGACAGCACGGGTGGGGAGCTGTCCTGTCTGGACCCAGCATCTTCGCTTGCTCTCGTGGCCCCAATATCCCTCAGTGCTCATCACGGGGGCCCGACCTATGCCATGACTGCTTTTTCGTTTTGTTTTGTTTTGTTTAGGTGAGATAGTCTTTCTGACCTGGAGTCTGAGCCCTTTGCTTGCCAAGGAGGCACACTTGGCAATGATTAGTAAGGCCCCTCTGGCGCTCAGACCCTTATCCCTTTCCAGGCGTTCTGGTGCTGATCTCCGCCACCTTCATTCCACCAGGTGGCAAGCAAAGAGTCCGATCTTCGAGGCTCCTCCCCCCACAGCCCTAGATTCTTTAGGTTCTTCTTTTTTAAAGATTTTTATTTTTTTTTTTTTATTTATTTGACAGAGAGAGAGATCACAAGTAGGCAGAGAGGCAGGCAGAGAAAGAGGAGGAAGCAGTCTCCCCGCTGAGCAGAGAGCCTGATGCGGGGCTTGATCCCAGGACCCTGAGATCATGACCTGAGCCGAAGGCAGAGGCTTTAACCCACTGAGGCACCCAGGTGCCCTTCCTTAGGTTCTTCTTAAACGTGCCTGCTAGTGCCTGCCCCGAGCCCTGACTCCACTGTGACACTTACCTTACTTTCTGGTGCTGGCTATATCATAAGCACTCAAAAAAATATTTTGTTGGAAGAGTCCAGTCTTAAAAATCAGTTCTATTCTAGTATTTTCTTTATTATTATTTTTTTCTTTCTTTCTTCCCTCCTCCCTTTTTTTCCTCCCCCACTCTGTCCCTGGTTCATTCTATTTATCCTGAAATCACCCTTGACAACCAGCTTGTCAGATGTTGATTTGATCCAGATCTCAGGGGAGTTCCTTTTGTAGAAATGTTGCAAATTTCTGGTGGCCTAGGGCTTTTGCTTCAGGGTGTTGTGAGGCCTACAAACCTTGGGGTTGACTGGGGAATCTCTGAGACAATCTCAAGGCACATTCCATACCCGAGTCTTTTGCTTCTTGATATTTTTGACATTTCTCCTAGTGAGTCTGGTTTTACTCAGAGCCTAGCATCTTTTGTAGCAGAGGACATCCCATCCTGTCAAGATGAAACACCACTTTTCTGGGCAAGCTGGAGCCTCAAGGAGAGAGAGGGTTCGGTGGAAAGAAGACTCCATGGGCATTCATTCAACAGATATTTATTGAGTTCCTACCCTGTGCCAGGCTCTATTCTAAGCACTGGGGTTATGATAAGGCACACAAAGGTCCCTGCCCTCATGGAGGTTTTGTCCTAATGGCGAGACACAGACTGTAAACAAAATTAAATGCCTAATATGTATTATGTTAGAAGAAGGGTTAGGGAGAAACATATAACGGGGAGGAGGAATTAGGTGTTTTAGGGGTGGGAGTTGTCATTTTCAACAGGGTCATCAGGGAAGGCCTTACTGAGATGACACAGGAGTTGTGCTCTGAAAGAGGGGTGGTGGGGAGTCAGCTGCAGTGCAAAGGCCCTGAGGTGGCCTTGTGCCTATAGCATCCAGGGAACAGCAGGGTGTGGCTGGAGCAGCTATGGCCGGAACAGGTCAGTGGGGACCCCCCAGGGGACAAGGTCAGAGGTGATGGTGGTAGATTGAAAAGGGCCTTGGAGGCCATTATAGGGGTCATATCTTCTTTCTCTGCGTGGGGTGGGAACCTCATTGGAGAGTTTTATGTCACTGAGATGTGATGTAGAGTTACTTAAATTTTAACAAAATCATTCTGGCTACTGTGTGGAGATTGCGCAAGGGAGGCAAGGGTAGGAAGCAGAGGGCAGCGGAGGAGCCACAAAATGGTGGGGACCCATTCCAGGGCACTGGGTCATGGCCGTAATGAGAACGGTCTGATGGCAGGTGTTTTGAAGGTAAGGCATACAATTTGCTGAGCTGGATTCCAGCCTTCAGTTAGTCATTTATGAACTGTGACAGGCTATTTCTAAGAAGATTCCCTTTCTCCATGTGTACAATGGGGAAAACTAACTGGTTTAATGTTTTCTAGGATAATTACGCTAACACAACATAAAAAAGAATGCAAGCCCCCCCCCCCCCCATCGTGAAACTCCAAAGTCATTTACAAATAATTAAGAGCCACTCTTACCGGGTGCTTTACACTCAGGTTTTCATTTAGTCCCCCATCAGTCTCACAACTGGGTATCACTATGTGCATTCTAGGATCAAGCAAAGTGACGTCAGAGAGCCACATATCAAATAACCAGAGGGTCAGCATTCGAGCCAGAACTTTCTGACCTTGTATCTGAGCTCTTGGCCACTCCGCTACATGTCTTCCCTAGAAAGCGTTATTATCCTTCAGAGATTGTGCCTTCATACAAGGCAGTGACCTAGAAATATTTGCAAACTTTGAAGAAGGCAGAAGGAGAGCTCCCTTCCTGATCCCATCTTATGATGCTTTAGTAAGAGTATGTCCCCAGACATTTAGAAACCCGCCCATAAAGTCATGCGGGAGAAGGTGCAGTAAGCTTGTTGAAGTTATCTGTGTTGGAGGATGTTGTGTATGGACAACTTCAGCCCGGTTCCTTCCAGATCCCTTCCTTCCCATTGCCCTATAATTTCATACCCCTCTCTCTGGCCGTGCCAAATAGTGAATGACCTTTCTCTTGCTTCCTTCCCTGGGACCCATGGGTAGAATACTGTGTAGAGTTCCAGAGGACCAATGGCTCCCTGAATGTGACCTCTGAGAATGCCACCTCTCCTGTCATCGAGTTCTGGGAGTAAGTGAGGCCCTCTCCCCATCCCAGTGTGGACTGTGTGTTGGAAAAGAGGGCATAGGGATGAGCTCGTGTGGTGGCCCTGTCACCTAAGAGGCTTCCCCTGCCCCGCCCCCGGCCCCCCGTTGGGCTTGTATTCGTGGTTAATGCAGAATGTGTTTCAGAGATGAGAATTTTGCAACTTTCCTTAGGCCGCACCTGCCTTCCCTCCCCGCCCCCCCCCACCCCGTCCCCACCCCATGTTAGATGGCGCACTTGGCCGTGTGTGGACACTCCCACTTCCCTCTGCCCTGCAGCTGCGTGTCCTCCTAGCCCTCCTCCCTCATATCCATGTTCACCTAGTGATTCCTAACATCAACACATCCCGAAACCCTGGTTGGGAAGATATGTGTTTGCACTTCCCTCTCTAGGTTAAATTGGTGCTCAGCCTCCCAGACCACACTTAGCTGGGAACAGTTTCTAGTTGTCTCCCTTGCTATTTATCCCTATCTCTGGGCAAAGGAGAGCCTTGTGGATCTGAGCAAAAAGAGCTGATGAGCTTTTGGACGAGAGCCTGCAGGCATGACTCTGCTGCCTGAGACATGTGGGCCACAAAACTGAGGCTGGGGGCAAAGGCGGAGCCCAGCCCAACCTTCTCTCCCCAGGAGGCGGGTCCTGAAGATCTCTGATGGCATCCATGACCTGGGGGCCCTGCGCTGGGAGCTGGCCCTCTGCCTCCTGCTCGCCTGGGTCATCTGCTACTTCTGCATCTGGAAGGGGGTCAAGTCCACGGGCAAGGTCCGTGCTGGAGAGCTCCTGGCCCCTCTCTCTTCCCAGGACTCCTTGCCCTCCCTGGTGGCCCAGTCACCCAGGAGCTCCCAGAGCTGTAACCTGGTCGGGGATGGGAGGGAATGAGCCCCTCAAGATTGAATGTGGCTCCGTTGATTCTGGGCCTCTCCTTGCTTCGCTCCTGTGCACTCTGGTATGTGGGGAAATGGAATGGAAAGGCGGGAGAGAGAGAAGCTGGAGGGACACTTCCAAGGAACGTGATCTTGTAATTTGCCACACGTGGGGGCACGTTGCAAATTAAACACCCATCGTGGCTCCCTGATTGATTCAACCATTCTTTGGAAAAAGAATCCCGCTGAGACAATTCATCTCAAAATGATCCGCAACCACCCTGAGAACTTGGGGGTGGACACTCTCTGCCATAGAGTGTATGAGGCATAGAGGGCATTCCGAGTTCTTCTGGACTCTTGCCCTGGAGGCCTCTGACAAGGCTTCCTTCCTGATCTGGCTGCCCAGCTGCACTAAGCATGTAAGCCCTGTGAGGACAAGGATCACGTGTTAGAGAGCTTTTGGTACCCGACAGCCCTTGCCAAAAATCTAAGCACCTTTGCTGGGAGCATGCCCAAGTTCATTCAGTCACTTAACAGATATTTACCAGATACGTGTCAGGGGGAGGTGGGTGCGTTAAGCTGGAGGGAGAGAGGGCTAGGGGAGGCTGTGGCTTCAGGCAGAGGGCAGATGGAGCCGGAACAGCTGCAGGGGTGAGAAGGAGGGGGCAGAAACAAACTGTCTTGACCTCCTCTGTGTGCTCAGAGCGAGGAGCTCCCTCCTCCTGTCTCTGCAGCCGGTCTAGGTCTTGGTTGGTCTCGGGGCCCCTCCTCCCAAACTCACGGGTTCCTTGTCTTTCATCTGCCCTCTGGTTAGGTGGTGTACTTCACAGCCACATTCCCTTACCTCATGCTGGTGGTCCTGTTAATTCGAGGGGTGACGCTGCCTGGGGCAGCCCGAGGAATTCAGTTTTACCTGTACCCCAACCTCACACGTCTGTGGGATCCCCAGGTAAGAAGCCGCAGACAGGGGCCAGCCATCCCGTGGCTCTGGAGGCTTTTTCCCTGCTCCTAGCCCAAACCCTGCGGTGGCATATGTGGTGGCGTAGGGGGTCTCTGGCCACGTGTCAGCAGCTGTCTGGGGTCCCCAGCTTGGTTCACAGCCTCCAGGGAGCCCAGGCCTCGTCCTCAAGGGCTGCAGCCCGTTCCCACTTTTCCTCTTGGTGTACTCAGCTCGATTTCTTACCCCTCCACCAGCCCCTCTGGTTTCCTCCCTCTGCCCACGTGGCCCATTCCAAGGTCCCCCAGTTCCCCAGCCCCTCCCACGGCCAGCTGGGTTGGTGTTGAGTTTCCCGTCAGTTGTCCAGAGGCCCCGGCCTCCTCCCTCCTCTCCCGCCCTTCCCTCCTGTCCTGTCTGCTTCAACCAGCTTCTTTGTGGCCTGGTTGGGGGAGGGGGGGCTGCTGCTTGCTTCCTGGAGGGGTTTGGAAAGCAGGACCTGAAAGGAAAGCCACCACCACTGACAGGCTTCTTATCTTCTCCTGTTTGGCAGCCATTTTGAAAAGCTGGCAAAGCCAGGAGTTGTCGAGGGCCAGAGGGGAGCGTGGGTAAGCTCCACCCCAGGGCTCCTAAAATGCATTGCCCAGCTACGTGCCCCGCCTATATGCTGTGACTCCCTGGCACTGAGGTCATCCTCTCTTTGGGTGCTGGAGGGGCTCTCTGTGTCTGGAAAGGGGCCCTGAGGAGACACAAGGTGGGAGGCTCCCAGCACAGAAGAGACAGAGAACAGTCAATGGCTTGCAAATGCTGAGGTCCCTGCTGGGCAGGACCTGGAGGGGGGTGGGGGTGGGATCCAGCAACTGCATTTTTCTCACGGTTCCCAGCCACCCTGGCGGAGTTGAGTCCTGCCATCCTGAGTTCTGCCGGCGACCGGAAGTCGCCAGAGCACTCATCTTCCAAAGCTTCTCACGGAGTCTGGCAGCCTGGCGTGAGATCCTGCTCAGGGATCTGGGGGGCTGTGGGCTTATCCTTCCCTCCCCCGTTTATTGGACACAGCGGAGGTGCGGCTTGCTTTTGCCACATCTCCACGCGAGGCACATGGGCCATAGTCCGGCTAGGGAGCAAAGCGTAGAACTGTGGTCGCTGAAGCTAAAAGACCCCCAGAGATCAACCAGGGCAAACTCCTCATTGAACAGATGAGCAAACAAGGCCCAAGGTCACACAGCAAGTAAGGGGCTGGCCAAACAAAGTGCAATTTTATTCTGTGATTCGGAAGCCCTTTGATGTCTCTGGAACCCGAGTGTTGTGGGTCGTGGCAAGCAGGAGGTTGTGGGGACCAGCTTCGAAGGCCAGGGGTAGAGCGGCTGGCTTGGGTCTCATGAGCAGGAGGGCTCCAGTGTTGTTCTAGAAGAGCAGAGGGATGAACCAGGGGCCAAGCTGCCGTCTGCCTTCGTGTGGGGGGTTGGGCTGGGAAGGAGAAGCCCATGTTCAGGCAGGGAGACAGGCAGGGAGGCCGAAAGAGAAATGGGAAGGAGGGCTCTGGTATTTCTTGAACGGATTTTTAGCTTCGGTGATCAAGGCCTCATTTGTTCTGATCAGCTGTTTATAGTCAACAGTGACTGAGCCCTAACTATGTCCCTATCGTCATTATGTGCAGTGTCACAGCTAACCCTCAAGGCTGATCAGTGAGGTAACCCCATTTTATAAGAGAGGGAGGCCTAGAGAGCTTAATGCATTTTTCATCCTCACATTTGCAGCTGGAACCTGGGTCCGAATGACGACAAATCCCGTATGCTTTATGATCTCTTGAGGGCAAAGTCCCCATCTGCTCATCTTTGTTTTTCTCAAAGCTCCTTCCGTCAGCAAAAAGTTTACTCAACATCTATTTATTACATGACAGGTTTGTTCCAGCAAATGCAAGGGAGGTGGACCAGATAGCCTTAAACTCTGAGTGTTAACAAGGCCATGATTCTGTGTCTGGGTCACTGCCGGGACTAAAACCTCTTTTCACTGCCATCCAGGATACCACCCTTCCAACTCCAGCCAGCTGTGGGCTGCACAGAGAACATGTGCCTTCCAAGTCCCCTGAGCCTATGAGGAGGGAGATGTTTCCAGAGCCGGGCTTGGTCTGGTCTTCCCAGCCGCCTTCTTGGCCGCTGGGTCCCAGTCTCCGGCTGCAGCCAGGCCTCTGTTGTCGGTGAATAGAGCAGCAGCCCGCAGGTGTGATGGCTCTGCCAGAGCCCTAATTGAATGTAGTTGGCACTCCCCAGGAAGTGTGAGAATTCCAACTGGCATTTGCCTGGCACTTGAAAAAGGTGTGAAATTCCTGCTAGCCAACACAAAGACCAAAGACATCTCTGTCTGCCAAGCACTCAGTCTGGGAGCTGGGAGGTGGGCAGAGACAATGCTGGGTTTATCTGGCTCCCTCCTCTCTTCTTGCCAGGTTACTGCCCCTCCCGGTGTCCCCTGGGGCTCATCCCTTTCACACGCTGGAGGGGCTCCTGGAGACCAGGACTCTCCTGGGCAATCTTTTCTTTCCCTTGCCTGGCCCTTTGTTCGGCTGCCTTTGTTTGGTAGATGGATAGGGGCTTAGGGTGTCCAAAGAGCCCTCTTGGAACATTTGAAATCTCAACATTAAGCTCTTCTAGTGAAGGGCTTCTTTAGGGAGGCGGTTGAAACATTGATTAGAATGGGTCTTTTTATTTTGACTTCTATGGGACCTCATGATCACTGAAAGGTGAGTTGCCTTTTTGAAGTAACCCCAGTAACCACAAACAACAGCAGGAGCTGACATGTTTATTATGTGCTTGCTGTTTGCCAGGCACTTTTACTGAGGGTATGATGCTGGGGAGTCCCCACGCAGCCCCATGAATGCCTGTCAGCTTCATCTTACAGATGAAGAAACTCAAGTGTAGAAAACTTAAGAAATTTGTTCCCAATCCATAACAATTAGCACGTGGGGGAGCTTGGGTTTTATGCCAAGTGGTTTTAAGGAATCCGCTGTCCTGATGACCATGATATACACTTTCCAAAGAGTATGAATGTGAAAGTTTTCAGGGCTGCTTTTCACTATTCCAGAAGATGGGACAGGGAACGAATACTTATTTATGTGCTGAGGATTTTGCATATATTATTTTATTTGTTATTGTACCCATTTCCCTGAGGAGAAGAGTGAGGTTTGGAGAGGTTAAGGGACTTGCCCAAGATCACACAGCTAGGAATTAATAGAGTTAAGAGTTGAACCCAGTTCAGTGTGACTCTGAAGCCAAGGGTTTTTCCACTACACACTAGTGCCTTCCTAAAAATAGTGAACATAATCATCCTTGGGATTGAGCTCAAAGTTGAAAACCTCCTTCCCAGATCTTCTAGAGGTCTCTGTCCTCTGCTCCCCGCAAAGACCTCGTTCTCCTTTTGCCCACACTCAACCAGGTGTTTCTCACACTTGTTTTATTCTTGATCAGTCTCCTGTCACAGCCAAAGACACACTGGGGCTTTGTTTTAGAAACCAGAACTGCTGGCGTGGTCAGGGAGCAAGTCGCCCGCAGTGGGGAACAGAACAGCCAGCTCTGCTTGTTCCTGCGGCCCTTCCTCTGACCCCTTTCTTCTCCCCATCCCAGCAGGCTTGTCAGGCCACAGCTGGGTCAAGAGCGGGGGGCTTGCCAAGCTGCTGGGGAGCGGGTTTTAGTCAGAGGCTCCAGGTCTGACCCTCACCCTCTGAACTCTCAGCCCTCTTGCTGCATCTTCCTCTGTTCTCATTAACCTCTGCCCCCAACCCAGTCGAGTCTGTCCCCCTCAGGGCAGGGTGAACTGCCAAGTCACAATCTTTCTTATTTTTTCTTCCCAAGGCCAAGTTTGTGAAACTTCATCACCATGGGGTTTGCGGCCCCTGCCTACATGTGGGCAGCCGCAGAATGTCTCTGAGGGCAGCGGAGAGTTTCCCCGGTAACTCATGGGTACTGCCAGGCCTGGGAAGGAAACTTCCAAGACCTGAGGCTGGGCAGGCTCCTGGGCCATCTCCTGGATGGCCCATTGGGGAGTGGTCACCTGGGCTGGTGGCTGTGGGCCCCCAGGTAGAGAGGGTGTCTCCCAGCTTTCCTCTCTCGGCCTGGGTCAGACCTTTGCACAAGTTCAGAGCCACCGGCCGCAGGGTCCCACCAGTCACCCACTGAGCACGAACGAAATCGAACAGAGGGACCCACAGTCACTGACTTTCCCTGAGGCGACTCTCCTCACAGCCTCTGTGGGGATGGGGTTCACAGTGAGCAGAAGGGACAGGAGCCTAGACATGGTCTCCCCTTTTCTTCACCATCTTTCCCCGCTCTGCCCCGCGACCCACAAAAGTGGAATACAACGAGAGGAGTGGGTGTCCTTGGCGGGTTCCGGGCGCTGGTTCTCAAGGCCTGTAGGGCGGGGATTCCAGCCTCCGGCCGACACTAGCATCATTCAGGAAGCTCTGAAAATAATACAGATTTCTGCATTTTTCTTAAGTCCTAGAGACCTGACATCGCAAATAGGGCTTGCTGTTGGGTCCCCGGGACCCACCGCAATGCTGGGGGAAATGGGCAGTTTGGCAGGGGCGCGTGTGACAAGACCGCATGGGAGGCCGGGGGCGGTGGTGGCAGTCGGGGAAGCAGGGAGAGGCGGGCTAGCGACTGAGGCTTTGGTGGATGTGGGCACTGGGAGCTTGACATGAGTGGAAGGAAAGCAGGGGTCTGTTTGGGGGCTGCTAGGGGAGGGCGAGGCAAAGGCAAGAAATGCGGACCCCTAAAAGGTTAGGCCTGGTGTGTTCTGTGCCCGTAGCTCAGTGTTCCCTTGTGGTGCTGCATCCTCTGAAGACAGGAGGCGCCTGGGAAGGGTCTGCGGCCCAGGGACCCCACCGCCTGCAGATCAGCAGGGTTGTCCCCACCTCCTGCTCGCCTGGATGTGCTTTCTCTTCGGGATGTTATTGTAGCTGTTAAATCTAAATCATAACATGTCCGGGCCGGCTCGGCCAGCTGAGACAATAATGGTCCTCACTGGGCCCCGGCTTTAGCCGCAGAGCTCTTCCCCCCAAGGAGTAAAAAGCACGTGCGTTCCTGTTCAGCCTCTTGCTTTTGTGAGCGGAGGATGACTCTTTCCGCTTTCCAGATAGAGGACTTTGGGGGGCGTGGGGCAAAGATATGTTTTCGCCATGGCACTGATGTGAAAGGCCCCCTAGGTCCAGAGATCCTGTCCTCTGGGTTCCTTCCAACCCCATTGCGAGGAGGACCCAGGAAGGGAGAAAGTAGGGGAAGAACCAGGGCCTTATTTCATTTGTGGAAAGTTGGTGCCAGGCCTGGCTTAATCCTAGAACTCCCTCCCAGACTCCTTCCCTGGGTCCTTCAGGCTTCTCCCAGAGCCTGCTGCCCACGCCATCCCCGTAGTGCCCAAGAAATGCCATCCGGGGGCCTATTGGGATAGTCGGGTTGCAGGCTGATCCACTGCTAGACAGCGCCTGGCTCAGCCACAGGTCCGTGTGCGCCATGGAGCCCTGACAGCCCGGCTTTCCTGGGGTGCAACATTCTTGCCTTTTCCCTGTGTAGGTGTGGATGGACGCGGGCACCCAGATCTTCTTCTCCTTTGCCATCTGTCTGGGGTGCCTGACCGCCCTGGGCAGCTACAACAAGTACAACAACAATTGCTACAGGTGATTGGAGGGGTGGGGCCTGGGCCCCCATCCCGCCTCTCCCCTGCCCCGCCAGTGTGCTAGGTCTGGGTGCTTTGAAGGGTGCAGCAGCTTATGGATTTGCCTCCTCCCACCTATCTTCACCCCACTTTCCTGTGCCCAGGGTCACCAGTTGCTGAAGGGGAGCCAAGGATAGCATGGGCAGAGGGATTTCCTCCAAAGGCTGGGGTGGTTGTGTTTGGTTGGGAAGCCACCACGGGGTCCAGCCCTCTGGCTAATGGAGAGGTTTGTGGGCTCGAACCTGGGAAGTCATTCATTGTGCCATGCAGTGGAGCCTCATTTGCCCCAGCCGACGCTGAACCCTCACCTATTTTTACCTCACCACTCCCCATCTCATGCCCCCCTCCCCCCACAGGGTTCCCTCCAGGTCCTGGCTTCATATCAGAGCATCTCAGCCAAGTTCAAGCTAAAAAAAAAAAAAAAAAAAAAAATCAAGTCCCGTCTTTCAAAATCAGATTTGGGGGATGAGAATCACATGTTGCTTGGGATTGCCCATGTCCATAGCCTCCGCATTAGCATGCCAGACTGAGTTGTGTCTGAGCAGAAGCGTCCTGAGAGGGGTGGTGGCAATAGGGCAGGGGTGGAGGTGGGGAGCTCTGCAGCAGTTCCTAATTTTTAGATGAGTATATTACTTCCTTAGAACCTTATTCTTCTGGGACCCCTGTGACTGAGTCCAAGTCTTAGCTAATAGATTGAGGGGGGTGGGTGGATGGGTGTGGGGGCAGAACCCAGGCCTGGAATGCGCGTCGGGATCCTGCTGGCAGCCCCTCTCTGGCCCGCGTGAAGGGCTGGGGCTGTGGGGCTTCCTGCTGGCATCCTCGTGCTGACCCGGCCCATCTCTGTCCCCCGCCCACCCCGCAGGGACTGCATCGCCCTCTGCTTCCTCAATAGCGGCACCAGCTTCGTGGCCGGGTTTGCCATCTTCTCCGTCCTGGGCTTCATGTCTCAGGAACAGGGGGTGCCCATCTCTGAGGTGGCCGAGTCTGGTAAGTGCTAGGGGCTGCGTGCCAGGGCTGGGTTCTGGGAGCTTTGAACGTTTGCCAACTGGGGTCTGGACACATTTTTAATGTCACCTACCCTGGGGTGCTCACCCTTCGGTGACCGCATCCCTGGGAAGACCTGGGGGAGAACGTCCACACTCGCCCCAGCTTCAAAGGGCAGAGGGGTGTACGGGGAGCATTGCCCACACCTGGCCTCCACTTCCTTACCCTGGAGGCAGCCAGTATGGTCAGGCTCGTGTTTCTCCTTGCAGAAATAGTTTAGGCATCTGTGAGAAGAGAAAGGCACACACACATACGCACGTACGTGAACATTCATACAAGCTGAGCACATAGTACTATTTCTATTTCTTACTCCCCCTTCTAGAAAACCAAGTATAGTATGATAGTATACTATAGACGCTGTTCTGCCCTTTGTTCTTGTTTTGCCCACTCCAAAATGTATCTGGAAGATAAGTTTATGTTCGCATGGAGTTTCCTCCTTTTCACCATGCCATATTCAACAAAATATGGTTGTTGTTGTTGTTGTTTTTAAATTCCATTTATTTATTTGAGAGAGAGAGCATGAGAGGGGAGAAGGTCAGAGGGAGAAGCACAGACTCCCTGTGGAGCTGGGAGCCCGATGCGGGACTTGATCCCGGGACTCCAGGATCATGACCTGAGCCGAAGGCAGTTGCCCAACCAACTGAGCCAACCAGGTGCCCCAAAATATGGTTGTTGTTGCTTTTATACTTTTTATTGTTTTTTAAAAGAGTTATTTATTTATTTTAGAGAGAAAGAGAGCATGAGCAGGGGGAGGGACGGAGAGCAGAGGGAGACAGAGGGAGAATCTCAAGCAGACTCCCCACGGAGCAGAGAGCCGGATGCAGGGCTCTATCCCAGGACCCTGAGATCATGACCTGAGCTGAAGGCAGACACTCAACTGAATGAGCCACCCAGGTGCCCCCGTTGTTGCTTTAATTTTATTCTTTAAAAGATTTGTTTATTTGAGAGAGAGACAGAGAAAGAGAGAGAGAGCGTGTGAGTGCTCACACAAGCTGGGGGAGGGGGCAGGGGGAAAGACTGTCAGCAGACTCCCCATGGAGTGCGGAGCCCCATGGGGTGGGGGGAGCTCAGTCTCGGGATCCTGAGATCAGGACCTGAACTGACACCAAGAGTCTGAGGCTCAAGCTACTGAGCCACCCAGGCGGTCCCTCTTGTTTTTAAATAAAATGAAGAACCAGTCCCCTGCCTGAGTGAGCTGTCAATGTCTCCTGCCCTTCCCCTACTCTTGAGGACCACACCCTTGCCCTCTGCCACAAGACAGCATTCCATCATCGCCTTCCCAAGCATGCCTTGTTACACAGAGGGCCAAGCCCTGGGAACTGACATCACTGATTCTTAGGAAACCCAATATGGTTTCACTTTTTTTTTAGTAGAATTTTTAAAAATTTATTTATTTGTCAGAGAGAGAGAGCACAAGCAGTCAGAGCAGCAGGCAGAGGCATAGGGAGAAGCAGGCTCCATGCAGGGAAGGGACCCCCCCCCCCATGCGGGACTTGATCCCAGGACTCTGGGATCATGACCCAAGCCAAAGGCAGACGCTTAACCTTAACCGACTGAGCCACCCAGCCATCCGGCTATTGTTTCACTTTTATTAAACATTTGCTCAATGCCAGGCACTGCAGGAAGCAGTTTGCCTGCACCAGCGACGGAAAGCTTTGAGGCGGGACTGGGATTATCCCCATCCCTCCAGTGTGGTGAGTGGGGGCTCGAGGAGGTAAACGACCATCTAAGATCCCAGTCATACTGTTTCTCCGAGGAAGCTTCTGTTGGATGAAGCCAGGCATGGGCAGGTATATCTGCTCCTCTTGTCTGAGCCTGCTAATCTGAGAGACTGTTACGTCAGTGGTACTCTGAAATGAATACCCCATCACTCCTAGCCTTTTCTGAATGACAGAAAGGGCTCTGGGTGCAGCGGTGGCAAACTGGTGGCCCCAGGTTCAATCTAGTCCTTGGAGGTATTTTCTTTGGGAGCGTCTTCTAGAAAGAACTCGCCGATTGCCGTGGTGGAGTCATGATAGCGCAGGTCTCATCGACTCCCACCTGTGCTCATTTGACCCTGGGTCAGCGGCACAAATGTACATGGCCGGGGCGCCTGGGTGGCTCAGTGGGTTGGGCCGCTGCCTTCGGCTCGGGTCATGATCTCAGGGTCCTGGGATCTGGTCCCGAGTCGGGCTCTCTGCTCAGTGGGGAGCCTGCTTCCCTCTCTCTTTCTCTGCCTGCCTTACTGTCTGCTTGTGATCTCTCTCAAATAAATAAAATAAAAATCGTTAAAACAAAAACAAACAAACAAACAAATGTACGTGGCCTGCCTGGCCTCTGAGCTCTTTTTAAGGGTGAAACCTCTGGTTTGGGGCGATAGATCCCAAGAGTGAGCCCTGAGGATCTGGGGTAGAGCTCACAGAAATGTAGGTGATCTTCCCCCTTTCCGTCTCCCAAAGCCCCTTATACCCACAGCTTCTAGGTGGTTCTGCTCTGTTCCTGCCGACAAGGACACAGCGGGTGGTGCCTTGGAGATGTGGCTCCAGGTGGAGGTCGGGATGGCTTCTCCCAGGCTAGGTTGGGGGTGATGATGGTAACGTGGGGGGGAGGTTTCCTCTGGCTCCTGTGATTCCATGACCTGCACCGGGCAGCCTTGGGATCTCATGTGGTCTGGAGGCAGCCCAGGCACTGGGCCATGTTCTTCTGCTCCTTGCTGTAGGCCCCGGCCTGGCTTTCATCGCCTACCCGCGGGCCGTGGTGATGTTGCCCTTCTCTCCTCTCTGGGCCTGCTGCTTCTTCTTCATGGTCGTCCTCCTGGGACTGGACAGCCAGGTATCAAGAAGCGGTCATGCGAGAGTCTGAGAGATAAGTGGATGTGTGTGGGCTGGAGGATGGGAAGCCGAGGACAGGAGGTTGAGCCCGATGTCCCGAGGGACCTTAGGAAAATTGGGGACCGGGCAGATGTCTCAGGTGGAGGCCCGTCTGGGGACCAAAAGGGACTCTGCAGGGTAGGTCCAGACCTGCACACACCAGGACGGTGCCGGGTACTTGAGGGCCGGGGCAGGGCTGAGCCTGGAAGCAAGAAGCCAGAGGCGGCTGACGGCAGCAGCATATTTTGGGAGCTCTCTTTCCCTCCAATTCTTTTGCCCTCTCATCTAGTTTGTGTGCGTAGAAAGCCTGGTGACGGCGCTGGTGGACATGTACCCCCGTGTATTCCGCAAGAAGAACCGGAGGGAGCTCCTCATTCTGGGCGTGTCCGTCACCTCCTTCTTTGTCGGGCTGGTCATGCTCACAGAGGTGAGGGTCTGGGAGGTGTGAAGGTGGGGACCGGGGGAGGAGGAGAAGCCAAGCTCCCGGGCTTCAGGGCCCTGGGACTCTGTCCCTTCCCAGCCACAGCCAGCACCAAGTAGGTGAGGCCTTCCTCGGGACTGGGAGCACCAGCCACCCACCTCTGGGGGCGGCTGAGGGGCAATCTGGCGCCACGGTAAGCTAAGAGGTATGAGAAGGAAGGCCAGGAAGTTCTGGGTTAGGAAAAACGGCCTCTCCAGCAAGCTCCCATGACTTCTCAGGCAGCTGCACCACGTTCCCTGGAAAGACTTCAAAGGCAGAAAGGGAGCCCTGGGGATGGGTGCTATTCTGTGTTTTGTCTCAAGGGAGAAGGAAGGAGATGGAGTTTGTCGTCTTCACAGAACTGATGATGGCCTCTGTCCTGATCCTCTGCCAAAAAGTACACACGTCGTCTCGGACTTCTGGGTCAATCCCTAAATGTTCTCAGGGATGAGCTAACAATAGCCGTCTGTTTTATCTATCTTCCCTCCGAAAATAATAAAAAAAATTTATTGTCTCCTATTGGCCTTAGTGCCTCCCAGCTCACAAACTATATTCTGTTTTAAAATCTGTCTCCCATGATCACAGGTCTGCTCTATGCCTGCGGGTGTGAGGCTGGAGGCCAGGGTGGGTAGATCTGTCTGTTTCTTCGATACAGTTCTGGTGTGTTCTCTCCCCCGGCAGGGCGGTATGTATGTATTTCAACTCTTTGACTACTATGCTGCCAGCGGCATGTGCCTCCTGTTTGTGGCCATCTTTGAGTCCCTCTGTGTGGCCTGGGTCTATGGTAAGTGACCCTCCCCCTGGGTCCTAACCCCAGGGCTCACTGCCACCTCATGGCCCTTGGACAAAGAGTCATCTGCTGTTCTCACACACACTTTCCCGGAACACCCCCTCTGCTTGACCTCAAAAATCTCAAGAATCCTAAATCGCTGCCATTGGAGGGGCCCTCCGGAGGTTGCTTCGGCACCCTCCTGGTCATGGCCGCACCCAGACTGCCCCGAGTGGGCCCATATCCTGTCCTAGCCAAACCTCTTCAACCCTTGACGACCTTGACGATCAGAAAGTCATTTTTTGTTAAGCTAAGGTCTGCCCCCTGCTGTGTATGCCTATGAATCCCTGGGGAAGAGAGTCTCCCAGCAGTCATTTGGAAAGACAACCATGTTATCTTCTATTTCTTGGTCCTTGCCCACCTGACCCGTACCTTAGATGCTGAAGAATGTCCTTTCTCCCCCTTTCCTTCCTTCTCTTCTTCCTGGTAGGAGCCGGGCGCTTCTACGACAACATTGAAGATATGATTGGATACAGACCATGGCCTCTTATCAAATATTGCTGGCTCTTCCTCACCCCAGCTGTGTGCACGGTAAGAGAACCTGAGGGGTAAAGGGACATGAAGGTAAAGAGAGATGGTGGTGGTAAGAGGGTAGATAGGCTGTTAGCTCTAGAAGGGACTTCTCCAAGGGGACTGAAAATCATTTTACACTTTCACTCCTCCTCCTGTTGGATTCTAGAAAACGGTTAGCAAGGTAGATGCTTCATTTCCAATTCACAGAAGGTCAAACTGAGGTCCAGAGCTGCCAGATGGTTTGACCAACACCACGATGTGAGTCGAATGTCACAGGCAGGACAGCAACCCAAGGACATTGGGCTCCTTGTGGACAGCAATTATAAGAACACCATTACAGAGCTCACACTTGGTGCCAGGAATAAGGTGCTTTGCACGTTTTAACCCACTTGATCTGCACAAGGACCGCATGAAGAATTACTATTATACTCATTTTATGGATGAAGCCGAAGACAAAGAGGGTAAGCCATTTACCCTAGCGAGGAAATGGCAGTGAGCTAAGATCAAGCCCAGCAGCTTGGCTCCAGATTCTGAGCAATAATCCCCAGGGTGCTGCCTCCTGGGGCTTTATCTTGTATGTCTCCTGCTCCCCAAGTGCCCACTTCGGGGCACAGGGTGTAAATGTGGCCCAGGGGGAAGGAGGCACAACCCCCTGCCCTTGAGGCCCTCACGTCCGCACCTGGTGGTGCTAGAGCCTTAAGCACCTGAAAATATCAGCAGCCTCATGACCATTTCCTAGCTGAGGGCCAGCTCTGGTAGAGGCGCAGAGGAGCACGGGGCCCTGCAGGGAGAGGGGAGGCGCCCTGGATGTTCTGTTGGGAAGGTGTGGATTTTGAGTAGAATGTGGATAGGGGTTGGGGTTTGATTGACCCAGGTGAGCCTGGAGGCCAGTCCAGGCTTGCAGAGTGACGGATCTCTGCCAGCGCTTCCAGGGGGTGTGGAGGGCACAAGGCTCCTGCTCTCCCAGCCCCTTTCTCTTCTCCTCTCCTCCTCAGGCCACCTTCCTCTTCTCTCTGATCAAGTACACTCCGCTGACCTACAACAAAAAGTACACGTACCCGTGGTGGGGCGATGCCCTGGGCTGGTTCCTGGCTCTGTCCTCCATGGTCTGCATTCCCGCCTGGAGCTTCTATAAACTCGGGACCCTCAAGGGCTCCTTCAGAGAGGTAGGGGGTTTGTGGGGAGGGACAGGATCACGAGACGATGACATAGGGCCCCATGAGGATAGACCGATATCCACCAGGGTAGGAGTTGGGACACAGGGGTGACACCACGCCTGAAGAGGCTGCTGGGGAGGGACAAAGTGAGTTCTTACAACTCTCAGAAAGAGACTGATGCCTCCAAGCCACAGGCTGGGACGTGGGGGTTGGCACCCGGCCACCTGGAAGGCACGTGTGTGTGGGGGTGTGTGTGTGTGGCAGCAGGTGGCACACTGGCGAGCTGACGAAGGAGGCAGGCAGCCATGCCCCCGACAGCTCATGAGAGTCACCGCCACTTGCCCTGCAGAGAATTCGCCAGCTCATGTGCCCAGCTGAGGACCTGCCTGGATGGAAGCGAGCAGAACCCTCGGCCCCTGCCACACCCAGGACGTCGCTTCTCATACTCACAGAGCTAGAGTCTCACTGCTAGGGCCGTGGGGCCCGGGATCATGCCCACGGGCCTGGCTTGGGGGCCAGCTGCAGAAGCCACTCCGCTGGGCATCTCTGCCTCCACCTGCGGTAGATGAGACACAAGGGGATGGTTTGGAATCTGCTTGGGGCTGGGCGCCTCCCTCCAGAACTTTCGGGCTCCAGGGCTGGCTGGACAGGTTTGAGATGCTGGTATCAAGAGAGTCCCCTTTGAGACAGGCCTTGGGAGGCTGGGGAGGGCTGGTGGGTGGAGCAGAAGCCCTGTCCCTCTTACCTTTCATTCCATTAAATCCATGTTCTTCCCACCGACTGCTGGCTGTTCCACCTGGTTCCTGCCTTGGCTGCCTTGAACACCATCTCACTTTAAAGTTGTGGCTTTAGAGGACCCCCCCACCCTCGGCCCCGTCTCTCCTTCCCTCCCTGAGTTCTTGTGGCCCAGGAGCAGAGGGGAAGGATAGTGGGACCCAGCTGAGACCTTCCATCTTCAGACACTCACACCAGAGGGGTCTGTCACACTCCGTCCATGCTCTCACCTCCCCAGAGCCCTTTCCCTCCTCCTCCGGTCTGCTGACTAAGCAGGGCAATGGAGGGGGGCATGAGGGAGACCTGAGCCCTAGCTGGAGGAAGGAAGAGGAAAGCGTGATGCTTGGGCTTCTTTCCCCCCACATTTCCCTTGCCCCCTCCCTCCCTGACCCCGCCTGCCAAAACGGTGTGTGCACGCGCACGCCTGCCCAGGTCCTGAGACCCGGGCACGCAGTGACTGCAGACCTGAGGCGGCAGGTGCGACCAGCCCTGGCAGAACGGGTCCTACCCCAGCTCAGCCAGCAGAGGGACCCTACTTCCTCAAGACCACCTTGCTCTTCTGCTCAGGGCGGATGCCGGATGCGGCACCGCTGGACGTGGCCACAAGGGGGCGGCACTGCCACGACCAAGGCTTGAGGTCTGGGCCGGAGCTGCGGAGGAGCTCTTAGGGTCAGGCTGCAGAGAGGATCCAGGTGGCAGGCAGAGCCTGACCTACCTCGGGAGGGCGGGGGGCAGTGGGCGTGGCCTGGGCCCCAGATGATCCCATAAGTGTGTCTGCAGCCTTTATGTGTGGAGCTGGGGCACACTTATCTCTTGGTGTGTATATGTGTGTGTGTGTGTGTGTGTGTGTGTGTGTGTGTGTGTGTGTGTGTGCCTGAACACGGTGCTTTCTCCTTGAAAGTGTGGAGGCTTCGGTGTCTGCCTGACCCACCTCTGCTCAGATGGTTCTTCTTCGGCTGGTGTCTATGAATCTCAGAGCTGCGGACTAAGGGCGCACAGTATTCCTGGGTGATTTCCCTAGTTTGTTTTACGGGTTAGTGGGAAAGTGCGCTGAAACCGTTGCCAATCTTCGGGTTTTGATTTTTTTTGTTGCTGTTTGGAGAAATGATCAAAGTCAGTGGTCGCGACCCTCCCGCTTGTTGGTGTCGGCTGTTCCTTCCTGCACCGTGCCTGGCTGGGCATCTCCCGAGTGCGCCAGGCTCAATCACGGTCGTAAGGTGGGAGGAGAAAATGTGCGAGGGAAACCTGGCGTCTCCATCCATCTGACGATGTTTCCAGAACACCATTATGTGACACTGTGCTATCTTCATGATGGTGCAAAATAGATACCATTTCTGCAATAACAAATTGTGGCTGATGCTATGGAGGAAAAGCAAAATGCCATGAAAAGGAGGGATGGGGTCTGGGAAGGAGGCTGCTGGTTTAGCTATGGGCGGGGGTTGGGAAGGCCATTCTGAGGGTGTGCTGGCTCTCCAGCCAGCTGTCTGACCACAATTGCAAGCAGCTGTGAGGCCAGGGAGGGGACGCCTGCCTGCAGTCCGGTGATGGCTATTCGAATCCTAGATGGGAGATTCATTAATACAGGCTGAAAAGAATCCATTGGCCCAAGCCTCAGGAGATGCAAGGTCCAGTCCTGACCTGCCTTAACTTGTCTTTGTGGCAGTCCCATGCAACTGAAGTCTTTGTGTGTTTCTGATGGAGGGAATACCGTGCCCCCACCTAAATGCAGTCCTGTTGTAGGGCTCAAATGTGGTCATGGGTGTGAGAGCCCTTTCAGTCATTCAGTACCAAGCTGTGTGAGGTCATTAAACCAGTTGGAGGGGATGAATGAGGGTGATCTGCTCTAATAACCCGGGGGGGAGGGGTGACAGGAAAAGGTGCTAGAGAAGAGCCACTTGTCAGCGTCAGGGTGGGAACGGGAGCAGGAATACCTGTACTTGGCTTTAAGGGAGATGGTGGGGGAGGGGTTGCTATCTGTCCCATTTGCTTTCTCTGCCTGGAAGGGCAGAAACTGGATCCTGTGTTTCTTCGAGGAGGAAGACCCAAAAGAAAGGGGACCTCTCTGACCTAGCAGCCCTGCCTGTTAGAGAAGAAAGGCAGGCACAGGAGAGCATGGGTAGCTCCGTCAGTTAAGCGTCCCACTCTTGGTCTCAGATCAGGTCATGATCTTGGAATAGTGGGTTCGAGCCCTGAGTCGTGCTCATCTGGCTTAGCGCTCAGCATGGAGTCTGCTTGAGGCTTTCTCTCCCTCTGCCTCTACCTCCCCCTCCTTGCGCGTGTGCACTCTTTCTCTGAAATAAATAAATACATTTTAAAACAACAACAACAACAACAATAAAAAATCGAAAGTCAGGTGCAGGGATGCCTGGGCAAGTGATTACAGAATGGAGAGAAGAGACACAGCATCCCAGAGCTGCAAGCAGAGGCCTTGCAGACAGGGAGGAACCAACAAGGTGCTGAGCCCACTGGGACGCCTTGGAGCCTTGGGTCACAAACCGCAGACCTCGCACACGCCTCCTTCCTCACCCTCAGATAAATGTGCACCAACTCAGACTCTTCACAGTCAGCCCGGTGCACTCCTTTATAGAGGCTTGCCGTCCTGGCTTGGGTCCGAGCCCTCTTACCTATTTGCTATGCACCTTTCTGAACCTTCATTTTCTCCTCTATAAAATAGAAATAATAAGACCTAGATCAGTGTGTTGTTGGAGGCCAGTGGAGAGTGTAGGGAGAGCTGCCATGGGGACACATTTGAGAAAATCCACCTTTTCCCCCCATGCTCTAGCCCCACAACATTGGGCCATCCCTGAAACACAAAAGCCCAGGAAGAGCTCAGAGGCATCTTGGCAGTCTGCTGACCTCCTCAGCCCCTGGCATCAAGTGGCATTGGGCCCAGAAAAAAGGTTACCCATTTCCTGAACGAGGCATTTGTGGGGTGGTGGACAAGGGAGAAGTAGGTCCAGAATAACTCTGCATCCTGGGGTCCCAGGGTCCTGCCCAACGCAAGCAGTATTGTCCAAGAAGTGCAGAAGCTGAGTCCCCCAAGCCCTAATCTAGCCCCTGAATCTGGGAGGGCAGTGCCTTTCCAGAAAATGGAAAACTGGGTCAATTTTTTCCCCTCAAGTTGCATCCATCCATCCATCCATCCATCCATCCATCCATCCAATAAACATCCAGTGCCTATTCTGAGCTGGCACTGTATTAAATGCTGAAGGCAGAAACAAAGAATTAAGAAACACGTCCCTATCCTTTAGACATTTCTGGTCTGGGAAACAATAATGCTGCAGTGGGACAAGAAAGAGTTGGATGCTCAGCTCTCAAAAGCATGGGCTCAGATGAAGGTGGGGAGGAGAACATTTTATGGGGTTCACAGTTCTCACAGCGGCAAGATAACTGAGTCACTTAGCCATATTCCTTCTTGTCTCCAGACACATCCCAGTTTGGAAACCATCCTAGGAAGGCTTTCCAGGTAATGTAGGGATTTCCTACCTTTTGCAAAGACAGGAGTCTTTGGCCTCCAAGAGTTTACTAATTGGTCTGAATACCCACCAGGGGTGGGAAGCTGCAGGGGCTGGGATGAGGGGACTTGAAGAGGGGGGGCTCAAAGTTAAAAGGAGTCCGGGGCCAACAAAGCAACTATTATCCTCCAGGGCAAAGGAGAGGAGATAAGACTGCTTGTCCCTGTGTAACCCCAGGTCCTTGTGGAAAGCCCGACACATTGTAGGCATGAAATGCCATTTTTGAATGAGTGAATGAATGAATGAATGAATGAGCCAGGAAATTTCCCCTCTGCCTAGCATGATTCTTTTTCCTCTCGCTCCCCTTCATGGAGAGGCTGGGTGTTTTGTTCCAGAAAAGCGGCCGCTGCTGTCCTGTATCTCGTGGACTTTGGTGTCCCCACTGCACTAGGCTCTAGGGCTGACACGTGGTGGACCCAACATGCAGGAACAGATGCGGCAGCGCAGGTCACATCGTCCCCGCTGAGCGCAGGGGTACCGTGGTGTGAATTCTGCTGGGGGCCATGGGCAGCTCTGCCAGGACTGACCCTCCGTCCGCCTTCTGGTTTCACAGAGGCAAGGAGTCTGAGAACTGAGACTTGCTCCGGCTTCCTTGCACTGGGGAACCCCACAGGAGATGCTGCGAGGGGCCTCCGAGGCACCCAGTGGGTCTGCTTGATGGAAAAGTACAGACTGAGATTCTCGCTTCACACCGCAGCCCTGCTGGGAAGGTCGAAAATACAAAGGGGAAGCTCATGCAGAGGGAAATTTCCCTTTCTCCCCACAACTTCCCCTCCCTCCATACCACTTGGGGCTTAAAAATCACCGTCATTGTCTTGAAAGAGGCCCTGGGGGGCCGTTCTGAGTGAATGACCATGGGACAATACTGCCCAGAGATGAGGACCCTGCTCTACATAATCTCACTGGGCACAGAGCAGGGGGCGCACACTTTCATTCAACAAATACCGGATCGCCACTGATGGCGGCCGGGTGATTGGACAAGTCCCAGTTAGGGGCTTTAGTGCTGAGAGGTCACCAGAGCTTTATCGTTGCTGCCGGGGACCAGACGCCACACCAACCCTGCTACCGCTTCCAGAGGACACACAACAGACACCACTGACCTCTCCCACTGAAGCCCCCCACAATCTCCCAAGCAATTGACCATATTGTCTTTAATTGTGAAAAGTTAAGTCGGTCTTGTTTTGTCCCTTTTACAGATGGGAAAACTCGGGTTCGACCGTTGTCTAGCTGACCCGACCAGCAGAACAGAGGAGGGGTTCAAACTTGGGTCTTGTCTGACTGTAGACCTGTGTCCTTTCTAGATTAGGCTTCTTGAGGTATGCTCTGGGCACTTTCTCTAGGAAAATCCCAAGGCAAAGGGTAGTGGTTGCGAAGGTCCAGAGCCTTGCCTTGAAACCACAGAGGGCAGGTACTTGGTGGAAAACTCCAGCGCGTGATTCACCCTCCTCCTGAGCCCTCGTCAGTGAGGCCAACTCCCCTCCTGAGGTTCTCAGTTTCCAGCCTGGGGGTTGGTGGCTCCCATCCTACCGCCCTGGTGAGAGAAGCCTGCACCCTGCCTCACACACCCTCATCTCCTCCCTCGGAAGGAGCCGGCACTGGAGGGGCAAGGTGAGGAGGGGAAGGCGGGAGGGACAAAAGGAGCGAGATGTGGTCAGATGGGAGTCTGAGCTGTCTGGAGGGGTCGTCTTGGGACAGCGTGCACTGGGACGGCTGGGGGGGGGGGCGCCCACAGAGGGAGGGAGCTGGGGGTGGTGGACTGGGGACAGAGGACTTGGCTTCCTGAGGTTGGATGTTGTAATCCTGGTGCACACACTTTTGGCTTCAGTCCCTCCTGTTGCTTGTGGTGTTTCTCTGTCCCTTCACTTCCCAACACACTGGCGTGTGTGAGCACACACACGCACACACGCGCGCGCGCGCACACACGCAGCCGCTTTCTGTCTGGGAGTCCCAGGCGACAACTCAAATGGGATTCTGAGCTGAGAGGAACAGGAGAAGGAGCAAAGGTGGAAGCTGGCTCCCGTCTCAAGTCCCGGCTGTGTGGGCATTCTTGTAAGTGACGTCCCCGGGACTGTGCCAGGGACCGGAGGCATGGAGCTGAGCTGACCACGGGAGCCAAGATCGGGACTGAGGTGAGCAGGAAGTGGAGGACAGGCTGTCTTCGCAGTCCGTTAGAGGTGCCTCAGAGGAGCTGGAGGGGGTGAATCTTGGGAGGCGAGATTTTGTAGGATTGTGTGTCTGTTGTATAAGAGACTGGGGCAGAAGGCAAGTGTGATGTTGGGGAACCTTAGGACCAGAGGCATCACCCCAGCTCTCCCAAGCCACCCTCAGCTTCTACATTGTTCTGGGACAAGCCTGGGGAAGTCCAGAGGTGTGGGGCTGGCCCCAGGGAGTGGGGGAAAGAGGGATGATCACCTGGCTCAGAGAGGGAAGGAAGGAAGAGCAGAGGGGACAAACCTTGGGCAATCCCGAAGACCCGTGACCCGCAATTAGCCATGTGGATGAGGGGTTCCCGCCCTCCCCCACGGGTCGAGCAGGGCAAGCAAGTCTCCCAGAAGGAGGAAGCTGTCCCAGCTGAAGCTATGGGGAGGCGTGGGCACTCTTGTGCCAGAGGAGGGCAACAAGGGAGCCCTGGGGAGGGGCAGACGGCCACAGGCTGAACCAGGCAGCCCACAGGGTGTGAAGGACTAGCCGGAGTCAGGTTTTGGTGCCATGCACACAGGTATGTGTGTGCAAAGGGACGTGACGGGAATGGCACCAGTGTGTGTACAGAAATGGGAACTGGTATGTGGGTGTGGGCCGAAGCAGGGGCTGGGGCATCCCATGCCGCCACCCCACAGCGTGTCTGGGGCTGGGCTGTTCCTGTGCTGGCCTAGAAGGGTGATGGGGCCAAGCTGGGATCCCGGCGGCATGGTGGTGAGCAGCATTTCTCCACCTGTCCGGTCCTCCGCTAGACCCTGACCGGACCTCCTACTCCTAGACCTTGACCCATGCGCAGCTCCTGAAAACGGTTAATTTTGGACTTGCTAGCCTCCTGAAGATTTCCTTCGTGGGCAGCACTGAGCCCAGTGTGGGTGTAGGTGTCTCTGCTTCTGGAGGGCACTGACGTGTGGTGAGCTCCAATGCCTGTCCCCACCGCACCCTGCTCCAGCTTAGCAGAGGTGGGAAGCGGGTTCTAGGGGCTAGAGAGGGGGCAGGGCTGGGACGGGGGAGATCTCTGGAAGTCACCTTGACTGTGGATAGCACTTGTTTATTCCTCGCAAGTGGGCTAGGGGCAGAAGGGCACAGTGCGGACGGGGTGAGAAGGGTTGGGGGGGGCAGGCTGTCATTTTGGCTTTTAAAAGTAACCCCCACAAGAGAGCTCTGACCTTGTGTTTATGTCTAACCTCTGCCTTGACTTTTCTTCCCTGAGTCTAACTTGAATCCCACTTGCTACACAGTTTCGCCTTGAGTTGCCATGGCTCAGGGCCAGCTTCCCTTTCCACATGCTCATGCTTTCATTCTGCCATTCCGGTTTTTCACTCTAACCCATAAATTATGATCTTTCCAGTAACCCTTAAAAAAAATTTCCATCAGTATCACCTCATCAATGTGTTCTCTTCTGGTCTCCCCATCCTGACACAACCCAAACCCTGCGCCCAAACTGGGCTCTGAGATCTGCTTCCCCGCTCTGCACTCGCTCTGGTCTTCCCTTGGCTCACTCCTTATCCCCACCAGGTCTCCCCTCCTTCCACTGTTGCAGACAGCTTGGCCCTCATGTGGTGCTTCTGGTCTGAGAACAGGAAGGTTTGTCCCCTGACCTCCCCCTTGGAGACTTTTGTGCTTGAGCTCACCCTGAGCTAAGCTACACTATGGCTTGGCAAGGAAAGGCTTATTTTTATCCCCTACCCTCCCAGCACCTGTGTTGAATGGCTCATTCCCTCTTCCAGGGAGACTTAGAGCCCAGAGAGGACGTGTGAGTTGCCTAAGGTCACACAGCAAGTTAGAGACCCGGCTCCATCACTTATTGTATTGGTAAGTTCCTTCAGATCATTCAAAAGTCGTTTTACTGAACATCTTCAGGGTGTCGAATCCTGTCCCTTCATCTCTCTGAGCTTCATTTCCTCATTGATAAAATGGAATTTGTAGTAATATCTACTCAAAGATTTTAATGAGGATGAAATTTAATAATGTATATGAAGAAGTGTAGGTTTTGGGCACAAGGATTAGTCAAATGTTAAACTTTTATTAATGTTATTATTGGCTAGGAATGGACTAGACCTTGGGTTTCCCGTCAGTTGCTTTTTCCCGTTGATGTTTATTTAATTTATTATTCATTAATTATTCATTCATCCATTCATCTTTCTGATAATGATTCTGGGGCCACTCCTCAGGGTGCCTAAGCCCTAATTCTGTAGCAACGTCTAATGTCTACCATTGGTTCAGGTAGCACCAACTCTTTTCCCTGGGGCCAAACTGCTTCATTCTTCCAACCTGACACTCTGGTTCTCAAAGCCTCCCCCAGCCCCCAGGGTCTGACGGTCTCCTCTGAACCTGGAAGCCTTCTTCCCTCCCTTCCTTCCCTCCTCCTCCCTTACATGGGAGGCTGGAGACCTCTGATTTCCAGTAGGTGCCTCTCTCTTCATCTTTCTTCCTGGGCTGGACTTACAGTGGAAACCTGTGAGTGGGTCCCAATGCCAGAATCTAACCCTGACAGGCTTTCCCATTCCTGGGATAACCCGTACCCTCCAAGTCACCTTCAAAAATTTCCATAACCTCAAATGGCTCCTGCCACGCCCTTCTAACTGACTTGGGCTTGGGCTGTTGCCTGGGTTAAAAGGACCAACAAATAAACACAGACACTTCTTTTAGTAAAAAGAATCCCTTGTGTTTCCCTAGAGCCTTGGAGGAGCACTTGCTAGCTTCGGGTCACTTTGATTCCCCCAGCGCCCCCCGCAGGTGAGGGGCGCTGCGTGGGTATTTCCCTCTGGAGCCCGGACCCCTCCTCCTGGCAGCTCCCTGGGAGCCGAGGCGGAGGTGGCCTCAGGGTGGCTGTGTGTGGGGGAGGGGAAGGCAAACAAGGACTCCAGTACAATACCACGGTGCTGCAATTTGTCTCCTGGAGGTTGACAAATGGACAGTGATAGGGGCAGAGTAAAACGGAGGGAGGCCACATCATTTTTCTGGCAGTCCAGGGAGCTCTGGGCTCTTTAGGAGAGCAGGGACTCAGGAAGGGCAGTAACCTACTGTCATGCTTAGCCACGTCTGGGTCTCCCTTGAGGAGACCACCCACCCCAGTGAGAATTGCTCTGGGATGGACCGCCAGAGCCCCTTGCTTGTTCTCAGGATAGAGGTACAACAGGGAGAGAAGAACCAGGTTTCCCTCGAAGGCCTGTGCTTGGTCCTGGCACCAATCCCAGGTCTCCTCTGGCCTTGTTTAAAGACCCCACCTTCTCTTTCCCTCCCAATCAGACGCCCAGAGCTAGCTGGCTCCCATGTTTACCCGGAGCTGATCGATTCCCTGGCATAGGGATGAACACACAACCGGCTAGGGGAAGACCATGCAGTCAGCTGGGCCACAAATGCCCTTTGACCTCCTGTCACCCCTGGCAGGCTTTGATCCCTTCTGGCCTGGAGGCTGGAGGCTGGGCAGGTGCCACTCTCTGGACAGCTGGGCAGACGGGCAAGCAGGGATGGTGGCTGGCTGTTAATATCAGAAGGGGACTCGGAATAAAAGACCTCAAGCCTTTTCCTCCCGTTCTACTCCTATGTGGTCATCGGCAAGTCCCTTCATCTGCCAAGGCCTGGATTTCCCCCTCTGCAGAATGGGCAAACTAAGATCAGCTCCTTATTTGCTCTCCGAGTCATGAGAGCAAAGTGTAACTTTTGGTGTAAATGTCATTGCGCGTTTGGGAAGAAAAACAACACCCCGACGATATTAAACCATACTCCAACAAAGGGAAATGTGACTCTCGTGTTCCGACAATAACGAAAGCCTAGGAGGGAGAAAGCAGGGGTGGAGGGCACGCATCGGGTTGGTACAGCTCACCCCTTCTCCCCCCACCTGGCAGTACCTGTCTCACCGTCCTGCTCTGCGGCCTCCCGGTCCATCGCGTCGCCATGGACAGAAAAGTGACGGTCCCCGAGGACGGGCCTGCTGTGGTCTCCTGGCTCCCCGAGGAGGGAGAGATGTTGAACCAGGAAGGCAAGGACCAGGTGAAGGATCGGGGCCAATGGACCAACAAGATGGAGTTTGTGCTGTCAGTGGCCGGGGAGATCATTGGGCTGGGGAATGTCTGGAGGTTTCCCTATCTCTGCTACAAAAATGGAGGTGGTGAGTTCATTTTGAGGTAGGCGTGGTGGGGAGAGCTGTGCCTTGACCACCAGGCAGGGCCGACCTGGGTGCCTCCTGCCTGGCAGTGTGATGAAACGGAAGGAGGCTAGATGTAGTCGGAGGGCCCGGTCTGAGCTCTGGCTACGCCTCGGGGGGTCCTCTGCCGTGAAGGAGGGATGCTGCCTCCCAGGGCCACAGTGAAGGGTCACGGAGGTCGTGGGCAGGACTGAGGAATCTGAGTATGTAACAAGACAGGATAATAATCGTCCTTCATGATGGTGTACAATGTCGGTTGCTGATAGGAGCCATTCATTTAGCCAGTATTACTGTGGCCCTGCCCTGTGCCAGGTGCTGTTCTAGATCCAGTCCAGAACACATTCTGTGTGTTATATTCTAGATCAGGGTCCAAACTACAACCAAAGAAGTAAAATGCATGATATGTTGAATGGCGAGGAGAGGAATGGTGAGAAGCCAAGCAGGGACGGGGGTTGGAGAATGCTGGGTCGCTGGCGGTGGGGGACGAGGGGGGAAGGGTTTGAAAGGTGAAGTAAGGTGCCCAGGAAAGCTTGCGTTGAGGATGTGACTTGAAGGCGGTAAAGGAGCGAGTCTTGGGGATGGAGATCAGGTGAAGACCATTCCAAAAGGAGGGGAAAGCAAAGGCAAAGGTCCTGCAGTGAAAGTGCACCTGACCTGTTTGCAGAACAGTGAGGAGGGCAGTGCCCGATGCGGAGGAGAGTAGGAGGAGAGATCAGAGAGGTAACAGGGCTTACAACCTGGAGGCTCTGCTCTGAGAGAGATAGGACTGTTGAAGAATTTGAGCACAGAAACACGATCTTGTCTCTGATTTTTTTTAATTAAAGAAACATAATTTTATTATTTTTCAGCATTGATAGTAAACATGAGCAGGGGTATGGTGGGAAGGGGCCAGCTCAATCTTTTTATGGGTACAATTAAAGGTTTTTCACATATTCATAGAATTATGCAACCATCACCACAATTGATTTTAGAACATTTTCTTCATTCCAGAAGGAAGGCCCGAAGGCATTAGCAGTCACTCTCTATTCCCTCTCGCTGCCAGCCCTTGGCAACCACTGATCTACTTTCTGTGACCATGGGTTTACCTATTTGGCATTTTCATACAAATGGAAGTATGCACTTGTATGAATTTATTTGTGACTGGACAGATTCATCATCGCTTTTTGAAAATACCTTTATTCTTTCTTGTGGAAACTGTACACATTTATTGGGAAACCGGAAACTTTCCTGAAAGGTAAAAAGAAGAAACATTCCTACTGAAAGATAATCATTGTTTAGAAAGTCCTTCTAAACACTATTCATATTTAATTTTTTAAAAAAGATTATTTTGGAGAGGGGGGCAGGGGCTGAGAGGGAGAGAGAGAATCTCAAGCAGATTCCCTGCTGAGTGCAGAGCCTGACATGGGGCTCAGTCCCACGACCAGGGGATCGTGACTTGAGCGGAAGTCAAGAGTCAGATGCTTACCAACTAAGCCCCTCATACTCACTTTGACAGGTATTTACTGAGCATCTACCAGGTACCTTGTTCTGTATTTCAAACCCTTTAGTTATTATTACCAAGTGCTTGAACTAATGGCTCCAAAGAAATAGGAATGGGGTTTCTTGGCAGGTGAGGGCTATGGTGCAAGGCTGCAGAGTGGGGGTGAATGCTGGCCAGAGATTAGGGGAGACGGGGAGAAGTGGTAAGGGTGGTGACTTGTTTCTTTGTCCCAGGCCAATTTCACGGACATGCAAGGCATTCGTGTTCTAGCTAAAGATGATCGAGGCTGAGCCCTCATTTCACAGAGTACACAGAGGCTCCTTGGGATGTTTTGTGATTTGCCCAAGATCGTAGAAGTTGTTGGGAGCTGTGCACCCTGGCTGCCTGGCTCACTGGCTCGCCCATCACTCGCCCTGCCATCTGAAAAAGAGGGAGAAGGAGGGCCCAGGGGACAGGTTTTCGGGTTCAGGTACCCACAGGTGTCCCGCCTGGTGGCTGCCCTTGGCTGTGACCTTGGTCCTGGCCATGGGGTGGCTTGGGGAGACAAGCGCATAGGACAGTGAGCAGGGACACCGGGGTGAGCCTGGGTGGTCCGTGAAGAGGCGGTGCCAGAATGCAGCTGCTGGGCGGAGTCTGTATTCTCGAGTCAGCTCTGTCCCAACCTAAGTGCCCAGGGAGGACACCTCGCCACCCCTCTCTCCTGTCTCCCTTATTTCCCCGCACATGAGGGGCTGAGCAAGGTCTGGGGTCCCAATCTGAGGTCACTGGTCTTTGGGGGTCCAGGAAAGTAGGCATGTAGTTTTCCTTATTTCAGACAATGTAATGGTGGATCTACGTGGGAACACGACTTCACCGACCAACCCAAGTGTCAACTTCTTGCTTTAGGCTAGAATTTTATGAATTCACTGTGATAACAGGGTTTCTCTCGAGCTGACCATAAATCCTTAGTTAGCAGTTAGGATGTGAGGGCGATCTGGCTGCGACATCTTTCACCTCATTGGTTGCCAGGGTTGATTTGGCTGACCTGGCCGGCCAGGCGGGTGTCCCCTTGTCCCTCACCACTCCACATGCATGCCTCCCGAAGCTGCCTGCTCGGTCTGAAGAGGACAACCTTACCCAAGAGAAGAGGGCTGTTCTTCTGTCAAGGGTATAGGAGTAGCAACGTTCCCCTTCTAGAACCTCCAGACCAGCTCTCCGGGTCTGTTTGTAGGAGAACATAGGGTAGTCAAGCTTCCAAATGAGGAACCGCAGGGGGCAGTTTTAAAAAAAAAAAAAAAATTTTTTTAAAGCTGTTAAATATAGTTTTTGTTGATCTATTAATCAGTTCATAATGAATTGGTAATTAGTTAACCAACGGTTCTATAGAGAAAAATCTTTCAAGAGGGATGAAAAAAATAGTGTTATTGGTGTAATCATGTCTTTGGTTACCAAAAAAACAGGGTGTCACCAAACTAGATCATCACCAAAAGAGAATTTTATGACTTCTGAGTTTCCAAACTGTTAGTGGTTCAGGAGTGAGTGCTTGGCAGAGATAATAAGGCATACCTTAGAGCAAAGGGAGGGAGACTTTAAACACGTCCAAAGTCATTCGGTCCTCACAGATCCCTGGTGGCCTCACCCGCTGCTCGGGCCCAGAGCCTGGGCAGATGCCAAGAGAACTGTGGGCCAGGTCAGCCTCCCCGAGTGAGGATTCTCAGACGTTCATTGGAGAGGAGGATGTTTGCAGTGATAGTGTGTTGGAAACCCAGGGAGAAAGCCAAGAATGGATGCCTGTAGGCGCTCCAGGACCAACTCCCTCCCACTGCCTGCTATGGCCCAGGCCTGGGCCGACTCGGCCTGAGGATGGCCCAGCTCCAGACCTCCTGAGCTCTCCCCAGTTTCAGTGGGGGCAGAAGTCTACATAGCCAAGGGTAGGACTTCTGGAGAGGGAAGGCCCTCCACACAGCCAGCAGGAAGGGGCCCATGAGTCACATACTGCCACAGACTTCCGGTAAAGCGCCCTGCGGGAGAGCCCCACACACTGCCCCTCGGCCTCACCCCTGTAACCCACTAAGCCACGTAACCTGGAGTCAGGGGTGTTGCTCCAGGCAAAGCTGGGGTTACAAAGGACTTCAGGACTTGGAGAATTACTGGCTGCCGTGACTCTAGAGGGCCCAGAAGACTCACAGATCCTTCTCCTTCACTCTCATACTGCTGCTGGCGGTGCCGATGGGTAGGAGAGGCTGGGAGGGCCATTTGGAAATGCACGTCAAAGACTTTTAAAAAGTGTTCAAGCCCCAAGGGTAGGAGCAACCCAAACGTCCATCAGTGGACACAGGGATAAACAAAATGTGGTATATACACACGAGGGAATACTATTTAGCCTCAAAACACGGAAAGGCATGGAGAAACCTTGAGGACATGAAGCTAAGTGAAATAAGCCAGACAAAAACATAAAAACATAAGTACTGTATGATTCCTCTTATATGGAATATCTAGAAAAACAATAGAGAAGGTGTAGAACAGTGGTTACCAGGGGCCGGGGGAGACGCGGGAAATAGGGATGTAGTGTTTAATGGCTACGGAGCTTCGGATTGGGCTGGTTCTGATTGAGAAGGTTCTGGAAACCAATGGTGGTGGTGATTGGATAACAATGTGAATGTACTTAGTGCCACTGAACCTACACTTAAAAATGGTTAAAAAGTAAAATTTATGTTCTATGTATTTTACCACCAAATAAAGAAAAAAAAAAGTACATTCCCTCTGACTTACCAATTCGTCTGCTGGAAATTTATACGAAGGAGCCAGTTAGCTAAATGCACAAGGATGTGGACCGCAGATCGCAGTGGAGTTTGCAGTGAAACAACCAGAGGTCAGTGGAGGTACGGATGAGATGAGCTAGGACAGATGCTTATGTTGGAATATAACACGGCCATTGAAAGGATGCCGTCTACATTTATTGGTATAATAGGTTCATGATATGTTTTTAAGTGGTTATCAAGAAATGTATAGCAGGTACTCATTTTTGCCAAAAAAAGAGAAATGTGTGTGTGTGTGTGTGTGTGTGTGTGTGTGTGTGTCTTTATAAGAATATTGGAAGGCTATACAATGTTTTTTTCCTTTTTCCCCCTTTGTACTTTCTATTTTTCCTACAAAGGAAGGTGGATGACTTGGGTAAGAGCACAGACTCAGGATCAGACCAACTGGCTTGGTGCCTCAGTTTCTTCCTCTGTAAAATGGGGATAACAATGGTATCTGCCCCATGGGAGGTGGTTCTGTGAGGATTCGGAAGTTGGTGGAGCGTTTAGAAGAATGCCTCACACACAGTAAGCACTCCATAAGTGCTAAGGCTTATTTTGGTGCAGAAAACAATAATCCATTCACCCCTGGGTACACTTCTGAGGTGACGTATATGTCTTAGAGACTGAAGTGGGCATTGGTGGCTTAGGGTCATCTCCAAATTCACTACTTTGCTGGATGCTTTTTTGGCCGGGCCTCCCGTGGGTCAGCACCTAATCACATGACTGTTGAAACCCCCGTGCCTGAGAATCGGCCCAGTTCAGATCCGGGCCTGGTGGAGGGGGAAAAAAAATCTGAAAATTACTAGAGGAAAAATAATTTTTCTGAGGTGTCTTTGTTTGTTTTTCCCTAAAATGTAACACACTTGATAATTTAACAGGCATATCAAATTATACAGAACACATGTTTCGGTTCCAAAAATAGTAAATGGGCTAAGTTTGTGAAGCACACTGAGAAAATAAATTGTGCATCTATCAGGATTTCCACCTAAATGTTCACTCCTTTTTCTTCAAAGGTCTTTCCTATCCCGGGTGGGGTTCAGACTGGAAAATTTCTGCCCGTCTCTGTTCATAGACAGGAGGAAGCCGACACGGACCCCTGGGAGGGTAGGGAGGGAGATTACAGATGCCGAGTAGTGGGACGCTGGTCTCCCAGGTGGGTCGAGGACTCAGCCCCTGCCCCCCTTCTTCCACAGGAGCCTTCTTCATCCCCTACTTCATCTTCTTCTTCACCTGTGGCATCCCGGTGTTCTTCCTGGAGGTGGCGCTGGGCCAGTACACCAGCCAAGGCAGTGTGACAGCCTGGAGAAAGATCTGCCCCCTTCTCCAGGGTGAGTGTTCCCCTTTGCCCTCCCACCAGGGACCCCAAACGAGTCCATCCCTCTGCCACTCCTCCCCTTTCCTTCCCTGCCATCACCTTCTTATTCGTGTACTGTGGGGGACACAAGGAAGCCTCATCAGACTTTGGGGGGCCCAAAGCTTATAGATCCTGGGGAGGAAGGCACTCCTCAAGAAAGACAATACAAAATCACCAGTGCAAAACTAGATACAGAGCCTGGAAGGGGTCCTTGCGAGTGAGGAATCGTGAAGGTTCATCTTCCTCAGCTTCTTCCGTGTATACGGCACGGCTGCAGATATGCCGCCGAGGCCCATAACCATAGTGACGATGACGATGACGATGGCTAACAACTACTGAGCCCGGCCACATGCTGGGGCTCAAGTAAGAACTTTACGTGCATTTCCTCATCGGATCCTCTAGTAATAACTCGCTTAGTTATTTGTAGATGAGAAAATGAGATCATTCACTGAGGATTTGAACCCAGGTCACCCCGAGCTGAAAATTCACGCTATTTCCTGTGTTAGGTTAGGGATTCGGTTAGGGACAGCTCCTGTTCTCTCTGGATTTGCTGGCTAATGTGAGCAGCTTGGGGTGTCCTTCCCCCACTCCAATTTTTGTTGATAGGGCCAGTCCCCTGGGGGCTATTGGGAAACCCAACCTTTGTCTCTGAGGTGTTCCTGGCCTATGTGAAATGAGGAGAGGACTCTTTCCCTCACATCAGTCTCTGAGAGAGCCTCCGGGACGGGGCTATCTGGGGTTATTGCCCAGCTTGGTAGGCATGGGGGGCTGGGCAGAGGTGGGCATGGGGGAAAATTACTGGTTCCTGAGCAAGCTGGGAAACTGACCACTGACTGGGGGTTTGGCTGTAGGGACCAGGCTAGTCTGGGGCTAGCAGATTCCTCTTGGGGCACCCATGGGACCTCTGGAGAAGCAGCAGTAAGGGGCTGGGGCAGGGTAAAGCTTGGCCTGCACACCTTTCTACTCACGAGGGCTGGGTCCTGCTGGAGTGCTGTGGCTTCAGCCAGAGTAGTTTCTCAGCATTCTGCTCTGGACTCCAGGGGTCGCCTAATGTCCCACACAGCTGAGCTCTATCCCTAGGATCCAGGGACGAATCTCTGGCAGGTATCTACTAACTCTCCAAGGGGGTCACTGCAGATAGGGTGAGAAAACCAATCATTGGATGGGGGTTGGAGGGAAGGATTGCTGCTCCTTCCCTCTTTTCCAAGTAGAAGAGACAGACTCTGAGGACTGGGGTCTCAGGGAGAGGTGTATTCAAGGTGTGTGCACCTATGTAGGTGGGAGGGTCCAAGGCTGCTTACTATCTGCCCCCATCTGCCTAACGGCACCCACCCCACAGATCACCCTCCCCACACGGGAGGACACACCCTGTGCTCACCCTTCCTCCCCCTCAATTTACACACAGGCACAAGCTTCCTTCTCCCCCGCCCCCCCAGATCATCCCTCCCTTCAGAGATGGGGCAACCCTCCCCCTCCCCGCTCCCCACTCCCTGGCCTGGCGCGCTGCCTCCTCCTGGGTCAGGTCGGTGTTTACTGGGAGGTGGGAGCACAGCGCGTTCCGGCGGGGAAGACCAGTGGCCGCACAGTGGCCGCTTGTTTGGGAGTGTCTGTGTGCCGGCACGGCCGCCCGCGGGGCTCCCCGGGGACCCTCCGCGCCATCAGCAGCCCCTGCCCCCGCCCCTCCCGAGGCCCCAGCCTTCGCTTTAGGGCGCCCCCCCCCCCCCCGCATGCTGTGCAGAGACCCAAACGCAGGAAAACATGGGGGGCCTCCAGTCGAGGGGGCCAGGCCAAGGGCAGGTTTTGTGGACAGTCGGCATTGATTTTCCGACCTGCCTCTGGGCTTTGCTTCATTAAATCCTTCTGGAGCACCGGCTTCCCGGGGCCACCAGCCAACTCCCCAGGACTTGGGGCCCGGGGTGGGGGGCGGGGGAGACTGGGACGCAGGACAAACAGGCAGGCCCTGGCAGGGCACGGCGCCCACTCCTCTGCCCGTTTTCACACCTCGGGACTAACGGCCACCCTGGCGACGTGTTACTTTTAAAATGACTGTGGAAAAGATCCCACGTTTGCAGGAGCAGGCAGGGCTGGAAGGGGGGTGGGGGGGGGCGCGCTGTGCCTGCCCTTGCTCCTTCTCAGCCCTGATAGGTTTGAGCGCAGGAGGGGTGCCCCACAGCCCGCTCCAGACTGCTCTCCTGTGTCAGACCTGGGTGCACAGGTCGCGCCTCTGGGGACACTCTTGCCCCTCGCTCCCCTGTGAGCTGGCGTTTTGAGACCCACTCAGGCTCCCGGTTCTCCATGGTGACCACTTCTCCTTTTTTGTTTCTTTGCCCGTTTCTTTTGGTCTTTGCTGTTACCTTGAGCAAAAGATAACTCCTTTGTTCTTCCTGCTCCTTTTCATTTTACAAGTCTTGCGTGACTGTCGTAGAAAAACTAGAGAATGCAGATGGACAAAAGGGGAAAAAAAAAACTTTAAAAAAGTGAACTGAAATCTTATCACCCAGAGAACCACAGGGAGATTTTGGATGGCAATCCTTCCAGAGTTTATCTCATTAAAAAAAAAAAAAAAAAAAAAAAAAAAGATGTAAGTTAAGTGAATTATGCATAATGAGAAAAAAAATAAAAAAGAAGATACACGTTCAAACATGTATTGCAAAGCTGGAAGAATGCAAACCGTGGTGTTCTGCAGCCTGGGTTTCTTAGAAAAATGTGCTGTCTGTGGCTTCTCGGGCCGATAAACAGATGTGGTGAGTCTCTCCCGGTAGCACCCAATCCCCGGCCAGCCACTGCAGGAGGCTTCCGTGCGGCTCTGCTGGACTAACTCGATCTCTTGGATTCTTCTTGTTGCTCCCCCATTCCCCTCTCCCCCCACCCCCCCACAGGCATCGGTCTGGCATCTGTGGTCATCGAGTCCTATCTGAACATCTACTACATCGTTATCCTCGCCTGGGCCCTCTTTTACCTGTTCAGCTCCTTCACCTCTGAGCTGCCCTGGACAACCTGTACCAATAGCTGGAACACAGGTATCCATCGTTTCGGCCGCTAGGCTGGGGCCTCTCCCAGATTGTTGTACTAGACGCCCAAGGGCGAGCAAAAGCCACGCGGCCCCAGCCCTCCCCGAACCTATGGTCTCATGGGAGAAACAGACCAATTAATCAAATAATTATAAATTGCACTGGGTGAAAGAAGCAGCAGAAACCCCACAACAGCAGGAGGAGAGTTGATGGCTGAGGGCTGAAGCGTGAGAAGGAACCCACCATGGGAACAGCAGCCCGTCTGGGGGGAAGAGCAGGTGCAGGACACAGTGCCTTTGTGTGTTGAGTGGAGAGACAGTGGGCCGGTCATGGGGGCGGAGGAGGGATCTGAGGTCTGTGTCAGAGGTTGGTTGGCGGGACGGCCAGAGCGTAGCCAGATTCCCTGGAACAAGAGCTGTGTGAGGCACATGGGGAGGGGAGCTGGTCCCATGAACTGCCTCGGTGGTCAACTCCTAGGAAATGGGGGCTCTGAAGAAAGCTCTTGGGATTGGGAATGATGGGGACTGCCAGGCTGTAAGGTCAGAGGGTAGGAGGGGACCAGAGTGTCAGGGCATCTCTCCCCATCTGGTCCCAAGCAGATGCCCAGCCCCCCTTGTCCCCAACAGAGCACTGCATGGACTTCCTGAACCGCTCGGGAGCCCACACAGCCACGCCCTCTGAGAACTTCACCTCGCCTGTCATGGAATTCTGGGAGTAGGTGCTGGGTTTGGATGCCATGTGCCAGGGGCCCCAAGCGGGAGATGTGGATGTCTGAGACCTGGGACTTGGAGGGAGAGTTTAAGCCTTTCTGCGCACACTCTCCAGCGCTTACCCACCTCCCCCACATGCACATCCCTGGGACCTGGGGGCACACTCACATCTACCCAGACTCATCCACTGACACACTCCCAATGACCCTGAGTCCACCCTTGTCCGCCCAGACCCACATGTTTACCCGTGTCGTCTTGTTGCCTTGCACCAAGCCACCCCCCCCACCCCAAGGATCTACCTACACCTTCATTCCTACCGACACGTGTCCCCTGGTGCATGGCCAGTGGTCTGTCTCGGCTTGCAAGAGCAGGTGGTGCCCATCACTCCCCATCTCCGTGTTCAGGGATGTCATGTGGGTAGCTCGAAATGGGCCAAGGTGAGCGTATTGGTACCGCAGAGATGGAGAGACCCCGTACTCGCACCTCTGCCCTCCCATGTGACTACGCCTGTCCATCTGCTCACGTCCACACGTGTCCAGCTTCATGCCCGCAAAGGTCCGCCTGTACCCTTACGTATTTACCAACACTCGCACGTGTCTGCCTGCACCCGCACACTTGTGTGTCCCCATGTCACCCAAAGTTCACACATCCACCAACACTTACGTGCACACGTTTCCACTGCTCCCTGGGCTCTTCAGGTGCTAAAACACAGTCAGCCCCCCTGTTTGATACCCGTGCACTTGTATCTCAACCTGCCCGTGTAAGTATCTACTCTCCACCTGCTCATCCATGCCTTACTTACCACCCTCACTCTCTCTCTCTTTCTCTATCTCTCTCTGTACAACAGAGAAAGCTGGATGGTTAGAAAGACAAAGATACCTATGGGATTACGTGATTTGGTCTTCTAACAGCAGGGGCATACAGACCACAGGTGGGAACATGGCATGGCCATGGGTGGGGGGCTGCAGCGGGATGGGGAGGGGAAGCCTGGAACATGAGATCTGTGGGGTCAGCGCTAAGAATCAAGAGACTTGAAGACAAACCAAGTTGTCCCCTTTCGCCTGCCACCTGGTTATTCTTTTTCCATCCTCAGGAGACGTGTTTTGGGCATCACCTTAGGCATCCATGACCTGGGGGCCCTGCGCTGGGAGCTGGCCCTGTGCCTCCTGCTCGCCTGGGTCATCTGCTACTTCTGCATCTGGAAGGGGGTCAAGACCACGGGCAAGGTGAGGTGTTCTGGCCCCTGGTAAGCTCTCTCCGGCCCCCAGAAACCCTGGGGACACTCACAGAGTCCCCCTGGAGAACTGAAAGAAAGAGTAGTGTAAGGGAGAGGCAAGCTGAGAACAGGGGAAATGGTAGGAAGAGTTTAACTCAGTACAAGGAAAGACTTTCTCTTTCAATATGATTATAAACGATCCATACGTAAGTAACGTACAGATCGAAATAAGAAACCTAGAGGTCCCTTTAGTCACTGTACCAGCCAGCATGGCGGCCGTTTGGATCTACGAGTCCCCCTTAATGTTTTGTTGTATTGCCTTCTGGTTTCCTTTATGTGTATGTCTGTGTCCATCTGTATTAATTATGTGTGTACATGACACAATTAGCATCGTACACTTTTATGACTTGCTTTTGGTAGTATGTGATATGAACCAGCAAACAGAACTGTCTTTGAGATGGTGAGTTTCCAGTCATCAAAGGGGTTTAAGCCAAGAATGGATAACAGTGGCTTATTGTGTGTGTAAAGAGTTCAAATTAGAGCCATTATTTCCAACCCAGGAAATCTGAGGTTGATGCTTCATGCTTTTTAAAAAAGCCAGGAATAGACAGGATACTGATTGCACTGATTAGCCTGTTCTGGGGGCAGCCCCTTCCCCAAGGCTGTTGTAATAATAATAAAACTAGTGACGGTGATAATAACACAGATATCGCCATCACCTCCAACAAGGAGCTGAGCTTGGTCAGGGGCAGAGCGGACCCCTTGGAGTGTTTCCATATCCCAGAACTCAGGCCACTGCTGCTCCCCCAACCTTAAGCCTGGAAAAGCACAGTGTAAATTTTGTCACAGGTCACTGTGAGGATCTGCTCCCCCTCTGTCTCCGAGACTTACCCTCACCAGGGGGCATAAGGAGAACAGCCAGGATGAGGGATTCCGGGAGACCAGATTCCGGATTTTAAAATAGTCTTTGAAATGTTGTGGCTGGGAGCTTGTGCCTCTCCCTGCCCTTCTTCTGTCCTTGCCCTGCTGGTGTGCATCTCACACCCCACCTGCCTTGCAGCCCAAGACCTGCTAGAAATTGTAAGGAAACTGTGGCGAGTTACAGGTGCTCACTCCTCTCGGCATCTCTAAGGAGGTGTCTGACGCTGAGCTGGGTGCCACTCTTGCTGCCTGAGGAGGGGTGACAGGAGGACAGCCGGAGGTTCCCTGGCACCTCCTGGCGTCTGTGTCCTCAGCAGGAGTGACCTGGGGATGCTTCCCTGCAGGTTGTTTATTTCACGGCTACGTTTCCCTACCTGATGCTGATTATCCTTTTGATCCGTGGCGTCACCCTTCCTGGAGCCACTGAGGGCATCATTTATTACTTGAAGCCCGATTTACTTCGCCTCAAGGACCCCCAGGTAGGAGCTGTGCTGGGGACCTTTCCCTGCTGTCTCCCGCCCCAAACCACAGCCGTACTTTTGAAAATCTCTGGTTGCTTTTCTTTTGGTTTAAAGGCAGTATATCAGGAACTCAGTCTGCCTTTGGCTCAGGTCATGATCTCAGGGTTCTGGGATTGAGTCCTGCATCAGGCTCCCTGCTTAGTGGGGAGCCTACTTCTCCCTCTGCCTGTGCTGCTCCCCCTGCTTATGCTCTCCCTCTATCAAATAAATAAATAAAATCTTTAAAAAAATTAAAAAAAAAATAAAGGCAACCTATCCCCACTGGAGAACAATTAGATAAAGATCTCTTGAAATCCCACCACTTAGCTGTTTCTCTATGAGCATTTTAGATTTCCTTCCAAGTCTTTTTCTAGTTGTGTGTGTGTGTGTTTTAACATAGTTGAGATAATTTTGTAGAAATATATCTTTTGTCATTTAAATTATATTGTAAGCATTTTCCATGTTATTAAATTCATTTGTAAGTGTCATTTTAAACACGTGCCTATACTGTGTCCTCCATCTATCACCCATTCAGTCACTCATTCACCCAGAATGTACTGAGGACCCATCAAGGGCCAGGCAGTGCTCTAAGAACGGAGCAGGCAGTGTGCATGACAGACCAGGCTCCGTGTCCTCTGAGCGCTCACACATGGGGCAGGTGTCATCAATCTGCTCCTGTTCTTGAACAGGTAGGTCAGGCATTTTTTTTAAAGATTTTATTTATTTATTTGACAGACAGAGAGTAGGCAGAGAGGCAGGCAGAGAGAGAAAGGAAGCAGGCTCCCTGCTGAGCAGAGGGATCCCTGGCTCGATCCCAGGACTCTGAGACCATGACGTGAGCCAAAGGCAGAGGCCTAACCCACTGAGCCACCCAGGCGTCCAGGCATTTTTTTTTTTTTTTAAATGAGCACATATACAGCTGCAATGGACACCTTGTGTTTAAATCTTGGACCACATCTCTGATTATTTCCTGACAGTCTCTGGAATCACTAAGTCCAAGAGCATGTGCATTTAAGTTTCTTGAAACGTACTGGCTTTAGAGAAATGGAGACTTTCTCCACCAGTATTGGAGGACACCCTTTTTTCCTCCAGGGCCCATGAGAAATTCCATAATAATTTGCTTTAAACTTTGATCTAATTTGAGAGATCAAAATAGTATCATTTTGTTGTTTTAATTTAATTCCCCCCTCCCCTTCCCCACAAATTTACTGTGCATTTCGATTCCTCCTATAGGATTTGTCTGAGCACATTCTTTGCACTCCACCCCCCCCACCCCGCCCCTTCCCCAAGGAGTCCTGGGTTTTTCCCTTATATTCTAATGAAGTGGTTCTTGGCCCCTTGTGTTGGCTGCCCGAGGCACTCAGTGCTGTGGAATGAGCCCGGTGCTCTCAGTTCTGCCCTGCCTTCTCTGGGCCCAGCCCCTCCACTCAAGAAATCCTAGTGTGTGGGGCACCCAGGGGTGCCACATTTAAACAGCCCTGCCTGTGAAGTGACATGTGAGTGGACAGTGACGAGTGAGCAACCCCAAGGGCACACCCAGGGGGCCAGCGAGGTCTGAGGGGCCAAGACCCGGTGCCCCCCACCCCCTACCACTTTCTTGGGGTCTCACATAGGTGTGGATGGATGCAGGCACCCAGATCTTCTTCTCCTTTGCCATCTGCCAGGGGTGCCTGACCGCCCTGGGCAGCTACAACAAATACCACAATAATTGTTATAGGTGAGTGAAGGGGGAGGAGTGGGGTGCCGGGGACCCCAGGTTGATGGGGGGCTGGCCTTCCTGGAGCGTGGCCAGGGAATCACAGCTTAAGTTCCCAGACTGAATTTCTTCCTTCCTCCTTTTCTCCCTCCTGCTTCCTTTCTCACCTTCCATGATCCTTGACCTTGGTCCCTCCCCCATTCTCTCTTCCATACCGCCCCCATGCAAATCTTTGCTCCCCCTTTTCCTCCCCACTCTGCTCTCTCTACTGTCTTTGGCTCTCTCCTCCCGGTGGCATTTCTTCCTCGCCTTCCCGCCCTGCCCCACAGGGACTGCATCGCCCTCTGCTTCCTCAACAGCACCACCAGCTTCGTGGCTGGCTTCGTGGTCTTCTCCATCCTGGGCTTCATGGCGCAAGAGCAGGGGGTGCCCATCTCCGAAGTGGCCGAGTCCGGTAAGTACCACTTTGCTGCCTGGGCCCTGAGGGGAGGACACAGATCCATCCTCCAGGGTCCCAGGTAGGGGTCCCAGCAGCTGGCTGATGGGAGGGAACATGTTTAGCCTCTGGGATCCCCACTTGGCGCAGAGGAGGGCCTTCTTAACCATGGGTAGATCGGGGAGCGCAGACTGAGGGGGCGTGGGCAGACCCACAGTCAAGCCAGATCCTCCTCAGAAGCAGAAGAGCAGAGTAATGGAAGAAACTACTCTTGAAACACACACACACACACACACACACACACTCACTCGCCCCTTGCGTGTGTGTGTGTGTGTGTGTGCGTGTGTGTGTGTGCGTGTGTGTGTGTGCGCACGCTCTCTCTTTCTCTCTCTCTATTTCTCTCATGTGCACTCACACAAGGCCTTGGGAGAAGGATCCTCCCTTCGGGTAGTGAGAGCCCAGAGGGAGCTCTACTGACCTCTTTGTGCCTGGCAGGTCCTGGTCTGGCCTTCATCGCCTTCCCCAAGGCTGTGACAATGATGCCCTTATCCCAGCTGTGGTCCTGCCTTTTCTTCATCATGCTCATCTTCCTAGGGCTGGACAGCCAGGTTCGTCACCCCGCCCACCCCACCGCACCCCTCCCTGCCCTGGTGACCCACTTGCCAGCTTCTGTGCTTCTGGGCATTACCTTTCCCCAATCTCTTCTCCTCCTGACCATATCTTCCAGATCCCCCTCCACTTTCCAGGGCTTATCTTTGCAGTTGGTTGGAGGACCCTGGGCCTCAAGACCAACCTATTCTGGGAGGGGGCCATCTACCTTCTCCCCCTAGGCCTGACCCTTCCCCATGCATGGACACCCCCCCTCCCAAATGGCCCTCCAGCCTCCTTCCGGCTATCCAGCTCAAGCAGCCCAGCCCCACTCCCCAGCCTTGGGGACAGAACATGTCTCCTGCTCCAGCCCCCATGCTGGGACCCTTGGTTGTCCCAGGGCAGGACTGGCACCCCCACTTCTGCCCTTGAACCCCCTCCTGTGCTCCTGTGCATCAGCATGGGTGAATGCCAACTCCCCTCCTGCCCACAGTTTGTCTGTGTGGAGTGCCTGGTGACAGCCTCCGTGGACATGTTCCCCAGTCAGCTTCGGAAGAGTGGGCGGCGAGAGCTCCTCATCCTGGCTATTGCAGTTGTGTGCTACCTGATAGGGCTCTTCCTGGTTACGGAGGTGAGTGTGTGGGGGAGTGTGTGGCCTGCAAGATGGGCTCCAGGGTGAGGGAACCAGGGGTCACACCTTCCTTATCAGCTACTTGGGGGTGCTGATACAGGCTCTGCCCTCATCACAGTGAAGATGTAGAGAGAGCTCTTTTGGTGTCCTGTGACAGAAACCAAATGCTAGCCAGTTTGAGCAGAAAAGAGAGTTTTTGGGGGCCAGGAAACTGAAAAGTCTAGAGGTTATTGGTTTCAGGTATAGTTGGATCCAGCTGCTCTAAGGACATTGTCAGGAATGCCATTCTTAGCCAGATTTCCCTCCCAATATTAAAGAGCACTGGCAGAGCTTCAGGCTTACCTTCTGCCACCCACCCAACCCCCGAGGAGAGAGAGGGACCTTTCCTAAGAACATAGTAAGTGTCCAGCCCTAGCTCCGCTTCAGGCCTGTAGCAAGGAGAGGAGCACCCTCAGAGTGAGGTGGTGGCAGCTTCTACAAGAGAAGATGCTGGGTAGATACAAAGTGTATGTCCCACACTTCCAAAGTGTCAGAGATTGTGGTCCTGATATTACATGAGGGGCCTGAAGACAAGGACAGGAAAGGAAAACTCCCTTTAGTTAGTTGCAAGGAACGGGCTTGGGCAGGATGGGTGCCCAGATGGGTGGTTGTGCTTTCGCTGTGGAGCGGGTCCTCTGCCCACCCTGCCAAGGCCTTACCAAGCTCCCCGGATTCTCTGCAGGGCGGGATGTATATCTTCCAGCTGTTTGATTATTACGCATCCAGTGGTATATGTCTGCTCTTCCTGGCAGTGTTTGAAGTGATCTGCATCAGCTGGGTGTACGGTAAGTGGAGAGAGGAGTGCATGGGGGAGCCTCCAGCCCCCTCCCCCAAGAAGGGCATGATTTGCCCAGGAGAGACAGGATGTGCCAGCCCTCTGGTTTCTATAGGTCTTTTATTGCTGCCCTGGGAAGTTCATCCATCCCTGGGAGCCCAGGCATTTGTCATTATGGCAGACAGAGCTGGCGTAAAGACAAAACTGATTTCCCGCAATGGTGAGAGGAATTAGAAACAATGGGGAACAGTTTTCTTGATACAGAAGCTGCTGGAGGCCCTTCACCAGTGGGAATCCTAGCTTTAGGGCTGCTTCGTCGGAGCCTCCGCACATCCCCACATTCCCTTTCTGGGTTATCACCCAGACTTTGCTTGAATACTTCCCCAAACAGGAAACTCATTCCCGTGTTTTTGAGGAAGCTTTTCTCCTTATGGCTGTTACATATTCCTTTCTTAGACTGGAGTCAATTCTGCCTTCTGTTGACTTCCACCACCCCCCCCCCACCAGGCTGGGGTATGTAGCCAGTGATGCTGAATGCTAGAATGTTCTGTCTGATGACAGTGGAGGGGGGAACCTTTATGCATTGAGTCAATGCACTCTCAAATCCCAAGAAAATGCTGACTGTGGCATCCATTATCTCACAGCCCACACAGCAGCCCTTTGCAGAGGGAGGCAAGGCTCAGAGAGGTAGTTCTCTTGCCTAAGCCCACACAGCTAGTATGCAGAAGAGGCATCATCATATCCCAGGACCCTCAGGGGGGACACGCTGCCGATGTAACAAAGCTCGGGGCAGAGAGGGGGACCTGGGTCCATGTAGCAGGCCCAAGGAGGAAAGCTGCGAGTAGGAAGGTTTTTTATTTTGCTACCTTGAGCCTTCCTATCTAATGTCTTTCCTCTCCTGGGACCTGTCTCCTACCTTCTCATTTCAAACATATGATGTCTTTCTGATTTCCCTCTACTGCTTCTTGGAACTCTGATAAACTTCATCACAGTGAGTTCTAAAATGCTGAGGAACTATAACAGTTTATGCCTCTCCAGCAGTAGCTGGTATCCGGGGGAGAAATTTGGAAGTCAAAGCAATGACTCCCTAATGGGACATTTCATGCCCCCAGGTGATGAGTGGGGAGCTGTTGCTTTGCTGAGGAAGGGCTTGGGGGGGACCATCCCAGGATCTTTCCCAATCGGTGGCTCTCTCCTTCTTGGAGGACTGGCTGGGCCTAGATCTGGAGCAAACGTGGAAACAGAAGGACAGTACATAAAACCAGACAGTGTTTCCACAAACCCAGATCAAGCCTCTTGCCGGGCTTTCTTGAGAACACGGAGTGGTTCCTCCAGCGTCTAGAATCTAGACTGTTGTTCCCTCCCCAGTGGCTTTCTGGCCCCGTGTGAGTTTGGCGTGCTACGCAGGCATACTGGGACCCTCGCCGTTTTGCTGTTTTGACTTGAAACTGAATTCGTCTCTGCGGCATAGATAAACGAGCATGGACGTAGCAATGGTGCCATTTTAGGCCTACGCTGTCCTCTGGGTTTAGGATTTAGGCTCTTCACTGCTAGACAAGGGGATAAAGCATCGCACTGGGAGGTTGGGTAGCTCTCTCGAGGGTCCCGGGTTTTTGGTGGCAGCCCCTTCTCCCTCCTCACTCCCTGCCTTGTGGCTGTGATGCCAGCGACCATGCTCATTCACGTGCCCTGGCCCAGTTTCCCCTGACAGGGTGGGGGGAAGAGGGCAAAGCCAAGTGAATCCTCCCCCAATACCTACAAGCTGTCTCCCTCCTCCCATTCTCACACTCTTCTCCCACTGCCCTGGGCAGGAGCAGACCGTTTCTACGACAACGTTGAGGACATGATTGGCTACCGGCCATGGCCCTTGGTGAAGGTCTCCTGGCTCTTTCTGACCCCTGGACTTTGCCTGGTATGTGCCCACCCAGCTACCTTCCTGCCTCTAGAGGACTCGGGGACGAGGAACAGAACACCCAAGTTCTGGGGCTTCTTCCCTGCCTATCCAGTTACCCAGGGAAGCTGGTCCATTCGCCCCTTCTGGGTCGGTTCTCCTGCACTTCCTTTCAGTTATCCTGCCTCATTCCAGTGTCTGTCCCATTCCTTTTTCTCTGCACCCATCCACTGCCCAACTTGCCAGTTTTAGTTGTCTCTTTCTGTCTGCCGATTTAGGGCTCCTCCACCTCCTCTCCCTTCCTCAGAGCTCCTCCTGTCTCAGTCCTCGGGGGAGCCATGCCTTAGCCCACAGCTTGTGATGGCTTTTACTAGTCTACCTCCGTATGTACCACAGTGCATTAACTCGTCCTCTGTCCCTGGACATTGACGTGGGTGAAGAGAGGATTTCAAGGACTCTCTGTCTCATCTGTGTCCACCTCTCCCTCCTTCCAGGCCACCTTCCTCTTCTCCTTGAGCAAGTACACCCCTCTCAAATACAACAACATCTACGTGTACCCTCCCTGGGGCTACTCCATCGGCTGGTTCCTAGCTCTCTCCTCCATGGTCTGCGTCCCACTCTTTGTCATCATCAGCCTTCTGAAGACCCAGGGCTCCTTCAAGAAGGTAGGGACCTGGGGAAGGGATACATGGAAAGGGGTTCCTGAGAGAGGGTGTAGGCAGGACACCATGGGTGGAGCCCAGCTCTGAGTGGGGGGCCGTCCTTTGTTCTCATGGAATCTTTGAAGACCAGTCCCATGGCTTCACTGCCAGAAACGTTCAAGTGTCCTCGGGTTCTGGACATTCAGAATCTGACCTCCAGCAGATCATGTGGGCAGGCTGAGCAAGAGTAAACTGTCAGAGGCTTAAGGAGGAAACTGAGTCACAGCAAGAACTTAAAGAGGTGCCCAGGCAGAGATTTAGAGAGCACAAATCCCTTGCTCCCAGGAAACTAATAACCAGTTACCATGGTTCATTTCATACACAGGCTTCTGGTTTCTTTTCTTCTCTTAATTCTGCCCGTGGAACCAGTGCAAAGGCTCCCTGTTTAGAATTTAAGAGGGGCGCCTGGGTGGCTCAGTAGGTTAAAGCCTCTGCCTTCACCTCAGGTCATGATATCAGGGTCCTGGGATCGAGCCCCATATCGGGCTCCCTGCTCAGCAGGGAGCCTGCTTCCTCCTCTCTCTCTGCCTGCCTCTCTGCCTACTTGTGATTTCTATCTCTCAAATAAATAAATAAAATCCTTTAAATAGAATTTAAGACATGCCTTCCTAGAAGGGGATAGAGCATGTCCCACAAAGACATTACACTTGTAGAAATCGATCTGGCCTATAAGTAACAGAAAACCCAACCTGTAATAAGCAAGTGCGCATATTTTCTTTTTATATCGAGAAGACCAGAGATGGATCCTGTTGACTTTGGTTCAGCTGCTCAAAAGAGCTGACTTTGGTTCAGCTGCTCAAAATCTTCCTATATTTCTGCACTTCTGTCTGAGCATGTCTTTGTCATCCTGCTCACCACCCCATGGTCACAAGAAGGCTGTCATGACTCCAGTCATCACATCTGCATTCAAGGCAAGAAGGAGGGGGAAGGAGATGGTACCAAATAATAGTAGTACTACTACTCATATAATAGGGACCTATTGGTCACATTATAGTAGTAATAGTAAGAACAAAAATAGGCACTTATTGGTCAACTTACTTTGAGCTGTGTACTATTAATATCTTTGTTTTACAGATAGGGCACAGAGGGGTTAAATGGGTTGCCGGCAATTGCACAGGTAGTTAGTAAGAGCCAGGACTGGAACCTGGCCAGTTTCTGGTCCTAGTCACCACGCTACTGTCTCTTCTCTCTTCTCAAAATATTTATTCCCATGCTCACTCAGATTCTACCAATGGCCCCTATGTTCCTGGCTCTGGGCTGGGCCCCAGGGACACAAAAAGGATGAAACATCTGTGCCTTACCAGTAGCGCCCATCTGTCCCCTCTTATCTCCACAGCGCCTACGACAGCTCACCACCCCTGACCCCAGCCTGCCACAGCCCAAACAACGCCTGTATCCAGATGGTGGTACCAGCCAGGACGGCGGGCCTTCCCCAGCAAAGGAGGGATTCATAGCTGGGGAGAAGGAGACACACTTGTAGGATGTGGCCAGCAGTCCGGTGGCTATGGAGCCAGGAACCTCTGTTAGGGCCACCACGGTGGACAACCTTCACCTCCGTCCCTTACTGCAGTCCGGCTGGGGACCTCTGGTGATGTCCGTGGGTGCCCCCAGCCAGAGGCCAGGCCGCTCGCTCCTCAGCTGGGGCAGCTCCTTCTGTGGGTGAGAGGTGGTCTGCTACACCACACCGTACTGTTGGAACGTGCCTTCTTATTTATAAAGGAGGGTGGTCTTCTGTGAGTCCACCATCTGATTCGAACACATCACGCTGTGTGGGAGCTCCCGCTGTAGGGATGTTCCAGCTTCCTGTATTTGCGCATTGGGAGGGTAATGCTGATGGGGATACATATCACGCTTGGACTTGGAGAGCCCGATGGAACACAGCAGGTTGAAAGTGACAACAGAACACACCATATTGGTTCTGACATTCCATTAGAGGGGGTCCTTCACTAGGCTTGGTGTTCTGAAGTCCCTGGGGAAGGAACTAGAGAGACAAAAAGCTTTCACGAGCCATCAAGGTCTCAAGTTTTCCTGGAGGCTTCTCAAGGTGTCCATAGTTCCCCACGCTTCCTGAAATATGTGTCCTCAGCTCATGGAACGTTGGAATGGAAGGAAGTTAGAGATGATCCCTAGACCGTTCAAAGGCAAGAGTGTCTGAACCTTCCTGTGCCCAAGGCAGACATTGCTAATGGATAACAGAGTCTTCCCACCACTCAGTCCTTCCAAATACAGAGCTCCAGGCAGCTCCATTGGCCACTCTGCTTTTGTCCCACCTCTGGACTTCATGGGTAAGAAAACTGAGGACCAAAGAGAAAGTGACTTTTTCAAGTTCACATAACTACGCCTAAAACCTGGTCTCCTTTTCTCAGGCCGGGGTTCTTCCCATGATACCCTCCTGCCTTAGTTAACAAGTATATATGGATTGTCTGCTACAGTGTGCTAGTCTTCTCTGCCTCGACCCGTTCCCGTTTAGTTCTGCTGTCTTGGGGTGGGAGGGAGAGGGTCCCCCCTCTAGAGGGGTGAGCGGCTTTCCTCCCTATTGGCATCCCTATCTTGGCATTTCCTCTGCTGGCCCATACTCCTCTGGCCAGATTTCTCCTCTCGACCCTTTTGTTCTTGCCCCTTTCCATCTCCTCTCCCTTCGGAGATTCCTTGGAGTACGTGAAAGCCCACTGGTCTCCCACGGAGAGGGAGGTGTTGCATGTGGGATGCTCCTCTCCCCAGGCCCTTATCAAATGATACCAGGGCCTCTGGAAGGCAAGAGAGGGGGAGAAGTCAGGGTGGGGGAGGCCACTTCAGGACAGTGGCCTGGGGCAGGACCTGGGAGCTGGAAGAAGGGAAGCCACCTGGATACACCTGTGTATCTATAGATAGCCATCTGCAGGGATGCAAAGATAGATGTCACCCAGAGCCAGTGCCTGGTGGCCAGAGCAAAAATCTGTGGTCCAGCCAGGGTGAGTTTCATCTTCAGAGCACCCAGCGTCCTTCACCCAGATCTGTCAGGGCTTCCCTGCTGGGCACAAGCAGACATCTAGACCCCTAGGTTCAGCCTCTCTTGGACTGCTCTGCATATCCGTGCTTGCTTTGGGCAGACTAGTTAGTGGGTGGAGAAGGAGGTCCAGGAGAAAGCCGTAGAGAGAAACTGCTTCAGCCTGATGGCTCTCCTCAATGACCCTGGGGGACCTGTGGAGCAGGTGTGCTGCTTTCTGCTGCCACCTGGTGGCAGATGGGAGCAGTGCCGCCTTCCCTGGCCCTGCCAGCCTCTGGAGCTCCTCATAGAAGCAGGAGGAAAATGCTCTCACCCCTGCCCTCGCTGGCTGACTGGCTGAGCATTTCTTTCCTGTGTAAGCTCACGCTCTCTGGAAACTAAATACTTCTTATGTCCTCCTCCCGTGGCCTCAGCGGGGCTCCCCAGTACAGTTGGCTTGGTTTGGGGGAGCCCAGCTTCCCGGCCATGTTCCTCAGCCCCCTGCCTCCTCCCCAGAGTGTGCTGTGCTTTTTAGCCCTTCCAGTCTGGACCATGGCATTGGCTGTTGCAGGCGGTTGTCCTGTTCCGCACAGGGGTGGGGCAGCAGCTCTCCCCAGCTCCCTGGGCCCTCAGCCTCAGTCTTGATCTCTGCAGACAGCAGATGCCACTGTTCTCTCCCCACATCAACTCACCAGGACTCTCAGCTTCTCCAGATTCCCTGGCTTTAAGCTCACAGCATGTTCAGGAAAGTCTCTGCTCTGGCATGGGGTGGGGGAGGTGGCGGGTGATGGGGGGTGGACCTGGTTGGAGCTGGAGAAAACATCAGCCAGAGAAAAAGGGACTTCAAGGAAGCCACTCGTTGGGCCCACAACATGGGCAATGAGCCCGGATTTGACTCTTTCAAGTGCCCAAACACTACTTCAGCTGTGCGTGCGTGTGTGTGTGTGTGTGTTTACATACACATGTATGCATAAAGAGCATAGCTATGCCTCTGTGGGTTGTAGGGTCATAACTTGGGGTCTGTTTTCATCTCATCGAGGCTATTTAAGTTTTAAACTGGTGGCGTGATCAGGCAACCATGACTTGTTTGGCCACTATGATATTTGAAGAACAACTTTTTTCAAGGTGGACGCCTCCAGGCACTCTCCAGTTTGCCACAGACCCCCCTCCCCCGCCAAGTCCCTGTTACTCATACCTGACCTTTTCACACATTCATGCCTGAATGCATTTGCCTTCATAACCGGTGCCCAAGCAGAACAGAGAATTCTGCGCAGGGGAGGTCACTGGAACCCTCATTGGAGCAGGATAGGGACCCAACACAAGTGGTCTCAGGAGTTCCAGCGCTTCCAAAGGGCTGGAAGTTCATGGCTTGTTCATGAACTTCCCACTCTGTAGGCCCTCTGATGCAATTTATTAATCCTGGGTCAGCTCCCCCTCCCACGCAGGCTCTTCTCTTGCCCAAAGAAGGATGGTGGCTGAGTTTAATTGCGAAGCTGGATCTAAAATGTCAGTGCACGGCAGCCCCTAGGGGCAGTGTAGGCTCCAAAGCAAAAAATGTGGCTGTTTTTTCTGAAGTCTGGGGTCTCTCCTGCCTCCCAACCCCACCAGTGCAACCAGATGTGCTTAGAAACCATCCTCCCCTTCCTTTGTCTTAGGCAAAAGCATTTTCATCTGACCAGCACTCCTCTACGTCGAGAGGCTAAGACTGTCCCTGCTTTTCCTTCCCCACCCCCAGGCTGGGATTCTGGGGAGCCCACCCTCTGAAGCTGGGGTTTGCTGTCCCCAGCTGCTCACTTTGTCTTCCCTGGATGTCCCCCTTGCATGGCTGGGCCTTGGTGCTGGCTTGGACTTGGCTTCTCCCCATCCCTCTCCCCTGAGAGTCTAAGACGCTGCCGGGTACAGGAGCTGAGGAGTGGGCTCAGGCAAGCTCAGCCCCCTCCGCCCCATCCCCCTGAGCTGGGAGAGCTCTGGGAACTGAGAGGGGCCTTAAACTCTGCTGATACTGGAGCCTCTGACCTCAGGGGAGCTGACTTCCCATTTGCAGGCTGTGGTCTGTGTGTTGGGTCAGAAGGTGCCTGACTAGGGGAAACTATTCCCCTATCTAGCCTGACTTCCCCCTTTTACAGCTCCCATGCGGAGCCCCAAAAGAGGGTAGCTGGCTCTGGTTTGGGGCCTCCAAGAACTATCTGGGCTTCACCTCTAGCTTCTTGCCCAAATCCACCCTTCAGGTACGGTCCACCTTGAGGTTGACCCTTGACTTCCAGTTGGTCTCTTGTCTCTGCTGTCGCTGTGGACAGGAGGCACAGCTCTCCCTTTCTGCTCCATCCCAGTGCTGCCCAGGGCCTCAGCTCAGAAATCCCCCAAGTGCATCAGAGGGAAAGACAGAGAGAGAGAGAGAATGTAAGTGCCCAGTCTCTCAGCCTTGTGAGATTTTTGGCTGTGGAGGGGAGGGGACAGGGTTACAGGAATGGTGACTGGGGCAGGAGAAAGAAGCAGAATCAGATGGCCCTGGGGGGAAGCATGGTGGGGCAGAGGGACCAAGACTACACGCCCTGGAAGAGAGCTGTAGAGGTTTTAGAGGAAAGAGCCAGGATGGGGCTTTGTGGGGCGGTATCATAATCACAAGGCTTGAGGTCAGCTCACTGGAAAGGCTAGCACCTTGTCTTCAAACAGCCAGGGGACAGAAGGAGCTCTCTGGATAAACCTTTCAGCCCACCCCCTTCCTCCTTCTCTGCTAGAGACCTTGGTAGCCAGCATCCAAGATGGCTGCCCGTGATCCCCACCTCCTGGGACCCACACCCTTGATCCACAGTGTGTGTGACAGAATGGTGGCAAGTGACTTCTTCTGTCTTGACCTCTTGGGTCATTCGCTCGAGGAGGGGAGGGGGAAGATAGTCACCATGCCACGTGGACACTCAAGCACCCCAACAGAGAGGCCCATGTGGGCGGAATGGAGGCCTCGGACCAAGGGCCCTCACTGACGTGTCAGCCACGTGACTGAGCCACTGTGGAGGGAGGTCCTTCAAAAGGGACCAAAGAAGGGTGGCCGGTGTTGCAGGCCTGGCTGGTGTCGACTGTAACCTCACGAGGGGCTCTGAGCCAGGAAAGTCCAGCCAGGTGGGCCCTGAATTTGGATTAGTTTATTATGCACCAGCAGGTAACCAGTATGGGTCCTTGGCTTCTCCGCATACCAGAATCTCCCTGTTTGAGGGTCGGGTGCCACCCCTCATCAGAGGCGACCCTCAGTACTCTCTGGGATTCCTTTGTCTTTCTCCCCCATCCTCACCACCTCTGGCCCTCCAAAGCCCTGCCCGGACCCTGGGGCTTTGCCCTCCTCTCCCTGCTCTGAGGCAGGTGAAGCCGGCCTGCCATCCCGGTCCTCACATGTCCACTCCCCGGTGGCCCAGTGCACGTGGCTTCCCTGCGAGTTAAGCTGCTCGGGAAAGTGATACGGGCTGATCAGATCTGACAGGGAGGAAAAGCTTGCTAGCCACCGGTTGGCACAGAGAGGTCAGGAGGACAGCAGAGGGCTGCGGAGGGCCAGGCTCTGCTCCCAGCCGATGGAGTACAAGAACATAGCCTACACCCAGCCTGTCCTCAGCTGGAGGGGGTCTGGTGACGAAAGGACCATCCCGATGAGAGGGGCTACAAAGCTATGACTTTTCATCTGTTCCAAAGTTGCTGGGCTTTTTTTTGTTTTTTTTGGTTTTTTTTAAATCAAGATGTTTGAGTTGGTGGTAGGACCTTTCTTTTCTGTAGGGGTGATTGAAACGTGACTTTTTGTGCAAATTAAATGGTTAAATTATTTCTTTTGGAGCAAGAGGGTCTACCTTTCTCTCCATAATACACAGTTGTATACCTCTTTATGGTTTTCTAGGAAATTAAAGAAAAAAAAGATGTTGAGTTTTATTGATCGCTTTTTCTGCATCAATTGAAATGATCATATTGTTTTTCTGCTTTAATCTGTTAATGTGGTGAATTATATTAATGGATTTTTCCTAATATTTAACCATCTTTAATTCCTGGGACACCCATCTAAGCCGGTGGTGGTCTACCATAGTCTTTATTATTCACTGCCAGATTCAATGTGCTAATATTTTGCTTGGAGTTGCTATATTCTGGCTATATATACGCCCAGAAGCAAGAGTGGCTTCTAGTTTCCCTTTCTCATGTTGCCTTGTCTACTTCCATTTTTGTTTTTAAGATGACTTTAGTCTCGTGAAAAGCCATTCGGGCATTTTCTTTCTTTTCCCCTCTCTCTGAAGGAGTTAATAAAATGTTGGAACTTTCTGTTCCCTTGATGTATGGTAGAATTGCGTAGAACCATTCGGCCTCGTCTTGTGTAGTTGTTTCTGTGGAGGGAGGTGGCAGAGAGATTTTTTAACACGTGCTCAAATTTCTTTAATGACCATTCATCTCAAATTTCCCATTTGTACTCGAGTGAGTTTTGGTAAAGTATTTTTCAAAGATTGTATTCATCTTACGTGATGATTTTCAAACGTGTTGTTCTAAAATGTGTAGTTTATTTATAGCTGGTTTGTAGTATTCTGTTTATAAAAACATTTCTGCAGGATTGGTAGCTATGTGCCCCTTCCTGCCTCAATTTATTTATCTGTGCCAAATCTCATTGTCGTGATCAGTCTAATTGGAAGCTTGTCAATTTGATTAGTCTTTTCTTAGAACTAACTTCTGCTTCTGTTAATCTTTTCTGTTGTGTATATCTTTTCTGTTTCTCTGTTTCTGCTTTTGCCTTTATTAGTTCCTTTTTCCTACTGCCTTTAAGATTATCCTCTTTTGTTTTGTTTTATTATTTATTTATTTATTTAGAGACTTTAACTTCTTAGCGGGAACAATCCCCTTATCCGTAAGGGATAACAGTTGGACTGACTAACCTGTTTGCTTCCAGTTCCAACGTTCAGGGACTCTGTGGCTCCCTACGATGGTGGACTAGGCTCCCTCAAGCCTTGGGGGTTGCGAGGGAGGCCACTTCCAAGCCCGGACATCTTAGAAGGAGAAAGGATTGGGGGTTCTGGGGGGAGGGAAGCTGGGAATGTGGGAATTAGAGCCAGCTCTCCTGGAGGCTTCCTGCCTTCCCGCAGCTGGTTCCCACAACTTCTACACAGCCTGCCTCGAGGTTCCTTAGGGTCATGGAAGCAGGAAACTGAGAGGTGCTCAGGGCTAGCTAGTGGGTCTAGGGCGCCTGGTTCTCTAGGGAAAGGAGCCACCCAGACCTGCAGGAGGGATGGGAGGACAGGGTGAGGAAGAGTTTTCATCCGACCCCTTCAATCTTCTGAGCCCAGTTCCCTCACCCTCCAGCCTCTTCCAGAATGGAATTTTCCCAGTGGGACCAGTTCTGTCTCCAGGCTGGAACAACATGGGGCCTCTCTCTGGGTCTGGCTCCTTCCTGGGAAGGGGAGAGGAGCAGATAAGAGGTCAGGCTGCCACTTCAAGCCACGGTGTTCTTGTTGGGCCCCGCATTCTCCTGGAGGGAACATGTCACCCTGCCCTGTGAAGACTTGCCTGGTGGTGGCCTCTCGGGGCCATGCTTTGTCCTGGGATGGAGAGCTCTCCTGAGTTCCCGTTCCCCAGACACTCCCTGTCTGTGACCCTGGCTGCTCTCTTGTACCTCAGTGGCTCACTCTGTGGGTCAGAGGAGAGAGGGAGCCGATGGCAGCTGAGTAGAGCAAGTGAGGAGACCTCCTGGGCCAGGGTGCTGGAGCAGGGTGGAACCAGGCCTAAGAGGGAGCAGCCATGAGCATCGGACTGGCACAGCATTGGTGAGCTATGGAACAGCGAGGCGTCCTCCTGAGCCATTTTCCACAAGCAATCTGACAAGAGTGGGCACAAGCGTCTGCTGCCAGGCTTCCTTCCTAGGCCCCAGTCCCTCAGTCCACAGAGTTTGCCTGTGCCTCCTGCTCTAAAACCACCTCCGTCCCAAATAGCTTCCTTCAGGGTAGCTCAGGAAGGACACCTGGGGTGGGCGGCCTCTTCACTTCATTCCAGGGACCAACATTTGTTGATTGATGGGGACTCCTGCAAAGCAGTGGTCAACATCTGTCAGGGCTGGGGAGGAAGGGAGGCGTACCAAGGTTCACGGCAGCCTTCTGCCAGCCCTTCGGGAAGAAACTGACCCTACCACGGTTTTGGGTAATTCATGCTGAGGTCAGAAAGGTTGCCAACCCCAGGGTCTGGTGGGTAATGGGCCATGGGATCCATCCTGTTATTTCAAAAGGCAAATGAGTTTCCTTGGCATGGGGTGACAGGGAGGAGGTGGACAGAGGGCTGCGTGCTGGCCCACTGGGCCCTGGGTGGGGGGTGGCAGGGGGCTCTTCTGCACCAACTTTTGCTCTGGACAGTAGCTGCCCCCACCTGGCCGGTCCCTGGAAGTGCCTGCCGGCCTGTGTCCAAGCCCCCTCCTTCCCCACTGATGATGGTGCCCCTCCAACTGGAGTTTCCCAGGAGAAGCCCAATTTTATCATTGCCTCAGTCAAGATGGTTCTTTAAATGCATTTCAGGAAGATATAGTAAGAATTTTCATGTAAGGACATTCACAGATTAGGAGACAGTCCTGTGGCAGAACGTCTCTGTTTTTGCCTCAGAAAGCTATGGCCATTCCACTCTCTGAATTGCTCCCCTGTCCTCGGAACTGATCTTGACCTTGTTGCATCTGGCTCCCTGCAGAGGCCTTCCTTGACTGTTCAGCCCCTCCCCATCTCCCCCTCACCTCTCCTGTCCCACAACTTGCTCTGTGAAAACAGCTGGTCCCTTTGTGTTTCTGTGACAGCACCGCTCAGTGCGAGCTCTGGGCGGCAGGACCCTTGTCTGTCCCGTTCACTGGGTGCCCCCCGCACCCGTGCCAGTGCCTGGGGGACGCTGGGGCTTCCTAACCTTGCTGACTGCTCCCTGAATTCTCACACTGGTGTCCTGTTCTGGGCCATTGCTCTCAGGTGCCCCTTATTGGAAACATTCTGAATCAATGGCTGAGGAGTTTCTCCCTGCTCAAGGGTCGCTATAGGGAGAGGCACTGACCAAGGGACCCAGGGGGCTTCTGTTAGAGCCCCGTGGTCTCCCTCTTTCACTAGAGAAAGGGTGTTCCTTCCAGACGACCTCAGGGGCCAGAAGGCTTGGAGGATGGCGCCGCCCTGCGTTCCCACACAGCAGCAGCCCTTTTGGCCTTCAGCCCTCTCCCAGGCCTGGGCTGAGCTGGGTCCCCTCAGGGGTGCTCTCCAGGGACCCGTCCTCAGATTCCTGGGTCAGAGAGTTCCCAGGATGGGACAGGTCATTGCTGGCCCCAGACTTCTCCTGGAATTTCCCGTTTCCTGGAAGGAGGGTGAGGTCACGTTCCTTCTTACTTGAACTGGGGATAACGGGCCCCAGCCTGGGGGGCTGCCTGGATTTCTGGGTGTTCAGAGTTCTGGTCACCAGGAGAGTGGGTCACCCTCTTTACAGGTGTCCCCGGACCCTCTGCCCTGGCCAGTCACTCTTCTCCCACGCGCAGTGCCTCTGAGGCGTTGGCTTTGCTGCAAGGCTCTGTCCTCTTTCCCCACCCCCCAGGGGAAATCGCTCTCTGTGAAGCCCCTGTCCATAGCAGTGAATGCTCGCTCAGGCCCCTTGTCTCTCTCCCCCGCCCTGATGCATTGTCTTCTCCTGCAGAATTTGGGCGTCCCCTCCTGCAACCTGCAGATGTCTGCCCCACACACTCCGTGGTTCGGTGCAGCTTGCCGGACCGCGCCCTCGGGCCTGTTGACCTCCACCTCCGGAAGGGCTCTCCACCCCAGGGCTGGTCAAAGCAGACCTGTGATTAGAAGGTCAGACATTCAGGGGCTGATGATCAAATGTGGTCAGTGGGACCCAGGGCCCCCAACATGGCCCCGCTCTCAGTGGCATAAGGCCAAGCACGTCAGATGGGGTCCTGACCCCTCGTTTCCCGCTCTGCGGGGAGGCACACCGGAGGTCATAGGGCTTCTTCCCTCTAACGTGGCCCGGGTCTCCACTGTTAGCGGCTCTCTTACTTGGCTGAAAGGTGCGTGCGGGCGCACGTGCATGCGCATGCGCGCTGTGTGGCAGCGCTGAGTGTTGGGGTCAGCTCCTCGGCCCTGTGTCCCCAGCTCTGACCCAGCCTATGACTTCCGCACAAGCCCCCAGGTCTTCTTTATTTCAGACGGGACTTCCTAACCGTGTCCTATGGTGGCACCGAGGTACCCCATCCCGGGGTACCCCATCCCGGGGTCAGGAGTGACACCGCTGCGGCCAGAGGACCGCAGCCTGGCAGTCCAGCTGCCCCCCAAGGCCCGCGGGGCTGAGGGCTGCACAGCAGCCTCTGGCTTCGGACTCTTGCCAGCCGGACGCTCGGACCCAAGGTAGGACCTCCCTCCGAGAGAAACGGAACCAACGCAATTTGCTCAAGTGACATATTTCAATATAATCTCTAAAACTCTATGAATTGAACAGATAAAATACCTCTGGGCTATTTTGTTACAAAATATTTGCCATTTGGATTCGTCGCTGGGTGCAGCCATCCTGCCTTTCCCTAGAGAGGTTTCTCCAACGAGGAGAAGTGGCAGATGCGGGGGGGTGGGGAGCTAGACGGGGGTGGGGGGGATGTTCAGCAAGAGGGTCTGTACAGCAGGACACAGGGACAGATGGACAGATGGCTACCAGGGAAGCCTATTGGACGCAAAGAGACATTCTGGCAGGCTGTGGGGGAACGGGGTTGGGGGGCGGGGCCAGGGCCCAGGTCTGATTGATAGGTGGGTCTTGGAGACTAGCAGGCTTCCAGGCCAAGCTGCCAGGGTGGGGGCGGGGGCTTGTTCCAGCTCTAGTGGGGAACTTGCACAAAACTGTGTGGGAAAGCTGTTAATCGTTCCCACTCTTACTTCTGGGGCCGGATGGATACCACTGAGAGGGGGCCCAGGTCCCCTAAAGTAAGGCCTAGAGAGCTGATCCAGTGGGCCCACCCTGGGGTCATGGGGGATGTGCCCAGGACTCTGTGTCTGGGGGCCCAGTGAGCACTCCACTGCCTCACCCACTGCCTCGGGGAGCAGGGAGCCCTAGTGCACCTCCAGCTGGGCCCTCTGGGAGGGCTGGGACCTGACGCTGCCATGGGGAGGAGCAGGAGCCTTGTCCCACGTCTCTGGGGACAGGGAACGAGGTGGGTCCCAACCTCAGCTTGTTGGCTGATCGGAGGAGGGCAGTTAGAGCCAGTGGGAAGTCTAGCTTTCCTGACAGTGAGGGGAGCCATCAGGAATTAAAAGCCCCTCAAAGGCTTGGCTCCAGGTGCTGCTGACCCCAGGCTGATCTGCCTCCTAGGCCAGGCCTCCCTGTGCTGCCAGTGGGGCCCAGGGAAACCACCCGTGACAGCGGGTAAGTCCCTACCCGGGGAAGGGACCCTGTGACGCCTGGGCGTCTGGTCTTCGGAGAGAGGCTCCAGGCATGGTTTCAGCCCTAAGACCTCTGCTGGGCCTGGCCTGGAAAGTCAGGGCCACAGCAGAACTGGGACGGAGGTTGGCGTGCCCGTCAACAGAGAGGAGGGCACTTTCCAACCAGAAGTACTGTGTGGGCAGGTAATAGGGGTCCAGCAGTTGTGATGGTGCCCCTTCTCAGCAGTCCCTGGCACTCATGGTCCCTACCCAGTGAACACACTTAGCCATCTCAGAGCTCCTGTTCCTTCCTAAGGCAGCCTCCCTGCCACCCAGCGTAACTACCGCTCTCTCTTGGCCTGGCCCCTCTTTCAAGGTTCATCCACTCCCCCTACTGAGTCCCCCCAACCCTGACTCCCGCTGTCTAGGCCTGCATTTTTTTAAGGGCAATCCCTGCCTTGGTCAAGGGCACCAGAGGTGACTGAATCTGTGGGCTCCATCTGTCAGCCACTCTGCTCTGAAGGCTGTGACTGGAGCCACCTGTTACAGGAAAGGCACGGGGCAGGAGGCCGGGCAGGGAGACAAGTACAGGATATCAGCTGGGCAGCCACCCGGGGAGGAGGCGGCAAATTGGTCACAAGTTATGGAAACGGGGCTGACAAAGACAGAGCCAGAAATAAACTCACTGGGTGACATCATATGACGTCTGGGTGACCGCACACACACACTAGAAACTAGGTCAACTAGAACCTCTGAGAGTGGGGGAGGACTCTGTGTCTCCTAGCTGGCTTGGGGCACTCCCTCTGGGGCATGGGGTAGGCGTCAGGGAGACGCAGATTCACTTTAGCCCTAGCCAATAGTCCCTTCCATGTCTTGGCAGGCTTTGCTAATGGGCTCCAAGTGGGAGGGGATCTTAACGAAGGACGGCAATGAACTCTTGGCACAGGACTAGAGAGTCCGGCCTGACTTGGGACAGATACTTTCGGAAAGGACGGGGATGGGGCAGGCCACGGTAGTGCCCAAGGGCTTTGAGGCCGGGCTGCCTCAGCTCCGCGGGGCTTCACAGAAGCAGACACTGATTCTGGTGGGCCCTGGGGAGGTCAGCGAGCCCTGCTCGGCTCTCCTGTGCAACTGCGATGCATGGAGGCTCTTTCAGCCATGCCTCCTGGAGGCAGTCGCCTTCCTGGAGGAGGCACAGGGAGCAGGATTTAAAGGCTGCCGGGCTGGTTGGGGATGGCAGCAGGAGGAATGCCGGTGCCTTTACAGCACCTGCTTCTCTCGCCTGCTTCTGTCTCCAAACTGCTCATGGGGGCTGCGGCAGTCATTCCAGAAGGAACCCTGACTTAGGTCTGAATTCTACCTCTGCTGGCTGTATCCATCCCTTGGGCAATCACCACCACTGCTCCATGTGTCTGCTTCCAGGCTGGAAGAGCCGGGTTCAGATGAGTATGTTTAAGTCTTCACCTCGTGCACTTCGCCTTAGCTGGGCACTATCTGGGACTAGAGAACTAAGAAACTCTTTTAAAAGGTGTGTTTTGTGGCTATACGGCCTCACGATTCCACAGCTCTGCTGACGTGATCTTGAGAGAGCTCAGGCGCTCCCTTTCCCTCTTAACTTCAGAACTTTCCTGAAGTCTGAGAAGCCCCGGACAGGCAGGGCCCAGCTCCTGAGAATGTGAGAGAAAGCCCTGGGTGGAGGGGAAGCCACCAGGACAGCCAACATCCCCGGGGGTTAGGGGATCAGCTTGGGGGCTGCTGAAGAGGAAGCCTCCTCCCACCCCTTGCTCTCCCCACCTGGCCTGAGGCCTGGGACCCGAGAGACTCAGGGCTGGGAAGCCGGTTAGACCGGGAAGACCCCAAGGGGCCAGAATGGTAGCAGGAGGAAGGGGTCCCTTGCTGTGTAAGGCCCCAGGAGAGTGAGGTGGTGTGTCCAGATTAGGAGGAAGGGGTGCTCGGACCAAGGGAAGCATGGTGGGCGAGGCCAACCCAGGCGCCCGGGATTGAGAATCTCTTTCCAAAATGATGGTGAGCAGTGGCCAGGAGTGCATTGTGCCGGGGTGTGGGCAGCAGTGAGCGAGGGGGTGGTTGGGGCTGCTGGGGGCAGCTGAGGGCCCCCCCCAGCCCCACCGGCCAGCCCCTTCCAGGACAGCAGCACAGTGGGGAACAGAGTCTACACCAGGCTCCTGGAGCCGCTGGAGTAGCGGCGCCGGTGCAGCAGGGAACCGGGCGGGCAGTACTGGTGGGGGTGGTTGTACGGGGGTGGGGGCGGGGGCAGCGGAGGCTGGTGGATGACCTTGACCGGGGAGCCTGGGCCACGCAGGGGTGTGGAGCCACAGGAGTCGGAGGAGGACGAGGCGTAGCAGGAGAGGGCCTGGCTCAGCAGGGGCTCCATGCGGGCCAAGCAGGGCTTGTCCAGGACAATGACCTTGACAATCTGCTGGCACTGCACCAGGGTCCCAGGGGGTGTGGGTGGCAGCGGCGGCAGCAGCGGGGGCTGCTCCCTCAACGGGCTAGGCTGCGGGTCTGACGGCGGCGCTGGCGCTCCCCTCTCGGCCCCCAGCCCGGGGTTGTGCTGAGACGTTTGAAGCCTGTTGTGAATTGACACCTAGTTTAGAAACAGCCAGAGAAGCATGAAATGTTACAAGACTAATTCCCAGCTGCTAGGACTGGCTACCCTGAGCCTCCCTCCCCAGCCCTTTCTCGTCTCCTGAGCCCCTCGGCTGCTCCCAGCCCCCACCTTGAGCCGCTGGCTGCCTCCCCACAGGCCTGGAGGGACTCTGGCTGCCATACAGAAGGGCCGCCCCCCTCGTGGTCCAGAGAGCTCGGCTCTCAGGCCTGTCTCCTCACCTGGGGTTCTGCAGGCCTCTGCAGTCACATCTCACAGGTAAACCCCTCTCCACTTCCCTCTCTACTAACCTCTGAGCTTAGGAAACAGGGCAATAGTCTTTGCCCTCTCCCTGCCTCCCAGGGCTGTGGCGAGGACAAACAGAGACCAGAAACAGGGACAGTCCATCATCTTTGGCCTCTCAAGCCCCCTCCTCCCTTTGTTAAAGGGGAAGCTTCACCAGCCCTGTCGAATCACAAAGGCACCCAAACCCAGAACACTGGGGGCCTTTGAAGGGACGATCTGGACCTACCCTGTCCTCCTAGATTTCCCCAAGGCCAAAACCATGAATCTAAAAGCAACCCAGACAGCCAAGGCCAGAGCTCAGTCCCCAGCTGCCTTTCTGGGCCAGCCTGCATCCTGGTTAAATTTGTCCCACTGCAAGAGAGGGTCCCCAGAAAGGACTCTAATCGTTATGCCCTCCCTCGACCCATGTAGGTCACTCTGAACCAACCTGGCCTCCTCTTACTAGCAGGGGGAAGTTGAGGAAATGGGAGAAAAGGAACTCAAGTCTTCTGGGGGGGGTGGGACGTGTTTAGTTCCTCACCTTCCGGCTCCCCAGTCTGTAGGTATGATATTGCCACAATCCCCTTCTAACCCCTGGCCCTCTGAGGTGGCTGACCCCTTTCACTCTGAGGCATCCTACTGTCCTTGGGCCGCCACCACCCAGGATGGGCTCTCAGAGCACAGAGGGGGACATCGAGGCTGGAGGGGAGGAGCCCTGATTGCCAGGTCTAGACCAAGATGGCTATCTCGGAGCTCTACACCAGGGGTTCCTAACCGAATTTATTGGCACAGGATAAAATTTCTGGGACCCCTCCCCCTTCTGGGCCTGCGCACTCCCCATGGGCTGCTTCCCTCTCCACAGTCCCCCAAGCCCCTGCTTTGTCTACCCCTTCAATAGCCACAAACCCTGCTGTGCTCAGCACATTGGAGGCTCTCCTCTTCACTCACAACCTCCAGCCTTGGCAGCATTTTCTAGGCTGAGATCCACCCCCCCCAATCAAATGAAGGAGCCCCCCCCCCCAGGTCCCTCAGTGCCCTGCTGAGACACAGGGTAGGCAGAGAGCATAGCTTGGGTCCCGCCTTCCTCCTGGGGAGCCCTCTGCTGTCCCCACTCTGGCAGAAGGCTTCTGCCCTCCACTGCTGGAGGAGACCAGCTCCTTTCTCCACCTGCCTGTATTCTGAGTTACTCCCCAGGAGAAAAGTGGCCTAGAGAGTGGGGCCACTGCTCTCCTGCTCCCCCAGATTTTACAGCTGGTGTCTAGCTATCCTAGCTCATCTCCACCCCCTCATCACCTCTTACTTTCCGATCCCCCTCCACTGCCTGCCCCTCCCTCCTCTCCACCCCAGCCTGGATTCCTTATCTTTAATGGTCAGTGAGAAGCAGGAAGTGACAGCAAAACATTCATTCTGACCCCCTTCTTACCTCCCTGCTAATGGAAGAACGGAGAGAGAGAGAGAGCCGGGGGAAGAGAGAGAGAGAGAGAGGATGGATCATGAGTAGCAGGTCAGAACAGCTCAGAGAAGATGGAGAAGCGCCTGCCAGAGGGGCTCGGCCAGGCAGTGCTGGAGAGAGGGGAGAGGACGAGAGCTTGGGGTCCAGCTGAGAGGCTGGGGGCAGCGAAGCTGCCCTCTGTGCGGGGGAGGAGAGGCTGGCAGGGCCCCGGGGCTAGCTGGGGGTGGCAGCCTTGCAGATAGCCACGTGGCCCTCTGGCAGGGTGGGAGGGGAGGACCGGCCATCAGATGGCTTGTGCTCCCTAGGCAGGCCAGGCTAAGGCAGGGCAGAGCTGGGAGAACAAACCTGATGGCTGGGAGCCTTGTGTGTTTATCTGCAAGGCTAGAGAATGGGCAGCTGCAGGAAGATGGGGAGAAGAGGGGGCACGGGATGGGATACCCACCCTGGGGGCTTGTCAGCTGCTGGGGCAGGAAGCTCCTCCGTGTAAAGGTGCCTCCTCCAGACACAGGTGTGTGGGGGGGTGGGGGCCATGGGAAAAGGGGGAAGAAGCTGGACTCCCCTGGGGCATCCTGGTGGGCAGGCTCCTCCCTCGCTCTGAGTGGGGGCTCCTCTAGCTTGGGGTGGGGCTGGGAAAGGAGGTGTCTGTGTGTAAGAAGCTATTCGTCCCTAGAGGCCTGGCAGAGGAGTGAGGGGTTCACTAGGGTGGGAGGGGAGCCATGGGGGAGGACTGGGGCCCAGTGGAGCTTATAGGGGGCACAAAGTAGGGCCCCCACTTGGGGGCTTAGCAAGGACTAGCTGCGGTGGCTACCTCCCCAGCCTCTCTTGGGGCATCCCCCTCCCACGTGGGGAGTCTTTGGATACCTCTGCTGTCCCCCCAGGGTAATCCCCAAGGTGACCCAACCCTGCTCTCCCTCACTGGCTCCCACACGCACCCCTATGCCGTGGCCCGCTTTCCGAACAGACGGGCGGGTCCAAGGAGGAGCTCCCCACTCTCCGCTGCTCCCTGTCTCTGTTCTCCACCTGTCCCAAGAGGCAGCTGGGAGGGCAGGGTCCGCACGGGAAGCGGTCCCTAGGGCTGGACGTGAGGGGTGAGTCTCTGGAGGGGCCCAAGCTCCTTCCTGGGGGGGACAGACACCCCACGGGGAAGGGACAGGTGGCTCCCCTACTAGAGCGCGTATTAGGGGATCAGTGAGCTGTCTGCTGGGGAGGTGGTTTGGGATCTGTGAGCGGAGTCGCTACGGAGGCGTCATGGGCATCGTCTGCAGGTGTCAGTCTGGGAGCTCGGCCTTGGAGAGCCCGTGGCCGGGGAATGGGCAGAAAGGGCTGTGGCTTAATTAGGCGCTGGAACAGTGGCATTACCCATGCTAGCAGTAACTTTTAATTGTATCTCTTGAAATTGGTAAAATGGTGAGTCGGGCTGGGGAGGCATTGATTAATACCTGAGAAGAGAAACAACAGAGACAGTGAGAAGAAGGACAAGCAGGGGCTCGGAACCACTCACCTGGGTGACCAGGCATCCACTTACCTCCACCGTGCTCTCCACTGGCTTCTCCCCCAGCGCCGCTTCCCTTTTGGCTTTGAATGCAAAGAGCACAGGGCTCACTCTCTACCCGGCCCAATACGAATTCCCATCTTTCCCAGCCACCGCCCCCTGATACCAAGCATCCTTGTAGTTAGCCGGTGTGGACAGAAGACTCCCGGTACCGTGCCACTTCTGACTGGGATGCAGCCCCAGGACGGTGTACTGGAAGGCAGAGCCCAATTCTGCCCCTTGGTTGCTGTGTGTCGACCTTGGGCATGCAGACTACAGGATCTCTGATGGTTTTTATGCAAGCATTGTTGAGTCTCATTTACCCACAGTCAAAGCCTCCCCAACAGGGACAGTGAAAGTCAGTTTCATGGTGCCATTGGCTCTCAGAAACACAGGGAGGCTCCGCTGTTAACCTGTCCCTGACCAGCACAGGCCCCTTGAAGGAGAGGCAGTGTTCCTATCCCCGCTACTTAGCTCCGTGGTGGGGATTCGGTAAACTGAGGCCCGTACAGGGCCTGGTGTGGGAAATGTGGCTGTGTGAGCTCTACAGGGCATTCTGACTGGCTTGGCACACCACCAGGAACCCTGTGGACCTCCAGGGACAGTGTGGTGGCTTTCTCTGGCTCAGTCACTCCCGGCTGCCTCCCTGGCCCTCATCAGGCCTCCCACAGCCCCTTCGGGGAGCCCCTCTGACTGCTGTGTGCCCATGTGTGTATGTGTGTCTGTGCGTGTGCGCTCCCGTGTGCGCAAGTTCCCTTGCTGTGTCCATCTCTCTGCTTTTTGTAGCACAAGAGGGAGCTATGCCATTGTTTGGGACCGAGGAGAACCCCAAGCAGGAGGTGACTGATGGACCAGGCCCTGGAGATAGGCATCCTGGCCTGACCAGGGGGTGCAGCTTCCAAAAGAGGCAGGCTGGGCAGCAGAGTGGGGTGGGATGTCAAGTAATTAATCACAACTGAGGTCTGGCTCTGGAGTTTACACAGCTTTGCAAACAAGCAGTGACCCGTGTACTGTGACCTGATAGAAATGGAGGGGCTGGCTGGAAACTCAGGCCGGGTGGAGAATAACGAATGCGCGATGTCAGGCCTAACCCACACGCGGAAGATGACGTCACAGTGAGAATCCCCGTGCGGCTAAAGGAGCCCCAGGTCTTGCTTGGGAAAGGAATCGCGTCTCCAGAGCGACCAAGGCCTGCGATGCCGTCTGTCCCAGCATCGTGGTGTCATGGCTGTCACCAAGGGCCGGGGCCCAGCATGAAACCCACCAGAGTGTCTCAGCTCAAGCAGCAGTCTTGCTGGAACCCTGGTCTTCTAGTGCTCAGCAGGGAGCACACGGCAGGCACTCGATAAGTGTTTGTTAAATGTAAGAATAAATGGCTGAATTAATTAACCAGTGAACAGTTCTAGATGGTTTACTGGAGGTCTGTTGGGATGGGAGTTCATTCTTACACCACCTTGGTCTCTGATTTTTATTTGGGACCGTAGAGTGGGGATGGCGGTGATACTTCTCCCTGTGGTGGGGGGCAGTAAGGTGAAGGCCAAGAGGTAGAAAGCAGGAAGCTGTCAGTGGCAGAAAGGAAGCAGGTCTAGAGAACATGGCCAGAGCTGATACCAAAATCTGAAACTGGCTTGAGTCGTCTGGAGTGAATAAGTCAATTTGAAGCAACCATTGGGGAAAATGGGTTTAAAGGTTTATCTGGATGTTGGGGTTAGGCTGATTCTGGCCTGGAGCACTTGTGGCTCATTAGGGAAAAAGACTTAACTGGCAGACCAAGATTTCCAGACCCTTCCGCCGTCCTCCTTACTGGGCTCCCATCATAGACAGTAATTTTTCTCAAGCTGTTTCTCTTTCTTACACCTCCCACCCCCCAGTGAACCCCAGCAGTCCCCGGGGAGTCTGGATGCAGAGTGGGTGCGTGCATGGGAGGCTCCCCCACTGGGGCCAGGCGTCTGGACTCTTGGCCCGACTTCTCTAGGGAGGATAGTGACATTTCACAGGGACCCAGGGCCTCAGGGCAGCATGTAAATGGACACGTTCCTCTCTCGTTGTCCTCCTCACTCCCACTACTAAGGCCCATGAGATTAGCCTGGAGCTCTGAGGAGAAAGAAATGACCATGGGAATGAGCACTTCCCTCATCCCAATTCCCCAGGAACCCAAGGCTGGGGGCGGAGAGTGGCCTCCCTGTGGACCCAGGGCCATCACAGGCCTGGGGTTTGGGACTCCAGCGCGGAACCAGGGCTCACCTGTAGGCGATCCTTGCTTCGACTGCGGGTCCACCTGCGCCCCGCTGGACTTGAAGGAGAGCGTCTTTGCTCCCTGCTGCTTCTCCAGCTCCCCTAGAGGATAGAGGGGAACCCAACCTCAACCACAGCAAGATGGGAGAGGAGTGAGGAGAGAGCAGGGAGGGGGGTGCTCCCTGACCAAGGCTCTAACATGTGCAGGTTAGAGACCCAGTAGAACCTCAGTTTCTTCCTCTGTCTGTGGGGATGCTAACGGCTCCTCGAATGTCATAGAGGCAGCAGAAGAGGCAGAGAGAGCGGCGGGCAGTCTGGGTTTGAATCCTGGTCCTGGGACTTCTTAGCTGTGTGGCTATGGGCAACTTCCTTAGCGTCTGCATGCCTCACTTGAGGGGACAGCAGTGCCCACTTCCAAGTGTGGTGAAGCGGATGACAAGAGGAAATGCACCAAAGCCCTTTAGGAGGCAGCCCAGCTCATGGCAAGTGCTCAGTGAATATTAGCTTTTATGACAATGCGGACGAATCACCTGGCACAGAGGACCTCAGTGATGGCTGCTGCCAGCCTGCGTCCCTTGCAGCCGATGGGAAGCCCGCCCAACAGGCTGAGCTCCCCCAGGGAGGAGATATCCCCACGTGAGAATGTCGGTGCTGCCTAACCCCCAGGTCGTCCGCCTTGCCCTCAACCTTGATTCCTCTCACTGCACTATAAGCCTGGTCCAGACATGATTCAATCGTTCCTTCAGGGTCTCTCTTCCAGGAGATATAACTCAGGTTCCTTTTATTAAAGCTGCTCTCCTGGGTCCCATTTTCTGTGTCTCTAGTTATCTATAATCCAGGGCCCTAGACTGCAAACCTTCAAGCCAGCACAGATTGTCCTGACTGTCTGAATCACACCATCAGCCCATACGTCATACTTCTGCTGAGCGGAGGGTTGACTCTCCCCGGAGAGGGGCTGTCTTGGCTTTGGAGAAATTAGCATCGTAATTATAAGCAGGGAGTCGGAGGAACTTGGTGCAAATCTTGTTTTGTCACTGACTGTATGAACTTGGACAACTTCCTTCAGCTTGGTTCCTTATTTATAAAATGAGGACAAGCCTACCTGCCTCGTGGGCAGTGGTGGCAAGGATCAGGTAACAGAAGAGGGCCGGCACGCAGCCCAGCGCCGGGCATGGAATGAACGGTAGCTCTGCTGTTTCCGTTTTCCTTTGTCTATTTCCTTCCCTCCCTGCCTCCCTGGCCTGTGCTTCATCTTTTCTTAGCTGTTGCTTCCCCTTCTCTGCATCTGAAGAGGAAGACCAGGCGTGAGTGAGCCTCTCTCCCTGCTCCCCTGCCCTCTGGGCAGCAGGGAAGGACATTGCTCTTGACAGACTGATTCTGGCAATATCTACTCCTTTTTGCTTTGGGATGGCTGGGTGTGCTGCTCCCAGGCGGATGGGGCAAAGGGGCCTCTTCCAGCAACGCACTGTGCCTCCCCTGGGCGGGACAGAGCCATCTGTAACATTTCCACAATGACAGAAGTGACCTTTCAGGGTGTGTCCTTGAGAATGTTCAAGATCAGCAGCCAAGGTGGCATGTCGGAGCCTCCGGTCCTACCGCTTAGCTCAGGCATGCCGGCAGAATACAGCAGGGGAATTCACACCCCCCACCACCCCCCGCCTCCAAGCCCCACAGTCTGGGCTGGTGGGCTCCTCTTTCAACCTGACTGAGCTGTTTCCTTATGCTATTATACACGGAACCTCTGGGTGCCTGGGTGGCTCAGTGGATTAAGCCGCTGCCTTCGGCTCAGGTCATGATCTCAGGGTCCTGGGATCGAGCCCCACATCGGGCTCTCTGCTTAGCTGGGAGCCTGCTTCCTCCTCTCTCTCTGCCTGCCTCTCTGCCTACTTGTGATCTCTCTCTCTGTCAAATGAATAAATAAAATCTTTAAAAAAACAAAAAAACAAAAAAACAAAAAACGGAACCTCTTTCGTCAACGTTAGAGTAGAAAGTACACAAACCTCAGAAGCAGACCTAAATGCAAGTGCCACGTCTACTTCTAAGATGCCCGATGTTAAACACATCCCTCAACTTCCCCTGAGGCTGGTCTGTAAACTGGGGATGAGCACCACCTTGCAGCATCACTGTGAGCGCTGTAGACAAACTGCCCGGCACGTAGTAGGTGCTGATTAAAAAGCACCGGCCTGTCGCGTTGCTGCCCTGCCCCCAAAGTCCCTCTGCTTTTCCTATTGCCTAATGGGTTTAAGTTAATTTAGAAGCACTTTCCAACAAACTGACCATAGAAGACAGACCTGAAATCTATCTGCTCTTTTCGTTTCTGAATCCATGGTTGTTTGATTTCCCATGAAAGGCAGTGTGAAGCCAAGGGCGATGTTACAGCAGGAAAAGTTTGCAAGTGGGCACAGCTTGTGGGCCTTCGCTGCTCCCTTCCTCAACCACCAAGTTACCTGGCAAACCACCTTCCCCTCCAGAGAGGCCCACGGAGTTTCTAAAATGCCTGAATTGGAGCGCTTAAGAATCCAGGCATTCCTTAGGGGAATCAAAAGACAGCTCCTAGATGAGGGATAGTCAGAAAACCAGGCAGGACCCTTCAAAAAGACCATATCGTGAAAAAATAAAGTGGGGGGACGATCCTAGATGAGAAGAGATGAACGAAATGAAGCAGACAGAGGTGAGATGTGAGCCAGACTGGATCCAGGGGTCTGGTGGGAAGAGGTGCCCCTGGGCACACAGACCATCGAGGCTGGCATGGCTGCCTCGCTCGGCTGGCTCAGCCGCGCTGGTCAGACACAGCCGATCCTCTGCTCCCAGGGGTCCACACGCAGCCCCACAGCCTGGTGGGTGTGCACACAGGTGTGCACGCTCTAGCGACCCCCAACTTCAATTGTGAAGAAACACGAGCAGACGCAGTGGGCCTTGCGGGGAGCTTGGAAGACGGGAGGGGCCTCGGCTCACCCCCCCACATTCACTCCAGGGCAGGGCTAGGAGTCACACTCGTGTCACAAGCAGCCTCTGTTCCCTGCTGAAGGGGAGCCACCTGCCCGCCCCGCCATGCGGCCCCCCGTGGCCCTTACACTCTATCCGGATCTGCTCAAGCTCCGTCACCTCAGCGATGGACTCCTTCAGATCCTCCACAAACTTCTGCATCTCGTCCGAGCCCAGGGCGCAGAAATGCAGCACTTGTTTCTTCTCAGAGCCGGAAAGTGGGGTTACCAGGGTGATGCCGTGAGAGTAGTCTGGAAAGGAGACCCCAGGCCCCCGTGGCCGTGAGCAACAGCAGGGGAGGCTAGAGGCAGCCCCGTGGGGAGAATGACCAAGGGACTCTGGGCCCTTGTCCCCTCCCCCCTCCCTCCAGCCTCCAACTTTCCCCTCTGAAACCGCCTCTGCCATGTCTCCGGGTCTGAGGGAGACTTACACTCATTTTCAAAGAGATGGAACTGCATGCCCAGCAGGCCGACTGATTTGCAGAAGGTGTATGTGGAGGAGCTCTTCTTCTTTGGGCAAAGTTTCAGAATCTGTTCAGAGAGGGACAGACACAAGCACTGACAGCGCACGTGTGTGTGCGCTCGGGTGCACACATGCACGGGGCACTGGGGAACACACAAGTGCATACAAGGAAACGTGAACACGCTTGTACACTTGCACACTTAGGATACATTCACACACATACACACGTTTCTATAAACACACGCATACACATTGCTATATGTGTGTCTACACACATACACACGTGTGTATACACATGTATATAAATACACACTGTCTCAAAATATGGTGTGTTTTTTTAACTTGCTAAACCCCTCAGTGGCTCTTCCCACTGTAGTTAGAAGAAGCCAGCCCACACTCCCTGCCTCTCCCCATCTTTTCCAGGCCTCACTCTGGCTTTATGCTGGGTCCTACTGTCCTGCTTTCCGTGGCCTGAATAGGACAAGCTCAGTCCCCCTGCAGGCCCTTTGCACATGCTATCCCGGGGCCGCAACCCTCCCTGCAGCTTTTTGCATGGCTGGGTTACTCTCATTACTTAGATCTCAACTCAGATGTGGCCTCCTTAGGGATCCCCTCCCTGAGCAGCCCAAGTAACAAACAGAAACAAACTGCACCAAATCCCCCCTCACCGGTGCTTGCTTTCATGCCACCTTCTTCCCAATTTGATAATATCTTGTTAATTTCGTAGTTATTTCCATCTCCCTCCCCAAGGAAAATGGAAACTTAGCCAGTTGCTCAATACACAAATGCTTCCTCAGCGTCTTTCCTCCAGCTGGGCCCTGGAGCACTGGAGCCACCAAAAGAAAGAAATAACTACAGCATTCGGAAGGAGGTCCCCAGGGACAGGGCTGAGGCTGAGCCGAGGCCGCAGGGTGCCCCGGCCTGGCCAGTCCACTCACCACCAGCAGGTCGTTGAAGAGGAACACCTCCCTCTGATGCGCGGCCTGTTTCTGCAGCTTGTTCACATCCGTCACCTCGAAGAGACGGCTGCAGCAGACTAGGCGGCGGTGGGGCACGGACAGCACCTGGAGCAGGGGCGTGGCCATTGAAGAGAGCTTCCAGGTTGTTCAAATATGGCCGCCGTCAACCCGTTTCCCTCTACGACCTTCTGGAGAGCCCCCCCACCATGACCCAGGCTGCCGGCTGCAGGGCGGCACCTCCGTCCTCTTGTCCTCTGCACACCAAATCCTAGTGTGCCGGAGGGAGGGGATGGCGGGGAGGTCTTGGATCTGCCGTGTGTAACAGTCTACTGCAGAGGCACCTGCAGACCAGGCAGATGTGGAGACCTCAGGAATGGAGGTGCCTGGGGGGCTCAGTCAGTTCAGCATCTGCCTTTGGCTCAAGTCATGATCGCGGGGTCCTGGGCTAGAGTCCCACATTGGGCTCCCTGCTCAGTGGGGAGTCTGCTTCTCCCTCTCCCACTCCCCCTGCTTGTGCTCTCACTCTCTGTCAAACATATAAATAAAATCTTAAAAAAAAAAAAAAAAAAGACCTCAGCAATCAAGGCTCTGGGCAAAAAGGGCCATCCCAGCGCAGAGGAGCCCAGTGCAGAGCTCAGATGAGATCCCCATGCTGCTTCTGGGTCAGCAATTTAGGAGGAGAAAGTGGAAACAAATACCAGAACCCACTCTACATCCTTTATATTTATGGCATGAACAGCCTCTGCTGATGTGTGAGTAGTAAACTATAGAGCGTCACTACCAGCTTGGACCATATTGCCCGTGACATAGGTCATAACTGAGGGGCAGCCAGTGGTTAGGACACCAGAGTCTAGAAGGCTTTTCAGCTCTTTCCTGTCTTCTATTCAGTAGGACCATTCAGGAAAGCTCAGTATCCCGCCCATCCTTAGTCTCCCCATCGGGCCATCCGGATGCTTCAACCCTAGATCGTTGGCCAGTCTTTCGCAACACCTCACCTCAGGCCCTCCTGCTGTGGTGGCTGGTAGCCACGAGAAAATGAGGAAAGAGGAAATGGGGGGGTGTGTGTGCGGTGGGTGCCACATAGTAGGAATTCAATCACTATGAAGTGAGCAAATAACGCAAAGTGTTTCTGAAAGGGAAGGAGGAGAATGGGAGGAAATGTCACACAGGAGACAGAAGCAGGTTCGAGGTGGGGGGCTTGGTAGCTATGGGAGGGGAAGTGACCCCCATGGGGTGAGTGCTGTTCTGTGGGGGGCACTTACTGTCTTCATGCCCACGATGGACTTCTCCACCTTGGTGACATACGTGACGTGGTCCTCATTGGACTTGAGCTCCTTCTGCTGTATCCTTTCGTAGATGCCTACCACCAGGTCCCTGGGGATGTCGGCACCATCATCCACACCTACCAGCAATGGAGAGGGAAAGGAAGGTTAGGGAGGCAGCGGAGGGAGGGAGGGAGATATTAGAGACCAGGAGCCAGAGAGGGAAAACCCTACCAGACTGAGGCTCTTCAAGGGTGGCCTTGATTTTGCCCTGTCCCTGCTCCAAAGCCTTCAGTAACAATTCCCTTTACCCACTGAATTAAGGACAGACTCCTTAGCCAGGCACCAGAATACTATAATATAACACACACTGCAGCCTCATCTCCTGCTGTCCCATGACCAGAACCTCCATTCCCTGCTCCCACCTCTTTCGTCATCCTCAAATACAGCCTCCATGCTCCTGCTCAGTGCCTTGCTTCTGTAGTTCTCTTACCCTCCGTGCATTTGTCTACCCCCACCCCACTCCCTGTCTCCATCATGAGAGTCTCTTGACAGCTGAAGTTTTAGCTTGTTCTCTCTTGGATCTCCTCCCTCTTGGACCCTCCACACCCCTCCACACGGAGGCCTGGTGCCCCATGATTCGTTGCTGCATGTATGCACGATTCTTCCCTCACTGGGAGCGTGGGAGGTGGTGGTGGTTAGACATCAGGTGAAGAGAAGTGGAGGAGACCTTATGTCCATCTCCTACTTCACAGTCATTACACTCTGGCAACAAAAAAATACTAGCATGAAACTGACCAGCATGGAAACAAATTTCTTCGGGAGGTAGAAAGAGAGGCAATAAAAAATTTCTTCTTTCTACCTTTTCTAAAGCTGTTTTTTTTTTTTTAATGACTGTATGTTTCTCTTACAAGAGAGAAAAGTGGAAAATAAAGCAACTTTGGCAAGTGTGCTCAAAGGAGATTTCCTAACTTAGTGAGAGGATATTATACCTTGTATAAACAACTCTTTGTATCAACCTTGTTTCTTCCCCATCTGACCTTGGTTCTTCAAGTCAGGCACATTAGCCATGCAGCACCCCTGGGGGCCTAAAAGACATCAGGCTGGGGGCAAGAAAGAGCAGGGACCAAGACTGAACACACAGAGGTTCCCAGCTGAAGATGGCAGGTCACACACCTCTGTTCCTCCTCAACATTCTGGTCAAAGGGAGTTTTTTAAAAGAGGGCAGGGAAGAAACAATGACACCACGGGACTTGGGAAGTGGACGAATGAGCCAGATTGGCAAACCCGAGAGAGTGGAATGTGAAGCCAGCAGCGAGGTTAGAAGCCACTCAGTATACCAAAGAACCACCAAAGGGCTCTGGAATGGGTGGTGACAGGAATCCTTGAAAGTGGAGGTAAAGTCAGGCTGGAAATAGGATCATAGCTCAATCGTCAGTCTAGAAAGCATTTAGATCTCCCTGTCCCTTCTTCCACTCTGGCAGCTGACTGAGGGTTAGTCCTCAGGAAGAGGTGAGATGGGAACTCTGGGGGGGGGGGACCTCAAGCCCAGCCAAAGGTGGGAGTCCGTGCTGAAAACTGGGGCATGGAGTTGATGTCTATGCATTAAGAGACCCTCTCAGTCCTATTGACCCAGAAGATCTCAGAACATAGGAAGCCAGACTCATACCCTCTGGGCAACAGATAAGATGTGTCTCTTCTGAGAAATCAACAGGCAGAAGAGAAAAATCTAAAGATGCTCCTGTAGGGATCCCTCAGTGAAACAGCTCAACAAAATCATCCTATGAGAAAGTCCACAGGTCAGCAGCTCCTGCCTATCATCTATCTATCTATCTATCTATCTATCTATTTATATATATTTAAAGATTGTATTTATTTGTTTGACAGACAGAGATCAGAAGTAGTTGGAGAGGCAGGCAGGGAGAGAGGGGGGAAGCAGGCTCCCTGCTGAGCAGAGAGCCCGATGCGGGGCTCGATCCTAGGACCCTGAGATCATGACCTGAGCTGAAGGCAGAGGCTTAACCCACTGAGCAACCCAGGAGCCCCATACTTAGAGTTTTTAATCAGCCTTTTAACTCATTCTTAAATATGAGAGAACAACCAAGTTTCATCATGTATATATGTAAAGTATATAAAGCAAAAGAGAAAAAGGACAGGGAATCAGAAAAAGGAAGCCAGAAGAAATAGAGACAAGCAAGGAGAAACTGAACTAAATAAATACCATCAGAGACATATAAGAAGATATCACATCTAAAAAACAAGAGTAAAATCCTAGAAAAGAGGAACATTTTGAGAATGAAAAATATGACAGGAGAGGTGAAAACCTTAGGAGGAGACTCGGAAGATATCTTCAAGAAGGTCCAACAAGAAGACGAAGATGTGGGGTGCCTGGGTGGCTCAGTGGGTTAAAGCCTCTGCCTTTGGCTCAGGTCATGATCCCAGGGTCCTGGGATCGAGCCCCGCATCAGGCTCTCTGCTCAGCAGGGAGCCTGCTTCCTCCTCTCTCTCTGCCTGTCTCTCTGCCTACCTGAGATCTCTGGCTGTCAAATAAATAAATAAAATCTTAAAAAAAAAGACGAAGATGGCAAACAGTAAGCTGTAAAAATTAGAAGATCAAACTAGGAGATCTAATATCCTTATAAGAGGAGTTCCAGAAAGTACAGAGAAAACAAAGTGGGGAGATGATCAAATACGATATTTAAGAAAAAAACTTCCCAACAATTGGAGGACGTATTTCTAGACTAAAGGATCAACCCAGTGCTAGCGCAAGAGATGAGAAAAGAAACATAAAGAAACTCACCAGTTTGAAGAGATATCTGCAATCCCAGGTCCACTGAGCATTACTTACAGTGGCCAAGATGTGGAAGAATTGAAAGATGAATCGATATAGAAGATGTAGCATATATATAAAATGGAATATTGGTCATAAAAGAGAATGAAATCTTGCCATTTATGACAGCGGACCTAGAGGGTACCGTGCTAAGTGAAGCCAAGTCAGAAAGAGAAAGAAAACACCATATGATTTCACTAATATGTGGGCTCTAAATATGAAACAAATGAGCACACAAAACAAAAACAGAAACAGACTCATAAATACAGAGAACACCTCCAGAGGGAAGGTGGGTTGGGGGTGGGCAAGATAGGTGAAGGGGATTAAGGGGTACAAATTTCCAGTTAAAAATAAATTAAATCACAGGGATGTAACGTACAGCACAGGAAACAGAGTCAATAACATTGTAGTAACTTTGTGTGGTGCCAGATGGTAACTAGACTGCTTTCCCGGTGTATAAAAATCACTCTGTTGTACACCTGAAACTAACAGGATGTCAGTTACACTTCAGTTTTTAAAAAAAGAACTAGAAGGAGGTGAAAAGTCATGAAAATTTAGAACACAAAGGACAAAGAGAAGAACCTGTAAATTTTCAGAGAAAGAGAGAGAAATTAATATGCAAAAGGGGACGAATTGGAATGGCAGAGCAGCACCATCGTTAAAAGACAATGGAGCAGCACATTCAGAATTCTGAGTTCCCTGTTTCCACTCTGGAATTCTCTTCCCAGCCAAACTCCCAATCAAGACTGAGGGTAGAAAAAGCTATATTCAGACACACAGGTTCTCAGAAAGTTTGCCCCCCGTGCCCCTTTTCTATGTAAGTGAATTAGAAAGGAGCAAACCACTACTGGGTATTTACAACTAAAGATACAAGTGTAGGGATCCAAAGGGGCACCTGCACCCGAATGTTTATAGCAGCAATGTCTACGATAGCCAAACTATGGAAAGAACCTAGATGTCCATGAACAGATGAATGAATAAAGAAGATGAGAAGATGTGGTATATATATATATATATATACAATGGAATACTATGCAGCCATCAAAAGAAATGAAATCTTGCGATTTGCAATGACATGGATGGAACTAGAGGGTATTTATGTTGAGCGAAATAAGTCAATCAGAGAAAGACAATTATCGTATGATCTCCCTGATATGAGGAATTTGAGAAGCAGAGTTGGGGGATTGGGAGGTAGGGAAGGAAAAACAAGATGGGATCGGGAGGGAGACAAACCATAAGAGATTCTTAATCTCATAAAACAAACTGAGGGTTGCCGGGAGGAGGGGGGTAGTGAGAGGATGGTTGGGTAATGGACATTGGGGAGGGTATGTGCTATGGTGAGTGCTGTGAAGTGTGTAAGCCTGACGATTCACAGAGCTGTACCCCTGGGACTAATAATACATTATATGTTAATAAAAAATTAAAAAATAAAAAGAAATGAGCAAGCCATAAAATCTAGGATCTATGGACCGAACACAGAAGCAAGGTGAAGGGGGGCCCAGGTGATGGAGGAAGGGATCCCATACAGACTGGAGCAGCTAGAGGCTCTGGGAGGCAGACTCCAAGAAGAAGACCTCCCAACCTCAATGGGTTGAGAGGGACGTGATACTTAGGATGGGGAATTTGGAGAGGAATCGGTAGCATGTACCTAAAGAGCTAAGCAAAGGGAAAAGGAACGCACGTGCTCACTTTACTCCAAGGAAAGCAGAAATAAAAAGACTTTGTAATCATGACATACTTCAAGACTCAGCTTTGGACTGTGTTTATGTCTTAATAACATAAACACAGTGTTGTCTTAGTGGGGCGGGCTGGGGATGGTGGATGAAAGAGAGCTAATCCTTGGATTCTACAACGGGAGACGGCTGTGGTCCGAATGTTCGTGTCCCCCTTCCCCATGCATAGGTTGGAATCCTAAGCCTCAAAACGGATGGTATGAGGAGGTGGGGCCTTTAGAAAGTGTGGAAGTCATAAAGATAGAGTTCTCATAAGTGAGATTAGTGTCATTAAAAACAAAACAAAGAGCTCCCCACCCCTTCTGCATGTGAGCACACAGCTGGACGGGCCCAGCCAGAATCAGGAAGTGGGCTCTCACCAAACACCAACTTGGCCAGCGTCCGGATCTTGGGTGGCCTAGCAGGCAGAACAGTGTGAAATAAATGTCTGTTGTTTATCATCCACCCAGCCTGTCATATTTTGTTACAGCAGCCAGAACAGATTCAGATGGAAATTAATAATACTTAAAATTTAAAAAATGAACAAGTCTCATATAAAAAGAATAAAAGTATAAAAGGAACCAAAGTGTGTGTACTATTTAATCCCACCTGCAAGAAGTTCAAGAACTGGCCCAGCTGGTCAGCGGGGATGGCAGTTAGGAGAGTTGGCCCTCGGGCAGGGGTGCTGAATGGGACAGGACGGGAGAGGCGGTCCTGGGGTCAGGGAAATGGTCTAGATTGTGAGCTGGCTGTGATCACACACGTGTATATGCATACATTCAAGTATTCCTCAAGCCCTCAGATTTATACACCTTACAGTTGGCTTTTATACTAATTAGAAAAAAAGCATAAGAAAAGAAGCAGAAGCATGTTGTTTAGCGCTATAGAAGACACATAAACAGCAAAACAAAATTGAGATTGGTTGCTTCTGAGGAAGCAGAGTGGTGACAGAGGCAGGGATAAGCTTTGTAGCAAGCCTTGTGGAATTATTTGACTTTATTAAATTATGTGCATGTATGGCTTTGATTTCTTAAATGCTAGAAAAGAAAAAAACCCAGCTGAGCACACATCCCGTCCTGCCAGCTTTGCTCTGATCCCTGCCAGGGGCTGCACTGTGTCATTTAGGGAAGGACTTGGCTGGTGGCTGCATGACGTTATCTGCAAGGCGGACGTAAGCAGACCTAAGACCTCAATGTCATTGTATGTTGTGCAGGGGGAGGGCTGGTATACCTCGGCACTGGCTGTGGTGCCCGCACCTAGAGGTCAGCCCATGGAGGGCGTTCCGTGGAGGGCAAGGGGTACCGCCCAAGGGCTAGGACGGTTACAATGGCTCCTGGAAACTGACCAGATGCCTGGCACGCAAGCAGCTTTTCCAGATTGCTGTGTGTGACCAAGACCAGACAGCAGCGTCCCCGGGCCCTTGGCTGCTGGGGTGACCATCTCCAGTGGCCTCAGGCTCACAGAATTAAGGCTGAACAGACGGGAGTCCGAGCTGTGGTCTCACCCCTGCTCCCACTCCTCCTCACCTCGAAGGTTTCGGATAAAGTCCTCCAGCATCATCTTGCGGTCAGGCTTGATGTTGGGGCTGTACATGTCAGTGTTGAGGAGGATGATGGCGAAGGCAAGGATGAAGATGGTGTCCGGGTTGTGGAATTGTTGCACCACCTCGGGGTTGCACATGCAGTAGCGCTGGCTGTGGGGGGACATGGAGCGGGATGCCCAGTTATGTCCTCTCCCCCCCACCCCTCATCCCCCGGTCCCCGAGCTCCAGAGATTGGGGGCTGTTGGGGCCCATAAGCTGGTTCCCCAAGGGCATCCGGTCCCTGATGGTGGTTGGCTTCCCTCTAGTCTGGTCCTCTTCTCCACTGAGAAGACGGGGCAGGTGTTGCACACCTGTGGAGCCCATCACCTTGCACAGACGCGGGATGAGGGAGAAGCCCGCAGTCCACTTGGCGAGCCCAGCGCTACTCCAGCTTAGTGAGTTCAAGGGCTGAGGGCTCCTGTCCCTTTTCTTCCCTTCCCTCCATCCCACCCAGCCCACCACCTCCGCTGCCTCACCAGGAGGGCTTTTCCCCAGCCCCGCACTAACCGCACCCCCCCAGCATCTCTGGTCCCCTGTGCCCCCAGGCATGTGTTCTGAGGGCTGGGGGAGGGGAGGGAGGCTATAGAAGGGGTCCTACCTGAAGGCCTCTATGAGCCGCTCCACCTTCTGGGCCTCCCCTTGCACGCGGATGTGAGCCTGGAACTTCCGCAGGGCCTCGTCCAGCTCCATGCTGGAGAAGTCCATCTCGTCCACCACGCAGCTGGGGGCGGGGGAGGGGTGGAGGAGTCTTGAGGAGAGGTCGGCCCCTGAACCTCCCTCAAACCAAGGAAACTGAGGAGCAGTGTGCAAGGTGCACCTTCCCTACCCCCCTGCTGGGGGCGGGGCCAGGGTCCCAGTGACCAATCAGGAGGGGCCTCCTAGGCCAGATCGTCCCCCACCTCCCCCCTCCGGGGTTTCCTTTGAAAACCTCCAGAGGGCAGCTGGTGGTGGAAGCCCCTGGGTCTAGCCCGGGGAGAGGTCACTCTTGATTTCTCAGCAGCGTGTTACCTCTTCCCTAGGCCCTCCCCAGGTGGCAGTTGAGCCCTGAGAGCAGCATCATGGGGCCCACATCCACGTGTCCCCCTGCCCAGCACAGCAGGAGTTAGGGATCGTGCATGATTGACTCAGACCACGAGGCTGGTCGGAGGAGGTGAACCGGTGTGGACCGGCAGCGAGGGGACAGGGAGCTAGAGCCCGGGAGGCAAGGACAGGGCGGGGACAGGGATGGAGACAGTGAGAGAGGCAGAGGATACAGAGTGTGGTAAGAAAGACAAGGAGGACAAAGACAGAAAGAGAGAGAAGGCAAGAGAGAAAAAGAGGGGCAAGGAGGTGAACAGGGAAGCAAGAAAGACCCACAAAACAGGGGAGAGACAGGGAAAAAGACAGACAGACAAAGAGAGGAAGAAGAGGAGAGAGAGAGGTGGAAAGTAACAGGACATGGAGGTGGAGAACACCATAGACTGGACAGGGTGGCCGGGGGTGGGGTGGGGGTGGGGCTGCACAAGCTCATCTCTGCCCCCTCCTGACATGTCGAGACCACCGGGGAGGGCGGTGGTCCCCAGGCTGGCCAAACCCAGAGGACCCCAGGCTGGCCCCTGGTGCCCCGGGCAGGCGCCCAGCTGCTGCCCAGGACTTGCCCCATCAGTCTGTCCATCCCACTGCTACGGGGCTCCTGAGGCCCTCTGCATTGTCTTTCCCAGAGCCTCTGTGCCTTCTGTCCCACCGCTCTGAGCGGGTGGGTGCCTCAGGCCTCTGAGGGAGTGGGAGGCCACGGGCCCCACGGCAGCCGGGGGTGGGCAGCTGACGGAGGCAGTGGAGCAGCTGGGAGAAATGGGGTCTGCTCGGCCAAGCACGATGGCCTAGTTTCCCGGCGTTCACTCAGGTGACCGGCAGCCCGCTCACTGGCTCGCTCGGGGCTGCGGCTGAAAGCGCCAGTAATGAGCCCAGAGCCCGAGACTCAGCCAGGTGGAAATGCCAGCCACAGACTGGGAGTGCTGAGTAAATCGGCCACAGGCCACCCGGGAGGCGGGGGGAGGGGATGGGTGACTTTGTGAGAGGTCGCCTGGGCCGTGGGGCAGGGAGCCTACACCCCATGACTGAGGGCCCCTTGTAAGAATTGTGAGACGGCTTGGTAAAACGCAGACCCCTGAGCCCCATCCCAGATGCGGAGGTGAGACCTGGCGATCAACATTTTTCACAAGCTCTCTAGGAGATTCTTAAAAAACCTGAAAAGCAATGGCTGAGCTGAGGGCCAGGATAGGAGCGGGTCCAGCCCGTATGGAGGCTTTTAGGAAAAGGCGAATCCAGAAACTCATGGGCCACCAGGCAGCAGCTCCCGGGAGCACACATGTCCCCCGTCAGGCTGTCAGGGGCTGCTTTTGCAGGCGAGGGAGCAATGGGAGGAGGAAGAGACAGAGGCAGAACCCCCCACTCCACAGGCATGTGTGCACTTATTTCGTGCCTTCCTCCCGGGAGGATTGCCACCATGGGGCATCAGTGTTTGATGGGCTGATGGTGTCCTGGGGCTCTCAGATCCCGAGGGGAAAAAAAATCTCAGTGTGTTTTGCCAAACCCCAGATGGCAGGGAAGAAGCTGTTCTGAGTTGTGGTAGGGCATTACCATCCCTGAGAAGACAAATGCCTTCCTCTCTGGAGACTCGGGGTCCAAGCCAGGTAAGCGCTCGGGACTGCCCCCACTCTCTGAGAAAGACCCAGAAGCAGAGAGGGCCACAGTCAGCAGCAGCATTCCTGGCTGGCATTGGCATACAGAGTGGGCAATGACAGGCCCTTGCCCTGGGGGACCACTGGGGGTCTTCATGGTGGGGACTGTGCTGCCCGGGGCAGCTGGCTAGGCCAGGTTGTGCTCTCTCCTGACAAGCCTGCCCCAGTGGACCCTCACCCCAGATGCCTCGGCCATCCTGCAATCACCCAAACCTTCATCCCTCCACTCAGCATGATGCTTTTTTCTCTCCAGAAGGGCCAACTCAGCCTGCATGGCGACCTCCTCTCCCTCTCTTCTTCTCTCCCTCTTTCCCATGGTTTCTCTTATTTTGCTGGGTCTACCGTAAAGTCACCCCTTCCCCATCCTTCTTTGCCACCCCGGAATCGCTGTGGGATGCAGACTGTTTGACAGTTTTCCAAACCTAACCTGCTGCGTCCACCCAGGACAGCCCATGACTGTCTCTCCTCTTAGAGGGTCTTTAAGGTCAAAAACATCACACATTTCTGCGTGGTCTCCCCGTTTTGCAGAAGGCAAAACTGAGACCACAAAGGGGCTTGCCCCATGCTTCCTGCTCCTGTGAGGCCTCTTCCCCCAGTAGGACCTCTCCACTCTAAAAGGGGGGGGTCCAAGACCAGTGGGAGACATGGCCTCTGCACTCATATTTACTAAAGACTGTTCTTAGCTCAGAGCTCTGGCTTGAGCACCTGAGCGCTGGTGGTGCTAATTTTTAAGAGGACTCTAGATGGGGTGGACTCATAGGCAGGAGGAGAGATTGAGACCGCCAGCTGAGACACGTTCAGTCTGAGATGGTCTTGCCGGTAGTACCAACTTAGTGTCTACTAAATCATCCCCCTTAGTACCCCAAGTCTTGTCTTTCCTATTTCATGAATTAGGACCCAGCCTTGACTGACTCTTCTTTGCCTCTAGTCACTACCCCTTCTCTCTACTCTTCTTGGGAGCCAGAATTCTAGAAGGTGTCCCTACCCATGCTGTCTGTACTTCCTCAATCCCATTCACTTTTCAACCCACTCCAGCCAAGCATCTACCCCAGCATTCCATTAAAACTTCTCTTGTCTATATGGAACCAGAAAAGACCTCGAATAGCCAAAGGAATATTGAAGGAGAAAGCCAAAGTTGGTGGCATCACAATTCCGGACTTCAAGCTCTATTACAAAGCTGTCATCATCAAGACAGCATGGTACTGGCACAAAAACAGACACATAGATCAATGGAACAGAATAGAGAGCCCAGAAATAGACCCTCAACTCTATGGTCAACTAATCTTCGACAAAGCAGGAAAGAATGTCCAATGGAAAAAAGACAGCCTCTTCAATAAATGGTGCTGGGAAAATTGGACAGCCACATGCAGAAAAATGAAATTGGACCATTTCCTTACACCACACATGAAAATAGACTCAAAATGGATGAAGGACCTCAATGTGAGAAAGGAATCCATCAAAATCCTCGAAGAGAACACAGGCAGCAACCTCTTTGACCTCAGCCCCAGCAACATCTTCCTCGGAACATCGCCAAAGGCAAGGGAAGCAAGGGTGAAAATGAACTACTGGGACTTCATCAAGATCAAAAGCTTTTGCACAGCAAAGGAAACAGTCAACAAAACCGAAAGACAACTGACAGAATGGGAGAAGATATTTGCAAATGCCATATCAGATAAAGGGCTAGTGTTCAAAATCTATAAGGAACTTAGCAAACTCAACACCCAAAGAACAAATAATCCAATCAAGAAATGGGCAGAACACATGAACAGGCATTTCTGCAAAGAAGACATCCAGATGGCCAACAGACACATGAAAAAGTGCTCCACATCACTCGGCATCAGGGAAATACAAATCAAAACCACAATGAGATACTACCTCACATCAGTCAGAATGGCTAAAATGAACAAGTCAGGAAATGACAGATGCTGGCGAGGATGCGGAGAAAGGGGAACCCTCTTACACTGTTGGTGGGAATGCAAGCTGGTGCAACCACTCTGGAAAACAGCATGGAGGTTCCTCAAAATGTTGAAAATAGAGCTACCCTATGGCCCAGCAATTGCGCTACTGGGTATTTACCCTAAAGATACAAACGTGGTGATCCGAAGGGGCACGTGCTCCCGAATGTTTATAGCAGCAATGTCTACAATAGCCAAACTATGGAAAGATCCTAGATGTCCATCAACACATGAATGGATAAAGAAGATGTGGTATATATACACAATGGAATACTATGCAGCCATCAAAAGAAATGAAATCTTGCCATTTGCGACAACGTGGATGGAACTAGAGGGTATCATGCTTAGTGAAATAAGTCAATCGGAGAAAGACAACTATCATATGATCTCCCTGATATGAGGACGTGGAGATGCAACATGGGGGGGTCAGGGGGGTAGGAGAAGAATAAATGAAACAAGATGGGATTGGGAGGGAGAAAAACCATAAGTGACTCTTAATCTCACAAAACAAACTGAGGGTTCCTGGGGGGAGGGGGTTGGGAGAGGGGGAGTGGGGTTACGGACATTGGGGAGGGTATGTGCTATGGTGAGTGCTGTGAAGTGTGTAAACCTGGCGATTCACAGACCTATACCCCTCGGGATAAAAATACATTATATGTTTATAAATAAATAAATAATCTTAAAAAAAAAAAAAAAAAAAACTTCTCTTGTCAAGGCCATGCTGGTTGCTTCGTTGCCAAGTCCAATGGCACCAGCTTCTCATCCCACCAGCCTTTTGGCAGCACGGACATGGTTCATCGTTCCCTTCTTGAAACACGCCTCTCGCCTGCTCTCCTCACACCACCGGGTTGACTCTTTCATCTCTGAGGGTGTCCTTCCTCCATCCAGAGCCTGCCTCCCTTGGCCTCCAATTTAGGGCTGGCCACTAGTCTCCCTTCTCCCTCTTAACACCTCTGTCTAGGTGGCCTCACCCATCACTGCGGCTCTGAATGTCCCCTGCGACCACTCGTACATGTGTATCTCTTGTGATGAATTCCCCCTTTCCATGTTATTATTCGTCACTAACTAGTTAATTTTCTTTTTGGTTGATTTGTATTGTTGATAAAAGACAATGTTGCTGAATCCAGAGGGGCCAAGTAAACAATCAACTGTGCGTTTGATCGAAGCCAACCAACTTCTGAGTTCTCTCTCGCTGTTGACCTCATCGGGGTGCTCTGGTCTGAATGGCAGTCAGAGCTGGTCAGGGCACACTCACAAGCCCACAAGCTGTGCTGGCATGTCTCGCAGGGAAGTCAGCCTGTACACACGTCATGTTTCAGTGGCTATTTAATATTTCAGCTTGTTCTTGGCAAATATTTGATAATACCTGGTTTGAGGGATTCTTCAGATCAAATGTTCCCGACCCCAGCATCTCCCTTCCCAAACTGAAAATATGCACATGTTTATTTGGTATAATTTCACAAATTACCCTAGAGAGCTTGAAGCACAAACAAATTCATATGCTAAGAGGGAGGGAAATCTGGGCTCTGAAATCTCAGCCTCTATGGAGGCTGTTCCTTGGATCAGCTTACAAACCCCCCCCCCCCGCCCCTCACCTGCCTGGCCACGCTTCCCGGCCCCACCGACTTCTCCCTTCCGTGGCCACTGTTGGAGCTCCGGGTCTCGACATTTCTCCCCAGGACTGTGCCTGTGATGGCCTCCTAACCAGCCTCCCTGCCTCCAAGTCATGTTCCAGAACAATCCTTCTAGGACACCCATTTGGTCCTGTCACTCACTCCTCTGCTTCTATTTTTTTCCAAGGCTTCTCACATCCGTAGTCTGAAACACCGGTTTCTAGGCCAAGCAAACCCCAGCTTCTGCCCAGCTTCTCCTGCCCTTTCCATATATTGGCTTCCCCTCCTGCAGTCTGGGTCTCAAGCTTGCCACTTTTGTACATGCTGTCCTTTTTCCTGCTGCCCAGCCCCAACCTCAACGTCCCTGGTGAGCTCTCCATCTCTCCAGGAGTCCTCCTGGACCGCCCTGGCCTCCCGGACAGTCCTCTGTCTACCGCCACGGTTGTCCCTTGTGCCACAACATTCATCTGCCTGTCTTCGCACCCGGCTCTGCGCTTCTTCCAGCAGAGGCCTCTCACTCTCTGCATGCCTGGCGTGCATATGAATTCAATAACCGTTTCTGGGATGAATGAATGCGTGAGTGAGAGACCAGCTGGGCGAATGAATGGGACCTGGAGCTGTGCTCAGCTAGGGAGGGAGCCCAGTGGCCTGAGCCTCTGGGAGCTCTGCCCAGTGGCTCAGGATTGCTGGGCCTGCTTTGCCAAGATCATCGGGAGCTGCCCCCTAGATGGCGCAGAGCTGCCTAGGAAACGGCCCTGTGGATGCCAGACCACAGGCAGTCAGGCAGTGTGGCGGGCACAGGCTTCCCACTGCCTTCAGCCGCACACGCGAGCAAGTGAGTGATGAGAAGCCGGGCAACCTGGTGCCCATTAAGCCGTTTCCAGCAGAGCCTGCCTGCACCTGACCAGGGTGGGGCCTCAGATCAGTGAGTGAGTAGATCACAAGCGTCGGAGCTTCTGCTCGGGCCTCCCTCCCCCTCTTTCCTGTGCAAGCCCCTCCCAGGCGCTGGGGGGAGCAGAAGCACAGATGTTCCCTGCATCTGTATAAACAGGTACAGCCTTGCAGAAAATGGTTTGTTAATACTGATCTCTGCGTTGAAGCGGTTTGTGTTGCAAGGAGATGAAGCATCGTACACGACTGTGAGCAAAATGAATTTCGTCATTTCAACTTTTTTTTTCTTTTACGATAGCAAGACTGTGTCTGGCAGACAAAGGAACTGACTGGGAGCTTAAAATAGGTAATGATAGCAGCAGGGATTTTTAATTGGCCAGAAGAGACAGCAGAGATCTGAAAGGTGAGGCTCGGGCTGAGCTCAGAAGAGGTGCGAGAGCACAGCGCCCGCAGACAGCAGGGGGGGCCCTGGTGCTCCAGGCGGGGACTGAGTCCGGGCTCCAGGATTAGTATGGAAGATGAAACCGCCCACTGCCACGGGATGTAGGAACCTTGGTTTTATTTCTGCAGTTCTTGGCTCATACAATTCAATTAAAAATATCCCCATCCGCCAGAGAGTTATTTTTGTTAGGCAGAACTCATAACATGCCCAACAAAGGTCAAGGCTTTTTGGAAAAGTGTGATGTGGCTCAGAAAATAGAACAGAGGGAAGCTGACGCAGGAGGACCTGCCAGCATCCCTGGTGACGACATGGGGACAAAGAGAGTCTCATCTGGGAGGTCTTCAAAAGGGACGGCTGCCGGTCACACGTTGGGGACTCAGGAACCAAAAGAACTAAGTTGAAACTACCCGAATGAACTCAAAGTCAGTGTGGATGCCTGGGGGGACTCTCCCTTCACTGGGCCGGCCAGCATCCCCGCTTGCCAGGGATTCTCCAACTTGAGTGTGCCTCTGAACCACCTAGTTGGCTTGTGAACCTACCGTTGCTGCCCCCGGAGTTCTGACTCCGTGGGTCTGGGGTGGAGTCTGAGAATCGATACCACTAACAATTTTCCAGGTGATGCTGCTGCTGCTGCTGTTCCGGGGACCCTACTTTGAGAACCACTGCTCCAGGGTATTAAGAATGGGCAGCATGGGAAGTCAGGCCTTTGGTGTCAGACACCCTCGAGGCTGAATCTTGCTTCCATCATTGAGCCTCTCAGTTCAGGTCACCTAGACTCTCCATGCCTCATTTTTTCCACCTATAGAATGGAGCTGACTCCTAGGACCTCTAGTAGACAGGTAGCTCTGAGTTTTAAAACAGACCGTGTATATAAAGCTACATAACAAAGTTTCAGAGATGACGGTTTTCATTATGTACCTGGAGACCCAGTCTGAATTGACATACCAAGTGAGTAAGTGAATTTGAAGTCCCTTCTAGCATAGGGATTGAGACCCTTTCCATCATCAGCAGTTACCTCTGCCTGAAATTTCACCTCTAGATGTTCATTCACTAACTCTTGAAAATATCCACCTATGGGGGGAGAGAGGAAACTCAATCTAGCTCAGACCCGAGATGTACGGATCCGTTTCTAAGTTTTGCTTTCTTCTTGGATGAGCAGAGCCAACAAACGTGGGTCAAGGGATGTAGGAGTACCTGATTTTGTTCAATTTGCCACTGGCCAAGGGACTAGTCATTTCTTCTCTCTGGGCCTCTCTTCCTGCTTGGGTGAAATGATAGGGCTGAACAAGGAGGCCATGTAAGGGGCCTTCCTGCACCACATTTCACAACTGAGGTCATCTGGACCACACTTGCCTGGAGATGAGGCAGAGAGGAAGGATGGTGTCGGGCTATGGGCTCAGGTTGTAGACCCATTCTGCCTGCCTTCAGATCTCAGCCATTGGTTAGCTCTGTGACTGTGGGCAAGTTACCTACCCTCTCTGTTCCTTGGTTCCTTCATTTGGCACAGATTAATATCACTCACCTCACAGAGCTGCTGTGAAGATGGGATGAGATTTTGAACGTATGGATCTTGGCCCAGTGCCAGCTGGCACACAGTGAATGCGTGATATACGTGAGCTGTCACTGTTATGTCTCACAGCCTACTCACTCACAGCTGACTCTCCTGCAAGCCCCAGGGGAGTGTAATCCTAGGAAGCCACTTCCCTAGAATCCTACTCCCTAGAAATCCCACTTAAAAGAGTGGCCAGGTGAAGGCACACCTGAATGTCACAGAGGGATTCCAGGGCTAGGCCCCAAAATATCATGAAGGGACTGGGTGGTAGATCTTTGTGTGAATGTAATCTACCACATTATATGCTAATGTGACCACGACAAAGGGAATCTCAACACTGGACTTTTTCGCCCCACACTTAAAGTCCAGAGATCGCTACACACAGGAGTAAGTGGGTCTAAAATGTTCATTACTCTTTATTGTTAAGTAAAATCTCTTGTCTGTGTGTGTACGTGTGTGATGGTGGGGGTGGGGGGTCAGGAGAAAGGGCACTGGAGAGGCGAGGGGTCAAGGCCATAAACCTAAATATTTCTCTTTTATTTTTTATTTTTCTTTTTTTAAGATTTATTTATTTGACAGATAGAGATCACAAGTAGGCAGAGAGGCAGGCAGAGAGAGAGGAGGAAGCAGGCTCCCAGCTAAGCAGAGAGCCCGATGTGGGGCTCGATCCCAGCACCCTGGGATCATGACCTGAGCCGAAGGCAGAGGCTTTAACCCGCTGAGCCACCCAGGCGCCCCTAAATATTTCTCTTTTAGAAGAGACCCCCTTCCACAGAGCTGGAACAAATAGTCCTAAAATTTATGGAACCAGAAACGATCCCAAATAACCAAAAGAATGTTGAAAAAGAAAACCAAAGCTGGGGGCATCATAATGCCGGACTTCAAGCTCTATTACAAAGCTGTTATCATCAAGATGGTATGGTACTGGCACAAAAACAGACACATGCATCAGTGGAACAGAATAGAGAGCCCAGAAATGGGCCCTCAACTCTATGGTCAACTAATATTTGAGAAAGTGGGAGAGAATATCCAATGGCAAAAAGACAGTCTCTTTGACACATGGTGTTGGGAAAATTGGACAGCCACAAGCAGAAGAATGAAACTGGACCATTTCCTTATACCACACACAAAAATAGACTCAAAATGGATGAAAGACCTAAACGTGAGTCAAGAATCCATCAGAATCCTAGAGGAGAACACAGGCAGCAACCGCTTTGACCTCAGCCACAGCAACTTCTTGATAGACATGTCTCCAAAGGCAAGGGAAACAAAAGCAAAAATGAACTATTGGGACTTCATCAAGATAAAAATCTTTTGCACAGCAAAGGAAAGAGTCGACAAAACCAAAAGATAACCGAAAGAATGGGAGAAGATATTCGCAAATGTCTTAACAGATAAAGGGCTAGCATCCAAAATCTATAAAGAACTTAGCAAACTCAACACCCAAAGAAAAATAATCCAATCAAGAAACGAGCAGAGGACATGAACAGACATTTCTCCAAAGAAGACATACAAATGGCCAACAGACACATGAAAAAGTGCTCGACATCATGTGACATCAGGGAAATAGAAATCAAAACCACAATGAGATGTCACCTCACATCGGTCAGAATGGTTCATGTTAACAAGTCAGGAAATGACAGATGTTGGTGAGATTGTGGAGAAAGGGGAACCCTCCTACCGTTGGTGGGAATGCAAGCTGGTGCAGCCACTCTGGAAAACAGTGTGGAGGTTCCTCTAAAAGTTAAAAATAGAGCTACCCTACAACCCAGCAACTGTACTGCTACCCAAAGAGACAAATGTAGTGGCCCAAAGAGGCAACTGCACCCCAATGTTTATAGCAGCAATGTCCACAACAGCCAAAGTGTGTAAAGAGCCCAGATGTCCACCGACAGATGAACAGATAAAGATGTGGTATAAATAAATAAATACACACACACACAGGAATATTACTCATCCATCAAAAAAATGAAATCTCGTCATTTGCAATGACGTGGAAGGAACTAGAGGGTATTATGCTAAGTGAAATAAGTCAATCAGAGAAAGACAAGCATATGATTTCATTCATATGTGGAATCTAAGAAACAAAACAGAGGATCACTGGGGAAGAGAGGAAAAAATAAAACGTGGAAATCAGAAGGGAGAAAAACCATAAGAGACTCTGAATCTCAGGAAACAAACTGAGGGCTGCTGGAGGGGTGGTGGGTGGGGGGATGGGGTAACTGGGTGATGGGCATTAAGGAGGCACATGACGTAGTGAGCACTGGGTGTCATATGGGACTGATGAATCACTGAGCTCTATCTCCAAAACGAATAATATACCATATGTTAATTAACTTGATTTAAATAAAATACAATTAAATTAAAAGAAAAAAGAAGAGACCCCGTCCTTCTGTCCTGCTGGGTGGTGGCAGTGTCAAGTTTTTAAAGCAGTGGAAATAAACACCGAGTCTATCCTGGCCTGCTGCCCCGGGCCTCTTTCCACCCTTTTGCAGACCTATAAGGGTCAGCGTGGGCTGCAGCCTGCTCTCTCCTTCCTGGTGGAATTCCCCAGAGACAAAGTAACCATTCTGAGGTTACCCATGGCAGAGTGGGCAGGACATTCTCAAGTAATTTCTTCCTAACGACGAAAGGCTAGCACCTCCCAGCCTGTTGAGTCGGACAGGCAATCTGTCTTCATTTCTGAATGTCCCCTCAGAAGAACAAATCTGTTACACTCTGGCCAACACATTTCCAAGGAAATGAAATAATGCGATCTGACTAAAATGTCAAATTCTAATATTGAACAAGAAACGGAGTAGATGCAGCGAGAGAAGGAACATCCAGGAAACCCTTCTGGTAATTCAGCCCAAAAGCTGCCCTCCGTGCACTTCCATGGAAATGACAGATACCCACGCCTGCCCCGCGTCTGTGATTCCCCTTAGAAAAGATCACCCAGCCCAGAAAAGAGCCTGCTCACAGCCAGCATGGAACGCTCCCCCTTCCGCCAGCCTTCAAACTGCTGAGGCGAACATTTCAGAAGGGAAATAGAGCAGAGCCAGATTTCTCAGCCATGTGAAAACTGAGAGGGAGAAGCTTCCAGCGCCCCAGGCTCCTAACCCCAGCTGATGTCTGGCTCCTCAGGCCAGGCCGCCAGGGCCCCTCTCACCACAGCACCAGAGAAGATTTCCTCAGAGTGCAGGATGGTCCCCAAATGAGCTCCCCTCCCTCCCCAGCAAGCTCCAGCAAGTTCTTGCTGTCTGGGGAGTGGACCTGATCTCCAACCAGACCTGAGGCATCTGAGGGATCCCCCCAGCAGGGCGGGGGCCTGGCTGAGGAGACGTCTACCATCCTGTGCTTTCAAGTGAGAAAGATAATAATGGAAATAGCTAATATTTGTAAAGAACTGATTAAGCCTCAGTCACTGACGTAAGCACTTTACATGCGTTTTAAAACTGTAATTTGCATGACGTGGGTCCTATTGTCCCCATTTGACAAGCGAGGCAACAGGCCCTTTTCTCCTTTATAAAAACCAAACCTTTCTCAGGTAAACAGTGGAATGGACGTGGCCTCTGGAGCGCAGGATGCCTCCTATTATTATTCAATACACCCTGAATAAACACGTTTTTTTCTTGGAACGGATCTGCTATGGAATCAGGGCACTAAGGGACGAAGGGATCAGCTTCCTAGAGCAGCAAGGGCCAGATTCCGGAGGCGACGTCCCAGAATCTATGGCGCTCAGACGTAGGCCAGCAGCTGAGGTGGATTCTGCTTGGCCCCTTCTATCTTCCTTTTCTCCACAGGCCCCTGGGTGGTAGGGGTCGGGGTTCCACCCCATCCCCTCCTAGAAGCTTCCGCCCTCTCCCCTTCCTGCCCAGCTACATCTCCGAGAGTGCTGTGGCCGCGGCTGTCTCAGTCTCCAAGGGGATGGGTGATTTATGTCCTTTTATTCAGCAAGCAGCTTTGTACAGAACGGACGCGACATGCTGAATGTCACCAGGCGGGGGCAGGGACGCTGTGCAGAATCCCAATGAAGCCTTTTCGGCCGGGCAAAATGGCACTGGTGACTTTGTTATTGTGTGTGTTCTCTGGTGGGCGTAAGGAAGAGGCAGCAGATGCCCAGAGGTGGCGGGAGAGCTGGCTTGAGTGGCAGGGAACCCCCCCGAACCCCAGCATGTGGATCCCCTGTGAGTGCCTTCCCCTTTCCTGCCTCCCATCTCCCACTGACACCCCACGGGAGACAAGTCAGGTGGGCGGCAACTCAGACTTGGGTGAAGAGGGTCCCTTCGGTGCTGTTCCGTGCAGAGGCTGGGTGTGCCGGCAAATAAAGAACAAGGGTCCGAGGCACCCACTGAGGCGGAGGGGGCTCAGCTCTGCACTCCACTCTCCTGACATCCCTAGGCCTGCGGGAGGTTCCCTGTCTCCCTTTCCACCCTCCTCTGCTCATCTCTCCCACCTACACCAGGGTCTGTGAGTTCCCCTGAGGCCAGGGCCACCCCTGCTCCTCCCTGCCCCCATCCCGTACTCACAGGGATGCCCAGCAGTCTCATTCCCAGCCGGGAGCAGGCACTGCGTGTTTGTGGCAGGAACCGTGAGCTCCTGGCTCTGGAGCCCGCAGGCTGCTCTGGGATGCCCCGGTGGCCTGACAAAGCATGGCCTTGACCTTTAGGGCGAAAGATTCTGCAACCATCCCAGTGTGCGACAATGACACCGAGGAATACGTAAGATCTCAGAGTCACAGGAGTTGAAGGGACCTTGGAGATCTCACAGCCCGACCCTCTCACTCACTTTCCAGGTAAGGAAACCGAGGCCCAGAGGAGGCCTCCCTGCACAAGAGGAGCAGAGCCAGGGTTCAGAGCGGGCCCTGTCAGGGAGCAGCTCTCTCTTGCCACTGCACTGCCCCCCTCATCCCTAGCCTGCTCCCCTCCTCAGCTGCCAGCCCAGTCCCGGGCCCCCAGCGGCGCCCCTCCCCACGGGGGCTGCCTGTCTGCAGCCCACACACTCCGTCTCCCAGGGAGGATGGCAATTAGTTAGCATTGTGCTGCTGGGCGCCCGCACCGGCGGGGCTGCCAGAAAACTGCGTGTTCCCAGCGTGCCAGGTCACTGTGGACCTAGCAGGTCAGAATTTCAGGGCCAGGTCACATGGCGACTGGGGAGGGCAGAGGAGACACAATCGGTCAGGGCTGGGAGTGAAGCAGGAAGCCCCGCCCCCCCCAGCAGAGACTAAGCAGGGTCCCCCAGGGGCACTGAGGAAGAGCACCCCCACACACCCTCCCACAGAAACGGGGCGGTTGGGGGGGGCGGGAGTGGAACAGGGACAAAAGCAAATGAAAAGGACAGAGAGATGAGCTAGATGGAGGGAAATCCTGTGCGGAAGGAGACAGAGAAAACTTGATCTTTCTCCTCTTTCTATCGTTTCCTCAGGGCATCTCTTCAGGGCACCCTACCCAGCAGGGCTGATGCTGAGGAGAAAGGGGGGGGGCGAGGGAGAGGGAGAAAAAAGGAGGAGGAAGGAAGCACACTTATCGGTTCATTTCCCTCTGCAAGACCCTCAGAGCATCTTAAGCACTAGTGGGGGAGGGTCTGATTGTCCAAATAGGGGGAACTGAGTTCCGTCAACTAAGGGGCATCCTGGGACTTCAAGGTCCCTCAGATGTGCCCAAGCCCCTGCTCTTCCGACTGTACTCAGTTAGACTGAGTGGATTCAGGAATGTGACAGGGATTCCAGAGGACAAAGGGACGGCCCCTCATAATCCAGCCCCCTCCAGTCCACGCGGGCAGGGAACCACAGGCCCCCAGGGCAGGGACTTGTCCAAAGACACAACACCAAGACTAGTGTGTAAACAGAAGCCAGGTCTCCCAGCTCCCGCTCCAGGCACAGTGACAATCGTGCCAGTCAGGCTGCGTGACTCCCATGTTCCCAAACCCTCGGGCAGGAGCCCCCTGGCCCTCCTACAGCAGCCCCTTGCTGCTCCACGAGCAAGATGAAAAGGAGAGATTGTCTCAGAACCCCCGAGAAACACATCTGCTGACTTCCTGGGGAGAAAGCGGGAGAGAGGTGGGGCGGCTTGAGACAGCACGGCGACCTTCGACCTTCGAGAAGGGGGTCTGGAACAGACTTCATGGGGCCTCACCCTCTCTCTCCACCAGGGGCGAGGTGGCTTTGAGGCCCCAAGGATGCCACCGCAGACCCGGCAGCTCTCACCTGCCCACGCCTCCATGTGAACAGAGCCAAGAGCACTAGCGAAGCCAAGCCCCCATCCTGCCCACATCTGTTGATCTTGGTGGTAAATGTATGTTTAGGAATCGCTGTATTTTCTTGCTCTAAAACCCTTCCATCTAACTCCCTTTTCCTGACTTGTGTTTGCCGCCACCAATATGAAACTGAGCCCACACAGGGAGCAAGCCAGCCCGTGGGAGCTCAGGGGCTGGGCAGACGGCAGCAAGGCAGTGGGCTGAGGGCCTGTTCACCAGGCAGAGATAGCCCCTGTGTAGACCCAGTCCTCCTCTCTGGCCCCAGAGGGTAGCAGGGAGGGGGGTCTTTTCGTCTCCTTCAACCATTTCTATACCCCTGGTGCCTTCAATGGGACCCAGCCTGGAGCCTGCTCAGTAAATGTCTGCAGGACCCCGGGAGGGGGAAGCAGAGGCTGGTCAAGATACAGCGACAGGCCCAGACTTCAGGGGTCCTGTTCCCTCCCCTGTGTGCTGTGGGACCCTGGGCCATGCGTGGGGAGAAGGGCACTCACTCCAGCACATCGCGGTTGAACTGCTTCTTGCTGTTGCCTAGGAATTCCCCGATCATCTGCCGGCTGAGGCCCTTGCGCTGGAGCAGGAAGTGGGCCACTCCGATGGGGGTGTCAGGGATGAAGCCTCGCGAGATCAGGAACTGGATGCCTTTGTCTGGGTTTCTGGGGGTGGGAGTGGAGGTGGGAAGAAGAAGTAGAGAGTGAGCCAAAGCTATCCATGACTGCCTTCCTCCCTTTCTTCCAGCCCAGAGAATCCACAGAAGTGCCTGGAAATTTCCCGGAAGAATTCCACCGAAAAGCCAGGATTCCTTCTGCTGCAGACGGGCTCCCTGTCCCAGGTGCTTCTCCTAGGAACCTCGTCTTCCTGAACACCCCCACCTCCCACCCCAGTACACACACAGGAGTGAAGATAGCACGGGGAGAGGAGATAGGGAGGTCTGGCCAGATGAAGAGAATTCCAGAGCAAGTGGAGAGGTTTCTTTTTGTCTTCCCTGGAAGGCCCGGAGGCTTGCCACGGAGGCCCTTCCTCCCTGTCTGTGTTCTGTCGTCTGTACACAGTACTCACCCTGGAAGCAGGGCTCTGGGGAGCAGAGGGGAGCTCTCCTATCACACTGTCCACAGGGGACACAAGAATCCTGCTCTCCATCGTTCATTTTCTCGGGCTCGAGTCTCTACGTGTGGATGTGGGTGCTGTGTTTCTAGGCAAATGTGCTCACAGTACGGCCTGCAAATCCATGCTGTTCCCTGAACTGTATCTGACTGGTTCAGGAGAAGCTAAGTACAGAAACAGAGGGCAAGCATTTAGAACCTTTTATAGCTCTCTGACATTTTCGGGATAACCAAGCATGTGATTGTTTTTCCAGCAACACATTTTTATCGCATTTCACAAAAGTATCAGCCAGCACTTCGTGGGTGAAAACCCAGACTGGTCCTTTACTACAGAGAGTTTGAGAACCACTGTCTTGAGGGATCCCAGGATTTGCGTGAGTGTGAGCCCACAACTTGCCTTACTTGTGCGAGCCTGCCTTCGTTTCCGTAAAATGGCATAATAAGGCCATCTCTAGATATTGTTAAGAAGTTTGCAGATGTTTTATGTAAGGTGAGCCGGGAACAGTAGCTGTTCCTCCCTGGAACAGAAGTTTCTGGAGACCAGGGGACGTGTCCTACTCATCTCTGCGGTCAACGCACCAGGCATTCAATAAGTAACAGTTGAGTGAATATATGAACGGACACATGGCTGGAAGAGATGTTCAATTTCCTGGCTTGGGGCTCTGAAGGAAGGGGTGAATGGAGGGTGGAGATGGGATTTCCACGGGAGGGGTGTGTGTATACTGCTGGCCCCTGGCTGTCTACACTCTAGTTGCAAGGACCATTCTGGCTGGGGCTCTGGCTAGGGACTCTGAACCAAGCCAGAAGTAGAAGTAGAAGTAGAGAGTGTTCGTTTTCCTGCTTTCCTTCTCCTGTTCTCTTTCTGTGCCACCTCTCCGTCCTTGTCACCCCCTTTTATCCCCATCCCTCTCCTGCCTTTTACCCGGACTCCTTAAGCTAGGTCTCTTCTTTCTCGCCCACCCAGGCCCTCCCTTGCCTTTCCTCGTTTTCCTCCTTGCTCTCTCCTTGACATCATCCCCCTGAGACGATGCTGTTTCCCTGGCTTCGGTTCGGCCTGGTGGATTTCTGCTTAATCCTCATACGACCTGGACTGTTACTTAATACTGCATTTTCTTTTCAATTCCCTCACTTTTCAAGCCCCAGTAAGCAGGAATAGTGCTGAAAGCATGGGCTTGATGTGTTGTTTTGTCCCTAATCCTGAACATAAATTTGTTAACCATTAAAAAGTAAACGTGCATCCCTACCCAGCACCTCGAGGAGCAGGTGTCGCGCAAATGTCACTGGGCAGGGCGCTGGGATGATGCGGGAAATCAACCGGTACCCTGCTCACCTGTAATAGTAGCCCCTGCCCCTTCCCTCCTGACCAAGAGCTTTCCGGGTCGCCCCAGAGCTCCCGAGCTGGGGCTCACTCACATGTTGAAAAGATTGAGGCCGATGCGGTAGAGCCGTTTGCGCAGGGTGTCGGTGGAGAGCGTGGGCGACTTGCAGCTGGCGGGATTCTCGCAGTGGTAGCGCGGCAGGCTCAGGATCATGGCCTGCAGGGCCTCCTTGGAGGCTGAGACCGATGCTTCCGAGCCCGACTTGGCCGACTTGGTGGACGTGCTGCTGCTGCTCAGCGGCTCCGAGGTGTCGCCGGCCTCGGCCTCAGTCCCTTTCCCCATCTCCCCGGTCCCCTCTTCTGCCAACTCTGCCTCCGCCGCCACCGCGGCCCCTTCCACCACCGCCTCCACGGCAGCCCCAGGCGGGTGGGCGCTCGTTGCCCCACTGGCTCCGGCCTCTGCGCCCGTGTTTTCGGCGGGTGCGTCCCCCTGAACCGCGGTTGTGGCCGCCGAGGCCTCCTGCTCCGGGGCCTCTACCTGCTCGGTTTTGCCCGCCGCGGGCTCCGCCGGGGCCTGGGCGGTCTGCGTGCCCAGACAGTTGGCCACCGACAGAGCTGTCGCGGAGGAGACAGAGATGTTCTGGTTGGCGATCTGCACGGTGACGTCCCGGAAAGCCATCATGAGGGTGCTGCCGTGGCCCTGGGGCAGGCCGGCGGCCTCGGCGGCCTCTTCCCCGGGCGCGGGCGCGGGGCGGGCACTGTCGAGTTCCCGCATCTCGGCCTCTAGGCCCGGCGGCCCCGCGCCCGCGTGCAGGGCCTGGTGGAGCTGGTAGGCGCCGCTCTCCTGCAGGGAGCACATGGTCTTGAGGCTCCAGGTGCTGAGCGCGTCGTCGATGGACTTGGCCAGGGACTGCACCTGCTCGGTGAAGGAGTCCTCCAGCTCGGTGAGCGTGCCCGCAAAGGTGGGCGGCAGGGAGGGCGAGCGCACCAGCGGCAGCCCCATGAGGCCATAGCCCTCCATGAGCGCCTTCTCGGCCGCCAGGCTCTCAGCAGTGGGCGCGCGGACTTTGCGCAGGGAGATCCGTCGCGGCAGGCGGCTCTCCAGGAGCGAGTTGCGGATCTTCTCGAAGTTCTTGCTGAGCTGGTATTGGCGGAAGGCGGTTTGGATGGTGCAAGCGGCGCGCCGGGACACGAGGTGGCCCCCGTACTTGTGTTCTAGCATTTCAATCTGCGGTGAGAAGAGAGAAGAGGAAGGGCGCGGTGAAGCCTGGGGTGGGGGCGGGGGGCGGGGGGCGGGGGGGGGGGGCGGGGGGTGGAGGTTGCCGGGGGAATAAAGGGCCAAAGTCTGAAACTCCAGCATATCACGGCCTGGGATACCAGATCCTTGTCAAGACTCCTAGATGTGAAGGATGTAGGGGACTGGCTTCCCAGCGGTTGGCGATTTCGGGGCGGGGGGGGGGGGGAGGCGCAGAGGTCAGGGTGTTGCATTTGGGGATCAGATAGCTGCTGTTGCAGTGTTTGTTTTAAAACGTACATATCAGAGATCTGTATGGAAGTCCTTATGGGTGAAATACATGGGATCTTGAGTTTGTATTAAAATACTCCATCAAAAAAACTGGAACCGTTAGAGGAAACAATATTAACAAAAATTGTTGGAACTGGGGGGTGGTTATCTGAAAGTTTACTACACTATTCTTTCTACTTGTGTGCACATTTAAAACAATAACAAATTAAAAATTAAACAGGAATGCTTAAAAAAAAATGCTGCTCCGCCTATTCCCCTTTCTTCCTCATCACTGCATTGCTGAAATTTTTGACCTGGGGATCATCATAAGGCGATGATTGCGGATTGATCAACAAGTTCCTGATACCCAGCCCAAAAGCTGGCGCATAGTAGATGCTCAATAAATGTGAATTTAATAGATGGAGGACAGAGGAGTGGCGGACGGATATTTCAAGAATGGGAGTCCCTCCAGGCTACCATGCTCCATAATTTGGGCCACCTCTGTTCCCAAGAACAGGAGCTGTACAATCAGGGCGGGGCTGGGTGGGGCTAGTGGGCTCGTGCTACCTCATGTGGGCAGTGTGAACCCAGGAAAACTTGTGACAAGGGACCGGTGTGTCTTCAAGGCCCTTACTCGCCTCTTTCCAGCTCTGTCCTCCTGCTGTGGCCGTTTCTCCCCATCACGTGGCAATGCTCTCACTCTTTCTCCCTTATCCAAACCTCTTAGGAAAGAACCAGAGAGACTTTCCCCCTGTGGCCAATAATCGTTAGCCACATTGGCTCACCAGCCACTGCAGGTGGAGTGACTGCCTCTCACGACCTCAGCAATCCGCAGGGTTCCCTCCCTGTGGGTACACCCCTACCCCCGGACCAACAGAGGCACACTTGTAGCCCAGGAAATCTGACAGGCACAACCCCAACCCCCAGGGACCATCCCAGGTAAAATGGCATGACCTCAATCCTGTCTTTGGTTCTTCCATCTCGCCATTCAGGGCCCTTCCCCATTCCCAGACCTAGCGGCCTTATGCTTTCTATCTTCCTCAGTCTGGCTGTTCTCTCTGAAGATAGGGGGGAAACTGAATCTCACTAAGATTTGAGTGCCCAGTAGGTATCTTAAGTTCAGGTGCTTGAGATTCCAAGGCTGAGGCCCTTAGTCACAGCGACCCGCTGTTCTCTGCCACATGGTAGTTTGGCCCTTTGAGGCCAACAGGAGAGTGACTCTGATGCTTCACCTTCTTTTAAAGGGTTCACCTGATTAGGTCAAGCCGCCTGGGGTGATTTTCCTTTGATTCACTTAAGGTCAACAGAGTGGTAACCTAATCACAGGAGGGATACCCTATTATGCCCTCTAGTCCCACGGCACTTCCCATGGAAGGGAATTATACAGGATGTGCACACCAGGGGGGCGGGAATCTTGGGCTGTCAGAGTTCTGCCTCCCGGAATGTTTGGACAGTTGCCTACAGGGTTTCATCATGTACCCAGGATCTCCAGAGAAAGAGAAACTCCTGATATCTCAGAGGCATTTCGTTGTTGCTTTCACAGAAATCACTTTAGAGGGGAAAGATCACTGTGGCTCGGCTCAGTGTCCCCGCAGAACTCTGGCAGGTTCCCTGAGGTCTGGAATGGCCAATCGGCCTTGATGAGGCAGGAGAGCCCTCCAAGGTGCAAACTGAGGGGAGGTGACCACTTAATTGCCTCCTTCTGTTAATTTTTGTCTGGAGGACCAGGAGAAACAGACACCAGGCAGAAATTCTTACTTCTTTCCAACCTGGCCTACTCACACTTTGAGGGAAACCCTAGGCCTAAGAGCATTCGCTTCAGGTTATGAGATGCTATTGGCAACAGAGGGAAGGTATGAAATCCCATTGCCTGAAATGCTTCCAGAACGGGAAAGATGTCCATTCCCCTGGCACGGTATCATCCTACCTGGAGACAGAAGGCTGAGCTAAGCCTAGGAGACTTCTACCAGCCAGTGTCCTAGTGTCACCCAAGCAGAGAAGAAAACCAGATTTTGAATATCTTGAATCTGTTCCCATCAAGCTCCCCACGAGATGTAAACCCCACGAATGCAGAGACTCTGCCAGGTTCACTCCTTTATCCCCAGTGCTTAGAGAGCGCCCAGAACACAGTAGGACTTCCGTGGATATTTACTGAATACATTAAAGAATTAATTGCAAAGTTATCTTTGTGACTCCCAAACCTCCCCCCCCAACCTAGCTCATAACTTTCTTCTCCTGGAGCTGATGCATTTCACTTGCATTTCTGAACTCTGCTGTGTGTCACTGGCTCCTTTCCCCCTGCCGACAGCTCCCAGATCTCCCCAGGCTAAAACATAACTCCTCTTGACTTCACTGCTCTGGGGCACTGGCCCACTCTCTTTTTTTCTGTTTGCCACCAGACCTCTTGGAAGACTAGTCCATACCCTCTGCCTCTTCCATGAATAAGTGCCGAACAGCCAGCCCAACCCTGTATGCGCTGACTCCCCAGGGTCTGCCTCCTGCTCCCACCAGTCTTCTAAAGTGACTCTCAGGAAGGTCACCAGAGACCTTTAATCATGAAACCTGATGGTCCATCCTCCACTCTCTTTCTCTCCCTTTTCCACAGTTCTTGGTATTTTTGTCACCTTGAGACTCTGTCCTCAGCTCTCACGACCTGGCCTACCTTGGTTTGCCTGGTTCCATAGCCCTTTCATCCTATATTCGGACCGCGAAACGCCTAAGCATGTCAGTTACAAATCCCACATGGCCATCTTCCACTCTGCAGACACATCTGAGCCCTTCCGGACATTCTGTGACTGCCATATTGGACGTCGTCAGAGCAGCCTCTGGCAACTGATAATTAGGCACTAATTAAGAGGGAAGCTGTCTCAGGCAGAGCTTTTGTGGCAACATCTACAGGCTAATATCTTCTCACCTCTTGTGTGAGAACCTTGTTTCTTATCATAACTTCACTCTAATGGACTGATGAACAAGCCTTAGGAGAGATACTCAGGCCCAGATCTGCTTCTTCCCTGCTGGTTGACCTTGAGCAAGTTTCCTAACATCTCTGATTCTCTACTTTCTTATCTGTTAGATGAAACGAATCCTGCTTACCCTGTACCTTGTTATGAGAGTTGATTGGTTTCGTATAGCGCTTGGCACCTACTAGGTATACAGTAAGTGCTAACTATTTGATGACCATGATGATGATGGGAATGACTCTCAAATTTCCATTCCTAGGCTTGATCCTAGACCTGCATTTCCAACAATCCACGGATCCCCCTGTACACCCATACAAAGCCACTGTCTTCCCCCACCTCCCTAAACCAGCTCTCAATGACTTCTTTTTCTGCCTACAGAGCCTTGGCTGTTACATTCTCCAGGCTGGGAAATTTGCATTTGACCCTGGGTCTTCCTTTATCCTGGCCTCTGCGTTTGTCAACCTCAAAGCCTTTATTCCATGCACCCCCCCACCCCAATACCTTTTGCATCAACCTGACCCGACTGTTGCCATGTGAGGCTGTCTTTGGCTCCCCACTTGGTCCCTTCTGGCAGCCTCCCCACTGCCTCCCTGCTTCTTGCTCACACCTACCATCCACCCTACATTACCCTGATCAAGGGTCTTGAAGAGCCGATGTGAACACAGGCTTTGCATTGCTTGAGAGCATCACCCAAAATAAGTATTAAGTGTTTCCTGCTAGCCTTCCGACCCTGAGCAATCTGGCCTCAGCCTCCCTCCCATCTTCTACTCCTATGCTAAGCCTGTGTATACACTGGCTGGACTCCTGAGCTTCCCCCAGCCCACACTAGGCTTTCCTGCCCTGAGCATTTGCTCAGCCTTGTCACTCAGTCTGCAACATTCTTCCCTTTCTTTGAGACCTGCCTCCAATGTGTTTCCACTGTGAAGCCTTCTCAGTCCCCCAACCCGACGGGGAGCTCCCCATTTCAGGTGCCCATGAACAGCGTTGTTTCTTACTTCTCTCTGACACTCAGTTCTCTCCACTCATCTTTGTGATATTTATCCAACCCACCCTTCTCTCCACCCTACCGACCCCAACTCGAACAGAGCAGAAGTTATTCGAGCCCTCTGATCCATGCCCAGCACCCAGCACAGAGCCTGGCAAGGAGCAACTGCTCTCTCTGGTGTTTGAATTCAATTGTTGGATCTTCTCCATTTGTTCCAGTGCATTTAACACAACCATCTCCCATTTATTCCAGCCTTGTGCCTGCTGCAACCGCAGCCTGCACTGTCCCCCACTGTTTCTTTCCCGTCCTTTGTAGCCCACCCTCCGTAGCCCCACAAACTGTACCTTACAGACAGGATGGTATTATGTCTCTACATTCCTGGGGCCCAGCATTGAGCCAGAGCTATGGCCCCAGCCATGACTCTCCTATGTCCCAGGGAAAATAAAAATCTAGGCTCTCTTCCTGATCTGGGCTTGGAGTCAAATGCTACATGCTCCCCTTTCCCCCCACTATCTCGCCCCCAACCAGGGCTCGGGAACTTGGCAGTGTCCCAGATCAGTTCTGTCTACCCAGCCAGGTCCTCCCAACCACCCTAACGCTTTTCTTTTCTTAACCGGGGCCAGATTAGAGAGCTAAGAGAGATGGACACAGGGGTGGGGGGGATGTGGGGGGTGGGCCCAGGAAGGGAAGGTCTCTGGGCCCACTGGCCTGAGAGCAGCTCAGCTCACTTCTCTCTAAACCCCATGAATCATGGGTAATTGTAGCTTCGCCTCCTCCCAAGAGAGCAATCTCTCAGCTTCTGCTGGGAGAAGCGGTGGAGGGGGGCTCGGGGGGCTCTGTCTGTCTAATGAGCCTCTCAGTGTTAATTAGAACATGCTCCCTCTTTTCAGGTTGCTGCCGCAGCCGCGCCCAAGGAGGGCCACAGACAGAGGGCCGCCAAGTCAAGCTGGGGGAGGAAGAGCAGTGAGCTGGGGGGCGGCAGTGCTGGGGAAGGAGGGAGCCAGCCGGGCTGGGGGGTGGTTTCACATGCGAGCGAGGATTTCCTCTGATCCAAGATTTCCCAGCTGAGCCTGTTTAAGCATTACGTGGCACGAGCCTGCAGAACTTGGCAAGGGAATGCTTCCAGGAGGCTTAGGAGCAGACAGTCGGGGCGGGAGGGGGGAGGAGCATGAAGATGCTAATGACGGCCCCCAGGGGAAGTTGGCCTGCGCCTGACACCTGGCCGGATGTGACCCCATTGTTTTCCCTGTGTGCCCACCTCCCTGTCCGCTGTCCAAAACACAGAAAGTGCTCGACACGACAGGGCACTGAGGCCTGCCTAGGAGTAAGGGTGCTCTTGGGAACCTCTCCCGGCCCCAGCCAGCTAGGGTTGGGGGCTACTAATGACTCTGCTCCTCCTCGATCACAGAGACTGCTTCAGGGAGAGCTGCTGCTGGGGGGAGCCTGCTTTGAACCCCAGGTTGGGCTCCTCGCTGTCGCCAGGGCTCCCACAGTACGCCGTCCACCGCTTCCTTGGGGTCTACCCCTTTGCTGCTCTTGTGAAAGTCTTGGGATAAAATCAAGGACTGTGAGTCCCAGTCTTGGCTGGACCGCGGACACACACTTAGGGACGTGTCCTTGGGTGAGTTACTTGTTATGCTATGCCTCAGTCCCCTCATTCCTCAAATGGGGGGTAGCAATAGTCCCTAGCTCACCGAGATAGCCTGCAGATCTGGGGAGATAATGTGTAAGAAATGCTTAGCACCTCATCTGGCCCAGATTAGGGCTGTTAGTGCTAGTTAGCACCCGCTACATGTCAGCACCCACCACTGGAACAAGCTCCCTAAGGCCTGAAACTGCGTCTTTTGTAGCGTGGTGGCCCAGGCCTTGCACATAGCAGCTGTGCGATAGTGCTCCCTGAATTGGATGCAGGTGGACAGAAGGACTACCCCTGACCGGCATTGCCTTCACTGTCATCTGTAGGCTGGCCCCTGATGCCGTCCAGGGCCATGGTGGGACTCTCACCTTCGGAGGAGGAACGAGCCTTGGATATTCCAGAATAACCTCTTGTTTCTTCAATGAGGAAACTGAGACCAGAGAGTTGGAAACACAATCAACCACCTCTCTCCTTGAGAGGGTGATCACCTCCCAGATGAGTCTGGACCCCGAGGCTCGGGTAGGGGAGATTGCTTATAGAAAGGACTGCTGTCCAAAAAAGAAAACATGACTTCCACCCAGGACCTGACATGGTCAGGTTGCTACCTGGCTGCTACGGACCACCGCCACGTGGTCCCCTGGCTTGGACGGCACAGAGACCCATGCCATTTTGACATCCCACACGGGCTCCAACAGGGTCCTCCTCAGCAGAGGCACACAACAGGATCCGAACTCCCTCGAGAGCATGGATGAATGTGGAAATCACTCGGCTGCCCTACATATCCTCCCCACACCACTTTCCTAAAGGACCCTCCAAAAGGACCTGAATGTTCTTTGTCCCCGGAGGTTGTAACCCCAAGGACCACTGTGAAATAAAGCGACAGAGCTGAGGGCGGAGGGAACGGAGGACCTCCCCACTGTGTGAGTATGGGGAGAGGCTGTGGGGGCTGGGAGACAGGGATGCCCCCGGGCGGACTCATTCATTCTTTCGTTCATTCATTTGTTTGTTCTTTCACTCATGCGTTCCTCCAGTATGAAGCATGTCTTAGGCACCACAGACTGTGTGGGGTGCCGGGAAGCAAAGGTGGGCAAGAGCCATGTATCATCTAACATACAGTTCTGAGGGGTGCTCACTCCCCACGCAGAATATGAAGGTGTTCTGTGCACAGTCTGCTCGACTCCATGACAGCCCTGAGAACCGCATATCCCTGCCTTTATGGGTGGGACAGCTCTCAGGTGGCACAGAGTCATTGGTGGGGCACTCCGTGAAGGCACGCAGCCAGGCTCAGGGATACTGAGCTGAGATGTGGAGTACGAGCAGAGAGCTCCCCAGTGACGTGTGCTGGAGGGACAAGTGGGAGTATTCCCAGCAAAGGAAATAAAATCTGTCAAGGCCCGGAGGCAAACGACAGCACAGAGGTCTGGAGCAAGGCAAGTGGGAATGGCTGGAACCCCACCTGGGAGCGGGGCAGGAGATGGGGTTGTGTCTGGTGGTAGGAGACCTTGGAGAAGTCTTTGTCCTGCACACGGAGAGGAGCCATGCAAGTCTTTCAGACAGATACCATGATCAGATGTGCTCTCTTTCAAGAGGGCTCAGTGGCAGCATGGAGATCAGGTTGGAGGAAGCACAGCTCCAAGTAGGGGAACGTGTGCCCCCCCCCAGTGGCTCAGGCAGGAGATGATGGTGGCCTGCCCTGGGGTCGGGGTGGTGGGGTTGGCAGGAGAGGGTGGGAGCGGGGAAATAGTTAAGATGTAGCAGCAGTGGAGTTTGGGTTGGAGCAGATGTGGAGGAGAGAGAAGCCATAGAAACTGCCTAGGATTCCGGACTGGCTGATGGAGCAAGACTAGCAGTTGGTGGGCTAGGGAGATAATGACTGTCTAAGATCCTTCCGGTCCAAGTGCTACAGGATTTGTGCAACTGGTGGGACGGACAGAATCAGAATACCATATCCTGGATCTCGAAGAAACCCGAAGCAGAGTCAGGTCCTGGCCCCAGGTGTCACGCCCCTCTCCCTCTTCAGCTCACTTAGTATTTTCCCTTTTCATCCCTGAGCATGTTCTTCATGCCAGGCACTGTGCCAGGCACTGAGGATATAATGATGAACAATAAGTCATGTGTCCTGCCTTCAAGGAGCAGTCGAGTCAACAGGGAATGAGGATATAGGGCTGAAGGGCTATGAGTGGGAACGGCTGGGTGTGGGAGGGTCACAGAGAAGGGACATCCAACCCAGGCTTGGGAGGGCAGGGAAAGCTGCCAGGAGGAGGAAAGAGAACCACAATTCTGTCTCAAAGTAAAATAAAGAGTAATCGAGGCCAAGTGCCAAGTGAGGAGGGGAGCATGAATGTTAGTGGTAGAGGCAGAGGCAAGAGCACGTACAAAGCCCTAAAGAGATAGGAGGCAATGGAGGCCCAGAGAAGTTAAGCAGCTTGCCGGAGGTCACACAGTTCGTTTGCAGAAGAGACAGAAGTTGAGTTCCGTCTCTTATGAATGTGTGCCGCATTTTTAATCACTTTTCTCTAGCCCCTCACTTTTTGCCCTCTTCCTACCTCCCTCCAGTCTACGCTTGACCCAGACAGATACTCAATCCAGGGGAGTGGGCTGTTCCCCGAGGCTGGGTTCACTCAGCACGAAGGCCCCTGTCACACCCTCTGCCGACCCTCCCGCACCTTTCCCACCCCACTCCTGTAGGCCCGACATGCAGAACCGTCTATCAGAATGATGTCCACTATAAAAAGGTTCATGATACCGATCAGAGCAACTCTCCATATGCCATCGTCGCTCAGAATTAAACTAATTCTCCCGCCCAAGTTGAAGCACAGGTTTCCCTCAGTTTTATTGGCCAGCTACTCCTTAAAATGAACTACGCTCTCTTTGGGGGCCGGTAGGGACCGTTTTCTTCTTGTTACCTCACTCTCTTGTTGCTTGGCACACCATAGTTATCCAAATATCATTCATTCAGTGAGCTTTTACTATGTCCAAGACACTCTGCTAGGTGCTGGGGGAACGGTACGAAGATGGATGAGAGATGGTCTCTGTCCTCAAGGAGCACAGTCATGTGGAACCGAGAAGACTTCTTCTCTGGGCCAACTGACCACCCACATCACACTTGAGTGTTCCAGATGGACTGTCTGCCAACCCCTGCCTGGGCATTCCCAGTAACACAAACTCACTACCTCACAAGCAAGGCCTTCTATATTTTTAACAGCTCTAATTGTTAATTGAGCTAAAAGCTTCCTTTCCTGTAGCTTTCTTACGTTGGTACCACTATTTTTGCCTGGAATGATAGAAAATATATCTAATCCCTTTTTCACATGCCAGCTCTTCCATATGTAAAACTTGTTTTCGTGTCTACAATTTCTCCATATGAATCCAGTCAATCCTCTTTTCCTTCTTAGGAGAACCTTGGAATCCTCGGCATTCTTACTTGCTTCTTTAAACACAGCCCCAAGAATCAAGGACAGGCTCCAGACGGGCCCTGACCAGGAACCAGTGTGGGGCTCTAGCCAGCTGCTTCCTTATCCAAGGGGCTTTATCTACCCTTCTCTGCAGGCTGCTGGACTCACTTTGGCACCTGATTTACTGGTTATTGACTCCTTTTGAGCTTACAATCAACGGAAGTCTTAAGGTCTTTCACCCAGGACCAAGCCTGCCCATCTTGTACGAATGCTGTGGGCTTTTCAAAGCTAAGAGAACTTTAGATGTTTTTCCCTATTTCATTTAGACTTTTTCATTTAAATCTTTATGTCTGGATAAGATTTTTACAAAATCTTGGATTCCGTCGCCGAGGTATTTGCTGTCCCCTTTCAGCTTTGTGTCATCAGAAATTAGTGCCTTGTCAAAACCAGTTGAACAGAACAGGACCAAGGACAGCACACCACTCACCTCCCCCAGGAATTGGCCTTGATGGAAAAATCAATTTTTTTTTGAAGAATTCTGTTTGAAAAGAACCCACTTGACTATATTGTCATCTACTCTGCTTCCTATCTTGCCCACATAGTGATCATGGGAGAGATTTTAAATACTTTGCTGACAGCCAGATGTTCCTCCTACAGCTGACCTTGATGCCGAAGGAAGGAAGTGAGGTTGGTACGGCCTGACTCAGTCTTAGTGATCTTCCTAGTAGCTTTCCTTCCCAAGACTGACTTTGCCCATTGAGTTAAAGAATGCTTCTTTAGAACCTACACACTGTAGAGCTAGAAGGGACCTTGGAGATGATTCAAGGTCTAATGCCCAGTTTTGTTGATGAAGAAACCAGTGCCCAGAGTGCATAACTGGCATTCCCAAAGTCACAGAGTTAACTAGAGCAAGACCAAGGATTGGATCCTATGTCTCTGGCTCCAAGTTCAATGCTCTTTCTTAACAATATCTAGTCATGGGGCGCCTGGGTGGCTCGGTGGGTTAAGCCTCTGCCTTTGGCTCAGGTCATGATCTCAGGGTCCTGGGATCGAGCCCCACATCGGGGTCTCTGCTCAGCAGGGAGCCTGTTTCCCCCTCTCTCTCTGCCTGCTTCTCTGCCTACTTGTGATCTTGTGATCTCTCTCTGTCAAATAAATAAATAAAATCTTTTAAAAAAACAACAATATCTAGTCATGATGTCTTTCTCTAAGCATATGCACATGAGCATACACACACACACACACACACGGGATTTGTTCTCCAGTAGGGGAGCTTTGGTTAATCTAGGGAATCCTCAATCTCCTTGGAGGAGACCATTCTCCTGGCACCTCCTTTTAACCTGTGGGTGCCTACACACGGGGCTTGTCCTTTGCATGGACACGTAAGCGAGGCTCTCTCTTCTTCCCCAGAGAACAGTGGGCCACCTGCCTCAAGGTCTGGGGGTGGGGCAATTTAAGATTCCGGCTCATGGCGAGAGGAACAGAGCCCTGAACACAGTACCGAGGGGACTGGCATTGCAAAGGTGTGACCCCTGCCCTGGAGAGGCTGGTTCCTGACAAACTGGGCTCCAGGGAAGGGCTGAAGACAGCTCCATCTGGGAGAAGTCGTGGCAAAAGAAGTGTGCCTGCAGCAGAGGTGGGCCCAAGTGGGGAGATCCCTGGTACCCTGGATAGCCCCCGAAGGCAGGGCCCCCTCACCACCCTTCCCGCCCCCCTCGGAGGCCCTGGGTACCTGTTTATTCTTTAGGTCAAGGGAGAGCTCGTAATCGGAGGCGTTAGGGGCGTGGGAGCAGAGCGCCGTCGCCAGGGCAGGCTGCTGCCGGCCGGGGGAGGCCACGCGGTGGGAGCCAGCCCTCGGGGAGGCACCCCCCGCCCCCGGCCGCTCCTCCTCCTGCTGCAGCTCCTGGGCTTGAGCCTTCGGGGCATGGGCACTGGGTCTGCCGGCTGCCACCGCCGCCGCTGCCACCACGGAGTCCTCCATGCCCCCACCGGCCTGGGCGCAGGAGCCATCGCTGTGAACAAAAGGCAACGGTGCTCGGTTGGGGGAGAGCGGGACAGGGTGCATGTGGGTGCGGGGATGAGGAGAGAGACTGAGCGCTCCGGCCTGGCCTTTGGGGCACTGATGGACCTTTGTGGCGGTGGGGACTCGTGGGGGTGCCTCCTGCCATCGCCTCTAGGGACGGGCTGCCTTGGCAGGGGAGAGCTTCGGGCAAGGAGAGAGAACCTACATTTGAGAAGGGTAGCCCAGGAAGAGGGAAGAAGGAGAGGTGCTTAGAAGCAGTATGGCACAGTGGGGAAGAGCAGACCGCCGGGGCTGGGATCTGGACTGACTTATCAGCTGTGCGAACCTCAACAGGCTATTCGACCTCATTGTACCTGTTTCCCCATCTATAAAATGGGCACAATAATAGTACCTACCTCAAAGGGATGTTGGAAGGTTTGAGTTAGTTAAAGTTCTTAGAACGGTCCCTGACTCATGGTCCCTCCTATATATTAGTGTTAAGGATCATCATTATCAGTCATCTAGCTCCCGGACCAGTGGCTTAAGCAGCTGGAAAGAAGATGGTTTACACTGAACTCACTCCATCTTTACACTGTCCCAGCAGCTGTGGGGGAAGGAATGATCCTTACAGGCATGGCCTGGGCATGAAGCCCCTCTGGGCTGGGTGGACATCAGCTCTTTGGGGCTGGGGCTATGAAGAAGCCCTGCAGGGTCTGGGGCAGCAACTGTATTTGGCTCCTGGCCCCTCCCTCCTTCCCATGGAAATACCAGCAGGCTGGGCCATAGCTGCTGTCCACCTCCCTGCTCGAAGCAGGCTAGAGCGCCCACACCCAGCCCGTCCTGGAGAACCAGCACCCACAGGTCGTCCCCCTCCCTGACCGGTCTGTCGGTCCTGCCCCTCCCTCAAGACCAAGTGGGAAGCCCCCTGTCCGTGAAGCCTTTCCAGGTGACTCTAGCTGTAACTGCTTCCTCTGAAAGCACACTAGGAGCTGTGCTTAGCGAGTCCCTTCCTGGTCCACAGGAGGAGAAGCATTGTGGCTCCAGCATGGGCTCAGATTCAAGCTCTACCACCATGAGGCCTCAGTTCAGTTGCTTTTCCTCTGGGCCCCTCTCTGGTTTTCTCCTCTGTCTAGTGGAGCTACGCTTGCCTACTCTATGAAGTTACGGTGAGGGGGAAAGGAGTCAGTGTGTAAGCAGTTTAGCACACTGCCTGGCACAGAGTCATTGCTCAGTAAGTATCAATTCTTATTTCCCCCGTCCATCCCGCCCTAGAGGCCAGGGCCTGTAGTCCGGTTTATCCCTGCTCTCCACTCAGTGCTGGGCAAGTGGTGAGTGCTCAGTTCACACCTGATGATGACTGACCTGCAGGGAGGGCAAGGGCCATAGAGATGGCCCCTACAGCAGACAGAGATAGAAGATCAGGACTGGAAGGGACACTGAGGCCCTCTAGTCCAGCCCTCCAATCTCCCTTTTTTACAGATAAGGAGCAGGGGCTCAAGAGGTGGGGTGACCCTGGTCGGAGAGCCAGGCGACCTTAGGGCTTTCTTCTTCTAAGGTTTTGCCTCCATGTAAGGTGCCCCAAATCATGCCAGAGAAGAGACCTCTTCCTGTTGCTTCCACCCAACTTCGGAGTCGCTGGTGCTAGGATAACCATGGGTGGGTGAAAAATCCTGTCGCTCCATCTCCATCTCTCCTCCCAGCACTCCTCGCCCTCATCGCCTCCAGAAAGGAGAGCTCTTTGGCTGGCCCTAGCCACAAGGGGCCTCAGATCCGCTAAGGAAACCGTCCTTGTGCATGTTTCTTTGCTCCATCATTTCTTGTATGGCCATTAATCGAGGTGCATAGCTGAATGGGCTCCAGAGATCTGATACGTCTGTTTCACCGGTATCACCAAGTTCTTTTTAAGAACTGACTTCAACTCCTGTCGTAGGACTTCCCTATTCTTTCCGCAGGGCACATGGAAATAGCCCTTCCCTTTCCTATCACAACCGGCCTCCGTTGTCTTATCTCCGTTCAGTCTTATCCGTCTCTCCTACAGACTGTCCTTGGTCCTCATGCCCAAGCGTCTTCACCCAAAAGGTTTTCCAGACTCTTTTGAGAACTGGTAGCTACTAGGGGATACAAACGCCTTTAAAAGTAGCCCTTCGCTTTCTTTTATTGCTGGAGTGTGCTTGAGAAGAGGTTCTGGGGAGCCGAGGCCCCCAAGTAGCAGTACTCAGCAGATGGTAATGGAGGCAGGTGGATAAACCCCCCGGGTTCCTCCTCCCTTGAGGAATAACCCAAGGCACATTCCACACCATCTCCCAGAGATGCTCAGCAGCCAAAGCAGTAATGAACATGATGTGGCTTCCTTCTCTTATCCCCCACTCCTGCATGGGCGCTTCTTGGAGTCACCTGTCCCAAATAAACTACTTATGTTAAACCAAAACAAGTATTTAAAAATAGCCTTTTTTATGGTCCACCCCTCTGGATATAGACAGACTCCACGGCTTTCTCCTGAACTCATTCATAGGACCTGGGAATTAGGAGACCCCTTACTGTCATCTCCAGCACAAAGATGTGCATTTGTATACACACATGTGCGTGCACACACACACACACACACTCACACACGCTCACACACACACACACACTGACGCATACACAATGCGTCTAACTAGTTCTGTGGCATTGGGTAATTTGTTCTTCCTTCTGGGTCAGTTTCCTCACTTGTCCTTTGATGGGAGTTTACTTATCCCTAAGCTTAGAATTCTGGGAACTTGGATTCCAGGGCCAAGGCCAGTCTACCAAGGCCCATCAGCCCCAAGGCTCCAGACTCTCTGGCGGGTAGAACCCACTCTGCCTTTGTCCAATTCCACGCAAAGGGACTGAGAGACTGTGGCCCTCCCGAGTATATGATGAAAGTTATTAGAAAGGGGATCTTGTCCTTGCCTTCCCTCCTTAGACTTCTTCACAGACTTGTGTGGTACAAGGTGGCTAGTGGAGACCCAGAGCTGCTGTCATCAATATGGCAAAGCTTAAGGTTACATAGTGGAGGGTAAAGAACATGGGCTTTGGTGTCAGGAAGACGTGGGTTAGAATCCTGGTTCTGCTACTTATTATGTGACCTTGGGCAAGCTACCTAACTTCTTGGTGGCTCTATTTCCCCAAAATGGTCATCTAAATAATTTCTTGCAAGGCTTGTGTGAGGAATAAATATAACTTACAAAGAACTTAGTGTGGTGTCTGGCACAGAGTAGTCCTTGATAAGCGGTGACAGCCGCAGTGACTGTGTTCTGAGCACGGAGTCCCAAAGGAGTCCCCAGAAGAGCAGCATGGAGAATTCCTGCGGAAGGGGTTCTCCACATTTAGCCTACCTCAATCTTCACAAAACTGAAACAGTAGGGTTTTTCCATCAGATCTCATGGTCTTTCCCAGACCTCCAGGCCAACTTTCACAAGCTTCAGGGAGAGAGGTGAAGGCAAACTGGCTTCCTGGGGCTTCCTTCTACACTTGGTCTCCACCCACCAGAGCAACAAAATAGCCTTGGTCTTGTGTGTGTGTGTGGGGGGGGGGGGGGGTCACCAAATCATGGGATCTGTGACCTCTGAGGAATCCATACATATTTACCACCTACAGGCAGACCCCTTGGCTGTATCAGCCACAACATGGGGCATGCCCTAGGCAGACATTTGTCCAGTGCTCCTTGCGTAAATTTGTCTTTTAGTTACTTTGTCAGGGAGCAGTAGAAGCCTGAGTACTTAAAACCTCTGTGGGATGGCTGAGCATCAGAAGAATGTTCCCAGGGGCGCCTGGGTGGCTCAGTGGATTAAGCCGCTGCCTTCGGCTCAGGTCATGATCTCAGGGTCCTGGAATCGAGCCCCGCATCGGGCTCTCTGCTCCGCAGGGAGCCTGCTTCCTCCTCTCTCTCTGCCTGCCTCTCTGCCTACTTGTGATCTCTCTCTCTGTCAAATAAATAAATAAAAAATAAAATCTTTAAAAAAAAAAAGAAAAAAAAAGAAGAATGTTCCCAGCCTCAGTTTCCCTGTTTGTACCCCATCTGTAAACATGGTCTAAAGAAAGAGGGTGGAATATTCATCCTGGCTGTCATAGCTTGGAAGGACCGTCTATTTCACGCAGAGACCATCTACTTCAATCCTAGTTCCATACGGAACTAGAAGCCCATTGTTCCAGTGCCCAGAACATCACTCTGCTCAAGATACAGGCTGTGATCCTTAAGTGTCCAGAGTTGGCTGGGCTGACCTTACATCAAGAAACTATTGTCCCTAGTGGGTCAGATTTCAGGCAGCCTGGCACTTAAGGAATTGCGTGAATTGGATTCACTCTGTGACCTGCATAACTTCCTGTAAAGAGAAGGGCAAGGGAGAAGGGAGAGGGATCGCAGTGATCTTAGCTCTCTTGGGCTCACTATTCAGCTGTGGAAGCAGATTCCTTGAATGGCAGCCCCCTAGCCTAGAGAAACTTGGGGTCCCTGATGACATAAAGGAGACACTAGTCTCAAAAACCTGTCCTGGGTTGGGATGCCCATTCAAGAAGGTAAAGAGAATGTGGATGGCGCCAGAACTAGGGGGTCCAGTGAAGGCTTTGGTTGAGGCCACATGACACTAGGCCAATACACACACAGGGACCCAGGCCATCCCCAGGGCTTATGCCACCCATGAGAACACAGGATGTGCGCATGACAAACGAAAGTCTTTGGGAAGTAGGGGGAATAAGTAGTTGCTCAGAGGAATACTACATGTGCCCAGGACCAGAGCGACCTGTGTGTAGGAACTGAGCTTCACATCAGAGTGGGTCGCTTATGTCGGAAGCTGACTTGTGCCCAGAGAGATGATAGGGGCCTGGGGAACATGGCGTATATATGACTCCCTTGGGGTTCCAGTGACCACTCCCTCCTGTCTAACATCCCTGCTTTCAGAATTGACTTCCTAAAATGTAGATACTTTCATATCAGTCCTTTGCTCCAAAAGCATCAGTGACTTCCCAGTACTCCTGAGATAAAGTCCACTGGTGTGAACTCGGGAGCACTGGTGATCTCACCCCAACCTCCCCTTCCAGCCACATTTCCACCAAGTGACCCACCCACACCAGGCACACTGACACTCTCCCCAAATCTCCCATGCGCTCTCGGACCACCGTGCCTCTCACGTGACCTCCTTCTGCCTTGCAATGCCTTGTCCTATTCACGCTCCTACGCTCCCACCCCTCCTTTCTCTGCCTCATCAGCTCTTTCAGGACAAGAGTCGGTTCCACCCTCCAATGTGCTCTAATAACTCTTGGCACTTGCCTCTATTTCATCAATGACCACCTTGTCTTCTAATTATTCATGGATGTGTCTCTCTCCACTAGATGATGCCACCTGCACCTTTTTATCACCAGTGCTTATCACAGTGGGCTGACTCCTGAGATTGTTTAATAAATGTCAAATGAAAAGATAGATGGCTGGATGGGTGGATGGACGGGTATCGTTCAATCTCTCCTACTTGCCCAAGGGCAGAGGTACTGAGGGGGTTCAGTGACACCCCGCCCAGACCCTCCTTCAGGAAGTGACTTGTTGCCCGGCTCTGGCAGTGGCTGCTGGAGGCTGCCCTCAGCCCCAGCCCCAGCCCCAGCCCTCAGTCCCATCAGAGATGGTCTCAGCTGCAGGGAGCTCCTTGGCCTGAAGTCACGTCATTCCTAGGGCTGTCAAATCCAGCGACTGGCTGAAGCGGGGAATATAGAGGTTTGGCCAGGTTTACCCAACGTGGGGCAAGTTTGATAGGTCGTTCTCACTCCAGAGCTCCCCACCCCCGGGATTGGCTGAGGCACTTGTTTGCCCTCCCTCTCTTGGACTTCTCCCTTCACCCCATGCTGGGTTCCTGCCTTCCCTTGCCTAGGTGATGATCCCAAGCGCATCCTCTAGGAGACATTTAGGGCTCTCAACTCTGACTCTGCTTCCCGGAGAACCCAATCAAGGACAGATAATTGGCTTCTCTTTATTCTTCCTTTTGCTCTCGACAGCCAGAATTATATGGGTCCAGCCTGCCAACCACCCTGTAGAACCTTTGCTGGTTCCCAATACCTTTGAAAAAACTGTCTTTCCAGAGAGTTTCATGCATGCCAAATTTTACCTCCACACTCAGAGGCTTTAGAGACCCCGTAGGCCCAGGCTGAAAACACCATTCTGGAGAGAAGTTCATGGCTTATCTTCCCTATGCGGAGGACTCGGCCAAGGGCTATAGGCAGTCCCAGCCACCACGCTATACACCCACCCCTGAGTTTTCAGACCCTGCTTATTACTATCCCAACATGATGACATCCTCCCTCACAGGCAGGACAGCTGGCGTGGAGTGAGGCCCCTGGTCCTCCAGTTCACTATTTGGCTGACTCTGGCAAGATGTCTAACTCTTCGGCACCGCAGTTCGCTCCAGAGAGTGAGAAGGAGAAAGTGAGTTCGTAGATGGGTATGCTGGCCATGACGGGAGCTATGGCCTTTCCCTGAGGACAGAGTGTGAAGGAGGGCAAGCAACCCTGGTGTTTGTGCTCACGTAGTCCCTGCCAAGGAGCTGACTCAGGTCAGCGAGTGTCCTCCCTGGTGACCGGGGGAAGGCCACGTTGCCCACCGCCAGGAGTTGGAGAGACAGGAGGAACTGGATAGCTGCGTGAGGGCTGGGAGAGGGCACCTCGGCCCACGCTGCCTTACCAGAGGCTGGCTTGGGTGGGCATCCTTGGCAAGAAGGTGGGGTAAGGAACAGGGAGGGCCCTGGAGGCCTAGCTCCCGAGGGGTTTGTTAGTGTTGACGGTGGAGGGGCTGCTGGGGGAGGCTGTTTTCCCCTCTGTGCAAAGGCTGGAACAGTAATTTCTATACGTCATGCTCGGAGGGTGTGGAAGGCTGAAGGACTCCTCAGGCAGGAAGAAACCCCAGAAGGCCTAACTGATTGCACTACATTAGCCCAAACTCTGCCAGGCTTTCTTCAAGCACTTCTGGAACAAAGAAACTAGGCATTTGGCAGACGAAAGCTGACAACACTCCTCACGTGTGAAGATTTCTCAGCCGCTACTAAAACACTTCTTTTTCCTCCCATGTTTGAATCAATAAGGTGGTGAGGAAGGGTCAGAATAAAGGTGCCGAGCAAGGGAAGCCGAGGGTCCTCAGGGTCCCAGGTGCCCCTGCGGAAAGCTGGGGTGAGCAGAGCGCCGGTGCTGCAAATGAAGTCACTCTGCGCTGATTCTAAGGGCACTTTAGAACATGCTACTTGGGGGGGGGGGCATGAGCACGAGGCTGGGAGTCAAAGTCCAATCTCGCCTCTGCCCACGCCCCCTTCCCTCTTTGTGGGCCCCAGACCCTCACTGCACCATTCCTGCTCAGTGGCTGGGCTCTGGCTCCCCTGCCCTCAACACCCATGGACACAGCAGAAGCCTCCCCTTGCTTCTCTGATGTCATCAACTCCATGCCCACACCTGCCCCAGCCCATGGCTCTTTGACCTCCATTATCCAAGCTGGAGGCCAGGAGTCAGAATAGAAAGCCCCGGAGCCAGGCAGCTGTGGCTTTCTGGGCCCATTCCCTTGCAGAAGCTGCCCTGACTTCATTTGTTGTGACAGATGCTTCTCCCTTCCCTCTCCTAAGGGCCCTGAGAGACTAAGTTATTTTCTCTCCTGTTGGCTCCTCGGAGACACCAGGCTTTGATCTCACAGCTGTTCCCCAAAGGTGTTGGCTGGTTCGGTTTGCCGGTGGGGGTTTCCCATCCAAGAAACCACAGTCCTTCCCCAGACTCGCACCTGCCCCATATCCAGGCCCACGTTGGCTCGACCCTCTCTCCAGGCTGGTCATAGGAGCAGCTCTGGCAGACCATCCCCAGACGTCTACTGTGGAAACCTTCCCTGCTCAGCCCACCCCACAACCGAATGTCAGCACCTGGGCACATCAGAGCCCGCAGTCCTCCAGGGAAGCCTCATCTAGAAGTTTCCGCAGTATACTTCCCTCACAAGCTCCCAAGCCGGCCACGCTGACTAATGCCATCTTATTGCCACTGGAATCCTAATAGTCTTGAGCATTTTATTTTCTCACAGATAGACGTAGATCTGGTAGCAACATCCAGCTCTAAGGACACCCTCCCCGTTCCCTGTCCTTTCCCCAACGCAGCACACAACTTCACAAATGCACGTTTCTCTTAGCCCAAGCACAGAGAACTCGCAGTGGTCCTAAACACACTTGGGATTTCCTCACTGTTCCTCATGTGCTTGCGTTAGTAAGAGAAGAGGGTTCCCACGCCTGGCAGCCCCATGGTGCCCGGCCCTGCCGTGAAGCTCTCACTGCCTCTAGAACCATCTCTGAACACGCGGCCTGAAGTCATTGCAAAGCTGGTGTAGACAACACTCGAGATTTGCAGCCTAGTAAAACTCGGGGTCTTATTTAATTGTTTCTCTTTTTTATGAGCCACTTTATAGATGCAGATATGAGTAACCTACATGTAAAGTCTAAAGAAAATTATTTCCTTGTACCCAGCTCGAGAAATGGCACAGGAGAAGCCTTTGTACCCCGTGTATTTCTGCTTCTCTCCTCAAAAGAATCTTTGTCCTGAATTTGTGTTTATCGCTCACTAGCTTTTCCTCAGGGGCAGATTCCTTCCCTGTCTTTACGTAAGCAGTGGTGGCTGCTTGGCAGGGAACCGTGTCTGCAGAGCGAGCTCAAGGGGGAGGCTCAGGAACATTCAAGATCCTGCAGACTCCAAGCAGGTCAGGAAGCCTCTCCAGGGGGCCATGCCCACAGCTCCATGCTGGCCGGACAGAAACAATGGCAGGGATTTGGCCACAATCGCAGGGATCCAGGAGCTGGACGATACCCATTATTTCAGCAAGGAAGACTTTCAAGAAAGAGAACGGACTTGTTCTTTAAGGAACCCCGCTGCCTCCCTGGCCCTTTGTGGTCTGGATGTGTCATCATCTCCAAATGGGCCGTGGTGACTGTTGGGAGCCACACAGATGATGCTGGGAGAGGCGTCCTCAAGAAAGGCAACAGCCCACCAGCCGGCCGGGAGCCAGACCTGGGGTGCACGTGCCTTCGGGGTCCCTGACAGGAGGGAGCACAGGAGGCCTCAGGCAGGGTTGGCCCGTGAGTCATCTGGGGTTGCAGCAAGCGGGTATAAGTGTGGACTGGATTTGAATGTTGACTCTGCCTTGGCTTGGTGTGTGGCCTTGGGCAAGTTGCTTCACCTCCCTGGGCCCCACTTTCTTCTCTATGAGAGAATTGAGGTAGGAATGTGTATGCAGTGCTCAGCTTTGTCCTTTCTTAGGATTTCCCACAAGCTGTTTTTGTTCAAATAAGAAAATAGAAAGGAAAGCATCGTTCAGTTTCCTTATAATATTACAAAAGAATATGAAAAAGTAGGAAGGATGTGACTTCGGAATAAAGAACCATCCTTGAACTTGAACTGTCCTTCCTTTATGTTCTTGTGCCAGAGTTCTTGAAATGGAGAAGTATTGTTCTTTTCTGTATGGTATAATTTCTGAAGCTCGGAGTTAGAGATGACGCTCACCAGAGGTATAGGGGCTGGGAGGCGGCCGAACATGGTAAGTGAGAGATTAGAAACCAGACAGACTGCCTGTGGTTTAAAATGCAGCCACTCACTTGCTGCGTGATACTGGCCGGCACCTTGACGTCTCCAAGCCCGTTTCCTCAAGTGTGAGGTGGGGGACCTACCACAGGACTCTGCGGGCGAGAGTTACTAGAACAATGTCCACAAAGCCTCAGGCACCTACTGATGCTCCCTCCTTGTGGGTTTCCTTCCCTAATCTGGGCGTGTCCTGCTTCCCCAGTTTCTGGCTCAAGAGTGATTACTCCCTGGAGAGCAAAGTCCTCATCCACCTCTTGGGTCCCGCAGAGAGCCCTGTGATGGTGACTTACACACACCGTGTGTGAGCACAATGCATGCCAGAGGCTGGGCAAGAGACCATGCCTGCCTCTTCTGTCACCTCATGGCTGTAAAGCCCCTTTATTTTAGCCTCCTCTTGTCCCACCCAGATCAGCCCTGCCTCACCCCAGCAGAGCGGATGTTTCTTTGGTCTTGAGCCATTTCCAGGGAAAGATACCCTTCCGGCTTCTCACAGGCTCCATTCTGCCACGTACCAGGGGAAGGGTCTCTGGTGGCCAACAGATGCATATGGTAGTCAGGCGTGTGCTTTGCCAAACACAGGAGTCTTAGGACACGAGAGATGGAAATGGCCACATGGCCAGCAGTGGAAGACACTGCTCCCGGCATCCATCAAGCTGCTAAGGAACATGATTATTTCCCTATTTCCCTAGAGTCACCTTCCTTACTTTTTGCCTTCCTACTTAAATTTCTTCCTCATGTCTAACTTCAATCTTTCTTGCTGCAAGCATACAGTCACAGAATGACCATGTGATTTCCCACATGCCTGTGGGTTTCGCAGGTCATCTCCAAAAGTGTTTAAGATGAAAGGACGATGCAGGGCACGCTGGCGTTGGGAGGAAGCCTTGGAGATCCCAGCATGGGGAACCGCCCACCCCTCCGGGCAGAGCAGGGGTCAGTGCCAGGCTAGAAACCTTTTCCCCAAAGGGTTCAATTGTTTCCTCCTCTTAGGAGAGCAGTCAAACTGTCAGCTGGCAAAGAATTCTCTGATAAAATGCCTCTGCTTTTAATCTCATCTTAGCCTGCACTGTGACAGCCTGGTGGTGGGTTAAATCATTTCCTCTCCTGCCCTGATGTCTAGAAAATCTCCTCCCTGCGCCTGTTGGCCCTATTGGATTGGCATTCATGGGGGCCTCTAGCTTCTTTGATCTTTCGCCCAAATTGGTCTCTTAATTCTCAGAGTCCTCTTTCTCACACAGATATTGGGCTCTTTCTAGCCAACACTCCATATGTCCCAAGCTAGGCTTGAATAGAAAGACCTAAAAATCTGCCTCCTTCCCATGCCTGTCACCTGCCATCCAGAGGAGGGATGACCCTCTCTCTGAGGGGCATGGCTCAATGTCCAGGGTAGTGTGTCCCCTCCTACTTGCCATCTCAGGGGCTCTACCATTAGGCCCTCAACCCCCAAAGTAGTTAGCCCATTCCCTCTAAATTTTTCCTGGGCATACCTGAGCTTCTAGGTCCCTTCTCTGGGACTCCTGAATCTTGATAGATTTCTCCCTCTCTACTCTTGAAAAATCCAGCTTTAAAATAGTTAGCATTTACTGAGGGCTTCCTGTGTGCCAAGAACATTTCCATGTAGCATCTCATTTAATCCCCTCAACCTCGAAAGAGGCAAGTGCTCTTGTTACCCCATTTTACAGGTAAGTAATAATAACAGAGGGTTAGAAAGTTGGAAGCAGTTTAACCGAGGTCACAGAGTTTGTAAGTAGCCAGGTCAGGATGTGAACCTGGATTTGTGTCTGTGCTCTCACCTGCTCCACATTCTAGAACTTCCTTATTCTGAATTATTTCCTGAATTCTTCTTTGAGCCCAGGGTACTACCTCCCCACTTCTCTCTTCCTTTCCAATGTAGAAGGGAATCCACGAAAGTGCTCATCCCTCTGCCCGTGGAAAAGAAAAGGGACTCTCATATTTTTAAGTTCCTTATTCATCAGTAATTATGTGTAGTACCGTTCACTGACACTATTTCTCATTATGAATTCATAAATTCACACTACTCTATCAGTCTCTTATAAATTTGTATCTGGTGAGTCTGTTCCCCTGAAATCCGAGGACCTCAGGGTAGACTAATCGCTCCTCCAAACCTGCCAACCTGCAGCCTCGATTAGAACCCGGAACCACACTGAGATGATGCCAGTTCGCGTGGGTGGTGGCGCCTGGCACGGGGCCGAGGCAGCACGTCCCAACGGTGACAAGCAGGATGCAGGACTTTATGTCACTGCTCGTTGCAGCCCCTCTCTGTATACGGGCTTGTCTTGATCTCTGCCAGCTTCTACCTTTCTACTGACACTTCTCATTTCTTGCTTATGCTCACACTAGTTTGGATGTGGCTGTTCCCATCTGCTCCTTAGGGTCCGCTGTCTCCCCGCCCCTCCACCTTTCACTTTGTAAATGCTCCTGAGGCTCCGTGTGTAAGCCTATGCTGTCCCCGGCCAGGACAGAGTGTCTTCTTATAAAATCACGGCTGCAGGGCCTTGGGGATTAGACGGTTCATCCCTTCGTGTGGTAGGTAGGGAAACTGAGGCACAGAGACGTCTGGGGGTGGAAAGCACCAGCTCTTCGGGAAGCCCGAATTCTAGACCCTGTTCTGCACTTAAGCAGCTGCGAGACCTTGGGACTCTGGTCCCCTGTCTCCTATCTCCGTGATAATGGGTGGAGTCCCCACAGCCTGGGGTTCAAAAGCAACAGCCCCTTTCTTTCTGCTGCTGTTGGCGCTTCTCCCTGCTGGAGACAGCAGCATATGCCCGTCCTCCTTCACAGACAGCTGTCTTTCCTGTTTTTTCGTTTTTTGGTTGTTTTTTTTTTTTCCCATCATCACAAAAGAAATCTCCAAAAATCTCTTTTCTCAAGCCATTCCAAGGCTTCTGTCAAAGGCATTAAAGTTGTGAAGAATGTCTGATCTGATTAAATCACTCTTGCTGCAGAGGAAGATAATTTCCTCTCTTCCGGTGTGATGAGACAGACTTAAAACCCTTTCTGTCATATATCAGAAACGCTTATTGAAATTATAAATTATTTTTATGTTCATGTTATTGGTTGAAAGATAAATGAATAAGGAACAATGACTTTTCAGAGGCGAAAACAAAACCAAACCAAAAAGCGTAAGAGATGGTGAGGTTAGAAAAATATCTAGGACTGCAAAGAGAGGTTATTCTTTCTGGGAGTGGAAAAGGAATACCCAGAAGACTCAAACGAGAAGTTTCCGGTAATTGAGAAAAAGAATCTTTTTCCCCCAGTTGGATAAAACTCTGCATTAATGAGCACCAACTGAGCAGAGATAGTCAGACATGCCTTGTGGTAGCTTTCATTTTGTTGTTCTGGGAGTATTGTCTTTAGTTATGTTTATTTCTTTAAAATAATAAAGCCTAAATATTTTCTCTCCCCATAAAAATCCTCTCTCGGCCACTTCTCTCCTCATCTCGGTTCCTCTGATGTGTTTACTTCCTGCTGCCTGGAGGGCGCAAACTGCCTCCTTTGGAGGGTAGCAAGGAAAGGCCAGCCTTCAAGGTCCCTGAACTACAAACCAGGGTTTCTGCGAGGAGCCCCCTCAAAGCAGCCCCCTGGGGAAGTGGGAGTCAGACAGTCACTCCGCCATCACGCTTTTACTTCCCATGCTGAAACACCTCCCTTCTTGTGTCCTCTGACTCTGGTAGCAGAAGCCCTCATAGATGCTTGGTTCAAATCCCAGTTTCGCCCTTCACCGGGTATGTGGCCCTTGGACAAGTCACTCATCATCTCCGATCCTCACTTTGTCTGTAAACCTGGGACTAATCACAATTCGAGAACTTTCAGCAGGAATTAAGTAAGATCCTATCTGCCTAGCACGTAGCGAGCACTCCATCTCTCACAGCCAGTCTTCTCTTTCTTTCCCTCTCTCACAGGTAAGGGACACAAAACAGAGCGAGGAGGAGTTCTCTAAACGTCTCTAATCACACTGCTGACAGCAAGTCGTCTGTCTTAACTTGCAGCTCTTTGGAGGTGGACCCAAGCCTGGCCTCGCTCACACTCCACAGCCCCAACGCAGGTCTGTGGACGGGGAATTTTCCCAAGTTCCCCCTGCTGACAACCTAGGTCTCCTGGAGAGACTGGTCTTAGAGAGTGACCGGGATGGAACAGTACATAAGGAAATCAGCCTGGACAAATTCTTGACTCCAAACATGAGTTTCACATCGCAGCTGAGGGAAAAAAACCCTCTGAATAGAAAGTCAAAAATCATGACAAGACAAAGCTTCCCTAATACTCTCTGGAATTAGGAGGAGCAGGTGGGGGAGGACATCCCCTACCAAGCTATCAAAGCATTTTGACATCTATTTTGTCTTTTGTGCCTCTGGTGGGGAAGATGCTGGTGGGACAAAAAGCACAGACGGGTGAAGAGACTGGCCGTGTGGTTCGTCAGGGGACAGATTTCTCTAGCTCCAGGACTGAATTCTTCGGCCACTTTCCTTGTGCTTATCCTCAGGTATAAAGCCCGGCCAAGGTGGATTCTGCTGGAACTCCACAGAAATCCTCAGGAGACTAGAGAGCTAAGCGAACCTGCTCAAACAGCCCAAATAAGAAGGAGCAGCACCCCCCCCCCCCCGCCCCCGCTGCCGGGTACTTCCCACCAGGTTTGCTGAGTCCTGGGCCAGACTGAGGTCCTCAGTGGCCAGGAATCCCACCTAATCCCACAGTTGGCAGCTGCTCCATTCTAGGGCATCATGGGAAGTGTCACAGCATGGCATTAGGTCGCATGATCCCGACCCTTGCCAAGGCTTTTGGGAATTAACCACTGGATGCCCAAGGAGACCGGACCCTTTCCCCTTGGCCTTCTCTACCGTCCCACTGCCTTCGTAATGTGCTGAGGCAGAAACCCCAGAGACCCCAGAGACATCCCACCCTGGGACTGTGAGGGAGGCCGAATCTTCTCCGTGCTTCTCCAGGGAAGAGGGACACAGTTCTGCAGCCCCAGAAGGAGCCCTACCCCCTCCACTGTGGGTGGGGCAGGTTCCCGGGTAGCCTCAGAGCCTGGGAGGTGACTGATGGAGCCAGCACGTGATGCCGAGGCTCCCTAGCCCAGCGGTTTGAAGACTGAACTGTATTGATTGGGAATTTAATTGCTCCATAATCTCTGAGTAAACACTGGCTGGTCCATTGATCGTGCCCCAGGCCGGCTGGGGAGAGCCAAGAGGGAGAGGCCCGACAGAAACGCCAGCAATGCTAACGAAGGCTTCTCCCTGACAGCATCCTCCAAGGGAAGTCCCTTCCTCAAGGGTGGCAAGGAGTGCGCCCTCCAGCAGAGCCCACGGCCAAGGGCACACACCAGCTGGACTGGGTGGTAGGTGCAGAGCGGGGCCCCCAGGACAGTGTGGGGGCATGGGACGGGCTGCTCCAGGGCTGGAGCGCTCCTGGGACGCGGTATACTAAGTGGGAAGTGCAGGCTACAGCAGCCTTTTCTCTTTTCTTTTCTTTTTAATGAGGGAAAATATAAAATCTCATGCCCAGAAATATAAAATCCTGGGAGGATGTTGACAGTGGTTAATTCCACATAACAGGATTCAATTATTTTCTTCTTTACATTTCTGTATTTTCCACATTTCCAACAACTAGCAAGTATAACTTATAATCAGAGAAAATAGAGGTTATTTAAGATCTAAGGAAATGCCTGGAAGGATTTCTTCTGTGCTCTTTAAAAAAAAAAAAAGAAAAGAAAAGAAAAAAATTCTAGCAGCCGCTCAGTGGAGAGACGTTGCATTTTGGCGGTAGACCTGAGTTCCACCTCCGCCTCCAGAACTGACTGGCACGGTCCCTCTGTCAAGACACGGGACTTCTCTCCATCCCAGATTCCCTGTCGACAAAGGGGAATAATAGCTATCTCCCAGAACTGGGATGAAATATTGAGAGGGCTTTGTGCAGCATCCCCGGTACGTTCAATGAATTGTACTTTCAAGAAATATTAGTGTCTCTTCTGTCCTGGAGTAAGGGGTACGTGAGGAGGAAGGACTGAACATCAGGGGTGAGTCAGTTGAGACTGCTGGGGGCCCCCTTCAGATCTGGGGGTTGTTCCATTTCCACCATAGGGGTCCCCTTCCTGAGCCCCCACGCCCACCCCAACGAGCCTCCTCTCATGACCCTAATAGAGACCAATCTTCCTCAACTTGGCCCCGTTACCACCCACAGACAAATGGCCTGCCTTCCTGCAGGATGCTGGGAGGTGGCTGGCCAGCCCAGGGTCATTGTTCCGAGTGTCACTGAGAGCCTGAGAGGGAGGAGAGCCACAGGATGGAAAGTAGGGCTGCAATTACTAGCCTATTCAGTTCCCTAGAATAAAGCCCTTGTCATTAGCGAGCAGCAGGAGGAGGTAGGGAAGGGGGATGAAAGAGCCTAGCAGACACCTGCTGCCCCTGGCTGGCTCCTCGGGGCTGCACCACCCCCAGCTCTCACCTGAGGGCCTCGCTACCCAGTAAGCAGAGGCCGTTTGCCCATGGGTTTGCGAGCCCAGGCACTTTCTCCGGCAGCCCAGGCTCAGAGGCCTCTCCAGCGCCACCACTGCACCCTTGCACCCCAGTCCCATAGGCCCACCCCTTGGCCTCCTTTCTTAGGGACCCCCAGCTTCCAGGCTTGCTGCACGTTGGGTCTCCCCACTTCTTGGAGCATCACTCCCTGGAAGGCTCCAGGTCCCAAGAATTTCTCCTGACCCCATCCCCCAAAGGCTGCTCTGTAGGTGTCTGGGCAGGCTGTCCCGGCAGCACCCCTTCTCCCAGGGCTGGGGCTTGGCAGCCTTTTCGGGAGGCGGGAGGATTGCTCCTGGCCAGTCTCTCTGCGGGGCTGAGGGTTTGCCTCCGGCGGTGGCGGCCCCTCTCCACAGGTCTGACCGGTGTGGCTGTGGGTGACCAGCTGCCAAGCAGCCCCCAGGGGATGAGTCCAGGGGCTTAAGGAAGAGATTCCTGTTCAGTCCCACAGCTTGTGTTCTGCAGGGAAGATGACAGACATCCCAAACTTGGCAAATTGTGGAGGGAGTCAGCTGTGAGGTCACACACGAAGGACGGCAGTGACCCTGACCCTACACCTGAGTGACTGGTGTAGCTTTCTTATTGGGGTCTCCTGTAGAGACCGATGGACTTATCCCCAGAGAACTCCGAGGAGGCTGATTGGGCTGGAGCCTGGCTTGTCTTGGAGCCCTTTAGCCCAGCCCAGGATCTCCCAGGGTGGCCCAAAGGGCTTTGTGACTCACTGACCCTGCGCTCATCCTCAGCCCAGTCCCTGACCTTGGCACATTCTCATAGAGAAATTCACAGGGAGGTCTGGGCTACGCGCTGGAGGTGGGGCACCTGGGTAAAGGAAAGGGATATGGGGCTGTGAAGGGGTCATGGGTAGGGCTGGGAGCAGGGATGTCCGGGATCTCATGGAAGAAAACTATCTCAGGATGGGATTCCCCCAGAACACCAAGAACAGACAGACTTGACTGACATATACACTGTTGGACTGTCAGAAAACTTCCAGGAGGCCTCCTCCCAGAGAAGCCAAGAGACTGACGTCACAAACACAGACAGACCGACCGACAGACAGACAGAAATATACTCTAAGAAACTACAAACCAACCAGACAGGACAATTTGAAATGACTGGGAACAGAGGCAGACAGCAGCGGAAGGTCTGGACCCGCGGGGGGCAGGTCTCCCTGGCCGGCACAGAGGGGAAGGCTGCGGTGGGCAGTGCTCTCAGACCCCGCACAGTCAAATGTTCTCCCACCCTCCTTTCCAGAGCATCCCCACCCCAACTTTGGTGCCTGTCCCTCTAAGCGGAAACAAGGAAAATAGATTTCCTACCCTCCCGCCCCAAAGCCTGGGGAAAAAAGCCCATTCCCTTGGTGCCCCAGCCCCCATAAGGGGGGGAACATCCCTCCCCTGTCCCCACATGCTCCCAGTCCTCTCTCCCACATGTCACAACAACTCCTCCCTCCCCTTCCCACCAGAATCCAGGGCCTCATGGTGGCCCCAGCAGGCAGAGGAGTGTGGGCATGGGAAGGAACGGAAAGGACGAGAGTGAGAGGGGGAGCACGGAAAACGCTGGGGAGGATTTCTGTTGCTGGCGCCCCCCCCCCCCCCCAAGACTGAGCTTGAGGACACCTGGCGATCTGTCTTCACCGATGCCTGGTGCTTGGGTGTTGGTAATTAAACGATCCTGAATTGAGCTGGATTGATGGGGTGGGAGGCAGAGTAGACAGCTTCCCTCTCTTCTCCCTGCCCTGCGAAGGAGGATGTGTTGAAGAAGAAGATTCTGCTGTGCGTCTGAACGGTGAGAACTCATGGGGAGGGGACCGGGTCCTCCATCTTCTTCCTGGCAGACCACCCTGATCCCACTCCGCTCTCTGTCCTCATTCTTTTCCTCCTCCCCCCACCCCCTGTCTCATTCTCCCATTTCTTTCTCCTTCCAGTCAGTTTCCAGGCGAGCCATCATCCATTTGGGGGCATTACAGTGCCCCACTAGATGGGGAGTTCCTCCAGAATCCAAATGGCCTTCCTTGTGCTTCTGTGCCCAGCACAGAACTTGGCCCCCCAGGCCACCCAGGGGGCCAGCACAGCACAGATTCCATCCTCCAATCTGGTCAGCCTCCGCGAGCGACCATGCCTCCCTCAGCCCGGATTGAGGGATCCTGAAGGTGTGCCACTGGCTTTGGCTTCACTCCTCCAGTTCCCTTCTCAGGGTCCTACCTCCTCCCTGACCCTGATTTCCCAGGAGTAACACCTTTCAGGGGTGGTCTTATGTCCATAGCTCCCATTCTGATCACTATGGAGTTACTTTCCGAGGAACAAAGGAGGAAAGAAAGATCATGGAATCATTGAGTCTTAAACCTGGAAATGCTAGCAGTAGGAGTCACGTGCCCTCAGGGCGAGTCTGGGCACTGGGACTTCCTGGCTGTGTGATTGCAGGCAAGGCCCTTGAGTGCCCCGAACCTCCCTCTGCTCTCACATGAGGCAGGGATAAGAAAACCTGCCTGGTCTAACCTCGCAGAGCTGCTGAGAGACTCCATGAAATGCTATGTCAGTGTTCCTTCCCAGACAGATCACGCTCTTGATTCTACAGATGGAGAAACTGAGTCCCAAGGGAGCTAAGCAACTTACTCAAACGAGTCCTAACAATAGAAGACTGTCCATGGGGCAAATCCTGGCCAGAATCCAAGTGTCTTGACTGCCAGTGAAGTCAGAAACAAGGAAAGAAGAGAGAAATGTGCAGAACTGAGACAGAAAACTTGGAGGAAAGAGAACAAAGCTTTAACGAGGGACCCGGAGAGCAAGGATCAAGACAAGCGAGCCAGAGGAGAGGAATCTGGTGTTGGGGAGGAAGAGGAGAGCTGGAGGGGCATGTGGACGTGGAAGAAAGCAGACGAGAGCATGAGGAGGACCAAATAGCAGGCGGGTGGACAGAGGGACCGTGAGTTCAGCGGCTCAGTGGCTCTCCTCCCCCCACCTCCCTGAGGAAGTGACTGGCATGGAACAGAAGTATTTCCCTACACTTACATTTCAGGAAAGTCTTGAGCTTAAGAAGCCCAAAGAAGGAATCAAGGCGTCCGTCCTGAGATGTAACATATCCACAGCAAACAGCCAAGAGCTGATGTGTGGGGAGCAGGGGTCAGAGTGTGGGAAGCTGGCCACGCCGGGAGCTGCGTTATGGGGCTCGGGCACCCACATTTCCACGTCAGCGTCACAGGCAGAGCACTTCTGGACTCCCTGCCCTTCTGCCGGGGTAGGCTTTGCAAACGTGATGACAATGATGGACAGACACTTAGATGAATGGGGATGGGCTCCCCAGTGAAACAAAAAATTTATAGTACATTTAAAAGCTAAATCGCTTTTTTGACCACTAAGACTATTTCCCACTGAAGCTGCTATGTTGTTGACAATATTGGAAAGACCCCAAATATATGCTGTAACACCCCTATTTTCTGTCTCATTAGATTGGCATGCTGTGCCTCTGCCAATCAAAAAAAAATATGTATATATATTTAGTTATATTACCCTAAGATGTCATCAGTGACTATTAAATGACCTGAGGGTTCCCTAGTAAAAAAAAAAAAAAATAGTTAATTTTTTAAAAATAATAAAAGAAACTAGGTGAAGAAAGCCCGGGACAGCAACACAACCCTTAACCCAACACTTCCCCTTCCTTCCCAGGTCAACGGCTATCTCAGTGGTGTTTAAATCCTAAGAATTAAACTTAGTCATCTTGGCTCTTTTATGCAAGGAGAAAGAAAGGAAAGCATCTATCTTTGCTCTGATAGAAAGAATGGGTGCTACCATTGGTTGAGCCCCTCCTGAGTACCAGACGACCTATATGATGTTTTATGTATGTATGTTATACTCTGCATAATCCAATTAATTACCCTGGACTTTTAAAGAGATGCCATTTTATGTAGGCCGTTTGGGGGAAAGAGTCTAAGTTTGGAGTTTGAACCAATAGGGTATAATGACTTCAAGAGTTGGGAATGGCTCATCTGGGGTCCAGAGGAAGGAAAGAGAAACAGAAGCAGGAGGCAGGAGGTAAAAACAGACAAACAAGAACACAGGACTCAGAGGAAGAGGCGCTGTGTGGTGTGCTTTGCTCGGAGGGGAAGGGCAGTGGGGGTGGGGAAGGGAGGACAGCCACCGCGTCATTCCCACCTTTGGGAGGCCAAGTCGGAGCAGGCGGGCTTCTGTTCGGCATCAGCGGCGGGACAGCAGAACTGGTGTAGCACAGTCTCATTCCTGAGGACAGAGCAGAGGGGCAAGGTCAGAGGTGGCCTCGACATGCAGGGCCCAGCCAGCACCAAGGCATCCCTGCCCTGAGAACCCTTGCCGCCACCTGCTACCTCTTCCTCCTTCTGAGCCCCCAGTCCAGGGGCAGGTTCCTCTGCATAGGATTTTCCATTAATTCCGCACTATCTTTTATCATTATAGTTCTTTAAACCCTGTTCCCCGCTTCGGTCCAGCAAGGCGGAACTAGGTCTATTCATCTATGATGCCCAGAACTGAACGTGTTTAAGCTGATCATACGCAAAGATACAATGTACTCACACGGAGAGTTCAGTGCTGCCGGCTGAAAATCCAAGGCGAGGGGCTTGATGAGGGATTTGTTTGATGCAAATGAAAAAGCCAACGGAGAGGCAGAGATAAAGGTTCTAGTGTCAACTCTACAGCTAGCCAGCTGTGGGATACCTCGTTCACCTTTCCCAGGTCTCAATTTATTTGCTAATGAAATAAGGAAGTTAAGCTGCAGAAGTGGTCTTCAACCCTGGCTGCTGATTAGAATCACTAGGAGACTTTTCCAAGCATCAATGCCTGCCCTCCCCACCCCCCACCCCGCCCCCTGCAGCCCCCCCACCAAGGGACTGATTCTCTTGTTCTGGCCCTGGTTAGGGGCTCCAAGCCTTTTTGTAAGCTCCCAGGTGATTTGAATAGTAGCCAGAATCGAGAGCCACTAGACTTGATGATTTCCAAGTTGCCTTCCAACATCAAAACTCCGTGATTCTGGGGCACCTGGGTGGCTCAGTGGGTTAAGCCTCTGCCTTCAGCTCAGGTCATGATCTCAGGGTCCTGGGATCGAGCCCCAGGGCGGGCTCTCTGCTCAGCAGGGAGCCTGCTTCCTCCTCTCTCTGCCTGCCTCTCTGCTTACTCGTGATCTCTCTCTGTCAAATAAATAAATCTTAAAAAAAAAAAAAAAAAAAACCTCTGTGATTCTAATGTTTACTTTGAGCCACCTTGGGATTTAATATTAAAATTACTTTTGGTGGCACCTGGGTGGCTCAGTGGGTTAAGTCTCTGCCTTTGGCTCAGGTCATGGTCTCAGGGACCTGGGATTGAGCCCTACATCGGGCTCCCTGCTCAGCAGGGAGCCTGCTTCCCTCTCTCTCTCTGCCTGCCTCTCTGCCTACTTGTGATCTCTGTCTGTCAAATAAATAAATAAAATCTAAAAAAAAAATTACTTTTGGATAAAGTTATGTTGACCTGTTGTTTCACCATCATGGAGTCAGAGAATGCCAGACTGGGAAGGGCCCCCAAAGATGATCTGAAAGAGGTGTTTAAACTCCTTTTAGCCTCAGAACACTTTGTCCAAACCCAATCTTTCCTGGGATCCCATTTTGGTTTTTGTGGGTTTTTTTTTTTTTTTTTTTTTTTTAGGATTTTACTTATGTATTTGACAGAGACAGTGAGAGAGGGAACACAAACAAGGGGAGTGGGAGAGGGAGGGAGAAGCAGGCCTCCTGCCGAGCAGGGAGCCTGATGCGGAGCTCAATCCCAAGACTCTGGGATCATGACTTGATCAGAAGGCAGAAGCTTAACGACTGAGCCACCCAGGTAGCCCTGGGATCCCATTTTGTAAAGCAACCAAAGTGGAATAGCTCAATAGCAGCAGGAAGTGGGAGATCTGTGCCACCCCTCACACCCGTGTCTTGCTAGCCCCAGTGTTCGTAGCCACCTCCCAGGCGTCTCTCAGGTGCTCCACAGTTACAACAGCATAGATTAGAAACTGCTGAGTCTGGCTCTTCTCATGGGAGAAAATAACATTGGAGCTTACCTTAATTTGGCAAAAATAATTCCAGAAAGATTTCAAGTTTCAGTGGGAGAAAAACAAAACAAACAAACAGAAAAAAAGAAAGGGCAAATTTATAAGGAAACTTAGAAAGACAGTTTTCATGTTTGGAAGACTTTTAAAACAGAACAGGAAATTGAAAAGCCATTAAGAAGAAGAAATATATCTGACTATGTAAAACAAAAGCATCTTGCGTGGGAAAAGATGCTCTAGTAAGTCAAACGGCGAATGATCGTGTGGGAACGTATATTTGCAGTACATATGCAGAAGGCAGGTGCGTCTCCTACACCGATATCCCACAAATTCATAATGTAAAGACAGACCCAGTAGAAAAAATGGGCAAAGGATATGAATTCCGGTTGAGATAAGAGGAACTCCAAAGAGCCAACAAATGGAAAGATGCTCCACCTTGCTAGTAAACAGGAAAGTACAAATGGAAGCAACACAGAGATGCCATTTCCCATCCGTCAGACTGGCAGACATTAGAAAGACAGTAGCTACAGTGGCTGGTGAGAACACGGGCAGAGAAGTGCCCTAGTCTACTGCCTGTGTGTGAATCACTCATTGTGAATTTTTAAGCTGTTTTTTGGAAATTGAAAAGAACACAGGTCTTCTGACCTGGCGATCCCACCTCTGGAATTTTATACCAGAGAAATGCAAGGAACCTGTTCATAAAGGTATTTGTACAAAATATGGCGGCATTGTTTTTAGGGGGGGGAAACAGAGTGGCTGGGAATAACCCGAGTCCCCATCAGTCAGGGACTGGTTGAAGACACTGGGACAGTTTCATCCATCCCATGGAGTTATGTGTTCTATCTCTACATGGAATTATGCGTGATATCTCTTGGCTGGGGTGGATTTCCACAACATGTGGCTAAAAAGAAAAGCAAGGTGCAGAGAAATGTGTATTGTTTTGTAAAACAATGACTCCTCTCCCCCAAATGCATATTCTATACAGTGTACTGTATTTCTGTATGAGCGCATGTATAACTAAGCGATTCACGTTGGCTACCTCAGCAAGAAGAGAGCAGGACAAAGGAGATGAAAAAAAAAGGGAAAAGAAAACATATGCTTGGTGTAATGTTAGCTGAAAACGTTCACTATAAATTCCTACTTATGGTATTACTGTAAATACATTAAAATTGAATATATACGTGAACAAGGACTAGAAAGTGTCAGGAACCAACAGAAATATTAATGTCATTTCAGGATGGATCATGGGAAATTTTCATCTTGGATTTTTGTTAATTTAATAAATTATTATTTTTTAAAAAAATATTTTATTTATTTGACAGAGAGAAATCACAACTAGGCAGAGAGGCAGGCAGAGAGAGAGGAGGAAGCAGGCTCCCTGCGGAGCAGAGAGCCTGATGCAGGGCTCGATCCCAGAACCCTGGGATCATGACCTGAGCTGAAGGCAGAGGCTTTAACCCACTGAGCCACCCAGGCGCCCCAATTTAATAAATTATTGATTATGGATTACATATAATCAATAGATTATAGACCAATAATTAATACATCTAATATAGTTTCATAAAAGGGCAGTAAGGAAAATATTGAATCTGAACCCTCATTTCACACATGAGGAAACTGGACCCCAAGTGGAGAAGTAATTGGTCTATAGTAGTTCCCTGACCAAAGTCCCAGCTTAGTCTTCCAGCTCCTCTCACCTCCCTTACTCCAGCTCTGGAGTTCCTAGGGCAAATCAGAGCCTTTAGAGAATTGTCTGGATCCCAAATGTCACATGATAGCCCCTAGGACTGCCCAGCCTGGGGAGAAGGGGAAGGAGGAGACAGGGCAGGAACCAGAAAGGCTCAGAGCCCCAACCATGGGGAGGCAGGTAGACCCAGGTATGCAGGTAGCAGAGAACCTACACCCCAGTTCCTGCCACCAGATGTACCAGTGCCCCAGGGTAGGTTCAGAATTCCAGAAAAGACCCGGAGATCATAGGCAAAGAGGCAAAGCTTGTTTACCACCCATGCAACTGGCATTTCAGGAAGGAGAGTTCACTTGGATACAACCATAAGCCAGGTGCCTGGGGGCTCTGCCCTGACCCTGCCTCCACTTCTTAGAGGCACCCTTCCAGAGCTGGGAGCTGCTTCTCTGACCAGGCACTTGGGCAGACTCCAGATGGTCCTCCCAGTTCCCCAGATTCAGCTGTGTTGGCACATGCAATAGGCGATGTAATCCTGGATGTCCCCAAGTCCTTCCGTACCTTGGGCTTGGGATGGCAGTGCTATTGGGGCTTGCATTCTCCTTTGGGGTTCCTGCTGATGATGTCCCTCAAGGCAGTCCAGCTGAGAGGGGAAGCTTGCCTTCAGCCTTTTTTTCTATTTCTCCTCTATCCACCTCCTCCCCCATGGGTCTTCTCAACCTGGGCCAAGGGTTTCCCCATTAGAACCTCCCTTCTTGCCTTCTCTTAGGGTTTAGTTCATGCTGAGTTTTAAGTCCTGCTCTACCCATCTCTGACCAGCCTCGCACCTCCCTTGCCCAAGGTCAGAGTCCAAGTCCCCATGGTCTTAGCGTAAGTTGGCTGAATGTTGATTTTACACTCCCAGATTTCCTTCCCTCCACCCCAGAGGAGAACCCAAAAAAGGGACCCAAAGAATTCATTCCCATTAAAAATAAAGTTGGGGGTACGATAAGAAGAGCACTTCATCTCTTTGGCATCTTTCCCCCCAAACTATAACTCCAATCTACCCACGAGAAAAACACCAGGCACACCCAAATTGAGGAACTTCTACCAAATATCTGACCAGTACTCCTCAAAACTGTCAAAGTCCTAAAAACCAAAAAGAGACAGAAACTGTCACAGACCAGAAAAAACTAAGAAGACAGGACAAATTGTCCCATGGTACCCTGGCTGGGATCCTAGAGCAGAAAAAGGTTAGTAGTAGAAAAACTAATAGAATACAAATAAGACTAGAGGTTAGCAGATAAATAGATAGAGAGACAGATAGACAGATACAGGTAGATGATAAATTTGGGGTAGCAGAATACTAATAACTATATTTTAATACTTCATAATGTTTACTGTGTGGCACGGACTATTTGAACACTTTGCATGTATTAACTTTTTGATTCTCACAAAACACCATGGAGCAAAACTTCCTCATCACTCTACAGATGAGAAAACTGAGGCATAGGGAGTTTGTGGACCACTGATGACATGTCATGCATTCAACATATGCCTTAACCCTTAAGACAATTTTATAGTGTGTGTAATCATCCTCTCTTTTATAAATGAGAAAACCAAGACTCACAGCAGGTAAATGACTTGCCCATGGTCACACAGCTAGTTAGTAGGAGAGCCTACACTCCAGGCAGGCAAGTTACAAGGATCATATACAATTCGCTATTTCATGAGGTTTTTGGCCAATGGTCATTCATGGGTCCAACCACTAACCCTGGACTGGGAGTCCCCAGTGTCTGGTACACTGTTGGTGCTCAATGTATGAAAGTACAGAGAAGCATCACAGCAGGCCCTGCCTCAGGGAGCCCACCAGCTAAGAGAACATCCAAACTGGCAAACAGTAAGTTCCTGTTTGATTGAAGCTGGGCGAGGAAGACATAATGAGAATGTGGGCAGAGGGATCATTGCCGAGTTTGTTCCTCCCTGCCCAAGTCCGAGGCTTGTCCTGACACTGCCCTTGAGCTATTTCCCAAATCCTTAGCCCACAGGTCATAGCTCTTTGTCCCTCTCTGCTTCCTTCTTGCCCAGCTTTCCCTGGGAGCACTGCCACCGCAGCAGATGGACAATGGGGCACCAGAGGCTGTGAAGGGGGGGTGGGAGCCAGGGAGGAACAAGACAGAATCCCTGGGGTGTGACCGTCCCAAGGACAGCATGTCCCATCACAGCTTGTCCAGGTGTGGGGTGGGGGCGTGGGCACACCTGGCCTCTGTCCACAGAACCCAGAATAAGACTTTCTTCCCAAAGAACACCTGATGTAAGGCCTTGGCCACACCCCACTCCAGGTAAGGTTTCGAGGTCTATGCCAGGGTCATAGACCCCACAGACGGGCCACACCCTTGTGTAAGTTCATCCCAGTCCCTTGCCTCTTGAAGCCTCGGCTTTCTCACCAGTAAAGCTAGGACAGTAGCAATACCTGAACCTGTGGTGCTTTTAGGAAAGCAAACACAACATCCAATGTCAGCTCATTTAGGTCTTCAGAACCTGTGTCTTGAAGGCTCCACACTGGACAAGCTCAGCTCTCTGTACCTGAGTCATCATCCCAGGGCAACATTTCTGGATCCCCATTCCATCATGGTGGAAACTAGGACCTAGTGTAGAGTGAGACGGGGGCCCAGCAGGTTGAGCAAATCCCTAGGAGGCTGGATGATTAAAGCACCTAAGATCCAGACTTCGTCTGTCTCCCATTGCTACTGGAGAAGTAAAGAAAGAGAAGTCTGCACTCATAGGCCTGAGCGCAGTTGGTACACTTTGGGGTGAGGGGGACCCTTCAAGTTGCATTAAGAATGTGAGCCAGGCCTTGGATTCAGACAGTCCCCAGCTCACTCAGGAGCATGAGCCTGAGAGGGACTTTCTTAGAGACACCACATCACGCAAATCCAGAGGCACACTTCTTATTGGAGCCTGTGGGAACTGCCGCCCAGGGATATGGCCCTAAGAGTTCGGGAGCTGGAGGGACCCAAGGAATAGCCATGGAAAAGGAACATGACCCAGCCTCAGTATATGGTTCTTGGAATTCCAAATAAGGGAAGCCAGTCGTATCCAGGCCAAACATTTATTTCTTGTATTTTTAATTCCATGGCCATGACTTTAGGCAGAATTCAGTTCTTCCTGGCTTTAGCAATCCAAAAGTGCCCCAAGCTGATGAGTATCAGTGGGATAGCTGGACCATGGGGTGGTCCGGACCCAGAACGAGAATTTTGATGTCTTGTCTTATGCCATGAGCCTGGGATGGGAAGGAGCTTGGAGGACTCAGGAAAGAGAGGTACAGAGTAGGAGCAGTTGGCTTAAGGAACTTCAGGGCATCACCCAAGCAAGACAGGGGTTCAAAGTTCTTCATAGAAGGCAGCATGGACCTGAAGGAAGAGGGGAGCCTCAGGTTTGGCCAGAAAAGTTCTCTGTTCTTGGAAGAACTGGGAAGGAAGCTGGGGAGAGAGTGGTGGTGCTATCAGGGGAGAACAGGGGCCAAGCGGCCAGGGCACTGGGAGGGGTAGGAAATGGCAAATGCTGGCAGGAGCTAATTAAAGCTTTAGCCAGGGCCAGGCCCTCGAAGTTCTGGGAGATTGTGCGCCTATAACTTACCACATCTATATACAGTTTAAGACTCAGGATTCCACTGCTTGGCCATAAAAATAGTTGAGTGGCTTGGAAGAATTGATGGTGTGTATAGCACCGCAGTAAGTGAGGCTGGCAGAGGGATGAAGAAGGGGGACTCCCAGCAGGAGACTCAAAAAGGCAAAACCAGGATCTCAAAGGGGCAACTTTGAATGAGGAATTCCCTTCTCTTCTTCCAAGGTGAACACAGCAGATTTAACCACCAGTCCTTGAAATGAAATAACCAGGAACCTCTCTAAAGGACCTGCCTTGAGCTCCAGGAAAAGAGAGAAATCATAAAATCATTTCCTGTCACCTCCTTGACCCTCACCCATCCTGGGACCACCATCATCAGGGCTGGCAGAGCCTGAAGACCAGCCTCCTTTTTTTTTTTTTTCTCTCACCTCCTCCAGGAAGACTTCTCTATCTAAACATGATGAATAGGGGCGCCTGGGTGGCTCAGTGGGTTAAGCCGCTGCCTTCGGCTCGGGTCATGATCTCAGGGTCCTGGGATCGAGTCCCACATCGGGCTCTCTGCTCAGCGGAGAGCCTGCTTCCCTTCCTCTCTCTCTGCCTGCCTCTCTTGTGATTTCGCTCTGTCAAATAAATAAAATCTTAAAATAAATAAATAAATAAACATGATGAATAGGAGGAAAATGTCACTCTTTTTTTTCAGAGGTCACTTCTTTTCCCGGGGGGTGGGAGAATGGCCAAAACAACTTTGAAAAACAAGAAGAAGTTGTAGGTCTTACATTATGTGCTTTCAAGACTTTAAATAAAGCTACTAAAATTAGGACAATTTGGTATTGGCAGAAGGACGGACATACAGATGGATTGAACCAAATAAAGAGGCTAAAAATAGACTCAAACATTAATTCTTATAAATTAACTCATGGTAAAAGTACCAAGGTAGGGGTGCCTGGGTGGCTTAGTGGATTAAAGCCTCTGCCTTCGGTTCAGGTCATGATCTCAGGGTCCTGGGATCGAGCCCCACATCGGGCTCTCTGCTCGGCAGGAAGCCTGCTTCCCCTCTCTGTCTCAGCCTGCCTCTCTGACTACTTGTGATCTCTGTCAAATAAATAAATAAATAAATTTTTAAAAATACCAAGGTAATTCAATGAGGAATGATAGATTTCTTAATAGATGGTGCTAAAACAATGGAAAATCCATATGCAAAAATAAAATGGATCTCATGCCCTGCACCATATTTATATAAAAATTAATACAAAATGGAACATAGACCCAAATTAGCAGATACAATTATAAAACTTCTCAAAGAAAACATAGAAGAAAATGTGTGACTTAGAGGATGCAGAGATTTCCCAGCTAGGACACAAAAAGCACAGACCATAGGAAAAAAATTAATAAATTAGGCTTCATCAAAATAAATATTCTCTTTGAAAGACACTGTTTTAAAAAAATGAATAATCTTTATAGCTTAATAATAAAAAGACAAACAACTTTATAGAAAAATATACAAAAGATTGGCAACAGATACTTCACTAAAGAAAATATATCAATGATATGATTAGTTATTAAGGAAATACACGTTAAAACCACAATGAAATGCCAGTACACACCCACTAGAATTAGCAACAGTTAAAAGTCTGACAATATCAAGTGTTGAAAAGGGTGTGGAGCACCTGAAACTCTTATACACACTTTTCCACTTGTGGCATAAATGTAAAATGGTACAACACTTTGGAAAGCAATCTGGCAGTTTCTTACAAAGTAAAACATACACTTACCACATGCCCCTGTAATTGCATTCCTAGTTATTTACCCAAGATAAGACAAAACATAGATTGGCAAAAAACGATTCAGAGCAACAAATGTTCACAGCAGGAAAAAAAACCGCCACCAACAACAGGGAATTCTACCCGTATACATTCAATTAATCTTTGACAAGGGTGCCAAGAATGCACAATGGGGAAAGGATATTCTCTTCAACAAATGGTGTTGAGAAAAGGGGATACTCACATGCAAAATAATGAATTTAGATCTATAGCTTACAGTACACAAAAGCAACTCAAAATGGATGATAGACTTAACCTAAGATCTGAAACTATAAAACTCCTAAAATTAAAAAAAAAACAAACAAACATGGGGAAAGCTTCATGATGTTGGTCTTTGCAATGATTTCATGGATATGACACCAAAATCCCAGCAATGAAAATAAAAATAGACAAGTGGGACTACATTAAACCAAAAAGCACCTGCATAGCAAAGGAAACAACAGAGTGAAAAGGCAGTTTACTAAATGGGAGAAATTATTTGCAAACCATAATGTCAGGTAAGTAATTAATTTCCAAAATGTATTTTTTAAAAAACTCCTACAACTCAAGAACGCTAATAACCTTGATTAAAAATGAGCTAAAGATTTGAATAAAACACTCCTCCAAAGAAGACATATAAAGGGCCAACAGGTATATGAAAAGATGCTCCATGCCACTTATCATCAGGGAAATACAAAACAAAACCACAATGAGATATCACCTCACACCCGTTATGACGGCTATTGTCAAAACATATGTGTATATGTGTGTGACAAGTGTTGAGGAGGATGCAGGGAAATTGGAATCTTTGTACACTGTTAGTGGGAATGCAAAATGTTGCTATGGAAAACGGTATGGAAGTTTCTCAGAAAATTAAAAATAGAACTACCATATGATCCAGAAATCCTGCTTCTGGTTATTCATCCAAAAGAATAAAATCAGGATCTTGAAGAGATATTAGCACTCCAATATTCAGTGTGACACTATTAACAGAAGCCAAGATTCATAAATGATATAAATGTCCATCAATCGATAAATAGATAAGAGAAAATGTGGTATAAATATTCAATGGAATACTATTTGGACTTTCAAAAGAAGGAAATCCTGTGATACGTGACCACATTGATGAACTTGAAGACATCACATTAAATAAAATAATAAAATAGTAAGTAAAATGGAAGGACAAATACTGCACGATCCCACTTATATAAGGTATCTAAAATAGTCAAACTCATAAATTCATAGAGTAGAATGGTGGTTACCAGGGGTTGGGGGAGCAAGAGGGAATGGAAATTGCTAATCAGTGGGCACAAAGTTTTGATTCTGCATGAATAAGTTTTAGAGATCTTCTGTACAACTTTGTGCCTATAGTTAACAAGCCTATATTGTACACTTAAAAACTGAAGAGAGTAGGAGCACCTGGGGTGGCTCAGTGGGTTAAGCCTCTGCCTTTGGCTCAGCTCATGATCTCAGGGTCCTGGGATCCAGCCCCGCATCAGGCTCTCTGCTCAGTGGGGAGCCTGCTCCCCCCACTCCCGCTCTGCCTGCCTCTCTGCCTACTTGCGATCTCTCTTTCTCTGTCAAATAAAGAAATAAAATATTAAAAAACAAAACTGAAGAGAGTAATCTCATGGTAATGGTTCTTACCACAATATAACAAAACACAACAAGTAAAGTTAAATACCACGTTTTAGTTTGAATATTCATTTCTTGAGTTACTTGACTACAATGAGTGGTTCCCACTCTGTGAGAATCTGCACCCTGGCCAGAGGAATAGGAGTGGGACAGAGCTGACCCAGAGTTAATACAAGGAAGGTTCGAGTACGTGTTTGCCAAGCATTGTCTATAAGTTGAATAAACGATATATCCACACATAAATGGTCCATGGGTTCTAAATGTATATAGAGACAGTTATTATCAATAAAATAAAGATGCATGCAAAAAAAAAAAACCCAGTAGCAACCTAAATGTCCACACACTGGTAAATGGATAAACAAATTGTGGTATATCTATACAATGGAGTACTATGCAGCAATAAAAAGGAACAAGCTACTCATACATGTGCCAACATGGATGAAATTTCAAAGAGCATCATACTAAATGAAAGAGGCTAGACACAAAAGTCTACACACTGTGTGATTCCATTTGTATGACTTTATAGAAAAGGCAAAAACTGTAGTGACATTAGATCACTCTCAGTGATATGGGAGGCGAGAGTTTAAACTGAAAAAGGGAACAAAGGGTCCGCTGGGGTGATGGAAATGTTCTATAGCTTGATTGAGGTCATGGTTACAGAACTGTAGACATTTGTCTAAACTCACATGCTTAAGATAGGTGAATTTCATTTATGTAATTGTACCTTAACATGGCTGATTTTTTAAAGACCAAAATCTTTTTCTCACCCTTCTCATATCTTGATACTTCATCAAGAAGCCTTAGAATAATTTCTTTTCTAACTTCTCTGCTCTCATTGGCCCCAGATCACCTAATTATTAACCCCCCTCCAAGCGGCAGATAAAAATAATGGATTGTTCCTTCCCTTCAACCACTAGATTGGATTTTCAGAGACCAGATGGCTCATGACTGAGCCAAAGGAGTCCAGGGGGCCAGAAACTAGGACAATGAGAAAACTGGGGGTGGGGATGGTTGAATGGGGGGAATTTGGGAGTTGGGCCTGGGGCCGAGAGCCCCTGAGAAGTGCTGGAGCTCACCATTCACTACTGTCAGCCCTCAGGAAGATCAAGTCATGGTAGAGGAGGTTCTCATTCCTGCCCGTTTATGTCACTGAATTATAGGGATTCAATAAGATTTTGAATGGGAAACCGCCTTGGGAGAAACATAATAAACCCTGCACAGATGCAAAATCTTATAATGACTATTATTGGTATTATTAGACCTTGCCCCCAGGGCACTCAGCAACCACAGCGCTATTGCAAGAAGGGGCCTACCAGGATGTCATTTCGACAGCCTCCTCCCCAGGCCCCCATCCCTTCTTCCCGGCGTGGGGGCAGTGGAGGAAGGGGTAGATTTTCTTTGCTCACTCTTGCAATCTGCCACTGTAGTCTTCCATGGGAAGCTCTGGAAAGATCTTAATAAGGCAAATGCTTACAGATGTTCCAGCAGCCAGGGGCGGAGAAAGGAAGTGGCTCGTACCTACTTATATGCGGATTTGGCAAGTTTTCCACTCCATTCAAACTAGAAACAGCAGACCCCATCTCCTTTCACGCTTCCTTCTAAAGACAACAGGACACTCTCTTCCTAACGGAAAGGGTTATCTCTCCTCCTTGCTCCCCTCCACAGAGCTCAGAAGGTCACAACCCTCCCTAACTGCTTGATTGTTCATTTACTTTTTGAGTGCTGATTGCCTGCTAGGAACTCGATGTGTAATAATCATAAAACAACAGACCGGAGAGATAGATACTGTTATTCCCATTTTACAGACAGTAGAGAAATTCAGTCACACGGTCAAAGTCACACTGCTAGGAAGAGGTCGAGGTAGGACGTGAAACCAGGGCTGGTCCCCAGCCTCCAAGTTATTTTATTGCCCCAGAAGGAGCGTGGTAATAGTCCCTTGTTGGAGAGCTGGGAGAATTCAATGAGAAAATATACCGGAGGAATTTAGCCCATAGCCCACAGTGGTATATAATAAATGGTGGTATAAAATAAAATAAATCCCTGAATGAGTTGTGGTATATCCCAATCAAATGGCAAACTCCGTGTCCTGTGTGTCTCTGTAGCCCCACGCGCACATACACACACACACACACGCACACACACACACTCATGGGGCCTGTTTGTTGTTTGCTAACCTGAGGACAGAGTCTGTCTGAGGCTGGTACCTTCCTTTTCCCATTGTTATTCTGTTATGCAGTTCAGTGTTATCAACTATAATCACCATGTTTTCCCTTCGACCCGCAGGCCTTCATCTTGGAGCCGAAAGCTCATGCCCTTTGGCCTAACCTTCCCTATTTTCCCCCAGCCCCCAAGCCCAGCTTCTCTGAGTATGACTTTGCATGCGTGCGTGCGTGCGTGTGTGCGTGCGTGCGTGCGTGCGTGCGTGTGTGTTTTAAGATTCCAGGTATAAGGGGTATCATGCAGTATTTGTCTTTCTCTGCCTGGCTTCCTTTACTCAGCATAATGCCGTCAAGTTCCATCATAAATGGCAGGGTTCCTTCCTTCCTCGTGGCTGAATAATATTCCCATGGATACATACAACACACTTTCTTCATTCATTCTTTTGTGGGGGACACTTAGGTCGTTTCCAGGTCTTCAGCCACTACGAACAGTGCTGCAGTGAGTGTGGGCGTGCGGACATTTCTTTCCAATTCTGTTTTCATTTCCTTCAAATAAATACCCAGAAGTGGGATTGCTGGATCCTATGGTAATTCTATCTCTAATATTTAAAAAAAAAAAGATTTTATGTATTTATTTGATAGAGAGAGAGAGAAAGCACACAGAGGTGGCGGGGGTGGGAGGTGGTAGGGAAGAGGGAGAGCAGACTACCCGCTGAGCGGGGAGTCCCAAGGAGGGACTTAGTCCCAGGACCCTGGGATCATGACCAGAGCCCATATCAAGATCAGATGCTTAGCTGCCTGAGCCACCTGGGTGCCCTTGCTCATTTTTCAACCAGACACTTGTTTTTTGCTACTGAGTTGTATGAATTCCTTATATGTTTTGGATATTAAGCCCTCACCAGACATATGATTGGCAAGTATTTTCTACCATTCTGTAGGCTGCCTTTTCACTCTGTTGACGGCTTCCTTTGCTGAGCAGAAGCTTTTTTGTCTGCTGCGATCCCACTTGTTTATTTTTGCTTGTGTTGCCTGTGCCTTCCTTATTGCATCTACCGCGGTGGTGGGCACACAGTGCGGCTGTCTGTTCCTTCCATTTCAGCACTTCACAGTTTATATGGCATTTTCTGACACGTCGTTTGACCTTGGTGCCACCTTGTGGGTTAGGTGTAGTTATGCCCCGAGGTCACACAGCTGGTAAGGGGGTGAAACCAGCCTTGACCCGAGGTCCTCTGGTCCCGGGAGCATACCGGCATGGAGCAGTGAGGTTGCCACATGATCTAGGGAGGAATTCCATCCAGGCCCCTTAAACCACAAGCGGCAGCGTGATTCCATGGACAGGGAACAGGCTTGAGGTTTGGGAAGGTGTGCACGCAGGCACTACCTTTCCACTGGGTTGGCTGGGGGGGTCTCGGACAGATTATCTGACCTTCTGCAGCCTCAGAGTTCTCAGCTCTGAGAGGGGAGGGTCATAAAGGAAATCACCCCATAGAGTTATTGCAAAGATCCAACAAAATAACTCATGATGGGGCATCTGGGGGGTTCAGTCTGTTAAGCATCTGCGTTCGGCTCAGGTCATGATCCCAGGATCCTGGGATAGAGTCTTGAGTCGGGCTCCTTGCTCAGCAGGGAGCCTGCTTCTCCCTCTGCCTGCTGCTCCCCCTGCTTGTGTTCTATCTCTCTCTCTCTCTCTCTGATGAATAAATAAATAAATAAAATCTTTAGAAAAAAAACCCCATGTCATGCTAGTATGATGCTTAGCACATAGCAGGGGTGAAATCAATGTCGCACCCACAAAGGGTTTTCGGGGCAGGGAAAGTCCAGAGTCCAAAGCTGGACTTTCTAGTTAACTAGTTAAAGCCACTTTCTAGTTAACAGCTTGGCCTGCCTGAGCCTCAGTTTCCTCACCGGTAAAATAGGACCCTAATGGCATCTACCTCAAGGATTATGGTGAGGACTCAATGAACCAATACATCTAAGGTGTCAGGAGCTGTGCCTGACTCGGTCGGTACACCCTGCTGCTCCCAGACCCAGAGTGCCCCTCGCCCGGCCCTGGGTTTACATGCTCCAAAGACTTGCCGTAATGCTGTACTGGCACAGCCCCTATCCATCTCTGATTTATACCATTAGGAAACACAGGAGGGAAACCTCATCCCGAGATCCCAGGCTGCTTCAGTCTCCAATCTCCAGATTCTGCCCGCCCTCTAGAGCTCAGCGCCGAGGCGTGTCCCCTGCCAAGACTTCCCCTGCTGTTCTTGTGCCTGCCCTCCAGCCCTGCTGGCCTTGGCCTCTGCCCCTGCCTGGGCTGGACCTGCTTGCCTCTGGATTCCCACACCAGCCTCCGTCAGTTCTCCTTTACGCTGTATTCCCGATGTTTGCAGACAGGCTGCATCTCCCTACACTAGAGTGAGCTCCTCGGGACAGAGCAGCACCGGTGACCAGTTCGCCTCTAACTCCGGGACAGAAGGCAGCCTGGCTCATGGCGTATAGTAGATACCATTTGTTGACTCGATGCATGAATTAAGTCCCTGTTACTGAGGGCGCTGGAGAAAAATGGGGAATTAAGTCCTCATGTTTTTGAAAACACGTGCATTCATGGAAACAAAGGCCTAAGTACATGCCTCAGAGAACTGTCCACCACCATTACTGTCTATGCAGGAGTACTGAGCCCTTTCCAGACATTGCCTCATCTTATTTTTTTTTTATTCTATTTATTTATTTATTTATTTGAGAGAGAGAGAGACAGCGAGCACAAATAAGGGGGCAGAGGCAAAGGGAGAGACAGAGGGAGAGGGAGAAGCAGACTCTCCACTGAGCAGGAGCCCGACGCAGGACTCCATTCTAGGACCCCGAGATCATGACTTGAGCTGAAGCCAGACGCTTAACCGACTGAGTCTCCCAGGCGCCCCTCACTTAAATCTTCGTTTTACAGATGAAAAGGCTCAGAGAGACAAGATATTTGCTTAATATCATACAGTCTTGGCATCAACCTGGTAACCTTGGGGAAGCTTAACTCAGACTAGGAAACTCGGTCTGTAACTTGAGTGCACCATGAGGCCCCAGCTTCCTCCTCCGTCCACACTCCCTGCCACGGCCCAGTCCTGGAGCCCTCAGGACTTCCTCTCTGTCTCCCAGCTTCCTGCTGCCCTCTCTCCTTCCTGCCCAGCAGGGTGGCCCGGCCCACAAGCCCATAGCAATTCAGTGGCCAATCTTGAAGCCTACTTGTTTGAGGTCCAGCTGCCTTTGCAAGGAGCCAGGAGAGCTCTGGTGCCAGGCGGGGTGGCTCAGCGGGAATTCCAGAGCCGGGCTCTTGGCTGCATCGTGCCAGCTTGCCTTACGAGAGATCTCTATTACCTAGAAGACAGGCTAGGTCTGTCTGTTTGCCTGGCTACTGGGCAAAGCCAGCTGGAGAGGATGGGATCAGGGCTATCCAGCCCATGCCTGCCACAGAGAAACACGCCTACACGGTGTTACTCCCCCACCCTTAGTCAATGGTGGGCAAGCACTGTTTTTCCAGGAACGGTGAAGGCAGATCCTGGTGGATAATAATGACTGCATTCGTCAGTGTTTCTGATTTACAAAACATTTTTGAATGTCCTGTGAATGGTCTCAGTGGATAACGGTAGTAAAATCATAATGTTATAATTATAATAATGTTAATATTGATGCCATGTACCTGATGAGGAAATTAAGGCTAAGGGAGGCTTCATGACCTCCTGTAAACCCACAGCTAAGACTAGCTCCATGCCATGCCCCACAACCCCACGGCAGGTATGTGCAGGAGAGGTGGCCTCTGGGCTGTGAATGGAAGAGCCTTGATCTTGCCCTCCATGGCACAGTCAGACTCGGTGTTACACAGCAACATAAAACCTCAGACAACCTCAGTCAGTCTCCAATCTCACACTTCAACTACCTCCTAGCCAGCCGCTCTGTTCATATGCAGCAACCCAAGTCATGTACCCACAGCAGGAACCACTGCTACACACTAACACTCGATGTATTTGTAGACACTGGTTTGGGAGAGCAAAGATTCAGACATGTAACTATACACACATGACCCTCACTGCACACACACCTAAGTGCACACACTCCTTAACACACATACCTCATTCTGTGAACACATCCAGGGCTCTCATAAAAATGCATGGGTCCTAACTGTACCCCAAGTCTCCCACTTTGTAGAAACTCCCCAAACCTATGCACACACAAATACATGAATGCACACACACTCCCCCTTGGATATCCAGACGTGCATATACACATGTATCTACAGCCCTCCATGTGCAGTCATGTGTGTGTGCACGCACACACACACACACACACACAGAACTGAGATGAAGGATGTTGTACCCCCTCCTGACCACATAGGCCCTGGAAGGATATGATGTCCCATGGGGACCTACAAATCCTCCATCTGTGGCTACATGTGGGTGGCATTCGGCCAGTCCTCTAGCCCAGTCCTGCATGGCATGACTGAGAGGAGCAGGCCAAAGGCCAAGTTCAGAGCTGCAGCAACATGAACAACTGTCACAGGGGCATGGTGCCATCAACCTTTTTGTCCCTGAACACTGAGCCAGGTTCCTGATCGGACCTTGCCAAGGGCAGACACTTCCCACACTGCAGAGGACTCCCCTAGAGTGGAGAAAGCTATGTCCGGGTATAAGAGGCTGAAGCCTGCAAGAGGAGCTTGAAGACCCCACTTACTGTGTGACCTTGGGTGGACCACCTCAACATCTCTGAGCCTCAGTCACCATATCTGTGAACAAGGGATAATAATACCTTCCCATCAGGAGTGTGTCAATCAAATGAGATGATAGATGTACATAAATGCCTTGCACACAGCAGAAATGAGTACATGCTGTTGAAAGATAGAATGAATGAGTGAATAGCAGATGATTGTGAACGGCACTCTAGGACTCTCTGCTGAACCCCCCTCCCTCTTCTGCCCTTTGAACCTCCCACTCTGGTTTCTGCAGTAGGGCATTGCATCACTGGTCTTAAATTTCACCCCCATGACTTCCTATTAGCCTCCCACCCCACAGATTCTTCTGGAAGGCCCATCTTAACCTCCAACCCCATCTCCTCCACTCCCTTGCCTTCTGGCCACCCTTTCCTTCTTCTATTATTTGAACGCATCCTTTTTTTCCAGCCCCAGGGCCTTTGTACAGGATGTCTTCCCTTTGCATCTTCTTGTGGCTCTGTCCCTAGTTTTATTTAATCTCTCTGCTTAAATGTCACTTCCTAGGTGAGGTCTTGCCTACCAAAACTATCTTCCCCCCATCATCCCCTTATTTTCCCTCTGAGTCCTAATGAATTTATATGCACATATAATCATTTTCTTGTTTAATATCTGTCTTCTCTTGAACATGAGCTCCATGATGGTAGAATCTTTGGCCGTGAATCCCCAGCACCTACAGCAGAGCCTGACATACAGTAGGTGCTCAATAACTACCGGCTAATGAACATACAGATAGGACTCGAGCCCTTGAGGAACCTAAATAAATTTTCCATCCTTAAATAACAGTAAGGTACTGAGCTCCCCTCTCTCCACTTCCTTGTTCCTGTACAGCATAGTTCATTATATTTTAATTTTTCCCAGCCCCCAGCTAGTCTAATTATTCATAGCCCTCATGTGAATATTTGTGTATGCGTGTTGATAAATGAGTGAGCTTGGGCCGATCTATGCTAATGGTTCTTAGGCAGGGAGCAGCATTCTGAGCCCTTCATTTAAATACCTCTCTGCTTAGCAGGGAGCCTGTTTCCCTCTCTCTCTCTGCCTGCCTCTCTTGTCTACTTGTGATCTCTCTCTCTGTCAAATAAAGAAATAAATAATAAAATCTTTTAAATAAATAAATAAATAAATAAATAAATAAATACCCTTGGCCGCCCTCGTTCCACTAACTCCCAGTGAATTACAGTCTCCAAGGCGAAGTCCACGGCAAGTGGATTCTGAAAAACTTCTCTTGGCCGCCCGATGCATGTTACCACATTGTCTGGGGGAAGGCAGTGGAGAGTGGAGGTGAAGACACCGACTGTCAGAATCACCCTGCTAGGGCTTGAGTGTGGGCACCACGTCGAGTCACCTAACCTCCTCATGCCCCTCCCCCCACAGCTGTAGCAGGTATCAGAACACGTATCGAGATAAGCTTGTAAAGCACTTAACACAGTCCTTGCCCAGTGCAAGCTCATGGTAAAATATTTGCTTCATTAAGTTATTGTGACTTTTCTCTAGGCAGTGATGCCACCTTCCTCAGTTTCCCTACAGGACTTTCTGTGGCAGACGGTCTGCAAGTGGAGTTGCCCGTCATGCTGATGGAAACACACATGCTATTCCTCCCACCTTCCAGAACAATCTTCTGTCTTGAACTCAGGGCTCCCTCCAGTTATCAACCCGTTCCTTTACTCTTCCTTACAGGAAAATTCATCAAAGAGTTTTCTGCACTCATTGTCTGCAATTCCTCTCCCTCTGTCGTCCTTTACATTTATTAGGGAAATTTCAAACATGCATTTTACTAATCTCCTGCCCCAATATTATTTGCTGGGGTATTTTAAAACATACCCCATTTTAGATCATTTTAGCTCGAATGTATCTCTAATAGGTAAGAACTTTAAAAAGATATAATAACAGGATCATTATTATGCCTAACTGAATTAACAATAATTCTCCAATATTGGTGCTCAAATTTCCCTGATTGCCTTAAAAATGTCTTTTTACAGTTGGTTGGTCTGAATTAGGACCTGCTCAAGGTCCACACATCACGTTTGGTTGGTTGTCTCTTTTCCCTTCTCTCCTAACCCCACACTAATCAAGCTTCTGCCCTGATTGTGTTATCAAGGTAGGTCATTGATTACCTCCATGTTGCTAAGGCTGATGGGCAGTTCTCCCCGTCCTCGCTCTACTCCAGGGCTTCTCTCTCTGTCCCCGCCCTCCTGGTTGAAACCCCTCTTTGCTAGGACACCACATGCTTCTCCAGCTTTTCTCTTGACACTGGTGTGCGCTAAGTCTCCACCCCTGGTCCTCTTCAGTCTTCCCTCTGGCTCCTTGGTGATGACATCCAGTAAGGCTTTCAAAGCCTCCCCAAATGTATTTCTCCAGTCCATTCCAAATGCCTGCCAATCATCTCAACCTTGAGTGTCCAACAGGCATTCCATAAGAGGCATTTCAAACTTACCATGTCTGAAACTCCTCCTGAAATCTCCCCCCACCCAGACCTCCCCATCTCCCCCTTCCAGTAACTTTTGCCCAAGCTCTTGAACTCACGTCCAATCCCCCTTTCTCTTACATGCCACACTAATCCTTGGTCTGACCACTCATAGCCACCTTCACTATTACCACCCCAGGTCCTTGCCTGGACTTTGCAACAATGTTCTGCCTTCTCTCCTTGCTTCTAGCTTTCTTCCTCTTCGGGCTGTTCTCAACAGAAATGCAACCCAGCAGCCAAGGTTCCTTTTAACCCAATTTTTCTTTTTCTTTTCTAAAAGATTTTATTTATTTATGTGAGAAAGAGCACATGAGTGGGAAGAGGGGCAGAAGGAGAAGCAGACTCCCCACTGAGCAGGGAGCCCGGACCCTGGGATCACGACTTGAACTGAAGGCAGACACTTAACCAATTGAGCCATCCAGGCACCCCTTAGCCCAGTTTGTCTTAAGGTCAAAATCAAACTCATCACAATGGACGTCAAGACCCTATCAGCCTGTCTCAACAAGAAACACTGGTATTTGGGGCAAGAACATTCTTCACTGCAGGAGCTGTCCTGTGCTCTATTGGCTGTTTGGCGAAGCCTTTGCCCCTAAATCCTGGGGGAGCAATACCTCCCCCTCAACCTAGCCAGCCATTGTGGCAACTAGCACATCCCCACACATTTCCAAACACAGCCTGGTCCATCCCATTTGGAGCATCTCTTACAAGCTTTGCTGCACCCCTGCACTCTCCCACCTTTGAGACCCTCCACCAACATTTCTGGTTTTGCCTCAGATTATTCTCCCCGCGTTCCCTCTGTTCCTGTCTTATTTCAACAACCAGGCTGTTCCCTCAGTCCTTCAAGGGGGCTTTGCCTCTGCCAGCTGCACTCCCCCCCTACAGATTTCTCAATCCACCCTCCCCAGGCTCCAGGTCTTTGTCCAGGTGTTATCTTCTCAGTGAGACCTTCCCAGGACTCCCAGTTTGAAACTGTGATTCCCTTTACTCCCAGGTCCCCTTCTCTGTTCTATTTTTCTCCACAACACTCACCCCATCAGATGTAACCTATGTTCTCTTTCTTAATCTTGCTGATTTTTTTTCTTCTGTCAGCTTCCTGACGAGAATTGAGGGGGTTTTGTTCACTACTGTACCCCAGTGCCTGGAACAGTAGGAATGGGCTCATGGTAGATGACCCAGTGTTTGTTAGGTGGAAGAATAGGCATATCATGACTATATACTTACATAGAGAAGAAAATAAGCACTTTTAAACCAAGGAATAAAGAATTGACTTCATTCTTAGCCAGGACTGGATTAGGCTCAGCCTGAGGTGGGAAGTAGGGGGAGAGAGGTAGTGGGAAACTCAGTTTCCTCCTCAGATCAGTTCAGGAAGACTTCCTGAAAGAGGTGGTGTTTTCGGACTCATCTTCGGCTCGTGAGGAGGAGAATATATACCCTGGCAGCTCTCCCAACCTTGATGCCTATAGGCAACAAAGCTAAAAGAGTGGCGAAGACTCTTCAGGGAAGAAGGCACACTTCCTGAGTCTTCTTTCTATGGCAACTGATCTGTGTCTGGAGGAGGCTGCAGGAGCACACCTCAGCAGCTGGAGGGCCAAGTTCAAATGGAACTCCTGGGTCATGTCTGCCTACCCACCCACCCCTCAGAGAAACACCTCCCGAATGATTACACCGGTGGGCTACCCAGAGCTTGCCTTCCAAACTCTCAGTAGACAAGAAGGAACCTAGATTCACAGCCAATGGCATACTTCACAGCTATTAAAAAGAATGAGGCAGCTTTCTTTATAGCATATGGATCACCAAGACAGATTATTGGGGGGAAAAAGCAAGGTGCAGAACAGCATATCGTTTACTGCCATTTGTGTAAAAGAAAATACACACACATAAACACAAATATATACATAAATTTGTGTGTGTGTGTCTGTGTGTATTTGCTTGAAGGTACATAGAATAACCCTAGGAGGATGCATGAGAATTCATTAACTTTTCGGGGGGGTGGTTTCTGGGGGTGACAATGGGAATAAGTGGGTTGGAGGGATTCTCAACGAGAAGTCTTTCTGTTCTGAGCCCTCTGGAAGACACAGGGGGATAAGGAAGAGAGCCCTCTACCTTCGAAAAGCACTTTCTGGCTTCAAAGGTCCCCAAAGAACAGCAACTAATATACCTTCTTGAGTCCTTACTGCCCGCAGGCACTCGCCTTGCCTGGCGCTTTTTTGGCCTGACCTCATTTCCCACCAGTCCTACGAGGTTAGAAGTATGCGCACCCCCATTTCAGATAAGAAAACCAAGACTGTCACTGCTGAGTATGGCAGCGAGCACAGGACGGAGTGAGGATTCAAACCCAGTGCCACTTTCTGAAGGATTATGCCTCATCATAGGTTGCGCCAGAATTCTAAGACTATGTGATTCTATAAAATACAATATAAACCATGGGAAGGCTGAGATACAGCTGGGATTCTCTTGCCCACGTGTCTGGGTACGAGGGAGGCTTGTACCCAGGGGAGGTGGATGCTGTGTAGAAGCTGGACCTAGGTGACACCAGCCTGATCCCCGAAGTCGCCCATGCCTTCTTCTTCCCCCAGGTGGATGCACGCCCACCAGCCTGGGTTGGGGCCTACGGAGGTCTGGGAAAGAATCCCCACTCTCCGGGAAGCGGGTGTGGAGCGATCCGGGTCTGGGGCTGGGGGCAGGCAGCAGCGCCGCGGGCGGCGGCGGCAGGAGCAGCAGCGGCTGGGTGGTGACGCAGCACGGAGGCCCCGACCTCCCCCCCTTGGCTCGCGGGAAAGCGCGGGGAGCAGCAGCGCGCGGGGACGCTCCCAGACGCCGTGGGCGGGCGGCGGTGCGCACGCCGGGAGCAGTCGGAGGGGGCAGTGGGGCTGGGGCTGGGGCTGGGGCTGGGGCTGGGGCGGGGCGGGATCGCGGGGAACCGCTGCACTAGAGATACGGGTCGAGGCGCGGGGCGAAGCGAGAAGGAAGAGGGCGGGGCGGCCCACCGAAAGCCCGCAGCGCGAGCCCGGCTGGGGCCCCGGAAGGCGGGCGGAGGGGGCGGGGGCGCGGCGGGCGCGGCCGAGCCGGAGCGCACAGGTGCCAAGGCTGCGCCTCCGGAGCGGGTGACTCAGCAGCACCGCGCCGGGCGGGGGCGGGCCGGGGGCGCGGGGCGCCTGCGCAACGGGAGGTGGGGCGGGGGGGTGGGGGGAGGCGCGGCTTCCCCCGGTCGGGGTGCCCGCCCCCGCGGGGGAGCGTGGAGCTCGGCGCGGGGCGGGCGCGGCGCGGGGGCCGGAGGTTCCATCGTGCTGTGAGCAGCGCGCCAAGTCGCCCACGCAGCCGAAAGCCCGGCTGCGCGCACCCTCTCCGCGGAGAAGCCCCCGGGGAAGCGGCCAGGGGAGGAAGGGCTTTCCCCAGGCTCTCCGAGCGAGGGGTTCCTGGTTCCCGACTTCTCCCTTCCAGCTTGCTCCCAGTTTTCACGCAAAGTCCGGAGGGAACCCGGTGGAAATTCCTGGCGTGCTTTAAAGCTGGAAACCCCTACAGAATTCACCTCATCCCCCCCCACCACCACCTGCAGGGCAGGGCCACCCTACATTGAGGGGTCTCTCTCTTTTTTTGGAAAAGGACCTTAATTCAGCGATTCCCTTTGTCCCCCATCCTGACTTCCCTTCCTAAGGCTTTTACCATTCGGAAGTCACTTTGTACGTCTAAGCTAGGTCCTTGATGCTGCCGCAACCTCTCAACAGCTCTGCCTCTCGTGGACTTAGTGAGTCTAGGGGAGACAGTCCAAGAGCGGGGCAAAGAGTGATTGTCCCCCCCTTGATCGGGGGGAGATCAAGGCCCAGAGAAGGGGAGGAGTTTGCACCAAGCTTACATTTGGGGTCTGTGAGGATGGCACAGCCATCAGGACTGAGGGGCCTGGCTTCTGGGTCAGGGTCCTGCCTACTTCTGGAATTCCCTTCAGCCTTCCACGACTGGCTCATAGGAGGGAAGTAGCCCCAAGAATGTCAAAGATGCCAACCTAGCCAATTTGGAAGCATCCAGGACATTTCTGTAAAGACCAGACTATGCCAGGAAACACTGAAACTAGACACAAGCAAGAGCTTCCCAACCGCTTTGTAGAGTTTTTGTCGCTGTTGCCGTTTTAAAATAATCATTGTGTTGAATTCATGTGCTGAATGAAAATTGTGGTGCATTGGAATCATTTATCAAGGAAGAGATTGTGGAATTCCCTTGCCTCTTTGCCTGGGGTGGGAGTGCATTCCTCATAGCAGGGAGACAGCTGGTAGGACCTGACAGCTCCAGAGCCCAGAGAGGTCATGTGGTGCCACTCCCTGGCCAGAGCTAGGCCAACTCTGGTCCAGGGAAAACCACAGCGCAGCTTTCCATGCATCACCCTGCTGCTGGGTGTCTGAGCTTCCAAACACAATACCTTAATAGAGTCTCTGATCCCTGACCCCTGCCCTTGCCCACCCTTCAGGCAACTTTCTTCCCAGGAGCTAGTAGCTTCCAGAAACCTGGTCCCCTTCACACCTGCAATGGGGTGAGAGTGGGAGCATGCACACTTCGCCCCATTTTACAGAAGGGAAGACCCAGAAGGAACTGGCTAGCCAAGAGAGACAAAACAAGTCATGCAGAGAAAGGAGAGAGAACCCAGAGTCCTGACTGTGTAACCAGACCAGGGTGTCATGGGGAAGCAGGAGGAAGACCTACGCTGAGTTTTGCCATGAGGTCCACACCTCTTTTTATGGTGTGTGCTGTGATCCCTCTCCCCCACCCCTAGTAATACATGCACCCCTGCGCAGCCGTAACCACGAACACATCTGCTGTTTATACATACCTGCTCACCCTCCCTTCGGGTCCTGACATTTCCCTGAACAGAGCTGACACTGCCCAGTCAAGAAATAGGAGTAAGAGCCCTGGACCTGATGCTGGTTCCTGTTTCATCCCCCAGGCCAGAATCCAGCTCTCTCGTTTCTCTTTCCACCTGGAGACATGGCCACATCTTGGGCTTCCTTTCCCTCCCATCATCATAGACCGATTGCCTATTCCTGGTTCAAGCTTCTGGCAAGGCCATGGGCCTGGGGCAGGGTCACTGAGATGAAACACTCAAAGGGCTTTCTCATGCTTAATTCTTAACACGGTTTCCCACACGGAGGACTGGACTGGTCTGGGGTTAGAGGCTGGCGGCAGAGGGAGAGGAGGCCTTTGCAGGCCCATGGAGAGAGAGGATTGGGGTGGGAGAAGCCCTGATGTGGCCCTCACTCCCCAGCTGGCCTTAAGAGCTGAGCCTCTCATCCAGCTTCTCTCTTGTGCTCAGCTGCAGACTCTGGGCTTTTGGGCCTAAGCACAACCTCCTCCCCCGGTAGAGGTTCCCTCCAGCTGAGATCTTCAGCCTGGACACATTATGCTTACCTCCCTCCACCCAACGATTGCTGAGCCTGCCTGGGACCTACATATTAGGAGATTGTTTCTTCAAGCAGTATTTATCAAGCTCCTACTAGATGTTGAGTTAGCCCCTCATCCCCCATTCTCTCCAGGCCCAGGTAACCCCAACCTCTACCACCTATTAACGCTCTCGCCCACCTCTTCCTAACCTCACTGCAGACCCCAATAGAATCGTGTGAAATTTTGCCACCTAGAGAATTATTCTAAGATCCTAGAAAGGATCAAAAGAGATTACCCAGAATCCGGATGCTCCTTAAATTCCTGCCGAATGATTTTTACCCATGAAGCTCATTGGGCAAGTATCCCTTCTACAGCCAAGATAATCACTTTTCCGAGGCAAGCCAATGTGGGAGTGACCTGGGTCCCCCCGCCACTCTGCTTGCCAGGTCCAGGCCAGGCAATTCCAAATCCCTGCAAAATATGGCAGAGATAAAAATCATTTAGGCTTTCAACAGCCTCCCCTGTGAGCCTTTCCACTCCTTCTGAGCCTCCTGCTCTGTCCCTTAGTCAACCGGTGCCGCCATGGCACCCCCCTCCCTTATCAAATCCTCTCTCGGACACTGCTCACATCAGAACCCTTTCATGCTGAAGTGTAAAGGCAGATAGAGCTAAATGTGTTGTTTTTCTCCTGTCCTAGGAGAATTTGCATTTTAACAAGGGGGATAACCTTGAAGTATTGAAAGGAATCTCTAATTGTGGAATTGCTGGCACAGGCGAGCTATTCTGGAAGGCAGAGACCTCCCTGGGTCCCCTGAGTTCCCATAACTAGCTGTAGATCTGGCCCCGTACACCCACGGAACAGTCCTGACCGGCTACGGGGTGCGTCACTGGATAATGTCAAGAGCACCAGAGGAAGAGTTCTAGGTCTCTTTCCATCACTAACTCGTCTGGAAACACCAGTCACTTCTCTCTCCAGCCATAGTTGCCTCACGTGCCACGGTAAGTTTGAAGCCACGGACCTTTTTGTACCTTTCCAGCTCTGACCTTTGCTTGACCTTCCAGTGAGGCTGGAGGACTCTGGCCCAGCTCCGAAAGCTCTCCCGCCCCTGCAGCTGTGGCCTGGAGGGAAGGGCCCGGTGCCGGTGCGGAGCGTGGGGAGGCGCTTGGACTGGCGTGCGTGGCCTCAGTCCACAGTTGCCTGCCTGCCTGCTGGGGACAAAAGGTATCACTCAGCACATACACCGGGCCTGCAGAGTTATATAACCCTCCCGAATGGGATATTCCAAGGAGCCACCGCAGAGCAGCCCGTGCCTCTGCTGCGCCCAGGGCCATCTGTGGCCGCCTTTGCCTGTAGTGGCCTCATAGCCACAACAGCCCTGGGAGGGAATGTCAGAAGCCCATTGTCTTTTCTGTTTTTGTTTTTTTGCTTTTTGTTTTTTCCTAGACGGCATTTCATCTAAGGAAGTCTTAGGAGAAGAAACTCTTATATCTAGCCTTGACCTGAGAAAGTAGAATCCTCCCGTAACCTCCCTGCCTTCCCCCTCAACCCACCACCCCAAGTCCCACAACACATCAGGCTGTCCTTTCCTCAGGCAATCCCTGCTGGGATTTGTTTTTTGTTTTTGTTTTTGTTTTCAACTATCGGACCACAGAAAGAGCAGCAAAGAACAGGGCTACCCTTTCAAAATTCCCAGGAAGGAAACGTTTGGACAAATGGATACAGGTTTCATTCCAGGGAAGTGGGACACATTCTCCTGGCCCAGACTCCATTCCCCTCACCTCTTACTTTTATCCTTGACAAGTTCATATACTAGAGGAAACTGTGACTTCCCCATTTGGAAACCGGCAAGATCATTCTTATCACCACGGGGCATTGGGTGATAAGTTGGATCTCTTTGATGTCCTTAGGAGAAGTGCAAATCATCTTAAAATGCAACAGAAGACATTTCAGTTGAGCTTAAGGAGGCATTTCTGAACAATAAAGTGGTGAGACCCCATCATAGAACACTGAGGGATGGTGGATTTGTCCGGCTTGGCTGCATTTGAAGGTAAGCTCTACATGCATGCAAATGAAATAGCTTGGTGCACACTGTCTGAAGGGAGAGGGGCAGATGAGAAAAGGGCACATGTAGGAAGCTGGCTTGGAAGCAGGAAAGGGATCTTGAACTTGGTTTCAGGTCTTTCATTGTGGTCTGACTGGGGATGAGCCCTGGGCCTGGGTTCTTTATCTGTAGAAATGCTACAATGTCTTGAGCACTCATTAGGTTTCCAGAACAATATTTTAAAAATGATACCATTTAATTTTTAAGCTTTACAACAACCCTTCAAAGTATATGTTACTTTTCATTTTATAAATGAAAAAACCAAAGGCTTAAAGAAGGTAAATAATGAATGTAAGTTCTCACAGCTGGTAGAGGATAGAGCAGGACTCAACCCAGAGATGCCTGACTCCAAAGCCCATGTTCTTAACCACCTAGATCTTGAAAATTCTGCGATTCTTTAGTTCCTTAAGTTCCCTTCAGCCTGAAAAACCTAAAAATTTCTCACTCATGGGGCTCCTCACCCTTTTTGTTTGTTAATGCCCTTACTCCTTGAAATGGAGATGACCGCCACTCTCCTCCCTGGAAACAAGGGTGGAGCCTGGGTGAGAACCTGCCCTTTGTGCTTTTCCAGAAGCAGAGGAAGAAGGTGCTGCAGCTGCCCAAGCCTTGGAAATCCTGCCAGATGGCCTTGCACTTGGGGGTCTGCGAGGTGCAATGAGAGTGTCCCCGGGACCTCTTACTAAGAACCCCCACACCAAGCTGCTGCTTAGCTAATGTCCAGGACCACTGAGAGTATGTTTGGGCCCTAGTGAAAAGTGTTGAGGCTCCCCAGCAAGGTCAGTCTGTCTAAAAATCCTTACCTGGGATTTAAATTCAGGATCCAGGTCTCTTTCCAGACCACAGCTGTTGGTCCCAGCTCTCCCCTCTTCTTCCAGATCATTCTTGCTTTTGTTGGCTCTCCCCCCCACCTGGCCCCATCTGCCTTGTCTCATAAATGACCTTTGAAACTCGGGCCACACAGATATCTGCTGCATCAGCAGAGCTAGCTACTGCTCCTCTTGTTGGGTTTCAGGCCAACGGGAGAATGTTCCAGGATGCTCTCATGGGGCCCCTATGGTGTTCGCTATGTGGGCTCGGGAAGGGCTTTGGAGTAAGGAAGGAGAACACGAATGGAGCAAGGCACAGGGAGCTGGTGAGGAGGACAGAGAACAGTGGGTTTTCCCAGAGGCAGGGGTGACTTGTTTCTCTTGAGCTGTGCTCTTTTTGGAAGAAAGGGAAGAAGGTCTGGGCACTTGGGCAAGCAGGGAACAGAAAATATTTACAAGTGCCCACTTTGTGCCAGCTTCTAGATGAGCAAAAAGATGCATACTCCCTCCGCTCGGTGAACCTTCTTTCTGGCCCCATTTTCCAGCTTACCAGCTGGAAGTCCTCTCCTTGCTTGGGGTAGAGGAGAAAAGAAGGGTAGGCGGGCAGTGTGGTGAGCACTGGCCTTCGTGTTGTTTCCTCAGCAAGCAGGCCTTCCAGCCACAGGTAGACAAGGATTCTGAGTGTTAAGGCTCTTCTTACTCTGCTGATAGGGTTTAGGCCGGTGGGAAGTGATTAGGGTTGGGGGTACTGTACTGTCCGAGGACGGAATGATATGCGTATGTAGTACAGGTCTCTCCGTGAGTTGAATCTCTGGGTCTCCATCCTCCTTCCAGCTACCCTACCCTTGGCCCTTCCTCTTCCTGACATAAACCCTTGACTCCAACCAAGAGAACCTTCTCTCTGGGCTCTCAGTATGCTCCCCCTTTTCACTCTGTTCTCTTTTGATAGACAGAGCAGCAATCTGCTTACACTTGCTTGGATGTTTCTAGATATATGTTTCAGGTATGTTGGCAGGGACTGCTTGCTTCTTTCCTGTTTTTCCACTGGCAGACAGACCTTCACACTCTCTTAGTAGCTCTTAGAATGGGCCACACAGGAGCCGCCATCTCTAGGCGGACGACCCTGACTCAGTGGGGACAGAGACACCTGCTCCAATCAGCATTTTAGACAACGGGCTAAAAAGCACATCTAATGATTGTCTGTCCTTCAGCCTCCAGTCATTATGACACCGTGGAACTCAAAAAGTGACCCAAGATTTGTTTTATGCTTAAAGGGTGAGCAGAGAAAAGGAGAGTTCACTGGGCTGCAGAAGTGGAACCAAAGGAGAGATAGAAGGAAGAAAATATGGGAGAGAGAGTTTGAGGGGAGGGAAGAAAGGGGGAAGAGAGAAAGAAGAACAAAGAGAAGGGGGAAGGTAGGGAGGAAGAGAAAGTAGGAGAGGAAGATGAGGGACGAAGGAAGAGAGGAGAGGAAAGGAGCTACTGAGCCATTCAGACTTCCTGACTACTTGACGGTGGGGGGTATGGAGTAGGAGCTGAGTTTGAATTATAATTCAAGAATCTTATCCAGCCTCCGGTAATCCTCTGCCTCGGGCTGGAGAACATGGGCTGTAAATGCATGGCTGGCTGGGTGGGCATACGTGTTCAGACAGAGAAGCTGTGGTTCCAGGGAAGCCAGTAGCCTCCGGTAGGGTCATGTGCTTCCACGGCACGAAGTAGACTTTGCCAGATCAGGCTGAGGCTGTGACTCCAGCCAGGAAAGGGATAATCAATTCTGTAGATGCTGTGAGCCTTGATTGAAAAAATAAAGAGGAGGAAGCTAGATAGCTGCTTTCATTAAGAGGCAAAAGCAGTGGGGGCTGGAGCTTAGCAAGAACCAGGAAGCATGCAGAGAAAGAATGTTAACCCCTCCAGCGTCTTTCTTCTGTGATATCTTTGCACTCACCCATTCCTTCATCGTCACTTCCTTGGCCTGACCTCTAAGCCACCACCTTCCTATCGCCTCAGCTGAAGAAGGGAGAGAGGCCAGGCTGCATAATAATGCAGATCTGATGACAATTAAATGATGCATTATTTCCTGGGCCCAGGTTCCCCGGGGCTCTTGCCTCTCCTGGATTTGGGCAGGAAGAGGAGCTCTGGGTACAAGAGACAAACTGTGTGGGAAGATAATGCGTCTAACACAGTGCCTGGCCCCATGTAACCCTGGCCCAACCCTCAGCAAACTCCCCAGGGCCTCATTTTTACTATAATGAGGCCAGAGAAGGGCAAGTAAAAAAAAAAAGAAAGGATTTCAGTAAAATTATGATCAGAAGACCTCATCTGCCATGTCTTCTTACTTCAGTGTGCCCAGTAGAGAACAGATTCAGCAGGGACCTCCCCAGAAGAAACACCAGGGAGAGGGCTGCTGGCTCTGTTCTTCCTCTCCTCACCTCACCCTACCCATAAAGATCTCTGCCTGCTGGTTGCATCCAGCCCTGCACCATGGAGAGGTATGGGCAGAGGAGAATAGCCATACAAAACAGGGGTCAGGGGTAGAATCCAGATGAGGCCAAATGTAATCGGCAACAATGAGTCATTACCTAGGTTCTGTGGGGGAAACTTAGGTTGAAGTTCAGCAAAACAGTGGGGAGGAATGAGTGGCACAAAAGGCACAAAAGGCATTCAGCCAGTCAAGATGTCCATGATTTCACATCCAAGGGGAGAGAGTGTTGCAGGGGGGTGGTAAGACGCTCTCTCTGTCTCTTGGTGTCCAGGCTCAGGGGAACAACAGGAAACACTGAAGGAGCTGGAGGAAGGAGGGGGCTACTTGGGATATTAACCTCTTAGTGCCTGGCACAACTTCCTAGGTGAGAGATTTTTAACAAGTTTCACTCTCCTCTACCATTCTAGATATTTCTTATTTTTGTTCTGCTCCTATGGGAAGCAAAAACAGGACAAAGGAGAAGGAAAGATGAAGACACTATGGGCAGAGAGTTGGGGCTCTTCAAGCTACTTTGGGGGCCACAACAAAGTCCTTTTTCTAGAAAAAATGATCTTTCCTCAACCCTTTTTGCTCATAGTTCCCTGAAGAGATGCAGAGAATGTGGGGAAGAGAAAGGAGATACCAAAGGGCATGAGGAGAGGAAGCAGGTGAAGAATCATAATTATCAGGAAGCTGTAGCAACCCCCAGAAAAACAAATGAAATAGGTCTTTCCCCCTATTTAGGAGAAAGCCACATAACACCTTGTAAGAACATTGTCTTGTTGAATCCTGGGCACTGAAGGAAACCTGGCTTTCTGCTTTTTATGCGAGATAAGGAAAGAAAAGTGAAACTGAAGGAAGGACAGATGGGCCATTGGGGGAGCTGGAGAAGAAGTCTGCATCTTTTGGGAGCTTGACTCAATTGCTATAGGTCTGCCAAGTCAGATCATCCTGGGTCTTCCCCCCTAGGAGCCCATGGTTCCAGTCAAGTCTACCCTCTCTGAGTTAACATATCCTTCCCCAACTTCTCTAACTACATAGATGTGAGGAGAAAATGAGTTTTGAAAGAATACACCAGATCCTCACAAGTATCTGCAGACTTGAAACATGCCGAGACTGGATGAGATGAGATTCTTGGCTCTCCTCCCTCCTCCCCCCACCCACCTCCTCCTGTAACATCACCATTGTCAGTGTCAGGTGCTGACTAGGTACTGATTTCCCCGGAGCCGTTCTTCCATGCAGTTCTCCCATCACCTGTATACTCTGAGGAAGGAAGCTGATATGACACAGCCTGCCCAATACAGAGGAGAGAACATTCCAGTCCTCTTTCATCTCTTCTTCCCATGTCCCTAGTTCATAGACATTAAAAGTAAAGAAAGAGCTTGAGGTCCTAGAGTCCCTCACTGGAGGCTAATGAGTATATTTCTCTCAGCACCCAACATGAGATTCCTAATATCACCAAATAACTAAGTGGGAATAAGAATGCAGTCACCAGCCATAACAGAGAGAGATTTAAACATCCAAATGCCAACGACTCCGTTTGCCGACTCTCTCTCTCATCATTGTTCCCCTTCCACAATTGCCAACCATCCTGCACAGAAATCCTCCTTGAGTCAGAGGAAAAGAGCTATAGCCAGATTGAGTCCTCATGCTATAACTGAGTCCTCCATTGGCTTGGTGCGTTATGTCTTTGCACCCCTTTGGTTCTGTGGGGATTCAGAAGAAAGATGCCCACTCAGGTCAGCAGAGTAAGCTTTCCCAAAGAGCCACTTCTGGCTTTGATCCCACTGCATCAGTGAAAGAGCTAGACTCGTTCCCCTGGGAAATGCTTTCTCCCACCCTTTCTCTATCCCCAGCACCCCTGCCTTCTCACATCATTCCTTCTTTTTAGCCTTATCCCCTGCCTCCTAAATTTTCTCAGACCCCAATTCTACTCTTCCTGGACCCTAGTCCTTTTAAAGCTCTTAACATGCATCTTTGCCAAGCCTTTGTCTCTTTTCATTCAAATAATTTTACTACCCAAACTCCCTTCCAAATTCTTCTTAACTTAAAAAATTCAACTGTTCTTTTTTCTTTTTCAGTGTAATCTTTATCACAACTTCCTCCCGATCTTGTCCCCTTTAAAATCTGCCAGTTTCTGATATCCCCAATCACTTAAAAACCCATTTCTTCCCTTCTTTGCCCACCCGTAAGGGTCTGGATTCTCTCTTTTGCTCCAACATCCCCTGAAACCTCTCAAACACTGATATCAATCCCTCTTTCCCCCCAAATCTCCTTGACACACTTCTACCTCCAAACATCTCATTTCTTCACTTCAGGTTGCCCTAGTCCTTCAGACTCTTAGGGGATCCCGATTTCCCCCTTATCTCCTCCTTACACCCATTTGCTTCCCTTTCTATCACTACAATCCACCTCCCTTCTTCCCCACTCACTCGGGTCTCCTGCTCAGGACGCCCTTGCCGAGGGCGGCGGGGGATTTGTGCTGAAGGAGGGTTCCAGCGGCAGTGCAACAACTCGGGGGACGCTCCTTCTCTTTGTCGGCGACGGCCCCGGGCGCCACTGGGTGCTGGTGGGGCGACTGAGGTGCGTGAGCTCTGCTGCTGGGGCCCGGCTGGGGCTGCGCCAGGAGCTGTCCGTGGTGCTGAAGCGGTGGTTGCTCGGGCGCGGGCTGTGGCGCTGCGGGCGAGATCTGTCCGTGGTTCTGGAGAGGTTCCTGGGCCCCGGCGGCGGCCGCGGTGGCCGGGATGGCAGGCGGCAGGGCTGGCGACGGAGGGATGAGCCCGGGCGGAGGCTGGGCTTGCAGCAGCTGCTGGTGCTCCCACAGGCTGCGGTTCTCGGCGCTTAGTTCGTCCAGCCGCCGCTCCAGCTCGTCGATGCGCTGGCGCTGGGTGTGGATGAGGCTCTGCTGGTTCTGCACGATGGCCGTGAGCTCCTTGAGGTAGAGTACGGCACGCACCGGGTTCTCCAGCAGGCTCTCCATGCCGCCCGCCGCCGCCTGCGCCCTGCCTGCGCCTCGGCGGGCGGCGGGGAGCGCGAGGGCGCGCAGGAGCCGAGCAGCCCCAGCAATCCCCTCGCCTCCCTCTCCAGCGGGCCCAGCCTCCCTCCCCGCCGCCGCCGGCGCCGCGTCACGGCCACACAGACATTCACACACGCACCGAGGGGCGGGACCGCCGCGCCAGGGTCCACCCACCCACCCTCCCACCTCCAGGCTTCCTGCAGGGCTGACAGAGAAGGGAGATGAGCGAGGGACTGGATAGGGGAGTGGGATAAACGAAGGGGACCAGAGATAGATAAATCTGGAGATCAAAAGAAAGCGAGTGAGGTGGACTTAGCGGTACTGGGAGAGTGATAAGGAAAGAGGAAAAGAAGAGGAAGAGGCTGGGAGAAGGAGGGAGGGAGGGAGGGAGAGAGAGAGAGAGAGAGAGAGAGAAGGTGGCAAAGGAAAGAGAAGTGTATTTGAAATGAGGAAGTCATGGGACTCTGAAAGGTCGCATTCTTTTTCCTGTGTCCAACCATACCAGAGGTTATGGGCCATCTTAAAGACCTTCTGAGGAGAGGCCACACTTGCCTCTTATGTACTCAACAACCTATTCTGCTGGGGAATTCCCTGGATACAAGGATCACAGAATTATAAGGGACCCTAGAGAACATCTAGTCCTTCTTTATTCAGCCAAGAGGGAACTTAGAGTGGGAAGTCTGTTTATGCTGGGTTTCCTCAGGAAATGAGACCTCAGGACAGTTTCGGCCACTCTAATATGAACAGTAACTAAATAAATCAGGTCCTGTGTGTCGTGGCTCAGGCTTCCAGAAACTTCTGAAGAGATCGTTCTGTTTTTTAAAAAAAAAAAAATTATGCAGTGCATTCTCCTACAGACACTGGGCTAGGTGGTGGTAAGATCAAGATGACTAGGATGGAATCTTTGGGTTCTTGAAGCTTACAATTAAGTAGGTGAAACAGGTAGTAAATATTTAACTTTGATATATGGTTCTGGTTGTATGTTATAAGATAGAAGTATGCCCAGAGTACTACAGGAGCCCACAGCTTGGGATCTGGGAAGACCTTTTGGGGAAAGTAACACCTGAAGTGGAAAGGATTTCCTGAAAAGAGGAATAGCAGGAGCAAAAGATCAGAGATATGAATCAGCATGGATTGAATCATTCATTAATTACTACAACAAATGTACATGTAACACCCACTAATTGCTAAGTAATGTACTAGGAACTAGGCGGGCTATACCCAGCATAGATAATAAGTTATGATTTCCATAACCAAGGAGATTATAATCTAGTACAGTAGATAAGGCATGCACCTAAATAACTAAAATGCAAATCAGAATTTCTGTTAGATCCCTTCAAGCCAAGTTTCATAGGAGTTCAGGGGAGGGAGCGGTTGTTTGACTCTGGTGGTCTGATCAGGAGGAGGTGTTACTCAAGCTAGGCTATTGAAGGATGGGAAATTTCACCAGGTAGACAGAACAGGGGAGCAGAAGTTGAAGAAGATATGTCAGACAGAAGGACAAGACTAAGGGATGGAAATAAAGAACTTTGGTTTAATCTAATTTGACAGAAGAATGACCCTTTCCTCTGGGCTGTGAGTGTTCTTACCATTATCTGTTATTCTCCTGTTCTATTCTCCACATGGTTGTTGTTTCCCCAGGGTAGGCATATTTGTGGATATCATGTGTCCAGCGAGCTGGGTCAACCAAGTCCATCTGGTGCCAGACTTGAATGTCCTCATGGGGCATCTGCAAATACATTGGTTTCCCTGTACCTGTAGTGTGTTTTTATGTTGTTTTTCTCCCATTTATTTTCTGAGGAAACTTCCTTCTATAAAGAATGAGTGAAAGAACCTATCCATAGCTGAGCCAACAGTTGGGAGAGAATCCTTTGGTAGTGATCAGTATTCCAACTAAAGAATGAAGGTTGGGGGATGGAATGGGGGGATGGAATGAGGGCACACAAAATTTCAAACACTTCTTTTGTGAATTTTCTTTGCTCGCCTAGTCAGTTTGTTTTCCATGAGTTGGGTGCCCATGGAGACAATACTGTTTCTACAAATAAAATAGACTGCAGCCGGGGCACCTGGGTGGCTCAGTGGGTTAAAGCCTCTGCCTTTCGCTCAGGTCATGATCCCAGGGTCCTGGGATCGAGCCCCGCATCGGGCTCTCTGCTTGGCAGGGAGCCTGCTTCCTCCTCTCTCTCTCTCTGCCTGCCTCTCTCCCTACTTGTGATCTCTATTTGTCAAATAAATAAATAAAATCTTAAAAAAAATAGACTGCAGCCTAATTATCCATAGGACTTGTTTGAAATGCAGATTTCTGGGACCCCTGTTAGCCCTCCTATGTTGAAATCACTAGGAATGGGGCCCAAGTACTTTCATTTTTTTGGTGCTTTTTTCCATTTTATTAAAAAAATCAACGGTATTGAGTTACAACTTAAATGTAATTATATGCATCCACTTTGAATGCATGGTTTAAAGAGTTTTGCCAAATATATATACCCATGTGATCCAAATTTCCATCACTATAAAAAGTAACCTCATGCCCCTTGCAGTCAATTGCTTTTAGCCTCAGCCTAAGTCCACCATTGATCTACTTTTTGTCAAGATAAATTAGCCTATTCTAGAATTTCTTATAAATGGCAATCAGAAAATATATACTCTTTTGTGTATTTTTTTGCTCAGCATAATGCTTTTGAGATTCATCTATTCTATTATGATATCAATAGTGTGTTCTTTTTTATTTCTGAGTAGTCTTGTGTGGTATGGCTAAAAATTATAATTTACCCATTCACCTAAATGTGGAGATTTTGGTTGCTTCTAAGTATTGGTTATTTTGAATAAAGTTGCTGTGGATGAGCATAATGGACAAGTCTTTGTGTGGACCTCTTGGGGGGGGGAGGAACTCTGGAATTGGAATTGCTGAGTCATATACTAAATATATATTTAACATAATAAGAAACTCTCAAATTGTTTCCCAAAGTGGTTGTACTATTTTTTATCTTCACCAGCAGTGTATGAGAGGTTCAGGTGTTTTTACATCCTCACTAACACTTGGTATTTTTAGGCTTTTTAAATTTTATCACTCTGAGTGGGTAGTAGTATATTAATATGGCTTTCCCAAATATTTTTCTGTTGACTAACATTATTGAGCATCTTCTCATGTGGTGTTGGCCATTTACCTGTTTTCTCTGCCCACTCTTTCTATTGAATTGTTTCTCTTATCTATTGATTGTAAGAGTTCTCTGTATATTCTGGAAAGCAGTCTTGGTCAGATGCATATATTACAAATATTTTCTCTAGTCAGTGGCCTGCCTTTTCACTTTCTTACCATTGTCTTTTGAAGAGCAAAGGTTTTTATTTTGATAAAGAAATCTTATTACTTTTTTTCTTTTCCTGGCTCATGCTTTTTGCATCCTATCTAAAAATTCCTTGCCTATCTCAAAGTCAAAAATATGTCCTCCTATGTTTTCTTCTGGAAGTTTTACCATTTTTGTTTTTATGTTTAGATCTGTGATCTATTTTAAGTTAATTTTTGTATTTGGTATGAAGAGTCAAAGTTCATTTTTTCCTTAAACATTTGCCAGAATTCATCACTGAAGCCATTCCAACCTGGAGGTTTCTTTGTGAGAAGAAATTTAACTACAAATTCAAGTTCTTTAATAGATAGGGGGTTTTTCATCCATTCTATTTCTTTGTGTATACATTTTGGTAATTTGTGTCTCTGGTAGGCAGAATGACCACCCTAAGATATGTGTCTTACTCTCCAAAACCTGTGAATGTGCTTCCTTACGTGGCAAAAGCAACTTTAAATATGTGATCAAGTTAAGGATCTTTTTTTTTCCAGATTTTATTTATTTATTAGAGAGAGAGAGAGCGCATGAGTGGGAAGAAGGTCAGAGGGGGAAGCAGACTCCCCATGGAGGTGGGAGCCTGATACAGGACTCCATCACAGGACTCCAGGATCATGACCTGAGCTGAAGGTAGTTGCCCAACCAAATGAGCCACCCAGGTGCCCTAAGTTAAGGATCTTGAAATAGAAAGAGTATCCTGGATTATCTGGATGGGTCCAATGTAATCATAAGAGCCTTTATAATGGGGATGTGAGAATGTCAGAAAGGAGATGTGACAACAGGAGCAGAGGTCAGAATGAAGCAATTGCTATCTGGGAAGCAAAATTCAGAAAATGCAGGTGGCATATAGAAAATAGAAAAAAGAAGGAAACAGATTCTCCTCCAGAGCCTCCAGAAGAAATGCAGTCCCACCAATACCTTGATTTTAGCCAAGTGAAATGCATTTTGGACTTCTGGCTTCTGGAACTGTAAGATAATGAATTGTGTTGTTTCAAGTCAGTATGTGTGTCGTAATCTAATAATGTATCCATTTCATCTGAGTTGCCAAACTGTTTGGCATGAAGTTGTTTATAATATGTTCCTATTAGCCTTTTAATAGGAACAGTCTGTAGGCTGTGTAGTGATGTCTCCTCTTTCATTCCTAATATTGGTAATTTGGACGTTTTTAAAACTCAGTCTGGCTAAATATTTATCTATTTTTATATTTTCATATAACTGGTTTTTAGTGTCATTGATTTTCTCTATTGTTTGTCCATTTGCTATTTCATTGATTTGCTCTTATCTTTCTTTTTTTCTACCTACTTTTGTTTCCATTTGCTTTTTTTAAACTAGCCTCTTAAGATAGAAGCTTAGACTATTGACCTTGAAACTTACTCCTTGTTTAGTATAAGTACTTAAAGCTCTGAAGTTCCCACCAAGCACTGTTTTATCTGCATCCCAAATTTTTCATATTTATTCAGTGCAAAATATTTTTAAATTTCTCCTTGTATTTGCAAATGTTTCTATTATTCATTTCTAATTTAATTCCTTTGTGGTCAGAGAACATATCTATATGAGTTCAATCTTGTAAGATTAATTGAAATTTTTGGAACTTTTATAGTCTAATTTATGGTCTATTTTGATGAATGTTCTATGTGCAGTTGTCTGATAGGTATTCTGGCTTTCCCATTATTAATATTTGCTTGTATGGTGGGCAGAACAATGGCTCCCCAAAATGTCCATATACTGTCCCAGTAAACTGTGATTGTATTCCCCTACATGGCAAAAGAGGCTTTGCAGATGCCATTAAAATTAAGAACAGTGAGACTGGGGAGATTGTCCTGGATTTTGTCCTCAGCACACCTGTGCCCATTTTAACCACATGATTCCTTAAAAGCAGAGAACCATTTGTGGTTGTGGTCACAGGGAGGTAGGACTACAAAGGAATGGTCAGGGTAGTGTGATGTGAGAAGGACTAGACCTGCTTTGCTTGCTTTGAAGATAGAGGAAGGAATCATGAGCCAAGGAATGTGAGTAGTCTCTAGAAAATGGAAAAAGCAAGGTAACTGATTCCCGCCTAGAGTTTTCAGAAAGGAAGGCAGCCTTACTGACACGTCGATTTAGCCTAGTGACACCCATGTTAAGTTTCTAACTTACAGAGCTGTAAGATAATAAATTTGAATGGCTTAAGCCATTACATTTGTGATCATTCGTTATGGCAGCCACAGAAAACCAATACAGCATGTTACATTTTTCCTCATTCTTTTCCTTTTAATCTATGCATGTCTTTAAATTTAAAGTTTTTTTTTTTTCCTATAGAATCATTTAGTTGGATCTGACTTCTTAAAAATCTAGCTTGAGGGGCGCCTGGGTGGCTCAGTGGGTTAACGCCTCTGCCTTCGGCTCAGGTCATGATCCCAGGGTCCTGGGATCGAGCCCTGCATCAGGCTCTGCTTGGCCGGGAGCCTGCCTCCCTTCCTCCCTCTCTGCCTGTCTCTCTGCCTACTTGTGATCTCTGTCTTTCAAATAAATAAATAAATTTTTTAAAAAAATCTAGCTTGAGAGGTGACTGGGTGGTTCAGTTGATTAACCATCCAACTCTTTTTTTTTTTTTTTTGATGTTCAGTTAGCCACTGTATAGTAAGTACATCATTAATTTTTGATGTAGTGCCCAGTGATTCATTAGTTACGTATAACACCCAGTGCTCATCACAACATGTGCCCTCCTTTATACTCATCATCCTGCTACCCCCTACCCCTACCCCCTCCCTTCTGAGAGGATCAGTTCTTTTCCCAAGGTCCATCTCCCTCTCTGATTTCACCCCTTTCAGATTTCCCTCCCTTTCCTATGGTCCTCCATGCTATTGCTTATGTTCCACATATGAGTAGAATCATATGATAATTGTCTTTCTCTGCTTGACCTACTTCACTTAGCATAATCCCCTCCAGTTCCAACCATGTCGAGCATCCGACTCTTGATTTAGGTTCAGGTCATGATCTCAGAGTTGTGAGGGCATGGAGCCTGCTTAAGATCCTCTCTCAACCCCTCCCTCATCCTCTGCCCCCCCGCCCAACCAAAAAAGAATCCAGCCTGACATTCCTTTAATTGGAGTGCTTAGATTATTTACATATAATTTATTTACAAATATGTTTGGATTTAAATCTGCCATCTTGCTATTTTATTATTTGTTTCATTTGTTTTCTGTTCTTTTTCACCTTTTCCTGCCTTCTTTTTGCTTGAATAGCTTTTTTAGTTTTCTGGTCCATCTCACCTCCACTAGTGGCTTGTTGACACCACCTGTTCATCTATTTATTTAGTGGTTGCTTTGGGTTTACAGTATTTGTTGTTAAATTCTCATTGTCTATGTCCAAATGTTGTATTTCATATATAATATAAAAACATTATAGCAGTTTATTTCCATTCTTCCCATCCTCGGTGCTATTATCATCATAGATTTACTTCTATATTTATTGTAAATTTCACAATACATCGTTATCATTTTGCCTGAAAAAGTCAATTATCATTTTTAATTTTTTAAAATTTTATTATCTTTTTTATTTTCATGCACACACACACGCACACACACACACCATTTTGGCCACTTGCATTTCTATATAGATCCAGGTTTCCATTTGGTATCATTGTCCTTCCACCTGAAGAATTTTCTTTACCATTTGTTACAGTCGAGTCTGTTGGTAACATATTCTGTCAGGTTTTTTCTTTTTGTCTGACAAAGTATGTCTTCTCAATTTTTTTTAAAGATTTTGTTTATTTGAGAGAGAGAGAGAACACAAGCAGGGGGATTGTCAGAGGGAGAGGAGAAGTAGGTTTCCCACTGAGCTGGGAGCCTGATGCAGGGCTTGATTCCAAGACCCCTGAATCATGACCTGAGCCAAAGGCAGATGCTTAACTGACTGAGCCACCCAGGCACCTCCATATCTATATCCCCAATTGTTAAAAATTACCTTTTCATGAATATAGAATATTTTACTTTGATTTCTTTTAGGCACTTAAAGATATTATTCCGGTATCTTCTGGCTTGCATTTTCTGGAAAGAACTCTGTGATCAATCTTATCATTATTATAACCCAAAATGAGAAGAAAAATGTTCAGTAGCAACAAGATATGAAATGAAAGGTGAAATTAGCAAGGATTTTAAAACAGCTGTCATAAATATGTGTAAGGACTTACAGAATTATAAGAATACAATGGGGAGAGAAATGGGAAATATGAAAAAACAAATGGAACTTCTAGAGATAAAAATATAATATCCAAAATGAAAGTTTTACATGGTGGGAGTGACAGCATGTATAAACTGCAGAATTAAAAATTGGTAAGCTTAAAGATACAGTAACAGAAACTCTAATCTGATTAATATCAATCCATATGTTCCTGAGCATCAGGATTTTTTTCCCAGTCTTCTTTCTCTCCATGCTTCAGTTTAGATAGCTTCATTTCTGGAAGTTCCATTTAGTTCCTTTTATATATTCCATTTCTCACCTCATTATGTTTATGTTTTCTTCTAGTTTGGGGTCTTACTTCCCCCCTTCTTCACATGTCTAGTAATTTTTTCATTTTATGCTAGACAGTTTGAGTGCTGTCTGTTGAGTGCTGACTTTTGTTTTGCCTTCAACAGTGTAGGACTGTATTTTTGCAGGTAGTTAAGTTACTTGTGGATCCACTGATGCTTTTAAGGTTTGTTTTAAGCTTTTTCTAGGGCAAGTCTAGAATAGTTACCACTCTTGTCTAATTTATCCTTACTACTATGGCGAGATCATTCTGTCATCTGATTGAACGTCATCAAGATTTTGCAGTCTGACAAGTCAGAACTCTAATCTTTTCCAGCCTGTGTGAGCCCCGAACTTATTCATCTTAAACCCTCACAGTCATTATTTACTCAGTCATGTAGAATTTCACTCTCTATATATATGGCTTAGTGTTCAGCAACAGACTCAAGGAGGGTTATCTGCAGATTCCTAGAGCTTCTTTATATAACTCTTTTTTTTTCTGATACTCTGTCCTGTAAATCCAGCCACCTCAGCCTCCTCCAGTCGCTGTGTCCTTAACTCAGAGAGACCATCATGTTCTGCTTTGGCTCCCTCTTCCTGCCCTGGAATCTTGAAGGGTTCTCTAGGCAGTGAGCCAAGGTGTTTGTAGAGCTCCCTAGTCTCTTTTCCTTGTCTCAAGAATCATAATCCTGTGCTGATAGTTTTCCAATTCCAGAAATTGGTTTTTATTTTTTTAAAGATTTTTTAATTTATTTGACGGAGAGAAAGAAAGCACAATTAGGGGGAGTGGCAGGCAGAGGGAGAGGGAGAAGCAAGCTCCCTGCCAAGCAAGGAGCCTGATGCACAGCTCAATCCCAGGACACTGGGATCATGACCTGAGCTGAAGGCAGATGTTTAACCAACTGAGCCACTCAGGCAGCCCTGGAAATTGGTTTTTAAATATATGTTTATATTAGAATATAACAATTTTCTAGTTGTTGATAGAGAAGGGCAAGTGCAGTCCCAATTTTTGGCTTCTGGCCTTAAAAATTGGTCAGAAGACAAAAAACTACATTTTTAATAAGCACCCAGGTAATTCCGATGTATTCTAAATGTGGAGAACTGGCAGAGGGAAATAAAAGTAATGCCTTACTTTTGTGTGGCATTTTCCAGTTTGCAAGTCCCCTTCGTATGCAATACCATTTAATGCTCACATCTACTTTCTGTAGAAGGAAGAGATGGGATTATGATTCCCTTCCTAGGGTACAAAATTTGAGGCCCAAGAATGTTGTGATTCCATAACATGGTTGGTATATAGGACAGCTGGAGCTGGAATTCTACTCCTCAGAACCTACGCATAGACTTATCTCCCATACATTGTGAGAAGAGAGGAGCCCTGGAAAAGACAAGCCTAAGAGTAAGCCTGGGCTTACCTTTCTCTGCACCATGCCATCTGTTTGCTCCCCGGTGCTCAGGCTGTTCCTCCTCTGCCACTGCATCTAGCCTGTCTTCCAGCATTAGGTCCCATCATTTCTCCTAATAAATGTTAGGTCCCAGCCAGACTGGACTATTTACTCCTTCTGAAATCCAACAACACTCCTCTGTCTTTCTTGTACTTTCTATTCCAGCTAAAGTGGCTTTCTCACCCTGAGACCCTGCAAGTCCAAATCCTGTCCCACCAGGGCTCAGTAAAAATGCCACTTATGCCGTGAGTATCTCCCATTTGTTCTTCTTTCTTTAGATTCTCAAAGCACCTTATCTATGTGTCTTTCCCTGGCATTCACTACTCTCTTTGTTACATAGTTACCCATACAGGTTTTTTTTTTCCTCCTACACTACAGGCTCTGAAGAGCAAGAGTTAGTGCCCCTCTGAAACGAACAATATGCTATATGTTAATTACATTTAGATAAAATAAAATTTAAAGAAAGTTAGTGCCTTATAAATCTGGGCACCCATCCCACATCCCTACCTACACTAATCCCAGGGCCTTGGGCACAATGGATGTTCAAAGAATATATGTTTAATAAGAGAAGTGTGGTGGTGGGGAGAGAGATTAATGAGCAATTATACTTAGTTGTAGGGAAGAATTCAGCCATAGAAAATGACACTTTACCCCTCTGGGCCTCAGATGTCTCTCTTCTAAAGTGACATGGTGGCACCTTGGTTATACTGTGTGTACGTGTGTGTGTGTGTGTGTGTGTGTGTGTGTGTACTTTTCTACATGCATCTATGTAATCAACAGGAAAATGTTCAAAAACAGATTGTAGAACAAAGCCGTTTCTACATTTCCCCCAACTATGACATATACATTTGTAAAGTCATAATTCTAGGGCACTTTTATGGAAGCAGAAGGGATATTAACGATGCCTTTGATAGCCAATGGCTCCCTGTAGGAATAGCAGAAAGGCATTTGGTTTTCGGTCGGTACCTCTCTTCTTCCCCACCTGACAAGAACTGAGGATGCCGCCATCGCTGCCCACAGGCTGCAGGACCCTGGTGGGAAATCCTCTCCTATCAGCACAGAAGGTCCACAGATGTCACACCTCACTTTAATTGGACAAGTCTCCAGACAGGCAGGGGAGAGTAGTGGCAGTGTTGCTTCTGCCCAGATGTGATGGCTTCTAAACCACTGGAACAGGCATTCAGGATCGTTTCATCTAGCTCTCTGCCTCTGGGCAGAACAGCAACAAAGCCCCACAGGCGAAAAGAAGTTCTCCTGGCTCACACATATTTCTTATGTATACTATTGCCAGGACTGGAAATACATCAGGCTATCAGCCTATAGGGAAGTAAAGCAAATATGGCCTCCCCTTTGCCTTATTGTTGTATGCTAATAGCAATGATAATCCTAGCCAGCACTTGTATTTCGCTTAATGCTCTTAAATATCTTTGGGCCTTCGTTTCCTCAACTGTAAACTGGAAATAATAACCGAATCCATATCATAGGTTATTTTAAGGATAAATAGTACATGTGAAGTGTATTCATTTTATTTGCTTTTCGGTGAGTGGTAAGCAAGATTTTTCAGATGTGGCAAATGAGGTTCAGAGAGGGTGGGTAGCTCTCTTGAAGTTACACAGCCAACCAAGCTAGAACCAGGACTGGAATCCAAGTCTCCTATTCTAAGCCCATACCCCTTTTTCTTTGCACCCACATATTAAGGCATAAAACATAGAGGGAATATTTTGGAGGAGTGTTGACCAGGAATGACCTTGTACTTGTGTGTGTGATTAAATGAAAGAAAGCATGCAAAGCTTCAGACTTAGAACAATGTCTGGCACAGAGTACATGTCCAGTAAAAATCAGCTTTATTACTGATTGGTTACTGCCATATTACGTAAAAGTACTTTCACAGATACACGATCTCATTTAGTCCTCACAAAATGCCCATGGAGTATTTTTATTAATCCCATTTTACAGGAGAGGGAAGAGGGGCACAAAGAAATAATGACTTGCAGGGTGCCTGGGTGGCTCGGCTGGTTGAGCATCTGACTCTTGACTTTGGTTCAGGTCGTGAGATCAAATCCCACATCGGGCTCTGTGCTGGGCATGGATCCTACTAATGATTCTCTTTCTCCTTCTAGCCCCCCCCTAAAAAAAATATAGTGACTTGCCCAGGGCTAATAAATACCAGAGCCAGAAATCCCACTGGCACGAGGCTGCTCGGGGGTTTTCAGCCAGAGCTTCCCTGAAATGCAACCTGGGAGGTGACTCTTTTTTTTTTTTTTTAAAGATTTATTTATTTATTTGTCAGAGAGAAAGAGCACAGCAGGGGGAGCAGCAGGCAGAGATAGAAGCAGGCTTCCTGCCTAACAAGGAGCTGGATATAGGACTTGATCCCAGGACCCTGAAATCATGACCTGAGCCAAAGACAGACACTTAACCGAATGAGCCACCCAGGAGCCCAGAGATGACTTTGTCCACATCTCACATAGCAAGGGTCAGTTGAGGGGATACAGTTCACACTATGGGCCTCAGAAGGAGTCCCTGAGGCCTTCTTGCAGTTGGCCTTTGGGCTAGGGAAGCCCTATCCATCCCTACTGCCCACCTGATGGTTTATGACAGTCCTGCCAAGTCTGAGACATTCTGAAAGCATCTCAAGCCTTCTGGCTTGAACAGACCCCCTCAAACCCCCTCTCCCAAGATACAATTTTCTTGGGGCTTCTCTAGATTTAGGAATGGAAGAGTCATGGAAAAGAACATGAGTTCTAGAAAAGGCAGATGTGGGTTTGAACTGTCATTCTTCCCCTTCCCGCCTATGTGAACTTGGGGAAGTTATCTAATGGGTCGGAATCTCTAGGACATGGGTATTGTGGGGTTGTTGTAGAAGCACAATACCTACCGTAGAGTAAATGTGCAATAGTTTTTAACATTTAGGAGGAGTGGTAAAGATTTTCCTGGAGTTGGAAGTCTGAGTTTTTACCCTTCTGTCATGGTACATGGGTGAGTCACTTACTCTCTCTGAGCTTCCCATACTCATCTGTCAAATGGGTCCATGTTGGTATCCCCTGAGCTCACATCCATGAATGTTCTATATGAGCTGGAAAGCAGTAAGCAAATTTTTGGGGCAGTAAACCCAGACCCAAACAGAACCCATGGGCCGGGCTGAAGGTAGAGCAACCCTCTCTCACTGTTCCTCATCACTAGCCCCAGAAAATGGCCTGTCTTGAATTTGGAGAAGGTCATAGCCTCCACAAAAAGCACACTGAGACAATCCAGAAAGACCTGTAGTGAGAAGAGCATAGGAAGAATTTTCATCCTTCTTTGACACTCTGTGGGGGGTCATTGACAATACCTGAGAAAGCTTCAAGCTTTCTTGAAGCCGCATGTCTAGAACCCTGGCTACTGGTTCTCATTTGTTCTCTCTCCTCCTGAGAAGCTACCAAGCTAGGGCCAGCATCTCTCCTTCTCTGGACCTCAGGAGTCTGACATTCTGGAGGTAGAATCACTGGATCTAGGAGAAGGGACCCCAGAGCTCACCTACCCTAGGACACCCTAACACCCAAATGCAGGCATTCCCCCCCACCCACATCATTCTTGGTCACCAGGCTCTGCCCAAATTTTCCCACAACAAACAAGTCCCTAACCATCACAAGATGGTTCTCTAATTTTAGGATGACCAAAAAGCTAGGAAGGTGTTTCTGATATTGAGCTGTGATCTGCCTTCTTTCCCTTTTCTCCCCTTGGTCGGAGTTCAGCCTTCTGAAGTCTCATTATCCAAGTCAATCCCTAAACCTCCTCCAGCTTTGTTTTCCTTGGAGGAGAGCAAGAGATGAGAGAGAGGGAAGGAGGGGGAAGACCAGATCCAAACTGCCTGAGCTTTCCTACATAGCGTCTGTCTACATACAAGCTGTGGGTGTCACATTTGACAGATTGTTTTAAAATATTCTGTTTCTGATTGCTGCCAACTCTTCATCGCCCCCAACCCACAGAAACTGCTCTAAGAATGACCCAGGAAGTAGGAAGCAGTCACAGCACCCCACCCCCTGGGTTTTCTCCAGTTTGAATGATGCTATTTGGTAGTTTTAAAATTTTTATTATCTTTTTTATAATTTTTTCAGCAGAATCCTTTTTATCATATGAACTCTTACACAGAACTCAGATCGTGGGATAGATGGATGGTTGGATGGATGGATTGGCGGATGGTTAGATAAAACGGGAAGAGTGTGTTTAAGTAGGTGCATTCTAGAGCCAGGGTTCAAATCCCTGCTCCATCATTTATTAGCTGTGTGGCCCTGAGAAAGTCATTTAATTTAGCTCCTTGTTTCCCTATCTGAAAATGGGTAAAATCCATTTTATAGGAATATTGTGATGACTAAATGAATTAATGCACACAAAGCACCTAACACTTGGGGCAGTGAATCCTCTCTAAGTGTCTGCCATTATTATTTTTACTGTTGTCATTCTTTTTTTTATTTTTTATTTATTTCTTATTTTTTATAAACATATAATGTATTTTTATCCCCAGGGGTACAGGTCTGTGAATCACCAGGTTTACACACTTCACAGCACTCTCCATAGCACATACCCTCCCCAATGTCCATAACCCCCCTCCCCCTCTCCCAACCCCACCTCCCCCCAGCAACCCTCAGTTTGTTTTGTGAGATTAAGAGTCACTTATTGTTTGTCTCCCTCCCAATCCCATCTTGTTTCATTTATTCTTCTCCTATCCTCCTAACCCCCCATGTTGCATCTCCATATCTTCATATCAGGGAGATCATATGATAGTTGTCTTTCTCCGATTGACTTATTTCACTAAGCATGATACCCTCTAGTTCCATCCACGTCATCGCAAATGGCAAGATTTCATTTCTTTTGATGGCTGCATAGTATTCCATTGTGTGTATATACCACATCTTCTTTATCCATTCATCTGTTGATGGACATCTAGGTTCTTTCCATAGTTTGGCTATTGTAGACATTGCTGCTATAAACATTCGGGAGCACGTGCCCCTTCGGATCACTACGTTTGTATCTTTAGGGTAAATACCCAATAGCGCAATTCCTGGGCCATAGGGTAGTTCTATTTTCAACATTTTGAGGAACCTCCATGCTGTTTTCCAGAGTGGTTGCACCAGCTTGCATTCCCACCAACAGTGTAAGAGGGTTCCCCTTTCTCCGCATCCTCGCCAGCATCTGTCATTTCCTGACTTGTTCATTTTAGCCATTCTGACTGATGTGAGGTGGTATCTCATTGTGGTTTTGATTTGTATTTCCTGATGCCGAGTGATGTGGAGCACTTTTTCATGTGTCTGTTGGCCATCTGGATGTCTTTACTGTTGTCATTCTTATCATTATTATTATTCCCACTGACTGAAGTTGGGGAGACTCTCTCTTCCTCTAGCCAGTGAAATGTTTGAGACATTGAAAGTTCTGGGAACACTGCTTATAGGCCACTTATCTAGTTCATTTTTTCACTCAACAGAGGAGAAAATCCAGCCCCGGAAGGAAACCTCACTTGCCTAAGGCCACACAATGGAGTGCGTAGAGCAAAGCCACATCTTGAGCTGAGCTCTCCTAACTCTTGGCCTTTGCAGTCTTCAGAGATCTTTCTGCACATGCCAAACTGTGGAGTGGAGGCCAAGGCCAGAGGCAAGGAATTGTAGCATCCCCCCAGCAGCCTGTGGGTCTGACCTTGGCTGAACTGCTCTGCTCCCCATCCCCAGCAGGATGGGTCCCAGAGGCCCTCTGCTAATGAAGTAGCACCTTCAGCTCTCTCTTGCAGCCAAGGGAGGAAGCTGAAAGGCGGGGAGGAGGTGGATGAAGGCAGTGAGATGTGAAGCTTAATTCACACTTAGGCTGTGTCTTAAGAGCGCAGGCTACAATATGGTACACGCTGTCGGTGCAAAGTGCAGTGATTAATTGATAGGTGAGTCTTGTCAGGCTTCCTCTGCCCCCTCACTCTCTTCTCTCTTACTCCACTTGAAATATTAGAGGAAGTGTCTCTCCCCAGGACAGGGAATTCTAGGCAGTAGTGTCCCCCCGAGTCTTCAAGGTGTTAGAAGAGGGAGGGTTTTATTTTTTTTTTGAAGATTTTTATTCATTTATTTGCCAGAGAGAGAGAGAGAAAACACAAGCAGGAGGAGCAACAGGCAGAGGGAGAAGCAGACTCCCCCTTGAGCAGGGATCCCCATGCAGGACTCGATCCTAGGACCCTGGGATCATGACCTGAGCTGAAGGCAGATGCTTAACCGACTGAGCCACCCAGATGTCCCAAAGAGGGAGGCTTTCAGTGTTCATCAAAACCAAGTGAACTGTCTCTTGTATCAAGTGACAACCCTTCAATCCTGTCATATGTATTTACCGAATGCTATGAGTGTTCGCCAGGGCCATCTTCATGAGTGCGGGACCTGGGCAGCCCCACAGGCTCCGGCGCTTGTGAGAGCCTTGCACTTGATTTAATGCTCTGCTGTCACCGTCTTGAAATCATTAATAGTTTTCACTGGAAATGTGTGTTTTCTAACTGAAGTTCTGTGAGACGAGGGAGCACGCGCACAGAGGAGATCTGTGTCATATGAGTATCTGCCATTCCTAGACACCCACAACCATGCAGCCTTTTCAATGACCTGGGAGCACAGGATTGTGGTGGACTCATCTATGGAGGGAGCACAAGGAGGGTATTTGGTCTATGACTGATGACAGGGACATCCAAAGATCTGAGAGGCCGCACTATCCATCTAAACCAGAACTTACACTGTACACAGAAAGAAGGCAGTGACATCAGAGGACACACAAATGACCACGGGAGCCTATCATATCCTTTCCAACTGTTGTGACATCTTTCTGTTAACCTATGCTTGGGCTGAAAATGATGACGCAGAATGATGGGGAGAGAGAGAGTGACCTACAGCTCTTTTTCTTTTCAATCCTGTCTGACTCATCAGTAACCCGAAGGCACAGCATGTGGGTAGAATGTGTGTGTGTCAAGTAGTGAAATAAAATCATTTGAGTTTTGTGCCCCATTTCCATTGAACTGTAAATACAAAATCCATACACGTGTACAAGCTATGAAATGTGAGTTGTGTGATTTTAATGATTTCACATATGACTTAAATGCTCACATTTCCACTTAAAATTTACATCATATACTATAAATATAAATGGTGGGTGTCTGGGCGGCTCAGTCAGGTAAGCGTCTGCTTTCAGCTCAGGTCATGATCCCCGGGCCCTCGAATGGAGCCTTGTGTGAGGCTCCCTGCTCAGTGGGCAGTCTGCTTCTCCCTCTTCCTCTGCCCCTCCCCCATGCTTGGGCTCTCTCACTCTCTTTCTCTCCCTCTCTATCTCAAGTAAATAAATAAAATCTTGGGGTGCCTGGATGGCTCAGTGGGTTAAAGGCTCTGCCTTCGGCTCAGGCCATGATCCCAGGGTTCAGGGTTCGAGCCCCGCATCGGGGGCTCTGCTTAGTGAGGAGCCTGCTTCCTTCTCTCTCTCTCTCTGCCTGCCTCTCTGACTTTTGTGATCTCTCTCTCTGCCAAATAAATAAAATCTTAACATAGTTTTTTAAATAAATAAATAAAATCTTAAAATAACATTTGCAGGGATGCCTGAGTAGCCCCATCAGTTAAGCATCTGCCTTCGGCTCAGGTCATGATCCCAGGGTCATGGACTCGAGTCCCACATTGAGGCTCCACAGGGAGCCTGCTTCTCCCTCTCCCTCTACCTGCCTTTCCTCCTGCTTGTACTCTCTCTCTGTCAAATAAATAAACAAAATATTTAAAAAAGAAAAAGAATAAAATTTGCAGCCATGCAAAAGGCTAGAATAGGCACTTAACCAAACAGATTGTCCAGACAGCCAATAAGTACACAAAACATGCTCAATCATCAGTCATTAAAGAAATCCAAAATGAAGGGGTGCCTAGGTGGCTCAGTGGGTTAAGCCTCTGCCTTAAGCTCAGGTCATGATCTCAGGGTTGGGATCGAGCTCCACATCACGCTGTCTGCTCAGCGGGGAGCCTCCTTCCCCCTCTCTCTTTGCCTGCCTCTCTGCCTACTTGTGATCTCTCCCTCTCTCTGTCAAATAAATAAAATCTTTAAAAAAAAAAAAGAAATCCAAAACAAAGACAGCAATGAGATACCATTTCACTAGAATGGCTAAAATTTTAAGAGCCCAGCAGAACAAAATGTTGGGCAGGATGTAGAATGACCAGAACTCTGGTATAGTATTGGCAGACATGTAGTACTGGACAACCAGTTTCGAAAACAGCAAGGCCATTTCTTCCAAAGTTAAATGTATACCTACCATACAACCCAGCAATTGGACTCCTCCCTGTTTACCCAAGAGAACATTTGTCCTCACGAAGACTTGAAAAATAACATTCACGACAGTTTCATTCACAACAACCCAAAATGGAACCAACTCCAATGCGTATCAGTTGTTGAAGGGATGACAAGTGGCACCGTACGCATCCAATGGAATCCTGCTTTTTAACAAAGAGACACAAACTACAGGTGCACGTAACAATGTACATGAACTTCAGAAATATTAAGCTTAGTGAAGGAAGTTAGATGTAACCGGGTGCATAGATACATTTCAACCTCGGTGACGTTCTAGAACAGGCAAAACTAATCTTCAATGATGGACATCAGATGAGCAGTACGGAGAGTGGAGGGGGGTGGACTGACTTCGAAGGGGTGGAGGGCACGGATTTGGGGGTACATGAAAGTGTTCTCTGTCTCGATTGTGGTGATGAGTACTTGACCACACCCATGTGTCAAAACTCCAAACTATACACTAAAAAATGGGAGAGTTATACTTATGTAAATTATACTTCAGTAAAAATGTTTTTAAATTGAAGCCATGAGTATCGATAAGGTTCACAAAGTGAAGAGAATAGAGAGAAGCGAAGAGAACCAGGGCCCACTGATCTCACCAATGGCTAAGAGGTGTGGTTATCCCCAACTTACACGTGAGGAGAACGGGGCTCGGAGAAGTGAAATGACTTTCCCAAGATCACATAGCTACTAAGTAGCAAAAACTGAGGCTGGAAGCTAGAACTATGTGGTATTAAGGTACATGTTCTTTCTGGTCTGTCCCATCCAGGGGCCTGGCCCCGGGGCTGGGCATAATGACGAGGCAGAGAGTAGGACCCCAACTTCTGTTCTTTGAGGAAGACAGGCAGCAGCCTGAGGTTAGGGCCTGGATTTGAAAACCATGTGCTTTTCTTTGTGGTGAAGAACAGAGAAGAGTGTGCGCTTAGAATGGAGGGGATGGGGATCCCCCTTAGAATGGCCTCCTGCCATATTTTCTCCACCAGTCTTCACTGTACCAAATGGAAGCCCTCACAAGATGACAGGCCTGGGTTGGGGGTTCTGCCTGGGCCCACCGGACACCCAGGGAGCCACCGTGAGGTCTGTTTCAGGGGAGAAATCGTCCCCTGTCCTGATTTTCCAGGGAGCTCAATCATCACCGCAGACAGCACTTTCCACTTCCCACCTCCAGCAGCATTTGCTGAGGACAACTACATTCAGAGCTCTTCCTGGGGCTCATTGATCAGTCCCAGTCCTGGCGATGGATGAGCTCTCTCTGGACTGTGACCGCAGCTGTGGGATGGCTCACTCTGCCTCTCATCCCACCCCTTCTCCCCACTCCTCTCCCCACCGCAAGAGGGGCTTCTCGGACCAAGGACACTGTGCCACTACCTTCAGAAGATCTTCAGCCGTTTCCCATTGCCTAGACAGTGCTTTGCAAACCACAGGCAGTAGTAGATCATGAGATCAGTGTAACAGGTTATTTAAAAATATGAAATCAAATAGAAACGAAAGGAGAGTGTATCACATGTGCGAAGGTTAAATATTATCTCTTCAAGTGTCTGATTCAGTTAAGTCTGTCCACACATAGGTGTGTAGATGGATGTACTGACCAGAGATGGGACATGGATTTCTTGCTGTGGATCACTGTCAGAAAGGTTTAAAGGACTAAAAAATCCTGCCATGATGGGACAGCAATTATTTTTCTTGCCTCTCGCTGCATGTCCCCACATCCTACATCCCCACCAAAGCGGGACATTCCTCCAAACACCATCCCTCTTCACACTTACAAAGCTTGACTCCAATCCCTTCCTCTACCTTTGTCTTTCCCTCACCCCTTTGCCTGTTGCGATTCTGTCTGACAGCACACCTCTGAAAAATCTCAACTTTCTTCTCCATCAGAGCTCATCACATATTCCTTTTTGGTCCCATAGCACGTTTTCCTACACCTCTCATTAGCAATTTTCATTCTGCTTGAATAAAGATTAAGACAAATGTCAGTTTCTCCCAGCTGCCCTGAGTTTTGAGCACATATATAATCCATCTTTGTTTTCCTCTGCAACTAACTCCGTGCCTGGCACACTGGAATCGCCAGGGAAATGTTTATTGGATTGAACTGAATCCTCAAAAAAAACCAACGAGGTAGGTATTATTATTTCCATTTTACACATAAGGAAGGTGGAGCTCAGAGAAGTTAGGTAACTCACCCAAAGCACACAGCTAGATTAGGACCGGTTTTCTCACACTGCACTCCCGACCTCTGGCTCTAGCTGGTCTCTGAAGTGTGGATCCCAGGGCAGACGTCTCAGTCACTGACCTGGCCAGAGAGAAATCTGAGCAAAGCACTCCCCACGCACAGGAATTACTTCAGTCTGTGCATGCAATCTCCACAGAGTTGGTAGAAACTTTCCGTAGACCACACCCAGCTCTGAGGTGTGGGGAGGGGAGTGCTGGCCCCCAAAGGCTGGGCTGGAGGAGGCTGAGAAAGTCAGAAGAGGGGTTCTGGAAGGAGCAGGACGGAGGAAGAGGCACTGAGAAACCAGACAGGTGAAGATAAAGAAAAGAAACCAGAGAGAAGGAAGGGCGGAGCAGAGGAGGAAGTCGGGCAGAAGGAGGAAGGAAGAGGAGAGAAGGAAGTGCACAGGAAGACCGACAGAGAAAGGCCTGTGGTTTCCCCAGTTTCCTGTGTCTGGCCAGCTCCTCTGTGGGTCAGGGCTTCTTGCCTTTCCGTGTGTCCACCAGGAGCCTCCAGCACCCGGCAAATGGCAGCTCCCTCATCTTCTCTGTCTGGTGGGAAAGTGACCTGCCTTCAGCTCAGTGAGTAACATCAGCTTCTCCTCCAGGTGGACAAAGCTTGCCCAGGATATGTGGTACTTCGGTGGCCGAGCTGGATTTGAACCCCTAGCTGCTGCCTCCCACTCCAGTGGGTGACTCCTCCTAGAAAAGCTTTCGTGGTAAGCCCCTTCTCCAGGTGTGGACCATGAGTTAGGAGACCTCCTTTCCGGATCTAGGAACCGGAATGAAATGAATGAGTGATCTTGGTCAACTTGACTGACTTCTCTGGACCCGGATGTCCTTGTGTGTCTAATGGACCAGAGGAGAAGCGGATCCATCACCGCTGACCACTTCCTAGGAGTTACTCCCTTTACATGCCTCAAGTAATTCGATGTATATAGTCGTTGCGATTTTGTAGAACATAGGGGGAGACCCACAGCTGACTCTGACATGCAGGATCGGATTTTCTACAATAAGGAGTGTGTCTGGGAAAAGTATCTTAGAAGTTAGACTCCACAGAAATCTACCAGCCAGAAAATGTCCCCCAGCTTTACAGGCTCTTTCTCTTCATTATCCTAGCCATCCCCAACGTCTCCGAATCCCCACGGTTCATTTATTTTCTCTGCTGGTATTTAATGAGCACATCCCATGAGCTGGGAAGGCAATGGTAAAAACTAAAACAAGCAAGAATGATGATAAACACATCGGAGAAAAATAAAGAAGAAAGGGAGGTAGGGAGCATCGGGGACAGGTGGAGGTGTGTGCAATTTTTAAAAGGGTGACAAAGAAGACCTCACGGCAATGGCAAAATTTAGGCAATAATCCAAAGGAGGCAAGGGAGTGAGTCTTGTGTTTATGTGCAGGGAGAGGATCCTAGGAAGAGGGAACAGCAGGTGCCGACACCAGGACACAGGTGCTTCCTTGGTGGTTTCTAAGACCAGCAAGGGGCCAGGTGGCTCCAGAGAACCAGGGCAGAGTGGTGGTGGACGAGCAGGTGAGGAGGCTCAGACTGAGGAAGGCTTGGGGGCTGTATCTGCGCTCCATCGCTGGGTCCTGAATTACCGCAGACTTAGCCGCTTCAGATGACACACACTGTCTCACAATTTGTGCAGGCTGGAAGTCTGGGCACGGCTTAACTGGATTCCCTGTAAGGTTGCGGTCAAAGTCGAGCCAAAGCTGGCTTCCTGTCTAGGGTTCAGCCAGGGGAGGATCTGCTTCCAAGTTCATGGGGCAGCATTCAGTTGTTTGCAGGCCACTGGATGGAAGGCCTCATGCTGCTGAATGTCAAGGGGAAGCATCTCTTAGCTGCTTACCACAAGGTCCTCTTCATAACGGCGGCTCGCAACATGGCACCCGGCTTCTTGAAGCCAGCAAGCGAGACAGTGACCTGGCAAGACGGGTGTGACAATCTTTTGTAACCCAATCATGCATGCGTAATCCCAGATAAACGGTCTCCTTTGCTGAACTTTGTGGATTCCAAGCAAGGCACTGACCACCCACACCCCAGGGAAGGGGATTATGCAATGGCGATTTGCAATGCGAGTACAAAGAAGTGGGAAGTCATGGGGGTCACCTCAGAGTCTGTCCACTCTGCCCTCCATCCCCCCCCCACCCCGTGACTCATGTCCATTGTACTTGAGAAATAAATTCACCATCAGCCCCCCAAGGTCAAAGTCCAGAAAGTTGCCTGAATCAGATTTAGGTATTGATGAGCTTTCATTAGGTGTTCCTCTTACTTGATTTGTAAAAACTAAAGATACGAGTTATCTGCCTCTGTAAACAGACAACACTGGGATAACAGCTACTGATATTCCTGTTCAAAAGGCAACATGAGGGCAGCTGGGTGGCTCGGTTGGTTGAGCGTTTGCCTTCAGCTCAAGTTGTGATCCTGGGGTCCTGAGTTCGAGTCCCACATCGGGCTCCTTGCTCAGTGCAGAGCCTGCTTCTCACTCTGCCTACTGCTCCTCCTGCTTGTGCTCTGTGTGTGTGTCTCTCTCTGACAAATAAATAAAATCTTTTTTTAAAAGGGTAACATGGAAGGTACAGAGGAATCACTCACCCACAGCCAATTCTGAAATCCAGCCCGGCTAATGTTGGGTGTTCCCTGATTAGGTTTTAAGACCTGAGAATACTTCCACGTCTCTTGGCTCTGCTTTCTGGCCTTCTGCCCGCTGGGTCATCCTTCCTTTTCCATGAAAGATAGCATGTGTTTGCATCTGAGTAGTTTAATCAGCGTTTGTCTTGCCAGCAGAATTTGGAGGACCCTACAACCCTCTCTCATTTTGCACGCTGTCCCTCGCAATTCAAGCTGGCAGTGCACTTGCTGAAATAGCTTTCTCAAAAACTTTGTATGTCGCCTGTGGATTTCAGTGGGGTTTAGTCCATTAGGCAGCAGCTACACCCCAGATCCTTGTGAGATAAGCCCTTCTCTGCCCAGCTCCTGCTGAGATGACCAGGGGATAACTCACACTTCCTCTGAGGCCCCATGATCAGATTTAGAGGTCCTGGGAGGCACATCCCTAATCTCTTGAAACAGTCCTTTGTATGACGCAATACTTACCCTGATCCTTTGATATTCACAATGTTTTAACAAAAGATTATATCATCACACTCTAGGCTTTTTTTCCCTCCTAAATCAGGATTTATCTCTAGTTCAGTGTGTGGAGCCCATTTCTTAATTTTAGCCTCTTTTGCTAGGTACGGAGGCTGAGAATTTTCAAAATCGTCAAGTCCTGGGGCACATGGGTGGCTCAGTCTTTGAGCGTCTGCCTTCGGCTCAGGTCGTGATCACAAGGTCCTGGGATTGAGTCCTGCATCCGGCCCCCTGCTCAGTGGGGAGTCTGCTTCTCCCTCTCCCTGTGCTCCCCCTTCATGCTCTCTCTCTTTTAAATAACTACATAAAATCTTTAAAAAGATCGTCAAGTCCTCATGCCTATTTAAGAGTTTTTAAACCATTTCCCCCTCAACTTATCTCTCACCTCTGACATTTAATTAGAACCAGCAAGAAGCAACTTGGAGGCATCTCTGTGCTTTGCTTCTTCATCTCAACTATAGGAGCCAAGTTATCACTTGCATGTTCTACTCTCCACGTAACCAACCGCAGGAGACAATGTTGCTAAACTTTCTGCCCCTAAGTAACAAGGACCCATTCCCCAGGTCGCTATCAGTGAAATCCTCACTTCCTTTCAGTCCTTGGTGGTAAATCCACATTGCAGCTAACAGTCCAATCCAAGCAATCCAGGCTTTCTCAACCACCTCCTCAGATTACCCCCGCCCCCAGCTCTGCCCACCACACCATTCCAGACCCATTCCTATATTCCTCGGTATTTGTTACAGGATCCCCCATTTCCAGCACCAAAATCTCTATTACCTATTTATTGCTGTGCAATAACTTTACCACACACTTAGAAGCTTAAAACACCACGCATTTATTATCTCACAGTTCCTGGAGGGCAGGAGTCTGGGCGTGAGGGAACCGGGTCCTCTGTAAGGCTGTGGTACAGATGTACCCAGAGACAGGAAGGAAATGAGTGCTCTCTGGTGGCTAGGGGGAGGGGAGAATGGGTAATGACCTCGAACGGGTGTGGAGTTTCTTTCTACTGTGATGGAAATATTTTGGGATTGGGTCATGGTGATGGTTGCCCAACTTCGTGAATATACTAAAAGCCAGTGAATTTTATACTCTGAGGGCAAATAATTTTTTCAAAGGGTCAATTTTATGGTATGTGAATTAAAGCATAATTAAAAACAAAAGCGTTGTCCAGGCCTGGGTTCGCATCTGGGGCCTAACAGGGGAAGGGTCTGCTTCCAGCCTCACAGGGCAGCATTTAATTCCTTGCTGAGCAGAAGGCCTCCATTCTTGTGGAGGCAGACGGGAGGCTTCTTAGCTCCTTGCTGCCTGGCCCTCTCCACAAGGTACCTTACAACACAGCGGCCTGCTCCTCCAGAGGCAGCAAGGGCTTGCCCCTGGCGACACGTTATTACGATTTTGCATCTTTTTTTTTTTAAGATTTTATTTATTGATTGACAGACAGATCACAAGTAGGCAGAGAGGCAGGCAGAGAGAGAGGAGGAAGCAGGCTCCCCGCTGAGCAGAGAGGCTCAGTCCCAGGACCCTGAGATCATGACCTGAGCCGAAGGCAGAGGCTTAACCCACTGAGCCACCCAGGCATCCCAAATCTCTTTTTTTAAGATGTTATTTATTTATTAGAGAGAGAGAGAGAAAGTGTGCATGAATGGTGGGGAGGGGCAGAGGGAGAGGGAGAAGCAGACTCCCTGCTGAGCAAGGAGCCAGACACTGGGCTTGATCCCAGGATCCCCAGATCATGACCTGAGCCAAAAGCAGATGCCTAACCGACTGAGCCACCCAGGCACCCCACAATTTTGCATTCTTAAATAATAAGCACATACATGTGGTCACACCTGTCCTGTCACGTTTGCTGTATTCTCTTGGTTAGAAGCAAGTCACCGGTTTGGTCCACACTCAAGGCACAGGAGTCACACACAGATATGAGTACAAAGCAGTGGGGATCCAGGGGGTCACCTTAGAGTCTGTTGCCACATAGGCAGTTTTTCTTTTTAAAGATTTTATTTATTTATTTGACAGATCACAAGTAGGCAGAGAGCTAGGCAGAGAGAGAGAGGGGAAGCAGGCTCCTTGCTGAAGAGAGAGCCCGATGTGGGACTCGATCCTAGGATCCCAAGATCATGACCTGAGCCGAAGGCAGAGGCTTAACCCACTGAGCCACCCAGGTGCCCCCACATAGGCAATTTTAAGGGACTAGGGCTTTACTCTGAGAGAAAGGTTTTGGGGTGAGTCATCACCTGACCTGACATGTCTTTAAAAGGACACCTCTGGCTGCCATGTTGAGAATAGATTGAGGTGTCTACAGTGGAAGCAGGAGACCAGGTAGGAAGCTACTGGGGAAAAAAAATCCAAATGGAAGATGGGCTGGGGAGCCATTATGGGATTGACACAAACACCGTCCCCTTCTACTTCCTAGGGGTCCCCAGAACTTCCCCAGGGGATGAGGTCAGTCTCCTCCAAGCAGCCTCTAGCCCCTCCCCATCCCCTTCTCTCAGGGCCTGTCCTCTTTCCTTAAGATGTCTTCACCCCAGCACACACTTGTTAGCCTGCTGAAGCGAACAGCAATTGGACTGTCATTCCATCTGTCAGCAAAATACTTGCTAAGTGCCTTTTGCAACTCTGGCACGATGTTAATACTGTGAATACAAGGAGGAGGAAGTCATTCCCCTCTGCCTGCACATGAGTAAAGATGGCAGCGCAGGGGTGGGGTAGGGGGAGGCAGCAGGGGACACTGAAGAGTGCAGGTCCAGGAGTACCTAAGAGACACCTAAGCCTCAGGATATAAACTAACAGACATGGCCTGCCCCCCGAAACACATTTTTAACACTGCCAGGTCAAGTTGTCTCTATCCTCTCGTCTCCCCCAACCCCTGCTTCCACAAACAGGCTAGCTTTGTCTCTGTCCTAGAGAACCTTCTGCCTTGCCTTGCAAATCTCTCTCTTCCACCCCAAGCCAGAGTCAGGTCCCTCTTAGCAGCCTTTATTTACACCTGGAGAGGAGCTGTCCAATAGAAATATAAGGTGAGCAACATAGTGATTTCTAAGTGTCTAGTAGCCACATTTTAAGAAGTTTTTTTTAAAGATTTTATTTATTTATTTGACAGAGAGAGAGAGAAAGAGAGAGAGATCACAAGTAGACAGAGAGACAGGCAGAGAGAGAGAGGAAGCAGGCTCCCCGCTGAGCAGAGAGCCCGATGCGGGACTCAATCCCAGAATCCTGAGATCATGACCAGAGCCGAAGGCAGAGACTTAACCCACTGAACCACCCAGGCGTCCCAAGAAGTTTTTTTTTTTTTTTTTTAATTTATTTGACAGAGAGAGATCACAAGTAGGCAGAGAGGCAGGCAGAGAGAGAGAGAGAGGGAAGCAGGCTCCCTGCTGAGCAGAGAGCCCGATGCGGGACTCAATCCCAGGACCCTGAGATCATGACCTGAGCCAAAGGCAGCAGCTTAACCCTCTGAGCCACCCAGGTGTCCCCCAAGAAGTTTTTTTTTAAATGAAATTAATTTTGGCATGCCTGACCAGCTCAGTCAATGCAACATGTGATTTGATCTTGGGGTTGTGAGTTCAAATCCCACATTGGGCATAGAGATTACTTAAAAAACAAACAAACATCCTAGCCTCAGCAATCAGACAACAAAAGGAAATTAAAGGCATCCAAATCGGCAAAGAAGAAGTCAAACTATCACTCTTCACAGATGATATGATACTATATGTGGAAAACCCAAAAGACTCCACTCCAAAACTGCTAGAACTTGTACAGGAATTCAGCAAAGTGTCAGGATATAAAATCAATGCACAGAAATCAGTTGCATTTCTGTACACCAACAACAAGACAGAAGAAAGAGAAATTAAGGAGTCAGTCCCATTTACAATTGCACCCAAAACTATAAGATACCTAGGAATAAACCTAACCAAAGAGACTAAGAATCTATACACAGAAAATTATAAAGTACTCATGAAAGAAATTGAGGAAGACACAAAGAAATGGAAAAATGTTCCATGCTCCTGGATTGGAAGAATAAATATTGTGAAAAGTCCATGCTACCTAAAGCAATCTACACATTTAATGCAATCCCTATCAAAATACCATCCATTTTTTTTCAAAGAAATGGAACAAATAATCCTAAAATTTATATGGAACCAGAAAAGACCTCAAATAGCCAAAGGAATATTGAAAAAGAAAGCCAAAGTTGGTGGCATCACAATTCCGGACTTCAAGCTCTATTACAAAGCTGTCATCATCAAGACAGCATGGTACTGGCACAAAAACAGACACATAGATCAATGGAACAGAATAGAGAGTCCAGAAATAGACCCTCAACTCTTTGGTCAACTAATCTTCGACAAAGCAGGAAAGAATGTCCAATGGAAAAAAGACAGCCTCTTCAATAAATGGTGCTGGGAAAATTGGACAGCCACATGCAGAAAAATGAAATTGGACCACTTCCTTACACCACACACGAAAACAGACTCAAAATGGATGAAGGACCTCAATGTGAGAAAGGAATCCATCAAAATCCTTGAGGAGAACGCAGGCAGCAACCTCTTCGACCTCAGCCCCAGCAACATATTCCTAGGAACATTGGCAAAGGCAAGGGAAGCAAGGGCAAAAATGAACTATTGGGATTTCATCAAGATCAAAAGCTTTTGCACAGCAAAGGAAACAGTTCACAAAACCAAAAGACAACTGACAGAATGGGAGAAGATATTTGCAAATGACATATCAGATAAAGGGCTAGTATCCAAAATCTATAAGGAACTTAGCAAACTCAACACCCAAAGAACAAACAATCCAATCAAGAAATGGGCAGAGGATATGAACAGACATTTCTGCAACGAAGACATCCAGATGGGCAATAGACACATGAAAAAGTGCTCCACATCACTCGGCATCAGGGAAATACAAATCAAAACCACAATGAGATATCACCTCACATCAGTCAGAATGGCTAAAATGAACAAGTCAGGAAATGAGAGATGCTGGCGAGGATGCGGAGAAAGGGGAACCCTCTTACACTGTTGGTGGGAATGCAAGCTGGTGCAACCACTCTGGAAAACAGCATGGAAGTTCCTCAAAATGTTGAAAATAGAACTACCCTATGGCCCAGGAATTGCGCTATTGGGTATTTACCCTAAAGATACAAACGTAGTGATCTGAAGGGGCACGTGCTCCTGAATGTTTATAGCAGCAATGTCTACAATAGCCAAACTATGGAAAGAACCTAGATGTCCATCAACAGATGAGTGGATAAAGAAGATGTGGTATATATACACAATGGAATACTATGCAGCCATCAAAAGAAATGAAATCTTGCCATTTGCGATGACGTGGATGGAACTAGAGGGTATCATGCTTAGTGAAATAAGTCAATCGGAGAAAGACAACTATCATATGATCTCCCTGATATGAGGATGTGGAGATGCAACATGGGGGTTAGGAGGATAGGAGAAGAATAAATGAAACAAGATGGGATTGGGAGGGAGACAAACCATAAATGACTCTTAATCTCACAAAACAAACTGGGGGTTGCTGGGGGGAGGTGGGGTTGGGAGAGGGGGAGGGGGTTATGGACATTGGGGAGGGTATGTGCTATGGTGAGTGCTGTGAAGTGTGTAAACCTGGCGATTGACAGACCTGTACCCCTGGGGATAAAAATACATTATATGTTTATAAAAAATAAGAAATAAAAACAGATCTGAATAAAAAAACAAACAAACAACTGGGGAGAAAAAGAGAAATTAACTGAAACTGTATTTACTTAATCCATATGTCCAAAATGTTACCATTTCAGCATGGAATCACCTAAAAAATTATAAATGATACTTGAAAAAATTCCCTTTCCCTTCTAAGCCCCAGAAGTTTACTGTGTATTTTACCCTTCCACACATTTCAGTTTGGATGCTAAATTTTTATTGGAAATATGTGGTCTGTACTTAGATTTCGCAAAATTTATGTCAAAAAAGTAAATTCACAAGCCCAAGTTGTCTCACCCGTATTTGTTTTCCAATAACCGACTCAATTTTTAAATTTCTTTTTAAATGAGTTTATGTTAACAGTTCAGTTCCTCAGTGGCACACAGAAGTCTCATTTCAAGGGTTCAGTGCCTGCAAATGACTAGTGACTCGAGCCTAGGCCTCTCCAGTCTGGGTCCCAGTTCAACCACTCAGCTTCTGCTTTCTCCAATTGCCCAGATCCTACTGTCCCCGGCATGTCCACCCAGACCTTCAGACAACAGCCTCCCTTCCCCCCTGCACCCCCACCCCCAGTCTGAGCCACCCATGACTCATACCCAACTGAGGTTCCCTGGCCCACATTTCACCTGGTCCTTCTATCAGGATTCTCATGTCTATGCATACACATTAGCATACCAGAAAGCTAATTTGCATACTGCTTAAGCAGATTTACACACTTGTGGGATCAGGAGGTGTTCTCCCCTGACTGACTGCAGCTCCAGAAAAGTCAGGTCTTGCCTTCTTGTCACCCACTGGAAGAGACGGATTTCAGGATTGGCTTGGTTTACGAAAAAAGAAAGAAAACAGAGAAGCTACCTAACCATGGACAGTAGTGTGGTGCCTATAGTTGTGTGTGTGCAGGGGGAGAGGATGTTTCACATATGGTTCATTGGGTCAGAATGATTTGGTGATTAAATAAGCACTTTAAGAGATATATCACATTCCGTACTTTAAATTTTTTATAGTTGAAATTCTTTCCCCCAGGCTGGATTTTTTTCAAGCTTCAGATCTCTGTCCGGAATTGGCTTGATTTGCATAATCCCACATCTGAGATTTAGTCCCACCCCTCAGGACCCCCCTCCATGCCTCTGGCGGGGGGGGGGGGGGGGGGGGGGGCTTGGGACCTCTGCTGGATATTTACCTTCCCCAGTCTTCCCACTTTGGGCAGCCACCCTGCTCTGGCCTCCTCCTCCTTGGGAATGAGCCCGGCTGTGCTGCCACTGAGAGGCTGGGATAATCCTCCCTGAGCTATTTCAAGGATTAGTCCTCCTGCCCTGTGCCCAGCTCCCACACAAGTGGGATTTCAGAGCTATGAACACTGGGCCAGGAAGGGAGGGGGGAACGCAACTCCTGTGATGCAGATCCATGCAGGGCAGGGGCCCTGGGGGCCAGGTTCCAGGTTTCTTAGAGCCTGTCATATGTGGAGTTCAGTGAGATGGACAGTGGCAGGCTGCAGCTCTAAGTATGACCATAGTAAGTCCAAGAGCTGAAGACATGAGAGCCCAAAGTCCTGGGGCCTCAGTCTGTGGCTTGAAACACACACACACACACGCACACACACGTGCACGCGCACACTCACCCCTCCCCGTCTCCCCATCGCTTTCACGTACCAGCCTCCTTATTACTTTCATAGACTGAGCACTTCTGCCTTACTCCATAAAAAAATATTAAAAATTAGATTTTATGACTATGTTGGCATATAGATGAACATATTCATATGTATTAAAATACCTCCTGGATCTGCGGTTCATTTTTCTCTTCTGATTTTAATTAAAATATTTTTGCAGTCCCTTGAAAGTATCGTGTTACTGTGCCTAATGGGTAAGCGGGCCTTCCCTGTGGCCCCGCTTCCAGTCCCTCTCTTCTCTCTTCTCTGGTGAGGAAGGGCTCCATTTTCAGAAGGAGGGGACGGAGAGCTTCAGTCCCCCTCTCTGAGCCCAGAATGACCCACTTGAGGACATTACACCTCCCCTACCGCCCCCAGTTCTGGCCTCTACAGTCTTGGTTAGCAGGAGAGCTACCTCTTGGGCAGGAGAGCTATCACTGAGGCTCCCTGTCCCCTCCCTCTGAATAGGGAGCCCTCGCTCCCCTGGGAGATCCGGGTGCCGCCCTAAGAAGAACATATTCATGGTTTCATGAAAGGCTTCCTGCCCGGGCTGCCACCAATTCCAGGTAAGCCTGAACAAATCTGAGGGAATCCAGATTTGGCATTAGAAAGGGACGGCTTCTTCCAAACCTACTGGCTGTGATCTCAAGGTTTCAACACACGCTGGCTCAAGTCCAGACTCCTCACTAGGACGCACAAGACCCTCTTTGAAAGGTAATATGACATAGCGGATGGGAGTGCTCATTAAGAGGTGGACTTGCCTGACCTTGGACAAGTTCTTAAACCTCTCAACGCCTCATTTTTCTCCAACTCTACATGGGGATGATGGGAATATTTTCCTCACCAGATTCTTATAAGTATTCAGTATCAAACATGTACTTTTGCTTTGCATACACTAAAGATCTATACACTTGCTAGGAAGTAGGATTGTTATGCGAGGGGCGCCTGGGTGGCTCAGATGGTTGGGTATCTGCCTTCGGCTCAGGTCATGATCCCCGGGGTCCTGGGATTGAGCCCTGCATTGGGCTCCCTGCTCAGTAGGGAGAGTCTGCTTCTTCCTTTCCTTCTGCCCCTCTCCCTGCTTGATCTCTCTCTCTCTCAAATAAATGTTTTTTAAAAAAGAAGAAATAGGGGGCACCTGGGTGGCTCAGTGGGTTAAGCCTCTGCCTTCGGCTCAGGTCATGATCTCAGGGTCCTGGGATCGAGCCCCCCATCTGGCTCTCTGCTCGGCAGGGTGTTGGCTCCCCACCGCCCCCTCCTCGCTGCCTACCTCTCTGCCTACTTGTGATCTCTGTCTGTCAAATAAATAAATAAAATCTTTAAAAAAATAAAATAGAAGAAATAGGATTGTTATGTGAGACAAACATAGATGATCCCTCACCTCGTCTCCGCAACTCAGATACCCAACATAATGGAGATTATATAGGTAAAGTATCAAACGCATTGCCCAGCATAGAGTAGGAGCTCCAAAAATGGTACCTAGTATTATGATCTGATTCCCACCTACTTCTCAGTCTCATTGAGACCCCTCTCTCTCTCCCTTGAACTTCGGCAACATCGAACTGCTCACGGTCTTGTCTCCTATTCCCCATTCCACTCCTCAGTGTAGATTTCCTCACCTCCTGATCACTGTTGCACAAACCAGCTAGCTCTTGCTCCTGGAAGTATAGACAGACCGTATTTCCCAGCCTCCCCTGCAGTTAGATGTGGCCACTGGAACAAGCTCTAGCCAGTGGGACATGCCCAAGAGCCACGTACACCACTTCCGGGCACGTTCCTTCAAACTTCCCACATGGTCTTCATGCTCCTCCCCCTTCCAAGGAGAACAGCCAACTTGAAAGCCCCATGCTGAGGATGTCAGAGCCACAGGTGGAAAGCACCAATGTCTCTGAGTTAAAACGTGAAGGAGAACCATCCAGCTGATTTGGATGTCCCATTAGTGAGATGTAAACTTCCATCATGCTCAAGATAATTTTGGCTTGATGTGGCAGCTAGGGTACTCAATTAGTACCCCCTGCTGTCTCATGTTCCTGGAATGCCTGTAACTGCACCCTGCTTCACTGGGGTAACTCCTGCTTTGCCTTTAAACTTCACCCCTGGCACTACATCCTCCAGAAAGCCTTCCCTAAGCAACCCCCCAACTCCTAGACTCAGGCCAAGGTCGCTCTAGCAGACGCTGCACAGTTGACTGCCTTTTGTTCCTTCTCCCTTGTTTCCTAGTAGAATCTCAAGTTTTGTTCAGGACAGCAATATACCCAGTTAACAATACACATTTGTCAAGACTTCCCTGGAGCCAGCAGAGTCATGCCCTCCAGTCCTGGCCAATAAAATGTAACAGGAAGTTGCTGGATAGAGATTCTTAGGGAAGTTTTTTTTTTTTTTTTTTTTAAATGTAGGCTCCACGCCCAGCCTGGAGCCCAACGGGGGGGGCTTGACCTCACAACCCTGAGACTGAGATCTGAGCTGCATCAAGAGTCAGATGCTTAATTGACTGAGCCACCCAAGCACCCCTTTAGGGGAGCTTTTTAAAAAGAGAGTCGGGGCACCTGAGTGGCTCAGTCATTAAGCGTCTGCCTTCGGCTCAGGTCATGATCCCAGAGTTCTTGGATTGAGCTCCACGTTGGGCTCCCTGCTCAGTGGGGAGTCTGCTTCTCCCTCTCCCACTCCCCCTGCTTGTGATCTCTCTCTCTTGCTGCCTCTCTCTCTCTCTCTGTCAAATAAATAAAATCTTTTTAAAAAAGGAGTGAGAATCAATTGGGCTCATATCTGCCCTTTACCTTTTTCCTTTATGCTTCTTGCCTTCCCACCGAGAACTCAGACGCAATGCCCAGGAACAGAGCACACATTTTACAACCATAAAGATGACAGCCACGTGCTAAGGCAGCGATGAAAGATTCCAGCTTCCTCAAGGAAACATGAAGCCTCCGTCCCAGCCCTGTGCTGCCTCCATGGGGTTCTCCTATAACGTGGAAGTAGAAACTCCTAACGCTTAAACCCCGGAGTGGTTTCTATTGGGCACGACTGAAAGCCATCCCTATTGAATGCTCCGAGCTCCCGTGCCCTATGCTGCCCTCACCGCTTGTATGGAAACATGGCCACATTCTGGCAATCATCTGCTTCAGAGTCACTTTCCGGACTTGTTTGAAGGCCTGGGGCCAGCACTGCTCGCTGGGAGGATGGGGAAGGAGTCCGTTGTGTCTTCCTTAGCCTCCTCCTGACACACAGAAAAGGCCTGCAGCCTGTGGCATTGGCTCTATGACCTCTGAGGTGATTTCAAGCTCTTGAATTCTTGGATTCCATCCCATGTCCAGTACATGGTCCGAGGAGGCCACCAAAGCGTAGGTAAGACTCAGGCTGGGCCCTCTGTCCGGGAAGTCCAGGAATGCATTAGCGGAATAATCGGTGCTTACACAGCATTTCTTAGACCCCACATTGTTTCTTTTTAAGTAAGCCGAAAGTCATATAAAAGGGGCCATTTTAAAGTGAAAAATTCAGTGGACTTTAGTACCTTCACAAGGCTGTGCAATCACAGCTTCTGTGTAACTCCCAAACATTTCCATCACCCCAAAATAAAACTTGGTACCCATAGGCAGCCACTTCCCTTCCTCGCCTGCCCCCAGCTCCTGCCAGCCTTCCGTCCCCCTGCTGTCCCCGTGGTTTCCCTATCCTGGGCATCACGAATCAATGGAGTCCGCACCACAGGCCAGCAAGGGCAGGGTGGGCCTCAGCATTCCCACGGTAGGATGACATTTAGCTTTTCTTTGCTCTGAGGTTGAGGATTCCCACTGCAGCTTGAGTGACTGAAGTAAAAGGTCTTTGCTATCCAGCTCCTAGGAAATCTTTACAATTAGGTGTGGGATGAGCCTCTCGGTGGATTAGGTAAAGAACTATGAAGTGGAGGGTAAACTGAGGGTGCACTGGGTGGTCTGGGTCTGGGGGCGGCAGTCTAGCAGGAATGTGGCGGCAGTGTGCGTGTGCACGCATGCGCATGTGTGTGTGTGTATGTGTGTAAACAAACATCTTGGGGCACATACAAATTTCCTTTTGTGTACAAATCATCCACAAAGCACTTTGATAGCCTCTCTTTGCGGCTCTCAAAAGGAAGCAGGCCACAAGCACTCTCCAGCCCAATTTATAAATGGGGCAACCCCCATTAGATGACTGGCCCAAAGTTGCACAAAGAATGAGTGGCAGAGCCCCAAGCCTGCATGACCTCCTTTCTGAATGGCACACTTCCCCTTCTTTGATGTATTTTGAAAACCTTAAAATACCTTTAAGAACCTGCTCAGTCATCGCTCAGGTGGAGTGAGGAGAAAAGGTATTTGCAGGTTGTATTCGTCAAAAACAAAATACCGGGGCGCCTGGGTGGCTCAGTCGTTAAGTGTCTGCCTTGGGCTCAGGTCATGATCCCGGAGTCCTGGGATTGAGCCCCGCATCAAGCTCCCCACTCAGCGGAAAGCCTGCTTCTCCCTCTCCCTCTGCTGCTCCCCCTGCCTGTGCTCCCTCTCTCGCTGTGTCTCGCTGTCAGATAAATAAATAAAATCCTTTAAAAAAAAATACCGTAGGCTGAGTGACTTAAACAGCATACATTCATTTCTCACTGTTCTGGAGGCAGGGTGCCCGCAGGTTTGCTTCCTGGTGAGAACTCTCTCCCTGGCTTGCAATGGCCATCTTCCTGCCGTGTCCTTGCATGGTGGAGAGAGCTAGAAAGAGCCAGCTCTCTGGTCTCTCTCTCTCTCTCTTTTTTTTATTTTTAAAGATTTTAGTTATTCATTTGACAGAGATCACAAGTAGACAGAGAGGCAGGCAGAGAGAGAGAGGGGGAAGCAGGCTCCCTGCTGAGCAGAGAGCCCATGTGATGCATGCGATGCATGCAATGCAGGGCTCAATCCCAGGATCCTGAGATCATGACCTGAGCGGAAGGCAGAGGCTTTTAACCCACTGAGCCACCCAGGTACCCCTCTGGTGTCTCTTCCTGTAAGGGCCCTAATCTCATCATGAGGACCCCACCTTCCCAGCCTCTCTGAACCTTAATTACCTCCCAGAGACCTCTCTCCAAATACCATCAAACTGGGGGTGAGTGCTTCCACATATTAATTGGAGGGGGCGGGGCACATTCAGTTTACAATACAGGTGGAAACCCATCTCTTCCTCATCATCGGTAGAGACCACATGCTGCAGCCAGCAAGACACTGTAATGTGCTTACCAAAAAAAGACAATTTAACCTAACTTTAGGATGGGGGTGGGCCGCTGGGAAAGAGGACAAAATTCAGAGAGTTTTAAGAAGAGTAAGTTTGCAAGATTTAGCAAACAAAATATCAAACATCTACCTTAATTTTGAATGTCAAATAAATGATAAGTTTTAAGTGTAAATATGTCTCGTGCTTAGTTTGGGGTATCTGTGTCTATATATTCATTTTTTAATCTGAAATTCAAATTAACATGGTGTTTTGTATTTTTATCTGGCAACCCTCAAAGATAGGGGCCAAGAACTTTGAGACAAAGAAATGGATTTCAGGAGGGACCACTGCAGGATCTCTGGATGGATGCTTTCTTTATATACCTAAATTTTTGTTTAGTCTGTTAAAATACCATCTGGCTTTTTTATTGTTGTAACCCGTGCATTACACAAATGGACCATCTGAACTGTTTTCAAACGTCCGGTTCAGTGGGATTAAGTACATTCATAATTGCTGTACAACCATCGCCTTTTCCAATCTCCAGAACCTTCTCATCATTCCGAACTGACGTGTCAAAGAAAACTAGAGCTGCATAGTAGCAGTAAGAAGAGATTTTATTTAGGACTTTGCAACAGAGGGGGTAAGAGACCTCGGTACAGAAGCAGGGTCCCTTGCAAACACAGCATGGCCGAGGGGGGATTTCTAGCCAAGGTGGGGGGGGGGGCGGGGGTCGGATGGAAAATCCCTAAGAGGGTAGGTAATTCTTTGCTCGGCTGACCAACAGGATTCTTGCTGAGGGCAGCCGGGGCGAAGGGCCAGCAGTGGGGGGATCGTGGGGGATGAGGCGCGCGGTCGGATACGGAGGGTGATCTGACGTAGAGGCCGGGGATTCGGGCTATAGCGACTTGGCAGGGTTCTCGCTACCGCTGGCCGATGCAGCCCGAAGCCTGGCTGGGCAGAGGATTCAGGGGAGCCTGAGTCCAAGGCGGTGGGAGAAACCGCAGAGAGAAACCGAAAGTCTGTACGCATGAAACCACCACCCCAGGTGCCGCACACCCACCACTCTACCTTCCGTCAGTCTGTGCGCCCCAGAGGCCGAGCCGGGACTACAGGGCAAACGTGGGCGGAGGGAGGGCGGGGCCGGGACCGGTCCCGGGTCTGGGTCGACCGCGGGGGAGGTGCTGAGGGGCGGACGGACGAAGGGGGCGGGCAGCGCGCGGCCGGGCCCTAGCGGAAGGCGGGGAGGGGACGGGGCGTCGGGAAGAGTGAGGGCTCCTGGCGGCCTGGCGCCCCGCAGCACGCGCCAGGAGTGCGGCGGGGGGCGAGGGCGGCCTGTTCTGCGCGGGGGCCCGCCACTGGCTGCGCAGAGCTCCGCCAGCGGGCCGAGCGCCCCGAGAGGCCGAGCGGCGGCGCCAGGACCCGGCGGAGCGCGCGCGGCGGAAGCGCGGCGGCTAGAGCGGCGGGCGGCGGGCAGGTGAGGAACGGGCGGCGGGCCGGGGGAGGGCGAGGAGGACCCCGGGGCTGCGCGGGGCTGTGCAGGGGCGGGACGAGGAGGGAAGGCGGGGAGGGAGGGGCTCCGGGAGGCCGGGCAGAGCGGGGCCGGGCGGCGAGGCCTGGGAGCCGCCGCGCCCCTTCCTCAGCTGGAGGCCCGGCGCCGAACCGGGCTGCGGCCGCCGTCCGCACAGGCCTGCGCCCGGCTGCCATCCAGCCGCGCCGCCCGCCCGGAAGCGGCGCCGAGCCTCTGCCCCGAGTCTGACGGGCCCCTCCCCGCTCGCCTGCACCCCGGGAGCCGCTCTCCCCAGCGGCGTGAGGCCGAGGCCGGGGTGCGGCGAGGGCCCTGCCGGCCCGCGGGACTCGGGGCCCCGGGCTCCAGCCCGCCCTCCCCGTCGCGGCCCGCTGGTCCCGTGACCCTCACGGGCCTTTGCACCCTCTGGCCCCTGGGCCCTGCAAGCGGGCTCGGGCGAGTCCTCGGACCCCCCTTCAGCCGCTCCCTTCCCTCCCCGGCCCCTCTTAGTTGACCTGTCTCGCTGCTTTCCCTGCGCTTGCTTCCTGGCTGCGCCCGGCCTTGCTAATAACTTGGGCGGCTGAGGGCCCTGGGAGCGGGGGTCGGGGGATGGTTTGCGGGAAGGAGTCCATGCACTTCTGTGATTAAACAGCACTGAGAGGCGAGTATGGTGTCTGTTATGGTTTTTACCGGATTCTGTAAGGTAGTGTCATGAAATAGAAATACGGCGTGAGCCCCACGTTGTAATTTTACAAGTAAGAAGAAACAGGTGGGGGAGCTTGGGTGGTTCAGTCGGTTAAACGTCTGTGCTCACCTCAGATAATGATCCCAGAGCCCTGGGATCGAGTCCCTCGTGGAGCTCCCTGCTCAGTAGGGAGCCAGCTCCTCCCTCTCCCTCTGCTCCTCTACCTGCTTGCACTCGCTTGCTCGTGCGCGCTCTCTCTCAAATAAATAAGTAAAATATTAAAAAAAAAAAACAGGTGAAATCGATTTAGTAATAGATGTTCTTTAACTCTATATCTAAAATATGGTCATTTCAGTCTGCAATCAATATAAAAATTTTAATGGGATGTTCTACATTTTTTTCCTACTAAGTCTTTGAAATTTGGTGTACGTTTTGCACTTATACCACCCTCCACTCGTGTAGGCCACGTACAGCTAAAGGTTAGCATATTGGACATCTTGGGTGTAAGGGCTTCAGAGCAAACTTCTTGCTGGGGTATGCAGTGTTTATCACAATCTAGCTTTTTTTTTTTTTAATATTTATTTATTTAACAGAGATCACAGGTAGGCAGAGAAGCAGGCAGAGAGAGAGGAAGGGAAGCAGGCTCCCTGCTGAGCAGAGATCCCGATGCGGGGCTCGATCCCAGGACCCTGGGACCATGACCTGAGCCAAAGGCAGAGACTTTAACCCACTGAGCCACCCAGGCGCCCCACAATCTGGCTTTTTAATTTTTTCCTACTAATGGCCCAAAGATAGTTACACCCTTATCACTCAGCACCACTTGCCCTTCCCTACACACCTTTGTTCAAGTCTTTCTACCTGGAATGCCCTCTCCCCAGTGCCTGGCTGGGCCGGGTAGGGAGATGCCATTTCTACTGAGAGCCTTTTGCTGACTCCCCCAACCTCTGCGGGGATGATCACTCCTTCCTCAGGGCTTCTCCTCTAGCCACTAGTATTGTGGCTGAATTAGAGCACTTGTCACGTGGTGTGTGTTTGTGAGGCTGTCTCTATGGCTAGCATAGTGCCCTACTCATCTTTGTTGCCATCATGGCTGGCATCTAGTAGCTGATCCGGAGATGTCTGAAGCCAGAATGAATAAACAACTAACCAGTTGTACTCAGTCTCTTTGTTCTTTTTCTTTTTTCAAGATTTTATTTGAGAGAGAGCATGTGCATAAATGGGCAGTTGCAGGCAGAGAAAGAGGGAGAAGCAGACCCCCTGCTGAGCAGGGAACCTGATGTGGGGCTTGATCCCACAACCCTGGGGTCATGAGCTGAGCCAAAAGCAGATGCTCAACCGACTGAGCCACCCAGGCACCCCTCAGTCTCTTAATTCTTGAGTGGACCTGCTACTTCCTTGTTGAGATTTGTCCCTGAACAATCCCCTCCTGTGCACACACACACAGTTGGGGTAACTTACAAGGAACCATCTCAAAATGTGCACAGAAGTATCTCTACCTTTTACCCTCTCCTGAGCTTACAGATGGGAAAACCGAGGTACAGAATTAAGTTAGAAAGGCCAACAAGTTTGCATCAATATGAATATAAATGGGGGGGGGGACTTCTTGAAAGGAGTGCAATGGTCTCCGAGGGTTGAGTTCCTCGCTTAGGCATCAGCTGGCCCCACTTAGGTCATGTGATAGGAGGGAAGAGAAGTGGGAAAGTGAGGAGTGACTCTCCAGCCCAGATGAGGATGCTAGGCAGCTTTGGGTCTGAGGATGTCACTGCCCAAGAAGAAGTTGAAGAGCAGACCCAGAGGGGCTGGTAGGAGGGAACAAGCCCGGGGAGAAGGAAGGGCTGGGGAAGCCAGCAGAGGGAGCAAAGGAGTAAGCTCCTAGTTGGAGAAGATGGTGTGCTGTGTTGGGAAGAACCACTTCTTGGAGAGTGGTGCCATGCTCAAGACTGCAGAATGGGAAATGGGAAGAATCAGAGATTCAGGGAAGGCAAGCGACTTACCCCAAGCCAAACCATTCTTTAAGCCCCCGTGAGGCCTCCTCAGCCCTCCCTGTTACACTTACCCTGCCCTACCTCCACCTCTGTTGCACTCAGGGGCCCCAACATGGGGCCAGAGAGAAAAGGTCTGTAGCACAGTGCCAGCTCTGATTAATGTCTTCCTCACCGTCTTCTACTGAGGGGCTGTGATTAGGCCTATTTATAGGGGCCCTGAGCCTTAATATTCTGCCTGGTACATCTCTTGCCGATCAAATCAGTGCCGTGTGCAGCATGATTGCTGCTTTAATGGCACCAGGGAGCGGAGTTAATTAAACCCAGTATAAATAGACTCTGCCCTCATCCTGCAATTGGAAGGAGTGTTTTTCCTCCTTGTCCCCCACCTCCCCCATGCCCCTCCTTCCTCCTGGCCCCCCTTAGCTGTAGCCTGGGGGAGCAGAGCCCAGTCACCAGCCACTACCTGTCCTGTCTCAGGAACAGGTCTTGAGTTCCTCGGGGCCAGAGTGAAAAGAACCCAGGAGTCTGCATTTCCTGTGCTTTTCCAGACCTGGGTATCATTTGGCAGTTGACACAGACATTCTCCGCCCCCCACCCCTCAATCCATCCCTCTGCTCCAGCCTCTTTTTCACTCTGCAGCCACGGTTTCTTTCTTCTTCGTCCAGGCTTGGGAGGTAGAAATGACATAATGGATGGAAAGGGTGCCTAGCAGAGCACCGCACTTACTGCTTCTCTCCGGTCTCTGTGGTCGTTAACACTTGCCCTCCCTCATTTACGCAGCAGGCATCAACAGAGTACCAGCTCCGGGGAGCTCCTGGCCTCCCACCCGTTTCTCTGTCCCCCACTCCCCACCTCCAGAGTTGGGACCTGCAGCAAACAGTTCTGCAGCAAACAGTTGCGGGCGGGGGTAGGGGGTGCTTGGGTTGGGAGCTGGGCTCTGTCCTCCTGGCACTTGGCCCCTCACGCTCTGGTTCCCACCCACAGGCACCATGACTCCCACGAGGACCCAGCACTCGTTGGCAGGGCAGACCTACGCCGTGCCCCTCATCCAGCCGGACCTGCGGCGGGAGGAGGCGATCCAGCAGGTGGCCGATGCCCTGCAGTACCTACAGAAGGTCTCTGGAGACATCTTCAGCAGGTGGGTGCTACCACTCACCCACACCTGAGTCAGGGCTGGGCAGTCAGCATGTGCCCTCTGGGAGCGGCCCTTTTGCTCCTCCTCTGTGAACTTGCTATCAGTAGTTACGGAAATTGTTATGTGCCCTTTCTGTGCTTATGTCTGTGCTAACTATGCCCAGGGACCACATTAGCAAGAGGACACAGGCCTTTAAGAGCCATCAGTCCCAGATGATAGACAACCCCTGCCCAGCAAACAAAATAGAGACAAAAAGCAACCCGTCAGAAACATTTGTGTTTTCTCACCAGGATTGTGATTGTATGCTTGCCTTTCTCTAAGGGAGGCATTGGAGTTTTAGCACACTGGCCTTTCCCTTCCTGGTATTTGGCACCTGTAGACAGTTTCATGTCCCTGTGCCCAGGGATGAAATGAGGAGAGGGCAGGAAGTCTATCTCCTGGGAGAGGGTGTTGAGTGGTGGGCCCTCAGAGTGCCTTGGCATGGTCCAGGGAGCTTAGGGTGCCTCTCGGGAGCCTGGTGCCTGGTCGCCTCCCTGACCTCCCTCCCTGGGCCAAACCTGCTGGACCCTGAGGGGTCCCGACGATGTGCGCAACCTGGTTCCTGTCCCAAGGACCTTATAGTCTAGAATGAACCATGTCGGCTTCTAGGGATCTAGAGAAGAGATGATAAGTAGGCATCAGAACTCCCCAAACCCGCTGAAGCAAATAGTAACCAGTCTGTGGAGCAGAATATGGAGTCGCAGGGCTTAACCGATGTCGTCAGTACCTGATTTTTCTTTCATTCCATCCCAGCTTGCTGTTTCTCTGTTGGCCCCATTCCCAGAAAGGCCTTGGCCTCCAGCAGGGCTGATACTCCTGCACTCAACATTCAGGTCCAATAGGAAGAGGGACACTGGCCTGGCTGGGTTCTCATGTCTATCCCAGAGCCTCTTGCGGGGGCAGAGGCCGTGACACACTGATGGGCTTAGACCCTGTTACCCGCATTACTCCCCCAGCTTTAGCCCCACCTGAAGTGCAGGGCCTGAGCCTGTGGGAGCAGCGGGTTCCCCAAAGGAAATGAGGGTCCTTACTTGAGTGAGGAAGAAGTGGATGCTGGAGAGAAAACCTGCATGCCTGCTATGAGGTCAGGGGAAGACTCCTGAAGGCCATAGGAGGGCTAGGTTGTGGTTAGGCAGGGGTAGGAATATGGGTTTGCAGGGCCTCTGCTGGGGTCTAGAAATGGGTGCGAGTGGATCAGAGGCCTGAACGGGAGCATGGTGTATCCCAGGCTCCCCAGGGGAGGCTGGCCTGAATGGGCCGTTTTGTACTGGGAGTGCAGACATGGCTACTTGCCCTATACATTCAGCTCCTGCACTGCGGAACAGGGTGTGAAGAGTCAGCTTTCTCTATGTCCGTGGGCCTTGCTTCCCCCCCCCACCCGATTGCATGCCCTTGGGAACCGGACCTCGGGGCCTCTCGCTGCTTTCTGTGCTCTGCAGTGCTGCAGGAATGTGCCGGGGCTGAGGGAGGGGGATGGACGATGGGGCAAGTGAGCTGTTAGAATGAGTCGGATAGGGCTTTGTGCTTGATTTGGGCCTTGGAGGGAGACTCTGCAGCAGAGAAGGGTGCGACAGAAGGGTTTAGGGAAGGCTGAGCAGGCAGCACTCAGAGTGTCCAGGAGGGGAGGGAGGGGCTTCGAGGGACGCACTGAGAACTGTTGGCTGCAGTCAAGTCATGGAAGGGGTGAGGCTGCAGTCCAGGGGAGCTGCGGGCAGGGAGGGCTGGAGAAGAGACATTTCAGAGGAAGTAATGACCAGACATGATGACAGACTGGGAACGGGATGAAGGAAAGGGAGGGGTCAGGGATAGTGGGGGTGGGGCAGGCCCAGACCCAGCCTTATTCCCCTGCTCCTCCCACCCCCAGCCTGCAGCAATCCACACACCCTGTGGGCTTTTCATTTTTCATGGGCTTTTGTCCTGGGGAAGGGACCCCGGCTTGGAATCTTCCCCCTCAAGCTTATTCCACCTGCTTGAAACCTCATGTAAAGAGGCATGTGGGTATCTGTCTCTCCTCCTCACCGCTCCCCTATTTCAGGCCCAGGCCCCTCAGCCCAGGGGCGCCTGTGCCCAGTTCCGCAGGTAGGTGAGCTCATGGGAAATTAGCATTCCGAGCTGGCCTTCCTCCTGCTCTGCCGCAGCGGGAGCCACGCCGAGCCTGAAGAGAATGACAAGTGCCTCTCAGGCTCTCCTGGACCCGCGCCTCCCCCTGTCCGGGCAGGCGATCTGCCTGTCCCTCACCTGGGAGAAGCCAGGCCCCAAAATAGCCGCCCAGAGACGTCACCTGTCACCTGCTTCGCATGACTTAGATGACGAGGCAGAGGGGGTTGGGGAGTGGAGGGAAGAGGAGCTGGGCAGCTTCCGTGTGTGGAAGTTGGGGTGCTATCGCTTGCCTTTCCCGTCAGTTGGGGAAGGATTCCTTTTCTCTGCAAAGCTTTTCCCTTTTCTCTCCTTGTCTTTCCAACCCCTCCTTTCTCCCTTCTTTTCCTTGTTTCCCTCCCTCCCTTTTTTCCCTTCTCATCCTCTCCCCTCTGCCCCCCCTTCCTCCCCTCCTCCTGTCCTCTCCTGGCTCTGATTGGCACCTGGTGACTCCCAAGGTTAGGAAGCTCAGTCAGCTGCCTGCATAATTAGCAGATCATTCCTAGCTTCTCAGGGTCCGCAGTGCCAAGGGATAGGACCTGCAAGAGGAGGACAAGCTGGTGCTCCCTCCTCCCTAGCAGCCTCCGTGAGCAGGTGGGAAAGCGTGAGGGTGTGCTGATCGCAGGGGGCGGAGAGGCTGTGGCAGGAAATCATCTGTGAGGGGGTGGAGGGGTCAGCATGGGAGGTGGGAACCGGGAGCTCAAGTGGTGGTCCCTGGGGTGCTCCAGGAGGAGGAGTGGCTTCCTGTCACCCTGCCCCTACCTTCATGGTGTTCCCTGTGAAGTGCCTGTTTCCTGGGCCTGGACCGTCCTCCCCCATGTCTGCTCAGCACCACCTCTTCTTGCTTTCCTCTGAGCACCTGGAGCCCCTCATCCCTCCTAACCTCGTGGGTGGTACTAGCACCTGGTTCACCAGCTAGCGCGGGAACGTGGCACACCGCTGCTCATTCTTCCGTGCTGTAGAAGTCACTGGCCCCGTGTCGCAGCTGAAGAAGCCCGAGGCATAGGCCAGGTCATTGAATTGCTCAAGCCACACTGCTGCGAAGTAGATGGTAAATGTACCTGCTTCTGTCCCTGGAAGATGTCTGCTCCCCGGTTCATCTCTGTCCCGGGCTCTGAGCAGATTGGCTGAGCCAGTTTCGTTCCTGACAGAGACCACGCTGGGGTCTGGGCAAATGTGTTTTGGGGACTTGGCTTTAGTGATAAGCTTGGAAACTGACCTGCCGTGAAGCAGACCACCAAGTGAGGGAACGTAGATTAGGAATGGCAAACAGATCACCCTCTTGCCACTACTCCCCCAAACCCTCGTGGAGGGCACTGCTAATCAGTCATGGCTTTCCGTCCCAGCCGCATGTGGCCTGCTGCTCCTTCCTGATGCCACCTTCGGCACTGCCACTGCCCATCGTGAGAGCCCTTTCACCCGTGCTCTGCGCTCTTGGCACCACGGCTCCGACTGTGAGAGGTTGGACAGCCTGGGGGCCGTTACTTAGACTGGTAGGCTCTTGGATGACCCTGGAAATCCTGTCTGCTTTCCCCTGCCCCCCACAGCAGCCTCCCTTGGAGCATTCCTGATGGGTGCTCATCCGTGGGAATCTGATTTGCAGAGCTCTCCTAGAAGGAAAGTTTACTAGAAAGTTCTCCGTGTGCAGAACTGAGAGCTGGTTCCTTGCAACTCCACCCGCTGGTCCTCATGCTGTCTTTGGGGGTAACAGGATAAGTGCGGTCGCTTTTCCACCTGCCAGCACTTGTGACGGTTTTGACATACGGAGACAATTACTGTATTGTCTAAGTCACCTCACCTGTTGCCAGAACACTCAGGACATGAGTAGCTCACTCCTCACCATCACCCTCCTTTGGACGTTCTTGAACTTGTCACTTTTCTTTCTCCCAGTATTTGTTACATGTCAGACACAGTGCCAGGTGCTAGGGACACAGCAGTGACTAAGACAGACCTATAGTTAGTCTAGAAGGAATTCAGAGTTCTCCTAAATTGTGGATCCGGTTTAAAGGGGACACAGCTATAGAGAGGTGGGTGCCCAGCACCGATTAGCTCACAAATCTGGGGTCTGTTTCCTCTCTAGTGCCCCCAAGAGAGTGGATGTCCCCTGTTTACTGAAAGAAAGAAGGGACAAGGAGCTGTGTGCACCAAGATCCCATTTCCTTCTTAAGCTGCTTAACACACTTTTAGCTCATACTGAACTCTAGTTAACCAAGACGTCAGGCCTTGCTGCTAGTTAACCAAGACGTCAGGCCTTGCATGTGTCTGCGTTTGTGCACTGGACTTCTTACACCTAAATGCTGGACCTCATCCCTTGTCAGTTTCATCTTGCTGATTACAGTCCATCCTTCCGGACTCTTAAGATTTGTGAGTCTCGATTCCCCGTGCAGACCATGTTGACCCTTCTTCGTTTGCTCTCCCCAGTTTACTAACCCAGTGTCGCATGAGCTGGACGGGGCCCTGCCAGAGAACTTCGTGCAAGGCTGAAATCAGTCCATTGCTCAGCAGTGCGCTTCGGGCGCTGTTCCCCATCTGGCTCTGAGTTTTTCTAAATGTGCTCCAACCCCCATAGCTCCATCTCATCCACAGGATTTTGTGAGAAACCGTCAAAATCCTTGCTGACTCAGGATGCACTGTGTTTAAGGTTTTCCTCTGCTACACCAGTCTAATATCCCTGTCAGAAAAAGAAAGGCTGTGAATTTAGAACAATGCTGGCCCCTGGGAGCTGCCTCTTTCTCTTCGGAGGGCTTACAGACCCTCGATTTAATAATCCATTCTGGAAGTTTGCCAGGGTTTATGGTTAAGCTCCGTGTTCACAACTAAGAGAGATCAGCCCTTCTCTCCTTGATGGAAGAACGAGAACAAAATGTCCTTTGTCCCTCTCCAGTTCTGCTGTCCCTCCCACTCTCCATGTGGACTTCAGGCCGAGCTGTCATATAACCACTGAGGTGGCTTCTGCTCCCGGGGCAGAATGGCTGGGCTGGGAGCTGGAGGAGGTAACTTGCGCACAAGTACCCTTTCTCAGCGGACACAAACCCTTCTTCCTGACAGAAAAGATGGAGCTCATGCAAGTCTGGTGGTTCTTTGTCCTCTCACTGGAAGGCAGCTCTGCCCTCAGTTCTCTGTCTCCTTCGCTGCCCACTCAGTCCAGCCTGTCAGAGAAGACTAAGCTGCTTTGGGTGCCTGCTTGTACCCCAGCCCCCTGCCTCAGTGAGCCCCTGCACATAAGGGGCCGGGAGTAAGCAGGGAGACTGCAGGGAGCCAAGACCCCTGGCCTGTGAAATTGGCTGATCCGGCAGGTTCTCTAGGGGGCCAGAATCCTCTAGAGTTGGTGGGGTTGGATTTAGGAAGATGGGTCCAGGGCCTTGACCGTTCAACCTTTAAAGAAGTCCTGGTGTGGGGCGCCTGGGTGGCTCAGTGGTTTAAGCCACTGCCTTCGGCTCAGGTCATGATCTCAGGGTCCTGGGATCGAGCCCCGCATCGGGCTCTCTGCTCGGCAGGGAGCCTGCTTCCCTCTCACTCTCTCTGCCTGCCTCTCTGCCTACTTGTGATATCTCTCTGTCAAATAAGTAAATAAAATCTTAAAAAAAAAAAAAAAAAGTCCTGGTGTTCCCTGACCCCAGAGACCTTTGGTGCCCCCCTGCCATCGCTGTGGCCTCTGCCCTTTCCCGGTAAACTGGAGCTGGCAGTCCTGCCTCCTTCTCACCTGTATGCTCCCTCTGGCCAGGTGGGTGCCGACACGCACTCTCTCTGAATGTGAGGTGTGGCAGTCATGGGCAGGAGCTGGTGTTTGTGCAGGTGGGGGAGCAGTTGGGAGGAGGATACCCTGGCCCCTGTTCACCCAGTCCGCTCCGCAGGGAGAAGAACCCGGCCATTGCTCAGTAATGGGGACAGCGTGAGGCTCCTGTGCATTTATGTTTAGGGCACGTGGGTGTTAGTCACTCATGGAGCTCTCCAGGTGCCAGTGCTGGGAAGACAGTAGGGAACAAAGCCCAGCCATCTCCCCCATGGAGAGCGGATAGGCAGTAGATGCATGTCAAGTGGCTCCCTGTGAAAGGGGGGGTGGAAAGTGACAGGTGCACATTTATAGAGGCGGTGATCAGGAAGTCTTCAGTGAGGAGTGTGCTCGGTGAAGCAAAGAAGCCAGTCCTGGGGCTGTCTGCAGGGATGGCACTCCATTCAGTGCAGAGGCCACACGGGAACATGTTTGGCCTGTTCAGGGCCCTGGAGTCCCTGGAGCCCGCTGCACTGGGAAGGGTGGGTGGAAGCCTCTGAGAGAGCCCTCTGACCACACAGGGGAACCAGGGTGAGGACTTTGTCCACGGGAGCTGTTTATTGTGTGTAAGGGCAGTTCCACATGAGTGGGTCTGGGACTTGATTTAGACCCAGCTTTGCCCACCCTCCCTCCTCCTTGGGAGCTCGAGTCTCATCTGGAAATAGGCAATTTTGTACAGGAATCATGACTGTTTTCTCTTCGCTTGCTCCTGCTTGAAGCTGTAAATTCCTGGTGGCAGGGGCCCTGTTCTTGACAGATGGCAAGTCCAGGCACCACCCTGGGGCCAGGGTGATTGCCCATTCGTACCTAGAGCTCCAAGAACTCAGTGGAGTTCATTTATAGACCCTTCAGAGTAGAGATCTATGCGGAGGCCACCTGGACAGTTAAAGGTCAGCCGTAAATAAAGGTAACACTGTATTTTAAGGGCCCTTGTGGAAGCCCTTGGCTTGCAGTTTGCAGATAGAAGCAGGGGTGCAGGAGACTGCAGGGGCTTGGGGAGCAGCCCTCAGCCGCTGAGTTTTGTTTCTTTCCCCCCATGGCAGAATCTCTCAGCGAGTAGAGCTCAGCCGGAGGCAGCTGCAGGCCATTGGGGAGAGGGTCTCCTTGGCCCAGGCCAAGATTGAGAAGATCAAGGGCAGCAAGAAAGCAATCAAGGTAGACCATGTGACCCTGAGTCCCCGTGGCTGGCAGGCAGTCCCAGAAATCCCATCCCTGTTCTCTCCCTATGCTCCTGAAGTTGCCTGGGTCTCTGCCCGCCTTGCCCAGCCACACCTCAAGCATTCCTACTCATACCACCCCCCCAACCCTAGACTCTCTGGAGCATCTCGGACTCCATGTGTTCCCAGGTGTTTTCCAGTGCCAAGTACCCAGCTCCAGAGCGCCTGCAGGAGTACGGGTCCATCTTCACGGGTGCTCAGGACCCTGGCCTGCAGAGACGCCCCCGCCACAGGATCCAGAGCAAGCACCGCCCCCTGGACGAGTGGGCCCTGCAGGTCTGAGGGGCTCACACACTTACAGGGGGTGATCCTGGGTGTCGGGGAGGAACTGAGGGCTCTGTTCCCCGAGAGGGCTTGGACTGGGATGGGTGGTCACTTTGGCCCAGTCCTGAAGCCCACCATCCTCGCGCTACTGCCCCTGCCAGGAGAAGCTGAAATACTTCCCTGTGTGTGTGAACACCAAGCCTGAGCCTGAGGATGAGGCCGAGGAAGGGCTGGGGGGCCTTCCCAGCAACATCAGCTCCGTCAGCTCCTTGCTGCTGTTCAACACTACAGAGAACCTGTACGGCACACAGCGGGGCCCGGGGAGGGTGGCTGGGTGGCCTGGCCTGGTGGGGGCCCCAGGATGGGTGGGGGGGACATCAGACTCCGGTGCGGAAGCCTGCAGGCTGGGGAGCCCGGAGCCCAGCAGTCTGATTGCCCTTTTGAGGTGTCGGCGTCCACAGTATAGACTAACTGTGGCCTGGATGAAGTAGGAAAGCTGGGTCAGGACCCTGGGCCTTGAGCTGATGATGGGCTGCCTGACATCCCTCCCACCTCTGTAGGTACAAAAAGTATGTCTTTCTGGACCCCCTGGCTGGTGCTGTAACAAAGACCCACGTGATGTTGGGGGCAGAGACCGAGGAGAAGCTGTTCGATGCCCCTTTGTCCATCAGCAAGAGGGAGCAGCTGGAGCAGCAGGTAGAGCCCATGCTGCCCGCCGGGGATGGGGGATAAGAAAGCCTGGCGGCATCCTCTAAGTGAGGGGTCTGTTGAGCCCCTGATCCCACCCTGCTGTCCATGGGTATGCACGAGGCCCTGCTGACTGCCTCAGGGTCTAACTGCAGGGCCCAGACCCCCTTCAGCCCCCACTCGTGCCCCCACCTAATCCTGCAGGTTCCAGAGAACTACTTCTATGTGCCTGACCTGGGCCAAGTGCCTGAGATCGACGTGCCGTCCTACCTGCCCGACCTGCCAGGCATCGCCGATGACCTCATGTACAGCGCTGACCTGGGCCCCGGCATTGCCCCCTCCGCCCCTGGCACCATTCCAGAGCTGCCCACCTTCCACACAGAGGTGGCCGAGACTTTCAAGCCGGGTGAGCAGAGAGCAGCAGTTGGGCAAGAACTCCCTTAGTTGGCCACTTGCATTCCTGGGCACCTCACACTTTCCCACACTTCTCTTTCAGACCCAGAAGATGGGGTGCTAACAGCACCCCCCCCACCGCCACCGCCACCCCCGCCTCCCCCAGCTCCGGCTGTGCTGGTCAACGCTCCCCCACCCCCATCCCAGCCCATGGCCTCCCCGGTCCAAGGGGCCAGGGAAGAGGACAGCAGTGGTGGCGTGTCTCCTTTAGGTAAGAGCAGCACTGGGGTATGTGGTGGGTCAGGGCGAGGGGGTGTGTGCTCTTGAGGATGCCTCTAATTTCTGGATCCCGGGAGGGTTTCCTGTAGGTTTATAGAACCATAAATTCTAGACCTTCAGAATAGTTCTATTTTCAAAATCTTGTTCCCCTGGGTTCATGAAAGAGTGGCTTTCAAACTCTGTAGCCCCCCAGAATTCTCATCTCCGGGGTAGAGGGAGCCTGGATGTGGACAGGTAGAGCTGGTGTCCCCCATTTCCAATTATAGCAGTGGGAAAGGGGCAGCTACCAGAAACAGTAGAAGGCTTCAGCAACAAAGTACTCATATCCGTAAATGGCAGGATTTCAGTTTTAGCAGGACATCTCCCCGTCTATCTCCAGCACCCAAAGGTGGCACAGAAACCCCATGCTGGCTCATGTGTCAAGTTCAGACACTGTCTCCATCAGTAGATTCCCACAGTCCACTTCTGCAGTGGCCCTAAACTAGGTGGCATTAGGAGAGGGACCAGGGGTGCCTGGACATAGGACTGGCTGAGCTCAGGCACACGCAGACAGCATCCAGGCTGCAGACGGTCTCCCAGAGCTCAGACTCACTCACTGGCTTTCTCTTTCAAAAGAGAAGACCCACAGCCAGGCTCGAGGGGAAGCCCCTGGACCCCCAGAACCTCAGGCTGGGCAAGGCTGTCCTGCAGCATGGCCTGCCTGAGCAGCCCTCTTCCTCACATCCTGCTCCCCCCACCCCCAAGCTGCAGTCCAGGGAGCTCCCAAGGAAGTGGTGGACCCCTCCAGTGGCCGGGCCACTCTGCTGGAGTCCATCCGCCAGGCTGGGGGCATCGGCAAGGCCAAGCTCCGCAGTGTCAAGGAGCGCAAGCTGGAGAAGAAGAAACAGAAGGAGCAGGAGCAAGGTGAGAGGATCCTCAGCCCGCTCCGGTAGGGGGCTCTGGGGAAAGGGCCACCTTCTCTCGTAGCCGCCACCAGACTCGAGGTCAGAGGGGCAGCACCCAGCCCACCAGCCCCATGCTTTCCCCAGGCAGTCTGTGGGAAGCCCTGGGCAGCCATCCCTAACATTCTCACCCTTCCTGCCTAGGCTGTAGGTTCCTTCCTGGTTTTGTATCCTGCTTAGAACCTTCCTCTCTAAACTCATAGGAGACAAAGCCTCCCCCAGCTCAGATTCTGCCAGGAGCTCTTAGGACATGGTTGGGGACCTGAGCTGCTGTAGGGACTGCAGACCTGGAGGGTTAGCGCAGTCCTGCTTCTCCAAGCCTCTCAAGGCCACAGGTTCCGTGCTCTGCATCCTGAGTGCAGCACTCAGAACATTCAGGCCCTGGGGTGCCTGGGGGTGCTCAGATGGTTAAGCGTCTGCCTTCGGTTCAGGTCATGACCCAGGATGCTGGAATCAAGCCCCGCATCAGGCTCTCTGCCTAGTGCAGAGCTCGCTTTTCCCTCTCCCTCTGCCATTCCCTCTGCTTGTGCTCTCCGGCTCTGTCATATAAATAAAATTTTAAAAGAAAAGAACACCTGGGGCCAAAGCTGCAGTGCCTTCAAGTCCCGAGCTTGAGTTCTAGCTAGATTTCTAAGGTTTGTGCTGTGACTTCAGGCAAACTACCCAACAACCTCTCTGGGCCAGTTTCCTTGTCCATACAGTGGGGCCCGTCCTCCTTGCCCACTGTGTCTCACAGGGCAGCTCTGCCAGTTTAATAGTGCCCCAGTGCTGGCTCCAGTGACTGCCTGCAGCTCTGGGACCTGGCAGTGATGCTGTTGTGGGGGGGGGGGGGGGGGCGGCAGGGGGGCGGGGCTGGCAGGTGTGGAGAGTGAGCAGAAGAGAGGACTAACCCTGAATAGGTCACCCCAGGGGCAGATTTTGTCCTTGGTCCCCTCATCCTTCTTGACCCGGGACTTCTTCCTGCTACAGTGAGAGCCACAAGCCAAGGTGGGGACCTGATGTCGGATCTCTTCAACAAGCTGGTCATGCGGCGTAAAGGTAGGACACGGAGCCTGGCTGCCTTCCCTGGGCTGCGAATCTCAGGATGTTCTGTATCCTGCACATTCTGCTTTTTCTTCCTGTTTTTAAGTCTCCAGTGGCTGGGTGAACCGGTGTCCCAAACTAACCCCCTCACCCTCCACCTCTGTCCTCCCAGGTATCTCTGGGAAAGGACCCGCGACAGGGGCCAGCGAGGGGCCAGGAGGAGCCTTCGCCCGAATGTCAGACTCCATCCCACCTCTGCCTCCCCCACAGCAGCCACCTGGAGAAGAGGATGAGGATGACTGGGAATCCTAGAGGCTCACTCCTTCCCCACCGAGACCCAGATTTAGGTCTCACCCTCACATGGACACGACCAGGATGAGATGCCTGGCCTGTGGGTCTCTCGGCCCCTGCTGCCCATGAAGGAACGGGGACGGTGGAGGACTGTCCCAGACCTGCGCCTGGACCTTCTTCAAGGAGTGAGGTAGCCAGCTTCTGAGGCCCAGTGGCTGGGAGCGGGGAGCCCTTGTGCTCTCCTCCAGCCACAGACTGAAATGAGTATGTGCATCAATAAAGCGGTGTCACGCGGGAACCGAGCATAAAGCAAGAGCGCACTTTTACTTAAGGAACCCTGGCTGTGCGGGGGGGCGAGCATCTCCTCCAAGCCAGCACCTGTCCTCCCGCTCCCCCTGGGCTCAGGCGGTGGGTGGGGGCAAAGCACTGGGTGAACCGAGGGCCCTTCCTCTGGGTCAGGGACAGCAGGGAGGTGCTGTCAACAGGGCTGGCTGTTGCAGATGGAAGGAAGGAGATTTTCACACAGGGAAAAATGTCTCTGTGACAGACACGGGGTCTCTAAAAATAGTCCTGCTGGGGAGCCTAATGGCCCTTGGCGTAATGGCTGAAGTCAGGGGAGGAGGTGTCTTAAGAGTCTGCTCAAGTGGCTGAGTGGGAAGGAGGTGCCACTGACGCGGGAAGAGGACATGGAGCCAGGCCAAGGGAGCTGGAAATGCTGTGGGACAGGTTAGGGGCCAGCACTGGCTGGGGAAGAGAGAGACCAGCAGGTGGGGGAGTCAGCACATGGCTCTTCCCATTCTTAACACCGAGAAGGGTGGTAGGATTGAGGTGGTCAGAGGGCCCTGGGCAGAAGGAGCCCTATGAGCACCAGGGACCTGGGGCTGGAAATAGGGAATGTTCTTGGTTTTGAAAAGAAGGTGAAGGTCTAGAACAACAAATTGTAGCCAGAAAAGGGACAGGCTGGAAGGCATGTTCCGCCTCACCTGTGAGAGAGTGAACACCAAGGGGAGGACAGAGATGCCACAGTGGAAGACTGGCCACGAAGCTGGGCAGGGAGCTGGACTCTGGACCATGGTGAATGGGCATTCAATTCCAGGGAGCCAGACTGCCCTGGGATGGGTCCCAGGATGGCCAGGACCCACTGTTTCTTCAGAATTGACCTGATGTTCTCTTACTGGCTTTTCCACCTGTGCCAGTCCTGGCAGCCCACTGATTCCAGAAAGGGGCTGGTCTGGTCTCCAGCTGGGCTTCACCTTCTTAGGCTGAATCCCCACAAAGCAGGCATGAGGCAAACATTTCACGTGAGCAGCAGGAAGGAAGAGGCTGGCATCTGGGCAGTGGTGGGCCATCCATCAGGAAGGGACAGACTTCTCACGATGAAACTGGGGAGACAGGGAGAAGCAGTGAGGCACGAGATCTCTGGGGTGGGGGGCTCTCAGAGGGAAAGGCAGGACTGACCTTCCTCATAGCAGCAAAGGCAGGACCAAAGGTGGCTTTGACCTCTACACGGTCTCGGATCCAGGCTGGCAGCTTTCCCAGGATAGGTGGGCGGGCATACCGCTGATCCAGAAGCACTATGCTGGCAAAATCCTTCTGGTGCCTGATGGCCCTGCCTAGGTGGGGACAGAGGTTGGGCTCTTAGCTAAACCAGCCTCCCCCACAGTGTATTTCTATCGTGTTCCCTCCGTCCTGTCACTCCATTCTCCTGCCATGCATCCCAAGAGCCAGGAACAGTCCCAGTCCTACCTATAGATTGGTTGACAGCCTTCATACACAGATTCTCCACCAAAGCCTTCCCTGGTGGTGGCTGACCCGGGCCTCTGGGCTGGGGAGGGCAGAGGACAGCACCTGTCAGCATTTTCTTGCCCGCCCCCCGCTCAGTGTTCTGAGAAAATGACACGGCTCAGCGTAGGAGAAAGAGCAGCAGGCATCACGGGCACAAGGCCAGCAGCAGCTGCAACAGAGGAGATGGCAGAGCGGCTCCAGAGCGTAAAGGGGTGCGTCCATGCTCTGGAGCGGACGGGAGACACGGGCACACATCGGGGGGCAGTGGGGAAGGCACAGCACTGCAGCCCCGGTATCGCAGCCCCAGAGGCAACAGCACCTCCTCCCCAGCCGTCTCCTCCCAGCCTTGGGACAGGGAGGTACTCACTAGGGTCTGGTCCAGGTAGGCCATCTTCTCCTGCAGCTCTGGTGACCTGATGTTCGGGTAGGGCATGCCTACCATAACCACACACCTAGGGCCGAGGAACACAAGGCCATGGCACAGGGGCAGTCAGGCCCCCAGTGTGTTTGCCAAGGGCCAGGCCTCACCCTCCTGTCATCAGCTGCTACATCCAGCGCTCTGTCAGCCCCAAGTTGTGCCTGCTGCCTCTACCTCCCTCCACACCAGCAGCAGGTGTGCCTGGCCGAGACCCAGTGCAGGCCACATGAATGGAGTCCCCACAAAACTATGCTCTGCCTAATTTCCACCTGGAGCTAAAGGGCCAAAGCTACCTCCCCACAGAGCTGAGTGACCTAAGTAGCCAGCCCGGGGTGCAGAGTCCCGCTGGCATCAGCTTGCAAGCCCAGCCCCGGCCATTTGTGGAGTGAAGGGTGATCACAGCAGAGCCCAGAGATGAGAGGCCCACAACTTACCGGCCAAGGTTGTCAGAGAAGTTAATGCCTTCACTCATCTTTCCTCCAACCACAGAGAGGAGCAGAGCACCTGTCACCGTGCCTCCCGCCTGGCCACAACACTGCGGGAAATACCAGTCCAGGTTGTAGAGCCAAAGCTTGGAGGCCACCCAAAATGCTGCCAGCTGTTCTCTGGACCCAAGGCCTCGGAGTTACACTTCTCACCTTAATGCATCTGGAATACTCCGCCAGCACCTGTTCCACCTGGTTTGCTTTCTTGGGTTCCTGAAATATCTGAAGGAAAACAGACAATGCCTCCCAGGAAACGGTTTCAGAATGCATGGGCCCCAGGTCTGCTCGTGGCCTTTATGTTTTCCAGACTGGGAACTGGAGAGGCCCCCAGAGTCAAGGGGTTCTAGGGAAATCCTCCAGAGGTGATCAGCGGTTCCGGGTTGGGGGGGGGGGGGCGGGTAAGGAGCTAGCAGAAGTCCAGACGGTTCTCTGACATGCATGAGAAATCCCAGCAGGAACTCTGGGTGCCACTGTCTTAATAAGTGGGAGTTCTAGCTGAGAGATCACTCACCTTTTTCCTGACAGCCAGGCGGGCCAGCAGCCCACTCTTATCCCAGTGGGCATAGACCTGGCGTTGGTACTCATAGGAGGGGAAGAAACAGACCACCCCTCCAGGGACCACAGTGCACAGGTTACAGAGAATGCGACCAGTCTCATCCATCTAAGGAAGGCAGACAGACAGCCCTCCCTGGAGTCATTCCTGAAGCCGTATCCAAACAGAGCTTCCTGACTTTGAGACTCAAAACCACATACAGAGATCCAAGCATGACTGCAGTCATGGGGGAGACCTGTGGCCAGAAGGGCCTCCTCCCCCGCCCCCCTCCCACACACATCACGATGCTAGCGCACCGGAGCTAAAACCGGCTGGCCTGTGCCAAGGCCTCCCTGCTCAACTCCCAATGCCTACGGGCCACTGGGGACAAGTTCCACTATAACAAATCGGACACTGAAAACCCCACGTGTGCCTCTCACAACAGGCCCCAAGCCCCATGTTCCTGCGATAAAACCAAATGGCAAGAGAACCAAAGGGAACAAGCAGATTCTCCTCAGGTTCATCCTGAAGGAATAGCCCAAGGTTCTAAGAAAACATTATTTAATGGTTGAAGCGGTAAGGGGAAAGGGGAGCTCAGACCTCCCAAGGAGCATGCAGATGGGACACTATCCAGCCTGGCCCGCCTCCGTGTGGAAGACCCCAGCACTAATCTCCCTAACACCTGAACACTAAAAGCGCTGGCCAGGGTGCCCAGCACCTTGGAAACCTCTCTCCTGCCCCGGCAAAGGCGGTGGTAAGGTGAGCAGGCCGGTACTAACCATCTGCGGCAGCTCTCTCTTCTGGTACGTGAACTCCAGCTGCTGGCTGGAGGGGCCGCTGCAGATGACCAAGGGCAAGATATTGTCTGGAGGGATCACATGACCTGCAGAGACCCCAGGGAGGGGCTGAAAACGAGGGGCTGACGAGTTTGTAAGGCAGGGTCCGGAAAGCGCGTTCCCCATCCCTGTCTCCACGCCAGGAAGAGCAGTTCCCACACTCGCCCATGCGCCTGCTCCCACAGCACAAGTGGGTGATACTCAGACCTCCCCACGGGGGTGGAGGCCACGGTGCGGGAGCAGAGAGACATGAGCCCACGCGAGAGCTGGCAAAGGACTGAGCTCCCATCTCATGGGCTCCTCAGCCCCTGGGGCCTGATGAGAGCACAGGGTCAAACTGTGACAACAAGGGGCCGGAGAGTGACACATGGCCCATTCCACCCTGGACAGGGATTCTCACCACAGGAAAACTCTACCACTCGTTCAGCTTCTACCCCGGCACAGGCCAGCAGCTGCTCCCGGAAGTCAGACACCTGCAGACCACAACAGCAGGGCTCTGTGATCCCCGAGAGGGCCGGGGACCACAGGCCTGAGCAGGCAGGGGGCCCTGGCAGGGAGGGAGAGAGAGCCACACTTTGGGAAAGACGAAAGTCTGGCCTGGCACAGTATGTACATAAGAATAGGAAAAAAGAGGTAAAAGGTAAGGCAGATAATAAATTGGCAAAAATAAATAAATAATGATAACCCAGTGTTGGATAGTCTCAGTGGGCCTGTGGGAACAGCACGGGAAATCTGGTAAACTGGGCACTGTGCTTCTCACCCCCGCCTAGGCAACCGAGAGCACCTATGGGAATTCAAGACAAAATCCACACGTCCAGGTCCCAGCCACAACTACCGGAGAAGGACCTCTGGGGGTGTGGAGGGATGGGGCAGACATATGCGTTTGTAATTTTAAAGCACTCCAGGATTTTCACCTACTGAACTGGCAAGAATCCCAAAGCGTGACCCCTCCGTGGAGAAACAGGCTGCTGGGAGACAGAACAACTCCAGCTGCAGGGGAACTGGACAGTACTTCGTAAGCTGGATGTATTTTTACTTTTTAGCCTGGCAGTGCCCCCACCTAGGGGTGCCCTCTGAAGGTACAGCTCCGCAAGCCAGCACCTGCACAGGGATACTCCTGCATGTGATCTCTGAGCACACAACTGCCCTTCTGGAGGGCCCAGTGCATGCGCTCACCACACCCTTGCAGTGCAGAGCCCCTGCCGGCAGGGAGGACACACACCCGCACTGGCCACCAAACGGCGTGAGCGCCACAACACTGGCCCCGCAGCCACTGACAAAAGAACAGGGAGAGGAGAGAAGTGAGTACATATATTTGCTTAGTTCTGCAGAGAAATGCAAGGAAAGCAGGCAAGGACAGACCCACGGTCATAAAAGTGACTGCCTCTGGGCACAGAGAGCAGCCTGGAGACAGGCAGAAGTGGGACTTTCTGAAGGCATCTTTCCAGACAGTTTCAACTTCTGAACCATATAGGTGTTTACATATTTTAAAAAGATATTAAGTTAAAAATAAAAAAATTAAAAAGCAAACGCTAAAACTGAAAACAGACAGCAATAAAGAGGACCTGTTTGTCACAGTCACAACAGAAGCACACAAGAAGCCTGACTTCCAGGGACTTCAGATCCTTAGTGAGCATACATCCTTAATTGGATACACTCTCAGAGCAAAAATAAACGCAAAGAAATTAAATTTCAATCAGGAGTTTACTGTTAGAATATCCATAGTATAGGAAAGTATTTGAGGTCTCCTGTGGGAGAGTGCAAGTAAGTAACAGGATAGAACAAACATAATAAGAAACCAAATGTTCAGCTCAAGAAAAAAGATATACAGTGTAAGGTCAAATAAATTCATGGATTTTCATTTAGAAATACTCATAATTTTTTAAAGCCATCTTCCCCAGTCTGTCTACAGAAGGTCTAAAAGCAATTACAATCCAGGAACATGACCAACACCCCCGGCACCTGGATGCTGGTTTCCACATTCCAATCCCCAAATAAGGAAGCCAGGTTACTTGGAGAAATGAAGGATTCCAGATCTGGGGCAAAGAAAGTATAAGGTGGCCTGGATTCTGCATTCTGTCGTGCCAAAAAGCAAGAAAGCATCCCGAGGCCAATAAGGGCCTCGTCAAGGACCAAGGGCAGCACGTGGGGGCTCTGAGAGGCCGAGCCTGAAACACCTGAAACACTTGCATCAAAAGCAGCAAGGACTAGAGATGATTTTAATTCGTGAACAAAAATCCGAATTGATACACAAGAAAGAAAAATGGAAAACTAACGAAGTGGCAGGAGTGGTTCCAGTGGCAGAAGAGAGGGACCAGAGTGTGCAGGCACTGAGGAGCCTTCCACTGGCTCAGTCCCGTGCCACGCATACCTCGGGGACAGAACCACTGTGCACAGATGTGGTTCTATGTGCCTCCGTGTTGCTTAAAATGGAGAAAAACTGGAAATCACCCGAATACCTAACAAAAGAAGAGTGGTTCTACAAAATACAACATATTCACGTAACAGAGTAAAGCCAGAGTGTGGTGGGATAAATGCACATTACTGACAAGGAAAAATGTTTATGACATTCTGTTGCTGGCTGAAAAATCCAAATCGTATCAACAGCATGTAGAGATGGAGATTTTTGTTTTTAAAACATGTACGTATATTTTGCAGTGAAAGCAGTGCCCAGAGGGACATTCAGAGCTGTGGACTGCTACGTTAAAAAGAAGGAAGATCCTTGGTGCCTGGGTGGCTCCATCGGTTAAGCCTCTGCCTTTGGCTCAGGTCATGATCCCAGGATGCTGGGATCAAGCCCCGAGTTGGGCTCCTTGCTCAGTGGAGAGTCAGCCTCTCTCTCTCCCTCTGCCTACTTATGCTCTGTCAAATAAATAAATAAAATCTTTAAATTAAAAAAAAAATGTATGTATATTTGTAAAAATTACACACACAGACTACTATAATGATATACACTAAAACAAATCTTTTGGTGGTGGAATTATAATCTTATTTTTTTTCCCTGCTTTTGCTGGTCTCTGCTTTCTACAGTGAAAGCATAACACTTTCCTGTGTGTGTGTGTGACTTTGTAAGAGAGGGAAGGTGGTCTCCCTGGTAGGTCTAAGAAAGGCACGGCACTAAGGCACTGGATGGGAGCCTGCGATTCCAGAAGAGCTGTCTCTGGGAGAAATGTGGTCCTGTGGCTCCAGAAGCACCAAATGGGCAGCAGTGCCTTTGCACCTCGCCCACCCCTGGCCCCGGGCTACAGGCCCAGGCCTGAGATGGTACAGCAATGCCACCTGGTGGGCGCTGCTCAGCCTGCTCAAGCTGACCCCCTTCTGGTTTGGGAGCCCACTGGAGGAAGAGGCCTGACAGTGCAGCTGTCCCATCCCAACACAAGAGGCACAAGAGGGCACTCTTGGGGCACAAGAGGCGGGTTCTGGTTCCCTTACCGGCTGCATAGTGCCCCCCGCGATGACCACGGCCCGGCATTCCTTCACCACCTGGGCAAAGTGTACAGCTGGATTCAGGAGCAAGAATTTGAGGCTACTCTGAAAAAGACTTCCTGAAAAAAAAAAGACAAGACAGCTCTGTGCGGCAGGGGACAGCTACAGGCCCAACAAAGACTTCCGTGAGTCTGAGGCAGAAGGGAGCTCGGTCGTGTCTACGGTCATGTCTACACAGGAACCACAGGGATACCACTTTCCTCTTTGATGAGGTCCCATTTAATCTCCAGGACAACCCTGTGGTAGAGAGCTCAATCATCTCCCCTTGCACACTGATCTTCAGAGAGACAATGAAACAAAGCTTGGAGGTGAGGGAATCAAGACTCAACCCACCTAACCACAACCACCAGGCCACACGGCTTCCCTCGCAGCCTGACCCAAGGCTCCCCACTGTCCTAGTGCCTCGCACTCCCCTCACCACAGGCCAGCAGACCAGTCACTAGCACCCTGCTTCCTGATCCTCGCCCTGGAGGCGCCACGAGTCTCTCCATGCTCTGGCTTGGCGGCCCACGCCAGCTCCTCCTTGGGATTACCTTGGCGGCTCAGGATGACCCTGCCATCCTGGTTGGCAGTGGTGAGGGCTGCTAAGAAGGATTCGATGTGCATCAGTGGGGAAGCTGGCCGTGGCAGCCTGGCCTCGCCCTCCTCCACAGGGCTCACAGGAGCTGTACAGAGCAGAAGGAAGAGGGTCTGTGACGTTGGGAGACGGTGGGAGGGCCCCCTGTGACATGCCTAAAGCCATTCTCTGCAAGAGTGGAGTCCAGGCATGAGGGATGGACGTTCCTGTCCCCCGCGTACAGCCCAGTCTCCCACCTCCTAACTCACTCTCAGCCACTGTGGGCTGCAGGGTCTGCAGGAAGTGCTGGAACCCAGCCAGTCTGGGCTGCTCCCTGGAGGGTGTGAGGACTGTGCCGTACCTTTCTGTGAAGCCAAAGAGCTGGGACGCAGTAAGAGAGCACAGGGAGGAATGAGGGTGCAGCAGCGGGAGCCCTGGCTGGAGGGAGGTTCTGCCCCCCGCCCCCACCTGGCACAAGGCCTCTAGCACCCCCACCCCACCCAGCGAGCCGTGCTACAGGAAGGGAGCAGAGGTGACTTGAGCGTCTGAAAGGCAGGGGGCAGCATTGGGGTGCTGCAGACCCTGGCCAGACCCGGGAAGGGGAGGGCACACCTTTCTGCTGATCATGCTCCTCTCACAGTAGCGCCGCACCTGTGAAAGCAAGCCTACTGCAGGTATCTGGCCACCATTCGCTGGAAAAAAGAAACCACCAGCTTCCCAAACCCCAGGGAAGCAGGACTCCCTGCTTGCCCTCCCCCTGCCCCAGGAGCCCACAGCCTCCTTGTTGGCCAAGCAGGTCACCCTCCTCTGAGATCATGCCTCTCCTGCCACCCCCACACAGCATGGTGGAAGCCTCGTGCATACGGTCCCCTCACACATGTGTGTGCATGGCTGCAATCCTCTAGAAAGGTCCCCTGATCTCCTTCAACATGACAGCACCTAAGCTGAACCTTGAAGGATTAAGAGTTTTAAAAAACCTACAGGAGCAAAGGCACGAAGGAGGTAAAGCTTGGGTTTGTTCAGGCATGTCTGGTGCATACACTATGTGTAGCCTGGAAAGGAAGACAGCGAGTTGAAGCCTTTGAAGATTTCTAAAAAGGGTACAATCTTTCAGTGGCCCTTCACTAGCCCACAGTGTGGGAAAAGACAGCAGAAGGGAGAGGGAGTGCGAGCAGGGAGAAGGCAAGAGGAAAAGAGCCTCTCCTGTGGCGGCGGCCATGGGAATGGAAAGGCTCCAGAAGGTCAAGAGCTATTTCTGGCTGGTGACCATTTAGACGCAGGACCCAAAGGGAGAAGAAAGGAGTCAAAAAGGGTTCAGATTGCCAGCCTGTCTGATGGGGTCACGGCAGTGACGGGGACCAAAACAGGTAAGTTGGGGGTGTGTGAAGACAAATGGGAAGGCCGGAGGGAAAGCAAAGGGTCTGGAGTCCAGGCAGGGGGACTAACACGCCAGGTACCATCTGCTCACTTGTGTGTGACCTATGCCTGTCCCTCCGGGGGTGACTTCTCCCAGCCTCGGGTCCCTCTGCTTCTGAATGGTGATGGTACATCCTACCCTGGAGTCACAAAACCTGGTGCGCTGCCGTGAACGCAGTAAGTGCTCTGTGTTGTCACTAACAGAATCCCTGAGTCCTGAGTCGAGCAATGGTGGTGGGATCCTGCACTGTAGGCCCGGAGCGAGCTACCACCAGAGGCTGCACGCAAGTCCAAGGCCTGAGGGGGCAGAGGGGAGGCAGTTCTCGGCTGCCTCAGCCCAACAGCAGGATCATGCTCCCGAAGTTAACCTTCTGCTCGGACTAAAGGTCCAGGGCGGAGACTGTGCCGGAAGAAAGATGGAACAAGGCAAAGGACCTGGGAATTTCTGTTTGTGCTTATTTGGGACAATGAAAGGCACCTTTTCTCCCTAGTCCCTAGGACCCTTCAACCCTGGATTAGAGATTACTTTTTTCTTGCTGATGCAATGCTTTCAGGGGTAAGTGATTACAAACATCTATGCTGTAGATCCTCGGACTTCTAGACTGCTTGAAGACATTAGGAATTTACTTTTTTTCCTTCGTCTTCACACAGCATTCTGCTTACAGATGGTAATAAATATAAGCAAACTGGACATAAAAGGGTGAAAATCTCTACCTTGAACAGGTTGATGTTGTCGATCTGGCTCTCAAAGAGGAAGTCATTGATGGTCTTCAGCTCTGTCCCTTAGGGGTAAACAAAGGGCCTTGGAATCCTTCCTTGGAAGACGGGAAGACCGAGGTCCCAGATGTGAGCTCAGAACCGGCTCAGAGCAGCTTTGGGCCTCTGAAGGCAGTCCTCTTACCTGTCTGTGAAAGGCTCTGTGTGTTGGGATTTTGCTTAATATTCCCTAAAATAGAGAATTCAAGCTGGTCAGGATGGTGACTCTCTAACCCCCAGCTTCTCACACTGAACACTGTACTCCTTAAATAAGAGCATTCGTAATTGAACAGATTTTTCTGCCATTTATAAGCACCCAAAAAACACACTGAGAGGACAGGAGGCTCTAGGTAGCCTCAAAATCTGACCCATGTTTGTACATGGAGCCCAAAGCCTTGTGGATTTCATTCTTTTCACACCTCCTCCACAGAGGTTAGGACCAAGTGACCACCCTACTTTATGCAGACCCAAGGAGCTGCCCAGGAGCAAAGTAGAGATGGAAGGGAACAGCACCAGTGCTGAGCAAAATCGCTCCAGCAAAATGGTCCCCTGGCTTCCTGGAACTCAGCTTGTATGTAAGCCTTCAGGTGGACAGCCATGCAACAAAAGAAAGGGCGGGTGACACAGAATCGTGAGAGCCACAAGGACCTGGAGCCACAAGAGTTCCACCATTAGGTTCACGATGCAGAGACAGTTCATACCCCTGCTCTGAGCTCTAGTTTACTCAGCTGTCCACAAGGGTGAGCTCGCCTGTGCTCTGTGCTTTCCTCAAAGGTGTGCTCCAAAGTGACTTCACATGGTCCCATTACTCTATGCTGTTATTACTACCTGGGGAGTAGGGTCTGGCAAAATAAAAAGGACTCAGAACAGGGGGAAATAAACTAGGAATCTAAAAAAGGATCTAAGGCTAGACAATTCAACTAAGCTGTAAGAGAGAAGAATCTTCTCCATCAATGGTCAAGATAATTCTTGAGGACACAGAAAACCCAGGCGTCCTGACTGGCATCCAGGGAATGGACCACACAAGCTTAGCAGGCCAGGGGTTAGGGCGGGCATGGTGCTCCTTACCACCCAACACAGTCACAAACTTCTCCAACAGATACAGGATCTGTTTGATGTACATCAAGTTCTTGGCCTTCAGACGCTTCCTGAGGAGACACCAATGGACATCAAGTGGTAGTACTCCACAAGCAACTTCCCTTCCAAGTGCCTCAAACTGAGGCCTTTCTGCCTAGTGTCTTCCAAAGCAGGCCACGAGCGACAAATACACCCAGAAAAGAAGGCTCGCTGTGCCCAAGGCCTTTGTAGCCAGCTGTGGCATCCCAAGCATCCTCAGCCTGTGTGGGATACACACCATCGTGAACAGGAGGGGAACAGTGTGCTGCTGGTCTCCCTGGCGCTGGGTCCAGGCCAGAGGTGGAGACCCCAGTGCTTTCTCTGAGACTGAGCAGGATTTTCCCTTCCCCCTCAGGAGGCAGTGTCTTACCCATATCGTTCCATATACTGGAGCAACTGGGAATGGGCCTGGCAGAGCTGGAGAGAACAGAGAAGGGGCGTGAGGGCAGGTCAGGCTCTATCTTAGATTATGCCTAGAAAATGCCAGCCACGCCACATGGGAGTGGGCCTGGGTAGAGACCGAAGGCCTTGAGGCTGCTGGGAGCTGAGAGGTGAAGGAAGGGAGGTTCTGCTGCAGTATCCACTTTAGGTCAGTGAAAAAAATCAAGAGGCTGACTAACTCTTTCAGGTAATGAATCTCCCTGTTAGTTTTTTACTGCTTTGGGCAAAGATGTATTTTCCACGAAGCAGAGAGGTGATTCGAGGTAACCATTACACTCTGGCCCAAGGTCAACCCTGGCATTGGTCAGTAGAAGTGGTGGGAGGCACGTGGGTGGCTCAGTCAGTTAAGTGTTTAACTTCACTCGGGTCGCAATCTCAGGGTCCTGGAATCAGGACCCATTCCTCCCACTCTTTCTGCCCCTTCCACCCCATCCCCACCCTCGCTCATGCACACATGCTAATAAAATCGAATTAAAAAAATCGGTATCAAAAAAAAGGGGGGGTGGGAATACCATGTGGGCTTCAGGGTCAGAAACCAGTGGTCAAGTCCCAGCTCCACACTTCTGAGCTGTGTGACTTTTGGCACACTGCTTAAAGCCCCCTGAATCTCGGAGTTCTCAGTGTTAACTAGGAACACCAGCCCACGCGGAGGCAGTGTGAAAATTCATGATACTGCGCACGGGGCATGGCAGAGAACAGGTAATCAACAGGCCCTCAGAAACCCTGAGCATCCCTCAAAGCAAGGCTAACAATGCCAAACTACGTGAGGACCCCTGCTTCCTTCGCCCTATCATCCTGGCTTACAGAGAACCGGTATTATCAGTCACTCAGGATGACTGACCTAGGACAGTGAAGAGCAAGGACATGAGCCACTTCCCCTTAGCTGGGTCCCCATAGTTCTGCTATCTGCTGGAAAGCCAGTTAGCCCCCAGCGAGTCCACTGGCACTCAAGGCACCCTCTCCTAAGCCACCTCCAGACCAATTCCAGGGCTTAGAGAAATGATCTACGTCCCTCCACATCCCTCTGCCCTGTGGCAGGCCCTGGCCCAAGAAGGGAGAGGCCGACCCACCTGGGAACCGCTGACCTCTGCACTGTGAATGCCCGTGATGGTGTCGATCAGGTTGTGCGCCTCGTCGATGAGCACCACCTGGCCCTGCAGCCGGATGCCCGCAGCCCGGCGGGTGGCCGCGTGCAGCAGCATCTGGTAGGGCAGCACCACGAGCTGGGGGGAGGGGCGGCCGCCTGAACAGTGTTGTGGGGAGGTCGGGGTGGGGGTGTTCCCCGCCTACTCTAAGTGCCTGGTGCAAATGGTTTTAGCCAGTCTGATTCTGACTGAACCAAGAGTGGGGGTGGGGAGAGGGGGAGCAGAGCAGAGTGTGGAACCCCTGCCCCGCCTTATCCATACCCCTGAGACATCCGAGGTTCGTCAAAACACAGTGAACACCTCTGGTGTACTAGAAGGTAGCCCCGCGCTCTGGTCCCAGGGCTGTGACTTCTTAGCTGCGTGACTTGGGAAAGTCACTTAAACTTTCTGAGCCTCAGTTTCTTCATGGGCAAAATGGACTTAATAAACTCTATCTCAAATGAGGGCCAAGGGCCAGAGGTCGGGGCAACAAAAATAAGAACTCTGTAAATTTTTTGGTGCTACTCGTGAGACCGATTTCCCAGTTAAAAGAATACTGATAAAGTGAAACTCTAGAAAACTGGTAACTTAAGGCCCAACTTTAATCTGGCTCCATTACCCATCTGCTGTGAGAAAACAGGTAAATCACTTAGCCTTTCTCGGCCTGTGTCCTCATGTGTACATATAGATAATACCTGCCTTTGCTTTTTCTGTGGGATACTACAAAGCAAAAATGAGGTGACAGGTGTCTCAAAAAGTCAAGATCACGGAAATCTCAGGGCACCTTATATCTGCACACACGTGTCTATGGCACTGATCTTGTGACATAGCAGACAGACCCCAGGAAAGCATGCAACAATGGTGGGGGCTGGGAAGGTTCTAGAATTTCCCTCTGAGCACCCATGCAACACAGTTCAGAGTAGTATACTAACAAGCATTTAACTGCTGTGAAATTATTACTAACATTGTTCCCTGTATCTCTGAAAAGCTACCTAATCTTTTCCTGCTTGTATGGAATTCTCCACAAATGAAACTCTATTTCCAAAAGTCACTTGAATTAAACAGTGGCAAGAAGACAGTAAAACCATACCAAATAACAATATTTTGGATCTGTCAAATGGGCAGATCCAAATGCCCCTCCAAACGGGCAGTGTAAAGATGAGCCTCAACATGGCAAGTCAAAAGAAGACAGCCTTCTCCCACACCAACAGGCAGGTGCCTACGTCAGGACGGTTGGTCTGAAAGGCCGTTTGGAAACACATTTCTGTTCTGCAGCGCCCTGACTGCATCTTCTCAGCTTCCTGCTGCTCTGTGCCCACAGACTCTGGTTTCTTTAGGACTGCACACCCTTCCCAGTTCTTCTCTGCTGTCCCCAGTAAGGCCATCTGTTCCTGCAACCCAGAGCCACAGGACAACCCCACTCCCACGCACTGGGACAGAGGGGGTGACAGGTCACCTGGGTGCTGTGTGGTCGGTCCACCCACAGCCAGGGACATCCTCCTGAATTAAGAATGAGGAAATCCCTTGTGGCAGAGGCCACAGTTGGAGCCAAGAGTTACTGCCCAACCCTCCAAGGTCTTTACCTGGGCTGCTGGAATGGCAAACCGGCTCCCGTAATAGGGACAGGCCCGAGCCTCCTTCCCCAGTGCCACCAATTGCTCAATGTCCTTCACCCCCAGCAGGACCTGGTCTCGGAGGAGCTGCAGCTGCTCGTAGCTATAGAAGGGGCATGCGGTCTGGTGCTCCTGCCTTCTCCTCTTGGGCTTCTCTTCCTCAGCTCTGTTCCTCTCTGAGGGGGCAGAAGCACAAGGAATGACACCTGTCCACGGGGCCAGCACTGGGTCTAAAATGTCAAGACCCAATTCCATGATGCGGGGTCTAATAAACCCTTCCACTACTATTTAGGAAGATCTCACCACTTGGGCATTTAGCTTTGTGTTCTCTAGAAAAAGCCAATAAGATCATGTCAGAGCCAGGGTTCTGGACTAGACACTGACCCAAAAAGCAAAATGCCTTTTCCCAAGGAGACAACCTTAAGGAAGGACCCAGCTGCCTGCTCCACTCTCACTGCCGCTTAAGACACTATCTCCCGCGTCCCAGGTCTGCTTCCAGCCCGCTCCCCACCGCTTCTCAGTACTGCCCCAGGCTACACGATCACCCCAGGGTCCGTGCACGGCTCTAGGTGCTGGGGGCTACCGTGTTTGCTTCTCTGCATCTCCATGCAGCGGTCATTGATGAGCTGCGCAGAACCCAGGGTTTTCACATCATCGTTTATACAAAGATTCTAGAAGACAGAGGGCAAAGAGAGAGCCACAGCAGTGGCGACATGATATACAGCAACCCTCTGGGGCCTGCCCAGCGCCCTGCCAGGAACCAGCAGAGGCCGATCCTCCCACCGCATGGCATGCCCTGGGCCTGGGCCCACCACCCTTCCATGCCTGGAAGAGGAAGATGAAGGCCCAGGAAAGCGAGAAGAATGGCACCCAGGCCAAGACGCAATGCCTCCATGTACCTGCCGAGAGCCGAGGGAGACGAGCCGGGTGTCCTTGCCAAAGGGGCTCCTCTGTACCTCGTGCACAAACTGAGCCAGCTGGGAGTGTGTCCGACTGCAGTAGTAAATCTGCTCCGAGGAGGAGCAGGGGATTTCAGAAACGAGACTACAAGATCTCCATTCTCTGCACATCAAGGAATGCACAGCCCAGTAGGCTGAGGGACTGGAGATAGTGGCCACAAACACACAAACCTAAAGCAATGGGACCCTGTCCCACAGCAGATTTCGCTAACTCGGGGCCCAGGCAGTCCCCACCTACCCCCCTCAGCTCCAGAAGTTTACAGGAACACCCACAACATGGAGCTCCTCCCATCAGTCCTGCTCAGCCATGAATCCGGCCACTTCATGGGGCTTGGTCATCTCAGGACAGGCTGCCTCCCTGAGCTGCTGGTTCCCCAGTGGGAAAGAACAGATTCTGGCGAGCGTGTTGGAGGTGGGCTGTCCACACACTCCTCCCAAAAGGCTGGGGGGCCAGGCTCGCAGTAGGACAAGGGGAGCTGAGCTGTGCTCTATGCTCCTCCAAGACCAAGAGCAAGAAGAGAAGAGAAATAGGAAGAAAATAACTACTTTTAACAGAGAAAACAAAAGTCTTACACAAATGAAACCAAGTGTTTTTAAACATGACAGATGTCCTAACCCTACATACCTCCCAGCGCTCTGTGCCAATGGAAACACAGACAAGAGAAGAGGGAGCCAAAGGGCAGGGTGCTCTTGCTCAGGCCTGCCCTCACCCCCTAGCACCTCCAGACAGACACCACCAGTCCATGGGCCTGCCAAGTGAGCACCCCAACACCAAGGTCCGGGTCTGGGGAGCCCCAGGGTCAGGAGACTGGAGGCACTTTGTTGATGACAGAGAGAGAAGCAGCCGGGGTGGAGGGGGCAGACACAGAGCCCTGGACTCAGGACCAATCCCAAAATACCCAGGACACAATGTCTTACCTTAGTTACATGTTCTTCCTCTGGGTCATCCTCATCCTCGTCCACCCTGAGAGAGAAAAGAACACAGAATCTCAGAGAACTCAGGTCACCTGAAGACACACTTACTGAGTGAGCACCTACTGCATGCCCGCAACGAGCCCTGGACCTAAGGCAGATGTGGTCCCTGTCGTCGGAGGCCAACAGAGCTGAAGCTGAGCTCTGAGCCAGAGATAGACAACACACATCCCAGCAACAAAGTTCCACCAAAGCAAGTGCCTGCTTGCTTGCCCACTGGGTCAGAGAGATGCACCGAGCTAATACCAGCCCGATCCTCCCCCCTGGCACTCGCGAGGGAACGGAGAAAGGGGCACAGTATTCCCAAAACCTACATTCACTGTCCGACTCTGTCCGTCATCAAAGGCTACTCCGTCCTTACCGCCCACGCCTCCAGCGCACTGGAGTTCTCTCAGTCCCCGCAGAACTATGCTCTTCACCCCCTCGCAGCCTCGGACATGCTGTTCTCTCCACCGGGCAGGCGCTCGCCCCTCACTTCCTCTTTTACCTAGCCAACTCTGTCAACCTTGAGATGCCTACATAAACACGGCCGCCTTCCTCCACCTCCCCGAGAGGCTCGGCCAGCCCCTCGCCACACTGCTGTGGCCCCTGCACCTGTTCTTTGCAACACCTGTCTCCTTCAAAAGCACTTGTTCTGGGTCTGTCCGCCTCTCTAGACTCATGTCCGCAGGCAAGATTCTGGGTGTCTTGCTTCCGAGAGGGCCAGGGGACTCACCCCAGCCTTGGCACATGGCAGGAACTCCAAGCACATTTCCTGAGGGAAGCCACGACTGACTGAAAAAAGATGCTGTCGCCCAGAACCAGACAAACCTCTTCTCTCCTTGGCACCTCACCCCTCCCAGCACTGAAGGAAGAGCCCACATGCACTGAGGGACTGGGAGGGAGGTCAAGTTTGCACTACAAGGCAGAATGGTTAGTTGACATTATTAGTCTAGGCTCCCCACCTAAAATCTTTTACAGATACACTCCCCCTACAGGGCCATCACTGGGATTCTTTTTGTTCACCTGGGAAATTTTTTTTTTTAAGCAGAAATGCTAATTCCCTTGGGCAATTAGAAAAGGAGTTATTTATAGGGTTGCCTTTCCAGTCAATAAATTGTTCAGAACCCTTTGTCTGACAGGCTTTGATTTAAATCACGTAGCACAAGGTAAGCAAACTCAACAGGATCTAGGTAAGAAGCAGGATGTGTGAAGAAAGGAAGAGCAGAAATTTTATGTTCAGAACTGGTTGGGGCACCTGGGTGGCTCAGTCAGTTAAATGTCTGCCTTCGGCGTGGGTCATGATTCCAGGATCCTGGGATGGAGCCCTACCTCAGGCTCCCTGCTTAGTGGGGAGTCTGCTTTTCCCTCTCCCTCTGCCGCTCCCCTTGCCTGTGCTCTCACTCTCACTCGCTCTGTCAAATAAATAAATAAAATCTTTTTTTTTTTTTAAGATTTTATTTATTTGACAGAGGGAAACACAGCGAGAGAGGGAACACAAGCAGGGGGAATGGGAGAGGGAGAAGCAGGCTTCCTGCTGAGCAGAGAGTCCCATACAGAACTCCAACCCAGGACCCTGGGATCATGACCTCAGCCAAAGGCAGATGATTAACAACTGAGCCACCCAGTTGCCCCAATAAATAAAATCTTAAAAAAAAAAAAAAAATTGGTTGTGTTCTCAGTGAGGTTCATCCTCCCTCTCCAAATACCAAGGCACATAAGCTGCAGGAGTTAATCTGTAGGATTAATGGCTCGGGCCCAGGCCCTGGGAAGTAGCACTTTGTTACCCTAATATTCACAAACTCCACTCAAGTCCTTTCTCTTGTCCCCAGGGGGGACTCTCGAGGAGAAGTACAGGAGCAGGAAAGTAATCTTGGAGGCAGGTGGCAAAGGGTTTGTGGAGCATGTCCTATCTCCCCGAGGTGGGATGCCTAAAGAGGTCTGACCATCTCAGCCCTGGCCAGGGTCAGAAGTTTTGGTTCTAATCTAGGTCCTGAAATCTGTGCTTAAGGGCAGGCCTCTAGCACCAACGAAGAAAAGCCCAGGGCCAGATGATTTCACTGGCCAGACTGATGATGATTTCAATATTTAAAGAAATGATGCCAACCCTTCTCCAACTCTTCCAAAAAACAGAAGAGAAGGAACACTCCCAAAGTCATTTTATGGGGCCAGTATTATGGGGCCAGTATTACCCCACTACCAAAGCCAGATAATGACACTACATGAGATATACAAGCTACTACATCCCCGATAAAGGAAGATGCAAACACTCTCAACAAAATGTTAGCAAACTGAGTTCAATAGCACACAAAAAGGATCATGCCCCATGATCAAGTGGGGCTCCTGCCTGAAAGACAAGAATGGCTCAACATAGGCGAATCAGTAAATGTGACACATCAGTCAGCAGAATGACCCACAGAAGTCACACGATCATCTCAGTAACACAGAAAAAACAAATGACAAAATCCAACACCCATTCATGACAAAAACTTTGCCGTATGAGGTATAGAAGGAACGTACCTCGACAAAGGCTACCTGTGACAAGCCCACAGCTAACACTGTACTCAGCAGTGAAAGCTTTCCCACTAAGACAAGACTAAGACGAAGGTGCTTACTTTTACCTCTTCTCTGCAACACAGTGGAAGTCCTAGCCAGACCCATCAGCCAAGAAAAGGGAAGAAAAAGCATCCAAACTGGGAAGGAAGAAATAAAACTACCTGTTAGCAAATGACATGATCATACATAGCCTGAAGACAGCGCCAAAAAACTGTTAGGACTACTCAGCAAATTCAGTGAAGTTGCAAGGTACAAAATCAACACACAAAAATCAATTTCATTTCTGCATGCTAACAATAAACTATCTGAGATAGAAATAAAGAAAACAGTCTAGTTTACGATGGCATCAAAAATAATAAAATACTCAGGCGGTAGACACTGTAACACAACTACAAGACTTTGATGAAAGAACCAGAAGAAGACACGAACAGAATGTCCCATGTTTGCAGGTCAGAGGAATTCATGCTGCTGAAATGTCCATACTACTGAAATCCATTTATAGATTCAGTGCCATCCTACATCAAGAGTCCAACAATATTTTTAACAGACATAGGAAAACAAAGATCCTAAAAATCATATGGAAAAAGACCCCAAATAGCCAAAGCAATCTTGAGAAAGAAAAACAAAGCTGGAGCATCACGTGTTCTGATTTTCAACGTATGATAATCAAGATTACAGTACTGGCATAAAAACAGTACAATAATCAAGGCAGGAAGGTACTGGCATAAAAACGGACACATAAGACCCATGGAACAGAACAGAACCCAGAAATAAATCCATGCAAACACAGTAAAGTAGTACTTGACAAGGGAGCCAAGAATACTCAATGAGGAAAAGACCGTCTCTTCAGTATGTGCTGGAGAAACCAAAGAGTCACATGCAAAAGAATGAAACGCAATCCCTATCCTACACCACTTACAAAAACTAACTCAAAATGGATTAAAGACTTAAATGTAAGGCCTAAAACTCCTAGAAGAAAACACACGGAAAAAAGCTTTATGACATTGGTCTTCACAGTGATTTCTTTCGCTATGACATCAAAAATATAAACAGGGGTGCCTGGGTGGCTCAGTGGGTTAAAGCCTCTGCCTTCGGCTCAGGTCATGATCCCAGGGTCCTGGGATCGAGCCCCACATCGGGCTCTCTGCTCAGCGGGGAGCCTGCTTCCCCCTCTCTGTCTGCCTGCCTCTCTGCCTACCTGTGATCTCTGTCTGTCAAATAAATAAATAAAATCTTAAAAAAAAAAAGTATAAATAAAGCAAAAATAAACAAGTGGGACTATGTCAAACTAAAAAGCTTTGCTACGGCAAAAGAAACAATCAACAAAATGGAACAGGAACCAAAAAATGGGAGAAAATATTTGCGAACCACCTATCTGATGATAAGGGGCTTATAACCAAAATATATAAGGAACTCCTAAAACTCAAGAGCAAAAAAGAAATGATCTGACGAAGAACAAGCAGAGGAATAAATAGACATTTTTTCAAAGTCATACAAACGGTCAACAGGTCCGTGAAAAGATGCTGATCCCCCAAGGAAATGCAAATCAAAACCACAATGAGTGGGGCGCCTGCGTGGCTCAGTGGGTTAAGCCTCTGCTTTCGGCTCAGGTCATGATCTCAGGGTCCTGGGTTGGAGTTCTGCATTGGGCTCCCTGCTCAGCAGGAAGCCTGCTTCCCCCTCTCGCTCTGCCTACTTGTGATCTCTCTGTCAAATAAATAAATAAAATCTTAAAAAAAAAAAAAAAAAAACAATGAGCTATCACCTCACACCTGTTAGAATGGCTATGATCAAAAAGATAAGCGTTGGCAAGGGTGCCTGGGTGGCTCAGTCAGTTAAGCAACTACCTTTCGCTCAGGTCCTTCCACTCAGGTTGCGATCTCAGGATCCTGGGATGGAGCCCCATGCTGGGCTCCCTGTTCAGCAGACACAGGGAGCCTGCTTCTCCCTTCCCCCTACCCTGCTTGTGCACACAGGTGCATAAAAGTGCACGTGTGTACTCTCAAATAAATCTTTAAAAAAGAAAAGAAGATGAGTGTTGCCAAGAATGTGGAGAAAAGGGAACCCTGTGCCCTGTGGGCAGGAATGTAAACTGCCACTCTGGAAAACAGCATGGATGTTCCCCCCAAATTAAAAATATTAAGTAGCATATGATTAGGCAAGTCCACTTCTAGGTATATACCCGAAGGAAACAAAATCCGTATCTCAAGATCCCTGCACCTCCCTGTTCACGGCAACAACTAATGAAAACCACCAAAGCATCCCCGGACAGATGAATGGATAAAGAACACGTCGCACACACAGTAAAACAGCTGTAAAAAGGCTGGCAATTCTGCCAGCTTGACAATCCAGATGAACCCTGACAGCATTATGGTAAGTGATGTAAGTCCGAGAAGGACAAATTCTGGGTCATCTCATGTGCAGAATCAAAAAAAAAAAAAAAAAAAAAAAACACCCAAACTCCTAGAAATAGAGAGTAGATTGCTAGGGGCTCAGGAGTGGGTGAAGGTAGCCAAAGGGTATGATCATTAATAAGTGATTAATAAAATAATAAAATTTTTATTTTAATTAATAAGTTTTATTAATTAATAAAATAAGTGACCATCGTTAACATTGTATTATGTATTTGAGAGGTGCCAAAACAGCACATTTTTAAAGAAATATTACGTACGTGAGGTGATGAATTAAGTGACCTCATCACAGTGGTCCCTTTGCAATACAGATGCCTATCAAACCCTCATGGTATGCAACTTCAACTCACACAGTGTTCTATCCTGACTGTAGCTCAATAAAGCTGAGGGGGAAAGAAGGAAGTCAAGGCAGCCGGGACGCGGAGTGTCCTCGGGTCAAGTCAGATGGTGCACTGCAGCCCAGCTGTGAAGGTTTTCTCCATCACCCGCCAACGGCAGGTTTCAGACGCTGGAGTTACACTCCACACACTCGGTCACCACAATGTCAATGACAATGTGGGACACATGGGACCTGGAGTCACTTTAGAGGAGCAGGAAAACTCCCTTCTAAGCTGGGAGCCCAAGAGGAATGACCTCTAGGGACACTCATGCCTTGGGGGCAGAGCCGCTGACGTCAAAATGACCTCAATGCCCTTCCTAATACCCAAACCTGATCAGGTCGCTCTCCCACTTGTAATGGCCCACAGCCCCGCAGCCCCGCAACATGGAGAAAGACACCCAGGGCCCTCGGTGGAACTCCGGGGCCCACACAAACTGACAGATGCCTCTTCTCCCCCTCATTTGCTCTTAGCCCCTGGACCTTCTCTGTGTCCCTCAACCCACCAAACCTGTTCCCCTTCCCAGACCAGGGCACTGGCAGACCTCTGACTAGCCCTGTCCTCCAGGTCTTCCCACGGCTCCTTCTCACCCTTCCTCACCTCCTCGGAGGCCTCTCCTGGCTTCACCCAGAGGAGCAACCCCACACTCTACCCACTGCCCCCGGTTTTATTTTCCTCCTGGGCAAATGCGCTCATTCCGCGCAGTTACCATCTGTGTGTCTGTCCCACCCCCCAGCCCCAACCACATGCAAGCTCGCCCAGGGCAGGGGGCGCACCGGCGGACTTGGCACTGGGGACCATGCTGCACCTAGAGCTGGCTCTCAAAGGGCATCTGTGCAACTGAAGCGTAGATGAAAGAGGAGGCCCTGATGAGGGGCAGCTGTCACCTTCACGGTCTTCTACTCTACCCAGCAGCTTACTGCTCACAAATCAGAAACCCAGACAGAAACTGGAGGGTGGAGACAACAGTTTAGGCTAAGGATACGTTGATGGTTTACATCCTAAAGCTCCCACAGTGTTGTCTGGAATCAAAGATTGAGAGACTAGAGCCGGCCCAGCTGCTCTGTCCCCAGCCCTGCAGCCTCGGCTAGGGCACAGCCCCGACTGGGTGTGACAGGGAGGTGCAAGCCTGGTGAGGGCAGTGGAGCTCGGACCCATAGAGCCAGCGCCGGCAGATGGAAGGGCACCGTCTCCAGCCTTCCGAGTGCTCCGGAGGAGCCCAGCTGAGAGCAGGGGCAGGGGGCTGGCACGCCATTCTTTCGGACGCCTTGTGAGGGGCAAAGCAATCTGCCTCTCTATGGGCACAGGAGCCAGTCCCGTGGGAGCCCCCATGACGACCCAGGCAGGGGCAGTGGGTGAAGGAGAAGCGCCGTCTCACCCGCGAGCTGCTCCCTTCTCCTCGTCACTCTCATACTCGGCGAGGACCAGCTCCTCCTCCCCAGACGCCAGCGGCTCCCGCGGCTCGGCCTCTGCTCCCGCCGCTAGCATCTCCCTGCTGAGGCAGAGGAGACGCTCCATCTCTTCTTCCTCTTGTCTCTGCCGAGGAGCATCGCCAAGCGGGAAAGAGAAACAAATCTCAGGACTGGACCCCCGCCCCCCGGACTGAGCGGCCTCTGAGCGGCTACCACTGAGGACGACACACATGCCACTATCACAGGCCTCGCTCGCCTCCTGGTGTCTAAGGTATCAATACCTCAGCTCAAGCTGCAGCTACTGGGCGATAAGAACTCAGATTGGGGGGGCTGGGAGTTGGCCCTGGCCACTCACCCAGGGGAGCGACAGCGCCCACGCACTGTCCCCGCCACCCCGGCAGAGGGCGCTCACCACGCGCTTGGCTGCATACTTGAGCTGTGCATTGTGCCGAATCTGCTGCAGGCGCTCCTCTCGCTTCTTCCTCCTGACCTGCTCCTCCTAGAGGGTGAAGCAGCCAGAAAGAAAACCGGTGCTTAAGTCCCCAACCATGCCCTTCTTAAAGAGTCCCGGGCAGGGCGGTTCTCCCTTCCGTGGGCAACACTCCAGGGGGCAACAGCATCCCCGACCCTCAGTGTGGGAGGTCCACACACTCCGTCCCAAAGCCACATCCTCTCAATCAAATTCATTCCCTTAATGGAGTCTGCAGCCGCAGAACTGCATTGCCAAGGGTGAGGGTGAGGCTCCTTCCGTGGGTGGGTAGTGAATGGAACTGCGCACCCCATCTAGGAAAGGCCCGTTGACATCAGCTTTGAAAAGACAGCACAGGTGCAGCACACTGATTCAAGGAGGCACTGCACAGGCAAAGGACACGCTAACCCCCAGAATCGACCCCAAATCACCAGCCAAGCCCTGTTTCCTGGATGGCTCCCAGCTCCTGTCACCCCACAGCTCACCTTCAGGCGGTCCACCAGGTCCCTTTCTTCTTTCTTCTGCACAAACTGAGTCACCCAGTCAGGCTCTCCTGCAGGCCTCGGGGTGTCTGGGGTCTCTTTGCAGGAGGATGAGAGAGACAGGGGTTGCTCCTTCCCGTCACTTAAGGGGACAGTTCCAGTTTCAAGGAGACGTGCCTCTTCCTGATGTTTCCTCTGCTCAAAATCACGGAGCCAGGAAAGAGCCCCACAAATAAGACTTAAAGATTTTCCCTACAAGAAGAAAAAAAGTCTTCAAAAACAAGAACAAAAACCAAAGCTTTCCAAGTAACATTTCTCATTTTAATAAAGCCTTCAAGGCAGGTCTAACTTTAAATATTAGAAAGCACTCTAAGACCAACCTGAGAAAGGACAGGAAGGGATTTAGCAAAAGGACAGCCAGAAAAGATAAGAAAAAAAAATAAAAATAAAGTTCCTGGCTTAATTATATAGCCCACTATTCCTAAAATAATTTATTGTGGCTTCTCAGGTTACATATAAGTACTGCAAGTTAACATAAGTAGAAGCTGAGGAATTAGATAAAGTCCCAAAAAAGAATTAAGGCCAAATACACATGGCTTGAAATCCTATATACTCGCACTGGGGAGCCACATTTGGCTCTATGCTTTAATACAGCCATGTGCAGACAGAACAGGATCAGTCCCATGAGATCCAGTCTTCAAAAAATGTTTAAAGCAAACTAATTGCTCTGGAGAACACAATTCTTAATTTAAAGACTAGAATATTCCCTACGGGTCCTCCCAGTGGGTTGAACTGTGTCGCCCACAAATTCATACGTTAAGTCCTAACTGTATGTCTCAGAACGTGACCTTATTTGGAAATAGGGTCACTACGGACGCATGTAGTTAAGAAAGAGGAGGGCCCTGATCCACTAAGACTGGTGTCTTTAGGGGCACCTGGGTGGCTCAGTGGATTAAGCTGCTGCCTTTGGCTCAGGTCATGATCTCAGGGTCCTGGGATCGAGCCCCGCATCGGGCTCTCTGCTCCGTAGGAGGCCTGCTTCCTCCTCTCTCTCTGCTTGCCTCTCTGCCCACTTGTGATCTCTCTCTGTCAAATAAATAAATAAAATCTTTAAAAAAAAAAAAAAAAGACTGGTGTCCTTAACACAATGGGGAAACTGGGCCACCGCGGCAAGCCCAGAGGGAAGGCAACGCGGTGAGACAGGGAAGGCTGGCCTCGGACATACTGAGGAGAGGGCCGGAACAGTCTGCTCTCAAAGCCCTCCCTGCCGACACCCTGCATCTGCACTTCTGGCCTCCGGAGCTGTGGGAGAGTATGCGTCTGTGGGTGAAGCCCCCAGCCCGTGGAGCACTGTTAGGGCAGTGGGAGCACTAACTTCTGGGAGGCTGCTGCATGGGCTCCTTCCCTAAAACTGCTGCTTCTGGGATCCAAAGGGCAGTTCAGTTCAGATGAGCCTCTGCAGGAGCCAACATGCTCTGGTCAGGGAGTCAACTATCCGAGCCTGCTTAACCCAAGGGGGTCTCAGAGCATCCAGAGGGGTCCTGAACCTAACATGGGCTTGAACGAACTGCAGGTAAAATGCACAGTGTGTCGGGTTGGGGATAGAGTGGAGCACAGTAGCTAAGGCTTCAGACTCCAGGCTGCCTGGCCAAACACTGGCTCTTCCACTCACCAGCTCTGTGACCTGAGGCTAACCTCCCTAGGCCTGTGTGCTCCACACAGGCAAAAATGGGAACAGTTAAAGAAATAAGATAAAAAAGGAGGCACTGTATATGTGTGTGTAAGTGACAGAGAGAGAGAGATGTAGTACCTTCCTCAGCATTGCCGTAAGCATTAAGTTCATAAAAGCGAACACCTACACCAGGACTAGAACAACAGCTGGTACATAAGTGAGCAATAGGAGCTGGCTTTCTTTTTTGCTTTTATTAAGTAATAAATTATTGTGTTCTTGAATAAGAACCTATTTCATGAAGTTATTTTTTTTTAAAGATTTTATTTATTTGTCAGAGAGAGAGCGCGCATGCACACACACGAGCAGGGGGAGCAGGAGAGGGAGAAGCAAGCTCCCCGCTGAGCAGGCAGCCTGATGCAGGACTCGATCCCAGGACCAGGATCATGACCTGAGCCAAAGGCAGGCACTTAACCGACTGAGCCACTCAGGCGTTCCCTATTTCATGAAATTCTTAAAAGGCCCTACGACAGAAGAGCACTTCTGAAGAATGAATGGATGACGTATCTTTGGAAAAGCTCACATATACCACTTCTCTCAGCTTTTGATAAATACGGAATGGTGAAGCCTTCTAAACAGCCCTCCCGAGCAGCGGCTGGAGGAATTCTGTACTGACAGGAAAACGGGGAGCCACTGGCTTTAGCTATCAGCAAGCTAGGGTCAGGAGAACCACTCCCTGTAACAGTGGCCCAGGGTCAGACAACTGGTCAGAGAGCCAGCACCCTCCCCTGGAAAGGGAGCTGAGGACCTTCCTAAGGGAATGTCAGAGTTATCTTTCCACAACCACAGCAGGCACACTCTATCACAAAGAGAAAGGAGAACTGAGGCCTGCAATTCTGTATCCTCTAATAAGACAACAAAAATTAAACTGGAAAATGTTAAAAGGATATATGACCAAATGCTCATGTTAGGAAATAAATTTAATAAAGTAGCCACAACATACCTAGCTTTGAACAGTGTTTTTTCATGGGGTACCATCCAAGATATCACAGTTCTAAAGTTTACGCCAAGTACATTCATGCATTCTAAACACCCACACTGTAGGGAGCACTGGGCTTGACGCTGGGAAACAGAGTTCTCTAGAAAATGCCCACAGGCACAAACTTAACACACGAACCATGGCCATGAGGCGTCACATTTCCCCATGAAGCAAGGGCTCCATCCAGATGGAGAGGCCAGCACAATGTGGGGGACTGATGAAAAGCTATAAAGGGGACATGGACAAGGGAAGCATCAGCATCAAGAGCTAAGTGGGGAGCTCAGCCACGGAGGCAAAGGTGAGGCACTGTGTGTAACAGTACGGCACCCCTGTGAGCAGTGGGGCGCCAATGATGGGGAGAAGTGCTTACTACAGGCGTGATCTAGACAATGTCAGAATGGGACAGCGATTTAAGTCACAAAGACAGGAGGCCCTGGAACCAAGAACATCGACAAGAAAGGGCTGAGCAGAGGAACAGGTTACATGGAACTTGCAGAGCCCTGAGATGGGGACCTAAACCTTCAGGTTAAAGAGGACAGAATGAACACATGATCTTCTGTGTTCTTTTCTGATAAAATTACAGCAAAGGAATAAAAGAGGCTTAAAACCCACAGAAACAAAGAAAGCGGAAGAAGGGAAAGTAACAGGTTTTAGGAGAGATGGAAAGCAGACAACCGGAACTGAGAGGAGTAAAGGATGCTAAGTCCGAGTGCCTGCAGAGATTACCCCCGATTCCTGTTCAGAAGCCCCAAAACTGCCAGGGACGTCCCCACCCTGCAGGAGACAGGACGTGTACCGTCTGGAGGGGCTGAGCCAGGAGGGCTCTGGAGATGGTGGGTCTCGTGAAAGCTGTGGAAGAGGGCCAGACCCAAAGCAGGACACACAGTGAAAGACCATGCACCTCAAGCCGCTTCCCCAAGACATCCTGAAGAATACTGGCCATCAGGTTGGGACCAGAAGGCAAGGGTTTAAAGGAGCCTATTCCGGAAAAACTAGATGGCTCGAGAGACATCGCACAGATGCTAATCATCGGACGCCCCAACAGAGAAACCAGCCCATCAGCCCACAGCCAGCCTGCAACCCAGGCCTGCCAGCCAGCCCTGCAGTGGCTTTTTCTTATACACCAACAGAAGACAGCCAAGTGTCACCAGACATTTGAGGAAAGCCTCTCAACAACGCACAGAACCCAAACTGGGGGAGGGAGGAGGATGGACAATGAGATGACACAGGGTAGAAAAAACTCAAAAATGCTACTTTAATTGATATCCTCAGAAAGATATTACTATTTCAGGGAGACTAGAACAGGATGCTATTTTTAAGAAGCAGAGAATAAGAACGAGGTCCTAAATATTAAAGACAGAATAACAGAAATAAACTGAAGAGAAAGACTGGACAACAAAGTCAAAGGAATCTTCAAGAAGCAGAATTCAAAGCCAAACAGAACAAAAACAAACCAATATGCCCAACAAGACAGGCAATTAGAAGAAAACATAGTAACGAGATTAACCAGAAGGTCCAAACTCAAAGAACGGGAGTACCAGGAAGATTATCCAATGTGTAAAAACATCTCAGAATGGAAAGAGAGAAGCTTCCTGGTGCAAGTGCCCATCAAGAGGCCAACACAAAGAACTGACCGCACTCTTCCAAACCACCAACCATGACCGACGTTTTGGAATACAAAGGACACATGATATCCTGAAATTCTGGAGGGCGGGGTAGGTGGACCAGGCCACCAAGGACCAAGGTACAGGTTGCACTGTCCTTCCCAGTAACAACAATGGAAACCAGAGGGTGGAGGGAACAACTGGGAGGGAAAAGCACTCTGCCGCTAGAATTATACACCCAACCAACCAATGGCTATCACACAAGCGAAAAGGCACATTGATACATTTTCAGACCAGCAAAGTCTCAAAATCTTACCCCTTCATGCGACCCTTCAGGAACGTTCTCTTTCAAAACAAAAGTGAACCAAGAAGACATGGAATCCAGTAAACAGAAAATCCAACCCAGAAAAGAATACACACAACAGGGATGAATCCCCAAAATATATACTCAGCCAGTATAAGAAGCCAGTCACCAGACAGGACTTACTGTATGATTCCATTCCCATGAAACTTTACAAAGACAGAACGCGTCTGCAGGATGGGAGGTCATCACTGGCTGCAGTGCGAGTGTGCGAGGGGAAGAACAGCAGCCAAGGGCACAACAAACCCGGGACTGATGGAAACGTTTTCCATCTTCATGCGGTCGTGGTTCTATGGGGGTTTACATCGGTCAATACTCACTGACTTGGGGATTTAAAAGGCGCATGTTTTATTATATGTCAATATAAAGTTGATTTTTCTTTTTTTCAAGGAGAGAAAGGAAATCCCTAGTATAACAGTTGTGAAGTAGATCTTAGGCGAACATAGAGAAGAAAGTCTCCAGGGTAAAATGGAGTTAGTAACTACTACAGACCAAACTGTGTCCCCCCCACAAATTCGTATGTTGAAGTCCTAATTGCCATGGGACTGTACTGGAGAAAGGACCTTCGGGGAGGGGATTACAGTTAAATGAGGTCCTAAGGGCAGAGCCCTGATCTAATAAAACTGATGTCCCAATAAAAGGAGGAGAGACACCAAAGATCTCTCCACCATGTGAAGACACAGTAGGAAGGGGGACCCCTACAAGCCAAGGAAGAGTCCCCACCAGAAGCCAGAAGCTACCCAAACCTTGTACTTGCCAGCCTCCCAAACTGCGAAATAAATTTCTGTCCTCTTAGCGCCCAGTCTGTGGTATTTTGTTATGGCACCTGAGCAGCCTGAGTAAGCTATAATTTTAAGGATGGACTAGCATACGGAGAGGCCCCTGGATGGTGTGAGAAAGTGATGTAGGTATATTAAAAACTAGACAAACTTTAAGAGGCAATTTTCAACTCTGGGAAAACAAAAATTATTCCAGAAGAAAACCCATAATCAGAGCATCCTGACTTAGCAGAGGCTAAAATTTTCCATATAAGTTACATCGGGAGGATGGGGCGCAGGAGGGAAAGGAAACAGTTACAGAGCTACATCTTAGCTATCACAAGAGGAAGGCACAATGACTAGAATAAATCAAGAAACAGCACCAAGCTTACAATTTCAGATATGCTATGCAAGTATATTTCTTAGGAACCAGTTAAAAGAATTCAAAGTACCTGCCCAAAGAACCAAGTTTGATAAATTTGACTTTTAAATGACATGCATGCATTATTTTTTATTAGATTTTTCATATGACTTTAAACAAAGGAGAGGGATATGTTCAACAACACTAACTGTTGCAGAGAGGTCAAATAAGGACTCGAAACACCCAAATCTACTAATCAGGAAGTCACTGCTGATACTAAAAGCCATCTCAGGGGACTGGTAGGGGAAGAAGACCTGCTGCACCAGCCTGAGAGCCTCCTGTGGATGGAACTTGCCGAGCTCCACGGGATGATAGGGACATGGAGGACCTCTAGGAGGTTGCAGCCTGGCTGGGGGACCTTCGCATCAATGCTCACTATCACACAGTACTTTCTAAAGGAGAGGCGGGGGCTGCTCACTATAGCTCTATTGCTCTTCCTGGCCACCCTCTGATAAATCCCTCTGTCATTCCACTCCTGGAAGGAAAAGCTCACAGGCCTTTGACTGGATCTCTCCAGCACTCAGTAGCCTCGTTCCTGAAGATTAAACCAGTATGTTTAATCTGTGAAAAAGCGAAGGTAATTCGTTTCTCAACATCAGAGCACTTGTGTGCCCAGAACAATTTGGAAAGCTTTGGGGCTGTAGGTCTTGTTTCCTATAGGCATTCACATTCTCCTTTGTCTTCAGCCTAACTGTTCTCAAACCCTGGGGCTGCATTTAATCTTTAATAGAGGAAGTGACTGTTACTCAGAAAGGTAAACCGAGGGAACAACTTTGCCCAACTTCAAACCATGAAAATTTCTGCCTAGGTTAACAAGCATGCTAGGTGGCTTCTACGGTGTCATAATCAGGGTCTCTCAGAACCCTCCTGATGATCCATACTTACAGTGCCAGTCGGACTCTCAAATATTCCAATCTTGCCAGCCTCCAACACCCGATACAGCTCTGCCATGAAGTCTTTCTGGATGGAATAGGGTGTGAAGGGAAAAGGGAAATGGATGCCACCAACCTCCTGAGTTTTATTAGCCATCGTCCTAAAGGGGGAAAAAAAAAGGCTTGAAATCTAGAGCAGTTCCTAAGGGTAGTCTCAGGACTAGTTACAGAATCTCTCCTCAGGCTGTAGGCTTTTTTGCAAGCAGGGACCATGTTCTCCCCATGGTGCACGTCCTCACGAAGCCATACCCAGCTCAGGCAACCCATTGAGTGACATTTGTCAAGAATGGCTGTGCAGAACACAGCCCGGCAGAGCCCCGAAACAGAAACCGCCCTACCATCTTACCTGGGATTCCTTGCTTCTTGGACACCCTAATGCCTCCAGGAGAGGCGTGGAGACTTCGTCTGGAGGACCTGCGCCCTGGAGGTCAAGGATGTTGCTCCCGACTACCTGTGCAGCATGGTTCTGCACATGTCCGCAGCACAGCCTTCGCCTGGCAAAGCTGTCACACGTACTCCTGCTGCCAAGATCTGTAAAATCATGACACATAGGCAGAGGATCACCAGTACGGTTCTTTACGTGGCACGGATACACGCATATATCCGTATCTCAAAGGAGTCTTTAGTTTGCTTCTTCGTCCTGGCCTCCATTTCCAGAATACATCAGAGCTGCCTCCTAAAGCCTTCCCAGCCTCAATAATAAGAGCTTCCAGTCTGGTTGCAGACTGGGAGAGCTCTGCTGACAGGGAGTAAGTCCTGGCTGGAATTCCAGAGCTCCCCAACACTGAGACTAATGTGTAAAACAAAGACAAAAGAAAACTTACTAAATTTCCTTACTACCTACAGCCCACTGAAGTCTCTGAAACAGGGAGAGTGACATTCTCTAGAGACTCAACTGCCTCAATGTTAATACTTTGCTAAGGGCAAAAGGTGATCCTAGCCTGACTACCCCACTGCCCCCCCATGTAAGTCCACTTTAACATACAAAAATTCCTCTGGAGGGATGTCTGGGTGGCTCAGTCGGTTAAGCCGCTGCCTTCGGCTCAGGTCATGATCCCAGGGTCCTGGGATCAAGTCCCACATCGGGCTCCTGGCTTGGCAGGGAGCCTGCTTCTCTCTTCACCTCTGCCTGCCACTCTGCCTGCTTGTGTGCGCACGCTCTCTCTCTCTGACAAATAAATAAATCTTAAAAAAAAAAAAGTCCTTTGGAAACTTCTTTTATCTCTAAACACCCCAAGATAGGTGTTGGCAATCATCCCCCAAGCATATGGCCCACTGACATACATCTAAAGGGGCTCATGACTAAGGTTTTATTAGACAGTAATAAATGACCTTTCCCAAATTTGCTTCCAAAATTCCTTAGAGACTTACATTATCCCTAGCCCCCTCCCAGCTTGAAAATATATAATGGGCCACTCCTCATGACCCCATTACAGCTCTTTCTGCCCATGGATCTTGTCTCCGTGCTTTAATAAAATCACTTTTTGCACCAAAGATGTCTCAAGAATTCTTTCTTGGCCATCAGCTTCAAACCCTAATGTCATCTTTCCTACCTCAAGACCCAGCATTTCTCTTTCCTTGCCAGGCCAAGGTCTAAGAACTTCTCAGCTCCATGTTTGATCTTGTTTCCCCTCTTCTGAACCAAATTTCTCCAAGATAGCTTCTTCCCCTTCTTCCTTTAGATTTCTTTTTTTTAATCTTTATTTTAAGTAGGCTCCATGCAACATGGGGCTTGAACTCATGATGCTGAGATCAGGAGTCACATGTTCCACCCACTGAACCAGCCAGCTACCCCAACCCTTTCTTCCTTTCATCACCATGTGGAGGACTGACCCTTCCATCCTGATTCCCACACTCTCTTTGGAAGTCACTGCTCCAAACTATTTGGAAGGCCTATCTCTTCTAAGTATAAGTACTAATCAGTCTGAAATCCACCTACAATCGGCTACATGACTGGCTTCAATAAGACCAGTGCCGGTGCCAGTACATTTATGAAGGGAAAGGTAACTGCCATGACACTCTTCCGGTTATAGTTGAGGAGCACTTAACAGGACAGCGGTGAGAGAACAAGGATGACTCGTACAGGGGCGCCTGGGTGGCTCAGTGGATGAAGCTGCTGCCTTCGGCTCAGGTCATGATCTCGGGGTCCTGGGATCGAGCCCCACATCGGGCTCTCTGCTCTGCAGGGAGCCTGCTTCCCTCTCACTCTCTCTGCCTGCCTCTCTGCCTACTTGTGATCTCTCTGTCAAATAAATAAATAAAATCTTTAAAAAAAAAAAAAAAGGATGACTCGTACAAACTAAGACCACTTAATACTGAGAGGGAGGCATATAATTAAAAAAAGAAGAAAAAAAAAACAGGAAGAAAAGAGGAAGGTATCTAACAAATTTTGATCACCTAATATGCGTTAAACACTGCACAGGCCTTTTTACTATTATTACCCTGATTAACCTGTACAACACTGTAAGGACACAGTTGTCGGGTACTCATGCTTCCAGACACTAAGTAATGTTCAAAGGCAGAGTTAATAAGAGAAAACCCAGGAATCCACACCAAAGTCCATATGGGTCTCTTTTAGTCACATTCATCTGGAAAGAGATAACCAGCAGAGGCAGAAGGGAGATCTAATAAAAATATACATATTGAGTGGGGCGCCTGGGTGGCTCAGTGGTTTAAGCCGCTGCCTTCGGCTCAGGTCATGATCTCAGGGTCCTGGGATCGAGTCCCACACCGGGCTCTCTGCTGGGCAGGGAGCCTGCTTCCCTCTCACTCTCTCTGCCTGTCTCTCTGCCTACTTATGATCTCTCTCTGTCAAATAAATACATAAAATCTTAAAATATATATATATATATACATATTGAGAAATTACGCAAAACCTGCAAAAACCTACAACAGAAGCCACTGCAGAGTGGGATTTCTTGCAGACTAGAATTACAAAGCAATCCAGATCCTAAGAGAGCTCCACGAACTTCTCCAGCAAGTAAATACCCACAGATTGCCCTTCTGCTGCTCAGTCACATGCCAGATGGACCCACTCGCTGACCTCCTCCGCTTACTCATAGCTTCTGCCTACCCCAGACCTGGCCTGGCACAGGGTCTCTTCAGCACCCTCTACCTTTGAGCTTCAGAAGGGAAATTCTTTTCACATTTTTTAGTTCTAAAATCCCAAGAGAAAAATCTCATTAGCATTGCCTGTCCTTTTAAACTAGATCACTGGTCAGCCTACAGACTGGTGAGGTACCCAGCTTGATCTAATCGTATTTGCTGCTTCCCACTCCCTTCCACCCCTGCCTGGGAAATGATGGACGTTTAGGACTCTGCCTTCTCTGAGAAGCCTCCCCCTCTACTTGGCCACCCAATCCGGGTCAAATACCAATCCCTATCCAAACACACATACACCACCCTGCTTGAAGTCACGCTTTTGTCTCATTACCCTGTATTTAATTTCTTCATAGCTCTTAGCACTATCTGAACTTCTTTTATTTATAACCCTTTCCTACCAGAATACACGTGGCATAAAAGGAGGAACCCTGTCTGTCAGGTTCCTCCCTGCCCCCCAGCACCAGAGTAGGTACTGTGGCACCTAGCAGGCAGTCAAATAAATTCTGATGGAATGAACAGCCAGCTTGACATGGTGGCAGTAAGTAGAGGTTTCTGTTCTTCAGAGGTGTGGGCAGAGGAGGTTCCACAACTAAAATATCTAGTCCAAGAGCCAGTTCTTTAATGATTTCAAACTGCTTTCATAGAACTTCACAGCAACCCTGAGTGATATTTTCATTACTCTATTTTATAGATGAAAACACAGAGACTCAGATAGGTTGAGACTTGCCCAGTCACTCACCAAGTGCTTGAACCCAAGACTTGAACCCCATCTGCCAGACCTCCAAGGCCCCGGGATTTACAGTTCATCCCTTTTCCTCCCACCAGGGCAAGCTGACTAAAAAGAAAGACTTGGTTACTAAACATCAGAATGACAACATGAAACAATACAGAAGAGAAGTAATTATTATTTCACTTCCCCGTGGGTGGTAATTATGGCTCTCATTATTCCAGAAGCAGCACAGGCTAAATCACAAGTTAAAGAAGCGTTTGCATAAGTGCTTGAATAATGGATTGACTGAATGCTATTAAGGACATTTGGTGGGATTTTTTCTCACCTCTTCAGGTTGGTTGTGTGGTGGACAACCACGACCCCAGGCACAAGTTCTCCCTAGAATTCCCCACGAGTGCTAAGGCATACGCCAGATACTTATTAAAGCAGATAAAATACATGAAAGCATCTCAGGTATAGTTCTAGGATTAGTTCTGAAAGCTCATTTTCTTCAGTTCTCAATCATCACTCATTATTTGTGTATAAACTATTGCTACAGACTGAATTGTGTCCCCCAAAATTCATATGTATTCATATATATACTGTATATATTGTGAGAGCCCCAAGGATGGAGCTGGGAGGAGGACAGAAGGCTCCAGCAAGGTGAGAATGAGCAGGTTGTGGGCCAGGTCCTGGAGGACTGCTGTTGTGCTCTGAGTTAGCAGCACAGTATAGACTGTATTTGAAGATAGGGCTTTGAGGTTAAACAAAATCATTAAGGGTGGGGTCCTAATCCTTACAAGGACAGGTGGCTTTAGAAGAAGGGGAAAGAGGACTCTCTTTCCACACCATGTGAGGATGAGGAAGCGGGCCGTCTGCAAGTCAGGAACAGAGCTCTCACAAGGAACCAAATACACTAGCACCTTAGACTTCCCAGACTCTGCAACTGTGAGAAAACAAATCTCTGTTAAGCCCCCAGTCTAAGGTACTTTGTTATGGTAGCCCAAGAAAACTTGAAGCCAGCAGCGATTGTGCGGTTACGTTCCTAAAACACTTTAACTTCACACACTTGGGAGACAACACAGCCCAGAAGAACAGCTTCTCCACACCTGCTGCTAACTCAGAGCACAACAGCAGCGCTCCAAGATCTGGCCCGCAACTTGGGCCACCCTGCTGGAGCCTTCTGTCCCCAGAGCTGTTTCCCAGCTCCACCCTCGGGGCTCTCACAATATCTAAGAAGAACCTGCTACCTATTTGCATTTATTTCCACATTTAGGACACCTCCTCCAACATTCTGGTCAATTCCATTCATCCCAGTCCTCTAGACTGACCCCTACTTCACCTCGATTCCCTGACGGGCAGTAAAGCACAGCTTTCAATAGTATGGGACCCGGGTTCCAGGGGCCAAGTCCGGGATCCCAGCTCATGTTAATATCCCTAAGCCTCAGTCTCTTCATCTGTAAAAGAGAAACAGGTAACAACACTCACTTATAGCGTTGTAGTGATCACTAAATAAGGCAATTGATGACAAGTGCCTTAGCACAGCCAGGCTAAACTGAAGCCCCCGACGCGCGGTAGTTGTTCTTACGCCTAAGCGCAGCTCTACGGCGACTGCAGGTCCCGCCCTCCTGAGTCCGCCCTTCCCCCTCGCCTGGTTCCTAGCCTGCCAATCACACGTTGGTCCCGCCCCTCCGGCTCCAGAACCGAATTTTCCCGCTCCGGGCTCGCCCTGCCCCTCTGCACAACCGCCCGCCGCGTCTGCGCTTCCACTGGCGTCTACCGTCTATCCTCTCGCTTCGCCTCATCCTCACGCGGCACCACGCTCACCTTCTTCGCCTGCGGGACTGCTTCGCTGAAGCCTGGCGGACGACGAGGTCGAGCAGAAGGTCCCGGAATTTCAAATCGCGGCGCACCTCCGTCAGCGTGGGTCCCCGGGAGGAGCGTACTGCGTCGCCACGCCCCCGCGCCACTGCGCCTGCGCAGTCCGGAACGGGGAGGGGCGGGTGGGCTGTTTCGCCTTGTGTACCTCGGGGCCTGCCCAGTGGATCCAGCGGGAATTTTTTTTTTTTTTTTGCCCCTGGCGCGGGAAACCGTTGTCCTGACAGCACCCTAGAGGTTGGGGTCAGAATTCTGGGCTTTCTCCCTTTGCTCTCCTGCCAGATGCAGGATGTTTTAGTGATCTTCCTCTGACTGGCACCAAATGTACTGAGCTCAACAGTTGCTTGACTGGATCAAATTGGCCAATATTGATCAAATATTGGCCAGCACCCAAAGGACGACGTGCTGTAACCACAAATCAGAAAACCCGTATTCTTGTCCCGGCTCTTGTCAGGCCTTACGGGTGAACCTCAAGTTATTTTCCCTCTAAAATGGACGGCATCTGCCTCGGTCACCTCGACAGGGTTGTGCATGGTCTTGGATATCCTGAAATCGTGTAGATTAAAGCACTCTAGGAGAGTTTAGGTTATTGTTCCCACGTAGTGCCAGGTACTACCCTGAAGGGAAGGAAGCAAGGAAATCTAGTAAAGCACCAGCCCCGCTATCAGGAGCTTCTAGATAGGAGAACAAACATGACACCTTCACATCTCTGGAATTGGGTTCTCCTTTGTTTAGTCTGGAAATAAAACTACACCTGATGCCTATCAACTTTCTGAAAGTATGTCCAGTGATACTATCTGGAGATAGCATTAGATCCTATGGGTTAAGGGCTCAGTCCTACAAGACTGCTCCTGCCCCCACTTCAGACACCAATTACAGGTCTAGGTTGTTACCTACGCCTCTGACCCACTGGGCTTAGATGATGGGAGGTTCCCAGGACCCCAACCCCAGTCAGATTGATTTGCTATAGAGAGTCAGGGAAACATTTGCTTACTAGGTCACCAGTTTATTATAAAACCCAGATGAAAAAGATGCATAGGGCAAGGTTATGTGGGAATCTTCCATGCCTTCTCTGGTGGTACCACTCTCCCAGGACCTGCATGCATTCACTAACAGAAGATCTCTGAACCCACTACTTTTGGGGTTTTACGGAAGTTTCATTATGCAGGCATGATTGATTAAATCATTAGCCATTTGTGATTGATTATTTTTTTTATCTCCAGGCCCTCTCCCTTCCTAAGAGGTCTGGGGGTGGGACTAAAGTTCCAACCTTTTAATCTCTTGGTTGGTTCCCCTGGCAACCAACCTCCATCCTTGGGTTACTAGGGGCCTTCCAAATATCACTACATTAACATAACACACCTACATCTATCTCAGTAAATCCCAAGGATCTTAGGAGTTCTGTGCTAGGAATGGGGACAAATACCAAATACATATTTATTACCACAATATCACAGAATGATCCTAAGAAATGATAAAGGAGACATTTTGTACTAAGTGCTCCTGCGGAATGACACAGGTAATTGGTGTGATTTCCCAGCAGGATGAAGGGATGTTAGGGATAGTTTGCTGGAATTTGAAGGAAAGGCTTTCAGGAAGAGGAAAGAGTGTTAAAAACTGCATAAAATCATAAAAGTTAAAAACTACATAAAAGTGGGAGTTTATAAAAGGTGATTCTGATGTCGGAAAGAACATTAGGGTTCAAAGCCCACGCCAAGAAAGAATTATTGAAACATCTTTGGTGCAAAAAGGTGATTTTATTAAAGCACGGGACAGGACCTGTGGGCAGAAAGAGCTGCAATGGAGTCATGAGGAGTGGCCCATTATATTCTTTCAAGCTGGGAGAGAGCTAGGGATAATGCAAGTCTCTAAGGAATTTTGAAAGCAGGGTTTCCAGGACCTTAAGGAGGCTGGCTTGTTGGGAAAAGGTCATTTGTTACTGTCTAAAAAAACCTTAGTCATGAGACCCTTTAGATGCATATCGGTGGGCCATATGCTTGGGGGATGATCGCCAACACATATCTTAGGGGTCTAGAGATAAAGGAAATTTCCAAAGGAATTTATATGTTAAAAAGGGCTTACAGGATTTTGGGGTGGGGGATGGCTAGGATTGTCTTTTTCCCTTAGCAAAGTGTCAACATGGAGGCAGTTGAGTCCCTAGAGAAATGTCACTCTTCCTGTTTCAAGGACTTGTCAATGGGCCATAGGTAGTAATGAAATTTAATAATTTTCCTTCTTCGTTTCCCACATCAATTCCGGTGTCAGTAATTTTTGAGTACTTCTGACTACCAGTGACTGGGGTAGTTCGAAGTTAATAAGAAAGTAATGGGGTATTGAGATGTGGCCCACCAAAATCCCAAAAAGGTCCCTGATGCCTTGCTTTTAGCTTTAAAGTTGATGTAATATTGCACTCTATAGCATGTTTTAGAAAAAAGAATTTTTTTTAGAGTAACTGTCATCTGGTAAACTTGACTCTTAGAGATAATGCTCACTAGGTTTTGGCCCTATTGCTTCAAAGTTCCCTCTGTCTCTAGCCACACACACACACACACACACACACACACACACACACACACACACACACACACTCTCCTAGGGTATTGAAGCCTCTGATTTAAGAAGCACCATTGAAGGAATTGGAGAAGATAAGACTCAAGAAGGTAAGTCAGGGTCTGGTTGAGGAAGACTTTAAATAGCAAGGTGATACATTTAGACTTCATACTTGTAAAAACAAAATAAAATTCAAACAAGTAAATTGAAGATCTAATTGGCTTTTTTAAACAATTCACTCATCCCATCTAGGAAGCGGAGAGGAGCGCCACTGATTTAAACAAAAGTAAGGTTTTTAAAGACAAAGAAGGCATTTAAAAGGAAGAAAGGAATTTGTTAGCGAGGAATGAATTGTTTTGGCAAGGTTGACCCCTACCCCCACCTCAAAGGGAGGGGAAGGGATATATCAGTAAATTTCCCGGTCATTGACCAGCAAATTCCCTGTTGACTGATTGGTTAAAGATTAAATTCTTGGGGGTTCAAATTGCAACTAGATTAGGTATTGATTCTTGGTTTATTGATTTGGCCTAAGTGACAACATTTTGGACCTGTTGTTTCCTTTTTAACATACTGTACGCAATTTGCAAGTCACTGAAATGTTTTTGAACGGAGGGGCAAAATTGAAAAAGCAATGTCTTGGAAATATTAAGCCGGAAGCAATGTGGAAGTGATGCCAGCAGACCAGGCCCCTGGACTCAGAGGGGGGTCCCGATGGACCAGCCGGAAGGGCCCCTGGCTGCGCACAGGGTAGTAATCAAATGTGAGCCCAGCAGGAGATAAAAGCCAAGTTTATTGGAGGTATGAAAGAGTGCCCCTACAGAGTATCTGGGAGACTCAGAAAGGAAAGGAGAGAGAGTCTTGTCTATGTTTGGGGTCTGGGGTATGTATTCTCTCAGGCATCCAGGAACCAGTTAAAACAAAGATGAGGGCCCAGATGTTATTCCTTGAAGGCAGGGGATCTTGGTGTCAAGATGTCTAGCGCCCATGGTCTGGAACACACATAGGATGACTTCTTCCGGTTATGTGCACCTGCTCCTTCCTTAGATGTTAGTTACTCCAAAGAAGTCATAAACCCCCTGTCTCTTCCAAAGGAGGACCTACATTATTTGCACTACGAGGCATGGGTTAAAGTAGGGGGCTGGTCCTAGCAAGGATAGAAGCCGGAGAAGCAAAAAGCAGATTTTTTAATGAAGCCCTTCAATTTCCCTATCTCAAATGGTGTTTTGGAAGGGAGAGAGACCAGAAGCAAGCACACAAGCCAGGTTGTGTGAAAGGTCCCCCACTAATGGGTCCTTGATTAAAGGAGCGAGACTGATACAAAGCGAAGGTCAAGCAAAACTTTATTTCTCGCCAAGCATCAAGAATCAAACCAACCGGCCGAGGCCGCGCCTCTTACAAAGAGGGTGACTCTCCCCCCCCCCCCCACCGCCTTACCGAAACTTTTAAAGGGCAAGGGCCATGTGGTTGGGCCTGGCTACACACAGGTGGCCAATGAGATTGTAACACACAGAGAAAGCTGCACAGTCATACTAGGTCACACACAGGTGGCCAATTGAATTACAATTTACCCTAGTAGATATTTGAACTAGCCTATCACCTTGGTCAAAATTGGTGCCCAAAAGATGGGGCCCATACTCCTTGGTAACTGAGACAGTATGCGCACCCCCCCACTTATTGGACATCTCCACCTGGCCTGACCCACCCTTGTATCTGGGCTTTGTTACCTGGGACTGGTTTCTCGGGCTTGCTTTTAAGTAAGTCCCTGAGGGGGTGCAGGGTCAGTTTAAGTTTTACTGCATAAACAACAAAATCACTGTTTAACCCAAGATGGAATCCCTCTGGCTAAATAGGCCCTTATATTGCACAATAAACCAGACCATGCAATAGGGATCCACACTTTCAAGGGTGGCAGCAATAGAAATGAGAGGATGGAGGCAGTTACTATGAGGCTATAAACCTGCAGGTCACCCTCTATCCTCTCCTCATCCCCACCCCATGGATCATCTATAAGATAGACACCCCTCACATTAGACCCTGCACTTTGTCCTGAAGGTAAAATCAAGACTGTTAGACCTATGTGGTCCACCTCTGCATTTCTTATTAAATAGCTTCAGATAGTGTCATTCATTGAATTAGCTCAAAGACCTTCTTAACAAACTCCTCCCTAAACTCAAGGCCAGGGAGGAAAAAAAAAATGTCATGTACAAATATGCTTTCTATAACTCAACAGTGAGAGCTATTGTGATTTGATGGGGTCCAGGAGCAAACGGTCACGGCAGAATTCTTGAAATGGTTTTGGTTCAAAAAAAGGTGGTTTTTTTTAAAGCATAGGGACCAGGACTGTTGCGGAGAAAAGCTGCACTGGGGTTATGAGGAGTGATGGATTGTATACTTTTAAATTGTTGCGGGGGGTGGGGGGGGGAGGTAGAGACAAAGGAAGTCTCTAAAAGGATTTTCGTTATGTTAAAGATCAGTAAACATTTAGGATCCTGGAGGCCTTGCTATTGTCAAGCTAAGGTAGTTTTCCTCTCTAGCAAGGCATTAACATTAAGAGTTGGCAGTTGCTAGAGGAATGTCAGTTTCTGCCGGTCTCAAATATTTGTCAATGGGCCGCAAGTTAGAAGGAAATTTAATTGTATCTATATTTCCTTTTGCCTATGTTCTCTGCATCAAGAGCTCCTTAAGCCTATTATATGTTCCTCTTCAACTCTGCTAATAATCTCAAAACTAAATGTGCGTTGTTTTAGTTTTTCATTGGCCAGTGGGTATTTTTTTAAGATTTATGTATTTATTTGAGAGAGAGAGAGAGAGAGCAAGCTCACGTGCCCACCCATCCAAGTAGGGGGAGGGGCAGAGGGAGACAGAATCTCAAGCAGACTCCCTGCTGAGCACCCAGCCTGATGCAGACTTGATCTCAGGACTCCTGAGATCATGACCTGAGCTGAAACCGAAAGTCAGAGACAACTGACTGAGCCACCCAGCTGCCCCCCATTGGCCAGTGTTTTTTGATACTTAATTTTTTTTTCTTTATTACTTCTTGATCATTTTAAGTACACTCTCTAGTAGTCAGACCATCTGGGTTCAGATCCACAGTTAACAGTCTCGGTGACTCCGGCAAGCTGTTTAAGGCCTCTGGGCCTCAGTTTTCTCGGTTATATAATGGAGATAATAGCAAGACCAACCTCCCGGGAGTCTTTTGAGATAAATGAAATCATCTTGGTAACATTGAGGGCTTAGCTCCAGGTATCCCATGTTATAAAAGCTCAACAAAGGTTAACACTAATATAAATTGGGTTTGGTTTTAGTAATCCCATGCTTTTATTATAAGTTTTCTTGGATCCCCTTTAGATAGAACTGTAATATAAATCTAACAATAAATAAATAAAATCTAATAATAAGTAAAGCTGGGTTCTAGCTGTGAATCAAATTTTGAGATTTGGGCCTTTGGCAATTGCAAGAGCAGAAATGAGGTCAGGATGAATAATGAATTTTGAAGAGGGATAGGAATATCCTACCTTTGAGATATCTGAAGTTATGCAGTTTGATGGGGTACACATTAGTTACATGCCGTGTTACAAGCAGGACCAGGGCCTCTCAAAGGCAACTTTTTCCAGGGTACAGCCTGGTTGTCCTATTCATTCATTCAATGGATACCGACAGAGCATCAGTCCAGAAGTTGAATTATCTTAGTAAACTCAGAAAGTTCATATCATACAAGTGCACGATCACTAAATTTACACCTCTGTTATTGGATTCATTTATAAAGGAGCCATTTCCAGTGAGTGAAAAAATTCATGTCTTCCTATTTGGGAAGCCAATGTGAACTGGAAGATTGCTTGGTAAGCATAGAATCAGAACAAGGAAAACACAGGAATTTGAGTGAAACATCACCACCTAGGCACTAGGAAGCTCCATGAAATGAGCCTGTCATAATAAGAGAAAACCTCCAGGGGCACCTTGGTGGCTCAATCCATGAAGTCTCTGAGTCTTGATTTCAGCTCAGGTCTTGACCTCAGGGTTGTGAGTTCAAGCCCCACTTGAAAAGTGGGTGTGGAGGCTACTTACAAAAAAGAGAGAGAGAGGACCTCCAGAGAGCAGATTTGTCCCACCCGCCGACTCCATGTGCCTCTCCCTGGAACAGTGCAGGATGTACTCTAGTAATACTTCTCTGAGCCCTAGTGTCTTGATTACTAGGTCTGGTATATATCTAGGTATATAACTTTTCCTCACTAAGCCACACTCTAGTGGGCATAGGATACATTCTGTTTCCTCATATAACAGGTTGGTCTCAGGGATACCTGGGTGACTCAGTTGCTAAGCAACTGCTTTCAGCTCAGGTCATGATCCCAGGGTCCTGGGATTGAGCCCCACATCGGGCTCCTTGCTCAGTGGGGAGCCTGCTTCTCCCTCTGCCTGCCGCTCTCCCTGCCTGTGTGCTCACTCACTCTCTCTCTGACAAATAAATAAATGAAATATTTAAAAAAACAAAATAGGTCAATCTCACTTGTCCGACTGAATTTATAGGCTGCCCCCCTCCCCAGTGTTTCTATGAGGTCTTCAGTGGTGTTTGAAAATGGAGGACTAGAGTTCAGGAAAAAGGCAGAGGCTGGGTATATGAATTTGATCACCTCTGGGTAAAAGAACGAAAGCCTCGATGAGCGATAAAATTTCTGAAGATGTGAACAGTTTTTAAAAATAGGGAGACTTGCAAAAAATGAAGTCAGACCCTTACCTTATACCAAATAAAAAATTAACCTGGGGCACCTGGATGGCTCAGTCAGTTGAGTTACTGATCTCAGCTCAGGTCTTGATCTCAGGGTCATGAGTTCAAGCCCCACACTGGGCTCCATGATGGGGATGGAGCCCACTTAAAAAAAAAAAAGAAGATTAATCTAAAATGATTTAAATGTAAAAGCTAAAAGTATAAAACTCAGAAGAAAACATAGGGGATTTGGATTTGGCAATGATTTCTCAGATAGGATTCCAAAAGCATAAAGGTAACAAAGGTAAAATGGATAAATTGGACAACAATAAACTTTAAAACTTCTGTGCATCGGGCGCCTGGGTGGCTCAGTGGGTTAAAGCCTCTGCCTTTGGCTCGGGTCATGATCTCAGGGTCCTGGGATCGAGCCCCGCATCGGGCTCTCAGCTCAGCATGGACCCTGCTTCCCCCTCTCTCTTTGCCTGCCTCTCCGCCCACTTGTGATTTCTCTCTCTGTGTGTCAAATAAATATATAAATATTAAAAAAAAAACAAACTTCTGTGCATCAAAAACACAATCAACAGTGAAAAGCCTCTTAACAAATGGGAGAAAATACCGGCAAATCCTACATCTGATAAAAGGCTAATATTTAGAATACGTAAACATCTCCTACAACTCAACAGCAGCAACAACAAAACCAGCCCAATTAAAGAATGGGCCAAGTGTCTGAATAGACATTTCTCCGGACAAAGCTATTCGCATGGCCCAAATAGCCAAGAAGCACATGAAAAGATGCTCAGCGTCACTCACATCACTCATCACTAGGGAAATGCAGCCAAAACCACAATGAGATACCACCTTATACCCACTGGGATGGCTACTGTGAGGACATACAGAAAATAACGAGGGTGAGTAAGGAGAAATTGGAACCTTATACACTACTGGTGGGAAGGAAAATGGTGTAGCTACTATGGAGCAGTATGATGGTTTCCCAGACAATTAGATACAGAATTACCATATGATCCAGCAATTCCACTTCCTGGTATCGACCCACAAGCCGTGAACACAGGGACCTGAATAGGTATTTGTACACACATGTTTTGGGCACATTATTCACAATAGCTGAAAGGTGGAAGGGACCCAAGTGTCCATCAACAGGCGAATGAATGAACAAAATGTGATATTTACATACAATGGAATATTTTCCAGCCTTTAAATGAAAGGATATTGTGACATACGTTACAACGTGGGTGAACGAGGACACGACAGGCTTATCCAGAGAGACAGGCTCAATACGATGTATAGAGAGATTTATTTTAAGGAATTGGCTCACACAGTGGAGGTTTGGCAAGGCCAAAATCTGATAAGGTAAGCCAGCAGGCAGGCTGGAGGCTCAGGGAAGGGGAGCATTTCAGGTTCAAAGGCTGTGGGCTGGTACAATCTCTTCTTGCTCTGAGGAATCTCCCCTTGTTCTGTTAAAGGACCTTCACCTGATTAAATGCAGCTGACCCACATTATGGAGCATAATCTGCTCTACTCAGAGTTCACACATTGCAATGTCAATCACATCTAAAAACTACCCTCACGGTGCACCTAGGTGGCTCAGTCAGTTAAACATCCGACTCTTGGTCTCAGCGCAGCTAATGATCTCAAGGTTGTGAGATCGAGCCCCCCCAAGTCAGGATCTGTGTGGAGTTTGCTTAAGAGTCTTTTCCCCTCCCTCTTCTTCCCCCTCTACTCCTCCCACCTCTTGCACATGCTCTCTCTCAACTAAATGATAAAATCTATTTTTAAAAATCTTCATAGAAACATCCAGAAAATGTTTGACCAAATATTTGGACACCATGACCCACTCCAATTGACACGAAAAATTAACCAACACATTGTGATAAGCGAAATAAGCCAGTCACAAAAAGACAAATACTGTAGGATTCTACTTACATGAGGTACCCAGAGTAGCCAAATTCATAGAGACAGAAAGTAGAATGGAAGTTACTAAGGGCTGAGTTGAATGGGAAATTGGGAACTGTTGTTTAATGGGCAGGGTGTTTCAGTGTTGTGAGAGGAAGGGATTCTGGACATCAGTTGCACAACAAAGTAAACGCAGTTAACACTAAGCTGTACACTTAAAAATGGTTAATAGAGTTAATCTTACATCATGTATATTTTAACACAATTTAAAAAAAAAGAGGATAAAAGCAAGGAATGACCTTCAAGAAATGGTCCCAACCAGGGAAAGGAAGTGAGGAATTGATTCATTAGAGCAGCAGAGGGCAAATTAAGGTCATCATGAGAGCAAAAGAGAAAATGATCAAAAATATTGGATATGGCAAGGTCAGGGAGAAAAATAACTAGAAAAAAATTCCCCTGGTAACTTAAGGCAGGAGAGTCAGTACAGTAGTTGGAACAAAATCACTTAGCATGGTTTAAGAAGAGCCTAAATGATGAAGAGGTTGGAGGAGCAGAAGTACTGCATCCATTCAAGGAGCTGGAGGGGAGAAGGGGAACAAGGGAGAGATGCATGCTAGAAGGCAGGAGGAGGGGAACTGTTCAAAGGAAGACAGGATGCTGACATCGGACCAAGCGAGCGTGCAACTTCTCCCCCTGCCGTTGACCACTTTCTTCAGCTGATTTGGTCAAGGCCCTCCCCAAATGCAAGACTAGGGGCCCTACGAAAACCTGGATCCAGAGAGGGCAGCTATCTTCGTACAGAATGTACAGCCAGGGAGCAGTGGCAAGAATTAGAGATCATGACAAAGTTGGGGGTATCCTGAGAAGTCCACGTTTGAAGGAAATTGAAATGAAAGTCAGAAAGTCAAAGATGGAGCGTATAGCTAGGCTGAAGGCCAGTGGGGCAAATGCCAATATGCAAAGCACTGGAAGTCTCAGTGCTTTGGTTTGATAGCTAGGTCAGAGTAGTCTTTCTCCTTTAAAGTTTAGCTTTCCTACCAACGCCCACCAACTCCCCTCTTAGTCATCCCAAAGAAATGACACTTCTCTCTTGACTCAGAGGAAGCTGCCTTATAACTACTGTATTAGTCAAGATTCTCCAGAGAAACAGAACCAATAGGGCCTGTGTGTGTGTGTGTGTGTGTGTAGAAAGGGTAAGGGAGAAAGAGACTGATTTAAGGAATTGCCGATTATGGAGGCCAGCAAGTCCAAAATCTGCAGGTTGGACCATCAGCCTGGAGACACAGGGAAGAGCTCATGTTGCAGTTCAAGTCCAAAGGTCATCTGCTGGCAGAATTCCTTCTTGCTCTCAGGAGGTCAGTTTTTTCATTCTATTCAGGTCTTCAACTGATTGAATGAGGCCCACCCACATTATAGAGGGCAATCTGATTTACTTATTTATAATTGCAATGTTAATCTCATCCAAAGGCATCCCCATAGAAACATCCAGAATAAAGTTTAACCAACTACGTGGGCACTGTGGCCCATCCACAATGACACAAAATTAACTGTCATACCCAGGTAAGAATGAGAGCCATTTATTAAGCCATGTACCAAGTATATGGCTATCTCATTTCATTCCATAAAGCCTATAAAGTAAGTTCAAACATTCTCATTTTTAAATATGAGGAAAACAGTTTTAGAAGGATATTATATAAAAGTTCATAAAATTTAGAAGCAATCAAAACCATCCTGATCATGGTTAACTTCAAAGTTAACTTTCAAAGTTAACTTCAGAGTCAAATTAATCAGTTTGACCAAAGTGGGAACTAGTTCTTTGGTCTTTCCACACCTTTCCCCCCACCTCCAACCTATTGTTTATGTTTTTAAGTAGGCTCCATGCCCAGTGTGGAACCCAGGGTGGGGTCTGAGCTCATGACCCTGAGATCAAGAGCTGGGCTAAGATCAAGAGTCAGAGGCTTAACCAACTGAGCCACCCACATCCCCCTCTTTCCATATCTTTCAAACTTTTCAGAATTGAGTTCCAGTAGCCTAAATGTCAGGGCCCTTGTGGGGAAAAAAAAATTATTGCCCTCAGGGCACCTGAGTGGCTCAGTCCCTTGAGTGTCTGACTCTTGATTTCCACTTGGGTCACATCCCTGGGACATGGGATCGAGCCCTGCACCAGGCTCCTTGCTCAGCAGGGAGTCTACTTCAGGATTCTCTCTCCCTCTCCTTCTACCTCTCCCTCTGCTCCTTCCCTCTTTCTCCCTCTCTCTCTCTCTCAAATAAATAAATAAATCTTTAAAAATTAGAAAAAAAATTAGAATGGACTCAAAGTTATCCCACCAAGAATGTCATCCATCGCAATCCAAATGCGCTTTCTTCGGTGAGAGAGATCAGGCTGGAGTTATTGCCACTCCGATGTTCACACCCACAGCCCGCCTTTTTCTGCTCCAACCTGAAATCTGAACGTAGTGTGTCAGGCCTGGGAATTTCATCCAGTGTGTGTGTGGGGGGAGAAAAAACGAGATTGGACACTAGGGGCCACGCTGTTCTGCCACCCAATTCTGCCTCCCTCTTATCATTCAAAACTTTACCTGAAGGTTGAAGGAGATAGTTCCAGAGCCATCCCTGTCACTTGAGTTTCTCCCCAGCCCCCCAAAACCAAGATGAACATCATCTCGTCTTAGGATGAGAAAATAAGTTTTATTGACAAATGAATATGCTGGTGGCCAGCAATCCCCAAGGGAGACAAAGGACCAGAAACACACTGTGTCTTCTAAGATCAAAAGTGCCTCCTTCGGTGTAATCCCAAAGTAGCCCATCCAGTGGGACTATGGTTGGAGAGCTACTGGGAGGCAAAGTCCTGACATCTGGACGAACAAATGGAAAAGGCTTTAGTCCCAGAGCAGCTGGAGCAACTTAGTTTAGGTGGGCCCGGCCTCTGCAGGTGGACTTCCAGACGTCGGGACCTATGACCATACTGACTATTTCTCTGAATTGCCTATTATGACTGGAATATTTTTCACCCTCCTATTATACCACTTGCGCAGTGAATTCAGAGGGCTTTGAAGCCACTTCCAGATTTTCTGATTGTCATCTCTTTCCCGTTTGACACTCTTAAACAACCGCTTCTTTCTTTTTGGGGTTTTCATGCCAGTGACTTTGAAGATGTTATTACTCAGCTGGCTCATCCTGGAAGTAGAGACAAACCCGGGGTTAATATATTCATCAATTTTTTTCAGAGTTGTATCGACCAAAGACTGCACAGACTCCACAGGATCATTCCTCAGACTTCCAATAGCTGAAACCAGAAAGGAGGTCAACTCAGACTCTTGATCTGCAAGGACTACCTACCCAAACCCCATTATTTTCCACCCCACATACCAGGATATTCTTATATAACTTCATTTAGAATAACTTTTGTTACTGTTAAAGTAATACTTCTTTTACTCTAGAAAACTGTTTACATAGAAATCATTCTTGCAAAAGGAATGAGAGAAAAATCACTTAGCCGTCCCCCTGAGACAATACTATTAATATTTTCATACCAATCCCTGCAGTATATACATTTTTAAGTCATCTCTGTGCCCAACATGGGGCTTGAACTCACAGCCCGGAGATCAAGAGTCTCATGCTCTACTGACTGAGCCAGCCAGGTGCACCTGTGGCAGTTCTTTTTTTAAATACCAAATATGGACACTTCTTTTTACAAAAATAAGATTTCCATTTTTTCTTCCCATAAAATATTCCTCTATAGAAGGTGCTATCCAGTCACGTGATCCTATCATAATCTCTGTGATGAACCCTCTATTAGTGAATAATAAGGTTGTTTGCAGTTTTTCACTGTTAGAAACCATAACCATTAATTCATTCGACAGTGGTTATGGAGTACTTGCTAGGTGCTGGGGTTGTCTTGGTGACCAAGAAATTTTCCCCACCCTCGAGAACTTGACATTCCAGTGGAGGAAAGACAAAACAAACAAGGAGGGGCACCTGGGTGGCTCAGTGGGTTAAAGCCTCTGCCTTCAGCTCAGGTCATGATCTCAGGGTCCTGGGATCGAGCCCCGCGTCGGGTTCCCTGCTCGGCAGGGAGCCTGCTTCCCCCTCTCCCTCTGCCTGCCACTCTGCCTACTTGTGATCTCTCTCTCTGTCAAATAAATAAATATAAGAAAACAAACAAACAAGGAAACACAAATGAAGTACAAAGAAGGACATTTAACAGAGTAATGAGAGTGAACAACCAGGAAGGACTTCCTTAGGTCGGTCTGGGAATTTCTCTCTGAGAAGACATGTGAGCCACGAGAAGAGCAAGGGCAGAGCATTCCCAAAGGTCAGGGAGGGGGTCACCTACTCAGAGTGTAGAAAGTAACCAGTGGGGCTACAACTTCTCGTGAGAGGAGAAGTGTTACGGGCTCAGGGTGGAGAGAGAGTCAGAAGCCGGCTCAGTCAGGGCCTTGAGGTCAAGCATAAGGGACCAGACTTTGACCCGAAGAGCAGTGGAAATCTGCTGAAGGGATTTTAGCCCAGGGGTGACATGATTCAGTGTACACATTTCAAAGAGAATCTGGCTGCTGTGTAGAGAAGTATAGAGCAGGGCGTGTAGGGGTTGTTAAAGCCATCCAGTTAAGGAATGGTGGCCAGGGGTTTAGATTCCGGTGGGAACAGAGGGTGGTAAATTGCTTAGCCCCCAAAGGATGAAGAGAACAGTCTTGTTCTTGGTTCAAAAGGGTCTTCAATGAGTCTGGCCAGGGGTTTATCAATCCTATTGATTCTTTCAAAGAACCAGCTCCTAGTTTCATTGGATTGGGAGAGGGGGAGCGGGCTATGGACATTGGGGAGGGGAGGCGAACCATAAGAGACTATGGACTCTGAAAAACAACCTGAGGGTTTTGAAGGGTCAGGGGTGGGAGGTTGGGGGAACAGGTGGTGGGTGATGGGGAGGGCACGTTTTGCATGGAGCACTGGGTGTTGTGCAAAAAGAATGAATACTGTTACGCTGAAAAAATTAATAAAAAGGGGGAAAAAAAAATAAAATCATTTTAAAAAAAAAAAAAAAAAAGGGTCTTCAAGCCCATCAAAGTCTACAGCTCCACGCTGATCTCATTTATACTGACAACAGGAGAAAGAACCCGGCATTAGCTACGCAGTGAATATGGAAATCCCACAAAGATCGATTTCTTTTTTTTTTTTTTTTAAGATTTTATTTATTTATTTGACAGACAGATATCACAAGTAGGCAGAGAGGCAGAGAGAGAGAGGAGGAAGCAGGCTCCCCGTAGAGCAGAGAGCCCGATGTGGGGCTCCATCCCAGGACCCTGGGATCATGACCTGAGCCGAAGGCAGAGGCTTTAACCCACTGAGCCACCCAGGCGCCCCAAAGATCGATTTCTTGACCACAAGTCTTGTTAGGCACTGGATATGGATATAAACGTAATTAGAATTACCTTTCTTGGGAAAAAGTCCCTCCTGTTTAGGTAAGGTGGGCAGTCTTTCTTGGAGGCTGGGTGGGATGAGGAAGGCAAGGTGAATTCTCTGGTACACTGAGGAGCCTAGGGTTTTCATTCTAGAATACTTTTGCTGAAATTCTCTGGTTGCTGGGAATAGGGGTCCCTTACCCTGTAGAGACTTCAGTTGGAAAAAATGAGGAGAAGGCAGCACATGTACAAAATGTCAGGGCCAGAAGCCAGGGTTAGAGCCCCAAGGGTACAGAGGCTACTACCTAGTCACTAGAGGACTGGAGAGAGCACACGGCTACAGTCAACAGCGGCTAACAAATTCATTCTCCCTTGACCAGAGCGCCAGGTGCCATCCCTACCTGCCACTGCCAGCACCTTGCCCCATCTTAGGCCCGAAGCTGGGTCAACTCAACACAAAGGTTTGGTGAGACACACGCATTTGTATTCGATACTTAGACAATGTTTAAGGTCAGCACTGTTATGCCCATTTTACAGACAGAGAAACTGAAGCACAGAGGCAGTAATGTGCCCAAGTTCACATGGCTCATTGCAGAGAGAGCTAGTATTTCAGACCAGGCTGGCTGACACTGGAGCCCATGCTCTTCGTTATACGCTGACTTGGAAGAAAGGACCCTTTAAAGTCATTCACCTCTTTTTCTTCTCAAGATAAAAGACCCGTAACGAAGCATAAAGGAAACAAGAACGTGTCCATCTCCAGGTGTCTGCTGGGCATTTCCTTTGAAGTATGACGCCACCATTCCTTCAAAGGTAGCATATCCAGCTTTTTAGCTTGAAGCAGGTGCCAGGAAATGAAGTGGGCTCCAGCCAGAGGGCAAGTCCCTGAGGACAAGCACGTGCAGGACCAGAACGGCCCCAACAGCAAAACTGGAGTGTGGGCATTCTGACATACACACCTGCTCTTTTGCCCAAAAGCACAGGCACCCACTGGCAGGGTGATAAAAGCCAACATTCTCTCCATCTTATCTCTCTATCAAAGGAAGCAAACTGTGTGTGGGGGGGGCGGGGGTGAGATCATGAACAACAAATAACTCAAACATCATTTCTATTGGGCACTGGAATGAGTCATCTATCCAGCACCTATCACAGACACCCCAAACCCTTCCTGCCACCGCATCACTCATCAAGTGATGAGCTCTGTTTCACCAAGTACTCCTATCACCCACAGCAAAATCCTCAATCTTCACCACGGCGGAAAAGCCCAGTAGGATCCTGGCCCCACTGTGATCCTCTGAGTCATATCCTCCTCCTTCCTTTGGTTCACTCCATGCCAATCACTTTGACTTCTTATTCTTGCTTGAACTGCCGAGTTCTCTTGCCTCAGATAATCAGATGGTTTGAACCCTCACTGCCTCCAGGTCTCTGCTCCCGCACCCCTTCTCAGAGGGGCACCCCTGCCCTGCCCTCTGACCCCCGGACCCTTGGCCATGCCTTACTTTCTCCATAGTGCCTGCTCACATATATGTACTTGGTTAGGGCCCCTCCCCTCCCCCGCTGGAAGGGGTGGGGGTGGTGGGAACAGACAACATCAGTTTTGTTTGCTGGGGTATTCCAGTGCTTAGAAGAGTGCCTGGTATACAGTAGGTTTTCAATAATTAAGAAACTCAGTTAATCGGGAGCAAGGGCAAAATTACCAACTGTAACAAACATAGGTGTGGCTGTTTGGCTCTTTGAGGGACCACAGGGTTTTGAAGGTAAAGCAAAATTTCTCTTCTGATATACACTGGGAACACCAGCTCTTCTTCTGCCACACCCCTGATTCGCAGTCCCTTTTTCTCAGGACTTTGGTCAAACTAAAGGACAACGGAGTGAGCATGAGTTAGTGCAAAGACCCCTGAAGTGGCAAGTCTAGCTCTGGCTCGCCCAGTAATTCACTTCTGTGACCTTGGACAAATGACTCAGCCTCTGAAATGAGGAGGTTTATAGTTCAGGAGGAGGAAATGCTTCTCTGAGGGACCCCTAACTTCAGAGGCAGAAGAGAGTGAATGGACAACCTCAGGGGTCGGATGAGTTAGCTCAAGTCCCATATAGTCTACAAATCCTTAGACTCTCTTTTATCTTAAAAATTCATTATCATTTGCCTTGTACTCCAAAACATGTCTATTATTAAAACACCTTTAATGTTTTAATTTAATTTTTTTTAATTTTATTTTTTAAAAGTAGTCTCGCCGCCCACTGTGGGGCTGGAACCCACAATCCTGAGATCAAGAGTTCATGCTCTACTGACTGAGCCAGCCAGGTGCCCCTAAATGTTTTAATATTAAAAGGAGTATCATTTAGAAATGCATACTAAAATTTTATAGATGAATAATATGAAGTCTGAAGTTTGGTTCGGAATAATCTGGCCGGGAGGGGTGCAGGTAAAGAAATAGAGAAAATAAGGTAACCATTAGTTGATACTTATTGAATCTGGGGGGAAGAGGGAGGGTTATTATACTATTTTCTAGACTTTTATTTTTATTTATTTCTTTAAAGATTTTATTTCTTTATTTGACAGAGACACACAGCAAGAGAGGGAACATAAGCAGGGGGAGCAGGAGAGGGAGAAGCAGGCTTCCCGCTGAGCGGAGAGCCTGACCCACTTGGGGCTCCAACCCAGGACCCTGGGATCATGACCCGAGCCAAAGGCAGCTGCTTAACCAACTGACCCACCCAAGCGCCCCTATTTTCTAGACTTTTAAAGAATGCTACAAATGAAAAATCTTAAAACAGCCAGAGAAAAGGGCTAGATTACCTGCAATGGAACAAAAATTAGAATGACAGCAGGCTTCTTTTAGCAACAAAGAGAACCAGAAGACAGTAGTATGGTATCTTCGAAATGCTGGGAAAGAAATTTTTGGTCTAGAATTATGTCACTAGTAGGGGCCCCTCCTGGCTTAGTCAGGGGAACATACGACTCTTGATCTTGGGGTTGTGAGTTTGAGTCCTACGTTGGGTGTACAGATTATTCTAAAATATATATAAACAAGAATTGTGTGACTAATAAAGGTACCTTGCAAGAATGGGCTTAAGAAAAAGTCATTACAAAGGAACAAAAACCAAGAGAGCATAACAGGAAGATACCCACACTAAAGAGACTTTCAAAAAGTGTACTTAAGGGTGAAGAAAATGAAGGATGGTCAGAGATACAACAAGGAATAGGGAGCATATGACACAGCAGGTACACCTACATTGTTTGTATAAAGTAACAACAATAATCATAGTATCTGCTATGGACATTGGGGAGGGGAGGCGAACCATAAGAGACTATGGACTCTGAAAAACAATCTGAGGGTTTTGAAGGGTCAGGGGTGGGAGGTTGGGGCAACCTGAGGGTTTTGAAGGGTCAGGGCTGGGAGGTTGGGGGAACAGGTGGTGGGTAATGGGGAGGGCACGTTTTGCATGGAGCACTGGGTGTTGTGCAAAAAGAATGAATACTGTTACACTGAAAAAATAAATAAAATGAAAAAAAAATAATCATAGTATCTAAATTGTGGGTTAAAAAAGAGAACTGAAATATTCACTAACAAAAGCCTGTAAAGTGAGAGGGGTGGGCATCAGAATTCATGTCAATACTGGAGGGAAAGTTAAAATGTTTCACTTTAAACCCTGTTAAACTCAAAATGCATGATGAGGCGTCTACTTTCTGGACAGATACCGTATGATTTCACTCCTGTGTGGAATTAAAGAAACAAAACAGATGAACAGAGGGGAAGGGAAGGAAAAATAAAATAAGAGGAAAACAAAGAGGGAAACAAACCAGAAGAGACTCTTAACTCTGGGAAACAAACTGAGGGTTGCTGGAGGGGAGGGGGGTGGGGGATGGGGTAACTGGGCGATGGGCATTAAGGAGGCCCCTTGATGGAATGAGTACCAGGGGCAACTGACGAATGACTAAATTCTACCTCTGAAACTAATAATACACCATGCATTAAATGGAATTTAAATGTAAAAATGCTTTTAAAAGTCTACTTTCTGGTTAACTAGCCTGAAGAAACACTTACACTTACATTCTTATATACAAAGAGACATACATAAGAATGCTCACGTAGCAGTTTTTGAATAGCAAAAAATTGGAGATGATTTAAACAATGATCTACCAAGATTGTAGCAGATCTGTATGTACCGACATACGGAGTGGGGAAAAAAGCAAGTTGCAAAAACCGTGTATCTGTATCTATATATCTATCCATACGATAACTATCACAAATTATATATTACATAACATATATTCTATGTGTACAGCAAAAGAATACAGGACTACAGCAAACAGATAAGGGGAATTGGGGAGAGGAACCAGACTTGGGTGTGAATAGAACTCTACCCTAAAAACAAAAACTTTGGGGAGCCTGGGTGGCTCAGTCGGTTAAGCCACTGCCTTTGGCTCAGGTCACGATCCCAGGGTCCTGGGATCCAGTCCCACATTGGGCTCCTCACTCAGCGGGGAGCCTGCTTCTCTCTTTGCCTCTGTCTGCCACTCTGCCTGCTTGTGTGCGTGCACTCTCTCTCTCTGACAAATAAATCAATAAATAAAATCTTATAAAAAATTTTTAAAAAATTAAAAAAACAAAAACTTTATCAATAATGTTTCTACTTCTTTTTGCAAACAGACTATATTCATGTATTTCTTCTATAAATATAAAGAAATTTAAAAATATTTTACTGCAATAAAAGAGAACACAAAACTGCAAGTTCTTCAGAGGACAGGGTGTTTCTCCCTTGAATACCACTGTAGGTAGCAGCTGATAGTACATGATAAATGTTGAGTGACTAGAACATTTTGTAAGCTGTGTTTTTCTCTAACTAGCACGATAATAGATAACTCATTTTCTTCCTCTGACTTAGCCTCATTTTCTACTTTTTTTAATTTAGTCTTTGAAGATTTTATTTTATTTATTTTTTAAAAGATTATTTATTTATTTATTTGACAAGCAGAGATCACAAGTAGGCAGAAATGCAGACAGAGAGAGGGGTGGAGGGAGGTAGGCTCCCCGCTGAGCAAAGAGCCCATTGTGGGGCTCAATCCCAGGATCCTGAGATCATGACCTGAGCCAAAGGCAGAGGCTTAACCCACTGAGCCACTCAGGCGCCCTTTAAGATTTTGTTAAGTGATCTCTACACACAACATGGGGCTTGAACTCAAAACCCCAAGATCAAGAGTCACATGTTCCTCCAAATGAGCAAGGAAGGTGCCCAATTTTTTACTGTTATATGTATACTATATGTATATGTATACTATTTATAATAGTAAAAATATACTTTATTTCAGGTAACAAAATATGTCCTTAAGGAATTCTTTTCCCCGCTTTCTGTCTTGTCCTGTTGCCTCATGTCACCCAGATCTCAGGGACAAGGCTCAGACTCACCATTCTGTATGACCTCCACATCATCATCATCTATTTGAGTCATGTTTAGCTTCTTAGCTGTTAATCCTAAAGATAGGACAGATGCAAAGTCATTCCAGAATTCCTGGATCTTTGGGCCACCCTTACCCCTTGGTCCCAAACACGGAAGCTTATAAACCAGTTCTAGCAAGAAATGTTTCTATGAGATGCCTTGTAGCTTACATGTCAGTGTTCTAGTTGAATAACCCTCAGAGCAGCGGTGACCCAGAAAACTGTTGTTGGCAGGTGACAAGTAGGGCATGAACCCAGGACATCAAACTCCATGGGGTTCTCACACCAATAGAAAAATGGACAAAAGGCATGAGGCAATTAATTTGCAAAAATAAAATACGCATTGCCAATAAACATAGGAAAAAAATATTTCACCTCACTTCTGATAAAAAAAAATATTAATCCAAACAACAACTCTTTTCGCCTATCAAATTAGTAATGATTTTTAAACTATCACCCAGAGTTGGCAAATATCCACAAAATACTTGCATGTAGTACTGGTAACAATGGAAAATGATTCACTTTTTAAAAAAGATTTATTATATTTATTTAGAAAGAGAGAGCATGGGGGAGAGAGGCAGAGGGAGACAGAGAGAGACACACAAGCAGATTTTGTACTGAGCATGGAGCCCGACATGGGTCTTGATCTCACAACCTTGAGATCAGATCTGAGCCAAAACCAAGAGTTGGATCCTCAACCAACTTTGCCACTCAGGGGTCCCATGACTCAACCTTTTTAGAGGGCAGTTGAAGCACCAAAATCCTTAAAATTTTACATATCTTTTGGTCCCAGCAATTCTAGTTATTAAGAAATTCATCTTAAAATAATCATGATGGCCGGTAGAGATTTTATCCCTGTTTATAAAAACAAAAGATGAGATGGCCTACTTAAAAAAAAAAAAAAAAGACACAGTCTCAATATTCAAAAATAAGCACAGGTTAAATAATTCCATAAATCCACCCATAATGGAATTAATATTACGCAGTGGTGAAAAGCAATGCTGAAGGGCACGTAAGGGCATGTATTTGTGACCCAGCAAAGGAAAACAATAGTATACCAAACTTCATGTTTTTAAAATGGCTGTGTGTGTGTGAGTGTATGTGTGTGTAGAAATTCTAGAATGTTAACAGTGGTTAAATCCAAATGCTTAGAATTTCTGGCATTATTTAATTTCTTCTTTTTTGCCAACCTGAATCTTTTAGGTTTTCTAACATCCATACATACTGTACGACTACCCTAGTTTAAAACAAAAATATTTTTGTTTTAAAATTAAAAAATTTTTGTTTTGTTTTAAAATGCACAGGGTTCCCATGGAAGCAATAGTTTTTCCCCTTTCAAATGAATACGGTTCCCTTCTGAATGCTGCAAAGTGCAGACAGCTGGGGTGGACCTTCCCAGAGCAGGGCAAAGGCACATAGCCTTCTCTTCCTCTTCCGGCCTTCCTAACAGGGACTCGGAGCCTGGCCCCAGGACAACCTCTCTAATTACATCAGAGCTAAAGAAGGAGGTGACCCAGTTCACGGTACCATGTTTCTGGCTCAGTCCTGGCAGAAGGTCAAGGAGGGCTTCCCTGTTGAAGAGGGAGGGGTTGCCAGGAGGAAGCTTCTTACCTATGAAGTTGATGGCAGCTGCCCTTAGGAAGGACTGAGGACTCTTCAGGAAGTCGAAGCTCTGGGACAGTAAGTCCCCCACCAGCTGGGTTTTGCTTGTGCTCACCTGTGAGGCCAAAGAGGGGGTAGTGCTGACAAGGAGCTGGCGGTGGGAAGCCCTGGGAACGCTCCTAACCCTCTCACCCTGTCCACAGGCACCACTGTTCTGTCTTCAGCCAGTGGAAAGTGCTCAAACCTATAGCCTCAGACACCCACGCCCTAGCAACGAGGCAGACGTTAGCAGGAAGGTCACAGAGAGAATTTTGCTCCTTCATACCAACATGGTAAGGGAAGAAACGACAGATGTGGAGCCAGGAGACCCCGGATTGAATCCTGGCCCTGGCACTGGCTTCAGTTTTCTGCAATAAAACCTGTCCAACCTCTTTCACATAATTGTAAGGCTCCCGTGGGATAATGGATATAGAACTGCTTTGTGAACTCTAAAGTGCTCTACCTATGGGAGGTATAAGCATCAAAATCCATAGTATTAAAATTATTAATGGTGGTTCCTAACCTACTTGCTTAGCCCTTAAATATTTACTTTTCCACCAGGATTCCTGATCCTGCCCTATTCTCAGCATCATAGGAGCCACAGACTCTTAATGCCATGACTGACTTAGAGCCCCCGTGACTCCCGCTGCCATCTTTTCCTACCAGCTGTAACCAGAAAACCTCTGTTCCATTGCATTCTGCTCTCCTCCCATGACCTTCCTCGCCGCTGAAAGCAGAGACTGGGCTACTGCCAAGAGAATCGGATATGAAGAGTGAGGGACTGGCCCGACCCATGTGCATTCCAAGAGTTTGCTGATAATAAAGAATGAGAATCAAGGAGCAGAAAGAATGTATCTTCTGTCAGCCCTCCCCTATTTAGCCTCTCATCCTGCCTTTGAACCCCTAACGTGAGCACGGTGGGGCTGGCTTCTCAGAGACACTCACCAGGTACTTGCACGTCTCTTCCAACACCTGGATGTGATCGCTGAGGGTGGCGTGCTTGAATATCTGGGTGAGTGATGACCAGCCGATCACAGTGGTCCACTCAGTCAGGGTCCCTCCGCAGGCCTACAGGATGGAGGGAATGGAATTCCCGAAGCCTCCTTCCTACGCCTTTACAGAGCTAGGCCACGAGGCTAAGGGAAAGACCGTGAAGCTAGCCCCCAAGGGTTTGGGTGAGGGTTTGAAGCTGGGATCAGGTGAGAAACACGGGACGTTGGGCATGACATGGGACATAAACAGCTTCAGGGAAGAGAACTGTATCAGGATAGGTGAGGGGGAAAGTGCTCAGAGCTAGCCTGGAGGACGACACCAAAGAGGTCGGTATAAAATGTAAAGCCAAGGCTGGGCTCATGAAAAGAGCCCGAGGCAATGCTCTACCAGAAAGAGAAATGAATCAGGCTGATTTGCGGGACTGAGGTCATCAATACCTTGACTACCTCAGGGTTGTTATCCTGAAAGCTAAGCAGCAGCGGGACTAGGAAACTGTAGATCTCTCTTCGGGTGGAGAGTCCAGGCTTGAATTTGTAAACGTGACGCAACATGTAGCCCAGGGCAGAGGTGGCTGAGATCTTCACCTGGTCCCTCTCCTGCCATACAGAGCGACATGGAGCTAAGGCGGCTATGGTTTCCCTCTAGCCCTGCCTGGCCTGGTTTCCATACTCCCACATCACACTCCTATGTCCAAAGTACATGGCTGGCGTCATGTCACGTAATGGAAAGGCATCATGGTTTGTGTATCTCATTAGAGCCGCAGAGCTAACAAGTCCCTCTGTTAAGGCCCAGAGCTAGGAAAACCAAGACCGTAGTTTCAGCTCTGCCCTGGATCGTCTACAGCTTGTAACTTAATCTGTTCCTAGGGATTTAGCTTTAAAATATATGTATTTTAAAAATACATAGTTATCCTAGTTATGCTATGAATAAACTTGCTTAATCTATATTGGTTTGTATTAATTATCAATGATCATGAACAGTTAAACTAGACGCTTTCAAGAGTGCATTATATAGAGGCGCCTGGGTGGCTCAGGCGATAAGTGGTTGCCTGTGGGTCAGGTCATGATCCCAGGGTCCTGGGATCGAGCCCTGCATTGGACTCCCTCCTCAGCGGGAAGCCTGCTTCTCCCTCTCCCACTCCCCCTGCTTGTGTTTCCTCTCTCATTGTGTCTCTCTCTCTGTCAAATAAATAAATAAAATCTTTAAAAAAAACAGAGTGTATTATATACTAAATGAACAAATGTTTACTGAATAGCTGTCATGAGCTAGGCATAGTGTCAAATAACAGAGACATGGTGGGACAAACAGTCGCTGAACTTGTAGGATTTGGGAAGCGGACATTTTAACAAATTGGAGGTACAAATTTTTTGCCCAGTGAACATAACAGCCAAACCGAGAGATGATTCAAAGTTAGTACATTAGCTGATCAACAGGCAGATCAGCTCAAGATCAACGATTATCACACTTCCGTTATCCCTCCCTGCTCCAAATCCCTGAAAGAAAGAGTAGAGATACAGGTTTTTTTTAATCCGTTATGGATCTGAAATAGTAGAAGGGATCCCCCTCCAGAGAACTAGAATATCCCTGAGAGACAAAGAACAGACAGGACTGGAATTAAAGTTGAAACCACAGCCTGAAGTGCGGGCAAGAACAGACTGCTGGAGGAGGCGGGTGTGTTCTGGGAACGTTCCAAGCTTAACAGCTGTGAACACCGGGAGCAGAAGGGGATGCTGGGCAACTGACAGGGTGGTTACCTGGAGTGCCGTAGTTCCGGCATACACTCTCCTTCCACCTTCTCCGGTGCACTCGCCCTCCCAGGGTCCTCCTTACTGAATAGCAAGCAGCAGAGAAAGGTATCCCCCAACACAGCAGGGAGCGTGCTCTCTAGACCAGAGAGACGGGATAGTGCCCTGGGTGTCTGGCAACACCCAGGAAGAGCAGGGAGCTCTATGGTCAAAAGATTGGCTATTGACACATCCAACTGTCCACATAGCTCTGGCCGCTTCCCCACAGTACTGAAGTCAGACTGCAGTAATAGGCATTACTTTCACAGAGGGCTGATCAAGAGTCAGAAGTAGCAAAATTTCCAGAACTCACTGCCAAGACTCACCAACCATTTAGGAAAATCAGCACCACGAGAGAAATGAAAGACGCCCGCCACCCCCACAACATCCAAGGGAGCAATTAGTAATATAATCCAAACAAGACTTTAGAGAAAATATAATTGAATCCTCAGGAAGATTATGTAAAATAAAAAAGTTACTGAGTCAAAAAGTTGAAAATAGAGCTACCCAGCAATCACACTACTAGGTATTTACCTTAAGATACAAGTGTAGTGATCCGAAGGGACATGTGCACCCAAATGTTTAGAGCAGCAATGTCCACAATAGCCAAACTATGGAAAGAACCTAGATGCCCATCAACAGATGAATGGATAAAGAAGTTGTGAGATATATATATATATAGGAATACTATGCAGCCATCAAAAGACCCCGAAATCTTACGCTGAAAAAAATAATTAATTAATTAAAAAAAAACCCTGAAATCTGTGCTATGGTGAGTGCTGTGAAGTGTGTAAACCTGGCGATTCACAGACCTGTACCCCTGGGGATAAAAATACATTATATGTTTATTAAAAAATTAGAAATAAATAAAAAAATTTTTAAAAACCCCGAAATCTTGTCATTTACAATGATGTGGATAGAACTAGAGAGTATTACGCTGAGTGAAATAAGTCAATCAGGGAAACATAATTATCATATGATCTCTCTGATATGAGGAATTTGAGAGGCAGGGCAGAGGGTCGTGGGAGGTAGGAAGGGAAAAAAACGAAACAAGAAGTGACCGGGGAGGGAGAGAAGCCATGAGACTCTTAATCTCACAAAACAAACTGAGGGTTGCTGGGGGGGGAGGGGGACATGGGGAGGGTGATTAGGTTATGGACACTGGGGAGGTTATGTGCTACGGTGAGTGCTGTGAAGTGTGTAAACCTGATGATTCACAGACTTGTACCCCTGGGGAAAATAATACATTATGCGCTAATAAAATTAATTAATTAATTAATTAATTAATTACAAAGAAGTTACTGAGGACACTTTTTAAAGTGCTTGGAAATCCAAACTTTGAAACTATGGATAAATAAGTAAACAAATAAATACAGGTAGAGGTAAGGCACTGTCCCTATAGAATAATGTAATAGCTATTCAGATATCACACCATCAGCCAGAAGAAAAAAAAGAGAACCTGCTTCATTAAAAAAAAAACCAACCACAAACAAGCAACAGCAAAACAACCCCTAAAAATTCAATAGGTGGGTTGAGTCCAGAATAACCACAGCTAAATTAAGAGGAGAATCAGCCCAGAAATTGTTCTAAGGTAGACAAAGAGATGGGAAATAGAAAATAAAAATTAAGAAATACAGAGAATAAATCTAAAGGCATTCCAAAGAATAGAACAGAAAGAAGAGAGAAAAGAGGATACACTAAGAAAATAGTAGAAGAAAATTTTACAAATGAGAAAACTACTAAGATTTGCTTAAGTAAGTTCCTATGAGTAGGTGAGTGGTAGAGCAGAACCAGGAAACCAGGTCTTTTCATTCAGCCAGGTTATCATTATGTAGATGATGACATTTTACTATTTCTTGATTAGACCATAAAGCCACTTTCCATTCTAGCAATATGGAAGAAAAGATAACCTGACAACTTTCCCACTATAAATAACTTTGAATGCTAGATAAAATATACAAAATCCTTTTTTAATGCATAGCCAAGCTTTAAGAAAGTAAGATCCCCAGAGGCCAAAGATGAAGAGGTTGCTGACCCTCAGCTACTGTGGGGGCAGGCAGACACCACTGGTCTCAGTAACCCGGGATGACATCTGTTCATACACTGACCTCCCTTGTTTGCCTTACAAGGCAACTAGAAGCTGAGAAGCAAGCACCATGGACAGACAGACAGTTCCAAGAGAAGTCTTCCACTTAATGCTCGAAGAGCCAGCAAGGGGAATGAAAATGCTCAAAGAAAGTGGAGAAAGGGGCCTCTGGGTGTCTCAGTCGGCTAAGCATCTGCGTTCAGCTCAGGTCATGGTCCCAGGGTCCTGGGATCGAGCCCACATCCGGCTCCTGCTCAGCGGGGAGCCTGATTCTCCTTCTGCCCCTCCCCCAACTTGTGCACACACTCAAGTGCTTGCTCTCTCTCAAATAAAGTCTTTTAAAAAAAAAAGAAAGAAAGAAAGTGGGGAAATACCTCATTTCTCTTTTCTCCCCTCTATTTTCTCATATCACAGTTCCAAAAGAAGACCCTGGGGAGTCTACAGAAGACAAAACTCTGAGGGAAGGAAACCTTACTCTTCATTTCAAGGAGCTGAGGGCCCAAGAGGATGGACAAACCCCATTGCTTTATTTCCTCTGCCCGCATGCCACTTGGCCCAGTTGTGGGCATAGTCACAGAAGTGCCTGACAGTGCTGAGTAACTAAAGCACCAGCTTTTTTGCAAGACAATTGGAAAAAGGGAACCCCAAAGAACTGTAAAACCAGGGAAGTAACGGAGAGGGAGAAGCCAGGGAAAGTGACCCTCTAAAGTTGTTTATGAACTCCTGTGCTCACTCCATGCATATCCGACCCTAAGCCACATACCACCGACCTTGAAAACTGAACTACAGGAGAGACAATGGTTCAGATCTCAGGCTGGCCAGTGGGTGGCTCAAACTCAGAATGGCAAAGGCTAAGAATTCAAGACTGACATTGAAATCACAGTCCATACACACAGAAGGCTAGTCAGGACTTGCAGCCTGAAGTTAAACAGGTCAATTATTACTAATGCAATTAATATCAACATTCTTCAAAGGATTTAAGTGACACCCAGAGTCATATACCTAATACTCATAGTGTCCATGATACAATCCAAAATTACTCAGCATGCAAAGACCAAAAGCAGTTACTGTACAAAATACTCCAAAAAAGCAACAATAGGCTCTCTTGAAATAAATACAGAAATAAAAATTTTCAGCAAAGAAACAGAATATATCAAAAAGAAACTTGAGAACTGAGAAATACAAGACTGGTTACATTCATTGGCAAAACAGATGTCACAGGAAAGAATCAGTGAACTTGAAGACAGAGCAATAAAAAGTATCCAGTCTGAACAAAAAAAGAAAAAGTGATTGAAAATGCGTAAAACCTTGGGACCTATGGGACAATTACAAAAAGCCTAAACATCTGTGCCATCAGATTCCTAAAAGGAGAAGAAAAAGTATAGTGATGAAAAAAACTTGGAAGAAATAATGGCTGAAAACTTTCTAAGTTTGGTGAAAAACATAAACAGAGATTTCAAGAAACTCAGAGAACCCCAACCAGGCTAAACCCAAAGTAGTCCACGCCAGCACCTACTAAACTACTTAAAGCCAAAGACACATGTGAGGCAAAATAAAGACATTTCCAGACAAAGACTGAGAGTGTTTCATATTAACAGACCCTTGAGAAAGAAAATACAAACGAAGAAGGAAAAAGTGTATCCAGAAGGGAAGAGAGAGCTGGGAGAAGAAAAGGAAAGCAAAGACGTTTGTCCGTGTTAATAAGTCAAATAAGTATTAACTGTATAAGACAATAACAATGATGCTGGTAATGACATAAAGCCCAAATCTGGGGATTTTAAAAGACTGGGTGGCTCAGTAGGTTAAATCCTCTGTCTTCGGCTCAGGTCATGATCCCAGGGTCTTGGGATCAAGCCCTGCATCAGGCTCTCTGCTCAGCAGGGAGGCTCCTTCCACCCCCCCACCCGCCTGCCTCTCTGCCTACTTGTGATCTCTGTCAAATAAATAAATAAATAATCTTAAAAAAAAAGACTGTGGAACTAAAATCCTAGACAATGTTAATCTATGATATAGGAGGGTATCATTAGAGTTAAGTCATTTTTAAAAAGAATCATTTATTTATTTGAAAGAGATAGAGCATGTGAAGTGGGGGGAAGAGTAGGGGGAGAGGGAGAGAGAAAATCTCAAGCAGACTCCCACTGAGCAGAGAGCCCAACACAGGGCATGATCCCACGATGCTGAGGTCATGACTGGAGCTGAAGCCAAGAGCTGGACACACAGCGGATGAAGCCACCCAGGCACCCCAGAGCTAAATCATTCTAAGGTCCTTTAATTGTTTGGGTGGAGGATAAAGATATTATCTTCAGGCTTTGTTAAGTATACATGGTGAACTTTAAAACACGTAAAAATGGATGAATCAGGGTTGCCTGGGCAGCTCAGTCAGGTAAGCATCTGACTCTTGGTTTTGGCTCAGGTCATGATCTCAGGGCCGTGAGATCGATTCTGGCATCCAGCTCTACTCTCAGAGGGGTGTCTACTTGAGATTCTCTCTCTCTCCCTCCGACCACTCCCCCACTCAAATAAATAAATAAAATCTTATCAAAAAAAGAAACAAACAAACAAAAAAAACAGATGAATCAGACATTGACCCTGCCATCATGGAAGGTCCAGGCTCACAGAACATATGAGATCCATATAAAACTAATTTAAATCCAAAATTCGAAAATGAAAGATGCCAGAATAGGGGCATTGAAAGCATGCATGTCTGCTGTCAAGCCTATTTTGGCTCTAAAATTCTACCATCTATAGGGAGGCCAAGACACAAGGTGGTATTGTTCTGGGCAGTTCAGATTCCTGAACCTTTGGGTCCTTTCCACAAGGCTGCTAGCGTTCTGGGGTTCCTGTGTTGTCTGGAAAGAGGGTGGAGCTGTGAGTTGTCTCCCCACTCTTTACTCCAGAACCAGTTTCTTAGCAGCGTGTCATTTTTTTTTCCTCCAGTGGTTCCTGGTGGGAGAATAGGTAGATGAGTGTGTCTGGGTCTGTAATAGGGAATGCATCAGGGACAATCTCATGCACGGCTTCAAGTAGCCAAGTCTCCTCCTGGCTGCCCTTCCATGACTTTAGCCTTCCACCACAGCCCCACAGCCCTGCCCCAGTGCCCTCGGCTCAGTTTCCAGCCCCAGCCCATACGTTCCCAAATGATCCTAGGGATTTAGGCCCATACATCATTGATGAGTGGACGAAGTTGCTTGGAGATGCTGCAAAAAGCCACCTTCGTGTCCTCTCCTTTCCCATGACAGATGATGTTCCGTAGGCTCTTGACTGCCTGCACTGTTACTCGTGCTTCATTCTTCAGCAAGTCTCGCAAGAATGGAACCTGGCCCTTCAGCAATTCTGACTGGAAGAAGGCAGAGATCACTGACCACCTGGGGATTGTGCAACCCTCTGGGAACAGGGTTTTGGGAAAACAGATGGGCGTCGAAGAGAAACAGACATGGGCAACCCTGGGGGGCTGGTTGTGCCCAGGAAGTAGAAGGCAGTTGCTCACGGGGTTGGGGAGGCCTGATGACGAGTCTATGTAAGTCTATAGACCAGATGTTGTGCTGCCCTAAGATGAGAGGTTGGGGAACATGCTAAGCCCAAGGCCACTAAGAGACCCCAGGGAGGTAAATTAAGCACTTCAAGGACTCAAACTTGACTCCCATTTGGTCCTCCCCACTCTTACTTGTCCTGGGTGCAGTGCCAGGTTACTGATGCCACGAAGCCCGACTTCTTTCATAATGAGGTTGGGGTCTTTGACCCACTTGACCAGATGGCTTAGAAAGTCTTGTCCCAGAGTCTGAGCCACTGACCGGTGCCAGAGGAGCTGTGGGTATGAGGAGATGACCGCTACGGATGGCGAAGTGTTCATGAGTATCCAGTACCCACCTTGGCCCTCCCTCGGTCCCCCACTCAGGGAAGGAGTATGGCCGGTTGAGAGCAATGGCAGATCTGTACAAATGGGCTGGAGACTAAGATAAGGAGAGAGGATAATGCTGCTGGTAAGGTTTGAATTTTGAGTCGGATGCTAGGATCCATGGATCATTCTGGAGGCTGAGCTACTGGCCCCTCTCCACAGACTTTCTTGCCTCCTCTAACCAGGCACCTGAAGTGCCAGAGAAGGAAACCTCACTTTAAATGGCTCAGGCTTATTCTGTCCTCTTTTGGGGACTACTTATTTAACATTTCTGTTAAGTACTCCTCAGCCCAGGAAATGAATGGCCCAGGCTGTAGGCCTTTCCCCAGGCTTCACCTGTGCATAGAAAGTCCTGGCCAGGATCTTCCGATGGTAGCTGGAGCTATAGAGGTAGTTCCTGACAAGGTTGAGGACCCGGTGAAGGACGGCAGGCTCACAGGTCTTCACAATGCCGCTGGGGTGGGACACAGGAAGCCAGCAGTTGCTGGGAGGCAGGGAGGTAGCAAGGGACCAGTGTGCATGAATAGGGAAGACGTGAGGGCTGAGGAATCAGGAGACCAAAGGGCTGGGAGGTGGGAAAGGGACAGCTGAAGGCTGGGACTTGGGAACTTGGGGTAAGGGGACTAGAGTGGTGCCAGGGTCACTGGGGAAACAGCCTCACCTTGTCAGGTCCATGATCCCTATGTAGTAAAGCCTGGGGCAGGACAGAAGGTCCCAGCAGTGATGCTGATTTGCATAGGTCACCACTCCATCATATGCAGCAGCCAAGAACACCAACTTCACTACCTCTAGGGCACAACTGAAGGTCACGACCATTGGCGAAGAAAAGAAAGGGACAAAAGGGTGGACAAGGCATTACGCCCTCATTTGTACCCTGTGCTGGAAAGTCAGAAGACAGTTTCCTGTTCTGGTTGCTGTGTTCTGCTCTCCTGCCGACAAAAATCCATGGTTCTTGTGAAACCCATCTCTGACTGCCCATCCACTCCTTCAGCTTTGGCCCTCATCCAACCACAGAGTCCTACAAGAAAAACTATAGAGAGATCTCAGTCCTTTGGTTTTCCACTTCTGCTCTCTGAGGGCACAGAATGGGGTTAGGATATAGATTTACCTCCACACCCATCTCATCAGAAAGTCTCTGCTTATTAGGTCTATTTGTTTTCATTTAACATAAGATTGCATTTGAGTAGAATGTCCTGAGGTTTAATAATAAAAAAAAAGTGTGACAACCACTCATTTAAGAGTCAACCCCCATTTTCGAGATGAGAAAATGGAATCCCAATTGTGACTTGTGCAAGACAGCAGAACTAGTGACAAAGCCAAACCAGAGGTCAATGAGATTCGAGTGGCCACAACCACATGGAGAGAATGACCTAGATGTGGGCTTGCCCTGTCGCCCACCATCTAGTTGACTCTCTTCCTATGCAGTTACAAACAGGGATATGAGATGTCGAGTGAGTCAGCTGAAGCATGAATACAAGAGAAATGAGAAGCTTGAAAATATGTGAGAATATTCTAGCACACGGGTTGCCCAGGGCCCTCTGGAATTGGCTAGTCCCAGCCATCCATCAGGAGGGGGTTAGGCTTACCTCGTGGGGTCAAAGGGCTTGCTCTTGCTGCCTTGGCCCCCCTCCTTGCTATAGACCACCATCTTCTGGGGGACATTTTGCTCAATCACCCAGCAGAGATGACATAATATAGACATCAAGAGCCGGGGGTAGAGCTCCTGGACGGCCTCCTGGCACATGGACCCTGACAGCATCTCACACAGGGCACATGTCACCTGGGAGACAGTAGAGGAAGACGTAAGATGGTACCATGGCCCCATACACTGAGTCCCACCCTGCCCTCTCCATCACTGCCTAAAGGGCATAGTCACTCTGACTCAGGCTTGTAAGAAGCCCTCAAAGACTGAAAGCCCACCACTCTTCCTTAGGGAAATGAGATTGCACACAGGCAGCCGGCTTTCTCTTCATTCCCCCGACATCAAAAAGAGAATGGGAAGCAACTTGTACTTTTTAGCAGAAAATGATTTGGGGACTACTTGTCTACTCCGGGCAACCAAACCTCTTTTGCTTCCAACCCTTATGCTACCCCCCAGGCCCTGGAAGAAGGAGTGCCAAACCCAGAATCAGGAGACAGAGAAAGCTGCTTAGCTCTAACCATCAGTTTCCTTGTCCAAAAATGGGATCAGTCCTTGTTCTCTCTACATCACTCAGTTCTTAGATATACAGGTGGAAAAAGGAAGTAAAGTGCAAATCGAAAGTATAGCATTTCCTTAAAGATTTATCTATTTATTTTAGAGACAGAGAGAAAGCATGAGCAGGAGAAGGGCCAGAAGGAGAGGAAGAGAGAGAATCTCAAGCAGATTCCCTGCAGGGTATGCAGCCCAACAGGGGGCTGGATCCCACAGCCCTGAAACCAGGACCTGAGCCACCCACGTGCCCCGCCAATGTACAGTATGAGTGAATGCTCCTCTCTAAGACCTGCACCCACCATGCGGCTCTTGACCTTCAGCTCTGCCCCTAAGACCCAGAACAGTAAGTCCTTGGGTCCCCCTTCCCTCATGCTGACCGCCACAGGCTGGAAGGCCATCTCCTTAGTCTCCTCTCTGGAGTGGAGTTTTTCCAGGATGCCAATGAGCAGCTGCAGGACACTGATCGCGGTCTCTCGCCGGGTGCCAAATGCCTTCCACAGGGCCAGACTTGTTCTGCAGGACCCGGGGACAGCTATGTCATGGGCCCTGGTGACCAAGCTCCTAGGGCTAGTCTGGTCTTGGGCCCATGAAGGGCCAGTTCTCAGGGTCTAGACTTGGCCAGAGAACACAGAGATGAAGTTCGATTGGTGTCAGAGGGAAAGCATCCCTGTGCGGTGATTTTTGTGTGGAGCTCAGGCTAAGGGAGGGGAGGGTTTGCTGGGCTGGAGAATGTGTTCCCAAGCCCTGGGAGAGGTACCTATCCCAAGGCAGGGACTTGTTGAGAAGCAGGGGCACGACGCTGTGGGTGTTGTTGCCGGCCAGCAAGCACATGCCCCGCACTACCTCCTCCTTCGTGCTGGGCTCCAGCTGGGAGTTGAGCTGTTCCAGAATCCCTTCCACGATTTCTTCGATCTACAGGGAGGAGCCACAGGAGTCTCAGTGAGCCTTCCCGCCTCCTCCCTATCTCCCAACTCCCAGACTCAAGGGCGTCCTTGCAATCCTACCAGTGACACTCTTCTTAAGGTTGAGTTCTAGGGTGCCAGAGGCCAGACCAGCAGGGGTCACAAAAAGAACTCCAGAAGTTCATGGAGACCCGCTATGATGAAAGCCTGCCCACAGCCCAGAGTTCAGAGAGTCGCTCCAAGCTTACTTAGGAGGCCCAGGAGACTCCAGGAAGGAAGGCAAAAACCCTGGAGACACTTCAGGACTTGGTCTCCCCACTGAGATCAACTTTCAAGCCATGAAAGTGCAGGGGCAGTTAGCACTGGGGGTGGGTGTACCACAGGACTCTGACTGGGCCCTCAGATTTCTGATATACGGGTCTCCAGGAAGTCCATTTTATTCTACTACTTCAAGGACACACCTCCATTTCCGGTACCTAGACCAGGCAAGTCACATAAATGAGTGAAGGCAATGGGTGTCAAGAGATTCAGAGAGAGGAAAGCCTGGAGAGCCCATGCCACATATAAAAGGAACCTTGGCTGCCCACAGAGTTGCCCTATGTGGCCTCATTGAAAAAAATTTTTCAGTGGAGTGGGAAATGTGGATTTCTATATGCTATTCTGAAAGAAATTTTACTCAACGCTCAGTCATTCCATGAGCTTGCTGGTTTGTAATCCGCAGCCTTACCCTTCCCAGAAATTGAAGCCCCCTGACACCCCTAGGCAATCAGGGTGAATTCCCCCCACAACGCTTTCTTGTGCTCTGGCCACTAGGCCTCACGGCTGCTCATACCCCCACATGTGGTGGTTGTTAACTGATGAGCCAGCCCACCAGATTGAAGGCACAGCTGTTCGAGCTCAGGGGACCCCAGAGAAAATTTAGCTATGTTTTCTTTTCTTTCTTTTTTTTTTTTTTAAGATTTTATTTGTTTATTTGAGACAGAAAGAGAGAGTACAAGCAAGGGGAGCGGCAGAGGGAGAAGGAGAGCAGACTCTGCTGAGCAGCGAGCCTGACATGGGGCTCGATCCCAGAACTCCGGAAACATGACTTGAGCCAAAGGCAGACACTTAGCCGACTGAGCCACCCAGGCGCCCCCCAAGCCTACATTTTAAGTGAGTGAATCAAGGCCTCCAGAGGAGAGGGACTGCCCAGGACTCTGTGGCTGGTTAGGGACAGAGCCAGGGGAGAGCCCAGACGGGTGTGCTGGCCATAGCTCCCACCACAGCCCTCGCACTACCTTAATCATGTCTCGGCCCCGCTCTTTCATGACCGCGCTCATCAGCTGGGCCGCCGCCAGAGACACCTTGGCGTTGCCGTCGGTCAGGCCCTCCATGGCCGTCAGCACCAGGGTGGTGAGCTGCATCTGTGTGAAGTACTCTGCAAAGGCCTGCAACAGGTGGCGTCAGGCTGCCTGCCCCGGCGCCTCCTGCTGGAGATGGCCTGTCCCACCTTCCTGTTAGCGCAGGTGGAGAGAGCCTCTCCTGGGAACCTGGAGTGCTTTGTCCTAGGCCTGTGCTGTCTGCCTAGCACCTAGAAGACCCTTTGCCTGGGAACAGAGTCTTTGGGGTGGGGAGGGAGAGAACACTGACCTCAGCTGCTCTGAGGGGCTCACAGGTCAGAGGCCCCAGGGGCAGAGTGCTGGGAGAGAAGGGCTGAGACCAGGATCCTGGGTGATGGGATCTTTGAGGCAGGGGCTGAATCTACACATCACTCACAAAGCATCGTTAGCATGAAGCAGATGCTTCTGGGGGAGAATGGGTAAGGAAGGTGCATTAGGACCCAGGATGCTTAGGGGGAGGGTGGTGGGAGCATGGGGCCCCCAAGGCAAGAGTTCACAGGTGGCAAAGGAATAGAAAGGAAGATGGGATGGAAAGGAACCCCACCCTCGGGGTCTAGAACCTGATGCAGGTGAGAAGCCAAGGCTCTTCCCACTTTGTCTCTGGCACTGCCCTCTCACCTTGGCAATCTCAAAGGTGTTGTTGTAGAACACATTGGCGCTATAGACTTCACTCTTGCCCTCTTCTTCCCACAAGCCTTGTTTTTTCCTTCCCATCTCTGAAACAAAGACACCCGACCCCGCCCCTCAGACACTCAGAAGGTGTCTCAGGTTGCCGCTTTCCCATCTGCCCAACCCAAACCACCTGCTGAACTGAGTCAGCTTGGCGTAATGTGTGGCCGTGGGGAAGGGAGTAGAGAAATGGGCATAAGATAATGAGGAACAGTGAGAGCCAATGTCAAAGGAGCCCCCGTGTTGCCTGCCTCAGAGCAGAGACAGAGTGGTGTGAGGGTATAGGGCTCAGCCAGAGGAGGACAAACTAATTCAAAAGAACTATTTGCTAAGTAGCTATTTTGTCCCAGGAGGGTATATGTCGGGGTCTAGGGGCAGGTTCCTCGTTGGAAGGAAGACGCTCAGGGAAATGCTTAGCTCTCACTCTTCTAGGACAGCGTGTGAGAGAGTGACCAAACCGAGGCGGGAGGCCAGAGCAGAAGTGAAAAGAGGAGATTCTCCCTACGCTTTTGCAGCAAGAGGATACAGTAGAGGTTGTAGACAGCCTGTGCAGACAGGAAGCAGATGTTGTCCACTGGGTCCTGGCAGCGCATGGCCAGCAGCCTTACCAAACGCCCCAGCCGAATGAACTCGATGTCCATCTGGGGAGGAGAGCTGGAAGTCACAGGTTACCCCAGCCACTCTCTTAGGCTGAGTCAAAGCAAGAAGAGAGGAAGAGGGGATGCATGAGAGATAGGAGAGTGAGACTAGGTGAGGTTAATGGAAATGGACTTAGACAGGTGTGTTGGGTCATAGTCCCTCTTACACTGTCCCTCTTCTTTGCCTCTTGACACGGCACTCATTCTTGAAGCCTAGCTCAAATGTCCCCTCCTCTAGGAAGCTTTTCTTTCACTTGTACTTCATTTGTGTTGTGATCTTTTATTCCTACTGTATTTGGAGTTTTTACAATCATTATCGCCTTCTATTTAAGTTTGTTCTATGCATGCTTCTCTCCCCAGCTGGACTGTAAAGCTCCATGATGCATAGATGTCTTGGTCATCTATGCATCCCCTGTAGCACCTGGCATGGTGCCTGGCACAAGGCGAGTATTCAGTAACTGCTTGTTGAGACGAATGGAATCAAACTGAACCCAGGTAGGTAGGGAAAAAGACCAAGGGAGAAAAGGGAGACAATAGGATGCACAAGAGAAAATAGAGGATGGGGCCAAGGAAATGGAGGATAGGATGAGTAATTGAGGCTAGCTAATAGGTGATGAAGTTTGGGGTAAGGGTAAGAATGAGGGCCTAGACTCCAGGGCAGGCTCACACTTACTCCAAAGTTGTTTGTTTTTGCAGTGAAGCCAAGAATACGGGCAGCACACCACATGGCCCGTTCCCTCTCATTGTCCTTCTGGGAATTCAGCCATGTGTCCAGAACCTAAAGGAGGAAGAGAATGCGATGAAGGGTGAGGGGTCTGTCCAGCTGTATTCCAGAGGGTAGAAATGTAACCTGAATCTGACTTCTGCAAAGGATCAGGACAAGACTTCTGAGAACAGAATTTCTTTTGCTTATAGGCTGGTTATATATGGCTTTAACACCAGAAGCTTCATTCCTCCAGCCCCCAGTTTTGCCTTATCTAGGTGCTAGAAACATCTTCAATTAGTATCTCCTTTCAAATTAAGGCAGTGGCTCTGAAATTATATTAACTGTAATTCATTTTAATGGGTCAACATACCCCAATGACCCCCCTACTAATGTTTTCCCATTCTTCAGTAGAAAGGGAACTTGGTAATAACAAATTACAAAAACAACAAATAACAAAAATAACAAAAAAGAATCACTGTATTCACAGATTTCTGGCTGAATTATATATAAATATGTTTAAGAAATATAATTATGGATGATTCCTATTTGGAACACAATGTGTAAGTATCTCACCGTTGGTAAATTATGGGCCCTAAATACCACTGATCCAAAGATACACTAATATGTCCATCTACAGTAATCCATCTGGCAATGATGGGTCTAACCAAACAGCAATTTATAATTGAAAAAGAAGAAGAGTAGCAGATGAAAAATCTACAACAAATGGAAGAGAAGACTAATGCTGCATTGATAAGAAAACACATTCTTCCTAAAGATATAAGGAATTCTAGTGCGAGGGCTGCAAGTCTTCCTCGTAGCCAAACTCTGACAAAATATCCCAGCGCCAAGATTGTGGTCTCTAAATACCATTTTTCTCTAAGAGCAATCATTGCTCCTTGGAGTAACAGTTCATTCCAGGACTGAGACAGGAAATATACAAGATATTATACTGGAAAGCAAGTCTATGGAAGATTATGGAAGTCATTTTAAAGAGATTCGGGAGCCAACCTGAAGAGGCTCTCATTGACCAAAGATGGGACAATTTAAGCATCATTAAGAATAATAGTTGTAATTGATCAAAATATATGAAGCATTTCAAAATTCATTTTAAATTCAAATGATACTAGAGAAATAACCCTTGGTAGTCATCCTTGGAGAATATTAAGAATTACTTCATTACTTTGACAAATGATAAAGAAAAATGATCGAGCATTTATCTTATCTTTCTTATATGAGCTATACCTCAAACTAACCAAATAACTTATAAAGGCAATTTCTCTTTATAGAAGAATTCCAGATAAAAATGAGTAAGGAGTGAAAGAATTACAAAGTCATCATTTTGCAAAAATAAGTAGAGGTATGTTCGTTCAACAGAATACTACATAGAAGTAAAAAATGATCTGATGCTACATGTAACAACATGGGTGAGTCTCACAGATAAAATATTAAAGGGAAATAATACAGACACAAAAAAGTACATACTATAAAATTCTATGTATGTGAAGTTTAAGAATAAGCTAAATTAATCTATGTGATAAAAGTCAGAATACTAGTTATCAGTGGTTATTCAGTGGAAGAGGAACCTTTTGAGGTATTGGAAATGTCCTATATCCTGATCTGATATTTATACATATGCAAAAATGTGTCTAAGTATACACACATGATTTGTACACTTTACTGTAGCAAGTGATATCTCAATAACAAGGTCTTTCTTTAGAAAGAATATCACAAATTTTCAGCCACTAAGGAATCAATGAATCAAAGCAGTGATCACCAAAAGTAATGAACAATAATGATATGATATTTTATGTGGACAATCCAAAAGACCCCCCCTCTCTCTCTCTGCCTCCTCTCTGCCTACTTCTGATCTATCTGCCAAATAAATTAATAAAATCTTTGGGGTGCCTGGGTGGATTAGTGGGTTAAAGCTTCTGCCTTCAGCTCAGGTCATGATCCCAGGGTCCTGGGATCGAGTCCCAAATCGGGCTCTCTTCTCAGCAGGGAGCCTGCTTCCTCCTCTCTCTCTCTCTCTCTGCCTGCCTCTCTGCCTATTTGTGATCTCTGTCTTTCAAATAAATAAATAAAATCTTAAAAAACAAAAACAAAAAGACTCGGTCCCAAAACTGTTAAAATTTATACAGGAATTCAGTAAAGTGGCAGGATATAAAAATCAATGCACAGAAATTAGCTGCATTTCTATACAACACCATCAAGACAGAAAAAAGAGAAATTAAGGAGTCAATGCCATTTACAATTGCACCCAAAACCATAAGATACCTAGAAATAAATCTAACCAAAGAGGAAAAGGATCTGTACTCAGAAAACTACAGAATACTTATGAAGGAAATTGAGGAAGACACAAAGAAATGGAAAAACATTCCATGTTCATGGATTGGAAGAACAAATATTGTTAAAATGTCTATGCTACCTAGAGCAATTCACACATTCAATGAAATCCCTATCAAAATACCACCAACTTTTTTCACCGGAATGGAACAAATAATCTTAAAATTTATATGGAACCAGAAAAGACCCGGAATAGCCAAAGGAATGTTGAAAAAGAAAACCAAAGCTGGTGGCATCACAATTCTGGACTTCAAGCTCTATTACAAAGCTGTCATCATCAAGATAGTATGGTACTGCTTCAAAAACAGACAAAGATACTATATGTGGAAAACCCAAAAGACTCCACTCCAAAACTGCTAGAACTTGTCCAGGAATTCAGTAAAGTGTCAGGATATAAAATCAATGCACAGAAATCAGTTGCATTTCTGTACACCAACAACAAGACTGAAGAAAGAGAAATTAAGGAGTCAACCCCATTTACAATTGTACCCAAAACTATAAGATACCTAGGAATAAACCTAACCAAAGAGACTAAGAATCTATACACAGAAAATTATAAAGTACTCATGAAAGAAATTGAGGAAGACACAAAAAAATGGAAAAATGTTCCATGCTCCTGGATTGGAAGAATAAATATTGTGAAAATGTCCATGCTACCTAAAGCAATCTACACATTTAATGCAATCCCTATCAAAATACCATCCATTTTTTTCAAAGAAATGGAACAAATAATCCTCAAATTTATATGGAACCAGAAAAGACCTCGAATAGCCAAAGGAATATTGAAAAAGAAAGCCAAAGTTGGTGGCATCACAATTCCGGACTTCAAGCTCTATTACAAAGCTGTCATCATCAAGACAGCATGGTACTGGCACAAAAACAGACATATAGATCAGTGGAACAGAATAGAGAGCCCAGAAATCGACCCTCAACTCTATGGTCAACTAATCTTCGACAAAGCAGGAAAGAATGTCCAATGGAAAAAAGACAGCCTCTTCAATAAATGGTGCTGGGAAAATTGGACAGCCACATGCAGAAAAATGAAATTGGAACACTTCCTTACACCACACACGAAAATAGACTCCAAATGGATGAAGGACCTCAATGTGAGAAAGGAATCCATCCAAATCCTTGAGGAGAATGCAGGCAGCAACCTCTTCGACCTCAGCCGCAGCAACATCTTCCTAGGAACAATGGCAAAGGCAAGGGAAGCAAGGGCAAAAATGAACTATTGGGATTTCATCAAGATCAAAAGCTTTTGCACAGCAAAAGAAACAGTTAACAAAACCAAAAGACAACTGACAGAATGGGAGAAGATATTTGCAAACGACACATCAGATAAAGGGCTAGTATCCAAAATCTATAAGGAACTTAGCAAACTCCACACCCAAAGAACAAACAATCCAATCAAGAAATGGGCAGAGAACATGAACAGACATTTCTGCAAAGAAGACATCCAGATGGCCAACAGACACATGAAAAAGTGCTCCACGTCACTCGGCATCAGGGAAATACAAATCAAAACCACAATGAGATATCACCTCACACCAGTCAGAATGGCTAAAATTAACAAGTCAGGAAATGACAGATGCTGGAGAGGATGTGGAGAAAGGGGAACCCTCCTCCACTGTTGGTGGGAATGCAAGCTGGTGCAACCACTCTGGAAAACAGCATGGAGGTTCCTCAAAATGTTGAAAATAGAACTACCCTATGACCCAGCAATTGCACTACTGGGTATTTACCCTAAAGATACAAACATAGTGATCCAAAGGGGCACATGTACCCGAATGTTTATAGCAGCAATGTCTACAATAGCCAAATTATGGAAAGAACCTAGATGTCCATCAACACGTGAATGGATAAAGAAGATGTGTTGTATATACACAATGGAATACTATGCAGCCATCAAAAGAAATGCAATCTTGCCATTTGTGACGACGTGGATGGAACTAGAGCGTATCATGCTTAGTGAAATAAGTCAATCGGAGAAAGACAACTATCATATGATCTCCCTGATATGAGGACATGGAGAAGCAACATGGGGGGGTAGGGGGATAGGAAAAGAATAAATGAAACAAGATGGGATTGGGAGGGAGACAAACCATAAATGACTCTTAATCTCACAAAACAAACTGGGGGTTGCTGGGGGGAGGTGGGATTGGGAGAGGGGGAGGGGGCTATGGACATTGGGGAGGGTAAGTGCTATCGTGAGTGCTGTGAAGTGTGTAAACCTGGCGATTGACAGACCTGTACCCCTGGGGATAAAAATACATTATATGTTTATTAAAAAAAAACAAAATTTGGAAGGGGAGGCGAACCATAAGAGACTATGGACTCTGAAAAACAACCTGAGGGTTTTGAAGGGTCAGGGGTGGGAGGTTGGGGGAACAGGTGGTGGGTAATGGGGAGGGCACGTTTTGCATGGAGCACTGGGTGTTGTGCAAAAAGAATGAATACTGTTACGCTGAAAAAATAAACAAAATGGAAAAAAAAAAAAAACAGACAAAGAGATCAATGGAACAGAACAGAAAGCCCAGAAATGATCCCTCAACTCTATGGTCAACTAATCAACAAAGCAAGAAAGAACGTCCAATGGAGAAAAGACAGTCTCTTCAACAAATGGTGTTGGGAAAATTGGATAGCCATGTGCAGAAGAATGAAACTGGACCTTTTCCTTACACCATATACAAAAATAGACTCAATGTGGATGAAAGACTTAAATGTGAGACAGGAATCCATCAAAATCCTTCAGGAGAACACAGGCAGCAACCTCTTTGACCTCAGCTGCAGCAACTTCTTCCTAGACACATCACCAAAGGCAAGGGAGGCAAGGGCAAAAGTGAACTATCCCGACTTCATCAGTATAAGAAGCTTTTGCACAGCAAAGGAAACAGTCGACAAAACCAAAAGATAGCCAACAGAATGGGAGAAGATACTTGCAAATGACTATCAGATAAAGGGCTAGTGTCCAAAATATATAAAGAACTTAGCAAACTCAATAGCCAAAGATCAAATAATCCAATCAATAAATGGGCAAAGGGGGGTGCCTGGGTGGCTCAGTGGGTTAAAACCTCTGCCTTTAGCTCAGGTCATGATCTTAGGTGACCTTAGGGTCCTGGGATCGAGCCCCGCATCAGCCTCACTGCTCGGCAGGGAGCCTGCTTCCCCCTCCCTCTCTGCCTGTCTTTCTGCCTACTTTGACATGTCTGTCAAATAAATAAATAAAATCTTTTTTAAAAGAAAATTAATATTAATTATATTAATTATAATTAATATAATATAATATATAATACATATTATATATAATATAATAATATAATTAATATTAATTATAAATATTTTTTAAAAAAGAAATGGGCAGAGACATGAATAGACATTTCCGCAAGGAAGACATCCAAATGACCAACAGACACATTAAAAAGTGTTCAACAGGGGCGCCTGGGTGGCACAGTGGCTTAAGCCGCTGCCTTCGGCTCAGGTCATGATCTCAGGGTCCTGGGATCGAGTCCCACATCGGGCTCTCTGCTCAGCGGCGAGCCTGCTTCCCTCTCTCTCTGCCTGCCTCTCTGTCTACTTGTGATCTCTCTCTGTCAAATAAATAAATTAAAAAAAAAAAAAGAAAAAAAGGAAAAAAAAAAAAAGTGTTCAACACCGGGGGCACCTGGGTGGCTCAGTGGGTTAAGCTGCTGCCTTCGGCTCAGGTCATGATCTCAGGATGCTGGGATCGAGTCCCGCATCGGGTTCTCTGCTTGACAGGGAGCCCGCTTCCCTCTCTCTCTCTCTCTGCCTGCCTCTCTGCCTATTTGTGGTCTCTCTCTGTCAAATAAATAAAACAAAAATCTAAAAAAAAAAGTGTTCAACACCACTCAGCATCAGGGAAATACAAATCAGGACCACAATGAGATACCACCTCAAACCAGCCAGAATGGCTAAAATGAACAAGTCAGGAAATGAGAGATGTTGGTGAGGATGAGGAGAAAGGGGAACCCTCCTACACTGTTGATGGGAACGCAAGCTGGTGCAGCCACTCTGGAAAACAGTTCCTCAAAAAGTTGAAAATAGGGGCGCCTGGGTGGCTCAGTGGGTTAAGCTGCTGCCTTCGGCTCAGGTCATGATCTCAGGGTCCTGGGATTGAGCCCCGCATCGGGCTCTCTGCTCTGCAGGGAGCCTGCTTCCTCCTCTCTCTCTGCCTACTTGTGATCACTGTCTGTCAAATGAATAAATAAAATCTTAAAAAAAAAAAAGTTGAAAATAGAGCTAACCTATGACCCAGCAAATGCACTACTGAATATTTACCCAAATATTCAGATAAAAGATAAAAATGCAGTAATCTGAAGGGGTACCTGCACCCGAATGTTTATAGCAATAATGTTCACAATAGCCAAACTATGGAAAGAGCCCAGATGTCTATTGACAGACGAACAGGTGAAGAAGATGTGGTGTATATATACAATGGAATATTATGCAACCATCAAAAATTTGAAATCTTGCCATTTGCAAAGATGTGGCTGGAATTAGAGGGTATTATGCTAAGCGAAATAAGTCAATCAGAGAAAGACAATTACCTTATGATCTCACTGATATGTGGAATTTGAGAAACAAGGCAGAAGATCATAGGGGAAGAGAGGAAAAAAACTGAATCAAGATGAAACCAGAGAGGGAGACAAACCATAAGAGACTTTTAATCCCAGCAAACAAACTGAGGGTTACTGGAGGGGAGGGGGATGGGAGGGATGGGGTGACTGGGTGATGGACATTGGAGAGGGTATGTGCTCTGGTGAGTGCTGTGAATTGTATAAGACTGATGAAACACAGACCTGTACCCCTGAAACAAATAATACAGTATATGTTAATTCTTTTTAAAAAGTCTGACCACCACCAGAAGACAACTAGACATTATGTGCCTCTTAAAAGAAGACAAGACTATTTCTGAAGTAATCTTGCCAAAAATTCATCAGATTCGTGATCTAGGTCTGATAATCAGAATCAGAATCTAACATATCCTAGATCTAGCAATTTATAGGAAAGATTTGGACAGAGGAATTTGTTATGTGGCCCCTAAAGAATGTAATCAGCACAATCCAGAATGTGGAAAATTCAGAGGACAAATGTCTAGGTTTCTTCAACAAATACATTTCAAGGAAAAAATGATAGAAGAGCAATCTATAGATTAAGAGAATTAAGAGAAAAACCAATCAACTGGAATGCCTGAATATTTAATGACATTAAGAAATGAAATTACTTTATTTCATCAATGTTTTATAGTCTTCAGGGTACAAGTCTTTTTACTTCATTGGTTGATTCCTAGTTATTTTGTCATTTTTTGGTGCAATTGTAAATGAGATTGTTTTCTTAATTTCTCTTCCTGCTACTTCATTATGAGTATATAATAATGCAACAGATTTCTGTATATTAGTTTTGCATCCTAAAACTTTACTGAATTCATTTATCTGTTCTGTAGGGTTGTTTTTTTTTTTTTAATGAAATCTTCAGGGTTTTCTATATATAGTATTGTGTCATCTGCAAATAGTGAAAGCTTTACTTCTTCCTTACCAATTTGGATGCCTTTTATTTATTTTTCTTGTCTGATTGCTGTGGCTAGGACTTCCAATAATATGTTGAATAAATGTGGTGAAAGTGGATATCCTTGTCTTGTATCTCACAGATATAATCAGATAACACTGACTTCAGTGTAAACCCCGAAAATGACCCAAAGGCTGGCAGAACTAACTCCACAACTACCTGTAAAGAACAGCCAGATCAAAGAGGGTAGGAATGGGAGACATATGGTGGGGAGCTAAACAGACCTGGGGGACTGTCTACTGGAGGAAGGGATTTCTGGACAGAGAAGGGAAAGAAACAGACTATCACACCAGGAAGCCCACACAGAGAAGGCAAATCGCATAACATTTAGATTTGAAAACCAGAGGGGCCAAATTTCCTCAGTTCGTACAACCAGCAGACCTAAAACCTGGAATTTTAAGCATCAGCAGGACTTGCCTGTGCGAGAGCTAGAAGGGTGCTCTTAAAGGGACAGCACAACAAACAGTCCTGCAGAGATAGAGCTAGAAGCAGCAGTTTGAAAAATGCCTGGGGCACTTCAGAGGGAACGTTTACTAATCTGAGTGTGTCCTAGAGGAACAGAGATTGTTGGGTAATTTCTCCAGGAACAAAGGAGTGGGCAGGTGCCATTTCTCTCCCCTGCCTCCCCCCACCCCAATAAACACACAGCCGTCTGTGAAAACCAGTGAGGCACCACTACCTACCTCACTTGCTAAAGTCACACATTCTGCCCCCTCCTCACTGGGTCCGCAGATCCATTCTCTCCAGCCAGGCCTGCCCCAGTCCCAGTGCTGTGGGTCCCCTCCCCCAGAGGACCAGTTCACAAAATCTGTGAACACTGCACTTCCTGCCCTGAGCACATTTCAGACTCGCCTCCTCCAATGTACTCTTGGTCTGACCCCATCCAAAGTAGTGATGCAAGCTTGGCAGTGTACAAGCAGCTACGACAGGGGCCAGCACTACTCCAAAGTGACTTCAGCCCTGGGAACAGGGAAAGATCAGCACACACCCCAGTCAAACTGTTGCCTCAGCTGTGGGTGGCAGGCGGGCAGCTGGTGGGACTACAGGCCCTACCCATCAATGAGAACTTCTTAGGGACTACACAGGGAATGTACCTTGAAGTTTGGTGCAATTGCATGTCTGAAAAATGCCTGGTCTGATTCAGTTCAAGCCCAAGGTGGCGCCAGACTGGTGTATTAACCACACAGGGGCCAAATCCCACCCACAAGAGGCAAATACCCATCTGCCATTGCAGATGACTGGATTGAAGGCAAAAGCAACTCAGCCACGACAGACAGGTACACACATCACACATAGGTACACACACCACACATAGGCATCTCCTATGTGTGATGTGTGCCAAACATTTATCACCAGACTCTGGTGAACAGGGGACTACAGGGCACTGCAGAACACTATAGGACCTTTTATTCATAAGGCCACTACTTTCAAGAGTAGGGGACATAGCTGACTTTCCTAACTGACAGAAACAGACATAGCAAGTTACACAAAAGGAGGGGACAGAGAAATGTGTCCCAAATGAAAGAACAGGAAACAATCACAGCAAGAGACCAAAGTGAAATGGTGATAAGTAATATGTCTGATAGAGAATTTAAAGTAATGGTCACGGAGCACCTGCCTGGGTGTTTCAGTCATTGGGCATCTCCCTTTGGCTCAGGTCATGATCCTAGGATCCTGGGATTGAGCCCCACATCGGGCTCCCTGCTCAGTGGGAGGCCTGCTTCTCCCTCTCCCACTCCATCTGCTTGTGTTCCTTCTCTCACTGTTTCTCTCTCTGTCACAAAACAAATAAAATCTTTCAAAAAATGATACTAATAAAAATAATGTTCCTAAAGATAGACTTGATGAAAGAGTGGAGGACATCAGTGAGACTCTTAACAAAGAAATAAAAAAGAATGAATTAGAGATGAATAATACAATAGATGAAATTAAAAATACACTAGATGGAATTAATAGAGGACTAGAGGAAGCAGAAGAACAAATCAGTGACCTGGAGGACAGACTATTGAAAAGCAATCAAGATAACCAGGTGAAAGAAAAAAAAAATTATACAGTCTTGAGGGGACTCAGTGATAATACCCAGTATAATAACATTTGCATTGTAGTGATCTCAGAAGAGGAGAGAGAAAAGGGAGCAGAAAATTTGTCTGAATAAATAATAACGGAAAACTTAACAATTTGAGGAAGGAAACAGAAATCCAGATCTAGGAGGCATAAAATCAAAATCAATCCAAGGAGGTCCACACCAAGAAACATAGTAATTAAAATGGCAAAAGTAGTGATAAAGAGAGAATTTTAAACACAACAATAGAAAAGTTATATACAAGGGAAATCCCTTAAGGCTCTCAGCAGGATTTTTAGCTGAAACATTGCAGAACAGAAGGGAGTGAGTGGCATGATAGACTCAAAAATGCTGAAAGGAAAAAATCTGCAGCCAATAAGAATACTCTATCTAGCAATGCTACCATTCAGATTAGAAGGAGAGATAGTTTCCCAGACAAATAAGTGTTAAAGGAATTCATGGCCCCTAAACCAGTTCTATGAGAAATGTTAAAGGAAACTCTTTGAGTAGAAAGGAAAAACCATAAGTAAGAGCAAGAAAAGTAGGATACACAAAAGCAGTAAAAATAAGTATATATGGGGGTGCCTGGGTGGCTCAGTGGGTTAAAGCCTCTGCCTTCAGCTCAGGTCATGATCTCAGGGTCCTGGGATCAAACCCTGCATCGGGCTCCCTGCTCGCATCGGGCTCCCTGCTCGGCAGGGAGCCTGCTTCCTCCTCTCTCTCTGCCTGCCTCTCTGCCTACTTGTGATCTCTGTCTGTCAAATAAATAAATAAAATCTTTTTTTAAAAAGTATATATGAAAAAAAGTATATCTGTAAAACTCAGTCGAGGGTCTCATAAAGTAAAAGGATGGGGGAGTTCAAACTTAAGAGACCATCAATTTAATATAGACTGTTACATGCAGAAGATTTTATATACAAACCTAATGGTAAACACAAATCAAAAACCAATAGTAGACATGCAAAAATAAGGAGAGAAGAATACAAGTATATCATGAAAGAAACCCAACTTATTATGTGAAAAAAAACAAAAGAAGAAAGGAACAGAGAAGAACTACAAAAACAACCATTAAAAAGTGATAAAAATACAGTAAGTGCATGCAGTCAATAATTACTTTGTATGTAAATGGACTAAATGCTCCAATCAAAGACATAGGGTGATAGAATGGTTATAAAATAAGACCCACCTATAGGCTGTCCACAAGAGACTCATTTCAGACCTAAAGACACATGCAGATTGTAAGTGAAGAGATGGAGAAACATTTATCATGCAAATGGATGTGAGAAGAAAGCCAGACTAGCAATACTTACGTTATAGAAAATGGACTTTAAAACAAAGACTGTAACAAGAGGCCAAGAAGGACCCTTTATAATCATAAAGAGGACAATCCAACAAGAGGATATAGCAATTGTAAACATTTATGCACCCAACATGGGAGCACCCACATACATAAAACAATAACAAATATAAAGGAAGTAATCACTAGAGATACAATAATAGTAGGGAACTTTAACACCCCACTAACATCAATGAACAGATCATCCAAACCCAAAATCAACAAGGAAACAATGGCTTTGAATGACATATTGGACCAGATAGATTTAACAGATCTATTCAGAACATTCCATCCTAATACAGCACAATATACACTCTTTTCAAGTGCACATAGAACATTCCCTAGAATAGATAACATTAGGCCATGAAAAAGAATCAACAAATTAAAAAAGACGGAAGTTGTACCATGCACCTTTAATTTTTTCCTTAAAGATTTTATTTATTTATCTGAAAGAGAAAGACAGAGAGAGGGTGCACAAGCAGTGGCAGGGGCAGAGGGAAAAGGAGAAGCAGACTCTCTGCTGAGCAGGGAGCCTGACATGCGGCTTGATCCCAGAACCCTGGGATAAGGCAGACGCCCAACTGACTGAGCCACCCAGGCATCCCCCATGTATCTTTTCTGACCACAACGCTGTGAAACTAGAAATCAGTTACAAGAAAAAATCTAGAAAGAACACAAATACATGGAGGTTAAATAACATGCTACTGGGGCACCTAGCTGGCTCAGTTGGTTAAGCATCTGCCTTCTGCTTAGGTCATGATCCCAGGATCCTGGGATTGAGCCCCACCTTGGGCTCACTGCTCAGCAGGGAACCCTGTTTCTTCCTTTCCGCCTTGCTTGTGTACTTGCTTTCTCTCTCTCTCTCAAATAAATAAATAAAATCTTAAAAAAAAAATAACATGCTACTATGTATGACCCAATGAAAGGGTCAACCAACAAATCAAAGAAGAAATTAGAAAACACAGGGGAACAAATGAAAATGAAAACACAATGGTCCAAAATCTTTGGGATGCAGCAAAAGCTATTTTAAGAGGGAAATTTATAGCAATACAGACCTACCTCAAGAAGCAAGAAAAATCTAAGATAAACAACCTAAACTCATACCTAAAGAAGTTTGAAAAAGAACAAAAAACCCCAAACGAGTAGAGGGAAGGAAATAATAAAGACTAGAGCAGAAATAAATGAAATAGAAATAAGAGATAGTAGAACAGATCAATGAAACCAGATGCCAGCTTTTGACAAGATTAACAAAATTGATAAACCTTTAACCAGACTCATCAAAAAAAAATTTTTTTAAGTGAGAGGACTCAAATAAACAAAATCAGAAATGAAAGAGGAGAAATACCAACCAATACCACAGAAATACAAAGGATTGTAAAAGAACATTATGAAAAAGTATATGCCAACAAATTGGGACAACCTAGGAGAAAAGGGTAAATTCCTAGAAACATATAACCTCCCAAAACTGAATCAGGAAGAAATAGAAAATTTGGACAGACTGAATACCAGCAATGATATTGAACCTGTGGGAAAAAATAAAATAAAAACAAAGAAAGTCCCAACAAATGAAAGTCCATGACCAAATGGCTTCACAGGTGAATCCTACCAAACATTTAAAGAAACTGCTTTGAAAAATAGAAGAGGAAGGAAAACTTCCAAATTGATTCCCTGAGGTCAGCATTACCCTGATACCAAAACCAAGAAGGACATTACAAATACAGAGAATTACAGGCCAAAGTCCCTGAACATAGATGTAAAGATCCTCAACAAATATTAGCAAATGGAATCCAACAATACCTGAAAAAAAATCATTCACCATGATCAAGTGGGATTTATTTTGGGGATGCAAGAGTGGTTCAATATTTGCAAATTAATCAACATGATACATCACATCAATAAGAAGAAGGATAAAAACCATATGATCATTTCAACAGATGCAGACAAAGCATCTGACAAAGTACAACATCTATTCGTGATAAAAACCCTTCACAAAGCAGGTTTAGAGAGAATATATATCAATATAATAAAGACCATATATGAAAAACCCATAGCTAACATCATACTTAATAGTGAAAAACTGAGAGCTTTTCCCCTAAGGTCAGGAATAAGACTAGCATGTTTGCACTCACCACTTTTATTCAACATACCACTGGAAGTCATAATCACTGCAATCAGATTAGAAAAGAGAATAAAAAGCATCCAAAGAGGTAAGGAAGAAGTAAAGCTTTCACTATTTGCAGATGACATGATACTATATCGAAAACCCAAAAGACTCTACCAAAAAAAAAAAAAAAAAAAATCTAGTAGAACTGATAAATGCATTCAGTAAGATTGCAGGATACAAAATCAATGTACAGAAATCTGTTGTGTTTCTATACACTAATAATGAAACATCAGAAAGAAAAATTAAGAAAACAACTTAATTTATAATTGTACCAAAATAAAAAACTAAATAAACTTAACCAAGGAGGTGAAAGATCTGTACTCTGAAAACTATAAAACACTTTTGAAAGAAATTGAAATAACACAAACAAATGGAAAGATAGTCCATACTCATGGATTGGAAAAACCAATATTGTTAAAATGTCCATACTACCCAAAGCAATCTATAGATATAATGCAAGTATTTTTCACAGAACTAAAACAAAGATCCTAAAATTTGTATGGAACCACGAAAGACCATGAATACCCAAAGCAAATTTTAAAAAGAAAAAGATTGAAGTATTATATAATACCAGATTTCAAGTTATACAGCAAAGCTTTAGTTATCAAAACAGTATGGTTCAGGCACAAAAACAGACATATAGCTCAATAGAACAGAATAGAAAGCCCAAAAATAAGTCCATGATCATACAGTCAGTTAATCTTCTACAAAGGAAGCAAGAATACAAATGGGGAAAAGATAGCCTCTTCAACAAATGGTATTGGGAAAACTGGACAGCTACATGCAAAAGAATGAAACTGGACCACTTTCTTACACCACATACAAAAATACACTCAAAATGGATTAAGGACCTAATGTGAGACCTGAAACCATAAAAATCCTAGAAGAGAACACAAGCAGTAATGTCTCTTACATTACTCATAACAATATTTTTCTAGATATATCTCCTGAGGCAAGGGAAACAAAAGCAGAATTAAACCATTGGAGTGACATCAACAAAACAAAACAAAAAAACAAGCTTCCACACAGCAAAGGAGACAGTCAACAAAAGGAAAAGGCAACCTGTGGAATGGGAGAAGATACATGTAAATGACATATTCCATAAAGAGTTAGTATCCAAATTTTATAAAGAACCTATACAACTTGACATACACAAAACAAATAATTCAATTAAAAATGGGCAGAAGAGGGGCACCTGGGTGGCTCAGTGGGTTAAAGCCTCTGCCTTCAGCTCGGGTCATGATCCCAGGGTCCTGGGATTGGGCCCCGCATCAGGCTCTCTGATAGGCAGGGAGCTTGCTCCCCCGCCCCCCCGCCTGCCTCTCTGCCTACTTGTGATCTGTCTGTCAAATAAATAAATAAAATCTTTTTAAAAAAATGGGCAGAAGAGGGGCGCCTGGGTGGCTCAGTCGTTAAGCATCTGCCTTAGGTCATGATGCTCAGGTCATGATCCCAGGGTCCTGGGATCGAACCCCACATTGGGGTCTCTGCTTGGTGGGGAGCCTACTTCTCCCTCTGCCTGCTGCTCCTCCTGCTGTGTTCCCTCTCTGGCTGTCTCTCACTGTCAAATAAATAAATAGAATCTTAAAAAAAAAAAAAAGGAGAAGACATGAACAGACATTTCTCCAAAGAAAACATGCATATGACCAAAACAAACATGAAAAGATGCTAAAATCACTCATCATCATGGAAATGCAAATTAAAACAATAATAAGATATCACCTCACACTTGTCAGAATAATTAAAATAAAAAGATAAGACACAACAAAGTGTTGGTGAGGATGTAGAGCAAAAGGAACCCTCAAGTACATTTGGTGGGAATGCAGACTGGTGCAGTCACTTGGAAAACAGTATGAAGGTTCCTCAAAAGAATTAAAAATAGAACTACCCTATGAACCAGTATATATGCTGGGTATATACACCCAAAATACAAAAACACTAGTTGGAAAGGTTATATGCACCCTATATTTATTGCAGCATTATTTATACTAGCCAAATTATGGAAACAGCCCAAGTGTCCACTGATAGATGAATGGATAAAGAAAATGTGAGATACACACAAACACATGCATGCACGCACAGTGAAATATTATTCAGCTATAAAAAAGAAATTTTTCTATTGGCTATTTGCTATTTGTAACAACATGGAAGGATCTAGGACATATAACACTAAGGAAAATAAGTCAGCCAAAGACAAATACCACACGATTTCACTCACATGTGGAATGGTATGTTTATAAACCAAGGGACACCAGGGGCTGCCAGGAATCACCAGAGGCTAGGAGAGAAGTTCCTTCACAGCTTCCAGTAGGAAGCAACCCTGCTGATACTTGATTTTGGACTTCTGTCCTTTACAGCTGTTAGAGAATAGATTTCTGTTGTTTGAAGCCACTCAGTTGTGATACTTTGTTACGGCAGCCCTAAGAAACCAATATACCGATTTCAAGGGCTTCTTCTCACTGACCTCCAAGGAGTACTGGATCCGAGACGGCATCTCAAAAATAAGTGTCTCCATTAGCTTTAGAAGGGATTGCAGGGTCTCCCTGTGCAAATCCTGAGGGGAGAAGAGAGAACTCAAAGAGTTGCTGAGATGTCAGCCCCATCCCTCCTTGTAAACTTAGCTCAGTGCTCTAGCTCTCCCAGGAAGCTTTCCTTGAGAAATTCTGCTCCACAGTTTCCCCTAACATTTAAAGTGCCATTTGCCTCCTATTAACTTGAACCAATTTTTCTGTTGTTTTCAGCAGAGCACAAATGTCTGCCTGATGTGCAGTTTGTCCTGGTGGGCTGGGAGTTCCCAGCTTACCCCAAACATGGGCAAATCCTTTCAAAATACCTTCCCTCTATAACTAGACCTACACTGAGGAAGGCCTCATGGGAATACAACCAGAGGAAATCCACCTCAGCCTTCTCTGTATGTACCCGTCCTTCCTTCATAATATAAATAAATATGAATTGACATGGAAGGACCACCAGACAGCTGAAGAAGAGGCCCAAACAGACCAACCGACCCTCAAAAAAGCTAAACTAATTCAGCAAATAGAAACTTTTATTTTTAAAGATTCTTACTAATACCCTCAAAAAAAAATCAATAGTTTGTGGCATCAATAAAACAAGAACAACCAATCAAGGTAAAGGAGTAATCAGAGAACATGAAAGAATTCCTAAGAATTAAACATACAAATGCAAATTAGTAAAGTGAATTGCTCTTCCTTCCCTCAAGGAAACACTATAGACTCTGTGGGAAATGGATTCAGCTCTCTTGCACCTGGGACTCTCTAAACTTATTTATCCATGCGCCTTTAGTAAAATCATGTCTGAACCTTTCAATCTGGTTTCATTTGTACAACAGTTAAAAATTAGATTTGAGTGTCCACTTCTGGGCCAGAATTTTAAAGTGTGACAGCAGTAATCACTAAGTGCTCTCAAGAAAGAAGTACATATCGTGAGGAACATTCAGACTATATGACCTGGTAACCTCTTCAGATGATTGCATTTTTATCAAAGAAGGTAGAAAAGCCTTATGTGTAACTGCCAAACCTATACTTCTCATCCTCTCAAAAAAAAAAACCTGAAAACAAAGAGACAAACGTCAAAGAGTTCATTACCACAGTGGCTTCGGCCTCCTGGGAACTGGATGCCTCCTTCAGCAAAACTTCTGTGGGTGGCAGGCAGAGCACACTCTTACAGCATGTTCGGAGAAGATCTGTTCTTTCTTCCACCTCTATGAGGGGACTGAGATTCCTACGATCCAGGAGGAAGTAGCAAAAAATTTAATGAAACTGTAATGCCCAGGAATAACAGCTGAGGAAGGTTCAGAGAGGGACAGGTGGCAGTAAGAAGTTACCAGAAGAAAAATAAATAAAAGAAGAAAAAGAAAACAGTAAACAAAGTTTATCAATGCCAGGAACAGCCCTGAAAGCAGAAGAAAGCCTGAACCAGAAGCAACAGCAAATGCCTGTGAAGATGAGAGAGGTGGTCTCTGCCAGGAGCTCCAAAATCCCATCTAAAAAAATCTTGGTGAAAGGAGGTGGCAGATATTGTACGGTGGATGTCTACTACTGCCTGGGGCCCCCTGTGACTAGAAGCAGAAGCTGAAAATGAGGTGGGGACAGACTAGGGAATAAAGGACTGAAATCCACTCAAAGCACGAAGACAGAGTGGCTGGAATACCCATTACCTGAAGTCAGTGATGATGTTCATCGCCCTCAGTCTAATGGAGCTGGAGATGGAATTCAATGGCTCCTCCCTGATTAACTCCTGTAATACACCCACCCAACCCCCCACCCCAGAGACCAAGAGGATGTGAACATATTTTTCTTGCCTTCTTCCCCCTCCTCCTACCCCACACTGTATTCACAAGAAACTGGAACCTAGAATTTTCAGGGACTTCCAAAAACTCTGAAGGACAGCCCTTCTCTCCTACTCCCAAGCATACCTTTCCCACAGTACTCCCACCCACCCTGAGGATAGGGAAGGGAACAATAACGTGGGAAAAGAACACTGGAAAAGCTGGACTTTTCTCGTCCAGGCCAAGCCCAGGAGCACTGCCCATGGTTTCCCTGAGGACCCACCCTCCTCCTCCGTGCATTTCCACCTCCATCCTAATGAGTTGTACTTACCACCATGAAGGTTACAATTTCTAGTTTCTGAACGAACTTGAACTGAAAGGCCATGGGCTGGCTGCTAATGATGTTTGTTAGCTTGCTCAAGGCGCCCAGGTACTCCAGCTTCAGGTTCTTATCCTGAATCAACCGGTATGCTCAGGGGTTTCCAAGGTAGGAATGATCCTGGGTTAAGGGAAAACTACCTACACAAAATCTGGGAGATGAGAAACTAAGGCTTCCATAGCTTTCTCTAGGCTGAGATCTTGCCTCTTCCCTCTGAGGACGGCTTAGGAAAGCAAAGTCTGTGGCTTCTTTATGGAGGAAGAGGCCACCCCTCTTACCAGACTCTTTCTGGAGTTCCCACCTCATACTTACTCTTAAGTTAGGACCGACCTAGCTAGCTTTCTTATCACTCAAGTTATTGTCTTTTTACCAAGTAAGTTCTCCTGAAGGATGTCTAGTTGGATGGTAAATGAACAGGAGTTGGGAAAGGCTTCTTCTCCTACCCTAGGGGCACATTAATTCTGGACAAATGAAAGAGGTAGGAAAATTCTTTAGGGACTCCTTCTTACCTCCCCTAAAGGAACTGCAATAGCCCCATCCTCCTTGTTCCATCCAAGGCCAGGCATTTTCTTGGAGGGGAAGGGTAAAGAAGGCAGGGAGGGGACACTGGAGAAGTAGAGTAAGCAGGAAGTACCTTTTCGACAACGCAGTCGCGGTAGTGTTGGAGCGCCAAAGCCAGGATGTTGTCCATATGTGTAACGATGCCTCCCTTGCTCTCGAAAATAATCTTGCTGTAGCTTAAGTAGATGATGTTACAGACCAACCCCCATTCCCTTTGCTGATGTTCCTGTAGAAGGAAGGGGGAAACTTGCCTTCTCTTCCTCTTATCCTCCTTGCCTGATGGAGAAACGGAGGTTCAGAGAGGAATGGATTGGCTAGATGGCCCAGAAGGGAAGATGGGGTTGTGGAATGGTGAACAGCTAGGAGGAAGGAGGTGCCGCTGGTGATACCAGAGCCTGAAGCATGGGCATAAGGGAACACAGGAAAGGGAGAAGAAGATGAAACTTCCCCATGGTTGATCAGAGGGAAATACAAGCATTTATAGGTGAGTCACAAGGCTTCAGAGAAGTAGGAAGTCTGGAATGGTGGGGATGCTTCAGAAGGCTCTGTGCGGGAGGCTGGCAGAGTTCCCAGGAATGCCATCACCTTCATTAGTTTGAGGATGAATGATGAGCCCTTGTCCGTGAGGACAGCACTGTACTCTTGAAGTTGGTCCAGGACTATCTTCAGATACTTCATGGACACGATACTCAGTGCTGTAGCAATGCCCTGTAATGGGGATAGCCTCAACCTCGTGCCACAGCTAAGAGTTATGCAGGCACCCTTTATGCTTTCCCAAACCCAGGGATTTAGAGAGAGGAAGGGAGAGAAAGGGGAAAGAAAAGAAATGGAAGGAAAATTGGTTCCCCTGACTTGAACTACTTAAAATCCAGATGTCGAACCAAACATCCTTGCAAGAAATAATTCAAGAAGCAAATTTCAAGAAGAAACAGACTCTTAAATACAGAGAACAAACTGATGACTATCAGAGGGGAGGTCAGTGGGGCAATGGGGGAAATAGGAGATGGGGATTAAAGAGCAGACTTATAATTTTTAAAAAAACTCCAGAAAATAGATGATTAGATAGATAGACAGACAGATAAAGAGGCACAGGGTATGTCAAAATTAGAGTCTGATTTTTTTATTTTTCATACTAATTGACAACATCCAGAAAAGCCTTTCCTGAGTATCATGGACCAGAGGAGAACCATGCCCTGCATAACGTTTGTGAACAGTGGGTCCTCATGTATATGAATTCATCTGTGAATTCAGCAGAGATTTGTTTGGTACTTAATGTATGGGGGGCAGGAAGAAGCAAATTATCACAGATTGTGAAAAATCAGAGTCACAGATTTGTAAAACCTTAAAAGAGTATCAAATCAAACACTGCAGAATAGAGAAGATTTATATGCACTAGTAATTCAGAGAAGGGTTTTGAGGAGGGGAGAGAAGGGAAGAACAAAACCAAGGCATGTTATCGACAGGATTGGATGGATAATCAGAGGAAATGGAAAAGAGAGAAGACATACAGATAAGGCCAATATTTCTAACCCAGGAGAGCAGGAAACAGCAGTAACTGACCAAAAGGGGCAGGAGGAAAGGGCACCTGTCCAGGGCTGGGGAGAGTGGAAGGAGGGAGTTCCTGCATGTGTCTTGTGGGACATAGTGGAAGGACAACTAAGTGAAAAATACTGTAGGTAGATACTGAGCATCTCCACCTGGCTCCCTACCAGGGGCACCCTGACATCTCCCCATCAAAATCTGAATGCATCATCTTCCTCCCCATTATGTCTTCCTTTCCTGATTTCAATGAAGGATTCCACCTCCCAGCTGAGCATGCCAGAAACCCAAGAACTATCCTGAACATCCTCTGCCCTCTTAATCATTACCCTCTGTATCCAATCTGTCCCCAGGTGTTGGCAGAGAGGTCGTTTGTACTTCCCTGGTATAGTCCCACTATGTCACTGACTATTCTGTAGACATGCTCCCAAAAGCTCTTGTCTTGGAATATTATGTCAGGTAGGAATACCCACTTCCCTCCTCCTAATCTAGACCCAACTGCCCAAGTCCTCACCCTCCCATACACACAGCCATTATATGTCTCTGTTACCACTCATGTTGCCTTTAGTAAGGCTATTCTGTGTAGCCAGTTCTCTTCTTCCTATATAAGTCTGTCTCCTCAGTGATACTGTTCCAACCTTGGGCTTGAAATATAACTGATGATAGTCATGATGGTGATGGGTGCTCTGAGAATCTGGCAGGGAAGGGGCATTGGAGAGGGGATGCTTGAGAGGACGGCCACCAGTTCTACCAGTAAGCAACACTTAGAGAGTGCTTGTGTCCCAGGCATTGTTCTCGGAGCTTGTACATTTTTAATCCTGAAAACCACCCTGTAACACACAGATTCCATAGTATTCCCACACGAAATAATCTAAACCTAATCATGAAGAAATATGAGACAAACAAAAAATGAGCTACATTCTACAAAACAAATGGTCCATACATTTTTAAATGTCAAGATCATGAAAAATAAAAGTTGAGGAGTGGTTCCAGATTAAAAATATTAAAGCTAAATGATAAATTGATTCTAAATTGGATCACAGAACAGAGGAAAAAAATGTCTTTCTTTTGCTCTAAAAAAAACATGGGCAGAACAATTGGCCATTTTCAGATCAGGTCTATACGTTAGATAATAGTACTGTAGCAATGTTAACTTAATTTTGATCACTGTGCTTTGATTATGTAAGAGAATATCATTATTTTTAGGTAGTACACCCTGAAAATGGGTAAATATGTATGACTGCAACTTCCTGAAATGATTCAGAAAATAAAATAATAATAGTAAATAGCTTGCCCAAGGGCACACAGTGAGAAAGTGGCAGACCTAGGATTCCAACAGGTTGTCTAGCTTGCCAGGTCTCAGCTTTTAACTACTTTGTCATCCTGCCTTTTAAAGGAAAAATGTTTCTTTCCCCTTTGCCAGTTTCTCCACCTCACCTCCCGCTCCTGCAGGTCTTCATGGACACTTTGTAGGATAGAGGAAAGCATCGTCTTCACCAGTTTCATATTCCTTGAGGTCCGCAAGGTAAATCCAAAGAATTTATACAGAAAAGCCTAGGAGGGATGAAAGGGCAGGGTCATGCATAGCTTGGAATGAAGTTAGAGTAGCTTGGGGAATAGCCATTACCCAAACTAGTTTTGAAACGGTCAGCCAGCATCTTCCCCACTGCCCTATCCTCCACACAGGCCCTCCTGTTCTTTGGGGGTCATCTGGATAAGGCAATAACCCTACAGAGCAGGGGCTAAAACTAGAGATAAGAGAAAGCTGTGTTTCTAATTTCTCAGCATCTTAGGGTACAGATCATCCCTTTAGGAACTTTCCCTGATCCATATAATTCCTATTTCCAGCTAGAAAATAAAACGTTCCTTACATCAGTGTTCTACAGTTTTCAGAGTACAGGTCTTTCACCTTCTTGGTGAAGTTTATTTATATGTACTTTATGATTTTTGGTGCAATTGCAAATGAGATCATTTTCTTAATTTCTCTTTCTGATGCTTCATTAAGTGTAAAGAAATGCAACAGATTTCTGTATATTATTTTTTTTAAAGATTTTATTTATTTATTTGACAGAGAGAGATCACAAGTAGGCAGAGAGGCAGGCAGAGAGAGTGAGAGGGAAGCAGGCTCCCTGAGGAGCAGAGAGCCCGAAGCGGGACTCGATCCCAGGATCCTGAGATCATGACCTGAGCCAAAGGCAGCGGCTTAAACCACTGAGCCATCCAGGTGCCCCAGATTTCTGTATATTATTGTTGTATCCTTCACTGAATTCATTTATCAGTTTCATGGAATTTTTAGGATATTCTGTATATAATATCATGTCATCTGCAAATAGTGGACATTTTATTTCTTCCTTGCCAACTTGAATGACTTTTCTTTCTTTTTCTTGTCTGATTGCTATGGCTAGGATTGCCACTACTATGTTGAATAAAATTGCTGAGAGTGGACCTCCTTACTTGTTTCTTGATCTTAGGGGGAGGCTCTCAGTTTTTCACCATTGGTATGATGTTAGCTCTGGGTTTTTCATGTATGGCTTTTCTTATGTTGAAGTATGTTCTCTCTAAATTTACTCAGCTGATAGTTTTTATCATGAATGGATATTGTACTTTGTCAAATGCTTTGTGTGCATCTATTGAGATGATCATATCATCTCATATGAGAAAGGTTTTTATCCTTTCTCTTGTTAATGTGATGTATCATGTTGATGAATTTGTGAATATGGAATCACCCTCACATCCCTGGAATAAATCCCACTTGTTTATGGTGAATGATTTTGGATTCTGTTTGTTACTATTTTGCCGAACATCTTTGCATCTACATTCATCAGAGATATTGGCCTGTGGTTTTCTTTTTTTTTTTTTTTATAATGCCTTTATCTGACTTTGATCAGGGTAATAACACTAACAAATGTAAAGATATTCCATGCTCATGGATTGGAACAATCAATATTGTTAAAATGTCCATATTACCCAAAGCAATCTACAAACTAAGGGAACCCCCCATTAAAATACCAACAACATTTTTCACAGAACTAGAATAATCCTAAAATTTGTCTGGAATCACAAAAAAACAGACAAACAAAAAACCAAAAAAGTAAACAAACAAAAAACCTGAATAGCCAAAGCAGTCTTGAAAAAGAAGAACAAGGCTAGAGGTATCACAGTCCCAGATTTCAAACTTTATTACAAAGCTGTAGTAGTCAAAACAGTATGATACTGGCCAGAAACAGACACATAAATCAATGGAACAGAATAGAAAGTCCATAAACAAACCCATGCTTTTATGGTCAATTAATCTATGACAAAGGAGGCAAGAATATACAATGGGAAAAAGACAGTCTTTTCAACAAATTGTGTTGTGAAATCTGGATAGCCACATGCAAAAAAAAAGAAACTAAACCACTTTCTTACACCATACACGAATCTAAACTCAAAGTGGATTGAAGACATAAATGTCTCCATTTGGAACCATAAAATTCTTAAAAGAAAACATAGGTAGTAATTTCTTTGACATCAGCCATAGAAACATTTTTTTAGCTATGTCTCCTCAGGCAAGGGAAACAAAAGCGAAATTAAACTTTTGGGACTACACCAAAATAAAAAGCTTCTGCACAGTGAAGGAAACCTCCAACAAAACAAAAATGCAACCTATTGAATGGGAGAAGATATTTGCAAATGATATATTTGATATGGAGATAATATCCAAAATATATTAAAAAAACTTGTACAACTCAACACCAAAAAAGCAAATAATCCAATTAAAAAATGGTCAAAGGACCTGAACAGTCATCTTTCCAAAGGGGACATATAGATGGCTAGTAGACACACGAAAAGATTCTCAGCATCATTAATTATCAGGGAAATGCAAATTAAAACCACAATGACCTATCATTTTACACCTGTCAAATGGCTAAAAATAAAAAATACAAGAAATAACAAGAGTTTGTGGGGATGGAGAGAAAAAGGAAACCTGTGTCCTGTTGGTGGGAATGCAAGCTGGTGCAGCCACTGTGGAAAATAGTACAGATGTTCCTCAAAAAATTAAAGATAGACTAACTACATAGTCCAGACATTTCACTGCTGGATATTCACCCAAAGAAAATGAACACACTAATTCAAAAAGATATATGCCTCTGATGTTTGTTGCAGAACTATTTATTTACAATAGCCAAGAAATGGAACCAACCCAGTCCATTGACAGAGGAATGGATAAAGATGTGGAATGGAATATTGTCAGCCATGAAAAGAATGAAGTCTTGCTGTTTGCAACCACATGGGTCAATCTAGAGGGTATAATGCTAAGTGAAATAGAAAAAGACAAATATGATACTATTTCACTCAGATGTGGAATTTCAGATATGAAACAAACAAACAGAGAAAAAAAGAGGCCAAGAAAAAAAAAGTCTTAAACACAGAATAAATTGGTGGTTGCTGGAGGGAAGGTGGGTACGGGGACTTAACAGTACACTTACTTTGATGAGTACCAAGAAATGTATAAAGCTGTTGAGTTACCATATTGTACATCTGAAACTAATATAACATTATATGTTGGTTATACCTGAATGAAAAAATAAGTTAAAAAAAAACAAAAAATAAATAAATAAATTTGTTTAATAACAAAGATTCACTTGAAAAAATTTAAAATAAAAAGTTCTGGGCACTTGAGTGGCTCAGTGGGTTAAGCCTCTGCCTTCGGCTCAGGTCATGATCTCAAGGTCCTGGGATCGAGTCCCACATTGGGCTGTCTCTTTGGCAGGGAGCCTGCTTCCTCTTCTCTCTGTCTCTGCCTGCCTCTCTGCCTACTTGTGATCTCTCTCCGTCAAATAAATAAATAAAATCTTAAAAAAGAAAAGTTCCTTAAATTTGCATAATTTAAAAATCAAAATAGCATAATCAAAAAAAGTACTTTATGTAGTAGGCTGAATTTTAGCAGCCTTGATTCTTGCTTTACTGTGCATTGCCCTGTCTACCTTGTAATATCCATATTTCTGTACTCAAACACTTTCCTACCTCAAGGTTTCCATATTTCCCATTTCCCCTGTCTGGAATCTTCTCTGGGTTCTTCAAAATGCTGTCTCACTCTCATCTTTTTGATCCTGGCTCAGTGAGCCTTTCTTGACCTCCTAAATTCCTCTCTAGGCTCACCTTTCTGATACTTTCATTCAAGGCTTCATCACAATCACTAGTCATCTTGTTTATGCATTTGTTTGGTTAGTTCTTAACTCGCACCAACCTCTCATCTCCAGTGATAAATAAAGCTCAGGAGCTGTGTGCGTCTTGTTCTTTGCTCTACTCCAGAGCTTACAGAGTGCCTGACACAGTAGACAGACAGGGTATACCAGATGTTCAAGGAACGTGTCACTTTTCCCCCTAGACCCCCCTCTTGACGGGCACTTTTTCTTCCTCTAGCAGATGCTCTTCAAGCCTTATCCAGAGCCGAAGTTTCCCTCCCTTCCCTGGCTGTGGGCACCATTGTGAGCAGTTCCCACCTGCAGTCTTTTTGGGTCTCTGTGCCTGAAGACGCCTGAGAGTTACATCCTTCTCTCTCCCATCCCTGCCCCTTAACAACCATAGAAGCCTGGCACCGGTGACAGAGAGGTGGAGGGGTGGGGAGGTACAAAAGCCCCCCCCCCACCTTTGTCTCTAAGCAGTCTACACTCTAAGTCTACAGTGTAGTTTCCATCCAGATCTCCCCGCGTCCTTGCTTGGCCTCTCCTCTTCTATCCTGCGTCCTTTACCTGACCAGAGCTTCTCCTGAGAGCACTTTCTTGCCAAATCACTTGACAAGGACCCTCGCCTTAGGCTCTGCTTCCATGAAACCTGACCCGAGGCACCTGGCTCTCCGCTTAGCTGGCAAATGACTGCTTAGCTGGCACATTCCTCATCTTCCCAGACTTAATCATTTGTCTGTAGAGTGACAAATCTTCCCAGTTTGCCCAGTACTGAGGCATTTCCTAGTATGCTGGACTTTTTTTTTTTTAAGATTTTATTATTTATTTGACAGACAGAGATCACAAGTAGGCAGAGAGGCAGGCAGAGAGAGAGGTGTGGGGGGGGGCGGGAATCAGGCACCCCGCTGAGCAGAGAGCCCAATGCGGGCTCGATCCCAGGACCCTGAGATCATGGCCTGAGTCGAAGGCAGAGGCTTAACCCACTGAGCCACCCAGGCGCCCCAGTATGCTGGACTTCTAAAGCTAAAACCAGGACAGTCCTAAGTGAACTGAGATGGTAGATCACCTTTGAGAAAGTTTTTCTGGCCAGCCCCACAGGGCCAAGAAAATAGCTCTCCCCTCTGCTCCCAAGCATACAGTGCACATTCCAATCTCGACAATGACCGCACTTACAATAATCCACTCTCTCCTCTGCTCACTCAAGCAGTGATTTCCTGAAGGCAGAGTCTGTGCCTTTTATGCGAGTACCCTGTGCCTAGTCCATGCCTGCTGCGCCATAAGCATTTGTACATATTTTTAATAACTTAATTCATAAGATCAGGATCCCTGCTTGCTTCAATCTTCCATCCACAAAGCTTTGCACATAGCAAGTGCTTCATAAATATTTGTTAATAAGTAGAGAGCTAATATTCAGTCTTAGAAATAAGACCTCTTCCCTGGAGATCCCCCAAAGCCCAAATAAAGTGTTGCTTGGCGACAGGAAAACAAGATTAAAAATGAAGAAACCTGGATTCAGGTGCCAATTTTACCAATAAATTGCTTAAGGCTCTAAATCCCTCTAGATTGTGTTTCTCCATCTGGGAGTCGGGATAATGAGTCGTCTGGTTACTTGGTCTTTTGAATTTTACAAAGCAACTGCACAGGTGTCTTTGTCTCTCCTCACCGACTCTCCTGTGATCGGAAGTCATTTCTGCCACTGCCCAAGTGAGGCGACTGAAATCTCACAAAGGCTAAGACACTTGACCCAGACTGCACCGGGAGTGCAGGAAAAGCCAGGACGGGAAGGAGGCCTTCACCAGAACAGACCTTGAGGTCTGTGAGCAGAGGAGCCTCTCTTCCCTAGTCAGCTCTGCAACCCCAACATCACACATACTCCCTAATCCATAGTATGACCTCAAATAGTACTTGAACTAGCTTGCTCCAATGTGACCCTTAGGTCAATGATCTTCCCACTGCACCAAAGTACCAGCTCTATTCTTTGACCTCTGAATGACTGGGAGGTTCGGTTAAGACAACAGATGGGAAAGTTCTTGATAAAACCTTAAACACTAAGCAAATGTTAAGACATTGATATTTTTGCTGTTTCTGTGTGACCGCCAGCTCCTGGTAATCTCCATCCTTCCATTCCCCAGGGCCCAGAAACATGCGCTGCTTTTTCCCACAAGGCCTGTCCTTCATGTACATTTCTGTATTCCTTCCCCACCAAACTCCTCCGCACCACCCTCCACCCCCACTTCCCACCTTGCAACTACCACCCCCAGCTGCCTGATATGCCCACCTGCGCGTGCATGTGCACGCATGCACACACACACGCACACACACACACACACACACACACACACACACACACACACACACACCTTTTCCTCACCATCGCTGAAATAATTTATCCTCTCCAAGACAACCTTGATGAGTTGCTCCAGCCAGCTGTCATCATTGATGGCCACTAACGACTGACTTGAAAACTGAGTAAGAGGAAGGGAGAAGAAGACCACACAGAGCAGTGCCTGGGCTTTTCTGCCTCATGGAAGTGGGTCAGAAAGAAGCAAGAGACAAAGGGACATGGTCTGTGAATATGAAAAAAGAGCTCAAGAAATAGGGAAGAGCTGAAATGAGTAAGGGGGGTTAGTGAGGGCTGGAGAATAACAATATAGCGACAATGATGATAATGCCAACTACATGTGTGAAACCCTTTAGAGCTTGCAAGGCTCCCCTTTTCCTGTATTATCCTATTTAATTCTGGGAGATGGAAGTTATTTCCATTTTGCAGATGAAGGAGCTGAGGCCGGCAAAGGCTAAATTACTTGCCCAAGGACACAAAGCTAGGGCCCCATTCCCTTACTCTCTCTTGAGAGTACAATTTTGAGGGTGTGGAAAGTAAGATAAGGTCTAGGATATAGTCAGAGATTCCAATGGAAAGGCCGGGAGTCCTCTCAGAACCTCAGAAAGAGGTTCTCTTGAGTAGGGCGGTCCCTCGATCATGTCTCTAGCTCAGGGGCTCTGGGGCCTCTTCTCCTTAAGGATCCTAAAGAGGGGAAAGAAGGCAAGTGTGGAGAATGGTATGTCTCTTAAGAGTGCGTACCTGGAGCAGCCTGTCCTCCCACTCCTCCTGATCCAGATTCTTCTCAGTGTGATCTAGGAAAGAAGAGAGCTATAGGGACATGCCGACCAGAAGGCCCCAGCCAGGGAAAAAGAACCAACATTTGAACACCATTCCAAGGGGTTGTTGCCCATCATCTCATTTAATTTTGATCATGATCCTACAAGATAATTGTTCCCCCTTATTTACAGAGTCTCCAGGAAATGTATGACTTTTCAAAGGTCAAACATACCCAGCTGGCAAATGTTAGAGCAAGGATACGAACCTGGGTCTCTGGTTCCAAAGCCCACACTCTTTCCTGATCCTCTGAGCACAAGAAAGAGCGTTCTGGGAAATCTGGAGGCACAGAACTCTGGGCTGCATATCTGCTCAGTGCAGAACATGGTCCAAACAAACAGACCTACCCAAATGGCATCTCAGAACGACAGAGAGACTGGTCCTGGTTCTCCTCACCCCAGGGAAGATCCATCCTGCACCTCGGGACTTCATCTCTTCTGGATTCTGCCCCAATGCCCCAGCTCCATTCCTCCCACCTTGCAGCCCACCCCTCACCATCCAGAATCTGCAACATCTGGGGGATCTCCTTCATCCACAGCTGGCCCACATTTGAGTTGATAACAGGGTGCAAGGAGGTGATAGGATGCAGGGCATGTAGTAGCCTTAGAGAGCTTATCCCAAGCTCCCTTTCGCTATAGGACTTCAGGGAAAACACCTGAGAAACGAGAGAAGCAAGCAGGAGACAGAGAAAGGATTGAAGGGAAGAAAATCAGAACAAACCCACAGAATGGTAGAGCTGTGACTTACACCCTCCCTATTCTTTTCCACCTGTGAACTCCTCCATGTTCTGCATGGTGCTCTCAAAACGTTGCCTCCTCTCTGAATCCTGGAGACCAAGTCTGCCCCTGGCTCTACTAAGATCCCATCATAACTTACGTGTTCCTCTACTAGCATCTATCACACTGCATTCTGGATGGTTTTTCCCAGGCTTGTCTTTCCCACTAAGTCTGTGAGCACTTCAAGGGAAATTCTATACCTTGTCTTTCCAAGTGTTCATAATGTCTAGAACATTCTCAAAGACTTCTCGCTGAGAAAATGAGATCCAGAAAGGCATGCAGACTTGCCCAAGATCAACAGAGAACAGCTCACTATAAGGCCACGTAGGACACAGGTCAGGACTTCCTAGCCTCACCCCTTCCTCATCTTCAGGCCTCAGCACTATGGTCCCAATTCCCTCCTCCAAGCTGTTTGATCATCTCTCCCCAAAGCCCCTACGCTCTTTGACCCTACCCCTTATTCCATGCCCAGCACAATGCCTGGAATAGCTTAGTACTCAACTATTTGTGGAATGAGGAGATGGATGGATGGATGGATGGATGGATGGATGGATGGACAGTATTCATCCTCTATCTTTATCACTTACCAAAAGATGGGTCAGCAGTTTCTGTGGGGAGATGAACTGGGTAGCTAAATTAAAGAGAGGATAAAAGAAGAGGACCAAGCCAGTGTCAGCTCCAGGATGCTCAACCTTCAGCCCCTTCTCCCACCCAGCAGCCCACCACCCATTCTTCAGGGCAGGAGAAAAAGCAAAGTGGAGAGCGATTATTGGTGCCATTGCTATGGGGATTGTGACGTTCTGACTTACCCTAAAAACAAACCATTTTCAGTATAAAACACACACACACACACACACCCCTTATACCTGTCAGAATGGCTACCATCAAACCATTTTCAGTATCAAACACACACACACACACACACACACACACACACCCTTATACCTGTCAGAATGGCTACCATCAAAGACAAAAAATAAACAGTATCGGCAAGAATATGGAAAAAAAGGAACCCTCATGCATTGTTGGAGGGAAAGCAAACTGGTGCAGCCACTGTGGAAAGCAGTACGGAGTTTCCTCAAAAAACTAAAAATAGAAATCTCGTACAATCTAGTAATTCCACACTGGGCATTTACCGAAAGAAAACAAAAACACTAATTTGGAAAGGTACAGGTGCCCTTCTGTTTACTGCAGTCTATTTTCTGCAAGAGCCAAGACATGGAAGCAGCCCAAGTGTCTGTCAATCGATGAATGGACCCAGAAGATGTGGTCTGTACACACACAGACAAACACATACAAGGAATATTACTTGGCTGTAAAAAGAATATCTTGCCACTTATGACAACATGGATGGAACTCGAAGATGTTACGCTAGGTAGAAGCTTGACAAAGAAAGACAAATACCGTATGATTTCACTTAGATGCGGAATCTACGAAACTAGACACACGAACAAACAAAAAGAGAAACAGAAAGAGAACCATAAATACCGAGAACAGTCAGATGGTGGCCAGAGGGGCGGGATGGGCAAGACAGGTGAAGGGGAGTGAGAGGTACAAACTTCCAATTACAAAAGCGGGGTCATGGGCATGAGAAGGACAGCGTAGGGAGTGGAATGACTAAGTCTGTGAGACACAGACCGTGACAGCTGGTGACGACACTTATGGTGAGTGCACAGTAATGCACAGAACTGTCAGATCACTAACATTTTTAAGACTTTATTTATTTATTTGAGGAGGGAGAGTAGGGAGAGAGAAGAAAAGGGAGAGGCGACCTCCTTTTTCAGCCAAGAACCTGACGCAGGGCTTGATCCCATGACCCCGAGATCATGACCTGAGACAAAGGCAGACACTTAACGGAGTGAGCCACTCAGGAGCCCCCGTACGGAACACTGTACGTCACCTATACCATAGGAAATAAGATTTAAATAGAGAGACAGACTAGGGAAGAAAGGCATTGTCCAACGGAAGCGTGGTGAACGGTTTCCACTCGAGAGTGTGTCCTATTAGTTTATACCTTGAAAGGATCTCCTACTATCCTGAGAAGTTCTTATCCAGGCACACATTTTCATGCCTTTCATATTTGAAAATCCTAGGTCTACCTTTTAAATGTCTATTGTTTACACTGATTATAATGAGGACTCTCAACACTGGGAAAGTCATTTGCTACCTCTCCTCCTTTTAAACCCTAACAAAGAATGCTTATTTTCCAAACACACAAACACCCACACACCCCAAGTAATGTGCCAAACAGATAGCCTCACCCCGACTCTGACTCCCCCTGGAACTAGCGGTCGGGGATGGGGTGAGCAAAGAGTGAGGCTCAGAGTCGGGACAAAGAACTAAGGGTCAGGAATGTCTGTGTACGCATTACTTTGTAATTAACAACAAAGTTCGTGCATCTCTACTCCAGTGTTTCAAGACAAGGAATAGAGGAAAAAGGATCTGTTGGGTTGGGGGGGGGTGTCTTGCCTCTCTTCCAGAAGAATCCCCTTTTCATCCATGCGAAGAGCCAAATGGCATCAAGCTGCTGCCCTAACCCTTTGCCTTCCTCCTCCGTCCAGGCCCAGGCTCACAGCTGTGCTCTCCTGGCCCTCCCAGCAGATCTGCACCCTCTCCCCACACCCACGACCCCTCCGGAGTCCCAGTCCCTCTCCCACCCTCCCCTCCTGCCCGTGGCAGCCTGTTTCACAACTGCCCCCTCTCCACGGTCTCCCCCACCTGCGTACTTACGGCTGAGGTGAAAGCTGCTTAGATAGGGGACCTGGCCCAAGGACCGGGCCTTCAGAGCCATGTTTGTGGCTATCTTACTCAGCTGCACGAAGGCCAAGGTGTTGCTGGGCTGGCATGCCAATGTGATCAGTTTGGGCAAGGACACCTGGCAGAAGAGGTGGCAAGGGGATTCGATGTCAAGCTCCAAATCAGCCCCAACCCTAAGTTCTCCAACCTATGGATTTGTCCACATTTCTTGGAGGGGCATTTGAGACCTGTATACATAGCCCCCTCCATCTCATTCATAATCCCCCTTCCCTCTCCCCATCTCCTCCTTCCCCGTCCCCTCTCCTCCGTCCCCCTACATGTTGATAAACCACAACCAAGGTCCTGATTAAAATTATAGCAGGAAGGACTTGATTAAATAGAGGGGATTCTTGAAATGTGGAATTGTGTGACTTGTCATCGCCTTCACAGGGGGGCATTCCAGGGGCAGAAGACATGCTAGCTATCGGGAGACAGCTTGCTGGGAGGGAGAGGGGGGTATCTGGGAAGAAGAGTAAATCACAGCTGTCCTTTGCTTCCCATGGCCCGACTCAGCTCTGACCCACACAACAACTCGTAGAGTCTCCAAGAATCCTTAGAGGCTGCTAAGAGCGGGCAGGGTGGATAATCGCCTGTCTTTTTTTACGAGAGAAACTATAGCCTGGAGAACAATTTACTCGAGATTTTATAGCCAGAAACCAGCTGAGCAAACCCAGGCTCAGGCCTCCAGGTTTACCACCCAGTGACCCTCTGCTCTACTAAGCCACTTCTTAGAGGAGCCCCAGGCACTCGAGTGGGAACAGACAGAGGTGGGAGGGTAGAAGGGACAGTACGTGGGGGGAAGGGGGGAGACAGGGAGAATGCAATCTGGGGGTCAGGGTATCTGGGCAGCCAGGAGAGGAGGAGATGAAGCAGCCTCTTTGACCCTAGCTGCTTGTACCATCTGTAGGATTTTGGAACACATTAGTTGGATGTCCTCTTCATTCTGGAATATGAAAAGATGTAAATCTGAAACCAATGCTAGCTGAGTCTTCTGGTCCAAGGCCTCCCCTGGCTCACTGCTCAGAGTTTTAGACACCAAAGCCCCTTCCCACTGTGCCAACGATGCCCTCTTCTTCTTTCCCTTCTGCTCCCAAACCTTCCCTTCTCTTGCAACCACCCTCTGTCCCCTCCCTGCCCGGCCCCTGCTCACAGAGCAGGCAGACTCGCTGAGCTTGATGACATAGTTGATGATGACATTCCCCTGGGGCATGGCCAAGTAGTCATGCCGGCCCAGCATCTCAATGAAGTTCAGGAGGGCCTTCCGCACCTGCGGGGGTAGTTTCGGGGGGGAGGTCACAGACCATCACGTGACAAGATAGGAAGGCACATCAGTATGACCCTTCATGTTCCAGGTGAGAACACAGAGGACCAGAGCCGGGGACAGGAGTCTTCAAGGGACTCAGATCTCCCAACTTCAAGCCCAATGTGACTCTTCACTGGTCTCTAGGCGATGACAGACAACCCTACTCGACCCTGAAGTTCTAGCCTATTTCAGGTCTTACCATTCTCCTGGAGAACTGTAAGCACTGAGCTTGCCCACGCCTTACATAGGATAAGAAATGGACAGGAGTGTTGGGTAGGGAGAAATCAGAGTCCAGGAGAAGTCCTATGTTCTGGCCTTCATAGGGAAAGCCAGAAATGAATCCCACAAGTCCTGAGGGCCCAGCCCTCAAGATCCCAGTCTCTCCATCAACCTTCTGAAGATTTAGGACTTGGTTTTTAGGGATGGTGCCATGTTGTCCACCTGGCCCCAATTCAGGGCTGGGAACAGTATTCGCTGCCACCAATGCCGGCAGAAGTTGTTAAAAATATGGCGCCACGGACCCCATGCTAGATATGATGTTTGAGGTCTTCTTTCCCCAAGCAAACTGAATTTTTAGGGGGCAGAATTAGTATGCGGGATGCCTGGGTGGCTCAGTGGGTTAAAGCCTCTGCCTTCGGCTCAGGTCATGATCCCAGGCTCCTAGGATCGAGCCCCGCATCGGACTCTGCTCTGTGGGGAGCCTGCTTTCTCTTCTCCCTCTGCCCGCCTCTCTGCCTACTTGTGATCTCTGTCTGTCGAATAAATAAATAAAATATTTAAAAAAAAAAAGAATTAGTATTCTTTAGAGTTCTGTGTCCCCACTGACAAGGCTCAGAAAATAGGTAGGAACCACCTGTCCACTTCTCAAATCCTTCTCAGGCTCCGAAGAGCTCACATGTAACCCATGGGCAGAGTCTGAGGCCAGGGCGAGCTTGGTAAGGGGATGCCTTACCTCTCTCCTCATCCATGAACAGCCTCCCCTCTCCATTTTATACAATTTCAAGGTCTCAAGAAAGCAACTGCCCTCCCGGCCCAAATATTCCGCCTTTCTGCTCACTGGTTTGAGATCGTCCTGAATCATGATGATGACGGAATGCATCACTTCATTCTTCAGTTGATCTGTCTGGGGCACTAGAGAAAAGAGACACACGCAGCTGGGGATCAGTCTCCTTCTGTTGTATTGCTCTATGTATCCTCTGTTGTATTGGGAGGCACAAGAAGACAGACAGGTAGGAGGAATTCCAGGTACTGTCCTAGTGCTCAAGGACCAGATAGAGCTCCCAGAGATTATCTCCACCATCCCTCTGCTTCAAACCAGACTGAAGAGTGACAAAAAAAAGGATTTTAATCAAGCTGGTATTGGAGCCCCAGCTCTTTCCAGTCTCCTACAAATGCCCACGACTCCAGTCAAGCTGTTCCTGCAACCCCCATTGCCCCATACATCACAACCTTTAAAACTATGACAACTGTTCTTCTTTATGTAAATTCCCTCTCCTAACTCACCATTACAATCTCCTTCCCTGCTCCAGAGCCCATCCCATCTCCCGACTGACCCCTTCTCTATATTCCTATTGCAAATAACCATGCTCACATTTGAACAACTTTTCACATATTATCTTGCATTGTTTCACACTCTGAATGCAATAGTGAACTCTTGGAGAGCAGGGACTATGTCTTATTTGAGTGTCTGTTTTCAGTGCCTTGCACTCTGCTAGACATAGAGCAAAGGTCTAGCAAACGCTGGATTGGAGTTGAAGCTTGTTCCCCAAGATCATAATCACATAATCACTAAACCACTACAAAACTAACTGCATATTGGGGAATAGTCTAAGTACCTCGCATCCATTTTCTCATCTAACCTTCACTAAAAAACCCTAAAGGAAGCATTACCTTCATTTTCAGGTGAGGAAATAGAGACACAGACTAAAAGCAACCTGTCCCCGTCTACACAGCTAATAAGAAGTGAAGGCAAGATTTAAACCTACTGATTTACTCTGAGTTTACATTAAGTTTAAAACTGTGACTTGAACTACGCACGGGACTGTTTCCCAGACAAAAGAACTCTCATAGGAAAGAAGATGGCCAAGATTAGGCCAATTGCCACTCACCTTCCAGGAACACATCCATGAAAACTTGAAGGGCTGATACTATCTTGGCTGGATCACTGGTTTGCATGGTCTTTTGTATTAAGAATACCACCTGATCATTGTATAACTTGGCTATCAGAAGGGGGCAAATACAAGGGAATCAAGAGTATGTTTAACTAGCGAGTGGTAAGTAGAAGTAAATCATGCTTACAGCAAACCATGATGTCATGAACCAGATAAATTAGGGTCCTTTAGGCTGGGGAAAAGGAAGAGGATAGGCATCTAGCTAGATGCTTTCCTTGAGCTGGGCCCTGTCCCTCCCCTGCCCCACCATGTGCCTTCCCATAGGTCAGCACACCTCGCATGATCACCAGTGTTATAATGACAAGATCACCTTTCTAAGCTGGGATTCATTGAAGGAGAAAGGGAAGCCAGCTTCAGGTGAAGGGAGTGGAGCTACATCTTTGCCCCTCAAGATTCCTTGAATTTCAAGCAAAGCTCACATGGATTACTTTGCATCTGTTCTAGAAGGATGGAAGCCCCTTATGGGAACCTAGGTCCCTGCTCTGGTCCAGGGACACACGAAGGTTACCCTAAGTGCCCACCCACACAAATACCTGGGGTTAGGGAACTGTGTTAACTTACATAGGATGTAGAAAGCCTTCAGGGCAAGGATATGGTTCCGTGCAGAGTGAGGATCTGACTCCTTGACTGTTTCACTTAGCTGTGGGGAGACCAAGGCCATCAGACCCAGGAGGACTGAAATTAGGGGCCATGGGTGTGGATGGAGGAACCAAGGCACCATGGAAAGTGTGGAGCTTAGCCATAAAGGGGAATAGGAAAACAGAACCCAGGAATCCACATTCCCAGCCCCAAAGGGAAGAAAACAGTGGCAAGCAAATTAAACATACAGACGGTAACACCTATTTGCAAAATGTTCAATTACCTTCTTCTTACTCTAGGCTGCAACACAGAGACCCTGACATTCCCCACAGGCATGATGGGGTGCTTTGAACCTCTTGCCCTTTAGCCAGAGATTAGGGGGAGAAACAAAGTTCTGTGACCTTCAAGGAACACACAGAACGTACCCAATTTATCTCATGGAGACTATTCAAGTCTATGCCCAGAATCCAGACACTTATCTATTCCAGGGAAACCTGAGATGTGTATGGTTAAGGTTACCATGTGAAAGACACCTGCCTTTATGGAGATTGTGACCTGGGCTGTGGGAGCTATCGCCTCCAAAGAAGAGAGAAAAAGCAAGATCAGGATGCTTCTAGCTTCACAGCACTCACCTGATTGAACAGCATGTCTGTAATATTTTCCAGCTGGGATTCCAAGTTTATACCTCCACAGCCACTAAGAGCCAAAGCATCTATAAGTTGGTAAATACACTGTGTGCATAAAGACAGAGTAAGCATAAGTTAGCCCAGACTTGCCACAGCCTCTGGAGAAATCCTCTGTCCTCACATCCTCTCCTCAAGGATGGGCCAAGTCATCATGGTTTCACACTGCCCTCTTGGATCCTTCCAAAAAAGGCTCAGGGTCTAATTCTTTCATAGCCAAATACAGCCATGACCTGCCCTTCCCCTGACCCAGGAAACTACACTTACTTCCAAATAATCTCATTACTCCACAGAAAACTTTAGGGAAAGTCAACATTTCGAGTATTGGCTGACGTCAAAGGAGCAGGGTAAATTAATCAGAGCCAAAGCAAGAACTGATTCCATGGTTCTACGACTTTCAAAATTCTGAAAACTGAATCTAAAAGACTACATTTCTATTCTCTGCTTGGTGGTTTCTTTTTCTTTTTTTAAGATTTTATTTTTATTTTATTTGACAGAGAGAGAGATCACAAGTAGGCAGAGAGGCAGGCAGGGGAGGAGGGGGGAAGCAGGAGAAACAGAAAAATCCGTAACTACAATCAGATTTCAACATCCCTCTTTCAACAATCGATAGAACAAGTAGATGATCAGAAAGTGTACAGAAGATCTGAGGACTATCAAACAACTTGACCCTATTAGCACACAGATTGGAAAGGAAGTACAGTTGTCTTTATTCACTGGCAACATGATCATTTGTATAAAAATATGAAATACTCACGAATAAATCTGAAATTTATTTCAGGGGCCCTGAATACTGCACATGTTTCTGTTTACTTAAGTCTTCTTTGATTTCCTCTAGCAATGATTAGTAATTTCCAGTGTACAAGTATTACCTTTTTTCAGATTTATTTATTTTCTGTTTCTCCTTGCAGTTCTATTAGTTTTTGCTTCATATAGTTTTAAAGCTCTGTTATAATAACAGACACGTAATAACAGGTACATAAACATTTAGAATTGTTAGGTACTGTTGATAATTGACCCTTTCATCATTATGATATGACATTTTTTAATACTTGATGATATTCTTTGCCCTGCAATCTACTTTATCTGATATTAATACTGCAAAAACAGCTTTTTTCCATAAATGTTAACATAGTACAGACATACCTTGTTTTATTGCTTCATTTTATCGTGCTTTGGAAGGTTTGTTTTTTTTTTTATATATAAATTTAGGGTTTGTAGCGACCCTGTATTGAGCAAGTCTGTCTGCACCATTTTCCCAACAGCATTTGTTAACTTTATGTTTCTGTGTCACATTTTGGTAGTTCTTACAATATTTGAAATTTTTTCACTGTTATTTTTGCAATGGTGATATGTTATCACTGATTATAACTCACTAAAGTCTCCAATGATGCTATCTTTTAGCAATAAAGTATTTTTAAAGCACTTATATTGTATTTTAGATAAATGTTATTGCACGCTATACTACAATGTAGTGTAAATATAACTTTTATATGCACTGGGAAATCAAAAAATTCATTTTACTTGCTTTACTGCAATATTCATTTTATTGCAGTAGTCTAGAAGCAAACCTGTAATATCTCCAAGATATGCCTATATATTTTTATTTATCCTTTTATTCTTAATCTATTTGTATCTTTATCTTTGAAATGCATTTCCTATAGGAAATATAGGATATAGGTGGGTATTTTTTTTTAATCCATCTGACAATCTCTGCCTTTAATTGGGGTATTTAGACCACTTATATATAATATGATTATCTATTTATTTACTTATTTATTAATTATGGTTAGGCTTAAGTCTATCATCTTGCTATTTGTTTCCTACTAGTCCTAATTCTTTGCTCTCCTGTCCCTCTATCTCTGCCTTCAAATTAATTGAATATTTTTTTATAATTCCATTTGACATCCTTTGTTGGCCTATTAGCTATAACTCTTTGTTATTTTAGTGGTTGCTATACAGGATTTATAGCATACATTTTTTAAAAGATTTTATTTATTTATTCGTCAGAGAGAGAGACAGTGTGGACAAGCAGAAGGAGCAGCAGGAAGAGAGAAAAGCAGTCTCCCCACTGAGCAAGGAGCCTGATGCACGACTCAATCCCAGGACTCTGGGATCATGACCTGAGCTGAAGGCTGGCACTCAAAGGACTGAGCCACCCAGGTGTCCCTATAGCACACATTTTTAACTTATCCTAGTCAATCTTCAAGTGATATTATACTACTTTACGTACACTAAGTATAGGTATACTAATACTACACTTTGTGCTATTGTCGTCATAAATTTTACTTCTACATACAACAAATTCCACACTACATTGTTATGTTTGTTGAAATAGTTACCTTATAAAGAGATTTTTTTTAATAAGGAAAAATATATTCGCTCACATAATTACCATTTCTAATGGTTTTCTTCATTCTTTTGTATAAATCCATATTTCCATCTGGTATCATTTTCCTTCTGCCTGAAAGACTTTAACGTTTCTTATAATATGGGTCTACTGGTGATGAATTTTTTTCAGCTTTTTTTAATGTGTGAAAATGTTTTTTTCTCTTAGTCTGAAAGATATTACCACTAAGCACAGAATTCTAGGATATAGTGTTTTTCTTTCAGTACCTTGAATTCTACTATGTTTTCACTTGCAAGGTTTCTAATTAGAATCTTTATTCCTCTCTTTGAAACATGTTGTTTTTATCATTTCATTTTTTGTTTTTGCTTTCTGTATTTAAGATTTTCTCTTTTCCACTGGTTTTGAGAAATTTGAATATAATATGGTTTGGTGTGGTTTTATGTTTCTTGTGTTTGGGGTTCACTTAGTGCCTTGGAACTGTGAATTTATCACTTCAGATTTAGAAAATTCTCAACCACGATTTCTTCAAATATTTTTCTGTCTTTTCCCTTTTTGGTGGAACTCCAACTGAACATAAATTAGGCTGCTTGAATTTGTCCATATCTCACTGAAGCTTCCTCCTTCTCCTTCTTCTCTCCCTCCTCCTCCTCCTTCTACTTCTTTTTATCTTTGTGTTTCATTCTGTATAGTTTTTATTGCTATGTCTTCAAGTTAATCAACCTTTTCCAATCTAGCTTTCAAACCTACAGAATACAGTTATAATACCTGTTTTAGTGTCCTTGTCTACCATTTCTGTGTGAGTTCTGGGTCAGTTTTGATTGATTTTTCTCCCTATTATACATCATAATTTCTTGCATCGTTGTGTGTCTGGTGATTTTTTATTTAATGCCACTCATTGTGAATTAACCTTATGAAGTTCTGGGTATTTTTGTATTCTTATATTATTGAATTTCTTCTGGGATGCAGTTACTTGGAAATAGTTTGATTGTGGGGGGAGGGTCTTGCTTTTAAAATGTGTTAGACCAAAACAGCATTCAGCCTGCTCTTAATTTTGCCCCACCTTCTCAGTGCTCTACCCAATGCCTGTGAGTTATCAAGTTTTCAGGCTGGTTGGTGTGAACAGGTACTATTCCTGGCACCGTGTGAATTCTGGCTACTGTTCTCTCAATTCTTTGTTCTTTTCCTCACCTGAAACAGTTTCCTCATATTCCGGACTGTTTAATATTCTGCTCTGTAAACTCTAGCTGCATTGGTCTCCCTGGATTCTCACCGCCATCTTGTCACCTCAGGAAGTCCACTAGACTCTTCCTGGGTTTTCTTTCCCTATGCCATGACCTGGAAACTCTCTTTAGAAAATTAGCTGTGCCAATAGGAGGGCTCACCTCATTTCTTTCCTGACTGTCAGGAATCACTGTTCTTTGTTGCCTCCTATCCAATGTCTTAAAAACCATTATTTCATATACTTTGTCTAGCTTTTAGTTGTTTCAGGCAAGAGAGTAAATCTGCCCCAGTTACTCCATCTTTACCAGAAGCAGAAATCCCTCCACTGGATTTTGGATATTCAACATGTCCTCCTTTCCTTCCCCTACCTGATGGATTCCCATTAGGGCCAGTTTGCTTAACTAAGGCTGGTTAGTGCTGGTTGATGTCCAACCAAAATTATATTATAGGCTGATAAATATCTTGATTCTCCATCACCATGCCCTGGAGTGAGAGAGGAGGAAGAAGGAGAAGGGAAAAGGGAGTAGTCAAAACATTTCCACTGTCAGCCAAGATGGAATGGGGTGGAATCGACACATGAACAATCTGCGGACTAGTAGCTGGGGAAAAAAATCTCATCCTCCAACTGACTAATTGACTACATAGAGCAAACCTTTGTTCCAAATTCATAGACCCTACCCTAGGCAACATGCAGACACGTGCCAGGAGGGAGATCAAACAAGAGATTGTGTGGGTGGTCCACTAATCAGCAAAGCTCAGAGTAGCTATGTGAGAAAGGTCATCTCTTTCTATAACAAGGGAAGTGCATTTGAGGTGGTGGTGTAACGGTAGACTGCAAACTGTAGTCCCTGGAAACTCGATGCTAATGAGTGTTGCACTCAAAAAAAAAAAAAATTTTTTTTCATCTTGGAAATTCACAAATGTACATTAGCATATTTAGCAACCCTGAAAAATAGGCCTCTCAGATGCCTATTCTGAGGTGCATAATTAACCAATATCTCCAGCTGTCATGCTCTAAAATCCATCACTGTGTTAAAACTGAAACCAGATTCCCACAGGTTTCTTCCAGCCAATGACTGAATATGGCAAGTCCATAAATGCAGGCCTACTCCTTCAAGATGTGGGACTTTTCTGATGGGTGGCTTTGGTTCAGGGACTCCCTTTTGGCTTTACTGAAACTTTTTTAGAACTACACTGTCATCTAAGGCCTTCCTCACTTTTTCAAACCTCCTTCCTTTCCCTCCCTCCTTTCCCTTCTCCTTGCCAAGGTTGAGACATACATCGCCATCTGAGGGCTCCCAGCCTCCTCTGGCTCCCTCCCTGTTTTCCCACACAGATGTTCCTCCAATAAATCTCCTGCAACTCTAACACCATGTTGGTGTTTGCTTTTTGGAGGACAAGACTAGCCTATGTATTGAAGGCTCAAGGAAATTCTACATTTAAGATACTAATTTTAACTCAGTATTTCCCACCCATTTTGCCAAATAACACAGCTTATTTTTGTGAAATACCCATTAAAAGTTGGATGGAACTTGGTTGGAGGAATGCCACTGAAATGGAAGGACTAAAACAACAAACAGAAATTTTTGGTTCCAGTACTTTGTCCTCTGCTCCTAAAAATACTTAACATTAGTATAACAATTCTAAGGTAGGCAGAATTCTGTGATGGCCTCCCAAATTTCAGGCCCCCTTTCCCAGTTATTGAATCAAGCAGTAATATAGGTGTTGATATGAAGGGATTTTCACAGATGTAATTAAGGTCCCACATTAGTTGACCTTAAAACAGATTATCCAGGTGGGCTTTGTCTCTCTCATGAGCCATTTAAGTCTGAGTCTAGAGGTCAGAGACAGGAAAGTCAGAGAGATTCAAAGGGCTAGATGAATTCAACAAATGCGCAGAGTGGAATTCCAACAAAACCTTATTTTACAAAAACAAGCTTCAGGCTGGATTTGGCCTGTGGGCCATGCTTTGCCAACCCTAGCATTAACTACTCAATAAATGTGGAAAGCAAAAACTAATTAAATTATCTTCTCACCCCATTCCAATCACCTGGGAAATGTAGAAAGGTGTCACTTTTGCAGATACCAAAGTCATTAACCATCTGGTTAACCGGTTCACTTGGTTCTTGAGTTTGGAGGATGGCATGAGGAAGAAGAGGTGGCCGATTATCACCATAGCTTGCTCTGTCACCTGTGCCCAAGGAGACACAACAAACTTGCCTCAGCTCAGGGATGAAGACAAGACAATCCCTTAGGGGCTTTTCCTTATTAATCTTTGTATCCCCAGGGCCTAGCACAGTGCCTGGCTAATAAGAGTAATCAGCAAATTTAAGTTGCTTAATTGTGTATTTAACAAATAAGGATCTGGACAGTGGCATTTTCTGACATACCCTTTTCTGGAGAATGGGAAGCAGAGCCTAAGGAAAGCCACCCTGCTCTTTTGGAAGAGCCATTTAAGTTATCCTTCCACCAGTAAGTAGACAGACATGGCCCTGCCCCATCTTTGGCTCAAGACTTACTCCTGTAGCCATCCATTCAACCCCACTACCTCCAAATCCCACCTTGTTGTTGGTCTTTAGGGACCAACGATTGAAGAGAAGCCTAAGGGTGAGATAAGCCTTGAAGGACACGGCCTCTTTTGTGATGTCCATTATTTCATCATCTGTAGTGGGCAATTCCACATGTTTCCGGGCACTGATGACCAATCCTTTGAGCACTGTGAGGGATGCAGGGAGTTTGAGCTGCCCATTACCTTTCCCTTCCCACAATGGGAAACAGACACACATGAGGGCACAGTCTTTTCATCTAAAACCCTAAAAGTGTTTCTGGGGTCCTATTCTGGGAAAACCAACCCATTTACCACCACCCCAACTATTTTTCCTTTGTGACCACACCTGGAACACCCAGCAGTGGAAGAAAAAGTGGTTGAGTGTATCAACACCCATAGCATCCCTATGAAGCTTGGTCCTTGCCCCAATCCAGGCTAAGAAGTCAGATGCAGAAGAGCAGCTGTTCACACCTGGTCTGCTCTCAGCCATTTCCTGGCCCTCCCCAGCCTTCTTGGATCCCTACTTAGAGGGACCAGTCTCTTTATTTGCCCTTCTTTCCTCCCTCCCTGATTCCAACAGAGTCTTCCCCAGACCCTCCTGACCCTTACCATGACATAGTGCCAACATGTCATCCTTTGTTTGGGCCATCCTCAGAAGGCGCAGGATATATTCCCATGTGACCCCAATGTATGAAGCTGCATCTAAGAGGGAAAGTACAAGAAAGACATCCCTATCCAAGGGAGGGAACATCCTGGCCTTAGTGTAGGAAACTTTATAGACTGGAGGCCGGGAGGCCTGGGTTCTGATCCTAGTTCTACCTCCAGAGTCTGGGCAACCCTGAACCAGTTACTTAATTTATCTGAGTTTCAGCTTCTTTAACTGTTAAATAGGAGTACAGTTCCTGATGGGACCACTGCACAGGGATGCTGGGAGGATCAAGCTCGATAATGGATATTAGCACAGCACAGAAATGCAAGTTATTAGGGCAGGCTACACATGAACACTCCTTTCCAAAAACCCTTAGGAAATAGAGAGCTATGCTGTCTGAGATGGATGTGAAGACATTTGCCCTGATTCGATCAAGAAACATGTTTCCAGCTTCTGTTGCTGTGTCCTCTGGGCTTGCTGGGTCATGCCTTGTCATTTCGAGCCTAATGCTCAGAAGGCCAACTTTCTCCCTCCCAGATTCTCTTTCCCCCAGTTCCAAGTGGTAGAGAAAAGGTCACTAGCCCTGTGACTTGATTGCTTTTCACACTTTGCCATAGGGAGAGGGGAGCAGAATGGGTAAGCGGGCCACCACCATCGCCAGGAGCCACTAGGGCAGAGACTGAATGGTGAGTCTCTGCCTCCTCCTGCCTACTCTATTAACTTCCAAGCCTCTAATCAAATTCAACACTGCAGGTTCCCTTAAGTAAAGCCCTCCTTGCTTCCTCCTTGCCCCTCCCCACCACTGCTGAATGGGGGCTTTCTATTCGGCCTTCTCTCTCCACCTGGAGTCTTCTTTCCAGATCTGTGGGTCTCCCATCCCCTAATACAGCCTGTCATGCCATTCTTGGTCTCCAGAAACTCCCTCCTGAGTTCCCAGCAGCCCAGTAGGGATCCTAGTTTGTTCTCCCACCTACACATACACACCCATGACTGAAATAAGTGGAGATGTCCAATGAGAGAAATGAGGAGTATAAAGCTGACCTAGAGCACATACAATGTCTCCACCCCCTCCTGCCCCTGTCCTCTTCTCAGACTAACTCAAACTATACCCTGGCGGTGGATGAGTCTCCCCACTGCAGTCAGGAGGCAGTGTGGGGGCAAGGTGTTGTGCCATCTGTCCCACAGCTTGAAGATGACTATTCCTGGAGACTGGAACCCCAGAGCCATTAGGACCGTAGTACACAACTCCTCCAGTTCTCCCTCCGGCTTCTGGAAGGAGAAAGATGAACTATTCAAAGGCTAATCCCCAAGATGAGTCCCATAGCTTCTGAGAATCAGCTTTGTTCAATAAGTGATTCTCTTCCATCTAGAAGGCAAGAACTCCCCTACCACCCCATCCAACAAATGCCTTCCCAGTGATGGAGGGCAAGAGCTTCCTAGAGCATGCAAAGAACAGGTAGACAAAAATTCTGCAAAGTCTCTGTGGTGTGTGTGGGGGGGGGGGTGGATTGAAGATTTCAGAGCAGAGAAATTCCCCTATAGAACCAAGGGAATCATCAGGAAGGTGGGTAGATTATGGAAGCAACTTTGGAAATCTCTGGCAGGTCAGGAATCTTGATCAGAAGACAGGCATGCCAAGGAAGACAGGTAAACCAGAAGAAAGATAATTCATAGGTAACCAAGAAAATAAGAAACGAGATTAACCAGTGTCAGGAATGTGCATGTAAAGTACGTGGGTAGATAGATAGGTAGATATTATGAACGTTCAGTCTAGAGGTGGGCTGGCACATGGGTAAGTGGATTTGAAAGACAGTGAGATGATTAGTTGAACTGAGGTAACAAAGCTGACTAAGGTATACCAGGACACACTCTGAAAACCAGGTCAGACTTTGAGCCCAATAGCCCAAATCCTTCCTCCCTTTCTGTCTCACTTCTCCTGCCTCACCACTTCACTTCACTGCTGTAGCTTGCAATGCTGTGTAGGTCACAGTCCTTGAGATATGCTCAGAGTACTAGGTACGGACTGAAGCAAACTGTTTAGAAATGAGACACTCACATCCCAGATCCCAGTTGGTTTCCAAGTGTCATCATCTGCCAGAAAGAACTCCTGGGCTCAGAACTGCTGTTTTCTTCCCCCAAAGTCCCCAGCCCAGAGGCACAGGCTCCTCACCATGGTCCTCAGGTAGTCAACGAAGATATCGGTCACCTTCTGGCATAGTGGAGGTACCATCTTGTTGTTTAGGATTTTAACTTTCAGCGACTTGAGAGTTTTAAAGACATTATCTGTTGACAACTACAGGAGAGAGGGGACTCAGGAAGAAAGGAAGGTTGAAGGATAAAGATAATAAAGAGAATAAGGGCCCCTGGTAGAGAAAGGAAGAGGAGGAGTGAATCCAGGAAGAGGATTAAAGCTGGATCAGGGATTGAGGGGATGGAGGGAATATGGGTCAGACTAGGGACATGGGAATCAGACCTGGAGCTATGATGGCCTGGACCAAGTAATGCTCTGCTAACTGGAGATTTCTCCTACTCTCCTGGCACAACAGGCATGTACCCAACCAGCTACCTGGATAAAGATGGTCCTGTGCTGGTTGGAGCCAGTAAAATGTCTAAGATGTCCTCACCTGATCAGCAACTTGGAGTACCTCCATAATGTCCTCAATGTTCTTTTCTGAGATATCCCATTCCTGGTTCCCCTCAGTGATCTCTGAGGAATGTATCATAGCTATAAACATCTCTGTAAGAAGTAAAGAGCGTGAACTGGGGGAGTTGTTTCTCTCTTGCTACAGGTGGGTATTTCATCAGAGGGGGATACCACGCTACAAACAAAAACATACAAGGGGCACTGGGTGGCTCAGTGGGTTAAGCCTCTGCCTTCAGCTCAGGTCATGATCTCAGGGTCCTGGGATGGAGCCCCGAATCAGGCTCTCTGCTCAGCAGGGAGCCTGCTTCCCCCCATCCCTCTGCCTGCCCTCTGCCTACTTGTGATCTCTCTCTCTCTGTCAAATAAGTAAATAAAATCTTAAAAAAAAAACATACAAAGAATGTTAAGAATCAGAAGACACAAGTTTGGGTTCTGACTCGGAGTCTGCCCCCACCAGCAATATCTTTAGGCAAATTACCTAACTCTCAGAGACTCTATTTCTTCATATGTAAAATAAGCATATTAAAAATTCACATGAGAGGGGCACCTGGATGGCTCAGGTCGTGATCTCAGGGTCCTGGGATTGAGCCCTGAGGCAGGCTCCATGCTCAGTGGGGAGTCTGCTTCAGGATTCTCTCCCCCTGCTCCTTTCCCCACTTGCTCGGCACTCTCCATCTCCAAAATTAATAAATAAATCTTTTTAAAAAATTTATATAAGGGGCACTGGGTGGCTCAGTCCTTAAGCCTCTGCCTTCAGCTTAGGTCATGATCTCAGGGTCCTGGGATCGAGCCCTCCATTGGGCTCTCTGCTCAGCAGGGAGCCTGCTTCTTCCTCTCCCACTCCCCCTGCTTGTGTTCACTCTCTTGCTGTGTCTCTCTCTGTCAAATAAATAAATAAAATCTTTTTTAAAAATTAAGAAGTAAATAAATCACTAATTTACATGAGAGTCAAAAAAGACGAGACGTGTACTCTTAGTTACCAACTTTCAGGATTTCTGTCTGCTCTTTGGATCACATCTTTCCCCTTGAGATCATAAACTGCCTTCTGTAGGTGCAACTTGGATAGAGATTTGGGGTAGAGGAGTGCTTGTCCATAAGACTATGAAAAATTACTATAAACTACAAACTTGTACTCTAATGACATATAGCCATAGTCTTGGTTAATAGTGATAGAAAAAAAAAAAAAACCACACCCAGAAAACTGATTTAGTCTGAGTTCAGTCTATCTACTATCAATAAGGATGGATGACTGATCGATTGACTGATGGATTTAAAAGCTTGGGTTTGGGGTGCCTGGGTGGTTCAGAGGTTGGGCCTCTGCCTTTGGCTCAGGTCATGATCTCAGGGTCCTGGGATTGAGCCCCGCATCGGGCACTCTGCTCAGCAGGGAGCCTGCTTCCCCCTCTCTCTCTCTTCCTGCCTCTCTGCTTACTTGTGATCTCTGTCAAATAAATAAATAAAATATTTAAAAATAAAAAAAGTTTAAAAATTTTAAAAAATATAAAAGTTCGGATTTGTCTTTACTACAGACATTATTTAACATGCTTTACTTACTTCACTCATTTGTAAAATGGTCATCGTTGTGGTAGTGATAGCAGGAGTAGCAGTTGTACGAATAGCCAACTCATAGAGTTGTTAGGTGCATTATATGAAATAATATATGTGGAATAGCGCCTGGCATATGGTAATAACTCAGTAAATATTGACTATTATTATTCTCAATTAGAAACTGTTGGGACTGTACCGAATCCACAGCATCCCCATATCTCTATAGGAGAAGAGTTTTTTGTTGTCATTTTAAGACCAGGTCCTGGACATTAGATCAGGGTTAGGGGTAGCAAATGAGACAAACAAAAAAGCAACGAGAAAGGAAGTGTATTTAACAGAAGGGGAGAGAGAGGGAAAGGAAGAGAAATAGAGATGTTACATAAAATGAACAAGCCCAAATTCCTAAACACATGTAGAAATCTAATGCTATGAAAGATAACACAGCAAAATCAACAATTGGAACAGGAAATTAGTTCAGAGGAGATTAATTTTGTAAAACAGCCTCTCCGAGATTTCAATAAAATAATAGTAATGATAATAATTGTTGCCATCCTCTTCCTCCTCCTCCTCATCAAACGAATATGCTTAGGATGCTAAAAAATGGAGAAAAATGGGGGTGCACTTGGTTGAGGGTCAGACCCTTGGTTTTGGCTCAGGTCATGATCTCAGAGTCGTGAGACTGAGCCCCACATCAGGCTCCGTGCTCAATGGAATCTGCTGGAGATTCTCTGCCCCTTTCCCTCTGCCCCTTCGGCTGACCCCCTCAAATAAATAAATAAATCTTTGAAACTGATTATGTAGCTATAAAGAAAACGTATTCAAGTAACTTTCAAACATAATATTCTAAATGTGTGCCTTTAATGGGATATTTCCCAAGGATAAAAAGACCTGCAAAGAAGTCTTGAAATTTATCTAATGAGTTTGTTATTGGTAGTGCTATTGGGGAGGTAGTTCTGAAACCATTGTGTATGTTGTAGTAAATATACTGTTTTTCAGGAAACAGGATTGTTACCATGGAAGAAGGGAGATGCAAATATGGAATGGGAGCCCATGATGTTTAAATTTTAATCAATTTTAAATAAAACAATTAAGACACGATTTAAAGTATTTCTGTCTGTTGAAGATGCCCAAAATACCAATGAGCACAGCTGCTACATACCATTTATACTCCACTCTCTCTTTTTTTTTTTAAGATTTTATTTATTTATTTGAGAGAGAGAGTGTGCAAGCACATATGCGGGGATGGGTATTTTTTTTTAATGTTGAAATCATACTTATATTATTTTACACTACTTTCCCTCATTACATCTGTGTCTTTGGCTCTCCAGGCCTTATGTGTCCATGAAATGGAAGTTTTTCCTTCCTTAAGAATGTCTTGTCTGTCCTGGTATGTGATTATCTCTGAAACTCTTCTCAGGCTGTGTAATGTCTATGCCGTTTCTTTGCAGATGCTTGGGAAGTGGTGGTAGATCTAAGAATCAAGAAAAACATAAGGCTTCAGCCATGCAAGTTCTCTGACTCTTCTCCACATTTCTGTTACCATCACAATGTTAATTAGATGATTCTTTAATGCCCTACATATACATTTTATTGCTAAAACGTTTAATTCTACCATTGCAATTTAAGTCTAAAAAAATTACTTTTAAGCTGGAGGGCTCTGGGGAGTGGGGGATGGTGGCATCAAGATTGCCTTGATTCGAAACTGAGATTAGCCATTCTCTAGTTATGTGTCCTGGTGAGTTTCATCATTGCCGGATGCAATATGGGGCTTGATCTCATAACACTGAGATCATGACCTGAGCCAGTACAAAGAGTTGGATGCTCCTTCGACTGAGCCATGCAGGCATCCCTATAACCCACTCTTTTAAAAAAGGAAAAAAAAAAAGCCTTCTTGAAGAAATGACTGATTTCTGGTCATAAATGGTTGGGAGTAGAAAGAGCACAAGATAGGTCCCTATACTTTTGTGCCAAAAACAGGTACGTGCTCAAAAACCCAATGGCTATACATTAAAAAGGCATAAGACCCAGATGAAAGGGGTCTCCCATTGGTCAAATGAGCAACATTTTGAACATCAAAAAGAATGATAATAATAATTTAAAATCCGTTGAATAAAAAATAAACAAGAAAAAGAAAGGAACCCATGGGCCCAAACTGGAACTTAAAAAATGGTACTGGGACACCTGGGTGGCTCATTGAGTTAAGCATCTGCCTTCAGCTCAGGTCATGATCCCAGGGTCCTGGGATGCAGCCCCATGTCAAGCTCCCGCTTGGCGGGAAGCCTGCTGCTCCCTCTCCCACTGCCTCTCTCCCTGGCTTATATTCACTCTCTCTCAAATAAATAAATAACATCTTTTTAAAAAATAATAAAGATAAATTAATAAATGCTTGGTAGTTATAGTGGGGGAGTAGGGATTCCACTTTTAAAGATGCCAGCTAATAACAGAGAAGGAATGACAGAATTGCAATTATAGATGAAATAACTTCTTTGCAGGCAAGAAGCACCAATGATATTGACATGGCCTCGAGCATCACCACGCGTATTCCGCATTAAGTTACAATAGGAGAAAAGCTCTTTTACAACAGAGAGATCTGATGAATACCACCTTCACCAAGCTATCAAGCGTAAAATCACCAATAACAGAACTGACCGATATTATATGTTTCCTGATGATGCAATGGAAGACATGCTTCCCCATGCAGTATTTTTGCCCACTATGTTAATTTAAATCTAAAATGAGGAAGAGATCAGTCAAATCCAGATTATAGGACAGTCGACATGACCACTTAAGATGAAAACAGTGGGTGGGCTATCTTAGATGAAAGGAGAATGCAATGGATCATCTTTGATCGGATTTTAGGTGGGCAAAGAATAGCTAGAAAGGAAATTTTAGCTAGGAAGGAAATTTTAGCTAGAAAGAAAATTTCGAGGACACTTGGGGAAATTTGACCACAGGCTATGTGATAATGATAATATTGTATGAATATTAAGCTCCTTGAGTATAACAAGGTTATAAGAATTCTCCTGGGGGCGCCTGGGTGGCTCAGTGGGTTAAAGCCTCTGCCTTCAGCTCAGGTCATGATCCCAGGGTCCTGGGATCGAGCCCCACATCGGGCTCTCTGCTCCGCAGGGAGCCTGCTTCCTCCTCTCTCTCTGCCTGCCTCTCTGCCTACTTGTGATTTCTCTCTGTCAAATAAATAAAAATATAAAAAAAAAAAAAAGAATTCTCCTGGAATATGTAGAGTCCATAATATAAGTGTGAAGTTACTCTGGAATGATTCAGATTTGTGTGCATGCATCTGTTTTGGATTGAGAGAAACACGGTATGAGATGAGCACAAACATGGCCAAATATTTAGCAAATTGGAGAATGTAGGTTGAAGAATAATGGGCGCTCATTGCACTATTCTTTGAGCTTTTCTAAAGGTCTGGTATTTTTTTCAAAATAAAATGTTAGGAGAGAAATTAAGATTCACCAGTTATCAAGAGACACCATTAGGTGAGTAAAAAGTGGCAAAGCTCAGAGTGCAAAAAGATATATATCACCCATAAAATCAACAAATTATCCATATCCAAAATATATAATAATCCCCTGGAAATCAAAGAAAACACACAAAGAAAAATGGGTAAGAGACTTAATAGGAATTTATAAGAGTATATCCAAATGGCTCATAAACACATTTAAAGGTTTGCCTCAATCTAACTAGGAATTAGGGAAATAAAAATTAAAACCACAGAAGTATATAGCAACACACTCACCAGAATGGCTTAAACTTAAAAGTTTACAATAACTAGTGTGGAAATGATGTGAAACAGTGGGGATTTTCATATACTAATGGGATATAAAAGAATACAGCCACTTTGGGAAACAACTTGGTATTATCTACCAGAAGCTTAAGATATGCTTACTCTATGATCTTTCCTAGGTAAACACCTAATGGAATGCATGCTTACTTATGATAATAGACATATGCATGAATGTTCACAGTGCTATTATTCATAACAGCCCCAAACTGCAACTCCTATGTCCAATATCACCATAATGGAGAAATTGTTATTATTCATATAATAGTCATATTGTGGAATACTATATAGCAATAAAATTAACAAACTACAATGTCCTGCACCAATAGGGATAAATCTAACAAATATGAAATAAGTGAAAGATGCCAGAGACAAAATAATAGATATTTCATGATTATATTTATTTAAAAAAAAACTCAAAAATAAGCAAATATGAACTAATGTGTTCAGGGATTCAAACTTAGGTAGTAAAAGTTTAAAGAAAAGCAAGAATATGATTTTTTACTTAAAAAAATTGTTTTTGGGGGGCACCTGGGTGGCTCAGTGGGTTAAAGCCTCTGTCTTCAGCTCAGGTCATGATCTCAGGGTCCTGGGATCAAGCCCCGCATTGGGCTCTCTGCTCAGCGGGGAGCTTGCTTACCCCCCACCCCCGCCTGCCTCTCTGCCTACTTGTGATCTCTGTCTGCAAATAAATAAATAAATATTTTTAAAAAATAAATGATGGTTTTTGTACTTATATTTGGAATCTAAAAAACAAAATAAATGAACAAATAGAAACGTACTCATAAATACAGAGAGCAAATCAGTGGTTGCTAGAGGAGAGGGGTATAGGGGACAGATAGGCGAAGTAGGTGAAGGGGATTGAGAGGTACAAACTTCCAGTTTTAAAATAAATAAGTCACAGAAATGAAAAGACAGCATAGAGAATATAGTCAATAATATTGTAATAATGCTGTATGGTGACAGATGGTAACTACACTTACTGGAGTGAGCATTGTATAATGTATAAAATTGTCAAATCACTCTGTTCTGCACCTGAAACTAATATAACATTGTATGTCAACTCTAACTCAATAGTAAATTTTTTTAAATTAATGGTTATCTTGCGAGGGAGTAATGCCTAGAAAGGATCACAACAGGGAGAGCTGGATGGTGGTGACACAGATATTTGCTCTGTGGTACATCACTGAGGTCTACATACTTGTTCCATGCACTTCTCTGTGTGTGTTTAACAAAACAGATTTTTTTTAAGTTAAAAAACAGGAATGTAAGACAAATACAGGATTTTACGTAAAAGAAACAAGAAGTACTATTTTAGGGCATCTAGGTGGCTCAGTTGTTAAGCGTCTGCCTTCAGCTCAGGTCATGATCCCAGGGTCCTGGGATCAAGCCCTGCTTCGGGCTCTCTGCTCAGTGGGAAGCCTGCTTCTCCCTCTCCCACTCCCCCTGCTTGTGTTGCCTCTCTCACTGTGTCTTTCTCTGTCAAATATGCAAATAAAAAATCTTGAAAAAAGAAGCTATATTTTTAAAAGATAATACAGAAAACAAAAACATAGATATTGAACAACTCAGTAGATAGGTTTCAGAGTAGACTAGATGCTGCTGAAGAATGAATCAGTGAATTCGAGGACACATTGGCAAAAGTGACCCAGAATCTAGCACAGACACATAGAGAAGAAAACAAAAGAGAGATATTTAGAGACATGGATGAAAACCTCCAACATATGCTTAATGGGAATGCCAAAGGAATGTAGTGAATGGGCAAAAGGTCATAGTTGACGTGAGAGTGGCTGCAGAACTTTCAGAATTAAAGCAAACATGAATGCTCAGATTGGAAAAGCACACCAAGTCTTTCACAGGCTAAAGAAAGTCAATCCATTCCTAGATACACTGGAATAAAATAAAAGACCAAAGGAAACAAGAGAACTCTAAATCACTCAGAGAAAAAAAGATTACCTGCAAGAGAAAGACCACCAGACCAACAGCAGACTTCCCATCAGCAACAGTAGAGAAGACAATGCAATAATAGCTTCCAAGTTTTGAAGGAAAGTAACTATCTGTCTAGAACTTTATACTTGGCTCCATCATTCAAGAGTGAGAGTTGGGGCGCCTGGGGGGCTCAGTGTGTTAAGCCTCTGCCTTCTGCTCAGGTCATGATCTCAGGATCTTGGGATCGAGTGCCGCATCAGGCTCTCTGCTCAGTGGGGACCCTGCTTCCCCCTCTCTCTCTGCCTGCCTCTCTGCCTACTTGTGATCTCTCTCTATGTGTCAAATAAATAAAATCTTAAAAAAAAAAAAGGGTGAGAGCAAAATGAAGACATTTCAGATAAGCTAAGAAATTTATTATTCATAAGCCCACACTGAAATAAATACTAATAATCTTCTTTCAGCAAGGAATGAAATAAACCCGGAAAGGAGGAGGAGAGTGCAAGAAATGTATTAATTATGTACTAAGAATTAGTAAAACACTTGGTATCCTGAATATCTTCTGTTGGCTCTCCAGATCCTCCCTTCCTTCTTTTTCACTCTGTTACATGTTTTGGAGGCCATATCCAATAAACTCCCTTGTCCTATGGCTCACAGTTGGGTTTTGCCAATGGGGAGCCCCGATAGGAAGCTGCAGAAAGAAAGGATGGTAAGGTCACAGTATACATCCTCCTGGTTCCTCCTGGTGGTGTGATTCTTGGCTGGGTGTATACCTTGAGGTCACTGCTTCTCTCAAGATAGCCCTGTATGCAAAATATTCCTTTCAGCTTTTCGAGACTGCTCCCTCCCCAGATCCCTTCAGGCCTAGGGGTGATTCAACTCTGGCTGTTGAATATGGCTCCAGCATATTACACTATCTCTTGTGGGTTTCTTAATCTCTACTCACACATACTCATCCAAAATAGTTGCTTTAAATTTATTTGTTAAACTCTCCTCGAATTTTCCTAATTTCAATGTGTAATTTGTTTTCTGGTAGGAACCTGGGAAGGTGGTAAATTTAAGGGAGTACTGCCTGTGAAATATAATAATCACCACTAAATTGAGGGAGTTAAAACCCTGATGGAATGAGACAGTTACACAGCACAGCACAAAGATGAGAAGGCTGAGGTTGAAGGGCAAGGATGGAGTTTGATATCGTTATTTTCCTTAGAAGGAATATGGAGAATCGGTGCACTTTAAACTTTTTTTTTAGAAAAATAAAGAGGATAAATGCTTATTATTTTTAGAGTACAAAAATCTCCCCAGATGTTGAGTTGCAGAACCTTATTTCAATATTTTAGACTACTTTACATTTCTTATACTACTTAAATTCAAGTACATTTCTTATAGTACTTAAATTCAAGACATCCAACATTGAATATACTATCTTCTCTCCTTCCCTAAATTAATCCCTATCTCTGGGCAGTTCTTGAGTCTTGGTCATCTTTGACTTTTCTCCCACACCACCCACAGCCCTGCCAGGACAGAGGATTTTACTTATTAAATGTCCCTAGAACCCAACCCTTTCCTACCCGTATACGGCCACTGTTCGACTTCATTTCTCATGTTCAGACTCACCTCCTTTTTAGGCCTGACCCTGCTCCAGTCCGTTTCTGTCCTTCTCACCCACACCAGACAGATGACAACACTACAAGGAAGCAGTTAAGATGACACAGAGGTAACGTCTCCTGGGAATACGACCCAACTGTTGAGAAATAATCACATCTTAGCAACCAAACTGAGAATGCTTACATTAGAACTAACCCACCAGCTCCTTAATTCTAAAGAACCTAAGGTGGAATAGAGCATCCCCTCCCCCAAAGACAACTCCTGGAGAGAAATGGCTTTATTACAACTTCTTCTTTAAAATACCCGCTGCAGGGGCGCCTGGGTGGCTCAGTGGGTTAAAGCCTCTGCCTTCGGCTCAGGTCATGATCCCAGGGTCCTGGGATCGAGCCCCGCATCAAGCCCCGCATCGAGCCCCACATTGGGCTCTCTGCTCAGCAGGGAGCCTGCTTCTCCCTCTCTCTCTCTGCCTGCCTCTCTGCCTGCTTGAGATCTCTGTCTATCAAATAAATAAATAAAATCTTTTAAAAAATAAAATAAAATAAAATAAAATACCTGCTGCAGGGATGCCTGGGTAGCTCAGTGGATTAAGCCTCTGTGTCATGATCCCAGAGTCCTGGGATCGAGTCCCACATTGAGCTCTCTGCTCAGCGGGGAGGCTGTTTTACTCTCTCTCTCTGCCTGCTTCACTCTCTCTCTCTGCCTGCTTCTCTGCCTACTTGTGATCTCTGTCTGTCAAATAAATAAAATCTTTAAAAAATAAAAATAAAATACCTGCTGCAGAGTAGCTATTCAACAAATGTGCTGAGAAAATAAATGAGTGAATGAGTTATATTTTTTAAACTTGTTATGCTGACGCAAAGGTGCACTCAGGGTTTATATATAAATATATTTACCATGGCATTATTTATCTATAAGTAAAAATTCAAAATTCTCTTGACACTCAACATACACAGATACTTACATTACAGTTCATACATATGGGCAGTTGTTAAAATTAATTTTGTAAAATATTTAGTGACATGACAAAATGTTCATATAGATTAAGTTAGAAAAAGACAAGTTATAAAGTGTGTATAATATTGTTTTATATATATCCAACTATATATTATATATATACATATAACCAGATTATTCACACATGTCTATATACACACACACACGAATGCACAGAAAAAACTGGAAGAACATACATCAAAGTGGTAACATATCCAGATGGTAGATTTATAAGGAATTTTTACCTTCTTTTAAGGACTTCTCTATAAGTTCCATGCAGTTTAAAATAAACATATGTTACTTTTGTCATCCAAAAAATGTTACTTTTAAGTACGTTCTTTTAAAAATGTAAACTGATGATTCAGAAAATGGTTTATTAAAAGCAGGGAGGTTTATAGAAAAAAGCCTAATTCAAGTGACGTCAGCAAATTTTTTTTAGCATTGTCTAGATGATGTGTGTTGTGAGGGTATTCAAGATAAAGCTAACATGATTGCTGACCTCAAAGAACTTAGAGTGAGAGTAGAGAACATATGACTCTTACAAGATATTTGATACACACAATATCATAGGCATGTACAATGTTCTAAAAAACAGAGATGAGAGTATGTAATTAAGTCTGTAAGAGTTAGAGGTTTCCGAGAGAATGCGCTGGTGAGTGTGGTTTTTCAGGATGAAAAAGGGTAGAGGGCATGATGTGGAGGGAGAAGGAACCTCTCAGACAAAGAAACAGGATATACAAAAAGCACTCAGCCATGAGACAAGGCATGAGACATGTCAAGGGATGTACACACAGAACCAGTCAAATAATGTAGTGATTTCAAAGGACAGAAGTGTCATGTAGCATCTAAAATTAGTATCTTTAAGTGCATTTGTGAGTTCAATATTTGGTAGAAGTGTACAAAATGCAAGTGAGGAAGAGAGGCCTTGTCGCCATGCTGTGGCAACAGGGAGTCCTTGAAAGGCTTACATATCAGAGGGTCTGGGATCTGTGATTTAGGGAACCACTCTGTTTGTAATGCGGAAGATGGGCCCGAGGAGGACAGGACTGCAGCGGGGGGAGAAATGATAGTTACCTGATCTGAGGTAGTAGCACAGGAGATGAAGAGACAAGAACAGATCACAAAGATACTCCGGAAGTTAAAACAGAGAGAACTTGGCAATGGATTAGAAGAGGTGAGAGAAGATGGGGAAAAGCACGTGGGATCTCTCCCAGGTTCAGAACCGAATACAGTAATTGGAAGAAACATTCAATATTGAAAATACAGAAAGAAGAACCCATGTGAGAGGACAGGGGATAATGGGAAGTTTTAGGAACATAATGGGTTTGAGATTTCTCTAGATATCCAAGGGTAAGACTTGGAAGCATTAGGATATACTAGAGTTTAAGGGGAACTGGAGATGTAGATTTTGTAGGTCAGAGGTGATGGTCAAAGCCATTCGTTTGCCTCAGGAGAGAAGAACAAGTGCAAAGGGCCAAGAATCCTGAAGAAGATGAACATTTAACAAAGTGAGCAGAAGGTGAGACTATAGAGGAGGAGACCGAGTGAAAATAATGAAGTGGAAGGGTATGCTACAGAGATAGCACAGTGATTGAGAGCTTGGTCTTTGGACGATTATCATACGATCTCACTGATGTGTAGAATTTAAGAAACAAGGCAGAGGATCATAGGGGAAGGGAGGGGAAAAAATGAAACAAGACACAACCAGAGAGGGAGACAAACCATAAGAGACTCTTTTTTTTTTTTTAAAGATTTTATTTATTTATTTGACAGAGAGAGAGAGATCACAAGTAGGCAGAGAGGCAGGCAGAGAGAGAGGAGGAAGCAGGCTCCCAGAGAGCCTGATGCGGGCCTCGATCCCAGGACCCTGATATCATGACCTGAGCCGAAGGCAGCGGCTTAATCCACTGAGCCACCCAGGCACCCCACCATAAGAGACTCTTAATCTTAGGAAACAAACTGAGGATTGCTGAAGGGGCGGGGGTGAGGAGATGGGGTGGCTGCGGGATGGACATGGGGAGGGTCCATGTTGTGGTGAGCACTGGGTGTTGCATAAGATGGATGAATCACAGACCTATACCCCTGAAACAAATAATACCTATGTTACAAATGTAACAAATACAAATAATTCATATGTGTTCATTAAAAAAGAAAAGAAAATATGTACCAGGAATATAAAAATAGTAGCAATCTACCTCTGAAACACTGATGGTATTAAAAAGAAAAAAAAAGAGATTGGTCTTTGGGCACCTGGCTGGCTCCGTTGGTAGAGATGATGACTCCTGATCTCAGGGTTATGAATTTGAGCCCTATGTTGGGCACAGAGATTACTTTAAAAGAGGAAAAAAAAAAAAAGAGCTTGGTCTTTGTGGAGTCAGATCATCTGTAAATAGAGTGCTAGTTTCCTTATTCGTGAAACTGGATAAAGATAACATCTACCCATTCGTGAAAAAAATCCTCAACAAACTAGAAATAGGAAGTTACTTCCTCAATATGATAAAAGCATCTGTGAAACTTACAGCTACAGTTTATTCATTTATTTTTTTAAGATTTTATTTATTTGACAGACAGAGATCACAAGTAGGCAGAGAGGCAGGCAGAGAGAGAAGAGGAAGCAGGCTCCCTGCTGAGCAGAGAGCACGATGCGGGGCTCCATCCCAGGACCCTGGGATCATGACCTGAGCTGAAGGCAGAGGCTTTAACCCACTGAGCCACCCAGGTGCCCCAGCTAGCGTATTTAATAGTAAAAGACCAAGAGTTTTCCCCCTAAGATTGGGAGGAAGGCAAGGATGTACATGCTCACCAACTCTATTCAACAACGTACTGAATATTCTAGCCAGGATAATTAGGCAACAAAGGTATAAAAGGCATCCAGATAGGAAAGGAAGAAATAAACTATCTTATCCACAAATGATATGATCTTTTATACAGAAAATCTGAAGAAATCCACTAAAAAAAAAAGGTAGAATTAATAAAGGACTTCAGGAAATTCACAAAATCAATATATAAAAATCAGCTGTACTTCTATATACTAGCAATGAACAATACAAAAATGAAATTAAGAAAATTATCACATTCACAATAAGATCAAAAAGAGTAAAATACTTGAGCATAAACTGAACAAAATGGGCGTAAGAGTTTTACAATGAAAACTATAAAACATTGCTAAAAGAAATTAAACAAGACTTAAACAAATAGAAAGACATTCCAGGTTCACAGATCCGAAGACTAAACATAATTAAGATGGACAGTCTCCCCTAATTGGTCTACAGATTCAACACAATCCCTATCAAATTCCCTTCTGCCTTTTTTGTGGAAATTGGAAAGTTAATTGTAAAAGTTATATGGAAATGCAAAGAATCCCAAAATAATTCTAAAAAAGAAAGGATGGAGAACTTATACTTCTTGATTTCAAAACTTACTACAAAGATAATCAAGACAGTGTAGGACTGTCATTAAGACAGACGTACAGGTTGATGGAACATAACTGAAAGTCCACTAACCCTCACATTTATAGTCAATGGATTTTCTACAAAAGTACCAAGAAAATCCAGTGGGAAAGAAATTGTCTTTTAAAAAAATGGTGTTGGGGGGGTGCCTGGGTGGCTCAGTGGGTTAAAGCCTCTGCCTTCGGCTCAGGTCATGATCTCAGGGTCCTGGGATCGAGCCCCGCATCGGGCTCTCTGCTCTGCAGGGAGCCTGCTTCCTCCTCTCTCTCTGCCTGCCTCTCTGCCTACTTGTGATCTCTGTCTGTCAAATAAATAAATAAAATCTTTTAAAAAAATTTTTTTTAAAAAATGGTGTTGGGGCAATTTGGATAGCCCAAAGGACAAAAAAATTAATTTGGGCCCCTACCTCAGACCATACATAACCTAAATGTTAGTACAAAAACTTAGGAGAAAATGTAAGAGTAAATTTTTGTGGTCTTGTGTTGGGCAAAAAGCAAAAGCACAAGGAAAAATCAAAATGGCAAATTTAAAACTTCAGCACTTCAAAAGACACAATCAAGATAATGAAAAGATAACCCATAGAAGAGAAGAACATATTTACAACTCATAGAGATATACGTTCTCCTGAAGAGTTCTCCTGAAGAACTCTTACAATTTAGTAAAAAGCACGAATAACTCAATTTAAAAATGGGCAAAAGAGGGGCGCCTGGGTGGCTCAGTGGGTTCAAGCCTCTGCCTTCAGCTCAGGTCATGATCCCAGGGTCCTGGGATGGAGCCCCACATCAGGTTCTCTGCTAGACAGGGAGCCTGCTTCTCTCTCTGCCTGCCTCTCTGCCTACTTGTGATCTCTGTCTGTCAAATAAATAAATAAATAAAATCTTTAAAAAAAAATGGGCCAAGGATCTGAAAACACATTTCTCCAAAGAAGATATATTAATGACCAATAAGCACATAAAAAGGTATTCAACATCATTTGTCACTAGAAAATGTAAATCAAAACCACAATGAGCTACTACTTCATATCCCCTAGAATAACTATAGTCAATAAGACAATTAACAAGTGTTGGTGAGGATGTGGAAAAATCCTCATACATTGCTGATAGAAATGTAAAATGGTGCGACCACTTTTTTGGAAAATAATATGACAGTTTCTTAAACATTTTAAACAGTAATAAAGATAATAATTAAAATATATTGAAATATATCAAATGCATTTACACACCTAAGTTCATAATGATTCTTTTTTTTTTTTTTTAATTTATTTGACAGACAGAGATCACAAGTAGGTGGAGAGGCAGGTTAAGATAGAGGAGGAAGCAGTCTCCCCGCTAAGCGGAGAGCCCAATGCAGGGCTCGAGCCCATGACCCGGAGATCATGACCTGAGCCAAAGGCAGAGGCTTAACCCACTGAGCCACCCAGGTGCCCCAGTTCATAATGATTCTTTTTTTTTTTTTTTTTAAGATTTTATTTTATTTGACACAGAGAGAGAGATCACAAGCAGGCAGAGAGGCAGGCCGAGAAAGGCGGGGAAGAAGGCTCCCTGCTGAGCAGAGAGCCTAATGTGGGGCTTGATCCCAGGACCCTGAGATCATCACCTGAGCCGAAGGCAGAAGTTTAACTCACTGAGCCACTCAGGCACCCCCCACCCCATAATGATTCTTAAAAGGGAAAAAAAGTGGTCATATTTGAAAAAATTTATATTATTTTGAAAAATGGTAAATAAACAGAACAAATCAAGCAATTATCCAGACTTATAAATTGTACCACTGGGTAACAAAGACAGTTTGTTAAGTGGCAGGATCTCTTTACAGAAGTACGCCAGCTAATGAAAGAAGCAGCAATGATATAATGATACCATGACTTTTGAATTCATAGTTGATCAATGGGTGCCAACATCCCCCCCAAAAAAACCCCAAAAACCCTCTAATCTGAATCTGATCAAGCCTCCAGAACGAACTACTAATTTACAGTAAATACAAAGAACAGAGGAACATGTTAAACAATTCATGAGGCTATAGTTAGCAAAACCCAAAATGTGGGAAAACAGCCTTGTTCCTTCAATAAATAAATCTCAAGAGAGAAAAAAAGAGATGAAAGGGGAAACCAAAGGTCAAAAAAGCTAAGAGACAAATCAGTCATAAAGTAGGACTTCACTTGGATCTTGGTCCAAACAAACGCGCTGTAAAAAGAAAATATGAAATAATTGTAAATTTCAAGATAGCAGAATATTTGATGATACTGAAAAATAATTGTGCGGGTGGTTAGTGTGATAACGGTATTTGCTTATGTTTTTTTAAAGAGATCGTATCTTTTACAGATATATACTGAATATTTATGGATGAAATTATATGTCTGGGATTTGCTTCAAAATAATAAGGGACAGGGAGAAATGGTGGGAGTAGATGAGAAACAAGATCGGCTTTGAGTTAAAAAATAGTGCCTTTGGAGATGGGTAAAGAAAGGCTCATTGTGCTATTTTCTTGACCTCTGCATACGATTAAGATTTTTTGCAACAGAAACTAAGCTCTCCCAGGCACCCTCTATCATATTCCATTTCCCCTTCTTCATAGCACTTCCTACTCTCTGAAATTATCTTATTTGTTTATGGTCTGTTTCCTCCCCCAAAAAGGTAAGTTCCGTGATTTGGGGAAACTTGCTCATCTCGCTCATTTCTGTATTTCTGGCCTAGATTAGGTCCCCAGTCCCTACGACTTAAACAAAATGAACAAATGAATGAGTTGCCCTCTTCACTCTGGGCTTCCTTCCCCGAACTACCCTTCTGCCTCTGCCCCTTCCAACTTCTCCCCGAGGCCTTCAGAAAAGCCTCTGTACTGCAAAAACTTCCCTCCATCCTCAACTCTTCATTGGCTTTCCTTTTCATCTCGTTTCCTTGGTGGAAACGCGACAACATGGTTTCTCCTGTGTACTCTGCCGTGCAGCCTGCTGGTTTCCTCCTGTGCTGCATGACTCAGGGTCAGGCCCTGCGCAGCCTTGTTTAAACACTTTCTCCCCATTCCCAGCCCCACTGCCACCCACTCCCGCAGCAGGCAAGCCTCTACTCATCCAGCTGACCCTTAGTGTCATTGCTCCAGGAAAAGTCCTTTGGTCATTTGGGTCCTCTGGCCCATCCTGCCGCTGTCCAGGGTATGCGTCCTGTCCCACCCCACTGAATGTCCTCCCCTACGAGAGCATTTTTCACACTACATCGCAACTATCAGCTTCAGTGACATGTCTCATCCTTCATCCCCATCCCCCCTCGGCCATGAGCTCTGTGGGTGAAGGAACTTCTCACAGTGCCTGCACATAATGGGCTGTCCGCAAACACGTATTGAACGAAGGAAGTCAGGAGATCTGCCAACAGTGAGAGAGACTAAACATGGAGAGACCCAACAGGAAGTCTCTGTCACAGGACCAGTGGGAAGTGGTAAGAGTCTAGATTGGGGCAGTACCGCAGAACCAGATGGAGACCTGGACACAATGCCCCATACTTATCAATAACACAATCTTTCTCGCCAGATCACTGCTCCTCCCTTCCGTTCACCTCATTGGCGGCCACCAGCACCCAATCCCACCACTGAAGCCAGACATCTGGGAGACCTCTGCCCTCATCCCACTCCATCTAATCAGAGACCAAACCTCATGTCCAACCTTCCTCCCTACCCCCACTGCTTCCGTTTTCGTTCAGACCACCATCATCTCACGCTCTGCTTGTTTCAAGTAAATCTTACGGGGCCCTCCATCTTTAGGTCTGCCCGTCCTACATCCCGATGGTATCTCTCCTCCCCACGGCTAATAGAGTGAACTTCTTTAAAGAGCCAATCTGTGTGTTATTCCCCTAATTAAACTCCTATGATGGCTCCTCATTGCCTTCATGGCTCTAGCCCAGGCTCTTCAGCATGGCGGCCAAGGATCGCACTCCGTGATCCATCAGCTTCCCGAGGCTCTTGCCCTGCCCTCTCTCTAGCAACTTTTGCCCACAGTAAGTGTCATGTGCATCCTGGTTTCCCTCCCTGGGATGTGTTTCCTACCTGTGTACATTACAAAAAAAAAAAAACCAACCATCATCTTTCTTTTTTGGTTTTGTCTTATTTTGTTTTGACAGGAAGAAGGATTTATTGGTGAGCATGAATGGGAAGGGTGCAGTGCCGAGGTTCTCACGAGTCCAGAGCCTGCCATTTGCCCAAGGGACCATGATTTGAGGGGGGGTGAGGGATGCACAGAACAGATTTTTATTTATTTATTTGACAGAGATCACAAGTAGGCAGAGAGAGAGAGAGGGAGAAGCAGGCTCCCTGCAGAGCAGAGAGCCCAATGCAGGTCTCAATCCTAGGACCCTGGGATCATGACCTGAGTGGAAGGCAGAGGCTTAATCCACTGAGCCGCCCAGGCACCCCCAAGGGAGCATGATTAGGGATATATCTGACCCACAGCCATCTGTGATGAGCCACTTTTCAGCTTCCATGTCTTCATATTCCTCCCCATTAAACTTAGTAAGACCACTTCTTGGAAATGTGGATCTTCTGAAGGCCAGGGAACTTGACCTTGGCCTTGCATAGGGCCTCAATCCCATGCTCCTTGTTCTGCAGCTTGGTATGGATGGACATGGTGACTTGGCCAATATGGACCCTGACCATGTGCCCTGGGGCTTTCCAAAGGCACCCCACATACCTGTCTGGAGCCTAGATTAGAGATAATATGAGGTCAGACATCAATGTCCACTGGGAAGGGCTGTCTCCAAGGTCCCTTAGGGCAATCCTTAGGGCAACAGGCTGCATATACTACCAAGGAGGTTCGCAGCCATTGTGCACTGGGCGCTTATGGAGAAAGAGCACGGTCAGCTTAACTGGCTGCAGACCCATCATCTTTCAAGACCCAGTTCAAGCCTCTTCTACTTTTTTTTTTTTAAAGATTTTATTTATTTATTTATTTATTTGACAGAAAGACAGCTAGAGAGGGAACACCAGCAAGGGGAGGGGACAGAGAGGGAGAAACAGGCTCCCTGCTGAGAGCCTGACTCTCAGCGGGACTCAATCCCAGGAGCCTAGGACCATGACCTGAACCGAAGGCAGATGCTTAACGACTGAGCCACCCAGGTGCCCCTTATGAGGCGCTTTTTAATGCCCCTATTGTCCCCACCCCCCCTCAAGACACAGCAGTCCCCCAAGGAGCCTTCTGCCTTAGCACCTCACCCCCTTTGGCACTCTATGCGTTTCCAAGGCTGTCTCACTCAGTTAAAGCTTGGGGTCCTCCAGAGCAGGGACCATATCTCAGTCAGCTTTGCAATCCCAGTGCCCAGCACAGAGCCTGGCACATAGGAGGCACTCAGTAACCATGGAAAACGGACTGGAATCCTAGGAAGCTCCAAGGTTACACCTGAGTGGTGGGGGAATGATCTGCTGCCCTCTCCTGGCAATGTGAGGCATTGTCCTAACCACAGACACCACCCCAGCTTGCCCAGGCTGGGGGGGGAAAGAAAAAAGAAAAAATTGGGAGGAAGGGGAAGCTGCAAAAAGGGAGGATGGAGAATGGACTGGATTGAGGTCTTGGTGGGACACCTTTATCAGCTCCCACACAGTTCCCAAGATCATGCAAGCTAGGATGTAGAATCCAAGTCAGTGCATCCAAAGGAGGGCATATCCTTAGAGATGGTCTGTCCCCCACACTAACTATAAATTGCCCAAATTATACCATATTTGTCTCCCACTCTGTCCTGTTGTCCTTGTGGTTGTTCCTATTCCTGCTGATTTCATTCACTTTAGCAGGCGATCGCTAATTTTTTCCTCCAATGTTATAACAGCGTGTGTTTTTTTTTCTCTTGTGCATGGAAAGACTGAATTTGACCACTAGTTTCTCTTGATTTTAACTCAGCTTCCCACTGGTAGGAGGTGGTCTCTAGTGTTCTGGGTGTCTCAGCTTTCTGCCAAAATCCAACCACCAGCTGGGATCCCACAGCCCTCACTCCTTCCACAGCTTCAATAAGCCATGTGACATCATGGCATGGGAGGGTGGTTCTTGGCAAGAAGAATCATTACCTCACTCCTTTTGGGGCTGCAGGCTTATTGTCTGTATTTTGACATGTGGAAAATTGCCTAACACCTAACATGAGAAATGGACTTGGGAAGGAGCTTGGGGCTGGAGATAGAGGTGTGAGAGTGACATGCCCCCAGGTAGGTAAAAACGCAGAGCAGCTAAGATAGCCCACCTGCTGAGAAAATTCACCTATTACTTATTTGGAGGCCTTAATGTTTATTGTACAGGATACTCACTAAACATCTACTGTGTGTTGAAATATTGAGAGCACACACACACACACACACACACACAAAAGGGACTAGGGACCAGAAGCCCAATTTTTGACAGTGAAAAATACTAGGGCTGCCTGAGAGGTTTGCCCTAAATTTAGGAATTCATACCACTAGAAAGGAAATGCCTTTTTCAGTAAACAAATGCTCTCTCCGGGGCTCCCAAAGAAGTCCTCCTTACCTCTTAATTCCAGTCCACTCATCCTACCCCGCAAGGGTTTACTGAGCAACTTTCGGAATGGCATCATAAACACTCCAAATAAGCCCACAAAAGATGCTTGGCATCATTATTCATCAGAACAATGCAAATTCAAACCGCAGTGATATTTTACTGCATACCCACTGGAATGGTTAGATCAGTCAGTGATGTAGAGCCGATGTAACTCTCCACATTACTGGTGGAAATACAAATTGCTATACCCAGGGGCGCCTGGGTGGCCCAGTCATTAAGCATCTGCCTTGGGCTCAGGTCATGATCCCAAGATCCTGGAATCGAGCCCCACATTGGGCTCCCGGCTCAGCAGGAAGCCTGCTTCTCCCTCTCCCGCTCCCCCTGCTGGTGCTCCCTCTCTCGCAGTCTCTCTGTCAAATAAATAAATAAAATCTTTAAACACAAATAAATAAATTGGCATAGCCAATTTAGAAAACAGGTTAGCAGTTCTTTATAGTCAAACATATATAAGCCGTCTAGCCTAGTAGTCCTGCTCCTGGGTATATATACAAGAGAAATGAAAAAAATATTTCCAAACAAAGAGCTATACAAGAACACCCCAGCACTTCATTCCTAGTAGCCACGAACTGGCAACAACCTAAATGTTCTTCAACCTGTGAACAGATCAACAGTGGTATACAACGGAATACCATTTAGTAATTTTTTTTAAAAAAAGAACAAATCACTGATACATAACAACAACATAGGTAAATCTCAAAAGCATTATGCTAAGGGACAGAAGCCAGACATAAAAGACACCTACTGGGGTCACCTGGGTGGCTCAGTGGGTTGGGTCTCTGCCTTCGGCTCGGGTCATGATCTTAGGGTCCTGGGATTGAGCCCTGCATTGGGCCCTCTGCTCAGCAGGGAGCTTGCTTCCCTCTCTCTTTCTCTGCCTGCCTCTCTGCCTACTTGTGATCTCTGTCAAATAACTAAATAAAATCTTTATTAAAAAAAGATACCTACTGTATAATTCCTTTTTGTGAAATTCTTAAAAAGACAGAACTATAGTCAGAGAACGCAGATTAGTGGATGCTGAGGGCCTAGGAGGAAGACTGCTCGGGGCTCCCTGTAGAGGCGTATAAGTAAACATTGGGGATGATGGAAATATTCTATATTTTGCCAGCCCAGCTGACACCTTCATTGTCGCATGGAGATGTATATTCATCAAACTTATTAAACTATGCACTTAAGGGGCGCCTGGGTGGCTCAGTGGTTTAGGCCGCTGCCTTCGGCTCAGGTCATGATCTCAGGGTCCTGGGATCGAGTCCCGCGTCGGGCTCTCTGCACTGAAGGGAGCCTGTTTCCCTCTCACTCTCTCTGCCTGCCTCTCTGCCTACTTGTGATCTCTCTCTGTCAAAATTAATAAATAAAAAAAAAAAAAAAAAAAAAAAAAAAAAACTATGCACTTAAAATTGGTGAATTCAAGCACAAGTAAATTATACTTCAATAGAAGCCAGGGGTCCCTGGGGTGCTCAGTTGGTTCAGCAGCTGCCTTCAGCTCATGATCCCAGGACCCCGGGATCAAGCTCCACATCAGACTCCCTGTTCCAGCGGGATTCTGCTTCCTCTTCTCCCCCTGACCTCCCCTCTACTCGTGCTCTTTCTCTCTCTCCACAATAAATAAAATCTTTTTAAAAATAGAACTGATATTGGGGCACCTGGGTGGCTCAGTTGGTTAAGCGTCTGCCTTCAGCTCAGGTCATGATCTCAGGGTCCTGGGATCGAGCCTCACATCGGGCTCTCTGCTGGGCAGGGAGTCCGGTTCTCCCTCTCTCTCTGCCTGCTGTTCTGCCTACTTGTGCTCTCTCTCTCTACCTCTCTCAAATAAAACAAAAAGTCTTAAAAAAATAAAATAAAATAAAACTGATTTTAAAAATCAGTTGCATGGAAAAAAATCAGTTGTATGAGAGAAAGAAAAACTAGAGAATAGAAATGGAGAAAACCTAAGTGTTTTGAAGCAGCTGCTGAGTGAACCAGGAAATCTCCTTCACCCTTTCTCACTCTCCCTGCTTATGTTCCCTCTCTCTCTGTGTCTCCCTCTGTCAAATAAATAAATAAATAAATAAATAAAATATTTTTAAAAATTTTTAGAAGTAAACTTAAAAATAAAATAAAATAAAAGACTGACAGAGTCCAGGAGCAGATAAGACATCTATCTACAGGAGCTCTTCAAGTATTACCTGCAAGGAGAGATGAAGCGCCAGCCATTCTTTCAAACCTCTCAAACACCTGCATTGTGGGAAGGGAGTAGATGGCCAGAAAGCAGATGAGCGGCTACCAGAGGCTGGGGGCTGGGGAGCGTTGGGAAGTGATAGTAAAGGGTACAGGGTGGTGGTGCCTGGGTGGCTCAGTGGGTTAAAGCCTCTGCCTTCAGCCCAGGTCATGATCCCAGGGTCCTGGGATCGAGCTCCACATCAGGCTCTCTGCTCGGCGGGGAGCCTGCTTCCTCCTCTCTCTCTGCCTGCCTCTCTGCCTATTTGTGATCTCTGTCTGTCAAATAAATAAATAAAATCTTTTAAAAAAATTAAAAAAAGTAAAGGGTACAGGGTGTCTTTATTGGGGGGATGAAAATGTTGTAAAATTGGTTGTACTGATAGTTGCACAACTCTGTGAATGTACTAAAAGCTACTGAATTTGCACACTTTAAATGGTGAATTACATGACGTTTGAACTGTATCTTGATAGAGTTGTTACCAGAAGAAATCAATTGTATGTTTGCAATGTGAACGTATTTAACAATCCTTATGCCATACACCTAAAAATGGTTAAAATTGTAAATTTTGTTATGTGTATTTTACAACAATTAAAATACATACAAACCAAAAAAAAAAAAAATGACTGCATTACAAATACAACAAATGATTAGGAAGTAAGTCTTTAAGAATGGCATTTGCAATAGAACCAAAACCCAAAAAAATGCCTAGGAATAAATCGAATAAAAGAAATACAAGACCTCTACACTGAAAATGTGGAACACAATACACTGCTGAAAAGATTAAAGAATACCCCCCAAAATGGCAGAATATATCATGCTCATGGATGGACAATTCAGTATTTGAAGATGTCAATCCTCCCTAATCTGATTTATTATTTTTTAAAGATTTTATTTATTTATTTGACAGACAGAGATCACAGTAGGCAGAGTGAGAGGGGGAAGCAGTCTCCCCACTGAGCAGACAAGCCAATGTGGAGCTCGATCCCAGGACTCTGGGATCATGACCTGATCCGAAGGCAGAGGCTTTAACCCACTGAGCCACCCAGGCGCCCTCCCTAATCTGATTTATAAATTCAGGTGAATCTCAATGAAAATCCCAGCATTTTTTAAAAGATATTGACAAGGTGATTATAAAATATACATGAAAAAAAATCAAAGAATGGAAAAACCAAGGCAATCTTGAAACAAGAATAAAACTGGGGCGGGGGGACTTTTGCTACCAGATATCAAACTTATTTTAGAGCCAGAGTGACGAAGACAGGAAGGTATTGGCACAAGGATAGATTAACAGACCCAGGGAACAAAATAGAGTCCACAAACAGACATCAACATACAGTCCCATGGGACAGGCGACAAAGGAGCTCAGAAGCTACAGTAGTAATCAGGGCAGTGCGATATTGACAAAGGAATAAACAAACAGATCAATGAAAAACTGCAGGGAGCCCAGAAACAGATCCATGTGAGTACGATTGATCTTTCACAAAGGAGCAAAGGTGATACGATAGAGCAAAGACAGGCTTTTCGGCAAATGGTGCTAGAAGAACTGGATCCACATGCAAAAACATGAAATCCAGACCCAGACCTTCACCCCTTCACTAAACTAACTCGAACTGGATCACAGATCTTAATGTAAAAGGCAGAACTACAAAACTCCTAGACAGTGACACAGGAGAAAACCTAGAAGACCTTGGGTATGGTGATGAGTTTTTGTACAACACCAAAGGCACAACCCATGAAAGAAACAATGGAAAAACTGGACTTCATTACACTTAAACTTCCGCTCTGCAAAAATCAGTGTCAACAGAATGGAAAGACAAACCACAGGCTGGGAGAAAAATATTTGCAAAACGTACATCTGATACTGGACTGTTGTCCAAAGTATACAAAGAATTCTTAAGACTCAACAATAAGGGGCATCCAGGTGGCTCAGTCAGTTAAGCGTCTTGCCTTTGGCTCAGGTTCCTGGGATCGAGCCCCATATCAGGCTCCCTGTTCAGCGGGGCATCTGCTTCTCCCTCTGCCTCTGCCTCTGCCCAAACTTGTGCTCTCTCACTCTCTTTCAAATAAATAAATAAAATCTTAAAAAAAAAAAAAAGACTCAACAATAAGGAAACAAATCTGATTTTAAAATGAGCCAAAAACCTGACAGGCACCTAAGATACACAGATGGCAAATTAGCATATGAAAAGATGCTCCACATCCTAAGTCACAAGGAAAAGAAAATTAAAACAGCAAGATAGCACTACATACCTACTAGGATGGCCAAAACCCAGAACGCTGACAAAACCAAATGCTGGTTCGGATGTGGAGCAATAGGAAGAGAATTCCTATTTGTCGCTGGGGGGAATGCAAAACACCCACTTCGCAATCTAGTTTGGCAGTTTCTTACAAAACTAAACATACTCTTATCATACAGCAGTGTACCCCAAGGAGTTTAAAACTGATGTCCATACAAAAACCTGCACATGGATGTTTATAACAGCTTTATTTCGTATTCAATAAATTGAATACTGTTATCCAATAACAATATCGTTGCCAAAACTTGGAAGCAGCCAAGACGTCCTTCAGGAGTAAACATATCAACAAGCTGTAGTACATCCATAGAAGGCAAAATTATTCAATACTAAAAAGAAATGAGCTGTCAGCCATGAAAAGACACGGAAGAAACTTAAATGCATATTACTGAGTGAAAGAAGCCAGTCTGAAAAGGCTACTGCATGATCCCAACTATATGACATTCTGGAAAAGGCAAAACTTCAGAGACAGAAAAAAGATCAGTGCTTGCCAGGGGTTACCAGGGTAGAGAGGGATGGACAGGCAGAACACAGAGGATTTTTAGGGCAGTAAAATTATCTGTAGGTTACTGTAATGGTAAATACACGTCATTACAAATTTGTCCAAACCTGTGGAATGTACGAGCCCAACAGTGAATGCTAGTGTAAACTATGAACTTGGATTGATAGTGACCTGTTGATGTAGGTTCATTGATTATAACAGACGTAGTCCTCTGGTGAGGGGTGTTGATAATGGAGAGAGGCTACAATAATGGGTGTGAAGGTGCAGGGTCTATGCAAAACCTCTGTGCCTTCTGCTCAGTTTTGCTTTGAACCTAAAGCCACTCTAAAAAGTAAAGTTTATTAAAGAAAATCACTAACCATAAAAAATACACTAGTAAATTGAACTCCATTAAAATTAAAATGTTCACCAAAGCATACCATTATGTGAGAGAAAAGGCATGCTACAGACCAAAAGATTATGGCGATATCTGTCAAAGCAAATCTTACCTAGAATATAGAAAAGAAACTCCAAAATTAATAACAAAAAGATAGACAATGTAATCTCTTTAAATGAGTCAAAGATAAAAATAGATAAAATTTGAATGAGTTATCCTGATGGCCAAGAAGTATATAAAAAGTATTTGACTTCATTAATTACTAAGGGAATACAAATTACATAGCACTACACCCCCCCCCCCCAAGATAAGCTAAATTTAAAAGGACTGACATACCATGTTTTGGCAGGAATGTGCTGGAACTGGAATTCTCAGACACTCCTGGTGGGAGTGTAACTTGATACCACGATTTCAGAAAATTGGCAGCATTACCAAAGCTAAGTATAAGAAAAACCCATGACCCAGCAATTCTATTTCTTAGGTACATACCCAACTGAAATGAGCACTTGTGTCTCTAAAAGTCATGTATAAGAATGTTCATAGAACGGGGCGGGGGGGGGGTGCCTGGGTGGCTCAGTTAGTTAGGCATATGCCTCCGGCTTAGGTCATGATCCCAGGGTCCTGGGATGGAGTCCAAAGTCGGGTTCCCTGCTGACATCTCTCTCTCCCTCTGCCTGCCACTCCCCCTGCTTATACTCTCTCTCTCATAAATTTTTTTAAAATCTTAAAAAAAAAAGAATAGTCATAGGAGCTTTATAATAATAGCTGAAACCTGGAAACAACTCCTGTATCATCATCAACAATGGAATGGAAAAGAAAATTGTGATATAGTTATACAATCAAATATTATATAACAATGAAAGTTTAATGAACTCCTCCTACATACAATAAAATGGATGGATTTCTCAGATATAATGTGGAATGAAGGAAGCCAATCCAAAAAAAGTACATGCTATATGATTTGTTTTGAATGACCTCCAAACACAGAGGGAAATAATTTACTGTGATAGAAGTCAGGGAGTGGTTACTCCTGGAGAGAATTACTGCCCCAGCAGGGGACATGAGGGAGGCTGTGGGGTGCTGAAGCGTTCTACCTTGATGTGATAGCTAGTACATACATATACATGTAAGAATTCATTAAGGTATACATTTATAAGTAAATACATATTATTATCCATCTTTCAGAATGCCTGGGTGGCTCAGTCAGTTAAACACCTGCCTTCGGTTTGGGTTTATAATCCCAGGGTCCCGGGATGGAGTCTCACATCGGGCTCCCTGTTCTGCGTGGAGCCTGCTTCTCCCTCTGTGCCTCCCCCTGCTTATGCACGTGTGTGCTCTCTCTCTTTTTCTCTGGAAAATAAATAAATAAAATCCTTTAAAAATAAATAAATAAAAATATATTACTCTCCATCTTTCAAGATCTTTCTCAAGTTCTCGTTCTGAGGACTGCCCAGCATACCATACCCTTTACCAGATCTGGGCATTTACCAGATTTTGTACTCTGAATTAGTGCCACACTGGTCGGCCCTTGGTGTTGTTCTAACTTCTCTGTGTAAGCACCTCAAGCGTAAGATAATTCTGTTGTAGACTCTAGGCACCCCGTAATCCCTACTGCTGAACTTGGAACCCAATGTGTTCTCAGGAAATCTCTTTACACCAACTGGCCATTTCGAGGAATGGGAATCAGAGGGGGATCAGTGGGAATCAGTCTTGAAGGCGGGCTGAGGGATGTTCTCCATAACCCCATCTTTCCTTCCCATGGGAAAGAGGCTAGCTGGGATGTCAAGTAACTGCTCAACAAACGAGCAAACCAAGAACCCCTTTATGAAAGGACACCCTTCTCCCCAAAGGTGTATGAGGCTCTCTCTGTCTGGTCTACCCTAGAAACTGTGTGAGTATTCCCACCCCTGGCTAAGGCTCCATGAGAAAATGACACCTGAAGTAGTAAGCCCGAGGAAATACCAGATAGTTCTCCAGCAGGTGGCTAGCTGTGGAGAGGGTAAAGGTCATCAAGTGCAAGGTTAAAGACAGAGACGCTCTGAACACACATTTTGGATAAATGTTGAAGGAATAAATAATAAAGTCAGTATTTGACTAAACTAAAGCTATTACCAACATAGAATGAACTTCTGGAATAGAAGAATAAATCCAAACTCTCACACAAACTTTTTATTATTACAACTTAAACATTTAAAAATGTTAGCAGACCCACTATAGAAGTTTGACCCTGTACTGAACAAAAAATTATTTAATTTCTCAGTAATGACAGCTGCTGCGTTGCTCCTGCGGTCATTATGGTGCACATTTACTATCTTAAATATACATTTACTTTCAACCAAGGACCATGGAGGGCAAGATTTTACTTTTCTCAAACAATCCTCATTCTAGTTATGTTAATTAGACAGGGTGACAACCTACACAAACACCTAATCTTTACTCACACTCAAGTTTGAGAAACTAGAAATAATGCCAAAGTAAGTATTTTGCATCCCCTGTACAAAGCAACTATTTTGGATCCCCTGAAAAACAAGGCCAAAGCCATATTTGAGTGCATCCCTAGATAGAGAAGGGTAAAGATTGGCTGCTTTTGGTCACCCTAGGAGCAAAAATATATATATATATATATATATATTTATCTGTGGTAGGAAATTAGACTTTTCTTTAAAAAGGATTTTATTTATTTCACAGACAGAGATCACAAGTAGGCAGAGAGGCAGGCAGGCAGGGGGCTGGGGGGAGCCCAGGGCTTGATCCTGAAACCCTGAGATCATGACCTGAGCCGGAGGCAGAGGCTTAAGCCACTGAGTCACCCAGGCATCCCAGGAAATTAGACTTTATGTTTAAAAAGAAGAACGACTCTTTCACTCAGCAGGACAACCACTAAATATTCTGTCCTCCTGTCCCCAGAGAGATCAGATAATGGTGGAGCCCAAGGAAATATGAAGACCAAATCCTTACCTTCACAGGGCTCCCAGGCTTTTTGGAATGACAAAATGTCAGCACACAAACATACTGTGAGTTATATTAGACAGTCAGATTCATCACTGAGTGTTAAAGAGCAGATATGATTTAACATCAGGAGAGACACACTCCCCTGGAAATGACACCCCAAGCCTTTTTCTAGACCAGCAGCTCTCCACCAAAGGGCCAAAGACAGGGTCCTCCGGGGCTTTTATTCCATATTCCAGCAATCAACGGGCTGAATAAATAAAACGTGGTACCCAGAGTAATTATCACTTACCTACTTATTATGTGCCATGCCTGTTTTAAGTACTTCACACCTAATCATTCATTTAATCCTCAAAGAAAACCCCTCTGAGGTAGGTACTAGCATGATTCCCCTTTTTTTTTTTTTATAAACATATAATATATTTTTATCCCCAGGGGTACAGGTCTGTAAATCACCAGGTTTACACACTTCACAGCACTCACCATAGCACATACCCTCCCCAGTGTCCATAACCCCCTCCCCCTCTCACAACCCCCCCTCCCCCCAGCAACCCTTAGTTTGTTTTGTGAGATTGAGTCACTTGCATGATTCCCATTTTGAGAGCTCAGGAAAACTTGCCCAAGGGCCCACAGAGTGTTCAATGATGAAACTGAGAAATCTGAACTCAAGCCAGAGCTCAAGAGCTTAGCCTTTACACTCTGTACTCCTACATGCAAACCTCACAAAAGTCTACTATTTTCAAGGGTATGAAAATGGACTGAGGGCACCTGGGTAGCTCAGAGGGTTAAGCGTCCAACTCTTGATCTCAGCTCAGGTCTTGAGCTCAGGGTCGTGAGTTCAAGTCCCACATTTGGCTCCATGCTAGGTGTGGAGTCTACCTAGAATAAAAACAGTAATAAAAATGGCCAGTAACTGCTAAAATAAGTAAGTAAATAAATGTATGTTTCAGGAACTATGCAGTACTTGTTTTAGTCGGTAGTATAGCTTGCATTTTCTCAGTCAAAAAACACCAAAAGTAGAAAGAAATTATGTAAGTGTCCTTAACACTTTTGGTATTACATTTTTTAAAATTCCAGTTTAGTTACCGTAGTAGTTTTATACTAGTTTCAAGTGTACAATATAATGATTCCATAATTCTCTGCATTACTCAGTGTTCACTAAGTGCCCTCTTAATCCTCTCCACCTACTTCACCCATCCCTCATCCACCTCCCCTCTGGTAAGCATCAGTTCGTTCTCTAGAGTTGAGTCTTATTTTCTTTGTTTTGTTTTGTTTTGCCTTTCTCTGACTGACTTATCTCGCTTAGCATTACACTCTCTAGATCTATCCATGTTGAAAATGGCAAGATTTTGGTTTTTTTAATGGCTGAGTAATATTCCATCATATAAATATACCACATCTTTATCCGTTCATCTACCAATGGACACTTGGGGTACTTCTATAATTTAGCTATTGAAAATAATGCGGTGGGGCACCTGGGTGGCTCAGTTGGTTGGGTGTCTGCCTTCAGCTCACGTTATGATCCCAGGGTCCTGAGATCAAGCCCCACATCAGGCTCCCTCTCCCTATGCTACTCCCCCTGCTTGTGTTCTCCTGCTCTCTGTCAAATAAATAAATAAAATCTTAAAAAAAAAAAGAAAAAGAAAATAATGCTGCAATAAATATAAGGGTGCATATATCTTTACGAATTAGTGTTTTACTATTCTTTGGGCAAAACCCAGCAGGGTTTGCTATTACATTTTTGACACAATTCATAGCGGTAATGTTGTGATCCTTGGGCTACGCGGCATATTCCCAAGGTTCATCATGTTGGTATGTTACATACTGTGTGTATGTCCACATGTACAAGCACACACACATACTCATTCCAAATACTTTAATTTTTATTTTTTTAAATCTCTTTTCAGTGTTCCAAGATTCATTGTTTATGTACCATACCCAGTACTCCATGCATTATGTGCCCTCCACAATACCCACCACCAGGATCACCCAACCCCCCACCCTGCTCCCCCCAAATACTTTTGAATGATTCAAATATATCTATTTTGTAAATGTTTAAGAGCATGGGCAGTCAAAGAAGGTCAAAATGGCAACTTTAAAAGACAGGAGGGTCTTCATGTCTGAAGGATGGGCCCAGCATTAGGGGGATGAAGTAGATGAGCTCAGGAAGGCTAATTTTAGCAATAATAAAGCTTCTGACCACAGCATGAGTCATCTACAGAATAAGGGTGTGATTAAAAAAAAAAAAAGTATGTTCTCTTCTTGTAGCAAAAAGGAAAAAATTTAGAAGGACTTTGAATGAATAGAAATTAATACCAGTGGAAATAACTACAGTGTTAAACATCTTTAATGGAAATACTAATTTAAATAGCTAGGAACGGGATCAGTCAAGGGAGGGAAAGAACAAAATATCTGCAAACTTTCTGCATTGAGTATGTGTAAGTTTTACGATCAGAAAAATAATGTGGGGCACCTGGGTGGCTCAGTGGGTTAAGCCGCTGCCTTCAGCTCAGGTCATGATCTCAGGGGCCTGGGATTGAGTCCCGCATCGGGCTCTCTGCTCAGCGGGGAGCCTGCTTCTCTCTCTCTCTCTCTGCCTGCCTCTCTGTCTACTTGTGATCTCTCTCTGTCAAATAAATAAATAAAATCTTTAAAAAAAAAAAAAGAAAAAGAATGTGAAGAACAGGGGAGGGGAATCTAGAAACAAGGTTCTGGTCTGAGAATTCAAAAATCCAATGCCTACTGCCCCTTCCCCCTCCCTTCCACTTCCCAGCCCCTCCTGTATTCATCCACTGAACCTGGTCAAAACTCTTTCAAGGGAAACCTTTTCCTCCTGTCCTTCCTCCCACCTCCCACCCTATCCTTCCCCACTCTATAAAGACTTCCGTGTTCCTGGCACTCTGCCCCCACCTCCACCACATTAGAATAAGGACCATCATTCAGTAACCACCAGCTTGAAGGCGGGTACTGTGCTAGATACCTGCCAACCGTTCCCTCTTTCACCGCCATCACACCTCCTCTCATTGACAAATGTTACTACCTCCAGAACCTGCTCCAGATCAAAAGGTACCAGGGTGACCCAACTTGCAGTGCCACGTGCATCTTAAGCACTCGGTCCAAGCTAAGGGTCAGTAAAAGATGGAGACTTACGCTATTTGCTTCCAATAAAGAAAAAGACATAGAAAAGCAGTCCTCTCTAATGGTGAACTTTTCTTTTCCATCCCAACTCATTCCTCCAGATAATACCCAATGGCCCGAGCATCAAAAGAAACTAGCACACAGGCGCCTGGGTGGTTCAGTCGGTTAAGGGTCTGACTCTCGGATTTCAGCTCAGGTCACGATTTCCTGGTCCTGAGGTTGAACCTGGAGTCCTCTTGAGATTCTTCTCCGACCCACTCCCTCCCACTATTCTCTCCCCTAAAATAAATCAATAAATAAAACCCAAGAAAGAAAGAAAGAAAGAAAGAGAGAGAGAAAGAAACCAGCACGCGCTGGGTTAGCCAAGTGCACAAAAATCGACAGCAGGGTAACTGCCAACCCATTCAGACAGCACCTTATCCACCACCCGTCTCTCAGAGTTTTGGAAAACCTCCACATTGTTACTTCTTACTCTACCAAGGGATGCATAGAGAAGAAATAGGTTTGGGGCGCCTGGGTGGCTCAGTGGATTAAGCCGCTGCCTTCGGCTTGGGTCATGATCCCAGGGTCCTGGGATCGAGCCCCGCATCAGGCTCTCTGCTCAACAGGGAGCCTGCTTCCTCCTCTCTCTCTCTGCCTGCCTCTCTGCCTACTTGTAATCTGTCTGTCAAATAAATAAATAAAAAATCTTAAAAAAAAAAAAAAAGAAAAGAAATAGGTTTATCCCTCCATACCCTCTGGGGTATCCCCAGTCATCTAATGAGACATGTGTTAGTTACAACTAAAGTCATTTGCTATAAATTGCTGGAGGAAACGGTTTTATTTCTTCCGCATCTCTTCCCATTAGGCTCCATCAGAAAGGACTATAATGAATGATCCAATTACGTTAGGGTATTGCAATTTCATTTATAATACCGTAAATTTTGTGCCTAAACGGGACAGCTTGTGTACAACAGCAGCCCAGTGCGAGGCACGTAGCGAGGACTCAAAATAAAAAAATTACTGGAATACAAATTTATGCAGCCAGTAAGTATTTGATACCACTCACCAAGCACTGTGTTAAACCGGGGTTAAGCGCTGAGCAAAATCAGTTCTCCAGATGGTTCTTTTTTGTCAACGGCTATTTGTTTAGGTAACCAGGTGCTGCAGAGCTAACTTGCTGCCCAGATCCCCTGCACGCCACAGGCAGTCGAGAAACACTTGAGAACCAAATACTCCTTCCCGTGGGTCTTTGGTAAAATGGAATGACTTTTCTCGTGACTTGAAACCATTTTACTCTGTGGTATTAATCTAAACTGGTCAATTTATCACTGCCGGAGAAGGTCCCTTTAATATGCGCCCCATTTAAAGAGTCCTTAGCTCAGCGGGTCATTTCTCGCAAACCGGCTGCCTCTAGCATTTTAATTTTTTTTTTTTTTCTTTTTTACAGATAGAGAGAGAGAGAGAGAGAGATTACAAGTAGGCAGAGCAGCAGCCAGAGAGGGGAGGAAGCAGGCTCCCTGCCAAGCAGAGAGCCCGATACGGGGCTCGATTCCAGAGACCCTGAGATCATGACCTGAGCTGAAGGCAGAGGCTTAACCCACTGAGCCACCCAGGCGCCCCTGCCTCTAGCATTTTAAAGAGCTAAAGGTGGCACGTGTTCCCGGCTCTGGGGAAATCAAGGTTGTTTCCCCCGATTCTGTGCATTGGGGTTACCGCTTTTCACTAATTTTCTCTCCACCTGACTCCCCTTCCCTTCTCTCTCCCCAATCCGTTAAGTATATACACACGCCAAGTACAGACGGGGAGGCCATGCGGTCTGCGCTTACGACCGGCTTTTATAAAAATGCGCGTCTCGGGTGCGGGGAGACGGACGCGCGGCCACTCACATCCGGCTAAGCAAACCACGCTGCAGGCTGCAATGTATAGGGCGGATCTGGGGCGGCTGGCCGTCTCGGTATTGGAGTGATGTGGGGGGATGGAGAAGGATCTGGAAGAATCCGGTTAGACCGGGAAACGGGCGGGGGAGGGCCCGAGAAGGGCCCCGGGTGGGGGGGGGGGGGCGGTGAGCTGGGGAAATCCCGAGAGTCCGAGGGTCCCAGGAGTGGGGGAAGGGAGGCCAGGCAGCCAGAAGGAGAAAGGAATCCCCCCAAAACAAAACAAACCAAAACACACACACGTTCACAGAAGCACCCTTAGCACTAAAGCCCGAACTGGCTTAGCGGCCGCCGTCTCTAGAAAGTTCTCCGCCCCCTCCCCCTCCGTCCCTCGCTCCCGCTCCAGCTCCTCCCAGCCCCTCCCTCCGCGGCGGGGTGGGACCAATCGCTCCCCGCGGCCGCTCATTACCCACCTCCTCCCGCTCCCGCGCCCCATCGGCCGCGGGCTGCGAGCGCGCCGGGCGCCAGAGGTGCTCGAGCCTTCGACCGGTTCACAGCTGGGCGGCTGCCCCAGTGCCCTCCCGCCCGCACACCCGTGCAGAGAGGCCCGGCAGAGAGGGCTTGGCTCGCGCCCAGTGCCTGGCTCCCGGAGTAAACGGCGCACCGAGCGGCGATGACCGCCGAGGAGATGAAGGCGGCCGAGAGCGGGGCGCAGTCGGCGCCGCTGCCCCTCGAGGGGGTGGACATCAGCCCCAAGCAAGACGAAGGCGTGCTGAAGGTAAGGCGCGGCGGCGCAGGCGCCCCTCGCAGCCGACCTCCAGCCGAGCTGGGGAGCCCCGGGCCGCCTCTGCAGCGTCCGGGTGGGTCGTTGAGCCGGGCGTGCGGCCGGCGGCCGGTTGCATCGCCCTCCTGGACCCGGCTGCGTCGTTCGGGGGTGGAAGGGCCGCCGCACTCTCGCAGAGGGCGGCCTGGGTGGAAGGGCCTCCCCGCGGGCATTCTCCGGCCCCCTGCGGCACCCGCGGTCCGGGGGAGGCCCGGGTCCCCCAGCCCCTGCGGCGCCCGGGCCCGGGACTGCGGCGCCAACTCCGGCGTGCGCGGTGCGGCGCGGAGGGAGGGGCGGGGCCGCGCCGCAGCACGCGAGCTGCAGCTAGGGGGCCCGGGCGGCGTGCACCTGGGCCGGAGCCGGCAGGGGCCCGCTCCCGCCCCGATGCCGCCCCTCCCTCACGTCACCTCTCCCAGACCCCGCGACCCGGGCCGGGCCGCCAGCGCCTTCCCCGCGGGCCGCAGCCGGGAAGTCCCTGGCGGCCCTCGCCGGCGGCGCGGCGAGCTCTCGGCTCCCCCGGGCGGTTAAACATTAGCTAGGACCTGAAGCGGGCCATCACAGTGATTTCCTGGCCCAGAGGCCTTTGTACTACTTGGCGCCCGGGCCGAGCCGCGAGAGAGGTTCTGGCGCCCTCCGTCCCCTTGTTGACCCCTTTCCTAAAGGCCGGGTGGACCCAGCTAGGTCACCCGCTCAGCCATGCTGGCCCCCCTTCCCCCGCCCCGGGAAACCAGGGAGCGGTGCATGCCGGGACCTGTAGTTCCCCTCCCACCTCGCCCTCCTCCTCATGAGTTGGGGCAAAGGGGTGTGGGGCCGGGAGGAGGTGTTTTGCTGGGAGCCTCGGAGAAGCGAAGGGGCAGGGCGTCTTGACCTGGGTTGGGACGACTGATGGTGCTTCAGAGCAGGTTCTGCAGAGTGCAGGATGGCGAAATCCTAGGCTGGATTTCATGCCTCTTCCTCATCCAGTGTTTCTTTTTACCCTGGCTTCCCCCTCCATTCTACACGTGTGTGTGTGTGAGGCCTGGGCAGAGCTAGAGACCTCCGGGAGCCCATATCTGGTCCAGAAACGCTCCTGGTTTTGCCCCAGATGTTAGCGTCTTAAGCTGTTCTTCAGGGGGCATGTGGCTTCTCCCAGTCTCCCGTGCCCTGGTGATTTCTACAAGGTTATTCCCAGAAGGGTCCTTTCTTCTTTTATTTTCCACTCCTTCCCTTTGGCCTTTCTACTCCCTGAGTCCTCTGTCCATTCTGTCATCAGGCTTTTCCTCAGAAGTTAACCACATACCTATCAGGTGACCCACAGAGTCTCGTGTCACCTTTTATAAAGTTCAGAAGAGAAGCAGAACTTGTTGAAGTTCCTGAGAAATGCTCCAGCCCTCAAATAAAAGACTGCAGTAGCCTACCAGTCAGAAATGTTCATGTCCCAAGCCAGAGTTTTAGAGCCTGAGTGAGCTCCCCTGTGCTCATCAGTAACCTGGTACTTTCTGAACCTCTTTTGGGCTGCTGTTACTCGTATTCTTAATTCTTCTCTTATCCACAAACCAGATCCAGATCTAATGACCATCAGCATTTAGGAAGAATGAGGAAACCTAACATAACTGCTTCCCCCTTGCTGCTGATAATAATCATCTTCAACTTTCTGCCAATTTAATTTTCCAGCCCTGACAGAGATTATTATTACTGGTTTACAAATAAGGTCTAGAGAGCTTGACTTGCACAAGAACATACGCAAAAACTTGAACTCGGGTCTTTTGTCTCTAGCTTTCAAACCAAGTCCTGTTGCACCTCAAGAAAGATGGAAGAGAGCAGTCAGTGGGGGTGTCTGTTGGCATCTAGCCAAACCTCACGTTGGAATCATTTGAGGCTTGGTCCCTTTGCTTCCAAGGAGGCAGAAGAGTCTCCCCATTTCCATCAAAGGTGTGCAGACAGCTTTGGGGCCTCTTTCTGCCCCCACACCTGGGTACACTCATCTTCTCTGCCTTCCTCAGGTCATCAAGCGAGAGGGCACAGGCACAGAGATGCCCATGATTGGGGACCGTGTCTTTGTCCACTACACTGGCTGGTTATTAGATGGCACCAAGTTTGACTCCAGTCTGGACCGCAAGGACAAATTCTCCTTTGACCTGGGCAAAGGTAGGTGCACGGTTAGTGGATTGGTAGCATCAGTCCTGAAGAGGGTGTAAGCTGTCACAAGCAGAAACCATACTCTCAGAAGCGTGAGGAGTGGTCTGTTAGAATCCGTGAATTACCTTTCCATTAGCTCTTTTTTTTCTTCCCCTCTTTGGAACCATACTGATCTCTATCTCACCTTCCCCAATCACCTCTGAACACCTCAGCTCCTCTTCGGGGGTGGATTATCTTGTTCCTAGAACTTCTTTGTTCCAGGGTTGAGTCTTTTCTAAAGAGGTCTGAGACCTGACAGTGCTTACTGCAAGCAGGTCCTCTCCCTCCCTGGTCTCGTTTCCAAAGAAGAGTGTATAGCTTTCCCATGGGCATGGTCTGAAGAAGGTCCCTGGAGCTGCTCTCTGAGCCCAGGGTCTGATCCCTGTCAAGCAGGACCGGTTTGCTTTCTGTACCTACAGGGGAGGTCATCAAGGCTTGGGATATTGCTGTAGCAACCATGAAGGTGGGAGAGGTGTGCCACATCACCTGCAAACCAGAGTATGCCTACGGTTCAGCAGGCAGCCCTCCAAAAATCCCCCCCAATGCCACGCTTGTGTTTGAGGTGAGTGTCCAGGCACCGAGAGCAAGGCAGAGAGCCAGGCTGATCTCAGCCCGGGGCCTGGCTGCCCTCCAGCACTTCCTGCCACTTAGAGACAATGTAGCCAAGGCACAGGGCCTGGCCTTAGGGGAGGAAGGGACCTGGAGAGGGCAGCTGGCTCTGCTGCTGCCAGAAAGCGGCTGCTGGCAGAGATTTCAGGGGTAAAGATGTGGCCACAGACCCCTCCCCAGACTTGAAGTGGGAATAAGGGTTGAGGCATGTTCTATTTCAACAGTTGTGCCCAGAGATGGGTTATAATTTTGACTGAAAGGAGTCAGAAGGTCAGAATCTGTATGGTTATAAATGACAGTATAGAGCATCAGTGCTTTAGAGATCGAAGGAGGGGGAAGATGCCCCCCATGGGTTGAGGGGGTGAGGAAGGCCTTCACTGAGAAGGGGGAGCTTGACACCTTTTGGGGTCAAAGTGTCTGAGCCCTCCTTTAGTGGATGCTTGGAGAATGTTGAAAGTTGTTGGGTCATTTCCACCGCCTACCAGATTAGCCTTGTGAGACGGCTGGGTTAGGCCTGACTGGAGCATATCCTTCCTGGGAGGAGCAGGTAGTAAAAAGATTGACCTCCCAGGGTCAGCAGAATCTGTGACCTGCCCGATGCTACCAAAGTTGAGACTAGAACTCCCAGAACTTACCAGAAATGCCACTTTGTCCACTTTTGGTTTGGCTGCCCTTGTGCTCAGGCCTGGTCTGGTGGTGACCAGGGACTCTTGGGCTGACGGGGTAAAGCTGAAAGGCATCGTGTCATCTTGTGTCTCATCCTACAGGTGGAGTTGTTCGAGTTTAGAGGAGAGGACCTGACAGAAGAAGAAGATGGGGGGATCATCCGGAGAATACGGACTCGGGGTGAAGGCTATGCCAGGCCCAACGAGGGCGCCATCGTGGAGGGTGAGACAGCAAAGTCTGTTCCGATTTCAATTCTGGTACTTAGTCCCTGGGTGGCTTTGGGCAGGTCACTTCCTTTTCTGACCTGAGTAGCTCATCTGAGAGCTGAGGGATTGGACCGTACCTTCCTAACATGCCTCTAGCTCTGACAATACAACAAGGGCACCTCAGGGGCATGCAGTGATGGGGTCATGGAGGGAGGCTGCAGTGGCCTCCTTCCTCAGCCCCCTGCCTACTCACATCCCTGGCATACTGCCTCCTCATGCCAGTTGCACTGGAAGGGTACTACAAAGACCAGATGTTTGACCGGCGGGAGCTCCGCTTTGAGGTTGGCGAGGGGGAGAGCCTGGACCTTCCTTGTGGGCTGGAGAAAGCCATTCAGCGCATGGAAAAAGGAGAACATTCCGTTGTGTACCTCAAGCCCAGGTAAGGAGTGACACTTTGTAGAGCGGGTGGGTGACCCAAGGTCAGAGGTCTACATGTCCATAGTGAGTGTGTAACTAGGCACTTGACTCTGTTCCTCTGTGTGCGCTCACCCACCCCCACAGCCTCAGTGGCGGTCCCTGTGAGTCTGGCACGCATGTGATCTCTTTGTGTTTGGAACGTGGTCACAACTGGCCACATCTGGAATCATAACCTAATCTTTTCAGTCCTGGCCACTCCAGGTCTCCTCCTCTACCAGGGTCAAAATTGTTGTCTCCTCTTGAACATACTCCGTATTCATGACATTGATTGAAACCCATCTGTTATGTGCCAGACGTGGGGCTGGAAATTCTGAGGTATTCAAAAGACATTATTCCCACCTTCTAGAGGCTCGTTTGGTGAGATTTAGTAATTAGTAAATTAGTCATCATTCCAGTGTTAGTATGAGTTAGAAGGATATGGAAGATTCTAAGCGACCAGCTAATTTTGTGAAGAGGCCAGGGAAGATTTTGCCAAATAGGAAACATTTGAACCAAGTCTCGGGGGATAGGGAGGTGCCTTGCAGGAAAAGGACAGGAAGCCTTTTCAGTGTGGAGCAGGTTAAGGTGGCCGCAGTGACCTAGTTTTGTGTTTGTTTGTTTTTTTGCCCCCACAGCTATGCTTTTGGCAACGTGGGGAAGGAAAAGTTCCAGATCCCGCCGAATGCCGAGCTGAAATACGAAGTACACCTCAAGAGTTTCGAGAAGGTGAGTTTGCTCAAAGTCCTCTCTGTCCTAAAGTCAGGTCCCGGGACATGGCTTGGGGTAGCTGATGACTTTGTTTCTCCCTTGGGGTACGGCAGGCCAAGGAGTCTTGGGAGATGAACTCCGAGGAGAAGCTGGAGCAGAGCACCATAGTGAAAGAGCGGGGCACCGTGTACTTCAAGGTGAGCCGGCATCCGGGTCCTGAGGACCCTCCCCGGGACGGCACGGGGAGCACCTACAGTCTTCACCCAGCATATGGGAGCTGGCTGGTCCTGCCAGAGGTGGGGTGTGGGGGAGGCAGTCCTCCCTCACGCCCACGTGTTCCTGATAGCTATCGAGGATGACAGCCCAGTGCCTGAGCCTCCCTCCCTTTTAGGAAGGCAAGTACAAACAAGCTTTACTGCAGTACAAGAAGATTGTCTCCTGGCTGGAATACGAGTCCAGTTTCTCTAACGAGGACGCCCAGAAGGCCCAGGCTCTTCGGCTGGCCTCCCACCTCAACCTGGCCATGTGTCACCTGAAACTACAGGCCTTCTCGGCGGCCATCGAGAGCTGTAACAAGGTGAGGCCCTTCTCAGGAGGGTTGGGGAGCAACATTCACAGGCTCGGCTTGGTGAGCTGCCGGCGAGTCTGGAACAGCCTGGGTGACTCAGGTAAGGATAGGGTAGCAAGCGGGAGCCTGGAGGTGAAGGGCCCCAGAGGCAGGGACTTCGAGAGGCGAGCACCTTGGCTTTAGTGGTAGGAGGCAGCTGATAAGGAAGTCAAGGAGCCACGCGGGGAAGAACAGCTACAGCAATTCTTTTGGTTCCTAGCCTGGACCTCCTGAGTACCTGCTTTATTCTGGAGAGGATGAAAATGTTGTATTGGGTCTTCTCCTTCATCGAAAGTCCAGGATGAACGGGTTCCTTCCTAGACCTTGGTCTTTTCCGTGTCATGCCCCAAGACCCCTTCCTGAGGTGGAGCCGGTGGTGTGTGTTCTGCCTGATCCTCTGAGAACTGCCTCTGGAACCCTGTCGCGGCCAGAGAGGCCGCAGGGGCTCAGGTCTCCCTGTTGCTTCCTCTCTGCGTCCTTAGGCCCTGGAACTGGACAGCAACAACGAGAAGGGCCTTTTCCGCCGCGGAGAGGCCCACCTGGCGGTGAATGACTTTGACTTGGCACGGGCTGACTTCCAGAAGGTCCTGCAGCTCTACCCCAGCAACAAAGCCGCCAAGGCCCAGCTGGCCATCTGCCAGCAGCGGATCCGCAAGCAGCTTGCGCGGGAGAAGAAGCTCTATGCCAACATGTTTGAGAGGCTGGCCGAGGAGGAGAGCAAGGTAAGGCTCTAGAGGGGGGCGGTAGGGACAGACTGGAGAAAAGGCGCTGCCTTGTCCCAGCGCCTGACGCAGCTGTTGTGGCTCTTCGCCTCCGGTTATGCATGCCACACCTGGACACCTGGTGCTGCCCTTGTCCCTGGAGCAGTGACATGTATGTCCTGTTTGCAGAAACCGCTATGGGGGGGGGGCACGGTTCCCTTGATCACAGCAAAAAACCCCCCTCAATAGCCCTACAGGTGAGGAGTTTGTTGTGCTGGGCGTGCCTCCCAAACTCTGTTCTATGTGCCTGTTTAAAACCCAAGTCTTAAAAAAAAAATGCAGGTTTTAAAAGCCTATGTTTAAATAGGTAATATAGTTATATTATTCTGTTGAAACCACACAAAAGAATGTGTAATAAGAAGCTTCTCTCCTATCACCCAGAAGTGGTTGGCTGTGTCCAGTGTTCAGATGATTCCAGTAAAAAATGCACATGCACAAGTAGACAGTCTTCTTCCTCTTCCCTAATAAAAGGCAACATGTCCTGCCAGTTTTGTACATTATACTTTCTTCATATCATTCCTGCAAGACTATCTTAACATCGACAGCTCTCACGTTCTTCACTGTGCTGCTGGGGTCCTATAGTAAAGCATGTGTCCTACTGTATCCCAGTCCCTGTTAGTCTCCAGTGTTCAGGACCAGCACTGTTGAATAGAAACAGAACGCAAACTGTACAGTGATTTTCAGTTTTCTGAGTAGCCGTGCTAAAAAACCAAGTGAACAAATGAGGTTAATTTTAATACCTAGTTGACCCAAGGTGTCTAAATACTGCAGCGTGTAATGTTTTCAGATCGTTTCTCATCTTTCAGACCTAAGTCGGTCTCCAGAAATCCACCGTATGACTTTGTACTTACAAAACATCCATTTGGTCTAATTGTTAAGTGCTCAGGAGCCACACATGGTCCTCGCTACCATGTTGGACGAGTGCAGTTCTAAGTAGAATCGCACTAAGGGATTGTGTTAAGTGTCTACTTGTGTGTATGTGTCTTTAGGACACACCTGGAGAGGGAGTTGGCCATGTTGGCGTTCCAGTGCGTATCTTTTCTTCAGGGGATGAGTGTGTGTGGTACGGAGTTGACGTGTCCACGTGGTACGTGCACACGGCTCGTCACCACCACGGCTCGGTGCCGGCAAGCAGGAGTGGGGACGTGGAGCGACAGTCGCCTTTCTCCTCAGAGGCCTGGGCCAGATGAGAACTGGAACTGAGCCCCTTCCTCTCCCTTCTCCCAGGCCAAGGCAGCAGAAGGCGCAGGAGACCATCCTGCTGACGCAGAGATGAAGGAGGAGCAGAAGAACGAAGTGGCGGGGAGCCAGCCTCAGGTGGAGACGGAAGCGTAGCCTCTGCCCAGCCTTCCTCCCGCGGCTGCCTGCCTCCCCTGCTCCCTCCCCTCCTCCACCCTGTTAGTTTTGTAAAAACTGAAGAATTTTGAGTGAATTAGACCTTTATTTTTCTACCTGGTTAGCTGGTGGCTTTGGGGGAAGGGGGAAAGGAATAGGCTGGGGGATCGTTTTAGGTGGTGTCACCCCCTCGTCCCTTCCCCCATCCTCCATTACATGTGAACGAATGTCCATCCACACGCACACTCATCAGAACGTTAATTTATTTTGCTGCTTCTGTTCGCTCTGTCCATTTTTCAAATGGTAGAAGGGAGTGAGTGGTAGGGATGCTACGTGGGCTCTGATGTGAAACCAGGGTGGAGAGGGAGACTTCCTGGGCAGCCATTTCCTCGTCCTTCCCTCCTGCTGGTCCGTTCCCAAACACGAGGCCTCCATGTGGGTGCTAGGGGCATGGGAAAAACCACTGCTGTGCCCGTTACTGCTCTCTGTTCCCATCCTCACCCTCGGTGGTATAGCTGAGCTGTCTTCTGGTGTCCTGATGACCACCTCCTGTCCCCCCCACCAGTATTTCCCTTTGGATCAGTTTCCCTTCTCAGCCAGGTCGTGTCCCCAAACCCCTCAGCCTCTTCTCTGCACGTTGCTGAAGGTCTGGGCTTACCTCAAGTTCTATGCTTGAGCAATAAAGTGGAACTCAAACCTGGGTATCGGGCAGCCCTTTCTGTTTGGCCTTGAGGGTGGGCATGGTGGCTTACACTCGCGGGGCAAAACTAAGGGAGTGGCCTCCCCTCCTCCCCAGCCCTGGCTGGAGTGTGGCAGCTGATGAAGCCTTCTGTGAGCATGGCCAGCACGCAGGGCCTCCCCCTGTGCCACACGGGCCTCAGCAGGGCAATGCCTTCAGCCTCCCACAGGTTCCCAGCACCCCTCCGCAGCCGGGCGGCTTTCCTAACACCGAGGAGCAGCAAACACAAACGTGAAATACTGGGACCGCTTGTGTGTCTTTGGGATAGGATAGATTGGTCGACCACCTAGTAGAGGCATGTAATCTAGCCAAAAGCACGAGCCTTCTTTGTTTCTTAAGGTAAAAATCCCCATTAGCAATCCTCCAATTAGACACCTTTCACATAGTTACAGAAGAACCACCTTTAGGCCAGGAAACTGGCACGCACTCAGGCCTGCTTTCCAGCTTGCCTCTAGGCCTTTACTAGGGAAAGGCTTGTACTTCTGTGTGTTGACCTTTGGCTCCTATAGCATTTCGGGGCCCTGGGAGAAGCCAAGGGGGCGCAAGTCTAGTGAGTGTTTTCTTTGGATGGTCATAGCCATAGGCTAGAGGCTCGCTCTGGGGCCTCAGCCCTCTTCCCTCCTGTGTGAGCTGTCTTTTCTGCCTGGTGGAAGAGGTAGTCTGCCAACCCACATCTCTACAGTTCCAGAAGACATTTCGCCATGCTTCTGCCGAGGAAGAGGAATTTGTGTCAAAGTTTGACCAAGTCCTACAGCATGGCTGGTGCATGAGCCAGAACTAAGATTTGGTTCAGTCTTCCATTGCCCACTCAGGCTCTTGAGCTTGCACAGTCCTGCACATCTGGGTCTGGCTCGTACTTCAAAGACCATCTTGCCCCTGCACCCAATGACAGCCGCTAACCTAGGACGTGAGCTTGGGATTCAACCAAGAGCCTTGTGTGAATTAACCTTAATACTTGCAACTGTCCTACAAAGGAGTTAACACCCCCACTTTGCAGATGAGGAGAACAAGGCTCAAGTTAAAGGGGGGTCTGCCTGGAATATAAGCAAGCTGGAACAAATCTAAACTTGTTGGGAGGCTCATGTGACCTTGGGCAAGCTGAGCCTATTTCCTTAGCTGCAAGAACAGGAGTGGACAAAACACACTTCTAAGGTTCCTTCCAGCTTCTGTGGGATTCCAGGAATTTAAAACACACTTCCATAGACTCCTGGAGCTGGATAAGCCTTGGTTGGTGTAACATTAAAGCCGTACTGTCAAGTTGTTTTATTTAAGGGGCAAGAAGTCTTTAGGATTAAAAACAGACGTGTCACGTACTTCCACTCTGCTCTGGACCATGCTCAAGTTCATAGCTTTGTCAGCTGAACATTTCCTCACCAACACTCAAAACCCTCCCGGATGGAGAGAATGTGCTTGGATAAGGGAAACGGGTAGCAATCAATATACTGCTAGCTGTTACTGCAGATTTGGACATTTTAAGATTGGGTTCATCTTGTCCTAGTGCTGATCCTCATGACAAGTTCTATTAAATTCGATCTCCCAAGTCTTTCCCATCTCCGTTCTAGCAGCGCCTCCCCAACATCACCAGGCGCCTCCAGCCAGGTCTCCTGTCCAACGGCTTAAAACCCATCGATGACTTCCCATCCCAGAACCCATACTGAGGTCCACAAGACCCTGTGGGGCCCAGCCCTGCCTGCCTTCCGCCAGCAGCGAAGCACTTGACCCCTCTCTATACCAGCCACAGTACCATCAAAGGGGCTGGGGGGGGGGGGGGGGCGGGGTGGGAGTGTGCATCTCCCTTCGTTTAAAAGAGTGGAATCTCTTCTGTCTGCTGTGTTTCTTCCCTTTGCAAATGTAGGGCATCTCAGAGCCTTATGACATATTGAAGTCGAAATGAAAAAGGGGTTAAGGGCAGTGCTGAATAAAGCCAAAGTCAAGAGATCCTACGTAAGAGAACTTGTCCTCTTTCTGGAAATCATTATTGCTGTTTTCTGGCTGTAGTTCCCCAGCTGCTTGCCAACCTCAGATAACTTGAACGCACTACCACTGTCCTCAATCATAAAATCTCAGGATCATAATAAACCCTCGTTTAGCATGTAATTAACAATACTAAGGATCCCAATTTGGGAGGCAAAGTAAGAATGAAAGAGTCACAAAGTGGTTCTGAGGAGGGACAATCAAGAAAAAACTCCTTAATGAATTTGCAGACTTCTCTGGCTAGACGAGGGCGCTGGTCCTATCCTGTGCCCCGCCCCCCAAGGCTGTAGGTTCCAACTGTCATTGGTGCTTCACACATAAAATTATTTGTATTTTTTTATTGAGGTGGAATTCACATAAAATTAACCATTTTAATATGGACAATGCAGCGGGATTTAGTCCCATTACGTCGTCGTACGAACACCACCTCTATCTAGTTCTGAACCATTTTCATCATCCTTTGTTTCCTCATGTTTGGAAGCCAGAGACAGTGAAGGACTAGTCTTTCCCTTCGGTTACGAGCCAGTAAACAGCCATCCCAGGGCGCCTGGCTGCCTCAGTCAGTACAGCATGTGACTCTTGATCTCCAGGTTGTGAGTTCAGCCCCAAGTTGGGTGTAGAGATGACTTAAAATCTTTTAAAACAAAAGAAAGCCAGATTAACAACCCGGACAGGCTCTAGGATCAAAGTTTCCCAGAGTGGGCGGTGCTTTGCAACATAGCCAGATGTGTGAGGAAGCCAGCGGGCCTCAAAAGGAGCGCTCGGAATAACAGCATTTCACTCAGAGCAGGGCTGCCCACAAGTGTCATTCTGCCTAATTTCTGGGTCAAGGAAGTCTGGAAACAGGTTTCCATACTTGGGGACTTTGTGGAATCTTTAGTATGCTAAGGTACACTGTAACTTAGAGAGGGAAGGGGAATGAGGAAGTCTCAAAACTGAACCCATTAGGAAGACCTAGGCCCTGCCCCGAAGATGGTGAATGGCTCTGGGCCCCAGGTGTAGAAAGAGTCTTAAAGGTCTTGTTTCTTGCCTAGCCATCCTAGGCAGACAGAACTTGGACACCTCTGTCTACTCTTGGAGGAAGAAACAGATAATCTCCCTGGAAATGCTTCCCACTTAACACCTCCCTCCCTTCCCATAGCAGGTTTCGAATGAAGCTGTCATTTGGCTGGTCCCTAAAGAATATGCCACCCAGGGGCGCCTGGGTGGCTCAGTGGGTTGAGCCTCTGCCTTTGGCTCGGTCATGATCTCAGGGTCCTGGGATGGAGCATGGGGCTCTCTGTTCGGCGGGGAGCCTGTTTTCCCCCACTCTCTCTGCCTGCCTACTTGTGATCTTTCTCTGTGAAATAAATAAAATCTTTAAAAAAAAGAATATGCCACCCACACAACTTTACCCATGTCATCTAACCAGGAAGATGGCCTGATGAGGCTGTTTTGGAGAGTAAGCCAACACCCATGTTCAAAGAGTGCTTGGCTTAAAAAAGACAAGCTCTAGAGATGGTGTCAGTGGAGACCCACTAACCATTCCATTAGGAAGGGCCAAGAACAAGAATTCCTTGTGGAGCCTGGGATCTGTCCACACGGCTCTGAGATGCCTAGTGTGTTCCACTTACTAAGAATGTAACATAACATATAATGCAGTTAAAGTTAATTGATGCAAGGTGGGGAGAATAGAAAGATTGGATTCCTGTCATATTTTTTGGACCTCCCTTTCTAAATTTATTGGGTTCTCTTGACAAAACCCAAAAGGCATGGTATCCAAATTGTCATATGACATAATTTCATCATGACAGGACCTACAGGACAAACATTAACAGGCAACCCCTGCCACAGAAGGGTCAAGTACAAGAAATGCAACCACTGAAGAAGATAAAACTAAGGCACTGAAATTCTGGGCCAGGGTATGAGTTCAGAGAACTGGGTCAAGTCAGGACACCTGGTGGCAGAAGCCAGGTGGTCCTCATCTATTTTGTCCTGGGTTATTTATGAATTTACTTATTTATTTATTTATTTATAATTTCATTCAAAATGCTGGAAAAAGAGAAAACAATAGAGAAATAACATTGAAAAGAAACAGAATTCAGTAACAATTTGACTTTACATTTAGAGGTAAACATTTTTAAAAAAATATTTTATTTATTTTTTTGACAGAGAGAGACATAGCGAGAGAAGAAACACAAGCAGGGGGAGTGGGAAAGGGAGATGCAGGTTTCCTTGCTGAGCAGGGAGCCTGATGCAGGGGTTCGATCCCAGGACCCTGAGACCATGACCTAAGCCAAAGGCAGATGCCTAATGACTAAGTCACACAGGTGTCTCTAGAGGTAAACATTTTTAAGTTGGCTTTTGTGTCTCCATCCCTTATTTGTGTCTCCATCTCTTAAAACCTATGCTGAAGCTCAAAGTGTGAGCTAGAATAGAGGACAAAGATGTGGTAAAGCAGGATAAGGTTGCATGCAATCCCTCCATGAGATCAGAGATAGAAAGCACCAGTATACCTGTATGACACAGCCTTTGAATGGGCCTGGCCAGGCCCACAGTATGCCACCAAAACCAGAAACTTGAGCGTATGTGCAGTCCCCAGTATTTGTCTGGACAGCTTCCTGTTTACCATTCTGTTTGCTGTTCCTTGTTCTCATCTTACCTGGCTGTCAGATCCATTGGGACCTCTCCAACAAAATGTGCCACCCCCACGCCACCCCCAAGCAAAAAGGTCCCGGCCCACAGTGCCTTCTCCCACTACGTTCAGACAGAGAAAGCAGGACCATCCCCTAGTCCAGCCTCCCCCGGGGAGAGGTGGATATCCTTATTTTCACAACATGGACTCCTGAAAAACGGTGCATAAACTGGCCTGGACCTGCAGACCTAAACTTTAAAATGTATTGAACACCTACAAAATTTTACAACTCTTGGACTTCTGATGCCCTGATTGATGAGGCACCCCAAAGAAAGACTGGACTTGATTCAGCACGAAAAGTTTTCCTAAGAGGCCAACCATGAATGATGGTGACGTCCCATTTATACTACAGAGTAAGGCCACGAGGCAAGGAAGCAGCGGCTTTGTCTTGAGGGGGAGGGCACGGGGCAGAGCAGATCCAAAATTTCAGCAACCCTGACCTCCAGTCTGAGGACTTTCCTAGGAACTGTGGCATAAATGGTAGAAAGGAGCTAGGGTTTGGGATCAAACGATCTTGGGTTTGTGCCCCAGCTCTACAACATTGTTTTGTTACTTAATCTTGCTGAACCTGTTTTTCTCATCCAAAAACCGTAATAATAATACAAGCACCCAGGGTTGTGCAGATTACATGAAACAACATATATGAAACGTGCTTCACTGCCAGTGGTTTTCAAACTACTGACCACAAAAGCCTACATACACCATTTAAAAATCCTTTTTCACATAAGTCAGTATATAAAATACACATATATAAATATACCCAATTGAAACAGATTTCACAGAAAGAATATTTACTACTCGAGAGTTACTTGGTATTTTCTATTCATTCTAATTTGTTCTTCTAAATACCGGTTCAATTCACTGTATTGTTTCCAGGTTTCCTAACCGGTAACTATTTAAAAAACAAAAACAAAAACAAAAACCAACACAAACAAATAATACTGTTGGAAAGCATACGGTTGTCCGTAATTACGATTACTATAATTCTCTGGTTTAGTCTGATGGCTGGGAATCTTCATTGCTAGGGCAATAAAAGAAGAGGTCAAGGTTATCGGGTCAAGCCCCTTCGAGCCCGTTGCCTGGGGAACAGATCGGCCCCCGTCAGGGTAGGTCTACCCCTGCCCTGTGGAGCTCTGGAGGACAGGAGTGGCCCAGGCCTCTGTCACTCACGTCCGTAGCTGGGTAAGCCCGCCCCCACGCCCAGAGGGCTCAGAAGACCCACCTCCTCTTTAAGATTAAGCGACGAAGGCCGCGATTGGAGGCTCGGGCGGTGATGTAACTTTCCGCTTTGGCCGGCCTTCCGCGCGGGTGGCTCTCGGGAGGGGCTCGGGGAACATTTAGCGAGGTTCCCCGGTCCCTCGGCTCTTAGAAGCGCGATGAGGTCGGTTAGCTACGTGCAGCGCGTCGCTCTGGAATTCAGTGGGAGCCTCTTCCCGCACGCGATCTGCCTCGGAGACGTCGATAACGACACGGTCAGTGCATGCGCACTGCGAGACGCGGCCCGGCTCTGCTGCTCCGCTCAGGGTGGGGCCAGGGAAGTGGAGGAGCCGCCCGCGGCGTGCGGCGTGCGCGTCGCGCCTGCGCGGTGGGGCTGGCGCGGTGGAGTGGGGGTTAGGGGAGAGTTTCGGGAGAGGTTTCCTGCTGGACGTCGGGCCCAAGTTGCTCGGGTTCCCTGGTCTGATGTTCTTCTAGGGGCATACTTAGCTGATGCTTTGCCTAAGTTAGTAACTTGTTCACAGTGGGAGCTTGGTAAGCTGGTGGCCATAGGTCTTGGTTCATTGCTTCTGTCGTGATGCCTTCTCCAGGGGCATCACCTTTCAAGTCATTTTACCTTCCGAAGCCTCAAAATCAGCTTGCGGCGCGTCTTTGCTGCTCTGACACGTGCCCCTTAGGCTGGATTACACTGGTGTACTTTTCTGCCTCTGCGGGCCTCCACCCCAGCCTGGCAGGGTTTCTGTAGCCTGCTCCGTAGAACACAAGGGCCTGGCAACTCGAAAGCGCTGCAACTTGGTTGAATTACAAAAACAGTTTACATCTACCGTTTCATCTCTCCCCAGTCGTTGTTTTCCTCGTTATTTAAATGAGTTAATACAGAAACGCAGCTAACCCTGAGTTGTTAGCGTTGTTAGTATTTGCTTCTGTTTTCCGCAAATACTTATTCAGCTGCCCATCGTGCGCCAAGGACTGTGCTACATTCTAGGAATTCCAAAATGAACTAGACAGTCCCAGCCCTCAGGTGGGGTGATGGTCACAAGAATAACAAAATGTAAGGAGGGGCAGTGATTGAAATATGTAGAGTTTTGGGGTGGAGCATCAAAGGGGCTGTTGCTGGTGCGAGACACTCTTTTTAACACTGTTTTCATTCATTATTTCATATGGTTTTTTATAATTTTATGTATTTATTTGATAGAGAAATATCACGAGTAGGCAGAGAGAGTAGGGGGGAAGCAGGCCTCTCGCCGAGCAGAGAGCCCGAAGCGGGACTCGATCCCAGGACCCCAAGACGACGACCTGAGCCGAAAGCAGAGACTCAACCCACTGAGCCACCCAGGCGCCCCCATTATTTCATATTTTTAATGCAAAGCACCTTATTGCCATCCTGTCCTACCCTCTGCCCCATCTCCCTATTCTGCCTCCTTACTTATTCTCACCTCCCTAACTGTTCTGTGCTCTCTTCTCTGGAAAAAAAGAAGGTCTAAAACACGCACCCCCCCCCCCGACTTTGTGCTGTAATAGAGAAGATATTTTATGAGGCCTCTTTTGGCTCTCTTCCCTGGAGGGAGGAAGGAGTATTCTCATAAATTTGTATTGTTTTCTGGGCTTTTACATTTCTTCATATGCCAAGCATTACAATTTTATGAGAAAATCAAGAGAGACATTTTCAAATAGTAAATTAACAGAGTGACTTTAGGTGTGCATTATTTTCTGTGTTATCTGATTGTCTTGTTTAAAAGGGAAAAATACATGCCTTTTTTTCATAGCTTCACAACATCTTTTTTTTTGGAAATTGAACTTTTCTAAGTGGATTACACTAATACACTTAGTTCTGCAATATTAGATATATTGTGCTACCTTTTTCTTTTTTTTTAATCTGAGTTGTAAGCTTCATAAGGATAGGAAATTTTTTTTTTTAACATATGATGTATTGTTTGCCCCAGGGGTACAAGTCTGTGAATAATCAGGTTTACACATTTCACAGCACTCACCATAACACCTCCCCTCTCCAGTGTCCATCCCCCAGCCACCCTAGCATGGGAAATTTTTTGTTTTTTCACTGCTGTATTCCCAACACTTAGAAATAGTGCCTGGCACATAGTAGGCAATCATCAAATGTTTGTTGAATAAATGAAGGCAGTTATGGAAAGCAAATGTGATTATGTCTCTGGAAGCAGTTTGAAGGGCTTTGCCGGTTATTGATAAATATAACTGAAAGAAGGGCAAGTAGTTGAGATAGTTGCCTAGTGATTGTATGTGGTACATACAATGAGTGTGGATAGAAATTCTGTTACTGGTTCCCCAGGCTACCATTTGGAGATCTGGGGCAGGAAAACGACTTATTTCATCCTGATAAATCAATAGCCTAAAGTTCTTTGAAAACTAATTTGTTTCCTGGGAAGTTGTGGGGAGGGGAAGGCAGAAATAGAATGCACACCCTCTTGGACTGCCCACAAAACCCTGACTACTGGAAGCTGCAGCAGATCAAAGACCTTGCCGCCTCTCTCCTTGAGGTTTTCTGGCGATGGCATTCTACATCTGGGGCGCTTTAGTGTCAGTGAGTGACCTCCAGAGGCCAGAGCCAGGATCAGCCACAGAGCAGAGGAACTGCTGGGAAGCATTATAGCTCTGGGAAAACAGATGGGCCACTTTAGAAATGTCCCCTTCCAGGAGACCAGCCATTACCTCATTGTCATTGCCTGTCATTGCCTGGCTGGGTCCCATCTACTTGCTCACTGCACCTACAGCACCGTATTTTTATTTTATTTCTGTGTCCGTGCTCTTGTTAAATGGTGAGGTTCGGCAGGGAGTCTGCGGCATTTATCTTTGTACCCCTAACTCATTGTCTAGCTTTACCTGTGAACTCAAGGGCTGGCTGAGCATTCTCTTTCATCCTGATTTTTCTTTGTTTCTTAAAAAAAAATCTTTTTAAAAAATTTTATTTATTTTTAAAGATTTTATTTATTTATTTGAGAGAGAGAGTGAGTGAGCATGAGCTGGGGGCAGGGGGCAGGTGGCAGAGGGAGAAACAGACTCCCCACTGAGTAGTATGAGCTCAATCCCAGGATCTACCACCCCACCCACCCCTGGCCCCGAGGTTCATGACTGGAGCCAAAGCCAGATGCTGAACCAACTGAGCCACCCAGGCGCCTCCTCCAAAACCTTTTTTTTTTTTTTTTATTAGTCCATTAAGTAAACCTTTATTGAGGGCCTCTTATGGACTACAGCATTTGCTGCATGAATGTATTAAAAAGAATGGATTGTAGGGTCCCTGGCCTTGGAGGGGTTTAACTAGAGGCTGAAAACTGCCTGGTGTTAGTGCTCACACTATGCTAGTCACTGTTACAAAGGCCTTGTGCTGTTAGCTCGATTCTCACAACAACCATATGCAGTAGATACCCTTATGATCTTTGTTTTATAAATGAGAAACTTTAAGCATAGGCAGCGGGATTCAAATCCAGGTAGCCACACTGAGCCTCTGTGCCATGCAGCTGCTGTCCTGTGTGTCTGCACAAGTCCTCTGGGGCAGACATAATGGAAACATGTGGTGGAGAGAGTTTAATGTAAAAAACACTTGCTTTATGCTTCTGTGATCAAATATTCCCACCAGCAACTCCCGTAACTATTAAAAAAAAAAAAGATTCAAATCAAGTAAATCATTATTAATAAACCCCAGTTCATTTTCAACTTTTCCTTACTGTTGATCTGTCTATGTTGCTTTTAGAATGAAAGCTCTTGAGAGTCTCATATTCACTCTGTTTTGAGGATAGGAAAGAGGTGTTGGCTGGCCTCGCCCCCCTCAAGGGAAAATCAGGAAGCTATTTGTGGAAAAGGGCTTTGGTGCTACCTTGCTATCACTGATAGCCCCTGTAAAGGTAACCAGCCTTCGGGCAACCGCTGGGAAAATGGAGTACCCAGATACAAATAAAGAGGCTTGGTACAGGGCGCCCCCTCCTTAAGAGCTCGGCCACCACTTGAGGGCGCCAGAGGCCCAGAGCGTGGTGGCTGAGGCCCGCAAACCCCTCCTGCTGTCCCCTCCGGCACCTCCACCCCCTCCACGTGCACTCATACACACTGATCAGAAAGTCTTGCAAGAAGAAGGAGGACCCCCAGAGCTGACCTTGTCTTTTCATTTGGCGTGCGATTAAATACGTGGTCTCAAGTTCAATTTTCCAAGAGTTAAACATCTTGGGTTGTTTTCGAAACATGTCCCATTGACAATGGACAGTCAGGCACGCAGCCCCTGGGGCTGTTCCGTTGTCAGACTTCTGGAATGGAAGAGTCATAGATTTTTTTCTCTCTCTCTTTTTTTTTTTTAAGATTTTATTTATTTATTTGACACAGAGAGAGATCACAAGTAGGTAGAGAGGCAGAGAGAGAGAGAAGCAGGCTCCCTGCCGAGCAGGGAGCCCATTTTGGGGCTCGATCCCAGGATCCTGAGATCATGACCGAGCCGAAGACAGAGGCTTAACCCACTGAGCCACCCAGGCGTCCCAGGGTCATAGATTTCTATATTGCCCCATTCTGCTAACCTCCCCTGACACATACCCACCCCTACAGGGAATTAAAGAAACTCTGGGAAACTGTGCTGTTGTTGGTTGCAGGGACTTTTTCTTTCTTTTTTTTTTTTTTTTAACTAAAGTTAGTGAAGATGTAAATTGAGATCTTGTGACGTTCCTAGGAGGGGCCCCATAGAGAAAAGTTTGAGGTGGTTCCCTAAGATCCCATCCTAACTAACCTGTCTTCTCTCCCTGTTTGAAGTTAAATGAACTGGTGGTGGGGGACACCAGCGGGAAGCTGTTCGTGTATAAGAATGATGACAGCCGGCCGTGGCTCACCTGTTCCTGCCAGGGCATGGTCAGTGTTCAACTCCCTGGGGGTTGAGGGGCAGAGGGATCCTTCCTGTCAAGGCTAAGCTGCCTAGGAGCCCACCAGTGTGTCCCCAGTTCACCAGCTCCTCAGCCCAGCTGCTGTTTTGGGGTTCATTCGATTCAGGGAGGGGAGCCACCAGGCGGCGCGCTCCCAGCTTCTGGGCTGGTTTTTATTTTCTGTTGTGGAGTGGCTCCCTTAGTACTCCAAAGTTGCCGAGGTCACCTGAGCTTATAAAGTATAGTAGAAAATGGGGGGTAAGACTTTGAAGAAGTCTAGAAATAAACTGGCTATCCTGATGTGAAACTTCTGTTCAGCCCAGACCATCTTCACCACTTTAGGTCTTCCCATTGGTGTCTGGGTAGAACCAAACCCATCGCGCAAGAACTTCATTAGCGTGAGCTATCAGTGTAGGTCACATGGCACAAGTTTTCAGCGAACACTGGTAGCGAACCTCTCCTTGCTTCCTGGAGTTTAAGGAGTACTGGCCTCCCTCAGCGTGTCTCCCCTTTTCTTTGCAGCTGACTTGCGTTGGGGTCGGAGATGTGTGTAATAAAGGAAAGGTAAGAACCCTAGGGGACGTTGGGACTTCGGTAGAACTCCAAGGCTTTACCTAGATTGACCCCCATCTCCTGGTAGAAACCAGTTGAGAGTTAAAGGCTTCAGGCCTCCCACTTCTGTGCTTTAGTGACGAGGCTCGTGCCCCTACTTCCCTCCCCAGTCCATCCCTCCCATGCCTCTGCTTCTCCCAGAACCTGGTAGTGGCGGTGAGTGCCGAAGGATGGTTTCACCTGTGTGACCTGACGCCTGCCAAGGCCCTGGATGCTTCTGGGCACCATGAGAGCCTGACGGCAGAGGAGCAACATCCAGTGTTCAAACAGCATATCCCTGCCAACACCAAGGTCATGCTGATCAGCGACATCGGTGGGCATGGCCGTCTGTGCAAGCAGCCGGGGGAATAGGAGTCGATGGGTAGTAGAACCGATCTCAAGGGATTCGGGGAGGTAGTTAGCGTTCCCGTGTGCAATTATTACGCATTTTATGTTGCATTACTGGGCTCCCATTATAAACTAGGTGTTGTTCTAGGCAGTGGGATTGCAGCAGTGAATAAAACAGACAAAAGTCACTGCCTTCTTGGACCTTTACTGGGAAGGGACGCAAGAGAAACAGTGTAAAACATTGTAAGAAAATGAAGTCCTATATGAGAAGGTCGGATGTGCCATGGAGAAAAGAAACCGCATAAAAGGGGCTAGCAAATGTCAGGCCAGAGAAGTGGAGGTACCAATTCTAAATGGAGCTGGTGGGGAAGCCGTTGCTGGGAAGGTGACATTTGGCCAGACACTGAAGGTGGCAAGGGAGCGAGCCCTACAGATACAGGGTTTGATGTTCTGGCCGGAAGCTGCCTGGAAGGCAGCGGGAGGTACTGGTACTCGGGTTGCGTATCTGACAGAAGCAGCAGGAGGGAAGCCGTGATAGGACCCGCGGAGCGGTTGGGTGGGGGGTGAGTGTTCTACGCAAAAGGAAGGCAGGGGAGCAGGTGCAGACACAGTGCTTGCGGGGTCACGTCGGGTGTGAGGTTGTGGTGGGTGCAAGTGCCGATAGTGGTGGTGGTAGCGGAGGAACAGGGAGGACACGTGTGAAGGATGCAAGCTCGTGACTACACATTCCGCTCCAAACGCATCTGTCTTTCTGGATCTGCAGATGGAGACGGGTGTTGCGAGCTGGTAGTAGGTTACACAGACCGCGTGGTCCGGGCTTTCCGCTGGGAAGATCTGGGCGAGGGCACTGAGCATCCCATGGGACAGCTGGTGTCCCTCAAGAAATGGACGCTGGAGGGTCAGGTGAGAGGCTGAGTGTGGGGCTCGGGGGCCTCAGGGGGCAGGGAGGAAGCCCCCTTCCAGGAAAGGGAGCATAGTCATGGGTCCGGGTTTAGGGTGGGAGAAAGGGAATGTGTCCTTGTTGAGAAAAATCCGAAGAAGAGAGTTTCAAATCAGAGTGTGAGGGGCAAGTGACTTACCACTGGCAGAGAGGAGGGAGCACTGGGTAACGAGGGTGCAGGTGGTGTGATGTGCTCTGCGGCACGGCGTGGGCCTCATAGGACATGTGCACGTGGAGAGCAGGTGGGCTGTATGGAGAGAATGGCACCGAGCAGGAGCCCCGTGAACTTGCATTCTTCCTCCTGCTCCTGCCCTTGAAGCCCAGGGCACTGTTTCCAGGGCCCCTGCCTCACGCTCTCTGCAGGGTCCCACTTCCTTCTGCCCCAGCCCTCTGACAGCCCCTGTTCCCTGGTGCAGGTGGACAGTCTCTCGGTGACTCCTGGGCCCCTGGGTGTGCCAGAACTGATGGTATCTCAGCCGGGCTGCGCTTACGCCATTCTGCTGTGTACCTGGAACAAGGACACCGGGCCCCCCCCCACCTCAGAGGGAGCCCCGGAGGGCAGTAGGTAAGGGTGCAGGCCTGTGGATAGCGTGGGGTACATGGAATCCAGAGGGCCTCCTGGATTCCCATGGCAGCTGATGGGTCTGTAGTTGACAGAGCTGCTTCAGCCAGGTCCCAGCATGGCACCTCTTCCCCGCTACAGAAGATTATTTGGGGACCCAGGGAATCCTGGGCTTTCACCTTGTAGCACCTGGAGGAGATTCCAAGATTCTAACTTGGCAGCTCTGTCTCTCTCTTTTCTTCTACTTGCCACACGGGCCAGACAGGCTCAGCGATCGGTGTCCACGCTGGTTCACATCCTGGGAGCCCGTACAGAGATCAGGGCTAGAAGAGTACTGGAGAACTAGGCTCACTTGATCCCCACTTAGTATCCCCCTCCACCCCACACAGGGATACCCTGGCTGCCCGAGATGTCATGTTGCACCAGACTTCCGGCCGCATCCACAACAAGAATGTCTCCACCCACCTCGTTGGCAACATCAAACGAGGTGAAGGTGGGCTGGGGGTGCGAGAGGGAGCCGAGGGGAGGGGCCGGCATCAGTCCTGGGAGAGGGGAGCCGCAGGGCCCTCCCTTTCTGCCCGCCTTGTACCTCCCCTCACCCTGTACCCTCTGACCTTGCCCCACCCTTCACCTTTTCTTCTTCCTGTCCTTCTGTCGCACCCACAGGCCACACCGCTGAGAGGGCTGGCTCTGGCCTCTTTGCCCTCTGCACTCTGGATGGTGAGTTCCTGCTGGGGTCGGGGGCTGTGTGCACATGGGGTCCGCTCAAGGGTCCTTCATGCGCACCCCGGCCTGCCTGTCCTCCCCTCCCCCACCCTCCCACCCCCCCACAGGGACCCTGAAGCTGATGGAGGAAGCAGACAAGCTGCTGTGGTCAGTGCAGGTGGATCACCAGCTCTTCGCCCTGGAGAAACTGGATGTCACGGTGAGAGGAGCAGCCTTACCTCCTTGACACGGAGAGATGAGAATTAAGTGAGACATCCTCCCTTCACAATTCCCTCTCCCTCTCTTCAGACGGATTCTAACTGCGTCTCAAGTGCGTCTGTCTCCCCGTATCCCTTGGAGCTCAGCCACGGTGCTTGCACCAGTGGTTTGGCGGCAGAAATGGCTCTAACGAGAAATAAGTTACTAGGGTCCAGAAGTGAGATCTTCGCCCCCCACTCCTTCTATCATTTTTTTCTCGTCTGTCTACGAGCCCTTCTTTACTAAGGCTGTGGCCCCCGCAGCCTGCACACGGGGCCAGACTTGTGCACGTGTGATGGTTAGGCGAAGAGACCCAAGGCTTTAAAGCTGGGAGACCAGGCCGGGGTTTGAGCCCTGATTCTGTGCGGTCTCCCTTCCCTGCTACGTGACCGTGTGTGAGTGGCTTCACTTCCATCAGCTGGAGCTTCCTCCGTAGGAGACTGGGAATACTGTTGCCCCCGTGGGCTGTGTGACCACGGATGCGAGGAGCGAGGTCAGTAAGAAACTTAGGCTCGTTTTCTTTCTCATCTGGCCATTCAGCACACAGGGCCAGGTGCGCTGCTCCTTCATCTCTCATCCAGGCCCCATCACGAGGGCTCTTGGCACAGCAGCTGCCGGTCACCGCTGCAGCCTGGTCTCTGGCCTTTTTCAGGGCAACGGGCATGAGGAGGTGGTGGCCTGTGCCTGGGATGGACAGACGTATATCATTGACCACAACCGCACCGTCGTCCGCTTCCAGGTGGACGAGAACATCCGAGCCTTCTGTGCAGGTGGGACCCTGGCTCTTGGCCCCTCTCTCACCACGCTTCTCCACCCCTGTGTCCACTGTCTCCACCTCCCCTAACTTGAGTCTTCATAAACAGATGAATTCTTCAGCACTTGTGTTAGAGGGTGACAGTGGGTACTAGGTTGCCATCTGTACAGGTTTTTTGTTTTTTGGGTTTTTTTTTTTAAGCACAAGCAGAGGGAGGGGCAGAGGGAGAAGCAGGTGCCCCGCTGAGCAAGGAGCCCAATGCGGGACTCAATCCTACAACTCTGAGATCATGACCTGAGCCAAAGGCAGACGCTTAACCCACTGAGCCACCCAAGCACCGTTTACAGTTTTAAATAAGGAATAAAAGAGAGTGACAGCCCCATCTCTGATTATCTTCACGAATGCACTGAGTTTGGAGCATCTGGGTGACTCAGTCAGTTAAGTGTCTGCCTTATGCTCAGGTCATGATCCCAGGGACTCAATGATCCCAGGGTCCTGAGATTGAGTCCCGCGTTGGGCATCTTGTTCAGCAGGGAGTCTGTTTCTCTCTTGGCCTACCACTCCCTGACTCATTCTCTCTTTCTGTCTCTCTCTCTTTCTCTGTCAAATAAATAAAACCTTAAAAAAAAGAGAGACTAATTTAAAAAAGAATGGGCTGAGTTCTTATCTCTCTGTCAAATAAATAAAACCTTAAAAAAAAGAGAGACTAAAAAAGAATGGGCTGAGTTCTTATCTCTCTCTCTGTCAAATAAATAAAACCTTAAAAAAAGAGTAATTTAAAAAAGAATGGGCTGAGTTCTTATCACCTCTCCGTCTGTGATGTGTGAAGACACTGGAAAGTTCTTTCCCATCTGAGCGTGTCAGAACTCGGTGAGGAACATTCTAGAGCATTGGCGTTAGTTCCAAATCGGGGACTTGGAAAGCAGCACTGGCTCTTGCAGGGAACATGGGGATACCTTTGGTTGCTGAGGTGCTAAGAATTCCACAGTGTTCTGGGGTACATCCTCTAATGTCCTGAAAGGTTAAAATGCCTTTGAAGAAGGAACTGTGGCCATCAAAGAGAAGCCTGAGTTTCTGATTGTGTTTTGCTCATCTACCCCTTGGACTACCAAGACTCCCCTTCATTACTCCAGGGCCATCGCTCAGATGGGGACCTCAACAACTATCACTTTTAGGGTGCTATTCTGCCTCGTGTTTTTCCATGTCTGAAATAGGCCACATATTTTGTGTTTTTTGGGTTTTTTAAAAGATTTTATTTATTTATTTGACAGAGAGAGACACAGCAAGAGAGCGAGCACACAAGCAGGGGGAGCTGGAGGGGAGAAGCAGTTCCCACCGAGCAGGGAACCCGATGTGCGGCTCGATCCCAGGACTCTGGGATCATGACCTGAACCGAAGGCAGCCGCTTAACTACTGAGCCACTCAGGTGCCCCCATATTTTACCTATTTTTCTGAGTTCCCACTACGGACAGAATAGAAAGAGGGCCTTCGGTTCTCGGCCTGCCGTCTATGGGAGGGTGGGAATGGCTGACTCCAAGGTCTGTGTTATAGGCTCTGCCCTTCCCCACTGGGCCTGGAACCCCCTGACCTCTGTCCCACCCCCACAACTCTCAGGCCTCTATGCCTGCAAGGAGGGCCGCAACAGCCCCTGCCTCGTGTATGTCACGTTCAACCAGAAGATCTACGTCTACTGGGAGGTGCAGCTCGAGCGGATGGAATCGACCAATCTGCTGAAACTGCTGGAGGCTGAGCCAGAGTTCCAGAACCTCCTGCAGGAGCTGGGCGTGGGTGAGTCCCAGGAGGGCGCGCAGCTGGGGCAGCCCTGTGCCAGGCGCCCAGGAGATCCCCAACCTCTGACCCACCCCTTTCTGGTCCTCAGATCCTGACGACGCCCCAGCCGTCCGCGCCCTGCTTCACCAGACCCTCTACCATCCGGACCAACCACCCCAGTGTGCTCCCGCAAGCCTCCACGATCCCACCTAACCGGACTTGCCCTCTTAGCTGAAAAAGGAGCCTCCTGAACCCCCACCCCACCCCCCCAGGTATCCATGGCGCTGGCAGAATGGGGAGCAAACATCCCAGAGGGGCATGGAAGCACTAGGGGGGCTGTGAACTGTAGCCTTCTTGGTCTTCTCAGTGAAAGAAGAGATGAGTTGGCCTTCTGTTCGTTTCCTCGTGTACCTTACCCATCACATCGGCAGGATCGTAGGACCCTAATCTCATTCCACATATGAGGGACCGCCCCCTCCCCCTGGAGCTCCCCATTCTCCTTGTGTGGCAAACAAGCATGTTTGTGAGCCAGGAGCACAGACCTTTTGCATGGCCCCAACGCTTGTAACGAAAGCAGGCTTTCAGGCCAGGGGAGCAATGAGTTAAGGGCTCTCCCCCGTTCCAGGCTCCATCTCCCCTGGCACAGCTCCAAGTCACTGGCATTCATGGCGATTACAGGAATGGCCCAGTGTTTTGCTTTTGAAGACAGTCTTTCTGGAAATTTTACACTCTGGTCTTCACTGTTCCCACAACCCTGAGATGATTTTCTTCTGTTTATCAAAGAAGCCGGGTTAGCACTTCCTCATTTTGCCGTGTTCTTTAAGTATTGTGTGGTTTCATAGGCCTTGCTCCCTTTTCCCCTCAAAACGCCTTGTCTATGAGACAACGGACATTTGAAATCTGGTGCAAGTTTAGGAGCCAGACCACAACCAGAATTGTATCTTGGGCCAATTTTACCCCTTCTGCTCTCGATTCTGCGCGCTCCCAAGCCAGTGTTTTTTCACATTACAGGTTGCCGTCCTGTGGTGGGTTGTGGTCAGCATTTTCTGGCCGCACGAAATAGGATAGAATAAAGTAGTGTGAGAAATGTCAGAGTATATTGCTCGCAGTAGGAGAAGTATTGCTTTGTTACAACTGTGTGTGTGCTCTGAGTACAATGTAAAGTGCATTTCTGGCCATGACTTGTGCTTCGAGGAGTTTGAAAGCCCTTGCTCTCAATTATCTCGACCCCAGCCAGACGGATCGAGCTGGGAAAGGCCCACATTCACATCGCCTTTCTGCAAGGAAATCAGGACAGAGTTACCAGTGCAGACTGATCAGTATGGAGGAAGTCCAGAGAAGGAGACCGGCATAGAGAAACAGGTGTTTATTCAAATGGACAAGCAGCTGAGCTGAAGGCCAGCCCCTGGGTCTGGGGTCTGCAATTACAGAAGCAACAAGAGGCAGAAGGGAAAAGGTAGTGCCAGGAAAGCAGAGGTGACGGGGTGAGGCAGGAGGCACGAGGGGATCCTTATCACACATGCGCCCCCTCTGCTGCTTCTGAGGGCAGGGGACACAGCAGGGAGAGGCAAGACTGCAGGTCAGAAGGCAGCTGGGTGGTAGCCTGCTTCTCTGATCTACCCCGGGCTCCAGATTGTTTTTCCACTCCAAGGACCCTGGTTTCCCAGCTGAGGTTAGTTAGACCACTCTCTTCCTCTACCCCTAATCCCTGACCCGAGAGACTGACACAAGCCCGAAAGGCACTCAGGGGTCTGGCTTCTTAAGGTCTGGGGTCCTCTCTTCACACTGAAAACGAAAAGCCTCCTTGTCTTTTCACTTTGGGTCACAGCCTGGTGGGGGATAGAAAGCCACTGATTCCAAAATCAGACAAGCTCAAGCCCAGAAGGCAGAGATGAGGGAAAGGGAGATCTAATGTGAACAGTTCTAGAAACAAGAAGGAATCCTGGTTAGGTGAAGGCTGAGGACTGAGCACCTGCCCTTCTTTCCACCTTGTGGGACAGTTCCTGACAGTGCCCCTCCACCCCACCCCCAGAGTTCAGGGTCCTGATGTGTAAAAAAGCGAGTGGAGGAGAGCTGCGGGGGGAAGTAGTGGAGGTCCATCCAAGGCCTGGCACGGGGCGATTACTGACTTCAGATGCTGGCAACCCCAGAAGAGGTAACTAAGGAAGCCCCCAGCCTGGCGGTCCTCACCTTCCGTTGTACTGGAGTACTCGCTTGCCTGTGCTTCCCCCACTAAACTGAGCAGTCGTGTGCGGAATCAGAAAGGTGGGCGTCAGCAGGGACAGGGCCCCGGGTGAGGTGCGGCAGGGAGAGGTAACGAGCCCCAGAAGCCGAGGGGGGCAGGATGCAGGAGTGAAGGCCACCAAGGGGTGGGTAGGGTGGACGGCGGGGGACAGGGGAAAGGTGGTACAGGCTGTGGCCTTTGACTCAGGCCAGTTCCCACCACGCCACGCTTAATGTCCTTTTCCGCAGTCCTGACTTGGAGAACGGGAAGAGAGAAGCCAGGCCCCTGAGGTCACTGGCCCTCTCTCTGGAAGACTCCTGGAGGATTGGGCAGTGGCTGAGAAGCGGAGAGGAATGTGGCCGACGGAGGGAAATGGGGCGGCAGGGGCAGGGTGGCGACAGGAGGGACAGACTCGGTCGTCCCCAGCTACCTGGCTGTAGTGATGCTGCATTCCCCCATCCAGCTCTTCCCCAAGGCAAGGTCCTTCCCCTTGGGGACAGACTGGTTCAGCAGTCACTGGCCAGGCTCTTGGTATAGAGGGAGGAAGGGCAGCTCTGGGAAGGGGGCTCTCAGGCGTAGTACTCCACGATCCAGGTCGATGCAGCACTGTGGGGACAGGGAGGGGACACAAGCGTCTCTAAGCAGGGAGCCCTTCTAGGGGGCCCTCCCACTTCCCACAGCCTCCCCCTACTCCTTGTCCCCACCCCCCACCCACCCCCTGGTTTCCATTCGCCTGGAGCCCTGGGCTTGAGGTGGGGGTTGGGTAGGCAGTGGGATCTGGCTCTTATTTTTTGCTTGCAGGTCTGTCTGATCAGAAGCTGACCCATGCTTCCACACCTGTGCCTTTTAACCTCCTTTTCCCAGCTCTCTCTGGGTCAGGCCCCCAGGTGCGGGTCAAGTGCTGACATCCTCCTTACCTTGAGAGAAAGTAGAGTCTGTAGTCCAAGACAGAACTCGGGACTCTCCACGTCTGCGGGAATCGTTTGAAAACAGAAGGGGCTGGAGGGGCCCCCAGCGGTCCCGGTGCCCTCCTGTCAATGCTCGCTGTGTGTGTGCCCTCCCTCTCCCGCAGGTCTGAGGATCCAGGCCCAGGGACTGGGGACACCCCGTAGGGTGCCAGCCTTTGCCCCAGCCAGGAGAGGAAGGTGGGAGAGGATGAAGAGGGCTGGAAATGAAGGGAGGACTCACCCACCACCTGGGCCGAGCAGGCCACTGTCTCCTGGCCCAGCTGTAGCTCTAGCTGCTCCACCTGGGTGGGGGGCCCAGGTGCCAGGCCCCCACCCGGGGCTTTGAGGACCTTCTTCCCTAGCCTGTGGTTGGGAAGCAAGGGTTATGGCCCCCAAAGCCCCCAGCCCCTTAGTCAGCTGATAACCCTCCCCACCACACTTGGGTTCTCATCCAATACCTTGGCCCCATGTGGGGTCGAAATCCTTGTCTTTGCTATCAGAGCCCCCCCCCTTTAAACTACAGCTTTCTTGATATATACTAGATATATCCCAAAAGTCACCCTTTTATAAATGCAGTGGTTTTTAGTGTATCATAGTCATGCAACTAGTACATCTCATTTCAGAATATTTTCTGAATTTTTTCCTCCATCCATTCTTTCGGGCTGTGCTCTTACCCCAGGCGGCTGAGGCATCCAGCAGAGATCTGGTTGTGGTGGGTGCCTGTGTCCACGGCCACCCGAAGCTCCTGGTCTCGGCACTGAGAAAGAGGGTCATGGGGGACTCCATGAGCCCCCCGGGAAAATGGATCGGGCTTGGATCCTTCACCTTTCCCAGCCTTGGATGATTCCCTCTCCGAAACGAGTGAAAGGAAAGAACCGAATCTTTCCAAGTGATTTTTATGGCACTCGTCCAGTTGAGGCCACACCGGCTCTTAGAGGAAGGAATCAAAAAAGGAAGTAGAGCTGCCCGTAGTGAGTCCATACCCTTGGGAATGACTTGGCCAGAAGTGGAGATCTGTTCCTGGGGAGGAATTCCTGGGAAGCTGAGGGCCTGGCTTAGAGAGGTCTGGGTGAGGCGTAGAGGAGGGTGTGAGACCAGGCCGCCCTGCGGGGAACTTCAGATGTGGGTAAGCGCCAAGCTCACCACAGAAACAAAGACTGGTTCACTTTCTTCTGGATATACACAGACATATTGGGTGACGATTGGATACCCCAAATGCACGCAATTCTCTTATCCCAGACATCTGCTGTGTGTGAGATTTGTGGCTGGGGAGGCACGGGGGTAAATGCTGAGCTTGCGCGTAAGAACTGTCAGTAACTAGTGCACGCTAGCAAGTGTTAAGGTCTACGAAAGGACTGGGCGTGAAGTGCCCTAGACAAGAGGGAGGAGAGGCTGTTTCCTCCTGGGGAAGTCAGAGAGGGCTTCAAGGAGGAGGTACCATATGAGGCTGTTGGAACACACGAGCTTTTTCTGAGTGTGTGTGTTGGGGGTGGGGTTGCAGGCTGCCTACGTGCACGGTGGTCCATGGACGTACAAGACATTGAAGAGCATTTACACATTCACATTCAAAGATTATATTTGATAAAGGGAAGGAGGAATGACCATAACAGGTGGAACAGCACGGAGAGAAGATGGGTTGAGGCAGAGAGTAAAGAATGTACAGGATTCCATTTTTTTGGTCCAGGCCGCGGGGAGAGGTGCCTTTTCTCCCTCCCTCCTTCCCCCAGCGCCCAGGGGAGAAAGGGGGCTGGCAGAAGTGAGCCAGTCACAGGCAGGACTGTTCATGAAAGCCCTTGCTGTGGTGGGGGCGGGGAGGGGGTGCTTCTCACCTTGCAGTTGACCAGAAGAGTTGGAGTCTCTGTCTTGCTGGTCTTCCTCCTGCTCTCCTGGCCATGAATCTGGGCCTGCACCAGGGGAGACTCCCCCTGAAGCCGACTCTGGTTTCCTTCCACCAGGCGTCTCTGGATCACGCTGTGCGGCTGCTGGCTCCGTCCCAAAATAAAGAAGGCAGACGGGTCTAAACCCGGGTGTCCAGGCCACTCAGTTCTCCCACCTGGGAGTCATCCCACAATGTCCCCCCTCCCAACCCCACCCCAGTCCTGCATCTCACTGAAGTAAGAAACCAGCAGGAGCATACCCAAGGATCCCAGCAGTCAAGAGCATTATAGCAGACTCAACCCCAAGATCACATCATGCCAGTTTCGGGGGACCCCAGGGGATGGCTCAGCAATGAAGAAATGGGAACAGGAGAACAGTCCATTCTAGATTAGACTGACCTATAGGTGACGGGACATCTCAGGAACTAGTATGATTGGGGAGCTTTTATCACTGGTGTAGAACACATTATTTTTTACTTTGTTTGTTACCCCTTTGACCTCACCCTTCCATGTACTGCAGATCCCAGGGTTGATGATGTGATGAAAAAAAAAAAAATCAGTAACAACAACAGAAAACAAAAGAAATCACATCCTCAAAACTAGGATGCTTGAACTCTCCCCCACCTGAAACCACCTTCACTCTGGTCACTTTACTTCCTAAGTTCCGCCAGCTTTGTCTTCTGTATTTATCCAGTCCTCCCCTGCTTTGTCTTACTGGTTTTGTTCAAGCCTCACCCCAGCTGTCTGGGTCACCAGACCCCCTTCCCTAGAGTCCCAAGAACCTGCTTCCAGTACTGTTTCCTCCCATATAACCTGCTCAAGGCCAGTGATGAATCTAAAACCCTCACAATTCAGAGTGTGGTTCTCAGATCGGTAGCCTTAATGTCACTTGGAAGCGAGACCTACTGAATCAGAAGCTTCCTTTTAACAAGATAGCCTGATGATTTGTGCGCATAAGTTGAAGTCTGAGGAGCTCCAAAGTGAAACAAAACTAACTCTGTTACTCCTGTTTAAAATCGATCAAAGCACAGCCGCGTCTTGTCGCTTACATGATAAAGCCCAACTTTCTTTTTTTCTTTTTTAAAGATTTTATTTATTTGACAGAGATCACAAGTAGGCAGAGAGGCAGGCAAAGAGAGAGGGGAAAGCAGGCTCCCCGCTGAGCAGAGAGCCCAATGTGGGGCTCGATCCCAGGACCCTGAGTTCATGACCACTGAGCCACCCAGGCGCCCCAAGCCCAAACTTTCTAAGGTGATGCACAGCCCAGGGGACCTGGCTACCACTTGGTCTTTAGCCTCATCCCCCACCCGGCACATCTGCCCCCATGCCACTGTTTGTACTGCTCATAGCAGGCTGCTGTTTGCCTCCGCACGTTGGCTCCTGCTCAGCACCCCCACACCCTGAGACTCCTCTTTGTCCTCTTTTTCTAAGCCAGCCTGGTTAATGGTTCTACATACTTTGTTCAGAACTATTCTTTGTTTGGGAGAGAGGTTTTTGTCTAAGTCTGAAACTCCATACATATCCTGTAATTAATATGCAGTTTGCCTCCTCCAGGAAGCCCTCTCTGACTTCATTGTACTCTTTTTTTTTTTTTCTAAAGATTTTATTTATTTGACAGAGAGTACAAGTAGGCAGAGAAGCAGGCAGAGAGAGGAGGAAGCAGGCTCCCTGCCGAGCAGAGAGCCCGATGCGGGGCTCGATCCCGGGACCCTGGGATCATGACCTGAGCCGAAGGCAGAAGCTTTAACCCACTGAGCCACCCAGGCGCCCCTTCTTTGTACTCTTTATTCTGCACACCGGGCTTGGCCCAGGACCCCTTCTCTTAGCTCCCTTTGTCATGCTTCTCACAGATGGGATTTGTGGATTTTAATTCCCCCATTAGCCTGGAGAGCCTGTGAGGTCAGGTCTTTATATCCCAAGGCTTAGCTTTGCATATAGTAGGCGCTCAGTAAATGTTTGTTGAAGAATGACTGTTTCTGTCTAGGCTGCACACGTGCTTCTCCACCTGCCCTCACTTCTTGGGAACCTGGGATTGTTTTTCTACCCTTGGTTTAATGAGGCCCTTGAGGCCAGCTGCTCCTGCCAACAAGGCTGTCAGCAGGAGACCCAGCTCTGGGAAAAGGGCAGTGAACCCTGGGACTGGCCAGAAAGAGCAGCCCTGCCGTTCCCAGCTCTCCTCCCGCCTTTCCCACTATGAGTACAGGCTTCAGGCTCTCCAGTGCTGTGCAGTTCGCTCCAGAGTTATCCTAGGGAGGGAGACAGTGGGGTCCTTCCAGGCTGCCATGTCTTCACTCCCAAAGCCACACAACGTAACTGCTTGAGATCAATCCAGGAGATCCTGAGGCTGATCTCAGGACCCAGTCATTCTGGGATGGTAGTGTTAATAGAGCCTCTTCTGCAGGGCCAGAAATTTGTAGGATGGTCTTCAAACCATAGAGCGTTTGAGGTCCTAGCCACCGGTTGTCGAAGGACCAGCTCCCCCACTGCCCTGTTTCTCCCTATTTCTCAGCTGTGCTCACCAGGCCCGCAAGGAGGGAGCATCTCTGAAGTTCCCTGAACTGAGATTTTGGTCTGGTCACCTTTCCTCTCTGGGAGCTGCTGGGAATCAGCTGGGAATCGACTGGCCTCTCTGCTGGGTTCCTGGAGGGGGAACATTCGTCTGGTAGGGCTAGGTGAGGAATGGGAGCGAGGGGCTGCGTTAGCCTCCTGGCTAACGCTGGTCTGAGACCCCTGGGGTTGACTTTGTGCCTCTCAGGTTGTAGGACTGGCCTCCTTTCAAATCCTCTGACGAGGAATTGGGTGAGGGCACAAGGGCTTGGAAGCCTTCCTTTCTTTGAGCTTATTTTCTCTCTCGAGCTAAATGGAGTAGGAGCTGGAGGAACAATACAAATTAGACCTTTGATAGCGATTTCTATTCTCCAGGCACTCTTCGAAGCCCGTCGTATGCGACTCCCACAGCAACCCGATGAGGGAGATACTAGTAATTTGGTTCTCGTTTAGCAGATGAAGAAGCAAGCTCAGAGCCATAAAGCAACCTATCCAAAGTAGGAAATGGCAGAACCAGAATCCGAACCCGAGCAGCCTGCCTGGCTCCAAAGCCCACGGTCTTCACCACTCTCCCAGAGGGACATGAGTATAGGCAGTTGTCCCCTGACCCACACACCCACTCCCCACGTATCCTCCCCTCTGAAGGGCATAGCTGGTGCATGGAGATGGAAGGGAAAGATCCTGGAAGGGCCTGTTTCCCTACAAGGGAGTAAGGGGGTACTCACGAGGCCAGTGGCCGAGCCAAGAACCATACAAAACCCTGGGGCTCAGGAAAGGACAGAGGCCCTTACTGCTTCCATTGTGCAGGGAAAAGCCCAGTGAATGGCCAGAGCTGGTAGGAGGGAATCCGTTGTTTCGAGATAGGACGAAACCACAACCCTGAACCAGCCAGGCCTCCAGGCCCTTCCAGCAGCAAATGAGTGCTCCAGAAGGCTCCTGTGTCCTTGCAAGCCTCTTCTCCTAAAGAGCACAGCTCCTCATCACCCCAGGATAAACCTTGGACTATTTGGGAGAAGCTGAGCAATGCCAACAGGGTCTCCCGGAGCCCCCTGGCCGTGGGAACATCCCCAGTGAAGAGTCTGAGAACAGTCAGAATGGAGCCCCTCTAGCTGGGACTAGCTCTGCCCCATTCTCAGCAAGGGAGAGGGGATCTGAAGGCTTGGGGACTGTCCTTTCCAGCCCTCCACCCCCCTCCCCAGGACAGAGGGAGATGGAGAGGAAGGGTGCGGGGAGAGGGCTGCCTCACCAAGTCCTTGGAAGTGCCGAGCCTCTTGAGGCTGTCCAGGGGGAGCAGGTCGGCAGAGTCCTTGTGCAGGAACTGGGTGGCCTGTCTGAGCCGGCGCTGCTGGCTCAGGGGGGCTCGGTCCCCCAGCGCTGCCTCCTGTCCTCTCCTCCTGGAGTCTCCCTCCTCTCTCCTGGCCTCCTGCCTGGTGGTGCTTATGGCCCCTGCGGGGCTCGGCGAGCTTGATGAGCAGGGTGGGGGCTGCTGAACCGTCCTTCCCTCCATCCCTCTGCCTCCTGTGGCCCAGCCGCGCTTCCCGGCTGCCCCCGCTCCCAGGGCAGCAGCTCTCCTGAGAGGAGGGTCTCCCCGGGGGCAGAGGAAATCAATAAATAATGTGTAGGAGCGGCGGCGCCAGACACCAATTTCCAGAGATTGCAGTAGAGGGAGTGAGGCTCCGGCTGGAAAAACCCAGCGCTCCCAGAGATGGGGTGGGGGGGGGTGGTTGGCAGGGCCTGCAGGTGGCAGGCTCCACAGCACGGCCAACTCTGGGGTCCTGATGGGAGTGTGTTTGTGTGTGTGTGTGTGTGTGTGTGTGTGTGTGTGTGTCTGTGTGCGCGCGCACGCTCCTGCAAGCGCGAGGGGGTGTAAGAGTGTTGTAAACTGTCAGGGTGTCCGTGCCAGCTTGTCTGAAAATCAATGCATGTGGGTGTGTGGGGGGGGGGGGGGTCAGCCTGCATGTTGGTGCGTGCGTGGGATGCAGGCACGTGTGCCCATGTGCATGTGCCCTCCCCTCTCCTGGGGCTGCCCCACTGCTCTCTCCCCTGGGCTTCTTTGCCGTTTGGGGGGTGGGGCGTGGGCCAATAACTAGGTTCAGAACAGAGGGGCAGCCTCAGAATGTCCTTCCCTCCTCTCCTCCCTGTCAACAGGAGAGGCTTCCCCTTTCTGGGTGTCAACTTCTCAGTGTGGCAGGGGTCCGCATACTAGGGGTCTGGGTACTCTGGGGTCCGGGTTCTGGGGGGCAGGGGCAGCAAGAGCTGCTCTGAATCTCCCCACAAGCGGGGCCCCAGCTTCTCCCTCCTCTTTAGGCAAGGCTGATTGAGTCCTGGTTCTTTAAGAAGCGTTGTAATTCAAACACTCAGAAAGTTGTCAAGGATAACCGATACCTTTTACTGGCCACCTCGGTGAAAAAAATAACCGAACTATTACAACTCTAGTTGAAGCACCCCCGGCACCTGTCCTCCCCAGATGAACTCTCTTCCTCAGTCTGGTGTTTCACCATTCCCATCCCTGTCCTTTTTCTCTTTATGCACATGCATATATATGTATCCTAACGAACACATCATTGAGCTTTGCCTGATCCATTACATATATCCTTCTGCAATTTCTTTTGGGTTTTTTGCTCAATATCTATTCAGATTTATATTTACCTATTTAAATATTTATTTAAATTTATTAGAGGGATTCACCCATGAGATATGTATCGCCCTATTAATTCTCTTTAACTGCTGTATGTTATTCCTCTGTGAATACATCACGTTTAGGAAATTTAAGTTATTTTTCGTTAGATTTTGTTTTTGTTTTAAGTTGGCTCCATGCCCAGCGTGGGGCTTGAACTCATGACCCTGAGATCAAGAGTCACGTGCTCTACTGACTGAGCCAGCCAGGCGCCCTTTGGGTCATTTTTCACTTACAAACAATGGTACTCTGAATACATTTTTTTCTTTATCGCATTTATTCACGTTCATAATACTATGAACATTTTTACACATTCCTCCTGGGCACAGGTGTAAACATTTCTCTAGAGTACATACCTGGGTGCGGAATGGCTGGAGCATCAGATACACAGCTTCTCCCCCATTAGCACAATGCCAACTTGCCCTCCAGAGTATTTATATCAACGTGCACTCCAGTTATTAGTGTTCAGGGGTTCCTCACCCTCCACTTCCTCCCCAGCCCTTGGAATCAAACCTTTTTCAGTCCTGGCTCATCTGTCATCAGATTTTTCTCTCCAGCCTTTTATCTTCACCATCACCAAAATGCATTGGGTCAAATACCTGCTCACATGTGTTGGACACGTACAGGATGGAAGCCCCAATTGAGCCCTGCTCCCTAGGCGCTCAGTCTAATCCAGATATCACCAAGACGTACACACACATTCAGACAGATGAGATTTCCAACGGCCTCCTGCAGACCTAGCCTGTGTGAGGCATTTTCCCAGTCATGACAATTATATGAGGAAGAATTACATTGGGATCCCTATTTCTAGACAAGAGAAGTAGCTAAGTGTTATGGGTCAAAATGTGACCCCCACAATTTGCACATGAAAGTCCCAACTCACAGCACTTCAGAATGTACCCTTATTAGGAGATAGGGTCTTTAAAGAGAGAATCAAGTTAACATGAGATCACTAGGGTGGGTCCTAATCCAACATGACTGTGTCCTTGCTGAGAGGGAAATTTGGGCACAGAGGTGCACACAGGAAGAACACCACATAATCGTGAAGGCTGAGAATGCGTGCTGTATAAGCCAAAGGATGCCAAAGGTTGCCAGTATCCACCAGAAGCTGGGAGGAGGGCCTGGCCAGATCCTTTTTCAGCATCTTCAGAAAGAACCAACCTTGCTGACACCTTGATCTTGGACTTCCAGCCTCCAGAACTGTAAGACAATACATTCTTGTGGTTTAAGCCATCTGGTTAGTGGTACTATTATGGCAGTCCCAGGAAGCTAATAAACCGAGACTTAGAAATCTCACCAAACGATCAGTTACCGTATGGCAGAGTCAGGAATCAGACCCTTGTGTTCTGTCTCCCAAGTCTTGCTCAAGGTCCATCATGCAACTGTATACACTGATAGATCAGGGAGTGGCCTCCATGCGACAGAGCGGGATGGGCCCAATACTGAAAGGTGTCTCCTTTCAGTATCAACTTTGTTTTTGAGAGTTCATTCCTTAGGTTTGAAAATACTTCAACAGCTTCAAGAGGCTGTGATTAATTCATTTTTTAGAAGAATAATGCTATTAAGGAACAAGAATGAGATTATTCCAGAGCACTTAGCAAAGTTGCCTCGGGCCAGGCACAACGTGGATGGGATGCCTCCAAACTCTTAGGTCCACTTCCATCTGCAGACGGAACCCCAGGGAAGCATGAACGTAACTTTGGTGTAGAACAGAGACTTGGAAGTTTGCAGTTTGGATGGGATGAGGTTGGGGACTGCATCATCTCATCTCCAGCTGCTCTGACAAGGCCTTTGTTGCCTGGCACTGGGAAGCACTGGTGCTCAGGGAATGCCAGTCTCCGGAATGGAGCTGCAAAATAGTCAAGTTGGTCTCTGGGTTCTGTGACCCAAGCTAATGCTCTCTATTCACTATCTATCTCACCATCTTGGAGTGGGACTAAGGAAACGGTCTTTTGCCTTTTTGGGATCCTTGGTTTCTTCCCTTGCAAGTTTGTTTTTTCCTCAAATTGTAGGGAGAATGGGAATGTTCTGGCAATGCAAAACTCTGAGTTTTCTTTCTCGGGAGTTAAAGAACTCCCCTTGATAAGATGATGAACCCAATGCAGTCTACTCATTCAGTGCAATCCGTGTCAAAACACCGGTAGTGTTTTTCACAGAACTAGAACAAACAATCCTAAAATTGGTGTGGAACCACAGAAGAAGCTGAGTAACCAAAGCAAGCTTAAAAAGAAATGCAAACCTGAAGGAATCACAATTCTAGATTTCAAGTTATGTACAAGGCTGTAGTAACCAAAACAGTATGGTGCTGGTACAAAAACAGGTACATAAATCAATGGAACAGAAGAGAGAGCCCAGGAATAAACCCATGCTTAAATAGTCAGCTAATCTATGACAAAGGAAACAAGAACAATGGGGAAAAGACAATCTCTTGAACAAGTGGTGTTGGGGAACTGGACAGCAATATGCAAAAGAATGAAACTGGAGCACTTTCTTTTATCAGACACAAACATAAACTCAAAATGGATTAAAGGCATAAACGTAAGACCTGAAACCATAAAAATCCTAGAAGAAAATATAGGCAGTTGGGGTGCCTGGGTGGCTCAGAAGGTTGAAGCCTCTGCCTTCGGCTCAGGTCATGGTCTCAGGGTCCTGGGATTGAGCTCCGCATCAGGCTCTCTGCTCAGCGGGGAACCTGCTTCCTCTTCTCTTTCTGCCTGCCTCTCTGCCTACTTGTAATCTCTATCAAATAAATAAATAAAATCTTAAAAAAATATATATATAGGCAGTAAACTCATGGACACTGACCTTAGCAACACTTTTGTGGATCTGACTCCAAAGGCAAGGGAAACAAAAGCAAAAATAAACAATCGTGACTACAGCAAAATAAAGAGCTTCCACACAGCAAAGGAAACCATCAGACTCTTTTTTTTTTAAGACTTTATTTATTTATTTGACAGACAGAGATCCCAAGTAGGCAGAGAGGTAGGCAGAGAGAGAGGGAAAAGCAGGCTCCCCGCTGTGCAGAGAGCCCAATGCGGGGCTCGATCCCAGGACTCTGAGATCATGACCTGAGCCAAAGGCAGAGGCTTTAACCCACTGAGCCACCCAGGCACCCCAAAGGAAACCATCAGAAAACAAAAAGGCAATCTACTGAATGGGAGAAGATATTTTCAAGTGATGTATCTGGTAAGGGGCTAATATTCAGAATATATAAAGAACTCATACAACTCAATACCAAAAACCCCCCAAATAATCCGATTTGAGCAGAGAACCTGAATAGGCATTTTTCCAAAGAAGACATACAAGGCATACATGGCCAACAGACACATGAAAAGATGCTCAACATCACTCATCATCAGGGAAACACAAATCAAAATCACAATGAAATACTACCTCAGACCAGTCAGAACAGAGTGCTGGTGAGGTGCTGGCAAGGATGCAGAGAAAGGGGAACCCTCTTGCACTGTTGATGGGAACGCAAGCTGGTGCAGCCACCTGGAAACAGCATGGAGGTTCCTCAGAAAACTAAAGCTAGAGCTATCCGATGATCCAGTAATTCTACTTTTAGGTATTTACCCACAGAAAATGAAAACACTAATTTGAAAAGATATATACGCCCTTATGTATATTTCAGTTCCAGTTACAATAGCCAAATAATGAAAGTGACCCAAGTGTCCATCCATAAATGAATAAAGAAGATGTAGTGTACACACGTGTGTGCACACACACACACAGTGGAATACTACTCAGTCATAAAAAAGGATGAGCTCTTGCCATTTGCATTAACATGGTTGGACCTGGAAGGTATTATGCTAAGTGAAATAATTCAGATGGAGAAAGACAAATGCCATATGATTTCACTTATAAGTGGAATCTAAAAAAATGAATAAACAAAAAGCAAAAACAGATCCATAAGTACAGAGAAAAAACTGATGGTTGCAGGAGGGGAGGTAGAGAGGATTAAGAGGTACAAGATTCTAGCTATAAAATAAGTCATGAAGGTGAAAACTACAGCCTAGGGAATATAATCATTAATATTGTAATAACTTTGTAGGGTGACTGATGGTGACTGCACTTATCGTGACAAGCACTGCCTAATGTCAAGTCACTATATAATACACCAGGAACTCATAACATATGTTAACTATATTTTGACTTAAAAGAAAAAAATCTAGGCTTGTCTAACTCTAAAAAAACCAAAATAAAACAAAAAAGATGGAGAAATGCCAGGGAATGTTCTGAGGCCAGTTTGTATCCTCAGCTGGGTGGTCTGTGTCTTTGCCAATAACTTACCTCACTTCCCTCCCCTGGTCACTTTTTTTAAGCTTATTTATTTTTAGGACTCTCTATACCCAATGTGGGGCCCGAGCCCAGGATCAAGAATCGTGTACTCTTCTGATTAGCCAGACAGACATCCATCCCTTGTCATTTTTTTTAACCTGAATTTTACAGAACTCAACAAACTAATTCATTAACAAGGAGTAACTACATTGAACTCTAATGATGAGATACAGGAAGAAAACTTCCAGGAGCACTACTGAGGAAGATTAAACCAGTTTTCTACTGTCAGGAATAGAACTGAAGATTTTCCCTTCCAAGACACTTGGGAAATATCTCTCATTTTTTTTTCATCTTGTGGTTCACATAGATTTTGAAGTGAATGGATCCAAATTCAGAAATTTCGTGAGAGAAAAATGGAAGCATGAGATTCGGCTGCCTCACTGCATTCGTTCTATTCTGAGTTATAGCAAGTTTTCCTTTCATTCAGTCAAAAAAGGATTTATTGAGCACTTACTACGTGTCAGACACTGGGGTAGGCTCTGGGCGTGCAGTGGTGAACGGGATGAAAGACCTGCTCTCAGTGAAGTTCACATTCTAAGGAGGAAGGCAGACAGTGAACAACTACATTTATAATGTCAGGTAGTGGTAAGTGCTGAAGAAAAATAGAGCAGGATGAGAAGAGAGAGAGCCATGGGAGTCATGCGGTGGGTAGATGATGCCAGTGCTTGTCCCCACACATACCCAGACGGGGTAGAGCTGCACCTCTTCATCCCCTCTGTCTGGCCGGGCTCCTCAGGTGACTCGGACCAGGAAGACCCGCTGGGGTAAAGAGCGTTGTCTCCTGCTATGGAGAGAATGGAGTTACCTCGTCTACTCCAGGATGGAACCATCTTCCTGGCTCTCCTTGGCACAGTGCTCCCCCCACATGGATTAACAAGCCACCAAATGCTGAGTCCAACAGACCTGAGAGGGTCGGGATTCTCTCTACTGGAAGAGTACACAGAACACTTGCTGTGTGAGTTCTAGAACAGCCAGAGAGCTATGGGTCTTTGTATTTCTAGTGACCAGGAAGGCGGAGACGGGCTCTGAACATAAGGTTTTCTTGATCTTCATTCTCACTGACCCTGGATCTTGTAGAGAACTTTTCTGCCTTTAGATGAAACCAGACCACACCTTATACTTGCCATTGGGTATCTGACAGTCATTAGCGAGTCTAGATTTGTGCTGGTCAGGAAAGCAGTCACGAGCTACAGATGGCTATTGTCCACTTGGGATGCAGCTAAAGAGACCTCTGTTGTACATGTAAACTGTATACCAGGGTTTGAAAACAATACAAGAAACGATGTGAAATACTTCCATTTTTTGTACAAAGTTTACATTATTTTAAGTTGATAATATTTTGGATCTATCGTATTAAATAAAATATGTCATAAAAATGGGTCTTTGAGGGGCACCTGGGTGGCTCAGTGGGTTAAGCCTCTGCCTTTGGCTCAGGTCGTGATCTCAGGGTCCTGGGATCGAGCCCTGCATCGGGCTCTCTGCTCGGCAGGGAGCCTGCTTCCCTCTCTGTCTCTGCCTACTTGTGATCTCTGTCTGTCAAATAAATAAATAAAATCTTTTTTTAAAAAAAATGGGACTTTGAGACGCCTGTGTGGCTGTCAGTTAAGTGTCTGCTTTCACCTCAGGTCATGATCTCAGGGTCCTGGGATCAAGCCTCACATCAGGCTCCTTGCTCAGTGGGGAGTCTGCTTCTCTCTCTGCCTGCCACTCTCCCTGCTTGTGCTCTCTCTGACAAATAAATAAACGAATTCTTTAAAAAAAAATGAACTTCACAGTTTTTTACTTTTTTTATTAAAAAACATTTTTTAAAGATTTTATTATTTTTTTGACAGACAGAGATCACAAGTAGGCAGAGAAGCAGGCGCAGAGAGAGGGAAGGAGGCTCCCCGCTGAGTGGAGAGCCTGATGTGGGGCTTGATCCCAGGACCCTGGGATCATGACCTGAGCCGAAGGCAGAGGCTTTAACCCACTGGGCCACCCAGGCGCCCCTAATTTTTAAAAATTTTTTATTTCTTTATTTGAGAGAGAGTGAGAGTGCAGGGTGGTGGGGAAAGGCAGAGGGAGAGAGAGAGTTTCAAGAAGTCCCTGAGCCGATCTTGGGCCCCGAGCAGATCTCAATCGCATGACCCTGAGATCACAACCTGAACCAAAGAGTCAGAAGTTCAACCAACTGAGCCACCCAGGTGTCCCAACTTTTTACCTTTTTAATATGGCAACTAATAAGTTTAAAGTCATACACGGGTCTATTATATTTCTACTGGATGACACTGGTCTAAATAGATTCACAACTCGTTTCCTTGAACCTGATATAATTAAGGTCAGCAGCTCTCACCTGTTTCAGGAAGTTCTTTGTATCTATTCTAAAGCCCTGTAGCTGTTATTCAAAAAGCCCTGTCCAAGCCTCAGTGGAGATGGCCATGATCTGGTTCCCACCATTCCCGCCATCCTTGCGATAAGCTTTCATGCCTCTAAATACACGTCTTCTTTTTAACCTTTTTTCTTCGAGGCTGAGTAATGCCGATTCTGATCTCTGACGGCAGGGATGGGAAGGAGAGCTCCTTTGGCATGGTAGAATCACCCAGACATTGCTCTGCCACATAAGGAAATTCCCAGAATATTCTTCATAGAATGGGTTATTCAGAGCTAGACAAACAGCTCCCTTGAGCCCGTGGAAGGTGAAGGGCAGCCAGTTCTATTTCGGGCTTTCTCCTCTGGCCCTGTCAGATCTGCTGAGCACAGGAATGAAGTTGTTTTCCAGAATTCTCCTGTCCAGCAAGGGTCCCAGGGAGTCTGTGCCAATTTTGAAACTTATCACCCTACCTCTACTCCAAAAACTACCCTCTGTGACGTTTTCTATTTGACACTTGGATGATCTTTTCCTATTTTATGGATAGTAAGACCAAGGCACAGAAGATTCTGAAACCAGACAGAACACGGTGTTTTGAACTCAGACAAAGCTTGGTCAAGTATTCCAACTCAGTCATTAGCTAAGCTGGTGACTCTGAGTGACATGTTTAAGTTTTGTAATCTACTTTCTCTCCTGGAAAACTGGGATGACGTGTAATTTGTAGAATTTCTGTGAAACTTAAATGAAAGGCGGAATAGCAAATTAGTTAAGAGCTCCCTGTGCCTCAGTTTACTCCTCTCTAAAGTGGAGCTTCTGATGGGACCCATCTCCTAGTGTTGTGAGAGTTAAATGGGGTGACTCTTGGAAGGTTTTCAAAACATTGTCTAGCACGTAATGAGAGCTGAGTAAATATTTGCTGTTATTTGGGAACTGTACATGCAAATACACACAGGTGTGCTTGCACACACACATGCACACTCCTAGGTGCCTCTCCCCTTTGCTCCCACGCTACAGCTGGACTGGTTATCTCTGACATTATTTCTCACACTATTTTTAATTACTTGTCCACCTTCCTACCGGCTCCTAGGCTTTCTGAAGGTGTGTCTTTTTTTTTTTTTTCCTGTTTTTTCTCTCTCTTCTTACCCAAAATTAGTTGAACAAATGGGTCAGCAGGACTCTCGTGGACACAGGAGGAGACATGCCAATATTAACCCATCTACCTAGGCGATGAGACCCTAGAACAACCCATTGAGTTCCCCACCTGAACTTGACGGCAGACTTCGACTAATGCCCTGAGCGCTCACCCCAGACCCCAGTCTACTCATTCCTCTTTCCTACTTGCCAATTCCTCTCACCTGCTGGGCTCCGTGTCAAAATCTGCAGTCAAATGCTCTACCACTGAGCTATACCCCCTCGTGTCAAAATCTGGATCCTGCAAATGCCCTTAGAGGATTTGACAAGGCTGCCCGGTGCCTCTACCCACACTCAGCCTCCTTGCTTCAGAAAATCCTGCTTTGCCTTTCCCCTGGCTTCAGAACTTCTCCTCCTCCCTCCTGTGTTTACCTGCTTTCTCTCCTGCTTCCGTTTTCCACCATTTCCCCCTCTCTCCTCCCCGAAGCTTTGGACCAGCTCTCAGCTCCCCTGGCCATGACCTCCAGAGAAGTCACGGACTATTCACCAGAAGCCATGTATGATAGCTTGGGTCCGCATTCAGTGAACATCCGGGCAGAATGGTGGTGGGCGAAGGGGAACCACCCGGCGAAACCTTGACCTTCGGCCTGGAATGAGGGCAAGATACAACAGCCTGGCGGCCTGTGCGAGGTTCTGTCTTGAGACCCGCAGAGACTGTTGCTTGAGATAACCATGAGAGGGAGGACTCTATGAATGGCCACTGAAACCACTAATTATGGTGATAAACAGGAAGAAGCAACTGTTTGTATGGTAAATAAGTAAATGTGCGGGGTTCAGTGGACAGTACACAGAGGAGAGGGCTTGCAGATGGAAGAGAAACAGGAAGATGAAGGGTTTGAAGCAAGTGAGTCAGTGACAGGTAGAAACGAAAAGGCCAGAGGGTCCTAAGGAAGGTAGGAAGTGAGCTTGGGGGAGAAGGGAAGTCTGATTTGTCACCTCAGGGAGCAGCGAGTTGTGGTGTGAGAGTAGATCTTTAAGGCAGGCCCAGGGGAGAGGAATCCCCCGTTCCACCCCAACAAGGGCTTTCGAGAACTCCATACTTACTTGTGTATATGGGGGCTGGGTGGGGGAGGTGGTGATCTTGGGTGCGAGCAGGCTGAGCTGGGGATCACCTTGGAGGAGTCCCCAGGCCCAGGAGAGGGTCTGGATACCATCGCTGTCCCTCAGGTCTCCAAGGCCCAGGGCAGCTCAGGAATTTTGGGGGTCTTGCTTCTGCATCTCAGACTGGCCCATGGATCAGAAGGCCTCCGATGATGCTGTAGTCCGCAAGAAGATTGCTCTCCAGAGAGCAGAGCAGAAAGGTGGTGGGCCGGGTGGAAATCCTGATGGGAGGCTAGCAGCCTCTGGACGGGTCTGGGTCTGCCAAGGCAGGAGTCTGTGTAAGTTCCCCTTACCTTTCTGCCTTCCAGTAGCTTCCAGGCCAGCAGGGGAGGAGACTTTGAACAATCCCAGCGGCCTCCTTTGTTCCACTCCCCAACTCTTTATTTTAACCATCCAACTTTCCCCAGGGCCTCTCATTGTGGAGGTGAGAAAGCCCAGGCATCAGAAGGTCGGTTGCGGAGATAGAATAATGGAAGAGAGGAAGAACACGAGCCCTGGAGTCCAAGCCCCCAGTCCGGTGCCACATGTCTACTACCAGGAGGGCGGGGATGCCTGCCTGTGCAGCCAGGAGCGAGCCCTTCTCCATGGGTCCTGGTTTGCCATCTAAACCCTCCAGCTCCCCCTGCTGGTGCTCTCTCTGACAAATAAATACAATCTTTAATAAATAAATAAATAATAAACCCTGCCGCTGTTCATCTTGTGTCCTCATGGCCCACCCAGTTCTGACCTGTTAGGATCCTAGGTAAAGGGACCCCCTGCTTTCCACCAGGGTTCTTAACCCCCAGTGGGAAGGATGGGCACATTCCCAGAGCTGTCACTCCCCGGGAGTACTCAAGTGAGTCTCCTTCCCCCTTGGCTCTGGTCCTCGCCCAGCCCCTACACATATCCTGGGAAGAAGTGTTATGGAGAAGGACTACTGAAGAGAACCATGGGGGGGGGGGGGGGTTCAGCTGTTGTGTATCTGCCTTCGGCTCAGGTCATGATCCCAGATCCTGGGATTGAGACCCTTGTTGGGCTCCCTGCTCAGCAGGAAGACTGTCCTCCCTCTCCCACTCCCCCTGCTTGTGTTCCCTCTCTCGCTCGCTCTCTGTCCAATAAATAAAATCTTTTAAAAAGAGAGAGAGAGAGAACCATAGATTTGGAACCAGAAGGAAATTTGAAAACTCTCTATCACACCTTATTTATTGTAATTTTAACATTTATTTATTTACTTAGCAGAGAGAGAGAGAAAACAAGCAGGCGGAGCAGCAGGCAGAGAGGGAGGGAGGATCGGGCTCCCATGGAGAACCCTGGGATCACTACCTGAGCTGAAGGCAGATACTTAACCAAGTCACCCAGGTGCCCCTGTAATTGTTTTTAATTGAGAATAAATAACATAACAGCATAACAAATGAGCATAACAAAACAATTGCCATTTTTAAAGCATACAGTTCAGTGGCATTTTGTTCATTCACAATGTCATGTCATCACTTCTGTCTGGTTTGAAAATATTTCCCCCACCCTAAAAGAAAACCCTGTTCCCACTGAGCGGTCAATCTTTGCTTGCCTCTCCCCAGCACCTGGCAACCACCAATCCACCTACTGTCTCTATGGATTCGCCTTTTCTAGATATTTCATAGAAATAAAATCAGCGTCATTTAAAGAAAAAGATTTTATTTGAGAGAGTGAGAGAGAGCAGGAGCGAGCAGGGTGGGGAGGGGTGGGAAGGGACAGAGGCAGAGGGAGAAACAGGCTCCCTGCTGAGCAGGGAGTCCAATGCGGGGCTTGATCGGAGGATCCTGGGATCACGACCTGAGCTGAAGGCAGACGCTTAGGCAACAGAGCCACCCAGGCGCCCCTCAACGCCATATTTTCAAGGTTCATCCATATCATAGCACATGTCAGTCCTTCCTGCCTCTGTGACTGGATAATATCTCCCCCCACCATTGTCTGTAGTCTATGAATAACAACTGGCCGATGGCTTCATTTATGGAGTGCCTACGCTGAGCCAGACACTTCCCGGGTACTTCACTTACATTATTTTCTTTATTCCACCCATTTCTACCATAGTGGCTCCCACTGCGCTGAGAGGAAGCTGAAAGGCAGAGAGAACAAATGCCCTTCCCAAAGGTCGTATTGCGGGTTAGCGGCCAAACCAGGGCTAGAACCCCTGGTGGGGTTTCAGCTCCCAGGTACCTAGGGGGCTGGAGAGAAGTGGGCAAGAGAGCAGTGGCCAGAAGCCCAGGAGAAGCCACACTGAGGAAGATCACCAACTCGGGTTAGGACAGGGGCACGCAGAGGCCGGCATCATACCACTTCTCCCCTTCCAGACACCTCCCTGCTGCCCCTTCTCCCGGGCCACCCACACCCAATCTCCACCCCAGCTGGGGGCAGCCCCTTTCTGACCAACAGGATTTGCCTGCCTGCACTTCAGGCCCCTTATCTCTGGCCCCCCACGACCAAAGCTGGGGCAGCTGGGGTCACCTGCCACACAGGCCCAAGGCCCCTACATCATGCTCTGAGGTGACCACCATTTTACCTTGAATCTCTACTTTGCTCTACTCCTATCCCTCCGCAGAGCGCTGGCCAGCCGTCCTCAGCCCTGACTCTTCCCTCCTCTAGCACCAGCCTTGACCTGACCTCCGCTCCCAGACCCCGTGTGGGAACCACAACCCAGCAGAGTTGCTTCTGGTCTTTGTTCAGGCATCCTGTGGTCTAGGGAGGTGGGGAATCGAGGTTATTTTGCCTCAGAAGCTTCCTGTACCCCTGACCAATCCGAGTTGTGTTGCAAATGGGTTATGGGAGTCAAGGTAAGTTCTTAGCCACATTGCTAACAATGCCTTGTTCCCCACCCCAACACGCGCATGCGCGTGCACACACACACACACACACACACACACACACACACACACACTTCTTCCTCCCCACTCCTCATTCTGTCCCTAAAAACTTGATCTCCCTCTGCTGTCCCTGCTCTACCCGACTCAATCTTCCCACTCGCTATGAGAGAGTCCTCCAAGGAAGACAGAGACTAATTTAGGGTTTCAGTAGAGTTTCCAGGAGCCTGGGGGACAGAGGTGGCTTGCAATTGGAGGAATGGTGGTGAGGCTCTGTGCCAGTCCTCCAGCCACCCCAAAGGCTTCTTGTTGAAGGTACGCTGGTAGAGAACCCTGTTGCCTAGCACGGTCCTTGCCCAGTTGGAGGCTCTTTAGATCTGTCCGGGTCTTCTCTTCGTCTTCCTTGCTTCTTTCCTGGTTTTATCAGATGGTGCCTTGGAGAGATGACAGAGGGGCAAGGCAACCCGGTTCTCTATCAGGATTTGGTACTTCCTTACAAGGTCCTGGCTTAGGGGCACACTGGGCAGCAAGGCCAGTTTTAGTGCTTTTTCCTGGTAATGAGGCAGAGGGTTTGGGCAGAGCCAGCCCCTGGCAAGATCATTGGGAAGTGGGTTGGGCAGGAGCTGGAGGCCTCGGGGTTCAAACCTTCCACCAGCTGAGATGTGACGGTACCTGTCGGGGGGAAAGGGGTGTGCAGAGAACAGAGAGGTCAAAGGCGAGGGGCAGGCATTGTTGGGAGGAGTAAGAAAGGAAACACGATGCTCTTCTCATAGCTTAATAAAAGCTTATGTTCACAATGCTACAAAGGTAAGCCCTCCCAATTTATAATTCTTCATGATCTTCTCAAAAGAAAATTTTTTGAAAGGCCTTCGTATTAAACATCAAACTGTGCTTCAAAGTTCTATAGACTTGGGGCACCTGGCTGGCTGTCAGTAGAGCATCCCACTCTTGATCTCAGGGTTGTGAATTTAAGTCTCATGTTGGGTGTAGAGATGACTTTTGAAAAATTCTGTAGGCTTTTTAAAAAATCAGAATTATTTCAAATTATGATAATGACGAAATGCCAACCAAGCAAGGTTCCAAACTAATATTGTTTTTTAAAATAAGAAAGGATCATCACTGGGATCCTGCTGTTTTATTTTATTATTTTTTTTTATAGAGAGAGTGAGAGTGCGTGCAAGCGAGGGGAGGGTCACAGGGAGAGGGAGGGGATCCCAAGCAGACTCCGAGCTCAGCGTGAAGCCCAGTGTGGGGCTGGATCTCGCAAGCCCGAGATCATGCCCTGAGTGAAAACCAAGAGTCAGACATTAACTGACTGAACCACCAGGTGCCCTAAGTAGGGGGAACCTATATATTCTGATAGTGGTAAAGGCTGACCAACAGTCGTCATTCACGTCAGTGCCATAAGAAAATAATGCATTTATGCCCTGCAAGTATTATTTGTCATGCGTATCTTGAGACTGGTGTATAAAGCCATGTTTAGCTAACATTTTTCTATTACTCTAACATAAGCTAGGGAGTGAGCTGGTTGGAGGGAATCCCCTCTGTCTGTCTTCCTTATTGGATATTGGTCTATGCCAGAGAGCGTGCACACCGTGTGAGTATTTGGTGTTAGGATGGTGAAATTATGTTATTTAGATGGTCAATCTTCTATTCTTCTTCTTCTTTTAAATTTATTTTTCAGAGAGGGAGAGAGAGAGCATAAAAACAGGGAAAGTGGCAGGCAGAGATAGAGAAGCAGATTCCCCACTGAGCCTAAGGGTCTGCCTTAGGCTCAGGTCATGATCTCAGGGTCCTGGAATCTAGTCCCGCACCAGGCACCCTGCTCAGCGGGGAGCCTGTTTCTCTCCCCACCCTACTCCCACTAGTGCTCTCTCTCTCTCTCTTTCTCAAATAAATAAAATCTTTTTTTTTAAAGAGATCACAAGTAGGCAGAGAGGCAGGCAGAGAGAGAGGAGGAAGCAGGCTCCCTGCTGAGCAGAGAGCCCGATGTGGGGTTCGATCCCAGGACCCTGGGATCATGACCTGAGCCAAAGGCAGAGGCTTTAACCCGCTGAGCCACCCAGGCGCCCCTCAAATAAATAAAATCTTTAAAAACAAAATAAAATAAAACAACAACAGTTGAATGGTGGCAAATTTCCTGTGCTTCAACATGCTTTGCAGCTCATCCAGCAGATGTTTGCTGTCTTTGGTTTACAGCAGACATACTCAGGCCTGGCTGCACCTTAGACTTACTCCTAGGGGGCTTTTTACAAATCCCTGTGCTCAGGCCGCCCCTCCACCCAGGCCAACTAAGTTAGAATCTCATGGGTGGGGCTCCAACTGCAACAATTTTTTTGAAGAGGCCCAGGTGATTGTAACGTGCTATCAGAATTGAGAATGACTGGGTTTATGTATCAGTGTTCTATTTCTCAGCAATGTCGTGGGCGTCTTAAAGCTTAGACCTGTCTGAAGTCTTTTCTGGGTCTCTCACGCTCAAAATGTGCCCTCTTGCTGATCTAGAGACTTTTTTTTTTTTTTAAGATTTATTTATTTGAGAGAGAGTAAGAGAGAGCAAGCATGAACAGGGAGAGGGGCAGAGAGAGAGGAAGAGAGAATCCACAACTTACCATGCTGAGCACAGAGCCTGACATGTGGCTGGACACGGGGCTTGGCCCCAGGACCCTGAGATCACGACAGAGCTGAAACCCAGAGTAGGCCACTTAACTGACCCAGCCAGCCAGGCACCCCGCATGTAGTGACATTTTATTTCATTTTTTAAAAAAGATTTTATTTATTTGTCAGAGAGAGAGAGCACAAGCAGGCAAAATGGCAAGGAGAGGCAGAAAGAGAAGTAGGCTCCCCCCTGAGCAAGGAGCCCGATGTGGGACTCCATCCCAGGACCCTGGGATCATGTCCTGAACTGTCCGCAGCAGCTTAACCGACTGAGCCACCCAGACGTCCCTCTAGTGACATTTTAAAATGTATTTTAACCCCTTACAGAACTGCTCAAAAGGAACAACAGGACGGGATGGGCCCTTGCTCTCACCATTCTGTCTTGTTTCCACCTGGTGAACTTGTACACATTCTTCAAGTTTCAGCTCAAGGACCATGTCCTCCGTGAACAGCAAAACCTTGTCTGGGTCTCCTTCCTTGCTGGCTCCAGGGACTGGGCCTCCAGCAGCAAACAGAGGGAAACAAGGATCCTCCTCTCACGGGGACGACGGACTAATGACACGACTTACTGAGCCCCCTCTCTATGCCAGACACCATGCCTTTGCATCTTCCAACAACCCTGCAAGGTACCAGGTATATCTCCAGTACATACTGGGGAAAGCGAGGCACAAAGAAAGTCAAGGTGGTGTGGCAAGTTTGTGATCGAGCTGGGTAGATTGCTACCTAGATGTGGGTGGCTACTAAGTCCTCACACACACTCCCTGGATGCCCGGCATTGCGCTGAGCTCTCTTTGTGGATAACTGTGTTTCTCTTACGCCGTCCTCATGAAACGTTATATCACATCAGAAGTAGCGGTGAACATGTCCCATTCCCCAGCTGGGCAAGAGGGCAAGTGGTTGGGAATGTAGATCCGGCTCTGAGCTGTCTGGGTTCGAATCCCAGCTCCCCCACTTTACTGGCCGTATGAACTTGCGTGAGGTAAGTGACTTCCCTGTTTCAGATGCCCAATCTGTAAAATGGGGTTGTTAGTAATAGCTTCAATTCAGGGTCATTGGAGGTTATAAATAGTATACTCAACTGATTACAGTATCTGGCACTGTCATTTCACTGAAATTTATTTTTATTGTTAGTTTTGGGGGGAGTGATCTAAGTCTCAGCACCTTTGTATGCCCTAGTTTTAGTTAGCACATACTAGCAATCAATGGTCCATCCCGCAAGGGCTGCGGACAGAAGCCAAAATGGTTGGCACTTTTTGAAAGGATTAAAAATCTCCACAGCCTCCCCTCCAGCTCCTCACTGCTTCTGTTAATGCCCTTGGAGTTGGAATTTGAGATATTCTCTCCTTATTCCCTGCCCCCTTTCCTGTCTTATCCCCTTGGGGACTCTGTACGGGAGATAATTGTGCTATGAGTTCCCAGTTCCCACGGTGGGCAGGGAGGGAGAGCTGCCGGGCTCTCCATTAACCACTTCCGCACTCCTGTCTCCGCTTGGACCAGTCAACCCTCCATGCCCTTCTTCGTACCTTTCAGAGGGCTTCCTGCCCGTCTAGCCTTCTCCTGCACAAAGCCTTCCTGGGGGGACGCTCCAGCCCACAGCGACCCCTCCCTCCTCTGTATTTCTGTAATAACATCTTGTTTTTTTGTGTAGTGCTTTCATAGCTCCATTAACCCATTTTATCTTCTCCCATTGAGGTAGATGTGGTGTTTACGGCCCCCATTTTATCAGTAATGGAATTGGGTCCGGAAAAACTAAACACATTGCCAAGTCTGGACTTCAGCCCAAGGCTCTGACCCCAGCTCTCAGCTCTTTCCACTAGTAACTGATATTCTTACAACTCTCACTGTCTCTGTCACACTTTGGACACGTGGCGTGCTTGGGCTTGTGTGGTCAGCTGCCTTTCCAAGCCTGTGGAAAGGTATCTGCCTTTCCTAAGTTCCCCAGGGGGGAAGGACTGGATGATGTTTGTCAGTACCCCCAGGGCCTCGCAGGTGTTAAGCACCTAGGTGTACTCGGTGTATTCTAATGAAATGGTTAAGCGACCTCCCCTAGCTGTCCTTCCCTTGCCTCCACACCTTCCAGCTACATTCAGAATGGATGACCAAACATGGGAGGGCTAGAGTACTGAGGTAGACATCAGAGACAGGGACCAGAGAGAGAGAGGGTCACCTGAACATGAATAGGTTGGGTGAGGCCACTCTCACCGACGCCCACCACCCCCCACCCGGCCCAGGAAAGGGCCCCTCTTACTTCTTGAAGTTCTTTGGGGGCAGGATGTTGCCCTTGGTGTCCAGTGGGGGCGCCCTCACTTCACTCCTCAGCTTGAGTTTCTCCAGCTCTCTCAATTCCTGTACCGTCCTGACAATCACCTGGTTCTTCCTGTTCTCATCCACGAAGATAGGAGTACAGTGGATGAAGGTCAGGAAGCTGTTCTGGCCCATCCAGGTGGGCGGGGGGATGGGGGGCTCTGCTGGGGGGCAGCCACGGGCCCTGGAGTCCGTCAGCCAGCGCCACACGTTGCTATCATAGGGCCTGTCGGGCCTAGTGGGAAAGGTGGCAGGCAAACGGCCCACATCGAGCCACGTGTGAAAGCCCCACGTGTGCTGCGGGGCGTCCTTCCAGGGGTAGATGAGTCGGCGACGCACCTCAGACTTGATTTCCGTGCAGGGAGGCGGCCTCAGTGCCAGCCGGTGTTGCGCCTGCTGGGTGAAGCCGGGACACTCCCAGGACTTGTTGGGGAGGAGGAACTCACGTTGAGCCCACGTTTGGGGGGGCAGGAGGGGCTCGCTGGCATGGGCCATCTAGGGAGAGACAAAAGGGAGCCTGGGGGACTACTCTGCTTCTCTCTCCCAGGAGCGGCCGCAGAGACAACAAGAGGCCGACCTCCTCAGGCCCCGGATTCTCATCAGGAGCCTGGTGGTCTGGCCAAAAACTGTCTCCATTCCTGCCCTACCTCAGAAGTTCTGTCTGCTCTGTAGGAGTCCCCTGGGTTTCTCATCTTCTGCTCTCCCTCCCACCCTCCTCAGCTTCTGTCTTCCTGCCCTTCACTCTTTACCTTCCACGTCCTCTCCACTCTGCCTGCCCGCCTCCCACCACCCCCCAGCTCCTGCCGGGGACTGGAGCTCCTAACAGGATACACCAGGCCTGAGGAAACTGTGAGGGGGAAATGCCCCTTACCAAGCAACAAGGAGAAGGGAAATCTTTCTCCAGAGAATGCAGCCCAGAGGCTCTTCGCTCCCAGACTCGCCCTGTTACTTGTCTGCTGTGGGTGCACTTCCCTCACTTCTCATCCAGACACAGGCAAGTATGGAAAACATCTAGAAGGCTGGTTCCTTCCCTTTCCTGTGTCCCACCTCCCGTGAAATGAACACAGTAGCAGGTGTGTCCTGACACTGTGCTAAACACATCCACAACTCAATTAATGCTCATGATCCTAGAGCAAGTGTCGTTAACTGTCCCATTTCAAGGAGGCAAGAAGCACGACACAATGTGGGTAAGTAACTCACCCAAGGTTGCCAGGTCGGTGAGTGGCAGAGCTGGGACTTGAGCCATCGGCCTGAACTACTCAAAATGCCTCTCCCCCCTTTCCACCCTAGGACTTTATTGATTCCCAAAACTCACCTGTCTCTCCGGCCCACTCTGCTGTCATTTCTCCATGACCACCCCGGGAGGTGGGGCTGGGAGATGTGATAACCAGGCATCTCCTTTTCTCTGGGCTGAGCTCTGTGTTCACAATACCATAGGGCTAAGAGAAGAAGATGGTAGGAGAGCTCTGGGCCAGATCTACTGACCAGAAGAAAGTATAGCCCACCCCAGGGGGACAGCCCTTAGCCAAGCAGGGTGTAAACAGAGAGGCTGTGGAGATGGGGCCCCAGCTCCTACCTGCAAGAAAGGTTTTTGGACATGGGGTGGATCTTTCTGCCCTCTGGGTTGTCTTTGTGGGCTACTGGCCATTCCTCTTGTGGGGCCGATTGCCAGGAGGGGCCGCTTTGTAAGGAAGACTTTTCCCGGCAGCATTGTTTGCTATTGGGGTTGCTATGGTGATGCTTCCTGGGTGATGACTCAGGAGGAGGACTTAGCCCTCCACCCCCCCCCCATGGGAGGGACTCTTCAGTCCCTTGGGCCCTGGCTGCTTTCAGGTAAGACAGGCAGGGGGATAGGACTCCTACATTTTTAGCAAAAGATGGTGACTAGAGGAGCTTCTGGGGAGGGACTTGTCTAGGAGGGCAGGAGAGAAAAGCAGGTCAGGCTGGCTTCCAGGCCCTGGATTGAGGTAGAGGTGGTCCTAAGGCACCTATATCTGGGCCCATTCTTCCCTACTGCTCCGGGAGGGGAGGGCCCTGACCCCTCTGTAGGCCTTTCCTTACAGGGAATGCTAAAGGGCCAAGTTAACCATCAGGTTCAGAGGTGCTGAAGAGGCTGGCCATACAACCAGCCCGGGAAATCTGCCAGGTTCTGAGCTAGGAAGGATGTGGCAGGGTGTGGGAGGCAGGCAGTGCTCTCCTTTGCGCACTTTGTGCTGGCTGTGGGCCTTACCTCTTCCCTGTCACCACCATCTCCGTCGTCTCCCACAGTCTCCTCCAACCCCTTCCTATGCTTCAGGGACCAGACACCAACACACCACAGAAAGCACACTTCCACCCTGGATTTTATTGACAGTCATGGTAGTGTTCTTGAGCTGGCTCACATGCATGAGGTCAGCGGCGGCCTAGGGTGGCTCGTAGCAAAGCCGAGGTGTGAGCTAAGGAAGCTAGGCAGGGCAGGGCCCTTTCAGTCTTCTCAAGCCTTGGACCAAGTTCTTGGCAATGGCTAGTCTCTCTGGCATGATTAGGGACATTATCAGAGAAACATTTCATGGGAGCACATCTGGCCACCACTCTTTGCTTCAGATGCATCCACTCCCCCACCCCCAATTCAACTCCTGACTCATGACAAGAGACCTTTTTATTGGGATTTCTTCTTGCAGGAAAGCGGACTTAGAACCATGGGAAGGTGGGAGGGATGGGCAATAAGAGAGATCCTAGGAAGCAGATCTGCTTGTCTGGGTGCCTACAGTAAAGGGTCCTTGAGGCAGGTCTCCTGGGCCTGGAAGAAACCGTGCATGGCAGGTCCTCCCTTCTCTAGGAATTAAAAGCAAGGAACAGAAGCATACTGAAATCCCTTGTCATCCTACCCACCTTCTGGCAGTCTCTAGATAATGATCTAAGGAAATAAGCTTACATTTATAATTAGAGGATAATTTGGAGAATATATACTATTTACAAGGGCCACGTTGCAAGGAGCAGGGAAGGTGGGAGACTGCTGGGCTCAGGTGTAAACAGTCTGGGGGGGTTCCTAATCTTTTTTCACCCTTGTTTTTGCTCTTCCCACCCTCCAGCTCTAGCAGGGAGAGTGAGGAACTGGATTCTCTGGGGGAGCATTGGTGGCACAGTGACCAGTCACCAGGACCTCGCTGCTTGCAGAGGGCTCAGTAGTAGCCATGGTATGACCAGGTGAAGTGGAACTAGAGGAGTGGATGGTCCCTGTCTGTTGTCCTGACTCCAGATGAGGCTTGGATGGCCCAGCCACACGAGCTCCTGGAAGTGTGGACGGCGTGGGCAGCAAGGGTAAGGTCAGGCCTCTACCGCAGCTCAGGAATGAACTGAGCCCAGTTGATGCTGTCAGGGCCCAGAGGATCTTCCTCCAGGCCAGGAAAACTGATGTCCAGCAGGATCTTGCTGAGGCTGTCATTCATTGTGTCCAGAACCAGGCCTTCTGTCAGAGAACGGTTGGCTACAAGGCTGGTCACCTCTGGCCCAGGGGAGTCTGGCTTGGGGACTTCCATATCTGAGGGGGAAGACGTGCTGAAGGGGTCAGAAGTGAGGTCAAAGGGCTCCGAATTGAGGAGCTCTCGGGGTGAGTCAAAGAGGGGGATACTTTTCAGCGGGGTGGTGCTAAAATCCGTCAGCCCCAGAGAGTCAGGCAGGGGGCCAAAGGCAGCCTGGGTGGCTTGTACTGGGCTGAAATCTAGCCCCCCTACTTTGGCTGGGGGTGTGAGCCTCCAGGATTCAGGGGTCACGGGGAGGACAGATTTGCTTGGGGTGGAGGAGATGGGCAGCATCTCCTTAATGGGTGTCTTAAAAGGTCCTCCCTCCTCCTGTGAGTAGCCAAGCTGGGAGGCAGGCTCAGAGGACTCTGCGGACAAAGGGAGCTCTGTGGCTCGCTGGGAAGCCCCAGGGCCCTCGAAGAGCAGCTCAGGCTCGTCCAGACAAGGAGGCAGAAGGTGCTGTTTCCTTCGAGACCGGCTCATCTCCCTCCCCTCCCTTCGTTTAATCACGAGCATTTCCGAGACACACCGAGCTGGGGACTTGAGCCCACCGTAGGACTTCTTGGGCCTTGGAGTGGGAGAGTGGGACGAACCCTCCCAGGAGTAAGACGATTCCTCTTTGACAGATGGGTATGGCGAGGGCCACTCCTCCAAGGGTGGGCTCTCTACTTTGATGGGTCTTCCCAAGGTCAGCGTTTCCTCCCCAGGCTGGGGTTCTTCCTCCTTGATGGACTGAACTGGAAGCAGAGGAGACAGCACTTCTCCAAGCAGGAGCTTGTCCTCTTGTACAGGCCCTGTGGTGGGCAGAGGGGCCACCCCTTCCTCGGCTAGCAGCACCTGAAAGGAAAGCAGGGGTGTGGTGAGAGGGAGCTCTCCAGGCCTTGACACTCACCCCAGTCACCAGGCAGGACACAAGATCATGACTAAAATAAGCCACATGCTGGTACTGGTCCTCTTTTTTGTCTTTTTAAAGTCTTACAAATTATGAAATATGAGAATATATGATGAAGGGCATAGTTCAATTCTGGGGGTCAAAGGTAGAATGTTGTTTAAATATGGCATTGGTATAATTAGTACGCAGCTGAGAGACCATAAAATTGGATGCCTGTTCCATACCATATACAAAGACTTCAACAGAAAAATTAAAACCATACGAATCCTGAAAGAGAATCTAGGAGACTACATGTACAATCTGAGGGTGGGGGGCGAACTTCTTAAGCAAGACTGGAAACCCAGAAGCTGTAAAAGAGAAGAGAGACATAGTTGACTATATAAAAACTTAAAAGCTTTTACTGCGGCAAGAGATTCCATAAACCAAGAGATAAACAATGAAAGTTAAAAAAAAAAAAACCAAACAAACCAACTTCAGCACCAAGGACAGAGGTTAATATTTTAATAACAAAGAACTTTCACACATTATTATCAAAACCCCCTAGAAAGATGGGCCATGACCCAACATAACAATCTCGTGGTGAACCATTCTAAGTGACCCAACATAACGAGAAGGTACCGGCACTTACTGATAAGCAAAGAGAGATAAAATGAAATAAGGAGGTATCATTTACACATAGCAAATGGGCAAATATGTAAAAGACTATTAACACCAATTGCTGGCAAAGATATAGATCTTGTCACATATTGCTGGTAGAAGTGTAAATTGTATATTTTTTTGGAAACCGTATCTAGTGAGATTTAGTAAAATGGACAACACCTTTCCCCTGGGCAATCTCTTGTCTGATTCTCTAGCCCACAGAAATAAAAGCACTTGTAAGGTACCTGCAAAGACATTTGTTGCTATGTTGTTCATAGGGCAAAAAGCCAGAAACAAACCGTACCCATAAAAGTGGAATGCTGGAAAATTTATGGCCTAGGCACACGGTGGATTACTATGTGACCATTAAGAATCAATGAATTAGAGCCAATGTCAAGTAACTTGGAAGACTCTCCTTGTGGCAGAAAAGTGTAGCATGATCACATTTTGAATGTTCTGGGTGTCGTATGTACATATATAAAGTGATTATGGCTGTGTGTGTACCTATAGTACGTGAAGAGCGAAGATATATGACAAAAGCGAGCACTCTATGCGGTCAACAGCGGGTATCACAGGCAGCAGGCAGATGTGAGTGAAGGTTGGGGGAGGGGAGGCAGAAAGAGGAAAAGAGGAAAAAAAAGACTGTAAATAAAACAAAAACAGTATATGGGCTATAGTCACATGGATACATTTAGGTAAAATTACATATGGTAGTATGCATAATTTTATGTATATTTAAAAAATATTTTTTCAATTAAAAAAAAATAAAGCAAACCCAAGTCTCTCTAAACTCCAGAGCCCATGCTCTTTCCATCTCAGTGAAAGAGGCAAGGGGGCCCTTTTCTCTGCTTTGTTATCAGTTGGCTCTCACTCACAAATCCTTCTCTACAGAGTCCAGACTTGGTAGCTCATCACGAGATGGTCTTCACTTAACTCTCCTCACTTTCTCCCCAAAATAGGTCACTGATGCTCAACCAAGGGGTGCGATCCCTACCCTCCCATCCTCTAGGGGACATGTGGCAATGTCTGGACGTGTTTTAATTGTCACACTAGGGGAGGCTCCTGGCATGTAGTGGGGAGAGACAAGGGATGCGGCTTAAAGATCCCTCAGTGGGTAGGACATTACCTGTCCATCCCCAACAAAGAATTATCCAGCCCTGAATATCAACAGTACGGAGGCTGAGAACCTCCGGAGCTAGACTGACCCGATCGCTCTACCGTTACTGGGTATAAACTGGCATCTCCTGCCTCCATAGCACTGCCCATCAGAATGCTATTGCCACACCTGTTTGTTTACCCAAAGGTAGTTCTAATAAACTCATCAGGAGTCCATGGGCTTCTAACATCGCTTACACCGTAATCCAAGTTCTTCTTTAGCTCTTACAATGCTCTTGAATTCTTTGTCATACAGAGGGAAACGCCTTGTCTACCCAACTAGATTTATAAGATTCTCCAGGAACATTTAGCAGAGCGCTTGCAAACTATAGGTTCAACACTTTTAATGGACTGGAGTGTCTCCTCAGAGCAAAACAGAAGCCACTCACCTTGGGGGCGATACGGACTCGCTTGCTGTGGCGGGCAAGCTCCGAGCTCATGAGGGAAGCTGCCAGGGGCAGTGGCACCTTGACCGAGGGCTGCAGCACCAGTGACTGGTTCACTGGGAACTGGATGGGTACCAGGTACGAGCTGACCCGTGGGAGCAGTGGCTTCATCTTCCGCCCTAGGAGGACACGGGAGAGATCAGGAGCAGGGGTCCAGGAATATAGCCCTTCTCAATCCCGGGAGCTCGCTCTCCTTCTCTGGGCTCAGCGCCCTTCGAGCTTGGCCACAGACTCCTGCAGCCTGGTTGTCTTTAAAATACGCCCCAGAGTAAGGACTAGCCTGATGCCCACTGTCCCATACTAACGTGCGCCCAGTGGGAGTTCAGTTTTGATGGTCACGTTCCGGCGGAGCTCAGGATTGGGTCGTTTCTGCTGCTGCTTGTGGCAGAGAGGGAGAGAAAGAAACCTGGGTTAATGAGGCAGGGGGAGAGGGCAGGAGAACCCGCCAGCTGCTCCGGTACTGTGCACTGAGCTAACCAACAGCCCAGAAAGAAAAGGCCGGTCTGGGTTGGATGCAAGTGAGCACTGTCTCCAGAGCCTGGTTAGTGGGAACAGGTGGATGGCACACAGACCTACCATGGCAGGACGGTCCTACCACCTCATCCATGTGTCCTCGCCACCCCCAGGGGATGCTAAAGCATGGAGCTCTACTAGTGGCAGAGAAAAGCCAGGTAGCAAAGGAAGAGGGAAAACTGCTGCCTGCCAGGCCTACACCATGCACTTGAGGTTGCCGTCTTGCACAAAGCCCGTGGCACGTCCTCTTGCCACACCGTGCTCTGCTCCATGGCCTTCATTGTGCCCATTGCAGGGGGAGGAGAAGTGGGCAGGAGCTGGGAGGAACAGGGGGATGAGGTGCGGCCGTCAATTTCCTTACTCTCAGGAGCTCAGGGTGCTCTGTGTTTAAGGCTGGCGGTCACACAAACCACATAGGCTCCCTTCCCCTGTCCACTAAAGCCATGCTGCGCAGTGAAAGGAAAACAAGGTCAAGCCCCGAGCCGGGAGGAGAAGAATCTTACTGATTCCAAGTGCTCAGGCGATTGTGGAGACCCTGGGTCCAGTGGCTGGTGGCGGTCAGGCATTGTGGGAGAGAAATGAGATGAAGTTACCACCAGCGTGGTCAGTCTGCCCAGGTCGGGAAAAACAGCTAGTCCTGTTGGATGCTGAGGGTCCCAGGGGACAATGTGCCAGCCCAGGGGAACAGGGATAGCTTGCAAGCTGCCTTGGGGGACTCTGAAATCCCCAAATAATCACTTCTGAAAAGATGTTCTGGTGGCTGGTTTCTGGTCTCCAGGCTGAAGAAGGGCTCTTTCAGTGTAAGGTTTCCAGACTTTCTCTGTAGGAGTCACCTGAGAGGCTTGATAAAAATGCATATACCTGGTCCCATCCCAGACCCACTGAGTCAGAAGCCCCACGATCAGGGCCTGGGACGCTCTATTTTAACAAGCAACCCCGGGCAATTCTTACCCACAAGGCAGTTAGGGAAACACTGCCGGGGGAAGTCATCTATTTGGATCAGAGCAGCCCTCCCCAAGGCCTGGTATAGCCTAGAAGTGTGTCATTTGGTGTATGTCAACCGTATTTAGTTCGGCTAGTTTTATATAGGTCATCTCTGGGCTGTTTGGCTTCTAAGTCTGCCCTGGTCAGGTAAGGGCATCACAAGGATGACTTGTTTCTTTTTGAGATGGATACTAAGATGACCAATTCTGGCCCTATTTAGAGGGAACCAGGATACTCACCTTAAACACCTGGTCCAACGTCAAGTAGCGATTGGCACTGGGGTGGATAGTCCAGAAGGAGACCTTGCCATTGGCAGACGTCTCCCGAACAAACATGTCGTGGAGAGAAAGGTTGTGGCGGATGGAGTTCTGCAAGAACAGAAAGACAACTACTAGTCAGCTACTTTAGCTTCAGAGTCGTTCCCTTTGATATTCCTGAGGGGACATCAGCCTCCGGCATCCCCCACTATGGCCAGCAGTGTCCTCGTCCTCACGGTCTTGCCTAGTGGCAGCTCTCTCCCTGCTGTTTCACACCGAGGAGCTGCCAAGTCGGGCCATCAAGCCATCAATCCAATGGCTGGTGGTAAAAGAAAAGACCCGGATGGGTATCAGCAGCCAGGAAAGAGGACTGAGGCTGCGAAGCAATCAGTGGCAAGACAGGTGGGTGAAGGAACTAAGAAACCGGGAAATTTCATTGAGGTAAGAGTGTGAAGAGTTCTACCATGGAGGAAACAAAACAAAACAAAACAAAAGAAAACCCTTGCTTGGAGCTGTGTGTCCGTCAGAAGCCCAACGCTGTGGCCCTGTCAGTTAGTATGAGCGACAGCGACTCCAAGGGACCTCAGTGTCCCCACAGGTACAATGAAGAGAAAATCTCTGCCTCCTGGAGAGGACATGTGACATTAGAGGTGGTGAATCTTGGGTCATGGACAGCATTTTTTTTTTTCATTAAGGTTTTTCGTAAAGCTACTTAGTCACTCCAGCTGCCGTTCAAGTCACATCTGAGAAACATACACTTGTTTATAGTTCCAGCTTTCTTGGCATTGAACTGTTCCTCAGAGCACCGGACACAAGGCTGCACATCTGTGTGGACAAACTGCCGGGCCAGAGGGACCTTGGCGGTCATCACTAAGGGTTATGTACCTTCCAGCCTGGCTTGGCGATGTGCTTGAAATAGGGGAAGTGGTCCTCGATCCAAGTATAGATGTCTTTCAAGGTCATGCGCTTCCTCTCGGTGCTATTGATGGCGAACTGTATCATGGCCATGTAAGAGTATGGCGGCCGCTCAGACACAGAGTCCTGCCAGGATGTGGATGCTCCCGGGGGCTCCTCGACCTGCGGGTTACGAGACGCCAAAGGCAAGAAGAAAAAGAAATGACATGGAAGAGTTCATAAGACCTCCCTGAGGCCCCCTCAAATAACACCCCCTAGAGAAACCATTTAACTGACAGAATTGTGCCAGAAACCTACTCATCTAGAATAAAATTTTAGGATCAGGAAGCGTAGCGATGATCTAGTCCAGTCCCTGGACAATGTGAAGCCACTTCCGTGTCATTGTTCATTTTGTTGAATATGTTGTCCCGTAATAAATGGAGGTCCAGTCTGCTAGTGGAAACCTCTCAGGAAAGTTTGGATGAACATCAGGATTTTTTTTTTTTAAGATTTTATTCATTTATTTGACAGAGAGAGACACAGTGAGAGAGGGAACACAAGCAGGGGAGTGGGAGAGAGAGAAGCAGGCTTCCCACCGGGCAGGGAGTTCGACGCAGGGCTTGATCCCAGGAGCCCGGGATCGTGACCGAGCCAAAGGCAGACGCCTAACGACTGAGCCACCCAGGCGCTTGTACATCAGGATTCTTCAAGCATTGATTTTATCCTAAAATCACGCTCATTTTTCAGACCTGGGAGTCAAGAGACCAACATCATCTGCTTTCTACTACCGATGGGATGTGAATAAACCCACGTCTTTTCGGGGTTTGTATGAGGTATTTTAGGAATATAGGACGGACAAATGTCTGCAAAGCATACATTTGGCTAAGTCTTAGGCAAAGAGCGGATCAGTCACAGTTGAAAAAACTGAGCTCTGGGCTGCCTAGGCGGCCCGGTCAGTTGAGCCTCTGACTCTTGGTTTCAGCTCAGGTCATGATCTCAGGGTCATGGGATCGAGTTCCGGGTTGGGCTTGACACTCAGCTTGGAGTCGGCTTGAGATTGTCTCTTCTTCTGCCCCCCGCCCCTCTGCTCATCCAATCTCTCACTCTCTCTGGAATAAATAGATGAATAAATCTTTAAAAAAAAATAGGGGTGCCTGGGTGGCTCAGTGGGTTAAGCCTCTGCCTTCGGCTCAGGTCATGATCTCAGGGTCCTGGGATCGAGCCCCGCATCAGGGTCTCTGCTCAGCAGGGAGCCTGTTACCCACCCCCTCTCTCTGCCTGCCTCTATGCCTACTTGTGATTTCTGTCTCCGTCAAATAAATAAATAAATAAATCTTAAAAAAAATCTTAAAAAAAAATAAATTAAAGAATTTAAAACCTGAGCTCTAACTTTAGAAAGTGCACAAGTTTTAAGTTTTACTTATGCACACACTCATGTAAATTGTCACTTTTAAAGGCTGCGGAATGATGGATTTAAGGGCGTATGCAGCAATATGGTAAAAAACAACCCCAGGCTGCATAGTTGGGCCAAATTGAATTTGCTTGCCAGACTATTTAAAATTCACACCTAACAACTTTATTTGCTATTAATGTATCTTCTAATAGAATTATCTTTTTTTTTTTAAAAAAAGATTTTTATTTTTTTGACATAGACACAGCGAGACGGGGACACAAGCAGGGGGAGTGAGAGAGGGAGAACAGGCTTCCCTCAGAGCAGGGAGCCCGGTGTGGGGCTCAATCCCAGGACCCTGAGATCATGACCTGAGCCGAAGGCAGACGCTTGACTTAGCGAACAGGCATCTCTAATAGGACTATCTTGTTAAAAATCCTCTACTCCTTTCATTCTGTTGGGCTGCCTCTTTAAAGCTCAATCTTTCCCAACTAAGGAAAGATTTCAACTTCATCATTTCCTGAGTATTTACCCAGTACCTGCTAAGGGCAGAGTACTAAACTTAGTGCTCATGGAATACACAGTGAGCCAGGAACAGCAGCCCTCAAGGCAATGTCACAGATGGGGCCAAAAGGATGCCAGGCACAAAGGTAGCTCAAATGTTATGCAGAATAGCGCTAAGCGAAGGGCTAATACCAGAGCTTGGAAATTCTGCTCCATTGGTCACTTGATCCATTTCCCTTCTTAGAAGTGTCCTGCCCTGGCCCCGACTTCCCTAGTGAGAAGTCACCTTTACCTGATTCGGTTCCAGGTGACGATTCTCCTTCTCTTCCATCTCTTGCTTGATGCTGCTAGAACCCAGCCCGTCAGAACTCATCTTTCCAAGCCACTGGATGTTGGTCAAGCTGTTGTCGAGAACGCAGCCTGCCGCCTCGCCGCCAGCTAGAGAGTAAATAACCCAAGATGCCACTTAGCTGCCTGATCCCAGTGCCTGGCAGGCCCATCAAAATTGGTGGGTAGGGAGCATCTCTCCAAGACCTCTACCCGTAGGGACAGGGAACACGTGTTGTATCTATTGCAGTCCTCAGGTACTCTGCCCTTTACAGATCTCAGGAGAAACTCAGGAGTCACACTGAGCCTGAGAGATCAGTCAAGGCAATTTTACCAAAGAGTTAGTATTTGTGCAAACAAAGTCACTTTTCCTCCCCACGCTTCCGTTTTCTCCTTTATTAAAATGGAGATTTCTATATCCTTATACAGTCAACGGGGAAGAGAACAGCAAAAAGAAACAAATCCTTTCCTAATATAAAAAAAAATAAGAGAAATGCTAAATTATAATCTGGGCACTTTCGACGGTGCCCAAAGGATCTGGGTCAAGGATTTGGGATGAAGAAAGACAAGACTTTCCCCTGGTTCAGGCTAGGTGCCTGTCTGTTAAGTACCAATGTGATGGACTGCAGTCCTTGCTACCAAAGAGGAAAGGCTGGGCTCCGCACCCCTTTGCCTTGCAGACCACATACCACAGCTCTCCCATCTCTGCCCGGGAAGGGCTCCAGGTGGTCTAGGAAGATTCACATCCCGAGCTGCAGGCTTTGGTCCCAGGGTCTCGGTGACCACTGCTGTCCTTTTGGGATCATTGCTGGTTTGGGCTTGAGGCTGGAGTCCTGGAGGGTGAGTGGGGGCTCCCCCACAGCTGATGAGGATGAATTTGTTGGGCCCACTGCTACCACTCTCTTTTCCTTTGGCGGTCAATGCTGTGATGATGCTCTGGATATTGGCATTGTTAGGGACGGCCACCACTTGGGTGTTGGGCATGGTGGGGTGGTTAATGATCTTGATCCCAGCTGGAAACTTGCAGGAGTTGGACTCTGCCACCTCCTTGGAGGCCTGTGCTTGACCAGGCTCTTGTTGGGCAGGGGGCCTCTTAGGTTCCTCTCCTGATGTTTCACCTGGGGCATTTTGAACAGGAAGGGGCAGCCTCCGTCTTTTGAGAATCAGTGGCCGACGGGGGCTGGTTTTCATTATGAATCTGTGCTTTCACTCTCCATTGAGAATCACAAGCACGGGCCCTGGAAAGTGCAAGGAACAGCAGGATGTCAGAAATCCGTTAGGCTGAGAAGGAGGTACTACTAGAGAGAGGCATTCCTCTTTCCATGACCAAAAGCATGAGCCCACGGGCCCAGGTTAATGATCCCTGGGCCTCTGTAAAGACCTCAGACAATAAGGAGATGAGTTCCACGACAAAAGAAAGCTAAAACTGAAGGATTTCAAAAGGGGAAAGCAGGACTGGGTTGAACGTAGGTCAACATGACCAAAGGTCTTCCCAAAGCTTAAGAATATTTGGCTACAGAAATGAATGGGACAGTTACAAAAATGTGGAAACTTCTGTGATTGCGTACTATAGTACAGATCACTTGCATTGACTCTAGGGACAGGGATGCTGGAATAGGAGGACATTTGGCAATTTGAGGACCAAACTCTGATCCCATAATGTATTTTAGGATTGATAAAGCCTGTATATTTTTATATCATCTCCATCTATAAATAAAAGGATAAGTGTCCATAGGATCAGAGGAGAAAGGCAGATTGCACTACTGCTCCCTTGCCATCGTCTCCCACTTCACAAGACCTCAAAAGAAAACAGAAACTGCTCTATTCAAGGCCTATGGTGCTATTCATCTCACAGGCTATTATCCTTGCTGGTAAAAGCAAAAGTACACTTTTCTTTCACAATTTGCAAAATATTTCTATAGCGACATTTTAGTACTTGCACGTGCTTATTCATATTTTAACTTTCTAAGCATGTCACTTGATTCCTTGATTTCTTTTCCAGAACCAAGACTACAATCCCTATCTCTTGGCCAACAGAATGTGCTGTCATCAATATGCTAAGTTGGTTTTGTCATGTTAAGGAAAATAGTTTTATCTTTAAAAAAAAAATGTGTTTATTGGGTTCCTGGGTGGCTCAGTCACTTAAGCATCTGCCTTGGGCTCAGGTCATGATTCCCGGGGTCCTGGGATCGAGCCCCACGTTGGGCTCCCTGCTCAGCGGGGAGTCTGCTTCTCCCTCTACTCCTCACCCCGCTCTCGTGCTCTCTCTCTCAAATAAATAAAATCTTAAAAAAAAAATTTTGTGTTTGTTGATTTTAATAGATACACAGAATACTCCGCCATCATGTAAAATCATGTAATCCTCTTTAAAGGTACTTTGACAGAAGAATGGGCTGCTTGTGTTAGGAAATCCAGTATCTCCCTAAAAATGTCTGTCACAGCCCGATGACATTTGCCATCTGCTTAGAGCTCACAGGCTCTCTCTACTCACCCCCTCCCTTTATAACTAGGTTTCCTCTACTTTCAAATCTCAGTTTTATTTCTACCTCCTGTCTCTTTGGGCCTGCCTCCCTCCCTCCATTCCTCCCTCCCCCACCAATGAGGAAATACTATTATTCCTTCCCCATCCCCAAAAGGTATCTTCCGGGTCTAAGGCTTAATTTTGCTTTCAACTCTCTGACCAGTCTCTTCCTATCATGGCCAACTCTTTAATCTAAGCTAGGGGACTTCCAGAGTGACTCCTCTGACACCACTGCCCATCCTGACCAGGGAAACCTTGCAGGTTCTCAGGAACCGGGAGAAGGGCCCTGGAAAATAATGGAGTGGAGGCAGTGCTGCTCAGTGGTGAGAGCGCTTGGAAGGAGCAGAGGGTGTGAACAGTTTTGTCTTTGACTTAATGCAGAATAAGCTCAATCTTCACGCCAGCCACAGCCGGCCTACAAAAGTAGGCCACGCCAGCAGCAGCCCCCAGGTTGTGGGCAGGGCGCAGAGGTCAAACTTCCAGGGAGGGCCAAGAGGTGGTGTGAGGAAGAAGCGAGGACAAGGCCAAGAGGTTGGAGGCAGAAAAAGTTTGCACCCTCTCCCAGCCCTCCTTCCCGTGGGGCCCCAAACCTCCACTCCGGTCCCGCGCCCTGCCGCTAGACCCCCTGACCTCGGCACCCGAGCCCGGGCTCCCTGCCTCTGCCCCGGCCCCGGCTCCGACTCCATTCCTCCGCGCCCCCCCTCCCCGCCCCGCTCACCTCCCGTCTGCAGCCGCCGCCGCTGCTGCTGGGCTGTGACTCCAAGGGCGGGCTCTGGGCTCCTCCAACCTGGGGGCCGAGCCAGGGGCCCGGACAGGGACTCGCGCCAGGCCGGCCGGGTCCCCGGCGGTGCGGGAGGGGTGGGGAATCCCGGGGGATCCCGGGAGGGGAGGGGTCCCGGGCCAGGGGGCCGGGGGTGGGGTCGGGCACCGGAGCTTTCAGTTTGTTCCGCTGTTTGAAATTGGCGCCGGCGGAGCGTTGCGGTCACGTGACGGAGCGTCGCCAATCGGCGGCCGCCCTTGTCTAGGCGTTCGGGGCTCGAAAGCCGCGGCGGCCCAGGGGAGCGGCGGCCGGGAAGCCGCCGGGCCGGTAAGGGGGGGCCGGCGGCGGGCTCGTGGGGAGGGAGGCGGCCGGGGGCGGCCTGGAGGGCGCAGGAGGGGCCCCCGCGGCGGGGGTCGGCCGGGCCGGCCGGGGCGGCGGGGAGACGGCGCTGCCCGGGGCCGGCGCCCTCGGCCTGAGCTCCCTTGCGCGTTCCGCGTCGCGGCCCTGAGCCCGCCCCCGGCGCCGCTCTTCCCGCCTCTCTCGCGGTCCTCCGGCCTTTTCAAAGCCTCCCGGGTTTGGCTTCCCTCCCGGGGGAAAACGACTCCTTGCCCCGCCGACGAACAATCGTCTGGCCTCCTCGACTAGTCGACCGGCGTGTCATCTTGTTTAAGCTTCCTCCATTTTAAAGAAAACTCCACGCCATGATAATACTCGATTACTTTGGTCGACACATTTTGTTGAGCACCTACTGTGTGCCAGACCTTGCTAGGATAACAGTGGTAGTAGGGGAGGTTCTTTCTTTACCCCGTATACAGTCTGACGGGAAGAGAGGAGACAACAGCCATTTCTGAAGAATCGAATAAGCAAGAGGAGAATTATAGCTGCGAAGGGATAAATTAGAGAGGCCATTGATAACTGAGTATCTACGATAAGATTTTGCCTTCCGTAGGTCAGGAAAGGCTTTTCTGGACAGAAGCTTGTTCTGAGGTCTGATGCCTTTGTGCAAAGAAGGGAGTGAACCCCACAAAGCAAAGGGAAGATGGTGTGCTAAAGGCTGTGTGGCAGGAAGAAGATTGGGGGTGTACAAAGGCTGAAGAATAGCTCAGGAGCCAGGGCTTAGAGACCTGAATAAGGTGTGGTGTGAGACGAAGCTGGAGCCAGAGGAAATGGGATCTTAACCATCACCGAGGGAGTTTGGGCCTTATCCAGAAATCAGAAATTTTAAGCTGTGAGTTAAGATCAGATTTGCATTTTTAAAAGCTTCCCCTGCAGGGGGTGCTGGAGTGGATTAGGGTAGACCCGTTTAGGCTACTGCAATACTCCAGATTAGGACTGTTGGAACTTCAAAGGTGGTGGGGAGAGAAAGAGCGTGAGAGGGGCGGAAGGGGCATTATTGAAGGCATGCTTAAGAGGTAAGATTGTCAGGGCTTGATGATGTTGGATGGGGACAGAGGTGGGACATGTCATGGTTTCTGGCTAAGTAACTAGATGAATGATAATACCATACCCCGAGCAAGGGCCTTGGAAGATAATCACCTGTGGAGTGGGTGCAGGGGAGATGATCATGAATTCAGTTTTAAATATGTTGAGTTATGGGGCACCTGGGTGGCTCAGTGGGTTAAGCCTCTGCCTTGGGCTCAGGTGATCTCAGGGTCCTGGGATCGAGCCCGCATGGGGCTCTCTGCTCAGTCGGGATCCTGCTCCCACCGCCAACCACCTGCCTCTCTGCGATCTCTGTGATCTCTGTCTGTCAAATAAATAAAATCTTTAAACATGTTCAGTTTGAGGGAGCCTGGGTGGCTTAGTCAGTTAAGTGTCTGCCTTCGGCTTGGGTCATGATCCTGGGGTTCAGGATCGACCCCTTCATCTGGCTCCCTGCTCAGTAGGGAGTCTGCTTCTCCCTCTCCCACTGTCTGCTACTCCCGCTGCTAGTGCGCTTTCTCTGTCAAATAAGTAAAAAAAAATTGAAATCTTAAAAAGGAAAAAAAAGATATTTAGAGTCATCTGGAAAATTTAAAATACATAAGTTGAGTTTGAGCTGTATTTGAGACACCTAGTTGGTGTCAAGTAGGCAGTGTGTATGTGGGTACTGAGTGTAGAGAATTCTAAGCTGAGCGTATAAATACTTGTCATCCACTTGTAGATGTGAGCCAATAATTGCCTACGGAAGGTGTGTAAAGTAAGAAAAGCTCCACAACACAGCCAGACAGAAAGGTTTTAGAGAGCAAACAGGACTGACCTGCAATTGTAGCATGAAGAGAGTGGATGCAGATATATATAGGTTTGTATGTTTGGTATCTGGAAAGTGAGAGTATTTTCTTTGGTGTCTCCTGCATTCTCTGTGAAGTAGGAAGTAAGGTCATTTGTTAAGAGGGCTGGGGAGTTCTAAGGTTTTAAGAAAGTGGAAATATCTTAAGATAATCTGCAGATAATGAGTTGATGAAGGAAACATAGTGGGATTACTGCCGAGCAATGTCATGTCTATTGGAGGCTGGCTAATGTCAACACTTTGACTGGAGTCATTGCTATTGCTGTCCTCTCTCCACAGGACTCCTGCAGCAGCCCTTTAACTGGGCACCCTGCTTCCTTTCTCCACGCCTGCTCTCCCAACCCACCTGTTCTTACAGACTGTCTGAAGTTATCATTGTAAAGTATAAATGTCACTTCCCTGTCCAGAGCCTTGCTGTGGCTTCCTGTCACACCAAGAATGATTAAGTCCAGAGTTCTTCACGTTGCCTGTGAAGCCCTGTATCCCTTGAACTGGTTCTCATCTTCTCTCCTTTCTTCATTTCAGGTCTTTGCACAAATACCACTTTTTCAGTCGCCTTCCCTGACAACCCTGTCTAAAAGAGTACTGAGTTGGGTCAACCCCTTATCCTGTTTGGTTTTTCTCCATAGACCCTTCCCAGCTAGGATGTAAGCACCATGAGGGCAGGGATTTCATTTTGTTCTCTGGTTTATATTTCCAGCCCCAGGAACAGGGCGTAGCACTGTGAGCACTCAGTAAGTGTTGGTTGAATGGCTGAATGAACGAACAAATAGCTGGGTGTATTACCTATGTTCTCCCTAAAAATGTTAGTTCCTGAGTTTTGTCCTTTCTTTTTCCTTTACCTGTATCTCCACTGCCTAGTGACATAGGTAACATAAGAGTATGTTACTTTTTATTGTTGACTGACTGAATGAATCATGAATGTGTGGTGGGACCCATCTGCCCTGTTGGGGGACTTTGCTAGATGCTCAGCTGCACCTCCCATGCAACTCCGTTGCACGTAAACTTCTCTCCCATGCTTCCACAGATGAAGCTCTTACTAAAGTCGATCTGGTTACTAGGTCTGGCCACTTTTTTCAGACTTTGTATTACTCCGTGAGCCTGTTGATCCTGCTTCTGTGTCTAGCCCCCATTTCCACTGACATAGCCCAGATTCAGGCCTGATCATTTCTCACTTAAGTAACCTCCTAAAACCTGAACCCTTCTTCCAGAGTACTCCCTCTCTTCCACGCTGTTGCCAGGATGACCTGTCTAAAAGACAAAAACAACTAATTATGACATTTATGAAACAATTGAAAATTTGAACAGGTCTAGTTATTTGATAATACATTTTTTAATTTGTCAGAGAGAGCACAAGCAGGGGGAGTGGCAGGCAGAGGGAGAAGCAGGCTCCCCACTGAGCAAGGAGCCCTATGCGGGACTCGATCCCAGGACCCTGGGGTCATGACCTGAGCCGAAGGTAGAAGCTTAACCCACTGAGCTACCCAGCCATCCCTGGATATTTGATAATATTAAGGAATATATATATATATATATATATATATATATATATATATAATGAATGGAGATGATATAATGGCTGACAATATCATCTTCATAATACAGGAGTAGGGGAAGTGGATGAAGGGTGTGATGGATCCGGACGGCTATGGGTTGATGGTCGTTGCAGCTGGGTGATGGGTACATGGGGGTTCATATTATTCATCCTCCTTTTGTGTATGTTCAAAATTATCTGAAGAGAAAGTTAAAAAAAAACAGTCCAAGTGTGATCACATCGTTCTGCTTGAAAATCTTCAGTGACTATTTAGGCTAGAGTCCAAACATGTATGGCACACCTGCTTTTTCTTTTTCTTTTCTTTTTTTTCTTTTAAGATTTTATTTATTCACTTGAGAGAGAGAGAGAGAGAGAGAGACAGGAAGAGAGAGTATACAGCAGGGGAAGAGGCAGAGGCAGAAGGAGAAACAGGCTCCCCTCTGAGAGCCTGATGTGGGGTTCGATCCCAGGACCTGGAGATCATGACCTGAGCCGAAGGCAGCCGCCTAACCATCTGAGCAACCCCCCAGGTGCCCCACACCTGCTTTTTCTGACTTGACCCTGACACAGGTCCAGCCTCTGAGGTCTTGCATTTGTCTTTGCATATGCTGTGTCTGGCTGCATAGAGTCTATGGTACCTTGAATTCACAGTCTTGTCTTCGGGCCTCTGTATGTGCTGTTCCTCAGCCTGGAGGCATTCCCTAGCCTTTCTGTACTAGGTCAGCCTAGTACACCTAGTATCACCCTCTCTAGAAAGCCTCCCCTGCGGTGAGTGGAAGCATTCTTTATCATAATTGTCTGTCTCTCTCTGCTAGCCTCTCAGTTCTTTGAAGACAGGTACAATCTCACCTTTGTGTCCCTACAAGCACTTGGCACTTGATAAATGATTGTAGAATCAATGGTTATTCATCTTTAAATTCCCAACACCCAGCATGGCACCTAACACATGCTCGATCAGTGTGCATTGAATGAACGTTGTTGAATGGGAACTCCCGTTACTTGGTGGTCGTAGGGATAGGAAGCTGTGCTCCCCGCAGTGTGGAGGTAGGGGTGGTAGTTGATAGTAGAACTGGTTGACAGAGGATGAGCAAGAGCTGGGGACGGAATCATCAGAATTGTCTCCCACCTTTTGTTTTTTGCCCCCTGCAGGCATGGGTTGGAATTGGAGCCTGAACCCCAACCTGACTACAACCAGCATCATGCTGTTACTAACTGCTCTTCATTCACCTATTGATGCCTCCCAGAAAAAAACGCCGCCAGCGTTCCCAGAAAGGCCAGCTGCTATTCCAAGAACCACCACTGGAGGGCCCCAAACACCACTATAGCTCTCCCCAGCTTACCATCACCCACACTAGACAGGTGCCCAGCAAACCCATTGACCATAACACCGTCACTTCCTGGGTAGGCCATGGGATTCTTACTTTGACTTTTGCTTGGTTAGGCTTTTCAGAATGCTGCCACTTCTGCCCCTTAAGCCAGGGCCTCCAAAGTTTCCTGGGGGCAGGGATAAGGAGGCAATGTATTCTTTTTGTCATCAGCCATCTTTGTATATTTTCTTTTCTTTTTTCCTTTTTTTTTTTTTAAGATTTTGTTTATTTATTTGACAGAGAGAGAGATCACAATTAGGCAGAGAGGCAGGCAGAGAGAGGGAATAGGGGAAGCAGGCTCCCCGTTGAGCAGAGAGCCCAACGCAGAGCTCGATTCCGCGACCCTAAGACCATGACCTGAGCCGAAGGCAGAGGCTCAATCCACTGAACCACCCTGGCACTCTGTATATTTTCTAAGTTCAAGCTGAGGCAAAGTCTGGTTGGAGTAGGAGTTTTCCCCTCCACATTCTTCTTAAAGAGTTCAGTATAAAAGTTTCATTACCCAGTAGCTCACTGAAGCAGCCAGATAAATGGCAGAATGAGTAAAAAATTAGATTGTTCCCCAAGCTTCACTTGAGAGGTAAACTATTTAACTAGGTATGATATTTACAGTTTAATAGAGTGAACCTGGGAAAAACCCCACAGAAATGACATGTCATATTTTGACAGTTTCAAGGCTCTAGGAAGAGAATACAGCTACTGTCAGGGCAGTAGTATAGCCAGAGGGCCAGACAAAAGCATAAACTTAAGAGTGCTTAATAAATAGCTTGTTCAGGATTGCTTGGAAGAAACAAATACTTGCTTCGGAATTGTAGAAGAAACTGAAATGTTAGAATCCCGTAGGTGAGGAGTGAACATTTAGAGAACTCTTCATGTGTTTGGTGTTTTTTTTTTTAAAGAAGAGTTGTGTTGTTTTTTTTTAAAGTTTGTTTATTTATTTGACAGAGAATGAGAGAGAGAGAGATTACAAATAGGCAGAGAAGCAGACAGAGAGAGAACACCCAACACCCAGCATGGCACCTAACACATGCTCGATCAGTGTGCATTGAATGAACGTTGTTGAATGGGAACTCCCATTACTTGGTGGTCGTAGGGATAGGAAGCTGTGCTCCCCGCAGTGTGGAGGTAGGGGTGGTAGTTGATAGTAGAACTGGTTGACAGAGGATGAGCAAGAGCTGGGGACTTGAACAGAGAGCCTGATGCAGGGCTCGATCCTAGGACCCTGAGATCACGACCTGTGCCGAAGGCAGAGGCTTAACCCACTGAGCCACCCAGGCCCCCCATGTGTCAGGTCTTAATGCTAGCTGCTTCCCATACATGATCTCATTCCCTGTTCTTGAACTCAGCATTCACTCCACTGGGGGCCTTCTTCGTGCCAGGCACTTTGCCAGGTGCTGGGCATCAAAGGTGAGGAAGATTGCTGGTCTCTGCCCTCAAAGTTTAAAGATTGTTAAACAAGTTGTGGTGTGATAAAGTAAAAGAGGCATTGTCCCTTTTCTTAAACACGAGGAAGCAGAAAGCCAGAGAGATCAAATTACTTGCCCAAAGCTCATATCCCTTTATTTTAATATCCTGTTAGGGATATTTTGTTCTGTGGCCATTACTATAGTGGGCCCCCATTTAGAATTCTGGTTCTTCGGTATAGTTTCCTTCCTCAGGTTCCTACTTGGTTGCTGGCTTGCCTCACTATTTGGTTTTTGTTTTTGATCCTTAAGGTATCACCTCAGTTTGATATGACACCAGAAGGCTGGTTCCCAGTGAACCAGAAGCGTCATCACCGAAACCAGGCAAGACATTCAAGTCGAAAATCCACCACCTCCAAGTTCCCACATCTAACATTTGAGAGTCCACTGTCTTCCTCCGGTTCAGCCACACTTGGGATGCCCTTGACCAGGGAATGCCCTGGTCAGTCAGAAAAGCGCATTTCTGGAAGGTCCTTAGTTCCAATGCTCAGTCCTCAAAGCTGTGGGGAAGTGTCAGCACATGTGCTTCAAAACTTACCTTCCGTATTCATTCCACCTGATGTCCAGACCCCAGAGTCATCGTTTGTGAAGGAGGGGCCTGTTTCCCCCGATCAGAGGGAACGTAGCCTTCTGAACGGCTCCTTCCACACTAGTACTCCCAAGAGCCCAGAGGCTGGGCCTGTTCTAGTTAAAGACACCCCTGAAGAGAAGTATGGGATCAAGGTCACATGGAGGAGACGACGCCACTTGTTTACTTACCTCAGGGAGAGAGGAAAGCTGAACAAAAACCAGTTCCTTGTGAAGAACTCACTGGATTCCTCAGACTCCAACAGTCTTGAGAAATTTTCATGAAGTTGCTAAAGTACTTTTCTGGCTCGCAGGAGAGTACCATTAGGAGAATAAAACGGAAATAAAACCAATAACCTCAACAGAAAAAAGATGTCTTAACCAGAATCTTGGAGTCATAAGGGAATTCAATTCCCAGATTTGCTTTTTAAAATATCTTTTCCTAGAAAGTTTTTAGTGTCATAAACAGTTCATATTTTTCTTATATTAACTGTTTAAAATTTTAAAGTATCTTGTAGTAACTATTTAAAATGTATGTAAATAAATGGTTGCAGAAAGGTTTTAGAGACCCCTGCTTCTGATTACCAATCACTCAGCACTACTGCCTTCTCCACAACAGGTTTGTCTTCATTGTTTTTTAAAAACCACTAATTAATCCTCTAATCACCTCATTCAAACTAATTCATTCCACATTTTTGAGTACAAACTCTGTCAGGCTCAGCAGCAGCTTCCTTTATGATATGATGGGCGGGGAAAAATTAAAGCAAACTCAGTGACTTTGTAGCTGAGCTGTCCCCTCTGCAACCTTGCTCCTCTGCTCAAAGGCCAAGGTGAGGAAAGGCAGCAAGCCCTAACTGAATACAATGGGGCCAGGGGTCATAAAGGGGATGTAGATACGTTGCTTAGGTTTGCCGTATTTTGGTTTTTTTATTTGCATCCAAACTAATCTGTAAATATCAAATAGGGCGAGAAAATGATTTCTTGAAATGTCAGAGAAGACTACTTACTGTAACTAGAGCACGTCTGCCCAGTCAAAAACTGCCTCCGTTGCCCTTTCACCAATACAGATAGCATCTCTCTCAATTGCATCCATTCAGTTTTAAGCACCTACTCTGTCCGGTCTAGCCGAGCTAAACAAGCAGGGATTATTCTGTTTATTTCATAGATGGGACTCTGAAGCCCCCATAATCAACTGTGTTTAGGGTCACCAAAGAGCGGAGGCTAACACATTGAATCGATGCTCTGCTCTCCCAGCTTGTGCCAACTTCTTATGGTTCTTGTGCCTCTTAGAAAGGCAAACCAGTGTGGAAACAGCTGACCTCCGAATGCTGTAAAGACAACATGCGTAACTTGTGCCGGGGTGTTTTGTAGGGGTTACAATAATACGTGTACGTTGGTGGTGAGAAAGGAGGTGGCGACAAGATTTATTGGAAATGAGAGTACATATTTGGATAGGGAATCTCGTGGGATATGGATGTTTGAAGATCATCCACAGAGGTAAATGGGAAAGAGTCTTAAAATCTGTAGAGTTGATCTAGCAATGCTGTAAAAGCTTGGGCTGGAGTAGGGAAGGCGGAAGGAATTTTGTGCAGTTGGAATGCGAGACCAAATAACTATGAAAGATGCATTCAACGGCAACGACTGCTGGAAAGGGTGCAAGTGTGCTTCCCGGAAGGCTCTGGTGTCGGGAGGGCCCGGACTGTGAGGGCGCCGGCAGAGGTCTATGAGTGAGTCCTAACATTACAGACCTCCGGAGAGCGCTCTGGGTGGTCTCTGGGTACAAAGGGCGGCGACTCGGGGAGGCCGCTCCGTGGGTGGCGGTTAGGGGGATGGGCCCCTCCTCCGACAAACTGACTTCTTTCCCGCTGGGAGGCAACGCGACTGAGGCGAACATATCCCTCCGCCCTCCACCCCATTCCATCCGGGAGAAGCGCTCGGAGGACCCAGCCTTACCCAGCGCGTCACCCGAGTTCGGGCGCAGACGCCTTTAACTCCCGGCGCCTCCGCCCCCTAGAAACCCTCCCGCATCGCCGGGCGGCAGCAATAGCCAATGAGAGACGACCGATGGGCACGAGGACCAATAGGCGGAGGCAACAGTGCGGGGTGCGGTTGCCAGGGGGCGGGGCCCGGCTGCCTGCCAGGCTTGCCACCCTAGCAGGGGCGTCGGGGGTTCTGGACTTGGTTGCCACTTCCTGAGCCGCGGGGATGGAGGCGTCGCGCTGCCGGCTCGGACCCCGCGGGGACAGGTCCGAGAGGGGTGGTGACTGGTCTCGTCTCGAGCGGGGCGGAAGGACTGAGTGAGACCATGGCGGTCTTCTCTTGGAGCTCTGAAGAGAGGGTGGTGGGCTCGGGTCGGGGAGGGAGGGACGGATTTGGCGGCAGGAGGCGAGTTTTGGGCCCCCGGCTCCGCGGTGGAGGATCCCTTTTTCCGGGTGAGCGGTAGAAGGCAGCGGCTCTGCAGCTTGCACCGAGAGCAGGGACTTTGTGTTCAGGTCCCTGCTTGGGAAACTCTTGGAGTTTTCGTTACAAGCTCGTCTTGCTCTCTGTGGGCCTCGATTACTCAAAATGCGTTAGCCCTGTTTCTCACGCACTGCCCGGCAGGGTCATAACTGAGGTGGATGAAGTCCTTCCCGGGGGTGTCGAGGCGGAAGGTTGTGGGTGATATTTAATCATTTGCTCTCATGCCATTGCTTTTGGCAGGCGGTGTTGAATTCTGGAACGGAGTCCGAGGGCTGAAAGTGCAAAACTAATCTTTCACTTTTGTCTGCTTCATAGTAATTGTCTTTTATTTAGGATTGTTCGTCTTATTTGCAGTGTACCATACCCCTTGTTTGCGCTCCTCTTTCCTGCCTCCGCCAGAGGGAGAGCCTAGGAAATAAAACAATCCGAAATCTCAGTCTGTCAATTTCTTGTTAGCTAGGTTAATGGAAAGTTAAGGGGGAGCGGCATGAATTCTTTGGCTTCAAACTTCGGCATTGTCGGAGGATTGAACTCATACACGCCAACAGTATTCCCCGTTTTTTATGCCATTACCATGGCAAATAAAGATGTAGCATGTAAGGATTTAGTCTGATATTTAGATTAGTAGATATTTAGACAATTCTAAACCATTTAAAAAGTCACAAGGAGGTGTTGGGCATAGAGAACCCCTATTTTCCCCTTTCATCAGATTTTATTTATGTGATAGCTGTTACCTGAAAGATTTGTTCACTGCACTTTCTTTTTCTCAAGTTGAGAGAAAATAACCCACGTTTACCAGTATAACTATGGAAACGCTTGGGGGACGTAAAGATAAAATTCAGCATCTTTGTTGAATTCAGATGGTGTATGTTCAGTGTGGTCATTCAATAAATTAATTGAATGAATTTATGGCAATAAATTTCTTGGGTACCAGATATTTGATATATGACTCGTGATTTTGGGGGGATGGGGTGAGGAATTGACTTTGAAACTGAGACCAGGAGGCAAAGTAGCTTTTAATCTATTGGATCTGAAATTTAAAGGGATGATTTTAAAGTTTTCCCCTTTTTCTTTGCAAAGAAAAAAGCTCTTTAGTTTAAAAATTGACATCAAAGAAGAGTGTGAGTCACTTAATGTTTTTACTGCCCTAGGTAATATTAAGTGCAGTTTCTATCACTGTTTAACTCAGTTGTTGCTGAGAAGGAGTGGAATGTCTCTTCTATTTTGGCTTCAGGTTGCGTGTTTAATGTTTTTGGTGAAATACATTGATACAGTTTTTGGTATTAATACCTTTCGATGTGAAGTATAATATCTGACTTTTAAGTTTCCTGTGTTTTTTTTTCCTTTGAATTTTACCATGTTTCCTTTGTTTGTTTACCATGAGGCAGATTTCTTTTTCAATGAAGTGGAAAAATTACTAACAAACTTCAATTATTTTTCCTATTTCTGAAATAGTGGGTGAAAATTGGGGACCGAATTTGAAACATCACTCTCAGGACCTTTGTTGAAGCTGAGCATTTTGTATTATAGATTCCCTGGAGATGACCATGCCTGGCTAGTGCTAGAACTTGAGCTTTCTCTGGCCTTTGTCCCTGATAGAGAATTGAAGGTATGGTGAGAGATTTCTCCGTGTGATATGACCTTGTGACCCAGTTGACTAAGAATGTTCTAGCCTGTGGTTTATCCATGCTTTCTCATTAGGAATAAAAACAGTCATAGTAGCTGGAGGTTATGTATTGTCCAGGTTTGTTATCCTCTCTCACATTCTCTCTTTTTGAAGATTTATTTATTTTAGGGAGTGTATGTGCACGTGAGAGCGAGCACGGGGAGGGGCAGAGGGTTAGAATCCTGAAGTAGACTTCCCACTGAGTTGGATCCCAGGACTGAGACTACGTGACCTGAGCCAAAATCCAAGGGTCAGCCACTTTACCTTCTGCACCAGCCAGGTGTTCCCCTTTCTCTTTTTTGAGTAGTTCATCAGATCAACTAATTGTTGGCAAATAGACTTACCCAGTGCTTAAATATACTCAATAATTAATCCATAACTGCAGTGTGCTTGGCAGATATTAAAAGCTCCTAATAACATCAAACATGCATGTATTTCTCCAAATGCAGACTTAGAAAGGAGAGACTAATCTTCTGCAGTAAATTTTCTTTTTTCTGAGACCCTTCTGTTCCAAGCAGACATTTTTTGGAATAGTTTTCATTTCTGACTTCGCTTATTCTTTCCTATGGAAACTCTGCGTTTTTCCTGCATCTGTGCCCATTGAAAGAAAACGCTAACATTTGTTCTTACTAAGAGGAAATATATGCTTGAATTACTCGGAGGCAGAGTTGAAGTTGCCTTGCTTCTCCGTATTTGAGGACTTTGGGACGAGAAGGGGCCTTGATCATTCCTTTCGTTCTCCTGTTTGAGAAGAGTGGAATTATTATGGCTTCTTTCAAACTAGAATTTCCTGTGCTCTGCTTTTGCTTTATCTCCTCCGAATCCATTCACTAGAAATAAGCTCTTTGTTCTGCTAAATCTATTCTGTCTCATCAGATGTCCTTACTGTGAGAAATAATGAAGGCTGCAAAATTTTCCTGGCCTGGTTAAGGCTTATATCCACTTATGCTTGAGGGAAGACGCTATGGCCACATGCTGATTGATGTGCTGTCTTTATTTACTCATTTTAATACCTGCCATGAGGGCTTGATAATGAGGATTGCCATCTCTGTCTTGCTGCCTTAGAACTTCTGCAAAAACATAAATGATGAGTACGGTGTCATGTGAGTCACAGAACCCCTGGAAGACCGTGGTTCTGAAGAGGGTTATAGTAATACTTTTATTGTTTATACGATGGCGTTTGCTGTTTTACCACATGGCATTGCGGGAGACACTGGAAACTACTGGGTTCCTGAGTTCTAGTCCCAGCTTTTTTACTCTCTGGCAGTGTGATTTGAGCAGCTTATCCACTTTTTTTTTTTTTAAGATTTTATTTATTATTTATTTGACAGACAGAGATCACAAGTAGGCAGAGGCAGGCAGAAAGAGAGAGAGAGGAGGAAGCAGGCTCCCTGCTGAGCAGAGAGCCCGATGTGGGGCTCGATCCAAGGACCCCAGGATCATGACCTGAGCTGAGGGCAGAGGCTTTAACCCACTGAGCCACCCAGTCGCCCCAGCTCCTCTACTTTTTGGCTTTAGTTTGCTCCTCTGGAAAATGAGGGCTTCTTTGGATTCCCTCAGAGATTTATAACAAATTTATAAAATGACATATATTTTTTAATAGCACATGGCTCAAATTTCAAAAGATACAAAATAATATTCAGTGAGAAATACGTCGTGCTGTCTCCATGTCACCTTGTTCATTCATTGATGGACATCTTAGGGGACCTTCCAAAGATATTTTGTTAAATAATCTATAAATATTCCTTTTCCACTCCTAAAGTTTGATGATTTTGAATTTTAGGGTAAAATAGAATACTTTAAACCCTACTTTCTACTTTCATCATTCATGAGGTGTTTTTAGAATATGAACTATAAAAAAAAAAAGAATATGAACTATAGTTCCTGCAAGACTTTTCCTGTGGTAATTAAAGTATAGAAAATAAGACTGTAAGAAGAAAATAAGTATTATTTTTCAGATAGGCTCCTAGAAGAATAAATCTTGGTATTCAGTGTTTCAGGAAAAACTTCAGTACATCTGTAGTTTGCCTTTGATTTTAGGTTTTAGAATCCAACCAATTTTTTTTTTTTTGAAGATTTTGTTTATTTATTTGACAGAGATCACAAGTAGGCAGAAAGGCAGGCAGAGGGCAGGGGGTGGAAGCAGGCAGACAGAGATCACAAGTAGGCAGAAAGGCAGGCAGAGGGCACAGGCTCCCCACTGAGCAAGGAGCCCGTTGTGGGGTTTGATCCCAGGACGCTGAGATCATAACCAGAGGCTTAACTCAATGAGCCACGCAGGCACCTCTAGAATGCAACCAATTTGATAAGACAATTGACTTCTTTCACTACTGAAACAGTGTAGGGGGTCTGGGTGGCTCAGTCTTTAGCGTCTGCCTTTGGCTGAGGTCATGATCCCAGGGTCCTGGGATTGAGCCCCGCATTGGGCTCCCTGCTTAGTGGGTGGAGGGAGGGGCTGCTTCTCCCTCTCCCCCTCTCCCTGCCTGTGTTCCCTCTCTCTCTCTGTCTCGCTCTGTCAAATAAATAAAAATCTTTAAAAAAAAAAGAAACATAGTATAATTTTGTTATGGCAATGCCATATGAACCATAGATAAAGTAGAGAGGAGTTTTTTGGCCGAGTAAAGGTCTTAAGCTGCGCTGTTTTAAAAGGGAGAATCTAAAAAAAAATGAAAGGCAAAGTCTGAGGAGCTCCTGGGTGGGTCAGTAGGTTGGGCCTCTGCCTTTGGCTCAGGTCATGATCTCAGGGTCCTGGGATCGAGCCCCATGTTGGGCTCTCTGCTCCGCGGGGAGCCTTCTTCCCCCCCCACCCCACCTGCCTCTCTGCCTACTTGTGATCTCTCTCTCTCTTTCTCTGTCAAATAAATAAATAAATAAATCTTTAAAAAAATAAAAGGGAATATCTGTCAAGATAAAATATTCAGTAATAAGGCTTACATTTGAGTATCCTTTGCTGCCCTCATAGCATGTCACTCATTTGATCTCTCTTGGGCTTCATACGTTTGAAGAAAGCAGGGCTGGTATTGTGATCTTCATATTATAGATGGAGAAGTTAAGAATGAGAAAGGATGTGATATACCTAAGGTCACATGACAAGTAAATGATGCAGTCGAAAGTAAAATTCAGAAGTAAAATCCAGGCTTTTGATTTCTCGTCTCCGCTTCCACCCTCCACCGCCTGACCATGTATTATCAAAATATCTACTCCAAATATTCTGGATGCCATTTTTACAAATAAATGGTGACAGTGCATACTGATTACATTCTAATTGTTTTTAGCATGAGCAGTTGAAGAAATCAGACATTTTAGTGAAGTATTCATTTCATCCAATGGAAAGGGAGTGGAAATATTTCCTTGGTATTGTTAGGCAAACAAATGCACTTTCATCTTTATCCAAGAACTAGAAGGGGAGTGAGAAATATTCCTCAAGAGAGAAATGTAACCCTGAGGAAAGGAGAATCAGGCAAAAGGCAGAATGAACTTAGATTCTGAGTAACATCCGTTTTATATCCAGAAGAAATGAATTCTTTGACTTCTGACTCAAATTATACATTTAAAATAACCTTTCTGTTTGGTTCACTCAAAAGAATGTTTTTGCTTTTACTCTGTGGAACATGCAAATGAAGAGGGTTTCACTCTAATTTTTCTTGCTGCATTATTTGGGGCCAAATGAATGATTCAATCAGTTACCAACTTTTCCTTCTCATTGCCTCTTTCCCTGCAAACAATTCCTCCTTCTTTCTGAAGAAAAGAAATAGGCCCACTAAATGGGGCTCTTAGGAAATGGATTTTCATTCCTTGGCTTTAATTAAGTTAGTTGCAGATTGTGGCAGTCATTCAAATAGAAAAGGGCTGAGCCTAGAATACTAACATTTGTCCTCAGATGAGAAAGGATAGGTTTCAAAGGAGTCTTTTTTGGCAGTTCTAATTTGATCTTCCTGTGCCTTTTCCCAGAAGCGGTGTTTTGTGCTAGCCAGAGGTGTTTTCGGTGTCTCAGTGATGTGAAAACACAGCCTTCTAGGACTGACATTTGGGACTGGGACAAAGTAACTCTGTTTGTCAATTGACTTAGAGGAGATTACTTTAGTAATAGCTATTGCCCTACTTACCTGACACCAGAATCAGTCCAGACAGTGAACCTGATGACTCCTTTTCACTATATACAACTAATCAACTCCTCTCATGGGTTTCTTCAGAATCCACTCACTGGCTTAGAAATTCTGCTACCTAAAATACCAAATGAATGGGCATCCTGACTGAAAAGATTCTTGGCAGACTTGTTGAAATACCATAGTAGTGCAATTCCAGACTGCTGACTGTTGGAGTGTGTGTGGTCAGTGGTACAGGTTAGCATGCTAAGTTGTTCCACTTTTTGGCTATTTTTAATAATGCTGCTGTGGACATTAGTATCCAGGTCTTTGTGTGCACATAAATTTTCATTTATTTTACATATATACCTATGTAGTTACGGAGTTATTGGAGTCATATGGTCACTCTTGTGTCTTACAACTTGAGGAACTAGCAGACTTGTTTTCCAAAATGGCTGCAACGTTTTACATTCCCCATAGCGAGGCGCTGGGCTTCCTTTCTCTACCTCCTTGCCATTACTTGTTATTGTCTGTCTTTTTTATTATACCCTTCCTCATGGATGTGAAATAGCATCTCACTGTACTTTTGATTTGCATTCCCTTAATGATGAATAATTGAGCTTTGTTATATACTTATTGATCATTCCTATATTTTTAGAGAAATATCCATTCATTTACTTTGCCTGTTCTTAAATTGGGTTGTCTTTTTATTACTTAGTTGTAAGAGTTCTTTCTAGGTCTTCTGGATACAATTCCCTATCAGATAAATGATTTATACATATTATCTCTGTCGGTAGGTTGCCTTTGCACTTTCTTTATGGTGTCTTTTGCAGTGCAAATGTATTTTATTTTGATATAGTCCAGTTTATTAGTTTTTCTTTTTATCTCTTTTGTTTTTGGTGTTGCACCTAAGCAATCATTGCCTAGTCCAGGTTTATAAAATTTGGTCAGATGTGTTTTTCTGAGGTTTTTAAACCTTATATTTAGGCCTTTGATTCATTTTGTGTATGCTGTGAGGTAGGGGTCCAAATTCATCCTTTTTGCATGTGGATATCCAGAACCATTTGTTGATAAAACTATTTTGAACCTATTTTTAAAACTGAAGTGTAATAAACTACTTTCCCCAACTTAGTACCTCTAGATCTACCTTATTCTTTTGAGTGACCACAAAGTATTATTTCATTATCTTATCTTATTAATTGCTCACCTGTTGACCAACATTAATATTATCTTGGGGGGGGTTCTATTGAAAACAATGAAAAATAGCATCCTTGTTACATGATGTATTTGGCCTAGTCTTTTGTAAACTTTGTATGTTTGGGGATGCAGAGTTTAATTTTAGTGGAGGCTCCTAAATTTCCCTCCAAAAATGTTATGAACTTTTTCTTCAACAGACTATGAATGCTCATTTTAAAGTGGAGCAATTACCATTCTTTCTTGTTGCTTAGTCCCTGAGTGTACAGATTGATTACATAGTACGCACTCAGTAAATATTTACAGGCGATAAAGATGAGGGTAAAATGGAGGAGCTGCCTGCAATTTGGATCAGAGTCACTCTAAGCTGGTCATTGAGACAAAGAATATAAAGCCAACTAATGCAAAATTCAACAACTAAAAATCTACACATGAAAGTAGGAACAAGGGTAGCCAAGATTTCGTAGGTACTATTATATTCTTTACAATGAAACAAAACATATTGTTTGTGGAGTCCAAAATGTTTACTGGCAGTTGCGATAGGGAATTGCCACAAAAACTGTTCTAGAAGTATATAGTAAAGGAAATTCTGATGGACAGGTATAAGAGTTGTAGTTAGCAAGATATAACTGAATGTATGATGGGAAGATGTGTCACCTTGGAGGTGCTAAGATTATTAATCATTATTTGTCTCTCAAATGTGGTTTGATAAGAGAATTAGAGTAAGTTCAAACTTAAGAATCTATTTAAAAATCACTGCTTCCAGCTTTTCCGATATGGAATAATGATCTCAGATCGACTAATCTTGGCCAACAGAACTGAAGGTCGGTTATGTGACATAAATGACTATGGTATAGTGTGAAATGCTGTCCCGCGTAAGCTCATAGCTGACACAGAAAATAAAGGAGAAAACCAAAGAACAGAGCAGAAGTCTCCATCATCTTTGGTAATGTGTATGCCAATAGGGTGGATACTATTTTATTAAATCCGTGAAAGGTACATCCACAGTTTTAAACTAAAAATAAAGTTTTTCCTTTAAAAAATGATTTTAGGTTTGCAGAAACTTCTGTTCAAATTATTTCTCATAGTTAGGCAGTGATCTTTTATCAGTGTCTTCATTATTTTCCATAGCCATACAGCTATAAAATGGGGACAGTACTATCTAATTTTTACCTATTTGGAAAGTCCAAAAGTAAGGGATGATGAATTGAAATGTTTCTTTAAGGCATAAGTCAAAGGACTTTTTTTTTTTCATCTAACTTTAAAATTCATTTGTTTATCAAACATTTGTTTCACATCTTCCCTGTTCTAGGCATCATGTGCCATGAGCAGTGGTGAATAATGTTAGAAAGTACTGATGTTAAGTTTCTTTTGTAATTTTGCTTTTCTTTTGAGTGTTAGACGTTTGTCTCAAGAGTCATAAAAGAAATGACGATGCATGTCACTTGGCTTAGCAGAGGCACTGTTTTGGCAACTGCTTTGTTGTAGTGAAAGCAAGAAAAGCCCCAGAGAAGCGTAGAGTACATCGCCTGACACCACAACTATGGCAGAAACACCCTATACAAGACACTGATGTGGATACATTTAGCTTCATTACCCACAGGCTTGCACTTGAACGAGAAGTATGCACATAGTCCCTTAATAGATCCCTCCTCAAAGGGTTAGCTGTCTTCCTAGAACTAAGCAAGTTGCTCCTATGGGTGTTCCGGGAGTTGCTAACCCAGATAATGGCGTCAGTTTTGATTTCTAGTTGAAAAACAATCAACAGACTTTCTCAGGGTTGTGAATTCAAGACCCACATTAGGTCGAGCTTACTTAAAAAAAAAAAAAATTAGGGCTGCCTGGCTAGCTCAAGTTGGTAGAGCATGTGACTCTTGTTCTCTGGGTTGTGAGTTAGAGCCCCACATTGGGTGTAGAGATTACTTAAAAATAAAAGGGGCACCTGGGTGGCTCAGTTGAGTGTCTGCGTTTGTCTCAGGTCATGATCTCAGGGTCCTGGGATGGAGTCCTGCATCCGAGCTCCCTGCTTGGTGGGGAGTCTACTTCTCCCTCTCCTCCTGCCTCTCCCCCTTGCTTGTGCTCACCCACTCTCTCTTCTTTCTCTCTCAAATAAGTAAGTAAAACCTTTTAAAAATTCTAAAAAATAAGAAAAATAAAATTGACATTTTTCCCCCTTATTTTTTTTTGAGATTTTATTTATTTATTTGACAGACAGAGATCACAAGTAGGCAGAGAGGCAGGCAGAGACAGAGAGAGGGGAAGCAGGCTCCCTGCTGAGCAGAGAGCCTGATGTGGGGCTTGATCCCAGGACTTTGGGATCATGACCTGAGCCGAAGGCAGAGGCTTTAACCCACTGAGCCACCCAGGTGCCCCTCCCCTCATTTTAAAATGCAGCCATTTAAGAGCCTTCACATGCTTGCCTCAGCAGCACATATATTAAGCCTTCAAGCATATTTTGAGTGAGCACATGTAGCAGTTAGTGGAGATCAGATAAGTGTACTTATAACAGACATTGGGTTGATTAATACATGGCTCCTTTATTGATTTCAACCATTTATAGTTTCAACTTGTTTTATTCTTAGTTACAGTTTTTAAATTTTTTTTAAAGATTTTATTTATTTATTTGACAGAAATCACAAGTAGGCAGAGAGAGGTGGGGGGGAATCAGGCTCCCTGCTGAGCAGGGAGCTTCAGGGAGCCTGATGCGGGGCTTGATCCCAGGACCCTGAGATCATGACCTGAGCCGAAGGCAGAGACCTAACCCACTGAGCCACCCAGGTGCCCCCATCTTTAGTTACATTTAATGGGCTAAGAAGTTGACTTTTAATATGTGTATTTTATATGTCTTTACATGGTACTGTTCTGAAAAGAACTCAGCTTTTCCTTTCTAGATAGGGGAAAACCCAGTCCTCTCCTACTGTGTTTCTTTCCTGCTATGTGTTTCTTTCTTGTGTGTCTCCTTAACTTCTCACACAGAACACTTCACTTCTGACATTTCCAGTCCCCAAATGTGTAGGGTTTTTGTCCTCACAACAAGCAATTCTTTGTGACACCAGCTGGGTGTCCCACAATTCAACTCAATTCTGACACCACACTAGTATGGGATCCCACAGGTTAAGGGTTGGGTCCCACAAGACTGCCCTCCACCCTGCTACCCCCATTCTTCAGACATCATTCACACGCCTGATTATCACCTGTGCTTCTGACCAACTGGCTGTAGACAGTAGGTTCAAAGATCCCCTTCTCGGGTTCAAGAGCAGCTCACAGAACTCAGGGGAACACTTAGTGTTTACCAGCTTATTAAGGGATATGATAAAGGATGTGGGAGAACAGCCAGATGAAGAGATACATAGGGCAAGGCCTGGGAAGGTCCCAAGCACAGGAACTTCTGTCCGGTGGAGTTGGGGTGTGTCTGTCAACCTGGAAGCTCTCCGAACTCTACTTGTGGGATTTAGTAGAGGCTTCATCAGATAGGCATTATCAGTCATTTTCAGCCTCCCTTTTTTCTTTCTTTCTTTTTTTTTTTTTTTAAGATTTATTTATTTGACAGAGAGAGAGTCAGTGAGAGAGGGAACACAAGCAGGTCCTGGGAGTGGGAGAGGGAGAAGCAGACTTCCCGCTGAGCAGGGAGCTCCATGCAGGGCTCCATGTGGGGCTCGATCCCAGAACCCTGGGATCATGACCTGAACCGAAGGCAGACACTTAATGACTCAGCCATCCAGGCACCCCTTAAGCCTCCCTTTTCAAGAGAATGGGGCACAGGGCTGAAAATTCCAGGCATCTTATCATGGTTTGATCTTTCAGGTGACCAGCCCTTCACAGGTACAAAATTCAGAAGGACTGGAACAGTCCGTAACGAAAAATAAGATTGCTTCTGGTTCTCCTACCTATTTAGTTTTTCTCCTGAAGGCAACACTGATATCCTTCCAAAGATACTCTGCATTGTAGATGAAAGATACATATATATTTTATCCTTTCATAAATGGTAGTAAATACTCCCCAATTACCTGCACCTTGCCTTTTCCAGTTAGTAAAACATCTTGGAAATTGTTCCAAATCAGTATCTCTATATTTCTATATTCATGTGTTAGTGATTTTTTTTTTAAACAGCTGCAGGGTATTCCATTGTGTGAATACGGTATCAGTCCCTCTTGATGAACATTAGAGTGTACTATCTTGGTGTTACAAACAGTGCTACAGCGTCATATAAAGTTTATAATCATACGGGCGCCTGGGTGGCTCAGTCAAGAGACGACTATTGATTTCAGGTCATGCTTTCAGGGTTATGAGATTGAACCCTGTCCCGTATGTCAGGCTCTATGGCAGCCTGAGTTGGGTTCCCCACTGACTGTGAAGCCTTCTTAAGATTCTCTCTCACCATGGGGCACCTGAGTGGCTCAGTGGGTTAAAGCCTCTTCCTTCGGCTCAGGTTATGGTCCCAGGGTCCTGGAATTGAGCCCCACATCAGGCTCTCTGCTTGGCGGGGAGCCTGCTCCCCCCCGCACCCCGTCTGCCTCTCTGCTGACTTGTGATCTCTGTCTGTCAAATAAATAAATAAAAATCTTTAAAAAAAAAAAGATTCTCTCTCACCCTTTCTCAAAAAACAAAATAAGTTCATATTCATACTGGACAGTTGGCTAAAGTTGGGAAATCGTAAGTTAAAAATTGCCTAAAGAGTTTCTCTAAGAATATAAGTTGCTTTCATTAGTGATCAGAAATTTTATATTTCATACCAGCGTATTTTTAACATTTCAAAAACTAATGTTAGAGCAAATATGTGATGATTATACACGACTGAACTTATTTGTTGAGAATAAAGATAAAACGAAACCGTGGGAGCTATTGGAAGGTTAGAGTGGAGAGAGTGGAACTTGTGTTTGTTACTTTTTTTTTCTTTTTTCTTTTTTTTTAAGATTTTATTTATTTATTTGACAGGCAGAGATCACAAGTAAGCAGAGAAGCAGGCAGAGAGAGAGGAGGAAGCAGGCTCCCTGCCGAGCAGAAAGCCCGATGCGGGGCTCGATCCCAGGACCCTGGGATCATGACCTGAGCCGAAGGCAGAGGCTTAACCCACTGAGCCACCCAGGCGCCCCACCTTTTTTTTTTCTTACTTCATCGATGCTATTTCTGATAATTCCTTATGGAAGTTTCACTGTAGAAATCACTGCCTCGTCTTTGATGAATGATGCTATGAGAAGCCGCACATCTTATTTTAGCCGCTTGAATGTATTGGGTGCCCATTATTTTATAAGTAGTAGACCATCTTATTTTGACACAGATTTATTTAACATTTATTAATGTGTCATTAATTAACTATAAGCTATTTGAGCAGTAACTGTCTCTCTCTTACATAACACATAGAAAAGGTAGAGATTCAGAAAACAATATAGATTGAATGCATGCTTACTATGTACCTGACATTATTCTAATCATCTTAATTTGTTCAAATGTTATATAGTCATATGAAATTATTTATGCTGTGCGTGGTGGGCAGAGGTTAAATACCTTGTCTGAGAGAGAAAGTAAGGGATCCGGGTTATTAAAAAGCCAGGGAAGCTGGATCCAGAGCCTGTCCTTGAAATTATTCCTCTGTAAGGTTGATTGACTTTACTTTTCATTCTTAGATGTTTTATGAGATCATTATTAGGATCCCTTTTGTTAGGGAAGGAACATGTAGAAAAGTAGGATTGTTTGCCCAGAGTATGTTTGTGGAAGGCCTAAAATGAGAGCTCTCGGTTTAAGGGTATTGATAGGCAAAGACGCTAGGGAGGAGAGGATAGATTTTCTCTCCTGGACTTGGAATGGCATGGCTATTGAGCAATCATTGGTTTGACCGTGGTTAAGACGGCAGTTTGTATGTTTTACAAGTAAACTGTTCTTGTCCTTTCTATTTACTTTATCTGTCGACATAGTGGCTTTTTTATCTTTACATAACAAAACAATTCACAAGAAAGGGTGTGTTGTTTAAAAATAAAAAATAGAATTGAGGCAGCAGGAAACAGGAGTGATTATTCCCTCTGCTCTGTAGGGAGGGATTGTGTTATGTGTCCGTGTCAGTGCCTGAAGTCACAGGAGTCATGAATGGTACAGTCTGCTTCACTTACTGCATTTCACTGGTTTTTAAATTCAATTTTAGGATTCTTGTAAATACATTATGGTCTTGCAATGCCCTTTCTTTTTGATATTTTGTCATCTGACATCCATAGGAAGGGGTGAAATTCAGAATGATGTTCTTTGAAAGAACTGATCAGAAAGAAACAGAAGGAAGTTTCAAGAAACAAAGACCAGGCACTATATTTGGGGGGGAAAAGGAATCTCTTCATTGGTGTTAGTAAAATTCTGATATTTATTATAGTAAATCTTTGCTGAACAACTCCAGGGATGTGGGTCAAGTGGGGACTTGGGGATAGAAACATGTGGGGAGGGAATGCTTCCCTGTTCCCTTTATCATTGACTTTTCTGGTCTCTGATTCATCTGCATCTTTTCAGCATTGTCAATTCACACCTATATTCACATTTATAAATGTTTATCATGTGCATATAAAATAATGAAATAGCTCATATGTAGTTAATCAAAGTTATTCTGACTTCTTTATGACAGACGCTTTGTGACAGATCTCACAAGTACACATGCCAAAATTTCTTGGCAGTGGGAAATGAGGAAGTGAAGAATTTCACAATATGACAAAATATTATGACTCAGTGATTGGGAGTAAATGTATTAAAATTTCAGGTGTATTCACTTGAAAGGCATATCGGAAATTAAGGCTTTTCACAGGCATTCTAGAGGAAACATTTTTAAAGGCAGTTGTATTTTGAAGGGGTCTTTAAAAATATGGAATACGAAACATTACTTTGCACTGGTTGATGGTATAGTTGAAGGGTATGCTAAGAGGGTGAAAGGCAGTGTCTTTTCTCCTACAAAAAGTTACCTGTTTATGGAGTGTTTATATGCATTCATATTTTTTTCTTAGATCCCAACTGTCCTTTCTAAAAGAAAGTTTGAATTAGAGTTGGCAATTGTAACTAACCTATCGATTTGTGTCAGCATCAGCTTTAGGTATCCTAGTATTCTTGGTCCCATATAAAATGTAAAGCACAATATCCTTCATATAGTAATTGAGAGTATAAACTTTGCAACTAGATTTCCTGGGTTTGGATCCTAGCTCTACCATTCACTGATTGTGGGACCACATAACTTAGCCGTGCCTCTGTTTCCCCAACTGTAAAAAAAAAGTTGAATTACTTTACTTCAACTTCCTGAACTCAGATCTCAGATCTCTCAGAGCCAATTAGAAATCCCAGGAGAGTTTGATTACTTCCGTCTTATATCAGTGTCTACACCAGTCTGTTAGTTTATGGCCATGGAAACAGGGCCATCCAAAATAAGTAAGATGTATAGATATGGTCCAGACATTCCATCTTCTCAGAGATAGGGGATTATTTGGGGCAAGGCAGAAGCTTAAAAACACAGTATTGATACTGTCTTTTTTTTTTTAATGAATAGATTTTATTTTTTAGAGCAGTTTTAGGTTTATAGAAAAATAAATGTAAGTACAGAGAGTTCCCATATAGTCCCTCATCCACCCCCTCCCCACCGTGTCCCCTATTACTAACGTTTTGCATTAGTGTGGTACATTTGTTATAATTGATGAGCCAGTATTGATATGTTATTATTAACTAAAGTCTGTAGTTTCATTAGGATCACTCTTTGTGCATATATTCTGTGGGTTTTGCCAAATATATAGTGGCATGTATCTACTATTACAGTATCATGCAGAACAGAGTCATTGCCATAAAAATCTCCTGTGCTCTACTTACTTGTTTCTCCATAGATTTTTTGTTGTTTATTTTTTTTTATTCTAAGTATAATTAACATACAGTGTTTTGTTAGTTTCGGGTGTACGATATAATGCTTCAACAATTCCGTACATTTCTCTGTGCTCATCAAGATAAATATATTTAATCCCCTTTATCTATTTCACGTGACCCCCCATCCGCCTCCCCACGGCAGCCACTAGTTTGTTCACTATATTTAAGAGTCTGCTTTTTCGTTTCCTTTTTTTGTAGTTTATTTGTTTTGTCTTAACTTCCACATATGAAATCATATGGTATTTATTTTTCTTGAACTGACTTGCTTCACTTAGCATCAGACCCTCTAGGTCTGTTTTTACTATCTCTATAGTGTTACCTTTTCCAGAATGTCACATGGCTGGAATCATACAGTATATACAGCTTTTTTAGATTGGTTTCTTTCACTTATCAGTATACCTTTAAGGTTCCTCCATGTCGTGTGTGTGTGTGTGTGTGTGTGTGTGTGTGTGTGTGTGTGTGTGTGTGGCTCTTTTCCTTCATCACCGAATATGTTTCATGGTATGGACGTACCACGGTTTATGTATCCATTTACCTATTGAAGGACATCTTGGTTGCTTCCGGTTTTCGGCAATTAAGAATAAAGCCACTGTAACCACAATGAAAATATTCATGTGCAAGTTTCTGTGTGGACAAAAGTTATCAGCTCTTTGGGTAAATACTAAGGAGCACAACTGCTGGGTCGTATGATGAGAGGAGGTTTACTTTTGGAAGGAACTGCCAAACTGTCTTCCATAGTTGATGTGCCATTTTTTTGCATTTCCTCCAGCAATAAATGAGATTTCTTATTGCTCCACATCTTTGCCAGCATGTAGTGTTGTCAGTGTTTTGGATTTTAGCCATCTAATAGGTATGCAGTGGTAACTCATTGTTTTTTTTCTTTTTTTAATTTGTCATTCTGTAATGGCATGTGATGTGGAACATCTTTTCATGTGCTTATTTGCCATCTGTATATCTTCTTTGGTGAGGAGTCTGTTTAGATCATTTGCCCATTTTTTAATTGGTTTGTTTTATTATGGTTGAGTTTTAAGAGTTCTTTGTATATTTTCGATAGGATTCCTTTATCCGATATGTGTTTTGTAAATATTTTCTCTCAGTTGACATTGTTTTTCACCTTCCCTGGCCTCAGCTTTTCTTTTCTTTTTGAAAGATTTTATTTATTTGAGAGAGAGAGAGAGAGAGAGCACAAGCAGGGGGAGAGGGAGAGGGAGGCCAATGTGGGGCTTGATCCCTGGGATTATGACCTGAGCTCAAGGCAGATGCTTAACCGACTGAACCACCCAGTTGCCCCTGGTCTCTGCTTCTCTACAGTAATTTCCTAGTTGGCAGAGCTGCACATGCCTTGTCCTTTTTGGTCAGTGAGGTTCAATATCACCAAGTGGTGACAGTTACATAAGCTTCCCAGCAAGATTCTCACATATGTATCATAGAATATAGGAAATTGTACACTTGCTTTTTCTAATATTCTCACCCCCCCCCCCCGGTATTAATTATTGCACAGGTAATAGAGGAACAAGAAAAAAGGAAAGGCTACCCCAAATTTTAGTATTTGTTCTTCTTTTTTCTGCATTCTCTTTACTTGTCCATGTGGGAAGTAGTAAACTTGATCACCTTTTGATGCTACCACAACAATTTGCCACCTTTAAAATCGGTAAGAGTTAAATAAGAGACCCGTGTTTTTACGTTTCTCTTATTAGTAAGAAAATGGACGTTTGAAAAGTTGTGGAACTCAGTAAATTAATAGTTGAGTAGAAAAGAGCTCCTCTTGTCTCTTGTCTACTTACTATTCTGTTTTCAAATCTTTTAGAATCACTGTTACTCTTACATTAGCACCCTGGCCTTGCTGTAAGATGCTGATGCTGTCTGGAGTGGGCTATATTGCCATCATAGCCTAGGACTATCTTATGAAGCCCTAACTTTGGTACTTGAGATGTCTTGATAAGGATACAGATAGTTCCCCAATTTATAGCTGTACTGATATTCCAAATGTTGGTATTAATTGGTTGTTTGGCACTTAGGATGTTTTCCTAAAGAAAAATCTTTGCCTTGTTTCTGATCTTAGAGGAAATGCTTTCAGTCTATCACCGTCGTGTATTATGTTTGCTGTAGGCTTTTCATATATGACTTTTATTATGTGGAGGTAGTTTCCTTCTATTTCTATTCTGTTGAGGGTTTTTATCTTGAAAGGATCTTGAATTTTGTCCAGTGCTTTTTATATATCAAGTGTTTCTGTTTTTGTTTATTTTGTTGATGTGTGCCTGTTTTTGAGAAGCAGGGTGTTAGAGGGAAAGAACAGGGACTTCGGTATCTTACTTATAAAAATGTGGCTTTGTTTTTCTAATTTATATGACCTTAAGCTTGCTTTAGTAAATTACTAAAACTCCTGGAGCCACCCTTTTTCATCTATAAAATAACTAAAATAATAGCAACCTTACATGGTTCAAATGAACAGTAAGTAAGATTTATATGTATAAAGGCCTAAGCACTCTCCCTAGCAAGTAGAACCTTTTTCTTTCCTTTTATCTCAATGACATGTGTTTATTATTATTTACTTCTGTTGTTGTTAGGCTTTGCGTTCATATTAATATTATTGGTTGGGTTCATATTAATATTACAGATTTTTTTTAGTTTTAAGGAGAATTGTAAGGAAACTTGTAGTAGACTTAAAAAAGACCAAGATAGTTAAATTTAAAGCTATTTTAAAAGGCAAAGGTAAAATATCTGTGGTGTTAGAATACATATGATCAAGAGATAACTAAATTATGATAATCTATTCAGAATATGACTCCAGTATATCAAACAAGCAAAGGATTTAAATTATTGAAGAGAGACTTTGGACATTAAATTGTTTTTTATACCCTTGAGCAGGTTTATCTAAATGTGGACTACCAAGAGAGAGAATTTCCACTTTGTGTATGATCAGCACTGATCATACTGCTGGTGGAAGTATGAATTGATGTCGTTTGTTTGGAAAGTTAATTTGGCAATAAAACTAGTCATACCCTTTGACCAGTCTTCTTCCAAAAAGGATTTAGATCTACCCTTAGTAATCCTATTTCTGGGAATCTGTCTCAAGAAGAAACCTTGAAATGCAGATACAAGCTTTATTTAAGTTTATTTAATTATTATTGAGATATTACCTCTGTACAGTAAGTGTACAGTTTGATGACTATTTTATATATGTATATATCCCTATGATACAGCTATAGAACATTTCTATCACCCAGAAAGTTTCGTTGTGCCTCTTTCCAATTTTATCTTTCCTCTACCCTCCGCCCCACAATGGTAACCATTATTTTGATTTCTATCATCATAAATGCTTTTGGTGGTTCTTAAACTAATACAAGTGAAACCATACAGTATATACTGTTTCATGCAAGGTTGTTTTCTTTCTTTCTTTTTTTAAAATATTTTATTTATTTATTTGAGTGAGAGAGACAGAGAGAGATAGAGAAAGCAAGAGCCAGCACAAGCAGGGAGGAGAGGGAGAAGCAGGCTCCCTGTTCAATCTCAGGACCCTGGGATCATGACCTGAGCCGAAGCCGGACACTTAACCAACTGAGCCACCCAGAGTCCCCCATGTAAGGCTGTTTTCAATCAGCATAATGTTTTTGAGATTTAACCATATCGTTTGTGTATATTACCAGTTCTTTTTATTGCTAAGTAATATTCCACTGAATGAATATACCACAGTTTGTTTTTTTGTTCTTCTGTTCATAGACATGTGATTCGAGTTTTTGGCTTTATGAACATTCTTTTTGTGCTATATGTGCTAATTTCTTCTGGATATAAATCTTATTGTTATTAAATTAGCAACAACTATGAGGGGTGCAGAGCGTGAGAGCTGTGGTGTACAGCCAAGGTGCCCTGGTGCACCCTGCTGGCTCTGGCCTTGGGGGGGCGGGGTGGAGGGCAGGGGTGGATGGCAGGCCCGGTCTGACCATCGGCGAGCTGCCTGCGGCCTCCTCTGCTCCACGTGCATAAATTCACAAACAGACATGAATGGATAACAAGAGAAAATGGTATTGGAACAGTGAACATCAGAAATTTTACACAGGAACCTTTGGGAGATGCTGTGATGTAGTTTACTGTAATCTGTCTAAAGTTGGGATTGAATTGAGTAAACAATGTGAGTTTGGTGCTTTGAAAAGTATGAAAGCTTCTAGTGAGCTCTGTTCTCTATCAGGAGAAATTAATAAAGCCTTCCAGAAAATCCAGGACTTGCCAACAAATCGTGTTATGAACATGGTTGACTGATCAAGATAAACTCAGTAATCCTTCAGAACTGGATGAATTAATGAGTGAAGAAGCATCTGAGAAATCCATAAAATCTACTGAGGAGTGAAAATGGAACCCCTTAATAAACTACTATGAAATAAAAAAAAAAATGAATTAGCAACAGCATAAATATCCAACAATAGGGGAATAAATTGGTATAGACAAAATATTATGCAGCCACTAAAAATTGTGCTTATAAAAACGAAGGAAGGGGCACCTGGGTGGCTCAGTTGGTTAAAGCCTCTGCCTTCGGCTCAGAGCGGTCATGATCTCAGGGTCCTGAGATCGAGCCCCACATCAGGCTCTCTGCTCAGCAGGGAGCCTGCTTCCTCCTCTCTGTCTGCCTGCCTCTCTGCCTACTTGTGATCTCTGTCTGTCAAATAAATAAAATCTTAGAAAAAAAAGGGAAAAGTTTATGATATATGACTTGGAAAAAATAATGCATTATTATTATGTAGTTTAGTTTATTTTTTAATTATCCTATGATGGGAGTAAGTTACTTTCCTAATAGAAAAAATACACTTTAAAAATCTGAGTGAGGATCCTTGTACTTTAGATTCTGTGAACTTTGATTATGTAGACAGTAGAGGGTAGTCAAGCTGAACTTCTTTTGTATCTTTTTTTTTAAAGATTTTATTTATTTATTTGACAGAGAGATATCACAAGTAGACAGAGAGGCAGGCAGAGAGAGAGAGAGGGAAGCAGGCTCCCCGCTGAACGGAGAGCCTGATGTGGGACTCGATCCCAGGACCCTGAGATCATGACCTGAGCCGAAGGCAGCGGCTTAACCCACTGAGCCACCCAGGCGCCCTCTTTTGTATCTTTCTTGTATGACTTAGCTTGTATGACTTTTATTTGAATTACAGATGTTTCCCAGTTGTAGATCAATTATGTATATCAGATGAAATAGTCGTTCATTATATGGTAAAAGATTCCTTTCCATTAGTAATTAAAAACATGCAAGTAAACAACTTTAAGTTACTTTTTAAAAAAAGATTTACTTTATTTTTGAAAGAGAGGGAAAGGGAGTGAGCACAAGCAAGAGGGGCAGAGGGAGGAGAGAGACTTCTAGCAGACTCCATACCTAGCGCAGAGTACAACGCGGGCTTGATCTTGCTCGAGATCAGGATGGTGAGATCAGAACCTGAGCGGAAGCGAAGAATCAGCACTTAACTGACTGTGCCGCCCAGGCGCCCCTTAAATTACTTTAATATATCATTAACCTAACAGAGATAACATCCCAAATTGGCCAGAGCATAGAGAAATAGGTTTTTAACTTGCTGGTAGCAATGTAATTTTAGAAGGTTCTATTTTGGGGAATAACAATTTAGAAGAATTATAGGTAAGGACTCAAAATAGTATAGTTTATAACTTTTGACTTGAAAATTCCACTTTGAAGAATTCTTTGCTATTCTGTACTGACACAAAGAAGTTCTGCATTCAACAGAGGGAACAAGTCCATCTTACCAGTGGGGTAGGACACTTTAACCATAAAGATATGATGTGTACATGAATTTTGTCAATAAAAGTGGACATATACATAGATAAAATAATTGAAAAAAAAACCAAAATGAGTTTTCAGAGTGATCACCGGCAAATCTGTGCATGTGTTGAATTTATAGTGCATTTAAAAAAGTCAATTTTACTGTATGATGATTTAAAAAATTAGTACAGACAAACAGTTTGAGGAAAAGAAAAAAGTAGATGAAGGTACTGACAAGAATTAGAAATTGATTGTGATGTGAGAGTTTGTAGTACATTGGGATTTTTTTCTGTAGTTTTTTTTAAAGATTTTATTTGACACAGAGAGAGAGAGATCACAAGTAGGCAGAGAGGCAGGCAGAGAGAGGGGGGGAAGCAGGGTCCCTGCTGAGCAGAGCCTGATGCACGGCTTGATCCCAGCACCCAGAGATCATGACTTGAGCCGAAGGCAGAGGCTTAACCCACTGAGCCACCCAGGCACCCCTGTAAGTTTTTTTTAAATACTTTAAGAGATCACCTATAAATATGTTTGTATTATGTATGTATTATGTGTGTATTATGTGTGTGTTTGTGTGCTAAATCACATTGAATCATAAAGTTCTTACTCTTTGCCAGTTTTTGAATATCACTACTCTAATGGGGGATAGGAAACTGACATAAACATACTATCAGGATATTCAGGGTAAGTATATTTAAAAATGTTCAGAGCACTGTTGAAGTAGAACAGAGGAAATTATTATGGAGAAATTGAGGACTTTTTCATAGAAAAGGTGAGAATTGAACATAGGGGTGTGTGGTTTTATTTTAGGTTTTGTTTTTTTAGATTTCCAGGGGCTGTTCATTCAGTTAGGTCATTTATTCCCATAGAGAGGATTCTTTTTACAGTGACATTTTTAAAGAGATGTTTCATTTATCACAAATTTACTGTGAAGCTGTACCAAGATATTTATTTATTCTTTTAATCAATATATATGTATTATTTAAAGAGCATTATTCCATAGCACTTTTATAGGATATGGAACACAGCCAAAGTGAGAGCTCAATGTAATAAGTAATGCTCTCCAAAAGATTCCTAAGTCAAGAAGGGAAGCATGGACTAGGCCCTCTTACTAAGGCAGGGATATACTTAAAACTTTTTTTTTTTTTTAATCCAGAAAACGGTTCCTCTCTCTTCATGTTTTAAAAAACAGTTTTCCTCCCTGTTCTTCAGTTTGGATAATTTCTACTGATATATCATGTTTTTCCTTTTTCTTTGGAAAAAACAAATTTCTTTAGAATCATTTTTTAAAATATATTTTTTAAAGATTTTATTTGTGTATTTGACAGAGAGCAAGAGTGAGAGAGAGAGAGAGAGAGTACAAGCAGTGGGAGAGGGAGAAGCAGGCTTCCGACTGAGCAGGGAGCTCAATGTGGGGCTTGATCCCCTGACCCCAGGATCATGACCTGAGCCAAAGGTGGACGCCTAACCGACTGAGCCACCCAGGCACCCCAGAATAATTTTTTATTGTGTCCTGAACATTATGCACAGCACATTGTAAAGACTCTGGATTCTGTTATTTTTCCATGAAGACTGTTCATTTTTTTCAGTTAGTTTGTTTAAAGATAGATCACTTATTTGATCTCTCTAACTGCAGACTGGGCTGGAAGGCAGCCCTGAGATCTGTTTGGTTCTTAGTCTTACCAGGATTCGTTGGAGTAGGCCTGTGCATGCTTTGTTTAGGGTCAACTAGATATTAGGGCTAAATTTAGTGTGCCTGCCAAAGATAAAGATTTGAGGTTCTCAGTCATAGTGATAGTTGACATAGGCTAGGCCTGTAGAGTAGCATGTAATCTCGACTACAATAATGGTCAACAGAAGAGGATGGAAAGTAAAGGGGTGTAAGTATCGTGATGGCTGGGACTAATTCCTTGTTCATTCCTGTTATTCTTAGTGCCTACCTCAGTGCCTGGTATGTAGGGCACGCTCAATAGTTGCTGACTGAATTTAGTGAAGGGAACAGTTAGGTAAGAGTAGAACCATGGGGATTTCAAGAAAACAAGAGAGGAGAAAATTTCAGTAAGGAACTGGTGGTTATTTTTGTTAAATACTTCAGGCAAGTCAAGCAGGAATGAAAGGTGAAAACAAGCTATTATTTTTGGCAATGGGAGGAAGAGTTTCAGGAGAATGAGGGACTAGAGCCAGACTGCAATGAGTTGAGAAGTGAATTATAGTTGGAATAGTGACAGGGAGTGTTGATTATCCTGAAGTTATTTGATGTTGATGGGAAGTGGAGATAGATTCATAGCTTTATAGATAGATAAGGTCTGGGAAGGCAGCTTTTTAAAGAATAATTGTGAGCCGAGGAAAGAAGCTACTAGAGATGGAGAAGCTGGAGAGGGAGGAGCAGTATTCGTTGTAATTGTAGGGAAATGGGCCAGAATCAGTTCGCCAGTATCAGAGTTTACTTTATGGGGAGGAACGTCTTCTTCTATGACAGGAAGAGAGAGGGAACATGTGTATTTTTATGAGTACAGTTGGAGAGGAGAATGAGAAAAGACCTCTGTGTGGCTCTTAGGCCCTCTTGAGAGAGGAGTAGCAGAGTAGCTGAAACCTAATTCACATGATATGTTTTATTCTCCAACTTACATGCTTTTAAAAAAATTTTTTTTAAGTTTATTGATTTAAGTAATCTCTACAACCCAATATGGGGCTTGAACTCATGACCCCAAGATCAAGAGTCACATGCTCTTCCAACTGGGCCTGCAGGGGCCCGTCCAATTTGCATGCTTGTTTATTGTGCATAGTTTTGAGGCAAGCCTGATCTTAGATCTTTATTTCCAAATATTTATAAAAGGCATGAAGAATGTGTGTGGGAACACATTGTAGTTAGATTTAACATTGAATATGTTGGAGACTTTTCACCATTATAGTTTGTAAAAGCTTAATATATATAGTTTGCATTGGTGTAATGTTATGTTGACACTCATGCTGTAGTTGGAACTGGACTGAATTATTGTTTAACTCCCTTTGTAGGTGGATTTAAAAAACAGCTTTATTGAGGTGTAATTGACATACATCAAACCTCACATTTAAACTGGATCTGTATGGGGCGCCTGGGTGGCTCTCTGCTTTTGGCTCAGGTCATGATCCCAGGGTCCTGGGATCGAGCCCCACATCAGGCTCTCTGCTCAGCAGGGAGCCTGCTCCCCCCTCCTGCAACCCCGCCTGCCTCTCTGCCTATTTGTAACCTCTGTCTGTCAAATAAACAAAGTCTTAAACAGTACATGTTGATGAGTTTTGACATACATATACCCCTGTACACTACAGCCAAGATAATGAACCCCCAAAGTTTCCTTTTGCCCCTTTATAATCTGTCCTTCCTTCTCACTCTCAGATACCCCCTGCTTTTTGTCACTGTTGATCAGTTTGTGTCTTCTAGAATTTTACATAAGTGTCATCCTACAGTGGTTCTCTTTCTTGTCCTTAGCAGAATGGTGTTGGTATTCATCCATTTTTGTCATGTGTATCAGTAGTTTTCTCCTGTTTAGGGCCAGATAGTATCTCAAAATTTATCTGATCATCCAGGGATGGACATTTGGGTCACTTTCACATTTTGGCTAATACAAATAAAACTGCTAAAAAAAAACTAAAAATAAAGCTGCTTTGAACATCCATAGATACATTTTTTCTTTTCTTTCTTTTTTTTTTTTTTTTTTTGGTGTGTGTGTGGACATACACCTTCATGTCTCAGGTAAATTTTGGAGTGGAGTGCTTGGATCAAATAGTGGGTATATGTTTGACAGTTTTTCAAAAGTAGCTGAAAGAGGTTGCACATTTTGCACGCACCTGCTGGTAGATCAGCCACGTGAGTTCAAGTTTCTCTACATCCTCACCAACACTGGTGGTCAGTCTTTAATTTCTAGCCTTTCTGGTGGTTATGTATTGACATTTCATTGTGGTTTTAATATGCATTTTCGTAATGACTCATCATACTGGTGGCTTTCCTTGTACTTATTGACCATTTGTATCTCTTCTTTGGTGAAATCGATGTTGAAACCTTTTGTCCCATTTTTAATTGGGTCGTCTTCTTAGTAAACTGATAAGACTACTTTTGACATAAATCCTGTGTTAGATACATATTTTGCAAATGTTTGAGGCTGGCCCTTTAAGTTTCATAAAAGTATCTTTTGCAGAACGAAAGCCACAGATGAAAAGAAAATACTTTTTACTGAGGTATGATTGATATATAACACTATATTGGTTTCAGGTATACAGCATAATGATTTGTGTGTATTGTGAAATGGTCACCACAGTAAGTCTAGTTAATGTTCATAACCATATAGTTATAAAATTTGTTTTTTCTTGTGATGAATACTTCAAAGATCTCTCTTAGCAACTTTCCAATATGCAGTGTTATTATTAACCACACGTTGCATCTCCATGACTTATTTATTTTATAACCTTTTGACCCCATTCACCCATTTTGGCTAGCCCCCACCTGCCCCTGGCAACCACCAGTCTGTTCTCTGTATCTATGAGCTTGGTTTTTTTATTTTGTTTGTTTGTTTTAGATTCCACAGATAAGTGAGATAATATAGTATTTGTCTTTTCTCTAATACTTAGTATAATGCCCTCAAGTTTCATCCATGTTGTCACAAATGGCAAGATTTCATTCTTTTTATGGCCAAATAATATTCCACGTTACATCTCTATCCGTTCATCCATTGGTGGACACTTAGGTTACTTCCATGTTTGGCTGTTGTAAATAATGCTGCAGTGATCATGGGCTGCATGTTTTCTTCAGATAAAGACCCAGGAATAGAATTACTGGATCATATAGAAGCTCTATTTTAATTTTTTTTTAAAGATTTTTATTTATTTGTTTGAGAACAAGAGAGAGAGAATAAGTTGGGGGAGGGGTAGAGGGAGAGGGAAAAGCAGACTCCCCTCTGAGCAGCAAGCCTGACATGGGGCTCCATCCCAGGGACCCTGGGATCATGACTTGAGCCAAAGGCAGACGCTTAACGACTGAGCCACCCAGGCTCTAGTTTTCATTTTTTGAGGAACCTCCATACCATTTTCCACAATGGCTGCACCAGTTTACATTCTCACCAGCAATTCACAAGGGTTCCCTTTTGTCCACATCCTCAACAACACTTCTTATTTCATCTTTTTTTTTTTTTAAGATTTTATTTATTTGAGAGAGAGAGAGCGCCTGCGTGCACAAGTTGGGGAGGAGAAGCAGGTTCCCCACTGAGCAGGGAGCCTGACATGAGGCTCCATCCCAGGACCCTGGGGTCGGAACCTGAGCTGAAGGCAGACGCTTAACCAGCTGAGCCACCCAGACGCCCCTCTTGTCTTTTTGATACTAGCTTTCTGACAGGTGTGAAGCAATATCTCACTGTGGTATTGATTTGCATTTTTCTCATGATCAGTGATATTGAGCACTTTTTCATGTACCTGTTGGCCATCTGTCTGTCTTTGGAAAAATGTCTATTCAGATCTTCTGCCTGTTTTCAAATCCGATTCTTGGGGGGGGTTTGCATACGAGTTATTTTTATATTTTGGATTTCAACCCCTTATCGGCTATATGATTTGCAAATTTTTCCGCCCATTCAATAGGGAGGAATGTTCTTTTTATTCTGTTTTATTCTGTTTATTGTTTCCCTTGCTGTGTGGAAACTTTTTACTTTGATGTAGTCTCACTAAATGTTTATTTTTATGAAGTCCAGTTTGTTGATTTTATTGATTTTTAGGATGTATATTTAAGTAAAAGACATAATCAAACCTACAGTTTTTCTCCCAGAAGTGGGAGTCAAATCTTTGATTAAGTATGAATAATGACTAGATTTAAGAATTAAAAAATGACATTGCTTTACATAATTACTTGTCTTCAGTTACTCAACCTTTTCCCCTTCATCTTTACTGTAATATCACCTTTTAAATAACTCATTATCGCACATAATACATGTATTTCTGATTGAGTTGGACCAGAGTTTCATAAATTGTTTTTATTGTAACTTCATACAGGCAGCTAATGACTAAAGATTTACAGTTAGGAATTCCTCGAACTAAAATAAATGAATTGCCTTCCAAGTTGTCCCCTTTATCAATCCACATTGGCGTTTATTGCATTTATTTAAATAAAATAGAGTAAGCCTTTCCTTTTCTCTTCTTAACTAATTCCTGAGACTAAAAAGTATCATTTGTGATGTTATGAAGCCATAATATAATCAGTAAAGGAAGTGCTCACTCAAGTTACTATGAGAAAAGCCATGAGCTGGAGCTGCTCACAGCCTTCAGTTATGCAAGTCTTAGCAGGCTGCATTCCTGGCAGGGATGGTGTTTACTCCCTCTAGTACCACAGAAGGAGGCTGTTTCGCTTCCTGTATCACTGGCCAAATTGCAGCTAAGTGCTGATTACAGCATCCTTATTATCTGGCCCCATGTAGGAGGCAGCAAGAAGCCTCCCCTGACTTGATAGAAGCAATGGATTTTTGTGTTAGAAAAATTTATTCCTTTTTTTTTTTTTTTTGGCATGCTGAGAGAAATTGACAAGAATGTTAAAAACGTAGAGTAATCATAGACTCTAGTAGGTCATTGATACGTTATTAAATGCTTCAAACTTGGGTCACCCTGCGGGGCTCAGTCGGTTAAGCATCTGCCTTCCGCTCAGGTCATGATCCCAGAGTCCTGGGATGGAGCCCTGCATTGGGCTTCTTCCTCAGCAGGGAGCCTGCTTCTCCCTCTTCCTGCTGTTCCCCCTGCCTGTGCGCACTCTCTCTCTGTCAGATAAATAAAATCTTCAAAACAAAATGCTTCAAACTGTTTGGCAACATGGTTTGTTGTGTACAGCTCTAGACTAACAATTCAGTGAATAATGTTTTAAAGTAAACTCTAAGTGTCTTAGACATTTGTCTTGGGCAAATTTCATTATTGTTCCATATCATCTCATTAGAAATTCCACACATACTGTGTGTGCAAATTAGGCACTAGATTAAAGGGCATGTGGATTTTTAAGTGTGCTCTGAAATGCCCATTACACAAAATGTCTGATTCCTTGGGTTTTTTTTCCCTCTAATTTCTTATTTTGAAAAAAGTTTAATGTGCTGAAATCTAGCAAAAAAAGTAAATTGATAACCTATGCCCTTCACCTAGAGTCACTGCTTACTAATGTTATTTTTTAGTATCTCACTTTAAACAATCTTTTAAATTAGATATACAAAGAAGTTGTAAAAATGTAAGAGAATTCCTTGACCAAGTTTCCCCTAATGTTAATATCTTACATAATCATAGTAAGTTACCAAAACCAGGACGTTTTGTACCATTAACTTCAGTACCATTCAGTACCATTAACTAATCCACAGGTCTTTTGGGGGGTTTTGCCAGTTTTCCCACTTATGTCTCTTTATAGTTTGGGATCCAAATCCAGAATCCTGTAGTCTACTTAGTCGTCACATCTCTTTAGTATTCTCCAACCTTCTCCAACCTGCATCGTGTCTCAGTCTTTGTCTTTCCTGATCCTGAGGCTTTTAAAAAAATCAAAGTATAGTTGACACACAGTGTGCCATTAGTTTCAGGCATACAAAATAGTGATTCAACAACTCTGTGCTCTGCTCACCACCAGCATAGCTCCCATCTGTCGCCATACAAGGCTGTTACAGTACCATTGACTCCATTCCCTATGCTGGACCTTTCATCCCTGTGACTTACTCATCCCCTAACTGGAATCTGTAACTCTCACTCCCCTTCATCCCTTTTGAAGAGTACTGGCCATTTATTTTGTTGGCGGGTTTCTCAGGTTGGGTTCCTTTGCTTTTTGCTCCTGATTAAACTGAGGCTGTACATTTTTGGCAAGAACTACCAACATGATTCTGTGCCTTTCTTGCCACATTATATCAGGAGGAGCATTGACATTGTTCTGTCTTCTTACTGGTGATGTTAATCTTAATCCCTTTAGTTAAGGTCCTGTCTTCCAGGTTTCTCCACTGTGAAGTTTCTAATGTTTCCCATTGGAATCAGTAATTATCTTATGGGCAGATACTTTGAGACTATGCAGATATCCTGTTTCTCATCATATTTTCACCCACTAATTTTAGCAGCCATTGATGATTCTTGCCTGTAGTAATTATTACTGTGGTGTTTGGCTTTGGTGACTTTCTATTTCCATCATACCTTTTATCTTTTTTAATTGGATTTTTTTCTGTAAGGAAGAGCTGTACCTTCTTCTTGGTTTATTCATTCATTCATTCATTCATTCATTCATTTATTTATCCGTATCATTATAGACTCATGGATACTCAGAGATGTGTGGCTCCCCATCCATACTACCCAGTTCCTGTTCCCTCATTATTTCTACCTTATTTGCACTCCTACAAGACCACAATACCATTATCACATGTGGGACACTTCACGTGAATATACTGATAATCCTGGTCTGATGTGCCATCCATAGTCAGATACCCCCAGTGCACCCACAGTAGTCTTCACTGTATGTTTTGATCTGTAATTCAAAGATTCTGTATTATATTTTCTTGCCAGAAATCTCTTAAATCTCCTCCACTCTAACCTAGAGCTGTTTTTATCATCTCTCTCAGTAAGGATGCTTTTGAAGAATCGTGAGAGTTGTCTTGCAGAATTTCCCTCCACTTAGTTTGTTTCCTCTTGAATAGATTTAGAACAAACATTGTTGGCAGGAATGTTGCATATATCATATTGTATGTATTCTTTTCAGTACATCACATCAGGCAATACCATGTGTCAGTGTGTCCCCTCATAATTGCTATATCCCTTCATTTGGTTAAGGTGATACCTGCCAGATTTCCTCATTGTAATGTTACTTTTTCCTCTTTGTAATTAATATAATCTGTGGGGAAGATACTTGAGATTGTGTTAACTACCCTGCTTCACTCAGTGGTAATAGAATCCATCAATGTTTCTAGCAAGAGTCAATTATTAATTTGGTGGTTATAAAGTCATGATAGTCTACTTCTATTATTCATTCTATATTTATTAGTTGGCATTATTCTATAACAAAGGTCTTTGTTATACCATTTATTTATTTAGAATTAGTATAGACTCATGGACTTTTTTATAATAACAGCTTTATTGAAATGTAATTCATATACCATATGATACACCCCTTTAAAATAGACACACTTGGGCGCCTGGGTGGCTCAGTGGGTTAAGCCTCTGCTTTTGACTCAGGTCATGATCTCAGAGTTCTGGGATCGAGCCCCCATCAGGCTCTCACGTTGGCAGGGAGCCTGCTTCCTCCTCTCTCTCTCTCTCTGCCTGCCTCTCTGCCTACTTGTGATCTCTATCAAATAAATAAATAAGATCTTAAAAAAATAGATACACCTCACTGGTTATTAATATATTCACTAAAGTGTGCAGCCATTACCACAGTTAACTTTAGGACATTTTCATCACTTTAAAAAGACATTCCATGCCCTTTAGCTATCATTCCCCAACTTTCATCCCCCCAAGACTGTAAGCAATCACTAATCTACATTCTGCCTTTATAAATTTGCCTGTTCTGGACATTTCAAATTTGCCTGTTCTGGACCAAATCCTATAGGGGCACCTGGATGGCTCAGTTGGCTAAGCGTCTACCTTCAGCTCAAGTCATGATCCCAGGACCCTTTTTCTTCCCTCTGCCCGCCCCTCCCCTTGCTCATTCTCTCTCTCTCTCTCTCTCTCTCTGTGTCAAATAAATAAAATCTTGAAAAAAAAATGGAATCATACAATATGTGTGGTCTTTTGTTGATTGGCTTCTGTCATGTAGCGTAATGTTTTCCAGGTTCTCCCATGTTTCAGTAGCTACTTTTTTTTTTTTAAGATTTTATTTATTTATTTGACAGAGAGGGAGAGATCACAAGTAGGCAGAGAGGCAGACAGAGAGAGGGAAGCAGGCTCCCCACTGAGCAGAAAGCCTGATGCGGGGCTCGATCCCAGGATCCTGAGACCATGACCTGAGCCTAAGGCAGGGTCTTAACCCACTGAGCCACCCAGGCGCCCCAGTAGCTACTCCTTTTTATGGCTGAATAATACACCATTATATAGATAAACCAGACTTTACCTGTTCATTAGTTGATGGACACTTGAGATGTTTCTACTTTTGGGCTCTTGTGAATAATGCTGCTAGAAAAAATTGTATGCAAACAACAGTGTAAATGTACTTAATACCACTGATCTGTCCACTTAAAAATGGTTAAAATGTAACATTTTATGGTACCTGTTTTTACCACAATAAAAAAATGAAGAAAAAAGTTTATGGAATGCCCATGTGATAGACTATTATATAGCGGTTTAATATTATATTTCAAAAACCTATGTAATAACATAAAAGATGCTTATGATATAATCTTAATTTGAAATGGTACAAAAAGCATAAATATTTCAAATATATAAAACTTTATAAAAATATTCATTAAAGATGTTTATTTCCTTGTTAGCAGGGATTGTATCTCAAGATGTTAGGATTATGAAGAGACTTTCATTTTCTTTATAAATTTTTTCAAAATATACAAAATGAGTATGCATTGTTTTTATAATCAATGAAGGAAAACACTAGCAAGAGAAAAAATCATACAAAAAGGGTTTGGCACCAACAATCTTCTTAACACATATATTATCTCAAAGATCCTTTCAATTAAAGAAATAATAGGGTGAATAGGTGAAGAACATTCGCAGATACAAACATCCTGTTATAAAATAAGGCACTAGGTTGGGACGCCTGGGTGGCGCAGTGGGTTAAGCCACTGCCTTCGGCTCAGGTCATGATCCCAGGGTCCTGGGATCGAGTTCCGCATTGGGCTCCTTGCTCAGCAGGGAGCCTGTTTCTCTCTCTGCCTGCTTGTGTGCTCTCTCTTCCCTTCTCTCTGACAAATAAATAAATAAATAAGGCACAAGGATAAAAAGTATAGCATAGGGAATTTAGCCAGTAATATTGTAATAATGTTTTACATTATTGGTGACGGATACAGTGACTGTCCTTACTGTAGTGAGCCTTGCATTATACATGTTAAATATATATTATGCTACATGATATTATATATATGATGCTCCTATACATAATGGAGACTAGTAGTTCAAGAGAATGATATTCTTTGGGCATAATTATGTGCCACACTCGAATGTTGGATCTGTTTTTGTAGCATGTATGTTTAGGATTTTCCCTGTTTGTGTCAAGTAAGTGGGAAATTTTCCATGAGAAAAATGGGAGGAAACATAGTAATTCCATTTCTTTTACTCTGTAGGGATTCTTTCTGTTTTGTGTTGATTTACTAACCAGGCTTGCTTAGGCTGGCTATTCAACAACTTTGTTTGAAAGAAAGGAGAGAGTACTGGGGTGCCTGGGTAGCTCAGTGGGTTAAAGCCTCTGCCTTCGGCTCAGGTCATGATCCCAGAGTCCTGGGATCGAGTCCCGCATCGGGCTGTCTGCTTAGCAGGGAGCCTGCTTCCCCCTGCCTCTCTGCCTACTTGTGATCTCTGTCTCTCTAGTAAATAAATAAAATCTTTAAAAAAAAAAAAAAAGAAAGAAAGGAGAGAGTACTAAAGGAGGAAATGCAAATTTAGTAAGATCGTTTTCCAGGTTAGACTAGAAATTCTAGTTTAGATTAATATAAAATATAATATTTCTGCTAAATTATAATTGAAAGCTAGAGCTCAAAGAAAGTGTAGCTTTGATGTATAGTAGGTATCTACATGTTACAATGATGTAGCATCTTTTTAGTGCCTCTCTTGTTCAGGTCAAAACAAAATTTAAATTGTCTGTTCAGCTTGCCCAGGCTTGATGAAAGGAATTAAGTGGTGTCAAGATAGGCATTGAAGATACACCTGGTTTCCTCACTATTAGAGGCCTCAAGAGAAATGTTTGAGGACTTCAGTTGTTTGTCAGAATTTACTGTGATTGAGGTTTTTAACATTTTGTGTGTGTGTGTGTGTGTGTGTGTGTGTGTGTATGTGTATGGGCTAAGGTGGTGGGATAGGGTGATTTCTTTCCCATGCCAGGGGATTTTGCAATTGTGATGTGGTATTGAGAGCAGAGTGAGATAGAGGAAAAACAAGATTCATAGCAGTAACTGTTGAAAATACTAGTACATAACAGTGCATTTTTATTCTACCTCACCCATTCCTGTATATTAGTATTTTTTCCTATACATATGTATATTCATAATTTTCTGTCTTGGTCATTTTCTTTAAAAAGAAAAAGGTTTAGGGGCGCCTGGGTGGCTCAGTGGGTTAAGCCGCTGCCTTCGGCTCAGGTCATGATCTCAGGGTCCTGGGATCGAGTCCCGCATCGGGCTCTCTGCTCGGCGGCGAGCCTGTTTCCCTCCCTCTCTCTCTGCCTGCCTCTCTGTCTACTTGTGATCTCTCTGTGTCAAATAAAATCTTAAAAAAAAAAAGAAAAAGGTTTATTTTATTTTATATTTATTTTAGGAAGAGAGTACGGAGGGGAGGGGCAAAGGGAGAGGGAGAGAAAATCTGCAGGAAGATTCCCCGCTGAGTGCAGAGCCCTGATGCAGGCTAACAGGGTCTTACGACCCATAAGATCTTGACCTGAGCCCAAACCAAGAGTCAGACATTCAAGCAACTGAGTCACTCAAGCACCCCATCTTAGTTGTTTTATGTAGAAGTTTTTCAAAATTATACTGATGTCCACTGAATACTAATAAAATTCTAGCACTGTATTCGTAAAGCTGGGATTTTAAAATATGTGAATGAGGATTAAAAACACTAAGGAAAACGAACATATCTAGGAGAAAGGTTCATATCTGTCATTTTTATTTGTTTATTCCCCCCCCCCCCTTTTTTTTTAACTTGGTTACACACCCAGAGCAGAACCCAGTATGGGGCTCAAACTCATGACCCTGAGATCAAGACCTGAGCTGAGGGGTGCCTGGGTGGCTCAGATGGTTAAGTGTCTGCCTTTAGCTCAGGTCATGATTTCCAGGTCCTGGGATTGAGCCCTGCATTGGCCTCCTGACTCAGCGAGGAGTCTGTCTGTCCCTCTGCCTCTTCCCCCCATTCATGCTCGCTCTCTCAAATGAATAAATAAAATCTTAAAAAAAAAAAAAAAAAGACCAAGCTGAGCTCAAGAGTCTAATGCTTAACTGATTGAGCCACCCAGGCACCCCTTTTTGTCCGTCTTTTGAACTGGGAAAAGGAGATGATTTATTTTGAATACCCAGCTTTTTTTTTTAAGCATATAGTTTATAAGGAAATTAAAAGAGAGGAACTATCGGAGAACCAGAATGTCATCAATATTTTTGTCTAAGGGGTTATTAAATCTGCTTACAGATTAGTAGGCAGGAGGAGCCTTGGAGATAGTACGACTTAAGTTGCTATGCATTGTTAAAATGCACCTTCTAAAATATGTGAAGGGAGTAGTAAACCATTAAGCCATGGATAGATGCTTTGGTATTTTTTACCTCAAATGCAGGAAAAGCCATGCTTCCTTTTGTAGCTATGGAATCTGTCTTCTTCTTCTTTTTTTTTTTTTTTAATATTTATTTTTTTGACAGAGAGAGAGGTCACAAGTAGGCAGAGAGGCAGGCAGGCAGAGAGAGAGGGAGAAACAGGCTCCCCACTGAGCAGAGAGCCCGATGCCCTGGAATCTGTCTTCTTAAAAAGGACCTTGTATTTATAGTTTTTCTGACAGTAAGCTCCCAGTAAAAACCTGTAATACAAATCATAGTTATTACAAATAATAATAATTGAGAAACATTTCTGCCTTGTTTCATACTTTACTCTTTCCAAGAATGCTGAGTCACAAGATAAAATCTTAAATTAGAAAATTTTCAAAAAATAGAACTAGCTTCTGAGAGAGTTTTTGAAAAGTTCAAAAGGATTTGGAGACAGTAATTTGATTCTATTTTTGTCATCATTGTTTTCTTCTGTCAAACAAATCTGTCTCTTGGTGGTGTCAAGTCTTGTCTGTTTATCCATACTTAGAGTGTCTTTACGTGACTGGCATCATGTTTTATTATTGGCAAACTTGAAAAGTAAATGACTTTCCTAGATCTTAAGGGAATCAGTGAGCTGTAGTAAGATACTGTACTTAGTTGTTGGGGTAGGGGAGATTTTTTACCCTGTCCATCTTGGTTCTTCCAGCTGGTATCATAATTAAATTGACATAAGACAGATTAACAGGAGAAAAAAAAATTTTGATTTTGTAGGTATGGAGGTCCTGTAGATATGGGCCTAAGAAATAACCAAAGCAGGTGGTTTATGTACCTTTTAGAAATAGAAACAATAGGGGCGCCTGGGTGGTTAAGTGGGTTAAAGCCTCTGCCTTCCGCTCAGGTCATGATCCCCGGGTCCTGGGATCGAGCCCCGCATCGGGCTCTCTGCTCAGCAGGAGCCTGCTTCCTCCTCTCTCTGCCTGCCTCTCTGCCTACTTGTGATCTCTGGCTGTCAAATAAATAAATAAAATCTTAAAAAAAAAAAAAAGAAATAGAAACAATAAATTTGTGAAGAACTGACAAGACAAAGAAACTTAGTCTTAGGTACTAATGAGTGAGTGTACGCTGACTTCTAGGCTTTGAATTCTCTTATCTTTGGTGATAAGGATGTTTCTTTACCTCCTGGTACAGGGAGGACACCTGTCACATGGGAAATTTATTTCCTGCTTTCAAGGGGACAGAGAGGAGGGTCAGAATGTGCTTGCACTGGTTGTTTCTCAAGTAAACTTTCTTTCAGAATTATTAGTGTGTCACTTTGACATACCTGGGAGCAGCCTGCCCCGAGCCCCATTGTAGTTCTCATTCTCTCTTTCCTAGAACTAGCTGCAAAAAAGAAGACAAATGTATTTCAATTTTAGGTGGACTTTGAACTCTGGAAAGAGACCAGGATTAGGTCTCTTTCTGCTGCTTAACCTTATGCATGGCCCTCCAAGTCTGTTTCTCCAGCTTCAAAGTGTGAGAAATAATAGTACCCAATTCAGAGGGTTATTTTGAGGAATTAATAAAATATGCATGTAAGATACTTCACTGTGTCTGGCCTATAGTAAATACTCAACATATGGTTTAAAAAAAAATCCCTGCATGCATGGGGGTCTGTGTCCTACATCCTTTTATTTATTTATTTATTTATTTTTGGTTGTTTTTAAAGATTTATTTAACTATTTGGGAAGGGAATGGGGGAGGGAGAGGTGGGGAGAGAATCTTCCATAGGCCTCATGGCCGGTGTGGAGCCCACGTGGGGCTTGATCTTACTAACCTGAGATCAGGACTGAGCCGAAATCAGGAGTCAGACACTTAACTGACTGAGCCACCCACGTGCCACCCTACATCTGTTTTTTGTTTGTTTTTTTTTTTAAACTCTTTGGGTACTTCAGTCTCCTGAGGTCCTCTGTGGAGTAAGTGTTGCATTAAGGATGGCAAGTCCTCCTGCAGTCAGTGTGGGTAACATCTAGACACAGATGCTGTCCCTAACGTAGAATCAGTTGGTTCCAAACAGCCCAAAGGAGTAGATACATGGAAAAGATGAAATTGACATCATTTTAACAGGATTTTCTCTTTACATGCTTCTTTTCTTTTTTTTTTGTTTGTTTTGTTTTGTTTTTGTTTTTTAAACAGTGCCTTTGAAGATGAGACCATGAAGCTTCGACAGCTGAAACTAGATAATCAGGTGAGTAAATCAGGAGTCTCCCTCCTGTTTTGAAACAAGTGGCCAGCTATACTGACTGTGATGCTGATAGTCTGGACCCTGAAGTCTTGGCGGGGTCCTAGAATGGGGGCAGGCAAGGAAAAGGCTTTGATGTTACAAAGTGGTGTCTGGAGGTTGTGTTTGCTAAACCAAGGCCCTGGGCTCTGGCAAGACCAAAGTGCTTCCAGGATCACAGCCATAAAACTGGCCTTGGATTTCTAATCACTGAAAATTCCTTGGCACCTTTCCTAAGAATTAGAAGAATGTTAACATTGTATTTTATGTAGTAATGGTCCTGCTGCCTTGCATACCTCTCTGCACTGTAATTTCAGTTAAGTAAAAGATTTTCTTTTTTTTATTCTAAAATACAGATCTGAACATGCTGCTGGGCTGCTTAGAGACCTCAAGTGCTCACAGCACAATTTTCTTCACAATACTGGTCCCAATTTTCAGCTACACATTAATTCTGTTTTTCAGTGATTTGGTTTATGTTTTTTTCCTCCAGTAGACTAAGCTCCGTGAAAACAGGAGCCAAGTTTGTTTATGATGACCATGATATCAGAAGTTCCTAGCGCAGGGCTGGGCACGTACTAGTCCTTCCCTAAGTATTTGAATGAAGGAAGAAATAAATGAATAGTCGTATGTTATTTGCTGTGATCGTCATTGTTGGTCAGCTTAGAACCTCTACATCTCTTGCTTTCTTTTTTTTTTTTTTTTAAAGATTTTATTTATTTATGTGACAGACAGAGAGATCACAAGTAGGCAGAGAGGCAGAGAGAGAGAGGAGGAAGCAGGCTCCCTGCCGAGCAGAGAGCCCGATGCGGGGCTCGATCCCAGGACCCTGAGATCATGACCTGAGCTGAAGGCAGAGGCTTAATCCACTGAGCCACCCAGGCACCCCATCTCTTGCTCTCTTATTTGCAGTTTCATGTGCATGTTACCTAATTCAGGACGTTCTGTAGCTTGACTCTGTCTATGTAGGATCATCAACAACGTGTCTAGTCTCTGTAGGTGCCTAAACATATCTCTAAAGTTTTGTCTTATTTATGCTAATGTTGGAATGACTAATGGGACTTGTAGTGTAATAAGTTGCTTTAAAGGTGGGAGAGAGGTCTGTGCCTGGCGGGCAGGGAGGTACAGGGACACCCTCTGTAGGGCGAGGCTGTGGCAGGTTGGAATGCCATGCCTGCCCTAGGAAGGCTTTGTCCTCACGCTCATGTGTGGCCACCCCCACATGGCACCTTTGAAGTCTTTCATGATGATGGCGCTAATGTGGGGACTGTCACTGCGTTCCACTGCCACTCAAGTCACCAGCTGGTGGGGTCCAGCCTCCTCGCCTGCACCTAGAAGGAAAGTGTTGCTTACAGGTCTCCCCTGTGTGCAAGTCTGTGCCACCAGAGGACACCTCTGGCTTCTAGGTGGCTGTGATGGCCTCCATCGTCCTGTTCAGGTCCCTGGACCGCCTCATGTGTGTGTGGAGAGGAACAGCCGCTTAGGTGTGGCCCCAGCTGCCTAGCTCGGTTGGCTGAAAGGTCTAAGTAACAGTACCAGTGGCCATGGCCAGTCTGGAGCCCTCTGGAGCCCCCCGGCTGGGCATATGACAATCATAGCTTCTTCCCCTCACCCACCTTTCTGCAAGGGGCTCAGAGGAGTGGCCAGTGTTGGACAGGGACCTGTCCTCTGGGCCCTAGCTGCCCCAGGCTCTGCCTGCGTCCAGATGACACATACAGGTAAGGGCTTGCCTGTCCATGAGGCCCTGCAGAAATGCCCGCACAGTCTAGTATGCAAAGCCCACTCTTCATGCCAGGAGGACCAGGAGCCCCCACCAGCCTGGCACCTGCATCTTGGTGTGTGATGAAATCCACTTCCAGGCTTAGGGATCCCCAGGGTACTTGGGCTCCAAAGGCTGGAGACCCTGGCATGGGTGACCCGCCCCAGGGGAGCCTGGCCACAGTGTTTTTATAGATAGACTTCCTTGAAACCACTGCTGAGGGTAACATAGCAGCCATAGCCTCCCTCCTCCTGGCTTCCTTTAAAGAGACTGAGGGAGGGGTGCTTGGGTGGCTCAGTTGGTTGAGCATCCAACTCTTGATTTCAGTTAAGGTCATGAGCTCAGGGTTGTGAGATCGAGCCCCACATCAGGCTCCACGCTCAGCGGGGAGTCTGCTTGAGATTCTCTCTCTGCCTCTTCCCCTACTGCACTCTCTCTAAAAATAAATAAAATCTTTAAAAAGAGACTGAGGGACACTTTAAGCCAATCTAGTTTTTCATAGCCTTGCAGGAAAATGGCAACAAACTTCTCAGCAATTATAGGTCTCACCGTTCTCCACAGGATGGGCTGCCTGTAAGCAGAGAACCATCTAGCATTCTGCACACATTCTCTGTAAAGTCGTCAGGGGGAGGGTGTGAAATAAACAATCCTTTCTAACACTGGAAAAAAATAAAGGTGGCTCAGATATTTGGTAATTTTTATTCTTTTGAATGAGCGTGTTACGTGCAATATGTTTATGGTATACGTGTTGGGATTTTGTAGGCCTTTTTATGGCACAAAGTTTTAAAACTTATGTTTTTTTATAGGCAATAAAAGCATATGGTAAGGATTCCAATAATACTTAAAAGATATGTTATGAAAAGTCTCTCTTCCTCTCCTTGGCTTAGTTCTTTACTGGAGACTCACTAACTTTTTCCCCTGCCTAAGGTTTTATTTATTTATTTGTCAGAGAGAGAGAGCGAGCGAGTGAGCTAGAGAGAGAGAGAGCACAAGCAGGGGGAGTGGCAGGCAGAGAGAGAAGCAGGCTTCCCACTGAGCACGGAGCCCAACGTGGAACTCGATCCCCGAACCCTGAGATCATGACCTGAGCCAAAGGGAGATGCTTAACCGACTGAGCCACCTACGTGCTGCAGACTTTTTTCTTTCTTTTTTTTTTTTTTAAGGAAAGGAGTATAGGGCAGAGGAAGAGGGAGAGAGAGAATCTTAAGCAGGCTCCAGGCTCCATGCCCAGTGCAGAGCCCCATGTGGGGCTCGATCCCATGACCCTGAGATTATGACCTATGTGGAAATCAGGAGCCAGATACTTAACTGACTGAGCCACCCAGGCGCCCCCAGTGACTGTCACTAACGTCTGATGTACTCTTGAAGAGACAGTTAATGAATATACAGATATAAAATTTTATAGACATTTTTTTTAATTTAAAAAAATCCGGGGACCTGCCGTGTAAATGCAGGTATTAAATAGCCTGTGAGAATATGTGAGGGTCTGAAGCACCTTCTCTGGCCTAAGAAGGAGGTTGCTCAGCAGGGGTAAGGGACTTTCCACAAACGCCAGCTGAGCACTCAGATGGCCTGGAACAAAGGCAGCACTACAGGATGAACGAACGGTTGGGCTGGGAACCGGTAGATTGGTTCCCATCCTGACTCTGCCATTAATTAGCTGGGTGATTTTAAGTAAGATTCTTAAACTCTGTAGGTCCCACTATTTCATCTGTAAAGTGAGATCAGATTATAGAAAGTGAGAATCTGAGAGTGTGGAAATTAGAGCTAAGATGGAGATACACTGAGGAAGGCTAGGTTGCTGCACAGTCTGGGCCTCAGGCTGGTAGGATCTTGGTGGAAGTCTGTCCCTCAGTCCAGCGCATGCCACCCTACCCAAGACCATGGACTTCCATATCCATGACTGGCTTAATCTAGCAGTGACTGTCAGGGGAGGTGGGAGAGGCTGGGGAACGTTATTCTCCCCACCTCTGCCTGAAGCATACAGTAGATTAACCTCTTAGTGATGGGTCCGTAACATAGGAATCCTGTTTTGGGAATGTCCCCAGGTTGAGAGTCATTGGTCATGAACTTTGTAGGCTGAGAAGTGGTTTGCTAAAAGCAGCCAAAGTTCATAAGTCTCACAAGGATTGGTTGATACTAACCAATATCATAAGTGATGAATCTAAACCTGGGGATTAGTTTACTAATTTCTAATGAACTATATACCAGAATCAGCTGATCACCACAGTCCTATCAGATAAGTGTGTGGGAAGTTTACATTTAGAAAAGAGGCGTGATGAGTTTGAAATCAGAGTGAGTGCAGTTTGTAAAATGATATTTATAGTAAATATCATTGTGTGATCACATAATTAATTCATCGCTACTAAAGGGATACACCTGGCAACAAATGAGATCGGTGACTGTCTGGTTAGGCCACTCCCACACTTGGGTGGCCCTAGACACACAAGGTAACTCTTGCTCTAAGTTTTATCTTACCTTATTTCCACCAGACATTTCCCTTCTCTTAACTCACTCATCGTCCAGGTTTCAGTAGTACTGAGTAGGTTAGTTTCTTTCATATCTGTCTTTTTCCCCCGATACTATAATCTTAGGGTTTAACATTTAAAAAATCCTAGATTTACAGATAATTTACATAGGACTATTTTTGTCCTGTGTTTTTGTTCTAGGTTTTTGAACAGCTTTCCTGAGATCTAATTCACTGACTGTAAATATACACCCAGTTAAAGTGCACAAATGATTTTTAGACCTCGTATCAAATGGAACCACGTGGTCGTTTGTGTCCAGTTTCTTGACTTAGGAAGAGGTTTGTCCATGTTGTTGCCTCTGTCAGTACTTCCGGTCTCCTTATTGTTGAGTAACATTCCCAGTCGTGGCTACACCACATGTTGTTTATCCATTCATCAGTTGACCGACATTGGGGTTGTTTTCACTCTTTGGCTATTGCTGGTACTGCTGCTCTGAGCATTCATGTACAAGCTTCTCTGTGGACATGCTTTCATTTCTCTTGGCCGATATATCTACGTATAGGTACCCCAAAGCCTACGTAATATACCTCGGGTAATAGGAGTGGAGTTCCTGGGTCGTCTCGTAACATGTTAAGGAGCTGCCAGACTGTTTTCCAATATCCCTGAACCGTTGTACACATTCCCACCAGCGATGTCCTTGGCCTTGTTTCTATGCATCATTGTCAACGCTTATTATTATCGTCTGTCTTTGACTGTAGCTCTTTTAGTGGGTACAAAGTGGTATCTGACTGTGGTCTTGATTTGCATTTCCCTAATGACTAATGATGTGGAGCCTTAAAATGTACTTAGTGGCTCTTTGTATGTTCTCTTTGGAGGCATGGAGAAATGGAGAAAACCCATTTTTAGATTGGCTTATTGTCTTTTCATTGTTAAACTGTAAGTGTTCTTTATATAGTCTAGACCCAGGCTCCTTACCAGAAAGATTATTTGTAGGGGCGCCTGGGTGGTTCAGTCATTAAGCATCTGCCTTCGGCTTGGGTCATGATCCCAGGGTCCTGGGATCAAGCCCAGCATCGGGTTCTTTGCTCTGCGGGAAGCCTGCTTCTCCCTTTCCCACTCCCCTGCTTGTATTCCTTCTCTTGCTGTCTCTCTCTGTGTCAAATAAAAATATATACAAATATATATACATATATATATAATTTGTAAATATTTTCTTCAATTCTGTGGATTGTCTTTTTACTTTCTTGATGGTATCATTTTTAGCATAGAGTTTTAATTTATTTTTTCTTTTTGTCTCTTGCACTTTCGATGTCATATCTAAGAAACCATTGCTTCCCAGAGTTATAAAGACTTGCTTCTGTGTCATCTAAGAGTCTTCTGACTCTTCTAAGAGTCTTCCACTTCCTATGAGTTCTTTCGAGTTAACTTTTATATATGGTGTGAGGTTCCAACTTCAGTCTTCTGTGTGTGGATATCCAGTTGTCCCCACACCATTTATTGAGAAGATTCTCTCACTAGGTATATTTTGCTTTTATTTTTACTAGCTTCGTTAGGGTACTCATTTTTTTCGGGGCATGTCGACACCTTAGCTGGCTACAGGTCGTGAAGATTTTTAGACTCCTCCGGTGATGGGCCTTAGACCCAGATAACCATTAGGTGGAGAACGTTTGTGCCATCTGGTGGACAATGGATTAAAATACAACATACTCCTTTGGGGTCAGGTCGTACCTATTTGTACCTATCATTCTAAGAGAGGTGGTCATCGGTGTGTTGAATTGATATTTTAAAAAGCATGATTTAAAAATTTTTAGCCTTGTCTTCTTATGATCTCCCTTTGTGTGCCAGAAAGATTCGGTGTTTTTAGCCAAACTCTTAGACTGCTGGCAGCCACTCTGATCTTGCTGGTTCTATCTTGTGGTCAGCCAGGTCTATCCCACGAGCATCAGACTGTAACCTATCCATCAGCTCTAGGGAGTCTTTCTGGAAAACTGAGAATCAGTGATGTCAGGCTCTCATGAATTTGAGGCTTGCCTGCACTTTATTATTTTATAAAACGAAGCTCTTTGTTGGAATCCCTGCCCCCCCCATCTAATCTCCTTTATTTCCTCACTTATTTTGGAATTAGAATTCAGTATTTTGCTCCCAGGGAATGATAATAGGATTTGCCACCACATTCTGGGGAAGATGGATTCTTTGAGTTATTGTTCAGTTTCCGAGGGCATTGGGAAATTTAAAGGCTTATGTGCCACTTAAAAACAACCCTAAAAGCAACATATTTCTATTGCATTTAGGACATCAAACAGTCACCTGCGGCTCTCTTCCTGACAGCCCGTCCCCCTTCCTTTAACGTTGTTTATGCAGCCTCACTGACAGCTTTTTTAGGGAAGGTAAAATGTGAATGAAAGCGAATTGACAGGGTTGCATCTTAGCTCAGTTAACACCTCCCTTCTCCCTCATTCAAACTATGTAAGGATGATTAAAATGCTGAATCAAGGGACATGTTTCACCAAGATGGCAATTTGGTAGTTATTTTATGGTTTTTTTTTTCTTGTTTACAGACTTGGACAACAGCAGGATATATTTAGTGCTGTAATGCAGTCCTGTGGCCTTGGGTGTCACAGCTCAGATCTGTGGTTGGTTGGTTGTTGTTTTCCCTCAAGTTGTTGATCTAAATGAGTTTGATCGGTGTTGACATTGATAGAGAAAGGCTTTGCCAGATACAGTCACAGGATCACTGTGGCCAAGAGTCAGTCTGCCCTTTGCAGGTCTAAAAACTTGATTTTGTCAGTGAACCTAAGTGTAACCAGGTCCTAGCACAAACTCACGCTAGTCAAATTCACAATGATCAGTTATGAAACCAGACACTAATTTATTAATTTACAATGAGAACTCCAGCTTTTCCAGGATACATCCATCTCTGCTGGTCATGGTTCCCTGTTCCCGGAAATAGGATACCTAAGAAGTTAATTGACAATTAGAAGTCTGATTAGTAAGCAGGGAATCTGAGGAAATGAAATTAGTAGTCCTGAGGATATTTCATCAAGGCCACGAAGAAGTCTCATATAGTTTCCTGTCCACAAAGAGAGTAAGCTCTCCCAGTAAATAGAATTGCCTTCTAGATCCAGCATTTATGTTTTTGGACAGGTTGGATAAACTCTGCCAAATTCTTGTTCTTTGGCTTCCCTTTTCTGGACCAACACCCCTTCCCTCCCCTCCCCTCCCCTCTCCTCTTTTTTCTTCTCTTTCTTTCCCTCTCTTTCTTTCTCTCTTAGATGGAGGGAGGGAGTATGAGTGGGGAGAGGACAGAAGGAGAGAGAATCTTAAGCAGACACCCCCTCCCCAGCTGAACATGAAGCCTGATGCAGGGCTCCATCTCATGACCCTGAGATCATGGCCTGAGCTGAAATCAAGAGGTGGGCACTTAACTGCGGCACCCAGGCGACCCAAATGTCCCCCTGTCCACAGAACATTGTTCTTTATATACATAAACAAAATGGGTTAGCTGTGGCCTGTGTTTTTGCTTCTTCAGTTGTTGCCAGTTATGAGACTGTCGGAGGCTAGGTAACTGGCCACATCGAGCAGATGTGGTTCTCATGTCTCTGTGTTTCATATTTCCCATCTCTTCAGCATATCCCCTATGCAAAACTTCACAGTTGCTAGAAGAACCGTATCAGCAAGCTCTGCGGGGAGAAGCTCATTGTAACCAAATATGTATTTTGTGTTCCTGTCATGTTAAGGTCCATCTATTCATATTAATTCATGTGTTTCAAAATAATCTCAGAAACTTCAATTACTAGGGCATCTGGGTGGCTGCCTTAGGCTCTGGTCATGATCCAAGGGTCCTGGGATCCAGCCCCACATCGGGCTCCCCACTCTGTGGAGAAGCCTGCTTCTCCCTCTCCCACTCCCCCCACTTGTGTTCCCTCTCTCGCTGTGTCTCTGTCAAATAAATAAAATCTTAAAAAAAAAAAAGAAACTTCAATTATTCCTTCCCAGATTGCTCTAACCTTTATTCTTTCTTTCCCTTCCTTCCTTCCTTTCTTTCTCCCTCCCTCCCTCTCTCCCTTTCTTTCTTTTTTAGATTTTATTTATTTATTTGACAGAGAGAGAGACAGACAGTAAGACAGGGAACACCAGCAGGGGGAGTGGGAGAGGGAGAAGCAGGCTTCCCGCTGAGCAAGGAGCCTGATACCGGGCTGCATCCCAGGACTCTGAGCCAAAGTCAGATGCCTAATGACCGAGCCATGCAGGTGCCCCACCTTTATTCTTTCTTGACAGGATAGTCCATTTGGGCATATTATTAGCTCCCTAGTCTTTTTTCTTATTCACAAGGCTGGGCGAAGAATAGTTCTGTTTCTTCTATGTCCTCTGAATTTATCCATAAGCTTTTCACCAGCCCCATTGTGGAAAAATATATTTTCTTTCCTACTGATAGTCTCACCCCTTGGAGCGACTCTTCTTTCTAGTAGCACATTTTAAAAGCCGTATCAATGAAAAAAAGCAAATAGCCTTTTGCCTAAGGAACGATAAAGTAGGTTATAATATTTTTGATTTAGAATCATGGCTTAAATTTTTTAACTTGGGGCTTGGCATTTTCCTATTCTGAAATATCCCAGATCCATAATTAATTTTCGGGTATTATAAGCTCTATTTGCCAAAGCATAAAAATAATATATGTGCTAGTACCTTCCTTTTCATCTTGCTGGATCTTTTTTCATAGTCTCTCATGCTTTTTTTCCTGACTTTCTTTGCTACCATATTCTTGATGTCACTTTTAGCCCCAGCTCTGATTACTTTCTATTTGGAATGTTCCAACTGTAATTTTTTTCCCTTTTTATGCTTGGCCCAGATTTGTTAGATTTCTAATTATGTAAAAATGAGCAAGAAAGCAAAACTTACTGCTCTGTAGCTGATTAAAATAGAAAAATAATTTGAGGTTTAGAGGATAATACATTTTATTTTTTCTTTCAATTATAAAAGAAAGTTTAGAAAAAAACATAGAAAACTAGAAAAAGGGAGAAAAATCCATATTCTGCCACCCAAAGTAATCATCATTCATGTATTTATTCATCTTTTTTCCCTTATGCATAACTGTTCATGTATTTTAACTTGTGACCATGCTTGGATAATAATATTATTACTGTAAATATTTTATTTTATTTTTATTTTTAAGATTTTATTTATTTGAGAGAGAGAGAATGAGAAAGAGAGAGCATGGTAGGGGGAGAATCAAAGGGAACAGCAGACTCCCCACTGAGCAGGGAGCCCAATGTGGGACTCAGTCCTGGGTCTCCAGGATCATGACCCGAGCTGAAGGCAGTTGCTTAACCAACTGAGCTACTCAGGCACCGTACTATAAATGTTTTAAGTAAACTTGGATCATGAGCTCAGCTTGGCTAGAAATGCATTTGTATAATTTTAAATAGACCTTTAAAGGTGTTTGGTAAATATGTATTAAATGAAATGAGTGAATCCTTGTCCCTCTCCGTGCCTCAATTTTCCCATGTCTCAAGCAGGATAAGTTAGTTTATAAGAGGTTTGTGAGGATTAGTGAAAAACAATAAATATTCAAAGCAGCTAGGTCTTGTCGTAACTCTCCTAGCTATGGTATTATTTTTTTCCCCCCTAGAGAGCACTGCTGGAGAAGAAGCAGAGAAAAAAGCGCCTTGAGCCACTCATGGTACAGCCAAATCCAGAAGCAAGGCTTCGTCGATCAAAGCCAAGAGGTAGCGAGGAGCAAACTCCTTTGGTGGAACCTCATACCCCACAGAACGATGTCATCTTACATGGTGTGTGTTAGGCAGCATCTCTTCCCACTAGGGTACAGTTTTCATAAAGTTAGGAGAAGGCAGAAAGATTCTTAGATGGACCAGAGGGACAATATTAGCATCGTTACTAGGTACCTTCATAAATTTTCATAATCACGTTCTGGGTCTTAGAGTGAAAATAAAAGCAGTGGTTTAATTAGTGGAAGATACCCTGATGTTTGTACCTATCCTAGAGCTATTGTTTTCATTGCCAAATGGTTTAGTACAGAATGGTCTGTTTGAGGAAATCACAGTCTTGAATGGCATGGCATGGCATGGCAGAGTTAGCCATGACGCCAGGAGTAGTAGAGAGCACCCAGTCTTCCAATAACTAGGACTCAACGGACCACGTGAGGTGGTGAGCTGTTGACTTGAACAGGATCTGAACTTTGGTGGACCTACTTTGTTTTTCACAGTCTCAGTCTTTAGTTTCGAAAGCATGACATCAGGTACATTTTATTTAGTAACAGTCAGAACATGTTAATAAAATGAACACCAGTCTGAGTTACTCTATTAACAAATATCTACATGGATGTTAAGAAAAGAGAAGTGAAATGCTTGGATGGTTCTTAATTCTGATCACATACACCAAAACCACCCACCCAAATAACAGATAATACTTTCCTCTTTTCTCTTCTCTTTTGGACCCTAGGCATTGATGGTCCAGCTGCCTTCTTGAAGCCAGATGCTCAAGATTTGGAAACCAAACTTCATGTTCTCTCAGTAGGCTCCTCTGCTACCGAAGAGGATACTGAAGAAAGTGTTGATGGAGAAAGCACTTTGGAGACTGTGTCCAAGCCAGATCTCCAGGAGATTCTCCAAAAACATGGTAAGGATTGGTAATGAATGTAAGGCAGTTAATCATCTTAGCCATGTGTATCTTTTCCTTTCCTTGCTTTCACTGTTGGTTAACAATCTAGATGGTTCAAAATTGCTTGAAATGTGGCTTATGGCTTTACAGAGGTGACAATATTAGACATCTTTGACATCTGAGAATTTATTATTGTCAACCACAATAGTATTTACCCTGTTGCCTGAGAGAAATAAGAGAATTACATATAAATTATCAGAAGCACTATCTACTATATGTGATTATTTCTTTTTGACATCTTATTTTTAGTTCCCACTCCCTTCTTTTGACAAAGTTGCCACTCAGCACCCCTACTGGGCCTCCATTTCACAGATTTATTGATCTAGTGATGGCTGAAGAGGAATACAAATGGGATCAAACATACTTAAGCTAATACTTTTCTTACTAGCGCCTACTTTCTGCCAGTTGGAGTTACCACTTCCACAAATATTCCTGTACATCAGAGAGCTCTTGTGCTTTTCTTTCCTTCGTAGAAAAATGATTTTCTCGTGGGAAGAAATCAAGTGTCCCCTTTTTAGGTGAGAAGACTGAAACCTAGTCATGAATAAACATTTACTGGGTGCCTACTTAGTCATAGGTAGGCATGGTAGGCCTGGGATGTGTGAATCAGGAGGGTCTACCACAGAATGGTAGACCAGATGTACATTCAAACACATTCACATATTCATTCATTTAGGAGATATGTGTTGAGTATATACTAAATACTGGGCGTTGTTATAGGCACATAGGCTACAGCAGTAAACAAGGGTCCTGCCCTCCTGAAGTGTTTATTCTATTTGAGCCATCATGTACTTAAGTAAATAGCCAAGAGAGCATCGAGAGGGGTACCTAACCCAGAGCTGAAGGTTTGGAAAGCTTTCCAGGGAGAGTGATGTCTAAGCTACAGCCGGATACAGGAGGTGGAGCTGGCCAGTTCAGAATGGCTGGCCAGCGCAGTATGAGCGAATAAGGTGGGAAGAGAGAGAAGAGAGGTAAGCCTGGAGGGGTGAGTGGGTTCTGATTATATAGGCTAGGATAGGCCATATCAGGAACTTGGACTTTATTTGAAAAATAGCTGAAACCTATGAGGGAAATTGATCTGAGGAATATTCTCACCCAGTTTGGGCTTAATGGGAAAACTAAGAAAAATTATGCTGCATAAGGAATTATGCATAAGGAATTAATTGAAGGTGGGGGTGTGGCAAGTGTGGAAGCAGGAAAACTTATGGAGGAGGTGGTTTGGCTCGTGGCCTGACCTGGAGTTATAATGTAGTACATGCAAGAGTAAAAAGCAGGGAGAAATATAATTAAATTGCTGGGACAATGAGAAGGGACAAGAAAGCTGAGCTAGGAAGGATGTGTGGCCTCCTGTTTACTGGAACATCTGTCAAAGCAGCTGCAGACTGACATTTGAATGTCTCTTGTATGTCAGGCACTTGCCATACATTATCTCAATTAATTTAAAATTTATGGGACACCTGGCTGGCTCAGTTGGAAGAGCATTTGACTCTTGATCTTGGGATCATGAGTTTAAGCCCCACATATGGTACAGAGATTACTAAAAAAATAAATAAACTTAAATATTTATAACAGTACTTTGGGGCATTTGTACATATCAGTCTCTCCATTTACATATAAGAAAATTATATATATTACATTTGTAATTATATGTAGCCTCTCAGACAGGCTAGGTAATTTGTCCATGGTCACATTGCTGGTAAGGTGACACACTTGGGTTGAAGAATGAACACGTGCAAAGGTATTGGGTATAAAATCATGAGACGTCATGAAAACCAGGACAGATGGCAGGAGCACAGGGTGTGGCAGCAGCCGTGGTAAAGGGAGTCAGAACATAGCTCTGAAACCCGGGTTCTTACTGGGTTCTGAATCTCAACTCTGCCACATCTGGCTGGGAAAGGGGGAACACAGCTTTCCTTTCCTCTGCCTCTGTTTCCCTGTCTGTAATAGGAATGTGATTGTGGCATTTCCCTATTATTTTACTACCACTATTGTTACGACAAAAGAAAGTGAATGATGTGGAGGAGTCAGAGCAAAGACAACCTTCATTTAATCAGAAGCTAAGTTACCCCAAGTCATCTAGCAAAGTAGTGGCAAACCGAGATTTTCTGATTCTTAGTCTAGTTCTTTATCCCTTACTGTAAATACCGAGTTCTCCCCTTCCACCGTGCCCTATGAAGTGATGGCTATGGTTTTTTTCTGAGAACTGGCCTTTCTGAGAAACCAGGTTGTTTAATGCCTTTTTACATCTCAACAAGTTGCATCTTGACCATAAAACACATTAAGCACTTTTTAAAAAAAAAGATTTTATTTTTTTGGAGAGAGAGAGAACGCAAGTAAACACGAGCAGGGGGAAGTCTAGAGGGAGAGGCAGACTCCCCACTGAGCAGGGAGCCTGATGCAGGCCTCAATCCCAGGATTCTGGGATCATGACCTGAGCTGAAGGCAGGCACTTAATTGAGGCACCCCATTAAGCACTTCCTTGACTAAGATCTAGGATGTGTCAGTTTGGCAGATTATATCCCTTAAGTGGGTCCACTTTGTTTTTTCTACAAGTTTGGGAGAAATCTTTGAACTCCATCGTAAAACATATATTCATATAAGCTGAGTTTTTGGCATAAAAATGGCATTTGCAAACATAGTACTAAGTGAAAATATCCATGATTGTGAGGTTTTATGCCTTTTTGCTACAAAAGAAAACAAGGTTAACATTTTAGAAAACAAAGAAAATATGTCCTTCACAAACCAAAGAATTTTTTAAATAGTAGATTTATTGGCGTATAATCAACATACCATACTATTCACCCATTTAAAGTGAACAGTGAGTGTAGGGGGGGAGGATGGCAACAGAGTAGGAGGACCCTGGATTTACCTCATCCCACGAATACAACTAGATAACTATCAAATCACCCTGATACCCCAGAAGTTGATCTGAAGACTGGCAGAACATATTCCACAACTAAAGGTAGAGAAAAGGTCACAAATGAAGAAGGTAGAAATGTGGAGACATGGTTTGGGGGAGAAATGGGTCCTGGCTGCTGTGGTGAGGAGGGAGCTGCACTCATGGAGAAGGACAAGAGACAGATTAACACACAGGGAAGCGCAGGGGAAAACAAATCCCCATAGCAGTTGGTTTGGAAAGCAAGAGGTGCTGAATTTCATGAGTTCCTGCAACCAGCAAGGCTTAAAGTCGTCTGGAGTTCTAAAGGTCAGTGGGCTTGGTTCAGGGAGAGCCTGGAGGGCACTGTGCTGCTCTTGGAGGAAAGACAGGCAAACAACCCATGGACATACAGAGTGGAAACAGCAATCTGAAGAGTGCCAGAGCACACAACGAGGAAGTTAGTTGTTCATCTTGGAGCATTTCCCAGAGAGACAGCGTTGGTGGGACACCCCTTCAGGAACAGAGATACTGGCAGGCACCATTTCCCTCCTCTGCCCCTTAGTATAAGCACCACAGCCACCTGTGGGAACCAGTGTAGCACTGATACTTGCTACCTAACTTGCTTACACCAAGCCCTGCCTACCCTCACTGGGATGGGCCTACCCCTTCCCAGTCATGCATGCCTCAGTCCCTTCAGAGGCTGGTGCCCTCCCCCAGAAGACCAGGGCAATACTTACATCAGACAAAATAGACTTTAAAACAAATATTGTAACAAGAGACAGAGAAGGACACTATATAATCATAAAGGGGACAATCCAACAAGATGATACAACAATTCTAAATATTTATGCTCCCAACCTGGGAGCACCCAAATACATAAAACGTTAAAAGCAAACATAAAAGAACTAATTTAAAATAATACAATAATGGTAGGGAACTTTAACACCCTACTACATCAATGGACAGATCATCCAAACACAAAATCAAGAAGGAAACAGTGGCTTGAATGAGACCGTGGACCAGATGGATTTAACAGATAAAATTCGGAATATTCCATCCTAAAACAGCAGAATACACATTCTTTTCAAATACACATGGAACAGTCTCCAGACTAGATCACATATTAGGCCACAAAACAAGCCTCAACAAATTCATAAAAATCAAAGTCATACTGTGCATCTTTTCTGACCACAACACTATGAAACTAGAAGTCAGCCACAAGAAAAAAAAATCTCTGGGTTTTTTCCTCTGGAAAAGACCATGCATACATGGAAGTTAAATAACATGCTTCTAAACAATGAATGGATCAACCAGGAAATGTAAGAAGAGATTAAAAAGTGCATGGAAATAGGGAGGAGTCAAGATGGCGGAGAAGTAGCAGCCTGAGACTACATCAGGTAGCAGGAGATCAGCTCGATAGCTTATCTAAACATTGCAAACACCTACAAATCCAACGGGAGAGCGAAGAGAAGAAGAACAGCAACTCTAGAAACAGAAAATCAACCACTTTCTGAAAGGTAGGACTGGCGGAGAAGTGAATCTAAAACGACGGGAAGATAGACCGCGGGGGGAGGGGCCGGCTCCCGGCAAGCGGCGGAGGAACGGAGCACAAAATCAGGACTTTTAAAAGTCTGTTCCACTGAGGGACATTGCTCCAGGGGCTAAACCGGGGTGAAGCCCACGCGGGGCCAGCGTGGCCCCAGGCCCCGCAGGGTCACAGAAGGATCGGGGGTGTCGGAGTGTCGGAGAGCTCGCAGCTATTAGAACGGAGAAGCCGGCTGCCAAGACAGAGCCGAGGACTGAACTCTCAGCTCGGGGTTACCTTGAACTGGTCGCGGGCTGGGTGAGCTCCGAGCGCGGCTAGAGGCTGGGGATACGGGAGTGATTGGGTGCTGTCCTCTGGGGGCGCACTGAGGAGTGGGGCCCCAGGCTCTCGGCTCCTCCGGGCCGGAGACTGGGAGGCCGCCATTTTCATTCCCGTCCTCCGGAACTCTACGGAAAGCGTTCAGGGAACAGAAGCTCCCCAAAGCGAACCCGAGCCGATTACTTAGTCCGGCCGCCGGTACGGGCGGTGCAATCCCGCCTCGGGCAAAGACACTTGAGAGTCACTACAACAGGCCCCTCCCCCAGAAGATCAACAAAATATCCAGCCAGGACGAAGTTCATCTATCAAGGAGAAAGCAGATTCAATTCCTAAGACAGCAGAGCAATTCCAGAGGAGGAGAAAGCAAAGCACGGAACTCATGGCTTTCTCCCCATGATTCTTTAGTCTTGCGGCTACTTCAATTTTTTTTTCTTTTTTCAATTTTTTATTTTTTTTTCTTTTTTCAATTTTTTTTTCTTTTTTCTTTTTTCTTCTTCGCTAAATTTTTTAAAAAACTTTTACCCTTTTCTTTTTTAACGTTTTTTGACTAGTTCATCTAAATATATATATTTTTTCTTTCTTTTTTATATTTTTTTATTTGTTTTATTTTTTAAATTTTTTTCTTTTCTTTTTTTTTTTTTCTTTTTTTTCAGAACCTGTTTTTTATCCCCTTCCCCCCCCCCCACAATTTGGGGTCTCTTCTGATTTGGTTACAGCGCATTTTTCCGGGGTCTTTGCCACCCTATTAGTAGTTTATTTGCTCCTTCATATCCTCTTATCTGGACAAAATGACAAGGCGGAAAAAATCACCACAAACAAAAGAACAAGAGACAGTACCGAAGGCTAGGGACCTAATCAACACAGACATGGGTAATATGTCAGATCAAGAGTTCAGAATGACGATTCTGAACATTCTAGCCGGGCTCGAAAAAGGCATGGAGGATATTAGAGAAACCCTCTCTGGAGATATTAAAGCCCTTTCTGGAGAAATTAAAGAACTAAAATCTAACCAAGTTGAAATCAAAAAAGCTATTAATGAGGTGCAATCAAAAATGGAGGCTCTCACTGCTAGGATCAATGAGGCAGAAGAAAGAATTAGTGATATAGAAGACCAAATGACAGAGAATAAGGAAGCCGAGCAAAAGAGGGACAAACAGCTACTGGACCATGAGGGGAGAATTCGAGAGATAAGTGACACCATAAGACGAAACAACATTAGAATAATTGGGATTCCAGAAGAAGAAGAAACAGAGAGGGGAGCAGAAGGTCTAATGGAGAGAATCATTGGAGAGAATTTCCCTAATATGGCAAAGGGAACAAGCATCAAAATCCAGGAGATGCAGAGAACCCCCCTCAAAGTCAACAAGAATAGATCCACACCCCGTCACCTAATAGTAAAATTTACAAGTCTTAGTGACAAAGAGAAAATCCTGAAAGCAGCCCGAGAAAAGAAGTCTGTAACATACAATGGTAAAAATATTAGATTGGCGGCAGACTTATCCACAGAGACCTGGCAGGCCAGAAAGAGCTGGCATGATATATTCAGAGCACTCAACGAGAAAAACATGCAGCCAAGAATACTCTATCCAGCTAGGCTATCATTGAAAATAGAAGGAGAGATAAAAAGCTTCCAGGACAAACAAAAACTGAAAGAATTTGCAAACACCAAACCAGCTCTACAGGAAATATTGAAAGGGGTCCTCTAAGCAAAGAGAGAGCCTAAAAGTAGTAGATCAGAAAGGTACAGAGACAATATACAGTAACAGTCACCTTACAGGCTAATAATGGCACTAAATTCATATCTCTCAATAGTTACCCTGAATGTTAATGGGCTAAATGCCCCAATCAAAAGACACAGGGTATCAGAATGGATAAAAAAAACAAAACCCATCAGTATGTTGCCTACAAGAAACTCATTTTAGACGCGAAGACACCTCCAGATTTAAAGTGAGGGGGTGGAAAACAATTTACCATGCTAATGGGCATCAGAAGAAAGCTGGAGTGGCAATCCTTATATCAGATCAATTAGATTTTAAGCCAAAGACTATAATAAGAGATGAGGAAGGACACTATATCCTACTCAAAGGGTCTGTCCAACAAGAAGATCTAACCATTTTAAATATCTATGCCCCTAACGTGGGAGCAGCCAACTATATCAACCAATTAATAACAAAATCAAAGAAACACATCAATAATAATACAATAATAGTAGGGGACTTGAACACTCCCCTCACTGAAATGGACAGATCATCCAAGCAAAAGATCAACAAGGAAATAAAGGCCTTAAATGACACACTGGACCAGATGGACATCACAGATATATTCAGAACATTTCATCCCAAAGCAACAGAATACACATTCTTCTCTACTGCACATGGAACCTTCTCCAGAATAGATCACATCCTGGGTCACAAATCAGGTCTCAACCGGTATCAAAAGATTGGGATCATTCCCTGCATATTTTCAGACCACAATGCTCTGAAGCTAGAACTCAATCACAAGAGGAAAGCTGGAAAGAACCCAAATACATGGAGACTAAACAGCATCCTTCTAAAGAATGAATGGGTTAACCAGGAAATTAAAGAAGAATTGAAAAAATTCATGGAAACAAATGATAATGAAAACACAACAGTTCAAAATCTGTGGGACACAGCAAAGGCAGTCCTGAGAGGAAAATATATAGCGGTACAAGCCTTTCTCAAGAAACAAGAAAGGTCTCAAGTACACAACCTAACCCTACACGTAAAGGAGCTGGAGAAAGAACAAGAAAGAAACCCTAAACCCAGCAGGAGAAGAGAAATCATAAAGATCAGAGCAGAAATCAATGAAATAGAAACCAAAAAAACAATAGAAAAAATCAATGAAACTAGGAGCTGGTTCTTTGAAAGAATCAATAAGATTGATAAACCCCTGGCCAGACTCATCAAAAAGAAAAGAGAAAGGACCCAAATCAATAAAATCATGAATGAAAGAGGAGAGATCACAACTAACACCAAAGAAATACAGACAATTATAAGAACATACTATGAGCAACTTTACGCCAACAAATTGGACAATCTGGAAGAAATGGATGCATTCCTAGAGACATATAAACTACCACAACTGAACCAGGAAGAAATAGAAAACCTGAACAGGCCCATAACCAGTAAGGAGATTGAAACAGTCATCAAAAATCTCCAAACAAACAAAAGCCCAGGGCCAGACGGCTTCCCAGGGGAATTCTACCAAACATTTAAAGAAGAACTCATTCCTATTCTCCTGAAACTGTTCCAAAAAATAGAAATGGAAGGAAAACTTCCAAACTCATTTTATGAGGCCAGCATCACCTTGATCCCAAAACCAGACAAGGATCCCACCAAAAAAGAGAACTACAGACCAATATCCTTGATGAACACAGACGCAAAAATTCTCGCCAAAATACTAGCCAATAGGATTCAACAGTACATTAAAAGGATTATTCACCACGATCAAGTGGGATTTATTCCAGGGCTGCAGGGTTGGTTCAACATCCGCAAATCAATCAATGTGATAGAACACATTAATAAAAGAAAGAACAAGAACCATATGATACTCTCAATAGATGCTGAAAAAGCATTTGACAAAGTACAGCATCCCTTCCTGATCAAAACTCTTCAAAGTGTGGGGATAGAGGGCACATACCTCAATATTATCAAAGCCATCTATGAAAAACCCACCGCAAATATCATTCTCAATGGAGAAAATCTGAAAGCTTTTCCGTTAAGGTCAGGAACACGGCAGGGATGTCCATTATCACCACTGCTATTCAACATAGTACTAGAAGTCCTAGCCTCAGCAATCAGACAACAAAAAGAAATTAAAGGCATCCAAATTGGTAAAGAAGAAGTCAAACTATCACTCTTCGCAGATGATATGATACTATATGTGGAAAACCCAAAAGACTCCACTCCAAAACTGCTAGAACTTGTTCAGGAATTCAGTAAAGTGTCAGGATATAAAATCAATGCACAGAAATCAGTTGCATTTCTGTACACCAACAACAAGACTGAAGAAAGAGAAATTAAGGAGTCAATCCCATTTACAATTGTACCCAAAACTATAAGATACCTAGGAATAAACCTAACCAAAGAGACTAAGAATCTATACACAGAAAATTATAAAGTACTCATGAAAGAAATTGAGGAAGACACAAAAAAATGGAAAAATGTTCCATGCTCCTGGATTGGAAGAATAAATATTGTGAAAATGTCTATGCTACCTAAAGCAATCTACACATTTAATGCAATCCCTATCAAAATACCATCCATTTTTTTCAAAGAAATGGAACAAATAATCCTCAAATTTATATGGAACCAGAAAAGACCTCGAATAGCCAAAGGAATATTGAAAAAGAAAGCCAAAGTTGGTGGCATCTACAATTCCGGACTTCAAGCTCTATTACAAAGCTGTCATCATCAAGACAGCATGGTACTGGCACAAAAACAGACACATAGATCAGTGGAACAGAATAGAGAGCCCAGAAATCGACCCTCAACTCTATGGTCAACTAATCTTCGACAAAGCAGGAAAGAATGTCCAATGGAAAAAAGACAGCCTCTTCAATAAATGGTGCTGGGAAAATTGGACAGCCACATGCAGAAAAATGAAATTGGACCACTTCCTTACACCACACACAAAAATAGACTCCAAATGGATGAAGGACCTCAATGTGAGAAAGGAATCCATCAAAATCCTTGAGGAGAATGCAGGCAGCAACCTCTTTGACCTCAGCCGTAGCAACATCTTCCTAGGAACAACGGCAAAGGCAAGGGAAGCAAGGGCAAAAATGAACTGTTGGGATTTCATCAAGATCAAAAGCTTTTGCACAGCAAAGGAAACAGTTAACAAAACCAAAAGACAACTGACAGAATGGGAGAAGATATTTGCAAACGACATATCAGATAAAGGGCTAGTATCCAAAATCTATAAGGAACTTAGCAAACTCAACACCCAAAGAACAAACAATCCAATCAAGAAATGGGCAGAGGACATGAACAGACATTTCTGCAAAGAAGACATCCAGATGGCCAACAGACACATGAAAAAATGCTCCACGTCACTCGCCATCAGGGAAATACAAATCAAAACCACAATGAGATATCACCTCACACCAGTCAGAATGGCTAAAATGAACAAGTCAGGAAATGACAGATGCTGGAGAGGATGTGGAGAAAGGGGAACCCTCCTCCACTGTTGGTGGGAATGCAAGCTGGTGCAACCACTCTGGAAAACAGCATGGAGGTTCCTCAAAATGTTGAAAATAGAACTACCCTATGACCCAGCAATTGCACTACTGGGTATTTACCCTAAAGATACAAACATAGTGATCCGAAGGGGCACGTGTACCCGAATGTTTATAGCAGCAATGTCTACAATAGCCAGACTATGGAAAGAACCTAGATGTCCATCAACAGATGAATGGATAAAGAAGATGTGGTATATATACACAATGGAATACTATGCAGCCATCAAAAGAAATGAAATCTTGCCATTTGCGACGACGTGGATGGAACTAGAGCGTATCATGCTTAGTGAAATAAGTCAATCGGAGAAAGACAACTATCATATGATCTCCCTGATATGAGGACATGGAGAAGCAACATGGGGGGGTAGGAGATAGGAGAAGAATAAATGAAACAAGATGGGATTGGGAGGGAGACAAACCATAAATGACTCTTAATCTCACAAAACAAACTGGGGGTTGCTGCGGGGAGGTGGGATTGGGGGAGGGGGAGCGGGCTATGGACATTGGGGAGGGGAAGCGAACCATAAGAGACTATGGACTCTGAAAAACAACCTGAGGGTTTTGAAGGGTCAGGGGTGGGAGGTTGGGGCAACCTGAGGGTTTTGAAGGGTCAGGGGTGGGAGGTTGGGGGAACAGGTGGTGGGTAATGGGGAGGGCACGTTTTGCATGGAGCACTGGGTGTTGTGCAAAAAGAATGAATACTGTTACGCTGAAAAAATAAATAAAATGAGGAAAAAAAAAAGTGCATGGAAATAAAATGGAAATGAAAACACAGTGTTTAAAACCTTTGGGATACAGCCAAAGCCATTCTAAGTGGCAAGTTTATAGCAATAGCCTACTCCACGAAGCAAGAAAAACCTCAAATACAAAGCCTGACCTTATACCTAAAGAAGCTAGAAAAAGAATAGCCATATAAAACCCCTAAAACTAGCAGAAGGAAGGAAATAATAGAGATGAGAGCAGAAATAAGTGGTAAAGGAACTAGAAAAAACAATAGAACAGATCATTGAAATCAGGAGCTGGTTCTTTGAAAAAAAAATCAATAAAATTGATAAACCTGTAGCCAGACTTGTCAAGAAAAAAAGAAAAGGGGTTCAAATAAATAAAATCACAAATGAGAGGAGAAATAGCAACCAACACCACAGAAAAACAGTTAAAAGGGAATATTATGAAAAACTGCATGCCAACAAATTGCAACCTGAAAGAAGTGGATAAATTCCCAGGAACATGTAACTTACCAAAACCGAAACAGGAAGAAATAGAACATTGAGCACACCAATTACCAGCAAATAAGTAACCAAAAAAATCATTAATCAGAATCGGTAATCCAATAACTCCCAACAAACAAAAATCCAGGACCAGATGGTTTCACAGATATATTCTACCAAACACTTGAAGAAGAGTTAATACCTATTCTTAAACTATTCCAAAAAATAGGAGAGGAAGGAAAACTTCTAAATTCATTCCGAGAGACCAGCATTACCCTGATATCAAAACCAGATAAAGATGCCACCATAAAACCCAAACAAACAAACAAACAAACAAAACCCTACAGGACAATTATCTCTGATGAACATAGATGCAAAGATCCTCAAAAAAAAAAAAAATACTAGCAAACTGAATTCAGCGATACATTAAAATTATTCACCATGCTCGTGGGATTTATTCCTAGGTTGCAAGAGTCGTTCAATATTTGCAAATCAATCCACATAATATATCACATCAATAAGAGAAAGGCTAAAAAACCATGTGGTTGTTTTAATAGAGGCAGAAATAGCATTTGACAAAGTTCAGCATCCATTCATGATAAAACAAAACCAAACCCTCAACAAAGTGGGTCCAGAGGGAACATACCTCAACATAATAAGGGCCATGTAGGAAAAACCCCTGTGGAGCTAATACCATCCTTAATGGGGAAAAACAAAGAGCTTTTCCTTTAAGTTCAGAAAAAAGAACAAGGATGTCCACTGTCAGCCCTTCTGTTCAACATAGTACTGGATGTCCTAGCTACAGCAATCAGATGACAGGAAAAAAATAGAAGGCATCCAAATTGGTAAGGAAGAAGTAAAACTTCTCTGTTTGCAAATGACATGATACTATATATAGGAAATCTAGGGGCATCTGGGTGGCTCAGTTGTTGAGCGTCTGCCTTCACCTCAGGTCATGATCCCGGGGTCCTGGAATTGAGCCCCTCATTGGGCTCCCTGCTTGGTGGGAATCCTGCTTCTCCCTCTCCCATTCCCCCTGCTTGTGTTCCCTCTCTCGCCATGTCTCTCTCTGTCAAGTAAAAATATAAAATCTTCAAAAAAGAAAAAAACCCAAAGACTCCACCAAAAAATTGCTAGAACAGATAAATGAATTTAGTAAAGTTGTAGGATACAAAATTAATGTACAGAAATCTGTTGCCCTTCTGTACAGCAGCAATGAAGCAGCAGAAAGAGAAATTAAGAAAGCAATCCCATTTATAGTTGCACCAAAATTAATAAGATACCTAGGAACAAACCTAACCAAAGGGGTGAAAGATCTGTACTCTGAAAACTGTAAAACACTGATGAAAGAAATTGAAGATGATACAGAGAAATGGAAAGACATTCCATACTCACGGATTGGAAGAACAAATATTCTTAGAATGTCTATACTACCAAAGCACTCTACACATTTAATGCAATCTCTATCAAAATACCAACAGCATTTTTCACAGAGCTAGAACAAACAGCCCTAAGCTTTGTATGGAACCACAAAAGGCCCTGAATAGCCATAGCAATCTTGAAAAAGAAAAGCAAAGCTGAAGGCATCACAATTCTGGATTTCAAGTTATATTACAAAGTGGTAGTAATCAAAAGGGTATGGTACTGGCAAAAAAAAAAAAAAAAAAAAAAACAAAAAAAAACCCACCATGGATCAATGGAACCGAATAGAAAAATCCAGAAACGAACCCACAATTATTATGGTCAATTAATCTTTGACAAAGCAGGAAAGAATACCCAGTGGGAAAGAGTGTCTCTTCAACAAATGGTGTTGGGAAAACTGGACAGCAACATGGAAAATAATGAAAATGGACCACTTTCTTTCTTTTATTTATTTATTTATTTATTTATTTATATATTTTTTTTATGACCACTTTCTTATACAAGTCACAAAGGTAAATTCAAAATGGATTAAGGACCTAAGTGTGAGACCTGACACCATAAACATCCCAGAAAAGAACACAGACAGCAGTAAATTCTCAGATACCAAATGTAGGAACATTTTTCTAGATAAGTGCCCTGAGGCAAGGGAAACAAAAGCAAAAATAAACTGTTGGGACTACATCAAAATTAAAGGCTCTGTACAGCAAAGGAAATTATTAACAAAACTAAAAGGCAACCTATTGAATGGGAGAAGGTACTTGCAAATGAAATATCCAGTAAAGGGTTAGTGTCCAAATATATGAAGAACTTGTAAAACTCAACACCCCAAAACCAAATAATCCAATTAAAGAAAGGGCAGAAGACATGAATGGACATTTCTGCAAAGACATCTAGATGGTCCACAGACACATGAAAGGATGCTCAACATCACTCATCATCAGGAAAATGCAAACCAAAACCACTATGAGGTATCACCTCACACTTGTCCGAATGACTAAAATCAACAGCACAAGAAACAACGGGTGTTGGCAAGGATGTGGCACTGTTGGTGGGAATGAAAACTGGTACAGCCACTGTGGAAAACAGTATGAGTGAACTTCCTCAAAGAATTGGAACAGAACCTACCCTGTGATCCAGTGGTCTCAGACTACAAAAAAGAATACAAAAACGCTAATTCAAAGGGATAAAGGAACCACTATGTTTAGAGCAGTATTATTTATGATAGCTAAGATATGGAAGCAGCCCAAGTGCCCATCGATTGATGAATGGGTAAATAAGATGTGGAATATGTGTATTATATGAATGCATATTAATATAACTATGTATTCATATATGATTATATATAATATGAATGTTATGCTCCTATAGAAAAGAATGAAATCTTGCCATTTGTAATCACTTGGATAGAGCTAGAGAGTATAATGCTGAGTGATATAAATCAGTCAGAGAAAGACAAATACCATATGATTTCACTCATGTGGGATTTAAGAAACAAATGAGCAAAGGGAAAAAGAGAGAGAGAGACAAACTAAGAGAGAGACTCTTAACTACAGAGAACAAACTGATGGTCACCAGAAGGGAGGCTGGTGGGGGGATGGGGAAATAGGTGATGGGGATTAGGAGTGCGCTTGTGATGAGGACCTGGTAATTATAATAAAATTATATAATAAAACTTAAAAGAAAAAACTTAAAAAAATGTGACTGTGTGTGGTAAGTGACGTTAGCTAAACATAATGTGATCATATCATGTCACAATATATACAAATACTGAATCATTATGTTATGTCAGTTATATCCCAATAAAAATAAAATTAGAAAAAAAATGGACAGTGAACAGTTCAGTGATTTTATTTTTTTAAAAGATTTTATTTATTTATTTGACAGAGAGATCACAAGTAGGCAGAGAGGCAGGGAGAGAGAGAGGGGGAAGCAGGCTTCCCACTGAGCAGAGAGCCCCATGCAGGGCTCGATCCCAGGACCCTGAGATCATGATCTGAGCCTAAGGCAGAGAGGCTTAACCTACTGAGCCACCCAGGTGCCCCAGTTCAGTGATTTTAAATCTATTCATAGACATCTGCAACCCTCCTTATGATCAGTTTTACAAAATTTTCATGACTCCCTAAAGAAATCTTATACCCATTAGCAGTCACTTCCAATTTCCTCAGACCCCTTCAGCCCAGACAACTACCAGTTTACTTTCCGTCTCTGTAGATTTGCCTATTTTGATTATTTCATATAGATAGAGTCACATACTATGTGGTCCTTTATGAGTGTCTCCTTTCACTTAGCATAATGTTTTCAAGGTTCATCCATATTGTAGCAGCACTTCATTCCTTTTTTTTTTTTTTTTTTTGCCAAATTAACATTCCATTGATGGATATGCTGCTGCTGGGTTTCTGTCATCAGTTGATGGCCTTTGCGTTGTTTCCACTTCGTGCTATTATGAATAATGTTGCTATGAACATTCATGTATAAGCTTTTGTGTGGACATATATTTTCTTTTTTTTTTTTAATATTTATTTATTCGACAGAGGTCACAAGTAGGCAGAGAGGCAGGCAGAGAGAGAAGAGGAAGCAGGCTCCCTGTGGAGCAGAGATCCCAATGCCGGGCTTGATCCCAGGACCCTGGGATCATGACCTGAGCCGAAGGCAGAGGCTTTAACCCACTGAGCCACCCAGGTGCCCCTGGACATATATTTTTACTTGAGATTAATTTTTTAACTGGCCTTTGTCTTATCCGTGTGTATCCCTGAGCAAAGCTAATATCAGTATATTTGTGAACTGTCTAAAAATAGGTCATAGTTGTCCCTCCTCTGAGATGACTGGCTGTGGGAAGGAAATGGTTTGGAGGAAAAAACTACACTGCTTGTTGCTAAGTCTACTTGTAAATTCATGATTTAGATATGGGGGATAACTTTATCCTATAAAGAGAAAAGGAATTTAGTTTTGCTGTTGGCCCTGTGGTCTTTCTCTTGGGCAAATGTTTCTCCCCTAGCCTGATATTACCAAATGTAAATTTGAGTACCATACTTCTCTTACAACATGCAACACACTTTATGTCTGTGTTCTAGCCCTAGATATGTTTCATAAACAAGAAACAAAACAAGAAAGACGAAAACAAACAAAAACAAGAAAGACTACCACAGACTCTTCCTCAATCTCACATAAATGTGAGGATAAAATGAGAAAATAGTTTTTACTCAGATAGTCATAAATTTTTTATAAAAGGTGCTTCATAAATCCAAGGTAATAGCATTTCAAACATTCCCAACTCCAGTTAACTAGCCTAGAGATGAACAAAATGCTGGAAAACAAAAAAGTAACTGATATAGAGAACAATATATTATTGAGTTTTTAAAGTTGCAGTGAACTATACATAAAATTTACCATTTTAGCCATTTTTAAGTGTACATTTCAGAGACATTAAGTACATTTACGTTGTTATGCAACTTTCACCACAATCCTCCAGAACTTTTTCATCTTCCCATAATAAAACTCTGTATCACTAAATAATAGCTCCCCATTCTTCTGTCCCCTGCTTCCTTGGTAACCACTATTCTACAAAATTTGTCTCTGTGAATTTGACTACTCTAGATTTCTCATATAAGTGGAATCATACAATATTTGTACTTTTTTTTTTAATATTTGCTCTTTTGCAACTGGCTTATTTCACTTAGCATAAGGTCCTTCAAGGTTCATCTGTGTTGTAGCCTGTGTCAGAATCCCATTTCTTTTTAAAGCTGAGTAATATTCCATTGTATGTATATACCACCATTTGCTTATCTGTTCATCAGTTGATGGCTATTTGGGTTGTTTTCACCTTTTGGATATTGTGAATACTGCTGCTATGAACATTGGTATAGAGGTATCTGTTTGAGTCTATGCTTTAAGTTCTCTTGGTATATACCCAGAAGTGGTATTGTGAGATCATGTGGTAATTCTATATTTAAATATTTTGGGAACCATCATACTGTGTTCCACAGTGCTTGCATCATTTTACATTATCACCAGCAATGCACAGGTTGCATTGAGGAAGGGTTCCAATTTCTCCACATCCTCGCCAATACTTTCGGTTTTTTTGATAATAGACATCCCAATGCTTAGCAAGTGTTACCTCATTGTGATTTTTGACTTGCATTTCCCTGAAGATGAGTGCTGTTGAGCATCTTTTCATGCTCAACATTTCATTGGCCATTTATGTATCTTCTTTGAAGAAATGTCTGTTCATGTTCTTTACCCATTTCTGGGTAAACAGTTATTTGTTTTGTTGTTGTTGAGTGTGTTTTAGGAGTGCTTTTCTATTCTGGATATTAAGCCTTTATGGAAAGGGAAAAAAAGGGATAGATCTAAGTGAGAATATGAAGAAAGAATTGTCTTAAGTCAGAATAGCTGGACTGTTTTAAACAAGGAAGTTGAAATTATATTTGGTTCAAAAATTTATTTTTTTAAACCAGTGTTGGCAGTTTTTGACAGTTCTTCCTTTCTGCCAGGTATCTCTGGTAGTTTGAACTTCGATGAAGAGGAAACCGATGGGGAGGAAGAAGGGAAAAAATTATGTCATTCACCATATTCGGAGGCAGAGAGACCCAATTCTGCATCCAGCCAGAAATCAACTACAGTACGTAGTTCAGAAATTTCTTCCTGGGCAACTAATTTAACTATTTCCCAAACGTATCTCTAGCATTTAAACACAATTACTGAATGAGGGTTCCTTCAAAAGATTGAAGCTCAAATTTAAAGTTCATGACCTCCCTAATTTCTTGTGTCTCAGGCCAGCTCTTGTGAAGTCATATCCCACTTTTATACTTAGCTCCTTCATTACTCCCAATAGCCACATACTTATTTAACTTTACAGAGTTTCCCCTTATTTCTTCAGAAAACTAGACACATTGGGGTATATCATGAAATTATTTTGCCCATTAATTGTTCCTGGAAGAGAATAAGAAGTTTTGTGATCCCACCTCCTCTTGCTCATGTGTATATGGCTCTTCTTCTAGGATACAGGAGCTTCGGGAACTGCAGCCCAACACACGGATAACCAGCTGGGGGAAGTGGAGAACTTAGAGGACTTTGCATATAGTCCTGCCCCTCGGGGTATTACAGTCAAGTGTCGGATAACCAGGGATAAAAAAGGAATGGATCGGGGTCTCTTCCCCACTTACTATATGCACTTGGAAAAGGACGAAAATCGGAAGGTATGAGAATTAACTCTTAAGACAGATGTTGAGGGGCGCCTGGGTGGCTCAGTGGGTTGAGTCTCTGCCTTCAGCTCAGGTCATGATCTCGGAGTCCTGGGATTGAGCCCCGCATCGGGCTGTCTGCACAGCGGGAAGCCTGCTTCCCCCTCTCTCTGTGCCTGCCTCTCTGCCTACTTGTGATCTCTCTCTCTGTCAAATAAATAAACAAAATCTTTAAAAAAAAAAAAAAAGTTTAAAAAAAAAAAGACAGATGTTGAGAAAGAGAGGAAGAATGTTGTGGGGACAGATTGTTGAAGGGTCATAGGATAGGAGAATAGCACTGGTTTCAGATCAAGTCAACAACTCCCAGTTGCTGTGTTCTGTCTTCAAAGACCTCAGAGTCTCAGAGGTAAAATCTCCCTCACCCCAAAGAAACAGAGTTTTATCCAGAATATAAGAAAATGGAAGAGAATATCTGAATGTAATTATTTGCCCCTCTATCCTATTTTTTGGTGGGGGGAAGGTGTTACTGTGTGCTCTTTGGTTTTTTTTTTTTTTTTTTTTTTAAAGATTTATTTATTTGACAGAGATTACAAGTAGGCAGAGAGGCAGGCAGAGAGAGAGAGAGGAGGAAGCAGGTTCTGCGCTAAGCAGAGAGCCCGATGCGGGGCTCGATCCCAGGACCCTGGGATCATGACCTGAGCTGAAGGCAGAGGCTTTAACCCGCTGAGCCACCCAGGCGCCCCTGCTCTTTGGTTTTTATTTTAATTATGGTAGGAGCATGACACTGTGAGTTTTAGGGAATAGGAGAAACTGGAAATAGAGAAGGACATGCAACTGGAATGCCTTATTTCTCACCCTAGAAATTCTAATTTACTTCAAACACAAATTTGAGGCAATTTAATACTTGCCAACGAACACTGTATTTTGTTCTACTACCGGGTCTAAGTGGATGATTTTAAGAACATGGAAATGAGATGATGATTGATACCATTGTTATTATAACTGCTAATTTATTAAGTGTTTACGATATAGCAGGCATGTGCTAAATGCTTCATGTATATATTATCTCCTGTAATCCTTACCACAACCTTGTAAGATAGGCTTTCTTATCCTTGCTTTATAGATGAGTAACTGGAGCTTAGGGAATGTCCTGTTTCTCCTGAAGTTGGAAAGACCCTTCCTCCCCCAATTGGATGAAGTTTTTTTGAAAAAGCCACTGGAGGTTTTGGGGATAAAGCTGCACATAGTTGCAGTAGCCCCCCGCCCCCAATTTTTTCTTTCTGTGCTTTTAGTCACCTGTAGTCACTGACATCTGGAAGCAGAAGGGTCCTTCTTCTGACATAGGTTCAGCAGGTCGATAGTAGCCTAATGCCCCTCTCTTCAGTCTCATCACATAGGCATTTTATCATCTCACATTAGCATAAGAAGAAGGGGAGTACAGTACAGTGAGATATTTTGAGATAGAAAGACCACATTCATAGAACTTCTATTACAGTATATTGTTAGAATTATTCTGTTATTGTTGCTAATCTCTTGCTATGCCTTATGCATAAATTAAACTTTGTCATATGTACATACAGAACAAAACATTGTAGTGTTCAGTAGGCATCCACCGGGGGTTGGTGGATAAAGGGGTCTATTGTATATGAAGAATCCAGCTAATTTTGGAAAGTTGTACAGTAGGGAAACCCTGAGAGTGAATTCTGAGAGGCATTATAAGGGTGAGAAAAGGAGATAAAGCCCCCAAGGTTGGTCTTCTCCAAGAAAACACCAAACGGCAGATGACACTGTTGCCTCCAGAGGCACTGGGATGGGAAGCCTCATGGCCTCCGCAGCTGTCAAGGCCAAGGAGCTCATGGCAGCAAGACCAAGGATGAGGAGTGGATGCCTCTACCAGCCTAGGTTGTCTGGCCAAGCACATGAAGTTCAGGTCCCTGGAGGAAACCTATCTCTTCCATCTGCCCATCAAGGAATCAGGTCATTGAGGTTTTCCTGGGATCGTCCTTCAAGGATGTGGTTTTGAAGATCATGCCCATGCAAAAGCAGACCCATCCTGGCAGGCAGACCAGGTTCAAGGCATCTGTTGCCATCAGGGATTACAGCAGACATATCGGTTGGTGTTCAGTGTTCCAATGAGGTAGCCCCTGACTCCGTGGGACCATCATTCTGGCCGAGGTCTCTAGTCCCAGTGCAGCGAGGCCTCTGGGAGAACGAGATCAGCAAGTCCCACACCATTCCGTGTAAGGTGACCGGAAGCGGCAGCTCTGTGCTGGTGCGTCCCACCCGCGGCCCCGGGGCCCTGGCATCATGTGGGCTGCTCTGCCTCCACAGAGGGCTGCCTAGCCACCCCGGGCAACTTCGCCAAGGCCACTTTGGATGCATCTGCAAGACCGAGAGCTGTCTGACCCTGAGCTCTGGAAAGAAACCATGTTCATGTTCACCAAGGCCCCCTCTCGGGAATTCACTGATCATCTTGTAAAGACCCACACCAGAGGTTCTGTGCAGAAGACCCAGGCTCCAGCTGTGGCCACCATGGAGTTTGTACACAAGAAAAATGAAGACCAATTAAGCCTGTTAAAAAACAAAACAAAAACGAAAGAGTGACTGCTTGGTACCTGATAGCACTTGCTAAACATTTGTTAAGTGAATAGTTAGACTGCGGTGGTTCTGTCAATATTCTTCAGTGACACTTTTTTCTTTTTCCAGATATTTCTTCTTGCAGGTAGAAAGCGGAAAAAGAGCAAAACATCCAACTACCTTATCTCCACTGATCCAACAGATTTATCTCGTGAAGGGGAAAGTTATATTGGCAAACTCAGGTGAGAGCAGCATTGTATCACACCTGCTCTTTCTGATATTTTTATTCCTGTAATTTCAGAGGAATCTGTATCTTCTTTACAGTGAGCATGTACTGATTGTGTACTCTTAAAAAAAAAAGTTAATAGAAAATCTAAGTCCCTTCCTTATTTTAATGAGAAATCTTTGAAACAGTGGTGAACATTTGGAGAACAGGCAAAAGGGCTTCCATTCTGTTCCATACCTGTACTAAATTTGTATTTGTGTGGGGAAAAAAATAATAGATCATTAATGGTAACTTCTTCCTCTTGACTCTAGATCCAATCTCATGGGGACCAAGTTTACAGTTTATGACCATGGCGTCAGTCCGACCAAGGCCCAAGGTCTGGTAGAAAAGACCTATATCCGGCAGGAGCTGGCAGCCATCTGTTACGTACGTGCCATCCACATAATGCATCTTTTCCCGAGTCTTTTCCCTAATTCCCTGGGTGTCCTGCTGGCACTTTAAACATAACCAACACCAAACACACACTCTTCCCTCCCAAGCTTGTTTCTATTTCTGTGACCCTCCTTTTCTGTTACTGGTTGCATTTTTCTCTGTATATTCAAGTTTTAATTATTACAAATTGCCAAGTTTGGTTCTGGCCAGAAGTTACAACAAAGTAGACTGATGTCTTTTTTTTTTTTTAAGATTTAAAAAATTTATTTGAGAAAGAGAGTGAGAGAGAGCATGAGCTTGGAGAAGGGTAGAGGGAGAGAGAAGGAGAGAAGTGGGCTCACCACGAGGGGCTTGATCCCAGGACTCTGGGATCATGACCTGAGCTGAAGCAGACGCTTAATTGAGCCACCCAGGTGCCCCCCCCTTTTTAAATTGAGGTGTAATTGGCATTTCAGTTTCAGATGTACAATGTAATGATTTTATTTTTTAATTTAAAGAATATTATTTATTTTAATTAAAAAAAAAGATTTTATTTATTTAGTTGACACAGAGAGAGAGCGAGCATGCACAAGCAGGGGGAGCGGCAGGCAGAGGGAGAGGGAGAAGTGGAGCCCAATCCTAGGACCCCAGGATCATGACCTGAACCAAAGGCAGACGCTTAACCGACTGAGTCACCCAGACGCCCCCAGATTTACTTATTTATTTGAGCAGGAGAGCGTGCGCATGTGTGCATGTGTGCACATGAGTGGGGTGAGAGGCAGAGGGAGAGAATCCCCAAGGAGACTCTGTGCTTAGTCGGAGCCCAATGCTAGGCTCCATCTCAGGACCCGTGACATCATGACCTGAGCCAAAACCAAGTATTAATCAAGCTTAACCAACTGAGCCACCTTGGTGCTCTAATGAAGTGACTTTATATATGTATGTATTGCAAAATGATTATCCCGGTCAGTCTAGTTAACATCCATCAGCATACATGGTTACACTTTTTTCCTTGTGATGAGAACTTTTAAGATCTACTCTCTTAGCAACTCTCCTATATGTAGTACAGTATCATTATTATTTTTATTTGCATAGTTGACATACAATGTTACATTAGTTTCAGGTATATGGCTTAAGGATTTGACAGGTTTATCCATTATGCTGTGTTAATCAGGGTAATAGCTACTATCTGACTGTATTCCTTCTGCTGACATGGGCATTTGAATTTCTTACCTCCTGGTATAGGCCCTATGTAATTTAATTTAATATAATTTAAGCTAATGTAAATTAAGCTATAATTCTCACTGTGTATCATATAAGGCCATGCCCTCATTGGGAAATACATATTTATTGATGATGACAAAATTGGGCAGTTTGCTCATAATTGTCTCAGATTTCACTCTTAAGACTAAAGAATAGGGGCACCTCTGCTCAGCAGGGAGCCTGCTTCCCCCTCTCTCTCTGCCTGCCTCTCTGCCTACTTGTGATCTCTGTCAAATAAATAAATAAAATCTTTTTGAAAATTAAAAAATAAAAAAGACGGGGCACCTGGGTGGCTCAGTGGGTTAAAGCCTCTGCCTTCGGCCCAGGTCATGATCCCAGGGTCCTGGGATCGAGCCCCGCGTCGGGCTCTCTGCTCAGCAGGGAGCCTGCTTCCTCCTCTCTCTCTCTGCCTACTTGTAATTTCTGTCTTTCAAATAAACGAATAAAATCTTAAAAAAAAAAAAAGACTAAAGAATAAGAAGAAAGTTTCAAGCCAGTAGTATCTCTTTTAAATTCAAGTGTTCACATTAGGTGTAAAAGGAGGTACCATATTACTTTTTTTTGATTCCCTATCTCTCTTCTTTTTACCTAAAGAAATCAAATTGTTTTTGACATCATTATTGGATATTTTACATGCGCAAGAAAATCTTGTGTTAAGAATGTGGTCTCTTAATGGGGCGCCTGGGTGGCTCAGTGGGTTAAAGCCTCTGCCTTCGGCTCAGGTCATGATCTCAGGGTCCTGGGATCGAGCCCCGCATCGGGCTCTCTGCTCAGCGGAGAGACTGCTACCTCCTCCTCTCTCTGCCTGCCTCTCTGCCTACTTGTGATCTCTGTCTGTCAAATAAATAAAATAAAAATCTTTAAAAAAAAAAAATGTGGTCTCTTCGTTAGAACAGAGCTTGGTTTTGTGACCATTATGTGCCTGCATTGATGAGTTTGTCATGTGTTTCACTCCATTTTGCATTAAATCTGTACACTGTTTCCTGTATAGGAAAAAAAAAAAAAAAAAAGAATGTGGTCTCTTTTTCCTTTCTGTTCCTAAGTCCCTGCCTATTCTCCTATCTTCCAGGAAACAAATGTACTTGGATTTAAAGGTCCTAGGAAAATGTCTGTGATTGTTCCAGGGATGAATATGAATCATGAACGTATCCCATTTCGGCCACGAAATGTAAGTAAGAACAGATTTAATCAGCAAGGGAGTCTGAAGGACAAAATTACAGTATGAACAAGATCAACACAAAAAAGTATTGATTCTCAGAGAACCCCCAAGTTTGAGTAGGGCTCGTACCCTTCCTTAGGAGAGAGAGCACTCTGGAACGGCAGGCTAAGTACAATTGCAGAGTATTTGCTAAAGTGGTTGATCCAAAATCGCTTAGCCTGCAAAGAGAAATGCTAGATGATCCATCAGAATTTAAAAATCTGCTTAATTTTTGGCTTTCTTTGTTTCTGCTGTACCCTTTCTGAAACGGAGAAGATACTCCCCTTTTCCACCTTCTACCTCACAGAGTTGAGAGCAAATGATTTCCTATGGTTCTGAGGACAAAACAGTGATTTTCTCTTCCAACAGGACCATGAGAGCTTGCTTTCCAAATGGCAAAACAAAACCATGGAGAACTTGATTGAACTGCACAACAAGGCCCCAGTCTGGAACGATGACACGCAGTCCTACGTACTGAACTTCCATGGCCGTGTCACTCAGGCATCAGTGAAGAACTTTCAGATAGTCCACGAGAATGACCGTAAGCCTGCAGGAAGGGTTGGGCGGGAGTAGGAGGAAAGATGTTCTTTACACAACGGGGAAATTAGTGCTTCCTATCATTGACGGGAAGTTCTATTCATGGGAGAATTATTTATGAAAGAAATGGTTTCGGGGCGCCTAGGTGGCTCAGTGGGTTAAAACCTCTGCCTTTGGCTCAGGTCATGGTCTCAGGGTCCTGGGATTGAGCCCCGCATCAGGCTCTCTGCTCAGCTGGGAGCCTGCTTCCCTTCCTTTCTCTCTGTCTCTCTGCCTACTTGTGATCTCTGTCAAATAAATAAAATCTTAAAAAAAAAAAAAAAAGAAAGAAATGGTTTGTTTGGAAAGACTAAAGTGCAGTTTTATTTATTTATTTATATTTTTAGAAAACTTATTTATTGGGGGGGCAGAGGGAGAGAATCCCAAGTGGGATCATGACCTGAGCTGAAATCAAGAATCAGACATTCAACCGACTGAGCCACCCAGGTGCCCCTAACGTGGCAGTTTTATTTTTGTATTTATTTTTTAATTTTTTAAGAAGGATTTTATTTATTTGACAGAGAGAGACACAGCGAGAGAGGGAACAAAAGCAGGTGGAGTGGAAGAGGGGGAAGCAGGGAGCCTGATGCGGGGCTCAATCCCAGGACCCTGGGACCATGACCTGAACCAAAGACAGACACTTAATGACTGAGCCACCCAGGTGGTCCTAAAGTGGCAGTTTTAAAGAGAAACTTCTGAGCCCCTGTTTCGGAAGCAGATGCAATGGCCCTCAGTAAAGCTTCCTCAGCACCTCTAGCCCTTGGAGCTTGTGCTGTTGCCTCCTGGCCCCCTCATGCTAGTCCAGGAGTCATCTCCCGCTCCCTGAGAGGAATAGTAATGGAAACTTGGCTGCTGGTTAGCAGGCGCTCCCTCTTGTCCAGTGCCTCTTGCCTTCCTTCTCAAGGTTTCCCATCGTAAAGGGACCTGTTGACTAACCTATCTGCAGGATTTTTCTCTGTATTGTCAGTGGACTTTCCCCCAGTACAGCCCCATTCTCTTCTAACCTCCTAATTTCTTTCTGTTTTTTTCTAGCTGACTACATAGTCATGCAGTTCGGACGCGTGGCAGACGACGTGTTCACCCTGGACTACAACTACCCGCTGTGTGCACTTCAAGCCTTTGCCATCGGGCTTTCTAGCTTTGACAGCAAGCTGGCCTGTGAATGAGGACACAGCAGGCGCCCAGCTTTCTCACTCAGAGCTTTCAGGAGCCCACACTTGCCTCCTTTGCTTTTGCCCCAGGCCATGAAGAGCACCAGCCCGCCCCATTGGGAGTAATCCCCGAATGTATGTATTGTGTCTATGCGCGTGTGTACATGTGTATATGTGTAAATGCACACACGCACGTATGTACACTCTCAACTTCTCTGGGCTCCACAGACCCGGTCAGGGGTCACGGCTTCACCTGGGTGAGGGGTGGTTCAGAGCACAGAAGGTTCCTGTCCAGAGCACATTGGTAACTCCCGAGGGGACTGGCCAGTGCATTCTGTGCCTCCTCAGTCAGATTTCCTACGCTTGGGAACTTGCAGCTAGAATCAGGTTCTAATGATTACTTCCCGGGGTCTTTTTTTGGGGAAGACCTTTCCAGAGTGGGATGGTTCCCTAAATTGCCTTTAGTCTTCAGGTCTGCAAACTTTTTCTATAAATGGCCAGAGAGTCCCTTACAGCTGCTCGGCCACGGCCAGTTCAGAAACCAGGAAGTGTGGCCGTGTTCCACGGAAATTTGGTTTACAAAAACAGGCAGCATGTCAGATTTGGGAGATTGCTGTAAGTGATGGGCCTCAGCATCTTCCAGAATGAGCCCGTGGTCATGACATCATATGAGTGGAAAATGGATATCTCTAGGGAGCAGTAGTCCCACAGACTGGGTCCAAAAGGTACTCGGCTTCGTCCACGTAGCTTTTATGTTGTTTTTTATTTTATTTTTTAATTTTTTTTTAAGTAAGCTTAAACTCACGACCCTGAGATCAGAAGTTACATGCTCTACTGACGGATTCAGCCAGGTACCCCTCAAAATTTTTTTTATTTCATTTTATTTTTTTCAAGTAAGCTTTATAGCCAACATAGGGCTTTTAAAAATTTTTACTTTTATTTCACTTTCTTTTTTTAAGCAAGCTTTGCTTTTAGCTTGTTTTGGTGATGATGGCTTCTAGAGCTTCGTTTACCTTCAGAACTACTTCAGAACCCACATCGGTGATCATTTTGAGTGCACACAAGTAGCTTCATTCTGCCGTCCTACCCGAAGTACCCATGGGGGAGCCACTTTACCACCCCACGGGAACTTCACGCTCACTTGGAAACAAATCTAGTATTGTATCGTCTTTATCAGAGCAAGCGTGGTAGTAGAGCGAGCTTGCTTTCCTCCTGGGGCTTGGATGGTACTGATGTCACGGTCCCCCATTTCTCCCCTTCCCTCGGAGCAGGCTGGCTGGCAACCATCTCAGTCAAAGCGGCTGTGGCCGAATTTTGTGATTCGTGATGTAAGAAATGTATTGTCTTAATTTCAGTTTAGGCGGACAGCATAAACTCTGGGGTGACTTAGTCTCATTAAGACTGAGAGTAATTCGACAGTTGCCTTCATCTTCAATCCAGGAGTGCCTCCTACAGCCATAGGGCTGTGGAGCCATTAGTATAGAGACCCGCACACACCCATAGACCACGTAAGAGGTAAGAACATTATGTATGGAAACTTACCACTGACCAGCTAGCTGACCGAGCTCCACGGACCTTGTTAGGCAGAGCTCTGGACCTTCTTAACACAAATATTATCAGCCACCTAAAGCCTGGCTCATTGGTACAGATCACGCTCCTGTCACTATTCCTCACAGATCATAAGAGTTTTGCCAAGTCTTTCAGATTATTAGCACCTCCCAACAAATCCTAGGACTCTGCTTGCCACCAGCTCACCGGTCTCAGAATGCATCTGACTCCAGACAATCCAAGAGCTTTGTGAGTTCTACGTTCAGCATTGTTCTGCCCCCAAGCCTTTGTGCGCCCGAGCTTTTTGCCAGCATGGGGCAAGGAATCAGCCGCTGTTGTTCCATTATGTTTCCCTTCTGTGGACTTCCTTTTCGTCCCTGCTTCCTGTCGTTCCTTGCTCCACATCAAATAGCAACGAAGGAAAGAGAACTGGGAGATGAAAAGACTCTTTGCTCGTCCCCCACAGGCGAGGCCTATCTGTTGTTTTGACGTGATTGGTTTCCATCTCAGGCGCGCTTCCTATCAAGTGCCTCATTCATAGAAGTGCCCTAACGCCCGGCAGACCTCTGGCACCACCGTCCTGACGTACTGTCTGATCCGCCCTCATCGAAAACGGAAAGCTGTTCACTTCTCTCCAGTTGCAGTAGATGACCGCGTCTGGGGACAGGGAGCCTGACAGGATGACTGGATCTACTGCTTCCTCCTGCTCTGTCTGGCTCTAAGACATCCATCCATACCCCAGCTTCAGGTACTCTCTGCTTGAGTGTGCAGGCGATTGGTTTTACAGAAATCGTATTTATACCTTTTGTATGCTAGAGAAATAAAAAATAATTTATATAAAATTGTGGATGTCACCAGTCTTCTGTGCAAAGTCCCATCCATTACGGAGTTCCCATTCTGGAATGTTCTGGAATAACCATTTTCATCCTGTGAATCAGGATGCTGTCATCCCAGATAGCAGGAGTCTGCAGACTCAGAAGTCTGTCTCACCATATTCGTGACACCAAGAATTTTCTATATAGATGATGGAGCCAAGAACTGAGCAAAGGGAGGGGGCCACAGAAAGGTGGGGTTTAGACTGTTCTAGATACCTGCACCCATCAGCCTCCTGGATCATCTTTGTTGGCATCGGTTACTGATTCAATATCTAAAACTGAAGTAGACCCTGTCTCTTGCCTCTGAGCGTTCACATTTTAGAGCTACCTTACAGAGACAAGTAGAAAAAAAGTTATGTGTTCACAAATCTTTACTAGGCCTTCCTGCTCTTATCAGTGTCACAGTGAAAATGAGTCACATGGAAGGAAGCAGGAAGAGCGTAAAAGTCAGGATGAGAGCTGGAGTCAGAGTTTAATTCTTACGGCTTGGCTTTTCTTTTTCACATGGTTCTTTTTGGCTATGGTGCATGGCTGGCTAAATGGATAATTTATGACACAATTCTTTGTATACTTTTCAGTGACCAGGAGTAATATGAATGCTTCAGTGGTCATTGATGTGAAAGATATCAGCAAGTCATTTTAAAAAATCTAAAACAGGCCTACAAAAGGTTCTTTTTGATCAGAAGTTTAGCAGATCACACAACTAGCATCAATTCAGTTCCTTTAAACAACATTATAGGTACAGAAATAAAGCAACAGTTTGAGCCAAAACCCAGGGTTTGACCCCGTTTATGCTGGTGATTTGCCATGCGCCTCTTTCCTCCTCTATATATTGAGAGGTCTTGAACTATATGATCTTCAATTCTTGCATACAGTTCTCCCCACTCATGCTGACAACAATGTGGAATTCCTCTACTTGCATTTGGAACTGAACTCTCTGCTTATCTCTGGACAGCATCATGCCTTCCATAAGCTGAAGATATTGCTGGCAGGAGTGCCAGAGACCCCAGGAAAGGATCATGGGTCCTTAAGCTAGGGAACTGGAGAGGGCAGATTCTGAGTTTGTCTTTGGTGGGGGATTCTGGAATGCCAGGAGTGGACAGTGTGGGAGAGTACTCACGCCACTTTCCTAATGACTGCTTCCTTCCAGTCTGTAGCCTGTTTTAACCTTCCCCATGCGTACCTCAGCTAGCGGCTTGCCAAGGACTAGCTAGATCTTGTCCCACCCCTCAGACACATTTCTTGACCACTTGATTGTTTTGCCTTCTCTCCCCACTTTGGTTGCCTAGTTGTCATAGTCGATATATGTTCATTAAAAGTCTCACAGACTCTTATCTGCAAAAAGCCAGGGGATACCGCAATAAATGAAGGATTTGCCATTGGTCCTCAGAATTTAGGGAAGCCTTTATTAAACCACACATGGATTCGTGGTGCCACCTACTGACCAAGGATGCACATTACAAGTGCATTAAAATGAAAAGCGCAGGTTCTGTAAACCAGAGGAAGTCACAAAGGGCTCAGTGACTTCAACAACTGGACCAGGTTATCACATATTTACAAAGCACCCTTGTGCTTCGGTGTGACTCTCCTGAAGGTCCTAGAATAGTAATATTTCTGGAGTTTGGAAGCCAGTAGAGGTATTCCAGGTAAAATGACGGCATTTGGTATAGGATTGTGGCAAATACCATCCTTTTAAAATGGAGTAACATGGGTGCCTGGGTGGCTCAGTCGTTAAGCATCTGCCTTCAGCTCAGGTCATGATCCCAGGGTCCTGGGATCGAGCCCCACATGGGCTCCTGATCAGCGGGAAGCCTGCTTCTCCCTCTCCCACTCCCCCTGCTTATGTTCCCTCTCTCGCTATGTCTCTCTCTGTCAAATAAATAAATCTTTTCTAAAAAATGGAGCAACACGATGACATTTTTAGCCATTCAGTTATAGAAAATGGTTTATATGCACTCATAAAGAAATTCTAGATGATTTTACAGGGGCTATAATGAGAGGAAAGGAAAACAGAATAGTTTAACTGGGAAACTAAACATTCAGATTCTAGTCTCAGCCCTGACCCTACCTCACATTCCTTACCTTGTACTCATCTCTCTATTTCTACATGAAGGAACAGCCTAGGTAAAAAATGCCCCTAATGTTATGGAAACTTTGGAAATATTTCAAATGTGAAATGGGCCTCCATGATTTTTTCTGGCTCTGCATAGTCTTTTGGTCCATCAGGCCCGAGCTCCTTTCATGAGGTTCTAGAGCTATGACCCAAGAGTCTGGAGGGCAAGAAAAAAGAGAGAAGGCCCCAGGAAGGGTGAAGCTGGTGGGGACCAAGGTGGGAGTGGGAGTTGGAGTTTTCCTGGTCTATTTATTACATTTGTTACACATTTTGGTTTAATATGGTGGTTCTCAAGCCTCAGAGTTTTAACATCTAGTTAGGTACTATCTACCCAGATTTTGTCCCTTATTATGATTTCTAAAGATTCAAAAAGAATCCAGTGGCTCTTTTCTGTAATCTGGGGGCAGGAAGGCTAAAGAGGAAGAACGACCTGAGAAGAGAGTGGCAGGCACAGGAGGGCTAGGAATTAGATTGAAATTTTAGAGATGGGGCAAATATCTAATTTCTAGGGTATAAATGCACATCAGGACAAACTACATCCACATAAGATAGAAATTTGACCTTAAAAAATATGTCCTCTCTTTGCCTCGAGTCAGTTTTGTTATTCTGTATCAGATATACAGAGACATAAATTCTAAACATTAATAATTTCATAAGATCTAAAAGAAATTTTAGGGGGCACCTGGGTGGCTCAGTTGGTTAAGTGTCTGCCTTTGGCTCAGGTCATGATCTCAGGGTCCTGGGATCGAGCCCCGCATCGGGCTCTCTGCTCTGCGGGGAGCCTGCTCCCTCCTCTCTCTCTGCCTGCCTCTCTGCCTACTTGTGATCTCTATCTGTCAAATAAATAAATAAAATCTTTTAAAAAAACCAAACTACAATAAAAGCCTATTCCCATATCTGTTCCCTTCTTGTTCTCTCCTGTAGTTAACTCTTTTTAGTTTCTTTCTAGTGTTTCATTACGCAGAAATAAATGCATTTGTAATTCCCCAATCTTTTTGCACAAAATATATAGCATACTATGTACTCAGTCTGATAGCTTGCTTACGGAGACAATCCCCTCTCAGTAAATGCAGGCTTTCCTCATCCTTGTTTAGGCGCCACAGTATTTCACTGTGGGATGTACCATAGTGTTTTTTAACTAATCTCCTCTGTATGGATAATTTGCACATTAAGAAATTTTATCAGGGGAGAAGGGGGGAAAAAAGAAATTCTATCAGTGTCTTTTGAATATATGCAATGTTCCGGGGACCCGTGTTACCTATTTTAATCCTCTTCTTTTTCTTTCTTTATACTCGGTCACTGCCACAATGTGACACCTTTACGCTGGGCGCTCCCACAGCCCTGAATCCTTCCTTTGCTCTGCAAGTACCCTCCGTCCCCCGCCTGCTGACTGCAACATCCAACACCGTAGCCACTAGTTGTGTGCAGTTGTTTACATTTAAATCCAAATAAAATTCCATTCTTCTGTTGGGCTAGCTGTGTTTCAAGTTCTCAGTAGCCGCATGTGGCTAGTGTCTACCGCACTGGACGGCGCAGATAAAGAACGTTCCACATGGAAGTTGTTCCTTGCCCAGCTCCCTCATTTGACTGTTAGTCTCCAGGGGCAGGGGTGGGGATTCTCTGTTTCTCCTTGGTGCCTCCCTAGCATAGTGCCAAGGACATCATCTGTGTTCAATGAATGCGGAGTGGGAAGATGATTGATGAGGACACTGGGCTCGTGGTCTAAGTGTGCCCAAGGTTACAATCAGCATGTGCCTGAGCTGTTATTTGAACCCAGACCATTTACGTTAATTTTCAAATGATTGCCGCAATAGCTACTGAAAATGACACTTGTAACTGAATAAGAGTGGAGAAAGCTTTTCCTTCCTTTTGACTTTTTTTTTTTTTTTCTGGAAGTCTTAGATAGCTGATCCTAAAGATCCCCTGCGAACCTCAGAGAAACTCTCACGTGAGAACTGGGTGGGGAAGGCCCCAACCTCCGGCCTCTGGAAAGCAATGGTTTGTTTTGTTTTGGGCTGTAAATACACTGCGTGAGTTTGCAAGGGCTGGGCTGCCATAGCAAACTACCACAGACTGGGTGGCTTAAACGGAAGTTGACTTCTCACAGTTTGGGGGGTTAGAAGACAGAGATCAAGGGGTTAGCATGTTTGGTCTCTCCTGAGGCCTCTCTGCTTGGCTTGCAGATGGCGGCCTTCTTCCTGTCTCTGCACATGGCCCCCCTCTGTGGTGGCCTGTGTCCTTCCTGATCTCTCTCCTTATAAGGGCATGGGTCAGCTGAGATGAGGGCCCACCCTAAAGACCCCCTTTTTTTTTTTTAATTTATTTATTTTTATTTGTTTATTTACAGCATAACAGTGTTCATTGTTTTGGCATCACACCCAGTGCTCCATGCAGTACGTGCCCTCCCCATTACCCACCACCTGGTCCCTCAACCTCCCAACCCCCCCACCCCCCCGCCGCCCCTTCATAACCCTCTGGTTGTTTTTCAGAGTCCATAGTCTCTCATGGTTCATCTCCCCTTCCAGTTTCCCTCAACTCCCTCTCCTCTCCATCTCCCCATGTCCTCCATGTTATTTGTTATGCTCCACAAATAAGTGAGACCATATGATACTTGACTCTCTCTGCTTGACTTATTTCGCTCAGCATAATTTCTTCCAGTCCCGTCCATGTTGCTACAAAAGTTGGGTATTCGTCCTTTCTGATGGAGGCATAATACTCCATTGTGTATATGGACCACATCTTCCTTATCCATTCATCCGTTGAAGGGCATCTTGGTTCTTTCCACAGTTTGGCGACCGTAGACATTGCTGCAATAAACATTGGGGTACAAATGGCCCTTCTTTTCACTACATCTGTATCTTTGGGGTAAATACCCAGCAGTGCAATTGCAGGGTCATAGGGAAGCTCTATTTTTAATTTCTTCAGGAATCTCCACACTGTTCTCCAAAGTGGCTGCACTAACTTGCATTCCCACCAACAGTGTAAGAGGGTTCCTCTTTCTCCACATCCTCTCCAACACGCGTTGTTTCCTGTCTTGCTAATTTTGGCCATTCTAACTGGTGTCAGGTGGTATCTCAATGTGGTTTTAATTTGAATCTCCCTGATGGCTAGTGATGATGAACATTTTTTCATGTGTCTGATAGCCATTTGTATGTCTTCGTTGGAGAAGTGTCTGTTCATATCTTCTGCCCATTTTTTGATATGATTATCTGTTTTGTGTGTGTTGAGTTTGAGAAGTTCTTTATAGATCCTGGATATCAACCTTTTGTCTGTACTTAAAGACCCCCTTTTTAACTTAATCACCTCTTTAAAGACATTGTCTCCAGATCCACTCCTGCTCCAAAGCACTGAGGATTAGGACTTCAACGTGTGAATTTGGGGGAGACACAATTCAGTCCCTTGCCTCTCCGGTTCCCTAAATAGACCTAGAGTCCATCCTTCCACATTTTTCTTTGACGAAGAGATAACAGAACTTATATTCTGCTTATCTAATTACAGGCTGCTTTCATTCAATAGAGAAAGAAAGATGGCAAACACCTTTGGTAAAGGTCTGCTTTGTTCTTCAGAACACAAGATGCACTTCGGTTGATACGGAATGAGAAGACTTCTTAGGGAAAAGCAAACGGAAGTATGGAGAGGTTGAAAAAGGAGAAGGAGGGGCGCCTGGGTGGCTCAGTGGGTTGGGCCTCTGCCTTTGGCTGGGACCCTGATCTCAGGGTCCTGGGATCAAGTCCTGCATCGGGTTCTCTGCTTGGCGGAGAGCCTGCTTCCTCCTCTCTCTCTCTCTCTGCCTGCCTCTCTGTCTACTTGTGATCTCTCTCTGTCAAATAAATAAATAAAATCTTAAAAAAAAAAAAAAAGGAGAAGGAATCCAAGTTCCAAGGAACCCAACCACAGGAGGAGTCAGGCACATTGACAGCGTTGCAGGTGGGCAGGAGGCCGGCTTTGGAGATAATCTGAAAAGCAGTGTACAGTGCCTTTTACCTAGCAGCTAGGGAACCATCTTTTCCTTGTCACCTTGTTCTTACGCCATCAAATCCAGTTGCGGGTGGTTTTTAAAAAAAGGTGTGACGAAATTAGGGAAGGGGTCTCCTCACACTATTCCCCCCTCCCCCCACTGTAAAAGTACCCGTTTGTTGCATATAGAAGGCAGAAGACTGAAATACAGAAGACTAAAGAAGGAAATAATAACACCTGAAACTAAGGTAACATTGTATATCAACTCCACTTCAGTAAAAAAATAAAGAGTGAAAATGAGAGGGTGCCTGTGTGGCTCAGTCCGTGAGCATCTGAGTCTTGGTTTCGAATCAGGTAATCATCTCAGGGTGGGGAGATGGAGCCCTGAGTCTGGCTCTGAGCCCAGCAGGGCAGTCTGCTTGAGAATCTCTTTCCCTCTCCCCCTCCCTCCCCCGCCCTCTTGCCTGGGCACACATTCTCTCTCTCTGATACATAAATAAAATCTTTTTTAAAAAAGGAATGAAAATCGGGGCACCTTAGTGGCTCAGTGGGTTAAAACCTCTGCCTTCGGCTCAGGTCATAATCTCAGGGTCCTGGGATCAAGCCCCGCATCATACTCTCTGCTCAGCAGGGAGCCTGCTTCCCTTCCTCTCTGCCTGCCTCTCTGCCTACTTGTGATCTCTGTCAAATAAAAAAATAAACAAAATCTTTAAAAAAAGAATGAAAATGAGAAAATAAAAAATCCAGTTTACTCTTCAACCTGTCAGAGGTAATCACTCTTAAATACTTCCCAATATATTTATTTTTTTAAAAGATTTTATTTATTTATTTGACAGAGAAAGACACAGCGAGAGAGAGAACACAAGCAGGGGGACTAGGAGAAGGAAAGCAGGCTCCATCCAGGACACTGGGATCATAACCTGAGCCAAAGGCAGATGCTTAATGCTTAACGACTGAGCAACCCAGGCACCCCTCAATTTATTTTTCAAAAACAGGATTATCCCACATACTGCTCTTAGAATCTGTATTTTCACTTATATCGTGAACAATGTTTGTCTGGCTTACTTTGAAAAATCTTGTTATTAATAACTGAAAAGAATTTCATCACATAGATGTGGTTGAATTTGTTTAAAACATAGACAATTTGTTTAACCATGACCATGCAGGTTCGAAAAACAAAATTTATTAAAGGAGGGGAAATAACACCAATCCACATGATAAAAATGGGATAAAAATAATATAAATTTTTACTGTAATTTTGGAGTACAGATAACTCAAATACCGTCGCCACACGAAGTCCAGCTCTTACGGCAGCCCTGCCCTCCTTCTGCACCATTCAGCATGAAGCCTGGGTGAGATGCAGCTGTAGGACTGGGTGGCGTGGTCTGGTTCACTAAGAAGTGAGGTGAGTTGTGGATTATAAGGTGTCATTTGAGGGGAGCCATCTGTATCTCTTCTAGCTTGATTCAGACAGATGCAATACTTCCACCAATGATTCATTCCTGAGGTCACTGAAACCTTGAGAAAGGTTTTACCCCTAGTAGGGCAGGACATGTGTATTAAAATCAGTCAGTCTTAAAACTTCAGAATTTCCAAGTCTGAAAACTTTAGCCAAAGGGACCACAACAGCCTAGGAAGTGAGATTCCTGAAGGTGTAGGACTTTCTAGAAGCCTGTAAGGGTATGGACCAGGACCGAGGTCCTGAAGGCACACTATTCTAACCTGGGTCATTTAGGGTCTCAGAGACTTAAGATTTGGAGGGAATAAGCCAGTCTGACCTCTGAATTTCCTCTCACCAGTCTGGGCTGCACGTGACACTCCAAGGTTGCTTTATTGTCTCCCGTTTGGATTCTGCCTTGCCTTCCTCCAAACCTCTGAACCTTGGCTGGACTCAGCTTCCAGCTAACCTATTTCTCCTGGCGTTTGAATTTTTACCTCCGTGAATGGCACCACCAATTGTTCAGCTGTCAAAGCTTCGTGAGTTTGGTTTCCTCTCTCACCCTCACAGCCAACCTAGTTACCAATTCTTGTTGATTTTGCCTGTGGGCTGTTTCTGAAACCCTTTCCCTCATGGTCAAGCTCAGGAGCACGGCCTGAGCTTAGAGCACCCTGACTCTCCAATCCACTGACACCATGGCCAGAGGGGTCTTCTAACGCTCCTACCGATTATGTCTCACCTGTGTCAAAATGGCCTTACCGATGCCCAGACTCTTGAGCATGTGATTCAATGGTCTCCACAACCTGGCACCCACTTATTGCAATCTATTCTTCCAGCTCACCAGTTTACAAGACTTTTCCTGAACACCCTGTGTGTACGCATTGCTCTATCTTTGTGGCTCTTCTGCCCTCGTTAAGTTCTCTCGTTTATCCTTCAAGAGCTGGCAAATGTCGCCTCTGTAACTGGGAATTCGTTGTTCCTTCCCTCAGGTTCCCTTTGAGCTTGGTATAATCGTCCTCACACCTAGACGGGGAACTTCTTGAGGGTGGGGACCTATCCCTTGCACCTAGCATGGTGCTCAAAGTCAAAGAGACACTCAGCAAATAATTATTGCATTAGATAGCCAGTGTTTACAGTCTTGTACTTCCTTGGGTGCTTATATACTGCCCTGCAGTCTTTTCATGTATGTGAGGTGTGACCAAGCCCTGATGTGACTCATTATTGACTAAGCACCAGAATTTATGTAATCAAACCAGAGCTGCTTCCTTCAAAATCTTCACCTTATGAGAGGGGAATCCTTCATCCAGCGATGCTGTCATCCCTCCAAACACCTTTGGAGCACTTCTCTCTTGGAAACAACTTTGGCATCTATAGTACTTTCTTTTCGATCTTGTCTGCGGTAGCTTTTTTGGTTTCTATTTATTCAGCATTGATTAAGTGCTTATCTATCCCGGGCACCAGGCTGGTTGGGGGTGAAAGATAAGATAAATCAGACATTTACTGTCTTCAAAGAAGTTTCTGTTGCTAACGGAGATAAGATCTGGATTACCGAGATGCAAGGTTAAGTGATAATGTTCCCTCCGGGTTGGATCTGATTTTCGGAAAAAGCCAAAAGTCCTTTGGTTTCAGCCTCCCAACAAAGGGAAAGCCAGAGAGAGATCTGTGATAACACACTGCTTTGAGCCAACGTGCTCTCAGCACTTCCGAAAAGGAGCCCAGCGCGTTTCCAGCAGCCCTCTGCCCAACCAGACTAAACGGACTGGCACGTTCGTTTCAAACCCAGATCCCCACCTTGTGGCAATGCTCTTCTACGTGCGGAGTGTTCCCAGCTAAAGCTAAGCTCTTTGGCGTCTTATTTTCATTTTTGTTTTCACAGCATCTCGGTGACACCTAATGTATGTCGGATAAACATTCATTGAGTTACTGAGCCCAAGAGGTGTCTCCCCGTGCCACACGGACTTCACACCGAGTGTCCTCTCCCCATGAGCTTTACACTCGTGGTAGGGACAGATCTTCAAGGGACAGACGATAACAACCGAAAGGACCAACGCCGGGGAGGGCACGCGTGGGGGCACTGGCGGCGGATCTGGGACCAGAGCCCGGGAGTTCCTGCTTCCTGGTTCCCCGGAGCGAGTGTCCTTTGGTGGGAGCCGCGGGGAAGGGAGCAGCCCTTCCTGCGCGTCGGGCGCCCGCCCCTTCCCCGGCCTCCCAGGGACTTGTGCCGAGCGGCGCCGGCCGGGGACGCGGAGGGTGGCAGGGCCACTCACAGGACCCTCCCCTGCCCCCCAACCCGGTCATGAGGAAGGCTTTCAGCTTCTGGAAAAGGCAGTCGGAGACTGGGCCAGGACAGGCAGGAACCCGGGGGCTCCGGGACGAGGAAGAGAGTCGCGGCCGGGAGATCCAAGGGAAAGTCCGGGCGCCGGGGAGCGGCGGAGGCCGCGTCCTAGCCGAAGGGTCCGCGCCGCCCGCCCGCGGTCCCGCCGCCCAGCCGCGCGCGCGCCTCCCCTCCCCCGCCGGCCCCGCCCCCGCCCCCGCCTGGCCGCCCCCTCCTCCCGCTGCCCAGTCTCCACCCCGAGGGGCCCGGGGCAGGGCCGCCCCTCCCTCCCGCTCCCTCCCTCCCTCAGCGACGCGCATCTCATTCCAGCCCTCATTCCGCACATTCCGGCCGTCCTCCTTTCAAACTCCAGGCCAGGGGGCGGGCAGGGCCCGAGCTCCCGGCTCCCGCCGCCCGCGGCCGCGTCCCCCAGGTGAGTGGCGCCCGCCCCGCCGCGCGCGCCGCCCCCCCGCCCCGCGCCGGCCCCTGGGCCGCGTGCGCCTCCGCTCTTTTCTTCCCCCGTCGCCCATCCCGCCCCGGACCTCTCGGCCCGGCCGGCGTCCCCGCTGCCCTCCCTTCCGCCGCTGGCCCCCGAGCTGCCTTCCTCTAGCCGGTTGACTCACTCCTCCAGGAATAGGGAGCTCCCGTGCTTTCCCGTCAGTCCCATTCTGGGAAAACTCCTCCCTCGGCGCGCTCCGCTCCGCTCGGCTCAGCTCGGCGCGCCAGCCCCCGGCGGCGGCGAAGCGGCAGCGGGCCGGCGCAGGGAGGGCTCCGGCCGCCCGCCCGCCCTCCCTCCCTCCTCTCAGCCGGGCCGGTGGCCCCCCGGGCCGCCGCGGGGCTCGGCGCGCTGCCCCCTGTCGTCCCGCAGTGCCGTCGCCGCCCCCCGCAGCTCAGCGGAGCCGCGGCGACGAGTTGGCGCGCGCGGGGGACCCCGCGGAGCGGGCTTAGCGCCCCCGCCCCACCTTCCCGCACCCTGGGACGGGTAAGGCTGCGGCGCGGGCGCTCGAGGACCGGGCCGGAGGGCTGGCGTCGGGCGGAGCGTGGGGAGCTCGCCCGGCACGTGGAGGCGGCTCGGGGGTGGCGGATGAGAGGGGCTTCGCGCGAAGGGGATCCCGGAAGCCGAAGGCCCCCAGCACCCCTGCCTCGTTTCTGCCGGGCCCTTTTCTGACTTGGGAGAGCGAGTCCTGAAGGTAGTGGGTGGGCTGGTGTGAATGCCGAGGCTTTCAAGTGGAGGAGAGCCCTCCGGAGGGTCCCCTGCTCCGCGGGGCTGGAGAAGCCTGCTGTACTCCACGGTGGGGACCAGCCCGAGGGAGGGGAGCTCCCAGACCTGGAGCGCGCCTTTCCCAGGGACACAGTCTCCGTGCACATGTGTGGAAAGGGGATTCCGGTCACACACAGTAGCTGTTTGATGCGTTCATGTGACCGCCGGACTGTCCCCTCTCCCGAGCTTTGGGTGTATGTGACGGTGCCAGTAAGCGTATTTATTTGTGTTGAACGTGAGTGTGTTTCCACCCGAGAAGAGTGCTGTCTGAAAGTCTGAGTGTCTCTAAGTTCTTGTGCAATGCCACGTCTGTATGTACGTGTATTTCTCGGAGGATGTTGGTTCTGGGCAGGACTGTTTTTCCTGCCTGCATGACCATGGGCAAGAGACCGGTCGTGTCTCTGTTGTATGTGTGCAGGGATAATTGCACTGTGGTTGTTGGAGTGTGTGGTCCCCAGGCTCCATTCGCCCTGGACTGGACAGAGCTGGAAGGAAGCTGTCCACACCTGCCTCCTCCAGGCGGCTGTCTTTCTGAGGGCGAGTGGGTTCTGTTCTTGCCTGAAACAGTCCCAAGAGCAAGGTGGGAGAAGACTAAAGGAAACTGAGATCTTTGTCTAGCAGTGATGGGATGAGTTGTTGATAGTGAGAAGTGGAGATTGTTTCCAGAACTGTCTTGAATCTTGAGAGGTGTGTGGCCAGTGCTTTTCAAGTTGGCCCTGAGGACAAAGAGAATGGGTGTATACCAGCCTGCACTTATTTTCTGCTGGTCCACTGTCCTTGGAGCTAGCTACCCAGCAGTCAAATGGGAGAATCCTAATTCTTTACAACTCGATGGATTACACTTTGCTGTGGGAAGGGAAGGGAGTCACTGCGGGCACACTTTAGTGCCGGGCAGGGGAGGGAAGGGCTGCCTCTCATTTGCTAGTGGACCTGCGGGAAGTCACTTCTGGGTGTCTTTGATTTACCTGGGTGTCTTTGATTTCTTCCTTTCTGTTTTGCTTTTTTGTTGTTGTTGTTCTTTCTCCATTTGGGGTTTTTATCATTTGAAATTATTTTAGAGGCAGAAACTGGGCAGGGAGGGAGCCACGGGGCCGGAGATTGGCAGAAGTGACGTAGTATGTGATGGTGTTGGTGGGGGCACTGGCAGATCGGGTACGGAGTTCTTTCTTCATTCCCACAACAAGGTGATGGGCAATGTGGAGGACTTCTTGGAAGGAAGGAACACGACACTCTCAGAGGGGTGGTGGCTGGTAGCTGCTCCTTCATGCTCCCCCCTACCAGCAGGGGGGTGTGCAGATGTTTCAGTGAGAGCCACCTCACCTGCTTAGACCAGGTGCGCAGCTAGAGCTTTGAAGGCATTGGGTCTCAGGGCAGCATTGATGGGATAGAAAAGATACAGATTTGGGGCTGGACATACTGGGGTGCAAATCCCGACAGTCAGTTGACAATTGTTAAGGCCCTCAGGCTAGTTTCCTGATGAGTAATATGGGAGGGGGGGTCATCAATTTCCATCTCAAACATTTGTTGTGAAAATTGGGTGTTTGCCAAGTACCCAGCACACTGTATGGCCCATTTCAGACTCAGTAGCCAGTATTTCCTAAGCATATTTCGGCAGAACCTCTTTTTTTCCTAAGAACTTCTCTGAACACCCTTTGACAAACCCTGCCCTGTTCATTTGTGTTTACTTAGCAAACAGGAATTGAGCCTTTGCCGTAGGCCAGACCCTGTATGCTGTTCTTCATCCTTAGGAACCAGGGTAGCTGGTGGCCCAGGTGGAGGTGGAGGCAGGGCTTTGTCCTGGGGAGCACAGGGTCTGCAACTCCTTTGCTCTAACTCCAGTTTTGCCTTGACCCCCCAGGGTGAACCTGCTGAATGTTACTGGACACTCTGATGTTAGCATCTAACTCCCTCATTTTAAAAGACAGGGAAACTCCTGGGTGGCTCAGGCAGTTAAGTGTCTCCTTGGGCTCAGGTCATGATCCCGGGCTCCTGGGATGGAGTCTTGCTTCTCCCTCTGGCTGCCGCTCCCCCCGCTTGTGCACGCGCGCTCTCTCTCTCTCTCTCACTCTGACAAATAAATAAAAATCTTTGAAGACAGGGAAACTGAGACAGGGAAACTAGCGGGTCAGTAACTTGCTTAAGATAGCACAACCAGGGGCGCTTGGGTGGCTCAGTGGGTTAAAGGCTCTGCCTTCGGCTCAGGTCATGATCCCAGGGTCCTGGGATCAAGCCCCACATTGGGCTCTCTGCTCGGCGGGGAGCCTGCTTCCTCTTCTCTCTTTGCCTGACTCTCTGCCTACTTGTGATCTCTGTCTGTCAAATAAATAAATAAAATCTTTTAAAAAAAAAAAAGATAGCACAACCAGTGAGTGAGAGAGCTGGGACTAGCGTCCATTCTTTTCTCACTTCACATTCTGTCTTCTCCTCTGTGGATCCCAGTGCTCAGACCCCCCAGCCCGCTTCATCTGAGAGTTGTGGCGGCTGGAGCGGTCTGGCTTGGTGACGTCTCCCGTCTTGTGGCTCAGATGGGAGGCAGAAATACTCCCTTTCGTCTCAACAGAAAGCACAGAACTGTAGAATCTGAGAATGCCGACTTGGGAAGGGGTCCCCTGGGGATACTTAAATGCACCCTCCGTTTGCCTCACGGGTTTGTACATTACTTGGCCAGGTGGAGAAGGGTTTCCCTATCTTTCTAGATCTCCTGGGATGCAAATGTCGCAACCTCCCTCAACTTCCATTCTGGAGTCTTGCACTGGTGACCGGCACAGAGCGGTACCTGTTGCCTAATCAGCGGCTCCTCTCCTCCTTCTCAGTGCAAGTGGAGGACATGGGTCACCAGCTTTCTTCATGGCCTTTCCTGTAGTTGAGGTCAGTCTGGGGGCAGTGGGAAATTCAGGGCTTGTGAGGGTGGCTTTACCTTGCTTGTCTGGCTTTGCCCCCCATGACCCTTTGTTGGCAGGGGTTGGGAAGACAGCTCCCTTTTAAAGCTCTGAAATTGGAGCTGAACAGCTGCTCTCTGGTGCCCCCCTCCTTCCCGCCCCCCCCCCCGGGGGTTTTAGCCAGCTCTGGGGCCCAGGTGGATGTGGGGGCAGGGCTTTGTCACTGGGCAGTGCGGTCTCCAACTCTGTGTTCTAATTCCAGCTTTGCCTTGACCTCTTCCGAAATGACAGTTCTCCCCTTGCTTTCAGGTTTTCCATTTAGATATCAGGGGGACTCTAATTACCTCCTGGGTGATAGGGTCCTGGAGCCTTCAGCTGATAGCAACTGGATCTTTGGGAACATTTCCATTGGAACTGCAGTCCCTAAGATGGGTGCCCACATCCTCCTGCCTTTAACACAGGCAGGCCCCTGGAAAGGCAGCAGGGCTGGCCAGCTCCATCACTGTGCTGAGGGTGGGCGGGCCCCCATGGGTGGGGACCTGGCTTCCTTTGACCCAAACTTCACGGGAACAATAGACTTCAGAGGAGTCACCAGGGGCAGGAAATGGGAGCTGTGCTAAGGCAGGGTGACCCTCCTGTGAGATGAGATTGCATATCCGGCCGAAAGGAAAGGCAGGGTGTTGGGGGCAGTGCAAAGGGCACTGGGGAGGGCTGATGACACATAGGGTGGGCCTCTCCTTCCCAGGGGGCCCTTAGAGTGAAACCAGAGCTGCTTAGAGCTCATTATTTGGCAGAGCGGTCTGCTTTGTGCCTTACCAGCTAAGGTACTGTGGTGACGGCCAGCGTCCGCTCATGCCAAGCTCACTCCTGCCAGAACCATGAATTCCCCTTCCCTTCAAGCCCTTGAGAGGTCTTCATGAATTGTCCTGGCTGGGATAAAAGGCTGGTTTTGTTTCTTCCTGGCTGATCTCCATCTTGGCTTTGAGCCTTGAGTAATAGTTGACGAGGGAGGCAATTTGTTCAGTAGGCAGAGCTCTGGGTAGGGAGGCAATAGGCCTGGGTCAGCTGGACAAGAACGTAAAGGGATTTTTTTTTTTTTTAAGCTACAGTCAGAGCAGTAAGATAACCAGGACAGGCAGGGGGAGATTCCCGCTTGAAGCATGTGGTGGATGATTCTAGGAGGCAGAGCATACTTCTGTTGCCTTTCTCTCTGTGAAGGAAGAGCGAGCAGACTTGGTGAGAAGGCTTAGGAGAAGGAGCGGGCTTTGGGAAAAGGGAGACACTGCACCGACTTGCCTTTTGTGAGTCCTGGTGGCTGGGTTCTTACACATCAGGTTTGGGGGTCCTGCTAGCCACTGCAGGCGTAAGCAGAGACTCCCTCTAGGACCTGGGAGGGGCCCTGTGAAATTGGAGGGGGAGGTGGTGGGGGCACAGTGATAACTGCTGTTACCATTTTTCCTTCATGTGGGCAAGAACTGGAAATGGCAGGCTGGTAAGCTTCTTATTGATGAAGGGACTCCAAAATGGCATTGAGAGAACTGCTCGCCGACACGGTCACCCCACCAAGTCTTGGAAATCTAGTTGAGGTTGGTGGAATGCTTAGGTAAGGACGTGGAGTCTCATGATTTTTCTTGGGTCCAAGAGAAATGAATAGGATTGGGCTGCTGCAGCAGTGATGTGGATTTGTAGCTGGTGGAAGGGCCACCCTGGCTGCTCATATGGAGCTCATGTCGCCGTTGTGGGGGGCTGAAGGGGGAGGTGGAGGCTTCCAGTGATAGGCCATGAGGCTCTCATTTTGGCTTTGTCCTCTGTCAGTTCTGTGGGTGTCTAGGACAGCAAGCAAGGAGGACAGAACCAGGATTCAAAGTCATCTTAATTGTCTAAATGCTGAGATTAAGCAGAAACAGGAGACAAAAAACCATTTTTTTCTGTTAAGATTAATACATGCTCATTGTAGAAAACTTTTGTAAATTAAAGAAGGAAAAAAGGTGTGTAATGCCACAACTCAAGGATGAGCATGGTTAATATCTTGGCATATATCCCTCCAAATTTACATTTATGCAAATAAATTGATATATATTAACATAATTGGAATTATACTCTATCCTGTTTTTTTCTTCCTGAATACTATATAGTAAGTAATATCCCGTATCATAAAAAATAATTTAAAGGCATAATTATAAGGATCTGGATAATATTACCTTATATGAATACACCTTGATTTCTTTAACTGCACACTACCAAACTTTTTTTTTTAAGAATTGAATTGCTTTTTAATTTTTATTTTTTAAAGTTTTTTATTCGTTTATTTGACAGAGAAAGTACAAGCAGGGGAGTGGCAGAGGGAGAGGGAGAAACAGGCTCCCCACTGAGCTCCCCACTGAGCAGGGAACCCCATTTGGGGCTCAGTCCCAGGACCCTGAGATCATGACCTGAGCTGAAGGTGAACGTTTAACTGACTGAGCCACCCAGGCGCCCCCCCCACCACTGCTTTTTAAAAAGATTTAGTTTATTTATATGGCAGCGCACAAAGGGGTAGCAGCAGGCAGAGAGAGAATTGGGCTCCTCGCTGAAAAAGGAGCCTGATGCAGGACTCGATCCCAGGACCCTGAGATCATGATCTGAGCCAAAGGGGGACACTTAACCGACTGAACCATCCAGTCATCCCGTATCAAATGTTTTTGTAAGTTGTGTTCAATTTTTAGCCATTAAAAAATTACTTGACATTGAGTAATGTTAAATCTGTATAGTTCTCTCAAGATGAACTCAAAAAGATTTAAATATAAAATCCTGCATTTAAGTATGTACAGTATAGGAACTTACTATCAATTCTTGGGGGAGAAAAACTTGGGACTTTGGCTGATGAAGGAAGGGGGAGGGAAACGAGCATTTATTAAGAACCTATCAGGTGCCAGTTCTAGACATTTCTGCCTGTATCACCGTGTTTAATTTTCATCGCAGCCCCGTGAGATAGGGTTTGCTGGTTTGATTTTGTTTTGTTTTTTTACCTCTACAGAAGAGGAGGAAAATTACACAGAGATTAATTCTGGGGTTGGAGTTTGAACCCAGGTCAAACTGACTCTTCCCACTGCCCTGTTAAACCTGGAGCCTGTGTGGGCCAGTGGGGTGGCGGGGTCTGCGTCAGGAACCCTAGTCCGGGAAGCCCTGGGGTGCTCTGGCCACGTCTGGTTTTGGGGGTGAGTACATCCTGACCTGTTAAGTACTGAGCTTGTGGATACTGTCAGTGTCTTAGTAGAAGGGGGATGGGTGAATGGAACCTGTCCTGCCCTCAGGGTGCTGTCATGCCTCAGGGCCCTCTTTGCAGCAAGGCTGGTCGGGTCTGTATGATCTGAAGTCCGTTTCACGCATGGCCCACGTGGGAATTCATGATGCAGGACGATATACATAGAGCTTGCTGGAGCTGCTTTGAAGGAGAGGTTTCCCTAGTGAGTGGGAAATGGTGCCTCTAGGGCTTCTGCTGCCTCCATGTGGCCCTGGGCAGCAGGTGGGGCTTGCCCTAGGCTATGAGGGAGGGATTTTCCCACCTTGCAGCTTCTGGGATTCCTGCTGGGAGGAGGTAAAGATAAACTCTCTGGAGCTGGAGGCAAGGCTGAGAGACTGTGGGGTGGGTAGTGGCTGTGTCTGAGGAGTTGGAGGAGACGGTGTGGGGAGCTGTGGGAGCTCCTGCTTGGCTCCCATTACGCACCAGCTGAATGAGCAGGTGTGAGGCTGGGGCAGGGGAAGGTGGGTAGTGGCCACAAGCACACACTCCAGAGCCATGCTGCCTAATAGAAATATAGTGTAGGGGTGCCTGGATGGCTTGGAAGGTTGAGCATCTGCTTTGGCTCCAGTCATGATCTCCAGGTCTTGGGATCGAGCCCCAAGTTGGACTGCTGGTTTAGTGGGGTGTCTGCTTCTCCCTCTCCCACTGCCTCTCCCCCTGCTCATGCTTTTTCTGTCTCAAATGAATAAATAAAATCTTCAAAAAAAGGAAAAAAGGGGTGCTTGGGTGGCTCAGTGGGTTAAGCCTCTGCCTTTGGCTCAGGTCATGATCCCAGGGTCCTAGGATGGAGCCCCTCATTGGGCTCTCTGCTCAGCGGGAAGTCTGCTCCCTCCCCCACCCGCCTGCCTCTCTGCCTACTTGTGATCTCTCTCAAATAAATAAATAAAATCTTTAAAAAAAAAGGAAAAAAGAAATATAATGTGAGCCAGATAAGTAATTTTAAGTTCTCTAGGAGCCACTTTTAAGAAGTAAAAAGAGGGACGCCTGGGTGCTTCAGTCATTTAAGCAACTGCCTTTGGCAGGTGGTGATCTCAAGGTCCTGGGATCAAGCCCCTGCTCAGCAGAGAGCCTGCTTCTCCCTCTCCCTCTGCTGCTCCCCATGCTTGTGCTCACTCACACTCTCTCTGATAAGTAAATAAATAAAATATTTTAAAAAATGCTCCCCACTATTAAAAATAAATGGGTTCCACACTTAAAAAAAAAAAAATGTAAAAAGAAGGGACGCCTGGGTGGCTCAGTCGGTTAAGCATCTGCCCTCAGCTCAGGTCATGATCCCAGGGTCCTGGGATGGAGTCCTGCTTCTCCCTCTGCCTGCAGCTCCCCCTGCTAGTGCTCTCTCTCTCTCTGTCAGCTAAATAAAGAAAATCTTAAAAAAAAAAAAAGAAATTGGTAAAATGAATTTTGATAACATATCAAACAACTGTCGTAAATATTATTGTTTAAATGTGCTATTGATAGTAAAGGAAATATTAATGAGATAGTTTATATTTTTTTCGTACAAAGTGTTGGAAATTGAGTGTGCGTTTTACACTTAACATATCTCAGTTTGGACCAGCTGCTTTTCAAGGGCTCAGTGGCCACATGTGGGTGGTGGCTAGTGTTTGGGCAGTATAGATTTACAGGCAGCCTGCCTGGGTTTGAATCCCTTTTCTGCCAGTTATCAAGCTATGCGGCCGTGGGCAAGTTCTCTAACCGTACTGTGTCTTACTCTCCCCATCTGCAGGTATTATTATAGAACCAACTTCATATGGTTAATGTGAAGATTAAATTAGTTAATATTTGTAATCTGCTTAGTTTTTTACCTGGCACATACTAAACACTATCTATGTAAGTGTCCATCAAATAAATGACCCATAAATGGTCCTTAAACTCTTGATGGGCTAAGTTTGTAAGAGGAAGAGGCCAGGGATATGCTGGGAAGAACCCAGTCCTGGAGTGTCCCTCTGTGTAGGCTGTGCCTCTAGCCGGTAGTTCTATGTAATGAAATTGCCTTCAGATCAGATGGACCTAATCTACTGTTGCTGAAAAGAAGGCCTGCCTTCTGGAAGTGAGAAGAAATGTCAGCATCCCTATGATAAGACAGGTTCCAGTCCAGCAACAGGTGTGTCCTGCTTGGGGCTTGGAACTGTGCTGGGTGGCACGGAAGAGGCAAAAGCATCCTCCAAAATGCTCCATCGTAAATTGCATGACGTCATGTTGGAATGGAGGGTGAGGTCACTTCCAGCACTTGGAGGTTTAGGCAATAGTCGTGCTGCTTATGCAAAGGAGGACGCAGAGCTCTATCAGTGGCTTCCGATGCCCTCCTCAGAGCTCTGCCAGCCCCAGCACTGTCAGCTTGCCTGTCTTGGCATCGGCCCCCTCTGCCTGCACCTGCCCTCAGCCACTCCACAGGGGTCACAGAGCACCCACTGTGTGCCAGGCACACAGTGCCTGGTGGCAGCGGTAGAAACATGGAACAGAGGACCTGGTCCCTGTCCTCCAGGGTCTTGCAGTCCAGCAGGGGAGACAGACTGAGTAGCAGACACTGAAGACCTGCGAGAGTAAAGAAGGGCCGGTTAGACGCATGAACTAGTGCTGAGGGGATGTCTGGAAAAAGTGATTCATTCGATGGGGCTGGGAGGGGTCAGGGAAGGCTTCTCAGAGGAGGAGGCACTTGAGCTGGCATTGAAGGATGGGTAGGGTTTCTACAGCTCTGTGTGTGCATGTGCGCTCATAAGAGTGAGTGTGTGTGAGCGGGAGCAAGAAGTGGCAGGGGGAGAAACAGAGATCCAGGTGAGAAGATAAGAAAAATGGTGATTTCAGAGTCATGGTCATAAAATTAGGGGAAGGGAGATAACTAAGTTTTAGGAGTGAAGTAGATTTGAGCCAGGTCCTCTGGGCAAATGAGGAGGACTTTTTAAAAAAAAAACTTATCTTTAAATTCACATAGAGCAAAATTTACTCTTTCTGGTGTACAGTTCTGTGGGTTTTAACAAATGTAAAGTGTTGGGTATCCCCCAGCACAGTCAAGATACAGAATGGCTCCCTCTCCCCCAAAGAATCCCTCATGCCAACACCCCTTTGTTGTCTGTCCATCTGTCCCCATCCGCCTGTCCCCACCCCATGCCCGTCCCCTGACAACGCAGTTCTGTCCACTCCTGTCATTGTGCCTTTTCAAGAATATCAGGTGGACTCATACAGTGTGTAGCTGCGGTATCTACTTGTTTCACTCAGCGCGGTGCCCTGGTTCATCCAGTTCTGGGCATCAATATCTTGTTCTTTTTTTTATTAACATGTAATGTATTATTTGCTTTAGGGGTACAGGTCTGTGAATTGTCAGGGTTACACAGTTCACAGCGCTCACCATAGCGTAGCACAATACTCCCCAGTGTCCATCTCCCAGCCACCCCATCCCTCCCCGCCACTCCCCAGCAGCCCTCAGTTTGCTTCCTGAGATTAAGAGTAGCTTGTTCCTTTTTATTGCTGCATAGTATTCCATCATGCAGAGATCCTGCCGTGTGCTTACCCCGTCACTGGTGGAAGGCCTTTAGGTTCTTTCCAGTCTTTGTTGATTTTGAATAAAGCTGCTGTGAACATTGGTGTATGGGTTTCTGTGTGAATACAGGCTTTCATTTCTCTTGGATAAAGAGTAAGGAGTGGGATCGTGGGGTCACATTGTGGTATATGTATGGTGGGTTAAGACATATGTGCTTAGCTTTCTGCACAAGCCTACTGCTCTGCATTTCTACCAGCCATGCAGGAGAGCTCTGGGGCTCTGTATCTTCGGCAGTGCTTGGTCTCGCCCACTTTCTTCTTGCTTCTGTCTTTGACATTCTAGTAGGGGTGTAGTGGCATCTCGGTGTGGTTTTAGTTGAACATTTTTATGTGTGTGCTTATTTCCCATTTTTACAACTTCTTTGCTGAAACGCCTATCCAAATCTTTCACCTGTTTTTTCTTTTGATGGTTATATTTTGAGAGTTCTTTAGTATTCTGGATACAAGTCCCTTGTTGGATGTGCAATTTACACGTTTTTGGAGAAAATTCACTTAAGGAGGAAATCTCCACAAGAAGACAGTGGGTGTGAGGGATTCAGAGCAAGGAAAGAGTTTGGTGTCCTGAGCCTTGGCCTTTCTTCCAGGGGTGGGGAACACCTGGGGAATGACGTATGTGAAAGTAGAGAGGAGGAGGAGGAGGGAACAGAGTCTTCTATGAAGTTCTTTTCCTGGCTGAGCACCGGCCCTCGAGTATGCTTCCGAATAGGTACTTGCTTTGCTAAGTACCTGGTTTCTGCTCACGGCCCCTGCTCAAGCTGGGCCAGCCCCATCCAAAACAACAGATGCTTGTGCCCAGTCTGGGTTCCGACCATTCATGAGGCCTCGTTACCAAACTGGATGACCGTGTGTTCTGGAATGGGAGGTGGGGTGATTATTGGGCCCTCAGGGTAAGCCACTGGGTAGGCGTGTGGCTGGTGCAAGAGAGAATCCGTGTGGTGAGATTCCTGGGTCAGGGTGGGTCCTCTGTATTGGTGACCTCCGCCTAGGGTCTGAGGGCTCTGGGCCATTAGAATCTCCAGAGCATTGCAATCTGCGTCTCTGTCCCTGTCCAAGCCGGGGGGGCACCAAGGCAGAGGAACCTTCTATGAAAGGTGACCCAGGGTAGCATAGGTGCTGTGTCCTGCTTCTTGTCCAAGTCCAGGCCAGCCTGTTACCTGCGCCGGTGTCCTGGCAGCTGTGCACATGCTGGAGCCTCCATTCTTGCCAGGGGCAGGCCTTTTCCAGAGACGACTGAGGCCTGCGGGTGGAGAGAGGCCTGCAGGAGCCCTGTAGGTTCCCTGCAGCTCCCTGGTGCTCTGGACCTGGGGCCTGTTCCCCAGAGCTGAGAACTCCTGCCTGGCTCCTGCCTGAACATGGTGTGCCCCCAGAGGCCCCCCTCCTCGGTGCCTCATACTGCATGGGGGCACAGTGTGGGCACACCCTTGGGTCCTGGCAGGGTGGGGTATGGTCAGGGGTCTGTGAGAGCTACTGACTGGGCTGGGGAAGGCAAGCCTTTGTTGAGAGCACACTGGGCTCCCGGGAGTAATTGGTTCAGGCAGTGTCTGGGGGGCATCACTGTTGGACGGGACTCAGTGGCAAGGCGCGTTAGGCAAAGACGCCTAAGTTCTGGGATCTACTTTGAGATCTGAATTTTCACAGGACAGGCCCACTTAAAGTGAAGTCGAGTAGTTTGGTTCAGTACTTTTGCCTCTCTAGAACTTCTGTGACCTTTGCTTTATTTTAGAAAGGCCCCAGGGAGAAAAAAGTGCAAGTCTCACTCTCCCCATCTTAAAAACAAACAAAAAGTAATGGCCTCACCCATCTCATGCCTTTATTATCATTATTATTACTACTTTTAAAGCAGTGTTGGGTTTACGGAAGAATAGAACAGCAAATACGGAGTGTCTTCCCTTCTCCCCGCTTGCTTACTCCTCTTTTTGACGTCTTGCCCTGGGGCAGTGTAGTTGCCACGCTGGTGAGCCAGTACAGATGGGTGGTTTGTAACTGGAGTCCCGGTTTACGTTTGAGTTCACTCTTTAGGTGTGCGTTCTGTGGGTTTTGACAAACGTGCGTGTCATGTGTGCACTCTTACAGTATTGTACTGAACGGTTTCACTGCCCTAAAAGTCCCGCGCTCCATGTACGCCTCCGTGATCTTCTCCTGTGCCTGTGGTGCTGCCTTTTCCAGAACGTCCCATGGTTGTGGTCATACAGTGTGTAGGCAGCCTTTCAGGTTGGCTTGCACTTAGCGAGATAACCTGTAAGATTTCTTCGTGTCTTTTAGACACTTGATAGCTTGTTTCTTTTTATCTTGGAACAATACTCCACTTTCCTACCTTTTCTTTTTTTTTTTTTTTTAAAGATTTTATTTATTTATTTGACAGAGAGAGATCACAAGTAGGCAGAGAGGCAGGCAGAGAGAGAGGAGGAAGCAGGCTCCCTGCGGAGCAGAGAGCCCGATGTGGGACTCAATCCCAGGACGCTGAGATCATGACCTGAGCCGAAGGCAGCCGCTTAATCCACTGAGCCACCCAGGCGCCCCCTTTCCTACCTTTTCTTTGTGTGAGTGGGGCCGCTGAGGTCCTGAGAGGGGAAGTGAGTCTGTGGCAAGGCTGAGCCTGGAGCCAGGTTTGCCTTCCTTCGAGACCCTGTTTGCAGGGGCTTCTGTGCGGGCACCATGCCCAAAGCCCCTTCACCACTTCCTCGGCCCCTTGAGTGGCTCCGGGGCCAGCCCTGGGGTGGGGTGGTGAGAGGAGGCGGTGGACACCCACCTGCTGTGACCCACTTCCTGGATATATTAGGGCCGGGCCCACTGACACCCACATCCCTGGCTGCTTGGAAGGGGTGACTGGGGCAGAGTCCCAGGTCCAGCTCCTGGGAAGCTGGATCCCTGTCCTCATTTACCCTGCTGTCCTCCCTGGGTTGGGGGTCCTGGGGAATGGGTGGAAGGGTTGGGGCTCTGTCCTTCTGTATCCTCTTCAACTCTGAGTTACCTACTGCCCCTCCCTGCTGAGGCTCCTCCCACCGCCCGCTCCCTCTCCACCCTTACCTCCTCCTGTGCCCCTCCTTCCTCCTGCCCCTTTCCTCTCCACTGCTCCCCAGAGGGAATCGTCCCTTCCTCCCTTAGCACCCTCCGTCATTCTGCCAACAACCACGAATGTTCCAGGAGCCCTCCCAAGAGCCAGCTGCTGTGCCTGCGTGTGAGGGACAGGATCGAACCGAGTCCTCACAACAGTCCCATGGGGAGATAGCATCACTACCTCTGGAATGTGTTTGAGGGGACAGGCCTGGAGAGGTCAGTAGCTTGCCCAGGGACACTGGCCACTTGGAGGCCCAGCCAGGATCTGAGTCTCTGACTCCTGAGCCCAGGTGGGCAGCTCTGCCCCACAACACCCCTCTCCTGGCCTGGCAGGTTGGCTCTCTGTGGCGGGTTCCTTGCGACAGGCTGGTGGGGTGGTGGGGTCCTCCTTTGCCTTCTCTCTCACCCCTCCCCACCCCTGTCCTGTCAAGAACAAGGTGTAGTAAGTGTCTTCACCCTGCAGTGTCAGTGAGGTGGTGGGTGGTGAACCCATGTGCTGTGGTCTGAGTTCCTGACCTGTCTTGCCTCTGCTCTTCATCTCTGCAGGCTAGTCTTCTCCTGGTTTGAGATATCAGAAGCTTGGGGGAGGTTAGACACATTCCTGACCAGCCACACAGCTGCTAAGAGGTAGCGCGCCCTTCAGGTCTCATGACCGAAGCTTCTTCCCAGTGGACGGGGCCCATGGGGTGCTTTTCCCGGAGCCTTGTGTGTGAGCAGAGGAAGAGGCCCGCTAGGGCGGCTGCTCTGGGTGGGATTGGGACAGCTAGGCTTTGTGTGGTTTTATTATTTTTTATAATAAAAATAAGATGTGTTCTGTATACTTGTTATATACATGTATTTCTTCAGGCCTCCAGCAAGCCCTGGCCAGCTGTCTGAAGTCCCGCTGGGGCCAGTTTTGTTCAGCTGAGTACAAGGCTCAGCTCAGCCCATGGCGGTCCATTTCTCTACTGGCTGTTTTCTCCTTTGCTCCCTCTTTCCTCTCATCCCTGAGGACTTGCTGCCCGTGACCCAAATGCTGCTTTCTTGGCTTTTCATTTCTGGTTATAAATAGGTCATTTTCCTGTGTCTCCTGTTTTGGGCCCAGGTCCCTCAGTCCCCTTCACTGCCCACATCTTTTCCCCCTTCTATTTCCTGGTGTGCTTAAAAAAAAAAAAGCATGAAGTAATTGGACGCATAAAATATCTGTCATTTTGTGACTGGCTTATTTCACGTAATGGAATGTTTTCTAGGTTCATCCGTGTTGCAGCATGTGTCAGAACTTCATTCGGTTTTTTTGAGGCTGAGTAGTATTCCACTGTACGCATTGGCCACATTTTGTGTGCCCTTTCACCAGTTGATGGCCGTTTGGGCTGGTTCCACCTTTGACATTTCTGTCTCCGTGAGTTGTTGTGTTCCCAGTGCCTTGAGCTCAGGGTCTCTGAACATCCTCCCCCTCCCCCAAGGTATTCATCAACAGTTGTCGAATGTGTTACCCTCCTGGGGAGCTTGATTCTTCAGACTCCTGCGGTTCTGTCCCGTCGCCGAGCATCCTGGGTGAGCGGACGCTAGACCGTGCGCCTCAGAGACGGGGGTGAGGTCCCTGGGAGCCTCTAGTAAAGTTTTCAGCTGATTCATTCACAACCTTTGTTTTAGTGTTTCTGTTCAGAGACACCTCATTTCTTTCGTAGATGTTACTGACGGATTACCGTTGACCTCACAGCCCACGGCTCTGTAAGTCACGCGGGCTGGAGCTCCTCCGTCTCCAGAGGGCATGCCACGTGGCCTACTCGTGCTTGGGGACACCCCGCACCCCCGCGCCTGGGGGCCATCTTCCACCGCGCATTTGGGGGCAGAGAGCACAGAAGGCACAGACATGCCAACCAGGTGGCACGGAAGAGACCGTGCAGAGGCCCCTTGTTTATAGCGTGAGCGCGGGAGCCCGAAGGCAGAGCGCAGCCTTGCTCCACGTCCCGGGAGGGCCTGCTGTGACCACTCACGCCCTCCGCGGGGCAGCTCGTGCGTGTCTGCGCGTGACCGTGGGAGCGCTGCAGGTGTGGCTCTCGGGCTTCTGAGTGTCAGTAGGCCCACGTGCACACACAGGATCTGTGACTGTTCCGTGAACTAGGATAGACTGTCCTTGCCTCTTCTTGGGGAACGCTGGACACCCACCCCCACGAGGCTAAAGGGTGCTGAGAGCAGCACTGTGTCGTTTGTGACCTTGTACCCGGTGCCTGGCATATAGCAGGTGCTCAGTAGACGGCTGTGAGTGAATGAATAGAAGACTCCGAGGGCTAAAACCGTAATGGGTCGAGGCAGGAAAATAGGCAGGGGGGGTCTTCGTGGCTGGGGAACCTGCTTATCCACATATGGGGGTTGCCTGCTGCGCTCCTTCCTGGGAAGCAACTCTCTCTTCCAGAGGCATCCAGAGGAGGGCCGTGGCAGCTGCAGTTGTGGAGCAAAAAAGTACAGGGCTGAGGCTGCGTTCTGGTGCCCGTTTGAACTAGCTGTGGGGCCTTTTGGCAAGTTGTTTTACCTCTCAGGACTGTAAGCTGGAGGGTATCTTTCTCCTCTGGAGTTTTTCTCATTCCCACAAACCTCGGGATGCCCACGTCTTCCAGCTGGGACCTCCGCCAGAGGCTGTGGGGGCAATGGCGTCCGTGTGCCTCGAGCTCCCCTTCGCTGGTCAGTCCTGGGGCTGGAACCCAACCCTGTTACCCTTCCCATTCAGCTGAAATCCTGCATGCTGTAGGATCAGACCACTTCCCCCTGCTGTGGTCTGAGTGTCCACAGAACAATGTGGACACTGTGCTGTGTTTCTGTGGTCCAGAGAACCGTTGGCAGGGAGGTCCAGGCAGCACTGTGGTGGGCAAGGGTGGCTTGCTGAGGGGGAGGGACTGACCCTCGCCCCTTCAGGTCTTGGAGCTTGGCTGCGGCGCTGCACCTGGGCACCCCCAGTGTCAGCATCTGCACTGAGTGTGGAGATCTCGTCAGGGGCTCAGCCCAGCGCCAGGGGCCGAGTGGGTATGTGAAGTGGTACCTCCTAGTCTTACGTCTTAATGTGAGAACAGTTCTCTCTTTGGTGAGCACGGTGTCTGTGCCTCAGTGTCCTGATACTTCCTTGACAGCTGGGCCTCCCTCCCGTGAGTGCTGGACCCCCGAACTTATCCAGCAGGTCATCTGCCCAGTACACAGGGGCCGTGTGCTGGGGGAGGAGGCGGCACTGTGTGTCGGGGAGGTGGGCCTTCCCCCCACCCCATGACCCAGCCCTTGCCTGGAGGAGGGTTTCTCCTCTTTTCCTCTTTTTGTGTCCCAGCCTTCTCCATTACAACGAAGCAGCCAGTCTTCCAGGCACCTTGGGGGATGTAAATTGGACCTGATCCTCAGACATCCCCGGCTCTTGATGGCAAGAAGACATCAGCTTAGGATGGAGGACAGAGAGCTCTGCAGCGGCCCAGTGAGCAGTTTGGGCAGTGCATGGTAGAGACCTAAGGCCTCTGTGGCCCGGGCCAGGGAGCCCTGCTGGGCACAGGTAGACCCCAGCTTGAGCTGCATACCTTGTACCTGATCCAGCGATCCACTCACACTGTGCACTTAGCCTCCTGTCCCCCATCTAAAGTCTAAGCCCCCTGAGGGCCCGAACCCCTTTCCCCAGAGTATAGTCCAAGAATAGCTACTCAGATGGTTTTTTTTTTTTAAAGTATGGTTTTTCTTTTTTTAAATTTCAGCTTTACTGGGGTCAATGAAATGAAATGAAAATCACAAGATATCTTCAGTATGCATTGTAGTGATTTGGTACCCATACACGTGGTGAAAGGATCCCCCCAGCTAGTTAATGAACACATCTGCTTTTCACATCTTTTTTTTTTTTTTAAGATTTTATTTATTTGACAGAGATCACAGATAGGCAGAGAGGCAGGCAGCAGAGAGAGAGGAGGAAGCAGACTCCCTGCTGAGCAGAGAGCCCGATGCGGGGCTCGATCCCAGGACCCTGGGATCATGACCTGAGCTGAAGGCAGAGGCTTAATCCACTGAGCCACCCAGGTGCCCCCACGTCTTTCTTTTTGTGGGAACATTTAAGTTCTACTCTCGGTAGCTTTCAGTTACACAGTACAGCGTTACCAGCTCTAGTCACCGTGTCATATGGCACATCCTCAGGCCTTGCTCAGCTTGTGGTTGAATGACCGCCCCCCGGTTCTCCCACCGCCAGCAGATGTTTGTTAATGGACTGGTGTCGGGAAGGAGGTCCACCCTAAGCAGGAAAACAGTGTGCGTAAACTCAGGCTTCAGGGGCTGCTGACGAGTCCAAGGGGGCTGGAGGGGAGAGTGGGAATGAGTCTGGGGTCCACTGTTCCTGATTTCCCCTCCTGCTCTTACTAAGAAATGAGGTCAGGGCCGTGAAGGCTTCGAGATGCCCCAGCCCCCCAGGTCGGGGAGTTTGCACAGAGATGTGTACTTGTACTTGTGTTGCAGCGTGCGCAGCACCTTTCGGCACTTATGTGGTGAGGCCCAGTCTCCAGAGTCTAGTCCAGTGGGAAGGCCAAGGTAATGATGGGAGGGGCCGTTTTCGTCCCCACTCGATAATGTGTTGGTACCAGAGAGCTATGTTCCATCTCATGGAGATGGTCTGTGGCCGCAACTCTGCTGGATTGGGCAAAGCACCTGGGGTGCGGAGCCATAACTCCACCGGCCTTGATAACAAAGCCTTGCAGATAAGTCTGCCAGCCGGAGGGACTCGTGTTCCAGGATTGAGGCAGAAGGGGACCCGCTCCCAGCCTGAATTACTTTAGTTACTCCCAATGCCTCCTCTGTCTTTATCCCTTTGAGACTCCTGTAGTGGAAGATTAGAATGGATCCCCTGGAAGGAAATCCCGTTTTCTCTTTCCTCCCAGCTTCCCAGTTAAGGAGCTGTTGGGATGAAGGTGGTTGTTCTTTCCGAGGGCCCCTGAGGGGAAGCATCAGATGCTGAGGCATCACAGGTCATGAGGAGCTTGATATAGTTGGAACCTTTACTTGGATCCCAGAGCTATTGGAATGTGATCTGGGAGAGGAGGGACAGAGAGAACCGTTGCTACCTATAATTGGGCAGGAGAGTCAGGCCCCTTTTGAACCATCTCTCCCTAATACCGGATGACACCAGCCGAGTCTGAGAAACCTGAGTTTCAGTCCATTATTTCTGATTTGGGGTCGGGAGCACAGGGAGGAGGTTATAACATGGGTTGACCCTCAACAAGTTCAAAGATTTTGTGGTAAAAGGAAATGAGTGGTAGATTCCTGATGGAGGAAGGGGAATCTGGGATAACTGATCATATGTAAAGTAGGATAACATCTACCTAAATTCCCGACATCGAGCCAGGAGGGTTGGGCAGGTGCTGGTGTGTGAGTAATAATCATGTGTTCAGGTAGCTCCGGGGAGGGAAGCAGGTGAACACAGACCAGCCGCTGTGCTGTGCAGACTTGCATCTTGGGGATTCTGTGGGTGGCGGGAGAAGGGTCAAGCTTGGTGATCAGTGGTAGCCCTGGAAGGGTCCTGAAGGGGTGGGCTTTGGGAGCAGGACATGGAAGTCTTGACGATGCAACTCTGGACTAGGCAGGGGATGGGACTAGAGGGGATGAGGTCTGGGTTTGCTGCTTCCTCAGGGCAAGTCATTTGCCCTCCCTGAGCCTTGGTTTCTCCGTCTTATAACCTGGGGATCATGGTTCCCTTCCTGTCCTGAAAGTGTTTTTGAGGAGTTTATCATCCTTCTTATTAAAAAGATGTTAATAAAAGCCTGTAAGTTCTAATTATTATGAAAATTCCTGAGTGACTGGCATCTGGGGCCCCAGGGTGGAGCCCAGTGTTGTTTGAGCCTGGAGTTTGCTTTGGGTGGGCCATCTGGTGGGCTTTGGGTGGGGCTGGGGGCAGAACCAGAGGCCTCCAAGCCAGGCCCCGGAAGCCAAGCCAAGGATTATTTTTATTCCTCTGTTCATGGCACATGGCCCAGGCTTAACTATGCCATCTGTCTTCCCCTCCCGCTCTCGTCCTGGCAGGCCCACGGGGGTCACTGTGAAGGGTTTGGGGAAGTAGGAGGAGTGGGCATCCTTCTCTGGGCTGGTGTTGGCTTACCCTCCATTCTGCTAGCTGCAGACCTAGGCTGTGTGGGAGGTGTGCTTAGAGGAGGCAGCTGCCAGGCCTGGGGCTGTGGGTGGTGAGGCTGGGAGAGGCCAGCTTGTGAGAGCTCTGGCCTGGGGGCAGCAGGGCCACACAGGGCTGGGAGCAACTCCATTTCAATGGCAAATCCTGTGGCCTGGGGTCTTGGGTGACCCCCTGCCCTCCTTCCCTGGAATGGACACAGTCTTGGGAACATGAAGTATAGGTCCTCAGAGACCTCACTTGTGGGCCCGCATCTCACATGAATCTGGGGTTCTCCCTGGGTCTGGTGTTCCGCTGGGTTGCCTGGGCCTGGCTTCTACAGGGACCGAAGGTGCTTACTTCAGCCAGCTGGTCTAGCTTAGCTCCGGTGAAGGAAGGGCCCAGACACTCTAGTACCCAGAAGGGTTCATGTGGTATCAGGGACGTTGGGCCTCCCTCCTTTCCTTCCCTCCTTTCTGGCCTCCCTGTCACCCTCTGCCTGGCTTGGGGTGTTCATCTGTGTTCAGTGCCAGGTCTCAGAAGAGAGTTTGGGCTAACTAAAGCCAGGACATACAAGACCTTAAGTATTAATATTTTTTTTATTTTTAACTTTTTTAAAAGATTTTTATTTATTTATTTATTCGACAGAGATCACAAGTAGGCAAAGAGGCAGGCAGAGAGAGAGGGGGAAAGCAGGCTTCCCGCCGAGCAGAGAGCCCGACGCGGGGCTCAATCTCAGGACCCTGGAATCACGACCCGAGTCGAAGGCAGAGGCCTCAACCCACTGAGCCACCCAAGCGCCCCTTAAGTATTAATATTTTTAATTAACATTAGTTAGTACTAGGCACGAAGTCTTAAGATATATGTGGCTGTTAGGTCCATTGAGGACTTTAGACCTTTCCCGTGAGGCATGATTTGTAGGTAATGACGGTGACAGTACAGCTCGTACTGAGCACTGACTGTGTCAGGCCCCGTGCTAGTTAACACCTGATCTTGTCCACCACCATATGGGACGTCTCGCCATGGCAGATCAGTTCTCCAGCCTTCCTTGGACAGAGCCCCAGGTGAAAGTCTGCGTGGTATGTGTAAAAGCTACTTAGGAGAGCTCCCAGAGGAAGTGGAGGGTCTGGACAGGGAGTGTGAGCAGCAGACACCATAGGACAGAAAGGGCCTTAGATCCCAAACTAAGAAATGGACCAATTTGGCCATGGTCATGGCTGCTTGTAACGCTGGAACCAGAATCAGTCTCTTGACTCCCAGACATCACACTTCCATTTTACAAACCTCCCAAAACTCAAGCTCTCTCTCTGGTGTGCCAACGTCCAGACATTTACTGATATTTTCTTTGGTTTCCTGACACTAAACATGGAACAGTTCTTTCTCCCCACAGAGAAATCATTATTTCACAAAGGACACTTAGCAGATATCCCCTCATTTGTTCCCCAGCTTTGTGCAATGCACTGAGGACTTTGTACAGAAAGACAATCATGAAATCTGAGGTACGGTGAAGGAGGCCAGTCATTCCTTGGAGCTGGGGGATCAGATCTGGAAAGCATAGGGAGCTGCTGGAGGTTGGAGGAGGGGGCCTAATCCAGACTGGAGGTTTGGGTCGTCTTCCCAGCGGAAGTGATGTCGTGGCTGGACCTTCAAGATGAGTAGGAGTTAGGTGAAAGAAGGATGGGGAGGAAGGCTGCAGGCAGCACTTCCGGGCGTGGAGAACGAGCTTAGCGTGCCAGGGGTATCGTTTGGATAATGGAGTTTGGGGGTTGGGGGGCACAACCAAGGGAGTACAGAGGATGGCGCTGATGCCTGGAGGTGTGGCAGGAGAACAGGAATCAGCCTTACAGAATCCTGTCATGGGGCATGTCATTTTATCCAAGGCCAGGGGAAAGCCACTGAAAGACTTAAGTGGAGGAATCCCATGATCACATTTGTATTCTAGAAAACTCACTGTGGCTACAGTGAGAGATCATGCAGTCTGCATGGGGTTGGCACAGTCACGGGGGATGCACTAGCAAAAGCTTGGGTTAGGGCTCTGAGATGGAAAAGACAGGGTTTCAGGAAGACCTTCTGGAGAGAGGATGTGGTTGTTAACTATTTATGGGAGATAAGAGGGAGAAGCCAAAATACATGCTTAGGTTTCTGGCCTCTGGGTGGTTGGTGGTGTCATTTCAGGTCTCAGTGTCCCGCTGAAAATTTGATTTTGGACATGTTGAATTTGAGGAGCTTTTGAGAAGTCTGATTGGGGCTGCCTGGTAAGCAGTTGCCATATGTAGCTAATCTCAGGAAGGACATACAGATTTGGTAGTCAAAAATACATGGTGGGGAATCCCCAGGGGTTATATATGGAGGTTTAAAAGGAGAGGTCAGGACAGAGCCCTGAAGAAAGCACTTAGGGAATGGTCTGGTGAAAGAGAAAGCCAAAGAGAAGGAAGGAAAAGAAAGACAGTGGATTAAGACAACTTGACAGTGGTCTTTGTTCTTCATAATTTGGAAATCAGTTTGTAAGTTCTACGGAAGACTTTGTGGAATTTTTAATCAAAATTTTTTTGAATTTGTGATTTTTTTGGATAGAGATTCAACATATTTGTGATATTTTCCCATCCATGAACACAATTTCCTCTCCTTCTATTTAGATGTTCTATGTCTTTCAAAAACAGTTACCATTTTCTTTGTAAAGGCCTCATTTATTGTTAATCAGTAGGTAAACAATGACTTTGTTTCCAAATGCAATATTTTTAAAAATTGTGTTGTCTAATACCTTATTTTTGGTGTAAGAGAATGTAATTGTAATTTGTCAAATCCTTTCAGTCTTGTATCATAATGCCTTATAATGACAGTTTACTTCTTTTCTTCAAATCTTCTCATCTCTTTTTCTTATCCTACCGTATTGGCTAGGACTTTGTTGGCTAGGTTCTTGGTAGAACCAGATTTTACAGTGTGAATATAAATGTTGAAAGTGGCATTCTTTATCTTATTTTTGACTTTAAGGGTAATGCTTCCAGTGTTTAATCATCAGTAAGAGTTGCACAGGTAAAAGTTTTGGTCACCATTTCTAACGTGGGTGTGAGTGGGGTTGGCGTGGGGGGACGACAGTCGCACACCAACCAGTGAGTCTCCAGCACCAGCCTGGTGTCCTACAATTCAGTCCACTTCTGACACTGTCTACATGGAGGTAGTCATATCCCACAGGTTAAGGGCTTAGTTCCACAAGACTGTCCACCAACCACAGACACCAGTGGCAAGATTGGAGGTTCCAGTGACCCCTCCTTGGGTTCGATTGATTTTCTAGAGTGGTTCATAGAATCCAGAGAAACACTTTACTTGCTAGATTATTGGTAGATTATGAAATGATTATTTTATTTCAGCAACAGCCAGATAGAAGAGAGGCATAGGGCAAGGTTGGGGAATGGGGGTGGAACTTCCAAGCCCCCTACAAGTATGTACCATTCTCCCCACATCTCTATGTGTTCACCAGCTCACCAGCTCTCTGAGCCCTCTCCTTTTGGGTATTTATGGGCTTCATTACATAGGCACAATTGATTAAATCACTGGCCACTGGCAATTAGTTTAACCTCTAGTTCCTCTCCCTTCCCTGGACTTTTTGGGAGGGGAGCTGGTGGTGTGGGGCTAAAGGTTCCAACCCTCTGATTACACGGTTGGTTCTCCTGGCCACCAGCCCTCATCTTTAGCTGCATTCCAAAAGTCACCACATTCACATAAGACACATTTATCGCTCTTATCACTTCGGAAATTCCAAGGGTTTCAGGAACTCTGTGCTAGAAACTGGGGCAAAGACCAAATACAAATTTATTATAAATCATAACATCACAGTGGGTTTTGGGAAGATGTCTTCTGTCACATTAAGAAAGTTTGTTTCTAGAGTTTGCTAAGCATTTCTATTGTGACTGGGTCTTGAGTTTTAGCAAATGCCTCTTCCCACCTCATGGTCCAGAAATATGGTTTTCCTTCCATGTGCATGTGTGCACACGTGGGTGTTGCATGACCACACTTGGTCATGGTCATTGTTAATTGTTTTTATAGAGTTAATTTTTATTTAAAGATTTTATCTATTTATTTGACAGAGAGCAGGAGCACACAAGCAGGGGGAGTGGCAGAGCGAGAGGGAGAAGCAGGCTCCCCTCAGAGCAGGGAGCCCAGTGCCCAGGGCTTGATCTCAGGACCCTGGGATCATGACCCAGGCCGAAGGCAAACGCTTAACCAACTGAGCCACCCAGGCGCCCAAGAGTTAATGTTGTTTAGATTCACTTTTATTTTTACCACTACTTTGTTCACCCCTCTTCCATGTGTGTAATGTTGTCTTTTTCTAGAAGTTCCTTTTAAAAAACCCCTCCTTTCCTGTTTTTTTCTTTTTTTCGTTTTTAGTGAGGGTGTGTTAGTAGTAAATTTTCTCCATCTTTGTCTGAAAATGCCTTTATTTAATGTTTACTCTTGAGTGATATTTTGGCTCGGTCCTTAATTTTAGATTAACAGTTATATTTCTCTCAACAGTTTGGAGACATAACCTTGGGTCCTCTAATGCTACTGTTGAGAAGTCCACTATCCATACATACTTTAATGTCATTGTTCTTCCTTTTTGGTAATTTGTCTTTTTTTACTCTTGATGCTTTTAAGATCTGTTCTTTGTTTTTGTTGTTCTGCAGTGTCCTTACAGTGCGTGTCCATTTTACTTGAATTTTTCTTCATTAGGATTCAGTATAGCTCCTTAATTGGAGGTTCATGCATTTCATTATTTTCAGGAAAGTTTCCTTGCCATTATCTTTTCAAATGTTCTTCATTTTGTGTATTCTGTCTTTTAGGAATGCTAATTGAAGGCATGTTGAACTGCCTTATTTTATTGTCCTTGCTCTTTATCATTTAAAAAAATATATTTCTGAGTAATATCTTCATATCCCTCCTCCAGGTTGTTAATTCTTCCTTTAGCTCTATCTAATGTGCTATTTATCTCAGTAAAACCATTGAGTTTTAACTCCAGTAACTAAAATGTTCATTTCTAAATGTCCTATTTGGTTCTTTTTCCAGTCTGCTTTGTGTTTTTTGATATGTTTTGTGTGTTCTTTCTCATGTTTCCAATTCTTTGTTTAAGTCAGTAATTATTTTAAATACCATTCTATAATAATTTTTATCTGATAGTTCAGTTATCTCTAGTTCTTGGGGCTCTAGTCCTGTTGAATATTGATCATAGTAGATTGTTTCCTCTTTCTTACATGTTGCAACTTTGGATTTTGAGATCTTTTTTTTAGCAAGCCTTTCTCTTTGGGAATTCTCTGTAATATGGGTGATGACTGTAAGCGATTTTTCAGCCACGGACTATTTATTGTTATGAATTGGCTGGGAATTCCTGCGTAAGGTAAAATTCAAATCTCAAATCCACTTAAGGTCAAGGCAGTCCTTCAGTTACAAATATTTAGGAAAGACAGTTTTCTTTTTCTCTCTCTCCCTCCCTCCCTTTCTTTCTTTCTTTCGCTCTCTCTCTCTTTCTAAGAATTTTATTTATTTGACGGAGCACCAGCAGGCAGAGTAGCAGGTAGAGGGAGGGGGAAGCCAGCTCCCCCCTGGGCAAGGAGCCAGATGTAGGTCTTGATCCCAGGGTTCTGGGATCATGATCTGAGCCAAAGGCAGTTGCTTAACCAGCTGAGCCACCCAGGCATCCCTTTCTTTTTCTTTTTCTTTTCATTTTCTTTCCTTTCCTTTCCTTTTCTTTCTCTTCCCCTCCCCTCTTCCCCTGTCTTCTCTTTTTTACCTAGGACTTAGGCCAAGACAGATAATCTTCCTGGTCATATTTTGTCAGTATTCTTCCTTTTCTATGAGGATCGAGGTATGATTCCAAATTCCAACTCCCCATATCTGTCAGGTCTAAGCTGTCATCTGTGTAGCTATTAAAACCCAGCGGCCTCCCAGGGCTTGTAGTAATGGCTCATTTACAGATTCCTTTACTTATAGTTCTTTCATTTGGGGGCCTCTAGGTGTTTACTTTCTTCTGAAGACAACTGTACATTTAAAAGTATTATATTTGTTATATTTTATTTATCATTTCTAAATTTCTTTTAGAAAGTGAGAGTTTTCAAGTCATCTTATCTACTCTGTTGCCATTAAAGTAAAAGTTGGGTTTTTTTAAAACATTTTATGTAATTTAGAGAGAGAAAGATAGCAATAGTTCTCACCTCTAGGATGCTCTGAGAGAAGACTTCTAGAGCATTCTTCACTTTCTTTTCCTTTCCTGTACACGAAGCCCCACATACCCCACAGTTCTTCACAAAGAGGTGGGTATAAGGGTCAGTATAGTCAACGTCTACAGTGAAGGAAAAGGAGAAGCTGAGTGAGGGGTGGGGTGGGGGTACAACCTTGGAGGGAGGAGAGGTTGTAAGGAACTTGGCCAGGCTGCAGGCACTTAGTCTCCCAGGTTGTATTCGGGCTGGTGGCAAAGGGCAGCGCTGTATTGTCAGCTTCTAGAGACACGAGCAAATCACTCTTGCTGTAGCCCCCATGTATGAAAATCTCCCAGGGCTAAAATCTTCCCTTTATTTATTTATTTATTTATCTGTTTATTTTTAAAAGATTTTGTTTATTTATTTGACAGAGAGAGACAAAACGAGAGAGGGAACACAAGCCTGGGGAGTGGGAGAGGGAGAAGCAGGCCTCCTGCCGAGCAGAGAGCCTGATGCAGGGCTTGATCCCTGGACCCCCGGGATCATGATGTGAGCTGAAGGCCGCCACTTAATGACTGAACCACCCAGGTGTCCCTAAAATCTTCCTTTTAAAAGAGCTGAGGATAGGGTAGGAGCATGGTAACCTGCATTTTATTTTGTATCCTTTTTTTTTTTTAAAGATTTTATTTATTTATTTGACAGAGAGAGAGATCACGAGTAAGCAGAGAGGCAGGCAGAGAGAGAGGAGGAAGCAGGCTCTCTGCTGAGCAGAGAGCCTGATGTGGGGCTCGATCCCAGGACCCTGAGATCATGACCCGAGCTGAAGGCAGAGGCTTTAACCCACTGAACCACCCAGGCGCCCCTATCCTTTTTTTTTAATACAAGATTTTACTTATAGTAAAAAACATACAAGATTTATCATCTTAACCATTTTTGAGTGTATTAGTTCGGTAATATGGAAAGTTAATTTTCACGTTGTTGCGCAGCAGATCTCCAGAACTTTTTCATCTTGCAAAACTGAAACTGTATACCCGTTAAGCAACAATTCTCCACTTCCTCCTCTCCCTGGGAAGCAGCATTTTACTTTCTGTCTGTGATTGCAATTATTTTAGATATGCCTTATAAGTGGAGTCATACAGCATTTATCTTTCTGTGGTTGGCTTTTTTCACTCAGTGTAACATTCGCAAGGTCCATCCACACTGTAACATATAACAGACTGTTCTTCCTTTTTAAGTCTGAATAATACTCCCTTTCATGTATATACCACGTTTGGTTTACCCATTCATCTGTCTTATTGTGAATAAGGCTGCTGTGAACATGGGTGTACAAATATCTCTTCAGGACCCTGCTGTCAGTTTCTTTGGATACATACCCAGAAGTGGAATTGTTGGCTTGCTCGGTAGTTTTATGGTTAATTCTTTGAGGAACCTCTGTATTGTTTTCTGCAGTGGTTACACTTTACATTTCTACAAACAGTGCGCAGTAATTTGCATCCTATTTGCCCCTCGTTGATTTGATGTCAGAACATCTCTTGGTCCTTGGTCCTTGTCTCCTACCTCTCAGCCCTGTCTTTGGATTCTTAGAGCTATGCTCCGAGAGTGCCTGGGCCACAGGGTGGGAAGCTGGGGTCTACATGAGGGGAACGACCTGCCCGAGATTCTAGCCTCCTGATCCTCCCAGACCTTTCACTTCACTCTTTTCCTTTGGGCCCCTGGCCTTTTCCCTCCAAGCTCCTGTGCTGTTGGGGGCCGAACAAGGAAGAGCTACTGATTCTCAGGCTTGACACTTCCCGGGGTGCCCTGTCCCATGGCCATATAGTTCTTCCTCCGATGCTGTGATTTCTGCCCAAACAGGTCCAACGGGCGCTCCTCCAAGCGGAGCCTTGGAGGGCAAGGCCGGCACCATTACCTCCAACGAGTGGAGCCCTCCTAACTCCCCTGAGGGGAGCAACGTCTCTGGGGGCAGTCAGGCGTTGGACAAGCCCATCGACAATGACGCGGAGGGAGTGTGGAGCCCCGACATCGAACAGAGCTTCCAGGAGGCCCTGGCCATCTACCCGCCTTGTGGTCGGCGCAAGATCATCCTGTCAGATGAGGGCAAGATGTACGGTAAGGAGCCTGTTGGGGCGGGGTGGCAGGCCCCTGCCCACGGTTCAGTTCTGGAACCTGGGCCTAGGCACAGGGGGACACAGGACCCTCGGGCTTCTGCAAGTAATGGAAGGGGAGTGTCCCATTGGGGCACTTAAGACAGACACTACTTCCTTCTGTCTGGGCTTCCCAAGGGGTGGGAAGGTGTGTGAGGAGAAGCCTTTGGGTGAGAGGCTGTGGTAGTAGAAGACTTGGGAAAGGGAAGAACACCCCCCACCCATCTCCCCAGAGCGGACTGGGAAAATCCCATAAGCTGCCCCTCAGGCAAATGCCTCCTCATTCCCAGCTCCCCACTCTTGGCTGTGAAGGGAGGTTAGGAAGGTGGCTCCTGGACTCATGCATTCCCTCATTTGTGCACACACTCAGCCGTGAACCTTGTGTGCCAGGCCTCGGTGGGGAGGGTCTGGCCCCTGCTCACAACATGGTGAGGGTCAGGGGAGGTGAACGTACACAGAGCTGTGCTACAAGGCAGATGTGGGGTGTCCCAGGAGACAAACAGGCAGGGTGCTCTAGACCTTCACTCAGGAAAGGTCCCTTCTGGCTCAGAGTCATCTGGAAAGGCGTGGTCTTGGGGAGGGGCCGAGAATGTGGAACATAGATCCTTCATGTCCAGTAGCCACGTAGGAAGAACAAAGTAGTCTGCCTGGAGGTGAGCTGACCTTTGGATGGAGGACAGGGTACGTGGGAAAGTCGAACAAAACCAAAAACCGAATAGCTGTTGGAAGACCCCAGTCAGGCCTCCATCCCCAGGACCCCGGCTTGAAACACGGGGCTGAGGCAGGCACTGGGAGGGGTTCTGTAACCGGCGGGTCCTCTGACAGCAGGGGGCCCTGCCCTGGCTCCCAACAAGATGGCTCCAGGCCAGGCACCCCATCCCCCCGGGGTTTCCACTGAGGTTCTCTCTCCCCCATGCAGTGCTGGTTCCCCCTCGGTCCCCCAAGACAGAGACTTTGTCAGCTGTCTGAAGTGTGCTGTGTGAGGGGCTCGCGGGGGCTGGCCGTGTTCGTCTCCGAGGGCTGCTGTAAGAAATGACCACAAATGGGTGGCTTAGCACAACAGAAACGTATTTTCTGTTTCAGGAAAAGCCTCAGGTTAAGATGTCTGTAAGGCTGGTTTCTTTTGGGGGCTCTGAGGGAGGGTCTGTTCCAGTCTCTTAGCTTCTGGTGGTTGCTCACAAGCCAGAGTGGGAAGCTGGGGTCTACATGGGGCTTGCAGCTGGATCACTGCTGTCTGTCACTCTGCTGTCACATGGCGGTCTTCCACGTGTGTCCTTGCCTCCTCTTATAAGGATACTCGTCACACCTAATCCAGTGTGACCTCATCTTAGTACAACTATAAAGACCCTGTTTCCAAATAAGGTCACATTCTGGGGTTCTGGGTGGACAGGAGCGCTGGGCGGACACTCTTCAGCTTAGCGCAGTGAGAGCGAACACGTGTCCAATTTGTTACCATCTTGGGGAACCGCGGGGCTCAGCCTTCCCTACAAAACCAGTGATTCCTCTCTTTCTTTTACTTGCTGGGGAGACAGGGTCTGTGCTAGCTGGACCCTGGGTCTCGTCCTCAGGCTCTGGTTGTAACTGTGCCTCTCGCCTCACCAGCCCCACTGCTGTGGCTTTGCTGGGTCCTCACAGAGTCTCTCTGATTTCTGAGGGCATCCATGCCCTGTGTTGTCACCCCCCACCCCCCCATACCACCCTTGCTCTAACCACTTCCTGCTCTGGTGGTTGCTTCTTACTTCTGGCCCCTGTGGAAGCTTCGTGGAGAAGACTGCTGACTTGTATGGGGCACCTGGTTGGGGTGCCAGGTGTGGGATCAAGTGCTTTACATAGGTTATTGCCCTGGAGCAGGAGAGGAATGGAGAGCCGGTATCTCTGGCTCTTTCTACTACTCTGGTGGTGAGTGGGATGGGTCCTGATGCAGAGCTGAGGTGTGAAGGTGAGAAGGGGCGGGGAGGGCAGGTGTGGACAAAACATTTAGCTGAAGAGCTGTCTGGGTCTCTTGTTGGGAAGTAGCATACATCATAGTGCTTTAAGGAACAACTTTTCAGGCAACCACAAGGGGCCAAGAGGCGTTCAGCAGAGGGAGAGAGCTGAGGGTGCTGCGGCATCCGGGGGTCCGGGGAGATGGCAGACCGTGGCAGATTCAGCAGGTGTTTGTTGGAGCGCCGCTGGGGGCCAGACTCTGAATGCTGAGATGTCTCTTTGTGTGTGTGTGGTAAAATATACATTACATAAAATTTACCCTTTTCACCATTTTTAAGTGTACAGTTGAGTCGCATAAAGGACAGTCACGTTGTGGTGAAGCCACCAGCACTGTCCTCCAGAACTTCTGCATCTTCCTGAGGCCCCATACCCACTCAGCACTAAGTCCCATTCCCTCCTCTTCCCAGCCCTGACAGCCACCACTCAGCTTTCTGTCTCTGTGGATGTGACTGCTCTAGGGACCTCCCAGAAGTGGAATCAGACAGCGTCTGCCCCTTTGTGACAGCCTTAGTTCACTTAGCATCATGTCCTTGAGGGCCCTCCCTGTTGTAGCCCAAGTCAGAACTTCCTTATGTCGCATGGTGTAATAGACCACATTGTGTTTGTCCATTCACCTGGCGGTAGACATTGTGGGGTGCGTAGTTTTATTTACTTGGTATGGGTACATATTTCTCTCCCCACTTCACGTGTAAAGGAATTGGGTTAAGAGACTTTGTTGTCAGTCGGCAGATGATTGTGACTGAGCCAGTTTGGGAAGTGCAAGCCTGCAGACCTCTGGCAGGCCTGGGTTGAAGTTCTCTCTGGCCCGAGGGGAGCTGTTGAGTGGCGGGGGGAGCAGGATGAAAACTGTGTTTGGCAAACTGTCCTGGCTATGTTGTCCCATTTGTGGCTCTCCGCCTGCGTAGAGACATAGGGAGGGGCAAAGGGTAGGGGGATCACACAGGAGGACCTGGAGGAAGAGAGGGGAGGGGGGCAGGGGCCAGGAGCCTCTTAACTATGCCGAAGAAGACAGGAGCTGTCAGTGGCTTCTGATGTCCTCTAGCTCTTCGATCTTTTCAAGGGTTGGGGTTAGGGTTAGGTTAGGGTTAGGATTAGCATTTTACATGCTTAGAGAAGCCAAGAGTTTCTCCCAGATTCTCTCAGGTGGTAAGTGGGAGAGCAAAGGCTAGAAGCAGTTCCCTGCCCCCAGGCACAGTTCTCCCCCATCACCCCGAGTGGCCTTTGTGCGCTCAGTGAAGCCTGGTGCCCCTCTTGCTCCTCTCCTCCCTGCCCCCGCCTCCAGCTTGGCCTGGCTTGGCCGGGGCTCCAGGTGGGTCAGGCTCCGGGGCAGGGCCACTGGAGGCTGCTTCTCAGTGTCCGATGACTAACCCAGCCCCCAGGGCACCTGTCCTTCGTGAGCATAGATCCTGCTGGGGTCCAGACACTGGCTTATCCCCATCTCCTCTTACCAGGCGCGGGGGCTGAGCCAGGGCAGGACCGCGCAGGGAGTTGGTGAAGGGGCCCTCGGCAGGGGCTGCCGTCCAGCTGGGAGGTATATATAGCTCTGAGCTCAGCCCGGTGTGTGGGATGGGACCCCGGGAGGTGGAGGAAGAGGGACAAGCTGCCAAGCTGACTCAGACCTTGTCTCGCTCTGGCTCTTCTCTTCCATCTTCTCATCTTCCCTCGGGGGACCCACTCTTGCCACCCTCCAGTGCCCCAGCCACATCCTGCACCCCCGAGAGCCCGGTCTGCACACACACCACTTCCTGTAGTCAGCGGCTATCGGTCCTTTTCTAGGTGGGCCAGCCCAGCAGGACACAGGGTGGGAGCTGAGAACAAGCAGGCAGGAAGAGGCCTCGGGCAGGGAGAAGAGCCGGCTGATGTCAGGTGCCCCGAAGAGGAGTCTAGACTTCAACATGGGACAGGGATTCAGCCTGCTCCCGGCTGTGGCCCCAGGACAGCCAGTGCGGACAGGCAGAGGAGGGCCAGCAGACAGGCAGATAACATGCAGAGCTACAGGACAGATTAGCGCCTGTTATTTCTGAGCTGAGCCTCCCACGCTTGTGGATGGGCTCCCGCAACCGGGGCTGCTGGCCGGCTACTGCCCACGGCTGCCTTCAGTTTTGCCCCGTCACTCTGTGACCCTCGCCCTGGCACTGCCACGCTGGTCGCTCTGACCTCCTTTGGCCAGCCTGGCCTCTGGCCCCTGGGCAGGTGGTGGGGAGGTGAGCGTAGGGCAACTTCTCACCCACATCTGCCCGCACACTCGGTCTTTTCCTTCCCGCACAGCTCCTTCCTGCCTTCTCTGCTCTGCCTGCAAGAGGGCTGGCTGGCTCTGTCTCCTGTCATGCATCCGTTCCTGCCCACCATGCTCCTGAGTCTCCCAGCTCTCCTGGTGTCTCCCCTTTCTCTGCATCTCCTCTCCTTGTGTCCTCCGTTGTCTCCCTGGGTGCCTTGTGGCCCAGGCTTCTAGTTCCCATTAGCAATCCGGCAGCTCTTACCAAGCGAGCTCCTCCACTGCCCTGTGGTTTCTAGATCCTTCCATGTCCCCCCCTCTGGCTCATAACACTGACTTCATACTTCTGGAGGCCTGATAGCGTGACCCTCAGTTCACACCTGGTCTGTGCCAGGAGCTGGTGTGGCCTTGGGCTGGTGGTCTAACCTTTTTCAGCTTCAGTTCCTTATTTATAAAGCTAGGGGCAATGATAATAATGTCGCCTTTCTGTCTGGTTTTGGTTCCGTTCATTTATTTCTTTTATTGTGGGAAGATAGACACCAAGGAAAATTTACCACTGTAACCCTTTTAAGTCACAGTTCAGTGGCGTAAAATTCATCTTGTGGCGCCTGTCATCACTACCATCCATCTCCAGAACATTCTCGTCCACCCCAAACTGAAGCTCTGTGGGCCTTAGACACTAACTCCCTGTCCACTCCGCTGTCCCCCAGCCCCTGGGAAGCTCTCTTCTGTGTTGTGTCTGTACGGATTTGCCTCTTCGTGGTGCTCATGGAGGTACAGCCAGTCATACAGTGTTTGTGTTAGCACAGTGTCCTCAAGGTTCACCCGTACTGTGGCCCGGGTCAGGACTCCGTTATTTTTTATAGCTGAGTAATACTCCTTTGCACAGATACACCGTGTTTTGTGTATCCGTTGAGCTCTTGGTGAACACTTGGTTGTCTCCTCCTCTCCCCTGTTGTGGCTAGTGCTGCTTTGAACATGCGGGTATGGGTATATGAGTCCCTCCTTTTCAATTCTTTTGCGAAAATACCTAGAGATGGAATTTCCGGATCACGGGGTAATTGCGCTTCACTTTTTGAGGAAGCGGCAGACGGTCTTCCAGCGGCTGCCCCATGTTATGTTCTGCCAACAGCGTGCAAGGGTCCCGGGGTCTTCACTTCTTTGACAACACTTGTTGCTTTGGTAGTTGGTTGGTTTGTGCTTGAATTGTCATCCTTGTGGGTGTGAAGTGGTAGCTTGTGGTTCTGATTTGCATTTCCCTTATGATTAGTGATGTTGAGCATCTTTTCAGCACTGCCACAGGGATGAAAGCACGGGGAGGCACGCCTGGTGTGCAGCAGTGGGGGTGTGGAGCTGAATGGGACGTGTCCTCTGTCCTCAAGAGCTCGAATTTTAGGGAGAGAAGAAGGCAGGAGCTCCAGTGACTTTCAGCCAAAGAGTTCGAGAAAGGCACGGACCCCTGTGCATCGGGTCTTGGAGGTGGGGGTGAGCACACCCACTTGGGTGGGGATCAGGAGCCACATCTTGGGGCGGTGGCCTTCAAGGTGGGGTGGGATTTCACCAGAAGCCTCAGAGCTCTGCAGGGACAACCGGCTGCGGGCAGAAGTTTCTTGTCCACAAATAGTCTCCTCCTCTGGCTGTAGGTGTTTATAGCTTCAGCTGATCCCTGGACAGAGAGGCCCCCAGGCCATTGGGATTAGGGCTGGTCCTGGAGGACAGGAGGGCTTGCTCCCGTGAGAGGCCTATGGGAAGCCAAAACCCGGTGTGTGCATGTTCGTCTTCTTTTCAGTGGGGAGCTCTGCCCTCAGGTTCTCAGCTTTCTCCACTTTATTATTTTTTTTTAAAGATTTTATTTATTTATTTGACAGAGAGATCACAAGTAGGCAGAGAGGCAGGCAGAGAGAGAGGAGGAAGCAGGCTCCCTGCTGAGCAGAGAGACCAATGTGGGGCTGGATCCCAGGACCTGGAGATCATGACCTGAGCTGAAGGCAGAGGCTTAACCCACTAGGCCACCCAGGTGCGTGCTTTCTCCACTTTTGAAGACTCCTAGCCTTCATGGTAACAGGGCCTTCCGAGCAACAAAGTACTAGCGGCTGGCTTTGCTGACCTTCCGCTAGGTGGTAGGTGCTTTACATCGTCGATGCTGTTTAGTGTACTTATGGCCCCAGGGAGGGCTGGTGCGGACAGGGGAGGCAATACAGGCAGAAGGAGATGAAGAAATGGCCCGTCCCAGACAGGCTTGTGCAGGTGGGATAACGATGTCAGCGGTAGCGTGTGGCCAGCGAGAAGCCTGGGGCGGCTGGTGGGCATGTGTGATGTCGAGTGTGGGGTTAGGAGGAAGTGGTGGTGGCCACGTGGTCCCTGCGTGGGGGAGGCTCTACTCTCAGCCTGTGGTGGGGCCAAGGCTCTCCTTTGTCCATCGGCTGTCCTTGCCTATGGTGGGGTGGTGCCGTGGGCATGAGTTGGGGCTGTTGGACACATGTCCTCTGACAGATGGGCCACAATCTGGCGGGGGCGTCCTTTCCAGCCACACCCAGGCCCTCTCTGGGGTTGGCCAAGGCCACCTGCCACATTGTAATGCCCAGCTGCCCGACTGGCCCCGCCGAGGTCCAGGCTGGCCTCCCACTACCCCAGCATGTGGTCTCTGCCCTGGAGGGGAGAAGACTGGCCTGACTTCGAGCAGCAGATGACAGAGCTGGGACAAGGATGTGGGTCTCTTTCCCTTCCACTAACTCATCTGGACTTTGCACTCATTTCTTACTGCCCTTGCTCCCTGCTGGCCTGCCGTGTGGTTTCAGGGCTCTGCCTCTGAGCATATGCTCCTTGCTTCTCTCCACTTCTCCCTTTGACTGTGGTTCTGATAGCTACACCATCCATGGCGTGTTGGTGTCTGTCAGCTGGGGGAAGCACAGTCCATGAGAGTGAAAACAGTGGGCAGGCTCCCGGGTCCCAATAGTCGGCTCTTCCTCTGGACCTGGGTCAGGGCGAGGGGCAGTCAGACATAGCCAAGGGCTTGCTTCCTGCAGAGAGCCAGGTGGGGATCGCTCCTGAGCGAGGAGCCCTGTGATGTCTTGCAGAGGCAGCTCCCAGCCCCGCCTAGAGAGGCAGCCATCCTAGCACAGTCGTGAAGCCTTAGAAGTGTATGTTCTTGTGGCACCTGGGACACTTAACAAACCATGTGGCTTTGAATGAATCACTTCCCCTCTCTGGGCCACAGTTACTTCTTCCCTAGGCTACATCAGACCTCTGGGGGCACCAGGTCTGGCCCTCACGTCCAGGCTAAGTAGAAGTCATGCTGTGCGGTCCTGAAGAGACGAGCTCTGGAGCCAGACTGGACGGGTTTCAGTCTGCACCACTTGTTGGCCTGGGACCCTGAACGGCTTTCCGAACCTCCGTGTGCCTCGGTTTCCCTGTGTGTAGACGGCGGTGGCAGTAGCAGTGACATGGAGTGGCTGTGAGGATTGACCAGCGGGGCGCGGATCCGACTGTCCCAGGGAACAGTGTATCTGCACAGGTCCTTTTGCACGAGAGTGCTCAGCAAATGTTCACGACTGTCACTCTTGTTACGAGAGAAGCGGTAGCCACTCCCCACATAAGCGTAATAAAGCCTGGATTAGAGGCCAGCTGGCCCCGAGGAGCACCCTGCTGGCAGGAAGGAAGCTGGTTGGCCCCTCTTGGCTTGACACACCCACAGAGACCCCGCACTTCGCTCCGCCTAGGGGTGCTCTCCACCCTGGCATCACCTCTGATCAGCAGAACAGAACTGGGTGGAATAATGGCCTGAGATGAGCTGGTGGGGGGGGTGCAGTTCCAGAGAAGGGGGTGCTGTTCCAGAGATGGTGGGTGCTGTGCCAGAGAAGGGGGTGCTATTCCAGAGAAGGGGGTGCTGTTCCAGAGATGGGGGTGCTATTCCAGAGAAGGGGTGCTGTTCCAGAGATGGGGGTGCTGTTCCAGAGAAGGGGTGCTGTTCCAGAGATGGCAGGTGCTGTTCCAGAGAAGGGGGTTCTGTTCCAGAGATGGGGTGCTGTTCCAGAGAAGGGGTGCTGTTCCGGAGAAAGGGGGTGCTGTTCCAGAGATGGGGGTGCTGTTCTGGAGAAAGGGGGTGCTCTTCCAGAGAAAGGGAAGGGAAGATGCCCAACTTGGAAAAACACTGACAGCTGAGTTGGGTTTGGCTCCAGTGGCCCCCCAAAGTGGCCTGTGGGGCAGCAGAGCTCCTGAGCCCTGTAGCAGAGGGCAGAGAGTGCTGTGAGACTAGGAGGGGGCTGTGTCTCCATGATCTGGGGCTCCTGGCATCTCTGATGTCTGGAGTAGGCGTCTCAGCCCCTGCTGGGCACCGGCCTCCCTTGGTGCTGCTGCTCCTGTGCTGTGGAGAAAGGGCTGCTGTGCCTGGGCTCAGAGGGCAGTGCTGGTAACTGATCATTTTCTTGGTGTCCTGCGCTCATGGTGCTGCCTGCCCGGGCAGTTCTGCCAGATCTTCGGGCGGGTGATTGGGGTGGGATCTTCCGGCTTCAGTGTCCTCGGCTGGTACCAGGCGCGGTTGCCCGCCTTACTGCAGGCCGTAGGGAGGTCCGTGAGGCACACGCTTCAGGACCATCCATTGCACGTCCCCTTTCCAAGCCCCTAGTCTGTTTATTTGTAAAGCAGTTTCATTGGGAGTTTAATTGCCATACGGTGAACTGTACATATTTGAAGTGGACAGTTTGGTTAAGTTTTGACAGATGTACACACACCTATGAAGCCAGTTGCTACCATCAAGAGAGTAAACATGTCCATCTTAACCTGAAACGATCTTTACCTTACTTTGCATTTATATGTTGAATTCTTTTTCTCAAAGCCTCCCAAGCTTTAGATGCTTCAGGCTCCGTGGAAATCAGGATTTGCTCCTGCAAATCAAATCAAATCAAATGAGGCCGGGATAAGGAAGCACTTTAACAGCTGTGTTGGACTAATTGGAAGTAAAAAGCGATTTGCTTTTATTTAATGTGTACCTTACCTGTCGTAGGCCAAAAGGCCTTGTGGGACATCTGGTCAGCATCTTCTTACCCTTCCCTTATCATTCACTTAACACGTATTTTACTGGGAGCCAGCTGCAGGAGACGGTCTTCTAGGTGTTGGGTGTGGACAAGTGAATAAACAGACAAAACCCCCTGTTCTTATGAGCTTTTCTTCCACTGGGGGTGAGGGTGGGGGGCGGTGCTCCGAGTGAGCAAGCAGATCGTGCGGTGTGTCAGAAGGTGCTGGGGAGAACAGCAAGGACACAAGGCCTTGACGTCAGCTGTCAGCAGAGTTTGGGAAGCTGTCTCTAAGACAGAGGCACCTGAGCAAAGAAGGCATCCAGGGCGGGGAAAGTGAGGGAGTGGGCCGTGTGTGGGCGGGGCTCAGAACGGGCACATGGAGGCCCTCGGGTGGGGCCTCGGGTGGGAGCAGGCCAGGCACGTCTCAGGAACGGCCAGGAGACCCAGTGGGAGATGTTGCACGGTCAGAGAGCGGCCGGGCTGAGGATGGAAAGAACAGGCTCCGGGGGCTTCCAGGCCATTGCAGAGGCTTGAACACTTGCAATCTGAGCAAGATGGGAAGCCATTGGTGGCTGTTTGAGCCACGGGGTTGCTGTGGCTGCCGTGTTAAGAATAGGCTGAGGGCACGGGACCCAGGTAGAAGGCCACAGAGGATGGGAGCTTGGACTATGGCAGGTGAGGTGGTGAGAAGTGGCTAGATACCAGATATACGTTTGACCTTTGAACAATGTGGGCATTAGAGGGGCCAACCTCTACCCCACCCCACCCCAGCACAGACGCAGTGCACAATCCACATATAACTTGACTCTCCCAGAGCTTGACTACTAATAGCCTACTGCCGACCAGAGCCTTTACAGTAATACAAACAGTCGATTCCCCTGCCTTTCCCAGCAGCAGCCCCTGCGTTCTCCCGCTCACCCTTCCCTGGAGCATGACCTCCAGCTCTGTGATCAGCCTCCTGGTCTTCGGAACCCTCTTTCCTCCCTTGCTCTTCTCCTTGCTCCCAGGCTGGGACCCGAACTTGACTACTCCCACAGGCCTCTTCCTTTAACAGGAAAGGAAACTGAGCCGCAGAGAGTCTCATTGAGCTCAGGTTAAGGTCTGCTTCCTAAGTCTGTAAACGTTTGGTTAGAATAATCTGGAGGAGGAAACTTAAAAGGGCTTGGTTTAAGAAGGGAAGTCTGGGTGAAGGTCCAAGAGGAATGGGATGTGCCAAGATCCCATATCTTGTTTTTGGAGCCACTGGGCTACACCCAGCTCCCAACTCCCAGTTTTGGTGATGACTTAGACCCTCTGGCCAGTGATCAGAGCGTTTCCTAACTGCAGTGTGAGTGTCTCTCATTAGACATGGTGTGGGACTGTTCAGCCGTCTTTGGACATTTGTTTAAAGGAGCCCGTGGAATACCTCTCCGTGGAGAGCTTTGAGAAGCGACGTGTCCCGGGATCCCTGTTTTAGGTGCAGACCAGCCTGCAGGTGATAGCCTCAGGGTCTGGTCCTCCCCCACCCCTTCCCCTGACACAGACTGTCCAGTGCTCCCAGGCCAGCTAGTCTTCCTGGCAGACAAGTCCTCCCGAGGGTGGCCTCTTAGTTCAGTTTTGGCAGTGGGGAAAGGTCATCTGGGGGGCCAGCTTGGCCTTGGCTGTGCTCTCCAGTTACAGCAGGGTGGCGGACAGCCCACTTGTCTCTCCCCTGCCCCCCCCCACCTCCTGACTCATAGCCACAGCCCTCTAGGCTCAGCAAGGGCCGGCGGGACAGGGCGGGCTGGTGGCTGTGCTGCTGGCCCCAGAGCGGGCCCAGGGAGGTGACCGCTCCCGCTCAAACCCCGTTGCCCTCCCTCTCCCTAGCCCAATGCCCTTCTTTATAGTCTAATCCTGCCCAGTGGTCAAGGTCCAGCAGAGGCTCACCTGACCGCCCAGCCTGAGCTGACCCCTGTGCTCTGAGCACACTGTGTTCAGTGGCCCTCACTGTCTGTGGCCCGCACTGGGGTTACAGCATGGACACACGTCTCTCCTCAGCTGTGTGGTGGTTGCTTTGAAAACAGAACCGCATTTCATAATTGCATTTACTATAGTAGAGGACATGGGTGGCTCCTTATAGTCTTCCAGGGTCCCTTAGACACAGCCTCGGCCTCTAGGAGACGGCTCCCGCGGCGAACACTCAGTACCACCTGGTGACTGGTCTGGTCAGAGCCATGCACCTGGAGGTGTGGGCTGCCCTGGTTTTCTTGATCTGAGTTAAGGGCCTCAGGCCTCCTCCCTGAGGATGCTCAGGGTCTCAGCACTTATGTCTCTCATCCCCCCTGATGCCCACAGACAAGGCAAGACCAATCGTGAGGTCCTGCTCATCTCTGGAGGTGGCGGAAGCTGTGTGGGCAGGGGGCTGCATGGGCGAGTGTCAAGGTCCAGGCACTTCCCTGCAGCCTCCCAAGTGTGCAGAAGGCCCCAGCAGGAAGCAGGACAGATTGGCACCTGTCCCACTGCTGCAGAGTGGGGAGCGGAGGTGGCCTCTGAGAGGGCTCTTCAAGTTGGTATGGGGCTCACAGCCCTGTCACCTCCTTGCTCTCAGGTTACCAGTCCCCCAGCAAGGCCTGTTGCTGCTGGAATATCCCCGGGATCCAAGGAGGGCGGGAGGGAAACTGCAGAATCCTCACCCGAAGTCCCCACTCAAGGTGGACAGAGGGCGAGGGAAGGGATCCCCAGATCCTACCATGTTTCTGCCTTTTGTCCTTCGCCCGCTGAGAGGCTGTTGGTGTCTCTGTAGGTCGGAATGAGCTGATTGCCCGCTACATCAAGCTCCGGACAGGGAAGACCCGCACCAGGAAGCAGGTGGGCCCTGGGGGATGAGCGTGGGTCCCAGTGGCAGATACCCCAGTCCCAGCCTGCTCCTGTGGTGGGCCAGGTCCTCTGCAGGACCAAGGGTGGCTACTCGGTGGGGCTGGTTCAGAGGGGTTATCTTTTTCTCGTGTGCCACAGACCGTTCAGTTCCCCTGCAGTCCCTGCTGCCGCCAGCTGGGAGGAAGTCCCCTCCCATCCCCAGGACACCGGAAGAACAGAGAGCGAAGGACTGGCGCTGTACTTTGATTTATCGCCAGACTCTGGGTTAGCTGGATGTGGCGGGACTGAAGACCCATCACTGACTGCCCCTTTCACTCACTCATTCCACAGACGTGGCTTGAGGATGGTGCAGGGCTGAGGGTCGAGGAGCCAGCATGGGGAGCACAGGCCTCCTGGGAGGTAGGGACAGGAGCCTTCTCTTCTTGCTACAGGTCTCCAGCCACATCCAAGTGCTGGCTCGTCGCAAAGCCCGCGAGATCCAGGCCAAGCTTAAGGTAAGGCAAACCAGCAGTGGTGGGACGGAGGACCGAGGGCATAGGCGGGGCCAGCTTCCTAGAAGTTAGGGCTCTTTTTCCCTTTGGGTTCAGGGACTGGCTGTTGGTGTGCAGAGCCAGCGTGCTTCTTGGTGTTGAGATGAGTGGGATTCCGCCTGTAACTGCTCTTGTCTGCACTGGGAATGACAGTTGAGCTGTGTGTGTGTGGGTGTGACCCCCAGGCCCTGCAGCATCCTCTTCCCGGGCAATTTACTCCCCAGGTCACAGCGGGATTGCCCTCCACGCTCCATTCCTTGAGGACCTCGTGGAGGCCCTGACCCCTGAGTGCCATCCCCTGAGCCTGCGGGGTGGGCGTGGGCAAGCTTGGGAGGCCCTGCTGTGGGGGTGGGGTGGCTGTTCCCCGGGAGCTGGGAGAGTGCCCCCCCACACTCCACTCTCAGATGGTTGGTTCTCTCCCCTTCCAAGATCAGCCCCACCTGACAGTCCCCAGTTCCCAGAGCAGACCCCAGCAGGGGACTGCTCCGGGACAGCCCTGCTGCTGACAGAACACCCCTTGGGGTGGTCTGTTCCCCACAGGACTCAGGCCTCCTGGATGCCAGAGTCAGGGGACCCTTTCAGGGACTACCAGGTGGGAGTGAGCTCGCTGTCCTACAGGGGTTTGTAGCGGAGCTTGCCCAGCTACCAGGCAGAAAGAGCTGACACTTAGGGGTGTCAGACTGAGACCAGCAGTTAACATACTTTTTTTTCAGCCCTTTTTGTTTTTTCCCCAAACAGAATATCACACCAGTACATTATCACAGGAGCTGCCCTGGTCAAAGCTAGGTTGGTGAGGAATAGGCCAGAGACCCCTTGCTCCTATCCACCTCTCAGGCCCCGTGGCTCTTAAAACCCAAAGTAGCTCAGAGCCCAATTAAAAACCTGCACTAGATGAGCTTGAAGGTCCCTGCGGCTCTGGTTGTTGGTCATCCTGACGCTGGAGGCTCCGAACGCGTGGTGGGAACTCCCAGGAAGCCGCGCCCCACTGCCCACTCAGCCCAGCTGTCCCCCGCCCCCACAGCTGCAACCCAGCACCTCGCTACTTTGTCCCCTGGACAGCTGGCTGGGCCTCAGCTGTCGCTCCCTCCCTCTCAGCCCGAGCACACATACTCCTGGAGACCCCCCCGGGGTCTGGAGTCCAGCTTGCTCTCACTTCCCCTCTCTGGTCTGCCTCTGACTTGCTGGGACCCTGGCAGGGAGCCAGAATGGAGAAGAGACTTTCCAGTGTTCTGTTTACAGCCATCGAGGGAAACTTTTAATTCCCTTGGGGACCATCTGTATGGCCCACATTTGCTTCAAGGAATTGCTACCTTTGTCTATAGGCTCTAACTTAGAGGCTGGGGAGAGCTCTGCTAGATCACTGGACAGACAGCGAGGGGAGCCATGAGCCCCTTAAATAACACGCAGATCTTTATGTGCATGCATTTTCTTGGAGAGAGTGGTCTGAGGATTTGCTTCAAGGAATTGCTACCTTTGTCTATAGGCTCTAACTTAGAGGCTGGGGAGAGCTCTGCTAGATCACTGGACAGACAGCGAGGGGAGCCATGAGCCCCTTAAATAACACGCAGATCTTTATGTGCATGCATTTTCTTGGAGAGAGTGGTCTGAGGATTTTGTCATATTCTCAGAGGGGTCTGGGACCCAACATAATTTGTCTCCCTGGACAGACTTCTTATTAGGTAGAAATCCCCCAGGTCTTGGGATCGGGTGTAGCTGGCTCTGCCCTTGTGCCACGGGGGCGTGGTGAGTCACTGGCCCTCCTTGAGCTCTATTCAGTTTAAGATGTAAAATGACAAGGGGAAGCAAGGTGGTGTCTGAGGTCCTCTCCAGTCCCCAAATTCAGTGTCTCCCTGGCCTTGTAACCTGGGCACTGATGTCACGCCCCATAGCATCTTTCCCACTTCACCCTGATTCCTGTTCCACCCTGGTGACAATGTGCTTTCCTGAGCCCCAGTCGCCTGTTTAGATCAGCTATCCAGGAAGGGACGTAAGTTGCTGACATTGAGCGAATGGAGCTCTCTGGCCTCACGGGGCAGTTGTTAACCACAGGGGTCCACGGGCTTTCTGAGTGTTCGGCCTTCTGCATCACACATGTCCTCCTGGAGGGAGAGGCCTGGGCCAGCTGGCTGGTGCGTTTGGCTTTTCTCTCCTGAACTTGGTGCACGTGTCTTTGGGAAGAGGCCCCCTTATGCTGAGAGCTCCCTCTTTGGTTATCAGAGAGCCTCTGAGAACAAAGCCCAGGTTTGACCCGAAAGGACAATGGCTTGAGGATGAGCCCTCCTCTCGGAATGGTCTCCTGTGCCTTCTGTGTGTGCCCTTCTCTGCCCCATCCCTTGCCCCGGGCCTGCAGAGGCCAACCTGGACCAAGCTCTTGGGCCAGCCATCACCACGGTCAGTGCCCTGAATTCTTGGAGCCTCTGTTTTCTTCATCTTAAAATGGGGATCCTGCCAGTCTTGTCAGCCTCACAGGAGTGCTCTGATGTTCAGAATCAAAGTGAAGTGTTCTGGACCTTTTCTGGGCCATCTTGTGCCACATGAGTGCACATGGTCCTGGCGAGGCCGAGTGGCAGGGCCGCTGCAGTTCTGGCTCCACAGTCCTGAGGTGCTGGGATGCCGGTCCCCTCACGGTGGTGCGGGCTTCACAGGGCTGTTGTGGGGGCTGAGGGAAACTGTCGTGGGGGAGTGTCGGGAGTGGCAAGGGCCTCTTGTCAGTTCTCCCTTGTCTGGGACTTGGGACAGATCTGGGTCTACCATCTTAATTACCAGATAATGGCTAATTTATTTTTCCCATTTAAAAATATTCATCATAAAGACAGAGTTGACATAATCCAATCTCTTGGCCTCAGTTAAGATACACATACTGAATAAAACTTGCCATTCTAGTCTATATGTGGTCTTATTTTGGACAAAAACACAGTTCCCATTAGACTTTTTGAAGTCCAGAAAACTGAATACAGAAATACTGAAATACGTGTCATCATTTTGAAGACCTGTGGGATTGGGGCGCTCTGGCCCGGAGCTGCTGGCTTACACACACATACACGTTATTACTATGACTGTTCTCGCCAGTGTTGCACGTGCTTACAGATGCTTTCCTGTGCACTCGTTAGTTCAGAGCCTGTGCAGGGCAAACCTGTTCTTTGGTGTCTGTGGACCCACGGAGGGGAAGTAACAGGTGTTGACACCTGCCACGTAAAAGGCGGGGGGTGCCTTGGGCGTCCACAGTGCAAGGGGAGACCCATGGAGCAGGACTGGGACAGATGGGACCACAGGAGACCGTCCCATGCCTGCAGACAGTCCGTGTGGCCGCAGAGGAGGACTCCTATCTGTTTGAGGAGGGCTCTGACATATTTATGTAGTATCATCTTCCGTGAGCCAGGTCCCATGCCAGCTGCCAGGAGCGTGGAGGCAAACAAGGACTAAGAGGCTTCTCAGAGTGTCCCTGTGAAGACACGGTCTGGCAGATTGTTTCCCAAGGCCCTTAAACTCTAATGAAATAGACTGGACAAGTATTTCGCCCCATGACAGAGGAGGAAACTGATCAGAGGAACCGAGTGACATGTGCTCACTCACAGACCAAGTTCATAGCACCGCAGGGGCGTGAGCCTGGTCCCCCAGGGCCTTGTCCAGGGCTTTGGCCACTGGCGGTGGGACGGCTTCCCTGAGCACAAGCCCGGACCCCGCCTCGCCCACACCTGCCGTAGTGACCACTGCTGAGGCCCTCCCTTCCAATGTCTCCCCAGGACCAGGCAGCTAAGGACAAGGCCCTGCAGAGCATGGCTCCCATGTCGCCCGCCCAGGCCATCTCCGCCACAGCCTTCCACAGTAAAATGGCCCTCGCCCGGGGCCCAGGCCACCCAGCAGTCTCAGGGGTAAGTGGGGCTGCCTGGAGCCAGAGGCCGAGCCAGCCCCTTCTTCTCACTCCTTCCCATCCTGAGGAGCTGGAGGCACTGGCCAGGCCCCATTTCTCTTGAGTCCTCCCAAGCCCGATGAACCAGGAGGAAGGAGGGACCAAGGACTGAGGGGCCACGCTGAGGCACGGCTCTGCTGGCATTGGCACTGGCCTCTCGGGGGCCTTGCCAGTCACGCAGCAGGCCCTCCACAAGGGGCAGAGCTGCCCCCAGGAGCCAGCAAACTGGGTAGCTCTACAGAGTTGGCCTGATTGACGGATGAGGAGGCTGAAGTTCCAGGATGCGAGCTGAAGCCTGAGGCTTCGGTGCGGCACCAGGGCAGCCCTGAGCAGTCCTCCACTGCTCAGCCCGACCACAGGCACTCAGCACTGCTCTCCTGCCACTCAGAGAGCTGATGCTCAGGAACAGACCCTTGTTTGGATATTAAATTTCTTGACTGGGGCCAGCTTGGTGACACTTTCAGAATGGTCTAGAAAGGCTCCTCCTTTCCAGGGCTGTGTCCTCACAGGGTTTTCTTGGTTGCAGGGACTAAATGGGTCTTCACGATGTACCCACAGCACTACTCTCGGCGTGTGGGACGGGACCGGGACCGGCCCCTTGCCCAGTGAGCCTCTCATCCGGCGGTTTTCAGAGTGTGTTCCAGAGACCGCTAGTCCCTCAGGATATTGCCTAGATAACGACACAAAGTTATCATGTATGAGGAAGTTTGGGACACTTAGAACTAAATAGGTTTCTGAAATCTGGGACTGTTCGGGCCTGATGTGCTGCTACGCACTGTGGGCTTCTAAGGGAGGAATAACTCTGCTGTGATGCCAAACCTGGGCTTTCTCCCGAGGAGAACTTTCTCAGCAGAGCAGGTCCAGAGACTAGAGCTCCTCGAAACACTTGTGCTGGACAGTAGTGCTAAGTAGTGCTAACTCTCTCCTTGCCACCCACTGGGTCCAGGCCCCCAGCCCCGCCTTCCAGCTGAGGCCTGCCTGGCCTCCCCGCACCGCGGCCCACGTGCCTGGGCCTGTGCTGACTCTGCGCTTTTTGCCTCCTCAGTTTTGGCAAGGAGCTTTGCCGGGCCAAGCCGGAACATCCCACGAGTGAGTATGGCCTGCTACCAGTTGCTCTCTGAGCTGAACCCGAGCGCATAAACGAAACGTGTGCTGTGGAGCCTGGCCCCCAGTCTGGGACAGGACCGCAGGCTGGCCTCAGCCTTTCAGCAGGGGCTTGAGCTTTGGAACCAGAGTCTCCTGCTCGCAGGCAACAGTTCAGTCTGCAGCATGGACACCCTGGGGTGGCATTTGCCGAAACGCCAGTCTGTCCAGGGTGAAGCAGGGCCAGAACTTGAGACCCCAAGGGAAGGAGGCCAGGGAGCTGCCCTCTGGCTGGCCAGGGAGGGAGGGAGGACGAGAGGGAGGGGTTTTCCCAGTAGACATGCTGTTTCTGTGGGTCATCCGTGAGACCATGAGTCCACGAGACGGACTTGGCAGGGGAGGGAGCAGGTGGCCAGGGCCCACCAAGGCCACTGATGGCCAGACCACCAGGGCCAGACCCACAGAGTGTGCTGGACACCGCTGGAGGCTCCTGGGCTGCCACCTGCCCTAAGGCTTACACCGACTCTCTCCTGTCTCCCACAGTGTGAAACCTTTCTCTCAGCAAACCTACACTGTCCAGCCTTCGCTGCCTCTGCCAGGTGGGTCGGCAGTGCACGGCTCCCTGGCACCTCGCACGCCTGCAGTTCCTCCCCCCCGCCCCCCCAGGTCCCAGGCCCCCTGACAACTGGACAGCTCACGATCTGTTTAGATGTGGCCCTGGCGCATGCTCAGTACAGACATCCCAGTCTCCTGGCTCTGACCCTTGCCTTTCCCCTACCACGCACACCTCTGTGCTACACCAGCCCCTTGTGCCGCTTGGGCTGCCTGACCTGCTCCACAGCTTGGGCTCAGGGCCTTCAGGGGTGCATGCAGTTCAAAGGGGAGTGCCTGTGCCCCAGGGCCACTGTTCCACCCCGTTGCCCCGTATGCTGCATGAGTGCCCCGGACAGCTTGGCTGTTGGAATGGCCCCCTTTTTGGTGACACTGTAGTCTTCTCCTTCAAAATGGGAGATCCAAGGAAAGCATGGCTTTCCGGCCTGGAGCTGCTGGCTAGCAGAGGGAGCCCTCCTGAGCAGAGCCGTGGAGCGTGGTTGTCCCTCCTCCCTATTCAGGGGACACTTCTTTCTCATGAGGGTCCCTCACCTCCTTCCTTCTCTGCAGGGCAAGGCAGGATCCTCACCCTTAACCATCTTTTCTGGCCCAGGGAATGACTCTGCTGACCTTCTAGCCTGGCTCATCCTGTCCTGAGCGCAGTGCACTCCCCTCTTGCGGTTCTGATTGCTGCTTTCTCCCAGCCCCAAGTAACCCACCCTCCTGTCTGTCCCCTCCTCTTACTGGCTTCAGTCTTGGTTCAGGCGCTCCTCCTCTTGCCTGCATGACTGCAATAGCCTCCTAACCTGCGCCCGTTTTATCTTGCCTCCTCTCTTCATCCCGTGATTCACCTCAGTGACCTTTATGAAGCATCCATCCCACCCTGTGGTTCCTAAGCTTAACATCTTTCCCTGGCTTCCGGGTGCCTTCTGGGTACGATCTAAAGTCTAGTAGGACTTGCATGGCTCTCCTTGGTGACTCGGCTTTTCTCCTCTCCCTCCTGCCCTCATGCCCCCGCCTGCCCTGCCTCTCTGGGCTGTGGCTCAGGCTCCCCATCCTCCTGCAAGTTCTCTGCCCTGCCCCTGGCCAGCTTAGGCGCCCTGAGCACTCTGAGCCCTCATCTATCCCTTGATGCTTTTTATTGCCAGTATCGGGTTGGGGGGCCGACTGGTCTGCGCTTCCACGGAGCCAGTTGTGGCCGGCACACAGCACATCCTCAGTGAGCGGTGCCGCACCGATGAGTGAGCCATTCAGCTGGGGCATTAGGCACGGCTAACGTGTCCAGCACGGCCCTCCGCCCACCTCTGTTTCTTCTCTGATTCCTTCCTTGAGTGCTCCTGACTTACCCATCTCAGCACGCGGGGCCCCGCACTTCCCTCTCCTGACCTGGAGTTCTGCCTCTCTGCTTTCTCCCATCCCGTCAGGCACCACGGCTGGGGGTTTTTCTCCTTTGTGTGCCTCCTGTGTCCCTGACTCTTCCCTCCATCACACTGCTTTCGTTCGGGCCTTCTTCAGTTTTCCCCTGAAAACATCCCCAGGACCATGCTTCTGACAGCCTCACCCCTGCCTAGTCTTTCATGTTGGGGAGGACCTTCCAGAAATGCGGGTCTGATCGTTTCACTGCCCCACCTCCAGTCCTGTCCCTCCCAAACTGTCAGGCTCAAATTCATGCTGCTTAGCCTCGCCCCCCGGGCCCATCTCTTCAGCTTTGTTTCCTGCCATGGGCACAAACCAACCTGCTCTCCAGTTCCCCCGAAGACCTAGCTTCCAGACCCGCTGAGCTTCTCACAGCCCTCTCCCTTTGCCTCTGCCCGGCCCCCTGCTCCGAGTGCTTTTCCCTGTCTTCACCTCCTGCCTCCTGTGTGTACTTGCTACCTCCTTCAGGCATCGCTGTCTTTGGAGAAGCCTTCGCTCTCCACGCCCAAGTGCGTACCTTGTCAGTTCTTACCATGTTCCTTACTTCCTGTGTTAGCAAACCCATAGGGAGTGCCTGTTCTGAGCCGGGCGCTATTGCAGGGGCTGGAGGGACAGCAGTGAACAGATCAGGAAGCTTCCTGCTCCCACAGGGCTTCGACATCGTAGGGGTGGTTGGGTCTGGTTGTCTCGGACTGGACCCCAAGCTCCCGGGCGAGAACCCGGCAGTGCTGCTCAGGAAGCCCTCGGTCCCGTTGGCATCCTGGCCCCCCCATCCAACGTCCCTTTCCCCCGAGTGCAGTTCTTCCCAGGGGCCCGAGGGTATGGCTTATACCAGGCCAAGCGCCACCCTCCACCACCCCTGCTAGGAGGCCTATTTAGGGGAGGCAAGAGATCTCCTGGTCAGCTCGGGGCCTCACTGCTGGGCCTGGGATCCTCGCAGAGGCTGTCGGCAGGGAGGCCGTGTGTGGACCGCTCCCCACGTGCCTCTCCCCCTGCGTGCAGGGTTTGAGTCTCCTGCGGGACCCACCCCGTCGCCCTCAGCGCCCCCGGCACCCCCATGGCAGGGCCGCAGTGTGGCCAGCTCCAAGCTCTGGATGTTGGAGTTCTCTGCCTTCCTGGAGCAGCAGCAGGACCCTGATACGGTAGGTCCTGGCCGGGGTCTGGCGGGTTCTCTTACCCGCTCTTGTTCCTGGAGACACCTGTGCCTTCAGCTCTTTCCCCACCTGCTTCTGGCTTCCTGCCCTGGCCTTGTGTCCCACTCCACTTCTGGGTTTCCCTTAGTTCCCCTGTTCCTTCCCAGTCTTCCCTTCCCCTTTCCTTTCCTTCATCCACCCCTCTCCCTCTTCGCTCACTCCGGTCCCTCCCTTCCCCTCCTCCCCGGCATGGTTGATGCTCCCACCCCATAGCCCTCCCTGGGGTCCTCTGTCCACCCCAGTTCTCTTGGCTCTCCCTCTGCTGCTCCCTCCCTGACCTGCACTCTTCTCTCCATGCCCTCTGCCCTACCCCTCAGCCCCCCTTCTCCATCCTTGCCCCGTGGCTCTCAGGAGCCTCCTATGTCCGGCCCACATCCTTGGGGCACCACCCCTAGCCTGTCCCCTTCCCTGTCCCATGTGCTGGGTGACCAGTGTCGTCTGGAAAGGTTGGAGGAGGAGGAGCTGGAGGAGGCGGGGCACCTGGGGGACTTCACAGACCATCTCACTCTGATGTTTTCAAACTTAGGTTTTCAGCAGAGGAACCATTCCCCAAACTCTTACTCAGAAGCCCCGTGTGTGCAGCAAAAGAAGTAGACTCTGGGTGTGTTCCGGTGCCCGTGAGGGGCCAGGGCCGTCCAGCCCCTGTCTGCTGGGTGGAGCACAGTTTGAAAACACTTGACTAGCTCGGTGGTCTGACATCGCAGATAAGAGAGGTCCAGAGGTAGGAAGTGATTTGCCAAGGGCATCCAGTGGCCAGCCAGGCCTGAGACAGAGCCCTGTTTGTTGAGCAGCGACTAGGCCTACTAGGTGCAGGCACAGCCCCAGAGGCTTTATACCCATTAACTTGGCTTTACATTGGGTCCTTTTACTGTCTCCATTTTACCAGTTGGGAAACTGAGGCCCAGAGAGCTGAAGTCACTTGCTCCAGGTCGTGTGGCCATGATCGCAGCTCTGGTCTGCTCTGGCTGCCCGCTGCCCCGTACCTGTCCCTCAATCCAGCTCTTCTCTCCGCAGTACAACAAGCACCTGTTCGTGCACATCGGCCAGTCCAGCCCAAGCTACAGTGATCCCTACCTCGAAGCCGTGGACATCCGCCAGATCTATGACAAATTCCCAGAGAAAAAGGGGGGACTCAAGGAGCTCTTTGAACAGGGGCCTTCCAATGCCTTTTTTCTTGTGAAATTCTGGGTAAGCCCTTCGATAAGCTCTTCCCTCCAATCCCAATACGTTGATGATAAGGAGGAGGAAAGAGAAAGAGTGGGCATCGGGTGCCCTTGCCACAAGTGCAAAGGGAGGTCCAAGCACACGGGCCAGAGGGTGGCAGGAGGCTGAACCCAGAAGCGGCAGGGGCTGCCGGAGAGCCAAGCTAGCAGGAGGAGGCCCTGTCCTGAAAGGTGATGACAGCCTCAAGGGGACTACTGGAACAAGACCTCAGGGGACACTAAAGGAGGGGTCGGCAAAGAGCCTACATGGACTCTTGGAATGCCAAGTCCTGAGTTTGCTTCAGGGCCACAGCAGGGCCACTGTTGGGTTGGGCAGGGTCTGCAGAAGTGGGCTGTAGGTCTAGGATAGCTCACCCCAAGAGAGACACCCACCCAGCTTCCCAAACATAGGCTTAGCCACTGTAGCTTTCCCTGTCTCACCCCTGCATGGGAGCTATGAGAGGAGAGCTCCCTGCTTTTGAAACATCTCCTCTGAGCCCAGTAAGCTGTAGTGCCTGCTCCAGGAGCTTACCTTCCAGCGGCACAGCGCACACAGAAAAGGGGTGCAGGGAAGAGCGTCTGTCAAGCACACACTTAGCCCGTGGTGGGGAAGTACAGCAGGTCCTTCTGGAGCCTGCTTTTGCTTTTCTCCTGTGTGGAATCTATGGTTTTCCAGATCTCATATTTCTCTCTTTTGGGTGTCCCTGCTTATTTTTCTGGAAAGCATTCTCTGATACTTCCCTAAGGAAAATTGTGGATAAATAAATGTTCAAGTCTTTGTTGTTCTGTACTTGGTTGATAGTTTACTGGGTATAGGATCTAAGTCATGAATCATTTTTCTAGAAATGACCTTCAGGAGTCATTTTTCAATATACCGTTCCATTGTCTTCAAACACGAGTAGTGTGGTCACTTTCTGATTCTCTGTCCTTTGTTATGTCTCTTGGGTTTTTGGTTTTTTGTCGTTTTGTTTTGTTTCAGTTTTTGTTTTTTGTCTCTGAAAATTTTGCATTTTCTTTCTATGCCTTAACACTCTTTTAAGTTTCACATAGATGAGCTTTGGGATAGGTATGTTTTTACTTTCTGGTTTTTTAAGCCAGGCCCTTTCGTTTCTCAATTTGGGGAAATTTACTTATATTATTTCTTTCCCTCTGTTGGCTCTGTGTTCTTATCCAAGAACCCGTATTAGTCTTATTTTGGATATGCTGGACTTACTCTCTATGATTTTTACAATTTCTTTGTTGATTTTCCAACTCATTTTCTTGGAGATTTCCTTAACTGTATCTTCTAATTCTTCTGAATTGGTTGAGTGTATCTGAGTACATATTACATAAAACCCAGTATAGGGGCGCCTGGGTGGCTCAGAGGGTTAGGCCTCTGCCTTCAGCTCAGGTCATGATCTCAGGGTCCTGGGATCAAGCCTCGCATCGGGCTCTCTGCTCGGCAGGGAGCCTGCTTCCCCCTCTCTCTCTGCCTGCCTCTCTGCCTACTTGTGATCTCTCTCTCTCTCTGTCAAATGGATGAATAAAATCTTAAAAAAAAAACAACAAACCAGTATAGCAGTGGCATAAATAAGTAGTTTATTTTTCTTCCATGTAAAGTAAGTCTGGAGGTAGACTGTCCAGGGCTGGTCCAGGAGCTCCTTGAAATCACTAGAGATCCTCTATGGAGCTTTCTTGGAAGTCACACACAACACTTAATTATTCTGTGTGGTTGTACCTAGCCACAAAAGAGCCAGGGAAATGTACTCTTTTAGTTGAATTAACTGTCATTCTGAATAACATTAGGGTTCTATGATGATAGAAGAAAATGGATGAGTCTTTGAGTTGCTATTGTGTTCATAGTTCAGTTGATGGCATTTTTCTTAGTGGTTCGGAAGGTCATGGTGCATTGTATAATTAATGGTGGATTAGATTAATGGAATATGGTGGCATTCTCTGCCCCACCTTCTACTGAATGTCTAACTTTGACCATGATATTTTTAATTTCTTTTTTTTTTAAGATTTTATTTATTTATTTACATAGAGAAAGACAGTGAGAGAGGGAACACAAGCAGGGGGAGTGGGAGAGAGAGAAGCCCAGGACCCTGGGATCATGACCTGAGCTGAAGGCAGAGGCTTTAACTCTCTTAGCCACCCAGGCGGCCCAGTGCCCCAATATTTTTAATTTTTTTTCAAAGATTTTATTTATTTGATAGAGATCACAAGTAGGCAGAGAGGCAGGCAGAGAGAGAGATGGGGAAGCAGGCTCCCTGCTGAGCAGAGAGCCCGATGTGGGGCTCGATCCCAGGACCCTGGGATCACGACCCGAGCCGAAGGCAGAGGCTTTAACCCACTGAGCTACCCAGGTGCCCCCCAACATTTTTAATTTTTAAGAGTTCCTTCCTGTTCTTTGATGGTATCCTGATCTTATTTCATGACTACGACTTTTCTTTTATCTTCCTGGGATACAAAGTGAGACCCATGTGTTTATGTTTCTTCTGTTCCCTTCTTTGTCTTTGTTTCCTTTTCATCCTTTTTTCTGTGTTTTGATATCTGACAATGTCTGTAATCCTTGGTCCATATATAATTCACCTATCATATAATTCATCAACTTAAAGTATATAGTTCAGTGTTATTTACGGCTCCCGTAATTCTTAGTTGTATGGATATACCAAGTTTTGTTTATCCGTTCATCAGTTGGTGGACCTTGGGGTTGTTTCCACCTTGTCTGAATGATGCTGCTGTGGACTTCACACCCAAGTTTTTGTGTGGCCATAGGTTCTCATGTCTTTTGTGGAGACACTTGGGTCTGGAATTGCTCTGTCATATGGCAGCAACTCTTTGCCTTTTTTGAGGAGCTGCCAGACTGTTCTCCAAAGTGGCTGTGCCGTAGTACATTCTCACCAGTGGTTTTATGAGGGGCCCTGTTTCTCCACATCCCTGCTGGCAATTGATTATTTTCTGTGATTGTACCCCTCCCAGTGGGTGTGAAGTGGAATTCCTTGTGGTTTTGATTTGCATTTCCTTGTGCTTATTGGTCACCTGTCTGTCTACTTTGGATGAATGTCTGTTGAGCTCCTTTGCTGATTTTTAAGTTGGGTTGTCCTTTATTATGAAGTTTGAACCTATTTATTATAGATAGAAGTCCCTTATTAGGTGTGTGGTTTGGAGATACCGTCTCCTAGGCCGTCAGCTCTTTTCACATTCTTGATAGTGTCCTTTGAAGCAGAGAATGTTTTCATTTTGGTGAAGTCTGATGGAGTCTTTCCTTTGTTGTTTGTGCCACGTCCGTATTTAGTGCTTGGGAGCTCTGTGTGCAGGGTAGGACTTGTCCCCTGGCGGGCTTCACTTTAAGGTGCTTGGGGTTGAGGAGTCATCTGGTTTTTTTTGAGGGAACCAATAAATGTCAGTATGTTTATTAGACCTTTTTTTTTTCTTTTCCTTGAGGTGGTTCAGTTTCTCCAGAGAATTCTCCTTGAATGATGCCCCCGGAAGGGGATATACTTGGTCCCTGCAGCCAAGGTGTGGGACAGTGGGGAGGGCTGGGGATCCAAGCATTTCTTACGCAGCTTTCACTCAATTCTCTCTCCCCCTCTCTGACCTGCTCCCTGAAACCTGACGCCCTCCTGTAAAATTTCTAATGATTATTTCTTGGTCTTCTGTTGAAGGGTGGGAGAGGTGGGCCTGGAGGCCTCAGCACTCTTGGTACGGCCTTTCAGTCAGTGTCTTGTGCGAAGAAGCCTGTGCCTTCCCTGCCTGCACCGTCCTGGCCTCTCCAGGCCCGAGCCCCTCAGGGCTTCTCTCAACCACGGCTACTCACTTCTTACTCGAAGGCCTCTGAAGGTTCTTCGAGGCTGTGATTCCACTTGCTTCCTTTACTCGCAGAGTTCCTTCTAGCTCTGGTCAGCCTTTAGCCTTCTTGAATTTGTGGAACTCTCTTGCCGGTGTGGTTTCGCCTCTGTTTGCTTCATCTTTATGGCACAACACATTAAAAAAAGTTCCTTGCTATTGTTTCTAGTTGGTTCCCTGGAAGGGAAAAAAATGAACTTCTATGGTCCGTCTCCCATTTTAACCAGATGTCCTGGAAAGCAGCTTTAACTAGAGTGTCACCTCTCGCGGATTGATAGTCCTTGTTCGGCATGCTGGTTTGAGATCTAGAGGGAGAAGGTTCCAGATTGACTAGTGATGACTGCCGTGGGTGTAGCAATGGGGGCAGATAGTGGCACTTGGTGACATCTTTACCATCCCTTCTCTTCAGGTAATGAGGAATCACGAAGGTTTCCCAGCGGGGAATGACACGACCAGAGTTGTCCTGAGCTGGATCAACCGTCCAGACGGGAAGTGAGGAGGAGGCTACTCTAGTTTAGGTCAGGCAGGACCTCAGCCAGACAGGCTGGCCTTAAGAGTGTGATGTATGGGGCAGTATGTCTTTCTCCCTTTTTCCCGGAGGAGCTTAACTCACTTCACTTTCCCATTTCCTCTCTCTACTGTCCCTTTCGGCCCCGGCCCGAAGTTGGTAGTAAGAGGCTTTGCTGTGGGCCGCCGTCAGCAGCATGTCTGTGTAGCCGGCGCAGTAGCTCCCGCTCCCTGCTGTGCATCTGGGGGAGCTCCTGGCCTTTTTTGGGGGGAAAGCCCGCACACTCTCTTGAGTGCTCCTTCCCCCAGGCCCCCAAGCCAGTCCCAGCTTAGCCTTGCCTTGGAAGAAGGACCTTGGAGGAGGGGATTGGTGACTCCTTCTTGGCACTGGCTCAGCTACCCTGAGGTTGTCATTTCAGATCAGAAGGAAGGCCTGGTTGGCAGGAGGCATTTGTGGGAATAGTACCTGGAGGGCGGGGGGATGGGGAATTTGGGGCCTTTTTCACTAGCTCATGCCTTCTTTTAGTTAGTAGTAATATTCTGTATTCTTCTAGCCACCATCCAGATGAGGACCATCCTAGGCCTCCCCTTTCACAAAAGGGGGGGACACTGAGGAATGGAGTAAGCAAGGGCCTGGCTTTGAGACGTCCAGCCAGGGTAAGCCTCTTTCCTGTGGTCGTTCTTGTGACATACACATGACATAGGTCAGGGCATTCGGCAGAAGGTTACACCAGGCACTGTCCATCACTTTACATGTATCAGCGTGTTTCATGCTTGCCGCGACACTGAAGGCAGGTTCAGTTGACAGTCTCATTCTCTAGAGGGGAAACTGAGGCACAGAGCGGTGAAATGACTTGCCAGGGTCAGCCAGTTCTTAGCGGCTCAACGGGGATTCACACTCAGTGTGTCTAGGGTGTGTGCTTGGAACCAGGACATGGAACTGCCCGACATTAGACAGTGGCTGTGGGGTCCCCCTACGTGGGGTCCTGCTTCTGCTGGAGAAGGCTGTGGATTGCCTATTAGAGGCTCCATGAGGCCCTGAGGAGCGGCAGATAGTGGAGGTGCGGAGACAGCAGACTGAACTGTGCATCCTGGGTAGAGTTGGGCAGTTGGGCTTCTTGGGTTCTCTGGAGCCCACATTTCCCTTCCAGAAAATGAGGACTGTCCTGCCTGTAGGTGAGAGTGGGCAGGTAGGGAAAAGGAATTAGAATGTTCTCTCCAGCCTTGCTTGTGGCCCACATCCCCTCCTTCCTTCTGATGCTTTCATTTATCATTTGGTGATAGGGATGGATGGGAGAAGGAAGGGAGGGGACAGTTGGTGCTGAGGAAATTGGTCAGGCCAGTTCTCTGTGTGGCCCTGTGCTCTGCCCATGGGCTGTGCCCATGGCCCCTGCTCTGTGGAACCAACACAGCCCTTGTCTTCCAGGAGCTCACATTCTAAGTGGGAGGATCTGGAGCAGATCTCATGTTCGTGGGCAATAACTAGTGTACAGATATAGGGGAGTGTGGTGGGCTGTAAGTGGGCCCCTCCTGGTGTGTCCTGGGGGAGCAGGGGTGCAGCAATGGGCTCCAGCTGGGACGTAGAGGCTCTCGTCTCTGCTCTGCAGCTCGAGAGCCGTGGCGTGAGTGCATCTCCACTTCTCTGGGCCCGTTTCTCCATCTGAACCATCAGCAGTTTTGTTCTTTGTTGTTGTTGTTGTTTTGTTTTGTTTTGTTTTTTTTAGCAGTTTTGTTCTTGATGGTCTGCAGGAGGCTGTGTGTCTGAGGGCCCCAAGGTGCCCTGCCCTTTGCTTGAGCCCCTAGAGCCAGGCCCTCTCTGAAGAGCAGACATTTGGTCAGGGAAAGGACAGGTGAAATCAGAGAAGGGGGCCTGCCGGCGGCCAGGGCTCCAGGGCAGTCATCTGGTCCCTCCTATGTGGGGTGGGCAGAGGCACCAGGGACGTACAAATCTGCGATGGGGGAAAAGGAAATGCTCCTGTTTGCTAAGCATAAACTTTCTGGTCAGCTGTGGGGTCCTCACAGCCATCTGGAACCCAATGCTCCTGCCTCTGGCCAGGCCACTCCCTCCCCTGGGAGGTGGGGCGGCACTCCATTAGAAAGGAAACTAAGCCGCCTCCCCTGAAGCCTTCCCTTCTAGTCCTTGGGGAGTTGACCAGGGCCTTCTTGGAGTGGGAGGAGGACTCTGATGTCCCTAACCCAGCCTCCTAGCCCATCCCCATTGGAAGTTACTGTTCCTTTGATGGGGCCGAGGTAGTATTTCCTAGGCTTCTGCCTGGGGGGACAAATCATTTCTAGCTGGAGCTGGCGTGAGGTGCAGGAGGGGTTGAGTTGTGAGACTATGCAGAGTCTGGAGCAGGGACTGAGAAGCTAAAGTCTCTTCTTCCTTCCCTACAACATGTGGGACCTGCTGGGGCCACCTCTGTCCTCAGGGCAGGGGAGAGGGGGCTCTGGGACACCAAGGGCTGTTAACACCAGTCTGCAAGTTGAAAAATGCCGGGCAGAGGTTAACTGAGGCCTTGGAGGGAGGAGAGTACATCAGACCGGCCCCCATCCCAGCCTGCTGCTCCCTTTGGGCCCTGACATTTCTCCCAGGCACATGCCAGCACATGACAATGAATCTGAGCCCCTCCGGCCCCCTCTCCTGGGCTGCGGCTGTCTCGGCTCATCTGTCCGTCACCCGATCCCCCACACCTGTTCCAGGCCCCGCCTGGGCTGCCCACCCACACCACAGCTATGAATAGGGCAGAGGGAGGAGAGCATGGGGGCACTCAGAGGGCAGGAGGGCGAGTCGGGGGGCAGCCTTCCTCTTTGGCTGAGAAAGAAAACCAGCACAGTAGAGTGAGGGGGTGCAGGGGTGGACAGGAAGTGTGCGATGTGTGGCTGCTGGAGAGTGGTAGGGCAGTCCTCCGAGGATAAGGCAGTGAGGACGAGAGGAGGTGCGGGGCAGGGCTGGTCTGCGTCACCGCCCACATCTGCTGGCTCTGGACTGCGCAGCCACAGGGCCGGCCCCAGGATGGTCACGGCAGGAGGTTTCTCTTTCCCACTACCTCCTTCTCTCTCTTCCTCTCTCTGTACCACAGCGTCGCACTCGTGCTCCTTGCCGTCCCACCAGTTATGAATTCCTTGACAGCAGAGACAACGTTCAGCCTCTCTGGACCCCACTCCCCTTGGCTGTGCTGGGCTGGGGCGGGGGACGTGGGTGACTGAGGGATGGAAGGGCCAGGTGAGTGGGAGGCTAGGACCAAGACCTGCGTGTGCTGGGGTGAAGGTTATGGTGGGGCAGGGATGCGTGGCTCACAGCCCATCTCACTTGGCGCCACCCAGTGGTTAGAGGCTGAACAGCCACAGGCGGCAGGGGGTGGGGGGACGGGGGTGGGAGGAGGGCCTTGCCCCAGGCCTGGCCCCAACCGGGAGAGCTGAGTCCTTGCTGGCAGGGTCCTTGCCGTCTGGAAGGGGCCGAGGCCATCTGAACAGATTCTGGCAGCACAAGGTGGTGAAGGGCATGGCATGTCCAGGGCGGTGCGGGGGCGCTAGGCAGCTGTGACCTTTGTGCGCTGGGAAGAACCTGGGAGGGATTGGGCCCGTCCTGCCCAGCCCTGGTGCACAGCATTCTTTTCGGTGGCATACAAACAAATATTTCTCCTTTAATAGTTATGCAGTAATTATCACAGAAAGAAATAGAGTTCCTGACTGATTTCCTGGACTTAGCATGGCCTTAGCATGGACGTAAGGAATGAGTGGACTTAAGAGAAAGCCGTGGGGGCAGAGCAGGGCCCTGGTCGGTGCTACACAAGCGTGTCGTTCATCAAGAGGACCCCGGTGGTGGCTGTGGCCCGAGCGCCATCATTCTGTGCCCTGGCCTTGCCCCTTGGCCGGCACCCACCTTCCCGTGTTCGGCTGCCTGCCCTTCCCAGGCAGCCGGCCTTCCTGCCAGCGCTTTTTCATGTTCCTGCCCCATGCTTCTGGCTGCAGCACACTTTGAGCAAACTGTTCCTTTTTAAAGAAGTCTGACAAAGTTGGTTTCCTAGGAGGAGCATGTGACTTAGCGGGGAAAATAGGAGATGGAGAGCTGGGTTTGGGTCCCAGTTCACCACGTACTTCACTGGAAGGCCTTTGCAGGTCCCAGCTGCCCTCGATTCCCAACCCAGTGAGGACTGCCCCCCGCCCCTGGCCAGGACTCAGGGGCACCCCTTGCTTGCCCAGCTCCATCCCCACCCCAGGGCCAAGACGCTGCTATTTATTTCAGAGGCTGAGCCTTGAATGTAGCTGGAATTCCTTGTTCTCCTGTCTTCCTAGTGGCCTCATTAAAACCATCACAGAGTACACTAAACCTGTGCAATTCTATTCAGCATGAAAACAGCCTATTTTCTTTTTCTCATCATGAAAGTTAGCACAACTTCATTGTGTTCCATAACCTGCCTTCTTTTGTTTCCACTCGGCAATCATCTTTCATTTTGCAACAGTAAACACAGGCCCTCCTCAGTAAACTCAACAGGAAACTAAGGCCCTTGTGGCTACCTAATATTTTCATTGTGCTGTAAGAAACTGAACAGTCCCCAGCAGTCCAGAGAATGTTCTTGCTCTCAGAAAACTTTTCCCCAAAGGAGAGAAACGTAATGACTGAGCATCCCCTAATGGCCGTTAACAGAACTGCCTGGTGCCCGGCTCTGAATGGTGCCAGAACCTTCCGTGGTTCTGGGGAGCCCCTGATTTTTGCTCAGAGGAGGCCTTGGTGTCATTCTTCAGCCTCGTCCAGAGCTTCTGCATCGTACGGCTGCCGCGCTCTGCGTCCAGCCTGGCAGTGCTCAGGCTGCTTGTGTGGGTGGGAGGAGAGACTGCACCCTCAGACAAAGCCTTTTTAGATCTGTGTGTTTGTTCTGAGTTCCGAGTTGCTCTGCTAGCAAGCCCTGGCTCAGATGGGATGATTCACTGGGGGGCCCAAGTTTGGGGGATGGGGACCCCTAACTGGCTTAGGGCTTCAGAAGCACAGTGTCTGCCTGAGAGCTGCCAAGGCATGGACTTGTCTCATCTGAGCTCTCCCTCCCTCCCTGTAACTCTGCCGGACGCAGCAAGCGCGGGAGTGGGAGCCTGAAGACCTGCGTCTCGTCACTTGTCAGCTCTGTGGGGCTGGGCCAGGCCTGTGGTCAGGGAGCCTCACTGGTCACGTTGAAGCCGAGATCCTGCTCTATCCCGCTTACAGGGGATGTGTGTGAAACCGGGAGTCTTACCCCTCCTTGGCTAAGAGAAAAATTTCAAATCAACCTAACACCCAGCAGGAGGCACTTGAGGCTCTGTTGTCAGCAGAGGAAGAAAAGATGTGTGTTGGGGAACAGCAGGAAGCTGATCTAGGGGACCAGGGGCTCCCAGGCCAGGCTGGGGAGCAAGCATCAGGTTCTCTGATGGCAAAGGGTCAGTGAAAGGGTTTTAACCATGGAGGGGTGCAGTTAGACTCATCTTTTGAAGAGAATTCTCAGAGAATGTAGAGAATGAACCGAAGGGAAGACCAGCAGTGGAGGGGGTTTCGTCTGGAGGCTGTAGCAGAGATGTGAAAAGTCAGGGGTGGCTGGACTCAGTACTGCCATAGAGATGGGTGAGAGGCTGGCCCCCAGAGCCGTTTCCAAAAGAGCACTGGCAGGGTCCAGTAACCAGCTGGACTGGAGGATGAGACAGAGAGGAGTCCCAGCACCCCCTCCTACTCTCCCCTCCGCCAGTCTCCCATTCTGGCTTTCTGTTCCCACGCTTACTGCACTATCAAAATTGACTCTGGAAAGGATCTGACAAATTCATACTAAAATAGAAATGACTGATATAGATTCAGATGTTTGCAGTTTAACAAGAGCAAAGCCTTAGACTATAAAACCATAAAACCTGAAGTCCTAAAGACAAAGTTGGGGACCTCTCCTGCTGGGTGTGTTGGTGCCTAAATGAGTAGCAGAGGCCTACAACCAATGCAGATGACAGTGTTTTCTTTTTCCATTGTTTAGGTAACACACCCTGACTTTACACCAGGTCTGGCTGTGGAGAAGGGTGGAAGCTTTCCAAGATCCTACTCTCCCAGTTCTTTTCAGGCCTTCCTGATGTCTTCCTGGCCCTAGAACCTGGATGGTGGCCCCAGAGTTCTCCCTAGTTCCACTCCCAGCAGGGCCTCTGTTGATTCACCAGTCCACTGTGAGTCTTCCCTGTGTCTTCCTCCAGGCAGACCTCAACACCAACATTGAGGATGAAGGCAGCTCCTTCTATGGGGTCTCCAGCCAGTACGAGAGTCCGGAGAACATGATAATCACTTGTTCCACCAAGGTCTGCTCTTTTGGCAAGCAGGTGGTAGAGAAAGTGGAGGTAGGAGTCCCCCACCCCCACCCCGTGTATTTGTTAAGCCAGGCCCACCCCTGCCTCATGCTGCCCTTCATCCTTTCCCCACCGCTTTGCCTAGGTCTGTCTGAGTCCGAGAGCTCGTCCCCTCACATGCCTGCTGGTTATCGGTAACCCAGCTCATGTCCAACCCAACCCAATGCCAGGCTGGCACCAGGGCAGAGAGCATGCCCAGCCCTGGGCTTCTCAGCCCCCGCCACTCTTGTGGTCACCCGGGGACCGTGGAAACACACCAGCGCCTAAAACCCTCTCTGCTTTTCGAGTTGTTTTTGTTTTGTTTTGTTTTGTTTTTGTTTTGTTTTGTTTTGTTTTTAGAGATTTTATCCATTCATTTGACAGACAGAGAGAGATCACAAGTAAGCAGAGAGGCAGGCAGAGAGAGGGCCTGATGCGAGCAGAGAGCCTGATGCAGGGCTTGATCCCGGGCCTCCGGGATCATGACCTGAGCTGAAGACAGTCTCCCAACCCAGTGAGCCACCCAGGCGCCCGTCCCTTGACTTACTTTTAATCAAATGTTTATTTTGAGAGAATTACAGCTCCACACGCTGTGCTGTCGTCACCCCGTGTGCCTGTACCCGGCAGCGTCCTGTGTAGCTAGAGTATCGTATTGGCACCTGGGAGAGCGACATCGGGGCGGACCTGCAGCGTGGCTCAGACGTCCCCTGCTCCCGCGCACTTGTCGTGCCCATTAGTGTGTGTTCACATGCCGGCAGGACTGAGTCACTGCTCCGTCCCATCTTGCCTAGTGTCACTGCGCTTATGTCCTTGAGCTCCCTCCTCCTCGACCTGGTCTGCCCCTCCCTGATGGAGGAGGTGGACAGTGAGTGGGTCACGGAGCTTCCCCAGAGAGCTGGGCTGGGACAGGAAGTAGTCAGGAGAGATTCTAAGCCCCCGCTGCCCCCTGGGTCCTGCAGACAGAGTACGCCCGCTATGAGAACGGCCACTACTCCTACCGCATTCATCGGTCCCCGCTCTGCGAGTACATGATCAACTTCATCCACAAGCTGAAGCACCTGCCCGAGAAGTACATGATGAACAGCGTGCTGGAGAACTTCACCATCCTGCAGGTGCGTGGTGGGGGGCAAGTGCGCTGCAGGTGTGCGGTGCGAAGGGATCGGTGGGTCGAGCCAATGCGTGCCCCTGTTTGGGGCTTTAACTCTCATCTTTCTCGTCCCCTGCAGGTGGTCACCAACAGAGACACACAGGAGACACTGTTGTGCATTGCGTATGTCTTCGAGGTGTCAGCCAGTGAGCACGGGGCTCAGCACCACATCTATCGGCTGGTGAAGGAATAAGAGACTCAGGGAGCAGGGAGGGGGGAAGAGACGTTGTGTGTGCAGGGACGTGGGGAGGGGATCTGCAGAGGCTCAAAGTGCCAGGAGAGCGGAGAGGTCTCGACTCTTCCTATCCAGGAACAAACTGTGCCTGAACCTGCAATGCCCAGCCCCAAATAAACCCAAGATGGTGTGTATTTTCCCAGGACCTGATCTGGCTGTCTGAGCCTCGGGAGGGACCGTGGGAGAAGGGGGGCAGACTGGGAAACAGGCCAGAAGCAGCCCCACAGGTGCCCCATGGAGTTGGCCAGGAATGTCGCCAGATGCAGAGCTCCCAATGGGATGGTTCCCCTGCTGCCATTCGAGCCCTCACTGTGCTGCCGGCCGCGCTGGGGCTCAGGGCTTGGGCTCAGGGCTCTGAGCTGGGCATGCCCGCGTGCGCCCCTGCAGGGACTGGTGCACGGTGTCACGGCCACCACTGGTGCCCTGTCTGCAGGACAGCCAACAGGGAGGCTCGGTCCAGCCCAGGGCTCAGGTTTTAGGTGTGGAGGTGACAGTTATTGGAAAGGCTGGGAGGGGATGCAGCCAGAACTCTCTAGAAGTTTTCATGCATCCCCGGTGAGAGTGGGTTCCATAGCCCTGAGCTTGAGACAGGGAGGGCAGGAGTGGTGGTGCTGAGGCCAGCCTATGGAGTTTAGGTGGTGAGGCTGGTGTCACAGCATCGTTTGTGGGGGTGAAGGCCGAGAAGGTGGGTCAGAGGTCTGTAGTGGACCAGTGGTCTCTAAGACCACCCAGTTCTCGTGTCCTACCTCGGGCTCCCTGCCAGCTGGGATGTCTGCTGGGTGGTGACTGCCTCTGAGCCAGCCCAGGCTTTGAGTTCCCTCCCCGGACAGTGGTAGTTTCTGTGTGTCCTGTGGGTGGAAGAGGGCTGTGGAGCCCACCCTGGGCCTCAACGGAACCAGTGAAGGGTTCCCTGGTTTCTCTCTTCGGAGAACTGTACAGGCTTAGGGTTTTGGTGGTCCTGGTTTCAGTCCCAGTATTCTTAAGTGTCTGACCTCAGGCAAATTTCTCCACCTGTCTGAGCCTTGGGGTCCTTTGCTCTCCGTAAAGGGGAGGGCAATAGGGCAATAGCACCGACCTTAGAAGGCCTTAGTGCGAAGGAGAGCTGACGTCTGTAAGTGCCTGGTGCAAGATGCACTAAATGATTGTAATTATTTTATCCTCCCCTCTCTCAGGGAGGCCTCGGTCTGGCTCTTTGCTGCCATCTAGTGGCCCTCTTATCACCCTTAATGGGAACCACAACTCCAGAAGCCTGGAGCAGAAGGGAACGAAGATTCAACCGGCACTCAGGGAGCTATTATGAGAATACAGAAGTGAGTAAGACAGCATCTGGGAGGTGTCATGGAATGGTGGTTAGGATCGAGGGCTTGAGTCAGACAGCTAGGATCAAAATCCTGGCACTCAGCCACTGAGTAGCTTTGTGGCTTTGGGGCAAGTTACTTAATTTCACTGTGCCTCAGTTTCCCCATCTGTAAAATGGGTATTATAAGAGTACCTACCTCGGATACGTAGCGTGCCTAAAATGTGCCGAGCACAGAAATGTGTTCGAGAAATATACATCATTATTAACAGCTGGAGCTCGCAGTCTGAAGAGTCAGACTGGAGAGCTCCTAAGTGGGGCTGGCTGCGCCTCACAGAAGCTGGAGTTCAGAGCTGCAAGAGAGCAGGGGTGGGAGACCCAGGGAAGAGGTTGCGGTGAGAGGGGCTGCCCCTTAGAGGATGGGCAGTGCTTAAATAAGCAGATGGGACGAAGGCTGGCCAGCATTCCAGATGGGGAAAGGAAGCCAACTGTCCCATGTCCTGCCCTCACAGGCGGGGGCTTCCTCTTCTCCCCAGAAAACAACTTTAACCAAATGCCTCTGGACTGCTGCTAGACCTCGTGCCAAGTTGCATGACTCCACTGTATGTGGGGGTCGGCTCTCATGAAAAGACATGCTGCAGCGGGGAGGGGGGTGCATGGGGTCCGGGAGGCCCTGAGCAGACGGCATGTGCTCACATGTCCACGGCGGGTTTGTGTGAGGCTCTCCCGCCTCTCCCTGGTCACTGTCACAACCCTCGCCCTCTCTCTGCGCCTTTCCCTTCGGGCTGCTTGGATAAGGAGAACTCGTGATGCCTCCCCTTCTGGCTTGACTGGACCTTCAGGCAGATGCTCACAAGGATGCGTGAGCAGTCTCTGGGCCATGGCACACATGCAGGGGTTCAGGAGATGAGCCTTTGGATCACAGTGACAGGGAGGCAGGGCAGATGCCCAGGCCAGGTGTGAGCTGGGCGTGCTCCCTTCTCTTCAGGAGCTGACCTCAGTTGCCTCATGGAAAGTCACCTACTTAGAGCTGTAGGTTCCAGACCTGTCAGCCATGGGGAATGCAGGTGTAGACGCCTCTCCCCCTGGTACAGTGCGGCCTGTGGCCTGGGGGCCAGTGGGAGCCCTGACCTGGCCCACTGCTCTCCCAGGCTTGTCTGGCATTACCCTGCGCCCTCTGAATCAGGCGTCCTTCCCTGCCTTTAAGCCTTGGCCAGCTTCTCCTGGCCAGTTGTGCCCTGGCCTCTCCTCCTCCTGGAGAACTCCCACTCATACTTCAGGGGCCGGCACGCGGTCACCCCCTTTCATGTGGAAGGGTGAGTGACACCTGCTCTTGTGTGGCAGAAGCCTTCTGTTTCTGACCCAGAACACAGGGACTGCTGTCGTCCCTTCTCATCCTCAGCCAGGGGTGCTGTGCCATCCCCATGTGACAGATGCAGAAAGCGGGACACAGAGCCGTGACCTCACTTGCCTGAAGTATTCATGTGTTCACTCAGCTAGCAGCTGTTTGCTTCTGCTCCATGCCGGGTGCTGGGATCACTGACCCGGGCAGACAGGGTCCACTGAGGAAGAATATGAAGTGAGCAAGTAATGGGATGTATACACCGTGACACGTGCCTTCAAGGCAGAGGAGGGTGCTGACATGAGAGTCCCTGGGGAAGCCTTGCAGCCTGGGGAAGGTTGGGGGAAGGCATTGTGAGGAGAGGCAGGGGGGCATGGTGTGGGGCAGGTGCAGAGAGAGAGAGCTGTATGGGCTGAGGTACAGGGGCGATGGGCTAGATCTGGCCCCGGGCCAGCCGTCCAGACCCCAGGGACGAGGGGGAAGGGGATGCAAGCCAGCTCCCTCCCCCAGCCCACCACCCCCTAGCTTGGCAAGGACTTTGGATTTTATTCCATGAAGGGAGGTCCTGAAAGTGTTTGAAACAAGGGAGTAAGTCTTTTTTATCTTTAATCTTCAATTTTTTTTTAAGAAACCGACGCCGGGGCTGGTGGGGCCCACAGAGAAGCATGTGTAATTGTCTGCTTCTGAGTCTGTCTTTCCTCCCAGACTCTGTCTGTGGGTGGAGACTGTAGCTTCCTCCGCCTGTTACTTTCTGTAAACCAAACACCAGGTCTGGAGCATAGCAGGTGCTCAGTAAACACCCGCCGAAGGAGGGCTCATGTACCAGGCAGTGCGATTCCTGCTGTTTGCACCCCGGCAGGTAAGGGCCCTGAGCCCGCGAGGGTGGAGCCCTTGGCCCCCCTGACCTGTCTAGAGCTAGCCGGGTGCGTGGCTGGGCTGGGGACATAGAAACAAACCTCTGGTCTGATGGTGACCAAGCACACTGCCTCAGTGGCCACCAGTGGACTTCCGTGGAGTGAGGTGAGCACCCCCACAGAAGGGCTTAGGGCGCGTGTGCGTGCATAAACATCCACTCTGCCCTTCAGGACTAAAGCTGGTGGAGCAAGGATCGGGGGGCAGCTGTGGCTTGGGACACTCAGATTGTGCCACCTGCATCCTCTCCCCAGCTGTGGGCTTTGGGCGACAGTGGGCGGGGCACGCTGACAGGGCTGGAGGTAGGAGGCAGGCAGCTCCTGTTGGCCTGCGGCGCCGGGCCTGGTGCGGGGCTCTGTGGGGTGTGCAGGTGCTCCCCGGGCCGGACCTGCACGGAGAGGGGTGTGAGGTAGAGCAGCAATGGGTTTTAGCTCGGGGGCGGGGGTAGCCTGCAGTTGCCACATCCCAGCCCCACGTGTCAGCTCCAGAGGTGAAAACAAGAAGCTCTGCCCCAGAGACTTAAATCGAGACAGGTGTCGTTCTCAAGAAGCCGGAGTGGCTGCTGCCACGTTCTGCAGCCTCGAGCAGTTAGCCCCACTCCCAGACCCTCGTAGTCCCACTTGTGAGATGAGACTCACATGGCTTTGACTCGGGGCTGCTGTTGGACAGAGGTGACAGCCCGAGCTCACGGTGGGCACCCAGGGAGTGGTGGTGACTTAGGTGTGTTAGGACCCGCCCTGACTCTGCTCTTTCCACCCCGAACACGCACACACTCACATGCACACGCGTGCACACACACGTTCACAGAAAATGCCCAAGCTCTGCTCTGTCTCTCTCCCGGTCCAGGAGGTGGCCTGGCTCTCAGGGTTGTGGGAACTGTCCAGCACAGAGACCACACGTAGACTTTTGTCCTTGGGTCTCTGAAATGGGGAAGGGAGCATTCTTACCTGAGGAAATAAGTCTGTGGCACATAAGGGGGAACGAGGCCCCTGGGAGGGGTCTCGACGGGGAGCACAGAACCCATGGTGGCCCAGGCTACCCTGCGTAAGAGGCTGTCTGCGACTGGGCTCTGTTTCCTTCCTGGGAGAGGGCGGGGGAGCGTTCCACTGCTGCTGTGCGAGTCTGGAGCCCAGTTGGCCGGGTTGGGAATGTCCTTTTATTTTTAAGCTCATGGATGTCTAATATTCAACTTTTAAGTTTTTGTATTTTTGCTATGTAACCCCCTTGTCCCCCCAAATCTTCAGTAAAGTCTGCTACCTACACAGAGGCCTTTGTGTGAGTGGTTTGTTTTTCTGGGACTGGAAGAGTCCCTGTGTGACCAGAGCCCAAAGCAGCCCCTGCAGCCGGCTGGAGCCAGGGGGGCAGTGGCCACTGAACCACATCCGTGGGGGCAGCGACTCGGAGCCCCCTGGGCCGCCTCCCAGCCAGCCCAGTCCTTCCTGAGAGGAGAGAGCCCTGGGGGGTGCTTGCGGAAGTGGGGAACACCCAAGTCTGTGCCGCCATACTGGCAGAGCGTGGAGCCTCGGCGGCCGTCCAGCTCCCGTGACTTGAGTGCCAGCGCCGGCTTCCGTGGGCACGGAGGGTCTGCCGCGCGGAGTGTTAGGTCCTTCGTCAGCCGCAAGAGCACACAGAACCCGCTGGATCTGAAGAGTGGTCAGGACGTGAGGTGCAGGCAGGGGCTGGTGGGAATGTGGCTCTTAGCTTGGCACGTGAGGAGCGTGATCTCAGCCCTTGATCCGAGAGTGAGCAGACCCACAGGCAGGATGGCTAAGGCCCTGGATGAATTCGCATGGAGCAGCGCCACGCCCCGGTCACGGCCACACTTGTCCGCTCGCTGGCACATTCCTTTCTCCTCGGGAGATTGGGTCTCTTGAGTACGGTAGCTTGTGCATATGTTCAGGCAGGGAGTTCGGTGAGCTTAAAGGAACGTGGGCACCAATGTTCAGAGTCTGGTGGTCCTGCCTCCACGTTGGGGACTGGAGTTCTCCCAAGGAATCCTTTTCTGTGGACACTGGTTGAGAGACAGCTCCTTCTTCGTCTCCACAACCCCATTACATCATGCTGAAGAGGTAGAGTGCTTGTGCTGGCCTCCCTAGGAGGGGGTTATCCTAAAGCTTCATTTCCTCCAACTTCTCTCCCTCTCTTGGTAGCCGGAAGCCTGGCCATGCTGGCAGGGCCTGCCGGTCAGCCTCTGCGTCTGGGGGCTGGCCCAGCGGCTCACCACTCCCCCATCCTGAGCTCTAGGAGCGTAGAGGACAGGAGGCCGTAGGGGGAGTATTTCTTGGCGCTCTGGTTTGTGGGTTGCCCTGGGCCTCATAGAGGGGCCCACAGCTTGGGACTGAGGAAGAGAAGGAAGGGGAGCAGGAAACAAGAGAAAGGGGAGAGGGCAAGGCAGGGCTGGGAGTAGCGTCGTCATCCGCAGGGTGGGTCCCCTCGGGCACTGGCAGCGGTGCTGGGGGCGTGGGGTCCCCACGTGGCACAGCAGGCATTCCGGCTCACGGCAGACACTGCTGAACGCACGCGGTGTGCCAAGCACTATTCTAGGTGCTGAGGGAACCGGGGAGATGACGTGGGGCTCGGCTCTCAGAGGACCCCCATTCTAGCAGGGAGATGGATAAGAACAACGAGAAAAGGCAAACAGACAAGAAAATAGCAGGAAGCGGTCAGTGCTTTGACAAAAATAAAACAGGATGGTGTATCAGAACAGGGTTTGGCCGTATCCGGCCTGCTGCCTGTTTTTGGATAACTCGGAAGCGAAGAATGGTTTTTACATTTTCAAATCATTGAAAATAAATCTGCAAATCAAGTTTCAGGGTCTAAATAGAATGTGATTGGAACACAGCCACGGTCCCTGTTCCCTACTGGGCACAGTGGCTTTTATGCAGCGTCCTGGTGCTGGGCGGTGGGGCCAAAACCATCAGTGGCCAGCCATGCCCGAGGACTCACTCTCCGGCCCTCTCCAGGAGGAGCTACTCCTGTGTTAGGCTGTGGCTGGGCGCCTCCTTCGAAGGCCTCTCTGAGGGGACAGGAGCCGGCCCCGTGAAGACCTAGGGAAGGGAACCCCTATGGGCACAGGGAGCGGCGGGAAGGACCGCAGCGCGCTGGGGTACCGCAGTTCCCGGGGTGGGGGCCGGGTCTGCCCTGACCTTCCTGAGGCGAGCAGTGGCGTCAGAGCCTTGCTTCCTCTCCCAGCCTGATGTGTTTCCTCCCGGCTGCGACGCTCTTGGTGCGCTTGGTCTTTGATGCCTGTTGCCGAGCCTCTCCTCACAAGCCAGTCCCCCCTCGGTCGTCCGTACTTCACAGGGGTACCCACAGCCCTTGCGTGGCTCTGACCCCCTGGGCACTTGTCCGGGCGGGCTGCACTCTGTGGCCCTCTGGAAGCTGTGATATTGGCAGGTGGAGTTCTGTAGGGTGTTTCTTACTCATCTGGTCAGATGGGGAAGGGTCCCTCCAACTTCACACTGGGAAGAACGGTCCAGCCCCCAGCATTCTGGGAACCCAGTGGGAGATGAGTGTCGAGGACATCTCAACGTTCACTACAGACGCTTCCGTCACTCCCTGTTTGCTGCTTCTGGACTGGCACCCCAGCCCAGAGCCACTCCCTGTCCCGCTCTGCCAGCTCCTGCCTGGGTGTGGGGGCCATCCTGTGGCTTCATGGAATCAAGGAGAGGATTTGGGGCATCTGTCTCTTCTCTTTTTTTTTTTTTAAGTTTTTATTTATTTGACAGAGAGAGATCACAAGTAGGCAGAGAGGCAGACAGAGAGAGAGGCTGAGCAGAGAGCCTGATGCGGAGCTCGATCCCAGAATCCTGGGATCATGACCGGAGCCGAAGGCAGGGGCCCCAACCCACTGAGCCACCCAGGTGCCCCACATCTGTCTCTTCCTGAATGGAATTTGAGTCCTCCTCTTTTTATCTCCACTTCTAGAGACACCTGGTGCCATCAAGTCTTGACTTTGGGGCATTCAGTGGAATAAGTCACATTTCTTTCTGGATTTGTCTGGGCGAGGATGCCGCTTTCTTAGGTTGGTTAAATCAGTCAGCACTCACCCTTCTGTTTTCCGACTTCTGAATTTTTGTTACTAGTATTCCCTCCCTGTACTCTTCGTTCTGTAGGGTACACCCCTTAGAACATGTTTATGGTCGTCCTAGAAGAGTTTCCAGAGGGAACCAAGTACGTGCCTGTGTTGAATCAACCCCTTTGTCCCGATTTGCTTATTTAAAATCTCACTCTGTCTTGGGACGATAGGTAACAGGCAGCAGGAGAGGTGGCAGGGAGGCCCAGTCAGGGGTTACTATGGTGATCTAGGGGAGACATGAGGGTGCTTTAGACTAGAGCACTGAGGTGCATGTAAAAGCAAGTGGACCTTGAGATATGTTTTGAAGATAGTCACCATGACTTCCTGATGGTGCGGGTATGCGGAGTATAGGAAAAGTGAGGCATTAAGATCAACTCCGAGGGGGCGCCTGGGTGGCTCAGTAGGTTAAGCCTCTGCCTTTGGCTCAGGTCATGATCTCAGGGTCCTGGGATCGAGCCCCGCATCAGGCTCTCTGCTCAGTGGGGAGCCTGCTTCCTCCTCTCTCTCTGCCTGCCTTTCTGCCTACTTGTGATCTCTCTCTGTCAAATAAATAAATAAAATCTTTAAAAAAAAAAGATCAACTCTGAATTCCCTGACCAAAGTCACTGGTACCATTTACCATGATGGAAGAAACTTGGGAAGGAGCAAGTCTGTGGGTGGGGAGGAGTCAGGCTGAGACACCGAGTGGGGATGGCAAGTAGCAGGTATATATATGATTCTGGAATTAGGGGGAGAGGCCAGGGCTGGATTTAGGATTTCCTGGCATCTGCATTGGCAATTAGGTCCTTGAGACTAGATGAGATCACCTAGAAAGAGAATATGGACAGGGAAGGAAGGGGGTATTCCCAGGACTGCCCTGAGTTATTCCAACATTTAAGGGTAGAAGAGAGGAGGAGGAAAATTGGGAAGGTGTATTTTCCTTCTCAGTAGTGAAGGAAAGAAAGTGTTTAGGGAGTGCTGACATGCTGCTGATAGGTAGATTAAGATCAAGATGGAGAAACGACCATTTCTGGTAGAGAGTCCCTAGCTTCCCCCTCTTCCTGGGCACATGGTCACTCAGAATAAATACTCTATCTCCTAGTTTCCCTTGCAGCTAGATGTGGCCCTCTGTCTAGGATGGCCAATGAGGTAAAGAGAGCTACACCTTCTAGAAGTGTGCTAAAAGGGAAAGGCATGCTCTACTGAGCTCTTCTTTTCAGTTGACTAGACTGTTATGTAATGGGCGGATCTCCTACAGCCATTTTGGGCCATGAGGTGACCTCAGGAATGGAAGTTATCCATGGTAAAGCAACAAGATAAAAAGATCTTAGATCTTTGATACCATGGAGCAGCATAACAACTGTGGACAGATTTCGGATGAGAGAGAAATCAATTATATTCTTTAAGTCACTTTTACTTCTGTGTGTTTTTGTAATTAGCAGCCAAACTGAATTCTGATATACCATTGGATTTGGCAACAAGCACAGAGGCATAGTGGTTGAAGCGTGGACAGCTGGAGCAGCAGCCACCACAGCAATGATACCACCCCGATGGTCATAGCACTTTTCAGTTTACAGAGCACTTTCCGACACGCTGCTGCGCCTGGTGTCTGTGGCTCCATTGTGATTCTGCAGACTTCTTTTTATAGATGAAGAAACCGAGGCTCAGGGAAACCACTGACTCAGGTCACCGGGTTACTGAGTTGCAGTGGATACACTTCAGCCTGCATCTTCGGCTTCCCGGCCAGGGTTCAGGGATGCGGATGGAGAGCAGGAGATGGACATGCTGGAGCTTCTGCCCCAGGGTTTGCCTGATACTGGGGAGATCCTTGGCAAGCCCGATGTCTGCAGATGTCCCCATGAGCCCCGGCTCCAGGAGAAAGCGTTATTTGGTGCCGCGATCAAAGCTTTCTCGCCTTTTCAGGAAAATGCTTCTATTTCTAGAGGGATGAAGTGGAGTGCAGGAGATGGTGGAGAACAAAGGAGGCAAAAATTAGACAAGCATCAACACGGGGAAAGTGTCTCTGCCAGCTGGCCTGCTAGCAATCCCGTTTTGGAAGTAATCAGGTAGCAATCAGATGTTCAGACCAAGTCTGCTGAGTGTCCTGTGACCATGTAAATGTCTCGGGATCAAAGGGATCCGCTGCTCTTTGCAGCCTCCCTTCTTCAGAGGCCGGCTCCGAGCTTCTGAAGTTTGGCATGAATCTCGCCTTCTGCTTTTCCTCTTCAGTAACAACTTTGCTGACTTCTTTCCAGTTTCTCTCTCTAAATCCCCACCAATCACCGGGATACACAGATTTTAAGCTGATCCAAGGTCTGCACCATCCGAATGGCAAGATGAGGGGCCTTTTAAGTACCTTGCTGCAGGTGACGTTGTTGGCGAGTAGAAGCTGGGATTTGAAATCAACCCTGTGACTTCTAAGAGCACACGTGACTCCCCAGCCCGAGCCCTAGGCCCCGAAGAGCCCTTGGGAAATGCCATTCTGTCCATCCCACCCAAGGCCCCCTTTAATCTTGACTGACCCACCCTAGCCCCCCATTCCTGGAGGCACATTAAAGCAAGCCTCACATGCCTGCCTCAGGGAAAGGCCTCGGCCCCTCCCTGGTTCCAGGCGGCCCACTTGCTCTCGCTCTTCATCTCCCTGGACCTTGGATTCCTGGCGGTAGTCCCTGGCTTTGATACTTGCTTCTGCCGTCTGGAGTTTGGCAACTCATCACATTCTCCTTGCAGCTTTCTGGGCCCAGGGGTTTTTCCGCTGGCCCTCTGCTCAGGCTGCCTCTGATTCAGCGTCCTCCCCTGGCCTTGGACGGGGAGCCTTGCCCTCTGTCCTGGGGTCTATGGAAGCCGCGTCGGGGCCAGAGGTGGATGAGGCATTGAGATGGCATTATGACAAAGGGGCACAAGGAGACTCCGGTCCTGCCCTTGGCCACACTCCCCCTTCCCCCAGGGAGGTGTATGCCCAAAAGAGGTGAAGCAAGGCACTTATCACTGTCTTTATCACCTAAGACTTGGACCCCAATGTCAAATTCCAGAGGGTATGAATGGCCTAGAGCCAAAACAGGCTTTATTCATGCCATAAACACTGAGTGCCTAGGATGTGTCTGGCACTGTTCCAGCTCCTGGGGACACAGCGGTGATTAGAATCAAAGTGCTAGTCCTCCAAGACCTTACGAACCAGTGTGTGTTGGTGGGGGGAAAGGAGGGGAATCACACCAAAAAATCAGCAAAATAACATCAGGGCTCCCGTTCTGTACTCCCCCTCACTCCCGTCCCCACTGGCCATTCCCAGAGAGTCTCAGATCTGATCTCTGTAATGGAAGGGGGGCCACACGTCAGAGATCAGAGGAGGGAGTGTCAGGACCAAGGGAGGGCAGTTGTCTCGAAACCTCCTTAGATGAGGGCCCCTGGGTCCTGCTACTGTAGGAGAGCAAAATGCTTTGGTCCATACGCAGGGAAAACCCCCTACCTGAGAGATGGGGGAGAAAGAGCGCTAGATAACGGACTACTGGAAAGAACCACATCCGCGCTTGTGCACATGTGTGGAGCACGCCCTGTACGACAGGCTTCAGAGGGCGGGTCCTGGATGCTGGGAGTCCTCGGGAGCTCAGTAAAAATGCAATTTCTCACCCCACCCATCCCAGTCACCTGGAATCCAATTCTGCAGGTGATTCCTAGGCACAGGCACGTTAAAGTTTGGGAAGCAGCAGGCTGGACTTTGACCAGGAGCAGAGAAGAGCTCCATACCCACATTGTGACCAACCCACAATGATTCCTCTGGGAGACCGACTGGGAGATGGGAGTGTGGAGTGGGTCCACAGGGCTTCCTTCCCTGCGGGAGACTGTATTTCGGCAACATGGTCACTGCTTGTAAGTTAGTTACTGTAAATGAAATCGTAAAAGAAAAATGGAATAAAAGAGAACTAAATTGCAAAAAGTGTCCTTCCTTGTAATGCTTGACCTGTAATACTTGGAATGTCTGCAACTGTCAACATTTCAGCAAATAAATACCATTCTGTGTTTTGCATTAGTCTGTGAACCGCTAAGCCACTATCAAGTGAGTTTTTATTGTCCGAAGGGAAATTTTAAGCATGGAAAAGAATAAAGCTGTTTGTGTAATTCAGTTTTTTGACTGATTAAGGTTGTAAATTTTAAAGCCTGATTTTATTAACTCATGTTCAACTGACAAATCTTGCTATTTTGTTCATAAAGCTAGTAGTCTCACATTAAATCTTTTACTTTTTTGATAATGTTCAGTTATCCCATAAATTCTCTAAACATTTAATATCACTCACAAGCACTTAAAAATCACTTATTGATTAAATTAGCTCCGGCTGCTTGAGCTATAATTAAGGACTTCAAAAATCTAACAAGGCATACTTATGAATCTAACAAAATCTTAGACCCTAAGCATTTAACACTAAGAACCTACACACTTACTCATGAAACATAGTAAGTCTCAACTTGTGGATCTAATCAGATTTATTTAAGCATTCGATCACCAAACTTAATCCACTTCAGTTATGAAATCAATACCCAAGTCTGATACGTCACGCGCTTATATACTTTTCCAACACCTTAAAAAGCAGATGCAAATTGTATACTTTGAAATGGTGAATGCTTAGTTTTGTTATGTGAATTTTTAAATGAAGAAATACAACGTTTTTCAATTAAATTTTTCAAGTTCCAAACATGACAGAACACGGATTATTCCAAGGACGGCAGCCGTGACTAGCGCACACACCTTAGACCCATCACAAAAGTGTTCACCGTCCATATATTGAGCTCCAAGCCTCTAGCCAGGCAAGGAAGGCAGATTGGCTTGAGGTGACTAAGGCAAAAGTTTAGGGCTTGTACATGCTTACAGACTAGGGTTGTGAGCTCCTTGTTTGCTGCTGCTGACCTGTTACAGATAAGGAGAGTCACCTGGAGACTGGGCTAGTCTGGAGTTTCCGGCCAGATGTGCCTTCTAAAAGAATTTCACCGAGTGGGGTAATCACCTACGGGGGTGACTTCCTGTGCTCAAATTTTGCCTGCTACAATCACAAAATTCATCAAAACTTCACCTAAAGAAAGTAGAACCAGTGCATTTTTTTTTTAAGATTTTATTTATTTATTTGACAGAGATCACAAGTAGGCAGACAGGCAGGCAGAGAGAGGAGGGGAAGCAGGCTCCCTGCTGAGCAGAGAGCCCGGTGCGGTGCGGCAGAGACTTAACCCACTGAGCCATCCAGGCGCCCCTTAACCACACATCTTTTATTCCTGGACATCCCGTAAGTCGCACTGCCTGATACAAGAAAGCCACAGCTCAGTTGGTTAAGCGTCTGCCGTAGGCTCAGGTCGTGATCCCAGGGTTCTGGGATCCAGTCCCACATCGGGTTCCCTGCTCAGCAGGGAGTCTGCTTCTCCCACTCCCTCCGTTGCTCCCCCTCCTTGTGCTCTCTCTCTCCTGCTCTCTGTCAAATAAATAAAAAAAAATCTTAAAAAAAATAAGAAAGAAATCCGCAGCTTAATTATTAACCAAAACTTGACTATGGTATGCACATTGACATTTTGGGGAACTCACAAAAACCTTTTTTTTTTTTTTTTTTTTTAAGTATAACCCACCATTCAACATCACAATGGACTTGGACTTCTTACAGATGTCTGTTTCCTTTCTGATTCTTTCTTTTGTGATTTCTTTCCTTTCTGACTGTCAACTTTGCTTGCTTCCTTCCTTCCTTCCTTCCTTCCTCCCTTCCTCCCTTCCCCAACTCCTTTCTTCCTTTGCTGGATCCCTTTCCAAAATATCTTTTGAAGCTAACATGCTTCTGGCATCTTCTGGCAGACTTAGGCCTGCTCTGGTTTTTCTTGCACAGAGGTACGGTATCAGCTCCTTTCCAAGAGCCCTGGTTTCTTTAAGTGGTGAATATTATCAGGGACCAGTGTCTGGGCACTCCTGGTGCAAATCAGATTAGCCACACGAGAACGGCAGGCGAGGAGCACTTTCCACCTCCAGGACTCTAGTGAGAGAGCCAGAAAATGAGTTCACACTTATTTGTCCGATTTAACACCAACCCTACTAAGTCCCTTAGAGATATATATTCTGTAAAGGCATTCATTTTATTCCTCCCCGCTTTAAACTACCAGCTTTTAGCTACCAGCCACTGCTGCTTCTTTCAAAACAACCTTAACATAAACATGCTATGTATATTTTAATTATAATATGAATGAACCTTTCCATGTCGTAAATGAATGTGTATTCACTTGGATCCCAGGAGCCCTGGCAGGGTTGCAAATGTGTTCCTCCTCCCTTTTATGATCCTTGAGTATCTTATCAACCATCACCCTCTGGTCATTTTATTGACAGTCACACCATTTCATTTCATCCAGCTCTATTGAGTTCACTAGGCTTGATTCCAATTTCAAAGTATCAGCTTCAGCTCACTTCCTTTCTCCCAGAGCAGTCTTTGCCTTCTGGCCCTCCTCTGCCTTTTATCCTGGAAATAGGGCTGTCACTCGGCTTTTCCCCTGTTATCTTTAAGACTCCTCTCGGGCTGTCTCAGTGTAGGTGCCTCCACCATCTGCTCTTTAAAGAGGCCAGACTTTTGGAGAAAATAGAATCAATATATAGTTAGCGAAGTCAACCTATTTGACACAACATATTTCTGTAAGTATGCAGATTTGCCTTCCGTAGTTCATAGGATGGAGAAAGGCAGAGAACCCAGTTTCCATCAACTTGTACTCAAAGTCCAAACCCCTCCTCCTGTCATCCATCCTCTGCCGAACCCTCACCCCCAAGTGCTCAGCCTTTGCTAGCCCCGATCCAGGTCCCGCCTCCTGGCCACCCACCTCCACCCACCATTTAGCCTGCAGAGTGACTTGCACGCATCCCGTATCCCCTTCTCTTCTGAGGAGAACAGACCCGAAGGTGCCCCTATGATCGCTGGCTCCTGGTGTTCACACCTGTGTGTGATACCCTGCCCTTGAGTGCATGTGCCCCTGTGTTTCTAATGCGTGATATGGCGGACGTGATGGGAGGTCACATCTGTGGTGAGCTTATGTTATACAGGTCTCCATCTCGCTAACCGACTTGTTCTAGGAGACTCTCTTTGTTGGCCTGATGAAACCATGCCCATGTTGGGAAAGCCTGTGTGGCCACGCACCAAGGACAGCCTCTAAGAGCTGAGGACAGCTTCCAGCAGCCAGCTGGCAAGAAACCAAAGTCCTCAGTCACACAGTTATTTTAAAAAACAAAAATTTATTTTATTTAAATTCAATTAGCCAACATGTAGTACCTACTTAGTTTCAGGAAATGACCTCGCATAACCTTAGTGAGCTCGGAGGCAGACTCTTCCCCGGTCGAGCCTCCAGATGGCAATGTGGCCAACCCCCTGACTGCAGCCTGGCGAGAGCAGAGGGCCCAGCGGACGCTGTGCTGGGACTGGTGCATCCAGAGCGTGAGGTCATAACTAGAGGTGGTCTGAAGGCGCCAGGTCTGGGGTAACATGTTGTACAGCAATAGATAAGTAACACACCTACAAACACTGCTTCTTTTGTCGTCCTCCCACACAGTGGCTGGTTCTGTTCTTCTACGGCGTGGTGTAAAGGCTGGGAGGTGGGGGGCTGGTTTTCCTTACTTCCCACTTTTCATAAACCATTGTTCTGAGTCTCAGCCGTCTGGCGATGCCACCTTCTTCCCCTCCTGAGACCCTCTGCCATTTACTGACCCCCTGGTCCCTCATTCTTTCAAGATCTCAGCATCTGTCTCATATTCTCCTCTCATCCTTTGTGAATTCAGTGTTGGTTTGGGTGAACTTTTCTTTCTTCCTTTCTTTCCTTTTTTCTTTTCTTGCTGTTTTTCAAATAAAATTTATTTTATTTAAATTCAATTAGCCAACATACAGTACCTACTTAGTTTCAGAGGTAGAGTTCAGTAATTCATCACTTGCATATAACAACCAGTGCTCATTTCATCATGTGCCTCCTTAATGCCCATCACCCCAGTGACCCTATTCCCCACCCACCTCCCCTCCAGCAACCCCTCAGTTTGTTTCCTAGAGTTAAGAGGTTTGGGTGACATTTTCAGCAGGTCACCTGGCTTCTTGGTTTCTTGATTTCCTTCTCTCTGCAGGCCAACTTTTTTCTCTCTAAGCCACCCACCTCCACAGTCACAACTGGGGCTTTAACATCTCTGGGAACTGGTCCAAAATCATAGAGTCAGGCTGCCCCTCTCTGACCTCCCATCTCCTTTCCTGTCTGCTGGCGGGCTGCCCCCATGGCGGTCACTGCTCCACACCAGCACCTCTGCTCTGCTGACCTCTCTGATTACCCCCACCCATCAGCCCTCTTACTTTTAACCTGTTCTTATCAAGCTTAGAGTCCATGTGAATGCCTAACCTTGATCCTCTGTCATTTGGTCACACCCATCTGGCAAACCCCCAACTATCCCAAACCAGTGTGCTTGCATTCAAGCGGCTGCTGGGAAAGTCACACAACAGGGAATATTGGTTCTGCATAAATTCATGGTTACTATGTTCTAACAAGCCCTTAATACACCCAGGGAACACTGGTAAGTGTCTGTGATGATCTCAGTCTCCCACAGTGATGATTTCAAGTCTCTGGCGCTTCCTTTCGCTTGCACTTGCAGCAAATGAACGTGTCTCTGTCTCTCAGCCTATTTTCCCTTTAAAAGGGAAAATAGAAGCCATCAAATGAAAATCCCCATATAGGACACAGATCCACCTACATTTGCTCCCATCCAATCCTTTTCCCCCTCTTATTGTGAAGCAAGCGTTCTCATCTTTTCTGCTTTGGCTGGATCTCATCACTTGGACCTTGGATTCCATCCCTTCTCTTATTCTATAAAAGCTTTTACTAGTTGTGGTCTCTTATGTTTCCCATATGTTCAACCTCTTCCTCTTGATTGGATCCTCCCCATAAGCTTTTAAATATATGTATTTTTGCCACGAATTCTCTCTTCTTCTTCCGGGACTTCAATTACCTACATATTAGTTATTTCTCTCTTTCAGGTTGTGTACTTTCTATTGATTTATCTTCAAGCTCATTTTCTCCTTCCACTGAGATCTTATTTGGCCATTAAGACCATCCAGTGAATTTTTAAAAAAATACCAGGTATTTAGTTTTCAATTTTGCATGTGAGGGGTGCCTCGGTAGATCAGCTGGTTAAGGGTCTGGCTCTTTTTAAAAAAAAAAAAAATTTAATATTTATTAAGTATTTGGAAGAAATTTTAATATAAAAATCATTTTGGGCTTACAGAAAAATTACAAAGATAATACAGAAAAGTACCCATTTACCCTCCATACCCAGGTTCCCCCAATTTTTTAATTTTTATTTTTCAAATTTTTTCAGTGTTCCAATATTCATTGTTTATGCACCACACATAGTGCTCCATGCAATCCGTGCCCTCCTTAATACCTGCCACCAGGCTCACCCATTCCCCCAACCCCCAAGCATCTGACTCTTGATTTCAGCTCAGGTCATGATCTCAGGGTTGTGAGATCAAGCCCCATGCTGGGATTGGCACTGGGCACGGAGTCTACTTAAGACTCTGTGTCTCCCTGTCCTCTGCTCCTCCCCCACTCATACTTTCTCTCTCTCTCTCTCCCTCAAAAATTAAAAAAATATTCCATTTGATTCTTTTTTATATTTTTATAAAAAATTTAATATATTTATATATATTTTATATTTTTTCTATTTTTCTGCTGTGGTTTCCTATCTGTTCATTTATTATAAACGCATTTTCCTTTATACCCTGGAATAGCATTATAATAGCTGTTTTAAAATTCTTGTCTGATCATTCCAACACTTGAATTATCTGGGATTGGCATCGGTTGCCTGCTTATCCTTTGAGAATGGGTCACATTTTCCTGGTTCTTTGTATGTTGAGTAATTTTGGATCATATCCTGAGTATTTTGAAGATTATGTTGAAGAGACTCTGGATTCTAATTTTATCGCTCAGAAAAGCACTGATTTTTTTTTAAGCAAGCAATTAACTTGATTACACTCAAATTATAGACTTGTCCTACCTGCTGTAGGCAATTGCTCAAGTCTCAGTCTGGTTCTTTCATCTTTAGCTGGGACCCCGCTCATATGCGGTTCAAGCATAAGCCAGACACTTGGGCAGAGTTTATGCAGAGAAATCTGTGTTCCTTTTCTCTGGCTCTTTCCTTTCCTCTTTCTAGGATTCACCCCTCACTCTTCAGCAACCCTGACTGCTCTGGACTCTATCCTCTGCCTCCTCCGCCCAAGAAACTGTGGGATTTCTGCTGGAATTATAGCCATCCTCTGCTGCACCGCGACTGTGGTCAACATGGGGAAAATCCACACACACACATCCACACACACACACACACACACACACACACACACACAAATAGGAACTCATCTCATGTCCGTTTTTCTTCTACGCTTAGAATCCCCTCCAAAATCTGTCTACACAATTCGCTCTCCGTGGTCCTCACGTGGTTGTTGGTTGGTTTGGTTTTCTTTGGTTCATTTCTTTGTCTTGTTGTCCAGAAAGCATCATATTATCTGTGGGAGGGCTGGTCAGTTACAAATAGATTCATCTGCACCAGAAAAACAGATCAGTTCAGTTCTCCCTATTGAATTCCTCAAACCCTCCCTTGATCCACAACCTCCTTCAGCTATCTGCCCTGTGTATCTTCCCAGCTTCTTTTCTTGCCATAATTGTCTTTCCCCATTTCTTACCTTCTACTCCCTTCTCCACTCTCTCCAGCCCAGCTTCGGTGTCATCACTTCGATGAAATGACTCTTTCCAAAATCCCCAGTGATCTTCAATCGCGGAGTCTGACGGATGCTTATTAGCCCTCATTTTCTTCGAACTCATGATATTTCCCTTAAGTCTAGTCCTCTTCCCCATTACCTGTCTCAATGGATGGCTCCAACTACCATGCCCTTAGGGCAATCAGAAACCTGACAAGTCGTTTTTGACACTTTTCCCTACCTAGTTTCCCATACCCCTCACCCGTCTGTACATCTCATCTTCTCTAGCTCTCTCCAGTCTATCCATATCCTTCCTCCATCACTACCCCAGCCTAGACCAAGCTGACCTCATCTTGTGCCTAGACCACGGCTTACGCCTCCTGTATCCATTTTGGCCCCCATCACCCTTCAGTTTGTTCTCTATACTACAGCCAGAGTGAAGTCTCAAAAATGCAAATCCAAGCCTGTCATTCTTTGTATAAAACACTTCAGTGATGACTTATGGGTCTTAAGACATATGTGCATGTCAAAATCCTTCACAGGGCCTGCTAACATCTGCTGCTTATGTGATTCTTTGCCCTTATCTTGTGCCATGCCCGGCAGACACATTACCATTTCCTGTACTGTGGCAAATTGATGATCAGATTTAAGGCTTTTAATTGGTCAACGCTTTTAGATGTGGTTTTGGTTGGTAGGGCGGAACTTGAGTTGTGATTTTAAACCATGGAATTGCCTTTGATAAGCGTATAGGGATAATCTAAGGTCATTAAGAACGTTGATATAAATGTAATTCATATGGCTGTTACTGCTGGATTTATTAATTTCAACCCACCACACAATTTGCTACCCAAGTGTTGAGATAGTTGGTGTGCGTGTGGCACCCGCGCGTGCACAGACACTCACAGATGGCTTCCACGGGTTTCTGCGTCCTCTCCGTCAGGTGTAAGAGTGCCAACAGCCGTAGCTTGACCTTCAGGCCTTCTGCGGAGGCGTTTTGCTTTCCTCGGGCTCCGAACTTTCTGTCTGATTTCACAGTGTTGCCTGTGCATTTTTGTCTTTACAGGGCACATGCTGACTGCTAGGAATCCCAGACATAGAATCTGTGCTTTTTCAGACAGAGTCTGAGTAAGACTTTGTAAGACCTAGATGCCTCCAAACCACTCTAGGCTTGTGTGCTTCCCGCAGGCACTGACACACCTTGGGTCACAAACACGCACAGCCCCTCAGAAATCCTGGTGTTCATTCCAGGCAATGGTTTTGATCAGTTTCTGTTTTTCACACTCGAGAACCTGGGTCTGGGCCACTGTCACCCTCACAATCCCTCTGAAGGTAGCCAGGATTCTAGAGGCCCTAACTCGGGCCAGGAGAAGGCGGTGTTTGCTGTTGCATGTTTTTAGAAATAAAGTGCTTTTTAAAAAAAGGATAGATTTGTTTATTTGTATGTTTTTTGTTTGTTTATTTATTCGAGGTGGGGAGGAGGAGCAGCGGGAGAGCGAGAATCAGATTCTGTGCTGAGCTCGGAGCCCAATGCAGGTCTCAGTCTCAGGACCCTGGGATCATGACCTGAGCTGAACCTAAGAGTCAGATGCTTAACTGACTGAGCCACTCAGGCGTCCCTGGCAATTAAGTCATGCTTATTCATTTATGAATTGCTTATGGCCGCTACAGGGGCAAGGTTGAGTAGTTGTGACAGAGACTGTTATAGACTACAAAGTCGAGAATATTTAGTGTCTGGCCCTTTACAGGAAAAATTTACAGACCTCTGATTTAGTACAATTTTCTAACTATTTTAGCAACAATCCATGCTGAAGTGGAGTTGCCGGATTTAGCAACTAAAAATACAGGATACTCAGATAAATGATGAAGAATTTTTTTAGATTTTTTTTTTTTTTTTTAGCATAAGTATGTCCCAAATATGCCATGGCATCCTATGACAAAGGCTTGCTCAGCCCTGCTACTCCTCCCTCACTGAGCTTTGGGAGAGAAAGAAGTTAGGGGAAAGAGGGGTCCTTGGGATGATTTGCATTCTTTAGGGGAGGGAGTGTGGAAAGGCAGCCGGAGAGCCATCTTTGGTCACTTCTGCCTTCTTCACCATGAGGATGGGCGGAGGTCTGGTTTGGGTCCTCCGGGTGCAGCTGGCAGCCTTCCGTGATCAGTAAGCACTCTTCAAACTGAGCAAATGGTGAAGGGAGCGGCGTAGGGGAGGAACAGTTTCATTCGTCATGCCTGAAAGTGCTTCTTGCAATGAGCAGCTCACGGTGCATCCGGCTGATGGTTATAAATCTTCTCCCGGTCTGGTTTGGTGCCCGGTCCCTGGGAGATGCAGAAACTACCACTTTTCACTGGGAGATGGGAGGTAGGTCTCCCCACCCGCTCCACTTCCTGTTCTCCCTGTCTTCTCCACAGCAGAGGGTGGTTGATGTCACTTGCGAGGGAAGACACCTGTGCAGTCACCTGGTTCCTGTAGCCAAGGCGGGGCTGGGCACAGTAGCGGTTAAGTGCCCCAGCCCTGGAGCTTGACAGCTTGGGCTTCTATCCTGGCTCAGTCTTTTAGGGCAACAGGACCTGGGGGAAGTTACCTACGCTCTGAGCCTCCGTCCCTTCATCTGTAAAATGCAGGGACCCTGATAGCACCTATCTCGTGGAGTTGTTGTGGGGATCAAATGAATGGAAACATGGGAAGTATTTGGAATGGTGTCTGACACGTAAGCACTTGGGAAATGTTTCCTTGTTCTCTGCTTCACAAGCTGGCTTGGAGAAATCTATGGTCCCCTTGTGATGGTGCTCCCAGCCTCCGGCAGTGTGAACTCTGCCCGCTAGGTGTCGCAATGCGGCAGGCACCATCCCTTAGCTTGCTTTGGGGGAACGTGTGCTTACCATTTTTGATTTGCTTTGGGGATTTCAAGGGGGATAAATGGACACACAATCTTTTGAAGTCTTTAGGGCTTCAGAAATTCCAGCAGAACTGCTGACGACCAGTGCTGGAAGGAGCTGTTTGGAGTACTGCCTTTGTTCATTGTTGAAGTGACATATAATTTTTTCCCCCCAAACCAACCTATTTTGAGAATGAAAGGGGGACTATTAATAACTATGCCAGGACAAGAGGAGTAAATGGATTGTGGCCTGACAACCTGGATATAGTCACTTTATCAATAGGATAATTATTCCTCAGTGTTTCCAGAATCTCCAGGGCAGAAACACAATGATGTTCCTTAGAAGTCCACTACAGCGAACACGGTGGCTCCGTGCTTTTGGGAGCTCCTGCCTAAGTGTGTCTTGCCTCCTTGTCAGATCAATTATTTGATTTTGTCCTCAGCAGACATGACCAGCCTCATGAACTGCAAGTCCCCTTGACTGCCTTTGTGTTCAAAAATTCCATATCCTCTACAGCTTTTCCCTACGTGGTTTTCTTGCAGCTGTAAACCCATCTGGGGGCACTGAGTCCCCCCCATCTCTGGATGTGTTAATGGAGGACGAACAACCACTTTCTGGGGTTTTGCTGAGGGACCTCTAAGGTTTCTCCATCCCTAAGGCTCCATAATTCTATTATTTCTGATTTGTCTTCCTTTAAAGGGCAGGAGGAAATTAACATTTGTTAGGCTCCCAGGATGCGTCAAATATTGTGCTCTTTTTTTTTTTTTTAAAGATTTTATTTATTTGAGAGAGAGAGAGAGCACAAGCAGGGTGACTGGCAGGTAGAGGGAGAGGAGAAAGCAGGCACCCCACTGAGCAGGGAGCCCATGGGGGCTCCACCCCAGAACCCAGGCATCATGACCCAAGTGGAAGGCAGATGCTTAACAGACTGAGCCACCCAGGCGCCCCAAATATTGTGCTTTTGCCTCCATCATCTCCTCAACCCTGTGGCATTGGTACTAAGCAGTCACATCTCACAGGCAAGGAAACTGAGGCCTAGAGAGGTCGCAACCCATAAGAGGCCGAACCAGGATTCCCTTCTGGGTCTGTCGGGCTCCAAAGCCCCTTGGTCACTTGCACAGCAGACTGCCTCTCTTTGTTTTTACAGGAGCACCTGTTCCAGGGCAGGTATCTCTAGCAAGTCCCTTTCCCTCCCTGGGTCTGTTTCCTCTTCTGGAAGCTGGGCAGAGCTAGCAATCCTGTGCTAAAGGGCTGCCCCGTGACTGGAGACATTGGAGTCCGTGGGGGTTAGTGTAGGAAGACTCTGGGTGGGGGGCCATGAACAAGGCTTTGAAGGAAGGTAAAGGGGAGTCAAAAGGAGGTGGATTATTTGGTTATGTAATGGACACTAGCAAGGCTGTGAGTGTATAAAGGGGAGGGGGCCCAGGAGATGAGTAGGAGCTGCCAGTCCAATTAGGAGAGCCCAAGGGGACCCTGGTGATTACAGTCAGGTTTAAAAACTCTGACCCAACTCATACTCAGCCCACCACCGTGCACGTGGCAGCACTGCTTCCGCCTGACGACAATAATGCTAAGAAGCGACGGCAGTTCAGCCTCACTTCGGAAAAGGGTCGAGGCCTTCTGGCTTCCAGAATCCAGGCTCCGTAAGGCCTATCGGAAGCGCTGGGCCAGAGATGCCTCCCTGGAGTTTTCCTGCTTCAATCCAGCTCCTCCGCCACATGGTGCCCTTTACCCGCACTTGGAGGCCTTTCGCTCCTGGGGAGATAGATAGCGGCTCCTCCTCCAGGGTATCTCCGGACAGGGTCACTACACACCCGCGTCGTCAACATCTCAACTGGTCCGCCCCGAATACCCGGGACGGATTTCTCAGGCGTGGGGGAGGGGGCGGGAGGCCGGCTCGCGGGGTACAGCGGCGACTCAGGCCGCGACGGCCCTCGGGGCGGGGCGAGCGCGCGGACTCCCGGGCCCGGACCGCTCCCTCCCCACGACAGCTCGCGGCGGCGGCCGGGGGGAGGGGGGGGTGCAGCGGACGGGCGTCGCGCGGACGGTTCGGCGGAGCGGCCAGTCGGGACCCCGCAGCGGGAGGGGAGGAAGGCTTCCGGAAGGAAACCCAGAGGGCGGCCACGCCTGGCCCGGGACGCCGGTGCCCAGCGCGGCCGTGGGCTCCCTGCAGGCTCCCTCCGGCCCACACAGAGCGGAGCCACCCCCGGGACCGAGTACGGCTCCCTCCCTGGGCTCAGATCCCTCCCCCGGCGCTCAAGCGGCTGCCCCCTCGGCCCCGCCCCGCCCCACGGCCAGCCCCGCCCCGCGGCCTCGCCATTCCCGGGCAGGCCCCGCCCCCCGCCGCGAGAACCCCCCCGGCCCCGCCCCCCGTTTCCGCTGGCGGCGGAGGTGCGGGAGCGGGAGCGAGCCGGGACCCCACGTTCCCCGAGCGCGGTGAGTGCGGCCCGCGGCGGGCGGGCGGCAGGCCGGGGACCCGGGAACGCGAGACCTTGTGGGGCTTGGGCCGGCTGTGGGTGGGCCGGGCCAGCACGCGCCCGGGTCCCCATCGTGGGGAGCGGCTCGGGGGCGCCCCGGGGAGGGGTGACGGGAGGGCGGCAGTGGGCGAGCCGAGAGGAAGGGATGGGGTAGGTGCCCTGTGAGGACGCGGGAAGCGGCTGGGGAAGGGGTGTGTGTGGCCGGGGCTCCGTAATAGAGCGAAGAGGGGTCTGCTGGGGGAGAGGCTTGGAGGAAGACCCTTTGAGAAAGGGGCTGCAGGAGAGCAGACAGCGGAATCCCAAGTGAAGGGATGGGAGGGCTGTAGGATGCAGCAGAAAGGGAGAGCCCTAGAGCTGTCAAGGCTTTCTGACTGTGTGGCCCAGTGTACCGGCTTGGGGTAGTCCCTAGAGCGCCCCCAGGGAAGGTGGGGGCTCGGGCAGGGCTGGGATGCTGCCTGAGCCCCCCCGGACACCCCTGACCACTCCTTGGGCCATCGCTGGCAGATCGGCAGTCACAGTGACAGGGCTTTGGCACACCCCGAGTTCCAAGATGTAGTCCATCTGTGCGTCCAAGTTTGGGACTTTAAAAAACTTTCTTGTGGTTACGAAAAAAAAAAAAAGTCCAAACAAACTGGCTTGTTATGTGAGCAGAATTTGTACTTATGTATCTCGGAACTGGAATCTTCGATGTCCTCTTTTTGAAAAAGAAGATATTGACCTCTTCCCTGACTCCTCCCCAAATGCCTGTACTGTCTGGGCCAACCTGCAGCATTGGAATAATATGGGATCGCCTGGGTTGTGTCAACCTTTCCTCCCCATCCCAAAAATGAGGATAAGAGGGCAGCAGCTCACTTCCCTTTGGTTCAGAGGAGCAAACTCATTATATGAGGGTGTCCTTCTGACCTGTAGCTGTCCCCCTCTCTGAGGTGACTCAGGTATTTCCTCCTCCAGGAAGCTTTCCTGGACTAGTGGAGAAAACTGAGGACTCATGCTCTGATCCCTGTATACCCGCCAGCTTCCCTCTCTCTACTAAAAATAGCCTCAGAGAATGTTTTCTATGTATGTTCTGCTGTAAAGATGTGCAGTCAGCTTGTCACAGTAAGTAATGGGGAGGGGAGGCGAGGTATTATGGATAATTTCAAACAATGGACTGGACAAATCATTTATATTTAGCTAAGGAATGCAGCCAGGGAGGCAGACATTCACAGGGCTTCCTATCTTCCACCTGGTCCTGGCAGGGCTGATGCAGCTGGGCTTTGGGTTGGGGGTGAGGGGGGGAACGGGACTGGGGTGGATGAAACTGGAGGGTAAATCAGCGCTGCACTTACTCATTGAAGACCTGCTGTGTGCAAGGCCCCCGAACAGCTGAAAATAGACCAGAATGGAATGGGACTTTTTTTTTTCTTTTGGTTTGACTAAATCAGATTTTAATCTTTAAATCTATGAACAGATATTTAGCATTGCTAACAATGACCAGTGTTTATAATCTGTAGTTGGCCAAGTGCTTTCCCTGCACATTAGCTGTATATAATTTTATTTGAGGCACACGTTCTCTTTTCATTGCCTTCTTACAGATTGGGAAAATGAAGCTCAGAGAGGGTCAATGACTTCTGTGAGGTTACAGAACTGATTAGGGGGAAGAAGCAGAACTTGAACCCGTGGCTTCTGACTCCCCCCACTCCCCCACCCCCGCCATGTGTTTTGCATTATGCTGTGCTGTCTCTGCCATTCTTCCCCATTGAGTCTGCAGAGTGCTGGGCTCTGGTCTTAGCTCTAATACCATCTGTTTGTGCAGCCCTGGGCATGTTACCTCCCCTTTTCAGCTTTGTGTTTTGGAGGGTTCCTGGATTAAAACGTTTCTAGAGTCTCTTCCTGTGTTAGATAATTGACCAAAAAAATGCTAATGGCAGCCAATCAGTCAAGTAAGAAGTGCGCCCTATTTAAATTTTTTTAAATTGTGGTATAAAACATAACAAAATGTACCATCTTAGCCGTTTTAAAATGTAGAGTTCAGTCGTGGTAAGTATACTCACACTGTTGTGCAGAAGATCTCCAGAACTTTTTCATCCTGCAGGACGGAAACCGAATGCCCATTAAACAGTAGCGCTCCATTTCTTCCCCTGACCAAACCACAGTTCTCCTTAGTGTGCTTTATTGTGCTCCTACTGTGTGCTCAGTACATGTTGGCCTTGAGGAATTAATAAGGTTGGTTGTGGAGAAGCAGCCCAGCTCAAAAGGGAGGGCCTTGGGCCTGTGGTAGCTGGCTGGAGAACCGCCCTTATCCCCTCCGTCTGTAATTCCAGTCCCTACTGCATTGTTAAGCGAGTGAGTGAGTGCGTGAGGCCTTGGGCAAGTGCCTCACCTCTTGCAGCTTTAGCTTCTTGCTGGTGAAATGAAGATAACAATACCAAGCTCTCACGGCTATTAGAAGGAGCAATGAGATAGCTTCGGGCCTCACACACAGCAGGTGTGCAGTAAATAGTGGTTGTTATTTATAACCTAGCTGAGGAGACTAATAAGCTCAGAGCACGAGAGGACAAGACTTCTTTTCTTCTACCCTTAAAGCCCAGGCCTGGTGTGATTGTCATCCTCACTGATTAAGAGGGAATGGATCAAATCCAGGTACCCTGGCCTGGCCCTCAGCATCCTTCCTACCCATCCCCAGCCTTCCTGTCTAGCCTTATCTCCCAGCCTTCTCTCCCAGGGACCCTCGGTTCCAGCCAAACTCATCTCCCAAGCTTGCTTTGCTCATTCCTTCTTTGTCCCTGAGTTCACACTGTTCTGGTTTTCTGGAGTGCTCTTCCCTGCCCGGTCCTCCCCCTCTTTCAAGACCCTACTCATGTTTGAGTTCCTTCCTGGAGCCTTCCCGGGCCACCCATCCTCAAAGCACCTCTTTTGCCTTGGAATTCCTCTGGCATTTTCTGTCTCTATCTCTCCTGGCTTTTACACACTGCCCAGGGTGATTCTTTAGTGAATTCCACAAGCACTGAATGTGTGTGTCATAGTACAAGAGTCTGGGCTAAGTTCCCGTGATGCAAAAACGAAAAAACGTGAAGACTCTTGTGTTCATGGGGTGTATAATGCAGGAAAGGGTTAAGAAAGGGCTTTAAAAAATGGCAATTCAAGGTATAAGGTGTGTGGCCTACGGTATTGTGGGGGTTCAGACAGGGGGATTGGTCACCCCAGTTCTGGAGCAGCACCTCATGCGGCAGCTGTGTTTGATGTGAACTTGGAAGAGTGGCTTGCAGTTCAGCAGAAGGGAAGAAGGATCAGCGTGCAGAGAGGCGCTGAGAGCGTGGGCTGATGAGTAGGTTGTGTGAAGGGAAGCAGAGGAGAAAAGCCTGGACAGGTAGACAGTGGGCCTGTTGTGGTGGCCGCACATGCGCAGCCCAGGAATTCCATCTGCCCATCCATCCATTCACCCATCCTTCCGTCCACGCGAAGCCGAGTGCCCACCATGTGCAGGCGCTGAGCTGCTGCTGGGGAAACAGCAGTCAACACTGAGAGGCCCGGGAACTCTGTGGGTTCTGGCATAGGGGCTGCAGAAGCAGGGCTAGGGCTAAGGAGGGAGGGTCTGGGATCTGGGGTCTGGGAAGGGGGAAAATCATGGCGGGGAGAGCACTGGACAGCTGTGAGGAATGGCAAGGAGAGGAGCTGGACTGGGATTGTTTTGGAGGCGGAGTTGAGGACTTAGTCGGATGGGGCTGGTGAGGAAACAAGGAAGGGGGTTGACTGAAGCTGATTCTAGGCTGGCTGACTGTCGGTGGGCAGCGCCATTTGCTGTTCGCAGTGTTTACCATCCTCTCTCCAAGTAGATCGGAAGCCCCTTCTGGACGTGGATTGCAGCTCCCTGTGTGTTCTTCCTGGCCCAGTGCTCACTGCTGAGTGGCACAGAGTGGGCACAGTGTGGACCTCTGAAATGGTCCTCAAGAAGTGAATCTTGCACCTTCTACAATGCCAGATTTGCATCCATGGCAATATTTACTCGTCCACGGGCCTTTTTCCAGAGTCACGTTCTGTAGAGAGCCAAATGTCTCCTGTATATATTTTCATTGCCCGAGTTAACTACCTTTCCAACCTCGCTCCGGTTTTCTCTCTCCCTTGATGGCCATTTTCTGCTGCAATGTTATAGCTCCGCAAGATAACTGTGGATGTGGTGGAGGTGGAAAGAACGACATGGCCTGTTCGTTTCCATCAGCCCCTCACGTAGGGCACGTGAGTCAGAGACCCGTCTCAGTAAAGTTATATCGTCGTACAGATCTTGAAACTCCAGATCATTTGTTTGGGGTCAGAATTACAGATGTTAAACCCTCAATGCCAAGGCTCTACCCAGGGCTGGCATGGATAGGTTTGGCGTGGATAGGTTTAACGTGGATACAGTACCTCTGTAACTGCCCGTAGCAGACATCACTAATTGATCACATCACCGTAACTGGGGAGCTGGGGCTCCGGTTCTGCGCGTGGTGCTTCAGGCACCCGCTATTAGTGGAGTGGCATTGGCACCGCAGCTGAAACCAGTTTCAGGAACTTTCTGCATCTGTTGATTGAATAGATTTTCAGTAGGAGGCTGCTTCTCCAAAGGGTGGCTGTTGCTGGACACAATTCACCCTGGAGTGGCTTCCCAGCAGAGTGATGACTTAATATATATATTTTTTAACCTTCTTGCAGGAATATCCTGGGATCTTCTCTTACCTGTCAGCGGCCAAGGGTTTGCAGGCAATTCAAAGGAACAGGTCAGTCTGGGCTGGTGGTGTGGTCTCTGAAAGTGTTTGTTAGAAACCGTCTAAAGTCTCTTGTGCCCTTAAGTGTGGATTGGGGAGGAAGGGCAGAATGGGATGCTGATATTTTCTAGATGTCTCTCTGTCGTCGCTCTTGACTTTGAATTGATAAGCTCTTTCAGTGGGACTTTGGGGGCTAAGGAGACAGTTATCCCCCACCTCACTATTTCTGACTGCCAGTTGGGGTAGTACTCTCAACTTCTTTCCTGGCCACCCTGATTACAGGGAGGAGACCTAGGGAAACAGGAGAGGCCTGTAACTTCCTGCTTCCTGTCTCCTCCCAGCAGGCTTGGGGGCCAGGGTGGAGGACCTCCCCCTAGCTGGCCAGAAAAGAATCTGGGGGAATCTGGCCAATCCTACCTATTTCTGTTCCTTCATACTGGCAGCGGCAGCCAGGCCCTGGCCCTCCTGGTGGCCCCCAGCCCTCCCCAGGATCCTAATCTCTGCTCGCAGAGGCTCCTGGGGTCTTGCTGATAGCTTCTTTTGTTCTCAGTACTTGCGCATTAAGGCCCCCCCCACCCCCTGCTGGAGCTAGGCAGGAGCTCTTAAGCAGGTAGGCAGCCCTGGCGGATGGGGCTGATTCAGGTTCCCTGGGGTTGCTGCTTACAGACCTGGGCCTTTTTGTGTTTTAATTTATGTGTGTTTTATCCCGAGCGGCTCCCTCCTGCTGGGTGATTTGTAAACCTCTCACCTTCCAAGAATTCAGCAGTGTGGGGGTGGGGAGGGGGTTGGCGGGTGGAAGGGTGGTGCTGGCTGACTGCTCACCTTGCCAGAGGATTCCTTTCTCCATGAGTTCCGGGGGGAGGAGCTATGCTGGCCCCCAGTGGCCGGACCTCTTCTTGTCTCACCATACTTTGCATATCATACTTAGGATGCCAGTGCTCACATTTGTCACCATCATCAGGGAGCCTCCGTTTCAGACTTTATGTCCACAGTGAATTTAACTGAAGTTCTATCACATCTTACTTTAAACCTCACCGATTTCCCCCAGATCCTGCGAGGTAGCCCTCTTTTGCCCCCACATTACAGGGGCTGCAGCGGGTCGGGGCAGGGCCGAGACCGCATCTGGAGTGGGAGGTGGGGCAGGGATTCCAGGCCGAGCGGCCTGAGGCCTGCAGCCCCTGCCCTTCCCACTGCAGACCTGCTGCCCCTCCTGGTGGCTTCTGAGAATCTCGTCTGGGTCGTCCTTTGGCCTGCTGAGCGGCAGGAATGCGGGAGCTCCCGTTTTAAGTCTTCCCCCCTCCTCCCTGGGGCCAGGGTGGGGTGTCTGCTTTCACGTCGCAGCTCTGGGATTTGGAGCACGGCCTGCGGGTGGACTGCGGCGCAGGGCCACCGGGCCCAGCAGCCTGAGCTGTAGGAGAAGTCTGGTGGGGAGCAGGCGGCAGGGAGGGGAAGGCTGGAGGACTCAGCACCTCCTGGCCACAGGCGGGATCGCCTGGCTTGTCATGGAGACTCTATGGGGCCTGCTCCTGGGGGGGGTCCCACCAGGGCAGAACATGGGGGCAAGCTTCCTGGGAGACAGACAGGCCCTGACATCACCATTCGTTTCTGGCCAGAAGACCATGGGGAGACCTGAGGGAGGGACCCTCCAGACAGGAAGTTTATTTTCTCCTGTGGTATTGGCCTCACAGGGCTTTGGTGTTGTCATTTCTCTTGGTGCTCTTGAGGCCCTGGGATGATGGCCAGCTCCGGGGATGGGGGGTTTCTCATGTGGCTCCTGCCTCTGCCCTGATGGGCTTTGGGACCTTTGGCAAATGAGTTGTTTTCTTCAGGCTGGTTTCCTCACCTGCAGAATGGGGGCCTGGATTATTCCTTTAGCTCTGACGAGGGTGGCCGCTGAGTGGGACAAGAGGGTTTTGGCTGCCAGTCCCAGGGTTTCCCAAATATGTCCTCCTCTCACAAGGGCCCTCTCTGCCTGGAGCCTAGAGGTGGATGGAGGAGGAAAGAGTGAAGTTAATGATTAAACTGGAGGCCCTGATTTCTGAGGGAAGTCGGACTGGGGGGCGGAGGTTGTTTACAGAGATGGTCTGTCGGGTTAGTGGTAGGGTCCTGCGGCCTATTTCCGTCCCATGCTGTGGCTCTGCTGCTGCTTTCATTTTGACTGCCTCCTACCCCTGCCTGATGCCTTTAGGAGCTAGAAAGTTCCACTGCTGTACTCCAGCTGGATGAGTCAATAATTTCGACGTCAAGTATAGCCCCAGCATCATGAAACGAGAATATCTGCCTGGGTGTAGTCCAGCTTCCAAACCCTTTCCCTCCTCTCAAACCAGCAGCTCAATCTGAGCTGGTTGAGGCCGTCGTGAATGGGACGGAGCCAGAAGGAGCCGCTCGGCTGGTTTGGAGCGTCACCGCATGCGTGCTTTAGTTTATACTCTCAGAAGTGAAATGTGGATTGTTTTCTGGCTATTAATTGTTTAATACTATCTTCGCTTTTGAGTTTACCACATCCCTTCTCCCCTTGTCTTCCTCCTCACTCCCCACACAGTGGCTGGAAATGAATTATACTTTGAATACTCATTTACTTTTTGAGAGTCTTGTGACCCTTTTTATGTTCCGTGGTCAGTGTTCGTTCAAATATCTGACCTTGTGATGGGGATGGAAAAGGAAAGGATGTGGGTGGACGGCTGTCCAGGGGGTCTGAAGAGTCAGACGGCTCAGGAGACCCCCTGGGAATACGCCCGCTTTTTTGGGGAGGCTTGACTCTCCCTGCAGGAAGGCTGAGGGTCCTGTAACCCTGGCAGCAGGATCTGGGTGAGTCTTGGCCTTGGCCTCCGCAGCGTAGGTCACTGCTAACACTTAGAGTTCCTTTGTGCACATTTGAAAAACTGCCCTTTCTCAGATTAAAAAGAAAAATAAAATGAATAAATGATTGTAAAACCTGAAGAATGCCCAGCTGTGCCTGGGAAGTCTCCTGGAGCCCCTGTGGGCAGTATATCCCGGGCTGTCTGCACCGGGATATGCGTACCACCTGCCACCCCTTGGGGGGCACACGTGGCCCAGGTGGCACAGGCTCCACCCACTCCCAGGGAAGACTGTGGTCTGGCTCTGCGTGGGGGAAAGGGCCTGGGGCTGGGGCTGGGGAGGGGCCTTTGAGAACAATGGCCAGGGGAGGGAGTGATCTGGGGGGAAGGGGAGCTACTCTGAGCAAGGCTGGAACAAGGTGCGGCCAGGCATATGTGTCTGCCTGTGTGGGGGTTTGTCTGTGTGTGTTTGCCCCAGCGTGTGTGTGGCTGGGTGTGACTGTGTGGCTTTGTGTGGGAAGGAGTTCTTCTGCATGGTTCTGGGACTTGGGTGAGAGGCCCACCTGAGCCCTTTCAGTCCATCACTACATACCTGTGATGTGAATGCCTCGTCCTTAGAGGGCGATCGCAGACTCAAACACAGCACCCAGCAGCCATTCCTGAGCGCTCTCACCTGGCCACCCGCCGCAGTGCGGAAACTGAGGCTAAGGGGCCTGACACTCTCCAACAAGCCCTGGGGGTGGTGGCGCCTGGGACAGAGGGAGCAGATTCTGCCCAAGCAGGTCCCCAGCTCCCATTTGGGCCGTGCCCTAGAGAAGGGCTCAGAGGGGCAGGGTGACTGGCTGCGTTTGAATGGAATGACATGTGTTTTAGAGAAAGCGAGGTAGAGGTCTGGGCTTGCAATTTTCCACTTGTCTTAATCCTGAGAGATTCTAAACAGCTTTGTTTAAAAAAACTGGACTTGCACATTGCAGCTGCCTGAGGGAGGAAGCGCCGTTGGGCCCCCCAGGAAGGCAATTAGGTTTGAAGCCAGAGTTTGGATCTGAATGCCGCCTGTGGGACCTGGAGGTTGGGGAGGGAGAGCCCTAGAGTAGCCCCGAAGGCATGAGTCACTCTGAATTAGCAGCCGTTGCAAATTGGCTCCCACTTGCTGCTGGAGATGGGCAGGTGGGGAGTAAGCTTCAGTCTGGGCCATCACCCGCCATCCAGGCTGTGGGCCCGGAGAAGGACGTGGGTTGGAACTATCTGTCTGGGCTCTTCCCTTCTCCCACGATTAGCCAGAGAAGCTGGAGATGGTAGTAGCTAGTCGGCCTGTGTCTGTGAAGGTCCCCTTCAAGGGACCGTCGGTACCTGAAGTGCAGAGAGAATAGTATGGTACGCCATCCCATGTGGGACAGGACTGGCTAGAACTTTCTCCGAGGACCCAAAGAGGAACCTGGGGAAGATCAGGCTGGGCCTCAAGGGAGGGGTGGGATTTCGAGAAGCAAAGGAAGGGGGTTCTTTGAGGGTTTGCAGTAGTGGAGTCTGGGTCGAGATGGGTGTGACCTGGAGATGAGCGCAGGGAAGAGGGAGGGACACAGCTGGCAAGAGCGGGGGCTCCACACGGGGGTACCTTCAGTGCCACCCAGAGGAGAGTCACATTCTTGGAGACTAGCAGTAGGGAGCCAGTGTTGGTCCCTGAATGCAGCAGTGACAGGCTAAAGGGGATGTTTTATGAAAAATCAGCTTGTAGCAGAATTCAGGGTGATTTTTTTTTTTTACATACTCTTCTTTGTTGTTGTTGCAAAAATAACAACAAATTCATTATAATAGTTGTACATTACATTAATTGTATAAAAGGAAAATCTCCTATAATCCTGCCCTTTAGAGATAGTCACTGTTAATACTTGGGTTTTTATTCTTTCCAGGTATTTTTATGAGTGCCTGGCACCCAGCTGTCCACCTATTAACTTAACGATTTCCATAAATAGAATTCTGTTACACTGACTGGCAACTTCTTTAGCCATCTTTCCACATCAGTACATAGAGAATGACCTCATTCTTGGGAAGAACTGCATGAACTTGCTGGATGAGTGTTGTATTGATTGTTGATCACCGCAGAACAAACCACCTCAAAATGTAGCAGATGAACACAGGAAACATTTTGTTTGCTCATGGTTCTGTGGCCTCGCCATTCCAGCCCAGCTCGGCTGGTCTCATTACCTAAGCTTGGTAATGCGGCGGCAGTCACCTGGGGCTCTGCTGGGCCAGGGCAGGCTGGGAGCCTCTGCACCTGTCTGGTGATTGGTGCTGCCACTCACCTGGATCTGTCTTCTCCCCTCAAGGAACTTGGTCTTTCAGGTGCAAACAGGATCTCCAGGATGTCTTGGGATCTAGGCTCTGAAGTCTCATGACGTAACATCTATCAGGTGCTTGGTCAAAGTGGGTCATAGGACCGACTGGTTGGAACCCCGGGGTTGGGGAAAAGACTCCACCTTGTGAAGGCACGTGTGTTCAGGGCTGGGAGGACAGGTATGTGCAGTCCCTTCATATCCCCACAAAGAGGAGAATTAGACTACTTGGGAATAGACCCCACTGGGCTTTGGAATACAGCGCAGTCCCCTGTCCTTCCCAGCGCCCCCCCCCCCCACCCCTTTACCATATGGGTCAACCTGGGAACCTGGCAGGGACAGGGTGTTTGATCTTGTTGGTTGAGAGGTGTTTTTGGAGGTGGTGTGGGGCTCGTGCTGGCAGGGCTTTGGAGTCAACCTAGAATCTGGGCTCTGGAGCAGACAGCTTCTCGCGCTAGAGTTACCAGAGCTGTAGAAGGAGGGCTGGAAGTTCTGGAAGCTGCCAAGAGCTCGGCTGCTTAGTACCCCTTGCTGATTTTCATGGTGTCTCTGAAGAATGTGAGTCCCTGAGTGATAGCTCTTTAAGAAGCCAGCTGGCCACTCCAGATCTGAGCCTCGGCTGGGAATTCATTTATTCATCCACCAGCAAATACTACAGCTACAGTGCACCAGACTTTCTCCCCATCCTCTCGTACCTGCAGATGGGAAGGAAGAAGACCCGGGTCTGTATAGTTCACAGGCCTTCCTTCTCAGGCAGCGCGATGGACTTGACATTTGGACTTCCCACAGTGTATTTGTTTTGAAGGTTTTCTTATCACCTGCCTCGGTAGTGCTTCTCTCCTGTGAAATGTCACAAGTGGCCGGGAGGCAGAAGGAAACAAGGGAAGAGGCAGCTCTGGGTTCTCAGTGAACCCCCCGTTCTAGCTTAGATGATTCCGCAGCAGGGCTGCTGGTGAAGTCCTCGTTGGCACTGATCATTCATCAAACTTACCTCTCCCCGGAGATCATAGAGGGGACTTGATGAAATATACTTTCCTAGCACAACAATGTTCTTTGGCCTGTCATCTGCCTCATGGTTTGTGCATTCATCAAATGAGAATAAAGGCAGAGTGGGGTTTCACATTTGAAAACCCCTTGGTGTTTTATTTTCTCCCCACTGCCTCTCAGCGTCTCTTGGAAAAGAAATGTTTTGCGGGGGAAAAATTCTCTGTGAAAGTGCAGTCCACACTGTGCAGCTCAGTCTCTGGGTCATTCTTCTTCCTCCTGCTCCACCGTGCTGTGGGGACACTGACCCAGCTCGGTGAGAGAAGCGGGTGAGCAGCTTGGGGAAGGGGAAGCAGCTGCACTAGGCTCCGAGGCACCTGGAGGCTTCGGGGGACCCGGGATCCCGGCAGTGGGCTACTGTTGTGGGGTTAATGATGTCTGATCAGCTCACAGGGTGAACTGCGCACCAGCATTTAGGGTTGAGGAAAAACGAGCAAAGCTGAGTCTGCAAACCTTGAGAAATCTGGGATCACAGCAGGAAAAGAGACCGCAGCAACTCCTTTTGGCTGAGGAATTGGAAAAAACTGGATGAAAGACCTTAGCCTGCTTCATCTGAGAGTTTGATACTTAAAGTATATATAGAGTAGGTACTTCCCCCATAAACAGATCCGAGAGGCCTTTCCCTGATTCCTAACTTCTCTGCCCATGCCTCCACTCCAGTTTCAGGTTCTCTGTAGATAGCAGGGTGGACGCACTTCAGCATGCCCTAAAGTCATGCTATTAATTCATCAACAAACAGTTATTGACCATTTTGGTTCCTTTTCTTAATTAAACAGTTTTTTAAAGAAGATTTTATTTATTTGAGATAGAGAATGAGACAGAAAGAGCGTGAGTAGGGACCAGAGGGAGAGGGGGAAGCAAGTTCCTTGCTCAGCAAGGAGCCCAGTGTGGGGCTCCATCCCAGGACCCAGGGATCGTGACGTGAGTCAAAGGCAGACTCTCAACCATCTGAGTCACCCAGGTTCCCAATTTTTAAAAAATAAAAAAAAAATTTACTTAAGTAGGCTTCACAGTCAGCGTGGAGCCCAGTGTGGGGCTTGACCTCACAATCCGGAGATCAAGACCTGAGCAGAGATCTAAAGTCCAATGCTTAACTGACTGAGCCACCCAGGCACCCCTGTGCACTTTGATTCTTTAAAGGTCTGAGGCATCCCTTTTGATCTGAGTGCTCTGGGTGACTAGGGTGCGTCCATTCAAGATGGCACATGAGAAGATCCTAAACTCACCTCCTCTCGTAGACACAACAGATCTACAGCTACCTGGGGAAGCATTTCCCCCTGAAAAAGACCTGAAAACTACTGGACTGAACTCCTTCACAATGGATAAACAGGCCACATTGAGATGGGTAGGTTAGGCAGAGGCATGGTCTTGCCAAAAACGCCACCCCCAGCACGGTGTCCCACTTGCGGGAGGGATCTCATAAATAAGGAGCTTGTCCCTATGTAGAGAGAAGTTTGTGCTTCACATCAGGTACCTTAACCCTTGGGACCTACTCCAGAGATGAGCCCCCAAAACATCTGGTTTTGAAAACCAACAGAGCATATGTCTGAAAAGAGGGAACCTTAAAGAGTGGGGGCAGTCTTAAAGGGCTCGTATGTAGACTCACTTGTCCTGGGATACTGCGGAAGCAGCAGTTTGAAAAGCACCTAGACCATAAGCGAAAGAGGTTCATTTGCTCTTCTTGAAGTGTCTGCCAGAAGGGCAAAAGCCTATTGGGACTCTCTTCGGGGACGGAGACCCTGACGGGTGTCATTTTGGGTATCCTCCTTCTACCCTGTAAGTGCTGGAGCTGGCGGATGCCGTTTTTGTCACTCTCCCTCTACCCTGCCAGCACAGGTGGATGTCCACTGTGCTACTTCCTGAGACCCTGCGTAAGCCTGTAGGACAAAAGCCCTGCCACCACCTGCTGTCCCACTGAGGACCCGCCTAAGCTGGCCTGTGTGTGTAGCCCACACAGGGATGCCTGAGCACCTGGCTCCAGTGACCAAGGGGGATTATGTTTCTGGGTCATACAGGTATGAAACAATGGGAGAGACAGTTCTTGGCAGACTGCCATCCCGGCACTGCACAGACAGCAGACTGATGCCACCCCCAGATATCTGATGGAAAAGGCCTATTTACCTATCTTGGAGCTTTAGCCCAAGTGTCAGGCTTCAGATTTGCCACATGAATAGGGGCTCTGGAGGTACTGTCAGGGAATGTGGGGTACCACCTTTGAGCAAAACTTGCTACAGCCCAGAAAGCTTGTTGGTACCTCTCAGAGAGGAGCCTCACATTCGGAACTATCGCTGAGGGCACATCTCCAGAGTACTTGTTCAACAGGCCAGCAGGGTCGATGATTATGATCCTATAGGACTCTATATTTGCATACCTTAAAACTCGCTGTGTGAGGTCTTGCTTCCAAACAGCCTGAGACCAGGTGCTGACTTAAATCCCTCTGTCTGGAAAACTGACAAATCTTGGCATACCCTCCAGAACTGAGACCCGCCTAGGAAAAATCGGGCTGCTTAGATAGGCATAAAAGATTCGAGAGACAAACAAGAGCTAAGGCACAGTTGAACAATAAAGTTCATCTCCTACGTAAGGCCATTCCTGCAAGACTGGGAGGGAGAGCTCTTTTACCTAATGCATAGAGCTGTTTCACCTAATGTGTAGAAACCTGGAAACTTAAGCAAAATGAGGAGATAGAGGGATATGTTCCAAACAGAAGAGCAAGGTGAAACCTTTGAGGCGGGGACTTTAATGAAACAAAAATGAGTAATTTACATGATAAAGATTTCAAAGTAATGGTGCTCACCAAACTTGGAAGAAGAATGGATAAACACAGTGAGAACTTCAACAGAGATGGAAAATATAAGTACCAAACAGAAATAGTAGAACTGAGGAATACAATAACTGAACTGAAGAATACACTGAGGGGTTTCAACATCAGACTGCCTGAAGCAGAAGATAGAATCAGTGAGCTGGAAGACAGGGCAGTGGAACTCACCCAAAAGAAGAGCAAAAAGAACTTAAAAAATGAACATAGCCTAAGGGGCTTAAGGGACAACATCAAGTGGAGTAACACTCACATTATAGGAATCCCAAAAGGAGAAGAGAGAGAGAAAGACGCAGAAAACTTAGTTGAAGAAATATTGGCTGAGAACTTCCAGTCAGTTAAGCTGCTGCCTTTGGCTCAGGTCATGAGCCTAGGGTCCTGGGATTGAGCCCCACGTTGGGCTCCCTGCTCAGCAGGAGCCTGGTTTTCCCTCTCCCTCTGCCTGCTGCTCCCTCTGCTTATGTTCTCTCTCTGTCAAACAAGTAAATAAATAAATAAAATATTTAATAAAAATAAAATAAAATAATACACAAAGCAAATAGCAACAGACCTGAAGGGGAAAATTGACAATAATACAATAATAGTGGGGACTTTCATACCCCTCTATGTCAATGAATAGATCTTCCAGCAGAAATCAATAAGGAAACATTGCATTGACCTTAAATAATATTTTAGACCAAGTGAACTTAATAGATATGTGCAGAACATTCTATCCAAAAGCAGCAGAATACATAATCTTCTGAAGTGCACATAGAACATTCTCCAGGTTAGATCATATATTAGGCCACAGAATAAGTCTCAATAAAATTTAAGAAGATTAAAAAAATACTCACTAGAGAAAGAGAGAGAGCGAGAGAGCGAGAGAAACAGCACAAGCAGAGGGAGAGGCAGAGGGAGAGGGAGAAGCAGATTCCCCACTGACCTGGGAGCCTGACATGGGGCTCCATCCCAGAACCTGGAGATCATGACCTGAGCTGAAGACAGACACTTAACCAACTGAGCCACCCAGGTGCCCCAAATTTAAGAAGATTTAAATTATATCAAGCATTTTTTCCAACCACAGTGGTATCAAACTAGGAATCAATTACAAGAAGAAAGTTAGAAAAATCACAAATATATGGAGATTAAGCAACATGCTATTGAACAACCAATGGGTCAGTGAAGAAATCAAAGAAGAAATAAAAAAGATACCTTGAGACAAATGAAAATGGAGCTACAATATAGCAGAATCTATGGGATGCAGCAAAAGTAGTTCGGAGAGGCACGGTCCTAGTTATAACTGCCTACCTCAAGAAACAAGAAAAATCTCAAATAAGCAATCTAACTTTATATCTAAAGGAACTAGGAAAAAAAATAACAAATGAAGCCCCAAATTAGTAGAAGGAAGGAAATAATAAAGATCAGACTGAAAATAAATGAAATAAAACTAAGAAGATATAATAGAAAAGATCAGTGAAACTAAGAGCTGATTCTTTGAAAAGATTAGCAGAGTTGACAAACTTTTAGCTGGTCTCAGTAAGAAAAAGAGAGGGCTCAAATAAATAAAATCAGAAATGAAAGAGGAGAATTCTCGTTACAGCTGATACCAAGAAGTGCAAAGGATCATAAAGACTACTACAAACTCTTACGTGCAAACAATCTGGACAACCTAGAAGAAATGGATAAGTTCCTAGAAACATACTATCTTCCAAGACTCAATCATGAAGATGTGAAAAAAAAAATCTGAATAGCCTGGTAAGGAGATTGAGTCAAAAACTTTCCAACAAACAAAAAGTCCAGGACCACAAATCTTCCCTGGTGAATTCTATCAAACATTCAAAGAAGATTTAATACTTAGCCTTTTCCCAAACTCTTCCAAAAAGATGAAGAGAGGGAATGCTTCCAAACTCATTTTATGAGATCAGCATTACTCAGATATGAAAACCAGACAAGAACACCATTAAAAAAAGAAAATTATAGGCCAGTATCCCTGATGAACAGCGATGAAAAATTCCTTGGCAAAATATTAGCAAACTGAACTTAACAATATGTCAAAAGCATCATATACCATGGTCAGTTGTGATTTATTCAAGGGATGCAAGGATGTTTTTCAATGGATGCAGAAAAAGCACTTGACAAATTCAACATCCATTTGTGATAAAAACTCTCAACAAAGGGGGTAGAGACGTAACATAACTCAACATGATAAAGGCCATGAGTGACAAGCCCACTGCTGACATCATACTCAATGACAAAAACTGAAAGCTTTCCCCTTAAGATCAGAAACAAGAAAAGGATGCCTACTCTTGCCACTTTTATTTAACATAGTATTGGAAGTTCTAGCCAAAGCAATTGGGCAGTAAAAAGTAATAAAAGTAATCTAAATTAGAAAGGAAGAAGTAAAACTCCCACTGTTGGTGGACATGATTTTATATACAGAAAATCCTAGAGACTCCACCAAAAAACTGTTAAAACTAATACATGAAGTTGGTAAAGTTGCAGGGTACAAACCGATATACAAAAATCTGTTGTTTTTTTATAGACTAAGAATGAACTATCAGAAAGAGAAATTAAGAAAACAATCCCATTTCAAACTGCATCAGAAAGAACAAAGTATCTAGGATTAAATTTAGCAAGGAGGTGAAGGACTTGTACACTGAAAACCATGACATTGATGAAAGAAATTGAAGACATGAATAAATGGAAAGATATTTTGTGCTCATGGATTTGAAGAATTCCTATTGTTAAAATGTCCATATTTTCCAAAGCAGTCTACAGATTTAGTGCAATCCCTATCAAATTTCCAGTGTTATTTTTCACAGGAAGAGAACAAACAGTCGTAAGGTTTGTATGGAACCAGAAAAGATCCCAAATAGCCAAAGCAGTCCCTAGAAAGAGGAACAAAGCTGGAGCTGTCACACTCCCTGATTCAAACTATACTACAAAGCTATAGTGATCAAAACAGCATGGTATTGGCATAAAAACAGACACAGAGATCAGTAGAACAGGAGCAGAGAGCCCAGAAATCAAACCATGCATATATGGTCAGTTGTTATACAACAGAGGAGTCAAGAACATACAATAAGGACAGGACAGTCTCTTCAGTAAGTGTTGGGAAAACTAGATAGCCACACACAAAAGAATGACATTGGACCACTGTATTATACCATATACAAAAATCAGCTCAAAATGGATTCAAGACTTGAATATAAGACCAGAAACCATAAAGCTGCCAGAAGAAAACATAGGCTTGACATTGGTCTTAGTGAGATCTTTTTGTATCTGAATCCAGAAGCAAAGGCAACAAAAGTAAAAATATACAAATGGTACTATATCAAATTAAAAAGCTTCTGCACAGTGAGGGAAACCATCAACAAAATAAAAGGGCAACCTGAGAGATGATTTTTGCAAGTCGCATATTTGATAAGGGGCTAATACCAAAATACAGAGAGATCTCCTACAACCCAATAACAAAGGTACAACCTGATCAAGAAGTGGGGACAGGAACTAATAGACCTTTCTCCAAAGAAGACATGCAGATGGCCAACAGGCCCATGAAAAGGTGCTTGCCATCTTTGGTCACCAGGGAAGTGCAAGTCAAAATCACAATGAGATATCACTTTGCACCTGTTAGAATTATCAAAAAGACAAGGAATAACAAGTGTCGGCAAGGATGTGGAGAAAAGGGAGTCCTTGTGCACTGTTGGTGCAGCCACTCTGGGAAACAGTATGGAGAGTCCTCAAAAAATAAAAAATAGAGTTGCCATATGATCCAGCAATTCTGCCTCTGGGTATTTATCCAAAGGAAACAACACTCATTTGAAAAGATGCATGTACCCCTATGTTCATTGTAGCATTATTTATAATAGCCAAGATACGGAAGCAAGCTAAGTGTTCATCAGTAGGTGCATGGATGAAGACATGGTGTATACATACAATGGAATAAATGCTCAATAAAAAAATGACGTCGTGGGGCACCTGGGTGGCTCAGTGGGTTAAAGCCTCTGCCTTCAGCTCAGGTCATGATCTCAGCGTCCTGGGATCGAGCCCCGCATCGGGCTCTCTGCTCAGCAGGCAGCCTGCTTCCTCCTCTCTCTCTGCCTGCCTCTCCGCCTACTTGTGATCTCTGTCTGTCAAATAAATAAATAAAAATCTTTGAAAAAAATGATGTCTTTGTGACATTTATGACAACAAGGGTGGACCTCAAGAGTATTACGCTAAATGAAATATGCAGACAGAGAAAGAAAAATACTTTGTGATTTCACTTATATCTGGAATCTAAAACACAAAACAAATAACCAAACCAAACACAGATACAGAGAACCATTGGTTGCCAAAGGGGAAAGGGTTTGTGGGTTGAGCCCAATGGGGGAAGGAGTTCAAGAGGTACGAACTTCTTATAAAATCGGTAAGTCATAGGGTTGTAATGTACATCAGGAGGACCGTAGTCGATAACATTGTATTGCAAAATTGAAAGTTGTTAAAAAAGTGAAGCTCAAAAGTTCCTATCGCAAGAAGAATTTTTTATAAATTTGTATGATGACAGATGGTAAATAGACTTTATTGGGATGATCATTTTGCAATGTATTCCAATGTAGAATGATTATGTGGCACACCTGAAACTACTATAACATATATCAATTATAATTCAATAAAAAAGAAAAAACTATTTGAATAAGGTATACATGGTGGGCAGTGCATCATTAAAAGAGAAGAGTGATGCGGGGCGCCTGGGTGGCTCAGTGGGTTAAAGCCTCTGCCTTCGGCTCAGGTCATGATCTCAGGGTCCTGGGATCGAGCCCCGCATCGGGCTCTCTGCTCCGCAGGGAGCCTGCTTCCTCCTCTCTCTCCGCCTGCCTCTCTGCCTAGTTGTGATTTCTCTCTGTCAAATAAATAAAATATTAAAAAAAAAAGAGAGAAGAGTGATGGGTTGATTTAGCCGAGGTAGGGTTCTTGGCTACCGACCGTCTCCGTGTGTGTTTCCCTATCCGCCCTCCCCCCCCCAGGGCTCAGTCCTACAGCATCCCTGGCACCCAGGAGTGGGCTCTCATGGCCCAACAGGAAGGCAGGAGGTGGCTGGAGATGCAGCCAGAGCCCTCTCTGTCCGCCTCAAAGGAGAGGCCTGCCTGGACCCAGCTGAAGTCCCACGGCTTTATGGTGACACCTCATGTGGAACAAAAATGATGTTCCCTCACCTTCACCACCAACCTTCCTCACGGCTTATGCGCATGCCTCTGGGTGCCCTCGTGGGTTTGGGAGTAGGAGAAGCATGGCCCTCCTCTGGGGATGCCCAGGGGACTCTGTCTTGGGCTCCAATGATGGTTCTTCGGTTCTTCGTGCCAAGAGCAGCAGCTCCGTCTCTGGAACAGGTGTGTGACTTCCCCAGAGGGGCCACACTTTCCTGGCTGATGGGGCAGCTCAGGGCGGGTGCTGCCGTGCCCCGGGCTAGGCGAGCTGGTGGGTGCTTCAGGCCTGGTGCGCTTGGCCTGGACCTCGCAGGCTGGAAGATCAGGTAGCGGGGCCCTTTCCCTCCACAGAGCTCCCCTTCTGACGTTCCAGCTAAGCCTGAGGCACCTGGGAAGGCAGAGTCCCTGGAGTTGGAGGACCCGAATCAGACAGTTTCTTCTCCCTGGGAATACTTCTGGGGTGCCTTTGGGGTGCTCATACCGATCGGAGGACCTGCTTACGCCAAGGGGGAAAGCCACGGGGTTGTCACCAGTTCGGGGGCTTGGCTGGCAGTCCGGTGTCCTGGGCCCTCACGGCGGCTGGCTCTGGTGGTGCGAGTGCTGATCAGCCCGGACGGAAGTGCTTGCAGGAGCCGTTCTTTGTGGGCTGGGCTAGGGGAGCTAGAGAGGCTTGTGGGGTTGATTAACCTGACTCTGGGGCAAAGGAGAAGGGGAGGTCATTCTTCGGACTGCAGGGCCCGTCTCCTGGGCCCGCACCCAGGAACTAAAGCGTTAGATGCTGCCACATCATAGACCAGTGGCATAGACCCTGCCGCCGCCCGCCTTTCCCAGTGCCCAGGCTCCAGGCAGCGTTCGTGTTTCCAGAGGATGGCCCCACAGACTTCCAGACCTCTGTAGCCTCCATTGGTGTTCTCTGACAGGCAGGGTCTTTTCTAAGGGCCCCCAGTCTCTGGATCTTCATTCCTTCTGAAGAGCCGAGCCCTGGATGTTCCCCTCCACCGATGCTTTGCCTGTTTCCTCATTGTCTGGCACCAGGTGGGCACTCTGATATTTTTGGAATGAATGAATATTGCATTTGTGATAGAAAAAGAAATGTATCTCTAATCTAGCCCATTTTCCTGGACACTGAGAGCACTTGCTTGATTTAAAACCATCTGTCTTCATAAACGGGTGTTTGAGTGAGTTTGAAATGCCTCTGGGGGAGGAAGAAGGACTCCTAGGTCAGGAGCTTCCTACTCCAGGGGCCGTGGCTCTGCGGAGCAGTTCATGCTGCCTTTTCTCCTGAGAGAAGGTGGAGAGGAGGCCACTGCTCGGAAATTGCAGTTGAGGAAACTGAGGCTGGTTTCCCCAGAATCTCCAGGCAGAGCAGAGGCTGGAGCCAGAATTTCTAGATCCTGACCCTGGATTCTATTTTATTCCATGCCCACACCTGCTCCCAAGTTCCTCGGTTCACCCAGGGTAGCTCAGAGTTCCTAGTACTCTGTGTGTGAGGTGACCTCGTAGGGCCTGGGGGGCAGCATTGTAGGAAAACATGCACCCCAAATGAGCAGACCCGTGGGGACTTGAAAGAGGCACGTGTCGGGTTATTTTGGGTTTGGTGGGCCGGGCTCAGATCTCTGGCATTCCTGGCTGCTGGTCTCTCAGAATTGACCAGAATGGAAGGATGATAAAAATCGAGGCTCCAGGAATAGCTCAAGAATTTGTTCATTCTTAACCCCTGTAAAGAGATGGCAGCCCAACCCAGAGCCCACAGTGAAGATGGGACTGAGGGAGGGTGCTGCTATGGAGATGGGGAAAGAAGGAGAGTTCAGACAACTTCCTCTTCCTCCCCTGGGGAGGAGGAGGGGGCAAACGCAGTGCATGGCGCAGGGCCAATCTGATATGAGCAGGATTTAGAGGCCAGAGGAATGTCCCTCCTCCTACTAGACCATCCCTGCCTCTTGAGGGGGTGGTCTCCTGGGAACTCCCACTGGCTGGGTCAGTGGGTCTATCTCTTTGGATCTCTGACTGCCTCTTTCTGTTCCCTTCTCAGACTTAGGCAGGCTTTGGGGCACCTGTGGCCTCGTATCCTCAGGGAGGCTTACCGCTTCCTCCCTTCCCCAGAGTCAGGCCCAGAGTCACTTTTGCTCTGTGTATGAGAGGGAGATGTGTCCTGATCATCTACCCTATAGAGAAGTTCAGGAGCTCCAGGAACGTGCCATTGGCCCAAAGGAGCTAGAGTGGACATGTGAGATGGCTCTGTGTAGACATTCACATACTCTCTAGCATCGTCTGGACAGTCCCTAGTTGTGGAGGGGCGGTTGGGACTGTAACAGGTAGAGCAGGGCAGTGGACAGAGCAGTCCACCGGGAGGCAGGAAGTCCGGTTTGTCCTGAACCAGTCACATTACTTTTCTAGGCCTTAACAATTTTTTTTTTAAATCTATAAAATGAGGAGTCTCTGATCCCTGAAGACGTTTCTGGCTTAAGAATTATCTGCTTCGGGGGGTTGCAGGGAGGAACTTTCTCAGGTGGGTGCAATGTTTTTGTGCCTCTGTTCTTTGTTTCCCATGGGGTCCAAGGGTGGACGTCATCTGGTGGCTGAAGGCTTAAGATGTCACAGCTGGGCCTCAAACCTCTCTTCTGTTCTCTGGACACTCCTGCTTAGGAAAACCATAAAGTCTGATGTTAGGTCTAAAACATCAGTTGCCCTTGTCCAGGACGAGGTGATCGTCCCTTGACCAAAAGATGAGGTCCAAGGGTTCAGGGCCCGCACCTGCCCCTGGACAGCCTCACTGCTTCCCATTTGGAGCCACTTTGCCCTTTCTGTTTCTGGAATGCCAAATTACCGATAGCCCCTGTCCTTTTTCCCCACGCAAGTTCTCATTTCCCATTGTTTCCGCTGTGGTCTGCTTGCTTGAAATGCCCCTCCTGTCCTGCATTGTGCTTTCTCTTACCTGCATTATTTTTAGCAAGTTGGAAAATTGGCTCAGCCATTATTTCTTTGAGCATTTTTAGGCCCCCCCTTTTCTCTTTCTAGAATTTCAGTTTCATGTACATTAGCTTCTTGGATATAGTCCTACAGGTTGCTTAATCTTCTTTGGTCTTTTTTCTTTGTGTGCTTCATTTGAGATAGTGTCTTTTGTTCTGTCTTCAAGTACAATGCTGTTTTCTTCTGCAGTGTCTAATCTGCTCTTTGTTGCTTCCATCCACTGTCTTTTTCATTTCAGATGCTATTGTCTTCACCTCTAGAAGTAGGTTTGACTCTTTTTTTTATATCTTTCATATCTCTTCTCATCACGTGTATGTTTCCCTCGACATTCTTGAGCAGATGGAACATACTTATAATCTCTGTTTTTCCACCCACGTTGACTAGTTTTGTCATCTCTGTCATTTTTGAGTCTGTTCTGTTAACTGATTTTTCTCCTGGTTATGGGTCATGTTTTTCTGTTTCTTTGAATTATGGGTCATGGGTTATGGGTCATGTTTCTGTTTCTTTGAATGCCTGCTAATTTTCAGTTGGATGCCAGACAGTGTGAACTTAACATTGCTGGAGTTTGTTATATTTCTTTAAAATATATTTATTCTGGCATGCATTTAAATTGCTCGGGATCAATTTAATGTTTGAGGCTGGCCTTTCAGCTTTGTTAGGGTGGATCCAGAGCAGCCTTTAGTCTAGGGCTAATTCAGCTTCACTGTTAAGACACCACCCTTCGGAGGACCCTGCCTGGCACCCTGTGGAGAGTGGGCGCATTCCACTCTTGAAGGGGGGATGGAACTGCTTTCTGGCCCTGTGTGTGCTCCTACTGCTTTCTATTGATTCTCTTCCCAGTCTCGTGAAGCTTCACTCCACACGTGTGCAGACTCGCCAGAGAGCCAAGGGGACTCCTCTGCATATCTCTAGAGCCCCTTCTCCGTGCAGCCCCTTCTCTCTACTGTTCCACCTTGTATTCAAGCTCTGCAAACTCTGATTTTGGTCTCCTCAGCTTGGTGGGACCACTGGACTCCATTTGGACTTTCCCTTCTGTGTGACTGTGTGCAAGCCGCCCCCAGGCAGGCGGTTGGGCAGTTGGAGGACTCACTCTTTTGGTTCCGTGTTCTCAAGGATTATGGTCCTGTGCTGCCTGTTGTCCCACACCTGAAGGAGTTGCTCCATGTGTTCAGTTCAGTTTTCTAGCTGTTTAAAGTGGGATGGTAGAGCCAGTCAGGCCCTGTTACCTCACCATGGCAGTGAACCCAAGTCCAGTGTTTCTCGAAGACTCACCTCAGGCATCACTTCCTTCCCCACTGGGAAGGGTGTCTCTAGTCAGCAGTCCTACTAGACCCCACAAGCAGCATATTCTTGTCCTCATAATTTTGTCTGGGCTTGTTTGTTATCTCTCTAAGGAGGCTGTCTCCCAGAATACAAAGATGAGATGGCGTTGTTGTTGTTGTAGTTACCGAAGAGAAGATAGTATTTCCCTTGTGCCTAGTTCAGTGCCTGGCATCAATAGGCAGCCCATGTTTGTTGACTGACTGAATGGATTAGAAATGAAAGAAGCTGTATGCTAACCATGCCTTGTGGTTGCTAAGAAGAACTGTGGGTATGGTGTTCAGACTCTCTCTCTGTGCTCTGCAATATTGGGTTTTGTTCATCCTGGTTGGGACACTTGGCAGATCTGAATTCATCCAGACAAGGGTGACGAGGTTGCTGGAAACCATACCACATGACAGTTGGATGAAAGCTTTGGGAATGTTCATCTTGTCTGGAAATTGTTTTTATGGAGTGTGAAGGGGGACACAATTTTTTATTTATTTTATTTTAAAAATTTATTTATTTATTTATTTCACAGGGAGGGGGCGAAAGAGAGAGAGAGAGAGAGAGAACATGAAGGGGGAGGAGCAGAGAAAGAAGGTGAAGCTGACCCCCAGCCAAGCAAGTGCATGGGGATAGGACCCATGGGCAGGAGGAGCTGCCAGTCATTTTCCAACATATGTGGGATTGATGTGGAAGAAGAGGGCTTAACCATGTCATGTCCTATGGCTTCAGAGAGCCAAACCTAGGACCCATGGGTGAGGGGATTCCAGGAGCTCAGATCTGGATCCAGTTCCAGGAAAAACTTTCTAGAGCCATCCAGCAGATGAATGGGCTATCTTGGGAGTAGTGCACTCTTCATCACTTCTGGGGTTTAAGCAAAAACTGATATTTATGAATCCTGGATTTTGCATTTGGGATTGTAAGATTAGATCTAATATTGTGTGAGATCATCTCTAAGATGCTTTTCTACTCAGTGATTCTAAATCTTACCTCTCCCTTTGAACCCCATGATTCTTCCTTTCTTGTAACTCCCCAGTCCCCAACACCCCCCCCCCCCCCCGAATATGTGCTACTGTTCGGCGAAACTCCTCACACTCCTTCATCCTTGCCCGAAGTGGCCTTGAGACTAACTGCTCACTGTCTGTGCTCATCGCCATCGTTCTGATTTCAGCCTGCCTGGCACCTCCTTGATGGGCTGGTTCCTTATGTCAGTGCCTTGTCCCATTGTCTTCTGTGTCTGGAGACACAGTGCCTTTGAGACAGCCGATGACTCTGTTAGGCCCTTGTTCTCCCACCTGCCCGCAGCTCTTCTCAGAGCTCATGAGCGTTGCTCTGAACTGACCCAGCCACTCTTGACCTGTTCGTTGCCTTGCTTCTCTAAGACTGTGTCTCTTCCTCCAAGAGCCTCTCTCCTCCCTGGACGGAAAGCTCCCAGGGAGGTGTGGTCACCAGGTCTACGATGGTATACCCTGCCTGCTGTGGAGGCCCGGTTAGTAGGGGAGGCGACAAGATTCAAGAAGATTCAAGAGAATCTTCGAGCGCCTGCCTTTTCCCATTTTTAAGGTGGCCTCTAGGGAGCTCCAAATAAGATTCCAGCCCAAGAAGGAAGGGTGAGTATGCAGCTCAGCGTCTGGAGGGGAGTGTAGGGGCCGACTCAGAAGGGACCAAAAGCCAAGGGCCCCATCTTCTGCTTCCCTGCAGCTGTTGTCCAACCTCTCCTGGAAGGAATCTTTGTCAGGTCACTGACACACCTTGGTTGTGTGCTGGAGACTCTGTGGTGCCTCCCTGGGCCCCTCATTGTTTCTGCAGCAGTCAGCTGTGCCCAGGGGTAGTCACGGTCGGGTAGGCCTTGGGGTAAGGGCTTTATGGGAAACAGGCCTAAGATGAGAAATCACCAGTGCCCTGGCGTGACCCCAAGTGGCCTTGAGCTCCTGAGAACCTCTCCCCTTCCTTCCACTCGCTGAGGCAACCATGGTCATGGACGTGAGGAGCACTCTTGAACTTGGACTTGGGTTCTCTGATCCTCTTAGCCTCGGTCAGACAAATTTGACATGGAGATGCCTTGTTTTTTCCTCAGCAAATGGGAAGAGAGTGGCTGCACTGGGGAGCTGGGGGATGGGCTCATCTGCACAACTAATGCTGGAGGCTCCTGATCCCAGAGCAGCTTTCACTGCCCTGGATGGTGTGGGCCTAGCCTCTTCGTCAGCAAAAGCACAGCACCCCTTGCAAATGGAGAGTCCTTTCTCCCATGGGAACCAAGGGCATTTTATCTGGAAACTGATCTGCCTGGCGGGCTGGAGCCCAGCTACATTTGGGCACACAGGGTTGGTGCCCCCACCGGAAAGGGAGTTCCTGGAGAGAAGGCGCATAGCTCTGCACGTTTGCTCTGTATGTCCAGCATGGAGAGAGCAGTGGGCACAAAGTAGGCCCTCGGGAGACATTTGGCAACTGAACTTCCTCTGCATGCCAAAGGAAGGAGGCCCAGCATTCATGTGGCTGGGACCTGCAGTACCTGCCCGGTGCCATCTCACAGGTGAGGCAGGCGTGCCGCGGGGAAGGAGTGTGCCAGGCCCCTTGCTCCTAGATGGGAAATTTAAGTGTTCAGTCTCCCAGCCGCCTGCTTGTTCCGTTGGAGGGCTGCCAAGACAATCATAAAAACAATGATATAATTACAGCTAATATTGACAGAGTGCATTCTGTCGTGATGGGTAGTATTTTGGCGTAATTCTTGAAATGCACTCACTGAAACGAGGTTTTCTGAACTTGTTCACCCTTCCCCATGGCCTTCTGCACAATCCCCTAGGGTCTGCCTTAGAACACATTTGCCCTTGATGTGAAGATAATAAAAACACATTCACTATTCTTATCAGTGTCTTGCATGGTGGCTGTTGTCTGCGTGCTGGTGGGTGTTTATATTGGTGATCTTTGTGGTCTCTAAGTGGTTATCAGTATGAGATTTGCTCTTTTGTGCTTCTGCCGGTCATCTGTTGGGCACTTGCCATGTGTAAGCAGGTCCTTGACACCAGGGGCTCAGTGGGGCCTAGTACCCGGTGTGCCCACCTGTCTCAGGACAGATCTGACCCAGCTGGTTCCTCGGGCCAGGAACTGTGTGTGTGTGTCCCTCTCTGTGTCAGTCTTCTCTCAGCACTCAGGGGCTCCTGCTGTGGCACTGAAAGTTCGTCTGGGCGATGCCACTGGAGAAACATTTTGGGGTCTTCCATTTCTGTAGGGTGCCTCACTGTGAAAGCACAAAGGCATATGCCCAGGCATCATCTTCCTGTCATTTCCCCCTGACAATGACCTGGAGAAATGGCTAGAATGAGGGTTGTTTTTTTCAGAGGGGCCTCAGAGGACTGACAGCTTGTAAGTGGGGGCTGAGGACTTGTGATTCCAATCCTGGCCTTGGCTTGCCTCACCCTAAGTGTTCTGAGACTCTCTTATCCCACACATGTTTGAGGGGCTCCCCAGGCCAGGCACTGTTCTGACCCGGGGGATCCTCAAGAGCTTATATTTTGGTGGAGGAAATAGACAATAAACAATTTAAGTTCTGTATTATATTGGGTGGTGACAAATGCTGTGGAGAAGAGTGAAATAGAGAAGGTGGTGGAGGATAGGGAAGGGGTCAGAGATTATGGGTTAAATAGAGTACTCAGAGAAGGCCTTACTGAGGAGTGAATTTCAGCAGAGAGGGAAGAAGGAGATGGAGCCAATCCTGAAGATAATCTGGGGGAGGTGCATCCCATGGCAGAAGGAACAGGATGTGCAAAGGCCCTGAGGTAGGAGTACATGAGGCTTGTTCAAGCCCATACAGCTGGAGTGAAGTGAGCAAGGGAGAGGTCATGGTACTCAGATCGCATAGGGCCTTGAAAGGTGTTTTGAGGACTTTAGCTTGTATGATGGCAAGGTGGGAGCCAGTGGGGGAATTTGATCAGGGAGAGACAGACCTGCCTTATATTTTGAAAGGGCCAGTGACTGCTATGTTGAGAGTCGACAGAGAGTATGCAGTAGCAGCAGCTACAGTAGTAAGTGCTTGTTTGAGTACCCGACACGGTCGCATTCAATTCCCCCGACAACTCTATCTCCATCTTCCTTAGGAGGAAACCCAGACTCAGCTGGTAGAGCCAGCTGTCAGTTTAGGATGATTGGATTGCAAAGTTGGTGTTCTGGACTATTCTCCAGTCTTCAGTGGCAAAGGGGCAGATTGTTTAGGATGATGGTGAGCAAATGTCCTGGCGTGGTGGTCATTCTCTGTGCCCATTCTCTGGCTACTGTCAAGTGACTAGCAGGCCACCCAGAAGTGGGGAGGGGCAGGCTGTCTCCTTGAACTCTTGGTCGGTCATTGGTCGTTGGGTGGAGGCACGAGCAAATTGCTTCCAGATGAGGGAAGGCAGCTTGGGGAGTGGAATTTGTGCCCCGTCTCGGGATAGCAGCCTCTCAGGGCCCAAGAGGGCCCTGTGTCTTTGTGTTTGGCATATTAGACAAGCTCTGTACTTACAGACCTGGAATTTTTGCTACCGGCTGGGGCTCAGCGCCCTGAGGCCGGTGGGCTGGACGCCACTGCAGATGGTCTTCCCCCTGGAGCCAAAGCCTCCCTCTCTTTCTGAGTGAAGTCTGGGCCAAAGTGCACTGTATTTTATGTCCCCCCTTTTCTTCCAAGTAGCTTAGATCACTTTCAGAATGTCACTTCCATAATCCTCTTATTTATTGCTCCCCAAGGAAGTAGGAAGATTTTTCCTTGTCTTTCAAAAAAAGTGCCGGGGCGCCAGCAGGCTCAGGCCGTAGGGTGTGCGGCTCTTGATTTCGGACACGTGAGTTTGAGCTTCACATTGGGGGTTGAGTTTGCTTAATAATAATAACAACAAAGAAGTGCTGCTGGATGGAAAATTGGGGTCAGGGGGTGAGGCTGGGGTGGAGGGAGGGAGGGAACCTGGAGGCTTGGGCCCAGACATGGGTACAGCCTGCCTGGAGCGGGCAGGGAGGGCAGAGCTGAGCTGAGGTGGGAAACTGGGGCTTCTGGACTTGGGGATTGTTCCTTTTACCTTTACTGCAGGCTTTGGTGTCTGAGTTTGTGGGAGGTGGGGCTGGCCTGGGGACTTCCTGCCCTCCCCTAGTGTGTGGTCTCAGGGAGCTGATGCGGTGCTGGCAGTGTGAAGTGAGGGAGATTTTTTTTTAAGATTATTTATTTATTTGAGAGAGAGGGAGCACAAGTAGGCAGAACAGCAGGCAGAGGGAGAGGGAGAAGCAGGCTTTCCGCTGAGCAGGGAGCCTGATGCGGAGCTCGATCCCAGAACCCTGGGATCATGAGCTGAGCCGAAGGCAGCCACTTAACTGACTGGGAAAGTCTTTCAAAGAGGTGTTGGAGGGGGCAGTGCATGGCAGCCTGGACCCTGGTTCTGGTGCTGGAGCTCAGCCTCCTCCCCGCCTCCTCCCCCCACCTAGAATACATAGCACCCGCAGTGCCAGACCTCAGCAGTGGTAGGGGAGGAGGTTGCATTGTTCCGCAGGATAGAAACGGACCAATTTGGGAAGGAAAGTCTCCTTCTGGGCTGCTCAGATCCCAGCGGGTTACCAGCCACAGATGCAAAGCAAACAGGCCCCTGACTTTGCTTCTATTTCAGAAACCTCACTGCGGTTGACATGCCCCTGTGGCGGAACGCGACGTGGTCACGGGGCCGTGGGAGTCCAGGGAGACTCCACTCGGGTCTGCTAGCCATCTCCTCCTGTGGGGCTGGGGGAAGGGGCGCCCAGGGAGGGGGCTCTATCTAGAAAGCTGCCTCCATCAGTCTGAGTCAGAGTGGGGCAGGGGCCAGACGTTACTGGGCTCTGGGTGCTCCTGCCCTAGTGGGCCAGCCCGTGAAAATCTGCATGAAGACCCTGGGTGGCCAGGCAGCACTGTAAAGGGTGGGAGGTGGCCTGGAAACTTGGATTGCATTCCTGGGCGGTTTGGCTGACCAACCAGGGGACGAGGGCCTTCTTTCTAGTCTCTGGGCCCCCAGGATATTTCTGAGCTCAGGCTTTCACAGGTGGGGTTGAGGAGACACAGCCCAAATACAGAGACCCTCCCTGTCCCTGCCCAGCCCCCAGATGCCAGGTCCCTTCATGTGGGCACTTTGCATATGCTCGCTGTTAGGTCCGGCTTCCCCTTTCTGTTAGGGCACTGGCTTCACGGAGTCTGTGCCCTCCCAGGCTGACCGATGCTCCAGGGACCCTTAAGCCATACCTGCAGCTGGCCTCCTGCCTCTGTGTCCCTGTTCTTCATGCTCGAATTGGTTGTATTTTATTAATTTGAATATCACCTTGTTGCAGAAAAGAGGGTTCAAGCAAACCCAAATACCTGGCAATCCCAATCGGGCCTGGGTTCGTTTGTCCCTGCCTTGCATCTCCCCTGTTGGCTAGGACTCTCGTCGGTGGTCAGCTAATTGATGCTTCGTGATGGGGCCCCAAGGCTTTGCACACGTTTCTGCTGCTGGAAACAACACTGTGCTGTATGTCCTTTCCTTAGCCTTGACGATCCAATATAGACATCCCTCCTGTCCACCAAGTGTCCCCTGCCTCCCCGTTGCTGAGGGCGCCTTTCTTACGTAACCCCATGGCACCTTGTGCTAAAGCTCTCCAGAGGAACCAGACAGTCTCTAGCTTAGAGCCTGGTGGGATAGGCAGCGAGGAATCTGCCCTTTATACGGGAAATGTAGTAGACCATGTAAGAGGTGCTCTGTAAGTGTTTTTTGGCCTTGGAGATCTGAAAAGGCATTCATTCTGGACTCCCATTTTTGTTGCTGTTTGGTCTGGTATAGAAATTCTAGGTTAGGGATTTTTGTGTGTGCAAAACATTGCTTGATTTTCTTTTCAGTTCCAGGGTTATTGTCCAAAAGCTCAATGCCATTCCCATTTTTGAAAAAGATTTTATTTATTAGAGAGAGAGCGAGCGAGCATGTGAGTCGATGGGCAGGGGAGGGGCAGGAGAGGGAGAGAATCTGGAGCAGACTCCTTACTGAGGGCAGAGCCCGACCCCACGACCCTGAGATCATGGCCTGAGCTGAAACCAAGAGTCAGCCTCTCAACCAACTGAGCCACCCAGGAGCACCAGCGCCTTTCCCATCTTGATTGTTTGTGGGTAACAAAGGATTTCCCTCTCTGGGGTCGCTAATGTCCTGTGTGAGAGTCTTCTTTGCCTGGCGTTGTGGGGCATCGCAAGCGACACACCTGAGTACAGATACATGTCCTTCCGGGGCACTCGGGAACCTTTCCGTCTCGAAACACATTATCCAGTTTGGGGAAACTTTCTGGAATTACTTCATCGATGATTTCCTCCTGCCGTTTTCTTTCTTCTTTCCTCTGGAGCTCCTGGAGTTTGGACACTGAATCTCCCAGATTGGTCCTGTAATTTATTCTCTCTCTCTTTCCTCCCCTCACCCCTTGCTGGGAGAGATCTTCAGCTTTATCATCTAAGCTTGTATTGGGCCTTTTATGTTAATGAGCATATTTTAAATTTTTAAGCGTTCTTCTGTTTTCTAAATATATCTTTTTTTTTTTTTTTTAAATAGCGTCCGGTTTTGGTTTCATGGATGCAATATCATCCTTATTTCTCTGATGCTATTAATGATAGTTCCATTTTGGAGGGATGGATTCTCCCTTACTATTGCCTGAAAAGTGTGTATGCACGTGTGGTTTTTCCCTCTGTCTTTCCAGTGATGGGCTTTCTCCAGAAGTCTAGTGACCCGTGGTATTCTGCTTATATCTGTGAGGCATTAGGTTCTGTGTGTGTGTTTGTGGGGCGTCTTGTGGACTATGGGCCTCCTGTAGGGTGACCTGGTGGGCCTGTCTCACTTAGGAACCACTAAGTTAATATCTTAGGTGTTTTCTCTTGAGCTGTTCGGACTCTCTAGAGGAGAACCTTCTACTAGTCCACCTGGAAAGTGTAAGGCTGATGTCCTGTGCCCAGGAACCTGATGGGGAAGAGGGCAGGGACTTGGGTCCTCTGTACCTCAGCTTAGCCTTTTCCGGTGTGGTGCCCAGCATTTCCCTGGGCTCAGTTTCCCCGGTCCACAGACCTTCTGCTCTGCCTTCTCTAAGACTAAAGCCCTGGGGTGGGGAGGGACGCTGACCTGCCTGAGGGAAGTGGGGGAGGGGGTCAGGGGCCAGGGCCTCTTTCTCAGGCCGACTTGCAGTCAGGCCTCCCTGGTGCTGCCGGTCCTGGTCCCTCGGCCTTCTGGGGGTTATGGGGTGCTAGTGTTTTAGGATTCGGTGCTCCCAGGTTTCTTAAGTTAATTTCTTAAGTTAATAATTAAGTTAACTTGTCCTTGTGTCCTCCGGTCTCTAAAACTGTGTGGCTGTCATCTCCCCTGTTGCCGTCTTTAAAATTGTGGCTTCGGGTTTATGCCTTCAAAAGTCTCTTCACTCTTGTTTCAGTGAGTTGGGGGGGGGGGACCCAGGTAATGCCCGTGTTCTCCCTGAGACCCGTAGCCACGGCATAGTCGGTGTGTGCTGCTGCCCTTGTGTGTTGTTGTACACACACTGGTGGGTGTGTTTCTTCAGCCTTTGTGGGAAGGGAGTGTTGGGTCATTTTCTTCCGTACGGTCCTCGCGGAACCCCCAGCACCTGGACCTGTGCGACTCTCACACGGGAGCCTCCACAGTCGCTGGCCAAGTGAGTGAGGGAACAAATGAATGGATTGCAAGGAGGCTTGGAAACAAAAACGGAAACAGAACTACGATTCACCCCGGTTCAAACTGTTCTGAAATGCAAGCCACTTTAATGTAACTCTACACCTGTTAAATATAAAACTGTTTCACAGAGTTTATGGCTAGTGGCGGGGACATGGTGGACCTCTCCCTCATCCTGGTTTCTTTTCTCTGGCTGCGGTGAGCATGTGTTACTCCTATAATTTTTGACGGGGGATTAAACGAGGAAGAATAAGAACGCATCTGGTTTAGAACGTGAGCCTGGGCGCATTGGAGCAGAGGGATGATCTATGGCTTTTGCATCCTTTCAAGGTCATGCTGCTGCCTTGAACCTTGGTGTTTTGCTCTGTAAAGCAAGTGGCCGGACCAGATGCATCGAAGGTCCCCAAGTCCCTATCCTGTGACCCCACGACTGTCTTCTCCTGCTCGGATCATGATAGCATAGGTCTCTCGTGGAAAAGAACTGCCCCCACCTCGGCCCCGCCTTTTTTTTTTTTGGACATAGAATGCCTTTCATCTGCCCGTGTGCTCATCTGAATCTTCTTTCCTTCAGAACAGAGTCTGAGCTTACCTCCTTCATGAACCTGCTCCAGGGTAGGCCGGATTCCCTGTCCGCAGCAGCTTTTCCTGGTTTACTTTGCAGCTGGGCAGAAAGCAGAGAGCCTAGACCGTGAAGCTGGACAGTGCCAGGTTGAACATTAATTCTGTTGCTTACTCACCCTGTGACCTTGGACAGCTTACCTGGTGTCCCTGAGCTTCAGGTGCCCCCCTCCTCCCAAAGGGAATTTGTAATGTGAGCTATCTCATGGGGTTTACATGAGCCTTAAATGGGATACATGTTTAAAAGGCCTCCGTTAACATGTGACACAGGATAGACCCATAACACAAGAGGGTGACGACAACAGGAATGATCAACATTTACGTGCATTGCCTTATTTACTCAAAAGTAGGTACTTTTATTGTTTTTATTTTTCAAATGAGGAGATGGAGCCATAAAGAAATAACTTGCCAACTGTCACAAATCAAGGACATGGACCGTTTTGTGTGTTTTTTTAAAAGTGTTTGTGTTCACACTTATTCCGCAAATGCTGGTTTGGCGGTGGTGAAAATGGGGGGCAGCTGGGGCCTAGGGAGTGCCTGGGGCCTGGGGGAGGGCAGCAGGCGTGAGGTGTTTGTGTCAGGTGACAGGGAGAGCGCCTCTCAGACAGGGATCTAGAGACGTCAAGGAGTCGAGGGAGCAGTCCTCTGTGGGATCTGGGGAAGCACATTGCAGGCATCGGGGATGGCGGCAACTACGGGAAGCTAAGCGGAAGACTGGGCTTGTTTCTTCAACTCCACGTTTCCTCTTTGAAGTCCCAGATTGCCCTGTTTTCCTGTTTTCTGTCCAGTATGATACTGGATAAAGAAAGTGGGGAGCATTTTCTTAGATGATCAAGAACTGTTTTTCTGTTAATTAGTACTCCCACCCATGTCTACATAGATCATGGGGCACAGGAACTATATGTAGTTAGCACTCTAGGGTGGTTCTCAGTCCCTTTCCCACAGTCTCCAGGGGAAAGCAGTCTTAGGAGCACTGCTGCCCTGTAAGTCCTGCCCTCAACTCTGTACTATAGCCTTGGTGGCCTTTGAGCTCTTCACCAGGCCACATGCTCCCCTGCCCCGGGCCTTTGCACATGTGGCTCCCATCTGTTCCTTCAGGGGTCTCTCAGTTCTGCCTGCGGGGAAGCCTTCTGTGACCCCCGGCCTGGGTCAGTTCCCTTGTTCTGGGTTCTCATAGGTCTGCCCGTAGTTTCTTTCCTTCAGAGCATTCCTCTCCATTTATTTTGTTTTATTTTGTCTTCTCTTTTATTTTTTTAGTTTTTAAAATAATTTATTTATTTGAGAGAGAGAGAGGGAGAGTGAGCATGTGAGAGAGGGAGAGAGAGAGGACCAGTGGGGGGAGAGGCAGAAGGAGAGGGAGAAGCAGGTTCTATGCTGATCAGTGAACCTGACCTGGGGCTCGATCCCAGGACCCTGGGATCATGACCTGAGCCGAAGGCAGATGCTTAACACACTGAACCACCCAAGCGCACCTTCCTTTCCATTTATAACTGTATACTCACCTGTGTGGTCCTCGTACCCTGACTGTCTTTCTCCTGGGGCCATAAGCTCCAGAAGGCAGAGGCCCGGGCTGCTGTTGCTCATCCCTTTTCTTTCCCTGCATCCCTAGCATCTGGCATAGGAGTTGGCAAATTTTATCTGTAAAGGATGTGATAATGAATACTTTAGCTTCTGCAGACTCTCTGGTCTCTGTTGGGGCTTTTTAGCTCTATCCTTCCAGCCATAGACAATGTGTACACGACTGAGTGTGGCTGGGTTCCAGTAAAGTTTATTTATGGACACCAAAATTGGAATTTCATGTAATTTCCACATGTCGTGAAATACTATTCTGCTTTTGAGTTTTTCCAACCTTAATAAAAATGGAAAAGCCCTCTTGGTTTGCGGGCTGTATAGGCAGTGGGCTGGATCTGGCCGGCAGCCTCTAGTTTATTGACCTGTGACGCAGAGCGCCGGGTGACTTACAGCGGGCTCTCCGTGAGTATTTGTTGAACAAGTAGATGGCATCTTGGACAGGGTAAGAGGCAAGGAGTTTATGAGCTGCTGCCTTCCCTTGATTTATTCCATAATCTCTATCCCTTGTCAGATTCCCTGTGATCTGTTAAAATCGAAGAAGATAGCCTACTGATTCTTCTTTTAAAAAACTACCTTATTAAGATGTAATTTACAAACCATAAAATTCACCCATTTAAAGTGAAAATTCAGCAGTTTTTAGCATATTCTCAGCTGTGTGACTATCATCACTAGCAATCTGATAACATTTCATGCCCTGTCAAAGAAACCCCATGCCCACTGATGGTCATTCCCATCCCCCGCAAACAGCCCCACTAACCTTCCTTTTTGCCTCTATAGATTGGCCCAGTCTGGACATTTCATATAAATGGAGTCCTATCATAGGTGGTCATTTATGACTGGTTTTGCCTTTGCCTTGGCCTTTTTGAGGTTCGTCCTTGTCGTAGCAAGTGTGAGAATTTCTTTTAAGTCTGAATGATAGTCCATTGCATGGGCATACCACATTTGGTTGTCCGTATTCATTCATTCCTCCGTTGACAGACATTTGAGTTGTCATGACCTGCTCTGGATGCTTGTGCACAGTTTTTTGTGTCAACATGTGTTTTCGTTTCTCTGGGGAAAACACCTAGAGGTGGAACTGCTGGGCCATATGGTAACTGTGTGTTGAGCCTCCTCTGGGGCTGCCAGACTGTTCTCCCAAGCAGCTCCGCCATCTTGCCCCCCAGCGAGCAGTGCGTGAGGGTTCCAGTTCCTCCACGCCTTGAAGATACTCTTCATTTTATTTTAAGTTTTTGACTGGCTTGTCTACTGCTCATCTTTCTGATTGGCCACTTGGTTCTGTGGTGGCCACACCTGTGGTTGTGAGATGGTGGGCTGAATGGGACATCTGGATACGTTTTGTTCTTTCTTTGGTAAGAGCAGCGCGCATGCTTCTTGGAACACATTTGGGCAACAAAGCTTGATGCCCATTAGCGATGTGCTCACTGCATTTGGCCATGGCCCGCTGACTCCAACAGGTCTCCAAAGACCAAGGCAGCTGCCTGAGTGAGCAGTATGGTAGATCAGGCAGGACACAGGCCCTGGGGCTTAGAATGCAGAGCTCACCCCTGCTGCTGCCCAGATGCTTGACCTGGGGCAGGGGCTTAGTCTCTGCAGGCCTCAGTTCTGTCCTTGGCAAAAGGGGTCAATGCCTGCATTCAGCTCTCATTCAACAGATCTTCTCTGGGCACCTCCTGTGTGGCAGGCCTAGCACGTTCCCCTGCAAGGTTATGGTGAACGTGAAACAAGGTCATGTGTGAAGTGCTGAGCATGCATGAGAATAGGACAAAACCAGCCGACAGAGCCTTCCTTTCCTGCAGTCACCCCACTCCTCACTGAGTGTAACCATCATAAGGGAATGATAGCTTCTCAGAGGAGGAGGGGTCTCAGGGCTTCTCCTGCTCATGTGTGGCTTGCACTGGGTTCTAGCCCAGTTACTAGCTTCTGCTTGGACGATTCCAGTGTTGAGCGCTAACTCTGATGGCTGGGCAGCCCTGGTTTTCGGATCTGCCTCTCTAGAGCCGGCCTTTGGCCTGGTCTCCGCCAGCCGAGACCAAGAGAGAGAGCCTGCTCCCCCCCGCCCCCCGTCTGCATGACAACGCTGGAGTATTTGACAACAGCTTCCCCTCCATCTCTTCTCCAGTTCCACCAGCTGTCTCCCAGATAGCTTCATCCGAGACCCCGCTGCCCTGGTGGCCGCCTTTGGATACCCTCCAGCTTGTTTGTTGTTTCCTGGACTCAGCCCGAGCCTTCCCCATTGGAGATAAACACAGACCGCGTGCCTGAATGAGTTGTAAGCCTCGGAGGGTGACCAATCTTACCTTTACCAGCAGGACGGTTTTATGGAGGAAAGTACTCAAGAAGGAAAGATAACTTCATTCAAGATTATGGAAAAAATAAAATTCCAGCGAAAGCCTATCTGACCCTCTCTGGCTCTCCCAGCTCAGTCTGGGAAGGCAGTGCAGACCGCCCTCCTCATCGGGCCCCCTCCTGGGCGTCGCAGGGGCCAGCTGCTCTGCTGAAAGGGTTTGTGATCGAGGGCCTGAGGGTTCCCCACTGTCACCCCCTGACCTGGGGGGCAGAGCTGTTGAAACATTTCTTGGGCTCAGTTTTATAAGCTGCTGGAGGGAGATGGTGACAAGCAGCCCGTTAATAAAAGCACTTTAGCAAAAGCAACACGAGGAAGGGAGAGGACTCAGAGCTCCATCATTTGTCTGTCTGATTTTAGTGTCCTAGGGCCTCTGTCTTCTTCTGGTGGGGGAAATCCAAATATGTTTAGCAATTCCTCTGCTGCTGCCCATGGGGGTAAAAGCCTTGTAGCCTTTGTAATCAGGAATAGTCCAGAAACCCACAACAGGCCCAGCTCTGCCCCCACAACAGGCCCAGCTCTGCCCCGAGGCAGGAACAGTGACGAAACACACATTTTGGGCCTTTCCCACTTCCTTAGCCTGAGTTTTCAAAAGCCTGTGCCTCATTTTTTTTTCTGTGCTCCAGGCTGATTTACATAACTTTATTCTTCTGTGGTTAGTTACTCATTCAGAAATTCCCCTGTCCATCTGTTCCGGGATTCTGAGTCAGTGGGAACAGACTATCATGGTAAATTCTGGCCCCTGCCTCCCTACCTCCTCTCTGCCCGGAGGTGGAGGCAGAAGGCGGAGGCCAAGGACCGGTACACCTGTGTGGAATCCGTCCAGCAGATCAGAGTCCGGTTCCCCCAGCCAAAGGAGCACCTTGGGAGGCAGTTGCTACAGGTACTGGAACCTCGGGGCCTGAGTGCATGCCTCCAGGCTGTTCCCTCAGGGCTTGGGAGGTGAGGGGCGACCCAGAGGTGAGAGGCAGCACAGGGCATGGCTAAGGCCCATCTCTGGTTCAGGTCCCAGCCCTGCCACTTCCCTCTATGGCCCTGGGCAAGTTCTTCAAGCCCTTTCTCACCTGTGAAGTGGAGAGCCTAAAAGACCTGTTTCACAGGGTTATTGTGACAGTGTATGAAGTGAGTTAGTGTGTGTGAAGCATCTGGAACCCGCCCAGCACATGGAAGCCCTGGGCAGCTGTTAGCAGTGGTGAGGAGGAGCGCGAGGAGGATTTCTATCCTTCCTATTGGGCTACCTCATCCCTCGTTTTTTTCTTAATGGAACAAAGATACCCAGTGTGTATTTATTGACAAGTATGGGAAAACTCTGATGTGAGCTCAACCCCATGGCATTCCCCTTCAGATTCCTTAGTAACCCCTCCCTCCCGCTCCTGACCAGTGTCCTCACCACTCCCAGTCTCCAAGTGAGAACCAGCCTTGGGCTGATCGCCCAGTAGCAGCAGATGATTTCATGTCCCTGCCTCAGTCTCCTCATCTGTAGCCTGTGGAAAAGCATTTATCCGTCCCTCTTCTTCCTCCCAGTGCCCTCCAGAGATGGAAAGAGGCACTAGCCACCATCTGTTAAGCATGACAGACAGATCCCAAAGACAGAACTTTGATGGATGGTATGGGAGAGCTGGAGGGCCCAAGACCCAGGGGACCATCATCCTGCCCTCAGAAACCCTGGGCCATAGTCTGGAGGGGGTGGACATATTGCTGAGCTCTTTCCTTGGGATACCGAGAGCACATCTGTGCCCCTTGGCTTACCCCACCGCAGAAAAGGTAGGTCAGATGTTGTTTGGAGAGTCTGTCACAAGTGAATGTTCTCCTCGCTCATTCTGGGACCCCTGCCTGGACAAGTGCCTATGCTTTTGCGCTTGGGATGCTCACAAAGGAGCAAAGGACAGTTTAACACCAGAGAGAAAGCCTCAGGGACATGAATAACCATCCGTCATTGCTTTCCCGTTATGCCTCAGGTGCTGCTTCCCAAGATGAGGAAAATGAGGCTCAGAGGGGCCCGTGAGCTGCCCCCTGAGGTCATGCGGTGGAATATGCCAGAGAAGGATTTCAACTCCTTTCTGAGAGGATTCTAAAGTGTGTGTTCCTTCCAGGAGGGGAAACCTGATTCTGAGCTCCATGAGGCCCTGTTGGAGCCCCCAGATCTTTTCTTCTGACTTTTCTGGAGAATTGTGGTGAAACGCTTTCTCTGAGCCACGTTGATGTTCGTGTGTCCTTTCTGCTGCTGGTCCCAGCCTTTCCCCCCTCCTCCTTTCCCCTTCCCTATTGCCCAGCCCAGCCCCATGGAGTGTTTAACTCGAGGACCTCCCCGTTGGTGGCTGGTGACACATCCCACCCTCCTCTCTGCTATCTCCCGAGATTTGAGCCATCAGCAGGTGAGAGACATGTGTGCTGGAAGGTGTGTGTGACCTCGGGCTTTTGTGAGAAGTGTGGAGAGGGACATGGGGAGGTGAGATGTGGTGGCAGTGTTTGCTACGCTCTCGAGGTGTTCTCAGCTCAGAGCATGGAACCCTTGCGGTGGGGGGATGGGGAAGCCGCCGGGTCCTGTCATCACAGGTCTGGCACCTGGGGCCCCCTTAGTCTGTCTGTCGGCATCAACAGGCTGTGTGACCTTGGGTCCATCGTTCCCCATTCTGGGCCTCGCTGTAACATGAGGGGTTTGTTTTCCTCCAAGTTCTACAACCTGAGATGTCTCCATGGGGGAATAATGGAGCCCAAGCTCCTTCTCTTCTCCTTTCCCGGTTGCCTCTTAGAGGTTAAGGTTTGCTTTTCAGCTGGTGTTAATTGCAAAGCTTTAATGTGTGCTATGGTAGGGGCCAAGAGAAATTCCAGGGCCACAACTCCCCGAGACATCCAAGGTGAAAAATGTTCCAGTAAGTGCAGGTTCAAACAGGGTACCCTTAGGGCCCAGGGACGGATACAACCTTGGCAGGCTCCTTCACCTCAGGGAACACAGCTCCGTGGCTTTGGAAGCCGGCTGGTTAAACCTGGCAGGACCTGCGTTCCAGCTGCCTCATTAGTGCCCTTGTGTGGCAGAAGCCGTGCCGGCCAGCTGGGCCAGCCGGCCAGCCGTCCAGCGCCCCCTCAGCCTGGGACTCCTTGTCCCACCAGCGGCGATTCCTTCCTTTCCAGCCCACTCTCTCAACCCCTCTGCCATCCAGTCACCGTCTCTCCTCCAGCTCCACCAGCCCACGTGGCCCCAAGTGCACTTCCCAGCCTGCCGGCCTGCCTTCTTTGGTTCAGGCCTCCCATCCCCTCTTTATCCTCTCTGCTTATGGAGGCCACCCCCATTCTTTCACGTCTGGTCTTCCTTCACCCTCCAGACCAGGCGGGGATAGGTCAGAGATGGAGACTGGTGCAGGGCCCAGCGGGAGGAACGCAGGGATGAAGGGGGGTGGGGGGAGGAGGAGCCTTAGTGCTGACCTTTGTCCTTGGTCACACGTCACAGCAAGTAAGCCTTGTCACCTGCTTGGCCTGACGCTGAGTTCTGTGAGTGTAGCAAAGATGGGCACAGCCCTCTGGCCTTGGCGAGAGCAGCCCTCGTGAGGGGCAGTTGTGGAACCATCTGGGATAAAGTGAGTCTGTAAGTGGGAGGGGCTGGTCGGGCCTGTGCAACTTAGGTGACAGTCCTGGGACCTGGGTCCAGCTCCCCTCTTGCCCCAACGCTCCTTTGCAGACTTTGGGTCCGCCACAGGCCCCTCTGATGTTTCCTCTTAGTAGAATGAGAAGGTCAGGGTGGGCGTTCCTCAAGGCCCTCCCTAGCTCTGCCGAGTTAACAGTCGCTGCCTGTCAAGGGCTTCCTGTGTGTCTCACTGTGGGAAGCACGACGGATCGAACCCCATCCAGTTCTCCCGACACCAGGCACTTGTCTTCACCCTCATCTTGCAGGTGTGGACCCTAAGGTTGAGAGCCAAGGTTGCAGTCCCGTGGCCCCAAGTCAGATCCGGGCCACAGGTGGATTTTGTTTGGGCCGCCCCCTTTGGGGTTTTTGTTTGTTTATTTGAATTTAAATATGGAAGCGATTTTACAAAAATAGAGATTTGGGGCTTTTTTAGAGATGACGGGTATGGTTACACCGAGTCCGCACTGCTCGGTGGCAACAGTTGGCTGGGTCTGAGTCTCAGCCATCGCCTGCAGATGGGCCTGGGCTCTCCTGAGCCCTCCGTGGCGACCCAGCGTGGGAGCGTGCCTGTAAGCCCAGCCGGAGTCGTTAATTACCCTTTTCTCCCTGCCTCTGGTTAAGGATGTGATAGAACTCAGACTGTGTAGGTCACACAGCTGCTCTGTTCGAGGCAGCAGTCAGACTCGGCTCTCTCTGACTTTAAACCACGATCCATCAGCTGTTTTTCTGCGTTATTTCTGAGTCCCAGCAGGGATGTTTGGGTCCTCTGCTGGAGCGCGAGAGACTATAGTCAAGTCTCTAGATAAGGAAGTTGACAAGAGTTCCTTTTTCCAGAGAGGTTGGAGTCTCTAGCCCCGCCCGAGGGCACTGTCGCTGGGAGGTGGTGTTCGTAACTCGCGTTGGAGTCTGGAGTAGAGCCCTCCCCTTGCCAGACAGTACGTCTCTTCCAGTTGATTCGGTATAACCTTGTGTCGTCTATTTCCTGTTTGCTTGCACCTTGGTTTCTGTTTACTGACAGGGTGAACCCAGGAGAGCCCACCTCCCTGCCCCTAGGAGTGTTGCCAAAATGCCGCACAGAGAACGTGTGTTTTGGCCATGGCAAATGGAGGGAGGAAATAGAGAGGTCTGTTCATACCGTGGATGCCTTGGGGTTGGTCAGGGGTCTCTAAGGGATAGGCAGGCAGGATGCTGGGCCTCCCGAACAGGGCGGGGGCTCTGAGGGGAGCCCTGGTGGAGGTTGGAGTTTCCTGCCCTTGGTGTTGGTCTGTCCAGCTGTTTCCTCCTGATAGAGCATTTGGACAATGCCACGGTGACTCAACTCCCAGCATCACCGGGGAACAATAGCAGATCTGTCCAGGGCCAGCCAGGGAGTGGCGGCTTACACCCGTCAACCTGCTTTCAGGCTCCCTGAACCGTTTCCCTACTTGCTGTTGGTGGCCCACAGTTCTTTCTGGTTGGGTTAATTTCAGGCTGTTGCTTTTTGGTTTCCCTATAGTGTGTCCTCACTCCTTCTGTGTACACAGCTGACCAGAGCTTTGGTAGCTCTGTGCTGACCAGCTGCCTGCCTGCCATCCAAGGCAAGTGTTGCCAGACCTCCCTTACCCTTGGTTTGAGGTTCAGTGGGTTTGGCACAATCCCTCAAGGTTCTGAATCTCTACCCAGGCATTCAGGACCTGGATGAGCTTCAGATGGGAAAGACAGCTGTGTGATTCTTTAATCTCCTCTAGTGGGTAGAGGATTAAGCAATTTTTTGGTGGGTTTGTTTTCATGGATTACGATTTTTTTCTAACAAAAGTGATTGTTTACTGAGTGTTTCTGAGTTCCTGTCACACAAGCACTTTGCATAATTTATCTAACTCAGTCCCTCTGTAGCTCTCCAAGGGATGTAGCATTACCTCCATTTTACAGACGAGGCATCTGAGGCACCGAGATCCAAAGTCCTGTGACATGTGACTTCCTCAGGAGGAGCACGGTGTGGAAGAGTATAGAAATCAGTTTGAGGACCCTGAATGGGAGACGAGTGGTTTGAAAGAAGCGGTACAGAGAGCATGCAAGAGTGAGTGGGGCCAAGGCCCTGCGTTCTTGGAGTTTATAGGAAGATGAAGGAAACAGGTGTATTATCGCTTACCTCTGATGCAAGACGTATTGTGACGGGAGCTAACAGTGCGGCTGCCACAGTGATTTGGAACCACATTTTCATCTGTTTGAGCACCTGAATAAAGGGACACTTCAAAACTGAAGTGTGATCGAAACTGGTCCACGTAGAAAATACTGAGATGTGGTGCCATTCATGTCTAGGGTTGCAAAAATGCAACACTGCTCAGAATTAGTTTCAGTAGTTATTGGAAGTTTATGTCCAATGTTCATTCTGACTCAGTAATTCTGTTTTTTGGAATTTGTATGAAGGAAGTTTTCATATACACATGTGTATATATGTGTATATATGTACACACACGTGAATAAGGTATCTTCATTGTAGCATTATTTGTAATAGAATTGGAAACATTCCAAACGTGGAACAATAGATCAGTTATGTAAATTTTGACATGTTCATCTGATGCCCTGCTGTACAGCCTTTAAAAAAAGCCATGTCGGGGCTCCTGGGTGACTCAGTGGGTTAAGCCGCTGCTTTCGGCTCAGGTCATGATCCCAGGGTCCTGGGATCGAGTCCCGCATCGGGCTCTCTGCTCAGCAGGGAGCCTGCTTCTCCTCCACTCCGTCTCTCTCTGCCTGCCTCTCTGCCTACTTGTGATCTCTGTCTGTCAAATAAATAAATAAAATCTTTAAAAAAAAAGCCATGTCTTCAGAAATTATATATGACTCAAGATAATGCTTATGAGAAAGTGTCAAGCAAATACTGTAGGCTGTAATCGTATAGGCTGTAAATTCTAATTTTTTAAAAACATGAAGAAAAAAGACTAGAGGAAATATACCCCAAATGCTAATGATGGTACTGATTATTAGTGAGTTTTGTTTTCTTTTTTATGTTCTCTTTTAGCTTCTAAAATTTTTTTTTTATACGATTTATTTATTTATTTTAGAGAGAGAGAGTGAATGAAAGGGAGGGGCAGAGGAAGAGGGAGGATCTTGAGCAGGCAGAATCTCCACTGAGTGTGGGGCCCGACATGGGGCTTTATCTCCCCACTTTGAGATTGTGACCTGAGCTGAAACCAAGAGTCGGCTGCTTAACTGACTGAGCCACCCAGGCATCCCTAAATTATTTTTTACAATACTATAATAGCAACACGAACAAAAATGTTTCAGGGCGTTCGTTGCATGAACGTACACCACTGTGCCCTGCAAAGCGAGTCTCCAGCACTTTCCAGAGCATGGCCTTCAGTGTGTTTGGGGAGGTGGTTCCTCTGCTTTCGAGTTCCTTCTTTCTTCTCCATTACTATCTCCCGTCTCCAGTTTACTCCCTTAATGGGCCATTGATTTATAACCGAAGGACGATTTTTTAGAAATATGCATTGTGTTGTATTGGTACTGTTTCCTGAATACTGTGACAAGAGAGACATTTTATACTTCTCTCCAAAAGAAAACCCTAATTTAAGTTTCTTTCCACTCATGCGATCCCGATTGATTTTCTCTTTGTAGTTCAGATGGCCTTTGTCAGATAGAAGAATTTTCTGCTCCTGCCTTCAACGGCCTTGGAAAGCCCAATTTCAAATGATAGGTCGTTGCCATGGCCTGTTAAGTCACACCAGTCCTGCCTGCTTTCAGCACGGAGGAATGGGAGCGAGGGAAGCTTTGCCATCTTAACCGTTCTGTGGCTGATGAGAAGTTTGAAGCTGACCCCTGGGTGAGCCCAGAGAACACTTGTGATACGAACTCAGCAACAGCCTTTTTGTTTGTGTTGTGTGGCTGTTGATCAGGACCTAGAAGTTACCTGGCATTGAAGGCTCCCACAATTGTTGTTTGGATAAATACTGGCCTTTGTGGCAATATTCACTCCCGGTGAGGCTTCCTTCAAGCGTAGGAGGAAACTGGTGTCCTGTCGTGGTTAAGAAGACAGGTTTAGGATCAGAGAGATGTAATTGTGGCTCACTAGCCCAGTGATTGGGAGCCCTGCCCCCAACTTGGAGCCTCACTTCCCTCCTCTGTCCCGTGGGCATAAAGCTGAAACCCCAGAGGGCTGTTACAGGAATTAAATGAGATCCTGTTTATAAAATGCTTAGTGAGGGATCAAGGAATATACAGCTAATATTAAATGAGTGATACTGTTGTTTTTGGAGGATAGGTTCCCCTCATCCGGGTCTTCGTTCTCACCTTGGGTGGAAGGTGGCTTCAGTAGTTCGTTCTCATGGAGACCCAGAGCCCTGACCACTTTCTTAACCCCCAGTTTCCACCTTCAGGACCCCCCCCCACTCCTTCTGGATCTGCAGACACAAAAAGGCTGATCCCACCAGCTTTCCTGGCTACTCGCACTCCGTGGGGAATAAACTTTCACAACATGGAAGGCCCGTTCTCAGGTCATCTTCAAGGAGGCCTTTAACGCAAAAGACTGAATTTCCACATCCCCTGAGAGATAACGTTCCTGGCCCCGTAAGGACTCAGCTTGCCTGCGCCCCACAGCCAGGCGGCTCTGGGTTTCCCACTGGTTAGGGCAAAGACAAAAAAAGTTTAAGGTACAGCAGGGCATCACCGTCACGACCGGCCTATTTCTGTTGTTTGGAAAATTTTTTGATTGTGATGAGGTATGCGTAACATTGACTGCTTTAAACATTTTTAAGTGTACAGTTCAGTAGTGTGTTAGGGTTCCCCAGAGAAACAGAGCCAAGGGGAGAAACTTAGACACATGTGTCTTTTATCCTACGATGGCCTACGATATGGGATGTACATAGCACGTGCGCGGAGCTCGATCAGGAGGGATTGGCTGCGACCGTAATGGAGGCCGAGAAGCCCCACTGTCTGCTGTCTGCAAGCCAGGGGCGCAGGTGGTGTAATTCCGTCCGAGTCCACAGGCCAGAGAACTAGGGGAGCCAGTAGTGTGCGTGCTAGTCCAAGGATGGCGGATGAGAAGTCCCAGCTCCAGCAGTGAGTCAGGGAAAAGGGGGCGAATCCCTCCATCTTCCACCTTTTGTCCTATTCAGGCCCTCAGCAGACTGCTTGGCCTTCACCTGCACCGGGAAGGGGGCCACTCTACCGACTGTACCAATTCAGATGCTGATCTCATCTGAGACACCTCCCAGACACACCAGAAATTGTTTCATCCGGGCGTCTGGGCCAGTCTGGGTGGCGCATGAAGTTGACCTTAACAAGTGGCGTCAAGGACATTCACGGTAACGTCACCACTACCCGTTTCCTGAACATTGTCATTCTCCTGAACTGCAGTTGTGTACCCCTGAAACCCCAACTCCCCACTCTCCCCTCCCCCCAGACCCTGGAAACCCTTGCTTTGCTTTCTGTCTGTGATTTTGAGGCCTTGAGGTCACTCATGTAAGTGGGGTCACCCAGACTTGGTCCTCGTGTGACCAGCTTGGTCCCCTCCTCCTGTGTCCTCATGGGTCGGCAGTGCTGTAGTCTGTGTCTGAACTTCATCCCTTTTTTAAGGCCGAATAATACATTCCATTGTGTGGATACGCCCCGTCTGTATTTATCCACTCCTCTCTGATGGACATTTGAGTTTTTTCCACCTTTTGGCTCTTGTGCCCATCATATTTTAAAGTTAAATCCCCCCATCTTCCTTTGGAGTCCTCCCACTGGTTCCCCAGGACGTGCCTCTGTATCCTGGAAGTGATGACTGCACACCTTGGAAATAATACGTGTGTTCATGGGCTCTTTCCCTGTGCACTGGCTCCATTTATCCATTTCCCTCCTCAGGCTGTAAATGCTCCGAGGCCGGGAACTGTGTTTAATAATTCTTTTTACTAGGGGCGCCTGGGTGGCTCAGTGGGTTAAGGCCTCTGCCTTTGGCTCAGGTCATGATCTCAGGGTCCTGGGATCGAGCCCCACATTGGACTCTCTGCTTAGCAAGGAGCCTGCTTCCCTTCCTCTCTTTCTGCCTGTCTCTCTGTCTACTTGTGATCTCTATCTGTCAAATAAATAAATAAAATCTTTAAAAAAAAATAATAATTCTTTTTACTAGCTCCTGAGAGTCTGTTTTAGGAAGTGGTAAAGGATCTTGGTTAAGAGTGTGGGTTCTGAAGTCAGACCACAGGGGTGTGTATCCTAATTCTACCACCTCTAACTTGTCATTGCACAAGTCCCTTCCCCACACTCACTTTTTCTTTTGAAATGGCGATGATGGTGATGACCGCCTTGAGGGGCTATCGCAGAAATGAAACGAGATCGTCCAGGTAGAGGGTTTGGCACGGTGTCCCAGACATTAGACGCCCTTAAAAGTTAGCTTAAGAACAAATGAGGATCTCAACATCCTTTTCAGGATTAGTCGCTTTTATCCTGTTTCTTCTCGAGGTGGCTGGGTGGAGAATAAGGTAGCTTCCGCGGTGGGTTGGGATCCCTGGGTCAGACCCGGGCAGTTAGACCCCGCTCACCGCCAGTCGCTCACATGTCCTCCCAGTGCCCTCGGCCCCCATCAGGTGGTGCGCGCCCAGGGCCCCAGGTCTCCTTCCATGCCTCGCCTGTAGCCTCTTTTCTGAAGGGGCCGTTGAAGAGTGGGACGGACCAGGCAGCGAGGGGAGGCCTTGGGCCCATATGGGCAATGGCTTCCTCGGGATGGTGCTGTTGGGATGGCCAGCGGGTCACATCCCAGATGCTTTACTTCGCTGGCCACTGCAGAGTCAGCCGTGTGCCCGTGGCCGGTCCTGCCCGGCCAGCTCAGGAAACTTGAACCCCTCTTGTGGCAGAGCCAGTCCCCCGGCAGGATCGGGCTGAGCCTTTGGCAGCTGCTCGAAGTGGCCTGTGGTTTCTACCCCAAGCTGATTGAGCTAGTGAAAATAGAAGTGTCTCTTTTTTTTCTTCCCTTTACAAAAATTTCCCAAATATTCACTAGATCTTTGTACAGTGTATTCTTAGCATTAGCTTCTAGATTCAGCTTCCTGGATTCGGCTTCCTGGCCAGAGATGGTGGGGGGGGTGGGAGGTTCTGCTTGGGGCTGATTTTCTGCTCTGGGTAGACTTCTGCCTGCAGGCGGAAGGCAGGAGCTGGGCGGGTGAAATCCAAAGGCCATCACCCCTCAAGTCAGGTGGCGGGGCTTCTCGAGGCTGGTGCTCGAGATTGGCGGTGGCCTCGGCAGAGTGGGCCCTTACTGCTTTACGGCACCTCGAGCAAGTTCTTTGCCCCTTTTACCGTCAGCCTCCTCATCAGCGAGATGAGGCTAATAATAGTGTCTTCCCTGCAGAGATGTGAGGATACAGTGAGATAATCTATAGAAAATGCTTAGTATAGTGTCTGGCACACATGGGGTTGCTCTAAAAGCGGACGTTACTTCTATTTTTATTGGAGAACTTTATTTTTGTTGTTCCCAGCCTCCCGGCTCTCTACACCTTTTTTCTTTTTGTGGGAACTCTGATTCCTCTAGGATCTCGGTGTCCTCGAATGGCTCCTTTCTTTTCCTCTGGCACCGCCTACTCGGCGGCGGCGGCGGCGGTGGGGGGAATGCTCCCATCCTGTAGCCACAGCAGATTTCAGGGGGGAACATGAAGGTCGTGACAGTTGTCGCTGCCGAGAGGTGCCGTTGCTGTTTCTCACCTCTTCACCTCCATCAGGGCATTCTCTACCTGCTAAGATCGTGTCCTCTCCCTTTGTAATTTTCTCAACTCTTGGGGGGAAAAAGAGGAACTGAAAGTTTATGGAGTCCCTTTATGGGCTGGGAGCTGCTAGACACGTTCGTTATCTCGTTGTCCCAACGGGCCTTGGAGCCTGCTGTTAGCGTTATTTCAGTGTTTATGGTGGAGGAAACTGAGGCACAGCAAGGTTGGGCAAAGGGCCAGAGGCCACACGCAAGCAGGTGACAGTGGGGCTTGGTGGAACCTGGACTTGGGCAGCTGCAGCTGTGTTCTTTTCACCACGGGTGCTGGGTGGCCTGGCTGCGCCCAGCACTGGGGCCTAGCTCCCCTGCCACTCTGGGCCCCTTGTCTACCTTGTCGGAGCCTCAGTTTGTTCACCTGAAAATGGGCCTACGTGGAGCATCCAATGCTGATAAAGCCTCGCACAGCGCCTGACAGCGAAGGTGCCATCACATGTGCTTTTCTGTCAGAATTTGACTCCTGGTAGGTTCCTGATTCTGGGAACTCACAGAACGAGTCCTGTCCTCTGACCTGTCCTGGACAGGCCCCGAGTATTTGCTCTCAGGTATCGTGTCCCTCCCAAAGCTCTCTCCATTTATTTATTTATTTTTTTTAAAAAAAGATTTTATGTATTTATTTGACAGACAGAGATCACAAGTAGACAGAGAGGCAGGCAGAGAGAGGAGGAAGCAGGCTCCCCGCTGAGCAGAGAGCCCGATGCGGGGCTCCATCCCAGGACCCCGAGATCATGACCTGAGCCGAAGGCAGAGGCTTTAACCCACTGAGCCACCCAGGTGCCCCGCTCTCTCTGTTTTTAAAAAACATTTCTTTATTGTGGCAAAGCACATATAAATAAAGTTACTGTTTTAACCATATTCAAGTGGATAGTTCGTTGATGTTAAGTACATTCACTGTGTTGAGAATCAATCCATCACCACCATCCAGTTCCATAACATTTCATCACCCCAGATGGAAAACCTGCACCCCTGAGACCTCATCTCCCCGTCTCCCCTCCCCCCAGCCTCTGGCAGCCTCTGATCTGATTTCTGTCTATGGATTTGCCTATTCTGGACATTTTGTGTGAATCAACTCATAGCACGTGGCTTTCGTGTCTGGCTCGTTTCGGTACTTGGCACAGAATCGTCGGGGTTCACCCATGTTGCAGTGCCTATCAGAACTTCATTGCATGTAGTTATGGCCTAAATAGTAGTTTTTATGGCCTAAGTAGTAGTCCTTGGTGTGGATATGGCATATTTTGTTGATCATCTGTGGCTGGACATTTGGGTTGTTCTTGCCTTTTGACTGCTGTGAGTAGACCTGCTGGGAACAGTCAGGTTTCTGTGTAGACACCTGTGTTGGTTCTTTGGGGTGTCTACCTGGGAGCACGACTGCTAGATCATATGTTAATTCTGGGTTTAATGTTTTGAGGCTCTGCCAAGCTGCATTCCCCAGTGATGACCCCATTTCACATTCCCACCAGTGATGTAGGAAGGTTCCAATTCCTCCACATCCGTGCCAACCCTTGCTTCCATTAAAAAAATTTTAAAAGTCGTGACCATCCTAGCGGGTGTGCAGTGCTCCCTCCTTGTGGCTTTGATTTGCATATCCCTGACGGCCCATGGCACGGAGCATTCTCCTTCCCTTCTAACATTCCCGCTTCCCTTTTGCTCTGATTCTCAGGTCTTCCACCATCCGGCTGATGCTTTTCACAGTGTGGCCCCGTGTGTCTAGATCCTGTTTAAAATGCTCAGATCCCAGGGCATCCCTTGCCTCTGGCCACGCTGGGAGCAGGGTGATGCGGGAGACTCCCACTTTGCGAGTTCCAGATCTGCTCCTTTCTCCTCTCCACAGCATTATCCCTTCCTCCAGCTCATGGAGCTTCTAGAGTCTGGTTCTTTCAGCCCAGGTGGTCACCCTTGTTTCAGCCCGTCCTTCCCAGTCCTGGTCCACTGGCTCTCGCTTTTGACCGAAGTCAGGGTGAGAACAGATCCCTTCCTGCAGGCTGGCCTGGAAGTCTCTTGTCTCACCTAAGTGCGGTCATTAATTCTCTGGGTTGTTACTGCCTTCAGCCCGAACATACCCCATCTCATCTGTGGGATTATTCTGAGAGTCTCGTAAGAGCCTGTTCCCCCAACCCCAGTGACCTCGTTCCTTCTGAGTGTGACTTGAAGGCACTGTTTTGCTTCTCTTGGGTGGGTTTATGGTTTCAGGCCTATTTCTGACCAAGGAATCAAAGACTGCCCCTCAGGGAAGGAATTTCAGGCATGAATGAGCAGATGGAGGAGGTATTTTGGGGGGGCAGAGAGTTTGTCTCTGACCTCCAGAAACCACTCCACCATCTGCCTGTGCACAAGGGACCCCACCCATCCTGGAAAAAGCCGTGGGCTTGTTTCCTGCTCCAGGGCCCTGTGCCGTGGGACCTGCTCTGCCCCACGGGCTCTCACCTTACGAGCGCCGGCTGTGGGTCAGCCATCTCGCTGCAGAACGTGTTTAAAATCACGACTCATTTACTGTATGAAAACACTCTGCAAAAAGATGAGGTCGCGTAAAATAATAGCATAAAATGGAGAGACCATTCCCACAGCTGTCCCTTCACCTTAGTGCCCTTTCCCGGGGTGGGAGGGGGTGGGATCAGGTAAAACTGGCTATGGATCCTGAATCCTTCCAGGCCTTTTATTCCAGTGCATTCTTCTTCTTCTTCTTCTTTTCTTTCTGTTATCCAAGGGCAGTTAGGAAGAAACACAATGGCAGCAGACTGAGTGTAGCAAACAGAATGAGTTGAGCTACACCCCAGGGTGACACTTCTTCAAAGCTGGGCAGACGGCAGGGGCCGGCCCTCGGGGCCTCTGACTGACTCTGGTGTGCGCACGCACGTGGGGAAGGGGCTGCTGGGAAGGACGACGCTGAGTGGGGGGTGGAGGAATCTCAGGACTCAGCAGGGACACGTGGCAACGGAGGGCAAGAAAGGAAGGGCCATTTAGGGGCTCCACTCTCACTGGCTCTGTCCCTTTGGGTGACTCAGTTTCTGCAATTACAAACCTTGTCGGCTCCTGGGGTTGCTGGGAGCAGGGGGAGGGGGCGGGGGGGGATACATGAGACTGCCCGAGGAGAGTGTCATGTAAGGATTAGGCCCTCCATCAGGGGCATGTGTCAGGCATAGGGTGAGTGCTTGCCTGCCTGCCACTTTGCCTGTGTCCGCTCTGCACGGACATTTTTTCTTCCACACTGGCCTTTCTCCTTGTGGCCGTAGCAGAGCTAAGCCAGCTACGTTACTAAAAATATTGATTCCCTTCACAAGCACATGAGTGTTCAGTTATGGTATGAATGAATGGGTGATGGGTCCAGGCTCTCCCCCTCTCCAGATGAGAGGGTTGTGGGCACAGTTATACAATTAGCTGTGAATAGTCTTTGACACATTAGTATGAATTAGTGTCATAGATCTTTGAAAGAGACCCAAGTAATGAGCCTTCATTCTACAAATGAGGACATTTTAAGGCTTTACGAAAGGAAGAAGCTTGCCAGGAGTCAGTAAGGGGCCAACTGAGGCTGGAACCAGGTCTCCTGATTCTGGCTGGGGCTCTGCTGATCCAAGGGGAGCACCTAATATCTGGGAGGGCCTGCTCACCTCTGCTTGGGTTTGCTGCTTCCAGGTGGAAGGCTGCCTGTGGCTGGAGGCTCACAGGCCAGCAGGTAGAGGGGCCTTTGGAGGGAGAGAGGGAGCTCTGGGGGACAGTGGCCTTGGGGTTTGGCCTGGCAGGTTTAGGGTCCTATACCTTCCATGACAGGAGGTGAGAAGTGTTTGGGGTGCTGAGATCCAGCCTGGCTTGGCCTGTGGAGCCAGGCTGGCAGCTCTGAGGGTGTGATGGCTAGCTGAGGCCCGCTGGGTCTGGTGGGACATGCACTCCAATAATCACAACCCAGTGTGAGAGCATGAGAAGGGATGTTGTGACGTAAAAGGGGCAGCGGTGTTTGCAAGGTGAAGAGGGACTGGCACAGGCAAGGTCAGGGGCTGGTGGTGAGGCTGCATGGGGCCTGCGGGAGCAGAGGGGACGCCATATGGGAAGCTTTCTGTGGTCAGAGTCAGCATCTTATTTACCGACTGTTTCTCAGCGCTGATGCGGTGCCTTGCCCTAGAGTCAGAGCACCATTTTTAAATTGCGTTAAAAAAAATTAAAGATTTTATTTTACTCACCGGGAAGACCAGCATTTTTATTTCTTACATAGATGAATGAGCCAGGATCCTCCTTCCTCAATCACTGGAGGATGACCAACAGGCTTTTTTGGGTGCTTTAAGCATTTTCTTCTTTTCTTTTTTTTAAAACAATTTTATTTATTTATTTGAGAGAGAGAGCATAAGCTGGGGAGGGGCAGAGGGAGAAGCAGACTCCCCACTGAACAGGGAGCCTGACTCAATTCTGGGACTCCTGGGACTCCTGGGACCCTGGGATCATGACCGGGACCAAGGGTCTGAGCCACCCAGGCACCCCTTGGCACATTTTTCTTTCTTTTTTTTTTTTTTAAGATTTTATTTATTTATTTGACAGAGAGAGATCGTAAGTAGGCAGAGAGGCAGACAGAGAGAGTGAGAGGGAAGCAGGCTCCCTGCTGAGCAGAGAGCCCGATGTGGGACTCGATCCCAGGACCCTGAGATCATGACCTGAGCCGAAGGCAGCAGCTTAAACCACTGAGCCACCCAGGCGCCCCTTGGCACATTTTTCTTGCGCCCTCTTCCATCTGCTAGGTTCTACATCATGGAGCTGGTCACTCCCGGTCCAGGTGTGCAGGGCTGACTACTGGTGGCCCCTTGCAGGTGGCCTTCTGGCTCCTTGCCTGCTCTTATTCATGTTGGCCACTAGATGGCAGCAGAAAACGTACCAATTTCTCCTCCATGTTGATTTATTTAGGTCAAGACCTTTGCTCTAGGTGGGTCAGCCATTGCTTCTTGGATGGCACAGGGACTCCCAAATGCCATGTCTCATTGGTTCCAGGATGGGTATGAGGAAAAGCTGGGACAAAGCTGTGGCAGCCTGATGTCTGACTGTCCCACAACATTCTTTTATTTATTTATTTATTTATATTTATTTGACAGACAAATCACAACTAGGCAGAGAGGCAGACAGAGAGAGTGGGGGAAGCAGGCTCCCTGCTGAGCAGAGAGCCCGATGTGGAGCTCGATCCCTGGACCCTGAGATCATGACCTGAGCCGAAGACAGAGGCTTTAACCCACTGAGCCACTCAGGCGCCCCTGTCCCACAACATTCTTGAGAAGTGGCTGTCTCAGCTCAAGTAGTCCCAGGGTTGGAAGGCTGGCTTTTCAGTAGTCCTCCCTCAGTGTGGCTGGATTTTTTTGAAAAGTTCCCACTACTGGGGAAGATCTCCTTTGTCCCAGGCTGGGTCTTCGTGCCGTAAAGGGGCCAGCAGCTGAGACCCAGGGTCAGAAAAGTCCTCTTGCTCCTTGCTCAGTCCCCAGCTTGGCAGCCCGTGCACATACTGATGGGCAGAGAGGTGTTGATGGAGGGACAGCAGTGGGACACCAAGGATGTGGGCCGCACTCACGGTGATATGTAGCAGTGGCCAACGTTTGCAAAGCACTGGCTTGAGCTGGGGAATGCCCTGTTGTCCACCTGACACTCTGCATATTACGTGACCGCTTGTGTTCCAGGTCATGTGGCTCTTCCTCCTCTCCCATGGTGGTCTCACTTGGTCTTCCCAAAGGTCTTACCCTGTGTGGGGCACCGGGGTATCCCCTTTTCACAGATAAGAAGATTGGGGCATGTAGAAAGGAAGGCGGTGTCCAACACGTCAAGGACAGGCCGTGGCCGTGCTCTGTTGCCTCCCTGTTTGTGGTGAAGCAGTCATGTGTGCTGGGGTTGGGGGAGTCAGAGCTCTCAGGACCAGGATGACCATCAGAAGGCCTATCCCAGTGCTTGACAGTCACAACCAGCACTTCTGGAAGAGGAAAGCGTGTGCAAGTGCCCCATGGGAAACTGGAGAGCCTAGGCTCCGAGTGAGAGACCGGGTGTCCCACCATCACACCCCCTGAGCGGGAGCAGGATGGAGGGCAGGTTGGCCTGGGAGCCAGCCCCGACTCATACCTCTTGCTATGGGACTGCCTGGTGGTCATAGCCGTTAGAACCTTCCACGGCTATTGTACTATGGAGGCGTGGGTCAGATTGGGAAGGAGGGTGTTCTTGTGCTGGGAATCGAGCTAGTCTTTCGAGGTTCCAGCACTGCTCTGGGCTCTGGGCTTTTGCTCAGAACACCCCCCTTTCCAGCTGGGCCTTCTCAGGTGTAGCACGTTCCAAACTTGGCACAGCAACAGTGAGTACAGCTTATATGTGCCTCTCTGTCTTTTTCGCTCTCTAAGATGAGTCTTCCTGAGGTCCTAGTCCTCTGCACCCAGCCGCACTCTCTCTGGGCACAAAGCCATGTCAATGTTCTCAGAACCACAGCAGTTGAGTGACAAGACTCAATGGGAAATTGGGACACTGGCCCTGCCTACTTTTCTCTGCCTGGCCGCCCCAGGTCCCCCATTCCCCTCACCGGAGGACCTGAGAGCTGCCTCTAGAGCTGGAGTCATTGTTCTGACTCCCTGCTCTCCCAGAGTCCTGCCTCCTGCTTCCCACCTCCCACCTGGCTTCACGTCCAGCAGGTTCTGCCGGTAGACACAGCCCCCATGATGCCTCCAACATGCCCTGCTCTGGGCACCCCACATCTGTGCCAGCCTGGATGCGGGCCCCAAGGAAACATTACCCCCTGGGTTGCCGGTTCAAAGGCTTTTGCTTTCCAGCCAGACACCCGCCAAGGCCTGTGTCTCCAGCTCCAACATCCTGCTTGGCGTGTCCTATCCCCCGCAGCCCCCCCAGCTCCAGCTGCAGTCTCCCTGTTGTGCTCCTGGCCGTAGGCTTGCTGGGGGCGGGGGGCTCCTCTCCCCTTGGCCTCTCCTCTCTATATTACATCAGCTTCCAGCCACATACCCCTGGGATCTGGTAAGGGAGGGCTTTTTATTAATTTTTTTCCAGGGGAAATAATTCCACCTCTTGTCACATGGATTTCTGCGTTCAGCTATTTAGGGAGCTTGACTTCCTCCCCACATCCTATCCTAGCCCCCCGATGCTCCAAGACGGGACAGCTTTGTTTCCTTAGACTGGGGCGGCTGCTGGTTCTAGGGCTCAGAGGAAGGTAGGGTCGGGAGTGGGGAGAGCACAGAGCTGAGAGTCAGGTGTCTGTGGCCTGGCTCCCCCTCACTGCTTTGTGACCTGGGGCTTGGCCCTTCCCTCTCTGGGCCTCAGCTTCTTCCCCTTCCTTCACCTAGGACCAAATCTGTCACCTACGATGGTGAGGTGGCTCTGAGGTTCCCCCTTTGGAATGGAGAGCTGCCTTCATCTTGATGGTGGCCCCACCATCCTGCGCATCCTGCCCCCACCCTGGCCTGGCCTCTAGGCCTGGGGCGGGGTTTGGCCGGTGTGGCAGCGGGCTGGGACAAGCGATCCCTGTGTGAGGAGGGGCTCTGTGAAGTACAGGGCTGGGGTGAACCAAGGAAAGGGAGCTTTGTCTCCTTTCCGGTTGTCATTCACCATCTCCTGGGTCATGGGTGTTAGAGGAAGGAGCGCATTCAGGGTGAGCAGGACAGAGGGCAGAGGCCCCGGGGTCTGCCTGTGCCACGATCCTCTAGACCTCTCCTGGGGACCTCTGTTCTGGGCTTGCCCCTCCTCGCTGGTGTCTTCTTTGGCTTCACGTGCCTCCTTGCCTCTGCTTCCCTCCCTCTGTCCCATCACCATGCCCTCCTCTGGCTGCTGACCCCAGGATTCCTCATCCCTGCCATCCCCTCCATCCCCTCCATCCCCGCGGGCCATGCCTCTGGGAAGGCAGCAGCCTTGGGCCTCGGCCCCACCCCCTCTGTGCAGGCAAACCTGAGGCCTGCTCCTCCCCAGGGCCCACATCTGGCCCGAATGCTCAGTTTTCCAGGCTGTAAATTGCCTCCTGCTGCCCCTTGGCATCTTCTCAGGTTTCAGCTTCACGAGCCTTTTTCTTTTGGGGGTTTGGGGCAGGCCGGCTGGCGTCACGCTCCCTCCCTCCCCGCACTGTGCCTGCTGCAGGGAGAAACCTTTGGCAGGGCTGTCCGTGATCTTCTATCCAAGTCTTGAGTGAGCTGTGGTTTTTAGCAGGTGGCTGAGCAGGAACCAGTTTTAATTAGATTTTCCCCTTTTCTGTTCACACCTCCCCCCCCCCTTCCTGCCAGAGGCCAGCCTGCCCGTGTGTCTCCTCACCGTGCAGCCTGAGGGGTTTCTCCCTGGGGCCTGGCTGTTGTAGCGGGCCCCTCAGGGACAAGCTGTCCTGCCCCATGCCCTCCTTGGCATATCCCTTGACAGAGTTTGGAGCCTCGGGGTCCGTAGACACAACCTTCCTCGGGGGTTCCCTCACGCCTCTGGCCCCTCAGATGGATTTTCTCCTGCCAGTGCCTCTGCAGTGGCAACAGGTGACCCACCAGGGGCTCAGATCCTTGTGCCCACATCAGCCCACCCCGAAGCATGGGGACCGTAGATGCACTCAGTCCCTTCGGGCATGCCATCGCTACCCTCCATGTGGGATTTGCTGTCTACCATCTACGCTCTCGGTTATCCACACCTGGGAAGGCCTGTTGTTTGGGCCCTGAAAGGGAGTCTCAGGGCAGCCACCAGGACCGTCTCCGAGGGAAGAATCATCTAGACAAGTGCTATTTAAGTGTGCTCTGTGGACTGTGGAGACCAGACAGGTTCCAAAATGGAAAGTAAGCATTTAGCAGTGTTTCTAGTGATGGACATGGCCGTGGCATTCTAAGTTAGTTTGGAGTTTACAGGGGGGAAGCTCATGGGAAGTCTTGGAGGTCCTACCGGGCTCCTGGGACAGGACAAAGGGAAGAATGGGTTCTTGTGTGACCAGTGGAAGTTTGGGGGTGTGCAGGGAGAGGCTAAAGAGAAACTTGGGGCTTTATTCAGGACATTAGAAGGAAATTTGCATGTGGATTGGCTAAGGACCACGGGAGTTCAGGCTTTATTGGGGAAGGCCAAAGGGAAGCACTGGGGCTTTGTGGAGAAGGCCATGGGAAATGTTGGGGTTCACAGTAGAGGCCAAAGGAGAGGTTGGGATTCTATGCAGGAGGCCAGAGGGGAGCCAGGAGGTTGAGGCGGTGAGGACCATGGGGCCTTGGGGTCCTCGCCAGAGGGGCAGTTTGGGTGTTGTTTTATGCAAGGGGATCTAAGCTCCCACAGTCTAGCAGCCCTCAAGTATCCTGTGTCGTGACAAAGCCAAACAAGATCTCTCCCCATGTTCACTGTGAGCTTGCTGCCTGATGCCAGAACCTTCTCCCCCCGCTCCTCCAGCTCTGTCAGCGTAAGAGCTGCCGTGCCCATGCTGTGGCAGCACACGGGGGTGTCGTCACTCACAGGAGGAGGCTCCGGCCCTTCACAGTCAGCCTCCAAATGGCTTTTCCAGCTCACTCCCCTCGTCCCCCATCATGGCTGTGACGGATGTCCCGCCTGCCTCCGGAGCATGCTGTGACGGGTCTGGCGTCCGTGCCAGCTTTCCTCTTCCTCCTGCCCCTGACTCTGCTCCTTAGAGCCCCACATGTCTTTCAGAGTCTAGCGCGGGCTCTGCTTCTTCGAGGAAGCCCCGTGTGATGCTCTTCCCCGGGGCGGCCTCTCCGCTCTCTGGTGGCTCACTTTCTGGTGGCTTGCATTTTCTCTCATCCTCTCATTTGCCCTTGGCTTGCCCTGTGGGTGGTGATGACCCTCCTGTCTTGAGCTGACTTTTCCGTCTGCACTCATGTCCCCAGCTAGGCTGGAAAGACCCTGAAAGCAGGCTCTGTATGGTGTCTTAGTTGCTTGGGAGACAAAGGTGTGGGGGTCTAAAGGCTTTTCTCTGAGTCAAGGTGCCCATCCTTACTTAGCACCGCCCCTTCCTTTCCCAGCCTGTGGACCTTGCCTTTCCCCCTTGCAGGGATAGCCCCACCTCCGAACAATCCCCTCTCCTGCGTGGGCAGCGACCTATGGCTTGGACAGAAGGACCCCACTCCATGCTGCTCGGCAGTGGACTCGTGACAGTCAGCCTCTTGGGAAACCCATTGGTCCCTCTGTTTTCCACCATGACCACACCCACTCTGTCCACTTGGCCTTGCTCTGGCCAGCAGGTGACCAGCAAGATCGGGTGTCAGACACGATGCGAAGTGCTTAACATGGATCGGTGCTTGTGGGAAGCCTGTGTGACAGGTACATTTTGGGAACGGGGACCTGCCCGATGTCACACACGCTTCAGGGGCTGAGAACTGGTGGCCACTCCACCCCATTGCTCCAGGGTTGACCCCGCTCAGCCAGGATACCCTTCGGGGGAGCCTGGTGGCTGACATTCTCTCTCTCTCTCTCTCTCTCTCTTTCTCTCTCTCGGGCTGACCTTTAGTTAATCATGGGGCACCCCACCCACCTGCCTATGCCCCCTCCCCTCTCGGCAGCTAAGTTTCCCCTAAGTTTCTCTGACTGGGGGTCTCTTTCTTGGCAACCAGGTGGGGTCCAGGCAGTCCCTGTGGTGCGGGCTGCGACTGTTCCCAGGCGGGACCCGGCTGGAGGAGGAGGGCTGTGGGGTGAAAGGTGATATGTATAAATGTAAGGCGGTGATTATTTAGTGGACAGGGACAGCTGCCTGCGGTAAAGAATGTAATCTAGTAATCCTTTTGTGAAAATCGGATCCTAGGCTCAGCACGCCGCCTGAAACAGCAAAGGGCCACTCTCCCCGCGCCCCCCAGACTCTTCCACACTTCCTGGCGTTCCTGCATTCCTGCACTCGTGTGCCCTGTGGCACGGATGCGTGTGGCACATGCACACACACACACACCCTGGGTCCTTGCTAACATCTTTCACAACCACAGCACGACCATCAAAATCACGAAAGTTACACCGGCGTAATGTTAAGTAAACTACAGACCCTTCTGTCTTGCTCACTAATGTCCTTTTTCGGCGCCGGGAGCCCACGCTGCATGGAGCTTCACGCCTCCTTGGTCCCCTCCAGCCTGCGACCGCTCCTGAGCATTTCTTTGACTCTCGTGGCCTGGATGCTACTGGAGAGCACTGATACGGGGATCGGGTTTGCCGCGGGTTCTCTCGTGGTTAGAGGGAGGTGATGCATTTTTGGCAAGAACACGGCAGACAGGATGCTGTGTCCTCAGTGCATCCTGTCAAGGGGTGTGTGCTGTCAGACTCCTTCTGACCCACGGTGTTCCCGCTGCTCATGGGGAGAAGGTGGCCCTGGCCACGTATCTGCTCCCTGAAGTCACTGGTGTTCTTCTGGTGGTTCCTAACTGTCTCGTGCATCTCAAAGATAACTATGAGATCTACAGATACCCCGTTTTTCCTCAAAACTTAACTCACTAATTTGAGCACCCATCGGTGGTTCTTGCCAGTGGTAGTTCTTACGGCCATGTTTGCCTGAAGTCCCTTTCTCTTTTCCTCATTTCCTCTGCTTATTTTTTTTTATTTTTAATTTTTTAAGATTTCATTCATTTATGGATTTGAGAGAGGGAGAGAGAGAGAGAGAAAGGGTGCGAGCGAGCATGCTTGTGAGGGAAGGGGCAGAGGAAGAGGGAAAGCGAGAGAATCCCAAGTGAGTTCGTGAGGAGTGCAAGCCGATGTGGGGTGGGTCTCATGATTCTGAGACCATGGCCAGAGTCCACACGGAGAGCTGGACTCTCAGCAGCCTGAGCCACCCCGCGCTCCTCCTCTGTGTTTATTAATCGGAATTTGTCTGTAAGGAAGAGTTAGCTCTTCTGCATTATATTTATTTGATAAAACTACAAAATTATTTGTAGTATGTAACAAATGTATGGGTATGTGCGGTGTGATAGAAGTCCTGGATATGTATTCTGTTCTACAGCAGTAGTTATCGTTCAATACTGTAGTTGTTTCGGGGTTCACATTGCCCCCCCTCTGACTCTCAGAAGCTCTTTCGGTTTAGGTCCTGTGCCCTCCGCCTTTTTTTGAGCACTTCCTTCCTTTTTGGCACCCTGAGGTTCTCCAGGCTCATGTTCTATTCCTCTTGTTCCAGCCCTGGGATCGGCCACTTCCCTCAAGAGCCCTGCTTTGTGCTGAAGTCCCCGTGCTCCTCACCCCTCCCACGTGCACAGGGCATGCACGCCACAGCCCTGTATCCGTGGCAGGCGGCGCGTCTGCTCTCTGCTGGGGCAGTGAGGTCCTTCATGAGGGACTGTGCTCGCCTTGTGCAAAGTGCCCACAAGTGCTAGCACTCACCTCTTGACTCTTGACGTCATACCCATCTTTCATTTGCCAGTGCTCTCGTTTGGAAAGTAGCTTTTCCTGTAGCTGCCTAACTCACGTTCACTACAAGTTTTCTCCTTGTTTATACCTGGGGACACGTATAAAGGAACCCCCGTCTCAGCACACTTTGCTGAGGATGTGTTGAACTTGAGGCTGGAGAGTCCCACCTACTTACAGGGAAACTGAGTCCCAGGAAGAGAGAAGCATGCCTATCCCCCAGCATCCCAACAGTACATACACACTGAGGTCAGGGAGGGGAGGGACCAGGTGTCCTTAGCTTCCCATCGGTCCTCTTTGCCAAAACCATCCTGTCCTGCTCTTTCCTCATTTTTCTGTCCAGATGGCCTGGGGAAGGCATGGCTGGCATCAGCCACAGTGATGTATGACCACATGGGGCTCCGAGCAGAGAGGGCTCGGACGATTAGGGGTATCAGGCTGGGAAATCGGAAATTACATGCCTGGCACCACGACCCACAAAACCTCCCCCTGGTGCAATGTTCTGAAGTCGCCCGCGGTGGGTTTCATCAACACAGGCACAGGGGAGGGAAGGCCTCTTGGCAGGCTGCAGAGACAGATGGGCTGCAGGCACTGCCTGGCCCTGCGAGCAAGCTACCGGGCACTGGGGCTTAGCACTGGGCCTTTGCTGTCCAGCTTCTGCTGGCACGGTCACGAGAAACTTCTCTACTTTGGGGTTGTGCTGTTTGACAAGTCAGTTTCCCTCTTATATCTCAGTCTCCTCATCTAGACGACGAGATGATGGGACTTCCTGATCTTTGCCGTCTCTCTCAGCCCTAGACCTAGGACCTGGGGTCACCAGGAGAGTGGGGTTGGGGCCATGGCTGCCACAGAGGGGCGGGCAAAGCCCCCCGGGCTGTCTGCCCTTGGGGATTCAGAGTCCTTGGGAGCCGGGCTGGTGCTGATGTCAGGAAGACTTCTTGGACACGGTGGGCTCTGAGGGCAGGACAACTTGTCTTTCTCCACAGTTCCTTGCCATGCTGTCTGTTATTCCATCCACCCTCTGTCTTTCCGACAGGCATTTATTGAGCACCTGCTATATGCTAGGCTCCCTGGTGTTGCTAGGAACGCGGCAGTGAACAGACGAGGGCACTGTTTTCATGGAGGCTGCGGTGCATCGAGGAGGACAGGCGTTAATTACACTTAGAATGCTTACAGATGCCTTCATGTGCGCTGCCCCCTCCCCTGAGTTCACTTTTCTGTTCCCTCCGCTGCCTTCTTCCTCTCTTTCCTTAGTCTGCTGCACCTGCTTTGTCTTCGGCCTTTCTTTACCTCGCCACTGCCAAGACTGTCCTGAGATTCTGGGCTCTCTCAGGCCAGAAACTCCAAAAGCCCTAGGTCCTGCCCATCGTGCTAACATGTGTGGAGATTCCGTGGGAGGGGGAGCGGCAGTGGCTGCTCCCACTTCATCGGTTGTCCGTGGCCGTGGCTGCGGAGGGGGGTGATAGATTGTAGGCTCTGCAGGCTGACGTTTCTGGGTTTGCGTTGAGACCGTGACCTTTAACTTCCTAGCTCAGTAGCTCACATGCCTTCTCCGAGCCTTACCTCACCTGGAGAACGGGTTTAACCACACTTACCCTGCAGCATTTTTTGGGGGGTGAGGGTGGGAAAATGCAAGTGAAAGTACCTTCACGTGGTGTCCTGCGTGTGATAGGTGCTTGATTAAAATGAGTTTTCTCACCTTGCTTCTCCCTCGCTCTGGGCTAGCACCCAGATATTTTCCAGGCTGTGGTGGGCGTGGAGGATCTGAGGCTTCCTGTAGGTCAGACCCCAGCTGGAGCTGGGCGGCAGGAGGGTGGCGGCACTCCCCACCCAGAGATAAGGTGTAGACCATGAGTTGGGAAAGGCCAGGGAGTCTGCCAGGGGCTGGAGAGAATGACGAGCGTCCCATGCATCCCAAAAATGAAGCGTGGTGTGACAGCTGTCTGTGCATTCTGCCAGGTGTCGGGGCCAGGGAGCCGTCCCTGGGTCGGGGGATGCTACCCTGAGTTGGTGGGCCTGCCTGAGCACCCATCCTGGGGGGTATGCCCACCGAAGCAGTGGAAAGCGGCCCCTCTTCCACGATTGCCCTCTCCCTCTCGCTCTGTCCCCTTGCAGAGTCTCTCTGAGCCTCCTGGGGCCCACTCTGCCCCTGCCTGGAGAGCATCTTCGAGACCAGGGCTGTGGTGAGGGAGATGGTCTGCTCCGCCCTGTCCAGTACAGTGGTCATGAGTTACATGTGGCTAGCGAGCCTCGGAAATGTGGCTAGTGTGCCTGAGGAATGGAACTTCTAATTGTACTTTTCATTAATGAAAATTTCAATTTAAGTGGCCCCGCACGGCTCGTGGTTGCCGCATTGGACAGTACTGGTCTGCACCGGCAGTGTCCACGTACGACGCTGCTACACACCGGTGGGTCACCTCTGGTGTGAGATGTGTCGGGAGTCCGTGAATTGCCCTTGGTGACAAATGACTGAGCTGCGTGAATGGTTTGTATATGGGTGGGAGCGTGGCTTGGCGGGTGAAGGCCTGGCCCCCCGGAGAGTCTGGCCTGGTCACATTTGGAGATGGAGTTACAGGGTCCGGTTGGGGGAATAGGAGGGGAGAAACCTTGGGCCCTGACTGATCTGGGAGAAACTGTGGGAGTCACTGCTCAGATTGTCTTTAGAGGGAGGGGATGAGGGGGCTACATCCTGGGGATATTGGCCAGAAGGCAGAGTCAGTTTTTTGGGTGCTGGAGGACCACTGAGAGACCATGTAGACTAGCCTGCCCATTTTACAGATGAAGAAACTGAGGCCTGTTGTACATGGGGGACCTGTCATGGACCAGGATGTGGTTCCTCTCCTTAGAAGAATGACTCTATAAAGTAGATGTTATCGTACTCATGTCACAGATGAGGCAACCAGAGATCAAAGTCATGAAGCTTTTTGCAGAACTGGGATTGACCCCGAGTCCATTGGGAGTCACATGCTTCATTTGTGATGGAATCCGCATCTGCTGACAGACTAGCATCCACTTGTAGGTCACTGCATTGCTTTCCACCATGTTGGGATGGGGGTCAGGACTAGGGGCTCCTTCTTGCAGCCTGTGGCCTGTGGAATAGCTGGTGGGGGACGGGGGGCTCAGGTCCCACGTGTGTGGAGGAGGCAGAATGTTTTCAGGGAGTGTGGCCCATGGCAGCGTGGGGCTGCCTGCTCTAAGGCCCAGAGTACGCAGCCGTGCCATGGAGTGGCCTGCTATTTGTGGAATCTAGAGACACCTGCCCTCCTGGAGGACCAGGAGAGAAAGGGCAAGCAAGGCCAGAGGGGGGCCGAAGGCTCACATTCCACTCCTGAAGGAGAAGTGTGCAGAGGGGACCTGTCCTCTCCTTCCTCACCAGCTCCAGCGGGGGAAGGGCCCTCCCTCTGTCCAGCTGTTGTTCCCCCCCTACACCCCCCGCCACTGCAGCTGTCCCGGCTCCATCAATCTCATCCAAGGCTGGCTGGAAGGAGGAGGATAAGGGAAGAGGGGGCCTCTCAGGCCTGTGCCTCCGACATGCCTTTGGCTCCTGCCTCTAAGGGGTGTCTCCAGTTAGACAGACTGCCCCACTGCAGGGTAAACTGTGGGCTGTGGGCAGCTCAGCTCTTAGCCTGCCATCACTGTCCCTCCAGAAGGCCGCTTCTTTATTGAGAAGAAGAGGAATAGTTAAGTTCTTCCTTTAACTCCGCTGGGGACACAGCATCTTCCTAACCTTCTCCTCTGCTTGGTGCATCTTTGCTGTGCTGTAATTTTCATGAATGAATAAATGAACGGGCCTTCCCCTACATCCAGGGCAGGCCTGAGATGAAGGGCCTGGCTGGGGCTCTGTTCCTCCTGATGGTCTGACACCGGAGGGGCTGCGTGTTCTGGGGGCAGCCTTGGGGGTATGCAACCATCAAACCACAGGAGGTTGTGTCCTCCCAGTCTGGACGGGAGGTGGAGAGATGTCAGTCCTGCAGCCAGGCGTGCACTTAGCCTTGTTCTCTCTTCTTCTCTTCTCTTTTCTTTTCTAATTTGGAAATTTTGCTGGGTCCTTGAAAACTGTAATACCCTACATTCTTCTGGAGCTCAAAGGAGAGGTGAAAAGAGGAATTAATCCTTTCTTAGGCAGACCTCAGTTTGCCAGCCTACAGAATGGGGAGGAGCTTTGCCACCCTGTTTCAGTTCGATAGCTAACAGCATGATGACATAAAAAGTTGATGTGAGCTCTTTGGAAAAAAAGCTCTAGGAGAGTCACTCCCCCCCCCCCCCCCATTTCTTAGCTTCATCCGGTCCCAGCACAGGACTGAATGGGTGTTAGCCAAATAATATACATCAGTGCTTCCAGACCTGGCGTTGAGTTAGAAACATCTGGGGAGCTTTTTAATAATTCAGACCCCTGGGCCCCCAGCCCAGATCTTCTGAGCCTGCAACTCTGGGAGCAGGGCAGGAATCTGTATTTTGACAAGCTCTCCAGATGATTTCAGTGCAGAGTTAGGCTTGGAAAGGTCCCACTTTCCTACCTCTGGGGAGGAATCTGGTAAACAGATAATTGTGAGTGCTGTCTTCTGCAACGTGCCTGGCTTCAAGGAGCGTTTCCCCTGCATTCATTCATCGACTCACTCATTCGAGCAGCTGCCATTGACATTGGAGGAGTGTCTATGGCACGTCAGGTGCGGCTCTGGGCGGAGGGGTGCAGGCAGAATTAGGTGAGGCGTTCTTCCCCACGGGAGTACACAGCCTGTGGGGGAGACAGGTGAGAGCACAAGAACGCCACCAGTTATAACAAGGTGTGAAAGGTGGGGTGCTGTGGATCCCCATGGAGGGCTGCAGTGTTTAGCTGGATTCGGAAACCACGTTGAGGACCTGTTCGTCTATTTCATTTTTTTCTGCCTGAGTCACAGGCTTACTTACCCCTTCTGGGCATAAGTGAACAGGGGCCTTACCAATACCCTTATTCTTACACAGGGGCAGTGGAGGCCCAGAGAGGCTGAGAGGCTTGCCTGAGGTCACCCAGCGAGCCGAGTGGTGTTGGTGTTGGGAGAGGAGCGGGGGGGGGTGGGGAAGGTCCCCTCTTGGGAAGAGTGGGTCATGACACCCGCACTGGAGGGTGTGTATCTGGAGTGACGTGTGGCCTCAGTCTTGGTTCCAGCCATGTGGCTAAGGTGAATCTCCTGGATTCCTAGACTTCATGTCTGCAGTAGTAGAATAACATACCCACTTCTCTGCAAGTTCTTAGAAGGAGCAGTATTGTGCACCTGGTCCGGGCAAAGTGCTTCATAAACTCTAGCTCTTTCCTCTCCATGGTTTATGGGTTCTCTTAAGTGAAGCTAGCATGTTTCTTTGGCTTTAACTTTCCGAGTCCTCCTCCTAGCTGGGGGTTGTCTTCCGCTCATTCCCACTGCAGGGCCGATTCTGGGGACTAAGTTCCAGGCCCTACAGGAGAGCGTGCGCTACCCCTTCCTCCCCCTGCCTCCCACCCCCGCCCCGGGGAGCCGAGCCCCCAAGTGAACCCAGTACTCCCTGCACAGCCCCGTGCAAATTGCTGGAGCACTCAGAATGCCTCCCTCCTCGGTAAGGCTCCTTCATCCAAGCCTTTGTCCTTCCGCTCGACATTCAACTCTGTCAACATTTTTTCCCAATGAAGTTCTTCCTCCCCCTGCAGTCCCCAGTCTCCAGCCGGCTTCTCTAGCCAGGGACACATTGGATTGCAGTTGCTAGCACTTCCTGGAGATCAGGTCCCTGAAGAGCTATAAAAGTCCAGGAGTGTCTCTGGCCACCTTTCCACGTGGTTTGTGGAGCCTGGCGTGGCCAGCGTGCGCTCTCGCACAGCGGTGGAGCCTGGGAGCATGCGTGCATTCAGCTTGAAGGGAGGCTCTGCTGCATTACCTATGTCACCCTCTCTGGCTGCCAGCGTGCATTTCTGAAACGGATTTGCTGATTACAGGCTCTGGAGGGCTCCCCCGCCCCCCACTGGACGGAATTGGGCACCAAGCCCCACTGGGGTGGATTTGGGTAATGGCTGGGCTGCATGCCTCCCATTCTTTTCTCACAGGAAAAAGTGCCTGGAAATAACCCTGGGGTGGGGATTGCTTACAGGAGGAGCGGCCGGCCGCCTGCTGCTGGAGTCTGTTCCGTCCCTGTTGGCCCTCTGCTGCCCTTCCCTCCCCTCTCCCCTCCAGCAGATGCCACCAGCTGGGCAGGCACCGGGCTTGCAGATGCCCCTGGGGGGCTTAATGACCTGACCAGCTGGGCTGTCCTCTTCCCACCCTTGTGTGTTCCTCAGGACTGTGGCCCTGGTCCTGGGGACTCCCTCTATGAACCTCAGGATAGGGCAACAACGAATGCCTCCCTCCCTCTTCCTGACTCCCTACCTCCACCTTTCTTTTCTTTTCTTTTTTTTTTAATTTTTAAAAGCAGCCAGTTTTTGGAATTGAAAAGTAAAAGCCCAACAATTGCGTATAAGTGAATTTCCCTGAAAATGGGATGCCTGCTGGATTTGGGGTGTGATTCTCAAGGAGGTTTCTTCCTCCTCCAGCTCTCTCCCTGGGTCCCAGGGGGATTTCACTGCAGGAAATCTCTCCCTGGGGAGTCTGAGCAGCTTGGGGAGTGTACGTGAGAACGGGCATCTCGTTCTGTTCTCTGTGAGTGCTAACGGTAAGGCAGCCGCCTCACAGCCCCTCGGCCCCTGGCCACCTCGAGTCGCATCTTCTGGTCATCCATGTGGCCCTGATGCTCTGTCTCTCACTCGCCTTCCCCTGGGCTTGCAGGGGGCTTGGCTTGATGCCATGGGGGGTCCCCCTCCTTTTAGGAGGTGCTTTGGTGGTCCCCCTGTCCTGATGCTCTGCCCCTTTCCCCGACTGGTTCCTAAGTCCCCAGCTGTGGACATGACGAAACGTGTACTGAAAAAGCATGAGGGATAGGACTGCTGCTGTGGCCGCTTCCGTCTGGAGGCCTTGGAGCTGGTGTCTTTCCTCAGGTGTCCAGGCATGGGGGCTCTGAAACCACGGCTGGGCGGCAGCACCGTGGAGGGCCACACATGTGAAGGGGGGCCCCGGGCGGTAGCCTCTCAGCAAGGAGTGCGTGTGGGGGACGAGGCTTGTGGGGGGTACCACAACTCTGCAGACTGACCTATGGCAAAGCCCCTGACCCCTGCGGGACTCCCAGAAGGCCCCGAGCCAGAGGGACGTTGGCCCCCTAGCCCTCCTCCTCATCTGCTTTTACGGCATGCTAGGTTGTCTTGGGGTCAGGAGCCGGCTGGGCGCTCAGAAACAAACACTGATCATGTAACTAATGCTGTAGGACAAGAGTACAAATCAAAGGAATGAGGAGAAAAACAATGCCTCCCTAACCTGCCGCGGCGACAAATCAACCTTCCATTTTCGAGGGTGCCTTCAGTCCGTATTTACTTGCAGGCATAATTTTCCCGTGATTATAGTCGTAGTGGAGATAGAATTTTGCATTCTATTTGCTTTAATATTCTACCACGAGCTACATAATCATCACAATTAGACTTTTAAGTGCCTACATAGTAATCACCGAGTATTTATCAATTTTCCCATTGTCGAACATTTAGTTGGTTCCCACTTTTTTTTGACTTGCCTCACAATGATGCAGGAAATCGTACTGATCTACAGCAATATGTTCTATACGGGTACGTATGTGTGTGTGTCTATGAATGCGTCTCCTTTTCCTCTCTCTCCCCACCCCTCTCTTTCTTTTTTTTTTTTTTTTTAAAGATTTTATTTATATATTTGACAGATAGAGATTTCAAGCAGGCAGAGAGGCAGGCAGAGAGAGAGAGGAGGAAGCAGGCTCCCCACAGAGCAGAGAGCCCGATGCGGGGCTCGATCCCAGGACCCTGAGATCATGACCTGAGCCGAAGACAGCGGCTTAATCCACTGAGCCACCCAGGTGCCCCCACCCCTCTCTTTCTTTCTCCCCCTTTTGTATTATTATCTAGGATGAGTCAAGAAGCCAGGCATTCTTTCCTAGAGTAATGGGAGATCTCATTCTGGGCTGTTAAATGCCTGCCGGAAGTCAGGTGCCCGCAAGCAGCCGCGGGATTTAGCTCAGATCTTGGTCTAAGTCTGGCCTTAGACATGAGCCTCGGAAGTGAGTTAGGTAGCAGGGTTTTAAAGGCAGTAGCTCCGCATTTCTGTGTAGCTCTGGCTCTGAAGCGTGCTGGCCTGGGTACACAGATTTAGACGAGGCATGTTAAACTCCTTGGGTAATTCTCTAAGTGCACGCCCCCAACGGACCCCACTGAAAGTGGGAGAAATAGCTCCAGATCTCCCGCTCAGGGATCTTGTAGTCCAAAATGACCACAGGCTCCCCTGTTCAGCCATATGCAACCAAACCGTATGCAAAGCTGCCAGCTCCAAGGAGGGACACAGGCCAGGGTCTGTGACAGACTGAAGCCTGTTACCCCATACCTGCTGGTGGATGCCACACTGGAACATGAGCCAGGTATCGCCAGATCTTCGGTTTGCAGAGGAAGCTGGAACTTCCGAGTCTGGGGTAAAATCCCTTGATATTTCACTATTGACAACTGATTTAAAAAAAAATGGGAAACATGGCACAGACCAAACAAAACATATCTATGGCTTAGGGTGCTGGTGTTGTAGCCCCGCTTTAATGTGAGGGGTCCGTTGTTACCCTGAGCCCTTCGGGGAGGGTACGAGGAACATAAAGCTGTCCAGTTAATACTGAAGGTGGGGAGAGGAACAGTTTGCACATAGAACGACACCGCGGAGCAGGACATGATTGGAGACTCCGGTGAGACAGAAGATGGGCCGTTCTAAAAGCACCCGTGCCGGAGCGGTTGGTTCCGTTGTGAGGGTTTAGGAAGTCGTCACTTACTCTCTGTACACTGGTCAGCGATGAGACCGGCGGCTCTGTGTCTGTTGGTCTGTCTGGAGCAAGAGACCACAGCTTCATTTTCTCATCCCTCCAGCCGGGCCATGGTGAGGAGCGAGGTCTCAGGTGAGAGCAGGCTTGAAGCATGGAGTCGGAACTGGGGAAATTGGATTAGGTGGGCGTTGAGTGAATTGCCTTTCCTCCATCTTCCCATCCGTGCAAGTGAGGAAAATCATCCCCCTTGGGCAGTTAGCGAGTGTTTATTGTAGGCACACTGGAGGCAGAGTTGCTGGGGGCCCTCTCCCCAACTCCCCCGCCCTCTGAGAGCTGCAGAGAAGACGAAGGAAGATCTGTCTGAAGTGCTTTGAACTCCTTGGGAAGGAGAAGGGACTGGAAGACGCCAGCATCACTCCACGGTTTCCCTAGATGACAGCCTTGACGTATGAGTCTAGTGATACTTAAGAAGAACGACTTGCTAGGGAAATAAACACCCTGTGTTTTTTATTATTTATTAAAAAAACAAAGCTTTTCTCCACTGGGAGGTTTCAGATCGCTGACAATGTCAGGTCCAATTTTCCTCTATTAATAAGAGGTCGGTATCCTTCCCAGCTTGTGTCAGGAGCATCGGGATGTTTGTCTGGGGGTAGCTTTGGCATGCGATGACTACCCGAGGGGAAGGGAACATGGTTTTGGAGAATCGAAAGGTTGTGTGGTGCCTGGGCCTGGATCTCATGAACAGCCGTGAAGACTTGCTGCCCTCTTGGTGCTGGGCACTCTGCCAGATCCTTTATCTGAGTCCTCTCCCATAATCTCCTCCAGGATTGGGACTAGTGAGGGGCCGCTGTTGGGGGGGGACCCCAGTGGTCAGGAGGGAGGGAGCTAATGAGGATATGCACTGTCTCCTGATAGGGTAGACTCTTGGAGCTTGGAACCCAAGTGAGACCTGGGCTGTGCTTCTGGGGCTCGAGAGGAACCCAAGGACCAAGAACATCATGGGGGAAGTGATGTTGGGCCAAAAGGGTGGAAGGCTAGGCTAGCTGGAGGGCTTTCTGTAGGAGAAGGGCCGGGGGCTAGGGCCTCAGCTGAGGTGCGTCCCAGCTGACTTGAGGGCCACCACATTTGGACCTTGAGTAACTACAGTCTCTGCAGTACTGAGAGTGAATTCTCCCCACGGAGCCTCATGGCAGGCCTGTGAGGGAGGGAAGAGCAGGCTTTGGTATTTCCACTGAGTCACGTTAAATGTGATATGGCTTAAAAATGTGGGTTTTGAAGCTCGGCAAACCTGGGTTTAAGCGTGGTCTTCTGACCTATTTTACTTCTGGACCCCAGTTGCTCCATCTGCAAAACAGGGAGATGAATACTTACCTCACAGAGTGTTTTGTAAGGACTAAAAGCCTAACGTAGCCCCTGGCACCTGGTAGACACTGAATAATTCGTCATGGCTATTGCTGTCAGTGAAGACCTAGGGAGGGGCTGTGTCTGACTCAAGGTCACAAAGCTGGAAAGGGGAACACATCCAGGACTCAAACTAAGGACTCTGACCTCTTGTGCTGTTTTCCCCATTCTCTGTGTGTAGGGCCCTTCCTTTCCTTTCCTGATCAGGGGGTGCTTGGCAGCCATCGGCGGGCAGGTGTTACGGCTGACCCTGCTGCACTGTAAGGTATAGGCCGTGTCCCCGCATTCCATAGGGGTATAGGGCGCAGGCAGAGCAGCACACCCTGAGGAAAACAGAGTAGAAATGTACCAGTGCTTTTGTTCACTAGGCAACTCCATTGTGTCTTCCTCCCCTTCCCCACCCCTCCCTTTAGCTCCAAAAAAAAAAAAAAAAAGAAAAGAAAAGAAAAAAGAGAAAGAAAAGAAAACCCACCATCGAAAAGATGAAGGGCTGTCAGCACGGGATCACAACATGGGCTCCGGGAGTTGGCGGCTTTTCAGTGCCTGCAGAGTTCCCTCCTCTTCTTGCTTGCCTCAACTTCTCGCTTTCCCAAGTCTAATTAAGATAAGTCCGAGAGAGCTTCCCTAGAAGCAGGGGGCTCTCCACTTCCCTGAATCCCACTGGCTTCTTCCCATCAGCTGTGCTCTTGGCCATCCTCTCCTGTCCCATGAATGCTTCATCCAAGAGCTCTTGAAGTGGCCGCTCTGACCACTTGCTGGCCGCCGGGGTGCCACCTTTCTCGGAGCGCTCCCCGGGTGATGCCCACTTCTGTCCCATAACCTTCAGTGGCTCCCTGTTACTTACCTCAAGTTCATGCCTCTGAGCGTGGCGTGCAGAGCTGTCCAGGATCTGACCTCAGCCTACCTTTGCTTTGTAATCCCCCGCTGTTCCCTGTACAAAGCATATGCTTCCGTTGCTCTGGCCAACTCGCTATTTCCTGAACAGGTCTGGAAATTACCTGCCTTTGGTCACGTGGTTCCTTTTGCTTGGAAAGCCCTCACCCAGTGGAATTGGGCCTGTTCTTCAAGGATTAGCTGAAGTGCCAAGTGTTCTGTAGAGCACATCTTGCTCAGGACTGAGCTCCTATTTCACATGGCACACAACAGATACGGAATTCATGTAGAATTTGCTCACGCACTCTGCTGGCGCGGTGTGGCTCTCTCCCAGGGTCTCCCCAGAGCTCTGCTGTCTGCCCCTTTTCCCACAAGCCGTGGAGCATATTTACTTCTTAATTGCACATGATCTAAGTTCTTAGGCATTTTTCTTAAGCTTGAAGTTCTCTTATTTTCCCATCACTGTCTGTTTGGTTTACGAGCCATTGAGGTTCAGGTGGAAGGAGTGTGTAGTAGAAGGAGAACTAGACTTCGGTGGCAGCTGTGAGTTCTGCTGCCGGCTCTGCCTCTGACTAGCTGTGATCTGGGAGCAAGTCGCCCCCATCTCTGGGACTCAGTTCCACATGTGGAAGACAAAGGGGGGCGCCCAGCCAATCTCTAGGATTTGCGGATGGGGTTTTAAAAATGGTTATGTGTCCTATGTTGAAGCCCTAACCCCTCATTCCTGAAAATGGGACTGTATTTGGAAATGGGATCTTGAAATAGGTCATTAAGGTGGAATGAGGTCATTGGGGTGGGTCCTAATCCAACAGGACAGATGTGCTTTAAGAAGAGGACATTAGGACATAGACATGCACAGAGGAAGGACCGTGCGAAGACACGGGAAGAAGACAGCCATTTGCAAGCCCAGAAGAGAGTCCTCAGGAGAGAGCAAACCTTCAGATGCCTTATTTTGAACTTCTAGCTTCCAGCATCAGGAAAAAATCAATTTCTGTTGTTTAAGCCACCCAGACTGTGGCACTTTGTTGTGTAGCCCGAGCAAATGAGCATACCCCTTTCCTGTTCACAGGGTGGTATAACCATCACCACATCTACTTTTTCAATACCTTATGACCCGCATATTCAACGCCCTGCCCATCAGCAGTCACTCCTCATCTCTCCCCAGGTCAGCTCTGGGCTACGCTAACCCATGTTGTGCCTCCATGGACTAGTCCATTCTGGAAATCTCTTGTAAGTGGAGTCATACCATTTGGGGTCTTGGGTGACTGCCTTCTCATATTTAGCACAGTGCTTTCAAGGGTTATCCATGTTGTAGACTGTACAAGTGTTTCGTTCCTTTTTATGACCGAATAATAACTTGTTTAGGGATGTGCCTGCCATCTTTTGCTTACCCGTTTGTCACTTGATGGGTGTTAGGGTGCTTCCAGGGTTTTGGCTGATATGACCGGTGCTATAATGAGCATCTGTGCGCAAATTTCTGTGTGGACCTGCTATGATTCTTCTTGGTTCCGTACCCGGGAGAGGAAGTGCTGGGTCATACGGTAACTCCATATTTAACGTTTTGAGGCACTACCAAACTGTTTTCCAAAGTGGCTGCCCCCCTACCAGCAATGTGTACAGGATCATAATTTCTCCACAGCTTTGCCAACACTTACTATTGTCTGTGTTATTGTTGGAATTCCAGTGGGTGGGAGATGGTGTCTCATTATGGCTTTGATCTGCGTTTCTCTGATGATGAGTAATTTTGAGCATCTGTTCATGTACTTGGTTGCTATTTGTGTATCTTCCTTGGAGAAATATCTATTGATGTACTTTGCCTGTTTGGAAATTGAGTTATTTGTCTTTTAATTATTGAGTTATAAGAGTTCTTTATAGATTCTGGATAGAAGCCTCATATCAGATATGTGATCTGCAAATACTCCTTCATGTTCTCTGGGTTGTCTTTTCATTTTCTTGGTGGTGTCATTTGCGGTGTAAAAGTTTTCAATTTGGGTCAAGTCCAAATTATTTAATTTTCCTCCCGTTGCTTTGGCTTTTGGTGTCCCAAGAAACCTTTGCTGAAGCCAACAGCACAAAGATTTACTCCTATGCTTTCTTCTAAGAATTTTATAATTTTAGTTCTTACAGTAAGTCCCTGGTCCCTTTTGAGTTAATTTTTGTGTATGGTGTGAGGTAGGGGTCCAACTTCATTTCTTTGCATGTGGGTATGGGGCTGTCTGGCACTAGCTCCTGAAATGGGTAGGACCTTAAGTGTCAGTTGGATCAGCCTGCCGCCTGAGGGGAAAGTGTGGGGCACGACTAGCCTGGAGCCTGGTTTGGGGAGATGCTCTTGGCTGCTCTTCCCTTTCCTCTGGCAGCAGCACCAACACAACAGCTAGCTCCCTAGGCTCTGCTTGGCAACCCTTTGTGTTGAGAATTTAGAATTCTATGTTTGCTTACCTTGCTCCTCCCAGCTTTTGGAAAGGTGTTGTGTGCATTTGCTTGTTTAATAATTGGTTCTGATGATGGCGAAGGTCAGAGCAAGAGGATGTGGGCTCCTATCATAGCAAGGGTGTCCCTAACTCGTGAACCCACTGGAACCAGGAGCAGAGAAGTTAGCCACTAGAGAGGTGTCTGGGAGTCCCAGCATCCAGTTGGTGGCACTCTTGGAGGCCTTGATCAGGCTGGGAAGGACCTGAGCTTGACAACTGAGACCCGAGGTGATGGATGTTTGGGGGGAAAAGAGATAGAGGGCATTTTCAGCTTTTTGGATCCTTTAATCTGACTCTGCTTTACAGGCCAGAGGAGGACCATTTTCTTTCCCCTCAGCACTTTCTCAGCAGAGCAGATAGGTCCTCTGGGTAGATTTAAGGGGAGTTAGTAAGGCAGGTTATGGTTCAATCAGGCTCTGGGCTGTCTGTCCCCCTGCTCTCCCAGTCCTCAGAGTGCTGTATTCCTCACCACGGAAGCTGAAGTAGGGACTGAGGACCGGGTAGCCTGCTAGGTAGAGTGCCCGTAGGAAGGTAGTGGGGGACGCAGAGGGCACAGGCTTTCTCTTGGCAGGATGGGAATGGAGACCCTTGCTAGTTGTTGGCAGATCTCTCCAGTTGGGCCCAGCTCTCGTCTCCTGGCTCATTCCCATCCTCTTCCAGGGTCCCTGGCTCCGGTCAGCACAGACCTCCATGCTTGTTCGTTCCGTCTGCTCCACATGGGACAACTGCCTGGCACCATAAAGAGTTGTTGAGTAAATGCATGGACGGATGGAAGAATGCTTTTCTCCTGTGTGCTAGTGCTCAGTCTGTTCCTTTCTCCTCGTTCCCCAGCGGCCCTCTGGCTGACATTGCGGAGCCCATCAGCTGTTCCAGGTCCAGCTTACGTGTCGTTTCTGTGAAACCGAGCTACTGCTCCTCACCGCCGTCATTGAATATGACGATCTCTTCTCTTTATTCTCCTCCACCCTCCGCTTTGCCACTTTTACTCTACCCCACTCTGTGCTGTGGGAAGGTCTTCGTAAGTCTGAACCCCAGAATTGAAACTCAGGCCACGAGGCGGGGACGGGGCCTTCTCGTTTTGTATTTTATCGCGTTCCTTCTCCCTGGCGCGCCACCACACCTTGCATGGTGTCTTCCAGACGTTGGTCCCTCAGCAGGGTCCGCTCGGTTACAGTGCCTAGGTCAGAGCTCATTGGTGCTGGGTCTCCGCTCCCCAGCAGGATGTTGTGCCTACAGCTTTCTGTTACCCAGAGGATTTTCCTGGGTTTCACATCCTGGAGTAGGAAGCATCTGCAAAGGACAGATGTCAGCGTGTGGCCTTCCCTGGCCATGTGTATAATTTACATATCTCTGTGTAGGGAGCGTCAATGGCAGGCCCGCATTATGGAGGTATTATACTCCACTTCAGGCAGGAAGAATTGGAGCAGATAACACATCAGTGGTAATCCCTTTCTCTGCCCTGGAGGATACAGAAAAGCTGTGGTGTGAGTTGCGGCCTGTGGATATTAGAGACTCAACTGCTATGGTTGCCGTAGTGGCTGGATTTTTCCCTCCACGTTATCAGGCAGCTCTTTTCCAGCCTCCCCTCTTTGCCGGGCCCCTCTGCCCACCAGAGTTCCCGACTGGAAGAATGTCGAGCTATGGAGGGTCCTCTGGGAAAGATGGGCAGGGAGTCTCGGGCTTGGTGGCTGCCGAGTCCCTAATGAGAGACAAGGGGATGGAGGAAGTGAAGGTGACCCTCTGTCCCTTAAACGGATGGGGCTTTCTGTTTCTTAGCACACTTTCCTATAGATTTTCACTTATTAATTTCCCAAGTATCCTGGGAGCTGTTCAGACCTCTGTTTTCCGACACGGGGTCTGTGGGGCAGAAAGGAAGGTGACTTGTTCCTGAAGTCAGTAGCAGGGAAAGGAGGCAGGTGTCCTCATGGGGTGAGGAGGTCACACCCCATGCCTCACACACAGTGGGCACCTGAGGCATGTTCATCCAGAAAACGAATGGCGGGGACTCAGTGAAAATTGTTGATTTGAGACAAAAGTAGAGTTTTCTGGGTGTAACTTAGTCCGGTCTCCTTCACTCTTTGACTCCGTTTCTTGTCCTCGTTGTAGGACACAGTCACTCTCCCTGGCTCTTGTGCCTATTCCAGCCTGTAGAACGACCCTCAGAGTTTCTGGAAAAGGAGATGCAGAGTGTCTGCCCTGGGAGTCAGTGTGCCGTGGCGGCAGGCTGGCGAATTCTTAATGCGAAACCCTCTTCCTTGGCTCAAGGTAGATGTTGCTAATTGATCACAGCAGTCTTTCTTCTGCATCTGACTAAATCCTTTTCAGCATGGCATGCCATGCCACCACCAGCAAAGGGCCAGAGTGGCATTTGGACGTCAAATAGTCTTTATCTCAGGTCTAGTAAAAAGAGCATTAGGCTGAGTGTCAGAAGACCTAGCTTTGAACCCCATCCTCTTCATCTTGCTCTGGGAAACTAAGGTAATCCCTGGACATTTGGGACCCTTGAACTTGATGGTTTCTCAGGCCCCTTACAGCTCTGAAATCCCAGGATTCTGTGGTTCCCTGGCTGAGAAGGAGAGGCTTCTCATCGTGTAGCCTGGCCATAGAGGGTAGGATTAACCTCCAGGGTCAGCAGGCTTGCAGAGCTCAGGAAATGCCTCTCTGTGATCCGTATTTGGTCCAGAGACAGGTGGTGCAGCCTGGAGGAGGGGAAGTGTGCTCACAGCCCTGGGGCTGGGGGAAGGGATGCCTAGCTCAGCTGCCCCCCCCTTTTCTTCCCCTGACAAAATGAAGGTCTTCAGGCCATGTCCTTGGTGCATTTAGATCTTTAGCAAAGAAGCTGGACCCTGTGAGTTAAGTCTCCCAAGTCAAGTACTTCCTGCTAATCCCATTGCCCACCTTCTTTTGGTTGCGGGGGAAGGAGAGCTGTCAGTGGGGAGTTAGCTGGGAATCAGGTTTGCTCACTCACTTTTCTGTAAACTTGGATGAGATGCCTTTCTTTTGGGCAGACACTGCTGTTTGGACTCGCATCAGGGCCTCTCTTGAGCCATTATTCCCCGTACTTTCTTATTTGGTGGGCGAGTCCAGAAATATTTAGAGGGTCATGAACCTGTTTCTTTGCCATCCAGTCAGAGCAGCGTGAGAGGGTCATGGGGCATTTCTTCCCATTGTATAGAAGGAGCTACTGAGCCCGAAGAGAGTTGCTGGCCGGGCCGTGATTGTGCAGGCTGTCCGGGAGGGAGGCACCTCCCGTTGTTGTAAGCCCTCAAGGCTGCAAGAGCGCCTTAGTCTATCTGTTTGTGTATTGTGAGGCGCCCGTGAGATTAGCCACAGAGCAGAGGTTTTATTTATGACGGCGCCTAGAATTCCCGTCCCGCTGCCATCATTGGTGTTGCCAGGCTCCCAGGGGTGTCTTCAGTCTCCCAAGTAATCTGTGTGTCGGCCGTGTTGGAGGGCAGCCGCTTGTGGAGGACAGCCCTCCAGGCGTGGGATCAGCACAGGGCTCCAACCCGGCTCGGCTTTTCCCAGGTGTGGGGCAGAAGCTCCAGCGAACAGGGCTGGAAAAGGCAGTGGCTAGGGCATGCGGGTTACGGACGTCTGGGTCTGTGTTACCATCAGAATGCTCTAATTTGGTTACTTGTAATAGAGCAGCTGCGGTAATGTGGCATTCATGACTCCTCTTGATTAAAATGGTCGAAATAAGGATTTAACATAGACAAGACCCAGGATGTGAATTCAAGCAGTATTAAGTGGTGTTAGCCTAATGTATAATTTTTTTTCATTAACTTCCACTTAGTGGACATTTATATTTTAAATTGTCACGCACTTAGTTCTTGAAAGCTGTCATACTGCCTTCTTTAGGCAAATGTCCATATATTTTTATTTGTCACTAATTTGGGAAAGATTTCTTATTACTGATTAATGAGGTTTTACTAAGAATAGGATCAAAGCATCAGACTATGTAGAGCTGGAAGTTTCCTTAGAGATTATCGCATATTTTTCATTTTGGAGATGAAAAAATGACACACACGCTCACAGGTGACCAGTGGTTCCTTTTACGGGAACAGCTTTGTCCCTTCACATGAAAGGGCTGTAGGTGAATAAAAGGGACAGAAATGAAACTTCTAGCCTTTGGTTGAGGGGCGACATACGTAGACACGTAGCGTCTGTTGAACTCTTACGAAGGGCACGCGTCGATGGCACCAGTACACGGATTATGAAACAAAACATTACCAGCATCCAGAAATCACCCTCCTGCCCCCTTCCCGTCACTATCCCTGGGCAAGGGTAGCCACCACCCTGATATCAAATAATGTAGCTTTGTTTCTGAGCTGCACGTCAGTGGAATCATACAGTGTGTGCTCTTCTGTGTCAGGCTTCTTTTCCTCAACTTTTTTTTTTTCCAGTCTTGAGATTCACCCATGTTGTGGATCATTTGCATTGCTGCATAGTATTCAGCGATGGGACTGACTAGGCCATCATTGATGTAGCTGTTTTACTGCTGGTGGACATTTTGGCAGCTTCTAGACTTTGGTTATTTTTAGTCAGACTTCTGTGCTGTATAGCTGGTATACTTTTCCCATTGAAACTCAGTTTTTCTAGGTCGACAGTAAAGGGTGGACACGGAATGTGGGAATAGTGCACTTGCGTATGTAGTGCCCCTTTTCCAAAGTGGCTGTGTCTCAATCTGGAGTCCCAGCAGCCATGGATGAGAGTTCCGGATGGCCTGTATTTATCCAAGGACTTGGGATTTTCTCTCATTTTTGTTTCAGCCCTCTGGCAGACATGTGGTAGTTAGTATCTGAGCATGGCTTTTATTTGTGGTGACCAGTGGGGTTCGGCAGTAGGAATGGGACTTGGAGCCCACACTGGAACTTCAGCACTTCCATCAGGATATTCCTGGAGGTGAGTCAGTAAGGATGCAGAGCAACAAAGACATGTTCCAGGGGCAATAAGTCAGTGTATCCCTGCAGTCTAGCTTGGGTCAGCCTAGAGTAGGAAGAGCTAGAGCAGTCTAGCTTGGGTCAGCCTAGAGTACGAAGACCATAGCCCTTGAGGTGGGGGTTGTGTCATGTGCTTCTGCACCCGCCTTCCCTTTTGGTGGCTGGGATAGTGCCAGGCACATAGGGGCTCAGTGAAGACTCGTGTGTGTCAGCCTGAGGTGCAGCTGGAGGGCACAATGGAGACAGGCTGGAGTGGCTCTGGGGGAGTAGAGCCCATGGCGGGCTGGATTTGGGGCACGCACATGCCCCTCCAATGTGACTCCAAGTCCGGGGAGCTGCTGCCTGAGTGCCTGCCATGAGCGTGGCCACCTTGGGTGTCCTCTGCAAGCTTGCAATGGACGGACTGGGAGCTGCTGGGGACAGACGAAGCTGCAATGCAATGCAATGCAGGGACCAAGGCCAACTGCATTTCCTCCAGGGGCCTCGACCGGCGTCACCCAGGTGGGGGGTGGGGGGAACCTCTACTGGGCCTGCAGAGTCCCTGTCTGGGGCAGTGTGCTTGCTTGTACTCTCCACCCCCTGAGAATCATACCGCTGGCTCCTTTGGGAGCTCTGGGCCTGCTTGTGCTGCATCGGGTCTTAGGCATGTGCTTTTGGAGAGAGTGAAGTCAGCAGGGATTGTAGGCCTTTGTAGATGAAGGCACAGCCTGGGGTGATTCCTCGGTTTGGTCCTAGGGAGCCCCAGGGTGCAGGGGGGAAGGGGCTGCTGTCATGTCACACATAATGCATCAGAAAACATTACAGGGGCCCGGACTTGGGAGAACCCACAGCCCCATTTTAGCTCAGTCCCCTGCAAAGCCAGGGAGCGGGACCATCCACCCTCCTTGACAAAGAATCATTCACTCTTTATCATTAAGAAATCTCCTCTCTCTATGCTGCACCAACTCCTCCCAGATGCTTCAAACCTATTTAGTTGATAAAGTCTTCATAAAATCTTCCCCTCTGGCCTTTTTCTTTCTTTATGCCTCCTTCAATTTAAAGCCAAGAGCCCGCATTCGTGCTTTCCCAGTCTGCACGCACCGGGTGCTTCAGGGGCTGGAAGAACAAGCCCCGGGCTCAACCTGAAGTTCCCCAGCATCCAGCACACGGAGCAGAAAACAGGGACCCCAGTAAGAATCTGGGGTGGGGTACCAGAGCGTATGAGGGCCTGGAGGGGAGGAGCCGAGGAGGCAGCAGTTCGCTTACTGTGTCTTTCCCTCCCCCCGCCCACCCCCCTGCCTCTCTCTTGCCCCTTTCCATCTGGGGGCTGTCACTACTTGTCACTACTTACTCATGGAGGGCTACCTCCAGTCTCTTTACCAGCAGGCATCTCAAGAGGCGTTACAGGGATGGGGAAGAATAGGGTCTGGGTGTGGAAGATCTGATGCATCTCAGCTCTCTTCCTGGGTCAGGTCCTGCCCCTCCAGGAAGCCAAGACGGCTCCCCCATCCCCCACTTCCCTGTGTGTCTCCGTCTGCAAGACCCTCATGGAGCAAATGAGTGAATGCGAGGTGGGAAGAGGTCTGTTGCCTGGCCCGCCTCCTCTCCTGGCCGGCGCTGGCGTATGGACGGATGAGCTCAGGTTTGGCCATGACTCAGGAGGCAGGTAATGGAGAAACATAAGGTGGTGATCTCATGTGGCATTAAATGGAGCTGGGAACACGAAGTGTGTGCATGCTTATCTGCTCGTCATCTCTCTCCTCCTTCCAAAGCCCCTGGCAGGCAGCAGTTGGCCTGGATGGGACTCTCTACGGGTGTTGTTGAGAGGAGATAACTAGCTCCATTTTCCCACGCTGACCATTCCAGCTTCCGGACAGGGGTGTCGGCGAGGGGTGAAGGCCCCTTGCTCGCAGGGCGCCTTTGCTTGACGGAGCTCTGACCTTCCTTGTGGCGAGCAGAAGGTGCTCGCGGTGTATCAGGTGTTTCGGGATGCTCAGGGTGAGCGACAGCTTGGTTCTAGGCCAGGGGAAGTTAGGATGGACTCTGGCCCTCGTGGAGAGGACCCGTGGGAGGAGACTTGACTCTAGGAAGTGGGGCTGGAGTGTTCCTGTGTCCTAGTGGGAAGACCTTTGGCTTAGAAATGAGAAGCTCTGATTCTTGGTGCAGACATGACTGAGTTTGGTGTCCTGGGAGAAGTCCTTATCCCCGTGTCTCAGTTTCCTCATATGTCGGGTAGCTGCGGGCATCCCTGCAGGCATCCCTGCCCTCCTGCCTGCCCAGGGCAGTGATAAGGACCATGCAAGTTCACAGTGAGAGTCCAGGGAAAGGAAAAGTGCTGCTTAAAAGTAATATGATAGGACTATTAATAATAAATACCGTAAACACTGAGAGCCAGCGGTGTCTGTAGGGTTGTGAGTGATTACAGCTGTAGGTGCAGGGGTCAAGGTCATGCATACAGAGCCTGACATTTGTGAGGTCCGTCTAGCTCTCTTAGCTTACTGGAGAAGGAAGAGGCATGGCATTAGTTTGGAGGGCCTGATAGAGGAGGCAGTTTTGAACGATCTTTGAAGGAGAAAAGAAGACTATATCAGGCAGCCTGGTGGGCAGGTGATTTCCTTGAGGCCAGAAGTGATTGGGTCTGGGAAGGTGCCCGCCCTGGAGAGGGGTGGAGATGAAGGATTCCGGGGAGCCTTGCGATGTGCTCCATGACCTGACTTGGACTAAGCCACCCCCTTCAGCCCGATGGTGGGGTCCTTTCTTTCCTCATTTCTGGGAGGCAGTGTGGCAAATGAAGGGCTCTGACTGAGGGCTCAGGATGTCTTGGAGAAGGGGCAGGGTGTCCTGAATCTCCTCTCCGTTATTTTCTAACTTCTGTGACCTTGAGCAAGTCCCTTTACTTTTCCAGGTTCCTTATCCTTCATCTGGGACTCATAGTACCTGTCTCCCAGGGTTGCTGTGAGGATTGAGTGAAGCAGAAGAACAGCCTGGAAATAGAAGGTGCTCAGTAAATGTCACTTAAATCTGAATTTCCCTCCCGTCCATTTCAGTGACAGTGTTGGCAGGGAACATTCTAGAGCCTTCTGGTATATCCTCATTTGGTCCATGCCAGGGCTTAGGATTTTCCTTCCTTTCTGTGGAGGCAGACCTTATGGTTTGTCCGGTTTCGTACCAGCAAACCGTATTCTTGTGTCATTCCTAACTGTGTCATGGAGTTTGTATTTAATGTCCGTTTTGGGAGAAAACCTCAAATTTGTAAGCAGAGATGCTTCCCTCCTTGGCATGAACATGACACTCCCGGAAGCAAGACTGAAACTGTGGGCCTGTGTAGCGGAAAGGAGAGCTCACTGAGTGGGGATCTGCTGCCCGGTGGGAGAGGCCCTGGGCAGGCCGTCTGGCTCCTCCCAGCCTTGGCGCGCATCGCCTGTAGAAAGAGGCAGACCCATTGGCCAGGTCTCCCAACGAGCCAAGCAGGAGTGTTGGGGGTGATGACATGGACCCCAGAGTAGAGCAGAAAGAACCGCCTGTTAGTGGCACCTGCTGGGAGAGCTTCCAGGTGAGGCTTCCTGGTCACCATCCCATCATTACCGGTTGGGCGAGGACGCCGAGTCAGACTCGAGTCTGTTCTGTTTCTAAAGTTCTTTGAGTCATCAAATCATGGGATCGCATCTCCACTTGGATGGCTAACAGACATCTTAATGTATCTAAAAGTACACTTTCACTCCCTGCCTCCCCACCGCACCCCCAACCCCGTGTCCTTTATAGAACAAGCAAGATCTATTCTGTTTCTCCTACTTTTACGGCCACAGCCTTGGTCCAAGCCACGGCCCGTCCTCTCTTGCTTGGATTATTCTAATAGCTTCCCCCCTCGTCTCCTCTGGTATACCGCTGAGACCTTCCTTGGCCACCCTGCTTAAAATAGCCGCCCTTCCCCCATGCCCCATATTCCTGGTCTCCCCATCCGTCTTTATTTTCTACATAGCACATCAGACATGTATTACTTCTTTCTTAATTGTCTTTCTTTATTGTTAACCCCTTGTCCTCAAATCAGAGTGTGAGCCATAAGAAGGGACTTGTTTTTTTCCTTCTGGTTTTATATACCACCATAAAGCCAGTAACTAGATCACACAACTAATCTGTGATCCTTAGAAATGGTTTGTTATCAGTCTGGGAAGTACTATCTACGCTCTTGTCAAGTTTTTCTTGATGCCAGCCCAACCCTGTGGCTCCCTCAGCCCTGGACCTCCCCATGACCCCTTCTGCCCCTCCCATCCCCACCAGACTCCTATCTGCGTTGTTAGTTATTCAGCCCTGGGTATCCTGTGAGCAGATTGGGCAGATAAGACTGAGAGCCTGGTTTTAACGCTTCTAACCCCCTCTGCCCAGCACCGACCTAAGATGTAATAGAAGGTGCACAGTAAATTCATTATTCATGACCGGCAAGTGTTTTACTGAAACACTGTTGGCCGGTGATTAAAATTCCACCCTAGAAATGATCTAGGCCTCTGGAAGTTGTGTTGTGTAGTCCGGAACAAGGGGTTAGTGACCAGATGGTGGTCTGTACTCGTTGGTAGGATGTGGAAGGGCGTGGGTGACGCAGTCTCTGGGGTACATCTCTGGGAGTGCAGCAGCTGGTGATAGGTGCTCCTTGAATCTGCTTCGAGAATGGCCACGGTCCCCAGAGCATGAGGAGTGCACCTCTTTCTTTAAATTTCCTAGAGGATCGAAGCTGCTCCTTGAGATTTTAAAATACGCCGCACGGTCCCGATGGTGTCAGGTAGCTGGTTTATGGGTCCCGTCCTGCTTGTGATAACTCAGGCTAAGCTGGATAATAAACGAAAGTGGGACAGAGCCGGAGGATAAATATTGCTACAGGGCATCTCGAGCGGCACAAATCACGGGGAAAATATCTCCCAGGCTTTTCATTTCTCCTCTTCCTCCCTGGCCCTCTGGCAGCAGCTGGCCAAGTAGGATCCATCCATCACAGCAGCCCCACCCACAGCCCTGGCTTCTACTCTCCTTGCTCTACGCTCTGCGGTGGAGGAGGGAGGCAGGTTGGTCCCTGGATGCGGGTGCAGCTCTGTGGCCAGGGCAGCCCAGGGGAGTCTGTGTGGACTGGGCCAGGTCTCCCGTCAGTGGCCATTCTCCGATTCAGGTGCTGGACTGCTGTGTAGCTTGGCAAACCTGTTTATCTCTAAAAGGAGAGAATTTTGTAATTGGTTGGTATTTGGAGTGAGCATTTGAGTCACCCAGGGAATTCAGAAGCAGCTCTCTGAGTCCCACGGTGGTGTAAGGATCAGCGCCATGGGAGTCTCGTCTTCAGTGTTTTCCATAGAACCTTCCCCTTCCCCGGGCGGTGGTGGAGACGGAGGCTCCTGGCGCCCATGCCTGCTTGGAGCCACTGGCTTCAAGCCAGTTTGTCCAGATGGAGAGGGTGAGACGGGTGACAGGTTATGTAGGGGAGGGGCTGGTCTGAACCACCCACTCTTGTACTCCAGCCGTCAGCACTGCCACTCGGTAAGGCTTTCTCCAGCTTGGGCATTGTGTTTGCGTTGTAATCAATGTCAACCTGCAAGTATGGATTGAGCCTGTGGGGAATTCAGAGCTGTGGAAAGCACGTAGGCACACAAAGTAGCTAACTGCACGAGGCAGGTGAGTCTATTAAATCAAGAGGGTGGTCTCAGGAAGGACCTTACCACCCATCCCGGCCCTCCCCTTGCAGACAGGTAGGTGGCATTCTCTGCTTTTGCTCTTGGACTCCATGTCCAACTTCTGCGTGTCTCCACTTCTGCTCTGCCTCCGGAGTCCACTTTCCCAGTTTCAGTGCTCCCAGTGTCTCACCTGAATGTCCTAATAGCTCGCTCTGTAGCCCCCCTCCAGGCCACCTTCTGCTGCATAGCCGAGTGGCCATGCCCATGGACCAGCTGACTATGCCTGGTGGGTGTGGGATGCTCCCTTGTCTTGGGTGAATTAGCTTCACGGGTGGCCTCACGTCCTGGGGGAAGGCCCATACTCTGCGTGGCCTTCCAGGCCCTTCACATTGGGCTCAGCCCTGCCTCTGTAGCCCTCACGAGCGGCACGCGCCTGCACCATAGGGCTGACACTTCTCAATTTTGCCGAGTCCTCCCAGTCTCGGGGGTACATCTGCACCAGTAGCTCTCCCCGGGATGGGGACCCCCTCCTCCTCTCTCTATCTGGCAGACTCCTGCTCACGAGTGGACCCTGCTCGTGCCCCCACGCCCAGTGGAAGTAGTTCCCTCTGTATCTGTACCCCATTGGTATTCTACCACTTGTCGCATTCTTGTGTTGTTTAATGAGTTTGTTTTATCTTCAGGTTTTTGTTGGTTTCATATATCTCTTCCTCCATCTCTCTCTCTCTGTCTCTGTCTCCTCTTAAGTTTTAAGCTTCTGAAGAACAGGGACTGACTATGTGTTAAACTGACCCCTTCTGTCAGTGTTTGTGGAATGAATAGGGTATAGTGGAAAAGACACTGATCGCAGAGTCGAGAAGCGCAGGTTTTCTTATCTGTCCTGTTCCTGCCTCACTAGATGACCATAGATGAGTCCATTCTTTCCTCCGCAAGCTCATTTTTTCTTTCATTGTCAAGACTGTTTGCACCTGAATGACTTCTAGGCCGCCTTCCAGTTCTGACGTGCCCTGATTCTGGGTGTTAGATGATGGAGAGAGGCCTGTGTGTCTGTCTCCACCAGCATGTGCGTCCTGCCATGCCTGGGGCCCTCCTCGGGGTGTCTAGTTCCGGGCCCAGCACCTGGTGCTTCAGCAGTGGTGTTAACCGACGTGGCCGGGGCCTCAGGAGCCTCCCGATTTGGTGGTGTAAGAGGGCTGCCTGGCTCTTGGCCTCTCATCTTTCCTTCCTTGCTTTCAGAAGAGGCGGCCAGGAGCCCTCACAAGGCTCTCCCCGCCAGCTTGGCACCCTGCATGACGTGATGTGTTGGGACGAGCCTCTGACTTCTCATGTGTTCTGCAGACATGAGCCCTACTCAGTGAAGGGTGTCGTGTGTGATGTGCTGGAGTTGAGGCAGCATCTGGCCGAGGCGTGAGACTGGGCAGCAGGACGGTCTCCCAGGACTGAAACCCAGACTGGGTGGGAGGAGCCCAAGAGGGTGGCGCGAGAGAATCCATCTCCCAGGGCCTTGAGCGCCTTGATGGTAAAAGCATCGGGACATCCAGGCTCTTGGAGGGAGGCAGGGAGACAGCGAGCCTGAGCAGGAGTGGGAAGGATGGCACCCAGGCGGGGGTGGCCCCGTGAGCTGCAGTGTGACCGCCTTGGAGCAGGTACGAGACAGGGCGCTCGTGGATGCCGGGAAGGTCAGAAGCCTGGGCTTGGAAAGCGAGGCTGCTCCAGGTTCCTGTCCCTCTGGGCTCATTTCCCTTAGTGCTTCGTACACTGGCTCTGAGCAGCCCAGCCTGTCTGGCCGTGCTCGTGAAAGCCAGGAGGAGCCACTGGCTGGTCAGTGGGCCCTCCAGTGCAAAGGCCCCTGGGTAGCAGGCAGAGTCTCTCTGGCTTTTCCGGCGACTGTAGTCCTCAGTTTCTCCCTCTGTCCTGCTGTGCCCCAGCTCCGAGGCTGGGTGTGGGACCAGCACTGCACCACTGTAGGCAAAGGTGTTTATAAATAGAAAGATACTTAACACCGACCCTGGAAGCAAGCAGGGAGGGTGGCTCTGGGCAGCCGTGTTTTAAAATGAGCATTGATTTCTGGGAATTTACATGCTGAATATTAAAGAGACCCATGCTGGCTCCCCGGGCTCTGCTCAGCCCTGCGTCTGGTCCTCTCCCCTCACCGGAACACTCATTCCCCTCTCTGGTCCTCAGAGAGCCCCTAGAGCCACGTGCTTGGCATCTGTCTCCCTTCACCTCCAGGGGCATTCTCTGCTTGGCATGCATCTGATCATTGCCCATTTGTTCACGTTCACCTCTTAGGAGGCAGGCACTGTGTAGGTTCTGTGATTCAAAGATGAACGGGAAGCGCCTCCTGGTCCCCCCTGCCCCCGCCCGTCTCCACACTCCACATTCTCAGCATTGAGACTCACAGAGCAGTGTGCAGGGCAAGAGTCTTAATACAGGAGCTTCAGGGAATGCTGAAGAACATGTCCAGTTTTGCCTGGGGAAGGGAGGGAAGAGTGTCACAGAGAAAACAGTGTGGCCAAGAGAGGGGAGTGCGTTCCACGCAGGGAACAGAATGTGCAAAGGCACAAGCAGCTGGCACGGCATGTAACAGGCATCTCATCACTGGTACCTGAGTCCCGGGTATGCCCGTGGGTTGTGATGTCCATGTAACACTCCTGCCTTCCTGTTAGCCTCCCATGCTAGTAGAGGACCCACAGTGTCTTTGGTTGATTATAGTATTTTGTCTCTGGGTCCAATCACAGTGAAAAACTTAGCTTAAAAAAAAGACCAAGTAGTTGCTTAACCTCACGACCATGGAGATTTCCTTTCTTTTCATTCAGTATCTTGTACTCCATTCTGGGATCTAGTGACAGGGGAGGAAGTTATCAGGCCAGTGTTAGAGAAAATCCCAGGAAAACTCACAACAGGTGTCCCCTCTCTACAGCATTCCATCCTCCCCGCTCCAGCCCCCGACGGCCACTTGGCTGACAATTGTGCATCTTTTAGGCCCCACGGCGTTCTGTCCAGTCCTCTCCAAACGGTCTACCGGAGCTTTTCTTCAGATGTTCCATAAAAACTGGCTCCATTGATGTGTTTCCGCGGCAGAATGAAATGGGCAGGACTGAATGTTACGAGGATGTGGGGCAGTCTTCTGAGGAGAGACCTGGGGAGGAAGGGGAGCCAGGGCCACATCAATGAGACAGTGACAGGGAGGGGCGGGGCACTGGGGGGAGTGGGCTATCGGGAGGAGATGGGCCATATGCCTGCCGCATTGGGTAGCCTTGTTTAATTACACATATATACAACCTGATCATGTAAACGGTGATAAGTTGGCCATTTTATTTTGTATTTCCATGACTTCTAGCATTCCCAAGTTGTTGTTGTTGTGGTTTTTACAACTTAGAAGCACAGCCGTGAAATCCCTCATCATGGAAGTTGTTCACAGTGTGCCCACTGTCCTGGTTGGAGATGTGGCCAGCAGGGGTGGGCTAGGTGCCTCCTGGGAGTGTGTGTGGGGGTGTCCTTTGAGCTCTTCCTGGGGAAGGGTCTTGCCTACAGATCGGAAGCTGCACATGGGCCCAAAGGACGTCTCGCAGTTTGCTTGACTTTCAGGGGGCGGCAGGTGCCGTGGGAGCAGAGAGGTGGTGCCCCCATTTAGTGCTGTGGTCTGGGCTCTCGCCCCACTACAGACTTCTTTCTCTCTGTCTTTATCTCCCGCCTTTTTTTTTTGACCTTTCTCTCCTTCTCCTTTTTCTCCCCTCTCCCTATGACATCAGTGTAATATTTGTTGTGTTTGTTTTTCCCTGTTTGCATTTCTGTCTTCAGGGTGCCTGTTGCCCCATAGGGATCAAGAGGTTTCGGACCCCGAGTGCTCCGCCAATGCCTGAAACTCAGGCCTTCAATAAACATGGGCGGTTGTCTTCCTTTCCCTGAGAGTTTAGTTGCCGTTTTCACAAAAAGTCAGGGAGATGGCTAGCGTAGAAACATTGACGCTCGGAAAACAGCATGTCCACGCCAAGGGCACAGGTTGGAGAGCAGGTTATGCCTATGGGAAGGGGCAGGCAGGTGAGGTTTCTGGGCAAGTCTGTATCCGCTGCAGAGGGTTTGAGGGACAGTGCTGGAGACACCCTATGCCTCCCGCTGTCCCCCTTTGTTCCCATCACACATGGGATCTGGTTGCTTGCCCTCTGATGTGGTTTCTCCTGGGAGGCTGGAGGAATGAGAGTTATTTGGTAGCTTTTCATGGCGAGGAATGTGTGATTTGAACAATGCTGGGCCCAGGATGCCCCAGATTCCTCAGTCCACGCTGGCATTAGACAGGAACTATCGAGAGCTGGAAATAGGCTGTGGGGCCCCGGGGGGCGGGTCGATTGTTTGTGGCAACTCCACCATCACCATCTCTCCTCATCCTGGGACCATGGATGCCACAGACAGGAAGGCACCTCTCAAAGTCATCTAGGAAGGAAGAGACCGTGCTGCACTCAGCCGCTCAGACTCCAGGTGGGGCCGGGTTCAGCCTGCCCAGGGGGTAGCTGGCACCTGCTTTGGTCACCTGCCCCTGTCCTTAACAGCTCTCTTGGGAAGGCTTCCCTTTGCATTTTGAGTCCATTCCTCTCATTCTGCCCGAATGAAGCAAGACAGAGCCCATCGTCCTTTGCACAGAGCCTTCAAATGCAGGAGAGTGTGATGTTTTCCTTCTGTTTTGGAGGACCGGGGGGAGGTGGTGTCCACTTTCGACACATGAGGCAAGACAGCTGAACAGAATTTGTAATGGATGAAATATTGGCTCAATTCGGAATTGGTTTTCTCTAGTTTAATGGGGTAGGAAGGTACAGTTCTGTGCTGAGCTAACTTCATGCATTTTTTAAACCACTTTGTTTCAGTGATCAAGAGAGGAATACATGAATAAAGAGTCCGTATTACGCTGTCCATTTGAGATCTCACGTCCCTCAGAAGTAGGCAGTACTCTCCCAGTTTTGTAGGCAAGTAGCCTGGACCCTCATTTCTAGCCAGAGTTCTGCCAGATGACCCAGGGACACATTTCACAATGCCAAGACCTGCCATGTCTTCTCATGGCACACGTGACATTTTGGCATACTTGAGCACATTTCTGTCTCGAGGGCGAATCGTGTGTGTTTGCTTCAGCTGGGGAAACTTTCCTGACCAGGTGTGGCCCCTGCAGAAAGTAGGCAGCTCTAAACTTCATGCCTGGAAAGCCTCTGTTCTCATGTCCTGCGACCCTCCTGGGCTGGACATGTCAGTACTAAAGATCCAAGGCCACGTTTCTCAAACATTGTGACTCAGTCCGTGCCCGTGTGCATGTGCTACATCTGAAAAAAGAAAACGTTTCGTGAAATTACCATGTGAGATACATGCCGATATTTTCTGTTTAATTTTTAAAAATACTCTTCCTGACCCACTAAACTGGTTTCATAACCCGCTAATGAGTAATGACCTGCCATTTGGAAAACACTGATCTTGGGAGTCACTATAGATTAAAGCAAATGGAAACAATTAGCAAGTTAATGCATTTGGGTCATGGTCACACATCTAATATGGCTCAGATTCTTTATTTCTTGCGATTGGGTTTCTCTTTCCTTTATTGTCATCGATGCCTTCAAAGCAGGCACCTGTCCAGGAAGCCTTGGCTTTCACATGTCTCTTAATAAGGACCCTTGTCAGTCAGTATGTTAACATCATCTTTCTAAAATAAATCTGATGTTACGACACAGGTTTTTACTTAATGGGTTATTTTTCATAATAAAAGTATGAACAGAGCCCTGATTTATGAAACTGCTCATTTACTCAACAGTTTTTGTGGCGTGTTTCCAAGGTTGAGTGAATGAGCAAATCCATGAGTTGGAGCCGGGGACTCAGAGGTGTCCCCTTCCTGCCCTCAAGGAGCTCACCCCTGAAGGGGGTGAAAGGCTTGGGCAGGAAGTGCGTTGTGAGAAGCACCCCAGTAGAGGGGCTGGCAAAGGCTCAGTCGGAAAGACAGACTCCAGGGAGCTGGGGGGTGGAGCAGGAACCAGACCAGGAAGAGAGGAGGGCTGAGTGGGGTCTTGTGGGATGTGCAGGAGTTCGAGTCACAGGCCTGCTAGGTTGTGGTGAAAGAAATTTGGACTAGAATCAACAAGGTTTTTAAGTTGGAGCAACATAAGCTCAGTTTATTTTAGAGAGATGTTTGTGAGGGCAGATGGAAAAGGCGTTCTGGAAATGGATGGGCCGGGAAGGGGCCACCAGGCGGGAGGGTTTGGTAAGAGTCTTTTGTTGGTTTTAGAAGAAGGAGGTAGTTGAGGAGCTTGGCCAAGGGAATGGCATGAGGAGGGGAAGGGGGCTGGCTTCTGTGGTGTGGGGACAGCTCAGAACTGCAGGGCGAAGAGGTAAAATAACAGAGTCTGAAATCGCTCTGGGTTTCTAGATCAAGTGACTAGACCGGTGGTGATGCTATTAACAGAGTAGAAAATAGCAAAGGAAGAAGAGGGAGGCAGACAGAAGAGAGGAGAACAAATTGAGATTTGGGCCTGCTGGTTTGCATTCCTGGTGGACACCCCAGTGGAGGTGTTCCAGTGCTCGGCAGCCTAGGGCAGGGCTCCTGGAGAAAGGGCACATTCTTTTCCTAGTTTGACTGCTTCCACCTGGTCTTGTGGTCCAGGGTGAATCACCTGAGCTCTGCCAAGCGGGGAAAGCAATGTTTATCTTGCCGGGTTGTTACGAGGACTGGGGAAAGGAGCTGTTGAAATCTTGTCACAAGGTAAGTATTCAGAATCTTATACCATTACTATCAGTGATCAGGGTGGGCTGAGAGGAAGGATTCGGAGCTCCCATCTCAGGTTTGTCACAGAATGACACGTGTCTTTGGGCAGTTATGTCATCAGTCTGGATTTCCTCATTTGGGGGTGGCAGGCGTGGGGCTTGATGACCCCTAACAACAATCCCAGTGTGAAAATTCTGTGATCTTCTGAATGTTGAGGGGAATAATTTACCAATACATTGGTTCATAGGATGGGGACTTGAAATCGCCAGTGTGCGTAACAACGGCGAGAAGCTAACGAGACAAACGGCAGTGGGCAAATGTCTACAGTTACACCATACCTCGATTTATAAAACCGCAGGAATATTGAAGGGGGGCTCCGCCTTAGTGTGCTCGATGTGACCCCTCTGGGCAGGGCCTGGGGCTGCTCAGGGCTTTATGTTCACAGTGGTCTGATGCACAGTGGGAAGGGAGTTCGGTGCCAGGCTGCACGGATGGAAGCAGAGTGTCCAGATCATGAGCTATCACAGCCTGTAGCCCTTGCCATTTTCGGATGCCAGGAATGTGGTGTTCAGCCCATTCATTGACGGCCCTGTCGTTAATTGTTTACCTGCACCTGCTAAGTGCTGGGTGCCAAGGCGCGTGCTGGAGGTGCTGTATTATTGATCAGATGCTGTGGTCGAGGGCCCTGCGTCTGGGGAGGGCATCGGCAGACCAAGATCAGCCAGAAGGAGAGTGGGCAGGGCTGCAAAGGACCTGGAGCTTGCTTCATGGGTGACAGCGGGAAGAAGTGGGGATGCTGTGCTTGGGGAAAGGAAGGCTCGGGCACATGATGCTGCCTTCTTGCTTAGGAAAGGCTGGTACCTGCCTGAGGAATTAGGCCTCTGCTTTACTGCTCCAGAGGGAAGAACTAATTCTATGAGCCAGAATAATGATGATGATGATAATTAAAAGAAATATTATCTACTATTTATTAAGTGCCAGGCACTGAATCAGACCCTGTGCACAGATCACCGACTCTGCACGCTATTGGGCATTTATTGTGCTCATGATTCAGATCAGGAAACTGAGGCACAGGGCATTTAAGTCATTTGTCAAGGGGCAGAGCTGGGCTTTGATACTGATGGGACTGAGTTCATGGCCCTGGTCTGCCCCATACCCCATCCACGTCTTGATGGTGGGGAGCAGAGGCGGGTGGGTGGGGCTTTTAAGGCACAAATTTACGGGAGTTAGAGCTGCGAGATGATGCCTGGGTAGTGTCCAAGCAGAGCTAGTTGGCTGCCTTGCGGGGTCTTCCCCAGGGGGCTTCTACTGAGGGACAGAGACTGGCTTGATTTTCTTGGGCTCCCTGGCTCCTAGGACAGCCCTGGAGGGAGGGAGGCAGTATGCCCATTTTGCAGGTGGGGAAGCTGTGCTCACAGGGCCTGAGCAGCTTGCCCAAAGTCATATGGTCCCTGAGAGATAGATCTGGGACTTGGACCTGGGTCTTGTGACCCCTTCCCACTACCCCACTCTGCCCTCCAGAGCTTGACAGCAGTCAGACCTTCTGTGGTTTACATTAATCTTTTGCCTGGATTCATGCTGCCTGCTTCTCCCCGCTCCTTTGCTGTATCTGACAGGTTGCCTGGGATGTCCCTTGGGTGCCAGAGCTCAAGACTGGCCTCAAACTGAGGCCTCAAAACTGAGCTCAAAGGCAGCCAATATCTGAGCCGATGGAGCGGTGGTACCACAGTTGGTGTGCACGCACATGTGTATGTGTGTGTCCTGGAAGGGCCATGGGGGGAGTTTGAAATCGGGGGGGGGGAGGCTGTGCGTGATGTGGGCTAGGCTGGGATTCCTGGCAAGTTGGGGGTGGCGGAGAAGGCTGACGGATCCCAAGGGAATAGTGGTCTCTCTTCCTGCCCCTTATCAGCCCTCCCCTGGGGTTCTGCTATCCCTTTCTGGAAGGCAGGCAGGGAGGGAGCAGATTAGGGAAGTTAATTACTCACATAATTCACCCAGATCAGACAGGCTTTCTGCCTAGGAGATGCTCTGCTGATGGAATGAGGAAATGGCTGTATTTGCCAGTTCTGGTTACTGACGGAGGGTATTGGAGGGTAGGGAAGCTATCGGTATACCCTACCAGCCTCTCTGGGGAGCCGATGCCTTGTTCTTGGCCTTATGTGAGTGAGCTCTTCTCTCTCTCTCTCCCTCTCTCACCCTGTGGTTCACTCTCCACAACCCCATCTGCTCCCAGGCCCCCGCCTTTTTCTGGAAGCACTGGATCCGGCCAGAGGAGTCGGCTGGGGCTAGATGGTCAGACTTGGCTCATTCACTCAACAAGTGCTTCCTGAGTCACTGGCACGTGACTGGATGCTAAGGGGACACAGCAGGAACTGACTCGCGCTCAGCTCTCTTGCAGCTGACAGTCCGTTTGCAAAGATGAGCCCTGCCCATTTGGGCTGCCCAGGCTGAGTCAAGGAGACCACGTGACCGGGGATGGGGAGGGTGGGAGGGCAGGTGTGTGTCAGGGTCATGAGGAGGGGGAGACCTGTAACTGGGCCATCAATCCAAGGAGCCTCCCTGCCAGGGGAGGGGATGCTGACTGAAGCCTGGTAATCAGGGCAGGCTGGTGGAGAGCTGAACAGGGCCACAGAGCCCTCTCTGAGGCTGGGACAGCCACTTGGGGGCCGGGTCCATGACAGAACGGGGCACGCAGGGTCAGGGCAGATGATGGCGTGCCTGTTGGAGCTGTCTCAAGGGCTGATGGTGAGAATGCTGGGTATCCACTTTGTCAGCTCGGCCGGGGAGCGGGCATATCTGAAAGTGAACGGTCCAAGGCTGTATCTTTGATGACACATGCAGGAGGGAAAGAGAAGCTTCCCCGGAGTGACCTAATCCTGCATTCTGTTCTGCGTCCTCCCACCCCCACCCCGTGCACGTCTGTGAATCTGGACTGGGGCTGACAGAGTGGTTTTGGCAGATAGGTCCCTGCTGGAGAGGGGAGCTTTTGGCCAGGACTGTCTTCCCAGCTGGTGTGACTTCAGATTCCTGACAGAAATGTCTCAGGGTGACTTTGGTGATTACGTGCACATGTGTCTTCAGGAGATGAACCAAAGGGAGCAGTGGGGGTCTCGCGCCCAAACAGCGTCCGGGCCTGGAGGGTTTTGCTGGAGGCAGTCGGACTTGTGGGGCCGCTTGAGTCAGGAAAGGAAGGACTGCCAGGGGCCCTCTGAGTTCAGCACACTTTAAGAATCCCTTGAATGTTTTATTAACAGAGGAGGTTATCATGGTCCTGCTTCCAGAAATCCTGACTCCATGAGGCCAGGGTGGGCTCAAGAATTTGCCTTTGGTCTCAGAACGCCCAGGGATTTGGAAGTAGGTGGCCTGGGAACCTCACTGAGAGAAATGTGTTTGGAAGGGAACTCGGCACTTGGAAAGGGTACGGGACCAGGGCTGTGAGCCCGGTGTGGCCCCTCAGTAACGGGCTCAGTGCAGGTCTCGTCCCCTTGGATACAGTGATGTGTGTGGCCTTTCTGCCTCCCAGGACTTCAGTGAAGGCGAAATCCCGGCTTCGGTGAAATCCCTCTGTACAGTGCACACGTTTCTGTCGACGCTTTTACAATTACAATAAAAATGTTGCGAGGAGTCCGCCTGGTTGACTGAAGCCAGGGGAGGGAAGGGGAGGAGAGTAGAGAAGTGAATTGGATGGTCTCCGAAGACCCATAGCTTCTGGGATCTATTTCCAGCCAGAAAATTCAAGGAATTGCCCTCTCCCTCCCCCAATCCAGGTGGCGAATCTCTTTCTTTACCATGTGGGTGGCTACTTCAGTCTTGAGATAGATGGGTAGCAAGAAGAGAGATCCCCAATCTCCCTAATTACAGCAGCTTGTGGATCCCCTTTCCCCTTTCTCTGGTGCTGATGTTGCTTAAACTGAGCAATTAGAGCTGTGCGGCAAGCTCCCGGCACAAGCGACCCAGCCTGCCCTAGGTGGTTTTGCTGATGTCCTGCGGCATGAGGCTGGGATGGGGTTAGCCTGCACTCAGAGTTTCTGTTCTGTGCATCACTTTTCAAGCCAGCTCCCGGCTGCTGGCTGTCCCATGGCAGGGCCTCCATGTTGCACAACGTCAGGAGACATGCTGCCCAGAGAACACAGTGTCACTCCTCCCTTGGAGGTGGGTGGTGGCAGCCCTCCCAGGAAGGGTCGCAGCCTGGAGCATCCCTGTTTTGTTGCTAAACTCTTCTGCTTCCTTGCTCCTATGGTCTTTATTACCAGTTTGGGTGCCTGATGAGGTCACTAGAAATGTATATGTTTTGTGAAAAATGATAATGATAACAGTGATCATGACAAGTTTGTCCCCTGACCACACTTGGTTTAGGAATACATGTGGAAGCAATCGTTCAGTAAACAAGTGTTTGTTGAGTGTGGCCGTGTGTCCTGCAGTGTGTAGAGTCACTGAGGGGGACTGGAGTCGGGGAGAGGGGTAGAGAGAGGGACCCAGTGAATAAGCCATTCTCCGATAACAGGATGCCTGCTCCCTTCATTCGGTCTGCATTTTCGGTGTCTCCTTGCAATGTCCGGTCCTGGGAGATGGGTACCATGCTAACTCCAGCTCTGTTGGAATTTCGAGGTTGTCCGGGTGGGGCAAGGAGTTGTTTTAATGTGGAAACACAGGGGGTCATGTTCAGAAATGGAATCTGGGTGTGCCTAACGCAGCTCTTGACTCACTTTCCCCATGGCTGGTGGGTTTGAGGGTGTAGACCGGGAGTTTCCCATCCCTCCACGGAAGGTCTGGTGGTACGCAGGGTGGCCGACACTCCCTTTCCGAGCTCCCCAGGTCAGCACTCTTGGTGAGTTAGCTGCTTCTACCTTCAGCCCGGGCCTCCGGCCCGCTGTGGCTACGTGCTACAGCTGGGCCCGCAGAGCTTAAAATAGCAGTATGAGCTGGCTGTTTTGCATGTGGGGAGCCCGCCTGAGGCGTGATGGGGCAGCTGTGCGGAGTTGGGGCTCCACTGGCTCCAGCCACTGGGGTGGGGAGTACTTTTGGGGAGTTTCTTCTAGGCTCAGGGCTGGGGGAACAGGGGGTGGTGGGTTGGGGGCTCAGGTGTGGGTGGTGCAGAGGGGAAGCAGGGAGCTTGTCTTTCCTAAGACCTTTTAAAGGAATGCCTTGAACCTGACCACAGAGCCTCCTACCACGGAGCTCAGAGGCCTTCGGCTTGGTGTCCTGTCTGGCCTTCGCCCTGGCCCTTGGTACTGCCCAGGGTTAGCCATGTAGGGCCCCATTCTGGCCTAAATGAGGGGAGAAAATGGGGCTTAGAGGTGGGGGTTGAGGGTGCTGCTGTGCCCGGTCATGGTGGCAGGATCAGCACGAGAACGCAGGCATCCTGAGCCCAGTCGGACAGGCGCTAACCACTGGGCTTCCTCACTCCCTGGCTGCCTCCTCTCGGGAAACCAAGATGGCACCCAGAGGATCGGGCAGGGGCATCCTCCAGGCATTCCTTGGTCCAGCAAGTGCTTACTGAGTACTTGCCCCAGGGGAAGCTAGCGAGGAATGAAACAGACCCAATCCCTGCCTTCACGGAGCTTCACGGGGAGAGAGCTCGTAAGCAATCGGTTAAACGAAAAGTAGAGGCATACCCTGTTCAGTTGTGTTGCGCTCTGGTGCAGTTTGCAGATACTGCATTTCTCACAAATTGAAGGTCACGGTAGTACAGGAGCTAATTTCAGTTGTCCTTCTCTGGTGATTAGGCCACCTGTGGGGCACCCCAAAAGACCAGACGGAGGGCTTCTCCATCCCCTTCCCCATAATGTGTCTGGCCAGTGTTCCGAATCCCACACCATAACCGTGGGGCTTTTCCTACCAAGGGGGAGGGCAGGACAGGGCTGGGTTTCTTCTCCTGGCCGTGGAGTTTTTTATGGAGGGAAGGGAGCTGGGCTGTGGTTTGCTGGAGCCCACGGGCACTGGCTCTCAAGAGCCTATTAGTAAATGGTAGGAAAATTTGCCAGCTGTTAAGCCATGGGTAGCCTCAAACTGGCCATGATAGGAGGATCGACACCGTGGAAATTGGCAAGGACTACAGATCATGGCTTTTCCCACCATCTGTGGTCCTTGCCAGGAGAGCTGGTTGTTACACACTTCTCAGCCCAGCCCTGGCTTGTCATCTCCCCTCTACCCGGACTGTGGCTTTGGAGGACAGGCCTCTGTTTGCTCTCATTTGGCAAAGCACATACATGTGTTCCTGCTGTGTGAAGTCAGAAAGAACGAGGGACATGCTGGCTGAGGGTGTGATGTGAGCAGGTGTTGGCCATGCTGGTGTGTTACCCAGGGCTGATGGGGCTCGTCCCCCGGTGCCACGCTGTGGGGCTTCTCTGTCACTCCTGGCTGGACCATCCCGATGCATGAGTGCTCTCTCATCTCATTCTGTCCCTTCCCTCGACCTCCTTCTGTGTACGGAGCACACCATGTGCAGGCCTCTGTAGGGGTCAGCTTTGTGCGGCAAAGTCGGGTCTGCTCGCTGTAAGGGAAGATCTGTGGGTTAGAAGTCAGGAAACATGGGTTCAGTCCCAGCTCTGCCACTAACTCGTGTGTCTCTCATGTGTGCCCTTAAACATGAAAGCCCCTTGAACTAGCTGGGTCATAGGTCACTGCTCACTGTGTTTGGGCATCTGGGACCCCTCTCCTATGCCCTCCTTCAGCAAGGATGGGGGCTCAGCATGCATCCCATCTTTTCTAAGAAGCTTTCCCACATTGGCCAGGCCTCCCTGGGCAAGTCCTCCGAGCACTCAGTCTGTAATCCCTGCTGTGGCATGTGTGTGTGCACTTCTGTCGCTGGCCGCCCTTTCATTTTGTTTCTCTTCCCCCATATAGACCATTAGGTCCTAAGGGTTAATGCTCCCCAGTAACACCCACAGTGGTGGGCTCAGGAGGGACGGGTCAGGGGAGCTCAGGCAGTTGTCAGCGATTAGTAACCAGTATAGCGTCCGTTGTGGAGTTCATATGAAGCTGGGGTGGTTCCAATGTGTTTGTGTGTGGATGGCAGGTTCTGTCCATTGGATAAAGCAGTTTCCCAGGCAATGCCTCATCTGGTCCTCACAATCGTATCCAGCCCCCTGTTCACAGATGAGTAAAGGGAAGTGTGCTTATTCATTCATTTAGACAATATGTACTGTGCTCAGAGAGCTATAAGCCTCTCACCCAGGTCACACCAGTAGTCAGTGCCAGAGTGGGGCCCTGGGCCCCAGCCCTTCCTCCTGCCTGGCTCCCTACAGCACGAGGGTTTGTCCTGGGCTCTCCCTTTGGGAGGCAGACAAGGCTGCAGAGTTGAGTGGAGCGTGCATTCGTGGAAGGATCGGGGATAAGCCAGGTTGGATGCTGGTCAGGCCCAGGCTTCGGGGGTGGAGGGAGAGAGGGGCTGTGCCAGTGCTCAGTGCCTGTCCCCGCTGTGTCCAGCCGACCGGCCGAGGCTACAGGCTGGCATTTCCTCTGGCAGCGGTGTGGGGGAGGGGAAGAGCAGGTGTGCCCTGGCATCTGGCCCGACTGGGATATGAAAACGCCCCTTGGGGCCAGAGCTTGGGGGATGAGTGACACGCAGCCACCCAGACACACTGGGCCTCGTGGAGCACAGCCACATTCTCTGGGCTCCAGGTTGGACATCCAAGCCCTCTGCTGCTTCAGGAGGTGGCCCAATCTGGTGGGTGACCCCAGAAAGGGCCTCCAGGAGGGAGGTCAGATGCTAGTGATTTAGTAAGGTGAGCCTCCACCAGAAAGGCTGAGGGCGGTATCAGGCATGTCCAATGCATGGGTTGAGGTGAGTACGTATGGCGGAGGTGGGGGTGAGGCTTGGGGGCCATGTGGATGGTGTTCAGGGGTTCGGTTAATTTGTCTTCACATTTCTGGAGTGTTCTCCACATACCAGGCTAGTTCTGCAAGAGGATCACAGGTGTGTCCTCTTCCCTCTTCATCCCCTCAGGTCTTCCTGTTGTCTTGTTGGAAGACTTCAATGCAAACAGCCATGGTACAAGGCAGAGTGAGATTAGTGCCCCAAAGAGAGGTTAAGAACAGGAAGAGGGCCTCTTAGTTTGGGGGATCTGTAGGATCAGAGTTTCATTCATGGAGGACGTGACATTTGAGATGAGTCCTGACCCACCTACTACAGACAGAGATGGGTAGGGGAGCCGTCGTGGGTGGAGGGCAGGGTGTACACCAGAGCGTGGAGACAGGGAAGTGGAGCCGTGTCCAGAGAACCGTGAGGAGCTCCTACTGCTGGGGGAATAGGGCCACAGGTCAGAACTCATGGGGAAAAAGACCGGCAAGGTACAGTGTAGAAGGACTTGAATGCCAAGCTTGAGTGTGTGTGTTAAAGCCCCAGGGAGCAGGCGAAGATTTGGAGCTGGTGTGAGGGGGCAGTGTGGCAGCCTGGAGCCCTGTCTCTGGTCCGCAATGGTGGCAGCCTGTGGCAGGGGCCATTTGGAGGAGGACTGGAGGCAGTAAGGGCACTGTGACAGGTGGGAGGCAGAGTGGGGCTGGCAGCTCCAGGAGGGAGGCTGTGATGGGGAACGTGCGTGCGTGCCGACTTCATGCTGGGCATGTGTTGGGCAAGTCTGGGTCAGGGGCCATGGCTGGGTACGTGTCACGGAAGATTGGGTTACAGCAGCTCCGCTGGGACAACCTGGGAGGCTTTGGAAGAACACTGCAGGATTGCAGAGGGTATGGTTCATGACCATTCTCATCTCTGCTACTTGGGAGATGAGAGAGGGCTGGGGCTGCTTCTCTGAGGGCCCTCAGCTGGAGGTACCCTGATGGACTCAGCTGCACAGATGTGGGGTCACGGGCAGAGGCAACAGAGATGCCCTGGGGTTTTGGCCAGCGTTGCTGCCTCACTTTACGGAAGTGGCTGGTGGGAGTTTGGGGACCACCAGCGGCTTCATGTACCATGAGACTCGTGAGTACTTCGACAGCCAGTTTCTGCCCAGTGGGGTTGCCCAAATATGCCTTCCCTCACCCATTCAGCACACAGCACTCACTCCTCAACTCAGGTAGAATTCATGCAAGCTTCCCTCCTGTGAGGAGTCAGAGCTGGTGGAATCGGGGCATGTTTCCCCCATCTTCTTTAGAGCATCCCGAGTGCTCCTTACACGCTGCTCTTCCCGATAATGGTCCTAGGCCCAGCGGAGGGGTGGAGGGATGGAGCGAAGAGGGGAGGTAGCAGGCAGCCATTCCTCAATCGATGGATGGGTCCCAGCTGCAGGAGCCGGCTTCGCAGGCAGGCGGGACGCTGGGTCAGAGAGAGCTGGCCCGGCTGGCAAGTCAGTGCCCTCCATGGGGTGGTTCAGGAATATTGGATTTGCTGGGTCAGTGAATTTCCACTGGTGCATGGCAGTAAACCTCAGGCTTCATAACACTTCCCTGTGCCTGGCTGTCTGGCCTTATCTCATCCTCCTGGAAGCCACCTGCCCTCTTTGATAAGTCCTTATAACAAATCCTTTCTTTCTCTCCATCTCCCTGGAGTGAATGGCTCAGTGTGTGTGCATGTGCGGGTCTCGGTACATCTGTCCAGCACAATGCCTTGCACACCAAGTCCTTTTAGGGGATTTCACAGGGATGCTGATGTGACTTAGAAGAAAGATGGTACTGGTTGGGGACTTTGTTGGGGAAAAGGGCCTGAGAACCTAAGGTGGGCAGTGCCCCGATGGGCCACCAGCCTGCGCTTCCAGGATTCGGTCTCTTCTGTTTCCTCCCACTCTGTACACCTGCTCAAAGAAAAGACTGTTATCCTTTGGGACTGGCCATTCTTGCTCTTTGCATAAAGACTTCCCTGCTCTAAGCCAAGGTGCATTTTTCTACAGTGTGGCTCTACCTCGCTCAAGAGCCCCGCCGAGACCCTTGCTGCTTCCCTCACGTGCTCGGAGGTATTTAAGAGCTCCTGTGTGGGAGCCACTGTGCCAACGGCTGGAACACAGAGGTGACGGGCACGGCTGGTGCTCTCAAGGAGCACATAGACTCGGGCTCGGGGAGGTCAGTGAATAGGCAGTGCCGTGCTCTGATGGACTCCGGAGCTCCAAGGATGGGCCCCAGAATTCAGGAGGAGGCCATTTGGGTGCCACCCGGGCGGTGAAAGTTAGCCACTCAGAGCGTGTGGGGAAAGGGAGTTCCGGATAGAGGACACAGTGACTTTGATGTGTGTTCATCTTGGTGGGCATGTAGGTGGAGGAGGGTGCAGGGGTTGGAGGTGACAAGAGGAGTGGGGGTGGGGAAGCCCCCAAGCATCCAGGGTCATCTCTGCTCCGGCCCCACCTCCCTCCCATGTGGACTTTCTGCGAAGCTTTGTTTTTGCTGGACATGTGGATATGCCCTTCCCGGATGTCTGGGGCACTCTCGCCCTCTGGCTTTCTCTAGCCGTTTCCCCTTCCAGCAAACTCTTCCTCTTACCCTCTGCCTGTCTGGTCCTGCCCATCTTCCCATTTCACAGGTGGGAATAGCAGGGCTGGAAGTCTGGAAAAAGCCTTGAAGAACCAACTAGTCCAAGCTCTTTGTTTTGTAGTTGAGGAGCTAGAGGTCACATAGGTAGCTGGTATCCTGAGGTATTGTTGTTTAGGTGGCCTGAGGTGACCATACAACTGGAAGGCCCTTCTTTGTGATCCCAGCTTGCGGTGTGCACACCCTGCAACGAGCTCCCGTTCATTTGTTAATCAAGTGTTAATTGAGTCCGGCTGCTGGTCAGGCATTGTTCTGGGTATGCAGTAGTGAGAAGAACAGACCCAGTCCCTGCCGTCCTCAGTTTGCAGTCAAGTAGGAGAATCAGGTAGCAAACTGTCACTCAAGGAATCGGGCTTTCAAACTGGGACGAGGGCTAGGCAGGAAGAGGCGCGAGGGATGCAGAGACTGTACTATTGATGGGCAGGGGAGCTGCAGTGTAGCCTGCAGGCGCAGCCAGCAAAGGGGAAGAAACTTCTTTGAAAACCTTTGCAAGAGCTCAGGGATGAGTAGCAGTAAGTTGGGCGGTGAGTGGAGAAAGAGTGTTCCAGGCAGAGGGACGAGCCTGGGCAAAGACTCTGAGGAGAGGCGAGTTCAGAGGGTTCACTGGCGGGGACATAATGAGTACGGGGAGAATCCTGGCCAATGGAGCTAGACAGGTAGGCTGGGGCCAAGGGTGCCAGACCTTTAGTCTGGTTCAGGAATTTGGATTGCAGTAGTAAAGCAGATTAACACACACACACACATACACCCCAATCTCAGGACAACAAGGGAGCAGGGTAAGGGAGAAGACAGTGTCAGCTGCCCTGTGAAGAGGACCCCGGGCTGGGGTGGGGCGGAGGGCTCTGTCCCAGGCTGCAGCAAGAGCCCAGGTGAGACACAGGGTAGGATGGGGTCAGGGCAGTGCCCGTGGAGATAGAAGTAGAAGGTGGCTCATTGGACAGGACTTGTGTTTCATCAGAGGGGGAGCAAGCGGCACTGGGGAATCACGCGTGAATCTTGGGTTTCGGGCATAAACAGTGGGGTGAGTGTTTGGCTGTTGATCTAGGAGGGGAGGCTACAGCCAAGGGAGTAGGGCTAGGGCAAGGTCAGTTTGTCCGGGGCACGTGGAATTGGAGCTGCCTGGGAGGCAGCCAGTGGGGCTGCCGTATGGGACCTGGGTACTTGCACTTGGGACTCAGAAGCTGGGGCAGGCCCAGGTGAACATTTAGGGGACATCAGCAGGTGAATGGCCCTAAACGGATGGGATGGCCAAATGCAGGCATGTTGGGCAGAGGAGAAGGGGGCCCAGAACGGAGGGGGAGGTGCTTACCCCTAGAATTGGAGCCACTGAATATTGTGCATCGATTACGTGTTGTATCTTTGTTCCACTGCGCTGTACTTCAGTGGGGACTCGGACTGTCTTTACTCTAATAATTATGCTGGTGCTTAATTAACAGAACATTTCTGTTTTGAACATTGTGCTGTATACATTGTGGTTTTCACCTTTAATCTCTGTTTTCTTCCTGCCTGGGGGAGTGTGCATTATCATCTCCTTTTTGTGGTTGAGGAAACTGAGATACGGGGGGAAGTGGTCGTTCTAGGTCACCCGGCAGTTCTGGAGTCACCTGCTCCAGAAGGGGTTTGGACACAGATCCATCTAGTCCCAAAGCCCTAGTTTCCACGCCACTACTTCACTAGAGCCCGGCCCTCCATGGCGGGGTGGGATGGCAGGTTCGGACAGGGGGCATTGATGCCATCTGAGCACATGCCATGGCTTCTCACAGAAGCGGGCCCCCCTGGCCCACAGCCGCTGGGGCATGTGGTATGTGCTGAGTGGTGCTGGTGTTCCTGACGGCCCAAACACACCTTCCACCTGGTTCCTCACGATCTGGAGTCCTGACGTGCAGCACTCCTGACCGGGTCATGAGCAGTACAGTTGGTCGACAGCCGTGACCCTGTCTCCTCAGAGCGAACTGCCCTCAGGGTCAGCGGCACACGCTCTGACCAGGGTGGTCACCTCACCTCTTATGTGTGGCGTGTGGACATACAGTTAAGGGACCCTTCACAGTCATGGTTTCTCAGTGGCCAGGAGTGGTCCCTGACAGGGCTCCTCACAGCCAGCACTTGGGCTCTGAGACATGACCGCAGCCCTGGGGAGCTCACAGGGACTAGAGTTCAGCAGGGACTCAGCTGGACGGGGACTTGCATGGTCCTTAGAGCTCCTCCAAAAGGCGTGGCCCCCCGGCAATGGAAGGGGTCCGTGCACAGCTTGGCCTCTGTCTGGTTCCTGTTGGTCTTTCCTGTTTTCTCCCTCTTGCCTTTCCCCAGTCTTCCTCCAAAATGGCCCCCGATCCAAAGCTTCTTTATCTATCTGTCCCTTTCCTCACCGTCCTGCGCTGCTCTGTGTGTTGGGGATATGGCTGTGAACAAAATAGTTGACCTTGTGGCCTTTCCACTCCATTATCTGTAGTCGGGAAATTTAAATTTCCTGAGTTCCCTCGTCAGGTTCTGATGGCCTCAGATAGCCTGCTTTCCAGGAACAATTCCATAGATTTCTGGCTTGGGTCCCATCCTCTGGTTAATCAACTTGGGGCTCTCAGGCTCTCCTTAGAACTCAGGACTTAGGTATGGTGGTCTGCCCTTCCCCTCTACCTGCTGACACATTCTGAGTACCTGTCCCATGGTGGTCCCTGTGACAGGCCCCGGGGTGGTGGGAGGTTGGGGGGGGGCAGAGGGACGAGGTGATTCAGACACAGCCCCTCCCTCCTTCGGGAAGCCCAGTGGCCAGAGCAGAGGCATGTGGGCAAACTATAATTGCAGGCTGAACAAACAGCTGGGGACTCCGGAGGGAGGAGCAGACGTCTCCCCAGAGAACGAGGTACTGGGTCACCCTTGGTATGCTGTCCTGAGCCATTCTAACGGTGGACCCTGCCTCTGCAGCCAAACCCTCTTTGCTTGTGTGTTTTCCTTACGAGTCTCAGAAATTAAACGCATAAAAAAAATGGAACTACCCCTAGTTCTTTTTTTTACTCTGATCTGTTCACTGGCATTGTTACTGTCCTCCCTGAATCCTGGCCAAGTATGGGAACGCATGACCTTGTAGCTGTTTAATTTCCCTGGCAAAGAGCCTTGCTCTGGCCTCTGGACCCTCCTAACCTTTCCTTGCCTCCTGAGCCTTCATGCACACATTGTGGGATATGGGCCCCCTGCTTAGGGACATTCTTCTCTTTTGACACCACTGGTAAATTGTTTGTTTAACAATTAAAGCATTTTCTGTATTGCTGAAAAGGATCCCAATTTTGGAGTTTAAAAACTGGGATGGGCTAAGACTCCCTTCTCCTACAGCGGTGGTCCATCTCACATGTTCCTTAGGATAGCAAGTGCCTCCTCGTGTCTAACCTAAATTCTCCGCAAGGCTGCTCCATTCGAAGCTTGGAGGTACAGGATACCCCATGAGCCATGCATGCTGCTGATCACAGAAATATTCAGTGCAGGTCAGGAAGGGGATCTGTGTGGGCCCATGAGCTCTGATTGTGTGTGGGTGAGTGAGAGACCAAAGCTGAGAGCTCTGGCTCACGCTGCAGGCCTGAGAAACTCAGGAAGAGGCAGAGAGAGCTTGGCATTTACTCTGAGCCCACATCTCCCCAGTTGCCAGTCAGCAGAGACCTTGCATGTTGATTTCACGTATTCACTTCTCTTTCTCCCCTCTGGGAATTCTGGACTTGCTTCACTTTTTTTTTTTTTTTTTTTTGGTTGTTGTTTAAAAAAAAAATGGCAAGGCAGCTTGGCCTTGTTCACATGCTCAGAGATCCTCAAGGGCAGGCTGTGTCTTCCAGTTCCCCTGAGCATGGTGAGTGGCTGAGGCTCAGGGGTGGGTGGGAGACATGGGGACTCAGGCCGCCTTTGCTCTCTGGTCATTACTTCTGCACCCATAATCTCAGAAATTGGGACAACCGCAGCAGCTGATCTTCTCACCTCTCCATGCTGCAGGTCCAGCTTCCTAGGGCACTGGTGTTGTCATGTGCCTCCACTGCTTGGGGAGCTCCAGGGTGAAGTCCAGACTTTTCCTGTGTCATGCAAGGCTGTGCCCAGTAGCTCACTTTGAATCCCAGACATCTTCTCCTGCTCCAGGCAGGCCTGGCTCCTCACTGCCCCTCAGTGTACCAAACCCACGCCTTCTGGGGTGCCCTTACACCCCTCTCTCCCTGACCACACCCACTCCAGGGGGTACCAGGGACAGCTCTTTGCTGGTCCTGTCATGGAACTGGCTGTATCATTCTTCTTTGGGCTTCTCTATGTACAGTCTTAGAGTGGGGGTAGAAGGCTTTTTTATTTTAGGTCCTTTTTTATGAAGTCCTTTTCTCTATGACCTCTCATCAGGACACGAAATTTCAGATTCTCTATTGTGCTTTTAGATTCTGCCTTTTAGACTGGAAGATTCCCAAGGTTGGGAACTAGGTTTTGAGCCCCGGAGAGTGAAGAAATGGGCTTTGAAATCATACAGTTTACTTACCTGCGAAATGGGAATAATATCGCTATTCTATAGGGTTGGCAGGAGGACTCAGTTGCTGTGTGTGAAGCTGGGTGCCTGGGATGTAATGAGGCCTTGCAATTCTCTGTTGCTCTTATCATCCTGATAATGACTAAGCTGGGTGCCCTGATGGGACATCACTGAATTTTGTTAATGGACTGAGGACCAGGCCTTCAATGCCCTCCCGACACGGGTGGCCGGAGTGAGCAGAACTCTTATACTGGGCAGACTCCTCTTCTTACCTCCTCCTTTATCCTGGCCCATCAGGGCCTCCACTCCTGAGGAAATAATTACTGGTCTGAATCCACTTATAATCAGGAATGAAGGAGAAACGATCTAGGGACAAGGCAGACACTATTCTTACTGAATAAGGTGTGAGTTGATGAAAAAAAAAAGAGGAAGCTTTTAGTAGGGGGCCAGCCTGGGAGGGCCCGTGCTGACACCGAGTCTGTCTGAGGCCAGTGACACCAGGCCCTTGAATTTGCTCAGCGCTTACAGGGCTCAGATTGGTCTCGCATCTGCCAGCTCACTTTATTCTGCCGACACCTCTCGGGGGGTAGGCTCTATTAATCCCCATTTTAAGGAGGAAGAAATAGTAGCTCAGAAAGGCAAACCACCTTGTCCTTGATCATACGGCTCAACATCGAGCTCAGAGTGAAAAACAGGTCTCCTGACTCAGAGTCCAGCTGGTAAACGATCTCTCCTGCATCAAAGAAGTAATGTTATGAGAACGAAGTGGCAGCCGGGAGCCCCTGGGAGCCGGTCGAGGCTGAGGAGGACAAAAGGCATCAGCCATTCCAGTCAGGTGGCAGTGGGTCGGTCGGGAGCCAGCCAGACACCTGCCTCTCATCTGTGGATAGCATCCAGAGGACTGCTGTGCCCAACCAGGAGACCAAGGTACCATAGCCATGACACTCCCTAGGTTTCACTGCTGGGATGCCCTCTAAGTGGGGAAGGGGCTTAGAATGGTAACACCATTGCAGGTCCCTTTAAAGAAGCTGAGGGCCAGCCCCTGCTGCCTCTGAGCCAGAGAGGGTGCAGACTCCATAGAGGGCCACCCCAGCCGACCTGTGATGAGGGTCTTCAATTTGATCCCATTGGAATGAGTGTCCCTCTCTGCCTCCGCCATAGCCAGTTATGTTCCTGCCCACCACCTTGGACTAGATTGTGTGTGTCTGAAGGGCAGGGAGCAGCATACCTTGTATCTGTCTCCTCAAGGGTCTGGCCCCACGCTCAGCACATAGCAGGTGTGGAATACTTGTCTGATGGGATCCAAGTTGGACATACCACACTGCTGCTCCCCCCCCCCCAAGGCAGGAATTCTTCTATCCAGCTATCCTTGTCTAGCGCCTGCTAGAGGCCAAGCCCGGTGTTGGGTGCTGGGGTACGGAGTTTCGTAAATACGAAGCCCCTCTTAGGGGCTCTCAGCACTCTCTTCCTGATGGCAGAAAGGAGGTGTGGGCTCCTCACCCCCCCTCCCAAGTCTTCTAGTTTTCTTTGTTTGCCAACTATGGTCGCTCCTGATCAGCTGTGCAGACTTACGCACAAGCCCAGGGGACACAGGTGCAGTGTTTTACGGCAGGATGAAGGGCTCCTCCTGGGTGTTCCCTAACCCCTAGCAAGAGCATTCTTCGTGCTGTTTCCCTTGACCAGCCCCTTTTGTGCAGTCCTCACGGGAGAGGACCCAGCCTGGGTCCAAGAGCACTCCAACGTCACCCTTGGCTCAGGCAGGATTCAGAGGGGCAAGGCAGGACACTACTTCTGCCACCTACTCTTCTCAGCCCAGCTGGGGTCCCAGCGAGCACGGCATCCCACCCGGGAACGCGGGGGCGGTGGGGGTTGGGGGGGCTCGCGCAGCTGCAGGAGTCTCGCAGAGCCGCGTGTGTGCTGGAGCGTGCGCGCGCGCGCGCGGAGGGGGCGGGGAGGCGGCGCGCGCCCCGCGGAGGCCCCAAGCGCCTTTCCCACACCTCGCGCCTCCACTGCGGTCTCTTTTCCCTGCGTGCGGTAGCCAGATCCACGTGTGCAAAAGCGTGTGTGCGTGTGTGTCTGTGAGTGTGCGCGCGTGTGTAGCGGAGGGACCGTGTGCCTCGGGTCGGACTGGCCCAGTGTGCACAGGGGGCGGCGGCCAGCTCGACAGTGGCCGCGCTTCTTTCCTCCTCCTGTCCTCCCCAGCCCTCTCCTCTGGTTTCCTTGGGTCTTTGGTACCTCCAGCCATTCCCTTTCTCTCGCCGCCCCCTTTTCTCCCATGGAAGAGACCAGCGCCTTCCGATGAAGGTTCTGGTTCACCCCCAGCTCCAGAGCCCTTGACATTTAGTGAGGGCTCCGGGCGCACTGGTATAGGCACCCAGCAGAAAGCTAATCCTATTAAAGATAAAGTGTCATTGGGGAGGGGGAGGCTGCCCGCCCCCTGGCAGGCCCAGTGCTCATTGGTCGAATGCAAAGCAGGGGGCGGGGCCGAGGGCCCGGGGAGGGGGCTCCCGGAGATTTCAGAGTCTGGAGTCGGGGCTGGGATTTCGCAGGGAAAGCCCAGCGGTGGCAGCTGCGGCGGATCCCTCGGCAGTGCCCGCCGCGCGCCCGGGCAGCCCAGGGCCGGCGAGCAGCTCCGCAAAGTCGCCGAGCGAAAGGAGGCGGAGCGCCCGCAAAGTGACCGGGCTCAGCCCGGGGGCTGGGCAGGGAGAGGTGTGCCCGGGGACCTGGATCCTGGCGCCCCTGTGCCTCGAGTGAAGCGGCCGGCGCACCGCGAGGCGAGCTGACGCTCTGGAAAGAGAAATCAAATTGCAGGCTCCCCAAAGACGTTAAGTTACGCAGGCCAGCCAGTTCCCGGAGAGCATTCGCGAGCGCGCGTAGAGCCGAGCTGCGCCGCGCCGCGCGGCGCCGCACCGCAGAGCCCTCCCGGGCCAGTCGGCTGGGAGCGGGGCGCCGTCCGAGAGGCAGCGGCTCCTGAGCACGGGGTCTGGCCGGGAGTGCGTCCGTGTGCAGAGAGGGGGCGTTCAGGGTTCCGCCAGCCCACCCGCAGCCTGTGCCCGACTTGGGCGCCCCCTCCGTCCCACGCCGGGAGCGATGCCCCCCGCCCCTCGCGCCCCCCGGGAACGACGCGAGCATGGAGAAGTCGAGTAGCGAGGATTCTTCGATCCACCGGAGTCCATCTTTGGACAGCAAGGACTCGGACTTTGCCAAGCCGTCCACCTCAGGCCGCCCGTTCGGCCGCGGCTTCACGGCCGGCGCCTTCTACGGCACCGCGGGCTCCCGGGGACAGAGCCGCGCCGAGGCTGGCGTCAAGACTGACAAGTACAATGCACCCAAAGGCAGCAAGTACGTGGTGTTTTACCTGGACCTGTCCTTTGTTTTTCTCCTAGAATTTAAGAAGTGCAACATGGCCAGGGGCTGCCTCTGCTGCTTGAAGTACATGATGTTCCTCTTCAACCTGATATTCTGGGTAAGTCCTTGCGTTTAGCTCTCCTTTGCCACCTCTCCTCTTCAGGGCTTATCGTAGCGTGCTCCCCTCTTCCTCAGTGGTGCTGCATTGCCCTGCTTTCTGCACAACGGTAAGTGTGTGTGTGTTTTTAAAATCGTCCCCCCTCCCTTTCATTCATCTTTCTCTCCCCTTGGTGGCTGAATGGAGGCTCCGAATTGCCTGTCTTCTAGGGGAGACTTACTCTACTCCTCCGTGGCTGGCAAAGTTTGCCACCACCTCCTTCCCCTGGTGCAAGTGCCCCCCACCAGGTAACCTGCAGAGATCGGTGTGGGGCCAGAATTTTTAACAGCTGTGACCTTGAGTGGAAAACAGGCACAAATGTGGATGATTTTCAAGTTTCTTCTTGTATTCTTCTTGAATATACAAGAAGATGATATGCCCGGTTTTGCGGGCATGAGGTGGGGGCTGGGAGGGATGGCAGAGATCACTTCCTCTCCCTCCTTCAGTGAGTCTTTGGAAGAGGAGAGGAGCCCCTGTCCCAAGCCGGGAGATGCATTTGTTAGCCTGCAGATCTGCCCCTGAGTTAGGGCATGTTTGGAAAAGGAGAGTGAGGGAGGGTTGCTGCCATCGGGTGGCAGGCAGCTGCTTTTGAGGGATTGCAGTGGACTGGGCAGGGAGTGGGCTGGCCATGTGCTCCCACCATGGAACACCAGCCAACCCTTCCAGGCTCCAGAGCCCCAAAGACTGGAAGGGACAAAGGGAGTGCCCTGTCCTCGGTGAAGGATGATTTTCTAGAGAAGGGGTCTGTGAGTGGGGCAACTTGGAATGGCTCTTGGTTCTCTGTGCTTCTGAAGGCCATGGGCACACACGTGTGCCTGTGTGCAAAAAGGAATATAAGTTTGGCATATTTTAAAACTTCTTAAATTCCTATCTCATGGCTCCTTCATCCCGACTGCTGCCTCCGTTTTTCTTTGCCAGAGCCCCAGCGTAGTCAGCACAGATGTTTGGCTCTGCCCCAGGGCCTGTCAGCCGGCCCGAGGTCCAGAAGGAGCACTGGGGGCAGGAGAAAGTCATTCACAGTGAAGCTGGTTAGAAGCAGTTGTGCTTTGATGTTGAACACTTGTGTGAAGTGACCAGCTTTAACTGACAAAACTTTTTTGGGTGTGTGTGGGGGGCGGTGACTGTTCCCACAGAAGGGGATAGCTCAGGGCTGGGTGGGAAGAAGAAGGAATCTAGTCTTGGTTCTGTGTTAGCTTTTTGTGTGACCTTGGGCAAATCGCTTTATCCCTTAAGAACTGGGTTTCCTTTCCAGTCTCGAGGTAGGGGAGGGATGATGGCCTCCCTCATGTCTGACCTCATTAGTTATGGGACGTCCTGCATCCTTTCCTTCTCTGGGGGGGGGGGGGGGGCTCCTTTCCGGCTTGGGGCGCAGGCTGCTACTTCTCTTCTGAGGAGCCCAATTGGAGATTGTTTGAGTTGAATTTCCCTGCATGCCTGCATGGTCTGGGGCCCTCCGGGCACTGCTGTTAGGGTGTTAACCTGTCCTGTGCTGAGGGTTTTGTGGAAACTGGGGCAGAACCATTGGAATGTCAAGAATGATTTCATGGCCTCCTTGGGCCAGGTGCTCCTGTTCCTCATTTGCCAGCGTCAGTGTCAGCCAAGTGGTGGTGGGTATTTGATGTCTATGATTTACACGAATGCTGCCTTACTCTCATTGCAGAGTTTCCTTCTCTGCCCTTGTTCGTAGTCTCAACCCACCTTTCTGCCTTGCCCCCACCTCTGCGTATCTTACCACTCACTAGGAAGCCCTTGGTAGGGAAGCCCAGGGCCTTGGCCAACACCTCCCACTCAGCAGCCCTCCTCCCCACCCCCACCACGCCACCTGCTGGCCAGAGTAGGTATAGCTACTTGTGGCTCCTTCCTTTTCCAGCTCAGTTCCTACTTAGTTTTCATCCGTCCCCCGCACCCCCCTCCCCCGCCCCCCCTGGGTGCCCGGCTAGTTGGAGGCACTCATTATAAGTTTGTGAGTGAATGAAGGGATGGCCAGAGTGGTAAATCCACACCTGGATTCCCAAGTCCCGCTCCATAGGGAAGAGAAGTTAGTTCTCAAACTTGCCTGTGTTGAAGGCTCTCCTAGCAACTTAGCTGTGGGGGGACAAGCAACTCTTTTCATCTTCCCTTATGAGCTTGGCAGAGGTTAATGAGCTGATTGATGGAGTGGCTTTCTTTTTTTGGTTACAGCAAGGTCTGTCTCTTCCTAATTAGGAGCTACCTACCACCACTCTTCCACCAGGCGAGGGAGTCTCTCTCTCCGAATCTTTGACTTTTCTGATCACTTAGTATTTTCAGAATTCCCGTGGCATGCTACGAGCTGGGAGACATTGGATCTCAAAGACCCAGTTCTTTTATGCTAGTCACTCGTGAGATGATGAAGTAGGAAGGTGGAAAGTTAGCAGAAGAGCAATGGAGGCTTGCACGTGTAAGAGAGCCTGCCATTGTGTTCCCTGGGAGGTGGAAGGACGTAGCAGGGAGTTGGCCAGGATTCGGGCACAGGGCAGGTCACTGTGCTTTACTTGAACGAAGATGTCCTGCAGTCAGGCGCTGGGCCTGATATGAGTGAGGGAGCAGAGGGAAGAGCTGAAGCAAAAGGGTGAAGGTGTCTAGGCCAAGGGCAGGTGGGGTGGGTGATGAGGCAGGACCCCTGGGCCACTTCTTTTGCTTTCCAGGGCATACATGAAGACTGGAGGGCAGTGAGAGGGTCGGAGTGAGGAGGGAGGCAGGGCTGGACAGAGCCCAAGCCCTCTGGGACCCAGAGCAATTGTGAGGACTTAAATAGCCATCACTTTTTCTAGTCTCATGGCTCAGATCCCCCAAGGAGGCTTTTCCGAGGCATGAGAATTGAACCTGAGGCCCACAATCAATAGATAGAGATCTTCCTATAGATCCTGGAGCCTACCTGGTATTTCTCCAAACCCACCACTGCTGCCACACCCCCTGCCTCCTCGGAGCCCGCTGGGAGGATTCCCAGGGCCCAGGAGAGGTGCACCTGTCACCCTGCACCCCCTCACGGGGCGGGAGAATCCTGGGGCCTGGCCACTGGGTGGAGCTTCTAGGTTCTGCCTTTACCGAGGGCCCGGGTGACATCACCAGGGGCCGGAGGGAGGCGGGGCTATGCGGCCAGTGCTTCTCCTTACCAAGAAAAAGACAGGTGACTTACTGGCTGCTGGGCGCCTGCCTGTTGGGGGCAGCATCCTGAGGGGACTGTATACCAGAAATCAAACCCACCCCAGGGTATTCCCCCAGCTGTGGAGAGCCCGGGGCGGTTCCCTCCATCAGCTCCATCCCTGAGTCCTCCCAGGGCCGTCTGGTGGACTTCTCTAGGGAGAGGTGGAGTGAATCAGAGCCTCTCCAGGAGGGCAAAGGAGACTCAGAGCTTTAAACCCTGGACAGGGCAGGGAGAGAGGGCAGGGGTGGGCTTTGGGTGCTGGTGGCCTGTGTATGCCTTCTCTGCACAGCAGATTGTGATCCCAGCCCAGCTCCTCCCAACCCAAATCCAGCTCTTATCTGACATGGAGGGGCCGGGGGTGGGCCTGGGGTTGCTGGCATAATTGCCACTCAGGATAATGGTCACTTTTCATGGTTGCCAGCAGAGCTGTCCCATCACTTCAAATCAGGGCTGGCAGAGCAGTGACATTCTGGCTCCACTGGAAAGTCTATTCCTTGTGGATTGCTCTCTTAATAAAGGCCAATTAGCCAAGGAGGCAGTGTTCAGTGTGTCTGCTGGAACAGGGGAAAGGTTGGGGCAGGGCTGCCGTGCCTAGGGTGCTGGGTGAGCGCCCTGATTAACCTCCCCTAAGTGGGGTCAGGCCTTTGCGGCTCGGCCCCTCATAGGCTGTTTACTTGCCCTCTCGGTGCTGGCCACTTGGTTAAGGCTGTCTAGCCGCAATGGAGGCTGACATTCATTACTGGCTTGGCTGCATCGTGAGTTCCTCTGTGGGCTCCCTGGCTCCCTGCTGCTCCGTGGTGGCCCAGGAGCGGAGCTGGATGCCTGGGTGTCCTCCTGAGCCTGTGGGATACCTTCTGTCAGGGAATGGAGGTGGTAAGCGGGCTGAGGGGTCTGAACAGGGTCTAAATGGGTCTGGGACGTGGCCTCTCCAAGCAGGAGACTGGCCGAGCTGGGCAACAAGAGTTGGAGGCTTCCCGAAATGCTTGGGCGTGAGGCATCGGGCTGTTTCCCCAGAGCGCCCTGGCAAGTAGGCCTTCTGGGTGGGTCAGGCAGGGCTCTGCGTGGGGAGAGGCGGCTGGTGCTCCGAGACCCCAGAACGTGGCTGTGAGGGAATGCCAGCTGTGCTCACTTCCTTTCCAGAGCATTAAAAATTAAACTTCCATGTCTTAATATCTATTTTTAAATGATGTTGGAGCCAGCACTGGTGTCAATCAAGAGGGGGTGGGGAGGAAGAGGATAGAAAAGAGAAAGTCCCAGCTGCAACAGGGTGAGCGCTGTCCCCACCTTGAGGGAAGGGCCACAGGTCTGTCCTCCCTTTGGCTGGCCTGCCAGGGAAGAGCCCCGAAAACACCACCGACCTTTTCTGAGGATGGGGGCCTTGCCCTCCCCCTGCCGTGCCTCTGTGTGCCTGGCTGCCCTTGGCTGAACTTGGCAGAGGACTCTGGGGCTTGCTGGGCTCCTGGGGTCCCAATTGAGCCCATTCACTCATGCCGCAACTATTTACTGAATGCCCGCTGCGTGCACAGGAGCCTCCAGTTGGTGAGAACAGGCTGACTGGGCTCGCAGAGGGCGGATCAGCTTTCTCAGGCCAGGAAGTCGCGGAATCGAGAGGTCATCTGGACTGTCCTCCACCACACATTTGAACACAGGGCTAAGGGCTACTACCCAAGGCAGGGGTTAGAGCCAGGCCATCTCCCCCTCCCCAGAATTCTAGGGAGGGACAGCAGCAGGCCTGGACCCCACCCCCAGGTGGCCTGACTTGACTTGTCCTTCCCTCTCCCCCAGCCCTGCATGGTGGCTCCCCTCTCTAGAATGTTTGTGTCCATCAGGAATAAAGGGGAAGGGGGAAAAAACTGAGTTTCCTAGTTTGGAAAAAAGACTTAGTGAATTATGTGTCTTTTTGTTTCTTCTACTGAAAGGGCTGACTGGATGCACTGTGGGTAGTGGGCCCTGCGTGCCCTGATCGAGTGTCTACTGTAAGCCAGGCTCTTGAGCTGCTCAAACGAACAGTTCTAGATCTGAGCGGTAGGTGTTCAGTTGAGTTACTTAATAGAAGTAGTTAATACTGCTTAGTAGAGAGAAGATATGAAGATATCAGAGCAGATCCAGTGACACCTGGATTTTGCAGGATGGGTAGGAGTTTGTGGGCTAAATGAGGGTGGGGTTCCAGGCACAGGATAACGGTGGACAGCGACGGAGATGAGTTGATCCAGAGCCTGTGCCTGGGGAGAGCTTGTAGCCCAGGGGGAGAGACAGAGGGTCCTGTGCCCGTGAAATGGACTGAACCCAGAGAAACAAAGGGTGCCATCAGTCTGGGTGGTGCCTGTTGAGAGTAGCTTCCGGGTGGTGAGTGGGACGTGGCTTCTGACGATGAGGGGGCCCTCCCCTGCCGTGAAGTGTGCACCCGATCCTGCAGGTGCTCTTGACTTTATCCCCAGGGCTCGGAGGAAAGGGGTATTTGGTCTTTCCGGCAGTGACCACCATGACAGGCCTCGCTGTGTCCCTCAGGCTGCAAGCTGTTGCTGTAGGTAATCCAGCTTACAGCCATGCCCCCGTCCTCCCCCTCCTTCCCGCCTCTCCCTTCCAGCTGCGATATGCCCGCTTATTTGGTTCCAGTTAGGAAGCTTTGAAGCTGAGCTAAACCCGTCGGGCAGAGTTAAGTCTTCTGAGCCAGCTTTGTCCCTGCTCACATTTGAAAGCTAATCTGCCAGCAGAAGTGGGGCTGGGGGGTTGGGGCAGGGACAGTACAAGTGGCATGTGGTCCAGGGGATGAGCAGGTCCGCAGCCGGGGGGCGCGGGACAGGATGGAGGTAGGCTGTTGCCCCCTACTCTTTCTCTAAGTAGTCATGGGGCCTCAGGGGATACCCAAAATATCTTTTAATGTCTTGAGTCTGCGGTTGCATCTGGATGGACTCTGCCTTTTCTTCCTTTGGGCTCCAGCAAGCTTTGAAGTCTCCCAGGGGACCCGGAGAAGCCCTTGGAAGGGAAGCTTCTGGGGTTTCAAGTCTTCTCCCTTGTGTTGGGTGGCTTAGTGCACTGGGGCCCACAGGGAGGTCCTGCTGTAGTGGGTTTTGGGGCCGGGGAAGGGGACTGGCCAAGAACAGACATGGCTACTGCCTTCAGAGCTCTCTGCCTGCTCTGATGTTCTTCATGACGGTTTAGATTCAGCTCAACCAGAGGCCCTTTGTACATGCACAGAGGCCATGTCCCCTTGCCTGCCTGTCCCTCCTTCCCACCTACCAACCTACTGAGCCAGAGTCTCCAGGAACAACCCCTGTGTTTTGAAGGTTGCCGTACCTCTTGGTGCCTGGATTTCTTTTTTTTTTTTTTTTTTTAAGATTTTATTTATTTATTTGACAGATCACAAGTAGGCAGAGAGACAGGCAGAGAGAGAGAAGGGAGGAAGCAGGCTCCCTGCTGAGCAGAGAGCCCGATGCGGGGCTTGATCCCAAGACCCTGGGATCATGACCTGAGCTGAAGGCAGAGGCTTTAACCCACTGAGCCACCTAGGCGCCCCGGTGCCTGGATTTCTTTACACTTGACAGTATCAAGTGTCTTCCAGGGCTGTGATGAGGCCCAGATGAGGCTGCGGATGCATTCTGTAGGAATGCTGCTTAGCTGGGCCTGCGGGATGCACAGGGAGCCCCTCTCACAGCGTCGGATGCCCAGAGGATTGAGCAACAGTGCTGGGCAGGGCTTTGGAGCCCTGCAAGGGGCCCCACATGTCTCATTAGGCTGGGGATTTTTCCAAATGTCTTCTGGTCTTAGGGATATGTGCTAGAAATGGGTATCCATGAAGTTTAGGAAGATCTGTTGGGATGGAGGATGGGAGTGGAAGGTGGTGGGGGAGGGGTGTGGTCTCAGCTCCCAGGGCCTGCAGTGGCACCCACCACCCTGTGCACTTACCTCCCACCTTCCCGGGCGAGGTGACCCACACTCTGCCCCTGCTTCACTTTGTTGCTGGTGCAGTGAATTAGGTCAGCAGCAGGCCGGCTGGGCCCATGGTCCTACCACCCCTGCAGGGTCCCCATGAGCCTTCGGCCCTGGGTGCTGGAAGGGTGGGTCCCTCCCTCTGGCACACTCAGTGTTGGACTCTGGGTAGATGTGTCTGTGAGCAGACTGACAGGGCACATGGGGTTCTAGGTCCAGGTCACTTTACTAACCAGAAAAATAGCCACTTAAATTTTTTTTAAACGTTGGAATATATCATATGAAATTCATGTAGCTTAAAAAATTACATAAAGAACACATACCAACCATGCAACTTAAATACTAAAACACCAGGGGCACCTGGGTGGCTCAGTTGTTAAGCGTCTGACTCCAGCTCAGGTCATGATCCCAGGGTCCTGGGATCAAGCCCTGCATCGAGCTCCTTGCTCGGTGGGGAGTCTGCTTCTTCCTCTCCCATTCTCCCTGCTTGTACTCCCACTCTGGCTGTTTCTCTCTGTCAAATAAATAAATAAAACCTTAAAAAAAAAAAAAGAACTAAAACACCAGCTATACCCCTGAAACCTTTGCGAGCCCCTTCCTGAGCATGCCCCAACCCGTCCTCTAGAGAGAGCCATTATCCTGACGTTTTGTGTTTGCTATATTTCTTTGTAGTGCTTCCACATATGATGTAAGCATCCTTAAACACTGTATCATTTGATTTGGCTTGGCTTGTTTTAAAACTTTTGTTAGGTGGAATCATCTGTTTGTTGTTTTTTAATAGAGAGCTACTGTGGATGAGAGGCAGGTGGTAGGGCAGAGAGAACGGGATGAAAGGAGAGAGAGAATCTTTTTTTTTTTTTTAAGATTTTTTTTTTAATTTATTTGTTTGACAGACAGAAATCCCAAGTAGGCAGGGAGACAGTCAGAGAGAGAGGAGGAAGCAGGCTCTCCGCGGAGCAGAGAGCCCGATGTGGGGCTCGATCCCAGAACCGTGGGATCATGACCTGAGCCGAAAGCAGAGGCTTTAACCCACTGAGCCACCCAGGCGCCCCGGAGAGAGAGAATCTTAAGCAGGCTCTGTCTCATGACCCTGAGATCGTGACCTGAGCCCCAAATCAAGAGTCGGATGGTTAACCGACTGAGCCACCCAGGTGCTCCTGAACTTTTTTTTAATTCAGTATTACATTTATTGATTGGTTCATGTTGGTATGTGTGGCTGTCATGCACTTATTGTCATTGTTCCATAGAGTTCTGTTGTCATTTTTCTGATGATAAGCATTTGGATTACTTCCTTCTTTTTAAGCATGCTTCCACGAACATTCCCATACAAGGCTCCTGGTGTATGTATGCAGGGGTTTCTCTAGGACATGGCTTGTGGAAGCATCTGTGAAGGAGCAGCTTTATAACTTCCAGTTGTCAGTCATGGCTCTGCTGTGGATGACCACAACTTAATACTAAGTCTTGATATCCGATTGGGCAAATCCTCTCATCCAGTGCTTTTGCAAGAATGTTTTAGCTGTTCTTGGCCTTTGGTTCTCAAAAGAGATTTATGCAAACATAAATTTTGGGATCAGTTTGTCTAGTTTCACCAAAAATCAATTGATCGATCAGTCAACCCTTCTCCCCACCTTCCGCCAGGCAAGCAGCCAAGTTGGTGGTTGGACTAGCTTTGTGTTGAGTCTATTGATCAACTTGGGGAGAATTGCTATTTCTGTATTTCCATTCATGAATATCAGTTGTATTCTAGTCATGTGTTTGTATTCATGGACATGGTATACTTCGTATATGAGGCCTTCTTTAATGTCTTCTGTAAGCTGTTGTAATGTTCTCCATGAAGGCCTTACATGTCTTTTGTTACACAGAGACTTTGATCTTCCATCCTTTGACACCACCTCACCCTCCCCTCAGAGTGCAGCAGAACCCCTGTGTGCACAAGGAAGGAGAAGGGTGGGGCCCCAGGAGGACACCAGCAGGCCTTCTAGCCATTCCTCCTCATGGTGTGGTGGGGCTGTGTAGTTGGCCAGGCATGGCCTGGGCACTTCCCTAGTTGCTTTGTTCCCTTATCAACTCTCCACAGCAGCTGATGAGATATGAGGTGAGGTAGGATTTTTCACATTTTGTCTCCAAGAAGTTGGAAGCTCTGGCAGGCTAGGGATTTTGCCTCAAATCAGAGCTCGAAAGCGACAGAACTGGGATCTGAAGCCAGGTTCAGAGCACCTATTCTTTCTACAACCTCTCTGGGAGGTCATCCCAATCCAGCTCCTTCCTCTGCTGACTTTAGACTGTGCTTTTCTTGGATCCGTGCTTCCAATCTGGTTCAGCGCAGCCCTGTAATAACAGGATCAGAGTTCCGTGTACTTGGATATGACCCACTGACGATTTGTGCCTTCCCTCCACCAGTCCCAGCACCAAACAGAAACGGGTCAGGAGGTGACCACTTAGTGATGATCAGGGCCTTTCTCAGATCGGTGGATGGTCAGTTCTGTACAGTCTAGTTTGTTCGAGCTATTTTTGTGCAGTTAGGAGAGTATCCCAGAATGAAGACTGTTTCCTTCACAGCTTCCCAGTAGCCTGACCCTGCATATTGTGCCACTGAGAATTTCAGATTCTGCTCACCTCATCATGGCAGAGTTTACCATATGGCAGGGTTCTAACCATATGGCCCTGCTTGTATGTTTCATATCTGGCCCCTCCACTCTGCTAGCATCTTCTAGACACTTTAAATCCTTGCAACTACCACGAGTGGGCAGTAGTACATATGTGTGGATGAGGACACTGAGGCTAGAGGCATTCATCACCCAAGGCCATGAGCAGGAGGAAGTGGGTGGGAGGGGCCTTTGTCTTATCATCCATGTCTGGCTTGCTCATGATGGATGCTCAGTACATGTGTGTTGGTCTGTGGGCTGACTGAAGTGCACAGGAATGCTAGGTAAGGGGGCTCGGGCCCTCATAACAGGATGCCCCTTGCAGGTAATACCCTTTGAGTACGATTGGGGTTTATCTAAAGGAAAGGCTCCATGCTGTGGGGGCGCATACTGGCCCCCGGATGGAATATCCCACGTAGCCAAACAAGACTGTGCAACTACACATGCTGTGCTCACTACCTTGGAAGGCGGCTTTGCGACCAGCAGCCTGTCACAGCAAGCCCTTGGAGGGTGTCTGCCTGCGCAGTGGTTCACCAATGTGCTCTTTCCTGCATGCGTCACGTTCTCCCCGAGGGCTCTGGAGAATACTGTTGCCTCCATTGCTCTAGTTCCCAGAAATGCTGCCCATTCACGGGGTTTGGTGTCCTGGCCCTTGGCTGGCTATTTTGTCTTGTGATATGGTCCTGGGTAGGCCCGTGGTGGTCTTAACATGGTCACTGCACGATGAGTGATGAGCGCTTGGAAAATTCCATTTGTCACCCTACACCTCAGTTTCTCTTCCCATTGGGGAGTTAGAAATTAAGTGGGATGATCTGAAAATTGATTTCTGGTGTGAGGGAGAAGTGGGAAGAGCCTGTGAGAGGAAAGGCACGATTAGCTTTGTCCTCTGGCAGGAAAGGAGAGGAGGGCGCAGGGGTTTAATTGTGTTTCTGCCCATGTCAGAGCCTGCAGCTGGTGTGAGGGGAGCTGCCAGCCACATTGGAGCAGAACCCGAGTGCAGTCCTGCTCAGTCATGGCAGGCTCGGCCCGTGTGCCCATCCGGGGGCTCCGTGTGGCGTGTGCTTAAGTGGGGCGGTCCTTCCCACAGCTTGTCCTCCCCCAGGATCAGGGTGGAGGCATCCTTTCAGACTTCTCCGGGCCCGAGACCCCATAGTGGCAGAGGACATACACTGCTTGCCCGTCGAAGCCAGAAGGGATGGCGTTGGGGCAGTCAGTAGGTGTCTGCCTCTGGGTGAGGAGTCCGTGGGGGGCAGGGATGGTGAGGCAGGTTCCTGGGTGGGGGGCTTTAGTTCCTTTCCTTCTGCTGGTCTGGCTCTGCACTTGGTCTTCCTCTTGGGTCGCTAAGCTGTGAGTTCTCAGAGTTCCACTGCGCTCCCCCGCCAACAGTGTGCATGGATGTGTAGACGTATACGTATATGTGTGCATATGTGTGTGCACATATGTGTATAAACACACATCTGGCGTGTATATATACATGTGTATATGTGTGTGACTATATAAACTTCAGAAACGTGTATATTTATATACACAGTTCACCCTTGAACAACATGGGTTTGAACTGTGTGGGTCTGTTTATAAATACATTTTTTACAGAATAGTACTATAAATGTGTTTTCTTTTTTTTTTTAGTGTTTAGCACATTTAATTTTTTTTTAAAGATTTTGTTTATTTATTTGACAGATTACAAGTAGGCAGAGAGGCAGGCAGAGAGATGGGGGAAACAGACTCCCTGCTGAGCAGAGAGCCTGATGCGGGGCTCGATCCCAGGACCCTGAGATCATGACCTGAGCTGAAGGCAGAAACCTAACCCACTGAACCAGGTGCCCTTCTTGTGATGCTCTTAACATTTTCTTTTCTCCTACATACTTTGGTGTAAGAACACAATATGTGAAACATACAACATACAAAATGTGTGCTGATCCACCCTTCATGTCATTGGCAATATTTCCAGTCAAAAGTAGGCTATTAGTAGTTAAGTTTTGGGGAAGTCAAAAGTTATACTCAGTTTTTTTTTTTTGTTTTATACATGTGTAAAATGCATTTCTATTAATAATAGCATTTTGTTCTATATGGGTAATAGTTCTGTGTAAGAAATTAATAACCACAGTGTGCTATAATTAATATACTCTGGAAAGACACATGTATAAAAGATCTTCCTAAGAATTCTACTAGCTTATTTGAATATGCAGAATCTTGAGTGGGACGGGGGACGGTGTGTTTCCGGGGTCGGTTGTGAATTCGGTTAGATTCCCTCCAAGGGTGTGTGACCCTTTGGTGTATCCCCATTTTTAGCTGGTATCCCCGTTTTTAGCTTACTGTTTCCTGGATGGCTTCTGGGGCTCATGGGTTGCAAACACCACACCCCAACTTCGGCAAACTCAAGAACACAGAGACCTGCCTTTTTATCTCTCTCGGTGACCACGGCCCGGCAGTGTTGTTTAACATTTAGGGGCGACCCGCTCTGGTGGGCATCTGTTGTTTTCACCGCCCTGGCTTTCTTTTCCCTTCTCTTGCTGTCTGCAGCCCTGTGTTTCTATCTGCTGAGCTTTCAGTGTCTGTGCGGAGACAAGGTTAGCTCATGGGCTAGAAAGGAAAGCTGAGCAACAGGCCACACACAGGGACAGAAGCCAGGGCTGCTCTTGGTGTCCAGGTACCACGAGCTAATGATGACCTTGGTCATGTTGACTCTGTCCGTTTTTGGCCCCTGGGGCTCACTGCTCAGGAATTGGCTTCCCAGGGCAGAGGGTCTGAGGCTGTATTTGGCCAGGGCTGAGCAGAGCACCTTGACCAATGAGACAGGGCTGTATGCAGGGAGGAGAGGGATTCCCCAAAGGAAAACAGGGGTGCTAACACCAAAAGAAGGGGCAAAAGCAGAAATGGTAGATGTCTGCTGAAGGGTTTTGCCTCCCAAATGCCAGATGCCACTGCTGGGATTTGCTTATCCCCTGGAAGTATCCTCCCCACTCCTGGGGAGAGAGGTCAGGAGCAGATGGGAAATGGGGAGGCTAAGACCCCCCCCCCCACCATCCAGCAGCTTAGGCTGTGTTTGCCCAGCCACCATGACAGCCTCCGGCGCCGAGATTTGGCAGCCTTGGTGCTCCTGTGATCTACTCTGTGCCTGGCTGGGCCTCTGGGTATGTCTGAGTTGGTTGGGGGTAGAATCCCTGGAGCCAAGACCCCTTTGGGGCATCTCACAGCAAACCATGCGTCCCTATTCCAGTGCATCAACCCCTTTCCACGTTCCTCTGTCCTGAGCCTCTGAATTCCCAAAAAAGGGATCAGCCAGTGAGTCCTGAGTTGTGTTCATGGTTCACTGACCCCACGCTATGTGTTGGAGGGGAACAAGAGCCCACTGGGTCCCTGCTCTCAAGATGCTCACAGTCTCGCTGAGAGGAGCCGACTTGTGGCCCAGAGGGATGCGAGAAGGCAGTGGAGCGCGCCCGGGGGCGCCCATGTATGCAGCCGGCATCTCCAGGTTAGTGCATCTTATAGACATCCTCCATGTCCTAGCCGCGGGCTCCTCTTCCAGAATGTGGAGGCAGCGGGGACCGCATTGAGTAGGTGATGTCAGGGTTCCTGTGCACGGACTCTCACACGTAGTGAGCACTTATAAACAGTACATGTTATTCCATAATCCAGTGTGTTTCCCGCTTGCCTTGGCTGCCGGGGAGCATGCACAGTGGCAGCACCTAGTAGTTCGGGTGGAGGGCTGAGCGGGCAGGGAACGCTGTGTACAAGAGGCAGGACTGGAGCCGATCCTCCACAAAAGAGTGGTATTTCGACACGTGGTGAGGAGGAGGCATGGCCTTTCGGGTGTGCTGGAACATGGGGAGAAGGGGAGCCAGAGGTCAGTAGGACCTCGCGGTCAGGTTCACTGCAGCTGTGTGTACAGACCCGATGAATGAGATGAGTGTGGAGGGCGAGCTGGTCCTCTGACAGGTGCACATTGGGGTGGGTGCCTCTCGGGCACGGGAGAGGATGGTGCATCCTGAGTACCTGCCGTGGCCCAGCCTGACGCTCAGTGCCCTCCTGACCGCGGAGGGCGGTGTCCATGTGTCCCTGTCCAGCACCTGCCAGCTGTCTTCTGAGCAGGGTGGGCTTGATGGAGGGGGCGGGCTATCAGGGAGTATTTGAGGGCAGAAAGGAGAGGGCCGGAGGACCCAGAGCGTGGGAGATGTACAGCTGGGGAGAAAGCAGTCAGGCAAAGGTGTTCTGGGTGAGCAGAGGGGGATGGGGAGGGCGGCAGAGGTGGTGGCAGGAAAAATGAGGTGATACTTGATGCCAGAGAAAGGGGCTCATAAGAGGGTTTGAACCAGATCGTGGCGGGCAAGGAATGGCTCCAGCAGAGCAGTTTGCTGCTCAGGACCCCTTTGATGACGGCACTTTACGTGGTACCTGGCAGAGTGTTAGAGGTCGCGGGGTGGAAGGTCTGCGTAGGTAACACCTTGGGGTTTGGGGAACGTGGAGAGCCTGGCCTGGCCTCGGCTGGGCAGGCAGGGAGATTACAGTGGCTGGTGGAAGGATCCGGAGCCTTTTGTGCTCCATCCAGTGTGGAGCAGCCCCCAGTGTGTTCTCTCTGGGAGGTCAGGTGTGCTTTGGGGCCTGACTGTGCCCCCTACCCTCACAAGGGAGGCTTCTTCCCCTGCCTGTGAGCAAGAGCTCGTGGGATCCAAATCAGAGTGACAGCTTGTCAGGCTGATGAGCCTGGGTTCTGGGCCAGGGCTCTGTGATGTCTGAGCCATTTGGGACACCCATCGTGACTGTTCCCTGGGGCCTAGGGGGCCTGGTGGGGAGGAGACTGGGGGACCCTTAGGAGGGCGGGGTGAAAGAACGTTGATGCTGGTGGAAGAGCCGAGCGCACAAGGTGCTTGATTTGTTACCATTTATGGCAGCCAAAGAGAAGGGGGCGAGGCCCCCATCCCCTCCCCTCTCTGCCTCAAGCCCCTTTCTCAGCCTGCCTGGTGGGAGGAGGGGCGTCTGTGTGAAAAGTGCATGTTTCATAAAAAGCCACTCTGTAGAGGGTGGCGGGTCTGAATCAGGAGCTGTAGGAGGAAGACTGACAAGATTCTCAGTGTTGCTGATTTGTTTTCTCTCTTAGGTGGGGCTCCTCAGAACTTGCTGGGGTTGGGGGCCAGGGTGGGTTGGATGGTCCCTCCAGCAGCCTAAAAATTCTGCTGTGCCCAGCCATGGATCCTGCATTTCCTCCCCATTTCTAGAAAGGCAGAAGTCCTGCTGTTCATGCAAGCCATACACCCGCGAATTCTCTGTTGCGCTTGGGATCAAGGGGGCAGAGTGAGAAAGAGCTGGGGATGGGTCACAGATGCCCAAGTTCTGAGTTCCAGCTGGGTTGCTGTCTGGCTGTGTGATCCTGGATAAGTCACTTCCTTCCTCTGGGCCTAAGTGTCCACATCTGGACAGTGACAGACTTGAACCAGCCCATCCCTAAGGTCCCTTCGGGCTCTGATATCCTATGATTTTATACATTTCTTTTGCTGCCTTTGTGTTTTCAAAGAGCTGATGATTCTTGAGATACCTTATCTTCCTTTCCCCACGGGAGCCTTGGTAGAGTGAGGGACCAAGGAGGGTTCCTTCATAGCTCACAAGTGGGGAAACTGAGGCTGGAGTGAGGGAGGACCCACCGAGCAGGGCTGGGTGTGTCCGTGGTGTGCTGGAACTCACTGTCTGAACATCACAAAACAGCCCCAGATTCTGCTCCACCCAGAGGGTCATGTGCTAGCAGCCAGTGGCAGCTCTGCCGTGGGGCTGCGTGTGTGTGGGTGCAGGTGTTCCTGGGTTCCAGACCAAACGTTTACTAGGGGGCTCTGACTCTGTGGACCTTGGTTTTCCTGCTCAGTGGCAGGGAGAGGCTCTCTGCTGCTCCCCATTTCCTGCTTCAGGGTCATGGCTGAGTCCGAGCAAGAGATGGGGACAGCCACAGCAGCTGGCTGGTTTTGCCTGCCGACACCCCCGCCCGAGAGGACTGTCACCCACTAAGCAGGTAATGAGGGGTGGGCCGCTTTATTAAGCACCCTCACCAGGGGAGAGGAGCTCAGCACCTTGTTTGACACACAGAACTGTCTCGGCTCCCTTCCTATTGTTAGAAGCCTTAATTACGATTGTTCCAATTCCGCCCTCCAGCATTCATCATTAGGAAGAGCTTTCTTTTCCCTTCCTGCATTCCCCACAACCCCCTGAACAGTGTCTTCGCTGTTCCCTTGCACTAGGATGCCTCCCACCTCTGTCTCTCCCCTCTCCACCACCTACCTCTATCTGGGGCAGTCCCCAGCACCAACCGCCTGCCTCCCTGTCCCCGGGCCCAACCTCACAGCCCCGGCTGCCAGCCTTGGAGAAAGCAAACAGTCCCCTACCCCACCCCACTGAATTCAAGGCTCCAAGCTGAGGAGGCTTTCCCTTCAAGGGGACTCTTGATGGTGAATTTGGGAACCTGCCTGCCCCTCTCTGTGTGGTCATGAGGATCGGCGGGGTGGGTGTCATCAACTGGAGAGCACGCACACATTTCCCGGGGGCTCGTTTTCTGTTTTCGGGGCTCTTTGCTGTTGCTGGCTGTACCGCCATTTCCAGCCCAGAGCCTCTGAGTCTGTCTTTTCTCTGACTCTATTTGAAGGACCATTGTCTGGGGGTGGCAGTGGGGGGATGGAAAGAGCCTTGACTAGGAGCGTGGGTTCCCCTCACAGCTGTGCCGTGGCCCCCCTCGGAGGATCTTTGACTTAAGTTTCTCATCTGTAGAATGGGGACGCACCTCAACACATGGTTGGCCAACCTGGAGGAATTGTCAGGAGGATACCTTGAGATGGCGTTCATGAAGGTTCTCTGAAGTCTGTGAAGCGCGATGCTAATGTAGATTGTTTTTCTCTTCCTGACTCTCATCGTCCTCCGCTTCTGTTTCCGCCACCGCCTCTCTGCCTTCCTGTTTGGGAGTCCACCATCAGGCCCCATGGTGGTTTCTACCCTGAGGCTCTTCTCCATTCAGGCGGCCACCTTAGGTGTGTGGGGTGTGTATAATCGCTAAGTACGTGATTACAGCTCCCACAGGCTGCCTGCCAAGGCACCCCACCATGGTTGACACCCCAGCAAAGCCGACTTGCGGCTGTCCAGGAAGTGTGGCGGTGGGAGGGGGATCCCCTCCTTTATCTCCAGCGGCCCCTTCCAGCCTTCCCCAAGTTCTGTGGTGGGTCAGTGGGAGAAAATGGGTTGGCTGGATAAGAACCACATCTGCCTCTCCAGATACATCTAGGACTGCTCTGTCTGGCTTATTTAGGCTCATTCCTTCTGTCGGGGTTTACAAGATGACCTGTGTCTCAAGATCCCAGAGAGCTGGTTTCATTTTCCCAATGGCTGATTCACCAGACCCACTGTTGCCTCACCCTTCCTGAGGGCAGCTGTGGCCTCAGCTCCCCTCCTGGGTCTGTCTTTTCTCTGGCTTTATTTGAAGGACCCTTGTCTGGGGGTGGCAGTGGGGGGAGTCCTGTACTGGGGATAACCTCTGGGGAGGCCCTTCCCACACTGGGCCCTAGGGCTGGTCTCTGAGCCCAGCTGGTAAGGCTGGCACTTTGACTGACAGGAATGTGAGCAAATTTGCTTGCTTGGGTTTATCTGCCCTGTGGGGATGCTCAAGCCAGGCCAGTCATCCTCAGAGGGACAAAGCCATCTGGTTTCTACTCTAACCATGGAGATGTGGAAGTAGGTTTTGGGGGCAGGGCACTGAGCAGAGCTCTCACATTTGCCCATATCACTGGGGATGCCTACTGAGGAAAGGAACAGCTCCTTTCCTTCCCCCAGAGGTGGGGGGTATACCCACCCTGGGCACTCAGCCCAGTTAAGGTGAGTCTGTCTGGAGGCCGGGGGCTGGATAGGATGAGTTGGAGAACTTTTTCCAGCTTCAGTCCTCTCTGTGATCAGTATTTTACACGTCTCTGAAGAACCTGAAGAACATCGTCTCCTCAGGAAAGTTTACCAGAGTGTCAACAGCCTGTTTGGCTTGTAGGGAGACTGAGCTGTGGAGAGAGAAGGTGTTACAGTGAGGGTCCAGGTCACACAGGGAATACATGAGCTTGCTTGTCTGTAGTGGAACGTACTGGAATGCGGAGTGCCCAGGTGGGCATGGAAACTGATTTGTCTTAGGTGTCATCAGGGGGTAGCCTGGCTTTGAGGTTTTGCGGATCTTTTTCTGCTTTCCCAAGAAGGTCCACTGGGGGCCGGTTTCTCCACAGAACTACAGGCAGAAGTGTGCACCTCCTTTGCCAAGGCCCTCACCTCCAGCTTGTCGACACAGACACCCATGGCCCCTTGCTTCAGTGGGCTCTGGGGTCGGTCTGGGCACATTGTGGGCTCCCAGGGCCCTTGGGAAACTCCGGGCCAGGCCACTACCCTAAGAGCCCCAGGTCCTCAGTGAGGCTAGGCTGGCAGAATGGGCTTCTGAATGTGGCTGGAGAAAGGCCTGGAGAAGGAGAGGGGAATGGGCCCAAGGGCTGAGAGATACCTCTGGAAGGGCAGCTTGTTGCCTTGCTATTTATGCTTAATTTGCAGGGGTGTTCTTCCTTGTCTTTCTCTGTTTGGTGTTCCCAAACTTGTCTTCGTAACTCTCTCCCTCCTGGGTTCTCTTCATTTTGCTGTATTTCGGAGATAACTAAGCAGGCGACCTTTCCATGATGCCCCGGACCCAATGTCTCAGACATCGAGTGCCAGGACCGAGGAGGCAGGGCAGACCTGGGGACCGCTGCTGGGGAGGCAGTCGTGGGTCTCCGTGCCGATGTCCACTGACTCAGTTGGGGGTTGGGCTTAGCTTTTGCCTTCTAGGTGATGGGAGAAGGAATTGGGGAGCAGAAGCAACCCCACAACAGCCCGCACCTGATTTCTCCGAATCTGCCTGTCTCATTGAGGCCGTGGTGAGGAGCCGTGGTGTGGGTGGGTGGCCTGGTGTTTGAGAGGAGAGTGAGGGGCGAGCCTTGGCTCCAGACACTGTGCTGATGTGCAGACACGTCCCTCTCCCTTCTGCTGGGAAATTGGAAGAGGCTTTTTCCTCTGAGAGGGAAGATCAGAAGCCGCGGAGACTAATTTTGCTGGCTTTAGCTGTCCCTGTCTACCTCCCTGTAGCCACCCTGCCCTCCTGCCCCCTGCCTTCTGCCTGGGCTTCTCTAGCTGTCTGGTTGGCGAAGTGAAAGGTGGGAGGGTGGCAAGGACGTTGGCTTTACAGACAGACAGCGGGCTTGGCTCTTGGCATCATTGCATCCTGTCTGCAGGAACCTGGCAAGGTGCTTAATTAACTCTTGGAGCCTTGACCTCCTCATCCATAAAATGGGATAATAATAGAGCTGCTTTCTAGATTGGCTCCAGGAGTGACAGACACACATATGAAGAGCTTCAGCCCATTGTCTGGCATGTGATGGCTGCCTTCCGGTCAGGCAAGGTGTGCATGGGCAGGTATGGCTGCTGGGGTGGGGTAGCCATGCTCCTTGGCAGGGTGATATGGGGAACATGTGTTCAGAATTAGAGTGTGGGTGCCTGGTTTGTGTTCTCAGCCCCTACTTCCTCAGCTGGGCCCACTTTCTCTAGGCTTTGTTTTGGCTCTCTCCTCAGCGGAATGAGGCGAGTCATTGTGTCCCTCCCTCTTCCCCCAGCCTCCAGCAGGGCAGGGAGAGCTGGACAGATGAGGAATGAGCTCCCAGCCTGAGTGCTTGGAGATCTCAGCCAGAGATGGTGGAGGAAATCGAAGGTAGGCTGTTCTGTGCTTTTAGGATACTCTCTAGGGACTCTGTGTTTAAACTAGGGTTGAAACCTCTTACTGAGCTCTCAAAAGAGGGGCCTGGAGGATGCCTCTGGGGCCTGCATTAGCCAGAGACCCGTGTAGGCAGAGACCTCCCAGCTGGCCTTGCTGGCAGGGTCGAGGTGCGTCTATGGGGAGACCCAGTGTCCCACTTAGGGCCGTGGCAAAGACAAAGTGAAAGACAAAAGCAGACCCTGAGTGGGAGGTGGGGTGTGGGGAGGAAAGGAGAAGGCACAGGGACAGCTGGCGGGGCGGGGCGGAGCGGACGCCGGCAGAGCGCCTCAGGTAGCCAGCACCAGGGACTGAGCCTGCCTGGTCCCTTCCTCTCCGCAGTGATTAAGACATCACCAGCTGCCTGTGTTCTTATCTCCACTGGCTCTCTGCTGCCAATAACAAATGCATCTGGCTAGAATCTGGGTCATTAAAAAAACAACTTGATATTTCTCTTCTTCCTTCACCCCCTGGCAATCTGTGTCCTGGAATATAGCCGGGACCCCCAGAGGAGGGGTCCAGAGGTACAGGAAGCCAGGGCGGATATGTTGGCTGTCAGGGCCACTCAGCCCCATAGACAGCCACGCTCGCTGGCTGTCCGGGTTCTGTCGTGGTCAAGTGCGGGCCTTCAGTGGAGAGTGATGGGCCGGGGGCGGGGGTTTTTCAGGTGGATTTTCCTTCCCGTTGGCAGGCTGGGGGGGCAGATGGCATAGTGGCTGTGGTGATGACATGAGCTCAGAGTCGCAGTCGGGTTTGGTGGTGATCTAGTGAGATTCCCTAGCTGCTCCAGGCTCACTTTGTTTCCACCGTGAACGATGACAGTGACGCGCAACCTTCCCCGGGGTTGTCGCGTGGGGTTTTCCAGGAGGTGTCCCAGTACAGCGCACGAGGAGGGATTGCTCTGGCTCAGTTTGCCATCCTGATGATGTTGCCTCCGTGGAGTAGCGCCTCTGGAGGGAGCTGCGTTGACTCTGCCACGGGGCCCTGTGTTGGGCTGGGCACCTCACCAAGGCTGACCCCTGGGAGAGCAGACAGAGGCCTGTGCCTCCTGTGCCAGGAGCAAAGGATCGGCTGGACAGGTAGCTCTCCTAAACTGAGACCTCTTTTGAGATTGTAAGGGTTTGTTTGTACATCACACTCCGGATTTACGCATACAGATGAGCAGGGAGAAGTAGAGGGAAGGTGGAAAGGATGGTTTACATAGAGGGAGCAAATCAAGGAAGTTTCTGGGGCTCGGCCTGAATTCTAGTTATCTGCAGTTTCCGCTTGTGGGAGCTTACCTGTGCTGGGCCCTGTGCGGTCCCTTGTCTGGTTGATTCCAGAGGCTCCCTTGCTCCTAACCACTCCACAGGCTTCCCCCACTATCCAAAAGTAGAATCTTCCTATGAAGCCTTTCACAGGCGGAAGTGGTGTAAAGCAGAGAAGCAGTTACCATTGATTTATATGGAAATAATTCCTGAGCATTCCCAGATGCAAAAAATAGCCTCTTCGGCTTTTCTGATACCTTAGGACACATCTTGCCAACGGATGCACAGAATAAATGGAGATAAAGCACAGATATTCACTGATAGAGTTCAAAGCCCTGGCAGCTTGATGCCAAGATGCTGAGTATAGTCCCGGGGATGGACTCGGTGGGGCCCCTCTCGTGGCTCCGGGTGTGCTCTGCCTCTGGGATGGCTGGCTGCAAGACGAACCCTGAATGCTATGTTCACTTCTTCTTCTTCTTTTTTTGTAAAAGCAAAAAATCCTCTTTGGATTTCTTTCAGTTAGCGAAAATAGGTTCTGATGTAGGTCTTGCGTAAAAGCTGAGTGGCACGCTGTGAACTTTCAAAAAACGGGATACATAAACTGCCCTTTTTCTGTTCCAGGCTGGTAATAGACCAAGGATTGTGACTTCGGGTAAAGCTGTCAGGGTTGGCGAGGTCCTGGACGCCACTGCAGTTGTCCTCCAGTGGCGGTGGGGTGGCTGGGTGGCACCTCACTGGGAGGCTGCAGGTCTCATGGTTGGGGACCCACGTGGCAGGTGCCCCTGCCCCAGGAGCCAAGCCTCACTTTGCCCGTCCCTCCAGCAGAGGGACATACCAGACACACCCAGAGCTGTGTCACAGAGCCGCTCAGCAGGTGTCGTCTGGGTGCCTCTTTTGAGCAGGCAGAGTTGACACTTTTGGTAAACCTGGGCTGTTTCCTGGGAAGTGGGAAGCTTGCTGGCCGTCTGCAGAAGAATCTGGTATGGAGGTGTTTTCCTGGGACTGGCAGGAGGGCCCAGCACCGAGACTTAGCCCTGCTGTCCTGGCCTGTGGGAGCCGATCCTGGTCTGCCTGGTGGGGCAGTCTCTGTGAGGCCAGGGTGGCCACACCAAGCCACCAGCAGAGGGGCCTCAGGTGGGAAGGGCGGGCCACTGCCGGGGTCTGCCCTTCAAAGGACAGGGCCCTGCTGGTCATAGATCTTAGAGGAGGAACGCGCTGGCCTTTTCCCGGGAGATCGTTTCTGACTCCAGAGCCATCCTTCACCCAGTGCTCTTTTCCGAAGATTCAAAGAGATATTTCAAGTCCCCTTTCATGGCTCTGGGACAGGAGAGCCGTGGAGACTTGGCATCAGGTTGACCTTTTGCAAGCGGAGCTGCTCTTGGTGGGTGGGGGAGGGGGAGAGAAGCCCTGGGGACACGGGGACCTGTACGTCACCCTGAATGCACAGCCGGGGCTTTCCAGGGTTCCCTTGCCTGCTGGCGGTTGGAAGGATGCTCTCTTGTTAGGACTACTTCTTAGAATTTTCACTCTGTCCTTAACGGCTCTTTTCCCTTGTTTGTCGGTTCCTTTATTCATTCGTCCAAGTACCTCCTGTGCCAGGAAAGACAAAAACAGGGCTGGAACACAGTCCCTGCTCTGTCAGGGTAGACTGCCTTGACATATTGAGACATTATTTTGTATTAAAGGGAAATATTAGAGATATCTGAGCACCTAATTGAAGCCTGTCTTTTGACATGGAAAAATGTGTTGTTTAAAGACCCCTGAATAAGAGCGTACTGGAAAGAGAGTGAGCAGCTGTCTTAGGTGCTCTGTTAGGAAGACATTTCCTTAGAGCCGTGCGGGATTCTCCACTGTCTTTTCTTGACAGTTCTTCCAATAACATTATTGAACTTCTCCTGTGCCCAAGGCACAGCCTGGGCTCGGCTCTGCTGGGATGCAGAGGGGAGGGGCATGGCTGTGATTGCCCTGGAAGAGGGGGACGTGTGCATGGGGATCCCCACTGCCTGCCCCTAGGGCCCTGGCATCATCCAGGCTGAGGCCCGTTTGGCTTTGGTATAACTTGCCTTTCCAGAGTCAGTAGCATCAGTGGCTGGTGGGCTCCAGAGCCCTACCTGGGCTGGACTATGACGGTGGCAAAGGGGTGGGTGGCAAGTTCTTCCTGGGCGTTTACCAGCACAAGTCTCCAAGCCTAAGACTTTCCCCTTGCCAGGCTAACAGTATCCTCCCACCCCACCCCCAGCACCCCACGGATCTGTATCTGGGAAGAGTCACAGGGTTCTTAGCTCTTGGCCACATTCCTGAGCCTAATGCCACCAAAGTGATCGCAATGGGATCATGTGTGGGGTCCTGTGCAGTGGATGGCTCATTTTGTATCTTGGTGCCGGAGGCCCACGTTCCTGCCAAGAGCATGCCGGATCCAAGGGCCCTTTCTCTAGTGGGTCCTCAAGAAATATTAATTGAGAGTGAGGACCAGAGAGTCAGGTTCACCAGAGCTGGCGTCTGGGTCCTTGTTCTCCCACAATTTATAGTTCTCTCCTTAAATCATCCCCAGGCATCCTGCTGGGATGCAGGACCAACTGACTTCTCCGTACTGTGGGTTTTGTCCTACAGCCAAGAGCAGAGGGGGACCTTAATCACAGCTTTGGCTCTTCGGACCTGGGGAGCTGCTCTTGGAGAGGCACGTGGAGGCCAAGGCTGACAGATGGGTGGGACCTGGACAGGGGAGCACGGGTCCACCTGGCGGAGATGGGCCCGCAGGGGCCCAGTGCCCGAGTCTCCCTCCCCCGTCTATTAACTCCCCATTAGCATGCGGCACTGGCGTTGCCTCGAACAGTTTGATTTATGCCACCGAGGTTTTGCTTACAAATTAGAAGCCGCTATTGTGCTAAGTCGGCTTTAAAATCGATGCAGAGTAATTGCAGTACACGGGTAGCTGGATGACATTAACATGAGAAATGTGCTGTCATCGTCATCCTCGGGACAAACATGACCAATTACGGTGAAATCCCGCGCCCTTTCCCCGGCTAATTTGAACATAACTCGGTGCCAAGTCCTCCCCCGGCATGGCCAGCCCTCGGTGGAGACGTGTCCTGAGTGGATTTGTCGGGAGTGGGGCTGGGAGTGATCGTGTTGATTTCCCGTGGAGGCATGGGGCGGGGACCCTGTCTGCTTCATTGCCTGTTCTGAACTGGCTTTTGTGGCATGTTTTCTCTGTGGTTTGCTACCATGATGCTTTCGGCCTGGAGCCACAGCGCTAAGAAGCTTCATGGATGTGGTGTGTGTGTGTGTCTGTGTCTGTCTGTCTGTCGGTCCTGCCTTAGAGTAAAAACAAAGTGCTTGTGAGGCTTGCTGGTCACTTTGCACCCCACGTCCCTACTGGTTCCTATCGTCACTCCTGTCTCCTCACCCGTAAACTGGGGAGATGTCACGGCTTTCGCACGGGGATCCGGTGTTGGGAGAGAGAGTGGGAGTCCGAGTGCGGGAGTGCCGGAGCATGGCTCTGCCAGAGGCAGCACCGTGGCTTGTTAGAATGATTTCCCGGCGGCTGATGGGGCAGCCAGGCCTCAGGAGGGTTCCCCGTCTTCTCTGCACAGCGGAGTTGCCCAGTGGATTTCAGGAAAAATACCGATGCTGACTTCCATCTTCAGAAACTTTGGTTTAATTGGGCTGAGACATGCCCTGGACATCTGGATATTGGAAGACCACCCCCCCCAAAAAAGGATTCGCAGGTGTAACCAAGGCTGAAAACTGCTGCTTGTCCACTTCTCTATCTTCGGATGTGTGTGTGCTGCTCTAGGTAGGACCCGTGCTGATCATCGTTAAAGGTCTCTGGAAGAAAGAAAGAGAGCAAGGTTTTCTAACTGACAGGTAGCAAGTTCTTCCATCTAACCTGAAGCCCCAATGCTTCGCATTCCACTGCCCCCTCCTCCCTTAGCTGAGTGTGCGTGCCTGACCCCTCTATCACTCTGTCTGGCAGGTGTCAGGCAGCACTGTCCATGGTGGGAGCAACTTCTTTTTCCTGGGACTCTTGCTGACTCATAAATGGGACAGTGAGGCTTTCCACGGGGAGCGTGTCACTGAGGGTTGTCTCGCTCTCTTGGGCCGTTGTGCTTGGCACCTTCACAAACCACTGAGGTGGCATTCAGAGTTCTCGGGGTCCATAGGGTATGAGAGGGAGAGAACCCGGTGAGTCCAACCCTCTCTTTTTATGCAAAAGGAAGCGAGGACCCAGAGAATGAAAGGTGCTTGGCCTGTGGATCAGGGCAAGTTGGGGGCAGAGGCAGGACTAGAACCCCAGGCCCAGGCTCCTAGTCAAGGCTGTTTTCCTGCACCATCCCAGCCCTGGCTGGGAGGAGGTGGCCCCTGGACCCTGTGTCTGAGGAAGCTGTGCCCAGGGAGGCAGGATCCCTCCACATGGATGGCTCCGAGCAGCCGTGCGTCTGAGACAAGGCTGAGTGCCCGCTCCCTCCCAGACATACGCATTGCGCCAGGATGGCTGTGTGATGGGCTGGGGGAATGACAGCTGTCGGGTCTGGTTTGACGTCAGTGCAGGCCCCCTGACAGATTCCCCAGTTCTGTCAGCTTTGCTGTAGCAGCATGCTTCCTGTTTGGAGAAAGCAGGTCTGCCTGAGATCAGCCCACTGGGCGGGTGGGAGTGGCGGCTGGGAAGCAGAGTGATGGTCAAGTTTACAAGGTGGCCTTGGTGGGGCGGGGAGGGCGGTGATGCTCATCCCCGTGTGGGAGTCAGGACCTCAGAAATCATTTGCCATGGCTCAGTCCTAACCGAGCGTGAGTGTCACCTTTTCCTAGTTCTGTGCTGGGCACCCAGGAGAGGCACCCAGCCTAAAGCCGGGGACTCTGGGAAGAATGCGGCCATCTGCACCCAGAGTGAAGGGAGGTGAGTGACTTCGGGCCAGACAGGGCTTTGTTGGCCCTCCCCACTGGGAGGCCCCCCCAGCAGCGTGGGTGTCTGGAGGCGCTGGTCAGCAGCTCTTGGTATCCCTGCCCTTGAGGTGAGGACAGGGTGGTGGGCAGGATGTCACACCCGAGACGGGCCTGGCAGCTCCAGGCCGACCAGCAGTCACGTGTGTGCCAGGCTGGTCTGGGGGCAGTTTGCTGGCAGCTGCAAGCAAGGCAGGGCCCTGTGGGATGTGGCCGTTGTTGCCTCCTCATGAGAAGATGAGCAATGTCTCCCTGCGTACTGCCTGACTCATGCTTGGTTCCGGAGCTTTAGAAAGGTGGGAAAACAGCCCCCTCCCCTCTACAATAACAGGAAGACAGGGGCAGAGGGATTGCTTTAAGTCTGGGCAAGCGGGGTGGAGGGGAGCTTCTTTCCCAATAGGTTATGCTCATCAGAGAGACTGGGACCCGGCCAGTCTGTAGTCCCGGTGACCAGGCAGAATCCCTGGGAAAGGTACAGCAGTTCTTTCTCGGCTGGGAGAATAAGCCTGGGCCCCAGAGAGCCAGAGGGACTGTTCTTCTGTGCTCCTTCCTGCTGGGCCACGTGGGCAGCCAGCTGGGAACTGGTTCTCCTTTCTTCTGACCACAGTAAAGCATGACAGGCCCATCAGCACGCATGGGCGGCAGGAGCGGGCTCAGTCACCGGTCTGCCGTCTCTTCCGCCACCGTCAGTGCTGGCGCGACACCGGAGTGGGGTGGAAGCTGGGGTGAAGGAGGGCGCAGGGGGTTGCTCTGGCCGAGGGTTGGGGGAGGAAGTCTATATGTGAGGAGGAGAAAGTGGTAGCAGGAGGGGAGGGCAGGAGCAGAAGGGAGGGCTGCTTCTAATTCCCAGAATCGCACGTAGGGGGAGAAACTCCTTTATAGGCCAGAGAAGATAACCTTCCATTCTTGGTGTTGGGGCTTTAAAAGGAGAAATGTTTCCAGTTTGTCCACAAGTTCAAGGATACTGGCCGGGATATTTCTTAGGGAGCAATGAGCTCTTGAAAGATCAGATCCACATGTCAGCAGTCTTAGGGGGCCCGCCTCTGAATCCTCTGGTCATGAGGTCTTTAGGGGCTCACCTAGTCTCTCCTCCTCTCTGGGTAGAACACTGACCGCCCTTTACCTAGAGGTAGAGAGTCCCACACCTCCCAGCTGTGTTCAGATTTTAGGGCTCCCTCCTCGTTTGTGACCTGAATCCTTTCCAAGGAGCTCAGAGGGTTCCCACGTGGTCGCCCTGACAGGAGAGGGGGCCAGGTCCTCTCCCCAGTGATGGGCGAGATCCTGAGGGGGTGGAGGGGGCCATCCAGCACTTCCCCAGTGGGTCTGGGTGGGCGACAGAGGCAAAAACGGAACCCACTTGCGCGGTTCTCTGCCTGCGGACACCGTCTGTACGCCAGCGGAAAACACCACCATGGGCATAGCCACATGATGGTTTAATGGTGAAAAATTAAGTGCGAGAGCTGAGGCCAGCAGTAATTTTAACCAACACAGGGAGACTAAGAGTCCCAGAGCAGCATTAGAAGTCGTCTGCCACGCATGTGTCCTGGGTTTTTTCCGGGCCCAAATGTGTCCCCCAAGTATACACAGTCTGGCCTTCCTTGCACTGCTGGGGGAAGGGCTGACATGCTCGCGGTGCATGGTTCCCGTGGCCTGTATGCTCCTGGGTTCCCTGAGAGCCGAGGGCAGAGGCCTGAGGGGACAGAGTTGTTTTCAGGGGGCAGGGGGCGGGGTGCGGGTGAGTGGGCATGCGGCACACTGCCACCTCCTCCCTCGTCCTCCGCGTGCCCTTGCTGCAGCCGGGCCTGTCCTCCCCACACCAGCCCCGCGTGAGGCAGGTCCTGCTTCCCTTGCATCTGGGGCCCGGCGCCCTGGGGGCTTCACGATTGGGAGGGATCACGCCCTTTTGTGCAGCCGTGGTGGCCACGAGCTTGGCTTCTACCAGGTTAGACCTACCCACAGCTGCCCCTTGTGTGGTGGCTCCGTGTGCGGCAGACATCTTTTGTCCTTTTGCTCCTCATGCAGCCTTTCAAGGATATGACAACGGCCACTGGGGGTTAGTAAGCAGCTACTATGTGCCAGGCACTGTGCTAAGTGCTTTATAAGCATTAAAAAACAACAACAACAACTCTCTCCTTACAGCTGCCTTGGGACACAGTGCCAGTACAAGCCCATTTCCTCTGTGAGGAAATGGATGCCCAGAGATGTAGGGGAACAGGGAAGCACAGGTTATACCCAAGCTGTTGGGCTCTGGAGGCCACACCCCGTCCTGTCCCCATTTCTCTAGCACACAGGCTTAGAAGGGGGTGCGTCTGACGCTATGCCTGCCCAGAGCCCTGGCTGCTGGTGGGCTGCAAGCGGCACCTATTCCCAGGTGGCAGTGTCCATGTCCAGGTGGCACACTGTTCCCAGGTGGCAGAGCCCATGTCTGGGTGGCAACATTGTTCCCAGGTGGCAGCTCCTGTCCCAGGTGGCAGCACCCGTGTCTGCCGTGTCTGGGTGGCTGTGCCCTTCCCAGGTGGCAGGACCCGTGTCCAGGTGGCCACGCTATTCCCAGGTGGCAGCACCCATGTCCAGGTGGCTGTGTCATTCCCAGGTGGCAGCACCTATTCCAGATTGCAGTGCCCGTGTCTAGGTGGCAGTGCCCGTGTCCAGGTGGCCACGCTATTCCCAGGTGGCAGCACCCATGTCCAGGTGGCCGTACCATTCCCAGGTGGCCATGCCGTTCCCAGGTGGCAGCGCCCATGTCCAGGTGGCAGTGTCGTTCCTGGGCGGCAGCACCTCTCAGCCTGAGCACACCTGATGCCCAAGCAGGTTTCTTGATGAAAACTTACTCCAGTTCCCTTCTAAGGTTTTCAGTGGCTACTGTAACAAGTTACCACAACTTTGGCAGTGTGAAACAGCAGAAATGTCTTCTCACATAGTTCTGGAAGTTAGACTCTATCAAGGTGTTGGCAGGGCCACACTTCTCTGGAGGCTCTGGGCGAGCCCTCTTCCTTGCCTCTTCCGGCTGCCGGCGGCTGCCGGCGTGCCTTGGCTCATGGTGGTCTCACTCAGAGCTCTTTCTCCGTGTCAGAGGACTCGGTCTCTGCTTCCACCTCCACATCACATTCTCATGTCCAGTTTCCCTCCTCCTCTCTCTCGTGAGGACACTTGTAATGCATTGAAGGGCCCAAGAGTAATCCAGGAAGATCTCCCCACTTCAGGATCCCTAACCTGACCACATGTGCAAAGACCCCTTTTCCCGATAAGGCCACGTTCACAGGTTCTGGGGATTGGGACATAGACCTGTCTGTCCACTACCCGGGGCATCCTCAGGTGTAGTGGGCATGGGGGGTAGGGGTTGGTCCTGTTTCAGACCCGGGCAGAGGGGGGCAGCTGCAGATCTGTACCTGCACCCCGCCCCCCCCCCCCCAAGGGGAAGCCAGTAGAACCAGGAAGATGACTCCTACCACTTGGTCTCCTCATGCCATGGCTTCTTGGCTTGGCCCTTGAGCATGCCTCAGACTCTGATTGTGCCTTGGGCATGCAGCCTCCTCTCCCTTCTTTCCTTCCATCTCTAAACTCTGGAACCTTGGAGCTGGGGGAAGCACCCATGGGTTGTCTTGCCCTGGCGATCACATTCTCCTTACCTCCAGCCTCGTTGCCCTCTACAGCCTTCCTGTCTGGGGGCTTACTGGCAAGGAGCTTTCACCAGGAACTGTCTAGGCAGTGACAGCTGTGGCCAAACAGAAAACATTGTGCAGAGGGCTGGATGGGTGTGGAGTGCTTTGCCTCAAGTTCGAGCTGTGTGCAGGTTCCCTGCTGCGTTTTGCTGAACTCAGAAAGAGAGGGGGAAGCAGGCTTGTGGTGGCGTCTCTGTCCTGCTGGGCACAGCCCGGGCAGAATGCAGATGTGGCCCCTTGCTGGCCTCCCACACCCAGCCCAGCAGCCTCTGCCCTAGCAAGCAGGCCCTGTGGTATCCACTTCGATTGTGGGAACATTCGGGAGCCCTCTGCTGTGGGAGATGTCAGAGCCAGTCCTGGGCCCCGTGGGCCAGATGAGTTTGCCTCCGGAGGTTCTTGAGCAGGAGATAGGGACCTGACTGTAGGGTGTAGCTCATTCTCCTTCCTTCCTGCTCTTGCTGCCTCTCCCAGCAGCTGCCCCCGGGGACCTGCATTGTCCCCACCCCCATACTACCTGTGCCCTGCCCAGGAGTGCCCTGAGCCTGCTTGGCCTTTGGTTAGAGATGCTAGGGACCCCAGTAGAGGTGGCAGACATCACAGGTTGTCTGAGAGGGTGAACAGTTTTGTGGCTTAGGAGGCAGGGTCAAGTCCCAACTCTTTCTGTGTGTGCCCTGATGAACAATCCTGTGGCCCAGCTTCCCTGTCCCTTGTGAGCCTGACCCTGCTGTCCCTGTCTTGCCATCTCTTCTCTCCCCCGCCTTCTCCTGCCACCCCCCAGGCAGCCCTGTCTGTTGCACTGTTGTGTGCACTGGGGTTTTCCATTCAGGCCCTGGAACCAAATGTTTCTAGAGAACAGTAAGGCACTTGCCTTGCACCTGCCTCTGCAAACAGTAGGTGCCTACTGAATGCTCTTCAATGCTTTGGACTATAGTCTTTTAAAATGGGGTTGGAACAGTGGTTTCTCAGCCCTTGAGGTTTTTTCCCATGCTGCTCTGGGAACCCAGAGGGGCAGGGGTCCCACCTTGCCAACTGTTCCCCCATCTTCTCCTTCCCTCCCCAGCACACCCCTCTTCATTATTCAGCCACTGCTTCTGGTTCTCTGAGCAAGTGCCAGTTTGTTGGAAGGCTTGCTTATTCCTTGGTCACCCTGGAGAGCCCTTAAGGATGCCATGGGGCTTCCCTGATCTTATCTGGAGGCCTTAGAACAGTAGGATCTCTGTGTACCCCTCCGTGCCTGCAGATGTAGAGATGGGGTGGGACTGGGGGCCTGTGTGCTCTCAGGGCCCAGCTTGACCTCCAAAAGCCTGCTGTCCCAGAGATGAAGGACACCTCAAGTTGGGGGACAGTGCTTGGTCAAGAGAGTGTGCACCTGGGTGTGTAAGGATTGTGGGTTTTTAAAAGTCCTTTAAATTTCTCACCAGGGAATGCCATACATTCTTTCTCTCTCTGCCCTGTGGAGCCTCTTATGCCTGCAAAAGGCAACAGGACAGCAGGTGCAGAAATGAGAGAGGCAGATGGGAGTGAAGGGGAGCAGGGACAGTCCCAGGTTCCCTGGCTCTGTGACCTAGGGCCAGGCACCTCTCCTGTCTGGGCCTTGGGATTCCCATCAGTGCCCTGACCCTTTGGATTCCTACGGGTGGAAGATTCTAGTTCTGTTGCCACCACCGCAGACATTAAACATGACTTGAGATGGGGAATGAGCAAGGCCGGCACTCCTAAGCCGGGCCTCACTCTGGCCTTGGCTGGCACAGAGCCCCTGGCTTTGGCCCTGTTGCACCAGGGAGACATGCCATGGGTGAGAGCTTGGAGAGAGTTCATCAAATCCACGCGTTATAACCTGGCCTGTCTCTACCCCATGCCAGGCCCACCCTAAAGAGGTCAACCTCAAGGGGCAAAGACAGGAGCTGGGAGGGGTGGGACGGGTGGAAATTCACGTGGAATTGGCCAGCCTTGGTGCCAGGGCAACAGATGTTCGCTTTGGAGCCTGGATGGGGTTCGCTCCAGGCCGTGGGCGGGCGGCGCCTTCAGATGATCTCCTGGGTCGGGTTTCTTGTTGGCTCTGGGCAGGGCCTTTCACTTTGGGGGCCGTCTGGCCTCCAAGATTCCTCCCACCCCTGCCTTTCCACCCGCTGTTGCATGCGTGCCTAGCCAGCAGAGTTGGCCGCTGCCCCCTCCCGTGCTGTGAGCTCTCTGAGCTTGGGGCCGGCTCTGCTCGGGCCTGTCTCTGGCCAGGGTCGCTGCTCCCCTCCACCCGGCAGCTTCCTGCTCACCCTGAATGCAGGAGCACAATCACGTGCACCGCGGGAGGGCCCTGGAAGTCTGCGGGACCTCAGCCCTAGCTTCTCCAGAAGTCACCTTCATCTGGTCATTAGGGGCAGTCCTGGATCTCCCTCTTTGGCACCGTGCTTGCGGGCCCGAGGGTGGTGAGCTTCGGAAGTGAAGTGAGCACGGGCTTTCCAGTTGCCGGAATGCCCTGTGTTAACCGGGTACCTGCTCCTGGCACACGTTCTCTCCAGACCCCCAGTTGCCATTATAAGCTTGCTTCTCTTTTTACCATGAGACTGATTTATTTACTTGCTTTTAAAATTCTCCCAATAGCCAGAGGATATGAAGCCTGTGTAACTTTTTTATTCATCAAGGGACCAGAATGCTGGAGTGGACGGGTTTGGGTTGGACCGTCAGAGCTTGAGAACCAGAGCATGGCCCCTGCCCTGATTGCCTGCCACCTGCTCCATACCGCTGGTGCCCTTAGTCCACAGAATCCTGAACTAAAAGAATTCCTCTTTTTTTTTTTTAACTTTTAAAGATTTTATTTTTTTATTTGAGAGTGAGAAACATGAGTAAGGGAGGGACAGAGGCAGAAGGAGAAACAGATGCCCCGCTGAGTGGGGAGCCTGATGCAGGGCTCCATCCCAGGACCCTGAGATCATGACCTGAGTCAAAGGCAGAGGCTTTAGCCCACTGAGCCACCCATCAAAGGGCATTAAATCAGGCTCAGATGATTCAGCTCCATCTTCTTCCCACAGCCCCCTGCGGTGGATGGCCATGGCCTCCTGGGGGACACGTTAGATGTAGCTAATTCTCTCTCGTTGGCCCTTCTCTGTCCCCCAGAGCTACCCAGAAAGGTTTCCGTTCCTCTTCTCAGGTGGTGACCGCTGTCCCATCCTTCCCAGTCTGGTCCTCTGCAGTCTGCACACTCCTGCTGCTCCTTGTGCTTCTCAGCCACAGGAGCAGGGAGAGGAGACCGAGGGAGAGGTGCCCTGGAGTTGAGGCTGGGAACCCACATACTCAGGAACCTCCTCCCCCCACCTTTCCCTGTTGCTCCATAACATCGGCAGGTTGGCTCACTGACTTCTCCAGCTTCCACAGCCGCGTTAAAGTATTAATCCGATAAGCTCACAAGCTCATTAAGTTATGTCATGAAGTAGTATTTGATAAATACAAAACACATGTATGAGTTATGAAGCTAATAGAAGGAACACCCCTGAATCCACCACCTGAACTGAGGCCAGGTCCTCGCCACTACATTGCCCCTAGTCATGTCATCGTTGGTCCCCGTGTTCCCCTGGCCTCTTCCCTCAGAGGGGACCCGTCTCCTGACTGCCTTCGTTTGGTGGTGTTGCCACATGTGTGTTCCTCCAAGCAGCGTATCTATCGTTTTGCTCGCTTTTGAGCCGTATGCGATGGTGATGGCGGGGAGCTCTGTGTAGCTTTCCGTAGCTTGTGTTTCTTTAACACAGCATTCCGTTTCGAAGATTCATCCTGTTGTCTGTAGCTGCAGTTCATTCATTTTCCCCATCTTCGTGATACTTCACCGTGTGACTGTGTGATCTGTCCTTCGTTACCTGTTTTGGCCGTCAGGGGTTCCTTCAGGCAGACTCGGGTCTGAGCTCACAGCGGGCTGCGGCTGCGGAGAATCGCAGTCCCTTCCCAACCGAGCAGGGATGAATGGGGGGTGTGAGCGTGTGTGTGTGTGTCTGGGGCTGAGACGTTCTCACAGATCTAATTTACTGCTCTGCTTTCCCATCCTGGAGTCTTTGCCAAGTGCCTATAAAAAAGATGAAATATTTAGCTACGATCGGGGAAGGAAGGAATGAGGCAGTCTTCTTCATTAGCTGTGGTGTTGAGGACATAGTTTGGGTAATTTCCTTCTGTCCCACCCCAGATCTAAATCCTGGCCGTCCTTTTACATCTCCTTTGTCGTAGTCCACGGTCTGAATGAAATCGTTCTGTTCCCGGCGGCAGGTGCCTTGCGTTCCTCTGAACGTCTCAGCAGCAGTTACCATCCGGGCGGCAGTTAAGACTGCGGGACTTCCTGCCTCATCAGCTGCTTCTCTTTCCAGATGTGTCTCCTTCCCTCAACCAGATCATCGGTCCCCTGAAGGCAGGACCTTTGTCTCCCAATCCGTTGTGCCCCCTGCAGCCCCGGGCATGGTGGTGGGCACTCACTAAATACTGGCATTAATTGCCTAATTAATTGGCTGGATCCGCTTTAGCCGCACGTGTGTCCCTGGGAGCCAGGCTATAGGCTGTGTTGTCTTTCCCATTCCTTACTCCATGCCGCCTCCCTAAATACCATTCCCAGAGCCACTTCTGGGAGGTTGAGATACCTTTTTTTTTTTTTTTAAAGATTTATTTATTTATTTAATATAGAGAGATTGGGGGGGGGGCAAAGGGAGAGACAGAATCTCAAGCAGACTCCCCGCTGAGCGTGGAGTCCAGTGATGGGCTCTATCGCACGACCCTGAGCTCATGACCTGAGCTGAGATCGAGAGTCAGACGCTTCACCAACTGTGCCATCCCGGTGCCCCTGGGAGGTTGCGAGGCGTTATGTGTGGGGCTTCTGACTTCCCTGTGCGGTGGAGGGGTCAGTTCCAGACCAGGGCTGCGGGCAGGGCAGAGCCTGGAGCAGTGTGCTCTGTTCCCAGTGCTCACTCTGAGATCAGCTGCTGTTTGCTGTGTACTGCTGTGCTGGGAAGGTTCAGGGAGGGGTGCATTCCTGGCAGGTCTGCGGGCGAGAAAAACAGCACTGCGGTCTCCCCATTTTCTCAGACAGCAGGGGAATGTAGTAGTGGATAAACGACCTCGAGGGTCAAAAATGTAGGCAGAGCGAATGAAGGATGGAGTGGAGCAAGGGAAGAATGAACGAACGAGAGAGCCAAGAACAGCATGCTGTTACAGAAAGAACTCCAGCCTGGAACTTGGAGACCCAGGTTTGCCTCCTAGTCCTTTCTTTACTATTTGTGCAACATTGGGAACATTGTTTAATGTTTCTTAGTTTCCTCACCTGTAAAATGGGGCAAAAGTATGTACTTCTGGAGTGGCCCAGAAGACAGAAAGAGATCATGTCTGTGAAAGTGCCTCTTCCCCTAGAGGTCATGCCTAATATAACTGGGGTCTCGGGGTCAGCAAGACTGGGTGGGATGGGTGCATGCGTGTGATTATCAGCAAGTGACCACTGCGTGCCATCTCCCGGCTTCCGGTCACTGCTGGCTGTTTGCAGGTAGAGAAAGTCTCCCCGGAGCTGGGTTTGCACGATAGTCAGAGTGTTGGAAACAGTTGTTTTCCCATCGTGTGAAGGCTGACGGCTGACCACACCTTCCCGGTTCCCGCATGGGGCGAGCGGGTGCCTATCTAATCAGCCGAGCAGCATTTAACTTGGGGGAGACCAGCCAAGCCTCTCAAATAGAGACTTGTGAAGGCCATGCCTCAACTTTCAGGGGGCTGCTGAAGTCAGAGAGCGGAGGAGGGACCCGACCCAGGGTCCCCCAGTTGCTTGGTTCCCATGACTTGAAGCTGTGACCTTCCCCGGGGATAAGGATACAGCCTGCTACATCTTGGTCCCTTTAGTGTCCTGGGCAAGCCCACACTCCTGCCAGATCAGTGTGCCCGAAGGCAGAAGACCTGAGTGCAAATTCCCCATCACTGTCTCTTTTTTTTTTTTTTTTTAAAGATTTATTTATTTGACAGATAGAGATTACAAGTAGGCAGAGAGGCAGGCAGAGAGAGAGAGAGAGGAGGAAGCAGGCTCCCAGCCAAGCAGAGAGCCCGATGTGGGGCTCGATCCCAGGACCCTGGGATCATGACCCGAGCTGAAGGCAGAGGCTTTATTTAACCTGCTGAGCCACCCAGGCGCCCCCCCCATCACTGTCTCTTTAGCAGCCGCTCTGTGCCTCCGAATCGCATTACCTGATGTCTCTGAGCTTTGCCCTCCTCACTGGTAGAGAGAAGACAGTAATACCTCGAGGCATCGATGCAATAATATTATCCTTTATCAGGAGCTTTCTAAGAGTGCCGGCCACTTGGTAAACACTTCAGACATGATTTCAGCAGCAAACCTGAGAGAGAGAGAGAGAGAGATGGTGTGGACCTCCGTTTCATGGAGGAGGCAGCTGCAGCTCAGAGAGGTTAGGAAACTTGTCCCAGGTCCCACAGCTGGTGATTACAGAGTCGGTTCACACCCAGCTGCTGCCTGTGCTCCTCCCTGCCACCGCGTTGCTCCTCTCAGTAAATAAGATGATATGTAAAGAGCGTCTGGCATGCGGTTGGCTGGCTCTGAATCTGAGCGAGCCTGTGGTATTTGCTGAGAGATTAGCTGGGGCTTTCTGGGACCGGAAAAAATGGGGTGGAGGTAGAGAAGAGACTCGTAAGCCTGGGTGTGTGCTCCCCAACCCTTGTAGGGGAATCATCTGTGAGTCCCGGCCTTGGCATATTTTTGGTAGTGGACCGATGACTCTTCTCCCAGCTCAGCAGGAGGCAGAGGGCCAGTAACAACGTGCAGGCGTACGCCTCATGCTGCAGGGTTGTGGGAAGCGCTGCGTGCTCAGATCCAGTCACGGAGGTCGTCGTGGGGCATGCTCTCGGTTCCTCATACTGCAGGGAACATTGAGAAGTGTCCCACAGATAAGGTGCGAGAGAGCAGTGTAGTGTGAGGACCGCCGTGGCTGGCCCATCAGGGAGGGCTTCCTGGAGCAGGTGGGACCACTCTTGAAGCATGGGCGGAGTGCGCCAGTAGAGGAAAGGGGCTGAGGCGGTGAGGTGTGTGTGGCGAGAGAGGGGCATCTTGAACTGGGGCCGAGGGCTCATTGTGTTATCCTGGTCAACCTTGTCTCCTCCTACACATGTCGCATGTGTAAAGTATTTATGTCGGCTTCACAGATAGTCCTGGGACCCTGCCTCCTCGTGGCTCACCATCAAAGACAGATGGGCTGATGCCTGCTTTGGGGAAATGTGACCTACAAAGCCCTTTGCCAAGCCACGAGCAGGAGAGAAAGTTCTGGTCCCTGCATTTGGCCTCAGAGCAGGGAGGGACCTCAGATGGGCTAACCCCCTCCTGCCAAGGACACTCCCAGAGATGGACTGCCAGAGCGGGCTGGGCTGTGTCCCACCCGAGGAAGCCTCCTCTCTGAGGGGCTCCTGGGCATGCACGTTCCTCTGTCAGGCCTCCTTGTTGGGCAGGAATTGAAAGCCTGACTGATCTCTCTGGAACGAATGGGAGGCTTAGGGTTTCACTTTCTGGAAGTCTCCTCGGTGTCCGGTCAAGAGAGGGTAGGGTCCGTGAGCCCTCCATTTCCAAAGCCAAGAGTAAACATCAACACCCCCCTCCCCCAACAGCTGTCCTGAGTCTCCACAGCCAGCTGCTGACTGCTGTGGAAGGACATTACTGCCGCCATCTACAGCCCGTCCCCTTGCACGAACTTTGCAAACAACCTTTTTAATCATGTTTACGAACTTGGCATACGCTTGCTGCAGGTTGGGTTCTCGTGATGACAGAGGGCTTGTCAGTAAAGCCAGGAGGTTGGGTTTCAAACTCTCAGCTTCACTGGGGACCCTTCCTCTGTCTTCTGACCTTCCCTCCTCTCACCAACACCCCTCCCACCGCCCACCGCAGGAAGTCTAGAATATTCCCGTTTTTGCGTGATGCTTTCAGTTGACACTGTGCTTGTCTGTCTGCTGTAGGGAAGGTGCATTCTTATTTCACAAGTAAGAGAACACAGTGATTGGCCTAAGGCTGATGGTTAGAGGTAGCCGAGCTGAGCTTCGAACCCACGTCCTCTGTCTGTATCCTTTGCTCTCCTCACTTTGCTGGACTCCCTCAATCTGGCCCACATGACAGCCTCCTTCCCTGGGCAGCACTCAGGGATCACTGTGGTCCCACCCCCCCAGGACACGTGGTGCAGAGCGCAGTCTGCAGCTGCTGGCGGGCTGGGGCGCCTAGTGCTTTGTGCTGAATTGTGGTTTGTGGCTTGTGTTTGTTCCCACGGTGCCCTTCGTGAATGTCATGGTGCTACCAGGACTGGCTCCTTCCCATTGCGAGCAGGAAGACCCAGCCCCAAATGGTGCTCTTCCCAGGGAACCGTGTCAGCTCTTTATGTCTCCTGGGGAGAGCCTTGGCTGGGAGTTGGGACTGCTGGGTAGAGACCCAAAGTCAACTGACCTTTTATCCCCTGTTTTGGGGCAAAGTCACATGCCCTCATTTCCCCGCTCCAGAGACGGGGCTGAAGATTATTACGACTTCAGACCTCAGTCCCTAGCTGGGCCGTGTGTGGATGCATTGGGAGATGCCTGCTAAGGCATTTAGAACACAGCTGCCGATGGACCAGTTGATGCTTAACTCCTGGGGAACGTGGGCCACCAATGGCCACCAGCCCCTGGGCACATAGGGTGCATGTGTAACATCTTCATCCCCAGGGTGTTTCCTGCTGTGTTTTCTCTCTAGTGGCCTCAAAGGCCTGGTGTTCCCTGAAGAAGGTCAGGGAATGTCCAGAGAGAGGGAGGTGGGTTTCTCTGCAGTCACCCACACAGCAGGACATGGTGGAATTAGACCTGAAGGTCCCAGTTCATCCTGTGACCCTAGGAGCCTCCTGTTTTCCAGGCCTGTCCCCTGTCATTCTGATGGGAATGCTGCCTCCCGGCCTCTGGCTTCTTGTCTGTGAAGGAGCACACTCACACACTTCCGGGGAGGGGCACACCCCTCGCCCCCTCTTGGTTTTTGTTTTTATCCCCTATCCCTGTTCCTATGCTTATTGGGCCTGTGGGCCCAATTTCCTAAACCCCTCCGTGTGGGAGGCGTGTTTGCCGTGGGAATCACCTTACCCTGCCCAACGCCTGAGTGTGACACCCATGGGCAGGCTCCAAGAAGGAGGTAGTCTTTGCAGACTAGCAGCAGTGGCTGCTAGAAATCTGTCCTCTGGCTCTGCGGAGCTTCCACTGGTGGAAGCGGGGAGAGGTTAGCTGTAGAGGTGAGCACCGGCAGCAGTGTGGCTGAGGCTGAAACCCACGTGTTCCCTTTCGTCATCAGCTGCCTTAGACTTGGCCTTGGAGGGTCATCGGGAGCTTCCGACAGCTGGTAGGGAGGTGTCATGGAGGGAGAGTGGGGGAGAGGAGAACAGCTAGGAGTTTGGAAGTTTTAAAATGGCATAAAGGCAAGAGAATCTTGATTATATTCTAGGGTATGAAGAAGGAAGGCGTCCCCAGCATCATAAGAACAGAGAAGAGGTCTGACCAAGTGGGGCCAGGTATTATGAAAGAGCTCCTTGTTTCCTTCTAACTTCATCGTGGAAATTTTCAGACGGGTGCAGAAATAGAATAGTGTAAGGAACCCTGAGGTACCCATCACCCAGCTTCAGTGGTCTCCGGCTCCCCTCCTCGTTTTCCTTCTGGGGTGTGTTTGGATTCAGAAGGCCCCACTGCAGGCTGAGGTGTGGATGGTGTGGACAGGGTGGGAGAGGAGCAGCCCCAGGAGGATCGTGGACAGTCCACAGGAGTCAGAGCTCTGCCCCGGGGGCACTGGCTGTAATCTCCACTCCCCAGCTCTCCTTGGTGAACAGCAGTGACTTTTACTAATTGAGTGCTTGCTATGTGTCAGGCTCTGTTGTAGGCGCTTCGCATGCTTTACCTCATTGAATCCTCACCACGATCCTATGTCAGCATTCCCATTTTATGCTGGCTGTGGAATGGGGCCTCAGAGAGGTTAGGTCACAGACCCACGCTCACACAGCTGGGCAGCAGGAAAGCAGGGAGATTTAAATCCAGGCTGCAGGCCTCCAGAGCTCTTGTTCTTGTGTTGTTATGCTGGGTGGGCAAAGACATCAGAATTGCTTTCTGTGTGGCCCCTGTGTGACTTTTGGGGTAGCCCAGTGCTCTGTCTTGGGGGGGGGTCTCTCCTGCTCATTAAAAAAGGCTTGTTTTCATGCTTAAAGGGGATGGTTGATGGATCTCTTCTGCCAGATGGGCGGGTGGCATCTTCCCCCACCTGCCTGTGTCTGGGCTGGTCAGCCTCATCTGTCTGTGGCCCCGGAATGACACTTACATGGTGGGAGGTGCAGCAGGAGGGAGGCTCTGGGCTTCCTGGCATTAGCAAGGTGCCAGGTTTGTGGAATAGACACTTTCCACTGCCAGCCTTCAGAGAAGGGAGTTGGGGAGGCATCTAAGCCATAAGGCTGTGTGTGAGGATTGGGTGATGGTTTTCTTCTCTTGCCCTAGCCTGCATGGAGAGCATCCGACTTTCCCCGGAATGTGGCGGGTGGGTGGGGGGGGGGGGGGAGATGTCTAGGTCACCCAGTCCCCAGGCATCTCTCTTTCCCTCTGCTGTACTCCATTAGAACTGAGCCCCTAAGTCGGAGAGAGATCACTCTGGCTTCCGGCTGCCCTTTGAAGCTTACCATGACACTGAATTTTTTTCTTGTCTCCTGGGGAGAAAAAGTCATTGGGTCCATTCCCCTGCTTTCCCACTGATGACTCTAAAATGGTAAGTGCCCTGCCTGTATAGCGTAGTTGGGAAGACCTCCTTTTGAACGCCACACTGCTATTTAGCCTTGTAGTGGTGTAGCCCCGTATCATTGGTGCCTCCCTCTTTACCCGTCTTGTCCCAGGACAGGCACCCAGCATGCCGGGCCGTTCGGTAGCATCCGTGGTGCCCACTGTCTCTGCTTGTAGAGCACCCACGGGCGTGTGGCCCTACACTGAATGGCTCACCTGATTGAGTGGGTACCCTGAAGAGCAGTTAGCATAGTTCCATGTTCTAATTCCAGAGCAGATGAAACTGAAGCTATGAGAGTTTAAGTAACTTTGTCAAGGTCACACAGCTGGTGCCTGAGGGTGTAGGCATTTACACTCAGAGCTGTCTGGGTTGCTTGAAGTCCGGTGTTCCCCACCGCTGTCCCACACCTATCTGTACTGTACTCTGGTATTAAATACGAGCATAATATTAACTCCTGTGATAGAATGTAGATTTGATATATTATAACAGTGACACCGAAATGGCATGGGCGTTTGAGAATTGTGGCTTGCTGGCTGTTGCTGTAATTAAGTTTGTGTAAGAAGAAATATTAGTGATCAATAAGCATGAGAAGGAACGTCACTAGTCATCAAAGAAATCCAAACTGTGGCGATGACACTGTTCTTCTTGTGTTTCTGGCGTGCCCAGATTTTCACACCGGTCACTGCTAATGTGAGGCAGCCCTTCAACACAGAGCTGGGGGTGGGGCGGAGGGGTGAAGGGTCGGGGGGAGGGGAGCATAAAGTTCTGCACCCTTCGTGCTGGACAACTTGGTAGGGAAGTATGGAGAGCCGTCCTCTGACCAGAATGCACTCTGAGAAACTGATCAGAAACGCTGTCAGGTGTCGAGTGTGAGTGTGCTCATTACAGAGCACTTTGTGGTAAAGGAAAATTGGGAACAACTGGAATGTCTTACGTCAGGGGAATGGTTAGACCAAGTGCATCTGGGGGTGAGCGCGTTTGGGGAATCGTTACATGTGACGGGGCGGGCGGAGATGTTCGCTGTGTGGTGTACTTTGCACACTGTAAACTGGGCTCTTTGGCGAACGGCTCTGAGCCCTGCCGAATGCATGCAGTGCTTGTCACAACCGCTGCACAGGGGGGATTCAGGTGAGGCGAGATCATTCACTGCCGTGGGTATACAGCGAGTCCCGAGATGTCAAAACATGTACGTGTGTGTGTGCGCGCGCGCCCCCCTGCATAGGACTGGAGCAGCCTCATGGAAGGAGATCAAGCAAAGGAAAGGATGGCCTGCCTTCCTTCAAGGAGGAATGGGCAGCCTGATTTGGGAACCAGGGCCGTCCTTCTGAGTCTTGGTTTCTTGCCTGCAAAATGGTGATGCCGGGCGCTGGAGCTCTGACTAGTGGGCTCAGCCCATCCCTGGTCCGCTCTGTGGGTGTGACTCCAGGCCTGTGACAGGCCCTGACCTTGGGTGGAAGTACTGGCCTTAGGGTGTGCCCAGTGGGGCTGGGGAGGCGGTCGGCGCTGCCAGCCCGGGGCTCTGCTGTGTCACTGGGCTCAGTATAGAATGGAATGCTGCTAGCCGGGGCCGTGTCCTGACCAAGAGCAGTGGAGGGCAGAGGCCTCTCCCCTGCACCCTCCTCATGGCCTCTGCCAGGCAGCTGCTTGGAGTTGGGGCTTCTGCATGTGGGGGCTACTGGCCTTGGTGAAGAGGAGATGCCCCGGGCTCCTGAAGACCTTTCTTCTTCTGGGCAGGGAGCAGTCTGAGTCAAGAGAGAAAACGTTCTGCCTCCCTCCCTCTTGCTGCCTCTCTGCCCCCTCTGGTGTTCCTCAGGCAACCTTCTGGGAGTCTTTCTCTCCGGTCACCATTAGTCCCCTGGGGCAGCGTTATTATGAATTTGATCCCAACCGGACTGCTCCTCAGCAGGCCCGGAGGAGCCTGCTTATGGGACAACTGGCAGCAGTGCTTCAGAGCTGCATATGCAAAGCCCTGAGCTAGGGTGGGGGAGGTGAGGGGGCCGCCAGGGAGGGGGTCTGCCACCTGCCAGTCCCTGCATTGGGGAGGCGTACCTTCTGCCTCATGGCCTGGCGCTCTGGGATTGCCCCCGGCCTGCCCCTCGCCCCGGAGCTTCCTCTCCCACCCATCCTAGTGACTAGCAAGGGCAGCTCCTGTTCCAGGGAGGAACAGCTCCTGGGAGCGGGACGTGGGCGGCTCAGGCCCCACCATCAGTTCCAGGGAGGGTCCCTGACGGCCAGGTGTTCTCCCCCCTCCTTGCCTCCAGCTCCCCAGGTTGGGGACAGTCCTTGCCCTTCTCTGATGCTCAGCTGCTGGGATGGGACTGTACGGAGAATGCAGCGGTCAGCAGGGCTTGCCTGTGCCCTGGGTGGAGGGGCAGGCTGTGATGGGGAGCCCCAACTTTACCCCGAAGGTGCTGTGAGGTCTGCTGAGCTCTCCCTGGGCCTGGGCACCCAGTGACTATGCATGGGATCTCCAAGGACCCTTTGTGCTCAGTCCTTTCCATGCAGGATTTCCAGCAGCACGGACTGTAGGGCATTGTGTGTCCTTCTGGGGCGGCTGCTCCCCGTACTCTGTCCATCCCCTGTTGCCCCAAAGTGAAATGTGAGCCTGTCCTCAGAGGCGGGGCATCCAACAGGAACTCTGGAGGAGGATGGAGAGTCCCGGGCCTCTTAGCACCGCGTCAGAATCAGCCTTAGAAAGTCTGGGTTTGGGTGCACTGGTATTTTGGGGGGTTGGAGTTCAGGATGGGCCTTAAACCCCAAAGCAGATAAAGCTGACTCAGTATGGAAGTAGCGGTCAGGCCTGTGCTTCTCCATAATTTAGTGTGTGGCTGTTGGCTTCTTCTTCTCATCTTCTGCTGGTCTAACCACCCTGTCTCCTCCCTGCTGCCCAGCATCCATAGAGTAGCTCTTGTGGGCCAGGCACGGTGCTGGGCCTCTGCCCCCTCGGCCTTGTGGAGTTCCAGTTCCAGCCCGAGGTGGCCGGGCTGCCATTGTCCTTCCTTTTACATGTGGGTTCAGAGAAGTTAAGGAACTCATCTGGCGTTCAGAGTAGCTCTGGGTACGGCAGGTCTGTCTGGCAGAAGGCGCTCACGTCTCACAGAGTGGCCCCACTCCCCTCGTGCCCAGACAGCTGAGCCTTGAGCTGTGGAGATAGGGCCAACAGCTAAGCCGCTTAGTGCAGGACCGGATCCCAGCCAAGACAGCATCAGTCCTGGGCATCAGCGAGGGGGTGAAACCTGGCTTCAGGCCCTGCCTCTGCTCTCTCCCACTCCAGCTCCCCCTCTGTCGGCCCTCCTTGGCCAGGTTTGGGTGAACATGGACACGAACGCCCCATTGCTTTCCTGGCCCCTCTGATACGAGTTCTCAGGCTGGCAGAGAGAATGGTCCTGTGGCCTCTGATGGGTGGCAGGGATGGAGGAGGTAACTGGGTTCAAGGCCACTGTCTCTGAGAAGCATTCTGTGATTGAGTTACCCCTGCCAGCCCTTAGGGGTCTCCTCTGTCCCCATATGCCCTCTGGTTCTATGCTCCTGGGAGCCAAGGTCTTCTTGGCCAGGCCTTGGCGGGCCAGTTGAAAGCACTCTGGCCTCTGTTTGCCATGCCTGGGCCTCAGGCAAGGCTGTGCCCTCCCAGTATGCTGAGGCTTACACCCAGCAGGGCCTGTCTGGGGCACTTCGCCCTACATAGCGAACTCCGAGGAGACTGATGCTTCAGTGATGTGATATTTTACCCCAATGGTCTGCTTGGAGGCAGGAGATTATTTTGTCTGTGATTCAACTTTCTTGCCCCAAACTCTGTCTTGTCTCCATGAGACTCAGCTGCAGGGACCCTGGTCCCCATGGAGGAGTGAGTTTAGGCAGGTCTCATCCCCACCCTGGGCCTTCCTGTCTCTCCCCGAACCTTCACAGCCTCGTGACAGCCATTCCCATAAAGAGATGTAGGGAAGTCCCACCTGCTGCTTCTCGGCACTGGCTGGGGAGGAGACGAGGGCTTGCCGGTCACGGCCCTGGAGCTGGGTACCAGTCCTCCCAGCCCTCCCTAGAAGGAGGCACAGGGCGCAGATGTGGGGGCAGGAGAGGCTGCTGCTGGTGTGTGCTGGGGCTGTGGCCAAGTGCCCGCCGAGGTCCACTTTAGGAGGAGGGACCCTCGCACCCCCTGTGCCCCCTTGGTCCCTGTGCTACAGACGGACAGCGTCGGTGGCAGCAGGGCCCACCAGATGGTGAGCCCCCAGTGCCCCCCCCCCCCCCCCCGCAGGGGACCATCTGCTTGATGGTGTCTTTAGTCATGGGTGTGAGAGCCCGCGTAATGGAGGAGAAAGCATGAGTGGAGCCAAATCTTGCTGGAGTTCTACAGCTAAGAAGGGAGGGTATGTGGTTCACTAGGTTTGCGCCGCCCTTGCCAGACTCTGGAACATTCTCCCTCTGAAAGTCGCTGGGCTCTTCCCTCCCTTTCCTGACGGTAGTTGACCCAGCTTTGTCTCTTGGTATCCAGCACCATGCTCTTGGAGCTCCATGGACCTGCTTCTGCCAAGTCTCCCTCCCTACCAGCGCCTTCGCTTCTCCGCTCCACAGCACCCGGGCTTCTGGGGCAGACACATGTGTGGGCTGCTTTGTTCCTAGGATGGAGGGAGGAGAATAGACCTCCCTGAGCCCAGGTACCATCGACGCCCCTTCCCACCCCTGGGAGGGGCTGCCCTCTCTTCCTTTCGCTGGCAGCGTCTGGTTCTGGAACTCAGCACCACTCTGATCGGACGGTTCTGAGGCGGCCAAGCGAGCGAGCAGATTCCTGGACCAAGGCACGTTTCTTGCACCTGCTAGCCGGTGGAACAGCCCCGGAAGGTGCCAGGCCCATTTGCAGTTCTCGGGCTCCTGCCAAAGGGAGGTGCCTGGGGGGTGCAGGAAGGACAGACGGATGTCCTCAAAGCTGCTCCTGGGCTTCCGCCCTGAGAATGGAAAGGGAAAGTTGACTCTTGCCATAAGAAATGTTTTTCAGTTTTCTTTTTGCCAAGACACTTTTGAGTGTTGTGGAGGAGGGGAACAGGTTGAGTGGAAGCCTAGCTGTGTTGGACGGAAAGGGAGTGAGATAGGACAGGGTTTGCCCCATGACCATGGATAGCCTCTCTGGGCCCCTGCGGCCTCTGTGTAGGGAAAGCCTGCCTGCTCCCCTGTTCTCCCCACTTTGCTTCCTTGCAGTGTGTTGGCTGCCAAAAGAGTCACAAAGGGGGTGAGGGAGGCCTGGGCTGCATCTCCCAACCCCCCAAACATCCTTCGCTGATGACACCAAGCTGTGGCAGGAGGGGCCACGACGTGTAGCCAACATTAGGATCGATTCAGTGTCTGTCTTGTGCACCTTAGTGGTGGGAGCGCTCCGGTTTTGTGTACTTGAGTTTCTGCTGGACAGGCTGGGCCATTCTCCTTGGAATCCAAGGAGCACGGAGGCTGTCTCCCCACCCCGGCCCCCTTCCTCTTCCCAACTTCAGTGACCCCTTCCTGGGACTCTGATGGGCTCAGTATAGCCACCCTGAGGATAGGAGGACTATGTGGCAGGAGGGCTTGAACCCAGGTTACCTACTGAGAATGCTCTCAGGAGTGGAGAGGGAAGAAGGCATGTGGACATTTGGCAAAATCTCCCACTTGAAAGGTCTAGGATTCTGAGTCCGTTCTCCTCTAAGCACCAGGGAATGGTAGCCCAGTTGTTCCAAACCCCTGTTACCTGGATCAGCGCACCCACATCCTTTCTGACCATGCCCTTCAATTCTGGCCTTGTAGTGGCCTCATTTGGGGCAGGGCGGAACCACACTAGGATTAGTGATTCTTCTGAACAACGCTGGGGCCTTCCTGGCTCCCCTTTCCGAGTGCTGTTGGCCACCCTTGCCGGCCTGGTGTTGGGTGGCTTGCAGAGATGGCTGTGGGGCTTGGTGCCGAGGCAGTCTCTGCTCTGGAGGATGTAGGTGAAGAGGCTGAGCCCTGCTCTGCGGGAGTCCTAGGTGATATGGGGCAGCCTGCAGGATAGATTGTCTGCGGCATGCGTGGGGCTCCCGGGTGATGGTGGTCTGAGAAGAGCGTGGTTCTGGGGGAATACTGGGTGGAAGGAAGGGTGTGGGCTCGGGCAGAGCAAAGAAGAGGAGTGCAGGCCTCATAGAAGGTGTTTGAGAAATGTGGATTGCTTTGGACACTGATGAGTTTATTGAGAAAGCATCTTGGGAATGACTGTGGACCTCATCTAGGACCGGCCAGCGGGCAGTGGGAGAAAGCAGAAACAATCTGACCAAGGCCCGTGAAATTTACTGAAGGTGGAGTCAGAGAGAGAAGATTCGTTCTTCTGGTTCTGGCTGATGGGATTTGCTGCCCCCGCGCCCCCCTCCCCCCGGGAAAGAGCAGAGTGGCCAGTCCTCTGTCTTGTGGGGGTATAGGTCAGCATGGAGGCAGGAGAGGGGCCCAGAAGCCCTCTAGAGGTCTTTCTTGCTTCAGTTCTCTAGATCTTCAGAGCAGAGAAAGCACGGGGAGGCCTGAGAGGACGTCAGGCCAAAATGACTGGCAAGGTCTCAAAGCCTCCTCGGAGACAGACTTGGCAGGGGAAGGAGACCTGGAGAGGAATGGGGCACTCCAATGCACAGAGAAGCACCCTGGGGTGGGGGGCACCCATGGAGCAGGTGCAGTCAACTCCATTGCCCATGGTGTTCTCTCTTCTGTGCTGGTTGGGGAGGACGGGCTGGTTTGGAAGGTTCGGACCCCCCCCCGAGCTGGCATGTCTGCCCAGGTCCTTCTGCACAGCTCCTGGAGCCAGCCCACGACTAGGAGGTGCTCACTGCTGTCTTCTTGCGGGCCGCCGCCTGCGCTGTTCGTTTCCCGCTGCTGGCTCCCAGACTCACAGAGAAGCCCCTTCACTCTCTTGCAGAAATCCTGCCCCCCACCCCCCAACAGCCTCCCGCAGCCCTGCTGCCCGTGGGCTTCGGTTGCTGGAATGGGGTGGTGTGTGCGGTCAGTGCTCGCCTGCCAGCCCGACCCCTGGGGGTCGCTGGAGTAGAAGCCTCCTCTTACTGGAGTGACAGCCCACCTGATTTCCTCCCCCTCCCAGAGCCATTCGCAACAGCCACTTCATTATAATCAGGGAGCAGACGGCTCCCGAATGCCTCTCCTCTGACCTGCTGTCCCCAGAGATGTTGATGAGCAGTCCCTCACTGGCCACTCACACCTGTCGTTACTTCTGCGAGAGTTACTCCTCCGAGGGGCTGCGGTTCTCCACGGCACATACTCCACTTACCTGTGACATTGTCCTCCTTTTTAGGCTGGGTCAAGGGCACTTGTTCCTGGTGGGACCTTGTGGGGTGGTGGCTGGGACTGGCAGTGTGGCTGCATGAGCCTGGGCTGGGGCAGCCCGTCTCTGGGGAGAAGATCCCACTCTCTTCCTTTGAGTTTTGAGATGTTGGGCCTGGTTTTTCTCCTGCTGCTCTGCTTTGTCCGTGGCTGCTTCTCACTCTGAACTCATGTCCCTGAACATTACACCTCTGGTCCATCCTCCCTCTTGTTCTTCTCCTTCTCCCTCGGCGAAGCTGTCGAGCCCCTTGGTTTTAGCTGTGAAGCCCGAGAGTAACATCTCGCGTGTATAAAGTGCTTTGTGGTTTGTAGTGTGTCTGTATGCGTGTTAACATTTGCCCTTTACAATAAGCCTGCAGAGTGGAATAGTTCTTCATTTTTTTCTGGACGATCAAGCTTGGGCCCGGCATGCTTAGGCCACATTTGGTTGGGTTACACTTGGAGGCCACAGAGTGCGTGGCCAAACCATGTCTTCTGACGCCGGCTGCACAGCCCTCCCTCACTATGCTTCCCGCCCAGTGCCGGGGTGTCTGTGGGCACCTTCCACCGGTTCCTCAAACTGGTTTTGTCTTTCTGCGTCAGAAGCCTGCCTTTGTCCTGTTGCTTGGCTTGGTAACAAGTCCCACCACCTGCCCAGCTCTCAGACCCAGAACTCTGCCTGCCCCCGCCCCATCTGTCCTGCACCTGTCTGTCTGTACTGCCGTTTCCATAGGTCAGGACTCCTGCACCCCTTGTGTGCTCGTTAGGTTCTTTTCTGATCTTCCTTGTCCCCACTTTCTCTTAGATTGTTGAGTCACAACTTCTGGGTTCTTCTTCCTGGTGCCTGAGCCTTGTTAATAGCCCCCTCTCCACTTCCACGCAACATACCGCTGCTGTCACCATCCCTCGGAAATCAGCAGAGACCATGCTCCCCATCCCCATCACCTGGACCTTCTGAGCTGAGTCACACTCTCTTAGTGACCTCAGGCACCCTGTGGACCACCTCTCCCTGTTCTGCTCCCTCTCTGTCACACAGCACGCTGGGTAGCCCCTAGGAAGCACTCAGACATCACTTCCTGTTCTGCTTCCTTCCCATGTTGCTGTGCAGCTCATGCTTTCCTTCCTGTCCGTGATTCTTCCCATCCCACGGATCTGTACACATGACAAGCCCATCCCCACTCCCTGGAAGATTTCTGTCTGAAGTGCAACTCCTCTTCTTCCGTGAAACCTTCCCAGGCTCCTCCAGACAGAACCTCTGAACTCCTTCCACGTTCTGTCTGTCTGCAATCCTTACTGCTTTCTCCTCGTGCTGGGTTATTTACGTGTGCCTCCAATGTTGCCGTGGGCAGAGCCTCGGCTGATTTATTGGTGAAGTGAATGTGGATTCTTGTTAGTGGCTGTTTCCTGCCCACCTCCCGCCTAACAGGCACTGTCCTCGGGGTTCACGTATGTTATGTGGTTTAATTCTCAGATCATCCCTCCGCAGAAGATCTCCTTCTCTTTATTTTACAAACAAGGGGACAACCCCAGAGAGGTAAGGTACTTTACTCAGAGCCTCCAAGTGTGAGTGATGGAGCTGGGATTTGGACTCCAAAGCCTGTGTGCTTTCCTCTTACCCCGTGCCTCGTGGGGGAGCAGTGTTCGTCGCTTCCATGGCATGTGGGGACGGCTTCCCGAGCTCGGTGGGTGGCTCGTCTGTCCTTTTGCCGTAGGGCTGGCCAGCGTGAAGGTCAAAGGGCTCCAGCTACCCTGCTTCCTTTAATGGCCCGGTGTGGTTCTGTCACCCTGGGTTTATGAGTGGTCTTGATCTTAGCCATATTTTTGTCCTGTGCCACCCGCATGGTAATGAGCCCCTTGCCTTTGCCCAGGTGTAAAGCTGAATTGCCTTTTATTTGTCCTCAGATAATTTTTTTTAAGCTTCAAGGGATGCCTGAGGTTCTATTTTGGGATCTGTTGGACAGATCTGCGTCGGGTGTCTCATTGTCCTTCAGGATTTTTGCAAACTTTGATCTAATACCCTGCAAGCTTTGTGTTTCCAGAATGAGGAGTTCGCTGCTTTTAGAATCTCCCCTCATGCCTCACCTTTTCACTTGCCTCTTGTGTGTCTGCTGTGTTGGGTGTGTGGGTGAGTGGCCCACCACAGTCAGGCATACTGGGGGCCGGGCTCTTGTGCCCCTTCCCCAGCCCTGCCTGTCCCGGCGCAGGCCTGCCCTGGGAAGCCTTGTCTCTGCTCCCGCTCCTGGGCCCAGCCTGCCCATGCTAAGGCCAGCTTCTCAGCAGTTGTGGAGGTGGCCTGTGCCAGGGTAGCTGGCTCACAGCATTGCGCCTATGACACAGAACCCATTTCGGGTGCCGTGACGGAGCGCCCGAGGTATGCAGTGCTCAGTTGTGGGACTCCTATGCCGATCACAGGCTGCCAGGCCCGGGGACAGCCAGGTTCATGGCCGCAGTGGGCACGGCGACCTGCCCCGAGAAGGGGCTTGGTGCCCGGGAGGGATTAAAGATGGTGCAAAGTGGACGGGGTGGCAGGTAGGGATGGCCTCCTGCTCCAGCCCGTGGGTTCCCTTGTCTCCTTTCGGCCTTGCCTTCCCCCTCGGCTCCCTTTCTTCATCTTTCTTGTGTTCATCACTTCATCACTCGTGTTTTGGGAGTCACCACAGTGACGGGTATGCTGAGAGGAGAGCCTGGGTGTTGGCTCCGTACCCTCGTGGGTTCCTTAAAGAGGCTGCTGGCATATTAAGGGTGAAGGCTGTCTTTGGAGATGGTTGTGGGGCTTGCTGGTACGCAGAGCAGCAGCAGGGGCCCCTCCAGGACCCCGGGGAGGAGAGCGTGTTCAGCGTGCATCTGCTGTGCCCCATGCCAGCACGCAGGTGTCTTGGACCCGAGAAACGAGGAGGTCTGGTGCTGTGCTGTCCCAGCAACGATGAACGGCACTTGCATGGGGACGTTCTTCCCTTGTGGGTATGAGTGTGCCAGCCCATATGGGGAAAGGAGGGTGCGGGTCTCTGACTAATATTGGGAGGAGTCTGAGAGGGAAGAAGGAAGTTGCTTCATCTTTCCAAAGTTTATTTCTGGTTATAAAATTAATATGTGATTGTTGGAGATGATTGGAAAGGATAGAGAGATTTTAAAAAATACAGCATTAATTAAAATCACTCATAAGGCCATCTTTCAGAGATACCCACTGTTCACCTTTTGATGAGTTTTTAGGTGGGTTGGGTCGGCTGGGGTGGGGTTGGGTGAGGAGATTTTTGTTGAAAAGGACACCTTTACTTATACAGAATGGAAGGACATGGAGGCCAGTGGGTTCTCAGCCCCCATCATGCCCCTGGGCTGTTGGGGCACCCCACTCTGATAGCCACCACTAGCCGAGTGCCCCTCAGGATGGGGCAGCCACTCAGCACCATGCTTGAGTACTCCTGGGCTCAGTAGTACTCAAAGGAAAGAGGACCCTGCTCTGGGAAGTTCCTAGTTAAGGTGGGAGTGGACAGTGACTGGAACAGCAACAGGCTCATAGGACAGCTTCTGCCCCAAAGCAGAGGTTCCCAGGCAGCAGCCGTGGCGTCTCCTCCCGGATTTCCGGGGGCAGCCACCATGTCGGTCCGCTCTGGGTCTCTGGGTGAGTGAGGCTAAGGGGTTGTTCTTCACCTTGTAAGTTCCGATTCTGGGTGCTCATTCTGCCCTGCAGAGCTTCATGGAGTGAGCCAGACAACGTGGGCCATGGCGGTCCTTCTTGTCCTTAAAACCTGCACCCGTGTGCCTTGCCACCTGTCCGCCAAACCCCTCGAGCCCTCACACCCTCATAGGTGACATGGTTTTTACACGCTTTGGTACCGGCGTGGTCGGGGAGAGGGAGCCTTGGGCAAGGCTTCTGGGAGCAGGTGAGATGAGAATGGCGTTTGGAGGGTACAGCGATGGCAGTGAGATGGGGAAGCCCATTCCAGGCCAGGGAATGGCACGCAGGAATGTTCAGCCGCGGCAGGTGTGTGCTCATGACTGTGTGAGCGGGAGCTCTGGCCGGGGCCAGGCAGAAATCCCAGCCCCCTGGGCTCCCCCCAGCCCCATACCCTTATATAGCCTTCCTCATGCTCCCAGAGCTCGGGGGTGGGGACGGAGCCCTCCCCCTACTGTACTCCTGCGGGGAGCCCGCAGCTAGCTGGGTGGGAGCCTACTCTCTCAGGATCGTCTTGTCATCACAGCCGGAGTCAGCTGTTGGTTTGGGAAGCCTTCCCTGGTCCAGGGTTTCGCCGTGCGCAGCCAGAAATATAACCCTCCTGTTTGCCAAGAGCATTGGATCTTGGCAGGCATCCGTGTGGCCTATTTTAAACCAAAGGGAGCTGAGAGAGGTGCCTCCCAGGCTGAGCCGAGGACCCTTTTCTTATGGGCCTAGTGGGGCTACGGGGATCTTGTCACTTTCTCCCTCTATGGGCTGGTGGACAACAGTTTTGTGGGGAGGGTGCAGGGGATAGGAAATAGGGCTGTTTCGGGGCCTCTAGAAGAGGCTTTATATGATTACATGGGGAGCCCCAAGCTGCCCCTGGGAAGTTCGTTTCGTTAGCTCCCCTGTGCTGTTGTGGCCGTGTATGGGTGACCTGTTTGTCATCTGGAGAAAGGGGGCACGCATGGACCTGCCCTCTCTCTCAAAGAGCTCCTTTAACCTCGGAGAGTGGGACATCTCCTGAGCCCCTGTCATCCTGCTTCACTGGCCAGAGTCCCAGGCAGAGCCTCCTCGAAGCAGACCCAAGTTTGTAAGCAAACCAGATTAAAAAGATGGCAGGATCCAACTGCTTACAAGGCTGCCTGCTGGCTCTGTGAACGAAGCAGTCACGGTTGCTCATGAAGGATCCGGCAGGGGCCAGTGCTCGGGATCTTAGCATCTGCGTCTGACTGCCTGAGTTTCCCGTGGGCCAGTTTCTTAATCTCTGGGAGAGCCTCGGTTTCTTATCTGTAAATGGGGGTGAGAGCGATATCTACGTCATTGATCTTAGTGGGGGTGCAATGCATTAATGGGTCTGAGGGGCAGACACCTGCTGCAGAGAAGGGCCACGTGAGCTTGGCCACTCCAGTGGCTGCTGCTGGGACTTCTGTAGCCTGTGTGGAGTTCCCAGAGTGTCCCCATAGACCGTGCTTACAGTGGGGCCGAAGCCTGGAGAGGACAGGCCACCGATGGGCCCAGGATCATCTTAGGTAGAAAATAGTCATCCTCCATTAAGTGTCCACAGAGCAACACGTAAGGGTAGGAATCTGGTTGCTGTCCCCAGTGAGCCCTGTCATAGGAGGTTGGATGTCAGTGGTGGTGGTGATGGGGTGTTCATGCCAGACCATATATAGGGAGGGGCCACAGCATGTCCCTGGGGATCATTCTGTCCACTGTGCCTCAGCCCAGTGGCGTGCTCTTGGGTGGGCACATGGATGCTTACAGCCCTGGAGATTCTGACGCATGGGTCTGGGGCAGGGCCTGGGCATCTGCAATGTCACAGACCTTCTTGGGTGACTCTGATGCCCAGCAGGGGAGTGGAGGGGTAAGGATGGTGGAGTCACCCAGAGCTGGGGACAGAGCCTGACCACTTGGTCTCAGGTGATTATGCCCGCCTCCTCGGGCTGGTATGGTAATGAATGGACTCTCAACACCCAGCCCAGAGCCTAGTGCATAAGCCTGTTATCCGAACAGTGACAGAGGGGGTGATCTTGAAGCATGGGCATGGGGTGGGGGGCAGAGGGCACTCCTCTGTCAGGCCCTGCCTTGCCATTTTTGGACCAGGTGCTGCCTGCCTCTAGGACTCCAGCTTCTTTCCCAAACCCTTTCAGTCTTAGACACCCTCTTCCTTGCCCCTCTGCAGCATCCCCACATTGGAGGCCTAAATGGAGGAGGGGGTTCCTCCTCATCTTGAGGTAAGGAGGACGGGAGCCTTGGACACCTCCTGGGTCAGGGCGGCAGCTGCCTTCTCAACTGGCTTGTGCCCAAGCTGCGGGCCCCACGGCGGCACTCAGCACATCTCTGCACCAGAAGGAGAGCTAGTGTGAACGGCTTGGGTCTGGCTTGTGCATCTGCCGATGACGCTGATGACAGCAGAAGTGACGATGATATTATGCAGTGCCTGCGGGACCTTGACTGGGTACCAGATGCTGCTTGAGGTGCTTTCTGTGCCTTAACTTATTTTCGCTTTGTGACGACCCTGGAGGAGGTCCGTTAGCGAACCCATTGAACAGATGTGGTAGGTTGAGTCACCAAGGAGCCGTTAACTGGGGAGGGCCTTGTTTCCCTGTGTGCCTTTCCCCAGTCTTGGTCTTTTCATATCGAGTTCAAGCCCATTTTCAGGAGAGGCCCGTGGCCGGGGACAGGCGTGGACATTTCTCTCGGCAGTCCATAAGCACTGCGCGGGAGGGATGCTGCAGGCATGCCTGTGTAGCGACTGTTGAGCGAATTGTGTTTGCTGGTTTCCAGGGGACAGGGGAGAGGGTGGCAGCTGTCCCATCACCAGGAGAGCCGTGCTGACGCCAACCTGCCCACCCTGTGGGCTTCCTGCTGCCGTTGTCAGCTCCCTTTTGTCCCCCAGAGCCCAGAATAGCCGTCCGCAGTCAAGGGAGACAATGAGGAGAGAGGCACGTGGCTGGGCTGGAGGGCTGATGGGCGCAGGACGGTCAACCTTGGGGCTTCCGGCCTGGCTCGGGCTGTCCCGCCAGCTCCGGGCTTTTTATAGCAAGGCTGCGTTAGGCGAGCCTAGCGAGTTCGTGCATGGGCCGCGTCTGATGGCAGCATGTGGACCCTTCGCAGAGGTGGCCTGAGGAGACGTGGCCCCTGGGCTGACCTGGGTTTGAGTCTCTGCAGCAGCTGACTTGCCCTGCCCATAGCCGGTCAGCGCAACTGAAAAAGGAAACGGGCCATGCCCTACCCAGCTCTATTATTAAACTTTTCTCCAGCACTTTCTCCGCACTCAGCCCTTTGCCACCATATTTGTGAGGTTGTCCTGGTGCCACCCCAAGAGGATGTGGCCATGGGAAGCCAGATAGGGAGGACAGAAGGGGTGCCGGCTTTGGTTTCCTGGAAGCGCCATTGGGATTTCCTTTTTTTTTGGTGGCGGAAGAATGACTTGTTTGTAGAAGGAACTTCTTCGGGAACCTAGCCCCATTACCCAAAGTCATAGAGCCTTTCCCTTTAGGTTACTCTTAGCATAAGGCAAGTGTTGTCTAGATTGGACAGACACGCTGTTGGGGAAATCTTGGTGGGGGCCAGTAAACGCTGGTACTGGGAAGTCTGAGCGCTCTCATGGGCCCAGAGCAGAGTGTCTGGTTCGGTGGACGTGTGCCCCGTGCAGGAAGAAAGCTGGATTTCCCCTTCATATCTCCGAGGTGTGGGCATCTGCTCTTACTCTTTCTTGAGTGGAAGGGCAGTCTTTCCCTCGCCGGTCACATCCTTGAGGGCTGGGCTGTTAGCGGGTCACTCACCCCTTCCTTCCTTCCCTTCCTTCCCTCCATGCCTCCCTCTCATCCCCCTCCTCCCTTCCTTCCTTCTGTCTTGGAAGTTGAGGTTTACAACAGAATTGGGAGGAAAGTTCAGAGGTTTGCAGCATATCTCTTGCCTCCCACACATGCAGAGCCCTGCATCACTGACCAGAGTGGTGTATATATATATTTTTAACCAAGAATCAACCTGTGTTGACTCAACAATCATCCAGAGTCCATAGTTTACCTTAGGGTTCACTCTTGGGGGTGTGACTTCAGTGGGTTTGGGCAAACACACAGTGTCACATAGCCATCATCGTGGTATCATACCGAGGGCTTTTACTGCCTTAAAAATCCTCTGGGCCCCACCTTCTCATCCCTTCACCCCTGCAAACACCAGTCTTTTGGCTGTCTCCATAAAGAATGTCATATGGTTGGAATCACACAGTATGATCTCAGACTGGCTTCCTTCACATTAAGTCTCCTCTGTGTCTCTTCAGGGCTCAGTAGCTCATTTCTGTTCAGCACTGAATGCGATTCCATTGTCTGGATGGGCCTCCTCTTTTGCAGAGGTGGGGAGACCTGTCCCCCAACTAGACCCATTCCTCCATCAAGACTCATTTACACAAGTGTCTCCACTCCCACTCTCTTCATGGTTTTGCCCTTGCTTTCCATTTGTTGGGTGTCAGGAGCCGGGGAGGTGATGAATGAGGAGGGAGGAGAGTGGTCGGGGCGCTGGCGGTTGGAAGGGGCAGGACAGCCAAACCTGAGGCCTGGTGAGCTGGTGAGAAGCCGGGGAGCCAAGCCCTAGCTAGTGGGGGGCCCGGCGCAGCCCAAGGAGTGTAAGACGTTGAACACAGCCCTTGGTGCCTCGTAGGGCTGCTCGGAACCTGGCAAGGCCCTCCTGCAGTGGTCCGGCGTGGCTGAGTCCGCGAGGCTGAGGCCATAGGCCTGGTGCTCGGCACCTCACTGTGACGGGAGGTGTCTGGTTCCCTGCAAAGGCGAGCAGGTTATAAATAGTGGATGACGGGCTGCTGTAGCGTAATAGTCGATTTTGAGAGTGCCCTGGCGAGGGTTAGGAGGGATGGACGAGGTTAAATTCGGCCCCGTTGGCTGACTGGCATTTCTTGAGCGGGGTGCTAATCCCTTCAGGAGGTCAGATAAGCTCTCTCACGGCGCCCCTGATCTTGACTTTGAGGCCAAGTTAACTCTTTCAGGGGGACTGCCAAAGGACCCCAAAGTCATGACCGCTCCACGTTGCTTAAAACAGAGCAGAACGGGGCTTGGGCAGGGCCCGTCCCGGGCAGGGTTGGTTCCTGAATTACAGAATGCACTTTGCTATGTGGCCATGGCTCCAACCAGGCCATCCAAATGGAGGGCTGTTCTGGGAAGGCCTTGTGGTTAATGAGGACAGAAGCGACTTCTCCCTGGGAAGTAGCGGAGGCCTCAGGGAGCCTGACTTTGCTGAGTATCAGGGGTGAGGCAGATGGAAGGCTCTTAGCAGGCAGCACTGAAGGTTGGGGGTTCCTTCTACCACGGGTTCTGTGTGCCAACAACCCCCATAGTCCGATGAGTTGGGAGACCCCTCCCAGTCACGTTTTCCATGACCCTCAAAAGTAAAAGCGGAAAACTCCCCTCCTGCAGCTCACTGGGCTTTTGGGGGTTTCCTGCCCCTGCCTGGTCTGCTGGAGGCACCATCCCTCACTCTGAGTGCAGAGTTAAGGAAGTTCCTGGCCCTGCTTGCCCCGCCAGGGGCTCTGGGGCAGCAGGTGGGTAGTTCTTTGTAGCCAGCTCTGGGAGTGCTTGGTCATTCCCCTTCAGGTGCATGGGTTCTGGCCCAGCTTTCCTCTCTGAGTCTGACCTGCTTCCCTCCCTATGCTGGGGGTCCCGCTCTATTTCCTTCTGTGATGGATAAGCCATGCTCGCAGGTTTCTTGGAACCTCCTCTTTCTAGGACTGTAAAACCTGGTCCCCGTGGAGTGTCACGGCCCCCAGTGGGCCGTCTTCTGCTTTATGGCTGCTGGATCTCGGCAGCGCTCACTCCCCCGTCACAGAGCTGTAGCATCCAAGAACAACAGCAACTGCTTGTTCCATTATAAACTCAACTAGCTGAAACCCGCTGAGACGCGGGGGGAATAAATTATCCCCAACAAGCTCTCCTCTTAAAAGCCAGCCCCCCCTCCACTGCTCCCACCCGGCTCCCCTTTGCGGGCATCTCAGTGGGGTTTCTGGAGCCTGCCTGCTGGCTGTCCCCTTCCAATGCCCTTCCTACCTGCTGTGATGGCTTCTCTCCAGCCACGAAGTGTGACAAGTCAGGAGGCTTTGGGCAGAGGGCTAAAACTCCCGGTGCCCAGAAGTGGCGAGGATTGGATTTTATTCCTTCAGTTTCTTTCTGTTCTTTGCCCGAGAAGGATACCTCCAAAGCGGCAGGATCTTAGCTGGTCTTACAGGGTGACTCAGGATAGGGGGATCATCCTGCCAAACGGGCTCTCCGGGTGACGACGAGTGGCTCACAATGGGTGTACTCGGAGATGAGCCTGTGGTCAGCTCGTGGGGGACCTTGGCTGCTCAGCCAGAGGAGCCTGGCTCCTCACGCATGTGGTGGGGCAGGCTGGGGGTGGTGTAGCTGAGCTCCTGAGCATAGAGATGACACGGTAAAATCGGTCTTAGGAAGAATAGAATAATTGTGGCAGGGAAGAGAGGGGTGCTGGGGTGGTGTTGGCAAGTGTGGGGGTGTCAGGGGCCAGTTGGGAGCTGACCATCTGCAGGTGCAGCTTGACGCTGTCATAGGCCGGATCTGCCCCCCCCCCCCCACTGTCCTTGCCCACAAACTCCGGGGGTTCAGGAAGGGAGAGCCTTTGTGGCTGAGTGCTGAGGGCCTTGGATGTGTTCTCTGTACCCGGGGATATAGTCTGGGTCTCACAATCTCCCCGGTGTTCTCTCTGCTGGGATGGGGAAGGGCAAGGCAGGCCCTCCTCTCCTGGAGGGAGGCAGACCTCATGGAGCATTTTTGGTGTCGCTTGTCATCTCCTTCAGTGAGCAATGAAGGGCAGAGGGAGCCATGACTCCTTCCCTGTGGTTCGAGCTGCTATTTGGTATTTGAGATCAAGATGTCAGGTGAGTTGGCTCTTATCCTCCATCTTCCTCCTCCCACTGAGGTTGCAAGTGGCTTGGGGTGACCCCAGATCCCGAGCACTGGTGGGTAACACCATGCCATGACCTTTCTCCTGGAACCCCAGTGCCTGCTCCAGGGCGTTCTGCCGTGGCTGGGAATGACAGGTCAGTCCGGCAGTGGGCTTCCCTTGATGACTCCCAGCTGAGGTTCCCTGGAATCTGAGTGCACCTGGTGTCCATGGGCAGCGTGGCATGCTCCCGGAGCCCTATGGCAGCTTTGCCACTCCCCTCCTCACTGCCTCTTGGGCTTCAGGTGAGGTCCCAAGACGAGGTGGCTGAGGCGTAAGTGATGGTGACACCCAGACAGCCCAGCACCTGGGGAGAACAAGGATGAGCTCATTTAATTAGAAAGAGTGTGTGGGTCTGATTAGCGTCCTTGGAAAAAGAGAATTTTACATGAACGTCCTCTCTCTACCCAGCCCTGTGTTTGCACAGCCTTGTGAGTTTGGCATGGCCTCCATTTTATAAATGAGAAGTTAAGGGCCAGAGAGATTAAGTAGCTTTCCTAAGGTTGGTGGCCAGGGTGCGGATTTTAACTCACTCGAGGCCATCGGCTCTATAGGCCCGTTCCATCTTGTTCTTGTTTGCGGGGGCTCTTTACATGCCATGGCATTCTCTCTGAGCACCCTGACACTGCTCCTGGGATCTTGGGGATGCTCCAGAAGCTTCATTCGTGTGTCCTAAATGCTACTTCGGAGGAAAGTTCTCAAGGACAGAGGATTTCCAAGTCCTGATCTCCTCCTTCCCTTCGTTCCTCCCATCCCCAGATATTTATGGAACCTTTATGGCGGGCCTGCCACAACGCAGTGCCCAGCACAAGGAACAAGTCAGAGCTCCCTCATCTCCTAGAATTCGTGTTCTTATAGGGAAGACAGACATTCTGAACAAACACTCCAAGTCATAACAGATTGTCATACAGGATGGGAAGGAAGCAATGGAAACTTGAAGGGTAAGAATAAACCAGCCACGTGACTACCTATGGAAGAACATTCCGGACAAAGGAAACAACAAATGCAAAGTAGCATGGGGTGCTTTGGGAGCCGACAGAGGTTGGTGTGCACAGAGCGAGGACGCGAGGAAGGCAGAGGCCAGATCCCTCCAGATCTCGCAGGCTGCGGGAAGGATTTGGAATTGGGAGTTTGAACAAGAACCGTTCTGGCTGCTCTCTGGAGAATGGGTTAGAGGAGGGCAAGAGTGCAGGTGGGAAAGCAGAACAGGTGGGTAGCGGTTCAGGAAGAGATGGGAGCCGTGGACACGGAGAGAAAGGGACGGACCAGAGATGAAACTTGGAGGCAGAACCTGCCACATGGGGGAATGGAGGGCGTGACATTAGGTCAGGCAAAGAGCCGGTGGTGACTCTTGGGTTCCCCGTGGTGGGAGCATCAAGATCTCTCCCATGAAGCTATTAAGGGAGAGATGCCCGTGAGGCATTCGGGTGGAGAGAGCAAATAGGTGAGTGAGCGCACGAGCCTGGAACCCAGGGAGGGGACGCCCACTTCTGCCCTGCGGTGGTCTGGCCAAGCCCTCCGGGGTCCTGGGATGCACTCAGTGCTGCTTGACATCGTTTCTGTCATCGTCTGCTTAATGATGACCATGGAAAGAAAGCAAGATGATTGCGTGACTGAGTCACACAAAAGAAGAACTTTGGTAATCCCTGTGGTCACGTGCCTTGGGGTAGGGGCATGGATGTAGCCGCATTTGACAGGATATGGCTGGGCTACTGAAGAATTCGGATGCATCTGGTATTCATGGAGGGGGGCTTGCTTGACCCCTGTGGTCCTTGACAGGGTGAGTGGAGAACCGGCTGGGCACCACACAGAACAAATTGTACCATCTCGGTCCCATCCTGCTGGGAGATTGCCTTCAGGAAAACATAGCTCTGACTTGAAAAACGTTGCCTTTTGGGAGCTTACTATCTGTGAGGTGCTGTAGGAGATGCAAAATGAGAGTTGGCTTCGGCAAAAGAACAAGAAGCAAATCATTGCAGGGCAAAATGTGTTGGGTACCGTGAGCTGTCGGGTGTTGGAGTGCACGGACGTGGAAGGATAAGGGGGGGTCTCTGACCTCAGAGACCCTTCCTGGGAAGGATGGGCCTTGCTGAGCAGTAGGGGGTGAAGGGAAAGGCATGGCTGGTGGGGGAAGAGCTAGAGGAGAGGTATATGGGTCAAAGGCATGGGATATTTCACAGAGGGTGGGGTACCCACATTGTAGGGGACAGTCGTGCACTAATGATGAAAAAATGAGCCCATGGAAGGTCTTGAATGAACGCCTTCCTAAGGAGTTCCAGCCACGTCCTGGGGGCTGCAGGAGCCCTCCAGGGTCTGCACTGTGGGGCACCATTTGCTCCGGGCAGAGTGTTTATATTGCGGTGATGACAGAGGAGGTGGGGTGACCAACAGGGGCGGCTCCCAGTGTTCCGGCCAAAGGGGTGAGAGCAGGAAGTGGGCTCTGGGCCTGGAGAGGACGAGGTGGATGCAGGAGATGGGCAGGGATACGGCAGCGGATCTGAGACGGATGAGATGCAGAAGGGTAGCGATGACCGTGACCGTAGTGCACCTCAATGAAGTGAGACTGTGCTCTTGCGCTAAGAGCTTTACAGTTTAGCTCTATTTAATTTTCACAACCATCTTGTAAGGTAAGTCGACTGCGTGGATGTTTTTGGAGCTAGCACTCTTCGCTCATTCTACAACTGAGGGTCAGAGTCACAGAGGCCAACCAGCCTGTTACATTTGGGAAAGGGTAGAGCTGGGGTTCACAACCCACGTGTTCACTCCAGAGCCTGTGCTCATAGCCGCTGGCCGCAGATCCAAGTTTTAACTCCAGAAGGGAAGAAGGGGTGAAGGAAACACGTCCCCAAGGCGGGGGACATGTGTGGAGAAGCGCATTTTCAGGAGGCCAGGATGGACACCGTGATCCGGGAAATGTTCAGAGCACCAGCGACGCCACGGAAAACAAGTACCGTGGTTCAGGGCAAGCAGAGGCTCTCGGGCATTCTGTGACGCGAGGGGCGGCGTGGGCACTGGCAGAGGGGGCGTGGTCCTCACCTGAGTCCGCGGTTTCCAGCGCACCCAGCATCATGCCCACAGACAAACACTGGGGAGCCCCAGCATGGACTCGCACCCCCCCACTAGCAGCGGTTTGGGCACTGGCTGAGCACCCCTCCTCTCTGGGCCTTGGCGACCCGCTTCTGCAGAAGGGGTGGCATCTGTAGGACGACCTGGGAGACTAGCTTTGGCAGAGAGGTCAGAATTTTCCTGAACCGAAGCCAGGCTCTCGCTCCCCTGAGCAGCTGGTACCACGGATGTTAACGGTTCTAGCTCCGAGTAAATTTGTCTTTTTTTTTTTTTTAAAGTAACTTCCACTTCCGAAGATGCAAAGCTGCCACGGGAATGGGAGCAGCACATCTCCCCACTAATTTGAGGGTGTCTGTTTTGTGGGTGCTCCTGGTGGCAGCACCCTAAACCTCTCCACTCACGGTGTTATTTTTTTCTATTTCTTCTGGCTCTCGTGTCAGCCTGTATCTCAAAAAACACTCTTCAGAGAGCTTAAGGGAGGTGTTGAGCCGCAAAGTGCAGGCGTTTGCATTCTGCTGTGTCCGCGTCCCTCTCCGGCTCCTGCTCTCTCTCGCTCTCTTTTTTTTTTCTGTTGAATAAGCAAAAGCAAGAGCAAATTTATTCCTCACGATCTCCTATGAAAATGCGTAGTAATTGTTTCTTTTTGCTATTGTCAACGTGTTGCTGTTCCGTTTGCTGAACTTCGTTCTCAGCGTCCTGCCAGCTCACAGTTTACCGTGTAGGTCCTTTGCCCTCTGTTTGCTCATTGTAAAATGGCATCATTTGCCTCCTCCAGGTCTTGGTGAAGGAAGTGCTTATCTGTGTGTCGGGGAGAGGGGCAGGGGTGGGAAAGGGGAGGGAGGGCCCACTGGGATTTGGGATTTGCTTTAGAGCAAAGCCTAGACTTGATCAAAGCCCTCCCTTTACTCTGCTCCTTCCACGTATGGGAAGTGCCTGAGTTCAGAAGTGATCGATTCTGATTTATATCCAGGTTGGGGTATAATTAGCAGTCTTGATTTAATGTCACTGTGGCCTGAAACTTTGCCATCTCTGCCTTCTGTTTGAGTGGATGTACGTGGCGGGTTCCTGAGGCACGGTGCTGAATGGGCATCCGACTGAATCCTTGGCAGGTGGGTTGGGGGGGTGCAGCAAGTCTTCTGTCCCAGTGTCATCCATTTCTCTAACTGGGGGTTTAGATCACAGGGTACGGGTAAGCATAAATGACACAGCCCTTCTCAGGCTCAGCCTGCAGTCTGGCACCTTCCCTCTATGCCCTGTTCTGCAAGAGAAGTGGTGCCCCTCCTCCTGAGGTGGGGGGCAGGAGGCAGGCCCGCGGTGTGTGAGCAGGTCCCGCAGCCTCGAAAGCCTTGGCCTCTCCCCTCAGAGAGTAGACTAACTCCGACTAGGGGGAGGCTGGAGCTGAGATGAAATCCCAGACTCTTAGGGCTGGGAAGGATTTGGGATATTATTAACCTCAGCCTTTTGTTTTAGCGGTGGAGGGGCGGAGAGAGGCTGGGGGGATAGATCCAGTCACCGAGGTTCACTGCTGTCCCGTGCACCATGGTGGGTCCTGTGAGGTCGGGCTCACCACGTGGCTTTGACTACATGCTTACCTGTCGACTAACTCCTGAACGCAGGCAGAGCCGCGCGCCTCTCCGTGTGTGCTGGTGGACAGACAGCTGGCCTGTCTCCCGCCATATGCCTGGCTTGCAGACGAGTGCCGGGACTGAAGGGGCTTGTATACGTTCGCACCAGGGTTGGGGAAGCACTCCTGTTGCTGAGCTGAAAACCGGCCTTGCTTCTGCGTTCCCACGGCCCTCCCTCACTCGGGCTCGCTCAGTCGGTATCAACCTGGTTGTTGATAAGGATGCTCTCTCTACACCCAGTACTGAGCTCAGGGCCCCGGCAATGCACAGAGAGGTGTGACGGGAGGCACCTGTGAGCAGCCGTTGTAGGCTGGAACACACACCCGGCTAAGGTCAGCACTGGCAAGGTGGGAGAAGGTTCTAAGGCTGATGAGTTGTCAGACCGTCGAGCCCCTGTAGAATGTGGTGGTCAGGGCGGGAGGGGAGGGGGCTGGCCAGACTGGAGGAGGAGGCGGGACAGCAGCTGGGCCTTGAAGGGTTGGATCGAGAAAGGTGAAAAGAAACCCAGTCTACCTGGTTGTAGGTAGCTGGAGAGGCTGTGAGCAAGGCATGGAGGCAGAGGCCTGCACGGTTCACTTGGGGGGCCCTGGTGGTTCACAGGGGCGTGGGGAAGCGCCACAGGAATGATGTTTTTGCTTTTAGAGGTGGCTCTCTCGTGTTAGTGATGGGGCAGGCCGGGGTCTGATTAGATTTAGCTCGTCTCGTGTGGTGACTGGGATCATTCTTTTGGCTCTGAGCATTGCTGAGAACCTGATGTTACCAGTGACTGACGCTTGCTTACCCGCCCTGAGGATGGAATGGGTCCCAAGAGAGGCACGGTTACTTCCTGTGTCTCCCCCTTCTCTGAGAAGTCTGGGTCAGACAGGGCCCTAGAGATCCAGGGAGAGGAGGCCGTGAGCCCTAGTCTTGCTTTGGATTGACTTCCGGCCCTTCTGGGTCACAGAGTGGCTTCTGGCCCGCCCACCTGCCCGCCTCAGCCCGCCTCCTCCTGAGCTGGCTTTCCGCTTATCTTAATTTATTGATGAAAACTTGTTTTACGGTCCAGAGCACAGACGGCAGCAGCTCCCTGCCAAAAGAAAGCAGCTCACAAATCGGGAAAGCGAGCTGCCTCCTGGAGCTGGGTGGCTGGGGAGCGGGAGGACGGCAGGGTGAGTAAAGCATGTCTGGGCGGACGTGCTGGGCCCTATGGGGGGAGGAGGGCTGGGGCTGGGACAGCTGGGCTCCCCCGCTCGCCACCGCTGGCCCCGGCTGACAGCCACCCCGCCTGGTCTCTGTGACTGCGGCCCATAAATACTAATAACGACTCCTGTTTTGTAGCTTTGTGTGCAGCACCACACTGGGAGTTTATTTTCATGAATCTCATTCAATCCCAAGTACGGCTCTTGTTGGTAGGTACCACCGATCCCCCCATTTAAAAGCCAGCACCGGGAACGTTGTTTTCTGAGATGCACCCACACCCCAAGGGTGAATGAGGGCACTGGGAGTTGGAACCCAGTCTCCTTGGTTCCAAGGCCAGAGCTGTGCACAGCCTTCCTGGACCTGGACGTCAGTACCGGCCGGGTAGTCCTATGTCGTGGCTGGCTTCTGTCTCCTAGACTTGCTGGGTCCAGCTGGCTCGGATGTTCCTGGGGTAGGGACCCCATCTCTGGATGGGGAGCCTGGTAAGAGACTGACGGCAAAAGGCTCTGTGAACAGATCACCGGTCAGGCCTTCCTTGTTCGTCCTTTCTAGAAAGTAGACAGTCTTTGAGTTGCTTCTGTGAGTTGCTCTGAAGCTCCATTCCCCGGGGTGGGGGGGGGGGGGGGCGTGTCAGATAAAGCTCTTCTGCCGACCACATAGGCTGGTTACGGGCACCGCATGAGAGGAGGGCTTGACTCCCTTGGGCTCATTTATAAAGCGGGGTGACCCCTCCTCATGAGGCTGTTGGGACTGTGTGTGTGAGAGAGACCGTGTATGTGAAAGAACATTCTAGAAAACAAACGGCAGGTGATTGTGATTATTTTCACCATATCCCCTTTTATGAAAATACAGGCTCAAAAAGAAGGCCTCTTGAGCTCTACATTAATTTATTTTGTTTCTTCTTGGTTCTTCTTGCAGAGGTAAAACCAACACTTTCCATAACTCTGGTGAGATCAGTGAAGTAGGTATATTACCTTGGCTGGACTTTGGCAGCCCCAGCCCATGTCCACGCCATACACACAACCCTGCCCGTAGATGGGACATGTCTTCCCCTCTGCTCGCTCCCTGTCCTCGCCCACCTTCTCTGCCCCTCACCCCGTTCCATCCAGCCGTGGCACACCTTCCCTCCCTCGCAGCAGACTCTCTTCCTGGGTCCCTCCATTCTTCAACACTCCCTTCCCACCTCCCTTGACTCAGATCGGCCTAGAAAGTTGTTGAAAAGGTTTAACAAAACGAGGTCTTGGATTTTTCTTATAGGAGTCACAGAGAGGTTTCAGCCATAGGATCTGGAATTATATCAAATTGGATTAAAATCCCGGGCCCACCAGCTCCATGTGGGCGCTTAGATGAGATCCGTAATCTGCAATCCTTTGTTTTTCCATGTGCACAGGGGAGGAGAGGGTAACGATAGTAACTTTCTTGTATGGTTTTTGTGGAGAGGGGTTGGCACGGTGCTGGCAGGTAATGTGGGCCCACTAATGCTGGCATTCTCATCAGTGCTGTTCCTGTCTTCATCGTCGTTGTCACCACCCCGCACCCCTGCGTCACCCCTGCCACTATCCACCGTCACTGCCTGTTCTCTTCCTGCCCCTGCCCCCAGGCACAGTAGGCTTCCAGGCCGTGGAGCCCTGCTTCTGCACACCGTGCCACAGCCAGCCTGCCTCCCTTCAGATACAGACGTGTGTAGACGACATCCTTTCTGGCCGATTTGGGATGACCTAGGTCCACACAGTGGGGCATGGCGTGTTAGAACACGGTTTCTGGAGCCCGATTTCGTGGGTCCCTTCACCACCTAACCTCCCTGCACCTCTGTTCTCTCACCTGTAACACAGGGAGGACAAAAATATCCCCACCCCCACCACTGAGAGGGTTAAATGAGGCCGAAGAGGCAAAGCCCCGGGAACTGCGCGGCGGCGCCTGGTCCGTGCTGGAGAGCCCTTGTGCGTTCCTGTCCACAGCAACATGGCGTCAAAGGGCTAATCCAGGGAGGTCGGGCAGGGACAAGGAGTGAGGTCTGGCCAGCCCATGAACAGGCAGCTTTCAGGGGAGAGCCCTGCATCGCGTGCACGTGGACAAGAGCAGTAGGGCGGGCTGTCCTGCCAGGAGGACGAAGACACGGGCAGGGCCTGGCATGGGGTAGGAGGGGTCTCGGGGGCTCACTTAGGTTGCTGTTGAGGCCACATCTGACAGAGGGATGTGACCATCACCAGACTCTGTTCCCCACGAAGCCTGTCAGAAATGCCAAATCCTGGCATGGGTGGACACGCTCCCATCTGGCGGAGTAAATAATCAGGCTGTGGGCATCGGATCCCTGGAGAGAAGACCAGTCATGTGGCGGCCACGTCCAAGGGTTATAGCGGAAGTGTGCGTGGGTGGCTGTCCTGGGGCCGCAGATGGGCCTGGTGGTTAGCCACGATCTCTCCTGGTATCTGTACTGTAATTACAGAGTGTTATTTGCTGAACTTGAGCCATAGATGGTTATTAAAAGGGCATGCATTTGTCATTGCCGGAGAGCCGCCACTTAGGGACATGTTTGTACCGTGTGACTTCTCTTCACCTTTCTGGGGTGCAGCGGGGGGCACCTTTCCTCAAACAGGAGGATGGCATCCACCCCCTTGCCTGTTCTCCAGGAAGAGTTATGTTCTCATCTGGGCTCTTTGCCGGGGAAGATGTGATGGGCATTCAAGGGATCCTTGGCCTGTTCCCCTGCATTTCCAAGGAGTTTGAATAATAGCACAGGACCTTGTATGGTATTTATATTCCAAGGAACAAAGTGCTCGGCAGGCATGATCCTATTCATCCTCTCTGTGTCCCCGAGTGCCAGGGAGCTGCTTTCTTTCTCCGAGGCCTTTAGCAGCAGAGCATCGTCCCCAAAAGGCCGGGTGGCCCACCAGAGCTGTGCAGCGCGTGGCTGTCCAGCGCGTGGCTGTCCCCGAGGCCACCGCCCTGAGATGCGGGCGGCTGGTGGTTCTGCCTTCTCCGAGAAGCCCCGGTGGCCGCCCGTGTCACTGTGATCCTTGAAGACTGGTTTCCTAAGCCCATCCCTGCCTCCCAGGGCAGCCCCGGCTGCACCTATGCCTCCACGCTTTGATGCTGTCAGAAGTGCCTTTCTCCCCAGATGCACAAAATAAAACAAATGCAGGAAGGAAAAAATGTGCTGGTGATTGGAAAATCCTTTCTCCAGACTCCTTTGACAGGCTCTTCTGAGTCCTTGGCGCCTTCCCTCCCAATTTACAGCGACCTTGGGAGTGAAGAGCTTGCCTCTGACTGTGCTCCCATGTGGGTCTGCCCTAGGCTCAGGGGCTCAGGCCATCGTGGCCCTGGGGTTGCAGATAAGGAGAGCTACACCCCAGCACAGACAGCATCCCTTCCTACACGGGTACCCTGCCTGAGTATGGGTGCGGGTGGCCTCAGGCTCCGAGCTGTTTCCTGTCGAGTGTTGACAAGTTCCGGAGTTCGGGGAAAACACATGTCCAAGGGTCATTGCCCTTCCCTCCCCTCCCCCAACTGTCCCAGCAGAGGGCAGTGTGCCAACTGGCTCAGGGAACAGAGCCTCTAGAAGGGACCAAGGACAAAGAACTGTCAGCTTCCCTCTTGGGAAGTTCTTCCCATGCCTGCCCCTGTCCCTTTGGCATTTTAGCCTCCTTCCTCTTGTGTGTTCCTAATGAGGGACATGAAGCAGCTGTGTGTCCTCCCAGGCGTCCTCTGTCTAGGTCCTCAAGCAGATCTCACTTTCAGGGCCTCTGGCTCCTGCTCCAGGGCACAACAGGATGGTGGGGTCAGTTGGGCAGCGCCGGGCTGCAGGTGCTCCTGTGTGAATCCCTTCTCCCTGGCATCTGCTCTGCATGTTTGGCAACCAACGAACGGCCGTGATGGCAGTGGGAATCGATGTTTATGGACTGGTGAATGATCGCTGCTGCTTTACGAGGCTGGCTGGGGCTATGTGTCATCTACCGCTCCTCGTCGTCCCAGCCACACATCACTCTGTGGTCCTTCTGGGGGCTGTTCCTCGGGCTTCCTGCCGGCAGCCTCTGGCCCACTTTGGGGCTCCCCTAGGTGCTCCAGGGCTTGTCTCTACTTCCTTTTTAATTTCCCCCTCCCCCCCACCAACCCCCTGCTCGGCTTGAGAAGTAGGAAGATGCTGGCACCTGAGGAAGTTGATCTGGGACCTGCTGTCCACCAGAGGCTTCCAGAGGGTTCTGGGGCTGGGATGCAGGGGGAGCTGGGACAGGTGAGCCCTGATGTTCCACGGGCCTTTCTCCCAGACAGAGGAGGAGTTGCACAAGACCGGAGTGTAAGGGGGCTGCATTAGGGTAATGCAGCGTGGGCTCCCCTTGCTGTCAGGCATCAGATGAATCAGGGGCTAGGCCCCCTCTCAGCACCCCTGCCCTGGCCTTTGAAACCCAGGGACAGACACAGACTCTCCCTGCCCCCGGGCGGGTCAGCCTGGAGTCCAGCAGATGCCTTGATTCAAGTGAGCCCCTGGGTGGGACAGATGCCCTTCGTGCTGAGGCTGGGAAGCCCAGACAGATGGGCAGTGCTTCAATAAGGCTGGCCTCCTGCCCTCCCGGGGTCAGAGGACACCAAGCCCTCTGTGCTGCTGGCTGGGGGCCAGGACTGCTGGTACCTGGACCTTTACCCCCAGCCAAGACCTTCAGCAAGGCTGTCCTCAAAGTCTCAAGTGGGATTTCCCTCATCACAGACTCTGATTGTCGTGTACTTCTTAGAGTTTGGGGGATGCACACAATACATGAGGCATAGCGATAGGACCCACTCTCAACGGATGGGGGCAGGTCTCACGAGTGGGTTACTATGGTCTCAGTGTCTCTACAAAACTGGCTGGGGAGAAGTGGCCTCTGGAAACATCACTGAAGAGCTCTGTGCACCTCCAAGCCTTGCAGCAACCAGACAACAGCACCCCTGAAGTTGGGCCGTGTTTAAATGCTCTCTCCTAGAACCATCTGAGAAAATAACCTCATTCTGTGATAATCAAAATGTAACTGGGTTTTAGGTATGCAAATGCTTTATGTAATGTTTATTTGGAGGAAAATTCAGCTTAGAAATATGGGTGTGATCTCTCTGTCACCTATGTAAGCTGGTGATATTAGGGGCTGCGAGGTGAAGTTGTGAAGAAATTGGAGGCTTTGAGAGAAAGTGTGGGGTCAGAAAAAGAATGACCGAGGAGTCATGCTGTTTTACTTTAAATTATGCACAAGCTTAGCGTGAGCCAAAACCATGGGGGGCTGCCGGACAAGTCAGGAGGGCTGCGGCTAGATTACTAGAAGTATAGAGCCCAGAGTGTAGGGGGTGAGAGGGGTATCTTTGTACTCCGTGCTGTCCCCTGCATCGCAGGAATCTGACTGCAAGCATGGGACAGGGATGAGACAAAGATGTAAAAGCCATGAATAGACTTGGGAGGGCATGGTAGATACAGGCCTGCAAATATTTAAAAGCCTGCCACACTTGTGTTTGGTGGGCTGCTTGAGCAAAACTAGGACTGATGTATGTCAGCCCCAAGGAAGTGCATTCTTGAGTTACTAAGAAAGAATTCTTGATGAACCGGAATTGTGCAAAGGCGGGGTGGTGGGTATGGATGGATGCTGAGCATTGGGACACTGGTGTGCCAGTGGGGACTGGTCTGCCTGGGGCCAGGGACAGCCTTACGTGGAGACTTGTCACCCAGTGTTCACTTCCCTTCTGTGCTCTGATCTTCCTGCCTGCAGGGTGACTTTGGCAAAGACATTGTCTGGCTCCCCCCGCCCCCTGCTGCGGTTATGGCCATGACACTGAATGAGCTGCAGGGCCCCTTGGAAGCAAGGGGTATCAGCAATACAATGACGGCCCCCTCCTGGGGCAGAGTATTTTCCCTGGGATGAAGTTCTTGGCAGACTGGCTTCTCCCAGGGCCAGGCTGGACCATTACTAGTGGCACGACGGGCTGTGAAATGAAAGTCGTTCTGGTTTTCTTTTTTATTCTCCACATCCACTAATTTAGTAAATGCCATCAAATGCTGCATTTGGCGGTGGCTCATAGAGAGTGCTGGGGAGCGCTGAGACCTAGTGTTTGAAAAGCTCCAACAGAGCAGAGGGGTGAGGCTGGTGGGGTGCTGGGGCCGAGTTGGGGGACTCTGTAGAGACACACGAGGCCACAGGGATGAAAACATCCTGGGGGGGGGGGGTCTGAGGGGAAGTGAGGTACATAGCGGGTGGCTTACACAGGCAAACGAGGGGCGAAGGGGAGTCAGTTGGGAGTAACTTAGGGCACTTGGGGGTTCTAAGAGTAGAGATGAAGAGGTGATGGGGGGATTTTATTCAAGTGGGTTTGTGTGTCTGGTCCTGGTCCTGTTCCTAGGCTGTGGCCTGCTCAGGCCCTCCCACCCCCTCCTACCCATTCATCCATCCATCCATCCATCCATCCATCCATCCATCTATCTGTCCATGGAGCAAATGTTGATGTATTCAAGGCATGTTCTAGGCCCTCCCGGAAGAGGAATAGATGAGCATGAACCTGGTCCCAGCAGCTGGTGTTTTAGTAGGGGTGGGTGACTAGTCTACACAGAAGGCTTGGCAGGTCCCTAATGGGCTGCCCTGGAGGTCACTCTCGGGGCAGGCCACCCCTGCATGGGGGACAGATTCTGACAGCTATGAGGGGAAGCAGGGAGTGGCTGCCCGCTGTGCTAAGTCAGGGGTAGAAGCTCAGAAGGGTGGATGGTTTGAAGGGGAAATTATGGGACTCACCCCCAGAGAAATGGGATGCCTGCATGAAAAATACATAAGGACATGAGGCAGAAACACGTATTAAAACTACAAATCAATAGGATTCAAACTAAAGAGGAGGAAAAATGCCATGGGGATATTTGGCTAATTACAACAGGCTTAATAAATGAGGCAAGCCTGGAGTGCTTGTCCACTATATGGCCATAGCCTGGCTAGGGCTCAGTTTGCCTGCTGTGCATCTGGTGGATGGGCCCACGGGTGACGAGGAAGGTCCTGAGATGGCCCTTGGGAAGGGCCTGAACCTTCTCCCTTCTGCAGTCAGTGAAGGGCCGCACAGGAGAGCCCTGTAGGAGGGACACCCAAAGCCATTGCCAGGGATGAGACTCTGTTCTAGGCTTTGGGGAGTTAGCAAGGAACGAAACTGACCCCAACCCCTGCCCTCACGAGATCAAGGCCTCAGGCAAATGCAACGGTAGGAGCTTGTTTTCTCACGTTTGGATGTGGATTTATTCCGGGTGCGGCACTGAAAACACTTAGAAATGCCCTCAGTTGGGGCAAGGGGCAGGGAGCAGGAAGGCTGGGTAGTCAGGACGGTCGCTGGGCCTCCCCGGCTGGAGAGGGGTGCTGACCAGGCCTAGGCCGTACCATGTTGGCTGATAACCTTGGGTCGGTTGGTGCTAACCTTGGCTAGATCCTGGTTCCCTGAGTCACCCTGCCTCACCCCAGAGTCTCTTCCTGGCTTGGGTTTGACTGTGGCTTGGTCCTCTTGGCTGAGACAGCCCTCTGGTTGGGAAGGGAATTTTCTCGAAGGCCCCCAGCTAAGTTCTCTGGCAGTGAGCGTTGGCTGTGCCACTGCGGGCCTTGTCTCCTTCCTGTGCGGGACACCTTCCACGTGGGCCCCTCTCTTCCCTCCCCCATTCCTGCTGCACCCTCCCCAGCCCCTCGCTCTGGCTTCAGAGGTCTGCTTCCTGTCTTCCTGCCCTCCCACCCAGCAAACCTGTTCTGACCTTAGCTCCTCGCTCTTGCCCATTGCCACGCACCAGACATTGGCCTCTTCCCTGCCCCTGCCCCTGCCCCGGTTCTCACCAGCTTCCCAGATGGAGTCTTGTCACCTCTTTACTCCTCTCACGTTTTGTTGTCCCTTCTAGAACCAGGATGCTGCTCCAGCCCTGGAAGGGGACACACCGGGTTCTTCCTGTGATGGTGTCTTCTCACAGTAGCTGGGGGTGGGCGCCTGGCACGGGGATGGGGCTGGGGCAGGGTTTCTTGGCTTCTCTTCACACTTGGGGCTGGGTAGTTCTTTGTGGTGAGGGGCTCTTCTGGGCATCATTGTTGTTTGGCAGTAACCTTCGGCTCTCTTCACTCAGATGTCAGCAGGAGCTCCCCACTCCAAGCTGTGCGAACCAGAAATGTCCCCAGACATTGCCAGATGTCCCCAGAGGAGCAAAAGCGCCCTGGGTTTTGAACCATCAGGCAGGGGTGCAATGGCACTGTGTCTCAGGCTTGGCTAAGCCCTTGCTGGCAGGGACCTAAGAAGTTCTCTAGTCTAAAGCCCACATTTTAAAGGAAATTGGGCCTCAGAGAGCTAATGAGTTGTAAGGTCACACAGGGGAATGGCCTGATGAAAGCAGCATCTTGGAAAAAGGATTTAGGCAGCTCTGTGCAGGCTGAGCTGAGAAACAGGTCAGAGGCAGGAAGGGGAGTGTGGCCGGGACCCGGCCAGGAAGCAGGGGCCGAGGCAGTGCCTTCCACCTGTCAGCCCAGGCTCAGTGTGCACTCAGCGTTCTCCTGGAGTGAGGGTCTGGGAGAGGCCCCACACCAAAAACCAGGAATCCAGGTGTGGGCCCAGCCTGGCAGTGGGATGGCTGCGTATCCCCTGTTGCTGTCCTTAACGGTGAAATTAGGCCCTGATTGTTTTCTTCCTGCCTGGGGGTCTGCCCGTGGGTCTGAGAGGGGAGCAGAGGCTTCATCTCAGCAGGAGAGCCCTGAGGGTATGGAAGAGTGGTCGTGGGGTTTGCAGGAGGCCCCCTCTTTGCATGGCTGGGGTGTCATTCACTCAGCAGATTTTGCGTCAATGCCCCCTACACCCCAGGACTGAAGCCCAGGCAGTGTGTGGGCACTGTCCCACCTGTAGGCAGCAGGGCTCACCTGGGATCCAGCCCAGGATGTGGTGGGACCTCAGACAGGGAGTGAGAGGGCAGCAGGAATGGGGCCAGAGCCACAGGCCCTTCTCCTGTGCAGGAAGGAGGCTCCAGGGTGGGGGTTTGGGAAGCTTATAGACCAAATCAAAGAATGTGGAGCATGAAGTCAGAGATCTGTTTTGCGAGAGATGACCAGGTCCTGGGAGTTTCTGAGCTGTGAACGTGTTCCCAGTTAGAGGCTCTTGGACCTCACGGCTGTTCTCCCCAGGAGGGAGAGGGAGAACGGAGGTACAGAGGGGCCCCTGCCTGGCCCACTCCCCGTGGGAGCTGGCTTCTGGGCAAGGTGTGGCGGGAGAACTTTCCAGGGCCAGGGAGGGTCCTGGAGGTCCCAGAGTCCCCACAGCGGGGCAGTAGCGGTGTCCTGCATCTCTGGGGGTCCCAAAGCCAGTCCCTTTAGCAGGCTCCTCAATCGCTGGGGAGTGACAAGGCAGCCGTGGGCTTTCCTCTCAATCATTCCAGTCCCTGGCTTTTCAAGCCATAAATCTTCAGCATGAAGATCATGAATTTCCATGATATGATTAATGAAACAAAAATTGAGACGGCAGTATAGAAACTGACCAGACTGAAAAAAGTCCCTTTGAGAAGTTGGAGGACCATTTCAAAGCTTCTGACCCGGCCTGGAGCGCCACCTAGTGGTCACAGGGGTGGTGGCACCCATCCCCTGGAAAGCTCTGGATGCCCATTGATTGGGTGGATGCCCACACCTTGGGAGCCTTGACATAGTTCCATTGGGACTGCTTCCAGGTCCAGGGGCCACAGGAGCCCTCCACAGCATGGGCGGGCAACCCAGGAAGCTTCTCTACTCAGTCCCACTCCTCCCCAGCTGCTTGAGCCATCTCTGCTTTAGGAATGCATGGGAATACCCCCACTTCTTTCGTCATGCTCCAGTCTGGATGACCTTTCTGGTTCTTCATCTGTGAAAATCCTACTCATCTTTTAAAGCCCAGCAAGTCCTGTCAAGCCTGCCTTGTATTGCTGCTCACCAGTCCTCCAGAGCCGCCTGGTAGAGGTCACCACCAGCCTGTGCCTAATTCCTGCCGTGGCCTCTTGATTGCTCCCCTGGCTTTCCCCATTGCCCCCCTCCCCCGGGGGCCATCCCTGAACAGAAGCCAGAGTGATCTGTCCGAAACATACATCATGTCACTCTCCAGCCCTCGAGCCTTCCAGCATGCTAAGAACACCACTCGCCTTGTCTTTACTGATGCCTGCAAGATCTCACCCCACCTGTCCCCTGCCACCCCGCCTCCTGGTCCCCTACCACGTGTCATCTTCTTCACTCCCTTGTAGCCACATGGGCAGCTTCCCGCTCCCGGGGAGGGCCAGCCTCCTTCCCAACTCGGGGCTTTTGCACATGCTGTTTCCTCTATCTAGAACATTCTCCCACTATGTTCCCTCCTTCATTTGGGCCCTTAAAAATAAATGCCACCTTTCTTAGAGGGCTTCTGTGACTACTCTGTCCCCTGAGACTTTCTAACTCCTTGCTATCCTTATTTTTCTTCATGGCACTGCCTGAAATTGTGTTATTTGTTTGCTTATGGGCCATCATGTCCCCTATAAGAAGAGCCTGCTCATTGGAGGGAGCGGCGGTTTGCCTGTGCTGCTCATTCCTGCCCACCCCCCAGCACTCAGAACAGGCCTTAGCACTTGCTAAATGGGGGCTCAGTTTGGGTGTGTGGACTGAAAGAGGGAAGAAAATGCCACCTCCTCCAGGCAGCCTCTCCTCCCCCACCCCCTCCCTTCCCTGCACACATGTGAGAACCACTGTCTGTCTACTCACGGGTTGCCTTGTCTTCCCTGGTCCTTCGGGGTCTCTCTCTGGAGCTAGAGCAGCTTGAGAACAGGGGTGTGCTCGATTTGGGGTCACATCGTAACTCCTGGCTCCCAGGAGCTGCTCGGTCAGGGCCTTCCTGAGACCGGCACCTCGTGCTGGCAACCCACTTCCCAGGCGTTCTCCCCTTTAAATTCTCACAGCAATCCTGGAAGCAGGTGATTGTATGCTCTTTGCCTACAAGGTGTTTGCAAGGTCGCACCAGCAGGAGAGGCTGGAGCCAGGGGGTCAGATCCCTGTCTGTGCCCCGCCCCCCAGGTCCTTGCATGTCTGCTTTCCCCCTGCCTGGAACATTCTCGTCCCCCACCTGCCCGAGTCCGCCCGTCCTTTGAGGACTGATTGCCTCCTCCAAACGGACATTACTGGCCAGAGCAGAGTCCCAGGAAGGCAGGGCTCTGAAGAGGTTGTAGCTCTTCTGGCTCAGGAGGCAGCAGGCTGCAGGTACTCAGTAAATGTGGGCTGGCTGATGGATGGGCTCCTCAGACTCCGCATACTTCCTTGGAGCTGCGGGTTGTGGGGGGGAGGTGGGGGGCATCGGCTCTGTGGAGCATAAAATCAGGCAGCTGTGGAAACTCACAACTAATGAAAGTGAAGTGTCCCCAGGTGAAGCCAGTGGCGTCGCAGCCCCAGGGGTGCCATGGAGAGAGCCAGTTTTCCGGCTCACGTGGATGGCGGCCGAGGCAGTGATGGGTTTGCATGGCCTGTGTGTCGGCCAGCCCGATGGGTCCCCTTCTCCATCTGTGGGAAACCTGTTCTTCAGGCTCCTGAGAACAAGGGCCAGCAGGACACAGGCGCCTGGGGGTCTGGCTCTGAGTTCTGCCCAGCCCCGCCCCCGTCCTGACTCTCTTTCCCTGCCCGCTATGCCCCACCTCCCGGACTCCCTCTTGAATGCTGCGGCCTCTCCTCTGATAAGTGGAATAACCGTGACCCCCTGTGTGTATCTGGGACCCTCCGTAGTTGTTACAGGATTTTGCCTGTGTCTTTTAAAATCAGATCCCCAGAGTGATTTAATATCGGATCCCCAGAGTGACCGTAGGAGGTTTGTGTCGTGCTGTTTGCCGGGCAGGAAAACTGAGACATGGAGAGGCTGAGGGCTTGTCTGGGTCTCACAGCTGATGTGGCACAGGCCCATGGCCCTATCTGACCTGTAGCCCTGTTCTCCCCCTTTCCCAGTCTCAGAGTTGGGGCATGGGGCCTTGCAAACTTCGGGGTCCATGGGGATGAACCCCCAAGCAGTGCTGATCTAATGGCTCTCCTTTCTCTCCAGCTCTGTGGCTGCGGGCTGCTTGGCGTGGGCATTTGGCTCTCCGTGTCCCAAGGCAACTTTGCCACCTTCTCCCCCAGCTTCCCCTCGCTATCTGCAGCCAACCTAGTCATCGCCATCGGCACCATTGTCATGGTGACAGGCTTCCTCGGCTGCCTGGGGGCCATCAAGGAAAACAAGTGCCTCCTCCTCAGTGTAAGTTGGACCCCGGATCCCTCCAGCCCCGTGAACTCTGATATCCCTGCATTTGGGCCACTGAGATGGGCAGGTCCTGGGACGACCATCAGCCTCCTATATACCCAGCCTGAGCCTGGGGAAATTGTTTCAAGAGTGTTCCTTGCTTGACCACGCCCCTCATCCTCTTGATTGGGTATCCCTGCCCTACTTGTCCCTCCCACTCCTTGATCGGCTGTCTCCTGTATCTCCCTCCCTTGCCTCTCTGTGATTCTGCAGAAGTAGCTGGCCTCTCCCACACCTGGGAAGCCCAGTCTAGGGACCACTTGTCCCCTGCCCCCCTGCCATCCTAGTGTGCTCCCCATCCCTGGCCATGGCCACTACAATGTGCCCACACCTAGGCTTTCTCTTTCCAGTTTTTCATCGTCCTGTTGATCATCCTCCTAGCAGAGCTGATCTTGCTTATTCTCTTCTTTGTCTACATGGACAAGGTGAGCCTTATGAGAGGGGAGGGGCCACATGGGCGGTGGGGTGGTGACAGGGCCATGTTGGGGGGGCATGGGTGGCTTATTATCTGTATAGTCTTGGGAAATAGAATCCACTGAATTATTGGCCATGGACTGTCTCTGGCATTAGTGACCTCCCCATTACTGGGAGCATTCAAGCATAGTTGTGTTGACCCCTTGAGGAGGGATTCAGGTGTCTACCCTCAACCTGACAGGTGAATGAGAACGCCAGGAAGGACCTGAAAGAGGGTCTGCTGCTGTACAACACAGAGAACAACGTGGGGCTGAAGAACGCCTGGAACATCATCCAGGCCGAGGTGAGGGGCCAGCTGGGAGGGGGCGGGGCCTCAGACTACCCAGGGGCCCGGGAGAGCTGCTGGGGCTCCCCATACAGGGAATGCCTCTGGAGAGGGGCAGCAGGGGAGTGAAGGAGGGTGAGCGGTATCTGGACACAGGAGTGCGTGCCTTAAGGGAACTAGGGAGGACAGATCGTCTTTTATTTCAGCAACAGGGATGCCTCCCTGATCGTGGGTCAGACAAGGCGGTCCCTGTTCTCAGAGGAAAACAAGTCCGTGCAGCCCAGAGCTCCATAGCAAGCCCTGGATTGGGGAGGGGGGCAGCAGCTGGCTTGGGACTGTCCCCAAAGCAGAGCAGGTGGGGTGGGGCGGGTGAGCAGAGGGCTGAGTGCTCCTGGTCAGGGGGTCGGTGCCCAGCTCAGAGAAGCAGGTGGGCATCACCTTCTCTGTGCTCTGGCTTCCAGGGAGGGGCTGTGGCTTCCCTTTTAGGGTGAGAGGGATGCCCTTGTCTGCTCTGCTGACCTGCAGAGCGGCAGCTTTTGTGGGTTGGCTTGGGAGGATGGGAAGGCACAGAGGGGGACAGCGGGCTGCGGGCACCTGACCCCGTGGGCTCGCACCTCCAGATGCGCTGCTGCGGCGTCACCGACTACACGGATTGGTACCCGGTGCTGGGGGAGAACATGGTTCCCGACCGCTGCTGCATGGAGAACTCCCAGGGCTGCGGGCGCAACACCACCACCCCTCTGTGGAGAACGGTGAGTCTGGATGCCGCTGCCTCGGGGCCTCCTCCCAGAAGCCTGGGTGCGGGACGGTGTGGCCAGAGGACACCCATGGTGGGGGGGGGGGGGGCACTGGGGACACCAAGAAGTTGGCTTAACAGAGGTAGGGTTGGGGACACACAGGACTGAAGGCAAAAGGCAGGTGGACCTTTGGGCTGGGGGCTGGACCCACAGCTGGGAGTGTCAGAAGGTGGGGGTTGAAGGGGGTCTGAGGGTATGCAGTGGGGCCTTGTAGGTGGAACCCTGGGCAGGGAGGGGTGGGGCCAGCTCCAGGGCCGGAGGACCAGGGCTGAGTGGCAGGGAGGGACAGGAGGAAAGGGCAAGGGCAGGGGCAGGAGGGGAAGTGAGGTGGGTGCTGGGGGGGGGCAGGCACTATCCTGTCCTGCCACTGCCTTAACCTGCGGTCCCTGCTCCCCAGGGCTGCTATGAAAAAGTGAAGGTGTGGTTTGATGAAAATAAGCATGTGCTCGGCACGGTGGGGATGTGCATCCTTATCATGCAGGTAAGAATGCGGGCTGGAGCCCAGCCCCACGCACCCCACACCCGCCCACACTCCTGCATGCACCTCCACACCCCTACACACACATACCCCCATGCACCCCACACCCCCGTGCCCCGCAGAGCCCCCACACCCCCACATGCACCCCCACACCCCTACATGCACACCCCCATGGACCCTGTGCATCCCCCACACACACTCCCACTCCCCCCCACATCCCTACACACACCCCACTCCCCCCACACACCCCTACATGCATCCTCCCATGCACCCCTCCTACACTCCCCCACACACACCCCTACAAGTACTTCCTGTAACCCCCTTGCATGTTCCCGCTCTGCTGCATCCAGAGGCCTTCCCATCCACTGCCTGTCCCAAGTTAGCAGGCACAGCGGGGCCCAGCTTCCTCTGCATTCCCTCTGAGTCTTGGGCCTGGTGTCGGAGTTACATGAAAGCCCTGGGTGGGTTTGCTTGAGAACGTGCCTGCCTTCCTTCCCGGGGACACTTACCTAAACCGAATGAAAGCGGCATCCCCAGGTAACAGGTCTGAGCATAGGCTGGTGCTCCGAGGGCAGCCGTCCTGGCCGCGTTGCCTGTGAGATGTGCAGGAGCTAGGCGGGCTGCCTCGCTTCTTTGCCTTAGTTTCCACTTCAGTATAATGGGCGTGGCATCATGCCGCCTCTTAGCATTCAGTGCTCGAGCAGGACCAGGTGGCTGGGAAGAGCTCCAGCCCAGATGCTAGAGAGGAACGAGGAGGGAGAACCTGCCTCCCTTCCCGAAGATGAGGCCAGTGTGGCTGGAGGGGGATCAGAGCCCCCTGACCTTTCTGGGACGAGCCTTTCCTGGCTCCCTCCTCGGTATGGCTCCAGCCATTTCTGAATGGCTCCTCCAAGCAGGAGGCTTCAGTGCCTGATTCCCCTCAGAGCCTGGAACTCGGCTGGCCAGTCCGTGCGAAGGTCGCCGACCTGCAGGAAGTGATCTTTCTTGCTCTCAGCTCCCGGGCCTGCAGGTCTGACCACGTCCGATTCACGGAAGAGCCTTCAGGCTCAGCAGACGAGCCCGCTGCTGTCCTCGCGGAGCTCTGAGAGGACACGTGTGCACGGGGGCAAGCCTCCGTTCAGCACTTTGACCGAGGTGCCCCTTGGCTGCCTGTGACCACACCTGGAGCCGGATCAGCCAGGCTCTCCTCCAGTTAAGCCCCGCACTGGCAGCGCCAGCGACTCGGCATGGCCTTACTGTTCTTGCCACCTTCCCGTCTGCCACCTCAGTTCCATGGTAGCTACCACTTAGGACACATCCTTTGTGTGTCTGGTCCTCGCCTCTGAGGAGTGTGTGACAGTCTGTGCCGGCGGCTCTGAGGGCCTGAGCTCCTGGGTGCACAGCCTCCTGCTGCTGGCAGTCCTCAGGCCCGCAGGCTGTTGTCCCCGCTCACTACGGGTGCCGCGTGGCAGACCCCCGCTGCGGGCTCCCGTTCCAGGCCCTCTCCTCATGTCTTTCAGATTCTGGGCATGGCCTTCTCCATGACCCTCTTCCAGCACATCCACCGGACTGGTAAGAAGTACGACGCCTGAGCAGGCTGGCTGGGAACGCCCTGGCCCCCCGACACGGACACTGTGCCCGGGAAGAAGATTTGAGCTTTGTGTTGCCTGCCCGCGCCCTCCAGACTGCTGACCCCTGCACCCACCTCCCCAGCCTGCCTGCCCCCAGCCCACCCCGCCTCAGCCTTCTTGGTGGGTGGAGGGCCAGGGAGGAGGAGGCGTGGAGGAGGCGCACACAGACCTTGGGGTGCTGGAGGCGCCTGGATTCCCGCATCTGTGTATTTGCCAAAGAAGACAGGGTGGGCTGGGTTTGTGCTCCTGGAGCCCCCCAGCACGGATGCGTTTCTGCCCCTGCCCTTCCTCACGCTGCCACTTTGTCCCCGTGGGGATGGGGAGCAGAGAGCTCCCTCCTGGTGGAGAGACTGCCCAGCGGAGGCCACTGGCATCCACGGCCATCCCCCAGGGTGAGAGCTTGCAGGGGCGGGGTCTGACTGCCTCTAGCAAGGCCCCTGGGAGCATCTTGCCCAGGCTTTTTATACCTTACAGTGTAACTTTTTTATTTTATTTTACTCTGATTATGATTATTCAGGAGTATTATGTCTCAGATAAGTTTAGGGTTAGCTTTCTGATTTGTAACTTTTTACTGTGTTGATTTCTGTAATGGTTTGATTTTTTTTTTTTTTTTTTTTTCCTGTGGGTAGGGGACAGGTGGGGAGAGAGGATGTCCATCAGGTTTCAGTCAGGACAAACCGCCCTGCCACGCTCGGGAGGCCCTGCGGTGAGACGTGCTGGAGCCAGGCTCAGGACGCGCTGAGCAGGAGGGGCGGTGGGCGGGGCGGTGGGGCCTGGCGTCAGTGTCCCGGGTCCTGGGAGAGGCGCATGCGCAGAGGGCAGCCTGTGCAGGGTTGAGGCGTTTGCTGATGCTGGCGCCTGTGGCCAGGGCAGTTAGGGGTCCTCCCCGGGGCTGGTGCAGTGCTTTACCAGGAACATGGCCAGGGCTCTTGTGGGTCCTTATTCTTCATGGATGAGCAGCCTTTCTTGTTTCCCTTCCTTCCTCCTGCCCTCTGCTGGGAGGGAGCTCCCCCTTCCGCCCCATGCGGGCATTCCCGCGACAGGTTCTGCAAACCCCAGTTACTTTCACAGACATTCCTGCTAGAAACTCTCGGACGAATACCTCTCTAGTTCAAATGCTGCTCACTTTCTCACATTGCTTCTGGAAGGGGAAGCAGTCCTTATGTTTTGCTGCTCAGACAGGGGCAGAGGACCCGTGACCATCAGAAGGGGAAGGCGGAGCTGGGGCCTGCGATCATTCCAGCCACATTCACTGGGCAGCAGAGTCCCTGATGAAGGGGTAGGGGGAAGATGGCCGTGGGGCCCCAGGACCCCCATTCTCTTCCTTGGGGTTCACTGATGGTGGAGTGGTGGCAGTTATGTCCTCCAGGGCCCCCGGGGGGAAGCCCAGAGAAGTCAGACTGGGTCTTGCTACAGCTGCAGGAGGAAGCAAGCAGCCTATGTCTGGGAAGAGGAGTTGAACAGGCAGGGTAGGGGGTCTGATTGCCACCGGGGCCCCCATAGGACTTAACGCTGGCCCGAGGGAGTGTTTTTGTAGTTTAAAAAAAAATAAAGTCAAGAATTCACATGACTGAGCTCGAAAAGGCTATCCACTAGCCAGCTAGGGTTGGTGGCCTTCCTGGATAGGGCCTCGTGTGGGGCAGCTGCCTCTTTCCTGCACCATTTGGCTCAGTCCCTCAATTTCCCACCAAGCCCACATCTCCTCTCCAACCTCCACCTGTCTTTTCCAAAAGCTGAGGCCTGCCCCCCCACCCCCCACAGCCAGCAACGCCTCCACTCGCCTAAGTAAAATGCAGTCGGGACCAGAAGCACAGAACTTTTGGTGTGTTCAGGATTCCAGATTTTGGGGGTTGGAGTGCGGAGAGTAAGGTGGTCTCAGTGAGTCAGGCAGAATAAAGACCACCCCCTGCCCCGCCCCGAGACAGGTGCAGAGGTGTCCCTGGGGAAGGTAGGGAGGTGGGTCCTTGGGTGGGGGATGGGGCACGCACACCTGGGCGCTGCCGTGTTCCTGGTTAGGAGATGCAGCTGCTGCCCCGGGGCCTCCCTGCTGCAGGGCTCAGGGCAGACATGCCACCATGCCACCGCGGACCGGACAGAGTGGCGAACGAGCCCCGGAGTTGCCGGGGGGGACTCAGCGCATAAGGACTGTGTGCTTGGGGGTGGGGTGGGACGGGGCCGGTTTGTTCACGCCTATCAATGCAATTTCAGTTTTTGTTCAAATCCACAGCAAAATCCTAACACCTGTGGGTGGGGGATGTGTATAGCCTCCCTGGCAATCTTATGTTTCTGGAGCTTCGGGGTTGTCCTCTGGCCCCAGAGCCTCGGCTGCAGTCCTCCTCTCCCCTCCAGTGCCCCCTCCCACCCCTCCCCTGTCTGTCCTCTTCATCCACAGTCCCCAGACTGCCTTCCAGCGTCACCCCACGTGGGGCTGTGTAGGCATTCAACTGAGTCGCCCCTGGCTGGAAGGCACGAGAAGCGAGGGATGCTCTTCCAAGCCCCTAGCCCTTCCTGCAGGGTGGGACACAGCCCGCGGAAGGCAACGTTGCATGATGTCTGTGTGGTGGCCTTCTCAGTTTCTCCCGACTGTGATCTCGTTGGGCAGGGTTCCCTGAATGAACCCTCTCACTTGGGGTTCCCTTGCCAAAGTCCAAATGAGTTCAGTCAGCTTCGATGCAGACAGGTTACAGATTCGACTTAGGAGGTCAAGGTTCTATAGTCAGCTTCGAGGGAGTGCGGGCCGGAGACTTGGCCTTTTCCTGCAGCCATCTTCCAGAGGATGTGGGCGAACAGGGACTGAGAACTACTCTTGGGGGTCGCTGGAGCAGGTGTCGGGGGCCCGTCTCCACCTCCACGCGCCAGCTGGAGCATAGTCACCCCCTCTCTCCACCAGCATGGGCCTGCATCTGGGGCTTTCACCCCAGGAAGGTGGCTCACCCCACCCCAGACCCCCACGTGGATGTTATGGTGTCACGTGGCCCCAGGTGGCCATCCCTCCTTGCTTTGGTGGCCCCAAAGCAGTCCAGGTGGCTGGGAAGGACTGTCCCCGCCTCTGCAGCCCCCTGCCCACCCACATTGGTGGAGGTGCTAGCTAGCAGGGCCCTGGTGTAGGGCGGGAGCTGGGGGCCTGGAGCCCCGCCTTTGTCCCGCCACCCTCCCGCATCCGGCTTCCCAGGGCCCTGGCCTCCCATCTCGCTCCTCTGCACCTCCATGAAGCCTGGTCCCTTCCCGGCCCCCGAGGGCTAGAGCCGGGGGCTCACACCCACACCCTGCCCCCCAGCCCGGGGAACGCGGGGAGCTGAAGGGAGGGAGAGCCGGCCCAGCTCCCTTGCTGGGTTCAGATGCACTTTCCTGCTTGAGATGCCCTATCTGTGCGCTCCCTTCATCCTGGTCCTGGCTTTCTTGAACACCATGTTTTTAGCATGTTTTTAAATAAAAACTGATAACGTGTCAAAAGCACAAACAGGCGGTCTCCTGGTGGGGTGTTTGCGTTCACGTGGCCACAGTGGTGCCTGGTACTTGTTGCGGTGGCTGGGGCGAGGGACACAGACACGGGTCAGGCACTGGCCCTACTATTTGCTCAGGACACCCCACAGCAAGGACTTTCTCTCCCCTTCTCAGACCCAGGTTCCAGGCCTGCTGGGCACATTGGGGCTCAGTCCCCTCCAGGGTGCCCCTTTGCCCGGTGACTGAGTGCAGGCCTGTCCGGGCACCACTCCCAGAGGCCCGAGCTCTCAGCAGGAGAGGTCAGCTCCCCCCTTGGTGTCTGTCACTGGTCACACGCTGCCCGGCTTGCAGGAAGGTCCGCAAGTGTGTTGGGGGAGGGGCAAGGAGTATGTCATTCATGGCTTCCCTGAGGGGCAGGGGCCATTGGTTTTAGGTACAAACTCCCCAGTCTTTCTGATGTTCCTGGGGTCCATTTGGGCCTGAATGTCTTCCAGAAGTGGCGAGAACTTACAGCATGACTTGGCCCAGGCTGTGCTCTCTTAGGTGGGGGCTCTGAGATAGTCTCAAAGAGGGCACAGGAACAGCAGGTCAGGAGTCGCCAGACAAGAGGTGGAACCCCAAGGTAGAGTGGCCCCCTGGCTGAAAGCTGGGGACCCAGAAGAGTAATCTGGAAAGGGAAGTCGGTACCTGGTGGTAGTGAGCTGTGGAACGGAGATGTGGAGGCTCAGGGTGGGGGGCAAGCTCCCTCCACCCCCCATGCCTCCGTTTTGCTCTGGAATGGCCCGGGAGCAGCACTGAAGACTCCGCGAAAACAAGAGGGAAGTCAGATTAAATGACCGTCACTTTGGACACAGAAATATTGGCATTGCAATGGTCCCTTCTAAAGCACTCAGCAAAGAGGAGGAGGCTATTGATTGAGCCTCACGTTTTTGCTGAGTTTAATGACAGCAGTGTAGATGGACTACCCTGGCTCCTTAAGCTAACAAAAAGCAGAACCCCACGCTGCAGGGCTTGCCGGGGCCCGGGCTCTCGGGAGCTGCCTGTGGAATGTCCCCGCTGTGCCCGTCCAGACTGCCGGGCATCGAGAGCCAGGCGGGGCAAATGGTAGGCGCTGCCTGCTTTCCCTGGCTGGCTGGTCACACAGAGCAGGGCAGGGACCCACTAGAGCAGGGCTACACAGTGGTCTGTGGCTGATCCTGATGGGTTGAGCCTGTGGCTCAGAGATTTTCCTTCTGGTGGCTGTGGAGTTCTAAGACCTAGCCTTGCCCAGCATGCTGAGCGGGGCTGATCCAACATGCAGACAAGGCGGACTGGAGCCGTCACTCGGTGGCTTCAGGAAGCTCGTGCCCTTTGCCTCCCTCCTTGAGCCTCCCACTGATGCCCCCACCGGAATTCCTGGGATCCCAACGTATTCCCAATACACGTCTCTTCTCTGGAAAGGGATACCAGTTCCTGAAAAGACTCGGCCTTCTTATTACAGGTTGGCAACTCAGGGAGACACACCGAATTTGACCTAATCCCCAACTTGGGGGTTCTCTAAACTGCAAGTAGGGACTCATGAGCTGCTTTCAGTGTTTTAGAAGTCCAGTGGAAATTTCTCAGAACCTCTTCACGGGTGCCCAGGCTAATGGGAACATAGCCCTCAGCTCTGGCTGCCCTGGACACGACGCTGTTGGCACCTTGCTGATGGCAAGGGTCAGATGGAAGCTTTCCTCACTGCCCTCTTCACCCCTGACTTGATCCAAAGGATCCTCCCAGGTCCAGGTTCCTCACAGCACCCTCTCCTTTGTGCTGTCCTTGTTCCATTGGGTTTCAGCCCGAAGACAGAAGCAGGAGGAAAGGGAAGTAAGGGGTTCTCATGTATTTGCTTTTAAGAAGAAGGTAATGGAATGATCTAGGCTTTTGGACCCTGTGTCTCCCCCACCCCCAATGACCATCTCTCTATTCTCAGTTGGGGAGAGGGAGTAGGAAGCAGGGTCCCAAGCTCAAAGTGAGCCCACCTTGTGGTGACATGACAGCCTGGCATTGGGGCTGACATGAGGCATTGGCACCTGCTGGGAAGCAGTAGCTGTGGACAGGACAGGGCCAGCTGGTGGAAACCTTCCCGGACCTTGCTGCTGCCCACCCACCCGAGGCCCCTGCTGGCCATCAGAGCCTTTCTAGATGGCAGTGACACTCACCCACTGCGCTGTACGGGAGGCGGGGGCCCAGACGGAAGCTTGTCCCTCCCAGGCACGCTCGTGTACTTCCACGCATGTGCACACGCATGCACACTCACAGTGGTGCTGGAGGAGACCAGATGTCTGGGTCCAACAACATAGGTGACCTTGGACGGGCCTTGGGCGGGGTCCATTCCCTGTCTAATATGCAAGCCACCAGAGGGCTGCTGCTGCGGCTGTTCAGGGAAGAATGTTGACCCAGGGTGCCGGGGAAACCCATGAGAGCTGGCCAGGCCTGCAGACGAAATCTGCTTACATAGCAAGGGAGCAGGCCCTTCCAACTTCTCCCCAGGTCAGAGGCTCACTTTCCATCTGCTTCCCCAACCCACTGCAGTCTCACCATCTTGGGACCCCCAGCTTTCCCAGGGACTGTTCAGGCTGGCCCTCTTACCCACCCCATGAAGTTTCTTAGACAGATGAGTGGATGAGATCGAATGAACGGTTTGTGTCATCAAAGCATTGACCTGTGGCTCCACACTGGGCAACCGGATGCCCTCCACTCCCCTGAATACTAAGATTGAAGTCTTTTTGCATTTGGAGGAAAGAGGATCCCACTCTGGATTTGGGGATGGGGACGAATTCGCTGGTCCAGGTGCAGAAACACAGTCACTCTGGAGTGAGATGGGCTGGGGGTCCGGGTAGCGGTAAGAGTGTGTGTCTTGGCTTCTGACACTCAGCCAGGAGCCTGAGGGCCAGCCGCTGGGGGCCCCTTGCCCACGACCCTGCACCACATGCAGCCTCTACTGCAGCCAGCCCCGGGTGATGCCCGCAGCAGGACATGCAAATGGCAGGTGCACTAACAGAGCCGTCCGTGCATCATGGAGAGTGGTGCAGGGACACTCACTGGCTGACCACCGGCAGAGAGCTTTCAAAGGAATGCAGTCCAAGCCACTTGTTTGAGCCTGGCTCTCGCTTGCAGAAGGGCATGTGTAAAGGTGAGGCAAGGTCTGTTCAAACAAAAAATAGGTGGGAGCCAGACCAAGAAAAAGGGTAGGCAGGACTCCAATCAGTGTGGTCAGTGGGTTTCCTAACAGGGTTCCCCCTTCCTCTCCTCCTCCCCATGACTAATGTCTGCTCCAGCACGTACAGTGGGTTGAAAGACATCTGAGGAAATGATGATCTGAGATTTCCCTGCAGAGCAGGAAAAAAGCAACAGAAGGTAGTCCTAGATACAAGTCCTTTATTATTGTGCCTCCCAGCAGGTGAGGCCAGGCTTACACGGAGGCCAGCTAAGGACAGGGCCATGTCCACAAAGATACAGTAACTTCTCTATATGCATTAGGTTAAGGCAACTTCTCAGTTTCTAGAATATTGTGACGACCCATATCCATGGGCCGGCTGGTTCCAGAAGCCCATCTGGCCTACTACTGGGCTATCTGGAATTGCTAGTGGCACTTGCACGGGGCGTCTCGGGGACGGAAGCAGGAGGGGAAGGGGGCACACGGGAGGCTGCAGGACAGGCAGGGCGGGGCCCTTGTGCTACACTAGAAAGTGGGGGCGACAAGAACGGAGCCGAACTCTCCCAAGGCACACAGAAGACGGGGCTGGGAACCTAATCTGTTCCCTTCCAGGAGGATGACCCAGGCACCTGGTATCCCAGCACGGTTGCAGACCCACGCAGAGGGCAGAGCAGGCGCTGCAAGAAGGCACGGCCGCGGGGGAGGCGCGTCCATGGTCTGCACTTGTGCGGCGAATGGGCTAGGCTCCCGCCAGACATCCTGGCGATGCTGAGGGTTGCTGTGCATACAAAGGAAGGTGGCCAAGCGTCCTTGGTGGGCTGGTCTGAAGCAGCGGTCCTCAGAGGGTGGGTCCAGGGGCCGGCAGTGCCAGCAGCCCCTGGGAACTTGTTAGAAATGCCAAGTTCTCTGCCCGCACCTGCAGAGGTGACGCCCTGGGGGTGAGTCCTATGGGTGACCTGATGCATCCTTTGGCTTGAGAGCATCTGGTTCCGAGACATCACTAGCACCCTTGGCCACGTGAGTGCCATGAGCAGTGATACAGAGGACGGGTTTTCTCTGTAGCTAGTCAACCGCCTCCCCCTAGTCCTCCCCTTCTCTCCCCAGGCCCCAGGTGGCCAGAAGTGAAGAATGTTTGCAAGGCTGAAAGCAGGGTGGGTGGGGATGAAGGTGTTTCAGTCCACTTACTCTGCCTCCAAACCTGGGATGGACCAGAGGGACCGATCTGAAGACCCAGCCTGACTGCAGGGCACGAGGATTCTGGGGGCACATCACTGCCCCACCCCCACCCCCCGAGGGTTGCGCCGGTCCTTCCAGGCCTAAGTGTCTTTGACCGTGCACTGGCTGAGCGGCCCAAAAAGATTCCAGGCCATCAGCTCTGTGAAACAGAGACCACCCTGTGCACCCCCAACCCGCCCCGGAACCCCACAACAGCAATACGGGGGAGGGAAAGGTAGCTGAAGGGGGTTAACATGGCCCCCCAGGGGGTCTCCTCCCCACCTAGGGTGGCTCTGAGTGCCTGTGGCCTGGGACCAGCCCTCCGTGCCCCAAGATGTGCTCTCTCCTGGGAGCGAGATTCCGTATGCCCTGTGCAGTTCCCTTGCTGAGGTCCCATCTGCTCTCACCCCGTGTCAGCACCGGCACCCGAGGTGACAGGCAGGCCATTCCCCTAGTGGTGGTCCCGAGGGCCCCCGCCTGCTGCCTGAGCCACCCCACTGCCTGGATGTCCATGGGAAAGAAGCCAGGCCGCTCTGCTGACTGCAGATGTGTGGTTCGTCTGCCCTGGGAAGGAGGGCAGGCTGCTGCTATTGGACAGTGACCCCCGAGGGACACGCTGTTCCTGAACGTCAGCCTGACGGCTTCCTGCAGAGAAAGAGAGCAGGAGGACACGGAGCAGCGGGGGCTTCAGCCCAGCTCCCCTGCTGCCACCTGGCTGGGGGTGCACGGCAGCAGGCATGACCACTGACCCGCCCATCTCTTAACAGCTCTGAGCCTTAATTTCGTTGTCTGTAGAGTGGGAGACTGTACTTTGTTGTAGTGATCACTATGAGAGAAAGCACTTATGTGACTAGCACATTCTAAGCACAGAGTAGGCCCTCAGTAACCACCAGACCCTGGACGCTCCCCTTTGGCGAGGCCTGAGCACTGCCCTTCACCCCCCCTCCCCCCGGATTTGGGGCAAGGCTCCTGGGAGATGTAAGGAGAAGAAAGCTTCATAGACCTTTGAAGCAAGTCTCATTCCCTCACCAAAGGCTGAATTTCATTCCTGCCTCCCCAAGAAAATGAATGAGTGAAATGAATGAGACAGGTCATCCCGAGTGGGGGACAGGCCATGCCCTCTGAGGGTGGCTGCCCCAGGGCACGGGCAGAGGGAAGGGTGAGGATGTGTGACTCAGGCCGCGTGGTTTCCAGCCACTGCCTTGGCTTCTTTTCTGGGTCCCTGTGTGCTCACGCACGACTGATAACAGCTTTCAACAGTCGTGATGCCCTTCTCTCTCCCTCTAAGGAACTCGTGAGCATGTCAGCCTCCAAGCAGTGTCCTGGGCACAAATCCGCACCCTCTCAAGCAGGGCGGGCACCCCCTGGGCTCTGGACTCCAGCCTCAGCGTGTCCTGAGCCAGAGCCAGCTGTATCCTGGACCTCTGTTCCCTCTCAAAGCAGAGGAGCATTCTCTAAAACTCTGGGTCATTCTGTCTCTGCAGCTTGGACCTTCGTTCCTCCTGCTGCTGTCAGGGTGGGGCAGTGCCCAGGGTAGAATCACAGCTAATCCCACCCTCCGCCCAGACGGCCTAATCCCACGTGGGGCTGGGGCCAGGATGTCTGCCAATCACCCCATCCCACCTCCACAAGCCCCGCTGACCTCAGGTACCACAGGACCCAGACTCTCCTCGGGCATCACCGCCTCCCGCATGCCCCTCCAAGAAAGAATGCAGCTTTCAGTCCTCCCTTGGTGAGACCTGTCAGTCTGCCGCCTAGCCCTGCGGAGAGCTTGGGAATCAGTCATTTCCCAGTTGCCTGCATGAGTCCCAAGGAGTTGGAGGGTAGCAAACATAGCCCCAGTACTGTTTCTTCTGGCCTTGGTGCTGTCCAGGATTTCTGGAAAGCTGGTCTCCCTGTTAATGCATTTGCTCAGCAACCCCAGGGCCCTGGGGGCAGAGGGGATAAGCCAGCTGGGGTTCCAATAGCTCCAGGAGGACCGCCAGTGTCGGGAAGTCATCTGCCCTGGGAAGCTGGTCCTCCCTCTGTGCGTGTGCGTAAGCCGTGTTCTGAGGGGGCAGAGTTTCTGTCCAGCTGGGGGCTGTGTTTGGGGGCAGCAATGACCTGCGTTTGGGAGAGAGAATGCCCTTCACCCAGGACTGATGCAGGTTACTAAGAGCTGTGGTCATCACACGGGGGCCTGGAAGGAGTTGGGAGGCAAGGTGTGACTTTTCTTGGCCTTGATCTTAGCAACAAGGGGCCACCCTCTCATGGTGGGGTGTGAAGGGTTCCCCAGCATGGGCAGCGCGGGATCTGGAAGATCCAGGAGCTGGGTGCCAGCTTCTCTGGCTACAAGCTACCTACTTGGGACAGCTCCCCCTTGGGGGAGGTGGGGGTCCCCGGGGCTGACTTTCAGGTTGACACCTGTTCTTGGGAACACTGCCAGCATCTGTACTGTCCATTCTCCAGGGTTTTCCTTTTGTTCCGTTCTCCCTTAGTATTTGAGAAATTTCTTCCCGAAAAATTCCCTGCCTGATTCAGGGAAGCAAGGGAGGATGAAGGAAGGGACCGCATTCACTCTGGGAAGCGGAGCGACGGCTCCTGGAGGCGGCTTGGTGGTGGCCATGTGGCCAGGGACTGCGGGCCCTGGAAAAACGGGGTTCAGGGCAGAGCACCCCTCTACTCAGAGCTGCTCTTTCTCTGTGGCTGTAGCTTTGCCGGGTCTGTGATTTGGAGTAATCAGGAAGGGTTTTTCACTCCCACCAACAGGAAGAGCTGGAGATCATTTTAAAAACCTGGCATTCCTGAGAATCATGCCATAGAGAGGAGATCCCTGAGGGGCGTATTACTGTGGACTGGGCCTCAAGGTCATGGTCTCCTGGGGGATTTCTCCCAGGGATGGCTTCTGGGCAGTGCCCAGGGTCCTGGGGCAGCATGTGCTCATGCGGTGGCCACTTTACCTGCCTTGGTCCCCTCCCTGGCTCTGCCACCAGCCATCTCTGCCTAACCCCAGCTCCAGGGTCCTAACTGCACACCTCTCCACTGCTGGGCCCTACGGGAAGGAACCAGTGGCCCTGGAAGGGCACTTCCTTACAGGTGAGAAGGTGTGGGGGTGGGCACATCGAAGGGCTGGGTCTTCTGAGGGCAGAGCTGACCCTAACTGCCCCCACCCTAAGCATTTCCCAATGGGGAGAGAAAAGGACACCAAGCAGGGGTAAGAGGAGGGGTGCTCATTACCAGTGGGGAGCTCACGTGCCCAATGTAAAGACTCCAGAGGGGCTGGAGTCTTCAGACCTTCATTCCAGTTTCCGGAGCTGGGAGGGAGCAGAGGCTCTGATTCTCACCCTCCTGCAGTCCACGGGCCCCCCATGGCTGGTGAGGGGCACTGACGGATGGGTTCCCTGCTCAGGGATCCTGGCAGTGAGGGGAGGGAGCCGAGGGACCCTGGCCTGGCGGGGAGAACCACAGGGGTCTGGGTCTTGGGCACTTGGTAGATCCAAAGGGGCTCGGCAAAGTGGAGGGGCTGCTTCTGGGAGTTTCGGGGCAAGCTGGGTTTGACTCCACAGGCCTGGAGGTCGGGATCTGGGCCCCTGTCCTTGGGAAGAGCCGTCAGAGGGGGATGCAGTTGACGGTTAGTAAAAATGCAGCTGGAGCCTCTGGTGTAGGCAGCAGGTGAGAACCATCCCGCAGATCTGCCGGGTGGAGAAAGCAGAGGGTCAGAGAGAAGTCCGAAGCCCAGGAAGCTGCTCTCCCCGGACTGCCCTGGGGCAGGCTGGTCCCACTTGGGTGCACACGTGGGGACCTTGACAAAAGGCAGATTCCAATTCGGGAGGCCTGGGGTAGGGCCGGGAGAGTCTGCATTTCTAACAAGCCGCCCACTACGGGTTTGCGGCCGCCAGAGATGGTCTAATTTAATTAGATCCCGCAGGGTCTTCGCTCCACTCCCCACGGCTGACTGAAGCTGTTCTTCTCTAGGACAAGTTCTGCCTGTGTCTTGCTGCTCTCAGACTCCAGAGCAAAACTAAGGTTCGTAGTCAAATCTCTGATGTACAAAAGCCGCAGGGGAAACTGAGGGACATCCAGAGCTGTCACCAACTCACCCTGGAAGTCAGCTTGCAACGCGACCTGCGCCAGCCCCGGGACCCGGCCCGACAAGCCCCTCGGGCACATCCTCTAGCTGAACAAGGAGGCATGAGACCGTCCTGCCCAAAGCAGGATAGTCCAGGAAAGTCACCGTCCCCCTGCGGGGCCTCACTTTGCTGATCTCTAAAATGCAGGACAAGAAGCTGGGGCTGTGTCAGACCCAGGAGGCCCACGACAGTGGTCTTGCTGTGACAGCGATGCCATTGGATCCCGACTCCCTGCGCACAGGGCGGAGGCGCCATGAGGGCAGCCCCATGACTCTCCTGTGGCGCGTGGGCGAAGGTGGACTTCCCTAGAGACGGGGAACACCGCCCCACCCCCATCGCTCATCTGGGTGCGCCCGGAGCTCTGACCAGTGGGAGGAGGGGAGGCTGATGGAGCTGCCTACGAGCCGCCTACGTGCTCGCAGGCATCTGGCTCCTCCTTGCAAGGCTGGCTTCAGGAGGGGGCCCAGGAGGAGGGCTGCTTCTTGCCCCTTCTGCCACACTCTCCATGCCTGCCTGGGAGGATGTGGGGGCCCCGCGAGCACAGCTTTCAGCGTTCAGACTCGGTACTCAGAGCTGTGCTGATCCACATCTAGACTCGGTGCCCCAAGCTGAAGGTGGCCCGCGAGGTCATCTCCTCTCCCACAGGCTTTAGCAGGGGCCATCAGGACCCAGGTGTCCTGAGGCATACCCTCTTCCCTGTCCCCACCTTGTGCTTTGATGGCTAACCTGTTTGGTTACCTGGATCTTTCTGGTTCTTGCTGAGGGGGAGGCCATATGGGAAGAGTTGGCCCAGCACAGACTTGTGGCCACATCTCCTAAGGTGTACGGTCCGTGACAGGGGCCTGGGGCTTCCTCCAAGGGAAGGCACATGAGCAGGGAGGTGTATGGGCCAGAATCTTATCGTGCGTGTCCACACACACCACCCCCTCCCCCCGACACATGCAGAGGGGTCAAGGACGCACTCATTGACACACGCGTGCACACACACAAGCACCCTGATTCGTACAGAGGAGTACTGGATGCCCTCTGATCCCTGAGCGAGCCCCCGTGTCTCCTTCCTGATGGAGGACATGCAGAAACCTGCACCAGTGGCTTCAGGTGGCCAGCAGGATGAGCAGAGAAAATGTGGGACAAGTTGAATTCAGAGGCAGGAAGGGTGGGGACTGGCTGGGGAGGGCATGACCCAGCCGGTGGGAGCAGGGCTGCATGGTGCCCGGCGCCCTCTCCCGGCAGCCTGCCTAGGTACAGCATTTGCCCCTGATGGGGCCATTTGAACAGGGAGGGGGAGTGCTTTCAGGTTCTTTTGAGGTTTTGGGGCCAACACCTGATTGTTATCAAGAGCATCAAGGAAGGGCCAGGGAGGTCCCAGGAAGCCACTCCAGTATGATCTTTCAGTTTCCCTTTTAATGACCTGCAGACCCCAATGTTGGCCGTCTCGTGAATTTTCCTGGCTCTGTGACATGTTCCAGTCTGGAACCTCGGGGTGGGAGTAGGATAGTTTCTATTTGGGGCTGTGGGACCTTGGGCACAGTTATATCCCTCTCTGAGCCTCAGAGCTCCCTTAATCAATAGGAAAACCTCCAGACTATTCACTGGTTGACGGCCTACCCTGGAGAGATTCTTTAAAAACGAGGATGAGGGCGCCTGGGTGGCTCAGTGGGTTAAGCCGCTGCCTTCGGCTCAGGTCTTGATCTCAGGGTCCTGGGATCGAGTCCCGCATCAGGCTCTCTGCTCAGCAGGGAGCCTGCTTCCCTCTCTCTCTCTCTGCCTGCCTCTCTATCTACTTGTGATCTCTCTCTGTCAAATAAATAAATAAAATCTTTAAAAGAAAATAAAAAAAATAAAAATGAGGATGACAGGAACAACATTGTGGTTCCCCTTCCACACCCTGAACCTTTGAGAGGCCAGAAAGTGGCTCTCCTGAGCCCTCAGGATAAAGGTCTCTCTCCACAGCAGCCAGCAGGGCTTTACAAATCCAGTTCCCTCACGCTACCTCTCTTCCCCCTCTTGATTCTTCTTGTCAGACTCCTTCGAGATTTAATTAACTATCGCTTCCTCCAGGAAGCCTTCCCTGACTGCCCATGACAGGTTATAGCCTCCTATAAGCTCCCCCAAACACCAAATCTCACACTTGCACAGCACCCCTGACTGCAGGCGGCAACCCATGTTCTATATGTCTCCTCCCTTGAGTGAAAGATTTCTGGGAGAAGGGGACACATCCTGCCCACTTGTGGGCCCAGCACCGGGCACCAAGCAGCTCTCTTCAGCCTCCTCTGCTCAGCCTCTGCATGGAGGCTTCCAGAGTGTGTGTGTGTGAGCAGGGCAGTAGGAAAGGGAGCTGAGCCACTACATCCTTTCAGGACAGAAGTTTCCCTGCCAGAGTAGTCCGCCCATAAGAGGAGGAAGCTGGTGGCTGTGTGGCCGTGAGCCAGTGAGCACACCATGGGACTGGGAGTCTTCAGAGGCATAGGAACAGGATGGGCCCCGCGTTCTCTACCTCAGGTGCACACTGGGATTGCCTGCAGAACTTTAAAGAACACCCATGGCTAGGCCTCATCCCAGACAGTCTGAGCCTGATCCCATACGATCATGGCTCACTGCACCTTCCAGAAGGAGGAGTCTGATTTGAAGGTACCTCAAGGCCCCAGTTATCCCTTTCCAGACTGAAAATCCCAAGTTGTGAGTCCCACGCCTGGGGTGGACAGAGGGGCCCTGCAGGGTCTTGCTGGAAGGAACAGGTGCATGCCCAGAATGCCTGGCTGCAGTGTGGGAGGGACGAGCCGCCTACCAAGGGCAGGGCGCCCCGCTGCAGTGTCCTGGCCAGCCCCCCGGCTTTGCTGCACCTGCTGCCACACACAGCTTTGTGCTCCGCAGGGACCGCTGCTAGAAAATTCCCATTGTTAACAAATTCTCCCGTCTGTCTCCTTGTAAATTCCACCTGTGGCTCCTGTCTGTCCTCTGGTCCCTCCTGGGATCGTCCCCTTGCTCCCCCTTCCCCCACCTGCCTTTCGGGTGCTTAAGGACTTCAGTGATGGTGCCATCTTCTCCTGGCCCCTGACCTCTCCCACGTCTGACTTCCAGGCGCCCCATACCTCCTGTCACTCACATGGGCCAGTGTTCTCAGCCTGGCTGCACACGGAACCCACCAGGGAGCTTTACAGGATGCTGGTGAGACGGTGTGATTTGACGGTGCTGGGGTGTAGCCTGGCCAGTTCTAAACCTTGCCAGGTGGCCCCCTTGTGCAGCCAAGGTCGAAGCCTGCGGCCACGGTGGCTCTGTGGAGATCCTGTGTCCCTCCATCCCGCCACCAGTATTTGTGTCTGGTCCACACCACCACGGGGCCACAAGACACACGTGGCCAAACCCCAGAGAGTCGCATTTTCTGCTTGGCATTCACAGCGTTTACAAGACGTGCTTTGACCTTCTAGACTATTGCAGCACATGAGTCTCACTGAGGTGGCATCCTTACCTAAAATCATGGAACCTTAGAGCCCAACCCCTGCTTTAACCCGAGCAGCTCCTCCCCATGTCTCACCTGGGTGAGACTTCCGCAGATTAGGAAAGACTGCCTCTTCACGGAAGGGTTGAAAACGTCCGCCTCCTCCGCTTTATAGGAAAGGAACCAGAGGCTCAGAGAGGGAAAGTGACTTCCTCAAGGTCACATACTAAGAGGGGAGGCCCTCTGACTTCACAGCAAGGTCTCCTCTGGTCCTGGAGACCAGGGAAGCAGGACACCGCCTTATCTCCTAAGCCTTGGGGCTCTTGGATGGGCCAGGCTGGGAATGGGTGGGGAAGGTGCCTGGTGCCTGGTGCTTGCTCTGGTACACCAGGACTGGGAGCCCAGGCCCAGGCCAGGCCTGAGCCCTTCCTCCCAGCTGGCAGCCAACCTGGGCTTGGGGAGCTTAGTTCCAGCTTCTGCCAGCAGAGGGAGCTGTGACCGAAGGTTGGCTGCCAGAGCGCCAGGGCGAGCCGGAAGGAGGGGAGAGGCTGGACAACAGTGGGGCCCACAGCAGAGGCCAGAGGAAGCTCCTTCTGAGGGACAGTGAGCTGAGGGGGACTGAGATTTCAAGGGGGTGTGTGTGAGGAGGAAGCCTCTGCAGGCCCACCGGCAGCCTGCCCGACAAGATGGTCCCCCAGGCAGCATCTGCCTCCCTCTTTGTTCCACCTTGAACTTAGGCTTGGGGTATGGGCAGATCCCTCCCTGACCCGGGCCTCACTGGCCCTGGCCTCAGCTTCTACAGGCTCCCAAGGCCAGAGAGGTCAGGAAGAAAGGGGTGGAGAATGTGGCCCCGGCCTGGTCAGTGTTCACGCTGTGCAGGTCCCACACACCTGAAGCAGACGGCAGGTTTCTGGAAACTTCAGTGGACCAGGGGCTGGAGCACCCAGCAGCCCTTCCTCAGGCCCCCGGCGGCAACTGCCCAGCTCAGTACGTGCGGCAGAAGGCCTGTGCTAGGGAAGTGCAGAGAGGGGGCATCTGATGCCCCCCGCCCCCGGGGGGCTCCTGGCCTGCCTGCGAACCAGTGGGGGTGGAGGGGCAGGAAGCAACTTTCTGAGAAGGCTTTTTCGAGAGACAATGTGCCCACGTGGAAATGAATCAAATAATGATGGATACCATTTATTGAACACCTGCTATCTGCTCAGCGATGAGCCAAGTGATTTACATATATATTGCTAATCCTCTCACCAAACTAGGGATAATTAGCCCCATTTTACAAGTGAGGACCTGAGGCCCAGAGATGGAATAACCAGCCCCGGGTTGCCGGGTGCCCCCTTCCAGCGGGTAGAGCCCCATGGGCAAGGCTGCTGCTCGATCCCCCAGCACACAGGCGGACGTGGCCAGGCCACGCAGTGATCTGGGAGGAGCCCCACCCCGGCAGGTTCTCCATGCCAGCTGCTGCTACAGCCCTGGCTTTGCTTTCCATGGAACTCTATGCTGGGGCGGGGAGGGGGGAGGGGGGTTTGCTGGAAGGAGCTAGGGAAAGAAAAAGACCAAGAGCCAGGAGACCTGGGTGCCTGTTCAGAATGTGACACCCTCGGGAAGTCTTTCCTCTGGGTCTCAACTTTCGGCGCGGGTCTCAGGCTGCGGCGGGGATCCGATGACAGAAAGTACCCGAGACCGCTCCGAGGTCTGCAGATAGCTGGACAACAGTCACATGCACTTACAGGGAGGCCTTCACGTGTGCCGGGCACAGCGAGTGGGTCACACTCATCACCTCATTCTGATCTAGACCTTACGTGTTGGGGACATGATCCCCATTTTGTGGAGGAAGCCGTGATGGGGCAGGGATGTAAGGGCTCTGAGGGGTACAGGACCAGAGGCAGGGTTGGCCCCAGGGCCTCTGATGCCCCGGCCACTGTTCTCACCCATCCCCTGGTCAGTGCCTGTGGTTCTGGGAGAGGGAAGGGCCGGGCAGCCTGGAACTCCCTCTAGCACCTGCTGGGCCCTTGCCCCCTGTGTCTGCCCCACCCCAGGGTGCCCCCCCTGACTCCCCTCTATGGACCCTGGACTGGCGCCACTGACATCCTGGGGGGTAGCGGGGGGCCAGATGGAGCCCTGAGACAGCAGAAGGCCTAGCTCAGAGCAGAGAGCTGGGTGTGCACAGGGAGCACACATCCATTAGCACACGTGCACACACACAGGGACGAGTGCATGTACATGCACACACACACGTGCACAAGCACACCTATACGCATTATTCATGCATACAGCCCCACATACGCTGAGAAGCATGCGGACAGCCCGCGGCCCACGCACACCCCAGCAGGCTATGCATACACGCCCACGTGCACACACCGGTGCAGACACATACCTGAGCCCACATGCACGCACACTCCTCCCGGGTCTCTTACAAGGTCAAGAGAGCCCACGGGCCCTCGGGCATTTTCCTTCATCTTTTCTGGGGAAAAGAGTGACTATGTGATTCACCCTTGGCTGCCGAGGGAAGGTGGGAAGAGGAGGAGGGGAGGGGAGGGCAGGGCAGCACAGAGGTGTGCAGAGGGGAGGTGATTTGCAATCCCCGCCAATGGGAGAGGGGTTCCCAGATCTTCTAGACAACCCCCTGTCCCAAGTTCACCCCCCCCCATGAAACTCACCTGCAGACAGGCCACCCCGATGCCCACCGCCCCCATGAGCAGCAGGTGGTCAGCCAGGAACTGTTCTAGCTTCGTGATGCAGCCTCCCTGTAAAGTAAGGGCAGGTGACACAGGGTGGCCTAGAAGCCGGGGAGGCTGGGGAGGGGAGGGCTGGCAGGGGAGCTGCAGTCCACCCAGCTGAAGGCAGGTCACAGGCTTAAATTGTCTGGTCCAGGCTTTCAGTTGCCCACAGGCTTTGCGGGTGACCCAGGGGCCTGCCATGACGTCTCAGAATTCCCCAGGGCTGGGGCGCCTGGGTGGCTCAGTGGGTTAAAGCCTCTGCCTTTGGCTCAGGTCATGATCTCAGGGTCCTGGGATCGAGCTCCGCATCGGGTTCTCTGCTCAGTGGGGAGCCTGCTTCCCCCTCTCTCTGTCTGCCTCTCTGCTTACTTGTGATCTCTGTCAAATAAATAAATAAAATCTTAAAAAAAAAAAAAAAAAGAATTCCCCAGGGCTTTGTGCAGACCATTGAGGGCCTCTTCTTGCCTCAAGGCCAGTGTGTAAGTGTGTCCTGCTCCCCTGGTCCCCGTGTTCCCGTCCCTCGCGGGTTGGGGGCGGGGGCTCCTGGATGGCCCGGACCTTGGGCGCTTACCTCCACCTTGTAGATGTTGGAGGGATGGGCCCGCTGGCCACAGCGTGTCACCACCGTCTTGCAGCAGCTGTCTGGTACCCGGCGGCCCTCGGCCTCCCGAGACAGGATGTAGGCGCTGTGCTGCCAGTCGGCAGAGCTGTTACTCCCACAGCACTTGAACTGGAGGGAGAGACAGAGGCTGGGGCAAGAGCGCACACGGGGCCCCTCCAGCCCCTCCATGGCGGGGCCGCAGGACGCATTATTTGGATATTAACCTGACCCCTTTTTGTTCTCCCTGTGAGTTTTCCTGTGCCTATTTTGAGCAAGGAGCTGGTCTCCTTGGGGCCCTTCTCTCCCTGCAGGTACAGAAGCCAGCTGCGACCCCCCTTCTGGCCACCCAAGTCCTGTAAGGAGATGATGCCGGGGGTCCTGAGGGCAGGGAGGGTCTGTGAGAAGATGAGTGGGGAGTAGAAGCAGGTGGGACCCTGGGAGAGTGGGGCTGTATATTCCTGGGCAGGGCCAAGACAATACAGTGGCGGGAGGGAAGGTCTCTTGGTCACTCAGGGGGCAGGAACCCAGTCTTGCTAGAGGCTCAGGGACCCTCATTGAAACCCTGAAGCCTCAGAGCCCTCAGGCCTGCAAGGACACAGAGGGTCCCAGAGCCCCAGAGCAGGCAGGTCAGTGCTGGCCGGGGCGCTCCAGAGCAGAAAAGCACCCTCCTGGACTCCGGTGACACATGGGACATTGCTTCTCTCTTGCCCTTCTTAGAGGGAGACCCCAAGTCCCCACGTGAGCCACAGAGCCAGCTGTTTTGAGGCCATCTCTGGTGTGTGGGCAGCAGGCAGGGTGAGAGGTACCCTTTGTTCCCAAGCATGTGCTAGGCGCCTACTGTGTGCAGGGAGTGAGGCTAGCTGGGGCTCACGTGAGCCAGGTGGTTCCCGGCTTTCTGATGTGTCTCGGTGGCTTACTAGAGAGACCCGGGGAGACAGGGGGGGCTGAATAGCTCCGAGGAGAAGGGGTGAGCGGCTCTGCTCATGGGCCCAGAAGGACACAAGGAAGAGGAGGAGCCCCGAGGAGGCAGGCAGGACGGAAGGGCACACGGAGCCGGGAATGGCAGAGGGTGTGCTAGAAGTCATGTGGGATTATACTTCTGCGTGTCCCCTGCACAGGTGACTCAGCCTCTCTGGGCTTCGTTTTGGTCACCTGTCAATGGGGCTAATGATGTACCCCCACGCCGGGTTGTGTGAGGGCCAGGAGAGGTGGTTCTGGGAAGCCCAGAGAAGCGATCCCTGCAGGGCTGAGCTGTCAGGAAGAGACTCCCTCTTGTGATGCTCCTTTCCTGAATACAGGTGTGTGGGCGCTATGGACATAGCGGGGCACAGCCCACAGCCCAGATGCTGGCCCTGGCCTCAAGCCACCGCCTTCTCAGGGCTGTCTCCTCAGGCCTAGGCTGCAGGCTGGGGCCCAAGTTCCCTCATGTCCCCGGTTCTGGCTGTGGCTGGCACGTGTGAGGCGACCCTGGGCGGTGGCAGACGCTGGCTCCCAGCGGTGCCCTTCCTCATGCTGTTCTCCACTCTCTGACTGCCCCTCCTGTCCTCCCCACAGAGGCAAACCCAGGCCCTCCTTCCTGGTCCCCCAGTCGGCCTCCCCAGCTCTTTCCTCCACTCAGAGGGGCCTCCCAGCCTAGCGCTGGCTGCCCGTGCCTGCTGTGAGCGGGGCTCCGGGCAGAAGGCTGCAAGGGCAGGGATTCAGGCTCAGTTTCTCATGAGGGAGGCCCCACAAGTGCAGACTGAACTTCGGACAGGGCTGACCAGCAGGGTGTGTGTGGGCTGAGCATGTGGGTATGGGTGTACCTGTGTGTACACGAGGGTCCTTAGCCACTACAGCAGAGCCCAAGAGACACCTCTGTGCAGATCCTACTGGGAGCTAAGCCAGTCATGGGGAGATGAGGCAGGTGCCTCCCCCACTGAACTAAGATCCCCTAGCACTCCGAGCCCCACTAACCTCTGCTCTGCCGACTTGCCTGGTTTCCTGGCAAAAAGACCTAGGCCTCAGGCCCAGGGAGGGGTCTGTAGTGACAGAGGCGGCAGGCTAAGGCTAGGGGTGGGTTGGCAGGGAGAAGAGGGACCAGAGCGGGCAGGTGGAGCTTCTTCAAATTCGCAGACCTCAAACCATCCGGATCCTGGAGCCACACTGTCCCACAGAACTTTCTACAGTGATGGAAAGGCCTTTTACTTTTACTTTACTGTGCTGCCCAATTTGGTGCCACTAACCGTGTAAAGGTTATTGGACCCAGGAGTGTGGCTAGTGACTGAGGAGGTGACGTTTATATTAAATTTAAATGTGCACAGCCACACACGGCTAGCGGCCACTCTACAGCCCAGAGAAGGTCTGAGCTCCATCTGCCCCTGCTCTATCCCTGGCGGGACCCCGGGCCTCACTGGAGGGATTTGCTGAGCCTCTTACCGCGGCTCACCACCGGGACGCTCTTACAGTGGCCTGACTGCCTGTTACAGATCCCACCTGAGGGACCTCGGCTCTGCTCCCAGGGGAGGAAGCAGGCAGCACTGTAGTGGAATGAGCCCAGATCCCCGGCCAGGAGGAGGGTCCTCCCCCTCGCACAGCTAGCTGGCTGCCCACAGGGGCCCAGCAGGGAAAGGCAGCAGGGGTGGGGCTTGGAGGAAGCAGTGAAGGGGCGCTGTGGGGCCCAGGGGGGCTGTGGGGCCGGGGGGCTGCGGTGGGGGGCCGGGCACAGGAGGGGGCAGGACAGAGTGTGGGCTCAGTACACACTTTGCATGGCAGTACAGACTTCTGCAGATGTGATCGTACTGAACGCCCAACATGCCCTATGAGGCCGCACCTTAGAGGCAAGTAAAGCTCAGAGAAGGTAAGTAACCGGCGCAGGGTCACACAGACAGGAAAGACAGAGTGGGGGTCTGGACCCACGCGTGCACGGCCTTCAAGCTGGCGGGGCGGGTGCTTACGTCCTGCTGGAGACGGTCTACGGATGTCGTGATGTCCGCGGCTCCGGGCTGCCTGTAGTTCTCAGCCAGAGTCCGGGCCAGGTGCTGCTTTAGTTCGTCACTGAGCTGGAGAGCGGAGAGGGAAGGCTGCATCAGCAGAACCGCTCGCGCCCGTCTCGCTCCCCAGGCCCACCCCGAGCCAGGCCAGCTCATTCCCAAGCACCAGGCATGCTGAGCGGTGTGAGGGCGGAGGCGTCCCAGTGTAACGGGAGCGTCCACAGGAGACGGCGCGGGACACGGGGTTCCTGGAGAGAGGGTGCATAAGCTGGGGCCCTGACGTAAGGCCAGAGAGGTGATGGGCAGAGCTGCGACGTGGGCTAGGGAGGGGCCGGCCCAAAGTCAGTGGGAGGGCAATGATCCTGGGCCCCAGAGAAGGGGAAGTTTATAAAATCTTTTTTTCACTTGATGATGAGGTGATACTCAAAATATTTACAGTTGTTACCCTGTGGGAAGCCATCGGTTGTAGGGGTGCTGGCTTAAAAGAACCAATGCAGTCACCTGTCTCACCCCGATCATGGTTTCGAACCCCTGACTCCCAGCACCCGGTGGGAGGGCACCTGACTGGCCACTTTGTCCTTGACCGACGCAGATAGGCGAGGCCTGGGGCAGTCTTCATAGTCCGGCAGGCAGTCCTGGCCCCAGCCTTGGTCCTTGGATCCCTGCCAGCTGGTTTCTTCCTCCATCTCTGCTTTGGAGGGGAGACAGGCCACCCCACCTCCCGTGGGGCGTCCCTACTCTCTGACTCCCATGCTCAACACATCAGCATCCCCAGATGGGGCAGAGCATTGCCGGAAGTGGGACAAGAAAAGAGGACCCGATGTGCCGAGGACTGATGGGGCCCGGGAGACAAGACCCCCCTGGGGTGTCACTGCCCTAGCTCCCCCATTCCTGTTCACCCTGCCCCATGCTGTTGCCTCCGGGGTGGGGGGCCTGATGGGGAACCCAGCAGGCAGGACACTTGCACTCACCCTCTGGTAGTACAGGTGGGCCAGGACTCCTGCCACCAGCTCAACCAGGAAGATCACCAGCAACAGGCAGAAATACTAGAGAAAGAAGTGAAGGTGGTCACCACAAGGATCAGGCCCCAGTAGGCAGATGGTTCTCCCTATGACAAATGTCTCCCCTAAGCAGTGAGGGGGGTGGGGACCCCATCACTCATATCATCTTCCTCGTCTTCCCAACAGCTCTGGGTAGACTCGCCTTTCCCAGCTGCTGGCATGGAGCTCCCCACTCACCCTTTCACCCACTGGTCTACTGTCAGTTCCTTAGTCCACCCACCCATCCAGTGCTCATTAAACACCCACTACGTGCTGGATATCCTAAGTAAGACAGTCATAGTCCTCAAAGTTATGGGTTGGCGGGGGGGTGGGGCACAGATAAGTAAGTTATTACAATGCTGTGCTACAAACGCTACAAGAGGGCAAGCCCACGCAAAGATGGGTGATCCTAGGTGGAGGAAGGCAGTCAAAGAAGGCCTCCTGGAGGAGGTGACACCTGAATGGCATCTCTGAGGAGGAGCTTCCAGGTGAAGAAGGCAGGAAGCATGTGCCAGGCAGAGGGGAGAGCACGTGCAAAGCCTGGAGAGTGCAGAGGGAGGTGGAGGGAGCAGAAGAGGCTGGGCAGCCACCAAGGCTCAGGAAATTGCAAAAGGCACCTGCCCAAGGAAAGGTATTGGGCCCTTCATGGCCCTGCAGTGGGTTCTAAATTCTGGTCACCACAACTGTCTGGCCTTGTCCAGGCTCGGGGCTGCTCTGCACGCTTCCTAGCCTGTGGGCTGGTTTCCTGGCTGTGCTTTCAGCTGTGACCTTTCCTGTGTCTGCGAGGCAGGAGGCTCTGGGACACCGTTCCATCCTGGGATGTTCTTGCAGGGGCCAACAGGTCAGACATGTGTCTTAGGCCCATGTGGCTAGGAGGGGACAGGGAGGGGCTCCAGGCAGGGGAGAGGGGACAAAGGGAGGGGAAGAGGAGGAGGAGCAGGGGAGCACTGTTGCCTGAAACGGGAGCCCTCTGTGGCAGCCCAGCAGCGACCCATGCCCCATGCACAATTGTTGGGGACACCTCCTTCTCCCCCAGGCACCACCCGTCAGCCTGGGATCCCTGGATTGCAGGACACGCTCACCCTCTGAAGGAGCTCTGAAACTCCAGGGCTCCTTCAAGTAGGGGAAGGAATGCCGGCAGGAGGCGACGTGAATGAGAAGACAGCTGGCAGGGCAGGGGCTGTCGGGCCAGTTGGGGAGTGATGTGAGTCCACGGGCCCAGAGGCCTTGCCTGACTATCTCCCAGAGCCCAGCATGGAACCTGGCATGGGCAGGACTTAAACACAGAGGGAGGAGAGGATATTTTTCACGAAGAACATTCCATCCAGGGGCAAGTGAAGTCAAGTTAAGTCAACTGCGCACCTCACCCACAGCCATTTTACTGAGCCCACGGTCTGTCGGGCTCAGAACTGCCCACCACCAGGGGTGAGGGAAGCATTCCAGGCTCTGAATGATGGTGGCAGGCCTGCCCTTAAGGCAAGAGTCCAAAAGGAGGTCCCTGGTACCTCCTCCCCTACCTGCCCCGGGCTCCGTGCCACCCCAGGAAAGGCCTCTAGCCTACATGTCCGAGCTCGGTCCATCCCCCGCCAGGATTGGGCACCCCCCGGCCATTCGTAGGTGAGGCTGTGGAAAAGGCTGGTGTGGTGGAGTGTGGGGGACACAGAAGCCTTGTCAGCCCTGTGCGGCCTCTGGATGGAGGCTCGGACTGTCTGCAAGCTCCCGGGCACCTGGGGTGAGGTCTAGAAATGGGGGAGGAAGCCGCAGGCCCACGAGGGCATAGTTCCTGGGCCTTGGGGGTTTCTCATACCCCGGGGAGAGGTCTGCTGAAGGAAGGCCCTGTGTGCCTGGGGCTAGGGAACGTGTGGGGTGCTGTGCAGGTCAGCAGGCAGGGGCTGACGAGAGGCCTGTGGACGGGCCCTCTCTGCCTGAGGAGGTCTGGAAACCTGAAGAACGGCGGTGGAATGTCAGTGGGCTCCGGTGGGCCTCGGGCTCTGCCACCTGCAGGCTCTGGGAGACACGGGTCTGGCGTCCCAAAGAGAACACGTGGCTCTGAGAGTCAGGCGAGCTGGATTTTGGCCTCCTCAAGCCCTGCTCACGGTGCAGCACCCAGGGCCACACGCGGTGGCCGTACCTGTGGGATCGAGCCGTGGATGGGGAGAACGGCACCCCTGCTGTCCTGTCCACCCCGAGCAGCTGGAATGACCCAGAGGGAGGAAATTAAGCTTCACGGTGGTCTGACCTGCTTCCCACTCCCAGAGCTTGTGGGTGACAGACAGCCCAAGGGGAGCCAGACTTGTCAGCCAGCGGCAGGCCCGGTGGCCTGGGCCAGGCTATTCCTGTCCTGAGACATCCCAGAGCGGCACTGACATCCGGCAGGTCCTCTCGGACCCGGCTGCCCTTCCTGCTACTCCAAACTGCCCCCCACAACCACCTGAGCCCAGTGCTCGGGGCTAGCCCCCTCCTGCCACAGGACCCTGCGTGCAGGGATCACCAGTCGGTGGCTCCCAGGATCCCTGCTGCACCCCCAACTGCCCTCTGGGCATGGGAGGCAGAGCCGAGGCGGCCCGTAACTGAACGGGACCACGCTGGCCGCTGGCAGCAAGGAGGACAGCGTCTTGGCGTCTGGCCGCCTTCCCTCTGTGGGGGTGGGAGAGGCTCCTCTCCCCCTCACTGCTCACGATCCCTGATCACGGGGGACTGTCAGCCGAGAGTCACGCTGGATGGTGTCATGAAGACTCGGCAGTGGCATGCCACTCCCCAGGGAAGTCTCTGCCACCGCTGGTGCTGACGCTGCGCTGGGAAGGGGGTGACGGGAAGGGAGAGACCTGAACCACATCCCGCACAGCCTGCATTAGTCCATGCCAGCCCCTCAAACCTCTTGGGAGGCATCACACGGCCTACCCACCGGACGGAGTTGTCAGGAGTGGGGACAGGGCTCCCTCCCGCCCAGGAGCCTCAGCTGCTCAGAGGCCCTTGGGGTTTTGGGGGACCGACAGTGGGCTGCCAGGGAGAGGACAGGCTGGGTGGCTGGCAGGCATGGGCACGGGCCTCAGGCAGTGGCTTCGGCGGCGGGAGAGCTGCAGGTGCGTGACTCACCTACGCGGGGGAGGCCATGAATCACGGCTCCCAGGAAGCAGGCAAAGGTTCATGCTCACTGGGATCCTCCTGCAGGGAGGGTCCTAGCGGCTCTGCCTGGAGCTGGCGGGCTAGAGCCCTGGGGAATGGGGCCAGGCTAGTGGGGGTTTGCCACGCGAGGCCACGAGCTGTGACAAATGCCTTGCCTTTGCCACTTCACCTTCCACTGTTACCAAGCCTCTCTTACCCCCTCAGTGTGCCGCATCACCCCAGCACGTCTCCGGCACAGGCTAGCCAGCCGCAAATCTGCAAAGTACTGCTGTTCCCGCACACCGTGCCCTAAGCATGGGCCGAGCCGTCCGGCCTCCAGGTGTTTGCCCGCCGTGTCCCCCTGCCTGGAATTCCAAGACCTGCCTGTCCTTTGTCACCCAGCTTGGCCGTGGCCTCCCCCAAGACTTCCCTGGGTCCACAGTGGGTGCTGGCCCCCCAGCCCACAGGGTGCTTCATCTGCTCCCCCTTCGACATAATATTCTGCGTGGCTCCTTCTCCGCAGCCAGACTTTGGCCCATCCCTATCAGCCCTCGGCCTGCCACACTGTTCCTCATGGGCTGGGTGGGCAACGCGACCTTGCCCACCGCTCTGTGGAGGTTCCCCTCACTTCAGGTGTTATGGCCCCATCTCCCCAGAACGCCTGTGGGCTTCAGGTGCTTTTGAGTCTTTACCAGTGCCCGGTACAGGGTTGGGTCTAGACGCGTGCTCGGTAAACGTCACCGGATCAAGATCTGTGGGTACCCTTCTTACCAAGCATGGTGTGGGCTGAGGGGACAGGCCAGTGCATGCCGGCCCCATGCTGGGGGGGCAGGAGCTTGGCCATCTTCTGATCCGTGGGGGCACGGAATTGTTACTGTAGTTTAATTGATACCGGTGGTTCTCAAGCGGGCACGATTTTGCCCCCAGGGGACAATTTGGCAATGTCTGGAGACATTTTTTTTATTGTCACACCTGGGGAAAGGAGGCCTCCAAGCATCTTGCGGGGCGAGGCCAAGGATGCTGGCGAACATCCCCCAGCACACAGGACAGGCCGTGTGGCAAAGAACGATCTGGATTAGAGTGTCACAGCTGCCAAGACTGAGAAACTGATTTACACATTCAACTTCAGATCCGAAGGCTGCGGATTTGCACGTGTGCCCCTCTGCCCTCTGGGAGACACGAAAAGGAAGGTCTGAGGCAGGCTGTCTAGTTCCCGACAGGCCTGGGCCTGAACACTGACAGAAGCACGCGAGGGCTCCCTCTGTGCCTGCCTCGGAGGGGACTCGAGCAGGAATTGTCTCTCCCTGACTGCAGGAAGGGCCAGGGAAGCCTCCAGGGCTTCGGTTCCCAGGCTCTGGGGCGCTGGGGGCTGTCGTGGAGATGCTATTAGCCCAGGTGCCTCCTGAAATGTCACGGCTGGCTGTCCCCGGCTTCCTCCATGGGAGCGGGGAGGGCTGGGCCACCGCTGGCTCCAGAAATCGTGAAGACAGCTCGGGAGTGACAGACCTCAGACACCCTGTGTGTAACTCGGAGGTGTCCCACTTCAGTGTAAGTCAGGACTTACCGGGCCCCGGGCTGTCTGGCTGCCCCGAGCTAACCAAGCCAGGGCAGGGCCCATGGGCCTAAGGTGCAGGAGGCAATAACCCAGCTCTGGGTGCGCCGCTGTGCCCAGCAATTGCACTACTGGGTATTTACCCTAAAGATACAAACGTGGTGATCCAAAGGGGGCATGTGCACCCGAATGTTTGTAGCAGCAATGTCCACAACAGCCAAACTATGGAAAGAACCTAGATGTCCATCAACAGATGAATGGATAAAGAAGATGTGGTATATATACACAACGGAATACTATGCAGCCATCAAAAGAAATGAAATCTTGCCATTTGCGACGACGTGAATGGAACTAGAGGGTGTTATGCTTAGTGAAATAAGTCAATCGGTGAAAGACAACTATCATATGATCTCCCTGATATGAGGAAGTGGAGATGCAATGTGGGAGGTTTGGGGGGTAGGAAAAGAATAAATGAAACAAGATAGACTCGGGAGGGAGACAAACCATAAGAGACTCTTAATGTCACAAAACAAACTGAGGGGGGCCGGGGGGGTAGGGAGAGGGTGGTGAGGTTTTGGACATTGGGGAGGGTATGTGCTATGGTGAGTGCTGTGAAGTGTGTAAACCTGACGATTCACAGACCTGCACCCCTGGGGCTAATAATACATTATATGTTTATAAAAAAATAAAGTATGGAAAAAAAAAAAAAGCAGAGGAGACATTGTCCTCTATGGTGGGAGCTGCAGAAAGGCAGCCCTCCCACCAGGGCACGAGGGAGAGCCAGGAACCCTTCCTTGGCAGGGTCAGTGCCCCCCTCACCACAGTGGCCCAAAGTGCACACAGTGGGGGCCCTGGGGCAGCGAGGACCCTGGGGCAGAGAGGGCCAGGCCCGCTTGTGAGCACTCCTCCTGCCGGAGATGAGCACAGCCGCATTCACCATGTGGCCAGGCGAGCACCGACGATGTCAGCCTCCCGGGAATCCCGAGATGCGTGCACCGGGAGGCAGAGCCGCTGGTCTGAGGTCACATGGCAAGGACATGGCTGAGCCCAGAAGCCGGACCTGGAGATGGCATGCTGACTCACTGTACTGTCCCCACTACCCAGGGATGGGGGTTGGGTGGGCTCACTGCAAACCCCTGGGGTGGATACGGTGAGATCCTCAGCCACAGCCCCCAGTGCCCAGCAGGGCAGGGCAGGCGTGCTCCAGGGGGCCTCTCCTAGGCAGGCTCCCCTCCTTTCTCAGCAGTGGCTTCTGCCTGCTCCGCACCCTACCTTCCTGCCTGGGCCAGGATCATGGCTCTCACCTCAGAGCCCAGTGGCCTCCCGGGCTGTGCAGCACTCCCCAGCACTCACCATTTGTGTGTGTGTGTTTGTGTATGTGTGTGTATGTGTGTGCACACACACACAGCGCCCTGCACACCAGCGAGGCTGCAGGCCTCTGGGCTGCTCTCCGTGCCCCGGCCTGGGACTCACTGTCTCGACCGTGTCTGTGTCACATGTCGTTGGCCATTGAGTCTCAGCTTAGGTGAGGCCTCCCCAACACCCCTACCCCCATGCCAGAAGTTTCTGACCATGACCTCACTGTGGATATCCTTGTTTCTGAGCCTCCCTTGGACTCCTGGGTCTCACACGTGTTCTGCTCTCCAGTACTAAGGTGACTTTGATCCTCCTTCGCCCTCCTGCTCTGACCTGTATCTTGTTCGGTCCTCACAGTCCCTGGGGAAACTTGGGGTGAACTGGACCCACCCCGCCCTAACTCCTCCCTGAACTCCAGCCACACTAGGAGTTTTGTGACTGGCTGGTCCCTGCACTCAGGCCTGCCCCCAGTCCTTCCAGAAGCAACCACTGAGGCTTGGGCTGAGACAAACCAGGAGGGAGACTTCTACAGGAAGTTCTTGTAGCCCCTGTGCCCAGTGCCCTGTAAGAACAAGGCCACTTCAAACTCCACCACAGTGGACCCCGAGCATGGAAGGAACCAGGCTGCTAAGCACAGAAGGGGACCCGAACAGTCATCCTCCCTCTGTACCCTCCACATTTTTTTCTCTTTAATTTTTTAATGGTACCTTTTGGACTAGAAGCGAAGTTGGATGTTTTCTAAAGCTACAGATCCAAAACGAAGCTGGAACAACACAGCGCTGTCTAAACCAAAGCAACACTTTCTTTAATGAGAAGCTCGGTGGAGCTGTGTGGAAACATTTCTCATGGTGACACTCGGGTGGGTGATTAATTAGGGACTGACTCTTCAGATGGACTAATACCGCATGGGGGCAAGCTGGGCCCCAGACACCATTTCTGGGGCATTGTCACGGTTTGGAGGGGTAGTGGGGCATGAGTCCAGGCAGCTTGGCACCAGTCGGGGCCCTCCCTGCAGTCAGTTTTAAGAACTTTATACAGTTGGGCTTTTGGACGTCCTCCTTGGGCTGATTCTGCCACAGAGGGGGGAACTTCGCCCAAGCTTTCCGTCCCCTGCCTCCTCCGCTATTCTGCACTATTGGAGACAGGAACCCAGAAACGGAGCCACAGCTGGAAAACTGAGGAGGCATGGCAGCCCAGCAGGTGGTCGGGGTAGAGGCCCATTCTCAGAGCGGCGGAGCAGCGGAAGAGGAGAGGAGACGACGCAAGCTGCTGCCGAGGTTAAATTGCAGGGAGAAGGGCAGAGCCAGAGGCTCCCCGCGTGGCTGTGTGTGAGAGAGAGAGGGTGCTAGCGGCCGGCTAGGGTCAGGGAGCTGCCAACAGCCAAAGCCCAGCTGGAAACGACGGAGTCAGCTATTTCAGCAGCGATGACCGCAGGGCACATCATTTTCTGGCTGTTAACCACCGGCCGGAGGCAGTCAGGACTCAGAGGTGCTGCTGCCGGACTGTTTGTGCAGGAGAGAGAGGATGTGGGCTTGAGAGCCTCAAGCCATTCCTGTAAGGAGACGTCACTGTTCGGAGGATGAAGGTGACCTCTAGCCCTGCAGGCCCCAGCCCAGTGCTCACAGCCCCCACCATCTAGCCCCTCCACCCTGGGGGGCAGGATGAGGCCAGGCTCCTGGACGGGGGTGGGGCGGGGCATGGCCCAGAGAACTCAGAGGCATGCTTCTGCCTGACAGGTTGGGCACGGGGGAAATGGCTAACTGCTGCTCCCTGTTGTCCCCCTAGAAGGACTCAGATGTTCCTGTTGCTATCTTCTCCCAGGCTGTGGGAGAGATGGGGTGCAGCTTGTAGGCCCCTGTGCAGGTTCTGGGGCAGATGAGAACAAATGAGATTGCCTGTGGGGCCAGGGCAGGACCACGGATGGGGCCTATGACAGGTCCCCGGTGATGGTAATTCTAGGGCAGGGTTGGCTACAGGGGAAAGGGAAGGCCAAGCGGGAGAAATTCCTACCAAGCCTGGAGGTTAGGAGAAGTCCTGAGGCTCAGAGAGGTCAGAAGCTCTGACCAGATGGAAACAGGAATTTAAACCCCCCAGAAGGTTCTTTGCGTTTTGATACAGGTGTCTCCTGTTCCTCACTAGACTCTTCCCTACTTCTCCTGCCTTGTGCCCAGTAGAGCAGGAAATTCTGGGAATGGGCTTTCCCACAAGGAAAACTGGCTGCAACAGGCAGGTGGTGATCGGTTCCACCTGTTGCAGCTTAAGAGAGGGGGATCTGGAACCCAGGATGGTGCCAGTCAGAGAAGTGTGATGTCACACAAGGTGCTCTGGCCTAGGGGTTTGGGTCCAGCTTGCCTCTGGGACAGGAGGCTGTGTGATCCTGGGCAAATCACTCACCCTCTCTGGGCCTTCTGCACAAAATGTGGGGCTTAGATGGGGAGAAACGTCTCTGTGCTACAGCTTCTTCAGTCTGTGATGTGTAGGGACTTTGCCTCCTCTGTCCTGGCCTCCTGCTTCCCTGCAGGGACAGCTAGAACACCCCCACCACCACCCCTGCTTCTCTCCTTACTCACTGCTTGTCCTGTCTGGGGAGTGGGCCTTCCTCCTTCACCTCGGGGCCAGCCTGTCCTCAGGATGCCACCTTCTCTGCTCTCCAGCATGTCGTGAGTTTAGTGGGGCAGTTCTTAGAAAGGCTTGCGGGCCTGTCTCAACCAGAGCTGACCAGCGGCTAAGGCTTTTGGCTGCAGCTGTAAAGCCACACACTCCAATCAGCCTCATCGGGAATGAAGCCCTTCTGCTGCCGTCTCTCTGCCTCCAAGCTCTTCCTTTTCAATTGATAGTCAACTCCCCTAAAACCTCCGTGTGATGTGCGGGGAGATGGAGTGGGGCGCTGCAGGCCAATATGGAGGTACGGCTTTCCCAAAGCCGGCGCCAGGACCCGGCAGGGGAGGAGCCCGTCTGGACGCCTGTGCAGCCACTGCTCCTGTCCCAGGCCCAGGGGCACAGGGAGGCCCGTGGCTCCACGATGGGAATGAGGTGTGGATCAGAAACCTTGCCTCCTGGATGGGAAGGGGGGGCTCCTGTGCTCTGTCTGCACCCAGGGCCCTTGGCAGGACAGGAAACTCTCAGAGTCTGACAGTGGCCACTGCCTCGGCCTCACTGACAATGTGCCAGGGACCTCAGGACGAGGAGAGTTTCTGCTCGGGATCAGTTTTCCTCAGCGGCCAGCCATCCTTGTGGGTGTGAGCTCGTGCCGTAAGAGACACCATCACGCCAGTGGGGAAGAAATGTCCCCGGGAAGGTCGAAACACCTGTGTGGACCCACAGGCTTCCAAGTAAGTTGTGAAGGGCTATGTGGGGTTCAGATCCCCTGTAACCCCCAGTCATCAGGGCCAGACTGGGCTTCATTAGGGGAGAGAGACTCTAGCATGTCGCCTTCCTGTCCTGTGGCTAAACTCAGAATCTGCTAAGGAAAGAAGCAGCAACCAAATGACTGAGAGGGCATCATCGCGAGCTAAGTAAACTCTTGGATTTGGGATACGAAAGGCTGATTTCTAGCAGCCATCCCCTGTCCTCCTGCCACACACACACACACTCACTGTCTCTGAGTCTCCTTGGTCAGCCCTACTCTGAGAGAGGGGGGCACAGAAAGCCCCCACTATGGGGTGATCATCGACCCACACACGGCCGAGTTGGGCTTTCTCCAGCTAGGACAACACGTTGTCTTTGGTACACGAACAGAGCTGCTGCCTGCCACGCTGCCCGCAGCTTGAAGCTTGACCTTCACTTTTGACTGGATCAGGTGACAGGCAGCCGGGTAACTGACCCCCAGTCCTCAAAGGGCTTTGCTTTTCACCTGGAATGCAAACCACTGGTCCTGAATCCAGGGAAAATGAATGCCCATTCCTCGTGCTGGAAGCATCCGAAAGGGTGGAGCGCTGTGCCAAGCCAGCCGGGGGCAGCAGAAAAGGCCCTGGACCAAGATCTGGGTGTTGACCAGGCTTTGCCAGTTCCTGGCTCTGTGACCTTAGTCAAGTCTCTTTTTCTCTCTGGCTAAGGGGGTAGGTGGAGAGTTCGTGTCTGAGCACCCTGGCAGTCCCTTCTGCATAGCCCCTGAATTAAGTAAGACCATTGAGAAGGAGGCTGATGGGAAAGACTTGCCAAGGGCTTGAGAGGAAGAGGGGCCGCGTACCATCAGGCAGCTGTGTGGTTGTGCGGCTCGGAACAGGCCTCTCTCGGAGGATCCCAGCCGGCCCCAGCTGGGAGAGGTGGGGCAGGGGCTGACTGACTGGATGGGTCTCCGGGGCCGCCCTCTTGCCTCAAGGCAGACTCTTGAGGAAATCTGCATCCTACTTCTTCCTGAGGAGTCTTGACAAGAGTCATCTTGTCCATTTCCTGGCCTCCCCTGCACCAAACCATACAGGGCCAGGAAAGGCTCTTTTGCTCTGACAGAGAGGAGTCGGGGTTCTCAAAGCCTGGGGCGCAGAAGCATTTTGAAGCATGTGGGCAGCTGACTCAAAGGTCAACGTGCCACCAACCAGACAAGGCTGTGACCACCGTGCCTGCGTGGCTGATGGACACTGACAAAGTAAGATGAGGCTGAGAAACGAGCGATGGGGAGATGCAGTCAACACCCAGCCCTTCCCCGGGCAGGGGGATCCTTCCTCCATGACCAGCTTCCATCAAGGAAGTGGTCTCGCCCAAGCTGTGGGGACCTGGGAGGACTGGCCCTAAGAATAACTCCATTTATTTAGGTTCCTTCTCAAAGGAGCTTGGTCATGGTGACGGTGATGTAAATGATAATTATAGCCACATTTGATGATCTTTATATAATGTGGTGACTCGTTTCCTCCTTAGAACACACTCTCATCCTCGTCATACCTTACCCCCAGAAAAAGACAGGGATCCCAAGATGGCCAGAAGTGGCCAAGTGACTTTCCCAAGTCCCAGAGTAAATTGGGCAAGCTCTGCTACAACTCGCTTTTGAACCACAGTCCTTGAGTCTAGACTTCCTTGCTCTGATGAACCAGATCGGGATACACTGGATGGAAGTGTTGCAATCTGGGGTTTCCTCATTATCAGAAATTGGTTCTAGCCCTTCTTCTGTTCTAATCCATCCCCTCAATATAAAAGAGCCAATGATGAGGACCCAGTTCAGCCCAAACTATCCATCATCATCTTCATTTGGCTTAAGACATAGAAGTTTTCAGAGCTGGTATTCAAAACTCTAAAAATATCCCTTCCGATCAGGGTGGCATCCGTCCTGGTCACCGGCCTTAGGCCTGGATGGCCTGAATTATCTGGGTCCCGCACGCAGCTTTTGCTAAAACAGAAGATCGGGCGTGAATAATTTAAATCCCATTCCCTTTCCCCTCTGCAGATTTCCTGTCCCTGATGAACGCTTCCCTCTTGGGAAAGGGACTTTAGGGGCTGCAGATATACTAGGAGGAAGGGCTTGGAACGGGACGGATGTCACTACGCCATGTGAGCAGGACAGCCCCACCCAGTCCCACCCTGGTTCGTTCTCGGGGAACGCTGGATGTCCAGCCTCGCCCTCCACCTGATCACGGCTGGACGCACATCACTTGGCTGGCTGGTCTTTCATCTTTCCCTTTCCTCTTTGGGGACCACTTTGTGCAAAGCCAGACTCACTGCATTCCTCCTTTGGAGTTGCCTTCAGCCTTTAGCTGAGGAAAGATTTCAAAGGGAAGTTAGACGAGGAGGGGGGAGAAATGAAATGAGAGCAGCAAGGAGCCTCCAGGAACCGCAGAACCCTTTCAAACTGCCTTAACCACATCGCTTGGCCCCGATTGAGAGCCTGGGTTGGAAATTTCCTACTTGTCTTAGCCACCTTCATGGGGAAACAGTAAAGGGCTCAATGACTCCGGGGCTCAGGGGCCAGGATGGGGGTGACTCAGAACCACCACTTCACCTGTGCTTCTGTCCTCAGGATGGTTCTGTCTTTGGTTCTTTTGCAGGGGGGATGGGGGGGAGCAAAGGGAGAAAGATTCTGCGCTTTGAGTTTGCTCTTTGCTAGCCTGCTGCCCCCAGACCCCTGCACCGGCGGCTGTGCATGGGCTCTCTTCCCTGCCCTGGCTTCCACGCCGGTGATGTGCCTGGTTAGTGACATGGACCACAGAGGCCAGAGGCGCTGGATCAGTTCTGGAAGTGAGAGCAGGCAGGGGCGGGGAGGGGGCCGAGGTGGGGCTGAGAAGAAAGAGGGCATCTAGCACTAGCCCCTGTGCCCCCAGCCCTGCCTCGAGGCCCAGGGGGATGAGAAGTCCTCAAGATTGTTGACCCTCTGAAGCTCAGAAGGGAGAGCTGAGAGGTAGAGGTTCACTGCCGTGCAGGCAAGCCCGAGGCCCTGGCCTTCCAGAAGTCCCCGTATGCAGGCTGGGACTGGACGCTGTAGACATCAGTTATCTTAATGGCTGGGCCTGGAGGGCGGGCCAGCCTTGCTCATGGATGCTACAGGATGGGAGTAAGGAAGAGGGGGGCCGTGACGTGTGGCTCGCAGAGCAGAAGGCTGCCCGTTAGTGACGCTTAGACTTTTCTTCTGAACTTCAAGATGGCCAAGAGGAAGAGCTCTTATGATTGGACTGGGCTCCACAGAAGCCGAGAATGCTGAGCACCCCCATTAATGCCTGGGTGACCCACACTCTCCAGCCCAGTGTCTTCAGACTAGAACGTCTGGATGGAGCGTTGGAGCTAATGGCCCTCAAGTTCCTTTCTATATGGGTTATGTTCTGACACACAGTTATTGTCATACTGTAATGAGCGCAAGGAACTTCTAGGTGCCCCCCACCCCACCCCTGGTCTCCTGCCCTAGTATTCTGGCTAGGCCCTGCCGAGACCTCCCTCTTGTCCCCACCCAGGCCTCTGAGAGCAGCTGCTCTGCACTGACATCTGCAGATGTGGAGAACAGCGTGCCCCTCCGCCCACGTTACCCACTCGGCCTCCCGTCCCCCTGCCCCCCATCCTGCCAGGCCTCCCTGGGATGTGTATTCTTGTTGGCAATTCTAACCAACTGGGCTTCACAATTCAGCTCTGGCACTTACTCCCTCCACACCTCTGGGGCCAGCTGGCTCATGGGCATGGTGGGGTGAGTAATGCCCCCTGGAGGCAGGCTGGCGGGGGAGGGTGGTGCGGGGGATGGGAGCTCTGGCCCAGGAGACAGACCCAACTGCCCCTAGCAGTATGGTCTCTGGGAAATTGCTTAAGCTCCCTGCGGGCCAGCTTCCTCCCCTCAAATGCACACCGTGAGAGCAAGTACGTTGCAGGGCTGGGTGACAAAGAACAGAGCTAGAGGCACCCGTGTTTAGAGCAGGGCCTGGTGCTGAGCTCACGGGGACTGTAGCTTCCCAGGGCTATTCTTGTGAGGACAGAGGGAGGTGGCTCTCAGCCCGCAGTGCCCACTTAGGTTATAACTGGCCCAGGGTGGAAAGCAGGTGGCTGTTTCCTGGGGCTGTGGGGGACCATGGGTCTTAGCGCCTCCTTTAGAGCCAGGACAGACAGCTCTGAGTGAGAAGGAAGGTTCCCCAGTGAGCTTCTCTGCCTTCCTTCCTGGACTGGAGAGGCGCGTTCTGTTTCTTCCATGGTAGTATTGGCTTGTGGAAGGAAGGGGCAGTTGGCGTTCACACGGCTCCGCAGCCCATCTCCGTGGGCCAGAGGGCTCAGCCTGAAGCCCGAGGCCAAGCTCAAGGCCCCAGGTGCTAAAGGATCAGGACTGAGCAGAGGAAAGACAGACCCACGGAGAATGGAGGGATCAGGACGTCTCTGGGCCTGACAGCACTGGTCCCCATATGGCTGGTCCCCATCAGTACAGAAGCTTCTCCACCAACCCCTTCCACCTGCCCAGTGACTCCACTCAGCTGATGCTGATCAGATCAGGATGTCCTGCAGGCTCACAAGGACGCATGCCGGGCCACGTGAGGGCTGGCTGCTGGTGTGGGGGTGGCCCGGGGCACACCTGTCCCACTGCCATTAGGACAGCTCACGTCAAAGCCCACGCGCTGGTGGGTGGGTCCCTGTGGGACTTTCCCCCACTAGCGTGCCACTGTCCCCGTGAGCTGCACTTGGCTCTGGGCTAGCCCTCAGAGCAGAATCAAAGAATTTTCTCTAGGCAGGGGAAAGCCATCCTACTGAGCCTGAACGCAGGTGCTTTTATAGCCAGAGTTAAAAAACTAGGTCACCACCGGTGACAGAGGCTTCCAGGGACAGCCCATCGGCTGCCTCAGCTCCCCTGGTTGGATGCGCAAAGGGTACAGGGAAGCAGGGTGGGGAGAGCACAGCCTTCAAGGCTCCTTCCTGTGACCTGATTCCATGCAAGCTCAACCTGATTTCTCAGGGACACTCGGACTTGTCCTGGCTCTGGCCCTTCCCTGCTAATTCCACATGTTTTATAGCCTCTCCTGCTCCCACTGGGCTTGGCCCTTGGGAGGAGATTAAAGGGGGGAGATGTCACCCAGCTGCCAGGGAGCCTGGTGCATGGGTGCAAGGGGGTGGGTCTTCCTTCTGCCCCGGCCGGTTCTGCCCTGGCTTCCTTTCCCGACACGATGAGCCGGCTCTGGATGGACAGTCTTCCCAGCTTCAAGGAGCCGGTGCTGCCCACAGCATCACTCATGATATTCTCTTGCGCCGACAATCAAACCTGTGTCTGATCAAGCTTCTAGACTCAACTGCCAGGAGAACACGTTAAACAATGTCACAAGGATATAATCAGAAAATCCATAGGACAGATGACCTGGTTCCTTCAACAAATAAATTGCAAACAAGGAGAGAGAGAGAGAGAGAGAAAGAGAGAGAGAGAGAGAGAGAGAGGGAGAGAGAGAAAGGTGGTATAGTTGAGAGACTGAAAGGGATTCAGGAGACAAACTGCCCAATCTTCATACATGGGCCTAATTTAGGTTTCAATTCAAACAAACTGAAAAAAGGAAAGAGGAAGGGAAAAAAAGAGAAAGAGAAAGGGAAATTTGAAACTGCCTGGTTATTTCATGATATTAGGGAATGACTGGTAATTGTTCTTAGGTGTGATCATGATGTTGTCATGTTTTCTAAAGAAGGACCCTTCCATTCTAGGGGGACGCATTGAAATATTACAGACCACTCGCTATCAGGGAGCCAATGGGGGAGAGGTAGGAAGGAGGGAGGGAAGAAATGAGCCAGAAGATGGTAGCTGTTGAGTCTGGGTGATGGGACAGGGGGCTTCATTATCACATTCATTTCTGCATATCTTTGAAAAGCACCATAATAAAATCTAGAAGGAGGATAAGGAGGAGGAGGAGGAGCAGGAGGAGGAGGAGGAGGTAAGTGGAAAGGTAGAGTAGAGGGGCCACCAAGTCTGGCTTAGGTGTTAAGAATCTGGAGACTGTGGCCACCACCAGACCTGAGGGTGACTGTCCCTCTCTGGCTTTCCTGAGGCCTCTATTCCAGGAACCTCTACCGTGTGTGTGTGTTGGGGGGGGTCTCAATACGGGAACCTGACGGGGGTCAGGGGGAGGGCTGGGGGCTCCAGCAAGGCACTCACCGTGGAGAGGCAGCTCCTGTCCTCCCGGATGATGGCGCCGAAGCCCAGGAAGCCTGTCACCATGACCAGAGCCCCAGCGAAGATGAGGATGTAGGCAGACGCAGCGAAGGTGCTGGAGGCCAGGACGCTGAGGTAGCCGCTCTTCTCTACCAGGGTCCAGACGCCCACGGCCATGACGGCCGCCCCGCCCACCTGCAGGAAAGTCCAGGTCAGGGCAGGTGGCCACCGCAGGCCCACAGCTGCCATCGACAGAGCGCCCACCACGTTCCAGGCACTTCTTTGTACCACCTCATTCAGTCTTTCAAAGAGCCCGAGAGGATAGTTTGGTCACCCATTTCACAGATGAAGAAATCGAGGCATGGAGATGTTAGGAGACTTGTCCTCAGTCCCACACCCGAGCAAGACACAGGAACGGATTTTGAATCCGAGGCTGACTCCCAGTTGTGGTACTTCTTACTGGGATGCTATTGCGTCCCCATGAGACAGGACCCCCCTCCTCCCCTGGTACTCCTTGGACTGGCCCATGTTTCCCAGTAGGGTGTGTTCATATGCGCCCCATTTCAGCCTTATGTTTGTTTGCCCATGGACGGAGCATGCTGGGGCTTCTCATCGCGCCCCTTCTCGTCTTCAGATGACAAAACTGGGGAACACCGAGGAAAGGCCAGCTGCTCGAGTTTTTGCCTCTGGTTAGGGGCCGTGGCAGGGCCAGGAAGCGGACTCAGAGCCACACTGCCTCCCTCTACCCTGAAAGGACACACGCTGCACCAGCTGGAGTCAGTCTGGGGCAGCAGGACTGGGAGAGATTTCTTCCGAGTTGATGATCCCAATTTTTTTCCAGCCCGGAGAAGGAGGCAGGGACAGGGCAGTGCTGGCTGGCAGATCAGGCGGCTGGCTCCCGAGGAAGGTTACCCGGGACACAGAGCTGGGGTGGCTCCGTAGCCCAGTTCTTTCTGCACGGAGGCTGAATAACCCTTTCTGTGACTTGTATGCTCAGCAGAAGCGCGCGCGCGTGTGTGTGTGTGTGTGTGTTTCCACATCCTCAAGGTGCCAGATGGGGTGGTATTAGGGTGTCCACCCAGTGTCTTGGTGCGGGGCAGGACCCCTGGGACCTCTGACCATGTCTGCCTTCTGCTCCTGGGAAGGCAGACTTCTGTCTGGCCCCTAGTCTCCCTGCCTCACTTAGAGGTGATGGGGACTTAGACGGATGGGGGCTCTGCCTCAGGTGTGTCCAACGAGAAGCCGCCCCACGCCCCCGCCCCGTGCCGCCTGGCTTGGTCCCTACACGCTCATCCTGCCAGGGGCTTCCATCCATCCCAGAGTGACTCTGTAACCCACCCTGTCATTTCATGGTGTCTGTTCTCGGCACTCACAGATGTCAGCTGAGTGAGCAGAAGGGGGTTGCGGCTCTCATCATGGCTGGGGCACACTCTCTTCTGAGCCTTGCGGCCATTCTTTGTGTTGGGGAGGAGGACGGGGGTGGGGAGCATGTAGCTCCATTTGGCAGATGAAGAAACTGAGGCTTCAAAGAAGAAGGTGCTCAAGTTAACAGCCTTAGAGAGCTTCAGAATTGAGATTCAAAGCCAGGTTTTCTGAAGGTCGACTGAGGACTCCGTCCTCTGATTCCACAGGTTGGGCTGGGTCTGGTGTGCTACTCACTTCACTCTTGAAATCGATTTTCTTCCAAGTGCTTTGTCCCCCTCAGCACCTCCAGCAGGTGAGGGAAACAGGTAGAAAGACATCACACAGCCGCACCGCTCCAAATGGAGTGGGAGAGGCTAAGGTGCTTGTTTCTTCAATTCCAGGAGGCACATCTCCCCCTGCCACCCCCCAAAGCCCCCTCCCCCAATTTAACATCTCTACAACAGAGATGCATCTTACGAATATACTTGGCCGCACGTTTTCTTGGTAGTGCAGAAAACAACGGCGTTATATCTCACAGTTGGTGGTATTTCAGTGAAATCCTGGACTATGAGAGATTTTTTTTTTTAAATTTTATTTTATTTTGAAATTCTCTGTGAGTGTAGGGTCTCCCTGGCCTGTACAGCCTTCATGACCATGGAGGGAGTTCCTGAGTCTGGCTCAGGGGCACTGTGTCAAGTGAGGCTTTCCAGAAGAAAGCCTACACAGGTTCTTTCTGCGCCCCCTTCCCCCAGTGTGGCTGAAAGCCTTGGGTGAGGGTCCCAACTTTGCAGAGCTAACTGTGTGGCTTAAGAGAGTCAGTTTCCTCATCTCCCCAATAAGGGGGCTGTATCAGACTCGTGACGCCCAGCCTACAACCACCAAGGGTTCCTTTGATTACTTTTTCCTGTGGATCTTATATTTTGAAGGCTTTTGCCTACCCAATACAATGCATTAATTAAATAATAATTCATTTCTCATTTTTTATTAATCAAAGGCACATGAGAGTGCCAGGAAGAGATTTCGAGCGGCACGAAACGGTCAATGTGACCACTTTGCATTGATCTTTTAATGGGTGTATCTCTTTATAGAAATATACACACGATCCATTATCCATGAGGTTTGTCGACCCCATAGGTGGAGAATCAGATTCAGGGCGCCCCATCTGGGCATGTGTGAGCTTGAGTGGGGACACCCATTGAGGGACTTGGAACCCACTGAAAATCTGATAAAAAGCTTTAGACACTCTGGCCAGAGAAACGATAAGCTACGTTGAATAATGTATTCAGTTTTGGGGTTTGAAGTCTAATCCTGTAGCACGCAGCGAGCCCTGGTGTCCACGGGTCTCTAAGGCCGCCTTCTCAGCCTGACTGCACAGTCTGCTGGGAGTTCCCTGAAACCCAAGCCACACCCCGGGGCCAGGCGGAATTTCTGGGAGGAGGGTCCTTGCGTGACTATTTTATGAAGTTCCCTATTTAATGGGGGTTCAGAGTGCCCTGCCCTCTCCCCCAGGAGGTGGTGCGGTGATGAATCTCACAGAAGATGCTGCTTCCTGGAAGCTTCGGGGCCCCTGCCCTGGGTGTAGCTGCCTGGATAGCTCTTGACACTTGCTCTGGGCTTGAACTCCATCCTTCCCTGTCTGGGTGAGGCTGTTTGCTTTGGTAGGACCTTTGAGGTGGAAGCCGGGGTAGTGAGGAGCAGAGTTCCCAGCCCAAAGGGATGAAAGTCCTATTAGGAGAAAAGGAACAAAACAACACAACCCATGGTGCTCCCAGGGAGAGAAGTGGGGCGGGGCGTAAGAAATGCAGCCCCGGGAAAGGAGCAGGATTGATCCCACTAATGGAGCTGCTCTCTCGCCAGTCACAGAAAGGGCTGGGATCTTGCAAAGCAGGGAGAGCCCACGAGTCAGCCAGGGCAGCAGCAGGGCCCCCAGCCATGAGAGAGTGTCTGGAAGCGATCTGAAGGGACCCCCTTCCCTGACTGAGGTCCAGAGGACACATTCATACTCGATCTGATGTCACTGGGGACACCACCCCTTCCGTGGAATGTCACTTTGGGTGGAGAAGTTCGCGTCTGCAGGGGACACCGAGGGGGATTTGCCAGCAGGAACAAGAGGGTTTTGAGTCCTCTGGGAGTTTCTCGCTTCGGTCTCCGTCAGCTCTTTAGAAAACAATCTTGCATCCAGACCGGAAGAGTGCAAGCTGCTAAATGTTGGAATGGGTCGCCAGAGGAGGACAGGGAGGTAGAAGTCAGCGGGCCTAGGTTCCAGCCCTGGCTATGCCCCTGCTTCGCCGTGCAACTGGGAACCAGATACTTCACTCGGCTAAGCCTCCGTTTCTTCATCTGTAAAATGGTGCTGCGGGTTGAGAATATCTCTAAGGTCTCTTCCATGTGGGTAAAATGTCACTATTTGTACGGGAAGATGACCTTCTGCTGACACTCCTCCAGCAAGATGCTTCTGGATCAGCGGCTCAAGGCTTTCACTCCAGCGGTGTGGAGACTGCCCAGATCAGCAGGAAGAGCGGCGGAAGGGGAGCCGTGAAGAGGACTGAAGGGGCGCGGAGAGAGACCTGACCCCAGTGAGCTATTTCAACCGCCGTTTGCATACAGTTGATTCAACAGAAACTGTGGAATATTAACTCCATTTTTCAAAACCAGAGCCTGTAGCCAATTAGCCAGAAAGCCCCGCAGAGGGTGAAGCTGGCCTTCTTGCCAACGAGGACCCTGGAGGTCCAGGAGGCGCAGGGCAGGTCACCCACGCCTCGCAGTTTTAGGAACTTCCAATCTATAGAAGAGAAGCATTGCCAGGAGAAGGGTTAGCCTGAGCTGCCACACATGGCTGGGCCTCGACAAACAGCAGGCAGAAGCAGCCCCCCTCCCCCAAACCCAGAAAAGCAGGCAGAGAATATAAAAGTAATTGCAGGATTTTCTTTGTCAGGCTTCTGAAGGGTTTCTGCCCTGGGATCTGGGGGCAGGACCAGTTGGGGGAATGGGGGGGAGGAAGCAGGGACCAGGACGGCAGGGCTCTCAATAAGGAAGGGTCCCCCAGGCCAGAGTCCCCTGCCTTCAGTGGGAAGGAAGCCCGTGACAAGGGGAGGCAGGAACACACAGGGGGGCCATGCAGGTCACTTCTGTATGTGTTTGCCTGGCACCTCCGAGCTGCCCGGCTCCACGCTGGCCTGGAAAGGTTTTGGAGCTAAATGGGTGTTTGCCCATTTAGAGCCGCACTGGGAGCTCCTTCTCCCTTTGTCAACCTCATCAGTGGCACCGCCATCTGCTCAGATGAGAACCCTGAGTCACTGTGGACTCTGTACTCTGCCCCCCAGCGACAGTGGTGTGTGGGCCCCCAGCCGTCCTCCTGACCCGGCTCCAGGCACTGTTCCGGCTTTGGCTCCCTGCCTCCCCATGCCTGCGTCATTGGCTTCCCGGCCCTTGCTCAACCCAGAGGTAAGTGTGTCCTGCTTCTCAAGCTGAGCCACAGGCAACCCCACCAAAAAACTGCCCCTGGCTCCCTAGCCCCCAAAGCATCCAGCCCAAACTCCAGCCTGCCTCCCTAGCCCACCTGAGCCAGATCAATGACCAATACCGCCCAGAGCCCGGCCAGCACTTCTCCCAGCTCCCTCCATGTCCCTGTGGCCTGAGTTGAATCTTCAAGGCTAGGCTTGTCCTGCTAAAAGCCACTTACAGCTTCAAGGCATTCTTTTCTTGGCTCTTGGGCTTTAAAGAGTCCTTGGGAAAAGAAATCACGGCACTACTTTCCCTCTCTCCCCAAGGCAATCTACCTCTATGACAAGAACAGAGGTCAGGATTTACTGAGGGTTGGAGCTGGGAGGGCACCTGTTCCTCCCAGCTCAGAATCTGCAGGGAACATACCCTCAGTCTTGCAAATCATCATGTCCTCCGCATGGCTTCCCCGCCTTGCACGGGTCTCTAGCAGGATGCATGTCACGGCGTACTGTTGTATTTGTCACTTTGTCTAGCTCCCTTTTAGCCTCTGGGTGAGATCTTACTCATCTTAGTGTCCTGAGCAGGGCCCTACACAGTGTGGTACCTGGTAGCTCTCTTGGGAAGGAGGGAGAGAGGAAAAGAGGGAAGAATCAAGTATGGCCCCTTCTATATTCTGGATGAAGAAACAAAGTCCCGGAGAGAGGTGACTTTCCAAGGTCCCGTAACCAGCCAGGGGCCAAGTGGGGACTAGAACTCAAGAACCCTATGGGCCAGTTCCGTGCCCGTGTTACCAGCTGGGCTGCTGATTCATGCAAAGCTCCTCTGTTCACCAAACAAGCCACTTTACCCAGGACTGTCACTGCAGGCTTCCTGCTTGGACAGGTCTCACCCACAAGGGCCCATGCAGACCAAATGGGCATCCCCACCCCGCCATATGAGTCCGGCCCCCAGGAGACCCAGACAGCATAGAGGGGACGGATGCCCTCCCGCCCCACGGGGGTCCTGTGACTTCAGCATCTTAAGAAGGGGAGCCGGAGAAGAACCAGCCATGGGACCTGTTCTGTCACAGATGAGATGTCCTGGGAGGGCAGCGGAGGCCCGGTCAGTGGGATGGCGATAAGGAGTGCAGGGCCTTCTTCCCCCGGCGGGAAAGCTAGCAGAGGCTCTTCCTTCCTAGCCTCCTCATGGGAGTCTTAGAGACATGTCCTCAAGTCAGCCCTACCCCCCCAGCAGGGTCACAAGTCCTCCACCATCCCTGTCTCCTGTGTTGGCCTTGTCCCCCGTAAGGGATCCCAGGGGTTCCATGGAGGCCAAGCGCCACTGCTCCCCAAGGGAAGTACGGCTCTTCCCACCATTCTCCCAGAGCCTGGCATAGCTCCTGGGAGGCTGGGAAAGTTTTGATTATTAACACAGCCAAGCAGCTAATTAAAATAATAAATTAGGGAACAACATTTGCAAGGGTGATGGGAGCTCTAAAGAGCCGTGCAGGAAATGGGAGGGAAGAAAAGCATTCCCTAGGCACTACGTAGGGGAGCCGGATCTCATTTTCTTTTTAGGGTCAGGGAGGGGGCATAAAGTGTTGGTGTTTTGGTTCCTGACCCAGAGCTGTATCCAAGGGGACCTCCCCTGCCCAGGGAGATGGTCCCAGTCAATACTGGGTTAGTCAAAAGCAAGGGGAGGGGTGGAGTCAGGGATCGGGGGGCAGTGAAGGATGGGGGATCCGGTGTGGGTTGAGCGTTGGGGGCCGGGGAAGCCGAGGTGGGACTGAGCTCAGGCACAGGGGAGGAGTGTCCATTTGTGGTGTCTCCTAAGTCTTCCTTAGATTTTTCATAGTCTGCGTGTCTGGATGCCCACATCCTGGGAACATCCTGATTCAGGGTCAACCTTGAACCTTGGGGACATTCTGGATTCCAAGTAAGCATCAGAGCAGTGAGTCTACGGCTGTGATTATTGCTCAGTGGTCTCCACAGTGGGGAAAAGCACTGGACTTTGAGTCAGAAACCCCAGAAGTGACATAGGATTCTGTCAACCATGTGAGACTCGGTTTCACCTCTACAAAACAGGATGGAGAGAGTAAAGAGTGGTTGTAGGAATCAACGCAAAGTGTAGACTGATGCATGACCTTCAAATTGTGCAGGCATGGCACAGTTGACTGGGAGGCGGGGAGAATGGGATTAAAGTCTGGTTGAAACCTCCAGGCCTGACACGTGACCACCGACAAGCACCTGCTTCCTGTCCCTGTCAGGGAGGAGGTAGGGGCCGTTCATGCCATCCAACTGCTCTCGGATTTGAAACTTTGCCATGTAGCCTATTAGGGCTGTGACATAAATTTGGTGGTAGTAGCCTGCATCAAAAACCAGAACAAAATGCCACAAAGTAGAAGAGAAAATAGGCTGCCTTGTGCACAGTAAGGGTAAGCTTGGTTTTCTGAACAATTCTACTGGGCCATGATCCCGAGTCTTAAAGCTGGTGCTATAGAGATAGAAAACTGTAACTTATTCCCCTCAAAGAGCTACACACAGTAGCCAAGCACCAAGTGTGTGAAGAAACTGCTTTTTTCCCAAATGTTCATCTTTAATTCTTCAGAGGCTTTAATAATTTTTAATTTATTTTTTATTATATATTATATATATTATAAATTATAAAATAATTTAATAATATTTAAATAAATAAAATTTCTTTATTTATTTGAGAGAGAGAGAAAGAGCAAGCATGAGTTGTGGGGCAGGCAGAGGGAGGTAAGCGTGGAGCCTGACATGGGGCTCGATCCCACAACCCCAAGTTCACAACCTCAGCTGGAACGAAGAATCAGATGCTTAACTAACTGAGCCACCCGGTGCCCCCCATTCTTACAGGTTTTGACACTCTTTTGACTGTACCAAAAAAATGAGGCTCAGTGAGATTAAGGGATTTGGCTAAAGTTTCAGTCTGCTCAGGCTGCCATGATAAAATCCCATAGCCGGGCGGCTCCAACACCGGAGTGTATTTCTATCGCTCACAGTTCTGAAGGCCGGGAGTCCCACCATAAGGGGCTGACTGATTCAAAGTTGGTGAGGACCCCCTTCCCTGACGACAGACAGCAGCGGCCCACTGGGTGCTCATATGGCCTTTTCTCGGTGCTGCTTATAGAGAGAGATCTCTCTCTTCTCTACTCGTGGGCCCCCAGTCCTCTTGGATTAGGATCCCACCTTTCTGACCTCATTTAACCTTAATTACCTGCTCAAAGCCCTATCTCCAAATACAGTCCCATTGGGGTTTAGGACTTCAACGTATGAATTCTGAGCAGTCACAATTCTGTCCTCAGCAACTCATGTCAAGTAAATGAGATCCGAATTTGAACCCAAACTTGAGCCCGAGTCTTCCCGGCATGCTCTGTTTTCTTGGTAATCCATGTATGCCCCACAGACACTGTGGGAGAGGGACAGGACTCGAGGCTGGTGGCCTCCTGCGTAATCTTAGGGGTGAAAGCTGCTGGGATCCAGCTCTGGGTCTTTGGGCACATTGCCCCTCCCCCCTGGCACAGCGGGGCCCTAATAGAGCTGCTCAGGGCTGTGGGATGCTGGGAAGATGAAACGGAATGTGTAGGTAAAGGCCTTCCAGAGAGGAAGCCTGAAACAGGAAGTGCCATGCACCCTAGAGACTCCGAACGCTCACGCACCCAAGCACCTACAGTACTTAATTAACATCGGGGCTGGCTGGACTTTTCCATTGTTATCATTGACCAGGACGCCTGGGGGTCAGCACTCGCTTTCATTCTCACCACTCTAAGACCTGGGGCAAGACTCTGAACTGGGTGAGCCTGTTCCCTGCCTGAGGATAATGGCCAGACAGATCCTCAGGGTTGATCTGAGGATCGTGTGAGATAACCCGAGGAAGGTCTTTATCCGGCAGTGGTTCATGAACGCTAGGCATCATAACTGCCCGGAGGAAGGGCTTCTCCAGCCTCACTATGCTGGATTGGGACAGAGTTTGGCAATGTGGTGTATGGGGAAGAAACACTGTTGTGGGGGAGAAAGGAGGACTAGCAAGGGCAGTCTGCCTCTGCTGTCGGGCTCACTCTCTGTGCCTGTGCAGGGGCTTAGTGAGCAGGAGACAGGCAGCTGTCTGCAGACCCTCTCCCACGCTCTGCAGCAGAGTCTAAGAGGAAGGCAGAAGGGGTGCGAGCACTGATCGGTGTAGACCCCGGCATCGCTATGTGTCTTGAAAGAGGGGCTCAGGTGGAGGGCTGGCAGCTGGACTCTGGGGTGTGTGTGGAGGGAGCCCTTCTCTCGTGGGACGGGACCCCCACTGACATGCCCCCTTCCCCAGGAACTGTGGTAAATTCCCAGGGGCTTTGTTCACGGCAAGATGTGTGATGTTGCACTCTGTTGTGGGAGGAGATGGGCCAGCAGTCTGTCCCTTGTCTACTTCCGAGGAGATCTCGGCGCTCTAGGGACAATGCCGGGACACCCCTGCACTGAGACTGAGGCCTGAGCACCCCCAAAAGGATCTGTCATAAGGTGGATGAAGCTTGGTTGAATGGGTCCCTGGGAGGCTGGTCCCTGTCCAGCCAGGCCCCCAGGCAGGGGTATTTTTAACCCAAGGTGGGGAGCTCGGTAGGGGGAGGCTCCCTTTCACTCGCTGGCAGCTGCTTGGGTAGCATGCCCCCCGCTGGCCATCTGCCTGTGCTGCCACCCCCGTGTCCCTCTCCCTGCCACTCCCAAAGGGACGCAAACCTGAACAGACTCCCAGTCCGCTCTGGCTGGAAGGGCCCCGAGGGTGCTCACAGGCAAGGTCAGGGCCCTTCCACGGATATTCTGGACTGAGCACCTCGCAACAGCCTTCTGGCTCACCAGCTGTGGCCCGCTCTCTCTGCTGGTGCCCAGCAGGCAGCCATCTACACTGACTGCCTACTTCCTCCACCCCCGCCCCCACTACTCTCCCGAGAGTTCTCTCACTGCAGCCACCAATAAACTGTGGGGTCAACCCAATGGGCTCTCTCCAGGCCTTAAAATACTTGATGTGTCCCCCCCTTGAACATGTATTCAACCTCCCCCCTCCATCTCCAGCTTCTGGGACCCTGTCCCTCCTGCTCTGCCTCTCTCCGCTCTGACAGCCTTTCCCTCCAGCCTCCCTGGTGGGCAGCTCTTATCAGCTTGCCTGGGCTCTCCTGGTGGGAGAATGAAAGTCCCACATCTCAGGAGCTCTCCTGGTCGGGCATAAGGGGGCCACTGTTGAGCCTTGACTCACCCCTGCCCTCGGGGCTGCTCTGCATCTCATTCTCGCTTCTCTCCTTGGTCTCCGTGGGGGTCCTCACCTACTTCTGTGGCTGCAGCTACCATCTGGGTGGGAATGATCCAGACCCACGAGCCAACTTCCCACGGGGCATCTCTGCTCAGATGTCTCCTGGCAACTCAAACCCACCATGCTTCCAACTGACCTCGCCATTGGACGCCGAACTGCTTGTCCTTCTGGTCTACCATTGCAGTGAAGGGCTTCACTGCCCACCCAGGTTACATGTTTTCTTTCCTCTCAACCAGTTTGTGACCTACTGTTACCTCCCAAATCCCTGGACTCTCTCCAAATATTTCGATCCCCACTGCCCCTCCCATGGTGCAGGTCACCACCATCTCCTGTCCTGATCGGGGCCACGTCTAGAGGGAATGTCAACAGGGGTCATCCCTGGATGGTGAATATATGGGTTGAATTGTGTCCCCAAGAAGGTTTGTTGATGTCCTAACTCTGGTACCCGTGAATGGGACCTTATTTGGAAATAGGATCTTTGCTGATGTAATCAAGTTACAATGAGACCATCAGGGTGGGCCCTTATCTGATATGAGTGGGGTCCTTCTGAGAAGACAATGACATGTAAAGACAGAGACACATAGAAACAACAGTACGGGATGGCAGAAGCTGAAATTGGAGTCATGCAATGCAACCCCAAGATGCCAAGAATGGCCAGCCACCACCATAATTTAGGAAGAGTCAAGGAAGGATTTTACCCAGAGTCTCAGAGGGAGCATGGCTTTGACGACATCTTGAGTTTGGATTTCTGGCCTCCAGAGCTGTGAGAGGATATATTTCTGTTGTTTAAAACCACCCAGTCTATGGGGTGCCTTGGTGGCTCAGTCTGTTAAGCATCTGCCCTTGGCTCAGGTCATGAACCCAGGGCCCTGAGATCGAGCCCCAACTCGGGCTCCTTGCTCAGTGGGGAGTCTGCTTCTCTCTCTGCCCTGCTAATGCTATCTCTCTTTCTCTCTCTCTCAAATAAAATCTGTAAAAAACAAAACAAAACCACCCAGTTTATGATACTCCATTAAGACACCCCTAGGAACCTAATACACTGAGATGTGGGCAATTTTTATTTTCTTATTTATACTTCTCAGTATTTTAGGGATTATCTGTAGTGGAGACATAGACTTTTATGATTGGGGAGAACATACTTATTCTTAAGAAAAAAAAATCCTCACTCAGCAAGAATCCTAAGCACTCTATTGGATTTTTCTCTGAGAATCAAAACTATCTGCACCCACACAGCTTACTGATTACATCAGCGTTGACTGTGGTAGTCCATTGGCTTCGACAAGCCAGCTTTAGTATTCCAGGAAACTCTTGCCCAGGAAGATAAAAGTTGCAAATGAAGTAAATTTATTGTCCATCTCAGGGACTTTGCAAAAGACATTCAAGCCAACATCAAATGATCCGACTTTTTAATAGAGAGCATCAAGAGGGTGTCTACTCTCCAAGGCTCTCTCCCAAACCCTGGCCTGGCCGTGCACACAATCCTTAACTCCTGTATCATGATCCTTCCAGGTCTTAACACATTGGCCCATCTCAAGCAATTTAATTAGCCTTAATGAAAGACCCTGGACATGCAGATATAACCTATCTTTGCCTTTGCCTTTCTGAGATGTTTCTAAGACTGTCAAGGGAGGGCACTGCTTCCCAGGGGAGGCAGGGACCTCCACTCTGCTCTATCAGCAGGTTGATTCGGTGGTATTTGTGAGCCTTCTGCAGCTCAAATACCTGAAATGTTGTATTTACTGAATGCCTTCTATGTGCAGAGACTGCGCTAAGCACTTACCATGTACCCTTCTAGGGCACCTGCTCATCGAACCGCTAAGAGATAAATTGACGTATATTAAACATTTTAAGAGTATCTTTGAGCACAAATTGATTCCAATTAGGCAGCATCCAATCTAGCAGATAGAAAGGAACTCCGATGTGCTTGCACCAAAGGAAAGACTTTCATAGCCAGAAGGGAGCAGGACTAAGGATGTAATGCTAGGCAAAAAAGCAGGATGGTTACTGCAAGGGTACTTTCCTTTAGGGAAAGGCAGCAGTCTAGCAGGTGGGTTACCTAACTCGTGATCATCACTCTTGATTGACTGGTTTAAGATGCCACTTCTGGGAGAGCCGAGACTGTAATTACGTCTGGTTTGGGGACATGAAGCTTAGCATTAAGTGACTCCATTTGGGGCCTGTTGTTTCCTTTTTAACAAATGCCAGGTAGTTAGAAATGATTTGCATTTTGTAGCTGGGGAAAGAGATTCAGCCCGTGTTAAGTGGCTTGCCCCAGGCGGCGCCATCAGTAAACAGCAGAGCCTCGCAGAGCCTGCTCTCCCAGCCCCCTTCCAGCTCTCCAGAGCTAGGGAGATTGCAATACAAAACACACACATCCCAGCATCTGGTTATTTTGGGGAACCAATGGTATTCTGCTTCCAATTACTTCGATAACTGCCTCATGTGGACAGACCCCGCTCCTCCTGAAGACCTCCCCAGGCAGGCTTCCTAGGGAGAGTCACCATGGAGGCTGTTCCCACCACACCAGCCCCAGGGCCCTACGACTTCTGTTTCTCTTCCGGCAGGAGAATGTTAACCATGAAAGGCAAATAAATGGTTTTCGGTGGAGCACAGGCAAAGAGCAGGCACATTTCCCACAAGGCACTGGTACAGCAAGTTAGCGGGGAAGAAAGAGCCGGACCCTTTGTACAGTGGGTGGGAACACAACGCTCCTTGTGATGCTTACATGTCCCCTATTTCAAATGCCACGTGGTACGGACTCCACGCCAACCTGCAGCCCAGATTCTTTTCTTCCCCCTCAGTAGCAAATGTACATATTTGCTTTAAAGTAGGCAGCGTTTGCCCATGGGTGGTCTTTGATTTGGAAGAAATCAACCCGAGTGGTGACTCACAAAAAACAAAGGGGGTTTGACTCACTCTGTGCTGGGCCAGGGGATGGATGCGTGTGCACGATTCACTTACCCAGAAGAAGAAGTTAAAGACGAAGAGTAAATACTTCAGGTAGACAATCAGCCAGTCGTCCTGCTCTGCCTTGTAATGGGCCATGGTTGCTGGGCCTGCAAAGAAGACAGCGGAAGCTGGAGGGGGGCCCCACAGGGAACCACCTCGCTCGTCCCAGAGCCAGAGCTCCTTCCTAGCCTGTTTGGCCAGGTGGGTCTGAGGCTGTGGGTATGTACCCTGGAGCAAAGAGCAAGGAAATGCAAAGGCTATTATCAGATGCACAATAGAAGTGAAGTGCACAGAATTTTCTAGAACCTTTGGATCTCGGTTTTGCCCTTTTGCCATAACTCTAACTTATAAGTCTTCTACCATAGGAAGTACCCTCATTCCCCTCCCCTGTCTCATCAGGGTTACAGGGCACAGATTTACCTGGTACTCTGCATCATTTGAATGGGACCTCTGTGTGCACAGGGGAGGCATGAGCCCCAAATCAGACCGTCCACAGTGGAGCCGTGAGCCTCATCCAATCCTCCCCACTGGCCCCCTGCACCATGACTTTCCAAATGAGGAAACAAGGCAGCAGCCCCAGTTGTTTGGCAGGAAGAAGCATGAGAGCTCTGGAGTTGGACTCCCTGGGTTCAAACCCACATCTGCCACAAGACACGTGAGGTCTTGGGCAAGCCATGCAACCTCCCATTCCTCCCCTGTAGCAGAAAGAAGAACGATGGCTACATCTCGGGCCTGTTTGGAAGATTAAGTGGGATGGTCTGGGTAAGTGTTTAGCATCATCCTGGGCACACAGTAAGTGCTCAATGGACGTTAGCTATTAGTAGTAGTCTGTGTGGCAGGGATTAGGGCCCAGGCCTCCAACCCCAGAATTCCTCGTTTTTTGCCCAGGAACGTGCTCCCTCTCCTTGTCCTGCTGCCCCCTGCTGGAGCGTCTGGGAACCGTGTGTGACAGCAGTCAGGTGGCACACACAGGGGAGGCTTACTGTGCCTGTAGTCCTGTGTGCTTCTCGGTGGGACAAGTACAAGGGTGCAACAGCCCTTGCGCTTCTGCTTCTTCTGAGCTCCACATCCCCTGGGCACCCGCCTGCGTCCTAACTACCACGGAGTAGCTAGCTGCTCCTCGAGGAACTCGTTCTCTCCAGGTGACCTCTTATTCTAGAACCACAAGTAACGGGGCACTGATTTTGCTCACTTCCATCTCTTTCTCCCTTATTCCCCACCTCTGGTCGGGCCCTCTTTGTCACCGCCCTGCTCCTTTTCCCTGGCCAGCGCTGGGCCAAGCCCAGATCATTCCTCCTAAGTCACCATCCTGCCTTTTATTTCAAGCTCCTGGGCTCCTAAGACAGGGAGGGGGAGAGAGAGAGAGAGAGAGAGAGAGAGAGAGAGAGAGAGAGAGAGAGAAGGTGGCTGTCTTATTTGGAATTTCTATTTCAGACCTTGAAGAAGGTAATTTAAGAGTTTTAGTCTTCTGGTTAAAAAAGGACAAAACCCATTTTTCTCCAATTTCATCTGAGAGGCACTGCAGTGAAAGAAAAAATACAGAAGGAGAAAAAAGGAAGACTACAAAAAAGTGTGAAAAATGATGACAGATGGGGTCAGCCGGGCGAGTGGAACAGGCGCTATTATGCGGCCATCCCGCAGGTGGCCTGACCAGAGCTGCACTGGGCCACCGTGGGTCATTAGTAAATGGACAGTTCGGGGCCTGGCCTTCCCTGTCTGCATCTCTTCTCGCTTTGCCTGCCCCTCTCCTCCCAATCAGGGCCCACAGAACCACCGTACAGACCCTTCTATACCGGTAACCCAAGGGCTCAGAAGCCTCTAAAGGAAAACTGTATTTCTAAAAAGGGAGTTGAGGCCGAAGATGGGATTAAACAAAAAGAAACACATTTCTAATGGTAAAATTTCAGCCATCAGTGGTAGAGAAGATGGAACCACAGAACGTCAGGGTCATGGGAAATCCTGGGCTCATTAAGTCAACCTTCTGCAGAGGGAGTGGGGAAATTAACACTCTCTGAAGTGACCTGGCTAATCGGTGGTAGCAGTTTCCTATCCCCCCCACAACACCCCCACAACCTATAGTACTGGGGGTGGCAGAGGCCCTGAAGGGGTGTCAGTACCAGTGTGGAGCCAGATGCTTGGATCTGGAAGTTAGCCTTGCCATTTATCAGCTGTGTGACCCTGGGTAAGTTACTTAACCTCTCTGTGCAGCTAACATTTCTTGAGCATCTATTATGTGCCAGGCACAGAACTAAGTGCTTTACACATGTTATCTTATTCCATCTTCCCAATAGCCCTAGGAAGTACAGGTTTTTCCCATTTTGAAAGATAAGGGAGCTTGAGGCTAAGCAAGGTTACATAAACTGTCTAGAGTCACACAGCAAGAGTATGTGTGTGTTACTTGATTTTAAAACATTACGGGAATACTTTAGTAGTCTTTTTCTTCTGGATTTCTGGCTTGATTCTACTGTGGCTGGAGAAAATCCTCTGTGGGATTTCAGTCCTTTGAAATGCGTTGAGTCTTGCTTTATGGCCCAGAAAACCATTTCTTTCAGTGGATGTTCCATGTGCATTGAAAAGAAAGTGTATTCTCCAGCTCTGTTAACCATGTTACTGAAATAATAAATCACGTTATGAAATAAATCAAAGTGGGGGAAGGCAAGGGTTAGAGGGAGCATGAAGCATCTCATTTTGGCAAGGTACTACGAAAGGAGCACCTTCAGTGGGGTGGGAGGAGGCCCGCAGAGGCGGGGTCACAGCCTGGGGGCCTGTGGGTGGGCTCCATGGGGGTAGCACTGGCAGGTCTTCTGCCATCAAAGCAGGGCTAATGAGGTCATTAAGCCCAGAAGGTGATGATGTCCCCCTGCCCATTCCCTCTCTTCTCATTGCTGCCCCCATCCCTGCTCCTGTGACTCAGGGAGGACTAGGCTTGCCCCTACTAGTCCCACTTCTGTTTCTGGCTGACTCTACGATCTTGAGCCTCAGTTTCTCTCATCTGCAAAAGTAGAACGACTATCTGGCTCCCTGGGTTGGGTGGAGATGCCACCTACTCCAGGACTTACTACTGGACCACTTCTGTATCACCTTGGGCTCTGTGTATCCGATTGTGTCGTGTGCCTAGTAATAACAATGGCTAGTATGAACTGATCAGTGCCACGAGTTGGGGGGTGGTTCTAAGGAATGAATGAACAGATGAACACAGGCATTGACAGGGCACGAGAGAGCTCCCACACTCTTTAAGAGTCATATAAATATTTCTCACCCAGTTCCCAGGACGCCTGAGTCAAATATGATGGAAAAGAGAGAAACACAACTAAGCCTATCCCTTCTGGGTCCTGAACCTGCACGACTGGGATGGACCCCATGTGGCTGAACACAGGGCCTCCTGGGGAGCCTGTAGAAGCCTCTCAGGGACTTGCTCGGTTTCCTCCTAGAGCTTTCCATGTCCCCTCTCCATTGTTCCCTCTTTCCTCTTGTCTTTTAGTTCCACCCTCATGGGAGAAACTCAGACCTTTGTCCATGGCACGCCAAAGTAGAAAATCCTTTTAAAAAACACACAAATGAGGCACAAACAGGGACAGGACGGTCCCTGCTGGTGGGATACCCTGGGTCATTGTCACGTGCTTCCTCATGGAATCAGATCTCACAAGAACACACAGCGGGAGGGGCGGTTTTGACAGGTTTGGAAGGTGAGCGTGTAGGTAACCCCCTTCTCTGAGCTGCACACCCTTTTTTCCTTGCCTTTGCTCCAGCCCTCCCAGATGGCTGTCCAGCAGGGGCTGGAAAAACCCAGATCCCCAAGGCCCACCCCAGTGGCATCTCTGCACCAGTCACATGTGGCATCTTCCTTATAACACTCAGCAGCCCAGCAGCTGAGCTGTGAGAGGTCAGAGTGTGTGTGCACCTGACCCGAAAGGAGCTCATGAAATAAATGCCCCATTTGAGGGAGGCAAGCCATTCTGCCTGTGTTTTGGAAACATAAGATTTCCTAGTCATGGAGACAAGGTGTTTCAGGGCTTTGAGAAGCCACCTCTGGCCCTGGTGCCCCTCCCGGACTCCCCAGCCAGGAGTCAGACGCCCCAGCCCCCAGCAGCGGCAGCCAGTGAAGAGGCCAGGTGCTGGCACCCCTCCTTTATAACCGAGGGGGCTGAGGCTCCTCTGGCAGACCCAGGGACCCATCGCTAGTGTTGTCGGAATCAAAGGCAAGACCTCTCAGGTCTGGGCTTTCATCGGGTTTTGAGGGGAAAAAAAGTCCCTTCTAGCCAGAGTCGATTTCTCGTCCAAGCCTGGTACTTGGAACATGGAGATACCTCCATGAGAAGCTTCTCACAGCAAGGATGGAGGTTTCCAAGGTGGCCCATTCGGGGGGAGGGGCTCAGGATCTGTATGATGAAGAGCAAAGGCAGGAGGAAGGCCCCAGAGCCCAAGGAGTTGGGGCTCAGCCCAGTTGTGGCTCCTACGAATGTGACAAAGACAGTGCAGCTACGACCCTCAGCTCCAGGGGGCGCTGTACACATCAGGGGCCCCATGAGTGGCTGCCCCTGGAGTTGTGCAGGGCTGGCTGTGCAGGTGCCTGGCAAGCCCAGCTGCTCATTTCTGGTAGAAATTGCGTTTTCCTTCCCGGGGCTGGGTGCCTCCCATCGCATGAGGCCACCTGGGTGAAAGCCTGACTTTTCATTTGCAAACAGAGCCTGGGCAGCACAAAATATTCTGTATGGGCAGACACTGGGGGGCTGGTACAACTGAAAACCTCCCATCCCCATGTACCTCTTTAAACACATAAGCCTCAACTCTGATCTGCAGGTAGCTGTCCTCGTCTTTCATCTAGAGAATGGGACGTGGATTAAAGCTGGTTTAAGTCTGATTCCTAAGATGGCCAAGTCTGTTGGTGGTCCGTCAGAAGTCTTTCCCCCTCCCTCCATTATAATGGAACTGGAGGTGGGTTTGTGGCCCCTTCACTAGCAACTACATTTCCCGGGGGTCTCAGCAGCTAGATCTGGCTGGGTGGTAGTTCTTGACAATGGGATGTGAGTGGAAGGGCTGCGTCCAGGCTTGCCCTAGACTATCATACGAGAGAGAAAGAAACTTCTTTATCCTATTGGGTCTCTGGCACAGAGCCCAGCTTCGTCTCTAACCGAATCCTGTCTTTGGGAGTCAGAGTCTTCACTGTATAATGTTCCATTCCAAGAGAAGAAGGAAGGCAGGCCTGCTGGAGCTCCCTCCCTGAGAGCAACGAGGTGGTCCCCAAGCACACGAGCGCCCACAGCCAGGATGTGACTGCAAGTGGGAGGCTCCCAAGCCTGACCTGGAAGCCACGCACACTACCTCCCAAGTGACCCTGCCTCCTGTCTCCTCAAATCGTTGCCAGACCTTCTTCTCTTCACCACTGGGGCCTGAAGCTTCACTTCCCTGTCCGGTCACCGTGCAGCCCACCACAGTCAGGCAACCCCCTCCCTTCCACACATCCTACACTCACTTCTGACCACCAAAGTCGGAGGCAGCTTTTCCCACCTCATCCCGCTTTGCCTCTGCTGAATTCGAAACCACTGAGTGCGCTGCACCTTCCTTTGAAGCTCTCTCTCCCAGGCTGGTGTTACTGCCCCAGCCTCTCCCACCGGTGTCTCCAATTTGCTCTGATCTGCACATCACGGCGCCCAGCCTCCAACTCTGTGCTCTCCTCGGTCTCATTGGCTGGGTCCTCCTCTCGGTGCTCTCCTTTAATTAAAGGCTGTGCTCCCTCTGGGGCAAGGTGGGGACCATTCTTTCTGCTTTGCCTTCTGCCTCCCCTTTTCAGCCTCACTCATACCCAGCTCTGCCTGCGTCTCCCAACCTGACCGCTCTCAGAAACCTGTGGGGCGCAAGGCTCTCTCCTGTGGCCCCAAGTCCCTGACCACCAGCCAGGCAGAAACTAAGTCAATATCTGCCCCACCGACCCGGCCGTCTGGTATCCCTGACACTCCCATCCAGCCACCCATCCAGGGCACCAGTCTTCAGGATTATATCCCAGTACTCATCTTTCCATTGTCACCACTTCCTGCCCCGCCCCTTTCCACTGCACCCAGATGTCCGCCGTCTGCCGCCCTCCTTCATCAACCTCTAGTGTGTCCACTCACTCTGCTCTTCTGCGACCTGCCTGCTGCAGGCCTACCCCTCCTTTACTGCTGCGGTGGTCTGGCTGGTGCTTCACGCATCTCTTTTCCCTTTTGAGATCGGCTAATTAATTCATCTGTTAATTCACTGAACACTCAAGGCCTGGCTATGTGACATTATGGGCTGGAGATTAAAGAGAAGAGAATGAACGAAGCAGGCCCCAACCTCAGAGAGCTCGCGGCGGGGGAGACCGTCATCATCGGCGTCATCCAACCCAACGTATGAAGTTCAGGGAGAAAAGTGTGTCCAGGAGAGGAACCACTAGTGAGAGTTCAAGCACAAGTAGGCAAATTAGGCAAAGAAGGTGACAAAGCCACTCTATGCCAGGCTCAAGGTTCTGGACTTTATTATGAAAGCAAGGGGTACCAGTGAACTTTCCAATTCAGGGAGTGACTGAAGTAGGGTCACTGCTTGTGAAGTTAGGTTAGATAAATCCAAATGGCTTAACAGGTTATAAACCGGATCCTAGGGTTCGGAAGGAAGCATTCCTTTAAATAAATTTTTAAAATCCACCATGGAACCTGGGCATCTGAAGGGAGAACCAGGCCTGTCTAGTTGATTTGCTGTGGCTCTGTAAGGCCGCGGTAGACATGGTGTTGTCTAGGATGGTCCAGGGCGGGCCAGCCCAGCCCACCGTGAGTCCAAGCCGCTGGCCCAGGCTGACTACCTGCACCGGCAGACCAACCTAGAGGAGCAGAGGAGCCAGTGATGAGAAGTAAAATCCTAAACCCAACAAAGAAAATCAATGCCTCTCTGAACAAAGAGCGCAGGGTTTTAATTTTGACACATAAGGTCTCAAAGACACCTTTAAAAAAGAAAAACACATTGCCTAATATACTTACTGCTCCCTCTAAAAACCAGCTTAATTATAGGGAAGAATACAGTCTATAATTTTTCCCACACTCGCAGATGGATCTATATTATAATTTCCCCGATCTCCGTGAATGAATGGATGTATGATTTCCACCCAGAAAGAGCTCCTCTTTTCATCACCCATGTGGAGACACGTGCTCGAGGCCCTGGCTGGGTGGGGGTCATCACCCACCCATGGATGACATCCCCCTTGGCATGAGGGGGATTTGATCGGGTAGTATGTGTGTTCCTAGAACCCGGGAGCGGACGGCCACTAAGGGCGGTCCTCCCTTCCCGAGATTCCCAAAGGGGAATTGCCAGAAGGATGCTGGGCATGTCTGCTGACGCTGAGGGATGGTATTTATGGAGGCGTTAGCAGATGGGGTTTGGCTAAGGGGTGGAGGTGGGCAAGCAGAGGCCCAGGGATCAAGGGGTCTAATTCCAGATTTCCCTCACTACCTGTCAGCACTTGGGCAAATCACTGTCTCTCTCCGTGCCTCGTTTTATGAGAAAGTTGGTGTTCTTGCTACATTCTTTCAAAGAAATTTGTATGTAGAACCTAACATGTAAAGCAGATAACTGCTTCTCTAGCTGAAGGGGTGGTTTAATCCCTGGGAATGCCCCCAGTCAAGCCCATCTGATCACTGTCTCCCCTTCCTCACTCACCCGAAAGCTGGAACCACAAAGAACTGCAGCTCTAGCACTCTATGAGACCAAGATGTGGGCGTTAGCTTTTTTTTTTTTTTTTTTTTTTTTGACAGAGAGAGAGACAGTGAGAGACAGCACACAAGCAGGGAGAGTGGGAGAGGGGGGAGCAGGCTCCCCTGAGCAGGGAGCCCGACGTGGGGCTCGATCCCAGGACCCTGGGATCATGACCTGAGCCGAAGACAGACGCTTAACTGACTGAGCCACGCGGGTGCCCTGGCATTAGCTGTTTTATTCTTTAACTGCATATTGTCCCCCGTACTTGTCCCCAGTCAAAAGCAGCAAGGGGAGAACTGCCAAGCTCTATGTTGTAGAAATCTACATTCCATATCATACGTTCACAAGATATTTTTGGAACTCGAAATGACCTCTGACATCATGAGAAACCCTTCATGATTGATAGCTCCAATCCTGTTGACCCCCACCTGGCCCCAGTACCACCCGCTGTTTTCCTTTCATTATTTATTTTTTTTTTACTGAGGGAACACACACATAACATACAATTTACTCTTGTAACCATTTTAAAGTGTACCATTCAGTGGTCTTACGGGCATTTACAATGTTGTACAAGCATCACTACTGTCTAGCTCAGACCTTTCCATCACCCCAGACGGAAACCTACCCACTGAGCACTCACTCCTCACTCCCCCTCCCCCAGCTCCTGGAAACCTCCACTAGCTTCTCTGTGGATGTGCCTACTCTGAAAACTTCACATCAGTGGAATCGTACAATATATGATTCTCGGCGTCTGGCTTCTCACCTAACATAACATCTTGGGTTCATGCTCGAGCATGGATCATCTTTGCTCTTTGTTACAGCTGAACGATATTCAGTTGTGCGTATAGGCCACTTTTTGCTTATCCATTCTTCTGTTGACTGACATCTGGGCTGTTTCCACCTCTTGGCTAGAGTGGATGGAGCAGCTATGAGCATCCACGTACATGCGTTTGTTTGGACACCTGTTTCCAGTGCCTCTGGGTAGTGCCTAGCAGTGGAATTGCTGAGTCATGCGTTGAACTTACTGAGGAAGTGCCAATTGTCATCCACAGCCCTACCTCATTTTTTTTCAATATGGCGTCTGTCCTGGGCAAGTGGGTCCAAGCCCACTGGGGAACAGTAGCAGCCCTGTATGTTGACATGGGGTTTGATATTTCTGTCCTCCCCAGGCTTTAGCTCATTGGTTGCTTGCACAGAGGGTGGGAATAACAACAATAATACTACTTATAACTGTGATGACATAATTTCCATTCAACTTTTTTTTTTAAATATTTTATTTATTTGACAGAGAGAAATCACAACTAGGCAGAGAGGCAGGCAGAGAGAGAGGAGGAAGCAGGCTCCCTGCGGAGCAGAGAGCTGGACGTGGGGCTCGATCCCAGGACCCTGGGATCATGACCTGAGCCGAAGGCAGAGGCTTTAACCCACTGAGCCACCCAGGCGCCCCCGATGACATAATTTTTATAGTACTTCTTGCAGTAACTCAGAGGTGGGTCCTCTTAGGAGCCCCATTTCACAGATGGAAAGACTTATTCGGAAACACACAGCCTTGTCTGAAATAGAGGGCCACCCTCCCATCTACCCCCCTGTCTGTTCTAGAGGAGCCTCCCAACCCCCTCTCCTCTCCCCTTCCCCCCCAACCCTGACCTCCAGCCTGGAGAGCCTTCTGCCCCAGCTCCTTGTGCCTGCCTCCCAGGAGCCTGCCCTCGTCTGGCTTCTGCCAGGCCATTTCATGAACTGGGCTGCCTTCCAGATTCTGCCGGCACATCAGGCTTCTCTGATGAGTGCCCAGCTCCCAGCTGATGATGAGACCACATTTGCCCAGCAGGCTTCTGGCACAGACGAACCCTGTGCCCTCAGCTAGGGCCCCAGGGACACTGAGGTACGACGACGATAGATAGCGCTCCTCCTCCCTCCTCCCCAAAGTAGCTCCCAGTGCATGTGGGCTCACGCTGCCCATGACAGCTTTCCAGACCCTGTACACAGCCAGGGACACTGAGCCTGGGCTGGTCTTTGGAAGCTGCCCCTGAGCCCTGGCATCTGAGGCCACGTGCTTATGGCGAGGCAAAAAGGCTGCCCATGACAGACAGGCCCGGGGCAGGAGGCTGGCCTGGGCTGCCCTCCCTGGTCGGTTATGTTCTGCTACCTCAGGCACAGAGTTGGGATAGAAGCAGCAGGCCCTCCCTGTCACCCCACCATCTACCCACAGGTGGTCCAGCCAACAGGCAGCTGTGGGTGCCTGACAGAATTTCAAGAAGGCCAGAGGGCTGGGTGTCATGACTCTGAGAGCAGAGGCAGAAACTCCCAGACATCCCCAGTGAGCCAGAGAGGAGTGAGAGATGCCCTGGGCCCCATGGGCCTCCCGAGCTTGGATTTAGAGCTCAGACGGGAGCCAGAGACCCACGGGGCATCTGTTCTTAGGGACCAGGGTGCGCTTTCACTGTTGTGTGCCCCTGAGGGTGGAGGGGTGAGACACGGCTCCGTGAAGCAGCCTGGAGGATGTGGGAGGTGCTCTGGGCCCCACATCAATGCTGACCTCACCCCAGACTCAACAAGGACTCCCACCGGGTTTGACGCAAGGGACCAGGTCCTCAGTTGCACAGGCCCCTCCGCTGCCCCTCCCCCAGGGTGGGATCCCCAGCAGAGTGCCCATTGCCCAGAGCAGCCTCCTCCCCATGTCCACAGCTGCAGCCACAATTCGCCTGATCTGAGGGTCTCTGAGAGCCACCTAGGAAACGACCCTGCTTGAGCCCACAGAGAACACCTGGGAGCTTCGGGAAGGGGGTCCTTGCGCGGCAGCTGAAGGATGATCCTGAGTGTGGGTGGGAGGGGGCTTTTCTTCCCTCCACCACCCCCGGTGCTAGGAGGAGGGAGCTGGTGTGAATGGGAACGTGAGCCTGCTTCCCTGGTGCTTGGTTTTCGCTGTCCCATCTACGGAGGGAAAATTACAGTCACTCTTACCAGCTGTGTGAACTCGGGCAGGTCGGTCCTAGGTACGTAAGCCAGTGTCCTCCTCTGTCCTCTGGGGGTAAGAAGGCCCTTAAGGACCCCAAAAAGAATGACCTTGAAGGCCAGTCAAACACTGGTGGACTGTGTAGCCTGCTCCCGCCCGACCCAGTCAGCGGTTAGCAGCCTCCATGGAGGGGGTGGAGAGGGAAGTCAGCAGGCTCTGTGTTCTGCAGAGGTGCTCTGGGGTGGAAGGAGGGGTGCCCGCGGAGCAGCTTTCATCATGCTGCACACTAATTGGGGCTTAAGCACATTCACAACCTGCTTGCTGGGACTCAGAAAGGCACAGACACTCCCTTCCAGGCAGCAGGAAATTAAAAAAAAAAAAAAAAAATGCCTGAATGACATAAAAACTTGTCTCCTTTCCCGGAGAGTAGGATTTGTACAATTTCTCCTCTGCTTTCCAAATAGTGCCTGTCTTGTCTCTGGAGCAGGACAACGTGGCGTAGCAAGTAAGCCTAAAAGACCATTCCTTCCAAGGGTCCTAAGTAGGAGGCCCTTGAAATTATATGAAAAATGTTAACCATTTCTGTGCTGGGGTTCCACAGGTGTTAGCAGATCCCCAAAGAGGTTTATGACTTCCCCCAACAAAAAAGTTCAGATTCCTGTTTCGGGTGGTTATAGATAAGACCAAGAGAAAGGCCTTGTATTAGGCATGGGTTCAGGGTCCCTGTGGACCCCAGGGATCCCAGAGGAGGCAGAGCTGGGGCTAGAAGCCTGTATCCCAGGTATCCAGACCCTGGTTCAGCTTGCTTTCTCCCGTACCACATGGACAGACAGAACCGTGCACTTGTGTATAGGAGGGTGAGGGAGAGAACACTGACGCATCCAAATTTAAATTCCAATTTTCACTTTGGGACTTGGATGTAAATCTGCTAGGTCTTAAGTCCAGAAAGTGATGTAATTTATTGAAGAAAGTGTGGAAGCTGCTAAGCTCCCTGATAAATAAACCATGTTGCTTCATCCCAGCCCTGCAGAAACCTAGTTTCTAGGGACATAGAAACCCCCTTGGAAAGTATTAGAATCTTCTCCCTGCAAGAAAGCCAGACACACAGATTCTTGTCTTTTTAAAGATATTTGACCTTTCTGGCAAGGAAATAGTGTACTCGCATGGCGACTAACCAACACCCCTGTTACCCTAATTCTTTCCAAAGAAGAAAAAAGAACTTTAGTTCCATGAGTTATAGAGGACGTTATGGAAATGGACTTGGCATCCGAACACTCTAGATATTGCATATATTGGCTCCCTAGCCATGTACTGATTACTTCATCACCATCAGCATCTCTGTGTTGTTCCTGGAGTCTGGAGAGCTGCCTGCGTGTCCCAGGACTAGAAGATGGAGAAGGAGCCTGTCCACTCCCATATGTTGGCCAGAGAGACCTGGTGGGTAGAGGTCGTTTCTCCCTTCTCCCTGAGTAGGTCTGAGAAGAGCTGGCCCTCTGGGGTGCATCTCTGGTTCTCAGCCCAGTTCCTGGGCGTTGGGAAGACTGCAGGCTCCCAATGCCGCCAACGGCCACGATCTCTGAGTTCCCACTGCCTCTGGTTGTTGCTGAGTCTATTAATATGAGGACATCAGGAAATAACAAGACTCCAGTGCTTTGGAAGTGTGAAGAGCTCTAAAAGGATGCCTCATTATTATGGATGGTGATGATAATATGTGGTACGTAGTCTTTATGTGCCACTTTGGCTGCTAATTTCCAAAATGAGGAGGGAGGAATTTAAAGACCCAGCCAGCTCTGGGGGTAGCAACGGCATTCTCGACAACTCACACAGAACCTTATGTTCTGGTCCTTGAATTCCTTCTAAGGTGGCATGTGGGCAATCCAGCCTTTGGATAGTGTGGGCTCACCTCCTGCCACGGGTGTACGAGACACTGGGCAAGAATTAGGAGAGTGGGAAATAATTGCTTTCTATGTCCACAAGCTCACCCAGTGTAGATTTACTGAAATGCCTAATAATATGGACAAGTTTCCCCACCTCCCCACCCTCCCCAATTTTGAGGCCAGACCTCCCTGGGTTTGAATCTCAGCTCTGCTGTGTGTTAGCTGTGAGATCTGGGGAAGGTCTTTAACTTAGGTGTGCCTCAACATTCACGACTATAAAATGGGTGTAATAGCACTGATTCTGTAAGGTCTGTGATGACTATAGGAGAGAGCATATGTTAAAACCTCACACAGTGCCTGGAATGTAAATCCTATTACATTCCTAAAGGCTCCACATGCCACATCGGGCCAACCACCCCGTGGGACTCCCTAGAGAGGGCAGCTGGGATAAGAGGGCAGCCATGCTTTACCGGGTGCCAGTCGGCAGCACAGCTTTCTGGGCACATATATGTTTATTTACATTATTTCGACAGAGTTCAGAAGTGGGCTTAAACCCCTGAATTGACCAAAAGGCTACCTTCTGTAAGTTAAGAGACAAAAACATATATCGCAATGAAAAATAGAGTCCAGGGCTCCAACTACGGTTAAGGATAACTTTCCTAAGGGAGGGATTCATGATGGCTGCCGGAGGTGTTATTCTTATCCCAAGCTCTGGGTCCCGAAGCTCACTTCACCTTCCAGAGCCTCAGCTGTGAGCAGAAGAACAGTTCCAGTCATTTCCAGCCTCAGACTGCAAAGCAAGGCTTGGAGGCCTTGCTGTGCCCCGCTGGCCAGCCTCCCCTGTCCTCCTGTGTCCCCTTCCCCCTTGCACTTGGGACAGGATGTTTACCTGGCTTGGCAGGTTTGGGTTGGTTCTTGGTACTCTACTCTGAGAATAACTTCCTCAGGGCAGTGCTTTTCAGTCTTGGCTGCACCAGAACCACCTGAGGACTTTGTAAAAGTCCCGATTCTCAGGCTGCATCCCTGGGGGGAATGAAAGCAGGACCTCAGAGGGAGTCGTCCGAGAGACCGTGGTTCCAAGGCCAGGCCTTCCTCTAACTCATGCTAGCCCCTGTGCCCACGTTCAGTGCTTTGGGGTAACTGTCCATAACCACAGGTGGGCGGACAGGGGCCCTGCAGACTGTTTCTGTTAAAACACAGGTTAGCAAGTTTCCCAGGCTCTGTGGGCCCCATGGTCTCGGCCGCGTAGTTCTCCTTGTTCTTCTGTTTGTTTCTACCTTTTAAATACATAATCTTGGCTTGTCGGTCATCCGAGACAGTTTGCGGACCGCTGGAGAAGAGCATGTCATGCAACTGTCAAAGGTAATAATGAAAAGAGCTGTTTACAGCATTACTTAGACTAAATTAAAACCCAGGTAGAAAGCAGGCCAACTTGAAGGGAGTAAAGGTACAAAGTAAATGTGGCTTCTCTGCTGTCTCTAACTACTTCTTCTAGCAGGACTTTCTATATTAAGAAAGAAAGAAAGAAAGAAAGAAAGAAAGAAAAGAGGTAGAAAGAACTCCTATTTCAGTTCACGGTGCTAGTAGTTGTTTCCTAGTACTCACTGGGAACGAGAGGTTTCCAGCCCACTGAAAAGCTCTTAGCAGGTAGGGCAGCTGTGCTATCAGAAAGTTGTTAATTGCTTTCTGAGTATTTCACTCTGGCCCAGCACTGCTAGTCCTAACTTCCTGTCACCATGCCTCACCTCTCTCCCCACAGAGAGAGGGACTTATTTCTTCTGGAAGGCCCAGCTTCCCTAAGCCTCTCTCTGTGCAAAAAGCACCCCAAAATGTGGAGTCACCCAAAGAGCACCCCCTTCCTTGCTAACTAAGCCACACCCTTCCCCATTCTAAACCATCAGCTTCATTTCAGTCCTAGAGCAAGCCAGCCAGCATCTTTGAACAGACGTAAGTACTCCTAGAAGCTTTTTGCTTTCTGGTGCATTCCAACCCTCAGACAAGATGGGCCCAGCCCCACTCTACTCCTGTCCTTTGTTCCTTTCTTTTGAGTTTCTTAAACCCACTAGAACCTGTGAGTAAATGATCCAAGCCGACTTTTTGAAAATGTAAATGATTTAAAGCAGAAGGATGGAGACATGGATAAGGAGGTGGAAGCCTTTGCTGTTTTCCAAACATCTAAGTGACTACCTGGAATCCGAGGGCACTTGAATGGCCTGCTCGTTTAAAGGATGTGTTCTACCCCAAGTTGGCCGGAACCATCTAAAAATGGGACCAAAACAGGTCAAGGGTTGAAACATGGCTGGCTTCACGAGCAGGCTTCCAGCTCAGACTCACAGTGCCCTGTGCTGAGAAGGGCCTTGTGCTTGGTTTAATGCGAGGCTTTTGGCATCTTGGAATTTTTAACAATTTAATCTTTGAGCTTGTGTTTTGTAAGTGAAGCCCCATGGGACGGTGGTCGTGACTGTGAGCAGAGAGAAACTCAGTGCGTGTCCACTTTCCCTTGCTGATCTCTTTGGATCCACGATGCCCCATGAGCACAGAGTTCCTGGGGGTCCTCTGGGCATGGCACTCAAGGACCTTCAAAGAGTACAAGATAAGGTGTTCAGTTTCTGATGGAGCAAGCAGGGGCTGATGGCCCAGGGAGATCAGGCTCTCTGCTGGAGCCAGAGCTGGGTTCAAGTGCAGAAGGCAAGCGATGCGTTGTAAGAAACACCAGCAACCAAGGATCCTTATGATACCCTGCCCTTCCCTGTTTGTGACACTTCCAGCATTAGTCACCTACTAGCGCTGAAAATGAATAGAAGGGAAGCGGAGCCGTGTCAGTGTTGGGCATGGTTGCTTTTCCTTTCAGCCCTTTCTTTCTCCTTAGGCTGAAAATGGGGTGTGACGGTGTGTTGATGAAGGTGCATATATCAAGATGGGAAATAAAAACGCTGAGGTCATTTTGTGCATCAACCTTCAGAAGAACAAAACATGCGCTAGAACATATCAATTTGTGACTTTGGTGATTCTACATAGGAGTTAAGTGCTATTTTATTTTGTTTTATTTATTTAAGCAAGTCCCTACTTAACATGGGGCTCAATCCCATGACCCTGAGATCGAGAGTCGTACGCTCTTCCGACAGGGTCAGCCAAGGTGCCCCTACTTGCATTTAAACCTGGCATCACACACGATCAGGATGAATTGGTAAAATTCATGCTAATAATTAAAACTAAATTAAAATTAAATTAAAATTAAAATTTTAATTTCTCTTTACTCAGAATGCCACTGAGTAGCAAGTAAAACCTACCATGACAAGTCAAGAAAGAGACCATGGAAAACAGGAAAAAGCTGTACAGTTTAGGACTTTTAGTGACATTTTTCCTGCTTTTTGAGCCAGGGGTCTGCCATTGCATTTTGCACTGGGTCCGACAAATTATGTAGCCAGCCCTCCTTGAGGCACTTCTCCCTGAAGCCCAGTCTTAGTGATGACTGATAACCTCCCTCCTGAAATATCTATTCTACAGACCCTGACTGAACTCCTACTGTTTGTCCAATGTGGTGCTAGTTGCCAGGGACCAAAAAAAAAAAAGTCAATAAACATAAATTTCTCTCCTCATGCAGTGGTGAGGAATATAATTCTGAAACCATGGTACAGGACATTGTTTTCCAGGGGTCAGAACCCTAGTACTTGTCTGCAGAAGAGGGTCTGAGAGAGAAAGGTCTTTACAATTTGTCACAAGCACTTATAGAAACGTGGGCCTTTACTTGTCAGAAAAAAGCTTCAGAGGCTAGCTACCACATCTACGCGATCAAACAGGATAATGGGAAAACTGTTTATAATTTTGCAATCTGTCCCAAACCTCAGAAAAACTGGACAACACCAGTCCAGTCCTGCTCTTTGTCCTTTTCTCTTCTGAGCCTTTCAACACACTAGAATCTGTTGGTTAAATGGTCTAAACTGATCTTTTAAAAATGTAAATGATAGAAAGCGGAGAAGACGACACTGGGTAGTGAAATCACTACTGCTTTATGGTCTTTGATCAATTGCTTCCAATGGAGAAACAAATTTCCCTTTACACTGAAGTGTGGCTGACAAAAATCTTTCAAAACACGAGATCCCTGTTCAAAGAAGAAGAAGAAGAATCTGGAAGTCAGGACACAGGTGAGAACTACTGCGGGGTTCTCCCCTGCTGCCTGCCGTCAAAGAGGGTCAGGGAACTCTACTTTAGTTCAAAACTTACTACTTCAAAACAGATCACGGGACGTCAGAGCAATTTCCTTTAACATTTCCTGAACCTCTGTAACAGCCTCAGTTCTTGAATTCTTGGCATTCTGCGGTAAAAGCCCTTAAGCCTTTAAGAAGGGCTGATGCATACAGGGGGCGCTGAGACACTTAAATCAGCTGTAACCTGCACGCAGCTGTGTGGAGCAGAATGGCCCAGGGGGAAATGCACCCAGAGGAGGAAAGGGGTGGCCAGCTGGCCCAGGTGTATCCCGGATGCCCAGCATGCAAGATCAGGGTTGGGACGCGTGGTGCAGCGGTCACCACCTGGTGGACCCCCCAGTCACTGTGAACACTTGTCCAGAGTGTTCATCTCTCAGCCCACACCTGGGCACTCTGGGCCCCTCAGCCATCCATCCATACCCAGGCCAGCTGGGAGTTAGAGATTGTTCTTTGGTTGGCAGAAGAGGACTCGAAGCTCAGTGAGGTCGAGTAACACATGGAGGGTCCCCTGGGAGGAAGGGACAGGGCCCGGATTCCAGGCTGGAGTGCCTGACCCAGACCTGGGCTCTCTGCCTTCCCTAGCCCCAGCCCCACTGCCCCGGTGAGCGTCCCCCCAGGTACTGTACATTCAGCTGTTCTCTCCTCTCTTCCCCAGAGCGACTCTAATCTCCTCACAACTAGATGCCTGAGGTCAGGGGCCAGGCCTTTAGGTACTCGCAGGCCGGGAGGCTCAGAGGAGGTGCTGGGTGAATCTGTGCACACAGGCCAGCCACCCCTTCAGCTCTGCAGCACACCCCCTTGTAAGTACAAACCTCAGGAGCCCAGGAGCCCACCAGTAGCCAGAGCAGGGACGGCTACAAGAAGCAAGGTCAACGGTCAGAAGGAATTGGTTGGGGAAGGGGGTGTCTGTGTTCCCTATCTCCTTTCCACTTCTTTCCATAGTCTCCCCCCTCAGCTACGCCTCCAAAACAACCCAACAAAACAAGTGAAACTCCTTCTCCATTAAGCGGTGTGCTATTAATATATAATATTGCCATTACATATTATATACTCTTAGTACATACTATTATATACTCTCTATATACTACTAGATACTATATATATTATTAGGTACTATGTATTACTATATACTAAATAGTAATATAAATGGTAATAAATAACAATATAATAGTAATAGTATATATAGTATATAATACTAGCAGTATATACTATAATATGTAATTTTATATAATATGTATTTATATATTAATAGCATGTAATATTTAGCATATTATATTACGTATTATATACTATACGGCATTAACTTATCTGACATAATTACATAAACATAACATTATACGTTATATAACTACATTAGAGTATACATATACATGTCTTATATTAATTCTCATGGGGTTTAACAAAGGTGTTGGTCAACGTGGATGTTGTGCCAAAAACCTGAGCACAGTGCTGGGGACGGGAGCCAAAGAGCCATCTGTAAATATATTTACAGGAAAAGATGACCTCGGGGCCAATAGGGCTGCTGTAAATGCGGGTCAGGGTGCACCACGACATTGCTATCCCCTAGGCTCAGGAATGGCTCAGAGAGAGGGCTCCGTCCCACTGCCAATGACTCAGGAATAAAGCACACTGAGTGGATATCTATTGGGCAGGAGGCCTGCCTGGACTGTGGGCCTGGGAACACAGCCCCCCCCCCCCCCCCAGGGAGGATGATGACGACACAGTCACCCTGAATGGGCAGCTCTCCAATATCAGAGTGTGGTTTATTGGCTTTGTATATAGTCAGTGTCCCCTGCCTGCTCATCTCACACATGGTTCAGAGTTTCCACGGACCACTGGCGGCTGCTGGGCTGTGTGCAAAATAATTTTCATATTAACCTTGTCCAAAAAGTCAGGAAGTTAAACCGGTTATGAGAAAACAACCCTATGTCGATTTCCCTGGCCAAGCAGAAGCGATCTGTGGCATGTGAGTGTCTGAATAACGGCCATTAGTTCTCCTTGAGGGCCAAGAGGGCACTATTTCCAGCTGGAGAACTATGATTTCAACTTGGACTTGAAAAGGCCCCTAGGGGTCTTCTGATACAATGGGTTTCTAGTTTTATCTTAGTGGGAGGGCCCTTTCTTCAAAGGAAATCCTACCTGGACACCAGCCCATAACTCAGATTAACCCCCAGCTGTTGGAGTGAGGGACCCAGGGCCCTGCTTATGGGGCTCGTTCCTCCCTCAAAAGCTCCTAGGAACACAATTTGAAAAGCATGCTGCAGTTCCTTGCTTAGTAAGTTATTTGCTCTCACTGACACAACCTTTCTTGAATACCGACAATGTTCCAAAGGCTGGTGAGCCACCGGGTGGAGGACTGGGGCAGGGCCCTGCTTTCCTGAATCTTCCAGTATAGCAAACTTCAGCCAACTTCAGCAAAGTTCAGACCATGTAAGTGCTGTGAGGGGATTAGATCAGGGAATGTGCTTGTGGCCCAGGAGGAAGCTACTTTCGATAGGGGATGGGGAAAGGCCTCTCTGAGGAAGTGGAACGTGAGCAGAGGGCAGAACAACTGACTGGACAGATGCCCTGATTTTGACCAGTGAGGAAGCAGACCCAAAGAGGTGAAGGGACGTTCTCTAGGACACACAAGTTAAGAGCCGAGCCAGGACTTGACCCCAGGGTTACTGGCCCCCTGGCCAGGGCCTACTTTCCTTTCTCAGTGTTTACTACACGGCTGCTACACGCAAATAAGGCTCTGTGGTGGGGGACATCCAAGTGCGCACAAAACCCCAACCTTGCCCTGGTGTTCAGGGCCACCTGTCATGACTCTTGACAACTTCTCAGCCTTCCTTGGCTGGTCTCAGCCTGGCTCTGTACACCAGAAGACAGAACCAGGCAGCTGACATCCCACACCCATGACGTTGCTTGGGAAAATGTCCTACTCTCCTATCACCCTGGCTTCAAACCGTGGAAAGGGCTCCTTACTGCTTTTGTTGGCTGCATGAAGATAAAAGCAAGATGGCGGCTCACTTGGAGGAAAGATCTCTGGAAAGTCAAGCTGCTCTAAGGTTACACAACTCAAAAACCAACCAAGCCAGTTTTCCTTCTGGGCTGAAGAAGGCTTTCACACAAAACCTCTGGCACCGCCAGATCTGTACGCATCTCACACACCATGAGTCCATTGCTGGGCTCTGAGCCCACACTCCTCTGATGCTGAATATCAAGGGAAGGAGTATGCAAATGGCTCCCTTTACTACCCCCAACCAAAGAGCTCCAAGCCCTCAAAGTGCTCCCCAAGCCTCAGACTCTGCCACATGAGACCACCATCTGCCCTTCGCCCTAGCAGCCTAAGGCTGTCCCAGCCCTTTCCCAGGCATTAGCCAATGTGAGCCTGAAGACACCCCCTGAGGTAGGCAGGACAGCCGTTTTAAGTCCCATTTTGTACACAAAGCTACTGAGCCCCAGGGAGACCTGTGCAGGGAACATGGCTAGTAACATAGTAACAACCACTGAATTCTGATTCGAACCCAGGGCTCCAGACTCCAAAGGTAGCTATCATCACGTTGCTCACAAATTAAACGCTAAGGCCTAATTCCACACTCTGCCCTCTCTCAGCCTTCCACCTGCATCTTATGACCTGGAGGGTACTTAGGAGGGTTTCCAGAAGCTGCCTCTTCTCTCTGTGCCACCCCTACCTCCTGCTGTGTGTCCCCAAGCTGGAGAGGTCTGGAGCAATTTAGACCCAAGGTGAGATGCTCTCCTGCCCAACCCAACCCTCGGTGTTTTCATATTTTTCAGCCAGTTCATGCTTGTCAATACTGCACATGCCACTGGGGAAACAATGCACCCCGGAACCCTCCATATCTTCCTTCTTCCCATACCAAACCAGCCAACTGCACCTGCACGAGTGGCCAGGCAAACACAGGTGATGGGGCCTTCATAGCCCTGTCCCCGCAAAGACACAGATGTGTCCCCATGGGACACAGAAGGCAGATCTGTGCCTGCAGAAGCCACACCAGCTGCCAGCATTTAGCAAACTCTATTTTGCAGGGAGTACTGAGCCAAGCTCTATACAATTCTAGCTAGGATTACTCCGGACAGGTCGCCCCGGGAGTTATTAAGCCCAAGAGCCAGCTACTACAATTCAGGTGGACAAAGAGAATGACATTTCCAGGAGAGAGGCCCTGAGCCCGCTGGGCCCACAGGAGGCACTCAGAAGCCCAGCGCCCTGTCCCAAGGCCATTAAGTGCAGAAAGGCGGGCTCAAGAGTATAATTAGGGACACAAACACTGCGACTCCCGCAGAGTCCGGTGCGCGCTTGCGTCCACCTAGAGGGATCCGAGGCCTCCTGCCCTCCCCACCCCCTCCGCATCCAGAGTCGGCTGGCCCCCGCCCGCCCAGGCCCCGCTAGCGTCGGGCTAGCCGTGGCACCGGGAGGGAGGTGGGGGCGCCTCCTCCCTGCGGGGCTGCGGCGCGACCGACCTGCCGCTCCCCCTCTCCCTCCCTTGTCCCCCCGCGCCCCCGCCCCGCCCCGGCCCTCCCGAGCCTCGCGCGCCGCTCCGCCGCCGCCCGCACTTACCCGGCCGCGGGCCGTGGGGTTTCCGCACGCAGTGACGGGAGCCGGAGCCTCGGGAGGCGCGGCGGCGCTCCGGGCCCTCCCAGCGGGACAGGGTCGGGGTGCGGGCCGCCCGGCTCCAGCCCAGCACCCCGGCACTTCCTGCCGGTCCGCCCCGCCCCGCCCCGCTTCCCGAGCGCCCACCCTCTCGGCTCGCCCCCCTCCGATTCCCAGGCTCCGTTCCTCCCAGCCGGGCCGGCCTCGCCCAGAAGCCCCGAGTTGGGCCGCGTCTTTGTTTGGGAGTTGGCCTCTCTTCAATTCGGAGCTCGCAAAGCCAATTAAGTCGGAGTTCGGGGCAGCTGTGTGGTTGCCCGGGATCCCTGCGGGGAGGGGAGGGGCGACTCACAAATCTCCCATCTGCCCGCAGCTCCCAGCCACCGCTCCCCCTTTCTTCGCCCTGGGGCCTCTCCTGGGTCTTACTTTCCCCTAGGCTGGTGCATGGCTCTGGCCCCGGCAGAAATTGGCCTATGGGGGATCCCAGGGACTCTAGGCTCAGAGCCCCTCTCCCTCTCCCTACCCCCATACATAAGGAAGACTCCCATCAGGGCGTCCCAGAGAGAGCCCTGTGGTCCAGGGCCTTGGCTTTCTGTTTCTTGGGCCCAGGGAGCATTAAGACCTCTTCCCTGACTGGAGAGAAGCGGAAGAGTAGACACACAGCACGGGCCCTGCCCTGGCTGAGAACAGGTGCAAAACTGCCCAGAACTGGCTCTGCTCTTCCCGGGGGAAGCATATTACTTCTCAAAGCAACAAAGGCCTGTGCTTACCCAGCCAGGATCTTCTGAAGCTTGACTGCAGGAAGCAAGGTTACCCATTCACCAGGGGCGAGGTCAGGGAGGCCCCTGGAAGCCCGGATTGCTGACTGAGGCATAGCCCTGGGGCAGAAATCCGCAGAGTGGACCAGGTGGAGGTTGCAGGAGGTGACTGCGATGGTCCTGTGAAGGGCAGGCCTGAAATGGGGGTGAATGTGGAAGATGCAGTGTGGGGGGGCCTGGGGGCGCCACTGGGCTTGCCATGTTGCAGATGGAGGGGTAGCAAGGGTGTTTGAAGGAGGACCTGCCGCTGCCAAGCCGGAAGTCTGCAGGAAGACCCGGAGTGCTGCGAAGCAGAGGGAAGACAAAATGGAGGGAGTCTGGGCAAGGCAGAGAGGGCCGGGCTGGGACCAGAGTCCAGGTCAAAGCTCAAAATGGAGCCAGGGAAAGAAGCTGACACCATCCAGGAGGGTGAGCACTTGTGCACGACGCCCAAATCCAGGAGAAGCCTAGGCTACAGGGACACTGAAGAGGAAGACACCCAAGAAAGCAGGTTGAGATCTTTGGGAGACTTTTGAGAGGATCATCTCAAGAGTGGGGAGTATAAGCCGCATTGCTCCTCCTTGGGGACATCTGGTCCAACACTTGATGAAGGGATACAATTTTAGTATATGTGCTGCCGAAGCAAGCACTGATGAAAGGATACAAAGGCACATCCCCTCGCTTTCACACTGGAGGACCCCAGTTCCAGATCTTCCCAAGGGATCAGTGGAGGCTTCTGTGGAAACCGCACCTCGGTTCAAGTTTGCTCTCTGTCTGGTCCCATTTCCTCAATTTCTTACAGATGTTGTTCCCAGCTCTTCCTGATAGACCTCCTACCTGCAGATCTCCATCTCCATGCAGAGTCTATTTTCCAGAAATCTAACCTGAGATGTAGGGTCAGAGAGAAGGGGAGAGTGACGTAGAGGGGGCAAAGACAGAGGGCGTGAACATAGGGCACCCGCGTTAGGGAGGGGAGGCAGAGCATATGGAGGGAGAGAGGCCTGAGCAAGCAGGGACTCTGATGGCCTCTCCCGCTGACCTTCGTGCAAGACCTCTAATGAAGAAGACCTTGACCTCTACTGAAGTAGTTTCAAGAGATGCAGTGGTCAGAAAAAGTCAGAGGAGGTGGTGTTAAAGGATAAGACAGAAATGGGCAGGGAGAGAACAACTCTTCACAGTAGAAATAGGTTTTCCAAAGCCTGGCAGAAGAGAGAAGGGGGAGCAGGCCCGAGGAGAGAGAATGCTGTCGGTGGGTAAGGATGAGGGGAAGTGCGCATTCACAGTAAGTAACATTAAACCAGTAATTCAGAAAGAGAGGATTGGAAAGTGTTCTGCGGGGACCTTGTAGCAATATGAGAGGGCAAGTGATGAATGAGCCCTTGGACCGGGATATCCCCTCTCCGGCACTATCCCCAGGAACATTAAACATCTAGAGCAGAGAACCAATAGAAATACGATATGTAATTTACAATTTCCCAGTAGCCACATTAAAAGATGTAAAAAGAAGAATTAGGTGAAATTAATTTTAATGATACAACTTTATTGCACACAATATATCTAAAGTATGTATGTTTGTTTCAACATGCATCAATATCAAAATTATTAATGAGCTATTGTATGTTTTCTTTCTGCTAAGTCTTCCAACTCTGGTGTGTATTTTATACTCAGAGCACATCTGAGTTTAGACACTACATTTTCAACAGAAATGCTTGATCTGTATTTAGATTTCATAAGGGTCATGGTCAAAGAAATAGAGTTACAAACCTCAGTTTTTCCATGCGTACTTATGCTTTCCAATAACGAAAACCAAATGGTCAGGTTTAAATGGAATTAAAGTGAATTGAAATAAAAAATGTAGTCTTTCTGCTGCACTTAGCACGTCCCACGAGCTCGACAGCCGCACGTGGCCAGTGGGAACCACACCACACCACACAGATCTAGCATAGAATTCCTGGACTTGTGGATTTTGTCTTGTTTTGTCCTCACCTCCTGTGAAGGGACGGGCCTTGCCCCCACCACGGCTCCACTAACACGATCCTCCTCTGTTCCATTTTATTTCACAGGACCCACTTGAAGAAGAGGAGGGAACAGGTGGAGAATCTAAGATCTGTGGGAAGGGAAAGGGGGTCTGGCTTGGGCCAGGTGAAGGGTGTAGAGAATGGGACGTGAGTCGGAAGTCTTTGGTTCAGTCACTCTGTGTTCACGGGAAGAACGTGGTCATTTCTTTGCCCAGGGACTGAACTGAGAATGCAAGAGACGCTCTTGTTGTCACGGTCTCCCCAGTTGGTGGTTTCCCCTGAGCTCCCAGCACTGGCCTAGTTACAAACGTTTGGGCGTGGCATCTGCAAAATGGGAAGAGTAGTCTCTTACTTAGGGAGAAGAAAAGGGAGATGTTGTGGAATCCTAAGCATGAAGCTACAGTGAAAAAGGAGTTTTAGTTCCATATTGGGAGAACTGTGCTCCTCATCCAGGCTCCCTGCTAGGGGTCAGCAGCTTCCGTTTTCAGTCCTCACTCCGGCACCCTATGCCTATCTGACGTCTGATAGAGTGATCCAACAGGGAGAGCTGGAGTGGAGAGGTTGTAGAGACTTTCTGAGAGATGTAAAAATAATATTAATAACACGTAGACTCCATTCCTCTGAAATGACCTGCCCCTATTACTTGGAGTTCAGGGTATACCTATGGGATCCCCCCCATACCGGCATAGGGCCTGATATCCTTGCTTCCCGCCAATGGTATCTGTATCCATTCCTAGAAATCAAATTTCTATATCTATTCCTTGAAATAGAAAAGAGTCATAAAAAATACCCTTGTGTGCATGTGGATGGTTACACATATGCAAACACACACACACACACACACACACACACACACAGGCACACTGCAGCACACACGAGTACGATCTGCTGTTGTTGGTGTCCTCAGGGTGTATGGCACATTAGCTTAGCTTAATATTCAGGTTTTACCATTGCAGGTCAGGAAACATAAAAGTTGGATGTCTCCATCCCCTGAGCACAAGCCTGTCTTTGAAAGCAATTTCCAGTCACTCCCTAGGAAGGCTGCAAGGAAAAGAAAGAGCCCTTCATGGTCTCTCCTCCTGGCTCCCTGACATTCCCGCTGGGTTAAGCTCCCATGCTGCTGCATTCCTGATAAGAACTATTTGTACAGACTCTGAGCCATTCCCAAGAAAAACAGCTGTGTCCTTGGAGGTAGAAAAAATTGGGTAGACGTCACACCCACTGTGTTCCCGTACGCTGCGTGTCTAGCAGCCTGTTTCCCCCTTTAAATCCTTAAAAACGGGGAGAAACTCTTCCTGAGGGTCTTTCTACCCTTTAGAGAGTGGAAACTAGCCTTGGTTTCATCATCCATGTGAACAATGGAGCTACCTAGCATCTGGTCAACACCTTTCCTCTTCCAGAGGGACCGGCAAATGATCAGATGTTAAATATTGATCAGTTTCGACCGGCTTGAATGCAACCTGCATTTGACTATGAATGTGGTGGCTTAGCCTACTCATTTTTGCAATGATATCTGGTGTTTTATAGGAGCTGGCAAAGAAATGGTCGTGGAATCGAACCGTACAGCCTCAGGTATGATTCCCACGAGAAGATGTTATACTAAATGTAGGAGTTTTTAAACTGTTGTGAGGTAGACTTCTAATGACATCAGGAATACTCATTGTGCTAATTAATGCTTGAAATAATTATTGATCTTTATTAACAGTGTCAAAATAATCGCTTAGATGTCCAGTTGCTTGAAATGCTCTCTTGGCATTCTACGTGAGGACTTTACAGCCTGGTTCTCTCCCAGGAGAACATTATTTAAGGCAAAACATAGAAAAGCACATCTAGGGTACAGCAAACATAAGTACCGACAGCTGAGCAAATATATAAATAACATGCAAAATGACACTTAAATATTTACAGCTTGAATTTTTTAGTATGTGTAGTACATTCAGCTAGTCCTCTTCCATCTTCCCCAAGTTTTCTAGAAACTGCTTCTAGAACTGGGGCAGAGGCTTTTCCAGGCGTCCAAGGTCATCTGCTGGGGAGATAGAGAAGCCTTTGGATAAACATGGTGAATATTCCCAGAGCATCTATGTTAAATTTACTTGGGGGGAATACATTTTCAATATATTTTCAAAATATAACATCTGTATATGCGGATTATAGAAGATTTGATCAATATAAAATATTAAGGAAGAAGGTAAAGTTATCTGAAATCATAGCCATCAGAGATAATCACCATATTATTTTAGTAAATTGTGTCTGTGTCTGTGTGTGTGTAAGCAGATTTATTTCATTTTAGACTATATTCAGTTATCTTTTTATGCCAATGGATTTAAGAATATATTATATCATTTTTGCTATAATATATGGATGTACCACAGTCTATTTAACCAATCCTCTCCCCTATGGTTGGATATTTAGGACGTTTCCAATAAAATAAGTATTTCCAACATGGTTATGCAAACTTTTTTCACACGTATCTTGCTTACCTATTCAACTGATTCTTCATGATAAATATCAAAAAATAGAATAGCAGAAAATATAATTTTTTTGTGTGGATATACACACACCACATACACATACACAAGCATATACATTAATATATAATATAAAGTAATGCATGGAAAAGTGGGTAGAATATGGTTCTTTAAAAAAATCTTTTTTGGCAGGACATGTTTCCAATGTGAATACAGTCACTACCTTTGGAGCGAGGACTGGGATTGGGAATGTAGTTAAAGAGGAATTTGATAAACCTATAATGTTAGTGTTTCACAAGGAGGAAATACCTGTGTAACTTGAACTTAGCATTAAAGGTAACAATAACAACAGAAAAGGACAAGATGAAGTAGTTATCAGTTGACTATCACACATCATTGGAAATAAAACTGTCTGCTTCCTTCTGCTGAAGAAATATGAAAGGTAAATGTTGGAAGAATAGAAATAGGATATATAAATGGCAAAACACTAAGAGGAAAAAAAAGAGAACAACACCTGGAATTTGATTAACCCAACAAAAGTAAGGAACAAAAGAAAGAATAGAAACAACCGGAAAGTGTAGTAAGTAAAAGATACAAGTATACAGACAAAATAAGCCCAAAGATGCTAATGCTTGCGATTTCATGTGATTTGGTTGAAGTCTCCATTAAGAGGGAGCAACTCTCACATTGCATAACAACACAAAATTCAGTTAACTATTGTTTCAAAGGGACACATAAAAAATACAAGGCCAGAAAGTAGCAAAGTAAAGAAATGAAAAAGATGGGTTAACCAGGGAAATGTTAACACCAAGAAATACGTGTGTCAATATTAACATAAATGAAATGGAATTGAAAGTGAAAAGAATTAATGGTCCAAGAAGAAGATTTTTATTTTGTTCTTGTCCACTCGTGAAACTTTGTGCAGTTTCAAAACGTATAAACAGAACAACAGCTTAAGGAGACAAAAACTAACTGAGGATTTAGAACTGTACTGTCCTATTCAGCAGCGACCAGCCACACACTATAGCTAGCAACCAAGAGGCTACAGAACACCTTAACCATGGCTAGTTCAAATTGAGATGTGCGATCAGCAGAAAACACATATCGGATTGCAAAGATTTAGTATGAAAAATAATACACAATATTTCATTAATATTTTAAAATAGTAAGTGTTGAAATATCATATTTTAGATACACTAAGTTTAACAAAATCTATTAAACTTCATCTTAGTAGTTTCTTTTGACTTATTTTGATGTGGCTACCAGAGAATTTAATACACATGGCACACATTGAACAGACGTGAAGAAGATTTAAATGATACAATGAATAAGTATGGGCCAATAGCTATATAAAGGGAGCATTTTGACTTATCAGAGATTTTATCACTTTTTTTTAAAAGATTTTATTTAGTTGAAAGACAGAGAGATACAGTGAGAGAGGGAACACAAGCAGGGGGAGTGGGAGAGGGAGAAGCCCGCTTCCTGCCAAGCAGGGAGCTCCATGCGGAGCTCGATCCTAGGACCCTGGGATCACAACCTGAGCCGAAGGCAGAAGCTTAACGACTGAGCTACCCAGGCGCCCCCATATCATCTTTTCAAACATTCATGCAATAGTTATAAATTGATCAATTACCTAGACACATGAAGATCTCACAAATGTCGATCTTACACAGGCCGATATCTGACCACAGTGCTTTTTCACAACCCCACCGGAAATCCTTGGTGCATATTCCAAATGCTGTTGCCCTCCCCAGATACTGTGGGGAGTTGTCCGTGCAGGGTGAAGTCTGCGGGCACAAGCCCCTGGAGGTGGGGATCTCCAACGCTCTCAGGTGCCGGTTAACTGAGGTCGTACTCTGTCTATTGGCCCCAGCTCACAAGATTTGTTGAGTCAGAACTCCCCTTTAGAGAGCACTGATGACAGCTTCACCGGGGAGGAAATGTCCAGTCTTCAAACTGCTCCCTGTTTCCGGACGGCTGGGAGGGACAGCCTTGTTCGGAATTATTCAACCGATAACACTGAGGAGAGGCTCAGGCACTCTCCTTCATGCAGGTGCCATCAATCTGAGCGTGAACAGCTGTTCTTACTTCGAGTACTTTATTCTATTCATGTTTGGCTTGAATTTTTTTTCTTATTATTTCTTTATCAATTCATTTCTGTTTTTTAAAAAAAGTGGTCTTAGTATTTCTGGTCTGCAGGTAGGCACCCTTCCTTGATTTCTGGTAACGTAACAGATCTATTCCTTTTTCAAAATAACGTCTCTGTAATCTCATGGGATTGGAGTAGGTGGAGATGTAGACGCAGGTATCTTGTCTGTCTGACATTTTGTTTCCATCACAGGATGCCAATCTTTGTGTATTTTTCTTATAACTAGCCACCTTACTAATAGCATCTCTTGTATTAAAATAAACATTAAGAAGAATGTGGGATGTGGAGAAAAGGATACTCTTATGCACTGTTGGTGGGAATGTAAATTGGTACAGCCGTTATTGAAAACAGTACGGAGGTTTCTCAAAAAATTAAAAAATAAAAAGTAAAATCACCATTCATCTCACCTCTGGGCATTTAACTGAAGAAGATGAGAACAGTAACTCAAAAAGATATCTGTACCCCTATGTTCTTTGCAGCATTATTTACAATAGTCAAGATATGGAAACAACCTGTTCCCATCAATGGATGAATGGATCGGGGGGGAAAAAGAAAAAAAAAAAATATATATATATATATATATGAAACAAATGGAATATTATTCAGTCAGTAAAAAGAATGAAAGTTTGCCATTTACAACAATATGGTTGGACCTTGAGGGCATTATGCTAAGTGAAATAAGATAAATATCATATGATGTCACTTATATGTTGCAATTAAAAAAAAAAACCCAGACAAACCCAAACCAAGCGCATAGATACAGAGAATAGATTGGTGGGTGCCAGAGGTGGGGTTGTAGTGGGTGGGAGAAATGTACACCTTCCGGTCACAATAAAAAGGTCATGTAGATGTAATACACAGCTTGCTAACTCCAACATAATATTGTATCGCATATTTAAAAATTGCTAAGAAAGTAGATCTTAAAAGCTTTTGTCATCAGAAAGATTTTTTTTATTACTATGTTAGGTGACAGATATTAACTAGATTTATTGCAATGATCATTTAACAATATATACAAAGAATGAATCATTATGTTATATACCTGAAACTAATATAATATTACAATGTCAGTTGTACCTCAATTAAAAAAAAGAAGGGAAAATGTGCATGCATTTTTCAGTGACATTGGAACACTCAAAAAAGTTGTAAAAAGAGGGTTGCTATGCCTCACATTTTTCTTGTTATTAGGGTTACTTTGAGGCCGAAAAATGTTGAAAATTCAGCTAAAAAAAAAAAGATTCTTGATGCCTTCAGTTGGCCTCTCAACCTCTCCCATCCCCTGTCCTTCTCTCTTACCCAGAGAAATAAATCCAATTCCAATAAAGAGAAAATGTTCTAACAAGGCTTTTGGTCTCCCTTAGTCATAGGGCCAGTCATTATGGGCGGGCCACCTGCACAAGGCCCCATGCTTCAACGGGACCTGCCCTTCATTTAATGCTCTTCTGTGGCTGTCTTGAAATCCCTAATACTATTCAAAAAGAAGCCCCAACATTTTCATGGGTCACAAAAACTAGGAAACTGATCCTGTATATGGAATTTCCATCATATATACCTTCAGAATAATCTTACTTTTTCTGCAGGGGTGGGGTGGGAGTTTGAATTTGAAGGAAGAATATGACCAGAGTCCCACTGTTAGTATTCTTGTGTGAGCTGGCTTCATCTTCCCTTCTCAACACTCGTACACTTCTCTGTCCTCTCCAGCCGTACCACCACGTACAGGTGAGTCCAGAAGCCTTGATCTTCTTCCACACATTCGCCCAACTGGTTCCCATGACTGAGAAGCCTTTCTTGCCCTGTTTACTTGGTGAACTCTTTCTCAACCTTCAAAACTTGTTTTAATTATCACCCCCTCTAGGAAGCCCTCCTTGGCCTCTCCAGGTAGAACTAAGTGCTTTGCTCCTATTGATCTCATGTCTCTAGTAAGAACCTAAGCATAGAGCTGGAATTATTTTCTTACACATTTCTTTTCCACTAGATTGGTGGTTTCCAACCTTGTTTTTGTTTGTTTGTTTGTTTGTTTACTTTCCTAGTTTTATTGTGTGTGGCACACTTGAAGGCATTAAAATACTAAAAAACAAAAGTCAAAAATAAATTACAGTGTCATTATTGCTGCCGTAGAACAGGGCCTTGTAGTGACTTTGAAAGTGTCCATGGTTACCACACTGACATTTGCTCTCTCTCCAATACCAGTTTGCTGCTATGAACACCTGCCCCTGTATATCTCATATGCTACATTTTATGTTCCAATAGCTGCCATTGGATTGACTAGGTTTTTCATCTCTCACCTCTTCTTGTAGCCAACTTACTGTTATGTGACTTTTGGGGGCTGTGTTCCATTTGACAGACTTTGCTAACATGCATTATACATTAGAGCAAAAGTATATGCCAGACATTAATTGAAATTTGGCCTCTCATCCTGACATATCCAGATTATTCACTGTACCACGGTGCTCAGCTGAAAAGACAAAGGGAGACCAATGGCCAGCAGTCATCTGCCCACCTGACTTGTGTCCACCAGACTTCACCTGCCCAGAAGGGGTTGTGCAAAAGGTACCATTTGGACTAATGGTTCAGGACACCGCATGGTGCTCTAGCAGGTCAGCTGGGAATCGATGGAAAGCAAGGACTGGACTCTATTTTTCTTTGCTTTTCTAGCACCTAGCATAGTGATGACACTGTAGTTAACGTGAAATAAATTATAAGACAATCAAGAGACTGTCGATAGCATACAATATGATTTGGGCTTAGTCTAAAACACCATTAACATGAATTTCCCAATTCTGGTCAGCTGGGGCAGTGGCTCTTAAATGTATGGGATATGCTGGGGTGGATGTGGGCTGCCCTGGCCCCAACCCCCGAATGTCATGAGTAGCCCTGAATCCTCCACCTCTGTGCTGAAGTCCGCAAAAGTCCCTGGGAGGGCGTCAGGTTCTTAGCCATCACTCATCAGGTGTACTACTCCCGAAAGAGCTGGTCAAGGGCAACACCAATGCATGCACTTTTTATCAAACAAGGATCCCCACAGTCCGTCTTCTGCCCCATTTCCTACACGGTGCATGTGTGATGAGCACAGCTCTAGATATTAGCACTTACCAAGCATTTTGAAAGTTTAGAGCTGGAAGATAGCTTAAAGGTTGTCTAGTATGGTCTCATTGCCCATCAGGGGAGGGACGTAGTACCACCCATTTGGTGTTGGTAGAATAGCAAGTAGGGCCCAGACTAAGACTACTTCCTTTCTGTGAGACACATATGCCCCCATTCCTTCCTTTTATTCAGGTCCATATCAGCTCCCCTCCCCCATCTCTCCTTCCATGAGCTGCTCTCTTTGGCTGTTCCCCAGTCCTACTTTCAGAGATGGCAGAGCCGAGCCCAGGAGAGGCAGGAATAGGCCATGGCAAAAAAAGTTTATCTTCTTCTATTCTTGCGTAGAGCTAGAGCCTAGGCCTCTGTCAGTGGAGTCACATTGCCACTGTGGGATTCTGTGCTAATGAAGAGTGCTTTGCACCAGACTCACAGGATAGAGGCCGAGCCAGGAGACTAGAAGTGTCGTAGTGTGAGTAATTCCTATCTGACTTTATGTCAAGTGCTGCGTCCAGAAAAAAATCCACACACTTTCTGCGATCACATTGTTCCTACCACATTCCTCATCTGGTCTCTAGGGCTTGTTTCTAAAACCTGGAGGGGAGAAATGTCAGGGGCTAGCAAGCAGGTTTTGTAAAGCAGTCTTTGGGAGCCCAGCATGGGGTGTGGCCCTGCCCCAGGCTCAGTCTATAGGTTGGGAGGGATTAGGGCTTTTTCTTCATGCTCCCAGACTCTCTGCTCTCAGTCTGGCCTGGGGGTCTGCCAGTCTGCTCGGGGATCCTCCAAGGATGTCTGGGAGCTCACCTGGGGATTCTAGGGGCAGTGCTCCCTTCTGCTTGACAGACGGGGGACACTGAAACTTCTAGAGAGAGGAAGCAATGCCCAAAGGTCAGGTCATAAAAGGTGTGAGACCCTGTGTGAAAACCAGATCGAGAAGATCCATGCTCCTTTCTGTCTGGCGCTCTGGCTCCCGACTCCTCCTTCATTCCACATGATGGCTCTGAGGGTTGTCTGCTTGCCCTTGGGGTTTGGAGGCCTTGAGGTTGGGAGGGAAGGATAAGGAGGTAAGGGAGTGAGTCCCTGCACAAGTATTTACTTGAAGAGAGGTAAGAGATGAGGGTGAGGGGGGAGCCACGGAAGTGTGTCAACCACCACAGTGGCCCTTGGCCATCTTAAAGCTTCCAAGAGAGACTTTCTCCAACCTCATGATCTACATGAGAACCTCTCCATGATTCTCTCTGCTCTTTTCTATCACAGACCTTATTACCAATTGTAGCTGCCCATTTCTGTGTGTTTTTCTGTCAATGACATTGACATTCTGTTCAATGTCTGTCCAGCCGTTATGATCTAAAATCCACAAAGGCAGGGAATATATTGGTTGTTTGTTGGCTCCAGGACCCAGCAGGCCTGGTGAATAGTGGGCATGCAACAAATATTTGATGAGAGAATGGATATTTTTTTAAACATTTATGATTCAGTTTGGACACTGAATAGCTCCAACTTGCCTCTCGGTACTCAATGATCAAGTACCTGTTTAACCCAATGTAAATTACAGAACTGATTTTTGGGGGTCATTCATGATTTCTTCTCTAAGCGCCATGGCCAATAACCAAGGGACTCATATACTTTCCGATAGACAGGAGGTAATTAAAGTACAAGGTTATTTTAGATTTTATTATTCTGCATACTTACTTCACTGCATAATTAATGATCCAGTCCTAGACGCAGGTGGTTTGTCTGTCTTACTTTCGTGCAGAAAATAGCGTGAAGGAATTTCTGTTTTGCTCCTTTGACATGAATACGTGAGGGTTGTGTCTTTGAGAATCCTAAGGGCTAAAAAGCCAGACCCGCGATGTACAGCTTTCAAGAGTGGTGTTCACAATGCAGTTCAGGTGACAGGGACACTGGCCTCGGGGCTGCCAGCATGCTGTCTGTGGCAGCAGCTTTGGGAGAACCCAAGATTCCTGGCTTAAGGCACATAGGTGCTAGAGGACTGTTGGCATCGCTTGACCTCTCGTCTCCCTCTTCTTACTCTTGCCCCTTTTCTTGTTCTTTCCGCAGCATCCAGAATGATCTATTCAAAGCTTAACTGAGACCATGGCACTTGTGTGCTTAAAACTGTCCAGGGACCTCTTACTGTACTGAGAACAAAAATGAATTCTTGGCCTGGCTGAAGGGGGCCCTACAGGACCCACCCGTGGCCTGGATCTCCTACCCTGTACTTTTAATCTCTCCCTTGCTCTCTGAACTCAGGCCCCAGTGGCCTCCTTTCTCTTTCTCACTTAGCCAAGTTCATCCCCCAGCTCAGCAGCTTTCCCCTGCTGTGTCCTCCATGTGAACAGCTCCCTCCACCTCCACCCCCACCCAGATCTTTACCTGTTACTCTCATCCTGTCATTCAGGTCTCAGCTTAGACGTCAGCCCCTGGAGAGCTTGTCCTTGATCCCAGTTTGAAGCCCCACACCAGTCACTCTCCGCGTCTTCTCTCTGTGTTGTTCTCTGCGGAACTCATCCCCATCTGCTTTCTTCCTGTTTCTCTCCATTTATTTACTTCTGCTCTGTCTGCCCCACGAGGATACAAGCTCCATGAGCATCAGATCATTGTCTTTGTTGTTCTTTGCTCTATCTCTCGTGCTTGGCCTGCGGTAAGGGCTCTAGCATAGTCAGTGAATGCATTCAAGTCTGTAAGTAGGCTCATCGGGGTAGCTTCTCAGCCTGGCCTGCTGATTGACTGGGGGAGTCCACCTGGGAGCCTGGAAACCATCAGGAGCCTGCTTCACTGGAGAAAGCAAATGGCCTACAAGTTTAGAGGCCTGAGTTCTCGTTTCTCTTCTTCCTGTTGCCATTTGCCCGCCTCTCATTGTCTCTGCTTCCTCATCTGTCCCCTGAGGTCGTTGGACTAGGTGCCTCTGAGGTCACATTCTAGTAGCTTCTGCCACTCCAGCACACCACTCTGCAGGCACACAGTCTGAGGCCGGCCTCCCTGAGGAGCAGAGGTCTTAGGGTAGCCACAGCCCCAACACCCCCACTTTCCGCGGTAACTCTGACAACCTTTCCACCAGTTCCTGATGTTGGAGGAAATACCTGACTGTTTGGGGGCCTCAAATGGAGAATGAAACAGAAAACAATACTTCGGGAGGCAACAGGTTCCGCTAGGAGGGGTAGAGGCCCCAGACAGAGCTGGGTTTGCATCTAAGCTCCTTACCTGCCAGCTGGATGACTCTGAACCTTTGCCCTGAGCTGTAGTTTTGGCAAAGAGAGATGCTTACACCCTGCTTTCGATGTGCAGGGAGGATTACATGGGCTAACAGATGTGAAACCGAAGAGAGGTCAGCTCCCTTCCCATTAGCTTAGAAAGCTTGAGCGTGTTCACAGGAATGGCAAGGTTACAGATGCCAGCCTGTGGCTTGATCTCACAGAGGCCAGTAGGGGCTGCAGGAGAAAGTGCGAGATGGCTTAGCTTGGTAAGGGAAAACAAAACAACAACAAAAACCAAAAAACCCCCAAAACAAAAACAAAAAACAAACCCCCAGAACAAAAACCACCCCCCCTCCCAAACAAAACCACCCTCATTTGTGAGAAAAGCAAAACAGCCCGTTTATTTATTTTGCACTAGAAGCTTCTGGTGCATAAGCTTACAGGGATGGATTTGCAGAGCTGGAAAGGAGAGAAGCGTTTCTGCTCTTTCCTGGGCAAACCACATTTGCATTCCTAGAGAGTGTGGATTACAGGGCTCCAAGAAACGAAATTGCTTGGTGGGCTGGCTTACCTCAGCCCAGACACAAACCATGTGCAGTTCTGTTTGTGTGCGGAGGGAGAGAGCTGCTGTTTGGAGGGCTTCTGTACCTGCCAGAGACTGGGTTCCTTATTCTACATACCGAGCAGACAGGATAGGTTGGCTCACTCAGGAACTATCTTTCTCCCCTCCTTTCCTCTTTTATAGAGTTTGGAAACCTAAAACTTGACTTCCCAGCACCCCACAGAAGGTCACATGACCCAGTGCTGGCCAATAACCTGTAAGTGCAAATTTGTTGACGGGGACATCTCTTCCTAACTAAAGAAGACAAAGTTTCACGAAGAGAAAGCCCATCATCTCCTTCTCACCTCTCTGTTCCTCTTGCTCATACTGTGGACGTGATGGTTGAAGTTGTAGCAGCCATCTTGCAACCATAAGGCAAAGTGTGAGGATGAAAGCCGCTAGGTTGAGTCTAGCCCTTTGTAATAACGTACTGTCTCTCACTGGAGACACCATCAGTGTTGGAAGACACACCTTTATTTAAGTCCCGGTAGGAAAGATAAAACGCTGTTCATTATAGTACAACTTGTTTGTAAAGCACTTCCAGATTCCCAAGATATTACCATGGGAAAGAAAATAAAAAGCAGGTCTTAAAATTGATGGGATTTGAACACGGTCTGAGCCCTGGCATGTCTGCCTCTAGACTTACATGAGAACATTTTTTAAAAATTTATTTTAATTGATTAATTAATTATACTTATTTATTTGATAGAGAATGAGCTAGAGAGCACAAGAGCACTTGTCACTTCCACAAGCAGGGGAAGCGACAAGCAGAGGGAGAAGCAGGTTTCCCACTGAGCAGGGAGTCCGATGAGGGGCTCCATCCCAGGACCCTGGGATCATGACCTGAGCCGAAGGCAGACACTGAACCGACTGAGCCACCCAGGCTCATTCTTTTAGGCATGGCTGTCAGGCTTTCTGTTCATTTCAGCAAAACATATTCCTGTTGACTCCTGACAATCACCTCTTGAGATGGGTATTAATGCCCTTATTTTACTAACGAGGAACGTGACACATAGAAGGACACGGATTATGGATCTTATAATTGCATACATTGGAAGTGAGAGCTGAGCCCACTCAGGGGCCTCCAAGTGTACTGAACTTGGCCCTGTACTTGACCTGCTCTGTTGGTTTTCCTGCTGTAGACGTGGCCTTCAGAGTGTAGCTAGAGGGATGATGGGCAGCTCTGCAGTCACACCCTTGCCCCCTTCCCTGGTCCTGGAGGTCACTGACCTGTCATTCACCAGGACACACAATTCGTCCCTGTGAGTTGGGAGCTCAGTGGCCTTCTGTCACAGGTGTCTCAGTCACGGGGGCGGTTTGTTTTGATGTGGGAAACAAAGGCAGAAGAAAAATTATTAAATTTCCTTGCTACCTACAGCCCGCTGACAAGTCCTTGAAACAGGCAGAGTGACATTCCTGTAGGGACTCAACTGCCCCGATGTTGACACTTTGCTAAGGGCAAAAGATCATACCAGCCCAACAATGCCCTCCACTCAGCCCCATCCTGTAAGTCCACTTTTTTTTTTTTTAAAAGATTTATTTATCTGACAGACAGAGATTACAAGTAGGCAGAGAGGCAGGCAGAGAGAGAGAGAGGAGGAAGCAGGCTCCCAGCCAAGCAGAGAGCCCGATGTGGGGCTCGATCCCAGGACCCTGGGATCATGACCTGAGCCGAAAGCAGAGGCTTTAACCCGCTGAGCCACCCAGGCGCCCCTGTAAGTCCACTTTAACATGTAAAAATTCCCTTAGAAATTTCCTTTATCTCTAAACACCCCAAGATACGTGTTGGCGATCATCCCCCAAGCATATGGCCCACCGATATGCATCTAAAGGGTTCATGACTAAGGTTTTGTTAGACAGTAACAAATGACCTTTTCCCAACAACAGCCAGCCCCCTTAGGGTTCTGGAAACCTCGCTTCCAAAATTCTTTAGAGACTTGTGCTCTCCCTAACCCCTCCCTAACTTGGAAGTATATACTGGGCCACGCCTCATGACCCCAGTGGAGCTCTTTCTGCCCACGGGTCCTGACCTCAAGCTTTAATAAAACCACCTTTTGCTCCAAAGACATCTCAAGAATTCTTTCTTGGCCTTGAGCTTCGAACCCTAATATTCTTCCTGACATCAGTTTTTTGGTCCAGTTTCTCCTTGCCTTGGCTCTGTGCCCTTCCCCATCCCCTCTGCAACAAGAGTATGGGACTGGAGAAAGCAAGATGTCTCTGTGGGAGAACTACAGATTCCCGCTCTCCTGGGCTCGATGCTGGTGTCCGGTTTGCCCACGGGCTTCCGGGGTGTGGGGCCCACAGGGCTGCAGGTGGCGGGGCAAGACTTTGGCAGAAGAGGACTTTCCGGTCAAGAGCCTCTTACAAATTAGCCAGTCAGCTTTCCTTTGCCTTGGAAGCTGGCCTTGGAGAACAGCCTCCTGGAGACCAAGGGGCGGGGGAGTGGGGAGGGCTTAGGGCTCTCCTCCAGACAGCACAGACAGAGTGTTTGTGCCTGTAGCTTAAACTACAGTCCCTCCTGACTCTGATTTGTCCTTCCCGAAGCAGAAAAGAGAAGCAATGGTTAAAAGGGTGTTAGCATGAAGTAAGAAAGGTCTGGCTTCTGCAGATGTCTGTTCCCTGCTGGGGGTGGGGGGTGGGGTTGCGGAAAGGAATGGAGAACAGTAGGGGCAGATGAAATAGGATATGGGTCAGACAAATACATTAGAACATTCATTTTTCGTGTGTGGTTTAAGGAATCACTTGAAGCGCCTAAGAAGCAGGGTGGGAAGAGAAGAGCTCCTTTGGGAGTCACTCATGGTCAAGCGTGCAGAAGGTAGGGCCAGCGGGCACAGCAGCCATCCAGGGGCAGGGGAGGAGATGCAGCGGCTGTGCCCCCCTGTGGGGCCCTTCGTGCTGGCTTTCTCTGCTTTCTGGACGAGCTGGAGAACTGGGGGCCGGGGGGGGGGGCGGCGGGGTGAGGCCTCATGCCATCTCCTCCGGCTTCCAGCAGAAGTAGAAGAGAAGTGGAAAACTCCTAGGGGGCTTTTCTTCTCCGACATGAGGGAAACACACGTACAGGATCTTTTCTGGAGAAAACCCGTTGGGAGCTGCTCTCCCCTCCCCCAACCCCAAAAGCCTAGGGGCTGGAGAACTGACCTTGAAAACCCTGGTTTCTACGCAGCCCAACTTTAGTCCAACCCCATCCTGGCCTGCCACCCCAAACCACACAGTTCCCTAAGAGCGATGAGTAAGGGCCTGTGTACCTCACAGGAAGTCTTAGATTGCAAACATCTGTCCAGACTGCTGACTTGGTGTAAACCGATCCAATCGCTAAGTCTGTGTTGGCGGGGCGGGCTTTCATATGGTGAAGCCGTAAGGACTTGGCCATTTGAGCCTGTGCCAGGCTGCAGGGAGCCTCTGGCTTCAGATGGATTCGGGCTGCAAGAGCTCCTTTTGTAAATCAGCCTTAGGGCAATTCTTTGCCTTTCTTCTTTCTGCAAGTGAAATGCCAGGGCGCATTCTTTTGGACCCCATGTGGAGCTGGTGGCTTTTTTCCTTACTCATCTGCAGGGCTCCTTCTTGCTGTTTCCAGTATCCCCACCACACTGCTCTGGGCTTCCCGATGCACCAGATTTACTGAGGGCAGGCTGGCGCAAGTTTTTTTAAATTAAACTTTTTATTTTGAGCTCACCGGAGGTGCACACACAGTTGTAAGGATTCGTACACAAGATTCCATACAATAGCGCGCCCAGAATGTTGACATTGACACGTGAAGATATACAACATTTCCACTGCAAGAACTCTTGGATGTTATTATTTTATAGCTACACCCACAACCCTCCTCCTGGCACCCCCTCCCTACTATCACCCTCGTCCCTCCTGTCACTGTCCCTCTTACCCTTGGCAACCACAAACTGTTCTTCATCTCTCTAATTCTGTCATTTCAAGAAAGCTATATAAATGGGCTCACACAGTATGTAAACTTCTGGGGTTGGAATTTTTTTTTTTTTCTGACTTAGCAGAATTCTGCGGAGTTATGTTGTCAAGACTTTTGTCTTACTGCTGGGCAGTATACATGGTGTGGATGTGCTACAGTTTATTACTCTCTGGGTGACACCTGGGTCGCTTCCAGTCTTTGGGTATTGTCAATAAAGCTGCTATGAACAGCTGTGTACAGGCTTTTGTATGAACATAAATTTTCACGTCTCTAGGATAAATGCCCAGGAGTGCGAATGCTGGGTCACATGGTAGTTGCATGCTTAGTGGTGTTTTTTTTTTTTTTTAAAGATTTTATTTATTATTTGACAGACAGAGATCACAAGTAGGCAGAGAGGCAGGCAGAGAGAGAGGAAGGGAAGCAGGCTCCCCGCCGAGCAGAGAGCTCGACGCGGGGCTCGATCCCAGGACCCTGAGATCATGACCTGAGTCAAAGGCAGAGGCTTAACCCACTGAGCCACCCAGGCGCCCCTACAGGCATGCATGCTTAGTGTTTTTAAGAAAAACCTGCCAAACTGTTTTCCAGAGTGGTTGTACCATTTCACATGGGCACTGACAATGTGTGAGTGGTCATCTTGAATTCTGGCCCGCACCAGATATGACCATGACTTTGTATCGTAGTCATTCCGGTGAGTGCGTACGATATCTGAACGGGATTTCAATGTGCATTCCCCTCCTGGGTAGAGGCGTTGCGTGCTTTCTTCATGTACTTATTTGCCATCTGTATATCCTCTTTGCTGGAATGTTTGTTTGCATCTTTTGCCTATTTTTCTAAGAGGGCTGTTCAGTTCTTATTGTTGAGTTTTGAGAGTTCTTATGTATTCTAGATGCTAGCGCTTTGTTGGATACTTGGTTTGCAAATATTTCCTCTGTTTTGTGAGTTGTTTTTTTCCATCCTCTTAAAATCTTGGTGGAGTGCAGTTGATCAGTTTTCCTTTTATGGATCATGTCTTTGGTGTCAAGTCTAAGTACTACTCTTTTCCTAACTCTGGATCCCAAAGATTTTCTCTTGTGGTTTTTTCCTGAAAAGTTTATAGTTTTACATTTAAGTCTGTAATACATTTTGCATTAATTTTTGTATGCTGTGTAGGACTTAGGGCAAGGTACTTTTATTTTTACCCTGTAAATTTCCGGTTTCTCCAGGACCATATGAAGAAGGCTGTCTTTCCTCCATTGAACTACTTCTGTGCATTTTTCAAAAATCACTGGGACTTCTTTGTGCTGGTCTGTTTCTGTGTTCTTTCTTCTGTTCCAGTGATCCATGTGTCTATCTCTCCACCAAAACCACACAGTCTTGATTACTCTGGCTATTTATTATGATATAATGTTTTGAAATTGAGCAAACTGATTCCTCCCACTTTATTCTTCCATTTCAAACACTGTTTTAACTATTCTAGACTCTTCCCCCTTCTGTATGTATTTTAAAATACTCTTGTTTACGTCTATAAAAATCTTGTTGGAATTTTGGTTGTAATTGTTTTATTTATTTCTTTTTAAAATGTAAATTCTTCTATTAACATATAATGTATTATTTGGTTCAGGAGGACAGGTCTGTGAATCATCAGGCTTACACATTTCACAGCACTCACCATAGCACATACCCTCCCCGATGTCCATAACCCAGCCACCCCATCCCTACACTTCCACCCTCCAGCAACCCTCAGTTTGGTTCATGAGATTAAGAATCTCTTACACTTTCTCTCCCTCCTGATCCCATCTTGTTTCACTTTTCCTCTCCCTACCCCCCAATGTCCCCCACCCTGCCTCTTAAATTCCTCATATCAGAGAGCTCATATGATAATTGTCTTTCTCTGGTTGACTTATTTTGCTTAGCTTTAAACCCTCTAGTTCCATCCATGTCATTGCAAATGGTAAGATTTCGGTTTTTCTGATGGTTGCATAGTATTCCATTGTATATATATACCACAACTTCTTTATCCATTCATCTGCTGATGGACATCTGGGCTCTTTCCATAGTTTGGCTATTGTGGACATTGCAACTATAAACATTTGGGTACATGTGCCCCTTCAGATCACTACATTGGTATCTCTAGGGTAAATACCCAGTAGTGTGATTGCTGGGTCGTAGGGTAGCTCTATTTTCAACTTTTTGAGGAATCTCCATGCTGTTTTCCAGAGTGGCTACACCAGCTTGCATTCCCACCAACAGTGTAGGACGGTTCCCCTTTCTCTGCATCCTCACCAACAAGTCATTTCCTGACTTGTAAATTTTAGCCATTCTGACTGGTGTGAGGTGGTATCTCACTGTGGTTTTGATTTGTATTTCCCTGATACTGAGTGATGTTGAGACTTTTTCATGTGACTGTTGGCCATGTGGATATCTTCTTGGCAGAAATGTCTGTTCATGTCTTCTGCCCATTTCTTGATTCAATTATTTGTTCTTTGGGTGTTGAGTTTGAAAAGTTCTTTAGAGATTTTGGATACTGGCCCTTTATCTGATATGTCATTTGCGAATATCTTCTCCCGTTCTGTCAGTTGTCTTTTGGTTTTGTTGACTGTTTCCTTTGCGGTGCAAAAGCTTTTGATCTTGAAGTCCCAATAGTTCATTTTAGCCCTTGCTTCCCTTGCTTTTGGTGATATTTCTAGGAAAAAGTTGCTGTGGCTGAGGTCGAAGAGGTTGCTGCCTGTGTTGAGGTCTTTTGTGTGTGGTGTAAGGAAATGGTCCAGTTTCATTCTTCTGCATGTGGCTGTCCAATTTTCCCAACACTATTTGTTGAAGAGACTGTCTTTTTTCCATTGGACATTCTTTCCTGCTTTGTCAAAGATTAGTTGACCATAGAGTTGAGGGTCCATTTCTGGGCTCTCTATTCTGTTCCATTGATCTATGTGTCTGTTTTTGTGCTAGTACCTTACTGTCTTGATGATTATAGCTTTGTAATAGAACTTGAAGTCTGGAATTGTGATGCTGCCAACTTTGGTTTTCTTTTTCAACATTCCTCTGGCTATTTAGGGTCTTTTCTGGTTCCATACAAATTTAGGACTATTTGTTCCATTTCTTTGAAAAAATTTGATGGTATTTTGATAGAGATTGCATTAAATTTATAGACTGCTTTAGGTAGCATAGACATTTTCACAATATTTGTTCTTCCAATCCATGAGCATGGAACATTTTTCCATTTCTTTGTGTCTTCCTCAATTTCTTTCATGAGTACTTAATAGTTTTCTGAGTACAGATTCTTTGCCTCTTTGGTTAGGTTTATTCCTAGATAATCTTATTTTGGGTTTTGGGTGCAATTGTAAATGGGATCGACTCCTTAATTTCTCTTTCTTCTGTCTTGTTGTTGGTGTATAGAAACGCAACTGATTTCTGTGCATTGATTTTATATCCTGACACTTTACTGAATTCCTGTACAAGTTCCAGCAGTTTTGGAGTGGAGTCTTTTGGATTTTCCACATAAAGTATCATATCATCTGCAAAGAGTGAGAGTTTGACTTCTTCTTTGCCAATTCAGATGTCTTTTATTTCTTTTTGTTGTCTGACTGCTGAGGCTAGGACTTCTAGTACTTTGTTGAATCGCAGTGGTGATAATGGACATCCCTGCCATGTTTCTGACATTAGGGGAAAAGCTCTCAGTTTTTCCCCATTCAGAATGATGTTATCTGTGGGTTTTCGTAGATGGCTTTGATGATTTTGAGGTATGTACCCTCTATCTGTACACTGTGAAGAGTTCTGTTCAAGAAAGGATCTGTACTTTGTCAAATGGTTTTTCAGCATCTATTGAAAGTGTCATATGGTTCTTGCTCTTTCTTTTATTAATGTATTGTATCACATTGATTTGTGGATGTTGAACCACCCTTGTAGCCCAGGAATAAATCCCACTTGGTTGTGGTGAATAATCCTTTTAATGTACTGTTGGATCCTATTGGCTAGTATTTTGGTGAGAATTTTTGCATCCGTGGTCATCAAGGATATTGGTCTGTAATTTTCCTATTTGATGGGGTCTTTATCTGGTTTTGGGATCAAGGTAATGCTGGCCTCATAAAATAAGTTTGGAAGTTTTCCTTCCCTTTCTATTTTTTGGGACACTTTCATGAGAACAAGTATTAATTCTTCCTCAAATGTTTGGTAGAATTCCCCTGGAAAATTATCTGGCCCTGGACTCTTGTTTCTTGGAAGATTTTTGATGACTACTTCAATCTCCTTACTAGATATGGGTCTATTCAGGTTTTCCATTTCTTCCTGGTTCAGTTTTGGTAGTTTATATGTCTCTAGGAATTAATCTATTTCTTCCAGATTGTCAAATGTGCTGGCGTATAGTTGCCATAATATGTTATTATAATTGTTTGTATTTCTTTGGTGTTCATTGTGATCTCTCCTCTTTCATTCATGATTTTGTTAATTTGGGTCTTTCTCTTTACTTTTTGATAAGTTTGGCCAGAGGTTTATCAATCTTATTAATTCTTTCAAAAAACCAGCTCCTAGTTTTGTTGATTTGTTCTACTGTTCTTTTGGTTCCTCTTTCATTGATTTCTGCTCTGATCTTTATTACTTCTCTTCTCCTGCTGAGTTTAGGCTTTCTATGCTGTTCTTTCTCTGGCTCCTTTAGGTGTAGGATTAGGTTGTGTACTTGAGACCTTTCTTGTTTCTTGAGAAAGGCTGATATTGCTATACACTTTCTTCTCAGGACCACCTTTGCTGTGTCTCAGAGATTTTGAGCAGTTGTGTTTTCGTTTTCATTTGTTTCCATGAATTTTTTTTTTTTTTCAGATTTTATTTATTTATTTGACAGAGAGAGATCACAAGTAGGCAGAGAGACAGGCAGAGAGAGAGGAGGAAGCAGGCTCCCCGCAAAGCAGAGAGCCCGATGTGGGACTCGATCCCAGGACTCTGGGATCATGACCTGAGCCGAAGGCAGAGGCTTAAACCACTGAGCCACCCAGGCACCCCTCCATGAATTTTTAAAAATCTTCTTTAATTTCCGGCTTGACCCATTCAATCTTTAGTAGGATGCTCTTTGGCCTCCCTGTATTTGAGTTCTTTCCAACTTTCTTCTTGTGATTAAGTTCTAGTTTCAAAGCATTGTGGTCTGAAAATATGCAGGGAAGGATCCCAGTCTTTTGGTACTGCTTGAGACCTGATTTGTGATCCAGGATGTGATCTATTCTGGAGAATGTTCCATGTGTACTAGAGAAGAATGTGTATTCTGTTGCTTTGGGATGGAATGTTCTAAGTATATTTGTGATGTCCATCTGGCCCAGTGTGTCATTTAAAGCCTTTATTTCCTTGTTGATCTTTTGCTTAGATGATCTGTCCTTTTCAGTGGGGAGGGCTGTTAAAGTGCCCTACTATTGTTGTATTATTGTTGATGTGTTTCTTTGATTTTGTTACTAATTGGTTTTTATAGTTGGCTGTTCCCATGTTAGGGGCATAGATATTTAAAATTGTTAGATCTTCCTGTTGGACAGACCCTTTAAATATGATATAGTGTCCTTCCTCATCTCTTATTATAGTCTTTGGCTTAAAATCTAATTTATCTGATAAAAAGATTGCCACCCCAGCTTTCTTTTGATGTCCATTAGAATGGTAAATTGTTTTCCATCCCCTCATTTTAACTCTGGAGGTGTCTTTGGGTCTAAAATGAGTTTCTTGCAGACAGCATATTGATGGGTCTTGTGTGTGTGTTTTCTTTTTTTTTTTAATCCAATCTGATACCCTGTATCTTTTGATTGGGGCATTTAGGCCATTTCCATTCAGGATAATTATTGAAAGATATGAATGTAGTGCCATTGTATTGCCAGTAAGGTGACTGTTACTGTATATTGTCTCTGTTCCTTTCTGGTCTGTTACTTTGAGGCTCTCTCTTGGCTTAGACAACCCCTTCAAATATCCTGTAGGGCTGGTTTGGTGTTTGTAAATTGTTTTAGTTTTTGTTTGTCTTGGAATATTTTTATTTTTTCTTATATTTTCAATGACAGCTTAGCTGGATAGAGTATTCTTGGCTGCATTTTCTTCTCATTTAGTGCTCTGAATATATCATGCCAGTCATTTCTGGTCTGTTGGGTCTCTGTGGATAGGTCTGCTGCCAATGTAATGTTTGTACCATTGTAGGTTATAGACCTCTTGTCCTGAGCTGCTTTTAGGAGTTTCTCTTTGTCAGTAAGACTTGTAAGTTTTACTATTAGATGACAGGGTGTTGACCTATTTTTATTGATTTTGAGGGGGGTTCTCTGTGCCTCCTGGATTTTCGTGGTTGTTCCCTTTGCCAAATTAGGGAAATTCTCTGCTGTAATTTGCTCCACTATACCTTCTGCCCCCTCTCTCTTTCTTCTTCTTCTGGGATCCCAATTATTCTAATATTGTTTCATGTTATGGTATGACTTATATCTTGAATTCTCCCCTCGTGGCCCAGTAGTTGTTTATCTTCCTTTTTCTCAGCTTCTTTATTCTCCATCATTTGATCTTCTATACCATTAATTCTCTCTTCTGCCTCATTTGTCCTAGCAGTAAGAGCCTCCATTTTTGGTTGCACCTCATTAATAGCTTTTTTGATTTCAGCTTGGTTCTCTTATTTTAGTTCTCTTATTTCTCCAGAAAGGGTGTCATTTCTTCAGAAAGGGATTCTCTAGTATCTTCCACGCTTTTTTTCAAGCCCAGGTAGCACCTTGATAATCGTCATTCTGAACTCTAGTTCTGACATCTTACTAATGTCCATATTGATTAGGTCCTTAGCTGTCAGTACTGCCTCTTGTTCTTTTTTCTTTTTTTGAGATGAGTTTTTCCTGCCTTTTCATTTTATCCAGATAAGAATAGATGAATGAGAGATCAAAATACTAAAAGGGTAGCAAGGACACCAGAAAAATATACATTTACCGCATCGGAAGAGACCCAAAACCGGGGGGAGAAGACATGAGGAAAAAAAATATGTATATATTTATATATATTAGACTGGTGAATAGAACAGAGCCACACACTTGATTTTAGGTGTATTTTGGTCTGTTAGAAGAGACTGCCTTCCAAAATTTTAAGGAAAGAAAAATGTGTATATATATATTAAAATAAGGGTAAACATGAGGAAGGGATGGAATATGACTGTAAAGATGAAAATTAAAAAGATTCTAAAAAAAGAATTGATAAGAAGTTGGTTGAAAAAAGAAAAGAAAAAAAAGGGAAAGAATGTGATCAAGGTGGAACTAGAACAAAGCCATGTGCTAGATTTAGGATATATTTTGATCTATTAGAAGAAATTGTATCCCAAAATTTTAAAGAAAGAAAAACCTCTATGTATACAAACATAAAGTTAAATACAATGAAGGGATAAAATATGAATATAACAATAAAAATTTAAAAAGATTTTTAAAAATGTGTTGATAAGCTAAAATAGTTAAAAAACATTAAAATAGGAAAGAGGAAAAATTAAAAACAATAGAATAAAAAATAAAATTAAAAAAATTTAACTTTGAAAGGCTAAAGGATCATAGGAAAAAAGCCATGAATTTTTTGTGTTCCTTTCCCCTAGCTCTGGAGTACTGCAGTTCTCATTGATTGGTGAGATTGGATTTCTTGCTGATCTTCTGGGGGAGGGGCCTGTTGTATTGATTCTCAAGTTGTCTTTGTCTGAGGCAGAATTGCAATGCCCTTGCCAGAGGCCAGGCTAAGTAATCTGCTTGGGTTCACTCTCAGGAGCTTTGGTTCCCTGAATGCTTTCCTTACAGCTCTGGAGGATGGGAATGAAAATGGCAGCCTCCTATCTCTGGCTGCAGGAGCTGAGAGCTCGGGGCACTACTCCTCAGTGTACCCTCAGAGAAAAGCAGTCAATCCCTCCTGTAGCCCTGGTCTCGGGCTGCACGCCAAGCTCACCTGGCCTATGACCACGTGTTTCTGTCTCTGGCACATAGCTCTGTTTGGAGTCTCCAAATCCAGCAGATTCCTGCAGCCCACTCTCTTAGTGCTCCTCCTGGAGGAGGAAGGTGGAGGTCCCCCCAAATCTGCCTCCAGCGGGGTCCCTGCTTGAAGAGCAGAGGCTTGACTGTGCCTCATATCACAGTTTAAGGTAACCCTGAGCTGAGAGCTCACTCCTCAGCTCCATCTCTGTAGCCAGTTTCCCCACTCTGAAACCTGGGAGCTCTGCCACACTAAGACACCCCCGATCCTTCTGTGACCCCATGAGACCTGAGACCACACTGTCCCTGCAAGGGCTCCACCTCCCCCACCCCCCCACTTAGCCTCTGGAGCACCGTCCCTCAGTGGAGCAGACTTCTGAAAGTTCTGATTTTGTACTCTGCTGCTCTACTGCTTGCTGGCCGCTGCCCTATTACGTGCCTCCCCCCGCCCCCTGCCATGGTATATCTACCCGTAACTTCAGATTCACTTCTTTGCACATCCTACCTTCTGGAAAGTGGTCGCTTTTCTGTTCCTAGAATTTCTGCTCTTCTTCTCTTCTCTCTCCTGTTGAGTTTATAGCTGTTCAGAATGGTTTGATAGCTATCTACCTGAACTCTTGGGACCTGATGATATTTAGGACTCCTACTTCTCCACCATCTTGCTCCTCCTCTGTAATTGTTTTAAACCTGTATATAAATTTGAGGGCTAATCAATATCTTTACTATGTTGCGACTTCCAGACCATGCAAGCACTAAGTCTTTTCATTTACTTAGATCTTTGACTTATTTCAACGATGTTTTGTAGCTTTCAGCATGAAAGTCCTGCAAATGTTTTGTTCTATTTAAACCCAAATATTTACCATTTTTTGGAATGATTGTAGATGGTAATGTATTTTTAATTTTGGTGTCTATGTGTTCATTGCTAGTCTATAGAAATACAATAGAATTTTGTGTGTTTATTGCCCCAGCACACTTACTGATTCTAGTGGTTCTTTGTAGGTTTTTTTGAATTATCTACAAAGAAAATCATGTAGTGTACAATAGGGGAAGTTTCATTTTCTTTTTTCCAGTTTGTATGCCTTTTCCCTGCTTTTAAAAAATTATGTTAAATTACACAAAATACACAATTTACCATCTTACCCATTTTTAAGTGTACGGTTCCATGGTATTAAATACATCCATACTGTTGCGTAGCCATTAACAACTGTCCATCCTAGAACTCTTTTCCTTTTGTAAGGATGCCCAAAAAACTACCTTCCTATTCTCCTCACCTCCAGCATATGACAGACACCATCCTCCTTTCTGTCCTTACAGTTTTGATTACTCTAAGTACCTCACTTAAGTGGAATCATGCAGTATGTGTTTCTCCGCGATTGGCTTATTGCACTTAGATTAATATCCCCAAGGTTCATCCATGGTTTTTTTTTTTTTTTAAAGATTTCATGTATTACTTGAGAGAGAGAGATAGCAAGAGAAAGAGCATGAGGAGGGTAGAGAGGGAGAAGGATAGAGGGAAGGCTCTACCTTCCTGCATTAGCAGGCTCCCTCCTAATGCAGGACTCTATCCCAGGACCCCAGGATCATGACCTGAGCAGAAGACCAAAGCTTAACTGACTGAACCACCCACATGCCCCATGTAGTATTCTGCAGATTTTCCTTCCTTTTTAATGCTGATATATTTGAATGCTAATAATACACCATTGTATGATTTTCTAATCTGTTCATCTGTTGATGGACACTTGGGCTGCCTCTGCATTTCAGCTGTTGTGAATAATGCTGCTCTGAACAGGGATGTACAAATATCTCTTAGAGACCCTGCTTCTCATTCTTCTGCATTATACCCAGAAGTGAAATTTCTGTATCGTATGGTAACTCTATTTTTAATTTTTGGAAGACCCTCCATACTCTTTTCCACAGTGGCTGCACCATTTGATGTTCCCACCAACAATGTGTGAGGGTTCCAATTTGTCCACATGCTTGCCAACACGTGTTGTCTGTTTTCTTAAAGGCAGCCATCCTCGTGGGTGTGAGGCAATGTTTCCCTGTGCTTCTGATGTGTATTTCCTTAATGATGAGTGATGTCGAGCATCTTGTCTTGTGCTTATTGGCCATTTGTATCTTTGGAGAAATGCCTGCTTGAGGCTTTGGCCCATTTTTGCCTTGAGTTTCTTTTTGTTGTTCAGTTGTAGGAGTTTTATATGTATTTGGATATTCATCCCTTATCAGATACATGACTAACAAATATTTCCTCCCATGCTGTGGCTGCATTTTTATTTTGTGGATATACACTTAAAATGTACACATTTTAAGAATTTCCATGAGGTCCATTTTGTCTATTTTATTTTTCTTTTGTTACCTGTGCGTTTGGTGTCAAATCCAAGAAATCATTGCCAAATCCATTGTTGGAATGTTTGTCTTGTGTTTTTTTTTCTAAGAGTTTTATTTTTTTAGGCTTTACATTTAGGTCCTTGATCTGTTTTGAGTTAACTTTTGTGTGTGTGTGATGTGAGGTAAGGGTCCAACTTCATCCTTTTATTTCCTGTTCTTGTTTTATCATACTGAAGAGAACTTCCAGTATTATGGTGAATAGGAGAGGTGAGAGAGGGTGTCCTCACTTGTTCCTGACTTCAGGGAGAAGCACGTGGTTTTTTATCACTAGGTACTTTGTTAGTTTTATATACTATATATATTTTGTGGATGATTTTGTCAGATTTATGAAGTTTCCCCCTCAATTACTAAGTGCCACTGGAGTCCTCTGGGCACGGTGGTAGGCATGGGGGCTGTACCAGCTTCCATTGGGAAATATCAGTTTAGATCAATCATGATTCACTCTCAGTGGCTAGGTCACTTCTTACTTTGTCTTCTCTCCAGGAAGGAGAAAGAAATGGCTGTTAAGTATAGATAGCCAAAGCCAACAGTGTCAGCCATTAGAGGGGAAGGAGCATCTTCAAGTGGAAACAGAAGCATTATAATTGGATCCAAAGGGGCCCCAACATCTCTCCCAGGGCCTCCAAGTCTAGTGGGACTTAGTTTTTCTGCCATCACATGCATCCAAGTTAGCAATATGGGCCCAGACTTACTACCAACTCTGACCATGTGGTGAGAGCCTGCAATGGGAGAGAGCACTTGTTCACTTTTTTTTTTTTAAGATTTTATTTATTTATTTGTCAGAAAGAGAGAGAGAGAGAGCACAAGCAGGGGGAGTGGCAAGCAGAGGGAGAAGCAGGCTCCTCACTGAGCAAGGAGCCGGATGTGGGACTCAATCCAGGACACTGGAGTCATGCATGACCTGAGCTGAAGGCAGATGCTTAACCAGCTGAGCCATCCAGGCATCTGAGAGCACTTGTTCTTAACTGTTTTGATTTCTTTTTCTCTTTGTGCTCTTGTTCTGACAGTAAAACATCTTAGACTGGGAGGGACTTTGGAGATCATGAAAATTATTTTATAGATAGAGACACTGAAGCCCAGAATAGAGAAGTAATTTGTTCGAGGTAAACCAGTAAATGACCTAGCCAGGACTGGGTCAGCTGAGCATGGCAAATGGAGTTCACAGTTCCCAGCTTTTCTTAGATTTCTCATCTCGCAGTGATATCCAGTAGTTTTTGGGTGCTTGGTTTGCGACACAGAGTGCTAACTGACATATCATTTTTTAAAAATTTTAATTTCTATAGCCACTTTATGAAATAGATACTTTTATTGCCCCCATTTTGTAGATCAGGAAATTGAGGCTTAGTAAGATTAAGGAAAGTGCCAGGGCATGGTTCTAAAATCAGCAGGATTAGCTACTACACCATACCACTCTCCCAGTAAGATAAGCCTTTGTTTTCTTTTGCTGTCTTCTGTTCTGGATAGATTAGGGGGACATCCTCCCAAGGTCTGGCAATTTCTTTTAGGTGTCTTCACATTGTTGGCATCTCCCAACCAGTTGGAAGAAATGTTGAGGAAAGACAAATCCATTCATTCCAGTTTTCTGTGACTGAGAAGGGGTAAGAGATGAAGAGCATGATTCAGCCATATTATTTTGCTTTTTCTAGAAAGAAAACTCCTTATTAAAACAACAGTGTAAGTATTAGGCTATGTCTTAATTATAACCTAGGATTTACAGTTCTTATGGAAAGATATGATTAGGATAAAATTAAAATATGGCAGTGAGTATAAATTTTCCCACTCAAGTACTGTTTTCAGATACTCCTTATTTAAGCACTGGCTTTCTTTACTCTTTTATAAATTTTCTCCGTGATTCCAGGATTTCCACTGTAAATCTATTGGCTTCCAGGAACCCAAACCAGCCACTGGTAGCTTTGGTGTAGCTATACCCTGAAGGAGGCAATTCCCTGGGCACTTCTATTCTGCATGTGTTGAGAGTTACTCACAACTAACATCTCTATTCTCTAGTCTGCTTGTTCTTCCATCCATCCATCCATCCATCCATCCATCCATCCATCCATGCAGCTACTCTTTCATTCAACAGCTATTTATTAAATGCCTATTTACAATGACCCTATTATGTTTTACATGCCACACAGTGTTCAACAAACTGTTCATGTGGCTTGTCTGGTTTCTTGAGTATGTGTTTTTTCCTCTGATAGTCTATGAGCCCTTCAAGCAGGGACAAGAAAGGGTTTTATTGCTTTCTGTGCCAAATGTCTGACACAGAAGAAGGTATTCAATCAATGTTTGTAGAATTGTATTATCCATCCAATGGTGCCTGCCTTCTCTTCTTAACCAGGCCTTTCTTTTTCCCTTTAAAGTTTCATAGGATATTTAGAAAGATTTTTACCAGAGATCAGAGTCTGAAAGTGAATGCAAAAAGAGAAAAATAAGCCAGGAACAGATTCAGGAGTAATCAGGAATAATCAGAATAATCAGAGAGTTGCACTGTCATGACTGTGATAATGTAGATGGATTTATCCCAGCCTTGAGCGGAGTTTGATTGCTTCATTCTATGTGTAATCTTTATCACCCTTTGGGTGCCCCTTTTCTCTCCTGTATTCCACGTGTGCATCTCATGTCCCTTCTGCCTTCGAGATGGGGAAATTGACTCCAGAGTGGCCTAGTGACTTGAGCCACGTCACATGGCATGTCAGGAACTGAGATATGGGGAGAAAATAGTCATTTTTAGATTCAATAGTCAAATCCAGATATCGTCACCATCATATCACATTTACTATTTATGAGCTCTTATTAAGTGCCAGGAACTTTGTATGCATTATCCTTTCCCCTAAATCTTTCTTCTGATAATATTTCAAACTCATAAGAAGTAGTAGGAATGTACACTGAAACCTCAAATTTCACTAGTTGCTTTAACTCTTTTTTTTTACGATTTTATTTATTTATTTGACAGACAGAGATTACAAGTAGTCAGAGAGGCAGGCGGGGAGAGAGGAGGAAGCAGGCTCCCTACTGAGCAGAGAGCCCAATGCAGGGCTTGATCCCAGGACCCTGGGATCATGACCTGAGCCGAAGGCAGAGGCTTTAACCCACGGAGCCCCCCGGGCGCCCCTTAACTCCTATACCTACTTTCTTATACCTAGTTTCACATTTTTACTTTCTCTCTCTTTCTCCTTCTCTCCCCCCTCCCCATTTTTGAATCGTTTCAATTACTTGCAGACATTGTGACACTTCCCTCCTAAATATTCCAGCAAATATCGCCTCAGAACAAGAGCCTTCTTCTACATTAGTAAAATAAAATTATCACACTGAGGAAATTTAGCATTAAGACAATTCCATTATCTATTATATAGTCATTATTCAAATTTTTCTGATTTTCCCAATAGTAATCTTCCCTCCCTTCCCTCCCTCCCTCCCTCCCTCCTTCCTTCCATCCAGGATCTAAATAAGGATCACACATTGCATTTACATTTCATACCTCCTTAGTCTCCTTTGATCTAGAACACTTTCTCAGCCTTTTTTTTCCCTTTCATGCCATTGACAATTTTGAAGATCCCAAGCTAGTTATTTTGCAAAAAGTCCCTCAATTTTGGATTTGTTTGATGTTTCCTCATGGAAAGATTTGGGGTAAATACTGTTGGCAAAAATAATTACATAGGCGATGCTTTGTGTTTCTCAGTGCGTCATATCAGGCGGCATAAAACGTCACTTTGTCTCATCGTTGGTGATGTTATGGTCACCTGGTTGAGGTAGTGTTTGCGTGACTTCCACACTGTGGAGATATAAGTAATCTGTAGGGTAATACTTTGAGTTTGTGTGAATATCCCCCATCACTCTTCACCCAGTGGTTTTAGTATTCATTGATGATAATTATACATGATCTTCTCAAGCTCACATAATAACCCTGTGATACTATTATCCATATTTCTACAATGAGGAAACTGAGACTCAGAGAGATAAAGAAACTTGCTCAATTCCCCACAGTTTGTTATGGACAGAGTTGAATTTTCTTTTAAGATTTTGTTTATTTATTTTGAAAGAGAGCAAGAGCACACAAGTGGGATGGGAGAGTGGCAGGCAGATGAAGAAGCAGAGTCCTTGCTGAGCAGGGAGCCTGATGTACGGCTCAATCCCAGGACCCTGGGATCATGACCTGAGCCCAAGGCAGACACTTAATAGACTGAATCACCCAGGTGCCCCCAGGAGCTGGTTTTTTCCAACTTGGGTCTGTCTTGGTCTCTACTCTTACTACTTACTACACTACACTATCTGGAGGTAGAGAGCTCATCTTTTTTGCTCCAGGCAAGACAAGAAAAGGTGATATTTAAGATCATATAAGACATAATTTATTTCAACTTGAATCTCTTCCTTCTTATTCCCTAAGCACTTCTTTTTTTTTCTTGCCGAAGCCTGATGCTTCTCAATTCACCTTTTCTTGACTATTACCTGAAACATAGTGAATAAGTTATGTTTTTATCGAACGGTCCCTAGACTGTGGGATTCTGCTTTTGTTGACCCCAGGGTGTCCAGGACCCTGATGGCTGCCAGTGCCTCACTGTGATGGATGCAATTATATATGGCAGCGGTCCATTCAGGTGTGAGAAAGACCCCTGCAGAATGATTACAGTGAACTTCTCTCTGGGATCTTTCATAAAAGGGGCTTTGGGGATCCTGGCGATGGAAGTGAGGAATATATTTTTCTGTGAATGATAAATTTGCTATTCAAGGATTGGATTAAAAAATTGTGACATATTAAAGCTAGAAGAGATCACCTAGCCCAACTCCCTTTTCCTTTCCTTTGTGGATGGGGAAACTGAGGCCTGGAATGGCAAGTAGACTGCCCAAGTTCATAGCTGGCAACCCACAGATCTGGGGCTGGAACGAGGGATTCCATGCATGGTAAGCTCAAAATGGCTAAGGTTAGGTTCTTGCTTCACCCTTGACCTGGGACGATGGAACCAACCAGCTTGGCCTTTGGTCTTCTTGTGGCCATTTCCCATCTGTTCCCTTCTTGGATTTGTCCTTTGGAAGGCGTTTGCTCATTCTTTCCTTCCTTCTGTGGTTTGTTCATTCCTAACAAAGGTTTATTATCCTCCTGCTGTGTGCCAGATCCCTGGGCACAGGGGTACAAAGCAAAGAAACACTGTCAGCCTCAAAGGAGGTCGCAGTTTAGGTATGGGGGAAACACAGTCCAACAACTGTGCTATTATGTGCCAAGTCATAGAACCACACTGCTCATCTGCTGCACAGATGAGCACAGGAAAAGCAAGGATGCTTGAATTTGTGTCGGTGTGGGGGACTTTGCTGGTGAAGCTAGGATCTCCGAGGGAAGGGAGGAAAGTGTGGGAAGGAAAGGAAGGGCAGGGCAGATCTTGCTGGATGTGTGAAGAGAGGATTCTGGAAGGCACCCAGAAACACACCCTATCACGGACTCAGCAGTACTTGGGTGGCTGGGGATGACTGCAACTGTCAACAGCCATCAGAAGCCCGATGCTGGTTATTGACTCAGCTCAGTTCGGGCTTTTGGCAAGAGCTTCCAACTCCTCCATGGCTGCCCAGGGTCCACGGCCATTTGTGCGGTAGGCATGGGGGAGGCAGCCAGGGGAGGAAGTGGTGAGGACGCTGAGGGGTGGGGACACAGTGGCCCTGAGGGTGCTAATTGCAGCTCCAGCTGCGCAAGGTCCCCGTGATCTCTGCGCTTGCCGCTCAGTACACTGCATAATGGACACTTAGTTACAGAATCTAAACTAAGCCTGAATCTCATTCTGCACAAGGGAATAATCACATCACAAGCTGGAAGGAAGGCGTTTGCTGTGCTGATTAGACCAAGGCATACACAGGCAGGGACAAGATCTGGCCACTGTTTTTCTGCTCCGGCCTCTGACCAACTGCATAATGCGGGCCAATTAGGAAACAGCTGCATACCTATCAGTGAGCTGATGTAATGACTTCATACAGCATGGCCTTGGGCTGCGCTGGGCATCTTCTTCCCTTAACGACAGTCAGCAAAAACAGTGACAGTGAAGTGACATTTTACTCGGCCAGCGTGCTTCAACTTATTTACACGGATTACATATTTCATCCTCACAGGAACCCAAACAATCAGGCACAGGAAGAAACCAAAGCTCAGAGAGGGTAAGTAACTTACCCAACCTCACACAGCAAAGAAATTGTGCAACTCTGACTGAATCAGGCAGTGTGGTTTCTGAGCCCACATACATGCCCACTCAGTGATATGGCTTCTTAGTCCCAGGAAGATGGGACTTGGGCTGGAGTTCTAGTGCTGATACACGTATGATTACGTTGTTCATCCACTTTATTGTTGTTCGTTAGCCAATAAACTCCACGAAGGCTGGGGATGGCCATTTTGTTCATTGTTGGGCCCCCAGAGACTTGTACAGACACTGTAGAGGTTTAATACATATTTTGAGCTGACTGACTAGCTATGGATCTGACCACAGAGACTATTTCATATTTTGCCAATTATACTAGCAGGGGAAGCTAAGGAAATCTGGCTTTCTTGCACCTCTGTTTCTCAGTGTGTGAACTCTCTGGGCTCTGGGGGGCAGGCTGTGGGGAGATTTACCAGAGCTGCTCCTTCTTTTGCCCTTTGCCCTTATGCTTATGCACCCAACCATGTTTTGATTGATTTATTCAGCAGATACTTAATGAAGAACTATAACATACCAAGTCCTGTTTCAGGCAGAGTGATCAACAAGACTGAGAAAAATTCCTCTCCACATGGACTTTGCAATCCAATGGAGTAAATAAACAATAAGCAATAAATAAGTCAAATAAATCAGTATATACCATGAAATAGATGTTTAGGAAGGGCGGTATGATGGGTTAGGAAGAGAGTGAAATTTTAGACAGGTGGCCAGTAAAGAACTCAGTGAGAAAGTGATATTGGACAACATATTGGAAGGAAGGACGGAGAAAGCCCTGCAAATACTGAAGGAAAGAGTTTTCCAGGCAGCAAGTGCAAATGTCCTGGGGCATAATCGTGCTGGTTATTAGAGGAACAGTGGGGAGGTCAGAGGTTAGAGGAACAGTGAGTGAGAGAGAAGTGATGGAAGATAGTTCACGAAACAACCACAGTCAGGCTGTGCTAGTTCTAGAGGCCCTTACTCTGAGTGAGGTGGGAGCCCCCTGGAGGAGTTTTTTTTTTTTTTTTTTTTTTTTTTTTTTTTTTTTTTTTAAAGATTTTATTTATTTATTTGACAGAGAGAGATCACAAGTAGGCAGAGAGGTAGGCAGAGAGAGTGAGAAGGAAGCAGGCTCCCTGCCAAGCAGAGAGCCCGATACGGGACTCGATCCCAGGATCCCGAGACCATGACCTGAGCCGAAGGCAGCGGCTTAAACCACTGAGCCACCCAGGCGCCCCCCCCTGGAGGAGTTTAACAAAGGACATAATCTGACTTTCTCTGTTATTCCTCTGTGCATATCTATCTCCCCTCATCATCTCAGAGTTGGGATCATGTATATATTCCCAGTGCTGAGCACAGTGCCTGGAATAGAGCTGATGCTTCAAAACATGGCTATCGAATGAATAAACACACAAAAAATACAAAACAATGCAACGACCTCAGTCAGGGTGCAAACAGAGGCCCAGGAGAAGGATCAATACATTCTGACTTGAGGAGAGAGGGATGTCTTATGGGGCAGGTAACTTTTTTCATCTAGGCCCAGAAGAATGAGAGGCTTTCCCTAGATTAAGAGAAATGAAAGGGTATATTAGGCTGAGCAGGGGACAGAAGCAAAGGTCTGGAGGCATGAAGATGCAGGGCAAGTTGAGAAAACACCGAATGGATGACTGTCTCTGGAGCAGGGTGAGAGGAGGCTCACAGCGGACTCGGGCCAGGTCGCCGAATGACTTGCGTGTCCAGGTAATGAGCTTGGGGTTTGGACTGCAGGCAAGGGGGAGTCATTGTAGGATTTTACAGGTGTGTGAATCCGTTTTGGAGGGTGGGAGTCAGCCCATTAGGTTATGGCTCTTAACTCGATCATGGCTTGTAGCCAAAGCAGGCAGCCGGCCATGCCGAAGATCGTGTCTGGGCAGGCAGTGCCACAAGCCGGCTCTGAAGTTTGCATGGGCTTTACGTGCAGAAGGAGAGAGGCCGTGGCGGGGGTGGCGGGGGTGGCGGGTGGGGGAGCGGGGCCTTCCCACATTGCGCAATGGAAAATGTAGCTCAGCTTTGCTCCATAGGTGCTTGCGTCCAGCTGGGGCGCAGCTGTGATGACGTCATGCTGCTCAACCTACCCACCCGCCCTTAGGTCAGATCCGCCAGCCATGAGGCCCCCAGGGTTCTCCAGTTTCTTCTGAGCTGAGGAGGTTGTTGGAGTCCATGTGATCTGCCCTGCCCTGCACGGTGTGTTTGCTCTGATCTAGTCCAGAAGAAAGGGATTTGTGCTAATGACTGAGGTGTTCCTTCTAGAAGGAGGAGCTCAGGCCTCTCCTTCTCAGCAGGAGGGAGAATGCAAAGGCGCCATCGGACAGGTCAGGCCTTGAACTATTCTCACCTCTAACTGTTGAGGCAGAGGTGCTGCTGGTGGTGGGGAAATGGCCTTCTAGGAAGCCCGTTAAAAATGGAGACGGAAGGACATCTGAGGTGAGAGTTGTCAGCCATTCCTTTGAGGGAATGAGCTTGTTCCCAGACTGGAGGCCCAGGCTCCCACCTTCCAGCCTGGACTATGCACTCTCGGGCTGTCCTACCCCATCACCTTTCTGCTCCAGCTCCGTCTCTCCAGGTTAGTGGCAAGGGCTCCTTGCTCCCCAACCCCCCACACCCCCTGCTCCTGCTGCTTCCTTACTGACCCGGTCTGAGCACAGTTCCCCAGTCTGTGTGCAACCTGGGCTCCCCACCTGGAACTGTCCCAGGACAGCATACTTCAGGATCTCCAACCCACAAAAATCCAGGAGCAGATGAGCAGGTAGTTTTTGAGGTCGGGAGTGGGGGAGCTGGGGGCAGGGCCAGGAATGGTGCTGCTCAGAGAAACCCAGGATTGAGCTTTTGATTGGGAAGTTGGGGGAGTGGAGAGAGAAACTGCTACCAGCATTTCCCAGTTCCCTTTACACTGCATTCAGTGAAGGAAAACCAGTCATCCTCTGCTGAAGACCCCCCTAGTTTGCCAAGGTGGGAGGGAGCTGGGCCCCAGTGCCTTCAGGGACGCCATGTACAGGAAACCACATGAGGAGCCAAGCTCTGAGGAATGACATACTTGGATGAGTCCAGTCAGAGTCAAGGTCATCAACTGTGGCCTCCCCCGCTGTGCAGTGAGGGGTAACCACTCTCTCACTATCTTGGGGTCCTGTGCTGGTCCAGGTTCATTATGTACATGCGGTGTGGATACTGGGGGATTAGCTGAGCCGGCCCTTCCTTATTAGCTCCTTCCAGGTAAACAACAGAACCCTCATTACAGAATCAGATTATGAGAATTAGCTAAAAGCGTTTGGGGATGGGCACAGCTGCGGTGGACCCGTGATTCGGATTGAGAATGGGTCTCTGACTTGACTCCAGGCCCGGAGAGAAAGGATTTTTTTGGTTTCCAGCCTTCTGTAAGGGTTAATGGATGACCGTCATGCATTAAAGGCTTTTAAGAATGCTTATAAACTTTGACTTAAGAATTGGACATCTAGGAATGTCTCCAAAGAAATTAGAGGTACCACAAATATTTAAAATAAGAATACGTCAGAGTACAAGTCGTAGAAGTTAAAAACTGTAGCCATTAAAAATTCCTATTTCAGAATATTTGCTGACATGAGAACATATTTACATTTTTTTAAAGATAAGATTATTTATTTGACAGAGATCACAAGTAGGCAGAGAGGCAGGCAGAGAGAGAGAGGGGAAGCAGGCTCCCTGCTGAGCAGAGAGCTGATGCGGGCCTCGATCCCAGGACCCTGAGATCATGACCCGAGCTGAAGGCAGAGGCTTAACCCACTGAGCCACACAGGTGCCCCCATATTTACATTTTTTAAAACTTTCAGAAATTATGAAATATTTTTTATAGAAAATCACAACAAATATACCACTCCAGCCATATTTAACAAATGTTGACAATTTGCCATATTTATTTAAGAACTGTTTAAGTGGGGTGCCTAGGTGGCTCAGTCAGTTAGGTGTCTGCCTTTGGCTCAGGTCATGATCTCAGGGTCCTGGGATCGAGCCCTGCATTGGGCTCCCTGCTGAGTGGGGAATCTGCTTCTCCTTCTGCCCCTCCCCCTGCTTGTGCTCTCTCTCTCCCCCCTTCTTTGTCAAATAGAATCTTAGAAGAAAAAGAGTACATTAAAAATTTTTTTTAAGAAATCAAAGGTTATAGCTACAGTTGAAACCTCTTATATTCCTCTCTTCCTTACTTCCCCAGAGGTGATTCTTCTCCTGAAGTTGGTATGTACCCTCCCATCCAGAAATCATACTTTACTATATATATATCTCCATAAAATTATAAAGCATTTTTATGATTTATAAAAATTACAATATCCTGTAATGTGCTATTTTCACTCATAACTTTTTTTTTTTTAAAGATTTTATTTATTTATTTGACAGACAGAGATCACAAGTAGGCAGAGAGGCAGGCAGAGAAAGAGAGAGAGAGAGGAGAAGGCAGGCTCCCCGCAGAGCAGAGAGCCCGATGTGGGGCTCGATCCCAGGACCCTGGGATCATGACCTGAGCCGAAGGCAGAGGCTTTAACCCACTGAGCCACCCAGGCGCCCCTCACTCATAACTTTTAAGATTTAATCATTTTGATGATAGCGATGACATGGTTTTTTATTGTTCTAGGTAGTGTTCCAACTACGCAACTATATTTAATAAACTTTTTTCACTGAGTTATACCAGTTCCATGAGTCATCTCTAAGTGAATATACCCATCTAACTACCACCGAGGTCAAGAAATCGCGCTGCTTGCACCCCAGAAACTCTGTCATGCCCACTTCCAACAACTCTGTGCTTTTTTTCCTCTCCCAAAGTAGTCACTATCATATTTCTAATAACATCATCTGGCCTGTTTTTGAGCATTATATAAAAGGAAACATGGTGTTCTACATTTGCCAGTTAGCTCATTTGTTAATTATGTTGTTCAAATCTTCTTTCCTTACTGGCTTTTTTTTTTTTGGTCTGTTATTAGCTGTAGAGAAAGATGTATCAGCATCAGTGTGAGTGTGGATTTGTTGTTTCTCCTTTTAATTCTGTCAATTTTTGCCTTAAATATTTTAAAGTTATGTTATTGCATGCATATGAATTCAGAATTGTGTTGGCTTTCTGGTGAGTTGACTCCTTTATAATTAAAGAAATCTTCACCAAGTATTGTTTTTTCTGTAAATTCTACTCTCTCTACTATTAGAATAGCTGCCCTAGCTTTCCTTTGGTTAGTGCTTGCATATCTTTTCAACTCTTTTATTTACTTCCTTTCTGTGTACTTATATATAAAGAGTAATTCTTGTAAGTGGCATATAGCTGGATTTTGAAAATCCATTTTTACAACTTCAGTACATTTGTATTTTCAATTAGCTTATTTAGTATTCTGCCCATTTACATGTAATACAGTTTCTGAGATTCCTGGGTTCTTATCTACCATTTACTATAGTCACTTTCTATTTGACCTACCTGTATTAATACGTCTTTTTTCTCTCCTTGTATGTCTTCTTTCTGAGCAAATAAATATTTGACCATTTCATTTTTTCCCCTGTATTAACTTGGTGGTTATGCATTCTTCTTTCTTTTATTCTTTATGCATTCTAAATCCAATATAGGATTTAGTGGTTGGCTAGAAAATGTACACCCTTGACTTACAGTCTAACAGAAACTATTATTTTTGCCACATCCTTAAAAATGCTAGACCTTGGAATATTTTATCTACATTCACTCTTCTTTTACATTGTCTTCATGCATCTTAATTCTATATATATATATGTTAAACCCTATGATACATTCATGTTATTTTATCTTGTGAAGTCAGTATTCATTTGTCTTCCCACATTTTTACCTCTTCTGTTATTCTTCTGTCCTCCATACATTTCTATATTTTCATCTGGGATCATCTTTCTTTTTCTTGAATAAACTCCTTTTAGATATCATTTAAGACAGGCCCTGTGGTAACAAATTCACCATTTTTATTTGTCTAAAAGCATCTTTATGTTGCTTTCATTTTTGAGGACTAGTTTTGTTCTGTGTAGATTTCTGGGCTAGCAGTTAACTTCACTTTAGCACTTTCAGGCTTGCATTCCATTGTCTTGTGGCTTCCATCATCTCTATGGGAAGTCAGATAGAAGTTTTATTGTTGCTCCTTTGAAGATAATGTGTCTAACGCTTTTAAGATTTTTTCCTCTTTTGTTTTCTGTAGCTTTCCGGCAGTGCACCTAGGGATGATTTTATTTATAGGATTCAAATATGTTCTTGAATCTGTGAGTTGATACTCTTGATTAGTTCTTGGACATTATCTTTTCAAAAATTCTTTCTTCTTTTTCGTCATGGGACTAACTTGTCATGTATGTTAACTCTTTTGACCACAGCTCCCAGTGTTTTATCCTCTTTTGCATATTTTCCATTTTAAAAATTATCTTGTTTGGGGGTACCAGAGTGGCTCAGTTAGTTGAGCTTCTGACTTTTGATTTCAGTTCAGGTCTTGAACTCAAGGTCATGGGCTCGTGCCCCATGTTGGGCTCCATGCTGGACGTGGAGACTACTTTAAAAAAAAATTATCTTGTTTGGATATTTTCTATTGCTGTGTCTCTATACTCAACCCCAGTCTTCTCTAAATTGCTTGTCCAAATTGCTCTTAAAAAGTTTGTTGAGTTCCTCATGTCAAGAGATTAAGTTCATAATTTCAGATATTTTATTTTTTAGTTCCAGAATTACTATTTGATTCTATTAAAAATAGATTCTAGTTCTCAGGTAAAAATCTTTATCTTTTCATTTATTTTCATCATCTTCTGTTCCTATTCCTTAAAGGTTCGAATCATATTTATTTTGTGGTTTATGTTGGTTAACTACAGTATCTGAGTAACTGTTGGTCTATTTCTCTCATTTGTTTTTATTCATGGTGTTTGGTGCCATGGTCCTACTTCTTGGCGAGCCTTATAATTGAATTTTGGACTGTTATGTGTAACAGTTTTTAGAGATTCCAGAAGTTGTAATCAACATTAGGAAGCGTTTGCCTTACCTTTCTGAGGCAGGATCTGATCTCCCGGCTCTATCCAGGGATTAGGCTGAGTCAAGAGTCAAGGCTGTTGCTATAGTTTGGTAAGACTCTGTCTACCCCTGGTTTGCTCCTGGCCTTCAGGCTTAGACCTCCAAGATTTCCAGTTGAGTCTCTGGAATGTTTACGGGGGCATTTTTCCCACAATCTAATCTTTGTCTCCTCAGCACTGTGAAACTGCCAGAAATCCTTGCTGGGAATTTTAGACTCTGGCCCTCTGCAGTTCTAGAATTTGGCAAATGTGTTGTGGCAAAAATCAGACATATTTGAGGGTCCTCAGATCTCCAATTTTTGTCACTGAAACTCCGTGAGACTTCTGGAGCTCTGATGGTTTCTTGGTCTTCTGGCAGTGACCACCACCTGGGAAAAATATTCTCAGCTATTTCCACAGAGTTGACAAAGGTCCCCAGAGAAACAGTAGCCGCAGGTCAGCAACTTCCTCTCTGCAGCTCTCCCCTCCCTGGAATCATATCCTGTAATGTCCTCATTGGCCCACAGGCTCTACGATGCCTTTAAACAAGATGTTTGCATTTTATCTGCTTTTCTAATTGCACTCTGCGGGGCATCGGTCTGCCACAGATTTCCATCCTACCGGTAGTGAAAGTCCTCCAGGCCTCATTACCATATACGTGTTTCTGAAAGCCTCACATTGTGTTTTGAAAAATTACAGAGACAAATTGAGGTTCTGGGTGTTGTTATCTTCCTCCAGAGGAGCTATAGGCTTGTGGCTGGCTGTTAGCTAATCTGGGGGTAGGTCACTGTGACTCCATCAGGAATTGACATGGTTCAAAGCTGGGCTTCCGTCTTTGTCATCAGAGCATTGCCTTTTGGGGTCCCCTCTGAATTCCTGGGGTGTTTACCAGGCCCCCTCCTTCTTAGTGGACCCTGAACTACATTTGGCTTGTACTGACCCCACAAGACTGCTGAAAGCTCATTGATTTCTCAGCGTCTCCATCACTGCTTTTGTTGAAAAACTCTAGCTATTGCCTTGAGGGATAAAGAGGCCCCACATTCCGAGTTCCTTTCTCTTGATTTCCTTCCTCTTTCAGATGATAGCACCATAAAATTTCACTGCCTTGATCATCTTTCACATGCTTTCAGATTTTGTTTTATGTTCTCCAGTTTTTCTAGTTCCCAGAGTTGGTCCAAGTCCAACCCAATCAATCAATAACAGAAATGGAATTCTCAAACACATATGAGTGTGTGTGTGTGTGTGTGTGTGTGTATGAAAAGAAAAGCAATTTTCAAAACAGTATGTGTTGTGTGCTAACTTAGTTAAAAATATAAGTATGTGAATAGGGATATAGGTCAAGTTGTTAACGGTGTTTCTCTCCAGATGACTGGTTTATAGATGACTTCATATTGTCTCTCTGCCTTTCTGCCTTTTCCAAACTTTCTATGATAACCGAGTTTTTTCATATTTAAAAAATGCTGTTTTGGAGAAAGACAATGATCAGAAAACAGTGGGCGGAGGAAGGAAGAACACTAGAGGGAAAAATGAAACCCCAGAATCATAGAGGAAGGAAGTCGGGGCTCCAGAGAGATGGCAAGATTGCATGTTCAAGCTGGGAGGGACTTAGCTCATCTTATTTAAACCCCTCATGGTTCAGATGAAGAAATCGAAGCCCAGGAGGCAGCACAGTTTGCCATCTAGTTGAGACGGCACGGGTCAGGAGCTGGGTCTGCTGGAGAGGCGTGAGCTCTTTCCAGAGGACTTTGTTGAGTAACTGTGGGCTGCCAGAAGTCACAGGTGGCTCTCCCTGACGGCTCAGACCCTAGCCGTGGGCCAGGGCTGAAAGTCATGAAGTCATCTTGGCTCAGCTGGAATTGCTGTCGATTCCCAGGCAGAGGACCATGGTGAAATGTCACCTTTCTTCTGGCTTTGCTTGCGTTGGTGAGCAGTTAGCTTCAACAGGGCTTGGCCCTGTCTACAAGACACAGTTTTAAGCTTTGCATTTGAAAGCCTGCTCAGTCTGCCCAGGTCTCCCTATTGGCATATACTTCTCTGGCCTTTTGTACAATTGCTCTAGACTCCCATGACCCTATTCTGGCCATTCCATGTGTGGAACTTACTGACTTCCAGTAGGTTTGGGCCTTTGCTCACACAGTCCCTTTGGAGAGCCTCTTTCCCACTCCCTTCTCCTACCCTAATTCTACCTGCCCTTCCAGGTTTAACGCCACTTGTCAACTTCTTCAGCGGGTAGAATCCATGCCTCTCATTTGGAAAGTGTTCTCTAGGCTTTGCATTTCCTTTCGCTGATTGTCAGGTCTGCTTATTGAGACTGTAAATTCTGGAAGGCAGGGATCACTTCTCCATACCCTTGCATCTTCCCCGGCACAGAACATAGTGTCTTGCATGAGGTGGGCACTCAGTAAATGCTCGCAGAACAAGTGGCAAGCAGTTTGAAAGAAATGGGTCTGTGAGAGGAGTGATGAGAGATCTAGAAGGAACCGACAAAGAATTTGGGTGAGCAGCCAGGAGAGGGGCGGGCAGCACAGAGCTCATTATCAGAATCTGGCAAAAGCTTTCTGCTGACTTTTCTTTCTTCCCTTGATTCTGACGTTGGCTTCAGAAAGACATAAAAGGATCCCAGGTTGGGAGGAGACAGATACTGGGAGGAGAAAAACAAGTTGTACTGTTTGAGGTGAAGATGATTTGAAGAGGATGCAATGTAACAGGAATCCGGGTCTGGAGAGGTGGGGGTACCGCCTGGAAAGGGATGGGCTTCTGCAGGTCGAACATGTTTTCTTAGGTATGGGGTGAGCTTGCCTCCTGAACAAACAACTGGAATCTGAGTTTGGGCAGAGAACAAACAGTATGTGAATTTCGGTGTCAAGTAATAACGATCAGCCAATGTGTGTGGGGATGGGGGAGAAGGATACTTCCAAAGAGAACCTTACCAAGGGAACTATTATACTGATGTGGAGCCAGCGTTTCTCAGGTTTTCGGTGGCTTCCATTAGGAGCTTGAGCAGAGGCGTGTAATTGAATGGGGAGTCTAGGAGATTTATAAACCAAGGACGTCTGAAAGAGAGATTTGAAGTTCATAAATTTTGGGGTCTCTTCTTTGGAGCACTGAGGTTTACTGGGAGAAAGGATTTGTGGTCTATGGTATTTGAAACAGTTGATGTAACCATCAGATGTCAGCCAGTAGCATAGGAATTGAGCGAGAGAGGGAATCTTGCCTTTACCTCCCCTGAGGGCTTTGGACAGATGCTCAGAGGCTAGGTTCAAAGGCGTTCCCATTCAGAAAACTGGTCCTGCAGCATAAACTCATTCAAGGAATTGCTGGAGATGGAGGAGAGCATCTGCTTCTCACGTTATTTACAAACAAACAGATAAGGTCCCTGTGGGTTTTGGAAGTAGCTTTTGAAGGGTACCCAAAGTGTTCCGTTTTGGGGGTAGGGCTGGGGAGGGTGAGGAAGAAGCCCTAGGGCAGGATGAACCTTACTTATCAGAGATGTAGCAGCACATAATTTAAAGGGGGCTGATGATTTGGTTCCAGCTCAGATTATCTTGGGCAAAGTCCTTGAGTTTCACCCAAAGGTGTTCACTCCACTCTGTGGCCCCCACTGTACTTCAGTGACGTTTGCAGAATCCCCTCTCCTGTCATTAAGGGGGCTCCCAGTAGCACCTGGAAAGAGGAAAGGTGGGAACAGAAGATGGAAGTTCTACCCATTTGACTTCTTTGGCCTTGAGAGCAACCTTGGGCTTGGTTTTTTTCCAGAGAGGCCCTGCATGTAGCTGCCTGCCTGGTTTTGAATCCCAGTTCTGCTCTTACTAGCTGGGGGACTTGGGGCCAGTTACCTGGCCTCTCTGTGCTTTGATTCCCCCATCTGGAAAATGAAAGTAAGAACAGTATCGACTGCTCAGGGTGGTTGTGAGGATTAGATGAGCTAATGCACATGAGACACAACAGTTCCAGGTGCCCAGCAAGTGCTCAGTAGATGCTTCTATCATTATTCTTATCAGCTCTCGGCATGCTGGCACCTGCTGTTTAAAGGGACGTGCCCATCTCGCTCCCAGCCAGGTGTGAAGGGGCCCACAGCTGAGCGAGAGGAAGCCAGCGGTTCTGGGTTCTCCCTTTCTCAACGGCAAACTCTTTGAAATGCCCCTCGGCCCTTAGAATGGAAGAACTACTATGGGGACACGGGTAAGTAGGCAGGGAAGGAAGATCAAACAACCCAACAGGTTCCAGGATGAGGGATACTGGCCTATGTCATTTTTAAAAGAAGTTTCCTTGGAACAAAAACTTGCACATCAAATTTGGCCATCAGTGAATGAGGGTTGTTGAAATTCTACCTCTTTGCCTGTGCATTCTCTAACCCCGTGTTTGAGATCTTGGACATTACAGAAGCCATGTTGATTTCAGAGGGTGGCGTGAACTGAGTGTGGGAAGGCAAATGCTCTGACAGTGCCAGCCGAGGCCGAACCGAGGCCTCGGCTCCTTGCTGAGCTGTCCCAGTGAACAGTAGGGTGAGCTGGAACTCCAGACCACTGCTGGGGATGCCAGTGCTCTAGCCAAAGACCGGAGAGACTTGGAATGTCTGCTGAAATCGGCATCCTGTGGAGACCTTCCCCAGATCCTGCTGCTTCAAGCTCACAGTGTGTGTGTACGTGTGTAGCAGGCATGGGGGAAAGGTACTCTAATTGCCAAGTTTGAATCTAACTTCCTGGGGCATCTGGGTGGCTCAGTCAGTTAAGACTCTTGATCTCAGCTCAGGTCTTGATCTCAGGGTCTTGGGTTCAATCTGTGCATTGGGCTGGACATGGAGTCTATTAAAAAAAAAATCTAGGGGCGCCTGGGTGGCTTAGTGGGTTAAGCCTCTACCTTTGGCTTGGGTCATGATCTCAGGGTCCTGGGATCAAGTCCCACATTGGGCTCTCTATTCTGTGGGGTGCCTGCTTCCCCCTCTCTTTCTGCCTGCCTCTCTGCCTACTTGTGATCTGTGTGTGTGTGTGTGTGTGTGTGTGTGTCAAATAAATAAATAAAATCTTAAAAAAAATCTAACTCCCTTGCCCCTCTCTTTACTGGGTCCTAACTTCCTCTTTCCTCCCCTGCCCATGTTCCCTTTTGTTCCGATGCCCTGCCGGTTTCTCTTTCTGGAGGTGGCTGGCGCAGACCCAGTGAAGCTGTGTCCCTGGTGGCTTTTGTCTCCTCTGGAGGAAGGGTGGGTGGGGCTGGGCTCCTTGTGTGAAGAGGCAAAGGATGAGGGTGTGCTGGCGGAACAGGTGATGCAGAAATGGAGAAGTGGTATGGAAAATGGAGGAGTTAAATGTTAAGGGGTGGGTAGAAAATGTACCAAGATATTTTGAGGGCTAAATTTGTTCTGGGAGTTAAATGCATAGAATGTGATAAATCAGAACAAGAGCCACTTAAGACTTTTAAAGGCGTTGGGTTGCCCAGGCAATACACGGACGTTCTGTGGATGATTTGTTATTAGCAGTAAACATTTACATAGCACTTCACCTCCTCAAAGATTCATCCACAAACCCTGGAGTATTAGTGATGGCCAGGAAACCAAGACCCAGGGAGGACAAGTGATTTGCTCAAGGTCACTAAACTAGTTTGCTGCAGAGCCGACAGGAGACCCTAGGTCCGCGAGCATAGCGCTGCTACCTGCAAGGAGTTTTCACTTGGCTTGGTTTACTTGCCTTTCAGTGGCCATCGAGGAGTGCTGAAACCGATTGGTTGCAGCCTCCAGATCCAGGGCCAGGGAGATGGGAAGGGGCGTGATCCACACCGACCAACCAAGAGGCTGTATTTGAGCTTTCAGCTTCAAAACCTCCTGCCTGGGTCCTCAGTCCCCGGAGCCTCATGTCTTGCTGTTCCCTGCTCATCCACCGGCGTTGTCTCTCTTGGAGAATGGCCCCACCGGCCCCCTGGTTGCCTGAGCAGTTCAGCTTTTCCCTTTTGCTCTCTCCCTACCGACGCTGTATTTACTCAATCACCAAGACCTTTTCATTCCCTCTGTCTAACATTTCTTGAAGCCCTCCTCCCCCACGTCTCTCCATCCCCATTCTGGTCACCTGTCTACAAGATCAGTCTACTAATTGTCTCTCCATATCCACTTTTTATGCTTTCCTACCCACTCCCCTATTCCCCCAATTTTTTTCAGGTCTCTCTCTTGCTGAAAACCCTGCCGTGGCTCCCAGCAGCCTCAAGGTAAAGCCCAGGCATCTTTTCACAAGACTCCTGCTGTCTCTCCAGACCGTCCACTGCGCTGCTTCACATTCCACTCCAAGTTCCAGAATGAACTTGTCTTCCCTGAGCTCGTCCTATTGGGCCAGAAGGAGCAGAGCAAGATCAAAGGAATGAGTAGGGAGAGAGAGAGAGGAAGTCTTAGAACCTGGGTCTGGGCTGTACCAAGCTATTTGTCAGCATTGAAGTGCTGCCTTTGTATGGGATTTTCTCAACCTACAGAGCACTGTTGTCAGACTCAAAGGTGGATAGGATCTCTCAAAGCAAGACTGCAAACTCAAAGCCTTCTCTCTCCAGACAGTATGTCCTCACTTGTGAGCAAAGCACAGTCACCCTTAAGGGACTTGACATTTCTTACTGGCTACGTGACAGTGAGCTAGTCACTTAAAGTAATGAGGCTGTGAGCCTTGGTTTCCTCATTTGTGAAATGGGGATGACAGCTGTCCTACTGTGTAGATGTCTTTTTTCCCTTTTTTTGGCTGCACAGCATACGAACTACCTTCTTATTTTGGGAAAATCCTCTATTGGATGAGCCTCTGTGGGACAGAAGGTATGCACCACACTGGGAAACTGAAAAAGCTGTATATTGTGACCAGCCCCTGGCAGTGAGGGAGAGAGGTGCTCCTGCTTGGGTCTTTGTACCCTGAGACCAACGTGGAGGCTGAGGCACAGCTGGGAGTTGTTCCCATCGAGGCGATGGAGCAGCCGTCACACTGACAGTGGGGGTGGCCTCCGCGGGTCTAGACTAGTCTCCTTGCGACATGAACATGCTGCCTTTCTCCTGTGCCTTCTAGTCAGTGCTGCGAGCTGCCCGGTCGCCTCTCAGTGACTTCCATTTATGTTCCGTTGGCCAGTCAGTTTCTGGAACTGAGGATTAACTCAAAAACTCACCTACTTCACAGCACGGCTGGGAACTAACGGACGGGACTTCAGTGAAGGTAGAGCGCATCTCAGTTGGGGGAGTGGAGATGGTTTGGGTCTGGGATAATAGGGTCTACTGCACCTGTGGTTGAAAACAAAAACTGAAATTATAATGGTGAAAACATATCCAGAATCAGGCATGTCATTGAGGGGATGAGATATGGTGAATAAGCTTGGTAAAGGACAAGGAACATCTAAGACATTCTCATCTTACCAATAGCAAGCCCTCCCACTCCTCCTCCTTGATGTCTTAAATTTAGCTTAAAAACATAATTGTGCAAAAAAGATGGAGAAAGGCATAGGTCCATTTTCAATAGACTGTTAGCATTGAGGAACAGACATTGGCGTTCCAGTTTTGGCAACCTCCAGCATCATTTTCTCTGGCGGTGCAGAAGGCTGGACAGACACCCCACAAGCCGTGGTTCCAGGCTTCCTCTGGTGATGGAAACCTGGGGTGGTCTGGACTTCACTCAAGGGGATACCCCTCCAATAAGCTTGCCCCCCAGCCTTCCCCACCCTGCCCAGAGATGATCCCTGAGCTCATGTCTGTTGGTTCCACCCGTCATCTTCAGAAAGCAGGTGCCAGGGCAGCAGGAGGCCAGGCTCTAGGCAATTTTTCAAGTTAACTGGTCTGGGCTGGCCCCAAAGCTGCTGTTTCCTCCACTTTGGAAAACATTCAGGCACAAGCCCCTGGGGATAGAAAAGATATGCTGTTGGTCCCCACCCAAGGGACCCATCCCCCTTAAATGCCATTTCTGGGAAGGAGGCGCTTTGAAGGCACAACACTTAAATTACAGTGCTTAGTTTTTTTCTTACATCTGAAAGAGCAAGTTGTCAGGCAGACTTATGTGAGAGCAGAGCCATGACCCTCACAAAGAACTCAGTGCAATAACCAAGCCAACCCAGGCCAAGACTGCTGCAGAGGGGAGTTTGCCTGATCTATCTGTGCTTCTGCAGGGAAATGCTACCACTTGCCAGCCTGCTGCTGGGGTAGGCGCTTGCTTGGGGCAATGTGGTATCCATCCTTAGTGCTTTCCCTTCTAGTTCCTGAGTTTCCCGATTCTTTGGAGGCAGAGTGTCCGGTGAGGCTGTGGGGAGACGGGTCTGAGCTGGGGCTCTGGAGTTACGGAGCAGCCCATTGCCAGCACTGCCTTTAGCTCCTGGGGCTTTGGTTTGCTCACCTGTAAAATGAGGCAGGAAATATCAATGATTGCCCAGCTCATTTCTAACCAGCTTGTCTTTGGTGGCTCTGTATTTACCCCTAGGCCTCTGAGATGTCAGAGGCTGGGCTGAAGTTCAAGGATTTGGACCACAGCCATTCTCTCCCTTCTCATCCATTACAATGAGCAAACACTGCTGTCTCCCATGGGTCCCTGGACAAATATCCTACTGCCTCAGGGGGAATGCCTTGTGGAATTGCAATAAGCAAGGAAAGCTGGAGGAGCAGGTCATGGGTTGTCCTACCTGGAAATTAACTGGCAACCTACGATTATCTCAAACCAAATTGATGGGAACTCCAGGGCCAAGTCACACTGTCCATGGATCCCAGATGTCAGACCATCAAAATGCAAGGGGGCAAAGAAGGACAATTTGATTGCTTAAAAAACAAACAAACAAAAAACCGCAGCAAAAACAAGAACCCTAGAATCTGTTCCAAAACCATTCCATTTTAACCAAATAAATTTATCTGATTGAATTTAAAGGAAGCTAATATGAAAATTCTTATGTTTCCTTCCAAGCACAAGGCCAGAGGATATGGAGCATGTTGCTGGGGTCAGACACACAGTGCTTGTGAAGGTGGCCAGATTTGCCTGAGCTCTGGTAGTCCAGCTTTGAGATTCATCCGTCTTCTCAAACTGCGTGAACCACCTCCACCCCACTCCCCCCACCATCCTTGTTATCTTTATGTAGGTTGAGGACAAGCTGCAGAAGAAGTATTGTTTTTGTTGCCCAGTCAACACCCGTTGGAGTGAATCAGACCCTGGACCGGCCAGAAGGTTGCGCCTGTGGAGATTTTCCAGTCCAGTCATCTCTTGTTGAGGCTTAAACCTCACTGTCCACCATCCCTGCCAGGGAGCAATCAGTGTCTGCACTTCTGCAAGCAGCCCCTTTCCTCCTGGCCAGGAAGCCATTCTTTGCAGAGAGCAGGAGACGGCCTTCCTCCTGTATCATCCTAAAGACGGTGGAAACCAAATCCCCCTCTGCAGTGACTTCTTTGTCCATCCACTTGCCCCAGAAGTCACACTCGCTCCTCTGGTCTCATCTGGACGTCAGATTGTGAAACGGTCCTCAGGGGAGCCTCTTAAATCCATGCCCACCTCACCATCCCCAGGCTGGCATCTCGCCAGGACTGAGACAGTAGTCTTCCTCCCCCTGCATTCTGACCTTTGCCGTTACCTAGAGTCCTTGGGCAAAATTGTCGTGGAGATAGCATGGGTTTTGGAATCAGAGACCTGTGTTTAAATCTGGGCTTTGCCACTTAGTTGGGTAGCCTCAGCCAGTAAATATTTCTATGCCTTATTTCTCCATCTATGAAATGAAAATAGTATTGGTTTCAGATTATTTTTACAGAGTTTGGATGAGACAACATTTTTTTAAAAAAGTGCTCACTAGGAAGCCATCAGTAACTACCCAATAAACATTAGGTCTCTTTCCCTTACCCTACTCCCTATCCCTTTTAAATTCATCAAGTGACATAGTTTTAAGTCACTCCACTGCACCGGTTGACATCATCTAAACATCTAAACCTTTCCAGTGTGGCACCAAGAACTAGTTGTAGTATAATATACTTGAGGCGGGATAGGATACTCATTCATCCATGCACCCGTCTACCTAATATTACTGGAGCAATTGCTAGGGTTCAGGCACTATAATATGCATGGAAAAATACAGGAGGAAAAGACAAGGACTTTATAGCTTTCTATAACATAACATCAGAAACATTGGAGAGTGGGGAGCCCAGGTGGCCTCCTGGAGCATGAGGGAAGTGCTCCTAGCCAGGGAGTGTCCTAGAGATGGGACTGTCCAACTCTCGAGGGATGAAATGAGTCAGAGACTTGAGACCTTCAAGACTAAGAATGTCCAGTCTTGCAGGGCCTATGCACCACGAGAAGGAATTTAGATATGATTTCAATGTCAGTAGGTGGCATAGAAACAAAGGACTGGCATAGATTTTTATTCTAGAAATATCCCTTTGCCTGCATGTCAGAGAATGTAAGACTGGAAGCAGAGGGACCAGTGGTGAAGTCCCAGCAGCGGTTCAGTTTGACAAGGAGGGGGCCTGATCAAAGCAGTAACCTTGGGCACAGAGGGAGGGGGTGGATATCAGAGAGGGGCATGAAGGTAGAATTGCGAGCTCTTGGTGACCAATTGAACGTGGGTCCTAGGGAAGAGCAATGACTCGGAAAGACTCCACAAGGCAGAGGCCTCTGAATCTGAGGTCATTCGCCATGGTGGGGAGCTTGGGAGGTCAGGATCAAGGAATTAGAGAGGGGCAAGGCCGAGTTTGGGATTTGGGGAACACTCCTCTTTAAAGTTTGGGGGTGGAGAGCAGATCACAGAGGATTACAAACCAGTTGAGTGTCCCAGAGGTCAAAGAAAGGTCAAGCTTCAAGAAGTAGAGATGCATAGTATCAAAGGCTGCAGTCAAGCAAGATTAGGATTCAAACATGTTAAATGACCACAATCAAGGTCACCAGCGATATTGGCAAGAACCATTTCCCTGGATGGTCTGAACCAACAGTTATGTTGGAAATAGGGGTGAGTGAGCAGCCTATTCGATCAGTCAAGAAGCCTGTCTCTTAGGTGGAGGTGAGGCATGGGGTTGCACTCAGGGGAGCTTGCTGGTGTGGTGGCAGAGGAGGGAGCATATTGATGGACTTGGGAAGCAACGAGGAGAAATGAGAGTGAGCAGTAGGTCGTTAGCTGGCAACAATCAGGAGAGGTAGAGAATGCTCTTGGCAGGTTGTGTGGGCATTAAAGGAGCAGGAATTTTGTTGGAGTCTGCGTTGGGCTGCACAGTTTAAAGGATGCAGAAGCTTCCTTCACCGCCTATGGGGTGGGTGTCCTTAGCATGGGTCATGAGGGGATGTGGCATCCTCAGGGTTCCAGAAAAGGGTTCCCAGTTGAAGCAGAAGGCCCAGGTTGAAGGGACCTTTGGGCAAGGGCCTTAGAGTGCTGAGATGATGGTGCTGTCAGAGATGAGAGGGACGTTTAGTGGTAGGTCCCACTACCAGTTGGGGCTCCTGGTTTTCCTTTGGTTTCACTTTCTATCTTAAAGAAAGCAAAGGTCCGCCCATCATCACTCTAGTTTGTTGAGGTGTTTCTGGATTATGACGCTTTTATCCAACATAGTGGCCAACTGTAGAGTAAGACCTGCTCTCACAGACCTTACCGTCTTGTTGGTGCAGAATGGAAAGGCTTTGAAATATCTGTTCAAACTAATATATTATAGTCCAGGGGAAAAATGGAAATAGGGTCAGAATGCAAAGGAGGTGACATGCATCTGTACCTAACCCCAAGACAATAGAGAGCATTCCGGAAAAAAGACCTGGAAGCAAGGAGGTAGGAAGGGCTGCAGGGAGGGAAACTGCTTAGGGGGCTGTGTGGGGCTGGGAAGAGGTAATAGAAAGGGTGCGAAGGGCTTGCCTGACACGGGGTCTGCAGGGCTCAAGGCCTAGTTGGTCTTCCATTCTAGGCTCTCATCTTTACGGACTGCTCATAAGATCCTAATTGGTTTCTAATTCCAGGAAAGAATTCTTTGTTATTTTTGTTTTTGTTTGTTTGTTTGTTTGCTTTGTTTTGTTTAAAGTAATTCAGCCACAAAGTACGGTGGTGAGAGTATGGAAATAGATCAGAAATAGAGCAGGAGCACTGAATCAGTAGGTGGAAAGAAACCATTCCATTCCCAGAAGAAATGGTCAAGTGGGATTGATGCCGTCCCCCTATGCAAAACCAACCCGGAGATGCTGGAGAAGCCAGATGGAGGTAAGTGGGTCCGAGAAATTCTGGGGGAGACGTCAGGAAATTGGGTGTCAATGGGGAAGAAGTTGGAAATGATGGTTAGATAGGAGGTAGTCAAACGCCACTGATGCCCCTTTCAGATGAGTCACATTCTCTCTTCCTTGTTGCTCTGTCTGAATCATTGTCTTCGACTTTGCCTTGAAGTGTGAAAACAGCAAGCCCCACCCAGGGTCCAGCCAGAGAAGGGAGGTGACCATTAGGACAGAGATAAGCCAGACAGGGTAGTGTGAAGGTGAAAGGTAAAGGTGGTTGTTAATCCCCCTGAGACTGGCCTTCTCTTCTCCCCAGTCACGGAGGGTAGTAGGCTGGATAATCAGCCAAAGAAAGAAGCAACTCTTAAAAAAGAAGTACCTAGGGCGAGTCCTCTAGGGGCAGGGTCTCCTGGCTCCTGGCTGGGTTGGGAAGGAGCAATCTGAACCCAGACTTTCCTGCTTGAGACTTTGTGCTCTGAAGCAAGGCTCTCCTCCCTCCGGTTCACCAGTGGGACCACAAGGATCCCATTTCTTCCCTGAGTTTATATTAACCAACAAGTTAGTCGATAGTCTTAAGTAAATGCTAAATTCCAGGGGAAATGATCAGATGTCCAAACAGAATAATCACTAGAGGAAAAGGTTTAACACATTGAGTATGCTGTGCTGGAATGGGCAGGATGAGTGTAGCAAGTGAACAAGAATTTAAAATAAACATTACACCTCCAAGGAAATAAGTAGAAATAAGCAGTTATGAAGAACTGGACAATTTATTTAGAATGGTGGATGATATAGGTAAAAATATGAAAATTAATAAGTCATCACTAGACATGTCAGTGGTGAAATTTAAGAACATCAAAACTTTCAGAGAGGAAAAAACATAACCTACAAAGGAATAAGAACTAAATTGACATCCATCTTCTCAATAGAAACACTGGTTTCAAGAGGAAGACAAAATAACATTTTCAAAGTCTCAATATTCTTTTGACATCTTTAATCAATTGCTTGGGCAGTTATTTTCCCTTTCTAAGCTTCACTTTGTTCACATGTCATTTATTTTTAATTATTTTTGTCAGAGATTTGCTTTACAGAGAATGAGCTTTAGTTTTGTTAATCATTTTTGTTGTTGCTGTTCTCTATTTCATTTATGTCTTTGACTTTATTATTTTATTTTATACTATTTGTATCTTGTAATTATGTTGCTTTTTTTTCTCCTAAGTACCTGAACTGAATGCTTGACTCATGCTTTCAGTTTTTCTGTTTGGGTGATAAATGCATTATTTAAAGCTACACAGTTTCCTCTAAGTATTGCTTTAGCTGTGTCTCTCAAATTTCAACTCATAGTGCTTTCATTATTGTTCATCACTATTTTGTATTTTTTATATGGATTCTTTTTAAAAATAGGAATTATTTCCAGATTTTTAAAGCTACATCTTTATCAGTAATTTCCAATTTCATGGCACTGTATTCAGAGGACAGTGTCTCTACATCCACCCAACCACGTTAGCATCTTTCATTGTTATAGTATTAATTGTTTTACAATTAATTGTTTAATTAATTGTAATAATTGTAAATAATTGTAAATAATTGTTTAATTAATTGTAATAGTACAATTACTATACAACATATCTATTATAGTATTAATTGTTATGGTTAGACCTCTATTTCATAAGTTCCTTTTAACAGAGTTATAGGAGAAAACATGTGTAAGGATGGCCTTTAAGGCATTGTTTAGGGTATCAGAGAGCTGTCTCATCAACGTATCCTACCCTGGGTAGGATAAATGGGGAATTAGTTAATAATAGTAACATTATTATTAGCTATTATTAGCTTTTTTTTTTTTTAAGATTTTTATTTATTTATTTGACAGAGATCACAAGTAGGCCAAGAGGCAGGCAAAGAGGGGGGTGGGGGAAGCAGACTTCCTGCTGAGCAGAGAGCCTGATGTAGGGCTTGATCCCAGGACGCTGAGCTCATGACCTGAGCCGAAGGCAGAGGCTTAACCCACTAAGCCACCCAGGCGACCCAGCTAGCTTTTCTAAACAGATGCTATGCGTCAAGCATGTTTCAAAGCTCTTCAGATACACCAAAAACACATTTAATTCTCATAACCCAAAGATACTCTTAGTATCTCATTTCTTATGTTTGGAAACTGAGGCTCAGAGCAGGTAAGGAATTTGCCCAAGGTCACACAGCTAGTAAGTGGAAGAGCCAGGATATGGTAGGTGAATATAGCAGACCATCCTGTGATTGTCAGAAATTTACATTTAGGGCAAGACTGTAAAAAAAAAATTACATTTAGGGCAAGAGCTGAGTGAAAAAGTGATGATTTAAAATGTGATACCACGGGGAGCCTGGGTGGCTCAGTGGGTTAAAGCCTCTGCCTTCAGCTCAGGTCATGATCACAGGGTCCTGGGATCGAGCCCCGCGTCGGGCTCTCTGCTCAGCAGGGAGTCTGCTTCTCCCTCTCTCTCTGCCTGCCTCTCTGCCTAATTGTAATCTCTGTCTGTCAAATAAAATAAAATCTTTAAAAAAATGTGATACCCATTTGGTTTCACTTATTTGTGGAGCATAACAAATGACATGGAGGACATTGGGAGATGGAGAGGAGAAGGAAGTTGAGGGAAATTGGAAGGGGGGGCGAACCATGGGAGACTATGGACTCTGAAAAACAACCTGAGGGTTTTGAAGGGACGGGGGTGGGAGGTTGGGGGAACCAGGTGGTGGGTAATAGGGAGGGCACGTATTGCATGGAGCACTGGGTGTTTGCAAAAACAATGAATACTGTTACGCTGAAAAAATAAATAAATAAATTTAAAGTCTTCCCACAAAAAAAAAAAATGTGATACCACTCTTATAAAATAGGAGGGTGTGTGTGTAAGGGTATTTCATTGGGTCCCTATAGGTAGGAGCAAGGAGGGGGGAGATGAAAGGAAAACTGGTGGGGGGGGCTTGCACACAGCAATGATGACCATCTATCTTGACATGAAGTGCATGATGAATGCAGTCCTTGAGGTCCAGGCATGAAAAACCCATTTGGAACAGTTGAGGAAGCAAGGACAATGCAACTTAGAAAGAAGGCGGGAGGTGCTGTGCCCCAGAGAGGCCCCACATCAGCCTTACTCACTGAGGGCTACCAGGCACAAGCAAGAAAAGATAGTAGGGAAATGAAGATTTTGTCAATTACCGTTCACTTTATAGTTTATCCACATGCACAAAATGAAAAGCAGGCCAAGGTTCTCCTTGCTATCTAAAAGGGTTTCTGGGCCACCTTTCCTCGCTGCTATTTCCTGGATATACTAATTTTAACATAACCCCAAGCAACATGAGATTGAGGAGTAAAAGCTATTTAAAATCTCTCTCTCTCACCATAAAATGGCACTGCTTCCAGATTCTCCACAGTTTCATGGGCATTTTTTCCCTTTCATAGTGGGACATGGCTGATATATCAAGTTATGGAAGGAGCTTCCCAGAAAACTCAGCTGATGGCAGGAGCGATTTCCAGACACTGATGTACAGAAGCAGGTGTTCAGGTGTGATGGGGCTGTGTGTGGGGTGGGGTGGGGTATGTTTTGGGGAGATGGCGAACATGGGTGAATTTCCATTCCAGCTGAGATTTCCACATGGGCTGAAGGTTTACACGAATCCATGATGAAAAGACAGGACTGGCCCTTATGGAGAGCATCCCAGTTTGCTGCTGGATTGCTGTGGCTGGTGGAATTTCTCACGCTTGGGCAGGGCAAAGGTGTCACAGAAAGAAACCTAGAGAGATTTTCTTCACTTCGCTCCCTAAGTCTTGCAGAAAGAGCATGGGGCTGGGGAACAGAAGGGCTCCTAGTCTTGATTCTACCTGTTCCTAGCTGTGTGAGAGTGTCGGCCTGTATTAAGCAAGGGTAATTAGGCCAGCCCACCTACCCCTCTGGGGAGGGGAGCTGTGTATGAGGGTTATGAAATTCAGCCTGCAAAGTGCTTTCAAAGCCATAAAGTGCTATATGGCCATAGAAAATGATTTTTTCCTTCCTATAGTAGCATAATGTGTTTTCATCTACACCTTCTCTAAGCTCACAGATTTGTGGGTCCTTTCTAAGTCCTACCAAGGGGGAGTAAGCTTGTTACATTCCACTTACAGGAAATCCAGGGATCGATCCCAGATTACCACACTGTGTTAGCAAGGCAAGTGAAGCTCCGTATCGAACTGATTCCTCCTTGCTTGTTGGGAAGGAGGGGCCGGGATGCTATGGGTGTAGGATGGAGCGTTCACACCTGTGGTGAGGTTGGATATTGCTCTAAGACGTGCCCTCAGCTGTCGTGTGACTTTCTGTGAAGGTTGCTGGATTACTTGGGTCCCTCTTTATCTACCTACAAAAAAAGTCATGATTTGGTAAGGATGGGTAGGATCCAATTAGGCACAGAGTTCATCTCAAAGTCCTGGAGAAATACTTAGCTTTTCTTGTCAAATATCTTGATCACATTTGTCTTTGATGCTTACTTGCTTTTAAAACACCTTCATATGGTTACCACAGACGGGAACACTGGGTAACTTTGAAGTTCATGCCTTTGAAAGGCAAAAGCTCTCCACCTTTTCAATGTCAGCAGCCCCCGGTTAGCCAGGGGCTGAGCTACTGTGACAAAGCTTTGGTTTTAGCCAGAAGAACGCAGATCGCCACTCTCTTTTTTTTTGAGCTGCTATTATCAGAGCGCAGGAGATCTCTATTAATAGACTGACGATTTCATGCTGCCGGTGATTTTTCTAAAAAGAGGCAGTAATGCAGCCCACGAGGCTTGGCAGCCCCCTTTTGCACTGGGAAGTTTTGGCTGGGTGTGTGGCCATTATTGGGTTATGGGGCTGCTAATAGGCTTGTGCTGCCCTGAAATGCAATACCCAGCGGTCAGTTAAACATCTGATCAGCTGTGGCACCTCCCAACAGCGTCGAGGCCTGGGTATTGGGAGAGCTGGATTTCGCAGGTAAGACTGCTCCTTCTCCCCATCAGTGCCCCAGCCTTTCTCTTTGGAAACACAGACTCCATATTCCTCCGGGCAGCCTGCCTAACTAGTGGGGTCCAGGGGGTGGAGAGGGATAGTTTCATTCAATTCAGCAAACATTTACTCAACTCTTACTGTGTGCTCAAAGTACACAAAAGCAAGGGTCTTCTTCCCTTTAAATTATATTAAATATTCTTGTTCTAACAATTCAAATGATAAGTTAGAAGGTCCCTCTCCCTCCAACCCCACCTCCCAGGAGTATCCAGTGTTGAGTTTGCACTATACGCTTCCATAGCTTTTCTATGCTTCTACAAACACATTCACTGTGCAAGAATGTCATCAAACAGAAACGGCACAATACACTAGTTTTTCGGCGGCTTCTTTTTTTCTTGCCTAACCCCATAACACACAAAGTTTCTAGATGAATACATCTATAAATCTAGCTCACTTCTTATCGCTATCTGCATACAGTTACATATTATGGGTATTGCATAATGTCTTTGGTCATCGCTCTTCGGACGGGCGTTCAGGTCATTTCTAACTTTTTGCCAGGTACTCTTTCTCAGCGTACAGTGCGCCCAAAACAGGGAGTAGACAGACCCAAGTTTGAATCTCAGCTTTGCCATTTCCTCTGTGACTTAATGAGCTGTTCTCCAAGCTCCTCCAGGCTCGAGGTCTCCCACTGCAAAATGGGGACAGCAAATAGCTTAGAGCAATGAGGTGAAGATGAAATGATCCACGCCAGGGGTTGTAAGAAGGACTTGACACATGGGAGTGTCCAGTACATGTGAGTGGTAACTCCGGGTTCGGAGGCCTTCCACTGTTTTGCCAAATTTCTCACTGCTGTGACGAGAGGGTAGGACTCTACGTGGTCTGGGACCCTAAGGAGGAAGTCAGCGGAGAAATGCAGATCTAGGTTATTCCAACTCTACACCATCTGCAGATAAAGATGCAGCCTCCACTGCAAGGTGGAGCCTGGGGGTGGGGGTGGGGTCCCTGGGAGTCCCCAGGAGGGAAGGAGGTGGGCTTCCTTCTTCTGCCGTCTGAGCTCAACCCCTTTGAGGGTTCTCAGTCACCCCAAGTGGGCACGCTGTGTTCAGAGACGTGGAGGGGTCTTCTGCAAGGTCCTTATGCAAGGATCCTCTCTGATTCAGTCACGCCGCCAGATACTCTGTGTGCTGCCACGTGTCAGTCACTGCAGCCACGGTCACCGTCTGGGTGAAGGACTATAGCCACTGGCAGCTATCAGGGCTTGACATTGCTTATCCGGATGGCCTCAATTCTTAGTGATTAAAATATGCAAGTGCCACAAGGCTAGTCCTGTACCATCTGCCCTCCTTGTTGAAGAACTTTAAACCCATGGGATCTGGGTGTCAGCCCCTGCGTCCTACAGATCAGGCCTCAAGGTGGAACATTCTCTCACCCATGTTCATAGACTGGCTCCCCCAGAACCCAAGGTGTTGACATTTTATATGAGTCCCTTCAGTCAGGTAGTCCCAGAGACTTCTTGTTCTTTCTCTCTGGATGCTCCAGGGCCATCAAAGAAATGGTGGCCTCCGCTGATATCCCAGCAAATCCCTGGGTGTTTATGCAGATTAGGGCCCTCCAGCAATTTGCACAGGCTTATCTATGTACTCAGAATTTTCTAGGTCAGTGGCTCAAATACTGTTGCATATACTGGATTCAGCAGTTGGTTCTTGGTGAAAGGAGAAAAATGAGTGGATTTTCATAAAGCTATGCATATTTAAAGGTCTGCTCTTTACCCTTTGCGTTTGAGCGATCACCTTTTTGGCATTAAAGTGTCTTTTTCAAAATGGCTATCCTTTCTTTTTTGATGAATGGAAACATTTTTCAGTGATATTTTGCGATTTTTTTTTCCATTCAAGAACTTTGCCCATATTTCCACGGGCTGTTAATGTTTTTTATATTGCTTTGTAATTTATTCCACATTTTAGAAACATTAACCCCTACGGAAAATATTTGCAAAAGTATCATTAACATGTCACATGTCACTTAATTTTATGTATCATGCTCCCTACATGTAGTTTACATTTTTATGTGTTCATATTCTTTTTGCAATTTAGGTAATAATTTGGAAAAACAAATTACATTTTATCTCAAATTTGTGTGATTTTTTTTCAGTTAAACATTGATTTCTGCCTTGTTTTTATGTCCTCACTTGAATGATTAAAAAAACAATCCCATATGGCATCCCAAACTTTCAGAATTTTCATTATCTATAAAATCTGACAACGGTGAACACGGCTCTGGGTAGTCTGTTTCCTCCTTGCCTCTCCTGGATAGCACTGGTCTCAATGGAGTATGCTCAACCGTCCTGTTGTGGCAACCTCTTGCAAGCTTGAGAGATGTCATGGACGCAGCTGGCTTACTGGTCTATCATTCTGTGATCCATTTTTTAAAAATGTGTTTTCTAATAAGTTCCTTATTTCTCCAAAATCTTAAGATTCACCCTTCCTCAGCTTTCATCTCAGTGTTTTTCCTGATTGACTTATTAGCATAAAAATCCATCGTTAGCTCACAGTTACCATGTTCAGGCTCAGTGTCAGTTGCTACAACTTACACTTTTCAGCAGACTCTAATTCAGTAGGTTGTAACTTCCCTCCACTAGGACTACTGTTACTAACTCAGAGTGAGTCACATAAGAAACAAAGATGGGGGTGAATCTCTGGAACCTGACATTAATCCCATAGTGATAAAGTTACTTTCCATGTCACCCTTTCTGCTAGATAAACTAGCTCTCATCTCCCCATCTACTGTCACACGTGAAGTTGCTGCTTTAATTTTGGAGCACTCGTGGTTTACGGGGTCTCAAACCGGGCCAGGGACAGAGAGGCCAGAAGTTTAATTGAGGCATTGTGTGAACTTTGGGAGAGCGCTGGGTGTTTGGTCCAGCAGACTCTTATCCTGTGATGTTTAATTGTATGACCTGGAGCAAGTCATTGGTCCTCTGTGCCCCGCCTTTCTTCATCTGGAAAACAAATAGGTTGGTCTTTACGTGGCACACCTGCATGAACCACTGAGCTATGAAATGAAAGTCTTAGACCTTGTACTGTGCTGACACTTGGTCTTTAAAAATTACCTGGATAGTGGCTGGTGCCCTAGGTCAGGTACTCACATCCTTGGCACTGTACTGAGAGAAGGGGCAGATCCACTAGGCAGAGGTGTTGGCAGTGGCCTCGTCACTGGTTTGTGTGCCGTCAGCATACTGTAATGTTCTGTAATCTACCCATGCCCCATTACCAGGTATTAAATAGTTTGAACCAAATTAACCCTCATAGGACAGTTGAACAACTTAAAGATCCCTGCAAAGAAATGCACAGATTAAAGATAACAGTAATTTTGCAAGGACAACAGCAAGAAAAGCAGCAGAACCCCCCTCTTCTGCACTGGAACAGTCTCTCCATCAGTATCATTATGAAAACAATGAAGGATCTGATTGGATCAGATAAGTTGACTTAAAACTCCCAAATTCTCTAGGTTTTCAGTAATACGGACTGACTTCTTGTCAATGGTACACTTTGTGTGTTGTATCCATTGTACCCTTGTGAGTTATCTTACTAAGTTCTGAAGATCATTAAAAGCATGAGTTAATATATCAAAAGTTTGATATTTGAGATATTTAAATTAGTGTATCTCAAAGTATAATACTGAAGTTTGAAAAAATGATGCAAATTCTACCACATTGTTCTCACTAAAAATATAACGGACGGTATTTTAATGAGAACAAAATTTGCATAATTAACTAGTTTTAAATATATTGGGAATATTTTAAAAATTTTATGGCATCTTTTCAAAAAGTCTATTTTCTGTCTGCCTTACAGTGAACATATTAGTACAGAAGTACATCCATGTAATTTATATATCATGAAATATATATTTGGGGGTCTGCTGTAGTATTTTTATAGATATCCAAGAAAAGAAGGGTAAAGATGTGGATTTGGGGATTGTAGCACAATCTTCTGGCTGTGATATTTTCTCTAGGAAAACTTCCCTTCAGAAGTAAGGTCACAATTATAGGAAGAAATGTTTGGAGGATATGTCAGGATCTAATGTCCAACATTGATTTTTTTTTTCTAATTAAAAAAAAATTTTTAGAGGACAGGGAAGGAGAATCTGAGTGTGTGTATGTGGAGGGAAGTGTATGTGGGGGGGAATGAGTGTGTGTGTGTGTGTCAGGGGGTGAAGAGTGGCAGAGAGAATCTTAAGCAGGCTCCAGTCCCAGTGTGGAACCCAACCTGGGGCTCCATCTCACAAACCCAAGATCATGACCTAACTTGAAGAGTCAGACTACGTAACTGACTGAGCCACCTAGGCCCCCCTAACACTAATTTTTAAAAGATTTGTCCTAATTCACTGAGACCAACAAATAACTTCCACCTGTTTATCACTGTGGACCACAGAAATATTAACAGAGGGATGCAGTCTTTGCTATTTTGAACGTCACTCATTGCTGAACTGCAATATATAAGTGCTATAGATTTTTTTAGGAGTACAAGGATGAATCATTGAATGAGAAATCACTGCTTTTATTGTCCAAGAACTTATTATAAAGGGGGGAACTTAAAAGATCTCTATCTAAAAAAAGAAAAATCTAAAAAAAAAAAAAGATCTCTATCTCTATCTCTAAAACTGTCCTGAAATTTAGCCTACGATCAAGATGCAAGTTGAACAAAAGTACAGTTGCTATTTATTAAGTTTTTCAAACCAAAATGTAAATAATTTAACAATATTTTGGGAAACAAAGTATTGCATGGCCTTCTCGGTGCGTGTCGAATTTGACTATTAAGGCCACGTGGAGGCTCAGTGACTCTGGGAGGTGACTCACTCCTATTTTCAGATGAAGGCATCCAGGGGGAAGAGCATCCCCATAGAGAGGACAAGGAGAAGCAGAGAATCTGGACAGGAGCCCTCTGCTGGGGAGACAGGGGTCTTCCCAGCCTTCCTGGAGGGCGGGAGTCCTCTTCCACTGGAAATATGGGATTTAAGGATGAACGGAGGAGAGGAAAAGCAGGAGGAGGGAAGAGGAGGAAATCATAGCTGCCAAGAAGAGGTTCTCAAGAGAGAGGAGTGAGTCCTTCTGTCTCAGACAAAGCCCCACCCTATGCCCAGGGAGTGGAAAGCAATGTTCTCTGTTGGATGCTCTTCCTGGACTATCAAATCTACTTCTAGAAGCTTCACTTTACTGTTTCGGTGACTCTTGTTCTCCGTTCCGCAGTCTCCCGTCTGCAGGTGATGAGATGTCTGTCAGCCTCCCAGCATCTCAGCCCATGAGCAAGAGCTTTTCAGCTCAAGGGGCAGAATCTGGCATTGAGAAGAAGAATGCTTCTTTGTTCCCCAGAGTCCTGGGATCACTTTCTCCAGGCCTCCTGCTCTCCATCCGCGGGGCTTGTCTTGTCACTTGTTCTGAGTGCTCCTTGCGTTCCGAGTCACGGTCTCCCTTCACAGATAACATTCTAAGAAGCTCCATTTCTTCTTCTTGACAAGGCTCAGTCACTTCATGTACTGTCTCCTGAACATTCTGGTCTGCACTTTTCACTGAGGCTTGAAGTGCTCTGTCCTCTCCTTCAGTGAAGTTGTAACAGATGGGATTTTTCTCCTTGCCCTGGGTGTTTAGATGTGCTCTCGACTTTGCCACATCAGTCAGTCTCCTCCTGGCTCCAAGAGGAGGAGAGGGTCATCGACATGCTTCCCACCTCTGGCGCCCCCCCCCCCCCCCCACCCCGTCTCCTCTCCAAGGGAAGCTGCCAGCTCTTTGATCTTTAGAGAATACTGCTGCAGGGTCTCCGTTTGCCTTTTCACACAGATCCTAGAGATCAGTATGGAGAGCCTGTGTGTTTCTTTAGTGCCAGCCACAATTTTAAGAGTGCTTTACCTTCTTATTCTCATGGATTTGGCATCTTCTTTCAGAACTTAGAACTTTTGTGAAGAGTCAGACGTCTGCCCTTTTGGATCAGAGCATTAGGTTTCCTCTTTGGCCAGCTGGTTTGCTGTAAAACATGTGATGGATCACATCACAGGATCGGGTGTGTCCAGAGCTTTGATCTTTTCTCATCACTGGGTGAAACTTGAGAGCTTTACATTTCACCGGAACAAGTGTCCAGCTGTTAATGATGTGTTCCTTGTCTCCCTGTTCAGAAAACCTTTTTGCCTATAATCAAGAAACACATGGAACTACCATGGTACACGCCACTATCCATCCTTGATACCCAGAGAACAAGACTTGCTGTCCTTGTCAGGTACCTCTTCCATGAAACTTTGCAGATGGTGTCTCCTGGGTCCACATACCAGGACAAAGGATGCCACAGGACTCCAGGCTGCCACCGAGGAAGTGCCCTGTGACCCACCAGGGCCAGTTACACTACCACATCGGCCCAGAGCCACGCCTGCACCAGGAAAGCAGGCTAGACCATGACTGGAGAGAGTGGGGAAGGAAGTGGAGAGGAAAGAAACCATGAAGGATTCACTTGTCCTTAATCCTTCCAGGGGCTCTTCTTTCTTCTACTTGAACTTCCTTAATGGCCTTCTGTCCTCTGTATCCGCTGTCTCTTCCACCTGGAAAGACTTTGCTTTTACTGCCCATGTGACAAGTGCCTGTCCAGCCATACCACTGGGCCTCATCACTCATGTGTTCCCAGAGGGAGGGCCTGGCACAGAGTGGGTGCTTGACGTTCCAGATATTTGTGGAATGAATATGTGAAGGAGAGGAAATGTAATCTTTGACCATCTCTCTAGATTCACACACAAGTCTCTGCTGTTTCAGCAGATGGTTCCATTTGGGATGTTTAAAAATCCTATGGGTATAAAAATATGTGTGTAACATAATCCGTGATATTTAGCAAATGTTCAACATGGGGTGACCACGAACCATTCCTCAATATTCACCTCTGAACTACAAAGACCACCTCAGGATTGCTTGAAAAAATTTATCTGTGAGAGATTATTTTCTGTAACTATATTGTAAGAAATTCAGAAACAAGTAAAAAAACAAAGTAAAAACAACTGTGGAAATTTTAAAACTCTTGTAAGTAAATTTTGGGTGAGAAAAATCACAAAAACCCAAACTGCACAATTATTTTGAAAATACTAACAATGAAAACACTTTATATCAAAATCTGCTGACGAGAGCCAGGATTATACAAAGAGGAAAATTCATAGCACTCAACAGTTAACTCAAAATAAAAAGTGTGGAATTGAACTGGACAACTAAACATCTAGCTAAAAATAGTTAGAAATGGAAGAGAGAAACACAAGGAAAGGAGAACAATGGAAATAATATTGAAGCAAAACGTTTTGGAACTTGGAAAATCTGAAGAGTTGATAAAATCATGGAAAAGCTAATTATAGGGTGGTTATTTTCTTTTAAGCAGAGAAGGCAGAATATTAAAAATGAAGGGATAAAACCCCCAAAGACATAGAGGAAATGACTTTTCAAGCCTAGCTTCCAGAATAATGTTCAGGGAGGTGGAGAGACAGGAATCTGACAACAGCGGTGGCCTAGGCTTTTGAGCAACCTTCCATTCCAGACCTGTCGCCAGCACCGCCCCTCCCGTCCCCCATGTGAGCAGCCTGGCCTTTTCAGGTGTGCCTTCCTAGTTTCTTGGGAATGGGAAATACTAATCTCCCGTCTAGACCTCAGGGTGGCTGACATCCTAGGGCTGGGCCTGGAGCTAAGTCTATGAGAACCAGGCTGGGGCCGCCCCTTGGGAATTATCCTCAGCTGGAGGATTGGCTGTGCTTTGGGTTGCCTTGTTTGTAACTTTCTGTGCCTACTATTTGTTAATATGATTTTTAAACAGTGAAATGACAGATCTGGATTTGAAGGCCTCTATAGGTTGAATTCTTATGCAGATTGAAGGAAGTGCAGACTTTCCTTCTGGGATACACAGGTATGTGTTTGTGGTATGAATGAATGAATGAGTGGACCAAGGACAAAGCCATTGTCTGATGACCTTGAAGATGACCTATAGGCCTGTGGACCCTGCAGATGGTCCTCTCAGTAGAGCTTAAGAGCCCAGGGAAAAAGCCACAGCTCCAGGAGGCATTATAAGGCCTAGGACAGCATTACATTTCATAAGCTATGAATTCTCATATATGAATTCTCAAATACAGCATGTCCGAAACCAGAGCTCTTAATGACGACTCCCAGACCCGCCTCACCACCTCCTCTGTCCAACTAAATGGCCCCACCATATGCCTAGAGTTGCTCAAGCCAGTACCCTAGGGGTTGATCCTTGATTCCCTTCTCCCCTCTGACTCACATCCCCTCCATATGAAGTCTTGTCCAGACTACTTCCAAAGCCTTCCCCAGTGAATATGGTGCTCTTTCTCTCACTCCACTACTTCTGCTCAGGTCAAAGCCACATAATTTCTTGCCCACCAAAAGTGCTGCAGCACCCTCTTCCATGGGTTTCATGTTTCACCCATCCCTTTGGGTGTTCTCCATGGACCATCTGGAGTTATCTAAATGTAAACTGACCCCACCCCCCTCCTGATTAGAACTTTCCAAGGGCTGTCCATTAGATGTGCGGTCAAACCCAGAGCCCCCTCCCTGGCCTGGAAGGCTCCACAGAAAGTGGCCCCTGCCACTTTAGTGCCAGCCCCTTGTCATTCTCCCCACTCACACAGTGCTCTGGCCACAATATCCTTTTTTCCCCCCCGATCTCCAAGTTTATTCCTACCTTAGACACCTGCATTAGCCTCCTGTCCTGTGATGTGTGCCCCCAAATCTTCTTATAAAAGAATCTTTTCTAATGGTGTGACTTCAGCTTAAACATCATCTCTTTGAACTCAGTTCAAGGTGCCCCCCCCTTCACTCTATCACATCTCCCTGTTATAGCTCCAATATATTATATACAGGGTGATCTCAAAGTCTTCATACATTTCCATACATTTATGGAAGTGGCTAGTAATGAGGCATTCATTGTCCTAGTCCTTCTTAGCCTAGCACCCAGACAAGGATTTGGGTTAATTTCCTTTCTTATCAGAGGTGCTATAGTGCTCCTTTCCCAGGCATTTTGGATCAAGGGAAGTACTATTCCCGGATATTGGTAAATGCTCCTACCCAGCATACAGTGCCTTTCTGGACCTCATGTCTCTACACCTGGCAATCGTCCCCCTAGACATCTTCTCCATTACGGCTCTCACATCTTGCTATTTGTACTATTTTGGCCTATGGACCTCTAGGGGGATGGGGACAAGGAGAAGGATACCTCGTTCAGATTGTTATCTGGAAATAACCTCACTGGGGCAAAACCCACAGGAGGCAAACAGCTTTCCTCCAACATCAGCCACTTGCAGTCTTTTTGCAAGATCTGATTTTCCAGCCATGGTCTCAGTTCCCTCTAGACATTTTTTTGTGATCAACGAATGCTGAGTGAACATCTTGGGTCAGAGGGACAATTTAGAGGTCAACTCTCTATGAGCGGGGAGGAGAGGCACTCCGGTTATGCCAGTTAGTCCAATTCTGATGAAAGGAGCTGGGCTGGTACATTTCAGGGAAACTGTGAAGGCTGCAGGAACTCATGGGACAAGAGAGCAAAACAAGGAGAAAATCCAAGCAGCTCAGTGGTGGGTTGGCCTTCTTCTAAAGGCAAGAGTGAAGTGGACCAACGTGGTGGGCAGAAGGAACGTTGAAGCTGCCCTGCGCAGTCTCTCTCATGGTGGTCCCAGCAATGGGCCCTGTTTCGTACCATGGCATTGGAAGGGAAGACCACGGGTAAAGGAAACATGGTTTTCAAAAGCATTGTCACCTGTGGTCTCCCTAAATCCCTTTGCGGAAGATCAGAAGAGATGGTGGAGGGAGGGCTTTGTACCATAGAAATGCATGGTTGGGGCACCTGGGTGGCTCAGTGGGTCAAGGCCTCTGCCTTCAGCTCGGGTCATGATCCCAGGGTCCTGGGATCGAGCCCCGTGTCGGGCTCTCTGCTCAGCAGGGAGCCTGCTTCCTCCTCTCTCTCTGCCTGCCTCTCTGCCTACTTGTGATCTCCGTCTGGCAAATAAATAAATAAAATATTAAAAAAAAAAAAAAGAAATGCATGGTTGTTGCCAAGGGGCAATTTTGCGTGAAGTAATCTTAACAGGGTTATTTGATGCTGCGGGGGTGGGGTGGGGTGGGGAGAGAACCCTCATGTGGCTGCTGACCTCCCAATCCTACTTTGAATCTGATCGGGAGTGTAAATAAAGCCAGAGATACATCTGCGTTATTTCATGTGTTCTCGTTGTCAACGCGGCCTGCATATAAAGAGGGAATGCTCACCCTCCTGGGGCTGCGGGGCAAGCTGGGCAGCCTCCCTCCCAACCCCAACCGGGTTGGGCCCACTTAGTGTGTGGAGCAGTTCTGAGTCCACAACACTACCTTTCTGCTTAATTATCAGTCCCCACATGTTGACTTCCGGAAAGTCGCTTTGTTGATTTCAGTTACTAATAAAAGTCTATTGTCAAGGTCTGCTAGTTAAATGAGTTAATGTTTGTGAAGAGCTCAGTACAGTATCTGGCAGTTCGGTATCACTTAGAAAATCATAGTTATTATGGCAGCTGTGGTGTTTCACCCTCTGGACGCCAATGGCCTGTGTCGACAAACACTGCTCAGGGTTCCTCCAGGGGGATCAGGGAAGGGCCGACAGGTTCAGCTGGCCTGCTGGGTGGGTTTCACCGACACACAGGAGAGAAGGCCCAAGCTGGCCCATGCAGAGCTGTGTTTGGACCTAGTCACCCGGCCCTGGTGTCTTCTGTAAATGCAGTGCTCTCCAGCCTAGTATCTCCCTTTAGCAGTGCTACATGTACACGCACGTGCTCTAGGACGTGTGTTAAGCCACACCTCTTGTCAGTGCTTTGCAATGGTGGAGTACACACCGGGGCAATGTTTACTGGGGTCGGCACCCACTTAGGAGAGCCGTCTACTTCCTGGTCCCACCAATGGGGGTCCCGTGTAACTCCACTCGGATTCATTTTATTATTATTATTATTATTTTTAAAGATTTTATCTGAGAGACAGAGAGAGAGTGCACAAACAGGGGGAGCAGCAGGCTCCCTGCTGAGCAGAGAGCGCAGTGCAGGACTCGATCCAGGACCCTGGGATCATGACGTGAGCCAAAGGCAGATGCTTAACCTACTGAGCCACCCAGGCATCACTTCCACTTGGATTTAAAGACTACTGATAAGCCTTCACTTCAGGCCTGTATCCTGGACTGGGAGGGAGAGGAAGACGTTCATGAAGTCCGGGAGTGATTCTCAACCACTGTCTTGCTGGCAAGAGGGTTGCAAGCCAAGGTCCCTCAGGGTGAGCTCCTTCCAGCCAGGTTGCCTGCCCCTGAACCAGGTAGATTGTAAGGCTCCACGCACTCACTCCCTGCTGGTATCCTTGTTCTTTACTGTTTGTTTCTAGTTGGCTCTAAGAGTCCCAACCCAACATGCCCCTGGGCCTCCTGCTTCTCTAAATAGTTTCCTTCTCCTGTTTGTACAATCCCCTCCACCTGCAAATAATGCAAGCCGGCTCTCCTGCCCACTGCCTTAGCCCCCCATCCTGACCACAGCGCACCACCTCCCTCAGGCTGCATGACCTCAGCTGTGTGCTATTCTGTGAAAACACCCATCCTGATTGAACACCAGCCTGCCTGGGCCCGAGGTGGGGGACTTGACTGGCCCTCCTTAATTCGAGGAATATCAATCAATCAGACTTCTATTGAAAGCAGTGTCCCAGATGTGTGTTAAAGAGGTTTCTTCTGCAGCCTACCAATGGAAAGGGCAGGCTCTCCGCTGGGATCCTGGGCAAATGCCAGAGTGTCCTTCAGATTAGTTCAACCTTTGGTGAAAGCCGTTGGTAGCAATAGACGGACAGTGATGACAGTTAGAAAAATGTGCCTTCTCTCTTCTTTCTCTTCTTTTATGCGACTCGGGAGGGACTCCTCCCACACCAGTGTGCTTTAGTACCACACAGTGGCCCCGGTCTTCCAGAATGGTGTTGATGTACTGCTTCTGAAATAAACGTCAACCACCTCAACCGACTTCCTTGACAGGAAAAACAGTATCTCGTCTCTTTACATGAACTAACCACATAAACCCTTTCTGAAAAATGGAGAGTGAATTTCTGGGGCAGGGAGGTTCATGCTAATAAGTCAAGAGGGCTCCCCTTGTCTATTCCCAGCAGAATGCGTTGACCCACAGTGAGCATCCTGGGAGCCCTCCAGAGCCAGAGATAGAAATCGTGTAAAGACAGAGAAGAGCTTGTAAGAGGGGGGAAGTGCGTGCAGAGGATGCAATGTTCCATCGGGACAAGAGGGGGAGGTCTCACTTTTGTTCTCCAAAACAAGTACTTTGTATTGGTATACCTAACTTTTGAACCCACCATCCTCTTCCAAAACTAGAGACACTTGGTGTTACTAGAGTTGTTATTTCTTCACTTTAAAATATTTTAATTTTAAGATTAAAATTAAGGGGCATAAATTTATTTTGTTGGGGGTGCATATCTAGTACATTTTTCATTTTCTCTACAACAATTCATATCTTCTCCAAATCCCCAATGCTCTCTTTATATGTCTGTATGTTTTTGCTCATGCTGTTCCCACCGCCTGGAACACTACCTTCTCTTCAGTGACCCTCCTACACTAAGTAACCAAATTCCTACTAATTCTTCAAGATTCAACTCTACTTTCTCTGGGGAGCCTTCCCTGTCTCCCTCACCTCGCCCCACCCCAAACCTAAGTACTGATCTCACATACTCCATGCATATATTTCCTTCTTCCCACCCACATTCTAATTAAAATTTTGGTCAATGTGTCTCTCTTCCCTTCTAGACAGTAAGCTTTTTGGGAACAACGGGTGCAGTTTAGTTACGGTTGCATTCCTGAAACATACTGGATGCTTAAATCGCTGTTGTTTATCCCTGCACTGACCTCTTTCCTTTGCCCTGCTCTAGATACTTTCCTTTTTTGAAAAGAAACTACATGTCTGTGGGCACACCTGCCATAAAATGCTCTTATTTTTAGAATGGCTAATGCATAGGGTTGCTCAACAAATTGAGTCCATATCAAAAATTCGTAAACTCTCTGATTTCAGAACCCCTTGGTTATCTTAAAATTATTGAGGACACCAAAGAGCTTTTGTTTATGTGGGTTATATCTATTGATAGTTATCATAAATTAAAACTATAAAATTAAAACTACTAACTCATTTAAAAATAATAATAAACCCATTGCATGCTAACAAATGTTTCTGAAAGCCAAAGACTTAGAACAGTGGTATTATTGTACATCAGTTTCTCAACCTTGGCACTATTGAAATCTTGGACCAGGCAATTCTTTGTGGTAGGATGCTGTCCTCTGCATTGTAGTGTGTTTAGGACATCTCTGGCCTCCATCCACTGAATGTTAGCTTTACGCCCTCCAAAAATTACTTAATGTCTCCTTGGGGCTATGGGGTGGGTGGACATTATCACCCTGGTTGAGAATCACTGTTTTATATTTCTGCAAAGCTTTTCAGTTCCTTGATTTATAGAAGACTATCTGCTTTTGCATTCAGTCCACTATAATACTTTGTTTTGGTTGACATATATGGTGAAATTTCAGCCTTACCAGATATGTAGCTGGAAAAGAGATAAATATTTTATACACCAGCAGTAAGACAGAAGAAAGAGAAATTAAGGAGTCGATCCCATTTACAGTTGCACCCTAAACCTTAAGATACCTAGGAATAAACATAACCATAGAGGCAAATAATCTGTACAGAAAACTATTAAGTACTCATGAAAGAAATTAAGACCCACAGAAATGGAAAAATGTTCCATGCTCATGGATTGGAAGAACAAATATTGTGAAAACGTCTATGCTACCTAAAGAAATCTACACATTTAACACAATCCCTATCAAAATACCATCGATTTTTTTCAAAGAAATGGAACAAATAATCGTAAAATTTATATGGAATCGGAAAAGACCCTGAATAGCCAGAGGAATGTTAATAGCTTTTAAAATAATTGTGCATAGTCTTTCTTTGATACTATGCCAAAAATCCACAAGTGGGGATTTTTTAAAGGTTAGCTGTAATGTGGAATCTGAAACCATATTCATATTAATGAACCTTTCCTACTCTGTTACAATAAAATATATTAGTTTGGCTTAAACTTCAAATGGCTCTCTTACCCATGAGAGGTTTTAGAACATCATACATTATTTGGAAAATGTCTATGCAGTTCTTTTAAATGTTGACACATCTCATTGCACAGTGTAAAAGAAATTACATTGTTGATATTAATCTCATGGTAAAGTTTTAAGTATGGGATGTTATGAAAGTCACGATGACAGGGGCAAGTTTTCCAAAATTCCAATTTCTTCTTGAAAGTTCAAATTTTGTCACTGGCAAAAAATAGTATTAACTATTTTCCTTGAAGTGACTGGCTTACTTATTTTTGAAAAGCAAAATGGCTGCCAAATACCAAAGTCCACATATTCAGACTATAAATTGTTCTTTCAAAAACTAACGTTTCTGTGAGAAATGACTAGTTTAGCTTGCAACCCAATCGCACATGTCCTTTTCCTCAGGACAACCATTCTTACTCTGATACGCAACCCAAGTGTTTTATGTGTACTTTCCTCTTTGTCTCAGAGACTATTTTAAAAAGTGTATTCAGTAGTTGAGGTTTCATTGAATTGTTTACTGCTTCATCAGGGATGGTCCTAAGTGAAACTGTTGTTTTCTTTAGTTGTGCAGGCCCCCAGCTGTGAAGGACACAGTACCCAGCTCTGCCATGATTGTGCTCAGGCACAGTCTGCTCCCCACGGCTTTTGCACCATCAGCACAAATGTCAACACAGTGACAAAGGCAAATAACATCTTAGTTTTATTATGAAAATAATTTTGATCTCATTGACCCTGAGTTTTGGGACCCAGGGGTGAACACACCACATTGCTGGTCTACGCTAGTGTTGTTTTACTTTGATCATGAAATGAAACAACTCCAAGAGCCAGTCTTGAGAGAAGAGGAGCTCTATTGATATGATTAGCTCATGAATTGTCAAGGAAATAGTCATGAGTTCAAAGTTTCAGGCTGGAAGGGCCCTCGGAGGTGGTCTAATCTAGTGCCTTCAGTTTACAGACCAGCATAGTTATTAGGCCCAGAGAGGGGAAGTAACTCACCCAAAGGCCCACAGCTAGTTGTGACAGAAATGGACTTAGAACCCAGGTCTTCTGATTCCCAGTCCAGTGCTCTTTCAACCACATCCCCCTGGTAAGTAGTCTTATGTGGTGTCTAACACAAACCCAACTGCAAGAAGATCCTTGGGATGATAGTCAGGGTGAACAATGTTTCATTACTCTTGGCGTATTTGCTGATGGTCAATAAGTTTGTTTTTACCCAGCCAACACCTAGGCTGTTTTCTCTAGTCGCTTGACCTACAATTATTCTAATTGGCTACCAGGTGTATGGAGGTGCTTAGTTATGCCTTTCTGCTCTAACAGTCAGAACCCCTACAGAGTTGGTTAACCAAGAGACCATGTGGATTTTTCCACTCAATTAGGTCACCTCACAATATGATTACTTAAGACTCCATGTTTCCACTTTCCACCTGCACCATAGCTCACTTAAGGGAAGCCTCTGGAACATTTTTCATGGGAACTTCCTTAACTGGGTTGCTCTGAGGTTACTAATTTCCTTATCCCAGTCCTTACACTGTTCTATGGTGCCTCATGGCATTTCATGAGAAAACTGTGGCCATTTTTCTCTGTCTGGCAGTTGGGGAGAAGATGGATGTATGTTCTCCACATACATAAGCTGCAGAACACAAGTCCAAATTGTTAATGACAGTTAAGATGAAAACCTCTTCCTAGTGACCTGAAATTTTCTTTGAGAAGAAAGTGCTGGGTCTGCTTGGCTTTCAGACAGCTGAGCTGAGAAAATGGTGACCCTTTCTTCTTGGTTTCATTCACACACCATGAAGAGTTCACACACTTATTGGCAAATTTTAGAAGAAGAGTCTGAAATGGAACTTGAAAGTTATTTTTGGCCATTCTGCTTTTCATTTTTCCCACCAGACAGATTCAAGAACTAATACCTTGAGTGCTTCCCTGAGCTGGGTTTCCGCTATCCAGGGCCAGAGGCTGGGCGAGGTGGACCTTTTGGTCACTTTGGGCACTCTGACCCTTCCACTGGTACTAAGGGCTCACATCCCAGGATTGTAATGTAAAGGGTAGTGATGGGACCTGGACACTCCTTGTTTCTCAAACAACTCCCTCCAGTGGTCTCCCAGATGCCTCAGGCTTAGGAACTGGGTTTGCTGTCTTCCAGGTGTCTTCCCAGGACTCCTGCCTCCTTGGGCTGGGCTTCCTGGGCCAGGTTCCTCAGGATGGTGAAGCCCCCTGGATTGCAAAACTGGCTGATCTTGGGGACCACAAAGGGCAGAGGAGAGTTCATGCTATAGCCTTGGTCACTTTGGGCTCCTCTGGAGGCTGCTGTAGAAATACTTGAGGACCTGAGAAGCAAGCGTCTGTCGAGGGGGGTGGGGGAAGGCCAGAAACGCCAATCAGAGAGTCGTTCAGCAAGGCCCATGTATCAATAGGCACAAGCTCAGTTTTGCCAGCATTTCAAAGAAAATGAAACCAAGTAACAACAAATAAACAAAAAAACCCATACGTGCCTGCCAGAGTTTACCCCAGAGTTTACAACCTGATAGGGGAGAGAAGTAAAAATAAAAACTCCTGGGTGGGATCATATGTTCATATGGTCAATGATCACCTCTAGGACTCTGAAGGCCTCATCCCTCAGTGGTTGTTTTATTGAGCTCCTGCTGGGTGGCGGGCTGAGTGCCAGGTCCTGAAGGGTGATGGTTCCCAAAAGCCGGCAGAGTATTGGAATCAGCAGGTAAGGGAGTGGAAACATGGACTCCAGGAAAGCCCTTACAAAGTGTGGTTGGTTAGGATGCCCCTGTCGCTGGGGCTGTGAAGAGGGGTAGGACACGTGGAAAGACCTTGCTTTCCAGTGGGAGAGTCCGAGGCTGCGCTCTACATGCCGACATGACCTTGAAGTAGTGTTGGGAATGCTGTCTCTGGGTCGAGACATGGTGGGGCACTGAGTAAAGGGACATCCTTAGAAGGTGGACTCCACTGTTCTACAGCTGGGGAGGACTGGGCTGAAACCAGCTCATTCAGAGGGCGCCATGCCTTGTTTGCACTGGTCCAGGGGTTGAGCTGGGTGTTGGTTGGGGTTTGGCCACACTGGCTTGCCTCGCTGTCCATCCCACCCACATGTCCCATATATCAGGCCCCCTAGGATTGGGGTCCTGATGTGGCCCAGCTGTTGGTACCCCTGTCCATGTATTTCCCATTTTTCAGGCCCAACGCCAATGGCTGGGCTTCCAGCGCCTGCCCTGTGCCTGCGAAGGGTCTCATTCTAGCCTCTAGTGGAGCGTTGTCCGTGGGGCTCAACATGCGTTGTCTCCTGTGCTTCTCACAGAAAATTTGTAACACGCTCTTTCAGGTATCAAGAAGCAGTGATAGATTCACGCCACCTCGGGTAATGGGGGCTTATTGTAAGGATACATAAGGAAATAAGCCAACTCAGGCAACAGTCTAGCTCTTAGCCTCATCAAGACCTGGACCTTCCCGGGGCCCCAGGGCAAGCACCAGCTCTAACCGGGAGTTCGCTTGCACTCTCTTCTAGCCCTGGCTGGCTCTTTAATCTCTTAGGGCTGAATGCCTGCTGCCCCCACGGTGCCTTTTGGCTTCTATTTTGATCTCTTGTCAGAATCTCTAAGTTTCTTTGAACTCCTTAAGGAGGTGGGCATGATGAGGCCCTGGGGCCAGGTCCCCAGCAAGGCCACCTCAGGGGCCGCTGTAGTCTCAAGGTGGCTACTGTCAGCTCAGGCACTGATCCATGTCCAAACATCTGTGGTCAGGGTGGTGGTGTCACAGGGTACAAAGCATGGTGACCCGTGTGGAAGAACAGGCTGCTTTCTTCACATCCAGGTGTGTACTGGAGAGGGAGCGGAGGCTTTAAGAAAAGCCTGCCCAGGGGCACAGCTGGGTTGGGTGAGTTGAGAACTTGGGCCAAAGCCACACTGGGGGCAAGGGCTGAGTCAGTATTCAGATGCATCAGCTCTAACGGTGTTAACCAAAGTCCTGAGACACAGCCGTACACACCTCTCTGCCGTGTGTCGGAAAGCTGGGTGGGTATCTCCCCACATTATCAGAGGTCCTCAGAGGTGCACCAAAAGCTCATAACAGACTTCTTTTTTTTTAAGATTTTATTTATTTATTTGACAGAGAGATCACAAGTAGGCAGAGAGGCAGGCAGAGGGAGAGGGAGAAGCAGGCTCCCTGCTGAGCAGAGAGCCCCGTGTGGGGCTCGATCCCAGGACCCTGAGATCATGACCTGAGCCGAAGGCAAAGGCTTAACCTACTGAGCTACCAGGTGCCCCTCATAACAGACTTCTAAAAGTTGGGGGCTGGAAAGGGTGGTCAGGGTCTCTGGGTCCAGCATCCTGCCCCATGCCTCAGGGTCTCTACTTCAGGATGCTCAGCTTCCTGGACCCACAGGCCTGCATCAAGTCCCCTCCCCCAACTCTGGCTCCTGATTCAGCCCTGGGCTCCCTTACCAAGGCTTCTCCCTCTTGCTTTTCAAGGCCTTATATGGGGAAAGACAGGAGAAAGCCTCGGGAACCAGATAGAGGCAGGGCTGTCACTGCGTGGCTCCCTTCAAAGTCAGAATTACTCATTTCATAGGCGAATATTTAAAGTTTGATGGGAAATGAATCACTGTTCTTAATGAAAGACCACGTTCTGTGAAAGCGCTGTAGAGGAGGGGCGAGGGAGGGGGTCTCAAAGGAAGGGAAGCCCACCACAAAGGAAATCATTCAGGCTGAGCTTTGGGAAGGGGGTGAGAAGAAAGGGCCAGGAAGGGGAGGGGCTGAGGAGAGCTGCCCATTTTGACGTTTCTCAAGTGGGAGATTACGTTCCCGTGAATGAATGGCTCCCAGGCCCTCACAAAAACATTACGACAAACTAACTCACCCTTTGTGGCTGGTAGGTTTGACATGGCGGGTGGAGGTGGGGGAGGGGCCTCCACACCTGTGGGGAGAGGGGCACAGAGAGGAGAGGATGAGGACCTTCAGACAGGACAAAAGGAGGGGGGAGCTGGTTGAGCGGTAGGCACTGCTTGCCTTCTGCTTCTGCCTCCTACTCCCTAAACTGGATTGACTCTTCTCCTCTGCCCTTGCCACTCTGAATGAAGACATTGCCATTTGCTCAGCCATGAGGAGGCTTTCACACTGCCAGGTGAGGGCTGTTGAGTGGGAGCCTTAGGACAGCTGTGCCCCCTCGCCATTCTTGCTCCTCATCCGGGTCTGAACCACCACTCCAGTTTACAGAGAGGTGCGAGGGATGTAAATTGCTCTCTGGGCTCTGTGCTTCCTGAGACCGTACCTGCCCAATGGACTTAACCTTTCTCCTACCCCCTTCCTAGTGGTGGCAGGTTGTGGGGAGGGGTGGTGGAGTTGAGCCCGCTAAATGGAATATGTCTAGGTCCTCTCGCCTCCCTTAGCTGCTCCTTGGCGAACAGCCAGACAGGTGGAGGGAAGAAGGGCAGACTCAATTTCCATTTTTGCAGTTAAGGGAAACTGAACCTCCAAGAGGTGAGGTGACCCGGCTGTGCTCTCTCTCCACCCCGTCAGGGACACAAGAGGTGAGACTGAGTTGTAAAATGTAGTGAAAAAGAGCACGGAGCTTTGACCACGCAGCGCTGGTTTTGAATCCAGTTCTGTCTCTTGCTAGCCAGGTGACATAGGGGAAGTTCCTTAACTTCTCTGCACCTGTTTCCTCATCTGTAAAATGAGGATAACAAGACCTACCTCACAAAGCAAGTGTGAAAATAAAGCAAGAAAATGTATCTGAATGGTGTAGCCCGGCTGCTGGCCATGCGGTAGGCACTCGATAAATGTCACTTTCCTTCCTTCTTTGAACCACATCTCCCAATGACCACATGCTAGGCTGCCACACCCCACTCTGCCCCCTTGAGTGCCCTTCCTCTGGCTTCACTGTCTTCGATGGCCCAAGCTACAGTTTCTGCTGGGTTGATTACTTTCTGTATAACCAAGGGGATGGAGCCATTAGATACATGTTCTTGACATTTTTCTGGATCACGGACCTCTTCGAAAATGTAACAGAAGCTATGGATCCCCCTTCCCAAGTAAAAATGAACACCCACACATCCACCTATACCATTTTCTGTACAGTACCAGAGGATTCCTGGAATCTCTGAAGCCACACGCAAAACTCCAGATGGAGAGACAGGACACGGGGGCATACATGCAGCGATGTGCATAATTTGTTGTATAGCTCAGTTGTTCCCCAATTCACAAAGGCTTCCCCTTACTAAATGACCAGGATGACCCTTCTTAACCTACCCAGTGGGGCAGGAGTAGAGAGTCGAGGAATGTGCATGGATGTTCAGGAGGGCGACCCCAGAGGGAGAGTTATAGAGTTGAGCGGGCTTGGTGTTGAGGAGAGATATCGAGGATCAGAGGATATGGGACTGAGACGCTGATGTTGGCCACCAACTCTTCCCCCTTGACTAAGGACTGAACGAGAGAGAGAGAGAGAGAGAGAGAAAGGAATGTTATCAGGAAGAAATGAAACCCTCTAGCAGGGAAAGTAGGTGAACGACAGAACAGAAGCTGTGGATTCTCTTAACACAAAGGCTTTAGAAACCAAGGATAGACGTGTGTTTTCTTGGTGCAGCTCAGGTCCTAGCAGTGTAAGGCCGGGGGCTGGCCTCACTGTACCGGCCATGGAAGCACTAAGGCCAGAGAAATAGAGTCCCAGTGGGATTGTGCCCTGCTGATTTAGAGAACAAAGGAGTATTCTCTCTCTCTCTCTCTTTTTTTTTTTTCCAGAGGGGGTGTCTTGTAAAGATGAGATGCTATTTGGTGTGTTTGTTCCTCCAGTATCTAAGTGGGTTTTGCAAGGCCAAGTGAGGGCTTCTAAGCCCAGGCCAGCACTGTCACACTCTCAGAGCTGTGAGAGAGGACAGACAGGCCTATCTGGCTTTGACGGAGCCCTGAGCTGAGCCGGCATGGGGGCGCTCAGCTGCAAGCTCTGAATTCTGAACTCCTGTTGGGGAGAATGTCCTGATGTTGCCAAGCACTTACACCTTTACTACAGTCACCTTGACCTTGAGCTCATCCTTGCTCCATCAAATTTTTCTTTTCAAAAATAGGATTTCAAAACCACACATAGTAGAAACTTTGGAGAATATATAAACACCAACACAGAAAAGAAGAAAATAAAAAATCACCTACAATCCCACCACCCAGTTATTTAAACACAGTTCCCATTTGGTTAGATCTTTCCAGTTAGCCTTTCCCCACGCCCACTGCCCCCAGATCCAGCAGTGTTTTATTCATATGTGCCCCAACTTACTGGGGCTTCGGACTCCTCTGTGCCTCAGTTTTCCTGTTTAGAAAATACAGCTTGCTCCCTGCTAACAAAAGTACCCAATTGCTTTCTTGTGGTTATCTCATCTGCTTAGTCGGGAGACAGGTGTGTTTCTCCATTACAGGAAGTGAGAGTAAGAGAGTGAGAGTAACAGGCACAAAGCCAGGCAGCGGCCAGTGGAACCCAAGAGACCCAAACTCTTCACCAAAGTGGGTGTCTGCGAATAATTTCACGGAGGTGAGAGCAGGCACATTGGCCAGCCTGCTAGGGCCATGCACGATAGGGAGGTCTGGGATCTGTGGAGACCTGTGCCCATGCCTCTGCAACACAAAAATCAGAACAGCAGCCAACCCCAAAATAGAGTTTGCAGTCTGCTTTTTGAGCCAATCAGAAGTTCAGACAAAACTTCTTTGCCACACCATCTCTGTCCTATTCACCTCCAGTTCGGACAGACTTCCTGACCTTTCTTAATGCAATGGACCTCTCTCCTTGCTAGGCAAATAATACCCTGTCTGCTTTATTAGACTGCTGTGGTGGGCTCTGTGGTCTTTTCAGTGCTGTGGGTTTCACTCCACTTATCCCTGTGGTCGGCGAATAGCTAGTCCCTTTGGAGGTTGTAATCTGAAGCCCTCCTTCATGTCTGGTCATCACAAGAGCTTTCCCACACCTTCTGGAAGAAGATCAAAGCCTGGTTTATTTGCCAGCTTGTCCAGGGGGTCTCCACTGGAAAATAATTGGCCCCATTTGGTTCGTACTCACACATTTGCTTTTCTAATTAAGAACTTTTCTTAAATTATATGCCCGTGCAGTACAAATGGGCACGGTAATGAGTTTTTGTGAAGGCGGCTGAAAGCTGATGGCAGGGGCAACCGTTCCAACTTCCATCTTTCATTCACACACCTTCATTCCCTGAGCTATTCTGGCAACAGTCGTTTTGGAAATCAGAGCCTGGTTTGGCTGACTAGCACCCAAGAACTTCTGGGTAGAGTCACCAAACATTGACTATTTGTAGTGAACGGCTCTGAACTTGGGCTTTCAGCTGCCAGTGCTCCTCTTTGATGGAATAAATGGATCCCCCCACCCCCATTCTTCCCCATGGCTGGGCAAAGCTTTTTTCTACCTACTAGGCATGACTTCAAGCCAACATTGAAAAAGCTCTGGTTTCTTGGACGTTGCTGTTGTCTGGGAGGCAGGTGTAGGGGCTACAGTATGGGCATCCCAGCCTAACCTAGTAAGCATGACTTTCTCAGCACTCCACGGCAGATCAGGTGTGCTCTCCCCAAAGTCACTTTTCACTGCAAATGCGGTCCTGTTTCCTCCTGCATAATTGGAGTCAGGGCCTCCTTAACCCTACCTGCAAATTTATGCAAACATTATGCAAAAACTTGAATCAAAAATTGGCAAGGGAAGACCTTTTGACAGGTGAAGTGTACCTGACACCTAATACCTGGTGGGAGGCTGTTTTGGAGGTGGGGGTGCAGGGGAGAGTCAAAGCCAATGAGAGGGGAAGGGGCTTGGTTGGTGTCTGCAGCAGTGTTGGAAGGGTCTCCCTTCCCTCTGCCTTTCAGCTTGAGAGCGGTCAGTGAAGGGGAGGAGAGAGTTGGGGGCTCCCTTTCTCTTTCTCACTGTGAAGACCTCTTGAGAGAGGAGGTGGGGATAGAATCTCTTGGCCTCCCCTTGGTCTGTTCCAGGTGCCACATTTGGTGCTGAGAAAGCATTTGAGAGGGACTGACCTCCTCATGCCATTACGTTTCTATTAAGCAATATCACCTTATAAGTTAACTTCAAGTTGAAACATTTTTATTGTTCTTCTGGGAAGTTAAGCTTTGTGTATTTTACCTTTCTATGATCCCTCCCTAGTGTGGAACCAAGTCTTAAAATGTAAAGGTACTTCAGTGAGCATCTATGTAGTCCAACCCATGTGTTTTTGCACATGAGGGGACGAAGCCATTAACAAGTGGCTTACTCCAGTTCACAGACCTAGACTTAATCTGCCCTTCACCTCTCTGGGTGACATTATTAAAGAGCAAGCCCTTAGGAATCTATGTAGGCTTATAGATACCATCGGCTACTAATCACACATTTCAAAACACCAGGCAGTTGGTCAGGCTACAGTGATTGCTCTTAAGCTTGTAGATAACTTCCGGGCTGTCCAAAATCACCTAATTTTTCTGGTCATTCTACTCTCTTGGCTGTTCATAGACAATGATATTATCAGAAGTAATGGAGAAGAGGAGAAAGAAGGGGATGGCAGAATGGGTGCAGGAGTAATAAAAATAAACATTAATTGATTAGCTATATTCCTGACATTATGCTTAGTATTTTACCCAATGTTATCCCCATTTTACAGATTGAGGAAATTGAGGTTTAGAGAGGTTAAGTAATTTGCCCAAAGTCTCACATCTAGGTAGTAAGAGGACCTAGGATTCAAGCTCATCACCACCATGCTCATGGGGCAATGGTTTGGAAGAGAGCCAGGTTTCCAGGAAACTTCTAAATGGCCAGAGCAAAGCGAAATTCTTTTATATCCTGTTGTTGCTGCTTTGATGACTGACCTTGATGGGATTTTTAGTACCACCGTGGAAGTGAGGGCGAGAAAAGGAGGAGGGAAATCTCCCGTGTTAGCCTTGTTTAGGATTTGCTTCTTCTTGGCCACTTTCCTAGGGCTGACACTGGCATTCTTCTGGCAGGTGTAGGCTTGAGGCTGCTGGGGCTTTACTTCTGTGCTGGTAAAGGCAGTTTTTAGGCTCGGATAAACATTCATTTAGCTGTGTATTCATCCATGCATCCAACAGGCATTTTTTTAAACATCTCCTCTGTCAATTCCTGAGCAAGGTCACTGACCCAACAACCCAACTCAGATTCAGAGATCCATAACCTAATCCAATGAAGCTTTTTGTAGATCATCTAGGGTAATTTTTATAACCCTTTATCTTGCCAACATCTCAGCTATTAGTTTGCAAGCAGGTATTTATACCATGAAGGAATCAGGGAGAGATGGAAATGTTGGGCAGCTTAGCACCTGAGCTAAAATTTTAGGGAAGGATATGGAAGCCAAAGACTAACAAGAGGTTTTGGCATTATTTGCGAATATCCCTTCTCCCTGTTATTCCATTTCCTTGGGCACTTAAGCTAGGCTCATGATGTAAGGGCCAACTGTGCACTTAAAAATCCATCCCAGCATCCTCAGCTCAAACTGAGAACTAACTGCCAATCACCACTTGCCTGCCCCAACGGAATTAACGGAAGCTGCCAACAGCCCTGCCCCGACCTCATTGGACGAAACCGCCTGCTTAGTGGGCATGATTTCCTCTCTCTCCTGAGATAGACTCTCTCCCATCTTACAGCAGGAAGTCCCTCATGGGCAGTCCACGTTTCAGACAGAGAAACGAGGGGGGCCAGTCCTTCCTTTGGTCTCATTAGGAAACTCATTATGTGGTTCAACATGAGTGTCACGATTGCTCCTATGAAGAGCTGCTGGTGGGGGCAGACAGAAGCCAAGTTCAGGGTGTGCGAAGGAATGAAAGTGCTTGAGGAGGGCCGGCAGTCCCCTGGCTGGAACCAGTATCAAAAAACACTATAACTTTGGGCTGAATGGGGAGAAGCCAGATTGTTACGTCACAGAAATGTCTTTGTTCAACCTGGCTGGTCCTTTCCTGAAATCTTGTAACAAGCTGCAGGCAGATGGAAAAGACAGGGAGAGCATTAACTGCCACACACATTTAGCGATCACCCTTCCAGTTGGAAGTGGTGGGTGGTGGGAGTCCCTGCAGTGTGTGTAGAGAGAGGGAAATTAGCAGAAGACCCTAAGATTCAGGGTTTGATTTTCGTAAAACCAGAGGCACTTGGGAGGAGGGAGACCTTAGCCCCAAGCATAACTTGCCCTGAAAGTGAGCCTTCGTGACTGAAATGTTACTTTTGAGAATTTCTAGTTTCTGGCTTCAGAGCTGAGATTCAGATTAATGGGTGAAGGTTGACCCATTCAGGTATGTGGCATGTGGAGCTGTCTTGGACTTTTAGAAGATTTTCTCCAGACTGATGTTTGCTAGCTAGGTTAGAATATCAAGGAAGGTTATAGTTGCTTTTTCTATGTTTTGCCAAGAAGTCAGACTTTCAGAAAACTCTTGTGGAGGTTTGCTGCAGCATGGAGGCAAAAAGACTGCATTTTTAATTAATTAACTAGTTAAAAGATTTATCAATTTGTCAGAGAAAGAAGAGCACAAGCAGGGAGAGAGTCAGAGGCAGAGAGAGAAGCAGGCTCCCCATTGAGCAAGGAGCCCGATGTAAGATTGATCCCAGGATCCTGGGATCATGACCCGAGCCAAAGGCAGATGCTTAACCAGCTGAGCTACCCAGTATTTTTGGGTGCTCCAGGAACAGGCCGTCCAGTATTTTTGGCTGTGCTCTAGAGAGTAACACCTATCTTGCAAGATGCTTTTAATGATCAAGAGGAAGAATAACCAGGAAAAAAGATAATGTGACCTGTAAAGAGGGGTCATCACCTTACCGTGGTGATGGTGACCTTTATACGCCAAGAATGTTGGTACCCATTCTTGCCTAGAGCAATTGTATATACAAGATAATCCCTCCAGCTTCAGGATTCTCCTAGTAAGGTTCAAGGATGCTGATATTACCTGATGCTTAGTAGAACTAGACCCACCACCTGCTGCTTTATCACAGAAGCTCTGGGGCTGAGGGAGCCTCCGTTAGCAACGCTCAAGACCTTGGTTACAAATGAGTGGAATGCATAAGGGGGAGGGGATCTTTAACAGCCTTTGAGAGCAATATGAACGGCAAGTTATTTTTGTTCAGGAACACAAAGCAAACAACATTAGCACTGAAAGGAATGCAAACCACATCTTGCCTATTTAAAGCAATAAAGGGAACAAAATTATACAGGCAAAGAGGTTCTTTTGTTTCTCCAGCCATGAATCCTGGTTTAAACGTGCACACACGCCACAAAGATAGTCGATACCATCTCAACTCCTTGTGTAATGTGTTTCTTATTCTTCAGTGTACTTCTTTAAGAAAAAAAAAAGATCCTGCCAATAAAGCAATGCCACACTTCCTTCAACTTGCTTTCTCATTTGAGCTTTATGTTTATATTCTGTTGAGAAAATCTAAAGACATTATCTGTTGCCGGTAGTAGCTAATTCTTCCCAGGCATGGAGGGGGAGAATAAATGCAATTTTTTTCAAGCATACACTCATTCATTTACTATTTGTTAAGATCTATCGTATGCCATGCTCTCTGCTGGGTGGGGATAACAAAAATCAATGGGATACCCTTCCCTTAGGGAAGAAAAGACATACATATATGCTAGTGTATTTGATTTGTCAAGAGAGAGAACAGTTTGGGATTTAGAAAGAGGAGCCGTTCTTTGTAGTCTGTCTGATCTGCTGAAGGGAAGGTACATGCCTGCTGAAGAAGTAGTGGGCGTGGGCACTAGAGGTAGAGTTAAACCAGATAACGGGTGGTTTATAATACCAGGTTAAGGATTTGTGACTTTATTTTGGGAAGACATAGGGAGTAATCAAAGTTTTTGGGATAGGGGAGTAGTATGATCTCCTGGTTATAAATAGATCTGAAAGTTGGAATTTCACTTTTTTTTTTTAAAAGATTTTCTTTATTTACCTGAGAGAGAGACAGAGCATGAGAGGGGAGAGGGGAGAGGTCAGAGGGAGAAGCAGACTCCCCTCCGAGCAGGGAGCCCGATGTGGGACTTGATCCCATGACTCCAGGATCATGACCTGAGCCGGAGACAGTTGCTTAACCAACTGAGCCACCCAGGCGTCCCATGGAATTTCACTTTTGAGAATGGACTCAGAAGATCATTGCATAGGTAGATTGAAGGATGCCTTGAGAAGGTTCAAAAGGGAACAGCATTTTCAGCTTGCCCTCCTGTAAAGGTTGTATGTGCTGCTGCTCATTCTCCCTTTAGCATGAAGAACTGTAAGAACTGTGCACGTGTACCCATGAGAGTTGAATTCTTTCAAGGTCGCTTCAGTCACTGAAGAAACCGAGATGACATTTCTAACTAAAATGACAAGAGAGAAATTCCACATGGCTGAAAGGGAGGAACTAGTCACCCCCCTCCCCCGGTCTGGAGATGTTTCTTTCTAGGAGGAAGGGCACTGAATCAGAACACGATATTATGTCCAGCAACCAGGCAAGATGTGGCCACGCACCACGCTCTGGTGATCTTGGGTCAAGTCTGGACATTGCCACTAATTTGCTGTGTGACCTTGAACAAGTCACTTTTCTTCTCTGGGCCTGTGTCTCCTTACCTATAAACTGTGAAGTTAGACTGGATGGTCTCTAAAGTTCCTTGAGCCTCGAACATTGTGAATTTATGGGACTAAGGAAGGCTGTTGTTAGTTCTGCCATGGCAAGTCTGATGATCCCCCAGTTTCTCTTGCCTCTCACTGGTGCTGAGGGAGGCAACTCAATAGGATGCACTTTGGCTCAGACCCCTGGCCAGGTCTTACACCTGAGTTCAAGTTCTGGCCTTGCTGTAGGTTAACAGTATGAACTTGGGCAATTCACTTAACATTTATGAGCCTTCGTTTCTGAAATCAGTGCCCTCCAGCCAAAGATTCTTCCTTTTGGCCATGGAGATAGAGCCAAGCTATAATCCTTGATATCCAGATCTTGACCTTTGCTGAATTTCTGCTGATCAGAATCAAGAGGGTGTCCAGAGAACAGAGTGTGTAGCTGGATGAGGGGTTGGTCTTCTTCTGGATCTCTTGTTATAAGGTGAATTATTGGCTCCCGTGACTTGATAATTCCTGCACAGTAGGCCCAAAGATCCTGCACAGAATATATCAATCAACTGCTGTATAGGCCATCATTAGAAACAAAAGGATGATGAGTTTTTGTGGCAGGTCTCAAAGTGAAGGGGCCTAGATTATAAAAACTCAGACAATGAAAACGTGTGCCAGAATCCATCTGGGTCTGAGAGTCACATGGCTTTGTCTTTTACTTAATCACATGCTGCCCTGCTTGTCCTATAGTATTGACACAGGGATAGCAAGACCTGTTTGCTATAGCGTAAATTTCTCTTTGACTATCTGAGATGAACTTCAGGGCCATGTGGTTATCCATGCAATGATCCAACTCTGGCTAATGAAGTTTAAAATGAGCTGCTGTAATTTACAGTGTCTGTTAGGGTCAGAGAAAAGCTTGGATCACCCTCCTCAGTTGTATGAATCCCTACTGGGGGAACTGTAGTTCAGAGTATGCATCATGTACTCTGTGCTTGCCTGTTTTGGAGGTTTCTGAGTATAGTTTTCAGGGAAACTCAATCCAGTGGAAGGATGGTAATTTGAAGCACATGAAAGTCTCTAAAAGCAATCCTGAACACATAGGGTAATAAGTTAGTGTGTTGGCAGACGGGTGTAAGCCCAAAGTCCACATGAGAAGTAATCCCCTAGTGGGGCACAGACTGCATTGGGAGAATAAAGTATCATTTAGCATAGTAGCAGTGAGCTGAGTTTTTGCCCCTCAAGGTGGGCAGATCTCTTGAATGCAGTCAAGTAGTTCCTGCAGAGATTGGCTCTTGTAGAGAGAAGAGCTCTGATATTAGTTCCCATTCCCGATGGGCTAGGTTTTGCTGATAGGGTTGCTATAACCCCAGCAGAAGCATCTTGTTGAAGTGAGGTAAGGTTCAGTTTTTATAGACTCAAGTCTGGAATTAATCATGCAGGGAGACTGAAGAACCAGAAAGGACATGTAGAAGGAGATCTACCTTAAGTGTTTAAAGAAGAGCTAATTTCATTTATAAAAAATCAGTTAAATTCAGAGCAGTAGCCAAGGTACACTGTAGCCAAGAACACTGCAAGACTTTCACTTTTTTCTCAAGTGGCAGAAGACCACAGGATGTAAAAAACAGCAGGAGGTTTTTGGTAAGGTAAGGGGGCTCATACTGAGAAAGAGGGGTCAAAATACAGTAGTAAGCACTAGATGACCTGCACATGAACCAGAATCCCAGTGTCCTATGCGTGTCTCCCAAACAGGTCATGAACATGAGTCCATTTAGTTGCCATGTAATTTTATATGTATGTATATACAATTTTTATTTTTAAACAAGTTTATGGAAACAGTGGAACTTACTTACATCATAAAATCAATGTGGAAAACTTGGGAAGTATGAACCACGAGAACTTGAACCATGACCTTGTTCAAAGCAAAATATTATGCTGACATATTTGTGCATGGTAAATTTTTTAAGGACTCTGAATCAAGCCCAGGACTCTTTATCTTGGAGATAAAACCTTATTATCTCATAAATGTGGTAAAAAGAGAGACGGAGGGAGAGAGAGAGAGAGACTATGGTCTAAATATGCTTTTCAGTGTCCACAAAAAAGGAACACAATTGGATTGAATAACTTCCTTTGCTGACATTTTTGACTGTTTATCTGGACTCTAGATAGTGGTAGAACACACACATAAAGGAATGATGCTTTTGATCAGCTATCTTTACCCTTTCCAAAGGGAAAAATAGAGGGTTAGAAACAAAATTAGAGGGAGTTGGCTTCCAATATATGAAGTTATCACTACAAAGGTAGTTAGATTCCTTCTGCAAGGAGAGGTAAAAAGGCTGGCTGTAAAAAAACAGATTTTGACATATACACTTGAGAGTACATCATACTGTTTGAGACAATAGCTTGGACCCTTGACATTTTATTAAGCTGACAATAAAAAGCCAGCACTTAATAATGCCTGAAGTATGGCCACAAAGGAGGAAGGCTACATCTCTTACATTAAACAAAATCTGTCTTTTGGGGCATGACAAGCTCTTCCTGAAGGTTTCTTCACTTTCTGTACCATATCTGTACCATCTTGTTCATGTCAAAACTCCCTCAAGTGGCCATTGCAGTTACAAAGCGTGCCTTCTACTGTATTAGAGAAATAAGGAGATGCCTTCACACATTAGAAAAGAGGAAACCAGCAGGCTTCTGTTCCAGGAGAATGCCATTTTACATAAAGAAGACCCTGAGAGAGCCAGAATAGACTGTAAGGAGACTTTCTGTCTCTGGAGCTTGGTCGAAGGCCAAAGGCTGATGGTCACCAATCAGGGGCCAGCTGAAAATCCTCTAGATTCCAGGCAGATGAGGCATTGGCAGAAGCAGTTTTCCGGAACAACACTAAGTCCAAATTGGGGAAGAAGCCTTTTTGAAATGGCGATGTGTTATAAAATCTGACCCAAAGAATTCTGGTCTGAAGAGATCTCCTGAATTCCTTTGCCACGGAGACCAGCTTAAGGTTGGACTTCTTAGGCCTGTGTCTGTGCTCTCCCTGTTCACTTCTCCACCTAAAAACAAACAATACTTAGGACATTAGACAGACAGACATACGAGCAGCTGTTAGAAGCCTACTCGACAATTTCACTGAGGAACAGTTCAGAACTGATCAGGTAACTGAGAAGTTTCACAACATCAAATTTCTAGGAAAATAGAATAAGCTCAAAGCAGAGGGGCCTCAAAGAAACACGGGAATTCAATTCATTCTGAGCTTACCTCCTAGCCAGGAGCCATGTAGTTCCCCAAACAGGCACAGAGTCAAGAGGTTTCAGATGTGTGCACACCATAATGGGGATGGGAGTCTCTTGGTTCAAAGAAGGAAGTGTTTCTGCCAGCTCTCAGCAGAACTTTGATTTCTGTCAATATTCTCCGTTAAATACCACCACCAAGAACATACCTGTGGGTTCATTGCCTTGTTGCAAGAAGGAAGAACGTGCACCAGTAAAGGGAATGTTAGAAAGAACATAATGAATTTTGACTTGTGTTTGGCGATTTTCCAGGAGTGTTTAGGAAGGTGATGGGGCTCTTCTCTCTAAGTTGACTATATCAGTAAGCAAGTGTAATGCTGTGATTGTGTATCTTGATAAATCTTATCTAGAAGGTGAGAAGGATGAGCAAGGCTCCAGTCGTGGTTTAGAAGCAGCGGTCACTCGTATTATCCAGGATGGGGAGGTGTTTGATAGTTCTGTGATTTGCACAGTGACCTGATTTTTTGTCTGGGCTTCGACAAGATTACGAAGTAGCGTTTTTTTTTGTCTCCCTTGCAGTCACATAGAGGGACTGTGTCTGATGTTGGTGTCCTGTGAAATTATGTTCAACAGAACATCATGGCTGGCTCTTAACAAACTGAGCCCTAGTCGTGAACATGAGGCCCATTCTTAAGTGTTGGGGCCACTCTTCTCTCTCTTGTATGAGCCAATTCTTCAGTACCAGTGGGAGACTCAAAATAGAAAAGAGGTATAAAAGGATTTGTAAAAATGGACAGCACAATGGAAATGAAGTGAATGACTTTTGACCCTTTTCTCACCTGGGAGGCACTAATCCAGAAACCCTGGCCATTGAGAAAATAGTCGGGAAATGGAAAGCAAGCAGTTAACACTTCTGGGCACCTGAAATAAAAATGCCCAAATACCTCACATTTTTACAAGATCTTAGAGTTTTCCTCAAGGTCTATTAGTTTGTTTTGCACACGTCCTAACAAGTTGTGCTATCCTACTCACAGAAGATTAGAAACGCAAGGGAGAAGGTGAAGGGAATGCTCAGAAGCAGGAGCAGGGTAAGTGGCAACAAGGTCTGGCGCACAAAAGGGCCCTGAAGACATTATGCTAAATGAAGGGGTCAGACACCAAGGACCACAGAGTGTATGATGCCATTTCTAGGGAAGTTTCCAGAATGGGCGAATCCAGAGAGAGAGAGAAGGTAGATTAGTGGTTGCCGGGGGCTGGGCTGGAATGGAGAATGAGGAGTGACAATCGATGGGTATGGGATTTCCTTCTGAGGGTGAAGAAATGTTTGGCATTAAAGGTAATGATTGCACAACTTTGTGAACTTACAAAGAACCACTTGAAAAGGGTAAATTTTATTATATGTGATCTATGCCTCAATAAAAAATGTTAGAAAACAAAGAATACTCAGATCTGGCAACCTGAGAACCTGATAGCAAAGCAGGATTCAGGCACTAAAGAAAAGTTGACTTCCAAAGCAGGGCCAACAAGAGCCACGAGCTCTGCCTGCCTCCCGGTCCATAACCTCTGGAACCTTGTTCCTTGCAACCGCACACACGCCGCCCACACCCTTGCATGACCGCATGCCGGCCAAGGTGTTGAGGGATACAAAGACAACTAAGACATGGTCCCTGCACTCTGGACGGAACCCATCTCAGGGCAACCAACGGTGTTCACACAAATGGCCCCAGGCAAGTCATCATGAAAAGGGGACATTATTTTCAAGATGCTTACATTAAAAAGGCAGAGGAGTGGATCATATGGAATTTATATTTTAAAAAATTCTTTCAAAATTGCCCGCCTTTCAAAGGAATCTTAAAATCTCTGGTGTCAAATTTCAGGTAGCTAGAAAGATAATGCATGTGAAATGGCTCATTTCCCCCTGAAGCTAGAGAATGAGACACCTCTGTATCTGTGGAAAGGCAACCAGCCCCTTACACCTCAATAACCCCAGAAAGCAGGTGTGTCAGAGCGTTTCAAATCCTCAGTCTCCTGGGCATCGGGATGTCATGGCGGCGACAGCAACAGTTATACTAACTTTTGTGATTTTTCCACAAGATTCGATGTGCCTCTTACTCGGAGGGCCAAGGACAGCACGAAGCCGCAGGGGAGGGAAAGAGGTCAGCGCATAACGGAGGGCTCTGGTTGGGGCTGGGATCCACTGAGGGGGGGAGACCTGCTCAAAGCCGTCCCCTTCCAGCAGCAGCTCTCTGTCATTTGTTTTCTCTTCTCAGTGGGGCGGTGGGGTGGGGGTGGGGGTGGGGGGACATACATACTAGCCTTACCTCCATCTGGGCAATTACTGCTGGTGTAGACATATCTACTGGTTTTCTGGGTGGAGGACATGGGGCAAGTGTGAAGTGAGCACCCATCTTAGAATGGTCTCTCTCAGACTGTAGGAACTAGGCACCATCACAAACCATGGCCTCCAGTGCCCAGCTATGTCCAGGAGTGCCCTCCGAGGGAGCCTCAGGCACAGAGGGAGAGGATAAGGGAAGACCTCCTTCAGCTAAACGTGAACCCGGCGACTTCAGACAAACTCCTCAGGTCTAAATTGCCATGTCCATTCTCAGGCTACTTCAAGGGACCCAGGCTTCCAACTTGTCACAGGTCTTGGGACACAGGGCCTACCCTTGAAAACAGGCACTTAGGAGTTTTTTTTTTTTTTTTAAGGATCTAAGTTCAAGCCTGCTACTGGAAAAGATACATTTAAAGGGAAGACACTGTGCTTTAATGTAGTGGCTTTCCACTGGGGCCACTCTTGGTGGAGTCTTGAGTTCTGGCAGACTGTCTATGAGGGGGGTCAGAAGGAAGAGTGGTTTCTTCATGGAAAAGCAAGGGCAATGATGGTGGTCCTTGGGGAGTGTTTTAGTAGTTGTGCTCTTAGAGACTGAGAGAGCCAGATCTGGGCTGTGCAGTTGGTTATGCTTTTTGGCAGAAATGAGAAGGGCAGGATGGAGTGACAGAAATGCCAAGAGCCTTTGTGTGGTGACTCACCCATGCTCCCTGTCCTCCCCCATCCATTCCCATGAATCTGTATAGGTTTAGAGAGTATTAGTCAGCCTTCCTTGGGGGCACAGTGACCCTCTCAGAGGTGACTTCAAGTAATGGGGATTTATTGTAAGGATATTTCTGGAAATTGGGAGGTTGCCGGAGCCTCGGTGTTCCATAATCACTGAGGGCAGATTGGCTTCTAGGAGCTTGGAATAGGATTCTGGACCTCAAGCAGCTCCAAGTTATCTCATCCTCTCTACCACAAGGTAGAATTCCTCAATCCTGAAGCTTAGTTCTCTGCTCCTTTGTCTCTGCCTCTATGGATCCCAGATCCTGCTGCTCTGCACGACAGCAGGTGGTTTCTGCTTATTCATGGCTTCTGCTTGCTTGTGGCGTCTCTCTGTGTCTTTTAAGCTTCGAGTCACACGACCAGCTGCCTTTTCTTCTCACATTCAAACTTCTCCAGAGAATTCAATTAGACCACTGTTGCTGTGGCCCATGTTAGTAGCCCTTTCGTGCTAGGCCACCTCCTGAGCCCCTGGCCAATAAATGGGGTGTCTGTAAATCAGATGCCTGTTCCTGGTCCAATAAGCAATTTCTGGGATAACAGCCTTTTCTCCTGTGTGGAAAGAGACTGTTGGTGGTTGTGTGTGTGTGTGTGTGTGTGTGTGTGTGGTGGGGGCTGGGTGTGCTCAAAGGGGGGAGTAACAGGTCTTTTAAGACTTGGCCTGTCTGAACTTCTGTCCTGGCAATAAGAAATATGAAGCACTTGGCAGTGGGAGGAGGGGTGCTTTGAAGAGTTCCAAAGGCCTCTGCAGAGTGTGTGTGGGAGACAGCAATGCCCATAGCACAGTTTTTCAAGTCATATCTCCCCATCAGGTTGCAGAGAGTGGTAGACTTGGAAGGTACTACCTCATTCTGACTCTCTCTCTTCCTTTTCTGTTCTGTAAATGAGAACAAGAAAAGGTTACTGGAAAGGTTTGCAGAGCTCTTTTCTGGCTATAGGAGGTGATGTGCAGGTTGCCATGAGAAATTGGTCCTCCCGTGCCCCTGGCTATTGACACTTCAGCTCATCTGAACTTTTTCCTTTTTATGCTAAACTTAACATTTTTAGTCTTGAAGTAGTATCTGGAGCTTAGCAAGTGCTCAAGTGTTTAATAAATGAATGAATGGATGAAAATGAAAATAGGAATTTGCGATCAGCCCTTCAAGGGAGGCCGGCTAGGAGAAGGTCGAGGTTCCCGGCTTTGGTAGAATGAAGGCCTAGCTTTGAATCCTGGCTTTGCTATTTGCAAGCTGTGCGACAACGGGACAAGTTACTTAACTTCTCTGAGCCTCCCTTTCCTCAACTGTAAGGTTAGGATAATGCTCGCTTCGAAGTTCTTTGGGAAGTCCACGGGACTACATGCTTTCCTAGTGTGGCTCTGACACAGGGTGCTCGTGTTGAGAGCTGGAAGGATCAGGTAGCTCAAGGGGCCTGGAGAGTAAGAGCAGGCCATCTCCTAGCTGTGGACATGAGTGCACAGGCCCATTGGGAAATGAACGTCCTGCCTGTGACTATGGAGAGGGGATCACAAAGGGAAGCCCACGCCCCAGATGCTTGTCTTGTCTCCTCCTCCCCGGAAGTTAGAAAGGCTGCTGTGCTTGGTACTCAGTACTCAAGTACCAGATCCAACAGGGTTAGGCTACAAATCCGGCAGGCGTAGGCTGTTTCCAAAAGTCATCCGATTTAGAAGCAGCAAGAAAACATCTGGATCAAATAGTGGGTGATGCATGGGGTAAATAAAGGCTCAGTCAGAGAACCAGTCTGTGGGTCAGTTTGGGGGGAAAAGCTAAGAGCCAAGAGGCAACTATGTCAGAGGGCGGGGAGTCCTGGCGTGGGAGGCGGGGGATGCTCCGCCGGGAGGGCGATCTCTGACTGGAGGCCAGGAAACCTCCCCTTGGTGTCCCCTGCCCCCCGTCTATCTTCAAGACGCAACTCTGGAGTCCCAGCATGGGCCGGCTTGTGGCCAGGCAGGCTCTTTTGGTCTGAGTCTGTGATGGGAGGTGGGGAAGGGAGGTTTTAGGCGGGGAAAGATGCTAGGTTCCCAGAGAAACTCCAGTGGTGACACCTTGCTGCATGTGACTGTTGCATGCTTATGTTCTGGTGGAGAAAAGGCTGCTGTGATTGCGAATGCTTGTCGCTCCTCCGTCAAAATCACCATCTTCCTCCCCACTCTCCAGAAGTGCTCTACCTCTTATTGCTGAAATGCTGGGGTCTCTTCCATCCCGACTTCTGGTCTTTGCAGTTGTCAGCCTTGTGACCTCGAGGCCTCACTGTATCAAAGACTAAGCCTTTCCATTTCCTCCCAAGACCCCCAAGAAGCCCCCTCAGGCCATCACTTGCTTCTCTGTGGTGCATTGTGCCAACCACTCTGGTGCCCCTTCTACTCCTTCACCTCACTGTCTGCCCCTGTTAGCCTCTGGGGAGGAGCCGACTCAGTCTAGCTGGATGCCTGCTTTGCTCCTGGCTGGGGTGGTGAACCGCTGCCCAAGGTCGCACCATCTCCTGCATTTAGGCCAGCACTGTGTTTCCAATCTGCACTTGGTCCTCGGTGCTGCTTCCTGCCCAAGGCCCTTCCTTGGACCTGGCCAAGTTTTTGCATGGACTCCACAAAAGCTGTCACAACCCCCTGCCTCCTGCCAACGTCACTTTCTTTCCTATAACTCATCTGTTCCCACTCCCAACTCCCAACAGCCTCACTTTGTACTTCAAGGTCAAAGTGAAGTTCATTGTGTGGAAGGATCTTGCTCACTCTGGTCCCTCTGGCTCACTCTTCCATAACAATGGCAGGCAGCTCTTACTTTTGGGTAAAGCTAATACTTGCCCCCAATATCGAGTCCCATCTCTTCCGTGTTCCTCAGTGAGCTTATTCCATGGAGGCTCCTCCTTTCATAGACACAGCCTTTTCCTCACTGCCAGTGGTCTCCCATTTGCATTTAAATGTGCTCCTGGCTCTTTGAATAAAAATGACAAAACCCTCTGGCAAGCAGGGCTCCCCTCCCCCATCCACCATGAAACTATGGCCCTGTCACTGCTTCTCTTGACAGCGTTCTTGAAGGTATTGTCCGCATTTACTCTCTGCATGGCATCCCTTCTCATTCACTTCTCAACCCTCACAGTCTGGTTTCCTAGACTTAGCTTCCATGAACACTCTGTGCAACCCAGATTTCAGCTGAAATCACTGTGGACCTCTAGATCCTAAAGCCCGAGGGATACTACTTCTCAGGCCTCCCAGATCCGCTCTTTCTCCTTTGTTCACTATCTTGATAAATATTGTCTCCAACCACTCAACAGGCCAAATTAACTCTTATGTGAGATCCAGCTCCTACCAACCCCACTGGGTGCTTTCTCTGTTCCTCCCACTTAACTTCTGGCAGTTCATTCTCCTTTCTACCCAGACCCAGTCCATCACCAAGGTCAATTGATTCTACCTTTTTACTCGCTGTGGAGTTCACCTTCAGCTCCACGGCCACAACCATACTCCGGATCCCCATTGTGTCTCACTGGGATTTAGGAGCAGGCTCCCCGCTTGCACTTTTTGCCTTGAGGTGTGGACCCCTCCCGTCCATTCTCCACACAGTTCTCAGAATGAACTTCTAAAATGCAAATCCGTTCATGCCCTATCCTCTGGCCTAAAATTCTCCAGGGCTTCCCCGATGCCTTCAGGATAAAGTCCAAACTCCTTAGCGGGGTGTCCAAGGCCCTTCACATCGTGCAGTAATATAAACATGCCTAGTGTTTGGACTTCGATAGACTTGGATAACTCAGATAGACTCCTGTTTAAATTGTGGCAGCATTTTGGCTGTGTGACTTTGAGTAAGTTACTCAACCTCTATGAGCCTCTGCATTCTTATATATGTAATGATGGTAATATGCCTACATCAGGCGGTGCTGTGAGGATAAAATGAAGTAATGTATTCAGTGTCTTTGCTTTTATACTTGTCTAGCAAAGTGCTTTTCTCATTGTAGGCATGCAGCACAGGAACATGTTCTTTATTCCCCCTCTCTGCCTCTTGCCTGGCAGCTTTTCACCAGATGCCCTCTGATCCAGTGCTCCCGAGCTTCTGTCCTCGCCAGAAGACACCACGCTTCCTTTTCTCCTTCTTCCCAGTTTATACTGTTCAAGGCCCCTCATTAGCCCCTTCCTCTCTGCTTGAACAACTCCTCATAATCAGTTAGGGCTCTTCTCTGGAAGTTTCACCTGAGCACCCCAAGACTAACCGCTGGGTCTGGATGTTTCCATAGCAGTCATTTCACACTCCTGTCGAGGCCTTCATTTTCTTAAAATTACCTTCTCAAGTGCTCTTCCCTGTGCGAGGCATCCCCTCCTGGGTAGGGATCATGTCTTACTTATCTTTATATCCCTAGAACCGGGCGGTTAGTAAACATTTGCTGGATGACCAAACTTAAACTTGAAATTCTATCCAGGTGGTACTCAAATACTTACTCTCATTATTTATTTGCTAGTAACATGCGCATTCTTGTTTATTTTTCTGTTCCTCTTGGGAGTAGGGGCCATCTCTCCTTCAGATTGTAAGCTCCCTGAGGGCAGGGTCCCTGGCAGAATGGTGCCCGTAGAACTAGCATGCAGGCGGCTCTCCTCAGGTATTGCTGACCGCTTGGCCTCCGAGAGGAGGGAAATCTAATGATGAGGTAACTGGGTCTTCATCTTACTTTGTGCAAATCTCAAATCAAACTTGGTGGTCATGGAGGGTCCTGGGCTGGCTCTGAGGTACTGCAGTGGCAATAGTCACAAAAGGTGGCATTGGGGGCTGAGGGCAGGGAACATTTGAGAGGGGAGGTGAAGAGCAAAGTCCTAGAGGAAATGCATGATTTCTTATTCTGGTTAGCTGGGAGAATTGTGGACATTTGCCCCAGGGACTGTCAAGCAAGGACTGACCTTTACCACTGAACTGGTTTTAGCTTTTGTTTTCAAATCAGTTTTCAGGCGGGTGAGAGTGTCTGAATGTCACTTCCCATCACTTCATGAGTGAACCTGCCTGTTTTTAGTGAGAGGGATCCCTGGGGGTTTCTCCAGCCTGATGACCTGGGTTGATCTTGCTTGCTAGCCCTCAGCATGGTAGAGTCCTTAGGTCTATAGAACCCTAACATCTCCTGAGTTGTTAGGAATAACTGGGGTACTCATTAATTTGATCTCTAATAGAAGTGGAGATAGACTACAAGCCATCTGTAGACACCCCTGTCCCCCTAACCCATCTGTTGTCCTGCAAAAGCCAGAGCATTATTATTCCTTCTAGCCACACTGACTGATAGGACAAGCTTGCCTCCCTTACCACCCTACCCAGTAGGGTGTCAGATTGCTGAGTCCTGGGGAGATGAAGGTGCAGACGGCTGCTGAGCTCCCCTCTCAGGAGAGCCCATTGCCCCAGGACACTCTTGTTTGTTAGGCTCACTCCCTTCCAAGTCCTGTAAGTATATGAGGTATGTGGAGGATGAGGGGCCAAAGACTGATTAATTTTGCACCTTAGATTCTTTTTAGACCCCTTTTCCATGCCAGAGCTCTTAAAGTTAGCTTTCTGATGACTTACTAAGAAATGGGGTTGGACTGGGTGCTCAGGAGATCTTTAAAGAGTTATGTGTTTTGTCCACTAAGAATCTAAGTATTTTTGAGGAGGGAAGACCTCATTTGAGTAACTGATCTTAAGACTGACTTTAATTAAAATTCCTTTATCCTCTCTCCCAATACTTTGAGTTTCTAGAGCAGAGGTCCAAACATTTTCTGGCCCTACCAGGAGGCTAGCCCCTTAAACGGAGCTCGAGCTGTATGTGAGAACTGTTTAGGTTAGGCAGACACTTCTTGCTAGGAGTCAGGGTGCTTGGGAATGACAGAGGTTGAAGCTGCTTTTCCAGAGGCTTCTAAAGAAGATAAACTCCTCTCTGTGTGGAGGGACAGAAACGTGGGCCTGTGGAGCAATGGAGGACTAAACCATCTGGTCTTCGTGAGGGTAGACCTTTCTTAGACATCTGATTCTCTACTTGAATTAGGTTTTGCTATTGGCAGGTTTATAAACAGTGAACCAGGGAAGTGTCTGTGAGTGGGTCTGCATTTAGAGGGAAAGTCCACATGTGTTCAAGGCCCCTCATTAGTATACATATGTTCTCTCTCTTCCTCTCCTGTCCCTTAAGGCAGGAGTTTTGCTCAATACTGTGCAGAGAGGTCACGAAATGAGACAGATTGAATGGGTCTCTGCAAAAACCCTTCTCAGACAGAGGCTTCCATGGCTGGGGTTGATCAGAATCATCAGTTGAGGGATGACTTCCCTGGTACATTGATGGCAATCTCTTTCTCTACTTTCTGCCTAACAAAGCATCTGCAGCTGTTTGCAGTTCTGGGACTTGAGTATCCTAGCATGCAGGTAAATAGGGACTAGGCTTTGAGTCTGCCCATTTGGCAGATGGTGGAGAGAGGAGGGCTTCTTAGGAGCTGAGCCCCCAAGGCTCCAGCCTTGGAGAAATCAGGCAGGATTTTTTAGAGAACCAGCATCCTGTATTGTCTTTTTTTTCCTTCAGGAATTTATATCTGTAGGGTCAGCCTAGAATGTGTTTTATTAGCAGAGAAAAAATTTTTCTTATGGTAGTGTCGGAAGTGAAGAGGAAGCTAAAAGACGAGTGGTGATGAGCACCGTGAGGCTGCAGTGGCTTATTTACAAGGCTTCCTAGTTGTTCAAAAATTATCTTAAAATATCCACTTCCCAGTCTTCCTCCAGAATAACAAAGACTGTGAGCCTAATAATAAAAGTTAAAGGAAGGGATCAGTTTTTCAGATGCATTCATTCATTCATTCATTCATTCAACTAGCATGCATTAGCACCTTCTCTGTGTTTAGCCCTGAGCCAGACATTGAGCTGAAAATGAAACAGCAGGTTGCGACCCTGCAGTCTTAGAGCTTACAGCTGAGAAATCAAGAGGCATGGCAGGAAATGGCTAAGCTCTGCAGCACAGAAGGGGAAAGTGGTTTGACTTTTCTTTATTCAACTTGGTTTGGACATGGGGTGTACCATGTACTTGGATTTTCCTGCAGCAGATATTTTTATAACTTTTGAGTTCTGAAACATTTTATTGAATACTTTTGATGGGAGAGCTTTAAAAAGATAACCTCTTCTGCCTTTTAAAACAATTCACAGAAAGCAATTTCATCTCTTTCTAATGGTTTGGTTCTAACTTGACCTTTTCTTGAATATCCCCCAAACTTTTCTAGTTAATGGTTCTTTCTTCCAAACCAATTTCTTGTCAAGTTCTAGCTGTTCTACTAGCTACTATACCCTAATTGTCTGTAACCATTAGAATTGAGGGTGGACTGGAGAAATGAGAGAGCTATTTTTGTTTGAAGAGCAAGCTTAACTTCACATTCAACTTAAGGGTAATAAGCTTTGGCTTGGTGGCTGGGGTGTTGTATGGACACTGTGATAACTATTCTCCTTTTCTGAGTAGTGTTTTCCTTTCCTATAGCTGTGTTCTGCATAATCACAGTTGTTGGATCTAACTTTTGGCTAAGTAGGACAAAATCATATAAGATGAGTTACCAAAGTCAGCGATACTGTCTATTGCTGTGAAAGTTTAAAGAAGAAAAAGATTCCCCATGGGCTGGGAGGCCACAGGAAAGTTTTCATGGAAATGAAACTTAGTGAGACCTTGAGGACATGACAGGGCTTTGGTGAGTTGTATGGGAGTGGCTACATTATTCGGAAAGGGTAGACTGAACTCTCCAATGGAATCAGAGTTTTTATGGTATAACACTTCATGAGCTTAACTGCGATGCCATGTCATCTACCCTGCCACTCTGGGTGGGGATTTATTCTACAGAATTTGGCTAAGTCCCTTCCACACTCTGTGGGAAGCCATGGTGCATTTGCTAGCCATAAGGGCTTCCTGCATTGTGAGCATGAATTGCAGGACAGAAATGTGTACCCTGGCTTCACCAAGAGGACATAAAATGAGGCAGTATCATTGAAATTCTATGTGTACTTCAAAGGTAGAGGAGGAAGAAGACTGAGTTCATCTCCTCCTTGTGCTGTCAAGGGCCCATCTTCTTCTCTAGAATCCAAATTTTCCTAATACTTCATAAAGATTACAAAATTGCACTCAACATCAGGAGCCACCAATGGGTATTAATATTAGCTCATGTGGGCATCTGTTATGAATGAAAAATATTAAGGTCTTTTTTTTTTTTTTTTTTTTTGACTTACCAGTCCTTGGAAAATAAGGAAAGGCAAGAAAAACCATGCCACTTGGTCTTAAGACCCTACTAACTGGGGGACCTGGGTGGCTCAGTGGGTTAAATAAAGCCTCTGCCTTTGGGTCAGGTCATGATCCCAGAGTCCTGGGATCAAGCCCTGCATTGGGCTCTCTGCTCAGTGGGGAGCCTGCTTCCTCCTCTCTCTCTCTGCCTGCCTCTCCACCTACTTGTGATCTCTGTCAAATAAATAAAATCTTAAAAAAAAGAGACCCTACTAACTGACACCAAATTCTGCATCCACATAAAATGGGGGTAGGGGGATGTTGAAATTAGTCTCTAAGTCAATCAATTTTTCAAATGTAGAAAATTTTAAAATTAAACTTACCATGAACCATGAGAGTCCATTCATCCAATAACTCCTTATTGAGAACATATCATGTCTTTTTGTTTAAGATAAGGGATTAAGCAAAATTGGCAATCTCACCCTTCCAACCAAAATTCACATATGTAATGATAACTATTCTCATAGAAGTGACATGTATTTAAAAAATATACCCAGTGCTAGAAAACAAGAAATGATGTCTTTGTTACCTCTGAAACTGAGGAATCCCTGAAGGACAAAAAGTAGTCAAGATCTGATGAAGGAAGCCATAGCTCCAAATGCTGCCATAGGATTCCTAAAAAAATTGGTTTCAGGTCTCAAAATGGCAATTATGGAGCAGAAGGAAGGCTCAGGCAGAAATGTGATTTCCCAACACTCTACATTTGACTTCCCTAGGGTAGGCAGTGAGAAATAGAGATTGCTTGGACACTTGGGTCAGAGAGTCAGAGTAGGCTCCAAGGCTCCCTACTTCACTCCTACTGGCTCACTATACCAACAGCAGCCACCTTCTCTCACTTAATGTTGGACAGGCTGAAGTAAAACCTGCCCCACAACACATCCTACTCTTTCCCTCAATTGACCAGGTTAACATGGGTTTTCTGATACAAAGATGAGCATGTGTGTAGGACTTAACAAAAATGTGTGGAAAACCAAAAATGTGAAAAAGAGATACTGATTGCAGGAAAAAAAAGTTCACACCCAAGGAAATGTTAGTAGTACAAGCAGAAGAATTTTCTGGAGCTTTTGAACTAAGTATTACTACAGGTCTATTTAAAAAAAAAAATCAGCCAAAGACCTTGGAACCTAAAAATATTCACAACAAAATTTAAAAACCAACATATGGACAGGACCATGGACATAGCCAAAGTAAGTTAGTGAACTGGAAAATGAAATGGAGAAACTCTCTTGTGCCACCTAAAAGGATCATGAGATGAAAATATGGAAAGAAAAGTTGAGATTTGGAGAACATGAATTCAGATATTTTCATATCTGTCTACAAAGAGTGTCAGAAAGATAGAATGAAGAGACTAAAGAAAAGAAAATAGAAAAGAATACCATAAAATTTACCAGAAGGTATAAAATAATCAGTAGAAGACAAAAGTCCCAAGATTCAAAGACGATGAATGAAAAAAGACCTGTAGCTGTATATATCACAATAATAAAGTTAAAGGAAAACTACTAAAAAAAGAGAGTGAAAGGAAAGAAAAAGAAAAAGAAGAAAACTTCCAAAAGGGGGGAAAATGAGAGTGACAACAGACTTCTCATGGGCAATGCTAGATGCAAAAAGGCAGTGGAACTGTATGCACATAACTGGGGGGGTGGGGGGTGGGGAAGCTATTGCACTGCAATTGTATACCCAGCAAAACTATCACTTAAGTGTGTATATGAAAAAGAGTCATTTTGGACATTACAGATCAGTTTACCATTCACTGGTTCCTTCTATAAAGATTACTAGAGGTCATAAAAATGAAAGAAGTGGGAAGTCAAGGACCTACTCTGTTAAATGCACATACTTCTGTCTTAAACAGAGGAAAGCAGATTCAATTAGTTCACATCCGGTTGAGGAAAAGTGAATGTATCTGTCCTCTCCATAGGACAATTAGTCAGAGAGAAGCAAGTGCCCAGACAGAAGGTATGAGCTGAGCTACCTGTGTTGGTTCACTATATTAGAGAGTGGAATGGGCAGGACATGCTGGCAGTGTCCTCTCAATCCTGATCCAAGCCCTTGGTTTTATCTCTGGAGCCTAAAGAGGCATGGCTGGAGGTTGCCATTATGTATATTCTTCTTCTTAATTCTCAAATCCATCCCATTAGCATTCACAGGGGATGAGGTTGGGGAAACTATCTCTCTCTCTGTACTGATGGTCTGGATTGCAGTATATCCACCTGTGTGACTTTTCCTGATTAGCAGCACTACAGTGGCAGTCTTAAATGGCTCAGAACATCAGGCATATGCCCAGATGAGCAGAGGAAACATGGCCTGGGCCTCTGGGAACTCTGCCCAGTGGCCTGTCAATTTGGGACACTGCCAGTTTCCCTGGAATGGAGGGGGAAGACCAGCAAGGAAGAGGTCCTGGCAGTCTTGGGAAGAAAGAGAAAAAAAATTACCATAGGAGGCTGTATGTAGCAGAAGTCCAGGTGAATTCACAAAGTGCTACTTTGGGAAACCTCCTGGTGGGTATGAAAGGGGCATATGGGGCTGCCTCACAGGTCAGCAGAATCTGGGCCAAGACACAACAGATTCTGGCTGGGAAGTGGTCTGGGTCTGGATCTTCTCCACAGAGGAGGATTTGGGAACTTTTAAAAAATTCATATGTTATTAAAGTAATTTTTCCCCCTCAAATTTCTGTCCTCTGTATAATTGTGTTTGAGAAAACCAAGTGGGGCCTCAAGTTCCCCTCACGAGTTTGTGCTTCCCTGTCAGCTTCTCCTATTCCAGGTTGAGCCTGGTCTTACCCTCCCTCCACCTACATGGGTCTTTGTCTAGTGATTCTCCCTGACTCTCCAGATTGGAGGGAGGCTGGGAACCAACCACACCTAACCACCTGACTTCAGAAGAGTTATAGGAACTTGGCTAATATTTTTTAGTCCTTTTATTATAATCATAGGTTGTATAACTTAGCAGGGGACACTTGGAAGCCACATGTCCTATCCCCTGGCTCTAGGCAGGATGGAGTTGAAGTTATTTTCCTCAGATAACACTCTTCTCTGCTAGAAAACAAACAAACAAAAAACAAACAAACAAAAAACTCCAAAGAAGCAGCTACAGCAGCATCTCTTGGGAAGGCTTTCCTGTGTTTTACTTGCTGTCGGGCAAGAAAGGTTGAGACATTCTTCTGAAGACCCACTGGGGAAATGGCCAGCCTGAGAGTTCCTCCCTGCACCACCCCCCCAAAGAACTTTGAGTGACATGAATTCATGCCATATTTGCCTAGGACCTCTTGATTCTTGGACCTACTGTGGGGAGTTTTTCTACGTTATATGTTCATGCCAGGTTAGACCCTCAAGATGTTTTTATCCATGCTTCAGGCACTATATGCCACTTAAATGCATCAGTACAGGACTACAGCAAACTATGATGGCAGGGGCAGAGGGTAAGAACTGTGATGGGAAAGTGATGGAGGAACAGGCAGCTGCTTATGGCTGCCTTGCAAAGAGATACCCAGGAGTACCAGTTGACAGATGCATTCCACCATCCTGGCCATAGCATGCGCCTGGATAACCCTAGCTGACACGTTTCTCTGTAAACTTCCAGCTAGACAGATCTTTTCTGCCATTCTAGCCTAGACACAGTATTTTATTTTATTTTTTTGCAAGTTTTTAAAAAATTTTAATTTTTTTTTTTAGTGTTCCAAAATTCATTGTTATGCACCACACCCGGTGCTCCATGCAATATGTGCCCTTCTTAATACCCACCACCAGGCTCACCCCATCCCCAACCCCCCCCCCCCCAAATCTCCAGTTTGTTTCTCAGAGTCCATATTCTTTCATGGTTTGTATCCCCCCTCCAATTTCCCCCAACTCACTTCTCCTCTCCATCTCCCAATGTCTTCCGTGTTATTCCTTATGTTCCACAAGTAAGTGAAACCATATGATAATTGACTCTCTCTGCGTGGCTTATTTCACTCAGCAGACAAAAGTATTTTAAAACAGATGATTCCTACCAGGAGACCATGAGCATTTGAGCTCCTCAAGGTGACATTTAAAGCCTGCCTTTCCCCCGCCCCCAAACAAAAACAACTATGAAGATAGGTAGGTTTGGGTATTCTTAAGGCCCAAGTACCTGAGACTTTGGAGCACAAACTTTCCTAATATTTTTTCCTGGGGACAGCATCTCTACTCTGAACTCCAACCACAGGGTTCACAACAATAGGATGAAAGAACTGAAAGTGACCCATGAATTCAGCTGGTCCCAAATCCTCACATTACAGAGGAAGAGATAAAAACCAGAACTACAAAGGGCTGTGAGGGCAGAAACAAGCCTTTGTCACCCTCTCCTTTTACTCAGAGGTCTCTGTCTTGACACCTCCCCACCCCAGGGTCTTCAGCAGCTTGTGACAGAAGTGGAGCTAGAATTTGTGTCTCCCTATTCAAGTTCAGTGCTTTATCCCCCCAAGGAGCTAGTTCCATGCTTTCTCTGCAGCCTCTAGGCCAGGCCAGAACTCACTGGCAGGAAGAAGAATGAAATAAGTGTAGTGATTCTAAAGAGGGCATGGTGACCTTCCACAAATCATGTTCCCACCAGTCTGTCACTGATGCTTGACCTTCCACCATTAGAGATTCATTCTTTTGTAACTTGGAGGTGAGATAGACTTCCGGAGTCTCCTCTTGAAATGTAAATACCTCTGGGAAGGCCACCAACAGTTGATAGCTGTTTCTCCAAGAGCGTTAATAACAAACAGTGTGGGGATATGGAGGGGAAGCCGAGGAAGAGAGATTTCAGAATTCACTGAAATAGGAGGACAAAGTTGGGATGGATGTGAGAATGGGTCCACCCTTTTGTAGGCATTCCATAAATGCTACTTACCTATCCAATTAAATATGTAAGAACATGGCCCAGACACGTCAGTGAAAAATTCCCTTCTCAAGGCATGAACAAATGTTTGGAATCCCAAAGGGAAAGGCTGTGCTGCCCACACCCTTCTGCCATCAGAGGGTGTCCAGGTTAGGGCTTTCTGTGTAATGGGCATTGAGACTTAGTTGAAACCAGATCCCCATCTCTACTTCAAGGCTTATTTGCATGAGCTGACCTGTATGGATACTTTTGTTTATGGCTGAAGAATAGAGGAGTTTGTACTACTCTTCTGCAGGTGGAAGACAGGGGAGGAAGAAACTGAACAACAGAGGGGACGGTGTGTCATCCGGCTACCCTGACACTGGCCTTTGTGCCCTTGTAGAACAATGGAAGAGTTCAGAAGCAGAGGGGCTGTTTCTCCAAGAGGCTTGATGAAACACAAAATGCAAGGAGTGGGTTTGGGGGCTCAGCGAATCTGCTCCTGCATTTCATGATGTCGGGAAGTTGCTGGGTATGCTGGAAGATAACAGTCCTGGTGCGTCTATCAGCATCCTCATGAGGGATGTTGCCGACATGGACAACGGCAAGTCTCCTAAAAGCCCCCTCAAAGTCAGTGGATATGCACTAAGGGAAGCCAGAAATGCAGAAGAAAGAGGAGGAAGAGACTCAATGTGAGTACATATGATGTGGTCCTACAGGGTCTCCTGGAAACCTTGGGAGGGTCTTTGTAAAGGGAGAGGGTGGTAGGCATTCTCTGTAACAAGAGGGCCAGAGAAGAGGAAGTTTGGGTGATTTTTATTTAGTGTGACACAGGCTGGAGTGGCCTGGTTTTACTGGAGTTCTTACTACATCATTTGAACCCTCCCTGGCATGCCAATAGACAAAAACAAACTCTGATTCCAGGCCCGGGAAAGGAAACTTTGGTTCTGATTGGAGAAAAGTCCAGTAGCTCACTGGTCTAATCTCCCTCTTTGTTATCCACCCAAATTTAGGTCATGATTCTATAGGACTGGAAAGTTTATTCCAAACTCAGTCTGGGAAAGAGCAGTAAGAAGAACAGTGTCAGAGACTCCCATCTTCCAAACACTGGAAGGAAGGAAAAGCCCAATCTGGTCTTAAAACTTGAGATAAAATGAGGCGCAGGGAAGAAGACAAGATTTGTTCAGAGCCTCCCAGCAGGAAACCACAACCCGAATCTTCCAGCGTCTGGTTTATGGGCCAGGAGGAAAACACAGATTTTTTTTTAAAGATTTTAAAAAGAAAAGAAAGAAAGGAAGGAAGGAAGGATGAAAGAAAGGAAGGAAGGAAGGAAAGAAAGAGAGAAAGAAAGAAAAGGCTATCTTTGCAGGCTGGAAAAGAGCCAGGGCATACACGCAAAGTGGTGCTGGTATCATTCTCTCCCTTCTTCCTCCACCATCCACCTGCTAAAGTGCCGGGTCTTTCCTTCCTTCCTGTGATTAATCTCACATTTGTTCAGCATGCATTAACTAGGTCCTGATGTAGTTGTATGGCAGATTTGGCTACGGAATAAGCTGAGTTTTCCAGAAGTTAAATAAAAAATCAACATCCTCCATACCTGCAAGTGTGGTATGCAACCCGGAATGACACCACTCAGAGCACTTACTAAGTGGATGTGACAGGAAGCACTGCGGCAAGAATACAGGTTGATAGGAGCCATTTCGATGGAGTTACCCTGTCTAGAGCCATTGTCAGGCTGACAGGTACTCTGGTCTCTGGGAGTGGGTGTACTTTTTACACTTGTGCCTGTGCTGGAGAGTAGCATAACAGCAGGTCTTGCGGAGTTGAGTCGGTCACATCTGGCCACATGCTGTACACCATCACACCCCTTTACCGAGGTCTACAGTGAGCCTCATTCTGGGTCAGTCACTTTATAACAACCCTGAAGTAGATTTTATCGGGCCCACCTTTTATTTTTATTTATTTTTTTTTTCCAGGTGGGAAATTAAGGACTCCAAGAAGTGAAGCCATGTGCCCAAAGTCACAGAGTTACAATGTAAGAATGTGGACTGAAAACCAGGTCTGTGAGGCTCTGAAGTCTGGGCTCCTTCCACTGAAGGAGTCAGAAAGACATGGGCTCTGAGCCGTCTTCAACCCCTTACCAGGTTTGTGACTTCAGCAAAGCTCTTTAACCTTTCCGAGTTGTCCTTTCTTGTTTTATAAAACAGGGGCAAAGATGCAACTAACTTCCGGGGGTGGTGTGAGGACTCGGTGGGCAGTTTGCAGAATGCACTTAGCACAGTGCCTGCTCTGGAGTGGGCATTTGGCCCAAAGTCACTATTCTGAGGGCACCAGGCTCCTTCTCCCTTCTGTGAGGCATAAGAGACTAAGAGATAGCCCTTAGCTGTCTTCTTTGCAAGCAGTGTTTTCATCCCAGGAGAGGAAAGCTCTTCCCTCTGGGAAGCCACAGCTGCATTTGAATTAAAAGCACACCTGGATGGTCCAAGAAATGGAAGCCACTCTTCTCTTGCCGTGTGATTTTTAAGACATCACCTAACCCTTATGTTGTTTTTCCTGTGGAATAACTTGAATAATCCATGACTCAGACAGGTGTTTATTTTTGTTCTCCCGCAGGTAAACTAACCATAGAGTGGACTCATCCTGGTAAGACGAAGACTGTGGCTGCTTCTCCAGCAACTCAGCTCACTGCTTTCTGGACCATCATCTGTGACCACTACTGTGTACTGTGAGACAGAACATTAATTTGAATATGTTTCGGAGCCAACAATCATTAGACAAGTAGAAATTCTATTTGAGTGTACCTGGATACATAAAATGAGTCAAAGAGAAGTGATTTTTGGATAATCTGCTGATTTGCCACATTCAGGCAGCGATATGGATCATTGAGACTTGATGGGGTTATGCTGACTACAACCTGATAGCCTGTGTTGCCAAGAAATTCACTGGTACAGGCACCTGGGTGGCTCAGTCGCTTAAGCATCTACCTTCAGCTCAGGTCATGATCTCAGGGTCCTGGGATCGGCTGGATTCCAGTCGATACTCAGTGGAGAGTCTGCTTCTCCCTGTCCTTCTGTCCCTCCCCACTGCTTGTGTGCTCTCTCTTGCACACTCACTCTCTCAACTAAATAAATAAAAATCTAAAAAAATAAAATCACTGGTTATCCCATTGAGCTCAATCTCCTGAGAAGTGTTGGAGAAATCAAGTGATGACCATTTATAATGACTGTTTGGCTACAGTCTTTGAGGCTGCTAGAATTAGGAAGTACTGTTAAGAAAAAAAAGGGGGGGACTCCTTTTGACCTCTAGAAAGTCCTAATGATAGCCCAGTGCTGGAAGGAACATTGTAAGGAACATTATCTACAAGTCTCCTTTGTAAATCTATGACCCTACAGGAATGTAACTTTCCACTCAATCACTCTTATGAGTGGGAGGGAGAGGTTGATCTACTACTCCTCAGCTTTTGCTTTGGCCATCAGAGTTGAATTTTGGTTTCAGATGCATGTGACCAGTCACATGTTGTGATGGGTGTGATTGGAATCATAGTTTACACCATGCATAAAATGACAAAGCAGAAAAGGGATGTAGAGCTTGTCTCCTGCGAACCTCCTCTTTTTAAGAAATGGGCTCAAGAGGTAAAGTGACTTTCTCAAAGCCACCCACCCATTTAATGCTGGAGCTGGGACTAGGGCACAGGTCTGTTGACTCCTGCAGTGACACTCTTTCTCCATATGGTGCTGTGTCTCTATCTGATGTAGGTAGACACATGGTCTTGCATGATGAAATGCTGGGAAGGAAACTGACTTTTATTAGAACACTGTTTCCTAGGAACCATGTTAGGTGTTTCATCTACACCCGCGCATTTTATTGTCACACCCTTCTGCCAGGGCGAGATCACCATTAAGCCATTTTCCCACAGACGGAGAGAGGTTAACCTACTGGGCTGCAAGACCATAAATCCCATGCTCTTTCCTCTGGGAAGAGAAGAGAGAAGGGTGGTGAAATGGTCCAGAAAGGAAACAGATGGAATCTCACAGTTTTGTTTAGCTACCTCCATACATTGTGCATTTTCAGGTGGGGTTATTCCTGAGACACCAGAGATCAGCCCTGCCCTAGGGCAGGCCGTAATGTGTCATGCCTCAAGGGACATCAGTATATAATGCATCTGGGAGAGGGACAAGGCTGAAAACTTTTTACCCGTAAAAGTTGCAGAGGCACACAGGAACTTTAGAATCTTGAGAGAGAATGTGTCCCCAGCTTTACTTGCATGGAGGCTACTATGTTTCTGGTCCAGATCCTATCACCTCCAGGATCTCTCTGTCCATATCAATAGATACATTTTTTTGCAGGGCCTACGTGACTATAAACCAATGATTATAGCTATATCTAACCTATTAGAACCAATCTATATGACCCTTGATAGGACCTGAATCCATTACCAACTTTTCCTGGGAGAGGAGGTATCATCAGGATAGGTATAGTCCTTTCATCTTTTAGTTCAGAATGCCTAGCACAGTGCTTGGATCCTAGTACTTAATATAAGGGCTAATGGAAGCAAATGTGTATTGAGCTACTGGACTGGATAAATGGAATCGCTTTCTAGTTAGCCTTGGAAGATTCAGGAGGGACTTTCCAGAAAAAGGTGAACCTTTATGAAAGATTTGAAAAAAGAGGAAAGAAGTGGAATATACAACTTCCGCCAAGAGGAAAAAGCCAATTTCTATTGTGATAGCATTTTAGAAGGACTAAGTACCTTTATGTTTCTGCTACTATATCCCTCTTCCAGGGCCCTTCTCTGAAGAAGGTTCTGTTCCATCATAGGCCACCGAGAAAACCTAGATGTCTTTTTGAGTCCTCCTCAGCCTGAAAAAAAGGCAGGTAATAACGGTATTCAATTTTTTTAGGGGCATAGAACACCAACGATTAAGCTATTAATGTAAACCTACTGAGAAAATGCCTCTCAAGTATTATTAGAATAAATAATCAAACCAAACACTTTCACATTCAGCACAAAATAACAATGAATTGAGTCACTCCAACATGATCAGAGCAAGAAAGAAACAACATTCTGGTTTCAATGGCCAAAGGAAAGGGAAAAGAAACCCAAACTCTGCAGGTGCTGGTGACACTCTGGCAAGTTGTTTTTCGGGATGTAATTTAAGAAATAACTGGCCCTTGTATTAGGAAGAAATAGGACTGCAGAGGCTTTTGTGCAGGAGAGCTGCCCAGGTGTGGGGCTGCACGGAGGCTCAGCCAGGTAGCTAGCTGGCTGCTGCAGCCTTGGCGTGGCTCCCATCTGGCCCGGAAGAAACTAAGAACACTGCTGGGTGAGCTGCCATGAGGTGGTGATGGATCACTTCTGTGGCCTGATTCTTGAGGAGCCATGGATTCACTGCAGCATGCTGTGGCCATATGTGAGCCCAGGCCACACGTGAGGTTCTCCTAGGAGGAGGAAGGAGAAGCCACATGACATAGCTCATACATCTTTTATTGTAGCAATCATATCTGAATGAGCCAGAGTCCGGGCTTTCCCAGATAGCATGGTCTGCAAGTTAAGAGACACTGTACCCTGATGGCAGGGCTATGGGATTTGGGGGAAACAATGAAAGGTTGACTGGCTCCTGAAGTTGAGCAGCTACATGGTCTTCATCTCCTGGAGGGCTCAGAAATGAAAGGAGACAATTCTGGAGTCACCGCATGGGGTGGATGGAACCTTCGAGGCCTTGTTCAACCTTCTAGGGTTTGCAGTTCCCCTGCAACAGCTATGCCAAAAGATTAGTCGGACTGAACACTTCTAGTGGCAGGAAATTCACTTCTCTGGGGCATCTCATGAAGCTAGATAACTTTTCCAATTAATAGTCCTTCCCAAGAGTCCCATTCCAACCTTTGTATGCTGGTTCAACCATCAGCACGTTTTCACTCTCAAGAACTTTGTGGCTGTCAAGAACCTCTGGGTGAGAGATGGACCTTTCCATACTGGGAGGGTTCCTATAGTTTTGGGGGGTCCTTTCTATAATTTAGGGACCTTCTTTTTCCGTGGTTCCTTTCATCTTTTCCACGTATACTTACCCAAATTGTCCTCAACCATGACCACACATTAGAATCAACTAGAAAATTAGAAAAAAAAATCTTAATGCCAGGCCTCACCAAAGCATCCTGTCTGGGGTTTGAACCAAAGCACTGGTATTTTTAAAGTTCTCCAGATGATTCCACTGTGTTAAGTTTGAGAACCACTTGTTCTATTCACAGAATCTGGTTAACCTCTTAAGAGGTCATGCTGTAGAATAAAGCATCCCAGATTTGAAGCCTGACTCTCTCATTTGGGCAGCTCTTTGTGTTGCTGTGTTCTCATGTGTTCTTTGGGGATAATAGCAGTCCTATCTGAAAAGAGTTGTCAAAAGAACTGCCCGAGGACACGCTAAGTCTAGAGGGTCTCTGGCATGTAATAAGTGCTTTATGAAGTTTGACTCGGGGCCTAGGACAGGGCCTAGCCAATGTTAACGCAACATTTGTGGTCTTACCACAAGCCAAGCCTTAGCCTACACAATTCACACGTACTGGTTAACGCACTTTGTCGCACCGAAGACATAAGCAAAATGTGTCTTCAGGACATTTTACCTGGCAGGGCATATTGTTCCAGATTATCTATTTAATGTACACCTTAGTGAAAAACCTGTATCTCTTGTCATCCCATATATCTTCTTGCCTCCCACCAAAATCCCTCCTAAAGCTCTTCTATGAAAATTCTATACACTTTCAAAACTAATTTCAGAGCTTCTCAATGGTCAGTCAACCTTTTCTTGTCTATTGTCAAGCCCACTGTTTGTTAATGAGCTAGGCATATAACAGATGCCCAGTAGATTCTTTGTGGAATGATGAAATTAATCTTATAATAACTATGCTAATATTTTTAGGCAAAAGAGAGGGAGGAAGACTGAATTCCCGTGAACGGTGAGGTAGTGGGGATGCCTACTTATGTTCTAGGCACTTTTCAGGCATCGTTAATTTTCACAACTGTAGGAGATGAATGTTCAGGTAATCTTTTGCTGTGTAACAAAGCACGCCAGGACTGAGTCTCTTAAGGTAACAATTCTTTTGTTTGTGAATTTGTAATTAGGTGGGAGCATAGCAGGGACAGCTCCCTGCTCCCAAGAGGGCCCAACAGAAGACGGTAGTTCCACTTTCAAGACCGCTCACTCCAGCCATTATGGAACAACCTTGGTAGCCTAGGGTCCTCACTTGCAACCCCAGGTTGGCTCTGGGTTGGATGGATTGGAATAGGAAACTCTTGCCAGGAGAATGCAGCTCTCTATCTCAGTCTCTCTACTCCCCATTCTAAGGGGAGCTGTGTCTGTGCTTGGGGAGAAGCCAAGCCAAGCAAAAGATTTCAACAGAGAACGGAGGAAACACACCCACTGAGGTTCTCATAGCAACACAATCACGCACAGGCAGCAGCCTATTTCGGTGGGAGCTTGTCTCAGCTCCCCTCCTCCCTGGTTAGTCACAGAATGGATGCACTGCACAGGCAGAAACAGTGTGGGGTGGGGTGGGGGGAGAGTGGTGTACTGAAAGTCAAGAAGCTGGGGAGCTGCTCTCAGATGTTCCCTCAGCTGACCAAAGGAACATGGACAAATGTCCTTTCTCTGATCTCCGGGTCATTATTTATAAAATGAGAGGACCAAACGCTGTGAGGATCCTTTCCTTTCTGATTTTCATTGACTGTAAGAATACCGAGGCTCTCTTGGTAGGGGATGAGATTCTCAATCTTTTGTTTCTGAGAAAGATGCTAAGAGAAATTTGGGTTCAAGAGGGTAAAAGTCATTCTTCAGATTCATCACATTCATCCCCCTATAACTTTCTGCATGTTGGCAGATGTGAAAGGGAAGGAGGATGACCACATGTTGCAAAAGATTCTGCTCATTCACCCCAACGCTGGTCAAGGTCTGTGGTCTGAGAAAGGAAAAGGTTAAGGAGTTAGGCTCATTCTTTCATTTATATCCACTCCTTCTACAACACACACACACACACACACACACACACACACACACACACACACACCCCACACTCCCAGGAGCCCATTAACTCAAGCCTATTGCCCATTGTCTTGTCACTCTTTTCCCTCTCCACTCCTACGTCTCTCCCTCCTCCACTTATTGCAATGAATCCTCTCTTTCCCCTAGGATCAGGTGATGGAGGCATCTTTAGATTCTGGCCCATTTCTTCAATGGACTCTGAGGTTAGTTGAGGACAACCAGGCTCACATTTCCTGGCTGTCAAAGGTGATGATAAAAACAAATAGGGCATGCATGCGGGACTGATCTCCCCATGTAAGTACAGGGTTGAAGTGAAGAGAGCCAGGGGGCTCAGGAGCGTCTTTCAGGTTCCTGTCCTTGACTTGTGGGTTGAAAGCTTGAAAGTGCAGCTGTCTTTGAAGAAGTCCAGCCTGACTGGCCTGTTACAAAGGGAGAGACAGAGTGCCTCCCCCTTGTTCTATTTCCCACCCGCCTGACAGATGGCCAGTAAGACAGAGAAAAAGAAGCTCTCAAAGTGAAGACAAGAATGCATTGTATAAAAATTCACACCCCCTGCTGCCGCCCAAACTCCCTTAAAAAAGGATCAAGAGAATCCTAATGGGTATGTGACATCCTCCCTCTCTCCCATAAAAGGGACTTCAAAATCTGGTGACGATGGGGGAGGGGTGAAGAGGGAAAAGAGAAATGTGTGGGCAGGGGGCTGCTAGGGAAGACTGAGGTAGGGGGAACAGGACTGCAGGCTCATCCATTTGACTTTCTCCTATCGTCTTTCCCAAACCACCTCTGGCAGAACCTCTGGCCCAACCTCTCAGCCTGACAGAGGCTTGGAGCCCCGAGGGCCTGGACAGGGTCAGTGGGAGAAAAGGAGAGATGATCACACACTTAGTCCTAGGGTTGAAGGAGTTAAAGACCCTTCCTCACCCAGACACCCACCCCTTCGCTCCTGAAACCATAATTCGCCAAGGAAGGAACCAAGAACTGACGGAGGAGCTGGGGAGTTGGGGGTGGGGTGGGGTGGGGGCGAGGTAACTATGGCCCAATCTTGCCCAGAGCTGGTCCTCGGTGGGAGGACGAGCACCCGGGTCTAAGAACCTGCAAGAGCCCAGCTCCGGCGCCTGCTTTCTCCGAGCCTCCCGCGTGGCCCTGCAGCGTCCGCACGGTCCTTGCCCTCGCTCAAGTTGTCCACAGCGCCCGGGAGTGGGGGCGGCCAAGAGACCCCTGGAGCCGGGGGGGAGGCGGCGGGCCCGGGGGCGCTGGGGGCCCTCCGTCTGCGCCCAGCCGCCGCCCGCTCTACCGAACCTCCTACCCCGCCCCCACTCACCCGGCTCAGCCCCTAGGAGAGACGCGCAGGAAGCGTGTTGCTTCGCCCAGCCGATCTGCAGAAGTTGAGAGGAGTTGGTGGCTGCCTCCGGCCGGCCGGACTTTGAGAGCAGCCGGGAGAGGAGACGCCGCCGCTGCCGCGGAGCCTTCGGGGCTGCCTCCCTCCAGTTTAGCCCGCAGCGCGGGTGGAGAGGGGCGGGGAGGGGGTCGGGTGCGCGAGAAGAACTTGAAACTGTGTGAAGGAATCCGAAGCAGATGAGAAGGGAGGAAAATAAAACAAAGTGGAGACTGCAGAAAAGACTCAACCGTAGTTGATTGTATAGGCTGACGCTCCAGCAGAGGGGCTGGGTTGGTTTTTTTTTTTTCCTCCCATTCTCTCTCTCTCTCTTTTAAAGCTACACCAGCTCTCTCTTTCTCTACTATCTCTGTATCACCAAACCCTTGCTGGCTCTTATGGGCATGAAACACTCCTCCCGCTGCCTGCTCCTAAGGAGGAAAATGGCGGAGAACGCTGCCGAGAACACCGAGGTAAGGAGGCGAGAGGGCCGGGGCTCTCGGCGACCCCGTCAGCCCACCCCGGACCACCGCGCCGCCGCCGCTGTCGCTGCTGCCGCTGCCGCTGCCGCCGCCGCCGCCGCTGCTCTGCACCTAGTGCCAAACTTTCCCCGGCTCCATCCCGCTTGCTTCTGCCGGCCGTGTGTGTGTGTGTGTGTGTGTGTGTGTGCGTGTGTGTGTGTGTTGGGGGAAAGACAGTGCATGTCTCAGGTCCCCTCCCTCTTGAAAATGCAAAAGAGTCGCTCTCACCCCATCTCCCTCTCCTGCCACCCGCTGCTCGCTTCTCTTTCCCCAAGTCCCAAACCCTGGGCAGCAGCGCTCCCCTGCCCTCTCCTCTGGGCTGCATTAGGGGTCCAGAGTCCTGGCTTTGTGCAAAGCTGGGATGGGTGATCCTGGGGCCACGTTTGCTCCCTGCAGTGCCTTGACAACATCTCCAGCCGCTGCCTCAGCTTTACCCTTCAAGCTCGTGTCAGTCCCCAGCTCTCGGTCCCCGCAGCACCGCGGGAGAGCTCCGGGCCGTTGGGGGGTGGTGGGGGGCAAACCGCGCCGGTGATGGGACCTGAGCACCACCAACAGACCCTCCCGCCCAGATCCGGGCCCGGGAGAGGTCTGCAGTCCTCGAACGTTTGAGCCGCCTCGCGGGCGCTAAACCCGGGTAGGGAGCACTGGCCGCTGCCACCTTCAGAACCAGGGACAGCGCCCGCTCCTGCCGCAGCCGAGCCCGCGCGGGGTGGGGGCTCCGCGCCGCAGGCTGCCGCGACAAATGGGTCTGCAGCCTCTCGTCCCGCAGCAGCTTTGGAGGAGGTCGCTCGGGCTCCGCAAATTGCGCTCTTGCCCCCCGCCTTCGGCAACCTAATAGGTGCCCTTTCGCTGCTCTCGAGTTGGCCGTGAGCCCCTAAGAGCCCTGCTGGGTTTTGCGTCGGGAGACTGGAGGCTGTGTTCCCTAGCCTCGCACTGACCCTGCTGTCGATCCGACTGGACTAGTCCGTCGGCTCTAGGCACCTGTAGTCACGAAGGGGATCAGCGTGGGCAGCCCCCTTACCTTCCTGGAGAAACGGTGCGCCGAGGTGGGGGCGGAGTGGGGTATGTGTGTGAAGATCATCCCTTACTCGGTGGCAGGAAAAAGACAGAGAGCAAACTCCCGGGCTCTATTAATAGCCGGGTGTCTGGTGGGGCTGCCGTACATTTCACATATGGTTACCCATATGCAGCGTGGGGCGGGGATGGAGGTGTGGCGCGGGGATTGTCCCTCTGTCTTGCTGGAATGCAAAAAGGTGCAGAGACCCTTCTGATCTTCTTCAGTAAGATCTTAACTGCAGCTAACCCTTACCCCACAGCACAGGCAGCAAAGCTTTTGCAATCCCCATTCTCTGAGAGGCTAGAAGCAGCATGCATCTGGCAATTGTTGATTTCGAAAAACAAACAGGCTCTGGGGCTTGAAAACAGTAGGGCATTCAGTAGCTAACGCTGTCTCCTTGAGTTAGGGCAAAGCCAGCATGCCTACCGTCCCCTGGACACTTCCTCTTCCCAGCCAGCAAAGATGCCTAGCCTCACAGCAGAGAGTTAGCCTTACCAATCCCCTTGCACTCCTCCCTCTGATCGCCCACCCTCGGAAGAGGTTGCTAAAAATAGCTCAGTGTCAAGGCTGCACTTCTATAAAGTGTTGGACCAGTGGGCACGTAACAGTCCCTGCAGCCAGGTGGCTGGAACAGCTTTCTCCTGCTCTTCCCTCCCCCATCTCGGTTTCTTAAAAAAAAAAAAAAAGTTTTCACGGGTCTCTAAGCCCCCCGCACCCGGCTGTTGCACTTGGTCTGGGGTGCAGACCCCTGCCAGATTCTGCAGTGTGCAGTAGCGGCTGCTGAGCTCCCCACCTTGGCCAGGGTTAAAGGCGTCCAGAGCAGGCAGAGCGCCGCGCGCCAGGCTATTTTTACTTGCTTCCCCCGCGGCTCCAAGCTCCCCCTTCTCAGCAGTTGCACATGCCAGCTCTGCTCAAGGCATCAATGAAAACAGCAGTAGAGGCGGCCGAGTTCCTGGGAGGAAAAAAAAAAAAAAGTAAAACACGTTGCATGCCTAGCACAAAGGTGGGGGTGGGGAGGGAGAGACCCAGCTGGGGCTCTTTGGAGAGGAGTGAGTCTGGGGGTTCAATTCTTAGCAACTTCCCTGGAGAAAGAGAGGATTCAGACTTGGTCAAACGTGCCCAGTGGAGGCATCCAGGCGCGTGACAATCACTTGGTTTTCCTCCAGGAACTGGCTGTTTTTGGAATACACCAAGACTAGAGCAGTATTTCCAAAAGCGGAGGTATTATGGGTTTGCCTGCATTATGGTGAGAGAGAGAGGCAAGGACACCTGTGTGTGTGTGTGTGTGTGTGTGTGTGTGTGCGCACGTGCGTGCACCCAGGGAACGCTGATGGTGGTAGTGGTCCTTGTTGCCAATTCAATGTCTTTATCAGATACTGTACCAGGAATAATAAGTATTTTAGAATGAAAGATGGAGGCAACCAGGTCCCGGCCCATAAGGAGCTCGTAGTCTGGTGGACCACAGTGCCCAATAATTCAGATAATTCTGTAGCACATTTTCCTGCCTTTTGTTAGTGTTGTTTGCAAGCACTTTATCTCCTTTCCTCTTACAATAATCCTGTGAGGTAAGCAAAGGTTAGTATTCATTTAATGTCCGCATATTATAAATGAGGACACGGGCTGGGAGGTCAAGCAGTTTCTGAGAGTCACCTGATGGGCTAGGACAGCCCTGGGACACAGACTGCCACCACTTCTGACTCATTGCCCTTTGCCCTGCACTTGCTACTTTAAAAAAGAGGGCATGTGTGAATGGAGTGAGGGAGGAGTGGGGAGGACAGAGATACTTTGGAAGGGAGAGATGCAATGTTGGGGGTAGGCATGGATGATGAGAGAAAGCATTTTTTTTTCACAAGGTAAAGATAGGTAGTGGGAGAGGAGGGAGAAAGTGAAGAATAAAGAATAAAGCTACTTATATTGTGAGCAAAGCCTCCCTCATTAAGTGAAGTTCAGGGCTGGGGCAGTGGGAACATCAAGGGCACAGGCTTGGTAGGCACAGTATGTTCTGGGTGGCCCTGAGTGCACTCTTTAACTGCTTTGACTTCAGTCCCCCACTGGTTCCCCTTATGGTACAGACCAGGCATAGGATATAAGGAAATGCTCCAACAGCCCCTGGCACAGGGTATACACAAAGCAATGTTAGATCCATTTACGCTTTATCGGGTTCCTTGATATGTTTCTACCCTCTGCTGAAGGTATTATCACCTCTGCTCCCTACACATCATCAGAAACTTTCTGGCACGGCCTTCTGAAAGGTCTGCAAACCTCTAGTCTGACTGTTCTGTTCTACTGTCTTATTCAGCTCACTATCAGTGCCCAAGACCTGTCATCTTCACTTTTGCCTTCACCACAGCAGTAGCTCATCAGCCACAGGTGCTCTTCTCTAAACCCGCCCCATTATCACTCAGAAGCACAAATTTACTCAGGATCACACATCTCTTTGAAATCTTGCCATGTTATCCTACTGCGTACAGTATACAAGATAAAGCCCAGTTTCCCTAGAATAGTGTACAAAGTCCTTTATTATCTCCCCAGTGCAATTTGCTGAATAGACCACTTCCTTTTGTGTGTACTGGTCCCTCTGCCTGGGCTGCCCTTTCCCCTTCTCTGGAGAAAAAAAAATCTTCCTTAACTGGCAACACTCAACTCAAAGGTCATTTCCTCTGGGCAACCTTCCGGGATCTCCCCTCATGGGGAGTAAGTACTCATTCTCCTTCTTCTGAGGTCTTACCACATGTCTCATTTTTCCCATTGTAAGCTGATTGGCTTTTTATATGTCGATTTCTTCAGTTAGATAATGAACTTTTTTTTTTTTTTGGGTATACCCTGTTCCTAACACTGTGCCTGACACACAATAAGTAACAAATGATGATAAATGTTGACCAGACTGACTCTTATGATTATGCACAAGCAAGCTCATGAGCCTTCTGGGTTTTAGTTACTCATAACTTTCTGAAAACTGGGCTTTCTATCTCCTACCCCTTTGCCGCACTTCTGCTCAATTGTGGACATTTAAAACTCAAAATTAGTAAAGATTCTGGGAATCAAGCATGGGTACCTTTTGGTTATTCATGTACCTATTCAATATTCTGTAATGACTGACTCTTACTATGGGGTGTTCATCTGAGTAGCAGATAAACTGATTAATCACAATGCCCAATTACGAACCATGGGGGAATAATGGACTTTTCTGAGCTGCTGCTTGCTTTGCTGATTCTTGGTGAAAGCCTGATGCATTATTTATGGTGAGGACTCCCTGATTGGGGTTTTAGCACCTCAGAGGGGAGCCCCCAGCAGTAAGAAAAGAGTTTTAGCAAAGGAATCATTTTGGAGACTTTTTTTTTTTTAATGTTCTATTGACTTACTGACCCAGGGAGAGAGAATAATTATGGGTTGGGGAAAATCTTACAATGGGACAACAGGGCTAGGATACCAGTGACTGCTGCTCTGTGAGTTGTAGGGAGCACAAAGCTGACTTTTGACATGGTGTATGTTGGTGGCTGTGGCTAATGGATTCCTCTCCTCTGGAAGTTCTTTTCAGCTGAAGGGTGTGGTTCTATAGTGTGAAGGTCAGTGATTTGAGGAGGAAGAGAACACAAGAAATCAGGACACAATGCCGCTTCTTAGAGGATGGTCTGCATCCATGTTTCTTTCCAAAGAGTATGGGAGCTAACCATCTCAGCTCTAGAGTCAGACTGCTTGACTTAAAATCCAGTTCGGAACTCAGTAGATGTGGTGTTAGGTTGAATATAACTTAATCTCTCTGGGCCTCATGAAATTGTTGTGATGATTAAATGAGTTAATTCATGCAAAGGGTTTAGAATACGGCAAGTGCTCAATAAATGTTTATGATTATTATCCTGCTAGCTTTTAGGAGTCTTGCTGAAAAAGTGCAAACCGGATGAACTCTCCCACTTCCTTATTTCTCCAGCTGAAATGATCCATAAACGATAATCCACATCGATGTTTCCTCCCTCAGCAAACACAGATTTCAGACCTTAAGTGAGCTCAGGAGAATTAAGAAGATACCCACACTTTCCCCCCTGGGAAATTCGGCTTTTCAGAGTCCTAAATTGGCTTTTGGCTGTCAAGAAGGGTGAAACACAACATTCTCGTCTCCAATTCAGGAGTGGGTTTCATTTCCTCTTCTTTGCTAACTGCAATGCAAAGTGATTATCACATACCAGTGTGGAACGTGCAAAAATCTATAAAAACAGTGCTTACACCTTGGAGTCTACTGAGCCAGCAGGAGAAAAGTGGGCAGCATGACAACGTGTGAACTGCCAAGGTAACTGGAAGCCGGATTGTTGTGTGACTGTACTTACGATTGCACCATTGTGAAATGACTTTGTGAAAGCACGGAGAGAACACCGGCAGATAGGGACCTCCAAAAGGTCACTCTGTCCACACTCTCGCTGCTGAACATACTTACTTAACCCAGGACACAAAGCTGGTTGCTTTGTCTCTTACTGAAAAGCTCAGGAGAAGGTGATTTCCCCATCTTCCGTATTTCGTATTCCGGTGGGAAGTTCTCCCAGAAGTGGAGTTCAGTCTCTTCTATTATAAACCCAGTCACTCTTGTTTATATTATTGCAAAAGGAGATAAAAACTGTCTGGTTGCCTTTGCATTTGGGGGCTGTATTAGGACTGTCTCACCCTCACTAATCCTATTGTTCCAAGGTGTTCCAGCCCCTATGTCTCTGATATTCTGACATTAGCCTTCTCCTATGAGTAACGCCTATGATGGAGAGGGTTGTTTGTGAAGACTTGCCTTTCCTGTTAGCCAGCCCATTGGATAGTTCACACATCAGATAGCTTTTCTACTTCACTTGTTATTAGAATTCCCTCAAGCATCACAGCTTTCCCCAGATTTGCAACGGGTGACCCATAAGTAAAGAGCTCTTTTAAAAGTATAATTTTATAAGAGCAAATAGCTTTTCATTATGTCATAGAATCTTAGAGCTGGATGGAAATTCAAATAATTTAAACCAAGAGATGGAAAATCTTCCCCAATATCACAGAGATTGTCAATGCTGATGCTGAGACCATGTTTACTGCTAGGTCAATGCCATTTATGCATTTGCATTTATTCATTGCCTTTCGTCCTTTAAATGTAGCATCTGATTTATTGTTCTTATTTTTTGTGCTAATTTTGTAGCATGTCCTGACATGTAATATCAAAAACCAGAGTTTCTATACATATAATCTAGGAACTGTGTATAATGAGATCACGGTCCTTTCCAAATGACATTGAAAATGCTTTGGCCTCTATCATCATGTTCAGTGTATGACATCACACATTATATACATACACACATGCAGTATATAGTGTATGTCAGACATACATACATAACATTATGAGTTACATATTATCCCCATTGTACAGATTAAGAAGCCAAAGCATAGACGGTTAGTGTTACTTGCCCAAGATCCCAAAAGTGGTAAGTGATGGAACCGGGATTCAAACTCTTCTAGACACCAAGACCCGGGCTTTTTTCCCAGTCTACCAGGTTATGAAGGCATCTGAGGAACAGAGTAGAAACTTAAAATATGAGGAGAAAGAATGGAGAAATTAAGAGGAGAAATGAAGAATGGTGGATTTGGAAAAAAGGAAAACAAGACATCAGTTCCACTTTCCTTTTTCCAGGCTTTCTTTCCCTGCCTCCCCCAACACCCTGCCATCCTCCTTTTCACAGTCACCAGTGCTGTGCCCTGTGGGTGGCAGGGACCTGATATGACTTGTGGCTGGGACAATCCTCGTTCCACACCGCCTACTCATGTAAGATATCCTTATGCCTAGAGACCTTGTGGTGGGCTAGGGGAGAAACTCTTGTCTAACACAGTATTCCTCTTTTGGGGGGGGGGGGTGGGTGAAAAGAATAGCAAAGACTTCAGAACAGGAACTTTGGGCTTTAAATGTCTCTTTGTGGTTTTATCACCTGTGTTTGTTTTCTAGGGATGCTGTAAGAAAGGATAGCAAACTGGCTGGCCTAAAACAACAGTAATTTATTCTCTCACAGTTCTGAAGTCCAGAAGTCTGAAATCCAGGTGTCAGTAGGTTTGGTATCTTCTGGAGGTTCTTAGGGGGGAATTTACTTCTCACTTCTTTCCTAACTTCTAGCTGCTGCCAGATATGCTCGATATTTTTTTTGCCTGTCAACACATTGCTGCAATCTCTGCCTTCATCTTCACATGGGCCTCTTCCCCATGTCCATGTGTGTGTCTGCATTTCTTCCTCTTTATAAGCACACCAGTCATACTGGATTAGAGCCCAACCTAATCTAGTATGATCTCGTCTGAACTTGATTACATCTGCAAAGAACTTACTTCCAGATAGGTTCATATTCTTGGTGCAGGGGTTAGGACTTCACATTTTGGGGGAGGGGGACTTGATTCAACTTGATTCAACCCACATCCTCTGACACAGGGTCCACATGTATTAGGCCTGAGTTGAAAATGAAGAGGAATGACTGAATGAATACATATTTCGGCCTGAGAATAGTTGCAAAGTTGATGAAGGTAGTTTCTCTCTTTCAAGTCCCTTTCCTCCTGCTCGCTCAGCTGTCCACCTTGCCCACTGGCTTCTCAGTGTCTCGCCTGGGTCTTCCTTCCTTACGCAATAGAAATAATTATAACAAGAGCTGCCATTTTAACGTCCATATTGTGCGTTGGGCGCCGTGTTAAGTGCTTTTAAGCCTCACTTTATTTAATTTACACAGGAAGATTACAATGCAGCTCTTTCTATTTCTATTTTGCAGTTAAAGAAGTGGGAACTTGCAGTGGTTGATTACAGAGCTAGAAAGTAACCAAGGTGAAGTTTTCTCAGAACTGGAATGTGCTTTGCTGTTGACTCGGGTCTCTCCTGTTTTCATCCACATCCCCAACTTTGAGCTTATTCTCGTCTTTGCCCCACACCAGCTCCCACTTGCTGAAAGCTTTGGGGGATTTGGGAAGGAACTGATACACTCCTATGCATATTCCAGAAAGGACCTATGGTGAATTGGAGCCCCTCATTCTGTGACTGTCTCCATGTATTAAATCGCCTCAACCTCCTAGGGGGTTTGCTCTGTCATTGCCAAAGGAATTATTTCAGAGGTAGAACTGCGAGCCATTACTAGTTTCTTTGAGGGGAAATTCTGGAGGGCAGGAGGGATAAGGATTTTGTTGGTTCCTTCTAGTTAAACCATGTGGGCTGCTGACTCCTCACCGGAGGTGGTTTTGTGTGAAGTGAAGCGTGCTGCCCCTGGGACTGGTAGGCCTGGGGTCGGATCTCAGCTTAGCAGCCTGTGCAAGTTACCACCATCGTCTGTGCCTTGGCTTCATCACCTCTGATGGTAATAGCACTTCATCCCATTGAGTTATTATGGGGATTAAACAAATTACTTCACATAAAGCACACTCCTGGCACATGGTAAATGCTCAAGAAAGATAAGCTATTATTTGTAATCTGGGCTTATCCAGTGCTGTCCCAGAACGGGAGTGGATGGATAAAGAGACTTTACCACTGATATGATAGAGCCAGTTTTGGCAGAGCAAGAGCAGAACAGTCAAGGAAGGGCATCTTTGATTCAAATTATTCAACCTCTGAATTACCAATTCAGCAGGAGCCATGAAGACAAGGCTCTTTAGCGCCCTAGGGCCCAGGGACGACTAGCCCCCATGTGAAGTGTTTCAGTCACAGGAGGGACGAGGTTCCCTGTGACCCACAGGCTGACCTACCCTACTTCCAGCTCTTGGAAGCAGGAGTTTGGCAACATTTAAAGAATAAGATGGAAACCTCACTGAGTACCTACAGATGTGAGAGAAATGGGAGAGGAGAGAGTTTCAATCATGCTTGGTTGTAGACCTTCTGAGGGAAGGCCCAATACCTCAGACTTGTCTGTGCCCTTTCTAAGACTTGCTGCTAGGAAGAGAGCAATTCCTTCTTGATTACTGGATTGATCAATAACTTTCCTCCATGTTCCTACCTAGAGAAACTGAGGCACAGGAGAAAGGAAGAGAGGATAGAGATATTGCCCAGGCTCATGTGACAAATCAGATGTTTAATGACTGAGTTAAACTCCCTGTCCTCTTTGCCATAAATCTAGTAGAATATATTCCCTGCGTGTGAGGCCTGACCCGAGGGAGGTTCAGCTAAAAGAGAACCAGGCTAATGCTACTATAAAGGAAAGGGCCATTAGCAAATTCATCAATTAGGGCCCTATTTGTAGCTCTATTGTGAAAAGTAATCTCCTGTTAGACAAGTAAAGTACAGTGGTGGCCTTTGAAGGCTGGGCCTGCTGGAAAATGAAAGGCTACAATTCCCATAGACGCCTTAGATTCAAGGACTTCATCTGTCCCTGACAAGCAGTTATGACAGCTGCTCTCTAAGGAGGCTCCATCAGACAGTCCCACAAAAATGATTACAGCCCATCAGAAGTGTAGACAGGATCCTAATTAAGGAATGCTCTCTACTTATGCGCATTTGGTCAGCTCGTGCCTCCAGGTACGGAGTAGGATAATGATGAATATTTATTGAGTGAATAAAGGTAACAAACTTACATATCACACATATACCACACCAGCTTCTTTTTGTTAGAATCTCTTTCTCCTCCCCCTTCTCCAGAATTAAAGTTGTTCCAGGCTGGGACAGGGGAGCCTTTTGAAGTCAGACTTGAGTTCTCATCTTCATCCCTCTGGGATTCTAAAACCCATTTTACAGGTTAGCCATGAGGATTAAATCTGATCGTGGAGTAAGATATAAAGAACAATCTCAACAAATGTTTTCTTTTTTTCCCCTCCTGTTATAAATGTTTATCTGCCCAGGTTTTGTTTTGTTTTTAGGGGAAAATCTGTAGTTCAAAGTGGAAACAGTCTGTTCTAACATTTAGTTGAGTGGCTATAAATGACCTAATCCAGACTGGAGGGTGCGTGGGTGTCTCTAGGCAGGGATGTTTGTGTACACCTCAGTCCGGAGGTCTTATCACGCAGGAGCATGTGCCTGTACGCTTACATACTTATCCTATGTGGTTTGCAATCTGTAGTAGGAGATACGTAAGGTACACATTTAATTACTAGCCTGGAGCTTCTGAGCCTGACCCAGGGTCTGATGAGCCAACTGAGGGAGTGCGTCATATGTGGGACCCATGCTGGGGTGAGACTGAGTGTGGGAATCTGACGGAGAGTCTTCCAGAGACAGATCTGAATTGCAGGGTCAGGAAGGTTATGCAGCCCTGACTTTGCTGATGGGTAACATTGATTATGCAACTCAGGCGCTGTGGTTTTCCTCTGGGCTGGGTTCTGAGTCACCTTCTTTTCTTACTACCCACCTAGGCCATCTTATCCCCTCTCTTGGCTTCATTACTTGTTTATTTGCTGATGATTCCCGGACTCCAAGCTGTAGCCTAGATCTCTCCTCTGAGCTTGGACCCACATAGCTGACTGCCTATAGGACATCCCCACTTGGGTATCTCACAGGCTTTCCTGAGGGATAGCATTCCCTCCCACCATCCTGCCTCTCCTCCTGCTAATCCTCATCCTGCTCAGTGTCCATTCACCCGTTGTAAGCCCTGACTCTCCTATCACCCTTTTTCCACAGTGAGTGATGATTCTACATCCCAAGGGTTTGTCTCTTTGTCCTGAACTTGTCCTCCCATTTCTGGTCCCACTTTTGTAATCCTGGTTCATGGCCCCCCCTCTCTTGCCTGGATCTCCGCAGTGAAGTCCTGGACACTGTCCCCACACCCTCCCTTTCCTTGCTCAGATTTATTCTCCCAGCAGAATGAATGTGTATTCTAATGTGGAAATCTGATTCTACTTCTCACCTCTTTAACCCCCTTCAGTGACTTTTCCCTTATTATTAGGAGAAAGGTCCCCTCCTTAGCATAGCTCATAGAGCTCTATGAGTCATGCCCCTGAGCACCTCTCCATTTTCCTTTCCTTCATTTCTTATAAGTCCTTTCTGCCCTCTCCAGCTATGCTCAACTTCTTCCCTCTATTCTCTGGGTACCTACCACTCTTCCTTCAGGTCTTTGCTTAGACAGCACCACTTCCTGGAAGCCTTCCTTGATACTACCCCCTTATCCAAGTCTGGCTTAGTTCTGCCACCCACGTGATCCCATAGGACCTGTGCATTCCTTGTCATGGCACATATTCACACTATACTTGCTGATTTCCTTGTCTATAAGCGCCCATACATTTTGTGAGAGTAGGAACTCTCTGATGTCACCATTGAATCCCAGCACCCACTACAGTGTCTAGTACCTATCAGAGGTTTAAAACCGTTTGTTCAATGAATGATCATTGCTATATACACCTCTCCTGTATTGAAAATGTTCAGTGGATGCTATTGTTTAAATGGATATCTATTCGTCCCTTCCTAACACACTCGTCTCAGCTATGTCACATAGGATCCCACTATAACAAGAAATCTTCCTGACCCAAAGCATGCCGTAGTTAAGCATCCCATTTAGATGTCCCAGTAGTGTAGAAAGAGTTGCTGATGAACAAAGCTAGAATTGTAGGAAGGTTTGTAGTCAAGGCAAACTGGCTAAGAGGAGATTTTTGAATAAACAAGGGTGTAAGTTTAATATCCTCCTGAACGGTCAAGGTGTCTGTTCCAGAAAGGGTGGGGGTCAGGATTTTGCCAGGGTGATTGGGAATTCCCTGTACTTTAGCAGTGGCAAGATGCAGCAGAGAGACCATGGAGCCTCCCCTGAAAACTTTGAGGCAGAAGAATTTGGGGGTTTGGATCGACAATATATTTATTCCCAGCCTCACAGGCTGATGTGAACAGGAGACCTAGTGGGGTATGTCCTCAGATAAGGGATTCTGAACTGCCCTGAGGTTCTGGCTCCTAACTGCAGCCTCCTGCTCTGGGGCTCAGCTGCTCTGTAGAGTGAACATGACTCCTGCTCCTAACTTTGCCCAGACGCCTTTATTCAGGGTTATATTGGTCCAGCATTGCTATTCTTTCCTGTGTTTATGAGCTTAAAAACAAGATGCTCCATATTCTAAGATGTAGAGAAAACCATATCAATGTCTTGAGCTGCCAGTACTGCAGGGTCCTAGGACTTTAGTCACAAAGTCTGATCTGATGGTTTCTCTTGGAGGTTTCACTGAAGCTCTGCCAGGCCTGCACCCACCTCCTTTCCTTCTTCCAGCTCTACTCCAGCATTAAAGATCCACAGTCTCAGAGTTCTTGAAATCCACTCCCCCACCCCTGGAGTGTACTCTGCTTAATCTAGTCAAGACAATCAGGCCCTGTCCTAAGACTAAGGAGGGACTGCCTCAACTTGCCTTGATTATTTGCTCCAGTTCCTCAGGCCCTCTCAGCTCATAGTAGGTCGTATAGAAAGAGCTGAGAACAAAAACAGGCAGAACGCATGGTCCTGACTCTTCTGTTGTCTGCCTTCTACAACCCTCAGCTACCAGATGAAAAATGGATGAGTTGATCTTAATCTCTCCTACTTGATAGGGGGCCTTTGAACTAAATGAGACAAAGGGAGTAAGGCCATTTGGGAAAGGGAGGAGGTATTGTGCAAGACTCAAACTTTGTTGTGATTCACTTGCTATCTCAAGTGCCTCCCAGAGCAGCGTTATGCCAATTTCCCCTTATTGAGTTGTCAGTGGAGTTGGAGACAAGCTCATCGCCATCCTCCACATGGCTTCCCCTTCCAGACATGCCCACGTGTGCTAAATTCGTGCTGTGCAAAATGGGAGATGTTTTCCCCCTCGGTGGCAAATGGCATAGAAAGTGGAGGTTTGGGGAAAAGCAAAAAGATGCTGTCAATCTGGACTTTGGCTTGGTGAGGAGCAGACCTTTTTTAGGGTCCTGATTTGAACAAACGGTGTCAGGGTAGAGCTTTCAGGCAACTACTTTTCTGGGAAAGAGTGAATCTTCCTCCAGAAACCTCTGCCTTCATTTCTGTTTTCCACCTGCTGGCTCAGTCTGCTCTGTTCTCTCTCATTTCCCAGGCATGGCTTCTAGGCTTCTAAGAGTAATGGCTCTTTCTTTTTCAGGCAGGAGAGAAGACGAAGGGCTTATCATTCAGGTGGCAGGGGGAGACAACCTCAGCTTCTTGGTTCTGGGCTCTGTGGGTCTGGATATTGGAGACAATCCAGGCTCTGGGAGCAGTTCTTTAATACCCACTCAACCAGGCAACTGATCATAACCTTGCTGGTGTCACAGGTCTAGCCTGTTCTGAATGTGTGCAGGCCTAAAAGGGGGGGGGGGGGAGGCAAGATTTGAGCTTCAGATTTTTTGAAGCCATACTTCTTCATCTTCCCCAGTGTGCAGTGCAAGACCATCATTTCTAAAGTGCTGGGACCTGGCTTGTCTCCCAGATACAAGCCCTAGCCAGGATGTCATACTCCTTGGTGTACCATGGCTGGAGCAAGAAGCTGAGCTTCATACTGGGGGCCTGGAGAAGGGCTGATCCTATGTTATGCTCTTTTGATGTGACCTCACCACCAATCTTGGTGACCCCCTTCCCCTTTTACCCATTGTTATGGATTCTCATTGCACGTGACCAATCTATGACATTAGACACTGTTGGTAGTTGTGTTTTTCTTGATAGGCTGGCTCTCCTCTTTGGTGTCTGAAGCCCTACTTTCTCCTGCCTCTCCCACATTTCTGATTTTTCTCCCAATCTCTCATGTGGATTCTTTTCCCTTTCACCTCTTAATGATGCTCTTTCCAGCTTACTGTCCCTCTTCCACGTCTTGTGATGTCCAGATCTTGGCTGGATTTCTCTTTCTCAGGGTTTTGAAGGCACTCCAACTTCAACATGACCCAAAATGAGCTTATGTTTCCTCTGAACTTGTTCATCTGTGCCTCCCCGTGTGTGCCTGTCTTCATGAAGGGCATTGCCATTCTCTTCTTCATTCTAGTCAGAAATTGGGAATCATACCAGAGGCTTCTCTTATTCTCACCTCCCCTACCCTAATCCTAGATGATATATAACAAAATCCTTTTAACTCTACTTTTAATTCTACCTTAACATCTTTTCCTTATCCCTATTGCCTTAGATCAGACCCTCATTGTGTCTTGTCTGAGCCACTGTGACTGGCTTCCTTCTTCCCAGCTTCTGCTCTTGCTCCTTACCAGTCCTTTGGCTACACCAAAGCATAATGCCTAGGCTGTGGAAGGACTCAGTGATGTTCATTGAATGAATGAATGAGTGAGTGAATGAGTTATGGGTAGAGATTGCCTACTCAGAGGAGCAATGCAGGGTGATTGTTCTGAAGCTGGTTGCCTTTGTGAGTAAACATCAGGGATTCTCTATCTCATGGCATTGGTGGTGAAGGTTGGGTATTAAATAATTTTAGGATGAGGTCTAAGGGATTTGGGAGACCTGGTGATAGCCCAGGCTTGGTGATAGCAAGCCAGGCTTGCTATGGGACTGGTCTTTTCTGAGGCTGTCCTTGACCCTGAGAGTACTGCAAAATAAAGAATCAGGGAGTTTGAAGTTCTCAGTTTGCTCTGCACTTACCATGTAGCATTATCCTTTAGGAGGGAGTAGAATAAAGATTACAATAGTGTGACCCTGGAGAAGCGGTTGAAGCCATAAGGAAGTAATCAGGTATTTCCTTCCATGAAACATTGTTCAATACCCCCAGCATCACCCAATTCTCTCAGAAAGTTCTAATGTGAACTTCCATGCCCTCTTTCTTCCTCTTTTCCTTGTGACAGAATGGGCTTTATTCCTGGGGAATCTGGAAGCCTTTTGTCAGAGCTCTGACTCGTAAACCAAATCTAGTTTGTGCCTGTTGAGTAAGGATTTTACTTTTAGGTTGAGTAGCTGGGTGACCCTAAGAAGTCCCTTAGGCCATTTGGGCTGAGTTAATAGCATTTTACCTGTATCCAGGGAACAGAATTTCATGACTCATTGAGGTTGCTTTCCGGTCTCTATCTGTTAATTCAACTTTTCCAACCACAGGTTTTAGTGACTATAATTGTGCTCTATACTTGTACATAGTATCTTCTCTATCCATGGTAAACTTTCTGTGATATCTTCTATACCTTGTTGTGCCTGGATCTTTTTGTAGAGTTGGCTACTTGCCTTTTCCAGGTCATTTCCCCACCAGTGTTAGGAAAGTGCATCGCCTCAGTCCCTCTCAAGGTTTCTGGAGGTGAGAACCAGGATATGAGTAAAGAAAGCACCAAAAGTTACCAGTCTTAGGAAAATATTTAGTAGCAACTATTTTAATTCAGTCCATCACTTCAGCAGATCCATTCCTTACAGTATATTGTTTTGCAGTAGTTCATGCTGCCCCGTTTCAGATAATGAATAATCACTATTTTATCAGGTATTTCTGTAAGATCCAAAGCATCTAGGGTGACTTAGCACATCTTGGAATTCTTTTCCAGGCACCACATCTGAAGGATAAGGAGGATCCAGGTGGAAAAGAGGGCAGGAATGAGAGTGATTCTTTCAGATGGGGAGGTTCTGAGTAGAGGTGATTTGTCAAGGTCAGAGAGTTGGCTTCAGGGCCAGAGCCAGGCTCTAGGCACTGATGGTGCTATGTGTCAGGTCGCTATGTTTATTTTCCAATCTCTGCTAAATTCATCTTATCTTTTCTGCTTATTGCATGTTGGTCTATTATCCCCTACAGAAAGCCAAGGAGTTCAGTTTTCTCCATGCGTGGTGCCTAGACAGCTCAGTGTCAGAGCCCTGGCTAGGTCTTGAACCAGAATCCCCTGGCTCACTTTTCCAGGAATGCCAGTGATGAGATTGATGTTTGGGTGTGGCTTGCATTTTAGGCTGCAGGATGTGGACTGAATGCATTAGCTCTTTCACTGGAGGTCACCAATATGAGTTGGATTAGGGGTCAACTTGCTTCAAGGTCAGGTGTAGACCAAAGATATCTGGAGGCTCTTTTTTAAGTGTGTTGGTATCTTACATTTGTTCCTCCAGTTTGCTCTCATCCTTTTCACCCTGATTTGTGCCCTGAAAGACTGAATTATATTGGAATGTATCAATAGACTCCCTTTCCCCCCGCCCCCAGGCCTCTGGCTGGTAGAGTTTCACTAGAGGGGAGCATCAGCAGATCAGAGAAGGGAGGGGAGTGAAGTCAGAGTAGTTATTCTTCCAGCTCCTTCCCTATGGGGTCACTGTCTACTCTTTCTGAGAACTGAAGTTTTCATGTAGCCACTCCATATAGCCATCACCATCTCTGGGTTCCAGTAACTTCTCTCCTGTTGCCTCCTCATAGCTAGAGGTCATCATGGAGCTCCTGTGTTACCAGTCTTGGTGTACTGCCACTGTAGCTTCTACTGAGCTACTTTTACAAACAGAAATCCTTGATGACACTCATTGAGTACTTACTATGCTCTAAGCACATTTCAAAGCTCTTTACATGGACTACTGAATTTAATTCTTCAATGATCTTCTGAATAGTGACTAATAATGTCCCCAGTTTATAAAGGAAGGAGTTGAGACACAGAAAAGCTTAATAAATTTCCCAGGGTCACATAGCTATGACATGGTGGGCCTGGTTCCAAATATAAATGGTCATATACCAGAACCCAAATTCCCACTGGTTACCAACGTGGTCCCTGGACCAACCAAATCAGCATCATCAGGGGACTTGTTAGAAATACAAATTCTCATTCCTACCTCAGACCTACTGAATCAGAGACTCTAAGGGTGGGTCCTGCAATCTATTCTTCAGGTGATTCTGATGCACCCACATTTGAGAACAACTGCTCTACACTGAATCTGCACATCTAAACACTCATCACTTTCTTTGAGAGCGATTCACTTTCTCTGTACCCACTGAGACTTACATGGCTAAATTAGCATGGCCAACTTCCATTCTCCAGCTATCCTATGTTACCTTAAATACCATGCATTGCCCTTGGTTTTGGCAGTTTCTATCTTCCATATTTTGGTTATTCTGATCGGCCAGAAGCTCAGGTTTCCCTCATGGTTGGTTTCTCAGGGCTGTGTACCTATTGTTCTGTTTTTGTCTTTCACTGACCTTCTCCTTTTTCCAGGCCTCAGCTCTCTAGCTGAGAACACAACAGTGAAAAATAATGGGAAGACATGAACCAAACCTGCGCATAGTTTGTTTCATTTGGCCTCATAGAGGCAAGCATTTAAAAATCAAGATATTTATGATCAGAAGATAATGTCATGGGATACTGGCCACCTCTTAGAGAAGGTGCCCATCCTCTTCTTGCCATAGTCCGTTGCTTACCTGTGGTGGGTGTCATCACCCGCTCCACTGGTTCATGTCCCCAGCTTGGTCCCCTGAGACATGGCTTTTAGATCCCTGGGTTCTACTGTATTGAATCTAGTCCCTTCTCTTTCTATAGGCGAGAATCCAAAGCCAGGGAGGGGAAAGACTGACTGAAGGATGCACAGTGAGTTGGTGGCAAGCTGGGACCAGAAATAAGAGCTGTTGGATCCAAATATGGTCCTAAGTGGATGACTTTGAATGAGAAATGTTTTGGGCAGGGGCTGTTATCGTTGGCCCTATAGCTGAGGATCTTGACCTTAGAACAACACTGTCTCTCCTAAGTCTATGTTAAAATTTGGGAGGCAGATTCCTCTAGGTTTGATTCCATGTTCCTTCAATTTCTAATGAAATGACCTTGAAATACAAGTTATATATTCTTTCTTCAAAAGATTGGTGTAAAGATCAAGTGAAAATAGTGAACGTGCACTTAGCATAGTTTCTAGTTAACATGGTAGCTCTTGTATTGTTTGTGGTGGTGAGTGCTGATCAGGATTGCTACATGCTCACCTGTTTTGAGTGAATTCAGAAAAGCAGACCTGGTCTGTGTGTCAAAGTTAAGCCCAAATGGGTTTGAGGTCACATATGGGCTCCATCCATCTGGGAAGACACCGAGGGGATGGAAAGAGAAACTGGACTTGGAAATCCTGCCTACCGCCAACCTGATAGCTTGGAAGCCCTGATTTCTGCCATTTGCTGACATCAGGGACCTGGGGGGAAGCCACTTAAACCCTGAGCCTTGGTCTTCTCTACCGGGAGCATTTGTCCACCCATCCATCCATTTTTCCATTTAATTAGTTGCTCCTTCAAAAAGTATTTACTGAGAATAAACTATGTGCCAGCCCCAAGTCATGCATTATGATAAGGCTTGGGGATGCAACCAAGTAAGAAAGAGTCCTTGCTTTTGAGGCATTTATGTTTTAGTAGGAGAGTCAGACAAGACACAGCCATTACAAGGGTATTGTGGAGACTGAAGGAGGGGTGCCAAGGGAGCATTTATAGAAGGGTGCTGCTGGGGATGCCTGGGTGGCTCAGTCAGTTAAAGCATCTGCCTTTGGATCGAGTCATGATCCCAGGATCCTGGGATCGAGTCCTGCATTGGGCTCCCTGCTCAGTGAGGATCCTGCTTCTCCCTCTGTCTGTTGCTCCCCCTGCTTGTGCTCTCTTTCTTTCTCTCTGACAAATAAATGAGTAAAATCTTTAAAAGAAAAAGAAAAGGAAGGGTGCTGTTGGGGTTTGAAAAAGGACAAGACTTGTAATTTAAAATAAGACTTCACCATTTGCTAAGAACTGCAACACAGGAAAAAGAGAAGCAAAGTCATGCCCCCTGAAGGCTGTATGCTTCAATTCCCTCTGTTCCTTAACATTTCTTAGCACAGCAAAACCATAGGCTTTCTTTTATACAGAGATGAAGGCTAAGTCTTCCCCTCCCTTATCTTGCTGTTGTGCAGGATAGGAATTTCATGACATTCACCAGGGAAAGGGACTAGGGCTTCATGCAGGGGGAAATCCCATGATCCATTTTTTAAAAAATTTAATTTATTTATGTGTAAGAGTGAGGCAGAGAGACCATGAGTGAGGGGAGGGACAGAGGGAGAGGAAGAAGGAGAAGCAGACTCCCCTCTGGTAGGGAGCTCACTGGGGGGCTCAATCTCAAGACTTGAGTTCAAGACTTGATCTGAAGTCAGATGCTTAACTGACAGAACCACTCACGTGCCCCAATCCCATGACTCCTAATCTTAGGACTCTGATTCGTAACCTTAAAAAGATGTCCTTAAAAGGAATCTTGTGAAGCATTGAAGACCTATCATTCTGCAGAAATTTATCTTTCTTTGACAGGCAGATTGCATGTTCTGTGACCAATTTCTTTTAGGAGGGAGTTTATGTGGTGGGGAAGGTGATCACAGAAGAATTGCTATAGGGAATGATATCTGAGTTTCCTTGAAGGATCACTGGAGTTGCCAGGAGTGGGTTGTACAGATATGTGGTAGTAGACAGGGAGGAACTGGTGATTCTAGGCAGAGGAATAGCAGGTACCAAGGCCAGGAGGCCTGGGCACAAGGCATCAGGAACACAGAGAAGGGCAGTAGGACTGGAACAGCCCTGGAGGAGGAACCTAAGGAGGAGACAAGGTTCAGATCAAGGCAGAGATTAGAGATCTCTAACTCTTGCTAACAAATTTGGACTCTATCTGTAAGGACTCTGGTAGCACCAGCTTCTGCTTAGGCCTCATAAACAAAGTGTTTGCTAACAGCTAACCTAGTTTTTCTGGGCTCTGGAGTGCTCGACCTCCTTTGAGATAAAGCAGGGCAGAACAGGACATTCATGTGGGGAAACATCTGAGAGCCAGCCCAGAGTGCGGCCAGAGTCAAGCATGGACAGGTGGCAAAATGTGCCCTGGGGGCTCTCTGGGATGGAGCTCCCTGGTATAGGATGAGAGTGGGCCTCCAGGACTGACTTCCAACCCTCTATCATGGCTATTCAGCACTTTTCTTTGCATAGCTCCTCCAGACACTTTGTCAAAGGAATCATTCATTAATTTATTTACTCATTCATTCATGCCTATTCATTCATTCATACAAATATTTAATGAACACTCACTCAGCATCAGGCACAGTTCTATAAACCAGGATTACAGTAGCACCTGATGGTGCCTGTATTTATAGAGCTTTCATTGCACGGGGAAGACAGACATAAACAATATCTAACTATTATCAGGTACTAATAAAAGTTCTGAAAAACAATGAAGCAGGCAAGGGGATAGACTGTGATGAGGTGGGGTGTTTGCAGATTGGGTAACCTGGAGAGGCCACTCTGCAAAAGTGATATTTGAATAAAGACTTAAATGAGGTGAATGAAGGAATCATTCAAATATATGCACCAAGCAGGTGGGGCAGACTTCCTAGGTGGAGGCAAATTTCATGTGTACAAGCAGTAGAATGAAGTCCAGGCCAACAGAGACTAAATGGTGGAAGAGGGTTGGAGAGGTTGCAGGTCCTTATTGGTATGAAGGGGATGCAAAATTTGGGGATAAAAGTTTAAACTCAGAACACTGAGGGAATGTCAATTGGACTCTGTGCCTTCCTACTTCAACTTCAGCACATGGCATTTCTTTGCTTCTAGATACTACCTTTCCCAGGCTCCAGGACCCATAGGTGTTCCCTGGGCAAATGGGCTCTCCATCTTGTCCTCTTCCTCTTTCCTATCATCATTTCTTTCCCTGCTTCAACTTTATTAGTGACGAAGAAGACATTTTGTTCTGCTTTTCTCAATTTTCTTCTTCTTTTTTTTTGGTTTTTATTTTATTAATTTTTTTAAACTTTATTTATTTGATAGAGATCACAAGTAGGCAGAGAGGCAGGCAGAGAGAGAGGAAGGGAAGCAGGCTCCCTGCTGAGCAGAGAGCCCGATGCGGGGCTCGATCCCAGGACCCTGGGATCATGACCTGAGCCGAAGGCAGAGGCTTTAACCCACTGAGACACCCAGGCACTCCTATTTTATTAATTTTTAAAAATTACCATATAATGTATTATTTGCCCCAGGGATACAAGTCTGTGAATCTTCAGGCTTACACACTTCACAGCACTCACCATAGCACATACCCTTCCCAATGTCCATAATCCAACCATCCTCTCCATATGCCCCTCTCCCCAGCAACCCTCTGTTTTGTGAGATTAAGAGTCTCTTATGGTTTGTCTCCCTCTGATCCCATCTTGTTTCATTTTTTCCTTCCATACCCCCAAATCCCCCACTTTGCCTCTCAAATTCCTCGTATCAGGGAGATTGTATGATAACTATCTTTCTCTGATCAACTTATTTCACTCAGCATAATACCCTTTAGTTCCATCCATGTTGTTGCAAATGGCAAGATTTCATTTCGTTTGATGACTGCATAGTATTCCATAGTGTATGGTGCAGCCACTCTGGAAAACAGCATGGAGGTTCCTCAAAAAGTTGAAAACAGAGATACCCTACATACCTATTCTGTTTCATTGATCTATATGTCTGTTTTTTTGCCAGTACCATACTATCTTGATGATGACAGCTTTGTAATAGAGCTTGAAGTCTGGAATTGTGATGCTGCCAACTTTGTCTTTCTTTTTCAACATTCCTCTGGCTATTTGGGGTCTTTTCTGGTTCCATATAAATTTTAGGACCGTTTGTTCCATTTCTTTGAAAAAAATTGATGGTATTTTAATAGGGATTGCATTAAACATGTAGATTGCTTTAGATAGCATAGACATTTTCACAATATTTGTTCTTCCAATTCAGGAGCATGGAACATTTTCCATTTTTTTCTCAATTTCTTTCATGAGTACTTAATAGTTTTCTGAGTACAGATTTTTTGCCTCTTTGGTTAGGTTTATTCCTAGGTATCTTATAGCTTTGGGAGCAATTGTAAATGGGATCGACCCCTTAATTTCTCCTTCTTCTGTCTTGTTGGTGTATAGAAATGCAACTGACTTCTGTGCACTGATTTTATATCCTGACACTTTACTGAATTCCCGTACAAGTAACAGATTTGGAGCGGAGTCTTTTGGGTTTTCCACATAAAGTATCATATCATCTGCAAAGAGTGATAGTTTGACTTCTTCTTTGCCCACTTGGATGCCTGGATCTGCCACTTGTGGGGTCCCTGCTCAAAGAGCAGTGGCCTGACTGTGCCATGGATCATGGTTTAAGGTGACCCAAGCTGAGAGCTCACTCCTGCCCACTCTAGTACTCGAGAGCTCTGCCACACTCAGACACCCCTGGTCCTTCTGTGATCCTGTGGGACCTAAGACCACACGGTCCCTGTGAGGGCTCCACCCCTGCTTAGCCTCTGGAGCAATACCATTTCTAATTTTGTGCTCTGTTGCTCCACCACTTGCCGGGAGCCAGCCCCTCCCCCCCATGGTCTATCTTCCGTTGCTTCAGATTCACTTCTCTGAATGTCCTACCTTTCAGAAAGTGGTCAATTTTCTGTTTCTAGAATTGCTGCTCTTCTCTTCGATCTCCTCTTGGGTTTGTAGATGTTCAGAATGGTTTGATAACTATTTAGCTGAACTCCTGTGACCTGGTGTCATCTCAGTCTGCTACTTCTCTGCCATCTTGACTCCTCCCCGTTGTTCTTTTTTTTAATTGAAGTATGATTGACATACAAGGCAGTAATTCAACAAGTCTACATCATACTGTGTTCACAAGTGTGGTTGCATGTGTCATCATACAACACTATTACAACACCATTGACTATATTCCTTTTGCTTTAACTTTCATCTCCATAACTTATTCATTCCATAACTGGAAGCCTCTACTTCCCACTCTCCTTCACCCATTTTGTCTATTCCCCCCACTCCCCTCCCCTCTGGCAACTATCAGTTTGTTCTCTGTGTTTATGAGTCTGTTTCTGCTTTTTCATTTGTTTGTTCACTTATTCTTTTTTATTTCACATATAAGTGAAATCACATTGTATTTGCCTTTCTCTATCTGACTTATTTTACATAACATGATGCCTTCTGGTCCATCCATGTTGTCTCCAATGGCAAGATCTCATTTCTTTTTTTTTTTTCCATTTTATTTATTTTTTTTCAGCGTAACAGTATTCATTGTTTTTGCACAATACCCAGTGCTCCATGCAAGATCTCATTTCTTTTTATGGATGAACAATCCATTGTGTGTGTGTGTGTGTGTGTGTTTGTGTGTGTGTATACATACATACATATATACATACATACACACAGGCATACATATATATACATATATACACATATATACCATACCACATGATATACATATTCCTTAATCCGGGGATAGACAGGTTGTTTCCATATCTTGGTATTGTAAATAATGGTTCAATAAATATAGGGGTACATATATCTTTTCAAATTAGTGTTTTTGTTTTCTTTGGGTAAATACCCAGTAGTGGAATTGCTAGATCATTTCATATTTCTATTTTTAATTTTTTGAGAAGCTTCCATGCTGTTTTTCACAGTACTTTTTCCAATTTACTTTCCCACCAACAGTGCATGAGGGTTCCCTTTCCTCCACATCCTCGTTCATACTTGTTATTTCTTGTTTTTTTGATACTAACCATTCTGACAGGTGTAAGGTGCTACCTCATTGTGGTTTTGATTTGCATTTCCCTAATGATTAATGATGTTGAACATCTTTTCATGTGTCTATTGGCCATCTGGATGTCTTCTTTAGAAAAATGTCTGTTCAGGTCCTCCACCCATTTTTAAATTGGATTATTTTTTTTAAATTTTGTTTTGGTGATGAGTTGTACAAGTTCTTTATGTAGTTTGGATATTAACTCCTTATTTTCTATATCATTTGTAAATATAATCTCCCATTTGTTGCCTTTTCATTCTGTTGATGGTTTCCTTTGCTATATAAAGGTTTGTTTGTTTGTTTGGTGTGATCCCAGTAGTTTATGTTTTTGGTGTGATCCCAGTAGTTTATTTTGCTTTTGTTTGCTTTGCCTGAAAAGCCATATCTAGTAAAATGTTGCTAAGGTTGATATCAATGATATGTTTTCTTCTAGGAGTTTTATAATTTCAGGTCTCACATTTAGGTCTTTAGTCCATTTTGAGTTTATTTTTGTGTATGATGCAAGAAAGTGGTCCAGTTTCATTATTTTGTATATAACTGACCAATTTTCCCAGCACCATTTCCTGAAAGGAGTGTCTTCTTCTCATTGTATATTCTTACTTCCTCTGTTGTAGATTAATTGACCATATTAGCATGGGTTTATTTCTGGGCCCTCTGTTCTGTTCCACGGATCTGTATGTCTGTTTTTCCATGCCAGTACCATACTGTTTTGATTACTCTAGTGTGGTCTTTCTTATTATTAAAATGTGCTTTCTTCCTCCTTTCAGGAATGAAGATACATGATGAGTGAGTTTATAATAAGGTGTTAATTTAGACAAATAAATGCTTAATGTGTCATATTAAAAACCCCAATAGCACATAACGTAAAACTTACTATCAACAATTTTAAGTGTATTAACATTATTGCACAAACATCACTACCATCATCTCTGGAAATTTTGCAAAACTGACTCTGTACCAATTACACAATAACTCACCATGTTCCCCTCGCCCTCCATCCCCTAACAACCACCATTCTACTTCCCATCTCTATGATTTTGACTACTCTAAGTACCTTCCTATATAGGTGGAATGATATAGTATTTGTCTTTTGTGACCGGCTTCTTTCATTTAGCATAAAGTCCTCAAGTTCATCCATGTTTTATTAACTGTCAGCATTTCCTTCCTTGTTAAGACTGAATAATATTTCATTTTATGTACAGATCACATTTTTCCCTTTTAAAAAAATTAACATATAGTGGATTATTTTACAGGGGTACAGGTCTGTGAATCAGTCTTACACAATTCACAGCACTCACCATAGCACATACCTTTCCCAATGTGCATAACCAGTCACCCCATCCTTCCCACTCCCTTCCCCTTCAACAACCCTCAGCTTGTTTCCTGAGATTAAGAGTCTCTTATTGTTTGTCTCCCTCCCTGGTCTCATCTTGTTTCTTTTTTTCCCTCCCTTCCCCCCACAACCCCTCTGCTCTGCCTCTCAAATTTCTCCTATCAGAGTGATCACATGATAGTTGTCTTTCTCTGATTGACTTATTTCGCTTAGCATAACACCCTCTAGTTCTATCTACATCATTGCAAATGGCAGGATTTGGGGTTTTTTTTTGGATGGTTGATATATATATATAATCTTTTTTATTAATTCATCTATTGATGCACATCCAGGTTCTTTCCATACTTTGGCTATTGTGGACATTGCTGCTATAAACATATAAACATTCAGGTGCTTGTGCCCCTTCAGATCACTACATTGGTATCTTTAGGGTAAATACCAGTAGTGTAATTGCTGGGTCATATGGTAGCTCTATTTTCAACTTTTTGAGGAACCTCTATACTGTTCCCCAGAGTGGCTGCACCAGCTTTCATTCCCACCAACAGTTCCCCTTTCTCCTCATCCTTGCCAACACCTGTCATTTCCTGACTTGTAAATTTTAGCCATTCTGACTGCTGTGAGGTGGTATCTCACTGTAGTTTAGTTTTGATTTGTATTTCCCCGATGGCAAGTGAAGTGGAGCAGTTTTTCATGTATCTGTTAGTAATTTGGATGTCTTATTGGCAGAAATGTCTGTTCATGTTTTCTGCCCATTTCTTGATTTGATTATTTGTTCTTTGGATGTTGAGTTTGATAAATTCCTTATAGATTTTGTATACTAGCCCTCTATTTGATATGTTGTTTGCAAAAATCTTCTCCCATTCTGTCAGTTGTCTTTTGGTTTTGTTGACTGTTTTCTTTGCTGTGCAAAAGATTTTGATCTTGATGAAGTCCCAGTAGTTTATTTTTGCCCTTGCTTCCCCTGCCTTTGGCAATGTTTATAGGAAAAAGTTGCTGTAGCTGAGGTCAAAGAGGTTAATGCCTGTGTTCTCCTCAAGGATTTGGATGGATTCCTGTCTCACATTGAGGTCTTTCATCCATTTTGAGTCTATTTTTGTGTGTGGTGTAAGGAAATGGTCCAGTTTCATTGTTCTGCACGTGGCTGTCCAATTTTCCCAACACCATTTGTTGAAGAGACTGTCTTATTTCCATTGGACGTTCTTTCCTGCTTTGTCAAAGATTAGTTGAACATAGAGTTGAGGGTCCATTTCTGGGCTCTCTGTTCTGTTCCATTGATCTATGTGTCTGTTTTTGTGCTAGGACCATACTGCCTTATAACGTCTGGAATTGTGATGCTGCCAACTTTGGTTTTTTTTTCCCCAACATTCCTTTGGCTATTTGGGGTCTTTTCTGGTTCCATATAAATTTTAAGAGTATTTGTTCCATTTCTTTGAAAAAAAAATGATGGTATTTTGATAGGGATTGCATTAAACATGTAGATTGCTTTAGGTACTGTAGACATTTTCACAATATTGGTTCTTCCAATCCATGAGCATGGAACATTTTTCCATTTCTTTGTGTCTCCCTCAATTTCTTTCATGAGTACTTAATAGTTTTCTGAGTACAGAGTTTTTGCCTCTTTGTTTAGGTTTATTCCTAGATATCCTATTTTGGGTTTTGGGTGCAATTGTAAATGGGATTGATTCCTTAATTACTCTTTCTTCTGTCTTGCTATTGGTGCATAGAAATGAAACTGATTTCTGTGCATTGATTTTATATCCTGACATTTTACTGAATTCCTGTATGAGTTCTAGCAGTTTTGGAGTGGAGTCTTTTGGATTTTCCACATTAAGCATCAAATCATCTGCAAAAAGCCAGAGTTTGACTTCTTCTTTGCTGATTCAGATGCCTTTTATTTCTTTTGTTTTCTGATTGCTGAGGCTAGGACTTCTAGTACTATGTTGAATAGCAATAGTTGTAGTGGACAGACCTGCTGTGTTCCTGACCTTGGGGGAAAAGCTCTCAGTTTTTCCCCATTCAGAATGATATTTGCTGTGGGTTTTTCATAGATGGCTTTTATGATATTGAGGTATGTACTCTCTATTCCCACATTGTGAAGAGTTTGATCAAGAAAGAATGCTGTAGGGGCACCTGGGCGGCTCAGTGGGTTAAAGCCTCTGCCTTTGGCTCGTCATGATCCCAGGGTCCTGGGATCGAGCCCTGCATCGGGCTCTCTGCTCAGTGGGGAGCCTGCTTCCTCCTCTCTCTTTCTGCCTTCCTCTCTGCCTACTTGTGATCTCTGTCTGTCAAATAAATAAATAAAAATCTTAAAAAAAAAAGAAAGGATGCTGTACTTTGTCAAATGATTTTTCAGCATGTACTGAGAGTGTCATATGGTTCTTGTTCTTTCTTTTATTAACGTATTGTATCACATTGATTGATTTGCAGATGTTGAACCAAACCTGCAGCCCTGGAATAAATCCCAGTTGGTCGTGGTGAATAATACTTTTAATTACTGTTGAATCCTATTAGCTACTATTTTGGTAAGAATTTCTGCATCTGTGTTCATCAAGGATATTGGTCCGTAATTTTCCTATTTGATGGGGTCTTTATCTGGTTTTGGGATCAAGGTAATGCTGGCCTCATAAAATGAGTTTGGAAGTTTTCCTTCCCTTTCTATTTTTTGGGACACTTTCACGAGGATAAGTATTAATTCTTCCTCAAATATTTGGTAGAATTCCCCTGGGAAGCCATCTGGCCCTGGGCTCTTGTTTGTTGGGAGATTTTTGATGACTGCTTCTATCTCCTTACTGGTTATGGGTCTGTTCAGGTTTTCTATTTCTTTCTGGTTCAGTTTTGGTGTTTTGTATGTCTCTAGGAATGCACCCATTTCTTCCAGATTATCAAATTTACTGGTGTATAGTTGCTTATAATATGTTCTTATAATTATTTGTACTTCTTTGGTGTTGGTTATGATCTCTCCTCTTTCATTCATGATTTTATTAATTTAAGTCCTTTCTCTTTTCTTTTTGATAAGTCTGGCTAGGGGTTTATCAAGCTTATTAATTCTTTCAAAGAACCAGCTCCTAGTTTTGTTGATTTGTTCTACTGTTCTTTTTGTTTCTCTTTCATTTATTTCTGCTCTGATCTTTATTATTTCTCTTCTCCTTCTAAGGTTAGGCTTTCTTTGTTGTTCTTTCTCCAGCTTCTTTAGGTGTAGGGTTAGGTTGTGTACTTGAGACCTTTCTTGTTTCTTGAGAAAGGCTTGTGTCGCTATATACTTTCCTCTCAGGTCTGCCTTTGCTGTGTCCCACATGTTTTGAACAGTTGTGTTTTCATTATCATTTGTTTCCATGAATTTTTTAAAATCTTCTTTAATTTCCTGGTTGACCCATTCATTCTTTAGTAGGATGCTCTTTAGCCTCCATGTATTTGAGTTCTTTCCAACTTTCCGCTTGTGATTGAGTTCCAGTTTCAAAGCATTTTGGTAAGAAAATATGCAGGGAATGATCCCAGTCTTTTGGTACTGGTTGAGATCTGACTTGTGACCCAGGATTTAATCTATTCTGGAGAATGTTCCATGTATACTAGAGAAAAATGTGTATTCTGTTGCTTTGGGATGGAATGTTCTAAATATATAGATATATCTGGTCCAGTGTTTCACTTAAAGCCTTTATTTCTTTGTTGATCTTTTGCTTAGATTATCTGTCCATTTCAGTGAGAGGGGTGTTAAAGTCCCCTACTGTTGTTGTATTATTGTTGATGTGTTTCTTTGATTTTGTTATTAATTGGTTTATATAGTTGGCTGCTCCCCCGTCAGGGGCATATATATTAAAATTGTTAGATCTTCTTGTTGGATGGACCTTTTAAGTATGATTTAGTGTCCTTCTTCATCTCTTATTACAGTCTTTGGCTTAAAATCTAATTTATCTGATATAAGTATTGCCATCCAATCTTTCTTTTGATGTCCATTAGCATGGTAAATTTTTTTCCATCCCCTCACTTTAAATCTGGAGGTGTCTTTGGGTCTAAAATGAGTTTCTCACAGACAGCATATCAATGGGTCTTGTCTTTTTTTATCCAGTCTGATCCCCTCTGTCTTTTGATTGGGACATTTAGCCTATTTACATTCAGGGTAACTATTGAGAGATACGAATTTAGTGTCATTGTATTGCCTGTAAGGTGAATGTTACTGTATATTGTCTGTGCTATTTTCTGGTCTGTTACTCTTAGGCTCTTCCTTTGCTTAGAGGACCCCTTTCAATATTGAAAGGGGTGTTTCAATATTGAAAATCGGTGTTTGCAAATTCCTTTAGTTTTTTTGTTGTTGTTGTTTGTTTTTTTTTGTTTTTTTGTTTGTTTGTTTGTTTGTTTTTTGTCCTAGAAGCTTTTTATTTCTCCTTGTATTTTCAGTGACAGCCTAGCTGGATATAGTATTTTTTTAAAGATTTTATTTATTTATTTGACAGACAGAGATCACAAGTAGGCAGAGAGGCAGGTGGAGAGAGAGGAGGAAACAGCCTCCCTGCTGAGCAGAGAGCCCAATGTGGGGCTTGATCCCAGGACCCTGAGATCATGACCTGAGCCAAAGGCTGAAGATTTAACCCACTGAGCCACCCAGGCACCCCTGGATATAGTATTCTTGTCTGCATATTTTTATTATTTAGTGTTCTGAATATATCATGCCAGTCCTTTCTGGCCTGCCAGGTCTCTGTGGATAGGTCTGTTGCCAATCCAATGTTTGTACTATTGTAGGTTACAGACCTCTCAACCGGAGATGCTTTCAAGAGTTTCTCTTTGTCACTGAGACTTGTAAGTTTTACTATTAGATGATAGGGTGTTGACCTATTTTTATTGATTTTGAGGGGGAGTCTCTGTGCCTCCTGGGTTTTGATGCTTATTCCCTTCGCCAAATTAGGGAAATTCTCTGCTATAATTTGCTCCACTATACCTTCTGCCCCCCCTCTCTCTTTCTTCTTCTGGGATCCTAAATGTTCTAATATTGTTTCCTCTTATGGTATGACTTATATCTTGAACGCTCCCCTCATGGTCCAGTAGTTGTTTGTCTCTCTTTTGCTCAGCTTCTCATCATTTTGTCTTCAACACCACTAATTCTCTCTTCTGCCTCATTTATCCTAGCAGTAAGAGCCTCCATTTTTTATTGCACCTCATTAATAGCTTTAAAAAAAGGTTATTTATTTATTTATTTGACAGAGAGAGAGAGAGAGCGATCTTAACTAGGCAGAGAGGCATGTAGAGGGGCAGGGGGAAATAGTCTCCCCACTGAGCAGACAGCCTGATGTGGGGCTCGATCCCAGGATCCTGAGATCATGACCTGAGCTGAAGGCAGAAGCTTAACCCACTGAGCAACCCAGGTGCCCCATTAAAAGCTTTTTTGATTTCAACTTGCTTAGATTTTAGCTCTTTTATTTCTCCATAAAAGGATTTTATTTTTCCAGAAAGGGATTCTCTAGTATCTTCCACACTTTTTTTTGAGCCCAGCTAGCACCTCAATAATCATCATTCTGGACTCTAGTTCTGACATCTTACTAATGTCCGTAATGATTACGTCCTTATCTGTTGGTATAGCCTCTTGTTCTTTATTTCTTTATTTATTTTTTGAGATGAGTTTTTCTGCCTTGTCCTTTTATCCAGATAAGAGTAGATGAATGAGAAAACAAAATACTAAAAGGGTAGTAAGGACACCAGAAAAATAGACACTAACCACATGAGAAGAGACCCAAAACTGGGGGGAGAAGAAAGGAGGACAAAAAAATATATGTATGTATTTATATATATTAGACTGGTGAATAGAACAGAGCCACACACTTGATTTTGGCTGTATTTTGGTCATATTTTGGTGTGTTAGAAGAGACTGCCTCCCAAAATTTTAAGGAAAGAAAAAGTATATATATATATATACACACACACACACAAATAAGGGTAAACACGATGAAGGGATGGAATATGAGCGTAAAGATGAAAATTTAAAAAGATTTTAAAAAAGGAATTGATAAGATATGAAGTTGGTTGAAAAAAGAAGAAAAAATAAAAAGAGGAGAGAATGTGCTCAGGCTGGAGACTAGAACAAAGCCATATGCTAGATTTAGGGTATATTTTGATATTAGAAAAAACTGTGTCCCAAAATTTTACATAAAGAAAAACCTATATGTATACAAAAAATAAGGTTAAATACAATGAAGGGATAGAATATGACTATGACAATGAAAATTTTAAAAGATAAAAATGCATTGGTAAGATAATATGTTTAAAAAGGTTAAAATAAGAAAGAGGAAAAATTAAAAAGAATGGAATAAGAAAAAATAACATTAAAAAATTAACTTTGAAAGACTAAAGTATTGTAGGAAAAAGCCATGAATTCTATGTGTTGCTTTCCCCTAGCTCTGGACTTCCCCAGTTCTCATTGATCAGTGAAGTTGGTCTTGGGTGGATGTTCTTGCTAATCTTCTGGGGGAGGGGCCTGTTGTAGTGATTCTCAAATGTCTTTTCCAGAGGCAGAATTGCACTGCCCTTTCCAGGGGCCAGGCTAAGCAATCTGGGTTCACTATTGGGAGCTTTTGTTCCCTGAACACTTTCCATACCACTTTGGAGGACAGGATTGAATATGGTGGCCTCCTGGTCTCTGGCCCAGAGGAGCTGAGAGCTTGGGTCCCCTCTCCTCAGTGTGCCCTCAGATAAAAGCATTCAATCCCTTCCATCTCCCTGGTCTCTGGCCGTGCTCTGAGCTCACCCAGCCCATGACTGAGCATTTCTATCTCTGGCCCATGGCCCCAGTGGAGTCTCCAAACCCAGCAGATTCCTGCTGCCTTCTTTCCTCCTGGAGGAGGAAGGAGGGGGTCTTCCCAGATCTGCCACTTGTGGGGTCCCTGCCTCCAAGAGCAGTGGCCTGACTATGCCTCAGATCATGGTTTAATGGTAACCCCGACCTGAGACCCCACTACTTCGCTCTGTCTCTGCAGCCGGCTTCCCCACCCTGATACCTGAAAGCTCTGCCGCACTCAGGCAACCCCAGTCTTTCTGTAACCCTGCAGGTCCTGAAACCATACTGTCCCTTCGAGGGCCCCACCCCCTCTTAGCCTCTGGAGCGACATCCCCCAGTGGAGCAGACTTCTAAAAGTTCCAATTTTGTGCTCTGCTGCTCTACTGCTTGCTGGGAGCCAGCCCCTCCCCCGTTATCTCTCTTCCATTATGTTGCCTCAGATTCACTTCTCCACATGGCCTACCTTCCAGAAAGTGGTTGCTTTTCTGTTCCTAGAATTGCTGCTCTTCTCTTTCATCTCCTGTTGGGTTTGTAGGTGTTCAGAATGGTTTGATAACTATCTAGCTGAACTCCTCGGACCTGTGATACTTGGGTCTCCTATTCCTCTGCCGTCTTGCTCCACCACAGAATTGTTTTCAACATCACCATGGCATGGGCCACCTTGGAGCTTGAGATGAAACTCAGCTGACAATCTTCATAAGATGTGGTTTAAAGAAAATGGTCACTACTCTTCTTGAAGTTTCTGGAGAAGACCTTGTGGAGGCTGTACAAATAACATTTTGCTTATCCATTCATTCATTGATGGACACTTGGTTTGCTTCTACATTTTAGCTTTATGAACAATGGGTGAATTTATATCTGTTCAAGACTTCACTTTCAATTCTTTTGACTATGTACCTAGAAGTGGAGTTGCTGCATCATATGGTAATTCTATTTTTTTTAATTTATTTATTTTTATTTGTTTATTTACAGCATAACAGTGTTCATTATTTTGGCATCACACCCAGTGCTCCATGCAGTACATGCCCTCCCTATTACCCACCACCTGGTTCCTCAACCTCCCAACCCCCCCGGTAATTCTATTTTTAATGTTTTAGAGGAAATGCCACACTTTTTTTCGATAGTGGCTACCTCATTTTACATTCCCAATAACAGTGCACAAGTGTTCCAATTTCTCCACATCCTTACCAAAACTTTATATTTTCTTTTTCTTTCCTTCTTTTTAAAAAAATTAGCCATCCTAATGAGCATGAGGTAGTATCTCATTGTACTTTCAATTTCCATTTTATTAATAATTGGTTCTATTTGGTTTTGCTTATTATATTTTATATATCTTTTATTAGATGAATATGCATTTGAAATTATGTTTTCTTCATGTATTGATCTTAATCATTATGAAAATATCCTTTTTCCTGATGTTATTGGATCTTACATCTATTTTGTCTTATATTAGTACAGCAACTTTAGTTTTCCTTTCATTAGAGTTAACATTAACTCTAGAGTTAACATAACAGAATGCCATTTTTCATTCTTTTACTTTTTTTATGCGAAAAGTAAGTTTCAAATAGGGTAGCATATGGCTGTATTTAAATCTAATATGACAACCTTTGCTTTTCAATTGGGGTGTTTAGACCATTTATTTATTTATTTTTAAGATTTTATTTATTTATTTGACACAGAGAGAGTGAGCGAAAGAGACAGAGAGCAAGCACAAACAGCAGGAATGGCAGACAGGGGAGAAGCAGGCTCCCCACTCAGCAGGGATCCCAATGCAGGGCTTGATCCAAGGACTCTGGCTGGGATCGTGACCTGAGCCGAAAGCAGCTGCCCAACTGAATGAACCACCTAGGCTCCCCACAGACCATTTATATTTAATGTAATTATTGATGTTATTGGGTTCAAATCTACCATCTTGCTATTTGTTTCTATATCATTTATCTGTACTTCATTACCTTCACCCCCTTTTTCAACTTTTTTTTGGGGGTAATACACAAGTAATTGTTATGATTTCATTTTATACCCTTTCCTGGATTATTGTCTATAACGCTTTTCCCTCCTTATGTGGCTTTTATTATTTATTTATTTATTTGTTTTTACTATATTATATTAGTCACCATACAGTACATTATTAGTTTATGATGTAGTGTTCCAAGATTCATTGTTTGCGTATAATACCCAGTGCTCCACGCAATGCATGCCTTTCTTAATGCCCACCACTGGGCTAACCCATCCCCCAAACCCAAATTGAAGAAGACACAAAAAGATGGAAAAACATTCCATTCTCATGGATCAGAAGAGTAAACATTGTTAAAATGTCTATAGCGGGATGCCTGGGTGGCTCACTTGGTTAAGTGACTGCCTTCAGCTCAGGTCATGATCCTGGAGTCCTAGGATTGAGCCCTGCATTGGGCACCCTGCTCAGTGGGGGAGTCTGCTTCTCCTTCTGCCCCTCCACCTCCTCATGTCCTTTCTCTCATTCTCTCTCTCTTCCTCTCTCTCAAGTAAATAAATATCTTTTTTTTTAAAAATGTCTATGCTGCCCAGAGCAATCTATACTTTCACCATCATCCTGATCAAAAAAACAAATGACATTTTTCAAAGTGTTGGAACAAACAATCTTAAAATTTGTATGGAACTATAAAAGATCCCAAATAGCCAAGAAAATGTTGAAAAAGAAAAACAAAGCTGGGTGATCACCTTACCTGATTTCAAGCTATATTACAAAGCTGTGTTCACCAAGACAGCATGTTACTGGCAGAAAAATAGACACACAGATCAATGGAACAGAATAGAGTCCAAATATGGACCCTCAACTCTATGGTCAAATAATCTTCAACAAATTGGTTAAAAATATCCAATGGAACAAAAGGCAGTCTCTTCAATAAATGGTGCTGGGAAAACTGGACAGCTACAAAAGAATGAAACTCAACAATTCTCTTTCACCATTCACAAAGATAAACTCTAAATGGGGGAAAGACCTCAGTGTGAAACAGGAATCCATCAAAATCCTAGAGGAGAATAGGCAATAACCTTTTGACATCAGCCCCAGCAACCTCTTTCAAGACATGTCTCCAAAGGCAAGGGAAACAAAAGCGAAACGAACTTTTGGGACTATGTCAAGATAAAAAGCATCTGCACAGCAAAAGAAACAGTCAACAAAACAAAGAGGAAAGCCACAGAATGGGAGAAAATATTTGCAAATGGCACTACAGATAAAGGGCTGATATACAAAATTTATAAAGAACGTCAAACTCAACACCCAAAAAACAAATAATCGAGTCAAAAAATGGTCAGAAAAGATTTTATTTATTTATTTGACCGAGAGAGATCACAAGTAGACAGAGAGGCAGGCTGAGAGAGAGGGGGAAACAGGCTCCCCGCCAAGCAGAGAGCCTGATGCAGGGTTCGAACCCAGGACCCTGAGACCATGACCTGAGCTGAAGGCAGAGACTTAACACACTGAGCCACCCAGGCGCCCCAAAAGTGCTTTTTTATATTCACCCATTTTCAGAGCACTTCATTCTTGATGTAGATCCAAATTTCTGCCTGATGTCATTTTTCTTCTGCCCAAAGAATGTCCTTTAACATTTCTTATAGTGTGGGCCTGAGGATGATGAAATCTTTCAGCATTTTTTTTTTTTATATTTTATTTATTTGACAGAGAGAGAGAAGTCACAAGTAGTCAGAGAGGCAGGCAGAGAGAGAGGGAGAAACAGGCTCCTCACTGAACCGAGAGCCCGATGCGGGGCTCGATCCCAGGACCCTGAGATCATGACCTGAGCCGAAGGCAGAGGCTTAAACCACTGAGCCACCCAGGCGCCCCCAGCATTTTTTTTTTAAAGATTTTATTTATTTTATTTGACAGAGAGATCACAAGGAGGCAGAGAGGCAGGCAGAGACTGGCAGGGAAACAGGCTCCCTGCTAAGCAGAGAGCCTGATGTGGGGCTCGATCCCAGGACCCTGAGATCATGACCTGAGCTGAAGGCAGAGGCAGGCTTAACCCACTGACCCACCCAGACCCAGACTCAAAATATTTTTATGTTCCCTTAATTATTTTTGAAGAATTTATATATTTGAGAGAGTGAGTGAGTGAGCGAGAGAGAGAGAACAGAAGCTGGGTGAGGGAGAGGGAGAAGCAGACTCTCTTGCTGAGCAGGAAGACCAATGCAGGGCTCAATCTCAGGACCCTGGGACCATGATCTGAGCTGAAGTCATATGCTTAACTGACTGAGCCACACAGGTGCCCCAATTATGGTATAACTTGCTATAATTTTTTCTGCTTCATATTTCTTATCCTCAGGGTTTGTTGAGAGTCTTGGATCTGCAAGTTTATGGTTTTTAGTTTGGAATTTTTGAGCCATCATTCCAATATTTCTTTAACTATTTTTCTGTTTCACCTTTGGGTGCTACAATCACACGTCCACTAGGACACCTGAAATTGTCCCACAGCTCACTGATGCTGTTTAACTTTTTTTATTATTCAAATATAATGAATGTGCAGTGTTTTATTAGCTCCAGATGTACCATATAGTCGTTCTCCAATTTCATACATTCCTCAGTGCTCATCAAGATAAGTTGTACTCTTTGTCCCCCTCATTTATTTCACCAATCCTCCTACCCACCTCCCCTTTGGTAACTATCAGTTTGTTCTGTACAGTTAGGAGTGTTTTTACTGTTACTGTTGTTGTTCTCTTTTATCCTTTTGTTTGTTCATTTGTTTGGTTTCTTAAATTCCGCATATGAGTGAAATCATATGGTATTTGTCTTTCTCTGACTATCTTATTCCACTTAGCATTATACACTCTAGGTTCATACATATCATTGAAAATGGCAAGAATTCATTCTGCTTCACTACTTTTCAGTATTTTTTCCTCTTTGTGCTTTATTTTGGATAGTTTTTGTAGTCTTGTGTCAGGTTCACGAATACTTTATTCCTTAATGCTTAATCTGCTATTAACCTAATCCAGTATATTTTTCATCATGTATAATTTTTATGTCTAGAAGTTCAGTTTAGGTCATTTTTCTATCTTTTATGTCTGTACTTAACAGGTTTAATTTTTCATCTAGTTTCTTGAATATATGAAGTAGTTACAGTAACAGTTTTAATGACCTTGTCTACCAATTCTGTCATCTGTCTCCTTTCTGGGTTGATTCCATGAGACTGGCTTTTCTCCTCATTATAGGCAGTATTTTCTCAGTTCTTTGGTAAGTCTGATAAATTTTGACTGAATGGTAGACACTGTAATCCAGACCTTGAGATATTGTTGGGTACTAGATTTTTTTTTTATATATTCTATTTCTAGACTTTGTTCTGGGATACAGTTAAATTAGTTGAACAGTTTAAACCTTTCAGGTCTTGTTTTTTAAGCTTTATTTGGTGGGATTAAAGCAGTCTTTAGGGCTAATTTCCACTACTAAGGGGGAAAAAACCCTTTTCAGCAAATTCATGAATTATGAAGTTTTCTACTTCATAAGGGAAGTAGAAAGACTTGGAAGGGAAAGAAGTATTCCTGTCCCTACGTGAGAACAATAAATCAGTCCCTCTGTCTTCTTAGTAATTCTTTCCCTGGCATCAGGTAATTTCTTCACATGCATTGTTTGATCCACCTCAGCTGAAGGCTTGATTGGCATTTTCTCCAGGTCTCCAAAGCCCCCCGACCGCCCGTAGTCTTCTAGCCTCCAGTATTTTGTCTTGTGGACTCTCCCTGCCCTGCTATCTCCAGAGTCCCACCTCCATCTCTTCCATTATGACAGATTTCTAGCTGGGCTTCCATTCCCTACACTGTAGCCTGATACTCACAAACAGGAAACAAGCTGGGCTGTTGTAGAATTCGCCTTTTTTGTTTGCCATCTCAGGGATACAGTGTCCTGAAAACTGTTATTTCTTATGTTTTGCCTAGCTTTTAAACTGATCATGGGCATTGCCTGGGAGTGCTTTAAAAAATCCAGATTCCTGGAATCTGTCATTGGCCCATTTGAGGCCACGTTTGGAATAGTGGCCAAATATATACCAGATGGCTGACATTGTTCTCTTTCTAACTGGAATGCCAGTATTTCCTGTGCACACTTGCATCAGAATCTCTGATTAAAGGAGTCAGTCATTTCTGCTCAGGATCTGAGTGGAAATACATTTATTTGTTGTAAACGGGTTTGCTAGAACTAGATAGAAAGTGTCTGGAAGAGTCCACAGAAACCAAATGAGAATCTAATGGTGTGGCTATGGTCTTAAAAATAACTTGTGATTTTCTTTCCGATGTATGAGCTCACTTTTATTCAGCCATCAGTTTAGTGGCCGATGATGGGGACTGAGGCTCTGTGAGGGTCAGCTCTGAGGTTCAGCCCAGGTATGTTATATGGGCTGAATCTGTCAGTCAGCTTCCCTGAGCTACCGTATTGTTACCTGAATTTCTGGCATTGCATTACTTGGCGTGAAGAGGTTGTTGGGAAAATGTCTAACAGATACACTTGAATCTGTACTTGAAACCACTTATAGTCTGTACAGATGGAATTATGGGTACTGAGTAAATCCATTCCATATTTGAAAGATACTTTCTTCTTCTAGAAATCTCAGGAGATCAGGAGATAAGACACTTCTCGATAAAGACATTTGGAGTACCCTTGAGCCCTCTAAGGAGGTTTAAGTAGTATTAAGATTCTGATTATTTTTCTCAGTTTTGTCTTTCTTCCTGCTGTCTCTTCACCCTTTCAAGGGGAATGAAAGGTCCCTGATTACATGGTGGGAAAAAGTCTCCTTCACTCCACTTTCATAATGTATTTATGAAGGACAACATCGACCCAATTGAAGTGTAAGGATACTGTAACCAACACATCTTTACTGAGCCCCAGCTCCATACCAAGTATTAAAGGAGAAATAATAACACATAGGATCTCGTTACTGGTCTGAAGGAATTTACTTCTTGATTGTAGAAGCAATGCCTACAATTGTGAGACCATATTTCAACAAAATAGCACAGAATGTAACCAGTAGCTTTAGACCAGCAGATGCCATATGAGCCCAGAATAGGAGTAGAAGAGACCAGGTGTCAGGGGCTGGAAAAAATGACTGACTTTCCATGATGACCATGTTCCTGAAGATGGCAATTGCATAATACTCAGAAAGCGCCAAGGAAGGTGGTAGAATAGAGCCTAGAGAGTGGACAATGTGGAGGGGGAGGACCAGAGTCAGGCAGGCGGAAGAACAGAATGCTAAGAGTAGCCAAAGCCAGTGTCTAGTGCCAGCGAAGAGCCCAGAGGACATCCAAAAATAGCATAAGGGCATAAATTCAGACTTCCACAAATGGAAGTCTCATACTCCTTTACCACATTTTAGAATTTCCTGCAAATATTTACATACTCAGCATCTTTCAGTCATCACGGTAGGCTCATGAAGGAAGCAAGACACATAATTGTTGTCATTTGACAGAAAAAGAAACTGAGGATAGGAAAGGTTAAATTGCTTTTGCTTAGTGACCTGACTAGGACAAGAAAGAACCAAGACCAAAACCCACAGATGTTCCATCTGTACAGTCTCTGCCGGATACGCCCTGTCTCTATGGATGACCCAGTCTGGGGTGGGAGGCCATGAAGCCAGCTCAGCTCCTACAGGGATGGTTTGACCCAAATACAAAATTAAAGCTTAGTCCAAGTCTGGGTGAGGTGTGGGTGTGAGGACATTGCTATGTCTTTCTGCACATGTGCCAGTACAGGAAAGCGGAAAAGGAAGCCAAGTGAATGGTGACCTCTTTGAAGTCAAAGGAGAGAAAAAAATCTCCTATTGCCTTGGGGAGGGAAAAGGGAGGAAGTGGAGGGAGTGGGGGAGAGTCTGCTTTTTAAGCCCATTAAGGAGGCAGAGCCAGGAGCCAAGCATCCAATTAACCTGACATCTCTTGCAGCCAAAATATCTGAGGATATAAGGAGAGAATTTAATATGTGGAGGCTTGGGAGAAAAGTGACTAATAGCTGGAAAACAGCCCCAGTTTATTTAAAAAATAGGTCAGGCCCAACAAATCCAATAGATTGCTTCCCAGCAGTTACTGATCCAAGAGACAGAGGGAGTGCCGTGTGGGTGCAATACCATTTGACTCGAAGCAGGCACTGCTGTTGTACCACAAAGAGACAGCCAGGGGCTGCTGGGAAGCGCCCAGACACAGTGCACAGCTGCGGAGGACTGCCCTTCGAATTGAGACACATCATGACCCTGGCAATGACAGCAGATGAGGGACTGGCCCAAGGTCACCTGGCCTAAAAGTGACGCAGCTACACTCAATCCCAGCTGTTTTGTTGTGGGAGCTAAGGTGCTTTCTGTGAACTGCTGCTGCCTCTGGTCCAGGCATCCTTGGCCCGGCCCTGACACTGTTTGGGGTATCACAGTAGCGCCCAGGTTATTCCAGGCTGGCCCTGGGGACTGCATTAGGGGTCAGAGAATAATGCAGACTGCAGGTAGCTGTCCTCAGCTCTGTCTGGACCAGGATTTCATAGGGATCACCGGGGGAGCTTGTTAAATGTGTAGCTTACTGGGGCTGACTCCCACAGGCTCTGACTTCCATTGGTCTGCGGTGGGGCCTGACTCCCATCCCAAGGTGGTAGATGGAGATTTTAATAGAGAAACACTGTCCTAAATCAGAGTTCCCCAGATGGTTTTCTCAGAACATTAATTTCTAGAGATGTTTATAGATTGCTCAGAAAAGAAGGGTGTTGCAGCCATAAATTTGGTAGCAAAAGACACCCTCTCTCCCTCTTGGAGATTCACAATTTGTTTTAGCAAAGTAAAGGTTTAAAAGTATTGCCATTAGGAAATCTCTTTACATGTTTCAGTATATAGATATATCAAATCATTATGTTGTACCTTAAACTTACACGTTGCATGTCAATTATACCTCAATAAAAGCTGGGGGGAAAAGAAAAAGAAATCTCTACAGCTTATTTGTCTACATGTACTCGACCATGGAAACCCTTTTCCAGGAATATCTGGTCTGTGGAATACAATGTGGAAAAATGTAACTCTCTAGACCAGTGGAGCTCAAACTCTGTGATACATCAGAATCACATGGAGGCTTGTTGGAACAGATTGCTAAACCTTATCACAGAGATTATGATTCAGTGGTTTCTGGTAAAGGCTGAGAATTTGCATTTCTTACAAGCTCTCGGGAGATGCTGATGCTGATGGTCTGGGGACTAGTCATTGAGAAACACTGTCTTAGACCCCTCTGTAAGCCCTGGCTCAGGCAAGTGTCCTGCCAGGCCTCCTGGCAACATTCCTCAGTGCAAAACATTCCCTAGTCGGAAAGTGGGGATTGACAATAGGGGGTGGCAGGTCCCGAGGGAAGAGGATTCCAGGAAGGGCAGCCTTGGAGGGAACTTGAGTCTGAAGTAATAAGGCATGTGAAGATAGTTTCTGCCAAAATGCCAGTCATAGTCAGGGACACTGTAAAACAGGATGATCCCAGTGGGTGACAGCAGCTGACACTCTGTGACAGGCATCAGTGCTTGGGCTTGGCCTAGGGGGGTCTAGAGAGAATCTATGACTTTAAAGAGCCAACTCTAGTGGGGAACATGAGGGTGAGTGTTGACATGTACAGGCCAGGGTGTCCTGGTGGCCATGTACAGGAAGGCAACACAGTTTTGTGGGACCAGCAGCATCTAGATGCTTCTCCCTGTCCCTCAGACTTGCAGGTTTCTGACTCCCGGAGTGAGAAGCCATGAGCTGGGACTACGTACTCTAGTACATGTGGGACTACGTACTCTGGCACAGCACTTCTTTGCGGGGAGGCTGACTTCAACATTGCTTTGCTGGGGCTCATCTTCAGCCCAGACGATAGGAAACATGGCTGCAGAAGGGTAGATGCAAGGGTGGAAACAGGGTTGTTTTTGGCCAAAGGAAGACATGAAAGCTATATATTTTTGATGTGATCTTGGACAATAGGAAAGGTCCACATGCCCAACAAAGCACTGTTGCCTGACATTCTACCATTAGAACTTTCTCCTTTCAGTTAAAGCTCTGGTCCCTATCTAAAGGCAGACAGATGGTGCCAGAAGAGCTCACCCTAGGTGATTATCAACTACATGGACCACAATTTCACAATCTTGTGAGTAAACATCAGAATGAAGAAAGGGTGTGATTAGTGTCTGGGGGTGACCCTGGGGCAGGGGCCACATGTGAACATGGGCTAGAAGAAGGTGGGAGAGAGAAAGAGGCATCTGGGAAAAAAAATGTGGTGAGACCTGGCGAGGGGCTAACCCCTCCTCCCACACTCTCCTCTGCCACCTTGCATTGACCCACCCTTTGCAGTCCCCTTTCCGTCCCCTCCATGGGACCTCAGGCCAGGCGGGCTGCTGCTAAGGACAGACGACTCAGGTTAGAAAAAGCTCTCTTGACATTTGGAAAACAGAGCAGGATTTGGCTCCTCCAGTGGAGCCTCTTGTTCTCAGGAAAATCGTTTTTACAGCTTGGTCTGGTGCCAGTAAGAGCCATTTATAGCCCAATGGGCTTGGGTTAGCTTCAGCTGCCTGGTGCAGGAAGTGCTGGCTTCTCTCTGCCCCCTGCTGCCTAGCTTCCCCCTTCATATCTCCTTCACCTCCATTCTCCTTCCAAAGACCTCCTTCCCCACCTCCCCACCACTTCTTCTCTATTTTCTTAGAGGTTTCAGTTCTGGATTTGCCTGTGTGACCCTAGACACATTTCTTTTCTTATGTGGGCTTCAGTTCCTCCTTCTATAAATGGGGGCTTACTGTTTGTTCCCTTTTGAACTCAGTTACTTTGGAGAGGTGCCTACCTCTGCTACCTTCACCAAAGCATCTTCTTCCTTTTAGTCCTTGCCTGTTGACCCTTCTTTCTTTCCCCAGGACTGGGGCTTCCTGTCTGGGGCAGCTTTGCCACCTGTTTCTGAGCACAGAGCTCATAGCTGTAGCTCAGTTAAGCTTGGTGTGACTGAACTGAGCTAACCACAGCATCAATGTCAAGAGCATGACTTTGGGGTCCAACAGATATCAGTTAGGCCCTGGCTCCATTACTTGTGAGCCCTGACTGAATTTTTTGAGCATCAGTTTCTTTGTCTGTAAATTTCAGTGCCTCATTGAGTTATCATGAGGCTTTTATGAGATGTTGTTTGTAAAGTACTTAGTGCTGTGCCTACTGTTAGGGATCGATCCATGTTAGGGATCGATCATCATCATTATCATCACCTATCATCTACCCTTATTTTCAGATGGCAATGAGTTTGGGGAAAAAAAATGCCCTCCCTAAATCCCCACCCCAAACCATCTCCATCCTTCAAGGACCTGCTCAAACACTACTTCAGGAAGCTGTCCTCCTTCTGGTCTCCAGCTTTGGTGTTTCCACAACCCTTTATCTTGTCTCAGGATTTAGTGGGACCTGGGCTCACTCAGCCCAGCAGAATGGGGTAGACTAGGAAGATCACTGATGATTTACTGCTGAGAAAAACTGCCGGGTCTTGAGGCATGGCACAGCGTTTAAAGAGTCCCAATCAGCAGTCGACACTAAGAGCAGAAGACAATGTCTCAAGTCCTGACAGTGACAGGTGAGCCTCAAAAGATCAGGAAAGCAGGCAACATGCTATTCTGCAAATAGTGGTGCCCTGAGTCCAAGGTCCTTGGAGGAGGTGGGAGAGCGAGGCAAGGCTGTCTGTTTGCACTGCGGTACCAAATATCCCACTGCACCAGGGATGGAACTCGAGAATAATGTGAGCACAGACAGGTCTCATACTGCAACACTAGAGTGTTTAGTGGGAAGTATCCTGGGCACAGGGAGAAAATCGGAGCTGTGATAGCCACAGCTGTGGGGAGTCTGGGAGTCAGTCTGGCCTCCATCTCCCAATGTGATTCCAAACCCTTGTCTTACTTCCCAGCCAATATAGACAAGGTAAGCTGAAGTTGGAAGCTGCCTTCACTCAGAGCCTCTGGTTGGCCTATGGAGGAGTCAGGCTTCTGACTTCCCAGATGAACTCACCATCTTCCTCTAAGATCCATCCTCTACGTTGCTCGAGTCTTTCCAGGGCCATGCAGGGTAGGTAGATGTGGCAAAGACTGGGTTTCCAGATCCCCTCCAAAGGACCTTCCAGTATGGCCTAACCAACTTCGATAGCTTCCACAGAAAAATCTGGATTCCTATACTGGTTCCTATATGCCCATATGGGGATCTGGAGGGTTTGTATACACCTCGGTTCTTCCACAGAAGCTGCACAGTGTCTTGCCACAGCTGATATTCAGTAGGTATTTATGGAATGAGAAGCAGCACGGCAAGTAGCCGAATGCCTGGGACCACGGGCCACTGCTGTTTCCCGCCCCACTCCCAGCCTCCAGGGCTAGGACACATCTATCAGCTAACGGACAGAGGGCAAGTCCCCTCTGCAAGGGGCTGAGCCAGACTGACAGCCTTGGGACCGGGGACTGTGCCACAGTCACCTCTTTGTCCTCACGGTTTGACCTGTGGTTATCGAGGTAAATGCCGGCCCCCACCTCGCCCCTGCAAATCCATTCACCTGCTTACCTTATGGGTGAATGCATGCATGGGATCTGCATGGGACATGGTAGACACTTTGTAAATTGGCCATGGAGGAAAGTACCTCGGGAACCCTATGGAGAAGGAACAGCGGAATCAGAGCTAAGGGGCGCAGGAGGCCCTTGTGATCCTCATTACATATGCTGCCCAGACCAGCTAGGACTTTTTCTCTCTTTAATGTATTTAAATTGAGTCAAGATTGGACTCGACTTCATGCATGGAGACTTCTTCAGCTCTAGACTTGACGGCACAGCTAGCCGTCACTCGCACAGCGTCCTTCTGGATAAGTGAAGCTAGATAGAAGTTGTCTTTGCTTTGGTGCTGTTGACGGGACACTGGAGTGCCTCACCTGGGTTGCGCATCCTCAGAGGATGGCAGACACAGACTTGGAGGGATGAGGACACATTCTCCCTAAGCCTCTTCCCCCCAGGCCCCCAGGTGCCTCCAAGGTCCTCAGAGAAGGAGGCTTCTGGCTTCTCTCCCTGGCCCAGCCTCATTCCCCTCTACCTCTTTCCCTGGAGTTCTCTCCCAAGTGATCCCCTCAACCTTTCTCTGAGTAGATGGTCTCCATCTAGAGCGCTAGCCTCGGCTTCTTTTCAGGGGTCTGGGATCACATTTCTTTCTTTTTAAATTTTTTTTTTTATTTTTTGCCAATGTCATTATGCTTTGCTCTTTTCAGAAGCAGTACATGTTAATGGCATACATTTTACAAAGTATCAACAAGCAGGAAAGGAAAGAATTAACTGTTTCCCATCCAACACCCTGTCGTAATTGCTGCCAATTCTGGTGACTTCTTTGAGTCTCCCCCTTAACACAGGCATGGATAGGTTTTAATTTTAAAAATGTGATCACACTGTCTATTCTTCTCCCACTTGTTCTCCTCAGCCCACAGTTTATCGTGATCATATTTCTTTTATTAAACACTCTGCCACAACATTACAAGCGGATGCATAGCATTCTGTTGTGTGGACGTACCATCCTTTATGTAATCAGTTTTGTTTCATGGAACCTCTAGGTTGACTCCTATTTTTGTGTTGTCTGCCATGATTCTTTCCTCAGGATGAATTCCAAAAGAAGTAATTACTGGGTTTAAGGATTTGTGCTTTTAAAGGCTTTTCATGCATCTTTATCAAACTGCCTTCCAGAAAAATCCTCTCTAGAACTGTAAAAAATTACCTCTTTTTCTGCAGCCTTTACAAATGCAGTGTTACAGTTGTTGTGGGAGGAGTCAAGCTTATTTAATAATTAACAATGATAACTTTTGTTTTAATTTGAAGCTACCTGGTTTCTAGAGAGGCTAAATATTTTTGCCTCATGTACATTTGCCATTTGTGTTTATTTTCATGTGAATTGACCATAAGATTCTTTGTCCAGTGCTAAATGAGGGGTGCTTGCTTTCCTTTTATTTGTTTATAAGAGCTCTCTACATATTAACGATATTCACTTTCTTTAAAAAAAAAAAAGATTTTATTTATTTATTTGACAGAGAGAGAGAGAGAGAGAGACAGTGAGAGAGGGAACAGAAGTAGAGGGAGTGGGAGAGGGAGAAGCAGGCTTCCCGCCCAATATGGGGCTTGATCCCAGGATCCTGGGATCATGACCTGAGCTGAAGGCAGATGCTTAATGACTGAGCCACCCAAGTGCCCTGACTCAATGACATTTTAAACTTCACAAATCTGGAGTACCTGGGTGGTTCAGAGGGCTAAGCATCTGCCTTCTGCTCAGGTCATGATCTCCAGGTTCTGGGATTGAGCCCCACATCAGGATCCCAGCTCAACAGGGAGTCTTCTTTTCCCTCTCCCTCTGCCTCTCCCCCTGCTATGCTCTCTCTCCCCCTGTATCTGTCTCAAATTAATAAAATCCTAAAAAAAAATAAAATAAAAAGAAATAAACTTCGCAAATTCAAATGAAATTCATTATTCCCCTCTCTCACCCTATCTGCTCTTCCTGCTGACTTGCATTTTCCTGTTAATGTCACCACTGTTTTCCTGGTCACCCAGGCTTGAATTGTTGAGGTCATCTTGGGTTCCAACGTTTCTCTTTTCCTCTCTATCCCGTCCATTGCCAATCCATAGGCGATCTCTATGGAGATTCGATTTCTGTGGCTTCCCTGGCGGGCAGGCCCTCTAACGCAACAGCAGTTCCCGTTCTCATTATTTCTTGACTGGGCTTTGAGAATGGCCTCGTACGTTCATATCTTGCTCCCGCAACCCCAGTTCCTTGACTTGTCATTTCTCCTTGCCCCTCCTGCACCCTGCCACCACATTAATCTTCCTAAAGTAGAGCTCAAGCATGGAACTCTCCGGTAACACACCACCAACAACTCCCCCTTGTCCTGTATTTAATTACAACCTGTTAACCTGACCTTAATTTCCTTTCAGTGGAATCTCCCACTATCTCGGCCAAGTGGCTGCTTAAACAAGCTCACAGTTTTCCCGCCCCTCTGCCTTTTTGCTCCAGCCATTCCCTCCTACTGGAATTCCCTCCCACTATTTCCACCTAACAAAATCCATTCAGAAAACTCCCCACCTACCGCACTGCCAGCTATCCCAAGATTTTCCTATTCTTTAAAGTGAAGTCTCTCTCTCTGAAACTCCCAGAACAGTTTGCTTGAGCTTCTCTTGTGAAACGAATCCTATTCCTTCATCTAGTGGAGCCCTCGAAAGTCTTAGGTTCCTACCAGAAAGCAGATCCATATGAGGGCACTCTTCTTATACGTCTCCGTTCTTCCTCAGAAGCTGCACAGCGCCCTGCCACAGCTGATATTCAGTAGGTGTTTACGGAATGAAAAGCAGCACCCCAGGTAGCCGAATGCCTGGGACCACGGGCCACTGCTGTTTCCCGCCCCACTCCCAGCCTCCAGGGCTAGGACACATCTATCAGCTAACGGACAGAGGGCAAGTCCCCTCTGCAAGGGGCTGAGCCAGACTGACAGCCTTGGGACCGGGGACTGTGCCACAGTCACCTCTTTGTCCTCACGGTTTGACCTGTGGTTATCGAGGTAAATGCCTCCCCCCTCCCCATCCATTCACCCACTTGCCTTACGGATGCAGTGAGTGGGACATGGTAGATACTTTGTAGGTTGGCAACTGAGAAAAGGATCTCGGGGACCTTATAAGAAAGAGAACCTTGGAATCAGAGTTGAATGGCAGCTAAGGGGTGCAGGAGGCTTCTGTGACCCTGACCATGCATGCTGCCTGGACCAGCTAGGACTTTGTCTCTCTTTAATATATTTAAATAGTGTCAAGATTGGGGTCAGCTTCATGCACGGAACCTTCTTTAGCTTTAGAGGTGACTCTGCAGCCAGCACGGGAGTATGCAATTGACACAGTCTATTTTTAGCCTCCCAGAGACGTGACCAACATCCCAAGCCGGGGGCGGGCACACCTGCTGCATTCTAATGAGGCAGCCTCGATTGCCTCTGCCAGCCAGCCGGGGTCTCGCTGACCTCAAATCTGGTGTTACTAAACTGGGAAGGCTGCTTATTTCCCAGAGGCTGTAGCCTAGATACACCAGGAAAGTGGGACCGTCACCCTCCCCTGAGCTCACTCCTCTCCGGCCCAGGACACAGGGCAGTCTGGGGGCTATTCGCACAGCATAATGGAGAGATGGAATCTCTTGGGTTTCTTGATCTTGCCCTGTCCTAGGGCCTCCCTATTTCCCTTGTTGGGAAGGAGATTAATACGTCTGAGTTGATTCAGCTCAGAAATGAGAAAATCATGGCATGAAACAGAGACATGTTTATGTAATATGAATAATAATGGTAGTAATAATATTAGAGCTCACTATTGCCAGGCACTGTTCGGAACACTTCAAAGGTATGGACTCACCCAAACTTTTTGACCGCTCTCTCATCTCATGATGTCTACTTCATGGTGGGAGAGACTGAGGCACATGGCGACAAATGACTTCTGAAGGTCATTCTCCAGCCACTAAGCAGCAGGGTCGTGTTTTAAAGCCAGGCAGGGTGGCCCCGGGATTTACGCTTACACCATACCACCTGCCTCTCAATATTTATTTTTAATTTTACTAGAGGCAGGCTGGGATCCAGGAATCCTAGAGGACCAACTACTGGATAATACTGCTTCTCGGTATTTTAAACTTCTGCCCTGCTTTGAGCCCTTTGTTGTGCTGTGCACACCTGGATTCCTATGCTCTGGGGAGAGAAGCTTCTTCTACGTTGACTTCGTGTCTGCAGTCAAGCTGAACGTTTGGGCCCCAGAAATCCCTGAACTTTCTCTCCTTCTCTCTCGTCCCCTTAACCTGTGAAGGAGGAGGGGCTGGCCAGTGACCCCCAGCAGCAGTGGGGTGAAGAGCAGGGCTTCGTGGCAGGGTTGGGAACTCAGAAAGAGCGAACGTGCTTGTGTGCAGGCAGGAGGCCCCCATCAGCGTGGGCTTTCGCAGTCCAGAGGAAACTTCTGCCGAAGTTCAAAGTAAAGTTCACAGAAAGCAGGAGGGGAGACAACAGGTGTGAGGCCCCAGAACCTCAGAGACCTACGTTTTGGAGGACAAGTGCTGCCTGCTGGAGAGAAGCCCAGGAACTCAATCTTCCTAAGGGCACAGGCAGGTTTCAGTTTAACAGATACCGATTAGGGGAGCCTGGGTGACTTAGTGGATTAAGCCACTGCCTTCGGCTCAGCTCATAATCTCAGGGTCCTGGGATTGAGCCCAGCATTGGGCTCTCTGCTTGGCAAGGGAGCCTGCTTCCCCCTCTCTCTCTGCCTGACTCTCTGCCTACTTGTGATCTCCCTCTCTGTCACATAAAGAAATAAAGTCTTTAAAAAAACATAATAACAACAACAAAAAAACAGATACTGATTGTGTGCTAGGCCCTTTTATAAGCACTTTACAAACACCAACTATCTGATCCTAGGGGTGACTCTAGGACATGGGGATTATTTTATTCCCATTGGAGGGAGAGGGAAACCAAGGCAATGAGAAGTTAATAATTTTGCCCAAGGTCGGGCGCATAACTCCTAAGTGGCAGAGCTGGGGCTCTGGTTTTGGCAGATTGGCTCTGGAATCTAGGTTCCAGCCCCAAGGCTCTGTGATGCTATACATCTCTCCCTTTAGTGCGTGTTCACTATTCGCCTGTTAAGGAATGTATTTTGCCCTTGTTTAGCAGATCTGGAAACTGAGGCCTAGATTGGCTCAGATTGCCTGACTAGTAAGTGATGGAATTGGGTTAATTTGAGGTCTTTTTGGCTCCTCAGTAGCATGCAAGCTCTCTACAAATCACAGCCCTCAGCTGGCCTGCCAGAAAGCCGGAAGGGTCCATCAGCACCTAAGGAGTGGCTGCCGAGCAGACGGGAGCGCAGGGCTCGGGGAGGGGAAGGAAGGCGGGGCAGCATCTCAGAGGGCAGGACCTCATTGCTTCTGTTGACACCAAGCCCATTCTCTTCCCCTCAGGTGAACAGTCCCCCACCGCAACCCCCTCAGCCCGTCGTCCCACCCAAGCCTGTGCAATGTGTCCATCATGTGTCCACTCAACCCAGCTGCCCAGGACGGGGTAAGATGTCCAAGCTGCTGAACCCAGAGGAGATGACCTCGAGGGATTATTACTTCGACTCCTATGCCCACTTTGGGATCCACGAGGTAAACCAGGCTGAGCTCAGCCCTGCTGTTCCATCCCTGTTAGAAAACAGTGTTATGTGTTCAACTGTCTGCTGTCATAAAGGGGTTTGCCCAGTGGCCCAAGGTCCCTGGCCCTCCCTCCTGAAAGCCTCTCTGGGAGAGGGTCAGGGCCAGGCTTGCAGCAGGTGAGTAGCTGGATGCATATGTTTGTGTGTTTCTCGACCAGAGAGCAAGGGCTGGGGGGTGGGGGGTGGGGGGCAAAGCTTAGGATTTCTTTCTTTTATGGTCCAGCACCTGTGTCTTCTCAACCCCAAGCCCAGGTGATCCAGGTGGACCAGATGTCTTTAGGAGTAAAGTAGAGCTCTAGGAGCTCAGATGCTTTGCAGCTGGAATCCTGAGGCTGAGAAGACCTTCCAGAGGCCATGCTGTCTGGTCTTCAGGGAGACCTTAGGAGGCCTTAGGTCCTAGACCAGTGAACACCTCCAGGGGAAGAAATACAACAAGCTTCCTTGGAAACCTGGCCCAGGTCTGCCATGCTGATTGATTCTCAGGAAATTCTTGTGTCTCAATGCTTGTCTTGTACCGTAGCAGGGAAGATTTACGTTCCTTGTCGAACAGAACGGAGCTTCCCCGCAGCCAGGAAGCCTGCACCCTCCTCTCCTCCAGCATTTTCTCCAGCCACCCAGCCTGGGGACCGTTCACTCATTAACTGGTGCTTACGCGGTGCCGGGCACGGTTCTAAGCACATTATACGTATCATTTCACTTAATCCTCCTAAGAACTCTATGAAGAAAATATTTCTATTATCCCCTTACCGTATGAAGAAATACTGAAAAGGGAACAAAGCCCTGCTTGCTTTGCAAATGCGTTTTCGAAGTAAGGCTCAAAGCTCCTCTTTCAACTAGATGCCTGTGTACACCCTCCCTGTGACAAAATGGTAACACTGTCACTGCAAGAAGAGTATTTAAAAATAATAGCCAGCACCCCCCCACTCTCCCTCCCCCCTTTTTAATGAGTGCTTACAGCATGCTGGGGTTGTTCTAAGATTGTACCTGATTGGCTCATTTATTCCTCAGGTCAGCCCTATGAAGTTGGTATTATTATTATTTTTGTCCCCAATTTTAATTACTTGTATGTTTGTTTTTAGACAAACCAAATTTGTATTATTCAGTATTTACTTTTGGTGTTTCTGTTTTGATTTCATGTATTCCTTTTTTAAAGAGGCACATCGTCCCCGATGCCACCAACCCACCGACTTATAATACAAATTTATTATAATGAACTTGGGGGAGTACAAGATCATTGGTCCCCAGTTCGTACACGGGGGTGTGAGAGCTTAAGAATCCAGGTCAACTCTCATTCCTTGCTTCGTTTGCACACAACGTCACAAGATAATAAGTAGCAGAGCTAGGATGAAACCTTCACGTTTGGGACCCAGGGGCTTCCTCCCTGACTGCCATGCCATATAGACTTTAAACCAAGTCTGTCTTTCTTTCTGGAAACTTTGACTTTGTTTCTGGTTGTTCCTTTGCAATTCCAGGTGGAGACAGAGAGTGAAGGAGGGGTGCCTCAGGGTGAGGTGGCACACTGAGCCCTGTCCTAGGCCTGTGAGAGGTTCTGGGAGGCAGAAAGACATCTTCAAGAGCTTATCCTGTCCCTAATTAGAGGACGTGTCACCCACGGGCCAAATTCTAACAGGCATGTGGATCTGGGTACCTATTTCAATGAGGTAGATTCCTAGGCGGAGCTGCCAATTCCAAAAAATGCCTCCCCTGGGGCTTGCCTGAAATCCCTCCACTAGAAACCAACCAATTATGACATGAACATCCTGCTTATCCTTCCCCGGTCTTCAAGCTCCACTCCCCCATGGAGCGTCCTGCGACACCTCCCTCTGAATAACTAAGTTCTTGCTCCGCCACACCTTCGGCTCCTGGGACCCGCTTTCCTCTGCTTTGATTAACTCCTATAATCCCCTCAGGACTTAGTTCTCTGGCCTCTAGCCAGCGGCATGACACGCTGATTTGTGGTTTCTTGACCTGGCGGCTAATCTGATCACTCAGGTGACGCCTGGTCAGCACATGGCTGGGCATCCTGGAGGGTGTCATCTCCAGTGGGAGAAGAAACCAAGGGGCATCACATAAATACTATACCAGCTTCCCTCCGTCTCATGTATTGATAGAAAACCCAAACTTGAACATAAACATATGTAAGTATAGAACAGACTGAGCTAATAAACGTGGAGCAAATGATCCTTAGGTCATATAACATTTCTTTCCTTAGTAACCTGCCCTGGAATAGTTTTAGCAATGCTTTGCCTCTGGAAGTATTCCTGATCACCTACCTTGAATCCCTCCTGCTGCTGCAGGCCATCCATCTCTAGATCTGGCTTCTGGGGAAATGCATAGGTCTTCTTGTAGGGACAGCTACCTAGCCTTCCTTCACCCTTGAGGTTTCCCTCCACCCTATTTGGTTTCTAAGATCATCTGATATAAAAAAAATTAAGGGGGGTTGCATATGGATGGACTCTGAGACAGGGCCTACTCGCCTCTCATTATCAAGCACCAGGGATCCCCGTTCTATGCCAGACAGCTAGTGGCTAGTGCCTTTGCCTCCTCAGTCTGGACAAGACTCACACCTCACCATCCAGGGCTGAGCTGGCAGCTTGGCAGTCTTCTCCCATCATTAACAAGATGCTCACAGGGCTGGGCAGCAGCACAGCCGGCTTGCTGATTAATAGTGATCTGTGAGTGTTTAGGAAACATGATGCAGGGTGGATTGGGTTTGATTAGTCTATAGATGTAAACAAGAAGTGTTGAGTTTGGGGGAGGGCACTCCTGGGGGATGAAGAGCTCAATAAGAGGTGATTCCAGACACTCCTATTCTTCCATCCCTGTTATGGGGCGTCTCTGAGAGGAATGGAAACTTGAATGGGAGAGGAAATGACAGATGGGTGCTTACTGAGGTTTCTGCTCAGAGGGGAGGGGGCCAGATCCATGACCTCCCAAATCCCACCCCTGAATTCCCAGAGTCTTTAATAGTCGGCCCCTGGGCTTGGTTCCTCAGCAGCCAGAAGAATCCCTGCCAGTGGAGCTGTGTTCCCAGCCCCCAGCCCTGGGCGCTGATCCCACTCCTGGCCAGCTCTCTCCTTTTGACAATCTTGCTACAGGTTCTTTTGAAATAGATTTCTTCAGGGCCTCATTTCCCAGCAATTAGTCAATGTGCTGTCATGTGTTTAATAGGCAGAAAAGCTGGGAGACAAAGGCATCCACAGCTGGGGGCTGGGAATTGTTTTCAACAAAGAGTGGCAGGCTCTTGTCTGAAATGTCTGGAGACTTCTTTGGGCTTTTCTCTCCTAGGGATGATTCAAGCAGGGGTAGAGGCACAGGGGAGAGCCTCTCTTTTGAGGGGCTGAGCAGGGGAAGCCTTGCTAAGTCACAACTCTTCTTCCAGAAATTGCATCTTTGAACCAAACTCTTGTGGTCTGGAGCCTTAGAGGAAAGAAGAGGTCAAAGCAGTGATGGAAAACATTGAATTAAAGGCAGGTATCTGGGAAGCTCCCCTTTAGCAACAACAGAATCTGCAGAGGCACTGGGCCAATCTAATTCCATCAAGACAGGCAGTAAGGACTTCCAACTGTAGCTATGGCTGACGAATCCCAAAAACTTTGCTCCTATTTCGCCTCCATTCCTCAATTATGGCTCATCTTCAACTCTTTCCCTGCATGGAGGAAAACGGTGACAGTTGTCACCAAGAGCCAGAGCTAACACTTTTGTAACACTTACTACATTTATTTAATCATCACAACAATCCTATGAAGCAGGTACTGTTATCATTCCATTTTCCAGAAGGGGAAATTGACACACAGAGGCTAAATGATGCTCGGGGTTAAAGACCTCAAAAGCATGGGAGCTGTGATTTGAAGAAATATAGGTGGATCAATTTCTAAAACTGATAGCAACAACAAACCAGCAACACTCTGTATGGATTTTCTCACACAATAAAATAACATCTGGAACAGCTGCTGTAATTGGAATCACCACCTGATTATGTTTATGATAATCTCCAAGATCCATCTCTGTTTTCTCACAGGCAAACAGGCCACCTGAATGGGGATGTGGGTCTTAATTAGTCTCCTGGACTAATGGGTCTCCTGGAATTAGTGTCAGCTCAGAGCCAGTGCCCAGCAATTCTCAAAACTTTGTTTATTTTCCCTTCTCCAATGTAGTCACACTGTAATGTGGTCATGGCTGCAGATCCAGTTGGTGAACACTGGAAGAAAGATTAACAGCATCCATTTTTGGCACTGTAACAGAGTTTTTCTTCATAGAACATGGCCTTTCCTTCATTCAAGTGTTCTGGGTCTGTTAACTATCTCAAGTCTCTGAATCATTTGAGCAGTATGACTCTAGATCTGGTGATTCAAACCAATTTGATCACCAAACCAATTTGGTGATTCTGTTCACTAGACCTATAATTTTTCTGCTTCAACAGATCGAGTAAGAATTCAGTATGCTTCCCAGCTATTTCTTTTCTAGACACTCTATAATCTCTTTTCTAGAGACCTCTGGCCAACACCATAGGGCTCTGCAAGTCAGAGTTCTGAATACTGCTTTGGCTCCTAAGTTCTTTGTAGTAACCACACCCAGATAATACACGGTGATTAGGTGCTATGATTTGACTTGTGCTTCCCCAGAATCCCAGTTTGATATTATTCCCATTGCCATTAGGGGTCTCAGTTTGATGGTGGCCCTTCCCACTGTAATTTCTGACCTATAGAAAAGAGCAACCAGAGAGCTCCTCAAGGACTCTGGACTCCCCCTGCAAACTTATTTTTCACAACTGTGGTGAAAGTTCTGTTCTGTGATGTTGGTGAGTAGGTCTCACATGACAAATGCACTCTAACATTCCAATCTTCTAAGCCTTTGGATACCTTTCTCTTCAGCACACCAAAGAAGATCTAGCATTTTGACTTTGTGTAGTGGAGGCTAACCTTGGATCCGTATTTCAGTTACCCAAACAAACCAACCGTTACAGGCATTCGAAGCCTCTAAGAAAAAAAACACTGAATCCAGAATTTCTGTTTAGTGAATCCATATCAATAAACTTGGCCCCATCCAACCTTATACTCCTTCCATATTGATCCCACAGCCTTAATACACATCCTCATACATATTCCCCAGGATTCAATCTAAACAAATGAGAAATACCATGTAGTTCTTTTGGAGTGTATAATACCTCCTTATGAGTCACATTTTATACCTCACCCTTTGGGGTCTGATTAGAGTTGAATCTAGTTACAGAGCTAGCAGCAAAGAAAGCAGGGGTAGGTCCTGAGGGGAATCAGCAGTACTTCCAGCAACTACCTTAAGGGAGGCCAATATGATTCTTCAGGAAAAGGTAAACAAACCCCCTCAGGCTGGGGTAGAAGATTCTTCTACTGGCAAAGCAGATTCTGTAATTTAGGAACTTGAGGTTCCACGTTCATCATATGTTTCCTGTTTCCATTCCAATTTTTAGGATCCTGTTCATTCCCAACAGATGCCTCGACTTTAACAAAAGAGGCCTTGCAAGGATGGGAATGCAATTTGTGTTCTAATTCAGGCACTCGTAGGATTAGATTTTGGATTCAGTTTTTGGAAATCTTGACCCTGCACCTACAGGAAACATTTTTGTTTGTGTGTTTGTTTTTCCCAGGGAAATCACAGAAGCTTTTGGGTGCTATATGCAGACCTTGAGCTGGGAATTTAAGTTCTTAAGGTCATTTTTTTTCTCCAAGTTTTTTTAAGAACAGTTAGTAGCAACCAACCAGCTAACCCACCCATTATGCCTCTTATGTTGACTAAAATGTTCTAAGATAGCAAATACTTAGTCATCCAGAATCTGGTCTTTATTAATACTTTATTACAGGTATCTAAAGTAATATTTGAGTAACTCATTTGCCATTTCATGCTATTGACCACTGGTGTCCTCCTTATCAGCGGCAACAGAGGCATTAGTGCCTTTAATTCTAATCAGATCCCAGATAACTGAAAACTAATTCAGAAAATACATCATTATATTCAGGAGATATTCCTAGCATCAAATTCTGTATCAGTCAGAGTTCAACCATGGAAGTTGATCCAGCAGAAGATATATACATACATACATATATATATATATATATATATATATATATATACACACACACATACACACAGAGAATTGGCTCATGTAATTGTGTAAGGTTGTGTCTCCATGTCTGATGCTGGAACTTGAAGTCCACAGGGCAGGTAGTCAGAAAGGAAGATGAATGTAAAATATGGGGAACTCAAGACTAGCTAGAACGAGTAAGTAAAACCTTGAACCCTATGAGGACAGACTGAAAGACATGCCCATTCTATTGCCTTTGGCCTTGGTGGTGAGCATGTCCTATAGAGGCTGGGTGTTTCACCACAGAGCTAAACACACACACTCAGCCCAGGAGACAGAGAAACGGAAGAAGGCCCAGCTGCTCCTTCATGCCAACAAAGTGAGTCAACACATCGTCAATGACACGTGTGCACTACAAAATGATTCCTGCCTCCTTTTTACCTTTCGAACCTCACAAGAATCTTCTCCGTGGCCAACGTTAACTGGTAACATAGTAGAAAGAGAATTCTGGGAAATGCAGAGTAGCCAGCCAGGGTGACGCATTACCAAGTTGTCACACATGTGTGCACGAAGTTTCAAAAATGTGAGGCAAAATCTATCGAAGGAGAAAAATACAAATCTCCAGCTATAGTTAGAGATTTTTTAAAAACACTTCTCTCTTGATCGTTGGTGGAACAAACACACACACACAAGATTAGTAAAATGTAGAAATTTGGATGATACCACTGAATAACCTGACCTGATAGGATTTTGTAGAACATTGTTTCCACAAACTAAAAGAATACTCATTACTTTTAAGTACACAATAAAATGTTTGCTAAGATAGATCATATGCCTAGACCATAAACAAATCTTAATATATTTCAAAAGACTGAAATCATGCAGAATACATTATCTTGATCATAATGGAATTAAACTAGAAAGCAAAAATAATAAATTATTAAGAAAAATCTCTTGTTTGGAAATTAAGCAACACTGAAAACAGGGTCAGAGAAGAAATAAGAAGAGAAATTAGAAAATATTGCAAACCAAATGATAGTGAAAGCACAAAACTGTGGACTGAATGTTTGTATCCCCTTCAATATTCATTTACTGAAATCTTAATGTCCAGTATATTGTTATCAGGAGGTAGGGCCTTGGGGAGGTAAGTGGATCATAAAAGTGGAGCCCTCATGAATTGGATTAGTGTCCTAAAAGGAGACATGATATGATAGTGCCAATAAGTGAAAGAAGGCAGGAAAATGAGGTTAGAGTCAGAAAGGGAGATGTGAAGACCATGGAGACAGAGGTTACAGTGAGGAAGTTGGGGCTTTGAAGGTGGGAGGAGCCATGAGACAAGGAATGCAGTGTAAAAGGCTTCTAGAAGTTGTAAAAGGCAAGGGGATGGATTTTTGTCCTAGAACTTCCAGAACAAACACAGACCTGCTGACACCTAATTTTAAGTCTGTGAGACCTGGATGAGATTTCTGACCTCCAGACTGTGTGAAAACAAATCTGTGTTGTTTAAATCACTGTTTTAGCTGGTTTGTAACAACAGCAATAAAAAACTAATACAGTCTCCTAAAAATTCTGCTAAAGTTATTTTTTGTTTTTTTTTTATATTTAAATATTTATTTTATCTCTATTTTTAAAAATACTTAATCTTTAAGAATTGTATATCCTGTGAGATTATGGTCTAGCCATATTTTTATATAGATCGTTAGGCACTATGGCATCATTTATTAGATAATCTATCCTCCTATCAGCAAAATACATTTATAATGTATTCTGGAATCTTGAAAAAATAAAAAGAGACATGAGGGCTTACTTTTTCACTCTGCTCTCCACTACGTGAGGATACGAGGAAAAGATGACCATCTGCAAACCATGAAGCAGGCCCTCATCCGATAATGGATCTGCTGGCACCTTGATCTTGGACTTTCTAGTCTCCAGAACTGTGAGAAATAAATGTTTGTTTTCTAAGCCACCCAGTCTATGGTTTTTTGTTATAGCAGTCTGAACTAAGATACAGACACATGGAAATTTGTGGGATGAAACAAGAGCAAAACTTAGAGGGAAACTTATAACTTTATTTATTTATTTATTTATTTATGTATAGAGAGTGGGAGGGGGGCAGAGGGAGAAGGAGAGAGAGAATATTAAGTAGGTTCTATGTTCAGTGTGGAGCCTGATGCAGGGCTCGATCTCACGATCCTGAAATTGTGATCTGAGCTGACATCAAGTGTTGGACACTTAACCAATTGAGCCACCCAGGTACCCCAGAAATTTATAACTTTAAGTGCTTATATTAGACAAAAAGCAAAGTACAAAATCAGTGATCAAATCTTCTACTTTATGAAGCAGAGAAAACAAATAAACCCAAGTAAGTTTGAAAAAGCAAATAATAAAGGTGAGAGCACATATCAATGAGGTAGACATAAAACAACAGAGAAAGTCAACAAAGCTAAAAGTTAGTTTTTGAAAAGACTAATTAAATTGATAACCCTTAGTTAGACTGATCAAGAAAAAGTCAGGTGAAATATTTATGATTATTTATGATTAAATTATTTATGATAATTTGGGTATCATAAATGGGTATCATAAATGAAGACAAGGACATCAGTACAGATAACATAAACATTTGAGAGGCAATTTGAGAGTATTATGACAATTTTATGCCCATAAATTTGATCTCTTAGCGGAAATGGATAAATTCCTTTGAAAAACACTTTGTCAGAACTGATGTAAGAATGCATGAAAAACTAAAACAGACCTCTATCTATTGAAAAATTGAGTCTTCCCACAGAAAGGACTCCAGACCCAGATGGTTTTACTGGTGAATTATATGTAAAACATATTTTTAAAAGATTTTATTTATTTATTTGACAGAGAGAGAGCACAAGTAGGCAGAAAGGCAGGCAGAGAGAGAGGGGGAAGCAGGCTCCGGCTGAGCAGAGACCCCAATGTGGGTCTCGATCCCAGGACCCTGAGATCAGGACCTGAGCTGAAGACAGAGGCTTAACCCATTGAGCCACCCAGGTGCCCCTATATGTCAAATATTTAAAGACTAAAAATACCAATATCATACAAACTTATTCAGAAAGTATATGAGAGAACATTTTCTAACTTGTATGATGAGCTCAGTCAGCATAACTTATTACCAGAGATGGTAAGAGAAAATTAGAGATTAACATCTCTCATAAATATAGATAGAAACTTGTGTAATAAAATATTAGTAAATAAAACACAGCATTATTTAAAGTGGATAATACATCATGACAAATTATTTGTTCAGCATTCGAAACCAATCTATGGAGTTTAACATACTATCAAGACTAAAAGAGAAAAGTCACATACCATTTCAATAAATGTAGTAAAAACATGTGACAGAATTCAATGCCAATCATGATAAAAGCTCTCAGCAAATTATAAATAGAAAAGAATGTCTTCATCTGATAAAAGACATTTATAGAAAGCCCACAGCTAACATTATGCTCAATGGTGACATTTATATTACTGGAACAAAGAAAGAATGCCTGTCTTCTCCTATTTTATTCAATGTTTTATTGCATGGCAGTCCTTTCCAGTTCAGTAAAACAAAAGGAAAGAACAAAAAAATATAAGGCATACAGATAGGAAAAAGAAGTAAAATTGTCTTAATTTACAAGTGACAAGAGTTTTCACGTAGAAAAACAAAGGAATCTACCAAAAAAATCATAAGACAATTAATATGTGAAGCAAACAAGTCTGAAAAACACAAGGTCAATATGTAGACTGACATAAAACAATTGGAAAATAAAATTTTAAAATATCATATACAATCCCTTAAGGTAAAATAGTTGCGAATAAATTTAATGAAAGAAATGCAAGATTTCTAAAATCTATAAAACATTGCAGAGAGAAATTAAAGAAGACCTAAATAGATGGAAGGCTGTTTCAGTGTTCTTGGATTGTAAGACAATATTTGTAAAGTATCAATTCTCTCCAAATTGATTTATAGATTCAGCGCAATTCCAATCAACTCCAGGGGGTTGTTCTGTGTGAATTCACAAGCAGACTCTAAAATATAGATGGAAATGCATAAGCTCTAAAATAAACCTTGTAAAAGAAGAACTAAAACTCACACTATTTCAAAGTTAATATAAAGGTACAGTGATCAAGTTAGTGTTGAACTGGTATATTAATGGAAGAGATCAGAGAAGCTGCAAATATATAGTTAATTGATCTTCAACAAGGATGACAAGGTAATTCAATGGAGGAAATGATAGTTTATTCTACAAACGGTGCTTACATAATCTGTTTTGTATAAAAAAATGAATTCACATGCCTTATTTATACCATAGGGAAAAATTAATTTGACATGAATCATAGACCTAAAGTGAAAGCCATAACTATAAAACTTCTGAAAGAAAACATAGACGACTATCTTTGTGAACTTGGGGTTAAAAAAGGTTGGACAGAACACAAAAATTCTAATCATAAAAAAAAAAAACACCTAAAATTTGGCCTTTATCAAAACTAAAAACTGCTTTTCAAAAGACAACATCAAGAAAATGAAAAGGCAAATCTCAGATTGGAAGAGGATATTCATAATACATATATCTGACAAAGGATTTGTTTCTGGAATATATAAATTCCTACATTTCATAAGGGAAAGATAAATAGGTCAAGAAAAAGGTGGGCAAAAGACTCAAACAGACACATCATAGAAGATTTACATGAATAGCCAATAAGCACATGAAAAAGTTATCTATATCAATAGATATAAGCAAAATGCAATTAAAACTGCCATGAGATACCAGCTCATATGTACAAGAATGAATAAAAATTTTTTTAAAGATTTTATTTACTTGAGAGATAAATGAAAGGAGAGAGCATAAGAGGGTAGAGGTCAAAGGGAGAAACAGACCCCCCCGCCATGCAGGGAGCCAGATGTGGGACTAGATCCTGGGACTCTAGGATCATCACCTGAGCCGAAGGCAGTTGCTTAACCAACTGAGCCACCCAGGCATCCCAAGAATGAATAAAATTTTTTAAAAGTGATAATACTAAGTTGCTGGCATGTGAAGCAGCTTGAGAGCTAATGCACTGCTGGTGAGATCATGAACTAGAGCAACTATTTTGGAAAACTGGTGATTTCTTATGAAATTCAACAGCTACCAGGAAACCCATTTCTAGGTATTTACCCAAGGAAAATGAGGACATAGCCTCAAATATACTTGTTCAGCTGTGTTTGTACGTGCCTTATTTGTACCAATCCAAATACCCATCAACGAGTGGATGAACTTCCATATAGTGGAATACTAGTCAGTAACAACAAGAATAAGAAAAAAGGGACAAACCTTGGATATGTGCAATAAAGTAGATAAATCTCAAAAACCTTATTATGTTGAGCAAAGCAAGCCAGACACCAAAGTGTACATACCATATGATTCAACTTATATGAAGGCAGAAGGAAGCTATAGTGATACAAGTTAGATGATTGATCATCTGGGTGGTGGTGGGGGATTGAATACCAACGGGCATTAAGGACTTTCTAGGGAGTTAGAGATGTTCTATGGCTTGATTATAGTGGTGGTTACACAGGTGTACATTTGTCAACTCTTACATCTAAGAGGGCAAGTGATATGATGAGCACTGGGTATTGTAGGCAATTGATAGATTATTGAACACTACATCTGAAACTAATGATGTACTATACGTTGGCTAATTGAATTTAAATTAAAAAAAAAAAAACCTCTTACACCTAACCATGCCTTTAAAATTTGTGCTGTTTATTGTTGCAAGTTGTACTAAACATTATACTAAAATTGTACTATAAATCCCAATACTATTGATAATGAATTAGTCAAAAGCATTTGGGGCACCTGGGTGGCTCAGTCAGTTAAGCATCCAACTCTTGATTTTGGCTCAGGTCATGATCTCAGGGTGGTGAGATTGAGCTCCATGTCAGGTGTGGAGCCTGCTTAAGATTCTTTCTCTCCATCTTCCTCTGCTCCCACTCCTCTACCTTGCTTGCGTGCTCTCTCTCTCAAAAACAAAAAACAAAAAAACAAGTGTTTGCTGATAACTTGAGTGGACAAAGGTCTCTGCCTCATCGCCATACACAGATCAATCATGTTCTCCTTAGGTTGGAGATAGTTGTAAGGGGTAACCTATTTTCTTTTTGGCCTCAAAACACTTAACCAACAGTGGACAAAGAAATATGTTTTCCATTCTTTAAAAAAAGCAAATGAAAAAGGTATGAGCACACACACAAACCACAAAGACTCCTCTAATAACCTGTTGGATGACAATTCTCTCACCGTGGCAGAAGATTCTGCTTAGGTTTAACTTAAATCCCTCAAGCTGCATTGCACGGATCTTTCCTTTTGTTCTTTGGTAGATGGGGCTTTTGGTCCAGGGCTGGACATGAGTGTCTTTTCTTATAGTACAAAATTATCTTTCTTGGGGAGAGTTTTAAGGCTGGAGTTGTTTGAAAGTGTCAGGTAAGCCCTAGTCCAGCTGCTCTATGGTACTCTCCCGCAGCTTGGGCTAATGACATCATTGAGATTTTTAAATTTTTTTTAAAGATTTTATTTATTTATTTGACAGACAGAGATCACAAGTAGGCAGAGAGGCAGGGAAGCAGGCTCCCCGCTGAGCAGAGAGCCTGACGTGGGGCTCGATCCCAGGACCCTGGGATCATGACCTGAGCTGAAGGCAGAGGCTTTAACCCACTGAGCTACCCAGGCACCCAAGATTATTTTTGTTTTAAGATTTTATTTTTAAGCAATCTCTACACCCAACATGGGGCTCAAATGCATGACCCTAAGATCAAGAGTCGCAGGCTCCCCTGACTGAGCCAGCCAGACATTCCCATCATTGAGATTCTTGAAAAATTTGGCAGGACAGTCCTGGCACCAGTCGTGACCTTGGTGTGTTCCTGGGTGGCTTGAATACACTGACATTGCCTTTCCTTTCCTTCCACAGGAAATGCTGAAGGATGAGGTGCGGACACTCACCTACCGGAACTCCATGTATCACAATAAGCACGTGTTCAAGGACAAAGTAGTGCTGGACGTTGGGAGTGGTACCGGGATCCTTTCCATGTTTGCTGCTAAAGCAGGGGCCAAGAAAGTGTTTGGGGTGAGCATGTCCCTCCTTCCCTCCTGTTGGCTTCTGTAGAGCCAGTCCCTGCCTCCCCCCCTTCTCTTGCTCCTCCTACAAGTACAAATCCGGGTCCATCCCTTGCTGCGGTCACACCTTCAAGGAGAAGTAGAGAACGTCAAGTGTGACTCTCAGGAGTGAGGGCAAGTTCTCATGGCTCCCTGTCACTCAGGCCTTGCTTCTGGCTCTTTGCCCTGACAAATGTTGACATTTACCAAGGATTTTTGACTTTCTGGAAATCATGCCGCTGTCATCATTACCTTAGAGTGCTTAGTCCTACCATCATCTTGAGAAGCTGTGCAGTGTGGTCATAGGTGGGAGCTCTGGCTTGAATCTCTGCTCTGCGTGACTGTGGACAATTCACTTCTGTACCTTGGTTTCTCCATCTATAAAATGGCCCTAACAACAAAACCTTGCCCATGGAGTGATTATGAAGAATAAATGAGCTTAATACATATGTAAAGTGCTTAGAACAGGGTCTGGCATATGACCAACGCTCAGTGTCTAATACTAATATAGTTGGGATGAGGCCCTAGAGGATAATAACAAGACAATCTCCTTCCTTAGCTCGTTAAAGGGCAAGTCGGTAAGTTTAAATTCGCTGCTCTGGCTGCTGCAGCCGATCCAGATAGAAATGGAGGCCGATGCTCTGGGAAGTCTCCCAACCTTCCTCTGGCTCCTACTACACAGCTGGGCACTGCTTGATGACAGGGAGGCCTCATCTCAACCCCTGTCTGGCTGGGGCATGGGTAGCCGAGGTCTGAGGAGTGAAAGGGCCGGGCTGCCTCTCACTGGTTTCTAAGTAGCCAGCGCTCCAGCCAAGTTGCTGTCAGGAGGTGCCCACACGGCCCCTCCCAGCTGTGGTGACTATCCCAACCCTCCCAATCTGTCTGCCTCCTGGTCTTTTGCTGTCACAGCTCTTTTATAAACAGCTCCCACATCTAGCGGGGCCTCTTTCCTTATGGCTCATTTCATAGTTTCTCCTGTTCCAAGCTCTCCCTTCTACCCACTGTTCTTTTCGAGAGAGAGAGAAAGAGAGAGAGAGGGATGGAGAGAGGTAGAGGGAGAGAGTGAGAGAGGGAGAAAAGGAGAGAGGTGGGGGGGGAGAGAAGGGGAGAGTGAGAGAGGGAGAAAGAAAGGGAGAAGGAGAGAGACAGAGAAGGGGAAAAGGAAAACAGGTGTTGGGGGCAAGGACAGGCAAGGACAGGAAAAGAGGAAAGAGGGCTCTAAGGTCACCCGGGAGCTGGGGCTTGGGGGCCCATCAATGCTCTGAGGGGTTCACATGCTTTGGATTACCTCACAGTGACCAAGTAAGACAGGGGCTGTTTCCTCACTTATGAGGAAACTGAGGCACAGCTGGAGAATGGCTGAGGCCAGGTGTGAATCCAGGCTGCTCGGCCCTGGGTCATGCATTCTTCACTGTGAAACCCCTCAGCCTCTTGCAGATGGAGGTCAACATTGCGAGCAAGGGGAGGAATTGGAGGAACACAGTCCCAAGGAAAGTGGGATCGAGGCCATAGGACTGGCGGTCCAGGAAAGGGCCCAACCTCTGGGGCCCTGAGCCTGACAGAGGTCTGTCCTCTCTGATGGAGCCACCCTTCCTGACCCTGCAGGCGCCCTTACCCATCCTCAAGGCTTTGGTGGAGTCTGTGGGCAGCCCCCTCGGGTGTTCCTAGGCAAATACTCTCTGGGAGGTCCTGGGAGCAGTCTGAGGGGAGTCCAGAGCGTGGAGGTGAGTGGCAGCCTCTGTGGGGAGGGGCCAGCGAAGGAGGTGAGGGCAGCTGCTAAGTGCTGGCTCCAGCACTCTCTGGCCCTCCCCTGACACGCGGCTCAGTCTGGGGCTAGATCTCCCACCGTTCCCACAAGGTCCGGCTCTCAGCTGATGGTCAGCTGATTTCTCACATATCCTGGCCCTTTGCTTAGGAGAATTTGAGAGCTTGGAGATTTTTGTAGGTTAAAAGGAATTATCTCAAAGGTGGACACCACAGAAGGGGTGAGGCTTACCTTGTGCATGACCTGTGTAGTGGGATGGATCTCAAGACTGACCCAGAGTCCCTGTTGTGATATTTCTCTCCCCTGGAATGTACCCCGTTGAACAGAGAGGATTAAGGGGTGGAGAGTAGGGAGAGTCATGTCCCAGGAGACTCACAGCAGCTCTGGCTGTGGCTTGCCTTCCATGTCCTTCGCCAGGAGGACAGGAGCTATGCAACCTCATCCCATTCTCTGGCCAGGAGGAGTCCTACCAGCTCCTTCTGAATCTCCTAACTTGGACACCAGGGCCTCCACTGTGAAGCAGTGGCTGGAAATCAGCCTCATGACAAAGGCAGACAGATTCAATGCAAGAGCCACTGGTCTGCAAATCAGGAGGGCTGCTCTGTAGTTTTCAATCTGCTGCAAGATAACTGTATGGCTGTGGGCAGGTCACTGTACCCCTCTAGGCTCAGCTTCTCCGTTGGTTAAATTGGTACTGGACATGCTGTGATCTTTTTATGCCTCATTCCTTTGTTCTGTGCCCTTTCTAGATTGAATGTTCCAGTATTTCTGACTACTCAGAGAAGATCATTAAGGCCAACCACTTGGACAACAGTAAGACCTACCTCCGCGTGTTTTCCCATGGACGGAGGGGGTGAGGGGGCTTGCACTTTCTTGTTTGGGTGGTATAGATGGACGTAAGAGGGGAAAGTGCAGAGCACTTGGCCTTGGGATGGTGGAGCCCAGCTGAGGCCCTATTTGCAGGACTGCGCCCACAGGGTTCTGAGGTTCCCCATCCCACCATGTCAGCCAAGGACACGTGATTCCCAGCTCAGCTTCCATGGCTTAGCCACCATTCCCCTGCTTGGCCCCAGCTGTAGGCATTCTACTGAGTTTTGCAAAATGGCAGCTATTCCTCCTCTTCTTCCCTCTCCACAACCCCCAGACCTACCTCTCCCCACCAGCCAACCAAGGGCATCCTAGTAGACCCCAGGCTCTGCCTTTGGAGAAATGTGATCCTCTACTGCCCATAGCCCTGTTGCTGATGATACCGTGTTGGCAATTAGGCTGCTCTTGGGAGTGGGACATTCTCCAAGCTGGAGTCTGATTATAAAGAGAGGTGCCCCCTCTTCCCTTCCTCCCCTCACTCTTTCCCCATGCGTTGCAACATTTCCCAGGCCCTTCCTCCTGGAACCCATCTTGGATACACTCACACCCACAAGTGTCCTCCGTCGAAAGAACTCCTTGAATCTTTTATCAGTCAACCTGATGAGATTTAGGCCCCAAGTCCTGTGCTGAGCTGGGCCAGGTAATGTAGGATTTTTAAACTAGGAAAATCAAGTTGATTTTTTTCCCAAGGATGATGGAGGCATTTTGGAGAATTTTATGCAAGGGAGAAGTGGTTCCTGTGGAGTATGGATTAGAATGGGTTGTAAGCACAGACACATTCAGAGGCTGTTTCAGTGCCCAGGGGACGTACTGTGGCATGGCTGGTGACAAGGGTGGTGGCAGGGAGGTGAAGAAAGGTGACCGCTTTGGGCTAGAAGCAAGGGGCCAGCTGATGGGATACATATGGGAATGATAAAGAAGATAGGAGCAAGGGCTATTTTGTTGACTTGAGTGATGGGGGGATGGAGGAAGACTGAAAGTAGAGCATTCCTAGGGATGATAGGAGGGAGAAAAGAGTCAAAAGTTCTCTTCAAATGTGTCAGGTTTGAGATGGACATCCAGTAGACATGTTGAGTAAGAGAATATATGAGTCTAGAGTTCCAGGGAGAGCCAGAACATGGCATATACAGTTGGGAGTCTTCAGTATATGGATTTTATTTGAAGGTACAGCACAATGTCACTTAGGGACAAAGTAGAGCTGGAAGAAAGAAATGGGCCAAAATAGGGCACTGGGGCATTTTAACATCTGGAGGCCAAGCTGAGGAGAACAGGCAAACAAGAGGCAGAGAAGATACCCCAGTGAGGCTGGTGGACCTTCAGGAGAGAAAAGGACCATGAAGCCAAGGGAAGGAGGAAGGGACAAGTGTAGGGAATGCTAAGAGATCAAGTTAGGTGAGAACAGAGAAGTGGCCATTGAGTTTGGCCACATGGAAGGTACTGATGTTCTAAACAAGAGAGGACTCAATGTGAGAGTGGGGGAGACTGAAGTCTAGTTAGAGTAGGTTAAGGACAGACTGTGGAGGGAGGGCTGTTAAGTAAGTCTTCTCGCTGTGCTGAGGAACAGAAAAGTGGACCTATAACTACAGGGGAATGTGGGGCCAAGGCAGTGAATTGTTTTTTAAGGATAGAGATGGCAACATGTGCTGGATTCAATTGTCCAGTACACAGAGGGATATAGGAGAAAGGTACAGGAGTGAGGCCCTTGAGTTCAGAGCATAGGTTCAGGGGTTGGCCTTTTCCTTGGAGTAGGGTACCAGAGGGAAAGTGGGGGTGTGGGTCCAGATAGAGGTAGCCTGGCAGCGGAAAGCTCCTGGTTTATTGCCTCCATTTCCTTTTTGAAGAATAAGACAATCATTGGCAGAGAAGAGGGGGATGAGAAGAGACGTGAAAAGGAATGGAACGGTCTTTTAGGAGGGAGAAAGGCAAATAGAGTAGTAGGACGAGTGGGGACTGCTGGGGAGGGGTCAGTGCCCGCAGGAGATGAGTCAACACAGTTAGGCAGTAAGCTTGGTCCGTGTGTGAATTTCCACTTACCATGGTCACCAGAGTGAGTGTGAGGGGAGTTGCCTGGGTGGGACCTTTGATGGGAGAGCACGGAAGTTGTTTGCAATAATGAGTCATGGAATCTAAGCTGGGTGAGGCAGGAAATGAAGAAGGGAAAGCGGCAATGTGAGTGAATGACAGCACCAAAGGTTAGGGATATTGGGTGGGCCATAAGAGGGGTCCAGAGGCTTCTTTCCAGCCTGAGTAGGGAAAGCATTGCTCAGACACCCCCAATCTCTGGCTTTGGTGTCCAGCCTCTCTTGCTTCACTAAGGGAAGCCAGCTGTTTTGTACATTCCCGGAAAAGTACCTGATGTGGGCAGAAGGAAAGAGGTGAGCATTCTACTTGCTTACTAAAGATGGAAAAAGAAAACTGGCCGGCTGTTTCTCTACAAGGGTGAACCAGCCTGCCATCCACATGTTTTCATCTGATATCCCTTTCCCAGCTCTGTGCTACCGCACCGGAGGTTTTCCCCATTTTACAAATGTGGATGTCGAGGTTAGGAGAGCTAGGGTAGAACCTTCAGTCTCGGCTCTCGCTCTGGTCGTCTCTCCTGAAGGGTGTTTACATTGAGGTGGAAACCCCAGCAGTGGCTGCCAACCCCGACAATGAAAATCAAAACCTCTTAGGAGAGGAGGGTGAGTGCAAATAGATGTCTGAGCAGATGTGTTCTCAGTCCCATTCCTGGGTCCTAAGGGGCCTTGGAAGAACGTTTAGACCATTCCTTGCCTCTGTACAGGTTCACTTGCACAGGGATGCCTGCCCTCGGAGGGAGGCAATGCCCAGTCCCCCTTACTCGTCGTCTGTCTCTTGCTGCCAGCTCTCGGGACCTAGAACCGTAGCCTCCCTGGCTTGCAGAGGGCGGCTGCTGGCAGCCATTGGTAGCAGTGTGTGGAGTGGGCCTGAGTGGGAGAGGGGAGAACCCTCAGAACACTCCACTTTCTAGAAAATGTGCAAGTCCCTCTTTTCTCCTGAATGCTTTGAGAACAAGTTGTTGACATGACGCTCCATCAGCCCTGAAGACACGAATGTGTGTGTCCTATAAACAGGGACTTTTTTTTTTTTTTTTTTTTTTGCATAGCCACAATGCAACCATCAAAATCAGGGGACTACCGTCCTTCTATGATCATTTTCAAGTGCTCAGATCCTACTCCTGTTGGCCACTGGTTGAAATAACATCCTTCACAGCAAAAAGATTCTGTTCCAAACCACGGGCTGCATTTAGTTGTCACATTCTGGTTGCCTTCAGGCTGGAGCAGCCAGAACTTGCTCGACTGCTGTCACCTTGATGCTTGAGGATTGCAGACCAGAGTTCTGCAGGATGTCCCTCTGTCTGGGGACATGGGATGCTTCTGCACGAATGGGTGCAGCTGAGATGCTGTGTCCTTCTCCCCGCACGCTCTTGGGACATGTAGTCTGGATTCGTCCTGTCACTGACAGCATTGGCTTTGATTCCTGCTTCAGGGGATGTCTGCCAGGCTTCTCTACGGTCAAGTTGCTCCTTCTCCTTTTGTAATGAGTAGGCTTTTCTGGGGGAGGCAGTTGGAAACCATGTAAATATTTCATTCCTTATCATTAATTTCTTATTTTATTTAATAGGTTATGTCTATTATTATCAGTATTCATTTTGAAACCCAAATTGTTCCTAATTTGGTCACCGGACCCCCTTCAAGCTGGCTTCTGCATCCTTTTGACATTCCTTCTTCATTTTTTGTGTGAGCCTTCTTATTTTCTGGCACAGATGTTCCAGGCTCATCTTGTACTTTACATGGCTTTGTTTTAGAATCCGTATTTTTCCCAAGGAGCCTTGAAGTCCCTTTAGTGGACAATGGCATTTAGGAACTAGGACCTGGGGCTAACTGTTCTCATTTATTTTAGGGCGTTGAAATCCCCAGGCTGCTTCAGTGGAAAGAACTAGAGTGTGTAGTGTGTGTGTGTCTGTGTGTGTGTGTGTCTGTGTGTCTGTGTGTGTGTCCCTGGGCATTTGCATAATGTGCATTTCTGAATTTATCTATACATACTGTCAAGTGTGAGTTCACGCGATACCTTGGCTCTAACCCGTACCACAAGGTGCTCTGACATCCTCCCTCCCTGTGTTGGACGTTCCGTTCTCTGACAGTGAAAAACCTGGTTCCCGCTATCCTATTATGTTTCCTTATTGAATCAATCCCCCCGTATGAGCACCATCTCCCACTGTCGCCACCTCCTGCTCTGTGTAGATGTGTCTGTCACCCGGTGCTGGGCTCTGTCACCCGCCCAGGCCCTCTCCTCTCCCTGCTTGACTCCAGTTCCCCGGGCCAAGCCCCTTCTTGTGCAGAGACCTCCTCACCCCCTTGGACTTCCCCCTCGCCCCCAGGCCACTCCTTCACAGGGATGCCCTGCTTACCTCCCTGGGGCTCTGATGTGCTGTGCAGGGCCGCCCTCACGCCACCCACCCCAATGAACCATCATGGCAGCCGCACACCCCTCTTTTTGCTCAGTCTCTCCTTATGCCTTTAGGCGGGAATCATTCCATGCTCTGTATTTTGATGGCTCACACTTGATTCCATGCTACTGAGCAAAGGCCCAAGAGGACAAGCCATCGTCCCCCAGTAAACAGCCTCCCCCCATGCCTCATACCTATTCCTACCCTTCCCAGCCAGTGTACTGAGGCGGAGGGAACTCCAGGGCCAGGGGCCATTCCAAGGAAACGTTTTCCCACGTCTTTCTTCCTGGGTACAAAGCAACAGGCAGCTGGAGCTGGGGAGGCCGCCCAGGGCCCCGTGTGTGGCACCCGTTGCTTAGCCTTGGCGTGTGTACTGGAAAGAGGACAGCTTGACTCTGTGAATGCTTCCATGGAAATGCTTTTGAAATGTTGCAACAGCCAATTGTGTGGGGCTCAGGAGTGTAGGTGTAGAGACATAAATAACAACAAAGGACATAAAATACCTGCTACCCAGAATCAGTCAGGCCCTCTCCCCCCTCCACCTCCACGCAGCTCCTGGGGTGGGGTTTATTCGTGTGGAGACACGCACCTCCACGAAGCCACCTGCTGTGGTCACGCAGCTTCACGTGCCTTCTGCCACACGTGTGGCCCACTCACGTGCTCAGAGGCTCCTCTCTAACTTAAGAACCATCATTTTCTCCATTTCCCTGCCGGCGAGGCTGGTGGGCTGCCGAGATGCCTCAACAGGTAGATCTGTTTGTGGAAGTTGACGTAGGTGCTCAGGGATTGATGAAATTGTTATGGTTCTTGGAACCAAAGAATTAGAACCCATTTATTTCTCAGAAAACTAAAGGGAGAAAGCGTATCCCTCCTCTTCTCTCTCTTTTTCTACCTGTGCATATCCTAAGGCCGGAGTATCATGGACAGAGAGGCCTGAGCATAACGTAACCCGGCACAGCGGCAACGGACACCAGCTCTGTCACATCCCAGGAGGGGTGGCTTTGTCCCTTCCCCTCACTGGCCGCCCCGAGAGGAGCTCTGTCCCCATGCAGCCTGGGTTCCTAGGGGATGCGAGACAGTGTTCACGGAGTGCCCGGTGCTGGGCTTCCTGCAGAGTAGGCACCCAACAAGCATGACATGTGGGTCCTTTCAGGCACTTTGCTCTTTCTTGGCCCCACACTCCAGGACTTGCCGAGATGATGCGTGACTTCTCCGTTGCACCCGTTTCCTCCCATGCCCTGGGGTCACACAGTCCTGGAGATGACCCTGACAGGGAACTTGCCACCAGCCACCGGCGAGCCATGGTTGGGAGAAACATTTGCTTCTTGGGGGCATCCGCCTCCCTGCAGCCTTGCCCACGCTCCCTTGTTCTCCTCTGGGGCCACACGGCCGGGGCTTCTAACCTTTGTCTTGAATCCAAATGGAGAGTCGCCCTTTTTATTCATCATAGACTTCATGCTGGTAGATTTGGACCTTCCTTATAACTGTTAGGGACTCCCAAGGGCCTGGCTCTCCCTGGGCCACCACTCTGTGTTTGCTGTTCCTGCCTATCCGGTGGGTGCCCTGGGGTGAGCGCAGAAGCGCCTGTAGGCTGGTCTGCCTTCAGGTCTTGATCAGTGCCTGTGGCGGTGGATCAGTGGTGATCCATACAATAACACGGCATATCCACGAGGATGCCACGGACGCAAGGAGGTGCCCACATGGGGCACTGCAGGTGTGGGGAGGGGGGCCAGTGAAGAGCATTGACTCTGGACCCGGGCTTCCTGGTTCCCACTCAGCCTGTGGTCTTGGATCCCTTATTTTCTGTGCGTCAGTTTCCCCATCTGTGAAATGAGAACCATAGTGGAGCATACCTCTTAGGGGCGTTGTGACAATTCCATGTTACTGCGCAAAACCATGGTGTGCCGAAACAGGCTCTTAGAGGCTCCTGGGGGTGGACTGTGAAATTTTTAGTCTATTTGTGATGTGGATGGAGTTACTCTGCTGGCTTGAAATTGGCCACTGTGGGAATATTGACACCTGAGCAATCAGCAAATGCTACAGATCAGGGCTCCTTCCCCGGGAGCCCCGGTTTTCGGTATCTACTATCACACCGCTGTGTGAAACACAATGGTATCCCGTGGGCAGTAAGCAGCCAATGAATATTAGCTAGTGTTACTATTATTTCATGTATTAACTTGACTAATAACCCTGTCCAAAGAAGAAAGGAGATTAATCAGATATAATTGTTTTTAATGAACCTGTATTAGTGACTCCTGGCCATTGCTACTTCTGTTCCAAACTGCTCATAAAGCAGCCTAAGCTTGGGGCTGGTCTTCACACACTCGGTCCTTCAGGCACTGCTGTGCCCCACTGCACACTCTGTGCCCGGTTCTGGGGGTCCGCTGCAGAGCTGACAGACAGGCTCTCTGCTCTGGTGCAGCTCACCGTCTCGCGGAGAGGACCCATACGGACGCCAGCGAACAGACATCATGGTAGAATTACAGATTGTGATGGATCTTAACACAAAACACGATGGGTTCGTACAAGAGCGGGATGCCCACTTCCGACTGCGGGGGTCATAATGGCATGCCGGAGGCAGCTTACATGGCTCACAGTGCCTTCCTCTTTTCTTCCCACCTGTGCACGGGTGACGTCTGGGAGGTGAGCAGGAATCAGCCACGGTGGAGTTATTTATACTGCAGACACCAGCAAACACATTTGCCCGGCTCCTGGAGCCGGCTGTTAGACACTGACCACAGTACCAGAAGTGAGGAAGCTTCCAGAGGGAGGGCACTGAGGCACAGACCCAGTGGACGAAGAGGTCAGCTGCTGAGTGGACAGAAATATGACATGCAGAGGGATGGCCCGTGCCAGCTCCCTGAGATGGGAGACACTTTGTGCCTGTCCCATGTGAGCTCTGGGTGGTGAGTGACAGTGACACCTGGAATGATTTTCTGAGTTCTAGAGTCTAGGGGAGGTTTTGCTGCCTTCTACATTGGCAGTGATTCAACCACCCTGTTCCGTAACACTGCCTTCCTCATCCCTGCCCCACTTGGCCAAGCCATACAGTCCTCTGCCTGCAGCCAATGTGTGAGGTTCCAAGGGTCCTAAGTGGTGGGCGATCGCCCGGGGTAGGGGTGAATCCTGATGTGGTTTTGGTTGCCTGAGTGTTAGTCCAACTGTGCAGGGTCTCTGGGCAGGGAAGCTCTCTGGCCAATGCCAGCAGGACTTCAGAGCTCTAGCTAAGCAGACAAGGTCCTCGGTTCTCAAGGGAGCCACAGCAGGCTAGGACGCAAAGCCAGGCAGACAATGTACTGGGAGAAGGCAGAAGCTCAAGCCCTATGTTCCCGGGTGAAAGAGGAGATGGGGATGAAAGAGGGTACCATATTGAAGTTTCTACTATATTGAGGCTAAAAGCACCCGTGGCTCATCTCTGCCAGTCCAGTTATGGTCTGTTGGCTGTAGGGTTTATTCCAAGTCCCACCAGATATTGGGGATAACATCATTGTCGTCGTCTTTTTCCCACCACTACTGGCTCAAGAATGGGCTGGGTCTGATCTTGTAAGAGACCTGTAAGAGACCTTACACCTGGACCTTGGGAAGCCAAGGAAGAGCTGGTACCAGGGAGATGAATGGGATCCTCCTCCACCGGCCTGATAGGCTCATGAGGGCCCTACCGCTCCTCACTCTACTAACCAGTCTGACAGCCATCAGGAGAAGGATGAGCCAGTCCTTGACCTTCTGTGATTTCTTTCCCCCCATCATTCCCAAGCAGTTGCTTGGTGTCCACAACAATCCCACGAGGTAGGTAAGTCAGATATTATATCCGCTGGCAGATGATGGAGGGGAGCCCCAGGGAGGCTGGAGACTTGTACCAGTTATGCAACAGACCTTGCTTTTTGGCTCTACTTTTTACTTTCTCTAAACTCCAGTTTTCTCATTAGGCAGATGGAGTAATAAACCAACACATGGGTTCCTGTGAGGGTTATGGAGATAAAGTAAGTGAAATCACTCTGCAAAGCTGCTATTCAAATGCTAGTAATTTTTTTTACTATACTAATTAGGACTGGTTTGAGGATCTTTTGTCTTTGAACCCAAATACCCTTTTTTTTCAAAACTGCTTATTCATCCATTCATTCATTCAGCCATGATTTCTGAATGTTTGTGAGGAGGCAAGTGCTCAGCTAGGTCCTGGAAATAGGAAGCTAGAATAGATAACTAAGAGAAGGAGATCATATCCTGGAGGCGAGTCAGGCCCTTGGAAGATGTGTGGCAGCTGGCGTGGGTGTCCCCAAAATAGGCATGTGAGCAACATGGCAAGGCAGCTGGGGTGGCGAGTGCCCGTGCTGTGGTGGGTACAGCATCAGAGAGACCCTGCAGCCTCAAGATGTGTCCCCCGCCTCGCACTCATGACCCTCATGCCCACTCCTCTGTGCTACGGGATCTGCTGTGGGGAACATAAGAGTCTAAATGGGGAGACCACTACTTCAGACCTGTGGCGTCAGTTGACTCTGATGAACATGCTGGAAGACCAGATGACATCAGTCTGGCCTGATTATTTTGTTTTGCATTTTTTTTTTTTTAAGTCAAACGAACAATCGTGAGGTAGTTTGGCTGGCTCTCTGTAGTAAACACTCAAGATAAAAAGAAAACAAATCCAAACAAAGAAAAAAAACTGGATGTCTAATTGGCAAACTTGAAATTACAGAAGAATCTCCCAATTTAGAGTTTAAAGTGCATTGCTCCCTGTTGTACACTTGGTTATGATTAATCACTCCAAAATTTATGAGCCATGGTCTTGTTGTTGGAACAAACTTCCCATCGTCTCTATGGAATAAGAACATAGCTCCAAAGAGGGACCTCAGGGCAACCTTGAACTGACACAGGGTTGGTGATGTGGGGTCCAGATTGAGAGTAGGGCTCAGCAGCCCACAGCTGCTCAGAACCTGAGTATCAATGGCTAAGATTCCCCCCAAAAATCTTGACGTGGAGAAGGTTCAGTTGCCCACAAAGTTCTTGGCGCCAACCCACTGTATTGCACTGACCAGTCGCCCCCCATTTAGTTACCATACAGCCCACCGCAGGAGGTAGCATGTTGCAGATTCGGACATTGAATCTGAGAGTTTAAATGGTTACCGGTGTGACTGCAGAAAACAGAAAGACCATCCCTGATGATTCAATTATATTTGGGTCCATAGAAACAACATAGCCTCTTAAAAAAAAAAATTAGCCTCAAGGAACTGATGCAAATTCGAGTCAAACTGGACATTACAGGCCCTGTTTCTTCATCCATGTCAGCTATTTCTCCCAGTAAACTTTGCAGAATGCCTTTTACGTGCTTAATATATGTCTGAAGAATCAAAGCATTTTGGCACAACTGAACATCTTAGGGATGTTTGGGTTCAATCCCCTTCCTTTTATCCCCCCATAATAAGGAAATGGAGGCCCCAAAGGGGAGGAAATGTTTGATCAAGGTTGATTGTCACCTGGAACAAGAACAGAAGTTGTCTGGCTCTCGGACACTGGCAGAAGGTTGTGAAAATCGAGCATTGTAGAGACACCCGAGCAAGGGGATGAAGGGACTGAGGGGAGGCCTGCCTTTTTCCTTTCACAAAGGACCCATCTACTCACCAAGTCAAGCCGGGGCTACACCTGCTCTCAGAAATGTTTGGATGCAGAAGGGTACATTAAGTGAATAGGGTTAATTGATTCCTTCTGCCTTTCTACGACCCACCCTGTCTCTCCCTCTCTTTCTCTCTTTCATTTATCTGTCTACCTGCCTGTCATCTACTATTGTATCCATAGTGATCAGGATATAGCAATGAATGGAGAGAGCACTACTGCAGAAAACGGGGGTAACATTCACTTACGCTGGGGACACCCCAGAAATATTCTGTACATACCCATCTATCAGACTAGACTATAAGTCCTTGCCCATCTCTACTTCTTGCAGTTCTGCTGGAGTCCTGTCCATGGAACCATCCCTGGTGAACCATGTGCTAGGCATCCAGAGTGGAGGCTGTGGGGCCCCACGGGCAGGAGAACACACCTTCCTGAGCCATGTAGAGGTCATGATCGAACGTAGGAGATGGAGCAGACTTATAGCCCCATAGACAGAAGCAGATATTAGGGAAGAGCCTTCAAAGAATGTGCAAAGAGAGAAGAAAGGGAGGCCACCTGGAGGGCATCACAATAAGTGAAAGAGGTCAGAGAGAGAAGAATAAATACTGACTGCATGATTTCATTAAGAAGTAGAATCTACAAAACCAAACCAAACCCAGACTCATAGACACAGAGAGCAGACTGCTGGTTGCCAGAGGAGGGGTAGGGGGTGGTAAGAGGGGAAAGGGTGAAGGCATTTAAGAGGTACAAACTTCCAATTATAAAATAATTAAGTCATGAGGATGGAATGTGCCACATGAGAAATAAAGTCAAAAATCTGTATCAACTTTGTAGGGTGACGGATGGTAACTAGATTTTTCGTGGTGATCAGTTTGCGATTTACATACGCAATGTCAAATCACCGTGTTGTGCACATGAAATTAATATGATAGGATATGTCAGTTATTCTTCAACAGCAAAGATTTGCAAAAGTAAGACAAACCAGGCTTTGCACTCAAGTAACGAGGCAGGTGGGTCCGGCGTGTATTTGTCAGCTCTTTCTCAGGATGAGAAATAAGTTAGGCATCCTCTTTGCATTTTCAAAAATCTCTCACTTTGTTCCCTTGTGAATCCTCTCGAGTCATCCCTGGCCCTTCCCGCTTCCTTCCTGCTCTTGGGGTGTGGAGTACCCCCAGGGGAGCAGAGTTTGGATACCTACTCCTCCCACCCCTTCTGAAACTTTTGGAGAAGACTAGGCCTTCCTGATCTTACCACTTAGGGGTGGGACTCAACAAGCAGTTGCCACACAAGTCTGGGCCTCGCTCTAGAGTGATCAGAAGCAAGGTGCGTCTGCAAAGTGTCTGACTGCTTACGGAGCAGGACTTACCCGAGTAAGACTTGATTAAACACCAGTACTGGAGAGCAAAATCATCATTAGAGGCTGCTCGTGGGCACTTCCTCACCTGCATTATTCAATGTGAGGACATGAAACAAAACCCTTTTGTTTTGTTTTGTTTGCCCTTTGTCATCCAGGAGCCTCTAATCCAAATTGGTTTTTGTGAAGCTTGGATTCAGGACAGATGTGTTCTCTTTGTGTGTACATGTTTTTGTTTTTTGTTTTTTTCACTCCTGAGTACAAGCTATTGTTCAATTTTCCCAGCAAAGCTCAGGCACGGTGTGATTTTTCAGAAGATGGTGCAGAAAGAGAATTTCAGAGCATGAATATGTGTATCCTTTCAGCAGAAGTGTTCGGATGAATTCAGCCAACCAATATGTCACCCATCAATTTCATAGCATCATCTAAGATAGTGTTTGCTATGATCTTTAGAGCAACAAATGCAAAAAGAGACTCCAAAATTATGTGTATGACTGTCAAACGATCAAAAACCCAGCTAAGAAGTTCTCTTGCTCTGGAGGGATGGGAAGGTCTAGGAAGTGACTCGTGAGCAGAGGTCACTAAGAGCAGGAGAGTAGTCCCAGCCTTATGCCCTTCACCTCTCCATCACTGGTCAGGAAGGGGGGAAATGTCAGGTGATGTCTACCTTCCTGGCTTCCTGAGTCCTGGCTCTGAATCTGGCACTTAACATTTGCTATTTCATCATATCAGTTCAACTACCCACTAAGTAGATACTACTTTCTTTGGTTGCTTTCTGGGGAATCAGAGTTCAGTTAGATCAAATAACTTGTGCAAAGTCATATAGTTAATAATGAGAAAATCAGGACTTAAACCCCTGACTACAGAGCCCATGCTCTTGTCAAGACCCCAAGTTGCCTTGCTCCCAAACCCACTGGGAGATGAGCCCTGGACATGAACATCCTTACCCTTTGGATCTGAACCATCATGGTGGCTCAAAATGGGATGGGGACTGTGATCATGGTGTTAGAGTCATAGCAGATTGGACTTGGTCTCTAGTTCTACATCCACCGTTGAACCCCTCTAAGCCTCACTTCTAAAGGAGAATAATAATAATGTGCTTACTTCATGGAGTCTCTAGGAAGATCACATGATAAAGATCACAGGCTTGGCACAGGGCCAGGACATAGTCAATGTCCCGTACATTTCAGGGAGAAAACATGCAAGTAGTTTGCAGTTCTCTGTGTGTAAGTAGCCTGGTGAAGGGTGAGGTATGTTGCATTCTAAAAGCAAGATCAGAGCAAGGCTAGGAAAAAACAAAACAAAACAAACAAACAAACAAACAAACAAAAACAGGGCTAAGACCTGTAGGTCTGGCCCTGATGTGGGGTGCTCGTGGTTCTAGGCTAGGGTCCCTGCAAAGTGTGGCCGTGGGGTTCCTATTTTCCAGTCATCACCATATTTAAGGGTAAAGTGGAAGAGGTGGAGCTGCCTGTGGAGAAGGTAGACATCATCATCAGCGAGTGGATGGGCTACTGTCTGTTCTATGAGTCAATGCTCAACACGGTCATCTTTGCCAGGGACAAGTGGCTGGTAAGTGTCCTGCATGCTGTGCCCTTGTTGGTCTGCTGGCTGTCCTGCTGCTCTGCCCCCGGCCGACAGTCTAGGAAGAACACGAGGACTCCAGAGAGGGCTTGGGCTAGAAGGTCCAGACCCCTCTCCTTAAACCAGATCTGCTTCAGAGGACAGAATGATGGCACCCAGGCCCAGCATGTCTGCTACATTGTTCCGTAGGTCTAACCTTGGCCTCTTTTGTTATAATCAACACCCATTTTCTGTTGTCAAGACGAAAATCTATTCTGGTCAAAAGGTACTTGGGACTTGTTTCTCTACCAGAGAGCTGAGCGTGCTTCTGTCTCTGGCTTGTCCAAGCTAAAGGGTCGCTATCACCTTTCACTCTTCCCCATTGAACTATGGTCTCTACCTAGGTCCTTCACATTCTCCCCTCTCCCAAATAAAAATTGAACATTGCCATCCTAGCCCTAACCCTGGCCAAGGCAAGGTCACAGTCTGCTGAATGAGAAATGCTGGCAAGGGGGTGCCTGTCTGGTGACTCTATGTGCAGTTCAAAATGTGATGTCTTTGTCAGGTGAATAGATTACGAGACCCATTTCCCCACAATTCATCAACAGAAACCTGGAGGGCTTATGTTTCCAGACCGGGCAGCTTTGTACGTGGTAGCAATTGAAGACAGACAGTACAAGGACTTCAAAATCCACTGTAAGTTGCCTTTTACGTTTTTGTATGGCTTTTTTTTTTCTTTCTCACACTTGGGGTGGGGGGTACTACAGTGGCCCTGAGATGAGCATCCTGTCTCATGAATACAGCTGCTATGCCTATGGAGGAGTTTACCTGTGACTTATTCTGGATTCTTCTAAGTGTTTTCCCCTGGTCCCAAGGGTGGGAGGGCTACAGAGAGAAAATAAGTAACGCAGTTGAAAATAAGCAACGCAGAGACATATCCCGAGGTGAGAGAATGAATGCAATGTGAATGAAAAATGAGCTGAAGCAGCAGAAGCTGGTTTTTGTAGGGAACATCAGGCCTGGGGGCTGGGAGCTTGTGGAGGTTTGGTTATCCCAAAAGCCCACCACAGGGGTCAGAAATGGTGGGTCGCTAGCCAGCTCTGCCATTCTAAATCCTGCCTGCATGCTACTTGAATTTATCGGAATGATAGTGACTCTTTTTTACATTAATTAAAAAATATATTCTTCGTTGTGGTTCTTTTGGGGGAATGGGTGGCTGTGGGGGTGGGGAGGGAGGGAGACTCTGCACATGCGTATATGGGCACGTGTGCACATGGGTTGTCGGGGACTCACATCCAAACCTATATTCATACTGCTTTATCAGCTGAGAATTTGTTCTTTTAGGGGGAAAAAAAGGCAAACAAACAAAACCCTCTCCAGTGTTTTGTCTGGTCTGAAAAGGATGCTTTGCTCTTTTCAATTTAGAGGGTAGCATTTCTCAGTGACACAAGCTAGGTCCTCAAGCTTATTCCAAATGTGTTTTCAGCGTTTAGAAACAGTCATGTCTCCTCAGCCTGAAGAAAACATGACAAAGGAGCAAAGAACCCCTCACACAGGCAAGCACACGCACAGTCCAGCCCAAAGCAGACGCAGGAACTCCACACAGTGCAATGGATTCGGCAGACTTGGGGTTCCTGTCCCTGCAGTGATCAAACCTTCCTTGGCAAGACCACTGCAGAGGGGCTCACAGACTGAACACATGGTCGGCGCCTTCTGCCCTGAGAGGCTGAGACTTGATAGTTGGACAAATCGTTGCTCCACTGAGTTACCCAATTGCCATCTAATTATTGCTAGCACCATTCATGACTCCCCAGTCGGACTGCGCCATGGAATGTATACATTGGTGTGTGTGTTCACACTCTTCCGGAAATGGAACATGAGAGCACAAAGTTCAGAGTCAGGTTCAGGAGAAGACAGAAGCGGGACAGTTATGCAAAGCTCTGTGTCCTCTACCTCCAGCCAGCCCTTTGTCATTTCTGACTTTTGACGAGCAGCGGGAGGGAGAGCAGCCTATGTTAGATGATCACGTTTCAAAGTCTGCCAGCCCTGGGTTCAAATCCTACCTGGATGACTTGGAAGAAATTACTTAACCCCTTTGGCCTCACTGGTAATATCACCAATCCCATACACTAGCAATGAGGACCAAGTGAGATAATATATATGAAAGGATGTGAGAGCTCTTGGAGGTACATGGCATCAGACTGGACCTAGGCACTGAACACATCACTAAGCCCCTTTCTGTTTGTAGCTCTGGTAAGCGAGCCTGACTGCGAAGCTTGTTGGCCTCCAGTGGCTCAGAATCTAGGTCAGATGTGCTCTCATGGTAGATCGCAGAAACAACTCAATGGTGAGCATTGATCAAATGTTGTATAAATAGGACATATTCTGCCCTGAAGCTTCATTATAATGCTGCTTTTGGAGTTCTGGATGTGCAACTAAACCAAATCGTGTTTTGAAGAGAACCTTCAGGTGCATTCTTCGTTCTTATGCACAAATATTTATTGAGTCCTGACCCTGGGCACAGCTCTTTAAGGGACTTCCTCATTTCCTAAAAGCCAATGTACCTAATCCTCCTCTTTTCCCTGGATTGTGTTTGGGCCCCTGTGGCAGATGCACCTTATAGCGAGGTAGCTGGAGCTGGAGAGGGTTGCATAGACCCTGACAGGTGCAAGAGTGTGGTTGATGCTCCTTATGTGCTGGTCCAGGACTGGAGAACGTGTGATTTAATCTTACGCTGCCCACTGCAATTTTGGTAGGTTCTGGGAAAGAAAAAAAAAATTAAATCAGCTTTAAAAAATTTAAATTCTCTTTTCTTGTGAAGTGTTTGCTCTGCAGTCTTCTATCCAACCCCCCCCAAAACCCCAGACCTAAAAAATAAAAATCAAACATACATTTAAAATTTATTTGAAAAACTGTGAAGTTTTCCATTTAAAAATTTTTTAATGATCTGTTTTTGTTTTTGGTAAAGGAAGTAAGCCTGTTTAGAAATCTGTTTCAAATAAACAGAGATTTTGGTTACTCTGAGTTTTAAACCAAAGTAAAGCATAAAGGATGCTGGTTGCTAAGGGAACAATTGTAAGCAAATTTCAGTTGATTCAAGAACTGGCTAAAAGAGAAAAATCTTAAAGTGGGGCAGGAGAATGAGACAAGCCCAGATCCTTTCATAAAGTAAATTGTTATAAAACATCTTCCTCCCTGCCCCTCTCCTCCTTTCCATGACCTTCCCCTTCCCTCTCCTCCCTTTCCCCCATCTTTTCCCTCCCCTCTCCCTTCTTCTCTCCTTTTCTTTCTCACCATATGCAACATGGAAACATAAAAATGAGTGAAACACAGAAGTTGCCCTTATTTTGCTCACCAACTACTAGAGAACGCAGAGAAAGAGAGGCAAATGATTGGCATGTACTAGGCTCACAATACACATTTTGTTGAGTTGAATGAATGAAGAAACAAATGAAGGTGTAAAAACAAGCAGTTGAGGAATGTTCAAGGCATAGTGTTTAAACTCGAGAGAGAGGAGCCATCATTTTTTTAAAATTTCTACTATGGAGGAGATTTATAGAATCTTAAAACTGGAAAGAAACGTGGTAGGTGTTCTATCCAATACATGAACCTGACCGAATACACGAATCTCCAACCTGCTGAAAGTCAGGGGTATGGACATCAGCTTCCCGGCTCACGAGAAGATGAAAAGGAAGGCCTCCTGTGGTGTCAGTGGTGGTGCAGCCCAGAGTGGGGAGTGCAAAGACAAGACCGCTTGGAGGGCTTCATTGTTCTCCATGTGGTTCTTTCCTACCTTCATCCCTAACACCCAGAGTTCTAGTCTCTGGCTCTCTCCTATTTTAGTTTACTTTTTTAAAAAGATTGTATTTATTTATGTGTGTGAGAAAGAGAGTGAGAGAGAGAGAGAGAGAGAGAGAGCGCACAAGCTGGGGGTGGGAGGGAGATGCAGAGGGAGAGAGAGAAACAGACTGTCCGCTGAGCAAGGAGCCTGATGCAGGGCTCGATCCCAGGATCCTGGGATCATGATCTGAGCCAAAGGCAGATGCTTAACCAACTGGTGCCTCTCTTCCCTATTTTATACAGGAGTTGCCTGTGCTTGAGAGACTAAAATGTATGAAACTATTATAAACACCTTCCCTTCTGTCTAGAGGAGAAACTGTAAGAAGTGCCTTGTGGCACTTGCTCTGTTTCCTGTTAACCCATCCGGAGGCAGTGCCCTTTACCCTAGTGGGGAAACTGAATCTGTGGGGCCAGGGTGGGGGAGGAGGATGCAGCTCCGGCTCTCTCCAGTGAAACATAAATTTGGTTCCCCAGTACTTCATATTTCTTTTTCTGCAACTGTTTTTTAGATTTTTCTCTTCATTTTGATATTCAGCATATTGATGCTGACATGTCTACACTATATTTCCCTTTGTATTTATCTCACTTGGGGTTCTACAGCATTCTTGGATCTGTAAGTTGGTGATTTCATTGATTCAGGAAAATTTTCAGCCATTATCTCTACAAATACTTTTTCCTGCCTGATTCTCTTTCTCTTCTCCTTCAGGGACTCCAATTACACGTATGTTAGATACTGATTGATATTGTCCCATGGATCTTGGGTACTGTATTTTTTCTCTCTCTGTGTTTAAGTTTGGATAATCTTTTTTGACGTATTTTGAAGTTATTCACTGCTTCCTCTGATATATGCATTCTTTTAATGAGCACATTGAAAGGACTCTTCACCCCGATATTGTGACTTTCTTTTCTTTTCTTTTTTTAAAGGCTTTATTTATTTATTTGACAGAGAGAGACACAGCAAGAGAGGAAACACAAGCAGTGGGAGTGGGAGAGGGAGAAGCAGGCTCCCCACTGAGCTGGGAGCCCGATGTGGGGCTTGATCCTGGGACTCTGGGATCATGACCTGAGCCGAAGGCAGATGCTTAACAGACTGAGGCACCCAGACATCCCTGATACTGTGATTTTCATCTAGCATTTCCATTGGCTCATTTTATAGTTTCCATCTCCCCAGTGAAATTCTCCATCTGTTCATGCATGTTTTTCCATTGGATTCTTTAGCTTCTTTATTATAGGTACTTTAAAGTCTCTATTGGATAATTCCAACACCTGCACTATCTCTAAGTCTGCTTCTATTGATTATATTTTTTTCTGATGATGGCTCATGTTTTTTTTCCTTTTTCATCCATCTTGGAATTTTTTTCTTAATGCCGGGCAATGTCAGTAAAAGAACAGTGGAGACAGATGCACAATAGTTATACCCAGAAAAGAGTATGCGTTTTCTCTGCCAGGCTGTTAGAGTGGGGATTTGAGTCAATTTAGTCTGTCATAATGATAGGTTGGGGCTTGGCTGTTGCTTTAGTTACATTCATTGTGCCACAATGCAATCCTTTCTGAGAGTTTGTTTTTAATCCATAAACAAAATCACTGGTCCTTCTGATGTTATTGCTTAATTTAAATAAGAAGATTAATAACAATATTTCTTGGTAGCCAATGGCCCTCACTCCACATTCACTCAGTCAATAAGCAAGACAGAGTTGCAACAAAAAATAATCTGTTGGATTAGTGTTGTCTCCCATCCCTGCTCCACTTCTGCTAAAGGAGCTAGTGGGAAATAAATGGTTAGCAGAAAAAAGAGAAAACAAATTTAATGTCCTGGGTAAGCTTTTTCTTGAATAACTGAAGGCAGGGTGGTCTAGCTGGGAAGAAAAACATGAATTAACCTCTGAAAATGTAACTAAAATACTGCGCATTGCAAAGCAGTGTAGAGCATTAAATATTTGGGAATGAATTTCAATTAAAAAAGCATTATCTGTATGCTTGTATTGTGCTAGATACTGGGCTATAGGTGTTGAGGATATAGAAGAAGTAATCCCATAGTTGGGAATAGTTAGGAAAGGTTTCACAAAAGCAGGGGATATTAAACTCATCATTTCTTGACTTTAAGGGACCTTTCTTTCTTTCTTTCTTTCTTTCTTTCTTTCTTTCTTTCTTTTATAAAGAGAGAGAGTGAGAAAGAGAGCTTGTGTATGTGGTGGGAAGAGGACCAGAGGGGGAGAGAGAGGGGGCATCTCAAGCAGACTCCCCACTGAGCACAGAGCCCGATGCAGGGCTGATCTCATGACTCTGAGATTATGACCCGGGCTGAAATCAAGAGTCAGACTGTTGACTGACTGAGTCATCCAAGCGCCCCTACTTACATAGATCTGTAAAATTCCACCTTCCTGGATCCCAAGTCTAGAGATTCTGAATCGGGAGGTCTGGTATGGGCCCAGGAATTTGTATTTTTAAAAAAGCATCCCAGATGATTCTGGAGCACAGAGCCACTGAACCCAACTCCTCACTTTACATGCAAGCCTGGAGAAGAGGCTTGATCTGCCCATGGTCACGACACAGCTCAGACGGTGACAAAGCCAGAGCTCACATCACATAATGATAACAACCACTGTGTATCAGCTGCTCCATGTTCCAGGCATCTCCTTACACACTCTGCTTACATTATTGCATTTAACCCTCATGACAACCCAATAGAGTAGCTGTGGTTATCATCATCTCTATTTTAAAGAAGGGACAAACTCTTCGAGAGCTAAATTTTTGCTAAGATTACACAACAAATAAATGGCAGAGCCCCAGGTTGAAGTGTGAAGCCCAGGTCTTTAAACATCATGCACATAGGCTATCTTCTATATTTGCCCAACACGTGCTCAGAGCCTCAACTTAAGGCAGGGATGAGAGAGAGAAGGAGCAGGAACATGGCAGCAGCAGGTATCTTAAGGAAAGATTTTAAACAAAGGCAGTGTGTTTAGTGTCCATGTTTTATCCAGGGACTTCCAGACTCTAGAAGGGGGTCTCCCCTGAAACACGTCCCATTGCCAACCGAGCAGCTTCCTTCTCCAAACGTAGGTTTCAACTGGGAATTTGGCACCAACCTCATGTGATTTAATGGATATGACTGGCATCTTATCCTCAAGCCAGAATTTTGCAAGTGCTCACCCTCTGGGAGATGATTATTTTCTCTGCCTCTTCTCCCCGAGGAAGGTCTTTGTGTGCCTTAGAAAGGAGTCAAAGAAGCACAGCTTTCACTGACTGTTCCGACCTCCTTCCTCACACACCCCCTCTCTTAAACATACAGAAACATAGAAACATAGTTCCCGAAGGTACTGTTTGCTTGATGCAAATTTTAAAAGGAAATTTAATCCTATAAGATTTTAGAGAAAAGCATCTCTCCTTCGATGCATTTCTAGACCCATCTGCATAAACAGACAAATGAGATTCAGCTGCTCAGTAACTAAAGCTAAAGCTGCTTAGGCCACACCCTCTGCAGTACTGGGAGAGGAAATTGCGTTCCTGGTTGCTGTCACAACTGGGTCAGGGCAGCTGAAGGATCAGGGGACAAGCTGGAGTGAGCCCTAGCTCCTCCATCTCCCTAATGCAGGATCTGGACACAGATATTGTGTGTGGGACAGAGGCCAACTTCCCCCATCCTATTTCATTGACTGTCAATGGAAGTATCCCCTGGAGGTTGCTGGATAGATTAAATGAAGAGTCTGGCTTGAGCTGGGTGGTCAGTCAATGGTAGCAATGATTGCCACCATTTAAGGATGGTCTTGGGCCATCAGATGTGCATTCCTTCACTCACCACCCTTGCATCGTACATCTTTCTCCCTCTCAAAGCACCTTATGAGCAGCCATAAGGGGCCAATGAGCACCACTGGGTTGGCTGTGCACTACCTGGGGGATAGTTCTTATGGGATGGATTCTTAGCGAGTACATCATGGCATGTGAGAAAGACAGACTCATGACCCACCCTCCCCCCTCATTTTGCAGTTGAGAAAACAGAGGTTCAGGGAATTAGCACAAGGGCTAGTCAGTAAGTGCTGGTGCTGGGGTTCAAACTAGTCTACGTCATTGTAAGAGCCCATGTTTCTCTCTGCTTTTTGAAGATTCAGTGGGGGGAGTCAGGAGAAGGGAGAGAGATGGATCTTAGTGTGCAGAATGGCCGAGCAAAGGCACCACGATAGAAATGCGGGTGCCAGATAAGAGTTTGTAGGAGATGCTGCTGGCTCGGAGAGAGGGAGAGTAGATCCAGAAAGAGTCAGGCAATCTGGATTCCGGTCTTGATCCTGTAGCATTCTAGCTGTGTGACCTTAGAGAAGTTTTTCAGCCTCTCTGAGTTTTGGTTTTCCTAGCCATCAAGTGGGATCTGTACATCCTGCCAAGATCTCCACTCGATGAGCAATTCTTCTATTCTGATTTCAGGGGAACGGGGGCTGCCCCTTCCCCCCCTTGGGGATACTGTGCTCTTGCACTCAGGAGGGCTGGGAAGACTTCCGGGGGTCCTGCTGCGGGCCCTCATGGCTCACTCTGTTTTCACAGGGTGGGAGAATGTCTATGGCTTTGATATGACCTGTATCCGAGATGTTGCCATGAAGGAGCCCCTGGTGGACATCGTGGATCCAAAGCAAGTGGTGACCAATGCCTGTTTAATAAAGGTCTGTAGACTCCTCCTGCTCGGGCCCAAGCATGCTGGCAACCCAGCTGTGCCACCCTGGAAGGCCATGGACCGGAGTACCCCAGCCTGGCGAGGCAAGGCCAACTTGGCCAGATCCCCTGGCACCCCAAGGTGACTGCCCATCAAAAGAAGATGCTCGCACTAAGCAGAGCCACAGAGAGAGTCACTGGACTCCATGGGGGCACAGCTGAAGGGAGGGAGTCGGGTCACATCCCTCGGTAATTCAGGGGGAAGGGTCTGGGGGAGGGGGCATCAGCGGAGAGGCAGGAGGGTATGCTCAGGTTTGGGCAAGCTCTCCACTCAGAGGTGGATGGCCCTCTTGGGGAAGCAATCCAATCCCTCCACCAGCTCTGCAGTCGGCATTACACTCCCCGCTCCAAGCGCACATCTGACCTGGCCAGACGGAGCTCCTCAACCCTCTTCCCGAGTGGTCTTGTTTGCACATGCTCTAACAGCTTTCCTGACAAGACTTTCTCCCGTGCAAATGAAGAACAGCTGGCCAGCATCCTTGGCGCACCGATCCTCTGTGCATTGTTATTATTAAATATTCAAACGTATCAAATTTGATAGAGTAAAAACAAAAGCTCCCCTTGACCTTCCCTCCCTCTCAGCCCCACACGCACTTTTCCTGGAGGTAACACTGTTCACATGTTGGCTTGCTCTTTCCAACCCTTTCCTACAAATTTACATCTATAGACACTAATATATTGTGTTGAACCATATAAACTACTGATCCTTGGTCTTTTAAGATCTGGAAAGGCATCGCTTTCATAGGATTGAAGCTAACTTTTTAATGTAAAAATCTGGGTTCATTCTGTAAGTATTCATTGGCCCACCCAGCCTCCATCTTACTGAAACAGACTTGCGGGCTCTGGTCTTGGATGTGTCACTTCTTTGTGGGGAGTATTGGGCTGGAGCCCGGCAGCATCTGCAGTGGATAAAGGGGAAGAGTAGGGGCCCCTGGGAATGAGGTTTCTGAAATTCTGATGTAAACCGCTGCTCTGCCAGGCTCACAGATGTCCTTTGTCGGTGGACACAGTCTTCCTAAGAAGAAACACAGCTCTTCGTCCCTAGTGTCCCTGTGGCATTTAGAAGGGACCTCCGAGGACTAATAAAACTAGCTGAGCCTCACATAGCTCATCAGCTGATGCCTCCTCCTTATGACATTCTGCCTAAGAGGTGTAGCTGGCAGTCTATGTCTTTGGCTCTCTGTTGACAGGGTTCTCACTGCTTCTTAACTTGGTCCGTTCCAAGTCCAGGCAGGATCAACTGCAAGCAAATGTGTCCTTTATGTTATTCTCCTTCCAGCCCATGGTCCCTGAAGCCTCTCCCTCTCCCTGCCCCAAACAAGAAACAGGGAAGTATACCCCCAACCTGGTGCAATCGAATTTGTCCAAATGACATGGGGCAGTTTTATGGAACTGTTAGGGATCTGTGCACCGTGGCCTTGGCTGAAGGCATGACTGCTTCAATGTACAGGGGCCCCAGAGGGCTTTCCACCTTTGATGGTAGGCGTGGCCACTGTGCTTGCCTGGGTCTACTGCAGGTTGCGTGGTGGACTGGCCCGCTTCTCCCCCACTGCAAGGCCTCTCTGGCCTCCCTACTCCCACCAAGGTTTTTTCCCTTGGTTACACCTGAGTGCAGCCAGGGGCAAGGCACCAGAACTTGGGGAAGGGGGCGCAGACGGGCCCACACCCTCCTGTAAACTCCTCCGGGCCTAGGAGTTTGTGTCAGGATGGAAGCCCGAAGCTGAGATCCTGCCCCCCCTCCCTTTGCCCGCACCCCTTCTGCCTCTCTTCCCTGGGAAGGGTAAGGACTGTCTGTGCATGCTTCTGTAAGCAGGAGAGCCCCTCCATCGGCTTGCCCGCGGATGTGCTAAGCAACATTTTGCCAAGCCTGTTGGGAAAACACTTGCCCTTCTTCACACACTTAATTGCTACTTTCATCGCTATTAACGTTGCAAAGTGTGACACTTTATTATAATTAAGACTCTGTTTTGACCAGACTTCTGCTCTGAGACATCCATTTGTAACGTTATTTAGTGGTGGGGATAAGGAGGCCAGGGCTTTTCTGAGTAGTTGATGTTTCCAGAACTCTCCGCTTCCTGGGGCTTCCCTGAGGCCGAGTCGGCGGGGGGCCCTCTGTGGTGTCAGAGACGCTGTTGGAGCAGGCAGACAACATCCTTCCAGTGCAGGGCTCTGGGCCCTAGGGAGCCAGGATAACGGGTTTGGCTCTGCAGGCTTTGGGTCTGACAGGAGGGTGGGCGTGAGCTTTGAGGGCCTCTGCGTCTCCGAAGCCCAGCCACAGCGGGCCACCTTCACAGATGGCTCCACCCCTACTGCCAAAAATCAACCGCCTCCATTGCCACCATTTTATGTCATGTCACGTCATGTCATGTTAGTGAGCTCTATGCCCAGTGTGGGCTCGAACTCACAACCCAACGGTTGCACGCTCTGCTGACTGAGCCAGCTGGGCCCCCCTCCATTGTCGCCATTCTAATGTACAGCTTCATCACGTCTGTCTCGAAGCCTTTTGCTCCTTCAGGGTCCCCTATTAAGATGCAAATGTCTGTAGGACGTAGTGAACCCTGTCAGCTAACCCAGGAGTCGATAGCTGACCGTGGTTGATACATGTCTGAGAGCAGGACTCCAGGGAGGTGGGACTCCTGATCCAGGGGGATGGTGTGTGTGTGAGCGCATGCCCTGAATGTTGTGAAGAAGTGAGGGAGCTGCCCAGAGAAAGGAGCCAGGTCCAGATGTGTCCCGGAGCCTACCTTTGGGGCTCACTGTCTGTGTTCAGGCCAACAGGTCCACGATCTGTAGGTAAGCCAGTGCAGTCTGAATGGATCTGAGGGATTAGGGGGTTGGTTTGGAGAAGAGGCCTGGGGCTGGGGGAAGGAGCTCTGTCGAGCAGGGAAGCCAGTAGGGAGAAGACCGCAGACTGTCAAGTGCTAGGTTACACAGGGGGAATACACAGACCCATCACGGGCAGCCTCTGCTCTGAACTCCAGTCTGATGTGGGTGGGGGCAGGGGGGCGGGGAGCAGGCTGCTGAGACAAGCCAGATGTACCGTGGAAAGATCAGGCGAGGCTGAAAGCCGAGGGACCAAGAGAAAAAGAAAAGGAGGATCTTAGAAAGAGCCTGGAGCCTGGTTGTCTGGCCCTGGCGAAGAAGGAGACGGTAGTCGGTGAGTGTGGGCACCGGAAGCCTTGTGGACTGTGCCGATGCCATTAACATATACAGTTAATCACATCTGGCTCCGGGTTGTGGACCTGAAGGAACCATGGGCAGCCTGTGGCCGGAGGGCTAACGAACGTCATATACGCTGACAGGTGCCATGGACCAAACGTAGCAGGATGACATAGAATGGAGGACCCTACACTCAGTGTCCAGGACGAAAGGAAAAAGGAGCACGAGTGAGGATGTGGTGGAGGAAAGGGGCTTGGCTGACTTTGTGCTGTCTGAGCCAGCAGTGTGCTTTTTGAGATCAGAAGCTGCTAGAAGTATGTCCCAAACAAGGAGGGTGGCAGAGTCAGAAATCATGACTTATGAGAAGTGAGCGAGAAAACAGACATGGTTTATGTTGGAGAAGAAAAGGTTTAGGGGGCCCCTGTGAGGTGGAAGAGGCATTAGCCATGGGTGGAAGTTACAGAGACTAGTGGGTACTCTCCTCACTCATTTTGAAGAGGGAGCTGTCCATCGGAGATGTCAGGAGATGGAATCGGCTGCCTGGCAGGTAGTGAGCACATCAGTCCCATGAAGGTGTTCAAGCCAGCAGCAGATGACCACTGCCCAGGGAGACTTCCAAAGGAGCTCTCGCACTGGTGGCTTTCTAATCCCATCAAATTCTGCATGCTTGACCAATGGCTTCCCATTCCCCCGATTCTTGTTCCCCATCCTTGGTTCTAGAAGCACAGTAAACTTGCATCTGAGGTGACATCACCAAGAGGCTCCCCATTTCCCTACACCTGCTTTTCTACCCTGTCCCCAACCAACACATCAGAGCTGCAGCTTCCCCGGGAGGACATGATGGCTCCACACTGCAGACCACAATGGGGCTCTGATCGGACTTGCCTCCTTGACCAAACTTCTTCCTCTGTCTTTTTCAAGTCCCTGGAATGCTTTGCATCTGCTTTTCCTTTATTTGTTCTAGAAATATGTAGAGATAAAAGCCATTTCTGTGGCATCATTCTGTGTCTTCCCTGCTCTTGTTTCCCCACCTTCAGGCCCCTCTCCTAATTATCCCCAATATATTCCATTATCCGGGTCTCAGGAGAACCCCCTTAGAACCAGTCCAGGCACAAGAGTTTCTGTCTGGTTCTTACAATCTTCAGGACAGAGATCCTTGCTACACAAACCCAGCAATGGGAAGCTTCCTTAGACCTCACTGAAAGCTGTCTGGATGCCTCTAGGGCTCTTGGAAGGTTTGCCCTGTCTCACCGGAGCCAGCAAACAGCAGGTCAGCATGCTTCACACAGAAAAGAACAGCACATTGCAAACTGTCTTTCATTATACTTGCTCCCCACGCAACATTGATTTTCAGCTACTTCCCAACTGAAATTGTTAAAATTATTAGTTCTTTGTGTTTTCCATTCCCCAGTCAGAACTGAAAAATTCTTACTTATTTCCCCCCTTTTTTCTTTCTTCCTTTCTCTTTTTTCCCCCTTCATCTCCCTCCCTCCACCTCTTTCCCTCTCCCCTCCCCTCTCTTCCTTCCTCCTTCCTTCCTCCCTTTCTTCCTTCCTTCCTTTCTTTCTCTCTCCTTCCTCTTCTCTTTCTCTCTCCTTCCTTCTTTCCTTCTCTTTTTTCTCTTTCTCTCTCTCCTCCCTCCTTCCCTCCCTCCCACCCTCCCTCCCCGCCCCTTTCTTTCATCCAGGCTTGGTGTAGATGGTCAGCAGAACTTTCCTCAGTTCAGCTTGTGACTGTGGTTGGGCTCCTATCTTCACTCCCAAGATAATACTTAGTGTCTCCTGTTGCTCAGAACTTGAATATCAAAAAATGGGGAAATGACTAATCTGGTTCACCCAAATCCCTGGGAGGGCTTGAAAAAGCACCAATCAATCGCTGTGTTGATCCCAGAGGTCTGAGCTGCAGAATTTGTATCCAGGGGATGCTAATGCTTTTCATTTGGGGCTGCACTCTGAGAACCACTAGATGAAGGGAGCAATGCTGAGCTAGACTGCTCTGAGGCCACTCAGTTTCGGGAAGGCTCTGTCTCATTCATCCCCCCTCTCCCCTCTCCTCCCCTCCCATTCCCAGAGGCTGACCTTCCTAATTCTATTCCCCTCACATTCAAATGTGTTTGCATCATTTCCTGAGCATACCCCACCATAGAAAGGATGGAGGAGGTCACTGGGAGGGCGGTGGGTGGACTGGGGAGCCACCCCGAGGGTAATGACACCCCCCACCCCGAGAGTCTACTGTGGGTGGTCTTCCAAGGGAAGGAAGCTGCTGACGAGGACCCAGACCTGGTGGGGGCGCTAAGTGTTGACATTCTCTTTCCTCCGGGCCGCAGGAAGTGGACATTTATACGGTGAAGACGGAAGAGCTGTCGTTCACATCTGCCTTCTGCCTGCAGATACAGCGAAATGACTACGTCCACGCCCTGGTCACCTATTTTAATATTGAATTTACCAAGTGCCACAAGAAAATGGGGTTTTCCACAGGTGAGCCTTTTGTGGGCACTCACTCCAGACCCTCCTCTGCCTCCGTGTGGAGGCTTTGCAGAAGTGGCAGGGGCTGGTCTTGTCGTGGGGGCAGGACCTGGGGCCAGAGCCCCAGGTGCTTGGCATCTCGTAAGCCTTCTCCAGCACTTCCCCAGGCTTTTGGCTGCCAACGGAGAAGGTAGACAGAAGTGGGTATGGTAAGACCAGAGCCGAGAGTGTGTGTTGGTCAGGGAGAGGCGGAGGCAGACAGCCCCATTTCGAAGGCACATTTGCTCATTGAACATCTACTAAGCATATTCTGGGCAAGGGGCAAGGATACAGAGTGGAGTAAGGTTTCCCTGTCTTCACTGCCTCACCCTCCCACAGGATTCAGTGTGTCTCTCCCTAGGCTGCAGACGTAGGGAGACCATGTCTCCCTGTCTCCTTCCTCTCTTTGCTGCTTCTACCCCAATCCTTCCTTCATTAAGCTCCTGACACTGTTCCCCAAAGACCATCTGTGCTCTCTCTCCCGGCCCAGCTTCCGAGGTGTTTCATTTCCTGCAGCAGATGAGCCCAAATTTCTTCGCCTGGTAAATGGGGGTTCCATGACCCAGCCCTAGCCCTCTTCTGTTACCTCATTTCTCACTGCCCCTCCTTTGTGTTGCCTTCCTCCCTTGTCCCTTCACTGCACACACAGCCCAGTCACACCGAGCACCTTGCAGTCTCCGAGCTTAGCAAGGCTTCTTAAGTCTCTGGGCCATGGTCTCTGCCCACGCCAGCCCATGGGGACAGGGAGATCTTGTCAGAGGCTCTTGTCATCTCCTTCCTCCCATATTTGTCTGGTAAGGCTACCATAATGAAGTACTACAGACTGGTGGCTTAAACCACAGACATTTATTTCTTGCAGTTCTGGAAGTTCAAGGTCTCTCCTGAGACTGTCTCCTTCGTTTGCAGGTGGCCTCCTCTTCTCTGCGTCCTCACATGGTCTTTGCTCTGCTGTGTGCCCTCATCCCCTCTTTCTAGAAGGACACCAGCCATACTGGATTAGGGCCCACCCAAAGGCCTTATTTTAACAGTCTCATTAAAGGCTCTGTCTCCAAATACAGTCATATTCTGAGGGACAGGGGCTTAGGGCCACAGCTCATGAATTGCAGGGAACACAATTCGGCCCCAAACACCTCCTCCATCCCACCCCTCGCCTGGCCAACTCCAGCACAGACCTCATCTCCCACCTCAGCTGTTCACTGATGCCCTCCTCCACTCCTCGTCAAGGTTAGGCATCCTCCTTGCGGCTCCCTAATATCCTGTGCTTACATCAGTCAGTCATGGCGCTGTAAAAAAAAAAAGAAAGAAAGAAAGAAAGAAAAGTATAAAAAATCAAGGAAAAAGTCCTCTTTCCATTGCATCTCAGCTGTGTGGCTCAGAGACATACGTTAACGATTTCTTTTGTATCCTTCCCAAACATTTCAGTGGTGCAGAAGCACGTGCATACCTATATGCACCTTTTTATTTTTGGCTTTTTATTTGAAATACTTCCCGTATAAAGTTGCAAAAGTCATACATAGAGTTCTGTGAACCCTTTGCCCAGCTCGCCCATGGGTGGCATCTTAGGTAAGTACAGTACCACATCCCAACTACACCTTTTTTAAAACACCGGTTGGCTCATACGAAACGCACAGCCCTCTGCCTCCTTGTCTTTATTTAACAATATACCCTGGAGAGCCTTCCACAGCCTCACAGGTGTAGCTAGTGTATTTTTTTTTTTTTTTGAGACAACTACATGGGATTCCTGTGCCGGATGTACCATTGTTTAGTCAGTATTTTCACTCTTTTTACACAATTCTCAGTCTCCCTGTGGGCTGGGGTCACATCTCCTGAGTCTCTGTCCTGCTGCTGTCTAGAGGAGTGCTTGGCTCCCAGTAGGTCCTAAACACATCTCTGTCCAACGAGTCTATCAAGATCCAAGTCCTGCCCTTGGGAAGATGTTCCTATTGATCACGCCTGTGAAGTCCTCCCAGGAGGTGGGAGCATGTCGTCAGGGGCGAGTGAGCTTGCATGTGGCAGGGGTGAGTGGGTTCTATAAGAGTTTGAGGATATGATTATTCACTTTTTGGAGTCTTGGTGACAGTGATCCTCTTTTACTTGTGGACAGAGGGGCAAAAGACTTCTCTAACCCTTCCTAGAAGGGTTTTTTCCAGAACTGGTGTCTCTTGACCATCAAGTGTCATCTTGACCATCTGCTGGTCTCCACCATCTAGGGCAGGGCTGGTACCCCCCATCTTGGGGAAAACCGAAGACCCCTCAATTTGGGTCATTTTTCAGCTACTACCCTCCTTAGAACAGCAGGTGAGATGACCTTCCTGGTAGTCAGGAGGGGAAAGGGAGGGTTTACCTGGACCTTGAAGGGTGGGTGAGACTCGGCCTCCCCTACAGTAGTGGGGCAGTATGGTAGCAGTGGGAGGGCTGAGCAAGAACCTGCTTGAGGACCTTGCTGTGACTAGAAGCTGGGGATGGAGCCAGCGCAGCTGGGCCTGCCTCTACTCTCTCCAGGATGATGCCTCCCCTGGGGCCTGCCCTGCTGTAGGCGACGAGGAAGGGTAATAGGGGCGCTCTGGAAAAAGTTCTTCTTGTAAAACCTAGGATCCAGCCCTATAGCTCGCAGCCCATCACTCCCCCTTATCCCTTCCCTGAGTTTATTTCCATTTCTTGAGGTCAAGCAGATAGCCTGCTTGACCCCTGTCCAGAGATGGCTCTGTGGTGGCAGGGACAACATTCCTGATGCCCCCATGTGAAGGAGGATTGTTTAATCTCAAATTCAGAATCAAACAAGTCAGCCCTGGGCTGAGGGATGGTGAGGATTTGCTCCCAGCATTCAAGTCTCATCCAACCCACTGGTGCTGTTTTGCCCCATTCTGTGGTCACAGCTTCACTGTAGTTCCTCACAGGCCCGGGGAAGAGAGATGACGAGGACTGTGTTTCCTAGGCTCAAAGACTAGGGGTATAGATCAAGGTCTGAGCTCACTCATCTATATGTAATTTTTTGCAACTATGGTGTTATGTAGACTCCTTTTTGCACAGAACCCCAGAAACAGGTCTGAAAGGTCACCCAGAGGTCCTACAGCTTTCTGTTCCCCATGCCTTGGTACAGAGATTCTCCAAGTGTGGTCTGTGGCTGGCAGCATCAGCATCACCTGGAAACTTGTTAGAAATGCAAAGTCTCAAGACTTACCCCAGACCTTCTGAGTCAGAGACTCTGGAGTGGGGCCCTCCAGGTGACTATGATACACAGATGAGTCTGAGAACTACTGCCCCTCTTCATGACCGCTTGAACAAGATGATGGTCAATGCCTTTCTGGAAAGATAATTCCATATCCTTACTATGATACGCCCTTTTTTCTCCTCAAGGTCTTTGCCTTCTGGCTGTTGTAGGTCCCTCTCGCTGCAGCATCCCCATATGGTTAGAGATCAGCGGAAATAATTTGCTTATCTGCTTCCTCAGCCACCTAGGGGGTGACCACAGGGGGTTTTGCTTCCAACACGTGGCATACATTTTTACCAGGTAGTGTGGGTTTGGCAGTGGGCTTTTCAGACTCTCTGCACTCTGACCACCCAGAAAAGAGTATTTACTTTTTGTTTTTGAGGACCTCAGATGCACAGAATTAGATTAATCCTAATTCCTGGTTCATGACACCGTTGGGTCAGGCACTGTTCACTTTTTGCTTGCTTATTTATTAATATAATGAACACTTGTGAACTCACCACTAACTCGGTAACTAGAATGTAAATAAGTATTATTAACTAGAACGCAATAGTAACTAGAAAGAAATGTATTACTGTTATTAGAATGTAAATGCATTAGTTAATATCAAGAAACGAACTATTACTACTAATTAGAATATAAATATTAACCTGAATTACATTATTAATGGATATAATGATGCTATTTATAATGAATAAGTAAGTTAATTCACAGTCACATAATTAATCCCTGTGAGCTCGCCGCATAACGAAATGGATGCTCCATCCCATCCCATCACCTCCCCACATAGCCTCTAGATGAACATTACTCCAAATAATTCTGTACTCTTTATCCCCTTGCTATTTTTAAAGAAAGTTTGATCACATCCATGTGTATGTCGGAACACTGTATTGTTTGGTCTCAGCTATTTTCAAAATTCACGCAGAGTGAATGAAGCCTGCTGTATGTGCCACCTTCCCATCAACTATCTGCCGAGCTTTCTGTCTCAGCCCAGCCACAGCTGGCCCTGGGGGTGCCGCTCGAGAGCACATCCCGTGGTGTGCAGCTTGAAAACAATCCTTGCTAATGGCTCTGGCGTCTCCTCTCTGCGGCTCCAGGCAGAAGCTGTTGCAAATGGGCACAGGAGCCCAGGGTTCCAGGCTGTGCCCGCCAGCGGGCATGGCTGCACCCCCATCCACAGTGGGTGGGGGCAGGAAGTGGGAACTGGGACCCTTGGGGCGGTTGGAGTGGGCGGAGGGGCAGTTGCTTGAGTAGAAAGCAGGCCTGGGCTGGAGTCCTTGTTTTTCCAGGAGTCCGCCAGGTAGGACGGCCAGATACAGGAGATGGGCCTTGATCAGGTTACTTTCTGGGACTCTGGCTTGTTATCTGTGAGATGATGTGGCTGGACTGCGATGCCTAGCGGCCCCTTCCAGCTTTGCCGTCTGGTGACCATGAGTCATTGTAGCAGGTCAAAGAAACTTCTTGGTGCATAGTCTTTCATTCTCCAAAAAGCTTCTGATCCTCTAGGGACCATAATTACAAACAGATAGCTGGAAAATATTCTAAATTTCAGGAAGAGCTACCAGGCACTTGGTCACTGGAAAGTGAAACAGGAAGCAGGACTCCACTCCCTTTCTTTTCTTTCAGGAAAAGAATTCTTGGGAGGGGCTCTTGCCATTCGTTTCCCCAACCTCCTGAGCTCTACGTCCTTGTCCTTGGTCATGAGGATGACCCAGTGGCCTGAGTGCCTTCTCACTGAGGCTGCAGGATGTGAAGGGGAGGCAAGGCTATAGGTTGCTGTTTCCCAAATTTGGGACCATATCTGGCACATGAAAGGCATCCTGAATTGATGTCTGTTGAGTGGAGGAGTGCCTGCTGGGGACAGTACTGGTCACACTCACTTCAAAATATAGAACGAAAGCTGTTCACAACCCAGAGCCCAGAGAGACTGGGAAGGGGAGGGAGAAAGGGGGAGGTTGGCGTGTGGGGTCAGGGTATTAAGAGTATAAAGAGATCTTTGTAACAGGGAAAACTGAAAATCAGGTGCATGATCTTGAAGGTTACAGTTGGGGCAGGGAAGGGAGGGAGGGACTTATTCCCTGATGAGAACTCTAGATGTCATCCACAGCCCCGTGTTGCATGCTCATCCTTGTACCTGCCACCATTCTAGATGCTTCCCTAGGACATTCCGCACTACTAGAGTGAGGCAGCGTAACTTTGCAGGTCAGTACCATAGATTATGGATAAGCAAAATGATATCTACCACTTCCCATAGTGATGATATCAGAATTATATCATAATGGCTTATTATATTATAATGGCTTAGCAATACCCTCACATTGGCGTAGTGTGTTGTACAGTGACCATATAATTTATCTTTCAATTAAGGACACTTTCATAGTGAAAGGGAAAACTCGTCATAGTTAATCCACAAAGACAAGTAACCTGGAGCTGTCTATGATCACCCCTTGTATCCCCTTTCCCCTTGTCATCCCATCTAATCCTCAAAGTACCCCATGAAATAAATATCACGCCCCACATTCTATAGATGTGGAAAACAAGTGCCAGGGTCAGAGTGCAAACACATGGCAATGGGGAGGCAGGAAACTGGGCCTGCTGTTGCCTCATTAAATGTCCTTTCCACTCTTGCCCATCCAGAGATGTTACTAGATGCAAAGACTGGGTTCGCAGCATGATTTCAGCCATGCTGTGTGTCTACAACACCTGGGGGAGATGTTTAAGTCTTGGCAAGTCTGCCCCCATCATGTCCCCCCAGAATGACTGAATTCAAGTCTCTAGGAGTAGAGTCGAGACGTCTGAATTGTAATCAGTTTCTCCTGGACATCTCGATGGAGAATTAGTATTTTTGAAACCTAGTTTAGATCATTAGTCCACACCAATGGACCCATCACAGAAATGAAATGTTTGGGGAGGTTCTCAAACTTTTGATGTTGATGTCAAGGGGGAAAAAAAAAATCACTTTCCTCCACCCCAAGCCTGGCATACATTTGGACAATCATCAGACACACCTAGACTTGATGGCTGCCAACCCTGAGCAAGTGAAATCCCTGGGACTCTCCTAAGGCATCTGATTAGGTGACAGAAGGAAGCTGCTTGAATCTCCTTGCCTGAAGGTCTTTAAGAACAGGAGAGACACCTGTCTGAGCTGGTGTAGGAGGAAGTGGGGGCGAGAGTGCTGTCAGTCATAAACCGCCATTCTCCACACATACCAGAGACTATCTTTTGACAATTTATTTAGATGCAGTTGGCCGGGAAGGTGCTGGGGCAGGTGGACTTCTTCTGTAGATAGCAGTATGGCTTAGAGGCCACAAAGGCTGGTATGTTTGGGGGTCTAGGATCTGAGAGGCACAGACTGCATATTCATGATCCTCCTTTGATTCTTTCCAAGTGCTCAGGCTGCTTTTCCCCCACCATGACTATGAGTTTGCATTGATTTCCCAAATGTATACATTGAAGGCTACACAAGTCTTTAACCAAACCAGTGACATTTGATCAAGCCAGGTCATTGCAAAGGGCGAAGAAAGACAGACCCTTCACCACCATTTAAGTAGGTCTTGGGGTTTGTAAGATCTCAGAAGTGACCCGGTCTGACTCAGCACATGATAAATCCCATTAGTGGTTGTTGTAAGCACACCTTAAGGCTGGACCTTTGGTAGTTCAGATGATCACAGAACAGCCCTAATTTTTCCCGATGGATTAAAACTTTGCCTTCTAGTTATTCCAGTAGCTAGCCTTTGTTCTGCCTCCAATGCCATATATGAGGCCACGTATAAGACTTTCCATATGATGGCTTCTGAAGTATTTGAAAGGCGCTTATTATATTCTCCCAAGTCTTCTCATCTTTAGCTCTGGTCCTAAGCAAAGAGAAAATCAGTATCAAGGAATCCTACATCCAGGTGGAGGAAGGTAAGACCCTAACGGGCCAAGAAGAACTTACCATAATGGGTTCCTCTACTACCTACAGTTTTCAAAGCCTCCGCTGGAATTGAACATCTATGGTACCTTGAAGCATAACAAACCTATTTGGGTTTTTGCCCTTGATTATTTATTCAGTACTTACAGATCTAGCAAGTGTGGTGGTAGGTGCCAAGGATATCACGGTAAAGAAGCCTGGCCTGGCACCTGGACTCATGGAAACTGCAGTCTTATGGAGGAAGCAAACAGCTGAGAAAAGACAAAGGCCTTTGCACCGCAGTGTGATAGGCGCTGTGGTCACATAAGCTCAGGGTGGGCCTTGGGCAAGGATTCCCAGAGGAAGTGACCTTGACGGATGAGGAAGGGAGAGCCTGCTGAGGTGCTGAGGAAGATGGCCCATACTCAGGACCCCTCATTTGGCTCTTGAGCATGTAGTGTGTCGAGAGAGAGGCTAGATGGGATTCAGTGGCTAATACAGGGACGGCCCCAGCATTGGTCTGGCTTTGGATCTTGCAGGAGGCATGAGCTGTGTACCAGTGGTGGGTCTGTGGGATGACAATTATCCCACATTTCCTTTTGTTAAAGATTTATTTATTTATTTGAGGAGGGGAGGGGCAGAGGGAGAAGGAGGGAGAGAATCTCAAGCAGACTCCCTGCTGAGCATGGGGTCTGACACGGGGCTTGATCTCATGATCCTGAGATCATGATGTGAGCTAAACTCACATTAGTTGGTTAGTTGGATGTTTAACCAACTGAGCCACTCAGGCGTCCCATCACTTTACTTTTTGATCCAGTTAGGAGGATACTGCTGAAACCCCACAGCAGGCTTGGAGTGGCAGAGAAGTGGCAAGGAAAGCCGTGTATAGGATGGGGTGTCGGTGGGATACGGGTTTAATTATGGAATTTGCATACATGATGTCACTTAAGGGGAGCCAGGATGGCTTACCTACAAATCCCTCCCTTACACTGCTTGAATGTGTTCCCTCTGTTGAACTAATTAAAAACAGTAGCATTTTGAGTTTCATCTGCGTTAATGAGTTCAGTTGCTGAGAGGGTACTCATGCCACCCCTTGGAATGAACTTGTGATACCAGCGTCTTCCTCTTCTGATTCCCTGGAAGATCCGGAGCTCTGAGAAGATGGGAATTCGATGGAAGCAAGAGCACCGGGGCTGAATGAGGGTTTCTGGGGTAGCAGGCTATAGGGGCTGGGCCCTGACCCTGCAAGAGTGCTGGGTGTTGGTTCAGGGAATCCCAGAAGAAGCCCAGCAACTTCTAGGCAGGGTCTCGGCCTCAGTCCTTCTGGAGATACCTCCTGTGACCCTTCCTTCCCACCTCCCCTGTTCTTATCCCCTCAGCCCCTGATGCCCCCTACACCCACTGGAAGCAGACTGTCTTCTACTTAGAAGATTACCTCACTGTCCGGAGGGGGGAAGAAATCTATGGGACCATATCCATGAAGCCAAATGCCAAAAATGTGGTGAGTGCTGAAGCCGTCTCTGTCTGGGGCAGGGGCAGAGAGAGGAAGGGATCCACAGAGCTGGCTCCCCGCAGTTCCCAGGACCCCCTGGCCCAGGCGCCTGAGTGCCTTGTGCATCAACAGACCAGGTACTGGGGGAGGGGCAATAGAAAGCCAGACTAGGTGTCACTAAAGGCCTCTAGCTGTGGTCCCTTAACACTCAGGGATGAGAGATTTTTCTCCAGGCCCAGCTCTGGACTCTCAGCCTCGAGGACAGTTTCCAGTTCTTCATCCGGGGTCTTTGGGCACAGAGGCCGTGGTTCAGCTCATTTAGAGCAAGCCAAGCCAGGAAATAACAGCTTCTGCTGGCCTGGAAGATGTTCGGATTGCCTTTCTTCAGTGGGCCTGGTGGGTCGGGGATTGTGCGATTCTTTCTGAGTAATGGCAGGTGCGAGCCTGTGTGTTGAAAGAGTCTGAAGAATGTTTTGAGGGCTATGCTATGGAAGACTCAAGCACCGCACTCTGTTTTCTCTCAGGATGAACTCAGAGGGAACGCTTCTGTGTTATAACAGGAAGGGTTTAGGTTCGAAATCAAAGCACTTCCTGTCAGGATACTGAGACACCAGAATGATTCCCAAGGGCTGTTCGTGGGAACCCCTTTGCTAGAAAACCTTAGAAACACAGTAGTCACCCATCCCCTGCTGGAGGAGCCGGTGGGGGGAGCGACTCCCTACCATACTAACCCCAGGACCCTTCGCCCCTCCTTTGCAGCGAGACCTCGATTTCACGGTAGATTTGGATTTTAAGGGACAGCTGTGTGAAACATCTGTATCTAATGACTACAAAATGCGTTAGCACACGTGGGAAGCTGCAGAGAGCGAGCAAGAAGAGAAATTCTTCCCTCCATCTGCGGCTCCGTAACAAGGACTCCACGCTCGAAAACCAGAGTTTTAAATTCTGCCTTGAAGATTGGTGAACTCACCAGGGCTCCCGTGGGCCCTGCCACGGGACAAAGAGCCTCCAGCTCCCCGGCTCTGCTCTGGGAGCCCTTCAGCGAGGCTTTGCTGTCGCCCACACAGACCAGCCTCCAGTGCTGGGGCTGGGGCCCCGAGGATGGAAAAGTGCACACGTATACCTATTGTCCTCCTTAACTGTGAATCTCCGGAACTTCCAAGTTTTGCATGCTGCAGGCATCTAGGACAGACTGCTTCACTAGAACCTGGACACGTAGTGTCTTTGATAGCGTAAGCCAGATCACCCGTCTGTGCGGTGGTGTGTGCGTGCGTGCGTGCGTGCGTGTGTGCGCGCCTCCAGCAGACCCATTAGTTTCTCTGCCCACACCACCTGTATATGCATGCATATACAACCACGTGGGTATACGTCTGTGTTCATTCAGGGTGTGTGTGTGCGTGCGTGCGTGCGTGTGCGTAGAATATATATTACTCTCAGAGGAGATTCTGTTGCTTTCGAATAGGAATTTGTTTTGTGATTAGTTTTCCCCCTTCCCCATCCCTTACAGATGTTAAGCAGCTATGAAACGTTCTCTGTACCAGCTCTGGTCTCCTTTTGATAGACTGTGGCTCTGAACCCTGAGCATAGTACTACGCACTCTGTTGGCGCTCAATAAATGCACATGAGAGCGAAGTGGTGGCCTGGCTGTGTTCTTGGGGCTCTGGGGCGGGAGGGCTCAGGGTGGACATGAGAGGCCACACTGGAAGGGGAGATGCGAGGAGCAGCAGATGCTGCCGCAGGCCCCCAGAAGGCAGCTTGTGGTTGAAGCCACCATGACCTCAGGCCTGGTCCAAGGGCATGTTCCCTGCCAACCCCCCAGGGGGTGGGAAGAGGGACTTAGTGGTGAGGTGGGAGGACGTGAGCTAACCAAGAACACTCTAGAACAGGAAGCTACCTGTAGCCTGGAGGGAGGCCAAGCTCAGGAACCAGAGAATCTGGGATACGTGTCCTGCTGGGAGGGCCTGGACAAAGCAGGAGATGATGGTCCCGGGTCCCTGGGGAGAGACTGGGGCAGGGTCTGAATGGAAAGCCGGTGGGGAGATTGTTCTTGTCTGAGGTGCTGAAAGTTTGCAGCACTGCACAGGGGCTCATCCCTGCTCCCTCAACGTGGCCAGTGACTTGCTGGCCCTGCTACTCTCCACACCAACAGAAGCTCACCCACCTTGAACGGGGCCTTGCCGCTGAGCCCCGGTGAGACACTGGGTCCCAGGATGGTACCCCAGGTTCCCACTGCAGCTTCTCCCCCCAGCATGGTTGGGGTGCCCTCAACATCTTCAGACCTGCCACCTCTTAGATTCTAGACTCTGGTTCCATCGTGAAGAGGGCAGGACCGGGTGAGAGAGTTCTGTGGCTGTGAACAATCCCCTGAGGGCAGGGACCCAGGCCCAGCTGCCTTGAAGATTCAGTGGCCTAGGAGTCTGAGGGCCTGCTTCTTTGCCGTGTGGGAGGAAACAGGGCCTGGATCCTGAGCCGTGGGGCTGTAAGTTTGCCCCCGTAGGCCTTGGGCAAGTCACATCACCTTATCACGGCTGAGGAAAGGGGGCTGGACCAGGTGAATGTTTTCCACACTCTGTCCTGGGGAGCCTTTGGGCTTGGGGGAGGGGCCGGGGTCAAGGTGGGCAGAGCTCTGGATTTCCCTCTCCCCAGGTTAAAAAACGAAACAACCCAATGCTTCCCTCATCTGTTATAATTTTCTTTGGGAAAAGGATTCTACTACTAAAACTGAAAATGAAATAAAGAAATATTAAGGAACCAAGACCAAAATCAAACACCTCTGAAAATGACGTATGCAGGTGACCCCGGAGTCCCCCTGGCCCAAATACTCTGAGGTCAGTGGAATCTTGGACCTTCTCTCTCTCTTTCCTTCTCTCCTGCCGTCAGTTCTGCGCACTCTCACCAGAAGCTGCCCTCATGCAATATTTGGGTCTCGGTTGGGTGCCCACCACTCGGTCCAGAACCACATTTTCACCCACCTGCATCTTTATGTTATCTCTTGCCCCCATCAGCTCTGAGATATTCCCTCTGGGACCATCGTCACTCAGAAAGGGGAGCCAGCTCTCTGGGCAGATAGAGGTTCTTTGCCTGGATTTTAAAAGGGGCCTCCTGAAGGCACACATAGTTCTGGGGATGTTCTGCTTCGCAGGCAACGTGAATTTCGGTCCCCCCTGCCCCTTGGTCTAGTGTGAGCACTGCACAATGGTATTCAGGGGCCCCAAGAAAAGCTGTTCTGGGCCCCATGGAGCCCATGTATGTTTCCCTCTAGCTAGTGAAAGGCTGCCCTGTGTTCCTGGGCTGAGCCAATCAGATTCCCCTATAGAGAGCTGTCAGCAAAATTAGCAGCCTCCGTCCAAGTGTGGTAACTGACTCTCCGAAAGATGGAAGCCCATGTACTGTGCCAGGCATGGTGGAGTGTTTTGATTTGGTTTCAGGTTGGGTTATTCTTAAGCTTCTGGGACAAGTGATCTCATCTGCGTCATCTCCCCTGGGAGACATATCCCAGGTGCTGGGAAGGAAAAAGGGCCCTTTAGAGGAGCTGGTGGGGCCTACCGGGCGCAAGATGGGAAGGTGGCAGAGGAGGCTTTGGCTTGGCTGCAGGTGGGGTGTCCAGGGGCTGGCAGTGCCATTAGAATGATCAGTGACTCCAGCGATGGTCCCTACCCTTCCATAATGTACCTGTGGGCTTCCCCAGAGTCCCAGAGTTAGGGGCAGAGGAACCCCACCCGTTCTGTAGCCCCACTGAAGCCCCAGGAGGAGGAGGGGAGTTGTAGTGGAGCTGGGCGGTGAACTCAGTCCTGCCCATGGTCCCTCCACCGCCTGTGCTGGTCCCTCCGAACCCAGGTCTGGAGGCCTCCCCTTGTATCTGGACAAAGACAGCTCACCTCATGTAGTCCGTGTGTTAGACAAGAAGGACAGGAAAGCTGGAGGGGATAACAGTGAGTGTGTTAGGGGAGAGAAAGGGGCTTGAAGAAGGACATGGGGGCAGGGGCTCCCTCTAAGGGCATTTGAGGGAAACTTATTAGTGGCCTTTCTCTGTGGTGGCACTTGGGGAACCCCTACCTTCTGCCTTTCGTTGGGTAGGGAGCCCAGCCAAGTTCAGGGAGGATTCCATCCATGGTCAATGGGTAAAATTGTACATTGGCAGGAGCCAACCAGTCTGATGACCCCACCCCCCGGGGTCTCCAAGCATTTGGGGCCTGTAGGCATCCCTGACATTCCTGGGGGGACAGGGGAGGACTGGGCTGAACAGAGAGGTCTAGAGGTCTTTCGGACCTCTCCAGTCACCGGAAGGGAAGGTCACCCCTGAGGATTGTCCTGGCTCTGGGTCTCCAGCCTCTACTGCCCCATTTTCCCATCTCTGCTCCTGGACTGCTGGGGTGAGGCCTGGAGAGGCACGAAGGAGCACTTCCCTAGAGCAGCCCCCTCCTCCTGCCCACGGGAATGCTTCAGTGAGAACTGTAATTTCCCTCTGATCTGTTTGGAGCACGTTCTGAATCGAAGTCAGTGTGTGAGATGAGGTCTTCGCATGACAATAGGGACACTGCAAAGATGACTTCACGTATGAAACCTCTTCTGTCCCTGACTCCGCTTTTTAAAATTTTTTCTTAGAGACTGTACAAAACCTATCAGTGGTACTCCTGTCTCTCTTCTTCCCTTCTTCCTCTTCGGGGGAACTTCTCCCTTCCACTCCCCAGACCCACAGCCCTGGGGCCTCTTTGGAGGTCTTATCTGGGCAGAGTCACTCTGAGGGCCGTTGTGTGCATGATCCCTTTTCCCTATAGAACGAAGGCTGAAGGGGTGGGAACCGGCCTCTCTCTGCCCATCCCCTTGAATAGCATGGGGGTGCAGGTGGGAGGAGACAGGGCGACAGCTGGGCAGCTCGACATCATGGAATGTGTCCAGCAGCCGTTCAAGGCCGTTTGGCTCCCTGTCCTTCTATCTGTGCCCCTGGGGAGAGGCTGACATTTTCCTTCCTCGTAAAAACCACCCCATGGAGGCTCTCTTCCCTGTGCCAGGCCCTCCCTTCTTCCCTGTCTCTGCTGCCTTCCTCCCTCTCTGCACCACAACTGGCACTCCACCCCAAAGTCCAGCCTGATCCGGACCTCCGGCACACAGTGAAATGAAGCTGGACATCTCAGCCCGTTCTCGTGCCTAGGATGGGTCACCCGGTTAAGAGTCTGTCCTCAGCCTAGTGGCCAGCCGTGATCATGGGGTAATTTCCTTTGATCTTTGAGCTATCTCATTCCCCGCCCCCATCCCCATCCCTGCAGAGAGGGGGCCCACCCTGGGTTCTGGAGCCCTGTTCCTGAAGACAGACTTTTTCTGGGTCCCCGCCTGGAGTCTTGAATGGCACCCCGGCACACCCGGCTTCTGCGCACCACCCCATCCACACGGCCCTCTAGCTTGCCTTTGACCCTCGGGCCGCCACAAGCTGTGCCCCAATCCTCAGCTTATGGTCTTGGGACTGCCAGGATAAGCCTGCTTGAGGATGGGTGATCTCCTCACACCTGTCTAACCACATCTGGAGCCTTCCAGGCTGCCTGGGGCCCAACCCATGGGAAGTGATGAACCCCTATTCAACTAAGGCTCAGACAGAATGCGTTCGATGACCAGAAGGTTGGCCAACAAGCGTCTAGCCGCTTCTCAACGGGCTCCATCCTACCACATCTGTAGTCTGAGCCCAGCTCAATGACACAAGCTCTGTCAGGGCGGATGGTGAAGTTTTAGCCTCCTTAGCATCTCTCAGTCATCAAGCCTCTGAAACGGAAGGAAAATGCGCTGTCCGTGAATCCCACAGAAAGACCCAGCTGTCATTTTCAGAGAATGGAGCATTCAAGGAAGTCCTTTTTGATCCTAACCATCGGTCATTTATCACAGCAGAAGTGAAAAGGGTTTCCCAAATTCTAGGCGCCAGCTAGCGTCTTGGCCTCAAGGGCAGCCAGAGCGAACTGGCCAGAAGAAACTCCCCGGGTGCTGGGTCCCTCCGCCCAGGCCCTGTTGTCCCCGCTTCCAAAGGGAAGCATCAGTCACTGGACAACTCTGCCACACGCCGTGAGGGTTGGAGCCAAAGAGGGAGGCAAACCCCAGGGGGCCGCTTCCTGACTGTGTGACTTTGGGCAAGTCACTCCACCTCTGTGAGACTCAGGAAGAGATGACCTAGATGGAATGAGATTAATATAAAGCATGTTTGGAACCTGCAAAGCACCATCAGAATTCCAGTTATAACTGCTATTTTGATCATATTTCTGCCCTGTACGCCAACTCCGTTATTGAGAAGCCTGCCTGGATGCCAGTGCCTGCGGGCCTTGGAAGGTCCTAGGGCGGCAGGTTCTGTGGTCAGAGCCAAGGTCAGCAGCTGGAGCGGCCCCCTGACTGCAGGCTTGTCACTGCAGGTGACACACATGTAGGGTTTCTGCCAAAAGCCCTGGGCAGAGTGGCCTGCTTGGTGGATCCTGTCCATTAGCTCTTTAAAGGCCTCACAGGTGGCTTGCGGAGATCTCCCAGACCCCCAGCAGGAGGTGACTGACTGACACCAGCAGCACGTGTCCTTCCATTAGAACGAGAAGATCCTCGATCAGTGAGATGCCATAACCCCACCTGGGGCACTCCAGGCAGGCCCCCCGTCCTTCCGGCTCTCTCCACCTGCATTTCCAGACACAAGGACATCCTGGTGACCTTGAGATAGAGCCTGGAACCTACGTCTAGAGCCTGGCTCATGTCCCGTGGAGAAGAGCCATAGCTAATCCAAGAGGTTCTCTCTCCTCTACAATCTGATACACGGTGCCATTCCCGGGAGAGTTTTCCTCTAGCGGTATTTGGTTCTGATCAATAAAGTACAATAAAGTATTGAGTTTGTGTACTCAGAGGACCTATTCTCTTTGAGGGCAGTGTGGTAGCTCGGAAGCATACTCTGGGCCTGGCAAGAGGGTTGAGGTGGGGACCCGGCTGGCAACCTCATCTGGACACACCACAGACATGCGTAGGTGAGAGCTGTCTGGCTCCACTTAATAGGAAACCGCCAGCCTCCTCCCCAGTGTCATAGATTGTCATTAATGTGGCCGAGGCACATGCCGCCGTGGCACTGCGAGTCAGAAGGCAATAGAAGAACAGAACCATAGGAGGCCTTCTCCGTGCCCAGCGTAAGAGCCTCCCAAGGGAACATCTGTTCAGGGAGGAAGGAGCAAATCTAGAGATGCAGAAATATCTGTTGCACACACTGTTGCGTGTTGCCACGAGACGTGGAAGATCTACCCTCGCCAGCTGTCGTCTGGGCATGGCTTTTGGATCAAGCACGGGATGCTACTTCATCAGCAGTGTGAGGGCTGTGGGTCCAGTCCCAACTGGAACGAGAAGAGCCAAGCAGGGAGTCGTTCTGAACTTCCCCTGTTCCACAGAGACTTCTCCAGCCCCTCCCACATGGCAGACACGACACGAGGCGCTGGGAACACAGGAGTGAGCACCACGGATGCGTCTGCCCTCCCGGAATGGACAGGCGACCGGAGGAGCAGAGCCTGAATGAGAATGACAAATACGATGAAAGAGGAAAAGCAGAGGCTGTAGGAGGCAGTTGTCACGGTCACGATCTCATGGTCATGGGATCCAGCCCCACGGGGGCTCTGTGCTCAGTGGGAGTCTGCCTGTCTCTCTCTCCCCTCTGCCCCCTGCCCCTTCCTCTGTTGCGCTCTCTCTCCTTCTGAGGCTCTTTTTTAAAAGAGATCCTCTCTGAAGATATGACTTTAAGCAGGAACTTGAAAAAGCAGTGACAGAGGGGTGAGGCAAGGGAGGGAGGGAGGGATGGGGAAGCATCAACGCCAAGGCCCAGACCAAAGGTGGCCAGAGAACCGGACACATTTGGAAAAAGAGGAAAAGAGAAGAGCAAAGGCCAGGCAGGCCAGGGGAGAGCAGTGAGAAGATCCGGGGCCCATGGTCAAGAGCCCTAGGGACCACCGGGTCAGAGAGGTGTTTGTCTTGGACACTGAGAAGCTGCTGAGGGTTTAATCAGGAAACTGACAGGATAAGATTTGTACCCCACACATGCTCGCCATTTAATGAGCTCGAGTTGGCAGTCCTTTCCCCTGGAATCTGGTAATAGATTTAACCCTCTGCCTACTTCAGAAAACCACAGACAACCACAGACAAGGTCAACGTAAATCAGGCAGAGCCTCTAGGAGCTACGAGTGGAGGGTGGAGATTGAGGCTTTCTCTGGGACGCTGCTGTGGAAAATGGCTCGAATACAAATCGCTTCATTGTAGGATTGCCTTGTTCACCAATCAGGGATCCACAAAGGGACAATCTGTGCCACTCTGAGATTATTTGCATTATCCTTTCTGGTGTCATGTCATACTGTTCTCCCCACAAGGATGGCTTCCCTCAGCTCAGAGAGTGTAATTGTCTGGGAGGCGAAAGGGGTTTGGTAGGGGTTGTACGAGGCAGGCTCTGCATCTCGGGTTGGTTCTGCGGCCTCTGAGCCCCAGCAGCAGTTTACAGAGGAGCAGAAGGCTCAGCATCTCTTCCAACTCATAGACGGATTCTCAAAGCATCTTTCCGAGACTTCGTGGGTCATAATAGGTTTCTGATATAATGACAATTGCTTCCTGGCCACGGTTGGTTAGCTCAGTTGGATACAATGTTGTGCTTGAAGCCAAAGACCCAGGCTTCCCAGATTCCCCACTCAGTTTCATGGTCGTGGCTGATGCCTTGAACTCCAGCCAGAGTTAGAGATAAACAGACCTGGGGCGGAAGGCTGACTCCTGCAGCCAGGGGCTCTGAGACCTGCTGCGAGTTACTGGGAGTCTTTGTTCCTACATGAATCCTTCCTCTGTTAAATGCAGATGAGAGGAACACCGTTCTGCAGGGTTTACAAGCGTTGGATGAGATAGTCTGAGATGGCCTGCTGACTCACCCCACACAGCACGTGGCACGTGGCAGCTGCTTATAAACGGGGGTCCCTGTTCACGGAACCGAGGGCCCCAGATGAGAACATGCAGGTGACTCTGGGCTCTCTTAGGGAGGAAGGAAGGAAAGGAAACTCCCAGCAGAGTCTCTACCCACAGTAGATGGGAATGCTTGCTTTGTGGGGCCAAAGAGAGAAGGCACGCGATCCTGTTGCTTGGAAACAATCCTGAAGGTGGTTTTGCAGAGGTCTGGATGAGAGACACCCTGGGAGGTCAGAACAGGGCCAGGGCTGGGGGAAGCTGAGGTCGTTAAATGTGACTCAGGCCTTAGGCCACCAGCTGCGTGGGGCAGGGTCAGACCAGGAGCTCATAGTTGGCCGTAGCGGCAGGAGGCTGCCCACAGTGTCCTGAGGATCCACAGTCACCTGGGAGCAGAGGAGCACGGGCCACGCTGAAGTGTGGACTCTGGAGCGAGGACCCCAGTTCCTCTCCTGGCTGTGCAACCACAGACAAGGCAGCTGGCCTCTCCCTGCCTCAGTTTCCTTGACCTTTAAGCTGGCGGTACTATTTCCCACGGAGGAAGGCGGGAAGGATGAAATGAGAAGCGTGCCTAGGATGCAGTCAGCAGGACGATGTCCTCTATCATGGTCGGTTACAGGCTAAGGCTCGGACTCATGCCGGGCTCTGAGGGCCTCCGGGATTCGGACACGCTGGTCCCTACGAGCCTCCCCACTTGGCTCCCTGTGTCTCTGGGCCACTCTCTGTGCCCACATCTACAATGATGTATTACCAGTATCTGGTTTTATGCCTGGTCCCTCGGCCCCGAGATAGCAGTGTCCTGGAGGGAAGCTTGTAGAGCTCACTTAGCTTTGTGCGTCCGCGTTGAGTAGAGCCCATCAGAGACCTGGGATAAGTACTTGCCAGAGGAAAAGATGATGACTTGCTGTTGTGATTCTCTTGCCCGTTGCCAGTTACACCTGTGCTCCTGCTCTTGGGACCTCCTGTGTGGCCCCCTCTAGGCCCGAGGGTTCTTGTCTATGAAACCAAGGTGCTTTCTAGGCATGATCTCCAGGGGCCCTCCTCCCCGGCCCTCCCGGGAGCCTGAAAATCTGACTCTCCCATTCTGCACTTCCACAAATCTTATTTTGTGACCCTGGGCTCAGAGTTTTCCAAGAAGATCCTGTGCCTGACGTTTCAGTGGGGGAAAGGAGGAGGGTTCCTGGGCTTTTTTGCAGGGTCCAGGGTCAGGGTGAGAAATAAGGCTCAAAGGGAAAAATGAAGGTCCCTTCAGGACTGCAGACAGACCGCACAGACGTTTTGCCGGGGAGCAGCCAAGGGTAACAGGACAAGAGGCCCGGGTGTGCGTCTTCTCCGGGCGCTTGACTGTACTTCATCAGTCTGTGACTCTCCTGCGCTGAGACTATCTCTTGGAAAATCATTTTAATAAGCAAGAGGAAATGGAATTAGGGGTCCTGGCTGCCTGCTAGCTGGGGCTGACCGACTCTCAACCAGGCGGGGACTTCCTCTGGCTCTGCTAACATTGCTTATTGATGATCTCTGCTTAGATTTCGTGCGTCGCTCCCCAGAGTGTCCCCAAACAAGGAGGCCTTGGAGAGAGGTGGGTGAGGGAGGGGGTTGGAGGAGGGAGGCTGCAGAGGAGTTTGGGATCTGGGTTGGATGGGCGGGGGCTTGGGGGGCACTGGAATTGATAAGCAGCAGATGGAAGTGGAGGGCAAACAATGGGGTCACATCTAAGTGCGCTGACTCTGGCCCCTGACTTCAGAGTTGGGGGGCTGGACACGTCCTACAGCTCTGTTGCTCACAGCCTGGCCCTGGAGGAGGTCCTCATGCTCACTAACTCCCCAGTTCCACAGACGGAAGATGATCTGCAGAGGGTGTCATGGAAGAATCTGGTAAACTCAAAAATTCTGGGTACTCCTGGGTTTCCTGTTACTCCTGCCCAGTCCGCAGATCACATCTAGCTTTGACTATTTATGTGCATGGGAGGAAACCCGGACTGGGAGAATGCAAAGCAGGGGATGACACAAGACCTACTTTTATCTGGTTTGAGGTTTGCAGGGTAGGGTCCCTAAGCTCCCACTGCCTAAAGCTCACTGGGTTTAATAGGAAAAAATCCATGGCTGAGATTTAGTGACTCAGAGGATGGGCTTGAGGCAGGCTGGCAGGGTCCAAGGACACAGCTGGCAGGGTCCAAGGTCCTTGGCTTGGTGCAGGATAGAAATCAAATGCCAGCCAGCAGGAAGTGAGAACGGAGTTTACTGAAGCTACAGAGAGCAGATACAGACCGAGCATGTGGGAGACTCCGAAAGGAAAAGGAGAGAGTCTCATCTTTGCTTGGGGCCTGGGGTTTTTATTGAGGATTGTGGTCCAGTATAAGCGTCCTCTTGGGCATCCTGGAACCGGTTTGAACAAGGGCCCGGGTGTCTGCTGTAAGTCACTCATTCTTTGGAGCCAGCGGGTCTTGGTGCCAAGATGTCCAGCACCCGTGGACTGGGACATGCACATGATGGCTTCATGGGGGCATTCTCTCCCAGTCCTTCCTTAGATGTGATCTCTTGTGCTTGATGACTTCCAAAGAAATCATTAACTCCTTGTCCCTTACAAGGAGGACACACATTATTTGCACTAAAAGGCACGTGTACAGTGGGGGTGCAGATCCTAGCAAGGGTAGAAGCAGGACAAGGGGCCAAAGTCAGATTTTGATGGAGCTCTTCAGTTTCCTTATCCCAGAAGGAGGAATGAATGACCAGCCTGGGACCCCACTGGGCTGTGGGAAGGTAGAGAGGAAAGGCCAAGGTTAAAAATGTGGTCTGGCTCATGGGTAAACACAGGTCATGTTGAAAGTTGAGGTTGGTTGGTTATGAGGTTCTTTCTCCCTACTCGCCACACCCTGGTCCTCTCAGCACAGGGTCCTGGGACCAGCACCAGAAAGCCTCACCTGTCTTTCTGCCCCGAGTCACAAATCTGACCCTGTCACTTCCTGTTTAAAACCCTCCACGGGTTCCTCATCACTGACAAGGTAGCATTTAAACTTCTCTGGTCCAGGCAAACTCTCAAGGTTTGGCCTCATCTGCTTTCATCTCCAGAATCATTCTCCACTCCTGACCCCAGAATCCTCCTCCCACATCTGCCCACAAGTCGGGTAGCCAGCCCTGCTGGGTCCCCAAACTGCCTTCCCTCACTTTCTTCCTGTCATCACTACTCCCACTGTTCCCCTGCCTTCTTTGCCTGAGGGCACAAAAGGCCACTTCCCCCCATCCCAAACCCAGGGACAACTTAGTCTCACTACCTTCTCGCATCCCAGGGCATCCTGCCCTGTCCCTCTCATTTCCTGTCTCTCTGCGAGGTAAGTCCCACTGACTTTGGGCTCCTTGATTTTTTTCTCCTTTTTTATGGTCCAAGGGCATAGTGTATTGCTTGGCACAATGGCACACATTCAAATTCTCATGGAAAGTATTTCAAGCCGTCAATGGTGGGGACTATTGGAGAGGGAGTTGGGACGAAACCAGAATGGGTAGAGTGTGCGATTTCCTCAGTGTGTGTGGTGTGTGGGCGTGTGGTGTATTTGTGTCGGATACAAGCAGGAGGGTGTAGGGTCTGAGTCTACGGTATGTCTGGTACACGGGTGTTTAGTGGATGTGTGGTGTCTGGTTGTGAGGGTGTGTGGTGTGTCTGCGAGTGTAGTGTGTGTGGTACATGTGTGAGCGTGTGGCGTCTGAGTGTGTGATGTGGGGTGTGTGTGTATGGTGTGTAGGTGTATGGTGTGTGTCTGAGTGTACGGTATGTTTGCATGTGTGTGTGTGTGTGTGTGGTATGTGTGTGATGTGTCTGAGTGTGTGTGGTACAGGCATGAGTGTGTGTATATGAGTATCTGAGCGTGTGGTGTGTGTGTATGGTTCTGTGTCTATCTGTACGTGTGTGAGTGCTCTATAGCATGATGAATTCGATGTCACTCCTGAACCCCGACAGTCCCTCTTGAGTGTCGAGCATCAGCACGTGGCTGCTCTCGAAGGCCTGGTCACTGAGAGGGTGTGTGATACCACGGAGGCCTCAGAACCTCCTTAGGCCATCGGCCTCACTGAGGGCCTGCTGCGTGGCCATCAGCAAGTCCTTGAAATTCTCTTCAAGAATCCAGCCAGAGGGGAACAGCATGGGCAAAGGCACGGAGGCACACCAGAGAGATCCAAGGTCAAGAAAATGTTCACACACAAGCAGAAGATTTTTCACCATTATTCCATGCCATTATTTTTTAAAAAGATATTATTTATTTATTTGACAGGGAGACAGAGACAGGGAGAGAGGGAACACAAGCAGGGGGAGTAGGAGAGAGGAAAGCAGACTCCCTATTGAGCAGGGGTCCTGATGTGGGGCTCGATCCCAGGACCCTGAGATCACTACCTGAGCTGAAGGCAGACACTTAACGACTGAGCCATCCAGATGCCCTTCCATTCCATTATTTTTTATTGCTAATAATGGTAATATTAAATTTTTTAAAGCTCTTTTAACTTCTACTTACATCAGAAATTTTGATGTGTGTGTGGGGGGAGTGAGGTTCAGCATTATTTTTTAAAATCCTGAGACAAGTAGAAGTAGCATAAATAAAAATAAATAAGCTAGTAAAGAATAAGAAAAACTGCCCAGGTGATCCCAGTGGGCATCCAAGGTTGAGGACCTCCAGCCGGAACCACCGCATCTGCCTGAGCCATGGGCAGAGTGGTAGGGCCGTTTCCAGGTGAGGGAGCTTTCCTTGTCTCCCCATTGCTGCCCCACAGGCAGAAGACATGCTGGGGGTGGGAGGGCATTTATCAAGTCTCAGAGAGATGACATCCAGGGCCTAGAGGGACTATGATTTAAATTATAGCTGGAGAAAACTGGGCTAGGTCAACCAAAGTGAGACAAGGCCCCAGAGAGGGTCTCCAGTGAATATCGGGGGGAAGGGGGGAACAGACCAGGTACCCTGCTGTGACTGGAGCCTGAGCCTCATGCGAGGATTACTGGAAGCTGTGGGGCTCTTGGGTAGCATATATCCTTCCCGGAAAACTGCCCCTAAACGCTTGGGAATGCAGGCTGTGGACTCCCGGGGCAGCGGGCAGGAGCCAGCAAGCTGCTCACGGACCTCTGAACCCAGCAGGTCACCCCTTTTGCCTGGGCCACAGCCTTCTCCTCTGGGACAGGAGGGAGGTGGGTGAGCCCACTCTGGGTTCCTTCTGGGGCCGCATTTGCACACACAGTCAGTGCAGAAAACCACCCCCGCCTGCCTCCCGCCAGCCACACTGGGAGCGAGGTTGCCAGCGTTCACTGCCCAGTGGCCTTATTTGTGTCCCGCTGAGTTGAGGCAGGAACGTAGACCCCGGAGGCTCCCAGCCATTGCTCAGGCTGAAGACTGCAGTGCCAGCTAGAGAAGAGGAAGGATAGGGAGGGGGGAGATGGGCCTCGTGAATGAACACGGCCTTGGGAGTGGGCAGGAGAGAGTGGGAGGAAGGGAAGAAGGTGGGGTGGGCACAGAGGGAGGAAAACGCAGCCTCATCTGCTTGTTTGTGTTTCTTGTACTTAAGATGCTGACTTCTAGCATATTTTTAAATCCATCAGACATGAAAGGCTGATTTAAATAGACCCGCAGTGTGAAGCTGGTAATTTCACTTGCCACAATAGAGGAACTGGCAGGACGCGAGCAAAGACACAGCACCTCTCCCCATGCCAGGCAAGCTGCAGAAGCACGGGGAGACTTTCGGGCCAGGTGCTTCCTGCTCCCTGCCCCAGGAGCCGGCTGGAGGAGGGGGTGGTGGAAAGAGAGAAAGATAAAGAAGACGGGAAAGGGAGGGAAAAGTGGGGCAGAAGTGGGACAGGGGAGAAAGTGAAGGGTGAGTGGGAAGACGAAGTACAGAAATGGACAGGCTCAACATTCTCCTGCTCCATGGATGCGTCCTAGTCAACTCATCTAGACTACCAGGCACGCCTTATCCCATATACTTTTACTCCAGTCTCGGTTCAAAGCAATCCCAGACTCTCAGTTTGGTGGGGTAGAGATAGAGGGAATCTTAAGAGCAGAGTGTTCAACATCTGCTTGAATACCTCTAGTGTCAGGGAGCTCACTATCTGGTGAGGCAGCCTATTCCATTGCTGGGAACAAACTTCCTTAGGATAGGTCGCAATCCCCATGCTCGGTGCTGGCTGGTCCTAATCTGGCCTGTTAAGTCACTCAGAACAAGTGTAACACCCAAGTCAGCCCTTCATCATGGAACACAGTGTTCAGGCCCTCTCCTACTTCAGTCCTCTTATGCTAGTTCCTAGTGTCCTTACCATAAAGGATTCCTGCATAAATCTTGCTAAACCGAAGTATTTCTGGATGCTAATGAGTGTATTTCCTACTGTAGTCAATGCAACAAAATTTCAGGAATAATAAAAGGCTTTGGCATTCATTTTTTGTGTCATTCAACACATTCTTATTGAGTCCACTCTCTGGGACCATGTTAGCCCGTCTTGTTGGCACAGAAGATATGGAAGTCCTTTCTCCAGGAGCTTATCTACAAGGAATGGAGCCAAATTCCTAAAGAGAAGGGTCAGCAGGGGCAGAAGTGTCAGCAGAATCCAGGGTGGACTGGGGCTGGTGGAGACCCTTAAGGGAAAGGGACCTGGGGGATTGTGGTCATGGCATTTTTATGAAATGTTACTGTATACTTGTGGGTTTCTAGGTATTTCTTCCCCTTGAGTATACTGAAGCATCAAGGGTGATAAGTAAGCTTGTCTTCCTTTCTTGCTCCCTTATCTCTGATAAAACCTGAGAGAAATGTCTTAGACCCTCATTGTTGGGCATTGAAGAGAATCAGTTCTATATTCATTCATGGAACATAATTGTTTATAAAAGTGTTTTCTGAAAAAACACTTGGGCATTGAAGAGAGTGAATCCTATATTCATTCGTGGAACAATTGTTTGTGAAAGTGTTTTCTGAAAAAAAACGTATTATGGTAAAATATACAAAACATAAAATTTGCAGTTTTAACCACTTGCTAATATACAGTGACATTGAGTACAGTCACAATATTGCATGGAACCATCATTCCCCTCCAACTCCAGAGCTTTTCATCATCCCAAATGAAAGAGTCTATAAACCACATGTGTAAAGGTGGGTCAATTAGCAGTGCACTCTCTGAAGTCTGGGCTGGGCAACCAACCCACACCTAGCATTTATGATGTAAATAGAAAAATGAATGAGACCAGAACCATGCCGGTGAGAACCCTGTAGTCTTCGATGCTGGGTTCCTGTCCCATTTTAAGGCAGAAGGGAAAGATACAAAGCGTTCTTAGACAGAAGTCTGTAGCCTGAACGGATGCAAGTTTTCCTTATTCTACTAGCCCAGAGAAATGGGAGATGCTCTCCCCTGAGGCCGCAGCTTCTCCTGGTTACCAAGAAGAGTGGAACTTTCTTTCTTGCTTATTCTGTTTTGGTCTTTTGCACAGGGAGACAGATGATGTAATAGCTGACATTTGTCTACAGGTTTTACAGTTGACTTAATCCTTCCCCAGAGTTCTTGTTTGACCTTCACACTAGCAGACAGTAGGGCAGAGAACACTATTTTATGGATTTGGAAGCTAGGGCTCAGAGCACCAAGAAGTTCCAGGTTTTGCCTAAGGTCACACAACTGTGTTCATGTTCTTATTCTGAGCAGATCGTTAGGGATTAGAGAAAACCTCTCGGAGAGGCATAGCCTGGGTAAAGTTGGTCAGTTCCATACCAGGAAGGAAGAGAACCAGGTGGGGAAGCATCTTTTGTGCACAGAAGCATGGAGCCTAAGTCAGATTGAGTTGTTGAGCCGCCTGAGGATAATGGATTGTTACTAGCAACAGCTGGGGAGACTGCTGGGGGTGATGAGATGAAACGCTTTGATGGGCATCACACTGTCTGAAATGCAATTGAATCACAGCAGCTGGAATGCTTCTCAGCACTCTGTTTTAAGAGCCAGAAGCAGCAGCTCATTTTGAACCAGTGAGGCAACCCCACGGTTCTACCAGGCCCCAGAAGCCCAGCCATCTAGCCTCTGGGAACTGGGACTCCAGTGGATTGGCTCACCAAGTGGTGGGCCTTGTTCTTGAGAAATGATGCTCTGTTCTCAACTGCTTCTATAAGGCAACCATTGTTTGCCAGACACTGTGCTAAGCATGAGGCAGAGATGAATGCTCCTGCCCTCGGGAGTTCAGTCCAGTGCATTTCACTCATTACAGCCCTGTGGGCACTGTGTATAAATAAGTACAATACAACATCATTACAGAATGGCCTTGGGGATCCTATAGACAGGATGTTAAATCATATACCCTGAAACTCTGTCCTTGACCTGGTGCTGCACATGCTCAATGAATTCTACTTCCATAGTCATCTTACTCAAATTCATTAGGAGGCTCCTTGAGCTGTACATGTTTCGATTTCAAGTAAAAAAAAAAAAAAATCCCATTCCTTCTGTCCATGTTCTTTGGACATTTTTGCTTAGTAGTGCAGAGTTTTTATGGTTAGTATTTACTCTCTTTTTTTTTAAAATTTTATTTATTTATTTGACAGATAGAGATCACAAGTAGGGAGAGAGGCAGGCATAGAGAGAGACAGAGAGAGGAGGAGGAAGCAGGCCCCCTGCCAAGCAGAGAGCCCGATGCGGGGCTCGATCCCAGGACCCTGGGATCATGACCTGAGCGAAAGGCAGAGGCTTTAGCCCACTGAGCCACCCAGGCGCCCCAGGTTAGTATTTACTCTTATAGGTCAGATGGATCCAGTCATAATTCATTATGATGGCACATGCCTCACTGGCCCTAAGTGTCCTCATTTTCTGGGTGGAGAGTTTCATCTTCTGGGTGGAGAGAACTGGTGGTATGTCGAGAGCCTGCAAGTACCACTTCTGAATCAGAGCCAAAGTGTTGATGAAGTTCCAGCCCTGACAGAGGCATCTGTTCTTGGACTTGACTCAGTCCTGCCCCAGGATGATAAATGAACACAACTGCATAAATGAACAAGTGCTTCTCAGTTTCTACATTGAGTTCAGGTCCTCAGCCAAGCACCATATGGTTTCTCAACCCCCATCACTTCCAGGAAGTTTCTTCCTAAGTAGGACACTTGACTGAAACTGGCTCCACTGAATTGTGTGCAAGTTGGAGTTATGATGTTCTTTGTTACTATTACTGTTTATAATTAACATATTTATTAATAGGCACATTAATGGAGGTAGGAAGTGGGGAAGGTTTAGAAAGATCCTACATCATGTTAACCATCATCATCCTTACCCCTCACTCTGACACACACACCCCCAAGGTAAGAAGGGAAGAAATAACAAATAAAGGGTAAAATCCTATAGATTTTGACTGAACTTGGTTGGGATTTGTGTAGCCAATTTCTTTTTCCCCAGATAATGGGAGGAGAGGTGACAGTGCTCTTAAGCCCAGTCAGCAAGAAGTTACTTAAATCTTTGTCTCTGTATGTTTGGATACTGTAATTTCATTATTTTGAAGTAACTAAACACTTCTGATCTGTAGTATTCTCCCATCTATCCCTTCTGAGTGAAATTTTGTGAAATGTCTGGCTTCCTGGCAGGAAAGGGAATACTGCCTGAGGATTTCTGGCCTTCTTTCACTTCCTCAAAGAGATATTTTCTTGGGCAGCTCATGCAGCAGGATATCCAGAAGCTCAAGGTGGAGGGGACAGTTCTCAGACCTGAAAAATTTCTGAGTTTCATATCCCTCCTCCAATCCAGAAGATAGGAAAGGCTTTAGGGAGGAGGTTAGAAGTGGGGCTAAGGCATGAGGCAAATCCTGGAAATGTTGTGTGAAGTGTGAGGAAGGAAGCAAGAACTGGCAAGCAGAACTTGTTTTGTGCACAGTAGAGATGGCTAGCAATGTGAGGTCTTTGAAACTTTAAACACGCTATGTTAAATATGTTCAAAGACCTAATGGAAAGTCTGAGAACAATGTTCCACCAAATACAGAGAATCAATAAAGATATGAAGATTATAAAAGGGACCAAACAGAAATTCTGGAGTTGAAAAGTACAATAATGGAAATGAAAATTTCACTAGAAGTTCCCAATAGCATATTTGAGCAGGCAGAAGAAAAAAATCACTGAACTTGAAGATAGGGCTGTTGAGATTATCCAGTCTGGGGAACACAAACAATAATGAAGAAAAATGAACAAAACCTCAGAAAACCATCAAGCATATCAACATATGAATCCCAGGAGTTCTAGAAGGAAAGGAAAGGGAGAAAGGGATATAAAGAATATTTAAGGAAATAATGACTAAAACCTCCCTGAATTTGATGAAAGCCATTAATCTATGCATCCAAGAAGCTCAACAAACTCCAAGTAGTATAAACTCTAAGAGATCTACAGCTAGATACATCAAAATCAAACTGCTGAAAGACAAAGACAAAGAATTTTGAAAGCAGCAAGACAGAAGCAACTCATCACATACAAAAGAGCCTCAATAAGATTAACAGCTACTTTCTCATCAGAAACCATGGGCCAGAAACAGCAGATGGTATATTCAAAGTAGCAAGGAGGAAATAATTTCGTCAGGCAAAAGTTCAATATCTGACAAAACTATCTTTCAAAACTGAAGGATAAATCAAGACATTTTCATCTAAACGAAACTGAAAGCAGTGGTCTTTAGCAGATCTTCCCTACAAGAAATACTAGTGAAGTGATAGACACTAGATAGTTACTTGAATCAACATGAAGAAATAAAAAGCACTGGCAAAAGTAATTACATAATTAAATATAGAAAATAGTATGAATGTATTTTTTGTAGCTTCTTTTTAAATCTGATTTAAAAGAGAACTGCATAAAAGCAATAAAAATAAATCTATATTGGTGGGAAGAAAATGTATAAAGATGTAATTTGTGACAATATCAACATACAGGAGATGGGAATGGAACTATACAGGAGCAAAGTTTTGTGTGGTATTGAAATTAAGTGGGTATTAATGCAAACTAGATTGTTACAAACTGAGATATTAATTGTTATTTTCAGGGCACCAACCAACAAAATAAATTTTAAAAAATACTAAATGAAACAACAATATAATTAAAATAGTATACTAGAAAATAACTAAAAAAAGAAGGCGGTAATGGAGAAACAGAAGAACAAAAAGACATCTGAAATATAGAAAAGATATAGCAATGGCAGACATAAATCTTACTTTACCCAATATATTAAATGTAAACAGTAAACTTCCCAATGAAAAGGCAGAGATTGGAAGAATATATTAAAAGACATAATCGTACTATATGTGGTCTACAAGAGATTCAGTTTAGATTCAAAAGCATAAATAGGGAGAAAGTACAAGAATGGAAAAGGTTATAGCAACAGCAACCAAAAGAGAGCTGGAGTGCCTCTACTAATATCAGGCAAAATAGACTTTAAGACAGAAATTGTTACCCAAAGCAAGAAGGACACCTTATAATGATAAAGGGTCAATTCATAAAGAAGACATAACAATTATAAACATATATGAACCCAGAAATAGAGCCCCAAAATCCTTGAAGGAAATCACTTTAGGAGAAGGCAGCTCTGTCCTAAATACTTGAACCCCATGACCACTAGGATTTATTCCCTTGAGCTAGAATTTTGCCTCCTTTAAAGTTCTTTCTTAAAGTATACATACAGCCCTTAAGCCACAATTTGCATTAATACTTTAGCTGAAATTGGTTTAAAATCCTTTAGAGCATTGACAGCTAGTGACAGAGACAAAGGGTTGAGCTATTTTTGATAGAACGTACAGATGTGACCTTGAATGGGCTCAAGGGTTAGAGTAGGGAAGAGTGGAGTCCAAGACTGGGTAGAAGTGTTAAGGAAAGACAAAGAGTATCAGATGGAGAGAGGTGGAAGAAAGCTAGTATATCACAGAGGAATAGAGAAGACCCCCAAAAGACCATCAAGCAAGATAAATGGTAGACAAGTAGCAGAACAACTGGGGCAGGGCATCTGGGTGGCTCAGTCGGTTAAAGCTTCTGATTCTCAGTGTTGGCTTGGGTCATGATCTCAGGTTGTGAGATCGAGCCCCACATATGGCTCATCAAGGAGTCTGCTTGAGTTTCCCTTTCCTTCTCCCTCTGCTCCTCCACCCTGTGCACGCTTGCTCTTTCTCTCTCATGCTCTAAAATAAATAAATATATCTAAAAATAAATGCCACAAAAACAACCAGTGTTTTGGTTTGGTGCTGAAGCCCCTGGTTTGGCAGCACAGGGCTGAGGGCAGCCGCAGATGACAGAAGAAGTGAAAGGAGTCAGAACAGGGACGAAAATGTGGGGCCAACGATGGTGGCAAGCAGAGGTCATTGTTAGGTAAATACCCTAACAGCAGGTCTTAGGTGCTGTCTGTGTCCTGGAGAACCACAGGCAGGGAGCAGAGTGAATTATGTGGATTATGCGGAAGCAGACCACATACACTGCAAGATATGGTACTGACTGGAAAACCAGGAAACCCACAGGAACAAAGGAGAACAGGGCCAAGAGGCAATGCCAGAAACAAGCTCATAGGACAAGGAAATGAGCTTAGCAATTGGGTACTCAAATAAGGTAGTGTTTATGAGAACCCTCACTTCCAGGGCTTAGTAAGTGTTAGCTGGTTCTCAATCTGAAATTAGGGCAACGTTAGTGGTCTGGGCAGTGACTTGATGTTGACAACAAAGGTAGCCCCTACCTGTTAGCACCTATGTGTACTGGGCACTGTGCTAAGTATTTCACATTCATTGCCTCATTTAATACTTAAAGTGTCCATGTGAGGTAGACATTGAAACCTCTGATCTACAGATGAACAGGAACCCTGGCCAGGTGACTTCAAGGTCAATACAGCTATGTAAATGGTTTGAAGTCAGAGGTTTCTCTGACAGCACTCTGCCAGGCCCTGGGACAGGCTCACAGCCACCAGGGTGACTTTGATCACCTTGATAGCTTAAAGGGAATTCGGAGAGAAGGGGAGGCTCTGACCTTGGGACACAAAACTTCTCAGAGGCTCTCTGAAGTTCCATCCTCCATACTTGTTTCAAGTGGGGTTAGAGAAGAAAGCAGCAGGGACTAAAGACCCTTGCTGCCCTCTCTTCTCTGCCTGGACTTTTGAGGTTTTGTGGGAATCTACCCTACATGCTGTAGGGTCAGGCACTAGGGTCACTCCACCCTGCTCTAAATCCTGAATGCTCTTCTCCTAAATGGAAAAATGTAGCCCCAAGCCAGGGACTTGATATAGGGTATAAAGGCATCTGTGGGCTTGGGAAACTCCAGGTATAGCCAGCTTGCCCCATAAGTTCCAACCGCCATCTCTGCTTTTCTGTTTTCAGAAGCAGGAGATTCAGTTTACTTTCTTTATGGTGATCCCTACCTTCTATCTGTGCCTTCCACGCAACAACACATATTCACACAGCAACACACACCCACACAGATGCTGGAGGGCCACTTCTGGGTGACCCATCACCCCCTGCATCCCACAAATGAGACAATTGCCATGGTCCTCTCTTAGAGAAAGGAGTTTCCTGTGAGTTCCCTTCAAATTTGGACTAAAGGCAAGGCCAGCCTAAGTTAGAAAATAAAGTTATCATCATAAGGACCCTGAGCGAGAAGAACCAGAAGCATCAAAGAGCCCAACTTTCATTTTACTGATGAGATGGTAGCTCAGACAGGGAGTTGACTTCCCCAAGATCACAGGGTACCTCCTGGGGCTCAGTGCTGGCTTTTGTGCTGTACCATCCATGGGCTCCCTGGTGCCTCCAAGCACCAAACGAGGGAGAGAAAGGGCTGAGAAAAGGAGGTAGGCGCTTGCCTGGTGACCCATGGAACTCTGACACTTCTAGGAGTCTGGGGAGGAGGCTACAGGGAACACCTTCAGGAACTCTGACCAGCAGACACTCTACTGCCAAGCTGACTGTGTGCTGTTGTCTTGAATCTTCTTGGAAGCCTGTGGACACTTTGTGCTCCTCTCCCTTCCTATGTTGTGCCACTTGGGTATGGAAACCACTCACTGGGTCTGCAGCCCTTGAGTGGTAGAGGGTGGTGATCTTTATGATCTTTTCATCCAGGCTCCCACCCAGGGCAAGAATGCCCTCCCCTCGCCAACGCTGATGGCCAGCCAGGGGTGCTGGAGCCCACCTGGGGCTGGGAAATCACCACCACCCAGATGAAGGGACCACACACAGGCCCAGATCATGCCCCATAATGCAAGTGCCTTGAACTGGTGAGGTCCCAGGAATGTTGAAGTCTGCAGCTACACTCTGCTCACTTCTGAAACACCAGCTATATGTCAACAACATGGCCACACTTTCTTTTTTTTTAAATATAGTCTTCTGAAAATAAAATAAAATGAAGTAGGTAACTATGGACCCAGTGCTGGGCCTCACTGCCTGCATGTCAATCTACCCCATTAATCATCATGTACAATTTTTCGAAGAGCTATTTTGAGAAACATTGGAAAATGGCTTTTACAGAGCTATATATACCTTATTTATACACCAGAAATGGTCGCTCTGTTAGCAGCAGATGGGTTTTTCCCCTCGTTTTCTTCTCATCTCTTAGTCAAAGTTAAGTAGGAACTAAGCCCACTCACTCACCCCAGGCACACATTTATCATCCATGGTCCACCTTGGAATCAGGGCTGTGGGTGGGGGGTTGAGAGGAAAGGGTGTGGGTTTCTCATAAGGCATGTTCCAGAGACTGCGAGGGGACAAATACAGGAGGCATGGCAGCTGCTGAGACACGGGGTTCTGCAGCCCGACAAGGAGCAGGACCCCTGTGGGTGGGGTGTGCAATAGAATGTGGATGCCCTGGCTTGCTTTTCTCAATACCACGTGGGCATCTCGAGGTCTATGAAGCATATGCCGAGAGCATCCCATTGATATCCAGAGAACAGGAGCCAAAGGAAGACCCACTGCCCTGGCCCTGTGTCTTTGGCCTACAGGAAGCAGCAAGTCGGCCCTTCCTGGTTGCCATGGCAACCATGGTGCTGCATTTCCTAAGGGCAAGGGGAGCAGAAGGGAGGTGGGGAAGGCATGTGGTGATTTTTCTGGAAAAGCCCATCTGTTTCTATTCCCCACAAAACTAAGCTGGGGGAAGGGGTGGGAAATGGGCACCTGGGTCTGGAGAGAGAAGATAAAGAAGACTCCAAAACGCTCCAGGAGCAGCTTTCCTGGCTGGATGTGCTTTCCTTCCTGTGGGTGGAGGCAAGTCCCTGACAGAAACAAGGGCTTAGGCCGGCTGTGGCGGCAGCATCCAAGCAGGAGCCCAGGTGCAGGAATCAGGGTAAGTCCTGTGACCTCATATCCACATGGAACAGGGCTGGGAGGACTCTTATCAGCCACAGCAAGATTTCTTTTTGGCAGGGCGGTCAACCTGTATTGTGTCCTCCCTGGCCGTATCTTCTTGTTTCTTGAGGACCCTGGGAGAGGGGAAGGTATAGCATCAGTAGTGGAGAGCACTAGGTCCTGGGGTCACAGGCCATCTGGATGATAAGGAAGGAACTCAGCCTCACCAGAGCATCAGAGAGTTCAAAGTCTCCCTCTGGGAAGTACAGGCATGTAACCATAATTTGTGAAGACAACGTTTAGGCAGTATGGATCTTTCATGATACCTCTTCCAAGAAGCCTCCCCTGATTCTCCAGGTGGTGGAAGTGTCCCTGACAGCATTCTAGCCATTCCTCTGTTATAACCCCATCACCCTGCGTCAGAAGGTGCTGCCTCCCCGGGTGGCTCCCTCAGGAGAGAAAGCTGCTTGAAGCCAGGACTGTATGTTTTGTCTCTGTGTCTCTGTAGCCTAACTAGTACCTGGCACACAGTAGAGACTCAAAAAGTATACTTTTGCATTATTAATCCTATAGGAGGTCTGTCCCATGTCACTACGGTTCCAGATTAAATGTAGGAGGTTAAGGATTAAAAATAGTGCTAAGGATCTTATCCCTGCTTTATAGCCTCAGTGTGTTTTCACCTTTAGCATCTCTCTGGATATTTACAACAACCTGAGTCAGCAGGGATGCTCTGATGGATGTTCCTATGTTAGGGGCAAAGCTCAGAGAGGTAGATTGACTTGGCCTAGAAATCAGTGTCTGAGAAAAGCCTACATGGTCTTCCATGACTCCACAACCTCTTCAATGCATAGGTAAAGTGGTTCTGGATAGACGGGTAGGTGAGTGGATGGGTGGGTGGATGGGTGGACGGGTGGGTGGGTGGATGAAATGAATGCCTATAAATAAATGAATAAATGAATGAATATCCAAGTATTGGGAATATTCTATGGTTTTGGGGTTTTTAAAATTTTGGTGTAGGGAGAGGCTTATGAAAACAGTCTTTTGGTGGAACTAACCCTTTAAGCACTGTCCCTTTGGTGCCTCTAGTCCCTCCCAAACAGTGCCTCCCTCCGTGGCTTCTCCGCACCCTCCCCTAGAGCCTATATTGTAACTGTTGTTGTTGCCAGCTGGATGCCAATGATTCCCTGCTAAGATACTGGCCAGTGTTCAGGGACCTGTGATATGACCTTTCCCAGAAGCATTTGCATTTAAAAAGAAGATCTCTGGGGGAAAAGGCACATTTTAAGCTGCAGAAGAAGAGGGCAGTGAGGGTGAGAGGCAGGGAAGGTTTCCCTTTTGTCCCTATTGTATTTCAGAGGGCTGTCCCTGAACCCCACACAAAGGCCTAGGCCTCCAGCCCCTTTACCCAGAAGGCTCCAGCAGACAGAGGGCATAGGATCTGCACAGAGGTGAACGCAGGTGTTTCCCACCAGACTACATCTTCGGGGATGCACCTCTGTACCTGGCTAGATGGAGCAGGGACTCTTTGGTGTTGTGACCGGAATAGGCACTGCATTCATAGAAGATCAGATTGTTCTCCTGGAATCATAAAGCAGAGGGGACAGAAAGAGAGTGCTGGGGGAGCTGGACAGAACCATGGGAGAGGGGAAAACAGCCTGTCTGCATCTCTGGGCATCCCTTACTTCCCCACGAAGACCCTCTTCCTTCCTCTCCCCCTCCCCACTCTGTATAAGAAGGTTGATTTCCCTCGTTGCCTTGAGCTCCCTGTCTAAGGCAAGTTCTGTAACCATCTCCCAGGTGAGCTATAACAATTGTAAGACACAAAACAGTGTGCCACCTTAGTGCTTTACACGTTCCCATAATTGCTCTCAGGTATGTACCTGCTTGTTTCCTTTTCACACCAGCCTGTGGTGCAGGCAAAGATACAAAGGCTGGGATGCGCCACGTTCTTCCCACCGCACAGGCAGGGAAGCCAAGGGCACAGTGCAAACTGACAGGGTCTGTTCATTCAGTGACTTATATAGCTAATGGCGGGCTTTTCGCAGGACGCCGGCCCTGGGGCAGGTGTCCCTAAGGCACTCCAGTAGAAAATCTCCTTCACACCAGCTCATTAATATTCCAGCTGCCTAGGCTGCCAGCGTTGGTGCCACAGGACAACTGTCCATCAGCTCAGTAGGCAGAGGCCGTCCTGCCTGCACGGTGGGGGCTCTTGGCCAAGGCTCATCATTATGCCCATTTATCAATCCTGTTAGTAGATTTCCTGCCTCCTCGGTCGGGACGGTGCTAACGGCAGCTGCCCTGTGGGGATGCAGGCAACTGAGGGAGGACACGTCTGTTGAGGTTTGCAGATCAGGAACTCTGCGGACACTGGCTCCCAGCTCAGCTTTCCTGACTCGCTGCCCCAGGGGCCCCTGCTCCGTCCTTGGTTCTCTTCACCAGCCCCCGTCCGCACCACTGTTGGAGCCGGACTCTGGGACAGTCTTGGGAAGAATAAAGCCTCCATGGTCGGGGGAGGGAGAGTTCACAGGATCTAGAATTCGAAGACGAGATTTGCCTTCCAGCTGGCTTCCCGACTCCACCAGTGAGGACCCCCGTGAGAAACTGGATCAATACTAGTGTCTCAGAGCCTTGTTTTTGTTTGTTTCATTGCTTTCGACTGACCAAAAAGAGACAAAAGGAAAAAAAAAATGGGGTGATAAAAACAGAAGCCTGCGGTTCATTAATCAAAATCCTTGGATCCAGATGTATTTTGGGATGCAGAGATTCTGAGTCTCGGAGACACAGCAAGTGTCTACACTGTGTCACCCTCCGTGGGAATGGGACAGCACCCTATAGTCAAACATATTAATACTTCTTTGGTGAAACATTTGAAAATTCATTCAAGCAAGGTAAATGAAGACCAGTTCCCCATCAGTTCTGGTCAGAGTTTTCTGCCAGATGAGACACGAACAATCTGTGGTCAGAGTTCTTTCGAATTTCAGTACTGGGGGTCAGGGAGGGCAGACAGGCAGCTAGCTACCTCGTCACACTTCTTCCTCCTTTTTTCCTTGACCCTTAGCCTCTGTGCCCATTTGCCCAGCCTCAGGGGCCGCGAGTCCCTGTTTAGAGCAAGCACACTAAAAAGTATGGAGTCCTGGGCCTGGAAAGCACCCCCATTTCCCCATAGAGTTTCCTGAAAACCACTCGGAGGCAGGAGAGACAGCTAAGGAACGAGCACTGTTTGCTGCCTGATTTCCATCGAGCCTTATAGGTCCCCAGCTCGGGCAAGAGGGCTGATGCTTATTTTAATGCTGTGTTTTTGAGTGCATGCCCTGAGTTTATCTCAAGTTCACAGCTCGGGGCTCAATCTTGATAGAATGGATAAGCTCTCTAACAGAGCTGTTCAAAGAAGAATAAGCTGTCTTACAGATAGTGAGTGTTTCATCCCTGGAGGTGATCAAGCGGAAATGCAGAAGAATGGATTTGAGTATCAGATAGGGGATTTAAGTAAGTAACCTATTACTATCTAACAATTTATCATTTTGAGTCCCAAGGAAGAGAGTCTGGGAAAACTCCCCTACCCTAGTCATCCCTGGCCAACTCTATCTTGCAGTGCGTGGCTTTCTATAGAAAGTACCACGTATGCGGGAGATGGGCCATTCCCATGACGCCAGGACACCAACCCTGCCCACTTGCTTCCTTCCCAGGGGGTTTCCAGAAAAAGTTCCTTCCCAGGCTCTTGGGGACAGGCCTGACTGCCCTCAGGGTCCCACCCTGTCCAGAGAGACAGAAATGTTTGCTCTTTACCTTGGCAAGCTGCTCTCCGAGGCCTTGTGGAACTTCCCGCTCTTTCTCATTGTCAATTTTATTGCCCAGCAGAAGAATAGGAATATAGACTCCCACAGCTTCCTGCAGAACAGATAATCCCCCAAATGAGAGAAGCATCCATAAGGAAACCCCAGAAGGGCAGGCTTAAAATGCTGGCGGGAAAGATACAAACTGGCTTGAGAATCCCCTGCTGCCCCAACAGACCAGGCAAGAATAGAGTCATCCCAAAAGCTGAAAGGGAGCGTCACCTTCTCTGATAGCCTCAGTTTACAAAGCTTCCGCAAGGTGCCTCAAGTCTGCCTCCCGGTGCCCCCCAGACTGGGCTGTATAGTGACACCCTCCCTCCTTCCCCACTCATCACCGCTGGATGGGACATGCAGGCTCCCCAGGTGTGCTGTGGGTAACAGGATGAGGGGATAGCAGACACCGGTGAACTATGTGTCCCTTTCCAGGGCTGATAGCATCCCTGAAAACATTCCTAAGTGACCAGACATAGTCAAAATGAACCAGAATGAAGCAAAGGAATTAAGACAATGTGGTTCAGAGTAGTTCTCGGGGGTGCTTTGATAACACGTGGCTCCTCCAGCAGCCTTATACTGGGCACATAAGCTCCCTGAGCGTTGGGTCCAATTATGATTCATGGTTCTGGGTCCTCAGCACCCAGTCTACGGTTGTTGTGTATGGAATCTGAGGTGACCATGCGGGGCAGTACGGACCCCTGTTGCTGGGTGCTCTGGCTTGGACAGAAAACCGTGGGGGAAGAGCTCAGTGCCCTAGAAACTCCACTTCTGGGGCCACAAGTAACAGGTGTATTCACAGGGTCAACTTTCTTTACTCCCCCGGTGACCGTGGCACACCAGTCAGGGGCCTGCACCCCGGAGTCTCTGCATCCTGGGGTGTCCTCCCTCGTGAAATGTGTGTACTTCACGTGCCTCTCAGGAGGCAAACAAAGGGCCCATGGCGCACAGCTATTAAGTGAGTTAATATGGTAATATTCACATGTAAGCAGGTTGTTATTTTTACTTAGCGAGATATTTAATTAGGGGCTTTTAATAATAATTTGGTAACCAATAGTTATTCATTGTAGCTAAAATGTTTTACTGAATAGAGAGGGTTGGGGGATGACAGAAGCTGACAACTGCTTACAGCTTTGCCAAGAGTTTAACCACTAGATCGCACCACTTCAAATAAATGTCCCACGTTCATCCGACAGGGGCGCGTGTTTTAAGTTTGAATGCAATTAGATTCGACATTAAGCTTCCACGGCACCTCAATGTACATGTTCATTTTTACTGCAGTTCCATAGTGAAAAAAAAAATTCTCATTTCCTCCATGAGAATGTTAAGGCTCAGAGAATCCGAAAGAACAATAGCAAAGTCCTGAGTTATGAGGACCCTATAGCATATGGGTCCACGATTCTCCAATGGTTTTCTCTAAATTCTGATTTCCAGGGAACTCTCTGCTATTTAGTGTCTTATTAACTAGAACTCTCTCAAAGTGGTATCTCCATTTACCCATAGTCCGATGGTAACTCGTGTGGGTAATGATGGCTCAAAGGCGCTGCCTGATTTGGAATGCGTCTTCCGACCCATCAGAAATAGATCGGATTACGTACACTGTACTTGAGGTGCTAAGTGGACCGCACTCTGTTCTAAGTATCTGCAAATGAGAAACGACTTCCGGCATGGAGACCTGCTGTGGCTCCCTATTACCAGAGTGTTTGGGAATGGGAATACCCCCATTTCGGACTGTGTGGTGCCGCAGAAACTTGTGCGAGGACTTTTTCAGAGAAAAGGAAAAAAAGAGGAGGAAGCGGGGAAATGGGCCAAAAGGCTTGCTGTTGTAGAGCACATGAAGTTATTTGTAGATTTATGTGTGAGGGATGACTAAGGCTTGTGGGATTTCTTGACATGGAAACTCCGAAAATATGAGCATCGGACTTGAAATCCCCAGGCAGAATTCGAACCCGGATACAGGTATTTTGGAATGAGTGATGGTTTCAGTCTCCTTGCTGGCCAAGGGGGTGGTGGGTGCTGAATGGCCACCTGGGGTCAGATAGGGAAGAATGACAAGCCTGGCATCTGAGCCCTGAGCACCACAAACACCGGGGTGCCTCTGAGGGAAAGTGGGGGGCAGTCTTCTTTTTTAAAGCAATGCCTGGATATAAAAATAAAACATCTTAGAAGGAGTGGAAAAAAGCTACCTCCCTCCCCACCCCACCCCCACCCCCCAGCTAGAGTTGTGGCTTCTGTTTTTCCGCATTGTTCCTCTCTAATGCAAATACTGTGGACAACCGGCTTCCCCCTCCACAGGCCCTGGCCCACCACTGATGAAGAATTAGGCGTATCTCGAAAGAGATGGCAAAAATAAGTAAGCGCACTCACAAGGCCAGAGAGTGCTATCCATCCTGGGGGTCAGTCTTCATCACCAGGGCCCAACAACAGGCTTTGACACAAGGCCATGGGGAGGACTGGGGCTGGGATAGATGTCTCGAGGGCCTCTCTGACTTGAACCTCAAGTCTTCAGCTCTCTGCCCAAACCTTACGCTTTTCACGTACCCCCCTAGCTGTTCGGCCTATGCACCGCTTGGCACAAAGAGGCTCGATCTGACTCACCAGATGAAGCAACGCTTCCTGTTCAAAGTCTAAAGTCCAAAGCCCACCCCCTTTGGCAAACCTGTAGAAGGTCCATCCCACCTCTGGTGATATTTCTATAGATGCCGTAGGCATGGCAGGGCAGAGGGAAGGAATCGAAGCTATTTAGCCGGGCACACGACCTCTGTGGGGGGAGGGCACCCCTTTTCAAAGACTCTATTCAGTGAGCTATGTATGAGATGGACCTATGCAGCGGGTTCCTATCGCTGACACCCGGCACAGAAGCCTCTCCATACCTCCAACCGTTTTAGTTGCCTTTCTTTGAACTTGAGCTTGTTGGAAGACAGACGTGTTGAAATTCACAAGATTACCCACCTCTGACTTTAAATAACATGAGCTGTCAGCTTGGAGCAGAGGACTGGCATTCGGCTCAGAACGTGCAGCTGTTGGGTTTGCTTGGCTGTAGTGTGAGTCTGTGTGTGCGCGCATGTGTGCGCGCGTGTGTTAATATCCATTTGCTGGGAGGCAAGAAAAAGCACTTAGCCAGGATAGTGCTGCTAGTTCCCTGGAGCCAGAACAAAAAAATTTCTCAGCACATTAAAGCATGTAGTTATGCTAAGAAAAAAATGACTGCAAAATTATATCTTGGGGGTTTCCATATTTATCCACCCCCTGGACTATGAGTCAAAACAAGATTTATTTGTGTAGTCGTTTTAAACTGCCAGCACTTCAAGCTCAACTTGGAACATGGGGTAAAAAATCAAACTGCTATTTTTTGCTCTGTGCTGAACATGGCCACCAATGACAGAGACTCTCATTCGAGAATGAGCTCGTGGTCCATGAAGGGAGAGGAGAGGGGGCCTGGCCCCTTTGAGCTGTAACGGACCATTGTGCTTTGAGGCGAAGTGGGAAGGACAGAAAAGAGAAATGAACACCTATTTTTTAGAAGCAGATTTCAACCACAGACCATGTGACACTCTTGTCACATAACGCATAATGCAGCATAATGAAGCGGCAGGGCCCTAGATTCTAGCTCTGGCTGGGCGTCTGGCAAGCTGGGGGTACTTTTGGAGAAGTCACTTCCTCTCTCTGGATCGCAGGACTTTTCATCTATAAAACAAGAGGCTGCATTAAATTAATCTCCAATTTTTTTTTTTTTTTTCTAGTTCGGAGATGCAGCTCCTGTTGGCTTAATGACTTCTGTCATTTTCCACTTCCTTGACTTACAGGCCTAACAATACAGGGCCACCGGAGTGACAAAAGATTGAAACAAGAAGTTCAACATGCCCGGACTGCAGACATTGGGGACCCACAAACTGGGTTTGAGGAAAATACCAGCCCGTTCAGGCTTGTGCCAAATCTGATTTTCCCTGATACAGGCCCCAAAGTCTCCAGATGTCCAGTTGGTCCCATGGTCTAAACACGGGACACTGAGAATGCCACCTGTTTCTTCTCTAGATTAAACCAGTCCTCCCCAGCAGAGATGAGAAGGAGGTAGGAGAGGGCTGGGGATACCCAGGTGGCTGGAATGGCTACCTGTTTTGATTTGCTATAAGGTATATAGAGAATGTAAACCCATAGAAGGCCTGGGGGCAAGGTAGGGCTGTGTAAGGGGAGGAGAAACGAGGGTGGGTGGGGCAGGGGACCAGCCACAGTGGAGACGGGGAGGAGGAGCTCTCCCACCTCATAAAGCAGCACAAGCCTTAGTCAGTTCTCTCTCGCACCAAAGGATATGGGTTCTGTAGGGACTGGAAGGATCTTCTAGGGTCCTCTCATCTGTGCCCGCTCCTCCTCCATCCTGACCCCCTCCCCCAGACGACCAAAGGCCATACGCTGTAAGAATGTGGGGGTCAGGAGGAAACTTTCAGAGCCTCCGGTCCAATCTGTCATGGGCAACTGGCCAGTTTCGTGGGAGCTGGGATGGTAAGAACTTCCTTTTCAGGGACCATAGCGCCCCAAACCCCCACCGCAAGCATCTGTTCCCACTCCGCACAACCTCTTCCAAGAGTGAGTCTTCGGCACATATAATCTGTGGCAATTTAAGCCCTTTCTTCTTATACTGCTTTTCAGGTTGCGGGAGGAAGGGGCGCTGCGAACAGCTGGCCAGCATTCACTTAATAATAAGGCTTCAGGTTCTGAAGCCTGTTATTAAAGCTCCCCCTCCACCCCCCCCTTCTCCGGGCGAGGGAGTTTGCAAAGTGCTTGGAGTTCTATGAAAAAACAAGGTGCTCCGCAAATACCAAGTACTTATTATTTTCAGTTCCCTCTGATCAAATTAGGTGTCAGGTTTTAATCTGTCACCTGACACCCCTGATTGCTGGTTGCCAAGGCAGAATGACTTCAGCTTTTCAAGAATCTCGAGAATAATTGCATTCACGATCCCACTGTTCTGCACCTTCGACACACACTCCACCATCTGACACTTGTTCACGTGTTCACACAACCGCCCCCCACCCCCCCCCCACACTTGTCTCCAATCCCTGGGCCACTGGGCTGGGTCCCCGCACCAGGTCCCCCCAGCACCTCACCCATGCCAGACCAGGTGGGGGACGCGCGGCAGAGTCGTGGGGGAAGGCACACAGACATCTCTGCAAGTGATTCAGAGCCTCGCTTCTCCAAGGGTGGTACCCGGCCTGGCTGCGCAGGCCTCCCTGAGAACTTGTTAGAACCTCGGGGCCTACCTAAGGTTTTGACCCTACAGAGTCAGATTCTGTATTTTAGCGAGGTGCCCAGGAGATTCCTGTGCATATTAAACTTCGAGAAGCACTTTTCAGGCTTGGAGTCATGGCAGCTGAGAAGCCAAATCACCCAGGGGACTGCTGCTTTTTTCTTTTTCTTTTTTTTTTTTTTTTTCCTCCCCCTGCAATGTATTTCCAGGCCTTGAATCATTCTATTTAGGAGAGAAGGACTGGCCTCTGTTTCGTCTGAAAGCACCCCAGGTGATCCTGACCGTCCGGGTTTGACATCCCCATTTAGAGTTTACCCGAACCTTCTGCTGATACTCCTGAGAAGGAACATTCAAGCTCCAAATAATACAGAAAAGTCCCGCCCTCGCCTGGAGAATTCTGGGTTAAGTGCCTTTCTGTGTGGCTTCCCCAGGGGGCCATCAAGGCACTAGGGTTTCCCTGAGGTCTCTTGCGGGGTACGTGTTGACAGTACTTTTCAGTCCTACCCCACTTGGGAACACGCCAGACATCCGGGGCTTGGCCCGGTTTTCGGGAGAATGACAAGCTGCAAGCCCTCTGTGATTTCTTGGCCTCAATGCCGCCAAATTTAACCTGATATTCCACCTCTCCAGCTAGATCCTGGGATCTGGGTGCAAAACCAGGGCCTCAGAAGCGACAACCCCTGAGGGCGAAGAGCACGGTTCTAAGTTTGCCTCCTCTCTCCATCCCTATTCATCCCAGGCTACTTAAACTGCCTCTATCTGCTCCTGTCTGTCTCAAGATGTTGCTATCTGGGGACAATGAAATGTACATAGCTGGCTGGGGTACCTGGGCAGCTCAGTGGGTTAAAGCCTCTGCCTTCAGCTCAGGTCATGATTGCAGGGTCCTGGGATCGAGCCCTGCATCGGGCTCTCTGCTCAGCAGGGAGCCTGCTTCCTCCTCTCTCTCTGCCTGCGTCTCTGCCTACTTAAGATCTCTGTCTGTCAAATAAATTAAAAAAAAAATCTTAAAAAAAAAAAAGAAATGTACATAGCTGGGAAGAGAATGGGTGGTACAGAGGTCACGGCCTTGATGTCTTCCTTTGAGAATGAGATGGCTGTTTTAGATCAGTAATTTTTCACAGGGAAACCCTCTTGTCTAACAAAATTGGGCCTGAACTTCCAGTTGAGAAAACTGAATGAAGCAGAAAGGGCTCTCAGTGATCTGGGGGATGAGCCCTCCCCACTTCCTGGGGGGAGTCCCTATGTTCCCAGGGTTCCCAGGAAGAAAGTTTGAAAATCAGCAGATAGCTAATCCCCAGTGTCACTCCTGGGGCTTAATTTCTGTGAGGAAGATAAATGGGCTGCATTGTCAAAAAAAAAAAAAAAAAACAACACCAAAAAAAACCCAAAACCAAAAACATGTCCTATTGCTTCCTGATTACCCATCCCATTTGTCTCCTTTGTTAGCTTGGCCTGGAGCCATTCGCTACATGTCAAAACTTCCATTTTCTCTACTGTAAGTTCCTCAAGCACCATCATTTTGAGAAATAATTTGTATGAAGCAAATTTCAGAGAAACCTTTGAATCTGGTTTCCACTCTTGTTCCTGCTTTTTCCTGGAAATGAGAAGGATGTGGATTCACAGAAGAAAGGAGTGGCCCAGCCAATCCAAACTCCCAAGAGAAACAGATTTTGGTGGGAGGAATCACAGATCTTAGGGCCAAAAGGATGAAGAAATGAACAACTCCAGGATTCTGCCTGCCCAAGGATAATGTATCCATTCATGCCTCCCACATCTGTTGAGCACTAGTTCCACGGGGCCCCATGCCAGGTGCCTGTTACACAGTGTGACAAAGGCACAGGGTCACTTCTCAGGAGACCCAGAGGCAGGGAGCTGGGCTGGCAACTGTGTCCTTCACAGCGGTGTTACAGTGTGGTAAGCAGGTCTATAAGGACTATGCCAGGTCTTCAGGGCTTGAACAGAGGGATGAAGGTAAACTCCACAAGGACTGGAACCTTGTCTCTTACCTGCTGCTATCATTCCCAGAGCCTAGAACAGTGCCTGGCTGTGCTTTAGACAAATGCATGAGCAGCACATGGATACTGCAGGTGGAAGGAGGTGGGGGCATCCTAGCTGATCGTTCTGTTAAAGACTCCTCAGAGGCCCTGTCAAATAAGTATGTGCCTTGTCCACCCTGACCTTGGCCTTGAGAAGGCTGCATCTGAGTGGTCAAGGAAGAACATGCAGATGGTCAGAAAGTACAAAACACTTGCAAAGCAACTTCCTGCGAGTATAAATCAAGGGAGTTGAGTTTTACAGCTAATCCAGAATTCAAAGAAGAGGGCTTTTGCCTGTGGGCCCCACCCAGGGTGGCCTTGGGGTGAGCCAGGGGCACTCACATTGCAGATCAGCCTCCCCTCTTGTGGAGGGTTGTGACAAAGGCCCCAAGACACTCTGTGGAGCCCCTCCTGGGCTGGGCATAGCTGGGCCCACGGGAGCCAGAGCAACACCGAGGGCGGAGAGAGGGAAGAACACGGGTAGGACTCAGTTTAAACACTGGTTTCTTGCCATTCTGAGCCCCTCCCCCAATCCTAGCCCCTTCCCTCAAGGCACTGATGGCGACTGTAATGACACAGTCAGGGGTGTGATCTGTTTCTCAAGTCCCCACCTCCGTGAGGGCAGGGACTGAGTCAGTCTCGTTCACCTCAGTACCGAGGGCTGGGCTTGGGTGAACGGCCGTATGGACGCGGGAACCGGTGTGTTGCTGGAGAAGGCGGGTTTGGACTCAGGTTTTGGAAGTGCAGAGGGCCGGGCAGGAGATGGGCAGGGACAAGGGGGAGGCAGGAGTCAGTGTCAATGCTCCTAGAAGGTCACCAGCTCACCTCCACGCTGCTCAGCCACTGCCGGACCGACAGGAACGACTGTCTGGCTGTGACATCATACATGACGACGACGCCATCGGCCTTCCTGAAGAACTGCTGGGTGATGCAGCGGTACCTGTCACCGAGGGCCACATGTCAGGGGCTGCAAGGCATCCCGGCAGCCCCCTCGGCGGGCGGCGGAGGAGGCAGGGTTGGTCAGGGGCGCTCCTCACCTCTCCTGTCCCGCCGTGTCCCACAGCTGCAGTGCCACGAACGAGCCATCAACGTGCATCATTTTCACCTGATAGTCGATGCCTGCAGGGCGGAGGGAGCCTATCACTTCCAGATCAGAGAGCTATGCCCAGACTCCACGCACGTCCAGCAGCCCGTGAGGCCAGGGGTGACAAACCTCCCTGAGCAGGTGCCCCCCAACCCCAGGGAGGAGATGTGGGGACCTGGACGGGGAGGTGCGGAAGCTGAGCTCTGGTCCTGTCTCTGTCACTGAGCAGCTGCGGGGTGTGGATCAAATCGCTTCACCTCTGAACTGTAGTTTCCTCGCTGCAATGTAATTCACACCCTCTTTAGGGATTCTATAATAAGGCTCAAATGAGATGACATATGGAGAAACGATACACCAAGGTGAAGATATTTGTTATTTTTCATGAATTTACTCCCTCATTGCAAAGCTAGAGGAGGAGGAGACCGTCCTCCTATTTCTTTCTCCCCTACTCCCTAAAATCCTCTTCAAAGTTCCCATAACAAAGTTCCATTATTCCTGGGGGTTGATCATACTTGCAGACTTCCATCAGCCAAAGCAAAGGATAGGAGTGGAGGAAGGGTGGCAGGTAGAGGGAGGGTCAGAAGAGAAGTGGCAAGGGAGGGAGTCAAAAGCAGCATTCACCCTTGAGATGTGGTTTGAGCTCCTAATCCGAGCCACTGGGCTAGTCAAAACCATCTCTCTGTGGCCTTGACCCTACCCAGAGTCCTGGACCAGAGAGACAAGGTCTGTACCCCACAGTGGCCCTCGGAGAAAAGGACCTTAATGCGGTTTCTCTAAGAACATATTCCTCTTTCCTACATCGTGTAAGAATGTTCACAGATGTTTAGCACTTTTCAAAAAGTCTTGCTCCCTCATGGTATCTGATCTGGGATCTAGAGGGCATCCCCTGCCACCTTCAAAAAGACCCAGGGGGAAGGAGTTGGGCCATCCTAACAGATTGCTGTGGAAGGCTCAGTAAGGGACAGCAATAGAAGCTTGGACACAGAGACAGAAGAGATGACAGAGAGGCAGTAAATAGGAAAGGGCATCCCAGCAACTGTCTCCAGGCAAAGCTGAGGGCACTAGGGGCCCAGGAGTGGCAAGAAGGCAGGAGGGAGAGTTGTCCACTTCTAGAATGTCAGACCAGCAGGGACTCTGGACGCCCTGCTTCACAGGCTATAGCGAGTTACATGAGGTTCATTCTTTTTGCAACGGTGTCCTGTACCCAGGGACACCTGGCAGCCTCATTTCACTGAGAAAGCCCAGGGCTTAGTGCTCCCAACAAAACAGATTATGACTAGCTGTGCTGAATCTAGGAGGCTTCCCCAGTCTGTTCTCTGGGGGACTGAAGGAGCTGCCTCCTTTCCTTTCCTTCCCTTTCCCTTTCCTTTCCTTTTCTCTTTTTAAAGATCTTATTTATTTGACAGAGAGAGACACAGTGGCAGAGGGAACACAAGCAGGGGGAGTGGCTTCCTGCCAAGCAGAGAGCCTGATGTGGGGCTCAAACCCAGAACCCTGGGATCATGACCTGAGCTGAAGGCAAACACTTAACGACTGAGTCACCCAGGCGCCCCTTTCTGATAACAACTCAGGAGAAAGCCAACCATGGTTGACACACCTTCAGGTCTGATCTGAAAGCAGGCTGATGGTTGAAAGCCCCCAGGACAGAGCCCTCTCCTGAACAGAAAGGCAGGCAGGCGGAGGGGCAGGTGGTGCCCCCTCGGTCTTGGCTGTGGTCATGATCTTGCTCCATCTCACTGGCCAAATACCTCGCTGGAGGACAGGGAGCTTGTCTTACAGGGAGCAAAGTGATTTCTGTGCCCTGGTGAGCTTGCTGGGACTCCCAGCTGGGTACACGATGTACTTGTCTCTGCAACCTCAGACAGAGAGGCCCGGGAAACCGAGAAGCCCAAGGGGGAGGCCGGGGGCGGTGGCAGGAGACACAAGGAGTCCGAGACCAACAGAACAGGCAACACACAATGACGCAGGACCAGAGAGCCTGGAATAAACTGGTTTCTTTTTATTTATTTATTTATTTATTTGACAGAGAGAGAGATCACAAGTAGGCAGAGAGGCAGGCAGAGAGAGAGGAGGAAGCAGGCTCCCCGCGGAGCAGAGAGCCCGATGCGGGGCTCGATCCCAGGACCCTGAGATCATGACCTGAGCCGAAGGCAGTGGCCCAATCCACTGAGCCACCCAGGCGCCCCTAAACTGGTTTCTAAGACCACAGGCAGTTCTAACATTTCAGGAGCTGGGCAACCCACACTGTGTGTCCCAGTCTCGGTTTTGCCTTGACTCGCTATGCGACCTTGATGACATTATGTCATTTTGAGGTGTCTTCACTCCTCATCTGCAAATGAGGGATGATGGAGGGTATAGAGGGCTAGGTCAGAGGTTCATAATCTTGAAGTTCAGCTGTAGCATTCAAGAAACACATGGCAGTGACGCCCAACTTGCAACCTGTCTGGTTCCTGAATGACAGTTGGACGTCAGGGGTCCCCGTCACTGAGACTTGCGTCGTGTCTTGTCGGGGGATAGTGTGGGTTATAGCTGGGCTGATGGACTCCAAGACTGACGTTAACCCTTCTGGACAAGACAGGCTCGAGATATCATTTAGAGTAGGGGGATTGGGGAGGGGGAGGGCCTGAAAGTTGTCGTAGAGAAAAACTCCAGGATTTCTCTGCAGAGATGCGGAGTGGGATAGAAAGCAGGCTGGTGGCCAAAAAGGGTGGAGTGCACTCTGTTAGGAAAAAACTTCTGGAAGAAACCTCTTGGGCGGTGGCCTGTGACTGACGGCAGGGGGCTGTGAACCAATATGGGGCAGTGGAAGGAGCACAGGACTTGGAGACCCAGTTTCCAGGGAGCATTAGCTTATATTCATCAGTCCTATCATGTACAAAATGAGCTCCAGCGTTCTACAGAAACCATCATTTGACATCTCCAGGACACCCACGGGGCTCAAGCACTTGCCTTTGAAGGAATCAGCTGGTCCTAAGGTGGGGTGGGCAAGGACCTCAAGTCACACTGCCATATTAGAGCATTTACATTGTGTTCAAGCCAAGAGTCCAGGAGGGATAGTGTCCATATGAGGGAGTGGGAGACCTGAAGTCCCCTTTGATGGGGGTGGAAAGATTTAGGGAACTGCTGAGTCTCTCTTAGGACTCTGTTTATGCTGGTGGGGTGCTGCTCCTGACAGGGGGTGGATGGCTGGAGCCCCAGGCTAGAGCGAGACAGCTCTGTCCCCCTACAGCAGAATTCTGTGGCTCCTCTGTCTCTTTAAAGGGAGCATCTTTCTGGTGGCTGGTGTGACATCTGTTACTGACATGTGTACCAGAACAAGGCACGTTGTGTGGCAGGGAGACTAATTTCAGCTGCTGTTCCAGCATGTTCTGCGCAGTGTGATGAAGGGCATTCCTGATTTGGAATCTTTGATATTTTTCCCTTCCTAAATTGTAGGTGTTTCCATAATTGGTCTCCTGGGAAGTGCAAATTAGTCTGATTTTTCATTTTTCAGAGGCTTCCAGCTCAGGGGTACAGGTTGGAAATCTAAACGGCCCTGATTCCTTGATTTCATCTACGGGGGAGGTGCGCCGTGCACGTCGCTCAGAGGGATGCTTCTAAGGGCCGAGGGGCTGCACCCACCCCGTCTCCCACGAACCTGTGCTGGAGCCCACACTCATGGGGGCCTACCCCACGGAATGCCCCCAGGAAGGTGATTCCTCCTCCGGCAGCCATTGGTTACTGCAGGACACTGGGCTCACTCAAGGCCAGCAAGGCCAGACTTCTCCAGGCTTGGGTCATAGGCTCCCCTTCTTCCTGTTAGGGGCCTGATTCTTCATCTGGGGGGGTCTCAGTCTTTGGGTGGAATGAGACAAGAGGGAGGGGACAGGAGAATATTCCAGATGTGATACCAATGGAGGAAAAGATCCAACAGTAAGAATGGGATGCCTGAAGCATGTTGGAAGAGACCCACCTCCAGGAGCAAATTTGGAAGGAAGGGAAAGAACATGGAGCCTCCCCAGGCAGGGTTCTGGAGCTGGGGAAGCCTGTCTTATAGAGCCAGCCTGTCAGACAGCCAATGGTCCAAGATGATCTGAACAGAGAACCAGGCTTGGAAGCTGTCTTCAGTGACCTGGTTCGAATCTTCCAGGAGGAAAAACTCAAAGCACCCAGGGGTAACATGTCCTCCTAAGGTCACACAGCTGATCAGTGGCAGAGCCAAGATGAAAATTCCAGGCTCCTTAAGTCCCACTAAACCTCAGCAGCCTCCCCTGCTATACCAATCTGTGCCCACCTCTCAGGATGGGCAAGTGTCCTTACCCCTCCCCAGGTGCTGAGCATACACAACTCCATATACTCAGGAGACACTGCAGAGTGGTACAGAAGGGGCCAGTGAGGGACCAATATCAGCACTGAATGAGCTGAGGGAATGTGGACAAGCTCTCAATCTCTCTGGGCCTCAGTTTCCCCATCTGTCTATTGGGCTGATAACAGTACCTTCTTTCCCCCCAGCGTTGTGTGAAGACAGACTGAAGTGATGAATACAAAAGCCCCATGGTAACTATGCTTATCACATCAGCATGTTTTCAAATTCTGGAACAGCTGCCTTATCACTGTGGTTAAATGGTACATAGTAATCTCTCAGTGGATTTATTTTGGGCTTGAGTGATTCAAGCAAAAGGTAGAAGCTAAAAGGTCAGTACGCCCTTGGGTCTTGCCACATCTTCTAATGCAATGAGCAACTTTGGGTGAAGAGAGCAAAGGCCTCTATCTGAATAAAATATTACTCGAGTGTGGGAACACATTAAGCCAAGATCATCCATTAATAGCTGAGCCTAATGAGCTTCCACGATGAAATCCAGCTGTCACCCAGCAGGCCTGGGCCTCAGATGGGTAACATGTGCTGGTAAAAGGTGTCACCCAGGGCACTGTCCTCCACCGCACCCCTCTACACACATACACATATGCACACACACACACGGACACACATGTGCACACTTAGGGAGGGGCAGGGCAGGAAGCTGCTGGCCCGATGGGGAGGCAGGGGTTGTGGTGTTGGGGTGCACAGTTCAGGAAAAGCATGAAGCCGTGCTGAAAATGGAGAAAAAAAATGATAAAAAAGATGGGCTTAGAGGTGCCTGGTGGGCTTAGTCGTTAAGCGTCTGCCTTCAGCTCAGGTCATGATCCGGGGTCCTGGGATCAAGCCCCACATCATCAGGCTCCCTGTTCTGCAGGAAGCCTGCTTCTCCCTCTCCCACTCCCCCACTTGTGTTCCCTTTCTCGCTGTGTCTCTCTCTGTCAAATAAATAAATAAAATCTTTTTAAAAAGGAGATGAGCTCAGAGGGGAACATGGGCCCAAAGTCCACTTTGCTGGCTGCAGTTCCCCTCAGGCTGGACGAAGGAAGCGTTCAGGGACTCCACTCTGTGTGTAATGAGCTTAGCAGCTGGCACTGTGCAGGAGGACCTGACCTTGCTCCTTTGACCCCGCTGGGGAATGAGCGGGCGAGGGCCCTCTACCCAGCAAGGCCCCATGGCCACTCCCACCGGACCCCCAGTCCCTTCCTGGGCTCTCTTCTAACTCCCTCCCCTTCCCAGAGGGACTCGAGAACTCACCCACAGTGGCTGCCAAGCCTGGAGCAAACCGGTCCTCACAGAACCTCCTCAGGAAGGACGTCTTCCCCACAGCGGAGTTGCCCACGAGCACGATTTTGAAGAGCCGGTCTGGGACGGTGGGGGAGGCTTCCTCCTGTGGATGGCAGACAGTCCGGCCAACTGTTGGCATGGCCACCAGCCCCGCCTCCTGCTACAACCTATCCTTCAACCAGTCCCTACAGGGTCCAGGGGAAGATGGGGACCTGGCCTGTGGACCAGCACGAGGGAGGGCACTCCAGTCTTGGGTACAAGGAGCTTTGGGCTCTAGGCATAAGGGCTCCTTCTAGTACCAGCAGGAGGGAAGAGAGACACTCACTCAAACGTTCGTGTTCTGCCTACAGTCCTGCGACCCTGGGCAGAGGACATGGGGACGGAGAGCCAGGCCTGGGGGGCCGTGGATGGATGGAGGCAGCCATAGAAACACATAATTCAACACAAGCTTCCAACTGCTCCAGGAGCGTGGAGGGGGAGGGGGAGTCCAGGGTCCACGGCGGAAGCGGGGGTGGGGGGTGAACACACTGTGAGCGGGGGCTTAAAGAGAAGGCAGAGATTCTCTCTGCAGGGGAAGGACAGGTGGGATGTTTGCAGGTGGAAGGGGAGAAAGAAGAAGACATAGGTATATCACGGGGGCAGAGATGGCCCAGCCTAGGGGACCTTCATCTCTGCCCTATCACTGAAAGCCTGGGCTGAATGGAGCATGGTCTTGCTTGCCTCCCTGCACAGTGCTCCTCCTTCCATCTCATCAGCTTCCAGTTAGGGCCCCGTCTGCCTGGGAAACAGGCTCTCCACTCGGTAGGTTGGGAAATCCGGATCACTGGGTGGAGCTTTCCAGACTCAACAGTCACTGCACCCTTTCTCCTTGTCCCAGTGGCCCACAGGGGCTGGGAGCATGTCGGCCAGTGAGTTAGTCTGGGACCCTAAAGCCCTGTGGGGAATGGACTTGTTCTAGGACAGCTGGAGCCACAGAGCAACCAGAGCCCTCTTGCCCGCATGATCGCTCCTTCCCACTGACTGCTTGTTTGCTCGCCCAAATCCTGCCTCCAGGCCCAGGCCAGCCCTGCCTGGCCAAATGAGGAAGCTCTTCTGGATCTATTTAGAAGCGGATTTGGGGGAATTAGCTCCTCTCGTTCAGCAAATACTATAATGGAGTGGTGGCAGATATTTGCAGTACTTGAGCCTTGGAGAAAAGCCATTAACAGCCTTTGGGGAGAAATCAATTCCACACAGTACTTAAGAGGGAATTCAAGGTCAATTACAGGGGTTTAATCTAAACTTAAAAACAAACAAACAAAAAAAAAATGGGTGCCTGGGTGGCTCCGTGGGTTAAGCCTTTGCCTTCGGCTCAGGTCATGATCTTGAGGTCCTGGGATGGAGCCCCACATGGGGCTCTCTGCTCAGCAGGGAGCCTGCTTCCCCTCTCTCTCTCTGCCTGCCTCTCTGCCTACTTGTGATCTCTGTCTGTCAAATAAATAAATAAAATATTAAAAAAAAAACAACAATAAAACCCACACTCGTAAACTATACCCTCTGCCACATTTTTTACATTCTTTTAATGCATAAGGGCATCGACTCTGCGGGTCCCTGCTCAGCCTCTGCTTCCTGTTGGCCTTCGTGTGACTAAATCTCAGGGCAGCAATCTGTGTATCCCTAGGCCTGTCACAGGCGGAGAATGTGAAGCCCAGAGCAGGAGGAGATGGTTCTGGCTGCAGAGGCTGTGTCAGCCCCGTTCTAGAAGGAGCAGGGGGTTTTGTAGGCCAGAGGAGATCAACACCCTGATGGTCCAGCTCTGGGCAGGCCCCACTTCCCAGGCGCCGTGAACTCCAACTCATGTCTACTCATATGCCCTGTGTCCCCTCTGGGGGACAATCCTCAGTGTCATAACCAGATTTGGGGGAGGGTATTGGAGTAAGATCTGTTCTCATTCTCTGTCCTGCCACTTTTAAAAAAAGTAATAATAAGCTTTAAAAAAATAAAAGTAACACATGGCAATTTTTTAAAATTAGGAGAAACAGAAAAGTAGAGAAGAAACTAATAGTTATTCATAGTCTGTCTTGCCACCCAGAAGTGGGCACTATTCATATATTGATGCATTTCTTCTAGGCTTTTTTCTATGTGGATGAATGAAAATATGTTTTATTTAAAGTGATGTGAAATATTATACACAATTTTACTCTTTCTCATATATTATTAAATTATAAATATGTCTCCAAGTCAGTAAAGTTTCTTGAAAATGTGATTTTATATTTTTTAGATTTTATTTATTTACTAGAGAGAGAGTGTGTGTGCCTGCACGCACACGAGTACGAGCGGGTGGAGGGGCAGAGGACGAAGGACAAGCAGATCACCCGCTGAGCACAGAACTGGACACGGGGCTCCATCCCAGGACCCTGGGATCATGACATGAGCTGAAGGCAGACGCTTAACTGACTGAGCCACCCAGGTGCCCCTTGAAAATGTGATTTTTAACAGTGCTATCATATTCTATTGAATTTTTTCAAGTATTTGCTAATATACCTGACCATTTTTGAGTTAAATTTTTGTCTGAACTTGGTTATTAGGAAAGATTGCTAGGAGCAGAAGTGCTGGTTTAAAGGATGTGGAGTTTCTAAGTTCTCAATTCTTGTTCTCAGACTACCGCCCAGAAAGGCTGTACCGATTGATGACTCCGCAGCCCCGCATGGGAGCGCCGGCCTCACAGAGCTCTTGCAAAGGGCAGACCCTCCGGGGAAGCTGCCCCGTGATTCTCTGAGAGCACACTTCCCGTCGGCAGCAGCTCCTGTCCCGGGCTAGCTGGTAGCACACGGGATGGAGTCAGCACCCACGTGAGAGCACGGGGCGAGGAGGCTGTGCTCCTGTCCCTGGGGGACCAGACCAGACCTCGCTCCTCTGGGCTTCTACTTTCCCACCTGCCACAGGGGAAAAGACACTGCTGATGCGTCCCACCCGCTCACGTGGCCCAGCACCCCCGGAGGCTTCGTTCTTCCCTTCACCCCATCTCCCACTGACCTCTCGACACTTTTACATTTGGGAGTAGAGTTTGGGTATTGAAAAGCCCAGTGCGACCCGTGCCCGCAGGTGTAGTCTGTGCGGAAGAGGATGTGGAAGGGCGCGGAGGAGGGAGGGCTTGCTTCCCGCCACTGGTGCCATCCAGCTTACTCGTCCCCTGGCCCAGGGTCCTTCGGAGAACGGATATGTAGGCATCTTAATCCAGGCCCAGGAATGACAACTTGTGCCAAGAAGTCCCCGCAGTGGCTGGAAAGGTGTCCCGGTACACATGCCATTTGTAAATGCTCAAGTGGCAAGGGCTCGATCCTACAGGGCCGCCCCAGTGGAGAGCTCTTTCACACCGTCATGGGTGTTTCTGTAGACTTCCAGAGTGCCCGGTGGGAGGTGAGGGACTGGAGGGGTCTATACCTGGGCCTGGGTCACAAACAAGGTGGGGAACATCATCACCATGAACCAGAGGAAGATGGTTACGATGACCTCCTTCTCCCACAGCACTGAGCAGGAAGCCCTGGTGGGGAGTGCAGGCGGGATGAGGGACAGGAGGAGCACCCTCAAGGGAGGAGTAGGCAGGGCATTTGGGAGTTTTGAAAGGATGGTTAGCCAGTCGGGATGATGACATAAGCTTTACAGAGCAATGTAAAGCCTTGCTGAGAACAGTTACAAAATATAAGATTTATAATTTTTGAAGTATGTGATATTTTATGCTAAGAGCCAAGCAAGGTGTCTGTCTAAACTAGTCACTCAATAAATGCTTCTGATCCGAATCAGAAAAAGAGAACACAAGGGCAAGCAACAGAAGTTATAAAGAGAATTTACTAGGACCCCTGAGCCTCCCCGGTGACACTCAGTTCCACAGGGCAAGCTGGTATCTGAAGGTGGCAAATAAGGCGATTCATAAGACCAGCCACATCTGACTTCCTGAGCTGCCTTTGAGGCTCCTGGGTTCAAATGCAAGAGACAGGCATAAGAGTGACATCAAGGAACCAACACAGGATGTGTCCTTACCTTAGACAAGGCTTCTTTTCCAACAGGCTGCCTTCGGGGAGATGTGGGCATGGGTTCCAAGGGTCTGATCTGCTGGCTTTGTCCTTCCACCCTCTGCTGGGAGACCTCCTCCTCTTTTGAGCATCTGCTCAATGGCTGTTCAAAGCTGCCATCCAGGAGCTGGGGCAGGGGGTCTTCTTCAATGGAGATGATTCTGCGGAGTGCCCGGGGGAGAGGACCCCCAGCCCCTGGCTCTTCTTCCGGAAGGGGATATCCACTCAGGCCAAGGGAGCTTCTCCTCCTTGGGAGGCCAAACACATCTTCTTCCTCCTCTGACTGGCTATTATGGGGTAAGGAAGAAAGAGAAATGGGGAGAATATCATAAAATATGTCAATATGGAAACTAGAGAGATGTCTAGTAGCTCTGTGATAAACAACTAACGGAAAAGCATCACACCTTGGGCGTGGAAAGCTCCAGGAAAGGAAATAAAAACAGACCCTACATTCTCTAGCTCATTCACCCAACACACTTCTGAAAGTGTTTAATGAATATGAAGGTGATAAGGTGGTGGTGATGATGATGATGGAGGGGGTGATGATGATTACGACCAGGTATTTAGCTAATGACACGGTCGAGCACAGATGGACACAGCCCTGTCCTCAAGGAATGCTCAGCTCAGTGGCGGCTGAAGCAGTAATGGCACAACTAAATACTCTGCAACAAGCTGTGATAAGTGCCACAAAGGAGCAGTAAAGGATGTGACAAAAGGCGTATAAAAGATCTGGAAATAAAGCATCTTCAATTAACAATCAGGTGGCCTTGGCTGTGGTCCCAAATCCAGCCCTTACTGATGGTGCCACTAGGGAAAACACTTCAACTCTTCCAAGCTTCAATTTCCTCACCGTAAAATGTGGCTCCTGTGGCCTGCCTACGTCACTCATAAAACAATGCACAAAAACAGACGCGTTCGCAGAACAGCCCTCAGCCAAGTGAGTGAGGGGGACTGCTGGTCCGGGAAGAGCTCAGAAGCAGCTGCCCGTTTGTGAATGGGCGAGGAAGCCAGGCTGGGCACCTCCACCTGCCTTTCCTACCTTCCTCTTTCAACGTCCCTGCCGCAGGGTCAGTGTCAGGAGTAAGTGGCTTCGGAGGCCTATGTGCTTCCAGAAGCATCTGACCATTAAGAACGAGGAAAAGCAGAAGGAGTTGGAGGGAACTGGGCAACCAGATGTGAGTCAATGCTCGGGCTGTATTTTCAGAAGGTTTTCAGGGCAAAAGCCCTGTAGACCCTTCCTGGCACAGGAGTTCAGGTCTCTGGAGACAGTTGAAGCTGAGGAAGGTTTTAAACGGAACCTCGAGTTCCCAACGGAAACACGCAGGCACACGCACATGCAAGGATTAGAAAGGAGAACAGAAAGCAGATTAGGTGAGGAGGTGACAGGGCCAAAGGTGACAGAAGGGAGGCCAAGGTCACAGAATATGCAGAAGAGGGAAGCTCCCCTCATTTTGGCCCCTGGCTTATACTATTTACTCTTCCTAAGGACCAGTAATAGGAAGGGAAAAGAAAAAAACTGCATGTATCATTGTTCTGAAGTTAAGTGCAACTCTGAAAGATAAATTAAGATAGAGTGCTCACAAAAATGGTGACTCAGTTTGGGTCCCTTGATACAAAATAAAGAATTCTGTAGCAATTCAGGGACCTTCCCACTTATTTATAAAAATCATAGTTTTTAATAGAAGCTGACTGTCTTCTTCCCAACACATTTCTTCTACAGTCTAACAAGCCTACGGACTGCTTTTCCCCTTCAGACACAATTAGTATTCCAACCACTTCCACTCTGCTTACACACATGAGTGCACGTGTACGTGCCCAAGCAGACAAGCGTGCACATAAACACACAGCGTGTTTCTCGAAAGGCCTTGCAACCAGAAAAAAGAAACAACCACGGAAACAGCCCTAAAATGAAGCATTTCTTGGAAAAAGCTTTGGATTTGGGAAATTCTCAAACACCGTTGACATCCCCTGTGACCCTTAGATCAGCACAACAACATTTATTTTTTGTTTTGCCACCAAGCGCTACATATGAGCAGCAGAGAGCAGTGGCCTCTGCCAAAGTCTGTTCTGGAATTCACGGTGCACGATTTGTAACCTACCTGCTTCTTGTCTGCTTCCTTTCCTCCACCCGAAGCTCTACAAAACCTAGGGTCTCTTTTGCTCACCACTGTATACCTAGCACGTAGCATAATATCTTGCAGATAGCAGGCACTCAGTAATGCATGTTGATGGCAGAACTCATGTTGAATTTACTTTTGGAGACTTCACAGAATTCAAAAGAATGTCTGGTACAGATTAAGCAATCAGTGCATGTTTGTTGAATGAATATTTTCTGTGCTGAGCAACCAACAGGCCAATCATTACTGCAGAAAACTGGATCCCAAATTGTATCTTCCTGTTGAGGATACAATTTTTTTTAAGATGGATTTTATTTTTAAGATTGATTTGATTTATTTATTTATTTAGAGCGGGAGAAAGCAGTGGGAAGAGCAAAGTGAGAGGGATAAGCAGAGTGTGGAACCCAACACGGGGATCGATCTCAGGACCCCAGGATCATGACCTAAACTGAAATCAAGAGTTGGATGTTCAACCAACTGAGCCATCCAGGCCCCCCTCTGTTGAGCTATTTAGAGAAAGATTTCACGATGATTGCGTCCAAAGACTTGACCAATGAGCCCATTGACATCTCCAGAGTCACTTTCCTTCCTTCCTCGTATTGTGTATTTCATGCCTACTGTTCTCAGGGTCTCCTGGATGAGCAAATTCATGTACTTTCTCCCTGGCCTTGATACTTAGGGGTCTGGTTGCCTTTACCTTTCTGTGGCCATCTATGTGGATGGAACACATGCCAAAAAAGAAGGGACGGTGGAGGACTGGTTTGTCTCTTTTAGAGGCGATGAGCCACTCGTCTGGGGATTCAAACTTGATTACTGTGCTGTCTAATCACAACAAAAATTGTCATCTTTGAGATAATTAAATGTGAAACCTTGAGGGGAATCTGCCAAGCACAGGCCCCATTCCTGTCTGGAAAGGAGCTCAGTTTGCAGGGGTGGGGGGCCTTCCCACACTTCAATTATGCTTCAGAGCCCAGTCATGTCCCTGAAAAACCAGGTGCATCCATTCTGCCCAGCAGAGTCTCTTGCAGCCGCGCTCCAGCCCCCTACCACCCCCACCCCCCCTCCGACCACGTTTGTCCTGCCTGTCTCGCTCCTCTGCTGATCTATGGCACCTCCTCGGTTCCTATCTGCAGACACACACGAGAAGACGATGTCCTGTCCCAGGGGCCTGCCCTGCACAGTTCTCCTCCCACCTGGATGTCAGAATAAGAAGGAACGTGCCCTCTGAGACTCGAGGGGAATGAGTTCAACGGACTCTGGGCTTCCCCATCTCGGGCCACTTCCTGAGAGCCGCTGGGCTCAGAGCTGGCTCCCAGTGAGAGCAAGACCAAGGAACACATGACGAATGAAGAAACGGGGGTGACTTACCTCCTAAGAATCCCTCTGCCATCCATGTATTTGCCTATCACAGAGCCAGATCTCTGTTTCCAGTTCGCCTTGGAAGCAGCTGTGTTTGCCTTGGCTGCCTTATCTTTCTGTAGAAACACAAAATGCCCTCAGACCCGCGCCTGCTGATCTCTCCTAATGTTTGAGCAGAAAGGGCTCCACTTTCCCACCTTGAAGTTCAAGCTCGAAACCAAATTCTGAAGTAAGAAGCAATGTTTTGGTCTCCATGCTAGCATTGTCTTACTCTTCCCTTTTGCTATTGTTTCTCATCAGGATCCCTCCATCTCCCACCCAATAATCGAATTAGAACAAATCAATGCACAGTTTAGAGCCTGGGGTCCACCTTGTGACCTTTCATAGCAGCACTGACGATTTGCAAGATGACAGGAAGAGATTACGTGGGATGCATGAAAGTATTTAGGGGCAGAAAAGATGGTGCATCTTTAAATCCCACTCATTCGTGTGGCTCTAACTTCTCTTTATTTCCAAAGCCCCAGAAATGAGAAAAGGACCAGCTCAGAGGATCGATTAGCCCGGTGCCCTGCGGCGGGTGGGGGCTTACAACCCAGCTCACAGCACTCCCCGGCAGATATCTTCCGGGACATGAGGGGGAGTTAGATCATAGGCAGAATCTCTGGTTAACCAGCCTTCCCCACAATTCCCAATGATTCTTAATGAGAGGAGGAGGGGCTGCCGTGCTCCCGGGGCCCCTGAAGGCACGGCTATAATGATTCCAAATTAATCTTTAATTATTATTCAGCATGCACATGATTTTATCCCTCTTTCTTCTGTTCCCCACTAGGGTTCTTAATTCCATTTCCTTTTCAAAGCAAAATGAGTTTGGCAGGTGAAGGGAAGTGAGGTTAAAGGATTAGGGTGACCCTTGGTTGGACGTTTTCAAATAAATTCAGTGTTACTTCTAAAACAATTATAACCATTATCATCATCAAACAAACATGTGTAGGCTGAAGCCTCGCTCTGACAGTACATGGAGGTGGGCGGTAGAGAAGTTTGCTGCCAGTCAGGGACAGGAAAGAAATGGGAGCAGAATGAGGTCCTCCCCCCTACCCAGGGATTTGTAGTTGTAAAACAGCTGTCTTATGCTGACCACATTCAGGCCACTGTCCAGCCCAGGGCTCAGAGCCTATGACTCTCCTCTTTCCAAGAGTTTTTCTCAAAAATCCCTATAATATAGAAAAAGAGGATAGGAATTCCCTTTCCTTGTGTGAGAGCAGGGGGCATGTTTGGGGAGGCTAAGCACTTGCCCCAGGACACAGGAGAAATTCACAAGGTACTAGATCCTGATGATTAGGAAATCATTGGTGAATCCCATCCCCTTTCCCCATCCCTTCGAGCATCCAGTGGCTCCTGTCTAAAGGGGAAGATGAATAGAACATGGCAGCCTGGATTTTGTTTAGTGTGGCTCTAAGTGAAGACCTGTAAGTCAACAGAGGATTCTCCGCTCTCTGGGAGAGTATGTAAGTGCAGCATTCAGGCACGGAGGAACAGAGGTCCCCACAGAGTAAAAACGTGTACTTAGAATCAACTATGTTAATAGCGAAATATACATTTTTAATTTGTTCTATGACGGTATAAAAATGCAAAATTTTTCGTCAAGAGATTACAAATGTTAATGAAGAAAAAAAAAAACCTGTGAGCATTTTGGTTAAAAGGGATTGTGGTATTTCGACTCTGCCATCTCCTCGATAACCATGTCCATGTCCAAGTGATCTGTGACCTTTCCAAATATTTTAGTCTCTATACACCAAGAGGAAAGTGCATTACTTCATGGAAAATTCACACACTGTTACTCAGAAGGCCACCCTGTGTTTTTATTATTCTCAAAAAAAAAAATCCATGCTCCCCCAGAAGGGATGAGTCAGACATCAAGACATTCTTGGACCCATCCCAGCACAGGCTCTGGGCACCAGGGGACCCAAATCCTGTCAGGAAAAGGAGCACAGGGCTCCTTCAGGCAGTTACCTGAAAACGTATGTCCCGTTCATCCCGAAGATGTTTGTTTCTTTCCCTGCAAATGGAAAAGGGGAATCTCTTTAGACATGAGTTGGTAGATCCAGTAGCCGCCGCTTTGCCAGGGAGGAGGGTGTGGAGAAGAACTTGACATGGAAGGCACAGGGAACGTGTGGAATCTCTTTCCTTAGGGACAGTGACAAAGGGTAGTTTGTATGTTCATCAGCTGGAGGCAGGGGGACAGACAGGATGGCCTTGTGACACCATAGCCCTTCAGGATGCTATCACTAGGGAAAGCCTCCCCTAGAGGGCAACCAGAAGTTCTAGCTGCACCTGTGAACTTGCTATTGGGGGCGCCCTCCCTCCTAACCATTCATTTCATGCAGTCATGCAGTCACTCAACAAACGTTTCCTGAGCACCCACTCCAAGCTGAGCACCGCTCTACCTATCAAGGTTACGAACAATGAATACAAGAAGGACTTCCTATCCCCAGGGCATCTTATTTTAGTGCTGGGGTCATTGCTATTGAGAAAGATAAAGCAAAGACACTGAAAAAAGAGTGTCAGAGGGTGCAGTGGTAGCTCTGTAGGGCAGTCACGGAGGGGACATCTGAGGAGAGACCGGCAAGAGAGGGCACCTGTGATGATATTTGAGGGAAGAGTGTTACAGGCAGAGGAGACAGCAAGGGCAAAGCCTGGAGTCAGGCTCTACTGGACATGTGTGAGGAACAGAAGTGAGGGCATCAGAATGCTCAAAGGAGAGCCATTAGGACATGAGGGCAGAGAAAGTGGTGGGGAAGTATAGCACTGACTATTTGTGGTCTTGTGGACCATTGTAGGAACTTGGGATTTTGCTCCAAAAGAGATATGAAGCCATGGGGGATTGGGGAGTGGCAGGAGTGTCCTGATCTCACTCAAGTTTTATAAGGAGCCCTACAGTCTAGATGCTGGGTTCCCAAGCATGTGTTCCTGAGTGTCCTGAAGTTGTTTCCACTCATCCCTTCCTCACCCTGTCACATCCCAGCCATTGTCCCAATTCCACCCCCTTGCTCCCCCCAATCTCCGGCTCCACATTCCCATTTTGCCTCTCCCTGGCATTATCTCGCTATTGACTTCTTTTCCCCACTGCTCCGTCACTACCTGGTAATATCACTGAGGAGGAAAACTGCCACATCTGGGCGGCCACCAGCTGCAGAATCTAAGCTTGTAAAGCATGTGACAGCACGGAAAGGCTTCAGGCGTGTGATTCTGCACCAATGCTAGTCTCCATCAAAAAGAACCCTGCGTACAGAGCTGCCTTGTTATTCTCTGCTCATTCACTTGAATCTGTCCTTTTCTTCTGAGTACAATAGAAAAAAGGAAAAAAAAATCTCAAAAACTTGTCCTTGTACATCTTGTTCCCTTCTTTCCACTAAAGCCTCCCTAAGAATCAAGACCTGCTCTCAAATGGATTAGAACTTGGCCACATCCCATTGCGTTCCGAGCACTTTTTCATTTGGTGGCATCACAGATGCCTGACACGGTAACCTCACCTGGTTTTCCAATAAAACAAAGTAAAAACGGTCACGCTTGGGTGCAGCAGTCAGGTAAGCATCTGACCCTTGATTTCCGCTCAGGTCACGATCTCAGGGTCCTGAGATGCAGCCCCGCGTCAGGCTCTGTGCTCAGCGCAGAGTCTGCTTGGGATTCTCTCTCTTCCCCTGCCCCTCCCCCTACTTGTTCTCTAATAAATAAATAAACAGAACAGAACAAGTCAGGGTGTCCCTGATTCAAGACCACTCCGTGCACTCTGAAAAATCACCTCACGCCTCATCACCGTTCCCACGAGGTTTTGGGCAGACAGAAGGTACAGGAACTTGAAAACCTCACAGACAAAAGTAAAAATCCCACCTTTCCACACACAGGGTTTGTTTTGGGTTTGGTTTTGGCACATCGCAGAACAATGAGCTTTGAATTTACAATGAGTTCTAGCAAGCTGAGGAAACTCTCAAGTCCTTTGCTCTGTTTGTGCTCTGTGATTTATCTACACATTTGACAGACATTGCAAGAATACGGCAGAATCTAAAGAACCAGCCAGATACCGATCTCAGTTCCGGCTCCCGCAGTGCGTAGCTCTGGCTCTTTTGGTAAATGGCTTCCTTTCTCTGCTATCAATTTCCTCCTCTGTTAATTTCTCTATCAGCCACTGCCCTCCTTTCTTTAGTTTCGTTGAAGATGAAAGGTATCAAATCTGCCACAGGGTAGCAGCTCAAGCAATTCAGTTCCCCTCCTACCGGACCAAGCACTGCACAAGGTTCTGCGAGAAATGCCACGAAGAACGAGGCAGAGCCCACCTGCCCAGGTCCAGACGAGAGGGATGCGAGCGTGTGTGTGGATGGACCAAACGAGATACACTGGGGATCAGGGGAACGAGGGCATTCTCTCGGCGGCTCTGACTGTCCAGAATGGAGGCAGGGAAGACTCTCAGATTGGCCCTTCCCACCCAAGGCATCTGGGATGTGATCTCAGAGCACACATGGGGCTCACGCACCTCAGGAAATCCAGCTGCTTCAGGAGCCCTGACTTCTCGCGCTGCAGACTCTCCGTCACGCGGTACACTTCCCTGAGGAAGAGGCAAACACAGCATTTCTGAGCTTCCGTTCTGCCACGGTGGGAGGGGCTGTGCTGAAGTTGGATCCCAGGACCCTCCCACTGGAACCCAGCAGGCAGTACCCCACCCTGGGGACCGGGGAGGGGGGGGGGGTGCTTAGAGGAATCTGCCTCCCCCCCCCCCACCCGCGACAGCACCTGCCGCATGCACATGGTTCCAGCCGTGATCTCACTTAATCAGTACAGATGTCCTATTTGGAAGGTGAAATTATCCCCATTTCAGAGACACGCACCACCAGAGCGTCAGTAATTCTCCCCTTGTCACACAGACAATCCATGACTGAGCCAGGTTTCTAATCTAGACTAGAACCTCCTACTCTCAAGCCCATGAACAGGGCGCCCTGCCCAGGCTCCAGGTGGTCCTGCACTGCCCAGAATTCAGGAATTAGAACAAATATTCTTCTCCAGCCCCATCTTGGAGGGTAAGAGCAGAATTTGTATTTTCTTCCCTAATGCTGGTTGTGTTCGTTTCCAGGAGCTCCAGAAGAATCATTCCTCCTTCCCTATCTTCCCCTGGAAGTCTCCAGACTGTTCTTAGATCTCTGGAATTTCCACTGTTGGCCATTCATTTCTTTAACTTCGGGTTTCTTATCCCTAGCCAGCAAGCAGAGATTAAATGTATCAATTACAATCAGATGCTAATATCTCAGTGTGAAGGTGTCAGTCATACCAGGAGTTTTGAGTAAGGGGAGGGAGAAGCTGTCTGGAGAGTGACTCAGGCAGTGAGGCAGGTTTGGTCCCCTCAGGTTTGGTCCGGTTTGTTTGTGTTTCTCTATGCAACCCAGGGCTCTGCCTGAAGGCACAGTCAACAAATTGCAGTAAGAAACAAAAGAAGAGTGGGTGAGGGAAGAAGGAAGGCAGGGATGGAGCAAGGAAGAGAGGGAGGAAGGGGTGAGTCAGGAGGTATTCAACACTACCCGGGGAAGAAAGGGAAAAAAGAAAGCAGAACGGGGTGACATCAGAAAATAAGCCTCGCTGAACTTCACAACTTTGCCTCCATCCTTCCTCTGTGCTCTGCACCAGTTTAGAATGTTTAAATCACTCCTAAGCTTACTGCAAAAGGTCCATAGTTCCAGATTTCCAAACCACTTCTAGTGTAGGAAGCATCTTCCAGCCTCAGAAATGTGTGCATTTCCACAGGCTGTCCAGGCTCCCGGGATTGCGCCCACACCGAGGTTGGGAAGGACAGTCACCGCGCCATCGTGTGTCCCCCGCCACCAACCCCAGCCCCAACCCTCAATATCATTACTGAGCCGGTGAAAATAACACCTGCTTGCTTGATCCATCCAGACTTGGGCCAAACTCACCATAATCAGATTCCTTAAAAGGTATCGGTGTTCCCCCTGCCCCTTATGGAATAATTATAAAGTCAATTCACAACAAAAACAGACTGAATCAAATCCTAAGTTCACCTCAGACAATCCTAATTAAGCAACAAAACTTCTCTTGCTCCTGCAGAGCTGCAAATTCCTAACATTTTATTACCAATTATATTTAATTTCAACTTGAGAGAAAACAACGTATTTTCCATTACCCAAACTGGGTCCCCAAGTCCCTGTCTAGGATTCTGCTGTGATGAGCAGTACGTGAGCGCAGCTGCCTGCGTGTGGCTGCTCAGCCCCGGGAGCCGAGATGGCTTTGTGGCTCCTCTGTCCCAGCGCTGAGCTCGGATGACACCAGGAGCAGACAGCTTCACCCTGCCAAGGACAATCACTCCTTGGGAATCTGAGGTCTGTGCTCTCACAGGGTGTTTGTTAGGAGCCAATTCCTAAAAACAAGGCAGTCCGGTCTCCGCCCTGTTTACATAGTGCCCTTTGGTCACTGAAGCCACGCAAACACACACGTACGTAGGCCCGTATGCTACATATCGATGTGAACATGTCTACCTATTTGTCTGGGAAACAGACATCTATTTAGATACCCACAAATACTCTGGCTTTTTGTGTGTTAGCAAAAAGAAGGGCATTCCTGAAAAACCAAATGACACTTGGATATATGACCAAATGACCTTCAAAGTCCTTTTAACTAGATATCATAAAGGTTTATACTAGGCAATCCGTGGACTGAGAGGGGAAAGAACTTGGCATTTTTCATAGGAGTGACTGGCAAGAGGTTTACGGTCTCTTTAGAGAATTGCTTGCCGTTGGCTTTGTTTTCTGGAGAGGGATGAGATAGGGAATGTCTCCAAAATACATTGTCAAGTGAAAATTTAGGCTAATGCAGAACAGTGTGCTACCACTTTGTAAATGAAAAGTGTGTGTGTGTGAGTGTGTGTGTGCGTGCGCGCACACATGCGCGTGAGCTTGTGTATGCATAGAACATTCTGGAAGGAAACCAGGACTGCTGGCCTCTGGGTGATGGCTGGTCCGGAGTCATGGGTGGGGCAGGGGGCACTCAGGCCTCTTTTGGGGTGTATATCCTTTTGTGCCTTTTGAATTCTGTGCCTTGTTATAAACTACCTACCCCAAACAGAAATTCATTAACAGAATAGGTAACCGCTTTTCAGCTGACCTTCATCTTTATATTATCTCTCCGGCTTGAATGTTCCTTCTTTATCTTATTTTAAAATCAAGTTCTCCTTCCTAGAGCATCTTCAGAGAAGAGAAAAATTAATTTGGCCCATTCAGAATCCTAGCTGATAAATGACTAAGTCTTTTTATCTCCCAATTCCATCCTCTCCCTTCCCAGCTGCTCTGGTACAACATCAGGCAGCAAGACGTTGTTGGACGTGGGGGGAGTGCCTGCTGTCGGGACAACTAGGCTTGGTCCCTGTTTTCTGGTACTAACCATGTGGCTTTATGCCTCACGGAGCCTCGGTTTCTTCGTTCATAAAATGAACAGGTGGGCTAGAGCACTCGGGTTCCATCAGTACCATTAGTCTGGGATTCTGCTCTACAGAGAACAAGCTAAGGCTCTCACTGCCCTTGTCTCCTGACCTCCCTAGATGGGACACTCCAGGGCTCTGGGCATGCTCTCTGACTGCAGCGTTGAGTGCTTTTTTGAAAACAAGCCACGAAGGTTCTGAAATCATGTGTCTCTCCCTCCTAACCCTCCTTTTCAATTCCCAACCTCCAGAGATTGTGTCTCTGGCTTGGTTAATTAAGATAAGACTTCAGAAAGATTTTAATCCTCATGCTGTGATTTGATACCCCAGCACTGGCTGCTTATTTCCATTTGCTGTTCTAATGCTTGTGCCTTCAGATGTTTGTTGTTTTAGAACTTGATTGAATTTTTAAGAGGCTGAATCCTTAATTCTGTTTGTAAAGTTAAATGCCGGCGCCTTGTTGGCCTGCTCTCAATGAGGAGGAACTGATTTTGCTCGTATGCAATGAAATACACTGTCCTGCCACAGGTCATCCAAGAATTGGAGTGAAGGGTTTTGTTTTAAGTCAGCTACTCGGAAGTACATTTTTTTTTAAACTAGAGAAATCTTATTTGGGTAAAACTCCACATGCAAACACATTTCCTCCCTCTCGCCCCAGGCAATCAGTCCCAGGCAGCACAGCAGAACAATGGGATTTGGGCCCGTGGACCCAAATGTTGCCGGGGTCGGGGTCGGAGGGAGGGCGGGCTTTCACTTAACAAGGAGAAGGTGAACGTTTCTACAACTCAGCACTGCTAAGCAACACTGCCCTCTGAAATCAGAGCCCCAGTAATACCTGGCACAGGGCCAGGCACACGTGACCTTCTGCAGAGGAAGGGAACGAAAGGGAGCCTAAGCGAGTAATGCGTGAACGATGACCAGTCCTACTCCCGAATCAAGTGTTTTCTGGCTGACTCACCACGTGCTGTGGGGAGTCAGCCAGATGCATCTAGCCCTGAGCCTCGTGCGACAGTTCCTTAAGACCCTGGACCCTTGGCTTCCTCTTCCATGCGGTGGATACTCACGGATACTCATGATAGCATCCACGGCAGGATGCTATCAGGTTCATAGGCAATAATGTCAAATTATGGACATGGGGGCGATACACAGAATGCACAACACAGTAAACAGTGCAGAGCAGTTTTCAATAAATGTTTGACAAGTGACTGAGTAAAGGGATGTACGGGTAAATGCGTGAACGAATAAACACGGGGGAAGCCCCCGTCCCCAGGCACGCCAAGGAGTGTGTTTGTTCTCAGAAGCCAATGCTCCCAAGACGAGATAAATAGCCGGTTGTCCAGCAACTGCTCAGGCTTAGCACGCAGACCCAGCCCCAGGTCCTTCCTCACACCTGCCTCTGTCCAATAGGACACGCCCAGTGGTATCCAATTGGCCACGCAGCTCAGTAGCCAACGGGACCCCGAGAGACGTGGGGCTCCCGCGCACTGGGCCCACATGGAGGAGAGAGTGGGCAACCTGGACTGAGGATTCCTGGGCACTGTCACACTCCAACAGATTCTATGCTGACCTAAGATGCCTACATGCTTCACTCCTGTCCTGGCTCTTCCCATCTCTCAGCTATGACAGTCACCTCTCTCTCATTTCATCAAATAAATCTTTAAACATTTTTCAAAAATAAAATAAAATAAAAAGGGGCGCCTGCGTAGCTTAGTCAGTTAAGCATCCGATTCTTGGTTTTGGCTCAGGTCACGATCTCAGGGTCATGAGATAGAGTCCCTCGTCAGGCTCCATGCTCAGCGAGGAGTCAGCTTCTCTCCCTCCCCCTCTCTCTGCCCCTTGCCCTGCTCTCATGTGCTCTCTCTCTCTGTCTCCCAAATAAATAAATAAATAAATAAATAAATAAATAAGTCTTTAAAAGAAATAAAATAAACGATGACAGTCACTTGTGCTCTGTCTGCTCATGCAACCTTTCCCCGAGGACCATCTTATATTTGTTGGTTGGATAACATGTCTCTCTCACCACATAATAAATTTTCTAAGAACAGGGTTGTAGATGTCCTATGGATCCTAGATTATGCTGGCCACAATCTGCTTAACGGCCTCAGCAACCCAGCAGAGATGTTCAGGGAGCAAGGAGAGCCTCATGGGAGAGGCAAGGCAACAGGGTCTCCAAGAGAGGAGACGGCATGCTCAAAGCAAGCAGGTAGAGCCGGTCAGCAGTGACAGGAGCCTGCGAAGGCCGGACTTACATCTCCTTCTCCTGGTGGAGTTGGGAGGCCTCTTGTTGCAGGCTTTCCAGCTGCTGCTGGGCGTCCTGCAGCTCCCGGGACGTCCGTTCCAGCTCCCGGGCCAGCTCCTGATTTGTGACTTTCAGCTTGGTATTCTCAGCCTTGGTTTCATGCTCATCATTTTGGAGCATGGCGCACTGGCCTTCCAACTGGAACAGAAAGTGGGGGAGTAGAAGGGAAAGGTAAGCAGCCACCATCCAGTCTGGCCTGCCCCTGCCTCCCCTCACTTTCTCCACCTACAGGCGGGAGCCGTCATGGCCAGCCCTCAGGGCCCCACAGCCTCAAGGGGTTTTGTCCTGCTCCTTAAATCACACGGATGTGGATGAGCTTCTGGAGGCAGCGGGAGCTTTTAGAGCACTTCTCATCTCTCCCCTGCCTCCACGGGGCTCCTGAACAGTCCAGAGGGAGCGGCACCGTTCAAAAAGACTGCTAGGAAAGGAAGGTCAACACTCCATCTGCGTCCCGCATCCCAGTGACGATAACGCTAACTGTGATCCTCTCATCCGTGGTCTTGAGAGCCAACCTCGATCTTCCGTGTCCTTTCAGCCAATTGTCTCCCTCAGCCCTGATGAACGTGGAAGGCAGCGAAGTGGCATTTTCCATAAAACCATCCTTCCCAGTTCTGAATGCTGACAGTAAGTCCATTTCTCCCTTTTTCGTCTCTCAGCTAAATAAGGCCAATTCCTTTAGTTTAGAGAAACTTTGTAGGGTGGCCAGAAACCCTGGAAATTCTTAGGAAACAGCTAAAACAGGTCAAACCAAACACATACCTTGTTTCATGTCCCTAAAGCAGCTAAAAAAAACCCTCTGCATTTGTGTAAGTGCAGCTTTTCTTGGCTGGTGGTTCTGCTTTGCAGAGCTTCCAACCCTCTCACCAGAGGAGGAATCAAACCAAAGCAAATATATCATAATAAATTTAGTTTAATGAATGTGGCCAGGAAGGGGAGGAGGAGGCAGCAACAAGGAATTTTGTGTGATTCTCAAGAGGCCTGTGTAATCAGGCAAGCATGCAGTAATTAAATCGAGTGGCAATCATTCATTTGAGGGATAAGTCTAATTGGTAAGAACGTAATGCATAATAGTGACGAGGAGTAGGGGCAGGAGAAGGTAGGGCTGCAGCAAGAGAAGGGGAGGGCAGCCGGCCGTTCCCCGAGTGGAAATGATCTTGCTTGCAGAAGGAAGAAATCAAAATCCATAGGCTGGGGAGCAGCAGGAGTGGGACAGTGTCTAGCTTCAGCGTGGGGCAGCTTCAAGCATATTTTAATGTGTCGCTAAAAATAGCCCTCTCTATTCAAGCAAGAGCAATATGTCTGGGTCTGTCCAGGGCTGGATTCCTTCCAGCGCCAGACAAAATAAAACAGGAGGCCAAGTGGCACCCTGGCGTCTCTCCTCAGCGGGCCCTTGCTTTGGGGAGGAGGTCGAGAGCGTGAAGTTTGACCGGGGAATCAGTCTTCCTGGGGTCATTAGCCAGCCCTATACAGTGCACCACCCAGACTACCTCCTGGGGGGTCAGGTGCATCATAGGCCCATCTGGTGTCTGCCTCCATCCTGGGGGGCGATGGGAGCAGCCACAAAAAAAAAAAAAGGCTGACGGACATTTTGGGGGCACAGAGGAAGACAAGGGATGAACAAATGGATCTTTGAAGAGCCTCTTCCTACTGGAGGTATCCGTGGCCATGGGAGGAAGGAAGGCAGGAAGACATCACTGTCTGCAGCCTTCCCCCAAACATCAGCAACCATGTCCCTTGTATCTCAGCATCCCCCTCTTTCCTGACACAGGAAGCAGGCAATGAATGAACACATCGGCATTCTGGTGGCTCCCGGGCATAATTATAGGACGATGTCTTCAGATGCCTCGAGGGAGAATTCTTGGCAACTTTCCCAAATTGAACACCTGGCCCGGGAGAGGTGAAGGCTTTATCCTGGCATCACCTGTGATTGCAAATGCTATCTTTCGTGCAGCTCAATAGTTCTTCTCGGATTAAAACCGGACCAACAAACCAACCAGCCCCAGGCCTCCAGCGAGAAGCAGTGTAGCGGAGGGGCAAGTGGGCAAGAGCCAGCAGGGGAGGGGTGGGGAGCCTGTGCTCCCCTCCCGAGGTGGCCACGGAGACATACCCATTTCTGCTTCTGGATGAGCTGCTCCAGCTCCTGCTCCTTTGACAACAGTTTCTGCTCGAGCTCCTGACTGTGGGCCTGAAACCGCTCCGTGTCCTGCCAGGCCGGAAGGAAGGACACGTGAGGCCCAAATGCATGTGGGATAGAGATTTCTCCCTCCCCTCCCCCCCACCTCGTATCTGCTCAACAGCAGGGCCCACCCATCCTTTCGGCCTTTGGGGCCCTTCCCACCACCTTTCAGGGCTGCGGGGCCCTCCCTGGCTGGGCAGTGAGGCCCAGTGAGACAGGGAGACCACAAGTGCTCCATCATCCATGACACCAGGTCCCACAGAGTGTGACTATTACCGGGGACTGTGCGCTACGCCTCCCCTCCCCCCACCCCCCTCCAGAGAGAGGCAGTGTCTGTTAGCGGTGGAGTCCTGAACACGGAGAACAGAACAGGGGCCTGAGTTTGAATTCCAGACCCCCACCTCCCTCTCTGTAAATGGAGGCAGAGGCAGAAGATCCTTCCAAAATGGATATTCTGTCCCACATTGGGCACTATCTTTCGATCCCTTAAACTGCCGTTGCTGGGGAAACAGGGTGTTGCTTCTTCCTCCGGTGGGTCTAGGTCTTCGCTGTTTCCCACCGTGATGGAGGAGCCCCAGCCCTGCTCTTCAGGAAGTCACTGCCCCTGTGCTCGACAGCCCCTCCCCTCCTGCCCTACGACTGGGCTTCCCTGCTCCGGAAGCGGACGACACAGTGTGAAGGGGCTTGGGGTGGGCAAAGAGAGAGCCATGTGGGTTGTCGGGATGGCTGACACTCTCATGGAGCCTGGTCTGGTGCAAAGGCCCTTGACTGGGCGCCAGGAGACTGGGGTTCCAGCCCTGGCCTTACCTAGCTGTCCTTGTTTCTTTGCTCACACGGTAGAAACAAACACTTGCAGGCCCCCTGCAGCTCTCCACTCTCCCGAAGGCAGAAAGGAGATGCAAAATGCGCAAGAAGAGAAGAAACCATTATAAGGTCCATATAACTCACTACCGGAGCCCCTGGGGGACTGCCGGCCCAGGGGGACAGAGTGGGATGCTACACGCTAAGGGGACTACGAGGTTGGGCACGATGGTGGCCCTAGGGGACTGGAGGGCACGCAACCACTCCCAGGGGACAGGCCAGTGGACACCTGGGTTCAAAAGCTCAGGATCTGGCTGGGCTCATCCTCTGTAGGTGCCACCCGGCTCCTCAGGCAGGTAAAGAGCTCCGAGAGAGCTTGTGATGGTCTCCTTTCAACTACAAGCAATAGAAAGAGCAGGATCGAACCAGGCAACGCCTGCTCTCAACTCTTTCACCAGGAATCCTGCTCCATTCAGTTTGGGGCAGTGCTCCCAGAGTGGGCACCCTGTGAACTGAGCCGGGGCGAGGGGGGGGTCGGGCGGGGCAGCTCCCGAATTCCAGTACAAATGCTGCCATCCCCACAGGGGGCCAGCGGAGCCTGGACGGAGTCTCTTACTCCAGAGCCGGAGCGTGCAAGCAATTACACATTTCCCTCACGGTCAAACTGCTCTGTGTAGCGCCAGGCTCCAAGCCCTGTCCGGAAGGGTCAGCCTTTCCCATGCTGTCCTAAACTGTAACACCACTGTCCTCCCCCTGGGACCAGGCAAAAGCCGGTGTCTGCAAAACCAAACACATCTTCACAGTTCCCACATTTCCGTACAAAGTGTACATCTAAGCACTGAGTCTGAAAGGCAAGGGGTACTAAGCAGGGGAAGGAGGGAGGCAGAGAGTGGGTGAAAGGGTACAGCAGCGTGGTGACATCACCTTACACGGTACAAATGTGTCCTTGAAGTTTCTCCTCCCACCTCCTCCCATTCCCAGTTCCCATGCTTTGGCCCACCTTCCGCTTCTGGAAAGCATGGTTCTTTCCTTAGCTAGGACCCTTGACCTGTAGTCATGACCTAGAAGTAGATCATGTGGGGTCAAGAGAGTGGCTTTCCCACTGCAGGGAAGAAAAAGTCTGCTGTTCTCAGAAAACGATCTTGGGGTCCGCTGGGTGACAAGTGTCTGGGTCCTGTCTCTTATACTCACCCAACTACACTGAAGGTCAGGGGACAGGCCAAATGTTTTAAAGCCCCCAAAAAGGGGACACCTGGGTGGCTCAGTGGGTTAAGCCTCTGCCTTCGGCTCAGGTCATGATCTCAGGGTCCTGGGATCGAGCCCCATGTCGGCCTCTCCACTTAGCGGGGAGCCTGCTTCCCCTCTCTCTCTGCCTGCCTCTCTGCCTGCTTGTGATCTCTCTGTCAAATAAATAAATAAATAAAAATCTTAAAAAAAAAATACCCCAAAAAGAAGGGAGGGGAGAGTCTGGAAACGCTGACAAGCCTTCAGAGGGATCTAGTTGGAGAACATGACTGGGTTTTTCTGGAAAGCATTCCAGGTCCACCTCAATGTGAATGGCCTCTGTGAGAAATAGAACCTTGGTGTGGATAATCCAACCAGTGTAAAATTAAAAATTCAAACCAACTTGCATTAAGGAGGAGGGATGGGATTGTGACAATGGCCCAGGTTTGGTTCTGAGAGGCATAGGGTGACATGGTCTCTATGTTGTATCCCCGGAAGTCATGCGTTGAAACTTAATCTCCAAGGAGGTGGGACCTTTGGGAGGTGAGTGGGTCCTGAGAGCAGAGCCCTCACGAGTGGGATTATTGCCCTTATAAAAGTGACCCCCAGGCACTTGCCTGCCCCTCCACCCTGTGAGGGCACAGGGAGAAGGCCACAGCCAAGCCCAGGAAGTGGGCTCTCACGAGAGTCTGACCACCACACTGGCCCCCTGAGTTGGACTTCTGGCCTCCGGAGAAATAAATGTTGTTTCTAAGTCCCTGCTCATGGGATTGTAATAACAGCCTGAATGAAGGCAGGAGGCCACCCTTCAAGATTAAAGACTTTTCTGCTGAGAACCCACCAAGTGGATAATCCAAAAATAGAGGAGAGCGCTTCCTACAGCTTTGTTTTATAAATATGTTCCCAAAAGGCCCCTGCTTAGCTTGGAAAAGGGGTGGATTTCACCAGTGCTGACCCCCCAAGGCAAACAGCAGGGCTTGCTAGGAGGCTAAGTGCCAGACTAGGAACAAGGCATGTAAGTTTCTAAATGTTCTCCCACAGTGTCCGAGAAGGGTGGGATTTGACTTGTCTTGGGTATGACATTTTCTAGGTGTCTAAGGCAAAGGACGGGAAGCATAAACTCTAATGATGGTGGGCCTGTCCCATGGCTCTGAGGACCAGCCAGAGTCAGACCCAGTCTTCAAGCTGCTGTGATGGGCAACACCTGTACCTTCACCTTTTTGTTCATTTATGCGTTCATTCCTTTGTCCCCTGTTCATTCATTCAGTGATTCAGCACAAGTTTGCTGAGGACCTACGGCGCTCCAAGCACGGCTGCGGTGCTGAGGACACTTCAGCAGGCGAAATAAAGATTCCTGCTCTTAAGGAGCTTTGATGTCAGTAGGAGGAGGAGACAGACCCCAATCAACAAAAATAAAGACGGAATTTAAATGCCACATTTGAGGGGGACAGATGCCTTGGAAAATCTAAATACAGCAGAGAAACAGGGAACCCACGGTGCCATGGGTGGGGGGACCCTGCAGTCTTGAACTGGGGGAGGGGGGCAGAACAGGCGAGCTTTCCGCCGGGCCCTCAGAGCCGACCCCTGGTGTGCACTCTTACTTTTAGGAGAAACTTCTCCTTCTCATGCTTGATTTGCTGTTCCATCTCCTCATAGAGATGCTGGATTTCTTCATCATAAGCAGCAATTTTCCTGCAGAGGTGGCAGAAGGAGAGTCTGATGAGGTCTACACCCAAGATCCTTTATCCCACAGCGTGAGTCCTGGAGCTTGGGCACCAGGACCCCGTCAGGAGCCTGGGGTGGTGCGGGGCGACTACGTAGGTCCCATCCCCCAAAGCTGCGGGAGCAGTTCCTCAGGATTAGCGGACCACACAGGCCTCGCGGGACCTTCTCCTCCTCCCAGGTGAGGAGGCCATCGTTTCTCGATGACCCTCACACTCCTCAGTGAGGTTTCTCTGGCTCCATCTTCCTTAACCTCACTTTATTTCAACAACGAGCCCCAGCCTCTGTAGATGGACCTCCCTATTGTCCGCTAGTCCTTACACCTGTAATGAGCCCATAAGGTTGTATTGTGTGGGCTTCTTTCCTGTTTGGGTTCTGGGCTGTTCTCCTTCCTGGTTTGGATGCTTTCTTTCTACTTGGCTACATCAGCATTCTCTGAACGGCACTGTCAGAGGGCTCTCCCGAAACGGTGTGCTTGTGGGATGCACATTTCTAAGAAGATGTCAAAGGATTCCATGACACTGACAACCACTGACACCACGCCCCCTCCAAAGGAAGGGGAGCCACACCTGCCCAGTGCTCGTGCCATCTCAGGTCCAGGGCCCCAGGCAGACAGCATGAGAAGGGGCGGGCTGATTCAAGGCGGCCGTGATAATGAGATGTCCTCATCCCCCTGCCAGCATCTTCTCCCTACGCTGAAGAGTCCCATAGGACGGAAAGTAAATACCCAGAGACTCTGCTCCTACACAGAGACCAAGACAAATGTGGCAATGGGAACAAAGGTTATAGGTCATCCCTGGTGTTGTTCCTCCTTCTCTCCCCAAATAGGTCCTCCTTAAATGCCCCCCCCCAACCATGTTAAATGCCACACACACACACACGTCCAAATTCAAAGAGGAAGGCTGAGCATTTGAACTGAGATGGAAGTTATCTGGCCAAAGCATCCCCATTCCCAGGGGACTGCACTGTGACCCCACTTCTCTGCCTGCCAGTGAAATCTCTGGCTCAGTGCACCCCGGTCCTCTCTTTCACCTGTTAAGGGGAATCCAGGCCCAGGAGCAGGCTGACGTCTTGGCTCTCAAGGTCTGATTTGAACATACATATACTATAAAAGTTGGCACTTGCCATTCTAAACTCAAATGATGGCAGACCCCCTGTTCCCTTTATTCAAGGAAGGAGACTTTAAGAACAAAGGAACGGGCTCTGGTTTTCAGTTCTAAGAGGTACTCGAGAGATTTCTGAACAAAACATCAAGGACGGCAGCGCGTCTATTCCTCTAAGTCCTTCATCGTTCAAAGCCCCACCTTCCCAATGTCCATGCAGGACTCTGATCCAGGCCAGGCCTTTCCTGCTACCCAAAGATGCTCCTTTCTCACTTGCTACCCACGTCTCATGCACAGACAGAGCATGACTAAGGAGCCATTTTGATTGGCATCCTTCCAGTTCTATAAGAACCACAAAACTGACCCAGACAAGGAACTGGTGTGAGTCTTCAAGGCCAAGGTCACTCATATCGAAGCAGAAGCTTGTAAGTTCCCTTTCTTGGCTGTACCCTCCCTCCCCCAAAGCCAGAAACCCTTGGAGTGAGTGTGGCAATGGCCTCAGGACGCACTCAGCGAAGGGACACTTCCACCAGCTGGAGCCCTGGCTTTACCACCAAGCTGGGCCTAGGAATCGTCTGGTTGGCTAGGAGTAAGAAATCTCTTCTTGCCAAATGACAGATGCTTTGGATTGTTACTTTAGTTATTAGCCAGCTCATAATAAATACAAGAAAATCTTGGCAAGCAGTAAGGAGCAAAGCTACCTGCTGTTGAATAGGGACACCTCAAGGGCCGATGGGAACACTGCCCAAAACAAAGTCTTCTCTTGGTCCCTGGAATTACCTTCCTATGCTCAAAGAAATCCTGGTGCGAGATGGTAAGCGATATCAAGGACAACTTTACACAGTGATTCCAACTACATAAACACTGAAGGACTAATAAAGTGAGATGAGAGAAACTTAAAAATTAATTTGCTCTGATAAAGCAATACCAATTATAATCATCCATTATATGGATAAACAGCTTATAGCTGTTTACCATTTATGCTTAATAACCATACAGGGCATCAACTCTATACCATCATTAAATGCGTTATATTAACTTTGCTCTAAGTTTTATTTGATTAAATTAAACTCTTTTTCAGGCTCGCATGTCAGTTTGCTTATCATAAAGTAAGTAATTTTGCAGACTGCTAAAAGAAAACAAATCGGGGGAGGGCAGACATAGCCTCCAGATGGTGCCTCCTTCTAGCCCTCATTAACAAAGGTTGGGTCCATTGCAAAGAAGCCCTGGGGTTCCAGGTGGGCATCAATGAGCCGGAGTCCAGTCTAACCAGACTTATCCGTGGAACAAAACCTCTGGAAATGCTTTTGAATCAAGCTATCCTAGGGGTATCCTAGGGGACTTGGCCAGGCCTGAAGGTCTTCAGAGCATGAGTCCTCTAGGACCGATCAGCTCATGACCAGCCTGAGTCAGACACATGAGCCCCAGGAATGGGGCGGGAGTGGAGGGCATCGTGGTGCTGTTCACACCACTCACACCACTCGACTAGCTCAGGGCTCTAAAAGACTGGGTTCTGAACCCGGAATCAGCTCATATCCTCAGTGTGACGTTGAGTGCTCAGACCTCCTTACATCCCAGAGTAGCACCTGCCCCGAGTTCCCACACCCCCGCCCCAGCACCAGCATGATGAACAAACAAGAGAGCAGGAATGAAAAGCATTTGGAATCGCAAGTCCCTAAATAAATGTGAGGTATTGTTGATATCATCATTACAGTTAGGGGCTTGGAGGGCAAGAGCCATCGTTCCCCAAGGGGAGGAAGGTCTCAGTTTCAAGGATAAAAGTGCTGCCAGGCTTGGAAAAGGTGCGAGGCGATCAGGAAAATGAAGAACAGACAGCTTCGTCAATGAAACTCCTGTCAGATGCATCTGTTAGAGACTCAGGCTGCGTGTGGGGGGAGCTGCAGAGCCGGAAGCCTGTGTCTGCGGGAAGCTCTGCAGTGGCCACGGGAAGGGTAATCGTGAGAGACACTCTAAAAAGGTCTGCGCGTGCGGCATGTGGCGCACCAGCAGGCACATCGTATTCCTTCACCAAAGGAGAGAAGCGACCAGTTACCTTGGCTTAGTACATACATCTCTGTTACCACAATTTCGAAAAACCACTTGCGTTGCCCAATGCACACATACACTTTTTTGTCTTCTCTGTGAGGATTTCCCCACCTATGCGAACCTTGCTGACCCCTTCTCTGAAGTCTTAGAACATCAAATGTCTTTAATTGAACGTTTCCTTTTGAAATCCTGAAAAAACCGGTCTCGTCTGGGCTGATGCTGTCTCAACGAGGTTAGGACACTCGGACACTTTGTCATCCACAGGTCTATGCTCAAAAGGTGAATGCAGAAAATCTGTACAAAATCAATTTAAGGCTTTACTGGGGATACCAGAGGAACTGAAGAATTTCAGGGTGGAAAGGTCTGTCTGATCCAACCACCTGTTCTCCCCGGGGTTAAACCCCTTGCCACTATGTCCCTGCCGTGTGTTTACCCAAACTAGGTTAGAACACCTCTAGCGAGAGGAAACTTGGCTGGATCTCTAAACAGTTCTTTCATCTTTGGAGTGTCCTGGCTCACAGAAATATACCTTTCTAGGGCTCTGTCCCTCTTCTGAATAAAAACCCTTTATATATTTGAAAACAGCACTAAGATTTCAAAGACTTGCCTTGGGTTTAGGCCATGCCTCTTTTTTTCCTCCAACCATGGCTCACATGGATTTTTTTGTTTTTGTTTGTTTGTTTTGCTTTGTTTTGTTTTGTTTTGGTACCTCCCTTCACCTTCCTCTTTGCTTTTCTCTGAATGTGCCCTCATTTAGCATCCTTGAGCCATGGATCCCCCAACCGAATGCCCAGTGTGTAAAATCTGATTAGCACAGCTTAGAGCTAGACTAGGTCCGTCTTGCCCTACACACTGCCCATCTATTCATGCAGCCTAAAATCACATTAACTTTTCTTGGCAGCCGCATCACACTTGATGAATGCCGAACCCATTTGTCAAGTAAAACCTCTAAATCTTTTGTCTGTGTGATTGTTTTTCTTTTAAAGATCGTGCTACTGAATCATATCTCTTCCGTCTGGTGCTTCCGTCGTTGGCTTTTTGGACACCAGAGCAAGATCTCAGATGCAATTCTCTTAGAGTTACTCCGTCTTTCCAGCGTGACATTATCTTAATGGATCCCAACTGGTCAGCTGGTGTCCTCAATGACCTTCCAAGCTTTATTGGTGTTTTAAATGTTCAATCATAATATAAGGTAAATAATATATTGTCTTAGTTTGTTGGTTTTGATGATTTAATTCATCTGAGAGTTGTTTAGAGGAGTGTTTCTATTTTTATTTTTTAAAGCACGAGTGGAAGGTCGGACAGAGGGGAAGAGAGAGAGAGAGAGAGAAGTGGGCTCCCCACTGAGCAGGGAGCCTGATGTGGGGCTGCATCCTAGGAGCGGAGATCATGATCTGAACCGAAAGCAGACACTTAACCGACTAAGCCACCCAGGTGCCCCTAAAAGAGTTTTGTTTGTTTGTTTTTTTTAATATAAGAACTACTGGTTTCTAGTTTGTTGTAATAGTAAAAAATATATATATACTGGTAGGGTAAGTACTTCTTGGAATCTATGACCTTTCCTGTGCAATCAAAAACATCATCAGGGGCACCTGGGTGGCTCAGTGAGTTAAAGCCTCTGCTTTCAGCTCGGGTCATGATCCCAGAGTCCTGGGATCGAGCCCCGCATCAGGCTCTCTGCTCAGCAGGAAGCCTGCTTCCCTTCCTCTCTCTCTGCCTACTTGTGATCTCTGTCTGTCAAATAAATAAATAAAATTAAAAAAAAACCATCATCACATTTTGCATAACTTCCGTGAGAAGAATGTGTATTCTACTGCAGGGCACACAGCTCCGCATTTATCTCTTAAATTAACCTTGCTGCCTGGTAGTCCTAAATATTTTACGTACCTACAATACTTTTTGCCTGACTAATGTGTCAGATCCCAGATAAGTTTGCTAAAATCTTCTAAAGTCTTGGGTTTCTTTATCAAATTTTCTTTGTTTTCCTCAAAGTTTTTTGCCTTACCTATTTTGCTGCTGTTATTTGATGCCTAAAAGTTTATTTCTGTTGTATCATCTTTACATACATACATACATACTTTACTTTACATACATACATACATACGTGAAAAAAAGTATTTTTTTTTAATAACTACAAAATATTCTTCCTTATCTCCCTTTGTTCCTACCACTGGTAAAAATATCGAATAAAACAAAGACAGCAGTCTGTAATAGAGCTCTCTGAGCTATTAGTACCATGTGGGCATAAGTATTCAACCTATTTCTGTTAGCCATTCTTAAAACACTCCCCCACAACCCAGGGCAGTATTTATTTAATTATTCCCTTGTTTGCTATCTGTGCCTAGTTATTTGGAGATGCAGGGGGAGGAGGGACAGAGACTAGGGAGAGAAAGAGACGTGAGCTCTCAGTGAGGCAGAGAGACAAATGTAGGAAGGAGGCAGCGGAACAGTCATGTGCACCAATATTTATCCTCACTTTCTTGCTCTTTGCGTATAACCGCTGGATAGTGCCTCTAGCATACTCCAGTGCAGTCCAGGTTCTAACCCGCTGACAGCTATTGTTGGCTCAGAATTCCTTAGACCCAGAGTAAAAAGGCCTTGGGTTCAAATCCTGATCCTGACCTTTACAAGCTTTGTGGCCTTGGACAAGTCCCATGTCCTCGGTGACCCTGAGGTTTTCGTTTCCGGAAAATCAGATACCAATGCCTACTGTAGAGTGAAGTTGTGAAGTTTAAATAAGATAATGCATGTGGAATTATTTAGTACAATAGATAGCTGATAAGATGCATTTAATAAATTCTAAGTAAATGAGTTCTCTGATTCTCCAGGGGCTTGTGGACTCCCTTTTAAGAGTTGCCGCTTTATGATTCCTTCTGATTTGAACCAAGAGGCAAGTAGCAACGAAGAGGAGTCAGGCAGCAGCAGACATGTGTGCGAGTGCGGAAACATAAGGAACAGAAGGCTTGGGTTAGAACGAAACCTGAGGCGGATCAGGAAAGAAGAGAGAGCCGTGACATCACCATCACCATTAACTAGTGGTTAAGCCCTTTGCAAAGTAACACCCTGGGTAAAATCATTTAGACCAATGGGATGGGCTCTGTATACCAGGATTTTAGCACCTAAAAACACCAAGTCCAATGCTAACGTGGCATGGAGGGAAGGAACAGGTGGAAGGGGCCACGTGCTGTACCATACACCCCACCCCACTGTGCCTCCCTGGCTCGGGCTGATAGTGACTTTGGGACCACAGAGCCTTACCTGGAGGGAAGTGGATAGAGCCCCCTACTCCAGTAGCGGGAAGGATGGTAGAGTTCTCAGGGGGAGAGATGCTGAGTCCAGAAAAGGGAGATTTTTCAACAGCGAAGGGAAGAAACAATTACATACTGAGGATGCCATAGGGCAGTGATGGATCTGAAAGAATGAGTCTTATTGGAAGCCAGGAGGAAAGCTCCAGGTCCAGCTTAGAGGACAGAACGACACCCAGGGTGTCTGACTGGGGAAGACACCTGCTCCGTAAAAGAGAACGATAAGCACGTGTAGCATTGGAGATTTAGGAAGGGTGTGTGGGGAAGGAGTAGGGGTGCAGATACAATACAAGGCATAGTTCTGAGAAGCCTTTGCAGATCATTTGCAGGGAACTGGAAGGTGAGATGTAGTTAGCAATAATTTACCCTGCCAGGCTCCCACAGGGACTGTGAAAATTAATTAACCTTCCCAAAGTGATTTGCACACGGAGTTAAGGTACCACACTGGAGTAAAGCCTTAATTCAGTACCACTGGGGTTCCAGCTAATAACAAACAGGCCAAAGCCTTCCTACTATAGAGTATGGTTTGGTCAAAATATCCTTCCCCTGTTTCCTGTTTCCATTCAGCCTTCATTTAGGAACAGAATCTGTCCAGATTTCAGAAGGTCTCAGAATGTCATCTGGTCAACCTTCTAGGTTCTAGGCAGGGGTGTCTGAAATAATTTCAAGAAAAAAAGTAGTTCCTTCCTTCCCTAAATGAAGGTGTCATCTTGACCTTGGACAAATGGCATTTTTCTACATTTTAGATAAATTACAGGAGCTTGAAGTCAAGACAGAGCTTAGAAATGCCTCTGGCCTTGGCAGTGGTCTGACACGTCTCCTTGTTTGCACAATCTGGTGAAAGACTTCTGTAAAGAGAAGAAGAATCCCCCTCCCCATAAGAGACTGGGCTCATGTAATCCCAACCTCCTTGTTTTGCACGTAAAGGAAAAGAGGGTCAGAGCGAGGAAGGGATCAGTCTGTGGGCACCCAGATACGCAGGGTCTGAGTACAGGGGAGAACCCGGCCTTGACTCCCATTCTCATGTTCCATCCACTTCACCACTGTGTCCTCCCAGACATCCTAAGTGCTGACACTGGAAATTCCATACGTCTGTGTTCAGGAGAGCCAACAGTCCAAATTCCATCTAGAGTCTGTCAACTGTGGAGCTGAGCAGGAACTGGAGAAAGGAATGGGGCCAACGGGCAGACCCACCAAGGCTAAAGAGGGCCAAAATCGCCGGAAGGGCTGGATCCCTTTTCCCATGTCGTCCCCACCCTCGACCCCACGGCACTGAACCCAGAGTGAAAACCCTAGACCTGAAAAGTCTCCATGAGCCTGCTACTTGCCAGAGAAGAAAATGGAAGCCCTGTTCAGGCTCAGCCTCCTTGGTGGCTGGGATGGGAATGGTACGAGCCGTGTTCAGACTCATTGCTGCCCCCTGCCACCTTCTTGAGGCAGCTGCAGACTCTGGACAGCAAAGAGAAGCTCTTCCTAGAAAAAACCTGTTTGGGATTTTCTTGTTCCCCTGAAATCAGTTTCTCTCAGTCTCTCTAATTGCCTCTCTATCTCTGTCTCTGTCTCTGTCTCTGTCTCTGTCCCACACCCACGTACATGCAGCACACGTGTCCCCCCCAACCCCTTCCCACCCCAACACAGGACTAGAGTAAAGCTGAATGAAAGGAAACCATAAGAGTTTGTGTAAAATTCTGCAAAGACTGTATAATCGCCAATTGGATTTTCAGGATGGATGGTTTCTCCCTAATTAGATTCTGCTGTCTTGTAATAAACCAATTTTGCAGCTTTATCCCATCCTATAAAATGACCCATTTTTCATTAGTCAGGTGTACAATCATGCTCATGGTGTACACAGAGCACAGATCAGCCTCAACTTTCAGTTTCCTTCAGATAGCACCGTGTTTCTGCCCCAGATGATGACATACCAATAAAAAACATGTGCCCATTAGGCCATACCATCATTACTTAAATCCCTCACCAAAAACGTCTTCTCTTCACCCTAAGAACAACACTGAAATTCCAGACTGGAAGGTCACCCCGGAATGTACCTTTTGCAGATGGACGCATTCTGGAGAAACAGTCTAGCATTTCTCAAAGTGCAGTGTGCGGCCTGCCTGTGTCAGACCCACTGGGGACGTGCGCTAAGATCCACATTCTTGGGCTTCCTCCCTGAGACATACTGATTTAAAACTCTCTTGGGGGGGGGGATGTCTGGGTGGCTCAGTCGGTTAAGCGTCTGTCTTCAGTTCAGGTCATGATCCCAGGGTCCTGGGATTGAGTCCTGCACTGGGCTCCTTGCTCAGTGGGGAGCCTGCTTCTCCCTCTCCCTCTGCCTGCTGCCCCCCTGCTTGTGCTCTCGTGCCCTCTCTCTCTCTCTGGAAAAACAAACAACAACAACAACAACAACAAACTCTCTAGGGAAGAGACTTAGGAGTCCACCTGTAGACCAAGATCCTCTGGTAATTTTGAAGCAGGCTAACGTCTGAGAACCTCATAGCTCAGGTCCTTCACAGGTGGGATGCAAGGGCCACCTGCCATATATATGATGCCTTATTTGCTGCCCTATCTGGAGACAAGGTCACCCTCCTCCCCCAAAGACTCTTATGTCTCTGCAGCTTCATATTACAGAATCCCAATTCTCAGGCAATAGCAGAGCAGCCAGTATCATAGACAGGATGCCTGTCAGGCTGTAAGACACATTCCCCCTTGGTCTGGACACCAGCTCAGAGCCCAGGGTCATCATTCTAAACAACAAGTGCCTGGAGAGTGGCTGGGCAGGAGCCCTGGGCTCCCAGAAACGTGCCCAAGGCCCGACTCAGCTGGATAAGAAAGACTGTGCAGATGAGGAACTGATTCCCACAAGGCCCTAGGGACTGTTGCTGAGTTTGTCAAAGCCAAGTGTGGTCCCTGGGTGACGCGAAGCAGGCAGCCTGGGTGGTCTTCCCAGGATGCTGAGCTGAGCCGCAGATGACTGAGCACAGCCCACGGCCTGCCTTTGATCTAGAAAGCACTTTTCTTCCAAGACCTCAAAGCACTCCCCAGACACCACCTAATTCACTCTTACCCCCAGCCTCAGGGTTAGATCCTGGTAAAGAACCCAGTGAGGGCCACGCATCCAGCAGATACCAACTCTGGTCAAAAGTCAGAATCCCGGGCGTTTGGGTGGCTCAGGCGATTAAGCATCCGACTCTCGATTTCGGCTCAGGTCATGATCTCAGGTTGTGAGATGGATCCCGGTGCCAGGCTCCACACTGGGCATAGAGCCTGCTTGAGATTCTCTCTCTCCCTCCACCTCTGCCCCTCCCCCCACCCACTCACTCTCTTTCTTGTTCTCTCACTCTCTTCCTCCGTCTCTCAAAAAAAAAAAAAAAGTCAGAATCCCTCAGGATAGTATGAAAATGCAGATGTCGGGTCCGCACCCCAGACCAAATGAATCTGGCCTGCTTGGGGTGGGACCTCAGCATCCCTGATTCTGGCAAAAAGGTCCAAACTGACTGTGGCCTCCAGACAGTATCACTCTACATCCCTGGGAGAGCTGAAGCCTGTTTTTTTTTTGCTTTTGTTTCCAGGAAAAGAGAATTAGAACGATGTTTTCCATGGCAATGGAATCTGTAATTGTCTTTTTTTTTTTTTTAAGATTAGTTTTATTTGTTGGAGAGAAAACACGTGCATGAGCACAAGCAGGGGAGGGGCAGAGGGAGAGGGAGAAGCAGGCTTCCCACTGAGCAGGGAGCCGATGTGGGACTGGATCCTGAGGCTCCTGGATCATGACCTGAGCCAAAGGCAGACGCTTAACCAACTGAGCCACCCAGGCGCCCCAGGAATCAGTAACTCCGATGGCCCGAATTTCTTCCTAAGCCTAAACTGTATGCGTCCTGCTAAATGTAAAGTCCTCTGAGCTCCTGCGCGGTGAACACAAGGGAGCTCTGCTCCGTTGCAGTCTAGCCTCCATGCCCTGGGAGAGATGTGGAGACTCCTCCAGATTCTGAAGTTCAGCGGGAGAACCGGGCTTCAGCCCGACGTTCCTGCATTTGACTTTGTCCCCACCATGCCCGGTGAAGCTGTGGCTACTTCCTGGTGGACATGCAACGAAGGTGAACACTGTACCCAGGATTCTGACCCAACCGCCACCCCAAAACAAGGGGGTGGGAGGCTGAGCGCTCCCAGACTGGCCTCTTTCCCCTCTTCCCAGTATGCAGGTAAAAACCAAACCAAACCGAAAATCCAGGGCAGTGAGGTATGGAGGACCTCCGAGGCTGGTCTCAGGACAGGAGCTATGTGGAGCTTTCCCTAGGCACTCAAACCTGCTGCACGCTCCTCCAGCACAGAACCTGGAGAGACCCCGAAGGGAAGCTGGAGTTGACCTGGTTCACTTAGGGCAACAAAACTCTAACCCTGGGGGCAGAATCTGCCCCCCACCCCCCGGTCTCAGTCCCATCTTCTCTGGGCTCTGCTGGAGACAGAAACAAGATGTGTGGTCTGCAAAAGGAGGAGGAAAGAAAAGCTTCTGGGACCCCAATGGCAACGCCATCTGGCCTCTCCACGGTACAGGAATTCTCAGCTCAGCTTCGTGGCAGAGTTTTTATGGGTTTGAGCTCGACCTTATCAGTGTGATCATCAACTCCCCGAAGATGGGGACTCTGAGTTCTACGTGCTCAGCTTAGAGCCAGGCACAGAGCAAGGGCTTGTTACAGGTGAGCAAGAGTGACAGCATCCTGGGTCCCCGGGGGCCCAGGCCGGATGCCCAGCAGCAATGACAAGAGCCCTGTCTGGGACAGGGGCTCATTCTCTGGGTGGAGTTGAAATGTCATACCCTGCATTGAAAAGCCAGCCCATGGAGGAGCCCGGGAGATGTTCAGACAGTAGTCAGGTTCCCCCCAATTCCAGCCTGAATCAGGCCATTTCCAAGGGCTCTTCCTTTCTCCTCCCTCTCTGATGCCTGGAAACACACAGCTCCAAACTCCCCAACTCATCTCCTAGAAGATGTTTCTGAGTCACGTAACCTCACCCTGGGTTATCTGTCAAGGCTCCCATTTAAATATTCTAGATGCTGTCAGGGTTTCCAGTTTCTTTGACTGCTGAGCTCTGAGGACCCTTACAGATCATCTGGTCCAGTCATAATCCAGAAGCCGGATATGACCAGCCTTTTTGTTTCTTTCATAGAAGACAAGAGACTAAAAGAGACTTTAATAGAGAATGTCAGAGTATGTCACATGTAGTAAAGGTGAGCTCCATTTCAGGAAATTTTCAGTTATGTTAACATCGACGTGTCTGGGACTTGAAAAGCCAAATGGATTTCTTCTAATGAATCACAGTCAGAAAAAGTTTGAAAAACACCAAGCCCAATTTCTCATGTTGCCAGTAAGAAAACTGACACACAGAGAGGTAAAGCTAGTTGCCCGAGGTCACACAGCAGTCAGTGGAAGTACCTGGACCAGAGCTAAGGTTTCTCCTGCCTTCTGTTTAAGTGCTCTGCTCAACTGCAGCCTGCGGGTCTCTGGTTTTGCACTCAGAGAACACCCCTTAAGTGGTGCTGTCCAGGGAGCCCCGAGAATCCCCAGTCCTACCACAGCTGCCCAGCCAGGACTGGGACTCCCTCAGCTGATCCAGCGCAGGTGCACGTAGCAGGGATATCAACAGAGGATGGGTATGGATGGCTGAAACCTATGGCCAAAGTCATTTTGCGCATGTAGGCGAGAGTGACCTTGACTTTCCTCTCAAGACCTTTTTAATAATCATTAAATTAGGGCAAATCACTCAAAGAGGCCACTTCAGGATGAAGATGAGGGCTCACCGGCTCTGAAACAAGTCAAGGGCATGGCTTTCTCCCTGTGGGAGTGCAGGTCAGCAGATAAGCATCCTGCAGCAAAGATTCCGCGCTGTGAGGTGGGTCACTGCTGCCCATCTAGGTTGTAATCGGGCCATTTCCAAGGGCTCTTCCTTTCTCCTCCCTCTCTGATCCTCTCATCCTCAACCAAAGAGTACCCTCCTCTCTGCGACATGCTACCTGTGTAGTCCCTTGGGGTGATCAACGCTGGGTCAGAGGAAAGTGGGGGTTCAGGAAGGGTCAGAAATGAATACAGGTGAGAAAACCAAGACTCACAGAGGCCGAGAGACTTGAGCAAGGTCACAGAGCTAGCTGGTCGCAGAGCCAGACGTGACTTAAGTAAGCTGATTCCCAGCTCCCCACTTCTCAAATCACACACGAAGCACCTGGACATCTTGTCACAACGCAGACTCAGTAGGGGCGGGGGGAGGCTTGAGATTGTGCATTCCTAAGAAATTTCCAGGTGATACCAAGGCTGCTGGCTTTACATCACGTTGTCTGGAAAGATAGAGGGAACTTCGAAGTTCACCACTGCTCGTACCAAGGCTCAAACGCTTCACTTGCACCAGCGAATCCTCTAAGACTGACAAACAGACTTACTTAAAATAATAAGGATTATTATTTTAATATGCATCCAATATTGATTTTGTTTTCATCCCTATGTTACCCACAAGGAAGCCGAGACTCAGAGAGGTTGAGGAGCTTAGCCTGAGTCACACAGCTAGTGAGTGACAGAGCCAAGACGTAAACTCTGATCTGTCCTGACTCACAGCTTCATCAGCTAAAAGCTGTGCGGAGCTAAACCCTCCACCTTTCCTTTCTCTGAGCTTTGGGAACCTCTCCCCGGAATGCTCACAATTCTCTTCCAGCCAAACCGTGCTCTCCCCAGCACTACTTGGCCACAACTTTCTCATAACTCAGGCTCCTGAAGGTCCTTTATTTCCAGACCTGTGTATACCCAGTGGACCCCAACAAGCTCTTTTTAGAGTTGATCTGGAGGAAGCAGGAAAAGCAAAGGAATTCGGGGCAATGTGTGGATAGCTGTAAGACACGTGGTGACCTCCTTCTAAATCAGGGCCTCTGTGCTCTCCACCAAGGCCGTGTCAGCGGGGACACCGAAGTCTAGCTGCCAGGGCTCTGAAGCCCTACCCCCAGGAGGAGGTGCTGGGCACCAGGAGTTCTGCAAGGAAGGGCGCATGGTCTCTGTTGGGAACAGTCAAGGACTCCTGCGCAGGGAGTGATCCCTGGGCAGGATGAGAGCACAAGGCATAATTACCCGGAGGACCGTTTCCAAGGGCTATCCAGACCCAACCCTGCATTTTGGCCTCACCTTCAGGAGAACGAACATCCTTAGTTCCACCGTGTTTCACCAAGTGCGAGCTCCCATCACCAAGTGCTTGTGAGGGTTACCGACATGTGCAGCACCTGTTCCCACAGTGGGATGAACATCCATGTGGCAGGCCCCACGTCTGCGGCACAAGGCTGACTATGCCAGGCTTCAGGTCTGAGCTCACTTTGCTAGGGTTGTCTCCTCGAGGAGAACTAGAAATCGCGAATGACTACAGAGGCCCTGGTGGCCAGGAGGAAGCAGGACTAGGTGAGGCTGTAAGGGTCCAGGGAGTGGTCAGGAGGGGACTCAGTGGGGCCCAGGGCTGGTCTGCAGTTGGGGGGTAGCCCCGGGGTGTCGGGGCCTCACTGTCTAATGGCAGGGAGAGAGGTTTTCCAACCAGTCTCGGAGCCGGGCTATCTTGCTCGGAAGGCTGGCTCTGCCACTTACAAGCTGTATGTCCAGGGCATGTCATTCACCCCTCGGAACCACGATGTCTTTGTCTATAAAATGGGCATAACAGTGAATAGTCGAAATGAGCCAGTGTATATGTTTAACTAGTGCCTAGCCTATGGTGAGGACCTGATCGATGTGAGCAAGGGCTTAAAAAATACACATTCCACGACAGCCACAGGTCCCAGTGCCCATGCTGGCAGACCGCGACAGGGAGTGAGAAAGCACACTTCATGCTTCTGCTTCTCCCACACGTGTACAGCCAATGGCTGAACGGGACCTACTTTTTCAGGGCGCACTCCAGTTCGTTCTTCTCCTCGTGAGCTTCTTGGAGCTGCGAGAAGGTCCTGGTCAGGAAATCCTCGAAGTTGGACAGTAAGTGAGGTTCGTCCTTCTTCAGCCGTAACCAGAGCTGCTTGATGTCACTTTCACTACAAGAAAAAGGGGGCATTCATATCCGAGTGCGGCAATACCCTGGCTCCCGGATGTGAAACTGACAGCCAGAACGAATGGCTAGCATTTATTGAGTGCTGGCTGTATGCAAGGTACTCCACGCCTATCAGCTTATTTGACCCTCAGGGTAACCTGTGGGGCTGGGGCTCTGCTAACCCTCAGAAGAGGGGGAAGGGAGCTGGCTCCAATCACTCGGCTGACAAATGAGGGAGTCAAGAGTCAAACTCGGGCTGTCTGGCTCCTGCATCGGCCCCCTTCAGCCGGCGCTCCACTGCTTCCACTCTCTGGTTTTTCCCTATGGGCAGGTGACGCTGAGCGTGCGCAGCCGCGTGCTGGGAGCATCAAAGAATGTCAGGAAGAGTAGAGGAGGACAGGAGCCTGGTGCGTGTGAGGACAAATGCCGTGCAGCTGAAGGAGAGAGCTTGTCGCCCCAGGAAGGACGGTCCTCACAGCTGAGAGGTAAAGACATGCCATCTGATGGATGGCAGAAAGCAATTGTCACCATGGGGAACGGGAGAGAATACGCAGCACCCCACTGGGGCCTGGTGGCATCGGGAATGACTGACAGGCGGAAGGAAGGGAAAGGTGCAAATCTGCAAGGCGCGTGTGTGCACACACGGAACGACAAATAGAAAGTTGGCAGGGACACAGGCAGGCAGAGAGACAAAGACACAGGGTGACATGCCCAGGGCCCTCCCCAACCCCAGCCCCAGCTAACAGGCACACTGGGCAGGTGCTTACTGCAGAGCAACAGACACAGACGGGGCCTCGCTGATTGGGGACAGGAGGAAGCAGGTGGCGGCACACACTGGGGACCAGGCGCTCCGTCTCCGGAGAAACTCGAAAATCTACGGCCAACCATCACGCAGAGCCCGAGAGCAATCTGGTCTGCAGCCCATTACATTCTGAAACCACTACGATCTGAGGGTAGCTGCCACCGGGAACCCTCAGGATAAAGAATAAAGTCCTATCTCTTCCTGTGTGACGAGTCCTATATTTGAGTATAGGTATATATACTATATAAGTATCACTTATATAGTATATATGTAAGTATCACTTTCCTCAGAAGTAATACTTGCCAGCGCCATGTTAGCAAGGGGCCTGGGCCCCAGAGAGCACTCTCCACTCCCAGCACAGGGAGGCCCACTGAGAAGGGAAGCTACCTCTGCTCAGTTGTTGGATCGTCCATCCATTGCCCCTCCCTCCTTCCTTCCCTTGCTATCCTCCAGCTCATCTGGAACGCTCGTCCACCCATCACCCAATGAGTACTTCTTATTTGCTGGAACCCAGTGCTGAGAGGACAAGAGGTGATCCGGGAAAGAAAGGATGGGGAGGGAGGAGCTTCCCCGTTCCCAGAACTTTGCTGTCCTGAAGATACAGTGGAGATGGTATGAGGGACTCAGAGATACAAGGATCCCAGAGACATACGACGATGGCCTCCCATGGCTGGGGAAGACTGTTGCCCTCATGATGTACATGAGTTATAAAATCAAGGTCCACCTCGGTCTGTCTGTTCACATCTGTCAAGTTCCTGCCGGAACAGCCAACTGGCTGGAGCCTCCAGTGAGATTTGCAGACCCACCCGACCCTCTTCCAAAGCTCTCTGCACCACCTTGTCATGGCCACACTACCTCCCCCAGATTTCTGGAGAAGGAACCAATCTGTCAATTCTTGATGAAAAATAAGCCAAGTTCCATAAGCTGCCAAGTCACTCCACAGTCGGACCACCGGGAGTCCAGACACCTGGTCTACTGCTTCTGCTCCTTGTGGAAGGGTGTAGGGGAGCAGGGCTAGACAGGATTCTAGGTCAGCTGACCCATCTGCCTGCTTCCAGAACAACACACAAGCCATTCTGGGGAGTGACTCTTTGAAGACCTCCGAAGTCTTCACAGCTTCTTTTATGTTCCCTGGGGCCTGGCGGTCTTGCCATCCCCCTCTTGCAACACCAGCCCCCTGCCTTCCATTTAGCTTCCACGGGGATGGAGAGTGCTGGCCGCCATCTTCTGCATATCAATTTCTGTGACCACCCTTGAAGCCTTCCCTAGAGCATTCTCTTCCCCCAGAATGACTCATGCTGGCTCAGTTCCTTATTGGCCCTCTGAGGAACATCGGGTGAACACTGTTTTGAGAGCCCTGCCTGGAAGGGGGCTGGCCCAAAAGGGACGGGTGGGTGGAGAGGTGCCTGTCTTTCATGACAGTGCCATGGCTTGTCCACACGGCCCTCTCCTCCTGCTCCTCTAGGAGGAGGCTTCCCGGGGTCATTGGCAGTGGTCCCTGGGCTCTGGCATCTTGTCCTCAGAGAAGCTGAGTGGGGTGTCTGACTACCGTGCTTCCCACCCACCTGTCCCCGTCCATGGGCTCAGACGGTTAAGTGTCCGCCTTCTGCTCTGTTCATGATCCTGGGGTCCTGGGATCACCCCCCCCCACCAGGGGGGCAAGTGCACTGCCCATCCAGGGCCTCTCCCTGGGCTCTCTCCCAGGCCTCCGTTTGTCCTTTCTCAACTCTGACACAGTCTACCGAATCGTTGGTTCAAAAATCCACAGAGCGACAAATTTTTGCTCTGGCTGCGTGTTGTGTGCAGGCCCCTCCTTTCCTGCCACTTCTTTATCATCCTCAACCACAGTTCCTTCTCCTCCCAAGCTCGGGACGCATCAGAGTTCCAGTCGTTAGGCCATTCCCGTTCCTGCAACACACATCCAAGCCAAGACGGAGAGGCGCAGAACCGGAAAGGCGAAAGGCAACAGGAAAAGGGAGAACAGTGTTCCGCGTTTTTAGGCCACTGGTTTCCACCAGCTGCAACCTCACTTTTTATTTTATTTCATCCTATTTTTATTTCATTTCATTTTAAATGTCAGATGCATTTTGGGAAAAAAAATGGGGGTATTATGTTTTATTCGAAGTTCCAGCCATCTGAAATTTTCAGCTCAGTTGCTGATTATCCAAGCGGTGAGCTAGTAAAAGCTGGTTAATTTCCCGCCTCGGCTTCCTGACGGGTTTGCTCTAGCTCTGGGGCACAGTGGGCAAATGCCGCCACGTGAGGAGCCTCGGCCAGGAGCATGCCACGCGGGGCGGGCTGGGATGTCCTGCAGCCCCTGAGACCTGGGGCTGGCTCCGGGGGGAGGAGGAAATGCTAGTGAGCTGGCAGGGATGAGGGAACCCCAGCAAAACTCACAGAGAGCCCCTCCAGGTCTGGCACGGCCCTCTGCTGCGCAGCGCTCCTCAGGGAGCCAAGGACTGTGCTGATGCTGTATGGTAGGAGTGAGGAAAGTGGGAGGGTAGGGGCTGAGCACCGTTTCCCGAGAGAAAATGCAAAAAGCAGAGACAAATGTCGGCCAAGGGCAGGCTGTACGGAGCAAGTCTTCTAGCTGGCGGCCCTGAATCTGGGGCCTGGCAGAGCTCTGAACAAACGTGCATGTTGCATGGGCAGATGAAGGGTGGCTCCTAGTTGGGCTCCCCCCCAATCGCTGCCCTCACTTACTCTTCAAAACCCTTCTGGGCTCCAAGTCTGTCCATCAGCGTTTGGAACTGGGTCTCCTCATCTTCATCCGTGTCGCCCACGTGCTCTTCCCCTCTGGACTGATAGACCTTCTCTTCCTGGAGCTGGGTCACCTGTTCACCCGCCTCTTCCTGACCCGGCTTATTCTGGCTGAAGAAGAAGTGACCTGGGGGGTACATGGCACAAGGATCTGAATCAGGCAATCCATAAATAATCACCCAGGAAGACCTTATCCTTCTTAGTTGCTGGAAATCACCGGAGGCTCATTTGAGAGAAGAAAAGGGGAGCTCCCCCGCCCACCACCACTACAGCATACATTTTGGACACTATCTCCCGGGTTTGGGGACTCTGTCACTTCCATGGGATTCTGAGACATGCTAGAGCCTGGGAATGGATGTCAGTGTTATGGCACCTTTATCGTCCTCGAACCTTTGAAGTCTGGCTTAGAGCTCATGTCTTCCTTGATTTCCTCTCTACACAACCAGAGCCTCCCCTCCATCGACCTCAAGCAGCAGCCTGATTGATTCATGACATCATCGAGCCATTCCCACCACCAGGACCACAGTGGTCCACGTTTACAAGTGACTCCGCAACTCCAGGTGCACCTTCTCTGTACTCACACTGCCTGTAACACACGGCAGTCTGTCTTATGCTCTCGAGACGACTGCAAGCTCCTAGAGCTCAGGAGAAGCCTCGGGTTCTTCTGGGGTGAAACTTGTCTGCTGACCCATATTGGTCCCTGCTCTGATCAATATCTGATCAGTATCTCATCGAATGGTGTATCTGGTTTCTCGACCTTGTTCGTGAATCTCTGTTCTCCTGCCTCCTGGGTACCTTGAGAATGACTGCTCTATTCAAACCCTCTAGAAATTCCTCTGGGGGCGGGCTCCCCTCAATCTGGAAGACTCAGCCAGACCCGGGTTGAAATGAACGAGGCAGTCATCCCACTGTGTTGTGTACTGGTGTCATCAAAAGGAAAGGAGATATAGAGGCTGGAAATCTCATTTTGGCTCCCCCTTTTATGCCAAGCTTGCCTTTCTCAGATGGGAGGGGATCTGCCCATGACCATGTAGTGGGCACGGAGAGAACATTGGTACAAACAGCCGACATGGACACAGAAAAGAGGCCCAAATAATCCAGAGCCTGGAAACTTCCGGAGGACAAGGAAGCCTGGGCTCTACAGTCCACAGATCTGCTAGTAGATGCGGGAACCTCTCATAGCTTTAGGTAGATAAATATCCTGGGGCCCCAGCACCCATCGGAACTTACTAAATCCAGTGGTGAACTCCTCTGGAGTCAGAAAGCCATTGCCGTCAGTGTCCAGGGCATCAAACACATCCTCCAGATCCTCCAGGCTGAGTGGTAACTCCTCATGGAGCCTCTGAAAACAATCCAGACTGCGGTGGTCAACATTCAGATCATCAGGGAGGGCCGCCCTGGAACTGCAGAGCTTGCTGCCAGAAGGGTCTAGAGTTGGCCCTGTCCTACAAAGACCCCGTTACCGCCCTTCTCTCTCCCTTGAATGTTACAACTATTTATTGGGTGCCTACTGGTGTGCAAGGCAGTTTGCTAGATTTATAAATAAATACATGTTTATCAATACGTTTATAAACAGGAGTATTTGTATTTAATTCTCATGACAATCCTTTAGGTGGGCATTATTATCTCACCTTATAGATGAAGAGTGAGGTTCAAGTTCCCTGCCCAAAGGTCCCCCAGCCTGTAAGTAACAGCGCCAGGAGTCAAAGCCAGGTCTGACTCCGAAGCTGGCCCTCCTCACAACCATGAAGGATGGAAAAGGTTCAGAACTGAGACCTGCGGTAGGATAACAGCTGCGTGGCATAGCGTCAGGTGAGAAGAGGGAGGAAACATAAAGAACAAGGCCCAGTGCGTGTTCAATAAAAGGTGGTCGAGAGGCAGATAGGCAAGAGAGACAGAGAGATCCACTGACCCGCTAAGGCCTCGCAGCAGTGAATGACAGAGGACTGAGACTTCGCTGTCAGTCTTCCCCACTCTCCCCTTAGCTCCCCTGCTAGGATGCGGGTAGGGGTCACACTCTCAGAAGCCTTCCCTGATGGAGGCACTCACGATCCCCGGGCCCCAGCATCAAGTTTGTCAGTTTCTGTGGACACACATTTCGATCCTTTAGCTCTGAGGGGACGCTGGGTAAGCCCCCTTCTTCCGTGTTAAGTGACCCACACCCGTCACTCCAGGCTGTGCCCCCTTCTTCTGTTTCCTACTGGTTCTCAACTAATTCCTGAAAGGAACTGCCCCTGGCTTAAGGGATCAACCCCCACAAGACCATGTGTGTCCTAAAGGGGAATTGGACAAGACAGTGTGCAAGGAAGTTATAAATCAACACCGAAGCTGAGTCCTGGCCTGACTAGGACCACACAGGACGGGAGGGCAGGGACCAGCTGCTGGGATGAAGAGCCAGTGGCTGAGTTCCTGATGCTTCCCTCTGGCCTTCTGCCTGATGTGCTGTGGCCCCAGGCCAAGGCTGATTTGCATCGTTGAAGCGAGTGTTCTCTTAGACCCTAATAGCCTAAGTCTCCAAACAAGAACTCCCCAAGGGAGTTCATTATGGCCCAGCTGACCCTCCCCCTTCCTCCCTGTTACCTAAGGGACAGCTACACAAAACTGCCCGCATGCAAGTGACTGTCAGCTGAAGACAAGGAACACGGGGCTGTAGGAAGGAAGATATATACCCATCTGAACAATGAAAACGAGCTGGCAGGTGTGAAAGCCCATAACATAACTTGCAAGAACACTTGGCTTGATCCTAGGGCAATCTTCTAGCTCATAAGCCATAAAGTTTAATCTGGCAGGTCGTACATTAAGGGAGACTGCGATGCATTACAAAGTGGGAAGATAGGATGATGCAGAAGTCATTTAGGGGAACTGAATTAAATATGAATGAGTTTTTTTAGAAAGGAAGGGAGTGAGAGTGTGTGCAAAGATTCTAGAAGTGCCTCTGCTTAGCATACAGCAGAATCGCGGGCTTATCAACAATCCATAAACCAGCTGTCTCAAAAGCCACAATAAGAGAATGTGGGGTGAGGAGTGAGTCAATTTTACAAGGAGAGGAAGCTTATTAGCTCCATTGGAAACCAAAGGCATCACACGGGAGGGAGAGTCAAAACCCGAGCAACTCTGGACTGGTCCATTCCTCTGAGCCATCCTCCCTCCCCCCCCCACCCCCCCATCACCCTGCGGTCGCCGAATCTGATCCATGGTGTGCTATAGGGCTGCCGAGGTTGGTGGGACCCTCCCTTTGCCTTTCACCAAAACCACCCCACATGAGGGGACCCTTCCTCTCGTTAGCTGTCATACCCCACCTTTAGGCTCCATTCCCGAGTCTAGCACAAATCCTTCCATCACCAAATCCCAGGCTCTCTGGGCTACAACTCAGGCTGGTTTCCTCTTTCTGCTGTCAGTGAAGCTGGGGAAAGCGATATTAGATCCTCCCTGTAGTTCTTACCCTTCCTGTGATTCTTGATCATAATCATTGTGTATTTATCTCTGTTTTCAGGACCTGCAAGCCGTGTAAAACCAGCTCATTCTGGTCTTGTCCCCTGGGCACCTGGTGTTGTCTACATTTTCAGCTGAGGTAAGCAGAGTGAAGGGGGACAAGATGATTTATTCCACCGACGGGCTAGCCTGCAAGGCTCCAGATTTGCCTAAAGTCACAGTGGAGACCAGCGCTGGGATTAAAGAGTTGATTTCCCATTCAGGGCCTCAGCTAGAGTCAAATGGTCCTCTGCCATGTTCTTTCTGGAATTCCTTCCTGGGCATTAACCATTCCCCGCCTACCCAGCTACCACCAAAAGTCTTTCTTGCCAGCAGCACCATGCCCCAGGCTTCCAGAGATCCTGTTTCCTTTGTACATCCTGTTTCACTTCCATTCCCATCTGGAAGGGCGGGCGGGGGAAGGAGGAACCATGGGGAGGAAGTCAGCTCGCCCTCTTTTTGCCAACACACCCCATGCCCATGGAGCTCTGTAGAGCCCCACTGCTCCTTGAAGACCTGCCTCCCTCCACTGCCATCAAGCTGGCTCTGAACTCCTGCCTCACTCAGGCTCTGCAGCCCCTGGGGCAGGCCAGGCTGTGTGAGTCCCCCAAACACAAGTTCCTTCTTTCACCGGTCTCAGGTCAGCTTGTATTTTGTATCCTGATAGATGCGACTAGTTGATGAATGTCTGCTCCTTCAGTGGACTGGAAGCTCTGAGACAGGGACCCCGTTCATTTTCACTCACCATCCTGTTCCCGGGGAGCTCAGTGCTGACCCATGTGGAGTATTCAGATACTTATTGAATGAACGAGTAAACAACTGAGTCTAAGAGTGATGGCAGGAGACCCCGAACTCTTATCTAGGGAGCACTTGTCCGGACCCTCATGCTTCCGATTGTGACCAGGAGCACAACTGCTGATTCTCAGCAAGGTCTTGTAGATGAGACATTTTCCAGGACCTGGAACAGGAAGCAATCCTGCGCAGTGCCAATGGCTGGGACTCCCAGAACCACGGAGAAATGCTGTCTTCTGCTGCTCATCAGCTGGAGCCCCTAAAGTTCCTGGCCACCAGGCCAGTAACACGCATCTTGCGGCTGAAAATGAATGGGTGCACAGCCTCCAACATGTCTTTGGGAAACTCATTAAAGAGAAAACCACACGGGGCTGGTGCCCACCAGAGTCTACAGTCCCCTGCCCACACTCAGCGTATTCTGAAAAGCTAAATTTTTAAAAAGGAAACTTGACCCCTGCAAGACTTCCCTTCCAACAGCTCGGCTATGCATCCCTCCCCCGATCCCCGAAATGCTCTTGACCAAGCGAATGATGGGAAGGCTGGGGAAGGGCTGCTCATAGCCTGTTCTGGTCAAGGGTGCATTTTACTTACTCACATCAATTGAAATCATGACTGCAGCATGAAGGACTTAAGTAAGACCCTGAGAGTAAGCTTTTGACACGAACAGTAGAAAGGCACTAGACCGGAGGTTGGCAAAACTAGGCCCCCGAGCTACACATCGGATCCACCACCTGTTTTTTTATGGCCAGGGAACTAAGAACGGCTTTTATATTTTTATTACATTTATATGTTATTTATATGTTATAATTAACATACCACATTGTCTTAGTTTCAGGCGTACAATATCATATTAAACAGTTGAAAAAAGACAGAAGCAGAATATTTGGTGACATGCGAAAATCATATGAAATTCAGATTTGAAGGGTCCATAAATAAAGTTATATTGGAAGAGAGCTGAGCTCGTCTGTTTACATGCTGCTTGTGGCAGCTCAAGGGCAACATGGCATTGAGCGATCATGGTGGTGCTCACAGCCCACAGGATCTCAAATCCTTACTCCCTGGCCTGTTACAGAGAGTTTGCTGAGCCCTGCGCCAGGCAACGGTGTGCACTGGGGTTCGGCAGTATCTCTCTTGGGACCTACTGACAAGGGACTGAGTGTGGTTGGGCGTGAGGGTGAGGGGCAGATAAGAGGAGCTCCAGAAGGGCCTTCCTGTCCTGCCGTTCACCTGTCACTGGGCCTGCTCTGAATGCACACACAGCACCCTGGCATAGCTCGGGGGTCTGTTGTGAAGCCACAGGCTGGTGCCTTTCCACTTTGCCTCCGAAGGTTCTCCGCCATGTCTTACTTAAGTCCCTTATGATGCTGTCGCCATTTCCCACAGTCCTGGGAGTTACTGAGTCGGAGATGGAAAACAACCTCTGGGTCTGACGGCAAGCAAAGGCCAGAAAGGGAGCGAACCCAGGAGATCTGGCTCCCAGCAGAGTTTGGTCTAATGCCTCCGTCCAGGGAAGAGTAGACAGCCTCTTTTTCTGCCCCTTAACCCAAGACCCATGCCATCTGGCATTCCAGGTGAGCAGGCGTCTTACCTGCATGTCCTTCCTGGCGATGAAGCCCTTGCCTTCTGTGTCGCAGGTCTGAAAGAATTCCCATGCCTTGCTCTGCAGTGCCAGCTCGAGGGGACCCAGGCAGGCCCCACTCTCCTTTGCACCCTGGCTAGGTCTCTGGGGTCTAGAGACCACTCTCCTGTCAGGGGTAGCCATCCGGGTTTGTCAGTTTCCTCAAGTCTTTGCAGAACCTGAACACAGAAGATGAGAGAGACAGTGGATGTGGTGTGGATGGAGCGAAGGTGCCCGCCTCTCTTAGCAGCCACCTCCTCATTAGCAGAAGCTCAGGACAAAGGGGAATGTGCTGTGATCACAAAGAGATCAGCCAGCCCATCAGAGAAAGAAGAAGGGGGAAAGAAAACAGACATTTCCAGATTGAAAGGAGGTGGGTGGGTAGAGGAAGCCTGAAAACAATTTCTCCCCATTTAAACTGACAGCGACGAAACAGATCCTGCTAGACGAGCTACCATTTACTGAATGGTCACTCGGAGGCAGGCGCCAGGCCTCGGTCTCCTATACACATTTTCTCACTTTCTTCTCACATCCTTCTGAAATAGATATCATCATCTTCCCGTTATTGATGCTCAGACATTGGAGTGACTTGACCAAGGCCAAACAGCAAGGTAATGCACAAAAGGAGATTTAGATCCAAGCTCACTGAACGTGTATTTGCTCTTAATCCTACATTGTCCCGACACTTCAGCACTCCCAAGGGTGGACAACCTTCCTCACTCAGATGCCACATCTTCTAGGTCATTCACAATCAACAAGCTCTTGGTGAGCCCCTAGCTCATGCTGCAGACCTCCGCGGGGTCCGTGAGCCTGCAGATGAGAGCTGATGGATGGAAGTGTGCCAGGTCCACAAGGAGCTACCTGTTCTTCTGGACTTGCCAGCTGTAGTTGGGGCACACCCAGGGCTGTCTCTGGCCAAACCGGAATCACAAATCCTATGCACTGATCTGGTTTTGAAAGCTCCTCCAGGAGTCTTTTCAAGGGGTGCGTTGTGATGTGATGCTCTGGAAGAAGGTTTGCAGAAACCTGCCTCTGGTCTGGACTCGGCTGCTTAGGTGACCTTGAACAAGTCAGTACCTGTCTGGTCTCCATTTCCTCATCTGTGTAATGACAAGACTGGACCTATTTGTATTTAAGGTCCCTTCGACCTCTGTCTGTAAGTTCATGAAATTTCAACCGAAGAAATTGTTCTTAATACAAAAATTGGGTTAATATGATGAAAGACAATATCAAAATCCTTGGAGTTTTCTATCTCAAGACATTCTGGAAGTAGGCTAGGTCCACATTCTCAGTATTTGATAGTATTTGAATATTAAAATACAGATATACACTATAATGCACTTAGGGGAAATGCAGAAAATGAAGTTCTAAATTGTGTCTCTTGTGTCATGCTCAGAAAAAAGGTGGAAAAGTCACTGTATCAGCAGGGGAATTTGTCTGATTATCCAAGCCCAGGGGTCTGGCTCAGTTACACCATAAGGCCAAAGTAATCTAGGATTTCAGTCAACATTTTCCACCTGCCAGATGTGTCAAGAGCTGTGGGCCCAGAACTAGAAGATGACTCCTGGTCTTAGGAATGCACTGTGTGAAGCAGAACCCAGACAAGGTATAGTAGACTTCACCTTCTTGCTCCACCTGGCAGGATGATGGGCTCCCATCGGACTCCTCTGATCAGCTGCCACCCCCCCAACTCGGGAACTGAGTGTTTCTCTTCATCCCTACACAGTGTGAACTGTCCATTACCTAATCATAGACAGATTTAACATTCTTATTCTCTCTTCCTCAGAGGGAACTAACTGCCTTAGTTATCAGTCCCAAGAGAGTGGGGTTGTTTCTGTTCAGCTTATGTGTATTGCCTAGAACATCTACGTGCAACTCAGCTTAGGAAGGGCTTTGGGATAATAACAATGGTAACATCTGAGTTTCTGTAAATGCACAGCATGAGCAGAGCTGTCTATGTCTTCCTGCTACCCAGCCAGGACTATCTCAAGGTCTTTGCCATCCAGTAGTCCCCACTCCATTGCCACCTGCTGTTCTCAGAAGACTGGACTAATAACACCTCTCATTCCTTGAGGGTTTTCTCTTGCCAGCCCCTTAACATACTTCATCCTGATAGAACCTGATATCCCTCTGTAAGGTAAGTATGATTAAAATTCTCATCTTACAGATGAGGAAACTGAGTTTGGGAAAGGTTAAACAACTTGGATCAAGGTCTAGTATAGTTAGAGACCTTATGTATACCACATTGCCTTCCTATCATAGGTCCCAGCTGTGACCTTACTCTTAATGGTCTGTCACCAACAGATAATAACCTAAATCATCTCGCAGGGACATATTCCATCATTTTAACATTTATCACTCATTCCTTCACTCATCCATTCATTTTTTCACTCATTCATTCTCATCTATCAATTACCCTGTAGCAGGCTCTGAGCCAACACTGAAAAATGGAAACACAAAGAAGACATGGTCCCTGCTGTTAATGAATGAGTTTCCAATGGTGGGATTTCAGTCACAGTAACTGGCAGTAAGGGAGGGTATTTTAGGTTAGGTCCAATCTCCCTCAAAATAAGACTACATAGCAATGTGAGCTTAAGTAAGCTCCTGAGCCATTCTGGGCCTGGCAATTAATAGGGGTGATCAGTCAGTTCTACGTCTGACTGTCTCTGGCTCTCTGCCTTCCTTGACCCATGTCACAGATGATGCGTGGCATGAGACAGCCAATCTAAGAGTTCCAAAGCACCAGCTGTAAGCAATGCCTAGATGGGCACCAAGTCTTATTTCATGTTAACCCCAGTTCCTAGCCCAGAATAAGGTAAATAGTAGATCCTCATTGATTGTCTATTGAAAAAAGGAAGACCAATTTGGGCTGAATTCTTTGCAGGGAGGCCCCAAAACATTTCTATTTCAATCAGAGAGCTCCATAGGTGGGATTTTTATCTCATAAAGAATAAGTTCAGACTTCCATTTCCAGAAAAGGTGGAGTAACAGGGACTGAATTTACTTTTCTAACTGAAATAATAAAAAATCCAAACAGAATAGATTTTTAAAAAATGCTTTTGAAGACACTGGACATCAGGCAATGAAGGACAATGAGCCTTCGGCAGGGTCAAGACTAGGCTGAGCTAATGACTCTTGGTACCAGCCCTGTACTTGCACAAATCTGCGAGTGTCTTCTTAAGGTTGAGACAGCTAAGATTTAAAGAGATTTAAAGAGAAATCCATTATGAAAACTGTGCATCAGAGAGCAATTCTCTTCTTAAGTTTTGTACCCTAGGGCCCTTACTCATCTCACCCTAGCCCAAAGCCTGTGTTGTGACAGATGGGAAACAAAAGGCACCCTATTATTGCCCAGAGAGTTTTCAGGCCAGGACACAGGAAGGGGAAATCCAGGCAGAGTCTGGCAGACTCTCCAAGTTGAGCTAACCCAACTATATGCTGCCTACAAGAAGTATAGTTTAAACATTATGACACAAATAGGTTAAAAGCAAAAGGCTAGAAAAATATATATCATGTTAATACTAGCCAAGAGAAAGTTGCATATTAATATCAGGCACAGTCTATATTAGAAAAAAGAATATTCATGAAAATAAAAAAATAATTCACAATGATAAAAAAGTCAGTTCATCAATAAGATAATAATAATCCTAAATACTTATCACATAAAAACAGGGCTTTAAAATGCATGAAGCAAAAACGGATAGAACTGCAAGGAGAAATAGACAAATCCACAGTCCTACTCAAAGACTTTAATATCTCTCTATCAATAATTAAGAAAACAAGTAGATTGAAATCAGTAAAGATACAGAAGTAAACAACACTGTCAACCAGCTTGACCTAATTGACATTTGTAGAATACTCTATCCAACAAAAGCTAAATACACTTTCTTTTCAAGTGCACATGCAGTATTTACCAAGATGGTCCATATTCTAGTCCATAACACAGTTTCAATAAATTTTAAAGGATTCAAGTCATATAAGCTATGTACTTTAACCACAGGGAACTGCATTAGAACCTATAACAGAAAGACCTCTGGAATATCCCCAAGTATGTGAAAACTACATAATATACTCCTAAATAACTCATGGGTCAAAGAAGAAACAGAAAGGGAAATGAAAAAGTATTTTGAACTAAGTGAAAATAAAAGCACAATATATCAAATTTGGTAGGTTATTGCTAACATAGTACCCAGGGAAAAAAATTATCTAGACACACATATTAGAAGAGAAGAAAGATCTCAAATCAATGACTTCAGCTTTTACCTTAAGAAACTAGAAAAAGAAGAGCAAATTACCCAAAATAAGGAAAATAGTAAAAATTACTTATTACTTAGTAATACTTACTTACTTAGTAAAAAATACTTAGTAGTAAAAAAGTAAAGTAAAGTAAGTAAAAAATACTTTTTACTTAGTAAAAAAGACTAAGAGTCTAAGCAGAAATCAATGAAATAGAAAACAGAAAAACAATAGAGAAAATTAATAAAAATAGAACCTGGTTTTTAAAGATCAATAAAGAGAGAACACACGAAATGTAATAGCAGAAATTTGAGAAGTGACACGTTGCAAATTCTATAGACATTAAAAGGCAAAGAGAATGTATGAACAATCTTATGGCAGAAAATTTGATAATTTAGGTGAGATGGACAAATTCCTTGAAAATCACTAAATATCAAAGCTGAGTTGAGAGGAAATAGGTAGGGGCGCCTGGGTGGCTCAGTGGGTTAAGCCTCTGCATTCAGCTCAGGTCATGATTCAGGGTCCTGGGATCAAGCCCCGAATTGGGCTTCCTGCTCAGCAGGAAGCCTGCTTCTCCCCTCTCATTCCCCCTGCTTGTGTTCCCTCTCATGCTGTGTCTCTCTCTGTCAGATAAATAAATCCTTTAAAAAAAAAAAAAAAAAGAGGGGAAATAGGTAAAATGGGTAATACAACTAAAGAAATTGAACAGACAACACCACCACTTCCTACAAGAAAACTCATGGCCCAGATGTCTATATTGATGAACACTACAAATATTTAAAGAAAAATTAATACCGGTTCTATGCAAACTCTCCAGAAACCAGAAAAATATAACATACTTCCTAATATACTATATAAGGCGAGGATTACCTGCTACCAAACCTGGACAAAGACATTACAAGAAAAGAAAAAGGCCAATATCCCTCATGAACACAGATGCAAAAATTCTTCAGGAAATTTCAGCAGATTGAATCTAACACTCATATATAAACAGAATAAATACATCCTGACCAAGTGGAGTTCTAGGAATGCAAAAATGGTTTAACATTTAAACATTTGAAAATCATTAAGGTAATTCATCGTCTTAACAAATTAAAAGAGATAACCCTTATGATCATCTCAGTAGACGCAGAAAAAGCATTTGACAAAACCCTACATGCACTCCTGATGGGAACTCTCAGAAAACCAGGAGTAGGAAGGAGTTTGCCCAACTTGAAAAAGGACATCTACAAAAAACAACAGCTGATACCATACTTAATGGTAATAAGCCAGATGCTTTCCCCCTATGATCAAGAAAAAGCCAAGAATGTCTACTCTTAACGCTTCTATCTAACACTATGTTGGAGATTCTAGCCAGTCTGTTGAGGCAAGAAAAGAAATAGAAAATGACCAGATTGGGCATGGAAAAAGTAAAATTATCTTAATTCCCAGGCGACACGATTGTCTATGTAGAAATTCTGCTGAAATTCACAAAAAGTTACTAGAACTAATAAGTAAGTCTGACAAGGTTAAGAGTTACAAGCTTTCTGTACAAAAATCAATTGATTGATTTCTGTACAGCAGAAACAAAAACGTAAAATTGAAATAAAAATACCATTTACAATATCATAAAAAATACGAAATACTTAGGGATATAGCTGACAAAAATGTATGATACCTGTATACAGAAAGCTTCAAAATATTGATGAGAGAAATTAAAGAAGACCAAAACAAGTGGGTAGATATTCATGTTCATGGTTTGGGAGACTCAGTACTATTAAGATGTCATTTCTCCCTAAATTCATCTCTAGATTTATCTCAATCTCAATCAAAATCCCAGCAGGCTTTTTATAGAAATTGACAAGCCAATCTAAGATTCATATTGAAATGCAAGGGGCCTAGAATAGCCAAAACAATTTTGAAAAAGAAGAACAATATTGGAAAACTAACACTATCTGATTTTAAAACTTATTATAAATCTATAGTAATAAAGGAACTGACTATGGTACTGGCACAAAAATAAGAAAAAAAGATAAATGGAACAAAATAGAGAATGGAGAATCCAGAAATAGATATATATATAACTGATTTTTGACAAGAATGCAAAGGCAATGCAGTAGAGAAAGGATAATCTTTCCAGCAAATGGGTCTGGAATAATTGGATATCCATTTGCAAAAAAAGAATGTCAATGAGTACCTTATACCACATACAAAAGTTGGCTCAAAATGGATCACAGACCTAAATGTAATGGCTAAAAATATAAAAATACAAGGAGAAAACAGCCTTGTGACCTTGGCTTAGGCAAAGATTCCTTAGGTACAACAGCAATAGCATAATATTTCAAAAAATTGATAAATTGGACTTCGTGAAAATTTAAAACTTCTGTTGTTCCAAAGATACCATTTAAGTATAGATAGGGAAAAAATATTTGCAAAGCATGTATCTGACAGAGGATTTTGATCCAGAATACATGAAGAACACTTAGAACTCATCACTGAGAAAACAAAGAACTTAACTTATAAATGGGCAAAACACATGAACAGCCGCTTCATCAAATAAGATGTATGGATATCAGATAACTACATGAAAATGTTCAACATCATTAGTCAGGAGGGAAATGCAGTCTAAAGCCATAGTGAGACACTACCACACACCTATTAGAGGGCTAAAATGAGGGGTGCATGGGTGGCTCAGTCAGTTAAGCATCCAACTCGTGATCTCAGCTCAGGTCTTGATCTCAGGGTCATGAGATCAAGCCCTGCGTTGAAAACAATGGCTTTAAAAAATGTCTAAAATGAAAAGATTGATACACCAAGTCTTAACAAAGACATGGAGCTCTTGGATGGACCATTCACACACCGTTGGTGGGAATGGGAAATGGTACAGTCCCTTCGGAAAACATCTGGAAGTTTCTTTAAAAAGTCAAACAAACTTCTACCCTGCCATTCCACTCCTAAACAGTGACCCAAGAAAATATCCTGCCATGCCACTCCTAAATATTTACCCAAGGGAATAAAAAATTCTGTCCACACAAAGACTTGTACATGAACGTTCACAGAAGCTTTATCTGTAGTCGCCAAAAACAACACAAATACTCATCAACCGGCGGATGGGATGGGCGAGCGAAGAGTCATGTACACACGTGATGGAACACTACTCTGCATTAAAAGGAATAAACTATTGATCCAAGCAACAAAATGGGTAAGTCTTGAAATTGATTATTTCAACTGTGAGAAAAAAAAAAAATGGTATGTGAGCAAAAAAAAGCCAGACAGAAAGAGTATGTAGTATTTGATTCCATTTATATAAAATTACAAAAATGAGGACTAACTTATAGTGACAGAAAAAAGATAAGGGAGGGTGATGAGAGATTACAAATGGGCACGAGGGGCGTCTTAAGTGTGATCATTTCATGGAAATATATATATATGCATATATGTATGTGTGTACGTCTGTACCTACGTGTATGTATGTCCATATACAGGTATATGCATACACACATACATATCCATCCATCCATACAGATGTACATACAAATATATATCAGAACTTACCAAATTGTGTACTTTTTTTTTTTTTTTTTTTTTTAAAAGAAAGAGAGAGCATGAGCAGAGCGTGGCAGAGCGGGAGAAACAGAGAATCCCAAGCAGGTTCCACGCTCTGAGTATGGACTTGGACCCGGAGCCCAACTCAGAGCCAACGTGAGGCTCGATCCCACAACCCTGACATCCCGACCTGGGCCAAAACCCAGAGTCAGATGTTCTACCCACTAAGCCACCTAGGTGTCCCTCAAATTGTACACTTTAAATATGTAGTTTTTTGTATGTCCATAGCTGAATAGATCTATTTAAAAAGAGAGAGAGATGACAGGGGAAGGTCAGTACCTTGTCCTATCCCCATACTACAGTATTTATCCCCAGGAGCCTGATTCTTCCTTCTAAATGCAACTCTGACAAGCAGAAAATTAAGTAATTTCCCTGAGAAAAGCCTCAGTCCCTTACTGTAGGGAGCTCAATGGACTCTGCAAGTAAGAGCACAGGGCAGACCATTCGTTCAGCCCCCTTTCTCTTACCTCTTCTCCCCTGGCTTGGCCTGTGATCTCCGCACAGCATCTGTGGGTTTTCGGGAAACAGAAGACAAAACAACAGAAGGGCTTCTGCTTTTGTTTCAAAAATAAAATGGCAGCCGTGTGACTGCCTTGGCTGTTTCGCACTTGGGTGAAGCCCAACGTTGTTCTGGGCTCAAGGCTGTACCCAGCTTTCTGTCTCGAACATTTTTTAGACCAATGGACAGTACGGCCATACAGGGGAAACCGGTGGGGTTTCCAAAGGGAAAGGGAAAATGCCATCGTCATCACAAGGGGAACAGTTCGATCTGAACTTGCGGACCATTCTTCTCCCTCCAGAGTGGTTCCATAAAAGCCTTTATACACAGATGGAAATAATCCAGCCCTCAGACATTTCCAGGAACATTTCCCAGATTTCCGAAGTCATTCTAGCCGCTTAGTAGCTGCTACAGTCGGAAAGGTCATAGATCAAACTTAAATCCCTCCTAGAGCTTCTGAGCTAATTTCCTCCTTACTCAGGACTCGGTGGAGATGGAGGGCAGCTGGTACCCCCCCACACACAGACTGCATGCCCACTGAGCCCTTGAAAGCAGCCACTAAATCACCCGGATACCCCCCGAATCTCTCCTGCAGCAGGCAGTTGGGAAATCGAAAGCACAAAAGGCATCTTGGGGATCTGCTGGCATCCTGTAATCATCCCGGCTTCAGGGGAGGTGTTCTCCATATGCCCGGGGGGCTCAGCCATTCACTCTGAGCAGGCAGAATCAAAGGCAAAGGAAACAAAAGTGAAAATGAACTTTTGGGACTTCATCAAGATCAAAAGCTTCTGCACAGCAAAGGAAACAGTCAACAAAACAAAGAGGCAACCCACAGAATGGGAGAAGATATTTGCAAATGACAGTACAGACAAAAGGTTGATATCCAGGATCTATAAAGAACTCCTCAAACTCAACACACACAAAACAGATAATCATATCAAAAAATGGGCAGAAGATATGAACAGACACTTCTCCAATGAAGACATACAAATGGCTATCAGACACATGAAAAAATGTTCATCGTCACTAGCCATCAGGGAGATTCAAATTAAAACCACATTGAGATACCACCTGACACCAGTTAGAATGGCCAAAATTAGCAAGACAGGAAACAACGTGTGTTGGAGAGGAGGTGGAGAAAGGGGAACCCTCTTACACTATTGGTGGGAATGCAAGTTGGTGCAGCCACTTTGGAGAACAGTGTGGAGATTCCTCAAGAAATTAAAAATAGAGCTTCCCTATGACCCTGCAATTGCACTACTGGGTATTTACCCCAAAGATACAGATGTAGTGAAAAGAAGGGCCATCTGTATCCCAATGTTTATAGCAGCAATGGCCACGGTCGCCAAACTGTGGAAAGAACCAAGATGCCCTTCAACGGACGAATGGATAAGGAAGATGTGGTCCATATACACAATGGAGTATTATGCCTCCATCAGAAAGGATGAATACCCAACTTTTGTATCAACATGGACGGGACTGGAAGAGATTATGCTGAGCGAAATAAGTCAAGCAGAGAAAGTCAATTATCATATGAATATGGTTTCACTTATTTGTGGAGCATAACAAATAACATGGAGGACATGGGGAGATGGAGAGGAGAAGGGAGTTGAGGGAAATTGGAAGGGGAGGCGAACCATAAGAGACTATGGACTCTGAAAAACAACCTGAGAGTTTTGAAGGGGCGGGGGTGGGAGGTTGGGGAACCAGGTGGTGAGTAATAGGGAGGGCACGTATTGCATGGAGCACTGGGTGTGGTGCAAAAACAATGAATACTGTTACGCTGAAAAGAAATTAAAAAAAAAAAAGAAGTTGGGGGGGCAGGGCAAGCAAGTGTCAAACTGCAGAGGGCGGAGGAGGGGCACGGAGCAAAGCACCGAGTACTAAGATGCATAGAGTGTCAGGGTTCCCGTCGCTGCCCATTTCAAGCTGCCAGCAATCAGCACTCACTGAGAAGAAATTGTGAAGCTAATGTTTCTGCACAGGGTGTTCTGATCTTCTGAGTCCCCAGGACTGTCTGCACAGGCGATGGGAGCTGATGTCTCCTTAGGCTCTGTCCCCCGACCTACCCCCTGCCTGAGACTTAAGGGGCATGGTCCACTTTAAATGCATCTTTTTAAAAAAGATTTTATGTATTTATTTGAGAGAAAGAGAGTAGTGGGGGTAGGGGGCTGAGGGAGAAGCAAAATCCCCATTGAGCAGGGAGTCCGATGCTGGACTCAAACCCACAGTCCTGGGATCATGATCTGAACCAAAGGTAGATGTCTAACCCACTGAGCCACCTAGGTGCCCCCTTAAATGCATCTTAGTACTTGGGGAAAACGTGCTGTGACCAAACCTCAGGGTTTCATAGGTGGCCTGCCCGGAATCCATGTGTGTGGCCCTCCCCTCCTCCGCACAGCTCTAGGCAGACCCTCTAGTGGGACCAGGACAGTGAGGCGGGCAAATGGCTCCTTTCGGTGGGAACAAGATGCCGCTTTGCAGGACCCCTTTCACCACCGCACTGCTCAAGATTAAAGATTTAAAGCACAGGAACCAGTGCAGTCTGGAAAGGGCATCTTCCCTGTGCTGCATGCCTTTGTTACCTACTTCTTGGACACAGTGCAGGGGGCCTTTGCACCAATCCCACCCCTTCTCCAACCGGCCTCTTACTGTGCTGGATCAGAACACAAACTCCAAGGCCAGGCTGCCCACAGCACGAGCTACATGGCCACAGATATGTTTCTTAAGCTCTCTATGCCCCGCTTTCCCATCCGTAAGATGTTAGCTATGGTTATTATTCTTTTTTTTTTTTTTTTAGATTTATTGTTTAGTCATCTCTACACCCAGCGTGGGTCTTGAACTCAGAACCCTGAGATCAAGAGCCACGTGCTCTGCCGACTGAGCCAGCCGGGTGCCCCTGGTTATCATTCTTATTATGGAACTCGGGGGGCTTGCTCCCCTCCAGATGAGGAAGCCTGTACATCAACCAGTGGCTGCCACAGCTGGATGGGACTTAGTGGTGTAATGTCACCTACCCAAGGTCACTGGGAAGGCCACTTGCCTCATCAGCCCACATAAAGGGGCAGGTATACGGAAGGAAGCGGCTTTGGGAGCGCCCTCTTACCACTCCGCTGCCTGCTGTCGCTTATGCAACCGCTCTGTCCTGCCTCCTCTTCCCTCCAATTAGGTCCAATTTCCTTGTTCTCGCCTTAAGGGAGACAGGGAACAGCTGTCTCCTACCTCCATAAAATAAGTCTTCCAGGTCTGGACAACTATTATTAAGCATCCCCCTTCACACGTCTCTTGCTCTATTATAAGATACATGAAAGGCCCCGATAATGGTTTGAGGTCTCTGTGAGATGGTTGCTGTTCACCCCAATTCCTCTAATAATTAGTGGTTGTAAACCACTTTGGAGATAAAAGGCATTTTATAAGAGCTAAGTCCTATTATGATTAGCTTTCCAATATTTCCTAGCTGATGCTGATGAGCACATGAAAGCCAAACACCGCCCCAGCGTGATATCGGGTGGTTAATTAGATGGAGTTCAAGGCGGCTGGTGTATATTAAAGAAACTGCTGCAAAATTTAACATTAAAAAAGTGCCTGCTTTCTTTCTAGCACAAACAAGCTCTTTTCAAAGGCTGTCAGGGTTGATGCCTGCGAGACAAGGGCCTGGTGAGGACCAAGGGCTCATCGACCCTCTGGGCCTGGAAGACAAAGACACAGTGATGATACCTGACTTTGTATAAAGGCCCAGTGGTGTCAACAGGAGACTTGGGACCCTGTCTCATTGTATTAGGTTTGGCTATCCTTCTGTGATATGAGCAAGCAAAGTAACGCCGTCCCCGCTTTGCAGATGAGGAAGCTGCAAAATGGGTTTTAGAGGCGGATGGCAGCGCGTACAGCGGGACAAAGTTGAGGCAAAAATGATTGGGGAGACACTCTTGATGCCCCGCCCACATCCCCTGGGATATTTGTGACCTTCCTCTCAGCGTCTGCATGCCTTTGCTTCTAACTCCCTGCACCTGTGCCTCTTAGAAGGCGGCCCTTGGGCTGCGCCCTGGCTTTGCGCGCACAGACGGAGTGCGGGTTCCCTGGTCACCTCGAAACAGCGGGAAGCCAACGACGGGCTGCAGGGGAGCATGAAAGCCCAGCGGGGACAAACTCTGAGCTGTGGCTTACAGCCTAGATCACTTCTGGGGGACAAAGCTGAGGCTAGAACTCCACCTGACATTGTCCTTGGCCACTTCTCCTCTCTTGTCCTGCTTTCCACCCTTTACTGCATTATTCCGGGAGCATTGCCTTAATTCCATCCGCTTGCACGTGGGTCCCCCTCTCAGGATCTGCTTCTGGGGAACCCAGACTAAGATGACTCTCGACTCAGCATTCATGAGAACATTAAATACCTCCCAGGTCCCCTCAATTCCAAACCTTCCTCTCCAGACCTCCAACCTGAAATATCCATGGATCTCTGTGTCCCGCCCCACCCCCCCGCCCCAGTCCCCCAGCCACCAAGCCCCCTTTACTCTCAGAGCCTCGGTTTTCCTTGGGATCATGATGTCCTAACTGCTTCTAGAAAAACTAACCTCTGGGTTCTCCGTGGGTCCATGGAAAGCCCTGAACCAGGCAGATGGTGTGAGAGATACAGAGACATATTTAAGACTATCCCTTTCCTCAATGAATTTACAATTTTGCAGGGGGACAAGATACAAATACCAGAGGTAGATGATGAGAGCCACATGGGTGCACATGAAGAAAGTTGCCTGAACAAGCAACTCTGAGAATGGTCCCCCAAAACAAGGGGACTGTCCACAGCACTTCACGCCACCCAATTCTGGCTTATTTCATCTTACATGTTCAAGAAAATGGAGGTCAGCTCTGGCAGAGATAATCCGAATGAGTAGGTAACTCAAGAAAGCCCAGCTTGCACTTAACTCTGGTCTGCATTTTTTTTTTTTTAAATAATACTTCCTTGGGGAACAGCTTCAGAGAGGTCAAGTAATTTGTCTCAGGAAGACAGCTAATTAGCAACAGAGTGTGCATTCAATCCTAAGCCTGCCTGACTCTTTAAAATCTCAGTTTCTCACCTGTGAAATGGGACCAATGATTCCCACCTTACCGAATTGTGATAAGAATTAAAAAATATATATATATACAGAGGGTATAAAAAATCTGGTATAACAATGGAATACTATGCAGCAATCAAAAGAAATGAAATCTTGCCATTTGCGACGACGTGGATGGAACTAGAGGGTATCATGCTTAGTGAAATAAGTCAATCGGAGAAAGATAACTATCATATGATCTCCCTGATATGAGGACATGGAGAAGCAACATGGGGGGTTAGGGGGATAGGAGAAGAATAAATGAAACAAGATGGGATTGGGAGGGAGACAAACCATAAATGACTCTTATTCTCACAAAACAAACTGGGGGTTGCTGGGGGGAGGTGGGGTTGGGAGAGGGGGAGGGGGTTTATGGACATTGGGGAGGGTATTTGCTATCGTGAGTGCTGTGAAGTGTGTAAACCTGGCGATTCACAGACCTGTACCCCTGGGGATAAAAATACATTATATGTTTATAAAAAAAAAATTGGAAGGGGAGGTGAACCATAAGAGACTATGGACTCTGAAAAACAACCTGAGGGTTTTGAAGGGGCGGGGTGGGAGGTTGGGGGAACCAGGTGGTGGGTAATAGGGAGGGCACGTATTGCATGGAGCACTGGGTGTTGTGCAAAAACAATGAATACTGTTACGCTGAAAAAAATAAATAAATTTAAAAAAATCTGGTATAATAAGCACGATGTAGTAGGTGATAAGTATTATTACTTATTATTACTTATAAATACATAACTATTATTCCCAGAGGTAATGTTATTGAACCTCAGGGTATGAATATTTTTATATGCATATTTTATTTTTTATTTTTTAAAGATTTTATTTATTTATTTGACAGACAGAGATTACAAGTAGGCAGAGAGGCAGGCAGAGAGAGAGGAAGGGAAGCAGGCTCCCTGCTGAGCAGAGAGCCCTATGTGGGACTCGATCCCAGGACCCTGAGATCATGACCTGAGCCGAAGGCAGAGGCTTTAACCCACTGAGCCACCCAGGTGCCCCTATATACATATTTTAAAGGCTCTTAATACAGACTACCAAACTGCTTTCCAATAAATAAATAAATAAATAAATAAACCCCCCAAAACCTCAAACACAGTTAAGCAAGGCATGACTGCATCGCCAAGGGGACCTGACCATGCCTCCTTTCTGTTTTCAGGATAAATCTGATATCGGCATGACGCCCACCACCTCTTTACAGACCTCTTCTCCCTGCCTCACTGCATTCGCTGCCCTCAGATGATTTCCTATCCTCTCAGCAGCGTAATGCCTCAGCATCTTCAAACATACCATTTACTTGCCTGGCATGCCCCTCCCCTTGACTACACTAAGTCCCACGAATGCTGAAGAGTTCCATTTAAGGATCACCTTCTCTGAGCATTCACCTTGACCTCGGCACAGTCTTTAATACTTACATGCTCTTCCCCAGGGCTCCCAGAGCCTCCTAGACTTAGCCTGCTGCAGGAATTAGTCATGTAGAGATTCGCTTGTCAGTGCTCCTCCATCCCTCTCTTTCTCTCTCTCAACCTATCTCTCTCTCTCTCTCTCATCACCTGCAGATGCCTTGGAAAGAATGGATCACATCTCATTCCCTGCACTTAGCAAAATGTCTGGCTCACTGGCAAAGCTAAATGGACGAACATCTACAAAGAATAATTAAAAAACAATGTGAGCCCGTGTTCTCGTTTCTGATTTAAGCTGCAGCAGAAAAGAAAACCAAGCGCCACAGTTCCATGAACCTTCTACCACAGCCACTCCAAATGCTAAATTCAAACATTTTCTCCCAGGTCACAGTCCTGCAGGAATCATGATGAGTTTGGATAGCATAGTCTTATCATGAATTCTAATGGCTGGTAGAAAATGAAAGGGGAAGGAAGACAACGATGAAGCCTAACTGCTGAGATAAGCCTACCTTGCAACTTGGCCAACGGTTCCTAACCTTGCCTCCTCACACCTCCGCTCTGAGTTCCTTCTCTATTACCCATTCTTGCTCTGTCTCAAGCTTCTCTATCAAGAAGCTGGCAGGAACCACAGTGTCCTAAAAGGTTCTGAGCAGGCATCAAAAAATCTGATTCAAGTGCTGGGAGAAATGGGTTCATTTCTCTGAAAAGGTACGAATAACTGTTTCTTACCCATTCCAATGGAGGAAGGTCAGATGAAACATGAGATGTGAAAGTGAATTCCAATGCTATATACAAACACAAATATATCCTTATCGTTGTGAGGGGAGAGGTAAGAGAGCAGAGGAAGGACAGCAGAAGACAGTGGGTATGCTCCACTGGGGTGTTGGCTCCTGCGAGTGACTGTGGAACAGCAAATCACACACACAGGCCACCAAAGGTTCCAGGCTTTTCTGCCCTGTGTAAACGAGCTAGAACAAATGACAAACTTTCTCCTGCAGAGGCATTGCTCAAATAAATGTAAGTGATATCTACTTATTTCACCAATTTCCTCAATGTCAGAGAAATGACCTCTGTCATCTAGGTTTTAAGGAATGGGGTACCCGGGATGCCTGGGTGGCTCAGTTGGTTAAGCTCATGATCCTGGAGTCCCGGGATAGAGTCCTGCATCGGGCTCCCAGCTCCATGGGGAGTGTGCTTCTTCCTCTGACCTTCTCCCTCTTGTGCTCTCTCTCACTCTCATTCTCTCTCTCAAGTAGATAAATAAAATCTTAAATAAAAAAGAAATGGGGTACCCATATCCCTGATGAATACGGATGTAAAAATTCTCAACAAAATACTAACAAAGCAAATTCACTAGTCCTGTTAAAAGGATCAGACACCATGATCAAGTGGGATTTATCTCTAGGTTGCACAGATGGTTCAACATATGCAAATCAATGAATATGATACATCACATCAATGAAATGAATTATTATAATATCATATGATCACCTCAATAGATGCAGAAAAAGCATTGGACAAAATTCAACATCCATTCATGATAAAAACTCTCAAAAAATTGGGTATAAAAAAAGTACCTCAACACAATAGAGGCCATATATGAAAAGCCCACAGCTGACATCATACTGGCAGTGGAGGGTTAAGAGCTTTTCCTCTAAGATGAGGAACAAGACAGGGATGCCCATCCTCACCACTCCTACTCAACACAGCACTAGAAGTTCCAGCCACAGCAATCAGGCACAAAAAACAGGTAAAGGGGATCCAAGCCAGAGAGGAAGAAGTAAAATCATCTGTGTGTTGATAACATGATTTTACATACAGAAAATCCTAAAGAGTCCACCAAAAAACTGTTAGATGGGGCCAAAAAATTCAGTTAAGTCGCAGGATACAAAACGATACACAAAATCCATAATACGTTTATACACTAACAACACAAATCTCGAGGGTGTTACGCTGAGTGAAATCCATCAGACAGAGGAAGACAAATACTGTATGATCTCTCTTATAGGTGGAATCCAAAAAAACAGAACTCATAGAAGCAGAGAACAGACTGGTGGCTGCCAGAGGTGGGGAATGGGGGCGGGGGAGGGGGCATGGGTGAAGGGGGTCAAAAATCACAAATGTCTAGCTATGCGATGAACTAGTCCTGGGGATGTAACGTACAATACAAGTGTAATGTACAATATTGCATATTTAAAAGTGGGTGAGTGAGCGGACCTACAAGTTCTTATCACAAGAGGAAAATTGTAACTCTGTGCTGTGACAGGTGTGAACAAAACGAAGTATGCTAATCGTTTTTCAGTTATACATATATGACATCATTCTATTGTACATCTTAAACTTATGCGATGTTATATGTTCATTAACATACGTATTTCAAGAAAGCTGGGGGAGAAAAAAAGATGAAAGAAACTATCCCCAAGAAGACTTGGGAGAAATTGCCTGTCTGAAGCACTTGCCGATGATTTCCACGGATACTAAAAACAGAAGCCGCGGAACCGCCCCAGGCCTGAATCCAGGGGCCGAGGGACACAGTCTTCCCACCTTTGGTTTTTCTTACTCACCTCGCGGGTTCTGACCCGGCAGAGGATGTGTAACTCCTCACGTCTGGAGGGCACTTGCTACTGGAGATCTGAATCCTACCTGGAAACACACAGAGATGAATCACACCTTGTTTTCCACCAGGGGGCCACAGTGGATGGGCAGGTTTTGTGCTAATTTAGGGAACATTGGAGGAAATGCCCCTCCCAGTAGAGCCGCCAGTAGTAAACAGGCCTAGTTCCATCTTTTTGCGGGTTTTGGAGAGGAGGAGAAGTGGAGGGGTAGGCGTGGGAAATGTGTTTAGCGGCCTGAGTCTGGACACTGTGTCCAGCCAGGGAGGGCAGAGCCTTGTACATGGGAAGGGGTAGCCTAGAGCTGACCAGATAGCACCTCTCAAAGCCCGAGCTCTCAGCAGTGCTCTTGAAGCTCCTCTGTACCCAATCTACAGATGCCGTCCCCACCTCCGAAGCTCCTCCTTGAAACACACATGCAGAATTGCGACCAGTATCACTGTCTTCCTAAGAAGGCAAGGCAGTAGTGTTTCCAAGAAAAGCCTAAGAGCCCCACCAGGAAAGCAAGCTGAGAGGTGCTGGAGGAAGAACGGGCTCTGGGATAAGGAGAGGATAGGCGTCCTTATCGAGTACAGTTTGGGGATGTTACCACTGTGGACCTGGACAGGATACTTGCAGAAAGCACTGGCCATGGTCTAAATAACATGGTCTGAGAGTGTGCTTGAAATCACTTAGGTAGCAGTGGTGATTCAATGGGGCTAGGATTATCTCTCACACCCTGCTGAGGCCCAGTCTCCAACTATAGCTGGATCTGGCAGGCCCGATGTATATGGCCAGTGAATTTGGCCTCTGTATGGCTCATACGCACAAGTCATCCAAAGCGAACGTTTCCTATTCTACAAGGGGCAGTATGGCACTTGGGTGTTCCTTCCCTCATCCAATACATATTTACTATGGGCGGGTACTGTCTGAAGTGCCAAAAGGCAGCAGGAAGTCAAATCCAGCAAGCTTTTGACCTTGTGGGGACTTAAATTTCAGTGGAGAGACACAACACATCCATAAACCCTGTAGGTACTTTCAGATAGTGACAAGCGCTGGAAGAAGATACCCACCCTCCCCAAGCCACCTCTCCGTACCCCTCACTGACATCGCTGCCAAGGGTACTGTGAGCACCCAGAGCTGGGAGGCTCCACCCTCTAGTGGTTTCCCAGGCAGCAGCCTTCGCAAAGTCTGGAAGTGGGAGAACAGGAGGGAAATGTCACCCCGTCTGCCCCCAGCTGCCGATACCTGGGAAGCTTAAGTCATATCTATTTAGAAACGAAAAATTACTTGAGCTATACACAGAGACATGGATAGTATTATTGCTAGATGGTAATCTTCAGAGAGAATTTATTTTTATTTTCTTCTGAATTTGCTAATATTTTTATTATTACAAGGTAGTAGTTTGGCAGTAATGGAAAAAAATATCTTTTTAAATAAGAATATAAGCCTCGCCAAATCAAATTAATAAGAAATACAATGGAGAGGGCGCCTGGGTGGCTCAGTCGGTTAAGCATCTGCCTTCAGCTCAGGCCATTGTCCCGGAGTCCCGGAATTGGGATCCAGCCCAGCGTTCAACTCAGTGGGGAGTCTGCTTCTTCCTCTGACCCTCCCCCTGTTCATGTTCACTCTCCCTCTCTCTCGCAACTAAATAAATAAAATCTTAAGAAAAAAAAAAGAGAAACATATTTGGACGGCTAGGCAGGGACCAGACCTCAGGATGGTGAATAACATCTTACCACATCACTTTGTGGTTTATAAAGCAATTGCACCAAATTGTCTCTCAACCCTCACGAGACTTTCTCAAGGTTACGCAGAAAATAAACCTCAGTGCAGGAAAATACTTGACTGTTAGGTCCTTGACTCCTCGGCCAGGATGTTTTCTCATTATTCCACCTGCCCTTCGGTAGCTGACCTCATTTCTCTTCATAGCTGAAGCCTCCAGAAAGCCTCTGAGCACCCCGGGTCCTAACTCCCTCTCTCTCTGCCTTCACCCTCCCCTACAGGGACCACACTGACTCGTTCGTTCAAATGTGCGTTTACTGAACTCATCTTTACTGAGCCCCTGCCAGGTTCTGAGCATCGTACTAGGTGCTCAAGGTACAGTGGAGAATCAAAAAGGTCCCCCAGGGCTGGGAAGAGGCTTTAACTAATGAATGAATATATGATACAAATGTAACCACAGTGAAATAAAAGTGAAGAGAGTTATGCAAAAAATTAGCACCAAAGGGAGTGGATTGGGGCTGAGGCACGACTAGCCTTAGCAACACACTGTCACAGAGTCCCCAAGGCAAGTCAGGCAGACATTCTAGTTGGAGGCCAGAATACAAAAGCCCAAATCTCAAAAAAGGCGTATTCTGGATGGAGAGGCAGCGGGCAAAGCCACATGACAAGTTAATTAAGGGCTTCATACATGCTAACAGTAATGAAACAGCCCCTGAATCCTTCTCTGGAACAGAGAAGAGTTGACCTACCGCATCATCAGAGCTATCACAAGTCAATATCGGAGATGTCACAAGGTGACTGTCGCTGGGAGAGGTCACTCTCAGAAGTCTGGGAACAGAAGAGAAGAGCAGGGCCACACAGAATGTGCATTTAACCATACAGGACAGGGGCTTCCTTGTCTGGGTGGCACGGGCTTGACCACGGAACTGCAGGACGTTACAGGTGGGAGAGGACTGGAGGGGGCCGACCAGCAGGAAAGTTGTCCATGCAGAAGGTGGGACCTGAGTGGCCTTGGAGAGGGAATGGGACTTGGGGTAATCTCATTTAGCAAGGACACCAGGATATCTGGGAACCTGGGGAACAGTCTGGGCCAGTTTCTCTTCCAGACCCTGGAGGCTGGCTTCCTGGCCTCTCATCTGTCTGGGAACTGGAGCGGGGAGGCCTCTGTCCCTCCAGCATGTCTGGGTGTTTGAAGCATCCCTCTAGCTGTGTTCAGAAGAGCCAGGAGCACTGCTGGCCACCCAAGGCTGAACATAGAGACTTATTTCAGCACCAGCCCGGCTGGCAAATGACGAGAATCCCTGGCTAATTAGCACGCCCTTGCATGGGGTTTTTCTACAATATATCCATACATGATGCTCAGAAGCTTCCAGGTGCTGGGAGGCACTTGGGACGTAAGAGTCATGCCAGGTTCTGTTCTCAGTTGCCGTTTGCTATCACAGCACCGCAGCGGGGATCTGGGCTCTGGGCAGCGCCCTGCACACAACAGCCACCAAAAGGTAACAGCAGCAATAAATATTTAATAATGGTAGCAAACTCGCATATGGGACTTGAGAGTCCAGAAAGCCTTTTGTAATCTACTGCTGCATGGATTTCGAAGGCTGTGCTGCCTTATTTGTAGTCAGGACAGGCCATGCCTCCTGGACAAGAGCTGGGGGTGCTGGACATCCCCCAGATACCTCTCCGTGTGCACTGAGACATCTTCAATAACACCCGCATCTCCAAGGCACTTTGACTGGGCAGTGTGACCTGTGGGTAGCAGAGGGGAGCCTTGGATGAAGGTCCTGGGAAGCTGTGCTCATCCCAGATCTCATTCTGTGCCTTCTCTGCTTGAGAAACCTAAGGCTAGGGCTTTAGATGGTCCTGGGTTCAAGTCCCAGATCTGTCCCTCACGACCTGGGTGACCCTCAGCCAGTTATCTGACTTCTCTGGGCCACCTTCTTGCTCTGTTAAACATAGGTAAATCAGAGTCTGTCTCATAAAGTTGTCCGGAAGATAGTAAGATACAGAGCACATGTAGGGCCTAGTACAGGGCCTGCCCTTACTTAGCCCTCAGTGAGTACGGATTCCATTCACTACGGAAGCTGCAAACCACAGGAGGCCCCTGAGCACCCAAAAGGTGGCCCGTCCCCATCGAGAAGCATTAAGAATAACCTCGTGCAAGAAAAAAGGGATGTCGAACACCTGATTGACACCTTTGTAGACTGACTACGTGTGAAATGATATTTAGGCTATAGCAGGTTAGATGAAATGTTAATAAAATTAAATTTTCCACTGTTTCCTTTCCTTTTTCTTGAAGCGGCTATGAGAATATTGACAAGCACACGTGGGGTCCACGTCCGATCCCTACAGCACAGCACTGCTCTGGCCACAGGAGTTTCATGAAGGCCGAGGCTCTGTGGCTTCGACTCACTGCTGTGTCCCCAGCACGCGGAACAGAACCCGAATCGATGAGGAAGCCTCCAAGTGTGTGAGGAGCTGGAGGCCGGGCTCGAGGAGGTGGGGACAATCCTGAGGCCATTTGGGGGCAGTGTGGGTTTCATACCATTGAGTAACCTGAGTCTGGACGAAGTACTCACAATGTGTCCCCAAAACGGCCAGATTCAACCAAGTGGGACAAGTGGCTTTGCCTCCCTGGGCCCTGGGCTCCTCATCTCTTTTGAACTATGGGAAACACGAGACGGCATCAATTTCTTTTTCCTCATGTGTAGAGAGAAGAAATCCCAGACCAGGAGGTAGTCTCCAAGGCTGAGCCCTAAATATTTTCTCAGTCTCCTCTCCACTCTTCCGTTCCCAAAGAGGCTCTCCGGCTGAGATTTCTCCACGTTGCCCAAATCAATAATTTGTTTGTTTAAGGGTCCGCTTTGATTTTACTTAGTTTAGATGCTTTTCATCAGAAGCCAAAACCTTGCGATCTTTTTCCCTTGATCTTGTAATGAAATTCCCTCAGAGATATTTAATTCTAGCTAGAGCCTCCCCTATGCCACAGATCCTTTAAAGAAAAAAGACATCTAAATAACAAACATCCTGCCATCTTCAAATAAAAATCTCCGAAGGCAAACGGGCTTGTCTCCCCTACATCTGCCTCTACTCTCTTGCCAACTATACGGATGAATTCCCTACATTTTGTTTCAAAAAAGGGAAGGTACTCAACATATCACAGCCTCTCATGTTCCCACACATGCCCTGAAGGGATCCTGCCGCTCTGTGAACATTCTCAGCCGTTTTTATGTCAGTCAAACACACTTGTGTGCTCTGCTTGGCTCTCACCTGTGGCCCGCTGAGTGAATTCTCCTCCTGACTTGGTCCCAGCCTCCCTACGCGAAGCTTTCTGGAATAGAGCCGGTGCTATTTCCATTCCCAACCCTGGCTCCAAGGGCTCATGAATTTTAACCTAAGAAAAGAGTAGTTTCCAGGCCAAACTGATTTCTTAGATAAGATCTCACCCACCTCTCCCCGCCCCAGGGTGGAACGCCAACACTATTTTTGATCAGAAAGGATAAAAAAAGATTTACCAGACTCAACCGTGTCATTCCAAAGCAAGAGGACGGCCTCAGCCAGGTACCAGGGGTAGAGCTGCCTTTTCAAAGCAGCAGACGCAGGGCGCAGAATACACTTCATCACCCCACCCCTGTCTCAGCCACTTGAGGCTGTTGCCTTCCCTGTCACCCAGCAGACCCGTGCTTGAGGAATGCACGCCAGTTTCAAACAAGCAGCAAGCAACGGGACAAGAAATCTGCTTTTTTCCAAAGAGGGGTGTGCTGTATTCCAAAGCCAAACAGATTTCACCTGGAGGTCCTCTTCAGCTAACGCTCACGGAGGGACCGCTTAGAGCAAGACGTGGCAGGTGCCAGGAATAAAAAGTGAGCAGCCGGGGCGCCTGGGTGGCTCAGTGGGTTAAAACCTCTGCCTTCAGCTCAGGTCATGATCCCAGGGTCCTGGAATCGAGCCCCGCGTCGGGCTCTCTGCTCAGCAGGGAGCCTGCTTCCTCCCTTCTCTCTCCCTGCCTACCTCTCTGCCTGCTTGTGATCTGTCTGTCAAATAAATAAATAAAATCTTTAAAAAAAAAAAAGTGAGCAGCCCATTACTCGCGCCCTCAGAAGCTCACAGTCTAATGGAGATAGATGTATGTGACAAAGTTAAACGTAAGGCTGAATGAGGAAAGGTAGTGTGTATGTATGTCCTGAAAAATGATGGGAAGAAATATACCAGTGTCATGTTATGTTCATGTTAAGTGAGCATCTCTGCTTATTGGTTCTATGCGTAATTTTCTTTCCTCTTCTTTACTATTTGTTATATTGTCGCATAGTTCTTTTTATGATAAACATACATTGCTTATAAATATAGTATGTTTCGGTAGGAGAATAATAAATGAAACGAGATAGGATTGGGAGGGAGACAAATCATAAGTGACTCTTAATCTCACAAAACAAACTGGGGGTTGCTGGGGGGAGGTGGGGTTGGGAGAGGGGGAGGGGGGTTATGGACATTGGGGAGGGTATGTGCTATGGTGAGTGCTGTGAAGTGTGTAAGCCTGGCGATTCACAGACCTGTACCCCTGGGGATAAAAATACATTATATGTTTATAAAAATTAAGAAATAAATAAAAAATTTAAAAAAAAAGAAAAGAAAAAAATATATGTTTCTCAAGAAAAAACTTCAACAGATTATTATAAAGGACAACTATTTGGATGATAGGCTTTGTGGAGAACAGGGCACATTTATGGGCCCTGTAGCAGAGGCAGAATCGGGGAGTGAGGTGAGGGGAGACGACTTCAAGTAAAGGAGCAGCATGAAATGGGCCCCAGGGCTGGGGTGATGGAGGACGATTTGGGAAGACGTGAGTAAGAAGACAGTACGCACAGGTACTCACCTAGAGTGAGAAGTAGGGCCCGGGGAGCTGGGGGGCCTTGAATGCCACACCAAGTAGACTCGGTGGCTTATGTTTTGTGTTCCTACGGCCCTTCGTGTTGGTTGCTGTCCTACCACTCATCACATGGCATTATTCTTGGTTGTATCCACGTCTCTCCCCCACGAAATTTTTAGCCCTCAGAGGTCGGGGATCATGGCTCATTCCTTCTGCAACCATAGTACCTAACATAACAACTAGCACATTAACAGGAGTCAACAGATGCTTCCCGTGTGAACTGAATTCTAAGAGGATTACTCGATTTTGTAGGTTGTAAGGAGTTGGAGTCACCAAGAGATCCAGGCAGTTAATATGTGCCAAGCCCTCCGCTAGCTGCCGGACTACATTGTCTACACTGGTCCTACCTATAATCCTCTGCGGTTTTGTCCACCCTCGTTCACACACAAGGCTCGGAGAGGTGGAGTAACCTCCCTCAGGACAAACAGTCAGTGGTCAGTTTGAACAGAGTGTGGAGGACGGGGTCGAAGAGAAACATCGCAGAAACAAGGAGACTACAGCAGCTCGAGGCTGCAGGGACCTGAGTTGACCCAGCTGCTCAGAGTGCAGAAGTGAGGAAGTGGAGGGGGGGCAGTCTGAAGGCGGTGCTCAGAACGGAGGACTGACTCTTCCTTAGCTGCCTCATTTATTATTTCTGATGTCAACCCAGGGACACACAGCACCCACGGGGACTCCTCTGGTACCTGGAAGAGCTCCGGCCCATCAGAAGTAGGACTTGGGGAAAGAGCCCCTCCCCAGGCTATGCTCTGCCTTAGGGTCACGGCGAGGTGAGGACCTCGGGGCAGGAAGGGGCAACTAAGTGCCCCTGTGAGACTTGACACCAGCCGTGGTCCTCCCTCCCTGCTCTCCACATCTCATTTGAAGACGCTCTTCCCCTTCACAATCCGCAGTGGGCAGGGATGGGTGCTTAGCTTCCTGGAAGCAGGCAGATGCCCGGGATGCCCTCTAGCAGGACATCCTATCCCGCGGATCCCAGAATTACTCCTGAGGCTAACAGCTTTGTTTTGACCGGCGCCCAGCGTTTTGGTTCCTCTCCGTCAACGTTAAAACAGTAGCCACTGACCTAACAGTGCCCTGGGATGGTGTCCATAGAAGGATGTGACCTCCTTCCTTTTGTGGCATTCATTCCCAGAAAATAAAATTAAAGAGTTCTTACGCCCTTTGCTCGTTTCTGGGACAGTGGGTAATGTTACATCCCCAACAAGCGCTGACAGTTGAAGACCAAGAATAACCACAGGTCGGTTGCTCCCCTCTGTTTCCTCTTCTCTCTGCCCCAATCCAGGCGCTCACATCCCCCCCCCCCCAACCCCCAGCTCAGGGCACTGCAGTCCCTAGATGGTTCTTGCCAGGCAGCGTGTGATTGCTTCTTCACCCTGAAGGCGATCGTACTCAGGTGACCTCCCCACTCCCACATTACATGTCCTCCCCCTGAGTTGGCCGTTAAGGACAATGCCTGGGAAATGCTCACACCAGATCCAGCCATGTGATCCATGAGCCCGTGGTGGGGCGCTCACTGCTCCCCCTCAGCTTCTGCGCACCAGCCAGAAAAGTCAAGGAGGACACCAAGTTCGCGGGCATTGTCAATGAACGATTTCCCCTGCTTACGTTTGCGGACCATAGGGCATGGATCCGTGTTCCATGGTGCCGTGCCCACGAAGATGCCTCTGCATCTGCAGGAGACTTGAGGTTGGCGGCTCTCCTTCCGGAGCAGTGGACTGAGGCTTGTCCCCCCAGAGTTCATCAGGAGTCATATGACTGCACTGAGGGCTCTGCAGTGGGATCAATGTCAAGGATCTTGGCAGATCCAGCCCGGGGCAGGAGCAATACCGTCCAGACTTCCAGCGCTGGAAAACAACACCTTTGCTCCCCTGTGAAGCCCCCACTATAGGATAGGGGGCACTCTTGGTGTGGGAAGAGGTGAGAGCAGAACGGATTCAGGGACCAGTCATAGGAATCCAAACGTGAGTGTTCAGGGACACGTCTCCAGCCCAAGAAGGAGGGCGTCCCTAAAATGTCGCCCTGTCCCTCCTGCCTCAGCACCCCTCAGCAGCTCCCACACGTGCAGAAGGAGATGCAAACTCGCTTCCTGGTCTTCTGGGGCCCTTTGTGTTCCTAAGAGGCACAGAAGGGCGATTCCCTCAAGGAGGATGGGCCAGCACGGAGAGGAGGGCATCTTTCTCAGGAACAGGAATCATCCATGCCCAGGGATTCTGCATTGGGCTCCCTGCAGAATTCGTTCTACTCATCTTAGAAGGCCATTCTCTGTTCTCACCATTCTGCCATCTGTCCTCCCTCCAGCCACGCCTTCTTGCTCTCACTCATTTTGCTGCCATTTCTTAAAAACTCCTGGGGAGCCCAGGGGGCACAGCTGGTTAAGTGGCCAACTCTTGATTTCAGCTCAGGTCATGATCTCAGGGTCCTGAGATCCAGCCCCACATTGGGCTCCCCACCCAGTAGGGAGTCTGCTTGAGGATTTTTATTCCCCTTCCTCTTCCCCTCCCCCCTCAAATAAATACATTAATTTAAAAAATTAAAAATTAAAAATTTTTTAAACCTCCTATGTTCCTTCCCTCTTACCAAATGTTATCGGCCCTTCAGGCAGTGTCTTGGTTTTCTAGAGCTGCCATTACAAATCCTCAAAAACTAGGTGTCTTAAAATAGCAGAAACATATTCTTTCATGGTTCTGGAGGGCGGAAGTCCTAAATCTAGGTGTCCACATGCTGTGGCCCCTCCAAAGGCGCTAGGGGAGAAATCAGTCCTTACTTCTTCTGGCTTCTGGTGGTTCCTAAGAACAGTCTGTGCCTCTGTCTTCACATGGCCTTCTCTTCTCCGTGTCTGTCCTCTGTGGGCCCAAAAGGTCTATAGGGACACTTGTCACTGGATGGAAGGCTCCATGCACTGCCCAACATGATCTCATCTGGAGATCTGTGACTTAATTACACCTGCAAAACCCCTTCTTCTGATAGAGTCACATTCGTAGGTCTGATAGGTTAGGAGGCAGACCTATCTTTTCACCGTTCACCCCACTCAAGACAGTGATTCTCAACCCTCCTCTGGAGACACCTGTAGACTCCAGACACCTGGGCCTCAATCCAGAGATTCAGTCACCAATGATCCTGGGTGGGGTCAAGGTGTGAAAGGTATTTGTGGTCTTTTGTGTTTCTTTTTGTTGAAGTTACCTGGTTTCTCTGGACCAGCTTGGGGAAAACCGCTGTTCCAAGTCCCGAGGACTCATAGCATCTCACCCGAGCAGACACTAGGAGTGACAGGGACCTTCCTGACTGCTTTCTCCTCCAGGATTATTTCCATGGAGTCACAGATCAGACTGCCATCTACTGGTATTTTAATGCTGCACAAAAGTCAGAGACATTAGAGACCTCCACACTCTCCAATCCATGCTGTTATAGAACAATCCTGTTCTATAATCCTGTTCTAAAATATTCCTATAACGAATATTTGGAAACACCTTCCATGCAGCCTGAGGTGACCCTCCCAGGTCACACTAATGAAGCAGTCAAGTAAGCATACACCTGCTTACGATGAATGAGATTAGATTATTCACTCCATATGAGGAGTACACAGAAATTAAAAAAAAAAAAACCAGAGGACAACAGAATTTAAAAAAAAATAAACAGAACAGACAACAGAATTAAAAAAATATTTGGAGGAGAAATAACAAACCCGCTTACCAGTTTGTATCTGATGACAGAAAGAAGGAAACAGCCCCAATTGAGGTATGGATAATATGTCAGGTAAAGTTACTAACGTGAAAGTAGATAGAACAAGGAAGTGTGTTATTCTTGTGAACGAGTTAAACTTTATACAGGGTCATAATAATTGATGATGCCGATACCGGACAGGGCAGTGACAAAGAATCATGGAAAACATTGTCTCCAATCTGGAAATCCCACCCAGAGGGTGAAGGCGTACATTCAGTCTTGAGCATTCCCTTCCCCCTGCTCATGCTCTCTCTTTTCCTCTCTTTCTCTCTCTCTGTCTCTCACTCTCCCTCTCTCTCAAATAAATAAAATCTTTTTTTTTAAAGAAAGTGTTTGATACATCTCAAAGGGGAATATCAGAGTGAGAGTGAACAAGAAAGGCAACCCCAAAGCAAATCATTGTAATGTCTACTTTTTGCAAGACGTTTCTCATCATTGTCCTACAATTGCATATACATATATTAGATCTATTTTAAAAGCAGTTTCTAGAAAGTAGGTTATTGACATGGTGACATGTCCCGTGCCTCGCTTATTTAATAACGTGTCGTCCCGCAACTTTGTGTGTTAGATGAAGTCTTAATCGCCTGTTACAAATCTGTGGGTGGTCTCTTTGTTTTGCAGTAACTACATGTTGCACTGAAACTCTTGTCAGTTAAGTGTATGTCTGGAAATGCTCTAATCTAGAGAGAAGGCACAGAGTGGGGAAATTATCTAATCATTTCAAGATTTTGTCTTTATTTCACTTTATTTCGGTGAGGCTTCTCTTCCTTGAAAACGAGCTCTTCAATTACTGGGCTTTGGGGATCACTTCCTTGAAAATTTCTCAGTATGACTATGTAGAAAAGTATTACTAATTTCTATTTATGTTGGGTTGAGTTTGGGGGGGCAGGTGCCAATGCTTCACTGATGGGGTTTTGCACTTGGAATCACGACAGGCACCCTCAGCCCACACACAGGAAATTCTTGGGGCATTTGTCAAAGCCATCCCACGGGTTTACAAAACACCTTCTAGGACTTCTGTACTCAAAGCACTGTGGTCTCTGGGCCTGCAGCAGCCCCTGGGAGTCTCTTGGAAATGCAGAATCTTAAGCCTTGAACTAGATTTACTGGATCAGAAGGTGCATTTTTAACAAGACCCTAAGGTGATTCCCATGCACACTGAATGGGTTTGTAAGCAGCCTTCCGGAGGTAGAACTGACCCCCCATCAGGAATACTGACCAAAGTCACCCTTCCTTGTTTCTCCAATGAGGAAGCAGGCCCAAGGAGGCCGGTCGACTGCGTATTGTGCTCCTGTTCTTGTTACTAAGCTCCGTGACATGGGGTTCTGTTCTCGTATCTGCACACAGCCACCAGCAGAGACGTACACACAGCTGTGGCCTTGGAAAGGGCCCTCATCTGTATTCCCTCAGGACTGAATTCTGCTTTTTACCCAGAAGACACCGGCTTTCCTTTACACATCTGTAGATGCACAAGCACAGATCCCTAGTGCTCACAGGGCCTGAGTTTCGACACCTCCGTTTTGAAAATTTCGCCAGCTGCGCCGAGGACTGGTGTTTGAATGCAGAGCAACTGGTCAGCCTCCCGCTCAGGGAGAGAGAGAGTGAAGCAAAGCAAAGCCCCTGGCTTCTCTGTGGTAACTACAGAGACGCTCGATGCTGTCGCAAAGGAGAGAGGCGGCTTCCTTCAGCATGCCTTTCAACTCTGGCTGAGGCTGCCCCCCAGGGCCCCCCCCCCGCCCCCGCCTGCAGAGCGGCGGCCACTGTCAGCTTCCCCCTGGGCTGTGGGCAGGAGGATGGCGCCATATCTCTGCCCACAGTCTCTACTTCCGGGCCCCCACTTCCTCCCTTCATCGAGCAATGGTAAAGACTCAAGATGAGTGGAAGCCACCCACCTTCTCACTCCACTGCAGTGAGTTTCTTTCTTTTATCACATGGAGGCCCTCGCCCGACCCCTCATGCCATTTCCACACCATACTGAGCAGGTGGCCCTGCTAGGCTCCCAGGACCGGGGTGGGGCTCGTTGCCCTTACCTCACACATCTGGCACGCCACCTCACCTTCCGAAGCTGCTCTGTAAATGTCAGGGGGCCGGAAGAGCAAAGGGGGCAATGGAGCCGACGACAGCATGACAGACCACAAAGCACGAGCCCTCACCTTTGTGAGGAGAACAAACATGCATTCTCATCACAAGCTTTCTTCGGGGCATGTCCCCAACTCACCCGTTTTCAGAGCTGCTCCCTTACTGTTGTCTCGCCAGGCCACCACTAATGGCAAGCTTAAAAGGTGAGAGGTGTAGCTCTAAGTCACACTTTTAAGACTTGGGAGGCAGCATGGAATACCAGCTAAAGCATCAGGCTCTAGAGCCAGAAATTCTTGGGCTCAAATACTCGTGCTGCGAATCCTGGTCAAGCGACTTCACCCTGGCACTGTTTCCTTGTCTACAAAACACAAATAGGACCACCACATCCTCATGGGGTTCTGGTGAGCTAGGGCATGTAACAGAACAACTGTCGAGCTCGTTTTTATTCCGGGGCCCCAAGCAGCTACCCAGGCTGTGCTAAGACAACCAGCGAGCAGAGCTCCTTCCCCTCTACTCTGAGGCGAGATGGCACGGACACCCAGGTGAGCCAATATGTCAGGAGCAAATGAAGCAGAATCACACCCACACAGACATCCGCCCTCTCCTTTTCTTCTTGAAAGAGACCACCCTTGGCTTTCATTTGCCAGTTTGAAGAGACATGAGTACCTGAGTGATTTTTTTTCTTTCTTCTTTAGCCACTGTTAGAAGGACTGCGCAGTGGTGATGCTGGGTGGCCGTCAACACTCAGAATTTTTAGAAGACAGAAGAGGGGGAGGCTGGGGAAACAGATGGGAACAGGCTAGTCCCACTGTCAGGGATCCTTATAGACAGCAGCCACTCGGTCCATACCCATGTTTATTAGAACCCACTGTTTCCAATCCTTTTGATAATTCAAAGATAGTTCAGAATTTTTCAGCATTATACACATTTACTCATGAGCTGGAATGATGGGCTTACTCACTTCACCATTACTTATTTTTTTTTAAAGATTTATTTATTTATTTGACAGAGATCACAAGTAGGCAGAGAGGCAGGCAGAGAGAGAGAGAGAGGAGGAAGCAGGCTCCCTGCTGAGCAGAGAGCCCGATATGGGGCTCGATCCCAAAACCCTGAGATCATGACCTGAGCCGAAGGCAGAGGCTTTAACGCACTGAGCCACCCAGATGCCCCTTCACCATTACTTATAATAAACACCAAATGACTGAAAACGATGACCTGTGTCCATTGGTAAGGGCTTGGTTGAATTAACCAGGGTACATCCCTACAATAGAGCAGTATGCACCTGTCAGGAAAAAAAAAATTCAGAAAACACTCAACATACTCACAGGAAAGGAGTGCCACGATAAATTAATTGGGGGTTAAAAAAAAAAACAAAACAAGGTTTAAAAAAGTGTGTATCGTAGGAAAAAACAGGGTAGAGGTATCAGGTATATTTGTACTGACTTGTATTTGCAAAATGAAACCCTAGAAGGATGTACAAAACTAATTAAGCTGATTACTGTCCCAGGTGGGGGCAGGGGAGGCAAATACAGCCCAAGATAAGATTTCACTAGATATCTTCCTGGAATGATTTTTTTTGAACTATGTAAACATACTGCCTATTCAAAAAACAATATAAAAATATCATGTAAAAAAAATACACCAGCCGCTGTGAACAAAGGACATCCTCAGGCTACACATGGAAAGGCCTGCAGCCTCTGGTTTATAACTTCTGTACTGATGGGCCCTAAATTGGGGAAGCAGCAGCTGTTAGCAAAGGGAACGAGTTCTCCTCGGTGTGGAAACAACCACGTTGTTGAGTGTCTATTATTTGGGATTCCCTGTGAATTGCCCGGCAATGAGCTGGTTGGGTCCAGAAGCTCCTCCTCTCCACAGGAAAGGGATACATCCTCTCCCAGGGTGAGGTGGGGCTCCCCCACTTTCCTTGATAGTTAAGGCTGCCTGGAACCCAAATGGTCTGGTTTTTCCCCTCCGCTGGGACTTCTTCCCAATTTGTCCTATAAAAAGGGAGAGTCATAGGAACATGGAGGTCGTGCCCTGGAGCACAGTATCCCAGTGTGTCCAGCCAGGCCCCAGGTCACACAGACTCCCCTGGAGAATGTCAGAGGAGAGAGAACAGAGGACACATGCTTCTCAGCACCAAGGGGCACTCAATATCGATGCCTCTCGTATGTGCTTGTCTTGCCACCCTGAATGAGCTCACTTAGTGTTCTGGGTTGAATGGCGATCTCCAATAAAAACCTATTGAAGTCCTCACCCCAGGACCTCAAATGGGAGCTCATTTGGAAACAGACATTGCAGATGTCACTAGCTAAGAGGAGGTCATCCTGGAGTGTGGTAGGCCCCTAGTCCAATAAGAAGGCAGTCATGTGGGGGCCGCCTGGGTGGCTCAGTTGGTTAAGCATCTGCCTTTGGCTCGGGTCATGATCCCAGGGTCCTGGGATGAAGCCTGCTCGCTCTCCTTTGCCTGCCGCTCTCCCTGCTTATGTTCTCAATCTTTCTCTCCCTATCAAATGAATGAATAAAATCTTTATTCAGAAAAAGTCATGTGGGGGCGCCTGGGTGGCTCAGTGGTTTAAAGCCTCTGCCTTCAGCTCAGGTCATGATCCCAGGGTCCTGGGATCGAGCCCCACATCGGGCTCTCTGCTCCGCAGGGAGCTCGCTTCCTCCTCTCTCTGCCTAGTGTGATTTCTCTCTGTCAAACAATAAAAAAAAAAAGTCATGTGAAGATAAAGATACAGAGGGAGAAAGCCATGTGACAATGAAGGCAGAGCATGGCTTACGTGGCCACAAGGCATGAAATGCTGAAGATGGCTGAAAGACCGCCAGAAAGTGAGAAGAGGCAAGGAAGGATTCCCCTACAGACTGGGGAAGGAGCATGGCCTTGACAACACCTGGACTCTGGACTTGAATCCTCCAGAAGGGGGAGACGATCAATTTCTGCCATTTTTAATCGTTTGTGATACTTTGTTATGGCTGCCATGGGAAATGAATAGCTCCGCCAGCTCACCAGCAGAGGAAACGGATGCTGTCCCAGCTCAGTAGGTGGTTGGGAAGGCACAGAGGGCAACTCTGACCCAAAGGATGAAAACTCTGGGACCTGGGCTGATGGAGTTCGATCGTGTAGATATGCAGTAAAAACTCAGCCAGTCAATCATTACAGAGCACTGACCTTGTAAGGAACATAGGAGAGAAAATGTTCCATGACAGCCCTTGGGGAGTTGATAACATGATCAAAGATTTAAGACACACATGAAAAGTATAACATGCACAAATATATACACACATACACATTATATACATATATAATACATGTAATACAACATATTTCATGTGGCCAAAGAAGGATGACCTCACCCCCCAGCCCATGCCACAGATGTCACCCCTAACTAAATTCCCACTGGATGGCCATCTGGCCTCAATCTTCTACTGTGTTTCATTTTAGCTGCTCCTGATAGGTGTGTCTGGAAGATCTGGGAAAGCAGCGGAATGTTAGGCTAGTAGTCAATTTCTAGAAGTTATCACCCGTTCCTTGCTGAGCCCAAATTCCTTGCCCACTGTGGATACCCACTGCTGTCCATGATCACTGTCTGCTACCCCTGGTCAAAGACTCTCCCACCAGTTTCTTCTCAGCCCCTGTTCAGATCCTATTCTGTTCACCTGTTCAGATCCTATTCTACAGTTCTCCACGAACCAGACATGCGGGAAACTCAAAATCCAGGTAGGCTGGCAGGGCGGACTATAGGAGTTTTTAAGTTTTTAAGCTCCAGAAAATCAGAGACATCCCCCACCCCCAGCAGGAATACTGCATCATCATGCAGAACCTTTGCTTATGTGGCCCCACCTTCTCGCAGGTTCCCACCACACCTGGCTCGAGGAACCTCTGATTCTTACCGTAAGCAAGCTGGGTGGCCCGTCCCACGCCTGGGGTTGGGGAGGCAGCACTCCAGGCTTGAATGCTCCTGGAGATCTCTCTGAAGTCCAGGCCTCTGGATCGGACAGCAGCTCCGGGAGGAAGAGACGTGGTCGTGCTGAGTGCCAGGTAGACACCCAGGCAGGGCTCATGAGGAAAAGCTGCAAGTCGAGGCCACTCCACCCCTGACCAGCAGCCCGATGATGTGATTTGGGCTCCAGCCAAGCTCCTGAGGGACAGCTGTGGTCCGGGCATGAACTGCAGATGGAACAGACAGGGGAAAGGTCTCCTCGCTCTGACTTCAAATAGTTCATTACAGATATTCAGAGTAGAAAAGGCCTTTGAAGTCATTTAATTTGTATCCTGTTGCTTTCCAAATAAATTTCCAGCTGGGATTTGGGTCTGGTTTTGTAGCAGACACTGTGCTTAAGCAACATCCATTTCTCCCTTGCTCCTTTCCAACAGAACTCCCATGGTGTTACCACTCAGGGAAGGTGCCTGTATGCCCAGCCCATGGGCCCTATGCCGTCCTACAGATGCAGGCCCCTGACCCATGAACAAGCAGGGGGTGGGCTTCCCACCTCCTCTGGTCATCGACACATGAAATGGTTTTCTGGGCTCTGAAAAAGAGACAGGCAGGAACTCTTCCTCTGCTGGATGTTGTCTTTGCCCAGGCACTTTGTGAACATGATGTGCAAGCATAAGGGAAGAGCAGAGGAAGAAAGAGCCCAGGTCCTTGAGAACATCGCTGAACCACTCAGCTGAACAGCCCCAGTGCCCCTCTTCCTCCAGACTTCTCACCATACACATAATACATATCCTCGCTGTTGACATTCACTGAGTTGAGTTTTGGGGCTGTTTTGACTGCTGAGAGCTAAGATTATCCTAAATGATGTGCATCCAGATGTTCCCAAAATCATGGGTCCATATTCCTGAAGCATAATCTCATAATCCTGACTACAACCTCCCACACTTTCCACGTTCTCGCCACCTTTTCTGCGTGTCCAGTCCTCTTCCCAGACTTGACCCGTGTCACCGCCTTGTCAGCACAGTATTCAGTTCTACGGTATATGCCAATTTGGTCACTGAATCTGTTAAATATTTTTGAGTCCCTGTGACGTACCAGACAGGGATGTCATCCTCACAAATGAAGCCCCGGAGAGCGCATGGTGGGGGAGACCCACTCCTGGCCAGGAGGCAGGTGAGCACCAGTGGCAAGGGCCTCGATGGGAGGTGCGCCCCGACCTGGGCATGCATCAGGGATGTGGGGGTGGGGAGTGCTAACAAAATCACTGGAAAACAAACTCATTCTCTGGGGAAGAGCAGAAGGTTGTGAGCTGCAGACCTTCACCACCAAGGATATGAAGAATGGTCAGATCATCATAAACGATAATTGCGGCAGCAAGCATTTCCTGAGCGCTTATAACGAACCAAGGCACTGTTTCTCGGGCTTTCTGAGGATTAACACATTCAGGCCTCCACCAAAACTGATGAGGCAGCTCATACTATCCGCCTCATTTTATGGAAAAGTACACTGAGGCTTAGAGAGGTTAAGTGACACAGGAAGTGAGTGGCAGGGGCAGGACTGGATGCTGGTGGCAGGGCTCACACTCTTGACCCGTCTACACCAGTGCTTCCCACAGTGGTCACCACCAGAACAATAGCACCAGGGTTCCTGGGACCTGGGACAAATTCAGATCTTGAGCCTCATTTTGGACTTACAGGCAGAACCTCTGTGGTTAAGACACAGCATGTGGTGTAACGAGCTCCATGTGATTCTGAAAGCCCCATAATGTTGGGGAACCCCTGCTCGACACCGTACGCACATGATGGGAAAGGATGGCATATTCAGAGGGAGATGAATGGTGGGAAGAGAAGCAAAGCCAGCAAGAAAAATGGGGTGGGGTGTGGAGGAACTTTCCATATCGGCCTAAGGAGCTTGGCCTTCCCTGTACAGGCATTTTGGAGACACGTTGTGGGGTGAGTCAGGGAAGCAGCATGATCAAGCTTTGTGCTTTGAGGCAAGATCTCTGGCCTTGGTGTTAGGAATGGACTGCAGGAGAAGAGGCCAGAAGGAGGGAGCCCAGCTAAGAGGTGATACGAGCAAGAGCAGGGGTGGCACTAAGCAGATGGCAGAGCGACAAAGAACAGGGTTACAAGAGACAGGTTGTGATATTAGCAGGGCATGGGATGTGCAGCTGGCAGAGGTATCCAGGATGCCTGCCTCAAAAGTTAGGTTGGTGGGGAAACTATTTAGCCAGATTAGAAATGCTGGAGGAGGAACACGTTGGGCAGGAAAGATAAAAAAAATGTCCATTTGTGAAATGTGAAGACTGAGATGTCTGTGGGACATCAGGATGAAGGTATTTCAAAATGCAATGCCGAAGAAGGATCTGGTGCTCCGAGGCGGAGTCTGGACTGGTCATATGGGTTTGGGGTTCACCAGCATAAATGTGATGCTTGAAGCCAAGATAAAGCTAAGGCTGATCACAGATTGTCTAGGAAGGAAAAGATGAAGGCTGGATTTATGCAAGACACTAATTTTCTTTCTTTCTTTCTTTTTTTTTTTTTTTTGAAGAGAGAGAGAGTGCACATTTATGTGCAAAAACTGTAGGGGAGGGTAAGGGTGAGTGGAGCAGAGAGAGAGAGAGAATCTTAAGCAGACTCCACACCCAGTGCAGAGCCCAATGTGGGGCTCAATTCCATGACCCCAGATCACGACTTAAGCCAAAATCAAGAGTTGGATGCTTAACCAACTAGGCCACCTGGGCGCTCCAACACTAACATTTAAGGGATACAGAGCAAGAGAGCAAAGGAGACTCAGAAGCAGAGCTTAGAGGGGTAGCTAAAAATGAAAGAAAGAATGCTGCCTCAAAATCCAAGAATAAGGAAAGTTGGAGAATGTTTAAAGATAGAGGGTTGACAATGGTTCCAAATGGGAACACTCACATTTCAAGACTGAGAAGAAACACTGGCTTTAGCAATGAGGAGGTTGCAGGTGAACTCAGTAAGAGCAGTGTAGGGGAGCGAAGGAGACAGAAACCAGATCCACTCACAGATTTATTCTCTAGAGGGGCAATAACTACCACATGTCAGGCTTTGTGCTTTGTGTTAGAGATACAGAGATGAGCAGGACGTGCATGAATCCCACCCCCACCAGATGGTGGAGGAAGACACATAAAGAAGAGAAATTACAAAAACAATCATGGAATCACAACTGAACTAAGTGCTTTGATGAAGACACGAAGGGACATACAGAATGCTCCCCATAGGGAGCACAGAGAGAAGATGAAGGGAGGGAAGGCCGGGTCTTCCAAGATGAACATGAGTGAGCCAGGGAGGAGGATGAGAACATCCAGGGAGAAGGAACGGCTGATAAAAATACTCTCGGGGAGAAAGAGCTTTCATGAGTCCAGGAAATGGAAGGAAATCAAGGCGAAGAGTACAATTTTAACATGGCAAGGATCGGCCAGAGGTGAGGTTAAAGAACAGTGTTCTGTGGGCCAGGTTAGGGATCTGGGACTTCACCCAAACAGTGGGAGGAAATTACTGATGTTTAGCCTAAAAGTCTGGGAGAGTCATGATCCGATTTTTATTTTTTAAAAGATGACTCTGGCTACTTGTGGGGGAATGAAATGGGGAAGGGAAAGGGGGGACAGAGAGTGAGTATACTGAAAGCATCTGGGGAAATGTTATGGTCCAGATGAGAGATAATGATGTCTTGCTCCAAGTTGGCAATGAGTACGTTCAGGTGTATGGATCCTAGAGCCACTTAGTAGGTGGGATCAGGAGGACTGAGGGATTGGGTGTGGTAAATGGGGAGGAGAGGTTGAGGTCTTAGAGCTTGGGCTCTATGGTCCCCTCTACACCCATTTTGGATACATCCAGAAGACCACTGGGATGGAGTAACACGTACCCCTGAACTCCAAGCAGAGGTAAGACCAAGCTAGGACTCAGCAGCAACTGGGAGACAAGTCTTATCAAGCCCTCCTCTCCTCAGGGTGCCCCTAATCCCTTAGAGATAAAATGATCCCTCACATAGGAGGTGTCTTGAAGACCCCCTTGTCTGGCCATACTACTTCCAGAGTCGTGTCCTCTGGGGGTGGGGCTCAGAGGAGAACAAGCTTCCATCGCTCTCTCCCTGCGCTGGGTAAGACACACTGACTGGCTTCTCGTTAAGGCGTGCATTCACTGTTCACGACATTCAAGTCATAAAATACATTCAGTACAGTATGGACAATTCTAGGTCCCAAAGGCCAACCTCCACTGTATTATTTTTTCCACTCATAATTTTGTCAATTTTATTTATTTTTTTATTATGTCCATTTAGCCAGCACATAGTACATCATAAGTTGTTGATGTAGTGTTCAACGATTCATTACTTGTCTATAACATGCAATGCTCATCACCACACTTGCCTCCTTAATGCTCATCACCCAGTTACCCCGTCCCCCAACCCCCTCCCCTCTGTAACCCTCAGTTTGGTTCTCAGAGTCCAGAGTCTCTCATGGTTCATTTCCCTCTCTGATTTCTCCCCATTCAGTTTACCTTCCCTTCCCCTGTGGTTCTCTGCACTGTTCCTTATGTTCCGCATGTCAATTTTAAATAAAAAAGCTAAGTACTTTGACCCTCCAACTCAAAACAACCAAAAAGTCTTGTACCAAAAATGTATTTTTAAAAACGTTTCTGGCAGCATTGTTGAGCTGGCAAGAAAGGAAGGAATTCAGAGGCCAGGGACTCCTTCAGATAATGAAATATCCAGGTTCTGATTATAATAATGACAGCAACATCATTGAAGAAATTAAAGACAAGCCTGTAAATATGTACGAGGAACAACAACAACGAATCATGAGAAATAATCAAGATTTGAAAAAAAAATGGACCAAAGGGAATTTTTAAAAATAAAAATTAAACAACTGAAGTTACAATCTGTGCACATTAGACACAGTCTGAGAAAGAAGTAGTGAGTTGGGAGTTAGTCAAAATAAACTAATCAAAATGCCGTAGAGAAAGACAAAGACTCAGAAAAATAGGAAAGAGAGCTTAAAAGACATGAAAAATGGAAACTAGCAGGTGTCTATTTGGAGTCCTAGAAAGGGAAGAGAGAGAGAAAGCATTTAAACAGATAATGGCTACAAATGTTCTTAAAGGGAGGAAGAATGGAGCACCAGGCTGGCTCAGTTGGTTAAGCATCTGACTTTGGCTTAGGTCATGATCTCAGGGTCTTGAGATCAAGCCCCGTGTCAGGCTCTGTGCTCAGTGGGGAGTCTGCTTAAGATTCTTTCTCCCTCTCCCTCTGCTCCTGCCCTCGCTCACACCCGGAGGCGCATTCTCTCTCAAATATTAATATTTTAATTATTTTAATAAATATTAAAATAGAGGAAAGATACCAACACACATATTCAAGAATGCCAATGAATCTCAAGAAGAATAAATAAAAGGAAATCCACAACAGTTATATGTCAACGAGACAGCAGAACACCAAAAACAAAGAGACTATCTTAAAAACAGCAAGGAGGGGGCTCCTTGTTAAGCATCTGACTCTTGGTTTTGGCTCAGGTCACGATCTCAGGGTCTTGAGATTGAGCCCCACATCGGGCTCCGTGCTCAGTGGGGAGTCTGCTTGAGATTCTTTCCCCATCTCTCTCCCACCCCTCTGCTGCTCCCCTCCTTCTATGCCCCCTCCTCACTGAAATAAATAGAATAAATAAAATCTTTTTTTTTTTAAAGTAGCAAAAAAAGAGACAAGTTACCCTGCAATGGTTACAAGCTGAAAGATGGGGGTCAAATACTCAACATGCTGAAAGAGAGTAAAACCATCATCTGAAAACTCTGTGCCTGAAAGAAACATTCTTTATGAATAAGAGAAACGGTGGCACCTGATTGGCTCAGTCAGTAGAACATGCAACTCTGGATCTCGGGGTTGTGAGTTCAAGGCTCATGTTGGGTGTAGAGATGACTTAAAGATAAAGAAAGGAAATAATTAAAGAAAAAGGATAAGAGAGAGGAAGGCATCATCCACGGACAAAACCCTAGTCTGCCACAAGCAGATGTTCATGAAAGGACATTTTTAAAAGGTGTATTTCTGACAGAAGGGAAGAGAGTCTACGCGGAAGATATGAGATGACAGAAGGAGTGAAGAACAAAGAAAATGAAAATGGGCTTTCTCAGTCCACCGGTGAAAGCATGCAGATCTGGAGTCAGATGTGCTTATGCTCATCTCTTGCTGTCTCATGTCTTACTACCTGGGGAACGAGAATCTTCCTCTTAAAAATTCATACAATAACACCACTTACGCAAGGTTGTCGTAAGGAATAAATGAGCACATGCACACAAATGCTCCCAACACAGCTTCTGCATCTGGAAGATGTCAGATAAATACTAATTTCCTACCTCTTCCAAAAGCAGTAAGTAAACAGGTAAGGAAGACACTGTTAGTGACGGAGAACATCGGCCTCTGCCTGGGCGTGAGATGGGCGGCGGCAGTGTACCAGAGTCAAGGGGTCTGCACCGTGGAGGAGATGCTTAGGACCTGGTCTTGTTATCTTTTCAGTCTCGAGCCCAAGACCGTTCAAACACATCATCCAGGATGTCCGTATTTTTAAAATACCGTATATACCCACACGTTCCAGGCATATACACACCCTGGATTTCCGTTTAACTCACAATTTTAAAATAATGTGTGTTGACAGATTTATGAGGTTGTAACAAGAGTGCTGGCTCATCTATAGGGCAAAATGGCTCATGTCACCCACTGTCCCTGGGCTCTTCTGCCAATGAGGGGAGAGTGAGCAGCACACAGACGACCCCTCTAGAGCCATTTCTGCACCCCAGTTCTCCTGCGGAGAGACACGCTCCCTAACTCCACCCCTGACATCACCCCGTTTCATAAGGTCTACAAAAGAAGAGAAAAGGCAGCTAAGAAAAATTAGCTTGGACCCCTCTGCCTAATTTTCATTTGGCAACAATTGGTGGGTATGGTGGGAGGGAGTTGCAGGGAGGGGCGACAAACCCAGGGAAGGGACAGATAAATCCAGAACCAGTCTTCCTTTGATGGTGTCAAGGAAACAAACAACACCAGTCCCCAAGTCCTAAGACCCGGGCTGGCATCCTTACTCTGTCATCTGTTCCCAGGTGTCCTTAGGCAAGCCACTGAACCTCTCTGATTTTATTTTCCTCCCCTGTAAATTGGAGACAGTAATCATATCCTATCTGTAGAGCATTTTACCATTTACTAAGTGTTTCCATGATCATCGTTTCATTTAACATGGATGTACTCACCTCATTGCTCTGCTGTAAAGATTTAAAAGAGAGTCTGAAGAGCTTGTCAACCCGAGGGAACATCACCAGGGTGCTGGCCTTCCCCTGCTAGGAGCGGGGGACTTGCTGTCTAAGGGGCTGCTCTGAACTCTGATTCTACACTTATGACCCTGCTGATCTTGAGCAAGTGGCTTCGCTTCTGGGGTCCTCACCTCTAAGCTAAGGAGGAGAGTTCAAGTCCCAGTTCCTAGCCCAGCAGCCTGGGAGGTGCTCAGTGAATGAGTTGACTTGAGTCCACACCAAGTGAAGCTGACAGGTAACTGACCACAATTACCTGCACTCACCAATACCCTTCATCCTCCAGGCTTCCTTCTCCATGGTTACCTCTGCTCCCCATACCCCTGGGCAAATATTGGCGAGGGCAGAAACTGTGAAAGTCAGGACCCACTGGGGACTGTTGCTTAAAGATGACAAAGACTCCAATTCACACTCGACTCATGGGGCGTTCTCCATGCTGTTTCAGATGAAGCAAAACCCTGGCTCCCCCAGCTGTCACTCAGCCTGGACGCTTCCCACTTCTGCTTGAGAGTCTTGCCTGGTCTCGGGTCACTGGCCAAGCCTCCATCCCCTCAATGAGGCTGGGCAGCTCACCCTATTGATAAAAGGCACTGAGTCCTTATTTTAATGACCTATGTATTTATTTTAATGACCAAGAATCCAACAGTTAATTTAGCCCAGCCTGGTCAGCCGATGGAGACTGCTTGGCTGCAGAAAGTGTCAACAGCCTCCATTTGAAAAGGTTTTATCTTTGTAAAGTGCTATCACATGGCCACTGCTTCAGCCCATTGCTGTGACATGCCATAGAGATATGACGAGGAGACTGGGGACCACAGCAAGCAAGGGCCATGGACTTGCTGCGGACTGCCCCTGCTCCGTCCAAGCTTTCTGGCCTGTCCGTCCGCCTGCTCCAGCTCCTGGGGAACCAGGTCCCAAGACAGCTGCATCCTAGGAGGACATCATCAGGACTCCCATCGGATGGGCATTTAGCTAGGACAAGGCAGGGGACACGAGGCAGGGCTTTGTCACTCAACTTGTGTCTTAGGCTAAAAAGAAAGCGTGCTCAGGAGCCTGAATTTGGCCCAATCAGCCTGGACTTTCTGAGCAAACTGCACGGAGCAGGGGACTGGCACGTGTGCTTCCTGGGGGAGGCAAGGCAGTCAGCCATGACCATCACCTGAGCTAGTTAGCATCTCTTCCTAAAGGGCGTCTGGGACAGCCCAGCCCTGACAGAGCAGGGCTCGGCTGCATGGAGCAAGAACCGGTCGTGGGGACCCAGGCAGGCAGGGGCAGAAAGGACCTCGGATGTGAAGGGCTGTGGTCCTATGACCAGGGCTGAAAAGAAATCAGGCGGCAGACGTGAGTGAGTTCAGTAGTGGGGCTACGGTTAAAAGAGTGATCCCCCGGGTTTCTCCTCAGTCTGCTTTCGTTCGCTTTCCTGATGGGTCACTTCATACGAAGAGAGTGAGATTGTGTGGGTGGCCCTGCCTGCTTCCACATTATAGCCCTACAGAACCTTCTGCAAGGGGCCGAACACATCTCCATCCTCACAGAGCACGGTCCATACACCACCCCCACATCCATGCAGATTCTAGAAACCTCCAAGCATAGACACAAAAGAGCCCAGGCGGGGCTGGCTGTGTTCAATTCCGCATACAGCAGCCCTGTCTATGTGAGAGAGGAAGGATCAGAGGGTCCTGGTTCCCACATCTTTTATAAGGTAAACTGACTCAGTGATGACCAGCAGGAGGATGACAAGGCAGCCCTTAAAAATATCGGTAGGGGGGCGCCTGGGTGGCTCAGTGGGTTAAGCCTCTGCCTTCGGCTCAGGTCATGATCCCAGGGTTCTGGGATGGAGACCCGCATTGGGCTCTCTGCTCAGCAGGGAGCCTGCTTCCTCCTCTCTCTGCCTGCCTCTCTGCCTACTTGTGATCTCTGTCTAATAAATAAATAAATAAATAAAAATCTTAAAACAAACAAACAAAAATATTGGTAGGGTTAAGGCATGGCTTATGGCGTGGACAGCACTTTGGGGGGTTAATTTGAATGCAGAAGGGCCCTCAGACACTGTGAAAGTGAACAGAAGGAACTTCACAGGAGATTTCTCCCAGGACTCCTCGGGACCCTCTATCTGAGGACCGTGCTTGAAGGCCCAGCTCCGTTCTTGCATCCACTGTGACACCTTCTCCAAAGCCATTTCCTTCTAGAGCACAGATACACTCTGTCCCACTCTCTTGCTAACAGGCACTGTGCTGTCCAAACAAGTACCAGGGCTTCCGTTCTTCCTCCCCTCGTGACATGCCGCACACAGGCATAGAATATGTGCTCAGTCTGTATCTGCCGATCCATTTGGTTGAGGTTTTTGGGTCTGGGGGGGGGATGGCATTAATATTCAGAAAAACCACATTGATGGAGCCCCTAAAGTGTATCTGAAAATTCAGATGTGGTATGTGGTATAACATGATTGTTATTCAGAACAAATTAGAGCTCTTTATTCTATTTCTAACTCCAGCAAATAGGGCTTGTGTGTTTAAAAAAATATTTTTAGTTTGCAGTGTGTGATTACATAATGGAGGCCTAGTAATTTTTCTGATTAACATTCATTTCCCTTAGCAGTTCCTTTTTGCGTCTTTGTTTCTGATTTGAGCCGCCGTCCAGTACATTAAAATGGCTTTCCTTGAAAAGAAGTTCTAGAACAGACTTTTTAGCTGGCCTTCCCCACCCTGCTATTTCTGACTGGCCTGTGCCTGCATCAGCTTACCTAGTGTGAAGTCAGGGGACTCTGCTCCCCTGTTACAGGTGTGTCAGCAGAGCTCTGTTACTCAGCAAACCCCACAGCCCAATGGGTTAGCCTTTGTAGGGAGTCGGACTGGTGCAGAAGGACGGGCAGCAGCAGGGTTGGGGGGAGGGGGTGTCAGTAACGGAGTGTCTACACCAGAACTAGATGTGTGAACTCAGATAAGGTGTTTAATCTCTCTGAGCCTCAATTCCCTCATCTGTAGAATGGGGATGCTGAGTCCTCGATTAGAAGCAGTGCGTGGCACACGGTAACCACTCAGAAATGATCTTCTGCATGGGGACCAGGTGAAAGTCTTACTGGATACCTTCCTGCTTTTCCAGCTGACGGGAGTGGAGAAACCCAGAACCTGGAGCTCCCAGCAAAGACAAACCCCAGAAATCTGAGTAGGGGGGCAACACAGCAAGGGTGGGCCTAGTCCAAGGAGGGGGATCATGAGTAGCAGGAGAGGCACCAGAGACCCACTGCAGAAGATAAAAGTTGTAGAAAGAACGTTTGCTGCAGAAACGGGAAACACATTCTAGTATAGTTGCAGCCAGGATGACCATGGCCGTAGGGATACGTTACTTTGTCCTGAGTAAATGCAGAGTCAAGCTACAACAGGACACCAGAAGGGGACAGAAAAGCACAACCCATCATGAGTAAGAATAAGAACTGAAAGGGTGACCAAGGGCCTGCCTCCCGAGAGGACTCGCCATCTCCCTGCCTGGAGAAGGACCCATGGTCAAAGCTAAACTCGCACTTCATAGTACGTGTGTAATTAGTTGAAAAGCTTAATTTAGCAGTTTGGTAAATTCCATTAGCAGTTTATCTATGGTATATAATTAAGTTATTTTCAAGCAAATCCTTTTTGGCTAATGGCTCTGGTTAAGAATCCTAATGGAAGATGGTTCATGTAATACATACCCAAATCTATGCAGATTCTAGAAACCTTTGGAGTCGACACCAACGTGTGAGGCAGTGCTGGCTGTGCTTGATTCTAGACAGTGACATTCCCACCTTAGGCAAAGAAGGAAGGGCAGAGAGGCCAGAGTCAAAGCCTGCCTCCGACATTCCCGCGGCGGTGGGATGTTGCATCTTGGAGTCGCTTCCTCACCTTGAGGAGGTGCTTGATAATAACTACCACGTAGGATTGGCGGGAGGAATATACGAGGTGCTCTAAAGTGCTCATCACAGAATCCAGCCCAAAGAGGGGAGTCTCAGGGAAGCTCGTGTGTCGGAAGCAGAGACTAAAAACAAAAACCAGCACAAACTCGAAAACCAGAAAGTAGCAAGGAACTGCAGCAGAAAGATAGCCCACATGGAGGGGCATCAGACGGTTAGGCCACTGTAGGAAAGGAAGCTGAGACAGAGAGAGACTGTGGAACTCGCAGGGGTCAGGGTTAATCCCAAACCCTATCAGCTGGGAAGATGAAGAAAGGTCTGGTGGTGGTGGTGGCCGCACAGCACGGCGAGCGCTCCTAACGCCACCGAACTGCACACTGGAACGTGGTTGAAACTGTCAGCTTCATGTTCTCTATGTTTTACTCCATTGGAAACAAAGACTGAGTTACCACAAAAAAAATTCAAAAAGAGCAGTGCCTGGCTGGCTCAGTGGCTTAAGCACCCAACTTCTGGATTCCACTCAGGTCATGGTCTCAGGGTCATGAGATGGAGCCCCAGGTCAGACTCCATCTATGGGTGGAGCCTGCTTGAGATGCTCTCTCCTTCTCCCTCTTCCCCTTCCTGCTCATGTGCTCCCTCTCTTAAAAAAAATAAATAAATAAATAAAATAAAGCAGTACCCTAAAACTCATCTCTCAGCCCACTGAAGACATTGAAACAGAAGTAACATAAAGGAGAGTTGGGGGGTCAACTTCTTTCTCGGGGATTCTGAGGGAAGGCAGTGTCCGTGCGCCCAGACACCAAGCCGAAGGCTACCACCTCCATCATGTGGAGCTGATCTTTATCCAGGACGTCTGTGTAATACAAGCTCCCAGAAGCCCTGAAACCCCACATCTACCACAGACCGTGGCATCAGAAAAAGATCTAAGATTCTTATGCAGAATAATTTGTCTTTCCTAACGGTATCTCCCAGACGGTTATTTCTGGCCATAATTCAGACAAAACAAAGGTAACTTCCAAGGATCTCCTCCCCTTCCCCACCAGGTTCTCTGGGGATAACAGTGCCACTGTCTTATTCAGAGAGAACCCCTGCCTTTGGGAAGGATGCCCCTAACTTTCAGTCATGCTCAGGTAATAAACAGGGTAGCTTTGGCACCCAAGTTCCGCATTCCTCGCAAAAAAACACACCCTGGCTAGAGGCACAAGTAGCCTCTCCAGCCAGTGTCTCTGACCTCCTTGGCTATGACTTCTCTGATGTCCACAGACAGGCATGCCAGCCTGGTCCTGCCATTCCAGAGAATAAAGGGCTGGCCTGTGCCTCAGGGTGCTGCTGAAGCAAATGTCCTGTGGCCTAGGCCTGGCCGCACACCGGGGCCCAGTAACATTTCCCAGCTGTCATTAAAAGCCCCAGCAGCAGCGATGGGGTGCAGAGTTCTGCTGGAAGCTGGACACAGAGAGTTGGTGACACAGACCCATTCAGGGTCCTTCTGCCACCTACCCACATGCCTCTGCCCCCTGTGCTTGTGCCCTATCCCAGGCCCTACCTCCGGCCTCCACTTTCTCTGTGCCTTTCCAAAGCGGACCTGCTCTTCTGGGTCCAGCTTGAATCCCGCCTGCTCTGTGAAGCCACAAGAAATGGACAAGGGGGAAGGATCCCAGACCATAGAGCTCAACAGCAAACTCTCAATGAGTAATGCCGCCCCAACCACAGGGACCATGAGAGCCTTTCCCATGGTGCTCTTTCATGCCCATTAGCTCACCCGAGATGGACTGGCAGGTGTCTAGGCCCTTTCACCGAAGAGGGAAAAAACTCAGGCTGAGGACATGTGGCTGGTTCGGGTCAGAACCAGCGTGTTTCTGGTTCTGGGCTCCACATTCACAGTGCATCCTGAGGAATGATTGAGGCCATGACCCTGGGGCCAGGCTGCAGGGGTTCAAAGCCCAGACTGGCCTCTTATTAGTGTATGACCACGGGCGCGTTTTACTCTACTTCTCGGAGCCTCGGCTTCCTCATCTATAAAATGGGAAGAATGTAATAATAGTACCTATCTCATGAGGCTGGACTAAGGCTTGAACAGGTTCACTCGTGCCCAGCTCTTAACCATGCCTGGTGCATTTCTATGCACCCAGCCTCCCACTGCAGGGGCAAGGGGCTTCCTGAATTTCCGTGTTTGTTCAGGGTGGGGCTCCAGGAAGTCGGTCTTCCTCCCTTTCCTCCTAGTGGGTACAGGTGTGGGGTTATGTGGATTCAACGTGGCAGAGCTCCGTCTGTGTACCTAGGCCAGTTGCAAATCCTGGAACTCAACACGGAGCAACCTCTAAAACAAATAAAGTGAAAATAAACCAATCACCTAGCTAATGAGAGATTTTCTTCTTGTCTGCTCTGGTAATTGAGGCCCTGTCGCCAGTCTCATACTTCCTCGGTACTGCTGTGAGTTTAAAAAAAAAGGAGGGGGGTAGTTAAAGAAGCTGCTCAGCCAGAAAGGCAAATGCAGGCCCCCGGCCCCTTGGGAGGAGGGCAACACATGGGGGTAGGTACACCCCAGCCTCATGCTAAGTCCTGTCTTCTCACCATTCCTCCGAGCCCAGTAGGGCCGAGAATTGCACAGACCCAGGGAGCACCAGGAGCCAGAGCTTGGCGCTGAGGCAAGCTGGCCAGACCTCAGGGAACTCCCTTACAAAAGGAACAGTTCCTTTCCTCCCACAATTTCTCAGTCCCAGCCACCAGGGCAGGGCAGCTCTGTTCCGTGAATAAAGGGTCTTTAGCACAAGTTCAGTGGGGCAGAGCATAGCGAACCTGAACCTGAACCACGTGGGAAGCCTGACTGCTTCTACTTTCCTTCATCTCCTACATGTGCCTGGAGCATCATCCAGGGTCAGGTTCTGGCCCAGTGCTTAGATGCTGCTCCTGTAAATGCCTCCCTTGGCCACCCCATCCAGCATGCGTCAACAAGCAGGCCGGGGAAGAAAGAGCCTCCCTGACATTTTGAGAGCCAAAACAAACTGACAAGGGAATACATCGTCTCCACAAGAATCTGTCACAGAAGAAATCCTATACTCCTCAAGCTAGGAGAGGCCCCCAAATGTCACTGTGCCCATCAGACGGGGACCCCCTCTGGTCACCCCAGGCAGACAAGGCCTTGAGGACCCCAGTCCCAACATGGGCCTTCGAGAGGATCTTCCGGTGTCTAACCGAGTCCTTACGTCCTCAGGGACCCGGTCTGGTTACCAGGCAAGAATGAATCAGAACCTAGAAACTGGGGGCCAGAAGCCCCTGAACAGGGTGCAAGCCCACAGCATCCTTCCTTCTCCCCACCCCAAGTCACTTCGCCTTCAACCACAGCTGTCCTGTTATCCAGATAAAGTCAGGCTCTGGGGACCATTGGGAGCAGCTCTTAAGGGGAAACAAGGAGTCAAAATCTTCCATGCTGAGTCCTGGAAGGGGACAGAGGGACCCCCTCTATCTCGATGCTGGTGGTGAGTGGAGGGCCAGGGTCATGAGATGCTGAAGGTCCAGGCTCTGGAACAGCCACACCGTTCTAATTCTGCCTCTACCACTTCCTGGCTGTGTGACCTTGGGCATGATACTTCGCCTCTCTGTTCCTCGGTTAATTTTTCTATAAAATGGGCATGACAGCAGAGCAACCGGGCTGTAGCAAGGCTTAAACCAGGAAACCCATGTCTGTCCCTGGATGTGTACTGGCTGTCGTGAGGATGACTGGTCTGTCCCACATGTCCTGCCAGGAGCATCGTGGTGAACACTCTCCCTCTCACTCTCAAAAGCGAATGGATTGCCTGAGAAATTATCAGGCTGACTAGCTCTTGTCTTTCGTTATGTCCATCTGGTGACCTCCATGCTTCACCCTGCCTCTCTGAGCATGGAGGAGCCCCAGTCCCAAAGTGTGGGTCCCCAGAGAGAGCTCTACCCATGCCTCTGAGTATCTGTGCATGGGCTCAGGCATTCCTTTTTCTCTTCACCCTATCCCCCCTCTCTTCTCCCACTGCCGCCCCCTCCTCTCTGCTTCCTCCCTGTCCCCCTGTCCTTGCCTCAACAAGCTGGCAGTGTGTGCTGGGAGGTCTGGATTTGACTGGCAGCTCCCACTGACCCTGCACCCCCGTGGACAGGACACTGTCTGGCTCGAACTCAACTGGGCCTCACCAAATTTCTCTTACAGGAAAGGAAACAATCTGAGATGTCAAAGAAATCACCTGGTCCCTGGATGGATGAGTAGAAATAATGGGCCATTTTGTGTATGTGTGTGTTGTTTAAAGGAAATTATTAAAAAAAAAAAAAAAGAAAAGAAAAGAAAAAAGAACAATAACAGCTTTAAAATTGTCCCTTCGATGCCAGAGCCTGTCTCTAAAAACCTCAGAGTCAAACACGGGGCAGGTCCCCCACAAGTTCACTGTGTCTGAGTGGACAGACATGGGACTCAACGGGCTTTCCCAAATGCTCAGGGGAGACTGGCTACATTGTGTTGCACGCACACACATGCATACAAACACATGCGCGGGTGCATGCACAGGCACAGACACCTGGGCCAGAGCCCGCACGGCCGGCCAGCGGCGTCACAAGGCCAGACCACAGCAGGAACAGCTAGGGAGGAAGTGCGGCCCCAGTATCAACCCATTTCCTGACCCCCTTCCTCTGCTCTGGGAGGTTCTCTGTCTTTGTCTTCTGTCTGTCTGTCTCTCTCTCTCTCTCAGTTCTTTGTTTTTACACAAGGCAACAGCCATGCTGCTGTCCTGGTCCACGTGGCAAGAACTCCCAGCAGCAATGACCTGCAAGTGAGTTTTCCTTTCTAGATCTGTGACCTTGGGCGAGTCACTTCCCTCTGAACCTCAGTTACCCCATCTGTAAAACAAAGAGGCTGGGTGTGGCAAAAGGGTCCCTGAGGTCCTACCTGATCCCAAACCCCCGGGGTTCCTGAGTCCTCCTCCAGTCCTCTCTGGGATCTGTGTCACCAGGGAGCAAGCGCCAGGTCAGGCCAGGGGGCAGGGATGGGGAGCCTCTCTGTTCCCCTGCGGGGGATGGGGGAGGGGACACAGACTCCCCTCCCTCCCCTTCCCCTCCCCGCCCCCCCCCCCCATGTGCTGCACACACAGACACGCGCATTTGGCTGCACCGGGGGATCAGGGTGGAAAAGCCGGCCTCCCGGGCTGCCCCCGGCAGTGGGGGCAGGGGAAGAGCGCACCCTGCAGCCCTCTAACCCTCCTTCACGTACCTTGGGCGTCGCCGCCTTCCCTCCTACCCGCCCGCGCCGCGGGTTCAGCTCACAGCTGTCGGGTTGACTCTTGCCAGGCCTGGCTGCTCCACTTTCTCCACCCCAACCCGTGCCGGCTGGACCGGCCCCCTGCGCCACAGAAGTGGCAGCGGCTTGCCTGGAGCCCCAGCTGTCCGCGCCGCCGCCCCCTGGGCGCCCTCCGGGATCCGCACGCGCCGCGCAGTGGGGTCTGGGCGGGCGGGAGGCGACCTCAGACTGCCAGGGAGCCTGGGCGCCGAGGGCGGGGCTGCTGCTGACTTAGCCTGCCTGACTGGTCAGACTTCCCGCGCCCCTCTGTTCCTGAGTGGCCCTGGGCCCCTTGCCCTGGTTCCAGAACGTTTATAGGCTGCACAGCCTGCAGGAGCCCTGATTTTCTCTCCTCCCGGGTCTGCACCCCTGAAACCCCCACCCCCTCCCACCCTCCCAGGTCCACTCCCACTGTTACTTGCATGCATTTTGTCCTTTATGCTTTCCTGCCTCTTCCATACAGTGAACTGTGGACATGCATGACCCTATAATAAAAATCCAATACATTTATTAATAAAGCAATAAACAAATCTCCAGAGGCCCCCCCAAGGTTCAAGCTGAAGGAAAACGCTCAGTCTGGTACACAAGGCCCTCTCGCGCAAACTCTCTGGCCACCAGCTGATTTCCCAGCCTCACTAAGTCTCCCCCAAACACACACACATACACATGCACCCCTGCTAGGCACACAGGCTGTTGCCCAACAGCCACAGCTGGGAGTTCTTGCTTTGCCTGGAATGCCCTTTGCCTTTGTTGTCTGCCTGTGGAACTCCTACTCATGCATCCAGGCCCCACTGAAATGTCCCCTTCTCCATGAATCCTTCCCCAGAAAACCCCAGCTCCCTTTCCGCTGGTCCTACAATAGGGGTTTTGTTGTGTTGTGTTTTCATTTTTATTTGGTGGGTGGCCGTGCTGGAAGCCTTGGGAGTGGATGGGAAGTGAGGAAATGGAGAAGTGAGGAAGGCCGCTCTCAAGGAGGCTGGCAGCGGAGGCAAGAGAAATGCGGAGGAGACTCAGAGGTGTTTGTAGATAGTTGTCAAGAATCTGATGAAGAAAGAAGGGATGGGGAGTGCGGAGGTGTCAAAGGCCCTGATTCCAGAGGAGACAGTGGGGACTGGAGGCACAAGACGGGGTGGGGAAGCTCCTTAATCTCAGAACCAACAGAGGGAGAGAAGGATGTAGGAGGATGGGGAGCTCCTGGGTGACGGCAGTGTTCTTTGAGACACAGGACCATGAATAATGGCTGAGGGTCTGAGTAAGCCAGTGGGGTGGGTAGCATTTAGCACACACACCCGTGCTGTGAGTTTCTGCCTTCTCTGCTGCGGGGGAGGGGCCACTCAGTGCAGAGAAGAGCTGGTAAGCTTGGAGGGCACAGGGTTACTTCCCAGCGGATTGCTCCCTGAGTCACCTTTAAGCTCCATGGCACCCTCCCTCCTGGCATCTCTGTTTTCTTGCTCACGTCCTGCTCTCAACGGAAGGCCCTTTTGTCTTGCTTTGTCTCCCCAGGAGAACAGTGGAAACATTCACTGTTCCAGTATAGGAATTCCCCTGCTGTCCCTTCTTCCTTATTATGAGTGGCTATGATTATGGAGTTGCCAACAGGTGGAGGCCAAAAAAACAAACAGACCTTTCAATATTGACTCTTCCAGCTGCCATGAAGAACGGCAGCCCCTGCCCCACCCCCCAGAGCCTCCCCAGCAAAGTCCAAGTCAAACAGTTGCTGAAGGGTGGAGGGCTGCTGAGCTCTACCAGGGCAAGCAGACTCCAGGGGAGATCACCCTATATCTACATCTTTCAACTTTCTCCTCTTTGAAAATGTCGGGCTTGGGGGAATGGGTAGGGGGAAAGGAAACATTTTCTATGAGATTGTAGGGGCCAAGTCAGGCTCATGGCTCTTACTGAAACATAAAGCTAGGGACACCTGGGTGGCTCAGTCAGTTAAGTGTCTGCCTTCTGTTCAGGTCATGATGCCAGGGTTGGTGGATCGAATCCCACATCAGGCTTCCCACTCAGGGAGTCTGCTTCTCCCTCTGCCCCTCACCCTGCTCATGCTCTCTGTTCATTCTCTCTTGCATTCAAATAAATAAATAAAATCTTAAAAGAAAGAGAAAAGAAACGTAAAGCTACAATGTAGGAAAAATAAGGCCTCCTTGAGGATATTTATGAAACCATGCACCGCCCCTGTGAGGTTCACCAATCTGGAGTCTTTCAGAGGCTGGACAAGTAAGACATGAGCAATGACTTTGTTCCCTCTCTCCCGCAGCAAGAATGGGCTTCATCATTCAGATGAAGTTATACTTAGGGAGCTGGAAAAGAACTAAGCCACAGAGCCCATCCCATCCATCCTGGAGAGGATAACCAGGGTCCAGGGGACTTGAGCAATGGCAGTGGTGACATGACCACTCCCATCCATGAGCACAGGATTCCATTCCGCTCCTGCCCTCTACAAGTGGCCTCTGATGCCACCTGGGGTGGGATATTGTTCTTCCTATCAGGAATTTCCAAATTTCCCACTTATGGAGCAGGGAAAGAAAAAGCACCACATAATCAAGGGTGTCCCTTAATGGACAGTGGAGCCCTATCATTACTTCTGCTAAAAAAATTTAAAGACGCCACAATGAGTAATGTGTTGCCCCCCAAAAGTGCAGGAAAATAGAGGTAGAATTAGCTTCTGTGCAAATAATGGAATTAATGCTTTATATCTATTATTTTTCTATTTACAGAATTTTTAAAAAGATCTTATTTACTTATTTGAAAGAGAAAGAGAGAGAGCATGAGCAGTGGGGAGGGGAAGAGGGAGAAGCAGACTCCCACCAAGCAGGGAGCCCAATGTGGGCCTTGATCCCAAGACCCTGGGATCATGAACTGAACTGAAGGCAGATGCTTAACCGACTGAGCCACGCAGGGGCCCCGCTATTTATAGAATGTTTGAGAAAGGAAAGGACAGCTCTCCTGTTCTCCCGAGTTTGCGTTCTTGCCCATGCGTACACATGCCCAAAAGCCCTGACTGCAGTGCCCTGGCTCCTAATGTAATAAGCAAAGCAATCAGAAACACAGGAAAGTACAAGAGTGTTCTGTAAGCCAAGAAATGTTTTTAAGCTGAGTCTGGCAGGTGGAGCCCACTTGCTCCCAAGAGCAGTGACAACAAAGGGAAGCTGCTGCCACTTACATTATGTGATGGCTCCAAGCTACGCAGTGCTTCCATCATCAAAAGCTGGTCAGGAACACTGCCATTTGGGGAAGATGTTTTGGTAAAGGAAAAAACAAAGTGTTGGTTTTTCTAAGCTGGTGCTCTCAACCAACACTAGATTTTAGATATCACAAATTATATGAGCTGAAAATTTGGAATTTGAGAAGATAAAACTCAAATGACTTATTGCAAATATAAGCCATTTCTTGATCCATTAGAAAACAAAAATGATCGGGGCGCCTGAGTGGCTCAGTGGGTTAAGCCTCTGGCAATGGCTCAGGTCATGATCTCAGGGTCCTGTGATCAAGCCCCGCATGGGGCTCTCTGCTCGGTGGGGAGCCTCCTTCCTCCTCTCTCTGCCTGCCTCTCTGCCTACTTGTGATCTCTATTTCTGTCAAATAAGTAAATAAAATCTTTTATAAAAAAAAAGGGGGGGGCACCTGGCTGGCTCAGTGGGTTGAGCCTCTGCCTTTGCTCGGGTCATGATCTCAGGGTCCTGGAATCGAGCCCTGCATCTGGCTCTCTGCTCAGCGGGGAGCCTGCCTTCTCCTCTCTCTCTCTCTCTCTCTCTGCCTGCCCCTCCGCCTACTTGTGATCTCCCTCTCTGTCAAATAAATAAATTAAAAAAAAAAAAAGAAAGAAAGAAAGCAAAAACGATCAAAACAGCAACTGCTTGACCTGGACACACAATCCAGAGGCTCTAAAAGAGCTAACGAAATAGAAATAAAATCTCAGAGCTATCATGGGATTTGACTTCTATTTTGAAGACTGAAAGTCTTCTTATGTCCTATAGAATTGCTTCTGTAATGCCTCTTGCCCCCCGTCTTGTCTCCTCATTTATCCCCTTGGCCAGGCTTCAGGACCTCTCTTTTGACCATGACCTTGACTCTGTTTTCTCAATCCCTCCTCCACCCAACACAGCCTACACACAACTGGGGGTGATGTTATTTGTAAGGCACAGCTTCAGACACGTCCCTTCCCTGCAAACAAAACCTTCCAGGAACACCCGCTGTGGTGTTCTCTGGATAAAATTCAGAATTCGCTGGGTTGACCTCCAAAGCCCTCCACAATCGCCAACCTTGCTTACTGCTACTCACCCCTAAAGAAGCTGTAAAGAGACCCACGCTGACTTTCGAGCAGCGGTGTAGCTTGCTGACTTGGTTTTCTCTGCCTGAAGTGCCTTCCCTGCCATCTCCATCCAAGGTCTAGGGCTAGGCGCAGCTCTGATGGTGTCTGCGGGAAGCCATGGCTCACTGCTCACAGCCAGGAGAGCCTTCCTCTTCCCTCAGCTTCCAGCCACTTCTCTTAGAGACAGGAGTGCGTCACCGGCCACCTTAGATCCAGTTTTCCTGTGTAGCGGATGCTATGGAATGGGAAGAGATTGAGAGGTAGAAGCTAACTGTTCAGCTTTGAGCCAGCTAGGAACTTTTTCTAATCTTCAGTTTCCTTATCTAGAAAAGGTAGTATGAACAGGACCCACCTGAGAAGGTTTTTGTGAGAAGTAAATGAGATAATCTGTGTAAGCTTTGTATAGTACCTGATAGAGCATCAGAGCTCACTGTGTCAGGATGGAAGTGATTATGTGGGAGAAGAGAGAGGGAAGGAGGGACAGAGAAAGAAGACAAGAGAAGGGGCACCTGGGTGGCTCAGTTGGTTAAGCATCTGCCTTCAGCTCAGGTCATGATCCTGGGGGTACTGGGATCGAGTCCTGTGTCCGGCTTCCTGCTCAGTGGGGAGCCTCCTTCTTCCTCTGCCCACCCCCTGTGCTTGTGGTCTCTCTCTATCTCTCTATTTCTCAAATAAATAAATAAAATCTTTAAAAAAAAAAAAAAAGAAGAGAAGGAAAAGAAGGAAAGATGGAAAAAAAATCAATAGCCTCTCCTTTCTACTGGAGTCAAAGGACCATTACCTCTTCTTAGAAGGAGCACACACTTATAAACTTTCTTGCAGACAAAATTTTAGATAAAAGTGACATCGGGTTGGGGCACCTGGGTGGCTCAGTCTGTAAGTGTACGACTCTTAGTTTTGGCTCAGGTCATGATCTCAGGGTCTTGTGATCGAGTCCCAGGTCTGACTCTGCACTGAGCGGGGGTCTGCTTGAGATTCTCCCTCTCCTTCTTCCTCTGCCCCTCCCCTCACTTGGATGCACATGCTCTCCATCTCTCTCTCTACCGCTCAAATAAGTAAGATCTTTGAAAAAATGACATCTGGATCATAGAAAGGATGAAATCAGTTTACCTTTTTAGGTCCACTGTGTAAATTTACTAGGGGGAATCCTATTAGAAACTTAACATTTTTCAGAACAGAAGGAGCTGTGGAAACCACCCTGTAGGACTCCCATTGTTTTTCTGGTAGGAAAACCGCAAAGGGCGAGCGCTAATTAAGTGGCAGAGTCCAGATTGGAAAGCTGTCAGCCCAGAGCTCTTCCCTTCTTTACAATCACATCCCTGGGTTGGGAAAGACACTATAAAAACGTCATGCTCAGCGAGAAACCTCTAGCATGAGACTGTGAAGAGCTTGATAAACCATTTCTCCAAAAATAATGCTTGGTCAGAACTGTCAAAAGACAACCATTTCAGCACCCTGGAAATTGACTGGAGATATGCAACAAACTGAGAAATGTTTGTCCACGAAAATTACAGAATTCTGATAAGGTCAGCAAGACTCTGTCATGTTCTTGCCTGGAGCTGTTCCCATCCCCCGTAGTTCTGTTGTTTCAGAGTTCAATCAGGACAGCTTGTAAAAACCAGCACATTTTTGTCATGGCCAGAGTGGTCTCACTTAATTTGGAGCAGTATCAATTTAAATGGTGATCTCAAAAGCCAGTGCACTGAGAGGGCCAGCAGCTCCGCTAGCCTGAAATAGCAAACCATGGACTGGTGTCTACAGAGGAATCTAACAGGACAGGGGTGCCTGGGTGGCTCAGTCAGTTAAGCATCTGCCTTCAACTCAGGTTGTGATCCCGGGGTCCTGGGATTAAGCCCCTCTTCAGGCTCCCTGCTCAGTGGGGAGTCTGCTTCTCTTTCCCTCTGCCCCTCCCCCTGCTTGTCCTTTCTGTCTCTCTGAAATAAACAAATAAAATCTTAAAAAAAAAAAGGACTCTAACAGGACGTTTAGGGAGGAGAAGCAGCCATGGGGAGTCTGATAACTACTCTGAGTATCATGGGTTGACCAAAACTGTATGGATACGTCACAGGGACAGGAACAGCCCAAGCCGCTCACACATCTCCAGCCCATGGAGCCTGCCAGGTGTACAGGGGAGACCCCAGGGCTCAATGGAAACATAGAAGCCTGAACAGACTTGGGGGAATCAAAGCTTGACCTTTGAATGTGCTCCCCAGCTTATTCATAGACCGATCAGCAGAGAGTAGAGGCCTTCCTGGCTCAGGGTCTTTGAGTACAACTCCTGGGTAATCTTTGGCTGAACACTAATGTAGACAGACGGAGAGGTGACTGTAGGAAACTAGGTCACAGAATAAAAAGCAAGAGAAAGAAAACAGCAGAGACATTTGTGGATGCACGTTGCAGGGGAGGCAGACTTCACGGAGCTCTTCCAAGTGAGTTATTAAACACACAAACAACACTCAGCAGGGAAACTACAAGACAGAGTTGCTAAAATATACTGTAGTGGGGGTGTGAGGGTGCAGGAGCACCCAGCTCCCGGGTTCCAAACAGACCAGGTTCATCCCCTCACTGCTGACAAATTCCAAAGGCAGAGAGACGAGTGGTGGGGAAAGAAGAAAGGAATTTATTTCAGTGAGACCCACACCAGGAAGGCAGCAGACTAGTTCCTCAAAGACTATCTCCAAGTGCTGAAAATACATCCAGGTTCTATAAGGAAAACATGGGACACTGGTGGGTGGGTATGTGCAAGTGAGAGTCAGGTTGATCATATTCTTGGGGTCTGGCGTGTAGGGGCTTGCTGGCTCAGAGCAGTACCTTATTGGTAAGCAGGTAATCCTGCTCAACATTCCCACCAGGGGATGATGGGCTGTAGGGTCCCTTGTCCGAGTCAAGAGATAAAGCTGGAAAGAAGAACTTAATCAATTAGACAGCTGGAGGTCGAAACAGAAGTGGTTGAAGTCCTTTTTCAATACGATGTAAAGTATCCAGCTTTCAACAAAGAAATCATACCATGGGCAAAGCAACAAGAAAGTGTGACCATATTCAGAAAAAAATGTTAATAGAAATGGTCTCTGTGTGTCTCTAAGATGTGAGGTTTTATCAGACTAAACCTTTAAGGCAGCTACTATACACATGTTTAAGGAACTAGAAAAAAATTTTCAAAAATTTAAGGAAAGTGTGACAACAATAATCCGAGTGAAAACAATCTTAATAAAAAGTTAGAAATTATACAAATGAATCAATCCTGAGACAATGAACATGGCAAAGTCATGGAATGACGTGTTCCAAAGGGCTGGAAAATTCCGTCAACCAAAAATTCTATATCCAGCAAAACCATCCTTCAATAATGAAGATGAAATGAAGACAATCCCAGATAATGAAAGATCTAGAGAGTGCTTTGCTAGCAGACACACCCTGTAAGAAATGCGAAAGGAAATTCTTTAGTCTGAGAGGAAGTAATGCCTGAGGATACTCAAATCCATAGCAAGAATGAAGAGCTCCAGAAATGACAAATATGTGGGTAAATATAAAAGACTCTCTAAATATGTTTTCTTATTTCTTCTCCTGACTTCTTTAAAAGACATAAGTTGCATAAAGCAAAACTTATGACACTGTATTGTCAAGTATCTAACATATGTGGAAATAGATATGATAATAATGGAACAAAGGAGGGGAAAGGAAAAGAAGATATATTGAAACTGCAGGGGGGCAGAATTTGTCACCCCAAAAATATGCCTCTCTGGCATAAGGATTATTTTAGGCTGATTATTTTTAAGAAACTGTAGATTCAGGAAAAGCTTTTTACCTCCCCCTCAACTGCCTAAATTTACATTGGAAAGGAGGCCTGTTCCAGAAGAGAGAGCTATTATCAAAGATACCTTTTTACCTAAGAAGCTCGTCTGTATAACTGGACGACCTGTTTTCCCAACATCTCCTCCCAACTTCTTGTGAACAGTCCACCTCTCCTTCGCATTCCCAGACCCCTACACCTTTCTTCAACTCGGGATGTTCTAGAAGCCTCAAACCCCCAGCTGCCCCTTGGGTCTCCTATTTTTATGGGGCTTCCATACCTATGAAATTTGTTTATTTTTCTTTTGTTACTCTGTCTTACATCAGCTTAATTATTGGACCAACCAAACAACCTAGAAGGGAAGAAGGGAGAGTTTTTCCACCCCTGCAGTTGGTGACCACAACGGACCTTGACTGACTGGATACTGCTGGTTCTGGGGCTGTTGCTACTGAGAGATCCTGGGCCCTCTGACCAAAGCCAGCAGAAGGTAAGTATTCTTACCACGTCAGTCTCCTGGATCCCTGCCTGCAGGATCTGACTGAAGCGAGAACGATTGGTGAGAGTCCTTTTCTTTTTGTAAATTTAGATTGGCAGGAAAGAGTATTTGTGTGAACTCTCCCTTGGGCACAGCAACTCTGGTAAAGATTTGTCATGAATACTCTTATTTTCTATTGACCTCTTTTGTCCCAGAGATGGTCCTCATTTTCCTTTGTCTTTGTCTCTTGTGTCCTTTACCATAAGGAGGAAAACCATAGGGTAGAAACGAGGCATAGGTCTATTGTTCACGCCTGCCTCACAGACTGACGAGTTCACGGTACTTGGCAGACTGGTGTCTGTGCAGACAAACTTTGTTGTGAGTGAACTTGCACAGGAGGTAAAGGCTATTGCTCATGGGGATCTCAGAAGTGAGAGTGTGTGGGGGCACCGATCAGCACTTCACAGCTCTTAGAGCTCTGGTCACCTGATGCTAGGCTCCCGAGTTAGGAGAAGTTGGTCACAAAATGGGTTGGACTGACACTAGGTCAGTTATCAGCCTCAAGAGAATTTCCGTGCAACAATGCACACTGTAAGACAACACACAATCCCCAACCCAGGAGCATGTCCCTCTCAGGTGTTAATTTGGCCCTGAGAAACCCAAGGCTTGGCTAAAGCTGTTATTGGGCACATGGGGGGAAAAAAGAAAAAAAGAAAAAGAAGAATGAGGTTTTCCTCTCATCTTGTTGTATGTCTTGTGAGCTTGGCTTCATGACCGGTGAGGAGCATTTTCTCTCTTGCTTCTACTGGCCAGAGGATTCATGTATGGACCCGATGTGCACTTGGAAGACGGTCGAAGAGGCTGTGCATCCCTTAAGCAGTGTTCTCTTCGTCCGCTGTGTCAGCTGTCAGAGGAAATGTGCTCTGAGAGGTCCCGGCACATCTGGGCCTTTTGTTGTCTTGCCCTCCTTGTCCATTAGTCTCATGGGCAACTGGAGACCTCATTTTACTCATTTGGCCAGACAGAAATATGGGTTGCATCCCATCTGTGGCTAAATCTTTCTTGGACGAACTCTGGGAGTGAACTCTGTAGAACTGGGCAGGGCTGCATCTTTTGCTCTCTCCTTCAGGGACACCTCTTGTGTTCATGATTAAGCCTTCAAAAGGCTTATTGGTTTGAGCCAGATGATGGATCCTTTGAATTGGCTATATTTAAAAGAAAAACAATTTTTTAAAGAGAGGTCTCATCCTAAACCATTGCCTTACACTGGTACCCATGAAAAGACCAAGCTAAAACTGGGTACAAAAAATAATGGCTAGCTCTAGGGACTCCCTTAATAAAAGGAAGAATAGAAATTAGACTTAAAACAAAAATTAAAATCCATGTCCAACATGAATTACCCTTCTCCTCATCTCCAACTCCTTGTTCCTGACCCTCCAGAAGATCTTTTGGATCTCTGGACTCTTGATCTAAACTTTCTCTCTCAAAATCCAGCCCATGACCTCAAGAAATTCCCCGAGCCCCCAATTCCTCTAACATTCCCAGAAAACCCCTTCAACACCCAAATGCTTGGTTTGACTTCCCTTTCTTTGCAAGATTTACACAGAGCACTCTGGGCTGATCTCCAGGCCTGGGGTTTACAGATTACCCATATAAATAATAAAACCAGGAAATTAATTTAGCAGAAGCCCCTGGGATGGGCAGTAGGGCTCATTGTTCTGTCCCTTATAACTCCTACTTTCTAGGACGTTGTAATCTGGCTCTACCAACATCAAGTCTTCCTATGCAATGTCCTTTGCAAATGTACCCTGGACAAGCTCCTTTCCCCTTGCAAAGTATTCATGTCCCCTGGACAGCAGCAGACACTCTCAATTATAAAGTCCTTTTACCTCACTTTCAGAAGTTTAGACAAGAGTTGAAAAGATTAGTGGGCATTCAAACTCACAAAGACTCACAAAGACCTCAATTGGCTGTTAAGGGGTGTTCCTCCCAGTCATGATTATATGTAGTTATCAGACAAGCCAGACAGTCCCCTGGGGAATGCACCTCCCTCCCCGACACACACCTCCAACAGATAACCAAAAATTTTCCCAGGCCCTTGTACAAGTGATCAGGAAATGGACCAGCAGGAGGCCAATGTTCAGGGACTGATAAGAGCAATATTAAAGTCTTTCCCCAGCTAAGGTGAATTAGTCCAAGATTGAACTGTGCACTCAGAAAGAATGAGAGCATTCGGAGGCTTTTGTTGGACCATTTATACCGATTTTTAAAAAGGCATTCTGCATTAAACCCTGAAGTTTTAGGACACAGAAATCTTTTGATTTCCATTTTAATTGGAAATCTACCTGACATAAAGAAGCAAGTTTGGTTGGCTAGGTGGGTCACTGTCTTGATATTCAAGCTGCAATTCAACTCTTTGAGGCCTTAGAAACAACTCGTTGTCTTGCAAATCTCTATAAAACCAGAACTGTGCTCTAGAAGCAACTCAAAGTCACTTATCCTTACCGATTCCAAAATCTCTCCTATTCATCTCAAAATGCTTGTGAGTATTGTAAAAGAATAGGTCATTGGAAACAGAATTGTCCTGTAATTAAGAAAAAGAAGGTAGATTTTAAATAGTAATGAATCTCAACCTCTGATAAGAGGCAAATATACCCCAAAACTCCTTAAAGAAAATTTGCCTTTTGGTGTTAAGTTTTCTTTTCTTTTCTTTTCTTTTTTTTTAAGATTTTAATTATTTATTTGTCAGAGAGAGAGAGAGAACAAGCAGGGGGAACAGCAGGTTTCCTGCTGAGCTGGGACTCCACGCTCAGGAGCAGAAGGCAGATGCTCAACCAGCTGAGTCACCCAGGTGTCCCACGCTGTAAATTTTCTACCACCATCTCTAGGATTTAAGAGCCATTGTTTGAAGTGAAAGTGTTAAGGGAGAAGTTTCTTATCAGAAGGAGGGGAGGAAAGGACTAATTTGGATACTGGACTAAAGAAAAATCTTAAATGTCTTCTCCGCAACTATGAGTAAAACGTTTTAGCCATCTGAGCAGGCAAATTTAACTTATCCCAACTGCCAAAACAAATTTTGGATTCAACTGTTCTTTTATAAGCTACTTAGTTTTGGATTATTGTACCTGACTCACAGCTAAAAATTTAAAACAACAGCTGTAAGGTCTCTGTGTCAGTCTGTATGTTTATGTGTGTCTGTATATGCATGTTGCGGATGTGTGATATTTTTCTGTCTCTGGCTGTTATTGCCAACTTAATTTACCAAAAAGCTCTATTTTGTTGGCTTAAAATTAAGTGCTTATAAATTGAGTATTCCGAAAGTTCTCAGAAATATAGCAGAAACTGACCCAGATCTGGTTCACGTGATCTGGAAAACTATTCACTATTAAAGCTAGTTGAAGTTCATTGGTTTGATTAAAACATACATGTCTTTAGAGTTATCTACATTGACTATAAGACAAGTAACTTGTATTCTGCTTGGGTTTATGGCTCAAATTCATATCATCGCTTATAAAATTTGTCAGCAAGAAAAACAATTTGGGATAAAGGCTGACCTTGTCTAATGTCTCATGAGGTTTTTATGAGCAGCTTAAACATAATTGTTGGGAGCAGTGATTCACATAGACGCAAATGGGGTAAAAGTTTATAGATGAACTTTTTAGCAATAGTTACATTTTATGGTATGTGTACTTGAAAATAGCTTCCAAAATCCTTTCGGTAACTTGAAACTTAAGAGTTATACGAAGTTAAGTTAAATAATAAAAAGTATAAATAGCTAGAGTATTTCCAAAGAAGATCAAAAAATAAAACATTAATTGCTGAATGAACATAGGTTAATCTCCTTTTGTCTTCCTATTGAAGAGAAATTAAAGATATTCAGGACTATTTGTAGACCTATCTTGTGCCACATTGAAAGACTGTTATTAAAAAGGGCATGTGCTTCTAAAAATGATGAAATGAATTCACAAATCTGCCAACATAGAGAATACTAGTATAAGAGTTGACAATTGCTTACTTCTTAGTTGGCACTAGAAACTAAGGTTTCCCAGGGTTAAAAATTCTTTTAACTGTACATAATGAAACTATCAGAAATCATAAGGGAAAAAATTCTGTATGCAAGGAAAGTCAAATGTGCTTTTTTTGGATAGAAAAAATATGAGAAATGGATATACGGGGAAAAGAAAGTAATTTGGTCGGAAAGTGAAATATCAGATGGGAAAGGAAAGAATCAAGGATAAACTACATAGAAAGTTAGAAAGAGAGGGAGAGAGAGAATCCGACCTTGTGTGGTCAGGTTGGCTGGGATTGAATACATATATTAGAATGGTTGTAAAATTCAGCTTTAAAATTAGAAGTGTACTTATATAAAACCAAAACTTGATAACTTTTAACTGCTAAAAAGACAAAGTTTTCTTGGACTACTGGTCTGCCCCTGGGGTAAGAGATTATGACAATATTCTCTTTACCTTTTAAGTCATCTGCCTAGGAAGAAAAGAGTTTGCTTTTTATCATTAATAATTTTTTGTGCTTCATGTTGTCTTAATCAGATCTTTGATTCTCCCAAGAAAACAAATTCTTCAATATTAGAAGATCTAACTTTTGCTCACAACTATGAACCTTCTGTGTTTGCCTTTGAAATCTTTTATCATCAGTTTGGTTAAATAGGTAACAAAATATTGTTTCATAACGACCTGTGATCCTTACTAATTAAGTGTTCAAACCTTTTGATATTTGTGACAAATTTCCCTAAATCAAATTGCAAATGAAGTCTTTCTGACCTTGAATCAACTGTGAAAATTTCCAGAGGGTCCCTAGAACATCTCAAAAGGTTTCTCTCTCTCCTTATAAAAAGGCAGATTTTATACTAATTAGGATCTTTTAATATATTAAATTATAGGAGAAGCATTGTCAAATAAGAAGTAGTAATAAGTCTTTTTTATGTTGTGTTTGTACTGATATAAAAGCATTCCAGAACTGAATGAAATTCCTGAAATTCTAGTACGTCCTGGTATAATGTTACCACTTGAAACTCCAATTATTATCTTAAAATTTGTGTGTCACGGGAATAAGCAAATTTCTTTGCTAATAATATTATAATGAATTCTCAACAGATCTTTAGCTGGGGCCATTTGTGAGTCTTACATTTACAGTCATTGTTTTATTCTGACGCTTTTGCAAAAGCATTCCCACAAGAATGCTCCTTCCCACATGGAAAGAACTCTGGAAAGCAGAGGTTTCTGATCAAAAAACCAAATGGGTAAGAATTTTCCAGAACTCGTGGAAACACTGCATTCAAGCAAAACAACAATTAATAACATGAGAGTGAATACATTGGTGAGGGTGATTATAATTTTTATGACTTTTTGTCTGAAATTTTTGTTTTTCCAGATTTAAGGAAAATTTTTCTTAAGGTACCTATGTCTGAGAGCAGTAACTTGGTAAACTATACCTCTGGAAACAAAGATGAAACAATTACATTTTCTCCCTACCTGATCCCTCCAGAATTTGGAAACTCTTGGTCAGTGAGTATTCTTATTTTCAGGGCAGCACAGTTTACATGCAAAAGTTCAGTAAGAATTTGCTCTCCTTGTAACAGGACAAAATTGGAAACATCTGTTGTATTACCAAGGCTTTGACTGGAATGTCATATCTTAAGAGAGCTGTGCATAGAATCAGATATGCCAGACAGCATTAAGGAACTAAGGCTGCCTTTATGAGCCAATAAAGCCCCTTGGAAATACCGCCTGTTACGTTGCTTACAAACTTCCTGACAATCTAAAGAGGTGTAAGGAAGGTCACTTCCTGGAGAATGCAGGCATCTCAGGCTATCTTTGGGACTTCAAAGAGAGGAAATTACCCAGATCTATAGGTATTGCAGGCAAAGTCTGATGGTGAGCCTTTGGCTTGACTTCCTAGCCTGGAGAGGCTTTTAAAAGTTCAATCTGAGGGGCATCTGGGTGGCTCAGTTGGTTAAGCAGCTGTCTTTGGCTCAGGTCAAGATCCTGGTCCTGGGATGGAGTTCTGAATCAGGCTCCTTGCTCAGAAGGGAGCCTGTTTCTCCCTCTCCCTGCGGCTCCCCCTGCTTCTGCTCACACACAGTCTCAATCCTTCTTTGACAAATAAATAAAATCTTTAAAAAAAAAAAAAGATTCTCTCTCTCCCTCCCTCTGCCCTTCTCCACTCATGTGGGAGCTTGGGCTCTCCCTCACTTTCAATAAAATTAAATAAATAAATAAATAAATAAATAAAATAAAATAAAATAAAATTCAGTCTGAGATTCCTTATGAAAAGTTCCAGCAAAGCAGATTTAAAAGAGGCTGTGTTGGGGGGCCTGGGTGGCTCAGTGGGTTAAAGCCCCTGCCTTCGGCTCAGGTCATGATCTCAGGGTCCTGGGATCGAGCCCTGCATCGGGCTCTCTGCTCAGCAGGGAGCCTGCTTCCTCCTCTCTCTCTGCCTGCCTCTCTGCCTACCTGTGATCTCTATCAGATAAATAAATAGATAAAATCTTAAGAAAAAAAAAGAGGCTGTGTCATCAACCACTCTTCTTGCTGCTGTAAGACTGCTTTTTGAAATAAGACAGATCTAACTGAACTGATCTATTCTCAAGACAGAGACTGATTGAAAGATTTGGAATCATCTGTCAACCTAACTTTTGGACTGGGAAACTTCTTATTTGAAATTTCAAAGGCAGTACTACAGGGGATCAAAATTTGTCACCCCAAAACTATGCCTCTGTCATAAGGATTATTTTCAGTTGATTACTTTCAAGAAACTGCAGATTAACGAAAAGCTCTTTATCTCCCCTCAACTGCCTAAACTGATGTTGGAGAGAGAACTTATGCCCCTCTTCGTTAGGAAAAGAGCTATTGCTAGAGATACCTTTTGTACCTAAGAAACTTACCTGCATAACAGGGCAATATTTGCTTTTCAAACATTTCATCTCACCTTCCTATGAATGGCCATCCTCTTTCTATCTCCAGACTCCTATACCTTTCCTTGGCTCAGGATGAAAGATTTTGTTTATTTATTTTAGAGAGAGGGAGAGCTGGGGGAGGGCAGAGAGAGAGAATCCCAGGCAAACTCTTCACTAAGCAGGGAGTCCAATGCAGGGTTCCATCTCATGACCCTGAGATCCTAACCTGAGCCGAAATCAAGAGTTGGACACTTAACCAACTGAGCCCCCCAGGTTCTGTAAGACTTAATTATCTGGCTGCCTTTTGGGTCTCATATTTTTATGAGGCTTCTATACATAAGATATTTGTTTTTCTGCTATTACTCTGTCTTTTATCAATTTAATTATTGGATCAGCCAAAAACCTAGAAGAGAAAAAGAAAAAAATTTTCTGTCCCCACAGAACAGTTTCTAGAATTAATTATTATTATTGGCTTATTACTATAAGAATTACATTGTCATAAGTTGAAATGCATGCTGTAATATCTAGAACAAGGACTAAGAAAATAATGAAAAATCATAGCAAAAAGAACAAAAACCAAAAGAATTAAAATGACACACAAAAAATATTTATTCAACACAAAGAAGTAAGGGAGGAGGATAAAAATTAAAAAAAAGAAAAATAGAAAGCAAATAACAAAATAGCAGATATAAATCCAAACCTATCAGTAATTCACTAAATATAAAGATTTTATTTATTTATTTGAGAGAGACAGAGAGATAACAAGAGAGAGCACAAGCAGAGAGGAGAGGGAGAAACAGGCTCCATGCTCAGAAGGGAGCCTGACATGGGACTCAGTCCTAGGACCCTGGGATCATAACCTGAGCTAAAGGCAGACATTTAACCAACTGAACCACCCAGGTGCCCTTATAATTCACTAAGTATAAATGGTCTACTGTGATATTGTAATTCATAATAATAAATATATATTTGGTCTTTGTCCATGGTTTTCAGCTCACAGGTCCCCAAATTATTGGAATTTCCTGAGTGATGAGGGCAATGGTGACATCTTTTATGTGGTATTTTGTCCTCAATTCCTGAAAACGAGCTGTAAAGGTGAGTTGGATGTCTTGTTATTCATAACGGGCCCCTTTCCACCATCACTGAGTTTCTGTTAATGAGTGGACTTTTGGAAATCCCTTAAAGATAGGGGAGCTGGTCGCCAAGGAAACCAACCATAATTAGAGGTCCGGAACTTTCAGTCCCACCCTTGATTTCCAGGGAGGGAGAGGGGACTGAAGGTTGACTCAATCACCGTTGGTCCATGATTTAATCAATCATGCCCATATAATGAAGCCTCTGTTAAAAATTCAAAAGGATGGAGTTTGGAGACCTTCCAGGTTGGTGAACCAGAATGCTTCCACATGTTACCATGTCAGGTCCCAAACTCCATGTGGACAGAAGCTCCTTTGTGTGGGCCTTCAGTCTAGATATCTTTTTATCTGGCTGTTGATTCATATCCTTTAATATTCTTTATAATAAAGTGAGTAAGCTGGTTTCCAGAGTTCTGTCAGCCACTTTAGCAAATTAATCAAACCCGAGAAGGGGGTCAGAGGAACCTCTGATTTATATCCAGCAAGTCAGAAGTACAGATAACACCCTAAGCTTGCAGTTGGGGTCTGAAGTGGTGGGGGGGCAGTCGTGTGGGACTGAACCCTCAATCTGTGGAATCTGATGCTGCCTCCGGATAGCAAGTGTCAGAATTGAGTTGAATTGTGGGACACGCAGCTGATGTGTGAGAATTGCTTGATGATGTGGGAGAGAAAAAAAAAAAAAAAAAACCCAGACATTGGGAGTGAGGGCAGAATTGTGACTAAACACTCAAAACGCACAGATTGTCAGACTGAATAAAAAAGAGCAAGACCAAACTCTGTGCTGTCTCCAAGAAAAGTAGCTTAGATTCAAACAACAAGGAGATTAAAAGGAAAAGAATGGTGGAACTCCAGTTTTAGCTATGACATGAAAAAAGCTTGAATTCATCCCTCCTTTCAACAGGATAAAAGCCGAACAAACCAAAAATAAATGACTTTTCTAAGACCCATCAGAAACTTGATGTCACAAGACAAAGTGGCAGCCTGACGTCTGGAGAGACAAGTAAATACAGAGAATCACAGTCTCGATCACCTCCCCCAGAGGAGAAGCTACTACAGCCATGAAATGGTAGGAATACTTCAATGATCATTCTGATGAATTGCTGGAGGCTGAGTGTGGATTTGCCTGAGAGTGATAAGCTCCTGCAGGTGCAGTTTCAGGAAAGTCCCCACACTCACATTGGCTTTACCTTCAGGAACACTACCATATCTTCGAGGTGAGGATCTGACAAAAATTTCCTCCTGTTTCAAGCAGAAGTGAGAGGAAAGTAACCATTTTTATATATGCCTGGAGTGTTCTTCATAACAGAGATCTGCAAAGATCTGCAAAAGACTAACTTTATCAGAGCCTTACCTACGGGGGAAGCCAGCTCTAGCTCCCTATGGACTTCCTGTTTCACCTAAAGGAAACACAAAAAAGACACAGAAGAACTTCTGAAGGTCATAGCCCAGAGACTTAGACACACTAAAAGACAGAGATTGAACCATAAGGTTATAGAAATCTTCTCCCTCCAAAACCTCACCAGCATATCAACAGGGCTCCAATACCATAACACAGATTAAACTGAGAGAGCTGAAAAACACAAGGACAGAAAGGCTAACTGAAACCCCTGGGAGGTGCAGGTGCAGTAAACAGTAAATAGAGCCCAGCTTCTAGCCAGATTGACATGAAGCCTCACACAAGAGATCTGTTTGCCTCAGTTCCTGTTGCCTAAAATCAAAGGCATGTTTGCTTTCATCCAAAAAATTATAAGGCATGCTAAAAGTCAAGTAAGAACCATCTAAGGAGACAAAGCAAGCATCAGAAGCAGGCAAAAATATGACATAGATTTTAGAATTCTGGGATATGGAATGTAAAATAACTATGATTAATATGTGACGGACTCTAGTGAAAAAGTAGGCAATGTGCAAGAATGTGAACAGAGAAACAGAAATTCTAAGAAACCATCAAGAGGAATGTTAGAAATCAAATATAGTGTAACACAAATGAAGAATGCCCTTGGTGGGCTCACGGGTACACTGGACACGGCTGATGAAAGAATCAGTGAGAACCAAGATGTGTCAAAAGAAACTGCCCAAACTCAAATGCAAAGAGAAAAAAAAAAGTGAAAAAAAAAAAAAAGAAGAGAATATTTAACAATTGTGGGACAATTAAAAAAGTATAACATGTGTGTAGTGGGAATTCTAGAAGGAGAAGAAAGGGGGAAAGGAGCAGAAGAAATTGAGTAATAATGGCAGAGAATTTTCCAATATTAATAATAGACATCAAACTATAGGAAACTAAGAGAACACCAAATAGGATAAATACCAAAATATCTATACTGAGGCATCTCGTATTTAAACTTCAGAAAACTACAGGCAAAGGAAGTCTTCAAAGAAGTTGGGGACAGGTTAAAGGAGGGACACCTTACCTGTAGAGGCATAAGGATGAAAATTGCATTGGACTTCAATGCAAGCAAGAGAGTAGAGTAAAATATCTTAACAGTTGAAAGGAAAAAACCCACCAACCTAGAATTCTATGTTCAACAAAACTTTCCTTCGAGAGTGAAGGAGAAATAAAGACTTTCTCAGATAAAAACTGAGGGATTTTATCACCAGTAGGCCTGCCCTGCAGGAAGTGTTTTACTTTTTATTTTATTTTACTTTTAAGATTTAACCACTTATTTGAGAGAAAGACAGAGACAGAGTGTCCATGAAGAGGGAGAGAGGCAGAGGGAGAGGGAGAGGAGCAGCAGACTTCCTGCTGAGTGGGGAGCCCCACATGGGGCTTGATCCCATGACCCAGAGATTATGACCTGAGACAAAAACCAAGAATCAGAGGCCCATCTGACTGAGCCACCCTGGCACTCCTAGGAAATAATTTAAAAGAAGGTCTTAAGAGAAGAAAAATGGCATAGTTTAGAAACTTGGATCTATATAATCAGATGAATAACATTGGACAAGAAATAAGTGAAATACTAAATAAAATAAAAAATAAGGGGCGCCTGGGTGGCTCAGTGGGTTACAGCCTCTGCCTTCAGCTCAGGTCATGATCCCAGGGTCCTGGGATCGAGCTCCTCATCGGGCTCTCTGCTCAGCAGGGAGCCTGCTTCCCTTCCTCTTTCTCTGCCTGCTTCTCTGCCTACTTGTGATCTCCATCTGTCAAATAAATCAATAAAATCTTTTAAAAAAAATAATAATAATAAATAAAATTTTAAAAAATAAAATTAAACCTTTAAATTTTCTTATTCTTAATTGAGCTAATAGATAACTATTTGTACAAAGTAATGATAGTAATGATATACAGGGTGATTACAGCATTTGGCCAAATGAATGACGGCAATATTATAAAGGACAAGAGGGAGGAATTGAGAATTATAAATACAGATCCATTTGACAGTAGATTTAGATTAGTTGTAAATATATATTATAAACTCTAGGTTAACCACTAAAATGTTTTGAAAAGAAGTATAATTGAGGGTGCCTGGGTAGCTAAGTTGGTTAGGTTCTGTCTTAAGCTCAGGTCATGATCATAGGGTTCCTGGATGGAGCCCTGCATTGGTGTCCCTGTTCACAGGGAGTCTGCTTCTCCCTGTCCCTCTGCCTCTTCGCCTTACTCATGCTCTCTCCCTCCTTCTCTCTCTCTCTGTTAAATAAATAAATAAAATATTTTCTAAAAAAGAAGTATAATTGATGTTAAGATAGGAGAGAAGTGGACTATTATGAAATTCTCAATAAGAACCAGGAAAAGGCATTAAAAGAGAGGCTAAAAAAAAAAAACTAGTGCAACAAATATGACAGTCATAAATGTGGTAGATATTAATCTAACTATATAAGAATTACTTAAAATGTGGATGGTAAATATAGAAATTAAGACATAAGATATTGTCATAACAGATAAAACATAAGACCCAACAATATGCTGTCTATAAGAAACCCATTTTAAATATGAAGACACATATCAGTTAAAGAGGTGAGGTAAGAGATCCCATGCTAACACTAATCAAAAGAAAGCCATATTAGCTTGTTAATCTCACACAAAACATACTTGGAACAAGATAAATTATCAGTGATTAAAAGGGCATTACATAGTGATAAAAGGATCAATTCCCCCAAGAAGATACAATCCTTAACATGTATGCACCTAACAACAGAGTGTCAAAATAAGTGAGGCAAAAATTGATAGAAGTGCAAAGAGAATGGGACAAGTCCACTATTGTAGTTGGAAACTTCAAACCCCTCTTTCAGTAAATGATGGATCCAGCAGGCATAAAATCAATAAGGATATAGTTGAACTGAATAGCACAATTAATCAACTGGATCTAAATGACATTTATATAATACTTCATTCAACAAGTGTAGAATATACATTCTTCTCAAATTCACATGGAATATTCAGCAAGATAGATGGCATTCTGAGCCTTTATACAAACCTTAGCAAATTTAAAATAGAAATCATATAAAGTATTTTCTCACCACAATGAGATTAAACTAAAAATCAATACCAGAAAGATAGCTAGAGGGGCACCTGCGTGGCTCAGTCATTGGACATCTGCCTTCAGGTCAGGTCATGATCCTGGGGTCCTAGGATTGAGTCCCGCATTGGGTTCCTGGCTTAGCAGAGAGCCTGCTTCTCCCTCTCTCACTCCCCCTGCTTGTGTTTCCTCTTTTGCTGTCTCTCTTCCTCTCTCTCTGTCAAATAAATAAAATCTTTTTTTAAAAAGAAAGATAGCTAGAAAATCCCCCAAATGTCTGGAGATTCAACAATACATTTCTAAATAACACATGGGTGAAAGAAATCTAAAGAGGAATTTTAAAATATTTTGAACTAAATGAAAATGTAAGACAACTTATCCAAATGTGTGGAAAGCAGTAAAAGCCGTGCTTACAGGGAAATTATAGCATGAATGTATATATCATAAAAGAAGGAAGTTCTAAAATCAGTAACCTTAGGAAACTAGAAAAAGAAGAAGAAATTAAATCTGAAGTAAAATCTTGATAAGTGAAGATGAAGTGTTCATGGATTGGAAAACTTGATATCGTTAAGATGTCAGTTCTATCTAAATTGATTTATAGAAGGGACTTATTAAAATCTAGTCAGGATTTTTAGTCGATACGACAAGCTGAACCTAAATTTATAGGGAAATACAAAAGATCTAGAATATCCAAGACAATTTTGTAAAAGAAGAAAAAGGTGAGAGAAGCTACACTACACGATTACAAAATTTACTAGTAATTTCAGTAATCAAGGCAATGTGGTATTGGCATCAAGATGGACATAGAGAGAACTGAACAGAACTGAGAGTCCAGAAATAAAACCTTACATTTGTGGTCAATTGATTTTCAACTAAAGTAACAAGACAATTCAGTGGAGATAAGACCATCTTTGCAACAATAACCTGGGATAGGAAAAATCCATAAGCACTAACATGAACTTAGATCTTTTTCTCACATCATACATGAAAATTAATTCAAAATGCAGCATAGTCAAAAGGGAACCCTCATGCATTGTTGGTGGGAACGCAAACTGGTGCAACCACTCTAGAAAACCGTACAGAGTTTCCTCAAAAAGTTAAAAATAGAACTACCCTATGACCCAGAAATTGCACTACTAGGTGTTTAACCAAAGGATACAAAAATACTGATATGAGAGCAGCATTATCTACAATAGACAAACTGTGAAAAGAGCCCAAGCGTCCACCAACTGATGAATGGATAAAGGAGATGTGGTATACCACATCATCAGTTGATGGATACCTGGGCTCTTTTCATACACATGTACACACACACGCACACATGCACACACGCACACACAGGAATATTACTCAGTTATCAAAAAGAATGAAATCTTGCCATTTGCAATGACGTGGATGGAGCTAGAGTATACTGTGCTAAGCAAAATAAGTCAGTCAGAGAAAGACAAATACTATATGACTTCACCCATATGTAGAATTTAAGTAACAAAATAGATGAACATAGGGGAAGGAAAATAAAAATAAAATAAGATAAAAACAGAGAGAGGCAAACTATAAGAGAAGAGTCTCTTAAGAGTAATGATAGAGAACAAAATGTAGGTTGCTTTAGGGACGATGGATGGGGGATGGGCTAAATGGGTGATGCACTTGTGATGAACACTGGGTGTTCTATGTAAGTGATGAATCACTAAATTCTATTCCTGAAACCAACACTACACTGTATGCATCATTGAATTTATTTTGAATTATTATTTTGAATAATTTATTTTGACATTATTTTGAATTATTATTGAAACTTGAATTTAAATAAAATACTTGGAGAAAAAAAATGCATCATATTCCTAAGTGTAAGGGCTAACACTATGTGACTTTTCAAAGAAAATGGAGAAGAAAAATCTTTAAGAAACCTCGTGAAAGTCTTCATGGCTCTGAAACAGAAACCATAAAAAAAAAAAGAATAAATTGCACTTTACTAAAATTAAAAAATCTTTGTGCTTGTAGAAACTTTAACAAAGAAACTTTAACAAAACCAGCCACAGGCAGGGATAAAATATTTATAAAATATGTATCTGATAAAGGACTTTTATCCAGAATATAAAAAGAACTCTTACAACTTGATAACAAGAAAACAAACAACCTGATTTAAAAACAGATAAAAGACTTGAATAAGCAAGCAAAACATAAATAGCTATAAAACACATGAAAATGTGTTCAACATCATTAGTCATCAGGAAATGCAAATTAAAATCCTAATGTGATAGCATTGAAGACTCACTAGACTGCTTGTATTGATAAGGATACAGAAAAGTGGGAACACTCACACATTTCTGGCAGGAATAAAAATGGCACACCCACTTTGAAAACCTGTTTGGTTATCTCTTTAAATTAAACATAAGCGAGGGCACCTGGCTGGCTTAGTCAGTAGAGCATGTGACTCTTGATCTTGGGGTTTTACATTCAAGCCTCATGTTGGGTGTAGAGATTACTTAACAATAAAATCTTAAGAAAATAAATTAAATATAAACTTACCCAGCAATTTCACTCTAAGGAATCTATCCAAGAAAAATGAAGACATATCCACACAAAGACTTATAATTAGATGTTCCTGGCAGCATTGTTCATAATGACTCCAAACTAGAAATAATCCAAATGTCTACCAGCTGGTGAATGATTAAACCCAAGGTGATATAACCATACAATAGAATACCATTCAGCAATTAAAAAGGTATGAAATACCAGTACATGTAACAACATGGATGAACCTAAAAAAAATCATGCTTAAATAAGCCAGATTATGTATATTATATGAGTCCTTTTACTGGAAGTGTCCTGGAAAAGCAAATTATAGAGACAAAAAGCAGTTCAGTAAATACCCTGGCAGGGTATTGGATTCTGTATCGACTGCCTATATACTTATTAGAGTTTTTAGGATGATAGCAATGGTATTTTTTTTTTAAGAGTTTGTTTATTTATTTGACAGAGAACGAGCACAAGCTGGCAGAGCCTTAGACAGGCAGAGGGAGAGGGAGAAGCAGGCTCCCTGCTAAGCAGACAGTCGGGTGTGGGGCTCGATCCCAGGACACTGGGATCATGATGTGAGCTCAAGGCAGCAGCTTAACCACCTGAGTCACCCAGGCATCCCCATGATGATATAGCAATGTTCTAAAACTGGACTGTGATGGTTGCAAAACTCTATAAATTTGTTAAAATAATTAAATTGTATACTTGAATGAATTTTAAGGTCTGTAAATTAAACCCCAAGAAGTCTGTAACAAAAGAAAATCTGATGTTCAGGACTGATTCAGCACTAGAGACATGACCTCTGCAAGGTCGAAGCCCAGCGTGACCAGCTACTCATCTACGCAGACAACACCAGCCCCCTGTGACACAAACTCCCTGTCCCCTCCAGACGGCTCTGTGGCCCTAGCCAGAGTTGGTCCTGTTCCGGTCCTGTCCTTCCCAGCTGCCCATCGCCCTTGTGGACTTGGCCAGTGCTGCCAGGATCTCCGGAATAGAGCGCCAGCTTTCCAGCCACCTGCTCAATACTTTTCAGCATCACAATATGGAGATACTTCCGATACCAGTCGTAGTCCATGGGTATTTTAAGCCTAATCAAAATCAGTTCTTGCCTATAATCTTTCCCTTTACAAAAAATAAAAAAGAACTAAGATGTACATAATATACACATATTCTGGATGAATAACCAGAAAACCTACAAGCTTCTAAAACACGCGTGATGTTTATCTACCAGAAACGTGTGTGTGTGTGTGTGTGTGTGTGTGTGTCTGTTCCAGAAAACCTAGGTGAACAATGAGGGGTGAAGATGTAGGCTTCGGTGTCTGAGCTGTGGCGTTTAATTTGACTGACACATCTGTGAAGGCATCGAAGGTTGACATCATCACTTCCTCTGCCAACTTTGTTTGCTGGTTTTGTTCTTGTTTTTGTTTTTGTTTTTTAAGGAAAGTGTTTCTTTGGGACTGCAGCTGGCTGCCTCCAGAGAGAGATCAAACCAGCACATTTCCTGCTCTTGCCTTTCTCTTTCACTCTGGACCCAGCGACCAGCTGAGTTTTTCAGGGCTTAACTACTCATTTTATGTTTCCTTAACTACTCATTTCTTGATTCTCATTCATTTCCAAACAGATGTTTATTGAGCTCCTATCAGGTGCAAAGGGCTATTTTAGATGCTATGGGGGATACCGAGATGGCAAAGAATGACCTTCCCTTGGATAGTTTACAGTCTAATGAAGGCAGGAGGTAGATAAAGTATGTACTCAAATAATTAAACTACGAGGTAACATGTGATAACAGAAATCTAAACTGAGCGACCAGAGTTTAAGGGGGAAAGCATTTTCACTGGCACAAATGGGAAATTCTTTATGGAGAGAATTACTGAAATAGGGCATTAGGGATGGATATAACTTTGAGCCACAGAGCTGAAGGAATGTGGACAATGTAAGTGGAGGGATGGATACGTGTCCGGAAGAAGAGGTTTTTAGAAATCGGAAAGCACAGTGTGTATTTGAGAAAAAAACTGTATCATTCTGTTAAAATGCAGAATATGTGTGGGGGGGCAGTAGCAATTGATTCTATAAATATAAGTTGGGGTCAAATCATGTGGGAGATTGAAACCCAGGGATGATTTTGTTTCATCTCCAGAAAGGCAGTGTCAACCTTCTCCTGACTCAAGGGTATTTAAGGAACGGAGGCACAGACTCAGGCTCTATCTAGATAAGATCCCTAAGTTATTTGAGAAAAATGTCCCCTATGCTCACAAACGGCTGTACAGATGGCCGTTAGGGTTTGGCAGTCTCTGGGAGGCCACGAGCAGAAAATGAGCTCTTCTGCCTTTCGGTGCCCTGTGTAGCCAGAACTATGTCTGGCTCATGACGGAAAGATCTGGTCCTCCAAGAGGTGTCAAGGGCACAATTTGCTCAGAAGTCTGTCTGTTCTGGAATTCAGAAAATGAGGATGGTCTTTGCCCAGAGTGTGGTCACCACGGGTGTGTGCTTCTGCCTCGTGTCCTAAATACCAGGTGGGCTGGTTACCACTGCTAGCACCAGGGTGGGCAAATGTGTAGTGTGTGTCCACATGGTTCTAGGGTCTGTCTGATCGCTGTGGATTCCTGTGTACACACAGAGTCTCAAGTGATACCCCGCGGAGGAACAGTGCAGACCCAGGCGGCATGTCAGAGGGTTTGAGAAGGCTGACAAACACGCCAAGCCTGCATCAGCCCTCACTTCAGAAGGCTACCCCTGAGACCACTTGGGTGGCCAGTGTTGTATGTCCAGAACCCCTGCTGAGGCCAGATGTCCTGCACGGGAAGCAGAAAGGGAAAGGGAGAGAAGACGTTTGTGTATCCGAAGTAACAGAGAGGTGGGAGATGGAGTAACTCAGACCACTCTCTTGCTAAGGTATCAGACGGAATGAAGTGGGAGGCTAACACTGCCATCGAAACAACAGAACGGGACCCCTGCCTGGGTGGCTCCATCGGTTAAGCCTATGACTCTTGGGTGCAGCTCAGGTCATGAGATTGAGCCTCATGTTGGGCTGCGTGCTGAGCACTGAGCGTGGAGTCACTTCAGATTCTTTCTCCCTCTGCCTCCCCCTGCTCGCTTTACTCTTTCTCTCTCTTAAATAAATAAATAAATCTTTTAAAACACAAAAACAAATAGTTTTGTGCAAACAAACAGTTTTGTGAAAGGCAGTGCCTTCTTTGCAAGTTCCGCAGCAGCACCCAGAACAACTCTGAAAGAGAAAATGATGAGCTTCGGTGTGGGCTCTGAAGGTGGAGAATCAAATAGCCATGGTGGCGACAAGCAACAACCAGCAGCCAACGTGCAACAACCAGCAGCCAACGTGCGGCCGATATTCTGATGTCTTCTGCTGCCACAGTCAGAAGCCGAGTTCAAACTCAGGGTGTTCACTGGATTTGATGACCTCCACTTTCCTGGAATCTTTCTGGGTTCTGGTACCTGACAGGCCAACTTTACCCTGGATGCTTTCTTCTTCAGCTGAACTGAATGACCTCTCAGGTCCCATCTGTCTTTAAGACTGTCCGTTTCTTTCAGTACATTTTACTACCTGGGCTCAGAGTACATTACGGATCTGAAAAAAGTCAAATGGTTCAGGGGATCTTAAATGTTTTTAAAGATTTATTTATTTATTTATTTATTTGACAGAGAGAGATCACGAGTAAGCAGAGAGGCAGGCAGAGAGAGAGGAGGAAGCAGGCTCCCCGCTGAGCAGAGAGCCTGATGTGGGGCTCGATCCCAGGACCCTGAGATCATGACCTGAGCTGAAGGCAGCGGCTTAACCCACTGAGCCACCCAGGTGCCCGGGATCTTAAATGTTTTGAAGTCAGAAGAATTTATGTTCAAAAATGGGGAAAAAGTTGCAGAATCTTGATCAGTTAAATTGGGACATTCACTTTCTGGCATTTTCTTTGATTGGATCACACCACACACACACACATACACACACACACAAACACAAACACATTTCTATTTTTTTTTTTTTTTTATATTTTACTTATTTGTCTGACAGAGATAGAGAGCACAAGCAGGGGGAGCGGCAGCCAGAGGGAGAAACAGGCTCCTCACGGAGCATGGAGCCCAATGTGGGGCTCGATCCCAGAACCCTGAAATCATGACTTGAGCCGAAGGCAGACGCTTAACCAACTGAACTACCCAGGTGCCCCACACAAACACATTTGTGGAGGGAGAAGAGGAGACAAGGAATTTAGAAGTAGAAAAAGTCAGTAGACTTAGAAATATCTTAATGCATGCCTAAATTGCAAAAACCTGGATTTCAAATGAAAATATCTACTATCTTATTTTATTTGTAAAATTATCATGGAGCCCTAGCCAATTCTACAGATCAAGTCAGTGTTTTTCTTCATCTTCTCCAGCCCCACAGCTCCTACACAGGGTTGGTTCATTGTTGCTCCTCCTGAATTTTGCACTACATCAATGGCATCATTATCCATCCAGCCAAGAAGCATCTTTTACCCTTTGTCCCCACCCCCGCTCGCCCTTCAGTCACTGAGTCTTACCGATGCAATCTTCTTCATGTACACTGATTGAAACCTCCTGTGTTTCCTATCCTGTCACTTGCTGATTTAGTTCAAGCTCTCATAATCCCTCATCTGAACTGTTGCCATGCCCCCTAAATCACCCACGTTCATTTATTCAAGACACGCCTTTTGCACCGGTTCTTTTTTAGACCCTGAGGACACGGCGATGAGTACGAGAGAAGTCCCCAGTCTCCTGGAGCTTCTATTGTAAAGGGAGAGCCAGGCAAGAAGCTGCTAAACAAGGTACATACCCATCGTGGTGAATTCTAGGAAGAGAATAAGCTGAGCGATGTGAGTGAGAGAAAGAACCCAGGGCAGAGGGTGGCTGGGTCTAGAAGAGGAAACGTGGGAGCTAAGGAGGAGAAGAAGCTAGCCTTGTGCTGAGAATTCCAGGAACTGGAAACTGCAAACTGTTGGAGGGACTAAGGAACAGGGAGGCTGGAGTAGAGCGACCACAAGCTACTGGTTCGGAGTAAGGCAGAGGAGACCAAATAACAGAAGGCCTTTTTGTCCTCAGATTGGAGTTGGGGAATTTTTTTTTCTAAGTGTAGTGGGTGGTGATGGATAGATTTTAAGCAAAGGGGTAACATAATCTGACTTATGTCTTTAGGAAATCCCTCCAATTAGTGTATGGTCAATGGATTTGTTGGGGGGGTGAGAGTAAGGCAGTGCAGTATTGCACTACTGCAACGGTACAAATGAGGGGTCATGGTGGCTTGGGCTAGAGTGATGGTGGGAAAGATGAAGAGAAGGGGCGGATCCGGATGTACTTTGGTGACCGTGCAGGCTTGATGGATTGGCGTGGGGCATAGTGGAAAGGGAGGGTGCCTAACCGGTTGGATGGTGCTGATATTTACTATGGCGGGAAAGATTGGGTTCCAGACAGTCAAGTGGTGGTGGAGACGGTTTTTAGGTAGCAGCTGCTGCAGGTCAGAGAGAGAGGCCTGGGCTGGGGACATAAAATTGAGAGTCAGCACTCAGTAGGTCCTGTTTAAAGCAGTGGGACTAAGGAGACCACCTGACACAGCAGTGGAGCAGGTACGGCCAGAAAAGGAAAGAGAAGGGAAGAAAACAGAAAGCCCCGGATCAACCCTCTAAGTGACAGAAGCCAGGAAAAGGAGGGACAGCCAGTAAAGGAGGCTCTAATCTTCACAGTCCCAATCCATCCTACACATGGAGGCCAGAGTGATCCCTCCAAAACTCAGATCGGACCCCGTCTCTTCCCTGCTTAAAATACTACAAGATTCTCTATTGTCCTCTCAGGAAAATCTGCCCCCTTACATGGCACACAAGTCCCTTCACAATCTAGACCTAACTTTCCAAGTTCATCTTCTTGCATCTAGCACTTTAAAATTGTGTTGTAGGGACACCGGGGTAGCTCAGTCGGTTAAGCGGCTACCTTCAGCTCAGGTCATGATCCTGGCATCCTGGGATCGAGTCCCAAATCGGGCTCCTTGATGGGCAAGGAGCCTGCTTCTCTCTCTGCCTCTGCTTGCTTGTGTGTTCTCTCTCTCTCTCTCTCTGATAAATAAATAAATAAATAAACAAACAAACAAATAAAATCTTTTTTAAAAATTGTGTTATAATTATCTGGATCCACATCTGTTATTGGATGTAACTTAAGGAGAAGGACTGTCATTATTAACTCTGCATTTCTAATACTTGGCACATAGTAAGTGCTCAACAACATTCGTTGAACAAAAGGGACAGAGGGAGGAAGGGAGGGAGGATTATTCTTTCTGTGAGAACCTTCACAAAAAGAAGAATGCAAGACAATTACCGCCTATGCCATCTTGTTCCCTGGCATTTTTGTGGACTAGGAAATCCAAGCCGGAATGAGAAGAGCGCCATCTAGAGGTAGAAAGGAGCAGGAATGGGTTCATTCTGAAGCTTTTCAAGAAATCTAAACCATGATGAGAGGGGTGGGAGGGGGAAAGGCCAGAACTTAGACCAAAGGAAACTTTTTTTTTTTAAGATTTTATTTATTTATTTGACAGAGAGATATCACAAGTAAACAGAGAGGCAGGCAGAGAGAGAGAGAGAGAAGCAGACTCCCTGCTGAGCAGAGAGCCTGATGTGGGACTCGATCCCAGGACCCTGAGATCATGACCTGAGCTGAAGGCAGCGGCTTAATCCACTGAGCCACCCAGGCGCCCCAAAGGAAACTTTTTAAGAAGCAAAAGAATAACAACAATATCTAGGAATCCGTTAACCAGGAAAAGTATTTCTCAAATTCCTCATGGGAAAATTCAGAATAAAACACCATCAAGTCTCCTGCTCTCCAAACCTCTAAGGGGTAAATTGCTCTTCGTCTTTTTACATCAGAGCCAAATATTTGTGACTTTGGACAATTATACATTAATATTTAGTAGAAGGTTCTATCTCATTTCATCTATCACATCATACCGTGTTATGTCAGTGAGGAGAGTCAACTGCTCCCACCATGACCACACACCCAGAGAAACGTACATGAGGAAGGATGCAGGGCCCTAGCTGTGTGCACTAAGACACCCGCAATGAGTGACAGATGTCTCAGAGCTTCATCCGTCTCTAAAACTCCTCACAAACCCACTGGATGACAGCAGCGACCAGCAGCTCTGCTGATCTACTGGAATTTCTCAACCAGCAATTGCTCGACTGCTGTTATCATTTGAGTGGTTTTGTTTTATGACTTAACAACGGGTGAAGAAAGTGCTTGGCATGTGGGTTGTAATTTAAACACTGTGCTGTGCCCACGTGAATGAGCCCTGCGGAGGATATTTTTATGTTCCAGTTTTTATTGGAGTCCTATTGTTTCGGAACACATACAGGTTTGGCTGGGGTGTGCAGGATCATATTCCATTTGTTTATTTATAAAGGACGAATTATCCTGTGTTCCATGGTTCGGGTAAAACCACTCAGGAGCACACATAATCGAAAGAAGAGTGGAACAGGAGTGGAGACGTGGAATTCTTATCCCAGCTGTGTGAGCTCAGGCAAGTCCTGTATTTTTTTATTGGAACATTGGATTTTTGAAATGTGAAATGTGTGTGTTGGGGGAGGTGTGATTCACGGCATTCCCCTCTTAGGTTGTTTGGAAGAACAAATAAAATAATGTATAGGAAAGCATTTTTTAAATTTCTAAGAACACCTTCCTGAGCTATAATTTGTACACAATGAAATGCACAGATCTTAAGTGTACAGTTCAATAACTCTGACAAATGTATACACCTGTGCAACCCACACTTCAGTCAAAGCATAGAATATTACCACCACCCCCCCAAAAAAAGTTCAGGCCTCTTTCCAGTCGATACTCTGCAGCCCCTACTTCAGGGGCAACCACATCTCTGATTGTTTTCACTGTACTGGTTTTTTTTTTTTCTTTTGGCCTATTCTAGAACTTCAAATAAATAGAATAATACAGTATGCGTTCTTGTGTATCTGGTTTCTTCATTCATCATGTCTGTGAGATTCATCCACATTGTTACATGTATCTGTAGTTTGTATCTTTATTTTTAAAGATTTATTTACTTATTTATTTGAGAGAGAGAGTGAGCATGCGCAAGGAGGGGGGTGGTGCAGAGGCAGAGAATATCCTACCGGACTCCAATTAAGCATAGAGCCCGACCAGGGCTGGATCCCATGACCCAGGAGATCAGGACCTCAGCTGAAACCAAGAGTAGGATGCTCAACCAACAGAGCCCCGGGGCACCCTATATCTTTTTGTTACTGAGTCATATGCCATTATTCAGCCATTCTCCATTTTAAGAGTGCCGTTTGATGAGTTTGACAAACGTCTATCCCTGGTCACTACCACCACAGGCAAGACAGAACATTTCCATGACCTCTCACGGTTCCCTCGTGCCCCTTTACCATCCACCTCTTCTCACATCCATGACGGGGGACACTACTGTTCTGCTTTTCATCCCAGTAGTTTTGCTTTTCTAGACTTTCATATAAATGGAATCACACGCTGTTGTCTTTTGTGTCTGCTTTTACTAACCATAACGTTTCTGAATTCGTTCACGCAGCTGCACATATCAGTAGTCTTCCAATGAACGGGTATGTCACACTTTGTCCATTAACTCATTGTTTCCGATGTTTCCTGTGGGGGAACTATCACAAAGAAAGCTGTGGGAAAAAAATTCAGGTTCAGGAGAGTCTTTGTTGCTGACGTACGTGTTCATTTCTGTTGGATATACGTGTAACAGTGGGACTGCAAGGGTTTCCAGAAGCGTTTTAAGAAATGACCACACTGTTTTCCAAAGTGGCTGTATCATTTTCGCGTTCCCACCAGGGATGTAGGAAAGTTCCACTTTCTCCACATCCTTGTCAACACCTCATATTGCCAGGGTCTTTAACTCTGGCCTACACCCAGCAGGCGTGTGATGGCATCTCACCGTGGCTTTCATCTGCATTTCCTTAATGACGAAGTAATGTTGAACTTTTTTGTCATGAGCTTATTTTCTATTTACATAGTTTCTTTAGTTGAAGTGTCCATTTAAGTCTTGCATTTTTGATTGAGTCATTAGTCTTCTTAAAACTTAATTGAAAGAGTTCTTTTTATTCTATATACAAGTCCTTTATCAGACACGTTTGGGAATTTTTTTTTACCTAAACTTTGATTTGCCCTTTTGTTTTCTTGACACTGTCTTTTCAAGAGCAGAAGTTTTACATTTTGATAAAGTTTAATTCATTAGTACTTTTGATTTGTATTTACCTGTACCTACATAACCAAGGTGACAAAACTGTTCTCTTATGGTTTCTTCTAAACTTTTAAAATTGTAGCTCTATATTTAGGAATTATTTTTTATATCTGATGTGACACAAGTCAAAATTCATTTTTTCTACCATGGCTAATTGTTCCAATCCTATTGGTTAAAAAAGACTATCATTGAATTGGCAGCTTTGACAAAAATCAGTCATTCCTATGTGGGTCTATTTCTGGATTTTCATTTATCTACCTATCTATCTATCTATTTATTTGTTTGAGAGACAGAGAGAGAACAAGTGGTGGGAAGGGCAGAGGGAGAGGGAGACTCTCTCAGTCAGGCCTCTCTCAGGCACGCTAAGCAGAGAGCCTGACATGGGGCTTGATTTCAGGACCCTGAGATCATGATCAGTCAGTTATCAGTCAGTGATCTGACTGAGCCACCCAGGCAGGCACCCCTGGATTTTCTTGTCTATAGCCATTCCAATATCGTACTTGATTACTGTAATTTTTAATGTGTCTTGAAATCAAGTAGTGCAAACTTAGGCAAATTTTCTTCTTTTTCAAAATTGTCCTGGCTACTCTTTTTTTTTTTTTTTTGTCTCCACACACAGCATGGAGCCCAGAGCAGGGCTTGAACTCACGACCCTGACATCAAGACCTGAGATCAAGAGTTGGACCCTTAACCAAGTGAGCCACCCAGGCACTCCTGTCTTGACTATTCTAAGACCTTTGAGTTTCCATATAAATTAAATTCCATATAAATTCAAGGATCAGCTTGATATTATGTTGAATCTATAGAACAATTTGAGGAAAACTGACCCTCAATATTGAGTCTTCTGTCAATAAACGTATCATTTTTAGGGTAAAGGTCTTGTACATACTTTTAACCTTATTCCTAAGTATTTCTTGTACTTTGACACTTTTGTAAATAGTAGTCTTTATTCCAATTTCCAATTATTCATTGCTAGTATGTAGAAATACAATTGATGTGTTGTGCATTGTGCAATCTTGCTAAACTCTAGTCCTTTTATTCACATTTTTGTAGATTCACTTTTTTGGGGGATATACAAGGTCATATCAACTATAAATATTGTTTTATTTCTTCCTTTCCAATTTACTTCCCCTCTCCTTTCATTTCTTTTTCTCATGTTAATGTAATGCTAAAGAGCTCTGGTATAATGTTGAGCAGAAGTGAAAAAAGAAGATATTCTTGTCTTCTTTCCAGTTCTAAGGAGGAGGCATACAGTTGTCCACTGATAAATATGATGTTAGCTGTTGATTTCTCATAGATTCATTAATTTGAGGAAGTTCCATTCTATTCCTGGGTTGCTGAGAGTTTTTATTATGAATGAGTTTTTAGTTTTCTCGAATCCTCTCTCTGCATCTATTGAGTTGATCATATGGTTTTCCTTTTCGTCTGTTAAGGTAATAAATTACATTACTTGATTTTTGTCTATTAATGTGTTGAATCGCATTTAATTTAATATTTCATCCTTGGGACAAACTCCACTTTGCCATGTTCATTATTCTTTTTTATATGTTGCCGGATTTAATTTGCTAACATTTTGTTAAGGATTTTTGTGTTTATGTTCATGAAGTGCATTGGTTTGTAGCTGTCTTGTAATAACATTTTCTGGTTTTGGTATCTGAATAATGCTGAACCAATGAGTTAGGAAGCATTCCTTCTCTTCTGCTTTATAAAAGCATTTTTGTAGGATTGGTATTATTCCTTCTTTTAATTACTTGATAGAATTCACCAGTGGGCCTGAAGTTTGTGGGCAGGTTTGAAACTACAGATTTAAAATTTTAGATAGATAAGATGACTTTCCTTTTATTTCTTCTTCATTGGGCTTTCTCAGTTTGTGTTTTTCAAGGTTTTCATTTCATTTAAGTTGTTGAATATATTGGCATATACATTCTCATAATATTTCCTGATTTTTCTTTTAATTCCTGTAGAATCTATAGTGATGCTCCCTTTTTTCATTCCTGATATTGGTAATTTGTGTCTTCTCTCCTTTTACTGATTAGGCTGGCTAGAGGTTTATCGATTTTGATTTCTTTAAATATAGCTGCTCTTGGTTTCACTGATTTTCTCTATTGCTTTTCTCTATCATTTTTTATCCTTTGTCTTTATTATTTCCTTCCCTTTGCTGACTTCAGGTTTAACTTGTTCTGCTTTTCATAGTTTCGTAAGGTGGAAGATGAGATTATTAATTTAAGACCTTTTTAATTTTCTAATGTGATCATTCAATGCAATAAATCTTTTTCTAAGTACTCTTAGCTGCATCTCAGAAATGTATATGTGTATGTTTTCATTTTCATTCAGTGCAAAGTATTTTCTAATTTTCTTTACAATTTTTTTTGGCTGTGGGTTATTTAGAAGTTTGTTAGTTCTTCCAACTATTTGGGGATTTCCCTGATGTATTTATGTTACCATTTTTGTTGTGGGCAAAGAACACACTCAATGTGATTTCAATTATTTTAAATGTATTGAGCCTTATTTAATGGAACTGTATATGGTCCATCTTGGTGAATGTTTCATGTGGACTTGAAGGAAATGTGTATTATGCTCTTGCCCGGTAGAATTTCTATAGATATCAATTAGATCATACTGATTGATAGTTCTTTGAGGTTTCTATAGATTTACTGGTTGTTTTCTAAATGTTTTATCAATTGCATGTCAAGATCATGACCAGAGCCGAAATCAAGAGTCAGCTGCTTAGCCAACTGAGCCACCCAAGCACCCCGAGAATGTTGAAATTTCTAACTGTAGTTGTATATGTTTTAATTTCTCCTTTCAAATCTGTAAGGTATTTCTTCATGCATTTTGAATACCTATTATTAAGAGAAAATATATTTAAGACTGTTTTGTCTTCTTGATTAATTTACCTCTTCATCTCTATGCCATGTCCCTCTTTATCTTTGATAATATTCTCCATTCTGAAATCTACTTTGCCTATTATTAATATAGTCATTCTCCTTTTCTTTTAATTAGTATTTGCATGATATGTCTTTTTCTATTTTTATGTTTTTAACCTATCTGTGTCTTTATATATAAAGTGGGTTTCTTGAACCCAGCATATAGTTGGGTCTTTCCTTTTTATACAGTATGACAATCTCTGGCTTTTAATTGGGTTGTTTCAGCATTTATATTTTATTTAATTTCTTCAGATTTAAATTTGCCATCTTGCTACCAGTTTCTATTTGCCTTATCTGTTCTTCGTTTTCCTTTGCTCTTTTCTAGCCTTCTTTAGAGTTAATTAAATAATTTTCATAATTCTATTTTATTTCCATCATTGATTATTAACTATTCTTTTTTTTTTTAAGAAATCTCTCCAGGATTTACAATACCCATCTTCTGGTTATCACAATCTGCCTTCATATAATATCATACTTCTTCAACTATACTGTAAAAAACATTCAATACTATACTTCCACTTCTTTTTTTCCTTTGTGTAATTGCTGTCAGGCATTTTACTACTACATATTTTATTAATTCCATAATATAGTGCTCTTATTCTTGCTATAAATAGACAATTGTTTTTAGAGATTTAAAAATATGATAAAAGATATCTTTTATATTTATATACCCACCATCCTCAGCACTCTTTACTTCTTTTTATTGATCCAAATTTTTATTTGCTATTACTTGCCTTTTGCCTGAAGAATTTTATTTAAGACCTCTTTTAGTGTAGGTCACTGATGATGGGTTCCCTTGGCTTTTAATCAGATGAGAAAAAGGTTTATTTTGCCTTCGTTTTTGAAAGATGTTTTTCCGGGCTATATAAATCAAGTTTTGACTTTTTTTTTTTTTTTTTTTTTTTTTTACTCCTTTGGCATTTTAAAGATGTTGTGCACTGCTTCTGGCTTGAGCAGTTTATGACAAGAGGTCTGCTGTCATTTTTTTTTTTTTTTTTGAACTACTGTTTGGTTTTTTTTTCGTTTTCTTCTCATGGCTGCTTTAAGATTTTTTTTTTTTTTCATTCTATCACTTCTTTTGGATATGTAATACAGTGTTTTTAGTGCAGGCTTCCTTATGTTTACACTAACTGGGGTTTTTGAGATGCTTGGATCTATGCATTTACGGCAGAAAAATTTTGGTGCTATTTCCTCAAGTAGTTTTTCTCTCCTCTCTTCTTTTTAGGATGCCAGTGACATATGTTTTGGATGTTTGATATTGCCCCATGGTTCATTGAGGCCCTGGTCTTGTTTGTTTGTTTGTTTAGTTTTTTCTTTGTGCGTTTCTTAGTTTCTCTTATCATGACTTCAATTTCACTGTTTTCTTTTTCTGCTTCTATAATTTGCAGTCTCATATAATGCAGTTTCCATTTCAGTTATGTTTATCATCTCTAGAAGTTCTATTTGGGTCTTTATTATATATTGTTTCCTCTTCATTATGCTCATATTTTTCTTTACATATGTAAGCATATCTATAATAGTTGTTCAAGGCCCCAATCTGCTAATTCCATTATCTTTCTCATTTAAAAAATCTATTTCTATCGATTATTTTTCTTCTGGATCTGGGTCACATTGTCCTGCCTCTTAGGATGTCTGGAAATTTCTCATTGTATGGTAAACATTATGAATTGTGTGATACTGAGTTCTGGATTTTGTTGTAACCCTTTAAAGAATGTTGGGTTTTTGTCTTAGTATATGATTAAGTTACTAGAAGATACATTTATTCCTTTAGAAACTTTTTTTCAGTTTGATAAAGTGGGTCCAGAGCAACCTCTACTTTAAAGGATGTCCCTGCTAAGAACTCTGCCTAATGTCCTGTGTGTTATAATCTTTCTCCATTCTGGTTGATGGAATGAGAACTACCCCTGGCCTTGTATGAACTCTGAGAATTGCTTGGCCTATTCTTTCTGGTGATAATTTCCTTAGCCTCATGGAGTTTTGCTCCACAGAAATGTAGATCATTAGCCAAAGACTTGAACAGACCCTTCTGCAGCTGTCTGGAACTCCTCTGCAGCACAAATTCTAGCTGCCTGGGCCTCCCCAAACTCTGAGCTCTGATCGACTTAATGAGAGCCTAGGATGTCCTTTGAATTCCTCTGACCTGCATTGCAGCTTATAAACAGCCTCCAGTCAGTAAGCTGGGCAATCATAGGACTCATCTAGTTTGCTTCTCTTCTTTCAGAGATCACAGCCCTGTATTTCTAGTTGCCCAATGCCTTCTAAATCTTTAGGGCAAGAAGACAGTTCCCAAAGCCATTGATCTTACTCTAAGTCTCTTATATGTACACAAATCCTCATGATAGCCCTCTGAAATAGATACTATTATTATTATACTCATTTTAGAGATGAGAAAACTAGGCATGGAGGAATTTTTAAATCTCACCCAAATTCTGGTAAAGGTTAGAGGTGGAGTTTGAACCTAGAAGTCTGGCCAGTGCTATTAAGCACTATACTATACTGTCCCTCAAGGAAGCATTAGGAATATAAAAATATCTAAAGCCCTTAGGTATTTGAAAAAGGAGCTGGATGTAGCCCTGATTTCAAATTTAAAGAAGAGGATGAATGCAAAGCATTGGCTCAAAGTAGGAGGTATTTCCATGCCTACAGAATGACTTGGGTCTTGACTCAATCAGTGTGGACCAGGTACAGCTGTGGAGGTAGATGTTCCATAAATACTAAGAGACACCACTGCAAGGGTAGGCAAGAGGGTGAAGCATACTTTCAATATAGAAGATTGCCCCTTTGGACTGACCTTGGCAACATCGGCATTTCAAAGAGTGATGTGTTCAATTTGCCCAACAAGGCTAAGAGTCAGCACTTCGCAGGACAGACACGATAGTCTAGAGAGCAAATCAGAGAGGACACTTTGCAATTAGAGAAGCTGCTATGGAAGCAGGAAAGTCAGGGTTCTATAGGAAAAGAAGTCACTGCTGACAATATAGAACAGTCAGTATCTCACCACTGAAGTAACAGCCCTGATGCCTGATTTATTCTCCTTCACGTACGCACAACTGTCTCTATCCATCATCCTCAGACTCATTCCCCTCTGGCAGGGAATGGGGTCTTCACAGTTCATCAAGTCTATGCCCCTGCCTCTGCAAACATCAGTCTTACCCTCTCCAGAAATGTCAGGGGTTCAGGAGGTAAATGTTATTCTGCATAGTAAATGTTTATCACCATCCATTTGAAAGTCATAACTAAGGAGGCCTCCTGAAAAGTGATCTATCCTTTAATGATTGATCTTTGGTTTTAATCTGTTTCTTAGGAAATGAATTTCTCAGCTCTGTTAACTTTGTACTGGGCATTTGCTTGGTTAAAAACCTCTCAGCGTTCTGCATATTTTTCCACAACAGGCTTTATAACACCTTGTCTCGCTTATCCAATACCTTGGCAGCAGGCTGCATTTCACGGCTCTACTCTAAGAGATGTTTTCATGCAAACCTTCAGGGTTTTTTTAGGAGCAAATGCCTCTCTTAGTCAATCTATCTCCCTTTTGCATGATGATGTTTTGGGCTTCTTTCCATCGTTGGGATGAAAAAAAAAATGTACTTTCCATCTGCACCAGTTATTAATTTAATGTCTTTCAGCTCCAAACCCACCGTCTGTATCCTGCTTTGTAATACAGGAGCTGGGCTCTCCAGGCTATATTTCTCTTTGCCAGCTGGCTTAATGTTAGGTTTCGACAATAGGAGTGTGGGAGGGACAATGCAAGCCTAGAAAGGAAGGGTTTTTTCTTGTCCTTCCGGTTTTCAGTTTTTCAGTGTAGTAGGTCACAGGTCAGGAGCCACAACCCATCAGCATTTCATAGCCAGGGCAGGCTGCCCTTTGCAGCTCAACCGTGGGCATCCTCCACCTATTTCCCTGTCACCATGCTGCAGGTGGCAGGTTCCTGTCACAACCGTAAACTCTCCCTGAGGTCTGAACCTAGCCTTGCAAGGCCCTTTTCTCTGAGCGTCTAAATTTCTTCCTTCATTAGTTTTCTTTCGGTCCTCAGTGCAATAGCTGCTTCTTGTAGTTACTGCTTCTCCACTCCTTAGCATTCTCTTGTACCCTTCTTCTTCTTCTTTTTTTTTTTAAAGATTATTTATTTATTTACTTGACAGAAAGAAAGCACAAGTAGGCAGAGAGAGAGAGAGAAGCAGGCTCCCTGCTGAACAGAGAGCCTGAAGCGGGGCTCAATCCCAGGGCCCTGAGACCATGACCTGAGCTGAAGGCAGACGCTTGAGCCACCCAGGTGCCCCTCTCTCGTACCCTTCTTAATAGTTAACCACCCTTTACAGAGTTAATAAGTCTTTGTATTAAAAATTTCCTTTCGAGGGGCGCCTGGGTGGCTCAGTGGGTTAAGCCTCTGCCTTCAGCTCAGGTCATGATCCCAGGGTCCTGGGATCAAGCCCCGCATTGGGCTCTCTGCTCAGCAGGGAGCCTGCTTCCCCCTCTCTCTGCCTGCCTCTCTGCCTACTTGTGATCTCTCTGTCAAATAAATAAATAAAATCTTAAAAAAAAAAAAGATTTCCTGTCAGATTTCTGCTGTGATTTCTGTTTCCTGCTTGGACTTTGATTAATACATCAGCTAAGGGATTCACTGGTGTGGGATTTTTATTTTTGAAAGATGACAAGAACAAAGGACTCTCTCATTAGGGATTGTGTGTGTGTGTGTGTGTGTGTGTGTGTGTGTGTGTGTGTGTGTGTGCATGCACATGTGTTTGCATATGGCAGTTTAGCACAGTGTTAAGGGCATAGGAACTGAAGCCACATTGGCTGTGCCACTTCCTAGCTGTGTGTCCTTGGGCAAATTGTCTTTTTGAGCTTGTGTTCTCATCTGTAAAGTGGGGATACCTAGGGTTGCCAGGTAAAATACACTCTGCCCACTTAAATTTGAATTTCAGAGGAACAACAAATAATTTCTTAGTGTAAGTGTGTCCCAAATATTGCATGTGCATCCATTCTGCATTTTAATTTGCGAAATCTGACAATCCTAATACCACATCATAAAAGGTCAAATGAATGATATGTGTGAAGGATTTGGAACAAACTTGGCAGATAACAGTCACGCCATAGTTAGCATTCTTTTGCTTGTGTGACAGTGTACCAGCACCCCTTCTCAGGGACACCCTGCATGAATTGTAATGTTCCTGCTGTATTTACTGTTCCCTTTAACTATGTTGTTCACAGCCCCCCACCTTCCATCTTTTAAAGCGACAAGGCCAGGTAATGGTTTTGGCGGGGGTAGCTACTGATTAGATCAATGTATGCCTCTGACTTCGGGCAGCCCAGTTCCGGGCTGGGCATCAGTCCATGGCGCAGCCTGTGGAAAGGATGCTGTCCACGAGGGTAGTAGGAATGAGCTAAATCTGTCAGAACTTATGCTGAAGAATATAGAGGAGATGGCTCCGTGAGGACCAAAGGGAAGGAGGACAGATAGCAGAGATGGGAGAATTCACCTTGAGGGAGACTTTGAAGCAGAGAGAAAGGACACAGTTATCTTGAAACTGCTGAAATCCTGATATATTTTCTGTTTCTAGTTCTCAGGCAAACCTACCACAAACCTCCTTTTTCTCTTGAGTGTCTATTCCTTGCAGACAACCCTCCCAACACACACACACACACACACACACACACACACTCTCTCTCTCTCTCTCTCACACACACACACACACACATAACCAATCATATACATGAACATCACTACTTCATTTAACAAATTATATTTTGGGTGCTGTTAGGGAAGGTGGGGATACGTAGTTGGGAAACACCATCTCCTTCCTTGAAGACGTAGGCTGGAGGGTAGGGAACACAGGGTGAAGGTTAGGGATAATGTAGTCCTCAGCGAATGTCAAAACTGAGGGATGTATAAAATATGGTCAACTGATGGAGGACATTGGGAGATGGAGAGGAGAAGGAAGTTGAGGGAAATTGGAAGGGGAGGCGAACCATAAGAGACTATGGACTCTGAAAAACAACCTGAGGGTTTTGAAGGGGCGGGGGTGGGAGGTTGGGGGAACCAGGTGGTGGGTAATATGGAGGGCACGTTTTGCATGGAGCACTGGGTGTTGTGCAAAAACAATGAATACTGTTACGCTACAAAAATAAATAAATAAATTTAAAAAAATATGGTCAACTGATGTACTTAGTAGGAACTTCAAGTTCATCAGCTGGTAACCTTTTCTGAAAAATCTTTTCTGAAAAATATAAAGGATTCTCATGCTAGGAAAAATATGAGATGGGTTCTTTTCTTTCATTTTTAGGCATTGAACTACATCCAACATTTAGTGTAATGTGAGTATTCCGGAGATTACAGTCATGGAAATGTAGAAGGAACAAAACCGAAAGCCTCAGGCAGCAGGAGAAGCAAGGAATTTTCTAGTTTAGGGCAATCTGGGTGCAGGCATGATGGTCTTTGAAGTGCATCTATGTATAATTATTTATAAATTCCGTGCACGTGCATATGCGTACATGCACACGTGCATAAGGACATGTACTGAAGACACACTGAAGTTCAGTGGATTTCCCACAGGTGTGAGCCTTACATCACAGCTCTTCCCCAGTGGATCACAGAATCATGTTTTCTATGATATCTAAATATTGGGAACCGATACATGATAGTCCCTAGAGGCTTGGGATCATAAGAAGGGACAAAGGAGGACAGGGAGAGGAGGAACAGGAAGGCATCAGGAAGAGAAATACAGCAGAGACCAAAACCATACACAGGAGAAGTGGGTGGCTCTGCACACTCCCCGGGAAGCCCTCGAGGCTTTCATGACTCCTGAGATATCACCCTCAGGGCACCTCCCAGGGGAGCTCGTGGCTTGTTTACAATATGGACAAACACATTGTAAGGTGAGCAGAGGACAGTTGCTTTTCTTGTTTGAAGAACTCACAGAGCTCCTTTCTCCCCCAGGCCTCCAGGGCTTGTACATATGCCAGACCCTCCACAGGAATTCCTGACACAGGAGAATCAATGCTATTATAAAGAACCCCAAAGTGGGCGCCTGGGTGGCTCAGTGGATTAAGCCTCTGCCTTCGGCTCAGGTCATGATCTCAGGGTCCTGGGGTCGAGCCCTGCATTGGGCTGTCTGCTCAGCAGGGAGCCTGCTTCCCGCCTCTCTGCCTACTTGTGATCTCTGTCTCTCAAATGAGTAAATAAAATCTTTAAAAAAAAAAAAAAAAAAGAACCCCAAGGATATTTCACTCTATGCTTGGTCAGTCATTCCACCTACTCACAATCTGTCACTTGTATCTAGTGGTAGGCGTACCCTGCGGGGTTGATTACAGGTGAGGAGTGGACCATACCACTAGTCATTCACAAGCATTTACTTAGCCCCTGGGCACCAGGTGCTGTATCAGCTGTAAGGCACTTACTGTGTTCCAGGTGTGTCCTAAGCACTTCACCTAACATCAGCTCATGTAATGGTCACAACAGCCCTGGGAGAAGGGCACCATTCTGCCAACAAAGGAACTGAAGTGAGAGGAGTCACACAGTCTATTGGTGCAGGCAGGACTGGAGCCCAGGCTGTCCGGCTTCAGAGTCTATGTGCCCAGTCACTACCTTGGATAAAAATGTATACCATAGGATTTACTCCCCAACAAGTTAAAAGTGGGTATATCCCCAGTGTTTCTTATTCTTCCAAAATGGGGGCTCCAAGTTCCAGCTTCTGCTGCTCAGGTATCTCTTATACATGGAGAATGGAGGTTGCTACAAACCAGGACAAAAGAGGCCATTGAGGGGCTCTGGGTGGCTCATTCAGTTAGGCATCTGCCTTCAGCTCAGGTCGCCCCATGCTCAGCAGGAAGTCTGTCTGTCCCTCCACCCACTCATGTATGCACTCTCTCTCTTTCTCTATCAAATAAATACATAAAAAACCCCAACAGGTCATTGAAAGCAAACCTGTTTTCTCTTTTCAGTCAGTTTCCTGCTGTAGAAAAGGCCAGCACCCCACTTAAAATGCTAACTGGACCATCTTCTTTGGAGGTATAATAAAACTTCAACAGACAATTGCTCTAGCATGATTTGATTCAAGAGAATTTTGTACAAATTAAACACACTTCCCCAGTAAATTACACCATAATTGCAAGGAGGGGATTTATAACTTTCTTTAGAAGGAGTTTGGGAAGATCAACCCATGTGGCCAAGCAGTAAGAATTTCACCGGGGGAACTTAGTGTGTGAGGCCTGGGCGGGGGGCACTACAGATTTCTGTATTTGCTACTTCTGATATGGCAGCTAAACACATCACAGCTTTGGGGCTCTGTGATCCAAGTCTGGTCAAAAGTTCCCCCCTTCGATGAATGATCCAAGATCAGAACAAAACGCAACTGAAGGAGTGAAAAACTGTCAAACTGTACTGTTGACAGAGATCCTATTTCTGGTGGGTTCTGATGCCAGAAGAGGATGGTTGAGAGTGAATTCTGCAAGTGGATGAAATGCTAGAGTCCCAAATGCAGGGCAGTGACATAAATTCAAATATAGGGCCCAAAGGGTCCATAGCTTTTGGTGCCTGGAGACGCCCATCCCAGGAGACAAGTGGGCCTGCTTGCTTTTTGCAGGCACTAAGCAGTAGCTGGTATAAGGTTAGGTAGGGTTAGGTGACAGGATCCCAAGCTTGCTCTTGAATGTAGTGGGTTAATTCCTCATAAGGTTCAATTCATGTCTTCTTCACCCTAGTGAATTGGATTTGCTATCCCATCATTGAAGACTGATGTCTTTGGGCCTCTCTCTCTCTCTCTCTGTCCTTTCTGTCTCTTTGTCTTTCCTTTTCCCTCCCTTACCCTTACTGCTACATATATATTCCTGAATGAGAGAGCTCATCTGGCCTTGTCTGAATCCTAGGCTTTGGCGTCAGACAGATGAGTTTACAATCCTTGTTAGCTATTTGACCTTGGACACATCTCAGTCTTTCTAAGTAGTTTTAGTTTATTTGTAAATTAGGAAGATGACACCTAGTCCATAGAATTTAAGGATTCATTGAAATAATGTGCATAATTGGAAGCACTTATTCTGTTATTAAGGAACTCATATTCAGGTATGACTTATAAGATCTGTGCTTGCAAAGAAAGGTGAAATAGTTTAGTAATAACACAAGTAAACCCAGACTCTATAAATTTCTGAACTGGGAGATTTGGGAGATCACTTGAACTGGGAAGGGTGCTGAAAGGAGGAAGAGGTAGCAAAGAAAGTGAGGAATAAAGGAATTGCAAAGAAAAATTTCATCTGAATTCATACATTCATTCCAAAAATCTATCTTGAGTATCTACTATGTTCAAAATGCCAGGCCGGACATTCTCATTGCCTTAAACATTGTTAACATTTAGTAGAGGAGATAACGAATGGACCCACCTTGGGATCAGTCTCATGAGAGCACTTCTAAGGACAAGTGCACATCTCCCTAGAGGGAGATCCCATGAAGGGTGGCCTCTATGTACACCTGCCCTGGCAGGTTGCCTAGTCCTTCTGCCTGTCTTTCCTGTTAAAGATCCTCAATGCAAGTAATTTCACAGCTGCCCTTGGTCACCAATTCTGTGTCTTAAAACAGTAACAGGCAATTCTTCTTGATGTCTAACTAAAACATCTTGTGCTGTAGTTTAAATTTGGTCCCTCTGGTCTGTTCTCAGAGAAGATGGAGACCAGTTGGCCATTATTCTCCACATAATAACCCTTTAGGGGTTTGGAGAGTATTATTGAGTCCCTTTGGGCTCTAGATATGATTAGCCATCATGGGTAGACTGAGGAAACAGGATACAAACATTGTGCTTCATTTTCATGGCAAATGAGTTTCTGTAGGAATTTAGTGTCCCTGAGGTCAGTGCAGTCACCTTTGTCCACAGACAAGATTTTGGGGTAGGCAGTTATGAGATGGCCAGTGATTTTTCTCCCAAGGGCAGTAAACAGACTACAGTGCATCATGGGAAACACTTCATCACTATTAAAACTTAGACAAGTTCATTTTAAAGCCTCAGTTTTAGAAGACAACGGAAGTTTGCTCCCCAATCAGAGTTAGTTACCTTCTTAGGGAGAAGCAAGTGGTAAAATGAGCAGAGAGAAATCAATATTATGTTTTAATTTGATCTTAACTAACTTGATGTCACACTAACAGTTGTTTTAAAAAGGACATCTATTTAGGGGTGCCTAGGTGGATCAGTTGGTTAAGCATCTGACTCTTGATTTTAACTCAGGTCATGATCTCAGGGTCATGAGATCAGGTCCTGTATTGGGCTCCAAGCTCAGCAAAGAGTCTGCTTCCCTCCTTCTTCCATTCCCTCTGTCCCTCTCCCTGCTCATGTATGCACTCTCTCTCTCTTAAATAAATTTTATTCCCCCAAAACAGACAATCATGTAAAAAATGGGCAGAAGACATGAACAGCCACTTCTCCAATGAAGACATACAAATGGCTAACAGACACATGAAAAAATGTTCATCATCATTAGCCATCAGGGAAATTCAAATCGAAACCACATTGAGATACCCCCTTACACCAGTTAGAATTGCAAAGATCAACAAGGCAGGAAACAACAAATGTTGGAGAGGATGTGGGAAAAGGGGAACCCTCTTACACTGTTGGTGGGAATGCAAGTTGGTGCAGCCACTTTAGAAAATAGTGTGGCGAGTCCTCAAAAAATTAAAAATAGAGCTACCCTATAACTCTGCAACTGCATTACTGGGTATTTACCCCAAAGACACAGATGTAGTGAAAAGAAGGGCCATATGTACCCCAATGTTCATAGCAGCAATATCCACAATAGCCAAACTGTGGAAAGAGCCAAGATGCCCTTCAACAGACAAATGGATAAAGAAGATGTGGTCCATATATACAATGGAATATTACTCAGCCATCAGAAAGGATAAATACCCAACTTTCGCATCAACATGGTTGGGACTGGACGATATTATGCTGAGTGAAATAAGTAGAGGAAGTCAATTATCATATGGTTTCACTTACTTGTGGAACATAAGGAATAACATGGAGGACATTAGGAGAAGAAAGGAAAAGTGAATTGGGGGAAATCGGAGGGGGAAACAAACCATGAGAGACCATGGACTCTGAGAAACAAACTGAGGGTTTTAGCGGGGAGGAGATGGGGGAATGGGGGAGCCTGGTGGTGGGTATTAAGGAGGGCATGTATTGCAGGGAGCACTGGTTGTTGTAAATAAACAATGAATCTTGGAACACTGCATCAAAAACTAATGATGTATTTTATGGTGATTAACAACACAATAGAAATAAATAAATCTTTTAAAAAATGAAAAAAATAAAAAGACATCTATTTATTACCTCATTGCTGAGGTAATAACTTCCAATCCAAGAAATACTTTTCTATTTTCAAATATTAATGAAGGATAACAGAATATGCCACTTCAAAATATGCTGCTGAGCTATGTTGATTACTTTGAACTATAGGCACTCTGAAAAATAGCAAATACAAGGAGAGGATTTTCTGAACAACCCTATCTGCCCAAAGACAGATCTTCTAAAAGGAACTCAATTGTCATAAATCCCCTCCCCCAGAGAGTCTCATCAGGCATGGAGACTGATTCTCTTGCAGGAGAGGAGACTAGAAGTCAGCACCACACCCAGAGAAACTGTGTCACACACGATTATACTTCCCATCTGTTCTTCTGAGGGTCCACCTATCTCTCCTAAAACTCATTTATTCTCCCCTAAGAGACCTACATCCAATCCTCTTTCCTTATTAAGATGGTATGTAAGCCTGAATTTTAAGCCACCTCAGGGAGTTACTCATTTTTCCCTGAGTATTTCCCCTTTATACACGAGGTACACCTGTTAATAAGCTTCTGTTTGTTTCCTCTTGTTAGTCAGTCTTTCATTACAGGGGGTCTCAGCCAAGAATTCAGAAGGTGGAGGGAGAACTGTTTTACCTGTCCTACATGAAGCTTCTTTGTGTTCTGTTCAACTTCTTTCCTAGTAGTCACCTATTTTATAGATATCAGATTTGAAGAGGTATTCAGAAGCTAGAGCATTAATCATTTCCTCATCTATTGCTGTTCAGAGATGGATCTCTCCTGTCCTTCAAGAACTCTATGAAAGGAAAATGGACTTTTGTTAAATACATGTAGCATTTACATGGTATGTAAATGTATCATTCTTTTGTTATCATCAAAAGGAAAATATCCATGAACATGCATCTTGATTTCCTTGCCAGAATCTTCTTTTCTTTCTTGCTTTTCTCTCTTAATTTCCATATTGTGCTGTCAGTGCTCCTCAATTCCCATCTGAAGGTCTTTGAGATGAAAATGCCTTTATTCTAATTTACCTTCCTTCTGCTGCAGCTGAATGCAACAGTACCTTGTTGGAACTACATCTTGTCCTGGCATTAGACTAACATGAGGACACTCACATAAAGCAAATCCCATTCTGCTGACATGGGAAGGAAGAGTCTTGGTTGTGTTTTGGTCAAAATCCTCCACTGAGGCACAAAGTGAACTCAGGACTTTCTGACTTGCATAACCCTGGGTTATGAGGTTCTTCCTAGAGGGGATTATATGAATGAAATGATCTTTTAATAAGCCTTCCAGCCTGGATATATTTTCTACTAATGCATTGTTAGAGATTAATATAGGGCTTAAGTCATATATCCCAGTAGGTCTGGGTTCCTAGGATTCAAAACTTCAGTGCATTCCTGGATGTCGACTGCAGTTCTCTATTCTTGCCCAATAGTATAATCACTTGACAGATCAAGCTTTAGGTGAGAAGAATTGTTGGGTAATACAAGTAGGATCAAAAATATTTCTTAAAGTTGAAAAGATAGATCAATACTAATAAGATTAAATTGAGCAGGGACACTCCCTCCCAACCTCCAGAGTGCCAGTCCCTTTCCCAGTGGAAGGACTTTTAAGAATTTATTACATAGGGTTTAAGCCCAGCATTGCCCTTAATACATGGCACACAGACACACACACAATTTCCTATGTCATTAAATGCACTTCGGAAAGATCATTTTCATAGACATGATGTTCTATCTTATATATATGCTGTAATATATTTAACATTCTCCCATTTTTGCCTAGGTATATTGTTTCCAATTATTTAATCTTATAGATAATGTTACAATGATCACCCTTTCATATTAAAAATAATTTAACGGGGACAAACCTCAAGTCATTTATTTAGGCTCAAGGGCAATCACAAAATTATAGTCTCTATTTGTCTGGTTTCCTGGCAATTTCTAAATGGGGCGGGGGGAGATCTAGGAAGTTTTGGTTGTTCGCAAGTACAATATTTCCTAACAGAGTAACCATATGTTGTTCAGTATGGCAAACACTGGCATCCTATTCAGATTGGGGAGGCATTTGTCCCGCTGTACTCTGTACTAGGCATGTTAGAGTTGAAATACTACGTCTGTTCCAGATACCACCCTTCATAAGCAATGTGGACCAACATTTAGAGGAGATTGTAAAATCTGGTATTATCAGATAAGTAACGGCTGAAAGAAGTGAGAGGTTTTCCCTGAGGAAGAGATCAGACCTAAGGTTATGAGATTACAGATTTCAAATACAGGAAAGAACATTCTAGAAAAGAATTTAGAGTAACTTCCATGCCTGAAAGCTATAGGAGGAAGATTTCAGAAGATATGGCCTAGAGCACTTTAAAAAAATAATAAAATAAAAGGAAACCTAGTGATACCCTATGGATTGCCAATTTGCTTCCCTGCTTCCCCTGCTGAGGACCATGAGGTTGGAAGAGCAAGATAAAATCAGAGAGGGTCCAGGTATCAAATAGACAGGTCCTCCTCTGTACACTCTGGGATGTTGGTATTCTCCAAGGTTCGGTCCTTGCCTCTTACCACCTTCTACACTTACCTTAGGCAACCTCGTCTGTCTCCAAGGCTTTAACACCCACTTATCCAAACACAACTGTCTAGTCTACATCTCCAGCCCTTCCCTTTCTCTTGAGCTCTATTATTACTATGTGGAGAAGAGTCTTTTAAACTGTGATGAATCAAGATCAAGATGTATCTTCCTGTCTTCCTTAGTCAGGATGCTTGGTTGCAAGTGTCAGAAACTCAAAGGTAACTATCTTGGGCAAAATGGGTAATTTATTTGGGTTATGTTAGCCAAACTGCCTGTCAGACAGGGAGAAATTAAGCTAGCTTCAGGGATGCCTGGAATCAGGGACTGAGAGGCCGCCAGAACCCACTTTCCTTCTGTCCCTCATACCTACTTCTCCCCCTGTGTTAATTTCCATTTTTCTCTACTGAAGACTAATTCTTCCACATATGAGACATAACCACTGGAATTTCTAGATTTGCAACTTCACAGATCCATCATCAGAAAAGAAAGGTTCTTTTCCTTTGGTGTCAATTCAAAATTCAGAATTATCAAGAAAGGTCTCTGGGTCATATGCCCATGTTGACCAAACACTCAGATAGGGAGAAGAGAAGAGGACAGTATAATTGGATCAGCTTGCATCTGGCATGCACCCCCTAAAACAATCATTATATCTAAGGAAACGGGGTCATCAAGAAAAAAAGAAAGAAAGAAAGAAAGAAAGAAAGAAAGAAAGAAAGAAAGAGAAAAGGCAGCTCTCATTTAGGTTCATGAATTCACATGGAGCATGGGAGAACAAGTGTGTCTGCTATTCTCAGGAAATGGGCACAGTGCAGGGTAGATAAAACATTAATGCCCACTGAACTCTCCAGCAATGCTCTATCTCCCACATTCTTTATCCCTATCAATGACATCTCTACTCCTCCAGTCTTGCAACCTGTGCCTCAACTTCTTAAAAAACCTTGGTCAATTCCTCAAACAAAATCAACACTCTTTAGCTTGGAATGCAAATTCCTCCCAATCCGACTCTGACCTAACTTTTCAGCCTTATCTCCTTTAATTCTGTTCCACTTCCACTCTCTGTTTTCCCAACACAACCATACCATGCTGCCACACTTGCTTACTCTTCCTCAGGCCAAAGACGCCATCCCAGCTCTGTTTGTCTGTCCACACTCGTCTCTTTGCCTGTATTTTTGGGGTACTTTCTCATTTTTGTCATCTTCAGGATTTACATATAATATCACCTTGCCTTTTTCTACCCTCCAGGCACATCTTGTATTTCCCATGACACATTAATTCATATTTCTGATAAGCACTTATTACATGGAATTATCATTTCTTTGATTATGTATTTGTCTCCTCACCAGGCCAAGAACTCTTGGAAGGCAAGGGACTATACATTGTTCGTCTTTGAAGTCAGTCCTAGCAAAGGGCCTGGTATGTGAATGACTATCATCTGGTATATAGCAGATGGTTAATAAATGTAGAATGACTAAAGCAACAACTAACATTTTCTAACTTATAGAATTCATTTGGTAGTTTTAATGACTAAAACCACATATTACCAAAACTAAGGGTTATTTCTTTTCTTTAGGAAACAGAGGTAATTAAAAGATACTGATTGGGTTCATTTAATTTCATTATTTCCACCCAAAATACTTCATTCAAATTTGCCAAATGCTATTGTAATGCCCACCACCCAGTCACACACTGAATGTAGGTCATATTTTTGCAGGTTTTTCATTGTTCTGTTAGCCCAAACTGCAAATGAATTTTTCTCTTCCCTGGGTTCCAGAATGTACAATGTACCACTGGCAGGTGAATGAATACTGTACCTGTGGAGGTGGCTACATGCTTCACAATTCACATACCTGTTGGCTAGTCCTGAGTTTTCCCTTAGATGAACAGATTTCGACAGCAAAGATCCCAAACGGTTGTGAGGTTTGTAACAAGTGAATTGCATTACTAAAACAGAGCCTTTATTTTTGAGTGATATGACTTTGTCTAGGTCCTCAGAGCTTAGTCAAGATCATTCTCATCCCATCCCTCTGCATTTTGCTTTCCCACGTGGGAGGTAAGGGCATGAAGTACAGCTAGCTGCCTCCTATAAACCCATCATATTCTCTGCTGTTAGTGACGATTTACCACCTAGAGCTGTGTCAGTTACAACTTATGCTGCATTGCCCCAGACACCCAAGGGCATCCCTCAAAATCCAAATTACCTATGAGGCTGTTTCCTGCCTGCAGATGTCATCTAACCTGTGTGGCAGCCTGGGGAATACCTGAGAAGTAACAAGCTAGATCTCATGGCCCCCTGTGGTACCATTCCTCTTACTAGAATAGCCTGGACTCTCCAAGGTCATCTTGGCAAGAGGGTCAACTTTCCATAAAACACCTCTGGCTATACTAAAAGTGCCCTCAATCTTTGCTACTTTACCCTTTATTTTAGTATATTTTGCTTATTATTTAGTTTTCTGTCTACCCTCCATTTTATGGTCCAATTCTGACTCTAAGCTGGAGAACTGTGAACATAATTTGAAGAACTGATCTTACTTATATTGTTAGCAGCTTTGAGAGTTAGAGCCGTGTACTGCAGAAGATGGGAGTTAGAAGGGGCCTTCAGACCACCTCCTCATTTTACAGATGGGGAACTGAGGCCCAAGAGGAGGAAGTGAGTTGCCAAGTTGGTGGAAGAGCCAAGACTGGATTCAGGTTAATGCAACTAATCATAAAACCAACAAATACACATGTGGACATTCAAGGTATGGATGTAGGCGCTGCTGGAAGAAAAGACGAAGAATTACAACCTGGCCTGAGCACCTGACAGTCAATGATGGCAGGTGACTTAACTGCAGTCTGCGATAATCTAGGTGAAGCCAAAGTGTCAGAAGTGATTGTTGCTATTGTTGACTGGGAAAATGTAGAAAGGATTCTCAATGAGAGGGTCTCAGGCTGGAAGGGATACCCAAAATTCACCTATCCTTACCCCAACTCTGCTTTGTTCCCAGTCCACTAGGGCTGTCTAGAATGGACAAGATATGAATCTGTCTGGAAGCTTTGAGGGATGGATGGACAGAAAGGAATCTAAATCGTAGATATATTCTGGGGCACCTGGGTGACTCAGTTGGTTAAGTGTCTGACTCTTCGTTTTGGCTCAGGTCATGATCTCAGGGATGCCATGCTGGGCCCCGCATCAGGCTCTGCACTCAGTGTGGAGTCTGCTTGAGATTCTCTCTTTCTCCTTCTCCCTCTGCCTCTCACCCTCCTGGCACATTCTTTCTCATAAATAAATATTAAAAAATAAATCATAGATATATTCTTATTTATGTTCCTTATTATGTTGCCTTGGTTTTTCTTCCTAGCATTCCATGTTTTTTACGCTTTCCAAGAAGTAAAGGACTAGGTTGAGTTCTATAGCACTACAGCGCTACGGCGTAACTTCGCTCAGACCTTCTTGCCCCTTCCACCATTGCCTTAGAGAAACCCTCCTCTTGGAACTACTCAACAGGTAATAAAATCGTATCTCCGTGTTAAGCAACTAGCCTGTGTCAGTGCTAAGTGCTTTTTATACTCACACGGTCTCAAGCTAATTCTTACAACACCATTAAAAGATGAGGAAACAGGGGCGCCTGGGTGGCTCAGTGGGTTAAAGCCTCTGCCTTCCGCTCAGGTCATGATCTCAGGGTCCTGGGATGGAGCCCCGCATTGGGCTCTCCGCTCAGCAGGGAGCCTGCTTCCCTTCCTCTCTCTCTGCCTGCCTCTCTGCCTACTTGTGATCTCTGTCAAATAAATAAAATCTTAAAAAAAAAAAAAAAAGATGAGGAAACAGCAGTTCAGAGGAGTCCTGCAACTCTCCAGCGCCACATGGCTTGAAGTGGCAGAGGTGGGTCTCTAACGTAGAATGGCCTGACTGTAAAACCTGCTTTTCACAATAGCACATTGTTTTTCAAATACAAAATGCTAAACACAAGACACATATATTTTCAAAATGTTCATCTGAAAAGACCTACTTTTTAAATGAAGGCTATCAGTGCTAAGATCGGGCAAATTTAGCCACACTGCACCAAAGTTATGCCAAAGGATCACTGGGCTGGTAATCATAGTGCCTGTGACTGGGATCTAAGTCGGTTCTGGTGCTGAAACCTGACCTCGGGAGTCAGCTCATTTTGCCTACCACAATAGTAAATTATCTGACCCCCACCCCCACCCCCACCCAGGTTCTTAGGAATGATATGAAATTATATCTTTAAAGAAATGGTAGCGTACCAAGTTCAGAGTTTGAGAGAAAGTATTCAAAAACGTGTGTTGGTATGTCATGGATTCCAATTTTAAGCCAAGTTTATGGCCTCTCTTTTCTGGCACACATTTTATAAAGAGCAAAGAAGATGCATATTGTTTTCTGAGGTATTAACTTCACAATTGTAAGAAACTGAGTCTCTTGTCTCTCAAGGAGGTTGGTGAGACTTTGGGGCTCTATAACTTGCGAATGATATATAGCACACCCGGAGATGGTACCACAGGTATATGAAAAGCTGCAGGGTGAGGCCAGAGAGAAGTTAGAGAACTGGAGATTATATTATATTATATTATATTATTTTATTTTATTATAATTCTATGTCTGAAGAAAGTTTTGAAGAGTAACTGTCTTTGTGTTTATGGACTCAGAAAGTACCCAGTAATTATTTGCTGGACTAAATAACTTTTCAGATGAGAAAAGGAGAGAAAATAAGATGAAATGATATCACGTGAATGAATGGTTGTACAGAAGAACTTTCAAACAGGCAAGACTAAAACATTGGAAGAGGTCACTATTGGGAGGGGCCCCCCTTTTCCTCAGCAGTTATTATCTATGGGACAAATGCATGCCCCAGTTGCCTTGAGTGGGGGCTGTCCCACCTAGTGGTAGAGGGAAAAAGGAGATAGTTGGTTTCTGGAGAGTCCCTTTATCCTGCTCTCCAAAGTGTAGAGATGGGTACTGAGCACCCAGATGGCGCTGCCAGTTCTGAAGGCAGGTGCTGCCACCTAGTGTTTGCTGCTCTCACCCTCAGTGGCGCCCACCTGCCTAGGAAGCCCCAGTGATGTAGTCTCTGTACCCCAGCCACACAGACCTAAACAGCAAAGCCGTTCAGAAAACACAATCGCATTAAATTATTTGTTGAAGGAGACTATTCTTTTTTTTTTTTAAGATTTTATTTATTTATTTGTCAGAGAGAGAGAGACACAGAGCGAAAGATCACAAGTCGGCAGAGAGGTAGGCAGAAGCAGAGGGAGAAGCAGGCTCCCTGCTGAGCAAGGAGCCCGATATGGGACTCGATCCAAGGACGCTAGGATCATGACCTGAGCCGAAGGCAGCCGCTTAACCAACTGAGCCACCCAGGCGTCCCGAAGGAGACTATTCTTTTGAGAAAACCATGAGTAACTAGTACAGCAATGAGATGTAAGAATCCAGCGTTCACTTGTACTTCTCATGTGGTGACTACATGGGGGGTCTACAGGTTACACACAGAAAACCTGTTGTGTGTGCCTTTAATATTAGTTCAATGTGGGTCCAAGTGATGGAAGGTTACCTTCCCAGTGGGAGGGGATTACAGATCCGGGGAAGATTTTCTAACTTTCGGCATTAAACTAACATTGTCTCATGGGAGCGGGTTGCTTAACGTGACTGAGTGTATCCAGACACAGGCTGGAGTACGACTTTATGGGAAAGGTGAAAAAGGCATTTATGCCATCAAAACCATCAAAATGACTGACTAGGCTCTTTTTTCCACCATCTTTCTTTGCCGCCATAATGGTGCGCATGAATGTCCTGGCAGATGCTCTCAAGAGCATCAACAATGCTGAAAAGAGAGGCAAACGCCAGGTTCTTATTAGGCCGTGCTCCAAAGTCATCGTCCGGCTTCTCACTGTGATGATGAAGCACGGTTACATTGGCGAATTTGAAATCATTGATGATCACAGAGCTGGGAAGATTGTTGTGAACCTCACAGGCAGGTTGAACAAGTGTGGAGTGATCAGCCCCAGGTTTGATGTACAACTGAAAGATCTAGAAAAATGGCAGAATAACCTACTCCCGTCCCGCCAGTTTGGTTTCATTGTACTGACAACTTCAGCTGGCATCATGGACCATGAAGAAGCAAGACGAAAACACACAGGAGGGAAAATCCTGGGATTCTTTTTCTAGGGATGTAATACATATGTGCAAATAAAATGCCTCAGTGGAAAAAAAAAAAATGACTGACTAGGGGTGCCTGGGTGGCTCAGTGGGTTAAGCCTCTGCCTTCGGCTCAGGTCATGATCTCAGGGTCCTGGGATCGAGCCCGCATCCAGCTCCCTGCTCAGCAAGGAGCCTGCTCTCTGCCTGCCTCTCTGCCCACTTGTGTTCTATCTCTCTGTCAAATAAATAAGTAAAATCTTTAAAAAAAATGACTGACTAAAGCAGACAGTCTTTAAATCTCCTCTCATGCTAGACTCGGTGCTCCTTGAAAGCATGGCTTTGACCATTGTGCCCTTTGCTGAGCATGGGGTCTGCTGAGTATCACAGATAGATGCTCAGTGAGTGTGTTGATGAATGAATGAATATATTCACTCAGAATTTCCCCAAAGGAAGAAAACTGGCCCAGATAAAAGAGTTATTTAACAAGTTGAGAAGGACAAAAAGATCAGCCCCTGACATTCAGAAACTGGCCTGGCACTCAGGCTATGTCATGTTATTCTCCTGTAGAACCTAAACTATCTCACAGAATTCAAACCTCAGACAAGGTTATTGGAGACTATGATAAAATGAGACAAAGCAAGGCCACTTCATAATTTTGTCTAAGCACACACAAAAATAAGGTCACTGTCCACCTGCAGAATACCAAACATCACCACCTTTCAGCCAAAATGAGATTGCTACTGCTTTACAAATTACAGCTCAACCACTACCTCGTCTTCCCAGCCAGACAGATAAGATTTACTGAGATACCCAATGAAAGACTCACCTTGCTGTCTCACAGCATCCATTCAAGGGCAAAATGCTACTTCCTTAGATGCTATCCCAAATCACCCAAAGCCCAAATCCTATGATAAGCTCTTTCTAAGACTCTCTTACTGGGACACTCCACAGTTCCCTATGGTCTGTGTTCTCCCTCAACTTCTTAACTACAGGACTGCTTCTGGTGGTCTTTGGCTGAAGGCCACTGGCCAAGTATATGCTAAGGGGGAAAAAAAAAGTATACCCCAACTCCAAGTGCAACGTGAATCCCATAAGAATCCCAGATCCGTGAGGGTTGAGTTAGCTACAGAACACTTCTGAAAACAGGAAGGATCTTATAGATCAATACCCACTAACATTGACTGAAGCTTACTATATGCCAGGCATTATCCATGCACTCTACAGGAGTGATTTCATTGCATGAAGTAGGCATTATTATCCCCACTTAGAGATGAGGAAACTGAATCACAGAGAGGCTGAGAAACCTCTCCAAGGTCGGTTAGCTGGTGAATGGTGGAGCCAGGTTCAACTTCGTCACCTGACTCCAGGGCCCATGCTTCAGATAGGACTTTGAAGGAAGAAGAGAGGTAGGCAAGTATGTGTTCTGGGGGAAGCAGCAAGGCATGAGCAAAGGCACGGGGGCAAGAATACACAAGTTGACCTAACAAGCATCTTGATTCTCCTTGTAAGTTGCATAAAGACCTCCACAATCTCTGCTCCTCTCTCCATGTACCCCTTAGCACTGGTTCTAGTTTCCTTAAAGCTGACTCCCAGGGCCAGACGCAGGGTTGGAGGCAACACATTCTGGTTCTTAAAGAAGCTTGGATTCTTTCACCTTAATTTTAATGATAAAAATGCTACAATCTGCCTCCTCCCCACCCCTTGTTCCTCTCATCTCCTGAAAGCCTGATGTGACACCGTTGGGTGTGGCCAGGGGTCTAAAATCAGTCCTTCACCTAATAAACACTCACTTACCTTTCATTTCGTGGGGAGGCTTTGTAGTTCTCTAGGATAGCTTAGGTTCCGTTGTCACAGGCTTTCACGGTGGCCTGAACTCCCCCTTTGGGAAAGCATATTGTTCTTGTTACAGTTCAGTATATGTCCTCCCTTCCTCCCTGCTAGACTTAGATTTTCATGAGAGCAGAGGCCAGGCTTGACTTGTTCACTTCCTGGCATGCCCGAGGACCTCCAAGTGCTGAACTTGAAAGGTCAGGGGGACGGAATGTCAGGAGAGGTTCAGGGAGAAACAGGGCAATTACCTACCTTTCCTATTCCAAACTCTTGCTTCATAATGCGTCATGATCCCTGCTACTGTACTTTCTTGACCCCAAATCAAAACCATCCTCAGTCAGGTCAGATGCTGCCTAGAGAAATCCAACCATGCTCTGTCAGGTCTTTTAATTTTAACAGGAGTCTTTCATAAACCTCACCTTCTGAAAAAGTGAACCTTCTCCTCTGCTGATTTATCCAAGGTCACGCTGAGTCAGACATCAAAGCTAGAAATATAACTCAGATCAGCAATTCCCAAGATGGTGCTTGATCTCCTTCTTAAAGGAATAAAAAAGAGGATCTGGGCTCGAACACGGAATTCTCTAAGAATGTTAATCAAATGTGAGCTTATAATGCCTGCGGCTTCCACATGTTAGCCAGAAAACATTAAAGCATAATGAGTCCTTTAGGAAGAGGGATTTTTTTTTTTTTTTTAAAGAAACAAGAAAACCCAAGAAGTACAATCTGGATTTACAATTAATATTCCAAAAATGATTTGGGTTAAATCCTGGATTGTGATTACCCTAAACTGGTTTATCATAGTGAGGTTAGCATAAGCCTGAGTCAGAATCAGCTTACTGTATAACCTCTTGGTCGAGGGTACAGCAAAACTAAGAAGCTGCAGAAAAACAAATGTCCTTGGCATTACCCTGTGTTCCAAACTCATGAGAAGCCACTTAAAAATGAATAAAACCAATGTTAAATTCTTAGCGACATCGCCACAGTGAGAAAGTTCAAATGAAAGCCAAGTTCTCAGCCTGTAGTGCTGAAGAATGAAAGCCAAGCAATTAGAGCTGAGAAAATGATTACATAATCTTACAGCCGGCAACTTAACTTAGCAATAGCAAGGAATTTACTGTCTTGGTGTTAAGAATAACCAAGACATCTTTTTACCTGTGATGGGTCAGGCGTAGCTCAGTACAGGAAGGGGGCAGGGGAAAGAGAGAGACCGCAGAAGTTCTCCACCTCCTTCCAGCCTGCAGTCTCTGGAACGTGAGAAGTGAACCACCTCTGCAAAAAAGTGAAGCTTTCATGGATGAATTTAGAACATCTTTCCTGGATATGTAGGGCTCACGTCTCCTGTATATATTACTCACAAAAACCAGGCAGCCCCCGATAATTGTGTATTTCCCATTTCTTTGAAATGTTCCTCTCTTCCATCAGTGTTGCCCCAAGTAAGACGACAAAATTATTCATGGGAAATGAGGCAAGGCAGCTTGTTTTCACCAAACCCTTTCCTGCATTTAGTGCAAAGGGGTAAAAATAAGTCAACTCCTTGTGTTAAAGTTTCTAATAAAAACCAATATTTGACAAGGCTTTGTTTGTTTTTCCTTTCCTTGCTATTTTCCATTACCTTTTATTTTTCCTTTTTTTTTTTACAAGTACAGAATGTGTAATTTCATCTAGAAATAGACTTCGTTTTAAACAAAATACAGTGTTTATTTAAAACAAACAGAACATCCTTCCCCAAGGAGAATGTACAATGTGGGGCTACAGCACAACTAGGTAAGCTGTCAGATTGTTTCCACTGCTATTCCTTGGCGACCTGGCGAGCAGCCTCAAAGCTGGGATGGCCTAGGAACAGAACTTGTAAAAATGTCACATTTCTATACCATCAGAGCTGCATTTCATCACACTGAGCCTTACCAACAGGCCAACATTTACACAGACTGGGACATGATTTACTGAATAAAAATCCTGATTTGTTTCCAAAGGTAAACCTTTAAAAAAAATTAGATTCAATTAGCTAACGCATAATACATCATTCGTTTCAGATGTAGTGTTCAATAATGTATCGGTTGCTTATAACAGCCAGTGCTCATCCAATCATATGCCATCCTTAATGCCCATCACCTAGTTACCCTGTTCCCCCACCCACCACCCCTCCAACAACCCTCAGTTTGTTTTCTGTAATTAAGAGTCTGATGGTTTTTCTCCCTGATGACTTCCCATTCAGGTTTTCCCTCCCTTCCCCTATGATCCTCTGCATTGTTTCCTCTAATTCCGCTTACGAGTGAAACCATGATAATTGTGTTTCTCTGACTCACTTATTTCACTTAGCATAATATCCACATGATGGAACTAGTAAGTATTGATGTAAACTAGTAAGTATTGATGGAACTAGTAAGTATGGATGTAAATAATAAGCATTCATCCCTTCTGATGGCTGATTAATATTCCATTGTATATATGAACCACATCTTCTTTATCCACTCATCTGTCAATGGACATCTTAGTTTTTTCCATAGTCTGGCTATTGTGGACATTGCTGCTGTAACACTGGGATGCAGGTGCCCCTTTGGATCACTACATTTGCATCTTTAGGATAAATACCTAGTAGTGCAATTGCTGGGTCATAGGGTAGTTCTATTTTTAACATATTGAGGAACCTCCATACTGTTTTCCAGAGTGGCTACACCAGCTTGCATTTCCACCAACAGCTTAAGAGGGTTCCCCTTTCTCCACATCCTTGTGAATACTTGTTGTTTCCTGACTTGCTAATTTTAGTCAGACTGGTGTGAAGTGGTATCTCATTGGGGTTTTGATTTGTATTTCCCTGATGCTGAGTGACGTGGAACATTTTTTTCATGTGTCTGTTGCCCATTTGTATGGCTTCTTCGTAGAAACATCTGTTCATGTCTTTTGCCCATTTCTTGACTGGATTATTTGGTTTGGGGATGTTGAGTTTGATAAGTTCTTTATACATCTTGGCTACTAGCCCTTTATCTGATATGTCATTTGCAAATATCTTCTACCACTCCATAGATTGCCTTTCAGTTTTACTGACTCTTTCCTTTGCTGTGCAGAAGCTTTTTATCTGGATGAAGTCCCAATAGTGAATTTTTGCTTTTGTTCCCCTTACCTTTGGAGATGTGTCTAGCAAGAAGCTGCTGCAGCTAAGGTCGAAGAGAACCTCTCCTCTAGGATTTTGATGGATTCCTGTCTATTTAGGTCTTTCATCCAGTTTGAGTTTATTTTTGTGCGTGGTGTAAGAAAATGGTCCAGTTTTCCCGGCACCATTTATTGAAAAGACTATCCTTTATCCATTGAGTATTTTTTCCTGCTTTGTCAAAGATAAGTTGACCATGGAGTTGAGGGTCCATTTCTGGGTTCTTTATTCTGTTTCCTTGATCTATGTGTCTGTTTTTGAGCCAGTACCATACTGTCTTGATTATTACAGTTTTTTAATAGAGCTTGAAGTCTGGCATTGTGATGCCCCCAGTTTTGGTTTTCTTTTTCAACATTCCTCTGGATCTTCAAGGTCTTTTCTAGTTCTATACAAATTTTAGGATTATTTGTTCCAGCTGTCAAAAATGTTGATGGTATTTTGATGGGGATTGCATTGAATGTGGAGATTGCTCTGGGTAGCAAGATATTTTAACAATATTTATTCTTCCAATCCATGACGGTGGAGGTTTTTCCATTTCTATGTGTCCTCTTCAATTTCTTTCTTAAGTATTATGTAGATTTTAGAGCACAGATCCTTTATCTCTTTGGTTTATTCCTAGATATCTTATGGATTTGGGTGCAATTATAAATGGATCGAGTCCTTAATTTCTCTTTCTTCTGTCTTACTGTAAATGTATAGAAATGCAACTTATTTCTGTGCATTGATTTTATATCCTGCCATATTGCTGAATTCCTGTATGAATTCTAGCAATTTGGGGGAAGTCTTTTGGTTTTTCTATAGGAAGTATCATGTCATCTGTGAAGAGTGAGGGTTTGACTTCATCTTTGCCAATTTGAATGCCTTTTCTTTCTTTTTGTCATCTGATTGCTGAGGCTAGGACTTCTAGTACTATGTGGAACAACAGTGGTGAGAGTGGGCATCCCTGTTGTGTTCCTGACTTTAGGAAAAAGCTCTCAGGTTTTCCCCACTAAGAATGATATTAGCTGTGGGCTTTTTTCAAGTCCAGCTAATAACTTTATAATCATTATTCTGAATTCCAGCTCTGACATTTTACTTATATCCATATTGATTATATCTGTGATGGAGTGTATTACCTCTGGTTTTCTTTTGTTGTGAATTCCTCCTTCTAGTCATTTTGCCCAGAGAAGAATGGATGAAAAGAACAATAAAAAATATCAACCATGACCCAAGCAAAATACCCACTAGAGAAATCTGAAGAGGTCAGAAACCAAAAACTAAAGAAAATAAATGGGGGGGGGGGGGTGGCGAGGAGAGAGAATAATCTCCCAGGTGGACAAAATAGGGTGATCCACTTGGTCCTGGGTGTATTTTGGTCTTTTAAAAGATACCAAATCCCAAATTAAAAAAAAAAGCAATACGTATGTGTGTGTATATATATACATATATATATACACACAGACTAAATACAGTGAGAGGAAGCCAAAAATTGAAGAATATATCTATAAAATGTAAATGTAACAATAAAAGTTTAAAAAGGACTTAAGAACAAAGAGTTGATGAAATAAGAAACAGGTTGAAAAGAACAAAAAGGAAAAATTTAAACTGAAAAATAAAAGAATCATGAGGAAAAAAATCTTTGAATTTGATATACTATTCTGCCCTGGTGCTGGAGTTTTGCAATTCTGTGGTCTGTAAACTTGGTATTTGCCTGATGTTCTGGCCGGTCTTCTGGGGGAGGGGCTGCTGTGCTGATTCTCAGGTATCTTCACCTGGGTAGAGCTCCAATGCCCCTTGCCAGGGGGCCAGGGTCTGTGTAGGCTGTTTGGGGTTGCTCTATGTGGCTTTTGTTCCCTAAAGGCTTTCAGGTCCCTTTAGAGGATGAAAATAAAAAAGGCAGTGCCCCACTCTCCAGCCCTGAAGGTGAAAGATCATGGCCTCTTCTCTTCAGTTAACCCTCAGGGAAAAGCAGTCTTCACTTCTGTGTGCACCAAACTCTACAGACTACTGCAGTTCACACTCATGCCAATCCTCCTGGGGGAAGGAGGAGGGTTGCCATGGTTCTGACCTTTGCAGGGCCCCCACAGGGAGAGTGGCTGTCCCATCAGGCCATAGTTCTGGGTTTACAGCAAACTGATTGAGAGCCCCCTCCTGGGCTCATTGACCATAGCTGGTTTCCCCTCTCTCAATGCTTGGGAACTCTGCTGGCTCAGGCACCCTTGTTCTTTCTGTGACCCCGGGGATCCTGAGACCACACTCTCCCACCTAGCATTCTGCCCCGTTTCACCACCTAAGCACCTTTCAGGCAGGGACATCTTTCACTGGAGCAGATTTCTAAAGGTTCGGGTTTAGGACTCCGGGGCTCTATCACTTTCCAGTAGCTGGCTCACAGAGACTCCCTCCACCCACCACCATTTATCTTCCAATATATCCTCTCAGATTCACTTCTTTGCACCTCCTACCTTGCAAAAGTGGCCACTTTTCTATCTGTAGAATTCCAGCAGTTCTTTTTCTTACATCTCAGGTTGAATTTATAGGTGTTCAGAATGATTTGATAGATATGTAGCTAAAATTTCAGGAACCGGATGAAACGACCCCCCTACTCTTCTGCCATCTTGTCTCTCCTCCACAGGTAAGCCTTGATCCTTCCATCTCTCATGTCTCTCACCTGTAAAATTAAGACAGCTTTGGATAGTTCCCCCCGCCTTTTTTTTTTTTTTTTTGGCCAACAAAAGATTAAAGATCAAATGAAATGTCTAACTTGCTTCAAAACTTACTGTGGACATACCAGGAGTGGCTGGAGGTTGGATGAACTGCAGGAAGCATGCTCCTCAGATGCATGTAGACACACCCCCCAGAATTGCTCCTCTGAGCTGGGAGAGCACACCGAGTAAAGGACACTGTCTGTAGGCGCTTGGCCTTGAACTGTTTTGGAATTTTCAATAGCAGAGTAAATTATTTTCTCACTGATCATTTGATTAGCTGTTGCTCCCAATGACTTAAACCAAGAACAAGAGACTTCCCCCCATCTGTAAGTGGGTTATATAAGAGTTAGAGGGAACAGATTTCTCAAGGGCCCATTAAGTTCGAGCTGCAAATGTAGGCTTAAGTAAAGCAAGGTGGAGCTGAGACGCAGAAATCACAGAAACAAATATATGGCATACAAAGACAACCAAGCCCTGCTACGGAAAGCTTTAATCACCACATGTAAAAACAATATATTCACATATCAAAAATGGCTCCAAATGCTTTAGCATCACCATAACAGTCTAGAAATGAAAGTTGCACTAATATAAAACCTTCCTGTTCATAACCACAAGACTTATGAAACTGTTTCTTATAAACACATTTTTTTTTTTTACCCTGAGGCTGACATCAAAGTGGAAAAGAAAAATCACTATCAGCTGGAATTTGTTCAATGTATAATTTTAAAAAATCATTTATTCATTAGTCTGGAATAGGTTCTCTTTACTCTCGCCACACATACTATGTGAGGACAAGAGGAAAAGGGGACAGATGGTTGTGTCCAGTCTATTATATACTAATTAGGAGTTCTCAACTCAATCTATTGATCAAAATGAACAGAACTTTAATATCAATTAATGCCACACTATCACACTGAAAAGTTTATCAAAATTAGTTTTTCATTATAAAAGAATTGGCAGTACATTGTCAGACAAGAAAAACAGAGTTCTTTCTTACAATGTCTATTGCAATCCATTCTACTTACTACATCTGAGCCAACTAGTTAAGTTCAGAGTTCATACAGACTGCCTTGCAAACCTCAACTCTGGGCTTTTAGTCACACCTCGAGATAAGATCTGCACATCTACAAGAATAACTCCCAAATGCTACAACAGTTACTCCGTTCCAGTGACGGGAAGTGAAACGGTGTTAAATTGAAAAAAAGGACAGCCATATTGAAGGGATTACTATAACTTTTGTGTGTGTGTGTGTGTAAGTAACAAATAAATAGAATAAAAAGATTTTCAAAATCTGAATTCCTAATGTCTCTAACATTGTTCTTTTGTGAATGAATCTAGAGTAATAGTTTGCTATCTCTCTCAAGGTAGTCTGGTGACTTTTATTCCAATTATTTCCATGATCATCTCTGCATGTTTCTAAAATGGGCTTCTCATAAATATTCACAGCCTTTCATACAAACTGGCTCTTAATGTGCACATCTAAGTCAGGAAATCTTTGTTGCTCCTTGGTCTCAAAGTATTGTACACAGTTTCCTGTGTGCTACTTACTTTCAACTGTACAGTTTCATGTATTCTGAGCCACAACAAAAATCTGGGGATATATGGCAGTTGAAGAATTACCATGCCTGGGCACCTGGGTGGCTCAGTGGGTTAAGCCGCTGCCTACGGCTCAGGTCATGATCTCAGGGTCCTGGGATCGAGTCCCGCATCAGGCTCTCTGCTCGGCGGGGAGCCTACTTTCCCCTCTCTCTCTGCCTGCCTCTCTGTCTACTTGTGATCTTTCTCTGTCAAATAAATAAATAAAATCTTTAAAAAAAAAAAAAAGAATTACCATGCCTAATATTGGTCTATATGCTTCCTTTTTATGATTTCTAGATGTTCTCCCAATGCAAATGACTAAAATGAACAACATAGGCATGGAACATTGACTGGCTTTTCCCTGAAAAGTTAACCTGTGTTCACATCTTCTCACTCAAAACTGAATGAGGATAATGGAGAGAGAATTCAGTATTAGACTGAATTAGGAAAAGGTTTTCTGGCAAGGCTTGATACAGGTGTGTTTTTCTTTCTTTTTTTTTTTTTCAGGTAGAATCATGGAAAATCAAGGTGGGGAAACACTCAACCATCATATGGCCAATTCTTCCAAGTGACACCTGAACTCCTGTATGACATTTCTTCCAAGGCATTGTCTAGCCTCCGCCAGAATACCTCTAGGGGCAGGAAGCTGTTCCAACATTACTTATTCTTCTTTAGAATAGAATAATAGCAAAACAGATGGAACAGGTAAACAAACTTCCATTACACATGATTATGAACTGGATCTAACTTTTTAAGTGTTAGCAGATTGTTAATTTACTATTCAAAAGGCTAAACCAGATTTGTTCCCAGCACCCTCTGCCTTCTGCAATGATTCAAAATGGGGAGATGCAACTTAAAAATGTGAGTATTAGGAATCGCTGTTGAATAACTGTGTGTGGCGGGGAGCAGATAAGGAATCTTACAAGTAATTATTGTAGGGACCCCAAAGTAAAGGGAAAAATACATGTTTTGGAAAAGCAATAAGTGTTTCATGTTGAAGAGGCAGTAAACACTGTGTGGAGCAAGTCATGGTATGAGAATTCAAGAGCCCTGGTGGGTGAACTGTGGGCTAATTACAGTCTGCAGAACTGACAAGTTCTGACGTAGGGAGATAAGAGAATGACATGAGCAGTCTCAGACTGCACTCTGCTCCCCTGGGCAATCAGAAGCTGGACACTCTACCTTGACTTTCTCCTTTTGGTTGGTCCGGCAGCTCGGTAAATAACATTTTTATTTCTGATTTCTCCCACGGTACTCAGCCTGCTTTGAGATTTTAAATCCCTGCTTTGGAAGACCAACAAGGCAATGTATTGATTGGTGGATAATAATGTCAGGATTCAATTTACAAAGGATCAATTCCTCTGAAGGGACGACACAGTTATGTCTGTTTTTTTTATTTTTTGGACATATATATGAATAAATATAACACACACGTAAACTTTACAGACTCTGAATGATCACGGTAATTGAGACTCAGCTGATTCAGTTTTGCATGCTACCTTTCGTCTCTGTGTTCAAGTGGCAACGGTAATCGTATCAATCTTTAACAAATAAGACTACGAGCAACGGACAAAAACAAAACAACAAAAAACCAACCTTAAAGTCAGTATGTCTTTTTATATGGAGGCCACTTTTTTTTTCATATCTGTTTCAAAAGTATCAGATAGTGAACATTTAGTGGCTAGATGACAGGAGAGCAAATCTTCCTGCAAAAAAAGCACAGAACTTCCTTGACCACTGAGATTTGGAAGTGAAATCAGTAAAAGTCTATTAAGTACTCAGGATAGATCTGGTTGGCATCAAACACCACAAAGATCTTTGGGTCCCAGGTATCATCCACACAGCTGTCATATAAATTCACATAGCTCCCGTCTTTGGAAGGAGGTCGCATGTATTTGGAGTCTCCGTTTATGTAATCTCCAATTAGCACTCGAGCGAGAAACATAGATTTATACGTTCTAAACAGATGCCGCTGTTGCAAGCTTACGCCATGAATTTGGAATGTGTTTCCATGTTTTATGTCGTCTTTGCAGAAGCGACTGGAGTAAATAGCATCTCTAGCAAAATAGGTTCCTTAAACAAAAAGGACCAAGAAAAAAAAAAGCCAGGATTACTCTGAAGAATGTATGAAACACAAGCAAAAACACTCTAATTGTTAGGGGAATAGACACATGGAATCATCTAAGGAAAACAGATGTGGAATTTTCTCGTCTATAGATCTCTGAGAGAGAACAGAAATCCATGGATAAATTTTTTATAAATTTTTATACCATTCCATGCCATCAACACCCTCCCCTACTCCCACCAAAATGAAGTGACCAGACTTCCGTTTTGGAAAGAAAGCTTACAAAGAAATCCAGTATGTAAGACACAGACAAACTGTTCCTGTGAGTAAGCATGTGGTGAGACCCGAGTTTGAGCTGCTTGGGTCTCCCATTCAGTTCTATTTGCCTCCACTGCCTTCCTCAGCCCACGGCCCTCGTCCAGCATCCACCAGCACTCTGCTGGGCACAGTGAGAATGACTGGTCTGCAGAGATTACTTCAAAACCCATGAAACCCCATTTCTATGTTACAGGGTGGCAAGTCAAGAATATTTCTGGAGATAATAGAACCCAATAACCACGAAAAGGGCTTCTGAAGAGTGCAGTGCTGTTCTTTTTTTTTTTTTTTTAAAGATTATTTATTTATTTGACAGAGAGAGATCACAAGTAGATAGAGAGGCAGGCAGAGAGAGAGAGAGGGAAGCAGGCTCCCTGCCGAGCAGAGAGCCCGACGTGGGACTCGATCCCAGGACCCCGAGATCATGACCTGAGCCGAAGGCAGCGGCTTAACCCACTGAGCCACCCAGGCGCCCCTGCAGTGCTGTTCTTATCTGAGCACTTCAGAAGAACAACTTCACACAGGTTTGTCACCAAAATCTGAAAACTCAGTAACTCTTCCAAAAGGGTAGGCGTAGGAGACTGACATCATGAAGGCAATATTTACTCTAAAAAATTTGGGAAATGAATCGCCAAGTCTCAGATTACACTGTACTGACAGGATTAACAGCAACACTGTTCCCATCCCTATACAGTTAAATCAATAGAATGGCCTTTTCGGTAATTATTTTTTAAAAATTCATTACTTTAGGAAAATGTAGCATGTCTCCATCCTACTAGTAGCCAGTTCTCTTGCGGGAGATAAGGTACAAAGGACAGACCAAAAAAATAATGCCCATCCCTATCTTTTCTCCTCATCTCTCACCATAATTTCCTCAAGTCATGGGCATAAAATGGAGAGCTTGGACTTTCACAACATTAGAAAAAGATGAGGAATTCCCCCATTATTCCTCATTGCTCATTAATATGACTACTTACCAATTTTGAAAAATAAAAAAAAAAGTACTAGTACCTAGACCTGTCCACAATGCAATGAATGCATTTTATAGTTCTCTGTATATTTGATACAAAACAGTTTATTACAGAGACTTACCCATGGAAAGGATTTATACATGGAAAGTAAATGTAATGCAAAAACCAGCTAATTGGGACACAATTGTTCCACCTGAATGACTGGGACTGGGGGAGCTATTCAATCTGAAAGAGGTGTCAAGTCTTACTTCTACCCTGTACATGCAGGAAGTGGCTTTTCTGTGGCTCAGAAATTCTGAGGGTGTGCGAGGTACCCAGTAGAGTAACTTTTAACTTAATGACTATCAAACTCCTGACTTACGAAACAATCTCTAAAGAGAGAAGAATCTTTCAGAGGACTCCAATGAGACCTGGAATTCTGATAATTACCTTTCCCAAAGAGAGCACCATGGATACCATTTATTCTCCAATCGAAGTTATGAATGCAAATTGCTTCCACAAATTCACTGCTGGTACCATGAAAGAGCATTTGTTCATTAATCTGAGGCACGCCTCTTTTTTTCTTGAGCTGAGCCTTTTTCCTAAAAACACAATACACACAGGCACAAAACACACAGAGAAACAGACCATAAGTGGCAATTACAAGTTTTCAGAAGAGCCAAGTTCAGCACAAAGGGTGAAACAGAAAATACTTCCTTAACGTAAATCATAAGCGGACAAAGCAGCTCTGGAAGAGAAATAATCTCGAATGTTCTTGAATACATAATCATCTTACCAAAAATTATTAGTTAAAACTGAGACCTAAGACTGAAAATTATACCAAAAACTATAGATATCCCAGACGATGCCCATTCATTGTGAAGGTTTAACTGATTGCCTAAACCAGCCAAGCTTTACAGATGCCTAAAAATGACACTACAAACAATTAAATAATATAAAGGTCACAGTCTTTATTTATTTATTCTTTTCTTTTTTTAAATTCAATTAGCCAAAGTATAGTACACCACTAGTTTTTGATATAGTGTTCAATGATTCCTTAGTCGAGTATGACACCCAGTGCTCACCATATCATGCACCCTCTTCAGTACCCATCACCCAGTTAACCCATACCCCCACCTACCTCCCTTTCTGCAACCCTCAGTTTGTTTCCCGGAGTCAAGAGTCTCGTGATATATCTCCCTCTTTGATTTCTCCCCATTCCATTTTAAATACTGAACTCCTTCAGCAGGGACCATGCCCTAATCTTTTTATCTCCAGAGACTAGAAAACATTGGTTGGTTTGAAGTGAATTTTGTATCGTAGAGCTGGGAGGAACATGAAGCCATCCACTTCAACCCACTTCCCAATGGATAAATCTCTTCTTACACATAAAAAGATATTCAATGCAGGACTGACTGTAACAGTAAAAAACAAACAAACTGAAAACAGCCTCATATAGCATAGCTTCCAGACCTTTTTCTTTCCTGGACAGCCTTTAGTTGAGAAGAATCTCCTGGATATCTTTAATTTACAAATGTCAGTAAGAAATAGAAGCAGAGTCCAGATATCATAAGCCAGCACCAGCTCTCCCGGCTTACCAGGGACATCACTTTGTAGTTACTCCAAACCTCCCATTCTCAAACCAGACCTCTTTTTGGCTGGCTATATTTGTAAAGCTGATTTATAGGCCTAATGTAGTAGATTGATTTCAATTAAACTTTATCTTGAAAAGCAATTTTTTAAAGGTGCGTAATTTATAAACAACATGCAACTTAGTGACTTTGTGGGGGAATGACAGTTGCATTTAAATGAGAGAAGTGGAAATTGTCTTTCTCCAGAGTCATTCGGCAACATGTATCAAAACTTAAACGTATGTGGTTCGGCCTACTGGTGACTGTCTTTCGGACCATTAAGCATGAGGTTAGAAGAGTGTGCATTAAACAAATACGTCCTTCAGAAAAACCCAGCATGTTTTCACTGAGAACAAATTTGCTGACTTTCTTTTTTAGATCTGTAGGTACCACACTTTTTTTATTTTTCTTGATGCACACAGGTTGCTGTTCCAAGCAAGGAAAAAATCTTAAGGGGAAAAAAAAAAAGATAATTAAATCTTTTTGACTGTTTCAATCTTCCAAGGTCTTTCTGACTTGTGATTCATTCACACAACAAATAGGCTACCCTGTCTCATGTTAAATCTTTCACAAGTGTGATAAGCAAGCCCTCTACATTTTCATCCAAATTACTGATAAAAATATTGAAGGGCTCAAGAAGCAAGCAAGCATGCCACTCAAGTTACTCTCAGCCCAAGACTTTTAACTGGGTATTAATTTTTCTCTTTGAACTATCACCCAGCATACATTTCTCTATCTTGAGTCCAGTAAAAGAACATTTGTCAACCACTTTGTAGAAAAAAACCCACTTATACTGTCTAGGGCCTTGGTCATCTACCACTATGGTAATTCTCTTATTCAGCTGGGCATTGGTGAATCTGTACTGTTTTTTCCTAAGTAAATATTTTAGTATACATCCTCCTAAGGTCAAGCTTCACCAACTGTAGTGACTAGAAACTACTCTAAAATCAGGATATTCACCATTATACTTCTCAGACACAGATTAGAATAATTTCTGGTTTGAAAATTCACCTGAGTCTCTCACAGCGTGAGCACTGAAAATCTGCTCGGTCACTGGACTGGACATGGCTTATATCCCTGTAGAAGGCAGAGTGGGCTGGGGTAGGCAAAGCTTTGCATCCCCACAGCATAGTTAATTCTAGTACCAACTAATAAGGCACCTATGAAATGTGGAGATTCGTGACATACTGTGATCTTGGGGTTCTGGAAAGGCTAACTTTGAGCTCTGGGACCTCTTGGGCTGTAGCTAAACCTTTGCGGAATATCACAGGATTCAAATCACACCAAGTTCTTCATGACCCTGCCCACCTTGGTCCAACCCGACAGCCATTTCTGAACTTCTGGAAAATACGGCAGCACCCACTTCTCAACAGTATCTTAAAATTACCCACCCTCTCAGGGACTAGCCAAAAGGACTAAGTTGCCATGTGCCCTAAATTACAACAGGAATAACTTTAGGTGCCAGATCGAGGTACGTTCGCCTTGGTTTAGACCAGTAGTTCTCCATGCTGACTGAGCATTAGAATCACTTGCAGAACTTTAGTTAAAGACAAAGGTGTCAGAACACAGAGGTTCTGATTCAGTAGACCCAGGATGGGCAACACACATCACCATGTGTTAAAGAGCTCTGCAGGTGATTCTGCTAGGTGGCCAGGGCTGAGAACCTCTCATCTGAATCCACATTCTTCATGAGATTGCAGCTTTCACTGCTCTTAATTCCTTGCTGCCCCATCCTTCCCAACCCTGGATCAATCCAACTCCTTTCCCTCTCTGCTCTTAAATATGGACTGCTGAAATAAATCATACAACGTACCTGGGTTTCCACTCCAAAGCCACATATTCCAACATCAGCTAAGCTATCAACACTGATGGAAATCCTATGGTTCCCAGGTTAGTTCTTTCTCCCTCATTTTCCACACTGGCCGTTCCAAATCTCCTCTTTCCCCCATCTCTCCCTCTTATCTACACCGCCCTAACCCTTCATTCGCAGTAGGCTGCCTCACTTATTTCACCAAAGACACTGAAAGTTTTGGGAAGGAACCCCATAACGTAACCCCTCTCCTCATCCCCTACCTCTACTTATCTATAAACATGTCTGGGCCACCCTCGTCTAGCTCCTTCTGTATAGTCTAGTATATTGTCTGAATTCCACCCTATCACACCTCTTTAGGAGCCTTAATACATTAATTACCTTTCCCTTTCTCTTGTCCTTTAAACTCTCCCTCTCTGGGTTTTTTCCTACTGTAATTTGCATGTGTTCAGATCCCTCCCATCTTTAACTTTAAAAATCATAATAGAACGAAACGAAGACCCCTTCCCAAATCCACAGTATCCAACTTCTCGCATCCCTCTTCTTCTTTACTGCCAAGCTTCTCGGAAGAGCTGCCTACATTTGCTGAATATTAACATAGCCTCCACCAACATGGCTCTCATCCAGGGTACCAATGACCATGTTGCAAAATCTGAAGGACATATTCAGTATCATCTTACTTGGCATCTCTTTTGTATGTGATCCTGAGGATGACACCTACTTGCTTAAACCACTTTCTTCCTTTGATTTCTAACTCTACCTATTGGTTTTCTTCTACCTTCTGTGGTTGTTACTTCTCAGTTTCTGCCTTGAGTTTTCCTCTGTCCATCCCTTGGTCCTCTTCTTTTCTTAATCTACATACACTCCCTGGTCATCTTATCAATTCTATGGCTTCTACTACCTCACACTTTCTAATAATTCCAAAATGTTTATTTCTAGTCTACACGACTCTCCTGAGTCATCACACATATATCAACTACTACTTCTGCCCATTTCTCCCTAAAGACGAAGACCAAAATCTATTCCTGCCCATATCCCTTTAGTCAACCAAAGTGAGTCAGAAACTCTGGAGTTATCTCTCCTGTTTCTTTACCCACACCACTGAACACATTAAACCAACATTCTACATCCTAGTATCTCAAATCCATCCTCTTCACTCCAACACAGCAGATGCCACTTTGGTTCAGGCCACACAATGTGTCTTGGTTTAATTACTGAAACAATTTCCTAAATTGGTCTCCCTGGTTCTACCTGTGACTCCTTCAAATCAACATTTCTCAGCCTCCGCACTAGTGTCACTTTGGGCTAACTGACTGACTGACACCAGTCTCAATTCCCTGTCCAACCACATGACAAGTAAAAACCATCTCCAGCCATTGCCAAATATCCCCTGGTGGGGAAAATAACTTCTTGCTGAGAACCACTGCTTTAAACCCCTTCTCCACAGTATAGCCTGATATATTATTTTTCTAAAATGCAGATTGGATTGATCATTCTCTTCCTTCATGTTCTATAATGGATTTCCACTGTCCAGGAAAAAAATCCAAACCCCTCCGTTTGATTTATAAGGCCCTGCACAGTCTACTCCTGCTAACTCTCTAACCTCAATTCTGGATCAATCCAACTCAAGTAAGGCTACTGAAGAAAATCACACAACCATTCCAATGACTTTACCACAAACTCTTGTATGCCCAACCTCTTGGCTATCTTTGTACCTTCTTCTCTAATCATTCATCTTAATTTTTATTTTCTTTTTTTTAAAAGATTTTTTATTATTTATTTATTTGACAGAGAGAGAACGTGATCACAAGTAGGCAGGGGAGGGGGGGGGGAAGCAGGCTCCCTGCTGAGCAGATAACCCGATTCAGGGCTCCATCCCAGGACCCTGGGATCATGACCTGAGCCAAAGGCAGAGGCTTAACCCACTGAGCCACCCAGGCGCCCTTAATTTTTATTTTCATTTCATTTCAATTTATTTTCATTTTATTTTCACTGGTATTCAATTTCATTTTCATTTCAATTTATTTCATTTCAATTGCCTGGCTCCTTGTCCAAATTACGGTCCTATACACTGTTATGTCCCAAGTGTGCCTAGAATACGTCTGACACAAACTAGGTGCTACAACATATTTGTTGGAAGAGGGGAGAGAAGTAAAAAAAGGCCTGGACAACATGGAAACAGATGCCTGAGGGACTCACATGGGCCTCGCCACCTGTATAGTGAGTCAGAGGTTACATGATGATGAGAATGAGTAGGATTTTAGTCCTTCGTGGAGATGTCAAAATAACAGGCTGTTCTTACAATGAGACCCAATATTTTCTACTGTCAGAGCAGGTAACAGGTTCATTTACCATCACAGATTCCTGCAGGCCAACATTACATAAAATCATGAAGGGCGTTAACGGAGTGAAACCATTTCCAGTAAAATCCCCAAGTATACAATGTTTAAACAAGGGGATTCACTGGTACATTTTACCACAGGATTGAATTAAGACAACTCAAGTTATGAGTTCAATTATTATTAAACTCTATTTGAGAGGCCTGATTAAGAAAAATGAATTAAGTTTTCATCAGACCATTTTAGAAAAATCTCACTTTATTCAATGAGAGGATAAAATTAAAGGGGGAGAGAAGCCTCCATCTTCCTTGACAAAACGATCATCCAACAAGAACCCAATAAAACCTTCTACACTCAGTTAAACTCATTATTGTCAGAAATGAAAGTTGGCTTGGTTCAAAGACTCAAGACTGTAAAGAATACACACTGAAAACTCCTTGTATTCCCATAAACTGTTAAGACAATAAAACTGGAATATACTCAGGCCATATTACTACTTATCAGAAACATAAAAGAATTCCACGTATCGTTACCAAACAGAAGTTAGGCCTAATTTTCAAGTATATGGGAATGAAATGAGTTAAGGTCTGCGATTTGCTCTGAAATAGTTTAGCAACAACAATAATAGAAATACAGGAGAAAGATTATGTGCAGTAAATCCTAACAGGTTAAGTCAGGATGATTGGATATATTATATAATGCATTACATTCATCATATTAGACTCTATTATTTGAAATTTTCTTGAGTAAATATTAAAAGTCTGCTCATATTTAGGGGTGCCTGGGTAGCTCAGTCAGCTTAGTGACCTACTCGTGATTTAGGCTCAGGTCATGATCTCATGGGTCCTAAGACAGAGCCCCACGTGTGGCTCTGCATTCAGCTGGGAGTCTGCTTGAAGATTCTCTCCCTCTGTCCCTCCCCCCACAATTGTGGGCATATGTGGGCACATGATTTCTGTCTCTAAGATAAATACATTTTTAAAAAAGGTCTGCTATATTTTAAAAAATTAGAAATTATGTATCATAAATTTAATAAAAATATTTTGAGAAGCCATTATTTTAAATGTTTTTGTTATTAAAAAATATAGCACAGCAGGTTAATTTGGACAACACCTTTAAGTTTTCTCTAATGGGCTTTATTTTTAGGGTAAACGCATACTGAGCAATCCGATGGGTGGTTTCCAATCTTAATTAAGTAGCCAACTGATATTTTAAATCTACTGCATACACTGGGCCTAGCAGGACATTTGAAGGTGTGTTTCACAATGTCCTCCAAAACAACGCAAGCAAATGGCTACAGTCAAGATGGTGGAATCGCCTTTTTCTGAAAATTCAACAATGTTTCCAGAGACTTCTAAGTCTACATACAGGGCTGTGTGAACCAAAGCCAGGCCAATAAGCCTGAACAGTTTCCTCAACTCCCTCCAGTTTCTGACTGCAGCCACGACGCAGAGCTCTGCCCCTCCAAAGCCACAGTGCTGCAACTGAGCCTGGCCTTGACCTCCAGGGTGGCTCTCTGTCACCAGCCCTCACCCTGTCCCCCAGGAAGCATGCTGACATGGAGCGCTGAGACACACACACAGTTGGCACAACAACCACCAAAAGACAATGCGGGTCAACACTTAGCCTTCTCTAAAACTCCAGAAGCCTCAGAGGCCAAAGAGAAGGCCAGGGCCAAATGCCACCTCACCTGCAGAAGAACTCCCACAAGTCCAGGTTTTGAATTCTCTGGATTCTTTTAATTCTGCCGCGGTCCATTGTTTTCCCAAAGAGACTGGCAACCTCGTTATACTCGTGTGTTTGACTGTGCAAAGGAACCAGCTGAAAAAAGAAGTTTGCATAGTTTTACAGGGGCCCCTTCTGCTCCTGCACAGGGCCGCTGGCCAGCCCGACTCTTACCTGATAGGGCACGTCGGTGTTCACATTCTCCCAGTGTGGGGGCATGGGGATGGCCTCATTTTCACAGATGTAACTTTAAATGGCAAAAGACACAACACAGTATTAGACGCTGGTGATAATGATGGTTGATTTAATTCCACCTTTTCTCCAAAGCTTAATTTTCATGTTTGGGATATTGTGACAAATGCAATTAACTGAAACCCCCGGTTCTTTATTTTCAAATATTTACTCAATGTCTCCTGTGTGCTGCGTTTTGGGTGCTGAACAGACAACTTTGATGGAAAACAGCTAATCTCGAATAACATCAAAATTTCAAAAATGGTTGTTTAATTCTGCCATGTTTTTCTAAAATTGCCAGAAATTCTTTAAAATGTAAGGAATATTTTAAATAAAGGCATTTCCAAGAAGAAAACCAAACCTTTGATTAAAAAAACCTCCTCTTTAACAGATTGATATTGCCTATCAAATAAAGTCCAAACCCTTCAGCCATATGTTCAATGTCCTTTAAGCTCTAACTCAAACCTAAACTTTTCTCTGTTGACTGCCCTCTTTTCCCCACACACAGCCTGTGGTAATTCACCTAGTGTGGCCAGTGAAACTTTGAAAACCTTCCCACCACGCTGAAGCCCCCGGATGGGAACACAGAAAGAGATGGTAAGTTGGAGAGCTTCATGGCAAAAGGCTGAAAAGGGCATACTGATCTCCTGGGGACTGGAGGTTACTGGAAGAAAGTCATAAATTTCAAGCTTGTCTTTAGCTTCCTTTTTAAAGCTCACTATAATTTTTAAAAGATCCTATAATCATATGTTTTCAAAATGAGTATGTATGAAGAAGCAGACAGTGAAAAGTTTCCTCTCTCTCCAATTGTCACCTCTTGCCCCAACTATAAGTAAACAGGTTTTTTTAGACTTCGGGGTATTATTCTTTCAGACTTCTTTAGGTTATCACAAACCAAAATTTTACACAAATGATAGCAAAAACAGGTTCCTTGCAGCCATTTTTTAATCCACTTATTATGTTCTTAAAGATCCTTCTGTATCAGTAGGTAGAGAGTATCCTCACGCCCAGTCCCTACCACAGAACCTGGCCCACGGTAAAGACTCCATACAGGGTGGCTAAATGACTCCATACAGGGTGGCTAAATGAATGAGTGCAATTGATTTTGCAGATGCACAGAATTCTATGGTACAGAAAAACCATCATTTCTGTAAAAGGTCCCTTGTTGATGGTATTTAGCTTGTCTTTGACTTTTTGCTACTGTTAAGAATGCTGCAAAAAACAAGGTTATCCTTTTGCCATTTTACACACCCACTAATGCATCTGTAGGATAACATCTTTGAAATGGGATTCCTGGGTCAGAGAACATATTTATTTAGGATTCTGACAGATACTGCCTAAATGCCCTCCTTGAATGTTGGATTCATTAATATCACCACCAGAAATGGAGAGAATTCCTATTTCCCAACAACCTCTCCAAAAAAGGGTGTTATCAAACTTTTGAATTTCTGACAATTTGATAGTAAAAAAAAAAAAAATAGTCTGGTATCGGGGCGCCTGGGTGGCTCAGTTAGTTAAGTGACTGCCTTTGGCTCAGGCCATGATCCTGGAGTCCCGGGATCAGCTTCCACATTGGGCTCCCAGCTCCATGGGGAGTCTGCTTCTCCCTCTGACCTTCTCCCTTCTCGTGCTCTCTCTCGCTCTCTCTCTCTCAAATAAAATAAAATCTTTAAAAATAAAATTAAAAAAAAATAGTCTGGTATAATTTGTAGTTCTCTTATTATGAGTGAGGGGTTGTAGGTCTTCTACTCAGAGATGCAGATATTACAGAGATGAGTCCTTGAAGGTAAGAGCATCAGTACCTTTCCCAGTGTTTGTGTTTCATTTTTGTTTTTCTTTTGTTGTTCTTGTTGTTTTTCAGGGGTTTTTGTTTTGTTTTGTTTTTTACTTTCCCTGAAATATCTTCTAGCTTTGGAAAAGTTTTTTTTTTTTTTCCTAATTTTTATGTACCCCATAGCCTTAATTAATTGTAATTTCCTTGCCAGTAGGAAATGTAAACCACTCCCCCGGCATGTAACACATGCTTGATATATTCCTGCCACAAATGAATATATCCCTATCAATGGTCACTTGCTTTACTCCTTGCTCTACTTTAGCCTACCTAACTGTTCCCCTTCTATCATTATCTGGCTTATTGTCTTCCCTTGTGGTTATTCTCTCCTTCTCCTGGCTTCTATAGTCTGTGACAGAACAAAGTGCTCGACCCCATAGTGTGCTGCTTCTGCCCACCAAAGTACACCAGAAATAATAACGTACAATTTCACTAACATTTTCCATGATTATATCTCATTTTTGGCCCAGAATACACACTCTCGGAAGCTAAGTAATTTCTTTATTATAGTCCTCGTACTCAAGAATAAAGATATGATGTGGCTGGTAAGAAAATAATATATTCTCCATATTCCATAGAAGTACTAGGGCATTCATTCTATAAGTACCTAAATAACATTTAAATCATGATGCTAAAATATAAGCCAAAGGTCTTAAGAAACAAATGGATAATAACTTAAAGGATTTCTTTCCTTATTCTAATGCTTTCAGAACATCTCCCTGGGAAGAGCAAAGGAGTATGTATCCCCTCTAATTCACACGCGAGCATTTTTTTTTTTTCTCTGATTGATTCTCTATTCTTTCAGCAGCAGGGATATCAATATTAGCTTGGGCAGAAAATACGAGGTATACTCTGAGATTTTCCCCTTCACTTTCAGTCACATGAATAACAAACACATATTTTCTTCTGGCATCTCTGCCTCTCTTTTCACATCTCTGCCTCTCTTTTCACTGTGTGCAGCCAGTGAGAGCAAAAAGGAAAATGTGCAACCAGCCTGGGAGCAGAGAGCCGTGCTGTTGGCCTGCTGCTCTGGCCCCTCATGCAGGCCTCCTTTAGTCACGACAGATTGGAAATCACTCTCAGGAGTCCCCCAGTGGGCATAAGTGGAGGTAGAGACAAAATGGGCAACTGCCTAGGATTTATGGCCCGCATAACTGGATGTTTCTGTCAGAGTATTTGCAAGTTAATTCAAGCCTACTTCAGTAAGCTATTTCAAGGACTTGTAGCGGAGACCATGTGGCATTATGTAACTGTCCTAAAGAAATGAAAACATGTCAAAATATACAGGGAAATGAAGAGGACAACAGGGAAGGAAAAAAGGACAGAAAATAAGCATATTGTTAGCTCATCAACCACTGTGAATTTCAGTAACAGAAAGAGCAATATCAAGATCATGAAATAACCTACCCAGACATTTTCAGACTATTTGTTCCTCTGTCAAATACTAAAAAAGAGGAGAAAAGCCCACTCTTTCCACCCCTATTCTCTTTACAATACCTGAAAGCACTGATAGAAAAGGGGGCTCTTTTTATTAAGCGCTGTTTTCCAGTGATGAGATTCATTTGCTTCATTTCTGTATACAAAGACAAAGATATTAGGTAAGTGGTAGGAACATATTGTGCTGCAAACAGTCACGAAGATGTGTAGCCACACCACCTGGCGATGGCGAACCTTGGGGCTTGGGGAGCTGACAGGCACAGTCTATCAAGGACATCTCACCATATCTATTTACCACGACATAAAAGTGCTATTCAGAAGGTGCCTGCCTGGGTGGCTCAGTCAGTTAAGCGTCTGCCTTCGGCTCAGGTCATGGTCCCAGGGTCCTGGGATCAAGCCCCACATCAGGCTCCCTGCTCAACGGGGAGTCTTCTTCTTCCTCTCCCTCTGCCCCTCCCCCTGCTTGTGCTCCCTCTGTCTGTCAGATGAATAAATAAAATCTCTTAAAAAAAAAAAAAAAAGTGCTACTCAGGGAGTGGTGCTTCATGGCATGATCTGCGCTCACACACAGGGTGTTGGGCTCCTACAGCCCAGTAGGCAGGGCCCACTCCTTTCTGTATCCCACTGCCCATAAGCAGACTCTACAGCGCCAGAATTCCAAACTTTGGAAAATGAAGAGTCCTCGGAAGAGAATGAAATTATGAAATCTTCTGGTTGGTTTATTAGGGGAAAGTGTACTTTGATTTCTCCAAAAATTTGGGGAACAGTAAAAAGATACGTTACCACCACAGAACTTATGCAATTCACAGAATTCCAAAAACTGGTACATTTTTTGCCTTCTCTCTAAATTGTATACCCAAACCAAAAAAACAGAAAACCAGCTAGATGCAATATATACTTTTTAAAGAGATTCTAGTGATAAAAGTCTAATTATCAAACTGAAGGTGTCATTTCCCTCTCTCTTATGTGCCTGAGCTATGGCACTAGCACCAGGTCCATTTCTTTGTTCCCACAAAGCTAAGAACTAAGGCTTACTATGAGAGGCTAGTCACTCTGTCTTATCTAACTAGCATCATTTCATTCCAAAATAAAGAGGCTCGCCCATCTAGGCAAAGGCTACAAGGTATGAAGTATGTTCTTCCCTTTCTAGATTCTCTTAGGTTCTGCCCACAATGGCATCACCACTGTGCAGGAAAGAGCAAGATCATCTCAGCACGGGGAGCAAAGCCTGTGGTATCATCTTGAAGCAGCTCACTCTGAGTTTCTGTTTTACCATTTTTATCTAGAGCACCTGAGTTGGCTTGTGGCAGAATGGCTGGGGCTAATTTTACAATGAGAACATGTGAAATGCTGATACCTGTAACTTTGATGTAGTATCATTATATGAGGGTTGGTGAAATTGAATGATTATATGTGACTCTTATTCTTTGATACTCTTTTTTTTTTTTTTTTTAAATAAACAGCATTGTTTGGGAGAAATCTCTCCCCACAATCTCATTTACTAAAAATTACTCTTTCAGAAAGATGTGGCTTGTTGAATTATTTACCAAATGCTTTGATAAACTTTATCCTTGTCATGCAGCCTGGTGTGTGTGTATCATGGTGTCTCCATATTGCTTCCAACAGGCATTTGTACACAAGATGTCTAAAAGGTCTAACAGACGCCTTCTGTCTAAACTGAAGCCAAAAGACAAATATCAGGGTCCCTTAAAGGCAATCTATTTGCCTAATGTCATTAAAAAAAAGTGATGGCTAGTCAGGAGTAAGAATATATTAAAATATAACTCTTGCTAATCAAACAAGCTTTGAGGAAGACAATAATCATCAGTGATTTGGTTGCATCAACCTCTTACAGGAGAAAACCCTTTCACCATGTCTGGGTCTTAGTTCCTCCAAGGAGATTTCCGAAGGCTTCACCACCCTACTGCACCACAACACACTACTAACTGTGTCATAAAGATATTGCTCATAGAAGCTGGGATGCAACAGCTCGAGGACTGAGCCATGCAGCAGCCAAAATATGCTTTATTAAGAAAGCCTCCCTGGGGTGCCTGGCTGGTTCAGTCAGTAGAGCATATGACTCTTGACCTTAGAGTTTGAGCCCAACATTGGGTATAGAGATTACTTTAAAAATGAAATCTTAAGGGCGCCTGGGTGGCTCAGTGGTTTAAGCCGCTGCCTTCGGCTCAGGTCATGATCTTGGGGTCCTGGGATCAAGTCCCGCATCGGGCTCTCTGCTTGGCAGGGAGCCTGCTTCCCTCTCACTCTCTCTGCCTGCCTCTCTGCCTACTTATGATCTCTCTCTGTCAAATAAATAAATAAAATCTTTAAAAAAAATGAAATCTTTTTTTTAAATTTTAAATTTAAAAATTTTAAAAATTTTAAAAATTTAAAAATTTAAAAATTTTAATTTTTTTTTAATTTTTTTTATTTACTTGACAGATCACAACAACAACAACAAAAAATCCTCCCCATCCAGGTGTTCTATGTCTCTATGCAACCAATAGCTGAAACTACCAGCTTGAAACTGAAAGAGTTGAATTCTACAGGTTTTTCATGGGATACCTAAAACCACACCCATATATCATGGATGAAATCCAAAGTGGGGCTGATTTCCAGATTAACTGGCTATTCTATGAAAGAGACAATGAAATCAGAAAATGGTAGAAGGCAATGTCCATTAAAGAAATAATTTTCTGGCAAAGACACTAGGAGAATGGGTCCTTCAGCTGAACTTTTGTCTTCAAACTATCACTAGCTAGTGTTACTAACCTCTCAGACTGATCCTTAAAATAAAAAGATTCCCAGCTATTTCAAAAGGCTGATGGTGAAAAAAACAGCTAAAAAGGGTTTCATGTTCCTTAGAAGTGTAACATAAATTCAAAATATATGACAATCTCCACATACATTAGTATGGATAAGCATTCAAATACTCCTTTATAAAAGGTCATGTTGCTCAAGATTTTAAATCTTGAATTTTTATAGAGAGATTTCTGTGTATGACAAAAACGATTTACTTCACTGCTTACAAATATATCAACTAATTCTCATCTTCACAACTATAGATTTTACCATATCAATATACTAAAAACACACAACTATTAGGGAAAAAAACATACCTGCAAAGTCTATCTTGTAGCTGAATTTGGAAGTAGTAAAAGAAATGGAGCCACAAGGGTTTGTTTTGAAGCTTTTTTCGATATCTTCACTGCTAACTGAACACTGAATGTTGGTATCCGGCTTTAAGACAAACCAGAAAGTTTCATTTACCAGCTGTTCACATCAATGGCTTGGCCACAGAGGCGGTTCTGTGGTCACAGAGACAAAGAATGGAGCGACAAGGGGAAGTGACTGATCACCTGTCCTAGTCCCCACACACAGGGAGAATCACAGCTAAGCCAGCATGTGCAAAACAGTGTCAGGATTTCCAGCAAAGACACTCCAGCAACTGCTTCGAATTCCTCTTTCCAAGTTGTTACAACCTTTGCAAATTATTATAGTAACTACAACTTCCTCACTGGCTCTAATGAAATCTTTAAGTAGGCTTGGAAGTAAAAGAGGACCACAAGCTTTTGAGTTTGGGTTCAGATTCACTAGCTGCATGAGACTTGGGATGGATTCTGTGACCTTTTCTGAGTTTCGTTCTCTTTGACTGTGAGATAGGGCTTTGGAGCTGCTGGGAGGCTAAAGGAGAAAAGGTACCTGTGGCATCTAACATAATACCTGGCAGACACAAGGTGCTTAACATGGGCTTGCTCTCTTCCCCTTCTTGCCCACCAAATGGAACTTGGAGTTGCTCGGCTGTAATGACACTACCCAACTCAGTCACACTGGCCCTCTGTACCTGTAGTGATCGCGCACTGCTTCTTCTAAATGCAATACTGACAAAAACCTGGGGAAATGAAAAGGAAAGGAACTAGACGAATTTCTCATTTTTCTTTTAGTCAAGCTATCTGATGTCCTTAAGGCTGGATGTCCTTCAGGGTCTGCACTGGCACACTGTGTGGCAGCAAGGTGGCGCTAAGTGGACCGGAAACCCTTCTGGTAGGTTCTAGAAAGGAGGTACCTGAAACATGTGCCACTTCCCACACTCCGCCAGGTAAAACCAGCCCCACTGGGTGTCCGACGTGTCCATCTCGTCCATCTCACTATCCGTCCGCTTGGGTAAGAATTCTTCCGCTTTGTGAAACATCTCCTGAAAAGCCAGAAAGAAGGACGAAATACTTTTCTTAATAACCAATGTATTTTTTAGACATCATTTTTCTTCCTACAAAGTACTATATTCCAATGTCCTTCCCATAATGACCCTTTGAAAATACCATTCTCTCTGGCATATTGACTCTGAAGATAAACATTTACAAAGGCTGAATATAATATCACTGCTTAACAAATAAGACAAATAATAATACTCTCAGGTATGATATATCGATGCCTATTCAACCATCTAAATAAGCTGTGTCAATATCTATAAGCATTCTAGATTTTCAATATAGTGCCAAGAAATTTCTGTCTTATCATATGTCCACACATTCATCAAAAGAATCCATGCTATCACAGCCAGTTAAGGCCAAATACACCTGAGATTTGTTTTAAACATTCATTATTCCATGGCATGGAAAGATGTTTTTTGAATACAAAAAAAGGTTACATTAAATAGAAATGGTATGATCCAATTTTCATAAAAAACTCACGCAAAAATGAATGCATGTGTATGTACATGTCTGTATGTGTATATGTACACACATACAGATAAAAAGTCTGGATGGATATACAACAATTTATCATAGTTTTTTCTGAGTGTCAGGATAACAATAATGACTGTAGTAACACTTACCTGCCTCTTACAATGTGCCAGGCACTAAGTGCTGTACAGATAATAACTCATTTAGGACTCAAGACAACCCAGTAAGATAGGTATTATTATCCCAAATTTTTAAATGAGGAAACTGGAGCACAGAGATAGCATACAATAGGGAAGCCAGGACCCAAACACAGGCAGTCTGGATTGAGTCTGTGCATGTAACTGCCATAGTATACTGCCTTATGCTTCATTATCAACAATCCTACAATCTTCCCTATATCAAGTAACTCATGTCCACACTATCTTTGAAAATAAACATTCTTGAGTAGAGATTGTGATGAAGAGAGGGTCACCAGAAAAGGGGTGATGAGGTTAGTCAAAGATGATTAACTTCATCTGGAATGTGTCCTCATTCCTTCAGGGCTTTTAAATAAATTAAATTTACACAACTGATATATGAACAGTCCCTGTGCAAAAAGTCAAAATATTCTAGATAAATGTAAACATGTTTTCGACCATCCCTTCCTTTCTGGTATCTTCTCACTTTCCTTCTCCAGGGTTAACCAACACTATCACTTATTGTTCATCTACACACACACAGACACACACACACACACACACACAGAGTTATTGGTGATTTTTAAAAAATTTTATTTCTTACATCTTCTTTCCTTTTACAAAGAATGTACACTATTTAGGTAATTTAGAAAATAACTGCTTTAAATTTCATTACTTAAAATGGTCCATCCTGTTTTCAGAAGCTGTGTAATCTAGCATTAAGTTCCTAATTACCGTATCTAGGACACAGTTTCCTCTTCAAAAATAGAGACTAAAGACTCCTTCCTCATTGGGTCATTGTTAGAAATGAGTGAGATAATGCAGTAACGTGCCAAGTACAGTACCTGAGCTCAATGAAGGGGGCTTGTTATATTTTACTCATGTTTGGAAACTTCTCCAAGGAATGCTTTATGATTATTTTCTGGATTTTTCCTTCATGTTTTAAAGTTGATTGGCTGCTAAGAAATGAAAAATACAACACTCTAGGATCAAGAGCTTCAGGTATAGGACCCACTATTTGCCTTATACTTTTTAATCAGAAAATAAAGGCAGTAATTTGAAATTTAAGATCAGTTGTCCAGGTTAACTGTTCACAACTCCAGCTCTTCCTTCTATTATTGTTCACCTTGTTCACATTGTTGGGCCATTTTACTGTGAGAAAGAAAGAAAGCAAGAAAAACCTTAGTTTATTTCTTCTTCTGAAAAGAACTCCCCAAATGTGGAAGGTTGAGTTTAAAGGTAGTAGTTAAGATAAACATTTGGCTTATAAGTTCTATCTCTTCTCTACCAGAAAAGGGAAATGAAAATAAGAAATAGGAAACAGAAAACATCCTTTATACAGTATGCATATATCATGTGTGCTTTGCTATGTCACACTGTCCCTAAGACCACAATTTAAGCCAGGTTACAAATATAAGTGTTTTACCAAAGTCCTTCCAGAACTTCCTGTCATAAATAGCTTTGGGTTGGACCTAGGACAGACTCATATTTATCACTATTTTGGAGAAATATAGTAGTACTATATAGTAGTACCATATAGTACTATAGAAAGGTGCCCCATATAGAACATTTCTAAAACACTTCAAATTCTATAAAACTTTTTGTCTTCCATAGCCCAATATGCAGGAGAAGTCACTATCCTCCAATTAAAGTTAGGGGGAAAATGAAGCAGAAAAAATGCAATGATTTCATCTACAATCATAGAGTCAGCCAGTGAGTTAAAAATGGCAGAGTAGTAGAAGGACCCTAGGTTTGCCTCCTCCCTTGAACACAGCTAGATAAATATCAAATCATTCTGGACACCCAAGAAATCAATCTGAGAACTGACAGAACAAACTGCATACTACAGGGAGAGAAGAGGACACACTGTGGAGGGTAAGAAATGTGGAGACATAATCTGCGGGAGAAACAGATCATGGGTGCTACAGTGGGGAGAGAGCCCTAGTCATAAAGAGAAGTGAGAGAGAGAGAGCACACAGGGAACTCCACAAGGAAAACACTTCCCCAAAACCACTGACTGGGAAAATGAGAGAGCTGATTATTTTGAGTGTTTACAACTAGCAGGGCCCAAAGACTGGAGGTTTAGAAGTCCTCGCCATGGACAGCATGGAACCCAGCAGCTACTGCAGTACTCCTGTGGAGGAGGGTAGAGGCTTGAGACCAAACATGATCTGAGGATCCCCTGGGATGCACTGGAAGAGATGGTTCCCCCTTCTTGGGAGTGAATCTGGCAGAAGTGACATTGTCCTGCAGGGGACAAAAGAGCTGGCAGGCACCATTGCACTGTCCTGTTCATTAGCGTAGGGGCACAGACACCTGCTGAGGGCAGCTAATCTGGACCCTGGCTTTTTGCTGCACTTTACTCTACACTCCAAGCTCCTGAGCCTTCATGCAACTGCCCTTCTGGGACAAACCAGCACCAGCGACAGTATGGCAAGACCCTCCCCCAGAGGACCAACATAGGTCTGTGTCACACCGGATCCCTAAAGCTTGGAGTTTTAAAACTCAGCTGGCGTCCCTGAGATACAGACAGGTGCACTGTGTAGCCATGTGGGCAGATTGACCGGACACAACAGGGTGAAGGCAGGGATGTGAGGGACACCTGGGACACAGGAGGAGAGACTGCAGGCTCTTCTGAGAGGGCTTTCCAGACAGCTGCAGGCACAAATTCCCCTCTCCCGGGGCAAGGGTGAGGACTGGCACAATTTCCCCTCCCCACCCCTAAGCATAAACTAACCTTGGTAAGCAGCACAGCACCAAAAGTGACAGCCTAAACTGTCTACACCAAGCCCTGCTCCCCTGCACCTGCAGGTGCTTCTTTACTAGGGCAAGTGTGCTTGCAAGCCAAAGCAGTGGGCCCCTCCCCAGGAAGACCAGCAGAAACTCCCACAGCCACCAAGTCTCCTGACCACTGAGCATTGTAAAGCTCCAGCTCTGGAAGAAATAGGGTCTGGCCTCTTTTAACGAGCAGACCGGAGCATGCCTAGTTAAAACTTGTCACACACCGACAAGGTCCAAACACTGCCCACTGCAGGCAAGGAGAGCCTCTGCAGACAACTGGCCTGAAGGATAGAACTGCCAAAATACAGCAGCAGAGTGCACGCAGCACACACCAGACACTCCCTGAAGCACCAGGCCCTGGACGCTATTCGATTTCTTCTCCATAAAGCTATTACTCTCAGGAACAGGAAACATAACAGGCTTTCCTGACACACAGAAGAAGACAGAGACCTAGACAAAATGCCAAGATGGAGGAATTCATCTCAAAAGAAAGAACATGGCCAGTCACGGTCAGTGATCTAATTGAAACAGATATAAGTAAAATGCCTGATCCAGAATTTAAAGCAACAATCATACGGATACAAGCTGGGCTTGAGAAAAGCACAGAAGACACCAGGGAGTCCCTTACTGCACAGATAAAAGACCTAAAAACTAGTTAGGCCAAAATTAAAAAAAAAAATACTACAACTGAGATGAGAAACTGACTGGATATAATAGCCACAAGGATGGAAGAAGCAGAGGAATGAATAAGTGATATAGAAGATAAAATTATGGAAAATAATGAAGCTGAAAAGAAGAGGGAAAGATAAATATTGGATCACAAATGTAGACTTAGGGAATTCAATGATTCCGAAGGCAGAGGCTTAACCCACTGAGCCACCCAGGCGCCCCTGATTCTATAAAGCATAGTAACATTTGTATCACAGGACTCATAGAAAAAGAGAGAGAAAAGGGGGCAGAAGTTTTATTTGAGCAAATTATAGCCAAAAACTTCCCTAATCTGGGGGAGGGGGGGATGGAATATAAATCCAGGAGGCACAGAGAATTCCCATCAAAATCAACAACAGGTCAACACCAAGACATACTGTAAAACTTGCAAAATATAGAAATAAGGAAAAAAATCCTAAAACCATCAAGAGAAAAGAAATCTCTAACTTACAAGGGTAAACAAATGAAGTTAGGTACAGACCTCTCCACACTTGGCAGGACATAAAAGAGTAGCATGACATATTCAACATGCTGAATGGGAAAAATATGCAGCTAAGAATACTCTATCCAGCAAGGCTGTCATTCAGAAAAGAAGGAGAGATGGAGTTTCTCAGACAAACAAAAACTAAAGGAATCTGTGACCACTAAACCAGTCCTGCAAGAAATATTAAAGGGCACTCTTTGAGGTGGGGTGGGGGGGGGAGGCTGGGGACCAAAAGCAACAGACTAGAAAGAAACAGAGAACATCACCAGAAACAACAACTTTACAGGTAACACAATGGTACTAAATTCATAACTTTCAATAATCACTCTGAAAGTAAATGGACTGCTTCAATAAAAAGACATAGGGTGGGGCATCTGGGTAGCTCAGTCGTTAAGCATCTGCCTTCGGCTCAAGTCAAGATTCCAGGGTTCTGGGATCAAGCCCCACATGGGGCTCCCAGCTCAGTGGGAGGCCTGTTTCTCCCTCTCCCACTCCCTATGCTTGTGTTCCCTCTCTCACCATCTCTTTCTCTGTGTCAAATAAATAAATAAAAATTTTTAAAAATATTATTTATTTATTTATTTGACAGACAGAGGTCACAAGTAGGCAGAGAGGCAGGCAGAGAGAGACGGGGGAAGCAGGTTCCCTGCTAAGCAGAGAGGGGACTGACCTAAGCTGAAGGCAGAGGCTTTAACCCACTGACCCAGCCAAGTACCCCAATATAATCTTAAAAAAAAGACATAGGGTTTTGGAATGGATAAAAAAACAAGACCAAACTATATGCTGCCTACAAGAGACTCATTTTAGACCTAAAGACACCTGTAGATTGAAAGTGAGGGATGGCAAACCATTTATCATGCTAATGCACATCAAAAGAAAGCCAGAGTAGCCATTCTTATTTAAGACAAACTAGATTTTAAAACAAAGACTGTAACAAGAGATGAAGAAGGGCACTATATCATAACAAAGGGGTTCATCCAACAAGAAAATCTAACAATAATAAACATTTATGTCCACAAATTGGGAACCCCCCCAATACATATAACAGTAACAAACATAAAGGAACTCATTAGTAATAATATAATAATAACAGGGGACTTTAACACCCCACTTACAACAGTGGACAGATCATCTAAGCAGAAAATCAATAAGGAAACAATGGTTTCGAATGACACACTGGACCAGATGGACTTCATTCCATCCTAAAGCAGCAGCATACATATTCTTTTCAAGTGCACATGGGATACTCTCCAGAACAGATCACATACGGGTCACAAATCAGGCCTTAACAAGTACAAAAAGATTGAGATCAGGGCACCTAGGTGGCTCAGTGGGTTAAGCCTCTGCCTTCAGCTCAGGTCATGATCTCAGGGTCCTGGGATCGAGCCCCGCATCGGGCTTTCTGCTCAGCAGGGTGCCTGCTTCCCCCCTCTTTCTCTGCCTGCCTCTCTGCCTACTTGTGATCTCTCTCTCTGTGTCAAATAAATACAATCCAAAAAAAAAAAAAAGAAAAAAAGATTGAGGTCATACCATGATTATTTTCTGACCACAATGCTATGAAACTTGAAATCAACCATAAGAAAAAATTTGGAAAGACCACAAATACATGGAAGTTAAACAACATGCTACTAAAGAATGAGTGGGTCAACCAGGAAATTAAAGAAGAAATTTAAAAATACCTGGAAACAAGTGAAAATGAAAACACAACAGTCCAAAACCTTTGGGATGTGGCAAAAGTGGTCATAAGGGTAAAGTACATAGGAATACAGGCCTTTCTCAAGAAGCAGGAAAAGTATCAAATACACAACATAACCTTATACTCAAAGGAGCTAGAAAAGGAGCAGCATATAAAACTTAAAGCCAGAAGAAGGGATATAATAAAGACTAGAGAAGAAATAAACAATATAGAAACAAACAAAAAAACAGCAGTATAGATCAATGAGACAAGAAGCTTGTTCTTTGAAAGAATCAATGAAATTTATATACTCCTAGCCAGACTTATCAAAAGGAAAAGAGGAAGGACCCAAATAAATAAAATAATGAATGAGAAGAGAGATCACAACCAACACCACAGAATGTAAATGATAATAAGAGAATATTATGAAAAAAAAACACACTTGGCAATCTGGAAGAAATGGATAAATTCCTAGAAACTTACAAACTACCAAAACTGAAACAGAAAGGAATAGAAAATTTGAACAAACCAATAACTAGCAAAGATATTGAATCATTAATCAAAAAGTTCCCAAGAAAGAAAAGTCTAGGGCCAGATGGCTCTCAGGGGAATTCTACCAAACACTTGAGTTAATACCTATACTTCTCAAACTGTTCCAAAAAACAGAAATGGAAGGGAAACTTCCAAACTCAGTCTATGAGGCCAGCATTACCTTGATTCCAAAACCAGATGAAGACATAGGGTTTTGGAATGGAACTAAAAAAAGAGAATTACAGGCCAATGTCCTTGATGACCGTGGATATAAATTTCTCAATACAATACTAGCAAATCAAATCCAACAGTATATTAAAAGAATTATTCACCATAATGAAGTAGGATTTATTCCTGGGCTGCAAGTATGGTTCAATATCCACAAATCAGTCAATGTGATACACCACATTAATAACATAAACGATAGGAACATTATGATCCTTTCAATAGATGCAGATAAAGCATCTGACAAAGTACAGCATCCGTTCTCGATAAAAACCCTCAACAAAGCAGGGATAGAGGGAACATACTTTGATATCATAAAGGCCATACATGAAAGACCCACAGTTAATATCATCAATGGGGAAAAACTGAGAACTTTTTCTCTATGGTCAGAAATAAGACAGGGATGTTCACTCTCAACACTGTTAGCTTAACATGGTACTAGAAGTCCTAGCCTCAGCAATCAGACAACAAAAAGAAATAAAAGGCATCCAAATCAGCAAGGAAGAAGTCAAATTTTCACTATTCACAGATGACATGATACTGTATGTAGAAAACCCAAAGGACCCCAACAAAAAGTTGCCAGAACTGATACACGAATTCAGTAAAGTTTCAGGACACAAAATCAATGAAATCTGTTATATTTTTATACATCAATAATGAAGCAGCAGAAAAAGGAATCAAGGAATTAATCACATTTACTGCACCAAATACCATAAGATACCTAGGAATAAATCAAACCAAAGGGGTGAAAGAACTGTACTGTGAAAACAATAGAATGCTTATAAAAGGCATTGAAGATAACACAAAGAAATGGAAGAACATTCCATGCTCATGGACGGGAAGAACAAATAGAGTGCTAAAATATTTATACTACTCAAAGCAATCTACACATTTAATGCAATCCCTATCAAAATACCACCAGTAGTTTTCACAGAGTCAGAACAAACAATTATAAAACTTGCATGGAACCACAAAGACTCCACATAGCCATAGCTATCCTGAGAAAGAAAAAGCAAAGCTGGAGGCATTACAATTCTGGACTTCAAGTTATATTACAAAACTGTAGTCATCAAAGATAGTATGGTACTGGCACAGAAACAGACACACAGATCAATGGAACAGGATAGAACACCCAGAAACAGACCTTCAACTCTATGGTCAACTAATCTTTGACAAAGCAAGAAAGAATAATATCTAATGGAAAAAAATACAAAGTCTCTTCAACAAATGATTTTGGAAAACTTGAAAGTCACATGCAGAAGAATGAAAGTGGACCACCTTCTTACACAATATACACAAATAAATTCAACTAGACATGTTCTCAGAGGCAAGGGAAACAAAAGAAAAAATGAACCATTGGGACTTCATCAAGGTAAACATCTTCTGCACAGCAAAAGACACAACCAATAAAACTAAAAGGCAACCTATGGAATGGGAAAAGATAATACCTGATAAAGGGTTAGTACCCAAACTCTATAAAGAAGTTATCAAACTCAACACCCCAAAAAACAAATAATCTGGTTAAGAAATGGCAGAAGACATGAACAGACATTTTTCCAAAGACATTCAGATGGCTAATAGACACATGAAAAGATGCTCCACATCACTCATCATCAGGGAAGTACAAATCAAAACCATGAATGTCAGGATGGCTAAAATTAACAAGACAGGAAACACCAGACGTTGGTGAGGATGTGAAGAAAGGGGAAACCTCTCACACTGTTGGTGGGAATGCAAACAGGTACAGCCACTCTGAAGAACAGTATGGAGGTTCCTTAAAAAGTTAAAAATAATACACACACACACACACACACACACACACATATATGATATGCACAATGGAATATTATTCATCCATAAAAAGAATAAAATCTTGTCATGTGCAATGATGAGGATGGAGGTAGAGTGAACTATGCTAAGCAAAATATTTCAGTCAGAGAAAGACAAATACCATGTAATTTCACTCAGATGTGGAATTTAAGAAACAAAACAGATGAACATAGGGGAAAAAGAGAGAGGCAAACCATAGAGCAGACTCTTAACTATAGAGAACAAACTGAGGGTTGCTGAAGGGGAGGTAGGTAGGGGGATGGGCTAAATGGATGATGGGTATTAAGGAGGGCACTTGTTGCAATGAGCACTGGGTATTAGATGTAAGTGATGAATCACTAAATTTTACTCCTGAAACTAATATTACACTATATGTTAACTAACTAGAATTTTTTAAAAAACTTGAAACAAAACAAAAAACAGAATCATAGAGTCAGCAGTAGAAAGAAGATTAAAGAAATACCCAAGGATTCTTGAGTGTCACTTCTTCATTAAACTGCCAACCCCCATGGCCTCATTTTCATATACAGACAGTTGCACCTTCTCTCTTGTTGCCAAAGCTTACTTTGGTTGTTTTGCTTCATATATACTATGGCTCCTTCCAAAGACTTAGTTCATAAGACTAAGTCTTATGGTTTTCTATACTGAGCTTCCCCTCCAAAGGAAGAGCTATTCTGTATAATAAGGCTCAAAGAGTAAGTCAAGTTTAAATTAGTAACTTTAAAATGCAATGGATCTAGATTAGAACACATTCATAGGCAATAAAAGGAATGTGCACAAGTTGTCTATCATAGAGTAGATAGTTAATACATGCTAACTTAATTAGTATAGCCACCATGCCAATTTTCAGCTTTTAATTGGCAGAACTGATACTTCCTGCACACCAGGTTATGAAGAAAAAAGGTAGTATAAAGTGAAAAGGCATTTTGTAAATTTTCAAGTGCAGTGGTACACTGGTGGAATCCATCTATAATGCAGCCTATTCCAAAGACAGTATTTATGGGGCCTGGGAACAGCCAACCTGGATCATCAAATAGAAAGGCTATGTGGAAAATGAGTTTAAAGTCAAAACCCCAGTGTACACAAGAAAAATAATGTCACCTTCCAGACTGGTTAAAAGCTTTCTGATAAGTTATCCAAAGCCTGCTATTAATATATTAAAAACAGGGAGGAACTTTTGGAATAAAAGAGTAAGGAGCTCAATGGACCTTCTCCCCACCAAAACCACATTCTAATTGGTGAACATTATTTTAAAAAACATCATCAAAATCATCATCAATCATCATTAAAAAAATATATATATATATATGTATATATATATATATAGTCTCTATAAATTGTCCTAAGGGCATACAGCAAATAGACAAACATTTAATCAAGAAAATCTACTAAATCCCAGAAGAGGCAAGAGTCTGTGGCATTTGACTAAGATATAGTCCATTACCCCCATTTCACCAATGCTATGTTACAGAAGATCTATCTCAGTCATGTGTAGACAGGGGCTCCCTTTCCCTCCATCTCCTAGTCCTGGGCTAGTTTCATCCTGGAAGGGGCAGGTTGCTAGTGTTTCTCATCTTCTTCAGCCTAGAGGTATAGGTCTATTCTGAGCAGGCAACAGTGGAGACTGACCTCGTGGCTCCTCCACCCGGTCCCAGTTCATTTGGTGGAAATTCTACTCCAGGCCCAGTAGGTTAAGAATTCTGAGTCCTGATTGCTATCAACCTAGTTTGCTCATAAGATAGAGGTTCCATGCTAAGAGGAGGAATTCAAGGAGATCAGGGATGCCAATACCCCTTCTATCCAAAATCCAGGTATCACTGTGGGAAAAGTCAGCTCCCACCCCAAACCTCAGGTGCAGCAGTACAAGGATTCTACTGAGGGAAAAGGCTTACCATAAGGACAAAGAGCTCCACATCTCTGTCTGAAGGGACTGACTTTATTTGGAACAGAAAGTAGAGAACCTCATACCTAAGAACACTATTGGGAAAAAAAAAAAATGGAAATCTCAAGGAAAAACAACTAAGAAGCCCAAAGCCCTAATACAAGCCAAATGGTAGAGAATACAGAAATTTAATACAGAGAACCAGGAATAACCAAGGAAAGCCCTCCTGGAATTACAATGAACCATGAAAGTCAGGAAGGCTGTGTACAAGCACCAGGTTGTATCCACAAAAGAATGATCAGAGCAGGGCATGGGACAGACTTGGCAACATTTCCTAAACTGCACATAGATGGATCATCATAGGATGGAAGCCTCACTGGCACAAAGGGTTTAAACAACCTCTGAACTCATTGGGTAACTGTCCTTTCTCCACTAAAACTTACTTTCATTCATTTAAAAAAATAAATAAATAAATTAGTTACCTATATGTTTGTGGGTCTATTCCTGGATTTGTTCTGTTCTGATAATCATTTTCTCTATCTTGCTGCCAATTCTACACTGTTTTGATGACTGTAGTTTCACACTGAATCTTTAAATCAGGTAGTGTTAGTGCTCCAAATTTGTTCTTTTTCAGAGCTGCTTGGCTATTTGGTCCTTTCAATTTTAATTGGGATGGCATGGTGATCTAGATCATTGCCATCTCAACGATATTGAGTATTCCAACCCATAAATGAGGTATATCTCCTGACTTATTTAGGTCTTAACATTTTTCAGTAATGTTTTATAGTTTTCAATGTATAATAGATCTTGCACGTCATTTATGTAAGATCCATGCCCAAGTAGTCCATATTTCTGATATTATTGTAAATGGAACTGCATTTAAATTTCAATTTCTGATTGAATGTTGCTTGTATTTAGAGATACATTATTTTTTTTGTACATGTATCCTGTACTTGACAACCTGACTAAACTCTCTTGTATGTTCTAGATTTTTGGACACTCCATCGGATTTTCTAAGTAGGCATTTTATGTATAGATAAATATAGACTCACTTCTAGCACATAGATGCCCGTTATTTCTTTTTCATGCCTTCTTTTTCTTGCCTTAGTGCACTGATTATCATCTGAAGTACAATGTCAAATAAAGAATGGGCATCATTTGCTGCTGATCTTAGTGAGAAAGTATTCAGTCTTTCACTCTCAAGTTTGATATTAGATATAGGTATTTTGTAGATGCCCCTTCTGTCAGGGGTCCACACAATCACCCTCGGGCTCAAAGGAGAAAGACTCACAGGACTCAGAAATTGTTCTACTCACGGTTACAGTTTATTATAGTAAAAATATACACAATGAAATAAGTCAAGGGGAAAAAGCGCATAGAGTAACATCCAGAGGAAACCATGTATAAGCTTCCAAGCATTTCCACAGGAAACAATTCTCCTAGCAACCATATGTGATCAGTTCAAAATGTTGCCAAGCAGGGATGCTCACCTGAGCCTAGGTGTCCAGGATTTTCACTAGGAGTTAGTCATTTAAGTATATGACAGTCACCCTATATGACTGACCTCAGCTGCTGAATTCCAGACCTCCAGAGAGAAAGCAGGTGTTAACCATAAATCACACTGCCAGTGTAAATTATCTGGGTAAACTGGTATAGCATAGCTCAAGATCCCAGGCATACAGATACATTCATTAGACGAACTATTCTAAGAGCTCAGTTCTCTGGAGCTAGGGAAAGGACAGCCATTGAAAAAGGCCTTTCTTGAGAATGTACATGATTTGAGTACCCTAGGTCTACTGAATTTGTTATTTTTCTGCATATCAGGTTGAGCAAGTTCCCTTCTATTCCTAGGTTGCTGAGAGTTTTTATCAGGGATACTAAATTTTGTCAAATGCTTTCCTGCATACATTGAAACGATCATAGGGTTTTTCATTTTAGTTTGTTTATATGGTGAATTACATTGATTGCTGTTCAAATATTAAACCAACCTTGCATTTTTAGGATAAACATCATCTGGTAATTATGAATTAACCTTCTTATATGTTAGACTCAATTTGCTAAAATTTTGCTTAAAATGTGTGTATCTATGTAAAAATTTGCTTAAAATGTGTACATCTATTTTATCTATGATAAAATATGTGTATCTATAGATGTGGTAACATCTATGATGTAGTAACATCTATGATGTTACCAAACATCATCTTGTACTTATAAATTAACCTTCTTATATGTTAGACTCAACTTGCTAAAGTTTTGCTTAAAATGTGTGTATCTATGTGCCTGGGAGGCTCAGTGGGTTAAACTTCTGCCTTCAGCTCAGGTCATGATCTCAGGGTCCTGGGATCAAGCCCTGCATTGGGCTCTCTGCTTAGTGCGGAGCATGCTTCCCCCTCTCTCCCTGCCTGCCTCTCTGCCTACTTGTGATCTCTGTCAAATAAATGAATAAAATCTTTTTTAAAAAATGTGGGTATCTATGTTCATTAGGAAAGGAATATTGGTCTATTGTTTCTTGTAATGTCTTTTGACTGGTTTTGGTATCAGGGTAATGATGGCTTCATAGTATGAGTTGTGAAGTATAAACTTCTCTTCAATTTTCTGAAAGCTTGTGCAGAACTAATATTGTTTCTTCCTTAAATATTTGTTAGAATTTACAGGGAAATCATCTACACCTGGAGTTTTCTTTGTGGATAACCCTTTTCCATATATGAAAACTCAACAGAGTTGGGATTATTCATGTTATTTCTTCTTGAGGGACTTTGGTAGTCTGTGTCTTAGAACATGCCCATTTCATCTAAGTGGTGGTACTGACTGACATTAAATTGTTTATAACATTCTCTTATTACCCTTTAATATCTGTAGTCATATTACTTCTCTAATTGTCAATATTATTTGTATTCTTTTTCTCCTGATCTGTCTGGTTAGAGGTTTATCAATCCTATGGATGTTCCAAAAACAGATTCTGCTTTCATCAGTTTTTTTGGTTTTCATTTCAGTGATTTCCACTTTAAATTTTATTTCCTTGCCCCTGCTTGAATTTAATTTGCTCTTCTTTTTCTAGTTTCTTAAGGAGGAAAACTATAGTCACTAATTTGTGACATTTCATTTCCAATATAGGGATCAAAGTAGCCCTAAATTTCCCCCTAAGTACTGTTATAGCAGATACCACAAATTTGATACATTGTCTTCACATTTTCTATCTCTTCGACTAATGGGTTAAAGTGGTACTTGCTTACCAAATGCTTGCAGTTTTTTTACAGGTCTTTCTTTTACTGAATTCTAATTTAATCCCATTTTGATCAGATAACATACTGTACATGACTTGAATTCTTTTAAATGTACTAAGACGGGCACCTGGGTGGCTCAGTGGGTTAAGCCGCTGCCTTCGGCTCAGGTCATGGGGTCCTAGGATCGAGTCCCGCATTGGGCTCTCTGCTCAGCAGAGAGCCTGCTGCCCTCTCTCTCTGCCTGCCTGTCTACTTGTGATCTCTCTCTGTCAAATAAATAAATAAATAAATAAAAATCTTAAATGTACTAAGACTTGTTTTACAGCCTAGAATATGGTCTATCACGTGAAATGTCCCCCATGTAGTTGGGGGAAAAAAGTGTATTCACCTGTTGTTAATTGTAATGTTCTATAAATGTGAATTAGGTCAAGTTGGTTGATAGTATTGTTTGAGTCCTCTGTATCCTTGCTCATGTGTACCTACTTATTCTAGCAATTATTTAGAGAGGAGTATTAAAATCCCAACCATAGGGGCACCTGGGTGGCTCAGTGTGTTAAGCCTCTGCCTTTGGCTCAGGTCATGATCTCAGGGTCCTGGGATCGGGCCCCACATCGGGCTTTCTGCTTGGCAGGGAGCCTGCTTCCCCCTCTCTCTCTGCCTGCCTCTCTGCCTACTTGAGATCTCTGTGTCAAATAAATAAATAAAATATTAAAAAAAATATCTCCAACCATAATGGGATTTGTCTATTTCCCCTTACAGTTCCATTAGTTTTACTTCATGTATTTTGAAGCTCTATTATAATCATGTATATAAATGTTAAGGATTGTTACTGATTAACTGAACTCTTTATCATAGGAAATGACATTCTTTATCCATGATAATATCATTATTTCTGAAATCTAATATACCACTCAAGCTTTCTCTTGACTGGTGTCAGTACCACAGCTCCCCTTCCATTTAGTTTTATCCTACGTGTGTCTTTATATTCAAAGTGTGTTTCTTGTCGACAACTTAGAATCTGGTCATACTTTTTACTCTAATCTGACAATCTGCGTTCCAATGACATGTCTGCAGCATTTACTTTGGTATGATTATTGATATGGTTAGGTTTAAGTTTATCATCTTCTTATTTGCTTTTGTTACATCTGTTCTTTGTTACCCTTTTCATCTTTTTCAATCTTCTTTTAGGATCAAATATTTTTAGGATTCCATTTTATCTGTTGGTGGATTAACTATAACTCTCTGTCTATATACACAATTTTCCTTCCCATTCACTCTAACACTCACCCTAACTTACTTTTTCTAGCTTCTGACCCAATATCTTCCACGACCATCAAAAACAAGCAAACAAACAAGAAACAGCACTTGCTAGGACTTCCGAAGAGCTTCCATGTTGCTAAACCCTATGCTCTTTTATCAGTCCTCATCTTACTTGACTGCTCAGTAACATTCCACAGTTTACCCTCTGTCCTATACTACTCGTTTCTTGATTTCCATGAAATGATACTCTCTAGATTGTCTTGGATTTTTGGCCACAAGTTCTTGATCTCCTTTGTATCTTAATGTCTATGCAGTCTGTAACTTTTCAGTTCTGTGGGCTTGTTCCTTGCCCCTTTTCTTGTCTTTTTCGGAGTCTTTGAAACATGGTCCTCAAGAATTATGACACAGAGCTCACAGGTATTTTCAAGGAGAAATTAAAGAAATTTGTTCAGATACATCTTATAAAGTTGAAATGTAAGAGAAATAATGATTTTTATGAAAACTTTAATTTCTTTAAAGTTACCAACTCACTATGTCATCATGTTCAGTCTGTGTTGATCAGTTCACATCAGCTAGTGTTCAGCAAATATGGCGGTGTAAAACCAAGAAAACTTTTCACATCATTTTCAAACAAAGCCTCAAATCAATCACTTTGTTGATTATTAACTAAAGAGGCATTCCTCAGCTAAAACAGGTAAAGATCTTGATACCGCTGAGAAACTGTCAGTCCAAATTTAATGCCCAACTTAATTGTGGGAAAAAAAAAAGCAAGCTACTGACAAAATTTCTTTATTAAATGACTCAACTGGAAGTCATACTATTAATGGCACATTATGAGAAAATTATCACATGAGTGTTTCAGCATTTACTTTGTTTCAAAATTTAACAAACTACTTGTGGAGAAACATAAATCAGTTTTCATAGCATATATACTCTGTAATGAGGCAGAAGTACTCAACAAATTTTTGTTCTGCGTATCAGTGAAAACTCACAGCACAAGGGAAGAGTTTTCATTTAGATGATGATACTTCTGTGAGCTGTGACATGGGCTGGAAAAACTCAAAACTGACAGACCACAAGCTACACAAACAAACAGCAAGAAAAGGTGTTGCTGTATCATCAAAAGGTGTTTTAAACACCTGGAACAATTACAAGTAAACAGTATGTCTCCTGATTATAACTGAATGTTGAAGGAAATAATGAAAATTAAGTATCAGCAAATCTCAACAACTCAGTATGTGCTCTCAAATGTGTGGAAAGAAATGGCAGTGTTTGCAAAATCACCCGTCGTCTACTTGAGTATCAAGGAAAAAAAGTGCTGACAAGAGTTTCCAAAAGGAAAGATTGGATAAAAATATTTCTTTATGATGCTGGTAACACTAATAGCCATTCTTGATTTCCAGAGGCCTGCTTAAGTATATAGCTAAAATATACTTAGCATCTGAAATAACCTAAATCTACTATTTCAAAGCCAAAATTCCCAATTTTTAATGAGGAGGAGAACAAGACAACCAGATTTTTCAGTCACGAAACTATGCTACAAATGGTTCGATTGCTAGGGCGTGATTCCTTCCCAGAATCTGATGGCTTTCTTCACTCATCAGAGAGTGAGACTGATTTTATTATTGTCGATATATAAAGAACCCATCCAAATGTTACAACAAAACATGAACAGATACTTTCCAGAGACTGAAGTAATCAAAGAATGACTAAGAATACATTTGCTCCTATCTTCCAAATGTTCAGGCTGGTTGAAACATTTGCTCCTACAGTTACTTAATCTTTTAAGTGTGTCAATTTGGCAACTGATTGAATGCTAGGAATAGTCTTCAGGGAGAAATCTTCTCATACTTTCTCAATATGTGTTTGATCTTGGCATTCTAAAACATCTGACAGAGCCAGCAAACACTAGTTGCAAATCTTGACAATCTATAATTATAACATGGAATTTCCTAACTTAGTAGAAATACAGGGGAAAAAAAAATCAGGGATGCCTGGGTGGTTCAGTGGGTTAAGCATCTGCCTTCAGCTCAGGTCATGATCCCAGGGTCTTGGGATTGAGCCCCACATCAAGCTCCTTGCTTAGTGGGGAGCCTGCTTCTCCCTCTTCTTCTGCCTGCTGCTCCCCCTGCTTGTGCATGTGCACGCTCTCTCTCTCTCTCTCTCTCTGTTAAATAAATATGTAATCTTTTAAAAAAAAAATTAGTGTCTGGATCTAACCTACAGCTCAAGCTCTGTCAACAAGTTAAATACATACTTTGTATGAGGCTGCAAAAATATCTTTTTCAATAATGAAAACATTAATTTTTTAAATACAACTTTCTTGTTTAAGATTGGTGATCTGCATGGGTGCTGAAAAGTCTGAGAAACACACCGTCCTAGGGGTCTCATTTACTGCATGATTTTAAAAGCCATCCACACAGACTAAGGCCAAAGCTGCCACTTCTAGCCCAGTCTCCAGACCTACCTACTCAATTGCCTCATTGACTTTATTGCTTGAATGCTTCATAGGCCCATTAAACCTATAGCAGGCCCAAAGCCAAATCTTGATCTCGGTCATATATGCCCCTTTCCCAATCTCCCCATCTCAGTGAAAATATTTCATTCCTCCCAGCAGCCCATGCCAGAAACCTAGCACCCTTCATCCAAAGTGCTGCCTGAACTCATCCACCTCGGAGTTTCTCTCCCTGCCAACACCGATTTAGTCCAGATCACCTTCATCTTTAGGCACTACAGTGCAGCTCCCTAAGTGGTCTTACAACAGCCTTTCCGATGGCCCTCTGTTTTAGTTTTCGATCGCTGCTGAACAAATTACCACAAACTTAGAGGCTTAAAATGCCACAAATGTATTATCTTACCCCTCTGTTGGAGTCTGACATGGAACTCACTAGGCTAAAATCACCATGGGCTTGATTCCCTTCTGGATGCTGTAAGGGGGAGTGTTTTGTTGGCCTTTCCAGGTTTTAAAAGCTACCCACATTTCTTGCCTTGTGGCCCTCTCACTTAATCTCCAAAGCCAGCACTGCTGACTATTCTTCCATAACAACATCTTTCTCTGACTCGCTTCTTTTGTCCCCTTCTTCCGCTTTTAAAGATACTTGTGATTACACTGGACCCACCTAGAAAATCCAAAGTAATCAATCTCCCAATCACAACATCAGCTGATTAGTGATCTTTTTTTTTTTAAATATTTTATTTATTTATGTGACAGACAGAGATCACAAGTAGGCAGAGAAGCAGGCAGAGAGAGAGGAGGAAGCAGGCTCCCTGCGGAGCAGAAAGCCCGATGCGGGGCTCGATCCCAGGACCCTGGGATCATGACCTGAGCCGAAGGCAGAGGCTTCAACCCACTGAGCCACCCAGGCGCCCTGATTAGCGATCTTAATCCTCCTTTGCTATGTAACCTAACATAGTCACAGTATCTGGGGCTTACAATGTGGGTATCTTTGGGAGGCCATTATTCCAGAGGCCATTATTCCACATTTCCTAATATATAACTCATTTTCTGCGCAGCAGCCAGAATGGTCTTTTTTAAAAAACACAGATATGTTCCTTCCCCTTCCTATATAAAATCTTCCAATGGCTTCCCACACTTGTGCGGATGAAGTTCAAAATCCTAAACATGTGTGACAGAGCCATGCTCAGCTAGTTCCTGCCTACCTCCTGGCCTCCTCTCCCAGTTCCCTGGGTTCCAGCCACACGTGGCTTCTCTCTGCCTCAAACACCAAGCTCCCTTCTGCCTCGGGGTCTCTACTCATGCTGTTTCTGCTGTCTAAATAGCCCTCCTCGCCTCCCATCCAACCTTTATCTGGCTAACTCTTGCTCAGTTCTTCAGATGGCTGTAAAAGAGGCTTGAATTCAGAGAGTGGACACACCTGATATCCCCGTCTAATATTAACTCCCCCTATTACACATTGTCATTGTTCTCTTTTTCTTTCAGAGGTTTTGCTGCAAGTGCAGTAAAATATTATTTGTGTAATTACTGGCTTAATGTCTGACTCCCTGCACTAGACTGCAGCACCCAAGGGCTGGGAGCTGGTCTGTTTCATTCACCACTGTAAACGCTGAGGCTTAGAACTGACCCGCTTATGGTAAGTGCTAAATAAATAGACTGGTGCTATCAGATATTATCTCAAAAGCAGATCCAACTCTTAGAAGGTGAGTTGTATAAGCCACAGACCTCAATACTCTGCGTATTTTAGACTAGGAGGATCATAATCAGCATTTCACTCACTCCATCCTTCAAACCCATTATAAAAGTCTGCCTCCGGCCTGTATCACAAACTCTAAAACTCCAGAAACCATTAGACTCGTTGCCTTGGCCTTAGGCTGCATCTCCCCTGCCCATCCCAGGGAGGCCACATCATTTCCCTACTGCTACTTGTGCACCGCACCACTAGAAAAAAGTTCTAAAAACATGGGAGCTGGTGTCACAAAAAAGTCGTGATTTTCTGCAGCTCAAGCATCCTTCTTTTCCTCTGACTCCCTGTGTCTTTCCCCACAGGCCCTTCTCTACCCACTTAAGTCCTAATATCCTAAGTCAGACTGGACAGAGTATGTGCTCTGGAGCCCAAAAGTTCTAGATTTAAAACCCGGTTCCCTCCTTATTCGAAAAGGTCACCAACCTTTTATTTAGCATCCTCCTTGAAAAAGGGAGGATAATAATTTATTAATTCCTACCTCACACAGGTATCAGATAACCTCAGTGTGGGCATGCTTTGTTGACTGCTGCCTCAGCCACCAAACAGTGGCACATCACACTACTCACAAGCTGAACTCAATCCACTACTGGAATGATTAGAAAGAATGCCAAGACACAGGTATCAGGATAAGAACCCATGACCATACGTGGATCTAAGAACACAGCTTCATAGACACTATGCCTGCTGTAGAACTTTCATTTCCAGGAACAAATTCTATCTCCACTCTCCCCCAAGCCTAAAGGATGCTGTCTGACTCAGAAGAGATATTACACAGATCTTAGTTACCATCACCCAAAAGTCCTCCATCCTCATTCTCTGAAAATGCCCATACTGACATTTGAGATTCATCAGATATGCCCTTTTCCATTTCGTTCCTTCATCCAAACTGTACTTGCCATCCTCTTTCACCTTTGGGGTCTGTGGTCATTTTGCTCCTTTGCCATTCCCTAAGGACCACTTCTATAACTCCGAGACCTAGCTCAAATGTAACTTAGGTTAGTAAACCTTCCTAGTCCCCCAAGATCCTCTGGTATCGCTTCCACTCCCCCAACTATGCTGCAAGGCCCCTAAAGGGGCAGACTCTGACTTGATCCATATTTGTAATGCCCCTCTCTAGTGTCTAGAATGTTTTATGTGATAGATACTTAGTAAATACTTGTTGAGTGGGAAAAATGAATCAGTGACTGGTTTCTCTGGTAGTGCAGTTTTGACATGCCAACTGTGAACTGTCAGAGAGACAACCAGTAGAGGTGCCCATCAGTGGGCTCAGGAATAGGACTGGAAAGATACATGTGGCAGGCATATTCACTACAGTAATACCTGAAGCCTTGGAGCTCACCAAAAAAAAAAAAAAAAAAAGTCTGAGAAAAAACAAAGGTTAACAATAGAATATTTCAGAGATAGAAATTAGTGCAATTAAGATTATGATTCAAAGATAAATCAAAAAAAGAAGAAATCCAAAGCAGTACAGTCCCGGGGCGGGGGGGGGGGGGGGGGGGGGGAAGGTCCTGAGGAACCCTTCGAGTTCATTCATGTTGCAGAAAGAAGAGGCTGGAGGCATGAAAGTCACTACCGATGTGTTGATTTGAAAGTTCTCGTTGACCTCCTAGCAAGTAAAGGTGTTGGGGCAGAGGTGGGGCTGGAGGATAGAGGTATGAATAAGAATACAAAAAGTGTAAGACTATTCTTTCAAGAAGCTTGACAGAAAAAGGAGAGCTAAGAATCATAGTGCCAAGTGAGTCTGGAAGCAGCTGTGAATATAAACATCACAAAGCAAAGATGGCTCAGCAGGCAAAGCACTGCAGCAGTACACACACATTATCACCGCTGTCACCCAGCAACAGCAGGCAGTACAACGGGACACAGGCACTCATGTAATTATGCTGCGTACTCACCTGCGAGATCCACAGAAAATCGTTCTCCCCTCCCTCAGCTAACTCCTCAGATTCTTTTAATAATATGAGTTCACATGTGGCAAGGAAGTATGGAAGAGTTCATCACTGGAAGTAAGGTCTTAATACTGTAATACATGGGCTTGTAATCTTACAGATGTTCGTCATTTTTTCAGTTTCCTTCATCAGTGCAAGAAAAGGAAACTGAAACTCCCTCATACGTAATAGTTATTATTTACTCCAATCGCAGCAAAGAAGAATAAGATGATGACACAAGAGGGCAGAGAGAGGCAGGATAAAGGCACTGGTACATACAGTCAAAGCAGTTATCACTGCTCTGATGACTTTCACACCCCTTCTATTCCTTTCTCCAGACTTTGGCACTTTTCTAAGCTGGGGACATTAGTCAAGGGCTACCTCCCCCAGGTGGATGGCAAACTGCCAAGAGCTCATATCAGAACTGAGTGTGCCTGCTGCTTCTGTCAATCAGATCTGCCTTGGCAGGGACATTATGCTTTATTTACCTCAAGCTGCCTGGTCAGTGAAAAGCTTGAGTAGATATCACTGACCTCATTACTGTGTGGAAAGATAAAATAAAATTTTGTACTGAGACAAAGTTTATAACTCCTTGGTTATCCTGTTTTAGGTTTTTCCCCCAAGGATATGTTGCAAGATCAGTGCTCATTTTCCACATTCAAACCATGTCATGGAGACTTTTCACTTGGAAGGTAATTCTGAGAATTACCATGGCCAGCATCAGTGTAACATTTTCTCAAAGCCACTTGTGAGAATACAGTATCATACAGAAGATATATTCGAATAGGAGGTCTATCTGCAGCTCATGGGTAGTACATTAAGGCCATAGACGCTATCAGAAATATACAGGGGGTAAGAAATGGCAAATAGTAATTTCAGTTGATGGGTAATGCAAAAGTCATCTGCATTTATCTTTAGGATACATTGTAGTTTTGTTTTGTTTTTAATTCCCAATATGTTTGGCTTACAGTAACATTAAAATTCTCATTCCATGAGCACAGCTGGACAAACTGTCCAGATGCCGCTTCTATTAATATAAGCTAACAGATTACTAGAGAAACAGACACACAAAATGTTGACTGTATTTTTAAAAACTAAACTGCCCCTTTTGATGGAATTAATAGCAGTAAGCATATTTGACGGAAACCAGTATCAGTAAGAAAGCACAGTCGTGGGGCGCCTGGGTGGCTCAGTGGGTTAAAGCCTCTGCCTTTCGCTCAGGTCATGATCCCAGGGTCCTGGGATCGAGCCCCGCGTTGGGCTCTCTGCTTGGCAAGAAGCCTGCTTCCTCCTCTCTCTCTCTCTCTGCCTGCCTCTCTGCCTACTTGTGATCTCTGTCAGATAGATAAAATCTTTAAAAAAAAAAAAAAGAAAGAAAGCACAGTCGCACTAAGACATAGTAGGGTGGCACAACAGGGTCGAAAGAAGAATGTGGGATTATATGTAGAAGGTTCGTCTATTAACAAAGGTCAGTGTGCTCTAGTGAAATCCAGCAAAATCGTTAGGGTGACGTCAGAGGAAACAGCATTCCTCACAAAGAAATGAGATAATGCTATATAACAAACCAAATTTATAAGACATTCACTAATGTCTTTATAATCCTACCAACATACAAATGATCCAACAGCGACTGCTAATGTCTATGTGATGGAGGAGGGATAATGAACAGCAGCAGCAAAAGACTCCCTCTAGTACTAATCCAGTCCCTTTTGCTAGTGCAACGAATATATACTGAGTGCCTACGAAGTGCCAAAATAAGGTACCAAAATAAACAAAATGGACAAAAATCCCTGCCCACAGGGAGCTTACAATATAGTGAAGAATTTGAAACATGCGACTTTGAGCAAGACATAGTTAGGCAACTAAAAAATTTGTTATGGCGAAAACCAAGACAAAAGGGAGTGTTAAATTGGAAGACACACGGGCCAATGCTCGCGCGCTCGCACACACATGGACATGTACGATAGAAAATGAAGATTGTTGATGACAGACAGCAAAAGTAAATACCAAAGCAGAGAACACATTCTCATTTAATTCCACACTATTTCTGCTAAAATCAAATACCAGCGATTACTTTCCTGTGATGCGGCCTGATATTGCAGGGTTATATGTATGAACCAAAAAGAAAAAAGATCTTAGAGGGGGACCAGTTACAGGAAGGACTAGGATGCGACCACAACGAGCAAGCAACGAGTGCAGACCAAGAGACTAGTTTCCACTGGGTAAAAACTGAAAAACATAACAGAATGAACTGATAAACACTCCAACTCATCTGGAAACAGAGTCCAGAAATGGGGGGGGGAAAAAACAAGTACTGATTACAGCAAAAGAGTACTGCGAGTATGAAAACCGGGTTGTAAGTGAATCTGGGCAGTGATCTCGGCACACGGGGTGGCTTCCCACATTCAGTCCAACCACTTCGCTGAAACGGGATTCCGCCGTTTCCCAAGTCAGCTCCTAAGGTGTACCTCTGCCATGTTACTAGGCGATTTCAACTCTAACAAGAGATGAATGGAATAGTCTGGGCAAACGGATTCCACTCTTTCGAGAGCTGCACACTGAAGAAGCGTATAAAAACAAAGCAGACAAAATACAGGCAGACACAATGCCAACACGGGAGTCAAACAAGGAGGAGGGAGACAAGACTTGCAGTTGAAAAGTTCCAGGTCATCAGTTCCGTCCACTGGGGAAAAAAAAAAAATCCAAGAACTTCACCCTCTAGAGGCTTAGAACACACACTCGCTCCCCCCAAGTGTGAAACGACCGTCCCCCAAGAAGGGAAAAGGAGCACGGATGGCTCCTCTTAGGCCCACTCGAGACACGGGGGGCGAATCCCCTCGCTTTAGGTGGATGGGACCGCCAGGTACTCCCGGGGCGCGGGCAGAGGAACCGGTCCCAAGCCCCGGAACACCGATGAGGAAGCAAAACACAAAGTTTAAAAAGACGGTGAATGGGGGCGGGGGTCCGAGGCGGAGAAACCACAGCAAGTCAAATAAATAACTGTAACAGAAAGCGATAATGCGTTGGAGAACCCACGGAGCCATCTCCACCGCTCAAAAGCCAGAGACTACAGAAGCCGCAAGGGCCAGGATCTTCGAGGCCCCGGAACTCAACACCCAGCCTGAAGCGGGCGAGGGGGAGCAGTTCCCGGGAACCCCCTCCCGCCCCTCTCTCCTCAACCCCGCCCATTGGGTCCGCCCCGTCCCGCCCGGCTACTCACCGGATTCGCTTCCCACATAACGGTGGCGAAATCGAGCGGAGAGAGCCTGGGGGAAGGGGCTAGCCGCGGGGTCGGGGTGTTGGGTTTTTTCCGAGGGTCCCCGGGAGCGAAGGGATGGAGAGGCAACCTTTATGTAGGCCTTCCTTCTACCCCGCCCTGTCACAAGCCAGCGTCTTCAGACCACCGACCCTCCCGACTTCCGCCCGAAGCTGGCCAACCAGCGGTGGCCCCGCCCCGCCCCCGGAAGCTCGTCCCGCCCCAGCCGCTCCCTTTCGGGCTGGTGGGCGGGTCATAGTGGGCGGGGCTTGTAGGTATCTTGATTGTAAGGGAGTTTAAAGGGCTTCTCCTCCACTGTACCTCTCCAGTGCTCTGTCCCCACCGTAACGCCCCCTTGCAATGGATCCTCAAGCCGTGGCTGGCTGTATTTCGTCCGGTGTTTATTGATCACTGTATAGTGAGTGTAGTGGCCAAGAGTCAGGCCTGGGAATTAATTCCAGCGGGGCCAATGGCTTTTGGGACAAACTTGACTATTTTTCAATTTCCTTATCTTCAGAAAGGAGGGAATAATAGCATCTACCTCAGGGTGTAGTGAGATCATTTAAAATACCAACCACAGTATTTGGCATGCAGTAAGGCGCAATAAGCGACAGTTATTTCCCAGACACCGTGGTAGGCTCTGGAACGCTAGACCCATCTGCATCCAGGCCCTCACGGAGCTTAGAGTCCGGGGCAAAACGAAAAACTAAAAATAAGTAAATTGATAAATAAAGAAGTGCAGTATGGTTTGTAGGTAGTGTGGAAAGTACAGCGTTCAATGAGAGCATGCTTAGCTAGGCTAGGGTGTCTGCTTTCCCGCCGCCCCCCTACAGAGTCTAAGCTAAGACCTCAAGGGTGTACTATTGAACTTACCGGGATAAAGAGCTCTAAGAAATGGGGAGACTCTTCTAGGGAGAGAAAAAAAAAAGAATCTACCCAGGGAAAAGGAAAAAGAAACACTTTGTCATATATCCTTTTGGGCTTTTCCATAGCTCCACACATTAAAAAAAAAAAATGTTAAAACCTACAGATTTAAAACGTGATTCTTGGGCACCTGGGTGGCTCAGATGGTTAAGTGTCTGCTTTTTGCTGGGGTCATGATCCCAGGAGGGTGGGATTGAGCCCTGCATAGGGCTCTCTGCTTGGTGGAGGAGCCTGCTTCTCCCTCTCCTACTGCTCCCCGTGCTGTGCTCTCTCCCTCTCTCTGTCAAATAAATAAATAAAATATTCTTTAAAATAAAAACAAAAAAATAAAACGTGATTCTTTCACTTACTATCATGTGGATAGCCTTCACTCCAATATATGTAAATCTATTTCATCATTTTGAAGTACACTCATCACAGTCCAAGGTTGTATGTATATCTTGCACACACACTTGAAATAATCCATTGTGACAGACATTTAAGTGGTTTTCAACTTTTTACTACTCTAGAAAGTGCAGCAAAAAACTTTCTTGTATAGACGTTTCTGTGCATTTGTCCATTTACCTCATTGGAATTAGTTCTTATAAATGGAATTGTTTAGAATCACCTGGGTGGCTCAGTTGGGTAAACTTCTGGCTCTTGGTTTCAGTGTAGATCATGGTCTCAGCGTCCTGAGATCATGCCCCACTTGCGGCTTGTCCCCCTACCTCCCCCTCTTGCTCATGCACATACTCACATTCTCTCTCTGTCTTAATAAATAAATAAATAAATAAATAGGAATCATTTAATAGATTATAGAAATCTCAAATTTTGATATATTTTGCCAAACTATATACTCAAGAAAAATGTGTAAATTTGAAATCTCTAATTTTTTCTTGTAAATGGATTGAGAGGTTTCTTCACCTTTTTTTCTCCCACTTTACTTTTTGCAAATGGTTAATCAGTTGCGGAATATCACCTACCCAATAATCTGTTTTTTCCCAACTACTCTGAAGTGGCACCATTCATCACAAACTAAACGTACGTGGGTGTATATCTGTTTCTGAACACTCTGGTATCTTCTATCAGCTATCTGCTTATTTCCGTGCTATGTCACACTTATTTTTTAAATTTTTTTATTATGTTCAGTTAGCCATCATATAGAACATTATTAGTTTTTTATGTAGTGTTCAACGATTCATTAGTTGCATGTCACACCCAGGGCACATCACCGCATGTGCCCTCCTTAATACCTATCATCCGGCTACCCAGTCCCCTACACCCCTGCCCTCTGAAACCTTTAGTTTGTTTCCCCGGAGTCTATAGTCTCTCATGGTTTGTGCTATGTCACACTTATGTCATTGTAGCTTTGTAATATATTTGCTCTTTCATAAAGCAAGTTCTCTCCTAATTCTCTTCTTCTAAATTTTCAAATTCATGAGTCTGCCCATTCAGGAATACATCTCTTCATGTATTTAGGTATTTTAAATTTCAAAGACATAAAAAGCTCTTTGCAAAGATTTGCACAATTTTTGTGAAGTTTATTCTTAGATATTTTATGGTTTTTTGCTATTATTGCAAATGAGATATTTTTCATTACCGTAAATTAGGAAAACTTTGTTTTTATTTATTATTTATTTATCTTATTTATTTATTTATATTTAACACACTGAAAACGTCTTATTAGTTCCAATGATTTGTCAGCTGATCTCTCTGAATTTCTATGTCAACGATCATATCACCTAGAATGCAGTTTTCTCTCTTTCTGTTGGATATGCTGTTATTTTGGGGTGCTGAGCTGGCTCAGTTGGTGGAGCGTATGACTCTTGATCTCAGGGTTGTGGGTTTGAGCCCCACATTGGGTATAGATTACTTAAAAATAAAATCTTAAAAAAATACACTGTCATCTTTTCTATTACTAATTTACCATGCAATTTTAATTAGGAAAGGAGGTTAAATTTTATTAACTGTCTCTTAAGGTCTATTACCATATTTACTTTTTACTCTGACTTATTAATATAATGAACTATAGTAGATTTCCTAATGTCCAATCCACTCTTACATTCTTGAAATAAACTCAGCTTTATCATACATTCATTATTCTTTGAATACACTGCCAGATTCAATTCATTAATCTTTTATTTAGGATTAAATAAAATTTGTCCATGGTTAAAAAAAAAAATTTTGTCCATGGTTACTGGGGTTTTTTTGTGTCTGCCTTTAACAAATTTTGTTAAGTGAATAGCAGCAGGTTAAATTATTTAGTTCTTCTTCAAAGGTGGGGATTTCTACAAAGGAAGTTTAACCAGAAAGATTAGGACCAAATCCTCAAATTTTCAGGGGGTTGGGACTATCCATCATTTCTTGAAGTCTTGGGGTTGCCTGGGCTGGTGGTCAGGGAATGAAATGGAGAAAACACAAGGGGTTTGAATATACATCAGCTCCTGGGGTCGAGCCCTGCATCGGGCGGGCTCTCTGCTCACAGGGAGCCTGCTTCCTCCTCTCTCTCTCTCTTCCTACTTGTGATCTCTGTCTGTCAAATAAGTAAATAAAATCTAAAAAAAAAAATAAATAAAAAAAATAAACTGCTATATCTCAAGGTAATGTGAAGGGAACATACTTCATAAACTGAAAATAGCTGCGCAAATTTTAGTATTAACTTTTTCCTTATCATGCCTCGGTTGTGACCACTGAGAGAGCAAGAGTGGGAAGGGACCTTGATGATCATTTAGTTTGGGGTCATAAACTCGTATCTAAAGCACACACAAGAGTATTGAAATTGTTTTGGTAAGTGGCTGCCATCTTAAAAACTGGGAAATTTCACGTGAAATACTGTGGCTCTTCAGCAACCCTTAGTCACGGTATTCTCACCTATGCCAACAACTGGCCAAAGTCTCGTTGACCCCTTCCCTCTAGGAATGGCCTCTCAGGGTTGCCTCAGTGGCCAAGCCAGTATCTCTCATCCTTAAATCGCCTCCTGGGGCCCTCTGGGTATTTGGAATTGTACTGATAATCTGCTTCTTATTTTGCTGAGGAAACCCAGTGGATCTGGGACTTTATAAAATATCCTCATAATAAACAACTGGACTGTACTCTCCCATACCTCTCTCAAGGGTGGGCTCATCACTCATAGCGCCTCAGCCTCTCATAGTCTTTCAACAGATAACTCTCTGCCTGAATTTTCACTGTCACACCAAGTCCGGCACTGGGAATGCTCCCTTCTGCATCACAGCTCTGGGCACAGAGCCACGGCAGTAGAAACTATGCACACTGACCACGGTCACCGGTTTTCTCAGGAAGACCAAACAAACGGAAGACAATTTACTTTATCTTCTGTGTTTTCTCTGTGTGTTCTGGGTGGAGCTGTCTAGAGCCAGGCTAACCCCAGCCCAAGGATTCTGAGCGATTGCAGCCCCCTTCCACCTGGTTGAGTTTATTAGCTCTTTGAATGCCAGGAGAGGAGGGAGGAAATGCCTGAGGGGAAAGGAGCGAGGAGAAGAAAAGGAGCAGTGGAGACCTATCACTGGAAAGCACGAAAATAATCGGAAAACCAGTAGCTGAGCGGCCAAGCAAATTTGTGCAAACGAGATCAATCTTACCTACAGACAATAGGAAGAGAAAGGAGAACCCAGCAAGTGGTGAGAGGCAAGATAGGGCATCGCTTATTATTTTAATGTAATTTTCCCTAGCTGTTTTTATTACTAAAAGCCGCATTTAGGGCCAGAAACAGGGGAGCCCTAGAAATGCATATGGAAGGCAGGCTCCGGTTTGACAGAAAGGAGGACCTGGAGACCGGAAGAAGGCGCAAAAGGAGAGCCGAGGGGCCACAAGAGGGTACAGGGAGTGAAGGAGAAAAAAGCTGCATTTGTGCCATCGGCCCTGAATATAAAGACCCAGCCTCGGTCTGAAAAAGAGCCAACAATGAGGCAGCCCCAGAATCAGCCCTGCTGTTGAAGTCTGACGCGTTAACAACCCCAGCAGGAATTAAGAGGTAAAATAAGCAGATAAAACATTTGCCTGAAGCCGAGATAAGCATTCCTGGGAAGGAATTTTTCAAAAAATCAAAATGAATCCTGTAAATCTTCCTAATTAGGAAACATGACCAGAAATTAAATTCAACCGAAAAAAAAAAAATGAAGTGCTAAAGAACTCACCCACTAAATGGCCAGGCTCTATTGAAAATACCACTGATTATTAGTTTTAGCTGCTCAGGGAAATTATCTAAGGCACAATGATGGGCATCAACATGCAGCTCACAGCAGCAGTCAAAAGCAGCAGCTGAGACGTGTGGCCATCCTAATTAGAGGATGGAGAGTCTGAAAAGGCTCTGGAGCTGTGACATTCCTGGCTGGGGCTTTCCTTCCAGGAATGCCACATTAGGGGTTTGGTCATCGCATTGTAAAGAAGGACTTAATAGGACTGATCCGGAAAGGGGCAACAGAAATGACTTAGAAAATGAGTGTGAGAAGCTTTGAGGTTAAAAGCAGAAAGCAGGAAAACACTTCCACAAGAAATAATTTTTTAAAAATCAGGAGAGAGGGAGGCAAGGAAAAGCCTTCGGTGGTAGAAAGTAGTAGAAAGAGCGGGCCGGAGGGTGTCCTGCCCACATGAGGTCATTCCAGGCGTGTGGGGCTGACGCCTGTTCCTAACGAGCAGGGAGGTCAAGAAATTACAACAGATTATCTAATATGAATTGCTCTTCAATTCTTCATTCAACAAATATTTACCAACCTCCCTCCACGTCCCAGGCACTGTCTCTAGCCTTTTAAGGTACGTCACTGAGCAAAATAGAGAAAAATCCCTGCCCATGTGGAATTTACATGCGGGGGGTGGGGGAGTGGGGATAGGGACAGGCAGGGCTCAGCCTGGAGTGTGGGGAAACCCATAATGTAATGTAATTAGTAAGTACATTATATAGTATTATATAGGGCGATGAGAACCATAGAGAAAAGGAACCTAGATCAAGGTAAGGGATATTGAGGGTCATCAGAATGATCCTCCTTGAGAAAGTAACATTTGAGGACAAGTCTGGAAGAGGGAAGGGAGTAAGTGTGAGAAGGGATATCTGGGCAAAAAGTATTCCATACAGAGGGAACAGGGTGCAAGTTTCCTAAGGAGTGTGTGTGAGTGTGTGTGGGTGAGTGGGGAGCAGAAAAGATGTGCAGATTGAATAGGGCCTGGTATAAAAATCAGCAAATACTTACACGGCGCAAAGTATGTGTCTGACATTGTTATAAGCTCTTTACGTATATTAACAAATAGAATGCCCACAACAAACCTATAAAGTAGGTTACCCCTTTTTATACGTAAGGGAACTGAGGCTCAGAGAGATCAGTTACCTTCGCCCAAGACCAAACATTCAAACCTAGGTAGGTGCCTGGCTTCAGAGCCTGCACGCCTTATCGCACTACTCTATGCCATTTCTCAGTATGGTTTCAACCCATCTACCTCTGATACCAGTCCCAATTACCTAATATTGCAGTTGGAATTCAAGTACTCTCCCAGGATATGTTTATGTTCTTCTTTATAAAAAAAGCAGCATAGTTCCTTCCTTGATCGCCTATATCCCTTTCCCTGACCCCTTGCTCCCTTCCTCCATCTGTTCTTTTCTGCAAGTTCACCACGAAGTCCATGGCTTTTGCCCATCAAATCAGGTCTATGGATAGAGCTTTGGTTCATTGTGAGAGGGGGAGTTGGGAGCTAAAGAGGGGTGTTTCTGTAAATTAATAATGCCTACAGATCCCTAGGAGACAGGACAGTGCATACACTGCATTCAAAAATGAGATATTGCCTTTCCTTCCACTTTAAAAGGCACTGTGTGTGGCAGATATGTTTGTAACATACCGATCACTAGCTGTTCTCAGGCTTTCTATCACGATACAGCGACTTTATACTAAGAACCATTGAATTATGCACTTTATTTTTTTAAGATTTCATTTACTTATTTGAGAGAGCACGAGAGAGAGAGAGGGCAAGCAGAGAGACAGGGAGAAGCAGAGGGAGAAGGCTCCCCGGAGTAGGGCTCAATCCCAGGACTCCAGGACCAAGACCCCAAGCCAAAAGCAGAGGCTTAACAGACTGAGCCACCCAGGTGCCCTGAATTATGCACTTTAAATGGAGACATTGTATGGTATGTGAACTAGGTCTCAAAAAAGTTGTTAAAACATTCATTATTTAAAAATATAGGATCTCGACTTTCACATACTTTGTGAGCTCTCCTCTGTCTCCCTTCACAGAGCTTCAGGGTCCCAGAACCATACTCGGAAGGATGTCCACCATTCCTAAACCCCAAGCAAGCACTCAACCCAAAGTTACAACTTAGTTTGACTCTAAGGAATAGAGGGCTCTTTCCGATTATATCTTCAATATCAATTTTCCTTATTAGAAAAAATTAATTTTAACATGTGTATGTTGAAACAGACACATATTATGGAGTAGAAGGCAAAATTCGCATACATGAGAAGACAATTTCCATACACTCTTTAAAGCAGTTTCTTGCTTGTGGCTGACTGTTTCCAGCTGAGATGGGGAGGCACAGGCGCAGGCCCCTCCCCCCGCCCCATTATGGGAGAGAAGCTCGAAATGCCATGTTAAAGTCCAGAAGAGTCAGGAGACTCAGGGGCTAATCCAAACTCTGGTCCTAACGAGTTGGGTGATACTAAACAAGTCACATCCCATTTCAATTTCACATCTAAAACATGAGATCATTGGACCAGGTGATCTCAATGTTGCTGCCAGATCTCACAGTCCATGATTTGGTGTCATAGTGAGACGAATCAGATGCCGGGCTAAGGGATGTCAGCACCATGATGCCCAGACACACAGGAAGCAAAAGATCAACTCTCTGCCTTTGGGGGACTTTTTATTTACTAGAGGAAACTAAAAAGAGAGTCAGATATAAGACTTGATAAAGATATAAAGTAAATGCACAAACCATCCAAAGAATGCAAGGGACAGGAAGCAGATGAAAATGACGATCGGCTCTCTGGTCCAGATCAGCTTGCTTTGAATCACCTGTGCCACTGAAGAAACAAGAAGGCTCTTACTCTGCCCAACCATGGGCCCTCTGGGACAAGTAACCCTGGCGCAAAGGCACTCCTTGTAGATCTTGTGGATGACCTCACCTCTCTGAGAAGGAGAAATTCGCAGAGTAGAAAAGGAATCTTAGCAAACACATAATCCAAATCCCTCCATCAATATTTAGCATTTGGGATGATGCTTGTCTTGTGCTTATATTTTTAACTGATAGAATATTCTAACAGGGGCGCCTGGGTGGCTCAGTGGCTTAAAGCCTCTGCTTTCGGCTCAGGTCATGATCCCAGGGTCCTGGAATCGAGCCCCGCATCGGGCTTTCTGCTCAGCAGGGAGCCTGCTCCCCCCCTCTCTCTGCCTACCTCTCTGCCTACTTGTGATCTCTGTCTGTCAAATAAATACATAAAATCTTAAAAACAAAAAAAAAGAGGAATATTCCTAACATTACCCACAATCCTGGATGATCACAAAACTGGAGCAGGAGTGCATATAACCTCCTTTTCTTCAAAGTCCGGTGAGCTAAACATGGAATGGTTTTAAGACAAGGCTTATTATTGCCATAGAGCTGAACAAAATTTGCCTGAAAACCAATTCTGGAAGATCACTGTCCTGAAGGACATTACGTTCTTCCCCTCTATTGTAGGATGCTTGTGCATTGTCATATCTCATGCTTTCGTTTCAGATCCGTTCCCACTCCCTGAAACTGTTCTGAGCATTTCCATAGGTTTCCAGTCATATGCCTTTGCATGTCTTCACCTGCCATGAGTTCTTTAAAAAAAATGTAGGGGTAACCTAAAAGGAAATAGAAAAAGAAAAATCACCAAGGTCTCTACCATTCAGTTCGCTCATTTTCATTTGCAAATAGAGGCTTTCTTTCAGCCGGAGCCCCTCCTGGATGAATGCTTACTCTGCGAATAGACTAAAAATCAATATCCCTGGGTAGGATCTTGGGGAAGAGCTGCCTGGATAATACAGAAATATTAAATATTTGGTTCCTGGATATTTCTTCCAATCCAAATATTCTGAGGTGCAGAAAGGAGTGGTGGTCCCGCGTAGATTGACTGAAACTGGGTTTTTGCTCCCTGGCTGAAAATGTGCTCACTTCACCATCTCTTCACTAGATGGCGCCAGCACACAGGCAAGAAGGGCTCTGATTAAAAAAAAAAAAAAAAAAAAAAAAAGCGGGCACAAACTTTCTAATAAGCCAGAGAATTCCTTTGTTTCTGGGTGGGCAAGATCAGCTTTTGTCAAGCACATTTCAGAATAGCTGTCTGGAGTAGCAATAATCTAATTGTACTGCTTTACCCTAAATCAACCAAATGGTCAAGACTGAATGAAAGCTGTATAATGTGTACTTAGGAGTAAAGGCATTTATACAGAACTATAGATCTCTTAACTACATAGTGTCAAAAGAGGTAGGTGGTCAGGAGGCTTAACTGTGCACTATAATCAAAAGTGAGAGGTTTTTGATTCTTGTTCTGATATGGATGGGGCTTTGCCAGTTAAATAATGCCGATATAAGTTCAGGTAGCTACAAATTAAATTAGGAACTAAAGTAGGAACTCTCCTATTTCCCAACAAACTAACATTTTAACATATTTGGACCTGTTTCAGCATTACTTGGTGGATCATTTGATAAACTATTCACCATTTGAATTATAACCACTAACCAAGTTCTGATAAGATAACATCTAAGTTGAGTCTTAGAATTTTAGATTTGGAAAGGAGCTCATATGGCCTCTGTCTTCCTCCCGGCTCCCACACTAATCTTTTCTACACTGACGAGGACTTGTTCCGTCTGTTTAAACTCTTAAAGTAATACCAAACTGACCACTCAGAGAAGTGGCCTGTTATATTTCCAGAGAATTCCAATAGAGAGTCCTTTAGGTTGAGCCCAAGTGTGGCTCTTTATAACTTCTACCCATAAGTCTCCATTCTTCCTTTTACAGGAATGCAGAATAAACTGCCTTTTTTCTATAACTTCCTTTAAAATATGTAATGGTTTAGGCCTTCTAAGCCTAAAATAATACCCATTTCTTCAACCATTTTTTATGTGACATGGTTTCTGGATCGATTTTCGTTGCCTTTTTCTGATTTATCTTCCTTAACACGTGTTCTGATCACATAGCCAACAGAACTGTCAGCTGTCTTGGTTCAGACACTGTGTTTCTATGAAGGGGACCCACATTTCATGAACTCTCTCCACTGTTTTCTTTTTAAAGCCTGTGTCCAGCTCCCAGGTCACTCACATGTTTGTGGTGGGTCAGACCAGCCCAATCCTTGTCTATAAAACTCATTTTTTAAAAATATAATTCAGGGTACCTGGGTGCCTCAGTCGTTAAGCCTCTGCTTTTGGCTCGGGGCATGATCCCAGCCAGGGTCCTGGGATGGAGCCCTGCATCAAGTTCCCTGCTCAGCCAGAAGTCTGCTTCACATTTTCCCGTTTAAAAAAAAAAAAAAAATACAGGGGCACCTGGGTGGCTCAGTGTGTTAAGCCTCTGCCTTTAGCTCGGGTCATGGTCTCAGGGTTCTGGGATCAAGCCCCGTATCGGGCTCTCTGCTTGGCAGGGAGCCTGCTTCCTCCTCTCTCTCTGCCTGCATCTCTGCCTACTTGTTATCTCTCTCTGTCAAATAAATAAATAAATTCTTAAAAAAAAATACACAGACACACACACGTGTGTGTATAAAATATAATATAATATTTATATATGCTATATTTAATATAAAATAAATATTTATATAATATAAATATAAAATGTATATATATAAAATTCAGGGGTTCAGCTCTGTGATATAGCATAGATTTCGACTCATGGTTATAGTCTGTCAAAATTACACAGACTTATTTAATTCAGACTCTGGGGCCAGGCATACCAGGATTCAAAATTTTATTCCCCTGTTCATGAACTGTGTCATCTGAGGCTAATGACTCGAATCTCTTAAAACATCAGTTTTTTCATCTCTGAAATGGAGATATAATATTACCATCTGCCTCAGAGCGTGGTGCACTTTACATGTAATAATTTTGCGGAAGAAGTCTATTTCACACAATTCATGGAACATAGCACGTTCCGTGCTTGCTATTATAATTCATGTTATCCTCTCTTCCTTCACATTAGCTCTCCCTCCTTGTTCGTGTCGTATGAAAATCTGATAGGCATCTCCTCTAAGACACAGACAAAAATCCTGTCAGGGACGCGTAAAAGAGAGACCTCCAGGCTCGCCGGCGTGGCTTCCCGGAGGGCTGACGTATGCACTAATCAGCAGTCTTTAGGTATAATTCTTACACCAGCCGTGGCTGTACCCATTGGCTATCGTCCAGGTCATGTCTTATCCACAAGGTGATTATGATAGATTTTGTCAAATGCCATGCTGAAAGCAAGTATGGTTTTGATGCCTCTTCTTTCTACCAGTCTAATATCCCTATCAAAAAAGGAATAAATGAAGACATGTTTTGTTTTCTGAGATTTCGGGTTGGCTCTGAGTGATCTCTGCTTTTCTAAAGACTTACAAAGAGTCTACTTAATAATCTGTTCAGTTGATGGGTTAAAGTGGTGAAATTGTGGGTTATTTCCCCCTTCGTTTCTATTATTATAATAATGTTTGTGGAGTAAATAGCTTTTTAAAATTCTGTTCTAGAATTCTGCCAGGGATAATTGTCAAGCTGACTGGCTTATAGTTTTTATAATATGCCCCCTTCCCCCTTTTTGAGAATCGGGACAACTTTGTTCTTCTCTTGTCTGTTAACAGTTCTCCTATTCTCCATGCTTTTTCAAAGATTATTGTTCTTTGAGCAACCTGGGATGCGATTTGTCGAAGTCTGGAGATTTGAATTTATTAAGGGGGGTGAAAAGAACACCACACTAGTTTCTAGCTCTGGCTTTGCCCTTCACTAGCTGAGTGAGCGTGGGCAGGTTTTGATTTTATTTCAGCTGAAATGTCCCCATCTGTGAAATAAGGCATTTGGACCAGATGAAGTGGAAGGGCCCTTCAACGTCTGATCGTCTCTGTTCTATGTCGCAAATCATTGGACATTTTCTTACTAACTTTTCTCCTTTATCTTGGCTTTCAGTTTCCTCTCAGTAAAATGTGTTCTACCCTGTCCCCTGCTTTTAATTTTAGTTTTTGTTTTTAATTTCAAAACTATATTTTGGTTCAGAATCCAAAATCTTTACTGTGGTGCTCAGAGACCACCATGTCTGGTTCCAGCATTTCATTCCAGCTGTGTCTCTTCCTCCTCCCAGGTGCAAGCCTTCTCTCCATTCAGATGGACCCTGTCACTCTTCCACGTGCCCCCGCCATTCACTAAGGTCAAATGTGATCCCTAGCCACCTCTCCATCAGCTTCCACCCCCCCACCCCTTTAAAGCCCAGGATAGTTACCAATTCTCCTGGGAAGGGTTTCCTATGCATCCCTAGGCACAGGCAGTGTTTTCCTCTCTTGAAATCTCTGATGCATTCAGTGCGGATCCTCTGACACTTAACTGTGATCATCCCTGGGGCATGTGGTGTAGGCGTGTTGTTGAATTGTATTGTTACCGATCCGCTTGTATGGCCCACTCCCTCCTGCCCTCTTCCCCTCTCCCTGTTGAGCGCTACCCAGGAGATGCTCCAAAGAGCTTGGTCGGATATTGAACACATTCCAAGCCATTATCAGTTGTACCAAATTAGAATATTTAGGTAAGCGTCTAATACACAGAAATTTCTTTTTGATCTTAGGAGTCACAGAAAGGCGAGCTCAGGTAGTCTCATATTAGAACACATTTCATTTTGAGACAAGAAAAGAACTTTAGTATAATGTGATAAGGAAGCCCAAACGAGCTCACTTTCCTCCCTGTGCTACTACAGCTAAAGGATTCGAGAAAAGTTGTCTAATGGACAAGTAACAGGTTCAGGACCAAACCTGCCCCAGGGATGCCCATCCTATTCTAACGGAATCTTTCCTCATTTAGCCAATAACCTAAAGCTTTCAGTTGGAGGTCAGGTGTACATGTCATCAGACAAATGGCATAGCAACCTTTCTGAACGATGGAGAAACTACTTTTGTGTGTCCTCCATAATTTCAGATGGGCATCCCAGCAAACGTGGATTGTGTAATTGTGTCAGCACGTGGAAAGGGAGGATTAGCTTCTCCCCTCAACATTTGTGAAATACTCTTTGTAGTAAATTATAAGTTGTCATGAATAATCTTAACAGAACATTCAGAATCACACACCACAGTCACAGAAGTACAGTTGACCTTTGAACAACTCGAGAGTTAGGGGTGCCAAACTCTTGCACAAGAAAAAAATCCATGTATAACTTTTGGCTCCCCCAAACCTCAGCTACTCATCATCTGCTGTTGACTGGGAGCCTTATTGATAGCATAATTGATTTACACGTATTTTCTATGTTATACGTATTACATGCATGTCTTCTTACAATAAGGGAAGTAAGAGAAAAAAAATATTAAGAAAACCACAAGAAAGAGAATACAGGAATGTATTCTAAAAAGTCTACCCATATCTGGAACTATGCAGTTCAAACCCATATTGTTCCAGGGTCAACTGTGCTATAGTCGTGGGGAAAGTCTTGTGATGAGATTGTGACAGAGGGAAGATAAAGTCTTTCCAGGACACCTGCGTGGCTCAGTGGGTTAAGCATCTGCCTTTGGCTCAGGTCATGTTCCCAGGGTCCTGGGATTGAGCCCAGCATCGGGCTCCTTGCTCAGCCAGGAGCCTGCTTCTCCCTCTGCCTGCCACTCTCCCTGCTTGGGTTCTCTCTCTCTCTGTCTGGCAAATAAATACATAAAATCTTTTTGAAAAAGAAAGTCCTTCCAAAAATGAGCTGTTCACAAAGCATGTCAGAAACAGAGCTGAGAAAAGAAGTCATTCCATCGCTCAACACACATTGAGCATCTACTCTGTACCAGACCCCGTTGGGGACATCGGTGTTAGGGACGAGGAGATAGAGGAAAGACATCTAGATCTTGCTCCTGAGAGCTTCACAGTCTTGGGGGAGAGACCACTAAAGAAACAGATAAGGACCGTTTGATATGAGAAGCACTATGACAGTGATTTGTGAGTTTCCTGGGGCCAGGAGCCTGCCCAGAATGTAAAAGGAAGCAAACATCTTTGTTCCTGCAGATCATACCCCATGCAGCACTCACAGACTCCCACAACCTCCCCACACACCTGAGAGGATGCTCACTCACTGGCAATCACAACCTCTGCCTGAGAGATAATCTTCCAACAGGGGGGAAGAGATCAGGAAGTAGGGGCTGACCCATGTCCTATTATAGTGAGGGCTGCATACTAACCAGTCAGTCCAAGGCTTAGAAATCAGTGTTTGTACAGCTCACTCATTGCCCTGCTTGGGGGTGATAAGCACAAATTTCCCAGGCAAATACAAGTAAAGCTGATGCTTAGATAGTTTGTAATAAATGGGAGTGTTTATAACTGTTAAACATAATGATAACACTGGAACTCTTTACAGGAAAGGAAAGTAAAAGTGTGTGAAGAAACAGCCCAGCCACATGCATTGCTGGATGCATCATCAGGCGTGGGAACAGAAACTCCTGCTCCCCAGGAATAGTCATCCAGAAATTACACCACCTAAGCCACATCTCCTCCTTCCCTTAAAGGGCACTGTCAAGAGCACTTGTCACTTCAAATAAAGGAAAGTAAGTACTTTCCCTGGCAAATCCCATCCCTGTGAAACCAACCTTATCTCTCACATGCTTGAACCCCTGACCCCATCCCCCCAGCCTTCACTGGGTTGCAAATTCCAAGCCAGCCCTTTGCCTGGACCATGGTTTCCCCACATTATCTCCTCTCTTCCAGCTTGGTCTCCGTGACTTGGGCAGGGCTCCTTCCCCACCCCCTCCCAACCTCCTGCTCCCCACCGTACCTCCCCAGAGGGGAAGGTGAGATCACTTCCTCTTTTCACCTGAGAAAACCAAGGCCCAGTGAGTCTCATCACATGTCTAAGGTCACACTTCAAGAAGGGCCCTCCCCCACACCCTCCCCGGGCTCCCAGACCAACGGTGTGCAGAAAAGTGTGACCTGGCCTTCCTGTTGAACTGTTGAGCTGTCTGCACATCCTGCCCTCCACCAGCAGGAGGCTCCCTTTGTGCCTCAGTTTCCCTCTACCCACAGAGATTCTCAGTGTGGCTGAAGAACGCCAAGGTCTTCCAAGCTTTGGGAATTGCAGCATCATTGGGGCAGGAGGAAGAGGGATGGATGGGATTTCCCAGATGTCTTCCTCTTACAGGGAAACCCCTCATCACCATGGCTGTGAAGGCAAGGCAGCCATGTGAAAAAAAATGCTCACTGAGTTCCATCAGGGAATTCCAACGGTGTAGACACACGTTCAGTGGAACAGACTGGGACTCTGCCATTTGCCAGCTCTAGGTCTTGGACCCATGAATGTCTCTGAGACTTTCAGCATCTATAAAATAGGGCCTACCTCATCAACTTTTTTGAAGGTTAAATCTGGTAACGCATGTCAAGCACAGTGCCTGGTGACTGTCACATTTCAAATTCGTAGCAGTATCTGTTTCAGTTCATGAAAATGAATTTGCCTTAAATGGAGAGGTGATTTCTTAAACTTCATTTTCTGCACCTTAATGTATTTATTAAGAAAGTTACTAATGAACAAACAAATAAATACATGGATCTTTAAAATATAAGAAAAACACAAGTTCTTCCCTAAAGTGAAAATTTTCACTGATGCTTCAGCTCTAAAGTCTTAACAAGACCTTCGGTAAGAGGATAAGGGAGCAAGCAGGAGGAGAGGGGGCATGTTTTAGTCTACTGCGGCTGAAATTTTTGGTTCTCAGTGTCCATGAAGGCCTTCCTAAGAAGGTACTAGTAGGATGTTTTAGGACCCAAAGCACAATATTTGTTATTCCCCAAATGTTGTAGGGTCATCCCCAAGAATACACTCTTGGGCTTCTCATGTTGACTAGAAGTCTGTTAGGACACCCCTCTGAGACACACATTTGCAGCCAGACTTAGAGGCATGTGGGGAAAGTATTTAAGAAAGCAGAGAAGAAAAGCAATGTAAGATTCAGTATCTACATGGTTTGGTTCACGTTGTCTTCTTCAAACCATGAAAGGCCAATGTGGGGGATTTTAGGACACAGGACATTTTGCTTTCCCAGTTCCTTGTTGTGTACAGTCTTGGCAGGAGGCCACATCCTTCCACCTGCCCTGTGATGCCTCCGGCTAAGCTCCAAGGAAGGCCTATCCAGAAACACTCAGGACCATGGGGGCACTCTACCACCTCCCAGGTCTTCATGCCCTGTCCATGGGTCCTTTCCCGATGTCATCCTAGATCTCCCATAAAGTGTTTTGCTTGGTTTTTCGAGACATTATATGACTTTTTATATATGTTTGTTCACTTCATGGGTCCACTGTTTCAACATGTATAACCTTACACCCACATACTGTCTCTGCTTCTTAATCACATCTGAAGGCCCTGAGTCTGGGCAACTGGCCCAACTTCTTCCATGGTTCCCTTGAGAGCCAGGGACCTTCTTCTTCTCAAATCTGGTGACTTTCCTAAGCCACCACCTTCCCTACCTCCTTCCTCAGCCCCGGGGCCCCCCTAAGGCTGGCCGCCCAGTGGAAGACTCCTTCCTTCAGGAAATACTCTTCCTTCCATCATCTCTGCCATGCTCAGTTGTCTTCACTCCCTTGGGCAAGAAAGTAGGTGTGAACTAACAAAGCCAGGAATGCTCTTTTTCTGTCTTCGCTGCCTTTCTCACCCCAAAACACGCACCCATGTGCACACACAGTTCCCTAAATGCAGGTGTCCTGGAAGGCTCACTCCCTGGCCCGTGCTCTTCCCTCTTCTCTCTGTCTGGGTGAGTTCATCCCATCTCGTGGCCATCAGCTTGGATAGCAGTGCCCACAGTCCTCATGTCTAACTGTGACCCTCAGGCGTACTCTGTCTCATGGTTTGGAGTGAGCCCCCACTCAGTGTCTTCTCAGATTTAGTTCCTGGAATTAAACACATCGATCCCTTATCAACCTCTCCGTGAGCCTTTGGGCCTGGCTTTCTGAGTTCTTCCCTTCCTGTGCATTTTTAGGCTGGTGACAAGACCAGCTATAGCCACATACTTCTGTCATTCCACGTGCCAACCCATTTGTATCTTGCCTTTATACCACTGCCATGGATGGGCTGGCCCTTCTCCTTGCAAAGGCCACCATCTCCATATACACACTAGATCCCATCCAGCACATTTACTCAGACATTGTCCTAGAAATTCTCCCCTGTGTCCCAAAGCATCATGTCTCTGCTCTCTACTGGGTCTATCCCATGAGCATTCAGACATGGCCCCATCTTAAAAACAACCCCCCCACACACAAACACACACACACACACACACACACACACACACACACAGGAAACCTCCCCTAACCCCACTTCCTCCTCAGCTGCCATCCCGTTTCTCTTCTTTACACAGCAAAATTCCTTTCAATAGTTGTTTATACTCATAGTCTCTAATCTTCTCCCATATTCTCCGTTGAACTCAGTCTCATTGGGAGCTCACAGCACCCTACCCTCCCACACCCTCCCACGTAGGCTGTCATAGCCAAAATTGTTCCTATGGAAATCACCACCATAATTGCCTCACCACTGCAGTCTGTGGTCATCCCAAATACTCACCATGCCAGACCCCCAGCAGAATCTGCTTGAATTGATCACTCCATCCTTCTTTAATATACTCTCTTCCACTGGCTTCTGGGAAGCCACCCTCTTTGGATTTTCCTTCTTCCCTGCTGGATACTCCTTTTCAGTCTCCTTGGTTGATTCCAACTTACTCTCCCCCTTCTTACTATTTAAATGCCCAGGGCCCAGTCCCTGGACCTCTTTCTAATTACTCTCTCCTCCTTAATGATCTCATCCAGTCCATGGTTTTAAGTATAATCAACACCTTATGATGCCCACGTTCATAATTTTCATACTCATGTCAAATTTCCCATTCACAATCTCTATTTGAATGTATAATAAGCATCCCAAGGCATCCAAACTGAACTCCTGGTCTTGATACCCAAACCTGCCCTTCTCACAGCCTCTCCCACTGCATTTAATGGCATCTTCTGGCTGCTGAGACTTAAAATCTTCTAATTCAATCTCCCTCCTCCACATGCTCCCCCCTTTCTTCTCTCAGATTCTATTTTGATCCTTCTGCAAATCCTGCTCTCTTCACCGTCCACACAATGTGCATCATACAACCACCACCCACCACTTCTGAGGTACCTCTTTAGTCTAGCCTCCGTGTAATGGCCTCCTAACTCCCTGCTTCTGTCCTGGTGCGTACATGCTATTCTCAGCAGAGTTCTCAGAGTCATCTTAAGTGTAAGCAGAGCATGTTACCTTCCTGCCTCCCATGATGATCTGAACAAAAATCAGAGTATCCACAGTGGACCGCAAGTGTCTCCCCTGTCTGAAGCCCCATGGCCTGTCGCATCCCATTTCCAGCTGTTCTCCTCCTTGCCTTCTCCACCTGAGCGATGCTGACCTCTGCTCCATCTCAGACATGCAAGGCATGGTCCCACCTCGGGGTCTGCACTTGCTCTCCCCTCTCTGCGAATGCTCTCCTCCAAACATCTCTGTGACTCGCTTCCTTACTTCCTTCAGGTTTGTATTCCAATATCACCTTCCCACTGGAGACGGTCCACCTACTCTATCTGAGTTGTCCCCTTCCCAGCCTCAAAGTTCCCTAACTCCCTTACCCTGCTTGGATTTTTTCACATCCTTATCACCAACTGTCATTACGTATATTTCCTTGTTTTTATTTTCTCTTGTAATGGTCTGTCTCTCCCTACTAAAATGTAAACTCTCTGATGGCAGGGATTTTTGTCTGTCTTGCTCAGTTCTGAACCCTCATTGCCTAAAGTGTGTCTGACATTTGGTGGATGTGTAGTAAAGTAAATATGTATCAAGTACTTCAATGAATAGACAGACTTCTCCCTTCAGGATGATTTTCAGATGTCCTCCCATGTTCTTCATTCTTGCTACCGGCCCTAGTTTAGCTACTAGCCCTAGTTTATTTCCTCAGGTCTGTATTATTATAATACCTGGCACACTGGTATCCTCCTAGTAACAGAACCAAGACTATGAAACAAGTTTCCTGATTCCCAGCCTTAGTTACCCCCACTGCCTGGTCATTCTAGCCTATACATATATATTTTAGGATTTTATTTATTTATTGGAGAGAGAGAGAACAAGTTCAGGGAGAGGGGCAGAGGGCGAGGGAGAAGCAGCAGACTCCCCGCCAAGCAGGGAGCCTGATGCGGGGCTGGATCCCAGGACCCTGAGATCCTGACCTGAGCTGAAGACAGACCTTAACTGACCGAGCCACCCAGGTGGATATTAATGTTCTGTTAGTGTCCAACCATGATGGCAGGTTTAGCCAGAGACTCGTGGAGAGCATAGGCTTTGATTAGGCCTGAGAATTCTGTTTAGGTGGTCATAGGAACACATTCTTTTCTCCATTCTTAGAGGTTCTAAGGTCTTAAATTATATCTTTGCTAGACTTTGTGGTTTAAAAACCACAGGACAGAAAGTGAGGACATTTTTGGGAATGGAGGAGCCTGGAACAAGCTGAGTAAGACAAGTACGTTCTTTTTGGAACCTCTTGAGTTTCTGGGAGCTCCTCTTCCAGGGGAATAATAAGGCTGAATTGAGTGTAGGACACAGGGTTGTGATTTTCATAAGCTTTGCTCCCTTCTTTTCCATGTGGCAGAAGGCTGTTTCTCTGAAAGTAGGAAAAACAATGGAGCAGCACATGGCCCTGAGCGCTGCAAACTCAAATACCTAGCAGGACCAAGGAGAGAATATAAATGAGGGAAGAAGTAGAGATCATGGAGACCTGGAGAGGGCATGAGCTCTCAGAAGGGATCACCCCTGTTCAACTTGGCCAGTGGTTGCCATGGGGAAAATCAGGGTCCATAAATTTTCAAAAGAAGTTGGAACTCTGGAATTCGATGATCTAAAATCTCTTAAATTGTAAATGTTGGCAATATATTCAAATGTCAGAAAATGTCATGTGGTCCACAAAACACATCTCTGGGCCAAATCATCCTGTGAGCAGCTGCTTTACCTACAACCTCTAACGCAGGGAAGAGAGATTGAACAGCAGAATCATAGAGATTGAGTTCAGCTCTTGGCTCTACCTATTGGATCCCAAACAATGTTATTTTAAGTTCCTTAACCTAAGCTTCATTTTTTTTCTATCTCCAAAATCAGGACAGTGTTTACAGGATTGACATAAAAATTACATGAAATAGTGTCATTGGCACTCAAAGTTAATGTCCCTTCTTCCTCTATTCTCTGCCCTCTCCCCTCTTTCTCATTGCACAATCAACTGGAAAGGACAGCTCCTCCACATTCTTATTTGAAGCAAGTTAAGCAATATTTTTAATCATTTGTCATACATTTTTCTAGGAAAATCAAACATGGTGAGCCTAAATGTGCAATACTAGTTACTTAAAAAAAGTCATTTGCACCTGTGACAGGAAGCGAACCTGAAGAGGTATTTTTTTTTTTTTTTGGTGGTTGTTATTTTGTTTTATTTTTATTTGGTTGTGTTTTGTTTTTTAAAGGATAAGAGGACAGCAGACGTATTAAAGAAACATTCTCCCGCCAATGAAATTCGGACAATACAATCTCCTGTGATCCTGACTACGCAACAAAGGGAAATCCCTGAGCCAGGAGTGGAAGCTCTCCAGCACTCCTCAGGTTTTCAAAGAGACTTTACAAAAGTGGGAAGGAGAGGCACAGAACCAGAACAGAAAAGCAAAGGGTATCAGAGGATTTTAGCCTTCACGTTAGCAAGTCCGGGGCTCAGAATGAGCTAAGACTTACAAAAAATTCTCAGGGACAGTAGAAAGGGCTTTGTGCACCTATGCTCTGAGCAGGGGTAATAGGGAAGGGCAGGTCCAGTGCTTGGGGTGGATGGTGTAATCCTAGCAGATGAGAGATACAAAGAAGAATTACTCAACTCCTACTTAGCTTCCATCTTCTCTATCTCCAAGAAGGATCTTTAAACTGGAAAGAGTAGCATAAACATGGTGAAGAGGAAATTGCAGCCCTAGGTGTGAAGCTTCTTAAAAAATAAATACATGGCCTCTCTAAGCTCCGGTCTCCAGGTCCTGAAACATTACGTCCCTAGGGACTGAAAGAGCTTGTAGATTTAATCACAGAGCCATTGTCAGTAATCTTTCAGGAATCTCCGGAGCGATACCAAAGAAATAGTGATGGGCAACAGTCCTAGTCGTCACAAGGGAGAACATGTAGGTTCTGGAAAGTTTGCACTGTAGTGTTTAATTCTGATCCCAGCAAACTCTAACCCAGGTTAATAAAGAGTTAGATTGTAATCATTTTAAAAAGGAAGTGGTACTCTCAAGAAGCCAGCACAAGTTCATGCAGAATAAGCCACGTCATACTAACATCATTTCATACTTTTACATTTTTTTCTGAAAGGTTACCAAAACTCACCAGATTGTCCCAGAGGGAGTGACTCTTTCAGCAGTTCTTTTGACACAGTGTTTCATGGTAAGATGAATAGATAGGACTAGATACTCTATAGAGTTAGGGGAAGGCACAGTGGGGAAAACCATTGTATGCAGAAAGCACTGAATGATTGAGCCAAGTCACCCAAGCACGGGTACGTAGAGTAAGGTGCCTCTGGTCCCTATCTGGACCAGTTCTGTTAAAAATCCTTCAATGACATGCACGATATGCCAATGTATAAATGAGGGCTGACACAAAATGAAGTAGAAATAATATACTGCATGACAGAAACAGGATATGGTCTGCCTGAACAAGGAGTCAAAACAAACACAATGGAATTTAATGGGGGAAAAAATGACAGTTTTTCATTTTGATTTGGAAAAAAAAACTCAGTTATTCAAACTATTAACAAGAGTTAATGTGAAGAAGTCTTGAGGATTTGAGTTCAAAAATCTCAACGTGAGGCAAAAGTTCTGACATGGCTACAAAGACTAATGTTCATCAGGCAACACAGAGGGAAGTGTAGTGCCCCCCGCCCACCCTGCCCCACCAACAAGTGCCCCACTTGCATCCGGGCATCAGGGTTTGCTCTGGACTTTCCTTCCTAGTAAGCTTTGTGGGTCTTTCTAATTTTTTAAAAGATTTTATTTATTAATTTCTGAGAGAGAGAGAGAGCATAAGCAGGGCAGAGAGGTAGAGAGAGAGGGAGAAGCTGACTCCCCGCTGAGCAGGAAGCCCAAATCAGGGCTCAATCCCAGGACCCTGGGACCAAGACCTGAGTGGAAGGCAGATGCTTAACCCACTGAGCCACCCAGGCGCCCCTCTTTGTAATTTTTTTTAGTTATAAAATCAAAACACAATCACTGTAGAAACTTAGAAGTGTAGAAAGGTGAAAAAGCAGAACACAAAAGGGATCTAGCTCTCATTTAGGGACCACTACTGATTTCATTTTGTTATGCGTCCTTCCGGTCCTTTTCAGTGTAAGAAGGAGGACTAGGGAAGAGAGTTTTTAAAATATGGCTTATGCAGAGTTTTCGATGTTTTTAAAAATTAACATTGCATCTTGAATTATTTCCCCAACTCATTATATATTCTTTAAAAACACTATTTTAATAATTACACAATCCATTATCATATGGCTACACCTTATTTTGTTTACCTTGACTCACTCTTGGTCATTGGGGTTGTTTCCATTTGGAGGGGTGGCCGGGAGATGGCACCAGATTTTAAAGGGGGTACTGACAAAGCAGAGAGCAACTCAGGGAGGCCAGCCAGTGGAGTGAAGGCTCTTGGAAATCATGTCAAGAAAGCAGCAGTTAGAAAAAAACTGCGAATGTTTCTCCCAAGGAAGGTGGACGCAGAGAGCCCTGACAATTGTCTTCAAACCCTTGAAGAGTTGTCAGAGGGCAAAGGGAGGGAATTACAAAGTGGAAAAATGTTGGAGGGAGTCTGATCACAGCTCTACTTATAAGGATTCCTGCTGCCTACAGACCGGTGGACTGGGATGCTTTGTGAGAAAGGAACACTGCCTTTGGGGGAAGTGCTCAAGCAGAGGCAGGATGGCCACCTGGGGCAGGACTCTGCAGACAGGATTCCTCCATCGAGTGGGAGGCTGAAATAATAACTTCAAATCAAAGGCTCCTTCCAACTGGAAGGTTTGGCATTGCTTTCTAAGTTACAAAACTGCCCTTCTGTGACCTTGCTCCCATGAAGAATTTATGGCAGGTAAGGAGCAAAGAAGTCGATGTCATTAATTTTACTGCTAGAGTAAGCATTGTAGCTCAGAGATAACAATATACATCTTTGTGCTCTGTGCTGGCTCCCATCTAGCTAGCATTTTACAGTCAACAACGCATTTTTCACACAGACCTTCTAATTTCATTCTTGTAAGAGATTTGTGAAGTAGGTCTTGCCATTATCCCACTTTTAAAGGTGAGAAAAGGGAGGTCTGAAGTCCTGAAGTGACAAAGCCCAAACCTCCAGCTCTAGTCTCCTGGCACTTTCATGATAAGATGCCCGTCCCACGGTGTGAGTCCCTGGGTATGCGATTCTATGGGCTGCCACAGGAAGGTCGTTAGTCTTTACCCCATGCGTATTTTGTATCTCTGCTTGCTAGATTTTAAAAAGCCAATTGGGCAGGATTATATGTTATTTTCCTTCTATATTCTATCCTCCGGCAACTCAACGATGTCTCCAGAATGCAGATCTGACCACGTCAGCCCATGTTTTGATTTCTTTAGCTTCCCATTGCCTCCCACGATGACTCTTAACCCAGCCGGGAGGAGACCTGGGAAACGAGAGTGGTGCACATTTCAGAATCTTTGGAGGAAATGAAGCACGGTTCAAAGCATCAGACATTATTTGAAAAATTAGAGCACTTGGCTCATAAATATAGTTCCTGCTTGGTAGTGATATATAGGGAATACTATAATTTTCAACCCTTTGGGGAGAGCATATTATTTTGAGAGGGCAGAGGAGTGCATGGGATTTTAATTTTTATCAAAGGGAGCCATAGATTTTGCTGTTGCTGTTTGAGAAACATGGGTGTAAGAAGTGGAATAATGCCTCCTCTGTCATGTATCAAGTTTTTAAGTACATACAAGCTTGTGTCTGGGCTCTCTGTCTTCTATTGGTCTAGGTTTCTGTGTTAAAGCAATTTCATCTTAGTTATTATGACTTGGTAGGACGTTTTGATCTCCAGGAGGATATGTGCCCTCAGTGTTTGTTCCTCCAAAATTGTCCTAGCTATCATTGGTCCTTTGTTCTTCCATATTAATTTTGGTATGAACTTTTTAGTTCCCTCGGAAAAACCCTCTTTTTGATTTTGATTTTAATTGCACTGTATTCACAGATTTACACTGGTGGGGAGAGCTGACAGCTTTCTCAAGGAATGGAGTCCTTCCATCCACTTATTCAGGTGTGGAAGAACTTGAGACAGAGGCTGCAGATACAAGATAATTTCTCAGTCTCCCTTTCTGGTAGGCGTGGCCTCATGACTTCATCCTGGGCACGGGGAGAGAAGGCATAGTTTTTTGAGAAAGGTTGGATAAAAATGGATGTGTAAAGAGATAGTTCTACTTCCTTCAGAACAGGGTTGTGTGATGAGGACTTTGCACATAGACTGGAGCTAAGACGTCTAACCCGCAACCGTGAGAAGACAAATCTCAGGATAAAAGCCCTGTTGGAGATGATGCTGCAGAAAGATGGAAAGAATCTGAGTGTTCAGTGACATCTTTGAGTTGCAGAGTTAACCAACCCTGAACCTGCTTATGCTGGACCTCTTGTTATGCAAAATAATAAAAATTCCCTGATTTAAGACATTTTTGGTTGGGTATCTGTTACTTGCATATGAAAGCATCTTAATGAATGTAACAGGCCTTTTTTTTTTCTTCTTCAGTACTATTTCCTCATTTTTGTCACAGGCATTTTATAATCTTTATGAATAGGACATTTTAAAAATTATATTCCTTGTTATCTGTTACTGATGATTAGGTAGACTTCTGATTTTTTTGTTTTTCTTATATCCAGGTTAGTGATTACGATTATCAATTCCAAAAGTTTATCTAGAAAATCTCTTAAAAGACTATCATACCTGCATATAAGGACAGTTTTCCTTTTGCTTTTAAATTCTTGTGTCTGTTACTTCCTTTTTTTTTTTAAGATTTTATTTATTTATTTGACAGACATAGAGATCACAAGTAGGCAGAGAGGCAGGCAGAGAGAGAGAGGAAAGCAGGCTCCTCACTGAGCAGAGAGCTCAATGTGAGGCTCAATCCCAGGACCCTGAGATCATGATCCTAGCTGAAGGCAGAGGCTTTAACCCACTGAGCCACCCAGGTGCCCCACTTATTTTGTTTATCTTATTGTATTACTTAGGCTTTCAGCACAGTATTGAAAAGAAGCAGTCACGGTGTGCAGTTCTATCTCCTCCTGACTCTGATAGGAATCCTTAGGAAGTTTCACCTTTTAGGACTCAGTGTGGCATAACTCCAGGGTACTTACTATATTATCACATTATGTCTGATTTTTTATATATTTTTTATAAATATTCTTCACTTGGTTAGGGTATTCTTTTTTTTGTATCAGTTCACTTTGGGTTTGGCTGCAAGTAACATGAAAAGTCTAAAAAAGTCTAAATAACAGAGGATTACACATGATAGAAATATATTTTTCATGTTCAACTTATCCAGAGATCATCAGTTCAGCACAGAGATAGGGCACTACAGTCTGAGAGGTTCAGGTTCCTGGATTCACGTTCCACTATCTTCACAGGAAAGGTGGAAGAGGTAAGCTTTCCCCAATGGATGAAGAAACAGCATTTGAAAGAGTTTATCACTGACTTGTGATTTTTTTTTTTAAACCTTGACTAACTAGGACATATGGCTGAGATTGTTGACTTCACCCCAATATTTATTCTCTCCTTATCCCATTGTAAAAGTAAACTTCAATCTTTTCTTCTGAATTTTTAAATTTATTTGCATACATTTACCTCTTTTCTCCTGCGGTTTCCTTAATCTCTATTCTAATGTGGTGTGGTTCTATTCTTTTCTTTTGTTGTTCTTAATATTGTTTATGCTTTTTTCTTGGTTAGCTTTGCTAGACGATTTTCTTTTATTCAAAAAATCTGATTTACTCTTTTTTTTTTTAGATTTTTTTTTTATTTATTTATTTGACAGAGAGAAATCACAATTAGGCAGAGAGGCAGGCAGAGAGAGAGGGAAGCAGGCTCCCTGCCGAGCAGAGAGCCCGATGCGGGACTCGATCCCAGGACCCTGAGATCATGACCTGAGCCGAAGGCAGCGGCTTAACCCACTGAGCCACCCAGGCACCCCTGATTTACTCTTTTTTTTAAAGATTTTATTTATTTATTTGACAGAGAGAGAGATCACAAGTAGGCAGAGAGGCAGGCAGAGAGAGAGAGAGAGAGAGAGAGAGGAGGAAGCAGACTCCCTGCTGAGCAGCGAGCTGGATGTGGGACTCGATCCTAGGACCCTGGGATCATGACCTGAGCCGAAGGCAGAGACTTAACCCACTGAGCCACCCAGGTGCCCAATCCGATGTATTCTTATTGATCTTTTTTACAGCTTGTTTTCTAATTTATTGATTTCTGCCTCTCACTTTATTATTTCCTTCATTCCAGTGTTTTTAGGCTCTTTCTGAATTTTTCTTCCCTTGCTTCTTGAATTGATTATGCACTCATTGACCTTTTATCTTTCCTCCTTCTTATAAATTAATTATAAGGTCTAATTGTACCTTTTATTTTATTTTTAATTAATTCATTTTTTTACATAGCACTGATGAAAAGTTCAGAATCAAAATAAGGAATATCATACAAAACAAATCATGAAAATATAAATCCATCAATGATTATGAAAATAGGATATAGGGAAGGGGTTTGAGGGGACTGAATATGTATTAATATGTAGATCTATGTACCATTACACCCTTTAATTTCTCTCTAGCTGCATCATATGTTTATATATGACTCTATTATTTCATTTAGTTTAAAATATTTTGGACTTTCCATTGTGATACCCTCTTGAACCCCAAAATTACTTAGGATACATTTTTAAGTTTCCAAACATGTATGTTTGTTTTTATCTTTAAAAAAAAACTCTCCCCCTTGGCTTGCTCATGTCTAATTTAATTGAACAGTGATCAGAAAGTAAGTATAATATAAATTCTTTGAAAATTGTCAAAATCTGCTTTGCTATATAGTCATGTCCACAAATGCTCCATATCAACGTGAAAATAAATTATGATTTTTATGGTGTGCAGAGTTCTAATAGCATATCAGAGAAACCATCAGATAGATAGAAAATCTATCAGATAGATTTTTTCCCCTTCAAATATTCTATAGTCCTACAGAGTTACTTTTTTGTCCATTTGATCCATTATTTTCCATTACAAAAATGTTACAAATCTCCTAGTATACATAGTATACATTTACAATGACCAGTTTCCCTCTTATTCTGTTGTTCAGCATACACAAGGTCAGGATGAGCTACATCATCTTAGAGGATGATTCTGATCATTATTATATAGTTTATCTCTTTTTCCCTATTCTTTTTTTGCCATAAATTCCATCCTATGTCATATCAACATTGTTGCTCAATATTATTTTGGAATTTGAATGATCTTTTTCCCCCCAGTTTTTTATTTTCAAACTTTTGGATTGGTGTTGTTTTAGGTATATCTCTCTTCTTGGTCCTATATGGTCCTGAGTGTCTCTCTCTTTTATTCATTTAGACAATCTCTTTCAGTTGGCTTTAATCCATTTGTAAGAACTGTCAGTTATTATAATCTTCTTTTGTCTTTATTTAACTTTGCTTTTTTCATTGCTTCTTTTTTCTGTTTTTCTATGTGCTTTTAAGGTGATAAAGTTTTTATCACTCTCTTTTTCTCTGACTGAATCAGAATCTATACTGTGTATTTCTATCCTTTAAGTGACTAAATTATATTTATCCTTAAATATTCAACAGTCATATACTTTTTTAAAAAATTAACAAATCTAGGGGTACCTGGATGGCTCAGTGGGTTAGGCCTCTGCCTTCGGCTCAGGTCATGATCTCAGGGTCCTGGGATCAAGCCCCGCATCAGGCTCTCTGCTCCACGGGAAGCCTGCTTCCCCACTCTCTCTGCCTGCCTCTCTGTGTACTTGTGATCTCTCTCTCTGTCAAATAAATAAATTTAAAAAAAAATTAACAAATCTAGGGGTTCCTTAGTGGCTCAGTCAGTTAAGTGTCCGACTCTTGATTTTGGCTCATGTCATGATCTCAAGGTCCTGAGATAGAGGCCTTCCTTGGGCTCCATGATCAGCAGGGAGTTTGCTTGATTCTCTCTCTCCTTCTCCTTCTGCCTCTTTCCCTCTCCCTCTCTCTCTCTCTAAAAAAAAAAAAAAAAATGAACAGACCTAAACTTTTTCAATATTTTTATTCTTTTTCTGGTCATACATAAAATTTGTCTATAAAATTCCTTCCTCCTCCATTTTGTTATTCTCTTAAATCTTACTTTCACTGATTTAAAAACAACAAAAAGGTATTACTCCCATTGTCAATAGTTCACTACATTTATATTAACATATTTCATTAATCACTGTATACTCCATTATTTTTTCCCTTATTTTCTGGTCAAAATATAACTTATAATGAGTTCTGCTAGTGAGGGTTACTTGGTGGCAACATTGTCAGTCTCTGCATTTCAGAAATGTTTTCATTTTATACCGCATTTTGATTGAGAGTGAGCTTCACAAATTCCCTTAGCACTTTGAAGATACGACTCCAAAATTTCTTGGTTTCTATTGCTACTGATGAAAGCTTAAGGTGAAAGTTCAGTCTAATTGTTACTAATAGATTACTTCATAAGTAATCAATTTTTTTCCTCTGGTAGCTTTAAAGATTATTCTTTTACAGATGATGTTATGCAATTTCACTGTTATATAGATATATCTTTATCCTACTAGGTATTCAAAGTGCGCTTTTGCTCAGAATTCTCATGTTTTCCTTTAATTCCGGAAAATCCCAAGGTACCATCTTTCAAAAAAAAATAATGGTTTCTCCATCACTCCTTTGAGCCTTCCTTTACTGGTACTCAAATTAGAGATGCATTGGAACTTCTGATAATACTGTATGTCTTGAACTATTTATTTTTAATTTTATATTTCTCTGTCTCTTTGCACTAAATCTGGGTGAATTTAGTACAGCCTCATTTTGTATCTGAGGCTTCCTGTTTTGTTTGTTTTGCTCTCTCTTGCACCCACTTGAGAAGTTTTGTGGATGCCTTTACCCAGGACACTGTACCCTTAGTTCATCACCGGGTTTATGATGGTGTTAAGGGGCTCCTGCCCTACAGTGATAATGAGACTATTACAGAGTCAGTCATAGAACCTGGATCAGTCGGACTCTGGCTTCAGGGTATTTGCCTGCCTCTACTGTCTTATGCATGGACACTTTGCCTCTGTTACTCCACAGAAGCTAAGCTCCTTTCTGCTGCTGCCTGATTTGGGCCCAGAGCCTCTCAAGTTCAGTGGCTTCCTCCCCACTCACTGCTTTGCCATGATCCATAAAGATATTTTTTTCTTGTTTTTGAGTTTGGCTATATCTTACATTTGTTTTTCTTTTTCTACTTTGTCCTTTATTGCTTTGTACTTAGAGAACAGGGGATACGTAGAAATAATAAAATTAAGGAAAGTCAAATTGACAAGAAATCCATTTCATACAATTTTTTCTCTTAAAAATTAAAATATAAATTCCTTACGTGGTCATTCAACATCTTTTGCAATTCAGGTGCACGCCAGTTCCACCATCGGGCACCCTGTACTCCATTTGCGTAGAGTCTCCTGCTGCTCCCTAAACATGGCACACAGTTTCACTCTCCTGCGACCTTACACATCTGTCCCTTCTGCCACATGGTCTTCCTGCCACACCTTTACTTTAAGACCTGATCAAAACTCATTTCAGGGTGCCTGGGTGGCTCAATGGGTCAATCGAGGGAGTCTTCGTTTCAACTCAGGTCATGATCTCGGGTTGCAGGGCTCTGTGCTCAGTGGGGAGCCTGCTTGGGAGACTCTCCCTCTCCCTTTGCCTCTCCCCTTACTCTCTTGTGTATAGGCATGCTTTGGGCAGAATGAGGGAAAGGGCAGAAGGAGAAAATCCTCAAGTCCACTCCCCATGGAGTATGGATTTCCCCACCATAAGGGCTGGATCCCATGATCCATGAGATTATGACCTGAGCCAAAACCAAGACTTGGAAGCTCAAGCAACTGAACCATCCAGGTGCCCCATAAATAAATCTTTAAAAAAAGAAAACAAAACTCATTTCCGCTGTGAAGCTAGCTCCAGATCCTACAGGTTAAGTTACTTATTTCTTCTCTGCATAATGCACTCAACACATGCAAACTGAGCAAATGAATGAATGAATGAATGAATGAATCATACAACAGGCAAGACTGAGTACCGGTGGTTTACTGCCATATTGTCACCTCCGTGGCCTACCGTTTATCGAAGTGTCTGCTCTGAACAACTGTAATGTATTGCATTTACCCAGTGTATTTAGAAATAAGGGGAAAGCAGTGGACACAGTTTTTCCATGAAATGTGTCCTATATAACGGTCATGGAGTTAACTGTGCATGAAGCCAGTTAAGATAACCCAATACACCATTTGTGAAAGTGTGGCTTTTACAACTATTAAGGCAAGACGATTAGAGACAAATTGTCTCATTTCCTTCCTCAATTTCACAGCATTCTTTTAAAAAGAGAAGAGATGTTAGCATGAGCTCTATTTTTGTTTCTTTTTAGGAAAGTTAAAAATATGATGGAAAAAAGCTTAATTACTTCAAGGTCTAGTATGTTTAAATGCTTTAACATGTATAAAAGCCCAATTGTATCTTTCTATTCATTATGATTCTATCTCAGGAGAAGGGTTATATTTTTTTGGTCCCTATTTGACAAGGAGAAGATAATTTATCAAGGAAAATGGTACCAAATGGCATGTTTTTTGAGCAAAAATATTTACTTAATTGTCCAGCTTTACTGGAATCCTTCAGGATACTATTTCTTCCTAAGGAACAGAATGAAGGCTCTGTGACACTGAAGAAAGGAAAAAAGGGTTTCAGTCTGGGACGGGATACTTGCGCTTTCTTTTCCTTCAGCTCAGTAGCATGGCTATGGCAAAAACAGAAATTCAACTGAGTAGCATTTTTGTTCTAAAAACATCTAAAATTCATCTCAAATCTGTATCTCTTCTGGGGAGAAAAACTAAATCCATTCTAACAAGTAATTAAGCAAACAAACAAAAAATCCCCTAAAACCACAGTCTCCTCTGGTGCCCGTCTACACCCGCTTCCTGCCTGCGCCCGCGCCCCCACCCCCGCCCCCGCCCACGGAGGCCCTGTCAGTGCCACGACGCGCCACCTCTCACCTGAGCCAGCCATCACAGAGGGCCGCTCTCTGACACAGGCTGTGTGGGGCCAGAGCTGCATGGAGGACTCGTGGATCAGAGAGCTGAGAAGCCAGTGAGAAGTGATGCTCCCCTTTGACTTCACAATTTGACTCCCAATTCCATTAGTCCTCACAGCCTTCTGAAAACTTAAAGCTTACAGGAGATTTAATCTTCCTGGTGATTCCGGGTAGCTGGGGGACCCTAAAATTTGTCTCCAAATCTTAATTTCCCACTAAATTCCTAATTCAAGCTCAAAACTTAATTCACTTAAATTCATTTATTCAGTTAAAGTCTTTACTTTCTCTGGTCACAGCTGTATTACCTGTAGATAAAGACTTTGAATCTTCGGAGGGCCTTCAGAAAGGATTTAGAATTTAGACAACTTAGATTTTTTTTTTTTTTTCCAAGAGCTTATTTTTGAGTAATCTCTATACTCAACCTGGGGCTGGAACCCTCAACCCTGAGATAAAGGGTCATATGCTCCACTGACTGAGCCAGCCAGAAGCCCCAAGACAATTTGGAATTCTGAATCAATTTCAACATCTACAGAAGGACCCAGAGTTGACCAATTGTCTTTTCTCCTTGTGTGGCCAACAATTTCACTGTACTTGAGAGATTGTGGTACATCCCAGAGAAGGGGATAAAGGAGAGGGACATGGGGATTTTTTTTATTTATTTATTTACAGAAAAGATATCTGGGAGTATCTTTTGGCTTATTGCCTTAATTGTTTATGTTAGACAACTATGAATTTTTGCAGAGGAGAACAAAATTCATAATAGGGGTAAGTCGAACCATTATGCTGTACACCTGAAACTTAACTGGTGATGTATGTCAATTATATGTCGATAGAATTGGGGAAATAAAGAGAACAAAAAATAAAGAGAAAGAAGTATTGCCTAGAGAAAATGTATCAGTCACAGTTCTCAGACAGGTAATTGTGGTATATTTAGTTTCATCTCTTTTCAAGTCATATTTATGAGCCTCTGCTAGGTGTTAGGCCCTGTGTTAAGTTCAAGGGTAGTGCTGCCCAATAGAGAGAGAATGCAAGCCAGCTACGTAACTTTGAAGCTGCTGGTAACCACATTAAACCAGTAAAAGGAAATAGGTGAATGTGGTCTGGTCCTGCTGACCTTCAGCCCCAACCTAGCACTCCCACCCTCTTCCCCTCAACTAGAGCCTCAGGGGCCACCCAGGTCCTCCTAGGAGCCCATCTGTTCCCCCTTGGCCCTTCCACTGGCTCAGGTCTCTGCTGACTACTCCTTGTCGTCGGGGAGACTGATGTAGTGTTGGCTGATAGGAGCTCGATGTGTAGTCAGTATATGGGGTTGCCCAGCCTTGGCGAGGGAGGAATGCTTTCATCCGGTCATAAAGAATGGAATCCAAATGGTGGGATTTGGGACTCCATGATAGTAAGACTTTCATCTGTGATTGTGTAGATTGTTGTCACCATGGAACGTAAAGCGAAAGGGAGTGAGTGACACCAGAGACCCATTCTGCCCTTTATTCACCAAACCACGTGCTCTGGCACAGAGCTACGTCTTCGTGAAGGGAAGAATGGCTTCTCGAAATTTTCACAAGACCACTATTGGCCAGCGGCAGCTCTGTGCTGAAGGGCCCTTTGGAGTGGGAGAGCCCTCGCCAGCCCCTCTTAAAATACATCTTGCAAAATACATCTGGCTCCCTGTGTTGACTTTGTTTAAGTTCTGTGTAGTCTAGGATATTCATATTTATGTATTTGTGATCGTTCTTACATCTTGACTATGAGATTCTCACAAGGAGAAACAGAAAAAGAAAGAAATATCAGTCATTTCACTAAATCTTATTTTGGGCCCAACATGAATCATCTTCCCTCAAGACTCTGGTCTGGGCATTCAGATGGAGTTTTCCATGATAGCAGGAGGCATGGGCTTCTGTCTCATACTGTCTCAGAAGGGAGCCTTACTAAGTTAGGGAAGGACAGAGTCATGTCCAGATACTCAGAGAAAAGTCTGAGGATGTGGCCATTGGAGATCACTATACTTGTGAAGCTCCTAAAATATCCCCTAACCTTCTCCCTTCCCTTCCTCCTCCTTCCCAGATACCAGTCAGCAACCATGAAAAAAAAATGTTCTTAGTGCATACTCGGTGCCTGCAGTGACAGAGAAAGAGACAGCCAGTCTCTGCATAGAGCTTCACATTGGTTTGTTTCCAAGTTGGCTTCTCCAAACAGAACATTTTAGGTCTGACAGGGTCTCTGGGAATTTGATGTCCACATCTCCAGAATCCCTGGTTCCCCCTTCATGTTCTGTAATGTGTTCCTATGTGCTGAAGGGACTAAGGCATAAGTCACTGACTGTAGATCCAGGAGAACAAAGTGCCTAGGCTTCCCCGCAAAAAACAAAGCTGTGTCTTCCCTGGATACTCTTATCACCTGGCAAGTAAGTTCAGATTTTCCAAACACCAAATCAAAGACACTGACCTCCAGGACAGGACCACACTCCATACTTAACAAACTTCCTCGCCTCTGGGGCCTCAGTAATTAAGCACACCTGTTAAGTTTTCCTAACTCAAAGTTTGCATGCTCTCTCTTTAAATACATACTCCTCATGTTTTTTTTTACCATCAAATTCGTGCTGGGCACCTGCATTAATTTTGCAATGAGTTTCTATACACACAGACAGTGATAAAATGTCATCCCTGCCATTTTTTTTAAAAGATTTTATTTATTTATCTGACAGAGAGAGCGAGAGAGCACTAGCAGGGGTGACAATGGGGAGAGAGAGAGGGAGAAGCAGACTCCCCGACAGAGCAGGAGCCAGATGTGGGGCTCGATCCCAGCACCATGGGATCATGACCTGAGCTGAAGGCAGATACCTAACCATCTGAGCCACCCAGGCACCCCCCTCCCCACCGCCATTCTTGAACTCATGGGCCAGTGAGGAAAACCAAGAGTATGGAAACCTTTTCAGTTCAAGACGATAAGTCCTGTAGAATGACAGAAAACCTAGCCACTAACTTTAACTGATGAAACTGGGGAGGCTTTTGAACTGGACCTTGGAGAATGAATAGGAGTTAACCAGGTAGTGAAGTAAGGGGAGACAACTCTGGAGAGAGGGAACAGAGTATGCAAAGTGCAAGGAAGGTGTACGATATTCTACAGAGAGATAGACATCCTTCCTCCAGCACAGCTCATCTCTGCCTGAAAGCCTGAGAATTAAAGGGCCCAGATATCTGTACCCCTCCCATACACCCAGCGTTCAGTAGTGACCTAGGCATAGGATAGCTGCTCTACACTCCCGTTTGAACAGAGGAAGAACAGGAGGCATATAGGAGACCCGGGTCTAAAGCAATTCTGAGATCCAGCAGGCCACACGTGATCAGTCCCTTCATCAGGGATCAGGCCCTGGCAATTCTTCACCATGGCTCTTAGTTGTACCCTCTGGACATTCTTCCTTTTCTATAGAAGGGAGTCCATATTTGCAACCAAGTAGTTTTCTTGGCCTATGAAAGTTTGGAGATTTTTTTTTTTTTTTGTACTTTCTTTGTCCCTTTCAGTCCAAACTGATGATAGTTCTGTTTGTATGATTCTTTTAAAATCATTGGGAGCTTCTTGTGAATCTTATTGTGGTTCATGCAATTGGAACAAACAATGCTGGGTTCACAAAGATCTTCACAATAAAACATCCAGCTTCTGTTGAAATGGCCAAGGATTCTTAAAAGTCCTGTGGGTTTTTTGGTTGTTTTTTGACACAATGGTATGCTAAGGCATTCCTTTATATCTTAACTTAACAGAGGACTTTATAATCAAAATCTCAGTATCGTCTTTACAGCATGTTGTTCTTACTATTCCCTGAATTTTATTTTTGTCTGGAAGCCATTCTTAATTTAATGTTGCTTTTCACCTGGAGAGGCAGGGGGTTTTCAAACTGTGTGGATTCTCCCTGCTTTATATTTAACTTTTTTTTTTTCTTGAGCTTATCCCTTTCCTGTCAAATTTTAATGTAAGCACCAAAAAGAAGACAGGGTGACATTTAAGCCTGTCTAGAACTCTCCTCAGCCAGGCCACCCAGTTCCTGAGGTACATTTTCTACTTTCCATACTCTTTAGGCAAGAATGTTGCTAGACTTTCTGCCACCACATAATGAATTCTCTTCTCTTTAGTTTCTACTAATATTTTCCTCATTTGTCTTATTTTTTTAAAAGATTTTATTTATTTATTTGACAGAGGGAGAGATCACAATTAGGCAGAGAGGCAGGCAGGGAGAGGGGGAAGCAGGCTCCCTGCTGAGCAGAGAGCCCATGTGGGACTCGATCCCAGGATCCTGGGATCATGACCTGAGCCAAAATCAAGAGTCAGACACTTAACTGACTGAGCCACCCAGGTGCCTCTCCTCATTTGATCTTGACTGCTTTCTTGAGGGACTTCAGGCTGCTGCTAACAGTCTCCTTGAGATCCTTCAGATTTTCACCAGTTCTCTCCTCAAGGTTCTTTCAGCTTGTCTTCTACTGTCCCAAAGCCACTCTCATCGTTTTTAGGGTTTTATTTTTTATTACAGCAGCATTCAGCGTGTCTCTCACCTTCTGCCCCCCCTCCTTCGGACTCCCTTGCCTGTTTACACCTCCAGCCCCTGCCCATTAAGTCTGCTTCTGGTCCCTGCCATGCAGGGGGCAGATGATTTTCTCCCAGAGCATCTGCCCCTTGGGACAGTCCTGGGAAATAATTCCAACATATCCGCCCAGAGATCAGTTCCTCAGAGGAACTTTCTTGGGAAAGGTCTGGAAGATGAGGTTTCATGAAAGACGCTATTTGATGTTATCTTCAAAAACCAACCAACCAATCAACCAACAAAACCCTTCTCAGGATACCAAGTGTTTCATCTGGAGAAAAATATCACAATCGTGTGGGAAACATTTTTAACTGCTGCAGGGGAAATTTCAGAGAGTGAGATCTATTTCTAACATTTTAGGAGAGAGAAAGAAAAAAAGTGAGATTAAATGTACATTAGGCTAAATGTACATGGGTGATGTTTGCTTTACTTTTATTTTTGAACAGAGCTTGCCAATGGAAGGAGTGCGTGTCCTCATGTGAAAGGCTGCAGGCTGAGGCCTCCCGCCAACAGGGCAGAGTTTCTTAATCTCCACACACCCCAGTGTCTCTAAGTCTGAGGTGGAATTATACTTACCTCAGAAGGCTGATGTCAGGGGTAGAGGAGACAGATTGTATGAGCGACAGCCAGACAAAACATCTAGCAGATGATCAATAAACCACTCAGGGCCCACCGATGTGGAAAACCACAGAAACGACTCTGCCCTTGCTCTAAAGCCTCTGCTTGTCTTTCTTGAGGTGTCTCGAATCAGGAGTCCTGGCTCCCACTCCCCAGGGAGGAGTTGGGGAAGGGAAGCTCTCACTGTGGAATGTGGAAATCTCCAGGGACCACGGTAAATCCTTTCCCAACAGACTATGTCAGGGAAGGAGTAAAACCAACTTGCTTTAATGTTTTGTTTTTTGTTTTTTGTTTTTTCTGCCTCACATCCACCCTTAATCTCATCTCTCTGGGTCTGTCTCCTCTCCGCCTGATTCTCCCGCATCCTGCTTCCCAGGATAATCCCCCACCTGTTCCCGCCCTTCCCCCAAGCAGCCCCAGCGAGGAGGCTAGAAGCCAGCGAGGAAAGGAGCCCCATGGTCCCACTGCAGCACCCAAGTGGGAAGAGCATGGAAGTGGAAAAAGCAGAGAATAAGGGGGTGAAATGAGATTTGAAGGAGAAGGAAAGTTGGGGATTAGAGAGGAAAGGTTGAATCACTGGGAGCATGCCCATGAGGGGAAGGTTTGGGGGCAGCAAAAGCAAAGAGACATGGCAAGCTTTCGAGACACCCTGCAAGGAAAGGGACTACGGAAGAAGGGAGTTGGAGGAGGGTGTTAGTCACACTTGCTAGAATTCTGGGAAGCTTCCTCTCCTTGCCTTTCCCACACCTTCCTCTCTAGATGATTCTGCCTTTCTAGATGGTCTGTCTTCTTTGCCCCTTTCCGGCATAGCTAAGGCCGGGGGGTCCTTAGCCTCAGTGATGACAACATCTCCCAACCAGCTGGTGCTCCCCCCACACCCTGCCCTCCAGTCTACTCATCTCACAACCCAAGTAGCCTCTCCTTCACCTGATCTTGTCCTCATCCCACCCCATACTCAAGAACTTATCTTGGTACCAGTTTGTCTCTGACCCTGGGAAGAGGGCAGCTTTAGGACAGAAACCCTACATTATCAGCATGGAGAACACCTTGTACGGTTCTGGAAGGTAGCATTATGGGAACTGAGGGAATGGATGGATGGGTGGACACTTACCTGGTGACAAAGAAGAGATAGTTGGGGGGGCCGGCAAAGGAAAAGAGAGTTGGTGAAGAAGACGAATGGGAAACATCAGCAAGCCTTTGGGTAAAAGAAACACATTTATTTTGGGTGGGGTAATGAATTCTAGTTTGGAAGATTGCCACGCTAAAGCAGCACATTGGGTTCTTTCCGCTGTGTCTGAAGGACAAATAGGGGTGGAAAGGGGGTGGGTCCCAGACCCTATAACCAGCGCCCCTCAGGAATCAGCTGCCTCCCCACCCAGGGTCTCACTCCCTGGGTCTACAGATGTTTAACTTCCTTCCCTTGATACTGACTCTGTCCTTGTCACTCCTTTCACTGCCCTCATCACCACTGCCCCGCACCCCCCCGACCAGGGGCAAGCTCCCCCAGATATCTCTCTTGCTTCAGTGCCCCATTTTCTTCCTTCTCCACTTCCACGCTGCCTTATTTCCCAGGCTCACCGCCCCCCACCCCCACCACCCAACTTCGTCCATTTTCCCGTGTCCTAGGAGCTCTCATTATTCATCCATTTGTCCAAACCTCCACCAAAGGCAGGCTGCCTCCACCTTTCAGCTGCCTAATGCTCCTGAGAACTCCCAAGTTCTGTTAAAACGATCAGAATATTTATGGACAATCAGTTTTTAAAACCTTCAAGGCACTAAATTGTATCGGCCCAAGATACCACTTGGACTAAACTTCTCTAACGTTGCAAGGCGTGCCCTGTAGCTGAAGATTCATGTGGCTGCTTGTTGAGGTCATTTACTCAGAGGGATTTTATCAGGGCAAGCAGGGTGGAAAAGGGATGGAGAGCCAGACCCAGGGACCCAGTTCCCCTCCCCAGCTGCCTCTGATCCTCTCTCCTTTAGTGCAAACCCTGTCCACAGCGCCAGAACACCACGGTTTATTTTTATCTGTTTATTTTGCAATTAACAAAGAGAAGGAGCCTCTTTTTGATGGGCTGGTTCAGGGGTTCAAAGTGTCTAGCTACCTTGACCCCTTTACCAGCCTCCGACGTCGCAGTACGGCTGCCCAACTGGGAGAGATTTATACTTATTTTTATATAATGGAAAACTCATTGCTGGACATCGAGTTACTCACTTTGATTTGTTTTCTTTGGAAGAAGCGGCCGGCGGCGGCAGCGCCCCAAGCTGGGTCATTAATATGGCAGCAACAGCAACAAAGACCTTTACAGCCGCTGCCTGTAAACCGTGGATAAAGTTCAAGCATTTATTCTGTTTGAGGCCTCCCAGTGTCTATAAAAGCCCAGCACGATTATATGATCAGTGTCAAGACCCACTTTCCCCTCTTTGTGCTCCGGGATGCATTTCCTTGCCCTGTCCCTCCGTGTTGCCACTGCAGCTGCTCTGGCTTTAATAGCAACCCAAGGCACACACTATTGGAGTGTTCCTTGGGCTTTGTTTTAAACATGGTTTTTGCTTGTGTTAACTACCGCCTGGCTCTCTGACACCCGTGAATGGGGCTATGCGGGGCTGTCAATCAACAGCAATAATAATGCCATCTGGGTTTGAATAATACTAATGAGAAGAAGAAGAAGAGGGATACTGTGTATTAACATAGCACCTTTGTCCCAGAAGCTCAGAGGGCGTTCAGGATAATAATTCATTCATGCTCCGAGCACTGCTTGGCGGTAGATATTATGATCCCACCGCGGGGGACTGAGACACAGAGAGGGCAAGTGGCTGGCCCCAAGGTCACACAGTAAGTCAGAGATGGCATAAAACTTAGTTGCTACAAGTCCCCTAAAGCATTGGATCCGCGGGATCACACTGAACTTTAACTCTCATTACATCTGTTTTTAAAATCTAGCAGTAAAAAGAACTATAGGACTTTGTTGTTCCATACCTTGTGGGACAAAAAAAATAAATAAATAAAAGGAAGGAAGGAAGGAAAGAAGAGAGAAAGAAAGAAAGAAGAGAGAATGTTCTAGGATGGTGGAGAGGACCTCAAAGATCCTCAGTATTAAAGGGGAGCCTGTCCATGCCAGGGGCAAAGGAAGAGAGGGTGATGAGATGCCGGTATTTCACTCCTAGAAGCATCTGGAATTTCTAAAGGGTCAGGAGACTGGTGGATACAGAAAGCACAATGAATACAGCAAAAGAGAGGTCTTCCCTGGACGTGGGCAAGTAAGCTAACCACAGAGCCAGAAGTCTCATGGAAGGCCAAATAAGCACCAGTAGCCATCCAGAAAGACTATTGCTGAAGGCACCATGGATTTCTGTTTAGTCTAAAGTCCCATCCTGCACTGTGCTGGGACCCTGGCTCTCCCTTCTCAACACCTGTGGGCCTCAGAGAGGTTCAAACCTGACTGTCACTTCAAATCAGTAGTTTCTTACTTAATCTCTCTGTGCCTCAGTGTCATCTCTGTAAAACCGGTGAATAAGATTATCTCATTCGGTACTTAGCCCATTGCGATGACTTCTGAATTGATTTCTCCAACTTCGGTCCCTCCTTGATGTCTATCCCTGGGCTATTAGGAAGATTAAAAAAGCTCATATTTACAATGCTGAGCATGGTGCATGACCCATAGTGACCCCTCATAAACATTAGCTATTGAGTAACATTAAGTAATAATGGGACTGTTATGTTGCCCTCATCACTATCCTCTGGTTTGCTGGCCACCGGCTCCTTGACAGATAAGGAATAAAACGAGCACCGTGAAGGAAGAGTGGAATTCGGTCGTACAAAAACACAGAATTAGGCCATCCGAGGCCTTGTCCCCTTCTCTGTGCTTGTGCTGCTTTTTGGACCTGCTCCGTGCAGCCTAGAACTGTGTTATTCTCACTTGCTGCCTGTGTCAATTCTGTCTCCTCTAGTAGACTCCGAACAAACGCACAGTAGACCTCCAGATGGACAGCAGACACATGAGAAGATGCTCAATGTCACTGATCATCAGAGAAACACAAATCAAAACCACAATGACATATCCTCCTCACACCACTCAGAATGAGTAGTATCAAAGAGGCAAGAAATTACAAGTGTTGGCGAGGATGTGGACCAGAGGGACCCTCGTGCCCTGCCAGTGCCACAGCAACTACTGTGGAGAAGAGTATGGAAGGTTCTCAAAACATTACAAATAGAAATATCATATGATCCAGTAATTCTGCTTCTGGGTATTTACCCAAAGGAAGTGAAAATGCTAACCCAAAAAGATATGTGCACCCGTTATGTTCATCTCAGTTATTTACAAGGGCAAAATATGACAGCAACCTAAGTTCCCACGATAAATGAATGGATAAAGAAGGTGTATATATATATATGTATATATGTACTTATATACACACACACACACACTACATATTACTCAGTCACAGAAAAGAATCAGATCTTGCCATCTATGACAAAGTGGCTGGACCTAGAGGGTATTATGCTACGTGAAATAAGTCAGAGAAAGAAAAATACCATATGATTTCACTTACACGGAAAATTAAAAAAAAAAGTACAAAGAAACAAACAATAAAGCAGAAACAGACCCATAAATACAGAGAACTGGTGGGCGCCAAAGGATAGGTGGGTGGGGGGATGAGCAAAATGTGTGAAAGTGAGTGGAAGGTACGGGCTTCCAGTTATGCAACAAATAAATAAGTCGTCAAAGGGAAAAATACAGTGACCAAATGCGTGCTAAAGCATCTAATTCTGCTCTAGTCCCCTCTGCACCCAGCACGCCACTCAACAAGTTATCTTTGAAGATGAATGTTACCTTTCCATGATTTCTAGAACACCTGCCATGTGCCAGCCTCTGAGTGGAGGGACTCTGAAATATACCAGGAAGGGCTCTTGCCTCAGGAGATACACTTCCTTGGGAGAAAAAAATAAGCCATATGGCAACAATTTGCAAACCTTACTTAGCATGCCTCGGAATCACTTGGAGGGCTCATTAAAGCAGACTGCAACTAAAATGACTTTGAAGGCCCATCAAAATTTTATTTATATGCTTTTTCAGTGGAACCATCACATTTGCAAGAAGAGGAATAACGTGATCAACACATCGTCCCAGTACTCGATTACCCAGTGATCGACCTTGCAGTACTGTACAGGGTAGGTAATACCAGGGAGAGACCGAAGTTGGGGAAATCAATTTGGAAGAAGTTGTAACATGCCCGGGAAGAAAGAAATGTGCTGAACTCAATAATTAATTGATTTACTGGTTTTGAAGTTTTCCTGCACCTCTCACCCAATGATTATATCCCTGGTTCCCTCTCCCTTGAAGAGAGCCTCAAATACTTGAGCTGACACCTTCTGCCCTATAAGTTTGTTATTTATGGTATTGTCTGTCCTTTGTCTTTGTCCCTGACCCAGTTTAGAGACACTCTATCACTGGGTCTGAGTCTGAGGCACTCTCCAGTTTCCAAGGCAAGCATTCTTTGGCAATAAACAAACAGATTTGCAATTCTTCCCCAGAACTTCAAGACAGAAAGTCCCTGCTTTCCCATCTCTGCAGGCTGGAGGTAAACTTCCCTCCTCACCGTCCCTTACCACGTGTAAAGATTTTGACCTTGCGTATGATATTTAGGCCTTCTCTTTTTCTATAGAGTTGGAGCTTTTTGAGGACAAATCTCCCATCTGCCCCCTCCCTCATGTTTCCGTCCCTTTTTTTTGGAGGGCCTGACACACTGAAGGTGCTTGCAAACTCTTTACTGAAAAAAAAAAAATGAGGAAAAATTTCATTGAAAACATTTAACATTCTTCATGTATTCAAACACATAATGCCCCATCACATGTAGATGTCTTTTTTAAAAAGTTTTTGTTGATTTATTTAAGTAATTTCTGTGCCCGATGCGGAACTCGAACTCACGACCCTGAGATCAAGAGTGGTGTGCTCTTCCGCCTGAGCCAGCCTGGCACCCCCACACAGAGATATCTTTATGAAAGCACCTGGCTTACAGGGTTTCTCTTTCAGACAGAATTGATTACACCTACATTAGAAGGCAGTTTTTGCAAGGTCTGTCTCCAAGAATAAGAAGTCACCTCCTTAAACGGTAGTCTTCCAAAAGAATATGTGCCTCCCTTCTTTCTTCTCTCCACCTGTCCTTCCTGTCCTCCCTCCCTCCCTCCTTCCTTCTAGCAGGCACCTGATGACTGAGTGTGGGACATTTACACCAGGCACTGTGGGAGATTGTTTCCAGCCATTGAGGAGTTTGAAATTCAGTGAAAGATCCACATCCCTGCATAATCTTATGTTATAAGTTGGATTTTATTTTAGGTTAAAATAAGGTACAGACTAACCCAGTGCCAGCACACGGACATACGGAGGAGCAGGAGGCAGGATCGCAGCTTATGGGTATAGAACGAACAGTAGGTCAGTCTGCTCTGGGAGGTGGGCTGTATCTCCAAGGGCAGAGAAGCGGGGACGGGCTCTGCGGGAGGGAGGAGCAGCACTGCCGGTGTGAGGAGCTCAGGGAAGAGCGAGCTCCCCAGGGAATGGAGAGCCACCCACGGGGAGTGAGAACAGGCGAAGAGTGGGGTAGAGGAACCCGGTAAGCTAGAGGGAGGCAGCCGTGGATCTGAACAAGCCACAGTGAGAACTTCAGACTCTACTCACAGGCAAGGACAGTGACAGAAGCGGAACAGGGACATGTTCCCCAAATCGAGATTTGGCGTAATAGTCCTGGCCCAAATGACCAGCCAGCATTTGTGCTACGGCTTGAGGTTACTGGTACTCTGTGTGCACTTCTCCCCACGGCTGCAGGAGAAAGGAGAGCCCTTGTCAGACATGCTGGACTCTTCCCTTTGTGGCCGGGTGCCTGGGGGTTTTTATCTGGCTTAAGAGTGGATTTACACATCTTTGGAGAGGATTTTTTTTCTTTTCTTTCTTTCTTTCTTTTTTTTTTTTTTTTTTTGAGGAAGGGGGTCTTTCCTCAGTCCCCTCTCATCACCCTGGGGATTGTCTCTACCTCTGGCCCGATAGTGCACTCTGAACTGTTATGTTGTCTCAAGTGCACTGACCACCACAATGGGCAGCGCCCCCGAACGCCTGCCCCTTCTCTGGCAGACCGAGCTGGCCCATTCCTCACCATGTCATGAATTTTCCTGGAGGGAAACAGCGGATGCCACATGGTCATGGCTTGAAAAGATTCCATGCTGTCTGCACAAACAGAGACTGGAGCCTCTGGGAACAGCCTCGCTCTCACCTCACCCCCAGAAAAGCCTCCCGCCCCTGGCTGGTGCACGCGGGCTGTGAATTGGCATTCTGACTTCCACACACTGATGTACTGTGGGACTGAGGTGTGGGGCTGTTGCCTTCAGAAAAGTAAATCTCTCCATCTTCTCTCTGCATTGGACGTGCTTGTCTCTGAGGACCTTTCCTCTCCAGGCAACCCAGCGCAGTACAGCGCAGACGAGAGGATTCCTGGGGCGGGCCTGACCCAACTGTAGGCACCCAGGCATCACCAGCGCAGTCTGAGAACCAAGGGAGCCAACTCCCACCAACCCACACCGCATGGCTGCCAGACACACAATAAACTCTTTGCCCTGCACTTATTTCCACTTTCCGGGCCCTCTACCCAGAATACCGCTTCTTTCCTGCTGTCTTGGGGAACTCCTATTCATTGTTCAATGCTTAGCTTTAAGGACACTGGTGCTGCGAAGGCTTCCCCAGCTCTCAGGTGGAGAGATACTGGTTTCTCGCTTTACTGTATTCTGTGGCCGTGCATCAGTGCTAGTGCTGATGAGACAGAATTATGGCTGTTTGCTTGGATATCGCTACCCCAAGTAGATGATGAGCTGCTTGGGAAAAGATCGTGCACTGTTCAACCCTCTGGGGTGTCATTCACACTGTAGTCTGAATATACCCTGTACAATCCTAAGCAGCAGCTTTGGGGATAATTAGGTCTTATTTTTAATAGGGACTGACACACAATAAAGTTCGTTTATCTAACCCCAGGTAAGACCACTGCTCAGACTCTTGCTCTAGCTCAGGTCCCGTAAAAGAGGAAAGAAACACTAGCTAGCCCAACAGCCTTGTAATGAGAAAATGTCCAGCTCCCCTGGGAGATGGTACATTGGTTCTAGATCTAGAGGGAGGGAACCCAAGGCCCTCTTATTTTTTTTTTAAAGATTTATTTATTTATTTGACAGACAAGAGATCAAAAGTAGGCAGAGGCAGGCAGAGAGAGAGGGGGGTGGAAACAGACTCCACACTGAGCAGCGAGTCCCATGCGGGCTCGATCCCAGGACCTTGGGATCATGACCTGAGCTGAAGGCAGAGGCTTTAACCCACTGAGTCACCCAGGCACCCCCCAAGGCCCTCTTAGACTTCAAACAGCTAATGGCTGGTTGAGGGATGTCAAAGGGGTTTTATCTCATGGGTCAAATCAGACTGAGAAGTAGTGACTACTTGAAGCACTGAACTGGGAAAGAAGTCTTCTGAGGCAGCATTCAAACTAAGTGGAGGAGAACATCCTATGAATGTTTGAAGTCTGTCCTGGAGCAGTAATGGGAGACAGAGGCCCATGTGCCACGTGGCTGTCATCTGTTCCAGTTTGGTGCTGGACCAGTGACAGGGCTAGTGGGATTATATAATAGGAATCCCTATCTTGTCTTGCTCAGGTGTTCTCAGGCTCTTATGAGTGATACACAAATTTTTGTCCCCATGCCTCAATTTCTCATCTTTAGAATGAGAGATCTTTCTTTTGGGGTTTTGGAGAGGGGAAGCAAAAGGATAAAGTAGGGCTACTAATCCCCCCCAGCAAAAGGAAAAGACTAGGGAGAGAGAGATGCCCAGAACTGCTTTCAAATCATCCAACAACATCCTTCAGTGGGATATCCACATCTCTTCTGCCAGCACCCCATTCTGATATTCAGAAGAAGTGAGGATGGGAGGCTAGGAAAGGACTTCTAGAAGGCAGTCGTAACAACAAAAATTCTTGTTATTTGAAACTCAGTGGATAGGCATCAAGAGGGTAGGAAAAGAGTTCTGGTTTGTCCTATATCTCTAGAAGAAGACCCAGAGGGCCGTGATCGGGATCTGGGCTCTGGGACCACCCCATAGAAGTTCAACTCTCTGATAATCATTAGCAAGGTGATCCTGTATGAACTGGTTGACTCGACTCTCTAGTTTCCTTTAGATGACTCTCCGGTCTCTAAAAAGGGCCTAATAATCACACTTACTTCAGGGAATCGTGAGGATTAAGTGAGTCCATAAATACAAAGTGTGTAGAGCAGAACCTGATCCATGGGAAGTCTCCATTGTCTCCTGTGCCATTGTAGTTGCTGTTATTGTAGTGTGTTTTTCTTCCAGCTTGAGGAGGAAGGGAAAGTGGACTTAGATGACGTAACAGAAACACTTGAGAACAGACCAAGGGCTACAGCAGACCAATATGACTCCCTTTCATTACATCAACCCTATCAACCCTCCTCTTGTTATGATTCTATCTTTCATGGAGTTAGCTAAAGCTTTCACAGCCTCCGTTGGAATCCCTTTTCTTGAGATGCTCTATGAATAAGTGAAAGTCAAAGGGCCCCCACGTGCTGGGCTCTTTGCTCAGAACTTTGACCTCACCATCAGTCTTAGATGCTGTCTTAGTCACCAACTGATTAATAAAAGGTCCTATGGGCACTTGTACCTCTAAGGTTTCCAAATCCCCTGGATATTTCTGTGAAGTGCTGTGCTATTTATGCGTTTATTCATTCATTTATTATTCTTTTAGCATATAATAAGTTGAATTTATGATCCGTAATATCTTGGAGGAAATAAGAGGGGATTCTTGTCCATTCCTCATGTATTCATACCTACTGACCCCAGTGTCCAGAATGCCAGTTTCTTCCTAGTCTACCTGGAAAACCTTTATTCATCCTTCAAAGCCCACCACGACTATAACCTTGTCTATGGAGCCATCTCCCAAACCCTAAGCAGTTAACAACTTTCAGGTGAATTCTTTTTGCCTCTATTTTATAATAGACTTTCCAATATTACGCTTTAATTTCTTACTACACTATGAGCATCTTGAAGGCAAGGAAATCCTAAATTACCTCTGAATGCCTAGAGCCTAACATACAGCCTAGCACACTAGGTGCTCATTAGTGTTTGTTGAGTGAGGCCCTTTCAGCCTAGATATAGTACGTCCTTGGGGCTATGGGTTTAAGCAACTTTAAGACACGCTTTCAGGTTGTGAATACCAGGCTGCCAGAGTGATTAAACGCAAATATGAGGAAAGATCTGTTGACAATTGTGGTCGTAAAACTCTAGAACAAGTATAGATCCTGGAATCTTTTTCTTGGATAGGCTTTACCAGTGAGAGAAGATGATTTGGTCATGACCCCATTTAGAGATAGGGATAGAGCACTTGGCTTTTTCAGCTCTAGGAATCTTTGGTAGAATTCTGGACATAAGTGGGATGCCTGTGGGTAAGAGAAAGTGGTTCATCCCACCTCTTCCCTCTTGCTTACCCTTTTACCCTGTTTGGGCGCCCAGCTCTTGCCTTTCTGCTCAATTTATACCCTCCCTCCCAACAAGCTTAAGTCCTACCTTTACTACAAAGCCCCTTCTGATTAGCCCTGTCCAAGGGGAACACTCCTTCCTCTGGGTTCTGGGCAGTGTGACATTTACCAGGCCTCTAATTGATTCAGGAATATGTTATTTGACTTCACAATGGGAAATTCCTTTGAGACAAAAAAATATTTCTCTTAGGCCCCTTGTTCCCTCCCCAGTGCTGAGCGTGGTTTAGGAGACTAGCATGTGTGTGCATGTGTGTGTGTGTGTTGGCATGGCAACACAATATGTATAATCCAAGCCGGAGATCCTGGTGTCATACATCTGGAACAAAACAAACTCATTTATGACATCTTCCAGCATGTACACTGTCTCTGAAACACTGAGATCTCAAAGAAACAAAACAGCTCCAAAACAGGGTGGAGAGCCGACATTCTTTCCTCGCCTGCCGGCTTGCCCTTCCCCCCTGCCCACCTCCCCATATACAGAATGGAAACTTTCAGGGGAAAAGAATTCTGAACAGCTGTTGTGAGAGACCACACAGACTTCCCCACATCTGCTAGCATACAGCCGGTGAGCTCATTTCTCCGGGGGACACAGTCTGAGTCTGTGGGGTCCACTTAAGTACACCTTAGGAGGGGCTGAGGAGGAAAGAGGAAGTGGCCCCAGGTGGAGGGGAACTTTCTCATGTCAGAAAATTCACTGGAGACAGGCTAAAGGTTGAGTGATTCCACGGACACCTTCCTTGACTAGGAGCATTGGCTTTCCAGAAAATTTCTCTGCCCATTATGATTAAAAAGAGCTACTATCAAATTTACACTTGATTTTTAAAAAAGACCTTGATTCCACCAAGTCGTCTTCCCCTCCTCCAAAACGTCGAAATCAAAAAGCAATTGCTGGTTGGAAAATATCCTCCAAAGCAATACGGTCCTGGGCCATGACAGCTTGCCCCACACTTTTCAGTGTTAAAAATAATATTTCGAAGTATTTCGTGCTGTATTTCTACAAAGAGCTTTCACTCCTGGTGTCACATTTGATCTCACGAGAGGCCATCACGAGGGGCACGGCAGATATTGCGCACATGACTGTTAGTGGCAGAATCGGTTATCAGGAGGGATACTAACATTGGCATTAGCCCTAACTTTCCAACTTTGAAGCCGAAGCTTGTGGAGTTTCCATGGATTGTCCAAGTTCACAAAACAGAACAGAGGATTCAGGCTCTTGGGCCTGACTTATAAACCCATGTACTTTTCCTTTTGCAAAACCATGAAGTCATCTCTCACAAAATAGCCACTTCTTTGTAAAGTTAGCTTTTACTTCTTCTCCCATTTCTTGGGGCCCCAGACTCAGAAATCCAACCAAGCCCTGGGATTCTTATGGGTATGACACAATCCCTTCCTGAGCTGAGTGTTGGCTCCATACCCCAGCAGAGCAGCACAGGGGAGGGTTAGTGGGAATATCTAGCTCCTCTGAAAAGTCCATTCTCATCTTCTGGATGCAGAGTTGTGGCAACTGGAATGAAACAGAGCAGGTGATGGGACACCTAGGAGCCCCAGCATCCTGGTGGCTCCTGCTGAATCTTGATTCCCGCACCTCTCCTGCATCTCTTTCACCTGCAGAGGGAGGGAGGCCAGGTAGTTTCTACAGACACTCCCAGCTCCAGCCTTCCATGGTTCGATGACAGACAGGGCACAGGGGTGGAGAATTTCCCTGGAGGGAACGCGTGCCTCGCACTCATCCTCTAGCCCCTGTGCCTGCTGTTAGCCTGGAGCTGGCCTGGCCCTGCTGGGTCTGGAGATGTCATTGTGCAGCATCAGTTGAAGGTTTGGGTGAGGGCGGGCTGAGGCCAGCAGGGGGGGACCCACTGGGGTATTTTTTTCAGATGCATATGTCCCCTCTCAGGCAGCCCTTTCAGAGCTCTGGACAATGTGCTCTTTTTGTCCCCAGCTCTTTCAGCCGCCTGTTCATTCTCTTTGCATCTGCTGTCACACAGGACATCCCGGCTGGCAGGCGACCACGGGGACACATTGTGCTCCCTTAATGAAGCATGGGGCTGGTGATATGGGGGTGGTTGGGGGCCTACAGGGAATAGGGGTGAGCAGAGGGGCACCCCATCTTTCTACTCCAGGCTCCTCTTGAGGGAAAGGACAATTGGCCCCCTTTTTACCTCTCACAGTTCAAACGGATGTGCCTGTAAGAAAGGAACTAGTTCCACATCACAGACTTTGGAGACTGGGGTGCGAGAGGGTGAGCTGGAAGACGGAGGGCTATTTTCTCTAGAGGAGTGACACTGCTGGGCAGGTGGGCAGGAGGTCCTGGGCCAAGGAGTATAAGCCAGGAATGCTTGGCCTCCATCCTCCCCACAAAGAGATTCCCTACACCAGTCAACATAGGAGTGGGCAAGCAGGACCCCATGGGACCCCCCTTCATTCTTTAAAAGCTTACTGCCTCATCACCCACCTGGGGTTAGTTTCTAAGGAGTAATTCTTAAGAGTCAGGACCATCCGTGAAATGATCTCATAGAGTCTCCTCAGGCCCTAATGTGTCATAGTTGGAGGCCTCCTCCATCCAGGAGAAGAAAACAAAGGATGGCTGCAAGAGTTCACACAAAGTGGCCAAAGGCAAGTATGACATCCAAGAGCTCACAAATGAACAGCCCGGTTAGAAGGGGGGATTATGGATGAGTCTTCTTCTTGTCTCAAATGTTCTTTAAGAATGTCCTCTCATCATGACGGGGCGCCTGGGTGGCTCAGTGGATTAAGCCGCTGCCTTAGGCTCAGGTCATGATCTCAGGGTCCTGGGATCGAGCCCCGCATCGGGCTCTCTGCTCTGCAGGGAGACTGCTTCCTCCTCTCTCTCTGCCTGCCTCTCTGCCTACTTGTGATCTCTCTCTCTGTCAAATAAATAAATAAAATCTTAAAAAAAAAAAAAAAAGAATGTCCTCTCATCATGCCATCCCAAGCCCCAGCAGTAAAGAAAAAGGAAATGAATGGGATCCTGGGAGAGGAGAGGTTTTCTTGCACTGTGGCTTGTAGACCAATGTCTCTGATCCCTGTACCCAAGGTGTAGACCCATGTCTTTGATCCCTGCACCACAGGGTGTCGACCCATGTCTCTGATCCCTGCACCACAGGGTGTAGACCCATGTCTCTGATCCCTGCACCCAAGGTGTAGACCCATGTCTCTGATCCCTGCACCACAGGGTGTAGACCCATGTCTCTGATCCCTGCACCCAAGGTGTAGACCCATGTCTCTGATCCCTGCACCACAGGGTGTAGACCCATGTCTCTGATCCCTGCACCCAAGGTGTAGACCCATGTCTCTGATCCCTGCACCACAGGGTGTAGACCCATGTCTCTGATCCCTGCACCCAAGGTGTAGACCCATGTCTCTGATCCCTGCACCACAGGGTGTAGACCCATGTCTCTGATCCCTGCACCACAGGGTGTCGACCCATGTCTCCGATCCCTGCACCACAAGGTGTAGTCCCATGTCTCTGATCCCTGCACCACAGGGTGATGCTACCAAGAGCTGATGACTATCTGCACTGAGGGTGTGGCTGGCAGGCACAGATAAGGCAACTCTGGTGTTTTCAGACCCATCTTGCCTGTGAAGCATGGGCTCTGCTTGCCACTCTAAGGGCCAGCAGAAGTCTTCTCCCCAAAAGACAACCCTTCACTCCCAGGCCCCCTTCCTACTTGCTGAAGAGTTACCTTATGGAAGCCAGGGTTCACGACAATGTTCTGGCATGTGCAGATGTCTTCCCAACTGTTCCTACAACTTAGAGTTTGTCTTTCTGGTATGTTTACTGCACCCCCCCACCACCACCCCATCCACCCCTCACTCCTCCTGGCCTGCTTACCCGCCCACCACCCTAAAGAAAAAAGCCTGGGCCTTGTCCAACACGGCCCCCTGTCCCCTTTAACAAGCAAAGTGTGCTGGCATTGCAATTGGTGGTCTTCTCCCCGAAGGTCGTTAATTAGTACAGAATGTAGACTTCTGTTGTCCTGCCAGCCCCGAGGAAAACGCAGCTGGCAGGTGGCCGAGACGGAGGAATTTGTCATAGGTTAGATCAGCTCAGGCTCTGAGAACCAAGTGTACAGCTTATGCAAATAGTTTTGCTTAGCATGGGTCCTGTGTTCTTATTCCCCCTCCCTCTCCCCACAACTTGTTTTTAAACTGGAGGGTGGGGAGGGAGTGGGGAAACAAGGGAAGGAGGGAGAACAAGCACTTACTTGCCAGATCTCATTCTAAATCAGAAAGGAGCAAATTGCTTTCCCTAAAAAAGAAAAAGCCAGGGGGAAAAAGAAGACAAAACACCCATCCTTTGGTCTAATGTACTGAGCATTTGAAAGCTGAATTGCTCCATAAGAAAGGCTAGCAGTGAGTGTATTTGGAGAGAGACTATTATCCCCATCAAAACCCATTCATACTCTCTGGGAGGCCTGCAGAGCACCTGGGTGGGGACTTGGAACATTGGGTTCTATTCCTCTCTTGCCACTCATAGTGTCACTTCCTCAACCCTGCCTCAGTTTCCCAAACTTCGACAGAGGCTGATGTTAATGGACCTCAGTTAGCCAGAGCATCGGGGCACCCACAACTCCCAGCAGAGAGAAGGCAATGGTGGCTTCTCTCCACACATGCATGGGGCTGACAAGCCAACTCTGAGCTATATGATTTGGGCTGCAGCGGTTAATCTCTCTGAGCTTCAGCTTCCTCTTCTGTAAAAACAGGGAAAACACTCCTTCCCTCCAGTGGAAGCAGTGCAGCTAGCATGTATTACGGGCTCAATGAGTATTTAACAAAACCGAATGAAGCAAGATAACAAGAGAAAGCAATAAGCATGCTGCCTGGTCGTGGGTCGCTGATACTCAGTACAATGTTGGCTGAATCTTGACTGACACCCTAATAATGGTGAGAAGACCAAAATCTAATCAAGACCATCATTGAATTTCAAGGCATTGAGTTGGTTCAACACTGATTTTATTGAAGATGGAAGACGGGGTGGGAGCAGGGGACGAAAAGTTCAGGGTTAACCCAGGACAGGGTTTCTCAATCTCACTTCCTGATGTTTGGGACCGGATTGTTCTTTGTTGTGGGTGGGGGGCTGTCCTGTCCAATGAAGAATGGTTAGTAGCGTGGGACACCTGGGTGGCTCAGTTGGTTAAGAATGGTTAGTAGCACCCTCCACCTGCTACTGTAGCAACCAAAAATGTGACATTTCCAAATAGGCTCTGGAGGGCAAAATCTCTCTTGAATGAGAATTACCACTGATCTAAGATAATTTCCTCCAGGCAAGCAGATGAATAACCTAGTGATCTCCAAGAATGGGTGGGTATGTGATATTTACATTTCAGCTGCTACTTGACACTCCGGCACAATAAGAAGAGCCATTCCTTGCTTAAGGACTACTATAAAGACCAAAAGAGAATATAAGCCAGATCTTTGTGTTATCTCAGACTTCTGGTTTCTTATCTGGCGCATGAAGGGCTTGGAAGTCATTACTCCATCCCCAGTAAAAAGCTGAACAAACTAAAAACATACCTTCTTAGATCCATCAGAGAAGTGAAGTCACAAGGTGAAGCACTGCTCAAAATGGGAGGGGAGGGACGGACAGGCAAATACAGAAAATCACAACTTACCAGAGCCGAAACCTCCATGGGAGCTAGCACCAGAATTGGAGAACATAAACTAAACTGACAAATTGCTAGAGGCTCAGGATGGACACCTCTGAGAGATAAAAACTCAAAGGGGACCCCCCCCCCTTTTGTTAGTTTTACTTCCAGGATCTTGACCAGGCACTCACAGTGACAATTAGATAAAAATCTCCCCAGGCTTCTGGCTTGGGGGTGGGTGGTTTGGAATCATTTTGAAGTGCACAGAGAATTCTGTTCTTCCAGGCTTTTCCACAAGGAAAATTACTTTACTAGAGTATAACCTACTGGGATCTTTTTTTTTTCTAATTTAATTTAATTTAACTTTGTGTGTGTGTGTTCCAAAATTCATTGTTTTTGCACCACACCCAGTGCTCCATGCAATACCTGTCCTCCTTAATATCCACCACCTGAACTCCCCCAAATCCCCACCCCTCTTCCCTCCAAAACCCTCAGGTTGTTTCTCAGAGTCTACAGTCTCTCATGGCTTGTCTCCCCCTCTGATTTTCCCCCACTCAACTCTCCTCCCACCTCCCAATGTCCTCTGTGTTATTCCTTATGCTCCACAAGTAAGTGAAACCATATGATAATTGACTCTCTCTGCTTGACTTATTTCACTCAGCGTAATCTCCTCCAGTCCCATCCAGTCCATGTTGATACAAAGATTGGGTATTCATCCTTTCTAATGGAGGCATAATACTCCATTGTATATATGGACCATATCTTCTTTATCCATTTGTCTGTTGAAGGGCATCTTGGCTCTTTCCATAGTTTGGTGACTGTGACCATTGCTGCTATGAACATTGGGGTACATTGGCCCTTCTTTTCACTACATCTGTATCTTTGGGATAAATACCCAGTATTGCAATTGCAGGGTCATAGGGTAGCTCTGTTTTTAGTTTCTTAAGGAATCTCTACACTGTTTTCCAAAGTGGCTGCACCAAATTGCATTCCCACCAATAGTGTAAGATGGTTCCCCTTTCTCCACATCCTCTCCAATACCTACTGGGGTCTTATCAGAGGTCAGCCAATAGGGGAAGGGAAATACCTAACTGCAATCTGTTCTGGCCATCCATGTGGGGAAGGGGAATAGCTACCTCCACCTACACTAAACTTCGTCTGGGGGAAGGAAAATACTAAACTCCAGCTACTCCAGGCATCCTGTCCTACCTAAGGCATGGGATTTGGGGACTGAAAGGCCCTTGTGAAGTTCATAGTCCAGAGAACAGGCTCAGGAAAAGACAGACCTAATCATAGGACACTAGAAGTCTTCCCCTTCCCTCATAGCTCACCACTCACCACCACATTATCAAAAAATCCATTTACTACAGTTTCTTTTACGAAGAAAAAATTACAAGACACACTAAAAGGTAAAAAACAAAGTTTAAAGAGATGGATCAAGCTCAGAACCAGATGTACAGAGACTTTAGAATTATCAGACTGAGAATTTAAAACAACTACAATTAATATTCTAATGACTCTAATGAGTAAAGTAGAATAACAATGTGTGCAGAGAAATGCAAATTTTAAGAAAGAGGAACAAAGAAAGGCTAGAGATTGAAAACACTTTAACAAATGAATAATGCCTTTGATGGACTCATTAGTAGATTGGACACAGCTGAGGAAACAATTTCTGAGCTTGAGGATACCTCAATAGAAAAAATTTCCAAACAGAAAAGAGAAAAAAGAGTAAAAAAATTAAAAAAGAATATCCAAGACCTATAAGACAACCAGAAAAGGTGTAATGTATGTGTGATGGGAATACCAAAAGAGGGGGAAACATGGAAGAGAAGAAATATTTGAAGAAATTATGACTGAGAATTTCCCCAAATTAATATCAAACATCAAACCACAGATCCAGGAAGCTCAGAAACACCAAGCAGGATAAATGCCACAGAAACTACACCTAGGCATATCATATTCAAAATAAGGAAAAAAAAATATAAATATTTTTATATAAATATATAAATTTTTAAAAACCCTTGAAAGTAGCCAGAGAGAGGAAAAAACTTTATCTCTAAAGAAATAAAAATAAGTATTGTATCCTAGAAACCACACAGTTAAGAAGAGAGTGGAGTAAAACATTTCAAGTGTTGAAAGAGAAAACTTCAACCTAGAATTCTGTACACTGAAAAATTTTCCTTCAAAAGTGAAGAAAAAAACAAAAACTTTCTCAGACAAATAGTAAGAGAATTCATTGCCAGTAGATCTACCTTGGAAGAAATCTTAAAAGAAGTTCTTCAGAGAGAAGGAAAATTGTGCAGATCAGAAACTTAGATCTTTATAAAGATTTCTCTTTAAAAGAAAGAGCATTAGAGAAGGAATAAGTGAAGGTAAGAGAAAGGCTTTTACTTTTCTTATGGTTAATTCATCTAAGAGGTAACAGTTTGTTCGAAATAATAACAACAGCACTGTATTACGTACATCACTTATATTAAAGTGAAGTGAGTGACAGGAATAAAAAAGGGAATGGGAGGTAGGAATTAAGATTATTTTGCTATTGAAAGGTATTTGCACTATAGGTGAAAATAGACGGGTTAATTGTAAATGTATATTGCAAATGCTAGGAAAACCACTAAACAAGCAAAAAAAAAACAAGTATTATTGATATGCTAAGAAAGGATTGCAAGTAGAATAATATAAAATATTCAATTTAAAACACAAAAGGGAATGAATATGATACCAAAAGCACAGGCAACAAAACAGAAATAGACAAGTGGGCTATATCAAACTAAAAAACTGTGCAGCAAAAGAAATAATTAACAGATTTAAAAGAGAATTTATGGAATGAGAGAAAATATTTGCAAACCATTTAAATGATAAGGTATTAATACCCAAAAGAACTCTTACAACTAAGTAGAAAACAATACAAAACAAACCAAAATAACCTAATTTTTTAAAAAGGCATAAAACTTGACTAGACATTTATCCAAAGAGGCATACACGTGATCATTAGGTATATGAAAAGAAACTCAACATCACTACCAGAGAAATGCAAATCAGAACCATAATGATATGTTTCCTCATACCCATGAGGATGGCTAGGATAAAAAGAAAGGAACAAGTGTGATTGAGGATGTGGAGAAATTGGAAATCTCTTGCACTGTTGATGACATTGTAAAATGATGCGACTGATATTGAAAATAGTCTGGAGGATCCTCAAAAAAATTAAAAATAGAACTCACTGTATGATCTAGGAGTTCTACTTCTGTGCATTTATCCAAAAGAATTGAAAGCAAAGTCTCAAGATATTTGTGGTGTTCATTACAGCATTATTCACAATAGACAGGAGATGGATGGATTTAAAAAATTGTTGTATACACATACAATGTAATAAAAGTCAGCCTCATAAAAGAAGAAAGTCTTATCATATGGATGACATGGATGAATAGTAAGATATTTGCTTAGTGAAATAAGCTAGTCACAGAAGAAAAATTGCTGAATGGTTCTACTTATATGAGGTATCTAAAGTAGTTAAAGCCATAGGAATGGTGGTTGCCAGGGTCTGGAAGAGATTGGAATAGGGCTTTACAACTCAATGGGTCTATGCTTTTAATCTAGCAAAATGAAAAAGTTCTAGAAATCTTCCGTTCAACGATATGCATATAGTTAACACAATTGTACACTTACAAATGTGTAAGAGGATACACTTTATGTTAGTGTCTTTTTTACCACAGACCAAAAAAAGGGGGGGGGGCAGGAAAAAAGTGAACAAAGAACATAGACAATGTATAGAAAATAGTAGCATATGTGGTAGATATTAATCCAACTGTATCAATAATCATTTTAAACCTCAGTTTTCTAAATGGATGGAGAAAGATACAACTTGTTAACACTAACCAAAAGAAAGCAGGAGTAGCTATATTAATTTCAGACAGAGCAGACTTCAGAGAAAGGAAAGTTGTCAGCAATAAAGAGGGGCATTACATAATGAAAAAGCGTTCAATTCTCTATGAATACATAACAATTCTTAAAGTGTAAGCATCTTAAAGTTTAAGCATCTAACAACAGGCCATCAAAATTCATGAAGCCAGAACTCGTAGACTGCATGGAGAAATAGATAAATTCACCATCAGAGCTGGGAGACTTCAGCACCCCTTTCTTGGAAATGGACAGATCCAGAAGACAAAATCAGTAAGAACATAACTGAGTTCAACATTATCAGTTGGCTGGGTATAATGAACATCTGTAGACTACTTCATGCAATAACACAGAAAACACATTCTCAAGCTCACATGGAACATTTACCAAGATAGACCACATTCTTGGCCATAAAATACACCTTGAGAAATGTAAAAGAATAGAAATAACACAATGTCTGTTCACAATGTCTATTCTCAGAACACAATAGAATTAGACTAGAAATTGGTAACAGGTAGATGGAAAATCCCCAATACTTGAAGATTGAACAACACATTTCTAAATAATACAAGTGTCAAAGAAGAAATCTGAAGAGAAATTTAAAAAAAATTTTTTAACAAAATAAAACTAGTCAAAATTTGGGGGGATGCTGCCAAAACAGTGCCTAAAGGGAAATTTATAGCAGTGAATGCATATATTAGACAAAGAAAATGAAGAAAAATCTAAAATCAACAAACAAAGCTTCCACCTTGGACAACTAGAAAAAAACAAACAAATTAAACTCCAAGTAAACAGAAGTAAAGAAATAATATAAATCAGAGCAGAAATCATTGAAACTAAAACAGGAAATCAATAAATCAAAAACTTAAGTTCTTTGAAAAGATTAATAAAGTTGATCTTCTTAAGCTAACTCAGAAAAATAAGAAGACTCAAATTTCTGATATCAAAGAGAAGATATCACTATAGGCAGTATGGACTTTAAGACAGTAAGGAAATACCATGAACCACTCTATGACCACAAACGTGATAACCAAGATGAAATGGGCCAATTCCCTGAAAGACACAATCTACAAAAATTCACACAAGAAGACCGAGACAATCTGAATAGACCTACATCCATTAAAGAAATTAAATCAGTAATTAATAACCTTCCCAAACCAAAAACACCAGGGTCAGGTAAAGTCACTTAAAAAATCTTCCCCAAATATCTAAGGAAGAAATTACACCAATTTTCCACAATCTCTTCAGAAGAAAGAAGCAGAGGGAATGCTTTTCAATTCAATTTCAATTCATTCTATGAGACCAGCATTACTCTAACAGAAAAAAGCAGACAAACACATTATAAGAAAAGGAATCTATTGGTCAATCTATCTCATGAACACAGATGTAAAAATGTCAGCAAAATAATAGCAAATTTAATCTAATATATTTTAAAAAATTACACACCATGACCAAATGGGATTTATCCCAGGTATGTAGGCTGGTTCAATATTAGAAAATCAATTAATGTAATCCTTCACATCAACAGGCCAAAGAAGAAAAGTCACATGATTATATCAATAGATACAGAGTGAATTTGAGAAAATCCAACACCATTCATGATTTAAACAATCAATAAGCCAGGAATAGAGGATAACTTCCTTAACTTGATAAAGAACACCTATAAAAACCCTACAGCAGGGTCACCTGGGTGGCTCAGTCTTAAGCGTCTGCCTTTGGCTCAGGTCATGATCCCAGGATCCTGCGATACCAGCCTGCCTTTCAGGCTCCCTGCTCAGCAGGAAGCCTGCTTCTCCCTCTTCTACTCTCCCTGCTTGTGTTCTCTGTCTCACTGTGTCTCTCTGTCCAATAAGTAAATAAAATCTTCAAAAAAAAAAAAAAAAAAAGAACAAAAAACAAAACAAAACACTACAGTTAACACCATATTTAAAAGTGAGAAAGTGGAAGTTTTCCTCCTAAAATTAGGGAGAAGGCTAGAATGTCTCCTCTCATCACTCCTTTCAACAGCATAATGGAAATCCTAGCTAAAACAATAAGACAAGAAAAGGAAATAAAAGGTATACAGATTGGGAAGGAAGTAATAAAACTGTCTTCGTTTGCAAGTAATTAATTGGTTATGTAAGAAGTCTGAATGAACATACCAAAAACTCCTGGGGGAGGGGAGTGATTTTAGTAAGGTTGCAGGATGCAAGGTTAACATATAAAAGTCAATCGCTTTCCTATATACCAGCAATGAACAAGTGGAATTTGAAATTAAAAACACAATACCATTTATATCAGCACCCCAAAAAGAAAAGTTAGCATAATATACTTATTCCTATCAGAGAAATATCTTTTCAAGTTCTTTGCCCATTTTTTAATCAGGTTATTTGATTTTTTGCCTCTTTAGTTCTAGAAGTTCTTTATGTATTCTGGATATTAATTACTTATAAAATAGATAATTTGCAATTTTTCCCATTCTATAGATTGCCTTTTCACTCTGTTGATTGTGCTCCTTGATGGAAAAAAAAAAAAAAAAAGCTTTCAATTTGATGTAGTCTCATTTGTCTATTTTTGCTTTTCATGCCTATGGATTTTCTCCCTTTCTTAAAACTTTTTGTCTCAGGACAGGGCTGTAAGCACCTACACTGAGTGGCTAAAACTAGGATTAAAAGCCTGTAGTCTAACTAGCTTAAAGTACCAAAAGATAGACTCTGGGGAATCCATAGCATCTGGAAATTGAAGATAGAAATCCAGGAATGGAGAGAGCCACAAAGAAAGAGCCCAAAATTCTGTATATAAAAGCTGACTGGTCCCTGAATTACAAATGTATGTAGTAGACTCTAAGCAGTGCTGCTAAAGTTGAAATAATTTATCAGTGGTTTTGGCTGTTATTCAGAGGACACAGATCATAGAGCATGAGTCCACCTAAATTAATTGCCCACTAAAACAAAACAATAAGCCTTCTTCAGAGGAATACAAAATCTCTACCACAAATCATTAATAATGTCCAGGGTATAATACAAAATAAATAGACATACAAATAAACATGAAAAAGTGACCCATATTCCCGAGAAAAGGCAATCAATGGAGACCAACATCAAAATAAGGCTGTACTTGGTAGGTAAGAATTTTAAAGCCACTATTATAGCTATATTCAAATATATAAAGGAAAATACACTAATAATGAAAGCAAATAAGAAATCTCAGCAGAGAAGTAGAAATTATATACAGTAACCAAGTTGAAATATATATTTTATATATAGTACATATATATTAATAAATTCTTAAATTTACCAGATGAGGTTAATAATTCTCACCACTTCTATTTAACATTGTACCAGAAGTCCTAATCAGAGCAATGAAATAAGAAAAGGAGATAAAGGACATAAAGGTTGGCCAAAAGGAAAAATATTTGTCTTTGCAGAAGACATGTTTGTTTATAGAAAATCCCTTAAAAATATAGAACAGTATAACACCAGAAGCATGAAAAAAATTGGTTAAGTTGATTTTACTAAAGTTAAAATCTTCTGCTTTGTATAGGTCACAATTGAATCAAAAGACAAGTGACAGTGCAGCATAAGGAATATAGTCAATGATACTGTATCAGGACAGATGTCCTGTATCAGGACAGATGTATCAGGACACTACACTTGTGGTGAGCATGGCATAATGTATAAACTTTTCCAGTCACTATGTTGTACACCTGCAACTAATGTAATATTGTGTGTCAACTATACTCAAATTTTTTAAAAAACAGACAAGCTAGGGACTAGAAGGAATACATTTACAAAGCATACATCTGATAAAGAACTTATTATGCAAAATATACAGATAACACTTAAAACCCAACAAAAGGAACAGAAGCTACCCCATTAAAAACATGCAAAAGATTTGTACAGATAGCTCATTAAAGAATACATACTGATGGCAAATAAACATACAAAAAATGCTAAATATTATTCATCATGAGAGAATTCCAGTTAAAAGAATAATGAGAAATCACTGCATACATACTTGAAGGCCTAAAACTGAACTCACAAGAGCCGTTGCTGGTGAGAATGTGGAATAAGAACTCTCATTCATTGCTGGTGAGGATGTAAATGGTACAAACACTTTGGAAGACAGTTTGGCCATTTCTTACAAACCTAAACATTAATGCTACTAGATAGTTACCCAACTCATATGAAATTTATGTCCACGCCAAAAATCATACACAAATATTTATAGCAGCTTTATTTATAATCACCAAAAACTGGAAGCACCAAGGTATCCTTTAATAGGTGAATGATTTAGATAAACCTGATATGCAAAGGAATGTTAATCAGTGACAAGAAAGAAATGAGACAAAAAATGGCAAAAACACGTGGATGAACCTTAATGACATGTGGATAAATGAAAGAAGCCAGTTTGAAAAGGCAAAACTATAGCAATGGTTAAAAAAAAAAATCAGTGGCTACTGAGGGTCTTGGGGGGAAAAGGAAGGCTTATCTATATCTACCGAATAGATAAAGCCCAGGTTGGGTTTGGTTTGGTTTAAGGCAGTACAACTATTCCATATGATGCTGATTATGGATGCAGGACACTGTGTATTTGTCAAATCCCATAGATCTTTATAGCACAAAGAATAAATCTGAATGTATGCAAATTTAAATAAATCATTTGAGAGGCTGGAGAATGCCAAATAATATAACTATATAACTATAGGGTGCCTGGGCAGCTCAGTGGTTTAAGCCTCTACCTTTGGCTCAGGACATGATCTCAGGGTCCTGGGATCAAGCACCTGCTTCCCCCTCTGTCTACCTGCCTACTTGTGATTTCTCTCTCTCTGTCAAATAAATAAAAAAAATCTTTTAAAAATAATAATAATAAAACTGTAACAAATGACTGTTTGTCTCTACTGAAGAGAGAAGGTGATGTACTACCTCAAATAGCTTTGGAAATAGATGGTGACTATAAGACTAAAGGAAAAAGAAACTGTGCATAACCACTGTAGTCTGATTCTGCTCTACATGTGTCCTGGTAATGAACAACTAAATAAATGAAGAGTGAATTGTGGGGCCAGGTTTTTACTGTTAGAGTGGGAGATTACAGATAAGCAAGAAGAGGAGGCTAAAATAAGCCACATGGTAACGGATCAGAGTTTGGAGACCGTATGAACTCATGTTTGCACGTGGTTATACATGAAAGTATTTATAGATAGGTATATATACATAGGCTAGTATATGCACATATATCTCCTTGGTCTGCCTAACATTAATGGCACTCCAATAGCAATGGGCACATCTTGTACCCACACCTTGGCTTCTAACACCATTCTCCAACGAAAGAACCAGGCTTCTTAAAGAAATATCTGACTTTCACATTAGCTCAGGAAATACACAAAATGAGCCTGGTGCATCTTGTATTTCCAGAAAGTTAGGACACACACAAAAATTAAAGTGGGTGAAAATTGAAATGAGCTAATGTACTTGAAAGCAGTTTCTAAAGCATTATAGCTTATAAAAATTGTTTGTCGGTAAGAATAAATGGATCTGAGTAACATCCATGAGTTTTAGTGCATAGTCAGTATGATGTCTGTTTTGACTGCTCTGAAGTATTCCTGATTCTAGGCGGCCGAAGTTGTAGAGTAAGTAATTCTGAGTAGGAGACATACCAGTGTACTTAGAGAAAAGTCCTTGTTTTAGTAAATGTCTTACTTAGTACACAAATTACCCCCTTTTTGATTCAGACAGAACTGAATATGCATGTTTTGGATTCATCAGAATTATGAGCCTGGATCATAAACTCTTAAGAAGCCTATCCCGGAAGCTAAAGGCAATACGAACCACTGGCAAATATCTGATAACAGAGGCTTCCTGCATTCTAAATACCATGTGTTTTCTTTCCTGAAAATGAAGCTGATTCGTTGGCCTCAGTGTCCCTCATCTAATCTGCTCCACATAAAACTACATAAAAATGGACCCTCATTTCATTCTCTCATCTCTCTACTTCAGTTTGCTTATCAGTAAAATGGGGTAACAAAAGTCACATGACTGTTGTTAAGAATTAGTTTAGTTAGTACACTGAAAGCACTTAAATGGTGCCTGGTATTGAGAAGTGCAAAATAAATATCAATCTCTATTAAATTTTTACATTAACCTTTGGCACAGCCCTACAGAACTGCTTCGTAGTCTCCAAACAAATGATGTTCTTCAGAGTGTCTGTATTTTCTTTTTCTTTTTTTTTTAAAAGATTTTATTTATTTATTTGACAGATAGAGATCACAAGTAGGGAGAGAGGCAGGCAGAGAGAGAGAGAGAGGAGGAAGCAGGCTCCCTGCCAAGCAGAGAGCCCTATGCGGGGCTCGATCCCAGGACCCTGGGATCATGACCTGAGCGAAAGGCAGAGGCTTTAACCCACTGAGCCACCCAGGCGCCCCGCGTCTGTATTTTCCACATGCGTTTTCTTCTACCTAAATCCCCGTGTCCCCTCTCTTTCTTTTATTGCCTGGCAAACTCTTAGTCATCTTTCAAAACCCATCCCAAAAGTCTCCTTTGTGATGCTCTCCTAGTTTTCAAAGCCAAAGATAATTTCTCATTTTCTCTGTTTTTATAGCACTCAATACAAACCTCTCTCATGGTGTTACCCCATAGTACTGAGAATCTATTCAGCCCAACAATGAACTGTGCATCCACATAACCCTCAGTTCTTATATCTGGAAGTCATGCAGAAAAGGTTTATTGGGTAAAGAGATAGAAAGCAGAATGATCTGGTTGCACACTGGGAAACGGTTAAATTTAGACATTATTGTAAAGAAATGCCCACAAGAAGGCAAGAGGTGCTTAAGAATAATAAAAGAAATCTCATTTGGAAGGGCACACTAAAAGTTTTAGCCCTGGAATTATGACTCAGTGGCAACTCAGCAAGGACTCTGCTCCCACCAGCCTGTATGGTCCACAGAAAAGCCATGAGATCCGTGGTTCTTGGCTTCACCACCTTCCCTCTTGGAAGATGTCTCTCAGCTTTTCAGCATACCCAAATACCCGATACCCGATACTCATATTTCCTCCACCTGCTTAGGGATTCCTACCCTCTAGGTGTGCCATTCTCAATACTGCTCTCACTTCGAGCCTCCCCATCCTCTTAATTTTCTGATAGTCCTTCTGCTCAACATTTTAAAAAGATGTATCCATGGTTTTTAACAACTTTATTGAAGTATCATTGACATATAAGAATTATGTGTATTGAAGGTGTCCAACTTGATGTTTTAATATATGTATACATATCTACAGAGAAGTTGAAGGAGGCGGGGGCATTAGGGAGGTAGAAAGGACTGTCATCTTAAGTCCTACCTTAAGAATACAGGGTACTGGGTACCTTTAAGGGTACAGGGTACTGCCATCTTCATCTCTTTGCTCTCTGGAGGGGCTTTGGAAACTTCCACCTATGTACTCCACTAGCCCATCCCATGGGAAATCCTATTTCAGCAAAGTTTAGAACAACTACCATGAAAGTGGCTTCTAGGGGTGCCTGGGTGGCTCAGTCAGTTAAATTGCCTTTGAATCAGGGCATGATCCCAGGGTCTTGCGATCAAGTCTCGCATCAGGCTCCCTGCTCATCAGGGAGTCTGTTTCTCCCTCTGCCTGCCGCTCCCCCTGTTTGAGCTCTCTCTCTCTCTCTCTCGTTATCTCTCTCTCTATCAAATGAATAAATAAAATCTTAAAAAAAAGACAAGACAAGACAAGACAGTGGCTTCTTCACGTCCCTGCTTCTAGGCAAAGATGTGACTAACCATTCAGATGTTGATCGTCTTGCTGTTAGTTGCCTTGTCCATGCAGGCTAGTCATAAATCTCTTACTTAAATGTCTATGGGTGGAATATCAAAATAATTCTAGATTCCAGAACAGCAGTAAAATACATCAATAATGATTACTGGCTCATTCACATCCTTGAAGAATTCTTGATCGTCTCTTCTCTGAACTGAGTAATTCTGATGTCTTGCTTCCAGCATCTCATGTTCTACATATTTGATCATATTCTGGAACTTTCTTTTAGAGCTCTTGTAGGCCCTCATTCTGCATATAGTTGCAATCCCTTCTATTGCCTTATAAACAACCACTCCAAACCATTAGTCCACCACATTGCCCACTACTTCTCTCAGTTTCTGTACTGATAGCCCAGTGAAATCCTCAATAGATGTAGATTATCCACCATGTTTTTAAATTTTTATTTAATTTTAAAAATATTTTTATTTATTTAAGTAATTTCTACACCCAGTGAGTGTGGGGCTGGAACCTACAATCCCAAGATCAAGAGTTACAAACTCTTCTGACTCAGCCAGCCAGGAGCCCCCCCCCCTTTTTTTTTTTAATAGCCCTGGTTGACTTCTTCTCTGAGACCACAGGTCTTGCTCCTCTCCCTCACACCCATCAGTTGATTTGTGATTGGTGACACAAAATAATTCTTCCATGACTCTAGGCAGAAGGTGCATGCACACAGATAATCATTGACAACATGACACTTTATAAAAGTAATAGTGACAAAAACACCACCACCAGATGGTACTGCCTGCATTTCTTTTTTATGAGGATGAGAGAAAAAGTAAACAGTTACTATCATGCAGTGTTTTAGACCAGACAGTCTTTTCATATCCATTTTAGTACAATGCTTCTTATTGGTTTATCATTGCATCGTCAATTTGCTCCAAAACTAAAACGATTTTATCCATTCCATTGCCTGAGAGAGGACTGTGAGGCAGATAATTCAAGCTGACTGAGCCAGACACAAAGGTAATAATAGTACCGGCACTCCTTGGTTCCCCTTACGCTATCTCTCTTCCTTAGAGAAACGGACCAGAGCTGATACTAATTGTTATCCAGGAGAGGCTCAACAGAAGGCTCCCTTCCTCAACAAGGTCTCCTTCTTTTGGTTTGGTGAAGGAGATTCCTTTGTCTGCTGTTTTCCCCGGGTGCCTCACAGAAAGAACGTTGTAAGTGTGAATGACAGTGGGACCCAGGGCTGACTGTGGTAAGTCTGTGGGTGTGAGAAGAAGGGGGGGCACTGAGATGGGGGGTGCAGTGGGGAAGCTGAGTTGAACTTCAGCATAGGTCAAGTATACAACCATGGCATGAGCTGATTTAGAGGAAGAGAAAGGCTCTTTGCCCCCAAACATCCCTTCTACCAGCCTGAGAGAACGACTGGAATGACCTCATTACTCATCCTGCTTCTTTAATACATTAAAAAGCCTCTGATAAAATGTAAAGCTTTAATCAAAAAGAAGTGTCATCTTAAGCTTAATTTAGCTCTGAGCCAAGGAAATGGGACACCAGACAGGCAGGTTCTGATTAGTGGGAGCAAGTCAGGGAGGGTGGTTGCAGGAGAGAAGTCTCATATAAGGAATTGCCAGAGCAATGGGTACAGTGTGAGAATAATATGAGCCCAAGTTGGGGGATATGCGGTTTGGGAGAGGTGGACAGACATCTACGACAAGACTTACTCATTTCCGTATTTTACTTCAGCCATCCCCCATCAAACGTGAATCTCACTTCACATGTCATTTACTCAGGGAAATCTTGAGCTGTAGGTCTGAGTCAGATTCTACACACTCTCTTCGATTCAGGGTACTTATCCCAGACTGCAGTCACACACTCAGGGGGAAAGTTGGTTGATTAATGTCTCTCTTGCCTGCTGGACTGTAGCCTCAGGAGAGCAAGGACAAGGTGGGGGAGGGTGGAGGATGTCTGGTGTTGCTCCTCACTTTATTCTCAACGTCTGGCATGGGGCTTCCTGCACTGTGATTAAATGTATGAATAGACAAACAAGCCAAAAAGAACACATTGCATAGCAAAGTAATTGCCAAGTGATCCAGCAAAGGCAAATAGCCTAGGAATCTGGAAAGGGGAAAAGATCTGGAACCCTGATACTGTCATGGAATTATGGAATCTCAGAGCTGAAAACACCTTGGAGATTGAATGTTTAGCTCCACTTAGCTAAGCACTGTATAATTTACTGCTTGCAATGCTGGATGTTTCCATTTTTGGAGAACTTTAATCTTTGGAACCATCCTTCCCATATTGAGCCAAAGATTGCCCTTAGTTATCTCTACTTGCGGTTTCTAGTTCTGCCTTCTGGAATTAGCAGTTCAATACCAACAGCTAAAATGTATTAAAGACTATGTGCCAGGCCCTGTATTAAGAATTTTGTGTGTGTTGTATCAGTTAGACCTTGAAATGATCCTATTATTATTCACATTTTACAGGTGAGAAAACTGAGGCTCGGAGATGTTAAGGACCATCTTCAAGTTCACACAGCTAAGTAAATAGTAGAGTCAAGGATCCAAACACAGGCCTGTCTAATTAAATCTAAGCTCTCATCTTTCATACTCCATTGCTGTCAGAGTCGTTGTTCTACATGACATCCCAAATATGTGTCAGCAGTTGTGATACCTGTCCTATGACGATTCTAACTATATTGTTGCTCAGTTGTTCACATGTCAAAATAATAATAACCACTGAAGTATTTAACATGTGCCTTGCACTGTACTAAATTCTTTAATATTCTGTCTCACAACACCCTATAGAATTTGGAACAAATTGCCTAAGATGAGGCAGAGGGTAAGTGACAGATTCAGGATTAAAACCTGACTCTCTTACACCAAAGGAAGGTTTATTTACTTTATTTGTTTAAATATTATTTCTCAAGTTACCATCTTGACGTGACTTAAAACTGAGATCCTCTTAAGAATGAATTTTTAAAAACCATGAACTTAACCAAGGTAACAAGAAATCAGATTATTGAAAAGAACAATAAAGTAAATATTTGCCAACTCTGATAAAAAAAAAAACACATTGTTCTAGAAACTTAAGAATGAGAAAGGAAACATGGCAAAAGTTACACCAATTTTTTTTAAATTATGAGAGAATGCCATATATAACTTTGTAATAATGAACTTTAACTTAAACAAAATGGATGATTTTCTAGGAGACTTACTGAAAAACCTTACTTAGAACAAGGTAGAAAGTAAGGTAGAAAACCTTACTTAGAACAATCATCACATCAAAAGTTGAAAAGGTAGTGAAAGATAACTTAAAATGGCATTGTAGAATGCTCCAGCTTTCCCACTTTCAGCAATGGAAACTTGTTCAAGCCTGTTTTGTTTTGTTTTTAATTTTATTTATTTGGCAGAGAGAGAGAACACAAGCAGAGGGAGCCTCAGACTGAGGGAGAAGCAGGCTCCCAGCTGAGCAGGGAGCCTGTCATGGGACTTGATCCCAGGACCCAGATAACTTTGGTAGAGAACTAAAAACTATAAAAAATATTTTTATATAAAAATGGAAATTTAGAATTGAAAGATTCAATAACTGAAATTAAGAACTCAGTAAATTCAACAGCAGACTAGATTAACACTGCTGAGAGAAATAATTGAAAGATAGGCAAAAAAAAATCCAAACTGAAGTAGAGTAAAAAAATGATTGACAATAGACAGAAAAACATATTGGACTGCTAGAATGGATGAAAAAGCCTAGTACACATTTAACTGAAATCCCAGTAGGAAAAAAAAATGAGGCAAAAACAGTATTTGAGGAGACACTGACTGAGAGTTTCCCAGTGAAATAAAACATCAAGCCATGTATTTAAGAAACCCTTTGAATATTAAGCAGAATAAATCAAAGAAAGCCACCCTGAGGCCCATCGTAGGAAATCTTCTAAAAATATATCTTAAAAGCAGCAGAGGAAAAAAAGACATATCACCTTCAAAAGAGCAAAAACAACACTGATACCTTCTTCTCAACCACAAACTAAAAAAGCTGAAAGATAATTGAATGATGTCCTCAAAGGGCTGAAGAAAATAATTGGCAATCTAAAATTCTATACCTGGCAAAATATACTTCAAAAATAAAGGTGAAGTAGAGAAATTTCAGACAAGTAAAAATTTGAGAAAATTTACTCACAAACCTACACTAAAAGAAACAGAAAAAGGAATTTTTCAGTGGAAGGAAAATGGTTCTAAATGGAAGCACAGAGATTCAAAAAAAAAAAAAAGAGGAACATATGAAGGGAAAACATATGGGTAAATGTAAATATTAACTGTATAAAACATAATTTTGTTAAGTTCAAATAAATTAGAAATTAATTTTCCAATAAGAATAGTACAAAAGTACAAGGAGATCAGTGGAGTTAAAGTGTTCTAAGGACATGCAATTGTCCAGAAAAAAAAAAGTACTTATTTATATTAGACAATAATAAGATAAAGATTGTAGTTTATAATCTCTAGGGTAAATTGTAAATATATATGTGTGTGTATTCTATTAGCTTATTAAATATATATATACATATTAACAAATAACATTAACATATAACATATATAGTTAAATATATGCATATTTTACAAACTAATAAAAATTGAATAAAACAAATACTATCCAAAAAGTCAAAAAAAGAAAAACGTGGAATGTGCTGTTTCTGGGACTCTAATTGCACATACATTATAGCTTTCACCTATCCTATAGTCATACTCTCTTTCTTTTTTTTTTCTTAAATATTTTATTTATTTGACAGAGAGAAATCACAACTAGGCAGAGAGGCAGGCAGAGAGAGAGGAGGAAGCAGGCTCCCCGCGGAACAGAGAGCCTGATGTGGGGCTCGATCCCAGGACCCTGAGATCATGACCTGAGCCAAAGGCAGGGGCTTTAACCCACTGAGTCACCCAGGCGCCCCCATACTCTCTTTCTATATATTATGTACCCTTTTGTTTCTCATTTCTTCCACCTATAATTAATTTCTGACCTATTTTTCCATTCAGTTATCCTCTTCTCAGCTGTGTCTAATCTGCTGTTAAGTAGTAAGAGGATGTATTTTGACACAAACATGTCTATAATCACATTAAATGTCCAGCTGACAAAACAACTGTTCTTGGACTAAATGAAAAACAAAATCCAACTCTATATTCTTTACACAATAAATACCTTACATATCATGATACAGAAAGTTTAAGAATAAATGGATGAAAAAATAGCATAAAAATTCTAACCAAAACTTATAGGTGTATTAATATCAGACAAAGTAAATTTTAAAGAAGAAATATAGAGATATAGAGATATAGAGATATCTCTTTAACAAGAGAAAAAGGAAGGATATTTTAGTATGATATAATATGTATATATATATAATATATAATATATATATATTATATATATATTACATTTTGCCAGAAAGATGTAAAAATTATGTTTATATTTACTGAAAGAAAACCATGATCTCAAAATATATAAAATAACCATTGACAAAACTTAAAGAAGTAATAGACAGATTCACAATTATAATGGGAGATATTTAGTAAAATTTTTATCAAACTATATCATATGCATAAAAGTATGCAAATTATAACTATTAAGCTCCATAGTGGGAGATTTTAACATTAAAACAAAACTATTAAAAAAGCAGACAAAAACCAATGAGTACATAAAAGATTTAAACAACATAATTAACAAATGACTTAAGTTACATATAGAGTACTGTGCCCAATGACTGTAGAATCCATTTCAAATGCATATGGACTTGGTAAAACATATATGCTAAAATTGTATGCTAGTTTGCAAAGCAAGTCTCAAAACATTTTCAAATTATGTAGAATACGTTCTGGCCACAGTAGATTAAACAAGAAACAATAACACAAAGATAATAAGAAAATCTCCATATAATTGAAATTAAGTAATATGATTCTAAATAACCCATAGGTGAAAGAAGAAATAAATGATATTTTAAAAATTAAATTATATTCAAGTATATAGCCTTAAGCTAATATATTACGGGAAAAAGAAAGTTAATTTGAGAACCAATGATCCTATATATCAATAAGAAAAAGATAGAAAACCAAGTGGGGGGAAATTGGGCAAAGTCACAAATAGGCAAGTACAAAAAAGTTAGCCAAACTTCTAAAAAAATGAGAAAACATGCTCAACTCAGTTATCACAGTGGCAAATTTAACCACATTGAAATGCAACTAAACACCAACCAGAGTGGCTATAATATTAATTAAAAGAAGACTCATAATACCAAGTGTTGGTGGGCATATCAAACAACTAAAATTCTCATATAGTACATTAGGAATATGTTTATATAATCATTTTGGAAAGTAGTTGTTAGGACCTATTAAAAATCAACACATGCATACTCACTGAGCCTACTTTTTCATTTTTGTAGAAATGTGTATGTGTACAACAAAAAGACATGTACAAAAATGTCCAAAGTAGGATTATTCATAGTAGTCTAACATCAAAAACTATCCAAATATCCCTCAATAGCAGAGTGGATAAATAAATTGTGGCAAATTTTATATAATGAAATATAGAAAAACTATAATGAACAAACTCTTGCTTCACACCACAAGAAGAATCTCACTAAGCAAAACAACACAGAAGCACATATACTGTATGATTTTATTTAATATAAAATGCAAAATCAGGCAAAACCAATCTCTGTACTATCGTCTCAATTTTTTCTATAAATTTAAAACTGTTCTTAAAAGTAAGGTTTAGGGACACCTGTGTGGCTCAGTTTATTAAGTGTCTGCCTTCTGCTCTGGTCATGATCCCAGGGTCTTGGGATGGAGCCCCACCTCAGGCTCCCTACTCAGCGGGGAGTCCCCTTCTCCCTCTTCCTCTGCCCCTCCCCCCTGCTCCTCCCCCTGCTCGTGCATGTGCTTGCTCTCTCTCTCTCTCTCCCTCTCTGTGCTAAATAAATAAATAAATAATCTTTTAAAAAAAGTAAAGTCTTTTTTAAAAAACAATAAACAAACAGTATAAACAATACAAATTGCAAAAGACCAGAAAGCTTTCCTTGGGTGATGGACTTAGAATTTTCAAATATCTTTTTTGGTGTTTTCTGTATATTTAAAAGTTTTCATAATGAATATGTATTACTTAGTCCATTAAAAATAATAAAATTTAAAGCCACAGCAAATACAAAGTAGCACACTTTTGTGTCCTCCTCCACCCACTCACTCTTTCTCAGACCTTCACACAATCTACCTGCTTGTAGGTAAAGGGACCAGCTGCAGTCTTCTCAAACCCTAGGAGAGGAGCCTAGAGTGAGACTGTAAAAGGGAAAGATGACACTTGCCTGGAACACAGTTGATTACTTTAAAAAGAAATTGTGTAAACAATGCACTTAACACCTATGCTCATCAGAGTATTAGTAGGGTAGTCCATCTCAATGTCCATGAACAGATGAATGGATAAACGGGTTGTGGTACATCCATACAATGGAATACAATTGAACTATAAAAAGGAAGGACGTTCTCACATGTGCTACAACATGGAAGGACCTTGAAAACACGCTAAGTGAAAAAGCTAGTCACTGTAGATCACATGTTGTATGGTTCCATCTATGTGAAATATCCAGAATCAAATCCCTTACGGTCAGCAAGAAGATTGGTGGTTGCCAAATGATGGAAGGAGGGGGATATGGGTAGTAACATTTTAACAGGTACAAGGTAGGTTTCTTTTTGGAGTGATGAAAATACCTTGAAACTAGGGAGAGGTGGTGGTCACCCATCATTGGGTGTGTACGAAATGCCACTGAATTGTTCCCTTTAAAATGGTTAATTTTATGTTCTGTGAATTCCTAATAAAAAATTTTAAATCCTCTACAAAATGTTAAAATACGAAAAGAAAGGAGAGAGGTGAGCCCCAAAGGGGCCCTTCCTCTCCCTGGGGCCGTGTGCACCCCAGTTTTGAAACTCCTCCATGCCTTGTGAGAGAATTCACATGAAAGGCAGATTCTCTGGCTCACACTCTAAGGACTTCAAAACCCACCTGCAAAGAAAGGTGGGTGCATGTGCCAGATGGAGTTGGAACAGTGGAGACACAGGCATGCAAAGTTTTGGAAAAGGCCAAAATAGCTGGAGGGGAGAAGAGTAACTCCCAGGTCAGAATGACAGCTCCAGATCCAGAAAAAAATCTGAGTTTGCCTCAGAGCCCAGTTCCCAGCTGTGAGAATCTCTTCCTCTCTCTGAGCATCAGTTCTCCATATGCAAAATAGGAATGCCAACAGACCATGACCTCATCCCAAGTCCTCAGTCCCCAGAAGCTCTGAAAGTAAGTTCTACTGCAAGTTTGGTGGAAACCCCATTGGTTACACCACCTGCCTGACCTGAAGTAAAGTTGTTTATAGTGTTTATTTATTCCACTGAATATGAATATTCATACATTCCACCATAGAAATATTACTGCATTTGATTAGAACATGCTGCCCCAGACCCAACTGTACTATATATTTAGTAAATGTATAGTGCAGGCACCTCATTACTAATGTCTATAAAATAAATAAAGTAGGGGTGCCTGGGTAGCTCAGTGGGTTAAGCCTCTGCCTTTGGCTCAGGTCATGATCTCTGGGTCTTGGAATTGAGCCCCGCATCAGGCTCTCTGCTCAGCGGGGAGCCTGTTTCCCCCTCTCTCTGCCTACTTGTGATCTCTCTCTCTGTCAAATGAATAAATAAAATTTTAAAAATTAATTAATTAATTAATCAATTGCAAAACTCTTCTGGCCCTGAGGACCTGTAAATGCTAAAATGTATTAAATCCTTGCTATTTTCTAGGCATGGTGCTTCATGCTTTGCCTACATATTCTCATTTGATGCATGTAAAATCTGTCACAAATTGGAACTCAGTAAATGTGAGCTGTCAATTACAGAGTGGCATTAATGTGGGAAGTCACCATAGAAAAAGTGTCCTTCTACCAAGGTTTTAAAGGTGATAAATTGGGAGGGGATGGTGGATAGCGTGGGAAAGGTTTGTACAAAAGGTGGGAGGAGTGGGCTGTTTCCATTCTCAATTTCCCCCCCATCCCAAGCGCTGAGGAAAGAAAACAGTTGGCAACAGGGTATGAACCCTGGGTGAGGAGTTTGGATTTGCTAATGGATGGTAGGAGGGCCTGAGGAGGAAGGGCCATGTGTTGTGGATTTCACAGTGCAGCTGGAAACTGGATTTCTATCACTTTCCCTCACTCTAGCCCTGCCACACAAAAATCAAATGAAGATAAAATACAGACATTACGACGATGGAGAAAAACCCTATGTTGGTAGTTCTTTAAGGATACTGAATACAAAGGCTACATTCATTAAAGCCTTATTTTAAAAGGTGTTCTTCTCTAAAAACCTGAACATATTTAAATCTTAGCAATGTCACATCAAGGCATTCCTGAATAATTGAGAGAGGGCGAAAAGAAAAGCACTCATTTTGCAGAGTCGAAATCAAGGGGCACGGATTCAATATCTTGCCCAAGGTCACAGATCTGCTTAGAATAATGCCAGGAAGAGGATGCAAACATCCTTTCTTTCAACAATAGATTTATTCACCACCCCAAGAGGCACTTAGAAATTGTTTAATCAAGAACAGTTCTGAGGAGGGATTATCAGAGAAGCCTGGCTCTCAACTCCAGTCCCTGGCACTGTTCTAAGTGTCCTCTTTTATTATAGGTGAACTTATCCCAAGTTAAACCAGGCTATAGGGATCCAGAACATTCTCAAAGGAGACCCCACATTGTGATTGGCAAAGAAAGGCAAAAGGGTTGTACCTCTGTCTCTCTGGCGTGAGACAGAATCAGACTCCCAGCCTAACTTTACCACCCGCTCCTAGATTGTCTTCAGGAATGACTTCTGTCATCAAATAAGAGGATTTGATAGCTGACCTGCGTGGTGTTCTTTAAAAGTCTTTAAAATATGATTTTGGATATACAGAAAAGTTGTGAAAAATAATCCAAAGAATTTGTGTATGCCCTTCATCCAGATTCCTCAAAAGTTAACGTTTCATGCTATTTACCATTTTCTTTTTTTTTTTTTTAAAGATTTTATTTATTTATTTGACAGAGAGATCACAAGTAGACAGAGAAGCAGGCAGAAAGAGAGGGAGAAGCAGGCTCCCTGCCGAGCAGAGAGCCGGATGTGGGACTCGATCCCAGGTCCCTGAGATCATGACCCGAGCCGAAGGCAGCGGCCCAACCCACTGAGCCACCCAGGCGCCCCTATTTACCATTTTCTTTCTCTGTGTGTGTGTGTGTGTATGTGTATGTGCACACACATGTGTAAACTGTATGAGAGTAAATTGCTGACATGACACCCTTTCAGCCCCATATACTTCAGAACATCTTTCCTAAAAACAAGACACACTCTGATATTACCATACTGTAATTATAAAAATAAAAAAGTTGCATCGATAATGACACTACTATCTAAATTACACACTTTCTAAAGATTTCACCAATTACTCCAATGACGCCCTTTCTAACAAAAGAAAATCCAGACGCTGATTGCATTCATTTACCACGTCTCTAATTTAGTCTCCCTTAATCTAGAAGAGCTTCTCAGTTGGCATTATGTTTCATGCCATAGATATTTTTGAAGACTCTAGCTCAATTCTTTTGAAGAATGGCCTTTGAGTTGGGTTTGTCAAATGTTTCCTGGTGGTTAGATTTTACTTGTATGGCAGAAGTGCCACAGAAGTGATGTCGTGTTCTTCTTAGTACATCATTTCAGGAGGCACATAATGTCAATTTGTCCCACTATTGGTAATATTAATTTCAATTGCTTTTTAAAGGTGGTATGTGCCAGGTTTCTCCACTGTAGAATGAATCCATTAGTTTCAACACTCATTGAGATTTCTTACCTAAATCAATTATTATGAAGATGGTTGCCAAATGGTGATGCTCTATCATTTTTCTACATTTATTTATATCACGTTGAACTCATGCATTCTTATTAATGGTTTATATTTCTTTAGTATTATTATTTATCTTTATACCCAAATTGTCCTAGATCTTCTAACATCTACTTTGTCCCTAATATTCTATGAGAAGACTAAGCATTACCTGCTTGTAAACAGTCATCATTTTTTTAAGGGTGATGTTTAAATTGCAAACCAAATGTTGAACCTCTCCCTAAAATTCACCAAAGAAAGAGACAACATGGTTGAGTGCCCAAGCCCTGAAAAAATGGTTTGAAAGCTTTGAACCTAGTGTTTATGGGGTAGAAAGAAAGCAACTATGTGAAGGGGGGGGACCCATAAGGACGGCTAAGTCCATGAACTGTAGAAACCTCTCTGATAGATGGTTGGTTTGAGTTTCCTGTTTCACTCAGGTTGTAGCTGAAGGTTATTTACTTAACCTTTTCCACAAGCTGAGTCTGATCACCCATGCATCTCTTCCATTCTCAAATTTATTCTAACTACATCGAGTTGGTTCCCACACTCCCCTAATTCTCCCTCTATATCTTCCCCCACCTAGCAGGAAATAGAGCCCCCAGCTCTCACTTGTGATGCTGAATGAATTACTTGGAAATACTTTATTCAAGCATGTTGAATGGCACTTGCAACTTCTGGGGTGGTTCTTGCGAGAAACAGAAACAAAACCTCACTGGGTAGGAGAACACAAATGTAATCTAAAAGGCTGCCCTTTGTGTTGGGTCATTCACCGGCCACTGTTATTTCAATTCCAACATTTTAGGTAAATTTATATATTTATAGGTTCAGGCTGATAAGGAACTGTTCTCTTCTGAAACTGGGCTCCACTTAGGAAATAACAATGTGCCTGAAAACCACGCAGAATGACTTACCGCCTTTGCCAAAACACAGCCATCTAAATGGGTTTAACATCTTGGGACTGAGGCAGAGGACAGCAGATCATATGAGCCCGGGGAACCTGCGTTTTCTGGACTCCCTAGACAGAATGAAGAGGTGGGGCATGTGGGAGGGAGCAGCCTCATTCCCTCCGGTCACCCTTGGAAACTCAGCTTAGTGGCTGGCACCACAGGAATCTGCACAGGGGCTCTGAGAAGGCCAGGGAAGCCTGCACTTTAGCGGTGGCATTTAGATATTCCTCTGAAATGCTAATGAAGACTTGATTTCAGAATTGCTAACAAAGTTCTCAGACTTGTTAATGTATCACTCCCTCTGAAGGCCAGAGACAGCAGCACTAACAAATGGCTTGAAGAACCCAAAAAGGAATTATTGCCTTAGTTGAAAGACTTCCAGGGAAAGTCAGTTGCTAGCTCTCCTTGAGGCCACATACTGCTCGCTCAGTCCTTGGGCAGGCAGTACCTTGTTTTTTTCCTCTAACCTACATCTCTCAGCTGATTTTGGCCTAATTTCCAGCTCATTGTCCTTCTCAAAATACATACCCAAAGACCTTCTCTCTTTTCAAGTTACCCTTCTCCTCTTGGATTAAGGAGAACAGGTGAGAAGGCAATTGTGGGATGAGGAGGACATGGAAACTGACACTGAATGCTGCTAGAGTCATGTTCTTTATGCCATGATTGCATTTAAGCCTCATGGCAAACGAGGTAGAACTAAAGAAACCGAGGTTTGGAGAAAATGAATGACTTGCCAGGCTCTGAAATCCAATCTTCTTTCCCTGGTCTGAGCTACCTCTGATGAGTTTATAGTTAGAAGTTGGCTATAAGGAAATTACACAACTTTTAGGAAACTGTGTAATTTCTTTCACCCGATTTAGGGACAACAAAATAGAAACTTCTGGATTTGCAGGTGTGCAGATGTATACATAGAGAGAGATAACTATCCATGTGAATATACATACATAACCATACATATTTGTGTACACACAAACACACACCACACATACACACACAAATCCCTATCTTATTGTTGAAAAAAACAGGTTCAGAGAAATTACATGATTTGCTGAAAGTCATACAGAAAAGCCTTTTGGAAGGGATAAGGAGATATATATATATATATATATGTATATATATATATATATATATATATATACTCCCCCATCCCTAACTAACCCACTTCCATTTGCCTTGTGTATCATCACAAAGGATAATTGCAGTCCTTATTTATTTCATTATATTAGTTTCAGGTGTACAACATGATTCATTATTTGTTATATATCATGAAATAATCTCCACAACAAGTCTAGTTAACATCCATCACCACATATAGTTACAATATAGTTACAATTTTTTCCCTTGTAAACTTTTAAGAGTTGTTCTCTTAGCAACTTTCAAAATATACAATAGAGTGTTACTAACTCAAGTCACCATGCTATACATGACATCCCCAGGACTTCTGTATTTTGCAACCAGAACCTTGCACCTTTTGACCCCCTCACCCATTTTACCCAACTCCTATCCCCCACCTCTGGTAACCAGCAATTGGTTCTCTGTATCTATGAGTTTGTTTGTTGTTGGTGGTGGTGTTTTGTTTTGTTTTGTTTTGTTTTAGATTCCACATATAAGTAAGACCACATGGTATTTGTCTTTCCCTGATTGACTGCTTTCACTCAGCATGATGCCCCAGGACCATCTATATTGTCACAAATGGCAAGATTTCTTTCTTTTTTATGGCCGAATAACATACATACATACATACATATGTGTATATATCTATATATATATACACACACGTACATATGTATATGTATGTACATATGCACATATGTATGTATATATATCACATTTTCTTTATTCATTCATCCATCAGTGGACACTGGTGGTTGTTTCCATGTCTTGGCTATTGTACATAATGCTGCAATGAACACTGGAGGGCTGCATACTTCTTTTTAAGTTAGTGTCTTCATGTCCTTTGGATATATACACAGAAGTGGGAGTGCTGGATCATATAATAGTTCTATCTTTAATTTTTTTAAAAGATTTATTTCTTCATTTTGAGAGATACTGAGAGTGGGAGAGGGAGAGCATGCACAGATGAAAGGGAGATGGTCAGAGGGAGAGAGTCGCAAGCAGACTCCACGCTGAGCATGGAGCCTGTCTTGGGCCTCCAGATCAGGACCCAAGCCAAAACCAAGAGTTGGAGGCTCAACCAACTGCACCACCCAGGTGCCCCCTATTTTTAATTTTTTGAAAAAACTGTATACTGTTTTCCATGGTAGCTGTACCAATTTACATTCCCACCAGCAGTGCCCAAAGATTCCCTTCTCTCTACCTCCCACCAATACATACTATTTCTTGTCTTGTTGATAATAACCATTCAAACTGATGTGAGACAGTATCTCATTGTGGTTTTGATTTGAATTTCCCTGGTTAGTGATTTGAGAAACTTGTCATAGTACTTGTCAAGTACTATGTTGTCATAGTACTTGTCATGTACTATGTTTTCTTTGGGACAATGTCTATTCAGACATTCTGCCCAATTTTTAATCAGATTAATTTTTTTTTACTTCTGAGTTATATGAGTTCTTTCTATATTTTGACTATTAATCCCTTATCAAATATATAGTTTATAAATAGTTTCTTCCTTTTAGGATTGCCCTCTCATTTCACTGATGATTTCCTTTGCTGTGCAGGGCACTTTAGTTTGATGTAGTCCCAGTTATTTTGTTTTTGTTGCCTTTGCTTTTGGTGTCAAATCCAAGACTGATGTCAAGGAGCTTCCTGCCTATGTCTCCTTCTAGGAGTTTCATAGTTTCAGGTTTTACATCCAAGGTTTTAGTCCGTTTTGAGTTAGTTTTTGTATGTGCTTTAAGATAATGGGACAGTTTCATTCTTTTGCATATACTGACCAATTTTCCCAACACCATTTGTTGACAAGATTGTCATTTCCCCATTGTATGTTCTTGATTCCTTTGTCATGAATTAATTGAACATATGTTTGTTTCTGGGCTCATTATTCTGTTCCACTGATCTATGTCTTTGTTTTTATGCTAATGTCATACTGTTTTGGTTACTATATCTTTTGTAATGACATTTGAAATCAGGAAGTGTGAGGCCTCCAGCTTCGTTCTTCTTTCTGAAGATTTTTTTTGTCTATTCAGGGTTCTTCTGTGGTTCCAAACAAATTTGAGGATTGTCTGTTGTATTTCTGTGAAAAATGTCATTGAAATTTTGATAAGGATTGCATTTTAACAATATTAATTCTTTCAATCCATAAGCACAGTTTATTTGTGTCTTCTTTAATTTCTTTTATCAATGTTTTGTAATTTTTAGTATATAAATCTTTCATCTCTTTGATTAAATTTATCTCTAGGTATTATAGTCTTTTTGATGTAATTGTAATGGGATGGGATTTTCTTAATTTCTATTTCCAATTATTTGTTATAGGTGTATAAAAACACAACAAATTTTGATACATAGATTTTGTATCTTGCAATTTAGTAAATTTGTTTATTAGTTCTGACAGCTTTTTTTGGTAGAGCCATTAGGGTTTTCTATATAACATGTCTTTTGCAAATAGTGACAATTTTACTGTTTCCTTTCTGAACTGGATGCCTACTGTTTCTTATTCTTGCCAAATCGTTCTGAGACTCCCAATACAATAAAGAATAAAGTGGCAAGAGTGGCCATCCTTGTCTTGCTCCTGATCCTAGAGGAAAACTTTCAGCTTTCATTGTTGAGTATGATGTTGGCTGTGAGTTTGTCATACATGGCTTTATTATGTTGGGGTACATTTCCTCTATATCCATTCTGTTGAGAGAATTTATCATAAATGCATACTGAATTTTGTCAAATACTTTTTCTACATCTATTATGATGATCATATGATTTTTTATCCTTCATTTTGTTAAAGTGGTGTATCATGCTGATTGATTTGTGGAGGTTGAACTCTCCTTGCATCCCTGGAATAAATCTCACTTGATCATGGTATACAATCTTTTTAATGTACTAATATTTCACTGAGGATTTTTGCATCTATGTTCATCAGAGATATTGACCTATAATTTTCTTTTCTTTAGTGTCCTTGTCTGGTCTTGGTATCAGAGTCATGCTGACCTCATAAAATGAGTTTAGAAAGATTCCCTCCTCTTTATTTTTGGAAGAGTTTGAGAACGATTGATACTAACTTTTCTTTAAATATTTGATTGAATTCACCAATGAAGCCATCCGTCCTGGACTTGTGTTTATTTTTTTCACTGTTGTTACAGTCTTTAATTTATTTAAACTCTCTGGAGCATTTGACCCCTTTCCTTCTAAGATTACTCTCTTCCCATGACTCTCACCATCCAAAATGTCCTAATTCTCTTCCAACTTCTTTGGCTGCTATTTTTCTTTCTCCCCTATGGGCTCTTTACCTTTTGTCCAGCAATTAAATATTGGACTTCATTAAGGAATTTCTTTCTCATTCTGTATTTTTACCTAAGGTGATCTAATCCTTTTTCCTCATAGAAAGAAACACTATTTCCCTCATAGAAATTTACCTTTAGTTTATACCTTTTCTCTGATAGTCAGGTTTATATATTTAAATCCAACTGACTCTTCCACTTACATGTTCAAAAGCAACTTGAACTTGAAATTTTCAAAATCTAACTCAGGATTTTTCCTCCTAAAACATACTTATTTTCCAATATTTCCTATTTCAGTGAATGGAAACATTATCCACCTAGTTTAATAACTTGGAAATTAGGTGTCATCACTCCCCCTTCATATGTGATATATCACTAAGTTTTTGGTCTCCTCTTTATTTCCAGAATCACAACCCAAATTGACTAAAGCCTCTCTTACCTGGACTCCTGCTGATCTTCCAAATCCACTCTGGTTCCCTTCCATTTTGTTCTCTATAGTGCTACCAGAGAGATATTTGTGAAACTTGAATGTGATAATGTCATGCTCCCTACTTAAAATCTTTAGTAGCTTCCCTTTCTCCCACCGTAGAACCCATATTCCTTGACATGGTTCACAAAGTCTGCCAGATCTTTCCCTCCTGACTTCTCCAGCTCATCATACTCATTATTCTCCTCCTTCTATAAGTTCCAGCTATACCAACCTTCTTTCAGGTCTCCAAATATGCCTTGTCCCTACTCTTCACAGGGCCTTTAGACATGCTGTTCCTACAGCCTGGAATACTCCTCTCCCTTCATCTTAGCAACTTGTATACTCTATTTTAATTTTTTTTAGGAGTTCTTCCCAGTCATAACAGCCTCAGGGAAGCCTTCTGTGATCTCTTTGACCTACCTGAATCTCCTTGTTATATGTTGTCATAGAATTAATAATAGTAGAAACTCTTTTTTTTTAATTTTTTAAAAAATATTTTATTTATTTGACAGACAGATATCACAAGTAGGCAGAGAGGAAGGCAGAGAGAGAGGAGGAGGAAGGCTCCCCGCTGAGCAGAGAGCTCAATGTGGGGCTTGATCCCAGGACCCTGGAATCATGAACTGAGCCGAAGGCAGAGGCTTTAACCCACTGAGCCACCCAGGCACCCCATAATAGTAGAAACTCTTAAACAAACTCTACTTAACTGAATTCCAGATTCACCAACTCTTTCCACCTTTCTGTGAAGCATACTGATGGATTCCCACAGTGCTTACAATGCTGGAAGCATTCAACTTTAATACAGTTGGATATTTCTACTTCTTTCTTGTTTAGTTTTTGCTTATCAAGAGTCTTTTGTATTTTTTCCTGAATTAATTCATTCTAGTTGTACGTGTTAATTGTAACTTATATAATTGAATTTAATATTACATAAGCCAATGAAATGTGAAAACAAAAACATATTCATTTATATGAAAACTAAGTTGAATAATTTAGAAAGAGTTGATAAAGGCAAGATACCAAAACTTTCTTAGGAGTGAGTGAAATAATTCTAAAATGTTGCAGAAAGGATTGTAAAACTACAGAAGAATTCTGCAGTCAGATTTCTTTTCAACCCTGTCTTTAACTTCCACCTTCACTTTAAAGAAGTAAAAACAGGAAATCACAGATGATGCATTAAGGGTGTGTTCTATATAAGAAAGATGACAGAAAAAAGGCGTTGGCCTATGTCAAAAGACTCATGCAGTTGTGTGTGTGTGCGTGTGTGTAACTATACATATATATGTTCTTGGTTAAAATAAATATTTTGCTAAGTATTTTTTGAATGATTCCTTCCACCAGTAGTTCAAGACCTATGCAGGTAATTACATGTTGGTATATTCCCAACATGAATGATTATAGAATCCAGAGTCCAGTATAAAGTAAAAATGTGGGGCTCCCTGTTCCAAACATATTAAGAATTTCAAGATGGTGACAGCAGAGCATTAAATCAAGTGTGGAGCCTAAGTGTAGGACCCCATGGAGCCCGCACAGGTCCCATACCAAGGAGCCAACTCTGATTCCCATCTCCTAGCACAGAACTTGGCAAGTAGAGAATGATTCTTTGACTCAGTAGGTATTCATTGAGGGCCTTCAATGTGTCAGGCACTGCTCTAGACTCTGGAAATACAGTACATATGAGACCAAATCCCTACCCTCTTGGAGCTTGATTTCTATTAACAGTGTTAGGAAGTCAGGAGAGATATATAATAACTGATAAAGAAGTAATATATGGGGCATATTAGAAGATTTTAAATGTTATGGAGACAAATAAAACAGGGAAGAGGAATAGTGTAAGAGATAATATTTGTTGCATGAATGCAATGAACGTCTAGCCAAAATCCAAAGGACACTAATAAGGCAAAATAAATCAAAAATGAAAAAAAAAAAAAGATGCAGGGAAAATAAGAATATAACCAAAAAATCCAAACCATAAGCAAAAATAAAGTCAGTTCTATTTAGGCTGTCAATTTGGTTCTGAGCTTCCTGGTAACCAAAGCAAAAAATAAGAGATGATCAATCATATGATTCTCATTATCAGAAAGGAACAAACATGCTAATGTCTTAGGATTAAAAGAGATCTATATTTTGGTGAAGTCCCGATAGGTCATTGTTGGTTTTGTTTCCCATGCCTTTGGAGACATGTCTAACAAGAAGTTGCCGTGACTGAGGTTGAAGAGCTTGCTGCCTGTGCTCTCCTCTAGGATTTTGATGGATTCCTGTCTCACATTTTATCATATGGTTTCACTCATGTGTGGAATATAAGAAACAGTACAGAGGAACATAGGGGAAGGGAGGGAAAACTGAATGGGAAGTCATCAGAGAAGGAGAAGAAACATGAGAGACTCTTAACTGTAGGAAACACACTGAGGGTTGCTGGAGGGGAAGTGAATGGGGGGATGAGGTAATTGGGTGATGGGCAGTAAGGAGGACATGTGATGTATACACATCGTGGGTGTTATACGCAACTGATAAATTGTTGAACACTATACCTGAAACTAAAAAAAGACATAGCTGTTATATCTCTTACTTCCTTATGGAACCAAACGAGACTGCAGCTGTGAAAATAGCTTAAACATAAGGTACTATGATGTGCAGAGAGGTATTAGTATTAGGATACTTTCACGGATAACAGAAAAAATTTCATTGTAACATCGTGGTTTTTCCTGGAAATGTGCTGAACAAATTCACTTTTGTAGGCAAAGAAACTTTCAAATAGGCTAAAATCTTGAAGTTGAAATCCAGGAATCACTTCAGCCCACAAAAACATCAACCAGTCTGTACAAGTTCTGCGATGTTCCTTCCTGACCCTTACTAGGGGAAGAGGACAGCCCAGTGCCAGGTGGCCAGTGACATTACACAAGATGTCCTGGATCCCCCCTTCCTCTACTCCTGCCTAACCCCCAGTTCCACTCTGATGGGAGCTGAAGCTGCTGCACCTTTTCCTTCAGTTCCTCGTAAGGACCCCAAGACCGCAAATAGGAACAGCCCCAAGCAACCAGGGAGTCCATCCTCAGCAACATGGACAGCCTTATCCACAGAAAGACCCAGAGCCAAGTAACCACTGGCTAAGAGCAGAAAAAAAAATAGCCACACACACCCAGCTTCCTGCCATCCACCCCTCTTCCTCAGCCTCTGTCACTCCACATGTCTTGGTCTTTCTCTCTGCACTCGCTTCTCCTTACCAACACCACAATGTACTCCAAGGAAATCCTATTCACTTTACTTTTCACAGAGGCAAGTGGATCAACGGGACAGACAACTGAACAAAGATGCAACACGAACAGACAAGTCCTTTGTCTATTTCTCTTTGTGTCTGCCACCTTGTGTCTGTGTGTCTCTCTCCCACACACTACAAACCAACTAAAGATCTACGTGTACTTCAGAGACAGTCTGACGGGAAACAAATAAATAAAAATTACCAGCCACTTTGACTAATAAATTGTCTTTTATCTAGATGGAAAAAAAAAAAACAAAACCTAAAACCTCATGAGGTCAGAAACATCATAGGATGTTTCTCAGAGAAGTTCATTTCGTGACTGCCTTATACATTCTTTTGAACAGTGAGCCCTGAATTTCCCTCAGCCACCTGTTTGAGGTTTTTCAGATACTGAAGATCAACCCATGGAGATGGGCTAGATCCAAAGACAGAGCTATCTGAGCATTTCCACCCATGCTGCTGTCAGACTACGACTGGTGCCATTTGAATTTCTCCATGAAATGTGAAAGAAGAAGAAGGGCCCACCAGCCACTATTTCTGACATTGACAGTTGACAGCAGCTCCTCAATGGTTATCCACTTAGGTATCGAATGGACGCCATTCATGAGGAAGAGCTTGCTGCATACAGGATTTCTATTTTAGGCCTCCTGCTAGTAAATATAAGTCTGTTTACACGGACTTGAGTCTGGGACATTCTCTAGCTGCACAATGGCTGTTTGAAGCATACCTTAAATGTGGTCTTTGAAACTCTGAGCTGTGGTACGTGTGGTTAGGTCTCTTTCTTTTTCTCTACCACGGTGGAATTGGAAACTTCTTCAGGGCTTGCATCGTGTTCAGGTGAACAAGATGAGGCTTTGGGGGCTAGTGAATTCCACCACTCACACCCCTGCCTCGGGTGCTTTTGTATCTGATCATTCAGAAAGTATGTCCTCTCCCCGCTGTCTCCTTCTCTGGGAGCCTGCGTCCACCAGCTTCCCACCTCCTAGGACAGGGCCTCAACCTCACTTCTTTGTTGGAGACCCACAGCACTCAGCCATGGGTCTTTGACCCTGTTCCCTGAGCTGGAGGCTTGTGGACGCCCTGTCGACATCAGCCCCAGGAGACCACCACGGCTGACTAAGAAATTTGTGAAGTTTTGGGGCGCCTGGGTGGCTCGGTGGGTTAAGGCCTCTGCCTTCGGCTCGGGTCGTGATCCCAGGGTCCTGGGATCGAGCCCCGCATCGGGCTCTCTGCTCTGCGGGGAGCCTGCTTCCTCCTCTCTCTCTGCCTGCCTCTCTGCCTAGTTGTGATTTCTCTCTGTCAAATAAATAAAAAATATTAAAAAAAAAAAAAAGAAATTTGTGAAGTTTTGCAGTTTGTTTCTACCTTGAGGTGTCCTGCCTGTCTCCAGATCCTGTTATTTCACCCTGAAATTCTTTTTTTTTCTCCCTTCCTGTTGCCACTGCCTTAGATTAAGTTCCCACTATTGTCCCCCTTAATTATTACAAAAACCCACTAACTTTCCTGTCATCCAACTCTGGTTTCTTATCCATCCTCAGTTTGCCAACATAGTTACCATTCTTCTTGTCCTTATAACCCTTAGAACCATAACTTCCCCTTAGAACCATAACTTCCCCTCCAAACCAGGGTTCTCAACATCGGCCCCATTGACATCTGAAGCCAGATAATTCTTTATTGTGGGTGGCTGGTCTTTGAATTGTGGGATAGCAGCATTTCTGGCCCCTACCCACTTGATGCTAGTAGTATCTGCTACTATGACAATAAATGTTTCCAGATGGTGCAAATGTCCCTGAGGGGCAAAGGTGCCCGCTGCTTTCAGTCCTTCTTAACTATATCCCTCAAGTTTTATTAGGTAGGATTTCAAATTTTGTTCTAAGTATTTGTTCGTCTCTATTAACAATTTTTCCTTGACCTATGAATCAGGTACAAATGCTTTAAATGCTGAATTTACATTGTTGCTGCTTTAGTTACCTTTTTGTTGTTCATTAAAAACTTTTTGCTTTTGGTCAGAAAGGTTGGGTTATGTGATATTTATCCTTTGGCCCTTTGTTGAGCCTTGCTTTGTGACTTAGAACCTTCTTAATTTTTGCAAACATTTCCTGTGTGTTTGAAAAAATATACATTCTTCATGCTTTGTGACTTAGAACATTAATTTCTGTAAACATTTCTTGTGCGTTTGAAAAAAATGTACATTCTTCAGTTGTTGGGTGCAAGATTCTCCATACGTTAGACCAATCTCGTTCATTATGTTATTCAGATCTTATAAATTAAGCCAATTTTTTACAGATTTATTTATTTATTTTAGAGAAACCTGAAAGAGTGGGGGAAGGGGCAGAGGGAGAGGGAGAATCTCAAGCAGACTCCCTGCAGAGTGCAGAGCCCGAGGCAGGGCTCGATCTCATGATCCTGAGTTCCTGAGCTGAGCCAAAACCAAGAGTTAAGTTGAACGCTAACCAACTGAGCCACCCAGGTACCTCAATCACTGCCAATTTTTAGGTCACTTTATCAATTACCAGAAAGGTGTATTTTAAAATATCTTATAGGGAGAAAAATTAAAAATAAATATCCTACAAAGATTTGTCAACTCCTCCTTGTAATTCAGTTGATTTTGCTTTTATATATTTTGAGAGTCTGTAATAGATAAATAGAAATTTGTGTTTGTTATATCTTCTGATGAATTGTTCCTTTTATCATTATATAACAATCTTTCTTTTTTTGCCTTAAAGACTTTTACTCTGCAGCAGTTGTAATAGCTACAGTTTGGTCTTGATTAGTACTTGCCTGGTATACTTCTTTTTACCCTCTTACTTTCCACCTTATTGAATCCTGCTGGTGTAAGCATATTTTCAGAAAACAGCAGAAGCAAGTTCTCTTTCTCCTTCTTTTTTTTTTAAGATCAAGTGGGACAATTGTCTTTTAACTAGTGAGTCTAATCCACTTAAATGTATTGTGTTTCCTAAGATATTTAGGTTTATTTTCACAATTTCTTTTTTGTACTTTCTATTTACTTTGCTTTGTGAAATCCTTTTCTTGCTCTTTTCCTGTCTTCTTTTGGATCAGATTTTCTGTACGTCTCCCTTTTCCTCCATTACTTTCAAAATTACATGTTGTTTTTGCTCTTTTCATGGTTAACCTTCAACCTTTGTTAAGCATGTTGGCCCTAAAGTCTAAATATCACTACCTTTTTCCAAATGATGTAAAGAATTAAGAATGTTTTAACTTTGCATATTATCACCATCCAGAATTTTGGGTATTTCTACCTGACTTTTCTACATCTAAATTTTATTGTTGTTGTTATTATTATTATTATTGGTGCTATTGGGGGGAACGAATGCATTTTTTGGCTTTGCCTAGATGCTTATCAATCTCTTTGAATTACCTTTTCTTCTTGCCTCTGAATTTTTCCCTCTGGGTTCAATTTCTTCTTTCCTAAAATGCATACTTCTAGAAATCCTCTCCACAAGAGTCATTGAATAGTAAATTCTCCTGGTTATTGCTTAAAAATATCATTATTTTCTCTTGTTCTTAGATGATTGTTGAAAGAGATAAAAATGAAGGTTAATTTCTCTCAGCACTTTAAAAATCTATTCCACTGACTTCTGGCTTTCATTACTGCTTTTAAGAAGTCATTCCTTTGTGAACAATCCATATTTCTCTCTTGCATTCTTAAGATCTATTTATTTTATTTTATTTTTTAAGATTTTATTTTTTAATAACCTCTATACTTAACATGGGCTTGAACTCACAGTCCTGAAATCTAGAGTTACCTATTCTACCTACTGAGGCAGCCAGGCTTTCCCCATTTGGGGTTTTAAAAATTTTTTTTCTATGATGTTACTTAGTACAGATTTAATTTTATCTTTCTTAGAACTCATTTCCTGCCTCTGCAGATTCATTTCTTTCATAGATTCTAGAAAATTCATGGGCTTTTTCTCTTTGGTTATTTCCTCATTTTCTTAATATTCTCCTCCTGAAATTCCTATTAGTCATATGTTTACCTTCAGTCTAGCCTTCATGTCTCTTAATCTTGTTTTTTGTTTTTTTTTTTGTCTCTTTATGTCTCTGCTACATTTCATGCAGCTTTTTGAAAGCTGCCAGTTCTTAAACTCTCACTTTTGCTTTGTTTAACCCATGTCAACTACTACAATTTTTTTAATTAACATATAATGTATTATTTGTTTCAGGGGTACATGTCTGTGATTCACCAGTCTTACACAATTCAGAGCACTCACCATAGCACATACCCTCCCCAGTGTCCATCACCCAGCCATCCCATCACTCCCACACCCTTCCACTCCAGCAGCCCTCAGTTTGTTTCCTGAGATTGAGAGTCTCTTAGGTTTGTCTCCCTCTCTGGTTTTGTCCCATTTTATTTTTACCACTCTTTCCCCATGATCCTCTGCCTTGTTTCTCAGATTCCACATATCAGCAAGATCACATGATAATTGTCTTTCTCTGACTGACTTGTTTTGCTTAGGCTAATACTCTCTAGTTCCATCCACATTGTTGCAAATGACAGGTTTTCATTTTTGATGGTGCTGTCCATAGTTTGGCTATTATGGACATTGCTGCTATAAATATTGGGCTGTGTGTGCCGCTTCACATCACTAAATTTGTATATTTGGGGGTAATTACCCAGTAGTGCAATTGCTGGGTCATAGAGTAGCTCTATTTTCAACTTTTTGAGGAACTTCCATGCTGTTCTCCAGCATGGCTGCACCAGCTTGCATTCCCACCAACAGTGTAGGAGGGTTCCTGTTTCTCCACATCCTTGTCACATCTGTCATTTCCTGGCTCATTAATTTTAGTCATTCTGACTGGTGTGAGATGGTATATCATTGTGGTTTTGATTTGTATTTCTCTGATGCCAAGTGATGTTGAGTACCTTTCCATGTGTCTGTTGGCCATCTGGATGTCTTCTTGGCAGAAATGTCCGTTCATGTCTTCTGCACATTTCTTGATTGGATTATTTGTTCTTTGGTTGTTGAATTTGATAAGTTCTTTATAGATTTTGTATCTTTCCAAGTATCTTCACCCATTCTGTCAGTTGTCTTTTGGTTTTGTTGACTGTTTCTTTTGTTGTGCAAAAGCTTTTTATCCTAATCAAGTCCCAACAGTTCATTTTTGCTCTTGCTTCCCTTGCATTTAGAGATGTTTCTAGGAAGAAGTTGCTGCAGCTGAGGTCGAAGAGGTTGCTGTCTGTGTTCTCCTCTAGGATTTTGATGGATCCCTGTCTCACATTCAGATCCTTCATCCATTTCGCATCTATTTCTGAGTGTGGCTTAAGGAAATGGTCTAGTTTCATTCTTCTGCATGTGGTTGTCCAATTCTTCCAATACCACTTGTTTAAGAGACTGCCCCACCCCGCCATTGGACATTCTTTCCTGCTTTGTCAAAGATTAGTTGACCATAGAGTTGAGAGTCTATTTCTGGGCTCTCTATTCTGTTCCATTGATCTATGTGTCTGTTTTTGTGTGAGTACCATACTGTCTGGCACTAGAGCTTGAAGTCTGGAATTGTGATGTCGCCAAATTTGGTTTTCTTTTTCAACATCCCTCTGGCTGTTCGGGGTCTTTTCTGGTTCCATACAAATTTTAGGATTATTTGTTCCACTTTTGTGAAAATAGTGGATGGTATTTTGATAAGGATTGCATTAAATACATAGATTGTTCTAGGTAGCATAGACATTTTAACAATATTTGTTTTTCCAATCCATGAGCATGGAACGTTTTTCCTTTTCTTTGCATCTTCCTCAATTTCTTTCATGAGTATTCTATAGTTTTCTGAGTACAAATTCATTATCTCTTTGGTTAGATTTATTCCTAGGTATCTTATGGGTTTAGGTGGATTGTAAATGGGATCAACTCTTTAATTTCTCTTTCTTCTGTCTTGCTGGTGTATAGAAATGCAACTGATTTTTGTGCATTGTTTTTTATCTTACTACTTTATTGAATTCCTATAAGAGTTCTAGCAGTGCTGGAACAGAGTCTTTTGGGTTTTCCACATAAAGTATCATATCATCTTCAAAGAGTGAGAGTTTGACTTCTTTGCTGACTTTGACTTTGTTCATAGGACTTTTATTTCTTGTTTTGTCTGATTGCTGAGGGTAGGGCTTCTAGTACTATGTTGAATAGCAGTAGTGATAGTGGACTTCTCTGCCATGTTCCTGACTACAGAGAATGATATTCACTGTGCGTTTTTCATTGGTGACTTTTATGATATTAAGGTATATACCCTCTATTCCTACAATGTGAAGAGTTTTAATTAAGAAAGCATGCTGTACTTTGTCAAATGCTTTTTCTGCATCTATTGAGAGTGTCATATGGTCCTTGTCCTTTCTTTGATTAATGTAGTATATGACATTGATTGATTTGCAGATGTTGAACCAACCTTGTAGCCCAGAAATAAATCTCGCTTGGTCATGGTGAATAATCCTTTTAATGTACTGTTGGATCCTATTGGCTAGTAGTTTGGTGAGAATTTTCGCAACTGTGTTCACCAAGGATATTGGTCTGTAATTCTCTTTTTTGATGGGGTCTTTGTCTGGTTTGGGGATCAAGGTAACACTGGCCTCATAAAATGAGTTTGGAAGTTTTTATTTCCATTTCTATTTTTTGAAACAGTTTCAGAAGAATAGGTATTAACTCTTCTTTAACTGGTTGGTAGAATTCTCCGGGAAAGCCATCTGGCCCTGGGCTCTTGTTAGTTGGGAGATTTTTGATTACTGCATCAATTTCCTTGCTGATTATTGGTCTGTTCAGGTTTTCTATTTTTTCCTGGTTAATTTTGGTAGTATATAAGTCTTTAGGAATGCATCTGTTTCTTCCAGATTGTCTAATTTTTTGGCATATAGTTGCTCATAATATTTTCTTATAATTGTTCTTATTTCTTTGGTGTTATGATTTCTCCTCTTTCATTCATGGTTTTTATTTATTTGGGTCCTTTCTCTTTTCTTTTTGATAAGTCTGGACAGAGGTTTATCAGTCTCATTAGTTCTTTAAAAGAACCAGCTCCTAGTTTCATTTATCTGTTCTACTGTTCTTCTGGTTTTTATTTCATTGATTTCTGTTTTGTTTTGCTTTACAGTATCACTTATCTCTCGAATTCTCCCCTCATGATCCAGTAGTTGTTTATCTCTCTTTTTCTCAGCTTCCTTTTTTAAAAAGATTGTATTTATTTATTTTTAGAGACATTACAATAGGCAGAGAGGCAGGCAGAGATAGAGGGAATAGCAGGCTCCCTGAGATCATGACCTGAGCTGAAGGCAGAGGCCTAACCCACTGAGCCACCCAGGCACCCTTCTCAGCTTCTTTATTCTCCATCATTTGGTCTTCTATATAACTAACTTTCTCTCTGCTTCATTTATCCTAGCAGTTAGAGCCTCCATTTTTTATTGCACCTCATTAATAGCCTTTTGATTTTGACTTGGTTAAATTTTATCTCTCCAGAAAGGGATTCTGTAGTATCTTCTATGCTTTTTTCAAGCCCAGCTAGTACCTTTATAATTGTCATTCTGAACTCTAGTTCTGACAACTTGTTAATGTCCATGTTGATTAGTTCCCTGGAAGTAGATATTGCCTTGTTATTTTTTTTTTTTTTTTAGATTTTATTTATTTATTTGACAGAGAGAGAAACAGCGAGAGAGGGAACACAAGCAGGGGGAGTAGGGGAGGGAGAAACAGATTTCTTGCTTGAGCAGGAAGCCCAATGCAGGGCTCAATCCCAGGACCCTGGGATCATGACCTGAACAGAAGGAAGATGCTTAAGATCTGAGCCACCAAGGTGCCCCTTGCTCTTTTTTTTTTTTTTTTTGAGGTAAGTTTTTCCATTTTGTCATTTTGTCTAGAAAAGAAGAAATGAACAAGGGACCAAAATGCTACAAGGATAACAATGACCCCAGGAAAATATGCACGAGACAAATCAGAAGAGACCTGAAACTGGAGGGGGTCGGGGGGGAGAAAAGAAAAAAAATATGATATCAGTCTGGTGAAAAGAACAGAGCCACACACTAGATTTTGGGGGTATTTTGGTCTGTTAGAAGAAACTGCCTCCCAAAATTTTAAGGAAAGAAAAACTCATATATACACAAAAGTAAAGGTAAATACAATGAAGGGATGGAATATGACTGTAAAAATGAAAATTAAAAAAGATATTTAAAAAGGAAGTGATAAGAAGTTGGTTGAAAAAAGAAAGAAGAAAATTTTTCTTAAAAAGGGTGGAGAATATGATCAAGCTGGTGAATAGGACTCTGCACCCCAAAATTTTAAAGAAAAACTTATATATCTATTATATATGGTTAAATACAATGAAGGGATAGAATATGACATTAAAAATGAAAAGTTAAAAAGATTTTAAGAAATGAATTGATAAGTTGGTTGTAAAAGGAAAGAAGAAAAAGTTTAAAAAAAGAAATAGAAAAAGAAAAAAATAAAGAAAATTTTAAAAATTAACTTTGAAAGATTAAAGAATCATGAGGAAAAAGCCATGAATTCTATGTGCTGTATTCTCGTAGCTCTGACGTATTTTAGTTCTTATTGATCAGTGAACTTGGTCTTGGCTGGATGTTCTTGCTGATCTTCTGGGGGAGGGACCTGTTCCCATGATACTCAGATGTCTTTGCCCAAGGCGGAATTGCACCACCCTTGCCAGGGGCCAGGCTAAGCAACCTGCTTGAGTTTGCTCTCAGAGCTTTTGTTCCCTGAAGGCTTTCCTTACTGCTTTGGAGGATGGGAATGAAGATGGCAGCCTCCCAATCTCCAGCTGGAAAAGCTGAGAGCTCAGGGCCCCATTCCTCAGTGTACCCTCAGAGAAAAGTAGTCAATCCCTCCCATCTCCCTGGTCTCTGGCCACATTCCGAGCTCACCTGTCCTGTGACCGAGTGTTTCTATCTCTGGTGCATGGCCCCATTTGGAGTCTCCAAACCCAGCAGATTCCTGCCGTGCTACTCCTTCTGGAGCGGGAAGGTGAGTCTCCCAGGATCTGCCATTTGTGGGGTCCCTGCTTGAAAAGCAGTGGTCTGTCTGTGCCACAGATCAGTTTAAGGTAACCCTGAGCTGAGAGCCCACTCCTCAGCTCCGTCTCTGCAGCCAGCTTCCCCGCCCCGATACCTGGGAGCTCTGCCAACTTCAGACACCCCCGATCTTTCTGTGACCCTGCGGGACCTGAGACCACATTGTCCCCATGAGGGGTCCACCCCCGCTTAGCCTCTGGAGCAACATCCCTCCGTGGAGCAAACTTCTAGAAGTTCCAATTTTGTGCTCCACTGCTCTCTCACTTGCCGGGAGCCAGCCCCTCCCCCCATGGTCTATCTTCCCGTTGCTTCAGATTCACTTCTCCACACATCCTACCTTCCAGAAAGTGGTCGCTTTTCTGTTCCCAGAGTTGCTGATCTTCTTCTCTTGAAGAGTTGAGTTTGTAGGTGTTCAGGATGGTTTGATAACTATCTAGCTGAATTCCTGGGACCCGATAAAATTTAGGTCTCCTACTCCTCCTCCATCTTGGGAACCCCCCTCCCAACTACTACACTTTTGTTTTTCTGAGTTCTATTTGTTTTTTCAAATCTGCCTGGGTTGTTTGCATAGTGTCTTATGATTTTTTTTCCATTTTTCCCTTTATATGTTTTAATAATTTTTATTTTTTTTAAGATTTTATTTATTTATTTGAGAGAGAGACCCAGCATGGGGACGGAAGGTGGAAAGCAGAGGGAGAGGGAGAAACAGACTCACCACTGAGCAGGGAGCCCAGCACGGGGCTTGATCCCAGGAACCCTGATTCATGACCTGAGCCAAAGGCAGATGCCTAACAGACTGAGCCACCCAGGTGCCCCAGATTTAATTATTTTTAAAGGATACTAATATACAGTTTCTCACCAGTATCTCTATTTTCTGAATGATGATTCTTAGAGCTCTACACCTATTGTTCATTGTGTCTGCTGATGTTTTTCAGGGGTGGGTTGTGAGACTATAACATCAAAGATAAGAATTCACTACATGGGTCATGAGAATTCTGAATGACCTGCGCTAAGCTTGTGTCCTACTGGGCCATTTTATGTACCATGGAATCCCAACAATATCTTCCTCTCGAGATGACTTTTCATTATTTCCTTGACCTAGGGACTCCTGAGCCACTCAAGTACTGTAAGTGCAAACTCCCGATCCACCCATATGAAGGTGATCATGTGATGATGAGATTACAAGGGACACTTCCTTTTCTTCTACTCATAGCCCAGGCTCAACATACAAGCTTATGTGCCATCTTCCTTTGCAGGTGAACAGAATGTTCCCTTATAAACCTTTTCCTAGCTTTACATGAAACTTTACTTTTAAGTCTTTACCTGGTGTAGACTCAAGGCCTCATATTCAATATTTCTGTGGACCTAAAAACCCAACCTAAATTTAAAAGTATGAATCCTAAAAGCCTGAAAACCCAACCCTCTCTGTACCTGCCTCAACAGCCAGGGTTGTCTCATATCTTTTCACTTGTTGACAACACTCATTTTCAACTCCTACTTGTTTTCCCCTGGGCAGATCTGCTTTATTTTCTTGTGAGCTCAACTTTGCATATAGAAAGAAACATTTTTTTAAAATATTTTGTTCAGCATTTCTAAGAACTTTGAGAAAGGAGAGTTTTCAGGTCATCTATTTGTCATGTTGTAGGAAATGGGGACCCCCCCAAGACATAATAGTCAAAAGCACTAATTTGATTACTCCCTATTACCTAGACATTAAAAATCAAGCTCTTTAGCATAGCACTTAAGAAACCTTTGGTCTGGCTCATAAATGCTTTTCCAGTTCCATTCTCTTCTGAAGAGAATGCCCTGTATTCTAGCCACACTGACAACTCATGGTTACTCTCAGATGTGTAAACTTTCATGTATCTACAACCATCAGACTTAGGCTATACCACACCGTTCTCCTGAAGGGTCCTTCTCTCCTTTCACAAACTTCTGTTGTTTGGCCAAAGCAAACCTCAAACACTGGCTGCACTGTAAAACCTATTCCAGTTTCCCAAAACATAATGAATCAAACCCTCTGCTCCCATTGCATTCAATCATACCTCGTTTATAATCCTTATCACATTGACGAAAGTGTTTTTATATCTTTAACTAGATTTAGAACTTTCAGAGAGTCAGAGCAAGACTTTATCCATCATTCTCAACATACAGCACAATATCTGGCATATAGTAGACACTCATAGATATTACAGCAATTGTCTTGAATTACAAGGCTACTCAGTTCTTGCCTGGAGAAATATAACTTGAAATTATCATACTTTTAGTTGTTATAAACAGTCTCATTATTGAAAATCTCCACATAGCTGCCAATTGTCAGTGGTGCTAGATTAATCACAACACAGAGCAAATATGTTCAGTATAGGCCCTGCCTGTAATTTTTACTAGAAGTTAGTTCTGATTTATGAATAATTCCCACTTCAGTATCTGAATGAGTAGTCACTTATAGTCTAGGAAAGACAGAATAGTTACAAGACATAGTGATAATCATACAGAACACAACAAGACTGTCTTACTCATAGCTATAACTCCATAGCATAGGACTGGCATGGGAGCAAGTGCCCAATGAACACATGAATGAGTAGATAGGAGGTTATATAATAAGTAAAAGATACTTTAGCAAAATGGCAGACAAATAAAGTTTTAAGACTCCACTCCTTGCATTGGGTCATACTTGTCTTTATATATGCCTGGAATACAGTGAATATTGAAGAAAACAAATGAATGAATGTTTGAAAAAACTTAATTAGGTTGAGCTGAATATGTAAGAACAATCCAGATCTAGAATTATTGAGAGAAGAAAACCAAAAGGCCGATGTTTTGAATGAAAAGGAAAAAGTTAACTTTCATAAATCTTTTGGGGTTTGCTTCAGCCATGTATGCTAGCCTTACTTGTTTGATCCTCTTGTCTGTCTGTCCATCCATTCATCCATCCATCCATCCATCCATCCATCCATCCATCCATCATTCATTCACTCAAGAAACACTTCCCAAGCATCTACTGTGAGCCAAGCATTGTGCTTTTGGTTTAGAGATTTTAGTTTGGTGTTGAGAAAAACTTGCTGATTTTCTGTCAGTAAATGATTACCAATAGCATGCTAGGAGAAAATATTTCTTAAAACTTTCATTCCGTGATCCGTGAATTAACTCATTAATTTATTTAGCAAATATCTTTGAGCATATCCTCCCTGCGAAACACTATGTGAGGCACCAAGCGTTCATTCTTTATTTTATATAGTCATTCATTCAGTAAACAATTGTTAAATACCTAGTAAGTGCCAGGCATATATTAGGTCTCTGCTTTCAAAGAGCTTACGTGATGATAGTGCTAAGGTTCGGGCAATAGACAAATAAACAAATAAATAAACTTGTTTAGATAATGATAAAGCAAAATAATAATAAAACTAGGATGTGCTAGGGAGTGATAGATGTATATCTATATTATCGGTGTGGTCTCTGATCTCAGAAAGCCAGAGATTTCTAAGGAGACAGAACCTGATCTGAGTGCTGCCTACCTGGATTCTTTTGACATGTGGAGCCCTGTGTGAGCATATATGAGTGTGACCTGGCCTGGAGGCAGAGAATCTGGGTCTTGGGAAGAATGGAGCCAGAAGGACAAGCCCCACATGGAGGCCTCTTTGGCTTACACAGCATGCCACCAGGGACAGAGCTCCTTGCCCTGTGGCCCAGGCTGACCTGCCTGAGCTATCTACAGGGAGGGCAAATATCTGCCTTCAAGCCACTCACCATGCCCCACCCCTGGTTGGAAACTTCGACTCAGTGTTGACCTGGTTTTGAACTAGTGACCCGGAGGTGAATGACTCCATATCTCATTACTAATTCCCCATAGCCACTTGGTTCCTTCTGCCAGTCACAAGCAAGAGAGTTTGGTGGGGTCAGGGACAGAAGTCCAGCCAGAGGCCCTGAACCCATCAGCCACAGCATCCACCCTGGCTTAGCCCCTGCCATCTGGCCTCTTTCGATTCCCCCCATCCTTTAGCCTGGTCTGACTGAACAGGTTTTGGAAGAGGCCAAGGTCACCCTGGGGCCGACCTCCACAGATGGATTCAGCCTGAGACCACAGCTGTGGTCCAGCTCAACCATGGATGCTCAGGGCCAAGACATATTCCTTCATCATGGTGGATCATCATTAAGCCAAATGAGGCCTGGGCCCCAACCAGGTGGGATGTGACTAGATCCAGAAACTGTAAAATCCCCTTCCTTGTCTTCACTTCCCCTTCTCTTCACTCCATTTCTTTCTGCACCCCTAATTTCCTCACTTACCCATCTTGTCTATTCTTCAGGCATTCTTGCCCTTTGAGACACCATCATCACCTCTCTGAGGTTAATGTTCATGGGAGATGATTTCCATCTGGGAACCTGGGCACATACTGGTGAGAACACATGACTGGGAAGCAACGCAGGGGCAGTCAAGGAATGTCAGCAAGTACCAGTCCCCACAGTTTCTTGGGCCAAGGCCCAGCACTCTCTGAAGAAAGCTGAGATGTGAAGGAGCACTGGCTCTCCAGACTGCATCTGGACGGGTCAGCTCAGAGGAACCAGACTGGAGCGGTTGGAGAGTGGGTAGCGCGTCAGAGGCACTGAATCCCTGCTCTAGTGGACATAGTTACTTTGTGCTTTCTGTTGCCGCCATGCGAGCTGGCATAAAACGCGTTGCTGTCGCTGCTGTTTTTCTAGGGCTTAAGACACGTGGAGGTGAAAATGCCTCATCTTTTCTAAAGAGTACGGCTTTAGCCATCAATCATACATAGAGTGTGCTTCTCTGAGAATAGCACGTACCACCTTGTACTGACTATTCTCTTCATGCATTTATTTCCTCCACTAGACTGTGACCTCTTCGAAGATGAGGGCCCTTGCGTGATCATTTTTTGTAAGTAAATGAGTAAGCAAATGATGGAAGGTGATGGCTATGTAGGTAGCCCATGGAGAGTGAATTCAACTTTTACTCTGTATCTCTTTGGATTTATCTCAGAGCTTATTTCAAGTACAGTCACGTCCAGTAATTCAGACGCTAAAAGTAATCCGGTATAAAACAATTAAAATCAACACTTAGAGAAAAGATAAATTAAGGTACGATGTTTTAGCTTATAGTACTTTAATTTAAAATATTGAGCTTCATGGGACACCTGGGTGGCTCAGTCACTTAAGCATCTGACTCATGATTTGGCTCAGGTCATGACCTCATGGGTCTTGAGATGGAGCCTCCAGAAGGGCTCTGCACTCAGCAGGGAGTCTGCTTGAGGTTTGCTCTCTCCCTCTCCCTCTGCTTCTTCCCCCTTCCTCTCTCTAAAATAAATGAATTCTTTTTTAAAATAAGAGAAAATGATGAGCTTCAAAACTGTGTATGGTTCCATTCAGATAAAGTCAGCTTGCTCCCAGGCTCAAACTGTAATGCTCAGGTTACATGTGGGGAGAAATGATTACTGCCAGAAATCAGCTGGCAACATGTTTCTTGTGGTCACAAAGCACAAAGCGTTGGCTCTAACACACAATCAGACTGTGTGTCTCCTAGGAGCTTATGGCCCACCGTCCTCGGATGCAACCTTAGACTTGCCAAGCACAGTCAGAAAGCCACTAAAGGGCATTTTGCTCTTTCTCACACGGCCAGCATTTGAACAATGACTTTATAGGGGAACAACTTCCCGAAACTTTGCCCCAGTATCATTTTCCCTGCTTTCACTCCCAGCTGTAGTTCATACTAGGGAAATCACACTTTGTATTGGACACTCCTCTGGACACAGAAATTCCTACTATTCTTAAAGAACAAAATGCCACCATGAGAAATCAAAGATTTGCCTGTGTTTGTTTTGCACTGACTGTTCAGCCTGTGACTCCTGGGCCTCCAAATAAGGCTTATTTTCCCCTCTTCTCATTTTTTTTAATCAGCCCTTTTGTCCCTTAAGTACACAAAATTCAGCTACATATACTAAATTCATTAGATACTCCATTTTTGTGCTCACCATGTGTCATGGTTATCTCATACCACTTCACTTTCTCTGTGACCTTGATCAAGTCACTGTGCTTCCCCCTTTGGGCATCAATTTCTTCATCTTTAATGGCAAATGAGCAACTTGAAGATTTCAGAGTTTCCCTCTGGTTTCTGTTCATCATGGTAATCCCGGTTCCTGGCATGTTCCCTGGCACAGAGGGAGAGCTTAATAAACATTTGTTGCACTGACGAATTAATCCAATGATGTAGTGAACCCATCAATCACATGATACTGAAGAGGGAATAGAGGCTTAGTTTTAAGTCTTAACTGTGTCATTAGGTTGCTGGGTGAACTTGGTCAGTTGCCTTCCCTCTTTAAGACCAGAGAGGAAATAAAATTTACCCAAGATCATAGAGCTTGTAAGAGCAGAACTAGGGCTAAAACTCAGGTCTTCTGATTCTCTTCTATTAAGATGCACTGATTAGAAATCTGGTGTTTTTTAAATTAGGAGAGGGCATCAAAAACCCGCTGGTGATCACTTTTCTATCCAGACCCTGGATTTAGAATAGCAACCATAAATTTGAAGAACAACACATGCTTCAAGAAAGGGGGCCTCCCAGGGTGCCTCTAACCAACCATTTCTTCTCACCTGCCAAAAGGAGATAAGCAACCACCAAGTGGGCTAGGTGATGTGGGCTGATCTGATAGCCCTGCTCAACCAGGCTTTGCAGTTTCCTCCTAGAGGCAGCTCGTGTCTGGGCTGGTGACAAATGCGTCTGCTTCTACCATCTCCTAGTGTGGGAACCAGCGTCTAGAAAGGGGCCTTGAAAATCTTATTCAAGAACAGTTTCCTCTGACATAAACATTCTGTAAGGGCAGAGATGGTCTCCATTCTTACTGACAGTGACCCTGGTGGCATGCTGTCTGTTTCAAGGTGACCTAAGCTGGAGTGGGGATGCCCAGGTGTCTTTTGGGTTCCTCCTATAAGCTCATCTCTACCCTCGGCTTCCCCCACTGTTCTCCCTTCACTGGCATGCTGAGTCCAGGGTAGGCTTGAAACCTGAGGACAGGGTCTCACTCTCCGAGGGACCACAAAGTTCGCTGTGAAAGGCATGAACTGTGGGGCCAAACAGACCTGGACTTGCATCCAGTTTTACTGCTTATTACCTGTGTGACTTCAGGCTAGATATTTAATTCTCTCTTTGGTTTACTCATCTGTCGAATGCAAATCTTAGCAACTACTTCATGAGATTTTTGTGAAGATTAAGTGTACAATATTTCTAAAACACCTAATGCAATGCCAGAAATACAATAAGTACTAGATAAATACTAGCTAAACAATTCTTTGAGGCCCTCCAGTTGCCTGGAGTCCTGAGCTCCTTCCCAGGAACTGAAGAGCCTCTCGGGTAGGAAAGGAAGCAGGGAGGGAAGGAGAAGGGAGATGGCTTAAGGGCCTCCTGCTTTAGCTAAAACAAATGCTCTGTTATCTGTTACTTATGCCTGTTCCCCTTCTAAGCAAAGCCTGAAATCTCTGCTCCATCCAGTTCAATCCCTTCCTGTATCAGATGAGGAAGCAGAGCCCAGGGAACGTAGAAATGTCACATGGCTATTCCAAGATGATGCTGGGAGCCAGCATCCTGCGGTAGTTGAAAGCACAGTTTCTGCAATTATGCTGTTTGGGTCAGGTGTCTGTTCCACCAGGGCTCAGCTATGGAATCTTGAACTAGGTACTTATCCGCCTTGTGCCTCAATTTCTTCCTCTTGAAAATGAAGGATAACAGTGCTGCTTCCAAGGGCTTTTGGGAAGACGAAATACATTTTTATATCTAAAGTGTTTGGAATGGCATCTGACATATAGTGATTCCCACGCATGAGTGATTGTTATTAGAAGACTTGACCTGACTTCGCAGTCTAGTAAAATTTAACTGTGAGTAAGATACTGACTTTTAATCTGTGCCTATCCTTCACCGCAACCCAGATGCTTTACACGGCGAAGAAAAGAGCTTCAGCTGGCTGTGACCAGGTTGGACACAACTTGAAGGTGTCATGTCTCCTCCAGCCCTGTAGCTCAGGCTGGGCACGTTTGCTGAGAGACTGAGTGGTGAACAGATTTAGTTGAATGAAAGGGAAAAGCCTATTCAGGACAAAAAAGATGACACGAGAAAAAGAGAAGCTCTACCAGAAGCAATTTCCTCCTCAACAGATATCACTGGGGAAACACTTGTGAACAGGGTAAGTGGGATCGTTTGGGCACCGTTTTGACCACTAGATGTCAGTGGAATGTTTGCTAACAATGGTGTGTGGCTTCCTGAGGAGAGGCAGTGTCCACAGCAAGACTGGACCTTCCCTTGGTGGATGTGGGTTTGGTCTGCTTTCCAGGAGACTTCTCCATGCACATTTGTTCCCTTGTCCCTTCTCTGACCAGGCAGCATTAGTCAGGCAAGGCTCTGTGCCAAGGACAGAGGGTGTGGTACAGAGCCCTCCCTTTCTCTAGAAGGTAGAGATCCCTTTCTCCTTGACAGCCAACCTGTCCAAATGTTCAGGACTCTCAGTGGCCTTCATTCTCTAACAAATACAATCCAGTCTTAAAGGCCTTCATGAGGTTGACTTCCCCGACTTCCATCCTTCACATATTCAGCATCATATCGTTTCATTTTCTACCTATCTCTGCTCACTCTCTGCTCTCTTTCTCTATCTATCACAGTACTGTCGGTAAGACCCTCACCATTCTCAGACACCTGCAGAAAACACCATAAATAAATCAGTGTTCGCACGCCAGATAGCCTATACCATGCCGCACCTCTCCATGCTATTTACCACATACTACTGGTATGACAACTGTTCCTGCAGTTGTCCTGGCTCGTCTACTAGACTGTGAGCCCCTTGAGGTCTTAGACTGTGAAATATTTTTTGTAGATGCACAGTTTCTAGTCTAAATGTGATGTTTATGGGGCGCCTGCGTGGCTCAGTGGGTTAAAGCCTCTGCCTTCGGCTCAGGTCATGATCTCAGGGTCCTGGAATCAAGTCCTGCATCGGGCTCTCTGCTCAGCAGGGAGCCTGCTTCCCCCCCTCTCTCTGCCTGCCTCTCTGCCTAGTTGCGATCTGTCTGCCAAATAAATAAATAAAATCTTAAAAAAATAATAAATGTGGGGGCACCTGGGTGGCTCAGTGGGTTAAGGCCTCTGCCTTCAGCTTGGGTCATGATCCCAGGGTCCTGGGATCGAGCCCCACGTCGGGCTCTCTGCTCTGCGGGGAGCCTGCTTCCTCCTCTCTCTCTGCCTGACTCTCTGCCTACTTGTGATCTCTGTCTGTCAAATAAATAAAATCTTAAAAAATAAATAAATAAATGTGATGTTTATCACTATTTGCTGAATGAACATATGAGTGAAAGAAGGAGCATGGCCACTATTCAAACACAGAACATATTTTTCACTGCAGCTTACAGGCCCAGACTAGTAGGCAAGAACGTCTGTGCAGGAAGGAAGAGATCCAGAAGCTTCCCAGAGGCTATCCACTTCAGACTGCAGCAGGGCTAGCAATGCCTTAGTATCGCCGCTTTGCTGGCATTCACCCACGGTCACGTTCTCTTTCTTTTCCTGGATACGTAATTAGGTTAAGTATTCTCACCTCCCTTACAATTAGGTATTATCCTATAACTAAATTATGGCCAACAGAATGGGAGTAAAGTGATGTGTACTTCTTCCCAACTTGACAAATAGAAACCTATAAGGTGCCATCCCCAATTTCTTTCCCCTAGAGGACCTAGAAAAGGTGGAGCCATGAGTAGAAAGGTGCGTGTATCCCTATATGACCCCATGAGAAGCCCACCTGCTGATTATGGGCAAGAAATTAACCCCATTGAGAATTTTTATTTCTCAACACCTGCTTTTCTTGGCAATTAGATTATAATTTTTTACCATGATTATTGACAGTACTTCTAGGTTCCCATTGTTTCAGTGGGTGCTAACACACTGCTTTAAAAGCTTCTAAGCTCAGAATCTGTAACACGAACACAACAGGCACAAAGTTTTTTTAATTTAAGAAGATTCATTTGACATTTTATTTCTAGCATAAAATTTCCTCATCTGAAGTAACTTTGCCTAAAAAAGGGTCATTTTAATGAACTATAGTTTATTAAAACTTCCTTTTTTATTAGTTGAGAAATCTCTTTATTTTTCAACAAAGGGGATTTTGTACATATAGCATGGATTATTTAGTTTAACTCTGGCAAAAGCCATTTTTGCATGTTGAGATATTTGTACACCATTCAGTATCAAAATGTCGTGAACATATTAGTCAACCATTTAACAGTAAAGCATACTGAGGCTCACTGGTCCTGAGCATACTTACATCTAATTCCAGAATCTGGGGACTTGGTGTCAAAAGGAAATTAGAGTATTTCAAGGTATAACTAGATTCATATTTAAACCTTGAAATGTGTTTTTCTCTTAGTATTGCCAGTGTATGAAGCAAATGAGTAATCAAATGAGAAGGGGAAGAACAAGAAAATGAAAAATGAAGGGAACAAAAGCAGGGTCACGGGGTTTTAAAACAACAGTTTAAAACAACAGTTTTAGTCTGAGAAAGACTCACAGTCATGATAAGACTCGAAGGGTAATTTATTTGAAACATGTTCCAAATTTCCAAAATCTGCTTCTCTGACAAAATCATTGCATCTCTTGGTTGCTGTTTGAGTTTTAAAAGAGTCAAACCCTTTTATCTTCTGTATCTTTAGAAAGCAGCAGGAGAAGAAAGCAGTGGTCTAATCCCCCAGAGGGAAAACTGCCTCTTCTTAATGTTCTACAAAATTTTCTTGTCTTTTCAATTAACTTTCTTTCTAATGTAAATACAAATTTAAACCTAGACTTACTATAGGATTTTTCTCCTTCATCCAAGTGATGTCACAAATCAATGCAAAATCAATGATCCAAGATGCTTGGTGGGTAAAACTAATCCTAGGTGTTTCTGGAGAGTGAGTCGACATGTGAAAAAACCGCACTGGTTACAGCGTGTTCTGGAACTGGCTCTGTTTGACTGTGTGAGTATCATCATGCAATGCTGAAACGAGCCTGGAAATTTCATTCTAGATCTCACTAACTACTGGAATCAGTGTTTTAATCTCTTAGTGGAAACTTTCAGTGGCTTGATTCTGTATTTGAGACTTTTTTTTTTTAGGTTCTACATTGTTTATGTTGTATTACAACACATATAGAAAGACAACCCGTGGACCCTGCTTTTCCGTAACTTTGTAAGTGTGTGTGTGTGTGTGTGTGTGTGTGTGTGTGTGTGTACTGTGTCTATATGTCTAATATATATTAAATGAATACAACATGCATAAATACTTTTTAAACACAACAGTGAACTATTTGCACCTTTTGATAATGCTTTTATTTACTTGCTTCTCTGTATCCTATGAAAAATGTACAAGTGTTACCTTGTATTTCTCTTAGATGGAATGCTAATTAGTGTGAAATCACAAATAAACAGCAATTTAAAAACAAAAAAGAAAAAGAAGTTAACTTTTTGGTAGAGCATAAGCCACAGCTCTCTCGGCTATAGGAAAGATGGTGCCTTGGAGGAGTTCAAAGGTCAGGGACTCTTTTTTTCCCCTCACTGTTGCAAAACATATGAATCATAGAACTTTAGAGCAAGAATGAATGTACCTAACCCCCCAAATTTATTTAACAGAAAAACAAATTCAGGACCAGTGACATGAGTCAACTCGTCCAAGGTCACACAGCTACTTGGTAGCAAAAACAAGATTAGAAAGTAGGCCTCTTTCTCCTTCCATATATCAGGCTTTCAAGGGTGTCCCAGAGTGAACCAAGCCAATGCCTGAGAGGCCAGACCACTCAGTACCGCTTGCCTCTGCTATAGTCTATTTCCGCCTCACAGCATAAAATAATTCAGGAGACAGCACAGCTACTGAGAAGACACCAAGCAAAGATATTACGTTTCTATATGATAAGAAAAAGTAATGGCTTGCAGCCCTAGAACACTAGGAATCCAAGATCAAAACGTTAAGCCAAGTGTGACAGGAATTATGGCTAGTATACAAAAGAAGTTTGGGAGCAGAGAAGGTAAGTTAGGTATAGGAAAAGGGGTCCTAGAAATGTCCTTTGGCTCAGTTTTGAGCCAACCCCTGGATCTCATCTCCATAGTGATTGTATTAGTCTAGGGAGACCTGTACAGGAAGCTTCCATCTTCTAAGAGAACACATAAAATAATCATGAACAGAATGTTGGTAGAAATACGGATGGTAAAAACATCGTGGTTTGGTTTCAGATGGAAATGAGGAATACGTTCTTGGAAACTGGAGGAAAGGCAATCCTTGTTATAAAAAACTAAGAGCTTGGCTGAACTGTGTCCGTGTCCTAGCATTTTGTGTTCTAATGTTCTTGTGCTTTGTAGGACTTGCAAGTGATGAAATGCTCTATTTAGTGGAGGAGCTTCCTAAGTGAAGTGTTGAAACAGTGGCTTGGTCCCTCCTAAGGGCTTACAGTAAAATGCAACAGGGGAAAGATCGCTGGAGACAGAAATATTATTCAAAAGAGGAACCAGAACTTGGAGGTTTGGAAAATTCTCAGGCTATACACATTACAAAAAATGAAGTTTGCTCCAAAGAGATCCCTAAGAGTGTGGCTGAGCAACCACATGGCAAAGGACCATGGGTGTAACTCAGGTGTCTCATCAGCTTTTTCAGCAGAGGCCAGAGGAGATGGGATTATACCAACCAAGAGCCTGCCCGTTCGAACTAAAGGGGACAGCGAAAGTTGAGAGGGCATGAATGAAAGCTGTTGGACTTCTTAGACCCTACAGGATGGGACCATAGAGCTCTTTGGCTGCAAATGTGTGCTATCCTTCTGGACGAGGGAAGAAGGACCCAAAGGCAAATCAGAAATCATCAGGGGTGCCGCTCCCACCCGAGACCCAGAGTGCACAGTCCAGGGGTCTGGAGGGAGGTGGGAGGGCAAGGCTGTCTCTACCTCTGTGTAAAAGGGCAGGGACACTGCAGAGAGCTACAGCATGGGGTGTCCTCCCCAACCCCTGCAGAGAGCCACTGCACATTGTGCAGCCCTGGGGATGACACTGTCACCTTCGTGAGCCTGGAGGGCACAGCGTCGAGCCAAAGATGATGATTCTTGAACAGTAAGATCTCCTGGAATTTGCCTTGCTAGGTTTTGGACTTGCTTGGGACCCATTACCCTTGCCTTCTTTCCAATTTCTCTCTTTTGGAATGGGAATGTCTATTCTGTGCTCAGTCCCACCATTGTCTCTTGAAAGCACATCTTGTTTGGTTTTATAGGTTTCTAGCTAGAGGGGAATTTTGTCTTCAAATAAATAGCACCTCGAAGCTCGTTTGAATTTCATTTAAATGGCATTTAGTTGAGACTGGACTTTAGATGTCAGAGTTGACGCTGGAATAAGTAAGACTTTGGGGGCTGCTGGGATGGACAGTATGTATTTTGTGTGCAAGAGGGTCATGATTTGGGGGGACAAGGGACAGAATTCTATGGGTTGAATTTTATCTTCTCCAAAATTTGGATGCTGAAGTTCTAATCCCCAATAAGATAATATTTAGAGACAAGGCCTTTGGAAGGTAATTGGGGTTTGATGTGGTCATGGGGTGGAGCCCCCCACGATGGGATTAGTGTGTTTATAAGACATCAGAGATTGATCTCTCTCTCTCTCTCTCTCTCTCTCTCTCTCTGCAAGGACACCATTGTCAATCAGCCAGGAAGAAGGCTCACACCAGGAACTAAATCCTCCAGCATCCAGATCTTGGACTTCTGGCCTCCAGAACTATGAGAAATAAATGTTTGCTGCTTATGCACACCCTGCTGATGGCATTTTGTTGCAGCAGCCCAAGCTGACTAATACAACAACTGGAAGGGCTTTTGCTAAGATTCTCTCAGAGAAAACCACTGGCTACACAACTTACAGTAGACAAATCCACAAATAACACAGATAGGGAGAAATTGACAAAAACACGTGGATCGTGGGATAGAAACCAGAAACACAAGTCATAATTTAGCTTGAGCATCTTTATACAGGTCACAGACACCTGAGGTATTTGGGTTTGTAAAGAGTGAGGTTACGTGTTGAGGTATCAGGCACCTCATGTGCTCTCCAGAATCATTCTTTCAGGACGCCTGTCTTAGCCTCCCACCGGCTTCTCTCTGAAGCTTTAGGAATTTGCTCTAAAGAAATATTTCCAGTGACAGCTTCTTCCACCAAGCCCTATCTGTGCAATGTAGGTATGAGTACATATTCTTTTCTGGTCCCCATGGAATAACAAGAAGAGAAAAAAAAAAAAAAGCTCATTTTTGGGGGCACCTGGGTGGCTCAGTCAGTTGAACATCTCTCTGCCTTTGGCTCAGGTCATGGTCCCTGTGTCCCAGGATCGACTGAGCCCTGAGTCAGTCGTCCCGCTCAGTGGGAAGTCTCCTCTCCATCACCCTCTGCTCCTCCCCCAGCTCGTGCGCCCTTTCTTTCTTTCTTTTTAATATTTTATTTATTTGACAGAGAGAGAGAGATCACAAGTAGACAGAGAGAGAGGAGGAAGCAGGCTCCCCGCTGAGGCGAGAACCCGATACGGGACTCGATCCCAGGACCCTGAGATCACGACCCGAGCCGAAGGCAGTGGCTTAACCGACTGAGCCACCCAGGCGTCCCTCTCTTTTTAATAAATAAATAAAACTTAAAAAAAAAAACAAACTCATTTTATCTCATTCTGGACTGCCCTGTAAGTAGCAAAAACCCTTCACATTTTCTATGGCACTTTTCCATGGCACTTTATATTATCTTCACTAACCCACTCACCAGCCCTGTCAAGTGTCTGGGACCACAAGCCCATCTTAAAAGCACATTGAGGCTCAAAAAAGTTAAGTAACTTTCCCAAGCTCATCCCATGAACAAACAGAAGAACTGGAAGCCCAGTCCAAAGCATCTACCTTCAGAGATTATCCTCCGAATGCTACACAGCACTCTCCCCAGGCGTGTGTGCAAGTGTGTGTGTGTGTACCTGTGCTCGCGACTGAAAGGCATACGGTGGGAAGAGAGGGGAGTCATTTATTTGTGTCAATTTCAGACTCTTGGAGTGAAAGTTCCACACCTAAGGGGTGGATTTCTTTTACTAATTAATAAAATAACATTTTTTGTGTTAATACTTGTGTTTATTAAATGCTTACTTTTGAAAAACTCTTCCAGAAATGAAGACTGGGAAAAGATATGACACAGAGTCAATGAGGTTGGTCATTGCCACTTCTGTTCATTCATCCATTTATTCTGCAAATGTTCACTGCGTCCCTTTCCTGGGCTAAGCCCAGTACAGGTGCTGCAAGGCCTCCTTGGACGTCAGACGCTGTCCCTATGCTGGCCACCATCATGCCCTGGACTGGAGGGGACCTTTCCATGAGGCCATGTCAGGGCAGCCTCTGGCCAGAACTCTCTGGTACCTGTGTCGACGGTCTTTGTAGCAGAAGAAGCCTTTGCCTTGGCATTCCCCAGCAACAAGAAAAGAATGTGCTTTCATTCTTCCCAGGCTCTACCTGGGTGTGGTGGGTGCTGCTGTCACTGGAAGGCTTCCGTCAATAAAGCCTGCTTAATCTCCTTAGCCGGATGGTGGTGTCAGCCGGCTTGGAGCTGGCAGGAAAGCAGCACCATGCTTCGGATTCCCCAAATTGTTCGAGGCCGTGGGTGAGCCACAGCAGATCCCACATGAACCGAGGGACCAGCATTGGCTTGCCCGAAGGAGGGGAGTTGAGTTCAGGGTTTTCTCTCCATCTGCTGATCTGGGCATGCTCCTTGAGGCACCTTTACCAACACAGAGGGGCTGAGCAAATTCCCTGGATGCCAGGCAGTTGAGCAATTTCCAGAAGCCCCACCAACATCGCCACTTCCTCCTCGCTGGATAGCTCTCCAGGGTTTGCAGGAGAAACCTGAGCTCCTCAGCCTGCCCGTGAGGCTCCCCACACCGGGACATACCTGGGGCTGTGTAACAGAGGATCTCCGAAGCTTATACAATTCGTGGGGCCCTCTTTAAGAAAAAGAATACAAAATACCTAGGGCTTTTCCAAGGGTCTTGGAAGGGGTCTTTGGCAGTGAAGGGGACTGAAGGTCAAGCTTTAGAACATCATGAAAAGGCCCACCTTTGCCCACACTTACCTTTTTAGGTCTTCCTCTCTTGACCTCAACATGGATTCCTCCATTCCAGCCAACATTTCTACTCCGTGGGCATCTCCCATATCCTGCTTGACGTTCTTACTTATACTTCCGTGAGATAAGTCTGTATGTAAAATGACCATTAACTCCTTGAGATGTTACAATAACAATAAAAATTTTTAGAGTGACTGTTTTATTGGATGCCTCCTCTGTCAACCTTGTGCTAGATGTTTACATCTTCCAAGATAGGAATATATTAAATACTACTATGTTCTCATTGTGAGTTACATTTCAGAGATGTTAAATGGCCTGCCACTGGCCCCACAGCAAGCAAGTGACCCCCCCCAAAACAAGTATAATTTTAAAATTGCATTTTTCTTACTTCAAAGTCTACGTTCTTGAACCTGTACCAAACTGCCTCGATTCCTTTCTGTGTTCTCTATGATGGCCCCTCAGAGCACAGCGCCAGACACATGGTGTTATTCTCCCAATCACTCATACCTAGATGAGAATGTCTCAGAGGGGAATGGGGCCAAATGTTTGCAATTTAGTATTAGAAAAATACTAGACCTCCTAAATGTTTACTATTTAATGGTTACTAATTGGCTGTTTTATCAGGCATCCTATATTTGTTTTTTGCTTGCACTGATCCAGCCTATGTGTATTGGTTAGCAATACTACAACGATGCTGTGGAGGGGGGGGTAGGGGGGGAATCTTCCTGAAACTCAATGGCATGCAATTAAAAGCATTTTTTCGGGTGCCTGGGTGGCTCAGTGGGTTGGGCCGCTGCCTTCGGCTCAGGTCATGATCTCAGGGTCCTGGGATCGAGTCCCACGTCGGGCTCTCTGCTCAGCAGGGGGCCTGCTTCCCTTCCTCTCTCTCTGCCTGCCTCTCTTGTGATTTCTCTCTGTCAAATAAATAAATAAAATCTTAAAAAAAAAAATAATAAAAGCATTTTTTCTTGCTTCTGCATCTATAGGTCAGGGGGAGCTCAGCTGATGGAGGGTGGGCTCAGCTGGACGTGGCTTGATTTCTAACCTTCTCCACGTGTTTTTTCATCCTCCTTGGGCCTAGTTTTCCAGGGTAAATTCATCTCAGGACAAAGGCAGGTTTGCAAAAGGGCAAGACCAACCATTTAAACACATGCAAGCCTTTGCTCATGTCATGTTTTTTAACATGTTGGCCAAAGAAAGTCAACAGGCCAAGCTCAAAGTCCAGAGCAGGGAAGTACACCCTGCCCACAATGAGACCACAGCAAGGGAGAGATGCTTTGCAGGGTGTGAAGGGCTGAGACCAGTGCTCAACCGACCACAGTGTGAAGTCGAAGAGAAAAATGCCTACAGCTCTTCTTAAAGCTCTCAGAACAGGCTTCCCTGTTGATTCAGAGTACCATGATGCTCTTCTCAGAATTCTCCAATCACTGTAATTTCAAATACAAATAAATACATGCTATGTAACCTTTTCAGAGAAGAGGAGGGAGAACAAGGCAAGCACTAAAAAGTCAAAACATGCCGGGTCACCAGCTTCCAAGGGAAAGCCAGGCAAGCTGAAATCTCCTTTTGGGGTATTACAAGGGCAAGTCTTTGAGAAGGAAGATCAAGCTCATTCCCAGCTGTCCTGGTCTCATCTTGAGTAACCATAGAGGAGTGCCCCCCGTTCTCCAGCAGAAAAGACTGGTAAGGAAATTTTCAAGTCATTTGATATCAAAAAGTGAGACAGTTTGCATTTCTCCTACCCACCCCCCCAACCATACTGTGATTAAGAGTGTGGTGTCCTACCTATATTTGAGCTAGCAATCCGTCTGCTCAGTTGGGCTAATTCTAGCCTGGGGGGATGTCAGGTAGACAGAGGAAAGCAACTGGAATGCACTCACAATAAAACAAAGGAACAAAAGGTGGAAAGAGGCTTTGGAATTCTTGAGGAAGAACCCCATACTTAAGTTGTCAGGAAATGCATTCTTCTTTGAAGACTGTTTTGTCATTGTCACTGGAAATTAATGTCAATGATCGGTTTTTTAAATATCTTTTATGAAATATGTGTAGTAACTATGCCTTTTTCAGAAGTCCAGAAATGGATGCACCAGAATGGTAAGGGGATTATTTCTGTGTAATTATAAGCAGGTTTTTTAAAATTTTCTCCTTTATTTTTTTTTTGTACTTTGTTTCTTCTCTATTGACCTCAGGTTAATGATATAATAAAAAGGAGGAAAAATGTTAAAAGAAGAAAAGGAACAAACTTAAAAAAATTGTTTTCTAGAAATGGCCGTCATGGAGCAAAAGTGTTTATTTATGTTTATAATGTATCCCAAAGCGTACTCTTCCTCATGCCATTCCGAGTTGTGGGTGGTTGGCATGGGTTCTGTGATCAATAAATCTGGGGAGAGAGGTCTTAGAACAAATTATAAGTTTGAGAAAGAGAAAAGAAAAAAACCGTAAGAGTGAAGAGTGAAGAAGAGGGCAGAGTAAAGGACACCCCCAACCGTACCACGCCAAGGATCCCTCCTTCAAGAAGTAGCTGGCCAGAGCACCTCGGAATTGTTGTTTGAGGCTAACATTGCCTGAGCATCCATTCTGGCATAACGAACGGTGAGTTAGGCAAGGCAGGTGGACTGGACTGCTGCTAGCCAAGACGCCTGAACAGTTCTGTGTTGCCCTCCCCTGCATTTTGTGGACCCTCCCTCTCAGAGGCCCTCTCCATCTTATACACCAATCCCTCTGGCCTCACAGAGCCTCAGTGTCAGAACCAACCTGGCAGCCTGGCCATGTACAAACTCCTCAGCTAGGCTAGATGCTGCTTCTCTGTGATCTCATAGCAACCTGGGTGGTCCCTTGGCATAATATACATCATTCATTTATTCAAGCTGTTATTCAAAATGGCCCACCTTATATGAGCAAGACACTGTACTAGGCACTAGGGACACAGCAATAAGAAAACCTCTTTGGAGGTTAAATTCTATTTGGGAAATTTAATAGAGCAATAAAAGAATAGGAATAGTCATGAGATAGTCATGACAATAATAGTCATGAGCTGATAACTGTTAACTAGGTGGTGAGGGTGCCTGGGTGGCTCAGTGGGTTAAAGCCTCTGCCTTCGGCTCAGGTCATGATCCTAGGGTCCTGGGATCGAGCCCCACATCGGGCTCTCTGCTCAGCAGGGAGCCTGCTTCCCCCTCTCTCTCTGCCTGCCTCTCTGCCTACTTGTGATCTCTGTCTGTCAAATAAATAAAATAAAATCTTAAAAAAAAATCAAACTAGGTGGTGGATATGTGGAGTTATTATTACTGTTCTCTCTACTTTTGCATATGTTTGGAATTTTCATTAAAAAAAAAAGATTTTCAGAATAAATATAGGAGTCCCACAACTCAATGCAAAATCCTATCTATGACAAATGTCCCAGAGGAGACATAGAAGATGCAATAAGAGCACAGAATGGGGAGATCACTGTAGGTAGGGGAGATTTTCCCAGATGAAGCAGCAAGAGAGCTGATTTCAAAAGAACGAACAGTCACTGAGAAGCCAAAAGACAGCAGGTGGAACTTGCAGCAGAGGGGACAGCGAGAGCATAGGGCCTGTTGTAGAGGGAGGACCACACACAAGGGCTGAAGGAAGCCAAAGTGCCTGAAGCCCTGGGGAGGAGAGAAAAGACGCTGGGAGAGGCGCCAGAGAAGAAGGGGCCAGACCGGGTCTCCTCCTCCACTAACCGGGACCACCAAAGGGACCAGTACGTCCTGTTCATCTCTAGCCTTGAGTAGTCTTTCCAGTGTCTACAGAGCAAATGCACACATGAGTAAATAAAGGACGAATGAACAGACAGTGGTTAGACAGAGAGGGATCCAGTGCCAAGGGCTGGGGTAGGTGGCCAACATCCTCAGATGTTCTGTCCTAAGCGATCCCCTTCCCTATCCATTTCCGCCTCTGAGCCGAGCAGTGGTTGGCATCAGACAGCCAATCTTCCCCACCTCGGATGTTTCCTTCTATGTGAAAGCACCTCCACCCAGAGCAATCCCCGGGCATCCCTTCCCCCGGCTTCTCAGCAGCAGCCCCTCGCTCACTCTGGCATACAGGAGGTGGGGCGGCAGACTTGACTGGTGAGTTCGGAAGGAAAAACTGGACGGCCACTTCCTCTCCTTCCACTTGCAAGCCAGCGGCCCACAAAGCCTGCTTTCTGCCCTGCTCCTCCCTGCCCTCGGATCTACACGAGGCCTGTCCCCAGGGAAGGCAGCATGGCCCTGTGCTGCTCCCACTAGGTGGGCAGTCAGCCCAACACTGGCGTTTCATATTACTTAGCCCTGTTGCCCATAGATATAAACCATATTCTCTGACTTATCAATAATAAACTAATAGTTTAGCCCCTATCACTTCCTTCTTTGTCTTTTTTCTCCGATGGTTCTGAACTGAGATGGAGAAGAGGAGCTTTGTCTATGGAGCCCTCTCAGACACCTCTCCGTCAATGCTTCTACTACCCCTCCTAGGGAACACCACCGTCTGGGGCTCCCAGCATTGGCTTAGCCACCTGTCTGAGACTTCAAGGCTCAGCCCTGCTTCCCCTCACCCTTCCACTTAAACTTCATATCTCTGCTTTCCCTCCTTGCTGGAAGATCTGACCCTCCTTCTGTCGTTCACTTATTTATCAAGTAAGGTGGGGAAGGTTCCTCCTCCCATGGGGCCTGCAGTCTAGGGAGAGTCAACCACAAGAAAGAAGCACATGTAAAAACCAAGATAATTTCAAAGGTTAATAACTACTATAAAAATAATAGAAGGCTGGGTGCCTGAGTGGCCTAGTTAAGCATCTTATTCTTGATCTCAGCTTATGTCTTGATCTTGGGGCTGTGAGTTCAAGCCCCACATTGAGCTCCACACTGGGTACGGAGTCTACTTAAATATATATATATATACATATATAGCAATGTGATGGAGACTATATGTGGACAACTTTACCTGAGTAAAAGGAATTTAAATGGACACTTAGGGGCCTCTGGGTGGCTCAGTCAATTACGTGTCAGCCTTCAGCTCCAGTCATGATCCTGGGATTGAGCCCCACCTTGGGCTCTGTACTCAGTGGGGAGTCTGCTTCTCCATCTCCCTCTGCGTGCCACTCCCCCTGTTTTCACTCCCTCTTTCTCTCTCTCTGTGTCAAGGAAATAATAAATAAATAAAATCTTTAAAAAACAATAAATGAAAAGTTGGATGAGAAGAAAGTAGCATCCAGAGGAAGAGCATTCTGGACGGAAGGAATGACATTTGCAAAGGGCCTGAGGTGGAAATGAGCTTGATGTGTTTGAGAAAGAGAAATAGAGATGCTATGCCTGAAGTACAATGAGGGAGGGGAATACAATGGGGGTTGAAATTAGGTCGGCAGGGGCCAAACCACATGAGGTCCTATGGGTTGTCCTGAAGAGTTTGGAGTTTGGGTCAAAGTGCAGCGGGAAGCCACCGGGTGCTTTCTCGACTGGGAACTCCTGGAACTTTGGTGTTCTTGATCCTAGACTCTATTCCCTCGAGCTTGACCCCGCTTTTGGAACATGTCGTGAAGAACCCTGGGTCTTTCCCATGGTATTCACAGTTCTCGAAATGGATCGTCACTCTTGTCAAGTAGAAAAGTAAGATTATAAATCATCACAAGTTCAAAGTTTAAGTTCTACGCTTTCCGTCATATCCATGGCTGCTTGTTGGGTTTTTCTTTGTTTTTGTTTTGATTTTTAAGAATTACAGGAAAGGGTCAATGCTTAACCCAAACAAATGAGTCACTGATAATAGAGTATCAGGCAGTTCTGGAGAAAAACCTTTGGGACCCTGTCTGGTGCCCGGACTGGGCAACCCCCTATTCTGTGTATGTATCATTCTAGTCAGGGACAAACTCTGAAAAAAAAAAAAAAAAAAACAAGGAAGAAAGAAAGAAAATACAGTAAGAGTAGGCAGGAAAAGCAAAAAGCAGTGCCAATTATTTCAGTCAAAAAAAAAAAAGGCAAAGAGACTGGAAATGCACCCTCCAAAGAGAGAAGCACGTTGCGACACTAACAGGGAAATCCCCCTCCTTAATCAAGTGAGCGCTCCGAAAAGCAGACCTGAACACAGAGGAGGGGAATCACAGAGCTAGTGTCCCAGCGCCCTTGTGAGTTTACTGCTCTGAGCAGCTATTGTTAAGAAATATGGATGCGGGCGCCTGGGTGGCTCAGTGGGTTAAGCCGCTGCCTTCAGCTCAGGTCATGATCTCAGGGTCCTGGGATCGAGTCCCGCATCGGGCTCTCTGCTCAGCGGAGAGCCTGCTTCCCTTCCTCTCTCTCTGCCTGCCTCTCTTGTGATTTCTCTCTGTCAAATAAATAAATAAAATCTTAAAAAAAAAAAAAAAAGGAATCTGGCCAGATTCAAAAGTGTCTGAGCTGGAAAGTACCCTAGAGGCCATCGATTTCATTTAAGAAATATGGATGCTTGGGGTGGGGGAGCAGGAGAGAATCCCAGGCTCAGCTGGGAAACGTCCCCCCGGAATGGAAACCTCCACTGTTCTCACTCTGCTCTGTCAGGAACCAGTTCCAGGCCCTGAGAGAAAGAGGCATCCACTGGGAGACCTGAACCCTTCAAGCAGCCAGAAATCGGCTTTGCACTCAACGACCTGATTGGCCAGAGCGTCTTCAGGGTCACATGCCACTTCCTGCAAATGAGGATGAGGCTTTTGTCTCTAGTGACCGAGTCTCCCAACAGGAGGGCGCTTCGGGGGTCACCATCTGTCTCTGTCGTTGGACAACTGGAATTGCCCTGATCCTAACGGGTCCAGGATCGCAGGGATCTCTAGTTCACACATCTTCGGAGAATCTCTGTGAAGTGCCCTCTACTCCCCTAAGCTTCAGACCTTCTCGATTCACCTACTTCCCAAATAGTTACTGTGCAGCTGGAGGCAGAAGGTTTCAGAATTATCTGGAGCACGTCTTCCTTTGATCTGCGTGCCATGCTATCAGGAGCAGAAATCAGAAAGAAGCATTCTGCTTTGCTATGCAGCCAAATGAGGAACCACTAACCCCCTGGAAGGTCCCCCTCACTGGCGGTGCCAACAGGACAGCCTGGCGGGGAGCCCAGCTGAGGAGGCTGTTAGCCTCTTCTTCTTTCCGTCAAGATCTCTATCTACAAATTGCAGTGTGAGACCTGCCAGAGAGAGATGGTGAGAGAGAGCTGTCGGGGAGAGCTGGGTAAGCCAGTTACCCGTGCGGTCCAAAGGGAACAAAACTATTACGAAAAGCAAGGGAGGTATGCAGGAAAGCAGGAATGCCCTCCACTTGTTTGAGTTTAGTTCCTGTCTGGGCTTGAGGCAGAACGGATGGGGTTTCTGAAAGTGCCCTTTCCTTGTCCTTCTTTCCAGGTTCAATTCATTTTGATCCAGCAAACTTCTACTGAGTGTCTGGAATGCGCCACGCCAACTCTGAGGGCAAACGGATGGGCATGGCTGTGTTCCACCCCAGCTAGAGGAATCAGCGTGCTAGAGCAGGGCTTGGCAAACTACGGCCCCAGGCCAAAGGGGGCCCCCCACCTGGTTCTGTCGAGCCCACAATCTAAGAGGGGTTCTCACTTTTGCACCTGTTTTTTTTTAATCAAAAAAGGAATTCTACATTGTGTCATTTGAAACTTACATGAGATTCAAATTTCAACCACCATCGATGAAGTGTTACCAGGACACAGCCATGTGCATTCATTTACCTGTTGTCTGTGGCTGCTTTGGCCCTACAGAGGCAGAACCAAGGAGCTGCACCAGAGACCAGCCAGCCAGCAAAACCTAAAATCTTCACTCTGGGGCCCATGACAGGAATAGTGTGCGGACCCCTGGATGAGAGTGATGCCCCCCGCAGCTTTTGCACAAAGGGTGATAAATTCATTTCCGAAGATAAGAAAAATCTCCTGCTTTCTAAGCGTTCTTGAAGATTCTATTATTTCTAACACATGATGTAACAACTGGTTTCACGGCCACTCTGCCATGTTTACGTTGGGGTTTTAGTATTCTGGTAGGGGTGAGAGGGAGGACTCAGCCTCCCCTGAAAAGGTTTGGACATGAGATGGGAGTCTGTTCGGGCTGAAACGACAGTTATCTGCGGTGATAGGGCGCCCTGAGACACACACCAAGACCCCGTGGGTTCAAATCCAAGCCCCACCCCCCAACAGTAGTACGACCTTGGACAAGTTGCTTCACTTCCCTCTGCCTCAGTTTTCATGATCTGTAAATTGGGCCTAATAAAAATATTTCCTTAACAGGGTTCTCCCAAAGATTGGTTAATTAAAAGATTTAAAGCACTTAATAGAGGGCCCGTAATTATTAGTATCAGCCTGTGCTCTAAGTGAGAAATGTCACAACTCTTTCATTTTGGAAAGCTTACAGACTTACCGCATTATTATTTAGTGCTTAGTGGTGCTGGCTAATGTTTTCGTGGCTCTTCTAATGAAGGTGGTTTGTTTGTTTGTTTGTTTGTTTGTTTGTTTTAAAACAATCTTTGGCAGCAAGTTAAAGGGAACCTAACCAGTTGTAAAATTAAGCCGAAATCTCTCTAGAGAAAAACCATCACAAAGACATGACAGAAGTTCATTTTCTACAGTGTAGACACAAACAGGGGTGAGTGGAGAGCCAAACCTAGCTAGTTAAGCAGGATGTGTTTTTCTGTTGCACATTAAAAGCACTTTCTTGTGGCAGCAAAATATAGAGCAGAGGGTTAAAAAATGTAAAGACACGTTAACCCTGATAGACAGCCACGACAGAATAGAAGAGCTAATTAGCGGCTGTTAAAAATAAATCTGGACACCCCTGGTAGGTCAACATTTTACTCGGAAGGGTTTGATAAATGGGAAGTTCAACACCAAGTCTCTCGGTGCGTTATACGATTTTGAATGTTGATCTAATTTGCCCGAGTAGCTGTTGGAGAGTCATTTAAGCAGGAGTCGAGGATGCAGTAAACAATTACATTGATGTAGAAAGTTCCCTGAAGAGCCAGTTCCACTTTTTCAACTTCTCTTCCCTGCAGGGAACGCTTGAAGCCTGTAGACCCATGGGCAGGCGTGAGCACTCTTTGAGACGGCAATTCCCCTAAACGCACTGCGAGGGCTAGGAAGAGGAAACCATCACCTTCTGCAGGGCTTGCTTTGTAGCCCCCATCCATCTGAGTGACGGTCAACATCGCAGGGTGACAAAAGGGTGGTGACTGTGTCACAAACACCAGCCCTTTCACCTCTGGCTGCGTGACCTTCAATCAGCCATTGCTTTCTCATCTGACAAAAGAGGGGAGCCAACTGGTTGAACTTTAGGCTTCCTCTGAATTATTAGAAGCCACGACCTTTAAGTTGCAAACTGGCAGCGTGACTCTTGTCATCTCCGCTGCTGTATTTGGTCAATTCTCGAGGGTGGGAACCGGGGCAGGTGCAGGGAAAAGGAATGAGTAAAAATGACAAAGGCAATTTACAGATATTCTAAAAACCGTATTTTCTCTTTCTGTGAAGGAAACTCGTATGAAACTGAGAAGATTGGCTTTGGTTTGACCTTTCTGCCTTCCATTAAACATCTGTCGTGAGCTGAACAGAGAGTGACGCGGTCCCCCATGGAAGAACGGGTCAGAACGTGTCCACGGCAGCCTTCCGTAGTAACTGATCCCACAATGGCTGGGGAGGAAATGGGGAACCTGTGTAATCCATGGAGATCCCTTTAGTGACATCATCTATGGCGTTTATGATTTGGGGGGAACCGAAAGTTGGCATGCCCCATTTCTTTCCCCACCCTCTTCTCTCTTACTTGTCTGCCCACCGATGAACTTTGGTCTAGCCAATCTGCTTCTCTCTTTTGCCTTTATGCAGGTCAGACTATTTCTTAATGTTAGGACACTCGGCCCTGAGAGTAAAGAAGGTAGAACAGTCCCAATAGCCTCAGATGAGCCGATGGAAGGTTCTGGAGAGAAAATCCCTTCTAAAAGTCGTCCTGCCCTGAGGAAAAGGGACCAGGCCTTTTTACACCTTTACATATATGACCCTCATTGCACGGGGGCTGCCCCTGTGGAGTCCGTGACCTTGGGTAAGGAGACCGTCTTCAGCAGAGGGCAATTCCTAGAGATGGACAAGCTGGCTACACTTCTAGCAGCTGGGAGAATGAGTGCTCCACCCTGAAGAAGGATTCTCGTCGATTAATCACAGCACTCAGCACAGTGGGCTCTTCCTGGAAGTTTGCAGGAGGGGAGATTTTCATTATCTGAGGACCATACATGGAGGGTGGCTGACTCACCTGGGGTTCCTTGGGAGCAGACCACAGACTCCAATTCTGGTTCCCTTCATCTATCGGTGGGAAAAGAGAGATCACAAGTGGATAGGAAGGGCAGAACTAGGCATGGACCCAGAATTAGCATCATTACAGCCTCTGGATGCCTCTCCTGACCTTGGAATTAATGTATTCCAAGGTTTCTGTTGCTGTTTTTGTTCTTCCTTTCAGCTATCTGCTCAAGAGGGGAAAGGACATCAGATTGGTTTAGTTTAATTCATGTACCCACGGCTTTGCATGGAAGGAATAGTCTCACCAAAATTGCACATGGGGGTGGGGGCGCCATGAGGAAGGGGAGGTATAGATTGACACACACACACACACACACATTCACATGCATATACAAGTACACAAAACAGTGGGAGTTATGTTGCCCGGAGGAGGCTTTCCTTTCCCCACCTCATCAAAAAGATAAGAACAATGGACTGAGACCTCATCTGGTGTCAAGGGGGTAGCAAACTCTTTGGCAAGAGTCATAGCACACCTCCAGGTCACCAAAGGCAATGGTATTGTAAAATTAGCACAACGCAGGACACCTGGGTGGCTCAGTTGGTTAAGCATCCAATGCTTGACTTCGGCTCAGGTCAGGATCACAGGGTCATGGGATCAAGGCCCTCACTGGTCTCCTTAGCCCTGTGTGGAGCCTGCTTAAGATTCTCTGTCTCCCTCCCCCTCTGCCCCTCCCCTACTTGTATTCACTCATGCGAACACACTCTCCCTAAAAAAATAAAATATATAAAATAAGATGATGAAGCTCTAATAATCTAAAATTTTTCATCCTTGAAGGAGAAGGAGGAGGAAAAGGAAGAGGGGGAGAAGGAAGAGAAAAAGCAATGTCTTCTAGCTAGGAAGTGTCACATCACAGGTTTCTAGAGAACAAAATAGCAAAATCCTTTTTCAAGACAATAAACAGATGAAAATTAGACTCTGCCTGCAAATTTTTTGCTGCCTTTTCCCTTTGCCTTTTGAGTTGATCCCACAGGGGTTAAGACTAAGAGAATGAGAAGGGAATGGAGTTCATTGCTCAGGGAGCGGTTGCTACGTGGGCCAAGACCCCCACAGTGGAGTCTTCAGACCCTTCTTGGATGTTGGACATTATGTTTCATGCAGCTGTTTCTCCAGGAGGCAGGGAAATCTCATCACTGAGTCTAGCACGTGTCAGACAGAGCAGGAGCTCCGTGTGTGTTGCGAGTTAAGTAGGAAAGGGAGGAAAGAGAAGCAGGGAAGGAGAATGGGGCCAGGTAGCTTGCTCTTGACCCATTAGTGTTTAGATGACAGGAAGGTCCCACATCTTAACTCAGACAGGACCTTCCCTGACTAGCAACGATGTAGAGAGATCTAGAAAGAGACTTGAGGGAAGGGCGACAGGAATTATTGAGGAATGTCCCTCTGATTAGCAGAAGAGTATGAGTTTTAGTCAGGTGTGAGGTAGAGCGTGTTCTGAGTACCTTCCACTATCAGTGATTTATTCAAAGAACTAATTATTGAAGGGCTAACCATTTTTGAGGGGAAGGCGTGGAGTAATGAGAATCTATAAGCTACTTCTAATGTAATAACTGTATTCTACAGATGAAGACACCAAGATCTAGAAATAGAATGTGGGACTTCCACTTCTGGCCAAAACGGAGAAGAAGGGTCCATATTTACCATTCCACTTAAAGCAGACAAAACAACCCTTCAGGATCAACATTTGCCTATCTCCTCTGAAAACCAGCTCAGGACGGAGAGCAGGGCTGGGACTAGCAAGAGGCAAGTCAGGTATCCCCGCATGACCCCGAGAGCAAATGCCTCCTTAAATCTTGTACCCCTGGCAACTGCTTGCCCGATGGCATGATTACATGTGGTTGAGGTGATGCTCCAGGTAAAGAGGCAAATATCTTAACTCGGTGCTCTGAGCTTCTTCACTTCTCGTCTGCTTCCTCTCTTATGTGGTTTTGGTCTGGAGGTAGGCTACCTTTAATGGAAATGTACCTTCACACCAGCCTCCCTGCCTCTTCCACCTGAGCCTCCCCCACACCCACCCCTGGCTGCCGTCATTCCCACTGCGGCTGCTGCCTGGAGCCATGCCGCCGTTGGGGTCACCTCCCCCAGCACCGTCCTGCTGAAGCTCACGTCCCTGTCTTCCGGGACCACTGGCCACCTGGGCCTCCCTAGCATCCATCCCTTCTTCTTTTCCCTGGCACCGACATGGTACTCATGGCTCTGTCATTCACCCACGGCAGCAAGTACTCCGGGTACAGAGAAACTTCCAGCAGAGGACTGGATTGGCCTTATCCCTTTTTTGGAGATGCTAATGTGGGTGGACAGGTGGCATTTGAGAAAGGTGTGGTGCAGGGAGTAAGCTAAAAGGCAAGGTAGACACCTCTGTGGTTAGACATCTCTGTTTTCTAGCAATCGTGAGATGGCGGGACTGCCCCTCTTTCTAGAAGTCAAAACAAAACTGAGAAAACCCAGTGCAAATAGCCTTTCTGTCATGTACTTCCCAAGCAACCCCCCTCCTTGCTTTGCTTCGAGCTCAAGTCCTCCGAAGATACCAGTTTCTAGCTGCCACTCTGGGTCACCCCCTGCCCGGACGGATGGAGGACAGATGCCTTTCCCTTATCAAAACCAAGGACGTGACTTACAATAACAGAATCTCGGGTTAGGAAGGCCCCCTTAAAGGGTCATTTCATGCATTCCCCTGCCTCCTGCGAAGCACTCCTCTGCAGATAGTCCCTTGGCTGTCTGCCCTGCTTATTCCCCCTTGTTCCAATGATGAGCAACTTCACGAATATGTGAAAGACTGTGGCCACCTTTTTAGAACTGGGTTAGATGTTCCGGGCTCTGACACGAGGGCAATTTCTCTTGTCTTACTGTGGAGTCAGGAATACACAGGCTAGAGAAGGACTCGAGGAAGGAATGGAAGTCGAAACCCAAGCAGCTGAGTCCAAAGCTGAGGGCGCGAGGCTCCGTCTACACCCTGCCTACCCAAAGCACGGTCCTAGACCAGTAGTAGCAACCGCTTCACCTGCCTGCTTGGTAGAAACGCGGCCTCTGGCCCCACTTCAGGCCTCATGACTCTGCTTCTGCATTTCGATGCGGCTCTCCAAGTGATCCGTGTGCACGTGGAAGTTTGAGAAGCCCGGGGCTAGGGCTCATGCTCCATTGCTCTCTGCAAGCTTTGGGGCAGGAACGTCAACCCAGAGCAAGACCACATGTGTCCCAGAGCCCGAGTTTGTCCCTACACCGCACACGCTGTCCTGAGCTGAGTGCCAGCGATCCAACCCCAATCCTCTGACTCGGAGGGAAGGTAGGACTATTCCTGCCGGCTGCCCCCTTCGCCCCTCGCCTCACCCCACTTTAGAGCTATCTTTGCACTTAGTACAGGGAACTCCGTTTTGTTGGGGGGGTGTGTGTGATTTTTTTTTTCCCCTTTAAGCGTGTGTGATTCTTTTGAATTGCTTTTTTTGTTTTTTTAACAAGGGGTTGTTATTGTGTCTCTGAATGACCCCCTTGTGGCCCCTGTTACCCCAGCTCCCTTTGATGCAAGGCCTCTGTTTTATAAGCAACAGGGTTCTGCCACCCGGACCTGGTGAGGCATATTTAAAGCTGTTTAAATTGACAGACCAGGCAAACAGGATTAACTCTGTGGGCCCAGAAGGGGAGGTGGGGGGCTGGGGGAGAGCTGCAGAATGGTTTACATGGATGAGCAAAAGGACAGCCGGCTGGGCTGGGAAGGGGCCTATCACCGGAGCCAGCCAAGAATTCTCGATCTGGGAGGTAGGCAGAGAGCTTGCAATCTGCTGGTGATTGGATTAGGCATGGTGTGAAATTCGGAGCAGGGCTGCCTGGCTGGGGCTGGGGCCCTGGCTGCTGTGGGGCCAGGCTGCCGAGGCCCCGCTGAGGAGACAGTGTGGGGAGGCCCATCCCTGCCCCAGCAGGCCTTGGAGACAGCCTCAATGTCACAGCCCTGGAGCCCCCCCCCCCCCCCACCAACCAGGCCCCTGTCGTCATCCCCACCCCACTGCGTCTTCGTCTTCGGGGCATTCTCAGGGAAAGCAGAGGCTGCCCGGCCCCTATTCATGGGGCTCCTGTCCCCCTGGCCTGGAGCAAGGATCCTGGCCTTTCAAGTGTCTTGGTCCCCAACAGCTCTCTCCTAAGGTCTCTCTTTGCCTTCTCTTTGTCTCTTCCTCTGTGCTTCCTCTTTCCCTTCTGCACAGTCTGGTTCATCCAGCAGGATTCCTCTCCATCTGGATTTGTTCAAGAGCCCAATTCAACTTGTGTTTTCCTCTTTTTCAGGGATTGGGAGGTTCTGATTCACAACTTTGAGGATTTTGAAACTTCTTCCTGAAGCCTGATCAGGCAACAGGGTGGGTGGGATTTATCCTTGCTGGAAAGTTGGTGAGGTTTCAGCCTTTCTGGCAAAGCAAACACCACCAGGTGCAGGTCTAAAAGAGAGAAGAAAGATGAGAGGAAGAATCTGTGGGGAAGGAAATGGGTTTTGTGGGCATTCCTGAACCCACCCCTAGTGGAAGGGGCTCTGTTTGCCAGGAGAGCGGTGGTGATGCAAGCCGATGGCCAGAGGATGACACCTGGACCCTGGCCAGAGGCCTGAGGCCAGTCATGCCCCAACCATCCTCTGACTTTTGTACTCACAGGAGACAAACAAACAAGCCTCCCAGCCATCATGCGCACCCAAAGAAGTCTTCCATTTCTGACTCCGGCAAAGTACATCTTCGGTCAAGCTATTTTTCTTCTCTGTTATCAGTTTCGATGTTTAGGAAGCAGGGAGGTTAAGCGATCACATTCCTTCATCTGCTCTGAAAAGTTACCGATCTTTTGATGCATGAAAGGCCTCCAAAGTTCGTCTGGTTATATTGCCATGGCATCTTAGAGCTGGAAAAGATCACAGGGGAAAACTCCATGACTTTCCAGATGATGAAATCGAGAGCCCTGGGGCCCCGCATCCCTCCGAAGCGCCCATGATCTCACCGATTCAATGACCAGACCTCCCAGGGTCCTGGGATCGAGTCCCGCATGGTCTCCTTGCTCGGCAGGGAGCCTGCTTCTCTCTCCACCTCTGCCTGCCTGTGTGCTCTCTCTCTCTCTCTCCTTCTCTCTGACAAATAAATAAAATTAAAAAAAAAAAAAATTTTAAAAAAAAAAAAAAAAATAGATCAAGATGTCATGCGTCCTGGGACGTGTTCTTTTCTCTTCTGCCCGCTGGCTCTAAGAACACCTGAGCGCAGCTTCAGACAAACCACAAACGTACTATCCCTGTGATGCTCAGGAAAGTACCTGCTGGAAGGGCATCTCTCTCTCCCCATGCTTTTCTGTCCTCTCTTGCTGAGTGCAAACCCAGACAGAGGATAGTTGGCCTGTCCAAGTTTTGCCAGACTTTATCCCGGAGCAGGGGACTATGAGTGCCTCCTTGGTGCCTTCTGGAGTAGATACCCTGTATCGGTTAACAGATTTCCTTGCATATGCCAATCCAGATCTCTCCGTGTCATCTACCTAGGTGCTATGTTAACAAGAATTCCAAGTCCGAGTCCGAATCTGGGTCCACGGGGGAAGAGCGTTGGCACCGGCTGAAGCATCTGCCATGGATCAGGGAGAGTGGCTGCCTTTGAACTATAAGCTCTGAACATGGCATAGAGAGAGGCAAGCTGATGTGTCCTGGAAGAACGCTGCACCCCGAGCTGCACCAGCTCCTCCCATATTTCCTTCTAAGGAGCCTCCCTCCCACTCTTGCTATAGCCTATGACATGGAGACTTGGGATTTCCCCAGCCTGGGCAAGGATATGGGGAGGAGTAATTTTTCTGGTGGTGAAAAAGGCTTTTGAACCCTTCAATCCCCAATAGGCAATTGAAAGCCAGTAATAGATATTGACAGCCCATGGGTCTTATTCCAAACGTTTCCAAATTCTGCAGCATCTTCTGCCCACAGTCCTTGGTTGACTGTTTGGAGTAGCAAGCCTCCAAAGTTGGACCTCCCCATAATTCTTCCCCTCCTTTGTACTTGCATATATTCCTCCCAGCAAGAGCTGGGCTGGAGTCTCCTTCCCTTTACCTCTACCTGGGCTGACCTGTGACTTGCTTTGGCGCATAGAATTTGGCACAAGGAAGATTCTGGGACTTCCAAGCCCAAGTTTTCAGAAGCCTGGTAGCTTCTGCTTCCTTTCTGTTTGGAAGCCAGCACGGATATGAGAAGCCCAGCTAGCCTCAGCCCACATGCTACAAGGAAGCTCACGGCAGCCACACGGAGAGGCTGTGTGGAGGAGCAGCAAGATGCCAGACACGTGACTGACATCTTCATAGATGTTTCAGCCCAGCCCAGTCGTCCACAGAATGCAATCAAGCAAATGACCCCAGACGACGCCTCATGCTCAGAACTGCTCAGCTAAGTCCTGCCCAGTTTCCTGAGCTTCTGAATTGTGAAAAATAACAAATTGTTGTTTAAGTCACAGAGTTATGGGGTGCTTTGTTACAATGCCATGGATGAATTGAAACTTGTCTTTGGGACCATAGCTATGGCACAATACTAGAGAAAGCAGACATTCTTTGGTCTTGTTTCCCTCTTGTCTCGATTGGGCAGGCTGGGCACTGACTAGAACAAAAAACTCACAGGTATAAGCCGAGTCAACAAACGGTCACGACTTGGGTTTTTTGTTTTTGTTTTTGTTTTTGTTTTAAAGATTTTTTTATTTATTCGACAGAGAGAAACACACAGAGAGAGAGAGAGAGAGAGAGAGAATGAATAAGCAGGGGGAGTGGGAAAGGGAGAAGCAGTCTTCCTGCTTCTGAGCAGGGAGCCCGATGAAGGGCTCGATGCAGGGCTCCATCCCAGGACCCTGGGATCATGACCTGAGCTGAAGGCAGATGCTTAACGACTGAGCCACCCAGGCGTCCCACAACTTGTTTTAAATGTCTGTCTATGACCTGATTGCTGCAGAGAGTACAAACCACCAACAGAGTGCCTTGGTCCTTATGGGGAATACCCAGTTGTCTGGACATGCACAGAGAGGATCACCATGGCTTTAGAATGCTGTGGTAACAGCTTTAGAAAGGACAAGTGTGTCTACTATGTTTTTTAGAAGCCCACTGTCTGATGTTTCATTCAGTCCTCATTTCTTCTGTTCCTTTATTACTTGGGCCAGTGTACCTATCCAAGGACAGTTTGGATCGTCTTCATCCATTTCCCCAGAAAGTTCCATCATTCCTCGCAGGAGTTCTGGAGTGAACGCTTTCTCACCACGCCAGCAGCCAGAGTCTGAGAAGATCTTGTCCCAAGATGCAGTGTTGCTCCCATGGCCACGGAGAACTCAGCCCAACATCCCGCAATCCTGGGAGCACTCACAGGGCTCCACGTGTGCTCAAGAGGAAGTCCCCAGGAGTGACTGGGGTATGTATCAGGCAGGAAACCCTCCCATGTTTCAGTAACACTATTTTAAACAGTATCAAATAATGGCTAAAGCTGGAGAGAGAAAGGGAGCCCAAATATTTCACTTGCATGAGCTCAAGAGCACTTACTCTGAACAAATACAGTTTCCATCAATAGGAGCCCGGCTCTATAAACCACAATATTATCACATCGTGGAATATTAACATCCATAAAAAAGAATGAGGAAGTTTTAAAAATATATTGATAGGGAAAGTTATGCAACGTATATCGTTCTGCGGAAAAAGTTCAAAATGTGTACATAGTGTGCTTCCTCTTTGTCTAAAAGGAAGGATGACAACAATGTATATTTACATGTGTTTGCATTTGAATAAAGAAATACTGAAAGAATACACATGAAATTAATAACAATGGTTGCCCCTGGCAGAGGAGAGAGGAAGGAGAGGCGAAAGGGTAGGTTGGTGACATGGTGAGTTGAAATTTACCATAAGCTTTTTTATTGTTTTGATTTTGGGCCATGTGAATTGCATTACCTAATCCCAAAAAATGTTGGAGGAAAAAGGAATCCGTACTTTGCCTAATTTGATTAAAGAACAGCACAAGAAGAAAAACCAGGATCAGAAGCTTTGGATGGAACCATGCCTATTTAGGTTGCCTGGGATAACCCCAGTGTGAACAAAGAGCTTGAAAAATCCCAGGAAGGAGGCTAGGCAAAGGGAATGCTTTATCACAGCTTCAGAGAATCCAAAGCCAAGATAATGCCGGAGGCAAGAGGTAGAACCAGCAGGCTTCCCTAACCTGCAGGAGATGTGAGACTGTGAGAGTGGTTAGAACGCATTTCCATCTGGACTTAGAAATCTCACACTCCGACTTACATGAATTTTGACCAACCTCCCAGACCCATGATTCCATAAGTTGTCCAGGCCAGATGTTCCTGGACAGTGAGAAAGAGCTCCATTCTCTAGCCACAGGGGAGCCGAGGGTACACAGTGGTAGGTCTGAAGCGATGCTCTGTGATTCAGAGGGTTTGTGACTTGGGTACCGAACCCAGACAAAGTTAAATAAATTGTACACTGAAAACTGGCTTTCCTTTCCATTTTAGAAATATGATGTAAGTTTCTCGAGGTCGGGGACATATACATCCTACCCATTTCGGTGGCTGCTTGTTGAAGGAAAAACGAACGAATTGTCTAGAGCCTACGAAATAGGCTTTACTGGCAAGTTATTTGAAAAAAATATTTGCAAGAAGTATTTAAATTCTTTTCTGAAGCAACCAGGACCCCAGGCAGTCTCTAACATGGGTCAAAATGTGGCAGTGGCCAGTAGAGGGCAGTGGTGCCTTTACCAATTAATAAAAGAGAGCATAAGTGTGCACGTGTGTGTGTGTGTGTGTGTGCCGCAGAGTTCACACACTCCTCAGTTCCTTCTCTCCCAAGTTAGCTCCTTCCCGCTGTTTCTGTCAAGATAGAATGACCTGCCCTCGCTCAATATGTACACTTCAGTGATGGACAGTTGAGGTCATAGTCCTTGACCCACAAAACCCCCTTGGCTAGACTTGGCAAACCCACTGTGTGCTGGAATGAACTTGAATTCTACATTAATACCTTCTTAATAACATTCAGAAACTGTGGGGATTGTTTTCTGGGAAAAGAAGATACCGCCTCCTTCCCTCTTCCCCTCAGGGCCTCTGACCCCTCTTTATCTCCTGACAGGCACCATATCTAATCATGGGAATGAGGGGTAGCCTCAGCAAGACCTGGGCTCTTTCCTGGTGGAGGGAGCAGGCAGCAACAAGCACTGGGCCACGACTGTGGGCTGCTCAAATATTTAAGGGTACAAAGAAGCAGCTGTCGAGTACTTGTGCGCTTGGGGAGGGAGAAGCGAGTCAGACTGATAATTAGGCTGCACCGGGTTCTTGCCATGAGGGTTTCTCATCCCCCCTGGGGCCCCTTGTACCCAACCTACTACATTCAGTCCGCCCCAGATGGGGCTGTTTCTTCCCCTGCCTCCCCTTCCTCCAAACCTGGGAAATGAGACTTTCTGCTATGGAGTAATGAGTGAGTGCCCCATAGACCTGGGCCAGGTCCTTCAACCCTGAGTTTTTCCAGACTTCACTCTATCTGATCAGTGGGAGAACTGGACTCACCCTCTCCCCACTTCCAACCTTGACAATGGGTGTGCAAAGCCCACGTACGTGTGGGCGTACACCTAAGGGACCATCTAGGGCACCTCTCTGGGGTCGCAGATCCACCAACTGACAAGCCACATGGTGCCAGGCAAAATGCAAATGGTGCCAACGAGGACAAAAGTCAGGTATGTCAGGTACGTAGAGTCACCTGGGGCCCACGGCCCGAGCGTGGCATGGAGTGCGATCAGGCACGAGGAGGTGTCAGAAAGGAAAAGGAGAAAAATCGCAGTAGTTAAATAATAACCATCCTTACGTGCATGTAACTACTTCCGAAATGCTGGGTCACGGACTGCATTGCGAGGCAGGCCAGCACGGGGACGGCCCCATTTTATTTAACTTATTTATTTATTTTTAAGATTTTATTTATTTCTTTGACAGAGAGCAGAGTGAGAGAGCAGGAGCTGGAGGAGGAGGGGGTAAGAAGGGGCAGAAGGAGAGAGAGATGCAGACTCCCCGCTGAGCAGGGAGCAAGAAGGGGCTCTGTCCCAGGACCCTGCAATCACAACTTGAACCACCCAGAAACCCCAAGGATAGCCCCACTTTAAAGATGAAATTGGTACAAAGGCAGCTCAGGCGACCTCCTGTGGTGATACAATTCCCCTGACTTCATAGCCAAGTCCTCCTGGATCCATCCTTTCCACTGGTCATGATGGGTAGAAGTCACTGGCAGGAACAAACAAGCTTCCGGTGTTTCACACAGAGAAGACAGAAAGGTCAGTTTGGAGGATTCTGGCAAGGCCTTTGGGGATGGGAGCCCCATGGGCACCCCCACACACACCCCAAACTTTGTGGCTGGGTGGGAGCTCCTCAGCTATAAGCTTGAGCTCCTACAGAGCTAAAAGGAACAGCAGAAGCCATCTGTCTTGCTTCTCAGAGGTACAGGCTGAAGACGGTTTGGTGTTCACGGTTCACTTTACTCATACACTGCAAAAAAAACACATCAACCCTACATGTCTTGAGCCCGAAAGAAGCTACATCAAGGGGGCGAGGGTACAAACCAAGTCTCATTAGCCTTCCAACCCCCAGAAGTGAAGGGTGCCTCCCCTCCTCCTGGGGCTCTGTTGTCTTCTCCAGCAGTGATGAGCGGGAGCCTCTAGGATTATTGCTGGAAGCACTGGCTTGGGGTGGGAGTGGGAAGGCTGGAAGGGGAGATGTGTGAGGACGGGAAGCTATGTAAGTAGAGGTGGAATCAATGTAATTGTGGGTGCCCAGTGCCAGTCTCTGTCCTAAATATGTTCTAGAAACACTTTAGGACACCGTTGACTGGGTATATCACTACTCTCCGGTAGGAAATGATGGAAAATCATGATACTAACAAAATGTATTATATTATTATGCCTGATGCAGGTACCCCATTATCTACACATATTATCACTCACGATGGTCCAAAACCTGGGATCCATTCAAAGCAAGAATCATTACTGTCCTTTTACAGATGAGAACACGGAGCCCGGAGAACTGAAGTGATTTGGCCAAGGTGATACACTGAAACCCAAACCCCAGACATCAGGCTCTGTTGAGACCTAGTTTTCCGCTGGGGGGGGGGTGGGTGGTGTTGGGAGACAAAGGGGCCAGATTGGCAGCATAGGCCTCCCGGCTGTGTGGGGTGGCCTTGCTGTCTGGGCACTTGCTTGGCCTCCCGCCCCTGTGACTTGAGCGAGAGGGAAGAAATTGGTGGGTGCAGTGGGAGGGGGGAGTGTGGAGAGAAAAGACAGAAAAGGCAACGGACTGGAAATCTCTGCTCTTGGAGTCCGGTCCAGACCGTGCTTTCATCGGTAGCTTGGGCAAGTCACTTCATCTCTCTGAGTCAGGTTTATTATGTAGAACAAGGTATTGGAGCAAATGATTCTCAGTCCCTTTGAGCTCTAAAATGTTAGGATTACGTATTTATCTCTGCACACACGCACGCACGCGCACACGCACACACACACACACACACACACAGCATTGCACCCGGTTATGAATGCTAATGCTGATTAATTCATTAAGTAGTTATCAGAGCCTGTTACGTGCAAAGTGACATTCGTGCTCAATTATGATTTAGAGGTGAGCATAGGCCACATGCATATTTGATTTTCAGTGTAAAGTCAGATTCTTTATGCTGGTATATCAGTCTGTGTGTATCAAGAAGAGGGCTGGAAATTTGGAATAGATTGTCAGCATTGGGGCTTGCAGGAATCTGAGTGCCCACATTAACGCTAGCTGTTTGTAAGCTAACAGAATATATCTTGTGCGTTAGCTAAACCATATATCTAGGGACACATGAAAACATAACGAAACCAAGTGCATAGGCTCCATGAACTGTTTCACGTGCCAAATTCCCCATGAGCGACTTTGCCCTCGAGCAGGAGATCGTTTTAAGAGTTGCCATCTCGTCTGAGCTTTCTCTTACATCAGGGCGGCAAAAGGACTGGAGATGAGAAGGGGTGATGCATGGTGGTCTTTTGTTGATGGAGATAATTTTCTGAGACCCGGCAGGCAAAAATCTTTGCTGCCCACTTCTGCCCAGTGGCCCCATGAAATGAGACCATTCCCCGTCTTTTCCAATTTCATTGTCTTCCTAATCCCACCATGAAGCTGGGCTTGAGGGTAGAAACCAGGCAGGAGAGAGAGCCTAGTCACCCAAGACACAGAGAGGTTAAGCCAATTGTCTCAGCCCACACAGGAAATCAGAGGCCGGGACCATGGCACAGCCCTGGAATTCATGAGCTCTAGGCTTCGCTTCTAGACAGATGTTTGTGTTTCCTCCAATGTTTGTTTAATGGTAGAAACATTTCAGTAGAAACCAGAGACCTGGCTTCTCTGAGGCTCACCTGTTGCTTTGGAATGTATTTATTTGTGCGCGGGGCCCCATCTCACCAGACTGTTCCCTTCCTACAGCCAGAAGGCTGATGTGCTCACGTCACGGTCTCCACGGCAACCGGCTGTGATATTACAAACAGCAGATTGTGCCTTGAGGTAGATAGCAAGTGGCCCCAGCAGGTAAAGTGGGCCAAACAAACTTCCTGTTTCCAGGCAAAGATCTAAAAGAAGAAAGGTAAAATGTTCCCTGGCTCTCCCAGCCCCCAGACATACTCTTCTCCGGGGCAACAAATATCTCACAAATTGACATTGGGTTGTGGGGGTTTTCCTTAGTTTTTCCTTCTTGCAAAAGAAGGCAGAAGCATCTTCCTTACTGATGGCTGCTCCAATTCCCCATCCCTCTGTTGCCTCTAATTTACTCATAAACTAAAGGCAAAGAAGGGACCCCGGCTTCCCTTGGCGCAGTGGTGGACTGGATCTGGACACTTAGGTATTTAAGTGCGCATTCTGGTCATGGCGGTGATGAGCCATCATGGGTCTACACTGGGTCATCCTCAAAGAGGAGGAAAGCTAGAACTATGGTAAGCCATGCCTCCATCACTTAACACATCTGTGTACCAAGAAGCCCAGAAGGCCAGGGGCCTTCTCAGATTTTGGTTCCAGGATCCCCGACAGCCTGACCACTGCTACTGACCACAACTACAAGGCTGTCTGGGGGTCAGGCCCTCAACCAAACCACCCCCCCCAGATAATTCACCTGCTTTTGATGTCTCCCATGCCACTAAACTTAGAGCCACCTCCTACACCATGACATTGTTCTAAGGCCCTGGAATTGGAATAAGGGAGCTCAAAGAAACAAAGATGACCAATTCAAGCCCTCCCCTAGACCCCCTTATAACCACCTGGCTTTGGCTTCTCCTGAGTCCTGCTTCCAGGGCATGGCCACAGCTGACTGGGCATTCTCAGCAGGCCTTCTGAGCCTTCAGTCTGAGGAGCTCAGGACTGACGCACAGATCTTCGTGTGTCTAACTCATACACAAAGCGCTCACCTGGTTTCTCTTCCTTCCGTTGTGGACCATAACAACATTCCCCAAACCCCACCTGCCTTTCATGCAGTATACGCTCTTGCTTTTAGCAAGCAACTATAGTATCCATACCTTGGGAGGATGTACTTGGTCATCACACTGAAAGGAAGCCAACACTTTCACGGTGGTTTGGAGAAAGAGGGACGCTACGGAAGGCGTTCTCGGTCCCCTCAAGTCCTGCATGTCCCAATCTTAGCCATCCTACAAGACCACACACAAAGGCCAGCTCCTCCACAAAGCTTCCCTCAAACACACGTGGCAGGTACTTCTCCCCCTGCAGACCCACCATCTGATCCAAACCTCCCTCCAGGTAGGTAACACTTTGTGTGTTCACACGTAAACTACATCTTACCTTCCTTACTAGATTTTATAAGGCATTTCTGGACTGGATCTATGTCTGGTCATTGTAACCTCTTTTGCCTTGAACATAACAGCTACTTAATAAACTATAAAATAAGTAACTATAAGTCAATGAACTTGATTATCTGGACTATTTTTACCTTCTCCCTTCACTTCTTAATGGGCCTTCTCCCTGCCTACCACACAAAGGTGCTATTTCACTGATGAATCATGTGCTGCAAGGCTCCCTTCTACATTCCCCAACGAGACATGGAGATTAATACTACCCAAGCAGCACCTTTTGGGCAGTGAGTACCCCAAAAGGCATTCCTTTTATTCAATCAATAAAAACAGAAATCGCTTTTGAGATCTTTGCTTAGGATTCTAGACTCTGTCCTTGAGCTGCAGGCAAGAGACCTCCCTTTCCAAGATTACTGGATCCTTTCTTCTACACAAATTAAAGTGTAACATATCCCAATCAAGCATATCTCTAGAGTTGGCTAGTTCTGCTAAATGTACCATATACTCTCTTCTTGCAACAATTACCTGAAACTTTGGCTGCAGATCATGGAAACCCAAAATATTATTGGCTTAAATGAGATGGAAATGTATTTCTCCATCTCATAGAAGAAGTCTGGAGAAGATAGTACAGGGGTGCTGGGGGAGCTCTCTAAGGTCATCAGGGACCCAAGATCCTTCCATCTGGCCTGCTATTCTCAGAACTTGGCTCCTGCCTCATGGCTCATGATGACTGTTGAGCTCCAGCTTTCTTGGCAGCAGCCCACCAGCAGAAACAAGAAGTAGCAAAGGACATGCTTCTTCCCTTTAAAGACACTTTCTGGAACTTTCCCATGACACTTCCCCTAAATTCTACTGGCCACAGAGAGGTTGATAAATGTCATCTTTATTCTGCTTTAGCTTACGGATCCCAATGCTTCGGATTCTGTGTCTAAAAAAGAAGGGGCTAGTGGTTACCAGGGAAAACCAGCAGACTCAGCTTCACTTTCTGTCCTGAAGAATTCATTTTCCTTCTTTGAGAGACTAGCTTTCTCATTCCTTGACACGGTCAGGATCCCGGCAGAATGACTATGTCTCCCCTTGTTTTTTTGTAAACCAGGAGTTTAAATGGGGCTGGGGGAACCCAAGGTATAGCAGGTCAGGTGACTTTCTCCAAACCTGTAGCAAATCAGAGCCAGGACAGGAGTCTTGGCCCCCAACCCCCCCACCAGAATCACCTCTTTAGGAGGCTCGTCTAGGTCCGAGCCAGGAGCAGAGGCTGCCCCTGCCCCCGCCCATGGGTGCCAATGAATGCTGGGATCCAGAGACGTGTGGGATTCCTGGCCAAAAGCAACCTCAAGAAGCTGTAGATAAGAAATCTGTGCCCGGTGGCATTGGGTTCCCGTGTGTTTGTTCCAGGAGCAGCATTGGGCTGCCCCTCCACACACCACCCTCCTCCCAGGGCAAGAACTATGCTTCCCAGACCAGCCAACCACCGTCACCCGGCATGGTGGTCTCCTGCCACTTGGCAGGGAGCTTGGGACCACGAAAGGCAAACCACATGGCTTCACCCATTCTTGGGGGCCCTGAGTGTTGTTCAGGCCCATGAATGCCTGCCTGGGCTGGTGGCTACATGCAGACTTCCCCGTTATCGTCCCGAATCTGGCCTGGCCCTGCCAGGTCTGATGCTGCCTACCTGAGTGGGACCGGCCCTCCCACTGATGGTTTCTCCTCCATGGAGCCTCAGGACAGGTATTCGGCCTGGCAGTTTGCCTGCCTCCCCTCCCCGGGTGCCGGGGCCTCTGAACATCCCATAGACTGTGGGGGCGATGGCTCCAGTTCTGAAACAGCTCGTACACACAGGGTTGCAGTGTCCCGGGGAGGCAGGGATGTGTCAGCTATGGGACTATCTTGGGCTGGAAGGCAGGCAGATTGGGCTCTATGCTGGGTGAGGTGGACCCACAGGGAAGAACAGCACTGTCCCACCTGAGACACCTTCCTAATGGGGCAAATGGAAGCTCTCCAGGTCTCCGTCCTTCAGAAATGTAGTCTCCCTTCCATGGCTGGGATGAGCTCCTCCATCCTTAGACAAGTTTATCTTAATCCCCTTTCACAGACGAGGCCACTGAGGCCTAACCATTAGTAAGGGATATAATTTCCCATTCTATTTATGTATTCTTACACAGGTCATCTACCCTCCCTAAATGGGTTCTGGGGCTATTAGCCAGGCCAGCCCTAGGGTTAGATCTATAATGTTGGAGTCTCTCTCTCTCTCTCTCAGTCTCTCTCTCTCTCAAAAAACAAAAACAAAAACAAAAACAAAACAGTGTCAGAGAGTTAACCTTTAGGACAGTGAAGCTAAGCTTCTTTTTTATCAAACAATGTTCCTTTCCTCTTCCTCCTCCTCTTTGCAAAATGAAATCTTCACCTCTAAGATGAAAATCTTCTCTGATGCCTTGCTCAAGTCACACTTCTCACTCTTCTCCCAGAAGGAAACACTACTGCCAGTCTGGGTTGTGCCCCCCTGGCCCACTGGTGTGGCCAGCAACAAGAGCTGGAGAGAGCTTTGAGAGCACTGTCTCTGCTATGTCCACCCTGGTCCTTTGTAAACCAGGACTTTTTTCCCCTGGTGTCTTCCTCTCCTCTCTCTGCTCAGAGAATCCTCCAAAAATAGGCTCATGGCAGCCCTTTCCCACTCTACTTCAACTGAGTGCCCCCTTACATGACCCTCTTCACACCCCAAACCTGCGGAGACCAAGGGAAGGCTGTCCCACAAGGAGAATAAGTGGGTATTCACTCTGGCTGGGCAGGAGGCCTTTTTCAGCATGTGGGAAAGAGCCACAGATGCCTGAACTCCTACAGAACAGTATCCAGGGAGCCGGTGTCTCCAGGATGTCCCCAAGCCTGCTTTGGAGAAGTAACCCAGGCTGGGAAATGGCTGCTTGACTCTGCTTTCCAGACAGGCAAACCCAGACAGAGAGAGCTAGATCTGCCTGCGGACATCCAGACTCCTGTACCAGTCAGGTCCTAGCCAGGGTTCCACAGAGAAACAGCTCGCTCTGGAACACGGTCGGACTCAGTCTCTTGGTTTTAGGAAGACAAGATACAATAGAAAGCCCATCACTTGTGGCCATTCAGATTCCTGGGTTCTGTTCTTCTCGCACAGTTAGACCTTCATGAAGAGCTTCCCATGTTTTGCGTTGTCTCCAGATGAGAGGTGAATGGGGAACACATCTTAACCCTCCCTGAGATTTCTAAGTCTTAAAAATTCAAGTCTCGGAGGGAAAGAGCTAGCAATTAAAGTCTCATTGCTCAATGCAAAGATCATGGTCTTCAAATCCTGGCTCTTCTACTCACTAGCTGTGGTTTGGGGGCAGAATTTTTTTCTTTTTTCTTTTTTCTTTTCTTTTTTTTGTGGTAGCATCTCCAGGACCCCGTTCCTTTGCCTGCCCGCTGCAGGGTAAGCAAATTGATCTCTCAAAGTGGTTCTGGGAATCAGAGGGGGTAACACGTAGAGAAGGAGCTAGGCTGGTCGCTGGCGCACATGGGGTAGCTGGCCAGAGCAGCTCTGTAACATATTTCATTTCTTTGAGAGAAGCATTGTCTTATCATAATTAGTTTGAGCCAGTGGACTTCATGCATTTTTTTTTAAAGGAATTCTTTTCACACTTCCAAGTCTGTGGACCATCACAACCCCCGACCTGAGTGGCAGGCAAGAAGGTTTTTTAAAAAATGTTCATAACAATGGCTCATTGAGCAAAGCCCTGCAAATGAACCGGACAGCTGAGGCGGTTTTCCAGATAATCCCCACCTCAAATCGAGTGACGCCTGCTCTGATTGATCGGGACACTTGTCTCCGCTCCCTGCCTCGTCTTGCCCACTGCAGACCCGGTTGTCCCACTGATCCCTCAGTTAATATTCTTTAAAAAAGATAGTGTTGCAATTCACTGCAGGCTGTACTAAGGTAGTTCAAAGATCCTTTGAAGGAAAGAGAATGATTGGGTCTCTTCGTCACCACCTTAGATGCGAGTTTTTTCAGAGAAGTAAAATCGGGAACCAAAACCAGAATAGCCTCCCTAGCTCACTAGTCTTTGGAAAAGCCAGAAACACAGCCCTGTCTGTTTGTTTCCTCGTCGGGGTTTACCACACTTCCACAAAGGGCCCAAGGCGTATAGGAGGACAACCAATTTGCAAGGAGAGAAGGGAAGCTCAGAGTGGTTAGGAGATTGGCCCACGGTCACACAGGAAAGCAGCAGTCACATTGGAACGGCGTGGAACAGTCCAAGTCTCCAGATGTCAGAGGCTTTTCAGAACACTCGAGAAGCCTTCTCCTATCCTTTGGGGAGGGCCCAGTTTCACAAGAAATAGCTTATGCCCTGACAGCCCCATGCAACTTAAGGAATGCCAGAGGACCATCCTTCCTCCCTCACTATCCCCTCCAGCCAGAAGAATTCCTCCCACTTAGATGCCTGAAGTGATTCATTCCTTGGAGGATTCCCAATTACAGGTCCAAAGATGATCCTGGGCTGGTCCACCTTGAGTCAATATGCCTGGGGTGGAATCCGAAGATGCAGGTTTGTTAGAATCTCCCTAGGCGATGGGCAGCCAGTCTTAGGAACCACTGCTTTTGCTGCATCCCTGGCTATCGTGTTTGGAAAAGGAAGGACACCTGGGAAGAATAAGCCAATGAATGGCTGGAAACTTAATGCAAATTTTTCCTGGGCCTGAGAGATGGCCCCCAGTACACGGAGCAGATGCACTTAGCCATGCGAGTCACACTTCTGGCCTTCTTGCAATTCAAGGACAGGCTCTCGAGATCCTTTTTTCTTTTTTAAGTAATCTCTATACCCACCGTGGGACTCAAACTCATGACCTTGAGATCAATAGTCACATGCTCTATCAACTGAGCCAACCAGGTGCCTCATTTTTTTTTCCTTTTTTTCTTTTTTAGGTTTCTGGAATTCTTTTTTTTTTTTTTTTTAGGGATGCCTAGGTGGCTCAGTGAGTTGAGCATCTGCCTTCGGCTCAGGTTGTGATTCTGGGGTCCTGGGATAGAGCCCCATGTCAGGATCCCTGCTCAGCGGGGAGTCTGCTTCTCCCTCTTCCCCTCTCCCTGATCCTTCCCTCCCTAACTCTCTCTCTCTCAAATAAAAAAGAAATAAAATCTTTGGGGAGCCTGGATGGTTCAGTTGGTTAAGTATTTGCCTTCAGCTCAGGTCATGGTTCCAGGGTCTTGGGATCAAAGCCACATCATACCCTGCTTAGCAGGGAGCCTGCTTCTCCCTCTCCCTCTGCCTGCAGGTCCACCTGCTTGTGCTCTCTCCTCTCTCTCTGTTTATTTATAAATAAAATAAAATAAGTAAAATAAATATTTAAATATATTAATATTAATTATTTATATATATAAATTAATCAAATATATTAATATATAAATAAAAATAAAATAAATAAAATAAAATAATTTTTTTAATTACGATTTTTAAAATTTATTCATTTGAGAGAGAGAGAGAGAGCATGAGCAGCAGGGAGGGCCAGAGGGCGCGGGGGAGAAGAAGACTCCCTGCTGAACCAGGAGCCCAACACAGGGCTCCATCCCAGGACCCCAGAATCACATCCTGAGCTGAAGGCAGACATGCAATCCACTGAGCCATCTAGGCACCCCTCTTGGAATTCTTTTTCTTTTTTTTTTAAGATTTTATTTCTTTATTTGACAGAGAGAGATCACAAGTAGGCAGAGAGGCAGGCGGGGAGAGAGAGGAGGAAGCAGGCTTCCTGCTGAGCAGAGAGCCGGATGTGGGGCTTGATTCAAGGACCCGGATGCGGGGCTTGGGGCTTGATTCAAGGACCCTGGGATCATGACCTGAGCCGAAGGCAGAGGCTTAAGCCACTGAGCCACCCAGGCGCCCCCCCCCCGCCCCCGCCCGCGTCTTGAAATTCTTAATAAAACGTGGTCAGCACAGTGTTTCACAATTATAGTTGATCTAGAAACCTACCCCATCCCCTCCACCAACACCTGTTGGTATTCCAAAGGACAGATTTTGTTGGGAAATGCTGACTTGTGTAAACCATTTTAGCAGCTTCCTCTCAAGGTAGCCTGGAAAAGCAAGGGAAGATTCAGGGAGCTGCAAAAGTTCCAAGTTAAAAAACATTACCAGGTAAAACTTCACCTGCTTGAGACCAGCTCAATTTTAACATTTGATTGATTGATTGATTGGTTGATTTAAAGATTTTATTTATTCACTTGACAGAGAGAGAGAGAGACACAGTGGGAGAGGGAAGACAAGCAGGGGGAGGGGGAGGGGGGGACGCAGGCTCCCCGCCAAGCTGGGAGCTCAGAGCCAGGCTTGATCCCAGGACCTTGGGATCATGACCTGAGCTGAAGGCAGACGCTCAAAGACTGAGCCACCCAGGCGCCCCAATTTTAAGGTTTTACACAATGCTATGTAGAAAAATCCCAGATGTGGGTTCAAGCTTCCTGTAGTTTCCCTATGAAGTGAGTTCTTACACAACAAAATTGTTTCCTCATCAGAATATTGATATTAAGCACTTCTAGGCAGTGTTGGAGTTTCAAAGTACTTAGTGTTGATACAATATAATACTCGGAGGCGAATATTAGTATGCTCATTTTACGACAAGAGTGCCGACATTCAGTAAACTTAAACCACTCACTGGATTACAGGAAGAGGCTCAGAAATAATCTAGTCTAGCTGTTCTCAAGCCCAATTCCACAGCAGAATACTTAGTGCCCTTGCTGAAATCCTAGGGCCCTGGAAACTCTGCTTCAGAGGTTTTGAGGGGGGAGGGCCCAGGGATCTGGGCTTGTAATTAACCCAGGTGATCCTAACGCTGCCTGGACCCAAGCTTGGGTCCAATCCTCTCTTTTTTGACTGGGAAAACGAAGACCTGGAAAGATAAATGGAAGAACCCCCCACATCACAAAGCCAGGACTCAAACACGAATGTTTCTCATTCCAAGTGTGTGGCTCTTGCCCTAAATCCCCGATACCTCCCACTGGGGCAAAGGGTGGTCATGGTGAACCATGGTGGTTCATGGAGGCCCACATATGCTCTCCAGCTGGTGCATCTGGAGGCAAGAGGTGAAGGCACTTTGGAGGGTCAGCTCATCTTTCCCAAGCATGTGGGAGCCACATCTGTCCCCTCTTCCTTTCGACGGCCTCGGGAGGGGGACAAAATCTTCTTCCCAAATGAATGAAGTAAGATTCTCATGTTCCATTTATTTATTGTAATATTTATTTTTCATGATGTTTCCTTTAAAAGTGACCTGGCCTACCAGAATCTGTCTCTACACTGACATCTTTCAGAGACCCTTTCTCGAATTTATCCCCCAACACCATCTCTCTTTCATCTCGTCCTTCCTCAGCACCTGTATATCCTGTTGCCTTTGAAAGTGTGCTTTTGCTGAATTGTTGGCTGTAAATGTTCTTAAGACCTTTTCATGGCCTGTGTCCAGCCTTCGCCGCAGGTAAAAATCTCTGTCTTCTCCTCACTCTGGGTCCCCGCTGGGTCTATACCAAGTTAATGGACATTGTCATTCAGTCGTAGAAGAAAACACTGGCTGAGAGTCAGTCCTCTTGAGTGTTAATCCCAGCTCCACCTTCCAGCAAGCCACTTCCTCAATTTCCCTACCAATAAGTGAAAGCATCAGACTAGATTAATATTTCCCAGGACAGGTTCCAAAGGCCAGTTTCTCAGGAGGTGAATGATTGTTCGAAGAAACAAAGTCACTCTATGGTGAAGAATGTTTTGCAAGCGCTGGAATAAATGTGTCTTTGCCGCCAGATGTCTCAGAGACTTTAACATGCATCATGAACCTCCACCAGGGGGATGGCTTGTACAGAACCCTTTTTTGGAAGGCACCCCATGAGGCTAGAGTGCTGCAACATTGACTTGGCCAGAGGCTGGGCAGGATGAGCTCCGGGGTCCCTTCCAGAAAGAAGACATGTAAATAGTGTGCTAGGCACTGAGCCAGAAGTCAGAGGGCTTGGGTTCAAAACTCTTCCACTTACAGGGTGTGGAGTGGTAAGCACATCGCAGCCCCCCGACCCCGTCTGAGCCTCAGTTCCCCCAAACACACCTCACAGGGTTGTAGTGGAGATGCACCACCTAGCATGTAACTTGGGTGAAATAAAAAAAAATAAAAATAAAAAAAAAAAAACACTTAAACTTGGCTTTCTTGCTGTGGTGTTCAATGTCCTACTTCCCACCCAAGGCTTCATTAACAGCTCCGTGGGATTGCCTTCTGAAATTGTTCTGTGCATCTGCCCCCTAACTCTGTACCTTTTAAGGAGAGTTTTGATTCGGCCGCGACCACTGGCTCACCCTGCCCCAGGCTTTCGGGTTCTTTTTCCTTCATCCTTTCTCGAGCAGGGAGGTACTCTAACCAGACCTAGCATTCAACATAGCCCAGTAGGTGGTTTAGCAAAGGTCTTGAGAATGTGTGCACCGAGCCCCTGAGACTCTTTTAACCAAGGTGGGGGGCATGGGAGTCTTGCTGGGATGACTGGGGTCACCTGACAGATGGTTTTAGGCAGTGAGCGGAACGAATTTCTTGCCAACGCACAGTAGAGCCCACTCAAGCCTCAGGAATGTTATCACCTTTGCTCACCGGAAAGCAGGTGTTTGTCTAGGCTGACCCAGGGTCAGGCATACCTGGGCTCAGTACAAGCGGTCTTTTCCCCAGGCTGAGCATATGCATTTTGACTCTGCGGGGGTCAGGGGTCACTAGAAATAAAGGTCAGAGGTGGGTGTTGGTGGCAGGGAGTGGATTTCCGGTGCATTTTGTATTCATTGCAGAGTCAGAGAAAGTTACTCGATTAACAGGTTTATCAGCGTGGGTTGTTGGGAACCTAGTACCCCCCTACCCCATTACATCGGATCCCATGACTGCGGTTCTGAACTTGAGGATTTCGACGCTTTTATCAAAGCCCAGCAAGTACTACCACGTACTACTACTCTAAATGCCCTACACACGTTCTAAGTTCTTCAGTCCTTGCTATTCTGTGAAGTCGTTTCTAGTATTTTCCTCCATTGCGCAGAGAGGTTAAATAACTTGCTAACACTTCCATGGCTATCTGCTGGTGACTAGGGTGAATCTAGGCAGTGTGGTTCTAGAACCGGTCATCCTCTCTACCTTACCAGACTGCCTCTCCAAAGTAAACCAGTAAATCTTTCTTTCTTCCTCTCTTCTTTAAAGATTTTATTTGAGCGAGAGTGAGAGAGAGAGAGACCATGAGAGAGCAAGAGAGAGCACAAGCGTGGGGGAGACAGAGAGGGAGAAGTAGGCTCTCTGCGGATCAGGGAGCCTGACTCAGGACTTGATCCCAGGACCCTGGAATCGTGACCTGAACCGAAGGCAGACGCTTAACCGACTGAGTCACCCAGGAGCCCTCCTGGTATTCTTTCTAACCATAGAAGGTACAAAGAAATAACTTGGAGAGGTGAGAAGGCCAGCACGGGTGACATGGCCATTTCTTTCTTCATTGAGTCAATAAGTATTTTGTAAGTGCCTCCCATAGGACTGGCAAGGCTAAGCACTCAACTGACCGGAGTAAATGAGATTAAGATCCTTCCCATTAGCAGCTTCCAGATAGTAAAACAACTATGCAGTGATGGGAATATAAAAGAGCCTCACACGTTCCAAAAGGAACAAAAAGACTTTAAAGGACTTGAGAAGGGAACATGTGGCTGAAGTAATCCCAGAAGGCTTCCTGGAGGAAGTGGAATTTGAACTTCTGCCATCACGATGCAGCTGTTCCAAGCTCTCGAGGCAGTCACTGAGCCCTCCTGGAACTCCTCACAGGATCCATCCCAATGTTATAGCTTCCTAGCTGAGCAAAAACTCCCGTGGGCTGAGCCAGCCCCAAGCCCTGCCAGCCACAATCCCCAGAGAGGACAATTCGGAGGTGCCTGTCAGAATTTCCTGAAGGAACAGCTGCTTTAAAGCTCAAATGAGGGGACAGCTTTGTAAGTTAATCCACTGATATTTTTGCCTGCCTCTTCTCTGCGTTGCCAGGCCCAGCCCCTCAGAGACAGCCTAGCTGTGCAGGAAAGGAGAATGGACCCTGTCCTGGAGACAAGACAATAATGAGGTCAATGAAGCATAACAGGAATGGAGATAAAGGCGCTTTCTTGGGCCTCACGGCCCTGGGGTGACTTGTCCAGTTAATTTTTCCCCCTGCTAGCCTCCTTTGCCCCTCCTTCCACTCTGCTGGCTCTAAAGGCCCCCCAAAGATAAGTGAGATTGCCAGGGAGGTTGCTAGAAGGCTGGAGTTCCTGTCTTTGCCTTCTAGCCCTGCTGTAAGAAGACACAGAGATTGGGGATTATGTTGCCTCGTGGTGCAGATCGGGAGGATGGAGGCCCAGGAGGTAAGAGGCGGAGCGAAGACCACACAGCAAGCTGGCATCCAGACTCCTGAAAAGTACCCAAGCCCCCAAGAGCAAAAATGAGCCTCCTTCTCCTTGCCGATGGCTAATTCTTCTTGATCGTTCGTCCGTGTTTCTTCATTCCATAGAAATTTATTGAACACCTAGCATCATCCAGATGCTACAACAAAGTTAAGTTTTCTTGGTGGCCAGGACTCTCTCAAATACTAATCTCCCGAAAAACGAACCCAAAATAAAAGACAAAAGCCTCGCTCCATTCTAGGTCCGGCTCAATTGTTCTACGCACGGCTTGCATGTGCTTGGTACGACTCCTTCCAACACTGTGACATTCCATAATCATTGAACTGATTTATTCTCGGAGAACAGATGTCCACATATATTTGCTGCCATTAGCAATGCATTTATTCATGTATTCATTCATTCATTTGGAAAACATTTTTCAAGTATTTCATGCTACTGAGTTCACTCTGGTGGGGAGAGCGGACTGACTAATGGGGAGGAGGACGGACATGTGGCTCCGAAACAGAGAATTAATATCTTTTTGTTGTCTAGCGTTTGACATCTGCCATCTTGTTACAGTTCCCCTGCAGCCTGTTGAGGGGGTGCTGCGGGCCCCTTTGTACAGAGGAGGGAAAAAAACAGAGGCTCTGAGAAGTGAGGTAAGTGGCCCAGGGCCCCGTAGGTGCAAGCAAGGGACAGACACCCCCAAAGAGATTCTCCCACGAAACAGGTATGTGAACTTTACACCGAGGAAGAGGAGGAAGAAGCAAAGACACGGGGTGGAAAGTCCGTAGAACACCCTTAAAGGGCACGGATGCCCCCGTACTGGACAGCCATTGAAAGCCCTTACAGAGAAAGGAAGGAAGCTCTCTGACCTGAGGAAGAAGATGGCGCTGATGGAGCCCGTCACACAGGTGTGCTCCTGACCTCGACATGCCTTTTCCATGGACCTGGGGGTGCTCAGACAAGACCTCAGCATCTGCAGGGGAGGGAGTCACTAGAAGGAGTGCAGCTGGAGGTCGAAACAGAGGCCAGAGATGCACCATAGAGGACAAACACCTTTGTAACAGCTTTCTTAAATCGCTCAAACCTGGGCATTCAGGTGAAAAGAGGGGTTGGGAATACAAGCCTGGACTCCACTGGGGATGGCGGCTGCGGTGACAAAGGGGAACTAGACCCCTACCCCCCACCCCTCACCCCCGGCCTTGGCCTCGGCTTCAGGATGGATCAGGCATGCCCTGGCAATCTCAAGGTCACCCCAGTGCATGTCGCAGGAGCACACACAGACGAGGCTCCCAATTACTCATTAGCCAGGCTGGGTGCTGGCCCCCACGTCCCTGTCCTTGGCCACAAACAGAGATGAAAGCCAAGCCGCCAGCTCTGGGAGAGGCGGGCCTAAGAGGTCAGTAGCTGTCTCAGCCGCTGACATTATCAAAGCCTGGGACAGCCAAGACGAAGGGGAGGCCTCACTTTCAAACACTTCCTCGCCTTTCACCAGTCCCCCTCCCTCTGCCCCTCACCCAAACAAATACAAGCAACAAAGCCTGCTATGAGTGGACAGGGGATTTTAACAATTGGGTCCCAGGGCGAAGACTCCTTGAGCCGCTTTGGCGAGGACAGGCCAAGATGTGTTGATGAGAGGGAAGGAATCCTTCTGAAAGTCCTTTGACTAGACGCATGGAAGGAACTGCTCTACCTTGAGTCTGAGGGAAAAAAAACACCTTGGATTCAGGTTCAAACATGGCCAAGCCCTCCTGAGGCCTTGGTCCCACCCGGCATCTGGTTCCCCAACAACCCCCCCCCAGAGGGTTACGGGTAGGTGCTCATGTGACCATACCTATCTTTGTGGCTCCGCTTCTCCCACCCACCCCTCACCAACTGAGATCATACAAGTCCAGAAACATTGTCTGAAAGCACGCAGTTGGCAGCCATAATTCCCCACTACCCCACTCCGAACCCAGCCTTGGAACCAACCACGTCACTGGGCTGGTCTTAGTCCACCTCCCCATAAAAGGAAATCCGAGAAATTCTATACAGAGAAACTGAAGCATGGTTGGAAAGAGTTCAGAGTTCAGAACCTCCAAAGGTCCTCGTTGTTGACTCTCCAGTGTCTTCTTGGCTAATAGCTAATGGTAGTGAAACACCAACAAGGGATAAATGGTCGGGGCAGCAAGAAACAAACTGATGGGAGAGTTCGCCCATCCTACTTTCCCAGGAGTCAGGAAACAGGGACTCTAGTATGCCCGGGGTTGAGCAGATGATTAAGGTAAATACAAAGACCTGGTCCCTGATCTTTAGGAATTCCTAAACTTGGGAAAGAATAACATAAGTCAACAATGACTATAAAAACGAGTGCTGCCATTTCCTGAGCACATGCCATGCGCTCTGCTTTTTATGGGAATCGTGGAGGGTGTGACCCTCACCCACGCATAAACTGTGACCCACGTTTATAAAAGAAAACACTGCTGCCTACTGAGCACCAGGCCAGGCGGCGGGGCCGGAACCACCCCGCTGATCTGGTAGGCCCGACGTGGATGGAGAGGAGAATGCACACTTGACACAGACAGCCACCTGCCAATTTCCCTTCGTCCTCACCTGGTGTCCCAGCACTTCTTTCCGTCCCCTTTGCTTCTCCCCTTCCCCACTCTGACCTTTGAGTCTGGATTTGATCCCTACCTCTCTCTTGTCTTCAGTTAGCCCTGCTGCTTGGATCTGTTCCTAGGGTTTCAGTCATCCCTTTTGCCTTGCAATTTCCAAACCTGTCTCTCCGGCTCCCTCCCCCAACCCCTTCATGCTCGGGGTGTCTGTTCCCATCTCCAAATCATTTCCCATGCTTAATACCTCCTTGCCATTCTCAGGTGACTGTGCCTAGGATCTCTTTGCCCCTTGCTTGGATTTCAGTGGCCTGAATGCCCCTGTTATATTTTTTTAAAAGATTTTATTTATTCATTTGAGAGACAGTGAGTGAGTGAGCTGGCAGGATCAGGGGGAGGGACAGAGGGAGAGGGACAAGCAGACTCTCCGCTGAGCAGGGGGTCCAAATTGGAGCTCAGAGCTCAATCCCAGGACCTTGAGATCATGACCTAAGTGAGCCCAAGTCAGATGCTTAACCGACTGAGTCACCCAGGTGCTCCCTGTCCCTATCCCTGACATTTTATTCTCCTCCTATACCTAAGTCTTCTTGAGTTCTCTTCCTCAATATGTCTTTTGTGGCATCATTATCTTACTCAAAAAGCTTCCTGGGTCTCCGAACACCTATAGAATATCTCCAGATGTTGCAGAGCGCTCTGCGTTCTGGTGCCACTCCATTCTCTGCTCTTTTCTTCCCAGATCCTGCATCCCAGGATGACTCCCTATCCTCCCAGTGCCTCTCAGGGGCTTCTACTCCCTGCGCCCTCCCAGACACCTCTCCCTATGGACTCCGACCTCCCTTGAGGATAGAGCTTGAGAAGGAGCTAGTCCCTATGTCCACAGCTGGATGCGGCTCCTCCCTCCCCGAATTCTCAGAACCCTTGGTTATTTCATGTCCTCGGGTTTGGGGGTTCTGCTTTGCCTTGCCTTTTGATGCCAGGGAAGGAGTTTGGGCTGCGACGTTCGAATGCTGCTGATTCTGCAACTTCCTAGGGGTGTGACGTTGGACCCTTTAACAGGAATCTTTCTTTCTCCCATCTGGAAAATGGGCAACAGAATACTGCTAACTGCTCCGAAAGTTAGAAATGATCCCAGGGTGAAAACACCCTCCACGAGCAAGCGATGGGCAGGCAGTTGTGGTTATCGTGAGGCGTTTATGTCTCTCCCACGAGAACAGAAATTCCTCGAGATTTAGCTGACCCACTTCTATTTGATTTTGCAACGACCTCGGTCATCCGCACGGAGCCAGCCGGGAATACAGAACCCTCTGAAGCGACGTTAGCTGAACGCTCACTGAAGCGGGGGGAATCCAGACTTTGTCCATCTCCTTTGCTGCTGCCCTGTCAGCCCTGCCACCCGGGAGCCCAAAGCCTCTAAGACCCCAACTCCAGCCCTCCCTGACGTCTGCCTCCATTTCCCCACCCTGAAGTGCCTCATTATCCACCCCCACACCATCCGTGTAAGATGTTCTTTGAAAGAACTCAGCTGTAGGTGGAAATGAATGTGGAGAGCCGCTCAATGGAACAGGAATCATAAATCACTCTGAAGTTGGGATGAAACCCTAGGAAGCCGTGCCGTGCAAACCACAATTCCCTAAACCTCTGTAAAATGTGGCCCCGAAACCCCTGGAGACCTGGCAAGACATTCCTTTCTCTCTGTTGCTTGGCACTTGGCTGTTCTAATTCTGGCTGAACCCCAGCGGCCCACAGGCATGTACGATCTAAAAGCCCCACCATCCTGGACCCCATGTGGTCGCTTTGTCCCTGCATTAAGACCCTCCGGGTCTTCAGGTTATAAACCGGGACATCCAGGGTGATATCCTAGGCTACCTGGGTGGCTTCAGTACCCCATCCTCCTCGCCTACTTATGGTGGCTTTACCTCAGAGCAAGGCCCAAGGCTTGGTTCTATCTCAGCCAGGGGTGGGCACAGCGAACCCCAATCTTTGGCCTTAGCTGTTGTGCCCCGGAATGCTGGGGGGGGGGGGGGTGCGGTGTGTGGGGGGGGCAAGGCCCTTGAGCCTGGGAGGGAAGAACACTGGTTGCAGATGCGAGCTGGCAGGAAGCTTTGATGTTCCGAGCAGAAGCGGGAGGCGTGGGAAGTGAGACTTCTGTTCCCTGGAGCTCCCACAAGGCAAAACCCTTCCGTTATCTTATAGGCCTGAGCATAGCCTAAAGGTGCTGGCTCAAGTGTGTCTTGGCCCAGAGTAAATCAGGCCAGAACCAAAGAATGCACTTGAATCAAAGTGGAAAATTAGACGCTGTGCAGGAGAAAGCTCTCCTCTCCAAAATATATATGCATCAAAGTGTACCCCTGTCTAGCTGGGACAGGAGCCATCAAAATGCAAATGCGGGCCTTGAGAATGCTAATGCTGGGAGTGGAGAACAATACCCAGACAGACTTCTTGGGGCCAGGGAGAGGGCCCCAGGGCAGGATGTGGGAGCCGAGTAGGGGGCAGGGATGAAAGGGGTAAAGGAAGCTGCGTGAGAGAGCCTGGAGATGAGAAAACAGCGGGAGCCCATTGAGGCTGAGTGACTGCGGGGGCAGGCCTGGAACCGGGGAGTGCTGCCGGGGATGGGTCAGAGGACCTGCCGTTGACCTGAACTGTGTGCCCAGGAAAGAGGAGGGTGAGTTCAGGGAAATTTCTCTGAGGGGCAGCCCAGCGGGGTGGAGAGTCAGGACACGCCTGGAGCCCCGGGCTTGGACTTGAGGTCACGGCCTGGAGAAACAGACAGAAGGACCCGTGTTTCTGGAAAGGCGGTGAAGCCAGGAGACGTGCTCAGCTCCGGTGCAACTGGCATGCGCAGCGCTCCACGCGGGCGCCTGGAAAGAGGGGCTGAGAGCGGGCTGGGGGACAAAGCGGGGCCTGCAAGGACTGCTTCCCTTGGTTGCATTCCCCCTCCTGCCTCTGCGCGTCACTCTCCTCTCTGTAAAGTGGCGGTCCCGGGTGCCGGAAGACGGGGAAATTTAGAGCAGGGAGGCCAGCACGGGGTAGATGCTTGTGGGTGCTTGCGGTCATCTGTGTAGACTGAGAAACAGGCTCCGGTGGGTTTACGAGTGTGTGTGCCACTCTGGACAGGGAGCAGCGAGAACTGGATTGCAACTTGGATCGGACCCTCCGGAGCCCGGAACTGAAGCAGCCCCACCTGCCTGTCCACTAGTGGTCGGAAAACAGGATCCTGACATGTGCCCTGGGATGCCAGGGAGGCAGAGGGGCCGTCAAAGCTGGGAAGCTAAGATCCTGCCCCAAGGAGGAGGGAAGACCCTTGAATGATGGTGGTAGAAAAACCCAACATCCATGCTCGGAGGGGTGGGACACTTATTTTTGGTTTGGGGGCCTGTTCGATCATTTCCCAGGAGGGCCTACTCCAGCCCCAGCCCACAGTTAAGCGGAATAAATCACTGTGGGACGACTGTCTCCCCACCCAGACTGCGAGGTCCTGGAAGACAAGGATCTGCGCCCCACCTGTGTGGCCCCTACCTGGTGTGGCTCCTCAGGGGGTGGAACTCGCCCCACTCTTTGGGTGATCACTGAATGGGTTCATTCACTGAAGAGTGTCTCTGGTGCCAGGCTTGGGCTCAGGGGTGGGAATTCATGGATGAAAATGACATGATCCGTGCCCTCAGGTAACTCCTCTTAGTCTGGTGAATGAATAAAAGAAAGAAAGAATGAATGGAAGCTGGGGAGGGCCAGGCCCTTCTGCTAATTGCTTTAGGAACTGGTAGACAGCCCAGAGATAGAGACCCCTGAGATACCCTGCTTTCTCCTGGGCATCAAACCCGAGCCAGGCCGACAGGCTTGGCCACACTTGAGTGTTGGTAAGTGGCTGCTGTCCCAGTCTTGGGACTCTGAACAAGCATTGTCTTTATAGATAAGGGGACGCACCACCCTGCCACACGCACTGCAGGCAGAGAGGCTCCTAGAGGGATGACTGGGCAGCCAGAGCTATCTACACCTTCTCACCTAGATCACCCTGGGACCTAGGACGAGGACGACCGAGGCCAGAGGCCGTGGAAGGCAAGGCGGTGGGGAAAGCTGGGACTTTCTCCAGTGGGAAGCTTTCCGGGGGGGCATACTGAGGAGCCCTTGGGGTCTCTACCGTGGAGAACCAGCCAAAGGAGCCCTGTGGCTCAGAGCTCCCCAAAGATCTGCCTTTTCAGGTGGAGGCACATCCCTTCAGAGGTCAGTGGAAGGGTTCAGCGAAAATGCTGGATCGCATCAAGGAGGGCAGCTTGCAAAATTCTCAAGAACACATTTTTTCGTGTAGACAAGGCTTTTACCCTATGGGGTTAACCACAAGGAGCAAATGATGTATTCCCTCTTCGGTGGAAACACCACAGCCCGAGGCAGGTGTGTGCGTGTGTGCACGCGCGCGCGCACACGCTAGAACTGAAAGTGAAACAGGTCAGGGCATTTCTAGGGCTCACAGGAATCATCAGCCAGAGGGGGGCAAGGTTGGCTGGCGGCCCCAAGCTGTGACTGGCGGGAGTCATGTGAAACGGGTCTGTATCCAAAGGGGCCTATTGCGAAAATGGGAAAATGGCCTGCTCGCCACGCCCTCCCCCACCAGCTTCGCCCTCGAGGAGTCCACACTGCAGGCTCTGAACCTCCACTGGTTACACAAGGGCGTCCCAAGACCAGGACCAGCCCTGCCCTGCCAGCTGGATTAAGGGAATGATGGCCCACAGGAGGGATGACGTTTGATGGCTGACGCGTGGGAAGGGCGAGTGAAAGACACTGTGGGCAGACCTGACAGGACTCACAGCCCCGGGATCCAGGGCTCGTGTCCATACGCCCCCAGGAACCAGAGTTGCAAGAGAATGTAGACCGAGTCTGCTGCCATGTTGGCGAGTACGAAAAGGGCTGGGTTTTACAATCTGACATGCTGCATGTTTTTCTGGCAGAAAAAGTGAAAAAATTAAGAAACTGGGCTTTTAAGATAGATGAGGATTGATGAATTCTCTTCTTTCCGACAACCCTTCTCTTCTCCACTGTTCACCATAACCACGTCCCCCTCGTCCCTCACCTCCTGGCCCATCTCTCACTTCTGCCCTGTCTCTTCTTCTCCCCTTGCCTCACCAAGGAATATTTTTTAAATAAAAACTGAAACATATAATCCTCATCCTAAATTGTTCCAGTGGCTTCCCCTAGCTCTCAGATCACACCGACCCCCCCCACCCCGCCCCACCGCCTTGCACACAGCACCTTGGCCCTCTTCCCCTCTCTCCTCTCTCCCCTGCAGCCGTGCTGGCTTTCTCTGCTTCCTTGAATGCGCAAGAGCCTTCCTGCCGCAGCATTTTTGCACACTGATGTGACCATGCGTTAGGACTCAGTTCAGCTTTTAAATACATGTGTCTGGTGCCTATCTGATCAGCCACTGTTTAATTGAACTGATCGATGATCATATGTGCCTTCCCCCCATTGGACCGTAAGCTCTCTGCAGACAGAGGCCACAGCTAGTTTTGCGCCTTACTGTAGTCCCGGTGCTGGACAGTGTGCCTGGAGCCCAGCAGATGATCAGTATATGTGTGCTGAAGAAGTGATGGACTAAAGTAACCAAGAAGTTCATTTCATAGATGTTTCCTTGCTGGGAAGTATTCGGGTCAGATGAGGAGGCTGGGGTTGGAAGGGCAGTGATTCCCCAGAGATCACGCGGCTTGGCTCTCAAGGGGGAGCTGGGATTTGGCCCTTCCCCTTTATGTCATTTTGACTCAGACCCTGGTCGGTGGTGGTGGTGGTGGTGGAGGCACGCGAGTGTGCAAGTGTGCGTGTGTTGTGTGTGAGGAGGGGCGCTGGGTGAAGCTGATGGCAGAGCCAGCTTTTAGATCCCAGCTAAGGGAATAGTACCCAGAAAAGTCTCTCGCGGTCGGTAACGCTTCCCTGCTTTAGCCCCTCTCTCTTTTAAAATAATGATGGTTGGCTCCCAGGCCACAATAAGAATCCAAAACCAGAGTAAACATCAAAACAATATAAATCGTTTAAAAATCTGCCAGATTTGAGAATGCATTTTTTTAGTCCAAGAAAACATATAGTCTAAGCCTACTTCCTATCGGAACAGATCCTGAAATCAACAAAATATCAGAAGAGATAACCAAGATATTATACTGAACGGACAGAGTTGATTCTGCCCCTGAGTAGACAAGACTGTAGCCGTGGTGTCTAGATACACCCTCACCAGTAAGCTCTGAAGGGGACTCTCCTGTTTACCATCGCTGCTGGGCTCCTAATAGGTGCTCCATAAATATGTGTTGAATGAGTAAATGAACAGTACTCGCACTGGGCTGGAAGAGTCCTGGGCAGCAGAAGCAAAGCCACCGCACCCGAAATGCCAGAGCCATCTGTTCTAGCATTTACGTGTCACCTCTCAGAAGCCCTGTAATTTTAGAGTACAATTGCCTAACACAAGCAGAAAGCCAGAGACAGGTTGAACATTTTTGCCCATTTGAACGTAGGTAAGTCACCTCACTTGCCTGAGTTTCTACAACCCTCATCTGTTAAATGAGTACAATGATTCTTTACTCCCGAAGATACATTTTTTTTAATGAATTCAACCTCGTATTTATTGAGTGCCAGGGACTATGCTAGGTACAAAACAGAAGTGGCTTCTGTCCTTTCTAGCAGAGGAGACATTAAGCAAATAAATACACATAAACTTATAAAATTACAGTTTGGGATATGTGCTGTGACGGCAAACCACAGGGTGCCATGAGGGGCGGCAGATCAGGGTGCAGGGAGGGCCCAAGAAAGCACCGTTTATTCTGAGCCCTGAGGATGAGCTGGGAGCTGGCCAGGAGAGAGGCTGGGGTGGAGGTCAGAGGATCGGCATGTGCAAAGGCCTGGGGTCGGAAAGAACTGGGGCACGCAGTGGGCGTTGCTAGCAGTCGAGGAGAGACTGAGGGGAATAAGACCTGATTGCGGAGGGAGACTGATCCTGAAAAGGTTGTTGTGGGAAAAAGCTCAGGAGTCCATTCACTTGTCAAGAAAAGCTCTGTGGCTGCTAGGTGGAAAACCGCTCGGGACAGAGGTACGAAGAGCCAAAGTTCCCCACTTGGTGTTGAGAACAGAACTAGAACCTCGGGGCCAAGGACTTCACAAAGGATCCGGCCCCAGCCTCCCCTATTAAAGATAAAAGACAAGAGCTGCCTCTGAGACCTAGTCCGGATCGCACATCCACCTCCCCGCGATCAGGGTGAGATCCCTCCTTGCAACCCCTCTTGCTCTAGTCCCGGTTCTGGGGTCCCTGACGCCCGTAGGCGAGGGCAGCCGGGCCCTGGGCTGGGGTGCTGGAGACCCGAAGCCGCCTGCACGCGGCGGGCCGGGCGGGAGCTGCCTGCGAGCCGGGCGACCCCTCGCGCTTTGCGCAGCCGGCTCCGGGGCGGCTCACATTCTGGAATGGAACCTTGGAGCTCAAAGGCCCTGAGGCAGCCTCCGGTGTAGGCGGCTCAGCCCTTTCTTTTTTACTTCCCTCCCAGGCCTTACCTGCCTAAACAAACAGCCAGAGCCTCCCACCCGCTGCACCCCCGCCCCCGGGACAGGAAACAAGCAGTGACAGCTACCCGCCGGCGCCTCCCTTGCGGACCCCGGCGCGGCCAGGCTAGCAACCCGGCGAGACGGCGCTCCCATTGGCTGCGCCTGGCTAGGCGGCGCTCCCATTGGCTGCGCCCGGCTAAACGGCGAGGCGCTCGTCCAATCGGGGGCCGGGCAGGGCGGCCGCTCGGGGAGTCCTCGCCGCCGGGAGGCCGTGGGGAGCGAGGTTTTACATGCCTGTGGTATTTGCTCAGAGGGGCATGACCACTTTGGGCAAGTCTTTAAATGTGAGTCAGCTTTCGGCCGATCCCTGGGAAAAATTCCTTCGGTGTTGTCAGGCAGGGTTCGCTAGCTGCAGCTTTTTTTTTTTTTTTTTTTTTAAACAATTCAAAAGGGATAATCCCACTGAATGGGGAAAGGCATTCGGACCCTGTCCCCGGCTCCCCAGAGAAGGGGCCGCGGGCAGTGCTTGGGGGCCCCAGGCACCTCCACGGTGGGGCGGGCGCCCTCAAGGTGACAGGCCCCCAGGAGCCGGTTTCCAGGAGGGCCAGGACACCTGCCCTCTCTCCACTGCATCCTCTGTCCCCCTGCTCAGCAGGGCACGCGGGGGCCAGAGGATGCATGGAATGCAGTAGGAACAGTGCCCCCTGGAGTTGTGCGGCATATCAGCCTTAACCTGGGAAACGCCCGATGGCCTGCTTTCCTTCCCTTGGTTGCTTCTCCCCCATATCTCACTGTGCTTCTGCTCTTGGACCCCGCACTTAATAGCTGTGTGATCTTAGATCGTCCCCCTACCCCCTAAGCTCCAGGGTCCTCATTGGCAATGCCAAAGGCAGAGGTGGAGGAAGTGAAGTGGTGTGGGAGGGCGGGGTGTTCTCCTAGCTCGGTTTCCCTAATTGCTTGGGCAAGTCGTGTCTGTACGCCTAGCCTCAGTTTCCTTATCTGTAAGATAAGGGAGTTGTTCTAGAAGAGTCCTTAAGGGGCGTCCTTGTTCTCCGAGTGCTTCTACCAGGCCATTCCTGTAGTCCCCTCCTGGAGCCTGTGCGCTGGGGGTAGAGGAAACCCAGTGGCCCTGTGTCCTTCTAGTGCTCCCAGCCTTCTCTCCCCGCACATCATCTCAGAGACTCTCAGCAGTCAGGATTGGGAGTACTGAGGAGAAAAAAAAAAGACCAAAAAAGGATGAGGGCAGAGGGAAATGAGCAGGGACTGGAGGGATTTATGTGCAATTTGATTTTAAATGAACATCTTGTGCAAAAGGAGAGGCAATTTGGCACCTGTTACTAGTGAGTTAATAGCTTAGGCACTCCTGGTAATAAGGATACAGCACTGTGAAGACCATGTTAGCTCATGGGGCAGCAAATTGTAAGAAGGGTTGAGAGAGAGGCTGTTGAGCCTCTGCCTGGGAATCTTGTAAAGATATTGTAGGTACCACACCCCTTCATTTGAGGGGCTTCGAAACCCAGGCAAAACGAAACCAGTAGAGCCTTCCGAGTCCTGGAGAACATCGGAGAACTGGATTCTTTTGGGTGTGAAAAGTACGGTGTTATAAAAAGAACATTGCACTCTGCCGCTAACTCAGGGGTGTGACCTTGGGCAAGTCGCTTGCCGGTTTACAGTCTCTATTTACTGCAGCCTGAGGGATTAAACTGACCTCCTAAAGACCTCTCCAGCTCTGACACATCATAATTAAATGGAATAATGTGTGAATAATTGCTTTGAAACTACAGAGGGGGGGGAGGGGGGGAGTGTTCTCTTTCTGTTGTTATTTTTGTATAGATAAAGATGACCTGAGAGTTCTTTAAGCTCTGCAACAGGTTGTAAATCAGGACATCCACCACCCACCATCTGAGACTGCAACAGGGCATTTGTCTGGCAACAGAGTTTTGCTGTGGTTTGTGAATCAGTATTTTTTTTATTCTGTTCCTAATATCAGCTCCTCTCCTGCTTTTGCAGCCTGAGCCAGCTACTGATCTCATTCTGCCTTGGTTTCTCCATCTCACTTTGCCTTTTCCAACCTCCTATGATTCAGATGGACTGTGTTTTGCCTTTGCCAAGCTTGAATTCCCTGGAAGCAGAACTGCCAGTGTGGAGGAAGAGAAACTGGAACCAGATGGGTTTGCCACCAGTAATTTTGACCATGCCCACCTTTTTCTACTCTAATCGTTCCATTCTCTTGGGGGCTTCTGATCTTTATGGAGATAGGGTGGGGGAAGAGAGGGAGTGAAAAGTTGAAGATAGAGAGAGAAGGTGGCGAGGGCCAAGCATAAAGGAAAGGAAAAGATAAAAGGTTTTTTTCTTTTCTGTTATTTTATTATTTTTTTCATCATGATAAGTGTACTCCTCAATCCCCATGCCCTGTGTCCCTCCGCCCACTTCCCCTCTGCTAAACTAGCAGTTTATTCTTTATAGTTTAGATTCTGTTTCTTGCTTTGTCTCTCTCTTTTTTTATTCTTCTGCTCGTTTGTTTTGTCTCTTATATTTCACATATGAGTGAGATCATGTGGTATTTGTCTTTCTCTGACTGACTTATTTTGCTTAACATTTTACTCCCTAGCTCTATCCATGTCGTTGCCAATGGCAAGATTTCATTCTTTTTGATGACTGAGTAATATTCCATTGCATGTGATACATACCACATCTTCTTTGCCCATTCACCTATGGGCGGAACTTGGCCTGCCTCCATAGTTTGACTACTATAAATAAAGCCGCAGTAAACATATAGGTGCAGGTATCCCTTTGAATTAGAGTTTTTGTGTTCTTTGGGTAAATCCCCAGCAGAGCAATTACAGGATTGTAAGGTAGTTCTATTTTTAACTTTTTGAGGAACCTCCATACTGTCTTCCACAGTGGCTGCCTTTCCACCAGCAGTACGAGAGGGTTCCTTTTTCTCTACATCCTTACCAACACTTGTAGTTTCTTGTGTTTTTTGTTTTAGCCATTCGGACAGGTGTGAGGTGATATCTCATTGTGGTTTTGATTTGCATTTCCCTGCTGATAAGTGATGTTGAGCATCTTTTCATGTGTCTCTTGAACATCTGGATGTCTTCTCTGGAGAAATGTCTTTTCCAGCCTTCTGTCCATTTTTTAATGGGATTATTTGGTTTTGGGGTGTCGAGTTGTATCAAAGGTTGGTTTTTTTCTTTTTTCAATTATTTCTACCAATTTGGAAATAAAGGACATCTAAACTATGAGAAGGAGGGTCAGATGATCATTGTATGGTCTGCAAAAAGAGATTTCCTAAAGACCGTAGAGGGGTGTAGTGGGGAGTTTGGTTCGGCTTGGGCAGATCAGGGTGGTCTTCAGAGGAGGTGACATCTTGGATACTTCTTAAAGATGAAGAGAATTTTTTCCGCAGTGAGAAGCACATGTAGGCTGAGGGTAGAGCAAGAGTCAGGCACAGAGGTGGGAGAGGACTGTCTTGGGCATGGGTCTGCTAGGAAGGTCAGGTTCTAGGTGTGCTGAGAATTCCAGGTGCTTGGATGACCTGGGCAGAACTGATTGATCTGGAAGAGAAAGATCATCATAAATGGCCTTTTTCATCTTAAGGAATCTGAACTTTATTTGGTAGGAAATGGAGACCAATTGCAGGCTTTTGAATAGATAGATCAGTGGTGAAAAACACTGTTCGAACTTCTTCGGGTCATATACTGAAAGTCAGGTCATGAGCAACATTTCAGAAATGGAATGGATGAGTATAGTCTGGGATAGAAAAATATCAAAATGCATGCATGCAGTAAGTATTGTTTCATGAAATGGTTGTATTTAGATGTGTTTGTGTGTGTGTTCTGGGTCATGATATAAAATGTCCTTATTACAGTGGCTCAGGGTTTAAAAAGTCTGAAATCTGTTGGATTAGCAGACCCTTCAGGCTGCGTCAGGGAGGGTGGGCTGGAGCAAACAAGACAGGTGATTTGCCTTCCCTCCCACTTCAAGTTCTTGAGAAGGAAATTGCTTAACTTCTGAAAAGAGTTAACTGATGGCTTCCAAGGCCTCCTCCACAAAGGAAAGGTAATTATATTTGCCCTGCAGAGTAATGGAGGGGACCCGTAAAGTATTTGGTACCCTGCTTCATTAGCACTTTGCCTAATAGTCTGCATAACAGAGCCAGTAGCTGGAATCTGGTACCTTCGAGTCTCTACCACAGACCCACATAGCCCTGGCACAAAATCATGATTCTGTGACTTAAAAGCCATGGTATTTTTCCATTCTTCCAGTGAGACATTATGTACTTACGATAGCCAGCATTTGGGCCGTCAGATGTGAACCTGATACCTTGAGACTGGCGCCCAGGTATGAATTCGCTGAAGATACCAGCCGTCATGAGTAATGGCCTTATACTTCAAGCACTCAAGAAAACTATTTCCTAATGTCTCACGATCAGTAACACCAACGTTTTAAAAAATCTGAGCCTAGGGAAGGCCTTTGGGTAAAACTTGTTCCCAAGTGATTCACTCAAAGCTCATCTCTCCCTCCGCTGGCCTCAGAAAAACTGGAGGGCCTCTGGCTCCCACCCACCCTCTGACCTACCCATTAACCTCAAAACTGGTTCAAAGAGTCTCTGCTTGCCCTTCCTCAGACAGCCTTATATGCAATGGGAGGGGTCCATTAACTTTCCAGAGTCCAGCCGTGGGGAGAGAGTTGCTCTCCTACAACATGAGCCGGTCTGTTTCTTTTTATGGTGACCCACACTGTGCCCATTTGATGGCATATCACCCACACCCATGTCCTCACCTTACTGAAACCAAACCCTCTGCATATGGTACAGATACCAGTTCATTTACATGACTTCAAACATAACAGCCTCTTGGTTACACCTTCAAGGCAAACATATCCACACCTTTCTTCCGACTCTATGAGTCCGCATCTCCTTCCTGTCTGAGCTGGGACTTGTCCAGTTCCTTTGTCCCTTGCTCCTGACTGCTATTAAATCTGTAATAGCAGGAGCCACCCTACCATCATCTAACAGCACCGTGGGCCAAGCCCTATACTGGGCACTTCGTACAGTCAGGAGAAATTGCATAAGATATTATTATCTCTCTTTTACCGATAAAGAAACCGAAACTTGGATATTGTTAAAATTTTCACAGCTAGTTAATGATCAAGTTGAGTTTCAAAATCAAGTTTCTCTAGATTGTCATCCCATGCTTGGACCCCTGAGATCCCCTACTTGCCCTGATCCCACGAGAGTTAAGAAGGCCTTCTCCCTTCTCATTCCATTCTATCTTAGAAAAGCCATGAAAACCCACCTACCCTTTTAGAGAGAAGGTGTAAGTGGGATTTTGTTGTACACTGTGGCTCATACAGATGAAGAGTTTCCAAAAGTCCTGTGTCCAGACAAAGTTCCCTGGCTGTGAGAGAAGACTGTTTTCAGTGTCGATAGAGGAAGAGAGGCAAGGAAAGTGACCCAGATTCCATAGTTCCTGATCTAAAGAAGTCCAAACTATGACCCAAGCATGTGCTCCACTGTACCCATCTTATATCTCTTTCTTCCTTAGGTTCTCATTCTTTGTTCACAGCTTTGCCCTCCATCCCTACCTCCCACTGGATATCCACTCTTGTGTCGGAAACACAAACCCATCATTCTTCAAATACGGGAGTGGATCTATATCAACTCACTGTGATCTGACTTGCATCTTGGCATAGAAGTAATTATCCAAGGCTTAAGCATCAGCCACTCTGTGGCCAGAGATAAGATCAGGGCTAGCCAGATGCATAGGAAGCATATGATACAGGGGAAGGGTACATGTCCACAGCTGCCGGGTTGGAAAACTTGGACCATCCTTTTAACCAATCTGACATAGTGATGCTTTCCCTCTTCCCCCTATGTTTGGAACAAAGAATCCTAGAATTCCCTGAGCTGGAAAAGCTCTTGGGTCTCCCATCATCTAGTCTTCCCACCTGATGCAGGAATTACACTAGAGCTTCACTGACATTGCTCATCCAACTTCTCCTTGAACACCACTCCCCACCCCCCAAACCCAGCGCCTGCCCGGATTCAAACTGACTTGGTATGTTACACAGACAGACAATTCATATAATTCTCTAGCAAGCTTGATCTGATTTCCTAATACTTTCACCCGTGGATCCCATTTCTACTTCTTACATTGCCAAAAGGTCTAATCCCTCTTTCATGTCATTGTCCTTCAAATGTATGAAGGTAGATAGGATGTCATTCTTAGCATTCTCGTCCTCAGACTGAACTGCCCAGTTTGTTCCAGTTTTGCAATGGTATTCGTATTCTTGGTAATGTCACCCTCACACGTAGGGCAGACTTGAGTGACTGAGTGAATAATGAGGTTTTACCATGCGCCAACTCTCTTCAAAGACATTATCTCATTCAAGTCTGTGTCCAGCTTGTGAGATAAGAATATTTTCCATTTTATAGAGGAAAAAATTGTAGCTCATGAGGTTAGGTGTTTGGACCAAGGTCAAATAGTTAGAAATTGACAGAACGGGCCCATTAACCTGAGCCTTTTACCAAACATGTGTACATTATTCTTTTCCTTAACATATGAGTTTCATCAGGTCAAGGATGGTGTAAGACATCCAAAACAGGGCTTCTCATCTTTAATTAAATATGAATGTTGGGAAGAGATGATGTGTATTTCTGCAATCTCGTTTTACTTACTAGAATGCTTTTCTCCCTCTGCTTCTCCCTAACCTGATTCTGGCTGTCAGTTGTAACAAGATATGGGGCAGCCTTTCCATTTCTGCAGATAAAAAAGCAGAGCAGAGAGGTTGATGGTTTCTGTCCCTGTTGAGGCAGGGACACAGTGTTGAAATTGGAATCGAACCTCCAACTCTCGAAGACAACTTTTTGTATACATAAACAGAAATGGCTAATTTCACAGGTGTATGCTGAGAGCGGAAAATACTGGAGACATTTGTCACTTTTCCATAATATCTTTGGAATACAGGAGCCCTCTGGTGGCCAAAAGAGCAGGAAGGTGTCTTTGGGAAAGGCGGTCTTGAGATTTCCTGCCAGAACTTCCCTTCGTGATCTCTGGATTCGTGTTGAGGTTGTTCCTTTATCATTTATCCTCTTTCTGCCTCTTTTCATGGAGGGTTTCTTGAATTTTTGCACAGCCTCCTTTCTTCTTTTCCCCCTCGAGTTCCTCTTTGCACCTTCCCCTTAACTCCAGCTGTCACCATCCTGCCCCCTCCCGCCATACCCCTGGAATCTCTCCTTCTTGCGATCTTTGGCCTCAGAGGACCCTTTCTGAAATCTGGCCAGTCCCCCTGTGGCAGGTGCTAAGGGACAGCTGCTGCCTCTGTTGCTGTTTCAGTAGTGTGGAATTCAAATCCCTGGGGGGTGTTTAGAGCCTGCGGGTGGATTAACTAATGATGCCTGTTCATCAACAGGCATTTACAGTGTCCTGCTAAGCCCCCGGAGGATACTGATCATCCCCCAGAACCAAGCTTTATTAGAAGAGCCGATGAGTTTCCCTTCCCTTGGGCACGATGAGCTGACTACACATTACCTGGCCATTCGAGTTTCTGGGTCTCCACTGTGCAGAAGTCTGCTTTCCTCACTGTAGTTTGCATGGGATTGTCTGTCTTCCGTCAGTCCATGCCACACAACAGCCAACAGCAAACGAAGACCTGCAGAGTAGTGATTCTGCAGGTGGATAATTAAGAATCCTCCATTGATCCAGTGGCAGAAGTGGGGGCTTTGGTGAACTTCCATGAACCCCACAAAGGGAAAGAAAGTTCCAACAGGGTGAGGCAGAAATTTTGGTTAAAGCTCTGCCTTTCAGTACAATAAGGTGGTGGGGCAGCGTAACGCTCAGAAAGCAAGTTGGGCTGTCAAGAGGGAAAAAAAACAACACCCTCCTGTAAAATGAGCTGGTGACTCTATCACATTATGATGCTCAACAATTAGTGGTTTAAATCACAAGGCAATTAGTGAGATAGGCCAATTCATTGCCCTCACTCCAGAGATAGTCAGCAGAGCCCTCCAAGGGATCCCAGAATCGGCTGCAAAGGGGAAGCCAGGAGTGAATTTAGAAACAGTGTATCTGGGCTTGTTGAGAGGTGAAGCAAGAGGAGGGGTCTGAGAGGATCATAAAGTTTGGAGTTGCAGGTTTGTATAATTTGCAGAAGGAATGGCTAGAGAGAGCGGAGGCAGTTACCGAGGGCACATAACACAGTCCAGCTTTCGGTGGGGTGAGGATTGTGTAGTAGTGACAAAAAGTACAGCTTTCTACTTCTACCACCTCCCCGGCCAAAGGGAGTGGCCGTGGCACGAAGTACAATGACTGTAGGCGCCTAACTATGAGGATGAGGGTGGCATTGGAAAGTGTCAGCCGACACAAGGCAGAAGTCCCTTCTCTAGATTTTGACAAAGTGTAGATCTATCTTTTTGGAAGCCTGTAGGTGTTTATGACTGAAGCCCTACCTCAAAGATGGATGAACTGGCTTCTGGGGGGTGTTCTCCCCAGACCCATCACTCTAGAATCTCCTTGGGTTTCTTATTCTCCCAGCATTTTATGGATTTTTTTTTAAAGATTTTATTTATTTATTTGACAGAGAGAGAGATCACAAGTAGGCAGAGAGGCAGGCAGAGAGAGAGGAAGAAACAGGCTCCCCGCGGAGCAGAGAGCCCGACGCGGGGCTCGATCCCAGGACCCTGAGATCATGACCTGAGCCGAAGGCAGCGGCCCAATCCACTGAGCCACCCAGGCGCCCCCATTTTATGGATTTTTAAAGGACATCAGGTCCAGGGGTTTGGAGCAAAAGTATGATGTGGGAGTGGATGCTGAATTGTCATCTGAGTCCAGTTTCTCTCAGTGGGCTGCCTTCTTGGCCTTTCTCACCTCCCGCCAACCCACAGATACTCTCCCCACTCTGTTCCTGACCTAACTTACAGAATTCCCTCTAACTTTGTGGTGCCACCAAGAGCCCTTGCAACAAAGATAGTACGTAGTTTAATGTTTCCCTTTATTCGGGGTGTGTGCACGTATCGTGGCGTCCTCTTTAATAGAGTTATCTGCACTGATGTGGTCAGGTCTCTGTTCTCACACCAAGCTGTGGGCCAAGAGCCTGCACCGTGTCTATTTAATGTACTTTGTTTAATGGCCCAATCCAAAGACAGGTGCTAAAATTATTTTCTTATAGTGATTCTGACGGCATAATGAAAAGCACGCTACATCGGAAGTTAGAAGATCTGGTGTCGTCCTTGCCTGTCACCAATTAGCTGGGTGACCTGGAGTATCTCACTTTGTTTCTCCAGGCCTCAGTTTTCATGTTTATTCAAGGAAGAGAGTTGGACCAGATCACCTTGAAGAGCACCTCCAACTATAAAATTGTCTACTTTCACAATGGTGCTCCCCTCCCAAAGCCCGTAGGCTCCTCGGGGTCAGGGGAGAGCCTGGCCTGTGGTGTTCCAGAGTGCCCAGCCAAACTCTGGCCCCTGGAGGCGGGGGTGGAGGGGTGGGGGAATAAGGAATATTCGAGTACCTCTTGATAGATTCATCATATCCAGACACTTTCCAGGAGAGAGCTAATGGGACTTGAGGAGGAAGAGGCCCTGAAGAGAGACAGGGGAGATTGGCTTTCCTTCCTGGGCCAACTCTCCTGGCGTGCCTACTGTACACTCCATGCTTGACCTCCCTTCATGCCAACAACGGCCCTAGATCAGGAGGAGAAAAGCATTCATGGTCGCACATTCGTCTCCTGTTCCACTGGATGCTGGGACTGAGCTGCCAAGACCTGTCCAAAAAAACGCTCATCACCCAGGTGGAAGTTGGGAGAACTCTCCTCTCTCATGATGAGGCGAGATTTCTGCTTTTCTCTGAAAAATGTCCATGTAAACGGAAAGACTAGTTTAGAAGGTTTGGGCACAGAGCCGAAGCTTGTGTGGAGGGTAAGATTCCTCAGCTGTCATAGATATCAGTAGAAGGGGAAACAGGTGGTGAATCCCTGCTATCCTTACACAAATATTTTAAGTGGACCATAAACCCCCTCTGTTCTGCCAACCAACAGTGTTCTGTGCTCGCAGCTTATAATGCCAGAAACTTTTTTCCAAACCATGCGGGAGCATCCCTCGGCAAGTGAGTGCTGGTGTTTTCGGTAAATAAACTTCAGTTCTAGAAGGCTGGCTCGGGTCCTAATTCCCTAACTCTGATAACTGATGAAGAAGTCAGCCCAACTGCCTGGGCTTGATTGACTTAGGGGCTCGTTTTATTTCTGATAACCGAGCCCAAGCATAAAGGAGTTGTGTTTGCCAGGCAGACAAGGTGGGAAGGCTTGGCAGCAGCTCTGGGCGAAACCAGGAAGAACATGATGAGGCCAACTGAAGGACGACGTCACTCGTTTTTAATGAGGGGGTGCGTGTCAGGTGAGCAGGGCCTTGGGGGGAAAGCCTTTTCATGAAGGGGGCAGTGGGGGACCCAGGGCATCACACGTCCTGCTCAGAGAAGGGAAGTGATCTAAGAAGGAGAAAGGGTACAAAGTGAGGAAACACATGATCCAGATGTCTTTTAAAGAAATTATCTTGCAGAGAGAGAGGCAGGGGGTGAATCTCATTATGTGAGCAGGGGCTGATCCTACTGGATCAGATGGAGGAGATAGAAGAGGACGGAGGATAGATGGAGGAGATGGAATCATGGAACAGGCATCCACGAAGTACCTGAAAGGTCTTTCAGAGCAGTTCTTTCATTTTACAGTGAACAAACCAGGGCTTATTCCAGGAGGAACTGAGAAGGTGAGACTTTTTCCAGGACAGGAATGTTGAGTACAGCAGTATGGTTAGGGGTCAAAAGGACTTAAGTTGGAATACCACTACCCCAGGTACTAACTGTGACCTTGGAGGATACGATGACCTACCTCTTGGGGCTCCTGAGAGAAGTAAGTAAGAAAATGTATGTGAAAGCCCATAGCCCCAAACTTGGCACTGTGCCTAACGAGTACAACAAATGGTCATGGTTCTTCCATATGATGACGATGTACTCGGTTAATCCAGTCTAGGCTGTCAGGAGAGTGAATTAAAAAGCATGAATCAAGTCATTGCTATATGCCAGGCACACTCCTATTGTATTATGGGCACTTCATTAATTATTAAAATTATATGAGTCTAGTGAATAATTGTAAAAATATTAACTGTTATGCTAATAAATAGAGTGGTGGTTGGTAATGGCAATGGTGGGAGGAACCACTCAGGCAGAAGAGACAACATGGGCAGGGTAGGAGGACAGTGCTTTTGGGAGTGCTCTGTGGTCATTCATTCCTTGAACAGTCATTGAAGACCTACTGTGTGCCAGTCATCCTCCTAGGAACTGGAGTCACAGGGGTCAACAAAAACATGGTTCTTTCCTTAAATGGAGCTTACATTCTAACTAGAGGCAATATGCACAAACCAGGAAATGGACATACTATCAGATAGTGATAAGAACCATGAAAAAAATAAAATAAGCCATTGCAAGGGGATAGAGAATGAGTGGAGGGATAGCTATTTTTACATAAGGGAATGTGTCTCTGAGGAGGTGACCCTTGAGTTGAGATCGGAACAGGGAAGGGAAATGGTCATGTGATTACCTTGAGGATGGATTCAGGCAGAGGGAAAAGCCCTGATATAGAACCACAATGAGGCCATGGGTCCGGAACGTGCTATTGATCCCTGGCTGGACATAGCTGTTCTATGTCTGCCTGAACGTAGAAAAGGGAAAGATTTGAAAGAGGGTCTTCTCTGGAGAACTTAAAAACAGGCCTGAGATAGCACCCTCCACGTAAGGTTAACAGAGAAGTAGGCAAGTGGGACCACACATCTTAGGACCTTCCAAGAGATGAGAAAGGTCCTTTAAGACGCTCCATGACTTGGCAGTGAGAGTGTGAGAAATGGTATCTGGAACCAGAACACAGAGCCACGTGGCTCCGTACGAGTCCAGGCCTCTGTCCCTGTCCAGTGCCTAAGGCACATTTGGTGGAAGGAGTGTGATCCCAACGCCAGCCCCAGAGGACTGGGAAACTTTCCCCAACTCCCTGCTTTTCCTCACAAACCTTCTTGGATACATTGGATACGAATGTGCCCAGTTGTGTTTAAAGATATTCATACGTTCCAATCCCACCATCTTGAAAGTAGACCCATGAGGGCAGGCACCATGTCTAACTCATTGAATTCCCATGGGAAACAAAGCATCTACCACAGAGCTTGACACATGGCTGGCAACAAGTCCTACTACTTGTTATCCAGTAAGCGCCACAAGATTACTACCTACCTCATAAAACGCCCGTCTTTTTGGTTGCTCCACATTTCATCTCATTCAAGCTTCCAGGATTCCCCCGGGTTATAGATTTATAGAGGCAATGAGCTAGCCCTTTGCACCAGTTCTGGTCCTTTGTGACGGTCCAAACTTGTCTCTGTGTGTAGCCTCTGCCTAACACTGACAGGTTCTTATCGATCATGGCAGAGAGGGGCACTGGTCTGGGGACACTGTGTCTGACATTTACTAGTGTGCCACCTGGTAAGCTGATCTCTAGGAGCCCGTGTTTCTCATTTAAAAGTGCCAGGCAGCATTCCTGCATTTTTGAGGGCACTGTGACAGATGGTGGGAAGACAAAGTCAATGTTACACCCTTCTTCATAAACTCTAAAACCCATATCAAGGTTGCAGCCATACAACTGATCTCCCCCCAGCCTCCTCCTGATCGTCTCAATCATCTTTTGCTGAATGTCTCCAACTGTGATGTGAAATTTTTCTCTAGTGGACAGGTGAACGTTGGGTTTGTTCAAAGACTGAATGTTTTTGCCTTTGTTTTTGATCTCTTATCTTTCCTCACCATCTTCCTCCCCTTTGGGAAGGCCTAGAGCCCCCTGGGTTGATGGCTCTAATTGATAATAATCCCCAGTTTGTTTGTTTGTTTGTTTTCCCCTAGGACATAAGTATTTGGAACTGAGTTCCCTGTCATTCAAATAATTTCAACTCCGTACACACGGAATGAGCTCCTGGTCTACATTGCATATTGTACATGGACACCCTAAAGAACGAAGGGATAACTAAGGAGCAGTTAGGGAGCACGGGTCAGAGGGGATGACGGAAGCACACAGCACACAGTTAACAGTGTTAACATGCAAAACCAAGCAGGTGACCTTCTGTTAGAGAGAAGTCTATGGAGCAGAGAAGGGAGCCATCAAAAATGACCGAGAGAATTAACGTTGTCTTCTCCACGTGGCTACTTTTCCTACTGGGTTTTTTACTTGCCCAAAGCATGGCTCTTATGTTCTCACCTGCAGCCTCGTCAATGCCGATGGGATGGAGCAGGGGGTCTTTGTTACCCTATGGGGAATGGGTTCTATGGGGAAAGTGTACCCCACCCTGAGAGGAAGAGGCCTCTGAGTGGACCAGCGAGTGACCGGAAGACCAGGAGGAAGGGGAAGGACAGGACGACCAGCTTTAGAAAAACCAACAGACTTGGCCTGGCAGGGATTTGTCCTGTACCAGGACCTCTTGGGTTTTTGTTTTTGTTTTTGTTTTTTTACCCCAGGGCCCAGACTGGGACACTCTGCTTCGCACAAGCCCTGGGCAGGAGGCTTTCACTCGCCAGGGCTGAAAGGAGGCTGGACCCTGTCATTGAGACCATCCAGCCGGGTTCTCTCTGTCCTTTGTCAGGGCCTGGGAGGCTCCGTATCATTACTCCAGGGCCCTCTGCTTCCCTCCGGCCTCATTACGCAGTGCATTCGCTGTGGGAACTAAACCCATTACAAAAAGGAGGGGGTGGAATTGGCACACGGGGAAAGAGGCCTTCTCAGATCAAGCTAACAACTTGTGCCTATTAACTAAAGAAGATCGTTAGAAAGTTCCCATCTCCTCCCCACCTCCCCCCGCCTCGCCCCCACCCTCCTCACTTGCCGTGTCAGCTGTGGAGGCAGAGCAGGGCTCACACGTGAACTCGCCTGCCTCTTGCACACACACCCAACCTTAAAGGGACCTTGCTCAGGGCTCCAGAGGAGGAAGCTTTGGATGGCGATGAGAACTGCTTTGATGTCGACTCGGATTTTAAATGAACAGGACTTTTCTGTCAAAGATGGGTCCTTTTGTCTCGGTGGACACAGCGACTGAAATAAATGATGTCCCACTTCAGGACTATTTCCTATGACTCCATAACAAAATAGACAAAGGGGACTGGTTCTATTTGTACTGTTTAATAATGTGAATAGTAGAGCCGAACGTACTTGGAGATGAATCCGTGTGAGGCTGGCTTTACGGATGGGGACACCAAAGCCCAGAGAGACTATGCGGTGTCCCCAGCATCTTAGGTGGACTCCAGAGATCATGTGTGCAAAGCTGGGGCTCTTTTCTAACAAGCTTTCTCCAGTTTGCTCATTCGTGCTTCCCGTTTTCCTCCCCCCTAGCTAAGGGTTGGGGAACATTCTCGGAGAAATCCCGCAGAGCACCTTTGCTATTAAGGCACACGGGCTCGGAGTGTCAGCAGTGGCCTTGCCACTTGTTCTTCCTTTTCCCCAGGTGAAATATCAAAGCAAAACAAAAGACTCCCCCCCAACCCCAAATCCCATGCCGGATACGGTTCATGCCTCTGGTCTCAAGGCAAAGGTCTGGTTGAGCAATCTGTGTCACTCCTGGCAGTAACTGAAATACAAGAAAGCTCACTGCCCCATTCCTGCCTCCGTGGCTTCCTCCCCACGCCCATTTTTGCCTCTACTGACAATTGCCATATAGACACTGACCTGGTACGTGTGTCCCCACGTCTACACGCTCTCCTCCTCCGAGTGTTTGAGCTCTGTCTGAACCACTCACATCAAGAGGGGAATGTGGAGAAGGCCAGCCAGGCCATGGCTCTCCTCCTCTCCTCCCCGCCTCCCCAGGTCAATGGAGGAAACATGTATCAGGGGAATTTTGGAAACGTTACCATCCTGGTCGTGTGGCATACTGAGAAAAGAGACTTTTCTCCTCCAGCCGGAGCGCTGGGCGTGTGTGCCTGTGTTTACTATACTCTATAAAAAGGTCTGATTAGCATTTCTTTTTTGGTTGCTCCTTCTCCATCCCAGCTGCACCAACTGTGGTCAGTAAAACAGAATCGGGTGCAACGGCAATTCGGGAAAGCAGCTGAAAGGAAAGGGAATGAGTTTGCGTAGAGCTTGAAGAAACCACTCCAGTTTAATAGACAGAGAAGGGATGAAATGAGATATGTGGAGGGGATGGACAAAAAGCTCCCCAAAACACAGGAATGGAAGCAGATGGGGGTGGGGGGAGAAAGAGAGGTGTCTCAAATGGCCTACACTGAGAAACAGAAGACCCCCTTTTATAGAAAAAAAAACATTTTTTTTTTCAGAACAATAAATGGGACAGAAAAGTCTGGAATTTTAAAAATAAAACCATAAAAAAAAAAAACCATAGAGGGGTGACTGGTGGCTTAGTGGCTTCTAATTCTTGATCTCAGTGCAGGTCTTGAGCTCAGGGTCATGAATTCAAGCCCTGCATTGGGCTCCATGCTGGGAGTGGAGTCTACCTAAAAAAAAAAAAAAAGAAAAAAAGAAAGAAAAGGAAAATGTAGAGGTGGAAATTCCTTATTTCCGTTCCCTGATTTTTTTTTTATTAGTGTTTTTTTTTTAATGTATTTTTTTCCTAATAGAGGAAAATAAATTGTCTGGTCTTCAGCCACAGAGAGATGTGACTTCTTGCCTTTTGAGTGACTTTCTCAGTGGAGTTAGGATTGATCTAACCACCTTTGCTTGGGGACCGGGTCTAGATTCTTTTGCTAAGTCCCCCTTGACCTTAAGCATACCTCCTCCTGCTAAGTCAGCTCCTCCTTCCCTTTGTCATCACTGGGATGTTGGGGGACTTCATGAGTTCATGTTGGACAAGTACTTAGAACTCAGCAGAATAAAGGCCGTGGAGAACGTGTGACCAATGTTCATAAGGGTGATTCTTGGAATCCTTTATAAAGATTCCATGCAAATCACTGCTGTGCCTGCTCACTTTTATAGGCTTATAATTTACCCCTCAAAATTACCTAATTGGGACTGAAATATCTCCAGCTGGCTCTCAGCCCCAAGGAGGCTGTTCTTGGAAGGTGTGACCTCTTATTGTCTATTTTCAAGCTTGTAAGAGATGCAAGCGGATGTGTACTTTCTTGGGAAGTGTCAGCACTGAAGTCCACACCCCGGGGAGGCTACCAGCAGTTAGGGAGGGACTTGGAGCACAGGGCAGGCCCATCTCCTTCTGCTTGTTTTCACAAACTAGAGCAAATGAGGTTGTGTTCGTGGGATCTCATAATGGTCCCAAGCCGCCTTCTCTCTCGGGGTCCAGGTCATCCAGCACAGTATATCAGGAAGGAAGAGATTAAGACCTTGAGTCAAACAGACCTGCGTTCGAATCTCAGCTCCACCACTTACTAGCCAAGCAAACCTGAGCATGTTCCTGCCTTCTCTGAGTTGCTTCATTTTAAACTTGAGGGTTGTTATTTGCTACAGAGGATTACTGGGATGATTGTTAAAAAGCATGTAAAGTGTTGACCGCATAGGAAGTCCTAGAAATATTATATAATGGACCAGAAAAAGGGAAATCCAGTGTTGAGATACATATGAGTTCAAAAACTGGCCCTCCCCGTTCCCAGCTGTGTGAGCCGGGACAAGTTGATTAATATGTCAGTGCCTTGGTTTCCTCACCCATAATATGTGGCTAAAATATCTTCCTCATTCAGTCGACTAAATTAGATAATCTGTAGAAAGAGTAGGATGCATATTAGGTAGATAACACATGGTGATGAAAAGTCTTGTGCTTATTTCCCAGACTCCAGTGATATTCCTGCCATCAACTATGACTGTGACCTATTTAGGTTACCTAATCTTCCAAGACCTCCGTTTCCCGATCTATAAAATAGCGGCAGAACCAGATCGCTATTGTTCAAAGTCCCGTGGCGATTACATAGAACTGGGCTTCAGAGCCTGGGCTCCAAAGTCAGACCTTGTGATGAACTTAAACCCCAGCTCCATTACTTAGACAGCAGTCTGGTTTGGAGCGAATTCCTTCACCCTTGAATGAGTCTGGGTTTCTCCAACTACTCAGTGAGGCTTAAGAAAACCACCATTGTTCTTGTGAGGATTAAATGAGATGAACCATGCAAGGCGCTCAGCGCTGTGGCTGGTCGGTCCTGAGCCCCCACAACATTAGCCATTACTATTATTGATATTGGTACTGTTGATAACACAGCTAACTGGAAAAGAAAACACAGAAGAAATAGGTAGAGAACCGGATTTCGAAGGCGGGGAGGGAAAGGCTGACAATAGGAGGCGGCGGTCAGGAAATGGTCCGTGGAACTAAAGCAGCACATCCACGTGAATGTCCTATGGGGGCACCCGGCATCTGTAGATTCTGAAAGCTTTCCGGGTATTTCTGACCCAAACCCAGGGCTGATGGGAGAACAAGACAGTCACAGGCGAGAGTCTGATTAAGGATGGACCAGCGTTAAGCATGGAGATTCTGGACTTCTGTCTCTGCCCCCGACTAGCTGCCGAGCCCTGGCGGTTGCTTCGGTCCATTGGGATTTCAGTTCCTGCATTTGTAAAAGGAGGATGGTGGATCTACCCTGAGTGATCCTTAACTCTCCTTCTAGGCCTGATGTTCAAGGATCTTAACTGGCTCTTCTTGACTGAATGAGCACTCCTGCTCAGGCCCCATTACTCATCCTTCCTTTCCATTTCATCTCTTGGAAGATTTTCTCAAGCTGGCAGGCTCTGGAGTGAGCCCTCAGGGTCTTCTCACCACACCCCTCTGAGGTCGCTGCATGGATTCGACTGGTTTACTGCCCGGCCTTACTTGGCCTCTACCTGGTACCGTGGAAAGAGGCCAAACAGAAAGGCAGTGTGCAGAGACCCAGGTGACAATCCAGACCGGCTCCCTGCAGCGACTTGGACATTTGTAATTGTTTAACTTGCGGCTCCGGAGAAGAGGAATTGCTCACATTTCTTCAGCATTTATGACTTGTCAAGCGCTGTACTAAGAGCTTTAAATCTATGATCTGCTTTAATCCTCACAATAGCACTGTGACGTCAGCATGATGATTCCCATTTTATAGCTGTAGATGTACAATCTGAGGCTTAAAGAGATTAAGGCACTTGCCCAAGATCACACAGCGGGTATGCCATGTGGGCGGGGCCCACGCCCCAGTCTGCCAGGCTCCGGTATCGAGTCTGTCCTCTGTCACACCACGTTAGCGCTCAGAAACCCACATCACAGTGAGTGCTTTGTACCAACGAGCGGATCGCCCAAGAGGGGTTCAGGATTGCCTCCTGTAGAAGGCCCTGTGTCTGTCACGTCAGTTCAAAGGCGTTTCTAGAGGCCATTGCCTCCTTCCCTTGCCCTTAGAAACCTTCTCCAACCTGTCGCTGGTGTACCTTTCCGATGCCCTCGGCAGTTAGCCACCTACCGTGGAAGAAGCATTGAGAGTGGTTAAAAGCACAGCCCATGGCTGGGCACTGCGTTGTCTAACATAGTATCTGCTGGTCTCGTGTGGCTATCGGGCACTTGACATGGCCAAATTGAAGTGCAAAGTGGAGGTGTAAGCACAGAACACACACCAGATTTCAAAGATGAGTATGAAAAAAACCCAGTGTCAAATACAATATTAATCATCTTTCTGGGGGCGCCTGGGTGGTACGGTAGGTTAAGCATCTGCCTTTGGCTCAGATCATGATCCCAGGGTCCTGGGATCGGGTCCCACATCAGGATCCTTGTTCAGTGGGGAGCCTGCTTCTCCCTCTGTCTGCTGCTCCCTCTGCTTGTGCTCGCTCTCTCTCGCTCTCTCTCTCCCTCTGACAAAAAAATAAATAAAATCTTTAGCAACAACACAACAACAAAATTTTCTATTGATTACATATTGAAATGACCATATTTTGGAAATATGAGTTTAAGAAAACATTAGTAAAATCCATTTCACTTCTTATTGCTCTCTATATTTTTAAATTTTAAAAAAAGTTTTAGAAGATTTTATTTATTTGAGAGAAAGAGAGGGCATGAGCAGGGGGAAGAAGGGCAGAGGGAGAGGGAGAAGCAGACTCCCTACTGAGCAAGGAGCCCGTTGCGGGGCTCCATCCCAGGACTCTGGGATCATAACCAGAACCAAACTCAGACGCTTAACTGACTGAGCCACCCAGCCAGGTGTCTCCACTTTCTATTTTTAATGTGGCTACTAGAATATTTAAAATGACATACGTGGCTAATATTTGTAACTCACCCTATACTTCTGTTGTACGGCACTGGTTTAGAGTAAAAACACCTGCGCGTGAATCTCAGTCCTGCCACATCCTATCTGTGTGACCTCGGGCAAGTTCATTAACCCCTATGAGCTTTTGTTTCCCCATCTGTAATATGGGGATAATAATAAGATGGGATTTGTAAGGTTGGGGTGAGCCTTTAATGACTTAAATTTCCAAAACAATGCCTGGCTCATTCCTTTGCTACTTATTATCACTCACTGACGCGACGGCAACCCAAACTCATTTCTTGCCACACTCTGCTGTGTTCCTCTCTTAGAAGACTCTCCACTTTCTCTCCCCTCCTTTAGGTTTCACATTCTCCAAAACAGCATGGGCTTTTAGAACTCCAATGACTTTCTTTTTTTTCCTCCCATGTTTAATTTTTTTTTTTTTTAATTATTGAAGTGTAATTAACATACGTTACTCAGGGCTCATCATCCTAAGTGTTCTCACCACCTGCTCGGACTTTCTTTATACTGTCATTGACTTTCTTGCCTTATTAGTTGTCCTTTTGATGTGCATGCCTGAGTGCGGCTGGAAGTAGACCGGGAGTTCCTTAAAAATAAAACCTGTGTCTTCTTTATCTTCATGTTTCCCCTCCCGTCCAGTCTTCCGTGGACCTAACAGAGAGCCCGGTCAAAGGGGTATTACCTGAATGCTTGTTAATTGAATAATTGATTAATATACGTCCCCAGTCCCAGTGCCAGGAAGATCAAAGTTTTCCTCATTCTTTTAGACGCTGGACAGGAAGTGGTCGCCTTGCCTCAGGTCCTTCTCAAGCCACCATGATCTCCCCTGGTTACTCTGCCAGTAGGGAGTGACGGCATCTTTTTCATTCCTGGTGCTCTGCTTCCTCTCATGCTTTGAGAGTGGATGGTGCATGGTTGTCTTTTGGTTTTTGTTTTTTTAAGTCCATGAATATTGAGATCGGCCATAATTCGAAGCCTTGAAAGAAGTGGTCTGGTTCGTTAAATGCTAATTGCACTGATGGGAAGGCACGATAGTTGCTTTAATGAAGGACGGCCGCCCTGGGCTCTGGTGTGCACGGGGGCGGTGACGGGGAGCAGTGCTGCTGCTGCTGTGGAGAAGGATGATTTCTGGGCTATGTTCAGAGGTACCAGCGCACGCCCTCCGGCGGCCCAACCTCCCAGTCTGCCAAGCATCTCAAGTCTGTCATTATCCTTTTTGGGAACTTACCCACAAGGGGAAACTTTCACCAGCTTTGGATCCCGCTCCAAGTTCAAGGAACACGTCTTCAGGGCAAATAAAATCCCCCCAAACAACTCACTTTGGAGGGGAAGGGTTCTAGTTTTGATTTCTCTGTAGCGATCTGGTTTTTAATCGGCCTGAGCAAAGCCCCCTGATGACACTGGTAAGGAAATTGCGCCGCTCGTGGTACTTTCTTTTGAAGTAAACACGGTGTCCCTGAACACTGCCTTTGAAATACTGCTTGACATTTAGGGAATGGCACCAGGGTGAGTTCTGACCCTTTAGAATGGATTCACACCGAGATATCGGGGCTCCAGGATGCTGAGGAGACAGGGTGGGAAGGGTGCTGGGAAGCAACGTGAGGGGCACTGTGTGAAAATTCTAGAAACAACTACCCACTTCCCCAAGGCCCCCCCTGAGAGCAGGATCCACGTGAGCGCCACAGTGTCTCATCAGTGTCCTCGTGTTGCATGCCCAGATCTCCTGCCAGGACAGACGGATTTGTTCCCTTCACCTACCGGGAATGAGGCTGGTTTCCAGGACTCAACTAGAATTGTCCTTGCCAAGGAGAGATGCCTTTTCTGTGGACATGCTCCCTTCCCAGAGGCAGCCTGGGTCTGGTGACTGAGCGTGCACACGTGGAAACACTTGGACTCATGACTCAATTTGGGACAACTTGAAAGGGTCATGTCAGCGGTAAGGGATGGGTGGGCTGAGCCCCCATGACTGCATATAGCCCTCTGCTCCTCCCTGCTTCCCGCCCTTATGCCATAGGGCTTGATACTCAAGGAGCAGTTTCCACGAAGTTTCCTTTGCACTGATCTTCATTTCAGAATCTGCTTTCGGGAAATCTGGAAATCAGTGGCTCCCCCTTTTGGGAACCCAGGGCGACTCTGCACTGGCCTCTGAGGGACACCCTTGTTACGGTGCACTGCCAGATGGCTTTTGGGATCCACTTCCCCCTCTCTCCTACTTCGGCTCTACCTCCCTTGCATGGGCACGGAAGCACAAGGTCTGCACCTCCATCCTCTATGAGTCCCATTTGTGTCTGAGTAGGTATGTGTGTGCTACACCTTCCAAGGCCTCCCACTCCACTCCCAGCCTGGACCATCCTCTGCTCTCACCGAATCTTCCCAACATACTCCATTTCAGGCACATCTTTTTTGGGGGTAATAGTGTTACCTCTCAACCCTGGTTTCCAGAACCTTCTTGGACTCGCCGCTCCTCCAACCCAGCATCAAAGAAGAATGGCAGAGACTGGGGTTGTCCATGGGGGGTCTGAGGTTGTGAGTCCCCCTCTCGCTCTATAGGAACCTGCCTCAGCATCCCTGATGGGTAGCTGGACTTTGGATGGCTTTTTAATCAAGATGCCTTCCAGTCTCACTGCTAAGCACTGGCCCTAAACTAATCACAAACCCAGCCCCTTAGCTCTCTGTTATTAATCCTCACAAAGCAGCCTAGAGAGGTTAACTCACCTGATGAGAGCACTGGGGAAGCCACAGGGTAGGAACACATTTTAAGGAAAGACCACACAAAATGGAGTTTGGTTTGCATATCTAAGGACAAGTGGCTAAGCCCAAAAAAATGCACATCCGTATCCCAGGTAGCCTCACAAATGTGGAATGAGCCTCCAAAGGCCAGCTACAACATCTCTTGCTGAAACCTCAGGAGACCACCAGCAGCTACTTGTTCTTTAGGCTTCAAAAGTTTCTTCAGACTTCCTGGCCACCTCTCCCAGTGCCTTTCCACCCAGACAGATAGGAAGTTCCTTCAGCCGTCCAATCAAAACCCTCCTGATTCCTCTAACATCTGTCCTCAATGAAAGGCAGGGAAGAGCTTGTCCTTCATTCCTCACAGACTTGCCTGCACTTGAGCTGCCAGTCCTTCCTGGGAAAATGGCTTCTCTGGTGGGGTGCGTATGTGTCCACAGCGCCATTCCCTGTGGCCAAGTGCCAAGTGACGAAAGTGTCGGAGCTTTTGAAATTGTCAGAGAAACTGATTTCCTTGTCAAGTCTTGTCCTGTACAGTTGGAGGGCCAAATTCTACTTTCGTGTTAGCTGCCACGCAGATCAAAGGCTGCTGACAAGGAGCTAAAGGGTTTGTGCCTGGTCTGCTTCAACCTTTCCTCAGTCCAGCATGGGGAATGCTCCTGGCTTTCGGCTTTCTTGAACTCTCTTATCGATCCTCCTTTGTGGGCCAACAGATGAAGGGCCTGGGAAATAATTCTGAGGGACATAACTCAGGGAGAGCATTCTTAAATTTGCAGCAGGAGGGGGGCCGGAGAGAAGGGAAGGCGAGGGTAGTGATGGGCAGAGTCACGCACTGCCTCAGAAAACGCAGGCATTTTCAAAGTCCGTGAATTGGAGGCTGAGTTTCATTGGCAATATCAGAGTAGGAGCAGGGCGAGATATCAGCTCTTGGTGGGCACTAGAGAGTCTCCACCCGGAGGATCTCATGGAAGAAGGGCTCGTCTTTCCATTATTCATTTTTGGGTTTTGCATGAGCGTAGGGCACACAAGGTGATAACTTCTGAAACTCCTTCCTTTATTGTATTCATCATAAGATCCTGAGGTGAGTGAGTGATGGACAAGTTCAGGATATTAGTAACCCCAGATACAGCTGAAGTGAAGGGTGGTTCCCAGAGCCGAAGGGGGTCCGGAGTGAGTGGAAAAAAAAGTAAGAAGGGCCATTTGTATGGTGATGGATGGTAACTAGCTTTCAGTGGTGACCCCTTTGTAGTGTATACAGGTGTCAAATTATAATGTACACCTGAAACTTACATGTTATATATCAATTTTGCTAATTAAAAAAAACCTCTTAAAATAAAAGGATTTAAGTAAAAAAAAAAAAAAAAGTCAAAGGTAAGACAGGGGTTGGGTTGCTGATGAGCTTGTAAAAACCATCCAAATACCCTAGGAAGGAGCCAGGGCAATAAACTGATAGTGTGGAGCATGGAAAACATGCTTTTGGAGACAAGAGGACCTATTGTTGGCTTTTCATTTCTAGCACTCTCTTTGGCCTTTCGGACAGTGATCAGAACCATTTATGGTTGCCCTCTCCTCTGTATCTACTTTTCCTCTCCAATACCCCCAATTTTTCTGACCAGAAAAAAAAAAAAAACCCACATGCATTCCTCTACTCACAGGCAATCTGCGCATCTCAACAGAACCAGACCACGTAGATACTCAGCCTTTCCCTTGGAGCCACACTTAGGGACTACCAGAGACACCAAAGTCTCAAGTGGAAAGAGAACACGTCCACAGCAGGGAAGGAGCATTGGTGTATGAGCTCTTGCTTTAGCATGGAAAGCTTCCTTTTACCCTAGCCAGACTGTTGGCAGCTCTGAGAACTCAAGGCCAGGGTCCTTTACCTCTCTAGATGGCCAGTTCTTCCTGTTTACTCTCAACCGCTTCCTCTACACACACTTCCAGTAGTGTGCAACTGCAGTCAGTTTGGTTCTCGAACACCTTGTTTTTCTTTGTTTTTGCCTGGCACGTAATATATCTGTCTAAATACTTGATATATAGATCAGATTATGTTAAAAGGGGAGAATACACTGTTTAGACATTGGTGTTGATAAGCTCAACCAGATGGGATTGAGCTCTAGAGTATAAAAAGCACATGCAAATTTAAAAAATTTTTTAAAACATTTTATTTATTTATTTGAGAGATCGAGCATGTGTGAGCACAGAAATGGGGGGAGGAGTGGGGGGGAAGAGGGAGAAGCAGGCTCCCCCTCACCCCCCCACTGAGCAGGGAGCTCCACATGGGGCTCGATCCCAGGACCCTGGGATCATGACCTGAGCCCGAGGCAGATGCTTCACTGACTGAACCACCCAGGCGCCCTGAAAAAAATTTTTTTTTAATATGAAACAAAGTTTGAAATCCCGGCTGTTTGACTCATCCAGAAAAAACACACCGGTGTTTAGGCCCCACCCTAAGCAACTAAATCAAAATGGAACTTTTGAAAGCTCCCAGATAATTCCAACAGGAATCCAAAGATGAGAACTACTGATCTGCCTAATTTACTGTCCTATTGGAAAGTCCCATTGTGTGCACGTCCTACTGGTAGTAAGTTTAGCTTCTACCAGTTGACACATGTTAGGGAAATCTTCCCACTCACACACATTGGCTTATTTGCACAGAGCCAGATAGGCAACACACAGGTCTGGTGAACCATGTGGGCCATTGAGAATGTCAATATAACTTGATTACTGTCTTCATTTCACAAGGATTTACTAAGCCCGACAGAATGCTTATGAAAGGACCTAAGGCAAGGGGCCTTGTTTCCAGGAGAGAGAAACAAGCTAAGGCAGTACATGTGAGTCTTCATGATGCAATGCCCCAGCACTTACATGCCCAAGTGCATGGTGGGGATGAAAACGGTGGTAGGAGTACAGAGGAAGGGGCGTGTTATGCAGGGAGTTCGGTCTTGAGCTGGACCTCTGAGGATGAGTAGGATTTGAAGAAGCAGAGGGTAGGGAAAGTCCACTTCTCATTCTAGGTCCTAGTACCATAGGGCATAATAGTGATGGATTTTTCTGACACCACACCCCCGCCCTTGAGCTATATCCAGTTCTAGTTCTTCCTGGTGCCAGGTGAGAGTATGATAGGAATGGCAACGTCTCTGGACTTCCTTCCTCTGGTCCTCTCATCAACTTCCCCTACTCTCGCTTTCTGGCTTTTCACACCTGGCTCAGAAACTCAGCCTTTCCTCCCATCCCAGTTCCCTCGATCCGGTGATAGAGCTGGACTCCTAGGCCTTAGGGTCTGCTTGGTTCTTCACTCTCTTGGCTTCAGCGTTTCTGAGAGTGTTAAGGGAAGGACACTCTCGATCCAGTGTGGCTCCTGGAACTCTCTCCAGCTGGGCTAGTTCGCCTTCCTCTTCCCCCATCGGCTGTACTTCAGAATTCCGAAGTGTTGTTTCAGAGCAGTGAAGAAGGGAGCAGTTGTCTGGTCCTATAAGCGAGCCTGTCAACCCTCTTCCCATCATGGAACGAATAAGAAAGGTGATGATATTCTCTGTATCTTGTAGAAGTGACCAGCCCTGAGGGCTCAAGGGATCAATATCTACCTGGAACTGAGCTTCTGCACACCAGAGGGAAAGCTGGGTCCCATATAACTGTGGTCAGCTCATGCCCTAACCCCTGCCAAACCCCAGACCAGTGGGACTGTTCTCAGTTACCCCAAACTTTAAAAAAAAAAAAAAAGGAGGGAAATTTTAAAAGAGACTTTAAAGCCAAAGATGAGACAAATTTGACCTTAAGAACTGGGCTTTGATGGCTTGGTAGGACACAGAGAACTGGTTTGGACTTGAGCAGGAATGTATCTTTGGTCACAGTTCTTGGAAAAGATAAAAATCCTAAAGGTGAAAAAAAAAAAAATCCTAAAGGTGCAAAGCAGTGCTGCTTCTCCTAGTTGGGCCAGGGCCCTCCTCTTCCATTCGACATGCTGCCCAGCCGTTTCCAGCTGAGCTCTCCTCAGTCATGGTGGAACTGGGATCGGGAAGCTGATTTCCGAACTTCAGCGGGAGCATGACGAGATAGAGGCAAGGTCCCCGTGCTGCTGCTTGGAGGGTCCATCAGAAGGGCAAACAATGCTCCAATGCTCAGAGGTAGATATGGAAGCCCACAGAGGATCAGCAAGAAGTTGGTGTAAGAGCCCAAGACAAGAGAGTAAAATGTCCCAACAGGTGGACAGAATGTACGAGCAGGTGGGGGAGAAAAGCAGCAAACAACTCAAGAAATTTAATGTCCAGGCAGGAGGGTGGATAACCAGCAACTTCCAGACTCCTGAATACCTAAGGCTAAGAATTAGCAAGGGGTTGGATACCAGAACCGCCTCTTCTCCCCCACACCACTGCCACGCTGGGCATGATCTGGTAGGTAGGGATTCCTAAGCCAAACTGGAGATTCAGATCACCAGGCGCTACAGATGGACCAAGCCATGGAAAAAAGGACAACCCTAGAGCTGGAGAGGAGAGGAAAAGCTAAACAAGAACATCCCAAGAATATTCTGAAAGTAATACATACCCTTCAAAGTCAGGGATTTGTCCTACTTACCTCTGTGTTCCTATACCCAACACAGAGCTGCCTAGCACAGAGTTGAATCATTATTATTTTTTAAATGAATGGATGAATATAGGGCTGAACTGAAAGTCATAAGGACCAAGAGGCTCAAGCTAGAGTCTAGGGCTACGGGGGCTGAGGAATCAAACCAGGCCGACTGGCTGCATTCAAGGCCCAGGAGGTTCATCTAGAAGCACACTGGGCTAGTGGCAAGCAGAGCATTACCGTCTAGAGGGAACCAAGGCGTCGGGACAAATGAGAGCAACAACAATACCGCCTTACAAAGCTGTAGTGTGCTCAGGTTCGCAAAGGGTACTCACATACCTTATCTGATGCATCTGATCTGTGCGAACAACCCGCTGAGGATATCCAAGAGTAGATTAGGTGTGCTCCCTGTCTTCAGACCACACACTCTTTCTCCTTGAGTGCCGATCAGATGGAGTGGAAGCTCGTGGGCTCTTTACCTCTAACACATGTGGTGATGGAAGTCAGAAGGCCAACAGAAGAAACCCTGGTTCCATTCAAAGCCAGCTGTGCAAGGAGCCCTGGTGGAAGAGGGAGCAGAGAGCCAGAATAAATATTGACCTTTTGTTTTGAGACTCTGTGTTGGTTGTGGCTGTTGCCATTGTGGTGGGCAAGCTGTGAGGGCTAAATATTTACAATTTCTAATTGTTCCCACCAAACTGCTGGAGGCCCTCATTCTTCTGTAAGTGATGTATTTATTTGCTTGTTCCTTTGTTTATGCACTCACTCATTCATTTACTTATTTTCTTATTTCTAAAATTTATTCATTGGTTTGGGAAAGGGTCTGGGGAGGGGAAGAGGCAAACAGAAGTTGAGTGAAGATTCTCTTCCACCTCAGAGAAAGGAAATAAAACCACAGATGGAAAGTAAAGGCAGAGAAAGTGCTGACTGACTTCTAGATCTTTTACTCACAGTTGTATTTTTTTTAAACCTTCTGTATTTTGGAATAACTTTAAATTTACCAAAAGGTTGCAAAGACAGTCAAGAGAGTTCCCGTACATCCACCACCCAGGTTCCCCTAACGTTAGCATCTTACTTACTTGCCCACGGCACTTTATCAAAACTTAGAAATTGACATTGGCAAAAAGCTATTAACAAAACCCCACAGTTTACCAGCATCTACACGACTGTCCTTCTGTTTCAGGATCCAAACCAGGACCCCACCTTGCATTAATCATCAGATCTTAGTTTCCTTTGATCTGTGTCAGTTTCTCAGTCTTTCCTCATTTTTTATGACTTTGACAATTTTAAAGAGGGATAGCTATTTTGTAGAACGTCTCTCAATTTGTGTTTATCTGATGTTTTTCTCATGATTAGACTGAGGTTTTGAGCTTGGGGGAAAGGATGGCGTGAAAGTGACGAACCTTCTCACTGCATCGTTCTGGGAGAAACGTGCTAGCAACATGACTTATTACTAATGATATTAACTCTGATCACTAGATTAAGGGGTTGTCTTCCTGTGGAGTTACTATTTTATTTTTTTTCTGTAGGGTTATTGTTTTTCTCTTTCTATATTCTCTTCTTTGGCGGCAAGTCACCCAGTCCAGCCCAAGCTCAAGGGAAGAGGAGTTCAGCTTGCCTCTGAGGCCATGGATTCTACACATATTCTCCTGTAAGGAGATGTGTCCCTTCCCTCCCCTTTATTTGTTCCATGATTTATTTATATTAGTGTGCTAGTTTCTTGGGGCCTGCCTTAACAAATCACCACAAACCAGAAGGCGTAAAAGAAATTTGTTCTTTCATAATTCAGGACAGAAGTCTGAAATCAAGGTGTCAGCAGGGCTGAAGGCTTCTGGAGGCTCTGGGGAGAGCCGTTCCATGCTTCCCTCCTGGCTTCTGGTGGTTGCCCGCAATGTGTGGTGTTTCTTGGCTTGCAATCGAGTCCCAGCCTCCGTGTTCATATTACCTTCTCTGGACATCTCTCTGTCTTCTCTTCTTCTTAATAAGACACCAGTTAAGGCCCACCCTAAATTCCAAATGATTTTTTTTTATCAAGTTCCGTAACTAATTGCATCTTATTTCCAAATAAATTCATATATTGCCAGATTCTGGCTGATGTGAATTTTGAGGGGATGCAATTCAACCCAATACAATCAGTATGGACTCATGGATATTTAACTTATTCTTAATATTAGAATCTATTTCTTTACTTGTCTGTGTTTTTGCTTGTTTGTTTCCTCAGATTGTTCTAGCTGCGGCCACTGAGAGCTCCTTTGGTTAGTATTTGTATCCTCTTGACCTATCTGCAACTTTCCTTTTCTTTCCTTCTTTTTTCTTTTCTCTGCTTCTGTCCCTTTCTGTGTGTGTTTTAGTGCTTCCTTACTTCCTGACACTAAAGGATGCCCCAGGCTCATCTTGTGTTTTCCCTGTTCCAGCCCTGGAATCAGCCATTTGCCAAGACAGCCCTGATTTCTTTCATTGGAAAATGTTATTTAGAAATAAGGATCCAAAAGAAGATGTGGTATATATATCCAATGGAATACTATGCCGCCATCAAAAGAAATGAAATCTTGCCATTTGCAACGAGGTGGATGGAACTAGAGGATATCATGCTTAGTGAAATAAGTCAATCGGAGAAAGACAACTATTACATGATCTCCCTGATATGAGGAAGTGGAGATGCAATGTGGGGAGCTTGGGGGGTAGGAAAAGAATAAATGAAACAAGATGGGATCGGGAGGGAGACAAACCATAAGAGACTCTTTTTTTTTTTTTAAGATTTTATTTATTTATTTGACAGAGAGAGAGAGAGAGATCACAAATAGGCAGAGAGGCAGGGGGAAGCAGGCTCCCTGCTGAGCAGAGAGCCCAATGTGGGGCCAATCCCAGGACCCTGAGATCATGACCCAAGCTGAAGGCAGTGGCTTAACCCACTGAGCCACCCAGGTGCCCACCATAAGAGATTCTTAATCTCACAAAACAAACTGAGAGTGCTGGGGGTAGGGGGGTCGGGAGAAGGTGGTTGGGTTATAGACATTGGGGACGGTATGTGCTATGGTGAGTGCTGTGAAGTGTAAACCTGGCGATTCACAGACCTGTACCCCTGGGGCTAATAATACATTATATGTTTATAAAAAAAAATAAAAATAAAAAAGAAAGAATGCTCCAAATGCTAGGTGTATTTGTTGTTACCACAGTGACACTGCTTCTGGGCTCTCTGCACACAGAGTTAGGAAATGGATGCATTTGTGCTAACCTATACACACATATCTATTTCTGTACCTGTAGATCTGTATACATATTAAAATAAATGGGTTTTCACTGATATCATATTCATCAACTCTAATCAGCACCCTGGACCCTAGCCTTCTCTCCAGCTAACTTGTAACTTCTTACTCGAACAGTGAGAAATTTGCCTCCCGTTTTCCACAATTTATTTATTCATTCAGCCCTAGTATACACATAAAGTAGTTTCAGAATTGCTCACCACTACCTCTGTAAGAAACCAATTTTCCAACAAGAATATGGTGGGAGGGGGGTTATAGTTCTTTCTGTCTTTAGCCTTAAAATTTCCACTTAAAACACCATTTCCAAAGTTACTTAGGTCAGCTCCCTTTTCCCCTACTTCCCTTCAGTGAGGTTATGTCAAGACATTCCCAATACAGGTAGGTTTGTTTTTCAAAGTCTGCATTCATTCTAGGATCCCCCAACAATCTGGTGGTGGTTGTTGTTTTTTAAATAGACTTTATTTTTTAGAGTAGTTTCAGGTCCACAGCATAATTGAGTGGAAGATATGAGATTTCACATAAACTCCCTTCCTCCTACATGCATAGCCTCCCCTCTATCAATATCCCCCACCAGAGTGCTACAGTTTTTATAACTGATGAATCTACATTGATTCATTAAAAGCGCACAAAGTCCAAATTTTACATTAGGGTTCACTTTGGTATTCTACATTCTATGGGTTAGGACAAATGTATAGATGTTTATTGATCATTATAGTACCACACAGAGTATTTTCACTGTCCCCCTACCCCCCTGTGCTCTCCCCATGCTTTTTGTCCCTCCTCTAGCACCTGGCAACCACTGATCTTTTTTTGTTTGTTTGTTTGTTTTGTTTTTGTTTTTTGTTTTTTTTGACCACTGATCTTTTTACAGTCTCTGTAGTTTTGCTTTTTCCAGAATGTCATGTAGTTGCAATCATACAATATGTAGACTTTTCAGATTGGCTAAGTTTCCTTCATGTCTTTTCATGGCTTGATAGCTCATTTCTTCTTAGTGCTTGAATAATATTCCATTGCCTGGATATACCACCATTTCTCTATCCATTCATCTATGGAAGGACAACTTGGTTGCTTTCAAGTTTCAGCAATTAGGAATAAAGCTGCTAAAAACATTGTATGCAGTATTTTGTGTGGACGTAAGTTTTCAACTCCTTTGGATAATGACACATTGTGTGATTGCCGGATCGTATCATAGGGAAAAAAGAAAAAAAAGAAAAACCCATGTTTAGTTTTTCAAGAAAATGTCAAGTTGCTTTCCAAAGTGGCTGTGCCATTTTGCATTTCCACCGGCAATGAATGAGATATTTCTATTGCTCAGTCTCTTCGTCAGTATTCGATGTTGCCAGTGTTTGGGATTTGGGCCATTCTGATAGGTGTGTAGTGATACCCCATTGTTGAGCTTTAGAGCACCCTGATGTGATGTAGAATGTATTTTCATGTACTTATTTGCCATTTGAATGCCCTCTTTAGTGAGATATCTGTTAATCCGTTGGCCTATTTATTTATTGCCCATTTTTTAAATTGGGTTGCTTTCTTATTGTTGAGTTTTAAGGGTTTTGTGTGTGTGTGTTTTAGATAACCTCCCTTTATCCAATGTGTCTTTGCAAACATTTTCACCCAGTCTGTGACTTCTCTTTTCATTCTCTTATCTCATAGAATGGAAATTTGTCATTTTAATGAAGTCTAGCTTATCAGTCAATTCTTTTGCAAATGGTACTTGTGTTGGTGTATCTAAAAAGAAATGACCAAACCCAACATAACCGAGATTCTGTCCTATATTACCTTCCAGGAGTTTTATAGTTTTGCATTTTACATTTAGCTCTGTGATCCATTTCAAGTTAACTATTATGAAAGTTGTAAGGTCTGGGTCTAGATTTGTTTTTGCATGTGGATCTCCCTAGTTTGAGCACCATTTGTTGAAAAGGATGTCTTTTCTCCATTTCATTGCCTTTGTTCCTTTGTCAAATATTGGTGGACTTTATTTATGTGGGTCAATTTCTGGGCTCTCTACTTTCTTTCATTGATCTATTTTTATATTTGTTTGCTAATACCATACTTGTCTTCATTATTATAGCTTTATAGTAAGTCTTGAAGTTGGGTAGCACCTGTCCTCCAACTCAATTTTTCTACTTCAATATCGTGTTTACTATTCTGAGTTTTAGCCTCTCCACATAAGTTCTAGAATAAGTTTGTTGATACCCACAAAATAATTGCTGGGATTTTTACTGAGATTGCACTGAATCAATAGATCAAGTTGGGAAAAATTGACATTTTGGCAATATTGATCTTCCTATCTATGAACATGGAATATCTCCCATTTAGTTCTTTGGTTTCTTTTATCAAAGTTTGTAGTTTTCTTTATGTAAATCTTGTACATATTTTATTAGAATTATACCTAAGTATTTCATTTGGGGGGCACGCTAATGTAAATGGTATTCATTTCAAGTGAATTCAAATTCATTTCAAGTTCCGTTTTCATTTCATTTCAAGTTCTTTTCATTTCAAGTTCCACTTGTTCATTGCTGCTCTATAGGAAAGTGATTGTTTTTTGTATATTAACCTATAATTTATAATATTGCTCTAATGGCTTATTAGTTTTAGGATTTTTTTGTAGATTGTTTTCTATGTTTTCTACATAAGTGATCATATTACATGTAAGCAAAGATAGTTTTATTTCTTTCTTTCCAATATGTATACCTTTTATTTCCTTTTCTTGTTTTACTACATTACCTAAGTGTTCTAGTATGATGTTGAAAAGCAGTGGTGAGAGGGACATCCTTGCCGTGATCTCAATCTTGTGGAAAGTCTTTGAGTTACTCACCGTTACATATGATGTTAGTTGTAAGTTTTTTGTAGATATTCTTTATCAACTTAAGGAAGTTCCCCTCTATGCCCAGTTTACTGAGAGGTTGTTTTGTTTTTGTTTTTAATCATGAATGATTGTTGAATACTATCAAATGTGTTTTCTGTATTTACTGATGAACAAGTGAATTGTCCTCCTTAGCCTATTATTGTAATGGATTATATTACTGATTATCAAATGTTAAACCTTCCTTGTATATCTAAAATAGATCTCACATAGTCATAATGTACAAATAAATCTATTTATGCATTATCAGATTGAATTTGCTGATATTTTGTCAAGGATTTTTGCATCTGTGTTTATGAGAGAGATTAGTCTGCAGTTTTCTTATAATATGTATGTCTGATTTTGGTAATGCTGGCCTTATTAAATGAGTTAGAAAGTACTCCCTCCGCATCTATCTTCTGAAAAGAATTATGCACAGTAGGTATAATTTCTTCCTTGAATGTTTGGTAGAATTCACCAGTGATTCCATCTGGGCCATGCTTTCCATTTTGGAAGGTTATTAGTTATTGATTCGATTTTTTTAATGGACAAAAACCTGTCCTTTTCTTCTTGGTGTGAATTTGGGCAGAGTGAGTCTTTCAAGGCATTGGCCCATTTCATCTAGGTATCAAATTTGTGGGCATAGATTTTTGTAATATTCCTTTATTATCCTTTCAGTGAGATCTGTAGTGATGTCTCCACTTCTACTTCTGATATTAGTCATTTGAGTCCTCTATTTTTCATAGTTAGCCAGTCTAGAAGCTTATCAATTTTATTGATCTCAAAAAAAATAGTTTTTTGTTTTGTTAATTTTCTTTATTGATTTCTTGTTTTCAATTTCACTGATTTCTACTCTAGTTTTTGTTATTTCTTTCCTTCTGCTTACTTTGGATTTAATTCACTCTTCTTTTTCTAATTTCCTAAGGTGGAAGTTTAGATTATTGATTTTAGGTCTTTCTTCTTTCCTACTATACGGATTCAATTCTATAAATTTACCTTTAAGAACTGTTTTTGTTGCATCCAAAAATTTTTGATAAGTTGTGTTTTCATTTTTATTTGGTTCTAAATATTTTTAACTTTCTCTTGAGATTTCTTCTTGACTCATGTTATTTAGAAATGTGTTGTTTAATCTCCATGCATTTGAGGATTTCCATCTGTCTTTCCGTTATTGCTTTCTAGTTCAATTCCATTATGGTAGGAGAGGAAACCTTGTGTGATTTCTATTCTTTTAAATTTCTTAAGGTATGTCTTGTGGACAAGAGTGTGGTCTATCATGGTGAATGTTCCATCTGAGCTTAAGAATGTGTATTCAGTTGTTATTGAATGAGGTATTCTACAGAGGTCCATTATATCCAGTTGATTAATGGTGCTTTTGTGTTCAACTGTGTCCTTACTGATTTTCTGTTTTCTGGATCTGCCCATTTCTGAGAGAGGGGTGCTGAAGGCTCCAATTCTGATAGTGAATTTGTCTATTTCTCCTTACAGTCTATGAGTTTGGCTCCGGGTATTTTGATGCTCTATTGTTAGATAACTTTAAGAATTGTTATGTGTTCAAGAACACATAACATTTATCATTATGTAACCTTTATCATTATGTAATAACCCTCTTTATCCCTGATAACTATCCCTGATAACTTTCCCTGCTCTGAAGTCTGCTCTGTCTGAAATCAGTACAGTCACTCCTGTTTTCTTTTGATTAGTGCTAGCGAGGTATATCTTTCTCCCTCTATTTACTTTTAATCTATATGTATCTTTATATTTAAGATGGGTTTCTTGTAAACAACCTATCTGGGTCTTGTTTTTTGATCCATTCTGACAATCTCTTTTAATTGGTGTGTTTTGTCCATTGACATTCAACATAATTATTGATATTGTTGGATTAATATCTACCATATTTGTTACTGCTTTCTATTTGTTATCCTTGTTCTTTGTCCCTATTTTTGTCTCCCCCTTTTTCTGCTTTTGTGATGTAAATTGAGTATTTTATATGATTCCATTCTTAGCATATGCTTTGTTTGTTTCATTTTTTTGTGTGTTTGTTTTTAGCTTTTATTTAAATTCCAGTTAGTTAACATACAATGTAATATTTGTTTCAGGAGTACAGTTTAGTGATTCAGCACTCACATACATTACCTGGTGCACATCACAAGTATACTCCATAAGCCTCATCACATCACCTATTTAACCCATCCACCCATTGGCCTCCCCTCTGGTAAACCATCAGTTCGTTCTCTATGGTTAAGAGTCCATTTTTTGGTTTTCCTCTCTCTTTTTTTCTACTATGATTTTTTGTTTTGTTTCTTAAATTCCACATATGAGTAAAATCATATGGTATTTGTCTTTCTCTGACTGACTTATTTTGCTGAGCATAATACTTTCTAGTTCCATCCATGTTGTAGCATATGCTTTCTAAGCTTTTTTTAGTGGTTCCCCTAGATTTTACAATATACATTTCCAATGAATTCAAGCCTGCTTTCAAATAACACTATACCACTTCACAGGCAATGTGAATATCTTAAAACAACAAAATAATCCTAACTCCTCCATCTCTTTTCTGGTATATTTGCTATCATTAATTTCACTTATACATAAGCATAGTTATGGATAAGTATGCAGAAGCAAATACATTGTTGCTATTATTTTGTTATTATAATAATTTTAAGTAAATTTTTTATCTTAGATAAATTAAGAATAAGAAAAATACAATTTTTAATTTTACCCCACACTAATTCCTTCACTGATGCTCTTCCTTTCTTTATGTAGATCTGCGTTTCTAACCTTTATCATTTTCCTTCTCTCTAAAGAACTTCTAACATTTCTTACAAGGCAGGCCTACTAGTACCAAATCTCCTCAATTCTTGTTTCTCTGAAGAAGTCTTTACTTTTCCCTCAGTTTTGAAGGACGATTTTGCAGGGTACAGAATTCCAGGCTGGTGGTTTTTTCCTTACAGCACTTTTACTATCTAATTCCGTTCTCTACTTGTTTGCCTGGTTTCGGAGGAGAAATCAGATTAGTTCTTTTTTTAATCTTTGATCCTCTATAGGTAGGGTGGGGTGTTTGTTTTTTTTTCCTATTTCCTCTGAGTTCCTCCAGTGTTTTTTTTCACCCCTTTATCTTTGATTTTTCTGTAGTTTGCATATGATATACCTAGGCTTAGTTATTTTGGCATTTATCCTGCTTGATGTTCTCTGAGCTTCCTGGATCTGTTGGCTGATTTCTGACATTACTTTGGGGGAAATTCTCAGTCATTACTGTTTCAAATATTTCTTCTCTTTGTTCTCCTTCTGGTATTCCCCTTACACACATTTTATACCATTTGTAGCTATTTCACAGGTCTTCAATTGTTTTTTGGGTTTTGTTTTCAATCTTTTTTCTCGTTTTTCAGTTTGGGAGATTTACACTGAGATATTCTCAAGCTCAGAGATTCTTTCTTCAGCCATGTTTAGTCTACCAATAAGCCCATCAAAGGCATTCTTCATTTCTGTTACAGTGTTTTTGGCTCTAGCATTTCTCTTTGGTTTTTTTTTTTTTTTTAAGAATTTCCATCTTTCTGCTTACATTATCCATCTGTTTTTGCATGCTATCTTTTTTATACACTAGAGTCCTTTGCATATTAATCATAATTATTTTAATTCTTGGTATGATAATTCCAACATCTCTGCCATATCAGAGTCTAGTTGTGATGCTTGCTTTTTCTCTTCAAATGGTATTTTTTTGCCCTTTAGTAATTACATTTTTGTCTTGATTGCCAGTTATAATGTACTGGGTAAAAGGAATTATGGTCAATGGCTCTTTAGTAATGTTGTGGTGAGGTGTAGGGGCAGGGGAAGTCCTATAATTAAGACTCAATCTTTTAGTGAGCTTTTGTCTCTAGACCGAACTTCACAAGAGTTTCTCATTGTTCCCCCTTCTTTGAAGGGGACAGGATGGGTAAAGTTGGCTGAAGTTGGGCATTTCTCCCTTCACCTGAAGCTCTGATAAAACTCCAGCAGGTTCTGGTTAATTTCTCCTGAGGGTAGACCTTGTCACGAATAGAATGCTTTGATATATTTCAGAATGGTTCCCTTTACCCTCCCCCTGCCAGAGCAATAAAGAGATTTTTCTCCCTATTCACTGTGAGAAGCTGGTAGAGTTCCAGAAGGTAAAACTCACAAAAGTGTGGACGCCAGTAATCGGGTTCTCCTGGAGTTTTTATCCCTCAAATTTGTTCACATGAGTCTCTAGCAATTCATCAGTTACAGTTTAGGTTTTCTTTCTTAGCCGTTGGTTCCCACAGAGATTTCTACTTGTGGATTCCTGCTAAGTTATGATTCTCTGTATTCACCTTTCTCGCCAATTTGAGGTGTAGCAATTAACTACACATTCATTTCTCTTATGAATCTAGGAAGAGTCATTGATTTTTCAGTTTGTCCAGCTTTTTACTGTTGTTAGGATGGAATGGTGACTTCCACGCTTCTTTCACTCTAGGTCAGAAACTAGAAAACTTGATTTTGGAAAATTTGTATACAGTTAAGTTTCTCTTTGTGGTGTACAGGTCTAGGGGTTTTGACAAGTCCACACAGTCAGGGAATCACCATCCCTGCATCACAGAGAACAGTTCCATCACCCAAAAAATTCCCTGAGCACAATCATATTTAGTCAATGATCTGCACTTACTGTTCCTTAAAGATTCTTGTGAAGGAAACCTTCACAAAGAGTGGTTTCACTCACTACTAGGAACCTCGATTGCTATGATGTACCCAATATTTTCACTGCTTATAGTACAACATGCAGGATGTCAGTTCAAAAGGAGGCAGAGGGGCACCTGGGTGGCTCAGTGGGTTAAAGCCTCTGCCTTAGGTTCGGGTCATGATCCCAGGGTCCCGGGATCAAGCTCCACATCGGGCTTTCTGCTCAGCAGGGATCTTGCTTCCTCCTCTCTCTCTGCCTGCCTCTTTGCCTACTCGTGATCTCTATCTGTCAAATAAATAAATAAAATCTTTAAAAAAAAAAAAAAGGAGGCAGAAATGAAATGAAGTTGTAGGAAACTGAACATTATATGACAAAATCAAGCTTTCTGAAAGCTGTAACTCTAATGATTAACTTAATGTAGCAATAAACAATTAGTGAATTCTCATACTCATCTGGTGCTAGGCAATTTGAGAAAGTCAGGAGACACAGTAGGTTGAGAAAGGTGGGGATAATAGCAGGCACTTCTGGTGAAAGGTGTTGGATTGTGCACATCAACCTTCATGCTCATTTCCCTCCTGACACCCATTCATATGATAGAGCAGAATAACAAGATATACCTTACAAGGACAACAAGAAAGGCCCACACAGACAAAAGTCTTCAACTAAAGGGGACCATCCCTAGACAGTCTAATGGCTAACTCCCTCCCTCTTTCAGGTCTTCATTCTTCAAATATCACCTTTTCAACGTAGCCCACCCTGTACACCCTATTTAAAACTAACCTGACACCAACGCACCCCCACCCACATTTCTGATGACCTTTTCTCGCTCCAAAAAGATCATGCATAACATAACTATTTATTATGCCTATTGCTTGTTCTGTTCACTGGTATGGAGCTAGAATAGTATTGATCATACCACAGATAATACATTCTTTGTCAAATGAATAAATGATGATTGTAGTACGTGGAAAGCTAGTAGATGGATGAGAACGGACTTAACAGAGCAGAGAAATACATAAATGCCTGTGGTAGAGGAACTAACAGGAAAACTATCCAGTAAAACCCAGGAGTTAGAAGGACCAGGTATCTCTGAAGGTGGGGCTATAAGCTGGGGGTTGTTAATAGATTAATTATATGAGGATCTTTTTCCCACCCAGGCAACCACAAAACTCCTTTCCCACCCTTTTTCCCACTCTAGCTGAAGATCAGAGAAGATCTCTATCTTGGGAAATTGATCCAAGATGAGGACCCACAGACATTGACATCTGAAGACGAGTAAGCAAAGTCTGAAAGTAAAAAACCAAGAAATCGCAGAATAACTGTTATGAATTGCATAGTACTATCTGACTTTTTAAACCATGCAACACGTATTACCTTCACTGAAGTGAAATAGACTGAAAAAAAGAGATAACCACCTGGGCACACCCATTTTGTTTGACATCATCAAACAATTAGATTGATTTCTCAGATAACTGAAGTTTTTCTCTGAAAAACACAACTTTTTAAAAACTTTTTATTATGTAAATATTTAAATGTACATAAAAGTAAAGACTATAGAGAACCCCATGTATCCATGATCTAGTTTTACAGTTATGTTTTTAATTCTAATATTGTTTCTTTTTTTATTCTTAATGTATTTATTTATCTTACTAGAGAATTTTAAATCCCAGACATCATACAATTTCTTCCCAAAATACTTTGTATATATTTTAACAAATAAAAAAATTAGATCACTTGTCTAATGAATTTTCTCTAATTTCATACTTGTCTGATTCTTTTCTTGTTCTGTTGCTTAAAGCATTTTTTTGTATTTGTAAAGCTAGGGTCCCAAGCAGATTTGAATTTATATTGCATCACATCTGAAGGCACATCTTTTTTTTTTATATATTTTATTTATTTATCTGACAGACAGAGATCACAAGTAGGCAGAGAGGCAAGCATGGGGGTGGTGGGAGGGAAGCAGGCTCACTGCCCAGCAGAAAGCCCGATGTGGGGCTGGATCCCGGTGGGTTCAGAGATTGTTGGTCTGACCCATCCATTATGATGTTTCCCATCAGCCTTTCACTCAATGATTTCAACACCCATTTATACCACATTAGTTGATTGGACATTGCAAAATGCCATTCCTTCTACATGTATGCATTAGTATTCTTCTACAAAATAGGACTTTCTCTCAACTATTTGTGTGTTCTGGGCAAAGCAATATAAATACTTAATACTTTCTATCAGTTTTTGGAATAATGATGCGGTGCCTTAGCAATTTCCAAAAACGTTCAGAAGAGTTGCTTGTTGCTTTGTTTTGAAGAATCATTACAGACTTGGGTTTTAAAATCTAAACTATTGAAGCACCACTTACATAAAGTATACCACACCCATTGGCAAATTATAACCTACCATGTATATAATATACAAAGTCTAGCCTACCACCACTAAAATCAGGATACAAAACATTTCTATCACCCCACACCACCAAGGTTTTCCATACCTTTTTGCAATCCATCATCCCCTCCATTTCCAACTCCAGGCAACTACATATCTCCTTTCTTTCACTTTTTAATCAGTTTTGCCTGTTCTAGCTTTCAATATAAATGAAATTATATGGCATATACTCTTGTATCTGGCATCTTTCATATAGCGTAATGTTTTTGAGATGCATCGATGTTGTTACATGTATCAGTAGTTTAATTCTTTTTTCTTTTTTATTATTTTTAAAGAGATTTTATTTATTTATTTGACACAGAGAGAGAGAGATCACAAGTAGGCAGAGAGGCAGGCAGAGAGAGGGGGGGAAGCAGGCTCCCCGCCGAGCAGAGAGCCCGATGTGGGGCTTTCTGTCACCCAGGCGCCCTTTATTTCTTTTTTAGCACTGAGTAGCATTCCATTTTACCAATATACCATAATTTCTTTTTTTTTCAATGTATTTATCTGTTGATGAGCATTGAGATGTTTCCAGTTTGGGACTATTACAAATAAAACTGCCATAAGCATTTGTGTATGAAGTCTACCTGTGGAAAAATGCTTTTCTCTTGGGTAAATATCTAGGAGTAGAATAGCTGAGTTGTATGGCAGGTGAATATTTAACTTTATAAGAAACGGCCAAGCTGTTTTACAAAGAACGCTCTTACATTCCCACCGGTAACGTAAGAGAGTTTCCGTTGTTCTGTATCTTCAGCAACCCTTGGTTTTATCAGTCTTGTTCATTTAAGCCATTCTAGAAGGTGTGAGAAAGATTTCTCGTTGAGATTTTAATTTTTACTTCCTGATGGCAAATGAAGCTTGGAGCATCCCTCCGTGGACTTGCTGACCATTTATATATCCTCTTCTGTGAAGTGTCTGGTCAGATCTTCTGCTCATTTTTTATTGGGCTGTTTGTTTTATTGAGTTGTATATTCTGGATATCAGTCCGTTGTCTGATATAAGGATTGAAAATATGGTCTTTTAACTCAAAAGTTTTTATATGTTTGATGTGTTTCAGTCCACTGTAATCATTATTCTTTTTAGTGTTCAAATTGCCCCATTTTTAAGACAAAGCTTTCTCAAAAAAGGACATGTTTGGGGGTGCCTGAGTGGCTCAGTGGGTTAAGGCTCTGCCTTCGGCTCAGGTCATGATCTCAGGGTCCTGGGATCGAGCCCTACATCGGGCTCTCTGCTCAGCGGGGAACCTGCTTCCCCCTCTCTCTGCCTGCCTCTCTGCCTACTTGTGATCTCTGTCAAATAAACAAATAAAATATTTTTTTTAAAAAAAGGACATGTTTGAGCCCTTTTATATAGGGATATGTCAGAAATGCATCCCAGTGGTTTTAAACAAAACCCACTGAGCCCACAGTTAATTTTTTTTTATATAAGTCATGAGTATAGTCTTAAAAATACTTAGTCCCTTTGGGTCTGATGAGGGAGAAGTTGCTGATCACTTCTTCATTAAATGATGCCCATCACTGTGGGATATGACTAAGGAAATAAAATTGGTTTCATAACAAGCATGGCAGAGACTCTTCAACAAAATGTGACTTGTTCTTCATACAACTTAAGAGACTATCAGCTTATTCCAAAGAAGTTGATTGATGCAGCTCAGCACACTTTTGAATGGTTCTTTGGAAGGTCTTCAGGTTCCATTCAGGAGTCTCACAAGAAGATCAACCTGTGCCCATCAACTATATTTATAAGCTCTTTAAATGGGAGTTTTGACTCTGAGCCAGGCATAGGACGAGATGCTTCAATCTATGGTCACACTTAATCCTACACAAATCCTGGGAGATGGGCATAATTATCTCTATTCCACAGATTCTGAAACTGACATTGATAAAGATTAAGTGACATGCCTAAAGCCCCACAGTCCCCAAGGATCAGAAAATACACTTAAACCTGACTCCCACTGCCCCACGGCTATGCTCATCACAATGTATCATATCACCTCCCATCATATTCACTAGTTTCAGAAAAATAAAATGTACTTTTGAGATGGCAGAAGATTTGCATACTGTGGCTCTTAACATGTGCAGACTCCAAGGTGTGTTTAGATGAGATTTTGAAACCGTTCTTGGCAATGGCAGCTCCCAGAATAAGTCACCAGTCTCCCAGACTGACTGCTTCAGAGAGGTCAAGGACGAGGGATTTCCAACGTTACTCCCTTTTTAATTTTCATACCCTCTCTTCCTCTTCCTTCTTTCCTCTTACCTGTCAATTTTTCCTCCTGCTAATGTCTCCTGGTTTTTCTAATCAAATGTTTTGTTCCTGTGTTTGTAGGGCGAGGGCCTGAGCAGCTACACTCGGGTCTCTGGGATCACTTTGGACACTGAGAGACCTCTGAGTCTGCAGTCTGATTTTGAAAGCGCTTTGATTTGGGACTTTTCACCTTTTTGAAATTAAACTTTTAATTTTGAAATAACTATAGATTCACATGTAGTTATGAGAACGAATACAGGGAGATCTTATGTACCTTTTACCCCATTTCCCCCAGTGGTAACTTCTTCCAACATCATGGTACAATGTCACAACCTGGATATTGACAATGATACAGTAATGATACAGAGCATGTCCACCCCCATGAGAATCCTTCCCGCTGCTCTTTTTTAGCCATGCCCACTTCCCTCCCTTAACCACCCATTAGTAATCCCTGACAACCACTAGTTTCTTCTCCACTTCAATAATTCATTTCCACTTGAGTAATTTATAATAACAAAAATATTATTATAAATGGAACCACACAGTATGTAACACTTGGGATTGGCTTTTCTTCACTCACCATAACTCTCTAGATCCAGGGGTGGTCACATGTACAAGAGCTTATTCCTTTTTATGGCTTAGTGATACTCCACGGTGTGGACAGACCACTGTCCGATTCACTCTTCACACCAGGGAGGACATCTGGTTGTTGCCAGTTGGAGGCTATTACCAATAACGCCTCTGTAAAGATTCCTGTACAGGTTTTAATCTGAATATACGTTTTCATTTTTCTGGGACAAATACCCAGGAATGCCATTGCTGGTTCCTGTAGTAGTTGTATAGTTAATTTTAAAAGAAACGGCTAAACTGTCTTCCAGAGCAGTTGTACTATCTTACATTCCCACCGGCAGTGGACGAGGGATCCCGATTCTCTGCATCTTCACCAGCAATTGGCGGTGTCCTTTTTTTAAAGATTTTATTTATTTATCTGACAGAGAGAAAGAGGGAGAGACAGTGCACAAGAAGGGGGAAGAGCAGGCAGAGGGAGAAGCAGGTTCCCCACTGAGTAGAGAGCCCGATTTGGGGCTCAAACTGAGGACCGCAGGATTATGACCTGAGCCAAAGGCAGCCGCTTAACTGACTGAGCCACCCAGGCGCCCCTGGTGGTATACTTGGATTTCACTGGATTGTCTCAACTGTCCTTCTGTTGAGAGGATGCCGCTCAGGGTACACCTGACTTTTATTTATCATGTCATTGTCACCTTTTCTCATGTGTGACAGTTTTTCAGACTTTCCTTGCTTTCAGTGATCTTAAGAGTTTTGAGGCACGCTGGCCAAGTATTTCATAGAATACCCTTCAACTTGGGTTGTTTTGTTTCTCTCATGGTTAGACTGAGGTCAGGAGTTTGGGGAGGATGACCAAAAAGGTGAAGTACCATCGTCACCCCATCACATCAAAGGTACATGTGATCAACATGACTGATGGTATCAACCTCGATTGCCCAGCTGAGGGAGTGTCTGCCAGGTCTCTCTACTGTCTAGTTACCTTCCCTGTTCTCCTCCGTACTTTACTTTTTGAAAGCAAATCCTTAGCAAAGCCCACACTCACTCACTGGGTTGGGAGTTAAGCTCCATCTCTTTGACAAGGAAGCAGCTACCTAAATTATTTGGGGTTCTTCTGTACTATCTTTTGTTTTTGTCATTCTGATAGATATGTAAGAATATCTAATGATTTTGATTCTCATTTCCCTATGGCCAATGAGATTGAACATCTTCTCATGTGCTTAGTTACCGTCTGTAATCCTCATCGGTGAAATGGCTCTTGTCCATGTTCTACTTGGATTGTTGTTTTTTTGTTTTTGTTTTTTCTTACAGTTGAGCGTAGGGAGATTTTCATGCCTTCTAGATAATGATCTATTTTCAGATAGGAAGTTTGCAGATATTTCCTCCCAGGCTGTAGCTTGTCTTTTCATCCTCTTCACATGGTCTTTCACAGAGCAAAAGTTTTTAATTTTATATCATCTAATTTATTGGTTTTCTCTTTTATGGATCACACTTTGGTGCCAAATCTAAGAACTTTTTGCTCAGCCCTGAATAGAAATATTTTCACCTGTGTTTTCATCCAGGAGCTTTGTAAAAGATTTACATTTAAGTCTTTGATCCATTCTGAGTTCATGTTTTGTATGAAGAGTGAGACTCAGGACGAGGTGCATTTTTGTGTCTTTGGATATCCAGTGCTTCACCACCTTTGGTCAAAAACACTACCTTTGGGGCACCTGGGTGGCTCAGTGGGTTCAAGCCTCTGCCTTTGGCTCGGGTCATGATCCCAGGGTCCTGGGATCAAGCCCCACATCAGGCTCCCTGCTCATCAGGGAGCCTGCTTCCTCCTCTCTCTCTGCCTACCTCTCTGCCTACTTGTGATCTTTGCCTGTCAAATAAATAAATAAAATCTTAAAAAAACACAAAACACAAAACAACAACAACAACAACAAAACACTACCTTTCCTCCAAATGGCCTGCATTTGAATCTTTGTCAAGGAGAAGTGACATACTTTGATAGGTCTGTGTCTTGGATCTGCATTCTATTACTCTGACTTCTGTGTCTACCTTTCCGCCAATAACACATAATCTTGGTTACTCTAGCTATATAATCAGACTTAAAATTGAGCAGACTGATTTCTCCTGCTCTATTCCTCGCTTTCAGAATTGGTTTGGTTATTCTATCCTCTGCTTTTCCATATAAGTTTTATTTTCTTAATTTTTATTTTACTTTATTTTATTTTCTTATTGTTCCAAAATTCATTGTTTATGTACCACACCCAGTGCTCCATGCAATACATGCCCTCCTTAATACCCACCACCAGGCTCACACATATAAGTTTTAGAACAATAAGATGGATATCTACCCAAAATCTTGCTGGGATTTTGATAGGAATTATATTAAATCTGTGTATCAGTTTGGGAAAATTTTTGCTGTGTGCAATCTTCTAATGAATAAATGTAGTATGTTTCTCTATTTATTTCAATCTTCTTTGATTTCTTTTGTAAGTACTTTGTACTTTTCAGCATAGAATTTTATATGCTTTGTGAGACTTACACCTAAGCATTTAATTTGTTTAGTAAGTGTCAGTGGTATTCTATTACTAATTTTGGTGCCCATGCGTTCAGTGCTAGTAGGTAGAAAAGCAACCAATTTTCATGTTTTTATCTCGTACCCTGCAATTTTGCTGAACTTAATAATTTAGAAACGTTTTGTACATTACTTGGAACTTTCTCTGTAGACAATCATGTCATCTGCAAATAGGAACACTTTAATCTCTTTCCTTGTGATCCATAAGCCCTTGGTTTCCTTTTCTTGACTCTGTGCACTGACTAGAACATCCTCTGCCATGCGGAAAGGCAATAGTAAGAGTGAACACCCTCACCACGTTCCTGATCTTGAGGGAAAGCATCTAATCTTTCATCATTAATTATTACATTAGCTGTAAGTTTCTTGTGGATGATTTTATCAAGTTGTAGAAGTTCCATTCTCTAGAATCTTTTTATTTTTTTTTCTACAAGTTTTTCAACATGAATGGCTATTGAATTTTGTCCAGTCCTGTTCTACCTAGGTTAATAGAATCATGAGATATTTTCCTTGTCAGTGTGGTAGAATGACTATCAAATATTGAACCAGCATTGCATCTCTAGACTAAAGCCTACTTGGTTATAGTGTACATTTCCCTTCGCATACTGCTGGATTCTTTCTGCTAATATTTTGTTAAGGATTATGTGTTGAAATATCGGTCCATAGCTTTTTGTTTTCTTTTGGGGAGGGTTGGTAGTATATTTGGTTTTCTCATCAGAGTACACTTAACTTCATAGAATACATTTGGAAATGTTTCTTCCTCTTTTATTTTCTGGAAGAGATTGTATAGAATTAGTGTTAATTCTTTAAATATTTTTGGTAGAATTCTCCAGTGAAACCATCTGGCTCTGGAGATTTTTTTCTTTCCTTTTTTTTTTTTGTTTTGTTTTGTTTTGGATTTTAAAATTATAAATTCAATTATCTTCATTGTTACAGGGCTCTTTCAATTTAAAATTTCATATTGAGTGAGCTATGGCGCTGTGTACTTTCCAGGAAATTGTCCATTTAATCTGAATTTTCAATTTTACAGTATTCCGTGATTATCTTGCTGGTGTTGGTAGGATCTGTAGTGATAACCCCTGTTTCATTCCTGCTGCTTTATTACAGCTGGGCAAGAATAGGATTCTAGGTTCCCTATTCAGTCTTTGCTGCCCTGGGTGGAGAGGAAACCACATTTCTTTTTTTTCCTGCAGTTTTGGCTAAAGTAGTGCAGTTATTGTCTAAATATCTTCTGTGCTGTTAGACTGCCCCTTTGGCTTGAAAGAATAGGTTTTGCTGGCTTCGTCTCTGTCTGTTGGTGTTTCCAGGTTATAAATTTCTTCAGTGCCAAGCCTGGGATAGATGAAACAAATCACTACCACAACCACTCAGCAAGCTTACCACTGTGCTGTTCCTTGGGGCCAGGGTCCCGAGCAGGCCTGTCTTCTTTGCTCCCCTTTTCAGAGTCCATTTATATTTGTTTTATATATAACGTCCTGGGCTTTTCATTGTACTTAGTGGGAAAAGTAGAAAAAGGTATGTCTCCTCCATCTTTCTGGAAGTAGAAGTCAAGACTTCTCACTTTTAAGTAACCTGATGGACTTTTCATAGGATCCGTTACATTTAAGAAGTTTACAAAATTAACACACATGCACTAGGGATCGGTATGAGGGGAAAAAAATTAATTCAAGGCTTATTGTGCAGTGTCAGAACATTGGGATAGTAAGGATTCAAAGAAGAAAGGGAACAGAAGGAAGACAGGGCAAACTTCTGTATGTTCATGGGTGCTGTAAAACATTCTGTTTGGATAGACAAAAGCATACTCCTGCTTCAGCACCTGGAGGTTTGAAAATTAACTGATAGTTGTATGAGCTATTCGTTTTTTTTTTAATTTGCATACGTGAGACTTATTTCCATGATATCCCCACAGGACTCAATTCTGTCAATTCATTTAGTAGGTTTGGTCAGAGGCTCATATCACAGTGAGTCATATTACACAAATGATTGCATTATCCTGTATCCCCACGTGGACTGGGGCTCTAAGGATACAATGCCCAACTCCAGATGTGTCAAGACCTCTATTTCAAGAAAGAAAAATTTGCCAGTCTTTCCAGGTGTTTTTGAAGAAATACTTGATCGGTTGTGGACATAACAGAGAGCTAGGTGTTTCCATTTTTATTCAGGGGTGCTGGCATTGTGCTCAACACGTTGTAGTCGTCCCTCGGTTAAAAGATTGTCCTTGGGAGATACAGAAAAATAGTCATTTTGGTTGGGGAAGCCCTAGTTGACTCAGAAGTTAAAACATCTGCTTTCTCTTGATTTTCTTCATCTAATACTATTCTTTAGGTCTCAGCTTACCTATGAGTAAATCCTATGTTCTAGGGACTCTTTGAGGACTAAGAGAGGCCTTCTTGGTAAAGTATATTTAGCTCCTAAGGGAATAATCATGTGGCCTACCATATAAAGATCATAGTATAGGATAAGATTGTATCCAGTTGGGAATTGCATTCAGTTATAACAGAAACCTTGAGGTGGGGAGGAAAACAGGTTAAATAAATAGGTTTCGTTTTCCTCACATAAAAAAGGCCCATCGTTCTGCTTCATGATCCTTAATATATAGTCTCTACCCTCAAGACAGCGCCCTGATCACAAAATGGCTACTGGGACGCCAGCTACCATGCCTACATTCCAGACACTACGAAACTAAAGAGAAGAACAAAAAGCCTGTCCCAGCTCAGTTAGTCCCTGCTTTGGAAGAACCTCCCAAAGCCTCACCCAGAACTTCTACTTACAGTTCACCAGCCCAAAGTCAGCCATGCGGTTCCCCTACTGGCGGCTGGGGGAGGAAAATGGCCTTTGTTTTGCCTGAGCACATGCCATCCTCACAGTCGAACAGGGCTGTTCCTAAGGAAGAAGGGAGAAAGGGCTATTTGGCAGACAATCACAGCCTCTGCAACAAAAATGCTACAAGTTAACTTGTGTCTTCTTTTCTGTAATTAAGGATTTCCAACAGTCACACATTTGCAAGTAAGTGGTCATATCCACGTCAAATTAGTTCATTCACGGCAAGAGCCTTCTGGGGGCACCTGGCTGGCTCAGTCAGAAGACCATATGACTCTCGATCTTGGGGTTGTGGGTTTGAACCCCATGTCGGGGCTCATAAAAAATAAATAAATAAAATTAGAAAGTAAACAAACAAACAAAGCGAGAGCCTTCTCAAGCTGCCAGGCCACTGGTAAAGTCCAGGGATTCCATTAAAGGACAGAAAATATTCGTGCTTCTCCGCAAGTTCCCACCTGTCTTCTGAGCTGGTTGAGCCCTAAATATCATTTCTAACAGAATTAACCCATATGCTTTATGAAACAGTTTGCCATACAAAGCACCTCTGTGGTCATGACCCATTTGCTCTTCATGCCCAGTGAGGGGGGTGGGTTGTGAATGGTTTTGTCCCCCTCCTGGGTGAAGAAGATGAGGCTCAGATTTGCAATGGCTGGCCCATGGTCATGCTGTGGCAGGGCCGGGCTTCTAGATCTCCTGCCTCCAGCCCCAAGCTCTTTCCTTTGCATCATCTATCCAATAACTACCAATGTCCGTATGTGTTTTCTAATGTCATCAACACACGTTTGTCTCCACAATCTCATTTGATCCCCACAGTAACCATGTGAAGGAGACGGAGTGATTCTTACCATCATCCTTTTATAGCTGTGGAAACCGAGTGGTAACAGGGATTAATCAGGGGGGATAAGGGCTGGAACACAGCTCAGCAGACCCATCACACGTTCTTTTTACTGGGATGACTCCCTCGGAAAAGTGGGTGTCCCTCATGAGAAGGCCCTTCTCCCATGTTCACACACTGCCCCTGCCCGTGGGGTCCCAGATGCTCTCTCTGTATAGACATGATACCCCGGCCCACTTAGGCTCCCTGCAGCCTGGGAGGGTGGGGTTCGGGTACTTTCTCTACCCTCCCTGCGTCCTCTGCCTGCCCACCAAGCTCTGAGCTCCCTCACGCTCCCCAGTGGACCCCTGGGTGTCCCCAGCAGCCTCAACGTAAATCGTGTGAAGAAGGGCAAAAATGTTCCCGAGGGATTGCCCTGAGAAATGTTTTCTTTTCCCAGGAGATATATTTGCCACCAGATAAAGGGGCCATGTGGAAAACAAACTTTCCAATGTTGTGCTTCGTGTTACTGCTTGCTTTTCCCCTGTCTGCCCCCCTCTTTCTCTCTCTCACACACACAGTCATGCATTTGAAGACACTACACTGTAAAACTAATTCCCTTCCATGGGGATTTGCTTTCTGGAAAGTATTTCTCCCTGGGACCACCGTCTTGGTTGTCTTCTTGATTCGGTAGCCCCGGTCCCCACTGTCCCTCCCATTGCACAAGGGCCCCAAACCTTGCTCACAAGCATTTCCAGGGAAGGGCATGTCTTAAGATAAGCTTGCTTTGGAGAATTCTTGGTAATAGCGACCCAGATGCCTGAGAACTTGGTAAAAATCCTTAACTTCTAGCCCAGTTGCCACTGGTGCCAATGGCAGCAGATCTGGTCAACCTAGCCCTGGTGGGATGAGCTCACCTAGCAGGCCGCCTGAGCCCCCAAGATTCCAGCAAAGACTGACCAGAGGCTTCATCTATTCTCCCTCTTCCCACCCTAAAGATGAGTGCAAGTGTCAGAAGATAACTAGTTTCTAGAAGAGTTCAACACTATGAATGCTTTGCTAGGTCACTAAAGACCCAACTTGAATTGTCTGTGGCAACTAGGACAAGAAAGTCTGTTTCTGCTTCTTCCAGGGAGCCCTCCTTGATCTGCCCAGTTTGTGGTGAACTCTCCTCTCGAAATCTGGAATGCTCCCTGGCTGTACCACTCCCACACGAACTGCTTTGTTTTTGTTTTGTTTTGTTTTGTTTTTTGTTTTTTACTTCAAGTCTCCTACATCTGTGAGTCAAGTCTTCCCACACCTTCCCAACTGTCCTGCAAGCTCCCAGCGGCACCAGGCTCTCCTCAGACCTCTGGGTGTCCTTTGCCGCGCCAGGCTCAGTGTGCTGCCGTCCCCGGCCTTGAGGCATTTGCTTCTTGACACATAACATCATAGTTCAATAAACTACCACTTGCCCGACAACCTGCTAGGTATTTTGTATGTATCTTTTTATTGGAATAGTCCCAACATTCTAAGAAAGAGGTATTATTATCCCCACTTGGCAAAGTGAAGTTTCCTGATAATTTAGTAATTTCCCAACAACACAAAGAAGCAAAATTTGAACCCAGGGGATGGAAGCCTTGTGGGAGACCACCCCTGGAGCCGACGATCTACCTCCAGTCCCAGTCTGTTTGATAGTGTCTCGAAAAGCTTGCCATGCCTTCAGGGACCCCCCTCTTCCCAAGTCTCAGTGGTCCTTCTGCTGGGTCGGTGATACAGGGATAGAAAGACTCTTGGTCAGTGACCCTTGCCCTAAGGGATTTGCCCAGATAGAAGTGGAAAGAGCAGAGAGCCCCATCCTTGCAGGGTAGGCAGGCTCAACCTTCTTTCTGCCCCTTTCTCCCCTTCCTCCGGGCAGCCCTTCTACCTCCCCCCTGGGACAGCTGGTAAAATGTCACTTCCTCCACTTACTGCAAAAGGCCTCAGTTGCTTCCTCGCAGAAACCCAGAATGGTCATCCAAGAGAACTTACAAAACACTCTTTGGATCCCTTATGTGCTGAGAAATCCAGACCAGCTGGATGATGTTTTCCTCCCAATGCTCGTAAAACTACAACAATTAAGAGAAAAGGGCTTGGCACCCCGGGGTTGGGGTGGATTTCAGCTCCAGGCTCTGGAGAAGCTGCCCAAGGGCCCCGGGTGACGTCCCTCCACAGCCACCACCCCCCCCCCCCACACACACACACCATGGCCCCTTGCCCCGGATGTCGGTGCCTCTTCTGCTTCCCCATGCTTCTGCTTCCCCGTGCAGGGCCAAAATGCTGTGGGTCAGTGGTCAGGGCCCTGGCTGGTTTCAGTTTCTTTTCCTTCCATCTTGCAAAGGAGGCATTAGGACTAGATGGGAAAGCTGGGGCTCCAAAGAGGGAGTTTCAAGCCCAAGGTGAAAGAGCAGCTTGGCTGATTGCAGAGTCTGCCGCTGCCTCGATTTCCGGATCTCTCCAGTAGGGAGTAAAGCCCAGCATCTCTGACCTCACGGCATGTTATGGGGCAAAGCGAATGACAGAGTAATGGCAATACTTCCTCACATGTCCCGTGAGCCCTTGAAAGTCAGCACGTAAATCATTCCTAACAGCCCCCGTGCGAAAGGCTCCCGGGCTTCCTCCCCGCTCTAACCGTGGGAGTGTGCTGAGGAAATGGAATTATAAAGCTGCCCTGAGTAAACTGTAATTAGGAAGATAGATCTGCTGTGAAGACACATGTCCTAGCATCTCTGCGCTGAAAGAAGCCGTAAGGTTCATTAATTACAACGACACCTAAACTAGATAGAAACAGTGTTCAGGGCATCTGCTGTTTGGGGTTTCCTGCTCCTGGAGGGTTGATGAGGTCATGGCATCATCCTCTCCCAGAAGACCACCATTTACTTCTCGGAGGATGCTCATATTGTCCCACCGAGATCCCCGTGGAGTAAGGGGAAGGTCGGGATTGTTATCTTGAATTCAGCAGACGCAGAAACTGGGACGCAAAGAAGTTGGGTGGCCTTGCCAACGTCACACGGTAAAATGAAAGCAGAACCGGAGTACAGTCCAGGTCCCTTCATCCCTAACGTGGGGCCCCTTGCACCAATCCCAGAGAGGCAGAGTTCTAACAGTCCCCATCGCTAAGTAAAATATGGGAGCTCCTCGTCACCAAGCAGGATTAGAATCGCAAAGGGGCCACTAAAATTAGATCCTGGGATTTTATAGGAAATAGTAAAAAACATGAAAAATTATACAACAGCTTATGAATATAGGTGCTGAAGAAAATAAAATGTGGGTTAGAGTTGCCACTATATGTGAAATCGTAGAATAAATAATCAAAAACTGATTTGTGTGGGCAGGGTTTTTCTTGCCCAATTTTATGGTGACGTCTTTCAAATAATTTTTGCCTTTCAAAGTGTCGTGTACAGAGTCCTTCAACAATGACCTCAGGGGTTCTTTCCTTAACCCTTTGATAGTAAAAGCTTTCTCTCTGGAGGCCCAACACCCTCTTTCCAGACCTGGCTACACCTGCTCACCGGCCACCATAGCTAGGTCCTCTCCAGGTGACTCCAGCTGTGCTCTGTCTAGTCCCCTGACACCACTTTGGGCCACCTGAGCAGACTTGGTATCTGTGGCAAGGTCTGCAATTTTATTTTGTGAGGATATACTTGCATTAAAAAGGAATATTTAAGGATGAACTCATTTTAAAAGAGACCAGTTTGTTGATGAATATTTTTTGTACTGGAATGACATTTCTCCCCTGGTTTATTTCATAACTCAAGGTGGGGACCGTGACTTTTCAGATGATGAGGGCTGTTCCTCCACATGCCTCCTTATTCCTAGCCAGCCCCATGGAGATCCAGGTGGGTGGGTTGGATTATTTCCTGGGGGAGGGGAGGCTGAGCCAGCACCTACAGTCCTCATCCCTACTGATCATGTCTAGAACCAGAACCATTGGGGTGGACTCTGGGGGCAGATGGTCTCAGAACCCCTACTTGTCTTTGCTTAGGATGTAATTTTCAGGCTGAAAGTTGGCATTCCCTTGGTGCCATAGATCCTTTCCCCAGCCTTCCCTTTGGGCTCTTAGGCTGGGCGAGGACCAGTGCTGCACAGCTAAAGGGAGGGCAGGATGCCAGATGGGAATTCCAGGCCAGATGGGAATGCTTCCTCTCCACCCATGTAGTCATTCATTCATTCATTCATTCATTCATAGAATAGGGATCGAGTGACCTGGAAGGAAGCAGTGCCCAGGTGACTCTTCCTCCCTGCCTCTGCTCACTTATCCAAGTTGCCATCCACCTGAGAGACATTTGTGGAACAGGTAATAAGTTGTAGGCACCATTCTAAGTGCTGTGAGGGTAGCAATGGGCCTGACACAGACATTCTCTCCAAGGAACTCAACAGGCAGTTGAGGAGATAAGATGTACCCATGAGATGTTAATTAATAATTATTACCAGAAGTTTTAAATAGTTGGGGTGCCTGAATGGTGTAGTTGGTTCAACGGCTGGCTCTTGGTTTCCCCTCGGGGCCTTGGGATCGAGGCCGGCGTCAGGCTCTGCACTTGGCAAAGAGTCTGCTTGAGAGTCTCTCCCTCTCGCTTCCCCCCACTCATGCACGTGCTCTCTCTCTCTCTCTAAAATAAATAAAACTTTATTTTAAAATAAATACAACTTTAAAAAGGGAAGTTTTAAAAGGTTATATTGGAAAGTGTATTAGTATTCCTAAGTATGTCGCCTTTTAGCCATTCTACAAGGTGTCGGGCGTCACCCTTCATTTGTAGGTCAGTAAACGGAGGTGCAGGATAACTGGCTATCTGGCAGAACTAGGTTCCTCCTGATTGACTCTAGTGCGCTCCAGCATGTCCATTGTTAACCTTTGTGAAAATACCAGAGTTGTTACTCAGGCATAAAAAGGAATGAAGGATTGATACATGCCACGACGGGCAGGAACCTCAAACACGTGATGCTAAGTGAAAGCAGCCAGACACAAAAGGTCACATATCCTCTGACTCCATGAGTGTGGAATATCCAGAAGACGCAACTCCATAGAAACAGAAAACAGATGGGTGGTTGCCAGGGGCTGGGGCTAGGGAGGAACAGGGAGGAACTGCTCAATGGTATGGGGTTTCCTTTGGGGGAAATGAAATGTTTTGGAAGTAGAGAGAGGTGGTGGTTGCACGTCAGTGGGGATGTACTAAATGCCGCTGAATTTTCACTTTAAAATGGGTCAGTTTGTGCTCTGTGAATTTCCCTTCAGTAAAAAAAAAAAAAAAAAAAAAAAAAATTTCAAAGATAAAGATACCAGAGTTAAAGAACTGTAGAAGAGATCGACAGGAGCCCAGGTATGTATGATTAGGGCTCAGGGCTGAGTGCGAGTCCCCCACCATAAGGGTGGCACTCACTTTGCTTGGACAATGGGCTTCCTCTGTCAGGGACTTGGAGGTGCCAGGTGGCCATGTTGCCTTCCCACAGCTCCCACAGCTCCCAGCTTCTCCTCCTCAACGTTTCCAGGACGTGGGATGTCTGTCTTCCCCACGAACCCCTAAGCTTCCGGAGAGCTGGGCCACCTTTCTCACCACAGTGCCTGGCACGGCTCAGGGAACCGGGTGAATTGAACCAGCTCTGGTTCCTCGTCAGTGGTAGTGCGATAGCGGGCCTGGTGACGCGGGGGCTACACACGTGAGCCCCGCACGCCATAGAGACCTGTGGGATCACTGTGTCCTCCACCTGAAACTAACGCTCCACAGTGTGTCAACTCTACCTCAACTAAAAAAAAACAAAACAGTCCTACACATGAGACAATCACCACCCGCGCCACAAGGAGACACCAGCGTTGGCTCTGCTCCTCTTTGGGCCCCGCACTGCTGTGTTTTTGAGGCTCCGGGGTCTCTATCCCTACACTCCAGGTCTCCCCTCGTCTTCCTCAGCTCTGCAGACTCTGTGCCAGCGACGGCCCTGGCTCCGGCTCTCGGTCCTGAGTCCTGCTTCCTGACAACAAAGCCTCTGGGTATTTCGTCACTGCCACAGGCCTCCATTTGCTCGGGGCCAACCATACCGATACAGGACTTTAGTGGAACCAGGGGGAAAGTTCCTTCTCTTGGGGGAAAAAATTGGCTCCCTCTCCTTGTATTCTATAAGGAAAGCAGGAACAGTGAGCATAAGCTATTTACTCTGACAAACTCTGCAAGATTTTTTAAACCTCTTCAAAGAGCTGACTGTTCTACATACAGGCCTCTTCCTGGGCACAGAGCTTGTTTCCAGGTTGTATTAGGATTTCATTGCAGAACAGCCTGGCCATAACAAACCCCCTCATCTTGCAGGTTGGAAAACTGGGGTCCAAGACTAATGACTCGTTCAAGACCCACAACAAGTCTGTGACGTGGCGTAGACACAAGGCCTGCGTGCTCCCTGGGCCTCCTCTGGAATGAGCTGCTGAGTCAGGCTGCGAGGGTCTCTGCTGGTGGTCTCCAGCAGACGGGGACAACTGCCATCTGGAACGGGTTAGTCTCACTCCTGCCTGGAGGCTGGAGGATGGACTAAATGACCCCTGCAGGTCCCTTTCTTCCCGAGGCCTCTCCAATTACCTTCTCTAATTTCCAGCAAACATGCTTTCTCTAGGGAAAAATGAATCCGGGGCTCTAGCTTCCCTTGGGAGTCTGCAAACGATTTCACTTTCCAGTTTGGGGAATATGAGCTCCATGAGAGAAAATGCGCAGCGGGCTGTCAGAAGGAAACGTTTCAACAACAACACACTATATATTTAGATTTTTCCCAGCAACTCATGCTCCTAGTGGGTGCAGCACGAACCGGGAGGCACACTCGAGTCCTCTTCCTGGGCGTCCGTCCCTTCCCCAGGGCTCTTAATTGGCTGGCTTCTCAGCTTGAGGTCTGGCCCGGCCTCACCGGTGGAAGGCTGCCCCCTCCCCTGCCTGGCCTGGGCACTGGAGGTTAATGAGGCTGCTGCCAGAGTCAGAGCTTTCTCCTTGGGGGGTGTGGACCCTTGTGCTTCCCTGAGTGTGCGGGCCACTTTTTGTACGTTTTCCCCTGATTCTTACCTCTCTGAATTTCTGTTTTCTGAACCCAAGCTAGGATGCGTGGCCTGACCAATGGTCTCTCTGATGCTTTGGGCTTAACGTTAACAATGACAGTAACTTCTACTTAAACTATGGGCTAAATGTCTCTTTTGCTGAGCACCTTCTGTGCGTGTGTCAATTGCTCCCACACAATCACATAAGGAAATGAGGTTCAGAGACATTTAGCAAGTCATCTAAGGTCACCCAGCCAGGAAGTGATAGAGCCAGGACTGCCATCTTGCCCTGACTCCAGCACTCGAACGCTCCACCGTGACACCCAACTCAGAGACGTAGTTATGGGCTCTGCCAACAGTCACGTATAATTTTGACGCCAAAACACGGGCATTTCCCAGACCTTCTTTTTTTTTTTTAAGTTTTTTTACACTGTACGTTTTTAATCATACAGAAAAACCACAGGATAGGAAATGAGCTCCCATCCCCCAGGCCCAACAATTACCAACATTTCACCATACTTACTTCATCCATCCATTTCGTCTTTTTCTTTTTTTTCTGTAGTACTTTAAAGAAAATTCCTGACATTGTGTCATTTTCCCCCTAAATACTTCCACATGTAGCTCTAAAGAGGGGAAAGCAGAGTGGAAGGAACGATTTCTTACAGAATCACAAAACCAAACACCTCATGCAGATAAACAAACATTTCTTCCTATCCCCGATATCCAGTTCAGCTCTGATTTTTCCTCCCGTCTCAAAAATACATCTTTGCATTTGGCTTCTTTAACTCAGGGTATAAACGAGATGCGCCTACCGCCTTTGGTCTCATGTCTCCTAAGCTGCTTACTTTACACGTCCAATCTCTCTTTTTCTTTTCCGTGTCACTGATTGTTAAAGAAATTGGGCCCATTGTCTGGATGAATGCTTCACAATCTGGATTGGCTGGATTGCTTCCGTGGGGCATATTTGACTTTTTCTTCTGTCTCCCCTATTTCCCGTAAACGTGTAACTCCAAAGGTTTGATGAGTTCCATTTAATGAGCAAGAACATCCACAGATGGGGCAGTGTACTTCCTACTACATCCCTTCACGCACACACTACCTGATTGTCCTATTTTATTTTATTTCACTTTATTTTTATTTTTATTTTTATTTTTATTTTTTCAAGTAATCTCCATACCCAACACGGGGCTCCAACTCACAACCTTGAGATCAAGAGTCATTTGCTTCACTGACTGGGCCAGTCAGGCACCCCCTGCCTGTCCAGTTGAGTGCAGAGAAACATTAATATGTTTGGGTGGCTCCCAGATATTTTTATGGCTTATAGACACAAAATATTTAAAGTCCATATTGTCTTAGATTATCTGGACTATCTGCTACATTCTTTTTTTAAAAAATTTTTTAAGATTTTATTTATTTAGCGAAATAAGTCAGTCGGAGAAAGACAACTATCGTATGATCTCCCTGATATGAGGAAGTGGAGATGCAGCGTAGGGGGTTTAGGGGGTAGGAAAAGAATAAATGAAACAAGATGGGATTGGGAGGGAGACAAACCGTAAGTGACTCTTAATCTCACAAACAAACTGAAGGGGGCCAGGAGAGGGGGGTGGGGTTATGGACACTGGGGAGGGTATGTGCTATGGTGAGTTCTGTGAAGTGTGTAAACCTGGCAATTCACAGACCTGTACCCCTGGGGATAAAAATACATTATATGTTTATTAAAAAAAATTTTTTTTTAAGATTTTATTTATTTGTTGTCAGAGAGAGAGCACAGCAGGGAGAGCAGCAGGCAGAGGGAGAAGCAGACTCCCCGCTGAGCAAGGAGCTCACTGAGGACTGGATCCCAGAGTCCTGGGATCATGACCTGAGCTGAAGGCAAACACTTAACAACGGAGTCACCCAGGTGCCCTTGGGCTATCTGCTACATTCTCTTAAGTGACAGGTTTAAAGACTATCTGTGTTACATGGGAAAACCACTGTTTTTCAGCTTCAATAGGGCTACAGTCTTTGGGGTCCAAAAGCCTCCTTTGTGTGGGAGAAAAGAGTCACTGCCAAGGTGTTGTGGAAGAGCTAGCTGCCCTAGGACAGGTAGGTGTAGGCAGTTTTTCCCTTGAATGCTATCTTGTGGGTGTGGGCTGCATTCATGAGCTAATGACCCAGGAATTAGAAAGTGCCTGGCCAACTGGCGTCACAGAGGTAGGAGGTACAGACCGAGTGAAGAAAGAGCCAGGCCCAGACCTTGTGTGCTGAGGGAGGCAGCTGGAGGCAGTCGCTGGAGCCCAAAACGCGGAGAACTACTGATACTCTCAGAGAAAGTAAGCGGGGGAGACGATGAGTTGGCAGCACTTGGACAAAGGAAGAGCCCAATTCAAGACTCAAGGCAAGGAACTGAATTCAGAGTAAGGAACTCCAGCAAATATTGAGGGGTGCTTGGAGCTTGGAGATTGTATTGGGACCAGCCAGAAGAGACTTAGAATCACAGAGTCCTCGGACTTCGGGGTGCTATAAATCCCCAGTCCAACCCCTGCTTTTGCAGATCAAGACATCGGGGCTCCAAACAGAGGAGCCATGTACTGAAGGTGAGGCAGAGTTACAGCTGGGACAAGAAGGTAGTCCCCGGTTCTCACCAAGCCCTCCCCATCTCCTGCTCTGCCCTGCTTCTCCCTCAAGGCACAGTGGCTGGTCCCAGAGATGTCCAGGGGGCCTGAGGTGTAGGAGGTCTGCACTGAGAAGCCAGACTTCATTTGTTGGTAAACCGGCATAAGCCGAACTTCTGTGATCAAGCCATCTGACTATAATTTGCTTAAGTCTTTTTCTTTTAAAGATTTATTTATTTATTTGCGAAAGAGAGAGAGAGAGCACGGACATGTATAGGGGAAGGGCAGAGGGAAAGAGAATCTCCAGCAGATGTCACGATGAACTTGGAGCTGACTTGGGGACTCGATCTTGTGACCAGAGCCGAAATCAAGAGTAGGAAAAGCTTAACCGGCAGAGGCACCCAGGTGCCCCTTTGCTTAAGTCTTGATAGCTTGTGTGCTGTTATTCTTCTCACTGTGTGAACTAATTAATGCTCATAATGGTGCGTTGGGCATGAGCATAACTATAGGAGGTGTGGGGTGGGCTGTATAGTTCCATGGTCTAGGTTTAAAAACGATAGCCTGGAGCGCATCACTGGTTCAGTTGAAGGAACCTGCCACTCTTGATTTTGGGGTGAGGAGTTTGAGCCCCACGGTAGGTGTAGTGATTGCTTAAAATAAATAAATAAATAAACTTAAAAACAAAAAACAAAAAATGATTGCCCTGCAAATCCATTGTCCCATTGTAGCAATTAAGGCTGGAAGACAGGGATAGACACAGACACTCCAACTGAACGGTGTTGCTGGGCACTCCTTGATAAGTGATGCTCTGCCTGAGGGCTGGGACCTGGAATCAGTCACCTATGCATTCCTAGCACTTAGCAGAGGAAGGTGCATATAATAATAAGTGGAACTTGATAAAGATGGCTAGTCGAATGATTGAATAAATACCCAACAAGATACATCATCTTAATCCCATACTTACCTTAAGCCATGCCTCCTCTCTGATCTCGGCATTGTGTTCCAGAATAGTGGCCTTTTGATGACGCTTGCTAATTAACACCCTCCCCGCCACCACCCACACAGAATTTTAAAAATTATTTATTCTCTCGGCCATCTCTAAGTCAACATCCTAAAGTTTACATCTGTAACTAAGATGGATGCAATTTTCAGAGTATTGTAAATACTGGCATTTGAAAATAAAGTTCTTTTCTTTTTAGATTATGTATTTATTCATTTATGTGACAGAGACAGCACACAAGCAGGTGAAATATCAGGTAGAGGGAGAGGGAGAAGCAGGCTCCCCACTGAGCAGGGAACCCGATGTGGGGCTCAATCCCAGGACCCTGAGATCATGACCTGAGCCAAAGGCAGTTGCTCAACCAACTGAGCCACCCAGGTGGCCCTGAAAATAAAATTCTCAAGTCACATTTTTACATATATCCAGTGGAAAATAATTACAATAATTATTTGATACCAACATCATCCATTTAAAAATTTATGTACAAATTCTTCTTTGTGTTTGGGAATTTCATTGTTTCCTTTCTCCTTAAAATTGCATTTCTACTTCACCTGTTGTAATTTTATTTAACAAAAGGAAGTTCAGAAACATAATTTTTCAAAATTCCTGTTACTGTTATGGTCCTATTTATTTATTTTGAGAGCAAGAGAGCATGAGGGAAGGAATGTGGGGAGGGGCAGAGAGAAAGGGAGAGAGAATCCCAAGCAGGCTCCCTGTGCAGGGTGGAGCCCAACATGGGGCTCTATCTCACAACTCTGAGACCAGGACCTGAGCTGAAATCAAGAGTTGGATGCTTAATCAACTGAGCCACCCAGGTGTCCCTGTAACTTGTCATGTTCTAATTGTCAAAATTATTATTCTATATTAGGTTATAATAACAATTATTAGTAGTATACAATTAGTGAAGACAATATAAAATATAATACAATTCAATAAGAAAACAAACTTTTGATAAAAAGAAAGAATACATACCATACCCTGGTCATAAAACAAACCTCAACAATTTAAAAGAATTGAAATAATATAGACTGTGTTTTCCAACCAAGTGAAACTAAACTAGAAATCAATAACAGAAAGATAACAGGAAGATATCAAAACACTTCTACATAACCCATGGGAAGAGAGGAAGTCTCGAGGGAAATCCAAAAATACATTGAACTGAAAGGAAATGAAATACAGCATATCAAAAGTTATGGGACACAGCTAAGCAGTGCTGAGAGGAAAATATGTAGCACCAAATGCTTACTTAAAAAAGAGGAAAATCTCCTATCAATAACCAAATCCCCCACCTCAAGAAACTAGAAAATGAAGAGCAAATAAACCCAGGGGTAAGCACAAGGAAGAAAATGATAAAGGTAAGACGAGAAATCAGTGAAATTTAAAAATGGAAAAGCAATAAAGAAAATTTGTGATATAAAGAACTGATCTTTTATAAAGATTGATAAAATTGACAAACCTCCAGCAAGATTGACAAAGAAAAAAAATAAATAATTGAGAGAAAAGACACAAATGATCAATATCAGGAATGAAAGTGGGGATATCACTACAGAGTCTGAAGGCATCAAAAAGATAATAAGGGAATTCTATGAACAAATCTACTCTCATAACCCTGACAACTTAGATGAAATGGACCAATTTCTCAAAAAACACAAACTACAAGTAATTATAAAAAATAAAATGCTGGGGAGCCACATGTAAACAAAGACATCTCCTGCTGTTATAACTCACCCAATGTGAAAGAGATGATCTGAAAAACCCTATGACAATTAAGAATCCGTAATCTTAAGCACCCCCCCAAATATCCAGACCCAGACGGTTTCAGTGGAAAAAGTTACCAAACATTTAAAGAAGAATTAACACCAATTTTAAATAATCTCTTTCAGAAAATAGAAGAGGAGGAAACACATTCTAGTTCATTTTATGAAGCTATGATTATCAAGATAAAAAAATAACCAAAGAGGAAAGAAAGAACAGAAGAAAGGAAAAAAAAAAGAAAGAGAGAAAGAAAAAGGGGGGGTGGAGGAAGGAAAGGAGGAAACTATAGACCAATAAACCTCATTAATATAGACAAAAATTCTTAATAAAATATTAGCAAATAGAATTCAACCACATATAAAAAGAATTATAAATCTCTGGTTTATTCCGGAGGTGTAAGGCTGGTTCAATATTTTTAAATCATCAGTGTAATCAACCAAATTAAAAAGTTAAAGAAGAAAACATATATGATCATATCAACAAATGCAGAAAAAGCATTTGACAAATTTCAATATCCATTCAAAATAAAAACTTTCAGGAAAAAAGAAAAGGAATAGAGAGAAACTTCCTCAACTCAATGAAGAAAATCTATAAACATATCCATCTAACTTCATGGTTAAAGGTGAAAGACTAAATGCTTTCCTCCTAAAATTGGGAACAAAGCATGATGTAGGCTTTTACTTCTCTTATTAAATGTAAACTCTTGCCGGGGCAATAAAGCAAGAAAAAGAAACCAAAGTCATATGGTTCAGAAAAAAGAAATAAAATTATCCATATTTCCAGATCACACGATTGTCTTTGAAGAAAATTCCAAGGAATCTACAAAAGACAACTTGGAACAAATAAATGAGTTTGGAAAGGTCACAGACGATGAGATAATCATACAAAAATCAATACATTGTTTTCCATGTACTGTAAATAGGTAAAAGGGGCACCAAAACAAAAAATATAATGCCATGTTACAGTTAATCAAAAAAGCCAAAATACTGACGTATAAATCTAATAAAATATGCACAGGATGCATATGCCTAAAATTATACAATACCAATGAAAGAAATCAATAAGATCTAAGTGGAGAGACATGCTGTGTGTATGCACTGGGACAACATAGCAAATATGTCAATTCCCCCCAAATTATACAACACACTTCTTATCAAAATCCCAACAAGACATTTGGCAAACAGTCACAAGATTATTCTAAAATTTACATGGAAAGGCAAAGGAACTAGAACAGCCAGTACCATTTTGAAAAAGGAAAAGAAATTGGGAAAACCATTGCACCTGATTTGAAGAGTTACTTTATAGGACAGTAAGTCAATAATCAAGACTGTGTGTTATTGGTGGAAAAACAGACACAGAGATGTATAGAACAGAACAAAAAACACAAAAATAGATCCACGCCTTGTATCCATCTCTTTTTTGTCAAAGGTACAAAAGCCACGTGGTGGAGAAAAGATAGCCTTCTCAACAAATGGTGCTGAAGCAATTGGGTAGTCATAGGTAGAGTAAAAACAAAACAAACTGAACAAAACTAAACAAAAAAATCAACTTAAGCTTCGCATGTTACACAAAAAGTAACTCAACATGGATAACTGTAAACTATAAAACTATAAAATTTTTTAGAAGAAAAAAGAAAACCATGAGGATCTAGGACTAAGCAAAGAGTTCTTAGACATAACACTAAAAGTATAATCCATAAAAGGAAAAACTGATAAATTAGACTTTATCAAAATTTAAAACTTTTGCTCTACAAAAGACCCTGTTAAATAGATAAAAAGTCAAGTTAAAGAAGGGAAGAAAATATTTGCAAACTGACAAGAGTACTTAGTATCTAGAACGTTTAAAGAACTCTCAGAACCTAAGAGTAAAAAGAAAACAAATGATCCAATTAGAAAATGAGTAGAAAACATGAAAAGGCATTCTACCAAAGAGAATATACAGACAACAAATAAGCACTTGAAAAGCTATTCAAAATATCATTAGCCTTAAAGGAAATGCAAGTCAAATCATGAGATATCATTACATACCGTTCAGAATCGTTAAAATAAAACACACTTGAATCAAGAAGGTAAAGATATTCTCTCCTACCACTCCCAATTTGACTCATACTGGGAGTCCCAGTTAATTCAATAAAACAAGAAAGAAAGCAAAATGTATACATATTCCGAAGGAAGAAATATAACTTTCTTTGTTTGCAGATGACATGATTATTTATATAGGAAATCCCAAAGAATTAACAAAATAAAACCTTCTGGAACTAAAAAGTGATTATAAAGAGGTTGTAGGATACAAGGTTAATATACAAAAGTTAATTGCTTTCCTATGTACCAGTAATGAAGGTTTATAATAGAAAAATTAAAAACACCATCATTTACATTAGCCCTCTTCAAAATGAAATACTTAGATATAAATCTATGAAAATATATAAGAGGTACATATGAGGAAAAATACAAAACTCTGATGAAAGAAATCAAAGATCTAAAAAAGTGAAGAGATATTCCATATTCATAGATAGGAAGACTCAATATTGTTCAAGTATCAAAGTTCTTCCCAAATGGTCTGTAGATAGAACACAATCCCACTCAAAATCCCAGCAAGTAATTTTGTGGGTATCTGTAAACGGATTCTAAGTTTATATGGAAAGATGAAAAGGCCAGCATAGCCAGCACGATATTGAAGAACAAAGTCAGAATATGGACACTACCTAACTTCAAGACCTACCATAAGGCTACAGTAATCAAGACAATGTAGTGTTGGTAAAGGTATACACAAATAGACCAATGGAACAAAATAGAGAGACCTATACAAATAAAATCAACCAATCTTTGGTAAAGGACCAATGGAAATTCAAAGGAAAAAAGATAGGATTTTCAACCAATTTTGCCAAGAATGACTGGACATCTACATGCAAAAAAAAAAAAAAAATGTAATCCAGACACAGACCTTATAATTTCCACAAAAGTTAACTCAAAATGGATCATAAACCTAAATGTAAAAGGCAGAACTATAAAACTTCTACAAGATAACCTGAGGAAAATCTACATGACACCGTATGTGGCCATGACTTTCGGATGTAACACCAAGACACAATCCATGAATGAAGAAATCTGATAAGTCAGACTTCATTTAAATTAAGAACTTCTATTCTATGAAAGACACTATTAAGAGGATGAAAAGCCGAGTCAGAGACTGGGAGAAAATCTTTGCCAACATACATCTGATCAAGGACTGTTACCTAAAATATACCAAAAAAAAGCTCTTAAAACCCAACAATAGGAAAATAAACAATACAACTGAAAAGTGAGCAAAAGATCTGACACTCAGCAAAAAAAATATATAATTGCGGACAAGGATACAAATATGTTCAACATAATACAGCATTAGGGAAATGTAAATTTAAAAAATCAGGTACTATGCACCTATTAGAATGGTTAAAACCCCTAACACTGAGAGTACCAAACGCTAGCCAGGAGACTGAACGCTAGGAGCTCTCAACCATTGCTGGTAGGAATGCAAAATGGTACAGCTACTTTGTAAGACAAGCTGGCATATTCTTACCAAGCTCAAAGTAGTCTTTTTTTTTTTTTTCAAGATTTTATTTATTTATTTATTTGACAGCGAGAGAGAGAGAGAGAGAGAGAGAGAGATCACAAGTAGGCAGAGAGGCAGGCAGAGAGAGAGAGAGGGAAGCAGGCTCCCTGCTGAGCAGAGAGCCCGATGTGGGACTCGATCCCAGGACCCTGAGATCATGACCTGAGCCGAAGGCAGCGGCTTAACCCACTGAGCCACCCAGGCGCCCAAGCTCAAAGTAGTCTTGCCATACAATCCAGTAATTGCACTTCTTAGTATTTACCCAAATGAATCAAAAACTCGTGTCCACACAAAACTCTGTGCACAAATATCTGTAGCAGCCTTATTCATAATTACCAAATAATGAATGTCCCTCGATAGGTGATTGAATAACAAATGGTGGTACACTCATACAATGGATTATTATTCATTATTCATTATTATTTCATCAGGAAATAAGTTATCAAGACATGAAAAAAGAAACCTTAAAATCATATGGCTAAACGAAAGAAATCAATTGGAAAAGACTACATGCTGTACGATTCTGAAAATATGACATTCTAAAAAGGCAAAACTATGGAGACAGTTGAAAGATCATTGTAAGGGACTTGAGGGGAGAGAGGAAGGATGCACAGGGATTTTTAGGGCAATGAAGCTATTTTGTACATTGTTTTTTGATACAGTAATGGGCGATGTATAACATTGTGCATTTGTCAAAACCCAAAGAACTTTAAAAGAAGAGTGATTCCTGACGTAGAATATGAATGTTAGTTAGTAATAATGTATTGATATATGTTTATCAATCTTAACAAATGTACAACATTAACGTAATATGTCAATAATAGGGGAAATTCTATGTTGGGGAGGGAAGGTGAAGGAGGAGAGAGAATATGTCTGTGGAAGTTTTCTGTATTCTGCTCAATTTTTCTGAAATCTTAAAACTTCTGTAAAGAATAAGGTCTACTGGGCGCCTGGGTGGCTCAGTGAGTTAAAGCCTCTGCCTTCGGCTCAGGTCGTGATCTCAGGGTCCTGGGATCGAGCCCCACATCGGGCTCTCTGCTCAGCAGGGAGCCTGTTTCCCCCCTTCTCTCTCTGCCTGCCTCTCTGCCTACCTGTGATCTCTCTCTGTCAAATAAATAAATAAAAATTTTTAAAAAGTGAAAAACAAAATGTTAAAAAAAAAGAGTAATGTCTACTAATTTTTTTTTAAGTGCAATCTCCCATAAAAAGGAATTTCAAAAAATTTAAGCAGGAAATCCTCCCTCAAAGAGGTGGAGATTAACACCTAACCCCTGGAGGGTGGTCTGCCCTTGGTAACTAGCTTCTAAAGAGTAAACTAACTATGGAAAGAAAGAAAGAGAGTAACTTGACAGTGGACAAACCTGACAGACACTCCCTTACCCGGCTGATCAAAGTTGACGTCATAGGTCATGATCGCGAGCACCCTTGATAGGATGCGATGGCCATGATACTTCACGTTTGTGAGGACCCTCCCCAAACCCACGGCCACAGTCTGACCTTCAGAGAAACAAAACAAATCCAAATCGAAGGATGTTCTATAAGATTCTGGCTTGGCACACTTCAAAATTGTTATGGTCTTCCAAAACGAGGGAAATCCAAGAAACTGTTACAGACCAGATAAGGCTAAGGAGATGTGACAGTTAAAAGCACTGTGGTACTCTGGGTGGAGTTCCCCAACAGAAGAAGGACACTAGGGACAAACTAACGAAATCTAAATAAACTGGGGGCATTTAGTGAAAAGTGAGGGAGGTGTCGATGTTGGTTTCTTAGTTGTGCAGAGGGGACCAGACAGATGTACCATGTTAACAATGGGGGAAATTGAGTGAGGGGGTACACAGAACTCTCTGTTCTATCTGTGCAACTTTTCTATCTAAACTGATTCTAAATATTAAAGTCTATTACAAAATACTGTAAAAAAAAGTGTCACTCATGACTGCCAGTGTAGATGGAGAGGAGCTGGAACTTTCATACATCACTGGAGGAAACGAAAAACAGCACAAGTCACTCTGAAAGACCGTTTGGAAGTTTTTTAAAAATTAAAGATGCCAACTACAAAGTGATCCCACAATTGCACTCCTGGATATTTATGCCAGAGAAATGAAAACTTACGTCACACAAAACCCTGTATATGAGTATTTATGGAGGCTGTACTTGTAATAGTTCCCAACTGAAAACAAACCAGATGTCCCTCACCATCTGAATGGTTAAACAAATTATAGTATAGCCATACTATGGCATATCACGCAACAATAAAAAAGAACAGACCGTTGATACACACGACAGCCTCAATAAATCTCCAGGGAACATTGCTGAGTGAAAAAAGCCAATCCCCAAAGGTTGCATAGTTGAGGATTTTCTTATGGAACATTCTTGATATGACAAAATAATGGAAATGGAGACCAAATTAGTGGTTAAGGAGGAGCGGGATGGAGGAAAGGTAGGTGTATTTATAAAAGGGCAACATGAAGAATCCTCATGATAATGGAAATATTCTGTATCTTGACTGTATCAATATCAACGTCCTAGTAATGATCTCGTGCTATAGTGTGTTGCAAGATGTTACCATGGGATAGATCTACCCAGGATATCTCTGTGTTATTTCTTAGGATTGCATGTGACTCTATTTCTTCCAAATAAGAAAGTCAATTAAGAATTTTTTACTCAAAAATTATTTCTTAATGAAATAGCTAAGGTTTAATTTTTAATTATTTTATATAGCTATGCATGATATTACTTGTTATTAGAATTAGATAGACAGCAGTATCTATTTCATTCGTGCTCTTCATTTTTATAGAAGTAGTGCTGGGAAACTTTGTTCACATAAATAAGTTTGGAAGGAGTTTTATTATAGCAATATGATTTAACTCTCTGAACTCTTTCCAAGTTCTATGCCAAAAATAACATACTGCTCTATCATCAAGAATTATTTTTAATAATCTATCAGCTGACAACTCGATGAGGTCCTCCTCTGATGTCGTTGAAAGCAAAGAATTGGAAAACATCTGACCTACAAATACCTAGTGCCCAGTCTTTGCAGTCATTAACTTTCTCTGTTCCTAAAGTGTCACCTAAAATGCTTTACCAAGACCTAATCAAAACATTAAGTATCCTTGTTATTCTTTCTCTTGGAGACACCTTATAATTTGATATACTTAGAAAGAGTAAGATAAGTTGAAATACTGTTAATTTCAGTACACATTTGCCAAAAACTTGTATAAAATTATTTTACATTATCATATGCTTAATTTTTATTGTTGGGAAACTTTTCAAAGACCTAGATTTTTTTTTAATTTAAGCTTCAGCTTTAACACAGTTTATGAATAACATCCACAATCATTCACAAATATTCACAAATCCTCGCCTAATCATTGAAGGCGGTCATCATTGTAAACTTAATCACCAGGGTATATTTATTCTATGTCCAAGCAAACAAACAAACAAACAAACAAACAAAACAAATAATACTCCACTAAGTCTTCATTTTTTAATTCAAATCAATGTTTGTTAACATATGTCCTCGTGACAAACATTCTACATTCTACCTTCTAATTCTAAGATGATAGATGACAGATAGATATAGAGAGAGAGTGAGAGAGTTTGAAATCTTAAAAATTTGTTATTTATCACCTGAATGGAGTAGTGCATCACCACCTTGAATATTTCCTATCTTCACTCACTTTATTTTTATGGAATTTACATAACGTCAATATTTTCTTTGACAATCATTGGGGTACACATGAGGACATTCATTAAACCAAAAGTATCACTTTCTCTACCTCACTGTGCAATATATCTGAATTCAAAATATCATCCATGTGACAAAGTACCCCATTTCTAATGCCATGTTTTGCCCTTAACAAAAATATGTATAAGACCGGGAAAGACACAAAGCTTTAGAGATTTATATCGTCTTCCTTAATATTTTCAGTTACCCACGGAGGTTTTTTTATTTGGCCCAATTCACCATAGTCAGTTTGAGGGATGAATAAAAGTTAACATTTTTTTTTCTTTTTTATAAAGTGAACAAAGGGCTATTGGGAAAGAATGGACAAGACCAGAGAACCAGCCAATGCAGGTGATTTGTCCAGCAGGTCAACTTTGGGGGGGGGGGGTCGAAATGGAATTGAGGATCTCGAAATTGATCCCCTTAAATCAACTCATGACTGAATATCCCTTAGAAAGTCTTCCTGTCTCCTCAGGCACACTCACACTCCAGTTGGTAAACCATTATTTTCCCTTCTTGCCACCCCCACACAGAAGCAGGTGTGTGGAGACCTAGAATATTATCTGAACTTAAAGAATTTCTTGCCCATCATTTCAGCATTGTTTGATCCCTAACCAATGAACATATCTAGTTGGGTAACCGGTGTTGAATTTATACTTAGTGCCATGGTGAGGTATGAAGAAAGAGAAGCCAAATGTCTTCAGCAAGCAATAGTCCACAACAAGAGGCCGGAGAGACATACATGAAGCAAACATACCACACATGAAAGGTGCCTAAGAATATGGTAAAAAGGGGTGCCTGGGTGGCCCAGTGGGTTAAAGCCTCTGCCTTCGGCTCGGGTCATGGTCCCAGGGTCCTGGGATTGAGCCCCGCATCAGGATCTCTGCTCAGCAGGGAGCCTGCTCACCCCTCTCTCTCTGCCTGCCTCTCTGCCTAATTGTGATCTCTGTCTGTCAGAAAAATAAATAAAATATTTTTTAAAAGAATATGGTAAAAATATTTACACTTCTCATTGAAAGGGAGGTAGGAGTCTGCTAGAGTGCTTGAAGGAACTGGAAATAAGGGATCTTGAAGACTGGGAAGGTATTAGGAGGAGTTACATTTGTTTCAGAGATTCAGAAATCAGTACACATAAATTTTGATAGAGTAAGTAAGGCCGGTGGACTAATACTTTGTAAAAATGTCCACAGCTATCTCTTGGTAAATAAAAATGTTTGTCATTCTTTCTTATTCAAAGGTAATATTTTGTTTTTGAACAAGACTTCTAAATTCAACGATAGGACAGAGAGAGGGAGAGATACAAGGGATAGAGGGAAGGATAGAGGGAGAGAGAGAAAAGAAAAAAGAAAAGAAAAGAAAGAAAAGAGGCATGGAGGAATGAAAGAAAGAAGAAAGACAACCAATTTGTCATCTCCTTAGAATTTCAGTTTAATTTCTAGACTGGTGGTGGTCAGTTGTATTAATTTATACTAAAGTGTTAATGGCTTACACCAGATATACCATTCAGCTCAAAGATTCCTTCCAGTTCAAAGGCTCTGTGAAATGTTATATACATCAGGGAATCAAAGAAAAGGAAAAAAGAAAAAAGGAATCATAAAAAAGGTAGATTAGAGTAAAGGAATGGGGGGAGACTACTTACTGTTCCTCCTCACTTGGGCAATCCAATCAGGAAACTCTATGTAGTAGCAATAACTAAGCACGCCAATGGGTCCAGTAGATGCCATCTGCCAGTAGATGGCGGTCTTCCTATTAACTGCATTGACCGGACAGGCCCTCCTTTCTACAAGATTGTATTTGTAGGGTTGGTTAGCTTGATGCATAGGTGCAGTAGCAGGCTACCTGAACTTTGTGAGTTGGAGAGCCCTGGGTTAGGTCTCCACCTGCTCAGAATTAACTTCCTCACTGACCCTGCCGGGTATGTCTAACATTCAAATTTATCCAGCCCTTGGGGTCAGGGAGGCAGGTATATCAGGCAGGAAGGGGAACTGAGGTTAGTCATTAACACTTTAGCAGGAACTAATATGGTATGTTAACTCCGGAGAGAAAAGACCTTGAAAAAATGTTTTATAAGACTGATAAGTTCTACAAAGAGGATCTGCACAATTTTTGGTGGTTGTTTAGGTAAGACATTCTATACTATAAGCTGGAGTAGCAAGTAGGCACCTGAGTTACAGCCTTAAAAAAAGAAAGGTAGAAAGAAAATAAATGGTAGATTAGAGCAGATCAATTTTGCCTGAGATCAGACCTGGTGTCCCCACATTGTTTCCTTCGGCTCCCATCTCATAATGGTAGACTGAGAACCCGAGGGTTTGCTGAAAAGTCTGTAAAGCTTCTCACACCTTGGCTGTGTCCAGAGACTAGAGAACACCTACTCACTGTCTACTCTGTTGCCCATGGTCCTGGATCTGTTTGGACCAGCACTTTTTCATCTCAAGGGTGGCCTGAGAAGTGAGGAGACATAGACAAAGAGGGATTATTCAAAGAGGGGCCAAGACAGTGGGACGCTTGAAACTGTATAGTCCCTGACCCTTGGCACCCTGGAGAAGACGGGACCAAGTGAACGAGATACTGTCTTCAAAGACGTCAATGGCTGTCGTGTGTAATATGTCAGACACGATCTGTGCAAGCCTTCAGGTGGAAGCAGACGAGTAGAGAAATCGATCACAATGTGATGTAAGAAAAAATTTCACCTTCTGTGATAATGATTATGTAATAATAGTAGTCATAATCATAATAACTCCCAAGTGTTGCACCATCATGGCAAAAACTCATTGTGTTTCACATGCCTGATCTCATTTAATAATTATAGAACTTCTGTGAAGTTATTACGATCGCCATTTGTGGACGAAGAAACAAAGGTAGGGAGGAGTTAAGTAACATACTAAGGGTGAACATTTAACCACTGGTGAGGCGCCTCCTCCCTTAGATTGAATTGGCTGCCCTGAGAGACAGCAAGTAGCCCCCTACAGCCACATTGAACCAGAGGTGAGGGACATTGGGCAGGAATGCTGTCAAGGAGACACACTGGATTCAAGGATCTTAAATGCTCTCCCAACCCTTAGGGTGTATGGGTTGTTCAATCATTCAGCAAACATGCTTGGAGTACCAGGCAATGTGCTAGGCCCTCTGAGAGATCATGTTACCAAAGTAAGAGGGGAAGAAGGGAGTGAAGAGAGGGAGGGGATAGAGGAGAACCTTCTAAGCAGTTAAATTCCCCTCCCCTCCTTTTTTTCCAGTACAGTTGTGATAGCTACTATCTCACAGAAGTGGGGAACTACCATATAATGGAGGATATGATCTACTCTAAGGAAACAAGGGAGGTGACTTTTAAGCTGTGGCCAAAAAGCTGAGTAAGAGGTCTCAGCAAACAAGCAGGGAACAAGAAGGGGAGAGAGTTCCAGGCCAAAGTCCCATGGCAAAGACACCTCGGTTCTTTTGAGGCTCAGAAAGGCCAGAGTGGCCGGAGTCAGAGTGGAAAAGGGGAGCGGGTCTGAAGCCAAGTAGCAAAGTAAGCAGGAGGGACCCTGTCATGCAAGCAGTTATGAGCCACGTTGAGACTTTGTCCTTAGATAAAGGACGTAATTGCTTCGTGGACACTGGAATGGAGAGGAAGGAGAGAATACGGTAGACCAGTGAGGAGGTTGGCATAGAAGAGGAAATGCCCCTCTTTCTCAGTGGTTCACAAGGCACCTCCCACCCACACCCACTGGTGTGCAGCTTCCTGAAGGGCAAGGAAACCCAGGAGGGGAAGATGAAAGATAGGTTTGGAACCTACTGTACATCTCCACCAGCCCAACCCACCAACAGCTGTCCCTGCTGGTCAACACACTTGATGAGGTTTTGAAATCTGCATTCAGCAATTCCCAGTATCAAGCAGGGTGTGCCCGGGGGCCCTTGTGCACCCTTCCATAATCAAGGACAGCTGTCCCGAGATGTAGCCCCAAGTGCCCACCTCCTACACTGCCCATCACTATTGGTTCCTTCCCCACCACCCAGAGGAAGGTGTAGGAAGTTGGGGCTGAAGATAAAGAATTCCAGGCAGCAGCTAGGGAGTCAAAGAGAAGGAAAATTTATTCTGCAAATTAAAGTCCCAAATCAGATAATTACTCTAAATGCACAAAAGAGTTAAGAATGGTTGCCTGATTCATGCAGATTTGGCAAGTGATGGTACCAACAAGCCACATGGTGGGAAGAACAAAGGGCTCGGAATGAGGTCTATCGCCCATTTCTCCTCCCAACTCACTGGGCGGCCGTGGGTAAGACTTTGGACCTTCCTCTCCGTTTCCTCACCCTCAAACAGAGATAATAGTATTTGTCACTTTTATCTTTCAAGGATGCCTAAACCTCAAGCTCACAAGAAAAGTGTTCTGAAAGTTAAAATCTTGATACAGAAGGGAGGCCGTGGTTTGTTGGGACTGAAAATCAGATGGCAGGCTTGGGAAAGTGCCAGGCTTTGCTCCAGCTGCCCATGATGTCAGCTAGGGCTTTTCACTGGAGATCAAGACTTCATGTTCTTACATGAAGAACATCTTAGGGTCTACAGTGCCCCCACCAGACGCACTTTTTCCACCACTTGCCCCACACTTGTCCCTGCTCCCCCAAGCCCCCAGATTCTTAAGACTGTTAGCCGAGGCCCTGCCGAGGTATCTTAATCGAGTTACAAAGCAGTCCTCCTTCTCCTCTGCTGAAGTCAGTGAAGAAATCCTTCAAATACAGTCAGTGGCCACCATAAGCCAGGGTTCTGGCGATGTTTGAGCAGGAGACATCTTGAACAATAGGGCAGTGAGTGCAGTACAGGTTTTCACCTTGACTGGACTTCTAGAAATGACAGAAACCTGACTTCGTTGCTGAAAGCAGCACCCTGTCACCCCCTGCTCCTTCACTATGGGAAAAAGCCCCTGTTGCATTTCTTCAAACATGTACCGTGCCTCAAGGGTTTCATTCATCTGCTCATGGTCTGTCTCTCCACCAAAAAGAAAGCTCCCTAAGATGAGAAGCCAAGTCTGTCTTATTCAATACTGTAGCTCCAATACCTAAAACTATATCTGGCACATAGTAAGTGCTCAGGAAATTTTTGATTGACTGAAGAAATGGATGTTGATTTTTTTTTTATCTGTATATTGCCTGTAATCGGTCTTCACCCATCAGAATAGGTCTGCCAGGATATCCTCAATACCTAGAACCCCAAGCACTTGAAAAGCATTCAAGGAAGGAAGGAAGGGAGGGAGGCAAGAAATGAATATAGGCTGAGGAGTCCAGAAAGAATCCTGCAGGAAAGGGAATCTGAGCTGGTCTTACAAGGGTTAGTCGAGTTTGGATATATCATCATACGAATCTCGTTATTCTGTGAGGTCTGATATTAACAATGAGTTAACATTATCAGAGGGCTTGTGTGTGAGGTATTATTTGGGGCACTTTATCACCATGTTTTATATTCCAGAGAACATATTTGGACCCGCTAATAAGCCAACCTGAAATAATTCTCGGCATTAAAAAAATCAGGTTTGACACATTCTTGTCATGGAAGTCCACCATTGTTCCAGTGATGCTCCGAACAGCTGCAGACCAGAGGAAGCCAGAGGAAGCTCCTCCCGCCTGCTGTTTAAGCAGCTGGCGGGTTAACAGAGACCACCCCAGACCCCGCAGCTATCAGCAGCTGCTTGTGCGGATGGAAATTCTGCTGCCCATCGAGTCCAGCGGATGAGAGCAGAGGGAGTGGACTTGGCCATGGTACAACCTGCGTATGTCAGCCCTAACTTGCAGGGAGTTTTTGAGCCCCTCAAGGTCAATCAACTAGCACAATTCAGACAAGAACTCTTCAGAGTTGCAGCAAGAACTCTTGTGTATGTCTGCCCTCAGGTACAAGGAGGGCCACCCCACCTGCTGGCCTGGGAGGGTCTATGGACGTGGGTCGCTATACACTGGTTTCCATACTTGCTTCAGCCCCTTGTGAAGCTGCAAAGCCAAACTCCTAGATCTGTCGAGTGCTGGAGGTGAAGGGAATCAGAGAGAGCGTTTGCACTAAGCCCCGTGTCTGAGGGATGAGCCGCTAGTTTGATGGCGCCTAGAGGGTCATCGTTGTGGCCCAGGTCATACAACCAGCTGACAGCAGCTCAAGAGTCAAGCCTCTTAACCCAAGGGCCAGTGCTCTTGGGTCATTTTTGGACTAAAAATTTCTGCAGTATTATTATTAATAGTTCCGTTGTTTTCTCTTTTTTCTCAAGCAGCAGTCATTGGTATGTTATTGACAATACTTGGGAATACTATTATCAAGCAAGTCAATGTCAGACTTAATGCTAAGGGTTTTATTTAAAGTTAACCTTAACACTCGTGATAATGTGCTTCCGTTTATTCAGAATGCTGGAAGTTTCCGGGTGCAAGAATATCTTATAAGTGAAATTATCAACTTAAACTTGTTGTCATTTAAGATGTAATTAATGACTTTTAACACAAAAAACAAACCAGACACAACTGAGTTTTTCTCGGGTGATAAAATGGAAGATTTTCGAGCTTTGGAAGCAGACGACTTGGGTTCTAATCTAGGTTCTAGACTTTAGAGTCCTCTAAATGTGTAACCTCAGGCACGTTGCTTAACCTCTCTGAGCTTTGGGTCCCTCGTCTTTCAATGAAGGATAAATCAACGGATGCCATATGCTTTTTACCACATGACCCTTCTGCCCTGGCCATGACCGCTTCCATCAGCGACCTCTTAACCTCTACTATAGAAGACCAGTCACTTGAAAGTAGGCTGCGAGCCACACCAACAAGAATGTCCTGATGGGATAGTCCCTAAGCCATCAGAGCTCCTGACAGGACATTTGAATGGGAGATAGTCTGAGAGGATCCAGAAAGAGACATGATCCAGAAGCCTAGAGAAGAAAGAGGGAGGCACAGAAGCCAGCAGGGAAGAGAAACATCAAGGCACAGGAAAGAGGAAAGGAACAGAGGATCAGTCACATGGTGGCTGATGGTGGGTTGACAATAGCTAGTTAAGCAGGTCCAGAGGCATTTGCAAAGAGAAGGCAGTAATGGAGGTTGTGAAGCCGTAAAAGCCACAGATAGGCAGGCCAGGAGGAAGATGGAAAGGGCATGGGGGGTGCCTGGGTGGCTCTGCCGGTTAAGTGTCTGCCTTCAGCTCAGGTCATGATCCCAGGGTCCTGGGATCAAGTCCGGGGTCGGGCTCCCTGCTCAATAGGGAGCCTGCTTCTCCCTCTCCCTCTGCCGCTCCCTCTCGCTTGTGCTCATTCTCTTTCTCTCTGTCAAATAAATAAATAAAATCTTAAAAAAAAAAATTAAAGAGACGGGAAGGGAATGCATCGCAGCCATGCCCAGCAGCGGGAAAGGTGGGCCAGCACGTGTGAAGAGCGGCCCCCACGGAAGGAGGGACAAGTCCCCGAGTCGCTTCAGCGGCTGGGGTCCCACCACCTCAGCATAGCCCAGCAGCCGCTTTTTAAAACAAATTCTGGGTATTACCTAGAGACAGAGAAAAAAAAAATCAAACGTGGCCTTTCCCCTCAGGGAGTGCTTCATCACGTTCTCATAAAAGTAGAGCTAATAGGGAACACACAAAATCAAGGCTGGTAGCTAACCCCTCAGCCTTCCTAACTGAGCAGCAATGCACCTCATTCCTAGCCCTGCCATGGGCCAACAGTGCAAGCTGGGAAGACTTGCATGATCCCCGTGGAGCTCCCCGTGTTCCCCTGCAGGACCCGTACATGGGGCTGGGGCAGCTTCCGGCAATGGGCATTTCCTCTGCGAAGGCCCCATCCCCACTGTCCTAATTCCTGGGACTTCGGCCTGCTCTCCTGCTGGGACGCAGCTTGCCTCTGCGCTGGGCGACAGAGGGAGAGCTGAGGGAGAAAGAGGAGATCAGAAAAACGGGTCAAGAAAGGCTGCCTCCATTTATCACAGGGGAGGAGAACCCAGAGCCCCGCTTCATACCCGGAGATTCACACCAGTCCCTCCCGGGGCCCACTGGCATCAGGCCACTGTAAGCTGCGCCTTCCCCTCCCCAGCACCGGGCCTCTGCGAGCAGCCTCTCCGTGCTGGAGAGGGACCCAGGGACAGGGACGCTCCAGCTGCAGGCAAGTTCCTAGAAAGTCCAATGAAATGGATGTCATTCCTTTGCTGTGAGTAATCAGCCCAACAAAGCCCACTGGTATTTCCGAGTCCATTCCCAGTGCCCAGAGCCCGGCCCAGCAGCACAGCAGCTGCAAGGACTGGAATGCAGCTCGCCAGCACTTTGTCCTGGTTCTTGCCTTCAGGAAAGTCTCCTGGTCCTCAGGAAAGTCTCCTGGTCTGGAAGTGGAGAGGCACCGAGAAGGTCGCTCTCATCCATGCCCGGCCTCTGGGCCTAAGTATTTTCAGACATGGGTGTTTGGAGACCCCCCCGCTTTAACTCATCCAAGTACGGGGACCAGGGGAGTGAGGGTGGGGACAGGAAAATGATGGTCCTCATCTCCTTGATCTTCTACTGGAAGGGGCTGCAGGAGAGAGTGAAGCAGAGAAAGGACAGTTTGGCCTCACAGTGGGGTCTCTGCCCCCACCCCATCCCATCCCCAGCTTTCTCCTTCCTCTTCCGTCTTTGGTGTCCAGGACAGGCCTTCCCAGCATCCCTCGCCTTCCAGGCCACTCATCAGAAGTCCACCAGCCCTGGCTGTGCCCAGGTGCGGAGCTGCCCAAATTCTCCGAGGAGAGGCGGCTGGGACTTCTCTTACTGAGAGCCCATGGGCTGGGGGAGGTGGCACTGGGGTGGGGGCACGTCTTTTACCTTAGCTAATTCAGTAGTCACAGCCCCCCCCCCCCCCCCGGAGCTGTTATTACCCATCTTTGCTACCAAGGAAACTGAGGCAGAGCAAAATTAAAGGGCTTGTTCAAGCCCCCGCAGCGCATCTTAAACCACTGCCTGGACAAACCCTCGGCAACCTCCAGGCTGATTTCAAAAAGACAGCAGCTCTGAAGTGCTCCCTGTTCCCCAACCAACCCCCATCCAAAAGGAAAGAATGGCACCCACACAGGCCACAAGCCACAGCTCCCTGCCCTGCAGCCCCAACAGGAAAACTCTGAAGTGTCCTCTCCCAGATGGGGCCGCTTGTCTCTCAGCATAATTTTCAGGCAGGCATTAACGTTTCCTGAGCCAGATGCTGGCGGGAGCATTTCTTCCACATGCACTGCCTGGGGCAACCTCTGAGCTTCCCCAGGGTATAAGCAATAACCCCAGAGGTAGCTGGGTGGGGGGTCGGAGGGTGCAGGGAGGGGGGCAGGGGCCAGTGCCCCTTGAGCCTGGCATCCTTGTAAATATCCTCATCATTTTGGATTTACCAGCTCAGAAAAGAAGATTCGTGTAAGCACACAGTTGCCTGTGGTCAGGAGGATGATCTCAAACTGCTTCTAGTTCCTGGGCCAGCAGCCAGCTGCCTTGGATGGTCAGAAGGTGAAATTTGAATGCTGGTGAATGGGGGAGCGGAAGTTCAGCAAGGCTGAGTTAAGCCCATTCATGAAAAAGATCTAGTCTCACTTCCTTATTGCCAGGAGTCGTGTGTGGAGGGTGTGTGTGTGCACACTGCTGTCTCGCTTCTCCCCCCACCCTACCTCTTCCTCCTTCCTTCCTTCCTTCCTCTCTTTCTCTCTCCCACTCTTTCTCTCCCTCTCCCTCTCCCCGCCTTTCTTTCTTTGTTTCTTTCTTTGTTTCTTTGTTTCTTTCTTTGTTTCTTTCTTTCTTTCTTTCTTTCTTTCTTTCTTTCTTCCCCCCTTCCCTCCCTCCTTTTCTTTCTTTCCTTCCTTTCTTTCTCTTCCTTCCTCCCTCCTTCCTTTCTTTCTTTCTTTCTTTCTTTCTTTCTTTCTTTCTTTCTTTCTTTCTTTCTTTCATTCATTCCCCTCTCCACAAAAATCTAAAGTTCATCCTTAGGAAACTGCCGAAGAATGTGTAGCTGGTCTGTGGTTTGCTGAAAAAAAAGCAAGAAAGAAAGAAAAAGAAAGATTCATAGGAAGGCAATACCCTCTCCCTCCCCCAAAACTCCTCTCTCTTACACACACACACACACACACACACTCATGCACATAGCATTCAGTAACACTAGTGTGAAAGGTTAAGAGTCAGATACACAGTCTGGTCTGCCCTCTGGTTCCTGGGTCCTGCTACATGACCCCATCCCCCCCACCATGTCCCACACACCTCCCCCCCCACCAAGCCCCACTCTTCTTCCTCCCAGTTCCTGTGGCTTGAGATGGCAGAGTCAGCCCGGGACTGAAGGCCAGCGCCGTCAGAGCTGGAACAGAAGACTGCTCAAGGCTGACCCATGGGAACTTTTCTGAGGTTTAAATCAAGACTTTCCCTTTGGGGAGAAATTCACGACTATTGAGTTAGGCCCCACGTCAGTGGGTCACATGCCACCTCTGGCAGGCCATGCCTGCCACTAGTGGCATGGTTTCCCAGCTTTCAGAAGGCCACTGTGGAGTTGTGCAACCTGAGGCCGGTTAACCTCCAGGAGCGTCAATCTCCCCATCTGTAAAATGGGCTGATAATCACTGTGCCGTCCTCATGGAGCACGAGTGCGGTGGTTAAGGTAATATACACAGGGGGCTTACCGGCACGGTGTGTGAGAGATGGGAAACCCAGTGTCGTTGCCCAACCCCTGGGAGACTGGGAGCTCACTATTCCCCAAGGCCACCTGTTCCCTTTTTCTGTCCCGCTGTAAAGACAGCACCGACTTTGCTGGGCCTTTTGTGTCTTGGGAGACATGGAGAGAGCAACTGGGATACCAAGACAATATACCTGCCTGGCTCAACTGGACCCACTCCCTGACGTGCCAGGGCCTCAGAGCCATTCCCATGAGAAAGAAGATGGATGTCAGGGGAGGAGATGAAACCAAAGGGCCCAAAATGGTTAAGTGATGCTAGAGATCTTAAATGCCAACGAGCCTTTCATTGTTTCTCTCCGTCTCTAACCAAGAATTGCTTACTGGGCACCCACAATGATTTCAGAGTAATCTGGGAGCAGGTGCACTTGTCCCCACAGCTGAGGCCACCTCCATGGGTAGAGCGGGGGGAAGAGCAGTTAGGTACTTTCCCCGCCTGTCAGCGACATCCCCTGTGTGGCTGCCCCTCCCCCCTGCGCCCCCCCTCCCCCCGCCTTGACATCTCATTCTCGCTGATCCTGCAGGTTGGTAAAGCAGTGTCACGACCATCATTATTCAGGAAGTCCTCCCGAGGAGGGAACAAAGTCATCTGGAGAGGTGTTACCCTTCTCTCCATTTTACAGACCAGTAAACTGATGCCAGAGAGATCTTGGTGGTTTGAAGCTGCCGCAATTTTCTGAGCTGCTCTTTCTGGCCGGTGCAGGTGGCTTCTCTGACAGGTGCAGATTACATGGGACTCTGTTTTGATTCCCTCCTGTCCGGGTTATTCTTCACTGAGCTGGGCAGGAGCTTCCAACCACCCCTCAAGTCCCCTCCGGGAAATGGGCCACCCCACGCCCCTGCCCTTGGTGTGATGCGACCCTAGGTTTGACCCGGCAGTTGACATCATTGAGTGTTTCCTAGAGCCCCAGGGGGTGGACACTCCAAGCCTACAGACCCCTGGGGCTGCAGAAGGAGAGGCTCCCAATGAAGTGATCTCTCTCAGCACCTTCATTTCCTTCCCCCTCCACTCCCCTCCCCTGTGTCCCCAAGCAGTCCATTGATAGTGAAAGAGAGGAAACATCTGCTCTGGGTTCAGCTCCTCTGCCCTTGGGTCAGGGCGACTTATAGGAAGAGATGGTTGGAGGGATTGCAGCCTTGAAATAAACCAACGGTTCCGCTGCAGCGCGCCCTCACCCTGTGTCCTTCCCCCGCCCCGTCACCCTCCCAGCGAGAAACCCCCAACGACCCCCATCCCGGCCACCACCCAGCACACAGCTGCCGCCACCACTTCCAGAAAGCAGAGAGATCCATGACCAGAGTGGAGCTCTCCAGGACGTCTCTGGCAAGACAGTGAAGATACTGATGGTCACAAGGCCAGGGTGGGACGTCACTAGACAGTCCTCCAACACTCCCTAAAAGTCTTCCGTTCCCCTCTCCCTCTCCAATCACATTGAACCGTCTTCGGTGGATCATTCATTCTGTGCCGGGCACTGACACAAATTATTTGACGTCGTCATAATGGCCCTTCTTACAGGTGACAGAGTGAAAGCACAGAAAGGTGCAGGCATTCGGCCAACGTCACACAGCTGTGAAGTGGGCAGAGTTCAGAGGCAAACCCTACCGGACTCCAAAGCTTATGTTTTCAGCCCTACACCAAGCTGTCTCAAGAGTGTCCCCAAAACCTTCTTCCCTCCCACCAGACGCACAGGAATTCAGGCACAAACCACCATCTTGAAACCACTGGTACTAGGCTGCCGGCCTCCGTCTGTCCGTCAAGAATGTTCCACTCACTCGTTTCATTCATGTTCCAAGTGAGGGCTCAAAATCCACCATGTGGTCAGCATGTGCTCCTCACCGAGGAAGAACCAAATACTTTAAACACCATTCCTAACTTCCATGAGCCATGGGGCTGTTGGGGGGCAATGATAAATGGGACGGCGTGCAGACTAAATGTTCCCAGACCTTCGGGGAGGGGGGGCTACCTGTTTAGCTCAGGCCTGTTCTCTCCCTCCCGTCTCCCAGTTCTCTTGTGGCTTTGAAAAATAAATCCATGCTGAGCACCCAGGGTGAGGGGTGTGACGTGCTGGTGCTTCAGAGACAAATGAGGTCCCTGGCGCTGTTTCGTGGGATGCGGCCTGGGCACGGTGTGGACCGTCTGCAGGGCCCCCTCCCCCCCGGGATCCCAGCTGGTGACCATCTCGAGACGAAAGGAGGACGGGAGCAAATGTCTGGTGCCAGTTAAAGAGGCCATAAATCCAAGAGACGCTGGGGAAGGCAGGCAGTATGTCACAGAAGTTGCGGTTTATGAGCAGAGGGGACATTACAAGGGGATGTTGGGTCTTGTTGGGGGAGGGGGCCTGAGCGACTGACATGGGACCAGCCTTGATCCTGCAGGCCACGGAGAGGTCACAACTCACACTGTGTGTCATAAGGCCTTGTTTGGAAAAGCAGAGGGAGGGGAGGATGGTCTTCGCAGCTACCCTGTGGCCACAGTGTTCCTGACAGCTGGCCCTTGGCTTCTGGCCATGAGAGAAAGCAGCCATGAGGAGCTCTGGAGTTGGCAGACCTGAGTTTGAAGCCTAGCTTCGCTGTTACTAGCAGAGCCTACACAGGTCGTCTGAGCCCCCTGAACTGTGGTCCTGTCGTCTGCAAGATGGGCATAATAATACCGACTGCACCGTGTTGTGATGAGAAGTCAACGAAACATGTGCATGAAGAATTTCACAGGGCTCTTGACCTAGGCAAACAGCCCCACTGGGCAGCTCTTCTTTCCTCCCGTCTCTGTGTCTGGGTGATCGTGCAGTTCATTCATCGGCTTGAAAGCACGACAACGTGATTGAGTGTTTATAGACTATCTCTCTGTTCTTAAGACAGTGCCCAGGGAAAAGGCCCCCATCTTCAGCAATATCATGCTGACGGTTAGATGGTCTCACTCCAACAGAGAAGTCTCCAGCAGCTTGATCAATAACCAGCACTGTGCTAGAAACCTGCGGAATGCTGGACACACACACACACAGGCACACACAGGCACACACAGCTTCAATAAATGACTTATGTGATGAATGAATGAATCCCTTACATATGTGGAAAGAGAACATCTTTCAGGAGCATGCTGAGTGGATGGTCCATTCAGCAAACAGACGTGCAAGCTTTCCCCACCTACTCTGCCCCCAGGAATTTGGAAATGTGGAGAATGAAACTCTCAGAGAAGAAAACCACGTCGTGAACCGACACCGCACCAGAGCAGAGTTTGGGATCACCTTCGAGACAGAGTGATTCTCTGGGCAGCCGGCCATCACTGGACCACATTCGGAGAGCTAGCTACTGAAAAGAGGGTTAAGTCCTAAGGGGGGAGGAAAAGGAGAAGGGGCGCTGGAGGAAATCCAGAGCACAGGCCTGGAGAGAGCATGTCCTGGTCCTAAAGGCAGCTCTGTCTCTCTTGTAGAGAGGAACACATCAAATTATCGTCATGTGATATCCCTAAACATTTTAACCTTACAACTAACCTCCGTGTTTTCATTTCAGGCTCGCCAAGCAGCCATATGACGGTAACCTGACTTCTAGCGAACTTTACCCTCAAGATGGTAGCCCATGGGCAGTTCCATGTAGATGTCCACAGCTGTCCCTGTCAGGCTGAGTCAGGCGCATCACCCTGGGACCGCACGAGATCCAGTGTCTGGACGGGAGGCTTGGGAGCCTGATGCCAGCCAGCGTCAGGCCACCACTGGCTTGTCTTCCAAAGGAAGCCCCGCCTTCCCTGCCCCTTCCTGTGGAGCTTTCAGACTGCACATCCCTGTTTGAAAATACATCAGAATACACGAAAACCCTGCAAGTTAGGGAGGAGTTTGTATGCCCATTTCTATAAACAAGGAAATAGAAACTCCAAAGTGTTCACTAATTTGCCCAAAGGCCCTCAACTTCATTTGTGTTCTTTCCATTACTCTGTGCCATCTGTTTTTGAGGATTTTCCTCTCCAGAATGTCTTTAAGGAAGAAATCATGGGGGTGTCTGGCTGGCTCAGTCATTAAAGCATGGGACTATTGATGTCGGGATCATGAGTTCAAGCCCCGCATTGGGTGTAGAGCTAACTTTTTTTTTAAAAAAAATAGGTTTTTCAAAAGACAACTGACAGAATGGGAGAAGATATTTGCAAACGACATATCAGATAAAGGGCTAGTATCCAAAATCTATAAGGAACTTAGCAAACTCAACACCCAAAGAACAAACAATCCAATCAAAAAATGGGCAAAGGACATGAACAGACATTTCTGCAAAGAAGACATCCAGATGGCCAACAGACACATGAAAAAGTGCTCCACGTCACTCGGCATCAGGGAAATACAAATCAAAACCACAATGAGATATCACCTCACACCAGTCAGAATGGCTAAAATTAACAAGTCAGGAAATGACAGATGCTGGCGAGGATGCGGAGAAAGGGGAACCCTCCTCCACTGTTGGTGGGAATGCAAGCTGGTGCAACCACTCTGGAAAACAGCATGGAGGTTCCTCAAAATGTTGAAAATAGAACTACCCTATGACCCAGCAATTGCACTACTGGGTATTTACCCTAAAGATACAAACATAGTGATCCGAAGGGGCACGTGTACCCGAATGTTTATAGCAGCAATGTCTACAATAGCCAAACTATGGAAAGAACCTAGATGTCCATGGAAAGAACCTAGATGTCCATCAACAGATGAATGGATCAAGAAGATGTGGTATATATACACAATGGAATACTATGCAGCCATCAAAAGAAATGAAATCATGCCATTTGCGACGACGTGGATGGAACTAGAGGGTATCATGCTTAGTGAAATAAGTCAATCGGAGAAAGACAACTATCATATGATCTCCCTGATATGAGGACATGGAGAAGCAACATGGGGGGGTAGGGGGATAGGAGAAGAGTAAATGAAACAAGATGGGATTGGGAGGGAGACAAACCATAAATGACTCTTAATCTCACAAAACAAACTGGGGGTTGCTGGGGGGAGGTGGGATTGGGAGAGGGGGAGGGGGCTATGGACATTGGGGAGGGTAAGTGCTATCGTGAGTGCTGTGAAGTGTGTAAACCTGGCGATTCACAGACCTGTACCCCTGGGGATAAAAATACATTATATGTTTATTAAAAAAAAAAATTTGGAAGGGGAGGCGAACCATAAGAGACTAGACTCTGAAAAACAACCTGAGGGTTTTGAAGGGTCAGGGGTGGGAGGTTGGGGGAACAGGTGGTGGGTAATGGGGAGGGCACGTTTTGCATGGAGCACTGGGTGTTGTGCAAAAAGAATGAATACTGTTACGCTGAAAAAATAAATAAAATGGAAAAAAAAATAGGTTGTTTTTTTTTTTTAAATAGTTTTTAAGGAGTGCCTGGGTAGCTCGGTTGTTAAGCATCTGCCTTTGTTTGGCTCAGGTCATGATCGAGCCCTGCATTGGGTTCCCTGCTCAGGGCAGGGGGATCTGCTTGAGATCCTCTCCTTCTACCCCTCCTCCCCCTCTAAAATAAATAGGTCTTCAAAAAATAACAACAAGGTGATTGAACCAGTTTTCACCCTCAACAGCAGTGCTTCAGTTTTCATTGTCCCACATCTACAACACACGGTATTATCAGACTTTTTAACTTAAAATTGCACCTCACTATTAGTGAGAATATTACTGAAGATAAACATTCTTTCTCATACTTTTGACCACTCAGCTTTCCTTTCCTATAAAATGCCTGTTTGTGTCTTTTGCTCATTTTTCTAAGTTGTGATTTTCTGAAAAATTTGATGCATTCTTTATATATTCTGAATACTAATCCTTTTTGTTGTATAGGAATCATTTCCTACAGTGGGTACATTTTTGTTTTTTAGTAATGGTTTTTGAGGATCAAAAGTTCTTCATTTTGACTGGTCAAAACTATCTATTCTTTTTTGTCATTTTGCTTATTGTGTTTTGTTTATAAAATATTTCGCTATCCTAAACTCACAAAGACATATACCAGCATTTTCTTGTAAGAGATTTAACATTTTGATTTTCAAATTTAAATTTAAATTTTTAATTCGTCTGAAATGTATATGCATATACAGTGTAAACTACAGAAAAAATTTCATAAGGATAACTGATTATCCTCACACCATTTATTGGTTAACCTATTACTTTCACGCGGACTTTCAACAGCAGTTCTCTGATACCAGGTTTCTTAATATGTATGAACTGGTTTCTGGGCTTTGTTCTGTTTCATTGCCTGTTTGGCTGTCCATTCATCAGTACCCAACTAAGGATGGTCACTTCTTATAAGTCTTAATATCTTCCTCACTTTGACTTTTTCAGGAGTTTCTCAGCTATTGTTAGTCTCTTGTGCTTCCAATAAGGTTTAGAACCAGGTGGCCACATCCCATGTGAAAGAAAAAATCCCCACCTATTGGGTTTTTTTAATTGAAATTTCATTGAATCTAGAAATAAATCAAAATAAGGGAATCTACACAGGTATACTAGTGCATCTTCCTACTCAGAGATACGGCTTTTCTTTTCCTTGTACTCAGGTATTCTAAATGAAGTTTGATGACTTTCCCTATTTTTCCTCATAAAAGTTGTGCACTTCTGAAAACTATATTCTGGAGTATCTTGTTTTTTGTTGCCCTGTGTTATCTTCTTTAAACTAAATTCCTTGGGATTTGATGATGCATAAACATCAAGTCTTGTATAGTGATCTTTTATCTGGCAACTTTGATAAACTTTACTATTCATCCTAGTAATTTGTCTGAAGGACCGTTTAGGTTTTCTATGTAAACAGTCACATAATCTGCAAATATGACAGTTTTGCTTTCCTTTCCATTCTTTATAATTTTCATTTCTTTTTCTTTCATTTGGACTGGCTTGGACTCATAAAACATTGAAAAAAAGTAATGAGAAAATAGCCTTGGCTTTTTGCTGAAACCAAAGGGAAATTTTAAAATATTTTATTATTATGTGATTACTTTAACTGTGTGTGTGTATGCGCACAATGGCACACATCCTTGAGTGTGCTAAAAAAAAAAAAAAGCACCTTATCAGGTTAAGGAAGTCACCTTTGATTCCTAGTTAGGCAAAGACTAGGACTTTTATCATAAAACAAATATTGAATGTTATCAAACACTTTCTGTCTCTATTGAGATGCTCATATGGTTTTCCTTCTTTTAATGAGCTGTTAGGTAGCAAACTAAATTTAGTGATTTTCTAAATCTACAGAACTAAATTAAATGTGCATTCTGGAAATGAATCCAACTTGATCATAACTCATTATCTGTTTCCTACGGGGCTTGTGTCAATATGGCAATGTTGTGTTTAGGATTTTACATCTATGTTCATAGTGAAATGGTACTGTGGCATTTTTTCATCTGCCGGCTATGTTTCATTTGGGTATCAGGATTATATTGGCCTCATAGACTATCTTAAGAAATAAATGTTTCCTTTTCTTTTGCTCTATAGAAGGTTAAAAATCATATTGGAATTATCTTTTTCTCTATTGCTTGGCATGCTCGTAAAAAATCATCTGGGATTTATATTTTCTATGTAAAGATGTTGTTAACTACTCATTATCAGATTTAATGGTTTTCCATTTTCTCGTGAGTCCATTTTGGCAATTAATATTTTGCCAGTAATTTGTCGTTTTCATTTAAGTTTTCAAATGTATTGCCAATAAATGACTTTCTCATATTTTCATTCATGCTGCATCAATAGTATATTAGATTCAAAGGTCTCTGTAACAAAATGCCCGAATCCTGGTTGGCTTACAACAGAAATTTATCATTTCAAAATTCTGAAGGATAGAAACCTGAACTCAAGGGGTTACCAGAATTGATATCTTCAGAGCGCTCTGAAGGAGAATCTGTTTTGTGCCCTCTTCTAGTTTCTAATGATGGTTAGCAATTTGGGGCATTCCTTGGCTTGTAGACACATCACTTCAATCTCTGCCTTCACCTTTATGTGGGCTCTCCCTGTGTCTATGTCTGTGTCTCTTCCCTTCTTGTAAGGACACCAGTCATAGTGGATTAGAGCCCACTCGAATGACTGCATCTTTAACTTAATTACAGCTGTACAGACCTTATTTCCTAACAAAGTTACATTCATAGGTACTGGGGGTTAAACATATCTTTTGTGAGCACACATTTCAACCCATAGCAAGTAGTCGAATCATTCTCATTTCTAATGTTGCTGTTTGTGTGTTTCTCTTTATTTCTTAGTCATTCTTGCTGGTAGTTTTCAATTTTAGCCATCTTTTTAAAGAAGCCTCTTTAAGCTTTGTTAATCTTATTTTATCTTTTTGTCTGTTTTGTTCATTCTGTTCTTTATTAATCATCCCTTCTTATTTTTAAAAGGTTATTCTACTATTCTATTTTTAAAATTTTTTATTTATTTTTCAGATTTTGTTTATTTCTTTGAGAGAGACAGCAGGAAAGACAGAGCACGAGGGTAGGGGAGAGACAGAGGAATAGGGAGAAGCAGGCTACCCACTGAATAGAGAACCTTATGCAGGGCTTAATCCCAGGACCCTGCGATCATGACCTGAGCTAAAGGCAGACATTTAACCCTCTGAGCCATGCATGCACTCCTATTCTAATTTTTTTTAATTTGGATGTTCACCTTGTTGCTATTCAGACTTTCTTCTTTCCTAGTATATAAGCATGTGAGCTATATATTTTCCTCTAACCAATTTCTAACCACCTTTAACCATTGTTTTAAGTTTATTCTCCACATTTTAATATTCAATATTAAACATTTTCTAGTTTCCATTATGATTTATTCTTTACCCTAGAGTTCTTCAGAATTGTCTTTAAATTTCCAAGCATATGATTATTTTTTTGTTTTGCTTTGTTTTTGATTACTTACTTAATTTATTTGAAGTCATTTATGCAATCTATAAGGTACTGAAACTTCCCGAGACTTGCTTTATGCCATAGAATGTAGATAATTTTCTTAAATGTTCCAAATACGCTTGAAAGAAATGTCTCTTTTCCATTTCATAGGTATAATAGAATTCTGTATACATCCATTAGGTCAAGATTGTTAATTGTATTATCCAAATCTATATTTTTTTACTTTCTTGTTTCTTGGCCTATCAAATATTGAGAGGGAATTTTATTTTAGTTTAGTTTAGTTAAGATTTTATTTAATTATTTGACAGAGAAAGAGATAGCAAGAGAGGGAACACAAGCCAAAAGAGTGGTAGAGGGAGAAGCAGGCTTCCCACTGAGCAAGGAGCCCAACGCAGAGCTCAAGCCCAAGACCCTGGGATCATGACCTGAGCTGAAGGCAGACGCCCAATGACTGAGCCACCCAGGCACCCTGAGAAGGAATTTGAAATCTTCCCATGCTGATGTAGATTTGTCAGTTTCTCATCGTGGTTCTTACAGTTTTGTTTTACATATTTTGAAGCTATATTACTGGTTACATACAAGTTTAAGCCTGATACATCTTTCCTATAAATTGAACCTTAAAAAAAAAAAAGAGATCTATTTAGGGGTGCCTGGGTGGGTCAGTCGGTTAAGTTTCTGCTTTTAGCTCAGGCTCAGATGACGATCGTAGGGTCCTGGGATGGAACACCTTGTCAGGCTCCTTGTTCACTGGGGAACATCCTGCTTCTCCCTCTCCTTCTGCCTGCCGCTCCCCCTACCTGTGCTCTTTCTCTCTCTCTCTGTCAAATAAATAAATAATATCTTTTAAAAAATTTAAAAAAATTATTTATTTTAGAGAGAGAGCACAAGTGAGTGGGGGCAGGGGCAGAGGGAGAGAGAGAATCCCAAGCAGATGCTGCACTGAGCACAGAGCCCAACACAGAGCTGGATCTCACAACCCTGACATCATGACCTGAGCCGAAATCAAAAGTCAGGCACTCAACCAACTGAGCCACTCAGGCGCCGTTATTTTATCCCTTTTTGAGAGATTGTCTTGCAAGGGGTGTGTGTGTGTGTCTGTGTGTGTGTATAATCTAGATTGAGAGAAATTTTCCCTCGGCACATAGAAGCTTTCTTGGCTTCCTTTGCTTCTGCTAAATAGTCATCGTCTAGCTATGAATACTCTTTTCCTTCTAGCTATTAACATCTTCTCTTTGTCTTTGGTACTTTGTAGTTTTACTATGAAAATATCAGGATTTATCCTGCTTGGGATTTATAGGACTTCCAGACGCTGAAGAGCCATGTCATGAACTTTGTTGTCCAATCTGCTAAGTTGTACATTTAAAAAAGTATTGTTGGGGTGTCTGGGTGGCTCAGTCAGTGAAGCATCTGACTCTTGATCTCAGTTCAGGTCTTGACCTCAAAGTCATGAGTTGAATCCCCACACTGAACTCCATACTGTGCCTGGAGCCTACTTTAAAAATAAATAAATAAATAAAAATTTTTAAGAAGAGAGAGAAAGAAAGAAAAATATTATTAAACTATTGGCTCCAAAATTAGTTGGCAACTGTGCCTGGGTGGCTTTGGGTTAAGCATCTGCCTTTGGCTCAGGTCATGATCCCGGGGTCCTGGGGTTGAGCCCTGCCTCTGGCTCCTTGCTCAATGGGAAGCCTGCTCCTCCCTGTCCCACTCTCCCTGCTTGCGTTCCCTCTCTCTCGCTGTCTTTCTCTGTCAAATAAATAATTAAAATCTTAAAAAAAGAAAAACAAAATTAGTTGGCAAAAGTATGATGAGAAACAGTATTTGCATAGTGTCAAAGTACCTCACCACAAAATATTCATTCATTACAAAGAAAAAGTTGGTGACTTTATAGAGATGACTCCTGGAACGCGCCACCTTAACTATATGATCAAAGTCAACATCACCACTAATGAAATATGTTGACATCATGGGCTTCCTAACATGATATACCAAGAAAGGCACAATATCACTGCTGTGGTCTCCCCCCACACCGCCCCCAAATGCATTAATCATGTGAAAATAGCAGTCAAATCTGAAATGAGGGTCTTTCTACAAGAAATTGGCCAATGCTCTTTAGAGTGTCAGGGTCATGAAAGACAGAGAAAATCTGAGGAATCAACCTGGATTAAGGGATAATAGAAGAGCCATGAGAAGTAACGGCTTTGTGTCACTCAGGATTGGGTTCTCATCCAGAAAGGAAACATTGGTAGCCCAACTGATGAAATTTAAATATGATCTATAGATTAATTAATTGTATTAGTTAATAGTATAATTGTATACGATGTTAATTTCCTGGCTTTGATCACTGTGCTGTGGTTATGTAAGTTAACACATGGGGAAGCTGAGTGAAGGATAAATGGGAATTCGTTGTATTGTTTTTGCAAGTCTGAAGTAATTCGTCAAGAACTATGAAGGATCTAAGATTTTACCCTGATTATAAGTGAGCAACCTAAACTACTACAGTTTCCTTGATGCTAGATGACACGACACTCCCGGGTCAGAGAAAAAGGACTTCATTACATATGGCACCCCAAGCAACATGAGCTTCATGATCATGCTGACTCCTCCAACCCCTCAAGTCCCATAACGGTAACACAGCTGGGTCCAGAGAAATGCTACATGGGCTGTGAGTTTGTATCACATGGTTCAAGAAATTATAATCTCTCATAAGAAGCTGTAAGCAAATCTACCTGAATTTTGTCCTGAACAGAGACATCTTTATCTTATTGTAGAAAAAAACCTTTTTCTCCAAAGAGAGACATTCTCTCTATTATCTGAGGCTGTTCCTACACAAACATTCCTAAGAAGGTAGTCCAAAACAAAAGGCTGTCCATGTATCTCTTTACAAAATGTACAGAAATGTGACAGACCCATAGAAAATTCTCTCGTAACAACTGCAAAATGAAAACTTAAAAAAAGAATTTAAAAGAAACAAAATTGAAGGCTTAGGAAAGGTGTTTTTACCTCTGTGTTAAAAAAGTGAAATTGAATCACAGAAAAGTGAAGGGACTTGGTTACATTACACTATCTTCCAACTATATAGTAAGCCTTTTCCTAATAATCAAATAAAAATTAAAATAAACAAAGGTCATCTCACAAGAGTCACTGTACCGGCGTGGATTTTAGGGTGTTCTGTTTAGAACTGAGACAATCCAAACAAAATCTAGATCAATACTCCCATGGGTACCAGTACTCCCATGGGAGTATAGATCTATCAATACTCATCAACAAACCTATTCTCTCCTGCTGTATCTCCTATTATTCTATCTTACAGAAACTCTTTTCCAAGTGATATGCCCTTCTAGACTCGAAATCCTTAAAGCCACAAAGTCTGAAAAAAAAAGAAAGAAAGAAAAGAAAACTTTTGTCGAAGGAGAAACTTAAAATCATGGAGGGAAAGAAGGAACAGGGAGTAAAAATGAATGGCAGCGACCATCTTCATTCTCAAAACGCCAGGCGAAGGGTCAAGGGCTGAGGTCACTGCGTCTAAAAATGGGAGTTACATCAGGCCTGCTGTACATAAATGTTCAACTTCCTTCCATGGTAAAACCATTGAAAGAGGAATCTTGGAGCTAGAAAATTAGCCTCAAGTGTGTGGACAGGCCCAGACCCTGTGCCCAAGCAGGACAATCTGGGGGACCATGGTCTAAGGCAGTGCTTCTTAAATGATGGTGAGCATTACGATCCTGGGAGTAAGCAGGGGACACAGATCTCTGGGCACTGCTCCCGGAGCTGCTGGTTCATCAGGTCTGGGGTGGGGGCCTGAGAATTTGCATTTCTAAGATCCTAGGTATGCTGCTGCTGGTGGTCAGAGGACGGACCACATTCATGGCATGAGTCAAGGTGCTGGTTTAGACCAGCCACATCTCCATAGTGTGCGGCAGGTGCTTTCTGCTTTCTGAATGGTGAGTGCCTGAGCAGGAAGCTGCTTGTTTTACTCTCTTCCACTGTCTCTTCCTCTGGGTAAGAGTCCACCATTTGAAGGAAGTACTAAGGGAAGACTGAAGGGAGCCGAGTCCTTCAGGGGCGCAGACCAACACATTGGCCCAGTGGGCTGTCGCCCCGTCTCCAGGCTGCCAGGCCATTGTCCCTGTGCTTTTTGAGACGCTCCAGCCCCGAACAAAAGGAGAACTAAGGGAAGGAGAAGTGAAGAAGAAACAGGAGGCCAACTGGAAGAGGCCAGACATGGGCATGAGAAGCTGTAGAGAGAAAAAACGAGAACTGAGCCTGCAAGTGGAGCCCGTGTCAGAGCCACAGAGCCCAGGCGGAGGGGCAAAGCCGGGTCATGCCTAAGGAGGAGGGGGGTGCGGTGGGAGAGTTAGGACCCAGATTTCCCGACCAAGAGGGAGCTGGGAGGCTGGCCAGCTCTGCGGCTGACTGCAGGGCCCCACCACACCGTAGCACCATGTGGGCCTCCCCTTGTCCACCCCACAGCTGGCTGCAACTTTGTCATCGGGCCCTCCCGCCTTTCCGCTGCCCCTTGACATCTCTTGGGACAACAGTTGCTGCCTTTCCCTTCTTGCATCAAATTGCTTATACTTCCCACCACCCTGCCACTTGTCCCGTCCCGCAGGGAGGCCATCAGGGACACACACACACACACACACACACACACAACTTTGGGTAGAAGACTGGGGGAGGGGATGACAACTCTGGGGACTGCAGTTGATTTGCTGCTCCTTAGAGGACCCAAAACTTTTCCTTAAAGAAAAAAAGAAAAAAGAAAAAAAGGAGAGAGGCCCCAACTCCTGATTGGCTAGCGGCTGGACTCTGGAATGCCTCACGTACCGTATATGCTCACATAGAAGATGCTGCTGCGGGAGAAATGTGTCGTCTCTGCCAAGCCCGGGGGAAGGCAAAATGGCAGCAGCAGCAGCAGCGCCCCCCCCCCCCATTTCCCCACCGAAGCCCTGTCTTCCTTCCCCGTCCGGGACTACCGCCCTCGCAATCCAGTGTTGCACAGGCCCCATCTTGGCTGGAAACGAAGGCGAAAGTATGTCATTGACAAGAGGGAGAACAAGGACTTCTCTGATTCTTTCCCTTGAGGCTCCTCGTGGAAACACACACTACTGTTCTCCCCGGGGCTTCTCATAGGCAAGTATATACGGTATTTCATGCGAGGAATGTTCTATTCACCATCTCTAACCTTTTTGAATAGGGGAAGGGATTAGAATGATCTTATAGCTGATCAATTCTCCGGTGCCTGGAGCACTCCTCCCCCAACGACCTCGTGCCCCTAAGCAGGGCCCTTCCTCTCCCACACCCACCACCTTCCCCCTTAGCCAACAGCACATTCTTCCACCCCCACCCATGGCCAGGAGGACTAAACCGAGGAGCGAAGAGGGGGGCCAGGCAAGGAGAGGAAGTTTGTGTCTGAACGCGTGCTGCAGTTACATTCCAGAGGCAAACAGAAAATAAAATAGAAAGAGCTAGAGTTAGGCCACCACTGTTTTGTATTATCCACGCCTCTGCAACTCTTCATTCATGCAGATAACCGCCAGTGGACAAGATCCCCGTGGAGGGTCAGAAATGGAGAGCCTTAGAGACTGTCTTGTCTGCCCTGCTCTGCTTTCGGTAGCAGGCTCTAAGGATCAGAGAGGTTCAGTGACCCGACAAAGGTCACACAGCCAGTTCCAACAGATCTAGGACGAGCGCTCCAATCTCCTAAAATGTGGGTCAGCGCTCATTCCAGACCCACACTTGCTGTTTATTCATGTACGTGGAAGTATTTTAGTATATGTGCTGCCGAAGCGAGCACGTACGTGGAAGTATTTATTGACAGTCTTTTCCCTCACACACAACCGTGGGTGAAGGCAGAGGTCAGAGTGGTAGACCGGGGACTTCTGATGGGGGGGCTGTCCTTGAGGATAGGCAGGCCCCCTTGAGGACCAAGAAGGTCTCCCGACGACCATCTCACAATGACCGTTAGCCGGTTGCACAAACCCAGGGCAATTGAGGGGAACTGAAATTCGATCTTTCTCTTTCTTTCTTTCCCCCCCTCCAACAGGGTCTGCGAGCCAGTGAAAATCCCAGCCAGACGTACTAAGCACTCAGGGGCCTCTGAATCCCTGAGACACACAGAACAGCCCTGCCTGCAGATCTGGGGAGCTGGAGGGCACGATCGCTTTGCCTCCTTGCTGTCGCTGTCATCATAGCCAACGCGAGCAGGCTTTCCCTGTCCCTGTCTGGTCCGTGCCCAGGCAAGCGTGCGTGTGCGTGTGCGTGTGTGTGCACGCAGACGTGGGAGCTCTGGCCCGCGTCTCTGTGTTCTTTCACACACAGCCGCTTCCTCTTCTGCCGCTCACTGCTTCAATCCTCTGAGAGGTCAGCACAAGGTTTCCATTAGTGAAGCACATTTTTGTGCTATGGATATTGAAGCAGGGGGGAAAGAAAGCAGACTGTTGTCCATGATGGATGGCTTTTCTAGAGGACTTCCCGGGGTGGTCCTTAAGGGGGCCGCGATGGAGCCACGAGAGACCCGCCGCTTCACAACATTCCCTTGTTTCAGTTAGACATCTGGGTCGGGGTCTGTCTGCTCCGCCGCCAGCCTCTCCCACCTCCATTCATCCCTGTGCTGTCCCCTCCCCTGCCCCCCCAGCCCCTGCAACTTCCAGTTCACCTGAGCATAAAAAGTACTTCTTTCTAGTTCTCCATTCACAGCCCAAAGTAAAGTGTCCTATGGACCTGCTCTTGATCCAGGGTACGGCTGCCCCTAAGAGGAGGGGATCGCTTGGGGGCCCGAGCTCATGAAACAGCACCCATTTTCCCTGCATTTTCAATATATCTATTTCCCCATTCGCAATGCTGAGGTTTTCTTACGCTTTGTAAGCGTGATTTTCCACCATCATCACCTTATCAACCTACAGCCGGAATGTGAGGAGGCGGATAAAACAGCAGCGCATCTCGGGATTTTCAACGGCTTGCACGGTGCCTCAATCACAGTCAGCATGAGTCGGATAAATGTTTAAGAAAAATAACTGGGAGTCTATGGAAACTTAGTTTCCCTCAGCTCACTGAACACCATTTGTTCATAGAAGAAGGAATGAGCCTCCCAGAGCTTAAGAGGGCAGAGTGGGGAAGCAAATCCAGTCCCCCAACTTGAGGTCCCCTGCTGTTCCATATTGTCACCCTGATGGGGGGACCTAGAACCACTGTGGTGAGAAGGGCCTCTGCCCTCAGGGTGCTTTCAACCTAGCTCGGCTCAGAACCTATAGAGGAAATAATACAGAACAATTCAGGGAAGTAGATGCTAATAATACAACACATAAACGCCTTGGGGGAAAGATTGCCCCTAAAGACAGGAATGAATTGCAGCCCATTATCCCAATTCAATGAGGAGAAAATGGAAAGGCCATAAAGAATTGAAGCAGTTCACCCAAGGTCAAATCACTGAGAACAAAGGCAAGTTCATCAAATCTTTAATCTAGCTGAAGGGTTTTCAAAGAGCTTTTGGGGACAGGTGGAATGGCGAACCAGAGGCTCAGACCTCCCAGGAGATCATTCATAGTATTTTTCCCCCCTCCTTCAAGATAGGAAAGTTCTCTCCACCACCACAGAAGAACTCAAAGTAAGCCACAAGATCTACTTCAGCCTCTCAAAAAGCTCATATGCTCCAAGCCTTGGACATTTACATATTAAAGTCTCTGAGAAGTCTTCCTGTCAAAACCAAATGCAAACTAACAAAAAAAACCCAAAATAAGAAAAAAAAAACCTCAAAAAAATCGGGGGAGGACATTTGTTCAACTTAATGTGATTTGAGGTTCCCATCTGGCCTGCGGAGCCCACGGCTCCTGTCCTCTCTCTGTTCCTGCCCTGTTCCCAGGATAAGTGAGATGACTTCTCTTCCAGGACCCTGCTAGTATATGAGAAGGAAGCCTTGGTCCAGCTGGTTTCGGGAGCCAACCCACAAGCTGACCTTCCAACACCCAGACCCTGCAGCTCTCGCATAGAAATCATGCTTATTTGCCTCTTTTACTGGGAAGACACTCAGGACCCCGAGCCCATCCTTCCTAGGCACCCTAACCTGCCTCCTGAGCGCACGGCAGGTGTCCCTCAGACTGTGCCTCATCACCCCTCTTATGCCCAGTGCCTCGCACGGCACGGAGCTTGGCATATAAAATAGATGTGCACAAAAAGTGTGAGCTGAGCTGAATGCATGGTGCCTGTGAGTTACTCTAACACTTTTTCTCTTTTCTCCCCACCCCTTTCTCACCATAGAGGCTATCCAGAGTCCCACGGAGCTAAGTTGGGGAAACTTTGGGATTCTACCTTGAGAGTCCAATATGCCCAAACCATAGTTGACTTCCCTTCCTTCCCAACTTTCCCTCCCCCGCCAACACTTGGTTGGCCTACAGCCCCAAGAGGAAGCCTCCACTCTAAACCTCCCCTCCTCCCCCCCCCCCCCACATCCACTCCCCACCCCTCTCGCTTCTCTCTCCTCATTTTCATCCGCTCTGCTCCGCACTCCTTTCCTCTCTCCCTGACTCTCTTACCCTCTCCCCTGAATTCCCCCCAACTAGGCTTTCTTCCCATCTGTTGAGCTGTCAGTTTTGTTCCAGCCAAGCAGCTGGCTCCAAGGAACCTCTGTTTGGCTGGGCCCTGGGCCAATCCCTTCCTCCAGCTGCCCAATTCAGGATGATCTAAATAAGAAATGTATGTGTGGCCTAGTGCCTTCAAGGGATGGCCTTCATTGGTCTTCTGGGTTAAAAAGCACACTGGGAGAATATCCGCATTGGGCTGGGGTAGCACATCTGGCCAGTTTGGGCACATATGACCATGGCCACTGGTTCTGTTGCCCAGAGAGAATGCAAGTCTGGAAGGGTAGGTATGGAGAGTGTCTTGGCTCCCTGCCTTGGGTCCTCCGCCCTGTCCCTGAATGAGTTTGGTACCAGGAAAGACCCAGGCTTGACGTAGAAAATCCAGATGTGTGTTGGAGATGAAGCCAAGCCACTGGAGGAGGACCCATGTCCCGTACTCACACTCAAACTCCTTCTACGGATAGAGTGCAAGGGAGAGCCAGGTAAAGACAGTGCAGAGGGTTCTGCTGGTGGGGGACAGTGAAATCTTCACTACAGAGGAGGTTGAGAGGCCCAGGGAAAAGGGCACGACCTACTAAATACACAGGCAAAGGGGCCTCACAGCCCCAGGCCCCAGGTGAAGGAGCAGGAAACCGGAATGTCTCCGGGTCCTGACATGTGGTTGTAATGATCACAGACCCCTTCGGCTCCAGGGGACCTCAGTCAGAGGTCATCTCCTCCATCCTCCTGCTTCCGGGCAGGGCTGGATCTAAACTAGTCAAGATGTGCGGGCAGCTCTGTTCTTAGAGGTCCCCAGAGAAGGAAAAATGAGCCCTTTTTCACCAAGTATTAGACTCAGAATCTTGGTGTTGACTTTTTCCATCATCCAGAAAGGTCATAGTTGACAGAGGCTGCTTCAGGAACCGCTCTGTGACTAAGTTGGATATCTGGACTCCCAGGTCCTTGGTCAGTACTGCCCTGTGACCCCCAGTCTCCCAGGCAGGAAAGTTCCAGTTGCCCAGCATTACCCCTCCAGCTGCTCTTCAGGCTCTGGTCTCATCTACATGATACATGCGATGTGGTGGGGACAGGGCTTGGCACTAGTGAGCAGCACCAACACAGTCAGTCATTGTCGTTATAATGGCTGCTGGGTGGCAGCTTTCAGGGGATAGAAATCCGTTGTTTATCAATTTCCTTCTTAAAATCCCCACCGTCTACTCTGCTGTCCTATAGCAAAGACGGGATTTGGAGATCCCATCTGAGATGTCTTCTCTGACTTTCCTCTCCCTCCACCTCCCCTCTGCCTCCCCAGCCAGGTTACCTGCCTCCACCTTCTGTGTGTTCCCATAACCACATGAGCTGACCTTTGGAAAAGGCGGTAGCACAGGACAGAGTAATGGCCAGGGGTTCCCACTAGGGTAGCCGTGTAATTTATTATCCAATGCAAGATGCTTTTGAGAGTGAAAAGGGCTGCTGTTAATTATGTGGGACAACAGGCATCAAGTGGAATTTTCCCAGGCACAGCGGGACACTGTCACCCGAGCTCTGGGTTGGAATCAAGTCTCTCCAAGGCACACCTTGGCAAATCCAGAGCAATTTAATTATTTTCAGCCCAGGTTCTTCTTGGTAAAACCGACTCACTACCACCTAGTGTGGGAGATCTTGGTCTTTGGGGTACATGAGAGTCATTCAAGATGTTGGTTAAAACTGAAGGTGCCGTAATTCTGACCCCGGGCTCCAGGGGTGTGTCAGTGCATGCTGGCAGATGGTTCCTGGCCCAAACTCCAAGAAACATTGTCTTTGAGCCACACTAAGGACTATGAACATAACATAAGCAAAGCCCCTGGGCGGAGTGGGCCCCCATGAATGGCAATTCTCATCACGCTGTTTCTCTTTATTTCCTTCTTCTCTCTCAATCCCGTGAGCCAATCGGGGGTCAAGGGCTGTGTCTTACTCATCTTTGAAGACACAGTGCCAGGCTGGTACACACTAGGTGCTAAACGATGCTCCAGACATTCTTTTTGGGGTGCCCATTTGTGACATAGAGAGGTCGAACGACTTGCCTCCATCATCCAAATGTAGTGGTAGAATCAGGACTGAGCGCCCCGGCTGGGACGGTTGGCTGAAATGCAGAGTCCAGGACACCGCCTTGCAGGAAAACTTGTTCCTACTGCTCACATTCCCCAGCCCACCCTCCGGCTCGAGCTCAGCAGCCTGGGCTGGGGTGGAGCCCAGGTTTGCTGAGAAATCTGGCTAAGAGATCGGACCGTTATATGGGTTTCATCCTGAAATGACTTTGATTGAAAACTGAAAGTAAAACTCAAACCACCCACTTCCCCCCAACAAGTGCTGAGTTCAGCTAAGCCACTCCTGGCTTAAGAGGCCTTGCTCTCTTGTTGGCCCAACCTCTGAACCCCACTGAACGCTGTGTCTCCACGACCATCCGTCCCCAACTGCCCCCAAAGACTTTGTTCTTCCCTTCCTTCACCGCCCATGCAGAAGCCCGTGGCAGGGGTGGGATGGAGGAGATGCCCTCTTCGTGCAGGGTGGGCAGCCCCCTTACCAACCCTGACTCCTTTTTATGCTCTGACCCCATTTACTAAATAAGAACCAATTCCTCCACATGAAAAAATACATCAAATATACATAATGGGCCAAAGCTCCTGAGAGGCACCTCATGCTGTTTCCACACTGAGTTGGCACCATTCAAGTCAAAAACTGAAACATAACATTCAAAATACAAAAATAAGTATACACGTATATAAAAGCAACACACAGACTCATAGCAAAAACTCAAACACGGCGGAAATAGGACGGAGTTCCTATAACACCATCTCCTTTCAGAGTTCAGGGTATTTTTCATGCCATATGGTAGTCTATGTAGTAGGAAGGCTATTGAAAGCGCGCTGTTACCCGAGGCTCCAGGAGATGGAGCGAGTTTGCCCCGGCTCACCCAGCTCAGAGCTGGCAGATCCAGTCTGGGGTGTGGCAAGAGAGACACACAGAACAAACTTGCTGCTCCTAGGCAGGGAGACAGTGGGAGTCTAGATCACTTGGGAGAGGTGAGACTGCCTGGCCTATTGGATGCTTCTCTAGGAAAAAGAGTAGCCTCAGTAAGTGCCCAAATTCTCCAGTGGTCCGGTCAAATGGGGTGGGAATCAAGTATTGAAGGCTGAAATGTAATTCGGGGATCACTGAGTCATACCTCTTGATTTTACAGAGATGAAAGCAGACCCAAAGGTCCAGTGGGAAGTGGACCGGGGGTCTTCTAGCTAGGCTCAAGAAGACTTCCCTGTGACTCTATGAACCCGGATGGTTTAAAGGACCCGGTTTCCTGCCCCTCTGTTTCCACATGCTCATTCCCACCTGGCTCTGCCTGCACCGGCTTTCCGCAGTCACCCTTCTCCCACTTTACAGAAGCATCTTACTGTTTCCCAGGTACCAACATGCCCAGGCAGCAAAGGAGGGACCAAGCACGACCTTGGCATCAGGAGAAACCTTCTTACCCCAGGCTCTCGTCTTAGGCATTGGTTTAAAATCAAGTTCTCTGTTAGAAATGGGGGTGCTTTTGTCTGTCACGGGATACATTAAATTCAGATATATTGCAGAGCAGGGGCAGGAATGATGGCAATTCTTATTTAACAAGTTTACTTCTTCTTTCTTCCTACAACAACTAAAAAAAAAAAAAAAGAAAGAAAAAGCGCCCTGGAAAGAAGCCTGTAAGAGCAAAGCTGACAGGTGTCAGTACAAACTATTAAAGAGATTGTCACCTTACATCATCCAAGAGATAAACTCATAGCAAGTGCATGCCTCTTGTAACAATCTGTCATAAGATCAGAACTCAGGAAAGAGAAGACTGTCCCAGGGACATGTACTAACACCCGCCCACCCGCCCCAGCTGCTTCATGCTCTGACAATTTCTCCATGACCATAGCTCCTAGCACACGGTCACCCTCTGCCATCATTATTCCCATCTCTCAAGTCATGGGGATTTTCATATGTACTACACAAGCTTCCTTGAAACCTCTTTTCTAATGATCTTGTCCTCTACCTTATGCCAGCCACCTACTAGAGCTGTCGTTACCAATAATTCCCATCCCACTGTAATTGCAAATTCTTGCAGTCAACTCGAAGCCCAGCTCCCATCTTTCCAGCTCACTTCTCCAAAACCTCAATTCCTACAACCCTGGATCTCACAGAACCTCCTATCCATTGACATTACCTCCTTTCCACTGACCTCACCGACTCTTTCCTTCTTTCTTTCTTTTTTTATTTTAAGATTTGTTTATTTATTTGACAGACACAGACAGTGAGAGAGAGAACACAAGCAGGGGGAGTGGGAGAAGAAGAAGCAGGCTTCCCACTGAGCAGGGAGCCTAATGCGGGGCTTGATCCCAGGACCCTGGGATCATGATTTGAGCAGAAGGCAGACGCTTAACAATTGAGCCACCCAGGAGCCCCTGCCTCTCTCCTTCTAACCTGCCTTAGAATCCATGGCCAATCGCTAGGTTTGATCCATAGTGGGTGTCCTCACTTCCTGGCCTTTCTCTTGCTTTGTCACGGCAAGATGCATGCTGAGATGCATAAGGCAACTGGCTGAGCTATCAACAGACACTTAGGGTAGATTTATGGAAAGTTTAAGCATTCCTGATGCTTCTCAGAAACACTGGGACTCCCCGCAGCTACAGGGAAGACGGGACTCCAGCTGGTGTTACTGGAACCCAAGAGGAAAGGGCGCTCCTTGAAAGCTGAAGAATGCGGGGAGCCTTGAGTTACATGAGGATTTACGAGGAAGAAGAATCCTGGGAAAAAACCCAGCAGCTATGCAGAGAGGTGCCTTGATCGGGCCTCCTGGGGACTCCCAGCCAGTCTCATCATTGCTCAGGACATAGCTCCCAGCTCCTCACGTCTCACTTGTACTCACACTGTCCAAGAGAAAGGATCCACCTGGGTCATGCGGTCACTGTCCCATGCAGAAGACCCCTATGGCACAGAGGTTTTGCCAAGCACCTGAAAGGAGCCCGACCACTGGCTTGGGCACCAAACCAGTGGCCAGTCTCCTGTGACCAGGGCAGCAGAACTCACAGCACAGAGTGTGGCCACTGGCTTCGGAGGAGCTGACGGTGACAAGCGTGTGGAGGTCCTTCAGAGCGTCAGAGATCACATCAGCTCACATGCAAGTCTGAGAACAAGTTCGTTTCACGTTTCACCAATTCAGGAACCCCACACATCCACCTTCGAAGGGGATTTCACCGGCAGTCCCCAGGCTTTCTGAGACTGACTTGCCATGTGTTCGTCGGGCGCAGGAAGATCCACCAGCTCCAAAGCAATAGCCACATTCTGATTTCATCTGCAAAGCCTGCGAGGAGACTTTTGTGGGAAACATGCCCTGTTTCTAACTTCGAACTTCATTGTAGGGGAAAGTGCACTATGCTTCAACGCAGGTGGATGTGGGCTTGAATCCTGATTCTGTCTCTGTCTGGGTGGGAGACCCTGGGAGACTGACCTACGCTCTCTAAATCTCAGTTTTCTCATCTCTGCAATGGGGATGGCCACGTATACGTCTCCGAATCCTCGTGAGGTTTAATGACTTGTATTTAACACCCCGCCTGGCAAGTTACTACCAGCCCATGTTTGTTCGTCCCAATCCCCTGGGAACCGCTGCAGAGACGCACAAACCCTCATAAAACGTTTCAGAGCTGTTTTCTGCAGCTGGGAAGCTTGAGAACCTCTACTGCCACTTGTCCTGGAGTCAGGAGATCTGGTTTCAAGTCCCAATATATATCTGATAATATCACACTCGCCCTCCAGACCCCCACATCCTTGCCTGTAATCCTGGGGAAGAAGTGACTAGACGCCTCTCCCGCCCTTGCAGCCTCGCATCCTGGGATTCAAATACTCTGATTAACCTAACACTCTTCCTTTAATGTTGTGAAGATTTCCTATGGCTCCCAGAGTTGATTCCACCCAGAGAGGAAATGGGAATTCGGAGAGGCCACATGAAGGAGTGGACAGGGAGCCAGAGAGGGGGTCCCCAATCTGTTTTCAAGCAATGATGATGCCATACAGAATTGCTCCCCTCCCCAGCACTGGGCTTCTGGCCACCAGCCATCAACCAGACACCTGCCAACAAGCCCAGCCTGTGCACAGAGGAAGGACAGGCCGAGAGGAGCAGGGCATTCCAAGGCTCTCTCCTAACCTGGCCCCACTAACCAATACAGAATGGCCTTCACTCGAGGGAAACAGGACCCAAAGGAGTCAAGGCAGAAGGGTGTAAGACCTGAATTCTAGATCCTGGCCCACCATGCCGGGGAGTGACCTTTGACCTGGCTTCCATCGCCGGTACCATCCGTTCCTCCACCCCCATCCCCCCCCCGAGCTTGGTGAGGAGGGGAGGCCGTGAGTTGGACCGTATCCGCTGCTAAACGCTCCTGCTCTGTGCAGAGGTCGAGTGTTCCGTGCTGAGAGGCTTCTCCAAGTTCATCTGTCAGCTCCCTGGGAACCCGGAGCTGAGCATCTCTGTCTGATAAGTCTTTGGTTGCTTCTTAGGGAAGCCTCACTACGTGCCAGGCACTGGGGTTGACTCTTCGTGCGTCATTTTCTCATTTAACTCTCACTCATAACATTAAGGAGCGATTGTCTTCATTTCCTGGTCCCTCACCCAAAGAGCAGTAGTTATGAAATGGCTGAGCCAGGATGTTTTGGTGAGATCATTTTGAAAATTCAATTAATTCAAAATTCATGTTACAGAAGTATATGCAGCAAAAAGGCTCCCTCCCATTCCTGTGTCCCAGCCCTGCCCCCTCCTGCCAGATGAGTCTCCTCATCTCCTCATCTCCTCTGCATAGACATTTGAATGGGCATAAATATTCTTCTGTACACTCCCTTTATCACAGATGGTCACGTACTATTGTTCTGCACGTTGCTTTTAAATTTATTTTAAACAAACAAAATAAATATTTTGAGGGTGGTCTCTCTCTCCTTCTATGCATGGGACTTCGCTGCTGGATTTGTAAAGTCCTGGGCTCTTAGCAGAGCCTGTCCCTCAATGGCTGTCTTTGGTTCAAGGATGGTGTGACCCTTTAAGTTAGGAGGTGGGCGGACAGTGGGAACAGAAAGCTGGAAGACTTTGAGATCATGCGGGCACTCTCCTCCACCTACGGATGAGAGCCCAGAAACACAAAGTGGGTGACTGATCAGACCACCATCGGCAGCACAAGCCCAGGAACCATCAAGAGCAGTACTCATGATGAACGTCTACTGCAAGGGGTAGGCCAGGCCTGGAGGCTGTAGCCGAACAGTACGCTGGGCCACAGAGCACTGGGGGAAACATCTGACTTGACTTTGATTTCTTCTAAGCAGAGAGAAATCTGGGTTTGTGCCTTGGTCCTATTCTTAGGGGCAGTGTTTGGAGTTCAAAGGCACGCTTTCCCTGAGCTCCATCCCAGTCTCTTCCCTGGCCTGGCCTTTGTTCAGGGAAAGGGACCATTATGCCCCCCACCCTTCGGGAGAGCAGAAGGGAGACCCAGAGGGTGGGCTGGGTCATCAAGGTGATGTGAGGGCGATCTAGGGGCCCACGTCACCGTCTGGGCTTCCAGCCTCCAGATTTCCCCCATTCACATTATGAAAAGAAGTTATGCTTGAAGGAAACTTACACAACATGAAATTCAAACAAGATTTAAAGTAATCCCTCTTGGGGCAACTGGGTGGCTCAGTTGGTTGAGTGTCTGCCTTCGTCTCAGGTGATGATCCCAGAGTCCTAGGATTGAGCCCCAATTTGGGCTCCCTGCTCTGCCCCTCCCTCTGCTTGTGCTCTCTCTCTCTCTCTGTCAAAAAAATAAATAAATAAAATCTTTAAAAAAAATAAGTTGAGTAACCCTTCCTCCCGGTAGAGAGAACCATGTTACATAAATTTCACCTTGAGGCCGGGACATTGAAGGGCCAGATTTCTCCTTTGGACCACTCGAAAGAGCCTAGGATCTGAGGAACAAATGATCTACCATTTTCCCAGGATGGTTTAGAGACCATTTTACTTAGAAGTCAGTGGTGGCCTAAGTGGTTTTGAGGCTTTTGCACTTGGTAGATCGGCAAAACTTCACAAAACACTTGGAGGACCAGCAAAAAGCAGATGGCTTTGTACTTTGCCAAAGAAGAACATGTAGATAGATAGACACAGATACAGAAACACCATTTCTTATGACTGTTTCCCAAAGAAAGGACATTTTAAAAACAAAAAGTAAGACAATCGCAGGATAAAGACCTTCCTTCAAGGAATATATCATACACACGCACATCTTTATTTTCCCTCAGACCAGCAAAAGTTTCTTCAAGGGCCTTCAGACATCCAGCGTGGAACCTCATTTCAGACCCCCATGTCGGACCACCAATGAAACTTATGATGGTAAGTGGGATCTCCCAACCTCTGTTTCCTTAAATTACTCTTCAATTCTCCCCCCTTCCCACCCCTCTCTTTCCTCCTTTTTCCCTCCTCCCCCTCTCCTTCCTTCCCCCCCATCTCTCCTTTTACTAATATTTACAAGCAGGTACAATGTTGTCACTTTTATACTATCTTTTCTTCTATAACACACATTTCTATGACATCGTGGAGCTCATCCAGAACTGATGAACACAAGATGGCGGAGAAGTAGCAGCCTGAGACTACATCAGGTAACAGGAGATCAGCTCGATAGCTTATCTAAACATTGCAGAACTGATGAACAGGGAGACCATGGGTCTACCAAGTACAAGTTGGGTTGGTTCAAATGCAATTCACCCGAGCGAGCCAGCAAAGGGAGTTGGAGTAGCAAGAAGAGAGGAGCGTCCTCCAGCAAGAAAGGGGAAAGCCGCCTGGGTGGCTCAGTGGGTTAAAGCCTCTGCCTTCAGCTCAGGTCATGATCTCAGGGTCCTGGGATCGAGCCCGAATTGGGCTCTCTGCTCAGCAGGGAGCCTGCTTCCCTTCTCTCTCTGCCTCTTGTGATCTCTGTCTGTCAAACAAAAAAATAAAACCTTAAAAAAAAAAAAAAGAAAGAAAGAAAGGGAAAAGCCCTCCGCCTGGCCTCTGCGGTGGATGGGGCCCCTTCAACTCTATTTTAAGAAAATTTAAAATGCATGCCTGCACCTGGGCTCTGGTCCCCAGAGACTCATCCCAGGAAGCGGGTTACACTTCCTCCTGTGCCCACCTGGCTCAGAGTTCCCTTCCATCTGCAGTACCCTGTAAACTACCCAGTCACCTGCGGCAGCAACGGGACTGTTGGCCCGGTAGCCTCCAGCGGAGAGCCGCAGTGTCTGAGCTGCCCGAATTTTCTCTCCAGCCCTCCATTACTGCCTTAGGTCAGATACCATTACCAAGATGCCTACACTTTGGAAGGTGTACCCAACCCTGTTGTTTTCAGCCTGTTATTTTTAGTGTGCCAGTTTCCAGAATGCGAGGATTTTCTGGAATTCCCATATTAAGTTTTAGCACACACACCAAAACTGCACTCAACCAGTACTACTTATCTTTAGCTAAACTATAATATAATCATACCCATACTGAGCCACGGTTAAAAACAAACAAAAAAATACAACGTAGAGCTATGTGGAAAATCCTCACTGCAGAGTAAGTGAAAAAAACAAGTTGCAGAACAATATACACGGTGTGATATATTATTCACGGGGTGGGGGGGGAGGGGAATAACCTTCAAAACAGCACCTTTTATTTCCTATGGGTATATATATTCCATATGTCGCTAGGTTAAAGGGAGGCCTGCTGAGCACTTTTGTCTCTTAGTGGGATGGGGAGGAAGGCACCATAGCATCGCCCTGACAGCTGGGCCAGACCCTTCCCTCCCGCCAAGGCGTCCTTGGCTTCCCCACGTTCTCCAGTCCAGACCACACTCAAACTCAAGACCCCTGAATTCTCTTCCTGAGAGTCCTAAGCCCACTTCCAGACCTGTGTGAATCCCCTTCTGGATCCGTTCCCTGGACACCTGCTGCCTGCAAGCACCTCCTTGGCCCACAGGAGCCAGGGCTGGGAAGAGAAATGAGGGCGAGGGGCCCCCGTGGCAGTCCTGGTGCCCAGCTACATCAGAGGCAGGCCCCAGCGCCCGGAGAAGGGGCGGGTGCCGCCTGATTCTACCGATTTTATCTGTAAGCTGCAAGTTTTACAGGGGCAGTTATTGTTGCATTGCTTGTGTCCTTAACAGTTGATTAAAACATAATAAAAATAATTTAAAGATTCCTTATGCATCCAGAGATTGGAACTAACAGAGTCTTTAATGATAAATATTGGCTCCCGGGGCCTAGGTGGGGAGGGGAAGTGGTGGGGGGAAGGAAGACGTAAGGGGAACAGAGCTGTGATTACTCTAAGTGACAGGTGTCAATGACTTCCTAATTTTAAAGAAATTGAGCATATTTTGATGGCTGTCAAGGGCCTTGGGGGTGAGGGTGGAATTCCCCAGAAGCAAAGGCCATAGCAGTTAGTGGACTTTCCACGCCACGACCACCCACGGCCTCGCATCCAGCACATGGCTGAGCCTCCAGTAAGTCATCCCTCCTGGGCCCTGGAGCACAGCGCATCGGGGCAGATGGTCAAAACGGGCTGTCTGTCGGAGGGGCCACAGACCAGGGGATTTCCTAGGGGTGGAGTCCTGGGCAAGGCCCCTGGGCTATTCTGAGGTGTCCCCCATGCCAATTCCAGGAAGCCTGCCAGGGATTATCAGAAAATTGTTATCTGGTCTTCAGCTGCATTCAACAACCCTGGGGTGTGGGGTGGGGTTGCAGAGGGCAGGCCACCTGGTAATGAACTAAAAGAGCCCAGAACCAGGAAGCAGGAAGCTGGCCATTTAGTGTGTGTGTGTGTGTGTGTGTGTGTGTGAGAGAGAGAGAGAGAGAGAGAGAGAATGAGAGAGAGAGAGAGAGAGACTTTGGGCAATCCACTTAACCCTGGGCACGGCTGGCCGCCCCTCCCATGTGTAAGTTGGAATTACATTTTATCTCAGGGATAGATCAAAAGGTTGTGAAGAAAATGATGTATGAAACAAATGTGAAAACAATCCATGAACCTGAAAGTGCCTTGAGAATGAAGGACTCATTCCAGTGGTTCAGCTCAGATGTCACCTCCTCCAGGAAGTCTTCCCTGGCTCCCCAGTCTGGCTTAAGGATTTCTATTATTTTATTTTCCCTTTTCTCTTTTTTTTTTAAAATCATAGTCTAGTTGGTACACAATGTCTTTTTAGTTTCAGGTGTACAACACAGTGATTTGACAAGCTGTCCATTATGTCCTGCTCAGCACCAAGTATAACTCCATCTGTCACCACACAGTACCAGTTATTCTATTCCCCATGCTGTACCCTTCATCCCTGTGACACAGAAGTTTCTACTCCTGACCCTCAAAGGTCACTGTGTAAACTTCAATTTTATTGGTTCATCCATCCCATTATATTGCTGCACTTAAAAGTCAAAATCTTGTTTTTCCATCCCCAGCTTCTATCACCATGTTGAACACGTGGTAGGTCTCCATAGTTACCCTAAAAAGAATGTGTAAGTGGACGAACAATTACTGTCCTCAGTTTCCAACCTTTTTACTGATATGGGCTACCCATGGCCTCATCCATGCCCAGGGCTCTTCTGACAATCACATGATGCTTAATTTGGGCTCATTGTGTTTCTGTCTGTCCCCCTCAGATATGTTCTTATTTATATCCCCAAGATCTGGACACTAACCCCACTGCTCAAGGTCATGGGTCTTGTCTAGAAATAGTTAAAAATAGATGATAATGTTAATTCAACTCTCATAAAAAAAAAAAGCATTCAGTAGGGGAAAGCAAGTCCCTTTGGACACACACACACACACACACACACACACACACCACACACTCATAACTGGGCAGGGCCCTGGAAGTCAGGGCACAAGATTTGATGTTCCAGGCTCAGAGTCCAGGCTGCACCCTCCTTCTATGACCACACAGCACACCTGTCCTCCTGCTGGGTCCCTGTAAGCGGCGGGAACATTTCAAGGCTTTGGGGAAGGATCAGCCACATGTGTTCTGGCCCCTCATCAGACTCGAGGTGGAAAATCTGCACTGCCATCAGCAGTTAGGAGCCACTAGAGAGAAAGGTTATGAGGCTGGAGGAGGGAAGGCTCTGTGGGGGAGGGTGGCTTGGGGGACACAGGAGCACTGGGGGAGACAGGAGATGACCCGGCAGCGGGCCCAGTGCTTACCGAGGAAGAGGGGTACAGCAGAAAATGAAGGCAAGACCAGGGCCGGGGGAACCTGGGAGCACTTTGGGGGTGATTCTTTTTCAAAAGAGCATGCAGAGGTCTGGGGCAGGGCAGCTGCCAAGGGAAGGTGGTGTTGCAAGTGAGGGAGGGGTGGGGAACAGAATCGAAGAATGGATTCTTGGAGGAGGGACAAAAAGCAATGCGCCAAGGGTAGTGTGTGCCATACCTTCAGGCAGGGGCTCGTTAGACGTGAAGAGAGGCTGGGGGGTAGACGTCGCTACATTTGCCTTGTGGTCCCTGCCAGATGGGAGCAGATTCTTTGTGATCCCCCTTCTCCCAGACACCCGCATTAATACCGGGACTTACAGACCATTTCACCTGCGTTCCTCAGTGCCTTGGTAGGCAATTTGTGGACACACGGGGGACAAGACAGGGCAGCATTGGAGCTGTCCTCCCCGCGCAAGCGGCTGACAGTCACTTGGTTTCTTCCCTGCAGAAGCGCCTGACGGTCATGCCTATTCCACAGGACTATCTTGAAAATTAAACAGAGTCAGTAAGTTATGGCTCAAGGGTCCACAGAGGTATGGGTGGTGTGGAGGCCCCTGTGGCAGCCCAGGCTTGGTGGCACTGGCGTCGTGTTCCCCCCCACCCCGCCCCAACCCCAGCCCACCCATCGGGCTGGAGAGAGGTGCTCCAGCTGCGTGCACATCTGAATCCCTCCCCAAACCCTGCCCTCAGTCTCTCCCAGCATTCTGTGGTCAAGAAAAGACTGGGGGATGCCTGTGGGGCTCAGTGGGTTAAGCGTCTGCCCTTGGCTCAGGTCATGATCACAGTGTCCTGGGATCGAGCCCCAGGTCTAGCTCTCTGCTCAATGGGGAGTCTGCTTCTCCCTCTCCCTCTGCTCCTCTCCCTACCCCTCCCCTCTGCTCATGCTCTCTTGATCTCTTTCACAAATAAATAAATTAAATCTTTAAAAAAAGAAAAAGGAAAAAAAGAAAGAAAGGAAGGAAAAAATGGGACTGGGGTGAGTAGAAGTTTGGAGTCTGTTGTATACCTGCTTCCACATCCTGGCTCTCCTACTTAGCAGCTGTGTGATCTGGACAGATTCACTCTCTGCACCTCAGTTTTCTTGGTGTTAAAGGGAGGGAAATAGTATCTGGTTCCTAGAGATGAAGACAGAATTAAAACAGCCTGTGGGCATGAAGCCCCTGGCACCCACTGGGTAGTCAGCAGACGCATGTTCTCTTCACTAAGCTCCCAGGTTTCCTCTGTGCATCTCAGCTCAGCCCCTATCGGGATCACAGGCTCCTCCATGGGGAGAGATACCCCATGCAGAGTGATGGGGAGTAGGAAGAATAGGGAACAGGAAGAATATCCCCTGGGTCCCAAACATTAAAAAAAAACAAAACAACAAGAACAAAAAACCCTCAAAAAGTCCACAAGCAAAAAAGCCTCTGCTGGCTTTAAAATCCCCTTTCCTGACTCTCTACCCAGCTTCCCTGTCACCGCCACGGCGCCTCAGGGGACGAAAGGAACGGGAAAGCACCACCCTTTTCCCAGTCCCAGGGGAAGGCATTGCTTCACGTCCTCCCTGGCACCGCGAGTTACATTCCCAGCTCCCGAGGCTGCCTGGCCTTCTCCGGGCATCAGGGACGCCATGAGGGTGGATGGGGAAGGTGGGGAGCACACTGTATGCAAGGTTTACCGTCTTGGGCACACGATCCACGACCCAGAGGAACCCGAAACGCTGGGTGAATCCACTGCGTCCAAGAGAGACGGAGAGCCACACACAGGGGAAGGCAATACGTGGAACAAAACACGCACACAGACACTCCTGCGTGTTCACACATGCACACGCGTGCAGGCACACGCGCACACAAACACCCATCACTTGTGGGCTTCTATAATATATAACTGAAAAGGAAAAGCAGAATGGAAGAAGGATTTCTGTGCACAACAACGTGGGCGAGCAAGGGAAGTCAGATACGAGAGGCAATATATTCTGTATGTGTTGATTTGTGGCTGAATGTCAAACAGGCAGCACGAATCTGTGTTGTCTGAGGTCAGGATAGTTGTCACCAGTGCCTCCAAGAGCGGCCGGAAGGGGACACGGAGATGACGTTCGGGGCCACTGGCAGTTTTCCGCCTTTGGTCTGGGTGCTGCTTACCTGGAGGCATGCGCTTTGTAAAAATTAAGCACACTTCAATCTGGACACTTATTACACACTTATATTAAGTATATATATCAAGACATTTATTATATTTAGAGCTCTACACTTAGGATTTGGACACACACACATGTAAATACATAACGTATGTGTGTGTATATGCACATTATACTTCTACAAAAAGTAATTGTACTAAGAGAATGGAAATATAAGCCACCACACACGGGGAGAACATTTTTGCAGAACATATGTCTGATAAAGGACTGGTTTCTAAAAATATACCAAGAACTACCCGACTCCTGGCTGGCGCAGTCAGTAGAGCATACAACTCACAATCTCTGGGTCATAAATTCGAGGCCCACCTTGGGTGTAGAGATTACTTAACAATAAAATCTTCTAAAAACTCAAAATATACAAAGAACTCTTAAAACTCAACAATAAGAAAGCAAACTGTCTGGTTAAAAACTGGGCAAAGGATCTGAACAGACACTTCGCAAAGATCTACAGATGGCCAGTTCAGAGAATTCCAAGTTAAGACAACGAGATCTCACTGTACACCTGTCAGAATGGCTAAAAATCCAAGGCCCTAACAACATCAAATGCCAGTGAGGATATAAGGCAACAGGAACTCCCATTCATCGCTGGTGGGAATGCAAAATGGTACAGCTACTTTACAAGATAGTTAGACAATATCTTACAGAACATAATACTCATACCTTATGATCCAGCAACCCCACTTCTTGATATCTACCTAAATAAGTTGAAAACTATGTACACACACACACACACAACCTGCAGAAATATTTAAATCAGCTCTATTCATATTTACCAAAATAAGAAGGCAACCAACATGTCTTTCAAAGGATGAATGGAGGGGGCGCCTGGTTGGCTCAGTGGGTTAAGCCTCTGCCTTTGGCTCAGGTCATGATCTCAGGGTCCTGGGATCCAGCCCCGCATCGGGCTCTCTGCTCAGCAGGGAGCCTGCTTCCTCCTCTCTCTCTGCCTGCCTCTCTGCCTACTTGTGATATCTCTCTATGTCAAATAAATAAATTAAATCTTAAAAAAAAAAAAAAGGATGAATAGATAAATGAACAGCGGCACATTCCAGACAATGGGATACCATTCGGCACTCAAAAGAAAGGAGTTATCAGCTCATAAAAAGGCATGGAGGAAACTTCAAAGTGTATTGCTAAATAAAAGAAGCCAATCTGAAAATGGATATACTGAATGACTCTAATCCTACGATGTTCTGGAAGAGGCAGTGATGAGGAGAGGGTTGAACAGACAGCACAGGGCATTGTTGGGGCAGTGAAGCTATTCTGTACGATTCTGTAATGGTGGATACATGTGTCCAAACCCACAGGATGAAAAAAAGGAAGAATGAACCCTAGTGTAAACTCTGAACTTGAGTTAATAATGTATCGTGTTGGCTCAGTTATAGGAAATGCACCACACTAATCAAGATGTTAGCAACAGGGGAAACTGGAAGGGGGAGCGAGGCATATATGGGAATTTTCTGACATTCCCCTTAATTTTTCTAAAAGTAAAATTGCTCCTCAAAAAGCCTATCAATTTTTTAAAAAGTAGCTATATTGCAGTTGAGTAATGTTTAAGCTCCCTAGACCTTCACTTCAGTTTCTTCATCTATGAAATGAAAGAGTTAAACAGGTGACGCTAATGACCCTGGGGAGGGGGGCTGTCTAGGCAAATAAATGGATTTCCCCTTCTCCCTCTGCCACCCCTCCCATCAATCCCCCACGGGCGTTAGTAAAGCAATGCCCATCTGCATATTCACCAGCACTTGGTGGTTTCAGTGTTGTAATGGTGTTCCACAGGCATCCCGGACTAGGGCAGCTGGGTGCTCAAAAGGAGAGGACCCAGGTCACTGGGCTGGCTGGAGATGAAGAGGTCACTGTCTCTCCCCATGTCAGAAGACAAGACATAAGCTTTGTGCTATAATCTGAGTACATCGTGCTGAGAAGCTTCCATGAAGGGGAAGAGTTTTCACAGGGAGAGGTCCTCTGTGCTAAGTCTTCCGATCACTCTGTCAGCCTACAGGAGAGAAGGAAGACGGGACAAAGGCCCCACACCAAGGGGACAGCTTGTGCCGATGTCATAATTCCTAGAAGCCACGAGAGCTAGGCCAGTGTGCCCACCCCCACCCAGCCAAATTCAACCAGAACCAGCAACTCCCAACCTTCTGTTCCTTCCCCCCATGGGCAGCTGAGCCCCACTAGAACAAACCACACAGCACAGAAACTCATGTTTCAGATTCAGGATCTCCAACCTCAGCCAGGCCCTCTCAGGCTGCTCGCAAATTAGTTTTCGTTTCTTAGTTTTCTTTACCCCTTTCTCCACAGCAGCTTTTACAAACTTTTGCCGACCCTCCTCAAACCTATCTCATGACCTCTCCACACAGCTTTAGCAAATGGCAATCTTCCCACAACTCCTCTGCTCCCTTCCCAACTCCCTCCTTCCCTCCCAACCCCCTGGAAGCTGGGACCCCTCTTCTGACTCCTGGGTTCCTTCGTCCGGGCCCTGGCTCCATTGCTTCCAGCATTTTCAGCACAGTGGATGTCTCCCGCCTTTCTTGGCGACTGAGACAACATTCCCTCCCTTTTCCATGTGCCCTTTGCTGGAAGTTATATCTTCTCCTTTGCCAGCTCCCTTCCTTCACCCATCCCTCAAATGTGTCTATTTCTGGGGCTTCTGTCCTCCCCTCAGTTACATCTCTCCCAACACCCTTTGCCTAGATGATGTCAGCAGATTTTCTGGCTTTCCCTCCCTACATGCTGAAGATTCCCAAATGTTTTTTTAAAAGAAACCAAGAGTTGGACGCTTAATGGATGGTACCACCCAGGTGCCCCTGAAGATTCCAGAATATAAACATTTAAAGCTCACATCTCTCATCTGAGCATCGAATGGGACTATCTGTTCCCACCTGGACAACCTTTCTTACTGAGGTGCCTTTCTTCCCTCCACCCCCATTTCTGAGAGTCCAATCCCACCTCTGCCATGGAAGGGACCCATCCAGCAAAATTCTTTGTGCCAGAGAACCCTGACACTTCCTTCCTTAAGCCTGTTCTTTCCTAAGCAGACATAGACATCAGAGTCTGTCTTTAGAAAATTGAGTTCAGAGACAGAGGGACTGAAATGAGTAGGTGGGAAACACTTGTTCTTAGCATGGCTGCTGGCGTGGCATGAGAACCCAGTAACTGCTACCCAACACTGTTCCATCTTCGCGCCCCTCTGAGTGTAGCCATCTGCCTTCTACAGTTGTCTAAGCCGGAAGCTTGGGAGCTGTGTTTTTCATTCCTTACCCTCTCACTATGCATATCAATCAATCATAAAGCAGCTTCTCAACTGGCCCATCGCCTCCAAGCTGTGCCCCATTCATTCGTCACACACAGCCAGAGTACTCCTCTGTTATGGAAACCTCGCTGAGTCCTTCTCCTACGGTGCAGACCCCACCCCCCCACCCCCCCACCCCCACCCCCCGCTGAGGAGCCGTCCTGTGACCCAGTCCCGATGCTTGCTCCACTCCATCCTTGCCGTCCGTCTCCTCTCCCAGGATCTGCAGCCAGAAGTACATTTTCCTAAGACCTCTGATCTCTTTCACCTGTGGACCTTTGCCCATTTTTTGGCTTTGTTTTGTTTTCCTGCTTGGAACATTCTTTCTCCATCCTGTTTTGGCTGTGTCGTCCTTGACTATCCTTCAGTTATGTCCTGAACTGTCGTTCCCTGGGAACCTCTTCTCAGTGTTGCCAGTCATGGACCCACATGGCAGCCTTCCTTCCCTCGGTTGCATCACCCACAACAGGCTGTGAGAGTCGTCTCCAGACTGGTCTCACTCAAAGCAGACTGGAAGCCACTTGAGAGAAATCCATCACGGTACATCATGGCACTAGCATAAGATCTGGCACATAAAAGTGGTTGAATGAGGGGCACCCAGGTGGCTCAGCCAGTTGAGCATCCGACTCTTGACATCGTCTCAGGTCAGGATCTCAGGGTTGTGATGGTGAGCCCTGCCTTGGGTGGGTGTGGTGCCTGCTTAGGGTTCTCTTTCTCATTCTCCCTCTATCCCTTCCCTCCCACACTCCTCTCCCTCTCTAAAAAAATTTTTTTAAATATATATTTATATATATAGTTGAATGAATTGTTCATGCCTTATAAGAATTTATCACTTTTATATGCATTGAAGAGTCAAAGATTAAAAATAACATTCCTGCATCAAAGAACTTGGGGAAGAAGGATAAGTAAGTGTGATCAATACCATGCAAAATTATGATGTGACAAGGTAGAGAACGGGCACAAAGGAAGATGCGATCAATTCTACCATCTCAAATGATGCTTAAGAGACTGTTTCCTTTCTTTTTTTAACTTTCCATTTTGAAATAATTTTGGACTCACAGAAGTGACAAAGAGAGTATGGAGTTCCCTTCTGCCTTCACCCAGAGTTCCCAGCCATTATTAACAAATACCTTCAGTCCAATGGTCAGAACCAGGGAACGAACGCTGATACAACTCTATCATCTAGTCACAGACCTACTCAAACTTCACCAGTTTGTTTCACTAAAGTCTTTCAACCTAGGATCCAACCCTAGATTCTACATTGCATTTGTTGGCATTTAGTTATCATGTTCCATAATCTCCTTTATTTTTTTTTAAAGATTTTATTTATTTATTTGAGAGACACAGAGAGAAAGCACAAGCAGGGGGAGGGACAGGCAGAGGGAGAAGGAGAGAGAATCTCAAGCAGACTCCACACCAAGCTCGGAACCTGACTCAGGGCTGGATCTCAGCCCTGAGCTGAAACTAGGAGTTGGACTGAGCAGGGAGCCCCATGGGGGACTTGATCCCAGAACCCTGGGATCAGGACCTGAACTGAAAACAGCCACTTAATCAATGGAGTCACTCAGGAGCCCACCATAATCTCCTTTAGTTGGTACACTTCCTTAGTCTTTTCCTTTTTTAGTTTCGTGATCTTGACATTTTTGAAAACTATTGGCTGGTTATTTTGTAGAATGTCCTGTTCAGATTTGTCTGATGTTTCCTCATGATTAGATTGAGGTTATGTATTTTTGGCAAGACTAACACAGATAAGATGCTGTATTCTTCTTAATGCATCATATCAGGAGCCCCATGACATCAATATTTCTTATTACTGGTGATGTCAACTTTGACCACTAGGCTAAGGTGGGGTCTGCTAGGTTTCTCCACTGTAAATTTATTATTCTTCCTTCCTGGTTAATAAACATCTTGTGAGGAGATGCTTTGAGGCAATGCAAATATCTTGTTTTCCATCATATTTGCACGTTACAATTCTAGTACCCATTGATGATTAATACCCGCCACAGTTTTTTAAAGTGACATGTTGCCAAGTTGTGTTTTTCTACTTCTCTCATTTCTTCTACATTTGCTAATTGGAATTCTACCGAGAAAGAACTGGGTTTTTTTCCTATTGATGTATATGTTTATTCAACTATTTATTTATATCGACATGGACCTGTGAACATTGCGTAATGAAATAAATAATGATAGATACAGGATAACTGATAGAATTGAGTAAGATAAATGTTCATGGGTTCATACAGAATTAAATAAATAATGAATAAATAAGTACATAAATTCATTCCCACCCTGAATTTCTGTGGGACACATTAAAGTCCAATGGTCAAATCTTCTTACTGAGCAAAGTTCAAAAAAATTAAAATCTAAAACCATATAAAATGTAGATAATATGTCAGATATTTTCAAAAATAATAGAACAAGTACCCAGTTAATGAAATAAATATTTCATTATAATTTCATTGTCTATCTTAATATCCTGAATTGGTGTATTACTAGTTTTTTTTTTTTTTTTTTGCAAGTTTTTGAACTGGATTTAAATTAATCACACCGTGGGAGCACCTGGCTGGCTCAGTCAAGACAGCACACAATTCTTGATCTTGGGGTCATCGTTCAAGCCCCACATTGGGTGTAGAGATTACTTAAATAAAAATAAATAAAATAAATTTAAATAAATATATAAAATAAATTTAAATAAAAATAAAATAAATTTAAAAATGAAATAAGATAAAAATTTTTAAAATCACATAAAGTCCCAAGTCTGAAGTTTTGAAATTTGGATGAATTGAAGCCTCTCCTGGTTTCTGATTCTGCTTAGCTGAGGAAGGTCTGAGTATGTAGGTGGAGTTAGGATTTCTTCAGCAGCCACAACCTGGGCTATCTCTGGTGGGAATGAGTGGTGTTCCCTCAGCACCTCAGAAATGGTGGTGACCAACTCTCTCATGAGCCTCATCTTAAAAGTGTCCAAAGAGTTACTATGGTGAACCCAATAGATTAATGGTACGCCAGCCACACAATGAACTCCCTCCCACCTCTTACAACAGTTACCACAGGCAAAATTGTATTCCCTGGGTCCTGCAACCAGTGCTGTGAAGACCATGGAAGGGGCCCAGAGGACATGAGGAAAAGAAGACACAGAGCAAGAACATCTTCCATTCTGCCAGGATACCCATCAGGCAATGTTAGCCCGGAATCTGGGGTCCACGTAAACTCAGTGGAGTCAAATCTCCCCTTGGAAGGTTCCCTTTGCCACTATACAGGTGCCATATGGAGTGGGGAACACCATGCATGATGTCTCTTCTCTGAGATGATGGATTTGAGACTTCATTGCCTTCACCCTAAGTTTAGCAATTAGCAATCATGGCAGCTCCAGTCTCCAGGTCTTCTTACCTGAAGTACCTTCCTTTCCCAATTAGAATGGTCATAACCTCCTAATATCCATTTCTTTGAGCGCTCCAGCACCTCCTTAAGCATAAGCGCCTCCACCCCTGTCGTAGGCAGACCTTTGGAGGGAAACATCCCACCAAGGGTGTCCATTACCTCCTGCTGTGGAGGTGCTAAGACCCGCGACCTGTCTCCTCAGGAAGACTCCTCCCCCATTGCCCATTTTTTCCAAATGGGGGATCACTTTGGCTGAATCCCGAACTAAAGTTGTGGATGATGATTCTGGCTCTCCAGGTACTTCTTAAGACACTCTAGATTGTTTAAAAAAAAAAAATTGTTCAACACTTTAGATGTCATGTCTTTCTGTCATCTTTTTCAGCAGTGGTGAGATACTGCCCTAGTGGGCTCTCCTTCTGGACTACACCACACTTCTTCCACCGTTGTATTAGTTTAACCTGTTTTTTAAGTTAGTCTCTTTATTTCAAAACAAAAACAAAAACAAAAACAAAACCAACCCATTCCTTTCTTTCGTTTTCCAGTGACTGTTTTCTGAACATAATCCCCTAACTGTTTTTTCTTATGGGGTTTCTCATAATGGTATGAAGTCCTTAATTCTGGGTCTGTCCAAAGCAAGCACTGCTTGAACAAAACTTGCACCCCCTCACCCTACTGTGTTGGAAAATCCCACCCAGAGGTCTCCTCCTACCAACCCAAGATTCAGTGCAGCCTGGGCTGGTTCTGTCTGTCCTGCCTGGCTGCACTTTACAACATCTCACTTTTCCTGGGCTGTCTTTGAGAAACCAGATTTCACAAATTTTGCAGATAGTCCTCTAGTCTTAGGTGTTTCTTGGGTCTTGCAATCAAGTCCATAGAACGATTTCTTTTTAGAACTTGAAACTGATACTTCTGGTTTTTCATTGTAAATTTCTCCGCATATTGGTAACCATTTTGAATATCCATCTTTCAAGGAGCAGTTGCCCATCATTTTTATAATGCACTCTTGCTCTGCTGTCCTCCCGGTAGATCTAAGACAGACACTTCTCAAATTTTCCTGGATCCTGGCTCCCAATGCAAAATTCATTCCAGTCTGCTTTTCATAAAAATTTGCTTCTCTTCTGTTGGACTTCACTGGAATCCAAACACTGTTTCTGCCATAGGCATATCTAAAATACACCCATCATTGTAATTTCCCCCTTGAAGAACGATTAACCTTACATTTTCAATAATGTACACTGGTTTTTCTACCACAAATTTAGACAATAGCATTCTTTTCATGATAAAGGACCTCATTTCTTTCTTTCTTCTTCTTCTTTTTTTTTCCTTTCTCTCTCTCTCTCAATCAAATCTACTATCTTTCTGTAAGGGAAGTCACAATTTGGGTCCCTGACATTTAGAGCCACAGAGTATGTATAAGTAACAAATCTGGAACCACCTTGAGATCACCGAATGGGGGTTTCCCTTGAACTTGTGGGCAAGTTACAGGAATTTAAAGTTAGTTCCTCTGCAGTCCTCTCTCTTGGTCCTAAAGGACATTCAAAGCAGTATAAGAAATAGAACAGAGTTTGGGGTAGTTTATCTCATTTTGCCTAAAGATACCTGCGACTAACACTCTAAAATGCAAAATTCACTGCTAGTCTGCAAAATTTGTAGAATGTCCGTTTATGGTCCTGGCCTCTTGGTTTGAAGATCTTGCTAAGGAACACACTAAAATTGTCCTGCTCCCTAACACCTAAAAAAAAACCAAAAAACAAAAAACAAACAAACCTCATGGAAATGCACTCCTTTCTCTTTAATAAAATACTTTCTTCCTTCCTCGTCCTTCTTAATGCCTCCCCTTAATCAAATTCTTGCTGTTTCTGGTTGCAAAGTCTAACAAAAAGCCACCCCACTTGCTAGGGTCCAGCCTGCCTCTCTATACTTGTATTAAAACAACCACTTGTGGGTGACCCACAAAGATGAGGTCCTCCATGGCCCATTCTTGGTACAGCCTGATGCCACCTGCCAAGACCACACCTGTTAAAAGCCAATTGTGTTACAAAGCAATGAGAATGAGTGACATACAACTATGTATGACAATGTGAGTGATGTCATAAATGTAAGTTGAGTGAAAGGATATGAACACAGAGAAGTTCGTAGTATATGATTGTATTTATATAAACTACAAAAGCAAACAGAAACAATCTTAGTGCTGTCAGAAGTCAGAATGGTATTTGGCAGGTAGTAACTGGCCTGGTGGGGTTTCTGGGGTGCTGGTAATGTCCTTTTTCTTCATCCAGGGGCTGGTTACATAAGAGTGTTCAGTTTTCAAAAATTCATCACACTGCCCAACTATGATAGGTGTACTTCAATAAAAATTTCATTTTTTAAGAAAGCTAATAGCACAGCTGCCAAAAACAGCCAAGTGACATCAGGGAAACATTACTACCAATTGCCAAGATCAAAACCCCGACTGTCCCTGTCGCAAAAGCCTCGTCTCCTAGCCATGCCCAAAGTCCCCATCCACACATGCTCTGTGGTCCAGACATGAGAGTTGATATCTATTTTTCAATGTTCTCTACTCTTTAATGAGATGATAGGTTTGGAGGAGTAGAGTGGATTGAATTGTGTCCCCTAAAATGATATGGCCAAGTCTTAACCCCAAATCTTTATGAATATGACCTTATTTGGAAATGGGGTCTTTGTCGATGTAATCAAGTTAAAGATCCTGAGAAGAGATCATCCCCAATTTATAGTATTTCCTAAATCCAGTGGTGAGTGTCCTTATAAGAAAAAGAAGAGGAAGGTTTGAGACACAGACACAGAGGAAGAGCTACAAGGAAGAAGGCCATGGGAAGATGGAGGCAGAAGGATGACACCACGAACCAAGCAACACCAGAAGAAACTAGTAGACGCAAGTAAAGATTCTCCGTTCGAGCCTTCAGAGGGAGTGTGGTCCTGCCAATCTTTTGATTCCAGATTCGTGACCTCCAGAACTGCAAGAGAATACATTTCTATTGGTTTAAACCTATATCAGCTTATAGTAATTTGTTATGGTAGGCTTAGGAAACTAATACAGGGAGCCAAATATATAACACTCACTTTTCCCTGCTCCAGTTCTAAACTCGGAGAGTTTACACTCAAACAAACAGATATCAAAATTCTGTCTTGATTGCTGATAAAGCCATTGTGGGTGACATGATTAAAATCATGCCAAATTATCCTACTAATAACTGCCTGAGAATTGAACTTACTCCTCTACACGACAGACCTCCATAGCAGGGGCAGAATCTGCCCTAAAATGTTTACTGTTGAGCCAAGAAGAGGAAAGATCACATTTATCCAAAAGATGCTCAATATTTATTTAGAGGTGTTAGGTGCTTCCTGGGGGAAGGCAGTAAAAATACTGTCTATCAGAGAAAGACAAATATGTATGATCTTACTTACATCTGGAATCTGAAAAAGCCAGACTTAACAGAAATAGAGTGGTGATTACCAGCGACTGGTGGGTGAGGGAAGTGGGGGAGATGTTGGTCAAAGGCTACAAATTTTTCAGTTACAAGAAAAACAATTTCTAAGAATCTAATATGCAGCGTGACAATAATAGTTAATAATATTGTATTATATACTTGAAAGTTGCTAAGAGAGTAGATCTTAAAAGTTCTGAACACGGTGCGCACATGCACACACACACAAACAGCAGTTCTGGGACATGGTAGAAACGTTAGCAAATGCTATGGTGGTAATTCTTTTGTAACATATAAGTGTATCAAATCATGTACAAGACTTCCACAATGTTATATGTAAATTATACCTCAATAAAGCTGGTGGTGGAGGGAGCGGAGATGCTGTCCACCACCCTGAGTAATTCAGCTCTGGCCCCATACCTGCGCACCCCTAAGCAGGAAGGAGCTGAGAACAAGAGTCCTCCCTTATCTATGGGGGAGTCATCCCAAGCCCCCCAATGGATGCCTGAAAATGTGCATAGTACCAGAGTCCTCTATAAACTATGTTTTTTTTTCCTGAATACACATACCTATGATAAAGTTTAATTTATAAATGAGGCACACCAAGAGTTCCATACCAATAACTAATAATAAAATAGAACAATTATAACAATATACTGCAATAAAAATGATATGAACGTGGTCTGTCTGTGTCAAAGTGTCTTACTGAGCTGTACTTACTGACCCTTCTTCCTCTTGTGACGATGCGCGAGGAGACAACAGCGACCTGGTGGGACAAGGGAGATGAATGGCATAGGCACTGTGCCGTGGCGTGAGGCTGTGTTGGAAGAAGGATCCTGTGCTTCCGGACGGCTGTTGACAGAAACTGCAGAAAGCACCACTGTGGACAACAGGGAGACTATTGACGTCAACAACCCCTTCCGTGAAGGCAGAGGAGAGCCGGTTAGTTGTTACTTGGGCTTTGGTTATGTCCCTTGGGCTTTTACCTACACAAATATCCACCAAGTGGTTTATCAAAGTATTCTCACCACATATACTACTGTGCCTCTGAGGTGTCAGTGCTGCTAAAAAAAAAACCCAAAATCGGTTTTGTTCTATGTCAGTGATGTTGTAATCCCCGTTACAGAACGTCGTCCCTTCCCGAGGCTTGCCTGGCTTGCCCCCAGTCCTGCTCTGCTGTGGAAACCAGGGGAAAGATATCCTCGGTAAGGTGATACAATGTCATTGTCGCTCTGTAGGACAGAGAACAGGCTGGACATGACTCCCTGTCTGAAGGCTTACTGTGACAACAAATTTCCACTCCTAATGGTATCAAGATAACCAGACCCAAACACAGATGTGACAAATAGCAGGTAAAGGTCCCCTTTGTCTAAGGCCCCCCAGGGGTCTATCACCCTCCCCGGTGGCTGTTCTTACGGCTAGTCTTGATGCTCCACACGGGACCGCCCATCCCAGACAGCCCTCCAGGTTCCAGAATTGTTTTCCCCTCTTTTGACGGCACCCCCACTTCTTCTCCTAGCTAATTGTGTGGGCAAAGTCTGGGTGACAGTTCATTCCCCTCTGAGGGGCAATATTAATGACAAACATGCATTCTCTCTCTCAGGAATATGTGTATTTTGAAAGAAGGCAATTGATGATAGCAAGGCCTGAAGTCAATGTTGCAATTTTTGTCGAGCGTGAATAGAAAGATCATCTCACAGCCCTCACGTAATGTTGGGCGAGGCAGCACCGGCTCTGTCATGCCTAAAAGGGGCTTTTCGGAACATCTGTCACTCACTGTAAGATGTGGAGGTCCCCGTAGGAAGTCCTACTTTCCATCCCTTGGACACATAATGGGTTGTAGGAAAGAGAAGACACTGCGCTAGAAAGGCAGGTAGAGTCCCAGTGCGCCATAGGAGGGAATTTGCATTTTCTTCTATAGGTGAGAGGGAGTAGCCTGGTCAGACTGGCATTTTAGCCAAAGTACTCCACAGCAGTGTGGAGAGTGGGTATGGCCGAGCCAGCAAGCCCAGCTGGAAAGTCGTGGTGGGAATGACGTGAGAGAAAATGAGACCTGGAACTGAGGCAAAGTTGGTGTAGAAGGAGAGGAGAGGAAAGGTTCAAGAATACCAGGGAGATTAAATAAGCAAGCCCAGATGGGGCACCTGAGTGGCTCAAGGGGTTAGGCCTCTGCCTTCAGCTCAGGTCATGATCCAAGGGTCTGGGGATCAAGCCCCGCATCGGACCCTCTGCTCTGCCTACTTATGATCCCTCTCTCTGTCAAATAAATAAATAAAATAATAAATAAATAAATAAATAAATAAATAAATAGATAAATAAAAAGTAGCCCCAGGGACTGCCATCACTAGTAGCTGGGTGTCCCACCTCTCCCTCCTCCCTTGACCTTCACCCCATCCACAATAAAGGTACTATGTCACTCCTATGCATTAAAACCTCAGGGGGCATCAAAAAAAGATACAGTTTGAAACACTGGTGTCTGTGAAGACTTTAATCAAAGCACCAGGATGGGGACCCCCTCCCTTTCTGTTTCATACATGTTTCTGTTAAGGACAAAACTTGGTTTTAAAAATGGGATATTTTGGCCAATGATGGGATGTTCTCAATTCAGATGTTCTATAGAATGGGACTGGACTGATGGTGATTTTCATTGCATGACCTCTTCCGTCCCACTCTTGCCAAAGCTTTCATCTCTTCTGAGGCGCAGTCCTGTGAGAACAAAGGCCAGAGAGCCTCAGTGGGGGATGCAAAATGTGCCACCTTTATCTTTCATCCATATAACACACTGACAGTGGGTCCCCTTGCCATTTCTTCCGCTCTCTATCTAGAATTCAGAAGTGACGATGTTGTCAAAAGGTTTCCTCAAGGGGCGCCTGGGTGGTTCAGTGGGTTAGGCCGCTGCCTTCGGCTCGGGTCATGATCTCGGGGTCCTGGGATCGAGTCCCGCATCGGGCTCCCTGCCGAGCGGGGAGCCTGCTTCCCTCTCTCTCTCTCTGCCTACTTGTGATCTCTCTCTCTCTCTCTCTCGCTGTCAAATAAATAAATAAAATCTTTAAAAAAAAAAAAAAGGGTTCCTCAAATGGAGAAATGACAGAGAGCTCTTTCTGACAGAAAGCCGTCTGATTGGGCTGACTGGTGATCTAGTAAATATTTTCCACAAATTGAGTGAGATCAATCTGTGCTACCAAAGTTCTCATGAAAATTGAATTAAAGCAAGTGACAAAATAAAAGCATTTTAACTCTAAGATGTATTAGCAAAGACATATTGAAGTTAACGAACACTTCTATTTCCTGAAGCTCTCTGAGTGTATCTGTTCGAGCAAGTTGCCTTTAAATGAAAGAGTCACAGGTATACTTTACAGTCATTTAGCATGTCAGAGTAAAGCCTCCTTAGTGGAATTCCCAGAAATTGAAAGCAATGACATTAGTATTTGAATGACAAATCCAGTCATAAGTCAAATGGCTTTTATTTCTTTGTTTTCAACAAATTGGTGGGGGACATAGATTGCCAGTCGAGAAATCACCAGCTGACAAAACAGTTTTGATGACACATCACTATGTGATGTTTTGGCAAATAACTTGGAACGCATTCGAAGACTTGAGTGACTCGGCCACACGAAGACATTTCCCCTTGTCGTCTACTTTTCATGTGAACAAAATGTCCGTGGAAGTGAAACATCAGAATGGAATTGATGTTGAATCACGTAAGTAATATTCATCCACGGATACAGGGGCTACTTGAGAATAAAAATTTCTGATTAATTGCCGATAAAAGTTTACCATTTATGTAATAATTAGAAAAATCTGTATCCTGTGTAAAGTCTGAAAGAAAATTTCATTGACCCATAAAACATGATCAATGAAACGTTTTCAGCCATAAGAATGGTCCAGTCCAGATAAAATCCTGTGGGGTTCAAGGAGAAAAGAGAACTAGGTAAAGCTTTTGCTCTTTAAGAGCTTAAAAATGTATTTTTAAAATGGATGATGATCTGGGTCAAGTCGCTAGATTCTCTGGGCTCTCTTGTATTTAAAGGGATACAACCAGGTGTATTTGTAAATGTCAATGAAATGTCAACAGGGCAAGAGTTATGACTTTGACAACTCTTTAGAGCTATGATGAGAAATTCTGGGTGCTTAAAATGGGTGGTTTTCAAACTTAGGTTGGAAATGATTTTAGGGGGTTGCAAAGGGGGCCAGCTGCTGTCCCTCCAAGGCAGCGCGCCCCTAGCTGTCTTGCCCAGTCCCCGTTGGGCGACGTCCGTGCTCCTTGCTGGAGTCCCACGGCTGTCCCCGGGTGCGAGGCAGAACAGCGCCCCCCACTCCCCTCACTTTCACACCCTTTTCAAGAGAACGTTTTCCTCTGCGACGCCCCAGCCGGCTGTCACCACTTCCCTGGCCGGCTAAGGGACCGCAAAGAAGACTCCGAGCCCTTGTGCGGGGGCGCCCCCTTCCCCGCGGGCGCACCCCCGCCGGCCCCCGCGCGCCCTGCCCCGGCGCCCGGCCCGCTGCGGGCGGCTGGCCCCCTCTCCCTGTTATGTAATCCAGCCCCGCCACGCCAAGCCCGGCCTTCCCGCGCCGCGTGCATTTCCGTCCGCTCTCGCCTTTCATCCGCCGAGGGCCCGGGAGGGAGAGGATGTGACCTCATCCGCGTGGCATCTGAGCCCAGGGGTGCCCCCGGGCTCCCACCCAGGCCCCTGTCTGCGTGCGGGAGGGGCGCGCCCACCCCGGGGCCTCGGCTTCGAGAGAGGGGGCGCAGCAGTTGTGAGCAAGGGCAGACAGGAGCGGAAATGGACTTGGCTAGACGTTCGCTTTCTGTAAAACGTTCCCCAAGCCGGAATGCCGTGCACAGAGCTGCGCGCGCGCGCGCACACACACACCCACACCCACACACACACACACCCCTAACTCAGAAGGCCCGAATGAAGGCGAAAGCTGTCTGGAAGACAGACAGACGGAAACCTTCGGAACCCTGGAGTCGCCATGGGAGGATGGGACGAACAGGGTTAGGAGGCCCATCTTGAGAGCTCCTAGTCTATTCCTGGCTCCCCATGGCTGTACCTCGCTCTTTTCTCCTGCCCCCAAAGAAAACATGCTCTCCCCTCAGACGGTGCCTGGATTTTCTGTATATATTGGAGCTTAATTCCTTTGGGGTCTTCAGGGTTTCCAATCTTCCAGAATTCTTGGCTTGAATACAAGTACCTTATGGAAGACACACACACACACACATACACACACACACACACACACACACACACACACCGGACTGGAGCAAAGGGATGAAGGGGCAAAGATTAAAAGAAGGGGGTGGTGGGGGAGAGGTCCGTCTTCCTCTCTGAATCATTCCCCAACCCCAGGCACGGTTTGCAGGGATAGCTGTGCAGCTCCCTCACCACTCCTCCTTAGAACCCTGCCAAAGGTGGGGCTCCCATCTGGGCCACTGAGAGAATGTCCCTGCCTTGTGGGATGCCCACCCCACCCCATTCCTCCCACCCCAGCCAAGTTTGCAGAGACAGCTTTACCCCTAGGTATGCTTCCTGCAAGTTAGTCACCCAACCACAGTTAATACAAAATAATGAATGTAGCCGAAGCTGCTGATGTCCATCTCAAATGCTTTCCCCCTGTCTTCCCAGCACACACACATGTCCACCACCCTCGCCACCATTCACCTCACAGACTCTCAACACCATTCAGGCCTTTATCAAGGAGATCCCTTCCAACCACATCGTCTAGAGTTCCCCACCCTCCGCCTCCTTGTCTTCTATATTGCCATGCTTGTCTTCTTTCAAAAACTCGTCTTTATTGGAGCCTATGGACTTACTTACTCTTTTATTGTCTGAGCGGTATCATCACCTTCACCACTCAGTCCATTGGAGTCCACCAATGAAGGGACCTTGGCAGTCTCACTTAGCATTTGTATAACCCCAGAATGGGCCTGGCACCCCGGTAGGTACAGATCTGTTGAATCAGCGAAGGAAGGGAGAAATGTTAGGCTTTGGCGATGCCTGGTGCCCTCTGAATTCCTCTAGGTGAAAGCATTTCGCATTAAATTATTATTTATAATGTAACGTACATATTATATAAAATATATATAATTACATATACATATACTATACAGATATACAACATATAATTGCCAGCTTCTGCCTTCTGTACCAGACTGGGAGCTACCCGAGGGGGTTCACGTTGTCTGAGCCCTCCCTAGAGCTCAGCTCCTAGCCCAGTACGGGACAGAAAGTAAATACTCAAGAGTCTGTTGGCCTGTTTGTTTGCCGCGTGATGACAAGCAAAACACTGTGTTCTACCCACGAGGAAAGCCATCAGTCTTACGTGCGTAAAGCTCTTGAGAGCCTACTGAGTTCTTCCGTGTCCATTTCATTCCCACAACTCCAAAAATGAAGCATGGACTAGCACTGTCCCACTTCACAGATGGCCAAACTAAGTCCCAAAAGGTTGGGTGATTTGTCCGGGGCAAGCTGTGGTAAGAAAGGAGCATGGAAATCTCCAGCGATACTAGTGGAAGTGCCTGCTTCTTCTTTCAGTGCTCTCTGATTTGCCTTATGTGTTTGGAAATTCTGTTACCACAAATCCTTTTAACCCATAGAATTAGGGTGGGCTCATGCTACCTCCCCTCATGGCTGTCCTTCCACTTTCTATTGGGGCGGGTTTGCTTATCCCACAAGACGCAGGGCAGACGTCATTTCCTCTTATTATTTCTTGAGCAGAAGTCAACACTTCCGCAACTGTATTCCTGTTGTACCTGACATGCACATTTATCATAGGTCTTAACGCTTTTCCTCCAGTGTGCATGTTAACTTAGTTCTCAGCCTTACCGCCATGCAGTTAAGACGGGGCAGAAGAGCTCATGCTCCATCTAAAGGAATAGCTCATATTCAGCCCCAACATACTGTGGCCATGCAAGAATGGTGGGAGGAGGGGTGCTAATGTCTATTCCAATTTTTCAAAAGAATCTGGAAACCTGGACTTTTATGAGAAATTCTCTGATTTTAAATATTGGCTCAACCTAAAAAAAATACTGCATGTGCCAAATAAAACGCACCTGTGGTTTTTAATGGGCCAATGGGTAGCCAGCCTGGGAGCTCTGGGTTAGAATGTATACAAAGTGTGAGGCTGGATGTGGCTAGCAATAGGCCAAAGTAGAGGCTGGTATGAGAGAAAAGTTCTGAGGTTGGCCAAGGAGACCAAATGGGGATAAGAGACCACTGAAAGGCTTTAATCGACCATGAGGTTTGTATGTGAGGAGAACCACTCTGGCTGCAACATGGAGAACCAACGGAAAGCAATCAGCAGTGTTAAGGAGGAAGACCAGTTTTTACAAAAATGATCATGATAACCCAGCAGAGACACATGGCTTGGTGTCAGTGGTGGCACTAGAGAAGAATGGAAATGGAAGCATTTGGAAGATAGTCCGGATCTAGAATCACAGGACTTTCTTCCTGATTGGCTGTGAAAGGTGAAGCAAAAAGAACAGGCAAGAGTCATGTGTAGGTTTCCGGCTCAGACAACCGAGTGGGTGTTAATGTCACTTAGCAAGAGAGAAAACACAAAAGGAGGAGCAGGTCTGGGGGAAAGGTGAGTTCTTCCATTTTTTACCATGTTGAATTTAAAGTTCCAGGGATGGCTCCAAATAAAAATTTTAGTGGACAATTGGATTTTGATGAAAGAAATTTGTGTTAAAAAGATAGATTTTGGAGTTACTGACAGGTCATCATAAAGCCATGAGGGAGAGCGGGCTGAGGACAGAAAAGAACCCAAGACAGAGCCCATTCTGGGGGCAACTTTGAGGAATTGCATATAGATCAAAGAATAATCAGAAAAGAAGGAGAAAACCAGCCAAGTGCTGGAGTGTGGTCTCATAGGAGCCAGAGAGAAAAGTGTTTCTAGGAGCAAGGGGACAGCTATGTCAGATGTTGTGGGATGTCGAATAAGAAGAGAACTGGAAAGTGTCCATAGATTAGAGACTTACCGGTGCAGAGTGATCTTGGGGACAAGAGTTTCACTGAGGGGATTGGAATGAAAAGCAGCTTACAGGGCACTCAGGAGTAAATGAGACATGAGGAAAAGGGTCCAATGAGTTTAGGCATCTCTTTCAAAAATATTGGCTGTGAAAGGACAGAGAAAGATATGACCAGAGGAGGATATGGGATCAAGGGAAGGTTTTTATATAGAGGAGAGAGGTGAACATATTGGTAATTTATGAGACATCTTCAGAGGTGGAGGAAGAAGTTGAAGAAACAAGAGAGAAGAAAAGTTATCAGTAGCCCCAAAGTGGCTAAGAAGGCGGGAAAGATAGACTCTCGAGCAAATGGAAAGAGATTACTTTAGACCCATGGCTGAAAGAGGGAGAGTTGGCAGCTCGGTGTCCAGAGTGAGTTCCATCTGAGGGCTTTTGCATCTTCCTTCTCAAGTCAGAGTAAGGGTGGAAGTGGTGGTATTCTGAGAGTTGAGGGAAATCGAACAACCTCTGGGGTCATCTGGAAAGAAAGTGAAAGACTGGCCCTAGTTCCCCACATTTGGTAAGTTTGGGATTATCGGTGTGTTCTAGTGATTGCTCCTTTGTGCAAAGGGCAACTAGATTTCTCACCGATAGTCCACAGCGTTGGTGGGTCCTTCCCACACCTTGTGGAAAACATTCTGGACTGCGCTCAGGAGGTTTAAGGAACATCTCAGCCTCACCACTCACCAACTTGGACTTAAGTTAAAAACACCGAGGCATGAAAGGAGAGGTTGTGTTTGAATACTATGTGCTAATGCTTTGTCCTGAGTACTTGGCCCCCAGCTCTTCCCCTTAATCCCAGGTGCTAGCACTTGGCCCAGAACTTTAGTGTTCATTCAGTCTCCAGGTGGTGACCACTCCCACATACCCAGTAGAAGTGCTTCCCCATTTTCCACGTCCAAATCTTTCATTTTCAAGATTGGGCTCCATTCTGCTAATTCATCCCCTCTCAACAACTTTAGACATTTAGACAGACATTCCCCTCTGGCCTCCTCTTTGTAAACCCAGTCAGGCAGCAAAGCAAGGTCAAGGGAACGCCACAAGAGTCAGGCAACATGGGGACCAAGGCCCAAGGCCATGTTGTCTGCTGAGTGGTTCCACAGATTCTTCTCTCTGCTCCCTCACATATGAATTTGGACTGATATTTTGTTCTTCAGATGGCTGGTGAGAACCTGCTACACAGGTCACATCATTCTCTGGCCTTCAAAAGAGCAACGCCTAGAAGATTCTAGATAAATGAACAACTTAACCTGCAGCTCTCTGCTTTGCAAGAAAGACATCTTAGCCATTCTGTCTCTTGCTAAAGTGAAAACTCTTTTTTTTTTTTTTTTCCTTCATCCTCTCTCTGTGCACAGAGAAGTTTCCCTTTGGCCCTTACCCTGACTTTAAAGATTTGCCTCATACCTCCACCTTCTGGTCTCCTATTTGCCCATGATCCCTTTGCATTTTGTTTCGGTCCACCAACAATAGTAATATTATCATGTAACAAAATGGAAAACCTGGATTTTCCAGAATTTCTCTTAGGAAGGAAAAGTATTATTTGACAGGTCCTTGGGCCCGTGGGTAAAGCCATGAGTAGAACTCTTTGGCACAGGTCAAAAGAAGAATTTGCTATTGTCCGTTGTTTAGAGCAGATGAAGAGAAAGAAGGAAAGAAGAAATGAAGATTTTCCCAATCCCAAATCCTCATTAAAGTATCTCCTGGATTGCTCAGTTGGTTAAGCATCTGTCTTCAGCTTGGGTCGTAGTCCTAGTGTCCTGGGATTGAGCGTGCATGGGGCTCCCTGCTCAGGGGGAGCCTGCTTCTCCCTCTCCCTTTGTTTCCCTACTCCTGCTCTCTTGATCACTGTATCTCTCTATATATCTCAAGTAAATAAATAAAAAATCTTAAATTAAAAAAAAACCCTCACTCAAAAAATATTTGGATCAGACCGGATATTTTTACGGAAATACAGAGACACTAGATTGCTAAAGCAGAGAAATATGACCAATATCAAGATTCTAGGGGAAGTCATTAGTCCATTAGTCACCTATTGCATAATACGTTACCCTAAAATGTAGTGGTTTAAAACAGCACTTTGTTTTATTAGCCCTATTTTCTAGGAGTCAGAATCCAGGCATGGCTCAACTGAGTCCTTTGTCTCAGGGTCTCCTACAGACCAGCTGTGATCAAGGTGTTGTTCAAAGCTGGGGTGTCATCCACAAGGTCCTCTGGAGAAAGATTCCCCTCCAAACTCACACAATTGTTGCCAATCTTCACCCCCTCTGTGGTTGTGGACTAGAGGCCACCTCAGTTTCTTGCCACATGGGCTTCTCCAACATGGTGACTGGAGATGGAAACACCAACCAGGAGGGCCATGGCATCTAACAGCAAGGCAGAAGTTATGATCTTTTGTAACGTAGTCAGAGAAGGGACATCCCATCAATTTTGCCATACTCTGATCAAAGAAAGGCAAACTACCAGGGCCAACCTTGGCTCAAGGGGAGGGAGTTCATCCAAGGGATCAACTACCAAGAGCTAGGGATCCTGGGACTACATTTAGAAGTCCACCTTGAACAAATATGTTGTGGATTTTCACAGGGCTATGGAACAAGGTTTCAGACCAGGACTAATCATGTCTTAGAGAGGCAGCATGGCCCTGGCCAACACTGGGCTTTGAGAGAGCCGCCGCTAATTCACACAACGATGTACCAGTCGCTATGCTAAGCTCTAGCCCCACACTTTTTGAATGTGCAAAATAATGTTACAGATTAAGGGTCTCCACTGTCCAGATTTAAGAAACGAAGTGAAGGGAAGTCACTTGTCTGGGGTCACAGAGCCAGCAAATGGTGGAACCGGGATACAAGCATGGGACTGTTTGCCTCAGACTGATGCCTTGTAGACTGTTTACCTCTGGACACCAAAATCAAGATCAGCGAAGAATGCATTTGGCTTTACTCTCCAACAACCAGGGCTCTAATAAGAAAGGCTTAAATAAAAGCTCTTAGGACAGCTAGGGCCAAAGTCTTCTCCTTTTGTGACTTTTTCTCTTTATTCAGGAAATAAGTCCTCTCCAAACAGATTTGCACATTCAGCTTTTTTATTAGAAATGGTGTTAGCCTGTACATGCTAGTGGCAAGAGGTATAGGGAGAGCTAGAATTTCAGCTTTCCAACGTCTATTAAAGAAGGAAAAAAGGGGCGCCTGGGTAGCTCAGTTGGTTAAGTGTCTACCTTAGGCTCAGGTCATGATCCCCATGGTCCTGGGATCAAGTTGTGCATTGGGCTCCCTGCTTCTCCCTCTCCCTCTGCTGCTGTCCCTGCTTCTGCTTTCTCTCTGACAAATAAATAAATAAAATCTTCAAAAAAAAAAGAAGAAGAAGAAGAAGGGGAAAGAAAACAGGATGACAAAGGGGTTGGAGCTAGCCAGTTCATACCCTGTCCCAGCTTTATATACATTCAATTCATTCCAGATCTCCCTGTCCCCACATTAAGGATGAAGAACTATGTGCAATTAAGCCTCTTCCCCTCTCCTTTCCTTTCTCCATCTCAAGATTTTTATTACTTATATTGTTATTCCTACATTGCCAAATTGATAGCCTTTACACTCTCTTCTGATATTGTAATTTGCACAAATTTTTAAAAAGATTTATTTATTTATTTTTAGAAAAAGAGAGAGACTGGGGCAAGGGGGCAGAGGGACAGAAGCAGAGGGAGAGAGAGAATCTCAAGCAGACTCTCAGCTGAGCACAGAGCCTGGCGTGGGGCTCAATTCTATGATCCTGAGATCGTGACCTGAGCCAAAACCAAAAGTCGGATGCTGACTGACTGAACCACCCAGATATTCCTGAAATTATAACTCGAATTCTTTTTAAACTGTCATTCTGTATTTAAATATTTTTAACATATTTTTAACATGGCTTTCCCATTTATCTTTTTGTCACCAAGTGTTCCGTTAAACTATATGAAATTGCCCATATTGGGCCATTTTTGCCCTAGAAAAATGTGAATTTAGTATGCTCAATCTAATGGTCAAGGGGCTTTTAAATATATCTGTCAGAGCCTTCAGATAAAATGAAAGTTTTTGTGCGACACATTTTCCTTGAAGTTTGTAGATCTTCCTTTGCTTTTTCCTAATGTTAGGATGTTGTTGAAACCTCAAACCAGCCTGATATTATTTTCTTCATAAATGACCAGGATTCCTGTTTAGAATCCCACAGGATTATTTATTACTTTTACCTTTACTCATTTAAAAAATTCTTAATCCTAGAATTCCAGTAGCTTTACTGAGATACATAATAGTTTTGATAGTTCATTATCAAAGATTTTCTTGGAATACAGTTACAATCATACATTTATGTCTTTCGAAAAACATTTCACCTATGATCCATTTATTAATTTTTCTTTTCATTTCTAACATTCTTTTCCTTAAAGAAACTGACCATTCGGGTGCCCGGGTGGCTCAGTCAGTTGTGCATCTGACTTCGGTTCCGGTCGTGGAGTCTAGGTCAGGTTCCCTGTTCCGTGGGCAGTCTGCTTTTCCCACTTCTTCTGCCTGCCACTACCCCTGCTTGTGTTCTCTCTTTGCCAAATAAATAAATAAGAATCTTAAAAAAAAAAAACAAAACTGTTAATTTGTTGGATTGTCCTTATCCTCTTTATCTGTCATTTTCCCTCATATCATTAATCTTTTTAGATTTTAATTATTTTTTTTAGCACAGACACATTTATTTACTAAGCAAAGGGATGATCCTAATTAAATCAACACTTTGAAATAGTTGCATGTAAAATGTTTGTGATAAAGATAACTGAACACAGTAATGAAAAAAAAAAAAAAGCAGTATGGAGATTTGCTCATTGAACTGAGTTTGTTCATCCTCACAGCTAATTTCTATCCAAAATGATGATGGAATTTTCACTCTACTTTTTCATAGACCCGAGTACAGGTGACATTGTTCATGACGCATTCCACCACTAATTTCCCATTTTCCAATTTTCTTGTGATTGTGCTTTCCTTCCCATCCCATTCCTGATGTTGAACCAATGCGCCGTCTGTGAAGTTGCAGACTGAGTTTTTCTGCCATCAGCTGTAGTTTCTTCAAACTTCTCTCCCAGGTTACATGAAAACTGGGTTATTTTCAAAGTGCTCTCAGTTTTTATGGTGAGGTTTTTGCCATCAGAAGAGATGATACAATCTGGTTTGGCCATTGCACCCACTTTTCGCAGAGCCATTCCCACTCCTACTTCCTTCATGTATTCGTCAAAGCCTTTGCTCTCCACTAAGCGCCATCTTCCTACCAGCTGCTGAATGGTGGCCGTGGTGGGTGCGGGCGGGCCGAGCTAGCAGAGCAGAGCCGGGGTGTTGGGAAGCGTGGCTTCGATTTTAATTATGTTTTAATGTTAACTTTCTACTTCACTGACTCTTTTCACCACTATTTTTTCTTCCTTCTATAATTCTTCTAAGATAAAATTAATATACAGACCATATGGGATATAAAATCTTCCAAGGCTCTTGGAACAAGAAAAGAATAAAAATATAAACTTGCCCAGATTTTTATAAGTATAAATATTAAAATGTCTAGCATAATCTTCTAGAATATAAGCATAGTATAAAACATCCAAATAAATAGAAATATATATATTATATATATATGTATATATATATATATACATGGTTATTACTAGATACAAACCAAAAGCATAAAAATGAAAGATTAAAGGTAAAGGAATGGAAATAAAATTTAATAACAAAAACTAATTGATAAATCAAAAATAATATAAGAGAGGAGGAACAGAAAATAAATGTGACAAAAAAATAGCAAGAGAATAGAATTAAATACAATCACATCGGTGGTTATATTAAGTATAAATACACTGAAAACACCAATTGAAATACAGAGATTTTCAAATAGACTAAAAAAAGTAACACAATTATGTACTGTTTACAAGAGACGTACTTTAAATATATGAGCACAGATAGGCTGAAAATAAAGAGATGGGAAAAGATATAGCATGCACAATTTACCCTAAAGAAAGCTGGTTGTAATTTTATATATACACTAATATATATATAAAAATATATATAGCTGGGTTTGGTTATGTTAGCATCAGAGAAAACTAAACTTCAAGACAAAAAATTATTTCCAAAGTTAAAGAAAGGCATTAAAGAATTATAAAAAAGATCAATTCATCAGGAAGACATAACAACCCAAAGCACACCTGCACCTAATAATAGAGCTCCAAAAAATGTGTAGCATAAGTGTACAAAACTGAAAGGGGGTGGGGGATAGAATAAACCGTAAAACTGGAAAAAAAAACAGTAAGGCTATAAAAGATGTGAACAACAGTTTTATTCAACTTGATCCAGTTGACATGTCTTGGACACTACATGCAACAACTTGAGAATATTCATTCTTCTAAATACACAGGGAATATTTACTAAAACACACTATATGCTGAACCAAAAGACAAATATCAATAAAATCCAAAGAACAGAAATCATACAAGTATGATCTCGGGCCACAACAGGATTAAACTAAAAATTAACCATAGACTAAAAATTAACCATAGAATTTAAAACAGAAAAATAATGGAAAAACTTTAAATGTTTGAAAATTAAACAATATATTTTTCAAAAATTCATGAGCCAAAGAAGAAATTAGGAAAAAAAAAATGGAAACTATTTCAATTGAATAATAATGTGAATAGAATGTAAAAATTTGGGAAGCAACTAAACTAACACTTAGAAATGTATAGCTTTAAATGGATCCATTTCATGGAACTAGAAAAAGAAATGTAAATGAAACGCAATGGAAAGAAGGAAATAATGTAGGTAAGAACATAAATTAAGGAGTGAGAAAACAGATATATAAGATATAGAACAAAGATGAGTAAGATTAACAAAGCCTCAGCAAAACTGATCAAGAAGAAAAACAACACAAATAACCAATATCAGGAATGAAAAGGAGATATTATTTTAAACTATAGATACTAAAGAAAAATGGAAGGATATTATGCTGATTACTTTATGCCAGTAAGTTGGATGACTTACATGAGTGGACAATTTTTTTTTGAGAAACACAGCTCACTGAATCAGACACAAGAAGAAATAGAAAATGTGACTAGCTCTAGATGTGTTAAAGTACTTGTAAAGAGAAATCTTGTAAAGAGAAAACTCCAGGTGCTGAAAATTTTACAGTGAAATTCAAATTTGTTCAGTAAAAAGGTAATGCTTCTCAACTAATTTTCTGAAGCTAAAAATAACCCTGCTACTAAAACCAGAGAAGAACATGACAAAAAAAGAAAATTCAAACCAATATCCTTTATGAACGTACACACATTTAAAAGTCCTCATAAAAGTATTAGTGAATCAAATTCAGCAAGATGTGAAAAGAATAATATATTATGAGTGGGATTTATGGTAGGAGGAAAGATTAGATCAACATTTGAAAAATAGCATATATCACATTAACAGAATAAAGGAAAAAATAGTATGATCATTTTAACACAGTAAAAAAATCAAAATATTTTATTAAATTCAGTATCTAACCATAACCAGAAAATTGAAAATAAATAAGAACTTCTTTAGTGATAAGATATCTCCTAAAAACCGATTAACGTGAAACTTAATAGTCAAATATTGAATACTTTCCTCTAAGAACAGGCTAACATGTCCAATCTCACACTTCCATTTAACATTATACTGGAGGTCATAGTCAGTGCAATGAGGAAGGAAAGAGAAATAAAATGCATAAATATTAGAAAAGAAAAAATTAAATTTTATCTAGGAAAGCAGACATAGAAAAAATCTAAAGAAATCTAAAAACAGACTGCTTTAACTAGCAAGTGAATTTAGCAAGATCATTGGTTAATATACATAAATTAATCATATTTATATATATCTACATATACTGTATTTACATATAGTTATATACTTATATATATTCTATCTACTAGCAGTGAACAGTTGGAAAATAAAACTAAAAAATAGAATCATTTACCACAGCTTCCCAAAAAAATCAAATTATTAGGAACGGGTATAACAAAGTATGTGCAAGAGCTTTACACTGACAATTTTTAAATATTTTTGAGGATAAAGAAAAGAAGACTTAAGTGAATGTAGGGATATGCCACATTCATAGCTTTACTATCGTTAAGATGTTAGTTTGTTCCAAATTGATCTATGCATCTCCAGATTCAGTGCAATCCCAGTCAAAATCCCAGTCGTCTTTTTGAAGAAAACAACATGTTTGTTCTAAAATGTGTACCCATTGGCAAGACGATTTTGAAGGGGAAAGAAAAATTGGAGAACTGATACTGTCATATTTCAGGACTATATAAAGTTATAGAAGCTTAAACAGTGTAGTATTGTCATAACAAACAGTGGAATAGAATAGAGAAATCTAGAAATGAAACCACACGAATACAATTGCTTGATTTTTGAGAAAGGTGCCATTATGACTCACTGGGAAGAACAAGAACTTCTCAACTAGTGGTGCTAGAACACTGGACTTTCATATAGAAAAAAATTATGTATGACCCCTATTTCATAGCATACACAAAAGCTAATTTAAGATTAATTATAGGAGCACCTGGGTGGCTCAATCAGTTAAGCATCGGTCTCTTGATTTCGGCTCAGGTCATGATATCACGGTCCTGAGATTGAGCCTTGCCTTGGGCTCCCCATTCAGTGGGGAGTCTGCTTGTCTCCCTCTCCCTCTGCCCCTCGTCCTGCTTGAGCTCTCTCTCTCAAATAAGCGAATAAAAGATGAATCATAAAACCATGCATGATAACTGGAACCATAAAGCTTCTAGGAGATTGCATAGGAAAATATCTTCATGACTTTGGAGTAGGAAAATATTTGTTAACAGGATGCAAAAAACACTAACCATAAAATTTTTAAATGATAAATTGGATTCATCAAAATTCAAAACTTGTGCTCATCAAAAGACAGCTAAAAAGGTGAAAAGACAAGCCACAGACTGGGAGAAAATATTCACCATATATATAATATTTATTATATATATGAGAAAGGATATATAAATGTGTGTATATATACACATATATGTATGAGAAAGGACAAATATTCAAAATATATTAAATATATTAAAATATATTAAATATATTTAAAACTCCTATAAAAGAATGGGGAAAAGACAAATAAATGTTTTTAAAAGGACAAAAAAGCTTGAACAGAAACTTGAGAATGAAAATGATATCCAGTGGGTGGCTCAGTGGGTTAAAGCCTCTGCCTTCAGCTCAGGTCATGATCCCAGGGTCCTGGGATTGAGCCCCACATCGGTCTCTCTGCTCAGCAGGGAGCCTCCTTCCCTTCCTCTCTCTTTGCTTGCCTCTCTACCTACTTGTGATCTCTCTCTGTCAAATAAATTAATAAAATCTTTAAAAAAATAAAAAGATGATATCCAAGTAGCATTTGAAAGGGAGCTCAATATGCCATAAGGAAACTCATTATCTTCTTAAAATGAAGATCATAATTAAAGTTATGATCACATATTCATCAAAAGTCACTACCAAACACTAAGAATGGGAGAAGACATTTAAATAATAAGATCTAAAAAGATTAGTATCCAAAATACAAAAACTCTTGGGTATCAGTAAGGAGAAGACAAACAGCCTCCTCCCAAATTTAGCAAAATTAATTCATAAAATCCCACAGAAAATGAGGCACAAATTTTCCGTACGTATATAAAACTATCTTCAACCATTACTAATCAGGGAAATGCAAATTTAAATTACAGCAGCATACTTTTTACACCCACCAGAGTAGCAAATATTAAAAATCCAGCCAATCCCAAGGGTTGGGGAGAATGTGGAATAATGGAACTCTCAGCTCATTGCTGATGGGAATTCAAGATCTCATCATCACCAGGGGAAACTCTCCAGCACTTTCACATGTGCACCAGAAGATTTTGCAAAATGTAAGCAAACCAAATGTCCATCCACAGTAGAGCAGACAGGTTTCTTGAGGTATCCATAGGGATACTCCCTGAGAGTAAAAACTCTATGAGCTGGAGCCATGCGTGCCAGCATAGGGAAAATCTTAGAAATAAGACTTTGGGCAAAAGAAGCAAGTCAAGGAAAATGCATACAGTAGAATTCGACTCATGTTTAGTAACTAAATAGATAATAATTTAAAGGACTGTTAGCTCTACTTAGGAAGTAAAATCGCTAAAGAAAAGAAAGAAAATAATTAGCACAAAATCGGCTGTGAGTGAGGAAAGAAGAGGGAAAATGCAACTGGTACAGGGCACGGCGGTGCATGTCTGAGGGATGATAATGTTCGATTTCTTGCCCTAGTTGGTGAGGACGTAAGAGTTTATTTTGTTCTTTTTCTTAAAATTGTGTAAATGCCTTTTCTTACACGCCTTTGCATGTTTGTTCACAGTTCACAACTTAAAAAAAGAAGTCGCATGGTGTTCCTTACTAACCTTTGACTTGGTGAGTTCTATGTTGTACCTCATAATCCACAATTCATAGTTTCTGAAAACTTGGGTGTAATTTTTTCAAAAGGACTATCATTTTCTGTTGTTTTGTGAAACTGTTTCTAAACCTAAAACATGTTGGGGCACCTGGCTGGTAAAGCATGTGACTCTTGGGGCGCCTGGGGGGCTCAGTGGGTTGAGCCGCTGCCTTCGGATCTTGGGGTCCTGGGATCGAGTCCCGCGTCGGGCTCTCTGCTCAGCAGGGAGCCTGCTTCCCTCTCTCTCTCTCTGGCTGCCTCTCTGTCTACTTGTGATCTCTCTCTGTCAAATAAATAAATAAAGTCTTAAAAAAAAATAATAAAATGTCTTAATTTTGGACTGCTTCTTAGTGGGTGTGATGGCTGGTTTTATGTGTTAACTTGGCTAAGCTGTTTAATCAAACACTAACCTAGGGGTGCCTGGGTGGCTCAGTCAGTTAAGCATTTGCCTCCAGCTCAGGTCATGATCCCTGGGGTCCTAGAATTAATCCCTGAGTGGGGCTCCCTGCTCAGCAGGAAGTCTGCTCCTCCTTCTCCCTCTGAACTTCCCCTCAGCTCCCGAACTCTCTCTTTTTTTCTCTCTCTCTCAAATAAATAAATGAAATCTTAAAGAACAAACACACAAACACTAGCCTAGATGTTGCTGTGAAGCATTTAAGTTGACTTTAAATAGTTACCCTTGATAATGTGGGTGGGCCTCATCCAATCAGTTGAAGGCCACACGGGCAAAAACTGAGGTTTCCCAGAGAAAGCAAAATTCTGCCTTAAGAATACAACACCATCACTGTCACAGTTTCCAGGCTGCTGGCTCACCCTGTGGATTTCAGCCTGGCCTCCACAATCAAGCAAGCCAATTCTTTTTAATAAATTGGTTTCATCTCTCTCAAAAGCCCTGAGCGATCTGGATTCTGGTACCAGGAAATAGAGTGCTGCTGTAACAAGTACCTAAGAATGTGGAAGTAGCCTTGAAACTGAGTAATGGAAAGAGGCTGGAAAAATTTTGAGGTGCAGGCTAGAAAAAGCCTGGATTGCCTTGAAGAGACAATTGGTGGAAATGTGGATGTTGCAGACGATTCTGGTATGGGCTCAAAAGGAAGTGAAAAGAATGGCAGACAGCATCTATCATCTTGGAAAATACATGCATCATTATAAAAAGAATGTCAGCAGAAATACTAAAGGGGCTTCTGTTAAGACCTTCGAAGGAGGTAAGGAGTGTGCTAGTGGACACAGGAGAAAACAGGGCCTTTGTTACGAGCGTCAGACCATCTGGCTGAATTGTGTTACACTGCTGGATGGAAGGTAGAACCTGTAAGTCACGAACTGAAGGGTTCAGCTGAGCTTTTCAAGCAAAGTATGGAAGGCTGGGTCTTTGCTCGCTGCTTATAGGGCACAGTATAGTATAGAACAGAGAGAAACTGAGGCAGATAAATTTACTGTCAAGTAAAAAGGAAGCAGAATCGGCTGATTTGGAAAATTCTCAGCTATCCATATTAGAAAGGATGAGAAAGCATACTCCCATGTAGACACCCCCAACAGTGTTGGACAGCTGGGTGTGACTGTGGATCCAACCAGCCCCCTTGGCAGAAAGCAAGAATCAAGATGGGGTTATCTAGGAAGCCCTGCGGAGAACCATTGTGTCTAATGACATGGATCCTCTTTACATCCACAGAAGCCTGCAGGGTCTAGAGAATTTTATACCAGCTAAACCATTGCCAGCCTGGACAGAGAGGGGCAGAGACAAAATGGAATGAAGGAAGAATGATCTTTGAAAAGGAGCTCAGTATCTTATAATGTACAAGACAGAGTCACTGGTAAGGGGTCAGAATGGACAGAACCGGAGACCTAGAGGCTGGGACCTCCACGGTCCCGGGGGCCAGAGAGCGCTGAGCCACAGAGGCTCACTCTCGGGCCCTGGGACCTACTGGAATTTTCTCTGCTGAGTTTCAGACTTGCTTGGGACAGATGAACCCCTTGTTGCTTCCATTTCCTCGCTTTCGGAATGGGAATATTTATCCTGTGCCTAGCTCAACATTTGATTTTGGAAGAAGAAATCTAATTCTCCAGGTGCACGTGTACACAGAGGGAGAGGGGTTTTGACCCTAGGATGGATCACACCCAGAGGCTTTTCCATCCCAAATTCAGATGACCTAAATGAGGGGATTTGGGGCATTTTGAGTGGATGACATTTAGATTCTAGTCCCAAAGGAGGGGTGGCTGGTGGCTCAGTGGGTTAAGCCTCTGACTCCAGCTCAGGTCATGATCTCAGGGTCCTGGGATCGAGCCCCACATTGGGCTCTCTGCTCAGCAGGGAACCTGTTTCCTCTCTCTCTGCCTGCCTACCTACTTGTGATCTCTCTCTCTCTCTCTGTCAAATAAATACATGAAATCTTTTTTAAAAACGTTTTTAGACTCGAAGTAGATGCTGGAATGTGTTGAGACTTCGGTAGATACTGAGATGGGATTAATGCATTTTCCACGTGGACCAACGTGTATTTGGGGGTTTAAAAGGAAGACTGTACTTGGTTCTACAGTTTCCCCTCAAATTCATGTCCACCCAAAACCTGATAATGTGATCTTACTTAGATATAAGGTCTTCGCAGCTGTGTTCAGGTTAAAGTAAGGCCATAGTGGATGATGGTGGGCTCTAATCCATTTGTCAATCTTTGAAAAAGATTTTATTTATTTGACAGAGGGAGGGAGAGAGAGAGAGAGAGAGCACAGGCAGGGGGAGGGCGGAGGGAGAGAGAGAAGGGAGCCAGACGTGGGGCTCGAACCCAGGACCCTGGGATCACAATCTGAGCCGAAGGCAGACACTTAACCAACTGAGCCACCCACATGCCCCCGTTGACAGATTTTAATAAACAGTGTGTTTATGGGGAGGCAGAGATACAGACACAGGGGAAAGCCATTGTTGACACAGGCAGAGACTGAAGGGGCAGAGCTGCAAACCAAGGAATGCCAAGGAACACCAGCAACCACCCAAAACTAGAAGAGGCAAGGAAGGATTCTTCCCAAGAGTCCCCCCAGGAGGGATGGCCCTATTGACACCACGATTGTAGACTTCTAGCCTCAAGAACTGTTGTTGAAGGTCATCACATTGATGGCAATTTGTTAAAGCACCCTAGGAATCTGATACAGCAGGATTGGGAAGTGATTGCTTCTAGGGAAAGGGGATAAGGTGAGGAGTGGAACCGGCGTGCTCTCTTTCTTGCAGCAAATCTTGTAAAGCTTTACTTCTCTAAATGATTAGCACCTATAGCTTTGACTTTTAGAAAGGAAAGCTGTCAAATTACAGATCAGGTAAACCTGACAGAGTTAATATAAAAATAAATAAATCACTCTCACCTATGAACACCAAAGCAGAGGGCTAATTCCAGAACTGTAAAAATGATTCAATATTGAAAACTCTTTGTATGGTTCTCCACTTTAACAGAGAAAAAAGACAACATTCTCCATAGACACTGAAAAATAAAGTTAAACATCTTTTAGTGTCTGTAAAACACTTAAGAAAGTGAGAATAGATAGGTACTTTTTTCAGATGATAGCATACACCTGTCATAACCTAATAGCCAGTATCCTCCTAAATCCACAAATATGAAAAGGAATTCCCTTACTCTCAGGAACAGAACACAGTTGTCCAGTATCATGGGGCCCCAAGAAAAGGTAATTAAAGAAGAAATAGAAATCAGACATATAAAAATTAGAAAGGTAGAGATCAATTGTCATAAAAGGCAAGTGAAAGTATTGTATACTTTAACAGTCACTGAACTCATCCTTTAAAGGATCAGATAGTAAATGATCTCTGTCTCATCTTTTTCCTTCTTCCTTCTTCTTTAAAACAGTTCTTTCAAAACGTAAAAAAAAAAAAAAACAGGATAGCCCCACCAGTTGAGCATCAGACTCTTGGTCTCTGCTCCAGGAATGATCTCAGGGTCGTGAGATAGAGCCTGAGTGCCTGAGTCAGGCTCCGTACTTGGCTCGATGATCAGCTCCATGCTCAGTGCAGAGTCTGCCTGGGATTCTCTTTCCCTCTCCCTCCGCCCCTCCCCCACCCCAAATTTTTTGTTCTCAGTTGTATCAAAAAAGTCCATGGCTGGCCTTGTCCCAGAAGACATAGTTTGCAGATCCCTTGTATACCTGGAAAAAAGGAGAATCAAAGGGAAAATACAGCAAACTCAAGTAGAATTCAATAAATTCCATTTATATATATATGGAAATCAAGCACGACTCACAACTATAAAAATACAAAGAAATACACTCACAACTATAAAAATACAAAATACAAAGAAAGCAAAGACCCTATTTAGAAGAAGCAAAAAATTGGGGCACCTGGGTGGCTCAGTGTGTTAAGCCTCTGCCTTCGGCTCAGGTCATGATCTCAGGGTCTTGGGATCGAGCCCCACATCGGGCTCTCTGCTCAGCAGGGGGCCTGCTTCCTCTTCTGCCTCTCTGCCTTCTTGTGATCTCTGTCTGTCAAATAAATAAATAAAATAAAACAAAATAAAATAAAAAAGAAGCAAAAAATTAAAAAAGAAAAATTTTTTCAATTTTTTAATCCTGAAAATAAACTTAACAAGCAATGCAGGCTCTATAATTTACAATTTTAATGCTACTGAAGGACACAACAGGAGATTTAACAATGCAGAGGCACACTGTGTCCTTGGATTCTCAACGCCATAAAGCTGTCAAAGATAGTTCATCTGTAAATTTAATGTCATCCCAATAAAAATACCAAAAGGGTATTTTTTGGGAACTAGACTAGTTGGTTCTAAATTTCATATGGAAAAATTACCAAGAATAGACAGGAAAATTTTGTAAAGATGAAAGTAACAAGGAAGATTAAAACTACCATATATAAAAAACTATTCAAAGTCCTTAAAACGTGAATAGAAACAAAGATCGCTAACACCAGATAGAAAATTCAGAAATAGATTTAAGAGGGGGTGCCTGGGTGGCTCAGATGGTTAAGCGTCTGCCTTCAGCTCAGGTTGTGATCTCTAAGTCCTGGGATCAAGCCCATGTTGGACTCCCAGCTCAGTGGGGAGTCTGCTTCCCCCTCTCCCTCTGCCTCTCCCTTTGCTTGTGCTCAGTCTCTAGTGAATAATTTTTTTTTTTAGAGAAAGAAATAGATTTAAGAGCATTTATGATAATTTTGCATGTTAAATAAATGATCTTGGCTCAAAGGGATATTCATCGGAAGAAAAAGTGAAGGGGATGCCTAGCTTGCTATTGACATCTCAGGGTCGTGAGATGGAGCCCCCATGTCGGGCTCCACGCTCAGCGGGGAGTCTGCTTGAGATTCTCTCTCTCCATCAGCTCCTCTGTGTGCACTCAAATGCTCTCTCTCTAAAAAAAAAAAAAAAAAAAAAAAGTCTTTTTAAAAAATAAAGTAATATATGCTCTTTGTAGAAAACAAAAATATTAAGGAAGCAAAATAATCATCTCACCACCAAAGATAATTTAACATTTTGGTGATTATTTCCAGCCTTGTCTTTTTCTGAGTGTATCATTTTTTAAGTGGTAAGTATGGTAAGATCACGGCATGTGTGATTTTTTTATCATTTCCTTTAATATTATCTAACAAACATTTCCCCATTTTCCATTTCGATAATGGAAATTCTATATAGGTCTCTAACTTTTTGCTGATTCAGAGCTCAGATTATATGGATGGATACCTTTATTTCATTTTATGTTATGTAGACAGCATCTCAGGAAGAAATATGCTGCGTGTAACACCAGTGAGCAGCCCTCGGCATCTTCTGATCCAAGTTCATTGAAGAAAAGACTGAAGGATCTCAAGAGCCCTTCTTATAAAGTATAATACTTGGAAGGGTCAGAGAAACAGAAGTGACCATGTATTTCTTAACAAAAGCCACCAAATGGTGGAGAAGGAAAACATTAGCAAGCAACCAGGAGGGCATACAAACCTTCCAGAACCCCCCGAGGCGGGGGAGGGTGTCGGCAAGGTCTCAAAGGAGAGCCAAGGCCACCCGAGACTGCAACCCAGGTCCTGGGCCCCAGGGTCATATTTGCTATCAGCAAGGATCTTTTATAACTGAAGGAATAGACTTAATGTGCATTTTTGAGCATATGCTAAGTGGCAATAATCTGCCACACACTAGAAATCGAAGATGACTAAAATACAGGCTCTTGCTTCCATGGGCTTCCATTCCGGGAGATGGGGGCGGGGGGGGGGGGGGCGGGTGAAGCTTCCCATGGGAGCAATTACAAAGCAGGGAGGTGAACACCGTACAAAAGCATGCAGAAGGTGGTAGCAAGTTGGAGGGGCTGGCGATCCTCGGCCTTCCTGGGCTTGCTTCCGCAGCCGTTTGTCACCTGTCATTCTCCCCTGTGCGTCCTTCCTGTAAGAACCCCAGCCCTATCGGGTTAAGGGCCCAGCCTCTTCCAGTATGACCTCATTTTAACCAATTACATCTGCCATGACCTTAATTTCCCAATAAGGTCACTTCCCGGGGTTTATACGCACAATTCAAGGAACAACGCTTGCTTACTGGACTTTTGGGGGAGTGGATTAATAGACAAACACAGAAACACATGGGAATGAGATAGCTTGACTAGAAGGGGGAAGGGGCGCAGTGAGTCCTGCGGGACACACAGCTTTTCCGCACACAAACCTATCCGCTCTCAGCCGGAATCGCTAAAAAGGAAATTCTTTCCATTTTTATCTGGTGAGGGAAGGCAGCCTTCCCCACCTGGCTTCAGACACACATTTGCATTAGTGCTAATCTTCATTCCCACCTTGTGCATATGAAATCACAGGATCCTCACTTCGTAGATAGGGAAACTGAGGCGCAGAAGGGCCATATGGCAAGCCCTGCTACCAAGTGAGGGAACCGGGACTACAGCCTGGAACTCTGGGCCCACAGGCATTTTTTTCCTCATAAAAAAAAATATATATATTACCTTTTTTTAATTTCATTTCACATATCATACATGAACAAATGGTCACCACAAAAAATTCAAATAATACAGAATGGCACCAACCAAAGTGTTAAAAAGCTTCTTTACCATCCCCACACCACTCCCAGGACTAATCTCTTTCCCGGCTTTTTTTCTCTGCATTTACTGTCCAATATGTATATTTACGCCTATTTTTAGTGCTTGTTTTTTATTGACATAAAGGAGATCACACTCTTCATGCTGTTCTGGTACTGTCGTTTTCCACTTAACGACACCCTGGAGATGTTTCTGGTGTGTCAGCAAAGCTGATATTCCCCCCGGGTGTGCGGCGCAGAGACAGGGCGGCCTCCTGGACTCTGCCTGTCAGGCTTCTGTTCCCACTGGTCAGCTCCCGGGCTCAAGCAGGGAGTGCCTTTCGTGAATATCGCCCTGCGCGGTAAGGCTCACGGGTCTGTCTGTTTCATTGGAGCTGCCGCTTTTATGTGATCGTCTCCGCATTAGGTTTTCCCAGGTTTTCGGGATTTTAAACAATGTTGCTCCACCATCCTGTACCTGCCCTTCTGTGAACAGGTGTGAAAATGTACAGTATTCTCTCCTGAGCCACTTGCATGATAGAGACCTCTGTGATCTCCTCCTGCTTTGAAGTGGGAGGGTCCCCTGGAAGGAGGCCCCCTGCGCCCGCCCCCTCCCCACATCTAGGTAACAGGCATGTTACCTAGAACAGGTAGGCCACCCGGGCTGCACTTAGGCTCAGATCCCCTGGGGAGGTTCTGAATCAACACCTGCGCCTGGGCCTCACCCTGGGGAAATCTGAGTCCACCAAACCAGGGTAGATGCCAGGCACCGGAACTTTTTTTTTCTTTTTTTTTTTTTTTTTAAACTTCTGTAGGTGATTCCAACGTATAGTCAAGGTTAATAACAATTAGCAAAGGAACTCTAAGACTTTTCTAAAGGGCCTGCCAAAAGATTCAAAACCTGAAAAGATAAAAATAAATAAATAAAACCTGAAAAGATAAAGTATTAACAAAAGAAACACAGCAAAGACAGAAAAAGGAAAGGGGTGCTTTCCACCCAGGGTGCTGAGCTAGCCCCACCCACCTCCAGCCCTTGGGGGGCCCCCACAAGTGGGGCTGGATCTTTCCCCTGGGCGGTGGGGGAGGGGAGCGCTGCATTCTCACCTGTGGATCTCTGGCCCGGTGCACTCCCTCTAAAGCAAGGCCCAACCCAACACGGGTGCTTTCCACCCTCTGTGAGGGTAAGGACTCCTCCAACAGCAAGGGGACTTAGGGCAGTGAAATATTCTGTAGGATGCCACAGCGGAGGATTCATGACATTGTACATCCAGCAGAACCCCCAGATTGTAGGACACAAGGAGTGGCCCCTCGTGAAGTTCACAAGCCATGAACCTCAGCTAATAATTTTGGTTCATCTTTTACAACAAAGGTCTCACACTAATGACAAGATGTGAGTAACAGGAGAAACTGAGGGCTTGGAGGAGTGTAAGGGAACTCTGTACCTTGTGCTCAATTTTTCTGTAAACCCACTCGGAAACATAAAATCTATTAATTAAGGAAAAAGTCTCCCCATCAGGAGTCCCTCCCTCCACCTCTCCCCATCTCCCCAGAAGACTAGTTGAACCTTTTAAGATCTATTGATTGAGAAACTGTAGGATCCCAGACCACCACGAACTCCTTCGGGCTTTGTAAGTAAATCACTGGCTGATCATCCCAACAGCTAGGCCAGGACCGAAAGAGAGTTTTGCTCATTTTGGAGCACCTGGTGCCTTGTTGCTTCAGTCCCTACTGTTTGAGCAGGGCTGGGCGGGGTGGGGTGGGTAGTGTGCCTCCAGCTCCCCAGGCCTCCTGAGTCCCTGCTCTAAGTCCCACCAGGCCATCCAAGGGTTAAGGACCTCCGGATGGTGTGAACCCCTCACACTACCTTTTCCCTCACTTCACATTTCTCTGGCCCAAGACTCCTATTTCAGCGGAGGTTAATCTGATTAGAGTTAAGGTGCTAATAACTTGAATGAATGCCATTAAACAGTACTAGATAAAATCTGCATTTCAACAGAGGTGCCCAAAGGGCCAGAGGCTGGAATGTCAAGCATTTGGGTAGGGCCCTGGGAGTGAGGCTTGGGAGGGGTCCTTTCCCTGACCTCTGGGGAGCCTCCCACTAGGTATGTAATAATCCCTTTCATGAGTGAGGTATTTTATAGTTTGTAAGGCAATTTAATGATGATTTTTCCAGGGCTTGTAAGGGTCAATACTGGGCTAAGTCCTTATATACATTACCTCATTTTATTTTCGAAGCAACTCAATGAGGTCAGTTGTAGGTTGAGGTATCCCCGTCTGCATTTGGCCCAGGAAGTGTATGAGGTTGGGTGAGGTAAGGAACTGCCTGTGTGTGTGACAGAGGTGACATTCAAACCTAGTTCGAATTCTACTTGAATCCCTTTCCTTCTAATATATGGGTCCCTAACTATTCGCAGAAGTTATGTGGAGCAGAATTTCTGTCACTCCTAGGTGACAACAATGGGTGGGACCTCCTGTGCGAGCAGCTGTTGCTCTAGCAGAGCAGACCCTCCCCACTCCGCACCTCCCTGCTAGTCATCCCAGGCCACTTGGCCCTGCAGGGCTAGCTAATATAATCAGCCCTGTTGGAGAGATTCCCATCTTCCCCAACCTGACTCTGCCTTTGAGCCAGCTTGGAGAAGGCTGTGTTGGCCCTCGAGGACCTGTAGATTGAGCTCTTGTGGGCCAGGCTATGGCGGTGTACCGTAAAGAGACAGGAACCTGTAATTCACCAGTTCCTGCCTGCTCATTGATGTCTGCGGAAGCACTGGGTGTGGGACACCAAATATGGCTGAGATGAGGTCTCCGCCCTCAGAAAACTCCTGTCCAACAAAGAAGGAAAGAAGGGTGAGAAGGAGAGGGGAGAACTGAATGGACAGGTAGCTGATTTGAAAAAAACCCACAAGGGGTTTTGAAATTGCCTCCTGTCTATTGAGAACCACTCATAGACTCATCAACTTTCAAGGGCTCCTCTAACTCGGTCAGCTTTTCCACAGTTGTGGTCATGAGACAGGAGACAGGATAAAGCAATGTACCTGGGGCCATTTCAAACCTTATTCATTCATTTATTCAACAAACTGATACCAAGTGCCCACTTTTTGCCTGGCACTGTTCCAAACCCTGGCGCATACAGGAGGGAAATAAGACAGATGAACCTCAAGCTTCTACTTGAGCCACCAGATCGGAGTTGGGTAATTAAGTAGACGTATAGTACAACAGCAGGTGCTTTAAGTGCTAGGAAGAGAAAGAAGTCACATAAGGTGAAGGGAAGAACATATTATTTTGAATAATAATTCCACGTACACATTATGTGTCTCATGGGGGTGCCAGCAACATCAATTCTATGGGAAAAGCACAGCTCTGTCATCTGAAAATAAGTTGAACTGTAAATACAGATCCCAGAAGAAATGAAGGCATCACACAGAGACAAGATAGTACCTACCAGAAACTGAGGCACAGGCACAGTACTGTACAGGGTACTGTTGCAGAGTTCAACTCTGGACAGCCCTAGTTCAAATCTCACTTCTCTCATTTGCTAATTATGTGACTTTAGGAATTACTTGATCTTTCTCATTTGCAATTTTCTCACTTGAGACATTGGGACAGTGATCTCAAAGGTTGTGGTAAAGTTGAAAATTGATAATATTTGTAAAGTACACAACATCTTGACACAGTGAATGATAACTACTGTTAATAATTTTTGCTACCAAGAGCTGAGATGGTCCAAGTATTTCTTATTTTAATCATTGTTAGTAAAAAGCTTGATATTTATATTTGTAACACTTTATTTTTTCAAGTACTTTTACACATGCTGTCTAATTCAATCCCCAGCAAATCTCAGAGTCGGGTATTATTTGGGGACATTTTCCTGGGAATGACATTATCCATATTTCATATAAGAAAACTGAAACTACGTGAGATAGCAAAGATCAGACGTAGTGAAGGATAAAGCCAGAACTTAACCCAGACAGTTTGAGCGCAAATCTGTCTTCTCTCTCCCTCCTGTATCTTCAATTGACTTCCAAGAGCTATTATTCATTTTACCTCCTGAACGGCCTTCAGAGCTGTTCACTTTCCTCAACTGTTACCATCTTCATCCAGGCTGCAAAGCATTCCTCCCATCTAGCCCCTTCTGGGCTTCAAAGTGCAGAAACTAGTTTCCTGGTATCCACTTTTTTCTACTCCTTGTTGCTTAGATGACCCCTCCAAAAGTGATCATACCCCTCCTTTGCTTCTTACTCTTCAGCGGTTTCCTGCTGCTCTCAGGGAGATGTCCAAAGGCCAGTGTGGTATGGGTCCTGCCTACCTCCCTGACTCATTCCACTGTTCAGATTCTGCATCCTACCTGCCCTGGCCTCTAGTTCCCAAATACAGCCTGCTTCCTCTCCCCAGGGGGCCTCTTTGTGGGCTGATCCTTTCTCCAAACCCAGCCAAACCTCTTCCTGCTACTTCCCACTCCTCCTTGGTAGGTGCCCCCCTCTCTTCACACACCCTCCCTACGTGGGTCAGGTTTCTATGTGAAATGTTCTCTCAGCTAGGAATTTCATTCATCTCTAAGCAGCAAAGACATCCACCCCGCTCCCCATCCCCCACATAGTGGTTTCAACAAAATCAGTTGGTGGTGGAGGGGGAAAGACAATGATGGGGGGGGCGTGTCTTTTCTCTCACGAAAGAAACAGCCCAGAGATAGGCAGCCAAGACTGGTGACAACACTATAGTGTCTCCTGGGGCAGAGCCCTCTTCCTCAGGCTTGTCAAAGGGCTCCCCAGAGCTCTGGCCATCACAACATCTATTTTTTCTGTTAGAGAGAATTCCCAGCAGTCCCACCCAAGAACTTCTACTCTACCTTATGGCACCCAAATTGACTCAACAGCCACACCTGTCTTCCAGAGAGGCGAAGGAAAATAAAATTCCAGCTGGGCTCTCTATCCCTTCTAACCAAATAGGGATTCAGCAACTAAAGAAAAGGGAAAGGGGGCTTTGAAGACCATCAGCAAGCCCTTGCCCAGAACAGTCTCCTTTCCTTCATAACACTTCGCTGAGTTGGAGTACTGTATGGATATCTGCCCCCCACTGGGCTGTAAAGTCCTTAAGAGCAGCGGCTGGGTTTGGTGTTTGTTCCTGATTAAATTGTGAATGCTTGGAGCAGCACCTGTCACATGTAGATGCTCTATAGATATTGGTGAAATGAACAAATGAAAAGCAAACATTAAGCACATCTTCCTCCTGGAGGCATTTGGTAGAGCATGCAATTCCCAGTGACTCTGTAGTGATGAGGGTGGGGCAACAACTTGACTCCTACATGTTTGAGTTTCTGCAGACAAATGAACAGAACCATGGCACAAGAAGTGATTTATGGCTTCGCCAGAAGAGATGAAACATTGGATGGCTCCAGACCACAGTATGCTTCAGCAGGAGACTAACTCCTCCCTGGTCGGTCCTGGAGGGCACCTTAGTCATTGGCTCACTATGTAGTATTGAATGGTCTAACATAATAAGCTAGAGGCCCAAATTCCTGACCTTGTAATATCATTAACATCCAGGGCTTGACTTGAAAATGGCAGATTAGGGGCTCCCGGATGGCTCCGTGGGCTAAGCCTCTGGCAGATTAAGTCCCTGAGAGGCACACATTGTCCAGAAAGCTCTGGCATACTGGAATCTTACTAGAAAAAGTCAGTAACTCTCCGAAACTCCAACTCTTCATCAACATAAACCATGGGAAGTGAGTCATAGAATATTTGTCCTGTTAAATCTTAGCAGTGGGGCGCCTGGGTGGTTCAGTTGGCTAAGCGACTGCCTTTGGCTCAGGTCACGATCTCGGAGTCCCAGAACCAAGTCCCACATCGGGCTCCTTATTCAGCGTGGGGGTGGGGTGGGGGGCGTCTGCTTCTTCCTCTGACCTTCCCCCCTCTCACGAACTCTCGCTCTCTTTCATTCTCTCTCAAATAAATAAAATCTTCAGAAAAGAAATCTTAGTGGTCTTACACACCAGGTCGCTGAGGCTCAGAAAAATGAGCCGTTTCACATGGGAAGTTAGAGAGAGAACGAGACCCACGACTCAGGACCCCTCTCTTCACAATAAAGTGCTCAGGGTCTTCAGAGGGCCAGCATGCAGAGGGCCCACAGTGAGAACTGAGCCACCTTCCCCACATCCCTTCCTTCTTCTCTCGGAAGCTATTTTAAAACAAACAACCTGGAAGACAAAACTGTCCATCCTCCCGTGGGCAGTTCCCTGGCAAACCTCAATGTTCATCCCCTTAAATTCTCTAATGAAGGCTCTGCCTCGATCGCCAGACCCAAACACAGCTACACCTTGGTGTTGGGCTGGCTTAGCCAACTATCCGTCAACAAACCAGTCCCTCCATGCAGCCAGTGTGAGCAGCGATTTCGTAGATCCTGCTCTCCAGAAACAGATTGCAGAGTGCACAGGCTGCGTATCTGAGACAAATGACGAGCAGGCTGAAGGTGCCGGACTGACCTTTGTCCAGAGAAGAGAGCCAACTGCCTCCTTTGCCCTTCACGGCACCCCAAATCTCAAGCAAGATGGCCCGGAGACCCCTGTAGTAGGAATCAGATGATTTCGCTTTTGTGTTTCACTTGAAATTTTAAGCTCAGGGTTTCTGACCTAATTCTTTACTTGCTAATCTCATTATTATTCAATAATTTTTTGGTAAATCAATATTTATTGATGAACATAAGTATTAATAGCACACATGTAAGAATGACCTGTGGGAGAATGTGCTAAAAATAACTCAATGGGGGCGCCTGGGTGGCTCAGTGGGTCAAGTGTCTGCCTTTGGCTCAGGTCATAATCTCAGGGTCCTGGGATTAAGCCCCGCAGGGGGGGGGTCTCTTCTCAGCAGGGAGCCCGCTTCCCCCCTCTCTCTGCCTACTTGTGATCTGTCAAATAAATAAAAATCTTAGAAAAAATAAGTAAAACTCAATGAAGCTCGCTGGGATTATCATTTATTTAGTACGCACTATGTTCCAGGCACTTTGCACACATGGTCTTTAATCCTCACAACAAACAGGCAAGGAAAGTATTTAAAGAGGGCATCCTTTGCCCAAAGGCACACAGCTTTTTAAGAACTGGAGGTAGGATCTGAACCCAGTCCTGGCTGACTCCTAAGTCTTTGGTCTGCCACTACTGCACTACTTTTCAACTTTGCGGAAGGTGCTTGCCCATGCAAACGTAGGTTGGTCCTGTCCTTTCTACTTTGGGAGCCAAATGAAATGTGCCATTGGTTTTTCAATACAGCTTATGACCCGCTTTTCTGGGTCCCTGGACAAGCAACTACTTAGCAAGGGTCGGGTAGGGATGTGGGAAGCATTCTTCCTTCTGCAAATGGATAGGAAGCAGGCAGCGGACATTCAGAATATTTTCAGCAGAAAGGTATTCTAAGAGCGGTAAAACTGCTTAAAAGAAGCAGGCCAAGATAAAAGAGATTTCTCATCCCCTTTACAGATGACGTTCTGCTAACACTCCCTGACACAGAGGACAGAGACCCATCTTTCATGTGACAGATTGTTTAGACAATGCCTCGCCTCTCTGATGGAAAGGGTCCTAGGGTTAAATTTCCTCTTAGGACTCTCCCACCCTCTCGAATCACCGGGGGAGGCAAGTACATTGTGCCGGTGTGAAATCAGCGACGCACAGCAGGGGAGGAAGGGTGGGAGAAGGGGACAGGAGGGGTACAAGATCCCACTCCAAACTTAATGTAGAGTTATCCATCAACCTCTGTCGTTTCTGACTCCGGGTTGTTTACAAAATCCTCACCCTAGTCTGCCCTTAAAGGCTGCCTTAAATATTAAGCCCTTGCTCCTTCTTTAAGAAGGGGGCATTGATTTTATTCCAGCAAAAGCAAAAACCCTAACTTTTCTCCCAGGCAAGACCCACCAAAAACGGACCTGGGGGAAATGGGGCTGCTTCTCATGTGAATTCAACACCCAAGAAGTACGGATGCTTTCTCTTACTATCCCGAAGGCGTTCTTTATCCGCATCTTTATCCGCATCTCTCTCCCCCTCCACTGTTTATATGAGTTTATCTACTATAAGCACAAGGTGGGGGAATGGGAGTGTCAAGCAGCCTCCTGGAGTGAGTGCCACTGATTCAAAACATGAAGGGGTGAAGAGGGTAGACAAGAAAGGCAGAGTCTCGGTCATTTCACAATGATCTGCATATCCCTGTCAAGTCTAGGACCTGGTCAGGGTAAGGGGAAAATGGAGTTCTCTTTTCCCCTGTGCTCATTCATGAGTGAGAGAGGTGGGGGAGCTGCATGGACAGCAACTAAGACGAAGAGCCAAGCGATGCAACACTAGGGGCTCTCTCATGAATTCTACCTGCTCACACCGAGGTTCCCAGCACAAGTAAGCCAACTGGTCAACCCTAATTCAGAAGATGGGAATCTCGCCTGATCTGAGGGTAAATGCTCCCCTCTGCCCTCAACACAGGCCTCTTGTCCACCCTTATCCCATTCCTCACAAAATAAATGAATGCCCAGGGAATACAAATTCAATTTAATATGACCTTAGAGAAAGTAGCTCAAGGTAGGTCTATTGTCTACCTTAGGAAACAATCAAAACTCATAAAAATTCCCAAGTTTCTATTATCCCTGTGTTCACTGATCAGGGACACTAGTACATCTCAAGTGACCTGTGAACTTCAGGAAACTAGAGCATTTGGCATATATATATATATATATATATATATGCATATATATATATATATGCATATATATATATATGCCAAATATATATATATATATATATATATATGATTTTATTGATTTATTTGACATAGAGAAAGAGAGAGCACACAAGCAGGGGGAGCAGCAGAGGGAGAGGGAGAAGCAGGCTCCCTGCTGAGCAGGAAGCCCAATGCAGGGCTCAATCTCAGGATCCAGGGATCATGACCTGACCTGAAGGCAGACGTTCAACTAGCTGAGCCACCCAGGTGCCCTGGCATATGTATATTTCAAGGACATGAGTTGTAAACCGTTTTGTGCAGTGTGACCCTGTCTCCCCTAGCCCGTCTTGGCTCTGGGTAGCCATGGGTGTGGGCAACTGAGCGATGGCGGTTGGAGACCGTCCTGGGCGCTCCTCCTGTGGGCTGTCTGGCCCGCTGAGCTCCTGCGGTGGGCGGGGAAGGCAGCCAGGCTTGAGGTTCAGTCAAGCATCTTTCATAAATTTACTTTCTGCAGGAGCTTGAGCTGGCAGAACCCAAAAAGCATTTTGTCCCCAGTATGTTCTCCCTTGATTTTCATACCTTTCTGGATTTCAAGGGTAACATAATTCAAGGGTGTCTGATTTATGGAAAATAGCTCAGCAAAGTCTGGTTAGTGAAAGCTGTTTGATAACTAAGATGTCTTTCTTTTCCTCTTGGTCTTCTGAGGCCATCTACTCCAAACCCCACCCGTGGCTAGAAGCTGGACAGGCCTGGGACACGGTGCAGAAGTGTATTTAATCCTTCAAATACTCCATGACTCTTATCCCTAATTCACAGACAAGAACACTGAGGCTCAGCAAAGGACATGACAGTTTGTAAATAAGCGGAAAGAGCTTTGAATAGGATTGCCTGAGTCCACATCCCCAGGAAGCAGGCTGCTCAGTCCCAAGAACGCCAGCCAATAGTTCATGCTTCCATTGGCTTTTTCTTCTGTTTCCTCATTCTGAAGCCCTCCACTAGCAGAAATCTGGAAGGAGGGGAGCCTGGGTGGCTCAGTGGGTTAAGCCGCTGCCTCCGGCTCAGGTCATGATCTCGGGGTCCTGGGATCGAGTCCCGCATCGGGCTCTCTGCTCAGCAGGGAGCCTGCTTCCCTCTCTCTCTCTCTGCCTGCCTCTCTATCTACTTGTGATCTCTATCTGTCAAATTAAAAAAAAAAAATCTGGAAGGATCATCTCACAGTTCTCTAGGAAAAAGGGTCTCATTTCTACTATGTTCTCACCATTGAAAGTTTGCCAGGTCCTCAGCCACTGGTGCTGGTGGGGAGCTTGGGAGGCCGTGCTCCACGGGAGATGTATAACAGTGCCACGACCAGTTCTAACTGCGACGGTGCCCAAAACAAGAAGATGGGACTGCTTATCTTCACGACTCCTTCCTGCTCTGACAATCTGCATGCCTGGGTCAACACAAACATCTCGGAGCACCTGGGTGGCTCAGTCGGTTAAGCATCTGCCTTCGGCTCAGGTCATGATCCCCGGGTTCCTGGGATTGAGCCCCACATCGGGCTCCCTGCTCAGCAGGGAGTCTGCTTCTCACTCTGCCTCTCTCCCTGCTTGTGTGCTCACTCTCTCCCAAATAAATAAATAAAACCTAAACAAACAAACAAACATCTCAGTGCCAGAAAACGATGCTGCTCCAGAGGTACCCAAAGACACAGCCGAGGCTCAGAGGCTGTGGTTCGAGCCATGGGGATTCAGATTAGAGCCAAGGGCTACCTGACAAACTGCAAAACACAGGAACACTTAGGGAGGGCTTACAGAATTTCTTTCCTGGAAAATATACACCCATCGCCCTAGCCATGATTAGTCTCTCTAATAAGACAAAGAACAAAAACCTTTAGGACCTGTTAGCCTGGGAAGACACAGCTGAGAACGGCCAGGAGTCTCAGGAAGAGAGGCAGGGTAGAGGAGATCACCTCCTTTACAGAGGAGCAGGCACAGGATAAGATAACACCTCGGAAAGCCTGTTGTCAGCTGTTTGGTACCACGGCAAGGACAAGGGATCTGTACTGTGTACGGGAGCATGGGGCTCTCCCTTGAGGCCTTAAGGATAAGCAGAGGCAGGACTGCCAGCCACCCACCTGACAGGAGTCCAGGTAGAGAAGTATAATGGACTCCAAACAAAGCTGGAAGATAACTCATGAAATCGAAGGATTGAGAGTTAAAATCAAACATCCCACTGTGGCTTAACATGACCAAAAACTTAGCATCATCGTCAGCATTATCATCCATCACTCTTCCTATATGCATTTTTCACATTTCTCCTTTTATCCTCACCACACCTTCCTGGAGCAGTTCAGGGAGCTATTACCCCATTCTGCAGATGACAACACTGAGATCCGAAGGGGTTCCATGAACTGCTCAGGGTCATGCAGCCAGCTGAGTGGCAGGGCACCTCTTCCAGCTCTAGGTTGAGGCCACCGTCCTTTTGACCAGCCTTTGGCTCTCTTCTGTGATCCCTTTCTTCATTCAAGAATTCATTCATTCATTCTTTCTTTCTTTCTTTTTTTAAAGATTTTATTTATTTGTCAGAGAGAGAGAGAGAGTGAGCCAGCACAAGCAGGGGAAGCAGTAGGCAGAGCAGGCAGAGGGAGAAGCAGGCTCCCCACCGAGCAAGGAGCCCAATGCAGGCTCAATCCCAGGACCCTGGGATCATGACCTGAGCCAAAAGCAGATGCTTAACCAACAGAGCCACCCAGGAATCCGAGTTCGTTCTTTCAACAGATATTTCGTAAACATCTTTGGAAACACGGGAACAGTTAACTGGAATAAATTTTCTTTCCAATCTTATCGTGTAATTAGAATATTGCAGTACAATAGTGGGACAGTTGGGTGTTTCAGTTGGTTAAGCATTCCGCTCTTGGTTTCTGTTCAGGTCGTGGTCTCAGACTCGAGAGACTGAGCCCCACATCGGTTCCTCCCTCAGCACAGTTTGCTTGACACGCTTCCCCACCCTTCCCCTCCATTTCTCTCCCCTCGCCCCCGCCCCCACTCTCTCTGCTCTCTCTTGCTCTCTCTCTCAGATAAATAAAATCTTAAAAACAAAAAAAAATTCAGAGGCAGGCCATGCCTCTGCTCTAAAACCACCCACTGTCATCTCCCTTTCTTGAACACTTCTCCCATGGTGATGAGGTCTTGCAGATCTGGCCCTCCTCTCTGACCTTATCTTTTGCTTCTTCCCATCTCTCTCTCTCTGTGATCTAAGCACACTGATCTTTCAAGTACTTAGTCATTCCTGTCTCAGGGCCTTTGAACATGCCATTTCCCTGTACACACACATCTGCACTATCCTCAGAATTCAAGCCTGACCTCAAACGTCCTGTCCTCAGAGAGGATTTTCCTGACCAACCTATCACATCATCAACACACACAGGCCTTCTTATCACAAGACTCTGTTTTCTTGATGGCACTATCATGATTCACAATTTTCTTATTTATTTTTACTTCTTTGCTGTCTTTCTCACCTCTCCTACCCTCAGGAATGCAAATCCCAGCAGTGGAGGCTTTGTCTGTCCTGTTCACCAAAGTAGCCTCTTATCCTATGTTTTGTTTTGTTTTTTAAAGATTTTATTTATTTATTTGACAGACAGAGATCACAAGTAGGCAGAGAGGCAGGCAAAGAGAGGGAAGCAGCCTCCCTGCCAAGCAGAGAGCCCGATGCAGGGCTTGATCCCAGGACCCTGGGATCATGACCAGAGCCGAAGGCAGAGGCTTTAACCCACTGAGCCACCCAGGCGCCCCTTATCCTATGTTTTACACACAGCAAGCATGCAGGAAATATTTATTGAATAGTCATGAATTACTGGTCAGAGCACTTACTGCGTGGCATTCAATTACACCATGTACTCTATGCAGCGGCAGGTGGAAAACAAGTCTTCTTCAGGTTCCACTGAAATCTAATCACCTACAAGGAAAAAGTTGCAGTAGCAAGTCAGAGGCACACGCCCTGGAAACCTAGATCAGAACACTTCCTCCATCTTTTCTTTTGTTTGTTTGTTTGCCTATGGCCTTAGTTTATGAACAGCTTCTTCAGCTTCCAGTCTTCCCTTGGAGCCCCCAGTCTGTGAGAAATGCTGAATACCAGAAAAGTATAACAAACTGTAAGCAGAGGGACAGCAACCTCTTCAGAGTGGCCGTGAAATCAAAAATGCTGACAGGTCACAGAAGGGGCTGTGTGTCCAGCCAGAGTGAAGACTTCCACCCCTGGACTCAGAACCAGACTTGCAAGAAATCAGTCTAGCAGCTCCCAGCTCAAATCTCTTTCAGTAGCTTTTCCCCCTCACAGCTGGCACCTTTTCCTTACTTACTTCTCACTCTTATATTCCCCTTCCCCTCTTCTCCCTTGCTTTTAGGAAAGAAGCTGGAAAAGTCATTCACACGAAGGGATTAATGGCTGATAACCTCTTGCAGACTAAGAGACAAGAGACCCATGCCAAGGAATAAAGCTATAATGGAATTCTTATCATCACCAGCAGGTGGATAGCAGTGTTCTCCCAGCTCCCTCTTGCCCCATCTGGGGCGTCTTGGAAGAAAGACCTCCTAGGCCATCTAATCATGTTGATGGACTTGGAGATCCTGAATCTATAGGTAAAAGAGCCTTCCTGCGAGGTTAGACTGGCATATAGTCACATGGCCTGAAGATAAATCTGGAGGGAATCTTCAAGAAGTGACTGGGTCCTGTTTACACCCACCATTTTTGTGAGAAATTTCCATTCGGTGTCTTAAAGGCATCTGGCTGTAGAACTCTTAACTCTTATCTCAACCCAGTAATATGGAAGGTAAACAGAGAGATGAGTGTGGGTTTAAGGAACTTTGAGAAATATAATCGCTCATTTACAATGCACTTTTTTATAGCTGCAGGCATGGGGATAAAACTTGCTGCAGCTTCCTTGCTAAGATTTGAATTATGTAGCATTAATATGACTCTGAGAAGAGTGTAATAAAGATAAGTTCCCTTTATTAAACAGCTGTTTACCTAATGCTCATGACCATCATATGAAACTGCCATGGTCAGCCCCATTTTTCCAACAAGGAGAAAACCAAGGGTCACAGCAGTAAACACAGCTGCCCAAGCTCATATAGCTAGGTAATGGCAGAGCCATGATTCCTTCTGATTCTGAAGACCTTAATCTTTCCTTGAATGTCCCTCTTCACATTTGTAACTCATAGTAACCTACTGAAGAATGAGCTTGCAATTCCCAATAAAACGTATACAATTATACATTTAACTTCCCAAACTAGAAGTGAATGTTCAAACTAAGTTTTCAGTCATTTGCTTGAGTTTTTGAGGGGGGGGGGGGGGTCAGGCTACATGATATTCATTTCTTCAAACAAATATTTATTGAGCAGATACTCAGTGCCCAATAATATTGCTGGAGGAGGACAGAGATCCAGCAGCAGACAAAATGGCCCAACAGCCTTGTCTTCAGGGAGCTTACATTCTAGTCTGGGTGCAGTGGAAAGTAAACAAGTAAGGAAAGAGTAGATGATGTCAAGTAGTGGGAAGTGTTGTGGAGGGGGTAGAATATGGAATGTGGGGTGGGGCATTACAATTTTAAGTAGTCTGCTCAGAGGAATCCTCACAGAGAAGAAGAGGTTTGAGTAAAGACATGATGGAGGTGGGGGGCAATGCTGGTAAACACCTGGGAACGGCTCATTCCAGGAGTGGGGAATAAGGACAAACATCTTGGGATGGGTGTGTCACTTTTGCTCAGTTAATTACAAAAATAATTAATTTTATGAAAAATATCAGTCTTGTAAGTTGTTTGGTATAGTAAATGTCAGCATAAGAGAAAAAAATCTTTAATCTCTTGAGAGAGAGCCCAGAATGAGGGATTATCCCTGAAGAGGACCAGGTGTGCTGGGAGGTTAGGTCCTCACCTTAAAGGTGAGACCTGTTACAGTACTAGAAATACTTTCTAGCTTGATCCGGATGGGATTCAAAGCTTAGATCATCTACTGTACACTTAGGTTTGTGTACTTCACTCCATGAGGTTATATCTCAATAAAATTCTTTTAAAAAATTATTTTTAGGGGCGCCTGGGTGGCTCAGTGGGTTAAAGCCTCTGCCTTTGGCTCAAGTCATGATCCCAGGGTCCTGGGATCGAGCCCCGCCTTGGGCTCTCTGCCTGGGAGCCTGCTTCCCTTCCTCTCTTTCTGCCTGTCTCTCTGCCTACATGTGATCTCTGTCTAATAAATAAATAAATAAAAATTTTTAAAAAATTATTTTTAAAGAGGCCTTAGTTTTTAATTTCTGGCCTTTGAGATTCCATATTGACAAGTCACGTAATATCAAAATTTTTAGTGCACATTTCATGGTTCCTTCTTTGCCAGCTTTGTTCAAGGCCACCAGGGTTACTCCAAAAAACAAAAGCTTAAAGGGCCCAGGGTTCAAGTCTTTACTGGATGACCTTTGGATAGATGATCATTCTCTCTGGATCTGATTGTTCAAGCTGTGTTATAAGGCTGGTAGTGATTGTATCTACCTTACAGAATTCCTGGAAGATGAACACAAGGTAAACTCTGTGGAAGTTCTTATTTTTACGGGGTAGGGAAACAAAATTTCCCACTCCAAAATGTGTATCAGTGACTTGCGGATTATTTTAGGCCAATTATTTTTAAGAAACAGAAGACTCAAGAAGACACTTTGACCTTCCTCCTAACTGCCCCAAAAAATTTAGTTGGGAGGACTTGCTCCAGGAAGGGAGCTATTACCACAGATAGTGACAGTATAATATGAAGTAGGTGTGGCAGACAGGAACTTAGCAAATCTGTTTGTTAAAATTCCTCTATGGGTCCCATTGTCTCTGTAGAGTCCAACAAACATTTGTTTACCAAACATTAAGTCTTTTTCCATCTTCCTATGAATTGTCTTCCTTCCTTTTGAAGTCCCAGACTCCTACCCCCTTCTCTGTCTTTCTGGATGGCGTGTAAGCCTCAGCTACCTGGCTGACTGTGGGCCTCATACTCTCATGGAACCCTAGTAGGTTTGTAATTAAATTTGATTTTCTCCTGCTAATTTCTCAAGTCAATTTAATTCTTAGACCAGCCAAAAGAACTTGAAGAGGAGAGGATAATGTTTCCTCCCCAGCAAGGGCAAGACCACAGAAATCTTAAGTAACATTGTAATTAGGCATGTAGCCAATGTTCAGTGAGAGTGCCTGCCAGGTTGCCACTGTGGTCAGCTACTACCTGGGCTCTATGGCTATTTGCTCTTGAGCTTGTCACCCTCTGCTGGGCACTGGGTACTGCATAGCACAGCAGGTCCTGCATAGCCACGGGGCACTCTATAGCGAGGGGGCAAAATGAGCCCTGTTACTTCGGGGGACTACACTGTTGAGAAAGACCCCTTAACTGAATTTGTCATACCCTAAAATCTCACAGGGTTTAATCAGTGGCCCTTTCTGTTACTACCACCTCAACCCTGCTGGACTCAGATGTGAGTTCCCTCAGCAGGGAGACCAATGTGAGAGTTGGAAAAGTTGTTTTCATATGTCTGGATCCACATCACATAATGGAGTCCCCCACAGTGGCCCAGCCCAGTCATAAATCTAAAGCTAAGTCAGCCTGTACTTTTGAGAAACACCTGTGGGGCGGGGGAGGTGGAAATGTAACATACCCCAATCACAATCCTCCAGCTCAGCTTTGGCTAGTTATCTTACCCTGAAAAATAGGACCAGCTAGCCAATCATGCCATTTCTGCATTGCCTCTTCTCAGGCTCTATAAAACTCAAACTTGTCCCAGATCCCTCAGGAAGGGTCCTCCGTGTGAGGCATTATGCTCCCCCAATCCGTGGATTATTTTCTTTTGAATAAAGACATCAGACTCACTACCAGATTGTTTTCGTTTTGTCAGTTGGCAGAGGTGAAGGCCCTGCGGATGAGAAGAGCAGCTCTCCTCTGTGGGCAGGCAGCTGGATCACTCTTGTCCTCCCTAGCCTTGCTCCTTTAGTATGAGTTTTCTGAGGTTGGACTGCTTGCAAGGAGATGGTAATGGGGGGCATTTTCTGTAGAGAATTTAAAAACAGTAATGAAGCTGAAAGTCAGTGGACCTGACATGCCACTGCAGTTCTAAACAAAGTCATTGAGCAAATGCTCCCTGCCCCACCAAACCTTATATTGATCTCAGTTCTAAATAGTTGCTATGATTACTGTTGAGTTTATACGGACAGACATGCACTTATGTGATTCAAATCAGCCCATTTTTAGGGAACATTGTCTTCCATATGGCAGTTGATTTTAAGAACTCCCAGCTTAAAAAAAAAAAAAAGGAACTCCCAGCTATATAGTCCCGTTTCCCTGACCCACCCTACCCCTGAGGACTCAGCCAAAGGACTCTGTTTCCAAGGGTATGTTTGCAAGGGCATGATGGTTCAGAATTGTTGGAACTCTCCTCCAGACACACTTCATATCTTCACTCCCTGTGGTATCATAACTTCTCACATTTAAGCGGCTGATTTGAAATAAATGGTGTGATACATATATATTTTGGTCTTTGTTCACAGTTCCTGGCTTAGCTCCCCAAACTCTTGGAATTTCCTGAGTGATAAGAGCAACTAGAGCATCTTTTGTTATAATATTTGCTCTTTTGTCCTCAGTTGCTGAAACCACTTCAGAGCCATAAAGGTGAAATGAGTGTCTTGTTATTCACAACAAGCTCCTTTCCACCACAACTGGGATTATGCTAATGAGGTGACTTTCGGAAAGCCTCTAGGGATGGGGCTGGTTGTCAGGGGAACCAACACGGCTTTGAGTTTGGGAACTTTCAGTCCCACCCTTTCCTCCTTTACCTCTAAGGAGTGAAGTTGGAGGTTGAAGAGATCACCAATGGCCAATGATTTAATCAACTGTGCCTTTGTAATAGTGCCTCCATAAAAACCAAAAAGGAGGGTTTCAGAGCATTTCCATGTTGGTGAACCCAAATGCGTCCATAAACTGGAAGGACGGCACTTCCCCAACTCTACTGGGACAGAAGTTCCCGTGTTCAAGACCCTTCTGGACCTCACCCCTAACTATTTCTTTATCTGCTTATTGACTCACATTCTTTAACATCCTTGGTAATAAACCAGTATCTAGTAAGAAAACTGGTGTGCTGAGTTCTGTGAGCTCCTCCAGCAAATTAATCGAATGCAAGGAGAGGGTCATAGGTACCTCTGATTTATAGTGAGTTGGTTAGAAGAACAAGTAATAACCAGAACCTGAGATTGGTGTCGGAAATGTGGTGAGTTCTGTGGGACAGAGCCCTGACCTTTGGGATCTGACACTGTCTCCAGGGAGCCGGCTTCAGAATTGAGTTTAATCTGTGGAACACCCAGTGTCCACTGAGAACTTGAGAATTGCTTGATGGTATTGAACCCCCCCCCCACACACACTGGAAAAGATAACAACCCAGTAAGTGTAGAGGCAGTGAGGACTTAGAGTCTTATTTAGGTTTAAATTCCAAAACACAGGAACGGAGTGTGAACTGAAAGGTATAATATTTTCTTTAGTAATAATTCATTTTGGACCATGCATAAAGTGTTTCACTAAATTTGGATGATATCTTTAATATTATTGTTTATCTTTTAAATTTGAATTTCCATTTTAAAACTGTAGAACTAACCAAGAAAATGATTATTATGGAAAATAATTTTGAAAAATGGGGGACTGAATGAAAAAACGACCTATTCCAGGCATCAGATACATTGGGCACACTGAAGACTGAATTCTAACTTTGGACGTATTTGCTCTCAGGCCATGCGCTCGCCTACGTATTATTTTTTTTTTAAGGATTTTCTTTTTGGAGCACCAGGATGGCTTAATTGGTTGAGTGTCTGACTCTTGATTTCAGCTCTGGTCATGACCTCAGGGTTGTGAGGTGAAGCCCAGCACTGGGCTCCACCTTGGGTGTGGAGCCTACTTAAGTTTCTCTGTCTCCCTTCCCTCTGCCCCCACCCACCTGCACAGGTGCTTTCTCTTTCTTAAAAATAAAATAAATAAGTAAAGATTTATTTTTAAGTAATCTCTACACCTTATATGGGGTTTGAACTCACAACACTGAGATCAAGAGTCATATGCTATACTGACTGAACCAGTCCGTTTCCCCTTCCCCACATTGTTATTGCTACCATTCTCGGATGGTTTCAGATAGAGCCCCATTAAGATGCAAGGAAGTGATGCTGATGACCTATAAGATCTCTGTAGTTATTCATTCACTCAAAAAAAAAAAAAAAAAAACACTTATTGGACACCTTTATTGCATGCTTGGCATGTTCAGAATACGCACTTGACCCTAGAGAGGGTTATAGAGCTAAGGAAACAAAGATTTCCTTCTTAATTCTAAAACTGAGAAGAATAGCAACAGATCAAGGTTAACTATCTTAGACTTTAAATGACAATTATGGTATCATTTCCAAAATACACTTATTAGAAAAGGGGGTTTATAGGAGGAAAACACACACTTGTAATGTAATAGTTGATAAACAGAAAGCCCATTTATGTTATTATATATTTATAAGATGAGTCCTAACCTGCTGTTGAGAGACCAGTAATTGTAGAGAAACTCCCTCATAATGGTAAGCAACGCATGCTCCAACACCATCCAAGCATTTAGAGAGCCTCTTGACGTGTTTCTGGAACATGTTGTAAAGTGCATTTTCCTGATTTATTTAATAAAAGCAATTCTTGCTCATTATTCCTCTTATTATCATCGGTAATAATAATAACAGGGTGTTTGAACATGTTACTTTATTTCTGGGATTGGCCAGAAGGGAGGCTTATATCCTACTTTATTACTCATCTAATAGTGGAGACCTGTGAACCAAGTGGGGTATGCATGGGATAGAGAAGAGACACTGCCTTAAGGGTTGGGGGAAGGGTGGCCAGTGCCACAGGTGTATGTGGGGCAGGAGGATATCCTCTCATCAGGGTCATTCCTCAATAGTAGGATGCTGAGAAGATGCTGGTCCTGTCAGTCTCTCAGACCGTGTCTGAAGAATGCCAAACATCACAAGTGGAAATGCTCCAAAATTGCGGTAGTCTTTGCTTTTGAACCCTTTTCTGCCGTTGTGGTGCTGTGAGGTCACATTTTGCGGCATGCGGGCACCATGATGGCCTCTTTTATTAGAGCTTTGAAAAGATGGCTTAACAGAAACAGCCATGACCTATAGGAAACATAGAGCCTCTTATTCGGGACACTGATCCAGAAAAGGCAATGGTGGCAAAAACCAGCAGACGTTGAAGCCAATGCCTTCTGTCAGAGCATGCATGGAAACTCTCCCTGGTTTAAAAACAATAACTAGCAATTTCACAACGTACTGGAGTCTAGAAGAGGCTTAGCCTCATGCTTCCTCACGTGACTGGCCTGACTCCTTGTAGACTATTGGTTCAATCTTCTTTGCCGGGGACACAAAAGAGCTGAAAATCAACCAGGGAGCACCAGCAAAGGGAGGCTCCACCACTGACTGGTGTTTGAAGTACCGCTCCTTCATTTACTGTGGTTGGGAACTTAAGTAGTCTCTCAGATAGTCCGAGCAAATATCTGTATAAGGCAAACCATTCAGGCCCATTAGGAGTCTGGGGCAAAGCTGTATGTCCAACAGCTAGCACTCAACCAATGTCATTCTCATCACTGTCCGGCCCAAGGGGGCTGTGGCCCTCAGGGTGCTTCCCTGTTACTAAAGTCTTGAGGCATTCTCCTTTCCATATTCTAGGAAAGGTCAGAATATGGAAAGTGAATTGGGTGATTTTCACTTATTTCCTCCCAAGCAACTTAAAGATAAATCTGATCAAGATATTACCTCACTGGTGTTTAAGGACAAAATATAATAACTCCCATGCTTTAGATAGAGAAACTGAGGCTTGGAGAAGTTCAGGAATTGCTTAAAATCATGTAAATAAGCTGGAACTTTTACTCTGGGAATACTAGGAGTACAGGGGTTTTTTTGTTGTTGTTTGTTTGTTTGTTTTTTCCTCTAAGGGTACTTTCCACTATTATCACATTGGTGAACAAGAAAATTCTATCTGCAGTATGAGTAAAACGAATTAGAACCAATATTAGTAAACAGAGCTCTTTATGGTTTACAAATCATTTCCACAAAAATATCTCCCTCATTTTGTGATCTGAAATTTCAAAAGTAACACTTTCAAGATGAGTATGACTATTATCATTCACAACTGAAACTGAAATTCTGAGTATTCCTTGACCTGTCCGAAGTCACGGTGCTCAAGGAAGGAGAGCGCAGATCATCGTGGCTCCAAACACGGTCCCACCATTATGCATTATACTCCATTCTTGCACGGGTAAAGTGGAAATTGTATGGGTATTTTGCTTCAAGTATACTTCCCTACCCTCACATTCCGCACCCCCCCCCCCTTCATCTCTTCTCTCACTTCCTGAGGCTTCCAACTTTCAAATCCTTGCTCCCCAGTTTGGCCTGCCTTGATTCATACCTTCCTTTCAGATCTCGAGGTATCCTGATTCTTCACCTCATCTCCTCTCTTCCAATGCTCCGAGGGCATGCTGCGAGGCATGAACTTGTAGATTCCTACTTAACATTCTGACTTTAAAACACAATCCTCCATAAGGGATAATCCAAGATTTGTGGCCTTGAAGTTTATGCACTTTGGGGGGTCCTCTATAGGCAAGAAAAACAAAATTAGGTACAGAGACTTGGAAGAAGCCCTTCCAGTTGAGGGACCCTAAAACTCGGGCTTCCTGGGTTCATAGAAGATTGACAGATTGCGTCTGTCCCCATGTAAGATACAACTCTAGTCGGGCTATCCATTAAGAGAATCCACCTGGGGCCAGAGGCTGAGCCTGCAGGCTTCCCCACTTCACTCTTACAGCATGGTCAAGAAGGTGTGATGGTTTCCATTTTATAATTCGACCTGCCTCTAGTTTATTGTTTTCCACTTCAGTTTGAGTTTTCTGGTCTCAAGGGAGCCTGCTTTCTATGTCTTGGTAGGACGCTTCATTGAGCCTAACACAATTCTGAGTTCAGAAAATGTTTTATGAATGAACGGATGTTTGAACAGATGGATAGATAGAGTACATGTCTCATAACTCTTTGTTGAATAGCAAAATTTTATAGCAAAAATGTAATGATTTTAATAGTTACTCCTTACTGAGTGTCTGTTATGATCCATACATTCTTCTTACATAATCTCTGGTCAGAGCAATCTTGCAGGGTGGGAGTTATTGTCTCTAATTTATAGCTGAGAAGACTGAGAGTCTTAGTGGCTAAGTCATCTGCCCCAGAGCCCATCACTCTAAAGCCTGAGTTCTTTCCACCTCACTCCACACCTGAGAAGCAAGAACCAGGCTACTTGAATCAGGTGAACTGAGTCCAGCCCCGCCGGGCACCTGCTCACTGTGTCGGCTTCACCTGTAAATGAGGAAATGAAGGGAAGTCCCTTACCGTGTGAGCAGGCTTTGTCTTCTGCCTAGCCTGTTTCCACAGCACCTTGGACATACTCTTCCCAGTAACATACTAGTCCCATGATTTAAACAGTGGGCAAAAATTCTCTCCGTGGGTCTTCAGTGGGAAGTAGAATTAAATAAAAGTTAACTTGGCAAACAAAATAACCATGCCAAGGAGATCAGAGTGCTGGGGACCATGCTGGTGAACAACGACCAGGACCCCAGCAGAGGGGAGGAGGCGGACAAGATACTCTGATGCTTTTGCCTTGTGCCCTAGACTGCTCTGCAGATAAACCAACAGAATGATGCCCTTTGTGGTAAGACTGTGATCATAAGGGAATGTGAGGATGAATGCCAGATTCCCACCAAGGGCTGGTAATGAGAAGATCTCTCTTGGGCAATTTTTATTTGAAGAAAATATGGTGGTGCTTTTAAGAGGTTTCAAGAGCCTTAGGCAAAAGATGCTCTGATAACTTTGGTATGAGGTGCTCAAAGGCTTCCACCTCCATTAGGCCACTGAAGTCTACAGCCCTTTTAGGGTGAGGAGGGAGGCAGTCAAGATCATAGAACCCAGAAGGTCACTGTATTCATCCTCTGTTTGGCATAGCATGTGACTGTTCCAAATACAAGAGATTTCTAGAAGACAAGGTGAACTAGAATTTTCTTTTGTATTATACCTTTTTAATTGCATTAGCAATCTAGCACCACAGAAAACTTGGGAACACGGTTGACAAGGACCATGGTGACTATGGCCCGCAGCAGAGACCTGAATTCAAGCGGGAGTAACAGCACAAGGGACATGAAGTAAATCACCTGTCCCCAAGTCCTTGAGTACTGAGGCCCAAAGACCTTGCAGAGTCCTCCCAGCTCATTGACATACCACTCATGATGTGACCCATAAGAAAAGGAGGTGGGGGGAGATGGAAATCAACCTGCTCTTCAGTTTATAGCCCAGGTCTGTAGTCCATGACTGAGTCAGTAACGGATTCCTGGAGTACTGTCTGGCTTTGCCTGCAGCACTGGCGATGAGGACAAGTACCGCTCAGCTCCCCTTTTAAAGAGCGTGTCTAGATAATAGGTGCCAGATTTTAGCTCCCTCGGGGTCCACTTCAACTTCCTTGGAGGGGCCAGGTGGGAGGGAGGTGGTCGTATGAAGACCCAGCAATTTCTCCACCATGTGGGGCTCCTTGGTTGGGCAGTCCTTGCTCTGTCACTCCCCATCGAGCTGCCAGAGAATTTCGGTGTGAATCTTATGGGTTCCCCTGCCCAATTCTGCTTGTTCTCCTTCTTTTACATATACACCCCTCAAAATCCTTTGCACTCCTAACTCTGCCTCAACTTTTACTTCCTGGGGAACCCAACCAACGCACCTCCCTTACCCTTCAAAGCTACAGTGGTGCCTCGTGCCAGAAGAAGCTAGAAACATTAAGATCTTGCGCCCAGCAGGCAGAGAAGGAAGAACCCAGTCCACAGATCAGCAGAGGAAGAATAGCCCAAGGGACCAAGAAGCGTACATGACAGTGACTGACCTCCCAGGGCTGAACATGAGCTCCCACGACCGGGCCATCAGGCTGCCTTGCAAAGGCAGCCAACTGTACCCAAGGGGGATAATGCCAAAGCACCAAGCTTTCACTCCACTGTCTGAGGGAGTGAATTGAAAAGTAGGGCTTTCTGCAGTCTGAATTACTTGGAAGCTTGGGTGAATGACTGCTCTAAGCCTTAGGTTCCCCATTTGTAAAATAGGGTATGTAACACATGTTGTTAAGGGTCACCTTTCCCCTGATTCAGAGATGATTCTGGTCTTAAACCCCATGTCTGGATTGAGTACATCCATCATCTTGCCCCACACATTGTGCCTTCAGAAAAGACAAGGACTTGAGTCACATATAGTCTTTCAGATGGTTGACCCACATCTGAATAGTAACCTTCCACTCCCTTCTACAAGCTGTGTTTACCTGAGTGTGTGGGAAGAGCTACACACCCCCACACGGGTACATTCAGCTCCCATCCGTGTGTGATCCAGGGGAAATTTCTTGCTGGGAGGGAGAGCGGCTCCCGTCTAGTTTGATACCAAGACGGCTTGGTACACCCCAGCAGTAAATCCAGTCTGAGAGATGCAACATTGTCCAGCCTCCAGAGGTCTGTATCAAGGGTCAAGAACCAAGTATGTTTTAAAAGTACATTGTTTTTATTAAAGTAGGATGTATGTTAAGAAAAGTACATAAGTGAAAATGTTCAACATAATGAGTCATATCAGGGAAAATGCAAATGAAAACCATAATGAGATGCCATTGCACACCCACTGGGATGGCCATAATCAAAAAGACAGATAGCAACAAGTATTGGGGAGCGTGTACAACCATCAAAAGCCTTCTACACTGCTCGTGGGAAAATAAAATTGTGCAACCACCATGGAAATTGCTTTCTGGCCGTTCCTCAAAAAGTTAAGCATGGGATGATTGTATGACCCAACACTTCCACTCCTCGGTGCATACCTGTGAGAAATGGAAACGTGTCTACACAAACACTCGTACGTGAATGCTCGTGGCACATTATTCACAACAACCACAAGGTGGAAACAACTAATGAACTGATAAAAAAAGTGGCATATCCACACAATGGAATATGATTTGGCCTTAAAAAAATAAAGTACTGACCCATGCCGCCGTACAGATAAATCTTGGAAATATTATGCTAAATGAAAAAAAATGGCATCTGCAAAAGACCACATAGTGTATGATTCCATTTGTATCAAATGTGCAGAATAGGCCACGCTATAGAGATGGAAAGTAGATTAGTGATTGCTTAGGTCTGAGATGGGGGGGCTTCTGGGAAGAGGATAGTCAAAAGGCACCGTTTCTTTTTTGTGGTGATGAGAGACTGATTGTAGCAAATGATTGTTTTTATCTATATACATTTGCATATACTAGAAACCATTGAATTATATAATTTAAATGGACGAATTACATGTTATGTGAATTGTATCTCAAGAAAACTGTTGTATAAAAATGCTCAGCTCAAAAAAAATGTTTAGCTCAATGAATTATTTAAAAATGAGTGACTCATGTAACCATCACCTAGGTCAGGATGTAGAACATTCTAGAACCTCAGAAATCTCCCTACCTCCTGTGAGGATATGTATTTTTTGTCTGACTAGTCCCCAGTCTCCAGAAATCTTACTGCATATCTCTGGAATAGAGACTGGTATCAATTTCCAGTGGGTCTACAATAAAACGTGGTGACTTCTCTGGTGAGCCTTCTCCTGAAGCACAGAGTTATGTTCCTGGGGCCCATTTTACAGGGGGTACTGGCAAATTTGGACTCATCCCAAAGCATATGGGCAGCATGGGGAGAGGACAAGATCATGTGAGGAACAGCTGAGGAACCGGGTCTATTTAGCCTAATTGTTGTCTTCCCTGTTAAAGAGTGGACACTTGGAACTGAAGGTACCTGTACTGTGTCATCCCTACGGGATATCTAAAAGTACGAGACAAGACAGTGCTTCTACGTACAGTGTATAGCACACAAAACACAAACATCATCAGAATAACCGAGGGCCTAGAATGTGTCAGGCCCCGCATTGTCTCAAGTCTGCACAAAGACTTGATTTGTGTGATTATCCACATTTCGGTAAATGAGGAGTTAAGTGGGAGGAGAAGAGTTGCTGATGGGGATGGATGGCACTGCATGGTCCTCTCCAGCCCAGCATCTTTATGCTGCTTTGAATAAAGGTGCAAAGTTGCCCACAGGAAGTGTCATAAGAAGCTGTCAGGAAGAGGGGGAGGGGAACCGAGAGGGACTTGGAGCTTCCCAAGCTGGTTGTAGATGTGTTTTTAGGGCTGGAGAGGCCCTTTAGCCTGTCCTTGACCACTCCCCCAAGCTCCCATCACCATGTTCTAGACTCACTTTAAGCCAAAGGAAAAGTTTTTCTTACTTAGGTTCCAAAATCCATTCCCAAGCACCAAGGACCATCTCCCCCAAACGCAAAGCCAGCCTGTCTATGACATGGGGCCAGGGAGACACCAGGAGACTGGGGGGCTGCCAGGAAGGAAGGAGAAAGAGGGAGGATACCAACGTGTCATAAAGGAGCTGTGGCCATGGGGATGACACTGTCCTGGTGGGTGGTCCTGCCCCTTTCCTGGAAATTCACATTTCAGATTCTATTCATCCAGAATGCCTCTTGCCATGTGCTCCGTGCTGAGCTGGGGACTCTCCTCCATGGTAACGTCCGTGGAACCCCACAGCATCCCTGTGAATCATGCTACATCATCCCTAGTTTATTTTTCATTTGTTTGTTTTTGTTTTGTTTTTCTTTCTTTCTTTTTTCCTTTTTTTTTTGTTTTGTTTTTGTTTTTTTTTGTTTTGTGTGATTGCCCACCACCCCTAGCTTAAAGATGATGAAGCCGAGGCTTAGACCAGCAGATGCATGAACCTCTTAGTAAAATGTTGGTCTGAAAAAGGCTATTTCAGGTTTATTCAATGGCTTCTCATCTAACCCACTGCGAGATGGCCTGCACACATCACCCCTTCCCAGGCCTCAGTTTCCCGAACTGTAGCATGGAGCATGGGCTGAGGGCTGCACAGCGGCTTGAAGAAACGGTCTGAAAAGAAAAAAGAAAGTGCTTTTCGAAAAAAGAAGTCCATGTAGGGGCACCATTTAGGTGCAGCCCCTGGTTTGGGCCTATATTGCTCACACAGTTGACCATACAGAAAAAGACTCAGATGGCTGAGATTTGGGCAGATGATGTCAAGATCTGAAAGCAAAGCCTCCATGCCCCAAAGTCTCGAATGTTTCTGTCTCTGATGCTCCGGCCAAATCTGTGTGTCATAGATTTGCTTTCAGTTTCCCTTGACAGAGGTGGGGAGCCGGTGGGTGGGGGAAACCTGCTTTTTTCCCTCCGATGCTGTAATGCATACTTAATTGGCGAGCAACGACGATCACCCGGTGAGGGTTCTGACAGCTTCTCGACGTCTGAACATTAACCCGGCAACCCACGCCACATCCCTGCAGCCTGGCCCTGGTCCAGGTTTCTGAGCCTTATCTGTCAGACCCTTAATAAAAACAGGAACCGGATCCTTAATGACCCCAGTAGCTCCCTTCAGCTCCTTTCTTGCCCGCTGTACCCTTGGACCTTTCCTACAGACTCTAAGCTCTGAAGGAACGGTGTGCTTAGCTCAGCAAAGGGCCACAAACATCTTGGGGTTCCGTGGCTGTGCCTCAGAGCTTGGCCTCTTACGGTCAATAGAGCTTTGGAAGTCCGTAGACTCTTCCCACCAGGTCAGCCACATGTAGGGCTCCCAAACCCCTCCGCCTTTTCCTTTCTTTAGGTCCACGTCTGTGCAGGCCTTGTGAATCTTTTAATCAGATCAACCAGTCGTGGCCAAAGATTCTCACCATCCTGTGCCAGCTAGATCCTCAGGCAGGCACAGATGGTGACTTGGTAGCTCCCATTTGCACCTGCTGCTTTAGAGGACTTGAGAAGTGTAAGTTCTTGTATGACTCAGGATGTGTCAGGTGGTAGTCCCTGACCTTGTCCTAGCATCCTTGGAACACTCTCTCCTCCTTGGTCTGATAGCACTGACTGAGGGTTCAGGTGTATCAACAATCTCTTGTAAGGCTTTGTGAAGTTCTTCTAAGTGCATGGGCTATTTTCTCAAATACAATCTATCTGCCTTAAGGAAGGGACAATGTATCTTTTATCTTATCAGACTTCCCACTCTGCCTAGCATAGTGCCTAGACATTGTGGTAATGATAATAATTGTGAGTTAGGAGTACCTAGTCTGTTTCAGACACTGTGAAAAGAATTGTTAATACATTCACTTGTTTTATTTTGGGAAAAATAGCACAGTGAAGTATTGTTACCATTTTAAGGCAAAGAATCAAGGATCAGGCTCATTAAGGGACTTATTCCTGGTCATGCAATCTATAAATAATGGAATTAGCATTGAAACCCAAGACAATCAGAGAAAAAGTTGTATGAAGCTAAGCTAAGCTATGCTGTGTAACAAACTCAGAAATGTCAGTGGCCATAGACACATATACATGAAGAAAAGTATATTTCTGGGCCTGGGTGACTCAGTTGGTTAAGCATCTGCCTTCGACTCAGATCATAATCCTGGAGTCCTGGGATTGAGCCCTGTGTTGGGCTCCCTGCTCAGTGGGGCATCTGCTTCTCCCTCTCCCTCTGACCCTCCCCCTTACTCATGCTCTCTCTCTCTTGCTATCTCTTTCTCAAATAAATAAATAAATAAATAAAATCTTTTAAAAAAGAGAGAGAGAAAGTATATTTCTCACCCATTCAAAAGCTGCTGCAGGTCCAAGTGTGTCCTAGGGTTGCTTCCCTCCTTAAGGTCACTGAGCAACCCTGTATCTTTCCATCTCTTGTTTCTGCCCCTCTGACGTGTGACCTCTCTGATCCGTCCATCTGGGGAAGAGAGGGCTGGAGGGGTGTGCCCGGCTTCCACAGTTAGACATGAAGATGACCGGACTGTGGGACTTGAGCCCACAGTCTGTGAACAGATCACTCACAGGCTCCACCTGACTCCTCTGTGTTCAGGAGAGAGGAAAATCAGAAATGGGGAAGCCCTACTAATCTGCTACAGAAGCTTATGTGTATCCTACCATGCTAAGCTGCCTCTAAAACCTAAAATTAAAAAATAAGCGATTCTAGGGAATCACTGGGATACAAAAGATTATGGGGGGGGGGCGCAATTCACCCTTGAGAAAAAACAGACTTTGATACGTTTAATCAGCCCCCAAATCCCCAACCTAATTATCACCCAGACAGAGGAGCTGGGCTGCCCTTCCTTCCCCTCATCTGATTATTGATCTTCTGTGACTTCTCATTAAGTTGTCCCTAGTATTCGCTGTGCCCTAGTCTTCCTGAAGACAAACAGGCAGGTGGTATGTACAGCAGAGGGGGGACCCGGGGGGCAGATACTCTGGGTGGGATGCTGGGCAGCGGACACGAGGCTTTCACACTGGGGTTCTCATTTAACCCTCACCACAAACCTGTCTGGTGTAGCTCCTGGTACTTTCACCATGTATAGAGCAGGAAACGGAGCCTCCGCCTGATTACGTAACTTTCCCCAAGTTACACACCGGGATCTTCTGATTCCAAATCCTGAACTTGTCCGCTACCATCGCACTTCATTTTCTCCACCGTCTTTCATTTCCGAAGGTGGATTTCAATTGCACTGAACTGTATGAATCATAATACTTATTTCATGACACACTCCTATCTTTGTTGCATGCATAACCCTATTTGGGTTTTTCTGTTGTTGCTGTTTCAATTTTTATTTTTAATATGAAAAACTCCTAGAAACATACCGCCCAACTTGTGGCTTTTCTTCATCCCATCCTCCCTGCCTCCTCCACTAATACAATGTGACCAATATACTAATTTCTAGATGCAGCATTTACTTGCCTTCCTTCTTACAAATTTTATCTAGTTTACATGTCTTCTTATACTTATTTTGCTTTTAATTTTATAGAAAGAGTATAATTATCACAGTGTTTATTTTGAGATTTACTTTTGCACAGAGTATAATACTGCTAAGTTTCATTCATACTGTGTGTCACAGTGGTTCATTCATTTTGAACATGGTATAATATTATTGTATGAATTATTCATGTTACAATCTCTTTCTTATTATTGCTATTGAGAGCAATGCTGCCATGAAATGTCTTTTGGAAGGAGTGGGGGGGAGTGAAAAATTTTTTTATGTAACTAAGAGTGAAATTACTATGCTGTAGCATATGGGAAGATTTTTCAAAGTAGCTGTAGCACTTTACACACCGATAAGCAACGAGAGATGTGTGGACCTACATCTTCCCCAGCATTTGGCTTGGTCAAATTCTTAGAATTTCCAACAGAATGGGGTGCATTTCTCTGATCACTAATGAAGTTGAGTTTGTTCACTAGCTGTGTGTGCTTCCTCTTCTGTGGATGCCTGTCCATGTCCAGTGCCCATTTTACTACGGGGTTGTTTAGGCTTTTCTTGTTGACTTGTAGGAGTTCTTTGTATATTCTTTAAGCCAATTTGTTTGTAACTTGCCTTTTCAGTTTCTCAAGGTGTCATTTGATGTTCTTTTGCTTTAGTATTTCCAAGATTAACACTTTCTGTGTTTTGTATGAGAAAACTTTCCCTGCTCCAAGGTCTAAAAGATATTTACTCATGTTTTCTATTAAGTCTAGAAATTGAAACCTAAAGTGAGAAGTTTTTTAACTTTTCTCTTTGACTGTTAAGTCTGTCTGAAGGTGTTTGTTTTTATATGGTGTGAGGTAGGGAATAAATTTCCTCTTTTTCCATATAGATGAACATTTTTTTATAGCTTTATTTGTCAAAGAGCTCCCTCTTTCCCCTCAATCAGCCATGCTGCCTCTGCCACATTTCTAAACCCACACAGGTCTGTTTCTGCATTCTTTGTTCTATTCCATTAGTCTGTGTGTTCATCTCATGGCATTGCCACGATGTCTTCATTACTCAAGCAGAGTGAAAGTGGCCTCTCCTGGCTCTCCTTCCCCCAACATTGGCAAAGACATCATCTCTCTCCAGAACCATCCAGTTCAGATGAATTTCCTTTTCTGCTCTGTGCTTGATCACAGTGTGAGACTCACATCACCTGAAGAGTCTCTATACACAGGAGGAGTCGACAGGTCAAGAACTTGGTCTCAGTGGGCACCTCCCCCTGGGTATTCTTGCCTGGCTCATCCTACAGTGCCTAGTGACCATGGTTGCATGCTTGTCTGTGTCCAGTCCCAGGCACTTTTGTCTAGATAACCCAACAACTGCTGTCATCTGCAGACATGCTCACAGTGTCCCAGCTATGCAGGGTCCGTATCTCCAGTGTAGCTAAAACCCAGAGAAATGTATAATGGGAAGAGAAGAACTCCACAGCTTCAGGGATTGGCCCTGGTTTGTGGATGCAAAAGTCCCATCTTCCCAAGATATGATCCAGCCCTAATAAAAGAAGCTCCAATTTCAGAGTTTCTCTTGTTCTTTGTGTGCCAAATGATGGACTATCTGGGGTTTAAGGATACTCCTAGAAGGGATTTTGGATGTGTGAAAGGAGGTCTCAGAAAATTCAGTGGGATGTTGAGATTAAAAGGAAAATTGCTGGGGTGTCTGGGTGGTGAAATTGGTTAAGTGTCCAACTCTTGGTTTTAACTCAGATCATGATCTTGGGGTCTTGGGAGCAAGCCCTGCATCAGGGTCCACACTCAGTGGGGAGTTTGCTTGAGGATTTCTCTCCCTCTCGATCTGCCCTCCCCCTGCTCAAGCACATGCTTTCTCTCGCTCTCTCTCTTTCTCTCTTTCTTTTTCTAAAATAAATAAATCTTTTAAACAAACAGAAGTTAAATGTTTTGTGAGCTGTTGAACAGACATTTTGAAGTTACACAAGTTTGAGACTCTGGAAGAGAGGGGGTGGATGCAAGTGTCTTAAGAGAAGGGATCCCCAGCAACTGAGCTAGGGGCATGGGCAGTGAAAAATTGCCCCTGTCAGGAAAGACCCACCAAGTTTCTAGAAACAATGGTGTCTGACCTTCAGTATGTAGTCTTTTTTCCTTTCTCTCTGCCACCCCACTAGCTATTCTTAACCCTTGGGAACATCTGTTAAGCACAATAGCTGTGTGTTCGTGTTGCTCTAGGGGAAGGAGAATCAGCTCTAGTCTGAACACTAGACAAGAGAGGGGTGAGGAAGTACAGCTGCCCCACCATGGGGATAGGGAGCAAAATCCTAATTCTTTGCAAAATCACAATTCTTAATTGCTAATTCTTAAGCAAAACCTTAAGAATCCAGAATTTCTTAATGGCAAGAATTAGAAGAAGAATTAGAATTAGAAGGTAAATATAACAATGAGACCATAAACTCCTAAGCAGGATCATGGGAAATATTGCAGAGGACTCTGGGAAGGACTCTGGGCTTCCTGTGGTGCTGAAATGGATGTTCAATCCAGATAATTTGGATGTTAAGGCAAAGGAAACAGCAAGAGACCAGAAAATGTGGATTCATTTAGTAATGCATGGATACAGGGGCTGTCAAGATGTGATGGTCTTGTCATGGGGTTTCTTTAAGTCTGGCCTGAGCACCTCATTTCACAGTTGTTTTGTGGAAGGAGCAGGGATGGCAAGTGGGTAACCCCAGAAGCTGAAGGATTAATTTACCTGGGTTGAAAGACAAGAATCCATCTCTTAGGGGTTCCTATGTCCTAACCACAGACCCTTCTCTGATTGGGGGCCATCCAGCATCAGATGTTGGCTGAGATCTCTCTTTCTCCCTCCTTCTTCCCTATTGTTCTCAGGTATGATGACCAGAGAGCACTTGTTAAGTCATTTGAGTATAGTCTGTACCAGGCAAGCTTGGATAATGAAAAAAGTGGCACTGAGGGGCCTTCTAGTCATTTACACTGATAACTGAAACAGTCTCTCTCTCTCTCTCTCTCCCCCCAGCCCCCCAATATATTGTTCTCTTATGGTAAAATATACTTTTTAGCCATTTTCAAGTTTACAGTTTACTGGCATTACATAGATTCACAATGGTGTGCAAACATCACCACTATTTCCACAAGTTTTAAATTATCTCAAACAGAAACGCTGTGCCCACGAAATGATAAATTCCCATAATTCATTAACAAATAAATAAACAATAAATCTTCACCCATCCACCCCATCTAGCCCTGGTAGCCTCTAATCACTTTCCATCTCTGTGAATTTGACTACATTAAATACCTCATATAAGTGAAATCATATAATATTTGTCCTTTTGTGTCTGGCTTATCTCACTTAACAAAATGCCTTCAAGGTTCATCTATGTTGTAGTGTGTATAGAACTTCATTTCCTTTTATGGCTGAATAAGGGTCTATTGTATGTATATACCATGCTTTGTTCGTTGTCTATTGATGTAAGCTTGGGTCAATTTCACCTTTTGCTATTGTGAATAATGCCACTGTGGACATTGACGTACTAGTATCTGTTAGAGTCCCTGTTTTCAGTTTGTGGGGGGTGTGTATCTGGGAGTGGAATTGCTAGATCATATGCTAACTTTATGTTTAGCTCTCTGAGGGATCACCAAACTGTTTTCCACAGTAGTTAGACCATTCTGCACGCCACCAAGCAATGCATAAGTGTTCTAATATCTCCACATCCTCGCTTTCATTTATTTTCTGTTTTTTTTTAAGTTTTTATATTAGTTATTCTAATTGGTATGAAATGGTATTTCATTGGGGTTTTGATTTGCATTTTTCCTAACACCTAGTGATGTTGAGCATCATTTTTTTAAAAAGATTTTATTTACTTATTTGACAGACAGATCACAAGTAGGCAGAGAAGCAGGCAGAGAGAGAGAGAGAGAGGAGGAAGCAGGCTCCCCGCGGAGCAGAGAGCCCGATGCAGGGCTTGATCCCAGGACCCTGGGATCATGACCTGAGCTGAAGGCGGAGGCTTTAACCCACTGAATCACCCAAGCACCCTGTTGAGCATATTTTGATGTGCTTATTGACCATTTGTATACATTCGTTAGAGAAAATTCTTCAGAGAAATGTCTAGTTCTTTGCCCATTTTTAAAATTGGGTTATTTGGTTTTTCTGTTGCTGCGTTTTAGGAGCTCTTTATATTTATAAACACAATTAATATTTATATTATATAATATGTAATAATATCTATTATAAAATATATACTATATAATATATATTATATAGCTCTTTATATTTAATATTCTGGTATTAATCCCTTCTCAGATATATGACTGACAGTTTTTCCCTTCTGTGAGTTGTCACTTCACTTCCTAATATCCTTTGATGCACAAAAGTTTTTAATTTTGGTGGAGCTCAATTTATTTATTTTTTTGTTTGTTGCCTGTGTTTCCTCATATCCAAGGAATCATTTTCAATTGTAATATCATGAAGATTTCCCCTATGTTTTCTTCTAAAAGCTGTATAGCTTTACCTCTTATGTTTATTGTCTTTGATCTGTTTGAGTTAATTTTTTAAATATAGTACAAGATAAGTTTCTAATTTCATTCTTTTGGATGTGGGTATCCAATTTTCCCAGCATCATTTGTTGAAAAGACTGTCTTTTTCCCATTGAATAGTCTTTGTTCCCTTGTCAGAATCGTCTGGCCATACATTTGAAGGTTTATTTTTGGGTTCTCTATTCTGTTCCATTTGGTCTCTCTGTGTGTCTGTATACCAATACCACACTGTTTTAATTACTGTAGCCTTGTAGTAATTTTTGAAATCAGGAAGCTCAAGTCTTTCACCTTTGTTCTATTTTTTCAAGATTGTTTTGGTTATTCAGGATCCCTTGAGATTCCATATGAATTTTAGGATGGGGTTTTCTATTTTCATCTACAGATAGATATAGATGATATAGATAAAAATATAGATATATTGATATATATACCATATGTAGATATATTGGTGTATTGATACCAGTATATTGATATATGTCATTGGGGTTTTGTTGGTATTGTTATCTTAACAATTTTAAGTTTTCCACTCTGCAAACACAGAATGTCTCTCCATTTATTTGTCTTCGGTTTCTTTCAGGTAAGTTTTGTAGTTTCTCACGTAAAATGTTTTGCCTCCTTGATTAAATCGATTCCTAAGTATTTTACTCTTTTCAATTCTATGAAATTGTTTGAAATGAAACAGATGAGCTGTGTCCTTAGGAGGTACGGGAAGCTGACAAAGACCCTGCACTGCTGAGGCTCATTTTCTAGGGCCCTGCCTCTTAAGGTGTTGTCCATGGACCCCCAGCATCAGCATTTCCCGGGAACTGTATTAGAGATGCAGAATCTCAGACCCTACCCTGGATGCACTCCATCAGAACCTGCATTTTTTTTTAAAGATTTATTTATTTATTTATTTATTTGACAGAGAGGGGGAGAGAGAGAGATCACAAGTAGACAGAGAGGCAGGCAGAGAGAGAGGAAGAAGCAGGCTCCCCGCGGAGCAGAGAGCCCAATGTGCGGCTCGATCCCAGGACCCTGAGATCATGACCTGAACCAAAGGCAGAGGCTTAACCCACTGAGCCACTCAGGTGCCCCAGAACCTGCATTTTAATAAGAGCCATACTGGATGGCTCAGTACATTAAGTGTCTGACTCTTGATTTTAGCTCAGGCATGATCTCAGCGTTGTGTTACGGAGCCCTCCTGAAGATTCTCTCTCCTCTCTCTCCCTCCTCCAAAAAAACAGATGAATGGTAAGAGCCATAGCTAGTTTGTGCACACATTTCAGGTTTGGGAGGAATGCCCTAGTGTCGGGGATGAAGGTGCTGATCCACTACCCTGGTTACTTAGTTAACAAGGGCCATGGGGTCTGATGAGCCTATAGCTGAGCCCTGTGTCTTCCACTTGTTAGTGACATAATCTTGGGCAAGTTACTTAATCAAAGTTTAGTTCCTCCTATGGTAGTAATAATGGTACTTACCTTCCAGGTTTGTTGGGATTAGCGAATGAGACAATCATTGTCAAGTCCTCACCACAGTGCCTGCTGTATTGTTTGTGCTCAACAGATGTTAACTCATATTAATCTTACTATTTGCTGTGACTTTTCCCAGAGTCGATCCCTTTAACTTCCCTAAACCAACCCCAGTGGAGGGATACCAAATACAAGGTGTGCATCTCATGACTTTATTCTCCAGTGTCCAAAGCACTCTTTCTCCCAGAGCCCAGACTTGCCTGTGAGTCTGTTTTACACAAGGTTCTGTGTAGCTCTTACTATTTAATTGAAGTAGGTATGCAAGATAAAAACTATCTGCCATCTCTCATTGACTTGGGCATTTGCCTTGACCAAACCTCCATTTTATTCTCAACTGTACTGGTATTCTTATTAGTGACTGGTATGGAGACAAGGAAAAGGGGGACAAGACAAGAAAGTGTCCAGCCTGGAAGACTATGAGAATGATGGGGTCATTGCAGAGGGGTCAGGAGAAGGAGTAGCTCTGAGGAAGGTGCTCAACTAGAGGCACGTCAAATTGGAGGTCTTTAAAACATCTAAATGGAAATATCAGAAGATATGAAGTTGCAGGACTGGATTTAGGAGAAACTTCTGGGTGGGACACAAAGGTCTCGTCACACCTGTGGCAGATACTGTTGATTACCTAACAGTCATTTCCCCCTTCTTCTTAGGTAACTGTGCCCCCCATATATTCACGTGTAGAGTGGTCAATGTTCCAGAGGAGATTAGACCCTAGCCCAGCCTCAGACCCCAGCACTATGGGGGAATCTTGATTAACCCCATAGTCACAGATAATTCCATCCCCTACCAGTACTTAAATTTGGGGATGTAATACAGTTCTGGACAATAACATATGTCTGCAAAGAGCATTCTACACATTTTTAAGATTCATCTCTTTAAAAAAAAATGAAAAGAGAATCTTCCTTTTGTCTGCTTCTAGATATGGCTTGATGAGGTAGACTGCCTGAAACTGCTGCAGCCCCTCTGAGACCATGAGGGGACAAGGCCGAAGGCAAAACCCCACATGCTAGGGATGGCAGAGCAGAAAGATGGAAAGAAATGGTCTGTGATGATATCATCAATCTACCAAATTATCCTACCCCAGAAATGACTTCAGGACTCCTTGCTACATGATAATAAATGTTCTCCTTATTAAAGCCCGTGGAGTCAAGGTCTCTGTTGCTTGCCAGCAAAAGAATTTCAGCCAATACACAACGTCCGCAGAGAAATACCTACATTACAGGAGTGACCATTAAAGTCATTAGAGTGTTCATAAAACTCAACAGAGTGTGCAGGGAGGAAGAAAGCAATGGGGGGGAGACCATGGGTACGGTGAGCGAAGGAAAGGCAAGAGCAAAGGAGACACAGAAAGAGAACTATCGGGGCAGGAGGATGATTAGAACACACTATGTCATGCAAGCGAACAGAATGAGAGGTTCTAGAAAAAATACAGGGAGTGGTGCAGAAGCCAGTGGGGAGGGAGAGAAGATAATTATTTGTTGGCCGACTGACTACCCGTAGGTTTGATGGCTTTTTCAATAGCTCTGCTCCCCCTCACCAGTTACTTCATGGTGGCAGGGATGACCCCAGTGGCCAGGACTTGGGAATCTTTGGCTCTTTGGGTGAGAAAGAAGCATCCCTCTGCAGATATGAAAGCCACATGCCCAGGGCTTCCAGGACAGTGGGGTTTACAGAATGCTGCCCATTGTCCGACCAGGAGTCCTGACACCTGGTCCTGACCCTATCTTCTGTAGACAGCACATGAAACACAGAGTTTTGTTTATCAATTGTAACTTGAGGGAAGTCACTTTGTTACATTTTGTTACCAGTATAGGGAACAGCTCCAGCTTCCTGGTACTCTCCTCCCTCCTTCTTCCTTCCTCATTGCTCCTTTAGTATACTCCGCGCTTCCTGCCTTTGATCAGCGGGTTCCCTCTGCCATGAACATCCTTCCTCCTCATCCCATCTCAACTTGTTAAAGTCTCTTCCTGTCCTTGAAGATTACACCTCCTCCATGAAGCCCTCCCCACTCCCCAGGCGGAAATCCTCCCTGACACTTAAGAGATCCCATTCCAATTGGCTTGAACCTGTTTCCCTAAGTACCAAGGGGAGAAGGAGTAGTACTGGGGGGTCATAAGTGGTTTCCTGGGGGACAAGGAAGACACAGAAAGAAATTCACCTATACAAATAATGCAAGGTCTGCACAAAATGTATCCCATGTGTGCAGAGGATGGGCACAGAGGATATAGAGAAGTGACCAGATCTTTTCCTCCCCCCTACGAAATAGCCCTTCCTCTCTTCCCTCCTCAGATGACCTCTGGGGCAGAATAACTTTGGCAAAGCTGTCTGGGTAAGTCCACAGTGATCGGCTGGGAGCAGCACTCCCAGGTCAGCCTGTGCACTGCTGGCCTTCCCCACCATTGGAGGGTAAGTGGTCTCATAGGCCCCCAGATAAAGGTCCACTTCCTTTTGGGCCAGCCTCGCTCTGTGGGCCTCCCCTCTGCTTGGCCCCACTCCACCTCTGCAGTCTTTTCTCCTGGGCTCCAAGCCCAATGTCAAGCCACTCTCTCTTTATCTCTCTCCTTCTTTATCTGGCATTGTTTCTTTCTCTGTCTGCCCATCTCTCGCAGACACTGTCCTTGTCCTTCCTCGCCCCTCTTCCTCACTCCCTAGTCCTCCTAATTGAAATAAAGATCCTCCAAAGAAAACAGATAGGCTTCTTGCGTACAGAGACATTGATCCAGGGACTACTAGGAAACAGATCCAAAGGTGGTGATGCTTGGTGTGTCTGGTACCTGATGGCAGAGAAACTTACACATGTTATTCAGACTCGATTGGACCTTGGAGTAAAATCATGGACTGTGGGGGTGCCGGGGTGGTTCAGTTAGTTAGACATCCAACTCTTGATGTTGGCTCAGGTCGTGATCTCAGGATCCCGGGACTGAGCTCAGCATCAGCTCCATGATCAGTGGGGAATCTGCTTGAGATTTTCTCTCTCCTTCTCCCTCTGTTCCTCCCCTGCTCATTCTCTCTCTCTCTCTCTCTCTCTCTCTCAACCTCTCAGATAAATAAGTCAATCTTTAAAAAAATCATGCATCAGGGTCCAGAAAGCCTAAATTAGAAATGCAGCCTGACCCCTTGCTACTGTTTCAATTGGCAAGCCTCAACTTGTTGGATTATATGCCCCTATCGGTTTTAAAACATATACATTTTTATTCCTCAATATATGCACATCTAATGATTTTGAAATTGTAAGTGAAATAAAATTATCAATTGTGGCCAAGACTGCCAGCTGCCTCCTATTATCCCTTTTCCTTTCTTCTACAGGATTAAACACACGGCCATCCGAAATGAAGACGACACTTCCCATTGCTGGAGCGGCTAGGGGTAGACATCTGGATCAAATTCTGGCCAATGGGATTTCAGGGGAAGCCATGTATAAATTCTGGAACCTGCCCCTTGCCCTCACCTCCCCCCATGCTGCCCTCTAGAGTGTGGGCTTGGTAGTAAGTCCTTCTTGGACTCCAAGGAGTAGGATAAGATGGAGCAATGGTGATGGGACAGGACAGAAGGAGCCTGGGTCTCTGGAAATCCTGATAGAGAAGAGACTTCACCCCAGAGGGGGGTCACTGGGCTCCAGATGCTTTTCTGTAGTTGAGTCCCACCATCCTGCAGCTGAACCCATGTTTTAACTATGTTGGACCTTCATGGAAACATTGTGTACATCATAAAACATATGGAAAATATGGACTATTTTACATTTTATTTTTAAAATAAATTTTGTATTTGAGAAAAAGTTTAGATTTATAGAAAACATGTAAAGATAGTTCAGAGAGTTCACATATACCCCCCTATTGCAATACCCCTAACCCTATCCAGTTTCCCCTATTATTGTCTTAATTTAGTATGGTAGATTTGTCCCAATTAACGAAACTATGCTGATATATTATTACTGAAAATCCCCGCCTTACAATGGGATTTTTTTAAAAATAAATAGGAGTTTCCCATCTTCTTCCCAAACCTATGTATCTCCCACACCCCCCATTTATGTGTACCCCAGGAGGACACCGTTGCCCTAGTTGATGGGGGTGTCCTTGCTAGTCACGTAGCACAAATGAGACATGGAGAGACAATGCCAGGGGAAGGGAGGCCTAAGAGGGTGAGTACTAAGGAGGTTTGGAGAAATGGAGTGATTGGCATCACCGAGGATTGGTCCAGAAGACTTCTTGGAAGTCGGGTTTTGCTGGGAGATATGGGGATGGACACAAGGGTCTGTGACCTTGGGACACCAAGGTGGTGACTAGCCCTTGTCCCAAGGGCTTCCCCAAGAAGGGGAAGGAGCAAAGGCGAGAAGGAAGTAGCAGGAAGGTAGAATCTGGTTTATATTAGGAATGTGGCCTGGGAAGCAGCGAACAGGGAGACTGAGGCAGGGAAGCTGGGTGGTACACTGCAGCCCTGCGTCTTGGGTACTTTCCTTATTACAGAGCCTGTCTGTAGTCTTTGAGCCCAAGGCACTGCCTGTTCTGCTGGGGTCTGTGTGTCCTGGCTCCTCATTAAAGCAGTGGGATTTTCCTTGACCCTTGGGAGTCCATGTATCTGGAAGGTGGCCATCATCTTCGAGAAAAATCACAGCAAGACTCCCCTTTCCAGGCCGAGCCAGGGGATAGGAGCTGTAGGGGGAATCCAGGCCTTTTCTGGCATGTGTGTGGAATGCTTCCACTGTACACTACACAGCCCTTTCTGACAGCTTCTGTTCAAATTCTGACTCCCAGCAAGGAACAAGAGCCAGGTGCTTGGCGGCTGTGTGGGAAAATAACAATTTTATTAATAAATTAATAAAATAAAAATTTTATTTTTAATCCAGGACTTTATTGGATTAAAGGAGTTCAGAAAGCTGGGTGCCTGGGGTCACCTGCATTTTCTCTCATACAGAGAGAAGAGAGCCCAGGGTGTGGTACCCGGTGGCCCAGCAACCTGACCGTCATCTAAGTCTGGTTTGTAGAAACCGATGTACAGAACAAGGGGTCACAGACAGCCATGGGAGGAAGGAACATCAGGACACTTATAACAGTATATTGAAACAATCTGTCTAAAACTGGGAGCATCCTGGCAGATGGGGACTAGGTCTTGCCCAGTGCCTGGCATGCAGTATGTGCTCAATACATGCGTGTTGAACGAATTCTCCATCTCAACATACTTACCTTCGTAGTGGTGAAGCCATAGGAAGCCTGGGTATCCTGACTAGGAGCGTTTGGTCCTGCTTTTCTTTTCACTACCCTGAACTGAGTTGTTCCTGAATCTCGGTCTTGACTTAGTTGAAATTCAGGGTACCTTTTGGTTCTGCCAGCCATCCTATTCTTCCACTCCCAGTATATCCATGCCTGCCCCCAGCTAGGCTCTTTAGGGCATGGGGTCAATGAAGACAGTTGTAGCCACAAGGTCATTGCTCTCCTGGGCTAGGTGGCTTTAACCAGGCTGAGCTCCTGGCTCTATACCATCTTCTTGTAGATCAGAAGGTGCAAACAAGTGCAGACAGTTTTGTTCAAACCCATGACACTCGTGGGTCCACAGAGCCCAGAGAATAAAATTCAAAATCTATTTGGTGAAACTAGGACCCTCCGTATTTTGGCTAGAGCCCCCTGCATCTCCAACAAAATTTTCACCCTTTCACTTGGACCCTACCTCTAATCACCCACTCCCCTAAACACCTGTGTCTGGGTCCAATGTAAGAGGTGCCATTCCTTACACACATTTCCTGTTCCCAAGCCTTTGCTCAGATACTTCTATGCCTGGGAGTGCCATTCCCCAACCCTCTTTACCAAAATCCTCCTGTCCTCTAAATTCCGAATCAAATTCTCTTCTGAGCTTTCCTGATTCCTCTGACCATCTGTTGGAAGGATGTGAAAATCCCCCATCCTCTATGTTCCAAGAGCCGCATTTACTCCCTTTAATACTATTAGTTTTACATCTGTGTCTGGTGAGAGACTATGAGCTATGGGGAACATGCATGCTTGCCCCTTAGTTTTCTGTCTCTCTCATCCTCATCTCTGGCACTGAACCCAGAAAAGACTCCTGGAACATCCTTCACTGAGGGGTAGGGGAGTGGTCAGTAGCGTTTTCTCTGTGTTAGAAAAGTGGAGCTTTCTTCTTTGTCTACAGTCTGCATCAGAACACCCCAAATGGACTGTCCTTCCCGTAAGCTAGGTGAAGCCAGTACTGGGCGAGGAGGTGGTATTGGGTCTTGGGAGCCATGAAATTAAGCAGGGATCACGTGAGTTAGCCTGTCCAATGGCAGGAGCATCTAGCCTCAGGAGGAGTCTGGGCTGGGAGAAACTGGCTGGCCCAGTCCTTGGGAAAGGTCACCCAGCTCCCCCAAATGGGCAAGAAGACTGAGTTATGGAATCCCAGGAGGCTCGGTAGACCTAAAAGAGGAGAGGGAGCAAGTCCAGACATGGCCGTGAACCCACTCAGGCCCTCTTTCTGCTCCCCCCTCCTCCCATAACCCATGGCTCTGCCTTCCCTGGCCGGAGGGAGAAAAGACAGAGGCAGGAGTGAGAGCGGGAGAGACCATGGGCATGCACATGTTCCCTTCTCAGAAACTTCTTTGGCACCCTCGTAAAGATGGGCTCCAAATATACCACCCCAAATTTTATTTTTAATCCAGGACCACACATACAAAATTAGTACTCTTTGTAAACCATCTCCACTTGGTGCAAATGAGCAACTTGTTAAACTCACATTTAAAACTACTTCCTCTATGGAAGGATCGCCCGCAGCAGGCACGAGGATTCATGTTGCCTCAACCATCATATTAGGCGGTGTTCAGGGACGAAGTCCATGGTCACCCTCTCCCACCGGTCTACCTTTCCCCCCTCAGAAGGAGCTGTGCCCAGAGCCTCAGCAGGAATGGTTCCCCTTGGCAGCCTTTTTTCCAGCAACCCCCCCGGGGCCACCCCATCCCCCATTCCCCATGCGTCTTTTCCCTCCAAGTGCCGCTGGGATCCTTGGATGGAAGGCGCTTGGCAGCTCCATGGTTTTCCCAGGAAGCGGCTACTCCCCTAGACTCCGAGTACTGGTAACCTTCGCCCCGACGCAGCCATGGTTGGGCTTGGAACCAAAATCATTACATTCATCTCCTTCTTACTCTCCAAAGGGGGTGGGGTGGGCTGGCTTCTGGGAAGTGACCAGACTCCCCACCACCCTGTGCAAGAAAACAGCTTAGGACTGAGCTCTCCATGCATCCTTGAGAAGGGTCCACTCCCCTGCCCGGGGAACACACAGGAAACACACAGGCTTTTCCTCTCTCACTGTCGGATTACCCACCACTTCAGGATCAAAGTCATGGATTATCCACATTGTGGGCCAGATCATGCAAACGCAGAAAGAACCTCAAACCAGTTCCGTTTGGCTTTGGAGAACTTGATGATTTCTTTTTTTTTTTTCCCTTCCCTGCAGCTGACTTTCCTGACCCTACTGAATGATAAAATCCACGCAGTCCCTGGACAGGGATGGAGGGAAGCGGATTCCTGATGAGATCTGGCCACAGACAAGTCTCAAAACAGACAGTTACGTCTGAAAGGCTATCCTCTGAGAGGTTCTTAAAAAGTCACAGGAATTGCAGAGGGTCTAAGTGCTGCCTGTATCTTTTTAATATTTCCTTGGGTTTGAAAACAAAACCAGAATCCCAAGGTATCAATGGGGAAAGGGGGACGATGAGACCATTAAATCCAGCCCCCACTCTGCAGATGGAGAACCCAGAACCCACATGGTAGGTAGGCTCTCGCTTAACATGACACCCCACCTCTTCAGCACAATTCTGAGTCCTATTCCCTTTTACCCAGAAACCTCCCTGCCTTCCCAGCTCCCTTCACACAACAGCTCCTCAACACAGAGATTTCTGCCAATTGCTATTTTATGCACCTGCCGGGTGTGTCCTTTTTGCATGTGTCATTATGTACATTTTAATGACTTATTTCCCCTATGAACCTGTAAGCGAGAAACAAAATGAGTCCTATGGGTTTCTTGTTGTAAACTCCGTGCTAATGACTCATTACCTAACGACTTCTCACTAAGTGCCTCCTGGCAGCCATCTAGGTCTTGTCCGGCAACTACCCAGAGTTCAGGTGCCGCCTCTGCTACTTGCCACCTATGTGATCTTGGGCAAATGACTTCTCTGCCCTCTAGAAGTGGTACCAAAGGAGGGCTTTAGTCCATGAAAACTGTGATAGCCGCCCTCTCCCCAAACACACTATGTGTAAAGAAAAAATAATGCATAGTGCAACCCAGCTTCCAAACAAATCCCCTGGCACCCCACCCCCAGCCTAATCATAACCTCCCTCCTTCTCAATCTGCCCATCTGGAAAAGGGGGAAAATAAAAACTTAGCGAGTTATAGGAGTGTTAAGTCAGATAGTCGATGTAAAGGGCTGAGCATTTTGAAAAACTGTTCAGTTCCTGTTAGCCTCGGCATGGGGACTAGGGGTGAGGGGAACAAAGACAGATTAAACCTGGTCCCACCCTGAAGTGTCCACAGGTCCCGACAGGAGGCAGACTGGCCGTTCAGTGGCAACTGGGTGATAGGATAGACTGATAGTAGGATAAAAAGACAGGATGACAAGGATGAAAAACAGGATGAAAAGACGTTAAGCAGACCAAGGAATGACTTTTGGGGGTCTGGGAAGATTTCACAAAGGTTGAAATGTTTGAGCAAGAATCTGGAGCATGAGGAGGAGTTTCCTGGACAGACATGTGAGTACACACTAACCAGAGAGAACACCCGTAGAAAGAAACCCAGAAGCTTTACATGTCACTCCTCCAAGGTCCAGGAATAAGTAAGCAAGGAATTGAAAAGAGGTGGCAATGAGGCAGCAGAGAGAGAGAGAGAGAGAGAGAGCGAGCGCGAGCGCATGGCCGGGAGGAAAGGGCACCAGCTTGGGAGTCGGTAAGAGTGGATTCTGATCACCAATGGCATGGACAAGTTCCTTTATCTCTCCAAGCCTCAGTTTGCCCCTCTATAAACAAGGTGGGATTACAGAACGACTACTACCAATAATGAACACTTGTGACTTAGTGGACTGCATGTACGTGGGAGCCTGAGGCAGGTCTCACAGGTTCCACCAGCCTGGGCCTCATCTGCAAGGTGGTGGGGTGTCAGGCTGGGGGAATGTCGGTCTCAGAAGAACCAAGAGGATGGAGGTGGCAGCCGTGGAGAGAGGCACCCTTCAGGCCGCTGCAGTGTCCCAGAAAAGCAGGGGTCCTGAGGTTCGAGGGGTTGGGAGGCAGTCCTGGCAGTTTGGGAAAACCTTAATGAGGGGAAAGGCACAGAAGAGAAATTGGGAGTGAAGTCTTTACCAACTAAAATTGTACATTTTGGGGTATAGATTAAAAGAAAAAAAGTGAAAGATGCATGGTGTCCTATATATGATACCATATCCTATATCTTGTCATTTTACTAATATTAGCCTAATTATTCCTCCTATTTTTACTGAACTGTTCTTCGGGGGTGCGGGGAGAGGAACCTGGGCCATCATCCTTTCCAAGATGAAAAAGCTAAGGCCCCAGAGAGGCAAAGTCACTGTCCCAAGACCAGCATTGGGGATGGGGGTGAAAAAAATACGGGGGCTCCTTGGGTCAGTGACCCCAGTGACATCGTTTCACCTGCCATGTGTAGAAGTAACTGTATGTTTTCATGTTTTAAACAATTATGTGCTGTCGAAGTGGGTCTTAAAATGCCGCATCTTGCAGAAGGGAACGTGGAGTCTCTCCCGAGAGGCCAGCTCAGTCAGGGGTCAGGCCGTAAAAACGGATCCCGGGTGTCGTGAAGGACAACACTGTACCACAGTGCACCGAATGACAGCAGTTACATCTCGGACAAACTTCTCTGCCGATTCCATGTCCCTGGCCATGCCCCGTGAGCCATCCTGCTCAGCGAGGTGGCCAGGCCGGAGGGAGAATGGAGACAGAGCGAGCAGGCACATGTGCCCACGGGAGCAAACAAGAAAGTTGTCTCCATTTGGGTGTCCTCCTGAGTGTGGAACTGTGTGTGTATCTGTGTGTGTGTGTGTGTGTGTGTGTGTGAAGTGGGGGATGGAATGTGTGTTGGCAAAGGGGAGTCGGAGTCAGGGGGGTAGGAGAGAGGGGTCTTCATACACCAAGAGCAGCAGGTGAGCCCATGGTCCTTCACATGATTCTAGCCAAGAGAGATGCCTCCTTCAGTGGAGGAAAAGCCAGACAGGGACTGCCAGGCTGGACCCAATCCTCCTTCTGGTTTCTATGGGCAGTGTGCTCCGTATGCCCTGCCTGCTGGCCCCAGACCCCTCCAGCTTCCCACACACAGGCTCTCTGAGCCTCACCCTGCCCCCACTCCAAGCCCCAGCGCCTTGCCTACGCTGTGAGCAGGCAGTGGTAGGCCTAGCACGGGCTGGCAGGAGAAGGGCTCCCCACTCCCTCCAGCTGTCACGCCACTCTTGCCCACCATTTGGCAGAGTACAGCCTCCACCCCCGTCCCAGTCTGGTCCAGCAGGCGCAGCTTAAGTTTCCAAAGAAACTCTGACTTTCCTGGGGTTTGGAGCAGGCTGGGCAAGGAGGGAGGGAGGAGGGTGGTTCGGTCAGCCTCAGTTCCAACTCTTGCTGGCTTCTGGAGCTGTCTCCTCCCGCGGCTCCCAGCAGGGCACGGCCACTACAGAGGCTTGGCAAATTCTGGAAGAAGGGGTGGAGTGGCCCATCGTGGGTTCCTATGTCTCTGCTCCCTGACATGCAAAATAACAACCATCACTTATATGTCACTTTGAACCTTTCGAAGAACATCCCAAATTTTATTTTGCTTGAGCTTCAAGGTTTCCCAACTAGGATAATTCAGATTAACCCCTTTTGGCCAAAGAAGAAACAGAGACCGGAGAGAGTAAAATGACCAGTTCAAGGTTCCATTGCTCGTTAGCTTTCTTGGAACCTGTGGAACCTTCCCCATGCCCCACTACCCTCTTCCCCACCCTCGCCCCGCACACCTTCTCTAGGTGGCACAGCGCACTCCCTGGGGTGGTTGTAAAAATGACTTTGCTCATTTCATAACTTCCTCCTGCATGAAAGAGCCTGGAGGGTCCCATTTAAGGGGCACGTGGGGAAGTGGAGGGAAAGCAGTTCACTCCTGGGCATCCTCACCACATCTAGGCTCTGGGAACTCGCCCCCCAACTCACGTCTCCCTACAAAAATGAGGCTCCTCCCAAGCTTGCTGGAGACACGTGATTTGTGATGAACTTTGTGTCCCAGGCAAGTCTTTTTTCTTTATCAACATGAACATTTCAGAAGGAACTATGCTTTGCCTGGGTTTTTCCATAAGGGTACTGGGAAGCTTCAAAGTATACAGGAAATTAGAAAAGACTGGGAGGCATGAGGGCAGAAAAGGAAAAGATATGTACCAAGTATGGCTAGAGCTGGAGGTTTCTGGGCTTTGCCCCATCAGTGCCCTCCTCCTGGCAGCTTCTTGTGTGGACTTATTGATTTGACCCTACTCTAGCTTGGGAAGAGAATGCCTCTAAAAGCAACCCATGACTACTCATTCCTGAATCCACAAGACCAAAACCGTGGAGTCTATGCCCCTGCCTCTGTGCCGGCCCATCCCTAAACCCCCCCAACTGATGAGTCTGAACATAGTCTTAGAGACTGCCAGAGAAGGACTGCCTTGATGATCTATGCCTGGGTGTAGGCTCAGGTGGCTTTGATGTTCTTCTTTGGTCTAGCCTAAATCCTTCTGGCTGCATTTTGAAAAGACCTCTTCGGATCTCTGTGGAGAAGAGCAGGCACCGGGCCAACAGGCAGGAAATGAAATCATGATGCTGGTCATTTCCCTCTTTTCTTTCCTCTCTTCTCCCCCCTCCTCCTCCCCATCACCCTGCTGCCCCCACCCTTGGGACTGCTTGTCAGATATTTTCACGGTGATGAGCAATGGCTGTATATATAGTGCCTTTATGTGCTGTCGATTTTTGCCATGAGCCTTCAGGCTTCTCCTTGCAGCCCTGACAAGGGAAATCCCATAATGAAGGATTTCACGGAGCTCCGCGGGCTGGGAGAGGCTTTTCTTTCCATCTGTCATTTTACTTCAAGCCTTGACCTTTCTGTTCCCATGTAAAGCAGTACCAGGAAGAAACTGGAATTGGGTAGTGAATGTCTGAGCCGGGACCCTGGAATGAACTGTGGGTAAACTGAAGCAAGTGTCCTCCAGTCTGAAGGGCACTAAAAATGGGGGGTCGAGGAAGACACTTCAGAGGGTGTGGGTGGGAGATAGGATGGGGGCGAGGAGAAGAATTTAAAGATGGGAGAACCCCTCAGTTTGGAATAAAGTCCTGAACACAAGGAGGGCAGCAGAACAGTCTGGGAGACTCCCGTCCAGTCAGCCCTAGCCAGACACTCAGGGATGCCATTTTTCTCAAAGGAGGCAGAGGCTTTGGAGTCCCCCAAATCTGGGTTCAAATATTGACTCTCCGACTCGCTTGCAGTGAACTTGGGCCAAGCACTTTACTTCCTCAAGCCTCGGAATCCTCATTTGAAAGTTGTGCGTGAAACACACAGACTTCCTAGGATTGCTTTGCAGATGAAAGAAGATAATGTCCAGTGCTCAGCTCAGCGCCTGCAGAGCAGCTACCGGCACGGTTCTTCCTCAGCTTACCATGGGGCTACATCCCAGCGACTCCACTGTAAGCTGAAAACATAAGTCGAAATGCATTTAATACACTTCACCTCCCAAACATCATAGCTTAACCTAGCCTGCCTTAAACGTCCCCAGAACGCTGACATTAGCCTACAGTTGGGCAAGATCATCTAACACAAAGCCTTTTTAAAATAAGGTGTTGAATATCTCATGTAATTGATTGACAACTGTACTGAAAGTGAAGTTCAGAATAGCTGTCTGGGTCCAGAATTGATTTTAAGAGTATCGGTTGTCGATCCTGGGATCACATGGCTGACTGGGAGCTGCTGCCCAGCGTTGTTAAGAAAGCATCATTCTGTGTGTCTCGAGCCCGGGAAAAGATCACAATTCAAAATCGGAAGTACAGTTTCTACTGAGTGGGGATGGTTTTCACACCAACGTAAAGCTGAAAAATCGTGACTCTGAACCATAGTAAATCGGGCACGGTCTGTGCCTTCAGATGAGGCTAGAACCACAGCAGCACCTGGAGGGTCACAGAAACCGGAAAGCCCTGCCATGCTCTCCTCACCAACTGAACTCCTCCAAAGGGGCCTCACTCTGAGACACACAGCCGATGGGAAAGCAAGCGTGGGGCTTTGATGCCGGTGAAGGGCCATCTTCTCACCGACTTTCCCATGTCAGGTCGATGGGGAGACTAAAAAAAAAAAAAAAAAAGTCCCAGTCTCCAAGACTCCACGACCAAATACCCGGCCGGCACTGCTTTGAAAGGGCAAAGCCTTCGAGATGCACAAGGATTGTGATTGTTAGAAATGTTGGTAACATTTCATCTTCCCAGAGACCTTGTTCATTTATCAGGGTTCTTAAAACCCTTTTGTTCATAAGCTTGTGGTGAGCACAGGAAACATTCTATCTAATATCAGAGCACAGCTGTTCCCCGACAGAGAGACTTAGGGAGAAAGCCCTTAAAAAAAGGAAGGGTGGGGGGGGAAATCCCACCAGGGATACAAACATGGGAAAAGCAATCGGGGGGCAGAGAGACGGCCCCGCGAGCCACAGCTGCCTAACAAGAATATGCTGTCTGGGGAAGTGTGAGAAAAAAGAATTTCCACACTGACAGCAGGCCTTTGGAGCTCTCGGTAAACACTGTGACCAAGGCAAGGCCCAAAGCTGGGCTCCTCCTCTCTGTAGGGTTCCTGGCAGTCCTGCACAAGGCCCCAGCCAGGGCCCCTAAAAATGTTTGAAGTAGGTGTGGAGCCTTGAGTAACATCTTCTTAAGGGCCAGTGTGGCTGGGGGAAAAAAAAAAAAGTCTAGTGGAAAACTCTGTCCACCCGAGGCCACAGAAGCCCAGGATATATTTTCTAAAAAGGGCTTTGATTGCTCCTGAAAGCACAAGACAGAGTGAGCAGGGCCAGGCCAAGGCGGGGACTGTGTGTCACTAGCCATTGGCTGTGTGAGGTTGGGGCAGACAGGTCCGGAGCCTAGGATTTACTTTCAGTTCTTAATTATTTAGCTGGGAGTTGTGTAGAACTTCAGATAAAGGAAAATCACCTCCACGTTTAGGCCATGTCTGAAAAGTAGAAATTGTTTTGAATGTAATTTTCATCATCAAAGCCAAACTGGGAAAGGGAAGAAAGATAAAGTCAATAGGCCAGTTTTCAACACTGAAATGTAGAGTTGCCTTGCAGTGCAACACTGGTATGTTAACAGAAATTACCAGCTTGAGCTCCGGAATCAGAAAGGCCTGGGTGTAAATGCTGGTGCTGGGTGACCTTGAGAAAAATGTTTCAGCCCCTCTGTGCCTGGGATTCTTCAACTGTAGAATGAGAATAAAGGCACCGATTTCCTAGGGTTGCTGTGAAGGTTAATGAGCGTCTATGGTTATAATGTTACTTTGTTGCAGTCAGAAAAGCCTAGTCAGACAACTTGGGTAGTCTTGGCTTGACCATTAATTGGATCCTGTGCAAACCCTTGGCCTCAGTTTCCTCTGTCTGAGGCAAACGATACCTGTCTTCCCTATCCGACACCAATGCCATATGTCAAAGCAGCTTATGATGTGCAAAGGCATATATAAATGTGATCCATGATGATTACAAAGTATTCTTAGCATGTAATTTATTTCTCCTACTTTGCAAACATTCCATGGCAAGAACTTTGAATGATCAGCTGATCATTCCACCTGATACCTGAAACTTGATTTCCAGCTTTGTTTAGATCCTGATTCTAACAAATCAATTGCAAAAGACAAAGACTCACACACACACGTACACACACACAGAAACGTGAACAGAAAACTGCAGGATTTTGATGATATCAAGGACTTATCGTTAATTTTGGTTAGTTGCAATCACTGTTATAGATGTTGCAGTCATTGTTATAGATGTTGTTATAGTGTGTTGCAATCACAGATATAGATATGAGAGGGTTCGTATACACTTACACATGGGGGATTTATAGATTATATTACACGATGTTCGGATTAGCCTTAAATTCATCTGGGCAGGAGGGAGAGCTGAGGATAGGTACAGATAAAAGAAGATTGGTCATATGTTAATAATTGTAGAAGCTGAGTGAGGGGCACATGGGAGTTATTTATATTATATTCTCTACTTTATGTTTGAAATTTTTCAATAATAAAAGGGAAAAAATACAAAAGGGGAATCAACGAATGAGTAAGCATTCATGACAGCAGCTGAGGACCAAATAGTCCAACCAGGGACTGCCAGATCTTTTGGATACAAAGAAGATGCATGGGAATGGGAAAAAACTTGAAATTGGACAGCCTGCCACAGACAAAGCCTTTCGATGTGACCGAGTCACTTAATTTTTTCCAGGCTGCTCTCTCCTCATCTTTAAAGTGAGGAAAAGAGACACAAATGCCCCTTTCGGCTTTAACACGATGCAGTTTTTAAGGATTTCAAAACCGAGTACAAGCCACCAGATTTTTTTTTTTTTTTTTACCCTTGCAAAGACAGATTTTAATAGCCAGCTTCTTTACATTTCTATGGTGACCAGAAACTTTTTTTTTCTTTTTTTGCACCTGTTGCATCTTACCATATAGGAAATAAGTGAATGCATTCAAGCAGGTATCACTTTTCTCATCTTACATCAAGGAAAGTGATTTATGAAATGTCCACTCCTCAGAATGTGAGTTATTTCACCAGATTTTCTGAATGGCATATATAAAGCTCTCTCGCAAGTGAATGAACCCATTGAAAATGTACCAGAAGTGCCCGCAATTTAAGGAAGTACCAAGATGAAGTGTCTAGATAAGCAACGAATCTTTTGGTGAAGTGTATACCCTTTTCCCCAATTTATTTATGGCTTCCGATTTGCTTGTTACAGTAAAAGGTCAAATGACCAAGGCATGTAGCATTTGCAGGAGTTCTTCCAAACATCGTTTTTACGAGCTAGACATTAACTTGAAAAAAACTCTTTGTTTCAATGCTTCATACAAAAAAATCTCTCAAAACCAAGAGACGACTTTCCTCTCTTGGCAAGCACAGAGAAATGAATGCAACCTTCTTGATGATCTCAGTCAGGGAATTCTCCCGACTTGAGGTCACCATGGGGCACTGGTCTTACTATCCAGGACTAGAGATGTAGACAGATAGGCAGAGATCAAGCCAAGTGGATACTGGTGCATTGGCATCTTCTGGCACTTTCAACATCAATCCTGGTATGAGCCAGTTTTACTGTATAGTCACCTACAAGAGGAAGACAGAGAGAAGAGCAGTTAATGGAGTGGTTTTGATTTGCCGAAATGGGGTCATCTTCCTGCACCCCTCATTCCCAACTGTTTTTCTCTTTTCTGTTTGCTACTAGGAACTGTGTTTACTCACACAAAATGTGCGGGCTTTTCTCCCCAACCAACCAATTCTCCCACTAACTGGGTCCCCTAAAATTCAATTCCAGATGCTCTGGGTTATGGGCTCGGCCCTGCCAGACTGCCCTACGTCTGATGCCAGACACAAGCTTGAGGCGGCCAACTGTACTCCTGAGTGACCAGCTGTAAATTCAGGGGTTCCCATAAGACCCTTCTCAGGTTTCATTGTTTGCTAGAATGTCTCACAGAACTCAACAACAGTTTACTCCCTATTACCAGTTCATTATAAAGGGTCCAAATAAACAGCCAGATGAAGAGGTCCATAGGGTGAGGTCTGGAAGAATCCCGAACGCAGACGTTTCGGTCCCCATGGAGTTGGGGTGTCCCCCCCCCCTAGGCATGACTGCTTAAATCATGGGCTATTGGCAACTGACTGACCCTCCATCCCCTCTCCCCTCGAAGGAGGCTGGGGGAAGGGACTCAAAGTTTCAACCCTCTAATCGTGCCTGGGTCTTTCTGGAGATGGTTCCCCACCCTCAAGTTATTTGGGACCATGGAGAGTAGTCTTATTCTAGTAAAGAATGCTCATGTCTCTCCTCACAAGGAGCTGTGTCAGGGACAAAGACCAAATAGCTATTTTTCTTTATCATATCACAGCTACCCTAATGACTTTGAATAAAATTTTCTAAGACACTGTCTGCAAATCTCTCACTTCTTTAAGAAAGAAGTACCTGAGTTTGTCTATCAAGGATTTGACACTGTTTCATCCTCTCAGAAGTACTTCCACTCACCGATCATGGAAAAAGCAGAATATAAAGGGCTTTGTACAGTCAATAAACCAACATTTATTGAACAACTACTGTGTACAGGCACTTGCAAGGACCTCTAAGAGACAGATACACAAAGGTGTAGATAGGAAATTTCCTAACTTTGTTTTGTTGAGGACAAGCCAGAAACAAATCCCAGACTTTGATGCCCAAGGTTTTGACATCATCTTTGAGTCCCGGCGTGCTCCTTAGCCACGGAGGACCTGTCTTCCTGTCTCTTTCTCTGCAATGCTCTGTCATAGTAACACGGACTTACAGGGTTAGTGGGGGTATTAAATGAGATTCGCCCCAGAAAGCTGTATCAGTCATGCTCAGCACATGGAAAGTTCTCAGTAAGTAAGCTGTGAGCACCTGAGAAACACGTGTATGTAAGGAGCGGTAATGCCAGGAGACACCCCACCAGAGAGCTGACAGGCGTCCAGCGCCCAAGGACGAATGAGCAGCAGAGAGGGCATATTTGCTCTAAGAATGGGGTTACAGGGAAGGAAAGCTCCCAGGACTGACTGGGCTGGATTCCAGAGGGTCTGAGGTACCGATCACCTGAATGAACAATCTCAGCCCACAGGGGACCCCTGCCCTGAATGAATGTGCACTGGCCTAGACATTCAAATACCCTGGCTTTCTGGTCACTGAATGAAACAGAGTTCTATAGGTATGTGGGGAACGGTCAATCAGGGAAGCCTTCATGGAGGAGGTGGCAGAGGAGTCAAAGCCCCAAAGATGGATAGGGTTTCAGAAGGTTAGGGGGAGAGATAATGCAGATGTCAGCTTAAGGGTGGCCCGTCATAACGCTCTACACGCCCCTCCTCTGGGCACAGGCTCTGTGGCTTGTCGGGGATGTATCCCTCTTTCTTTCTCCCTGAAACCTCCCTGCTGCCGCCGAAACAGAATGCTACTTCATCTCGCCTGGTTCTTGGGAGAGCTGCTACCTACACCCCCACCCCTACAGAGCAGCCCTTCTCAGATGTGAATGCTGAGGTCATGCCAGCCCTACCCTCAGGTTTGCACCTCTCCCAAAGACCATGTTCTCCTGGTCTTCTAGAAGCCACGACTCGTCTCTGTGCTCTGCCCAGCATGGGGGTTCCAGCCCACGAGTGGGCCCTGCGGCCTTCCCTGGCAGGGCTGCCAGCCTGTGGCTGCCGTCTCCACCGCCCCCATCCCAGAGTTGCAGGGACTCAGCAGTCACTGGCACCCCCTCCCAGCCCAGCTCAGAGACTCTATTCTCAGCACCCTGGCATCCCGGTCCAAGTTATCACAGGCCAGTTCAAGTGGGAAGCGAAACAAAAACTGAGGCATGTCTTCCTATTTTATCACAAACTGTAAGTGGTGCAATGTAATCCTAGCTCTGCCTCTTATCAGCTGGGTGAGCTTGGGCAAATGACACAACAGTTCTGTGCCTCAGTTTACCCATTTATTAATAGTATTCCTTATCATAGTGTTGTGAGGACCGAATGAGTTACTATAAACGAAATACTTGAAACAGTGCCCTGTACAGTGCGAGACACTATTTTTTTTAAGGATTTTATTTATTTATTTATTTATTTATTTGAGAGAGAGAGAGAGCAAGAGCAGGGAGAGAGACAGAGGGAAGCAGACTCCCCAGTGGGCAGGGAGTCCAATGTGGGGCTTGATCCCAGGGCGAGGGGATCATGACCTAAGCCAAAGGCAGATGCTTAACTCACTGAGCCACCCAGGTGCCCCAGGAGGCACTATTAGCATCATTGTGTTATCATGGTTAAGAGAGCAGAATACCAAATCAGGCTGACATCAGAGACATCACTTAATGTCTCTAAAGGTCAGTTTCTTCATCTTCTGAAAATGGAAATAATAACAGTATCCAGTTCATTGTACAGCCATGGGACCATATGAATGACTTTATGTGAATGATTTAGCACCATTCTTGGCACACATGCTGGGAAAAGGTTTACACCATAAAGAAGAAAAAATCTTTGAAGAAAGAGACAAACACAGACAGACCTCGGCTAGGAAAGTGACAGCCACGGGGCACCTGAGTGGTTCAGTTGTTAAGCATCTGCCTTTGTCTCAGGTCATGATCCCAGGGTCCTGGGATCAAGCCCCGCATTGGGCTCTCTGCTCAGCAGGGAGCCTGCTTCCCCCTCTCCCACTCCCGATGCTTGTGTTCCCTCTCTCACTGTGTCTCTCTGTGTCAGATAAATAAATAAATAAGGTCTTTAAGAAAAAGAAAAGTGATGACCAAACTCAATGCCTGCCACGTTGCCTGCAGTCTCCGCCCCTCCCGAGAGCTCCCTCATCTGGAATTTGGGACACCCTTCCCCTCCCTCACCATGCCTGGCCCCGGGGTCTCCTGGCACAGTTCAGTCACAGAAGCGACATAATGCAGAATGAACAGCATATTTAAACTCATCTACTCAACCCCCAGGAAACCTGGGGAGTAAAAAGAATCCCTTTAGAATTTTTCTTGCTTGCCCCACACTCAGAGATCTGCCATCTGGGAGGGTAGCTGCTGTGTGTGGCAAAGATCCCTTGGACCAGCCACGTGGCTTTGAATGGTGTGGTCAGAAGCCCAGGCCTTGGCTTTTGAAAGACTCATTCAAGTTCTGAGCCCGCCAGTTACTGACTGTGGGATTCGGGTAAATTTTTAATGCTCCCTAACCTGGGTTTCCTCTTTCATAAAATGGGAAGGGTGAAAGTTATTTCACCGTGGAACTGTGAGAATTAAATGTGCCCTGTGTAGGATGCCTTAGCACAGTCACTGGTAGGTGTGGGTGCTTCGTGCATTTTGGTGATGCTTATCAGCTCTGGATTTCTAAAACCCAGAAGACAGCAGGGCATTCTGTTCAGGAAGTCGTTTTAGAGAAAATCTGTATCCTCTTCATTTTTCCAGTTGGGGGCGGGAGGAGAGTTCAGGGGGAAAGGGTATGACCATGGCCTGAGCCTCTGGAACCCATCTGCCTAGTGGGGCAAACTTACCAACCTGTGCCCATCCTGCTTCAGGGCCATCGTTCTCCCCGGGCTGCAGTCATCATTCCCGACACCATCAACACCCTTCCCTTCCTTCTGCAGAGATGGGAACACTCTGGCATTGTTTCTTCCAGCCAATGGCGTCTCTCTGGCCTGCGATTGGTACCTCTGAGATTCCATCGCAATCCAGGCATCCCAGCTATGTCAGCGTGACTCACGTTGTGTGTGTCTGACATCCACATGGCCCCGGAGAAGGCTGGCTCCAGCGAAAGGTTATTTGGAATGCTGCTGAATGTGTGAGGGCTGTCAAGTTATCTTTTTGGGGTTAGGCCATTAAAGTCGCATCTGATGTTTTATGGAACAAATGAGATAAAGTGCATTTTGAAATCCATGAAGCAGAGAGAGCATTTTTGTGGATGTGGACACAGGGGCAGCTGAAAGTAGGCAGGGTTGTTGCTGTTTTTTTTTTTTTTTCCTGAAACTTTGCAGTCCTTCTTCCACATAGCTGTTTCGCTTCAATGTAAAACAGAAACAATCCCCAAACGTGAAGCATGAAGACTGCCATACTGAATAGATTCAGTGCAACCCTGAGTTGCTGCACTACCTGGAACAGTGTGGATCTGTCTATCTGCCTCCTATCATCCCAATCAGAGGGCTGTCTGCTCTGTCCTTAAATTCTCTACCCAACCTTCATCACACCCCTGAAGAAAAGTTTCTTCCAGGCAAACCTAAATCACTCTTGAGTGCTTTTTCGTCCACACCTTTGATATCTCTCCATCCCCTCATTCCCCCGAAGTGATCAGTTCGCGAGATGTTCTAGCCACACCAGCCTGCCCTTAGCCCTCTGAGCACACCCTGCATCTTCCCACTTTTGTTTCTGAACTTTGTCTCCTTTCTCCAGAGCATCCTTCCCTTCCATCTCAGCCACCATTCATCCAACCAAATGGTCTAACAAAGAGTCCAGACAAATAACAGGCACACTGTCAGGCAACTATAAGAAGATCAGCAGACCACATGTTAGAACCTTCTCATCCTCCAAGCCTAGACTCAAGCACCACACCCTCCATCCAACCTTGTCATTCATCCGCTCAACCAAACCCCTTATTCTCTCTCTTCCTGTACTCCTGTAACACTGGGGTGACTCCCTCTCCCTTATGCTAATGTGTGCGCGTGTCTGATCCCCTGCAGACTGTAAGGTGGCTGAAGAGAGGAACTTCAAGATGCTCACTTTCTATCTCAGACCACTTAATGTATAGAATTAAGACTCCAAGATTTTCCTCTTCCCATGGACACCTGACTGTTCAAAGAAGCCAGGTACAGCGACACTGGATGGAACTTTCTTTATAAAGGCAAAATTGGTGAGAGAGGGTGCCTGAACCCCTACTGTTTGGAAGTACTTACATTATGGTACATTCTTACAGTTGAAAACCATTCTACGTTTACAACGAATGCAGTTAGGGCCTATGGGTGGCTCAGATGGTTAAGCGTCTGCTTTTGGCTCAGGTCATGATCTCCAGGGCTTGGGTGGAGCCCCACATTGGACTCCCTACTCAGCAGGGAGTTTCCTTCTTCTTCTCCTTCTGCAGCACCCCCTTACTTGTGCTCTCTCTGTTTCTGTCTCTCTCTTGCAAATGGATAATAATAAAAAGATCTTTATAATGAATGAAGTAGATCTACATGGACTGGCACAGAAAGACTCCAAGAGATTACTGTTAACTTCAAAAAATCAATTTACTGAACAGTATGTTTGGCATGATCCTATTTAGGTTTTAAACTTTTACTCAAAAGAAAAAAAAAACACCCAAAAAGTAAAGATCTCTGTGATGTGATTGAGCAGGTAATGGGTTCTCTGAAAATGTTGGGAGAAATCATTAAAAAGTGAATCATATGCCCCCTAAATATTTCTTTGAATTTAATGTGCATTTATTTACCAATCTCTTGATATCAGTCCCATGTTTTTTGTTTTTTGGTTTTTTTTGGAAGTAGGCTCCTCACCCAACACGGGGCTTTAACTCCCGACCCTGAGATCAGCTGCAATCTATACTGACTGATCCAGCCAGGTACCCCAGTCCTAAGCCTCTTTTTTTAGCATGGGTCTGATACAGAGCTCTACATCATCTTTTATATGTAAGCCACATGCATAACACATCATCTGTGATTTCTAGTTTTGTTTTCTGTAAGTTGGAATTAGAACTTAAAGACACGGATACAATTATTTGAGTGCAGGATCCTAACTTACAATATGTACAAGACTTCCATGACTTAAACCTCTCAAGCATCATATCTGTAACACAGGACATAATAATAGTAGCCATAGGTGACCAAGAGGAAAAAAGATCACTCTGTGGGTACCATACCTAGATCTTAGCAAGCTTTAGCTAATCTATGAAGTATTTTATTTTCTTCTTATTATGGTGCAGTAAGAAGATGAAGAAGCAACAGGGAATCACTCTACCTGGGACTCTGGCCACCTTCTCTTTCTGCCTTATAGATGCTCAAAGTGCATAAATACCAAGGGGAACAAATACCAAGGCATAGCTGTAGGTGAATGAGAACTTGCTATGTGACAGTACCGTGCTAAGTGGCATGACAATTCAGTGCTTAGGAAGTTAGTTTCTGTTGCAAAGGATATTACAATCTAATGAGAAAGGGTTGAATACATACGGGAAAGTAATAATAATAATATGGAGTACCAGTTAGGGTATTTTTAGTTGAAATGATGAAATGAAAACTAATAAAGTAGCCTAAATACTAAATTTCTTAAATGGCTTGGAACAAAGGAAAGTTCCAGAGCTTGAGGCACTTCAGGAGATACTTGACCAGGGCTGTGGATCCAGTTCTCTTTGACTTTCTTAGTGTTGCTGTACTATGTGTGTCAGCTTTATTCTCAGGAGGGCTTCCTGCTAGTAGAAAAAAATGGCCCCAGCAATTCCACTCTCAAATCTGAGACCACATCATCAAAGTACACAGTCGTGAAAGTTCCTCCAGACTTGTCAAGTTCACATACCCATCCCTAACTCAATCACTCTGGCAAGACAGACAGGATTATGTTCATGGGCTTAAGCCAGTGATCTGGTGATGGAATCAATTTATTGAGTACTTCTTCCCTGCCTTAGGCACCTGTTCTACATATCTTCACGCATTTTTCTGCCCAAGAATACTATGAGGTAAGTGTTACCAGCATATCCAGTTTGTGGTTGAGGAAACTGAAGTCCAGAGAAGTTAAATAATTTTCCCTGGGTTGTACAACCAATAAGTAGTAAGGCCAAGATTCATACTTCAGCCCACTGATTCCAGAACCCACCTTCATAACCACTAAAACATAGAGTCTCTCAAGGTGTAAGTCCCAAGTTGACCCTTGCTGTGTGGTATAGATAACACATGCCAGGTAAATCGAGAGGGAAGAACATTTGGCCAGCTTGTGAAGTAATAATGAAAAAGAAGGGCTTGATTTAGGTCTTAAGCAAGTGCAAAAAAATGAGATCCAGTGAAGTTTTATTTTATTTATTTGGGGGTGGGATGGGCAAGGGGAGAGGGAGAGAGAGAATCTTAAGCAGGCTCCATGTTGGGAATGACATGGGGCTCGATCTCACAACACTGAGACCCTGACCTGAATTGAAATCATAAGTTGGACACTTAACTGACTGAGCCACCCAGGTGCCCCTAGATCAAGGAACTTTTAGAGACAGGAATTGTAGCAGAGATAACAAAGGCAATGATATCATACAGCTGTCAAGTTTGCTCCTTATATAGAAGCTGAGTGTTGTCCTTTTCTAAGTTGACTTCTCTGAGCCCAGAGGTAAAATAAGAAGCCATCAGAGTGAATCAAAGACCTTTGAGGGGAATCTAAAAAGAGAAGGGGGCAGAGACTACAATCCTAGAAACCCTGAAAGAGACCAGTGAGAGTAAAGCCAATTCCTGTGGAAAATAGAAAGTCTTTTGGAAAAGCAGAGAGTGAGAACCCACAACCCAAGGAGTCACCATAGCAACAAGTCTAGAGCAATTATTCAATGGTGACCTGCCAGCGAGGTAATAGGAAAGAGGGGGGATAAAGGTGGAGCCTTGGGAACTGGAAGACTATCCTAATATATAATATAATATATAATTATATATTTATATATAATTATATTTTTCAGCTTTTTACTTTAAACTTATTTTTGTCTTTGTAGCTGAAGTTTGTTTCTTGTAGAGAGCATATATTTGGATCATGTTTCTTTATCTATTCTGCCAATCATTTCCTTTTGATTGGAGTATTTAGTACATTTACATTTAATGTAATTACTGATAAGGTAGGATTTACATCTTCCATTTTGCTATTTGTTCTTTATATATATCTTGTCTTTTCTGTTCTGTTTTTCCATTGATGTATTCTTTTGTGTAAAATAGTATTATCTAGTGTATTATTTAAATTCTTTTGTTTCATTTCCTTTTTTAAAAATTCTTTTCTTAGTGAGTGTCTTAGGGATTACAACAAACATTTTAATTTAAAATAATGTGGTTTGGATTAATATCAATTTCATTTCAATAGTACACAAAAGTTTTACTCCAATATAGTACTGTTCCCTTTTCTCCTTTGTGCTATTATTGTCATACAAATCACATCTTTATACATGATAAGCCTATCAGCACATTTTTACAATTATTACTTTATGCACTTGGCTTTTAAATTAGGTTAGAAGAAAGTTGTTACCCAAAAAACCCCACTATATCCATATTCTTCTTATATTTATCTACGTGGTTACATTTACCAGTGCTTTTTATTTATTTGTGTGGATTTAAGTTACTATCTAGCATCTTTTCATTTAAACCACAAGAACTCCCTTTATTATTTCTTGTACAGAAGGCCTACTAGCAAGAAACTCTCTCAGTTCTTGTTTATCTAAAAATGTCTTGACTGTTCCTTTATTTTGAAAGATAGTTTTGCAGGTAGAGAATTCTTGGTTAACAGTCTTTCTTTTAGCACCCTGAACATGTTAACATAATATGATAAAAATAATCATATTATTCTTGGATGTGTAGATTACTGTTTTCTTAAAATATTTTATTTATTTGTCAGAGAGAGAGAGAAAGCAGAAGCAAGGGGAGTGGCAGGCAGAGGAAGAAGCAGGCTCGCTGCTAAGCAAGAACCCTGATGCAGGACTTGATCCTAGGACCCTGGGATCATGACCTGAGCCAAAGGCAGACACTTAACCAACTGAGCCACTTGGGAGTCTCTAGACTAATGTTTTAAAATAAATTGGGAAGTGCTCAGCCACTATATCTTCAAATATTTTTTCTGTCCCGTTCTCTCCTATCCTTCTGGGACTCCCATTATGTGTATGTTGGTGTACTGAGTGGAACCCCACAGGTCTTTGAGACTGCTCATTTTTCTTCATTTCCTTTTCTTTCTGTTTCTCTGACTGGATAATCTCAATTGACTTACCTTCAAGGTCACTAGTCCATTCTTCTGTTAGTTCAAATCTGTAGTTGAATCCACCTACTGAATTTTTCAATTTAGTTATTATACTTTTTAACTCCAGAATTTATATTTGGTTCTTTTTAATAATTTTTCTCTTTATTGATATTTTCTATTTTTATACTTTAACTCTTTAGAAATGGTTTCCTTTAGTGGTTTGAACATATTCACATTTTAAATAACTGATTTAATATCTTTGTCTAATAAATGTAATATCTGGGCTGCCTCAGGAATAGTTTCTACTGATTGTTTTTTACCCTGTGTATTGGCCATATTTTCCTGTGTGTCTCATAATTTTTTTTTACTGAAAGCCAGACATTTCAAGCAATATAAGCAAATCAGATCCCCACCACCACCACTCACACACGCACTACCAGGTTTATTGTTTTTGTTCCTGTTTGTTTACTTAGTGACTTTCCTGGACTAATTCTATAAAATCTGTATTCTTGGTCATGCCCAACCACGGAAGTCTCTGTTTAGCTTGCTTCATGGTCAAATAATGATTAGACAGAGATTTCCTTAAATGCCTTGAACCAATATGTCTCTGAGCCTTTAACAAGGGACTCTAGTGTATGTGCGGACACACCTTCAACAATCTGGCAGGCAGTTTAAAACTCTACTCTTGCACAGAGGCTTAAGATCAGCTGGCGGCAAGTAATTAGGGCTTTCTCAGGTCTTTCCTGGGCACACGCAACGCCATACACATGAATATGGCCTTCTAGAGTCCCAAGGACATGTCAGAGCTTTTCAAAGTCCCTATGGACAGCACAAGTTCCAGTACTTCCTTTTAATTTTTTTAGCCAACCTCTTATTAACCCCAATGGTATTGCAACCTCAGGTGGTCGGAATGTTAAGCAACTGCCACAGATTGTTTTGGACAAACATGCAGGGAATAAGCCTGTTCATGGAAAGTGAGCTTTGAGTCAGGTCAAATAGTGACAAACCCTGAGACGGGAGCTTTCCCAGAGAACAGCTAAATAAGTCAAATAATGACATTTTTCTGCCTTGAAAAAGGCAGAGGAGATTGAAAAGGTGACAGGATAAAAGAAAAACCTACTTGGAGAGGCAAAAGTCACAGGTAGTTATGGTCTGGTAAAAAGCAAGGCACCCAGTCCAAAAGTTCAAAGTAGGAAAAATCTTAAAAATTAAAATGAACAATAAGTATCTAAGGCCAGTTAGAGAACAGAATAACTTTGGAAACACAGTAAAATGCTGACAGAAGAAATAAGAAGATTAGGGAGAGTGTAATGATACAAATTGATACAGTTTGACAATAATAACCAACCTCACTTAACTTACTGTATGCCAGAGCAATGGGCTAAGCCCACTGCCTTTACTCTTTACAATGACTCTGCTAGGTAGATATTATCATCTCCATCTTACAGATGAGGAAACCTAGGCTCAGAGCAAATAAGTGATTCATCAATCCTCTCGTAACAGCCCTAACGAGGTCCTTTATTTGATCATTGGAGGTAACCCTTGCCATGTTGGAATGGATTGCAGAGAAAGCTCACTATGTGAGCAGAAATCTTCCTCCTGTTATTGTTTTATGAGAGATACTAGTTTTGTTCCCTGGGGCTGCAAAACACAAGATAAGATCATCTGGAGTTTAATACACCCAAATTATAGCTGAGAAAATGGAGTGCAATTTTGGATTTCATTAATAAGATCAGCCTCCAGAAGATGGGGTGACAATTTTCTCTTTCCTGTCTAGCCTAGTCTGCCTCAATAGCACTGGGGATGCCAGAAGTGTGGTAACAGAGAAGTGGGTGAGAGCAGGTGGATGGCAGTCCCTGACCCTAGTGTGTTTTGTTGTAACCATTTTAACGGTCTGCAGGGTTCTAAATTTGCTCCAGGTTGCTCTTTCTCATTAACCACACATTAAGAAAGATATCACACTTAAAGATGGATATCAGCAAAGTATTCAGACCCAGAGGAGGACAGCCTGCTAATGAGGGGCTAGCATCCAATGAGTAGTTGAAGAGAAAGGGTAGTCTAGCCCGGGGGAGAATGGGTGAGATGACATCCTCAAACATTTGACCAGCTGTCAGCCTAAATGACAGAGACCGTCAACCTTTCTTGTGTCAGTAGCCATAGATGACATTTGTGGGCAGAAATTGCCAGGAAACAGAAAGTTCTGGGCCCCTAACTAGCTGTGAGACCTTCAATAAGTCATTTAACCTATCATCCTTCAGGATCCTTATGGTACATGGGAAGATCCTATATGGTTCCTTATATGGATCCTTATATGGATGCTATACGGATCCTTATGGTTCTTGGGAAGATCCTATATGGCAAAGGACTTAGTTCAAAGCCCACCAATAGCAAGTAGACACCAATGCTGCTAAGTTTAGATGCTGAGGAAGTATTTTGTTCAACCTAAGAAAGCAATGTATATCCATATAACAGACAACGAGGATACCTTATAGGACATGTGTTTCTCATCAGCAGAAATGTCTGATCAAAGACATCATCTTTATTGGGCGGGGACACTAAAGAGGCTCCTCTGTGATAGAAGGGGTGTAGACTGGGAGACTCATGGAGTTCCCTTCCAACCCTAAAATGCTGTCATCCCATGTAAATCTTGTCCCAAATTACACAGTTCGTGGCACAATGGGGACTAGAATCCACCTCTTCCATTCCTAAGTCCAGGGCTTTCTTCATGACATCATACATCATACATCATACATCAAACCAACCAACCAACAAAAAACGTAGGACACTGTCTAGAAACTATTCCAAGTATAATTGTTTATTCATTACGAGTTTCTCTTTCTCAGTAGCCACATTTTTTTTTAAATTTATTTGACAGAGAGAGAGATCACAAATAGGCAGAGAGAGAGGAGGAAGCAGGCTCCCTGCGGAGCAGAGAGCCCGAGGCTGGGCTCGATCCCAGGACCCTGAGATCATGACCTGAGCCGAAGGCAGCGGCTTAATCCACTGAGCCACCCAGGCGCCCCAGTAGCCACATTTTAGAAAGGAAACATGTCTATAAACACTTCATGTTATAAAGCAAATAATTTAAATCTAAGTAGATTTCATTGGAGTACAAAGGATCCCAGTGAATGACGTTTCTCACATGTTCAAAGCAATGAAAAGTGACGAAGAAAAGTGGAACACAGAAGAAAGTTTTATTTGCTTATTCCTAGTTTATTAGGACATGCCGGAAAGCAAGGAGGGATGTCCTGTGTAAAGATGGCAACTCTGGAAATTTGCTGTACTCCCTTTTCACCAAAGTAGCCACCTGTTACACATAAGCTCCATGTAGCTCAGTATATGCTTCATTTAAAGTGCCCATAAGGCTCTGAGCTGTCACCTAGTCACCTAAAGAAGGATATGGAAGTTAGGGTCCATTCAAAACTATATGTTTAAATGTGCTCAAATGAGGGCTGTGTTCGGGTTGCAGGAATAAAACATTTGGTTAGTTTGCTCCAGGTGCTGGGATTTCCTTATGCACCCTGGAACAGGTATACAGTCCATATATTTTAACATTCCCCATATATTTTTACATTATGCATACACACACACACACATTTAAAGTTAGCTCCACACCCAGCACGCAGTCCAATGCAGGGCTAAAAATCACTACCCCGAGATCAAGCCCTGAGCTGAGATCAAGAGTCAGCTGCTTAACCGACAGAGCCACCCATGCACCCCTACATTCCATATACTTGTTAAAGACTGCCATCCTATTCAATCAATTTAGGATTATGAAGACACCATTCTCTATCAGCTGACGACATGCTTCAAAGTACTCACCCATACAGGGAACTGAATTTAAAAGGTTCAGACCTGGGAGAATTTAAAATTTCCCAAGATAATTAGGGGGTGAGACTGTGCTTCAATTCACAATTTAAGAATTGTTATGTAAGGGGCGCCTGGGTGGCTCAGTGGGTTAAAGCCTCTGCCTTTCGCTCAGGTCATGATCCCAGAGTCCTGGTATCGAGCCCCGCATCGAGCCCCACATCGGGCTCTCTGCTCTGCAGGGAGCCTGCTTCCTCCTCTCTCTCTACCTGCCTCTCTGCCTAGTTGTGATTTCTCTCTGTCAAATTAATAAAATATTTAAAAAAAGGAATTGCTATGTAAAACACAATATATGTAAAAGATGCTCTAAGATAAAATTCCTATGGATGATGGTGATGATAATGATGATGAGAGAGCCATGGGGACATAACAAACATTTACAGCTGAAAGGGAACGTATGATCATTTACTGCAGCTAGCAAAGTTTGTGGATGAGGAACTTCAGAACTAGAAACATTTAAGGCATGTGCAGGTCACAGTGCTGCTTGGCGATCAAGTAGGACCCAGAGTGCAAATATTCTAAATTCTAGCCCAGGGCCATTTCACCAACATGATGCTGTAGGAAGGACAATATTTCCTGCATCAATTTAGAAGACATCCAGGCTACAAATTAGAGTCTATCTTCTGCTCTGTCAACTTCTAGGGGACTTGGGATAAGTAAATGATCTACTCTGACCTCCATTTCCTAACCAAAGGAGTCAAACACTAATCGATACCCTGTTGGATTCAGGGAGGATTCATTCAGACGAGAAACAGATGCTCTGGGAAATACAGCTACTCAAAGAAAGGAATGTCTCAGATGGACCAAGAAAGCAGCTTCATCTCTGGCAACTTAAAAATGACTAACCAAACCCCAAACATGTAATCCAGACATCCAACCAACTAGTCCCAATAGAGTATAAACAAATTAAGAACATAATTTGAGAATAATTTAAGAACATTGTAAAAAACACTGTGCAATTCAAATAACAACTACTTGACTGGACCGAGTTTTAAAGGGAAGATAAATTTCCATTTCTCTGGCTCAGGTAGGTTGTGTAAGATGGGCAAAACATGGCATCTCCTTCTGTGCCTTTTGTTCTATAGTTTTACTATGTTTAAAGCACTCGTTTCTCATGCTTACTCACTATAGAATGTGCTTTTCAGAGTTAGGGACTGTATTCTTCAACTCTTTTTCCCTCCTGCCTGCCTTCCAAAACATCCATTGAGTGTCTAACGCTTATGCCCATGGCATTCCCAATGCCTGGCACACTGTTTGGCACATGGTAAGGACTCAGCTTTTACTTTTCAAAAATGAAGGAATACATCACAAAAGTTTGCATTCTCCAAAGCACAGAAATCTCCGCATATTTGACTCCTCATTTAAACCATTAAAATTCTACCTTACAGATCTGAAGTATGCCCCCGACCTGCTTTGATGTATCTGCACAGATGGGTGATGTTATCAGTTTAACACATATGTGATCGTTCAGCATGGATGCTATATAGAATTTCAATCGCAGACTCTTAAACACAGAGGCATATTCTGTGTCTTGACAAAATATCATGAGGTCCTATAGTCCATTCCCCTGTTTCCAAGCAAGACTGCATCTAATCTATTATATTGAACAAGGCTTTCCTAAAGCTGAAAGATTTCCGCTCAGTGAAACATACAGGCAGCCTCCGTAAAGTCTTAAGTATTTAAATGGAAGGTAAGACTTGGATTTCTTGAGCTAAGTATGATTTTCATCCCCAGTGTAGCCAATTTCACTGCAGTGCCATTACTGATTTACTTAAATCATCTGCTAGATGACCAAAAATTGCTGGTAATTACAGAATATTTATATGAACTTCTCTTGTAAAAAGGCAAGTAAATTTGAGCCTTATTCAGTATTTTGTTAGGGGAATTTTAAATTAGATATACCATCTTATTGAAAAAAGAGAAGAGTTAGAAGAATATATATTTAGAAGTGGGGGGTAGAAGAACTATTCACCCAGTTTATTGGAATTACACAGTAGAGCTCTGATGCACTGGTCCTTGATACAATTAAATTTCCTGAGTTTAAATGATTTCAGGAAGACCCCCACACAAAATGGCCTGTACAGATCTAGACTCCCTTCTCTCAAAAAAAAAAAATATATGTGTGTGTGTGTGTGTGTGTGTGTGTGTGTGTGTGTGTGTGTGTGTATTTGTAAATAATGTTTCAAGATCCTAAAATAATTAGTGGCCAGATGTAAGACATTTCATCTGAAACTTTATGTAAACTAACCCAAACCATTTGCTTCAGGATATCTTCCTTGACACCAGGAAAGAGTTTTTTGGTCCGGGTCTCTGCATTTGCCTGATGCACTGCCTGACTGGTCTCAGAAATGGAAACATAAGTGGGCATGATGAAGGAAAGCATTTAGAAGTTAGGCGAAAGAATTTTCTTGTTCCTTTTTCATTGTGTGTGTTTTACTCTCCCCCTAAGCAATAGGTAGAGTAAATTTTGGTGACTTTTTATTTTCCAAAGTGCAAAATTGAATACTTTTGGTGTTACTTCCCAGGACAAAAACTTAACGTAGTCTTCCTAATTTTTTTCTAACATTTTGATGACAATTTTTAAAGAAAAAGAATATGAAGCTTCACACACACGCATTGAAAGGAGACGGAAGAATCACCAGCATCATTATCATCAATAAATAGGGCTTGAAGGAACTCACCTCTGTACATCACAAAGAAAGAACTATTTAATTTCTAGTTAATGGGACGTACAATGACAGTGTGATCTGAGATGACTAACAGCAGAGAGAAATTAGGATTTTCTGCTCTAATTTCACCTTCCACATAAACCCCTCTGCTCTGGATTTGTGCTTTTCTCAGTTGTTTACATAATGCATAGGCGCAGACTTTGTTTCAAGTTCATGTAAAAGCAGATGCCCTTACTTAAGGCTGAGCAAAGAGGAAATGCATTCCTCCTGAGTCTAAATCCAATCTAGCTTGGATTGTCTAACACACTTATACAAACTGCTTGCTTTTAGGTCAACCCTAAAATAGAAAGAATATATCGCTCCAGAGGTACACATTTTGAAGATTACAAAATTTTAAAAACAACCTGCTTCACATTTTAAAACTCATTCCTTTTTATGCCAACAAAAGGACCACCCAGAAAATAATTTTAGAAAAATTTTCAACCTGCCTCCTGAAATTTGCCACCAGCAAAAAAATTTCCAAGAAGCCCCAACAAGAAAACTATTTCTCCGGTTTTTATTAATTAGTTCATAAAAGTTTGGAGAATATGAACTCAGCATGTTGTAGAATTATGTTACAAACTGTACTAACAGATGCTGGCAATCCTTGTGTTTAAAGATTGCAAAATAAAATACAAAATAAGAAATACTTATTAGAAATACTTTATATCACTTTAATTTGGTTGTAACCGATACAGAGTTGAATAAAACAATGAAATCAAAAGAATATTCAATCACGCCCCGAAAGTAGACATTTTAAAGGGGAATGAATGAACCTGGACAAAATTGAAGTGTTTAAAAAACAAATAAAAATGACTATTGCATAAAAAAAAATTTCTGGAGGGGGTAGTCTTGACAATTTACCAAGAATTTAGATCTACAAAGTGCTTAATTTGACCTCCCACAACTTAGGTGTCTGAAATGAAGCAGGAGCAAAATTTAAAGGACGTTGATCTTTTACGTTTTTAAAATACTTCCTTTGACTCTTTCCTTGTTTTTTCTCAATAATTTTTTCTTTTTTTTTTAAACCTTTGTATACACAAACCAAGTGTCCATCAAATCAGGCACTAAAAACCAAGCCCTCTTAAATACAGTTCCCTCAGAGTGAGCTTCAACAGCAAGTATTGACATTATCACCAATTTTAACTCTTCTTCTTCAAAAGAAACAAAACAGAATGTCTTGGGTCAGATCAGCAACCATTAAACGAAAAAGAAATAAATAATAAGATAAAAATAGAGGGAATGTACTAAAACGAATGAAGAAAGTAATATTCAAAATCAAACTCTGTCATCTTAAAAAAGAAACACTTCCACACCTCATATCTGATTGGAACAGAAAGCTTTTCCTTTACATTTGAAACAAATAATTCCACCTCAAACCCACATTTTCAAGAAGCCCCCAGCTTTCTGCCTCTGACTCTTGCCACAGTCCACCTCCTGGAGGGAAAAGCCAGTTCCCTTTTACTCCTTTTCTCCCAAACATTCTCACTACTGCTCCTTGTGAAGTTCAGCCTGTAATCAGAATTGTCACCGTGGGTTCAGAAAATGACATATTTTAGGTATCACCCCCCCAAGACCGGAAGATTAGAAAGACTTTGCCCAAATTTAGGGGAAATTGAAGGTGCATGGGCTCTCTCTGCAGTTTCAGTCTCCAGCCCCTGAAGTCTAGAAGGTTCTCCGCGAGTCCCGACACCACATGGGTGCCCAGCGAGTGGGAGGGGAGTCGCCCGTCTGTTTGTGGAGCTCTTTGGACAAGCAGGTTTCTAGACGGCATTTGTCCTCGCCCGGTAAAATCCACGCAGTATCGCTCCTCGCCATCTTCGGGAGATGGAGCTTACACGTAATTATTCGAGCACCAACCCACTCCGCCGGTGTTTAAATGGTGAATGGGGCGGGGGGCGGGGGGCGGGGACGAATGTGTCGCGCGTGAAAAAACACGCCCGGTGTCAGAGCAAACGCAGAACTCATGACCGGAACCGGCAACCACGTTCCCGTCTCCTTCACCGGAGGCCGGGTAGGAAGCTGAGCGGCCGAGCGTCGCGACCGGCAATCGCGATATTCAGTCCCATGTCGGCCGGCAGCCGAGCTGGCCCGCGACCCCCCGGAACGAGCCCTTTCGGCGGCCGCGAGCTGCTGCGGGTTTCCGAGTGAAAACTGAATCCGAGGGGGCTGCCGGCGGCGGGGGCGGCGGGCGGCGGGGAGGAGGGGCGCGGAGGGAGGGTCGCCGCCCCGGCCCGCCCGCAGCCCCGCACCGCCGCGCCCCAGCCCCGCGCGCCCGCCGCGGCCCGCGGCCCTGCCCCGCGGCTCGCGCGCCCACCGAGGTGCCGGACGCGCCGCCGCCGCCCCGCGCCGCTCCCCCGCCCGCGGCCCCCTCCCCCGCCGCTTCCTCTCGCTCTCCCAGCCCCTTCCCCCCACGTGTGGGTGACGTCAAAATTCCGCGAAAAAGCCGCGTGGTGGCTCCCCGAGCGGAGGCGCGATTCCGCCGCCCAGCGGCCCCCTCCCGGGCGCGCCGGGGGGAGGGCGCAGCCCCGAGACGGCCGGTTCCTTTGCCTCCAGGGAGGCCGGGGCCCGCCGACGCCGCGGGCCAGGCGCCCCCCGCCCCAAATCTTATTGGAAAATTCACTTTTATAAACCTAATGCCTTTCCAGAGCTATTTTCGGCCTCGTGAGGCGTGTCCTGCAGCTGAATCAGACAGGAAGAGGGGGAAGTTCGGGTCTTTTTATTTTTTTTTTCCAAGGGAGGGGAGTGAGAGGCTAGGTGGGTGAACAGACGGCAGGCGCGAGCCTTCCGGACCCACGCCTATCGCATCTGCCGCCTCAGGCACACAGCCGCGGTCCGCGCTGAGACGCACCGACGGGGCAGTGTTAACGCACAGGCCGGGCCCGACGCTGCCCCCCGCTGGATCCCGAGCGCCCCAGACGGGCGGCGACTGAGTCCCGGAAACGTATTCACACCTGGAGTCCCAGGGCTCCGGCGTTGGGAAGCCTTCCATAGGCTCGTCCCTACGCACCTTCTTCCTTGCCCTTGTGCCCTCCGTCCCGACCTGTCCTTTTCCTTTCGCGCGTTCTTCCAGTTCGCTTTCACTCCCTTCCTGTGACTCCCCCCATTTCTCTTTCGGTACTTTCTCTAGTTCTTTTTGGTGTCCCGGGAGCCAGGAGCTGAGACTAGGGCATTTACCACTTACTTTTAACTAACCGTCGGGTTTTTGGGTTTCATTGTCAGATCATCCCTCAGTGGAGAACCACAGACATAGCCCAACTTTTTGGAGGACTTGGGGGAGGGCGATGGTCCCCATTCCCCAGGTTGAACACCCTCCCCCCACCCGGCCGGAGCGCCCCTGCACGGAGGCAGCGGGGCTCGAGCTCGCGTGCCTCTATAGCTTTGAGCCGACAACGTGATCACCTGGCCCGCCGGCAGCTGCCAGGTGAGCTTGGGAGCATGTGTGCTTAGCGTTTGCAGGTTCCTGCAGAAATGTGCCTATAGACACCCAACACCCGGCTGCACCCTACACCTACAGGGTTTTGTACACTTTCCAACCGAAACTCCAAAACGCGGGGAGTAGGGGGTGGGGAGCCGGCACAGAAGGGAATAAAAGTCCAATAAAACTTATGTTCACCAAAGTTTATCACTGATTCTATAAAGGACAGGATTTTTTTTCCCCCTGAGGGTGAAAAGGGGATAAGGAAGAACCAACATAATTTTTTCCCTTTTCCCCCACAGTGACCAGTTTTGACTTAAAAGTCAGAGCACAGGGGATTGGGTTTTTCTCTAAACCTGAGTATATACGCAAAGAAAATGCGCACGTTTGCCCAGAAGGCAACGTGCCTGTTCCCGCGTGCTAGGCGCAGTGCTTTTTAACAAGCAAAATTAAGGTCTTAACACATGGTCGGAGTGGCAACCCAACGGGAAAACTCAGTTTCCAGCCCAAGCCTCCCGGAGACATTCCTGCCAACCTCCGCACCCTCTCACGCCCCACCCCGTGCGTTGGAGACTGAAACCCGACTGGGGGACTGATTCGATGCGAGGTTAATGTTCGGGAACAGTCCGTAATAGGAAGGGGAAGTGAATGGGGGAACTTGAAGAGGCGAGCCTGCCACGCGGGAAGCGTCCGCACTCGTGGGTCTAGGTGAATGAAGAGGCCACGCGGAGAGGGAGCATCCGCCCGCGCCCCTCTGTGCCCCTCCCCTTCGCGACTACCGCTCCCCTAGTCCCGCGCCCCGCCGGAATTTCTCAGGGAAACCAGACAGGAGTAGGGGTGGGGGTACAGGGGAGGGAAGGGGCGAGAGGGCCCTCGGCTCGCTTCTGAGATTTGAGACGTCGCCACCCAGGCTCTCTCCCCAGGGTGGGCCAGGCCGGGAGGACGACCACCCGCCTCTTCCCCTCCCCCCTCTTCCCCACTTCAGGAGCCCAGGACTGGAGATGCTTTCCCCGCAGGGAGGTGGAGAGAAGACCGTGCTGGGTTAGTTATCAAGTGATGTCAAGAGGCTGGAAGCCTTCGCCGACTTCTGTCCTTGCCTGTCAGGCTAGATTTATACTTTAAAAATACCTCTCTCACCCCCTACCCGCCCCCCCGCACCCCCCCCCCAGCAGCTTTCTTTGAACCGCTGATAGGTGGCTGGGGTGAAGTCTGAGTAATTCCTTTATGGGGTCGGGTCTTAAAATGTAAGTTAATATATTTATCCGGAGTGACTCAAGCTTGAGTCGGGAAGTCCAAGTTGACTAAAATCAATAGGTAATTGTTAGGGACCGACTCTATTCCGAGGAACACTGTACTCAGCCAGAGTGTCATCCACTACGTAGGACTGTTTCATTTTGAGTTGCAAGTTGGGTTTCTCAGTGAGCTTTTTGCTTCCCGAAAGCTAATGGCTTCCACAGCAATTAGACATTTTCCTCGCCCTCCCCCTTCCCTCCCCTTTCTTTACCTACGGTAGATTGGATACTAATTCCCTGGGCTATTGATAAGGTCGCAGGCGCCCCGGCCTCTCCGCAGCCCGCGCCCGCCCCAGTCCCGGCTCTCCCTCCGCCCTCCCTTGGCTTCCTTTTGATGTAGCGGGGAACGCGTTCTACTAAAAAAAAAAAAAGAAAGAAAAAAAAGAAAAAAAAAAAAAAAGAAAAAAGTAATCTGCCCGGTAACAATCAGCGCGCAGTAGCAGGAGCCCCAGAGCTATTGGCTATGCAAATAGAGGGAGGGGAGACGGCGCCCCAAACTCTTACTCACCCTTTTAAAGCGATATTTCCCCCCTTCACTCCCCCCACCCCTTCCGCCCCACCCTCGTTTAAAGGGGCTGGCCTCGGGGCCTGAGTTAATCGCTAGCACCTCTGGTTTATTCACTCCCCGCCTTCTCTGTTCCACTCTACCCCCCTTTCAGGGAACCGAGTGTACAACTCACCCAGCCCCCCCTCCCCGCTCTCCACGCCCCGGTTCGGGCCCCCTTTCTCGGTGAAGGAGGTGCTCTGTCGATCACGGTGTGTCTCGAGCCCTGACCCACGCCATGCTCCCTGCACGTGCCAGCTCGGCCAACTTGCTGGGGTCTCTGGGGTCTGTCCCCTTCCACCCAAAGTGAAATTACACTGAAAGTTGGGGGGTGGGGTGGAGGGAGGAAGGAGGTAAGGAAACGCCACCATATCCCCTGTAAAAGCAGCCTTGACCCCCGGATGCATTTGAGCACATGTCAGAGCCGACTGCTCGGGCAGCATCTCCATCGCAATCCCGCTCCCCGGGAGAAAGCCCCGGCTGGTGGGTGAGGCGTGAACCCGGAGGGGTCGGCGAGGATGCAAGCGAAGGACACAGGGTGGAAGTCTTGGGCCTCCGGGGAAAGGAAGGGGTGGTGGTGTTTGCGCAGGGGGAGAGGGGGGGAGCCAAACCTAATCCCTCCCTCGCCCCCCTCCCATCCCCTCCCCCTCCCGGGCTATTTCCTAGAAAGCTGTATCAGTGTGGCCACGCTCGGCGCAGACACATCGGGCGGCTTGTCAGCAGATGCAGGGGCGAGGAAGCGGGTTTTCCTGCGTGGCCGCGGGCCGCGGAGGAACCGATGGTAGCCCTGCCCCCCACCCCCCGGCCTGCTGCAACCCTGGGCGCCTCTCCACTGCTCCCCGCGGCGCCCGTAGCGCCCCCAAGAAGGGGAGGGTTTCTGCTCTAGGGTCACATTCTATCACGGCGGAGAAGCCGCCCCCTCCCTCCTAACACCCACCCCTTCCTCTTCTTGCTCTCCACACACACGCGCGGGTGGGGGGGGGGGGACGCGGTTCTGGCCCCTTTAATCGAGCTTTTGAAACAGCCTTGAAGTGATCAGGAACTCAAACGTCCGGACATAGCCTTTATCTCTGGATAGCCAAGGTTGCTATTTTCTAAAATCGCTTTCCTTAGTCTTCACTTAAGGGGTCTGTTTCTAAATTGCCTGAGCCTACCCCATCTTCAAGCGATCTACCCGTCATTCTCGGATCTTACATACATGGGCAGGAGTGGAAAGATCAATTTGAGAAAGCCAAGTTGGAGGGTGGTATTTTGGCACGATAGACCCACAGAATGTGCGAAATAGAGGGAATAAATAGAAATCGGTGTGGTTTTTTTGTGGGTTCCCCTATCGGGGCCCCTGGCATGCAGGGCTGGATAGAGGGAGAGGGCCTCGGAGAGCTAAGGAGACGGGTGGGGGGGCGGGGGACCGCGTTTGAAGTTAGGTCGGGCCAGCTGCTGTTCTCCTTAATAACAAGAGGGGAAAGGAGGGAGGGAGGGAGAGATTGAAAGGAGGAGGGGAGGGACGGGAGGGGAGGGAAGGGGAGGAGGAACCGGAGAGGGGAGCGAGGCGAGAGGGAGGAGAACTAACTGCCCAGCCAGTTTGCGTCACTGCCTCGCAGAGCAGAGAAGAGCGAGCAGGGGAGAGCGAGACAAGTTTGAAGGGGAGGGCAGGCAGAGTTAGCAGCCCCCGAGGCTCTCCTCTCCCACCGCCCAACCCTTTACTCTCTTCTCCCCCAGCCTCTCTCTCTCTCTCTGCCCCATAACTTTTCTCTCGAAAAGCCCCTATTTAGCCAAAGGAAGGAGGTAAGGGGAACCCTCTCCCTTCCCCCCTCCCAAAACCCCCCAACTTTTCCAGTCCGGAGAAAGCAGGGGAGCGAGCGGGCACCCGGCTGGCCATGGAGCTGCTGTGCTGCGAGGTGGACCCGGTCCGCAGGGCTGTGCCAGACGCCAACCTGCTCTACGATGACCGCGTTTTGCAGAACTTGCTCACCATCGAGGAGCGCTACCTTCCCCAGTGCTCCTACTTCAAGTGCGTGCAGAAGGACATCCAGCCCTATATGCGCAGGATGGTGGCCACCTGGATGCTGGAGGTAAGTCTGCAGACAGACTCCGTCTGTCCCCATCCGGATACTCGGACCCCCCCCCCCCCACCCCGCGCAGGGACCCTAAAACTGGGAGAGGGCAGGCTCCGCGCGCTCGCCTCTCTACTCCCGTGCGCGAGTTTACCCCGCGCCCTTTGGCGAGACGCGTGGCTTCGTTTCTGTTCCCTGCAGGATGCAGGACTAACTGGGGGAGGGGAGGAAAAAAGGGAGGGGGGAGGAAAATCTGGGAGAAATGAGGCTGTCCTGGGGCGGGGGTGGGGGAGCATCCCGCGCGTGTGCCTGCATGTGGCTGCCTCTTCTTCCCACCCCCATCCCGACCTGTCTTTGGCGAAGCCGTGGCTGCTTTCGGTGCAGTGAAGAATGGAGCAAGAGTGTGAAATCGGGGGCCCCAACGTAAAAAAAGCAGCCCCCCAAAGGCCAGAGCAAATTCGTCCTAGCTTCAGGTCCCCGCATGTGGTCGCGACTCCGCGTTGGCACTTGGGGGGGGGAGGGAGGGGGAGGAGGGAGGAGGAGAGAAACGGAGAATTCAGGAGCCCCGGAAGTCGCAATGAAGAAACGTGTGTTTTAGGGGAACCCAAAAGAACCACTTCTTTACCCTTGCTCCAAATCTTTGCCGAGCAAGCCGTGTGCCCACGTATGCACAGCTCTGGACCTGCCGTGGTTTCGCCATGTTGCTTTGCAAACTCCGGTTGGAAAGGCTGGAAAACGTCGCCCGCCCCCCCTCGCACCCCGTTATCCCGGCCACCCCACTTGTAATAGTGTCCTCTCCCCCAACCCCCACCTCACGAAGGTTACTTACAGTTTGGCTTTCCAGGTTCCTCGGTGCGGAGATTTGGGTGGGGTAGGAAGGGGGGGGAGGAGGTGTGTGTAGGGGGAGATGTCGGGGCACCCCTAAAGGAGAGGTCAGAGTCCCCCGTGCCTCTCTCCGGCGGCTCCCCGTTCCTCGGCTTTCCCCCAGCTCGGCACCACGGTCCCCAGTTTCTGCCCTTGTGGGCCGCAGCCGGACACTCCCGCCGCGGCGCTCACCCCTCCAAGTTTCCCCTCGGGATCCAAAGCCCTAGGGGTCGAGATACAGACCTTTCCGGCACCCGAAACCTCCGTTTCGGGAAGCCTGGATCCTCTTTGGGGTTTTCACGCCAAAACGGCTTTTCTAGGATATTTCCTCGATTTTTAATTATTTTTTGAAACCGTCTCCCCATGCTCCGAGTCCAGCCGCGAGGCTGCGGCTCTTCCTCCTCTCCTCCCTCCCCCTCTCTTCCCCACCTCTCCCCACCCACCCCCCCAATAGCGGCGCCTGGGCCGCAGGGACCACCCCGGACATTTTTTCCAATTGTCGGGAATGATAGAGCAGGGTCTGGGGGTCCGAATGAGACCAAGAAGACCACCCCCGGAGCTTCCAGAATATTTTTATTGATTTTTTGAAAAGATGACGAAATCCAAAAAAGAGAGTGTGAGTGAGTTAGAGTGAGCGAAGAAGTCGGTAGCCAAAGGGAGCGTCGCCGAGCCGGGCGGCTACTGCGCATTTGTTTGCCTCCCGGGTTCGGATCTTCAATTCACCTCCTTTTTTACGTTCCTGGGGAACACCCCAGCGCGGATAGACTCTTTAGATTTACTCCGTTTTCCTCGTCTTTATTCTTATCACATATTCTACTCCCCTCCCCCTCCCCACTCAGAAATTAAATATTTTTGCTTGTTTCCATAGGTTATGCCTTTTCATTTTTTTTTTTTTTCTTTTCCTGGTACTATTCCCTCCACCACCCCCCCCACAACCCTTTCCCCGCTCCCATTGTAGGTCTGCGAGGAACAGAAGTGTGAAGAGGAGGTCTTCCCTTTGGCCATGAATTACCTGGACCGCTTCTTGGCTGGGGTCCCAACTCCTAAGACCCATCTGCAGCTCCTGGGGGCTGTGTGCATGTTCCTGGCCTCCAAGCTCAAAGAGACTATCCCTCTGACGGCAGAGAAGTTGTGCATTTATACTGACAACTCCATCAAGCCTCAGGAGCTGCTGGTAATGACCCTCTCCTTTCTTCCCCTCTTTCTCTTCGTGCGTCCATCTTTGCTCTCTCCAGGCCCCATAAGCTTCGACCCACTGCTCCCTAAACAAATCCTTTGGATCCCAGATTACCACACCACTGGAATTTTCACATTTTTAGGAGACAACGCTTTTAATATGAATTTTTTTTGTTGTTCCTACTGTGTCCCAGGCACTGTGCTAAGCACTAAGGTTACATCCATGAATAAGATCCCCCGAGACATTTGTGTTGGTGAAATTCATTTGCAGTTGTGTGTCCATGCGTGTGTATGTTGTGTGTGTGTGTGTGTGTAGGGGAGACTTGGGACACAGTGATAATATTTTAATTAAATTCCAAATTTTCAACCACAGAATTCTGAGAAAATAGTTCGACTTCTCACATGGTAGGAATGTCTTCACATGATAGTGTTTTGTGATGTGTCTCCTAAGAATCCAGAGTTCAAAGGTCCTCTAAAGTCTCAAGATACCTAAAGATACCTGTACATAGTAGCTGTTCACTAAATATCATCAAATAGACTTTGGAGCCAAGTCCAAATTTGGTGTTTTATTGGAGGAATCTGAGGCCTGGGTTCCTAGCTCCAGTGGGGAGGTGACCTCTGTCCCAGACAGGGGTCTTCTCTTGACTCTGGTTTTCTGCCAGCAAACCCCCCCTCTCCCACCCCAATCTTTTTCCCTGCGGCTTCACACTTCAGGCATCCATGTTGCAGCAGTGTGGAATGGTAGGGTGGCTCCCAGGCCCACCTTCCGTGGTCTGCACACCTTTCTCTGCACTGTTCGCAAAAGGGGGCCCCCCTCTGACCGCCCCTCTCCCTCTTCACTGGAGAGGCCTGCACAAAGTCCACAGGGCTGGACTGGCTGGTAGAACTGAGCTCTTTGTGAGAGGCCTCCCTTTCTGGGGCTGTGCTGCCATCTAGTGTCAGACATGTGCAAGGACGGGGGAGGAATTGCGGAGAATGTCGAGAGAGGGGGCATGAATGACTTCACCTTTGAACCGCTGCCAGATTTCAGCTGCTTCTGGTTTGGTCTGGGAGGCCCAGAAAGGTGCTTTCTTCTGGGAGATCTGCTTCCTTTAATAATAGTACAAGAAGAGTGTTTTAGATTCACATTCCCCTGTGAGAAGAAAGGGCTGGAATTTCAAGCCATCTTAGAAGACACAGGCTGTTTAGTAATTTTGTCTCTGCACCCCGCCCCCCCAACACCAACCCTCTGTAAAAAGCCAAGGCGGACTTTAAAGCATGTAAAGAAATTGTTAGAATTCGTTACTAGTTTGTTTTTCTCATGGGAAACCAGGGAAATGAATCTTCCATTTGGGGTGTTTATTTCAACATGATGGTGGACAATGGTGTTCTTCAGGACACCCCAATTTTTTCCAGGACCAGCCAAGCTAATGAATATTGCTTCACAAAACCCTGCCTGTGTTTTCCATTCCTTATTTCTTTATCCCAGAAGCTGGGATCCGGAGAAGTCCTAGTTTACACTAGAGAAAGCTGGGGCCCAGCAAGGGGCAGGGAGTCGCCCCAGACCACACAGCCTCTTGGTGCTTCAGGAGGGGGCTGGGGCTCTGGTTCCTGGCTTAGCAAATGGAAGAGAGCCTGGGGGGTTTTAGGGCAAATGTGGGAGCAGGGTGGTCTCTGCCTCTCTTTCTTCTGAAGACAATTAATTGGATAGGCCCGTTTTCCCTCTGACTGCACATACTTTTAGGGTTTCTTTTTGGCTTGTTTTACTTTCAGCACAAGTCCCCAGATGTATCCCGATAAGGGAGAGAAGAAGTTTTTCACGAGGTGGGCTGTTGGTGACAAGCCGGTGAGAGTCAGGGTTGCATTGTCCCCCCTTGACATTGAACGGAGGGATTCCATGGACCGTGCACAAGCACTTTCACTTTGCCCCAGTCACCTCCTGCTGCAACGTGGGGTTGCTAATGACCATCAGTGGGTCCTTAAGTCACGATGACAAAGCCTTATGAAACATTTTTTTTTAAAGATTTTATTTATTTATTTGACAGATATGAGTAGGCAGAGAGGCAGGCAGAGGGAGAGGAAGGGAAGCAGGCTCCCTGCTGAGCAGAGGGACGGATGCAGGGCTCGATCCCAGGACCCTGGGATCATGACCTGAGCCGAAAGCAGAGGCTTTAACCCACTGAGCCACCCAGGCGCCCGCCCTATGAAACATTTTAGGTGAAAGGGCACTCTGTGGCTGGGTGTCTTTTCCCCAAGACTTCTGCATTATGCGTGGAGGGGAAAGTTTTGAAGCAGAGAAGAATGGCACTTTTGGGCACCAGCTACAAGTCAGCTGATTGGTTGCCCAGGAGTTGGGCCCAGGAACCTTAGTCTGAGCTTTATCTGTGTACATCATTTTCCTGTGAGGATTTAAAAAACTATTAGTCCAGCGATAGAGACATAGACAACAAATTACTATCTAAGGGCCACAATGACCTTGGCAGTATCTTTCCGCAGGTTCAGCTTTCTGGGTGGGCAGGCATCAGCACTGCCTGCAAGTCAAGGTTGGCTGGGGGAGGGGAAGCCAAGAGGAAAAGAAATAGGCGAAAACAGAGTCTTAGCAATAGATACCTGGGTTCTCCCTATTGCCGGTCCTGCCTCCCATTGGAAGCCTAAGAAGAGAGGTCAACAACTACCAAGCTTTGGGGGGCACTTGACAAATGGGCCCACCTCCCCATCCAGCAGTGTCCTCATGAGCAGCCTTAAAACCGATCTGGATCCTCACCCACCCCCACCCCTGTCCCAGACAGGACACCAGGTCCACCTGTGGGTTTTATACTCTTCTCTTCCTCCCTCCCTTCCTCAGGAGTGGGAGCTGGTGGTGCTGGGCAAATTGAAGTGGAACCTGGCCGCCGTCACCCCTCACGACTTCATCGAACACATCCTTCGTAAGCTGCCCCAGCCGAGTGAGAAGTTGTCTCTGATCCGCAAGCACGCGCAGACCTTCATTGCTCTGTGTGCCACTGGTAGGAGCAGGCTGGAGCTGGAGGGGGCCTTGGGAGGGGCAGACATGCTGAAGAGCCCCTTGTGGGGGGTGGTCAAGGGGGTAGGGAGGTAGGGAAGATGGGGATACTCCCTGGTATGGGCCTGAGGGGCTTAGGAGACGGCCGTGTTTTCCCGACTATCTGAGCTGATACATTCTTTTTTTCTCTGCTGAACTCATAAATGGTTTATGACGACAGGTGTGTTAAGGGGAAAAAAAATATGGCCTGTAAAAATAATTCTTTATGATGTCTAAAGTGCTCTTTGAAGATTATACATACTGCTCTTTGGTTGTGTTTAAATCTTTAATCTTTTGAGGAAAAGGATGGCTTGGAGATAAGCCCAAGAGGAAATTTGGGGGCTGGGGGCAAATATAGGTTAAAGGAACACTGTCAAGATAAATACGGGGCTTGCCCTGATAAGGGAGGCCAAAGGAGTTCTTTTTTCTGTAGGGCACATATGTGTAGCTGTTCCCTCTGTTGGCCGAGGAGTAAACCCGGCTGGCTCTCAGCAGGGACTCAGGTTCGCAGCACTAGGGTCTGATGCCCTCACTTCAAGTGCTGGTGTTTTGATTTTGGTTGCAAGCTCTAACGTAGCAATCACGACTGGCTTTTTCATATTAAAAGCTTTCCACCCACCCTGTTGATCCCACAGTTGATACATAGTTCTTACTGGCCCGATTGCTTTGCACTTCCCCTAATAAACTAAAGGCAGTGGTTTGACACTGTTTTATGAAACTGAACCTTGGCCAGTTTCTACCATTGTTTTCTTGGTAGTGGCCATGAGAGAGATCGTGGAACCTTAATCTTCCAGGGGAGAGACACTGTAGGTGAAGAACTGACCGCCTGGGCAGATCTTTGGTTTGGGGGTGGGGGGTTGGTGGGTGAGTGGGGAGGGCTGGGGTGCAGAGAGATCAGCCCCAGTTTGCCAAGAGCTGTTGAATTTTATAGCTGGGACTCGCGGGGGAGTTAGGGAGTTAACTTCTTTCAATATCTTGTTACATGGTATTCATGAGTTAGTACAGACGGATCACACAGTAGGCCAAAGTGTGCGTGCTGTGTTCTCAGTCAAAAGGTCAGGCTTTGCTACTTCTCGCTGGATGACCTTGGACAGGCTGCTTCACCTCTCTGAACCTCAGCCTCCATCTGCAAAACACATCTGTGGGTACGTGATCTTACAGGCTTTTCAGGGTATTTAAGAGAAGGAAAATCAGAAGGAGACGCGGTGCAAGGAGGTGCTTCGTGAGCCTGGGGATGTGTAGACAATGTGTGGCGGCAGCACTTGCGAAAATACCCCCATCTCCTACTCGGAACTTCCTCCGAATCCAGCAGGATCCCTTGCTCTGCCTTCGAGGGCGGGAGTGTCCCCAGGGACCCCCACCGGAAGCCCAGGCACGGGTTTTTTCCACAGTCTTGCCCATCCTGATCCAGACCCGTTCATGGGTTCCATGGCGTGTGCATGTGCCCTGTGCCCCTTTGTGGGAGAGTGAGCTGCCCTTCCCGCAGCCCTGACGGGCCATTCTTTGGAGCACAGTAGCCATTCTTCTGCTTCCTCTCTTCTCCTGCTGTCTGGCCCGGGGCCCTAGAGGTCAGTCCCTCATTGACTTGTCATTTTGTCTCCCAGGCCCTTCCTCTCCATTGTCATGATTCACTGTGGGGGAGGAGTCAACCCTGTCCTTTTTTCTCTGGCCCTAGGGCAGCTGACCCCTTGGCCCTAAGCTCCCCCATTGCCCAGCTGTTAGCCAGAGTTCTGCTTTGACCTTGTCTCTTGACTGACGGATCTTTTGGGGTCTGCCCACCCATCCCTCCATTCTCATCTCTGATCGGGGTGAGACGGTGGGTAGAATTATCCAGGCATGGGTAGATCTCCAGATTCTGTAAAGGCTCATTCTCTAAAATGGGGGATCCTGCCCCCCGCTTCTGACCTTCTTGCCTAGATCCTTGGGGTGGCTGCCAACTCTGTTGCCAGAGTAAGGAGCCTGGAACTCGGGTCCTGAGGACAGAGGTCTGCAGGGTGGCAGGGGAAGTCACAACGACGCCTTTTGGGAGACTTGAGCTAACCTTGGACAGGAAGTGAGGAAGGATAGAAGGAGTAACTCCAACCGAACAAAAGCCACAAGCCTTAGGTACTAAGGTACTAAGCTTTAGGTGTGGACTGGTCAGAGCAGAGGGGCGTTCTCAGAAGTTTCCTGAGTCTGGGAAGGATGGGTCTATCTCACAAGGCTTTTCTTCCTTGGCCTGTGCTTGTGTCTGTATGAAGGACTGGGTAACATAGCAACCTCACAGTGTGGAGTTTTATAGCAGTTGGCCGACAGTATAAAAGCCAAGGGCTGCTTTTCTTGGAGGAAACATCTCCCACTTAGAGGAGATACTGCATTTGGGGGCCGGGGGGTGACAAATGGTTGACTGCCTAAGACCGTCTGGCAAGTAGCGGGCGCAAATAACCGAGAACCAAAGGTAGGTGTGACACTGAGACGGTCCTGTCTGCTCCATGTGCCTCACAGCTCCCGCCTGGCCCCTCAGCCCAAAGCCGAAGAGGCACCTGGAGCCGGGGTTTGCAGGCCTCCAAGGCCTACATTGGGTTCTGAGGAGATGATGGCCAGCCCTGAGGCTGTGTGGCTAGTCGATGGGAAAGCTGGTTGTGAAAGAGCTGGCAGTTCCCTAGTCTGTGTGGGGAGTGCATGTGTGTATGTGAAAGGGGAAGAGAGACAGGGCAGGAGAGCAGAGAGGGGCCATGAGAAGGGGAGTGAAGCTGCCGTTTTCCTCAGAGGCTGGAGGGTAAGATGGCAGCCAGGCCGAGAGACACCCTCCTGCCCCCTCCCTCCTCAGCTCAAAATGGTTTCTGGTGGGAGAGACTGCCTCCAACTGCCCGGTGTCCCTGTCAGGGCCAGTCGTGGTCCACGGGGGCACTGGGGTGAGAAACAGACCTTCCTAACTGCCAGCCTCTGGCATCCATCCCCTTTCCTGAAGCTTTTGGTCCTGGGGAGGCAGAACTGAGCCTTAGTGTCCCCCTGGTTGTCGCTCTGGTGGTAGAGTCCCCCAGGTCTGCAGACGAGGAAAGGACCAGGGAAGATGACTCAGGACTGCACTCTGGCACTGGAAGATTCTTGATGCGTGATATCATGCTCAACAGATGATTCCGGTTAGTCTAGAAAGCCGATGACCTTGAGTTTGAACTTGGTGTGGAGGTGGGGTGGAGGTGCTTAACCTCCCCACCCGGGCACCCCACATGTCCCTCTTTTTGCCTTGGGCTGCACCTCAAGGTGCTGGGCTAAGCTCTTCGTTCCATGCATGGGAGTAGTCCCGCCCAAGACTCCTGACACCAAGGCCCAAGCCCTAGTGATGATGATACCCCTTGGGTTCCCAGTCTTCCTGGCTTTCCCTAAAGATGATTCATGACCGTCCATCCTGAGGTATAATCAAAGCCAGGACCCAGAGAGGGTAGATGATGCAGCCCCTTATCCAAAAAGGGAGGTGTGCCCTAGTGGTGGCCAAGTGGGGAGAATTTAGACCACCTTCCCATCTCAGAGCCCCTGCACCCTCTCTGCTGCTGACAGGGCATGGAAACGAGAGGAAGTGCACCCCATGGGGCAAGCGGTGGGACAGGGTACTCTCACTTCCCATCTGGCCGGAAAATGAATGAGGAGCAGGCTGCTTGCTATTCTCCAGCCGTTTCCCTCCTCCCACCGTCTCCCACCAAGGCGCCACATCGGCATCAGCCTGGCGAGGCATCCCGGGGGTGGTAGGTGCAGTGTGTGCCACCCACATCATCGCTGGGCCAATGAGCACCCGGGATCCTGGACTTTTTTAACTTTCACCTTGCTGCAGGTCAGAGGTGGGGGAGAGATGGGGGAGATGGGAGACTAGGTCTTCCCTGGTTCTCTTCAGCCTCAGAGCAGATCTCTCTCGCCCCCTAGTGGTGATCCAAAGCACAGAGGTCACTCTTGGACTTCAAGGTCTCCATTCCCATAGCCAAAACCAAGGTCTCCATTCCCATAGCCAAAACAATCGGCGATGAATTTACAGGCAGGGCCATCTAATCTGTGGTTTCAACCCAGTTTAGCTCAGAGTTCTTTCTTCAGTGAAATCTTACCAGGGCGTGCAGATACCAAGTCTGACTACGAAGCCCTCACTACTCTGTTCCAGATTACGGAGCCCAAGGGGGCCCCGGGAGTGCCTATGGTGGTCTTGGGAAGTTAAGTGGGCTGTGCAGGTCACACAGCTTTTCTGGTACTGCTGGTAGGAAAACCGCCCAGTTTTCCTTCATGGGATGGGGGAGGTGGCCTTAAGGAGCTATTCACATTCTGTTAAGGTATAAAGAGCACTGGGTTCACAGTCCAGAAGTCTCACCTTAACCCCCAGGCCCAGGATCAGGCATTAGATGGGTCAAGAATTCATAGATTCAGGGCGCCCAGGTGGCTCGTTTGGTGAAGCACCTGACTCTTGATCGTGGCTTTGGTCATGATCTCAAGGTTGTGAGATCGGAGCCCTGTGTCAGGCTCCGTGCTGGGCCCGGAGCCTGCTTAACATTCTCCCTCTCCCTTTGTCTCTGCCCCCTCCTGTCACCCCCCCCCCCCCACCGCCAGGCACTTGTACTCACACACTCTCTCTCCCTCTTCCCCCCCAAAAAGAAAAAGAATTCATTGATTTCACCTGTAAAATGAAGTGTTTCGAAACTGATGAGTTTTACGTTGGTTTTTATTAATACTTCACCACTACTACTTGGATGAGTAAGCAACCAACAGAGCTGGGATTCCCCTAGGGTGTGCCCCTTGCCTCCCCCAGCTCCCCAGGAGGGAGGAGGTCGTGTCAGGGGCTTCTAGTATGTGGGCATTGTTCCTTGGCTCTGGGCAAACCACACCTGAGGGAATATGGGGACACTGGGAAGGGAGTGGCCGACTTCTGTCTTCCATTTATTGTATGGGGGCCATCGGTTTCTCCCACTTCTGACAAACCAGCACGAGGCTTCGGGCACTCGATGAGGTCACTTCTGGGACGGAACACAAGTGATAGTGAAAGAGTCTCTAGGCAGCACAGAGCCCTCATTCTTCCCAGCGGTCTCGGCATGGTGGGGCTGTTGTCAGCATCCGCTGGGAGCCCCGGGATACAAGGCCCTTCCTCCTCAGGCCTGCCGATGCTGAACCGCATCTCCCAGCAGTTGGGATTACCCCTCACAGTTCCATAGAAGGTTCCCATGGTCAGAATAGTGGTGGTAGGACACTGCTTGCTTACCAGGAGCCCGGCACTGTGTTTTTGCATGGATTATTTTAGTCCCATCCTCGGAACAACCCTACGAGGTAGGTCCGATTATTCTCCTAATATGCTGGTGAGAAAATGGAGGCTCAGAGAGGTCAAGTATCTTGCCCATCTTTACACAGCTGGCTGATGGCAGGACATCGGCCTCCCCATACTCCATCTTCCAGCTCTTGGAGCTGCTTGGCCCAAATTCTTCCCATGTCCTTGTAGTCTTTGTGAGTATCTTCATGCTTCTGTCCCCCTAAGCACCCCCTTCCTTTTGAGAAGTTTCTTTACTAGCTACCCATGCGGTATGCACCTAGCCGTCTAGAATGTCCCGTGTGCCGTGTTCTGTTACTTCGTTTTTACATCTGGGGTGGTGGGGGTGGTGGGTGGGGATTAATCCTTGCTTCCAGGAATGGGAAGAAACACTTGTGATGACTCTGTTGGAATGGATCACTGGTCAATTAATGGCCTCTCACTCAGCTGCGGAGGAAGGAGGGTCTCTTACCGTTCCGGGTGGGCAACGGAGGGTAGAAGTAGACCCTCGCCCCTGGATATGCTTTTTGCACCAAGATGTAGCTTGTTGGTATTTTTGACCAAGAGAGGTAAGAGATTTCTGAGAGATTATTAGTTGGTATTTTATTTTTGCTGAAATAAAATAGTATTAGGAGGAAGTTTTACACAATTACTTCTGTTTCTTCCACACGTTTACATATATTTTCCGTGACTCCGACTTCTCACCTGCTCGTGCACGTGTATATTTTTATTCCTGTATTTCTGGAAGGTTGTCATCTTGGTCATAGCGTACGTGCATGATGTTTGATCCTTTTGCCCGCTCCCCCTGGCCAAGTGGATAAGTTTGAATCCTCTTCAGTCCAGTTACATAGCCAAAGTTTAAAGTTTCCAGGACTGGCTGAGTGGGTTGGGTGAAACTTTCCACGGGTGAGTACAGAAGTTAGGTAACTAGAGCTAGTACAAGGACAGGAACCTTCAGATATTTTATTCGGGTGTTTTCCTCTCTGCTGTTTCCCCTGCCGACAGAGGGGGGTGTCCCTGAGCAGGGTCCTGGGGCAGCCCCTGAGGCCATGTGGAACTGGCAGTGCTCTCTGGAGAGAAATGCCTTGTGACTTCCCCGGCCAGTGGAAGCCATGCTCCGTTCTATTGATGCTTGCTGTGTTTCTTGGGAGGGTTCTCATTCTAGATCCTTAAGGACAAGCAACATAGAGCTGGAAGGCACCTGGGGGGCTAGCCAGCTCACAGCCTTCTGACTTATTGGCCTAAACCATGAAGAAAGAAAGGCATTTTATAACACAACTCAGGATATACATAAATGGACACCAAACTGCTACAAAAGTTTCTCAAGACAGTATTTACTCTTACTACATGATTACTTCCTGATACTTTCTATCCTGTTCTGTTCGGTTAAACAGCAACAAAAACAGCCCACAAATGGGTTTCGTGACCCAACGGTGAGTTGCAGCTGGAAGTTAGAAAAACACAGATCCATCCCCACCCTCTATTTGACAAATGGAATGCCAGGAGCTGGAGCAGGCAATGACTCACCCAAGGTCCCGCAGTCTGGACCCGGATTGTAGTGCTAACGTCACCGCCTTCGGACCTACCCACAGGAGAACCTAGCAGCTGCTCACGAAGCTCGAGAAAGTCCCTGGTTTGCTCCCACAGTGTGGGGCAGAGGGGCAGTGCAGTGGCTGCCCGGCTCCTGTAGCTCTTCTCTGGCAGGGGGAGCACTACCCAGCCTGAGCTGCCCAGAGGCAGCTCGCTTCTCGTACGCAGTGCTCCCCATTTCTGGAAGGCAGAGGACAGTAACTCCAGGAGGAGGCCCCTCAGCATTTTTCTAAGCAAAACACCAAGCTGGGAGAGAAGGAGGGGGGAGACCCAGTCCTTCTGGCAACTTTAGCACCTGCCGCACCCCAGGACCACCCGGATATACCCCCTGGCTTCCAGAAGTTAATTAGTTTGCTAAAATTAGGAGTCAGTTTTGCGTGCAGTTGGACAACAAAAGATAGGCATGTGTGAGGTGTGCTTCCTGGTCAGAGGCCTGGGACAGAGGAAAGGGAGGGCCAGGGATATCCTCCTGTCGTTCCCTGCCAGATGCTCCCACCCAGGGCCTTCGTGGGCCCAAGGCCATGGGCTGGCTGCCTCGTCTGCATTGTGAATGTCACAGGGGGAAGCTAACGAGGTTATTGGGCAGAGAAACACTCCTGTGAGCCCATGTGGAGGAGACCTACAGCAGAGCAGGAGGCAGGGAGGCCGCCTTTGGCGCCAACCATGGGGATAGAGAAGGCACGGGGGGAGTCAGTGGACAGCAGGCGTGGGGCAGAATGCTGTGATACGCATCCCTCAAGAGGCAGAGATGGGGAGTGGGCTAAGGAAAGAAAGCCAAGGAGAAAGACAGACAGACGGCCGGGCTCGCTCTGTTCGTGGGATTCGGCCAAGACGGGAGGTGTGGGCACGGTTCAGTGGATCGGCAGAGTCGCTGAGAACACCACCAACTTGATGCTGGACAATGGGGTCACCATTAAAGCGCTTTAATGGAATATGTCGTTTAACGGGGCATGGCACAGTAAGAAGGGGAAATACTAGGGTCCACTCCTTTTATAGTTCAGCCTAGTGGTGATGCTGTAATTGGAAGTGTGACCCATGTGTCCCTTCTGTATCTCCCTCCCGCCTGCCCCCGTGCACAGCTAGAGGCAGTGAACTCTGGGGTAATGCTAGAAGCAGGGGTAGCACTGGAGAATTTGCTCCGCTCCAGGACTGACCAGACAGTGACAGGGTAGCGTCCTGCCCACGCGAGCGCAAGGCCCAGATAAGGGCCCTTCCAGCCCTCAGAAGTTTGCCCCTTCTCCTCCCCCATGTGAGGGTAATTGTGCGCAGCTTATGCGGTACATGCGTGGGTTACAGACGGGACTGTGCCCGTGGGTCTTGAGCAGCTCTTAGAAGCAATCACAGCTGTCAGGCGGGGTGTCCTTCTCTCCTCCTGGTAACTGGGAAGTAGGTGATCTTGGTCACCCGGCTTCTTTGCAGGAGCGCTCAGGAACGGGAGGTGTTTGGTCTCCCAAGCTGAGCCAAGCATGGGAATATCCCCTCTTTTTTGCTTTTGGAGAAATGAAAATGGATGAGGGTTTGAGCTCCTTAAATTTATCCTCATTTTGTACTTCTCTTTAGCAAGCTACTTTTTTTTTTTTTTTTCCAGCCAGAAAATGGGAAGTCTGGGCCCAAGAGCCATAAAATCTAAACCAAGTCAGCCATCTGATTAGGGTGCAGTGGTGCATACTGGGTACCTGCTTTCTCTCCTCACGTTCTAAGGGCCCTTGGCATTGGGGCTGGAAGTTGGGGATTGTGTGAAACTTGGCCGTCATCCCCTCCATTAGTGCCTTTCTCACTTCCTTTTTTTTTCATTTGTCTGTTTAAATAAAGTCATGTTTTGTTTTGGACAATATTAGTCTTTGCTGACTGTCCACAAAATAATAGGGCAAGGTAACATGAGAGTTATTGGTCTTCATAAAATTGTACTCACTTATATACTTTTCCCACCTTCCACCATCTAGATCCTTCAGTCTGTCTCACTTGTATGGCACCTGAGAGATTCATCTCCAACCTCCCTGCTCTGCTCCTGCCATGACCCTCAGGGGGGAATGCATCTCACTCACCTTCCTGCCCCTTGTCCCAGACAGGGTTGTGGGGACCTGAGTCCCCTCTGAGAATTTCCTGTGTGCACTCAGATAAGCTCTCCAGCTTCTCTGCCTGCATTTTCCCATTTGGCTTGGGACCCTCCAGAGTGATGGCAAATAAATAAAGGGTATCTTGGGAAGGAAGACTCAAGAGAGGACGTGTCTGTTAGTGAGGGATCCCCTGTGCAGCTGACCTCTCACCATCCTCTTTCTGAGTATCTTCAGGCTGGGGACCCCCAGATCTAAATTCTTCCTGGGCCTTGATCTTCTGCCTCTTGTTCTCACAGACTTTAAGTTCGCCATGTACCCGCCATCGATGATCGCAACTGGAAGTGTGGGAGCCGCCATCTGCGGGCTCCAGCAGGATGAGGACGTGAGCTCGCTCACTGGCGATGCCCTGGTCGATCTCCTGGCCAAGATCACCAACACGGATGTGGTAGGTGGATGCCATCTTCTTGGTTAAAACCAGATGTCTCTTTTCTCAGTGCAGGGGAAGAGACACTTGGCTTGATGACGGTGTGTTGGAGGGACTTTAAATTTTTTTATTTTTGATGGTGGTTTCTGTTTTCCAAGATCCAGCCTCCCAGTACAAAATCCCATAGATGAGACATCCTTCTAAGATTTTTGAAAGCCAGTGTGCCACAAAATAGAGCAAAGAACCTAGCAAACAGCTACGACGTGGGAGGAGGGCTGTTTACTAATTTTCCCCCGTGGGCTTCCCCCGTGGGTCTGAAGTGTTGCTTCATTTCCATTTATGTCCATGTCCTCAGGCTGCCTCTCCTCCACAGTGTCAGGCTCGGGCTCTGCTTACACCCACTCAGGCGGAGACCCAGTGGAGAGAGGGCTGGAGCCCGGCTCTGTTTCACTGGGGGGTGGGTGGTGTAGGGATCCAAGAGGTGCCCCACCTCCAGCAGGGTGTCTGGCCTTGACACACCTCTCAACCCCACCCGCCTCTCACTTCCCTTTTGTTTAATGTGGTAATGGATTAAGAAGTACTTCTAAGAGAATAAAGGGCCATAGTAATTCATGGAACTATTATTAGCTATAGATTTTTCCATTCTTGTGCCGGTGGACTGCCCAGAGTCTCTAACTCTGCTTGCCAGAATTTGCAGCTCCTTAGAAGAAAGGTCTTGAGAGACCAAGGTCAAGCGAGGCTCTGATTCAGCTGGGAGGAAACGGCAGTCCTTAGAAGGTCCAAGCCAGAGTGGCTCTGAGAGGTCAGAGAGGCCGCTCCTGGGTCCTCCAGCCGAGGCTTTCCATGGAAGGTGCGGGTAGGCTGGGTAACTGGCTAGGGGAGGGAGAGGTCAGCCGTAGAGCCCACCAACCTGGGATCATTGCACAGTTGCACACCAGCCGTAGCTCCTGAATCTTGTTTGAGAAAGGCCTCAGCTTTGAAGGCAACTGGAGAAGCCTATCAGCCAGGAGGCCCTGGTGTGTCATCACGGAGAGGCTCAAGATGCAGGCGAGCTTCACAGCGCCCCCCCCCCCCCCCCCCCCCCCGATGCTCCAGGGAGATTCGGAATGCCTTGCTGTGGGACTAGATTGAGTTAAGAAATAACGTGGCTTACAGGCCTGTGGCTGATGCCCCGTGGGGATGCTGATGGGAAGGTTGACAACTCCGACGGCCTAGGGCTGCAGCTTGCTGGTTTTCTCTCCTTTCTATTTGTATTCTGCTTTGGGCTTTATTACCACCTCAAGGAGGTGGTACAGAGAGGTGATGAAGGGCCTCATGGAACAAACCCAGGGTCCGATTCTGAAGCAGGTCTTAGATAGGCTTTTAAAATTCTAGGTCCCAAACAGAAGCTTTCCACAGAAGTCTGTGCTACCGTGTACTACATGGTTCCCAAAACACAGCTCGAGAAGACCCCCTCCAGTGTGCTTTGCGTGAAGAGTGCTTTCCTGACCCTCCAGAGGCAAATCTGGGGCAGAATGTAACGTTTATAGAAATGATGAGCTTCTTTCCTTTCCTGACTATCTCCTATTAAGGTTGCCTAACAGAAAGGACTTCCAACAGCAACCAGCTTAAGATAGGCTCTTCCCTGACCCCCCAGAAACAAAAATGTCAGTGACAGCAGTTTGACCCCCCAGGCACTGTAACCTCTTTCTGATATTTATGGACTTTTCCCTGGTTGGCTGGTGGCCCCACAGGGCCCTGGCCTTCTCCCACATGTTCCTTTCTCACCCTCATTGGCTTCAAATGGACAGAGGTCACTCCAGAGGTGCCACTGAGTCTCTCCCGCCACTTTTCAAGACTTCAAACCAATTTCTCATCTTATACTGGAGAAACCACTCGCCCCTTTCAGATACTGTGTAGCTGGTGTATCCGTGTCAGTCAGCCGTCAGACTGGGTTAAATGAGTACAGAAGCCGCTAGAGGTCCCCTACATCCCAGCTGCGGAACTCCTCATTCTTACCCGTGGGCCTCTGGGTCAGCATTTTAGTATTAACAACCAAGCATGAACAGAGGAGAACATAAACTCCCTCGCACTTTTTTAGACAACAGTCTGAGACCTCTGTGAGTTCCAAGCTTACCTGTGGGCCCCAGAGGCTTGCTCACTCTCCCCCAGGAATGTTTTTAGTAAAAAGGCTCGAGTCATCTTGGGTGAGGCTGGCCACCTGTGCCTGACTTCCAAGAGCTGTAGGCCTCCTCCCATCCATCAGGCCGTGTTCTCTGAAGTGCTGAAGCTCAGAGTGAAGGAAAAGGAAAGGACTAGAATTCAGAAAGCATTAGTATCTGGGGGGGAGGCAAGTGTTGCTTCCTGAGCCCATTTACCATTTCATGAGTCAAGAAGTGCTGTGTTGCAAGTACTTCCTCTCCATTCATTTCTGGAGGGATTTATTAAAGGCTCACTTGTTGCAGACTTGCACGATGAGCAAGGCACGGAGGCAGAAATTCGGACAGGTGGGTCATGTATGGAAAATGGGCGGGGAACTCAGTGACTGTAAGACCAATTACAAGTAAAGCATGCAAAATCCTAGCAAATGAAACTCATCAGCAAATGAATGCAGAGGTGTTAAGAAGTATAAATGGAGGAGGAAAGCAAACCCAGAGGAAGGAGCTCACTAGGCCTAACGTGAAATGCAGGCCTCCTGGCAGAGGGCACTTGGCAATAGGAATGTCCTCGGAATGGAGAAACCGAAAACGTGGTATGTATGTGCAGTGGGATATGAGTCCGCCTTAAAGAGGAAGTGAAATCCGGACACACGCTGCAACATGGATGAGCCTTGGAAACATGTTACGTGAAAGAAGCCAGACCCAAAAGACACACATAGGGGCCACTTACTGGAGATACCTCACATAGTGGAATTCATGGAGACAGAAAGTAAAATCGGGGTTCCTAGGGTCCGGGAGTGGGAGGAAAAGGGAGTTCTTTAATGGGTATGGAGTTTCGCTTCAGGTGGATGAGAAAGTTCTGGAAATGGATGGTGGAGATGGTTACATGACAAAGGGAATATACTGAAGGCCACCGTACACCTGAGAATGGTTACAGTGGTAAATGTCATGTTTGGTTTATGTTGCCACAGTTGGAACATGCACACACGCACACTGCTGTCAGACCCACACTCTGAAATGCCCACAGGCTGGTGTCGAGCTCTCCCGTGGAGAAGTCAGGTGCACAGGGCCACATTCTGCCACACTGGCTGCGGCGGAACAGGACAGATGCGAATCAGGACCTGGAGTCCTGACGGTTCTGTGCCTGCCCCGTGCACCTTGTAATCTGTGATCTCCTCGAGCGGACGGTGTTCTCTGTCCACGCATTGTCAGGGACGGACTGGGGAAAGAGGGTCCCCTTGATTTCCTTTGAGATGGGCAGACAAGTGTCTCTGGCTCACTGGCCAGCGGCAGATAGCTTTGATAGGAGGGACCCATGCGGCTCTGAGAAAGTCCGTCTTTGTTGCTCCCTCTGGTTGCCAAAATAAACCGGAACGCTTCATTCCAAAGAGAAAGCTGAGTGAGAAGCCTGACAGTTTTACGGGGAATAAAAGTCTCAGAGGGTGGTATATTTTAAGTACTTTTTCCTTCCAGTCATAAGTGTTGCTAAAAACAGACGCCAGCCAGCGAGAGGCGGTGCTGGCTTTGGGGAAACTTCTACCGGGGCTTCCGTTGCCAAGGGTGAGTTTGAGAGGAGGGATCGAGCGTCCTGGTTCCCCGGTGAACCTTTCCCGGCTTTGCCGGGCAGAGTCGGGGTTCCTCTTCCGTCCCTCGGCACTCGGCTCATGCTTTGTGCCAGCGTTTATCTCACTGTTCCCTTGTCTATAGAGCCTCTGGAACAGGACCCAACTTTTACTGCGCTCTTTATCCAGAGCCCCTGGCAGGGTCTTGGGAATGATGCTGAAGAGAGGGAGGGAAGCAGGAAGGAAGGAACGGAGGACACAAAGGCCAGGCAGATGGGCTTAGAGTGTGTTTCTAAGTCTCTGGTCTCTCCAGACCTTTGGAAAGCCCTGTATTTCTTAGCCTTCATTACATGCCGGGGTCCTGAGCAAAACCCATCACCTTCACGTGACACAGTTTTACAAACTGTCTAATAAAAACGCAGAAGTCACGCTCCTGGGCCGTGACAATGCTGTGAAGCTATTGGGAGATAATTGAACGGAAGCAGACGCTAGTCCCCTGGTCACCATATTCATCCTTTTCTGTCCTGTTCTTAAATATCACCCACAGAAGATTCCAGGATGCCCCTCCCTTGGGCTCATCCTGGCACGTTAGGATCTTGGTTGTCAGTGAGCTGTTAAAAACCTGTTCACGGTGCAGGGGAAGAAGTCTCGATTTGGACTGCGTGCTCTGGGCTGGGGCCCCCAGCCCCTGTCTTTGTCCTCCTTAGAGAGAAGCACCGACCCCTTCCTGACACATTTTCCCTTACTATGGGCCCCTGTATGGCTGGGGCTGACGGGGCCTGTGGTCAAGAACCTTGGGAAGAGTGGCCGGAGGGAAGGCTGGAGGCGGGGGAGGGGGACGGAATAGAACTGGAGGCTCAGGCTTCCCTCTCCTGCCTTATTTCTTCTGTGGGCTTCATTTGGTATGCAAGGAAATAAGCCAAACAGCCTGTGAAGAAAGGAAGAATGAGATAGTTTCCTAAGTTGTCTCTGCCTGAGCTGGCCGCGGGTCTGGGGCTCATTCAGCCCTTTGTCCCCCCGTTGAGTGCACTGCGTGTGTGGTGACAATGGCGTGGTGCAGTTACACTGAGGGCTAATGGTCGGAGTTCCGTCAGCCCATTCATGGAGGCCGAGGAGGGTGCAGGGCGCGGAGCCCGAGCCAGCGCGCAGAGGAAGTCGGAGGCCCGTGTAACGAGCTGGAGATCACAAACAGGGCTGTCAGGGCTCCGGGGCTGGGGGGCAGGGGCCAGGGAGGGAGCCTATCATCCTCAGAGTTGGAGGTCTGCCCGACCTCCAGCGCTGTGGAGTGCCACCTGTCCAGGCTGACAGACGAGCATTATGGCTTTCCTTTTAATCAGCTTAATTTGGGGCATCTTAACACAATGACGGGTGCTTTCGGAGGCTGCCGGAAAGCAGAGGTCCCAGAGCCACTGCACTTTGCATGCACGTAGCATCTTTTCACAGGAGGAGCTGTGGTCCTCCCCCCCCCTCCACCCCGGACTTCCCCCGCCTCCCAGCCCCTTGGGCTACGTCTCCCTTTCTTGGAGATTCTCTGGCCTGTAGGTCTTTCCTTAGAGCTGGGAAGAAGCAGAGGGTCTCAGGGCAAAGCGTTCTGAAGCTGGAGGCTTGCCCGTTTACAGCCAGGCTTAGCCTGTAACTCAGCGTAACCGAGGGACGAGTTCCGTAACCGGGCTTCAGTTCCGTTCTTTAGCTGCACAATGCGGGCGTGTGGCTGTGTGAGCTCCCAAAGCCCTTCGGACCCCAAGTCCCCTGATCCTGTAATTGCCTCCGCGTGGCGTCTTGTGATTCCGCCCTTCGGAAATAACTACGATTCTGCTCTACTCCAGCTTTGCCTCCTTTTCTTTTCGGGCCTCTGAACTTGTCTCCCTTTTTTAATTTCCTTCTCTCAGCTTGACCTTCCAGCACGAGCAGCCCCGCTCGGTTTGAGGCAGGGTACCTCCTCTCTTCAGGTCATCACTACCTGCCCCCCTCCCCCGCCAGTCCCCTGCATGGTCCTGCCCTGCTGCTCGGGACAGTGGGAGCTCCTTGGGCGGGAATGGGGGCCTGTGTGGGGGTGGGCATGTCTGACAGCAGGTAATAAAACCACCAACACATTTCCCCTCTCCCTTCGCTTTCTGTCAGCTCATAGAAAATGCTCATGCTCTTTGCAAGTCCAAGAATGGTTCATAATGGAGGGTGTTAAAATACCAGGAGTGAGTTCTGTCTCCAGGAAGGTGGGGTGCTGATTTCTGTCTCCACCATCACAGAGTAGACTGACATTGTTCTTACAAGACAAAACCCGTGAAAGTTTTTTTATCCAGTTAGGAATGTGCGATCTGCCCTTAAAACTCAGGCTGATGAAGGAGGGTTAGGCAGAGGCCCCAGAGAACCTTCCAGGAGTGAGGGACATGACTGGCCCCAGAGAGGCTTAGCTTCCTGCTCTGTCCCAGATGAATCTAGAAGAGAGCAGGGGCTGGGGTTCAGGGTCCCTCATTTCTGGGGTGACTGCTGTAGTCCTTTATCTCTTCAAGTGGGAGGTGTCAGATCAAGAGCTGTCCATGATCAGTCACGATTTAGATTGGGTTGAGAACAGGGCTGAGGAAAGTGTTTTATATGAAAGCTTCCTTCATTTTATTCAGGAAAGCCCGTACCACGTGTTCTTGGCTGGAACTTACATGAATGTGACCCTTGAGGCGTCTGATCTTCAGTCCCATGGTTCTGGAAGTCCCGTAGAGGTGACTGTCCAGTGTCCCAGTCTTCCTTATTCCACTATTAGAGGTTTCAGGCTGCTGGAAGGGAAGGCTGAATGCCAGAAACAGAATCCTTGGCGACCCCAGAGCGAAGACTCTTAACACGTTCCCAGATCAGGTTCTTTTGCTTTCTTGAGCTCTGACTCATGTGAAGGAACGCCTTTCTCAGGGATGCTGATGTGGCTAATGCAGTGATAACCATGGAGTCCTGAGTTGGTTGTATTTCTGGGGTGGACGGTGGGCTGACCCTGATAACCTCCCCACAGCACCGAAACACTGCCTCTGAGGAAGGAAAGCTGGACAGGATCCGTGGGAGGCACCAGGGTTCTCGTTGCGGGGGAGGGTCTTCTACATGACATTCACCTTCACTTCAGGGACTCCTCACCAATGGCTGTGCCATGGGAAATGCTCTTGTTAAAGAGGCCTTGTGGCTGACACTTGACTGGCATTTCTTTCAGAATTTCATTGTTCAGAGCTATTGTCTCCCCCCCCCCCCCCCACCTACACACACACAGTCCCTCAATCAGGTGAGAATCCTGCCACCCTCTGTAAAACCCTTTATGCCACACCCAAAACTAATAGAACACGCATATTAATTATACATAGGGGGAAAAAATAAACTCTTTTTGCCATATGCTTGGGATAGGATTTGTCATCCCTGGAGGCAAGCATGCAGTTACCATCCCTATGGTATGGAGGGGTTCTGACCCAATCCCCCGTCCTCCTAGAAAAAAAAAAATCTTATAAACTTAACCTTCACCAGCTCCTGAAGGACCTCTGGAGCAGACGGACATCCCGTCACAACTGGCCGGGTTCAACTCATTCTCTGTGAGAAAAAAGAAAGAGGAAACTAATATTCATTTAAATTCTGTAGCCCCTCATTTCTCAGTGAGGAGTTCAGGGGAATGAGAGAGGGTGGCAAGCACCTGAGACCTGGGACGGGGCGTTTGAGGACAGTGTTAGACCCCCTAGCATGGCCTCTCAGAACACCTGTGATGCAGGACCTTCCCAGGGCAAGTGGAGAGTCCTTTGCCTCAAGCTGTTGTTTGTTTTGTTGGCCCACACCAGCTTTATCTTTATTTAAGATCCATTTTCTTTAGATCGTAAGGCTTTCGGGTTTTCCACTATCCTCTACTGAAATAGACATGCCCTTAGAAACGTGCTGCCTTTTGCCTTCACGGCGAGCTCGTGGGGCGAGTGGGGAGTGACCTGGGAGCCCAGCCCCTGGATGTGTGGGCTTTGGAGGAGGCCCACAGGCAAGGTTTCCAGTCAGTACTTAGGGGGTCGGACAGAGTAGAGGATGAGACCAGGACATGCCACAGAAGTCTGAGAGATGTTGCCAGCCCCTGACTGCTCACTTGTTTGGGGTGGCCCAGAGATCTCTGTGGCTGGGCTCTGTCTCTCTCGTTCCACACGCCACCCCCAGTGCCAGACCCACCGTGCTTCCTTCAGCAATCCGGAGCAAATTCTCATCCATACCTCATCTCTAAGAAATTGAAATAATTCTTTCCGGCTCCAGGATGGGTTTGTTGCTTGTTACCACAAGAAATGGGATTCATTTATTGACTTTAGCACATTATCTATAGGTCAAGAGGTTACCTTTACCCTATGAGTGTGTTTCGTCCTTATTCTACAAGTTGGGGAACAGATCTGAGAAGTGAAATGACCCCACTGCTGTGTGGTGGGTGGGTTGCAAATACGACTCTCCCTTTCTTCATTTGTCTCACATTCTGGGTGATACCCTGTCTCCGCCCTTCACAATCGGGCAGCTGTTGTTCCTAATCTTTTTTTTTTTTTTTTTTAAGATTTTATTTATTTGTTTGACAGACAGAGATCACAAGTAGACAGGGAGGCAGGCAGAGAAAGAAGGGGAAGCAGGCTCCCCGCTGAGCAGAGAGCCCGATGCGGGGCTTGATCCCAGGACCCTGAGATCATGACCCGAGCCGAAGGCAGAGGCTTTAACCAACTGAGCCACCCAGGCGCCCTGTTGTTCCTAATCTTAAATTTCGTAAAAGCTGTAGTTTGAAACGTGGGCTCACTATTCCAAATGGAATATTTGGAGGCATGAAAACTGTGTCCCTTTATTTTAGATCTTCGGAAAATAAAGATAATGCTTTTGTGCTTGGCAAACAGTAGCCTCCAGGCTACAGTGAAAATTGCACAGAGAAACGAACAAAGGGGAAGCCTAGATTAAGCTGTGGGAAGACCCAGACAGAGTTGATTTAACTTCTTTTCCATGTAGATGCCCCGTGAGTACAGAAGGGGAGACTGGGGAGGGGGGCACGTATCTGCTAAGAGTGATTTTCTCTGCCTCGAGCTGCTAAGTGCCAGGCCTCCCCAGTGACACCCGAGTGTGGTACATGCCATGGCACCCCACTAACGGAAGCTTCTGCCCAGGGCAAATTTATTCTGAATGTCCCTACCAAATACAGACTGATGCCAAACAATGCTGCAAATTCTTACTTATTCCCCCATTGGACAGCCCCAATGTCCATAGTTCTGTCAACATTCCGTGTTGCGGTTCCGTGAGAATTGAGGGCGGTAAGGAAGCAGGGAAAAGGAGGTTTTCATTTTAAGAGCTTAGGCGGTTTCTGTGAGCACAGTTCAGTCCATTCCCTTCTTACCCATCCTCAGGGGCACCACCAGCCTACCTCTGCGGCTCTGTCTGTGGTGCTGGCCTTCGCCTTGTCTCTGTCACCTCCCAGGGTCCAAAGCAGAAAGCCCCCAGCTGGTGCTGTGATGATGGGGTGCAGGGTGTCTGTAAAAGGCTCAGAATCTTGGGCAGACTCTCACGTGCATTGGTCTCAACTGGACTTCTGCCAAAATCCCAAATCCGTTTCGATGGATCTGGAATGGGCCGGGATAAGGGGGTGCCGATGTTGCTGGCCGTGCACCCCACTTGGAGCAGTGTGGTCCCACGGCTCTGCCGGGACACATCTTTCTATCGGGAAACCCGCATGTAGCGCGCAAGGCTTCCGCTGTGTGTATTTTCTTTGTAAGTGCGCTGCCCACCGTTGGTCTTGCTCACAGCTCTGATCTGACCCTTTCTCCTTCCAGGACTGCCTCAAAGCCTGCCAGGAGCAGATTGAGGTGGTGCTGCTCAACAGCCTGCAGCAGTTCCGTCAGGACCAGGGAGATGGGTCCAAGTCGGAGGATGAGCTGGACCAGGCCAGCACCCCTACGGACGTGCGGGAGATTGACCTGTGAGGATGCGGTCGGGCCGAATGGGAGAGACGCGTTCACATCAGCTCTCTCCTTCTCTCTGGTTGTGTTTTGTTCTTTACGTTTTAGGATAAAACTTTAAAAACAAAAACAAAAAAAAAAAAATTCTGCCCCCACCTAGATCGTTATTGAAAGATCTTTTTAGAAGTGAGAGAAAAAGGTCCTATACAAACGGAATAACTAAAAGCATTTGGTGCCTATTTGAAGTACAACAGAAGGGAATCCCTTTGTATATGCGAACAGTTATTGTTTGATTATGTTAAAGGTAATAGTAAAATGCTTACAAGAAAACCTGCAGAGTAGCTAGAGAAAATGTACGCCTGCAAATATGGGAACAAATTAGACGAGGCTTTTTTTTTTTTTTTTGTGTTATGAACTAGCATTTACACACCCCTTGTAGTTATGATAATTTCAAGGAACTTGGCGTATGCCGTTTATGGCATGATTAGATTGCAAAGCAATGAACTCAAGAAAGAATTAGAAACAAGGGACACGATGGGGAGGGAGTACAAAACAATCTCTCAACCTGATTGAACCATTTTGGATGTAGAAGCCCCTTTGCTCTCGACCACCGTTTGTTACGAAGTCTGGAGCATCGCTGACTCTAGTTACAAACTCTTGCTGTCTACAGTAGCTGCTACCTAAAAGAGATATTTGATTTTGCCGGTTGGACACAGGTGATTGGATGCTGGGTTTCATGTGTTTTTGTTATCTTGCTTCTTCTTCCAAACATGGTTCATTGCAGACACCACCATATTTTTAGCAAAAGGGGCAATCTAGCTTTGGGCCAGAACCAAAACGCCTATGAGATGGAGGCAGATGGAGACCAAGGGTGGGATCTGGAATGGAATCTTTTCTCATAATGTATTCAAGAGGGCAATGTGACCTTGGCATCCTTTATTAAAAAACTGATTTTTTGGTGCTGATTGGCATGTCTGGTCCACAGTTTAGCATCGTTATAAACCATTCCATTCGAAAAGCACTTTGAAACATTGTTCCCGAGGGATAGATGGGATGGTTTATGCAAGTCATGCTGAATAGACTCCTCCCTTCTTCTCCTGTGCTCCTCCTCTCCTGCCCCAAGTTGGGTGACTGTTCACTTCTGGTATCTGACATTCTCTGGTACACAGTTCTGGTATCCCTACCGGGACTCAAGAGACACCCCTTTCCACCGACATTCCCATCACAACATTCCTCCAAAAAGCCTACAGACAAAGATCTGTTACCATTTCGATGGCAAAGAAGGATCTTAATTCCCACCTATATACTTCTCCTTTGGACATGGAAAGAAAAGTTATCACTGGTGCAGACAGACAGCTGAATATCAGAGTGTGGCATTTTGTTCCCTTTTCCGTTTTTCGTTAATTTCATTGCAAAGTTGTATTCAGCGTACTTGAATTTTTTTTCCTCTCCACTTCTTAGAGGCATTCAGTTAGCAAAGAGGTTGGAGCAACAACTTTTTTTTTTTTTTGCACAATTATAATTGACAGGTAATGAAGCTATTAAAATATTTGCCTTTTTAAGTTAGAAAAATCAGAACAGGGCTGCTTTGAAGAATTATTTTATACACAGATTCTGCCTTGTTTCGTAGTATGAGGGTTGAAGATGGAGAAAAATCTAAGGGTCTCTTATTTTTCATTTTATTGTGTTCAGTTTTTTATGACTATTTTTTTTTGCGCTGCTAAGAAGCTAAGATCATTCATCCTTATTCACATTAACAGTACCTAGCTGTAATGTTTCACGGAGTGTGCTGCTATTTTATAAACATTTTTATAATATATTATTTTACTGCTTAAATTCCAAGTCCTGAAGTAGATGGTTGAGATAGGAGTTCTTCGTACTGGAAAAGCCCTTCCATAGTTTTTTCTTCTGGTAGCGTATTATGGTTTTTTTTTTTTTCCGTTTTGTTTTGTTTTTTTGTTTTTCCTTTTGTTTTTGGGTTTTGTTTTTTTTTTTTTCTCTCTCTCTCTCATCACATTCTTCAAAGACGGAGCATTCTTTACCTCAGGTTTACTGGACAAACTCAATAGCTACAAAAGAAAATGATTCACATTTTTGTTTTCATAATACCTCACAACCGCATAGTTTCTGCTTGGGAGCCGTTAGTGCGGGGAAAGGAGAGGTCAGCGAGGAGGCCACAAGCCCCTCTAAGGTGGAGGGTGGGATGGATTTGGCCCTTGGGTCTGACACCTGGGGACCTTTTCAGTCATGAAGGTCATTAGGCTTCCATTTTGACTCCGGTATCCTCATCATGATGGAAAAAATACAATTGAACCAAGGGATTTCCCCTCTCCCCGCCCCCCCAGGCCAGACGTTCAGCACAAACATTTATGCAGTGAACTAGGAAGTCATAATTTGCACTAGGTACGAGGTATCAGGAGACAGACTGAGAAGAACTCCAGCAGGCTATTTGGAGATCCTCATCTTGTGGCCCTTTCTTAGAGCTTTCTTCCGCTTATCTCTCTTTCCCCTTCCCCGACATGGCCTTCCCCAGTTTAGGATCATCTCAGAGGCTTTTCTAGGTCCGAATCTGTGGGCATATGAATCTGCCGCGCGCGGGATCACAAGGGCGCCGCCTCCCACCTGTCTCAGACCGCAGCCGGCCAGGCCCTCTGCTAAGTGGCACTCAGTGGTCTTCAGGTTCGGAATTGCATTGAACTGGCGTGATGGGGAAAATAGGTCAGATGAGTATGGGAGTGGGAGCTGGAGGGAGGTGGAGAGGCTGCGTCTCTACAGAGATGCCATTCCGGCTGAGTCAGTCTCTCGAAGTATGTTTGGAAGGGTTCAGGATTTGATGAGTTAGCACAACCCTAAAATTCTAGGGAGTTTCAGGTAGGACAGTGGGTGGTGAATTCTGAAGTTTGGGAGAGGAAAGCTGAGCAGCCAGTGTTTTGTCAAGAGCTCACTTTGCATAGGATGCTCTTTCAGGCCCCTGAGGAGTAACACGGAATGGAAGGAGGTATGGTCCCTAAGTCCTTGGGAGTCTTGGAGCCTAAAGAAAGCAAGGTACAAAGTCACTCTACAGTGACATCTCTAACTAAGCTCAAACAGAACCTGATGAATAAGGAAGGGAAGAGGCTTACAGGCTCTCCCTGCAGTCTGTAACTTCCCAGTTTTCCTGGAGCTCTGGGTGCCACTGGGGCCTTCTGATCTTTTTCTCCTTTTTGTCCTCGGGGCCTGGTGTGACGGGAGGTGTGGTGTTACTGGTGGGGAAGGTGCTAGGTTGTTTGGCTTTTCTGCTTACTCCCTCAAACAAAAGAAGGAAGCTTGGATTTCTTAGGTAGCCGATGCCCCCTCCTTAGATCTTGGTTTCCTTGGTAGGAATTTTTGTGTGAGAGGGAGTTCAGCTCTCTCCCACGGACTTTTTTCTCTTTCTCACCTCCCACAAATAGCGTTCCAGATATATTCTGGTCTTTCTTACTTTGTTGTCTTTCTCTCTGTTCTTCCTCCTCTCTGTTTTTGGTTTTTGGTTTTTTGGGTCATTGTTGTTAACTGTTTTTCTCCATAAGTGGGAGCTAAATTGTTCCCCTAAGCCTGACAAATTTTATTCCTTCCCCTATTTTGGCCAGATCCCAGGGGGAAAGTCCTAGTATGCCAAAAATGTATGCTAAGCATTATTCAATTCCATGCAGGTTCCTACCAGCCAAGAAGCCTGCAGGTGGGAGCAGGGGACAGGTCCCTCCTTAGAATGTCTCCCCGTGTTGAGAGGAGGGCACCTCAGAGGAAGGGGCTTGTCTCAGAGGAGGCTTTATTCTGGAACTGCCCCCAGGATCCCACTGAAGAGCTCACCATGTCTCAACAGCCAGACCCCTTTGGTCTATGCGCTCTGTACGGGAGACTCTTGGTCTGCTGCTTTTCCCAGGCAGCCGGAGGCTGGAAGCAGCCCTCTGCCAGCAGGATGGGCTTCTCTTCAGAGGGAGGTGTGGCTTTCCCGTGGTCTGGCCTTTCCACACTGCCCCGGGGACCTCCAGGACAGAGGTTAAGAGTGTGAGGCGGGATTGAATGACTTGCTCACGAGAGGGCGGGGGAAGTTTCTCTCCATGGGCCACAGGGGACAGGGCTGGGAGAAGAAAGAGACTTGCACCTTATATCATGTAAATAATGATTTTCTAGTTCAAGAAGATAATATTGGTAGTGTGGGAATGGGAGGTAGGAACGGGGAGGAAGTCTGAGTAAGCCAGTTGGCTTCTAAGCCAAAAGGATTCCTCTTTGTTTATCTTTGAGACAGTCCAACCCTGAGAATAGCTTTAAAAGGGAAATTAGTGCTGAGACAGTAAAGTCCCCTTAAGCCGACAAATTGTAGCTACATAGAATGAGCGCAGGCTTCTATCGGTGGGGGCTCGGAGCAGTTTCGAAGAGCCACTCATGCTGTCGTCCGTTTGTACAAAATAGGGCAGGAAGATTCAGGAGGACGTTTATGACTTTCTCTTACCACGTGGCTTTTCATGACTCTGGATTCTGAACAACCCAGAACAGTCCTTTCGGCCAGAGCTATTCTCCTACATGTGTGTGTCTCTGCTTTTAGACTTAGCTGGACTATCAGACCCGATTCTTGGCTCAGGTTTCAAGAAGCCATCAGCAAATGTACACATGCACGCTGTCGCTGCAACATTTCTTCCTTTGCCTGCAGCCTACTTTGGGGGAAAAAGTGCCTTACTGACTGTAGCCATTACAGTATCCAATGTATTTTGACAGGTGCCTATCCTTTAAAAAAAAAAAAAAAAGTTTTGTTTCATTTTGTTTTTTTAAATTGGTTTTTGTTTCTGACTGTTGGCCAACTCTTAAGTCCCCAGCAAATCACTGGGCCATTGGATTTTTTCCATTATGTTCATTACCCTTGTACCATGTACCTCAGATCTCTTTCTCTCTCAGTTACAGTTTCTCGTCTTGGACTTCTTTTATTATTATTATAATTTTTTTTTTTTTTTTGCTTTAAAATGAGTGTGATGCCATATCGAGTCAATGTTATTCTCTCACAATGTACTCTATAAGAGGTGTGGGTGTTTATTTGGTCGGGATGCTAGCAAGTGCTAAAGTAGCATGATCAGGATAAGCAAGAGGTTTTTAGGAAGTATGGAAAATGTTTTATTGGTTATGATGGTGACATGGTATAGTCAGCTGCCTTTGAAGAGGTCCTGCCTGTTCAGTGTTAAGTGATTTTAAAAAAATAATGGCCTGTTATTCTGACCAGCTTAAAGATGGATTTGCAAATGGTTTTGGATGCAATTAGGTTATGCTATTTGGACAATAAACTCACCTTGACCTAAAAATCCTCTGGCCACTTTGACTTATTTATAGACTGGCAGCCCTCAGACGAGAATGCGTCTTTCTCCTGTCGGAACTCTGTTGGCAACAAGTGGTAGTGGCATAAAACATAAATCCTAACCTGAAAGGTGCCCCACATGTGTATCCATGTTACCAGGATACACGTAATTCATGGCTTTTTTTCTCCCTTTTGGGTCCCCCTGGGGAGCTATCTCATAAACTAGAAGCTTCAGCCCACCTTCCTGAGATGGGCAAGTCCCTGCTATGGCGACTGGGCTCGGTTCCTGATGATTGCCGGCTCTTCACTCTTGCCATGAGTGAGTACCTCCTCCCTTGGGAGGGGCCAGACGTCCTGGGCGCCATCTCCAGACTCTGAGGGGGCCTCTGGAGAACTCCACCTCTGAAGGTGTCTTGACTCATTCTGCAGCTCCTCGCGGCTCTCACCTGATTCCAACCTGGTCTATAACTCTCCAGTGAGGACCGGGTCATAATTACCTTTGGGGGAGGGGTGGTGAGGCAGAGCCTAGGAGGGGGTTGGGGGTGGGAGAGTGCACATATAAATGAATTGCCAGGCCCTGGTCCTGGCTGCCCCTGGATCTCAGCTCCTCAGACCAGCCTCTTTCACAAAAGCGATGGGTAATGCAAAGGGCAATGACTTCATAGCCATTTTGATGTTGCTGTTAACACTCGCTTGTGCCCTCTATAGTTTCCTGCCTCTCTCAAAGCCACTGGACGCTGTGTCCCAGTTTAATTCTGACCTAAGCTGCAACGGTAAGATTAATACTGGTCACTGGGGAAAATCCGGATTAAGACGTCACCTGTTATTCTAAACTAACTCCACTTAACAGAATTTCTAATCTTCGAAGGAGCCTAGAAATTTCCCTTTGTCTCCATCCCCCACTGACTGTCACCATGCTTGAAGACAAGCAGGGATAGCTTCTTTCCCTTGGGTTTCTGCATAGTAGAGTCTGCGAGGCCCCCTCAAGGGCCCAGGTTGCCACTCTTAACCATCCTTGGAATTTTCTTCTGCACAACCTGTTGTACGGCTGGGTCCCTCCACCAGCCCCATTCCCCCAACTGTTTGCCCTGCATACAGTATCGGTGCCTATCTGTAACTAACACCACAATGCCACTCTTCCCTCCAAATGCCATCCAGGAGCACCACGGGCTTCTTCCATTCAGCACTGTGGATGGTTAAGGGTGGGAAGGGAGGAGACAAAATGGGCGCTTCATCCCACACAGCTGGCTAGTGATAAATTGTTTTTTAATACTTTTTTTTAAAAAATATTTTCTTTATTTGACAGAGAGAAACCACAAGTAGGCAGAGAGGCAGGCAGAGAGAGAGGGGGAAGCAGGCTCCCTGTGGAGCAGAGAGCCCGATGTGGGGCTCGATCCCAGGACCCTGGGATCATGACCGGAGCCAAAGGCAGAGGCTTTAACCCACTGAGCCACCCAAGCGCCCGGCTAGTGATAAATTTAAGGGCCCTTTCACATGCTCAGTCAGAGCCATCTCATCCTACACTTGGAAAATCTCAAACCTGAGACAAAAGTGCCCTTTCTGAAAGTGGAAGTTAGTGGTGGAGGGAAGAACTAGAGATCCCAGGTATTCTGTGCTCTAGTGACTACTCTCATACCTCTTAAGGCTTTCTCAAGATCTGGAACTGTATGCAGTACACAGAGGTAACACCAAAATAAAACGTTCCAATTGGCTTCATAATATTCTCAACACACTGCCATGAAACGAGTATTCAAAACTGAATATTGCACCCAATTTTTTTCTCCCCTGCTCTCCTAGCAATAATGACAGCAGAAGGGCTGGTGTCTGTGGCCGGGAAGTTTCAGCCTATCAGGAAAAGCTGGGCATCCACAGCCAACACCTGTGTGTGCAGGGTCTATACTGAGCCTTCAAGGAAAAGCCGAGAAGGCAAAACCTGCGCCCATGGTTAAGGAGCTTTCAGTGTGGAAACAAAACACATAGCCTACAAGAATGCATGGAGCTCTAATAGCAAATGCCAATGCCTGTGGAGTAAATTGGTACCCAAGAGAGGGAAGGGACACTTTCTGAGGAGACAGAGGACAGGGTTCCTCAAGCAAATGCGTCTTAGGAAAACTCTTGGTAAAATGCAGCACAGTGTGGCAACTACCGGAGAAACAGTTTGACCCTTTCCATAAATAAAGGAATGGAAAGTGAGGGGGGAATGCAAATTAAAAATGAAGGGAAAATATTCAGATAGCTTGAAGAACACACGTGATACAATGAATCTGCAATGCAGTAAACACAGACATTATCCTCACAAAACAGGATGAACTCAACCACAAACACTAATTTGGGATGCCCACCCACCTAATTTCTCCGAGGCTCAAAGAACCAAGGCTGGCACTTTTGAGATGATGACTGGTGGCTTTCACGCTCTGGGCTCTGGGGCCTCCCCTGCACGGAAGAGGGGCAGAGTTTCTCAGCCCTGACCGCAATCTTGGTCAAGCAGCAGTGGGTGGCCCAAGAAGACAGCAAGACAGAGCTCTGCTGTCCCCTCTGACCCCACCTCAGTATCCCGCTGGAGCCTTGAGTTTCCCCTTTATCCAAAACGTGGCTTGCGTTTCATTTGGGGTGATTTGCTTTGGCTCTGGCTTTGACTTGTCACCCCCAGCCCTGACCACCCTCTGGCCTTAGCAGGAGTGTGTTGAACAGAGGTCTAAACGTGCGGTGCTTCCTGGGAAGCCCACTAGGTGGAGCCAACACCACAGACGGGAACAACTTCCAAAAAGACCCTTTTGCACGGAGTTGTAGGACGACTGCCCAGACCGCACCCCTCTCTGGCCACCAGAGGGACCAGCGGTTCCCTCACCTGCTTCTCTCTGGGCTAGTACTACACTCGGACTCCGTCTGGGAGTGGCTGGTGCATTCATGACTTCTGATTCTTCTCAGTGATTGGCAGCCAGCAGACATATTTAATATTTAGTTGCCCTCCCCCCAGGATTTAAACTGCCTTGGTCTTATTGTCAATGTAAGAGGAGAGCTTTCACTTAAGAGTCAGGATTTTAACTACTCTTGGTAAATCCACGTCCTGGCAACGACCCGCCAGAGGGGCAGTCGGGGTGGCAGCTGAGGATGGTCTGACCCCTTCTCTGCCCCTTCAGCACCCACTGAACCTGAGTCACTCCTTGATGCCACCTGCATGTCACCTACTGTGTTTGCAGCTCTGCGGCAAGAATGTGTCTGCTTTACCTGTCTGCTCTGAAGTAGGACCTCTGTATGCCTCAGGGGGAGAGAACACGCCTGGTATTCTCTCTCCACTTTTCCGCCCCAAGTAAAGACCTCTGTTCCTCGTGAGGCTTCATAATCCCTTTTCTCTCTTTATGGGTTTTGAGTTATCAGATACTTAGGGGCTGAGCCAGATGTTTGAAGTTCCTTCGAGACCCCGGTGCTCAGTTCACACTGGGGTCTGAAGGTGGGTAGGGGGGACAAGGTTCAAGATCAACTACCTCTGGTTTTTTTTGTAGCCTCTTTGCGTTCTTGTGGTGCCTCAGTGACCCCAGGAGAAGATGCACCTGTGACATTTTGAGATCTGTTGAAAAAGTATAAATCCCATGGCAAGATCAGTGATCCTACCGATCAAGGTGACACATCGGGCTCCTGGGCATTGCTCATTCCTCCAATAGACTGTTCTCGTGCTGGTCAGATGCCAGGCATTCTGCACCAAACACCTCATTCAACAAATGTTTATTCAGCACCTGCCTTTCCAGGAACAAGGACGTCCCCGCCCTGCTTGATCTCAGTGGCTCAGTGGCAGAAACAGAGAAGTCACAGGATGCCTGCTCCTGAGTGCAGTGGCCAAGAGCACAGTGCTCTCACAGCAGGAATCCCTGATGGTCCATCCACTAGCTCTGTGGCCTTGGGCATGTCACTCCCTCCCTTCAGCGAGCCAGTTTCTTTATCTGTGAAATGGGATGAAATAGTAGTGGTATGTCCTGGGTTCATTCATTTGAGCACTTCCGCCTGCCTGGCACACAGCCAGAGTTTACGAACCTCAGGCAAAGGTGGCCTGTGAGACAGGAGCCTAATTCAGTCTTTTTAAAAATTAATGTCACCGATAGGTACCCATTGTTTAGCTACTCAGCCCAGCCAACTTCGGCATTGAGAGAAGGGAGACGTTTTAGATCATTAGCAGCTAAGGGCATTCTGTGGTTTCAAAAAAGCTCTTCCCACGCATCCTATGTAATCTACATATCCCCGCTGTGCATCAGGTACTTGTCTCGTAGCTAAGTGACCGGAATGTGGTACAGCTCATGGGAAGTTAGCAGAATAGGACTGGAACCAGGTGTGGCAACTCAATGTTACGAACACGCTGAGCGGCTGGATGTGTTTGTATTTTGCTTAATGAGGACTGAGCTGAGAGAGTGAAACTTTCAGCTGGGGTGGGGTTGGTGGGACGACACCACTGGTAGAAATCACCAGCTGGAACGTCCCCTTCGATGAAGACAAGGTCCAAGGAGAAAGAAAGAGGCCTTTAAGTCCAAGGAGAAGTTTTAGGTGGATCTGGACTCTGGAAGGGGCATTTTCTTTTCCAGCATTTTTCGGTGCCTCTCGGGCGAGGGGCAGTGGTTCTGTTCAGGTAGGTTCCTCTTGGTACACGTGGTTTCTAAATGTGGAGCCACTATGTCCGCTCGGCACACACACGTGCAGGAACGCAATTGTTTTCCCCTGAAACTAGTTCTGATTGGAAGACTGCCTCTCAGGCCATTCTTAGTGTGTTCTCCCTCTTCCCAGGTTTGCATTCCTCGTTCAGTTTGCCTCGCCCAGCACTCAGGGCAGGATGGAGGGGCGGGGTGGAAATGGGATCCTTGGGTCTCCGGTTCAAGCCTGCAAACCCCCTTTGGGATCAATGACTTTGCATACTGACCTAAATGAATTCTTAGAGCCTCTTGGTTGATATCTGTAGCCATTAAAAAAATTTACGTGTGTGAGCCTTGGCCACTCCCTCGCAACCCTGCTATCAACTTACAGGGAGAGCAAAGCTTAGACTAAGTTTTGCCCCTCATGCATACAGACATTTAGCAGACACGGCAGGCCCCAAGTGCTTCACGCCTGTCCCCGTAGTGCTGGAAGAGCTCAGAGCTCTGTCTCTACCACCAGCTTGCGTGAAGCTTTCATTCCTCCAGGTAAATATTCCAAAGGTAGGAGGAGTCTCTTACTTTTAGAGTCAGCAACAAGCAATCAGAAGGTCTCCTCATCCTGTGGCTGGACACAGGGCTGTTTAAGATATGAGGAGCAGGGGCACCTGGGTGGCTCAGTGGGTTAGGCCACTGCCTTCGGCTCGGGTCATGATCTCAGGGTCCTGGGATCAAGGCCCACATCAGGCTCTCTGCTCAGCGGGGAGCCTGCTTCCTCCTGCCTCTCTGCCTACTTGTGATCTCTCTCTCTCTCTGTCAAATAAATAAATAAAATCTTAAAAAAAAAAAAAAGATATGAGGAGCAGGCCAGCCCGCCTGTTTATTCAGAGGCGAGGAGTGTCTCTGAGATGGCTTCAGCAGGCCAATATACTGATGTCGATTTCAATTAGGCCCCAAACTAACTCGCACTGTTAGAGTTCACAGGCTGCTATTTTTACCAGTACATCCTCATTTCTGAAATTCAGGATGCTCATTAAAGTACCCATAAGCAATCAGGATACAGGTAACTGAAGTTCTGTGGACTGTGGTTCTCCTGATTAGGGTACCTCTGGACCACCCTTGGATTGCACATCCTTGACTGGGATGTTTGTGTGCCCCCCCCATTCATATGCTGAAAATTACTAATGAAACCTGATGGTATTTGGAGGTGGGGACTTTGGGAGGTGAGTAGGATTAGGGGCTTTATAAGAAGAAGCCCAAGGGCTAGCTAGCTCTCTCTCTACCTCATGAGGATACAAAGAGAAGCGGGTAATCGGTCACCCAGCAGAGGGCTCTCACCAGCACCTGATCCTGCTGGCACCCAGTCCCGGACTTGCAGCCTCCAGACCTGTGCGAAACAAACGTCAGCTGGCGAAGCTCCCCATGCCTCCGGTGGTGTTATGTTATAGCTGCTGGAGCCAACAAGGAATGCTGGTAGCATCTGGGTTACAGCTTACGTGAATCACCCACAGAGGCCAAATGTTCTGAAGTATTTCAAGAAAATTGCGAACATTGCTACTGAGCCTGTCTCGGTGATGTTTTCGCTACTCTGGAATGGAAAATACATATTCTGCTGTTCCCACACGAGGCTGGGGGCTGGGGACCAAAGACAAAAGGCTGCCCAGGGTGCTTCACAACTGCTCCTTCTCTGGGGTCTCTTCACCTCCAGGGGAGCTCCTCCTTCCCCTCCCCGAGCCCCCAAATTTATGTCCCAAGGCCCTGCCAGGGTTCTGTCATTCTGAGGTTAGGGTCGCCCGGCAGTTGAGGCATTGAGGTGGTCTGAGAATTCAGGGCTGGCGGTTCTTGGAAAGTCTGATGCCTTAGAAAGTCTAAAAGCAATCATTCAGGGACGTCTGGGTGGTTCAGTTGATTAAGCGTCTGCCTTCAGCTCAGGTCATGATCCCAGGATCCTGGGATAGAGTCTTGAGTCGGGCTCCTTGCTCAGCAGGGAGCCTGCTTCTCCCTCTGCCTGCCGCTCCCCCTGCTTGTGCTCGCTTTCTCTCTGACAAATAAATAAATAAAATCCTAAACAAACAAACAAAAAAATAAAAACAATCATTTAGGAGGGCCTGGCTGGTTCAGCTGGAAGAGCATGTGACTCTTGATCTGAGGGTCACGAGTTTGAGCCCCCTATTGGGTGTAGAGGTTACCAGATTTTTTTTGGAAAAAGAAAAAAAGCAAGAGCAATCATTTACTTATATTTTCCATATGTCTCTGTAAAATCAAAATGAAAGCACTATGAAGATTTGCTTTGATATGGCATTTCCTACTGCCGTCCTTGCTTCATGGTCTAAATCTTTCCAGATACTAGGGTCGAGAGACCAAGATTTTAGGGTCCTAAAGGTCTTCTTTTTTTCCTTAGCATTCTGTCAGGGCTGTGGCAGAAGCAAGAGCCCAGGCCTTCCCACTCGCTGTCCCCCAGTGCTTGGAGTGGAGTATTACTGACTGTGCCATACACTTGTATGTTTCATACAAACTGTCACACACATCATGACAGGGAGAGTCAGGGTGCTGTAGCGGAAAGTCTCACTTAAGCAAGCAGATCTGCGTTTGAATCCCAGGGCTTCCACTGATGAACAGCAAGAGCTCTGAGTTTGCTCGTTCTTTTAAAAATGGGAAATCTCAAGGAACCTGGGTGGCTCAGTCGGTTGAGCATCTGCCTTCAGCTCAGATCATGATCCTCAGGTCCTGGGATCCAGCTTCACATCGGGCTCCCTGCTCAGTGGGGAGCCTGCTTCTCCCTCTCCCACTCCCTGTGCTTGTGTTCCCTCTCTCTCTGTCTCTCCTCGCTGGATTAAGAGGATTAAGTGAGGTAGTCTATGTCAAGTGTACTACATAGGAAGAACAAGAATCAGCCAGTCTGAATACATGCAAACGTGTCAGAGCTGTATGAATTGTTTTTTAAAGGCATTATGTATGCACATGTTAATTTCCCAAAAGCCCTGGGTGGAAGGGGATGTTGTTTTTCTGTGGATCCTGATGGAGGGGAGCACTCTTGATACTACGGCAGTAAAACTGTAAGCATTTATAACTTTCATAGTAGCCTCTCTGTGCTGCTGCCGTTCTTCCAAACAGCTATGAACTTGGGCTTGGGTAGAGTTCTTTTCCCCACTAAGTGACAGGCTCAAAGGCAAGGCATGAAAAGGGATTAGTGGATACATGTATTCACATAAAGGGGAGTTCCCCAGAAGCGCGTCAGGCTGAGAAGGCAGGCATCCTTCGACTGTCCATCAGTAGAAAAGCTATTTGATGGACAGATATGATTTGTTTTTGGAACGAGCAATAATGGAGAACCATGGATGACAGATGTCAGATGTTGGCAATGGGGCTGCCAAAACAAATCTCCCTGCACCTTCAGACAGCAAGCTGATGGAGGACTGGGCACAGTTGGACCGGCAGCCCCTTCTCGCGCGGATCATCGGTCACATTATTATTTCTCAGTCAGCGGACAAAGCAGATGGTTTACCATGTATTTGTGATTTTCTGTTGGCCTAGAAATTCTGTTTTTCCATCAGGGTACAGCATGTAATCAATTATGACAGTGGGTGGGGCAAGGAAATCCCTGCCAGTGAAAGTCCAAGACTTTCTCTTTTATTAAATTTGCATAAGCCACTATAATTCCAACTTAAAAGCGATAGAGGGAAAAAGCAAAGTAGTGTTGTTGGAATAACTTGGTAATTGCAAAGCCAGATTCTTTGTTGGCTCTCAGTTTGTACCGGTATCTGCTGTCAGTTTTGTCTGTCCATTTTTAGTCTTAAAATTTTCTTGTCTCAACCATAAGAGTCTCTTTTTTTTTCTTCCATTTTATTTATTTTTTTCAGCATAACAGTATTCATTGTTTTTGCACAACACCCAGTGCTCCATGCAAAACGTGCCCTCCCTATTACCCACCACCTGTTCCCCCAACCTCCCACCCCTGACCCTTCAAAACCATAAGAGTCTCTTAATCTCACAAAACAAACTGAGGGTTGCTGGGGCAGGGTATGGAGAGGGTGGTGGGGTTACAGACATTGGGGAGGGTATGGGCTACGGTGAGTGCTGTGAAGCGTGTAAACCTGGTGATTCACAGGATACACAGCATACACAGGTGTATCCCTGGAGCTAATAATACATTATATGTTTATAAAAAAATTTTAAAAATTATAAAAAAATTTTCTTGTCTCTATTCTGGTCTTACAGACGCTCTTAGAATCATAAAGTGACATCATCAGAGCCAAACTGTAAAAGTAAGCAGAAAACCGAAAGCAAAAAAGCTCATAAACTCAGATTTCTTTTTGAATATTCAACTGTATTAAATGGTAATAATACTAAGTTGGCTTGCCTTCGCGTGTGTGAGTGGCTACATGGAGAGAACACGTACATACGTTCTCACCCACCTCTGAATAGTTTTCTTTGTGAAAGGCGCCTTGCATATATTTATGGAAAAAATCCTTTAGTAATAAAAACAGCATAAACATTTTTAACATTATAAGTATCACCTAGAGAAATCTTTGACACAAATAGCACATTTCTTCTCGTGTTTTTTCCCCCAAATGTCTGTATTTTTTCTTACATCAGTCTCACAGTGAATAGTTTTCTATCCTATCATTTTTTTCCCCATTTAATCATGCATCAGGGGAATGTTACCATATCATTAGATATTCCTTAGGAACATGATTTCCAATAGTGGTAAATATTGACCGAGTTCCTACAATGTGTCTGGCACTATTCTAGGCACTGAAGGCATGAAAGAGAACAAGGAAGTCCCTGGTCTCAAGGAATTTACATTCTAGCAGAGACAGACAGGTGATAAACCTGTAAAAACAGTAAATAAGCGGTATAGTATCAGACAACATAGGGTGATAGATGGTCTCCGGGCAGGCTGCTTTGCTTGCAGAAAGGCCTCTTGGCGAGGTGACTTGAGTTAGAATCTGAAAGCTGAGAAGGAAATAACCACTCAAACATCTCGTGGAAGAACTTTGGAAGCAGAAGGAACAAAAAAAAAGCAAAGACCCTGAGACAGGAATAAGCATGTCATGGTCTAGGAACAGAAAGAAGCATTATAGCTAGGGCTTGGTGAAGAAGGAGAGGGAACAGAGAAATGGGACTGGAGACCTAGAGGGGGCCCAAGCTACCCAGGCCTTCTAGGAGTTGGGTAAGGAGTTGGGACTCTATTCTAGTGGCAGTGAGACTCCATTATAGAATTTTCCACCAAGGGGCTGGCATGATGTAATCATAAAGACATCCCTTTGGCCGCTGAGTAGGAGATGCTGTGTAGCGTACAAAAGCACAGACTCCTACCGTCATCCAGACAAGAGATGATAGAGCTTAGGATAGGATGTAGTAAGGTCATAAGGAAGAACGATGGACTCAGCCATAGACTCAGTGATAAAGCACACAAGAACTTTTTTGTAAGCTTTTAGATTTATTGGTTGATTGATGAAGATTTGAACAACATAAGTCAGCTCAATTCAGACATACATAGAGGTCTGCACCAATAATGAGTGAACCCACATTCTTCCTGAGCACACATGAAGCACATACATATCCAAAATGACCATGGATGAGTTGACAAAACGAATCTCTACAAATTTCAAAGATGTCTATCTTTAAAAATCTTAGAAATCCTACAGATTGAAGTCTATGACTATTTCAGTCTCACTCTCAGAATAAGAAAAAACTCCTTTAGTTACAAAAATTATAAACAAGAAAAAGAGAAATTTCACTGACTCCTCTTAACCAGAAAGCCAGTATTTGGTACCAATATAATTAACTTCACCCTTAATGCTATTGTTGAAAGTATCTGGAAACCGTTGCCAACCCACGCTCTCCTCCCTGGTCCCACATCCTGAGTAGATCAAGCATTTTCACCCTTGGCTCATTTTCAGTGAAGACTATAATTAAATCTTTATTTGAAAACATGACTCAAAGTTCAGACTAAAACTCACTGCATTATTGAGGCTACAGAAATTTGTGATGAATTTGATGAAGAGTGTTAGGTTAAGGTTAAGAATCTAGAATTGCATGGGCAACTGGGTAGAAGGTATTGCCATGAGATGAGAAAGACTTGAGGAGGAGTGAGCAGTCTTAGCAGGTAAAAAAATGGAAGATTCCCTGTGGACAAAGTTAGCCTGAGATGCCCACTGGGGATCTAAGTGAAGATGCTGGGCAGGTACCTGGGCAAATGAAGGAGGAGACTGGAAACTTGTGGACTGGAGATATAAATATCTATACACAAGGTAGGATCACCTAGGAGATTGCATGGTTAGGTGAAGAAGAGAGCTCAGGGCAGAATCCTGGGATACTCCACCTCGCCCAGGGTTTATGGCATTGTCCACTCACTGAACATGTGTGCATTCCCGACATTTCCCATTACTTTTGCAGTTAAATAGGGCTATGTTAGTAGTTCTGGACAATGCACGGCGGAAGCATCTAAGAACTGGTTTAAGACCTTCAATTGTTCTTCTCTCCTGTCTCAGGACTCATGAATCTCTGTGTTTAAATTGATATGTCTGTCAAGCCTAATTCCTGAGTAACTACGTGGAGCAAAGGCCCTTTCTGACCCATGTCAGACAAGTTACACAAGAGAGAAAATTTCATGCAGTAAGCCACGGAAAACTTCAGGGTTAATTTGTTACCTCAGCATAACATGATCCATCTTTTTTTTTTTTTTTTTTTAAGATTTTATTTATTTATTTGACAGACAGAGATCACAAGTAGGCAAAGAGGCAGGCAGAGAGAGGAGGAAGCAGGCTCCCTGCTGAGCAGAGAGCCCGATGTGGGGCTCGATCCCAGGACCCTAGGATCATGACCCGAGCCTAAGGCAGAGGATTTAACCCACTGAGCCACCCAGGCACTCTTCCCTGTCCATTTTAGAAGCCGAAGAGCAATCCCGGGACTGTTGAGTGAATAATGCAAGATTATGTCCATTCTTTCAAAGATCCTTATTTCTCAACTTTATTTTTTTATTCTTAAAGTTAATGAAAACACTCTTTCTATACAAATTTCTTGCATAATTCTTTAGGTTAATACTGGTGCTTTATAATTTTCTAAATTTCTCCTAAATTAATACTCTCCCATTTTATCAGATAATTTTTTAAGATATTGGTTCATCTGAGAAATTGATCATAACAAATATTTCTCATTCACGCATTTAACAAATTTTAATTGAACCCCTACTGTATTTTAAGCATTTTGATAGGAGCCCGGGACATAATGAAACAAAGCCAGCACTCACCTTCGTAGTTACAGTTTTGATGCCACCTGGAGCATACTTACCTGGGGTCAAACTCAGTTTTGAGATCTTGAATGATGGGAAATTACTTAGCTTCTCTGTGCCTTATTTTCTTCAACTGTAAAATAAAAATAGGGATTCCTGAGTGGCTCAGTTGGTTAAGTGTTTGCCTTTGGCTCAGGTCATGATCTCAGGGTCTTGGGATGGAGCACTGTCTGGGCTCCCTGCTCAGTGGGGAGTCTGTTTCTCCCTCTCCCCACTGCTCATGCTCTGTCTCTTCCTGTCTCAAATAAATAAATAAAGCCTTAAAAAATAGATTAATAATTCATACCTTGCAGATTACTGGGTTAAATGAGACAAAGTGGAAGTCTGTTTTTAGTTAAGCTTTAGAAATGTACTCAGACTCCCTTAAAGAGAAAGAGGTTTTATTATAAAAACAGAAACCACAAAGTATGTTATTATGGCAACTGGAAGGACAAGGGACCAGGTAGTCTCTGCATTACACACTTGTGTCTGCTTCTGTCTGTGTGTTTACTGATTTCTTTCATTACCTTGCTTGTTCTTACTCCCTACTCTGTAAATCTGTTCTCAAGCTTAAATTATTTGTGGTTTCTGTCTCTTCATAGTTTCAGGCTACATGCTCCTTATTGCTCTGAACTTAGTTTCTCTTGACGCTTTTTCTCTTTAGCCCTCACATATAACTAAATAATTTCCCTTTTCTAGTTCAAACTTCCAGGAGAATCTGTTGGACTGATTCATTCATTTAGGCATGCAGAAGATTTATATGAACTGTCTACTATGTGTAGGCAGTGTACTCCCACAATAATTTGGGCCTCCTTTTAGAACCTTATGAATTATCCTTCTACCATCATTCTGAAAATGTCTGTTTCCCTGGAAGCTTACTAGAGATGCTGAATTTGGCCTCTACTCCTGGCCTACTAAATCAGAATCGTTTTAACTAAATCCCCAAGCGATTTGTACGCATGTTCAAGTTGGAGGAACACTGTCTTAAGCTTCTAGTTTTCAAAGCTGACTGTACATTGGAAAGAGATTGGAAAGAGCTGGGGACTAAAAAAAAAGAAAAAAGAAAAAAAAATTACTGATGTCTGGATCTCTCCTGCAGAGGTTCAGATTTAATTTCTCTCAGGTGTGGCCTGGCATTCAAAAAGTCCTAGATGGTTCCAGTGTGTGGGTAGATTTGAGAATCACTGAGCCAGTCCTGTCTCCATGGACCCGCTGTGAACCTAGAGTAATTGCTTCGTTTCTCTCTAGGCCAGATTCTTCCTATCTTTAGTGAAGATACCCTGTCTACCTCGGACTTGTTTTGAGGGCCACATGTGATCACGCATGTGAAACTGTTTTGAAATGTGTGCCTATAAATCCCATGCATCACTTGACTTCTCTAAACCCATCTTCGCATACGTAATTGGGGGGAGATGCATTATCAAATAGGGGAATTTAAGTAAAAATGAATGGAACACAATGTAAAGGTTAACATTATGAAGCTCTATCATTGTAAAGCTAGCACGAGTAAGCTTTATTATCCCATTTCACTTACCAGTAACCAGAGGTTAAGTAACTCTCAAGACCCTGAGAGCTGTTAAAGAAACATTATTCGCCAGGTGCTCCTTAAAAGGGGGCGGGGGGGAAGGCTTCACTTACGTCCACTGCAACTGGGGTTAAGGCTGTTGCAAGGGGAGGAGAGACTGAATTCAACTCCAAATACAGCGGAGACCAAATACAGCCAGGGGGCGGGGTGAGGAAGGGCACGGAGACTCCGAGGAAGTCGGTTAGATATCAAGGAGAGGGGGAAGAGGAACTTGAAACCAAGGACGGAGGAAGGGGAGCCCCTTTAAATACCACGGGTGCAGGAAGAGGAACTTGATTCCACTCGAAGGGCGAGGGGATTCTCGGTTAATTAGTTCCGCAGGGGTCTTCGGTGAAACCCGGCTCAGCAGGCCGAGAACGAGGCCTAGTCTAGAAACGCGCTCAAAACAAATCTGAACAAAGTTTGCTGCAAGAGTGTGTCTGCCGAGGCGCGCGGGGGGACCCAAACCGGGCGGGTCCAAGTCCCCAGACCTTGCTGACCCCACACCCCCGGTGTTAGGGGCTAACAGTAAAACCTCCCAGGACCCAATGTGTCTGGCGCAGTGCAGCCCTGAGGTAGGACTACGAGTTGCGTTACAGCTTCAAACGAATCAACCCGAAAACCGTGCGCTGATTCCCTTATCCCCGCCCGAGCCTCCCCGATCCAAACTTGCCCGGGCAAGAATCGCCTCCACTGCGGACTCCCGGGCGGGCCGCGCACGCACCTGCCGCGCGCCAATCACAGGCCTGCGCGCAGGGGCGCAAGCGCTACGGCCCTGGGCGTGGCCTCATCGCCCACCAATCTCCGCCGGCCTGCCGGCCTCGAGTCCCCCTGACTGGCCCCGCGGGGATGACGTTTGTGGCCGCCTCGGCCTATGGCGGCGGAGCCGGCCGGCCGGCGGGGCTTGGCGGAAGTGGTGTGGGCGAGGTGTCCCGCAGTGCGGAGAAGCGGCGCGCCGGAGGGTGCTGGGCCCGCGAGCCGAACTGCGGCCACTACTTTCCGTCCCTCCGGGCGCCGGAAAGATGACGCGCTTCGCTCTGACCGTGGTCCGGCAGTGAGTATTGCAGGGTGCCCGTCTCGCCTTCTGGTCAGTGATTCTGGACTGGGCGACCGCTGCCCCTCCCCCTTGCTGTCCCCTCGTGGGGCGGGCTTGGACCCGGCTGTCTCGGAGGTGTCTTCGCCAGGGCCGTCTCCCGCGGATGCCCCTTGTCCGGAGCACCGCCGAGCGAGGAAGGCGGGTCCTAAGTAGCCCGAGTCCCGCACTGCCGGTGAGCGCACTGAGGTCCGGAGGCTCGCAGCCCCTCGGCGGGGTTAAAACTGAAGGAGGACAGCCTTGTCCCCGGAGTTCCCTGGGTGCCCCTTTTTGCTCCGCGGCGGAGTCTGCGGAGTCTGCGGGACGGCTCGCCCAAGGCAGATGTGTTTGTGCCGGCCGCCTCCCGCTGTCCTCTCCCTGCGGGTCTGCTGTCCCGCCTCGCTCGCTCCGGCAGCCGCAGGCACAGATCCGAGATTTACTTCCTCCCCCCGGAGATGACATCGCTGGCAGAGGAAGGGGGCCTGCGCCCTCGTCTCAGCCGACCGCACCGCCCCGAACACATATTTTTATCATAGCACTACATGGTGGAGCGAAAGGCAGATATGTCTTTAAGTCTGTTATCTCTTTTCCTTCTGAACGCGGATTGGCCGAGTGCTGATGGGAGCGCAGCCCAGGGTGGTTGAGAGCACAGATTTTTCAAGCGAGATAGACGGGGGTTAGAATGCGGGCGCTGGCTAGGGGGAGCCTTGTAACCAGGGCTCCCGAGAACGGCCTCAATCTCCTGATACGTTCAATGGGATAATGAGAATAATACCGACCTCGCTGGGCTAGTGTGAGAACTAGAGGCAAAGGCGAAGTGTATAGCTCAGCGGAGAGGAAGAAATAAATACATCTCAAGAATTAAATAATTTCTAGGGGCACCTGGGTGGCTCAGTGGGTTAAGCCTCTGCCTTCGGCTCAGGTCATGATCTCAGGGTCTTAGGATCGAGCCCCACATCGGGCTCTCTGCTCGGCAGGGAGCCTGCTTCCTCCTCTCTCTCTGCCTGCCTCTCTGCTTACTCGTGATCGATCTCTGTCAAATAAATAAATCTTTAAAAAAAAAAGAATTAATTTCTAATTTCTAACACATCTCTAATAAAAATGTAGTTAATTCTCCGTATTTATGTGTAGTTTTATCAGACCAGCATTTTGTGCACTGCGTGCCAATGTACTGGGCTATACAGATAAATAAGATACCATTTTTTACGTTCTGGAGCTCAGAAGAATACTAATAGGACTTAACCTGGTCAAGCTGACTTTAACTGCTATCTTCTTTTTTTTTTTTGGTCCTGTTCTTCCTTTATAGGAGGATAATCTTGGAAGTCAGCAGAATTTTCCCTTTAGGACTCATAGGATTTTGATGACTAAACCAGAAATCGAGTTTCTCTCTGTCTCTTCTTTCTCCACCCTTCCATTTTATAGAATGCTTTATGACCATTTTATGACCGACTTAACGCCATATAGCTTATTGGTAGCAGAGCAGGAAATAGAACTCTCATTTTCCAGTGTTACTACACTTTTTGGATGCCTTGACTCAGGCAGCACAGTGCCTGACATGTAAGTGAAGCTCAGAAGTTGTAGGAAATCTGGATTACACCATCCCTTGAAAAGTAAGGTGATGTCTAATTAGATTCTTGTTGGGCAGTAGGTATATGAATCTGGATTTTGTCTCTTCCTGTTCTTAAAAGGACCTTGATTTTAAAAATTGATTCCTTAAAGATATCCTATGAAGAATCAATTCAGAAGTGAGTCTTTATAAATTACTATATGCCAGGCACCATTGTAATTAAGTTCTGACAACAGTCCAGTGAGGTGAGGACTGCTCAGTTAGCAGGTGAGGGAACAGATGGCCTATAACTTGTCACCCAGCTAGATGGGGGGCTGGGATTTGAACCAAAGGAGCATGACTCTGCAGCCCAGTCTCTCAACCACTGTACTCTTCTGCCTCCTGTTTTATCGAGTTAAAACCTAGTGTTTGTAGATTGCTGGAGGGGCGCCTGGGTGGCTCAGTGGGTTAAAGCCTCTGCCTTCGGCTCAGGTCATGATCCCAGGGTTCTGGGATCGAACCCCACATCGGGCTCTCTGCTCAATGGGGACCCTGCTTCCCCCTCTCTCTGCCTGCCTCTCTGCCTACTTGTGATCTCTGTCAAATTAAAAAAAAAAAAAATCTAGATTGCTGGAATATCACCAGCCATTTTTTACTACTTTTTATTTCTGCTAATTGTGAAAAGTGATACGAATAGTTTGCTTTGTTCTGTTTTATTTGTGGGAAAGTGGAATTAAAAGTTTTGAAATAATTGGTAGGGTTATGGTTAACTCTGGATCATTCCTCTTTTTCCTTCTGAGTCCTCCAAACTAAGAATTGAAGATTCTTTCAGGGAAAGAAGCAATTTCAAACTTGGCTAATAATAGTCACCATAGTTAAATATGATGACTCTTACTGGAATCCAGAAGATTGGGTCATTTAGCATAATACTGGGAATAGCACTAACCTTTTCCATGACCTGATTCTGTATAACTAAGATAGTCAAGTGCTTTGAAACTGTTGGCATGATCAGTATTTTTTAAGAGATGGTTAATTTTATTGAACAGTACCTTCAGATAATGCAAGAAGACTTTGGAAATGCAATCTTTTTAAGTTCAACCAAATCCTTCATGAATGTTGTACGGTTACTACATATGTGTTTTTCTTCATTATACTTACGGGTGTGTATCATTTTTGGAATAGAATATCCAAGATTCCAAACTCGAAGTCTTTTAATATTATTAAACTGTAACCTCTTATGATCTTGTAGCACAGCATTGTTGAAAACCCCAAAATATGTAGGCTGGCATTTCCATCACCTATATAACCCATTGAAAGGCCACAGTTCCTTTGGAATATTATTTGTGTGTGTGTTTGCAATTAGTTGCCTGCAAAGCCATCCCATTTTACTTCCATTTTTATTTTTTTATTTACTTTTTTTTTTTAAAGATTTTATTTATTTGTCAGAGAGAGAGAGAGAGAGAGAGAGAGAAAGCGTGCACAAGCAGAGGGAGAGACAAGCAGAGGCAGAGGGAGAAGTAGGCTCTCTGCCGAGCAAGGAGCCTGACACGGATCTCCAACTGAGGACGCTGGGATCATGACCTGAGCCAAAGGCAGTCACTCAACTGACTGAGCCACCCAGGCGTCCCTTCACTTCCATTTTTAGCTAGCTCTTAAAACTTAAAAAATTTTTTTACAAACTAAATTAAATTTACTTTTTTTTTTTAAAAAAAGATTTTATTTATTTATTTGACAGACAGAGATCACAAGTAGGCAGAGCAGCAGGCAGAGACAGAGGGGAAAGCAGGCTCCCTGCTGAGCAGAGAGCCCGATGCAGGGGCTCTATCCCAGGACCCTGGGATCATGACCTGAGCCTAAGGCAGAGGCTTTAACCCACTGAGCCATTCAGGCACCCCAATTAAATTTACTTTTATTGACTTAAAGGTGATTAGTAAAGTTATTGATAGCAAAACTGTTTCTTTTTTTTTTTTTTTACACTACCTCTATTGGCAGTTACTTTTTGTTGAATGCCAATAATTGTTCTGGTCGTTAATAAAGCAAGTATAGTAAATGCTAGGTCACCTGTAAACTTTTATAAACATCTATGTGATTGTTTTGTTACTGTGGTATTTGTTTTCTGAAAATACAGTTGATCAATTGGGAGACCGTTTACAACTAGGACTAATTTCTTTATAAACAAAAACATATCATGAGTTGGATATGTTACATTTTTCCCCCCAACCTGTCTAGTGAGAGTCTCTATGTTATTAGCCCTTGAAATCTTCCATATTTTTGAATGAATTATTTGATAGAGAGGAATTAGGATAAAGCTTTATTCATGATTAAATATCAGGTGAGGCTTTGCATTTCCGTGTATGCTAAAGCATACCTATTTTGAAAACATGCCCCCAACTCTACTAATTTCTTATGATTTATCTCTGTCTTGTGGCAAACAGTAGTTGTCGATTGAATTTGAATTCTTTAAAGGGATATGATTGGGAAATTAAGTTTTAGAAATGACTCCTAAAGAAATCCCATAGCCTATAAACCAGAGCTAACAAAATACAATACCTTTCGAAGTGAAGAACAGTGTAATAACCTACAAAATGAATGATGCATATTTCGAGGGCCTATAAATGGCTGGTCATAAGACTGAACTTGTTGGCATAAGCCTTTGGATTCTTGCAGAGTCGGGTGTTCTGCTTTGGAAATGGATCACACCACAGATTTTGAAAATGAGTAGTGTTATTCCTGACTCCTTCAAAATATGTCCCTCTGACCTTTTGGCTTCCTCTACTTTCTCTACCGCTATCACAAGCCAAACTTTGGTTAAGGGAAGTAGATTAATAGTAAAACATTTTAGCCACCTACTTTTCTTTCCTACTCCCAAAACAAACTTTTAAACATTTGCCTTAAGGATTTATATAAACCTCTTGATAAAGCTGATAAAAGCTGTAAAACCAAATATTTATGAAAGTTTTGGGGGAAAATTCTATTTCTAGGTTTCCCACTCTGTAATATTTATAAAGGGATTTAAAGGCAAAAAATGCCCAGCAGAATGCCAGCAATTGTTAATAATATAATAATGTTGGCAGCAGTCCCTATTAACTTATAGCTAAATAAAATCCTTCATTATATCATTGCTCTTTTTTTCTCCCTTTGTCAAAAATAGTTGGATGGTGTGGTATTACCATTAGAAAACCGTCAGAGTACTGGTATTCTATTTTTTTTTTATAGTATAACATTTTGAAAATAGAATCTTTTATATTGGGGCTCCTGGGTGACTCAGTGGGTTAAAGCCTCTGCCTTTGGTTTGGGTCATGATCCCAGGGTCCTGGGATTGAATCCTGCCTCAGGCTCTCTGCTCGGTGGGGAGCCTGCTTTCTCCTCTCTCTCTCTGCCTGCCTCTCTGCCTACTTGTCTGTCAAATAAATAAATAAAATCTTAAAAAAAAGAATCTTTTATGTTATTCTGCATCTTACCAAATCAGCTATTGAGTTTAAACTAAAATTGTGAGCTGTCTTTTTAGCAAGCATACAAAAAGTTCTGATCTGTTGAATTTGTATTTGTAACAGCCTGCACTGGCAAAATTACTACATTTCTGGTGCCTGGGTGGCTCAGTTGTTAAGCGTCTACCTTCGGCCCAGGTCACGATCCCAGGGTCCTGAGATCGAGCCCTGCATCAGGCTCGTTGGAGGGAAGCCTGCTTCTCCCTCTCCCACACCCTCTGCTTGTGTTCCCTCTCTCTCTGTGTCAAATAAATAAAATCTTTTAAAAATTATTAAATTTCTCCTCATCCTTGATTTTAAAGTTATAAAATGAGCAGGAGAGCATAAGGTAGTCAATAAAGTAGGCAGAAGCTTTTGAGGTTCTTGTATAAAAGTAACATGGTATAGGGAAGATTCTTTGAATTTTGCTGGAAATTGAATCAGCTACAAAGCTACTACTTTCTAAAGAGGACATTATTTTTATTTAACAGCAGTTCTTTTATTCTTGATCTCAGTGAGATTATGAGGCTGAGACAGGAAGTGCACCCAATGTTTGGGAACCATTTTCTGTATTAGAAATGACAATTTCTTCATCCTCACCCTGGATGCTTTATCTGTCTGAATGGTAGAGATTAATGTCCTCTTTCACATATATTTTGTATGATTCTGAATAAATTTTAGAGTATAAGACATATTAATATTAACTACAACAATGATAATAATGGCAAATCAGTGCTAAATAGTTCTGAGAAAATTAATTTATTTGTTATACATCTTTTTTAAAGGATGTAATTTATGTAAGAGAGAGAGAGATAGCAAGAGAGAGCATGAGCAGGGGTGGGGGAGAGGGAGAAGCAAGCTCCCCGCCGAGCAGGGAGCCCAATGTGGGGCTCTATCCCAGGGCCTGGAGATCATGACCTGAATCCAAGGCAGATGCTTAACCAACTGAGCCACCCAGGCACCCCTGTCGTATATTTTTTTAAAGCTACATCCACATAAATCAAAACAATTTTCCCTGGTCTTAACCTCTTCTCCTCTCATCCCTTCAATGATCATATTTATTAGTGTCTTATGTATCCTTCCAGTGTTTTCTTTATTTTATTTTGTGCAGGTCCAAATGTTTATTCTTATTTCCCACCTTTCTAAAAAGGTAACATTTTTTAATATTATTCTGCACCTTGCTTTTTCCCTTTACTGTATTTTGGAGATTTTTCCATGTCTTTACCTAAATCACTCTCTTTTTAGGGAACACAGTTACATAGTATTCCATTGTGTAACTACACCACCATCTATTTGTTAATGCGACCAGTTCCCTATTAATGGACGTTTAGGTTATTTAGCATCTTTTGCTATTAGAAATAATATCATGACTGGTAATTGTTTTAAATATGGATGAATGCACATATTCCCAGTAATGGGGTTGCTGGATCAAAGGGCAAACAGATTTGTTATTTGGGTAGGTATTTCCATGGCCTTCCATCGGCACAGTGCATACACTGAGGTTCTATTATTTCCCGGGGTTTTCTCCAGGTAATGAGCATGTTAGGGTGAGGCAACCTCTGGCTGTGCCTTTAAGGAGCTGGAGGCAGGTAGACACACAACTGAAAAAGTGAATTAGCATACAGGTGGTAACTTATAACAGTGGTGCTGGGTAAAATGGAAGTGTAACATTGTGGGGGTTAAATGGGATAGGTAGGTGGGGAACTGTGCTGGGAAGGAAAGACTCCCACAGAGAGCTGGCTCTCTGTGTTGGGTCTTGAAGAAGGTGAACGTATTGGCCGGGCCCAACAGTCTATATTTTAATAAGCCCTCCAGGGGATTTTGATAACACGCTCCAGTTTAAGAACCACTGCTGTAAGTAGAGCTTGGCCAACAATTATTTCTGTAAACAAGGGACAGGGTTCCAGGCCAAGGCCTGGGTTTGTGATTCTGACTCTCAGGTCTGATGGAGTTCCTTTCTGGATCTGGGTAAATCTGTCCCAAGTGAGGGCTTTTGTTTTGTTTTTTAAACTAGTGCTTTATTTAAAACAGAGCAAGGGGGATGAGCCTTCACAGTAATCAGGGAAATACAAATTTGGATCAAACTGAGATAAACTGTTCTAGTGCCAGATTCGCACAAATGGGAAACTCTGACCTTGCTAAATGTTGGAGAGGATGTGGAACGCTGCTGGGGCATGTACATTGCTATGACCACTTCAGTAACATCTAATAAAGCTGAATGTTTGCATACTCTGTGGCTCAGCAAGTCTAGTGCTAGGCCTCTATCACTAGGTGTGGGTTAGCAAACTTTTGTTTAAAGGGTAGGAAGTAATTTAGGCTTTACAAGCCATGCACTCTCAATTCCACCAGTATAGTGTGAAAAAAGTCATAAACAACATACAAACACATGTGTGACCGTATTCCAATAAAACTGCTTATAAAAAGAGTCATTTGTCATTGCTGGAGTGTTTCTCAAACATGAATGTGCATCAGAATCACTGGGTGGGTTTATTAAAACACAGATTAACTGGACCCCAACCTCTGAGTTTCTGATTCAGGAGTCTGGGGTGGGGCTGAGAATTTGCATTTCCAAAGCCCTCCCACAGTGCCAGTGATGCTGATCCAGAGGCCACACTTTGAGAACCACTGCCCTAGAGAATTTGAGGCACTCTCTACAAGGATATTCCTATCAGTTTAGCTCTAAACTGGAAACAATGTAGATATCAAGAATAGAACATATAAATACATTCTGGTAAACTCTTACGCATGTTATACAATCTTGAGAAGGTAAGTAGCCACCCTCAGCAATACTGATGCATCTCGCAAACAATGTTAAAGATCAGAAGCAACACAGAAGCAATTCATTATAAGGTTCAAGGACAGGGGAACTAATCTGTGCTATACATGGGTGGGAAAGCCATGGACAAAGGCGAAGCAAGTGGGCATCTAAATGTCCACGTGTGGATCCACTGGGGGTGGGAGGACATTGTGATCAGAAAGAGACAAGGTCTAGGAGGCTGGCCGGTGATCTGTTACCTTGGCTGGAGTCACCTGAATGTCGGCTTTATGGTATGTTATTTGTTTCTATGGTTTATTTCACAATTTCTACAGGTTTTAAAATGCACTAAGTTGACTCTTTGATTTCTGGGTAGCTCTGTCCAACCAAGAATGACCTATAAACAGAACTATTGAGTGCTTACTAAAAGCTGAGCAGTGTTGAAACCCTTTACCTGCGATACAGTTTGCCTGGCCTGTATTTCATTCACTTACTCCAAGAGTCCTGTTTAAAGATTTCTTTATTCATTTTTAGAGAGAGACATAGAGCGCACACACAGGTGAGGAGGGCAGTGAGGGGCAGAGGGAGAGAGGATCTCAGACAACACCCTGAGTGCATGCCCAGCATGGGCTCGATCCCACAGCCCTGAGGTCATGATCGGAGATGGAATCAAGAGCCGGACACTTCACCGACAGGGCCACCCAGGTGCCCCAAGAGTTCTGTTTCAATCGGGCTATTATTGTCCCTATTTTACAGACGAAGATCAGAGGCACCCAAACCTAACCGAGCTACTAAGGATACAGCCAAAGCAGTTTTGTTCCTCAGCTGGCTATGTGGCAGTGAAGTTTATGTTAAAGGATTTTCACCTCTCATTGACATAGAATCATATAAATAGTGGGCATTTGATACCAAATCAGGAAACAACTTGATCTGAAGAAACCCATTCACTATTTTTACCTACCATTTCCAATTCTGTGTCCAGTGTCCACGCAGAACAAGCCAGCTCCTTTCTCCCAGTCCGCCACCCGTCTTTGTGTCTCCGTTTCCAGTGCCTGGTGCTCTACTTAGCACATAGAAAGGCCTCAAAGAATTTTCCACTCAGTTCTTGATAGCTTTTCATGTATTTGATTGCTTTTGTTATAGGAATACCCTGCTGTCTCTGGTCTGGTCCAGGTAGCACATCCCCCTCCACTTTCTTACCCCTCCAGCCTCAAATGATGGTCTACCCTCTTCTGGTAGCCTCAGGATTGATTGGTTTGGTTTTTAAATTCTTCAAACCACAGTCCCCAAACCTCAGTTTTTCAGCGTGGTCTGCAAGATAGTTGTCAGCATTACAAGAAAGAACAGCTTGAGATCTAGGAACTAGGAGAAGCCAGGGCATCTGGAAGGCTTGTGGACTTCTTTCCTACTGAATTCAGGTTCCCTGGCGCTTGCTTATTCAGTCCGGCAACAGACGGACTCACAGTTTCCTCCTCGTGCTTCTAAAAAGAATTTTAGTCAATGTATTTATTTTCACAAGATTATTTAATAAAAATTACATATGTATTTAAATAGAATTTTCTTCTTACAGTTTACTTACGATTAGATTCATGACTTATACTTTTAAATTTTTAAATTTGTGTGGATCCACTGGGTTGAAATTCTTAGCTCATCAACTAAATACATTAGATAGTTGCAAATAGCAGTTTAGAACACATTTTATGCTTACAGGTTAGACTGTAAAGTATGCTACAGAGTTCATATGCTACCTTTGTGAATATCATTACCTTGATGGTTTACATAATTTCGTTGATTTTTTTTCCTCATTTAAAAAATAACCTAATTTGGTAATAAAAGTTTTTTCCCCCACCCTCTCTATTTTAGTGGTGAAACAAGATTTAACAAGGAAAAAATAATTCAAGGTTAGTATACTCTTAGCTTTTTCCTTTAGTGTTAATGTGATGTGTCAGTTAATCAGATTGGATGGGGGAGGGAAGACGGGGGGGCAGCTCTGTATTGGGAACAGCTTTAGAGAAAGTGTCATAACCATGTAAATATGATCAGAGCAGATGGTCACCAAGAGGAATAAGTCTCTTAAGTGAACTGAATGTAAAGAGCAGATTCCAAGTTGTTTATAGGTAGCTTCAAGTGCCCAGTCAGCTGATTCAGGAGTTATGTTGAGTCTAGTGGTCTTAAAATATAACTGCTGTAACTTAAAATGATTTCATATTTGGAAACATGAAGGTTGCTGGCTGATGTTAATGGTATTTTTCAGCTAAGATAGTTATATTATTTTTAGTAGTAACAAAGAAGAGGTTTTAAAAAGAGAATTCCTATTCTCACGCGGGATTGTTACTTTATTCTGAACAGATTCTTCCTCCCTTGTTCTGCTAATTTGGGTTCAGACCTTTTAATCTCCCTATGATCCAGCAAGGCTAGCTTTTAAAGAATATCTTGGGTAAACTCTCAGCCAGACAGGCTATTTCTGTGCTGTGATTATAAAAGCATTTAGTTTTATTTTTTTGGTTAGGGACATCTGGAGTTTGCAGAACCTGATTTTCATACCCAGGGTGCCCTACTCCCTCTTCTGAAAACTAGTCTGATAATTAAATGAACCTTTGTTTTCCAGTGACATGTACCCCAGCCAAATTAACCTCTGTACTTCCTGTGCCTTATCACCCTTTTAGTACTGCTCACCTGTCTCATTTCATTAGACACCGAGGGTGGAGCAGCAAGACAAGTTTTTGTGGTCTCACCTGGTTTTGCTATTTGTTTTGTGTACATTTCCTACCCCTGTCAGTTAGATGTTTATTAGTTCTTTAAGTTAAAACATTCAAAGCTTATATATTTCCAGGTACCATTTTTGTTGCATAACTACAGTGTTGATATGTAGTCATTTCATTCAGCACCAGAAGTCTTAAATTCCCACTATGATTTTTTCAGTGACCCATGAATTATTTAGAAGTGTTTTTTAAAATTTCTGGATGACTGGGCTTTTTGTTTCTGCTCTTCATCTTTTATGATTGGCTTCCAATTAAATTTTGTATTCTGACAAGATGGCTTATTTGATGATACTCTTTGAAATCTGTTAACATGCTCAGTGTTTATACATCTACCATTGTGTGCTTGAGAACAATCTGTGTTTTCTGATTGTTGGGTTTGGAGTTATAGGTCAAATAATTAACCTCTGTTTTGTTGTTCAGATCTTCTATGCTTTGCTAATTTTGTAAATTTACTAATTTGCCTGCATGACCGAAATACCAGTTTATGGGTGAGAGGTAGGATTTCCCATGGTAATGGCCAACTTATAGTTTAGTACCTGACAGTCTATCAATTTGTGCTTTATGTGTTCTGCTGTGATACAGTTGAGTATATTTTATTAGGCACATACACAAGTTTAAAAATTGTTCTGTCTTCCTAGTGAATTGGATCATTGATTATTTATAATATCCTCCCAATCCTAAGACTTTCATCATAAAGTCTTGCATTTCTGAGTGTAATATAGCTTCTTTGGGCTTGGAATTTGCCTGGTATATGTTTTTCTCTTGCTTTCCTTTCAACCTTTCTGGGCGCTGATGTCTTAAGTGTTACCTCATAAATACTATGGAGCTGATTTTGGTTCTGTCCCCCGACCCCTTCCCTACTGGCGTTGGAATGATAACCTATTTCCATTCTTTCAATGGTTACCTTTAAATTTTTACCATTCATATCTAATGAAGTATAATATCAATTATCTCCTTTCCCTCCAAAATGCAAGGAACTTATATGACTGTTGCTTAGTATCTTAGTTCTATCCTTTTTTTAACCATAGGACATAAGCATTATGATTTGCTTTGTTATTTAGACAACGTTTGTTTACATTTACAAATATATTCACTGGGGGCGCCTGGGTGGCTCAGTGGGTTGAAGCCTCTGTCTTCGGCTCAGGTCATGATCCCAGGGTCCTGGGATCGAGCCCCGCATCGGGCTCTTTGCTCAGCAGGGAGCCTGCTTCCTTCTCTCTCTCTCTGCCTGCCTCTCTGCCTACTTGTGATCTCTGCCTGTCAAATAAATAAATAAATAAAATCTTTAAAAAAAATATATATATATTCACTGGTTTCTCTCCTCCTCATTTCTTTTCCATCTCAGACCTTCATTCCTGAAGTGTCTTCTTTGAAAGGTCCCCTAGGCAGATTAGTTGCTGGTAAAGATAGTTTGAATTGTTTTTATTCCAAGCAATTCTATTTCTATTCTATTCAACCTTCTTTAGCCTAGACAATTTAGACTGACAGTTCTTTTAGCATTTGGAAGATACCGTTGTGCTGTTTTTGTTTTGTTTTGTTTTTGGCTTCCATTGCTCCTATTAAGAAGTCTTCTCTCAGAGTCAAGTATCATATGGTTTCACTTATTTGTGGAGCATAACAAATGACATGGAGGACATTGGGAGATGGAGAGGAGAAGGAAGTTGAGGGAAATTGGAAGGGGAGGCGAACCATAAGAGACTATGGACTCTGAAAAACAACCTGAGGGTTTTGAAGGGGTGGGGGTGGGAGGTTGGGGGAACCAGGTGGTGGGTAATAGGGAGGGCATGTATTGCATGGAGCACTGGGTGTTGTGCAAAAACAATGAATACTGTTACGCTGAAAAAATAAATAAATTAATTAAAAAAAAAAAAGGAGTCTTCTCTCAGCCAAATCTTATTCCATGGTAAGCAATCAGTCTTTCTCTGCATCTACTTTTAAAATCTTTTGTTTGGTTTTGGTATTCTATAGTTTCCCTTAATATATCTAGGATGGACTTTTTTTTTTTCTTTTAATTTATCCTGCTTGGTGCTTTCTTTATCCATAGATTCATGTTTTCCATCATTTCTGGAAAATTCTCAGCCATTATCTCTTCATATTTTCTCTCTTCCATTTTCTTTCTTCTTTCTGGAGTTCCAGTCAGATGTATGTTAGGGAATATCATTCTGTCATTCATGTCTCTAATAGAAGTGAGATGTGTTTCATCTCCTTTGTGCTTCATGTGTGATGGCACATGAGGTAATACCTCAGCCCTGTCTTTGAGTTCATTAAGCCTTTCTGTGACTGAATCTCCCTTTATTCCCTGAGGGTTATTTCCCTCCTCAGCAATTCATAATATTTTTCATTATTAAAAGATGCATCTGGTTCTTTTAGAAAGCTCCCTGGTTGTTTTTGATGGTTTCTTGTTACTTGCTAATTTTTGGGATTCCATCCTTATGTTTTATTTACAGTTTGGAGTCTGTATCTGCTGATTTCAATGTCTGAAGTATTAATAATTCTGAATCTGCTTTTTGTTGTTTCTGCTGACTTTCATTCACGATGGGTTGTTTTCTTGTATGTTAAGTTAATGACTGACTATTATTTGCTCTTGGTAGGAAACTTGTTAGCCTTTATTCAGTCAGATTTGCTCTGAAGCAAATTTACATTAGATTTTAATATATACTATTGACCTGAAACTATACTAGCTTCCTTGTAGGATCTCTGGCTTCCATGAATGTGGAGTTCAATCCTCCCTGCCTTGCTGTGCCATGCAGCAGTCTCCCTCCCCCAGCTGCTCCCTTGCTTGTGCTGATATCCTGGCAACTCCATATTTTTAATGCTAATATTCAGATTTCAGCTTAGGGTATTTTGGTTGCTTTACATTTCTTCTTAGAGATTTTCCTTAGACCCTGTGAGCAGCAAACACACACGTACACATATATAACCATTTAGTTCTTTTGCAATAGGAGGACCCTTTAGCCCTTCTCCTGAAAATGAAGGTTCCAAAGTTGTTGTTGTTGTTGTTAAGGAAAAGGAAGGAAGGAGGAAGGGAACAAGAGTGAGGGGAAATAATACAATATTGAACATCTGGGCAGTGGAGGTAAAGAAGGGAAACTATTTAGGTGAGGATCCTACCTTGCGAATGCAGCACCTGGGTTGAGAACATAAGATCATAGCTAGCATTAATAAAATACAGCTAATGAAGGGATGGACAGACATGAGAGAGGGGAGCTGGAGACAAATGAATATTCTCATCATCATCTGATTACCATTAGGCAGACATTCTTTTGGGAAACATTTGAAAACCTGATCCTTTATAGGATTATAGCTTAATTTTACTTACTTTTTTGGTTCTCTGAAAAATTATATAGAAGAGTACCCGAGGAAATCTTTTAATAAAATGTAGATAAATTCTATTTGTATTTGCTTACATGTGATTTAATTGCATCGGTTATATTTACATTTGAGTGTTCTTGTTCCTTCTCTGACTACCACAGGGCAAGGAGTAGATGAGCCTCTTTCAGAAACTGGATTTAAACAAGCAGCTGCTGCTGGCATATTTCTTAATAAAGTGAAGTTTACTCATGTTTTCTCCAGTGACCTCATGAGGACGAAGCAGGTAAGTTTAAAGTAAAGGTTAAGACTGATGAGTCAAGAGTCTCAACAGTTATAACCTTAAAAACTGCTTCCAGAATCTGTAGGAAATTCAATCACATGCAGATACCATCCATCCCCAATCCCTCTCCTTCCCCACCAACAGAACTTCTTTCTTTTCATTTTACTTTTGTACTTTATTTTGATAATTTTTAAATTAAAGTAGCTCGGGGAAAATGTCTAACAAAGTATCTTTACAAACACAAAGAAGGTTTATGAGAGCGAGCCAGCAGAAACACCAGACAGGAGAATTTAACCCACAAAGACATCAAATATTGGAATCCAGACACAGTTAAAAAAGAAAACAACTATGTTACTACAAAGAAATAAAAGACATGTTTGAAATATCTTTAGGGAACAGATTAGTACAGTTTACTATATAAATCACCCCAGAGAATTAAAAAGGAACGAAATATATTTCTAAAGACTCCATGGAGTGAATAATTCCCCATGAGGGAATAACAGGTTTGGAATATAGTCTGCCTGCATATAAGCCACTAGTGAAACAGAACAAAATTTGTGAAACAGCTGTTTGCAGACATTGGACTTCAGATAGTGTGGGCCTGTGATCCCCAAATGAAGTGAAACAAATGAGGTGAGACTTGGATTGTCCTGGTGTTCCACCTGATGCAACTTTCTGATACTGGTAGGAGAAGCCAGATAGAGCCAGTGGCCTCAGTGAGTTGAGAAGACAATACTTGGGATTTGGGGAGATTAAATAACTAAAGATTGTGGATCAGAGTGTTGGAAGAGGGAGATACACAGAGAAAGAACTCTAGAAATATGGATAGAGAACCCCTAAAATCCTTAGCGGACTAGAGTCTGCATGTGCCTAGGTGAAATTGCATGAGGCCAGGTATAAAACAACTGTGGAAGAGAACAGTTGCTGGGGAGCCAGAAGCCAGACAATGTCAAGAACTCCCACAGGTTGGGAATCATTTGAGTTGCTACCATCCAGAGTGGAGAGATTTTGTTAAATACATCAAACATGTGGTACAAACTTCAGAAAAATCATACCTTAATAGTGAGGCTGATCTTTGCTCAGAGGAACACAATGAGGAAAGAAATAGAAGATATAGAAAGAACCAAATCACACCTTAACAGTGAGGCTGATCTGTGCTCAAAGGAACATAATGAGGAAAGAAATAAAGATACAAAATAACCAAATTCATCTTCGTGAGATCAAAAATACAATATTCTGAAATGAAAATTTGACAGGAGGGAATTACTAGCAGGTTAGACACTGTTAAAGAAGAGGTCAGTGAACATGAAGTCATAGAAATTTGAAATAGAGAAACAACATCCCCAAATTAAGAAGCAAGACTAAAAATGGAAAAATGGGGGCACTTGGGTGGCTCAGTTGGTTAAGTGTCTGACTCATGATTTGGGTTCAGGTCATGATCCATGGGTTGTGGGATTGAGCCCCATGATCGAGCAGGGAGTCTGCTTGAGATTCTCTCCCTCTGCCCTTTCCCCCACTTGTGTGCACTCATGCTTACTCTCTCTCTCTGCCCCCCACTTCAAATAAATAAATAAATCTTTAAAGAAAAAATGAAGAGCCTCAATTGAGGGACCTGAAGTAGACCCACACCTATTTTATTGTTGTGGGTTTTTTCTTTCTTCTTCTTCTTTTTTTAATTGGTTTGGGGTTTTTTTGTCAATTGATCTTTTTTAGTCCTCTCCTTATTATTATGTTTAAAGGAGTCTGGCTAAAGGTTTATCAGTTTTATTTATCTTTTCAAAGAATCAGCTCTTGGTTTCATTGATCTGTTTTATTCTTCTTTTAGTTTCTACTTCATTTATTTCTTCTGTTATTATAATTTCCTTCCTTCTGCTGGTTTTAGGTTTTGTTCTTTTTTGAGCCCCTTTAGTTGTAAGTTAGGTTGTTTATTTGAGATTTTTCTTGCTTCTTGAGGTAGGCCAGTGTTTCTATAAACTTCTCTCTTAGGCTAGATTTTGCTGCAGCCCAAAGGAAAATCTTGGGAAAAGTCGTGGACACTTGTGTTTTCATTTTAATTTGTCTCCATGTATGTTTTGGTTTCCTCTTTAATTTATTGGTTGACTCACTCATTATTTAGTAGCATGTCTTTTAAACATGTTAAAGAGATGTATTTGTGCTCTTTCCAGATTTTTTCTTGTGGTTAATTTCTAGTTTCATACTGTTGCGGTTAGAAAAGATATATGGTGGGACTTTGGTCTTTCTGAATTTGTTGAGACTTGTTTTGTGCCCTAATATGTGCTCTGTTCTGGAGAGTGTTCCATGTACACTTGAATGTCTGCTGTTTTAAGATAAAATGCTGTAAATATATCTGTCTGTTAAATCCAGTTGGTCCAGTGTGTCATTCAAAGCCACTGTTTCCTTGTTGATTTTGTTTAGATGATCTGTCGATGTAAGTGGGATGTTAAAGTCCCCAACCATTATTGTATTCCTATCAATTACTGCCTTTGCGTTTGTTATTAACTCATTTATGTATTTGCATGCTCTCTTGTTGGATGCATAAATATTTACAATAGTTTTATCTTCTTGTTGGGTTGTTCTGTTTATTATTATATAGTATTTTTCTTTGTCTCTTATTACAGTTTTTGTTTCAGTCTATTTTGTCCAATATCAGTATTGCCCTCTAGCTTTCTTTTGACACCCATTTGTATGATAAATGTTTCTAGATCCCCTCACTTTCAATCTGCTTGTGTCTTTATGTCTGAAATGAGTCTCTTGTGAGCAGCTTATAGATAGGTTTTTTTTTTTAATCCATTCTGTCACCCTATTTCTTTTTTAATATTTTATTTATTTATTTGACAGAGAGAGAGGTCACAACTAGGCAGAGAGGCAGGCAGAGAGAGAGGAGGAAGCAGGCTCCCCACGGAGCAGAGAGCCCGATGTGGGGCTCGATCCCAGGACCCTGAGACCATGACCTGAGCTGAAGGCAGAGGCCTAAACCACTGAGCCACCCAGGCGCCCCTCACCCTATTTCTTTTGATTGGAATGTTTAGTCTATTCACATTCAAAGCAGTTATTGATAGATAAATATTGAATTTATCTTGATGAAGTCCCAGTAATCCATTTTGTGTGTTCTTCATTTCTGATTGGTTCTTTCTTTGTGTTAAATGCCTCACTAATGTCCTCCACTTTTTTCTCAACTCCGGTGAGTATCTATGTGAGCGTTACTTCGAATTCTCCATCAGCTGTGTCACTTATGTCCATTTCACTTGGGTCTCTTGCTGTGATTTTGTGCTGTTCTTTCATTTGGGACATATCCCTGTCTCCTTGTTTTATATAACCCGCTGTGTCTATTTCTATGAATTAGGAAAGTCAGCTACGTCTGCTGCTGTTGAAAGTCATGGCCTTATGACGAAGAGGTCCTCTAGCGTCCTGCAGCACAATGTCCCCTCTTCATCAGCACCCGGCACTTCAGGGATGTCTCCTATATGCTGTTGGCACCCTGCTGTCCTGGCTGAGCCACTTTTGCTTTCAGACCAGTCATGTGCAGTGACCCTCTTTGCCTGTTGTGGGCAGGGTTGGTCCCTGTGTTGTTAGTGGGCCACTCTGGTGGGACCGCCTTGGGCTTGAGTTGAGTCAGACCAGGCATTTGCCAGAGCTGTGGTAGCACCAAACTGCATGGTGATCCCCTCCTCCCTCACCTTGTTGTCCTCCAAGAAGCTTTCATTGGTGGGCCGGGCCTGCTGGCAGACCGGTTATCTGCCTTCCGCCCACTGCTGGGGCCACAGTCTGATATGTGTCCAGGGCAGGAGTCACTTTGGAGTGGTGCTGGCCACTGCCAGGGCTCCTTACACACTGCCAGACCCGTGGCACCACCCTGGTTGGGCTGGGCCAACATCATATTGGAGGCAGTGGATCCCCAAGGTGCTGGGGGGTGGGGTGGTAAGTTAGCAAGTTGGTAGCGAACGCCTGCCTCGCTGGGTCCCACGGGGTGCCATGTGTGAATGCCGCAGGCCCCTGGGCGGGAGATGGCACGTGTCAGCCCCAATTTGTTCCTGGGGGAGTCTCCTCGTGAGTGCTGCTGCTCTGGACTTGCTCTGAGATTAGTAATAATTCTCTCTCCGGTATGCCGCAGGCATTTCTCAGACTGCTGCTTCTGTGCTCTGTCTTGGGCAGTGTGTTGTGCTGTCTCTTTAAGGGCTTGGACTCAGCTTGCTCTTGCTCTCAGGGCTCTCCCAGAGCCAATCCTCTTGGTTTTTTAAATTCCAGGTTTTAAGCCAGGAAATTTGTAAGAACTCACAAAATTCGGACCCTCTGGTTTTCAAAGCCAAATGTTGTGAGGGATTTATCTTACCCATGCGTGCTTCCCATGCTTCCTGATAAGATGGTCTGTTTCTCTTCCTTCTCCAGGCCTTTGGCTCCCTCCCTCCTGTGGGTGGCCTGTGGGTGGCCTGTGGGTCTGTTTTGTTCCCCATCACGTCTCTGCCCTTCCTAAGGTCCTCAGTGTGGTCTCTTTTCTACCTTCAGTTGTGGAATTTGTCCTGCCAGTCTTTGAGTCATTTTCTGGGTTACTTACACTGATGTGAATGTTACCTAGTTGTACCCATGGGAGAAGGTGAACTTAGGTTCCTCCTACTCCACCATTTTCCCTGGAAGTCAGAATCTTTTTTATCAGTTGGGTTTTGACAAGGGTCCCAAGGTAATTCAGCACATGAAAGGTATTCTTTTCAATAAAATGTCCTGAAACAATGGGCTATCCGTATGGAAAAACATGAACTTTGGCCTTTTCCTCCTATAACACAAAAATTAACATAGTTGATTTCAGCACAAATCTGAAAGCTGAATCTATATATCTTCTATAAGAAAACAGAAAAAAAATCTTTATAAGGGTTTCTTAGTACAAAGCATAAACAAGATGCAGTTGGGAGAAAATTATAAATGTGTATATTACATATATAACATGTGTATATAGCTGACAAATTATCTAGGTTAATTTTTTATTTTTATTTATTTATTTATTATTTATTTTATTTTGTTTATTTTTTTAATTAACATATAATGTATTAATAGCCCCAGGGGTACTGGTCTATGACTCGCCAGGTTTACACACTTCACAGCACTCACCATAGCACACACCTTCCCCAATGTCCATAACTCCACTGCCTTCTCCCTAGGTTAATTTTTTCATCTAAATTTTATCTAATTTTTTTTCAACTCAGTAATTAGACAAACACCCACTTTCAAATGGAGTTGAATTTGACCAGGCACTTTATAAAAGAAGAGACAATATGGAAGGTCAGTGAGCAGATGAAAAGATGCTAGGTAGAATTGATCTTAATGGGAATGCAAATTAAAACCACAGTAAGATACTATTACACAAACTTTTGAAACTGCCTAAAATGGAAAAGATAAAAGACTGTGGAACAACTAGAACTCCTACATTGCTAGTGAGAATGTAAAATGAACAACTACTTTAGAAACCAGTGCACGTTTAACATATATTAATCATATGATTCAGCAATTTCAGTCCTAAGAATTTATGCAGGAGAAATAGCGTATGTTTACAGAAAGACTTGTATGTAACTTTTGAACACCCTTGTTTCTAATAAGCAAAGAATCAGATCACCTGTGTTCAACAGTAGGTGAATGGATAAATGAACTGTGATACCTTCACACGGTGGACTACAGATCAGCAGGAGCATGGAAGAGTCTCAAAGATACGCTGAACAAAAAAAGCCAGGCACAGAAGAGTACATATTGGAGGATTCCATTTATGGGAGACTCTAGAAAAGACAGATCTGATCTTCAGTTATGTAAAGCAGATCCGTGACTGCCAGGGGACAGGATTGGGAGGGATTGACTGGGACAAACACGAAGGAATCTTTTAGGGTGACAGAATTCTTCCATATCTTGATTTTGGTGGTATTTAGATAGGTGTATACATTTTTTAAAACTCAGTGAATTGTACACTCAAATAGGTGTATTTTTTGTTGTTGTTAATTGTACCTCAATAAAATTGGTTTAAAAATACAGAACAAGTAAATAAACCAAAAATGAAAACCTCAGTGGATGTACTGAATTATAGATTAAACATGTCTGAAATAGTTGCTAGCTCATAAGTAAATGCAAGATAGTAACTGAAATGTAGCACAATGTAATAAACAGATTAAAATATAAGAGTTTAAAGGAAATCAAGAAATGATGAAGTCTGGTGTCTTTTAGAAGGAGATATTAAAATGGGAAAGGGGTCAAAGAAGTCACAGTTGATAATTTTCCAGAACTCTTGGTTCTAGAAAGTGTGACAAATCCCAGTCAAGGTAAATAAAAAGAAACGCATATCTATGCTTACAATAACAAAATTGCAAAGCTCCAGAGGATAAGAAGGACAAACATCATCCACTAATGGCCAGTATTAGACTCTCAACAAATTTGTTAGTATTAGTAATTAATTTTTATTTTTAATGTACTGAGTGATAATAAAGACTAACTTAGACTTTTATACCCAGCAAAACATTTTCTCAAGTATAGGTGATATGAAGACATTTTGGACAAACAGGCTATAAAGAAACTTTGAAAGGATAATTGAAGAAGGAAAATAGTGCCAGAATGGAGGTCTGAGTTTCAGAAAAGATTGGTGAGCAAAGACATTGGTAAAGGTAAAGGTAAAGGTAAACAAATATTGATAACAGAGAACCATAATGATGACAATGTTTAGTTTGTGGGGAGGGGATTAAAAAGGCAGATAGTGGACTTAAATTATTTCTACAGTTTTGCAAATACCATGTCTTGCCGATCAAAAGTAACCAGGCACACCAGGAGAGAAAGGAATGTGAACAAAAATGAGCCCAAACAAAAGACAACAGAGACAGCCGTAAGAGTTCTTTGATAACTGGTTACCAGACATGGACTTTAAAATAACCGTTGAACGCATAGATGAAAAAATAGCATTGAGAATTTCAGCTGACAACTGGAAATGATGTAGAAGAACAAGGTGTGAATTCTAGAATGGAAAATGTAACTGAAATTAAGACTTGGTAGATGGGTTTAACAGTAATGTAGGCACACCTGAATGGAGAATTAATGAACTGGAACCTTTTCTGTAAAGGGCCAGATAGTACATATTTTAAGTTTTATGGGCTGTATGCTCTCTGTCTCTGTCACAGTTGTTCACCTCCGCTGTTGTACTGTGAGAGCATCCACAAACAATATGTAAGCAGTTGTGTTCTAATAGCTCTTCATTCACAACAGCAAGCCACTGTCTGGATTTGGGCTATGGTTTGCTGACCTCTGAACTAGAAGGTAGTGCAGAAGGAGATATCCAAATTGGTGTGAAGAGACAAAGGGTGAGCAGTACAGAAGAGAGGCAACTTTCACAAAGGAAAATTATTATTGTTATTTTTTTAAGATTTTATTTATTTGAGAGACAGAGTGAGGGAGAGAGCACAAGCAGGGGAAGTGGCAGAGGGAGAAGTGGACTCCCTACTGAGTGGGGAGCCCAACTCAGAACTCAATCCCAGGACTCTGGGATCATGACCTAGGCCAAAGGCAGATGCTTAATGGACGGAGCCACCCAGGCACCCCTCTAGGTTTTGTTTTGTTTTGTTTTTAAAGATTTTATTTATTTATTGACAGAGAGAGATCACAAGTAGGCAGAGAAGCAGGGAGAGAGAGAGGGGGAAGCAGGCTCACTGCCGAGCAGAGAGCCCGATGCAGGACTCAGTGGCAGGGTGCTGGGACCATGACCTGAGCAGAAGGCAGAAACTTTAACCCACTGAACCACCCAGGTGCCCTCAGATTGTAGTTGTTGTTGTTTTTACTATGATGTATTTTGACATTTTGGCCAGAATGACTATTTTTATGAGAAAAGAAACTGTTGTTTTTCTGCTTTCAGACTGTGCATGGGATTTTGGAGAAGAGCAATGTTTGCAAAGATTTGACAGTAAAGTATGATTCAAGACTTCGAGAAAGAGTAAGTAACTTAATTACATATTCTTCCTTGCCATGAGTTAACAGTAAATCACCTCAGTTTATCTGATGCATTCTTTTTTTTTTTTTTTTTTTAAGATTTTATTTATGGACTTGACAGAAAGAGAGACAGCGAGAGAGGGAACCCAAGCAGGGGGAGTGGGAGAGGGAGGAACAGGCTTCACGCTGAGCAGGGAGCCTGATGCAGGACTCGATTCCAAGACCCTGAGATCAGACCTGAGCCGAAGGCAGATGTTTAACGACTGAGCCACCCAGACGCCCCTATGTGATACATTCATTTTTGTTTTTGTTTTTTTTAAAGATTTTATTTATTTATTAGATAGAATGAGAGAGAGAGAGCGTGAGAGGAGGGAGGGTCAGAGGGAGAAGCAGACTTCCTGCCAAACAGGGAGCCTGATGCTGGACTTCATCCTGGGACTCCAGGATCATGACCTGAGCCGAAGGCAGTTGCTTAACCAACTGAGCCACCCAGGCACCCTACCTGATGCATTCTTGTGAGGGATGTGGAACCAGCTAACACATGTTAAGAACCTGCTGTGTGACCGTGGCTGTTACATATGCTCATACATAGTATCTTATGTAATTATTGAATTTGTGTGAGGAAGGCATCCTGCATTGTAAAAGCAAAGTATGCTCATGAGAACTAGTGCAGGAGAGTTTAACGTAAAAGTGCAAAGTTCTCTTCTCAGCCTCCCTATCGTACTTCCTGAGTTTAAGCTTCAATAGACTCTATTGTGCCCATTTTATATATATTAGAAACGAATCTTGATGAAATGGTGATCTAGCTAAAGCCACACCTCAATTGCAGATCTGCAATTTGACCCCACGTCTCCTCCTAGAGCGGCAGTTTTTGCTCCAATGCAGGCCTGTAAGCAGGCTGATGTCCCTGGCAGCCCTGTGATTTCTTCTGTACCTGGGGAACAACGTTGAATGGCAGGGCATCTCTAAAGAATTGCTTTTCATAACTTGCACGTGTTCTCTGTGCTCATCCAAAATATACACTATAACTTGCTCAGAGCTGCTGCTCAGAAAGGCTCACTCTATGCGTGAGAAGCCTTGGCCCAGTGCTAAACCAGCATTGTGAGTTCGGTGCAATGCTGGCCGGGGCCTGTCACCCACAGTGGGGAGAGTGGGAGCGTTGGCCCGGCCGTCTCTCCTCACTCCGTGCTCTCTTCCCAAGTAGCTCCGTCCTCTCCTGTGATCTCAGTGGATGTCCATATATATATATGTTCAGCTGAGATCTCTTGCCTAAGCTCACGTATCAAACTACCTACTTTTTATTTCTGCGTGTGTGCCCCGCGGCTCAGTGGGACACACCCCCTTGTCTCTCCCCAGCCCCTGCTTTTACCCATTTGTTCAGACCACATATTCTTGATGTGCACTTGCCTCCCACCTGCACATCCTACCATCGTCTTGTCAGTTCTGCTGTTGTGTTGTAGTTCCTGAATGCCCCATCCCTCTGTGCACCCGCTGCTGCTGTCCTGTGCATTCAGTGTCCTCCGTCCCCTAGCTCCCAGGAACAGCGATTCTCCCGTCTTCTGACTTGCTCTCGCTCTTCTCATCAGATCTCCGTGCTGCAGCCAGAGTAGTCTGGAAAACGTGGTTGCTGCGCAACTGTGTAGAACAGTTCACTGTTTCCATTTTACCTTCAGGAGGCTGTCCAAGCTCCAGCCTGGCTTGTCAGCATGCTGTAGGATATGATCTGTTGCCTCCATCTGCCTCCTTCCTCTTCCCTGTGCTCCGTGCCCAGCCTTAATAATATCAGCGAGCATTCACACGGTGCTCCCCACACTCTGGCCCTGCTCCAGTTCCTGCAGGTTTGTTAATCTTCACAACACTCCCCCGTTGTGAAGACTTAGAAACCTCATTTTTCCAGCTGCAGAAAGCAAGACACACAGAGGTCAAGTCTGCGCCCAGCATCCTAGAGTTAGTATGTGGCACAGCTCAGATTCAGACTGAGGCCACCCGGCCCTGGATTCCGTGTTCTGGACCGCTGGTGATAGGCCTCTTGTGGATCTGCTCAGAATCGTCCAAACACCCTGTGCTCTTTCCTCACTGCACTTCTGAATCTGTACTCCACTCTGCCTGGGATACATGCTCTCCAAACCTGGCCATCTTCCGTTCACCCCAAGGCTTCGACCTGCTGCAGCCCCCACAAATGCACATTAGCCATCTCTGCTGTGTGTGTCCATGTCCAGTAGTTCCTTCCATCACGGCACTGTTCCCTTACTGCTCTAGGTCAGTACCCCACACACTGCGGTCTCAGCAAGGGTAGGGAGCTGCGTGTCCCTCCTGTTCTCTTCACCACTCTCGCCTCATTGCCTGATGTGTTCCAGCACGGAATATCTAATGAATGCATGTTTCTATTCTTAAAAAAACAAACCAAGTAATGATTTTTAGTGTTCTCCTTTATAATACAGGTTGTTCCAGTTACAGGTGAGGATGTGAGAATTTGAACTTGAGAACTGGAAGAGCACCTGACAACTGTGCATATGGTCTTATAAAAAAAGAACATTTCGTTGTAGGACTTCTGTCTGATGATGATGTTAGAGTTTTGGGGCACCATCAGTGAACCATAACGAATGATTTATCTCAATATTTTATTAAATATTTTATTATGCAAGTAATCTGTTATCATTGTAGGGAATTAAAAGTAAGAACAGTTTGGGGAAAAATACAGTTAAAAATTTCTATCCTGCACAAATAACTGAACATTTTGGTATGTGTGCTCTTGACTGTTTTTCATGTTTGTCTGTCAGTCTATCTATCTGATTGTGTACGCATTTTCTAAATGTACCCCTACTTTATGTGTTTTTTAAAAAGATTTATTTATTTAACTTAGAGAGGGGGGGAGCAAGCACAAGTTGGGGGAGAGGAAGAGAATCTCAAGCAGTCTGCTCCCCACTGAGCGGGGAGCCTGACGCGGGGCTCAGCCTCATGACCCCGAGATCACGACCTGAGCTGAAATCAAGGGTCATATGCTCAACTGACTAAGCCATCTAGGTGCCCCTCTATGTGTTCTTTTTAACTAATTCTTCTCCCTGTGTATTTCAGTGCTAATAAATGCACATGGATATGATCATCTAATTAGTGACTACATGATTCCAGTGTGTGGATATGGCATGGCTACTGCTGATGGACTCCTGGGTTGTGACCAGATTTTGCACTGATACAAATAATGTTGAATAAACCTTCTTTGTAGTTCTTCATGCACACACCTACTGCATTTCCTAGAAGTGGAATTGTTGAGTGTGTACTTTTTTAAAAAGCCTTTTGTACATATTGCTAAATTTCCCTCTAGAAAAGCTGTGCCAGTTTATACTTCCATGAACAATGTAGGAGAAAGTTTTTCTCACATAGACTCTAGCAACTGGTAGTCTCTTCGGTCTTCTAATTTAATAGCTTCTGAAAGATGCCATTTTAATTTTTACATTATAGATTCCTGGTGAGGTAGATTTCCTATTTCTTGGTCACTTGCATTTCTTTGGTGACCTCTGTGTCCCTGGCTGTGGCTCAGTCTCTACGAATCCAAAGAGCTAATGAGCTTTGAAAACGCACAGATCTGGGTTTGAATTTCAGCTCCACTGTATTGGCTGTGGGAATACTGGCAAGTTGCTTAACCTCTCTGAAACTCCGCTTTCCCATTTATGAATATGGAGCTGAAGATACCCATCTCGTAGTGCCATTGTTAGGATCAAACGAGAGAGTACGGATAGTGCGTATGGATAGGAGGTGACTGACTGAATCATGGTGCACTTCGTGTGTTAATCTCTAGCCCTGGAGTCTGTGCAAGTCTCTGTATTTGTCCAGTAAAGCCCCACTGTCTCCTTGAGTGTGCTGTTCCGTACAACCCATCTGGATACTGTGGACAATTCAAGGTGTCAGCTGTCTTTCCTAGGGCTTGTAGCCTCTACTGAGCATGTTCTCATTATCAGTTCAAAAGGTATAATAAAGTGGAAGGAAACCAAGCTTCTTGCCACAATGATTGTTCCAAGTTTGTCGCAAGCATGTACTTAATCGTTGTATCGCAAATTCACTTGAGGCACTTTTGTCTATTGGACCATTGCAGAAATACGGGGTTGCAGAAGGCAGGGCCCTAAGTGAGCTAAGGGCCATGGCCAAAGCAGCTGGGGAAGAATGCCCTATGTTCACACCACCTGGAGGAGAGACCTTAGACCAGGTACGTAGCCCTGCGGCAACTTGCCACATGGATGAACTTGCCAACATCAAAGTAGCTAAAATTGGGTTTCTTTTGTAAATGAAATATCTCTAAATCTTAGCTAAGCTATTTGAACGTTGTTTGGTTCTTAAAACAACTCTGTGTCGTGTTTTTGTTTTTCCTTTTTAAGCTGTCTTTCTTATTTACTGTTAAGTTGACAGTCATTGCCAACACCGGACTTAAAGGACATGTGTTATTAGATGGTACTTGAAGAAAAGTCTTTGAATGTGCAGCGGTACCTTCAGCAGTGTTAGTAGTAGGCAGGAGAGCAGTGGGGTGCTGTTCAAGGAGAGTGGTAGGCAAAACACTCGAGGCAAAATAATTCAAGACTCGCAATCTTCAAGCCTCTCCCTCCTGTGTCTTTAGCTCTGTAAGTGACCCCATCGCCGCGCTTGCCTTTCTTTGGAGTGTTCTGCTTTTGAATTGCATTATTAGGAATTGCTTCCTCTATTTTTTATTTTCATAATTTTCTTGGAAGGACTTTCTGTTCGTTTAGTAAAGGCAAGACATTGTGTCCTTGGTGGTGGTTGCTCTAACCGAACTGATGTGCTCTAGATGCGGTTACCTGGTTAACACTTCGACGGGCTTCTTTTTTAGTTGTAAGTCGCCCTAACTAGATTGTAAGTGCTTTGAGGTGAGGAATTAGAAATCGTATCTTGGTGTCCCCCAATGTGCTTCCATCATTCCAGAAGTATGGTAGGCATTTACTGCTGATCGGATGAATAGAAACAGAATCTTACCTGCTTCTGTAATCCTTCTGTTGACCTATTAGAAAAATCCAGTCAGTCGTGTTTTATGTTTGTGTTTTAAGACAGTCATTAATGCCATTTTATTTTAATTTCTTGTAGGTGAAAATGCGTGGAAAAGACTTTTTCGATATTCTTTGTCAACTGATCCTGCAAGAAGCAGGTCAGAATGAACAGTTCTCCCAAGGAGCTCCAAGCAACTGTCTGGAAACTTCTCTGGCAGAGATATTTCCTTTAGGAAAAACCTGTGCCTCCGAACCTAATTCAGACAGTGATGCACCAGGATTAGTCGCCAGTGTCTTAGTTGTGAGTCATGGCGCTTACATGAAAAGCCTGTTTAATTATTTTCTGACTGACCTTAAGTGTTCCTTACCCTCTACTTTAAACAAATCCGAATTTATGTCAGTCAGTCCCAACACAGGGATTAGTCTCTTTATCGTAAACTTTGAGAAAGGAAGAGAAGTGAATCCAACAATCCAGTGTGTTTGTATGTACCTACAGGATCATCTGAATGGAGGGACTGAAACTCGCTAGAATTTAAATCTACATAAAAATCTAGCAATTTTGAACTTCTGAGGGAGTGCCTTTGGCTTTTTTTTTGTTTCCATCCTCTGCTAATGCTGATTTGGAAACAGTTAAAAAGCTATTACAGCAGGTTATAAAGCTTGAATGGAATCATGGCCACAGAGAACACTAATGGAAACCATTTAGGACTGACTTATTTTGTCTTGAGTACACTTGGCATTTTCCAAAGTAATTTTACCACCCTCGTCAGTTACATATCTGGATTGTAAATGGAGCAAGGAATTGAGTATTGCAAATTGAGGGATTCATGACCTTGTAACTAATTTTTTGCTTTTTCTTTATGTTGTTATTTTTCTTTTATATCTGAAAAATCTAGCCTGTTCTATTGGCTCTTGGTAAGATACTGTATGCTTTTTACTATATCACCCAGTGCTTAAAAGAAGGAACTATTTATAATTCCCATTGCATATTTATAATAAGAACATACTGTATTTTAAAAGTCCTTTAAATTAAAAATTCTTAACCATCCTCCATTTTGTATAAAACAAAATGACACTGAAATTTTTAATATAGAAATCAACTGTTAGAATTTTTTACTATGGAGGGTTTGAAATATGGATGAATTGAGATCATGGTTGCAGATTGGTCTGGTGAGGAAGAACAGAAAGCATCATTTGACTAAGAAACATTGAAGAAGGAATCTCTGAGCAAAAGAAGATAAAAGAGCAGCTCTTTCTCAACCAATTTATAAGCTGAAGGATTTAGTTTGGGGAAGGCTGATGAGAGTCAGTGGTTACTAGCAAACTACACAGTAACCTCAGAAGGAAGGGGGATGCTTCCTTGGAAAGAATGTTGCTCTAGTAACCCCCCTGTGGGGATTTGTGGGGGTGTAATGCTTCCTTTGTCCACCAGATGGCACCAGAGCAAAGGGATTTTGGTTAACTGAATTTTGTACTCAAGATTGGCCCCTCAAAAAATCCTCACCGAAATGAAAGTGTTTTCCATGTACTTTGCTTTTAAGTTATCATGCTGATGAATGCTGTGAGTTTCACTTTACAAGAGTATTAATACTAAAGTTTGTTGGTGAAGGCCAAAATCACATGTAGTCCAAATTTATTGTGGACAGCCTGTAAGTCCTACGTGAAGTTCAGTATTAACACTGTTCTCACTGGCTCCATCCCTGCCTCTCCTGCCAGCACTAGAAGAGAGCACGTGGCTGGGCACTGGAGGGAGGACTCTGCAAGTGAGAAACTTGAAAAGGGAATCGAAAAGGACGAATAATAATAAATGTCTGCATTCTCACCATCCAGAAGTAATAACTTCCCCCTTCCTTTTTTTTTTTTTTTTTTTTTAAAGACGTTAACACACTGCGATGTATGTCAGGTTCCTTTAACTAGTCCCCCCAGTGCCATGCCCTCTTGTACTCTGCAGAGACCACCATGGTGCATCTGTGTGTCCATTCATCCATTCCCGACCATTACCTGGACCCTAAGGAAACGGTATTACTTCAGTGTTTTTTCAAATGTACATACATATCATTAATCTGTATTCTGTATGTTCATGTTACTATGCCATGGGGCTCTATCTATGTTGATATGTATGGATGTACTTAGTATCACTGCATTCTATTAAATACACGTGGCACATTTTGTTCATTTGTTCTCCTGTAGTGGACATTTGTGTATATTCAGTATTTTCTTTCAGGGAACAGCCTTCTGCCTCTCTCTTGGTACAGTGGCATAAGAAATGTGCATCTCCAGTTTGACAAAAGTCAAATGGGTCTTAAGAGTCACCGACCTGGTTTTCCATCTCACTGGCAATATTCGAAAGTTCCTATTTTTTTACATTTCTGTCACACTTGATACTGTCTGATGAAATTCTATGAATGTGATGAGTGAAAAGTATAATGTTGCTGTAATGAGCTTGTACATGATTCCTAACGAGCCCGGCATTTTTTCCATGTGTATTGACAGGATCCCCTCACTGGTGAATCGCTGGTGTATGATCTTTGCTCGGTTTTACTGTTGGACTCTGGCTTTTTCTTAGTCAGCTGCAGAGTAACATGGCAAATATCTTCCAGTTTACTTACCTTTTACATGATGTTTATTAAGCATTTTTTTAATGTGAAGTGTCTTTTGTTATTAAGTCAGATCATTGTATCATGTCCATTATTGTGTTCTACTAGGAGGTCATATAGTGGCTTCCAACTTTCTTATATTTTTAAAGGATTTTTTGAATGCTAGAGCTTCAGATTATCTAGAGATTATTTTTATGAATTCAAAATTTATATATTTTTTCCTTGTAGTAAAAAAGTTACCCAACGTCATTATTAGGAGTCTCTCCAAGTGATTTGTGATTCTACTCTATTCATACCTCCATGGGCCCATATTTGCTGGAGTCGGTGGGCTTGGTTCTGTTTTAGTGATCTAGGTAGTCCCATAACAATATCATAATTAGTTCCTTTAGCTTTGTAACTTAATATCCTGTAGGGTACATAACTCCTCTTGTTATATTTTCTTTTTTTTTTTAATTCAAGTATAATAGTGTTTTATTAGTTTCAGGTGTACACATATAATGATCCAATGATTCTGTGTATTACTCAGTGTTCATCATGGTAAGTGTACTCATAATCCCCTTCACCTATTTCCCCTATGGCCCCACCCACCTTCCCTCTGGTAACCTGTTCTGGTACACTTAAAGTTTGGTTTTTTTGTTTGTTTCTTTCTTCTTCCTTTGTTTTGTTTTGTTTTGTTTCTTCTATTTTATTTCTTAAATTTCACATAGGAGTGAAATCATGTGGTATTTGTCTTTGTCTGACTTCATTCACTTAGCATTATACCCTCTAGGTCCATCCATGTTGTTGCAAATAGCAAGATCTCTTTATTGTGGCTGAGTAATATTCCCTTGTGTATATATACAACATCTTCTTTATGCATTCATCTGTCGATGGACACTTGGGTTGCTTCCATGTCTTGGCTATTGTAAATAATGCTGCAGTAAACGTAGGGGTGCATATATCTTTTTGAATTAGTGTTTTCATATTCCTTGGGTAAATACCCAGTAGTGGAATTCCTGGATCATATGGTAATTCTATTTTTCATTTTTTGAGTAAGCCCCATCCTGTTTTCCACAGTGGCTACATCAGTTTGCGTTCCCACCAACAGGGCACAGAGGTTCCTTTTTCTCTGTATCCTTGCTAACACTTGTAATTTTCTGTTTTTTTTTTTTCATTTTAGCCATTCTGGTAGATGTGATACCTCATTGTGATTTTGATTTGTATTTTCCTAATGATTAGTGATACTGAGCATCTTTTCATCTGTCTGTTGGCCATTTGTATATCTTCTTTGGAAAAATGTCTATTCAGATTTTCTGCCCAATTTTTAATTGGCTTATTTATTTTTTTCTTGTTGGATTATATTAAGGTCTGTCTGTATCTTGAATTTTCATGCCTTATCAGATATATCATTTGCAGATATCTTCTCCCAATCAGTAGATTGCTTTCTCGTTCTGTGGATGGGTTTTTTTGCTATGCAAAAACTTTTTATTTTGCTATAGTCCCATAGCTTCGTTTTGCCTTTGTTTCTCTTGTCTGGGGAGACATATCTAGAAAAATGTTTCCATGGCTGATGTCAGAGAAATTACTGCCTATATTTTCTCCTAGGAGTTTTATGGCTTCTTGTCTCACTTGAGGTCTTCAGTCCATTTGGGGTTTGTTTCTGTGTGTGGGGTAGGAAAGCAGTCCGGTTTCATTCCTTTGTATGTAGCGATCCAGTTTTCCCAGCACCATTTGTTGAAGATGCTGTCTTTTTCCTGTGGCATATTCTTGCCTCCTTTGTAGATTAACTGACCATATACGGTGTGGGTTGATTTCGGGACTATATTCTGTTGTACTGATCTCTGTGGCTACTTTTGTGTCATTTTTCTTGTTTCATTTTTGTAGCTGTCCTAGCGATTTTTATGCTCCTTTATTCTTCCACATACATTTTAGAATCAGTTTCCAGAAAAATTCAGTTGCAGATTTATTTGGAATCCAGTGTGTTTGTTAATTTAACTGGTCACTCAAAACGTATTTCCCGGGGCGCCTGGGTGGCTCAGTGGGTTAAGCCGCTGCCTTCGGCTCAGGTCATGATCTCGGGGTCCTGGGATCGAGTCCCGCATCGGGCTTTCTGCTCAGCAGGGAGCCTGTTTCCCTCTCTCTCTCTCTGCCTGCCTCTATATCTGCTTGTGATCTCTCTCTGTCAAATAAATAAATAAAATATTAAAAAAAAAACAAAACGTATTTCCCAAGCATGGCACCCACATGTCAGGCTATTATAAGTTCTTGTAACTGCAAATATATAGCAGTGAACAAAAACTTAGACCAAGTCTCCATATTCGTGGAACCTGTAGTCTGTCAAGGAAGACAGATAAGTAACATGTCGGCGTGTGATCAGTGAGAGAGAGAAATGGAGCAAGGTAAGGGGAATAGAGGCAGAAGGGAAGATGCTGCTTTATTTAGGGTTAAGTACAATCGGGCTTTCTAAAGTGTTCTCAGAGTTCTGAAGGGCTAGTGTGAGCTCTGCTGATCTCTGGGAGAAGAGCAACCCAGGCAGGGAGTAGAGAGAATGCAGAGACCCCGCGCAGGGATCTTACTTTGCATGTTTGACCTGCAATGGGAGTTGGGAGAGTGGTAGTAGAGGAAGGCTAAAGGGAAGGGGAGGTGGGGTGGCCCCGTGGCCTATGCTAAGGATTATGGAGAGCGTTTGTTGATGGATCATTGTCTGAAGGGAGCAGTCAGTGACCCAGGAAAGGTTTGTGGTCAGAAGACTTGAATGCAAGTTCTAGGCCTGTCTCATAGTTTTGTGGTCAGCAGGTCTCCTAATACACCTGAGCTGCTGTTTGCTCACACTAAATAGAGAATAGTTCTAGTAACGTGTGTGTGTGTGTGTGTGTGTTTGTAAGTGTGTGTTTTCCTCCTGAAACCCGAGAGTAAGGTGGAGATGTCATGCTCTTTGTGTGTTTCCTAAGAGCAAAGACGTTCTCATATAAAGCCAGAGAATAAATACCAAAACTAGGGAATTTGATATTGGTACAATCTATTATCTAATCTACAGACCATATCTAATGTTTCTGATTATTCTGTGGATGTACCTTATGGCTGATTTTTCCCCATTCTAGCGTCCAGCCTAGGACTGCTGCGTTTGTCAGGTGTCTTCCTTCTCCTCTGATGTGGAATCATTTCTCCGCCTCTCTGTCTTCCTTGACCTTGTTAAGAAAAGAAATTATGTATGTGTGTGTTTGTTTATTTATTTATTGTTTTTCTCCTGATACTTCTCATTATTATTAGATTCAGGTTATGCTTTTTGTCCGAATTACCCTAGAAAGGTTGTGTCTGTCATGAGTCTCATTGGGAAGTCCATGGTGTATGTCCAAGTCTGTCTGCCACAAAGTTGCTGTTTATGTGGTTCCTCGTTGAGTTTCTGCCCTTTTAGTCTCCACTGATTCTTTCTTCTTCCTCTTTTTTTTTTTTTTTTTAAGATTTTATTTATTTATTTGACAAAGAGAAAGCACGAGGAGGGGAAGCAGCAGAGGGAGAGGGAGAAGCAGACACTGTGGAGCAGGGAGCCTGATGTGGAGCTCGATCCCAGGGATCATGACCTGAGCTGAAGTCAGATGCTTAACCAACTAAGCCACCCAGGCGCCCCATTGATTATTTTCTAACTCTGGTTTTATTTCTATATTTATTAGTGGGTATTCTACAGTAGGAAAGAACTTTCCCTTCTTCCCTACCTGTTTATTTATACCACTGTGAACTCAGGGGTATTCATGACTCAGAATCCAGTAAGTAGTATTGTTATTTTGTGCTCAGATTGTCCCAAATTTGTCCCGTGAGGGCCCTTTCAAGATGTTTCTTGTGTGCTATTGGTATATTCCCATCATCCTCTAAGCACTACTTTCCGGCATAAGGTGCTCCCAACTCGGATTATTCTTTTCCAGCCTCAGTCCTGGGAATTGGCTTTTTCTCCAAAAACCCTGCTTGGTTTTAGTGGAAGTGGCATTTAGACACCAAGATCTGGATGCCAGGTGTGCCCCTTGCTAATCTCAGTCTTCCTTGTTTGTTGGTGGTGGTGTTTTTTAAAGACTTTTTATTTAGAGGGAGAGAGCACTCACAAGCAAGGGTGGGCGGGGGCAGCAGGCAGAGGGAGAAGCACGTTGCCTTCTGAGCAAGGAGCCTGATGCAGGGCTCCATCCCAGGACCTGAGCCAAATGCAGACGGTCAACTGACTGAGCCACCCAGGCGTGCCTTGGTCTTCCTTGTTATTACTGCATTAAATTCCAGTGTGTGAATATTCCATGGTCTATTCTGTTGTTGAGCACATAGACCATTTCCAACTTGGGAGCTATTACGAAAATGCTGCTAAAAATACTTTTTTTTTTTTTTCCCAAGTCTTTTGTGGACATATGTTTTCATTCCTCTTGGGTATCCACCTGGGAGTGCAATTGCTGGGTAACAGAGTAGTTGTGGATGTGTGCTTAGTCTATGAAAAATTTGTCTGACTCTTCTCCAGGGTGGTCATATCATTTTATGCCCACCAATAAAATATGGCGATTCATATTCTCACCAACATTGGATATCCTAAGTCTTGTTTTAGCCATGATGGTGGATATGTGGTGGTATCTTGCAGAAGTCATAATTTTTTTACTAATTTTTTTCTAATTTTTACTAATTTTCACTAATGATATGGAGCACTTTATCACATGCATATTGTCTAGTTATGTAGCTTTCTTTGCAAAATGTCTTTTTAAAATCAAGTCTGTCCTCTTATTTTTGAGCTTGAACTCTTCATATGTTATGGAGATATAAGTTCTTTGTCAGCTATCTGCGTGCATGTGTGAGGATATATACACTTTTATGGACTCATAATATTCCAGTTTTTATTTTTTCATTTTAATATTTTTCAAAGATTTTATTTATTAATTTGAGAGAGCAAAAGTGGGAGAGATCACAGAGGGAGAAGGAGAAGCAGACTCGCCACTGAGCAGGGAGTCTGCTATGGGGCTTGATCCTAGGACCCTAAGAACACGACCTGAGCCGAAGGCAGATACTTACTTAACTGACTTTCCTAAGTGATGTTTTTAATGAGTAGTTGTTAATTTTCATTAGACTGATTTTTGGTTATTGCTTCCTGTAGTCTAAGAAATCTCTGCCTAACTGGATTATGGAGACCTTTTGTTTTATTTTAGAAGTTTTATAGTTTTCCCTTTTACATTTTGGTCTTTGTTCTATCTGGAATTAATTTTTGTGTAAGGGGTTGAGGTTCATGGTTTTTCACACGAATATCTAGTTATTCCATCAGCATTGAAGGAGAGTTTATCCCTGGATCACTTTGGTTCCTTTGCCAAAAATCAATTGACCATGTAAATGTGAGTCTATTTTTGGCTTTCTTATTTTCCTTTTCTTTGGCTGTTGCAAGTCCTTTGTATTTCCACAGACATTTATCAACAGACTTTATTTTTTTTTATTTATTTTTTTTAATTTTTTTAATTTTTTTTATTTCTTTGACAGAGAGAAATCACAACTAGGCAGAGAGGCAGGCAGAGAGAGAGGAGGAAGCAGGCTCCCTGCCAAGCAGAGAGCCCGATGCGGGGCTCGATCCCAGGACCCTGGGACCATGACCCGAGCTGAAGGCAGAGGCTTTAACCCACTGAGCCACCCAGGCGCCCCAACAGACTTTATTTTATTACAGAAAAGTTGAGAAGTTAGTACCAAGAGTTTCCTATGTTCAGTTTCCTCTGTTGTTGGTATCATTTATTATCATAGTGCATTTGTTACAATTAATGAATCACTACCAATGCCTTATTATTAACTAAAGCACATTGTTTTTTCAGATTCCCTTAGTTTTTACCTAATGTTGTTTTCTGTTCCAGAACTTCCAATCCCATTTTTACCATATTACACTTAGTTGTTATGTCTCCTCATGTCCCTCTTAGCTCGTCAGTTTATTGTCAGACTTTGTTTTTTGATCACCTTGGTAGTTTTGAGGGTCAATGGTTGGAAGTTTTGTCAGATCACTCTCTGTGGGACTTTAATGTTTTTCTCCTGATTAGAGTTGGGTTATAATTTTTTGAGAGAAGAACACAGGAAAAGTACCATTTTTATCCCATATCAAGAGTATGTACTATGAACATGATATATTCCTTTAGTTATTGACGTTGACTTTGATGTTCATCTTGATCACCTGGCTGAGCTAGTGTCTGTGAGGTCTCTCCATGGTCAGGTTACCCTTTGGGAGAAAGTCAGTTTGCATGGTAGGACTTTACGTTCCCCTCCTTGAAGACAGAGTATCCACGTGATTTTTTTGGAATTCTGCCTGGGAGAGTAGACTCTTCTCCCTCATTTATTATTTATTCAATCATTGATTTTTTTTCTGTAAGATTTTGAATTTTTGAGTTGAGACTATTTATTGGCTCCGTATAGGATCCATCTTGATGGACATTTCATATGTACCTGGACCTGAAAAGAGTATTTTTCTATAGTTGTCAGGTTTAGTGTCCTAAAAATGTAAGTTCTGCGTAGTTCATTAATAGTGTTTCTCAGGGGCACCTGGGTGGCTCAGTGGGTTGGGCCTCTGCCTTTGGCTCAGGTCATGATCTCAGGGTCCTGGGATCGAGCCCGGTGTCAGACTCTCTGCTCAGTGGGGAGCCTGCTTCCTCCTCTCTCTGTGCCTGCCTCTCTGCCTGCTTGTGATCTCTGTTTGTCAAATAAATAAATAGTTTCTTAGATCTTTCTATCCTTACTGATTTCCTTTTTAAAAGATTTTATTTATTTGAGAGAGATAGAGAGAGCGTGCACAAGCAGGGGAAACATCAGAGGGAGAGGGAGAAGCCGGCTCCCCGACGAGCAGGGAGCCTGATATGGGGCTCGATCCCAGGGGAGACGCTCAACAGACTGAGCCAACCAGCCATCCCACTATTTATTCTTTCCTTTCTAATCTACTTTAAAGGTTGTTTAATAATTCTTTTCTTTCCAATTATTATTCTTTTTCAAGTATAGATTTTTTAAAAATTTCCTGAGATTCCTGATCTGTTTATTTTTTGCTGTCATACTTTCCTTTAAAACCCTCATATGTATTTACAGTAGCTGCTTTAAAGTTCTTGCCTGCTAATTACAGCATCTGGGTTGGTTTCTAGGGATTGCATTTTCTCTTGACTTGGCGCCATTTTCCCCTTTTTCTCACAGGGTGTGGGTGATGCTATGTATGGAGTCTGGTTTATGTCACCTTCCTTTAAATGGCATTGAGTTTGTTCTGAAAGATCGTTAAATTAGTGGCAGAGCATTTTGGCCTTGTCAGGCATGGTGTGATTCCCTGTTACAGCAGGTCTGTTTCAGTTTCAAATTTAGTTTTTGGGGTGTATCCTCTTAGGGGCCCATTCTAAAGATGTGGCCTTTCAATGTCTCAGTTAAATGTTGATGTGCTCAGTGAGCCCCTTCACCCTGGCCTCGTTGGACCTCTGATAGTTCTCAGCGTTTTCAGTGGTCTCTGGTATCACTCCCTGCTCATCTCCCAGTTCTGTAGCAGAAGGTCTTTTTAGGGTCTTGCTGAATTTTGCCCTGTGCAGGTGCAACCCAGCCCTCGGCCAGAGGCCTGCAGTGAATGCGCAGACTGTGACGGCTCCCCTCCGCGCAGCTCTCCTTCCAGGCCCTCTGCCCCGAGAAGGCCAGCTGCTTTCTTCTCAGAGAAGGTTGCCGCCCGCCTGGGCTCTGTCTTCTCTGTGTTGTGAGGAGAGGAGAGGTGATCATGGGGACTTGCTGTTTTTCTCCCAAAGATGATAGCCTGAAAACAATTGCCTCATCTATTTTGTTTCCTAGCTGTTTGCGGGGCGCCTGGGTGGCTCAGTGGGTTAAAGCCTCTGCCTTTCGCTCAGGTCATGATCCCAGGGTCCTGGGATCAAGCCCCGCATCGGGCTCTCTGCTTGGCAGGGAGCCTGCTTCCTCCTCTCTCTCTCTCTCTGCCTGCCTCTCTCCCTACTTGTTTCCTAGCTGTTTGGGCAGATGGCACATCTGGAACCAGTTCCCGTCTCATGGCCGGAAGTTAGGTAGTAAGTTAGTTAGGATGTGTGCAAGTTATGCACACACAGTAAGTATCATACAAATACGTGCAAGGGCTGTGATGCTATCTTTATCCCTCCAGGATTTATAATTCTACGGACAAGATAAAGATTAGGCTTTAAATACTGGGCGTCCTGCCTATGGTTAGATCTCTGAAGCTTCTAGGAGCCAGAGTGTACAATGTATCATCAAAGTGGGATGTACACATTTTTCTTCATTTACCTTCTCCCACTCTCACCCCACTAACTGTGTTGTGTTAAAAGTTTTAAATTTTCCTCTCCTTAGGGAGAACTCTCATGGACAGAGAAAAGAACTCTTCCAAGTCTTGGAGGGGCAATGTTTATAGGACATCTTCTCTCTACAGTGTTTAATTCTCCTTCTGTAATGGAAGGAAGACCTATTTATTCCAAAATGGTTACTTTGGCACTGTTCTATTCCTATCGTTATCAGATTTTAAAGTCCTTTGGGCCAGAAATAAAACAGAATCACTTATCCCTTCTGCCTTTTATTTCAGAAATACTATGGAGGGATGAACCTTACAAACAGAGGCGATGTTAAAAAATGAAAACAAACAGAAGAAATTTTAAAACAATAATCTGCCTTTGGAAAGTCTTAACGTTTGATGTGATTAAAGAAATAAGGCATTTGACCTCTAGTCCTATATCTAGCCTGATTCCTGTCCCTGCTGCACTAAATTCTTCTACATTTGTTATGGAAAGAGGCTTGGCCTCTTCACAGTTAGTGAAAAACTAACTGTAGTCTTGAGCTCATGTAAATCTGGATACAAATGTGTATTTGTATGTAATTGTGATGTAAAGCCCTCGTGGGCATCTTTGCTTCCTGTGTTTGGGGAGTTGTCAGGTAGAGATTAAAGAAGGAATTCTAGGGCCACCAGCTTCAGAAAGAGAAGAAGTGGGTTCATTATCTTGGTGTCCTGCTACAAGGTCTCATAGGGCAGTAATACTGTCTGTGTCTAGTACATCGCAAATGATTCACTGGGATATTGACGTGGTTAACTCTGGGGGTATTTTCCAAATACAGAATTCTCTCCTTAAAACACTTTTGAGCTGGAGTGATCAGAAATTCAGTGTTGATAAAAAATTTTCCTTGCTTTCAGTAATTCTGTCAATCAAAATTGCTGAGTCCATTTATGAATGGCAAAGACTGACTTTTAAAATTCTGACACTCTTCTTGAATTCAATATTGTGGTCTCTGGATTTTCACAATGGTGCCCTCCCATAATCCCTTTCGTTATCATATTCTGACATGATTTCATGAAATAATACAGAAAGGAAAATCTAAGAGAAGCTGAGATAAATTTTATTTTTCTTTCAAACAGAAGAAAGAAAAAAGGTGGGGTTACACTTTTATAAATATCTATAAATATTGAGTGATAAGCAAATTTTCCAAATAAATAAATAAATATTGCCACATGCTAAGGAACGTAGGAAATTGTAGGGACCACCCCGGCTCAGCCAAAGGAAGAACCCCTAATAAATGGTATTGCGTGTATAAGATTATGACCAGTTTTCTGCCAAAGTCCTTTCCGGGATTTTACATCTAGTTATCAGTATGGGGGAGCTTCCAAAAGCTTATAAACAGTGTAATATCTCTAACAGGAAATGAAAACTATGGAGAAAATATTTGCCATGCACTGTTAAATGGGAGCATACACACACAGTTTTAGTGTTTCAGAATAGGAACCAGTCCTTCAAGTTCAGCTTAAAACCCACCAAGTGAAAACAGTTGTCCAATATTTCAGAAGTAAAAAGAACAGATCTGTTTCTAAGGCTGGGTGCATGATGGCAGTGGGAAAAAGCAAGGTGATGCGAAGAAGCTGTTGCTAGCGTTCTGCTCTGTAGGTGGCCATCTAACAGAGGTAGGAACATGGGACCTCCCCTTCCACCCCCCCCCCCCCGCCCCCGCACCCATAGAAAGACTCCCAGTCAGGTGGTAAGGCTAGGTGGAGGGAGGCTGAGCATCAGGCCCACCTGGCTGGTACCTCAGCTGTTGGATAAGTGAGGTTTGGTTTTCATGGGACCAAAAACTGTCTTCATGTAATGCTCCCAGAATTTGCAAGTGGCCAAGACTGGAACATGGCAGCCCAGGAGTGTTTACCTCTGGAGCCAGCGCTGGAGAGCGATAAGGAGAGCATAGAGAAGAGCTGACAGCGTTGTCTTTGGGTAACTCCTACATTTTGGTGCCCTGATTATCGGACTTCTTTTCCCCTGAGTCCTTGATGCCACTTCACTTAGACAGAAGGACGCGATCTGCCAGTCCACAGAAAATGGAACCCAAGAGCAATCCCATTGTCGCAAGACTCCCTCCCTGGGTCGGTTTTGTAGTTAATCCCAAATGCAATACTACTCAGCTGGGAAGTAGGCGTCATCAAATGCCTCCGAGGGGAATTTGAATTTATTTCCATTTAAAAATTTATTTAAAAAAAAAATTCCATTTTCTAGCAGGGGAGATTTTCATGAACCAATGCCAAAGCTCTTCCCCTGGCCAAATTCACTAAAGCCCAAGACAGGGCCCATAGACAAGGTTATGTCACGGTCTGCTTGGGAGCAGGCAGGGTCCTTCTCGGCCCTTCGACTCTGGCTACATAGAAGAGAGAGGCTGTCAAGGGGGGCCCACTCCATAGGGAGGTTGAATTTTCTAGCATGATTTCTTGCCTCGGTTGTCCCAGCGTTCTAGTTCCCTTTTGGCCAGCCTACTACCCATCTTTCTGATGGCTCTTCTCCAGGGGTGCTCAAGGAAGAGAAAAGCCTTGAGATTAGGATTTTACCAGTTTGCCCAGGTCAGCTGTTAATGCCCTAGTCAAGGCGGCAGATTCAAATGCCAACAGGGTCCGGGCGGGGCTGGTGCCACAAACGTCAGGAGCAGTGGAGATGCTGCTGGCGTTGGCTCTTCCCTTCACCTTCCAGGTGGTGAGCTCACTAAGCCTGTGCTCGGGTTTTAATGCTGGACTGATGAGAACAGAGGCATAGGGAAGAGGAACTGCCCGGGGTGCTGGGGGGATGGGTGGTGTCCGGGGTGGGAACCCCTCTCTTTCATGAAGGCGAAACTTCTGGTTTATCTTTCTGGGCTCCAGAGTTCGGACAGGTGGCATAGGCGGGGTGGGGAAGGCTGTGAAACCGCCACGACTCAGGCCTTAAAGGTACATTCTCGGGGTGGGGGGGGGAGTGGCGGGGGCTCCTGGCGCTAACTGCCCGCCCCACCCCCACCTTCCCTTTCCCTGCACTGCGGAGGGCGCCGGTCCCCCTGAAGACAGTTTGGTTTTCTGAAAGGCTGCTGGGAAAGGATTCCTTTCTGGTTTCCCTAGATGAACTTGGGGAAGGGGCGGCACCTGTCCACGCCCATCCCCCCCGCGTGCACGTTCACCCGGTTGCCTCTGAGCACCCCTAACGGGTCGCTGGCCACCACACTGTTGTCCTCCTCTGCACTCGGGAGCTCCTGGGAGCAGGAGGCCGGGGCGGGGGTCATGCGGGGCCGGGGCTTCAGCACGTTCAGCGGGTCGTGCTCCATGTCCTCGGCGCTGCGCGTGTGCCGCCGCGGCCTGGGGGTGTTGAAGTGGATGAGGGGGATCTCGTTCCTCCGGGACAGGAACTGGGAGTAGGGCGGCGGGTTGGTGCCCGGCAGGAAGGCCCTCTTGGCCTGGCCCAGGCTGACGAGGAAGCGGTGCTGCGGGGAGTGGTACACGTCGTAGCCGTTTTCCAGTGTCCGCTGTCGGAACCTGCAGCTCTCGGGGCTGAAGAGGTGCTGAAAGGGAGGGCAGGGGGGTGAGCGCCCCGCGGACCCCGTGCTCCGCCCCCGGACCCCGCCAGTCCCTCCGGGGTGGGGATACTGGGCCTGGCTTAGCCCTCCCTCCGGGGCTCCATCGGGGGCCGTCCTTAATCCCTCGGTCCCTTCTGCGGGGGGATCTGGCCAGCGCTCTCCAGTTGCCCAAGCAGGCAGCACTGCTGGGAATTGCAGGGAGCGGCAGCGGCGTCCCCCGCATCCCCCGAGCCCCGGGCCCTCCGCGCGCCCTGCACCCGCTGGCTCGGCTCTGGGCTGGCCACCGCAGCAGCCCTTTGTCCAGCTTCTGCAGGGACGGCCAACTTCAGTACAACCCGGGCCCTCCCGCCTCCGCCTTTGACTGGAAGTTGGCTTGGGTCTGTCTCCTTGCCAGGAGAAAGGAGGGGGGATGGGATTTGAAGGGTCAGACATAACTGAGGGTACTCACACTCAGAGATAATGTCCTTTGGGATTTGGGGCCGGGAACTCTGGCAACAGATGACTAGGTTTGAGCCCTCACTCTGCCACTAACTAGTGCTGGTTTTACTGAACGCCTTCTAGGACCGTCACATGTTGTTTCCGTTAATCCTCAAGTTTTTATAGATGAGGACTATCTATATGCCTAAATGTGGTCCAGAGACATTTTAATTGAATGCCTATATTGTTCCACGAAGAGTTGTCTACTTGTGGCCAGATACTGTAGTAGGTGCTGGGACACAGCAGCAAGCCAAACAGGAAGTCATTGCTGTCACGGTATTTCTAGTGGGTCTGTCTGGTGGTAAGAGGCTCCTGAGATGAGCAGTCCTCCTACTGTATGATCTCAAAATCCTTTGGAATATGCCTGCAACCTGTGGTTTGGGAAATCCTCTGCTTACCAAGACCAGCAACCACAGTTAAGGCAGAGATCATTCATGAGAGGTCTTTATTTTTTCCTATTTTTTAAAGATTTTATTTGTTTATTTGACAGAGAGAGGGGGAATGAGCACAAACAGGGGTGTGGTGGCAGGCAGAGGGAGAGGGGGAAGCAGACTCCCTGCTGAACAAGGAGCCAGATGAGGGACTCGATCCCAGGACTCTGGGATCATGACCTGAGCTGAAGGCAGGTGCCCAGCTGACTGAGCCACCCAGGTGTCACCATGACAGATCTTTAACTGGAGGGAGATCCCAATTTACTTCTTCCAGGTGAGGAAAATGATGTGGAGAAAAGTGAGGGAACTAGCCTGAGGTCAAGAAGGTGTAGTAAAGAATCAGGAAGACACACATGGCTTCTCACTAGAGGACCCACGTACAAGGTGCTGTGCAGATGCACAGATGGGTGCCCGTAGGCGATCAGACGAGAGGCTGAGAGAACCAGAACGCCAGAACCAGACTGCGTGGGTTCAAGCCCCAGCTGCATAAACCTGAACATCTACTACTTACACTGACTAAATCACTCCATGAAAACATCACCGAGCACTGCCAGTGGAATATTTCTAAGATTTTATATTCTGGCGAAGAAACGGATTATCTTTAAATGGTGGCCAACCCAAAAAAGAAACTCACGGATCCAAAGATGTTGCCTCTGAAGTCCATACAGAGGTACCGCCTGCTCATCACACCTGTGATCACCACAAAGCCAGCATCCTCTGATCTGATCATCAGGGCACCTACGGAGAAAATCATTGAGGTCAAAACCTGGCTGCTCCTCCCATTCCAACCTTTGAGCCCTTCCTGAAAATGCACCTGCCTGAAACCTCCCTCGATGGATTCCCAGCGTGCTGATTTCACTTCACCCTCCCTTGTCCTTAATGGTTCAGCTTCATTTCTTCTGATTCCCCCCTTGCAAACTCCCACACCCCCTGTCCCCCGTTTGCCCCCTACTTCCACTTCATGTCTATACGGAACACTCTGAACTCCCAGCATTCTCTCCTCCGTGCCAGACACGTGTTTCCCTCTCCTCTGTTCCGTCTCTACTTGCCCTGTTGCCGGGCTAATGCCTCTTCATGTTTGTGGTGGTCATCACGCTCTCACAAGCCTTCTGGGCTTTTGGGATTTTTAAATCTACACCGAGATGTCCTTCAAGGATCCGGCTTGTATATAAAGCCTGATGTTCACTCAGGGACCTGCATGGTAGTCCATGATCCTTCACCCAACACGCATTATGAATCCAGAACTGCGCGAGAATTGATCTCCCCCTCCCTTCTCTGCTTATTGAAGTCTCTCATCCTTCCAGGCCAGGCTCAGGTGTCACTTGCTATGAAGCCTTTCCTAATCTCCCTATTCAGAACTAATGCCCTCACCTGCATTACAGAGTGTCTTTCATTCACCCGGCCTTGACTAAGTTCAGGTTATCTAGGGCATCCCCTAGAGTGAGCTCCTTGGGAGGAGAGGGCTTATTTCTCTGTGTCTATTAGATACCATGGGTGCACAGAATTTCTTCTTGGATCTTCACGGCTACTCTCTGTCCTCTTCTTGCTTGGCGGTGTCCACTCCAGGGCAGTCCCTCATGGTCCTTCAGTGTCCCCCCTCAACAACCAGTCTCCAACAAGGGCCTAAACCCCACACATACCACCTACACTTTAAATAATCAGTAACTGCCTGCCCTCATGTAACAATTGCAATGCATTGTACCAAGGACCAATTCAAGTCTAAAGCTGTTTTGTGGCAAGAGTATCATTCAGCAAGAGTTCCACCCCAAATGCTGTTTAATTACCTGACATTTTCTGCTAAAAATCATTTAAGTCTTTGGAGTCACTTGCATTTACTTACCACAGAATTTCCATATGCATCTCCTTTGGCCTCACACCCCCTGGCAGCTGTTCGAACTTCTATTTTAGAAATGTAGTATGAAGAGGTTGAAAATGCCCGGGATCTGTGTCCAGGAAGTGGGGTGACTTACACCTGGGTCTCCCCCCTTTACCCTGAGTAGGCTCAACTCTGAGGAGAGTAGCAGACAATACTTAGACCCCAGCTGAGGATAGAGCTTCGTTTGGACTAAAATTGGAATGATGTAGGACAGAGGGAATGAGGGCCGGAGCAAGCCCAGAAAGACGAGAAAGCAAGAAAGCCAAGGAGAAACATTAATTTGTTCTCACGTTTGGCTAAGGGTTAGCCTTGAGGGAAGCTTCTGGAAGTGGGGTGGGGTATAGGAGGTGCGGAGGTTGTTTAAATTGCCCCCATGATGAGGTCTGCCTATGGGCCTCAAATTGATGGCTAATCCTAGGACAAGCCCTGAGAGAACCAAAGGAATGTGTAAAAATAAGTTTCTGTCCTGATGAATTTTCAGTCTAACTGGGAAAAAATTACACATCGTCACTGGTTTTGAGTGGTTGCACTTTAGGTACTTTACAGATTTTAAATGCTCCAAACAACTGTGATCTGGTTAGTCTTATCAGTATTAACATGGGGGGCAGCAGCATCCCCATTTATGTGCAGAGGGAACAAAGGCAGGATTTAAAGTCAGGACAGCGACTCTAACATCCTCTTCCTACAACCCAGCCATCACCTCCAACGGAAACCATCCCCGGCCTGAGGAGACAAAACCAAGTGCCAAGATCCGTGGCGCAACCTGTGAGAACCCCGAGTCACACTGCCCCTGAGAGGGTCAGGGAAGGGGCACTGAGCCAGGAACCGGGGCACTTGGATTCTGGTGCCAGTTATGCCACTTCCTCACTCAGTAGCCTCGGACAAGTCATTGTCCCAGCCTCGGCTTCCTCAGCTGCGTGCAGAGGACGATAGCAGCTGGTCTGCCGACTCCACAGGGTTCCGATCGGAAATGAACGCAATGGTGGTTGGAAAAGCGACTTTTTTCAAGGAGCACTGAGCAAATGGAAGGCATTAGGTAGCATGGGCTGGCCTGCCACTTACGGCAAGCCCAGACTTCGGCAGCCACGCGGGCCTGGTGCTCGGGGTCAGCGTGGGCCGTGTGCCAGCCACGTGAGCTCCTGGGCTCTGGGGCCGGTCCCAGTAGCAAACAGCCTGGAAGGGAACCTTGAGCAGCTGCTACAGATGATGCACAGTCTTGAGTCAAACCAATAGGAGCCACTGAGAAAGTGCAGAAAAGGGAAGAGACAGACCGCCTTCCCTTTGCCTGTGCGGAAGGCGTGTTTTCACAGGCCGTGGAGGTTCTAAGGCAGAATCTGGCAGAAGGAAGCCACGACATTGGTTGCTGGAGTGACAACCTGTTGCAGCCAGGTGGGCCTAATAGACTGCCCTGTGATCCTAAAAGAAGCATGGGGTTGGGGTCAAGGGGTCCTCTAGGTGACCTCGAGCCAGTGTAGTTCCTTAACCCTTGTTTTTCAGAGGTAGTGGGATCGTTGACCTCGTTTGGTCATCTTGAGAGTGTAATGAGATAATATTTTTCTCCACAATAAAAACACTTTCTAAAATGCTAGTAATTTTACTATTGCCACTTGCCTCCATTCTGCTATAGAAGTGGGAAATTATCGGGGCACCTGGGTGGCTCAGTTGGTTGACCGTCCAGCTCTTGATTTGGGTTCAGGTCATGATCTCAGGATCCTGGGATTCGTGCCCAGCAGGGACTCTGCTTGAGGATTCTCTCCCTTTCTCTTCTTCTGCCCCTCCCCCTATGCTCTCTCTCTATCAAATAAATAATAAATCTTTAAAAAAAAAAGTAGAGAATGATCGGCTCTGTTCTATTCTCATGCTGGTAAATGATGATGGTGAATGCAAAGTGCTTCGAGCTCCTGGAAAGAAAGATACTATTTTGCAAGATTAAAGAGGCCCAGCATAATTCAGTTTCATGTAGCGAGAGCGCCAGTGGGGGAAATGGAAGAAGGAAAAATATCAGGCTCTTGGGCGTGGTATTAACCACAGGTAATAGGCATCTCTTCTGCTGTTTTCAACGAAATGGGGATGGTGGGGAGTGGGAGGGTGTCCTTCTTCATGGTGGGATCAGAGACACAGACGTCGGAGAGGCTCTCTGACATCCGTGCTGTGAGTCCCAAGGAGGTTATAGAATCTTGCAGGAAGGTAATTTCACAATGACCAACAACCCAAAGATGGGTTGGGCACTCAGCTATGAATCAAGAATTGCCTAAAGCACAATGATCCAATGAACCATGTCTCACCAGCAAGGTATAATTAATTAGGAGGGATAGAACACCACACACCCCCCATCAGTGTAAGCGTATCCTCCACCAGTCTGTGAACGACTTGTGCTACTTATCTGCACGCCTCAGTGTTTCCTTTTTCCGTTTTTGCTAACTTTTGACCTTTGTATATACATTTATTTGGGTAATGACACAATGACTGATTTGAATAGTATAAAGGGCTATGTAAAATAAGACAAGTAAGTCTCCTTCCTCCCACCAGGACCCCCCACCCCGAGTTGCCCTCTGATGGTTTGTGTTGATTTCTAGAGACATAATGCTTGGCTATTGTCTACATCTGACAAAATCATTCCTAACCAAAAAAAAAAAAAAAAAAAAAAAAAAAAAAAGTCTGAAATAATTTCCCTTCATTTTGCTTCTTCTCAATCATTTTAATTCACTCCCCACTGGAATGAGTGCCTCCTCTGAGCCTGATGCCAGTAGATATTTGAGGAAAGAGTTCTCCAGCTCAGACTGCTGGCTTGTAGGCAGAGCACTCACACTGTTCCACACACAGCTCACCAGAGCCGTCTCACACTCTCCATCATGCTCGAGGACATGTCTTTGAGGGTTCCTTTCAGTGAAATCTTCTGTTAAAAATCCCTTGAATACAATGAGCAACACTTGGGATGCACCAAGTGTATCCAGATTTAGTGCAGATTTTTGCCATTAGACTCCAACCTGGTCTCCCAAATGTTGTCTCCCGAACCCTACCACATCCCCTGGAGTTCTGGAAACTGCCTGGTACTTGCAGAGAACTTTGGTCCCTCCTCTCATCTCCTGTCATCATCCGTTGAGCACTTGAAGAGGTAGGCACGGCCGGCTTTCCTGTGGATGTATCTTGCTACAGTTTTAGGGACCTTTGATTCCGCACAACAAGGTCACAGAAAATTATCAATTAGTTCAGTACAACAATAAGGGCAAATCATTATTCCCATAAGAAGTTTCCTTTGATGAAACAGAGTCAGTGATTACTCTATCACTCCTTCCATTTGCTCCAGGTCGAATCAGCTTGCGTTCTTCTGTATCCTCAGTGTAGCTTTGACACATGCTTGTGAAGTAGAAGACCTTATCTTTCTCCATGCTCCTCCCCTCTTACCACAGAACCCCCTGCGTAGGTGCGCATGAAGGGGCCCTCATTTGAATCACAGCTAACTGATCAACTGTGGACTGTGATCCAGCTTGTCACAAACCTAAGCCTTAAAATCATTCCAGTGGCCTCATGTTGCCAAGCAGTTCCCAACTAGCTCAGTCTGCCACTGAGTGGAAATTTCAGCTCCACAGAGAGGAAGCACCAACCGATAGCAAACTGGGTACCTCTGAAGCCCTCAGGAAACATGCTGGGAGCATGGATGAATGGATGGCTCGTGCACTTGGTCAGACCCATCAAGACAACACCTGGACAGTCTGTCTTTAGTACATTTTTCCTGAGAAGTTTTATCAGACCAGACTATCAGAAGCTCAAAGTTGGAAAGAGCCCCTGAGTTCATCTATCCCAACCTTAGGTCTGATACAGGAATCTTCTCAGTAACCTCCATTGTTAGCCCTGTCCAAAGTTTATGAGCCAAACTCAGTGTCAATGACCTATTGGTTTTTTCCCCCTCTCAGCTTCCTTGCCTTTCTTTCTGCACATTTTTGGACTCTTTGGATAGGACAAAGTGAGAGTAGCTGCTATTGTGGGATGAGGGATTATAGTTAAGACAAATTAATCGTGTTGGAAGAAACAAGTAAATGCTAATTAAGAATCTTCTCCCCGGGGCTAAGCACACATGCGTGTGTGTGCACGCACGCACACACACACACACACACACACACACAAACAATTGGATTCCAGGCAAGAAGCTAGGAGGCTGGAGTGGCACTCTGGTCTATCCCAAGGCCTCCCCAGACCCCCAGATTGGAGGTGGGTGGACGGAGGAGCTCTCCATCCTTCCCAGCCGGAAAGAAGCCCCTACACCCTCTACTCACTGTAGATGGTCTGGTGGGGTGTGCCATCCACATGGCCATCCTTGTGGATCTGCAGGTGGTAGCTGTTCCTGGCGGTGGCCGTGTACAGGTGGGTCAGGCCACCCCAGCTGGAGCCGAGCAGTGGGGAGGTGTTGGGATAGGCTCTGACGACCCAGCACAGGACAGAGACCAGGAGCCCAAGGCGGGTCCCTGACATCGCAGTGCTCTGAATGGCTGGCTGGAGTTTGAAACCTGACACTGCCTGTACCTCCCAGGCCCTTTCCTCCTCTTCTTTGTGGGTATCTGGCCTGCGGATCCTAGCTGGATTCCCTCCTTTTTTCCCTCAGACTTTTAAAGGGTAGCCGTGTGACATCAAACAGGAAAAACTCCACTGTCCACATCCTCTGTGTTGTCACCAGCTTGTTGGAAGAGAACGCAGAGCCCTCCAAGGCTCACGGAAGGCACGTTGTTATACGCACGCACACACACACACACACACACACACACACACCCCCCTCAATTTCATGCCAGCGCTCCAAAAAGTGAATGATGTGTGGGCAAAAGTTATCTACGATTCTGGGTTGTCTGTTGACCTGTCCCACTTCCACCAGGAAATGTGAAGGCAGCCAGCAATTCTGGAAAAAAAAAAAATCCAGTTTCAGTCCTGCAGTCGACAGACTCCTGTGCAATTAATCTCTCATTGAGTCTACTCATTTTGGTTTTCTCCATCCTTTTAATTCCGATCAGCAGCTGTGTATCCGGTGCTTTCTCTGTGCACAGCACCAGGTGGGTGTCTTGAAGGTGCAGAAATAATACAGGACACCATCAGGCAGAGAGCACCCTCTGAGATCCTTCTTCATGAAGATATGGTTGCTGCAAACAGACTCCAAAAGCCCAAGTTGCCACCTTGGGAAGATTTCAAAATAGGAAGAAAAGAAACCAGGCCTTGAGGTCACTGCTGCTCTATGAAATTTTGAGATTTGAGTTCTCGGTTTTCCTAGTTCGGACTGTGTAAGGGCAGCTAAACTGGTATTATGGTCTCTTCAACTGTATGTAGAGTAATTCAGAGACTTCATTGAAATGGGAAGGCTGGTGGCTGAGAACAGGGGATCAGAACCTGGGAAGGTCCCAGGGGCAGAGCGGCAGGCCAGGGTGTCCCACAGTTAGCGTCTCCTGGGTGCCTGGCTCCTGGGGATGGACACTTCCTTGCAGACCCTGCTTACAGGTGTACACTCTGGGAAGCTACATTTGATGGGTGGGGAGAGTGCCGTGCTTGTAGTCCAATGGGAAGCAACTACTGCAACACATACCCAGAAAATACTTACACGAGGACACTGCTCCTCTTCCAATTTTCCACTCATGAGTGCATGCAGGCATCAGGCTAGACATCACGGTTGCCAGAAGAGAGAGCTACGTGATCTCTGCTTCAATGAGGTCCTGAGCTAACAGAGGAGACAGTAACCATTGCACAAAGCATAATGGAATGTACAATCATACAGGTGCAGACAAGAGATGCCATTTGTTATCTTATATTTGTGCAGGTTTTTATGGCTTAGAAAGCATTTTTAAATGCTAATTTTTACATCTATCAGCTCATCTGAATCTCACTGCAACCCTGTGAGACAGTCCCACTAGACATTATCAACATTTTGATTTTATATACGAAGAAATGGCAATCGTGGATTCATATGTCCTAAGTCACAGAGCAGTTAAGTGGGAGAGCTAGGACAAGTTCTCCTGGTTCCCTAGGTTGCTTCTCCAGCAATAATCACAACAATAACTTACACTTACCGAGAGCTTACTAAGTGCTTTCCTTGTAGTAACTCACGTCATCATCATAATCACCCTTTGAGGAGATGCTGCTACCTTCTTTCCACAGGTGAGGGAACTGATGCCCACGGTTTAAGTACTGTGCCCCCAAGATGTACAGCCAATATGTGGACTGACATTGGATTTGAATTTGGACAGTCCAGCCCCAGACCTCCTAATGACTTGGCTAGATGTGTAAACCCACACAACATGGTAGGGCAAAAGAGATGGGAGCCAGGAACTCAGTAAGAGAGTGCAAGTAGCACCAAGGCACAGTAGTGTCCAGTGTTTCTCTAGCAAACACAGGCCTTTGCCTAGGTTGTGCCTCTAAGATATGGGGTGCTGCCTTCCAAGGTTAGGTAGATGATCTAGGACTTATGAGACAGTCTTCTTTAATAATGATCATAGAATGACCCATAAATATAGTACCACGTCTTAGCATTCAGAATTGAAATACAAATCATTCAGGAACATTTGCCAGTGGTGAACTCCACATTTCCTCTTCTCGTTGCAAAAGGTAGGGATGGGAAGTACCGTGAAACAATCAGCGGTATCAAGAAAAATCTCTGTGCAAGAGAGAAAGGAGGAAGGAGTTCCAGGAATGTTTGCAGAACAAACATCCTTGAAGGCCTTTACTATAACTGAGCAGAAGTAAACCTTGTTTAGTACAAAACATTGTGTGAAAAGAACTAAATCCCTAGATGTGTAAGACATGCTAACAGTGGGGCCCCTGGGTGGCTCAGTTGGTTGAATGTCTGCCTTTGGCTCAGGTCATGATCTCAGGGTCCTGGGATCGAGTCCTGCATCGGGGCTGTCCCTTCTCAGCAGGGAGTCTGCTTCTCCCTCTCCCTCTGCCTCTCCCCCCTGCTTCTTCTCTCTCTCTTTCAAATATATAAATAAATTTTTTAAAAAATGGAAATGTTAATGACATTCAGAAGAGGATGAGAGCACAAAGGGTGGACACTGTGGTCAAAAAGGGCTTTGAGGGAAGCGGGACTTGAGGGGGCCTTGTAGGATGGACAGGGAAGGGTTCTTCCTAGCACATGCCCAAGCACAGTGGGAAGGCAATGCAGGTGTCTCAGGAAAAGTACATGGTTATTCACTTGTTCCTGTGGTGATTGGAGGGGGACCTTCCTGGTGGCTTCAGCTTATGTTTTTAGGAAAGAGAATTTATGTGCCAGCTTAATCCACTTCCAGACTCCCCTCCAAGAAGGAGCCCTGAACACCTACTGGATCTGAAGGCAGAGGACAGTCTAGGACAGTAGGCTTACTTCTGACGGGAATGGGTACAGGGCAGGGAGAAGAAGCATTACCCACTTGTTGACAGCAAAGGAGCGTACAGAATCTCAGAATAATTCTTTCCACTGAGATATGGAAAAATTGAGAGTGGAGGAGAGGATATGCCCATTAGCACACACAGACAGCAGAACATACAGCTCCGGGCTGATTTCCCTACCAGTGGATTCCAAACCTGGTGACCCGTTAGAATCACCATAACTACCCCAATGCTAACCTTAGGCCTACTGAATGTGCAGCCTAAACTATCTGCACTTTCCCCCAAAGCTACCTGGGAGATACCACCCACCTTGATGTTGATGATACTGAATGACTTTGCAAGGAGCAAGAGCTGTAAAGAAGATTCCTGTATCAGACCTAGGGTTGGGATGAACTCAGGGGCTCTTTCCAACTTTGAGCTTCTAATATTCTGGTCTGATAAAACTTCTCAGGAAAAATCTACTAAAGACAGACTGTCCAGGTGTGTTGTCTTGATGGGTCTGACCAAGTGCATGAAACATCCATGCATCATGCTCCCAGCATGTTTCCTGGGAGCTTCAGAGGTACCCAGTTTGCTATCGGTTGGTGCTTCCTCTCTGTGGAGCTGAAATTTCCACTCAGTGGCAGACTGAGCTAGTTGGGAACTGCTTGGCAACATGAGGCCACTGGAATGATTTTAAGGCTTAGGTTTGTGACAAGCTGGATCACAGTCCACAGTTGATCAGTTAGCTGTGATTCAAATGAGGGCCCCTTCATGCGCACCTACGCAGGGGGTTCTGTGGTAAGAGGGGAGGAGCATGGAGAAAGATAAGGTCTTCTACTTCACAAGCATGTGTCAAAGCTACACCGAGGATACAGAAGAACGCAAGCTGATTCGACCTGGAGCAAATGGAAGGAGTGATAGAGTAATCACTGACTCTGTTTCATCAAAGGAAACTTCTTATGGGAATAATGATTTGCCCTTATTGTTGTACTGAACTAATTGATAATTTTCTGTGACCTTGTTGTGCGGAATCAAAGGTCCCTAAAACTGTAGCAAGATACATCCACAGGAAAGCCGGCCGTGCCTACCTCTTCAAGTGCTCAACGGATGATGACAGGAGATGAGAGGAGGGACCAAAGTTCTCTGCAAGTACCAGGCAGTTTCCAGAACTCCAGGATGTGGTTCAGGAGACAAGAGGTTCAGGAGACAGGGTTCAGGAGACAACATTTGGGAGACCAGGTTGGAGTCTAATGGCAAAAATCTGCACTAAATCTGGATACACTTAATGCATCCAAAGCATCACTTTGAGTCCCAACATTGCACTGAAATTAGTACACAGAGACGAAGCCCTGCCTTCAGTGGCCTGCTCAATTTTCCACTTCCTTTCAGGATTTCCAGCCTAAATGTGCAGGATAAGATCTAAAGGAGTCTCTCTAGGGGGTTTTAGTTATGAACACTAAATCAGTACACCATGCACCTGAGCAGCCTTTTCCTAGATCCTGCTATGTGTGACATCTCCTTAGAAGCTTCAGAGGGTGAGAGGAGAGTCCAGGGTAAGTTGGTTCCTGCTCTTTGCACCTAGAGGGGATCAAGGTGAAGGAAAGACCAGGAGCTGGGTCCCAAGGTGGCTCACTGTTTTCTTTTCTTTGTGACACTCTGTCTAAAAACCCCATCTACAGATGGTAGGATTACAGATCCCTGCTCACTCGCTATTCCTGCCTCTTCATAGCTTTGTTTCCATCATTCACTGTCTTCATTCCCTGGGCTCAGGGAGATGGATTTCTAAGCCATCCTGGACAAATAGTGGTTTCTTCTCTTCTCAAAGTTGTCTGGGGAAGATGCTCCAGCCTTCCTGAAAATGCCATTCCTGTATCTTGTTTTCCTGACAGTTAAAACATGCTTCCTGGGCACCTGGGTAGCTCAGCAGGTTAAGTCTCTGCCTTTGGCTCAGGTCATGGTCTTGGGGTCCTAGGATCGAGTCCTGCATTGGGCTCTCTCTCTCTCTCTCTCTGCCCGCCTCTCTACCACTTGTGATCTCTGTCTGTCAAATAAATAAATAAAATCTTAAAAAAAAGATTTCTTTCTAAAAACAAACAAACAAACAAACGACCCCCCCCCCAAAAAAAACCAAACAGGCTTCCTTAGAAGTTTGAGAGGGCGAGGGGAGGGCCTTGGGTAAGTCAGTTCCTGTTCTTTGCACCTAGAGGGTGCAGGTTCTCTCTTGTCCTAATGTATTCATTCAATCAACACATAACTATTTACAGAAAGCCAATTTTGTGGCTAGCGTTTTGTAGAAAATCTTTAGGGAAGACTAAGAATGGAAAAAAATATAGTCCTGCTCTTCCAGGAGCCTACAACACATTGAACAGAATATAGCTTGCATTTGTCCAGCAACTCACAACCTATAACCTGCACATTCCTATCTAGTACCCCACTGGATGCTCAAAACATTCCTGCGAGGTGGGCCAGCAGGTCACCACAGGAACTTACCTACCTCTTAGTCTAGAACTGGTATGTCCCAGGAGGTCAATCTTTTCCCCTTCTCTCCCTCCAAATGAGTTGTTTAAGTTTCCCCTCTCCCAAACAAAATTTCCAGCCTTTTTTTTTTTTTTTTAAATCTTGGTAGCTTTTCCCAAATAAAGGCACTTGGGAAGATGTATCTTCAGGACCTGCTTTTTTCCAAGGAAGCCTGGACTGAAGCCTAGCGCTCAAAAGTGAAACATCAAAGCTTGGAAAAGAGTTCAAATCCATATGAAATGTTAAGGTGCTTCTCTAGAAAGTTTAGCTGGCAATGGCTTTCACTTTTGCCACTTGGGCCAGTGAAAACCACAAGCTTCTCGTGGTCTTGTAAATTCATAAATATTGACCCTGATGGTCCAGTAATGACTGTTGATGAGAAGGGTAGGTGCATGGGTGCTAGATACTTAACCCTTTTGAAAAAGGTTGAGAAAATCAATTATCATATGGCTTCACTTACTTGTGAAACATAAGGAATAACATGGAGGACATTAGGAGAAGAAAAGGAAAAGTGAAGTGGGGGGGTGGAATTAAAGGGGGAGATGAACCATGAGAGACTGTGGACTCTGAGAAACAGACTGAGGGTTTTAGAGGGTAGGGGGTGGGGGGTTGGGTGAGATGTTGGTGGGTACTAAGGAGGGCACATATTGCTTGGAGCAGTGAGTGTTAAACATGAACCATGAATCTTGGAACACTACAATAAAAACTAATGATGTATGGTGACTAACATAACACAATAAAAATTTAAAAAAAGAAAAGGGTTCAGTTTTCAAATGTATAACATTAAATTTTACCACGTATTCTGAACTTATTTCGTAATGTAAAAGTGTTTTGTTTTGTACAAATAAACAATGTTTGAGAGTATTTAATTAAAACATAAGCATATATCTAATTTAAAATACGCTTTCAAATGGAACTGAAGGGGATTATGCTAAGTGAAATAAGTCAAGAAGAGAAACACAATTATCATGTGGTTTCACTCATATGTGGAACATAAAGGGTAGTGGAGAAGCACGGGGAAGGGAGGGAAAACTGAATGGGAAGAATTCAGAGAGGGAGACAAACCATGAGAGACTATGGACCCTGGGAAAGAAACTGAGGGTTACAGAAGGGAAGGGGGCGGGGAATGGGTATTAGAGAGAGTACATGTTGTGATGAGCACTGGTTGTTATATGCAACTAATGAATCATTGAATACTACATCAAAAACTAAAAAAAAGAAAAAAAAGAAATTCTTAGTCCTACAATATATCCAAGGCACAAATATTCCAAATAATTTGACACTTGATTTAGTAACAAAATAATTTTAGCTTGCTTTTACTATAATATTTGTTATTAAACTTCTATTTATTTACCAGAAAATATCAATCAATCAATTAAATATGCTTCCATTAAGCATTTCTAAGTGCTCGTTTACTTAGAGCTTTGAAGTTTTCCAGGAGTACAAGACAGCCATACTGAGTATGAGAATTCTGAAGACAGAAGAATGAGAAGGGAGACCTCAGAGACAGTGATGGAAGGCATACTGGGCATGAGAAGGATCAGGATTGGTACTGCCAGGGACATCCTAAGAGCAAAGGTTTTCCACGGTGAGTGGAGCCCTCTAGGCTGCGAGGGCTCAGAGCTGACTGGCTGCAGTTGGGGCCGGCTGTGCTGTCCTTGTGGGTGGGAGTCCCATGGCACCCTCGGTGAGCCACTGCACAGTGAGGGGAGCTGGGCCCCCGGAGGGCACACAAAGCCAAGATCTGGACCACTGGGGATCTTTAGGGTCCTGAAACTACTCTGTGTGTTACTGTAATGGTGGGCACATGACATGACGCCTTTGCCAAAACCCATGGAATGCACAACATAAAGCGTGTGAACCCTGATGTAAATACACTTTGGACTTTGGTTTGTAATCACGTGTCAGTTTGGTTCAGCAATCATAACAAATGTACCAACCTAATGCCAGATGCTGATGATAGGGGAAATTGTGTGCAGGAAGGGAGAGAGGAGAGGAAAGTATATGGGAACTCCCTGTACTTTCTGCTTCATTTTTCTGTTAACTTATAACTGCTCTAAAAAAATAAAGTATATCTTATTTTATTTTCTAAGATTTGTCTATTTGAGAGTGAGAGAGAGAAGGGAGAGGAAGAGAATATCAAACTGACTCCCCGCTGAGTGTGCAGCCCGATGTGCGGCTCAATCCTACAATCCTGAACTCATGACCTGAGCCAAAATCAAAAGTCAGTCGCTCAACCGGCTGAGCCAACCAGGAACCCTCACAAAAAGTATGTTTTAAAAAATGGCCAACGGTGGTGTTTGCCTCAACGGGTCTTAAAATTTAATCACTGCCTGGAATGATTCATTTCAGGATCAGATCAATGAAATGCACTAAAACAGGAAGTATCACTGCACATGGCTCATGAGTTACCTTCCCTTCCTTTAAATAAGACATAAGCAAATCTCTCAGCCACCCCTGTTCCACCAGCAGCTCCCCGATCAGAATCCGAACTCATTTCTTTTTAAATCTGTACATGCAACCGTAGGGACATCACTTCCTCTCTCTGCACCCAAGTTTCTCCAGCTGGAAACTGGGGAGGTGGGGTGTGCAATGCTGGGAGTTTCTCTGGGGAAGGTCACTGCTTGTCTTCCAGTCCCTACCCCTTTCCAAACTATGTGCTTTGTCGTCTGCTACACACGATCGTCTACCTGTGCATGGGGATGGGAGGGGCTTAAATTCTCTGGTGCCGGACTCATTTCTCTCCCCCTGCCTTGCTTATCATGTCCACACTGGATTAAGGATAAACTCAAGGAAGGAAAGTGCCTTTCATCTAATATCGACTATCATATAGATGATAATATATATTTTATAATTTGATAGTATAGGTCACTATAACAGCAGCCTCAGTCTGACCGATGTACTCAAGTGTAAATCTATATATAAATAGAATCCTCATTATACATTCCAGAATGAAATACACATTCCTCTGTAAGACTACCGAATCCACCATGCTGCCTTGCCCTTGGTGCCATAACAAGAAGCTTATGGAGCACAACCGAGGGAGTGACAGTGCCTTCCCTGAGGAGCCCCCGTGCCCTGGAGGTCGGAGAGCAGCTGGAGACCTGAGGACCGAGGACAAGTGCAACCGTTGCAGCTTCCAGCCCCTTTTCCTTCCGTCCTCTCCTCACCCCTCCTCCCTTCCGCTACCGCCCTTCTTCTTACTGGAAACTCTCTCCTGGCCTCCACCTCTACCGCGGGAGATAAGACAACGCGAGTCCCGGGCGGGGGGTGGCCCAGCCTGTGTGAAAGATTTCAAAAAAGGTTCACTTTGGGTGATAAGAACAGGGTTCTGTTTGTTCCACTGAGAGCAAAGCCAAAGACTTAGGTCAGATGGGGTAGCCCGGGTAACCAGGGAGCGTGGGAGACACAGCTTTTGAATGAAGGAAATCTCAGCAAAGAGTCTGTCCATTTGTAACCCCCTCCCCAAATCCTGCACATTTCACACTTCAAGGGGTCTCCTTGATTCTCTTTCTCTTTCTCATTCCTTGCCCTCCAAGAAAAATCTTTTTTTTTTTTTTTACTTCATGTTTATTTTAAATCGATCTTTAAAACTTTTCAAGAACACTTTCATAATGGGTATCTCACTTGTCCCCCAAGAAATGGTCTACTTTGTCTATTGCTACAAGCCTGTAGGAGAGCAAGTCTCCCTTCAGCTGGCCAGCTGTCATGGGGTGAAGTTCTTGCCCGAGGGACCGAGTTCCCCAGCTTTCTCCTCCCAGCGCACCCCCACGGGGTTCCTCTTTGTGCGTCTCTCAGTCAGAAGCCCACTTGGAGTTTTTCGAGCTTGAGAGTTTTATGAATTCTGGACCCATTTTTTTTCCGCATGATTTTTCTTCCCCTTCCTCCCTTACTACTTCCCCATACTTTCCTCTTTATGTGGGTCACAGAAACACAGAACCTCATCATGGATGTTGGGAGCCTTGGAGATCCCCACTACAGCCTGTTTCTACAATGAGGAAAACTGAGGCCTGGGAGGTGACTTGTGCAAGTTCACAGCACCATGTTAGTGGCAGAGCTCAGTGTTGGATCAGGCTCCTGACCCTCATCAAGACTCCGTTCCACTACCGCACACGTACATTTATTCATTGGATTGAACTCGCTGGAAGGGGATCAGGATTCTAAGGCTGCCTTATGAGTAACAGGGTGGTTCTTTGCATCTCCTTTGCATAGGTATCTCATGCTTCGTCTGTGCCATTTGCCATATGGTGCTGTGTAGAGGGTGGGGTAGCTGTGTGTGTCCTCAGGAAGGGGGTGCTATGGAGAGAGAGGAAATTGCATTTGGGCAGTGGATGGGCCCTTTGCAAATGGATCCATCTGTCCCTCCACAGTGCCGGCACTGGCTCAAGGATGGGAAAGTTTGGTTTCCCATAGTTTCACTTTCCCCCACCTCAGGGACATCAATTCTTTTTTGTATTAACAGTGAAAGTTTTGGAATCATTCCTTGCACAATTATTTTGTCTCCAGCCTTGGTCTTACCCTTACTGACTCATGTCATATGGTGGGAAGAGCGACGGACCTTGGAGGCAGGAGTAGGGAGCCCGCCTTTGGCAAACTCATCTTCACCTTATGGACCTCATTTCTGTTCTTTGCTGAATAAAGGGATTCAAGAAGAAAAAAAATTTTTTCTAGGTGAAGGAAGAAGGAGCAATGTCTACAGACCTTGGTTATTCTGCCTGTAAGGCTTTGCTAGGTAGCTGTCTTCTGTTACTGTACTCTAGACCTTTGATCAAAATCAGAGGGAAGACAGTGATGCTTCTAAAGTGGGGATTTTGCCCAGGAACGGGGCAATAGAAACTTGGGACTGCAGAGGAGCTCTGTGTGTGTGTGTGTGCACACGCCTGTGAGCATGTTTGTGTACACACACACACACACACACACACACACACACACACACAGTCTGCCTGATCTGATTGGTGCTCAAAGGCTGCCCAGAGGAACCCAGCCCACCGTCTCAGGATGCCTGGGGCTTGTCACGCAGCCCACGTCGGGGAGCAGACATCCTGGTTCCCACTCACCTCTTCGAGCCTATGACCCAGGCCAGCCCATCATGTTTGGGACTCTGCACATCCGGACCCGTGTTATCTCAGGATCCTGGGACTCTTTGGCTCCCCTGCCCTGCCTCCTCCCCTCCCTGTGGACACGTAGCCACCACACACTTCTCAGAGGGCTATTTCTAGCCGAGGGGCTGTAATTCAGCCCCAGCCTGTCAGGTCAGGCAGTCTGTGTGCTGCAGCTGGGACGAGCGGCCTGACACGTTGTGGGTTCAGCAGAATGCAGGATGTTGGGGCTTCCGGAGGCAGGCATCCCCTCAGCCTGCTGGAGGTCACAGTCGCTGAGACGTGGGGGTGGGGGGCAGACAGGATGCTCCCGCTGCCTGATGGGGAGGAGGTGGGTGTGTACGGGAGAGCTAACGGGAGCCCAGCCTCACACCTCCAGCCCTTGTCTGGACTCTGGTCCACCACAGCCCTTCCCCTGGCATGCACCACTGTCTTCAGCCTAGCTCAGAGTTAATGCAGTCAGAGGACTTAGTGGGGTCAGAAATCCAGCTGTGCCCCATCCCAGGCCTGACATTTTTGTTCAGTTACTGCACCTCCTGGGGCCTGTCTCTCCTCATATGGGAAGAGGAGATAATAATTGTACGTACCTGCCTCATCAGTTTGCTGACAGGATTTAATAACATGGCACACACGATAGCCTCACATGGAGGGGCCTCGTTGCTTTCCCCGGTAGATGGCAAATGGTTCCTGCTGGCATTGTTCCTCTTCCAAACCCCTGCTCCTGCTCCTGCCACAGCTTTGGGCACTTCCCACGCAGCTCTTCTTGCAGTCAGAATGCCTCACAGGGCCCTTTCGGAGTCATCGTTACCTCAGAGTTCTTTCTGATGCCTGGCGTGTTTTCGGTGCTTGGTTAGTAAGTTTTCACTGAATGGAGGAATGGATTCCTCCTAGCGCGGTAAGATGGAAGAACCCTGAAGATAGAATGAAAACAGAAATGAGATTAAAAAAAAACAACAACAAAATCAAAACCGTGGGTTCAGATCCTTGCTGCACCCCATGTGACCTGAGTAGATGAGCTGGGACACTTATTCTCAACATCTCTCAGGCTCCTGTCTGTAGGCAGGGATAATGGCTCCTACCCGATCTCCTTCCCAAGGCTGTCAGGACAGAAGAGCAAGAGTGTGACGTTGCCTCAGAAGCAGTGAGAGGCTCTGCAGTTTCCAGGCAGACTATTCTTTGTCTCCAGTTTGTTCAGCTCTCCCACTCCAGGGAGATACATCTGTTCTATGGGACCCCCTTTTGCGGTACCACGTTTCTGGAACTGAGGTTTGCCTTGGCTATGCCATGGTCTCCCCCTTCCTTTTCCCTTCCCTCCCTTCCAAACATGGGGCTCCCTTCCTTCAAAACTGGGACAACTCACCACATAAAGGAAGCCAATCCCACCAGACTTGTCCAAACCCAAGAGCTTTTTTCGACCTATCACTGAAACACTCCTTGTAGAGAGGCATTGGTTAGTACGTAGCCTTTTCCCTTTGGGCTTGTTCTCATATTCTTTTTTTTTTTTTTAATGTAGGAAATTACTTTTTTTTTAAAAAGATTTAATTTATTTATTTAACTCAGAGAGAGATCACAGGTAGGCAGAGAAGCAGACAGAGAGAGAAGGGGAAGCAGGCTTCTCACTGAGCAGAAAGCCCGATATGGGGCTCGATCCCAGGACCCTGAGATCATGACCTGAGCCGAAGGCAGAGGCTTAACCCACTGAGCCACCCGGTGCCCCTTGTTCTCATATTCTTGGGGAAATCATTCATTCACTATGATTTTATGGCACCCATCTAGCCACCTCTCACTCCCTTAGTGTCCTTCAAACAAGGCCACATGGCCTCACTTGGACTTCATCTCAGCTCTGGGAGGGCGGAGACATGTGTTATTACCACCATTTTACAGATGAGAACATTGAGAGCTAAAAAGGGTTATTGGCTGACTCAAGGTCTCATAGCCAGCCAATGAGTTGTACCCAGTCCTTAGTCTTCTCCGCGTCACAGCTGGGAACCTCAAAGGCAAGGTGGTATTACCAGGGTTCTTTTGATGGACCATATGGCATGGGAACTCTGACTTTATGTCTTATAGATATGAGGTTTCTAACCTTTGTTTGTCCCGTTACTGGCTGTCATCCTGGACAAGTTACTTGAACTCTCTGAGCTTAGTTCACATGTCTGTAAAATTGGGATACGGTATCTACCTCATATGCAAAGTGCTTGACCCAAGTAGGTACTCAACATACCCTTTCATTCCTTGTATTTTCTCAAAGTACCCATCAACCCCTAATAAATGTATGCACATTTCTTTTCCTACCCCATAAAGATATTTCAAGGTGAGATGAACTGAATATTTATCCACTTACTCAATGAATATATGTTAAGTGGCTAACACACACTGAACATTGTGCTGGAGTCAGAGATAAACGGGTGAAAAGACATTATCCTTGCCCTTAAGAAGCTCACAGTACAGTGAGGAAAGGCACCTGCTAGAGAGAAAATTACTTAGTGTGATTTGTCCCATGAAGGAGGTATGTTCAAAGGACACTGGGAGGCAGCAGAAAGAGCCTTAAACCTGGCCAGGGAAAGTCAAGTTTGGCTTCACAGAAGGACTGACAGCTGAGAAGAGATTTGAAGGAGTCCGAATTAGTCCACGGGCAAGGTGTGATAGAAGGTGTGATTTGAAAGGGGAGGTCACATGCAGAAGGGCAGAGTCATGAAACAATACATCTTTGGAGAGCTTTAAGAATTGCAATATGACCATAACATAAAAGGAGTTCTGAAGTCTTGGGAAATAAAAGGGGAGAAGGGGACACAGTTGGATTAAAAATGGGCTTTTGTGATATATTAAGACATTTTGAATGCGACCTCAGCCTATAGGGACACCTTGACAATTCTGAGCCTAGAATCAGCATGGTCAAATCTGGGTTTCAGTATGATCACTTTGGTAGCAGTGTGATGAGTAAATTTGAGGGAAACAAGTCTATATGTAGGGAGATTGGTTAGAAAAACTTCAAAATATTCTAGGTGACAGATAGTTATAGGCCGAACCAAAGCAGGGGCCATTAGGAACTAGAAAAAAAATAGAGTGAGAGAATTTAGAGAGAAGAACTCAAAGAAACAAATGACCCTTGGGGGTCAGAGAGAGAGAAAGAGGAGTCAAAGATCATCTGTGGGTTTCTTTCTTTCTTTTTTTTTAAGATTTTATTTATTTATTTGATGGAGAGAGAGAGAGAGATCACAAGTAGGCAGAGAGGCAGGCAGAGAGAGAGGGGGATGCAGGCTCCCTGCTGAGCACAGAGCCTGCTGTGGGGCTCGATCCCAGGACCCTGGGATCATGGCCTGAGCTGAAGGCAGAGGCTTTAACCCACTGGGCCACCCAGGCACCCCCACCTATGAGTTTCTGAGTGGAGTGCTTCCAGGGGCTGATGGCACCATCACCAGGATAGAGAACACCACAAAGGAATGAGTTTGGTAGGAGAGATGAGTTTGGTTTTGTTTCGTGCGAGTGCTTCAGGAGATATGTAGCTCTTGGAAGAGAGATCAGGTTTGGTGGTAGAGAAATGGGAATTGTTCCCATACAGTGGGAATTGATTTCATACAGGTGAAAGTTGAAACAATGTTAGGGATGTATTGTCCCCATGGACTAACAAAGAAAGGCCCTGGATATCTGGGAAGGATTGACAGCTAAGAAGAGAGTGGAGGAAGAGGAGCCCACAAAGGAGATCAAGAAATGTGATTCATAGAGTTTTGGTTGAGAAGTCTGAGTACTTGATTCCTGGATTAACTAGCTTTGGTTGTGGTGGATTCCCAAAAGAAGATATAAGAAGACACCACAGGCAAATGCACTGTCTTCATTCCGAGCCAGAACTTCCACACCGTGGAGCTGTGGCTGGTGGTAGGAGAGTCCTGAGGGCATCACTAACTTTAACTTGAGGTCTTGACAACAGACAGACAAAGGCAGCTAATTCTTGGCCTCTTTCTTCTAAGCCTCCATCGTGCTCTTGTTCCTTGGGGTCTTACATCTCTAATTCCCAAAGGAGGAAATGAATAAAGACATATACATAAAAGACAGTATTGATGGCTCCTTTCTGGAGGGCCAGAGCAGAGCTGATTTAGTCTTGTCTCCTTCCAACCCTACCCTGAAGGCCACTAGGTTTCTAAGGAGGCCAAGAGAGTGGGGAGGAATAAAAGGGATCTTTGTGGTTGAGAAGAGGGCATGGTTTGATTTATCCCCTGCTGCTTTCATGCATAGTATACTCATTCCTCCTACTGAGAAGTTCCAGCTGCTACTATCAGGACCCCTCAAAGGAAGGAGCCCATTTTTTTTATATCATATGTATGTATTTGCAGTATAATTAACATGCAAGGTTATATTAGTTTCAGGTATACAATATATTGATTCAATAATTCCATACATCACTCAGTGCTCACCATGATAAGTGAAGTCACCATGTGTTACCAGACAATATTATTACAATATTATTGACTATATTCCTTATGCTGTTATTCATCTCTGTGATTATTTATTTTATAACTGGAAGTTTGTACCTCTTAATCCCATTTATCTATTTTACCCATCCCTTTACCTGCCTCCCCTCTGGCAACCACCAGTTTGTTCTCTGTATTGGTTGTTGTTGGTTTTTTTGAGTCCACATATATGTGAAATCCCATGGTATTTGTTTTTCTCTGTCTGGTTTATTTCACTTAGCATAGTACCCTCAAGTTCCACCCATGTTGTTGCAAATGGCAAGATCTCATTCTTTTTTATGGCTGAGGAATATTTCATTGTAGATACAATTAATGCCATATTTCTTTATTCATTCACTTACGGATGAACACTTGAGTTGCTTCTATATCTTGGCTACTATAAATAATGTTGCAATAAATATATGATGCATATATCTTTTCAAGTTAATGTTTTCATTTCGGGGAGTATATACTCAGTAGTAAAATTGCTGGATCCTATAATTATTTTTATATTTTATATTATATATATATAATATATAAAATATATAAATATATATATTTATATATATAAATATATTTATATATATAATATATTTATATATATAAATATATATTATATATAAATATATATAAAATATATAAATATATATAAAATATATAAAAATATATATATTTTTATATTATTTTTAATTTTTTGAGGATGCTTTCTACTGTTGTCCACAGTGGTAGTACCAGTGTGCATCCCCGCCAACAGCGCATGAGGGTTCCTTTTCCTCCATATCCTCACCAACATTGTTATTTCTCGTCTTTTTGGTTCTAACCATTCTAATAGGTGTAAGGTAATAAATACCTTAAGGAAGCCCATTTTATTATTGACTCACATCCAAGTTTCCATTCCCAGGGTTGGAATGAAGAGGAAGTGTTAAACTCCCTCGTGAGATCAAAATGTGTTCTTCATCACCATGAATGGGGGAAAAATGGGAGAGTGGGGTCTCAGGGAAGCCAGAGGAATCAAGATTTCCAGAAAGAGGACATGATTAACCATGTCAAGTGCTGCAGAGAAGAGACATAAGCTAAGGGACCAGAATTTGCAATTTTTCATTCATTTTGCAAAGAGCTGTTTCAAAGGAGTAAGACCATATTGGGTGGAATGAGGACAGTATGAGGAACAGGAAAGAAAATAGAGTGTGGACACTTTTAAAGTACGGAGATACAATAATAGGAAGGAATGTAGGCTGGTGTTTCGAGCTCATCAGTTAAAAAACTCAAAAGGAAAATGATGTGTTTATCAGATCACAAAGAGAAAATTTTAGAGAAATACCACTGTCAATCCTTATTCGTCTCATTTGCTCCAATCATGGGACTTTCAGCTGTGGGAGGACTCTAAGGCTAATGTGTAACTGTTCTCTCCAATTGGGAAAATGGAAATCAGGGACTACATTTTCAGTTAAAAAATTATTGCCTGGGGGTGCCTGGGTGGCTCAGTTGGTTGTGTCCAGTTCTTGGTTTTGGCTCAGGTCACGATCTCAGGGTTGTGAGATAGAGCCCAGCATTGGGCTCTATGCTGGGTGTGGAGCCTACTGAAGATTCTCTCTCTCCCTTTCCCTCTGGTTCTCCTCCTTCTCATTCTCTTTCTCACTCTCTCTAAATAAAATAAAATAAAATAAAATAAAATAAAATAAATTGCCTGGAGCAACACAAATGTCCATCAATAGTAGATAAGAATGATGTATATGCATATATATATATGTATATGTGTTATATACAGTGGGATATTACATGGTCTCAAAAAAGATGAGATTTTGCTGTTTTTGACAGTGTGGATGGGCATAAAGGGTATTATACTAAGTGAAACAAGTCAGACTGAGAAAGACAAATACCATACAATATCACTCATATGTGGATTCTGAAAAAATAAATGAATAAACAAACAAACAGAAGACAAAATAAGACCTATAAATACAGAGAACAAAGTTACGGTTGTCAAGGAGGAGGGGGCTGGGAGTTGGGAAAAAAGGGTGAAGGGGAATGGGAGATACAGGCTTCCAGTTATGGAATGAATAAGTTACAGAATTAAAAGGCAGAGCATGAGGAATGTAGTTAGGGAAACTGTCATCGTGTTTTGTGGTGATAGGTGGTAGCTATGTTTATGATGAGCAGAGCATAATGCACAGAGAGACAAGTTGAATCATTATGTTGTATACCTGAAACAAATGTAACACTGTGTGTTACCTATGCTCAATTAAAAAAACTTTAAAAGTTATTTCCTCTACAAAATTATCGAACTCCTAGAAGATAGCAAAGGAGAAAATCTAGATGACCTTGGATATGTGATGATTTTTGAAATACAACACAAGAGGCATGATCTATAAAAGAAATAATGAAACTTATTAAAATGAAGACCTGCTCTGAGAAAGACAAAGACAAGTCACAAACTGGGAAAAAAATATTTGCAAAAGACACATCTGATATTTAAGACACAAAACAGATGAACATAGGGGAAGGAAAGGAAAAATAAAATAAGAGGAAATTAGAGAGGGAGACAAACCATAAGAGACGCTTAACTCTAGGAAACAAACCAACACGGTTGGTGGAGGGGAGACGGGTGGGGTGATGGGGAACTAGATAATGGACATTAAGGAGGGCACTTGATACAATGAGCACTGGGTGTTATATGCAACTGACAAATCACTAAACTCTACCTCTGAAACTAATAATATGCCAATGTTAATTAATTGATTTTAAATTTAAAAAAGAAAAAAGACATCTGAAAAAGAACTCTTATACAAAATATTCAAAGAGCTGTTAAAACTCTTTGCTAAAAATAAAACCCCGATTTTTAAAAAATGGTCATAAGTCCTGAACATACACATCCCCAGAGATTATATACAAATGGCCAAAATAAACATTCAAAAAGATGCTCCATAAAAGTTCTCATCACAAGAAAAAAAACAACATACAGTGATAGATGCTAACCAGAATTATTGTGGTGATTATTTTGTACTATATACAAATATTGAATTATTATGTTGTATACCTGAAACTGACATAATGTTATGCGTCCATTATACCACAATTTAAAAAAAAAACATGGTCCACATCATCTATCATCAGGGAAATACAAATTCAAACAACAACGAGATGCCACTTCGCACCTATTAGAATGAAGAAAATTCAGAACACGACAAGAGCAGTGCTGGCGAGGATGTGATACAACAGGAAGTCTCATTTTATGCCTCATGGAGCAGCCACTTTGGAAGACAGTTTGACAGTTTCTTACACAACTAAACATACTCTTACCATATGATCCAGTAACCGTGCTCCTTGGCATTTATCCAGAAGACTTGAAAGCTTATGTTCCCAGAAAAACCTGCACATGGATGTCTGTAGCAACTTTATTCATAATTGCTAGGACGTGGAAGCAACCAAGATGTCCTCCATAAGTGAATGGACAAATAAGCTGTGGTATATCCAGACAGCGAGCTATTAACCAATGCCAAAAATAAATGTGCTGTCAGGGCATGAAAAGACATGGGGGAACTTTTAAACATATATTACTAAGTGAAAGAAGGCAATCTGGAAAGGCGACACACTGTATGATTTCAACCATATGACGTCCTGGAAGAGGTGGAGAGAGTAAAAATCTGATTGTCAGGGACAGGGGTGAAGGATGGGGAGAGGGATAAACAGGCAGAGCACAAAGGATTTTTAGGGCAGTGAAAATACTCCATATGATACTATAATGATGAATACAGGTCATTTGATACGTTTGTCCAAACCCATGGAATCTGCAACAACATCAAGAATGAACCCTAATGTGAACTCTGTACTTCGGGTGATTATGGTGTATCGATGTAAATTCATCAGTTGTAACAAGTGTACCACTCTGGTGGGGGAAGTTGATCATGGACTCTCTGCAGACAATCTCTGTACCTTCCTTTCAATTTTGGTGTAAGCCTAAAACTGCTCTAAAGAAGATAAAGTTCCTCATTAAAATATCCATGTACCTTAGAGCTTGATAGGTTTGCCAAAAGCAAAGGAGTCTATTTTTTTTTAAGATTTTATTTATTTATTTGACAAAGACAGAGACAGCAAGAGAGAGAACATAAGCAGGGGGAGTGGGACAAGGAGAAGCAGGCTCCCCACCGAGCAGAGAGCAGATGTGGGGCTCGATCCCAGGACTCTGGGATCATGACCTGAGCTGAAGGCTCAGAACAACTGAGTCACCCAGGCACCCCGAAAAGGAGCCTATTTAGAATATAAAAAGGAGTTGCTGTATGCTGTATATTGCTGTAGTATTTGCTCTGTGGTACAACCTCAGTGTGTGAATTTATGTAATAAATATTTATCGAGTGGAGTTGCTATGTGATACTTCAGCAGTAAAAAAAATGACAGACATGGTCCTGTGCTCAAATGGCTAGTGTTACAGAGAAGAAAGACAATTTTACTAGTACCATTAAAGTGGGATAAATGTTTCAATGAGCACAGAACACGGACCCATGAGAAGGTGTGACAATGGGTCTCATCCAGGCATAAGGGCCAGTGAATAACCAGGAGAAAGGAATGATGGCCAAACTGTGATCTGAAAGATGAGCAACTTTGAAAACTATAGAAAGGGACAGAATCTAAAAATATCCATAATCTCTCTGAATGTAAGTAATTACTTGATAACAACTTGGTGTATCAACTAACTTGTATGTATTTCCTTTTGATCTATCTTTTTTGATTTTTTTGTTTTGTGAAAATAAGTTACTTATAAATATTTAAGAAAATAAAGTAAAAAGAAGTTAAAAAAAAACCCACCACCCATAAATACCCACCCTTCAATGAACTCTATTCCAAGCATATCTATAAGAATCTTTATGGATAGAAGGGTAGGTGGAAATGTCAGCAGAAGTACTTTTATAAAAATAGGATCATGTCATCTATTCTGGTTTTTTTTTAACGATTTTATTTTTTTATGGGAGAGAGTGAGAGCACCGAGGGGGAGGGACAGAGAGAGGGAGGGAGAAGCAGAAGCAGGCCCCCTGCTGAGCAGGGAACCTGACACAGGGCTTAATACCAAGGCTCTAGAATCATGACGTGAGCTGAAATCAGATGCTTAACCAACTGAACCACCCAGGGGCCTCATATATTCTATTTTTAAAGCAGAAATGTTTTAATTAGATATTCCTTGGATTTAACAGAAGAAAAAGAAGAAATGGAAGTGAAACTGCTGAAGACTTTGGTAAACTTCAGTTAAATGTGTCATCTGCACAAAAGATATTGTTTTGATAAAATCCTTCCACATTTAAGAAAATAGATTATGAGAATATTATGAAAAAGGTTGGAATCATGGTATATGTGTTTTCAGGGTACAGATTTAAATTAGGCAGTTTTGATTGGATAAGTGATAGGATAAATTAAATGATAAGAAAATAATTAGTATTTCTCACATGTCTGCTCTCTCCTCATCACTCCCTAATTGTGTTAATATATCATTAATTTTAAGTTGTCAAAATTTATAAAAAAATTTTTTGTCAAAGTTCACATTGTCCAAAATTGTCATGTAATCATCATTTCTACAATTGTTTCATCTTGGTTCATGTCTAAGTTTTGGTGCTTACCACCAGTACTTTTCCAGCTGTTTCTCCTTTCCTGAATTGTTATTCGGATTAATATTTTAATATATGCAGTTCTATTAAAATAGTCACCCCCCAAGTGAAGTTCCTGGGTACTGACTACCTAAATTTTGTCAGGTTGGAGAAATTCTGGGTGGTGGCCTTTATGTGAAGGGACTTCTTGGAGGTTATAATTTTGGAAACCATTTTATTTTCCTCAAAACATTGTAAATGTCAAGCCACTATTTGCTGGCATTAAACATTGCTCTTGGAAGTCTGAGGTCAGCTTGGCTTTTGCTCCCTGTAGGTGAATTGTTTCTTTGTGCCCGGATTTTGATTCAGAAGGCCTTCCTAAGTGTCAGAAACCGTTTGGCTGTTGTAGATTCTTCTGCTCTCTCCGTTTAACGTTTCACACCGCCTTCAGGTTGTGTGAGAATTCTTAGCGCTCCACAAGTGAACATGACATATCTTGGTGTTGAAGTTAGTGTGTCAGGTTTTCCTGGAGTCAATGTGCTTTTTCACTCTGCAGGTTGGATTCTTCCTCCGTTTCAAGGAAAGTTCTTAGATTCTATCTCTGTTGCTTCAACTGCATTTCTTGCGTTCTCTACCTCAGGGACGACAAAAATCTTAGTTGAGTTGTCTTTCACCTTCCTTCATATATCTTATTTTCTCTCTAGTTGCCGTTAGTTCTTATCTGTTTTCTTTATTCACGGACACCAGCTCAACCCTTTCCAGCAACAAATATTCTCCTATGTAGTCTATCTGTTCTGTTTCTTCTCTATTTTTTACTTTTATAATGATATTGCTTGGCTTTTCTGTTTTCTCAGCTCTACAATCTCTTCTTTTTTTGTCTTATTCTATTTTTTAAAAAGATCTTATATTTGAGTTCTTGTTTTTATTGAGTTCATATTCTCTTTAGGTTGCTTTTAGTGTGAAACGCTTATGAAGGAGTTCCTTCTTTTCCTTGGGTTGTGTTTTCTTCCTAACTAGGGTTTTGCCTGTCTTTTGTGTGCTATAATTATTTCTCTGCTTTTATTTTCCTTTTCTCCTCTCTTTCCTTTCTCCTTCCTTCCTTTTGTTCTTCCTTCCTTCTTGCCCCCTTTCTTTCTGTCTTCCTTTATTTCCACTTCTGTATATGTTTTTCTAATTCTCATGCCATTTCTTTTTACCTTCAACTAAAGCTGAACTATTTTATGCAAACTTCTGCTCTGGGTTTGGGGATAAGGCAGAGGATAGCTCTGAAATATCTATATAGGTTTTAAAAATTTCTTAAAAATTTTTTCAGTGTTCCACGTTTCATTGTTTATGCATCACACCCAAAGCCCAAGCAATATATGCCCTCCTTAATAACCACCACCAGGCTCACTACAGACAAAGGGCTGATATCCAAGATCTATAAAGAACTTCTCAAACTCAACACTCAAAAAAAAATAATCATGTCAAAAAACGGGCAGAAGATATGAACAGACGCTTCTCCAAAGAAGACATCCAAATGGTTAACAGACACATGAAAAAATGTTCATCATCATTAGCCATCAGGGAGATTCAAATCTATATAAGTTTTTATTATTTAACTCTACTTTCCTTTCTGATATTTGGTTACATGTTTTGTATTGGGATTATTTTATCTTCTGGTCTTTTTTCAATGCATAGGAACATTTTTAAAAAATTGAGTTAACACTGTTGTGGTGGATTAATCATGGATTAGATTCCTTGCTGTTCCTCTTATTGAGAGGTAGTCTATATCCTCTCCCCACGAATATGGGCTTGATCTATGACTTGTTCTGGTCAAAAGATTATGGCTCAAGTGACACTGTACAACTTTCAAAGCTTAGCCTCAAGAGATATGCAGCTTCTGTTTTTGTGTGCTTAGAAGGCTTCTGCCTGGAAGCCAGTTGTCATGTAAAGAGGCAACCGTGCTAGCTGCATGGTGAGAGAGAAAGAGAGGAAGAGACCGAGAGACAGAGAGAGCGAAAAAAGAGAGATTGAGAAGGGCCATTTGGAGGAACACTGCAGGTGCCAGACAAGTGAGTGAAGCCTTCTTGGACCTCCTAGTCCAGCACAGCCACCAGCTAAATGCAACTAAGTAAGTGACCCCATCTGGCGACACCTGGAATCACCCTGCTGATCCCTACTCAAATTCTTGATATACAGAATTGTGACAAGTAATAAATAATTGTTGTTTGAAGCCACTAAGTTTTAGAGTGTTTTGTTATTTAAAAATAGATGACCAAAACAACTCGATAGTTTTGTATGTGTGGATGCATATTTTAGTTTTTTTAACCACTTAATGATAAATCCTGACATTTTTTCCAAACCAGTAAATATTCTTGAAAATGTAACTTTTTTGGGATGCTGCATAACCTATTATTTTTTGGATTATAAATAAGGATTTGATGAATATCCTTGTACATAATTCTTTGAAAATAAAGTTTTGATTTCTGACACTGTAATCATTCTTAAAGCCCTGAAACACATCGCAGAAAGCTTGAGTTGAATTCATTCAGCAGTGGGGATGGGCTTGCACTGAGGCAATAGCTTTGGTGGGATATTTAAGGCTACTGCCAGTTGCTTTGAAACAAGAGGAAAGAAAATGTGTTCACAAGGATGTCAATGTATGACCTTGACTTTATTAGCACAGGCCTCTCATTAACAGAACCAGTGAAAACAAAGTTTGTTTCCAATTGCTGTTATATCGGGATGGCGCATGATATAGAAGAACAATCTTGTTTAACTTCATGGCACTCTATGTCAAGGAATACCCTGAATTCTATGAACATATTCTTCCTACTCCTCCTAAGTGAAAAGGAGAGGTACAAGTCTATAGAAAAGGAAAGAGAGTTTAGAGAACGTTTCTCAAGGTCATTGATCCAGTCTTTAGTGAGTATAAAAAATCAACTGGAGAATTTTTTAAAGATGCAAATTCCAAAACCCTATAACCATAGAGTCTGATTCCGGTGGGGTGTCTACAAATCTGCATTTTAAACAAGCATCAAAGGGTTTCTGATGCAGAATCACAATTTGAAAATACTGTCCTAAGAGAACTAACCAACATCTTTGTGTGTGGGTGGTGGGTGAGGGGGAGAGTTTTGTACTCTGCATTAGTAACCAGGCAAGCGTATTATATACTTAACCTCATTACTTCATTTAATCATTTACATTTTACCCATGTTCAAGATGATAAAGCTGAGGCTCAGAGAGGAACATGAATAACTCAAGGTCAAACACAGCTAGTAAATACAGAGTTGGGAATGAAGCCCAGGTCTCTCTGGATTTCACGCTGCCCTGCGACTTTCCATAGCAATAGTCAGGTCAGGGACAGCCTGGACAATGGAACCTAAGGAACTGACCATCAATGTATGAAGCAAATGCCTGAAGTAATTCATTAAATAACTAACAACTTGAGTTGGCCTGGCATCTTTGTGAAGATTTCTGTTAAATAATGCTCCTTCTGTAATTCTTTGTGCTTGTGTTTTGATTACTACATCATGAAGTCCCTGATAGTTACATGAGGAGAGGGTGCTCAGCAGAACAAATTATGTGCCTTTCTCTACCATGGATGAATGCTAGAGAGTCAGCAAAAGATCAAAAATAAGAATTTGCTGAGGGGGCACCTGGGTGACTCAGTTGGTTAAGTGGCTGACTCTTGATTGCAGCTCTGGTCCTGATCCTGGGTGGTGGGCTAGAGCCCTGTCTCGGGCTCCTGGCTGGGTGTGGAGCCTGCTTGGTATTCTCTCTCTCTCGCTCTCCTCTGCCCCTCCCCACTTGCTCAAGCACACAAACTCTCTCCCAAAACAAAAGCAAAAAAAAAAAAAAAAAAAAAAAAGAATTTGCTGGGAACTTCATCAGTCTTAGTTCACCTTTTGGTATTAAAAAAGATAACACAACCCTTAAACACAAGTCAAACTTCATCTGACACTCCACCCTCGAAAAATTTGTTCTGGAAGAACTGGTAGGTAGATTGGGTGAGAAACTGCACGTTGATCTCCACACAGTATCTTCTGGAAGGATTCTAGAAGGATTCTTTGTGTGCATTCTATTCCACCAAAGTTTATGAAAGAACGCAATCCCCTAACAGGTGATGCTCATTTGGCCCCGCCCCAGACCCTCCTGGGGTGGGCGGGCCGAACAGCTGGGCCCAGTCTTTCATTGGCTCTTGGTGGTGTCAATCTCCATTGCCTTGGGGCTCGGCCAACTGAGTGGTGACGGTAAACTGGAGTGGAAGTCCTCCTGTCTCCTGGGTCGTTCATGGAGTCTGGAAGGGGAAAGGGTCAGCGGGTCCTGGGAACCAGCCAAAACTTGAAAGTGTTGAAAAGCTGGGAAGGAAGGAGAGGTAGATCAAGTTACCTCAAGACATGGGCACTGGGTTGTGGGTGTGTCTGTGTGTGTGCGCGGTGTAGGCAGGGGGCAGAAATCACCTCAGGACCAGAGGGTTAGGACAAGTTAGGACAACTCTAACTGCTTTCCCTGAGACTCAAAATCCAGACACTCTTCTTTTGGAAAAATCACCTTTCCTTATGACATTTTAATTTTTCATCATTATTTTCTGTTTCATCTGAAAACTTAGTAGAATTTCTTTGAGACATGGCAACTTGTCTCAGTTCTCAGGGAATCCAAGAGATTTCTGTCTGATGGGCTGGTTTGCTGACTGGAGAGGCTTGTTTGTAGCAGTGGGGAGAACCCCAAGGAGATGGTAAAAATAAATAGAAATATGCAGCTTAAAACTTTAATCTCATAGCTAGTCACAAACACCACCCTTGTTCCCACCAGAAGCACAGGCTCAGGCCTGTGGCTCGAGTGGCTGGGACTGGGGATGCAGGAGAGTCTGCCCCCCTCCTCCCTCAGTGCCTGCTTAGCTCCTGGGGAAGAAGTCTTCTGGTGTGTTCTGCTGCGTGTAGATAGTGGCCGGTGTCCCTGACCTTCTTCTAGTTTGCTCTGGGTCTGTTTGTAGCTGGAGTACTCAGTGGCATGGTGGCCTCCATGGAACAGTTGTGGTTCTTGGAATGACGGTCATCTTCACCTGTCTCTGAGTGCCTCCCTTCCAATGATAAATCAGACCTCCCTTTGGCCCAGCCAACAGCATTTTCTTTGGATAGGAGGGTGCATCCCTTAGCCAAGGCGCTGCCCCAGCTTTGTACCTGACTGACCTATGAGCTCCTTCTGGGAGCTTCAGTTGCTGGGTCTTTCTCTGTCTCTCTATGTGCATTTCTTTTTCTTTTTTTTTTTGGTTTGTTGTACATGCTTTATTAAAACGGCACTGGTATTTACAGTATCTGAAGAGTACCTTCCAAGGTGCTCTCCCACACATTCAGACACACCCATACAACATCCCTCTCTGGAGGGCTGGCGGCCAGTACACCTTCCTCCCCAGTTGACTCTGTGCTATGTTGGCAGGGGAGGAGGTGAAGGGATAAAGACAGCCGGAGTCAGGGCTGCTTTGCCTGCCTTTCAGAAGCCTTGAGCTTGGTGGCATTTGGAGCCAACTCGTTGTCAGCTTTCTTTCAAGTGTGAAGATTCTTGGAGACTTTGGTTTTAGCTTTGGATGTGAGCGACTATTCAAGGACAATCGGAAATGTCCCATTTAGGGTGTTTTATTTATTTTTTATTTTAAAAGATTATTTATTTATTTGAGAGAGAGAGAACAAGTGGGCAGAAGGAAAGGGAGAAACAGACTCCCTGCTGACTGGGGAGCCCATTGCGGAGCTCGATCCCATGACTCTGGGATCATGACCTGAATAGACACTTAACCAACTGAGCCACCCAGACACTCCCACGTATGGTCATACCAAGCACAAACACAAACACCCTAAATTTGGTAAAAACAAAACAAACAACAACAAAAAACCCTTTTCAGACATATTTACACAGTGTGGAAACAGGAAGCAGAAGTTAGTTTTATTTATATAGATTGTTGCTGTTGTCCTTAGATGGGGCCATGGAGATGGCAGGATATTTACCCGGGAGGTCCTAAGTTGTTCCCAGGGAGAGACACCCAGAAGCTGGGAGGTGGGACATGGGAAGGTGCCACGGAGCCATTCCAGCTCTTGAGCCTCCCCTGAGGTGATTTCACACAGGACGTGGAATAAGGCAAGGCCCAGGGGATCCAAGAGTGGGAGCCGTTCAGTTCAGGTAGAACTGAAAGCCCAAGCTCCTTCTTCATTAGTTCTTAGGAACCGTTTTTGAAAATATCAGCTTTTCCCAGAATACTAAGATCATTGTTTTTAATAAGAGCATTTTTTATCAGACCCATAGTACACTTAATATTTTAGGTATGCACAAGACTGTATCTTGGTGTGGAAATGTCCTCGGGGCGCCTGGGTGGCTCTGTGGGTTAAAGCCTCTGCCTTCGGCTCAGATCATGATCTCAAGGTCCTGGGATCAAGCCTCACATTGGGCTCTCTGCTCAGCAGGGAGACTGCTAACCCCCCTCTCTCTCTGCCTGCCTCTTTGCCTACTTGTGATCTCTGCTGTCAAATAAATAAAAATCTTAAAAAAAAAAGAAGTGGAAATGTCCTCTGTTTATGGTGACTGTATTTGAAGCATTAAGTCAAGACACATTGCCTGAACTGTGTGAACCATGTGAACACAGTTACTGAGAGAGTGGAACAGAATATTTAAATTTGGGACTGTCCTGAAAGATCTAGAATTCGTGCTCATTGTACAGTGCAGCAGCTTCCTTTGACCCCGCTGGACCCAAGTCTGCCTGTACAAGGGATTTGGGAGCAGAACTAAAACAAAATACCTGAGGGCTATTGGAGTTGTAGTGGCTATCTAGTCATTTTAGATGGAGAAACTGATGGTCCCCAAAGAAGTTTCTTGTCTACAGATACGGTTAGCAAGATGTTTAGAGTCAATCCAGGGGAGTGCACACAGACTATGTGGGTTTATATGAAACAGCCACTTTTAAAGTGGAGTTAATCTACCCAATCATTCACATACTTGACATACAAGATGCCTGAAAGCTGTTCTGAGAATTTTTTTTTCTGTTTTTTCACTAGTTGTTTTCAATGGTTGTCATTATTTCTGGAATGTGATAGTATTTTACAACGTATAAAACGTTCCTGTACATGGTCTCATTTAATCCTTTCAACATTCCTGCATGGTGGTGTTTCAGGAACGCATTTGGCTACACGAAAACCCAGTCACAATGGCTCCAACACAGGGCGGGTATTCTCGTCACCTAACTAGTCATCCGTAGGTAGGTGTTTGCTGGGATGGTTCAGTGGCTCAACAGCAGGGCTGATGTGACTGTGATTCTTTGGCCTTGACAGACGGCTGCTCTACCTCCCGGGCATCCTGTACATCTTCAAGGCAGGAAGAAAAGGGAAACACAGAAGGGGTAGTTTTCCAGAGCCCTGGGTGGAATTCTGCTCCTCTTTCATTGGAAAGAGGTCACAGGACCACTCCTGGCTACAGCAAGGCTGAGCAAGCATTTTTCCCGGAGCTGGGCACATTGCTGGCCCAAGCAAAGCTGGGTTCTATAGCAAGGCAACCAAGAGTGCTGCCATAGGCAGGCCATAGCCTGCCCCCCTGTCCCCCACCGTTGCCTGGTAACCAGTGATATCTGACGTCGCTACATTCTCATTTCCTCTTTCCGCACCAATGCATTTGTATAACAACCTTAATTTCTCCCATAATTACAAAAGAAGAAAAGGCTGTCGTTCTAGAGACTTGGAAAATTCAGGAAAAAATAGAGGGCAAAATCATCGATAATGTCATACTCCAGAGATTAGGACAAATGTTAACATTATGGAATGCTTCCTTCCTGAGTTTTCCACACATATATAAATGCTATCATATGATATTTTTAGTATTGAGCCATGCTTTTTTCCTTAACAGTATATTATGTTTCCCCATGTCATTAAAAGTTTTCCAAAATCATAGTTATTTTTTATCTGTATTATTTTTATGATCACCAGAGTAACACATGTTTGTAAAACATGCATGCTTATGAGTATTCCCTCCGCAAAAGAAAACCACTACAAACAGCCAGCCACTTTATCAGAACTTACTTAAGTATTCCCATTTTGTTGGACATTCAGGTTGTTTCCATTATTATAGATAACATTTTGATGACTACCCTTGCACGTAGACTCCATTCACATTTCTGAGTGTTTCCTTTCTGTAGATTTCTACTGGGTTAAAGGGTAGAAACACTTCCAAAGCTCCTGATGCGTATTGCTAAATCACTCTCTGGAAAGGCTGTACTGTGTATACCTCTTTATACATTATGAATGTGCCCAACTTGCTCTAAACTCAGCAGGATTTTTCAACCTCTTACTCCCCTATTGCAAGAAAGCAACATGGCTTAGCCGAAAGCATAGCAGTCAGAGGTTTGACTAATTCTGACTCGTGGTCAGAAGTCCTGGTTTTATGTTTGGACTCCAGCAGAACTTGTGTATGACCTTGGGCCAGCCATTGGTCGTGTCAGTTTAGTTCAAAAATATGGTGTGCTATAGTGGATACTGTTGGTTACTAGTCCAGCAATTATTTCCCCTTTACCTCTTTCTGACACAACCCTGAATTTGTTCAGAGTCTCATCCTCCTCTGTGTAGCCCTGGGGAATCGGGATGCTGACCCCATTCTAGGCTCAGTGGATGTTGGTTCTTAAACATTTTAGTCTCAGGACCCCTTTCTGCTCTTAAAAATTATTGAAGAACCTGAAAAGCTTTTTTTTTTTTTTAAATCTATGTGGGTTCTATCTATTGATATTTATTGTTTTTGACATGAAAACTGAGGAATTTAAAAACCATTTTGAATTAAAGGTAACAATAATAAGCGCATTATATGTTAACCTATTAGTATATTTTATTGAAAATAACTGTTATTTTCCAAAGCCAAAAAAAAAATTTCACAAATTGAGCGTCATTGTTTCACATTTTTGCAACTCTCTTTTTCATGTCTGGCTTACTAAAAGACAGCTGGATATGTGCTTTTGCGTTCAGTCCATCATGTTATCCTACAGCACAGAGTCTAAAACCCCACCGTAAGGGACTGAGACAGAAAAAATCAATGCTGTTATGAAAACAGTTTTGGCCTCCTGGACGCCCTAGAAGGACCCGAGGGACCCTAGGAGACCCCAACCACACTTTGAAAGCTACCATGGTGATCCCAATTGTCCTTACCGGTAACAGCCCAGTTTGACCAATGAGGCATTAGGAGAGCCTGCTGACAGGGTTCAGGAGAATTCTTGATCCCAATGAAAAACAGAGGAAAGATGCAATCATGATTGCATGTAGCATTAAGAAATGCTACAAGTTTTTCTTTTTCTTTTCTTTTCTTTTTTTAAAAAAAAAAATATCTTTTTGTCAGAGAGAGAGAGCGCACAAGCAGGGGGAGGGGCAGGCAGAGAGAAATCATGACTTGAGCTGAAGGCAGATGCTTAACCGGCTGAGCCACCCAGACATCCCGCTACAACTGTTTTCCAACCAGCCCGAGGAGAAGGCTGGTACATGTTGGAGGGCATAGCCAAGGGACACCATGCAGACAAAGCTGGTGTCTCCTGGTCCAAGTGCCGAGTCTCTCCTCTTTGTGGGAGATAAGCCTTGAGTTAGAGATGGCGTATGAACAGAATTTGGCACGAGGAAGTGGAGGTGCCCTCGAATGAGGAATGGGTGAGTTGAGGAGGTGTGGCCGCAGGCAGCGAGAATCAAGACTCTTTCTAGTCCATTCTGGGAAGCTGGAGACCTTACGTGGCTGGGAATTGACTGACACTCTTTTCAGTAGAACCTTGGGATATTAAGCAAGTGCCCCCTTAGGGCATAGTAACGGAGAAAATTCAGAATACTGGTGTACCAACTATTTTTTGTGGTCACAAAATAGTAAATTAGTAAATTTAGTAAATTAGTAAATTAGTAAATCCTACAAGAAAGAGACAAGTTTACTGCTTATTCCCATCTGAAAGCAGAGAAGGAGGCAGGATCTTATCTTCAGGAGGTAGTGAGGCCCAGAAAAACCTTCCTGGCTGGTTCTCTCCCAAACATTTTCCTTTGAGCTTCTTTACCTAATGCTCTGAACAGGCTGTGGGCAAGTTCAGCTTTGTGGTGAGGACACCCTACCCGAGACTACAATTTGGATTACTCTCGGGCAGAGGTCTTCAAACCCCGGTGCAGGGTGGTGGGCAGAGCACAAAGGCCATTGTTCAGGAGTCTCAAAGACCACATCCAGAGAAATTCTTTGACCCATATTTAATAAAGCATGGAACTGACCAGAAGTAAATCGATGGGAGTCTACTAAATATTAAAGGAACTGTATTTCCAAAGAAACCCTAGTCTTGGCCAAGATGAGCCATGGGTATTTTTAATCCCTAGGGCAATTCCCACACCTCTGAACCTGTGGCTGCTAAAAGCTGGGCACCTGCTCTGGGGGCCGTCTTAGATGTGGGCTTTGGAAATTGATGTTTTTCAAACCAGGATCTATCTCCAGCAGGCCTCTGTGGACATGCAAATACCTTCCCATGTATAGCAATAATAATACTAGTTACTTTCTATGTCCAGAGATTTGGCCTGTATTATCACATTGAATCCTTCCAATAACCATACAAAACTGAGATCATGATTCCCGCCTTGCCTGATGGGGAAAAGGAAGCTTAGTTAGTTTAAGAAACTTCCTGGATTATTTATGACTTTAGAACCTGGTTGTTTTACTCCACTGAGCCACGAGCTGCTAGATAGTTCCAGCGATACAGACAGGACTCCTGATAACCCTGGTGGGCAATGGGGATAAAAATGAGGTCCTCTGATCCCACAGAACCTGGACGTGAGCTTGCTAAGAGGTAAGTTAAATCCAATACATAGTGACACAAAACCTTGATTCAGATTTTCTTAAACAAAAATGCAAATTATTGTCCTGTAACAGGAGGTCCACAGGTAGTGTGGTTTTTAAGCAGGGTGACACAGAAAAGGTATTTTTTATAGGAGGAGGGGGGTCCAGAGTAACTCCGACCCACCCTGGATCACATTACCTAGCTGCACATGCTGGCTGTTCCTGGGAGGTGCTGGTACTCATTGGCTTCAGGCTGTGACCTGAACGACCGCTGGGCACATGTTACTAGTCTCAATTGTCATCACCCGGCTCACCTTCCAAAACTCAGAGAAGATTCATCTCAAAGATGTCCTTCCCCCATCCTCTACCCCCCGATTCACCTGGGTCCCTCTGACCACTCACAGACTCCATAACCTCTCAGGGCTTGTATATGTAAAAACAATTATGAGTGAGCACACAGAAACCCCAATAGAGATAACAGAAAACAGATGAATTTGTTACAAAGGCATTCACCATAGGTGTCTTTCAGTATGCCAGAATTACCCTGTTGCATCTGACCCATGGGCATGGAGCCCTATATCCTGTTTTCTCCAGCAGCTCCAAAAGATGGTTTCTCAGAAAAGTGGAGAAGGAAGGGACTTGGAGAACATCCAGTCCAGCCCCTCATTTTTCAGGTGGGTCCAGAGGGGAAATGACTTGTCCACATTTTCAGAGCTGATTAGTATCACAGCATGGAGTAGAACCCAGGCCAGGATATATCATTCTTTTGACTATTAGCTTCAAATGTCAGGAACCCCAAATATGCCCATATGGTAATTCATGCATTTCATGAATGAAGAGGAACTCATAAATTTCTTTCTCAACCTTAACTAGAATATCAGTCTATATTAACGTTGGGAAATTATGAGTTCTGAAACTTATCATCTGCATAAAACATGACAACACTTACTTATTTTATAATTTTCTAGGACTTTTATAACTTTTGAGAAGGGAGTTTACATTTTTAATATTTTGAGGTTTGCTGTATGTAGTCCATATTTGCCCCAATTACACTGAGTTATTTTGCAGGGCTTGATCTTATCATAGCCCTGGTTTTTCTTCATATTCATGTTTTTTAATTCTTTAAAGTTAGGGTAAGATTTCAGGTGACTTTAAAGAATTATGGAATTTTAAAACCAGAAAGGATTTCTGGAATTTGAAATTCCACAAATTTCAGAATTTGATTCAACTGTTCTCTAGGATTGGTTAAGTGTTCTTCCTCAAAAACTTTAAAAAAATAAAGTTTACTTAGTGTGCCTATAGTACATTTTTTGGTTCAAAAATTATTTTGGTTTCACTTTTCATGAAGATAACTAGTACCTAGGGCAACACTGGTTTGTATTAAGTCTTCTGGAAATGGTCCCCTTGTATCTCCCCATTTGTGTTGTCCTCCTGGTTGAGGCTGATCGCCATTAGAGAATGGGTCATGTTTCTATTAATTCTCATTCTTATAGTAAGTGTATCCCCTCCACAGGATGACACTGGTCTAAGCAGATAGAGGGCACGTAATGAATGTTTTCTAAATGCATGGACCAAATGCATAGATGCAGTCCAATGAGTGAGTCTCACCTTTCCTTATGGTAAGGAGAGGACAGGGCATCAATAACATGTGAATTCCAGAAACAGCAACAAGGATACCATTCCGGTAAAGAGTAGAAAAGACTTGTTTCCGGCTAGTATCTGCCAAAGTTGGTCCAGGAAGGAGGACAGCAATGATGATCATTTCTCAGAAAATGTTTTTGTCCAGGCACGTATACAATTGTCCTGGGAAGCGAAACCATGCAAAGGTACAGAGGCCAGGTGGCCTGCTGACCACCCTTGCTTTCCCTTACCCCAAATTTCTCCTTCTTTTCCCACCCCTACTTGTCAGCAGCGTACCTCTGAGTATGGATCAGGTTCCAAGAATCTTTGAAACTCCGGAAGGACCTAAATCATGAGGATAGAAACAAAGAGAGACAATATCCGGAGGCCTTGAATGTCACACTGAGAAGCTTGACTAGTTATGAATTCTCTGTTTCTGTGCTAAAGAGGAGACGCTGATACGGGTCACATGGAAAAGGAGAAACCTGGGGAAGCTTGTGTGCAAAACCGTGGGAAAGCTTTAAGAAAATCCCATGAGTACACGAGGCCAACAAAGAGAAGCAGTTCATTTAATGTATGGAGGTCTGAGTGAAAGAATCGTTTGGTTTGCTTTTGGTTAACATGGGCTGTTGGGTTCCATTCTGATTGTTGAAGAAGCTGTCTTCTGTGCCTAAACCACCCATTTAAGCATTTTCTGAGAGAGCTGGTCATCCCGGTCATCTTAAGGAGAAGAGTCAAGTGTAAATATCAGATAGCCATCTGGACTGACTCCTAAGAAAGCCCCAAATGTTGGACTGAGCTATGGCAGACGGCACCTGCTGCCACCTTCGGCACTTGAGATGGACTTTGTTGTACCAGCTAAGATGGGCTATGTTGACTGCTTGCAATTTACTTGCATTTATAAACCTGTGACTGGTGCTCATTCTTTCCTCCCTCCTCTTGCAGGGGGTTTGAGAAGATTAAGGGTAGTGTTTAGTTTGAGGCTTCTTGGAGGGGAAAATCGTGAAGGAGAAGGAGGGTGCCAGCTCTGCTTTAAGTTCAAAGAGGAAGTTTAAGCTCGTTAGAGAATTACAGGGAATGTTGGGGGCAGCACCAGGACACGGTCTCAGAGGCTCACACATGGAACCCAGGTGGACAACATATAGTTAGTTAGAAGTGACCACAAATTAAATATCCCCTCTGGGCCTCAGTTTTATCATCTGTGAAAGGAGGGGACTGGAAGAGATTGTGTATCTTTTGCCCTGGTATACACTCTAGCCCTGGCAGTAGACTGGGCCCAGCCTGTACATCAGACACATGGTTCAGAAGGGATTCTGGATGCAGATTCCAGAAATGACTCATGGGAACCTAATCATCAGCATCCTGTAAAAGCCCCACAGGAGTCTCATGTGCTGCTCTGTTGATAACCACAGACCCCGATGATCTCTGTGGTCTCCTAGCAATAACTTCCAGATCCTAGCGCTCCGACCAATGGATAGCTACGTATTGCAATGATTCCTTCTAGTCTGTAAGAATGCTAAAGGGATAGTGTAGAAATGTTTTAGAACTGAGGATGGATGAGGATGGTCTTTTAAAAAAAAAATTGGAGTGTCTTAATTTAAACTTGGGCCATCTGGTACATAAGTTCTTCTTCTTCTTTTTTTTTTTTTTAAAGATTTTATTTATTTATTTATTTGACAGACAGAGATCACAAGTAAGCAGAGAGGCAGGCAGAGAGAGAGAGATAGGGGAAGCAGGCTCCCCACTGAGCAGAGAGCCCGATGTGGGGCTCGATCCCAGGACCGTGGGATCATGACCTGAGCTGAAGGCAGAGGCTTTAACCCACTGAGCCACCCAGGCGCCCCTCAAGTTCTTTTTCACATGGGGATGCACACATGCATATGCTTCTTGTGGGTCTGGAGAGTGGGCATGGGCAGAAAATCATGCTTAACTTAAAAAAGGTTTGGTTAAAAAAAAAAAAAAAGTTTGGTAATTCACTTGTTAGCCAAGCAAACAGGGAACCTTCAGGAATAATTCTCTAGTCCATCCAGTTCATGCAACCACCCAATAAAGACCGGATGCCTGCTTTTTACGAAAGTACTGTGCCAGGTCAACATTTTTTTTTTTTAGATTTTATTTATTTATTTATTTATTTATTTAGATACAAACAGCGCGTGAGCATGGGGAAGGGGTAGAGGTAGAGGGAGAAGCAGAATTTCTGCTCAGCGGGGAGCCTGATGCAGAGCCAGATCCCAGGACTCTGATCATGATCTGAGTCCCTGATCTGAAGGCAGATGTATAATTGAATGAATGACCCAGGTGCCCCCAATGTTTTTTTTTAATTTCAAATTTTTGTTTAACTCTAGTTAGTTAACACACACACATATATAGTAATATTGGTTTCAGGTGTAGAATTTTTAGTGATTAGTCATTTACATATAACACCAGTGCTCATCACAGGTGCTCTCCTTAATAACCATCACCCATTCAGCCCATCTCCCATCCACCTCCCTCCATCAATCCTGTTTGTTTTCTATAACTAAGAGTCTCTTAGAGTTTGCTTCTCTCTTTCTCTCTTTTTCTATGTCCTCTGTGTCCATCTGTTTTGTTTCTTAATTTCCACATATGAGTGAGATCATAGTGCCTTTGTCGGTACAGAAGGTGGATCCGTGCTCTCTTTCCTGGGACAATGACAACATCCGAGCAGGAGAAAAGCTACCCTGGCAACCTCTGAGGGTTTGGATTCAACTTTATACTTTCCCTTACTGTGCCCAGCTCAGAGCTAGACTCCCCTTTTTTAAAAAGATTTATTTATTTGAGGGGGAGAGGGGCAGAGGGTGAGGGAGAAAGAGTCCTAAGAAGACTCTGTGCTGAGTACTGAGCCTGGAGCCTGACACAGGGCTTGACCTCACAACCCTGAGATCATGACTGTGAGATCACTACCTGAGCCAAAACCAAGAGGCAGACACCTAACTGACTGTACCACCCAGGGCACCCCAGAGTCAGACCTTCATGAAGACACAGCGTGTGAGTTACAATTGATGAAAAAGTGAGTAGGTTGATAAATATTCTAGGTTCCTGATTCCAGAGAAAGAATCAACCATGGTGTACCTGGATGACTCAGTCGGTGAAGCATGTGACTCTTGACCTTGGAGTTGTGAGTTCAACCCCACATTGAGTGTAGAGATTGCTTAAAAAATAAAATTTAAAAGAAAAGAAAAAAGAATCAACCACAACACTGAATACTCGTTCTTGGTTAATTAATCTTTCACGTTCCCTGAACACTTACACCTAGATGAGAGCTCTCCAAATACTCTCTCTAAGCATTTTATTTAACCTTGACATTCTTAAAAAAATTTAAGAATTAATTTCAGCAGAAATCAATTTGAATCAGACAGTGCCAAGACCAGACGTGTGAACTTTGCTGGTTTTCCACCTGTCTTACCTTGTCTTCCCAGCCCTGGACCACCTCATTCTGTGTTTATACTCCTACCAAGGAAAGAACAAGCAGACAGATTTCTCCCAATGGACTTTCCTCATCTTTCCATCTCTGCTCTGGTTGTGGATGTATGCTAATGATGTAGGAGAATGGGCATTATGTGGGGAAGTTAGGAGACCAGGATCTAGTTCCAGGGTTTGCTCTTACTGAGATGTATGGTGTGGACAAGTTATTGCCACATGTTTTTTCTTCTCTGCCAAATAGTGCCTCTATATTAGATTGATTTTAAGGTTACTCTCAGCTCCAAGCATTTAATTCTAGCAGCAAATAATGGCCTCGGTCACCTCTTATTCTCTTTGTTGTCTTATTGAATGAGATAAAGTGTAAAAAGCATGCCATAATGTAGAATATATATAAGAGGACATCATTATGCTGCTTGTATTAACAATAGCTTGTGGTCATGTCCGAGTCCCTTACAGGGCTGTAACCGTAGTCGACGTGTATGGACTCCTTACTCTGTACCAGGCTGTGCTGTGCTAAGCACTTTAGCACATTTACTCATTTAATTCATAGAACAGACCTATGAGGAAGGTACTAAAGATCACATTCATTTTACAGGTAGAGAAACTGAGTCTCAGAGAGGTCAAGTGAGTTGCCCAAGGTCCTGTAGGTAGGAAGTGGTGAAGACAGAATTTGGCTCAAGGTGGGCCTTTTCTAGAGGCTGTGTCTCAGCGTCTGCACTCTTCACTTCTCCTAGGGGCAGGAGCAGTGCCTTACCCATCCTGGTGACCTCCCTTAGGGCCTGAGTACCGTGTTGAGCACAGAGTCACACAGAGTCAGAAAATGACCTGGTGGAGATTGAGCTGAACGTAAAAAGATACTGGTGGTGGGTAAACTTCCTCGCTTGAGAAGTTTCCAGAACAGGTGTCCCTAGGAAGCTATGAGTAATGTCCTGAAGACATTTAAGAACGGGGCAAGTAATTGGGGCACACTCAGTCTTAAGGGAAGACATAGGCTTGTTGGCCTCTGTAGGTTCCTCGCCGTCTGAGGATTCAGTGTTCCGCCTGATTCCTAGAACTGTTGGCTGAAAGAGAGATGCTTACGATAAATCACAGCACGGGACTAAAGGTGACAGGAATCGCGCACTTGGCCTCATGTTTATCTTGTGGGCTGGCCAGCCATGCGCGGCCATTTACTAGCATTTCATCAGCTGTGTAGGGCTTTCCCCGTAAGCTTCCTTTCCAATTACTCACAGCCTCTGTGGGTGGAGGGAGGAAATGAGGGCACATGGAGGAAGGGATCTCTGCCCTCAATGCCATCACGGCAGGAAGCCAAAGGGGTCTCAGAACTACTGGTTGTTTGCTGGTTGGACTAGAAAACCTGGTGGCTCTCTTACTCATGGTCCAGGACCCAGCCCTGGGGTTAGTAACACAGGCCATTCTTGGTTAGTAACACAGGCCATTCTTGGTTAGTAACACAGGCCATTCATCTGCCTCATTTATGATTGTTTTACTCCCTCGACAACGAAGAAAGGGCTCACTCTGTGCACTCGACAACACCACTGATTTTCTAATGACTTCTCTAGCCCATCCCATATACTTGAAGCATACTCATTTGTTCATTTATTCTTTCAGTGTGACTTTTTTTAGTGAACCCATATTGTAAGCCAGCAGGAATGGGTTGAGGTTGGGATACGGAGATGACTCATGAATCTCTCTCCACCATCAAGGAGCAACCAGCAAGTGAGGAAGTTGACAAGGTCCCGTGTAATAATGGTGCAGCACGAGAAATGTGTGCAGGGAATGAAGGGAGTGAACTAGGGGCCATGAGGAGAGAAGGCTTCCACTAGGGGTGATGCTTGAGCGGGGTAGTGAAAATTGCACCGGATGAGAAAGGGCATTCTAGGGGAAGGATCAGCTCTTGCAATAGGTAGAGACTCAGAAAGAGCAGGCACGGGCAACAGTGAATTCCTTGTGACATTGGGAAAGTGGCTGGGGGAAGTTATGGAAAGTCTGCAAAGATTAGAAAGTGAAGGGCTTGCAAAGAGAGTCTGGATCCTACACGACAGATGTGAGCCAAGAAATCTCATTCTAGTGGCCACATGAAGGTAAACTGCAGAGTGAGAACAGAGATGGCTGAAAGACAAGCTGGATAATGATTGCCAGCATCCCCAGTATCCACGAGAGGCATGACAAGACATGGCAGTGGCACTGTGAATTTACCAGTTTGGCAAAGCAGTAGTGCCCTCTAGGTAAGAGTCTGGGCTCTGAGGCAGACATTCCCAGGTTTGCATCCTGTTTCTGCTGCTTTACCTGTGTGAGCATAGGTGAGTTCCCCCACATCTGCCCCCAGAACTCTCATCAGTCAGTGGGGAATGGTCATAGTGCCTGCCTTAGAGACATGTGATGATGAGAATTAAGTATGCACAATGACGGACACACTGTGGGTGCTTGACCATGGTGATTCTTATTACAACGAAAGGGGTGAGAGGAATCACAGACGACTGGTTGCAGCAGCCAGAGGGTAGTGCCATCACTAGCCAGAAAAGACTGTATTCAAGAGGTAGATGAGGATCCCAGGAAGGATGTGGAGAAGGGGAGAGATATTGGGTTGGGTATAGGACTTGAGGGGACTGGCTCTTTTTATCTAAAAAGGCCAAAATGAGGCACATTACCTTGTGTTTTCCTCCTATAGTCACTTTCCTGCCACAGGACCTTTGTACTTGTTGTTCTCACTTATTCTAGTAAGTACTGCCGCACAAAGAAAAAAAAATGATCTCCAAATTTATGGCTTAAAAAAAGCACAGTTATTTTATTAATATATCTCACGGTTCTGGGGTTGACTGGACCCAGCTAGGTGTCTCATGTGGATGTAGTCAGACAGTGATGGCATGGGAGACATCTCAAAGGCATCCTTGCTTCCTTGCAGATAACCCCACAGTTAGAGCAAAGAAATAAATAACATGTGTAAGGAAATTCACATATGCTGTATCACTTGATTCTTCTTTTTAAAAATTTTTTTTCAGTGTACCAGAATTCATTGTTTATGTACCACACCCAGTGTTCCATGCAATATGTGCCCTCCATCATACCCACCACCAGGATCACCCAACATCCCACCCCCTGCCCCTTCAAAACCCTCAGTTTTTCAGAGTCCACAGTCTCTCCTGGTTCATCTCCACCTCCAATTTCCCCACCATTTGATTCTTAAACACTGCACAGCTGGGGTTACTGTCTTCATTTCAGATGAGGTAAATGAAACTCAGAAAGACCAACTGATTTTCTACCAACTGTGTGTGGACCTGAGATTCAGATGAGGTCCTCTGAGTATAAATGTCATGTTCTTTTCACTTAGATCCATACTGCTTGCATCCGTAGGTATAGATGACTGATACAGGGAAGGGGGATTAGGAAGGCAAGGGGTTTCCCACTGACATGGAGGGGGTGTTAGGACTGGGTTGCCAGGTAAGATCCCAGATGCTCAGTTAAACTTGAATTGCAGATAAAGAACCAATTATTTTTAAGTATAGGGATGACTCAAATATTGCATGGTGGCATGCTTATACTATAACATGATTCATTGTTTATCTGAAAGTCAATGTCAGTTTTTACTGACCTCTGTGCTTCTATTTGGCAAATATGGGAACCCTACATTCAGAGTATGAGAAGATGCACGGGGATGGAAACTGGGTATCTGAAAAGAAAGTTTATACAACTTAAAAGTATGGCGTCCAGCTACGTCTGCATCCTAGCCCCTAAGGTAAGTGTGTGAAAGTATGCATCATTAGGTCCCAGATGTGGAAAAGTTGTGGGAAGAGGAATCTCAGAGGGAGGGAGGGATGGGCTTAAGATGCCCTTTGGTGTCACGGTGCAGATGAACCTTGATGACATTATGCTGAATGACAATACGCCAGACACAAAGGACAAGTATGGTATGATTCCACCTATATGAGGTATCCTGGAAATACACAAAGTACACAAATTCGATACACAAAGTATCGACTAGTGATACCAGGGGTTGAGGGTAGAGAGGGATGAGGGGTTAGTGTTTAGTGGGTACAGAGTTTCCACTTAAGAAGATGCAGAAGATGAAAATCTGGGGATGGATGGTGGTGGTGGCTGCCCAGTGTGAATGTACTTCATGCAACTAAAATGTAGAGTTAAAACGGGTTAAAATAGTAAATTCTATGTTATGTCTGTTTGACCACGATTAAAGAAATAATTAAGCCAGAGATCCTGCCGTGTCCAGAAAAGAGCTCTGGAGGGCATACTTAAACTATAACATTATTCACTGTTTATCTGAAATCCAATTTTAACTGGCCTCTGTGTTTCTGTTTGCTACACATGCAGCTCGCTCATGGCAGGGTTGCTCCGAACATGAAAAAGCGAGGCGGATCTCCAGCTTCTTGCTGCTCCACATCCAGGCCACAGGGGCTGGGAGAGTGGTGCTGGCCACCAGGGGGAGGTTTACTTGACCCAGTTAAGGTCTCAGGGAGCCTCTAAAGTGGGGCTCATTCCTCTGCCTTAATGGGAAAGAAGAACACAGCGTCCAGCTCTCTCTCCTCCCTCTACCCCTGCTGCAATGAGCTAATGTCCCAAAAGAGGCTGGAGCTCTTCTGAGAAAGATGCCCTATAAATACAGCATCTTTCTGCTACTTGGAACTCTCAGGGTGAAGGACAGATCACCAGAGGGATCCAGATGGGGGAGGGTCCCTTGGGGACTTAAATTTAGCCCAGGCGATTCAGGTCAGGTCACTGACTGGGACAGACCTATGCTGGTAGAACCCTCAGAAGGACATTGTCCATTCTTTGTAATGTGGGGGCTTTTCCTGCCCCCAATCACATCCTTGGGGCATAATGGCTTAGTGTGGGGTTTTGGACACAGTGTGAATTGTTACAGACAACTGTGAGGACATCCCTGCCCTGGTACTTGCTATAGGGTGCTCCAGCCTGCTAAAATCAGACCAGACAGAGTAGCTACCCAGACAGACCTTCCAAGGAAGCCACAAGGCCAGGGACGCAAGGGGTAAATAGAGACAGTTCTCAATCTGCCCTGATGACAGGTCACCAGGGAATTCCAGGAGCTTTATCTATTCACTTGCTCTTGTTAAATGAACCAACACGGTAACTCTACCCTGTCACACAAAGCAGCACATTTCATAGCAAATATTTTATAACAGCATGTTTACTATCTTATTTTTAAAGGTTTTTTTTTGTTTTGTTTTGTGGGTTTTTTGTTTTTTTTGTTTGTTTGTTTAGGTCTTATTTGTCAGAGACAGAGAGAGAGAGTACAAGCAGGGGGAGCAGCAGACAGAGAGAGAAGCAGGCTCCCCACCAAGCAAGGAACCTAATGCAGAACTCAATCCCAGGACCCTGGGATCATGATCTGAGCTAACGGCAGACGCTTAACCCACTGAGCCACCCAGGCATCCCGCCGGTTTACTATCTTAAAGTGAAATTCGTAGTTAATAGAATTTATACACACCACTTTAAGAACATCACTAGAATGCCTTAACTGCGGGAAAAATGAAAGTAACTTCAAATACTCTGTATTTCAATATATAAGTGTTCAAGCACAGCTACATTAACAGGCCAAATAAAGAACGTAGTTGCTCATACATAGTTTGCAATGGACAAATCGGATTTCAGAGTAGCAAAACCAAAAAAAGTAGTAATTAAAAATTACATGCCTTTTTGATGTTTGGAGTCAGGGCTCAATAAGTATATCTGTGTACACACACACACACACACACACACACACACACACACAGAACGACCGTGAACGTGGGAACCACAACACAGCTCTTCTGATAACTTAGTACCACCAGCAGCACCCCCATGAGAAGATTTTCCAAAATGGTGAACTGCTCTTGGAAAGTTCCAAGCAAAACCAAGTGCGGGCTGTCCTTCCGGGACTCACACCTCTGCTGGAGAGCTCAGAGCCTATGAAACCGATGGGAAAACACTTCCTGCTTGATGTAAAATAGAGTTTGAGTCCAGGCTCAGGTTTATAAACAGCCATTTCTCTTATATGACATTCTACAGTTAGGCGGAGTGTGGGACAATTCTTTACCATGGGGGGCTGTCCTGAATGTTGCAGATGTGTCTGTACTGTGACCTCTGCTCACAAAGGCTGGGAGCATCCCCGATCATTGTGACAACCAAACACCGTCCCAGGTTGTCCTGGTGCTCCCATTGGTAACCACGGATAGAACAGGTCTGACACTTAAGAGTATTTCCTCCCGCTCTCCCTTCCTTCCTTTCCACCCCTTGCCTGCCTTTGTCTCTCCATATGATTCCCAGAAGCAGGCGTGGGGACAGGGGAGAGGAGAGCCAGGTCTGTCTTGCATGTGGACTGGCTAAGGAGGCATAGATGAAGCAACCACAGGGGATCCTGGAGCATAGGTCTCCGAGAGCTCACCAGGACCCTGCCATCAGCAGGGAAAGAACTAGTGCATTTTCCTTACTTCTGTAGTGATTCACACCTCACGAAACCCTTCCAGAATACCACGTCCTGTGGATCTACACACAGATGGTACAGTAGGCAGAGCAGGGCTATTGATGGCATTTAAGGGATGAAAAAACTGCGGCACAGAACACTTACGTGACCCAGGTCCCTGAAGTTCTTCCCCATTTTAGCCCTGTGTGTTTCCTTGCCAACTGCCCCCCACCCCCACGCCACGATGTGTAATATGGCTGTGGTGACTTAGCAGATGGTCTAGTCTCCACTGAAATGAAACTTCCAATAAACAGGAACCCACTGTCTCCAGTTTACTGATCTCCACAAGTACCAGCATGGTTATTTAAAGTTAGTAGGTTTTAAATAAATATTTGTTTAATAAATGAACCAGTATACTCCTTGCTTCCAGTCTTTTATCTTCATCCCAAATGTCTCCTCTTAAAAGAGGAGCTCATTACACCACGTTCCTTTCAAAAACCTGCAGCGAAGCAACCACTGTCTACAAGGTAATTTTGAGCTCCTTGGCTTGGCATTCAAGATCTGGTTCCAACTTTTACTCCTTTCTACACCCGTCCATGCCACCCACACTCTAAAGGACCCTAACTACTTGCCTCTAGTAGCTAACTTTTACTGGACCCTGACCTAGGCCAACCACTGTACAAAGTACTATGTGTACATGATTCTATTTAATTTTGACCAGGACTGTATGACATAGGCGCTGTTATTGTCCCCACTACCATAGAGGAGGAAACCGAGGCTCCAATAACTCACCTAAGATCATGCAGCTTTTGAATGGCACGTCCAAGATTTGACCCTCCCACCTGTCTGCCACACTCTAACCCCACACTAAGCTGAACTTAGCTCGGGTTTTATATTTTGACTGGGACCTGTGCTCAGACTCCTCTTAGCCTAGAATACGCCTTCCTTTTCTCCCTGTGCCTTTCATTCTTGCAGCCCCAGCCCCACTGGCCCCTCCTCCACACATTTTCCCATCTGTCCTCTCCCATGAGTCACTTCTGCCTCTGTGATTTCATGAGTATTCTGACTTAGAGCAGCATTAACTGGGCAGGTGACTGTCTTCCACTCATGATCTCTTTCTAGGCAAAGCTGTGATCCATTCATTTCTAAAATTAGCATCCAAGTCCCAAGTCACAACTGGCATTCAGTGGCTCTTTCTTGAACATCTTGAAATCTAGGGATGAAATAATCATTATTAAGAAAGTAACCACAAGGGGGCAGTACCAAAAGGTCTAATAATGGCTGTTCTGACTTCCTTCCGGGGGACAGGTGTTCTGGGTAAGAGCCCTTGAGGGACACTGTAACACAGATGAGCTTACATTGAGCTGAAAAAAGAAGTCAAACATAAAAGACCACATATTATACGATTCTATTTATATAACTTACCCATGACAGGTGAATCCATAGAGGTCAAAGGCAGATTATTGGTTCCCAGGGACAGGGAGCCTTAATGGGTGCAGGGTCTTTGTGAGTGAAAAAATCTTTTGGAATGAAATAGATGTGATGGGTGCAGAACATTGTGAATGTGCCAAATACCACTGAGTTGCACTCTTTATTTATTTTTAAATTGTTATTGAATTAAATTGAATTCACTCTGAATTGATTTTGTTATGTTAATTTCATGTAAATTAATAAAGGAGAGGCAGAGGGAAACTAGACAGACAATGGGGGGAGAAAATAATGTGACCAGAAAGGCAGAAATTGAATTGATGGTAATAAAACCAGGAATATGGGGCAGCCACCAGAAGATGAAGTCTTCAAAGGACAGAGTCTGCCCTAGACACTCTGGAGACTGATACTTTTATTTCATCCCAGTGAAACTGATTTCCAACAACTGGCCTCCTGACTGTGGGAAAACAAATGTGTGCTGTTTGAAGGCCCTGGAGTGGGCTCATTTGTTACAGCAGCCCCAGGAAACTGATATAAAATCTTTATGATCTTTGTCATGTTCAAGGAAAAAAAAAGAGGGGAAGAGAGAGAGAGAGAGAGAGACCCTGAAGGACAAAGGAGCCAAAGTACACAATAATTGAAATGTGCTTAGCCAAAAAAGTAAACAACACTGGGAACTGTGGGAGGGAAATTAGAAAAAAGTTAGAAAAAGAACAAATTTTTGGAAGTTTTATCCTTTCACGTTTTTCAACAATTTGGAAAACATGAAGAAATGGCTCTTTCTGCTGAATATTTTTTGTTCTTCCTTATAAAATAATTATATCTGTAGTTTCCCAAAGTTTTATTAGCAAGTCAAGAAACACATAACACAGTCCATAAATGGAAACACACATTTAGATATGTAAAGAGGACAAAAAGCATAATTAGTATTATTTCCTGTAATTCTCTTCCAAATTTTGCTACCTCTCTTCCTCCACCCTCCTATTTGTTGTCTGTGAGTTTAATCAAAAGTTATTTTGATTAAAAATTTAAAAAGTTACTTATTTTTAAAATTTATTTGTAATTGTTTTGCTGCTTGGTCCCAATTAAAAATGAACAGAAGACCATTAAAAACTGGGATGTGTTATTTTCCTGTTGGAAATCAGAGGGAACCCACAGTTCAGCCTGGAGAAGGGTGAGGCAGAGTTGGATGAAGAGGAATGGAGAAGGACCAAAGAATATTATGGGGGAGGGGGGTTTGAGGGGGTTCAAGAATTTGTGGGATTCATCTATATCAAGGGTCAGAAAATAAGGTTTTGAGAAGTGGGATTTTAGGAGGAAACTTTTTAGAGGACTCTTTAGGCTGGGCTGGAGTGCGTTAGCCAGTTGGCGAGATCCCACAACATTTTGTGGACCACATATTCCCGAAGTTGAGGGACACGACCGATACTGTGTGATTCTGCCTAGGAGATCTCCAAAGCAGGAGAAAGGAGGGTTCGGTGCAGCTCCTGTGGTACAGGTGAAGGGCAGGTTGCTTCTCTTCTGGAGTTTATAGGGGCCAGGATTGTGTGTATTTCCCAAGGACTGGGTGTGGGTCACATATGGGAGAGGGGATGACTCAGAGCTTGCTCAATACAGTCTCCTAGAGAGGTAATGGGTTATGGCCGAAAGGAGTTGCAGGTGGATTGCTGGCCTTCTAAGGGAATGGAAAGGGAGTAGGCAAATTCCCCACTCCCCACCCCCAATTGATGAACTTGGGTCATGAATGTTATAGGTAAGAATTCTCCAGAGATGGACAGTCCATGAAAATCTAAAGCAGCACCTAATGAGAGAAAGAGATAGGCACTGAGAGAGAATGAGATTGAGAAAAAAGGTTGAGAGAGAGAGAGAGAAAGAGAGAGAGAGTTTTAGGTATTTACTAGGGCCAGAGAACCCAAAGCCAATTTATAATAGGGCCACCCAGGTGAGAATGTTGTTGCTGGCCTTACCGCCTTACCGTTCCTCCTCCTGGCCTCCCTCCTACACCCCAGAAGGGTCATTAGCAATGACTAGCAAGTCTCTGAGGAGGTGCCCAAGGAAGTGAGAAGAAACTGACTATGACAATACTTTCTCCCATACCTGCAGCAGCCCCAGCTGGGGTTGGGGGTTGAAGTCTTACCTTTGAATGAAGACCAAAGTGCAGATTATTCTGGTGTTAAAATTTCTGAATAGTGGCTCTGTTTTGAAACTCAAATGAAAAGGAAAACTAAAAAAAAAAAAAAAAAAAAAAAAAAAAAAAAGTTGCTTTTGCAACTTGAAGTACCTATGGCTTTGTATTAGTCCTGAGTGTTCAGAAAAAGCCTTGTGAGTACCTGAGTTTTCCTCCAAGGATGCCAGGTCCATGGAGCAAACTTAAAGGGCTGGAGAGAGACAGAAATAAATAGTTTGCAGCAGCCTCCCACCATGTGCAGGTCCCACATACTACACTTGTTTTACATATGAGAGACTGAAGGTGAGCACAACACAATCTTAACAGCCGTGGTCTTTGGGGAGTGAGATTATGAGTGAGGAAGTCATTTTTTAATTTTCTGAGTTTTCTGTATTTTTTTTTTACCATGAACGTGGTTTTAATTGTATAACCTTGAAGAAATGAGAATCAACTGTGATCTTTGAAAAAAAAAATGAAGAAATGAAGATTACATACATAAAAACAATTTATGGCTAAAATTCTAAAGAAAAGTCCTGCTTAGCTGTCCTGGGAATGGAGGTAGAGCCCTGGTCCAGGTGCAAGAGGAAGCAGGATGATGGTGAGAAAGAAGAGTGAGAGCCTGTTGAGTTCCTTCCCTTTGATCTTAGTGACCTGCCCCTCATGCCACTCTGCAGACCCAGAAATACAAACTGACACCCAGGTGCAAGGTTTCTCAGTGTCCATCTTCCAACCTATTCTCTGGACAAGTTGTGAAAACCCACTGTCCTGATCACATTCGCCTCCTCCTTCTCCTTCTTCTTCTTCACCTTCTTCTTCTTGAGATTTTATTTATTTATTTGAGAGAGAGAGAGAGAGAGAACACATGTGCTGGGGGAGGGGACAGATGGAGAAGGAGAGAATCTCAAGCAGATGCCAGGTTGAGCATGGAGCCTGACGTGGGGCTGAATTCCATGACCCTGAGGTCATAACCTGAGCCAAAATCAAGAGTTGGATGTTTAACCTGCTGAGCCACCCAGGTACCCACTGATCACATTCTTACAGGGACCTCCTGGATATGGGGTCTGGGTGTAAAAGTTGATAATGTCATCAGAAGCTTCTCTTCCAGCCTTTTCTTCCTAACCCGGGTCTTCAGATGAGGGTTGGTTTAATAATAGCAGGACAAAGGAGAAGTGGGCTACACTTTAGAGCAGGTTCCTCAACCTCAGCACTATTATTTGGGATAGGATCATTCTTTGAGTTAGGAGGCTGTCCTGTACATTGCCCAATGTTCTACAGCATCCCTGGAAATTACCCATGGAATATCAGTAGTTCTACACACTCTGCACCTCCTGTTGTGACAATCAAAAATGTCTCCCGATATTGTCAAGGGTCCCCTACATGTCCCCCCTGCAGCTCAAAATCTTCTCCTGTTATGAACCATTACCTTAGAGGTAACTTCACCTATTCAAAAGAATAGGGCCCCCACATGAGGGCTACTTGTGATTATGGCAGACCCCCTGGATGTCTGCAAAATGGACTGACTGACAATCTACTTCCTGGAATGTTCTTAGAACAACATCATGTCTGAGGCCAGACTTCCCCAGATGGTGGTGGGGGGCTGTTATGGACTGAGTGTCTACATATCCCCCAAATTCATATGTTGGGAGCCTGAATCCCTAATGGAAGTGTAATTGGAGATAGAGCCTTTAGGGAGCTGATTGGAGTTAAATGAGGTCATAAGGGCAGAACAGAATCCTATAGGAGTGGTGTCTTTATAAAGAGAGGGAGGGACAGACACCAGAAGGCTCTCTCTGTCCATGTCCACACACAGAGGAAAGGCCACATGAGGACACAAAGAGAAGGTGGCTCTCTACAGGCCAGAAGGAGAGGCCTCAGTGGAACTGACCCTGCTGATCCTTGATCTTGGACTTCCAGACTCCAGAACAGTGTTATGCAATGCCCCATTCTGTGGAATCTTGTGAAGGTAGCCTGAGCTGACTCAGACAGGCAGTCTGTGCACCTCTCCAAGAGGGAAAACACCCCTGTGGTCTCTTGGAACCACAGGTAGCCTTGTCTCATGGAGACATATACTGGCCTGTTAGATGGAGAGTGGCCCAACAAAACCAGATGGGAGAGCTCTAGTGTTCCTTATAGAAATAAGCAATGATCAATCACTGATATTTTTAATAAACACTACAACTGGTCAGTCAAGTGACTCTTCAGCTTTCCAAAGAGCCACTGTGAATAGGTTCCCTTCTCCCTTTCCGGGCAAACTTAGAAGGCATGCTCAAGGAGTAGAATATTTTGGTTGGCTGATTATTTTTTTTAACTGAACTTTAAACTCTTTCAGAGGAGTACCCAAAGTTTTATGTTAAAATCTTTTTAAAATATGCACTTAATTCTTAGTAAATACATTTGTCAACCGAGGATTTTGCAGATCTGGAAATTTTCACTCTGAGCATCATTTCCTCTTGTACGAGACAGTAAGAGAACATAGCATAGAAATTTTAACTGGGTGTGGAAGATTCCGGAGTACTCCCAGGATATTGTTTTCACAATAACAGTTCAATACCCGGTATTAGCTTTTCTTGGCATTTTTGACACTTTCTCTTAAACCCTGAGGAAAAGAGAGGAAGCAGCCATCCTGGTCAAGCATTATTTGTAAAATGAAGTTGTAACGTTCCTTTGCCTATGTTCAGAACCATTTCACTGGAACTCAAGGCCTTGACGATGGACACAGATAACAGCAGAGGAACTTTGTGACTGGTCCATCTAGGAATGAGAGGGCTCATCAAACAGAGAATGTGAAATCTCTTGTGACACCTTGGAAAATGGTGGAGTCTTGTTCCCATGTTCTAGAAGAATGAGCTTCAGTCTATGAAGAGCTCCCAGGGGTCAGGACTGCTGTGTGAATTGACCAGCCCTGTTTTCATCTGCTGTCACCACTCTATTCTGTCACCATGTCCTCAGCCTGGAGCACTCCAAAAGTCTCCAGCTGTCCTCCCTGCAGAGGACTTGCCTCCTCCACACGACTCTACATAGGACAGTTATAGTCTTCTTTCTAAAACCTCTGTTTGGTCCTGTTATTTCTTAAAATCAGCAATGATGGACCTCACATTGCTTTTAGAGGAAAATTGAAGCTCCTTCAGTGAAAGAAGCCAAATACAAGAAACCAGATATTGTGTGATTTCTTTATATGCAATACCCAGAAAAGGCAAAACTACGGAGACAGAAAGTAGATTAATGGTTGCCTGTGGTGGACATGGTGAAGTGGAGATTAAGAGTAATGTGCACAGAGAATCTAGTTGGAGTAATGAACATGTTCTAAAGCTGATGTATGGTGATGGTTGCACAACTTGGTTAACTTTACTTAAAATTCATTGAATTGTACATTTGAATAGGGTGATTGGTGATTACATATGAAAAATTGAAAAATATTCAAGCACCTTATTATTCTTACCAGATGCTCCATGATACAGTTTCTAATGAATTCTCCTGGCTTGAGCTCCATCTCACCCCTCCCTCTCTCTGTATACTGGACACACATTGGCCCTGGTTCAGGTCCTCCAAGTATCTTGTTCTTCCTCTGGGTTCCCACCTGCACCTTCAAGCACCTGCTGTGACCTCCCTCCCCGCTGCCTGACCCAAATCTGGCTGATACCCCTCAAAGCTCAACTTTCTGTAGGATGGTTGCCTTTGTCCACCCAGATGAGCTCAGGACCCTGTTCTGTGCCCCCATACCTGGGTTTTGTACGACCGGACTTTGTCTCTCATGCCACTGATCACATTTTGCTGTGGTTATTTGTGTAATGTCTGTCTCCCTTACCAGTATATAAGACCACGCATAGTTTGTCACAGTGATATTCCAAGGCACATAGTAAGATTTTAGAAATATTAATTGTGTGGTTAAATTTAAGAATGAGGCACAGAGGCCACAGGACCAGGCAGCTCTTCCAAGAGCACATAGATTTATTGAGAACCCAGCCTTGCTTAATGGAAGGCACACATTTTAGTCTCTCCCTAGGGACTACATGTAGAATAGAAGAGGGATATGGGAGGGAGTGGCATGACGAGGTACAGAGTGCAGAGATCACAGATGTGAGGATGGGAGTGTGCGGGAAGGGGTACGTGGAACAAGAGAGAATAAGCTTGGGATTCATGGGTTCTCATCTGGCTTTGGGATGCCGGGTGAGAAAATTAAGCTCCCTGGTCTTCTTCTTTTAACCTATGAAAAGATTTTTTTATAATTTATATAGTCTCTCTTGTCTCAAATATTCTATAATTCCAGTCATTCTACTAGACTAGGGCTTCTCAATGTCAGAATCACCAGGGATATGTGTTACAAAGGTAGACTCCTAAGCCCCACCCATGTGTCTGGATTAGTCTCTCTGCAAGTGTGGCCAGGGGGTCCCCATTTTAACATACTCTTGGGTGATTTTTTTTAATGCAAGTTTGTGAAAGGGTGGGAAATGCATCTATCTCCTTCACCCACATGTCCCAAAGTGCCACCCAATGTAACACAGAAATAGGACACTCAATAACTATTTCTTGATGGGTGAGTAAGTAAATGTTATAGTCACAGAAGTGGGGATATCTTGTTTTAACCAAGGCAGAAGAGGAAGAGGGTTGTTGCCTCACTATGGTCTATGGTAGCTTCCTTCCTCTTTGGGGCTGAATTCCCCATTTATAAAATATGGTGGTTGGACTAAGTGACTCATAGGAATTCTCTCTGCCTTAATAACCCACAGCATCATGAATCTGTAATATGGACAGCACCATGAATCAAAAGAAAGCTTTCTGTTTCCCTTCACTTTCCTCCTTGACAGATGAGAAAGAATCAAGGTGAAAATCAACCACAACCCAGAGATTCATTGTGAGTTTTAATAGGAGGGGTGGAGTCGAACAGTTTAGAGGAACGTATAAAAAGACCTTTTACTTTTTGCTGGAACATGATATGGTTTGTGCATAGCACATACATATTAAAAAATAGAAGCATCACATTTTATAAGCACATGACTGAACAAATTCTGGGTTTTTCTACTCACTTGACCCAAACTTGAGGACAGCTCTGCACTGGGACCCAGTCTGAGGTACTTATTGATTTATAGAAAGGAGAAAACCACATGAGGACACAGCTGTCTGAGTGCTGGAATTTCAGTATTTCAATGAGGTATACAAACATGGTTCTGTGTTGGCTCTCGGCAAGACAGACTAGATTCAGGACCTGTTTTGGGTGTAATCACTCCCTCCTTCCATTCTGGGAAGAGGAAACATCAACTCAGGTGTAAGCACAGAATGGAGTTATTTCTATCTTCTCTCCTGGGCTTGTCCCAATCATTCGGGGAGGTAGCAGAATGAGTGGCCATTCCTGGCCAAGTGGAGGGGCGGGGGGCCAACTTGAGACCCACTTCCTAGACACGAAAGTGGCAAGTGGCAGAGAGTCCCTCCTTAGTGACATCTGACCCAGAGCCTTTGGGGACAGAAAGTTGCAGGCGCTTTCTAGCTTCTGTCCACGTGAAAAGCAGCAGAAGGGGATAGACAGAAGAGAGAATAACCTCATGTCTTAGGGGCCAGTGACTACTTTTGGTAGATATGTTTCCACCAGTGGCCGTGGCACATAATGGGCAAAGGGCTGTGGACCTACAACTCTGGGAGGGAGGAGAACTACAGCTTGTGAACTTTTATACATCTTTCTCGCTTAGGATTCTACAGAATGATAACTTGGAGGCTCTGATGCCTAGGACAAGAAAGGGGCCCAGCACCATCATGAGAAGAATTCCAAACTTCCCAGCATGTGACAAGATCAGGAGAGAATTTCAGGCCTGGGTTACTGGCCCGAGAAAATCCTATATGTCTAAAAAGGAGAGAGGTTTGTAGCCTAGATCAGGAGAGAGGAGAAAATATTCTCTTTCCTAAGCCATTAGAATGCGGTGCCTATGCTTGGTGTGTTGTGGGACGTGGCAGCAGAGGGGGAAGGCTGTGAAGGATAATGGTAGGGTATTACAACATGATATGCTGCCTTCCATGAGAGGGTCAAAGATGCATGGCAAGTAGGAAGGGAAGGGGTATTAGAAGGCAGCAAATGATGGAGCGAACACAATCAATAGTTTCAATGGGGCAGTTGGGGTTTTTTGGTTTCCTCTGAGGTCCACCCATTGTCCTGAGGAGAGTGCAAACTCTGCAGGGTGTCCCTGTAGGGGCTCCCCTATGGTTTCTGAGCTCACCTCTCCCCAGCTGAGAAGTTCACTCCAAGGATGTGCTCATATATGTTGCTCTCATTTTTATAGTTTGCTCTTGAAGAAGGAATAAGACAGCCTCTGGGTTCTGGAGTCCCAAGTTTGCATGGAGCTGCCAGAGAAGGTTTAGGATAGGAGAGAAGCCAATGACTACAAAACTCTATAAACCAGGATCATAGCTCGGGAGCTGGGAGAGAGACGACTTAAGTTGTTCATAGTACATGGCAGCAGGAAGGTGAGGGTCATTCTTTCCCCTGCCCACTCGATGTCTGCTGCAGAGCTCAGTCGGGAACTCAGTAGATATGGTGATCTGACACACCTGTGCACAGACATAGTTGCAGGGTAGAAGGGACTGAGCAGCTCTTTGCTGATCTTCCTTTGTTCCTGCCCATTAACCCACTTCTACGGTTGGAGAGTGACTTGTAAGCCTAAACCACTTACAGATCAAAGAGGAAGCACTTGGGAGAGAACGCTTCTGGATAGGAGACATTTTAAAGACTCAACGATGCATCCCCACATCTAGGAATATATTCAGAATGTTCAACGACTGCTACAGTATAGGCTCTGGTACCAGTTAGGATAGATGCCCTGATGCTAGGAAGCAATTCCAGTCATAGACAATGGCTATGTTGGCACCTCTGCATGGTGACTGGATAGCAAGCCTGCCTGCTCCCAGGTACATCTTAGCTTCTCCTTCTCATAGCATGAGATGGAAGTGGACTTTTGGAGGAACTCCTTGTCAGCGTCTGAGAACTTTTATGAGCATCCAGAAAGATGCAGACAAGGTCTAGCAGTCTGAGGCCTTGAGACTTCCTTGAGAAATGTATCCCCTCTCATGCCAAAGTTGGCTCGGAGGTTTAGGAAGAAAGGAACTAACACTTTGGGACCTAACACTTTTCTGAACTCCCAGAGCCTTTCTGCACTCCCAGCACATTCCGCTGGGTGTGGCTACGTGCCTCGGGTTCTGAGTGCATCAGTTTCTGATGTACCCTGTCAAAGAGACCAATCAATTACTCTGAACAAGATAATCAGCTTTGTCCTCTGCCTCCAAGCAGACCTGCACTTCGAATATTCCAAATGGTCAAGATGGACCCGTTTTCTCCCCCTTCCAGTTGACCCAAGACCCCAGCTCCTGTCAGTTTCTTCTAAGGTGGGGCCATGTCCACTCTTGCTCCTGAGCTCTTACTGTCTGTTCAATCTTTGCTCACCTTTGTGGGGCCTTTTCCTCCTCATCCAGCACATGTCCTCGCTAATATGTGCCAGACAGAGAGGTAGCCTGTAGGATGCCTCTGCTGGGTGGCCAACCTCCATGTCCAGCTCACAGTCACTCAGCTCAGATCTATCTATAGATGGCCGCATCTGCAAATAGAGAGGTATGTCGAAGACGAAGGCATTCGCAGCAGATGAGGGGTTGTCTTCCAGGCAGGGGGCCCCTGAGAGTAGTGGAGGGTGTCAGGTCATTCTGTAACTTGATGGTTCACGTATGCCGAAAATATTTGCACTCTGATATGGCTCTCTCTGGTTTCAGATTTAGGAACATTCCAATCGTTCAGGAATCTGAAGGCTCCAGGCAGACAACATTTATAGTCACTTGGGGGGAACCTCTGCTTTAAATACTCTCAAAGGACAGGAGGCAAGAAGGCATCGTACAGCAAGGAGCTGTTACAGCTTGGCTGCTTGAGTTCATAGGATTATCACTCTTCTCCTACTGTAGGGGGGCCAGAGGGGGCAAACTCTGGAGGTCATGGTGCCCATTCTACTGCATCCAGCCACCAGTGTGTATGTGAGATGAGGACGACCAAGAAGGAAGTGAGAGTATCAGATGAGGACTTGGGTGAGTTTCCCGGACGTAGCTGGAGAGGAATCATCATCTGCAGTCCAAGCTTCTCTACTTCCTTCATGCCCTATTTTGTACCCCCTCACCCCTCGCCAAAGAGGTTGCCATTATTAGGATCCTTGTCATCTGAGGTTAAAATAAGACCCAGTTCAGTGTGAGGAAAAGTTATGGGCAGGGAGCCTGGCCCCAGCTTGTTCTTGGAGTCACACACAGCACTGAATCCTCCAGGCCGAATGGCACCCCGCAGAACATCCAGTCCCTTCCGCTGCTTCCAGCAGGCCTTCCCCAGCTGCCTGAGACACAGCTCTACCCCATCTCTGCAAGAAGAGGATCCCTTCTCCCCCAGCTTCCCTGTCAGGGCAGCCCAGTGTCCCCGGAGCCCTCAGAGGCAGGAAGTTTGGAGCCTGCCCACTTTCTTTCTGGTTTGCAGATAAACCCTACTCTCCCTCCCATCCTGCCCTCCATGCTTAGAGGACAGCTGCTCCCACTGCCTGTGCAAGCCATGCGTGCATTCGAGTGGCCTCTGAATGGAAGGATGATTGGGAAGTGGTACAATGAGAGTCCACATCAATCTTGCTGGTTTGACAGGAGACATTCTTGCAGGCAGATTCCTGCTGCAGTGATCCTGGGAGAAAGAAACCCGACTCTCTGCCATGCCTTTGCTCAGACCGTCTACACAAAGATGTGTGGATATACACCAACACACACACATGCTGCCACTCTGGCCTTTCCCCGTGCACATGGTCACATGCCCCGTGTAGCTTCTTCCCTCACTTGAATTCAGAGCATGTATCCATCGCCATTCTAGGATGTTGGTTGCAAGCACTCTCTTGGGTTGGTTACACACCATAGGGTCTGGTATGGCTTCTCCCCAAGCAGAAGAGAAGCCTGACTCAGGAGTCATGGGAGGCAAGGGAGATTGTTCATTTGTGCAAAATTCCGATACAAAAGATGTTGCTTTCAATCTGAAAGCCTCCTTTCTGGGTCCTTATATCCTGGGAAGGAAATGAGTGACAGTCATGATGGGGGACACCTTGTTGCCCCGCTTTACCCGTCCGTATTTGCTCAGTGCGATGTAGGTCCCTCGGTACAGGTCTGACTCGTAGGCATTGTAATTGTTGGGCAGGAGGGTTTCTCTGAACTTGCATTCCTCTTGGAAGCTGGGCTGCCAAAGAAATGGACAAACAGCAGAGGCTCAGTTACAAATGAGGTGTAACGGGGCCCCTACCGGGTGTGCCTCCCCTCCTCTCTGTAAGACAACCAGCAGGGATTCTGAGCCATCCTAGGTGAACTGGATCATGGAAGCTCAGAGACTTCTGAGCTGTTGGGTCCTTCTCACGTTCCCTCCTTTAGGATGAGGAAACCAAGGTCCAGGGACATAGATGGTCTGTATCACAGCGGGTGGGTCTCCTGACTTTCAGTTCAGGGTGCTCTCCACTTAGCACCTCGCTGATAATTGATTCCATTCAGAAAAGGATACAATAGGCTGTTTTCTCATGTCCACTGTGAGAGGTGGTCTAGTGGAGCAGGACTGGGAGCCCGGGCTCCACTTAGTAGCTTCCCTGCTTTCTAGCTGTGTGACCTTGGGCAGGATCTCCCTCTCAGACTTTGTTCCCTTTTCTGCAGGTCTTTGCCAACACTGCCTGTTGACTATGTTAACCATTTCTTCTTTCCCCTGGTGTCCCCTCACTCTGTCTTTCCCAGGTTATGCCCTAGGTTTGCAACCCCTTAAAGAGGTTCCTTCTTGGTTTTGACTTTGAACCCAGAAGATGCCCGGTGCCTCCTTGACATTCATGGCAAGTCTGGGAACAGAAATGGTGAGGGGCAGCCATTTTTATGGGGAAGAGAACCTGGTTCCCTCTGTGGCAGGTGGTGCCGTGGAGTCTGGGGCCAGTGATAAATCAGCCCCTTCAGTGCTAATTTGGTAACGAAGCGTGTGTGGACCATCTGTTCAGAAAATGAACGCTGAACTTCCTGTCACACATCAACAAGTTCATTCCTGCTACATCACCCATGTCCTCCTTTACTCCTAGAAAAGAGGACCCTTCCTCCCCAGGCCTCTGGGCCCATGGCTGAGCGAGGCTGGGGAGATTTCTGAGCATTGGACAGGGAATGGCTCTGTGGGCTCTAGAGGAAGAAAGAGCAAGATGAGAGCCAGGAGATCTGGGATCCAGGCTCGAAAGAAGTACAGAATGAAACAAAAAGAGAGAGGTGGGATGTAATTTCTGACTCCTTCCTGCTGACTGAGGCCATCGGCTATAAAAAGCCCACTCAATGGCCGGCCGGCTGTGCCAGAGGCGTCATCTGACCTTCTCTGAAGGAATCGTACTATGAGCACCCTGGGCTGGCGGAGGCGGGGGATGGACCAGAGCCTCTTCCTGTTATGAACGGAGGGTGATGAGCTAGCTCACTGGGTTCCCAGACCCCTCCCCCACCCCACCCCCACCGCTCTTCGGGTGCACCTGCACCTCTCAGGCAGCACATACAGGAGTGTGTGATCCCCAGAGACAGCTTCTTCTATGCCAATAGACTCCAAGTTGCCCAAGACAAGGACTGTGTCTTGTCAGGTATGTGACGCTGAATGGACCGTGATTTAACAGGGGCAACAGCAAGGCAGGTGCATACCCCTCCCCCTCCGACTCCATGGCTGGCTCCTTCAATGCAGTGTGAGAGTAAGCAAGTAGCAGTGCAGCCTAAGGAGGGAACTGCACACTCGCCTCCTGCCCTTGGTCCCTTCCTCCTTTCCCCAGACAGCCCTAGCCCCCATTTATCGTTTAAAAGGCGCTTCTACAAGTGTTAATTTACCTGGGATGAATATGAAAGCTTCAGCCAGCCACACCAGCTGACTTCCTAGCACCGCACTGGGAGCTTGGATTTTCCCAAGCTAGCCTTATTATGGATGCTCAGTATTTGTGGAAGGACTGTCCCAAAGGCAGAGAGAATTAAACTAATCAAAGTAGGTACAGAGCATGGGTGTGCACTAGTTTGAGGGTACTCGATGATGGTTTACCTCTTACTTAGCTCTGTGAACAGGGGCATGTGGTTTAACCTTCCCTCCTCTGACTTAACCTCAGTTCTCTCATCTGTACATTGGGGGACAGTAAGAATAATTATGTCATAGAACTGGAGTGAGCGTGAATTGAAATAACATACAGCAAGTCGTTGGTATAACACCTGGCACATAGTGAAGTAGAAAATATTGTTATTACTATAATTCTTCTCTATCACGAACTACTTTACATTAAAAGCCAAGAAAGTCTGTCTTACCCTGGATCGCCCTTCCTGCAAAACCTGCTGTGGGTTATGGTACATTTTTGCTTTTAAGCTCTGCGGTTATGGACCGAATGACTTCGAGACCTTGAGCCTGTATGAGAAGAGCACAGAACGAGGATACCCAGAGGCTGATGCTCCAGCACTGCTCTTTGGGGCCTCTCTGGACCGTGGTTTCTTTACCTGTGCATGGGGTGTAGGGCCAGTCATGGGAGCTAAGATTGTTGGTGAGCAAAGCTCTGAAGCAACAACGCTAGGAGAAAGTACACTCAGGATTGACTGTAAATTTAACTGAGAAATAAAACTACACTGATTAGAAGTCTGGTGCAGGGGCACCTGGGTGGTTCAGTCAATTAAGCTTTGGACTGTCGATTTCGGCTCAGGTCATGATCTCAGGGTCCTGGGATTGAGCCCCACATGGGGCTCTGTGCTGAGCATGCAGGCGGCTTGGGATTTTCTCTTTTGCTCCTTCTCTTTCTGCCACTGCACACCTGCCCGCATGCACATGGACATCACGTATTCTCTCTCTCTTTCTAAAAAGAGAAACAGGACTGCTGCAGATCGATGAACAAAATAGAGTCCAGAAGTAGAAGTAGATCCAAATACATGTCAATATAAAATAAAAATGGTGGGCATCTGAGTGGCTCAGTGGGTTAAGCTTCTGCCTTCGGCTCAGGTCATGATCCCAGGGTCCTGGGATCAAGCCCCACATCCTCCTCTCTCTCTCTCTCTCTCTCTCTGCCTACTTGCGATCTCTGTCAAATAAATAAATAAAATCTTTTTTTTTTAAAAAAAGAGATGTCATTCCCTGACATTTAAAAAAAATAAAAATGGATCTGAAATTAATATAAAATAAAAGCATTTCAAATCACTAGAGAGAAGATGGTGTTGGAACAACTGGATAATATCTAGTAATAATAATAGTAATAAAGTTTGACTTGTTATTTCATTCCTTATGTTACAATAAATTCTACAACTAGTGAATTGTTGTGAACTAGATTTAAATGCGAAAATGAGAGCCTTAAAAGTCCAGAAAAAATGTGTTTCAATAATCTTGAGTCGGGAAGCTCTTTTTGAGCAGGACACAGAAAACTAGACACCATAAAAAAAGCAAAACCAATAAATTTGACTTCTGCCTGGAAAAAAAATTGCCTCAAAAATATAAATAGCAAACTCAGTTAAAAAATAGTTGCATAAAAAATAGTTGCCATGTTGGGGTGCCTGGGTGGCTCAGGAAGTTGAGCTTCCAACTCTCACTCAGGTTTTGATCTCAGGGTCGTAAGTTCATGCTGGGCTCCATGCCAGGTGTGGAGCCTACTTAAAATAAATAAATAAATAACAAAAAACAATAAAATGAAAATAAAAAATAAAAAAATAGTTGCAATGTATATGTGTCAGGGAGTACAATTTTGTTACTATATGCAGAACCTTTAACTGAGAAATGGACAGTGTTTATGAACAGACCATTCACAGAAAAGGAAATACAATTAACATTTGAACGTGAGAAAATATACCTAATAAGAGAATTCTAAGTCATAATGGTGAGATAATATTTTTAAATTGTTTGATTAATAGAAGTCAGATGTTTGATAATATTCTTTCTTTTTTAGAGAAAGAGATAACATGTGAGCAAGGTGGGGGGGGGGGCAGAGGGAGAAGGAGAAGGAGAGAGAATGTCAAGCAGTCTCCACACTAAGCTTGGAGCCTAACTCGGGTCTCTGTCTCGACACCTGGAGACCATGACCCAAGCCAAAATCAAGAGCCCTGATGCTTACCTGACTGAGCCGCCCAGGTGCCCCTTGATAATATTCTTTCCTTGGTGAGAGCACGAAGACTAGGAATTCTCATTTAACGTCTGTGGGTGTCTATATTGTAATGAGCTCTATACAGAGCAATTTGACAATATCTTCTAGAATGAAAAAGGACTACTAATTCTTCTTCTAGGCATTTATCTTACTGGCACACTCCCACACAGGTACAAGAGTTACTCGCTGCAACATTTTCTATAATAGTAAAAGACCAAAAACCACAAAGTATCTATTAGGAGGTAAGGATTAGTTCAGTTCTGGCAGAGTCCCACAATTGAATACTATGAGTCATGAAACATACGGAACCTCCACGTGCATGAACTTGAAATGGTCTCAAAGCCATATCAGTAAGTGAAGAGGCAAGCTTCGAAATGGTGTGTAGTGTGCTCTTATCCATGTGAGTTTATAAGCTAACAGTGAGGGCACACTCACAGGGATACAGGTTCTTCCTGGAGCAACACACAAGGACGGGTAGTGTCTTTCACTGGGGAGGTAGATACTAGTGGCTTCAAACGACAGTGAGAAAGGGACTAAATTTCCAGGGCATGTTCTTTTGTACCTTCTCCTTCCAACCCCCGCCCCACCATGTTCACATATTACCTAGTCTTGTCAGTAGATTGTTGAAAGCAGGAAAGGAGTTCAGGATAGAAGATGGGCCAGGAAACAGCCAAGGAAACATTTCTATCAGAAACTGGAGGTACCCCCCGCTCTTGTCCGGTCCAGCCCCTGCTACCCACTACTTTCCCCTCCGTTGTAACTTATATGACCCTGGAGAGTACCCCACCGTCAGTTCCAGGAGAATGAATTTCTGATCTGGATGGTGCTTACAGGACAGATTTTGAGTGTGGTTTGCAAACTCTAGAGAGGAAATCAAACCCCGGTGCCAGTGTGTGGTGGGGAGAGGAAGGGAAAGGAGATGGACAGAGTGATTCAGGCAGGAAACTCTGAAGGCATCTGCCCATATTCTCCATTCTAGAATGAATGGATTAAGAATTCAGTCTTTCCTAGCATCTGGGGCTCCTGAAACATTTTTAAATATGCCCAATGGCGGTTGTTCGCACTGTGCTTTGTGCTCTGCTCATCGCTTCCTGATTACTCAAATTCCTTCTCCTTTCACAAAAATATTTTCCTACTTTCATTTCTTTCCATTTGGTTCTTTTTCTCTAGCCTTGCTCAGATTTCCAGCCTTCCCCAGAATAGTATACAAATCTACAGTGAAACATGAAGTTTGCTTTCAGAGCCCTCTCTGTCCCTTGCCTGTCCCTTTCTGCACTCCTCCACCCATCCTTAGGGTTCAGACAGCAGGAAGCCAAGACCATTTCCCTGAACTCTTTGAAGCAGCCGAGGCTTCAGGCCAATAGGATTTTCTCACTGTCCAGACTGATGCTCAATGTGGTATCCAGACCCAGCCCATTAATCCGTGCCTCTGGCATCCTGAGCCCCCGGTTCTCATGGCCTGGGAGTGCTGGCTGCTCGGATCTGGTGAGAAAAGCACTTGTGCCAAGTGAACGCCGTGTTAAGAAAAGCAGCTACCATATATTATTACTTGAACAAATGAAAATAATTCCACCAGATCACATTTCCTGGGCCGGGAGGGCCTCAGGCCCCACCGTGACAACGTCTTAAATTCCATGTAGGTCTAATGAGGAACCAAAACTCCAAAGCGATCAGCCCTTACAAGGAGAAGGGCATTTTGGAGAGGGGTTTTGCAGAGGGCTGCTGTTTCAGCATGTCACCTCTGGCAGAAATGCCCCTTACAGTCTGAAGGACAACCATCCTCTTGTCTTAAGGCAGAGCTAAGTCACCTGGACTGTTGGGGGTGGGTGCTTGTCTTTAAAGTTCTTCTTCCCGGGGCTGCCTTGGCTACCTGCCCCTCTTACTCTGGTTGTGTGTGTGTGCCTGGGAGGGGTTGAAGGAAGACGTATTTAAGGAGGTGGGGAGTGAGAAAAAAAAAGGCTCTTTTTTCTAAGACCCTTTCTTCTGCAGCCCCTGACTGTTTCTTTATCTGTCCTTAGTGGAAATGGAGAAATACCATCTCCCAGCCCTGAAGAAGCCTGTCTATTGCACCTGCCTTTTTTTTTTTTTTTTTTTTTTTTTTTTTTGGTAACACACAATTGCATTGTCAGTTTACAGTGTTTGAAAGGTTTTCAGCAGGCACATCATTCTCTCATTCTGGGGTAGACTTTTTTTTTTTTAAGATTTTATTTACTTATTTGACAGAGAGAGAGATCATAAGCAGGCAGAGAGGCAGGCAGAGAGAGAGGGGGAAGCAGGCTCCCTGCTGAGTGGAGAGCCCAATGTGGGGCTCGATCCCAGGACCCTGAGATCATGACCTGAGCAGAAGGCAGAGGCTTAACCTACTGAGCCACCCAGGTGCCCTGTGGTATAGCCTTTTGTAGCAGGCAAGCAGTGAGCTGGGGAGAGTTGTCTGCAGGGCTCTGAGGTCCCAGCCCCTAGTTCTTCCCCTGGAGCCAACATGTCCCCTCAGGAATCTGTTCTCTGAGCTTTGCTGCTGAATGAGGACATGGCTTGGTCCTCCACTGTCCCAAAGTAATGCCCGAGAGAATAATCAAAGGCTTTGATGGGTGAAACAAACACCGTGTTTTGCACGCTGTCATAGTACTATTGATGAGAAGGATGTAGACACAGCTATAATTAGTAAAACTAAAATCGCTTCACAGCATAACTCAATTCGTACTAGCTTGTTGTCTGTGTACATTTTTCTTGGCCAAAGGATTCTCATAGAACATTGTCAGGTGGAGATCTTTGATTTTTTTTCCAGTTTACTTTTAAAAGGATGAAGGCAATTGGAATTCACTGATTTCTGCCTCTGGCTACACTCAGAGAGCAGAGGTCCAGGCCCAGAGAAGGTCAGTGATTTTGCCCCAAATGAGAGAGTACTGGAAGGTAGACGGGATAGGGGCTAGGACTTGGGTCCCGGTCTACTGTCAGTGTGCTTGACTGTGGACTTCCCGTCCATGACCTGCAGAGCCCGGAGGCAGGTCCACACACAGCCCTGACTGGACATGAGACCTTGGAAACCTTGGAAAGTCCTGTCTGTAAAGGGAGGATAAAGACCACACACACCTCCCGGGGCTGCTGGAGGATAATGCTTGGAAAGCCCTCTGCAGTGTCCCCGACAAACACTAGGTGCTCAGTATGGGAGGGCTATTATCTAAGAAGATCGAGGTACCCCGCCCTGAGGCTGTGCACCCAGCTTTCCTAGAGGTGAGGCAGGTAGGAGGCCACTTTTCCTGGGCGGCTTTTCATGGCTCTTATTCTCTGACCATGAGCTGTCCTGTGTCCCCAACCCCAGCATGGGTCCCCTCCCCCCAAGAGAAATCTCATTTAGCTGCAGGTTATAGCAGCTGAGCCCAGGATGCTGAGGCAGCTCTAGGGGCTTAAGGGAAATAGTGTGAATGAAATCATCACCCAGCAGGAGTCTTCCTGGCTCCAGGGATCAGTTGGCAATTGTTTTTTTAGACTGTGATAACAGGCCCCCGAGGGGCAGCAGGAGGGGGTAGAGGGTGCTTCGGAGCATCTGGTGCACAGCCGCACAAAACGTCGGTTGCCCAGGCCTGGGGCACAGTTTGGCCAGACACCCTCTCCCAGCCCCACTCTCTGTACCCTGGCCCTGGGCTCCAGGGGGGCTGAGCTCCCACCTCAGACAAGGTGTTCCTGGACCCAATGCTCCTGGGAAATGGGGGAGGGGTTGAGTGTGCAGAGTAAATGGGTCTTTCCTCAGGACAGCCTCCCCCCTTTCCCTGGACTTGTTCACTCAGTGAACCCTCCAGTTAATGGGCCCACTTGACCCCCTTTGAAGTCATGGGCCCTGGTGGCTGGGGCAGGGGTGTCTCCTACATCAGGAGTCAGCCCACCTTCAGGCATGGCTCCTTCCCTTTTGCTACGCAATGCTTTACCCCTTTGCAGTGATTTCTAAATGTTTTCTTTCTTGTCTTTTCTTTCTTCCATTCCTTTCCTTTCCTTTCCTTACATCTTTCTTCCTGATGTGGGGCTTGAACTCACGATCCTGAGATCAAAACCTGAGCTGCGATCAAGAGTTGGACGTTTAAGCGGCTAAGCCACCCAGGTGCCCCTGCAGTACTTTCTCTGACTGTGATTAAAGCTCTGAGTTTGGAATCTCATGTAGGTTCTCTTGCCAGGGCCCCACATTTCAAGGGGGAAGTGGATAAATGCTCCTGTATTTATGCCCATTCCCTGCCTCAGAGTTGAGCCTCCTTCTGGGTAAGGAGAAAGTAGTACTAGAGAAGGGCTTCTGTCATCTGGGTTTCCCTCTCGGAGATCTACCTGCTAAATAAATGGTCCCCTGCAGACAGTGTCACAGCCAACAACCTCCATTCCTGGCTTTCCAGTCAGTGGGATCCCAGGTACGGTGCAGGCTGGTGAGAAGGGGATGACTCACTCCACAGGAAGGGGCCCTGTTGCACCCACAGCTATGCTGGTCCCAGGCAACCTTTGCCCTTCTCCATCACCTTTGCGCACACAGGTGTCTGAGAAAAAGAGCGGGAATTCCAAGGCTCATGCTAGGTTTCTACTGCCCAACCCTCCAAAGACCATGTAGCCTGGTAGTCCCCACCCCTTTCTGTGCCTCAGAAATATCAGAGAAACTTCAAAAACAACATACAAACCCATCCCAGCTCTGCTGGATAAGAATCTCTGATAGAGGTCCCTGGCATCTATCTGCACTTTGAACACCAAGATGCCGTGGATGCAAAAGGTCTTCCCTGCCTCACCTCTAGGAAAGCGGGGTGCACAGCCTCCGAGTGGGGTGCCTTGCCCTCCTTAGATAATGTAATAGCCGCCCCATACTGAGCACCTAGCGTTTGTCGGGCACCCTGCGGAGGGCTTTCCAAGCATCATCCCCCAGCAGCCCCGGGAGATGTGTGTGATCTTTATCCTCCCTTTACAGACAGGACTTTCCAAGGTTTCCAAGGTCTCATGTCCAGTCAGGGCTGTGTGTGGACCTGCCTCCGGGCTCTGCAGGTAATGCGTGTCACACCTGCAGCAGAAGGGCCCGTGGTATAGAGACTGGGGCCCGAGTTCTGGTTCCTGGTGTCACCTACCGTCCAGTTCTTCCCCTTACTCCAGACACCCACTTTTAATCCATGCCTTGTCTCCATGCAAACTGACCCAGACATAGAGTCAGCACTAAAGATCACACGGAAGAGGCCACCTGAGCACCCCCTTTGGGTGGGGAGCAGACCCCCTCTGTAGGGAAAGCTTCCTCAGAACCCAACACCAACCCAAGATCTCTCTGCTCACTTCCTGATGCTCAGTCTGTCTCCAAGGAGAGGTAGAACAGCACTCCACGCCCTTCCCATAAATAACTCTGGTATTCCTTGACAATTGCTCAGAGGTCTACCTTTTTAGCCTTCTTATTTCTGTCGAAAGAACTCCCAGTTTCTTCAACTTCACAGGGATGTTTTCCCAGGCCATATTTTGGAATAAGCTGAATCATGGGAGGAGAGCCCCAGGGCTCAGGAGGTCAAAGAGAGCAGAGATTTAGGTATATATGCTTAGAAGTTGGCTAGGTTAACCAAAGGACTAGCATTCGCCCTCCCAGGGGTGATCTGTGATGGGGAGGGGACTAGCGGTGGGGTGTCAGCCCAGAGGGTGGGCTGAGGATGTTTCTCTAGCCTCTGGGATCAGTGGTCAGAGGACTTAAAACCTTAAAGTAAAATTTCAACACCCTGATGAAGGTGTGCTGGACCGTAGGTGGGGGTGCCTCTCCGAGGGGGCAGTTCTTGCAGAACAGCACCCCAACCTCAAAGAGCCTTGCTTCTCTGGGCCCCTCCAGTTCAGGGGATCAAACCCAACCGTGAGCCTGGATGACAGCTTTATGCCAGTGTCCAGTTCTCCTTCAGAACCAGTAGCCTCCTGAGCCATGATTCCTATTTAATTATAAACAATGAAAGGGTCAGGAAAAACATGGCCCAGAGCAGACGCAAATTAACTGTGAAGCAAGGCGGGTTACTGCTACGGGCCCCTCCTTCTTGTTCTAGACAGATAGACACTTTTCTACTCAGAGCTTTTCTAGTATTTTCTTCAGCTGTGTAAGCTGCAGCCCTCACAGCTGGAGGTTGCTCCCCTAAGCTGGAGCTCCCCCAGCCCAACAGACTCACCGTTGTGTATAATCTCCCTTTACTGTTCATGGCAATGAAGAGGGCACTTTTCACTCCAAAGAGACTCACCACACCCCGCTCCACTGTGGAAATCTCCAGCAGGCCTGACAAAGAAAGGGGGGGGGGCACGTTACCCAAGGCTTGTGCGGAGCAGCATGGGATGTCAAACTAGAGGTGATGCCACAAGGACATCTAAGCCCGTCCCCGGCTCCTAGAAAGCCAGACCCTGTATCCCTGATCTCACTTTGGACTCGGCCAGTCTTGCCACTATACTGTCAAAGATCCAGCTCCACAAGGGGTTGGGGGGGGGGGGTTCTGACACCAGATCCAAGGCTTACAGCATAGCTACGTAAGATTAACTTTCTGACTTAATCACGTGAGGTCCTGGCCTGGGGTAGAAAAATGAATGCAGAGGAATTTTTTCATAAAGTTGATTCTCCACATGTTTAACAAATCTCAGCTCATCTCAACTTGCAAACACTGTAGCCACACAGAGGCTGATGGATTGCCTGGATCCTGCAGCTCCTGTCCCCTCTTGAATGGGCGACTCTATCTATGCAGCAACCCCAGGACAAGGAGCCTGAGGACAGAGAAGGCAGGTTGGAATATAAAAGAAAGATGTGCTTCAGCAGGAAATTTTGCAAATCACTTGCCTTTCCTTCTCAAAGAGGGAAGCTAAGTAAAAATCAGCTTGAGTCTAACCTGGTCCCAGTCCCCTCATTCATTCTCACCACCCATGCCTTAGGGCTTCCCTGCTGATGGTTTCTGGTGGTCGTCCAGGCCATAGATGTGCCTATAATGCTGAAGTAATTAGTGCCACCGGGGCCCCATGGGGTGATGGCAAAGGACACCAGAATGCTCAGACCTTAGCATATCAAGCCTGCAACCAGGCACGGTCCAAGTGAGTCTAGGGGAGACAGTTATCCTGTGAGCATCCAAGCAGGGAGTAACACTTCTCTCCCTTTTGCAATAAGACCCCATGCACCAGAGCAAGTCCCCGTTGTCTTTTAGCCCTGCTTGAGCCCAAGACCCCCGCTTCCCCACTGGCCGTAGCTGGCACTCACTGTAGGGGTTCTCCTCGTGGGTCCCGCTGATCCGGCCGTCGGGGGGCACCTGGAGGTGAAAGCCGATGCCCACGTTGCAGTAGAGTCTCCTCTGCCTCTTGATCCCCACCAAATAGCCACTCTCCCAATTCACCCCAGCAATCTCTCCAGCTAGCCCAGCTCGGGACCTTGACAGCAGGGTGCCCCAGCCCCTGGAGTCCAGCAGCGTGCTGTTGGCGCGGGTGCCTGCAGGCGAGGGCACCACCATGCCCACTAGGACGCCTAGGAAGATGAGAGCCCGCAGCGTGCCCTGAAGACGTCCTGCTCCCCGGGACATAGTGATGAACAGCCTCTGTCCCAGGGCCATCCACCTTGCCTCTCAGGCACGTGGTCAGAATTAATGGCCCTAAAAATACCGCCCTTCTTGTTTTTCTCCCCTCAGCATGGCGGCAGGGGCTTATTTTTGGAAGGCAGATGAAGGCTGCTGACATGAAACCAAAGCCTGCTTTGGGCACTCGGGTCGGGAGCAGAGGGACCCAGGCTGAGCCGCGGCTGGTAGGGACCATGGCTTGGGGACGGCGTCTAGCTCGCCCGCTTGCTCTGTCCCGAGTTGATTATATTTGATTTGACCTATCTTTATAGTTCAGCAGACTGGCCCTCCCCTCCACCCATCATCACCCTGACGTCAACTGGCCCAGCTCGCTTATCCAGGGCTGTAACATTAACCTGCTCCTGGGCCTGGCTGGCTCCCCAGACCCCCATCACCCTCCCCACACCCTAGGGATTCTGGGAGCCACTGTCATTCCAGCTATGAGGCAGGAATGAAGTGAGCAGGGAGCATCTCTGAGGGAGGGAGGATTTGGCTGAGGGCCCAGGGGAGAGGGAGGCAGGGGGCCACCCAGAACCCAAACTGGGCAAAAGTTCTTGGCCTGGCAGTGCCGCTGACTTCCTTATTTAGAGGGCAAAGGGTAAAGATGGTGATAGGGAAAGCTTGGTGGCAGGTGATGACCGTGGCCTTTGAGCTACACTAGAGACCTTTTCATGGAAAGAGCTCATGGTAACTCATGCCAAGGTAAGCTTTGGGGGACACCGAAAGACTGAGCCCTTTTAACAGGAGAGAACAGAGATTTGGTGGGCGGGGGGGAGTGGGGAGGTGGTCTAAGGAGATTTAGGACTGTCGAGGAAGAGAGGGCTAGGGTCAGACTTCTTCTGGCCATGGCCTTCACCCAACCAATGAGATGGAAGTTGTGCTGGCCCTTGACAGAGTCCACTGGCCATTTTCCTACTTGGGCTCATTCTTGGCATCTGACTCATAGCTTTCCCATTTTATAAGATGCTAAGGTGTAGAAAGCCCAAGTGACTGGCCTGAGTTACCATAGCTAACAAGTGGCCTGAATCCAAAACCTGTGCTTATAACCCCTCACAGGATTGCCTATAGTAGAAGTTAGATGACCAGGCTGGCCCACAGATTCTACTGAGCTCATTCAATGCTAAGAGTACACCATAGGATTATTTCAATAGCACAAATGATTCACCTCCACACACAGACTGGAGGTTATGGGTAGCTTGGAGAAAGCTCCTAGGACGAATCCCACTGCTTAGGGATTCTTCTGAGACACGATTCCCTCCCCTCTGCTTCCAAGCCTATTGCTCTGGTCTGGGTCAAGCCTTTGGTCTGTACTTCTACCTGCCTTCTGCCTTTCTGCCCTGTTCATTTGGATTGATGCTTTGCTTAGAATTTCTGTCAGGCCATGCATTTCAGTCTTGCCCTTGTTATGTTCTCTCAGATCCCCTGAAACCCTGGCATCTTCTGCTATTATCCTCCGCTGGTCAAATTAATGGGGAGGGATACATGTACTTCTGCTTAGGATCCACTCCCCACCAGGCCCCCCAGTTTCCCGACCGTCTTGTCCCTCCCTGGCACATCCACTACCTTGTGTCCAGCCTCACTGTCACCAACACCCTGGTTTCCCCAAAACTGTGAATGACTGGCACCTGTGGGGACAGATTGAGTCTACTGTGTAGGCTTTTGTTGGAAAATCACACAAAAGAATCTCTGCAAAGTAGGAGAATCATGAATAATCAAAAGACAAAAACATGACCTTCACTTGATTTCATATATTTAAGTTTTCACATATGCAAGAGCAGTGGAGACGTCTTCTTACTGACGATCAGTTTGGACTATTGTCTTAATTATGCTTGCTGTGCTGACGTAGGGAAGAGGCATCCCAGAAGCGTGCTGGATGGTAAAAAGTCAGTCTGAAATGAACACTTGCCTTGGATACTTGGAAAGGCGCTCATCATCATCACTGTGGGATTCTTGGCACACATCCACTTTGGGACTGCCTCAGAGGAGAGATTGAACTCTAACAAGGTCCACACCAGATTTCAGTAAAAATGGTAAATCTCTTTAGACTCCCTCCCTCCCAGATTCTTTTGTGTGCAGAGATTGTGGGCGGTGTCTTTTTTTTTTTTTTAATATTTTATTTATTTGACAGAGAGAAATCACAACTAGGTAGAGAGGCAGGCAGAGAGAGAGGAAGAGAGAGAGGAAGAAGCAGGCTCCCCACAGAGCAGAGAGCCCAATGCGGGGCCCGATCCCAGGACCCTGGGATCATGACCCGAGCCGAAGGCAGAGGCCCTAACCAACTGAGCCACCCAGGCGCCCTGGGCGGTGTCTTTTAAGGCAATGGGTTTTTGAATGGAGGACACCTGATTCTGAGTCCCAATTCCACTATTGGTGAGTGCTGTGACCTTGCAAAAATTTTGAACCTCTCTGAGCCTCATTATTTTCATCTGCAAAATGAGATCTTCACTTCATAAGCCCGTGATAGAGATTAGCAATGATATATGCGAACAGCCGTGTGCAAAGCACAATAGAGCTCTCCTCCGGTTCTTTATCTCAAACACTTTGAAAATCTCTCACCCAATTGAGAGAGGACAAACCCAAAGGGAGAAGGACCCTCTCTCATCTCAGGGGGTGGGAGAGAGACATATGGGCTTCCAGTTCTTAATTCCTGGCCACCAGAGCATATGTTGGGATGGCTGTTAACATTTGCCAAAGCAGGCAGTCTAGATTCCTAAAATATTCTGAAAACCAGTAATAGCCTTGGTGTCGTCCCTGTTAAATATAAAACTTAAGTAATTCATTCTATTAAAAAGCCCGAGTCTTATTTTTATCGGGTGATGTGATGAGGCCCTGTTCTAAATGTGCCTCCTGGGCTTTTCTCTATAGCAACTCCGCTGTGCTCATATATCCATATATTTCTCCTGAAGGCTAATTAAGTTGACAACTGCTCGGGCTTCTTGGTTTACCAGATTTGCACTTGACCCTTCTCTTGGGGCTTAGGGACCCCTATGGATGTGAAGTGATAGAGAAAAGAGTAACAGGTGGGGGAGGCCTCTCGGTGGACCCCTGTTTCGAATAGTTGCTCAGCAGCCTTTGGGGTTGTCAATCACTCTCTTTGGATGAGCCAAGAGTTACTGGAGGTGAGTGGGAAACAATGTTAATGTCTGTCTTCTTCCATGACAGGGTCTTTGTCCCTGAGCGGGGTACCACCCAGTGCGGCTCAGTCAAATTCGGCACATCACCTATACAGTGGAACCACTTCTGTAACACCGAGCAGGTGGCTTTCTAGGACTCTTGTGTGTTACATAATAAAGCTCGAGCTCCGCAGAGTGACCCTAAGGGACAGCATATCCAGCTCCTGTTGACTGTGAAAAGTCGTGTTCATTCGTATTTTTCTCATTTGGCTTTGAAAAAAGTAATATTTGCCTCTTTCTATAGATAATTTGGAAAATACAAAAAATTGTAAGGTCGAAAATAGAATAGCTATTTGTGTTTAGTATCTTTATCTCTTCTGTCTCGGGCTTTCTTTGAGCTCCTTTGGCAAGGGGCCTGGCCACCTCCCTTTGCCTCCCCTTCCCTCTTGCTCTCCTGCTCAGACAGGCACCTGTGTGCCTACCCCTGGTGTTTTAGGGTCAGGTTTGCTTGGCAGATATGACATGGGCATGTGCAGAGGGGGAAGGATTAAGAAGAACCCTGCCTTTGAGCTGAGCAAAAGAGGTACTTAGGGTTCATAAAACTCGTTACAAGTGGGAGGATTTAAGAGAGAAAGTTGGACCAGAGCAAAGGTCTTCAGCTTCTGCCAGAGAAGTCAGGTGCTGTCTTGCTGGCTAGTTGGTGGAGGAATCCATACTTTGTTCTTTCCCAGTGGAACTCAATTTTTCCGGGTCTCCCCCATGTAAGTAGGACTCCGTTATGATCCAAATTTCCCGAGTTTTTTCCTCTCCGAGCTCATATTGAGGGACTTTACCCTATGATAAGTCGTTCCCAGGTTTTTTGTGGAGTTCCCAGAGCACGTCTCACACATGTTTGTGACTATGTGACTGCTCCTGTCTGGGGTCCCTGCAGGGATCTGGGTGGACCATGCTGTCCCTCAGCCTGCCGTCTCCCCCTGGCAGCCATGCATATGGCATTTCTCACCACAGCTCCTGACCTGAAGCCCTCAAGCTGCTTTGTGTTCTGTTTCAAAGAAGGAACGCGTAGCTTAGTCCTCTTCCTCCTAGTTATACTTATTAAAGGAATGTCTGACCGGTACTACTTGTCCTCTGGTGATGTATTCATTTGGATTTTATTTTCAGATTCCCTACCTGTAGCACATTCAGTCTTTGTTCATGGGACAAGCTCATCCGCTTCAGTTCCCTTTTCCTTCAGGATGGAGGCTCCTCACCCCTCAAGTAAATAGACTTCTGCTGGGGCCAGCCCACTGGTTGTCCACATGTGTCTGAATCCTGACCCGAGTTCACATGGAAGACCGTGCTCCACTCCCTGCAGCCCATCCTTGGGGAGGGAAGGTGGCTGGACCCTTTGCTTTGTGGCCTGGCTGTTCAAGGATTTGCAGAGTCTGCCGGGAGGAGTCCATGTCCTCCCCTCCACCCCAGAAATCATCTTCTGGATCTATCATTCAATCTGAGCTCCCATCTTGCTGTCATTTTATGTCTTCCTGCCTCCTGGCTCTCTCCCCTGCTCTCTCCCCCTACTGTCCTCCACCATACGTACAAGCCTAGAGGGCTAGCCAACTGCCAAGAAGGCAGCACCTCAGTGTTGGCTGACCATCATGGCAGCACATCTCAGCTGAATTTGCAAAGGAGCAGAGGAGTCAGATAACTTTCTGGAGCCTCAGAACGTAAGGGATTTTGGCTCTGCTCAGACTTTTGCGGTTTCTCAGATTTGCCTTTCATGATCATCATCTAATAATACCTACTGCGTGCTGAGGAGGGCATGCACCCTGCCAACCACCATGCAGGGTTATGTAAGAGACTCAGCCCTTAGTGGCAGGCTCCCCAGTGTGGCACGACCGGCCCATGGTGTCCTGACCTCTGTTGGCCTCTCCAGCTCTGGGGATTTTTGCATCCTGCATGGCTTGTTGTTCTCAGGCACCCTTTGTGCTGTGTCTGCCCCCATGTCTTTGCTCTAACTGTCCTCTCTTTGCCTGGCAAATTGCTTCCCATCTTTAAGGACTCAGTTTAAGTGTCACCTCTGGAAGCAATCCCCGATAACCTTCCTCCTGTCTCTAGGCTGGACTTGGTGGCCCCATCTCCACTGCCTGCCCATCCTCACCTCACTAGTGCTTTGCACATATCTCGATCACTGCCCTTGCCAGGTTATATTATAATAATTTGACAAGGTCATCACTCTGAGAGTGGGATCCTTGAGGCAAACAATGGTGTCTTATTGATCTCTGTATATGCAAAACCTAGCACAGTGCCTGCCACACAATAAAGTTGATAGAATGTCTGAACAGATGTTGTTGAATTAAAGGCTTTGAATTTATGGATTTCACTAGGCAGGGGATTCTCAGCAAGGGCCCAGCCCTTTGTGGAGGGGTGATCAGAATTTTGGTGGGGGTGGGACATATCTATTATAAGAAAAAAACATTTTCAAAATTCTGATTTTCATTTTGTCATGAAAAAAAATTTTTCCATTGTGACTTTTGCTTCCACCATGATGGGGAAGCCTGCACTGGATTTGTTTCCCCCACTGCAGACAGCAAGAACACCGTCAGATGGGACAATTGTTTCTAGACCTTGGTTAATGGGCAGTACAGGACCGTGATCTCTGGAATAAAGGAAACAAATGAGATGGATTATAGCATCCCCTTTTCCTTTCTCCTGGAGACACTTTCCAGACCACAGAACAGGAGAGCAGAACCCAAGCAGAGCCTAGAGGTCACAGTGAGATGAGGATGCAGAGACCAGTGTTTGAAGGAGACTGAGGCAGCAAGAACTTGCAGGGTAGAACACCAAGGAGTATGTAGAGAAAGAGCTCCAGAAATCTGGATGTGTTTGCCCTTAAGTCTGTTGCTCAATATCCAGCCATATAAATACAGGGTGAACTCTATGGGAACAGGATAAGCACTGTCAGAACACTAGAAGGTGGGCAATTTCCAGAGCTCACGGGGCTATTTGTGTTTGGAGCAGCCAGAGTGAAGAGAACTAGATTTGCTCAGTGGAGAGCATTCAGCAGAGACCCCAGAAGAGGCATACCTTAGTAACCGTGGTCATTAAGCCGTGGACTAAGGGTTTGGACCCTCTCTCTGCAAAATTTTCAAGACTTCTTCTGGCTAAGATGCAATAACAGGAACTGGATTTACCCACCTGTTCAAAACAACTAAAAAACTAGAAAACATGTATCAAACAACAGTTTTTCGAACATTATGTATCAGGACACAAAGGGCAAGCTTCCTTGAAAAATGAGACATTAACAAGGTGAATGAGACAATTGTCCAGTTTACTGTCTTAAGAGAATTCTCAAGCACGGCTCAGAGAGAAGAAATGAGGTGGAGTTTGGTAAATGCTTTGAATTGAGGAAATGAAGTTGACTGTGGGAGATGAAGGCAGAGTTCTCAGGGCAGAGTACCAGACAAGAGACAGCTGCATGAGAGAGAACTCAGAGATATGCAGAGGGGCAACCCCCTGGAGTGGTCAGCAGGGTACAGATTAGCACATGTGTAAGCTACCTGAAGATGGGGGGAGAGCTACACAAAAGGATTAGAGAGAATAGCACTTGGAGCTTCTGTAGGGCTGGAGACAATGTTCCAGCCAGACAGATGGAAAAATACAGTAATTCATGAGAACATTAGGTTGAGTACTTACAAGTGTCTTCCCTTAGTAATGGGGAATAATAATCCTCAGATCGAATGCTGCTCTGGTCCTACCTAACAAATACTAAGAGAAAAACTCAAAAGGATCAGTCTATTTTCAAGTAAGTTAAATTCACTCCAGGAAAAAGCCCAAGAATATTCATAGAAATAAAAGAACATGCAAACCCCAACATTTGAAGGTGAACTTCAAATATCTGACATGCAATAAAACATGACCAGTCACAAAGAGAAGCAGGATGATATGAGTCATAATAAGGAGAAAAACGTAAAATGTAGAAAACAACCATGACTGACCCACATGTTAGCATTATTAGACAAGGACATTAACATGGTTACTATACTTGTATTTTATATGCTCAAGAAGCTAGAGGTAAGATCAAACATGGTAAGCAGAGACACAGATGATATAAAAGTGACCCAAGTGGAACTTCTAGGGATGAAAACCATAGTGTCTGAGGTGGAAAACAGATGGTGTGGATGAATGACAGATTAGACACTGTGGAAGAAAACAGTAAAATCAAAGACTTAGCAATAGAAACTACCCAAACTCACTGCAGAGAGAAAAGTAATTCAAAAAGGGAATAGAGCATTATTCCAGCAACCTAGTATATGTGTAATTGGAGTCTCTGGTGTTGGGGAAGGGACAAAAAAAGTTTGAGTAAACAATGGCTGAAAATTTTTCCACTTTGAGGAGAATTATAAAGTCACAGATTCAAGAAGCTCAATAAACCACAAGCCCAAGAAATATAAAGAAAACTCTAAGACAATCATAACAGATTTATGAAAAACAGTGGCAATCAAAAAATTTAAAAGCAGCCAAAGGAAAACCACTTATTATGTACAGAGAAATAAAGGTAAGGATAACAGCAGAGGGTTGTTTTTTTTGTTTGTTTGTTTTTGTTTTGTTTTGTAGGAAATATTGCAAATGAGAAGGTGGTGAACAAATATCTTTAAAATACTGGACGAAAACTATCAATGTAGAGTCCTATATTCAGCAAAGTGTCTTATTTATTTTTTGTTAAAATCTTTAAAAATATTTTATTTATTTACTTAGTGCATGCAGGCACACAAGCAAGGAAGGGGCAGAGGAAGAGAGGGAGAATCTTAAGCAGACTCTATGCTAAGCAGGAACCATGATACGGGGCTTGGTCTCACCACCCTGAGGTCATGACCTGACCTGAAATCAAGAGTTGGATGGCTGGGGTGTCTGGGTGGCTCCGCTGGTTAAGTGTCTGTGTTGGGCTCAGGTCATGATCCTGGAATCCCAGTATTGGGCCTTGCATCAGGTTCTCTACTCAGCGGGGAGTCTGCTTCTCCCTTTGACACACTCTGCTCTCATTCTCTCTCTCTCTTTCCCTCACTCTCAGTCTCTCAAATAAATATATAAAATCTCAACAACAACAACAAAATTGGATGCTTAACCTACTGAGCCACCCAGGCACCCCAAAATATCTTTTTTTAAAAATGTCATTTTCAGCCAGCAAACGCTAAACAAATTTATAGCCAGCAGACTCATGCTATAAGAAATGCTAAAGGGGGGCGCCTGGGTGGCTCAGTGGTTTAAGCCTCTGCCTTCAGCTCAGGTCATGATCTCAGGGTCCTGGGATCGAGCCCCGCATCGGGCTCTCGGTTCAGTGAGGAGCCTGTTTCTCCCTCTCTCTCTGCCTGCCTCTCTGACTACTTGTGACTTCTCTCTCTCTGTCAAATAAATAAATAAAATATTAAAAAAAAAAAAGAAATGCTAAAGGAAGTCCTTTTGGGAGAGTAAAAATGATATCAGATGGAGGTATGGATCTACCTAAAGGAAGGAGAAGCATCAGAAATGGTAAATATGTTGTGGCACCTGGGTGGCTCAGTGAGTTAGGCATCTGCCTTCAGCTCAGGTCATGGGCCCAGGGTGCTGGGATCCAGCCCTGCATCAGACTCCTTGCTCAGTGGGAAGCCTGCTTCTCCCTCTCCCTTTGCCCCTCCCCTCACTCATGCTCTTACACTTGCTCTATCTCAAATAAATAAATAAAATCTTTTAAAAAATGGTAAATATGTTGATGAGTTTGTAAAATTTTAAAACTTATTTAAATCTCTTTAAAGATAACTGATAGATTAAAATAATAGCAATATAGCTTGGAGTTTATAATATGAGTAGAAATAAAATGTATGACAATAACAGAAAGTCTAGGAGGAAAGAAATTCTATTAGATGCCAATGCTATACATGAAGTAGTATAATAACACTTTGAGGTGGAGTGTGTTATGTCAAAAATGTATTCTATAAACCAAAATCAACGACTAAAAAAATGACACATTCACCAAGACATATTATATTATGGGCCCAAACCCAAAATTGTTTGGGTTCAAGTCATATGAAGTATATTTTTTGACAACAGAATTAAGACATCTGGAAGATCAGAAAACATCTGGAAGATCTCCAAATATTTGAAAACTAAATAACCCACTTCTAAAGATTTTTTTTTTTTTTTTTTTTTTATTTATTTATTTGACAGAGAGAGATCACAAGTAGGCAGAGAGGCAGGCAGAGAGAGCGAGAGGGAAGCAGGCTCCCTGCCGAGCAGAGAGCCCGATGCGGGACTCGATCCCAGGACCCTGAGATCATGACCCGAGCCGAAGGCAGCGGCCCAAACCACTGAGCCACCCAGGCGCCCCAATAACCCACTTCTAAATAATCCACAGGTAACAGAAGAAATCTAAAGGGAAATTAAAAAGTATTTTGAACTAAACGAAAATAATAATACAACTTAAAAAATTTTGTGGACTGCTACTAAAGTAGTATGCAGAAGAAAATTTATAGCACAAAATGCTATATTAGAAAAAAAAGAAAGATCTCAAATCAATGACCTCAGCTTTGACTTTAAGACACCAGAGGAGTAATTAAATACAAAGTAAGAATAAAGGAAATAATAAAGATTAGAGAGATCAATAAAATTAAAAAATGGGAAAAAAGGAAAATTAATGCATGTAAGAGATGAAATTTTTTAAAAGATTATTTATTTATTTGTTTATTTATTTATTTATTTGAGAGGGATAAGCAGACTCCCCACTGAGCATGGAGCCTGATGCAGGGCTAGATCCCACAACCCCCAGATCATGACTTGAACGAAAATCAAGAGTCAGATGCTCAGTTGACTGAGTCATCCAGGCACCCCTAAAAGCTGAATTTTTAAAGAAGATCAATAAAATTAGTGATTTCTAGCCAGACTGAATAAAAAGCAGAGAAGATGAAAATTACCAGTATCAGGAATGAGAGAAGTGAAATCCCTTCAGATTCTACAGGTATTGAAATAATAATAAAGGAGTATTATGAACAACTTTATGACAATAAATTTGGTAACTTCACCAAAATGGATCTGTTCTTTGAAAGATCCAGATTACTAAAGTTCATGCAAGTAGAAATCAATAAATTCCCCCTCCCTCTCTCTCAAATAAATAAATAACCTGAATGGCCCTAAATAAATAACCTAAAAGATAAAAACTTTCCCAAGAAGAAAATTTCAGACCCAGAGGGCTCCACTGGTAAATTCTGTTAAATATTTAAAGAAGATATAATATCCATTCTCCACAAACTATTGCAGAAAATTGATGAAAAGGAAACTCATTCTATGAAGCACACATTACCACTTACCAAAACCAGATAAAGACATTACAATGGAAATAAAAGCACTTTAGATCAATATCTCTATGAATATAGATGGAAACATTCTTAAGGAAATTTTAACAAATCAATTATAAAAATATAGAAAAATTGATTATGCTGAGTGAAATAATTCAAGCAGAGTCAATTATCATCTGGTTTCACTTACTTGTGGAGCATAAGGAATAACATGGAGGACATTAGGAGAAGGAAAGGAAAAGTGAATTGGGAGAAATCAGAGGGGGAGATGAAGCATGAGAGACTGTGGACTCTGAGAAACAGACTGAGGGTTTTAGAGGGGAGGGGGTGGGGGGGTTAGGTCAGCCTGGTGGTGGGTATTAAGGAAGGCACGTATTGCATGGAGCTGGGTTCCACACTGGGTGTGCTGCATAAACAATGAATCTTGGAACACCGAAAAAATGAAATAAAATTATACAAGAATAATTAAAAAATTAAAATACAGAAAAATTGTAACTCTTTAAGACAGTGTGGAATTTATCCCAAGAAGCAACCTTGGTTTATCACTCAAAAATCAGTGTAACTCACCATTTAACAAACTAAAAAAAGAGATTATAATTATTTCAACATAAGCAGAAAAAATTTGTTAAAATAAATATAATTTTCTGATAAAAACTCAGAAAGTCAAGGATAAAGTGGAAGTTCTTCAACTTGATGAAGGACATCTATGAAAAACCTATGCTAACCTTATATTTAATAGTGAAGGCTGAAAGCTTTCTCCCTAAATTAAGGAACAAGGCAAACTTGTTTCTTCTCTCACTTCTATTCAAAATTGTATGGAGATTCTAACCAGTGCAATTAAGCAAGAAAAGGTAAAAGGCAACCATATTGGAAAGGAAGAGGTAAAATGGTCTTTATTTGCAGATGGTATTATATTATAGATAGAAAGTTCCAAGAAGTTAAAAACAAACAAACAAACAAAATATGAAAACTAATGAATGAGTTCAGTAAGGTCATTGTTTATAACACCAATATACTAAAATCAATTTTAGTTTTATGTACTAACAATAAACAACTTGAAAATGAAATTAAGAAAATAATTTCATTTATAATAACATCAAAAAGAATTTAATACCAAGGAATAAATCTACCTAAAGATGTTCAAGACCTTTACACTGAAGATTAGAAAACTAATGATGTATTATATTTGGGCTAATTGAATTTCAATAAAAAAATTGCTAAAAGAAATTAAGAAGGTCTAAATAAATGGTTAGACAACCCATGTTCATGGATTGCAATGCTCAATATTATTAAAATGGCAATCCTTCCCAAATTTATAGACAGATTCAATGTAATATCAATAACAATTTCAGCTTTTTTTGTAGATTGGGCAATAAAATTCTAAAATTTATATGAAAATGAAAAAAACCTCAAATAGCCATTTTTTTGAGAAAGAACAAAATGGAGGGCTTCTTGATTTTAAAACTTACCATCTTGATTATTAAAACTAACTTTCTAGTAAGATTTCAATAGACCTTTTGCATAAAGATAGAAGTACAGATCAATAGAACAGAATTGAGAGTCCAGAAATAAACTTGCACATTTATGGTAAGTTGACTTTAGACTAAACTGCCAAGGTAGTCAATGGGGCAAAGAGCTAAATTTTCAACAAATGGTTCTGAAGAGAACTGGATGTCCATTTTTAGGAACATGAATTTAAGTCTTTACCTCACACTACACATAAAAATTAACTTTAAGAATAATAAATTGGGGTGCCTGGGTGACTCAGTCGCTAAGTGTCTGCCTTTGGCTTGGGTCATGATCCCAGAGTCCTGGGATCGAACCCCTCATTGGACTCCCTATTTGGTGGGAAGCCTGCTTCTTCCTCTCTCACTCCCCCTACTTGTGTTCCCTCTCTCACTATGTCTCCCTCTGTCAAATAGATAAATAAAATCTTTTAAAAAAATGATGAATTGGCTCTTTCTTATCTTGAAAGATGGCGGGTGAAAAATCTGAGAAGCTGGATATTAAAGAGAAGAAACTTGAAGCCGAAAAGTGTGATGCTGGGGGCACCTGGATGGCTCAGTCATTAAATGACCAACTCTTGATTTTGGCTCAGGTCCTGATCTCGGGGTTGCGGGATGGAACCCTGCAGTGGGTTCTGCAATTAACAGCATGTCTGCTTAAGGATTCTCATGCTCCCTCTCCCTATACCCTCCCCACTCTCTCAAATAAATAAATAAATCTTAAAAAGAAGAAGAAGGAGGAGGAGGAGGAGGAGGAGGAGGAAAAGAAGAGAATGCTGGTGGCAAGGCTAAGAACTGTAACCTCCAGACCAAAGAGGGGGAAGTCCCATTGTAGCCAAAGCCCTGTCCTGGTCAAAGGAATTGGCCAGTATTCCTGGTCAGCTATGTATTCCAGAAAGGCCATGTACAAGAGGAAATATTCAGCAACTAAATCCATGGGTGATAAGAAAAAGAAGAAGAAGGTTGTTGCTACTGTCACAAAACCAGCTGGTGGTGACAAGAATGGTGGTCCCGGAGTGGTTAAACTTCACAAAATGCCTAGGTACTATCCTACTGAAAATGTGCTTCAAAAGTTGTTGAGCCATGGCAAAACAAAAAACAAACAAACAAACAAACAAAAAAACCCCTTTCAGTCAGGTTGCCTGGGTGACTCAGTTGCTTAAACATCTTGCCTTTGGCTCAGGTTATGATTTCAGGGTCCTGAGATCGAGTCCCATGTCAGGCTGTCTCCTCAGCAAGGGGTCTGTTTCTCCCTCTCCCTCTGTGCTCTCTCTTTCAAATAAATAAATAAAATCTTAATACAAAACAAACAAACAAAAAAACAACACCACCAACAACAAAAAAATCCTTTCAGTTAGCATGTGAGAAAATTTCGAACTAGGATCACTCCTGGCACCATTATCATTGTCCTCACTGGGCACCACAGAGGCAAGATGGTGGTTTTCCTGAAGCAACTGAGCAGTGACTTACTACTTGTGACTGGCCCTCTGGCCCTCAATTGAGTTATTCTGTGTAGAACACACCAGAAATCTGTCATTGCCACCTCTACCAAAACTGATATCAACTGTGTGAAAATCCCAAAACACCTTACTGATGCTTACTTAAGAAGAAGAAGCTGTGTAAAGCTGAAATCTTCCACATGGAGAAAGAGAAATGTGGGACTACAGAGCAGCTCAAGGTTGATCAGAAAGTGTGGACTCATAAATTCTGCCAAAAATCGAAGCTCTTTCTTAGCTTCTGGGCTACCTCCGCTCTGTGTTTTCTTTCACAAATGGAGTTTATGAATTAAATAACTGATCCATTTCAAAAAAGTAAATAAAATAAACAAAAAAAATTAGAATGGACAAATTGGACTTCATCAAAATTAAAAGTGTGCTTTATTTTATGGTCTTTTTAGAAAGTCAAAGAAGCAACAGACTGGGAAAAATATTTGCAAATCATGTATCTGATAAAGAACTTGTATCCAGAATATATAAATATGTCCTACAACTTAATTAAAAGAAGGCAAGTAACCCAACTAAAACATGGTCAAAATATTTTAATAGACATATTACCAAAGAAGATATATGAATAGACAATAAACAAATGAAAAGATGCTCAAAATCATTAGCCTGAGGGAAATGCAAATTAAAACTACAAAGAAATATCCTTTCACACCCACCAGGATTACTCTGCAATAAAAAAGAGACAAAAACCAGGGTTTGTAAGATTATGGAAAAACCGGATCCTTCATACACTATTAGTGGGAATGTAAAATGATGCAGCCTCCAAAAACAGTTTTGAGCAAAAATGCTTAAAAAGTTAAAGAAAAATGAAAATATAGGTCTATAAAAGATTTATACATGAATGTTCATAATATTGTCCCAAAATGGAAACAAGCAAATGTCCATGAGACTGGTGAATGCATAAACAAAATGCATATACTTTCAAGATGGAATACTTTTTGCGTAAACTGTTACAAAGTACTGATACATGGTATAAGATAGAAGAACTTCAAAAACATTATGCTGCATGAAAGAAACCAGATAAGAAAATATTACGTATTATATGATTCTCTTTTGGGGGGGGGATTTTATTTATTTATTTGGCAGAGAGAGAGGGACACAATGAGAGAGGGAACACAAGCAGGGGGAGTGAGAGAGGGAGAAGCAGGCTTTCCAGCAAACAGGGAGCCCCATGTAGGGCTTGATCCAGGACCCTGGGGGCAGACGCTTAACCACTGAGCCACCCAGGCACCCCTCTCCTGGTGACTTTTATCCCTGGGTCTTAGTTATTCAATTTGGGTTTTATTGTTACAAGCAAAAGTCGTTTAGGGGAATGTACCTCTTCTGAAACTCATTTTAAGGGCAAGAAAGATACCCATCTACATGGTGATCAGAGCACGCCGAGGCAGTCCCTAATAAAAGACTCCTTTAGCACTTCCAAAGTTCTTGCTACCAGATGCTCAGGGATCATCCCCCAAATAACTTGGCCTCATCTTTTGACATTTCTTACAATTCTGCACTTTGACCAGAAGCCTCAGTCATATTTATGGCAGCCAAGCTATTTTACCACAGTGAGGGGAAATTTTGGTGTATGACAAAGTTCCCTAGATCCAACAGAATGGATGCAAGTACTACATGGGAAGTAGACTTAGTCATCCCTAAGAGCCTGCGGTTCTAGGGAAGTTACAAGTACACTATTCATATTACTCAGTTCAGAGCGTCATACCCGTTTCTGTGGCGAGCAGGGCTAGCTGGCTACCCAATAGATATGCCTTACTTTCTGCTTTCACATACAACTGTGTAAACATGTAATGTGGGCTGTGGGAACCATCTTGTGACCATGAAGGAAAAGCCAAGGAAACCACAGAAAGGTTGAACAAGAACCTGATGTTGTTGAGCTACAGAATTGACTAACCCTGAAAACTTCCAACTCTAGATTCTTTCTTAAAATCAATCTTACTGTTTAAGCAACATGAATGGGTGTTTCGATTTGGTCTCTTGCTCTAGCCAGATGCATTCTAACTAACACAAATTCCTAAGCCATCTTAATATGCAGATCCTAGACTGAAGTCATAGACATCTCTTTTACCTCTCTCTGTTATTAGGTGGCAGGTGGTCAGCCTCTAGGTGGAACCCCATTGATTCCTGCCTCCTGGTATTTGCACCCGGCACTTCCTTGGCTTTCCCCAAGACTGAATCAGGGCTGGTCATTGTGACCACTGACATATGGTAGATGAGATGGTGTGCGACTTCTGATCCTGGGTCATACAAATACTGCAGCTTCTGTCTTGGCGTCTTGGTTTACTTACTCTGCAGGAAGCCAGCGCCATGTTGTGAGAACACTCAAATATCTCTGTGAAGAGGCCTATGTGGAGATCGGAGACCCCTCACCAATAGCCAACACCAACTTGCCAGGAACTGAGTAAGCAGGTCCTTCAGTTACAGTCAAGCCTTCAGATAGTTCTGACTGACCTGTCTTTATTTTATGAAAAACCATGAGCCAAAACAGCTGGCCAAGCCATTTTTGACTTTCTGACCAATAGAAACTATGAGAGATAACAAACACTTATTTTTATTTTAAGTCACTAGGTTTGGGTTAAGTTGTTATACAGAAATAGATAAGTAATACAGGGAAATAGTTCTCTCATGTTAGAACCCAGATTCTACTCCTCAGTACTTCATCACAACAGCTTTCCTTGCAAGTACTCAAACCCCCACTTAAAGATGTCCAAAATTTCACCCACAAATGACTCAAACTGGGGTTGTGCTTCCCTCTGTACCCAGCCTGTAAGTCCAGATGCTCCAAGTTGTTGTTTTTTTTAAAATTTTTTAAAAGATTTTATTTATTTATTTATTTGACACAGAGAGAGAGAGAGATCACAAGTAGGCAGAGAGGCAGGCAGGGGAAGCAGGCTCCCCACAGAACAGAGAGCCTGATGTGGGACTCGATCCCAGGACCCTGAAATCATGACCTGAGCTGAAGGCCGAGGCTTAACCCACTGAGCCACCCAGGCGCCCCTCCAAGTTATTTTTATTCTAAAAACAGTTATTACCCATTCTTCACCTCTTCCTTTTCTTCCTTTCCTTCTCTATCCTTTCTGTCTTCTAGTCTTTACTCTAAAAGTATCAAGATTTTTCAAAAACAGATCCTCGGACTATTAAATCACTCAGTGCAGGAGTTAGCAAACTACCTCCTACAGGCTAATTCTAACTATCTGCTATTTTTGTAAATAAAGGTTTGTGGGTTTTTTTTTAAAGATTTTATTTATTTATTTATTTATTTTGAGAGAGAGAAAGTGAGAGAGTGTGTGAACAGGAGGGGGAGAGAAAATCTGAAGCAGCCTCTGCACTGAGCACAGCGCCTGACTGGGGCTCGATCTCACCACTGAGAGATCATGAACCGAGCCAAAATCAGGAATTGGTCCGTCAACCAACTGAGCCACCTAGGTGTCCCTGTAAATAAAGTTTTATTGAGACATACCCATGCCAGTTTGTTTACATATGGTCTAGGTCTGCTTTTTCACTACAGAGCTAAGAAGTTGTAACAGAAACTATATAGCGTATGAAGCCTAAAATATTTACTGTTTGGCCCTTTATAGAAAAAGTTTGCAACCCAGACTTAAGGTTTCTAATATTTTATTGCATACCACTCTCCTCAAGTCTTCTGAAAACTAAGAGAGAGTACCAGTCACAAGCTATCTCATGAGGCATCATTCACCTTCACAATCTAGGAAGCCCGTTGCTCTCAGGTTCTCATCACCTGTACTGTGAACATCAGTACATTTCAGCCCAACTCACTTCAGTTTTTATGCTTTGTTGATGCTGGAGTTCTCAATCCACTGTGAAGTTGTGGGGTGGGGGAATGAGTCTAACTTCCTCCTCGCCTTTTCCCTCCCTCCCTTCCAGTAAGTATGGGTGAGATGGCAAAGACATCTTAACTCATTATTTATGAATTGAAAAACCATGCAGGGAGGTGGGAAAATTTTCTTCTGGAAGCAGACACACACACACACACACACACACACACACACACACACACACGCTACAGCAAACCAGGCTGAGCAATTTGGCATAGAGATGCCATACCCTGACCCATAATCACAGAGCACTTCTCAGCTCTGGCCCTCAAGGAGGAAGAGGAACAAGGGCAATTCCAGCTATTACAGGATCCTGGACAGCAAATGAAACACTCTGCTGTAAATTGTATATAATCACTGAGGAAGACTTTTATTTCTCCGTGGTTACAAATGGGACTTTTCCTTCCTCTTGTCTAGGAGGAAAGGAACAGGTTTAGATCAGTCTGGGGGAGTTTCATTTGGCCAAAATGACCAGAACTCTCTCTGGATCCTTACAAGGCTCTGGTCCTATATTCAGGACCTGGGTAAACAGAGCTTTATAGGTCCCTTTTCTTATGCCAAATTTCCCTTCTCCTGATGATACAGTTTCTGTCCTTAGGACCGAGCACATCAACTACAATGGTAGAAATTTTCAGATGCTTGGAAGTGGCAGAAACAGAATAGAAGCTCTTGCTCATTCTGTAGCATTTCTGAAGCTTTTCCCATATAGACTCTGCCCTCAGAGAGCTCATAATTATGTAGGGAAACCAATTATTTATAGGAAAATACTGAGTTACAGATGTCTGGACTTTTGAGAAGCATGAGGGGAAAGGATCATTACATACTACAGAAATTTTTATTGTGCTGTGGCAAGCTGGACAAGTTCCCTCCAGGTTGTTTTTATTTATTTATTTTTAAAATTTTATTTATTTATTTTTTAAAAGACTTTATTTATTTATTTGACAGAGAGCGATCACAAGTAGGCGGAGAGGCAAGCAGAGAGAGAGAGAAGAGGAAGCAGGCTCCCTGCCTAGCAGAGAGCCTGATGCGAGACTTCATCCCAGGACCCTGAGATCATGACCTAAGCTGAAGGCAGAGGCTTAATCCACTGAGCCACCCAGGTGCCCCCCTCCAGCTTGTTTTTAGAGATGAACTTTCCAGGGGTGATGGGTGATGTCCTACAGGGTGGTGATACTGGTAGCTGGAGATCGGAGTGCCCCTTAGTATTCCCACTTCTATACCAGGACCAGCCTTCCACATATTTTTCTCTCCTCTACATACTGGGTGAGATACCATGAAAGTGGAGAGAGTGGTAAACAGTCTTTTGGAATGGAGACAAGAATTGCATACACAAAGCTGTTAGAAAACGAGACAGAAGAAAATGACTTCTGAACTGTACAGAACAGAGAACAGGGAGTCCTCAGCTGGAGGAACATGGTTTGGAAGTCAGAGAAGATGGAGCTGAGCTGTGTGGGAGGGGGTTGGTGGGGCAGGGTTAGGCAGGGGGACAATAGTCCCCTCTCTCACAGACTGGAAGTCATTCAATCCATCATGACTAAGTCCTCACCACCTCCCTTGAGTCTTTCCTTTATGTCCCCTCTTTTCTCCATGTTGCATCTGATGCTATTTTCTGTATTTCATTCTGAGTTAACATCTACCTTTATTAGCTGATCTTTCTCAGTCATATAACTTTCTCAGTTATATATATTATGTATATAATAAGAGTATATTATATATACTCTTTGCCACCATTGTTCTATCTTTGTGATGTTCTTACTATGTATTTATTTCTCAATCTCTTTTTATTTCATATCTATCAATCAAATAATCTATTTCTCTATCCCTATTGATCTTCATTCACTTTAATTTTACTGTCCATTCTTCTTTGTGTCTAAATGGTTATCTACCTTAAGTCTTTCATCCTTAATATTGCCTTTTTAAATTCTTCATTTCCTTATTTTTCCAACACTATTTCCACCCAATAGTTTGCCTTTATAAGGCAACACTCCTCCTTTCCCCTATTTGTTCCCCTCTTATTAAATAATAATAAGTCAACACTTACATAGCTTTCCTTATGTGCCCGTCTTATGGGTTCAATCCCAGACAGTTGGTTCCTAGAATCTGAAGGAGTAACCCCTATGTTGTACTACATCTCAAGAAGGTCTCCAGTGCTCAACTTCCTTAAGTGTGAAATTGAACCTGCCAAGATGGTGGTGAATGCAGTCTCCATTATTGTTGGGGCTCCTCACCCCCTAGAATGGGCATTTTTGTTGTATGGAACACTTAAGAGAGAGCTCTTCTGGTCTTTAGTTCATCTTGCCAGAATTGATAAACTTCCTGTACCACACTTGGGCACAGGAGTCCTTTTCGAGGGTTTCAGCCCTGAAGCTCTGGGACCTGGGGCATGGGGTCAAGCATGCTGTCACCCCCTCTAAGGTCCCTCCTACTCTCAGAACCAGAAATCCCCTCAAAATTTGGGGGGAGTCTCCCTCTCTGCTCTGCTCTCTCTGCTCTCTCATCTTCAGCTCCCACTGCCCCCAAAGGGTCTCTTTTCTCTCCTCCCCCAACACAATCCCAATATTGAGTTCAGAACTCCTAAAACAGAAGTCAGGAAGGGCGGCTGTCCACGGGCAACTAGCTTTTAGTCTAGCTCCCGGAAACTGCTTAGGTTAAGAAACACAAATGTCTGCTATCTTCTTGGAACAAGGGACAGAAAATATGAGAGCAAGACATAGATTATTATCTCAATAAATTATCCTGCCATAAACCTCACTATCATGGATGAAGCGAGATCATAGACAGGAGGTGGCCTATGACCTATTCTGGTCTAGGTCTCCAAGCCTCTGAACCTCTTCGCTTGTTTCCACACTCAGTTTCTTCCCACATAATCATTCCTGCTCCTGTAGCTGGGGTACTCTGCTTGAAACACAGATTTATCCGTGAATTCTCTGTTCAGAAATATTCAAAAGGATATTGTCTGTTCTGGAATTAGATCATGACGATCATTGCATAACTTTGTGAATATACTAAAAACCACTGAGTTTTACACTGTAAAAGGGTGAGTTTTAGGGTATGTGAACTACAACTCAGTTAAAGAAAAGAAGAAGGATATTATCCCCTCCCCCCTTGGAGTTAAATGTCCAGTTTTCAAGGTGTCCCACTACAATATTTCATTTTCTCTCTATCCTTATGTCCCACTCCTGACCTCTCCTCCCCTCTCTCCACACTCGGTTTTCCTCCTCACCGCTGGCCATGTCATCTCTTCTGAAATTCTTTTCTCTTTCCATTCATAAATCTGTACCCCATACTTTCCTCAAGACCAGTTGAAGTTCCACGTCCTTGATGGAACTTTCTCTGACAACTTTAGCTTTTGATATCTTTAACTCTAAAACCTTCTCACATTACATATTCCTCCTGGAAATTTTAGCTGACTGAGAATATCCTTGAGTCAACTTTTTGTCTCTGTGACTTAGCATCCCACACAGTGCCTGGCATTGAGTTGGTACTTTCAAAAGTGAATGAATAAATAAATAAATGCATGTTACTAACCTCTAAATGGTTCAAACATGGCCGTATTATTTTTAAAAATAGATGATAAGGTCCCACAGGAAGGGCTATGTCTTTACCTGACATTTAGCCCTAGTTGAGAACAGGACACATGGTTGATCCTTCTGGTACTTAATTACCTGAAGGCTTGGCAGAGAAAGTTGCCCTTTCCCCACTCTATCGGTGATGGGCTGGAAAGGGAGGACATTGGACAGGCAGGGAGAGTCCCCAGGATGCTTGGCTGAATGGTGGTGGCGCCACCCTTAACCACAAATCGTTCATTGTCCACTGCCTTGGCATCTACAACTGCCTGTGGAAAGAGATGTAGCAATTTCCCCCTCGGGGCATATTTTTAAAATCAGTGGCTGAGAATGTTTGCCGAAAGTGGGGTCAGACAACTCTGAGTTGCCCGGTGGATGGGATGGGTGCTGCCTGAGAGGAGATACAGTGGTTGGTCCTGGAAGAAGCATCCAGGCCAAAGGAAAGGGATGGCTTGCCCAAAACAGATCACAGCTTCCATGGAGATACAACTGTCTAGTTAGGCAGTATTTTCCCAGCCTGAAGGTTTAGACAGGGTCTGGGTCAGCCAGAGGGCTATGGGCCTTCCCTTCATTCAATGGAAAAACTGAAAGTTTCATCAAGTGCTTTTATGTGCCAAGTACTCTGCTAGGCATTAGGGATTAAAATGTGGACAGAATGTATTTTCTGCCCTCCAGAAGCTTATATACAAGTGGGAGAAGACAGGCAAGTAAACAGGTAAACATATCAGTAGGTAAATATATTAGTGTGGTAGGTGCAGTGATGGAGGTAGAGGGATAGGGAGTCTAAGGAGAGTTTGAAGAAGTAGCATCCAGGTTGATACCTGGTAATGAACTGAAAGTAGCCAGACAAAGGAGAGAAACATTCCCAACAGACAACAGATTGTGGAGTACTCGAGAGATAAAAGAAAATGCCATGTCCCCAGGTTTGTAGGTAGTTCAGTTGTCTAAAGCAGGGGTCACCACATAACGGCCTATGGCCAAATTCAGCCAGATGCTTGTTTTTGTCATTAAAGTTTTATTTGCAAATAATTCTACCTATTGATTTACAAACTATCTATGGCTGCAGAGTTAAGTAGTTGCAACAGAGAACATATGGCCCTCAAAACCTAAAATGTTTACTGTGCTGGTCTAGAGAATATAGTTAGGGGGAGAAATTAGAGTGGCAAGAAAGGAGAGTAGAGAGATGATCAGGAGGCATACTATTAAAAGCCTTGGAACAGGCTAAGGATTCACTATTTTAAAAGCATTGAGGGAGTAATTGATGTTAGAAGCAGAAATACACAAAAATATTTGAATTTTAGGTAATTGGAGTGGGATGAAGAAAAAAGCAGGAGGCAAAACTAGAATTAGGGAGACCCTTTCTGGGGGAGATGGTATATAGATAAAAAATGATGCCCCAGAGGGATCTAAGTGGCTCAGTCAGTTAAGCATTTGACTCTATTTTTTTTTTAATGATTTTTAAAATTTATTTGAGAGAGTGAGTGAATGGAAGAGAGAGCATGAGCAGGGCAAAGACAATGAGCAGGGAGCTTGATGTTGCATTTGACCCCAGCACTCCGGGATCATGACCTGAGCTGAAGACAGACACTTAACCAACGGAGTCACCCTAGTGCCCTTAAGTGTCCAACTTTTGATTTCAGCTCAGGTCTTCATCTCAGGGTCATGAGTTCAAGCACTTTGTCAGGGTCTGGACTCAGTGGGGGGTCTGCTTGAGAGTCCCTTCTTCTAGCTCTCCCCCCTGCTTATCTCTCTCTCTCAAATAAATAAATAAATCTAGAAAGAAAGAAAGAGAGAAAGAGAGAAAGAAAGAAAGAAAGAAAGAAAGAAAGAAAGAAAGAAAGAAAATAAATCCTGGACTATGAAGACTCTAACAGAATGAAGAGAAATATTTGAGATTTGAAAGAAGTAAGGAGGATTTGGTGATTGTTTACATGTGGGTGTATGGGAAAGGGCTGGGTCATGAGGCAAAATTTCCATTTAGAATCTTTCTCAGGTGAGGAAGAAGCAGTCATGATCCAGTAGTCCTTGGTACAATTTGACTTCTTATTTACTTGAATTCATCAGACAAATTTCTCATCTCAGGATATTTACTTGTTTATTTATTTGCTTGATTGTTTTCATAGTCTATTTAGGCTTAATATTACCACTTCAGTGAAATACAAAAACCTGAACAGCATATAAATCCTTTACCCCTCCCTTTATTTTGTAGCTGTTAGGTAGTTCTATCTACATACATCGAAATCCTCATTAGACAATGTTACTTGTTTTTTGTTTGTTTTCAACTGTCCAGTATATTTTAAAGAACTCAAGAGATGAACAGTCTATTATATTTACTCAAGACATTTACCATTTTGGTTATTCTTCCTTCACTCTTGATATTCCAAATTTCTTCCTAAAAGTCATTTTCCTAATTTCTGAAGAACTTCCTTTAACAATACTTTCAAATCAGGTCTGCTAACCACAAATTCTCTTAGTCTTCCTTCATCAAAAAATGTTTTCACTTCACCTTCGTTCTTGAATATATTTTCACTGGGTACAGATTTCTGAGTTAACAATCTTTTTAGTGCCTAAAAAATATTTTTCCACTTCCTTCTGGCATCTACAATTTCTGAAACGAAATCTGCTGTCATTCAAGTTAGCATTCTCTGTAAGTAATGCATTGGTTTTCTCTGGTTGCTTTCAAGGCTTTTTTCTTTGTCTTTAGTTTTCAGTAGTTTGATTCTGATGAGTTTGGGTGCAAGTTTCATTGAATTAGCCTGTTTGGGATTTACTGAACTTCTTGAATTTTTAGGTTTCTATCATTCACTAAATTTGGGTAGTTTTCAGCCAATATTTTTTCACATGTTGTTTCAGCACTACATTCATTCTCCTTTTGGGACTCCAAAGGTATGAATGTTAGACTTTTTGGTACCTTCCCACAGGCCCCTGCAGCTCAGCTTATTTTTTTGCCAAACTTTTCTCTCTCTGTTGTTTAGCCTGAAGAATTTCTATTGAGTTATCTTCAAGTTCACTGATTCTTCTTTTTGCCATCTCCATTCTATTTCTGACCCTACCCAGTGATTTTAGAGATAATCATTTTATAGTTCTTAAATTTTCATGAGAATCTTCTTTATATCTATGTTTTTGCTAAGAATTTCTACTTTTTATTCATTTCAAGGGAGTTTGTCCTTAGTTCATAAAGCATTTTTATAATAGCTATTTTTTAAGTCTTTGTTGTATAATCTTGACATCTGTGTAATCTCAGAATTGGCATTTGTTTTTTATCTTTTGGGAGTTAAGATTTTTCTTGTCATATGTATGACAAATACTTCTAGATTGACTCTAGGACATTTACAATATTATGTTATAAAATCGTGGGTCTTTTTTAAACCCTATAGAGAATGTTGATATGTTTCTCTTAACTGGCAATCAATCCAATTTCTTTCAGGCCCAAAATTCAAAACAAACTTTTGTGAATTATGGCTTCAGTGTAAGTTCCATTTTCAAAGTCTTTGTAGTGCTATTTGAATTTTTCTCACATGTGTGCTGGTCAGTGAACTGTCCAGAATTTGGGTAGTGGTCTACCTTGTAATTCAATTATCAAAGTTTTTAGTATGATGTTTAGGATCAGATCCATGTTGACACATCTCTGGAGTAATCCCAGGAGTTCATAAACAACTTTATGGGGTATTAAAGCCCTCACTTTTCATGACTTTCCTGTGTCTCCTCTTTTTTATCTTCTAGTCAGAAGTCTGGGCCTTTTGTTTCTCCCTTCAACTGCATACTTCCTGCAACTGTTGAATTAAAAAAAATTTTTTTTTCTTTGTCTGGCTCATTACTATTAATTGTACAGGTCTTTGCTTAAATGTCATTTCCTCCTAAAAGCTTTCCCATATTTGTATATCAGTTATGATCTTCTTATTATTTCCCCATAGGAATCATCATAATTTATAATTACACATGCATTTACTTCTGATTTATTATATCTCTCATACTAGGGAGAAGATAATCATATCTGTCTTTTCACCATTATATAATATTTCTAGTATTTAAAATAGTGTAATAAATATTTAGTGGATAATTTTATTCTTCCTTCTGTCTATCTATCCTCAAAAAGAAATAAGATTTTCATATTCAGATATGGCCTTGGCTCATAAGAATCAAATTAAATCTTTTTTATTTAAATTAAATTTTTTGTAACTTTATAATTTGTAAAGCATTCTCATATCTCATTTTTCTTTCTTGTCTGATTCTATGAAGTTGAGAGAGAAAAAGGTATTAATTGTACTTTATAGGCAAGTAAACTGAGAGTAAAAAAGATAAGCAACTTAACTTTCATCTCAAGGAACTGAAAAAAGGAAGAAATTAAGCTCAAAGTTAGTAGAAGGAAGGCATTAACAAATATCAGAACAGCAATAAAGGAGATAGATACTATCTATCTACTACTATCTAGTAGTAGATATCTATCTATCTACTACTAAAGTACTATCTACTACAAAAAGACAATAGGAAATGCCAATAAACTAAGAGATAGTCTTTTTTTTTTTAATAGGCTCCATGCCCAGCATGGAGACCAATGTGGGCCCAAACTTATGACCCTGCCATCAAGACCTGAGGTGAAATTAAGAGTCAGATGCTTAACAGACTAAATCACACAGGTGCTCCAACATAGTCTTCTTAAAAAGATAAACAAACAAAAAACCTTTAGTTAGATCTATGAAGAAAAAAAAAGAGGACTCAAATAAATAAAATTAAAAATGAAAGAGGAAACATTATAACTGATACCACAAAAAATACAAAGGATCACAAGAGATTACTAAGAAAAATTTTATGCCAAAAAATTGGACAACCTAGGAGAAATGGATACGTTCCTAAAAAGATACAAGATACTAAGACTGAATCTTGAAGAAATGGAAAAGCTGAACAGACCAATTACTAGTAAGGACATTGAATCAGTAACAAAACAAAATATCCCAACAAAGAAAAGTCCAGGATTAGATGGCTTTACTGCCGAATTACACCAAACATTCCAAGAAGAATTAACACCAATCCATCTCAAATTCTTCCAAAAAGAGAAGAGGAGGGAACACTTCCAGACTAATTTTATAAGGCCAGCATAACCCCAATACCAAATAAGACAAGGACAAGAAAAGAAAATTAGAAGATAACATTCTTGATGAAAATAAATGCAAGAATCTTTAACAAAATATTAGCAAACCAAATTCAATAATACACTAAAAAGATCATACATCATGATAAAGTTAGATTTATTGCTGGGATGAGATGATTTAACATCTAAAAATCAATGTTATATTAACAAAATAAAGGATAAAAATTATATGATTATCTCTATAAATGCAACAAAGAAAGGCATTTGACAAAATTCAATATCCATTTATTATTAAAAGCTCACAACAAACCAGGTTTATAGGAAATGCCGCACAAGAGAATAAAGGCCATACATTATGAGTCCACAGTTAACATTATGCTCAATGGTGAAAAGCTGAGAGCTTTTCCTTTAAGACCAGGGACAAGACTGGATGCCCACTATCCCCACTTTTATTCAACATAGTACTGGAAGTCCTAGCCAGAGCAATTAGGCAAGACAAAGCAACAAAATACAACTAGATTGGAAAGTAAGAAATAAAACTGTCTGCATTTGATGATAACAAGGTATGACATAGACAACCTAAAGACTTCACACATACCCACAGAAAACTGTTAGAATTAATAAATTCAGTAAAGTTGTAGGATAAAAAGATCAATATATATAAAAATTCAGTTTCATTTCTATACACTAACCATGAACTATCAGAAAGAGAAATTAAGAAAAGAATCCCAGTTACAATTGCATCAAAAAGAAAAAAGACCTAGGAATAAGTCTAACCGAAGAGGTGAATGATCACTACACTGAAAACTATAAGATACTGATGAAAGAAATTAAAGAAAAAAATAAATGAAAAGATATTCCCATGCTTATGGATTTGGATTGTTAAAATATCCATACCACCATCTTTGGTTAGGTTTATTCCTAGGTATACTGTACTCTGAAAACTACAAAACACTGATGAAAGAAATTAAAGATGACATAAAGAAATGGAAAGACATTCCATACTCAGGGATTGGAATGACAAATATTGTTAAAATGTCTATACTATAAAAAAATCTATACATTTAATACAATCCCTATCAAAATACTGACAGCATTTTTCATAGAACTGGAACAAACAATCCCAAATTTGTATGGAACCATAGAAGACCCTGAATAGCCAAAGTAACCTTGAAAAAAGAACAGTAAAGCTAGAGGCATCACAATTCTGGGCTTCAAGTTATATTACAAAGCTGTAGTGATCAAAACAGACACCCATATCAATAGAACAGAATAGAAAACCCAGAAATGAACCTACAACTATATGGTCAACTAATTTTCATCAAAGGAGGCAAGAATATGCAATGGGAAAAAGACAGTCTCTTCAACAAGGAGTGCTAGGAAAACTGGACAGCTACATGCAAAAGAATGAAATGGGACCACTTCCTTATACCATATACAAAAATGAATTCAAAATGGATGAAAGACCTAAATGTGAGACAGGAAAACACTAAAATTCTAGAGAAGACCATTTTAGAAAGAAATATGTATTTTTTCTATTCCATGTGATTGAAAAAAATAAGTTAATTCATCTATGACTGGCAGAATGGGCAATCATGACAATTAGAATGTGTTTCAATTTTATTTCAAAAGCTAATCTAAGACATATTTTTAGATAAGAAAAAAGTCTTTGAAACACTTGTGTGTTTTGGGGCAAAAAGCACAGTAAAACTTAACATATGTATAAATTATGGGTTTTGTAAGTTTGTAACTACTTAATTTTTACAGAGCTGTAACTCTATCTAGGCATATACTTAGGTGAATATACTAATTGTTTGCTCCCATCAAGAATTAGCTTTGTATATAAATGTGTACATTAAGTGTTATTCTACAAATTCATTGAGAACATTTCATTAATTATTGGATCTATCACAAGCCCCTTACAGAATGTCTCATACACATTGGAAGTGAAATGTCTGCAGTTTTGAATTAAATTTTTTTTTAAAGATTTTATTTATTTATTTGACAGAGAGAGATCACAAGTAGACAGAGAGGCAGGCAGAGAGAGAGGGAAGCAGGCTCCCTGCTGAGCAAAGAGCCCGATGCGGGACTTGATCCCAGGACCCCGAGATCATGACCTGAGCTGAAGGCAGCGGCTTAACCCACTGAGCCACCCAGGCGCCCCCTGAATTAAATTTTTGACAAATTAAAAAAGAAAATTCTAGAGAAGAACACAGGCAGTAATCTCTTTGACATTGGCCATAGCAGCTTCTTTCTGGATAAGTCTCCCGAGGCAAGGGAAACAAAAGCAAAAATAAACTATTAGGACTTCATCAAAATAAAAAGCTTCATCAGTGCTTTGGTGGCTCAGTTGGTTTAGCATCTGCCTTTGGCTTGGGTCCTGGTCCCAGGATCCTGGGATTGAGCCCACATCAGGCTCTATGCTCAGTCAGAAGCCCGCTTCTCCCTTTCCCTCTGCCTGCCACTCCCCCTGCTTGTGTTCTCTCTATCTCTGTCAAATTAATAAGTAAATAAAATCTTAAAAAAGAAAAAAAGCTTCTGCACAGCAAAGAAGTAACTAACAAAACTAAAAGGCAACCTATGGAATGGGAGAAGATACTTGCAAATGACATATCTGATAAAGGGTTAGTATCCAAAATCTATAAATAAATTATAAAACTCAACACTAAAAAACAAATAATCCAATTAAAAAATGGTCAGAAGACATGAACACACATTTTTCCAAAGAAGATATCTAGAAAGCCAACAGACACATGAAAAGATGCTCACCATCATTCATGATCAGGGAAATACAAATCAAAACTACAATGAGATATCACCTCACAGCTGTCAGAATGGCTAAAATCAACAACACAAGAAACAACAGATGTTGGTGAGAATGTGGGGAAAGGGGAACCCTCCTACACAGTTGGTGGGAATGAAAACTCATGCAGCCACTGTGGAAAACAGTATGGGGGTTCCTCATAAAAAAGATTTTTTTAAAAAATGTCCTTAAAAAAAAAGACCTACACTATGACCCAGCAATTGCACTACTAGGTATTTACCCAAAGAATACAAAAATACTTGGGGCACCTGGATGGCTCAGTTGGTTAAGCATCCAACTTTTTATTTTGGCTCAAGTCATGATCTCAGGGTCCCAGGATTGAGCCTACATCAGGCTTCATGTTCAGCAGGGATTCTGCTTGAGGATTCTCTCTCCCTCTTCCTTTGCCACTTTTCCCACTCATGATCTCTCTCTCAAATAAATAAAAATAAATCTTAAAAAAAAAAAGAATACAGTGGTGCCTGGGTGGCTCAGTGGGTTAAAGCCTCTGCCTTCAGCTCAGGTCATGATCCAAGGGTCCTGGGATCAAGCCCCGCATCAGGCTCTCTGCTCAGTGGGGAGCCTGCTTCCCCCTCTCTCTCTCCCTGCCTCTCTGCCTACTTGTGATCTCTGTCTGTCAAATAAATAAATAGAATCTTTAAAAAAAAGAATACAAAAATACTAATTAAAGAGATACATGCACCCTGATATTTGAAGAAACATAATTAACAATAGCCAAATTATGGAAAGAGCCCAAATGTCCAAATATATATATATACTATTGAGCCATAAAAAGAATGAAATACCTTGCCATTTACAACAACATAGATGGAGCTAGAGAGTACTATGCTAAACAAAATAAGTCAGTTAAAGAAAAATACCACATAGTATCACACATGTATGGAATTGAAGAAGTGAAACAATCATAGGGATAAAAAGAGAGAGAGGCAAGCCAAGAAACAATTTCTTAACTATGGAGAATAAGTGGATGGTTATTTGAGAGAAGGTGTGTGGGGGATGGGTTAAATGGGTGATGGGAGTTAAGGAGTTCATTTTTGATAAGCACTGGGTGTTTTATTGAAATGTTGAATCACTAAATTATATACCTGAAACTTATATTACATTGTGTACTAAGTGGAACGTAAATAAAAGCTTAAAAAATAAAATACCCACACTACTCAAAGCAATCTATAGATTCAATTCAATCCCTATAAAAATTCCAATGTCAATTTTTACAGAAAAAGAAATAATAATCCTTTTACAGAAAAAGAAATAATAATCTTAAAATTCGTGTGGAACTACAAAAGTCTCTGAATGGCAGAAGCCATCTTGAAAAAGAACAAAGCTGGAAGCATCATGCTTCTTGATTTCATACTATACTACAAAGTTATAATAATCAAAATAGTATGGTATTGGCATAAAAACAGACCTAGATCAATAGAACAAAAGAGAGCACAGATATAAACCCACACTTACATGGTCAATTAATTTATGACAAAGAGCCAAAAATAGGCAAAGGGGCAGGGATAGATCTTCAATATATGGTGTTGGAAAAACTGGATAGCCACATGCAAAAGAAAGAAACTGGATCACTATCTTACACCATACACAAAATTCCACTCAAAGTGGATTAAAAACTTGACACCCGAAACCATAAAACGTCTAGAAGAAAGCATATTTACTTTGCATTGGTCATGGCCAATAATTTGGGGAGGGGGAGGATTGACACCAAAAGACAGACAACAAAGCCAAAAATAAAGAAGTGGAACTACATCAAGCTAAAAAAACTTCTGCACAGCAAAGAATGCCATCAACAAAATGAAAAGTCAACCTACGGAATGGGAGAATATATTTGCAAATCATGTATCTGATAAGGGCTTAATATCCAAAATAAGTGAAGAATGCAAAAAATTCAACAGAAATGATTAAATATGGGCAGGAACTAAATAGGACTTTTCCCAAGAAGACATACAAATAGCCAACAGGTATATGAAAAGATGCTTAATATTACCAATTATCAGGGAAATGCAAATCAGAACCACAATGAGATATCACCTCGGACTTGTTTGAATGGCTATTGTCAAATAGACAAGAGATAACAAGTATTGGAGAGGCTGCAGAGAAAAGGAAACTCTTGTGCAGTGTTGGTAGGAATGTAAATTGGGCAGCCACTATGGAAAACAATATGGAGGTTCCTCAAAAACTTTTTAGAACTATGATAGGATCCAGCAATTCCACTTCTGGGTATATATTTATCTGAAGGAAATGAAATCAATGTCTTGAAGAGCTATCTGCACCCCTATGTTCATTGCAGCATTACTTATAATAGCCCATACTTGAAAACAGCCTAAGTGTCCACTGACAATGAACAGATAAAGAAAACGTGATGTGTGTGTGTGTGTGCGCGCGTAATGAAATAGTATTCAGTCATAAAAAGAAGATCCCAGGAGCCCCTGGGCAACTCAGTCATTAAGTGTCTGCCTTTGGCTCGGTTCAAGATCCCAGGGTCCTGGGATTGAGTCCCACATGGAAATCCCTGCTCAGTGGGAAGCCTGCTTCTCCCTCTCCCTCTGCTGCTCCCCTGCTTGTGTTCCCTCTCTTGCTGTGTCTCTATCTGCAAATAAAGAAATAAGACCTTTAAAAAAATTTTTTTAAAAAAGGAGACCTGTAATTTGAGACAACAGTATAGACTTCCAAAGTATTATGCTAAGTGAAATAAGTCAGAGAAAGATAAATACTGTATGATCTCACTTACATGTGCAATTAAAAAAAAATCGACTCATGGAAACTGAGAACAGATTTGATAGTTGCCAGAGATGAGGGTGTTGGGGAGGGAAATGGGTGAAGGTGATTAAAAGGTACAAACCTGTAGTTACAAGATAAGCAAGTTTGGGGATATAACATACAGCATGGTTGCTGTAGTTAACAATACTGCATTTATATTTGAAAGTTGCTAAGAGAGTAGATCTTAATAATTCTCATCATAAGAAAAAATATTTGTAACTACGTGAAGTAACGGATGTTAACTAAACTTATGGTATCTATTTCACAATATATATGTATATCAAAATATTATGTTGCAGTGTAATATGTCAATTATATGTCAATAAAACTGATGGAAAAAAAGACAAGAGATAACAAATGCTGGTGAGGATGTGGGGGTAAAGGGAACCCTGTCCATGGTTGGTGGGAATGTAAACTGGTACAGTCACTATGGGAAAAAGCATGTAGGTTCCTCAAAAATTAAAAATAGAACTATCATATGATCCAGCAATCTCACTTCTGGTTATATATCCAAAGGAAATGAAAACAGGAGATTGAAGAGTTATTTGCATTCTCACGTTTGTTGCAGCATTATTCACAATAGCCAAGATATGGAAACAACATAAATGTCTGTCAACAGATGAATAAAGAAGATGTATGTCTGTATAAACACACACAAACACCCCTAATTCAGTGATGAGAAAGAAGAAAATCGTGTCAACTTACAACAACACGGCTAGAACTTAAGGGCATTATACTATGTAAAATAAGTTGAACAAAGAAAGACAAATACTGCATGGCATTGCTTATCTGTAGACTCTTAAAAAAAAGTTAGACTCTGGGGAGGTGGAAGAAATAAGGAGAGGTTGGTAAGAAGGATACAAACTTCCAGCTATAAGGTGCATAAAATCTATGGCTCTAATGTGAACACGGTGAGTATGGTTGATAACACTGTGTTATATAATTGAAATTTGCTAGGAGAGAACTTAAATGTTATCAGTAAAATAATAATAATTGAATGATCTGATAAGCATATATAATAAATATATCTCAAATGATTAGTCATAGAAAGAATATAAAACATAAGAAAAGAACAAGACACTATGACAAAATACCAGGCAGATTTACAAAGAATTTTTATAAATTAAAATAATGTAGAATTTATGTCATCCTCAACACTGAAACATATGTGGTCCTCAGCACTGAAGTTAAATGAAATCGAAACAAATAGTAAGTTACATACAAATTAAGAGGAAAGAGTGAACAGATAACAGATAAGAAGTATTGACTTGGAATGCAGCATAGGTGGAAAATAGTAAATAAAGTTTTAGAGATGGAGAAATTCTGATAAGGGAATGATGTCTTCATTTAACTAAGGAGGTTGTGCCAACAAAAGAACATTGGCAAACATTAAATGGGGACTGTGTGCCATGTGTGTTCCATGGCTAAACTCTTAAGTTAGAGTTATCAGAAAATCCATAAACAGGTAAATATTTTTGTTGATGACTTGGCCGAATTTCTCTTGGCCTTTTGCTGTTTTATAGGAACAAACCCTGTGTTCTCAATTTGAAAGACTCTTCCTTCCTTTGAGGATAAGTTTCCTTCTTTCTGAAGTAAAGTAATTTCCTTGAGATGATCTTTTAGAGAGTTCTTCTAGCTGAAACCCCTTTTAATGACTTAAATGTGTTTATGTAGACATATGGCTTGAATGATAGTTTAGTTAGGTATAAAACTTTTCGTTGACAGTTATTTTCTCTGACACTGATCATTTTCTGGCATCTGTTATTGCTACTGAGAAGACTGCTCTTTTCGAAATTGTAATTCAAAATGCTTTTGCTTGGTTTTTATTAAAAAAGCTAAAATACGTTAAGACTTTTATCTTCATTTTGGGTGTCCTGCAGTTTTACCATGAAGAGCCTGGGCGTAGGTTTATTTTTGCTTTCCTGTTCAGATCTTAGATATATCTTAGAGTGATAAATTATATTACACTAAAATTGAAAATTGTGAAAAATAAAATATAATAGAAAATTGAAAAGAAAACTATAAACTACAGAAAAAGATGTACAAGAATAAGTTATCAAGGTTTAATGTTCAGACAATAAAAAGAATGTCTATAAATCAATATAAAAAAGACAACCCAATAGGGGTGCCTGGGTGGCTCAGTCAGTTAAACATCTGCCTTTGACTCAGGTCATGATCCCAGGGTCCTGCGAATGAGCCCTGCACCAGGCTTCCTGCTTAGTGGAGAGCCTGCTTCTCTCTTTTCCTTCATTGCTCCCCCTGTTTGTGTGCTCTGTCTCTGTCTCTCTATGTCAAATAAATAAAATTTAAAAAGAGGACAAGAAAAAGACAACTCAATAGAAAAAATAGAAAGGATCCACACGGACAACTCAAAAAAACAAAAATAAAAACTGACACATCATCACCAGTAACCACAGAAACGTAAAGCAAAAGAGCAATGAGATGATATTTCATACTTATCAAAACAGGAAAAATGTACATTTCTGAAAATTTGTGCCTAGTCTATAAGAGATATGGAGAAAAGGGGGTGTTCACATACTGAAAACAGAAGGGGAATTTAGTACAACCACTTTGGAGTAATATTTGAAACTATCAATTTGAAGATGTCAAGATTCTGTAATGCAGCAGTTGCATGCAGAGATCTATACTCTGGAGAAACTAGCATATATGCACAATGATCCTGTGTAAGGATGTGGTTACCACAGCACAGAACAAAGTGGCACAAGTGTGAAAATAACCTCCCATTGTCCATCAGTAACCTGGGTTTCAAGCATATAATTCAGAGTATTCAAAAATAATATAGCAGCTAAAATTAGTGAACCAGCTCTATGTATGTTAACAAGATTAAATCTCAAAAACATGATGTTGAAATTTTAAAAAGCAAGGTGTTGAATGACATGTAGAAAACAAAGCTTCAATATGACCCTTGGCACATTTCAATATGACACATTTATAGCTACACTGTATAGATATGGCTACACTATATAGCTATGCATTAAAACTATAAATAAACCCATAAGAGTGAAAAACAACATCAAGAAAGTGGTAACTGTTTTCAACTCTTTGAGGAACCTCCATGCTGTTTTCCAGAGTGGCCGCACCAGCTTGCATTCCCACCAACAGTGTAGGGGGGAGGTTATATGCTATGATGAGTGCTGTGAATTGTGTAAAACTGGTGAATCACAGACCTGTACCCTTGAAACAAATAACACATTATATGGTAATTTAAAAAAAAAAGAGAGTGGTAACTGCTGAGGAGAGAGTGACACATTAAGAGCAAAAATATTGTCAGTTCTTCTCCCCATCCTGTGTCCATGCTCTTCAGAGTGTGACTTCTGTAGCCCTTCTCATCATCATGGGGAGTCTACTACCTCACTCCTCGAGTAGGGGCTAGCTTCATGACCTGCTTCTTCCACAGAACATGGTGGAAGTGTTAGCATGTCAGCTCTGAGTCTAGAACTCCAGAGTTAGTGCATGATTCCACTCTCTCCTTGCTAACTCTGTGAATGCTATGCAAATAATTCTGGACCAGCCTCCTGGAGGATGAGACCCAGGGAAGGAAAGTCCAGTTGTCCCAGCTGAGGTTCTTCTATTCCAGCCTACAGCAACCAGCACTCAAGCATGTGAGAGAGCCTTGTCACATTCATCAGAACTGCTTATCTCACTGACTGAAGTAGGTGTGAAGACCTGCTCATGAATGAGCACAGGTAGGACCAGAAGAACTACAGAGGTGAACCATAGAGTCATGAATAATAAAGTCTTCCTGTACATAAACAATGAATTCTGGAACACTGGAAGGAAATTTTTTTAAAAAATTAAATAAATAAATAAATAAATAAATAAATAAATAAATAAATGCTTCCTGTTTCAGCCATTAAATTTTACAGTGGTTTGTTATTCTGAAGCCAAGACAATTTTTTTAAAAAGATTTTATTTATTTATTTGACAGAGAGAGAGAGAGAGAGAGTGAGCACAGGTAGGCAGAGGGAGAGGGAGAAGCAGGCTCTCCACTGAGCAGGGAGCCCGATGTGGGGTTTGATCCCAGGACCCTGGGATCATGACCTGACCCAAAGGCAGTCCCTTAACTGACTGAGCCACCCAGGTGCCCCGCCAAGCCAATTTTTAAAATAAAGTTGTTGTGCTTATTACCCCCAGCCCTTCACTGCCACCACATGCACAATGTACACCAAGTCGGCCACTTATGTCTGAATTCTAATCCTCCACTGGCAGGACTTCTTCCCTATACCTTTGTAGCATTTAATCCTTTGCCAGCACTTAATCCTCTGGCCTCAGTCACCTGTAAGGTAGGAAACTTTGAATCTGCTCACTGACAAGAGAGTCATAAGAGAAGAACCAGGAAAGCATTCCAGAAGCAAATCCAGAAGCTGCTACAGGGCTAGGAGACTTTCACTTTTATAATTACTTCATACTACTGTTATGTCTAAAATCTAGATTCACCTGATAAAAATGTAGTAGTCCTTCCTGCTCCACTCAAATACAGGGTTACTCACCTACCTTGTGACTTCCTCCTGACATTCTAACCTGCCCTGTCCTTTGTTCCTGAAGTTGTTGCTGCCACTGGCACAGGTGGCATTCTGTCTCCCTGCCAGGGGGATTTGTGCTTGACCTATATTGAGGGTAACAAGGGCTCCCAGAGGATACTCACGCAATGCCAGAGAAAGGCAAGGCCAAGCAGCTTGCAAGGGGCTCAACATCCCTCTCAGCCCACTGCATTGCTCATGTTTCTCTTTTGACTTCCACAGCACTCTGTGTACACTTTATTCTGCACTGACTGTATACCCTTACTCTGTGTGGGCTAATACTGTGTTACAGTTTCCCTTCTCAGCTCAATAGGGTTTTAAGCTCCTTGAGGACATGACGTTTTAAATGACTTGTAGTCCCTACTATCTAGTGAAAGGAAGGAAGGAGAGCAGGAGAAAGGTCAGACAGGAAGGAAGAAAGGAAGGAAGGGGAGACAGGAAGGCATGAAGGAAGGATAATTGCAGCAAATATTTATAGAATGACTATATGCCAGGTAGTGTGCACTTTCTGACTTAATCCTTCCAACTACTCAGTGAGGTAGATACTATTATTAATTTTCCCTAGCTTACAGATGAGGAAGCATGCCTAGGAGGGTTAGGTAATATGCCCAATGTGACAAACCACAGCAAGTCAATCAGGGAGGTGGCACTTGAACCTGATTCGCTTAATTCTAGGGACTGTGCTCCCCATCTCTGATGCCATACTGTCAGTTTTGAGTACAGATTTCCTGATAACAAGAAGCTAGGACTTTCGTATAAAGAAAGAAAGAAAAAAAGAAGGATAGAAAGCAGGAGAGAATGAAACAGGGAAGGAGAGACCCACAAATACACTCTCCTCCTGCAGATATCATAACTAACTTGTGACAGCAATTTCTGCTTAATTCCTGAACATCTCCAGAAAGGACCTGTTTGCTTCTCTGCTATATGTTTCATGTCTTATTCCCCGTGTGTGAAAGATATCCACAGGTAGCTCTTGACGTGCTCTGGCCTGTGAGAGAAGACACACAGCCTGTTGCTTCTAGTGCTGTGAACACGAAGGAGGAAATTTTGAGCCACGGCTCCTAGCCGAAATATAGGGCGAGGTTTCTGCAAGCCTCTCACTACATTTTTGTGAGTTAATCCATACATAACATTTTTAAATGTGTGTTTCTTTTTAAAGACACCTTATTTAAAAAAAAAATAAAGACACCTTATTTGATAAAGATTGTTGACTCAGTAACCATGAACTCACGACCGACAGCACTATAACTCACACCTGGACAATGCTTCTTGAACACACACGTTTCCTCCATCAGGCACATCACAACCTTCTTGTGCTTGGTTACACTAGATAGCACTTCAGCATTGCACTTGGGGGGTGAACAGCAAAATCACCAACAAAAAGCATAAAGGTGTGAAAACATGACACTAAATAGACCACGAAAAGGACACTTGTTTACCAGCGCTGAAACCAGAAGGCAGAGCGTCACCTTTCTCCTTTCAGCTGGGAAAGTTTGTGTGTCTATTCAAAATTTTTCTCTTGTGAGTGCTTCCAAACGTCCTTCATTTCATTCTGTGGGTCAGTTACAACAGCCACACAACTTTTTTTCTTTTTTATTTATAAAAAAACACTGTTTTTGTAAATGATTATGGGCCTTGGTAAATGCCTTTATGGACTAATTTTAGAATTCAAATAAATTTGAGCAATAGGTGAAATCACAAATGTAGAATCCATGATTAATAAGGATTGACTACATACGGTGTAAAATTCAGCCAAATTTTGGATTTGGATATGTCAGGAAAAGGATAGCTAGAGAGATCTGGATTGTACTGCAATAATTGTAGCTGTGTATATTGAACAGGACATCACAAGCCCATATTATTCCTTCTGTAGGTATTCTCAGGAGGCTACTTATCCCTTCACCTTCTTCACCTGGGATTTTATCTCGGTCATAGCATCACAGATCACAGAAAACCTTGCCAAGCCTTCTTACCTTAATCAAATAGTTCCTCAAGTCCCATAGCCTTTGTATATGGCCTTCTAGAGGCTGACTCTTGCTAACCACCATGCCCTTTGTGTGTGGAAGAAGCTCAGTAAACATTTGGCGCTTATTGAATGGGATTCTAGGGTCAATCTGCTATTCATGTCATCCTTATCCCTGCCCTCCCTTTGTAAGGTACTCTCACATAAGTATTTCTACCTAAAGTTGTGGTTCCCAAAATTAGTGGTCCTTGGAGATGTTATTGAGCTATTAAAAAAAAACTTTCTGAAAAGAAGGGGTACCTGCACCGCCATGTTCATAGCAGCAATGTCCGCAATAGCCAAACTGTGGGAGGAGCCAAGATGCCCTTCAACAGATGAATGGATAAAGAAGATGTGGTCCATATATACAATGGAATATTACTCAGCCATCAGAATACCCATCATTTGCATCGACATGGATGGAACTGGAGGGGATTCTGCTAAGTGAAGTAAGTTAAGCAGAGAAAGACAACTATCATATGGTTTCACTCATATGTGGAACATAAGGAATAGTGCAGAGGACCATATGGGAAGGGAGGGAAAACTGAATGGGAGGAGATCAGAGAGGCAGATGAACCATAAGAGACTCTGGCCTCTGGGAAATAAACTGAGGGTTACAGAGGGGAGGGGGTGGGAGATGGGGTAAGTGGGTGATAGGTCACATGTGATGAGCACTGGGTGTCATATGCAACTAATGAATCGTTGAACACTACATCAAAACTAATGAGGGCTAGCTGAACATAATATTAAATAAACTAAAAAAAAATCTTTCTGAAATACATTTCATTGGGATGAGATCTTGCAGGTTAAGTAAAACGGCAAGGTTATTTTTGTGAATTTGCATGGTATTACACAATAATTCTATGTATTTTATGTGTAAAAACTGTGTAGGGGAATTGTACAATGATAATAATACACTATGTATTTCTTGCTAATACTGTCACTCAGCTCCCCAGATATGTCTTTAACAACAACAAAAAGATGATTTTTTTTTTTACTTCAATTGTTTGCTAGGTAAAAGTTTTCAAAATGTTTCAGAGAAATATGGAGAAGATAATGGAAAGGGTCTTTGATGATTAAAGGGTAGAAAAGCCATTCATCTAAATGGTTCTGAATACATGGTACTTCAGGTAAATCAGGTGTTGTAAAACGGTTTTTATTTCGTAACGGTGATAATGATTTTCACACTGCTGTAACTCCTCCTGAGCAAAACAGTCCAGTTTCATCCGAATGGGAGAACGGAGTCACAGAAAAGCAATCATGCTCACCTAGAGACTGAGAAACAGCCAAGACACTGCTCTCTTAAGTTTTGTTTCTTCTTTTGGCACAGCTCTGCTGAATCTCCTTTAGGGCCTCTACATTAGGAATGTTTCCGTGAATTCATCTTTCCTTTGTGGAACATTTTCTCTTCTTGTGAGAATGAGCCAGTATCCAATTGAAGTGGCACAAACGATGTGTATTCTGTGCCAGGACGAGATCTGCCAACTCCCAGGCAAACCGAGCTGTGTTTCTGTTGAAATTCTTTTTCATGCATTTCTTCCATTCCGGCCACAATGCCATGCCGAGAACAGCTGATGCCACACTTCTCATCAATGGCACGGTTATAGCTTTGCTTGGCTTTGTGCTTTGAGAACAAAAATCAGGGAAGGGGAGGACAGAGCAATACGGAATGGAGACACCAGGCTCAATGCCCCTGCATGATTTCCAAAGCATATTTTTAAGGACTTGAGGCCCATATTGTCATCTGTCTTAGGAACACTGTAACGCTTCATGCAAACAGAAAGCTTCATGTTCAGTGGAACACCCCACTGATGTTTGAACCAAGGCCTTGTACCCCACTCCCAAAAGGCTCTTGTGGTCAGCTTCTCTCAACTCATAGGCCATTTGCTAGTGCCTCCCTTCATTTGATTTCTGTTCCTATCAGCATCTTAGACCTAGAATGCCCGTTCCGTTCTCAGCCTGTTGAGATACCTTCTTCACATCACTCATGAAGTGCACCAAACCGCTCCCCTCCATGAAGCCTTGACACTGACATTCCGAAAAAGGTCATGATCTCACCCTTTCTGGTCCAAACACAAAAGTCTGGACTTCCTCATCTACTGCTTCACTAAAATCTCCATCATTTGAATACATATAATTAGTGCTTTGAATTATACATTTGTTACTAGCTCAGAGTTTGGTATGTCTTCATATATCATCGTAAGCATTTTTCCAATCTTACACTCTGTATATCTCATAATATAGTACTATGTGAAAAAAAAGGATATTTAATACATTTATCTCGATTTCATGGGTCAAACGGTACCTCCAATTGCTCTGGAGTGAAAGCCACTACATTATATAGTGAAAGAGGAAGGACAGGGCAGCAGCATTTACCAAGTTTCCATAAGTGAACACTTACTCCTATCCCCTGACCTCTGGCTGTGCCCCTAGCTGTTGGCTGGCCCTTAGTTACAGGACCTCTATGAAAAGATTCTCGGCTCCTCTTTTTGAATGCCTTATACTGATCCAATGACACCCACCTCCAATCTGACCTTTCATATTATGATCTAAAGTAGTCTTTGATACTGCTCTCACACACCCCTATTTTCCACCTGTGTGTACCTTGCTTTGCATTAGAATCAGTCTTAAGGATAATAGTGATGCCTGGAAGACAATTTCTCACTGTGAGAGCAGAATACTTACCTTCTTCTTGGTGGGATCACCAGGTTCCCTGGAAAAGCATGTGGAAGGTGTTAGTGTGTAACAGATACAGTCTGGAGTACATGTCCTCCTTAGTGTTGTTACTTGGACAGTCATTTCCTTGCATAGAAAATCAAGACACATTCTGCGTTATGGGGAAACATTTTGTGTGTCAAAAGAGTTTCTATAAGTTACTACATTTAAGTATTTAGGTATACTAATGAGAATACTTTCTGTTTCTTGGAATCAAGATGTAACACCTCATTAGGATATCAAAGGTCCTCCATTTCATTTCATTGGTCAGTTACAACATCCATATAACTTGAATATGATGAAATTATTTCTTTTGTAAATGTCTTTGTTAAATATAGTCACTACTCATAGCAAATGTGTTACAGATGGGAGAAATAAGTGATATGCCTCATCTGAGAAAGTAGGAAAGATGACGAAAAAGGAGAGGAAACAGAGCACAGAAAGAAATGGGGACATAGTTATCAGCAAGGGAATGCAGGAAGTGGAAGACTGGTTAAGGAAGCTGAGAATGTAGGAAGCAGGATGGAGAAATAAAAATGATCTTTGTTGTCTGTTATGATGTTGATGAGCACTGAAATTCTGCCAGGTGTTGGTTTGGACTAACTTTCCGTTGGGCTTGCAAATGAGCATACTATTTTCCCAGCCCATGAAATGTTATTAATAGACAAGGGCAAGGTCATATAGAGAGGATGAGACAGAGGTAAAGAATCCAAAGTCCTTTCCTGACTTTTTTCCCTGACTTATAAAACCTTATCAGGAGTTTTTGAAACAGGAGAATTTAAAAGAATAAGCACTTTGTCTCATATGCTTGTGTTTCTAAAAGATTTTCACAAGAAATCCATACTTGCAATGTATATTGCACTGCCCTTTAATTTTTGCTTGGCAAATATGGTAAAGGAAAGATTTTATTTTTATGGTTAATGAAGTCTTGCACTTGGTATGATTCAAATCTTTTGGAAAAGTCAGATTATCTCCAAGAAAATGCAATGAACAATCTCCCGTATCAAGTGTCCAGGTACTAATATTTACAGACAGGACATAACAGTAGATAAAAAGATTGTTTCATAAAGAAATGTTAAGAATAAATGTATAAGTAAAAGGCTGATCACTAGACTATATAGTATATGAATTTTTGGAAGGTTTCACAGACATACATCATGATTTGATTTGGCTTGGATTATAAGTTCTCTTTTGGGGCATCTTTTGCTTGACAGAATCCCAGCACAGCACAAGTTCCTGGAAAGTTTAAGAAGCTTCTTCTGCCAACGTGTCAGTCTCTAAGGGTTTAGTGCTTGGATGTCAGAGTAAGTGTTGATGATACTCGGAAGATCTGGGGAAGCATGTTACTAAGTTGATAAAACATTTCTTCAGAAATACTCTGTCAGAAGCAAAAAAAAAAAAAAAAGTTCACATTTGTTAAACCATCCTTGATTTTTAAAATTTTAAAGTCATTTAAAATATGGAACTAGTCCTAGATAAGGACAGCCGTATTTGGAAATTCTCTTTCATGACTGAGTTAACCACATGGTTATGGGCAGCAGGTATTTTCGTTCTGAGAAACGATGTTGTTTCTGTCAAATAGTAAGTTTAATTACCAGAAAAATCCCTAGATAACTCTAGTGTAGTCAGTAACTAAAGCACCACTGATTTTGCTAAGCTCTGTATAAAATACAGAATCATTTTCTGCTAATGTCCTTTTATGTGAATTTTTCAAGAACTATAGATCACCAATGTGGGGAAAAAACAAAAGATGAGTCAAATTTGGTTTTGGGGTTAAATAAAAGATGCCTTGAGTGGAAGATGCTGACGTATTTGACAACAATCTAAATGCCTTTATGGCATCCAAACACTTCTCCCCTTAATAAATAGAAAGCTGTTAGCATTTTATTATGTTCTACTGAGTTTAGGACAGGAGGCCTAGCTGTATCTGGGAGTGATATTATAGCAGAGATTAAACTGGGGAGAGATCTATTCAGATAACATACCTGTGGTACCAGAAACTGCACTGTCCTGGAAATTCCTCCATCCCATGAAGCCATTTCCATCATGAAACCTAAAACAGAGCAATAGACTTCGCTGAATTACAGGTTCTGGTCTTCAAACCTACCAGCCCCTTATGGAGATAAACTGAATTTTCACTGTGGGGCTTCATGTCTTGCCTTTCCGGGTAGCCACTCATGTGCAGGAGAGGCTAGGCCCGAAGAACAGATGAACTTCTGCAATCCTTAACTCTCCATGCCAGAGAGGTTTAACATCATTTTGTCAATGCACTTTCCCTTATGATTTCTCAAGTCCTTTTAGTCTCTACACAGTGAAGCTAAAGCAGGTTATTGAAGGAAGAGTGAAGATGTGGTTCTATTTTTTCTTCTTAAGAAAATAAAAAGGCAAGAGAGAGCAAGGTATAATCAGAGCAAAATACAAATAACATCCAAATATCCTTGTATTTCAAGAGGGCCAGAGATTTGTTTCCTTTATGACTGGAAAAAGAGAAGTAAAAAAATATTTGTCTTGTTAAACCACTTTTAATTGGGACACCAGAGGACAGAGGTAATGTTCATAATCTTCTCCTGAGCTGTTCTACTTTCAATAGTTGGGACTAAGAAAAACAGGTCGTGTTGTTGAAACATAAGGTTCTGCTTACCTTTGACACACTTAAACACAAGTTCTGCTCTCCTTAAGCACCATGGTATAGTCATTTCCTAAAAAGAGGACCAAAACAAATCATATGTTTTTAACAGAACTTTGTAAAAAAAAAAAATTACCTATAATATTGACCATCTACTTCGTGAAGAGATTTGGGCACCTATTTGCTAACCTTAGGTGGATTTCCTCTGGTCTTTAGGTATAATTTGTTATAACTGTTAGACTACATTTGTGGAATACAAACCAATTTAATTATCCTACTAATTATAATTAAAAAAATAAACATACCCTTAAAACTTTCTAGATAATTCTAAAGACAAAGTGAAATAGGAACTCCAAATATTCTCAATTTTAGCATGAATAATTCCATTAACTTGTACAATATTGGAACAATGCATTAAAATGCTTTTATTGTATAACATGTTATTACAAAAGTGACAGAAATACACAAACATCCCATCCCAGTCACCTATTAAACTGGATGCATTCATTTTTCTACATTCCTTTCTAATCTCTGATCAAATGCACACATGAGTGCTACTGCCAGACTAGAACTGGTCCATTTATTTTCTATAGTTATGATCCGTGATTATACCATTGTAAATTCTACTTCTTTTCATTATCACCAGAATTACTTTCCCATGTTGCAAGTCTTCATAATCAAAACTATAATGTACATTTATTATTTCATTAGAGTGGTTCTCAATCTTTTTGGGTCTTAGGATCTTTTACACTTTTTTTTTTTAAAGATTCTTATTTATTTTACAGAGAGAACGAGATGGAGCATGAGCATGGGGAGAGGTAGTCTTCCCGGAGAAGCAGGGACCCGGAGGCGGGAGATCTTTTACCCTCTTAAAAATCAATGAGGGCACCAATGAGCTTTTGCCTCTGTGGATTTTTTCTCTTGGTAGTTATTACATTAGAAATTAAGACAGAAAAATGCAAAAAATACTAATAATGAAATTATTAGAAAGAGAAATTAAAGAATCAATCCCATTTACAAGGGCACCAAAACCCATAAAATACATAGGAATGAACGTAACCAGAGTTATTTTCTGAGCTCATACACCCATGGGAGAAACTGAAAGACTACTCTTTACTCTCAAGTATATGTCTCTGAGGGACCTGACATACTCCTATTAATCAGTTTCTCAGTCATTATCTCAGGGTGAGGGACAATCTGGCTTTCTAATTTTTCACATTCAGAAACAGTGGGTTAAGTACATAGTTTGGGAAACTATTTGGTTGTAAATACGGAAGCTAAACATACACATACCATGACACCTAACAATTCCAACCCTAAGTATATATACCTAGTAGAAATGCCAAAATCTCCCTACTAGAATGTTCATAGCAACATAAGTCATAATAATCAAAACCTAGAAATTACCCAAATGTCCCTAAATAGTAGAATGCATTGCTAATTGTGGTCCTGTCACACAGTAGAGTAATATAGAATAATATGAACAACCACAGACAATGATGTGGGTAAATTTTACAAACATAATTATGGAGTGAAAGAAGCCAGATAAAGGAGTACATACTATAGGATTTCTTATATAAACTACAAAAACAAGCCTAAGCAATCCATGCTTTTTCAAAATGGAAAAAAATGGTTACTCTCATGGAGAGAGTGTGATTTATGAGACTGAAAGGGAGCATGAGGGTGGCTTCTGGGGTGTGTGGTAATGTTCGGTTTTATGATCTAGGTACTGGTTACAGGGGTGTTAAGTTTGTGAGAATTTGAGCTATATACTTCAGTATACTTTTCTATATGTGTATTCTACTCTAATAAAAATTTTAAAACAAATAACGTCTTCATCAACTACAATTATAATAACTAAAAGCTCTAAGTTCCAAATTATTGAACAAGTTAACAATAAAAAATAAAAGGAAATCAGGAACTTGGGATTCTTGACTTGCAGGTTCATTCTACACCTACCAGGTTAGATTGGCTCCGGTATGACAGTATCTTAGATCACAGATATCTATAGGGATAACCTGGTGATTATCAGGATGTCTTTCTGCTTGCTGATAGATTATTTTTCCCTTTCCTTCTTTTTTTTTTTTTAAGAACGGCAATTAATTTCTACAGCTCTATATAACACAGACACTATGGTCATTACTGTGCATATACTAAAATGTGGTAACCGAGTGTCTAGAAATTCTGTTTGTTAGAGAAAGTAAACAACACCTGAAAATGCTTTGGGACCCTTGCATGAAAACTAAAACAAAGATTAACTCTGTATCCTGTGCAGTGTTGTCTGAATTTGTAGAATAAACTTCTTGACCTGAATGGGTGTTTAAATACAACAAATGGGAGGATGGTGGCTCAATATACTTTTGTGAATTAAAATGGACACTTTGGAAACAAACTTAATGTCCTGCAGCTGGCTGTCCCAATTTAAAACATGTAACTTTTGTAACATTGTGGGAGAGGGAATTCTAGTAGTATCAGATGTCTGGAAGTAAATCCAAACTTAGTGACTTTTGGAAATACTGTTTTTGAGGTTGTTTCCCACCTACATATAACCATTTTTATAAACTGGTTAACCAGGAGTCCAGCTGCAGGAATGTTTGGATGTTTCCTTGTGGCTGGAATTCATCACAAACTTTCTTTGTTATTCTCCAAAGACTTTTATAGATGGACTAGTTAGTGATGATAACTTAACCACAGCTAAACATGCCTGATGGAACTAAAACTTTATAAAGCTACAGTTGAAAAAACCCCAAACAAACCATGTGTGTTCATCTCTCCTGATACCATATTAGGTATGGCTTAGGCTACATAAGTGAATGGTGACAGATTAGGCAGTCTGATGCAGCTTTCATAGGATGGAGCCAGAATTCTCTTAATTGAAACAATGTGTCTGATGAAAATACAAATTGGATGTAAGTGGTAAATCATTTAAAATCACCTCCTCTTACCTGGAATTGATTTTGTGTGTGTGTTTACATAGGGTACTGCATTTAAGATGAATGAAGCGAAATGTTTTGCTCTAAAAAGTAGCATTTAAACACCTTTTATTTTGGGAAATAAGTTTTAATAATTAATGGGCAGGCTTCCTACCTGACATTCACAATGCGCATTGAGCCATTTTATTAAAAAAAAAAAAAAAAAAAAAAGCCACCTCTGAACCAGTGGGCCCCAAGTTGCTGATATGGGTCCTTCATCACCAGGCTGACCACTAGCTCTCCCAAAAGCACTTGCCTGCACCCATTGTTTTGAGGCTACTTTGTTTCTCCAAACTACTTGAATTTGAGTTTTGGTCTTCGCATTATTTCTTCAGCTTATCCTCTCTAACTAGTTTTTATGTGGATGAGAAGGAAAACAGGAGAAAGCAAACAGTCATGGGAAGACTTTTTTCCAAAATATAAAACAAAGCACAGTACATAATAAAGTGAATCGATGATTATGCCATATTTTAACTGTGGAAGCCAACACCTGTGTTATCCAAAACGCATCCTCGAGCATCCTTGAGAGAATGTTAAAATGAGGCCGGTTTCTTCCTGTTATCTAGCACCTCCTTCTGCTGCCTATTAATGCATACTCAGAGAATGCAAACTAATTTTAATGTTAGTGTAGGCCAAATATAAATGCGGAGGTAAATCTAATGCTACTTAAGACAAAAAGAGAGGAAGAGGGAGAAAAGGGGGAGGAGTAGGGCCCTATGTCTTATCCAAAGCTTAAACTAATCTTGATTTTCTAGTCTACTTACCATTTAGGTTAAGGCTATAATTCTCTGGACATAAATTGTTAAGGATTAGTCACAGTTTTGTATCATGTCACTCAGTGCTATTAACCATACAGGGGATACAAAGGTCTATTGGATTATTTTAAAAAATGCTTTCAAAATATAAAGTGGATTATTATTATTACACAATGTTAATGGTTAACATATTTATAAAATTATGGTATTATTCTTCTACGTGCTTACCTCTGACATATCATGCACCAGCAAGAGAGGTATGCTTATAGTTGTGATGTCATGGGTACAGCAAACCTTGAGTATATTTCGAAGTCCCATAATGGCAGGATCTCGAGCAGTAATGTTTCCCGATTTCACATTGTCATCCACACAAAGGTGGAAAGCAACATGTATTTCTGAGAGATTAGAATGCCGTGTAATGTAAAATTCTCCTGGGAACACCAAATACAAGCATGATTTTCAAATGAATAAATCACATTCATCAGTGGCCTTTATACGGAACTATATGGCAGTCAATGAGTTGAACTAGGAGAGGTGTATCAGGAATCTATGTTGGGTCAGGAAGCAAATACAGCCACTGCTCCTTCATTCTTGGAGGTGATGATAAAAAGAGACAATAGTCAATTTTGCATTAGGTTCACAAATTGGCCTGAAGTGACCACTAAGTAGTAAGCAAATCAAATGAGTACTTATCTCTATTTTTATGTAAATGATCAAAATGTCCTACTTGACTCAAAGCGAGCATGTAAAAACAGGTTGCTTGATAACTCTCTTCCCCACACCCTAAATCAGCATTCTCCATCTCAATTCATGGATCTAATCTCCCTTCAGTTAGTTAACTGGCACAGGACAGAAACACAAAGTTGCCCTTAATTACATTCTTTATCTTGGTATCTCTTCCCTAATCCACAGTGCAGTGCACCATCAACTACTTTCAATAATATCTCCAACAAATATCTCAAACCTGAGGCACTCCGTTTTTATTGCTATTACCCTAGCTCATACTCTTACCCTAGTTCACGCCACCATCATCGCTCACCTAGGGTTTTGTCAAAGCCTCTTCATCTCTCTGCTCCCAGTCTTTCCTACCTACAAACCATTTCCACATTTGCAGCCCAAACAATTTCATTATAAATCAGATTATATCACTCATTTACTTGACATTGTCCAGCAGGCTCATACTTCTTCCAGAAGACAATCCAAGCTCTTTACTGTGGTTCCCATGGTCTATATGACCGGGATACTGCCTATCTATCTGTCTGTCCTCTTGTCTCACCGTCTCCTCTGAAGCCGCCACACAGGCTTTTGTAAAGTTCTTCCAACACGTAGAGTTTATTCCCAAATCAGGGCTGCCTTGATCAAGTTTTCCCCCACGATTCTTATACGTCTGACTTCTTTTCACAGTGATGTTTCAGATCAGAGTACCTTCTCAGAGAGCTCTTCCTTGATTCTCCCATCTGATATAGGGCACCCCTCACTTATTTTTTCTATTTTGTTCTATTTTCTTTGTTCTATTTTCTTCTCAGCACTGAAATCTTCATTTGAGATTATTTTATTTAAAAAAATTATTTAAATTCAATTTAATTAATGCATAGTGTATTATTAGTTTCAGAGGTAGAATTCAGTGATTCATCAGTTGCATACAACACTCAGTGCTCATTACTTCAAGTGCCCTCCTTAGTGCTATCACCCGGTTACCCCAACCCCTATCCATGTCCCCTCCAGCAACCATCAGTTGGTTCCTTAAGTTAAGACTCTCTTATTGCTTGCCTCCCTCTCTGTTTTCCTCCTCTTTCCCTATGTTCATCTGTTTTGTTTCTTAAATTCCACATGAGTGAAGTCGTATGGTATTTGTCTTTCTCTGACTTATTCCACTTAGTATAATACCCTCTCATTCTATCCATATCATTGCAAAGGGCAATATCACACTCTTTTTGATGGCTAAGTATATTTTATATATATATGTGTGCATGTGCACACGCATATCCACACATACATACATACCTCTCTTATCTATTCATCTGTCGACATCTGGGATCTTTCCATAGTTTGGCTGTTGTGGACATTGCTGCTATAAACACTGGAGTACAGGTGCCCCTTTGGATCACTATGTTTGTACCTTTTGGGCAAATATCTAGTAATGCAATTTCTGGGTTGTAGGGTAGCTCCATTGTTAACTTTTTGAGGAACCTCCATACTGTTTTCCAGAGTGGCTGCACCAGTTTGCATTCCCAACTATAAGAGGGTTCCCCTTTCTCTGCATCCTCACCAACATCTGCTGTTTCCTGACTTGTTAATTTTAGCTATTTTGACCAGCATGAGGTGGTATCTCATTGTAGTTTTGATTTGCATCTCCCTGACGCTGAGTGATGTTGAGCATTTCTTCATGTGTCTGTTGTCTTCTTTGGAGAAATGTTTGTTCATGCCTTCTGCCCATTTCTTGACTGGATTTTTTGTTTTTCTTGAGTGTTGAGTTTGATAAATTCTTTACAGATTTTGCATACCAGCCCTTTATCTGATAAGATATTTGCAAATATCTTCTCCTGTTCCTATGGTTGCCTTTCAGTTTTGTTGACTGTTTCCTCTGCTCTGCAAAAGCTTTTTTTTTTTTTTTTTTAAATCAAAGAGACCATTGTTTCTGCTCAATGACTACAGGGATTTTGTCTATCTTGTTTTATGTTTTATCTCCAACACACAGAACAGTGCCTGTTACATAGAAGGTACTTAGTAAGTATTTGTTGAATGACTGGATGAACAAATGTTTATAGACGAGGCTTAAAATCCATGCTTCCTATAATTGCTCCATTTTCTATGTAGCCACACTAGTCAACGGCCTTTATATTCTACAGTTTCTCTCAATATAAATACGTAAAATATACAAGCTTATAAAGACTATGTTTTTTCAAACACACATGCCTCCCTGGAAATTCTGCTATGAAAATTCTAGGAAAGCTTTGCTCTTCTAAGAACTACACTTCCATCACTAACCCCTGCCCTCACAAATTCTACTTCCCCTTGCTTCAAAGTCATTATTGTAGGATTTTACTTATATTGACTTATAAAACTCATAGTACGCTTAAAAGTATTAGACATACATTAGCACAATGTTTACTCATCTGTAGTTACCAGCGTTTGTAAGCTGTACCCATGGATGCCACTGACAGGCCCCATGCAAAGGCCTTTTTTGTTTCTTTTGACTTAAGATAAAAGACTAGATAAGCAGAAAAAGAAATTATAGTAACAGAGACATCAAAATAAACTAGACAAAAAAAAAAAAAAAAAAAGGAAAAGGAAAATTGGTGGAAGAGTATAGTAACAATTTCCCTGGAAGGCAATAAAAGATGCAGACCGCCTATCAGAAACTTGGCAGAACATACGAGACAGTATCATTCTGGGCCCAATGAAGTACATTACCACCTCAGCTCCAACTGATCATTTCGATGAGGGGAGTGGCAGCATTAAATATGGGCTATGGTCCAGTGGTGAGGCAGACGATTTAGTGAACAAGTCAGGTGCTCCTAATCCCCAAACTGGCACTGCTTCATTTGACCTTACATGACTTGTCTCTTGGCCTTGTTTTACCCAGTAGTGAAATGGGGGTTATGAGCTGGCAGTGGTCATCAAAATAGTATGATATAGCAGAAAAAGGACTAAATTGGGTATTGAGAAATCTGGTCTCTAAGCACTTATTGGCTGAGTGATCTTGGGCAAATCAATCCAATTTATAGATTTTTTGTACTTCATGTAAGAAATGGGAAAAATAATGCCTGACTGCTTTCCTTACTAAGTTGTTGTGAGAATTAGATGATATAAACCATAAATACTTAGATAATGAAATATACAAATATATAAATAAAAATTTTGTTTTATAGCTTGAAAACTTAAAAGCATTTGTGATTTGGATCTTTTTTCATCTCTGGTAAACCTTCTTGCTGTTGGACAAATGGAAATTCAGATGCTGTCAGCATATCTAATCCAATAGTGAGGTACTCATTTTCTAATGCTCACTATGACATATCTTCCTGATTTAGTGGTTGTGATACTAACCTATAGACTTTTCCCAAAAAGGAGCAAGGAAGGAACTAAATATAGCAAGAAAGAGGTAAGTTGCAAAAAACCCACACATCAGTACCTCCGGAATAGGTAAGGAGATTGGCACATTTTAAGAAAGCCACAAAATATGGATGATTTAAATTATGGATCTGTGCAGAGAAATACAATAAATCCTGTCTCAATGAAGGTATTTTTAGATAGAGAGGAGGACAGTTTCCTGTTCCACAAAGTGGAGGAAACAGCATGTGGTGATGCAATCCTGCCTCTAACATTACCCACGAAGGTAGGATCTCTGAAGGTGGGAGGGAGTTCGGAAGCTGATGACCACAAGCTAACTGACTGGGACTGCCATGGTGGATACCAGAAAGCGATATGCTATTTGCTTACATTAAATGGAATGTGACCTACATGTAGAAAATCTGGGGTAGAAACAGTGAAGGGACAACCTAGTTATTTAGGGAAATGCAAACTTTTACTAGTTAGCTTAAAAGACTTTATGCTTGTGAAGAGATATGCCTTCCTTACTACATACCCTGTCATCCAAACACTACAAGGGTCACCACAGTGAATTCAGTCTGGAAGAGGATCAAGAGCCTGAATTTCCAGCTGATAAATAATCTATCCAAAAATAACAAAGGAAATTAAAGAAATGGGAAATAGGAACTGTTATGGGGAGGTGGAAGTAAGAAAGATTGTAAATTACATGACCCACATTTTTTCTACAAGTTCAACTGTTTCCGTCTTTAGTATTCTTTATATTTCACAGTAAAAATGACTTCTTGCTTCATGTGTAACAGAAGAAATTTAAAATAGCAAATGTGATCAAATTTATGCAATTGTCTGAACAATATTTATTGTATGGATCTAGAAAGTCAGCACTAGAATAAGAATAAAGATTTAAATTGCAGAACATCTGTGAAAGTACATTCTGTCGATATAATGTTGTTTCAAAGTGATACACTGACAAACTTCTTACAATGTATACACCATAAAAACTTCTATTTCAAATCTCTGATCTCCATGGATGTGATTATAAGAAAACTGCAATTTCAAATAAAATACTACTTACCAGGTAAAATATTTAAATAGTTTCTGTCAGCATTTTTAGCCTTATCGTCATTTCCTCCGTTTCGGTTTCCAGAATCTACTCATGAGATAATGCAACATGAAAGAACATAACAACATATGAAAGCACATTAATTCTACTGCTTCCCAAACAATCACAGTAACAGCAAAAGTCTGCTAAGGCTAGTTAGGTGCCAGGCATTCTGATACATATTTTACATGTATCATCTCATTTAATTCTCACAAAACTCCTAAAATACAACCTCATGATGTAGGTACTGTTACTATCTCCATTGTATACACGAGGGAACAGAGGGTTAGGTAAGTTAAGTAACTTAACCAAGGATGCACAGTAAATGGCAGAACTAGGTCTTGAACTCACATATCCAGATTCTAAACCCTATGGTCTTAACCACATTCCACTTGCCACTACCCTGTTTTTCATCTAGGAGGTTCAGGGCACTGAATTAACTACACATAAAAAAACTTCATTAGATAGGTGTTGTGTGGTCATCTTTATTTTTAGATTCTGAGTCACTGTTGGTGATATAACTTGTTCAGGACTACAAGCAAATGTTTAGTAGTACCAGGAATCACTTGATATTCAGCCCATTCTGAAATCTGTTACTTCTTTTTTTTTTTTTTTTTCTCATTGAAATCTGTTACTTCTTATCTGTCACCATATACAATTTATTTCAAACAGATACATGAGACTTTGTTTCAAATGGGAAATTTTTGTTTTAGATAGTCAATAGCTGTTCTTTCTTTCTGGAAGGATGATATTATTTAGAAGGATAAATATTGGTAAAATAATCACAATTGACCATGCATTATACTTGGACGCAAATAATTTTATGTATGTATATGTATTTTTAATCGATTTCTGAGAAGTTCAGATGTATCTTCTACCAAAACTCAAAAATGCACAATGAATATTAGCATTCAAAGCAGCTATCTTTAAGAGGGTGTATATGTATTCCAATTAAATACACAACTATTTGGAATGGCTGTCACCATTAGAGTATCACTTGAAAACAGCCAGAACTTCAAATGGGTAAACTGAAAATACCAAGGGCAATTATGCTTTCAAAAATGTTCTGAATGAAAGTAACTTAATATTTTTACTTAGTGACTACTCTGAATAATTGACTATATTATTGTACCTTATAAATGCACATATGTTATCAACAGGGGGAGAGAAAGGCAGAGAAAGGAGACTCTGTGTTGCCAGAATCTATATTTACTGTAATAGTCTGTCTCTCATACAGTGTGATGTAACTGATAGGCTTTGAATAAATGTACGAACATAACACAGAAAACAAGAAATGACAAATAAGGACTCTAGTGATTTTGTTCATATGGGGTATGAACAAACAGAATCCCTACTAAGTGAATAAGAGAGAAGAGGTCATTGTCCATTCCCCTCTCCATGTTTTAATGGTAATACCTTGTAATATTAAGAAAATCACTATTTTTCATTTTTTAAAAAATTAATATAATATGTACACAGAAACAAAACTGCATTTGGCTTATTATCATGGATTGTAGAAATAGAAAGATCCTAATATAATGAACACAGTATGGAAAACAATGGAATGCCTTAGAATAAACAGGTACTTGAGTATCAGGATGTAAACATGTAAAACAAATACGTGGGTGTGCACAGAAGAGGAAAAGACGGAGAAAGTATTTTCACAGAGTTCTTCTATGACAACATGTGGGTTCCTTTCAGAAAGTTGTCTTTTATAGACCTGCTTGTTTCACTGACTCACTTAAACCACAAAATAGTTGCTTGAACAAGAACAAAATAATACCATGATTTATACACATTGCCTTAACCGTATGTGGTTTGAAAACTTCCTGTCATTTGCTGCACACTTTCTATCTCTCATAAATATACTTAGAATCCTCCTCCTTCTCCCACACCTGTCATGATCTCAATCTCCATGCTTTTAGTCCCTACTAAGAATAATATTAAGATGTTTCTGATTACATCACTGCTAGTTTGAATGAGATGGAGGAAGAAGATCGTAGAAGAGTAAAAGGACAGACAGGAATTTTCTGAAAGGTCCTTTGTTCGGATACATTTCTGTATGATTTCCTAACACAGCTTGGCTCTGTCATATGTGATACACAGTGCTACAGCAAAGCCACAGTCCCTAGAGAGGAATATAAACTAGCGGCGTTGCTATGGAGAGCCACTGCAAACACTATCAACATTAGCAATGTATGCACCCTTTAACCCAGTAATATCTCTTTAGGAGTCGCTGCCTACAGAGATGCTCACATGTGCACAATGATGTAGACATAAGGTGGTTTATGTATTACTACTTATAATAGCAAAAATGCTTGGAAAGATTAAATGTCTACCATGGAACTGATTAATAACAGGATGCCTTGCAATGGACTACTATGTGGCAGTGGGAAGGCAGTAAGGATGTTTTTTATGCACTGATATGCTATGATGGCCAAGATAAATATGCGGTAAAAAAAAAAAAGCGAAGTATGGAAAAGTGTGCAGAGAAAAGATGCCACTTGTGTAAAAAGGAAAAATAAATACACGCACACACATGCACGCATGGATACACAGATTAACATAGGTCTGGAAGGTACACGGCAGCCTTGGCTGACTCTGGGAAGGGCACTGAATGGCTGGTGGATAATTATGAAGACCTTCACTGTATGCTCTTTGTACAGTTTAAATTGTGAATCTTGAGATTGCTTTACCTATTTAGGAAATGATTAAAAAATAAAACAAGTTTTTAAAAGTCTACTGAATATGAGAACCATAGTGAATGCTAATCAAAGTAAGTCTAGAGAGCTACCTTTTAGCATTAGAAAAGGGGGAGAAATTCTACAATTTCTACTGGGAGAGGAACAAAGACAGCAAGCAAAGATAAAGCAATATCTCTTAGCTTACTACAGAGCACAACATATGAACCAAAAGTACTATGATGGTTTCTTTTAAACACTGAACTTGTAAAACAAACCAACAAAAAAAAATCCAACTATCAGAAGCAGATTTAAAAGTCTGACCAGCCATACTTTAATAACTTGCCATAATTTATTTTTTGGGGAAGACATCAAGATTGTGAAAAAAAAAAAAAATACTGAGTATGCATTAAAGCCAAATAAGAACATCTACTGCAATTTTATGCCTGTGTAGTATGACATGTCTGAAAAACAAGAAACACACAGCTTACATTATTTTTGAATGGCTATTACCCTTATAGTTAGATCTTAACTAAACAAACTTACGGTGCCAATTTAACTTATAAAGAAAATGCTTTTTAATCTTATATTTTTCAATTAAAAAATATAATTACTCTGTAATTTGAGCCAAAATTCTGTCCTTTACCCATATCTTCCCTTAAGCCTATCAATAAATAGAAATCTTCTACAGAGCAATGCCACAAACATTTTCTATAGCTTTAAAAATAACGTTCCAGCAAATTTCTCAAATAGTTAGAAGGATGTTTATATTGTGGATAAATATGAAAAAAAAAAAGCAGGACATAGTTCTGGACATAGTAATTTTTCAAAAGAACAATCAAAAACAAGTCTTATAATTGACTTCCTGCTACCTAAGAAGGATCAAAGATGGAACATATAATAAGAGTATATTTTGTGCTAACATTTACTCTATCACTTCAATGCCCTTCGAGGTAGCAATTATGTCCACTTTAGAGATATAGAACTTGGATCAAAAGACCACCAACTTTCCACTGAGTACTTCAAGTTTAACTACAGAATTTAAATTTAAAAACAGTTTTTGTCAAAAAAATTAAAACAGTTTTTGCTAAGGTTATTGAACAAAATCATGCAAAAAGGAAATTAAGAACAGAATTCAAGCTTCTAAAGATCTTAAATTTTGTTCATAATTTCTTTCTTCCACTTTTCCACCAATACAACTTTCTGTATTTTAATTATGGTCCATATGCTATTAGAATGCTTAGGGACAGAATACACTGAAAGTGAACTTTTGAAAAATTTGAGTTTTACTGACCATGTGATTCTTTCAACTTACTCCTTCGTTGGGTTCTAGCATAAAGTACCACCTGCTGGACAACTTCCAGCTGCTCTTCAATTCGGGGAAAATGGAAGTCAGTACATTCTTGGCAAACTGTGGCAAAATCTAAGGGACCCAAAACATTTATAAACTTCTACAACTATCAAGTATTTAATATTTATTTATAAAATGTTAACTAGTAGACATAAAATATAAAGTTCATAAGTATGATTTCTTATACTTGCCCTTTCAATAATTATGTCAAGTTAGGGGACAGTGATTTTTGTTTGAATCAGAAACCTAATCTCTCACTCAAAAGAGTAAACAATTAATAGATAAGGAAATTTTCAGATAATTTCAAACCTTCTTTAAATAACAGTTACTTTAATCATCATCCAGTCCCCCAAATGCTAAAAAAACCAAGACAGTTCTTATAGTTATGATGGGAAATAAACTCTATTCAAGCTTCCTTAAAAATGTACACATTTCAATATATATATCTAAAAATTTTAAAATAATCATACAAAGTGAGTTGTACAGAGGGAACTTAGAATTTTACCTAGCACATTTAAGAAATATGTTATCTAAAATCCTAGGAAGAAAGGGCAAAGGGATGAACTAAAATTCACAGAGCCAGGATCGGCTTCTGAATTGAATACATTTATATTTTGATCATTCTTTTTGTTATGCCTTGAAGCAAGAATCTTGTAAGAGCAGTACTTAGGATATAATAGAATTTTAAGAGAAAGTAAATATCCTGAAGCAATTTACCAATGCTAAAGTATGAAAGAAATCTAAAATAGCCATGGCTGGGTACCTGTGTTGCTTGGCTGCTGTAATACTAGGGCTAACTAAATTTTTTGTTTTTCTATAAATTCTTTCTTTGTAAGAATGGTATTAAAAGGGGGAAATTTAACGAAATAAATAAGGTAATGTTAACTTACCTCTCTTAATACCACTATATGAATTGATTCGATTATCTACTAGTAAAACCAGGCCACACAGAGATGTGGAATAAAGTGACAGGGCAGTCTGGAGTCGATGGAGTTTCACGCCACTTCGATGATTTCTTTTGTGCTTACAGAAGTCCAGCATATCTGCTCTCAGCAATCTCAAATTATGCATGGTCTTCAGCTGGGCTCCTGGGGGGTGGGCAACAGTCCCAGAAAGAAACTCAGACAGCTGCAAAAATCCACTATAACAGGATGCAAATCTCTATGGCAAAAATACAGATAAATCTGGGCTACAAATAATTAGAAATAGGCTTTGCAATTTCCCATCTTAATAACTATACAGATTTAACCTATTTTTAAAAAATAATATATTAGCTAAAACAGAAAATGTTTGGCAAAACAAACTATGGAAGGAGGACATAATTTTTTTATTAAAAATTTTTTTGTTAACATATTTTGTTCCATATTGGTTTCTGGGGTAGAAGTCAATGACATACAATTCAGTGTAGAATTCACTTACATACAACACCCAGTGCTCATCATAACAAGTACCTTCCTTAATCCCCATCACCCATCTAGCTCATGTCCTACTCCCCTTTCTCCATCAACCCTCAGTTTGTTCTCTATGGTTAAGATTCTCTTTATGGCTTGTTTCCCTCTTTCCTTTTTTTACTCCCCCGCCCTTCCACTATATTCATCTGTTTCCTTTCCTAAAGTTGACAATGATTGAGATCATTTAGTATTTGTCTTTCTCTGACTAACTTATTTCACTTAGCCTAATACACTCTAGCTCCTCCCATGTTGTTGCAAATGGCAAGATTTCATTTTCTTGATGGCTGAGTAATATTCCACTGTACATACACATACCACATCTTCTTTATCCATTTATCGGTTGATGGACATTTGGGCTCATTCCATAGTTTGGCTATTGTCGTGATAATGCAGCTATAAACATTGGAGTGCATATACCCTTTCAAATCTGTATTTTTGTATCCTTCAGGTAAATACCCAGTAATGCAACTGCTAGGTTGTAGGGTAGTTCTATTTTTAACCTTTTGAGGAACCTCCAAACTGTTCTCCAGAGTAGTTGCATCAGTTTGCATTCCCACCAGCAGCACGGGAATTCACCTTTCTTGGCATCCTTGCCAACACCTGTGGCTTCTCGTGTTGTTAATTTTAGCCATCTGACAGGTGGTATCTCACACCTGTGGTTTGTATTTGTATTTGTATTTCCCTGATGATGAGTGAGGTTGAGCATCTTTTCATGTGTCTGTAAGCTTCTGGATGTCTTCTTTGGAAAAGTGCCTAGTCATGTCTTCTGCTCATTTCTTGACTGGATTATTTGTTTTTGGGGTGTTGATTTTATAAGTTCTTTAAAGATTTTGGATACTAACCCTTTACCAGATACATCGTTTGCAAATATCTTCTCCCATTCCAAAGGCCGTCCTTTAGTTTTGTTGATCATTTCCTTTGCTGTGCAGAAAGAAGCTTTTTATCTTGATGAAGTCCTAACAGTTCATTTTTGCTTTAGATTCCCTGGCATCTGGCAACATTTCTAGTAAGAAGTTGCTATAGCTGAGGGCAAAGAGGTTGCTGCCTGTGTTCTCCTCTAGGATTTTGATGGTTTCCTATATCACATTTAGGTCTTTCATCCATTTGAATTTATTTCTGTGTACGGATATGAGAAAGAGGTCCAGTTTCATTCTTCTGCATGTCGCTGGGAGCAGGACATAATTTGTAATTAAAACAACATGGGTACATTGTACTCATATGCTAGGGATTTTTCTCTTACATCATAAAATAAGCTTCCTAAGTTATAATAAATTATGCCTGCAAAAAATGAATCCACTTACCTAAGTGAATGGTAAAACTTTCTTCCAACTTTCTCTGCTCCTCATAAATCCTTCCATTTGCTTCTACCGATTCTCTGAACTGACTTGGTTGAACTTTAATTTCCTCACTGAAATTAATAAAATTATTCATATGCTTTTTTTGTCTATTTGTCAAAAACTTTTCATGAAGGAAAGAAAGCTTTATAATGAAATGAGACAAAATGAAAGCTGAGAGTACCACTTAATTTATTCCTAAACTACTCCTTAATCCATGGTAACAAGGAAGAATCATAAACACCAGAAGTTCTTAAAATTCCTACTTGTTCTTTGATTTCCTTACAGTTAAGTAATGCATATTATTCTTTCCAGTCATTAGAATATCAATGCATGTGGACTAAGAGAATATTAAATGAAGTAATTAACTTACTATTTTAAAATGGCATATTTAAAAAAAGTGTAATATATCCTATATCAAGGCTGACTCTAGGAAAAACTAAAAAATCAGTGAAGTGATAGAAATAAAAATGAAGAAGTCAAATAAAAGGAATAAAAAAAGATGAAGTTCATTTTGATGTATTCACATCTTTTTTTTTTTTAACCTTTTCCTGTTTTTTTCCTGCCTTTCAAGGACATTCTCCTCCCTTTCAAGGACTTCTCTCTTTGCTCTACTGTGTTCTTGCTTATTTGCTGAAAAGGTTTCCATGGAGGCACGGTACAACTGTAAATTCAAATGTCACGGTATGCTGAAGATGATCTAAGTCTCTCATAGTGATTTTGGACTACATTTTTGGGATTATTCCAAAGAGTCGCATTAGTCTCACTAACTTCATTAGTATATACAGCAAATTTAAACCTAAAAATAGATTTATATTAATAAAACACTCTCACTGTAGGATGTGAAAAGCCCCAAGAGATTGCTGCTCCCACTCTAACAACAAGAAAAAGCCACATCATCTATAAAATCCTAACTTTTCTGAAACTTGAGGTAACATGGCAACAAAATAAATTCAATTCTAAAGTGCAACACACCCCTCCTAGGGCAGACAGGAGATACAGTTTTCATTTCTGGCAGTGCATGGTAGAAATGAGCTGTTGTAATGTAAGGAGGTAAGAAGAACTCACTAAAATTTTAATGAATTCTTAAAGGCCAAGTGTGGGCTAGCATGTAAATTTGGAATAGCTATGAGCCTCAGGCACAAGGGAGGTCTGCATGTACTCGCAAACTCTTCTCCATTGGTCTCCACCAGGTGTTTCCAAGAAAACACTGGAGGCAGTCCAGGAGACAAGGGAGCCCCTTTGGTGGCACAGACAGAAATGCTGAGAATGCTCCAAACTCAAGCCCTAGGTAGGCTTGCCCAAGACTGAAGCTGGACAAAGACAAAAGAGACCTGTTCCCCACCCCCAAGATGAGTCTAGCACCAAGTCTGATTCACAAACAACAACAGTTTATTCCTCAGGGGTAGAGCAACAGCATAGAGAGAGACCTCATGCTGTGGCACAGGCCTGCAAAAACTACTGGAAGTTTTGGAAGGAACAGGATGACAGGGAAAAACCCTCTAGAACCCAAAGCCTCATCTTAAATACAAAGTGGCAGCAGCTAACTACAGTAGAGAACATGAAGCTTGTGGTTATCACTGAAAAAACAAAAAACCAAACTCAGCTCAACTACTGACTAGTGCAGCATGACCTTCACATTAATGGCCTGTTCATTTCTGGACACAAGTATTATTTACCTTAGTCTCTTCTAATACACACAACATCCAGCATTTATCTTTTTAAAAAAGAGAGAGAGAGACACCCAAAAAAGCAAGCAAAAGAAACAAATAACCCACTGTCAAGAGCAAAAGCAATCAACAGACACAGACTGAGAGATGACCCTGATACTGAGCATAAAAGAAAAAGACTTTCGCACAATGATGATCAATATGCTAAAAGATCTATTGGAAAACAACACACAAGGACACATAAGGAATTTAAGCAAAGGGAGAAAGGAAATTAAAGTACTAGAAAGAAAAACATGATATCAGATTGATGATTACAGATATCAACTCCTTTGACAGGTTCATCATCAGACCACCAACTCATTTTATGGTAACACCATTACCCTGATGCCAAAGCCAAATGAAGTTATCATAAGAAAAACGAAATTAGGGGTGCCTGGGTGACTCAGTGGGTTAAAGCCTCTGCCTTTGGCTCAGGTCATGATCTCAGGGTCCTGGGATTGAGCCCCACTTCAGATTCTCTGCTCAGCAGGGAGCCTGCTTCCTCCTCTCTCTCTCTCTGCCTGCCTCTCTGCCTACTTGTGATATCTGTCTGTCAAATAAATAAATAAAACCTTAAAAAAAAAGAAAAACAAAACTATACACCATCATATATGACATATATAAGTTTATTTTATAGTAGACATAATTACTTACATATAGTGTATATGAAATAATACATTGTGACTAATGCCTATAAATCTTAACTATAATATTTCTAGAATACTGCTGGGTAATAAAAAGAAAAGAACTATTCATAAGTGAAACAACACGAATAAGTCACAAAAGCTCTTATGATAAGAGAAAGAAGCAAGACACAAACTGCTACATAACAGTTTGATTCTATTTATAAGACATTCCAGGGGCGCCTGGGTGGCTCAGTGGATTAAGACCTCTGCCTTCAGCTCAGGTCATGGTCCCAGGGTCCTGGGATCGAGCCCTGCATAGGGCTCTCTGCTCGGCAGGGAGCCTGCTTCCTTCTCTCTCTCTCTCTCTGCCTGCCTCTCTGCCTACTTGTGATCTCTGTCAAATAAATAAATAAAATCTTTAAAAAAAAAAAAGCATTCCAAAAGAAATCAAAATTGCAGGGACAGAAATCAGAGCAGGTTGCCAGGAGCTGGGAAAGAGAAAGGAATGAGCTATAAAGATATAAAAATGAAATGCTCTATCTTGATTGCAGTGATGATTTCATGACAGTTAAGTTTATCAAAACCTAAAAGAGGTAAATATTACTTTGCATAATTTACCCTTCAGTAGGCCTGATGTTTTTTAAAAAAGCAAAAATAATGGCTAAAAATAAAATGCCACTTTTATCAATTTCTTACAGGAGTTCTATATGGAGTTGAGTTGAAAACAAGTTTCTGCTGCCCAAGGAAACCACTATTAAAAGAAAAGCAAAACTGACAGTCACAGTAAAAACATCTTTTCATAGGAATACTTAGTTTGTAAAAGTGGCATCAGCTGGAGGCCAAGATGTATACAGTGGAATTGATTCTACAGATTGAATTTCTAAAACTACAGCAGCAAAGTGAGAGATAATTTTTATAATAAGGGGCATTCTCAGCTTCCTGAAATCCGTGACTCTCCGCATTTCTTTTTTTTTTTTTTTAAGTTCAATTAGCCAACATACAACACATCATTAGTTTTTGATGTAGTATTGAATGATTCATTAGTGGCATATAACACTCAGTTCTCATCAGATCATGTGCCCTCCTTAATGCCCATCACAAAATTCTCCACATTTCTAACCAAAACATACAGTATATACTTTACATTCTGGCTTAATACACACATTTATTTATAGAAAGCTTCATCCATGATATGCTCTCATACTTTTTCCTTATTCTACTCTGCCATACTCCATTCCATTTCATTTCATTTCATTCCATTTCATTGCTATTTTTAAACATCTGACTGGAAAGTAATGAATCTAGAATGGTCCTAGCAGACTGCAACCAGCAGTTTGAGAAACACCATTATATATTATAGGATACAGATGTTCTCAACACTTATTTCCGCCCACCTCTCCCTTTGTATTGTGTTCATTATTTTTTAAAAATTCTTGTTCATTATTTAGTTGAAATGAGGAGTAGAGTCAAATATATTAGTGTCAAGGACGTTACCCCATTTCTAATCATAAAAATTGTTCAAATATTTCTAAGGTGTTACCTTGGGAAAATAAGGCAAATGACAGATTATAATATTTGCAGAAGAGGTGATACAGATATCAGGTAAACAGCTAAATGATAATTCATCCATCTGCCTATTTGTCTCCCCATCCTATAAATATTTATTGAGCATGTCTTATGTGCCAGTGTGAAGAGGTAGACACCTGGTAAGGACCTGGGTATAACAGTAGAAAAAACAGACATGGCTTTTGTCTTCAAGGCAAGACTAGCAGCGGAGACTGACATTACACAAATAAAATTCTATTTCTAAATGTTTGGAGCAGATACCAGGCAACTGTTGGAAACAGGATTAACATATTTGTACTAAGTACATTTCCAGCTGAATATACTTCAAGATTTGAAAGAAAGAAATTCTCAAACATATGAGTATATACCCAGGAAATAACATAAGCACCGTCAAGCTCTAGGGCAACATATGAATAAAAAGCCTTGAGGCCATCAGGTACTGTACAAGTTATGAATTACAGAAGTCCTCTATACTCCTTTTCCTTCTTTTTTTTAAAATTAAGTTCAATTAGCTAACATATAGTACATCATTAGTTTTTGATGTAGTGCTCAATGATTCATTAGCTGTATATACACTCCTTTTCTACCTTGTACATGCTTCTATGACTGAAAATGTCATTCTATACAGAATTATTTTATTTATGGGTCAGTCTCTCGGGAATATAAGCTCCACATGTATAGCCATCTTTGTTTTTCTGCTTAGAGAGTGCTTGCCATTTAAGATGCATTCAACCAATGCTAATTGCACTGAACTGAAACCAATGGAAAACAAACAAGAGACTGTACTTGGGATATTTAGATATACACACCTAAGAGATTTACAGCTAAGTTCTAGGGGGGTAAGTCACTATTTTAAGCCAACCAATTAATCCCCCTCCCAAACAACCCACACAAATCCAGATAATACCAAAGGTGTTAGAAGTATAAAATTATCTTGGATGGTCATTGGTAATTTAAAAATAGCTGCAACTAAAAGATTCAATTTTATAATACATACGAACTCTTCCTAACAATGAACTTTCATCTAATAAGAACAACAGATGGGTAATACCTGAGGGAGCTGTTGTTAGGGTTTTTTAGGTCTTGATGAAGTTTTATCACCCATTCCTGATATTCTTGCTTTTGGATGGCAGTTGATTGTTTTAATTCATTTGACCATTTATTTTCTAAGTCCTAAAAAGAGAGAGTACACCAAGTGGTCATTTTTTTTTTAATAAACATAAGTGAAAGAAAACATAACTGTGTATCTAAAAATCACTATACTTACTTGCTGGGATTCAAAATGCTGAGCAGCCAGTGAATTTACATCTTGATCTGTCAGTGATTTTCCCAATTCCTGCATCACTTTTCCCATTTCAATGCCTTGCCTAAAACATAAATAAGTGTATCAGATATATTCATGATATCTTTAAGGGGATGGCCACTCCAGATTCATTGAACGAGCTCCACGAAGTAAAAATAAATTTTTTTCTTTTATAAGAAGATGTCCAGGAAAAGCAACTGTAATACCTGGAAAGCACTCTAAAGGCCTGGAAATGGGGATGTGGGAATAATGATAATGTCATATAATGCTTCATCTGTTCAGCTAGATCTTAATCTAAATTTAACACAAAAGTGAAAGCGGTCAAAATCTAGGCAATCTTTCAATTTCCATGACTACTGCTTGAAACTAGACTCCTTTCTCATCTGCAGATTTCCTTAAAGAAGACACTCTGACTCCAGCTTTACATTTTCTACTTATATGCAGAAGAGTTAAAGTGACTTCAAGCTTTGAAAGTTAGCTTATAGTTATCACCTGAAGCTGTCAGTTAGGTTCTAAGAATCAAACTGGTATTAAATCACAAAGTTCTCTTTACAGAGGAATATAAAAGACATTCTAAAGATATGTTTTGGCCTTACATTCTTTGTTCGTGCAGGAATTAAACAGGTTTTCCCACAGGAAAAGGTAATCACTGATATTAGAAGTTCAGATACCAATTATTTGTGGGAGGGATGGGCTGTGACAAGAAGGCCCGAGGGAGCCGTCTGCAGTGCTGGAAACACTCCATTTCTTATGCTGAGTGATGATGGGTGTGCTTACTTTATAAAAACTTACTGAATTGTACACCTACAGTTTGTTGTCTTTTCTATATATTTTAATAAGTAAGTTCTTTAAAATTTTCAAATTAAAAAATTATCCTCTAATATAAATGTATTAAAAAAGTTTGTTCTAAAATGTATTTCAAACAGATGGGAAAAGAATGAAATAAAGACATAAATGAAAAGGATTTTACTATCAGTCTAGTTATATTAATTGCTCTTAAAAGAGAATTTATCCTTACTTATAATAACTGATTAAGATACTTATATGTATGTGATAAATAAAAGTCATTTATATGTTCTACATTTCTGTATTTACCTCCTAGTATCAACTATTCAGTACCATTTCGTCCTCACTTAATTCTAATGAGGGTGACCCCATTAACTTCTAATACCTATTGGGGGCCAGGTGCTTGCAAGTAAAATTTTTAATTAAAGAAGAAATAACAGCAACAGAGTTATAAATACAAACTTTGATATAAATAGATTAATATTTTACATTACGCATGTTCCCTCTAGTGGATAAAACATATCATTGCCATTTTTAAGTTTTAAAGATTCAGTATCTTTAAATATCAATAAATGAGTATCTTTAAACATTTATATCTTAAATCTGGTTTGCTAACAGTAGTAAATTAACAGTGAGAAAAAAAGACTCATCAATAATTCAACAAAGGAAACTGCACGAACATTTATTTCATCATAAATGTGTCAGAAATGCAAGAGCTAAAGATACAATACAATTTTCTCAGATTAAGATCAAAGGAAATTTTATTGTATTTCTAGTTCTGCCTAACTAGATATTGGCTCAGTATGTCAGGTGTGACAATTCTAACAACCTGAATATTATCTTGAAGACACTTAGAAAAAACGATTGTAAAAGTCTGCTGTAACAGAACAAAACAGCAAACAATGATTATACTGTGCTAAGAAACTGTCTTTTAAGAGCCTCATGCTCTACCGACTGAGCTAGCCGGGCTAAGAAACTGTCTTTTAAAGATGCAAAGTGGAATTAAAATGAAAAGAGAACTAAGAAAATGTGTCACTTCTGCTCATGCATTGGGTAAATGAATTGGGTGAACGTCCATGGCTATCAGTGAATTCCAACTTGCCTTAGGTTGTACTGTTTACCTTTACAACAATCACCTACCTCAAGAGGAACCTAGCTTACCTTTCCCTTTCAAGCTAACAGTTTGGGTACGTGGAGAATAAACCACAAACTGTTGTCAAAATAAATGTATTTAAATATTGTGTTTCAAAGAAAAAACAAAACAAAACAAAACCCCGTCAAGAGATTTGGCTAAAGGACATTTCAAAAAATAACCTAAACCCAAATAAACTCCTGCTAAAAAGCTATTCCACGATAGAAAGAAAATTATGAAGTACCAGTAAATGCAGATAATTAGTAAGTTAATGCAGCTTCCCCAAAGCTGAAGAATCACGTGGAATAGGAATCTTCTTTTGATTTAGAAAAAAAAGAACAATTATAGAATATTGATGGCCAGATGCAGAGTTTTCTGTGAGGTGTAGTGAGTAGGTGGCAAAGTGGGCACAATTCAGAGCAGCTTACCAGCTAAATGAAAGTACTAGTCGTGGCTACTAATATGGACTCCAGACAGCCAAGCTAGGAATTTTTCAATATATCTAAATAGGCAGAATGAGGACAGTCCCAGAAAACCCAAGATTCAGGAGTAGATTCAGAATGAGCTAAAGGTTATATTATTTGAAGCTTTGGTAGGAAAAATCAAATAAATGAAGTTCAACAGAAAGTAGTAAGTGTTAGGTAGTTATACTTCCATATATTTATATGAAGTTAACCTATATTTCATTCTTATTCTAAAAATACATTCACAGTTCTACCGGCTACATAATAAAGGACTAAAAAAAAAAAAAAAAAAATCAAATTTTTGTCTCCCTCAGGGTCACAGGTTCAACTCTTTACCTGGTGGCAACAACTTGTACTGCAGGTGTCCCACCTAAAAAGGAGTAAACTGCCTCAGGGCAGCTCATCAGCAAAGCTAAACATATACCGAGTGACAGATGTCAAAACATCAAGTTCTTTCTGACAGGGAATGCTCTAATATTCTACTAGATAGGAAAATAAAAGGTTGAGAGGAATAGAATTGTTATAAAAATGTACAAATCTATGCAATATAGTGAAAATGCTGATCTGGTACGCAGAAACATATTTCTCAGGAAAAAATGACTAAATCCATTTGCTTATAATTTTTGCATTTTAAATCTCCCTAACTATGGCAACCCTCAAGATAACAGATTATTCTCATCTTGCTGGTCCCAGCATTTTCTAATGCAAAGCAAATGAGAGCCAGGAGCAAACTGGTACATCATTTTAAATTTACTACTTTGGGACAGACTATCATGTCAGTCACAAAAAATACATGTGATCTGATCCTAATATATTTCACAATCAAAGAAATTTCACATCAGCCACTCAAAACATTATCTTAATGCCATGTACCTAAAGTCTTAAATGAGTATTTGCAAGGTAATAAATGTTCTTAGATTCTGTTAGATTAAAATAGATTATCTAGAAGAAGCTTATCCTGATTATTATTACATTTTATAGAATTGCTAGGAAGCATTCTGGAAAGTCATGCTTTAAAATAAATAATGCAAGCAATTTTTTACTTACTATGGAGGAAAAACAATGAATCACAAAGTTTGCAATACTGTACACAATGAATTAAAATCTAATTAAAATGTCCTGGACTAACACTAGTGCTATTTTTTCCCTCGTGTAAATAAGCTTACAAAAATGAACTGAAAGAGACTATGAACTTAGTAATGGCAGGGTTTTACATAGGTTCTGAATGGGGAGAGAGCATGGTACAGTTGTTAAGAACTCTGGAGGGGAGCTACGACTTCAAATTCCTTAGACAAGTTATTTAACTTATTTAAGCCTCATTTTCCTCATCTGTAAAAGGGGCTAATAATAGTAGGGTCATGGTAAGAATCAAATGAGATAGGGCATCTGTTATGGACTGCATGTTTGTGTCCCCACAAATTTGTATGTTGAAACCCAAATCCCCAGTGTGCTGATATTCAGAGGTGGGGCTTTTGGAGGTCATTGGGTGTAGACAAAGTCATGAGGTTGGAGCCCTCATGATGGAATTAGTATCTAGAGCTCTCTCTCCAGAAGGGATGCACTAGGACCACACCCTGAGGAAAGGCCATGGGAGCGCACATGGGAAAGGCACTGTGTATAAGCCAGGAGATGGGTCTTCCAGAAACCACATCTCCTGGCACATTGATCTTGAACTACCTAGCCTCCAGAACTGGGAGAAAGAAATTTCTCTTGTTTAAGCCACCCAGTCTACGGTGTTTTGTTGTAGCAGCCCGAACAGGCTAAGACATCATCTAAAGCTCTTTGTGCAGTGCCTGGAACTTAGAAATAACATATAAAGCCACCATAATTTATTCAGGTAAGTCACTTGAGAAATTTTATAAGTCTATGACGACTTCCTAGTTGAAATTACAGACTGAAACACACAAGAAAATTAATTTTCAAAATTAGAGAACCTTTTTCTATTTTGTTCTTTGATTTTACAACTAAATTAAATCCAATTGTTCCGCAGCCATCATATCTGACAATGTGACATTTAATCATGATAGTGCAAGAAATTTGAAATACCTCTCTCGTAGTTTTTTCAGCTCCACATCTCTTTCGCCGATCAGTTCTGAGATACTAACAAAATAATTATGTTCCAAATTTAGGAGAGTTTCAGAGGCTGGAGAATGGATTAGGTCATGGTACACATCTGCAAAATCTTCATCCCAGCTGGGTTCTTCAGGCCTTGCATGCTCTAACGTGGTCTACAAGATGACATACAGACATTCTCAAATCATGACATGGCATTTTCATTTACTACACTACTAGGGTAATATATACAGTATGAATCTTTTTTTGTTCATCAGATAATGGATTGAGACCTTCTATTTATATATGTGTACATAGAGGTTATATAGGATTATTTGAGTATACAAAAATATGGAAAGACATAAACTAAGTTGTAATATGAATTACCTGGAAGTAGGGATGAGGAGGGGTGCTAATATGGAGGAAAGGATGGGAAGTATCCATAATTGAAAAAAAATTAAGGGTGCTATGATCTCCTTTATGTAAAATAACACACATACACACACACACACACACACACACAAAGTGATGATCAACAAAATGCTAATGGTGGCTATTTCAGGAATGTGGGATTTCTGATGACCTTAACTTTCTTTATATTATATTATTATACTTACAAAAAAGCTTCTCATTATTAAAAATACATTGCTAAAAAAAGGTTTTTAGGATATACATTTAGAAAATGAGGTTACATATGTACTCAAATGTTTAGTGATGCAATAGCCCTGAAAACACAATTCATGTGTAGGATTTTACCTCAAGATAAATCCACAGAAGGTGCCTGGGAGGCTCAGTGGGTTAAGTCTCTGCATTTGGCTCAAGTCATGATCTCAGGGTCTTGGGATCGAGGCCCACATCGGGCTCTCTGCTCAGCAGGGAGCCTGTTTCTCCCTCTCTCTTTGCCTGCCTCTCTGCCTACTTGTGATCTCTCTCTCCTTCTGTCAAATAAATAAGTAAAATCTTAAAAAAAAAGATAAACCTCAATTATTTTTACTTTTTCTAGTATTCTGCTTTCTTCTTGAAATGCTTTTAAGAATATGAAATCTTTTAAAAATACGCTTTTAAGGATATGAAAACAGTAGCTATCAAAATGATAAGGGACTGAGTAAACACTGATAAACAAGAAAAACAGAAACATGGTGAGAAGCAAAATGCGGATACCCTCAACACACACACAGATCCACCCAAGTAAGTATACACACATCCATCTGGGGAGGTACAGATGCTGTCCCAAGGACCTGGGATCTGTCAATACATCAGACAGACACGATGCTTTTACAGGCAAGAAAACTGGCTGAGTAGTCCTTTGTAAAAGATTATACAATTTAACAGCAAAAGTGGAAACGACACAAAGAATTCAATGTTTTTTCCATTACTGATCTTTGTAGACATACACCCATAAAAAAAGAACAATCTGAATTCCTCCCTTTTCTTACCAATGAAAATAAAAACTGTAATCGATGATGACATAACTCAGAGTAATAATTTACCTAAAAATTAAGCAAGCAGAAATAGGTATCTTGACCCCAGTCACTCAATAGGCAAGTTTTTCCCCCTTGTTTTCTTTCACTTATACTTCAACCAGTTGCCAGATCAGGAGGGAAGAGTTTAAGGTGACTAGCTGAATCTTGAACATGGATTTCATCTGCTCTGATGCCTCTGAAAACTTGAAAGTACATTCTTTTTTATTTTATTTTTTCAGTGTCCCAAGATTCATTGTTTATGCACCACACCCAGTGCTCCATGCAATACATGCCCTCCTTAATACCCACCACCAGGCTCACCCAACCCCTTTCCCCCTCCCCTCCAAAACCCTGTTTGTTTCTCCGAGTCCATAGCCTCTCATGGTTTGTCTCATCCTCCAATTTCCCCCAACTCACTTCTCCTCTCCATCTCCTAATGTCCTCTGTGTCATTCCTTATGTTCCACAAGTAAGTGACACCATATAATTGACTCTCTCTCCTTGACTTATTTCACTCAGCATAATCTCCTCCAGTACCATCCATGTTGATACAAAGGTTGGGTATTCATCCCTTCTTTTTTTTTTTTTTTTTAAAGATTTTATTTATTTGACAGAGAGAAATCACAGAGAGGCAGGCAGAGAGAGAGGAAGGGAAGCAGGCTCTCCGCTGAGCAGAGAGCCCGATGTGGGACTCGATCCCAGGACCCTGAGATCATGACCTGAGCCGAAGGCAGCGGCTTAACCCACTGAGCCACCCAGGTGCCCCGGGTATTCATCCCTTCTGATGGAGGCATAATATTCCATTGTATATATGGACCATATCTTCTTTATCCATTTGTCTGTTGAAGGGCATCTTGGCTCTTCCCACAGTTTGGTGACTGTGGCCATTGCTGCTATGAACATTGGGGTACAGATGGCCCTTCTTTTCACTACATCTGTATCTTTGGGGTAAATACCCAGTAGTGCAATTGCAGGGTCATAGGGAAGCTCTATTTTTATTTTCTTAAGGAATCTCCACACTGTTTTTCCAAAGTGGCTGCACCAATTTGCATTCCCACCAACAGTGTAAGAGGGTTCCCCTTTCTCCACATCCTTCCAACATTTGTTGTTTACTGTCTTGTTGATTTTGGCCATTCTAACTGGTGTAAGGTGGTGTCTCAATGTGGTTTTGATTTGAATCTCCCTGACGGCTAATGATGATGAACATTTTTTCATGTGTCTGTTAGCCATTTGTGTATCTTCTTTGGAGAAGAGTCTGTTCATGTCTTCTGCCCATTTTTTGCCATGATTATCTGTTTTGTGTGTGTTGAGTTTGAGGAGTTCTTTATAGATCTTGGATATCAGCCCTTTGCCTGTAGTGTCATTTGCGAATATTTTCTCCCATTCTGTGGGTTGCCTCTTTGTTTTGTTGAGTGTTTCCTTTGCTGTGCAGAAGCTTTTGATCTTGAAGTCCCAAAAGCACATTCTGGTAACAGCTCTAGGAATTATAAATAGCCCATGTGACTTAAGCTCAGTTCAAAATTCACTTCAGGTTCATGCTCAAATTTTGTAGGAAGGAGCCCTGAGAGATCATAGGGATCTGCCTTCCCATACATAGTACCAGGTAAGCTAACTAATAACTGGCAGCATCAATTTAAAACTTGGCCTAGAGCAAGCCTTACAAATAGGTAGAAACTACCTACATGAGAAGTGCTAAACAGAGTTTTTTCATAACCTAACTCATGCCTTCCACTCAGGATAGAGGATGCTAGGAAGGGAATTGTGATAGCTGAGGGGGATGGGGGCACTGAGTAAAGGCCTGCAGAGAGAAAACTGTTTAATGTCTAGGCCATTACTTCTCCACTTCTACCTTCCCACATAAAGCTTTGGCCCTGAGTTCATGACTTCCTCTCCTTTCCACCTCCTGTCATCAGCCTGGGTTACCTGGATGCCCATGTGGATAAACCAATCCAATGCCCTGCCTCTTGCTTCTCAGAGCTTATCTTTACTAAGTTCTCTACTCCTCCTTAAAACCCCATTCTGCATCATCCCCAGGAATAGCTTAGCCTCTGAAATGTTTATTCAGTCTCTGACTATAACCTTCAACCAAGATTCAGATTCAATTACTCCTAGGCAATTGGTTCTTTAAATCATCAGGATCTCCACTGCACAGACCCTTCTACTTTCTCATATTTTATCAGCCATTAGGTCCAGCCCAGCTTCATTTTCTTTTTTTTTTTTTCCAGCTTCATTTTCTTCTCTTAGTTGTTTAGAGAATGGTCCAGCATTCAAACTTTGTCTTGCCAAAATCCTCAACCCCCAGGACTGATATTCTTTTTCTTGCCCACCTAATAAAACTCATATTCCTCTTTTCTATGTCTGAAATCAGACTGTAGAACACTGCAGCAGAAAAAAAGCACAAAACTGTGAAGTTTATGGTGACAGATTGGTGCTACTCTAACGTTTCCCTTGAATGATGCCTGGCAATCCCATCTTTTTCTGGTCAGTTCTCTCCTCAAATATCCAATTGTGTCATTAGTTCCCCACCTCATCTAAACATGTGGCCTGTTCTTTATTTCCCAGATAAAGTAGAAGCTGTTAGAAGAAAATGTCCTCAACTTCCTGCTACTAAAGCAGTAAAATTTTCAGAATCTGTATCCATCCTTTTCTTCTTCCTTTCTGCCAAAACAGGAGAAATGTCCCCCCTAATCCCAGTCAGGATTAATTCCCTGAGTTCTGGATTCTATCCCTTCTAGTCTTCATTGGTACCATTGTAAACAAACCTCTGATCTTGTGTTTTCATTTTGCAAGTGTCTCATCCTTCTTCTCTATGCAACCAAGCTTCTTGAGTTATCTGTACTCATTCTATTTCCACACTCCCCCACATTCTTAAAGCCACTGAAATCTAGTTTCAGCCCCACCAATCCATTAAAACTGATCTTGCCGCAGATAAAGATTACTTGATAAACCCAATGGATATTTTTTGAGTCTTTTCCTCACTCCATCTTCTCAGCAGCATTTGACATTATGAACTATTTCCTCCTTCTTGGCACCTCTTTTTTCTCAACTTTCATGAAGCCATAATCTCTCTTCTTTCTACTTCCTGGGCCAATTCTTCTCTTCCCTTTGCAGATTCTTCTTCCTCTGTTCATCCCTTAAGTGTTAGTGTGTTCATTTATTTGTATATTCATCTTTTTTTTTTTTTTTTTTTTTTTTGCCATCTACCAACACATACCAAAGCACCGTTATTTTCCGGCACTGGGTACCAGAGCTATAATAGAGAATACACTAAACATTTCCAGGCACCTATCCACACAAGCAGGAGATACAGGTAAGTCAACAGACAACTATAATGCAGGGTTTCATCAAGATTCTGCACAGGAATGCATTCTTTTCCTTCTACATAGTCACCCCGGGCAATTTCATTCATCCCATGACTTCAAAATTTATCTACGTATGAATGACTCCCATACCCATGTCTCCAATCCAATCATCTTTCCTGAGTGTCAGGTGTACACAGCTAAGTGCTTATGGGTCTTCTCCATATAGGTGCCTCTTGTAGGCACTTCCCATTTAAAGGGTATAAACTGAAGCCATCATTTTTAAGCTGTAACTTGCTTCTCAGGTAAATGGAGCTCAAGTGAAGGGAGCCACCATTCCACCATTCCCTCAGTTGTCCAAGCCATAAATCTGAGCCAAGTGATATTATATCTTTCAAGTCTCAGCTTAAATACTACCATCTTAGAGAGGAGTTCTCTAATGTTATATAATGTTATATAAATTAGGTTCTCCCAACCTACCTCACCCCCTTCATGGCTCTCCATGGCACCCTACTTATTTCCTTAATAACATTTTTAATATTGTAAATTACATACTCATTAAGTATCTTCTTCACTAACATTACATGAGAATAAGGCCCAGATTTGTCATGTTGATACATTCTCAATGTCTGGTACAGGATCCACACACAATATTTGCTGAATAAACATATGGATGGAAAGTCTTTGGTATCTTCTCTTTATCTACCATTTTAACTACCATTATTCTAGACTAAGCTTTCATAATTTCTTCCCTAACTACAACAGTCTTCTAACTTATTCCAGTATTTCTCCCTTGCAGGATAAATTCTTCACACTGATGCACTGAACTGATATTCCTGAAGTGCAAATAGGACCATCATCTTACTTCTCTGCTAAACTCTTCTAAAGTTGCTCATTACCTTCGGCATAAAGACAGAACGCAAGATGGCTTGCAACTCTCTTTCTTAGCCATTCTGAACAACTTTCAGTTCTTCTAATGTGCCATGGGCTCTCTCACCTCCAGACCTTTATATTTATACCCCTTACCTAGGATATTATTTCTCTCCTCTCCCACCACACACCTTTCATGCACCTATTTCCAACTAATCTTTCAGGCCTCAACTCACTTTCTCTTTCATATGGGAAGCTTTTCTGAAGTTCTCCAGCTCTGTGCTCTCCTTGCACTGTCCTGTACCATAGCAGTTATCACATTCATTGCACTTAATTTAATTTTTATTTTTTTAAAAGATTTTATTTATTCACTTGAAAGAGAGAGAGTGCATGAGTGGAGGGAGGGGAAGAGGGAGAGGGAGAAGCAGACTCCCCACTGTGCGGGGAGCCCGCACATGGGGGTCCATCCCAGGACGTGAGATCATGACCTGAGCTTAAGGGAGCTGCTTAATCAACTGAGCCAGCCAGGCGCCTCCACGGCACTCAATTTTAAATATTTGTCAGTCTGTAAACTTTATGAAGGTAAGAACTGTGTCTATTTTCTTTCTGCTTATCCCCAAGTGCCTAACACAATACCTGATGCCTAACAGAAGCTCTGTTCATATTTGATGAATGGATGGATACAAAGAGACTTGAGAAGACAACACTGAAATGGAACATAGGGCACCACCAAAAATACATAGCCAAATTCACAATTTTGCCAACAGTTGGCTCTGTCTAGCTTTCCTCATCTAGCCAAGCTTACTTCTCATAATTTTAAAAAATTAGTGCAATAGCAAAGACATAGCAGTGATTAGGAAAAAAAGTAAAAGGTTTTGAGACGCTGAAAACGTAGAACCTACGGTAGTAGGCAAGAAAAGGAAACACGGAAGAAAAGAGAACTCCTCCACACCGTAGGGATTCACAGTCAGACACACTTTAGTAGGCACCAGGCAGGTGCATCCACTGAAGTACAGCTCTGTTGTCAGGGGGCAATGGTCCTCCACAATGGAAATCCCTTACATAACAGCAGAATATTTGGTACATCTCTGCAGAGATGGGAGAGACATCCTTCCTTGGAGCTGCCCCTCACTGTATCACCTAAAGGTATCATCACTTATATTTATAACAATGACTCGGGGTCCTCAGGAGTCTGAGATCAAGAGCATACTTCTCCTACTGAGCTGGCCAGGCACCCCTGTACTACATTTTTAGAAGATCTTTGTTAAAAGGTGGTGAAGGCAAAAGTTCCATGATTTAAATACATTAGCATTTGAAATATCTGCTAAGTCCATTTATAGTAAATGGAGCTCCTTCCTTCAAAACCAAGGTCATCAATATTACTGTAAACATTATGCTCTTTCACCGTTTTACTGATGGTCCCGTTATCCTTCTCATGTGACTGTAATACTGTTTACCCATACACTGCAGCCAAGTGGTAGCCCCCTTTCTGGAGCTCATCATACTTGGATTCTTCTGATCTCCACAAGGCTGCAGCTGCTCATCTCTGCTGGTTTTGGTGACCTGCAACATAGTTTCTTTTTCCTTTTTAACTCCTTTTTAATTGCTGATTCCTACATTTCTTGAGCTTGTACTAGCTGTTCAGCTTTTATAATTTTCACAGCCTGAATACATCCAGTGGGTATAACAGTATTTGGGTCCTCTCAGTTTTTTTCCTGACAGTTAAGATTTCTATTTTTTTACTTTTAGAATTAGCTTCTTTGCTCTTTCTTTCCTTAATTCTTTAAAAACAAACAAGCAACTATACTTCTAGAATCCTGGCATTGCTAGAGAGCTGAACTCTATGTAATATGGGGTGCTATGTATCTCCTAAATTTGCAGAGGGTAAGGACAGATTACTTGCTTTATGGAGGCTTTTTATTTTAATTCACTGTAAATTCATACTCTTGTGAATAAATGAATAAGTATAAAGTGTTTTTATTTTGTTATATTATTATTATTAATATTGTTACAATCATTAATCTGGAAGATAGTTAAATTTCTATTTTTAGAATGGCTAATATACAGAAGAATAAGGAAAACCGTAAATTAGTGAATATGGTAATTATTTTTTTATAATAATATCAGCTTAAACACCTAACCAGTCACTGACCTAACATTTGGGAAGTTGCCTCTTTGGTTACACCAAATCAGGGCTGGAAGAGGCTCTGCTTCCAGATTTTGTATCAAACCAATAGCAATCCTATAAGAGGGGTTGATTGCTTTCTTCAGGAACTCTTGGGCACTCTTCCTCTCCCACCTTCTCTACATGCTCCCAGGTATTTACCCTGATCCCAACACTAACTGCACAGTGTTATTGGCTACAGACTTCTTTGTCTCCTTCCACAGAGCATAAGCTCCTTGAAAGCAAAGACTTATTCTCAACTGTGTACCCACCCCATTTTAGATGTACAAAAAAATAATACTTGAATAAATTAAGTAGAATTATTCTTTTCCTACATATTATGTTCTTTTTCATCAGCAGAAAGATGTGGTTTCTTTAAATAATAATTATTATAGGTGTATCTTTTTTAATGCAACTGTGTTCCTAATATTTGAAATAATACATGTAAATGGTGTCATCTTTTTAAAATATACTAGGATATCTTAATAGGCATGAAGGAAACTGCTTTGAACAACAAAATATGACCCCATAAAATTGATTTTCAAATTCTCATAGACCGAGTTACTTCAAGAGGGATGTAATTCACTCATTATAACTTGCAATTATCAAATTTGTCTGTTTGTGTAGTTTTGTTTCTGGCTCTCTAACTCAAATGTAAATTTCATTTTGTGTCTATCTCGTTCACCGTTATATGTCCGTATTTTTTCACATTACAATTCTGAGAAATCAGAATGCGTCTTGTACTGATGGTATCTTGGTATTCTATCATTGTTTAATTGGTGATGGTGTTCTATCTCATTAGTAAATAAAATAATGGTGTGTGTTATGATTGATGGCATCTTAGACTTTATGAAATAAGATATATTACTTAAATAGAAAAATGGTGACATTATGTAGCTATAAATATAACAATGAGGGAGCGCCTGGGTGGCTCAGTCAGTTAGTGACTGACTCTTGATTTTGGCTCAGATCATGATCTCAGGGTTGTAAGATCAAGCCTTGCATCGGGCTGCACACTGAACATGCAGCCTGTTTAAGATTCTCTCTCTCCCTCTGTCCCCCTACCCCCACTCATGCCAGTTTGCTCTATCTCTTTAAAAAAAAAAAGGCAACAACAACAGTGAGGATAAGTGAGAGGACAAAAGTAAAAGCTTAAAATGAACCACTACTGCTAGTTTAAGGTTTCCAGATGATACAGGTCACCTGGTTAAATTAGAATTTCATATAAGAAAAGAATAAATTTTACTCTAAGTATGTTCTATATAATATGTGGGATATACTTGTATTAAAAAAAATATTCATTCTTTGGGGTTTGAGTGCCCTGTATTTTTAATTGCTAAATCTGCCAACCCTGTCCTGGTTAGAAATACAAAAGTAGCTTCCCTTTTACAAAGACATTACAAAAAGTATCTGGTGCTTACCCTCATATAGGAAGGAAGCACATGAACATCAATACAGATCATTTATTATGGAATAAAGTCTTGTATGTCAAGAAAAAAGGATTCCACAACTGTTTCACTATTACTTTAGCAATTTAAAAGCTTCATCGAAGTCCAGAATATCCCTGAAATTCACAATCTGATCTATTTTCTTACCTCAGCATAAGCTTTGGCCCATGAACTGGCTAGCTGATGTAAATCTACTTCACCTGATTTCACAGCTTCCAGGGATGCTTCAGCGTCGCTGTCATAATCCCTGAGGGATTCTTCTTCTATAAACTGGCTTAGAGCTTCTTTTAAGTCTGTAACAGGGATAAGAAATGACAACATCAGAAAATCCCAACATAAAGAGGGAACATTTTACCTGGATAGGTCTTCCAATGTGAAATTTTATCAAGCTTCTATCCTTAACTGAATGTCTAAATAAAATAAAATTAGCTTGGGGATCATTTGACTAGTTTCACAATTATTTTTCTTTACTATTACAGGTTATTGCATTGAGAATGGTTAAAACTCTTAACTCTTATGTATAACTTTGACACTAATTTAAAAACATTATTTTCTTAAGTCTGATTTTTCAGTTTGAAACTGAAAAGAAAAATCTGAAAAAGAAACTGAAAAACTGAAAAAGAAAAATCTACAGATTTTCAGGGTCTGAAGGTTATTGTATTTAAATAAAAAAGCTTCCTATATATAGAGTATTATTCTTTGAATTTGAAAGAGAAACTGGATGATTAGCATATTAAATAGATTTAATTGGGATGATCTATAATTCCAGTTTCAGCAACACTACTTAGAGATGATATAATGGAAAGAGCACAGGGATAGAAATCAGGATATTTGTGTTCTGGTTTTGGCTCTGTCACTATGTTTGTAACCTTAGACCAGTGGTTCTCAGTTTTTAGCATGCATCAGAATTCCCTGGAGGGCTTACTGAAATAGATTGCTACATGCCACCCCCAGAGCATCTGATTCTGAAAGAATGGGGCGAGGCCCAAGAATGTGCATTTCTAACAAGGTTCCAAGGGATGCTGTAGCTTCTGATCAAGGAACAACCTATGGGAACCGCTGCCTTAAGCAAAGAATTTAACTTTCCAATGTACCAGTTTCCTTATTTGTACAATGAGATTGTGTTAAAAAGTTCCTAGATTCCATTACAAATTTATGACCTAACATATTCTCAGCTTCAAATGTTTTTATCATTTGCGAGATAGAACACAGAGACCTTTCACAAATGATTTAATACAGATGACCTTATGGAATTAATTTAGGTAAGCAATAATTATTCAAAGATTAGTATTGCTTCCCTTCCATGACATCTCAGGAATAGATGACCAGATCATTAAAAGGGCAATGCATTGGAGCACTGGGTGTTGTGCAAAAACAATGAATACTGTTACGCTGAAAAAATAAATAAAATGGAAAAAAAAAAGGCAATGCATTTAGCAACGTAATTCTCGAATATCATAATTAGTGATAACTGAAATGAATCCACCCAACTAAATTAAGAGAGTAAGCTTTCTAACCCAAACCTTGTAACTAATTTTTCATTTATTATTTTCATTTATTAAAAAAAATTTTTTTTAACATGGGGCATGAACTCACAACCTGAGCTCAAGACCTGAGCTGGGATCAAGAGTCAGATGCTTAACCGGTCAAGTTGCCCTGGTGCCCCTATAATTTAATTTTTATACGAAATTACCTAGTAAACAACTACAAGGCTATAGAAAAAAGTTCAATAAAACAAAGGCCTGGGGAACCTTTTTATTCTAGGAAGCAATTAAACACATCTGCTGTTTCAAAGCTTCTCGGGCTTAAGCTTTCTAATATGAAATGTCTAAGAGACTATCAGAAAATAATAAAGTGGTATTAAAAAAATCAGTCCTCAGGGTGCCTCAGTAGCTCAGTTGGTTAAGTGTCTGACTCTTGATTTAGGCTTAGGTCGTGATCTCATGGGTCATGACATCAAGCCCAGTGCTGGGCTCCAGGCTCAGTGGGGAATGCTTGAAGATTCTCTCCCTCTGCTCCTCCCCCCACCCCCACATGCTTGTTGTGTCTCTCTTTCTTTCTAAAATAAATAGATAAACCTTTAGAAAATCAGTTCTCACCTTTTTCTATAAAGCATGGTAAACTGTGCAGCAGCATCAGACGCCCGTGTAAATGACTGGCATTCTCTTGAACAGGAAATCTGAGAGGCACCCTCAGTTCTAAGCACTGACTTCCTACTTTGAATTTATATACAAATTCCCTCTCTGTGTTGCAGAATCTTTCTCTGCTTTTCTTCATCTTCTTTGGCAAGATTTCTACAGAACAAACAAACAAACAAAACCCAACAGATTATAAGTCCATAAAAATCATGTTTTGTTATTGTTGTACTAGGTCTAAGAAAATGTTCCACGACTCAGTGATTTTGTTTGTGTGACTCAAAGCTAATTATTCTGTTTTCCTACCTTCATCCCTGCATTTTAATCTTCATGAAGAAAATGAAGTGCTTCTTTTTTTTTTAATGAAAAAAGTTCCTTTTGAACTTCACTTGGGGAAAAAATAAAACCCATTATGCCCATAAAGTATTTTGCATACCTAGGCAGGTTCTCAATAATAGAGAGAGAACATGGAGAGAAGAGCAGAGAAGATTTTTAGGAAGAGATGACTAGGTGGACAGATGGAGAGTTTATGAAACAACTGGTGAATACAAAGTCAAAGAAACAGATTAGGGACCAAGAAGTGATCTTGAAGATCTTGGATGCTGTGAGTATGAGATCTTATTGGATATGGATGCAAGAAAGATGGTGTTAGGAAGATTTCCATGTGAGAAAAAGACATACCAAAAAAAAAAAAAAAAGTACAGTATATCCCAAAAGGTAAATTGGACACTTTTCAAAAAGACGAAATTCTGGCCACAAAGAGTAAGAATCAATATCAATTAAGGATTTATTCATCAGCCTCCTTAGTAGACTCCATCTCTACACTTTTCACCATCAAATCAGTTTTCACAGTATTCTCCATGCTGAAGTTACGGTAATCTTTCCAAAGTGCCTATCTGATCATGTTGCTCATCTACTTAAAACTTTTTGGTCATATTCCATTGCTCTCAGGATAAAATTCAAATGCCTTCACCCAGTACACAATGTTTCTATTTCCACACTTCCCCCCCAGCACCTGCAACCCCTCATCCTCAGCACAAAAATTCACAAACCATTTTCCAGTCATATTAAGCTCTTTTTAATACCAAACCTCTCTTTCCACTTCCAACCTTTTTGAATGGTTTTTCTTTGCCTAGAGCACTCTTACTGCTTTTTTCTTGGATAACAACTACTCATTCTTCAGGTCTCACCTGAGATGGGCACCGGGGAGTCTTTAAATTTGTAAGATTGTCATAAGGATTAATCGAGTAATAAATACGAAGCATCTGACAAACAAGATGATCAACAGATGAAGGCTAGTAATAATAATAAAAGTTCTCTAATACCGTAGTAATTTAAAAATCATAGGTTACTGATTGAGTATACATGATGAAGACAAAGGCAGTAAGGGAACACTGTAAAAGGGAACTGAAAGTTAGGGATAAGTGGGTTATGATCTAATCTCGTTTAGATTCATTATTTTCGATCAACAAAAACCATTAGCTCCGGTTTTAAACGGTTCAACATATAAACTTACTATGTTTCAACAAACTGAAACTTTAGTTCTCTCTCCCCAGTTTTATTTTATTTTATTTATTTTTAGCAGGGGTAAAATCAAGGAAGGTTTTCCAAGCAAAATTGGGATGGGATCCTGCCGCCAACAGAGTGCAGGCTCTGAGTGCAGGAAAGGGACGGCAAGCTGCCGGTGCGAGAAGCTCTTGCCGAATGAGGACAACACCCCCTCCGTTAGGCGGTTGCAGTCCCAAAGATCTTCCTCGTCCTTGGTCCTGGGCTTACCTACGCTAGTTCTGAAGTCCTGAGCCGAACGCACACTCGGAGCTGTCAGTGAGCTGGGGCACAAGGAACATCAGCTGACTTACCCATTTGTTTTTACAGCCAACAGATCCGCTTCAGCAGATTCGCCCATACATTTTCCTCTTTCCCAACACTCTGTAGAAAAGTCCTTGGTCGAAGTGCCCCCCTTTTCCATCCTACCTCAATTTAATCATTAAAAAACGTAAGAATGTGTATTTTTACTGTATTTCTACTGATTTCTAAGGAAATCCACTGTCGTGGCGAAAGTGCAAGGACAAAGCACAAACTCGGCTTTGGTGGAACGGATGCGGAAGGGCAATGCCTTGGGAAAGACATGAGCAATCGGCTCTTCTCAGAGCGCATGTGCAGTTGCAAGAATGGCTGGTTGTCATTGGAGGGCTGGTGGCAGGGGGTGGAGAGCCCCGCTGTCTGGTTTTGGGCGGGAATTGAAACCGCCGCTGCTGCCAACAAGAACTTGAAAGCTGCGAATTTTCAGCCTTGGAGGGGACCATGGTGCGGCCTGTGAGGTGAATAGTTAGTGACAGCGGCGGCGATGGGGAGAAAAAGCAGGAGGACGCTGTAGGCAACCTCGTCTACACACGATTGAGGGGAAAGGGCCAAATAGGACGGCGGGTTGCGACGGTGGGGTGGGATGGATGGTTTCTGGGGAGCTGTCCAGTGTCCACTGAGAGTCCCCCAATCCGCAGAAGTATCCTAGCATGCTAACTTTTTCCTTCTCTTTGCCTCCGTTCGCAGCTATTGCGGATTCTTTTACCCACCCATTCAAATAAGCCCTGGTTATGTTAGCGTTGGAACAGCGCTTTACGTTTCACCGAGCTCCTGCTTGCGTGTTTTTTCATCACTACAGTTCTTTGATATAACAGTTTAGATATCCCCGTTTTTATCGATTTAAACTCCTAGGCATAAAGGACAATTTAGCTAAGTCACACAGGTATTGAGTGGCAGGGTAGCACTCAAACCTAAATCTTCTGGCTCTAGATCCTCTGTTATCTTCTTTATACTGTTTGAAACTATTCCCCTTCTTAACCACAGTGGAATGCTATGGAGGCCTATAGTCAGCCACTCATTCAGAGAGTTACTGGTATACTGTACTGATTGTGGGAGGTTACCTTCCAGTCAAGGGGTAAGGTTAGGGGGCCACAAATCAATACTGCAAAGTGATGAGAGTGAGCAGGAAAAACTTATTTTAAATAGTGTAGTTAGGATGCACCTCTCTCCAGAGATAATACATGATCCAAAACACGAATGATGAGAATGAGCTAGCCAGTGAAAATGTGGGACAGTCCAGGTAGCGGGGACAAGAGGCAAGGCCCTGAACTTGACCATGTTTAGGGACAGAAAGAAGGCCCCTAAAGCTATAGCATTAGCAAGCAGTGGAGAGAATTGTAGATGAGGTCAGAGAAATAGGTAGGGGCCAGAGTAGGCTCTAGAAAGGAGTTTAGATTTTATTCTATGCAGAATGGGAAGCTAATGGAGAGTTTTAAGTAGAACAAGGAAATCTGATTTTGGCTTTATAAAATTCACTGGCTCCTGGTGGAGAAAGAATGGAAGATGGAGTGACCAGAATGGGGACAGGGAAACCATCATATCATTGGATAGTGGTTTGGAGTAGGGTGTTACCAGTGGACGTGGAATGGGACAGATAAATTTGGGATATATTTTGGAGATATTGCTGACAGAACTTGTTGATGAAGTGAATGTAGAGGTAAGAGGAAAAAAGAATCAAAGATGATTTCACAGTATTTTTGGCCTGAGCTACTTGAATGGATGATCCTTGTACTAACCAAGGTAGGGAAGACTAGGAAAGGGAACAGCTTCGGGTGTGGGGGATCAGGAGTTCCAGTTTTGAGCTCACGAAGTCTGAAATGGATTTAAACACCCAAATAGCTAGAAACCAAAATAATCCCCTTGTCTGGAGTAACAGTTGTCAAAGTACTGTCTACAGACCCCTAGGGTTCTCTGAACCGCTGTAAGGAGGTCCATGAGGTCAAAACTTTTTTCATAGTAATCCCAAGACATTGCTTGCTTTATTCATTGTTCTGTCATCTGTACTGCAATGGTGGCATAACTGCTGGAGCCTCAGCACAAATTAAGACAGTGGCACCAAACTGCACAAATATTTTTGTATTCATTACTCCTGCACACTCAGAGTAAAAAAAAAAGAGAGAGAGAGAGAGAGAGAAAATGCCAGTTTCACTTAAGACTGTGTTTGATGAAACAGTAAGAATTCTCATATTATAACTCAACTGTTGAGCGTACTTCTTTTTTAAGAGGTTTTATTATATTTTACTATTATTCAGTCTTCAGAGTTTCTAAAGGGGTTTTTGTATTTTATTCAGCTTTCAAATTCTTTAACTTCAAAGAGTAGGAGAGTGGCACAGTTACATATGTACACATAAACTACTTCTACAGTGATTGTCTTCAGGGAAAGCACTTGTGAGATTGAGTTGGAAGCTGAACTGACCTCTTTTTTCATAGAACACCATCTTGTATGGGATTGGGAGGGAGACAAACCATAAATGACTCTTAATCTCACAAAACAAACTGGGGGTTGCTGGGGGGAGGTGGGATTGGGAGAGGGGGAGCGGGCTATGGACATTGGGGAGGGGAGGCGAACCATAAGAGACTATGGACTCTGAAAAACAACCTGAGGGTTTTCAAGAGTCAGGGGTGGGAGGTTGGGGCAACCTGAGGGTTTTGAAGGGTCAGGGGTGGGAGGTTGGGGGAACAGGTGGTGGGTAATGGGGAGGGCACGTTTTGCATGGAGCACTGGGTGTTGTGCAAAAAGAATGAATACTGTTACGCTGAAAAAATAAATAAAATGAAAAAAAAAACAAAACAAAAAAACACCATCTTGTTTGAAAGAACTGGCCTACTAGGTTATTCACACTTGGATATTTGGCAGAAGATAGAAAAGAAACCACAATACTGTTTTATTTAGTGCCTAGGGGAAGGGGGAGGAAAGTGAGTTTATTTTTTTTTTTCACCTTGAATATCACTTTCTTCTAATGGGTCTCTAAAGTAGTAGAAAGATTTTGTTTCAGTTGGCAGGTACAAAGTCACTCACCATTGTTTCAGTGTCCAGTGCATAAAGAACATTATTTAGTATTGTGGGGAGATTTAAAAAAGCGAGACAGTAGCTTTCAGTATCAAGTTTATAATCTAATAAAGACACAGAATGCACAGATAAAACTAAAGCATCCATGTAAGAGGAACTTATAAGTGCCCCACAGCAATTAAGGGCGGGAATTGAAACAGTATGTAAATTGTGTTAATGATACTGATTATTTTTACTTTGATGGTTATCTGAATACATTTTTTCCTTATCAGATATATCAAGTATAGTTGTAATTATTTCAGCTAATGCTAAGTTCCAACTGTAAAATCCAACTCGTGTTTCAAGTTTAAGTATTCTTAAGAGAATCAAAACACATTTTCCTTTACTCAGTGGTTTTAAGGATTGGAGGTGGGAAATTGTTATTTGTGTAAGTAAATTTCTCTCTTGGTTATAGGCATAAGAAACCAATCAATTACTCACAGTTTGAGAATTCTGACAGCGATGGTAAGTGGAGATTCATATTTTTGCTTTTAAAATTTGGAAATTTATTTTCTCGGAATTTATATAACATAGAACTCTGACACTGAACATATTGTCCAGGTGTATGTGAGCTAGGGCTGTAAAAATGATCTTCTAAGCATTTGGGGTGATTATGCTGATAATTACACTGATAAGAATTATGTAGGTAAGTGATAAATGAACAGAACCAGGTGAGATGGCTTTTTAGATCTAAGCTATTCTAGATTCATGTTTCTCATAGTGGGGTTTGTCTCCTCTTGTTCCTTTCCCTAAGAAGAAACACATTGTCTATTAAAATACAAATGTGTTACAGAATATAAGGTGAAATCCCCATTAATGGTACAGTAAACAAAGTCTTATATACCACATCTTCTTTATCTATTCATCAGTCAGTGGACATTCAGGCTCTTTCCATAATTTGGCTATTGTAAATAATGCTGCTACAGAGAACCATAAGATACCTTGGAATAAATCTAACCAAAGAGATAAAGGATCTCTACTCAAGAAACTACAAAACACTCATGAAAGAAATTGAAGAAGACAGGAAAAATGGAAGAGCATTCCATGCTCATGGATCAGAAGAATAAACATTGTGAAAATGTCCATACTGCCTAGAGCAATCTATACTTTCAATGCCATCCCGATCAAAATTCCACCAGCATTTTTCATAGAGCTGGAACAAACAATCCTAAAATTTGTATGGAACCAGAAGAGACCCCGAATTGCTAAGGAAATGTTGAAAAAGAAAAACAAAACTGGGGGCATCACATTGCCTGATTTCAAGCTTTACTACAAAGCTGTGATCACCAAGCATGGTACTGGCACAAAAAAAGACACATAGACTAGTGGAACAGAGTAGAGAGCCCAGATATGGACCTGCAACTCTATGGTCAAATAATCTTTGACAAAGCAGGGAAAAATATCCAGTGGAAAAAAGACAGTCTCTTCAATAAATGGTGCTGGGAAAATTGGACAGCTATGTATAGAAGAATGAAACTCGACCATTCTCTTATAACCATACACAAAGATAAACTTAAAACGGATAAAAGACTTCAACGTGAGGCAGGAATCTTATCAAAATCCTAGAGGAGAACATAGGCAGTAACCTCTTCAACATCGGCCACAGCAACTTCTTTCAAGACATGTCTCCAAAAGCAAAGGAAACAAAAGTGAAAATGAACTTTTGGGACTTCATCAAGATCAAAAGCTTCTGCACAGCAAAGGAAACACTCAACAAAAGAAAGAGGCAACCCACAGAATGGGAGAAGATATTTGCAAATGACACTACAGACAAAGGGCTGATATCCAAGATCTATAAAGAACTCCTCAAATTCAATGCACACAGAACAGATAATCATGTCAAAAAATGGGCAGAAGACATGAACAGACACTTCTCCAAAGAAGACATAGAAATGGCTAACAGACACATGAAAAATGTTCATCATCACTAGCTATCAGGGAGAATCCAATAAAAACCACATTGAGATACCACCTTACACAGTTAGAATGGCCAGAATTAATGAGACAATAAAAACAAATGTTGGAGAAGATGTGGAGAAAGGGGATCCCTCTTACTCTGTTGGTGGGAATGCAAATTGGTGCTGCCACTTTGGAAAACAGTGTGGAGATTCCTTAAGAAATTAAAAATAGAGCTACCCTATGACCCTGGAATTGCACTACTGGGTATTTACCCCAAAGATACAGATGTAGTGAAAAGAAGGGCCATCTGTACCCCAATGTTCATAGCAGCAATGGCCACAGTCATTAAACTGTGGGAAGAATCAAGATGCCCTTCAACAGACAAATGGATAAAGAAGATATGGTCCATATATACTATGGAGTATTAAGCCTCCATCAGAAAGGATGAATACCCAGCTTTTGCATGGATGGGACTGGAAGAGATTATGCTGAGTGAAATCAGTCAAGCAGAGAGAGTCAATTATCATATAGTTTTACTTACTTGTGGAGCATAAGGAATAACATGGAGGACGTTGGGAGATGGAGAGAAGTGAGTTGGGAGAAATCGGAGGGGGAGACAAACCATGAGAGACTGTGTACTCTGAGAAACAAACTGAGGGTTTTGGAGGGGAGGGTGTGGGGGATTGGGTGAGCCTGGTGGTGGGTATTAAGGAGGGCACGTATTGCATGGAGCACTAGGTGTGGTGCATAAATAATGAATTATGGAACACTGAAAATTAAAATTAAATTTAAAAAAATAATGCTACTATAAACATGAGGCTGCATGTATCTCTTTGAATTAGTATTTTTTTGTATCCTTTGGGTAAATACCTACTAAAGTAATTGCTGGGTCATATATTTTTCAGCCATAAAGAAGAATGAAATCTTACTAATATGCAACGACATGGCTAGAGCTAAAATGTATGACGCTAAGTGGAATAAGTCTGAGAAAGACAAATACTGTATGATCTCACTCATATGTGGAATTTAAGAAACAAAACAGATGAACATGGCAGGGGGCAGTGTGGAAGAGAGTCAAACCAAGAAATACATTCTTAGCTATAGAGAACAAACTGATGGTTACCACAGTGGGGGTGGGTGGATGATGGGGAAATAGATGATGGGGATTAAGGAGGGCACCACTTGTGGTGAGTGCTGGGTGTTGATTATAAGTGTTGAGTCACTAAATTCTAATAAACTAATATTATACTGTATGTTAACTAACAGGAGTGTAAATAAAAACTTGGAAGAAAAAAAAAGACCTGGAAGGAAGGTTAGGAGTAAGCTATACTCTATATGTGATTTTGACGTATTTTTTTGTCTCTGCTACTAAGGGAATTTTGGTCAGAAAGTGTGAGAAACATTTAGTTAGATTACATTATACTTTGAAGTAGGTTTTGTATTTCTCAGACCACAAGAGCTTTCTGTGTGTCAAATGCTTTAGTAATCCTGAGATTTGAAGGAACCTGTTTTTTTGCTTTGGGCTCAAACATAAGTGTGTCTAAGACTTGGAAGAAAATAGTAGAGACTCTAACTTGTAGCTTTTTATTACTGTCATCACTAGGTCAGTAGATTTTTATAAATTGCCAGTTGTGTTCTAGACATAGTGGAGGTGGGGGGCAAGCCACAAGTTATCATAGTCCTACTCGGGGAAACTTGAAAGAAACAACAGGTATTAATACTAATGCTGCAATTAAGACTACGTGTGTCAGAGGCTATGCACACGTGTGTCACGCATGAGTGTAAAAGCTATAGCAACAATTTTATGTTGTCACTGGAACTGTATCAGTTTTTGCTAGACTGGTAATTTAAGAATAAAGGCTACTAAAACAGTTGAAAAGCATGAGTGAGAATAAAGGTAAATAATACACCAACAATACTTTTTATGTTGTGGCAGTTAAACAATTTTCTTAATGCTTAAAACTTGAATGCATCCTGTGATGAATTTCAACTGCTCAGAAATGTTTTTATTTCTTACTTACGAAAAGCAATTTCATAGACCTTTATTTTTGATTCACACATAAATAGATGACTTTGTTTCTGCAACTGCGCCTTTAAATAAGAAACCCAGAACAACACCAAAGGAGTTAAAACTAGAAACAAGGAAACCTAAGCTGAAGAATCTCCAGAAAGAAGATATCCCACTGCAAGAGAAAACCCCTAAAAAAAGGTGAGAGGTAAGACATAGAGTAAATATACATTAGATGTGTTCATTTAAGAGAAAGACAGATGCGAGCTCTTGGTTTAAATTATTACTTAAAGGACGCCTGGGTGGTTCAGTCGGTTAAGTGACTGCCTTCAGCTCCGGTCATGATTCCAGTGTCCTGGGATCGAGTCCCACATCGGGCTCCTTGCTTGACAGGGAGCCAGCCTCTCCTTCTGCCTCCGCATGCCACTCTGCCTGCCTGTGCGTGCTCTCTCTCTCTCTCTGACAAATAAATAAATAAAATCTTTAAAAAATAAATAAATTATTACTTGAGCAGAGTCCTAGATATTATTTTATTTAGTGGGTGTAGGAGAACAGGGATGTAACATTCATTCCTTCTGACTTTCTGCCTTAGAAATTCACAAACATGTAAAGAAATACCCATTTAAGTATTAAGACAATCATAATTACAACGTTTAGGAGTTATAGCTTACTTTGGTAGGACTCTGTACCTGTCTCTAAAGTCCTATAAGTCTTATAAGGCTACTTTGTTAAAAATTACATTTGTAAGGATAATTTTATAAAAATTAAACAATGTATTTTTCTGTAGAAAGAAGATATTTTGTCTTTATATTGTTGAGAGTTGTCCAGCACTGAGAAGTTCCTATAGTTTGTAGATGAATTCTGGATTTCCATTAGTTAGTACTAAAAGAGAAGAGAGAATGATGGAAGCAAGTCCCGAGAGGCCCCAAACCTGTAGAATGGAGAAGAGAGGGGCTGAAGGGGAGTATTAACAAATGGAAGGTAGGGCATGATATGGTTCACTGCTGCAAGTGTGAGAAAAGTTTATTAAAAACAAAGAGAAATTTACTCCACGTTCTTTTTCTTTTTTTCTTTTTTTTAAATTCATTTTTGTTTTTGAGCTGCTTGTACTACATTTTAAATACAGTGAAAAAAAATAACTTACAAATGGATGAGAATATTTTCCAGTCATATAATTGATGGGGGATTTGATATTCAGAATATATATAGAACTTCTACAACTCAACAGTAAAAAGATTAATAAGCCAATTTACAAAATGGGCAAAGGATTTGAGTAGACATTTCTCCAAAGAAGTTCTACAAATGGCTAATAAGCACATAAAAGATACCTGACATTCTTAGCCATTGGGGAAGTGCAAATCAAAACTGTGGTGAGACAGTATTTCACACGCATTGGGATGGCCATAATCAAAAACACAGACGGAAACCACTGTTAAAGAGGATGTGGAGAAATTGGAACTCTCACATGTTGTTGCTGGGCATGTAAAATGGTGCAGCCACATTGGAAAGATAGCAGTTCCTCTAAATGTTAAATACAGAGTTATTTTATAACCCAGTCAAGGTATACCCAGGAGGAATGAAAACATATACATACCCACACAAAAACTTGGACATGAAGAAGGTTCACAGCATTATTCATAATAGCCAAAAAATGGAAGAAATCCAAATGTCTACCAGCTGGTGAATGGATAATAAAATATGGTCTCTGCATACAATGGAATATCATTCAGCAATAAAAATAAGTCCTGATATATGCTACAACTTGGATGAACCTTGAAAACATGCTGAGCAAAAGAAGCCAGCCATGAAAAGTCACATGTATGATTCCACTGATGTGAAATGTCTAGAATAGGAGAGTCCGTAGAAAGAGAAGGTAGATTAGTGGTGGCCAGGTGCTGGGGAGGGCTAAGCAGGGAGTGACTGCTAATGGATGTAGGGTTTCTTTTTGGGGTGATGAAAATACTCTGAAATTAGATAGCAGTGATGGTTTCTCAACTCAGAACGTACTAAAAACTGCTGAATTATATACACTTTAAAAGGGTGAGTTTTATACTATGTGAGTTGTATCTCAATAAAACTTGTTTTTAAAAAAATAATAAATCCCTCAAGGTACATCTCAGTATTTCATCTTTTATGTAACTTTTTAAAAAATTTTTTTGAGTTCTTTTCTTACATACCATAGCACTTTGAACCACCTTGAATAGGAGATATAATAATAATGTAATAATCTGCATATATAAGATAATTATTAGTGTGTCTTATTTCCCTACCGTCCTCATTAATTGCAGACTACTTGAAGGTACTTAAAAGTATTAATACTTTAATACTTAAGTATTCTTAAAAGTATTCTTTCTAATGATTGCCTCATACATAGTAAGTACTTGGTGACATAGTTGTTAAAACTGAGATTGGGAGGAACAGATGTTAAAAACCAGTTTAACGGATGCCTGGGTGGCTCAGTGGGTTAAGCCTCTGCCTTCAGCTCAGGTCACGATCTCAGTGTCCTGGGATTAAGCCCCGAATTGGGCTCTCTGCTCAGCGGGGAGCCTGCTTCCCCTTCTTTCTCTGCCTGCCTCTCTGTCTACTTGTGATCTCTCTATCAAATAAATAAATAAAATCTTTTAAAAAAACCAGTTTAATATAAGAGCTATAATACTTGTCTAAAGGAGGTGTGAGTGAGGTCAAGGAAGATTTCTAAGTGGACTTTTGAGCCAAGTCTTTATTCTAGGTTGAGTAGGTGCTTGGAGTGGGTAGTTAGGACTGACATTACACAGAAAGTAAGCAGTACTTACAAGGGCGCTTGCTGCTCCTCTTTTCAGTCTCTTGTGCTAGATGTAATATGACATTACTACATATTAGCAGTGTTGTCAGTAAAGTTAATTATGATTATGATTACTGTTTAAAAACATTTTTGTGAGATTGGAAGTTCTTAAATAGTAATTCAGGAAAATCGCAGATTTTGCTGTTTGGTTGAGATCGATGTTTTTAAAAACTCATTTTTATTTGTGTGTCCACCTTAGGATGGCTTTAGATGACAAGCTCTACCAGCGAGACTTAGAAGTCGCGCTAGCTTTATCAGTGAAGGAACTTCCAGCAGTCACCACTGATGTAGAAGAGGCTCAAGATAAAAGTAACTTCATTTTCCATTTATTTATCTTTATAACCTTATTGTTTCTGTCATCATTTCTCATTTCATAGAGGAAAGAATAAAATGTTAATGCCTGGGACAACAAATGGAGCAGTTTGTAGAGGGCCCAGTTAGATCCAGCTGTGTATTCTGATGTGTAAATCTCTGTGTGCACACATACATCTCTGCTTAACACTCACTGTCAGCTTGTGGTCACGGACTATGAGCTTGGGTGTTCAAGTTACATTTTTGTTTACAGAGGACGTTTAACCTCTTGATCCGATGAATTGGTCTATGGAGTCCTAACAATCTGCCTGTTTTCTCTCAAAGTTCAGATTTTATTTCTTACAACGGTTAAAGATACTAGTTTGGTTAGCAAGCTCAGTGGACATAAGAGATGTGTGACTTGTGGATCTCTTTGGGTTTTTCTCCTTCGATTTTTCTGGCAACTGTGCAGCAGATGGCAATATTGATATTCTGGAGAGGCAGAAATCATTATTCCTGGAAAAGATAGTCAAACTGTTAAAATGCTTTTTGGATGAAGTTGTTTGGCTTAACTTATGCTGGAGGATATTTTTAGTTCATTAGCTTATTTAGGGGTATGGATGTTTAAATCACTATTGCCTCCAATTTGGAAGTTATTGAGAATCTGTTAATTAGGGAGCCATTTGGTAATCAGGAAATTGAAGAAATGTAAAAAGACAATTTTCTTATATCCAAAAATTGAGAAAATGAAATTCATCTCTCTTCTGTAAGAGAGGGTAGAATACATAGCAGGATTTCCTTGGAAGTACCACTTCTCATAGATGAATGCACTTTATAGCAGTGGGATTTAATAGTACTAATTATCATGACTGAAAGTCCTCTTGAAATACTTTAGGTCATTTTAAGGCTATTACTATGATTGAAGAGGCTCTGTTAGTAAGAGCATGTATCTGCCTACGCGGAAATGATGGCTATTTATTGACTGTTTCCTATGTGCTAGGCACTACAGTAAAAAATTCTTACATGTGATCAGCGTTTAATCACCCACAATAAATCCAATTATTCCACACACTTTTTTTTTTATCTCCATGCTATAGATGATGACATTAAGTCTTAGAGAGGATAAGCAGCTTTCCTGTGGTTGTACAGCCAGTATAAGTGATAGAGCCTGAATTTAAACAGAAGTCTAAGTCTGTGTGATTTCAGAGCCCAAACTCCCAACCATATACTAACCTTTCCAAGGTAAATCACTGTGCTCTGAGTTTCGATCATTTCTCTGTACCTGGGGACTTTTACATCGGAGCACCAATTTTCCTCTTTCTGCTCCTTGGCTGGTTAAGGTGCATCTGTATCTTTTTCCTTCTTCCTTGTCTTTAGGCACGGAAAAATGTGGCAGCAGCAGAATCAGAACAGTGACTAAGTCTCCCCATATCTCCAATTGCAGTGTGGCCAGTGATTATTTAGGTAAGTTTTGATATTAATAATAATATTTACTTTTTCTATCAACATTGCTATTTTTCTGACTTTTATTTAAACACTGCCACTGCAGCTAGAACCAAGATATTTAAATTTGTCAAGGTTCTCTTCTCTTCTCCTTTATTGCTTTGTGTTTTAGTTTTCTTCCCTCTTACTGCAGACCCATTTGCCTTTTCTTCCCTGGGGGAGGGCCATGATGACCCCCGGCTTCTAGCCGATAGCTGTTGACCACAGAAGAAAGGGGCTCCAGTTTTTACCATTTCTTGGGGGAAAGACTCCTCAGTTGAGTCTCACACGTATCCTTAAACTGGAGACTGATGTACTGGGATTGACCCAGGTCGGACTCTGTGATCTCTCAGAAGCAGCGGAGGGACAGAGCGGGGCACGTAAAAACAATAGATGTGATAGAAGTCTATCCTGGCAGTTCTTTCAATATTACCTGTGACAAAAAGTTTCCCGTTGGTTTTTACACCTCTCCTGAAGATTTGGATAAGATTACTGAGGAAGACGATTTGCACGGTGCTCAAGGGAAAAGGAAAGCAGCTTCCAAAGCTGTGGTACAGCAGAGGAAGATTCTTTTGGAAGGCAGCGATGGCGACAGTGCTAATGACTCTGAACCAGACTCCGCAACTGGTGAGTTACAGCCTACCTCAAAATTAAGCCTATGGAAATTCAGTCAGAAGTTCTTAGAGACCATCAATGTATGCAAAGCACTGTGCTAAATGTTTGAAATGTGCAAACTTGAGGAACAAACAGGACAGTCAAATTCAGCTCTGCCATTTGGGGAGGAAGCTTTATGTGAAGGTGACCTTTTAGTCATGCCTTGAAAAATGAGAAGCATTTAGGCAAATAAAAAGGCAAAATGGCATTCCTGACTGATAGAAAGGCATAAACAGTGGCATAGATAAGCACCCATATACGAAGTCAGTGAGCCTGTTGGAGAGAATGTTATCAAAGAGGCTAAAGGGGCAGGTGGGCACAAGATCGTGGAGGGTCTCAGGCCCACTTCTGAGATGTGTAGACTTTTTTCTGTACATAGTGGAAATTCATGACATTTTGGGGTTGAAGTGAGACGAAACCTGGATTTTACTGTGACAGGCCTCAGACTCATTCAGAAATTAGGGCAGATGAGAAGCATAGTAACCATGACAGGACTTCATGGTATATTAATTAGAACTTAAAATGAATAAATCCATAAATTTTTACCAAGTCAGGTGATATAGTTTGACAGATTTTAACATGCCCTTGACAAATGATTTTGTTCATCCGCATTCTGAAATCTTTGAGTATCTGTTCTGTGCATCATATTCTGGACGCTAGGAATATAGCAGTGAACAACAACAGCAAAAACCAGAGCTCCCTTAAGGAGTTTAAATTCAAGCGAGGGGACACAGACAATAATGAAATGTACAAGTGTATCCAGTGTCATCATAGAAGAGCCCTGAAGAAGAGGAAGGTAGTGTAGAGCCGTCTTACATGACACAGGTCATACCGAAGCAGGCGGTCTCGGGGTCCTAGTGGAGAAACACAGGCATAAGTGGAACATCTGAAAGCAGGAGCCAGTAAAAAAACGCCCTGGAGAAACAGTATAGGAGAGCACGGGCTGAATGCTTCCCAACTTAAGGTTACTGAATACGAAAAAGCCCCAAGTGATAAAAATAACCCCTGTCAGTTTAAGTGCTTTTTCAGGGTGATAATCATAGCACTTCTAGAATGTCGTTGCCATTATCTGATGCACATTTGTCAGAACAACCCATAAACAATTTTAAAGTTAAGAATTGCAAGCCTACTTAGCATGCCAGTGAAATGAATTTGTCTTTAATAATGGTTCAGATTATTGAATTATTTACAAATGGTTCAAATGTTTGCTTTCTCTGTGGAAATGAAATCACTTGCTTTGTTGGCTGGGTTTATATGGATTATGTTTCAGGCATGATAGAGATTTAAAAAGAGAAATATTGTGTTATTTGCATTTGAATTTCAGATAATCTCTCAAATCCTTTTATAAAAATAAGTTTTTATTGAAATTGTAATTTGGATAGTGACTTTATAGTTGCTTCTATGCCTTTAAAAGTAGTCAAAATCTCTAAAGATAATACACAAATGACCAAAAAGCATGTGAAAAGATGCCCAATATCGGTATCATTAGGGAAATACAAATCAAAATCACAGTGAGCTGTCATCTCACACCCATTAGAATGTCAAAAACCAGAAAATAACAAGAGTTGGTGAAGATGTGAAGAAATCAGAACCCTCGTGCACCTGTAGTGGGATTTCCGCTGTGAGAAACAGTATGACAGTTCCTCAAGAAATTAAAAATATGAGTATTATATGATCTAGCAATCTCACTTCTGGGTATGTATCCCAAAAGAATTGAAAGCAGGGTCTCAGAATTTTGCACACCCAGATTTATAGCAACATTCTTCATGATCGCTAAGAGATGGAAGCAACCCAATGTCCATCAGCGGATTAATGGATAAACACCATGTGGTCTCACGTACAGTGGGGTATTCAGCCTTGAAGAGGAAGGAAATCCTATCATGTGCTACAATTTGGATGGACCTTAAGGACTTTATGCTAAGTGAAATAAGCCAGTCACAGAAGACAAATACCATGTGATTCCCCTTAGAAGAGGTATCTAAAATAGTGGAATTCGTAGAAACAAAATAGAATGGTGGTTAGCAGAGATTGGGAAGAGGCAGGAATGGGAGTTGTTTAATGGGTACAGTTTTGGTTTTGCAAAATGAAAAAGTTCCAGAGATGTATTGCACAATAATGTGAATACATTCAACATTACTGAACTCTACACATTAAAAGGATTAAGATAGTAAATTTTATGTTAATATGGGTTTTTTTTAACCACAATTAGAAAATTGTTTAAAAACAGAAAACTTTTTTTTTTTTAAGATTTTTATTCACCCATTTGACAGAGAGAGAGAGCACAAGTAGGCAGAAAGGCAGGCAGAAAGAGAAGGGGAAGCAGGCTCCCCGCCGAGCAGAGAGCCCAATGTGGGGCTCGATCCCAGGACCCCGAGATCATGACCCAAGCTGAAGGCAGAGGCTTAATCCACTGAGCCACTCATGTGCCCCTAGAAAATTTTTTAAAAGAAGAAAATTATCATTTTCAAAAGGTAACTAGCTTGGTTTCAGGTTGTTTTTCTTGTTCAATTTTGCATAAACAAGTATTTTTGAGATGAAATAGGAGCCATAGTTCTGAGAGAGGAGTAGATTTAATTTCAAGTTCTGTATAGTCAGTGGTGATTTAGGATATAGAAAACTCCGAAAATAGGAAAGAAAACATTTACTGAAATACGTGCTTCTGGGGTTATGCTGGATATGAGGACTGCAAGAAATATTTCTAACTGAAAATTATTCTCCCTTCCTTTGGAAGGATTCAAGACCTGTTAGCTGTTTGGAGGGAAATGTCGTTGTCAAATGGTGATCTTATTGTAAAATCCGATTATTAGGGCCATTATCATTATAACTAGGACAGTAGTCACAACAGGAAGCTGTTGTGATAACAGTGACTTGTCAATAAATGGGATGTCCAAATCTTTAGATATGAGACTGGTTAGGACAGTGGGAAAAAATAATGCTAAGTGTTTATATAGTAGTATGCATTCTTAGGTTCTAAGAATTATCCCCTATCTAGCATAATCTGTGGACTAAAATGACTGCTACTTCTCCAGCTCTTTGAGAGCTGGTTTGGTTTTTCCCCCCTGTTACATTATTTTGGTTTCCACCAAACTAAAATTACGGCTATTCTCCCTATAAAATGCCCTGTGGTCTACCCTGAGAAATAGTCCTTCTGTTGGAGGTTGCTGGCTCATTAGCTGTGGTGATAACTGCCTGCCGGCCTGTGCCATGGTTATACAAACAAAGATTTAGACAGAATTTTCTCCTGTCTCTCTAACTGTTTCTGTCCCCTACCTGATGATGCAAAAGCCTTATCCTATCATCTGGCTGTGTAAGCTTCCTTAAGCTATCCCAGCCAAGCCTGCTTTACCTTTAAAATTGAAAGATAAACCTGTTCCTCTTCATGTTTAGTGTACTTTGAGGAGCAGTACAATCAGTTTATTTTCTTTCACCCTAAGCCAGCGGTGACTGACAACTCTCCAGTCCTCTCAGAAGTGATTGCTTAGTGCACTTGAATGTGTAACTGGCATTGTTTCAGACAACCTGAAGTTATTTTCAAGCGGGAGCCTTTTCTTTAGGGGACATGTCAGAACTTTCCCCCTGCACTGACTCACCCTAGATGAAATGAGAAAGGATCATTGTGACCTTCAGTAGAGAAAGAAAGATGAAAATTGGAGAGAACATAAGACTTCTCTTAAGGACATCCGAAGATTCACAGACTCCATAACCCCACTGTTTGGGCCTTCCAGATTTGCCAATATGGTATGTTAATGAATTGGGAATCTGGGAGCTCCGTCTTCCCACCACCAAATTATTTAAACTACTTTCTTTGTTGCCTGATGATGATTAGTTGGACCCCATCTTTAGAAGAGTTTGATAGAGTTTAGCCAGCTCCTACCATTTATCCTCTGAAGCCAAGAAAAGAGTACATGAACTACCAAAACTGTGGGATACATAGGAAGTTTTGTCTTCCTAGAGTCTGTATTTTGAAATTTTGGAGAAACTTTACTACTTGCCCTCCCCACCTCGATCCTTTTGGAACTCCAGAAATAATTATTTGATTTTACAAAGTACTATTTCAAGATTTTATTTATTTACTTGACAGAGATCACAAGTAGGCAGAGAGGCAGGCAGAGAGAGAGAGAGAGAGAGAAGCAGGCTCTCTGCTGAGCAGAGAGCCTGATCCAGGACTCGATCCCAGGACCCTGAGATCATGACCTGAGCCGAAGGCAGCCGCTTAACCCACTAAGCTACCCAGGCGCCCCAAAGTACTATTTCTAGCAGCCTCCATGTGGTCTGCTGGCATTATATGGCTATTTCTATATAAGCCAGTAATCATTATGTGAGTATGTGGGTTGATTACTCTCATACTTGTTTTTAAGTTTTTATTTGTGCGGAAAGACAGATAGAATAAGGAAATCACAATTTGAAGATCATAAAGATGTTAATTTAGGCAAAGACCATCAATGGAGGGCTGATGAGGACCTTCACAATGAGAATTTGGGCAGCTGAGCCAACTAAGAGTAGGACAGATGTTATGTGCTTTGTGAACTGATACAATGTGTGGAGTACAGAGCATCACTTATGAAGTGATCACTTAGGAAAAAACAATAAGGTGAGCCTCATTCTAATTGAGCCTTGAGACAATTCCAACTCACAGAGTAAGCTAAATGACACCATGAGGAAGAAAACAGACAAATCCAGAATGTTGGAAGTTCTATAGGACATCTGACCTGGTTAGTTCAGCAACTCAGAGGCATTGGGGTGAAAAGGGAAGGGATACTGCTCTATTTAAAAGTGATTAATATTGACTGGGTAGTTTCTGGGTAGTTTCTAATATTGAAAGGTAGTTTCTGGGTAGACCAAGAAACTATTGTTAATACTGTAAGGTCAGATAATGACATTGTTGTGTTAAAAAAAAATTTTTTTTTTCAGAGACATATTCTAAAGTATCTTGGAATGTAATGACCTGATGTCTCGGATTTATTTTAACATACTCTGAGCAGGGAGGGGAAGAGAAGACAAGAGAGAGATGAAACAAATGTAGGAAAGTATTGATGAATATTGAGTCTGAGCCGTACTTTATTATTGTCTATTGCTATATATGCTTGGGAATGTTTATGTAAATTATTTTTTATATAAAATATTATTTCCTACAGATAGGTAAGTATTATATACGCTGAGCATACCAGTGGTTATTTTTGAGTGGCAAGGTTAGGAGTGGATTTTCTTTTGCCTTGATATTTATTTATTTATTTATTTTTAAAGATTTATTTATTTATTTGACAGGGAGAGACTTAGCTAGAGACAGAACACAAGCAGGGGGAGTGGGAGAGGGAGAAGCAGACCAGCAAGTGGGGAGCCCAAGGTGGAGCTCGATCCCAGGACCCCAGGATCATGACCTAAGCCGAAGACAGACGCTTAACGACTGAGCCACTCAGGCACCCCTTGCCTTGATGTTTCTTTGGTGTGCTCTATATTTCCTGCAATAAGTATGTACTGCTTTATAATATAGAAAATGTAAGGAAGTTTTTATAAATATAGTACTACTACTTACTTACACTTAGTATTCAGAATTTATTACTTATAAGACATGATTTTCTGACTCCCCTCCCCTGGCCTTCCCAAAAACAGAAGAATCATTGCTTAACTATCAGATGTTCTTTTTTCTTTTTAATTTAATTTTATTTAAATTCAATTAATTAACATATCCTGTATTATTAGTTTCAGTGCTCATTACATCATGTGCCCTCCTTAATGTCCATCACCCAGATACCCCATCCCTTCAATCCCCTTCCCCTCCAGCAGCCCTCAGTTTTTTCTTAGAGTTAAGAGTCTCTCATGGTTTTTCTCCCTCTCTGATTTTGTCTTATTTTATTTTTCCCTCCCTTCCCCATGATCCTCTGTTTTGTTTCATAAGTTCCACATATGAGTAAGATCATATGATAATTGTCTTTCTCTGATGGACTTATTTGGCTTAGCAAATACCCTCTAGTTCCATCCATGTCATTGCAAATGGCAAGATTTCATTTTTTGATGGCTGAGTAATTCCTCTGTCGATGGACATCTGGGCTCCTTCTGTAGTTTGGCTATTGTGGACATTGCTGCCATAAACATTGAGATAAGGGTGCCCCTTCAGATCACTATGTTTGTATCCTTTGAGTGAACACCTAATAGTGCAATGCTGGGTCATAGGGTAGCTCTGTTTTTAGCTTCTAGAAGAACCAAAGTGGCTAACCAGCCTGCATTCCCACCAGCAGTATAAGAGGGTTCCCCTTTCTCTGTGCCCTTGCCAACATCTGTTTCCTGAGTTGTTAATTTTAACCATTCTGACTGGCATGAGGTGGTATCATTGTGGTTTTGAGACTGACGTGCTGCCCACTGCGCTAAGAAGGCTATGGTATCATTGTGGTTTTGATTTGTATTTCCTTGATGATGAGTGATGGTAAGCATTTTTTCATGTGTTTGATAGCCATTTGTATGTCTTCTTTGGAGAAATGTCTGTTCATGTCTTTTGCCCATTTCTTGACTGGATTATTTGTTTTTTGGGTGTCGAGTTTAATAAAGTTCTTTATAGATCTTGGATACTGCCTTTTATCTGATAAGATATTTGCAAATATCTTCTGTTCTGTAGGTTGTCTTTTGGTTTTGTCGACTATTTCCTTTGTTGTGCAGAAGCTTTTTATCTTGATGAAGCCCCCATAGTTCATTTTTGTTTTTGTTCCTCTTGCCTTAGGAGACATGTCTAGCAAGAAGTTACTGCAGCCAAGGTCACAGAGGTTGCTGCCTGTCTTTTCTTCTAGGATTTTGATGGATTCCTGTCTCACATTTAGGTCTTTCATCCATTTTGAGTTTAATTTTGTATGTGATGTAGGAAAATGGTCCAGTTTTATTCCTCTGCATGTGGTTGCCCAATTTTCCCACCACTATTTGTTGAAGAGACTGTCTTTTTCCATTGGACATTCTTTCCTGCTTTGTTGAAGATTAGTTGACCATAGAGTTGAGGGTCCATTTCTGGGCTCTCTATTCTGTTCCATTGATCTGTGTGTCTGTTTTTGTGCCAGTACCATACTGTCTTGATGATTACAGCTTTGTAATAGAGCTTTATTAGCTCTAAGTCTGGAATTGTGATGCCGCCAACTTTGGTTTTCTTTTTCAACATTCCTTTGGCTCTTCGAGGTCTTTACTGGTTCCATACAAATTTTAGGATTATTTGTTCCAGCTCTGTGAAAAATGTTGATTTCCAGAGCAGCTGTAGCTAGTTAACCTATCACCTCACTGGCTTGTATCATCCCATGTAATACGGAGAAGAGCTTGTGGGAAATGAGAGGTGTGTCCCAAATGAAATCATACATAGGATTATCAGTTAAGATGTTGTGGTATGTTTAGTCTCTTCTCGGTTCCCAATGGGTTTTTATTCTAGAATGTTGACGTTTATGTGATTTAAAAAAGTATACTGTTATTATTACCATCAAGGTCCTTGTTTTTAAGGAGTTGCTAATATTATGCCCTACCATTCTTCTGAAGTTACTAAGTTAAATTGGAAAAATTGAAAGTAAATATTACTGATGGAAAATTATAATGATAATAGTAAGAATAAAGAGTTCTGTTTTCCTTGTTGTTTGCCAGATGCTATTCTAAACACTCTACCTGTATTAACTCATTTAATCTGCACAACAACCCTCTGATGTAGGCTTTATGATGGTCCTCATTTTATACATAGGAAACCTCAGCCCAGTGAAGTGAGCAGACTATCTGAGGCCACACAACGTGTAAGCAGAGGGGCCAGGATTCCAACCCAGGCAACCACGCTCTCAGTCCTACCATGGCACAGCAGAGTGCGAGCTGCCCAAGAATTTAGTGCAAAGGCGGTAAAGTCAAGGCAATAGAAACCTCACTTTGTTTTAAAATGGAAAGAAATTGACATACAATGTTACATTAGTTTCAGGTACACATGGAAGCCTCACTTTTTAGAACAAAGATCAGTATGTAATCCTCTGTTTTAGGTGAAGATTCTGAGGATGACTCTGATTTTAGTGAGAGTGAAGACGATGATGAAGACTTCACCATGGGAAAAAATAAAGCAAAAGAAATTAAAAAGAAAGAAGTGAAGGTAAAATCCCCAGTTGAGAAGGAGGAGAAGAAGCCTAAATCCAGATGTGATACTTTGGGTAAGCTTAGTCCAAAACACTTAATTTTATAAAAGAAATATGTTTGGTTTATTTAACGTGTTTTTCTTCTCTCTGCCTTTTTTCTTCTTAAATTTTTGCCAGTGTTCACTTCTAGCTAAGGTACATAAGAGGAAGGGGGCGGGGGAGAAAAGCAGACGAGAGTTCTAAGCCCTATTACCTATGGAGCTCTTACTAGAATTCCCCTCCTGTGGCGCTGACGACCACCCTCCGAGACAGCTAGGGTTACCTGCATTTTACGGTGAGAAAACTGAGGCTCATGTTCAATAACTTGTTGAAATTCTTACAAGTAATTTTTTGAGGAGCTGGAATTTGCACCCAGTTTTATCCATTTAGAGCTGAAGCTCTAGCCATTGGACCATATTTTTTGCAGACAATGAACAGGGAAGTTTGCATGATTCTCATTTCTTGCTTTCATGCTTACCTTAGTCTTTGATTTGAGAACCCTTTTGCCACATGTTTAGGGCTTCTTTGGTTTTTCAAAACAAATTACATTAGAAACCATTTTTATAATAAGACTTGGAATTTATGACAACTTGAGTATGGAATATCTGTTTCTTATGTAAAAGAAGACAGGATATTCTTGAATTCATAATATATGATAGATTATTGTATAATATAATGTACATTAATCTGATATTTCTTTCCTTATTGATATATATTTTTATGTCTTAGTTCTTTGAAACTAAAATTTCCATTATTTGGACTCCCCCTATTAGTCGTGGAAGCTGCTTTCACTAAAATAGCATGGTGTCATAAGAAATGACAGCTAAATACTGACTGAGGCATATTCCTCCCTCCACTCTATTTTGAATTAATGAGGTTCTAATTAGTGTCTTCTTATTTTTTTAAAGATTTTATTTATTTGAGAGAGAGCACGAGCTGGGGGCCAGAGGGAGAGGGAGAAGCAGACTCCCTGCTGAGCAGGGAGCCCAGTAGGGAGCTCGATCCCAAGACCCTGAGATCATAACCTGAGCCAAAGGCAGATGCTTAACCAACTGAGCCACCCAGGCAGCCCAGTTAGTGTCTTTTTAAACTGACAAAGTCATCTGGTTTTGAGAAATTAGATTTAGGCACAGAGGGTTTTAGAGAGAAAGCAGCGTATTAGTTTCTGAGTGCTGCCATAACAAATTACCACAAACATAGTGGCTTAAAACCACAAATTTATTATCTTGTAATTCTGTAGGCCACAAGTTCAGAGTGGTTCTCACTGCACTAAGATCAAGCTATAGGCAGGACTATGTTCCTTTGTGGAGGCTCTGGGGGGAAATTTTCCTTTTCCTGCCTTTTGTAGCATCTAGAGGCCACCTGCGTTCTTTGACTGATGTTCCACTTCCACCTTCAAACCAGCAAAGGCAGGGACTTTCTCACATCACATCACTGATTCTCTCTGTCTTTCTCCTGCTTTTCACTTTCACTTACAAGGACATTGTGAGTACTTTGGGCCATCAGATAATTCAAGACAAACTCCCCATCTCAAGATCCTTAAATCAGTGCCATCTGCTAAGCCCCTTTGCTGTGCCCTGGCATTTGCAATATGGACATCTTTGGGGCCATTCTTCTGCCAGCCACAAATAGATATGAAAAAGTCATTAACAACATGAACATATTTTATATTTCCTTTGGATGTTTGTTTATGCTTCCTCACTAAGACACACGAAAAGCTCAGAATAAAATGTCAGTTTCCACATTGGAATTTACCATTTCAAGTCTTCTATATACCTTGAAGCATGTTGCTTCACAGGGAAGTTTGATATGTAATATTAGAAGTAAAATTTACCTGCTAAATAATGGGGTTAAGAATTAGCAAAGAAGGATTATATTTCTGGCCCCACTAATAAAGCATTGAGTAACTCTTGAGAGTCTTTATTCAGGCACATGCTACAGTTTTTCCCGATTTTCTCGAGAAAATCTCGAGAGCTGTGCTGTCCAATATGATAGCCACTGACCACATGCAGCTATATTAGACTTAATTAAAGTTAAATAAACTTTGAAAGTCACTTCCGTGGATCTGCTAACCACATTTATTTCAAGTGCTTAATAACAACACGTGCCTAGTGGTTATCACATGGACAACACAGAATTTCCATTGTAGCAGAAAATCTTCTGTTGGACAGTGCTGATCTAGGGACTAGATGTTAACATTAAGAAGAAGTATATAATGAAAATTTACGTATTCATATGCATTTAGATATCCCTTAAATCATGTCACAGTAAGTATTATCTAAAAGTGAATTTATATTTCACCTCTCCTCCTCCCTTCATTTCCAGCACATCCCTCCAAAAAAAACCCAAAACCTAGTCCCATTCTTGTGCTTATTCTCTGGGTAAATGACACCATCAGGCGGTGCCCGTGACAGGAACTTGCAAGTCATGATTATTTCTTTGTTTCCATCACTGCCTGCCCCCATCTAATTCCTAGAAGATCTCTAATCTGTTGTTCTTTCCTCCATTCACCCCTGGTTCAGGCCCTTATCACCTCTCCCCTAGAGTACCTTAAGAGACTTAAGTGGTCTGCTTGTCTTACCCTACCATCAGAGAGATGTAGTCAGAACCCAGGTTTTCCTGAGAAAAATCAGTACCTAATTATGACTAACCAGACTCCTTCCCTGGTGTGCAAAACTCTGCATCAGTGATGTGCACCCCGTCCGTCTCCCATCTTCCTATCCTTGACCTTCCTGCTCTAGCCATCCTGAACTGGCAGCTCTGCTCCTAGACCTGGGTGCATTCTCCCTCTGCCTAGAAAACTTTACTCTCTCTTTACTTTGCAGCCTTGATCTGGCTCATACTATCCTCAGACAACCTCCCTGTGACCTGTTAAACCTAGGCACATATATACACAGATCGTAGGTTCCCTCCTACTGTGCATACCTCTAGAGTCGTCTTCTGTCTCATCACACTGCGCGATACACATCTCATTGCTTTTTTTCCCCTTCTTACTAGAGTCTAGTGACTGAACTCCATTAGAGCCTAAGTTCCTTGGGAACTTAGATCCCTGAGCAATACTCTCTGTAACCTTAGAGCCTAATATATCGTCTTATTGACACGTTCTTTGATGAGACATTGTTATGTCCTGGCTGTAGGTATAGACTTGGGAGGTGGACCTTGTTCCTAATCCTGGCTCAGGTACTTAATCAGCTACCAGACTACAGGTGGATTGCTTAGGCTCTGTCCCTTATCTGATAGTGAGAATAGGAATATCTGTTTCAGAGTTGCTCAGAGAGTTAAAAGTAATGTATGTGGTGTGGGTACCATACTGCCTCGCCTACAAATGCTCATAAGAGATGGCTATTCTTAGGCTCCCAATGAATGTTTGTGTATAATAAGGGTTTTCCAAATTTATGATATTGCCTTTTTAATTTTTATAAGATTATGTAACTTTATAATTTTTATACCTATATGCTAGATTTAATCTTCCTCTGTGAAAAACTTTTTCTATGTATATATTTTTTAAATTTTATTTTATTTAAATTCAGTTAATTAACACAGAGTATATTATTGGTTTTGAAGGAAGAGTTCAGTGATTCTTCAGTTGTACATAACACCCAGTGCTCATTACTCTCTCTCTCTCGTTCCATATATACGTATATATATGTATATATTTTATTTTATTTTATTTTATTTTTTTAAGAAGTGACTTCAAGAGACTCTGCTCCAGATGCTGTGAAATCAGAATCTCAGCCTTCACCAAAAAAGGTTTCTCTTTCTTCAGAGGCCACTAGGAAACCATTACAAATACGCAGCCCTTCAGCTGAAAGCAGAAAACCTAAGTGGGTCCCACCAGGTATGGCATATTTCTTGATCAAGGGCAGGGGCTTAGAAAATTATCACTAGCTGATTTTTCCCCCTAGTTTTAAGTGTCACGCCATATCGTTACATATTTTTCAAAAATCAAGGTTTTTAATTGCATTTATTCATCATATGTCATTCCCTTATACTGAGCATCCAGATTGTTTATTATTTTCTCAACGCCATAAATAAGGTTGTAATAAGCACAAACATCCTTATTTTTAGAAATCTGTGGGCATATCCTTGATTATTTTCTTAGGACAAATTCTTAGTGGTGGATTTACAGTGTCAAAGAGTGTTAACATTTAACATTCTTCATATTTATTTTTGGTAACAAATCTTTTTGCTCAAGACCCACTAGTCACAGTCTGACTGAAGCCTCAAGACCTGTACACGGTCTTCCAGCATTTAACAAATGCCCTTGCAGACTTGACTTCTCTTTGGTTTTTTTTTTTGCTCTATAGCCAGGTCTCACTGATTCTTCAAGAATTCTTTGACCTTCACTTATCTTGACATTACCAAAAACCTAGTCCAGGCCCTGTCCAATTTATGCCCAATCTACCTGTGGCTTCCTAAGTAGTCCTATATCCACTTTCTCTCACCCAACCATATGCACCCTCTAGTCCAAGGAAACTGATACCGTTTTTCTTCCTTAAACACAGTGTGTGTCATCTTCTGCAAGAGCCTGTCTGTGTCCACTTTCCTCCCTGTCTTACGTCTATCCTCATTTTCCCCTCTCCTTCTCTAAGTCAGTCCAAATCTACTCATATCTTTTCACTTATATTTCTTGATTGGTCCACAGTGGTCACCCCTTGATGACTAGGTATTAATAGACGGATTTCAGTCTGAGTCAGTATTTTTGTATTGCTGCCTCATGTTTATAGCAGCATTATCAACAACAGCCAAATTACAAAAAGAGCCCAGATACCCATCAACTGATGAACGAAGAAGATGTAGTATATATATATATATATATATATATATATATATATATATATATATAAAATGGAATATTACTCAACCATCCAAAAGAATGAAATCTTGCTGTTTAGATGGAGAACTAGAGGGTATTATGCTGGCAAAATAAATCAGTCAAAGACAAATACCATATGATCTCACTCATATGTGGAATTTAAGAAACAACAGAAGAACATAGGGGAAGAGGAAAAAAAGAGAGGAAGGCAAACCATTAGAGACTCTTTTTAAATTTATTTATTTTTTCTTTTCTTTTTTAAATTGTGTTATATTAGTCACCATACAGTACATCATTAGCTTTTTTTTAAATAAAGATTTTTATTTATTTATTTGACAGATGGAGATCACAAATAGGCAGAGTCAGGCAGAGAGGAAGGGAAGCAGGCTCCCTGCTGAGCAGAGAGCCTGACATGGGGCTTGATCCCAGGGCCCTGGGATCATGACCTGAGCCGAAGGCAGAGGCTTTAACCCACTGAGCCACCCAGGCGCCCCCATCATTAGCTTTTGCTGTAGTGTCCCATGATTCATTGTTTGCGAATAATATCCGGTGCTCCATGCAATCTGTGCCCTCCTTAGTACCCATCACTGGACTCACCCATCCTCCCACCCCTCCCCTTTAAAACCCTTTAAAACCCTCAGTTTGTTTCCCAGAGTCCATAGTCTCTCATGGTTCTTCTCCCACTCTGATTTCTCCCGTAAGAGACTCTAAACTATAGAGAACAAACTGCAGGTTGCTGGAGGGGAGCTGGGTGGGGGGATGGGGTAATAGGTGATGGGCATTAAGGAGGGCATTTGTTGTGAGGAGCACTGGGTGTTACATGTAAGTGATGAATCCCTCAATTCTACTCCTGAGACTAATATTACATTATATGTTACCAGAATTTAAATAAAAACTTGAAATATTAAATAAAAAGCGTTATAAAAAAAGATTGCAGTCTGAGACTGCATGATTACTTAATATCTCTTAATTACTTCTTATACTAATATTTACTATATTCCCTATGCCGGACTTTTCATCTCCATGACTTATTTATTTCATAACTGGAAGTTTGTATCTGTGAACCCTTTATCCCCCTTATCTATTTCACCCATCTACTCCCATCCCCAGTCAGAGAAGGACAAGTACCAACTGATGTCACTTAAATGAACTAGTATAAATAAAAAGAATATTCATCATGTTTACAATAATTTAATATTTGAAAAAATAGATTCAAGGAGTATTTGTAAGAATTGCAGCATTTTCGAAAATGCATTGGATTTTTCTGCTACTTTAGAAATTATAACTTCATGCATTTCTTCATTCCTTTATAACCAAGGTTAGTTGCTCCCAACTACCTGTTTCAGTTTGTGCTTAAAGTTTTGGTACCATCATCTTGCTTTCTGAGCATGTTTGAAAATAGGCAGTACTGAATTCTTTCTACCCTTTAATACTGTTCATTCTTTTGATCTTCTTTATAACTTGATAGAACTTGTATACCATAGTAACTTCAAGTTTATAAGCCTGCAAAATAATTAAGAGCAGGCAGGGATGTGGCCAGAAAACTACAAGAGAATAATGTCAGGTGGCACTATTTTTTTTTTTTTTTTGCATCTTCTGTTTTATAAGTTGATCATTGTTAAAAGATTGCAAACATACTGAGCATCCGGTGATGTGTTTTCTTTCAGCGACATCTGGAAGCAGCAACAGCAACAGGAACCCACTGGCAGGGGTGTCTGTTAAGTCTCCAAATCAGAGTCTCCGCCTTGGCTTGTCCAGATTGGCACGAGTTAAACCTTTGCATCCAAATGCTGCTCATAGCTGAGTGTGGCAGTAAACGAATGTTTGATTAAGAGAATCAGAGTTTTACAATGTGTTTCTATTTGAATTGTGTTTCTGTTTAAGGGGAGTGTCACAATATAAAGGAATCCTTTAATGTCATGTGAATTGCCTCTGCCTATTTTGTGAAGATGTTCTCTGAAGCTGTTCAAGACTTCAAGAAGAGGATTGCTTATAAGAATTATCTTGTGGTGTCATTTCCTCCTGAAGAATGTATTCTCTTTTTCCTGTATATATAATAAGTCGTTGCCATTACATGGTTGTCCATTTGACAAGGAGGAAGTCCATGTTGCATACTGCTCTTTTCTAGTAAGATGATTTTGCTTTCTAGCTTTTTCTAATTTATGGCACCTTAAGTTTCACTGTTGAGAATTTATCTGGCGAACAGAAACATTCCCATTTTTCCCAGGAGACATTTCTGAAATCTTAAGTTACATGATCAGTTTTACTGCAAAGATTTTTCATATTTTAGCCAATATTTTTATAGTAAGAATCAGAATTATTTTACATATTAAAATGATTGCTGTAATATGGCATATGTCTCTTACTCAGAAGTAGATGTTTATTGTATAGCCAATAGAATTTCATGAGATTTTATGAAGCTCTCATTGTCAAAACCTGTAATAAAAGTGGAAGAGTCTCGGTGTGCTCTTTTCCTTGATACTGTTATATCCATCTATCTCTGATTGCCTACATTTCACAATTAAATTAATGTTTTGTGCAAAAAAAGAGTTAAATCTTTGTTGTAACTATAAGGTGGGGGGAACTGTTTCTTAGAATCATCACTACATGTTAAGCCAGTGCTTTAGAGGGTGGCCAAGTAATTAGTCATCCCTATTATGATACATCTATATGATAGATGATACAACTCTTCAGGAAGCTGAGATGTGAATTTGTTATAAATAAAAATAGTTATAGATATTTTACATTTTATGGTGAGAATTTTTTTTTTTAATATTTTATTTATTTGACAGAGAGAGAGGTCACAAGTAGGCAGAGAGGCAGGCAGAGAAAGGGAGAAATAGGCTCCTCACTGAGCAGAGAGCCTGATGCGGGGCTCGATCCCAGGACCCCGAGATCATGACCTGAGCCGAAGGCAGAGGCTTAAACCACTGAGCCACCCAGGTGCCCCTTATGGTGAGAATTTTAACCAGCTCCTGATCATTTTTTAATAAAGACTCTTCAAATCACGTTACCCATTAGCGGCACCTGGGTGGCTCAGATGGTTAAGCGTCTGACTATCCGTTTCAGCTCAGTCGTGATCTCGGGGTCATGGGACTGAGCTCTGCCCTGAGCATGGAATCTCTCAAGATTCTTTCCCTCTCCCTCTGCTCTTCCCCTGCTCTTCAAGTTCTCTCTCTCTTTCTCTCAAATGGATAAATAAATAAAACCTTTAAAATCATGTTAACCATTAAAACATGTATAATATTCTGTTTTTTTCTTGGTTTATAGAAACATCTGTTAATGTGAAAATAAGGAATTTAGAATTATAATTAAAGTGAACATTTGCAGGGGCACCTGGGTGCCTCAGTCAGCATCTGTCTTTGGCTCAGGTCATGATCTCAGGGTCCTAGGATCGAGTTCTTTGTTGGGAATCCCTGTTCAGCAGAGAGTCGGCTTCTCCCTCTCCCTCTGCCCCTCCCCCTGCTCATGCTCTGTTTCCCTCTCAAATAAAATCTTAAAAAAAATAAAGCAAGCATTTGCTTATTGCTATTGTACTTTTTTCCTTGTGTTTATTTTTGTATTGTCATATACCACCTCTCCTACCCCACTGCATCCCCTTCTTAAAACATGTATTCAGTTATAAGGTATTAAGGTGTTCTATATGGTGCAGTTTAACAGTAAATATTCATTAAGAGCCAACCCTGTATTCGGTACTGATATCACTGATTAATCATCTGGCACCAGCCTGATGAACCTGTTTCCTCTGTGTTATTCCAAGTAAGTTTGGGGGCACCTGTGTGGCTCAGTCGGTTAAGCATCCAACTCTTGATTTCGGCTCAGGTCATGACCTTGCAGTAGGCTTGCTCTCAACGGAGAGTTGGCTTGGGATTCTCTCCCTCTCCTGCCCCTCCCCGACTCATACTTGCTTTCTCTCTCTCTAAAACAAAGTCTTTAAAAAAGCAAAATCTTTTTAAAGAAGTAATAGCCTGCACTGAAAATTACCTTAAATAATGTCAAAACTGGCCTTGCAGAAAGAACGGATGACCTGTTTGTCACATCCAGTGTACATTTTTCTCACCTAAGTTTATAGACCCTATTCATCATACCGTGCCTATTTTTTTTAAAGATTTTATTTATTTATTTGACAGAGAGAGATCATAAGTAGGCCGAGAGGCAGACAGAGTGAGAGGGAAGCAGGCTCCCTGCTGAGCAGAGAGCCCGATGCGGGACTCGATCCCAGGACCCTGAGATCATGACCTGAGCCGAAGGCAGCAGCTTAAACCACTGAGCCACCCAGGTGCCCCCGTACCGTGCCTATTAATGCATTTTATTTCCTGGGCTCACCTGACACTATTCTCTTGTAGTTTTCTCCCCACATCCCTGCCTGCTCTTCCCTGATTTTGCAGCCTTATAAACTTGTGTCACCTACATCCCCTCTTTCCACCATTGAGCCCTATTCTGTGTGATTCCATTCCATTCTTTTCCCCTGCCCATCCCCCCCCCCCCTTTTAAGCTTAGGTGACTTCAAACTCCAGTGGTCACATACATGGAAATGACTACCAAGTCAGGATTTAGTTTTAGCCCTGATCTTGCTCAACGAAAGAGCCTGGTCCATTGATGATCTGATGCGATAAGTCATCAGTAAATCAGTAACATCTTCCTACCCTTCGTGTTTCACCCCCCCCCCCCCCCCAGATTTTCTGTTAGTAAAGGTCACGGCCATCAACAGGAGGGCGGTGGGTGGGAGGCACTTCTGCCCTTCACATCCCGTCTCGGAGCTCTTTTCCATTTTGTAAATTGCTCAGAACTGTTCTTCCACCTGCTGTCCCTTACTCTGAAACATTATCACTCACTACTAGTGGGCATCTTTGCCTTGATTCTTAACCTACTCTGGCCTACCCTCCGTTACCATATTGCTAGAAAGTTCTCTAAAATCTGAGCATGAACACCCTCACCTTAAAATTTAGGTACATACACCCTAGCCTGTTTAGTACACAAGCTATTTCAAATCTGGCTATCCCCTGTCTGCTTCTTCAACCTGGTCGCATGCTGCCCATATGCACTTTTGACTCTTGCCACACCAAACACGGCCAGCATCCGCGATACCACGTAGTCCCCTAGCTCCCGGCCTTTACACTGGCTCTTATTTGCCTGCTTTACATGGCTAATTCCTATTTGAAGACTCAAATTCAACTCAGATCTTTCTGAAAGCTTTCTCTGAATGTCCGTTTCCTCCATAGACCAGACGCTATTCCTCCAGGTCACGCTACTGTCACTCGGCTAGAACTTTTGTTTTCATGCATTTAAAACCTGATGCAAAGTCAATGCTCAAACAGTGCTCATCTGATCACTATTTTATATCCGGGACTTTTGCTATGAGCTTCCAGGAATCACAAACGTTTTGGAAGAGGGAGAAAAGTAGGGATAATTTCATGAGCCTGGGCAGTTCGGTGAACTCCAATCTGCCCATCCTGGGGGTGCCCTTCAGCTCTACCTGGGGCCAGAGAATGGGAGGGCGGGAAGAGAGGTGTTCTTTATGCCGCTGTGAACGGTGGTTTGGGACGGGACTAAAGTCTAAGTCCTTTTCGCGGCCGAAGTCACAAAAAGGGCGGCAAGAGTTTCTATGGCGACGGGAGGAGGGCGTGGTCCCCCACCGGTGCGGGCAGAGTGCCCCAGCGAGCGCCCCACAGCGGCCTCCGGGCAGTCTGTGCCAGCCCAATGCAGCTCTTCCCACCTCCTGCCGGCGCCCGAACCAAGTAAGGCAGCGCGGGGCGCTAGCGGGGCAGAAGGGACCGCGGTGAGCCAGAAGCATCTGGGGCAACGCGGGAAGAAGGAAGGGGAAGAGGGGAGGAGGGAGGTGCAGAGAATGCAAAATAGTAGGGGGAGTGTGGTCGGAGGAGAGAGAGGGGCGGGGTGTGGGCGCGGACTGGAGGAAAAGTGCTCTGAACTGCTGCACCCTCACGACTTCAGCTGAGCGCGGGGTGGGGAGCGATGGATTTTAGGGAACTCATGAAGACCTCTCCTGAAGTTGCTTTCAGCCCTGACCCCGACAACATGGGGCACAAAACTTTCCTCCCCCTTTATCGCTGGTCCTTTGGGAGGCCAAAGGTGAGCCCACAACCCCACACCTCGCTGGTTGTCCTAGGATGTAGGGGTACCAGACTATCCTGCCTCAGCCCATAGGCTTGCAGCCTCCATGCTCAACCAGAGCCAAGAGCAAGACATCTTTAAGCTGTGTGTGGATCATAGGTCCATCCAGGGCGTCACTTTCCCTCTGGGTGGTCCTTGCCACTTTAAAGTAATGCTCATCCTAGGAAATATTTTCCTTAAAAGGGGGATGAACAATGCAAAATTTGGATTTTTTTTTTTTTTTTTAAATCTGTAGTTGATTCGTGGTGCTTGCTGCATTTGAAATGTCCATCAGCCAATTCAGGGCTTAAGTAACTTGTGACCCCCCTGACCTCTATCTTAATTCAAGCTTCACTGTTCAGGCTTCAGTGGAGACAACAGAGAGTTCAAACTATGAAAGGAAAAATGTGTCCCTTGCTGCCATCTACGTGTGTTCAGTACGTAAAATCTAGGATTTAATCGTCTGCATGTGTTAAGTACGTAAAATCTAGGAGTTCTAAGGAATTCTTCAAACCCGGACTTTGCCTAATTGATTCTGGGACTTAGGTGTATTATTTCCCTCTTTGGTTTTCGTCCTTATCAAGAGGGTAATGATACACCTGAAAGGAGTCTAGGGTGGTGTGACAGCCGCTCTTTGACTTTTGCCTTCTCCCGCTCCATACTGTGGCCAGCAACTTGGCTAGGACACATGTTTTGCAAACTTGTGGAGGACCCAGTGCTGGGAGTCCATGGTTTTAGCGGATCCCAAATCCAACATGACTGTGTTGTGAAAGCTAAAACTGGCAAACACCAGTCTAGTCTTCATTAATAGAAACAGAGCGACCAGGTGAGTGATGTGGAGATCTCACTGCCTTTACATAATCTAGACTCTAGAAAACTGTAGCCACTTAAAACAAGGTCATAAAAAAACTAGGAAGTAGAGAGGGACAATAACAATACGAGTTCTTTCCCCCCCCCCAAAGATTTTATTTATTTATTTGACAGACAGAGATCTCAAGTAGGCAGAGAGGCAGGCAGAGAGAGGGGGTGGGGGGAAGCAGGCTCCCTGCTGAGCAGAGAGCCCCCATGTGGGGCTCAATCCCAGGACCCTGGGATCATGACCTGAGCTGAAGGAAGAGGCTTTAACCCACTGAACCACACAGGCACCCCACAATATGAGTTCTGTCATGCCTGAATGCTCTGTCCTACCAAGATGTACTTGAAATAAAACGACAGAATACCTGGTGATGGGTAGGTGCCGAGGCAAAAAGGCACTGTTCTGAATATTCAAGAGCTCTTGGAGTAGAAGGGTGGGTAGATGTGTTCTTTGTTGTTCTGCAGAGGATAGCAAGTATCCCTGGAGGACATGTTGCTCAATATCATTTCTTCCCACCAACGTTTGCTGAGCACCAGCCGTATGTATAAACAGCCCGATGGGAAATGGGTTGCCCAGATAAACAGTGAGCTCTGTCACAGGAATATTCAAGCAAAGACCCAGTGATTGCTGGGAGTGCTCTAAAGAGGATTTCTGCCAGGGTGGGAAAATGGATGAATGGCCCCTAACACCTCTTCCAGCTCCGACCATCCATGGACCATGAAGGGTTTCAAGGATAATGACAGAAGGGCCTGAAGGGACAGAACTGTAAGGAGTTCTCCTTACAGCAGTTGAGAGTAACTTACATACATCAAGTACATTATCTCCTATTCACAGAAATGCAAAGGGAGTCCCTGCCAGTCCCACACTGCCATAATTTCTGCCCCAAACATAGCTCCCCAGGGTATAAAGATCAATCTGCTTGACAGCTGCAGTAGAAATACTGAAATCGTAACGGGTGAATCTCAAAAGATATATTTCCTTTATGGGCCTTGAAGATTGGTGTACATAGATAACACATTATGTAAAAATACTATGTATGCAGAATGCTGGCCCCAGTGTTGATGGGTCTATCATGCCCACGAGACCTTGAACTCCTTGAAAGCAAGGATTCTGTCTTATTTATCTCTCAGTTCCCCATGTTTAGCATGGTCTCTGGCATTCAGATGGTGGTCTCAAGTTTTTTTGATGAATTAACCTAAACTATCTTAGATTTCTCTTTCTTCAACACATTTGTACCGAGAGCTTTCGGTAGACAAGCCATGGTCCTTGTCCCAAGGAGGACTATAAGAAACAAAATAAAATCCGAGCTCATCATTCTTGCCTCCAAGAGATTCACAATCAAGAAGAGATGAAACGTATGCCCCTAAAACAATTAACACTCAAGTTGTTGACCAAGTGACAAAATGATCCCCACACACAGAAGTGCTGAAATCCGGAGGAAGGAGATGGGTCTGGGCTGGAGAGGAAGGGAAACTGATCTTGGTGTAAAATAATAGGAGGAAGTTCTTAAATTTTAGTTTCAGTTCTCAAAGCAGTATTCACTCTAGCTCTGAGATGCATTATCTTTAACCCTTCATGCAGCAGTTATAAACAAGATATAAAACATTCTCCTGGTTCACCATTTATTTTGAGGATAAAAGGTGGCATTTTTGAAGCTTTGAATATAGCTTCTGTGTCATAGATTAAATTGAAGTTAGATTGAATGCATTGTTAGGGAAAAAGGCATAAGATAGTCTTTGGTGACCACAGAATTATCCAAAGGAGGGAACTGGTGGCATAAGTCACAACAGACCTTTTCCAATCTGGTGGTATTTAATAAAGTGTAGAACTGGAAGGGACATCAGAGGTCATCTAGTCCAGTCCTGTCATCTTGCTAACGAGGAAATTGCGTATAGAGCATTTGACTTGCTCAGAATCTATCTGAGGGCAGCAGGGAGGCTGGACTCCAAGATCCCTCCGCGTATTCTTCAGGTCTTCATGTTCTCTTCACCTACAGAGCACCAGAAGCTGAATAGAGAAAAGAGCTCCACTTGCTGGCAAAGATACAGGGGACTTGTACTGTCTCCCACCTCCCTGTGAAGTAGATGGAGGAGGCCTTGGCAGGAAAAGTTGTATTCATTCTTACCCCATGTTTGAATTTGGCAACCCTCACATTGAATTGATGGCTCAAATTCTACCAGTTCTTTCTCAGTTCTTTCCCAGTAATTCCCAAGTTCCCACATCCACTCTTTCTCACCCTCATGGCCTTGGTTGAAGTCCTCATCATGTCTTGCCTGGATGCTCAAGACAGCTTCCTACTTGAGCTCCTCTGAACCTTGCTCCATGGTACGGCCAGAGAGATGACCCTAAGTACAAATCTGATTTTGTCAGACTTAGAATGGCCCATGTGACCCTTTCTTTAGAGTCTAAGCACAACTCTGGCCTTCCACCGGCAATGTCCATGTGCTCGCACTTTCTGAAGAAGACAGTGCTCTCTCATACCATTGTGCTCACAGTCTCGTCCATCAGCTCTGGACTCCATGCCTCTCCTGTTTATTCTTCGAGGACAGTTCTGCTCTGCTCAGGTGTGAAGGTTTCCTCAGCTCTTCCAACAGAGTCAGTCAACCCCCTGCAGTGCGCTCCGTTAGTTCTTTGCACTGGCCTCTGTTACTGCCCTGATCATAGGCATTGTACTGACCTGTCTCCATGTGTCTCCCTCCTAGATAAGGACAAACCAGAGGCTATGTCTGGTTTGTCAGAGGAATTATCTCAGCAAATGTTTATAGAAAGAAAGGAAGGGAAGAGAGAAGTGACATTATGATCATTTGAAGCGAAGCAACTAGTACTTTTTGCTTACTTTTGTGTAGGATTTTTTTCATATTGTGTGGGCATTAAAATTCATGTTTCTACTCACCTCTCCCAGCTCCACCCCTCAAAGGTAATTATTTTTAGTCTATTTTTTCTTTATTCTTCAATATACCTGATTAAGACATGCAAACATCTTGGGTTTTTTTGTTTTTCCTCTTTTTTAAAGATTTTATTTGTTTGAGAGAAGAGAGAGAGAGAGAGTGAGAGAGAGTGAGAGCATGATCGGGGAAGGGTAGAGGGAGAGGGACAAGGAGACTCCCTGCTTAGTCCCTGGCTCAGGGCCCAATCCTAGGACCCTGAGATCATGACCTGAGCTGAAGGCAGAGGCTCAATGGACTAAGCCATCCAGGTGCCTCCATCTTGTTTTTTCCTTAAACAAATATGGAATCATACATATTGTTCTGTTTTTATCCAATATGTTACAAGGTATACATAGAGACTTACTTCATTTTTTTAAAGTGATTGCATCATATCCTATAATACATATGTACTGTATTTTTTAACTTCTTATTTATATGTAGACAAGTCATTTTGGGGTTTTCAACATTATGAGGTGATAATAGTGGGCAGGAGGTGTCTCGAGTTCTCTGAATGACTTCAGAACTGTGATGCTGTCACCATTTATTATAGGATCTGCGAGAACCTACCAATGGAGTGGTTTGCAGGAGCCAGGATAATGTTTGCACCGATCCCTGTTCTGTCCTTGTTCATACGTCCTTGGCTCCCTTGGCTCTTGCTAGAGTTAGAGGCTGAAAGGAGCATCCAAGGAACACAAAGCAGAATTCCAGCCGCTGTCTGTTAATGGAACAGCATGTAACAGTGGAATGAGGGCCTCTTAGACTCTTCCATTTACATGAATTCCCGCTTTAATCAGATTCCGTAAACCTAATGTGAATTAGTTTTTCATCTTGCAGTGAGTTCATTATTCATACAGATCTGCTCTGAATAAAGAAGTTACAAAAAATGACTAAATGAGATTGAGGCAAAGCACTTCTACCCATTGTCCCTTTTTCTTTTCCTGTAGGCAGTAACCTACCAAGTAGCCACTAATATATGTATCTTTCAGAGCAAGAGGTGGTTGAGGGAAGAGAATGGTTTACTTTGCAGTGAGCTGGAGGAAATGGGTCTTTTTGTTTGGTGTCCTAAACTGTTGGCCACCTCATTAGCTCACCTTCCTCCTTTGGCTACTGTCTCCCTCTGCCCTGAGCACCCAAGGACTGATGTCAAGATGCCCTCTCTCCTGACATCATCAGCCACCAGGACAGGAAAAAGGAGTTAACAGAGAATCTGCCACTGCTTTTAGGCCTGCCACTGTATTTTTTAAAGTATTTTTATTTATTTTTGAGAGAGAGAGAGAGAGAGAGAAAATAAGCAGGGGGAGCAGCAGGCAGAGTAAGAAGGAGAAGCAGTTTCCTTGCTGAGCAGGGAGCCGGATGCAGGACTCCATCCCAGGACTCTGGGATCATGACTGGAGCCAAAGGCAGACACTTAACAGACTGAGCCTTAAGTCTGCCACTTTTTATCTCCAGGCCTGCCCTGCATTCTTCCCATCCTTGGTGCGGGGGCTATATTATTTGTATTTTGCTCCTGCTGCCAATGTAATTTTTACTCTTCCTCTCACAGGACTACCATGGATGCTAAAAAACCAAGGAACAGCAGTTTGACATCCTTCCCAATTTTGAAAGCAAGAAAGAAACAGAATCTCAACCCTGGGAAGGTAAAGATCCTTGACTGTCATTGGGCAAGGGAGGTATCATCATGAAGACTTGGGGACCTGAGACCAGGAGTGACTGTTTTCCTCCTAGCACCTTTGAAGACAGGATGAGGGGAAGTTCTGGTGTGGATGGACCAGGCTGGTTGGCAGAGCCAGGTCTGGGTGGACTTGGAGGGAGATTGGCTGCCGGGTCAGAGTGTAGTTTCGTGAACTTCAGAACTGCAAGTCCTTCATTGAACAGGTGGCTTGTGTTCGAACACACCTTGGATTGGTGTCTGTACTACAGTATTTTTATTGGGCTCTGTATTTCTGGAACCACACAGGAGGTGTCCCAGAATTATTCCAAACATTTCCAGAAAAGGTCTGTGTGTTTTGTTTTGTTTTTCCCTAACACAGACATAGTGTCTTCCTTTTTACCCAGGCTCAAAAACTAGTGAAACACCACAGCATAAAGGTAATTTTGTGATGTGGTGACTTTGTGGTCACAAGATTACTTCTTAATCAGATGTACTTTTTCATCTAATGCCCTCAGTTTGAATTTCACACCTGACTCAGAAGATCATATTGGATCTTTGTTCTGAAAATTCTGTGGCAAACTTGAGCCCATGGCTTCAGGTTTGACTTTGAATCCTGCTTGTGTCACTGAATGGAAGAGCCAGAGTTCAATAGCTTATCTGAGATCTGATAAAAATCCTCCCTCCTGTAGATCACACACCACTTCATTAAAATTATGACTCTTACGTCACCTCCTTCAAGCAGTGTTCCTCATTTAACCTTAACATTCTCTCCCTCTAGGTTATAACTCATAAAAATGAATCCTAATGCAAAGCCCACTGCCCCCCCCCCAACCCTACCCTCGGCATTACCACATACAACAAAAACCATTATTTTGTGATTAACAGTCACAAAAATTTACTAATTCCTAAAACATTTCTTTTGACAAAACAATATAAAATCGTTAAAAGAGTAAGTCTACACCAAACAGGATAATATAATAAAGACAACGTTCTGTCCAAATTTTAAAATATTGTGCAAACAGATGGTCTTGGTTATGACTTAGAAAAATCATCACAGGTTTTTACAAATTGTATCTGTTTTCTTACCTGCTTGAGCTTATATTTATTGAGTGTTTGGATGTCTCTCACATGAACTTTAGAGGCAAGTACAATTATTATCCTCATTTTACAGATGGGAAAGCTGAAATTCAAATGGAGTTAACCAGCCATGGCCATAAACCGATGCATGGTAGATAGAATGCAAACCCATAGTCTTAACCACTTAAGTTCCATGCCTCTTTGCTGAGTAACGTCATTTAACTCTCTTAAATGTTGTTGTATAAAATTACATAATATATGCATATTAATTTTAAGGAAAGCATATTCTGCTATAGTTGCTATGATAGCAATTGTTAAAAATAAAATAAAAATCACATTGAAGACAAATTCACTGATGTATTTTTTTGTAACTGTCAACAATTGCCAATACCATTTAAAAATACTCTCTAGGGGCCCCTGGTGGCCATTTGGTTAAGTGTCCGACTCTTGGTTTCAGCTCAGGTCATGATCTCAGGAGTCCTTTGAGGAGTCTGTTTGAGATTCTCCCTCTCCCTACCCCCCTCTGCCCCTTCCCTGGTTCATGCAGACATGCACATGTTCTCTCTCTCTTTCTCAAAATAAGTCTTTAAAAAATAAAAAAAATATTATCTAAACTTACTGCTATTGTCTTTACATTGGTAATTATTCTTATGGGCCCTAAATAAATGTCTTTTCACCATATGTTCATTTTTCCCAATGGACTTCTCCTCCAGTTAAGCTGAATAAGTCTAAGTAAGGAAAGGCAAACAAGTCAATAACTGTTCTCAGCACATGAAATCTTGGGTTTCCGTGGATAGTTACAATATAATTGGAGAATGAAAAGAATGAATTATAATCTCTTCACCTTAAGAAACTTGGACGATGAGAGTACTATGGGTCTCAGCATATCAACTGCCCCAATCAAGTGTTGAAAAAAATTTTACAAAAATTGATAGTAATTTGGGGGAGGAGTCAAGATGGCGGAGAAGTAGCAGGCTGAGACTACATCAGGTAGCAGGAGAACAGCTCGATAGCTTATCTAAACATTGCAAACACCTACAAATCCAACGGGAGAGCGAAGAGAAGAAGAACAGCAACTCTAGAAACAGAAAATCAACCACTTTCTGAAAGGTAGGAATGGCGGAGAAGTGAATCTAAAACGAAGGGAAGATAGACCGCGGGGGGAGGGGCCGGCTCCCGGCAAGCGGCGGAGCAACGGAGCACAAAATCAGGACTTTTAAAAGTCTGTTCCACTGAGGGACATTGCTCCAGAGGCTAAACCAGGGTGAAGCCCATGCGGGGTCAGCGTGGCCCCAGGCCCCGCAGGGTCACAGAAGGATCGGGGGTGTCAGAGTGTCGGAGAGCTCGCAGGTATTAGAACGGAGAAGCCGGCTGCAGAGACAGAGCCGAGGACTGAACTCTCAGCTCGGGGTTACCTTGAACTGGTCGCGGGCTGGGTGAGCTCGGAGCGCGGCTAGAGGCTGGGGATACGGGAGTGATTGGGTGCTGTCCTCTGGGGGCGCACTGAGGAGTGGGGCCCCGGGCTCTCAGCTCCTCCGGGCCGGAGACTGGGAGGCCGCCATTTTCATTCCCGTCCTCCGGAACTCTACGGAAAGCGTTCAGGAAACAGAAGCTCCCAAAAGCGAACCCGAGCCGATTACTTAGTCCGGCCACCGGTAAGGGCGGTGCAATCCCGCCTCGGGCAAAGACACTTGAGAGTCACTACAACAGGCCCCTCCCCCAGAAGATCAACAAAATATCCAGCCAGGACGAAGTTCATCTATCAAGGAGAAAGCAGGTTCAATTCCTAAGCCAGCAGAGCAATTCCAGAGGAGGAGAAAGCAAAGCACGGAACTCATGGCTTTCTCCCCATGATTCTTTAGTCTTGCGGCTACTTCAATTTTTTTTTCTTTTTTCAATTTTTTTTTTCAATATTTTTTTCTTTTTTCTTCTTCTGCTAAATTTTTTAAAACTTTTACCCTTTTCTTTTTTAACGTTTTTTTGACTAGTTCATCTAAATATATATATTTTTCTTTCTTTTTTATATTTTTTAATTTGTTTTATTTTTAAAATTTTTTTCTTTTTTTTTTTTTCTTTTTTTTTCAGAACCTATTTTTATCCCCTTTCTCCACCCCACAATTTGGGGTCTCTTCTGATTTGGTTACAGCGCATTTTTCTGGGGTCTTTGCCACCCTTTTAGTATTTTATTTGATCCTTCATATCCTCTTAGCTGGACAAAATGACAAGGCGGAAAAAATCACCACAAACAAAAGAAGAAGAGATAGTACCAAAGGCTAGGGACCTAATTAACACGGACATTGGTAATATGTCAGATCTAGAGTTCAGAATGACGATTCTGAACGTTCTAGCCGGGCTCGAAAAAGGCATGGAAGATATTAGAGAAACCCTCTCTGGAGATATAAAAGCCCTTTCTGGAGAAATTAAAGAACTAAAATCTAACCAAGTAGAAATCAAAAAAGCTATTAATGAGGTGCAATCAAAAATGGAGGCTCTCACTGCTAGGATCAATGAAGCAGAAGAAAGAATTAGTGATATAGAAGACCAAATGATAGAGAATAAAGAAGCCGGCAAAAGAGAGACAAACAGCTACTGTACCACGAGGGGAGAATTCGAGAGATAAGTGACACCATAAGATGAAACAACATTAGAATAATTGGGATTCCAGAAGAAGAAGAAACAGAGAGGGGAGCAGAAGGTCTATTGGAGAGAATTATTGGAGAGAATTTCCCTAATATGGCAAAGGGAACAAGCATCAAAATCCAGGAGATGCAGAGAACCCCCCTCAAAGTCAACAAGAATAGGTCCACACCCCGTCACCTAATAGTAAAATTTACAAGTCTTAGTGACAAAGAGAAAATCCTGAAAGCAGCCCGGGAAAAGAAGTCTATAACATACAATGGTAAGAATATTAGATTGGCAGCAGACTTATTCACAGAGACCTGGCAGGCCAGAAAGAGCTGGCATGATATATTCAGAGCACTAAACGAGAAAAACATGCAGCCAAGAATACTCTATCCAGCTAGGCTATCATTGAAAATAGAAGGAGAGATAAAAAGCTTCCAGGACAAACAAAAACTGAAAGAATTTGCAAACACCAAACCAGCTCTACAGGAAATATTGAAAGGGGTCCTCTAAGCAAAGAGAGAGCCTAAAAGTAGTAGATCAGAAAGGTACAGAGACAATATACAGTAACAGTCATCTTACAGGCTAATAATGGCACTAAATTCATATCTCTCAATAGTTACCCTGAATGTTAATGGGCTAAATGCCCCAATCAAAAGACACAGGGTATCAGAATGGATAAAAAAACAAAACCCATCAGTATGTTGCCTACAAGAAACTCATTTTAGATGCGAAGACACCTCCAGATTTAAAGTGAGGGGGTGGAAAACAATTTACCATGCTAATGGGCATCAGAAGAAAGCCAGGGTGGCAATCCTTATATCAGATCAATTAGATTTTAAGCCAAAGACTATAATAAGAGATGAGGAAGGACACAACAAGAAGATCTAACAATTTTAAATATCTATGCCCCTAACGTGGGAGCAGCCAACTATATAAGCCAATTAATAACAAAATCAAAGAAACACATCAATAATAATACAATAATAGTAGGGGACTTTAACACTGCCCTCACTGAAATGGACAGATCATCCAAGCAAAAGATCAACAGGAAATAAAGGCCTTAAATGACACACTAGACCAGACGGACATCACAGATATATTCAGAACATTTCATCCCAAAGCAACAGAATACACATTCTTCTCTAGTGCACATGGAACATTCTCCAGAATAGATCACATCCTGGGTCACAAATCATGTCTCAACCGGTATCAAAAGATTAGGATCATTCCTGCATATTTTCAGACCACAACGCTCTGAAGCTAGAACTCAATCACAAGAGGAAAGCTGGAAAGAACCCAAATACATGGAGATTAAATAGCATCCTTCTAAAGAATGAATGGGTCAACCAGGAAATTAAAGAAGAATTGAAAAAATTCATGGAAACAAATGATAATGAAAACACAACGGTTCAAAATCTGTGGGACACAGCAAAGGCAGTCCTGAGAGGAAAATATATAGCGGTACAAGCCTTTCTCAAGAAACAAGAAAGGTCTCAAGTACACAACCTAACCCTACACGTAAAGGAGCTGGAGAAAGAACAAGAAAGAAACCCTAAACCCAGCAGGAGAAGAGAAATCATAAAGATCAGAGCAGAAATCAATGAAATAGAAACCAAAAAAACAATAGAAAAAATCAATGAAACTAGGAGCTGGTTCTTTGAAAGAATCAATAAGATTGGTAAACCCCTGGCCAGACTCATCAAAAAGAAAAGAGAAAGGACCCAGATAAATAAAATCATGAATGAAAGAGGAGAGATCACAACTAACATGAAGGAAATACAGACAATTATAAGAACATACTATGAACAACTCTACGCCAACAAATTTGACAATCTGGAAGAAATGGATGCATTCCTAGAAACATATAAACTACCACAACTGAACCAGGAAGAAATAGAAAACCTGAACAGGCCCATTACCAGTAAGAAGATTGAAACAGTCATCAAAAATCTCCAAACAAACAAAAGCCCAGGGCCAGACGGCTTCCCAGGGGAATTCTACCAAACATTTAAAGAAGAACTAATTCCTATTCTCCTGAAACTGTTCCAAAAAATAGAAATGGAAGGAAAACTTCCAAACTCATTTTATGAGGCCAGCATCACCTTGATCCCAAAACCAGACAAGGATCCCACCAAAAAAGAGAACTACAGACCAATATCCTTGATGAACACAGATGCAAAAATTCTCGCCAAAATACTAGCCAATAGGATTCAACAGTACATTAAAAGGATTATTCACCACGACCAAGTGGGATTTATTCCAGGGCTGCAGGGTTGGTTCAACATCTGCAAATCAATCAGTGTGATACAACACATTAATAAAAGAAAGAACAAGAACCATATGATACTCTCCATAGATGCTGAAAAAGCATTTGACAAAGTGCAGCATCCCTTCCTGATCAAAACTCTTCAAAGTGTAGGGATAGAGGGCACATACCTCAATATTATCAAAGCCATCTATGAAAAACCCACCACAAATATCATTCTCAATGGAGAAAAACTGAAAGCTTTTCCGCTAAGGTCAGGAACACGGCAGGGATGTCCATTATCACCACTGCTATTCAACATAGTACTAGAAGTCCTAGCCCCAGCAATCAGACAACAAAAAGAAATTAAAGGCATCCAAATTGGCAAAGAAGAAGTCAAACTATCACTCTTCGCAGATGATATGATACTATATGTGGAAAACCCAAAAGACTCCACTCCAAAACTGCTAGAACTTGTACAGGAATTCAGTAAAGTGTCAGGATATAAAATCAATGCACAGAAATCAGTTACATTTCTGTACACCAACAACAAGACAGAAGAAAGAGAAATTAAGGAGTCAATCCCATTTACAATTGCACCCAAAACTATAAGATACCTAGGAATAAACCTAACCAAAGAGGCTAAGAATCTATATGCAGAAAACTATAAAGTACTCATGAAAGAAATTGAGGAAGACACAAAGAAATGGAAAAATGTTCCATGCTCCTGGATTGGAAGAATAAATATTGTGAAAATGTCTATGCTACCTAAAGCAATCTACACATTTAATGCAATCCCTATCAAAATACCATCCACTTTTTTCAAAGAAATGGAACAAATAATCCTCAAATTTATATGGAACCAGAAAAGACCTCGAATAGCCAAAGGAATATTGAAAAAGAAAGGCAAAGTTGGTGGCATCACAATTCCGGACTTCAAGCTCTATTACAAAGCTGTCATCATCAAGACAGCATGGTACTGGCACAAAAACAGACACATAGATCAATGGAACAGAATAGAGAGCCCAGATATAGACCCTCAACTCTATGGTCAACTAATCTTCGACAAAGCAGGAAAGAATGTCCAATGGAAAAAAGACAGCCTCTTCAATAAATGGTGCTGGGAAAATTGGACAGCCACATGCAGAAAAATGAAATTGGACCACTTCCTTACACCACACACGAAAATAGACTCCAAATGGATGAAGGACCTCAATGTGAGAAAGGAATCCATCAAAATCCTTGAGGAGAATGCAGGCAGCAACCTCTTCGACCTCAGCCGCAGCAACATCTTCCTAGGAACAACGGCAAAGGCAAGGGAAGCAAGGGCAAAAATGAACTATTGGGATTTCATCAAGATCAAAAGCTTTTGCACAGCAAGGGAAACAGTTAACAAAACCAAAAGACAACTGACAGAATGGGAGAAGATATTTGCAAACGACATATCAGATAAAGGGCTAGTATCCAAAATCTATAAGGAACTTAGCAAACTCAACACCCAAAGAACAAACAATCCAATCAAGAAATGGGCAGAGGACATGAACAGACATTTCTGCAAAGAAGACATCCAGATGGCCAACAGACACATGAAAAAGTGCTCCATGTCACTCGGCATCAGGGAAATACAAATCAAAACCACAATGAGATACCACCTCACACCAGTCAGAATGGCTAAAATTAACAAGTCAGGAAATGACAGATGCTGGCGAGGATGTGGAGAAAGGGGAACACTCCTCCGCTGTTGGTGGGAATGCAAGCTGGTGCAACCACTCTGGAAAACAGCATGGAGGTTCCTCAAAATGTTGAAAATAGAACTACCCTATGATCCAGCAATTGCACTACTGGGTATTTACCCTAAAGATACAAACATAGTGATCCAAAGGGGCACGTGTACCCGAATGTTTATAGCAGCAATGTCTACAATAGCCAAACTATGGAAAGAACCTAGATATCCAGCAACAGATGAATGGATAAAGAAGATGTGGTATATATACACAATGGAATACTATGCAGCCATCAAAAGAAATGAAATCTTGCCATTTGCGACGACGTGGATGGAACTAGAGGGCATCATGCTTAGTGAAATAAGTCAATCGGAGAAAGACAATTATCATATGCTCTCCCTGATATGAGGACATGGAGAAGCAACATGGGGGGGTAGGGGGATAGGAGAAGAATAAATGAAACAAGATGGGATTGGGAGGGAGACAAACCATAAATGACTCTTAATCTCACAAAACAAATTGGGGGTTGCGGGGGGGAGGTGGGGTTGGGAGAGGGGGAGGGGGTTATGGACATTGGGGAGGGTATGTGCTATCATGAGTGCTGTGAAGTGTGTAAACCTGGCGATTCACAGACCTGTACCCCTGGGGATAAAAATACATTATATGTTTATAAAAAAAAAAAAAATGGAAGGGGAGGCGAACCATAAGAGACTATGGACTCTGAAAAACAACCTGAGGGTTTTGAAGGGTCAGGGGTGGGAGGTTGGGGGAACAGGTGGTGGGTAATAGGGAGGGCACGTATTGCATGGAGCACTGGGTGTTGTGCAAAAACAATGAATACTGTTATGCTGAAAAAAAAAGATACATAAATAAAAATATAAATGGTTAATAAAAAAATTGATAGTAATTTATATTTACTTCGTGACCTTTAATATTATAACATTAAAGTTATAACTATAATGTTTACAGTAATAAATACTTAAGTATTTTAAATATAAAACTTTTATATTTTATAAAAATGAAATACTTAAGTATTTTAAATATAGATCTTGGTAGTGTTTCAGCTAAGGAAGTTTTAAAAATGTTGTTTTTAATAACTGATGTAAGACAACAGTGTGATCCTCTAGATAGTAGTATACGATTCTTTAAAAGATTTAAAAAAATTTTAAAGATTTAAATTTAAAATTTAAAAAATTTTAAAGATTTTAAAAGATTTTAAAAAAAGATTTTAAAAGATTTTAAAAGAATCGTTCATTTGGCTAAAACACGGTAAACTATCAAAGAGCAACAGAGAGATATCCACAGGGAGTCCTTTTTCTTGGATGCCTGTGGAGAGTCCACATCCTTTCAATTAGCCTGCAAGGATCACAGAGTCTCCCAGTGGCTTCCAGTGACATAGGTTCTCTGTGCACTTGAAAATGGCCTCATGGTAGAGTTTATCCAAACTGCCAGCAGAGGGACCATCCTCTCTTCTGGTCCTCATTATCTCAGTGAATGAGTCCATTTGTACAACATTTGACTTTTCTGTCACTCTGTTCGAAGGAAACATGTTGTCTCGTGGCCAGCTTCTGGAACTGAAGACTCTGTTAATTTAGAGTGTGACTTTACAGTTTTTCTGTCAATGAATGAACAAGTGCTAGAAAGTACATCCTAAGCCCTCTAAAGGCATGCTTTCTATTTTCAGCACCAGAAAAACAGGGACTTGCTCTTTCATTTCTCTCCTACCCATCCAATCATTTAATTGCTGAGTACCGCCTCCTTGGACGTGCCTCCGCTCACCATTCGTTCTAATTATATTATGTAGTTGTTTGTTTAACTTGTTTACTGTTAGCCTCACCCTCTGGAACTATAAGGTCCAGTATTGCAGCCACTGGCCACCTGAGACCATGGAGCCCTTGAGATGGGGCTCGTCCAACTGGAGGTGTGCTGCACGTGAAAAATACACACCACCAAGTTTCAAAGACTTGGTGTGAGAAAAGGAATGTGAAATATCTTATTGATAGCTTTTTATAATTGGGTGAGTTTTATAGTATGTTAATTACTCAGTGACATGGATAATCTTCTTCACTTCCCTTTCTCCATCTGTAAAATGAAGGCATTTGATTACAGATTCCTTAACGTGGCTTCCAGCACCATCATTGTCCAAGCTCCACTCAACAGAAGTCCGGAAGGGGAAACGTCACCCCCAAGGCCCTGCACTAGGGACACTAGAAAATGTCTCCAGGCACTTGGGCTTCCGGGCTCCTGCTCTTTCCCCTCCCTCAAGCCCTAAACACATCCAAGCTTTCCTTCCTCCACCTTCACCAGGGACATAGCCTGGTGAGCAGGGCTCCAGAGAGGACACTGCATCAGTGAGATGAAAGCCTCAGTCTTCCCACGTGGCTGGCCACGTTCACTCTGTTAATGGGTCTCCTGAGTCCAGGCTTGGCTGTGGGTTATAAGCAGGAGGCTACTCTTTTCTGTCCAGACATCCTGGGCTTCCTCACACAGCAAAGGGGCTTTCATGGCAGAATCTTATTTACAAGTGGCCATGGAGAGATGCTTAGGCTCTGTGCGGCGACAGTAGCTTAACGCCTTAGCTGGGGATGTGAGGAGCTTAGCAACTGTCTCTTTCTCCCAGCTCTCTGCAGTGCTCGGATGATCCTAATTGTCAAACTTGCTGTGTTCTGTAAAGAGTCCCCAAAGATTTATTTTCTCTCTTCTTGTCACACCCTCTCTCTGCCTTAATGTATTTGTTTTGAACTCTCAGTTGCTCTGGCTTCTGGGAAGGGATTATGGAGCCTACAAGGAGGAAGCTGTGATTTGAAATCACAGAACTTGAGTTTCATCTGCCCACCCAACCTTGATCATGCACTTGGAGTTTTTTGTTTTTGTTTTTTTTTTTAATTAACAGGAAGGAGGAAGAGACAAGGAGGAGCCAGCTAAGAAAAATAGAAAAATACCGGTGAGGTATGATCGAGGCAGGTGTTTTGATGGAGGTGTATGCCTTTCTGAAACATCTGGGTGGTCCAGGGGCAGGAGACCAGGGTGCCCTTGATGACTGCTGAGAATCCGTTTGTTTTCTCCCCTGAACTTTGCAGATGAGGACATCCGGGGCTCAGTCCAAGGTAATAAGACAAGACAGTGTATCTCGAGATTCTCTTCTAACTAGCCCTACAAAGGAACCCTATCCTTTAGCTCTCAGTGAGGGGGCAGGAAATGTACTCCCTTGTGATTCATGGCTATACTGTGCATGCTGGGGATGGGGGCTTGGCATGAGGAGAATGCAAAGTAGGGAAGGGGAAGACACAGTGGCACCAGGGAGAGGGCACTGAAGCAAGACACGGGATTGGTGCAATTCTGTCCTCCATTGGGACATAGAAGTTACATGTCTGTGTGGTTGATGATGAGAATGTGCTCCTGTCTGAAAGGATTAGTGAAGACCTTCTTTCCTAAAATGAACAATCTCTTTCACCTAGCTTCCCAGCACCGGGAAGCCTTCTGTGAGTAGAGATTCATTTATTTGCACTCAAACACTTTCTTTTCTTTCTCTTTGAAAATGCAGTTACCTTTGAGAAGAGGGTATTGGCAGGGGAATTCTCTTGTGTGCTTTTGCTGATTAGGAGGCATTCCTTCCAAAAGGAAGTGCGGGGGATCAGGACAGCACTAGCTCGCCTGGTGAGAATGGAAGCCACTAGAAGAGGGAGTATGGAGATACATGGGGAGAAAGTAGACTACCAACCAGGAACAGACTCTTTGAGGACAAGGACTAGGGTTTCCTCCTCTTCAGTCTCTCCCTCTTCTTTCCCTTCCTTCCTTTAGCAAATATTTAAGGCTCAGAATTCCGAGATAAGACTCCTACTTTTTTATTAAAGGGGACCACTGCAACAGCTGCCTAAACTAGGGATATGGAGGAATATTTATGGAGGAACATAATTATGCTATCCATGGTAGGAAACCATAGATGACAATTAGCAAGTTTGTGAAAACATTCTCATTCAGTTCTATAAGTGGGAGGTTGTGCTAACTGCAGCAAGCTTGTGTTGAATAATTTAGATTTATAACAAAGGCACCTCCCTATAACAACATACACTGAGGCGGCCTTCATTAGAAACAGCCTTTAACTAATCCTATTATCCCAGCAAGGAAGATGGTATGCCCAGTCTCTGCAGATGGTCCCAGCTCAGTCCAGGCTCCTACGACTATGGATGCCATGGATGCTGACACCTGGCTAGGCACTCTGGGGACCCCCTAAATGAACCAGCCAGAGGGAATAATCTTGAGAGGCCTCCAGTTTCCTGCCATAGACTCTTGTTGAGGGCAGATAAGAATTCACAAAAAATTAGGAAGGATACATACATATCAAGGACGTAAAGGAAAACCAAGTTCAGAGTGGGAAGGGATTAATTCCAAAGGAGGGGATGTCATTAGAGTGTGGTTTCCATTCTGGCTGCATGATACTCACTTGGAGCGCTTTTTTAAAAATATGGGTTTCTGGGTTCCACCACTAGGGAGTCTGGGGTCAGGTTGGAGATGATGTATTTTAAGAGCTTTTCAGGAAATTTGAAACCCCTGGACTCTGTGATCTGTGCTTAGCATACTGCCTGACACATGGAGGTGCTCAGTAAACTTGTTAAAAATGAATGCGTCACTAAGGTCCATCCAAACTCTGTGGTTCCAGGTATCACCCCAGCTTGGGGAGGCAGGAAGCAGGTGTTCCTGGGAGAATCCTTGAGTCCAAGTCACAGGAATCAGCAACCGGAATAGTTTGGCACCTTTTAGCTATTTTGCCCGATTGTTGGGGACAAGGGTGGGGGCTGCAGAAGCTGGGTTTCAGCTTTCCCACCTTCCTCTGAATCAGGTCTTAAGCCGAACTCAGCTTTTATTTGAGCTGGCTTTTGCAAAGTAGTGAGATGGAATTTGCCTTTTTCTTTTGCTGAGAAAACAAAAGAAGTGTGAGAACCCAAGGGACTTCAGTTCAGAAGACAAAAGCACAAGAGAGGTGGAGGAGGGGCCCAGGGTCAGAAGTTGAGACACCAGGCTTCTGATCAACCTCCCTAGTCGCCGTGCATGTTGGTGCAGGGCCTGGACCCTCTGCGGTCTATTACCAGTGATGGCAAGCTTAGCTGGAGACCATAGGGGAATCCCAAGAATCAAATGTGGGCCTAGATGTGGAGAATCTTAGCAATCTGAGCCCACTTGTGAGCAGAGGGGTCTGCCTCCCTTCGTGTGATCTGCACAGGACAGTGTCTGTGCTCTGAGGCTCTGAGTCCAGGTTGCTTGACAGTGTCCCGTCAGATCTAATTCTCCATGGTTCAGGTTCTCAGGTTCTCACCTGCCAAAGTCACTATCTTTCCCCACTAGTATTGCAATGAACCATTCAGACTTCTGTGTTGAAATATTGCTTTTTAACACAATGATATTTTCTGTATTATACAAGCAATACATGTTCATATAAGAAGCTGGAAAATAAAGGAGCTTCACAGTTCAATTCCGGCTGTTGAGGAGACCTCCAGGAACAGTGATGCACACAGAAAAGAGCCATGAAAGGACCCCGGTGGCATCCTCGGATGCTCTGCCTTTTTATCTCCTGGCTCCTCCCGAGGTTTTCTCCCACCTCAGACCAGTGTCCAGGTCTTAGACAGCACAGGAATCACTGCTTATGCTAGGTACCCCTGTGCATAAAATCTTTCTGATACTGAGGACTCTAAATTTGGATAGAGAGCTCATGACTGTTAGAGATTCCCATTGCAGTGACTCAAAGGTCAGTGAGGGACCATAGTATGGTGTTACGAAGCTCCTGGTCTTAAAGGAAAAAGTCTTTTTTGCCACCGTGCATGTGGGAGATCATACTCTCTTCTTCCTGCCTCCTGGGGATGTTGTGATAGAATGAAGTGTTGTTATGGGACATCGGGTCCCTCTTGAGGAAGCTGCTGGAGACAGACAAGCAGCAGGCTGGTAAAGTTGTGTGACCCACCGGTAGAGGTGTGCACGGATATCGAGGCCAGCAGCCCTTGGGGCAGACAAGCCTCGGGCAGCAGCCTGTGCTGGTAGCATCTGTCTGTGAGCTGCCTCTTTTTACCCTGGGTTGTCACACAAAGGTAATTTTTTATAGTCTGTCGTGACGTAACAAAGTTCAGGAGGCACTCTTTTATACAATGGTTCTCAGTGTTGGTTCCATGAGAGGATTAAGGATCCACTCAAGACACTCCCAAGGATCACTTAAACGAGTCTTCCAGACAAATGGGACTTTGGAGGTTGCATCTTGTCCAACCCTCTTGAGTCCATGCATATTTCTCACAGTGGCTTATTGGTAGACTTGGCCTTTCCAGTGATAGAGAGCTCACTAGCTCCTAAGGACTCCCACTCCATTTTTGGACAGCTCGAAGCTCTAGAAAATCCTCCTTTATATAGAGCTAGAAACTACCTCTCTATAAATTCTACACTTTGGCCTCCTTCTGTCCTTCGGATCACGTAGAACAAGCTTATACTGAATCATAAATTATAGCACTTCTGATACTACCCCTCCCCTCAAGAGTTTCGTTTGTTTTATTAATACCCTTCTCTCTTTTTTTAAGATTTTATTTATTTGACAGAGAGACAGTAGGCAGAGAGGCAGGCAGAAAGAGAGGAGGGAGCAGGCTTCCCGCTGAGAAGAGAGCCCGATGCAGGGCTTGATCCCAGGACCCTGGGATCATGACCTGAGCTGAAGGGAGAGGCTATAACTCACTGAGCCAGCCAGGTGCCCCATTAATACACTTCTTTAAGAACAGTTTTATACTTGCAGAAAAAATGAGCAGAGAGTACCGAGTCCCCATATCTCACTCTATACCCCACACCCAGTTTCCTTTATTATTAAAATCTTGTATTTGTGTTGTACTTCAGTTGTAATAATGAACTGATAGTGATACACTTTTCTAGATTTTTAAAATTTATTACTTATTTTAGAGAAAGAGAGCATGCATGCAAGTGCAGAGAGGGACACAGGGCAGAGAGAGAGAGAGAGAGAGAATCTCAAGCAGACTCCCTGCTGAGCACCAGAGCCCAACATGGGATTTGATCTCACAACCCTGAGATCATGACCTGAGCTGACATCACAAGTCAGATATTTAACACACTAAGCTATGCAGACACTGAATTATTATTTATTTTTATTTTTTTTAATTCAGATAATGATACTTTTTTTAGAAGATTTTATTTACTTATTTATTTGACAGAGAGACGAACAGTGAGAAAGAGAACACAAGCAGAGGGAGTGGGAGAGGGAGAAGCAGGGTTTTCACCAAGTAGGGAGCCTGATGCAGGGCTCTATCCCAGGACCCTGAGGTCATGACCTAAGCTGAAGGCAGACGCTTAATGACTGAGCCACCCAGGTGCCCCAAGATAATGATACATTTTTAACTAAACTCCATACTTTCGGCAGATTTTCTTATTACCTATGGTCCTTTGTCTGCTCCAGGTTCCTATCTAGGCTGTGACAGTTTCTCAGACTTTTGTTGTTTTTGATGATCTTGACAGTTTTGAGGACTGCTGGTCATGTATATTGTAGGATGCCTTTCTGTCGGAATTTGTTTTTCTCATGATGTCCTTGAGGTTGTAGGCTTTGGGAGGAAGACTACTTGAGGTAAAGGACCATTTTCATCCATCGTATCAATGGTCCATATTATCCACATGGTTTATGGTGGCTGATGTTGATTAGATTACCTGGCTAAGGTAGTCTTTGTCTAGTTTATCCTGTAAAGCTGCTTTTGTTCCCTGCTTTCCATGCCATACTTTTTGGAAACAAGTCACTATGCGCAGCTTAAAGGGTGGGGAGTTATGCTCTCCTCCTCCAGGGTGGAATGTCTGTATAATAGGAACTCTTCTGCATGGGAAACTTGTTTCTTCTCCCCTTTTTATTTCTTTATTAATTTATTTACATCAGTATGGATTCATAGATATTTATTTTAAACTTCAAGTTATATCCAACACTACTTTTTTTGTTGTTGTTGTTAAAATTTTTTCGACTTTGCCCATTGGGAAATCTTTCAGTTGGTTCCTGTGTCCTTTTGACACACTTTCATCAATGTGTTGTTGTTTGTTTGTTTGTTTTTGGCCCTTCTTTATTTTTTTAATTTAATTTTATTTTTTCAGTGTTCCAAGATTCATTGTTTATGCACCACACCCAGTGCTCCATGCAATATGTGCCCTCCTTAATACCCACCACAGGCTCACCCAACCCCCCACCCCCTCCCCTCCAAAACCCTCAGTTTGTTTCTCAGAGTCCACAGTCTCTCATGGTTCGTCTCCTCCTCTGATTTCCCCCAAGTCCCTTCTCCTCTCCTTCTCCCAGTGTCCTCCTGTTATTCCTTATGTTCCACAAGTAAGTGAAACCATATGATAATTGATACTCTTTGCTTGACTTATTTCACTCAGCATAATCTCCTCCAGTCCCGTCCATGTTGATATAAAAGTTGGGTATTCATCCTTTCAGATGGAGGCATAATACTCCATGTATATAGGGACCACATCTTCCTTATCCATTTGTCTATTGAAGGGCATCTTGGCTCTTTCCACAGCTTGGTAACTGTGGCCATTGCTGCTATGAACATTGGGGTACAGATGGCCCTTCCTTACTTTATGTCATTAGAAGATGCTCCAGGCTCATTTTGTGCATTTCCAGACCTAGTCCTAGAATCAATCATTTTTCCAAGGAGCCTTGGTTCCTTTTACTGGAGAATGGTATTAGAAACCAAGTTGTGAGTATTAGGTGTGCTTGTTCCTTTGGGGGTGTTATTTCTTTTAGGACCTCTCAAGCTAACAAAGCTGTGTGTGTGTGTGTGTGTGTGTGTATGTGTGCGCGTGCACAAGTGCATGCATTAACCCTTGTGTAAACACATATCTATAGATATTTCTATATGTAACCATTTGTAATTACATTGAGTTAAACATGAGTTCCTACTGATGCCTTTAACTCTAATCCATTATCATATGGTGGTAATGTTGATGATGACTTTGATTATCTGTAAATCTCCAGTCTAACATGGGAAACCTGGTTCCTGTCATCCACAATCCATTTATTTAGTCATTTGATTCTAATATATACGTATGGCAGTATCAGAATTGTTAACCTCTCAGACATTTTGTTTTGTTTTATCTTCTCTCATATTAAATATCCTCAATGCCTTTAAGCATTTCAGACTGCTCATCTTGCTCATACTCCATCAATTCTGAGTCCATGTTTTCCTTCTCATGAGAAATAACCAAAAAATCACTCTCCATTTTACAAGAGAATGACTTCTAGCAAGTACTTACCCTTGGTATATACAAAGCACTGGTTTAAGTGCTTTATGCACATGAACTCACTTAGTCCTTATAACAGTCCTATGAGACTGGTACCGTCATTATCTCTGTACTGCAAGAGGAAAGGTTAGTAACTTGCCCAAGGTCAAACAACTAATGAGTAGTGGAGTTGGGATTCAAAACTAAGGTCTGATGTCAGAGTTCATATCTGTGATCATTATTTTGTGGCACATTGTTGCTAAAGTGTCTTTCTGAAGTACTGCTGTGCATATGTAATACCCAGACTTTCAAACTATCCGTGATTCACCACTGCCCGTTAGATAAAGACTAAATATCTTAGGTAAGACTTCACTGGCTTCCTCAATCCAGTATATCCTCTGCTCCAGCTTAGCCAGCATGAGCAGTGAAGACCGTCAGAGCATTCTGAGATACTGTTTCACCTTAAGAGCACACTCTCTACCCATCCTCCCAGATAAAGCCCAGATCAAGCCAAGCCCCTTCCACAGAGCCTCCTCACATCCCTTCTAGCAGATGCATTTGCATGGAACTCTTCCTTCTTTATCGACACTCATTGTTCATACCCTTTGTTTGGTATTTAGTTGTGTTTTATTAATATACTTTTCATTGATCTCTCCAGTCTCCCTAGTTGTTCTCAATGCCAGCTTGTCATTGTTGCTGACTGTTTTAAGTTTAATTCCCGCATGACTTATTTGATGAGAAGTTGGGACTTTATGAGATTAGTGATTGCAGTATTGCTCACATATCATCATTGTCCATTTGATAGATAACCAAATCCTGCATTAGTATATGTTAGCCAATCAAATTAGTTTGGTCTTAGGCCATGAACCATGCTCTATGCAGCCCCTACTCCTCAGATCATGTCCCTATTCTAAGAGGTCAAAATGGCCGATTCTACATAGTTCCCATCATTACAGCTCTGTATGGGGCTGTATGGGGTGATATTAAGTGGAAGAACTGTCCCCAGTTCCTATTTCAGTGTGGCTAGTATGCTGGTTTCACAGGAGTGGGTCTGGCACCAGCTGTGTCTCAGGTTAATCTCAGTCATCTCCCTAAGAGGGGGCTGGAAAAGAAGGAGCCCTCATGAGTTCTGCTTCAAAGAGAAGAACCTAGATTCAAACTGTAGCCTGTTCTTGCTAAACTTTGGTAATTTTAGTGCCACCTTCATGGTTTTTTGCCATATCTGCATTATGCTCACATTTTTTAACTTAAATTTTGGTCTCATTTTACATAGTAAAATTGTAGGTTTAACATGTTACGGTTTTTCAAATGGATCTTAAAATAAATGTATAAACATTAGATAGCTGTTATCTTGTTTCACATGCAATTATGTCACATACCTTGATGGTGTGTCTGCGACCCTTTGGGGGACACAGCCCTGCTGTTTGGGTTTTTCCTCCTGACCCCTTTTTAGGTGTGAAGTCTGTTCTGATCAGGTCACAGGTGTTCAGGCTGGGCTCCTGTATTCTAGTGGTTTCCACTGGGGCACCTTCAGAGACACTCTGAGGGTAGAAAGAGTCCCTGGGCAAGACTGTGGGCATTTTCTTCTCTTCAGAAAGACGAGCTCAGCTTTTAGTTCTTCCCCTGTCCAGGGTGCCTAGTTAAGATTTTATTTGAAGAAAGGATTGTATGGATTTTTTTTTTAAGTTTGAAAACCATAGGACAATTCACTCCAGGATAGGTACTGCCAGAAAGACGACTTCATCCATATATTCATTCAGTACTTCTCTAGGCCTCTCTTAGCTCTTCCTAGCTTTGGTATCAAGAGAGCTGGCTCCAACTGTGTCTTGATTGTTGTAATGAAGCAAAATATATCTCAATATCTTGAGATGATAGTATGCTAAATACTATTCCAATACTGTTCTACTTGATCTAGGTTGAGAGTAAGCCTTTGGTTCAAGCTCAGAAGCCACCTTCCAAGATCAAGGACCTCAGAATGACTCGATTCTTGCCTAAGGTGGGAAGTAATGTTTAGTGTCTTTTTTCTTGGAAATGTTGAAGATAGGTGGGTGGCTAGGATAGCTTTTCAGAGGCATTTTTCATCAACTCAGCATAACATGATGCATATGTTCTAGCCACATCTCCACACTATTTTAAATGTTGCTATTCACTGATAGACTACCCCTCTTGTAATCAATCAGTGCATGAGGGCAGGGATCCAAGTGAGGTCAAATCAATAATATAAAGGAAATGTGAGCTTATGTTGCACCAAAGGAGATATACATTATATCTCCTTTGGGAGATAATGGGAAATGTTTTCCCATATTAGGATGATAAGATATTGGAATGATGATAATAATGGCTAACTCTTATGGAATACTCTACATGAATTGCCTCATTTACCTCACAAAAGCCTTATGAGGCAGACCCCATTTTTGTCCCCATGGTAGTGGTGAGATAGCTGAAGCGTAGAGAAAGAGATGTGTGGCCTATGTAGGGTCTGCAGTTGTATGTGGTGGAGCAGGGATTCAAACCCAGAGCTCATCTGCTTGACCACTCTGCTTCTCTCTACAAGAGCTTTGAAAATAGATTTAGGTCTGGATTTGGTTCAGACTCATTCTTGCTGTAGCAGGGGAGCTGGAAGAAATGACTACCTGGAGCCATAGATTTCTTGCCTGAGGTGTCTGCATCTTATCCACTTTCTCCTTATATAGAATCCAAACACCAGCATTGCTTCACTCCCTTTTGTGGATACCAAGGGGAAGAAGAACATGGTTAACTTCCCACGCATCAGCAACAAAATCTTGCTAAAGCCACCCCTGCTGTATCAGGTGAGTACAGGGCAGTGGACATGGCCCTGAGCAGGCAGGTCAAAGAGTCTGGTCCGGAACCAAGTTTAGAAAGGCTGAGGATGGTGGGAAAAGCACAATGTCACCTGAAGAGTTGGGTTCTCATCCCGTTCTTACTCTTTACAATGAATGTAAACCTTAGCAAATAAATCACTGACTTTCTTTTATCTACAAAATGGGCTCTCCATAGGGTTGTCATGAGGGTTCATTGAGAGAAAGAAGAATGAAATGTCTGGTATATAAATGGCAGAAGCATATGAAATGATTGTTTTCCTCCAATGTCTCCTATTTTTTTTTTTTTTGGAAGGACCAAAAAGAAAGAGCATAAGACCGTGCCAAGTTAAAGAGGTATTATAGACACAAAAGTTGAAGAGTTTGTGCCCTTGGGCAAATCACTTTAGCTAGTTAGGAAATGTTCTTCTTAAGAGCAGTGGTAAAAAAAAGATTCCTATTTTTTCCTGGAGTAAGATGTCACTGGGGCTGTCAACTGCATAAGGTATTGTGAATGGCCTCACACAAAATAATGTGTGCCAGACAGATACTTCCTTTGAGAGGAAGACTGAGAAAACCTAATGTCTGATGATTATCATTTTCTCCCTGGAAAGCTAGGAGAAGAATCTGGCTGGACGTGGGTGTTCTTGGACTGATCAATGGTTTGTGACACCCAAAAGTCTAATCAGTCCTTTATTTCAAGTCTCTTTGTCTGGACAGGAGAATCAAAGTCACAATCAGATGCCAGCCTCTGAGCTCAAGGCTTCAGAAATGCCTTTTCATTCAAGCATTAAAACCGAAGATCCCAAGCCAGAGGAGAAACCACCAAGAAAGCACAAGGTGCCTCTGACAGCGGCAGGTATGTCTTTTGGGAAGTAGCAGGGTATAGGGGACTGATTCTAGATGGTCAAGTTGTCCTGAGCTGAGCTGAACCAGAGAAGGCTAAGCTTCGAGGTGTTGGAGAAGTCAACTAAGACAACAAGCCAAAATGAATGTAACAGTAAACTTCTTGTCACTTACCATGATAATATAAGGAAGAGAATAAACAGGGGAAAACACCGACTCCTCAGTGTTCCGTTTTCCCTGTGGACTGGCATCACTCCAGGTCAGATATATGAGCTCAGTCAGAGTTCACAGCCTAGGGAGCTGAACAAGCCTCCTGTCATTTTATGCAGGGCCGGGAGGGAGAGGTGAGGGGAAGGGCTCGGAGTGGAAATGTACTGAGTCCTGAGTCAGAGTAGGGCAAGTGTCTTGATGTCTCACTTCCTCCTCTTGATAAGGAGGTCTTGGCAGAAGTACCTGAAGAAGGAATCTGAATAGGGGCTCCTGGGTTAGAAATGTAGATGTGCATAAGTGCATGGCTGTTTAGGGGAACCTGAGCCCTTGACTGCAACCTCTCAGAGATTTCATGCACTGGCTCTGCACCAATGCTGGTGTGGGGAGGGCAGCTCCCCATGAACCCTACCAGGAAGACTTTGTAATTACCTATGGTTGGTCCTGAAAGAGCACTCATAGTTTTTGGCCAGGACTCCAACTCCTCACAAGGTTCAGAGATGCATCCCCTATTAGAATTCAAAGGAAGAAAACCAACACCCACTTTGCCAACACTATCTGACGCTTGGAGCTCTTTACCCGCAGCCTTTAAATTGTTGTCCTTCCTCTTCTTAAACAATCTTAGGAACAACCCACAAGGACACCGCTTGAGCTAGTTTTGCCTTTACAGAGCTCATATCTGCTTCCTTGCTGTCTTGGGTCTTGGTTTTGTCTTCTGGGCTAAGAATATGCCTTACGCAGCTTTCACATGACTGCCCTTCACACACGTCTTGTCTCTCATGTCTTTCTTCCTCCTGGCAATTCCTTCTCCAACTCTTCAGCAGTTTGTCAAATAACATGGTGCCTTCCCCTCCCACCCCCAATCCTCAGACCTCTCTCTCTGGCACTCTCCAATTTAACTCCTTAAAGTTTGAACCCCACCCCACCTGCCGCCAAACCAAACACCAGCCACCGAATGAGGGCGGGCCAGAAGAGGGTGGAGAAGAGCCAACACAAGTTTCTTCCTTGCAGTCTGAGCTGCAGATTTGAGTGGCTAATACCTCTTGGTCCTTTGAAGTTGCACTTTAGTAACCTGCCTGGCCCTTGAAGACATTATAGTTTGCAAACCCTCTTGGGAAAAACTGTTTATGTAGCCCCAAACCATATCAACTTGGAAACTGCTGCCAGTAGTTCTCTACTACTGTTGACACCAGCTTTACCTCCTGAAATCTGTACCCATGCTGCGGCAACTCATAGCTTTGGGGGCTAAATTCTCTCTTTCCTTTCCTTTATGTTTCCCTCCCGATTTGTTGAAATCAGTACAACACCTTAACATTTATCCTTTACATTTCTACCTGTGAGATTCAAGGCATGTGGTCCTTAGTAAGCCACCTAGTTGAGGGCAGGAGTGACTGGCTCATGAGCTGGAAGGCGTGCCATCATCAGGACCCTAGGCAAATCCCCATGTTGCCTCAACTGACAACTATAGTGTCTTTCACACAGAGGCGCTAAAGTTTTTTAAGAACGAGCTATCTTCATATGAGCAAAGTGAAATCCTGGGCTACACGGAGCTGTGGTTCCTGGGGCTTGAAGCAGAGAAGCTCCACGTGACTCCTGAGAAGTTCAGCAAAACGAGTTTTGATGATGAACACGGCTCCTATATAAAGGTGATGGGGAAATATGTAGCGGTAACTCCAGGGGCCTGGGGCTCAGGGACAAGAAGTAGTCTGGAAAGGAAAAAAAGTGTGGGTTTTTCTTTTTTTTTGAAATAACATTTGGTGATGATACATCTCAAACTAGGCATCCTGAAGGATTCCAGTAGGTGCTAAACCAAAGAAATGTCATGTTTAAAAGTGGGAAAACATGCAATTAATATACAAACTACTCTGCTGACAGAGAACTGATTCTTCTCCAAGAATATTTGGGGAACAGGCTTGCATCCTGAGCAAATTCTCACAGGTTCTTTTTCTGCATAACCCTGTACCCATTGGAAGAGCCAGACTCCAGGGGAAAAATGCAGTCTCCACAACATCCTCTTTTTTGTCTCCTTCATACAATCCCACACATGGACCTCTTTCTATTTCATTTTAAATGCCATTTCTCCACAATCAAAAAAAGTTCTTGTCACTGTAGTCCCTGGCACCCAGTCCTTAACTCCTTTCAATTTCCCAGAGATGGATCCTGGGAAGGGGATCTCTCCTTCTCCTCTTCTGATTGCATCTCTCAGGTTAACCAGGACAGTGCCTCTTATCAGCCTGAAGGCAAAATCTGGGCAGTGGAAAGTGTCTCTCTTGCCTCAGAAAGCAATTTCCACTTCTGAAAATGTCCAGATACATGATACTTAGTCCACCAGGTTACTAGGCTGCTGGGAATTTCTTCCTCTGGACATTTCCTCACAATGTGGTTACATTTAAAGAAGATAAGATTGGCCTTCGATGGCTTCAGAGAAGAGACATATTTCTTAGGAGTATTTAGAGCCATGTGTCTCAAGCTTTACTATGCACACAATTCCCCTGGAGATCTTGTTAAAAAATCTGGATTTTTATCCAGCAGGTGTGGGGTGGAGCCTGAGATTTTGCCTTTTTCAGAAGTTTCCAGGCAATGCCCACACTGCTGGTCCTTAGGTCACACTCTGAGAAGGAAGGCTTTAGAATTTCTGGCACAGATCCTCCATTGAGTGCCCTGGTTCTCAACATTTTTAGGCCAAGGATCCCTTTGGGAGTCTGATATATGTGCAAAGTAAGTCCTCATTCTAGAAAAGGCATCCTGAACACACATCAAGTTTCAAAGAGGAGTGGGTTGTCAAGGGATCCTTGGTTAAGAATCTCCAATACAAACCTTAGTTCCTGTTCATCTGGACACTCTTGGCTCCTCCACCCCGACCCTACCTGGGCATAGAGTTTCTGGAAAATTCCCCAGCAATGTCAGCAGTACCTTCATATTACTTCACTGCAGTTCAGTTCCTCAGTCTGAAATATTAGGGAGCTCTGTTACTGGTGGAGGCAAGCACGGGGATAATGCATGCTCACTGCGTAATCAAAATCTCCATCTCCATTGCATTCCAATGCATGCCAAATTCCCAAACAGGCAGCACAACTGCATTCTCATTTCTATTCTGTCAGCCATTGTTAGCTGAATACCTGTTTGAGTACCTATCATATGCGTGAGCATGTGCCAGACTCTGGAAATATAAAAGGCACTATAGAAATGAGTACAACCTGGTTCCTGGCCTCAAGTAATAACAATCAATATCAAAGTTGACATGCAGATGAATAATTATGATACAGCCAAATTGGTGACCTGTGCAAAATACCTTTATGCCAGCATGTGCAGAACTTGCCCATTGCCTTTTCCCTGTACCTTGTCATGACAAACCTTTGCAAGTAGGGTAGTCCACGTCCACGTATTAGTAACGTACCTGTTGATATGCATGATCCTGACTCCTATTGTATGAATGAACCAGAAGCACAGAATCACAGGACTTGTGCACAGACACGTCCTTCACCTCTTCCAAATTCCTGAGTGCAAAACTGGGAATCAGAGATTCTCAGAACTGGAAGGTCTTAGAGGTTCTTATCTAGGACCTTCAGTTACAGATGAGGGCACTCAGTTCAGAGTGGGAAATGACTTGTCTGAAGATAGGGAGATAAAGTCTTTTTAATTAAAAATTTCCTGTTGCTTTGAATAAATGCCTGTTCTCTAGTTCCCAGCCCATGGAGGGATATGGGTGACTCTGGCTCTTGGAAAATCTTTCTCCTCTTAGTTGAGAAAGGTTCAAGATCTGTACTGCTAACTCTCACATTAGAATTAAATCTGGGTAAGTCAAGAGGGGAACCAGATCTGACCAGGAAGAGGCAGAACAGACAGGAAGCCTTCTTTGATTGCAGGAGACACATCTGGGGTCTGAAATAGAACTTCCCCCAAACTGAGCCTGCTGCTCAGCTGCATTCAAGAATTATGAAATATCCAAACTGAAAGCGACCTTAGAACCACTTTGCTCAGTCATCTTAACTTTACAGGTTCCCACATAGACAGAAAACCAGAGGTGATAGCAGGGCTGGGACTAGAACCCAGTTTTTCTTTTTTTAAGTTTTTTATTTTTAAAGATTTTATTTACTTATTTGTATGCAAGAGCGAGTACAAGCAGGAGGAGAGGCAGGCAGAGGGAGAAACAGTTTCCCCATTGAGCAAGGAGCCCGATGTGGGACTCGATCCTGGGACTTTGAGATCATGACCAGAGCCCAAGGCAGACACTTAACTGACTGAGCCACCCAGGCGTCCCTAGAACCCAAGTGTTCTAAAGACCATCCAATGTTCTTTGCACTGCCTGACATGGATAGAGCCTCGTGGGACCTTCCTGACCCCACATTGGTAGCCTGGGATCTGGGCAACCACCTGACCAATGCAGCAGTAAGGAGAGGAGGATGGGAGTTGCACAAATACGTGGTGCAGTTCAGAAAGTCCCCCCGGGGTAAACCAGGGCCTGACACAGGGATGCCACTATCAGGGAAGCCCCAGAGCCTATGGCTCTCTTCCTTACCCTGGTCTGGCTTCTGCAGGTCCTGCATGACCACATTGCCTACCGCTATGAGGTTTTGGAGATGATCGGGAAAGGGTCCTTTGGACAGGTGGCCAAGTGCTTGGATCACAAAAACAATGAGTTGGTGGCCTTGAAAATCATCAGGAACAAGAAGAGGTGTGGTTTGGTAGACGGCCTAGGCCATGGGAGGGGTGGTCTGCATGATTCTGGCCCCTTTACAATACCAACCCTTCCTGACTCTGCCTTTTCCTGTGATCTTCCTTGTCCTTTCCTCTTTCTCTAATTATCTGATTCCACAATGGGGCAAAGAGGAGGCAAGAATATGATGCTTTTAGTGCTTTCTACCCATGCCCCTTGGACTCTTGTTGGGGCGATGGGGAGGGGCTGGAGAAAGGGGCTGACTGCTGCAGTAGGACGTGACACTGTGAATTCTGTCCCCATTCCCTATCCTCCCTGCCACTGCCCTGCCACCTCAGATTTCACCACCAGGCCCTGGTGGAGCTGAAGATCCTGGAGGCTCTCAGAAGGAAGGACAAAGACAACACACACAACGTGGTGCACATGAAGGACTTTTTCTATTTTCGCAATCATCTCTGCATCTCCTTTGAACTCCTGGGGTCAGCTGCTTTTTCTTTTAATTTATTTTCTTTTGAAAAATTGCTTAAGGTGACAGGCGAGAAACTTCGGGGTCGGAACACTAGGTTTTTCTAGATGTGGGCTTTTAATGACTAGAGTGGACACGGTGGGCAAGGAGCCAATGGAGCTGGACACAAAGCTGCCCATCTCACCCCATCCCTCAGTCATGCCTGTCGCCTGCCAGCATACTCAGGATGTGCTGCCTCAGTTCTGGGTGCCAAACTGGGTGACATAACCAATAAGAGTCCTCTGACCTCAAGACTAAAACAGAAATATATTGTCCCCACTCACTGGCTTTATAATCCTGTGGTGCTGAGTTTGGAACCCAAGGGAGCAGGCAGATAGTGTTCCTGGGGGGAAAGGACTTTGATTTTGAGCAAATCAGGATAGGAGCAGATATTTTTGGTCAGGAAACAGAATCTGACCGAAATAGATTAGCATCAGCGGTCTGAATATTGGAGCCAGAAGGGTGGCTAATTGGAAGGGCATGCTAATTTAATTACTTATCTCTCTGAGAAGATCATCTTCCATAATTTGAACAAAACCAAAAACCCAGAAAGAATTTAGCAAAGGGGCATAATTAGGGTAGACTCTCAGGGGCTCAGTATTATGGGATTCACTGGGCTGGTAGCTTGATGCTCCCATGACACCATCGCCATTAGTAAAATTCTAGGAACCAGGTAAATCTGAATCAGAAGGAACATTGATTGATACTTTCCTCAGCACCTCTGATGACTACAAAATGTGGTCCACTTTCCAGTATGCAGAGGTGAATGATCTTCCTTCTGTCAAAATGAACAAGCCAGGATGCCTTTCTAGACCATTACTCACAGTCACAGTCAGATATCATTGTATTTAAAAGAGCTTTGGGAAGTGAGGAGGGACAGGAGTGCAGAGGGAGAATCCAAAGACCAGAGAGGTTAGGAGTTTCCTAAGGTCACAGAGCTAGTCAGGATGAGGCCAGAGCTTCACATCTCCCCTGTACTTCTCAAGAATAAATGGCTTCCTAAATACTTCCAGAGTTCAAGAAGGCTTGGAAACGGAAGACCGGGAGAAACCGGGAAGAAGTTGATGCAGAGTTGTCTTGGGCTGTGCCCTTCTCTCCCTCCTCTCCCCATCTTAACAGGTTGCAGAGTCACAAACTGGTAGCCACAGAACCGTTTTTCTTGTTAAAATGCTTCGCATTTGTTTCTAACATTTGTTAAGTCATCAGATTTCACATAATACAAAAGGGTTTTTATGCAATAGTGCAGGCTTCTGCCTGTCCAGAAAATTTAGGATAATCTAGCAAGAGTAACCTTCATTTCTGCAAAGCTACAGTTCGATGGGACCAAGCATCCAGGCTCACTTTAGATAGGGTCGGTTTCTCCATTTTGCCTTAGCCCCCACCTGCCCACTTTCTTATCCGCTTTACCATCAGGAACCTTTAGATGTTTTAGATAGCCGTATTAGCTTGGGGTAGGAGTGGCCACTTGTTTGGGTGGTGGAATTCTTGGATCTCTTCGAAGGGCCTGAGAAACTATGAATATTTCAGAAGTTTGGCCCAACCTTTTAACACCCACATGTGTAACAAAGTTGTTAAATGATCTTGTCACATAAGAAACAAAGGTATATCTGAGAGGCCAGCACAGTGGAGCTTCACACCAGGTCCCCCAAGAATCACGGGGAAAGTTGAGTATGTTGGACATGGAAAGCCCTGCCTCTGGTCAGAGGCTTCTCTACTCCCAGAAGGAAACCAGGTGATAGGGGATTGCTTGTAGGCTCAAACTCAGCAGTATATCTTCTGCACTGATACACACCCCTCACTTTCTCTCCCTTTTCCAGAATCAACTTATATGAATTGATGAAGAATAATAGCTTTCAAGGCTTCAGTCTGTCAATAGTTCGGCGCTTCACCCTCTCTGTGTTGAAGTGTTTGCAAATGCTTTACGTAGAGAAAATCATTCACTGTGATCTCAAGCCTGTGAGTACAAGCTCTGTCCTGTCAAGGGAGTGGGTTCCCACCCTCAGAAATGGTTCGCCCTATTCTTTTCTCCAGCGGTAACTGGGAAGCCATCATGGCCAAGGCCCCAGGGCGGGAGCCAAGCTGTTATGTTTTTATGTTGTGTAAGCCAAGAACAATGTAGTGAAGACTAAGGGGCGGACATCAGGGCAATGCTTTATCATCATTAGGGCAATGGTTTATCATCAAGACAGATTGGAGCAGGAAGGTCTGAGGGCTTTCCTACAGGGGGCTTAGGGTGTGCAGAGACATGTTATGTAGGTAGATGGAGAACCTCTGTACTAAACCCTGCCTTTATCTACTGTACTCTGAGTTGGTCCTAGGGCAAATCCTTTGCTCCAAATTACATGCCCTTCCCACATGTCCTGCTGGTGTTCTATACTTAGCTCTATTACTGCTCTGGTTGCTATGTAGGGATGCTTTCTTTATTTTCCACTGACTGCAAGCTCCTCCAAGGTCAGGGACCATGTCTTCTCACCATTTAATTCCCAGGATCTATCACGGTACCTGGCAATAGTAATGGCAGGCAACAAATAAATGCTTGTTAGAAGGGTTAATGACTGCAGACTTGAGGAGTGCAGGGAGGTAGCTAGGGGAAAGGGATAAGGGTATGAATTAGGCAATCAGGAACTGGTTCCAAAAACAACATGGCTCTCACAGATATGTAAATATCCCTTAAGTTTTCCTCATTCCCTCCCTTCTTCTCACTTTCCCTGAAACAGTTAATTTTTGATTGTTTTCTATTTTAATTCTTGTATAGTTTATACAGCATTATATCAATTTCAGGTGTGCAATATAGTGACTCCAACATTTCCATACCACACTGGTGCTCATCATGATAAGTGTACTCTCTAATCCCCATCATCGATTTCCCCCATCACTGCACCCACCTCCCATCTGATAGCCATCAGTTTGTCCTCTGTGGTTAAGAGTCTATTAAAAAACGTCTTGGTTTGTCTCTCTCTCTCTCCCTCTTGTTTTTTTGCTTTTTTGCTTTGGTTCTTAAATTCCACATGGGAGTGAAATCATATGGGAGTGAAATTTTTCTTCATCTGACTTATTTCCTTTGGCATTATACTCTCTAGATCCATCCACGTTGTTTCAAATGGCAAGATTTCATTCTTTTTTATGGTTGAATAATATTCTATTGTGTATATATATATACACGTATGTATGTATGTATGTATATATATACACATATATATATATACACCACCTCTTTATCCATTCATCAGTTGATGGACTCTTGGGCTGCTTCCATAATTTGGTTATTGTAAATAATGCTGATATAAACATATGGGTGCATACATCCCTTTGAATTAGTGTTTTGTATTTTAAGGTAAATACCCAGTGGTGTGATTAGTGGATTATAGGGTAGATCTATTTTTTTTAATTTAATTTTTTTTCAGTGTTCCAAGATTCATTGTTTATGCACCACACCCAGTGCTCCAATGCAATATGCCTGCCTTAATACCCACCACTGGGCTCACCCAACTCCTCAACCCCCTTCCCTCCAAAACCCTCAGTTTGTTTCTCAGAGTCCACAGTCTCTCATGGTTTGTCTACCCCTCCGATTTCTCCCAACTCCCTTTTCCTCTCCTTCTCCCAATGTCCTCCACGTTATTCCTTATGCTCCACAAGTAAGTGAAACCATATGATAATTGACTCTCTCTGCTTGACTTATTTCACTCAGCATAATCTCTTCCAGTCCTGTCCATGTTGATACAAAAGTTGGGTATTCATCCTTCATGATAGAGGCATAATATTCCATTGTATATATGGACCACATCTTCTTTATCCGTTCGTCTGTTGAAGGGCAACTTGGCTCTTTCCACAGTTAACTTTTTTGAGGAACCTCCATACCAAAACAATTAAAAAAAACACTGTAACTCACTGGGAAAATTAGGGATATTTTTGCAATCCAATATTGACAAGATAGAGATGTTCTCTCAGGGCTTACTGGTGGAGTCTCACAAGACTGGAGATACATTGTTTTATTCTACACATTCAAGTTCCTAATCCTCAGCTTTGTCGCTTCAAAGGGTCACTACATCCATGGTTTTTGGGCTTAGAAGACTGACCCTAAGCAAGGAAATTCACATGACATAGTGGATTTCTTTGAGAAATAGTAAACTAGAATATACATACCTAGTAGGAAAGTGTGCATGCAACCAGGAGAGTGCTTGGTGATTGTAGATCAAGAATCAGGGGGTTATTCAAAGATACAAATGTAGTGTTGTGAAGTAACATCTGCAATCCAGTGTTTAGAACAGCAATGTCCACAATAGCCAAACATGGAAAAAGAGTCCAGATGTCCATTGACAGATGAATGGATAAAGAAGATGTGGTTTATATATACAGTGGATATTACTCAGGCATCAAAGAAATGAAGTCTTCCCATTTGCAGTGACGTGGATGAAGAAACTAGAGGGTGTTATGCTAAGTGAAATAAGTCAATCAGAGAAAGACAATTATCTGATTTCACTCAATGTGGAATTCAAGAGACAGAACAGATGAGCATAGGGGAAGGGAGGGAAAAATAAAACGAGACAAAATTAGAGAGGGAGACAAATCATTACAGACTCTTAATCATAGGAAACTGAGGGCTGCTGGAGGAGTGGGGTGTAGGGGAATGCAGTAGCTGGGTGATGGGCATTAAGGAGGGCACTTCATATAGTGAGCACTGGGTGTTATATACAACTGATGAACCACTGAACTCTACTTTGGAAATGAATAATAACTATATGTAAATTAATTGAATTTAAAATTTTTTTAAAAAGATTCAAGGAGTGATTGACTCAAAGGATAGTTTTGATGAGCCGCTATGGCTTGATGCATCGATCCCCTCTCTAGAGCTACATTCTGTCAATATGATGGGAAGGCCTGTGCCATTCAGTGACGGAACCTTTGCATTGGTCTGGAGACACACCAGTAATGTCTGCTTTTTACAGACTTTTGCTGATTGAAGTCTTCCAGTTAATATAGCTATTCTTTAGGAAAGGAATATGGACTAAATTTGTACTTTCTTGATTTGTGGTGCCAGAGGCTTCAGAACAGGCCTGCTGGGTCATATCTAGAAAGTTAAAGGACTCCGGAAGCGACTAATTCATCTGATAACTCATAACAGTCGATTCATCTGATATTGAGAACTGTGAAAACATGACTGTGACTTTAAACTCCAGCCCTAGGTAGTACACCCTCATGCTCGGAAAGCCCAGGAGCTCTGCTTCCTTAACCACAGCTCTCTGGGGACCCTGGTTTCACATTTTCCCGAAAGTCAGTGAAAGAATCACAACTCAAATTGAATTATTGCCTTTTTTTTTTGATCCATTACTGACATATCAGTATGTTGGAGGAACGCTTACTGGAAACATTAGATTTAGTCAATGATATTTCTAAGGCCTTGTGCAAGCAAGAGATAGAGTCAGGTGCTAAGGAGATAAAAATAAACCCACAGGGTTCAGGAGTTACACATTCTCTATGGGGAAGGAGACAAAATATGTGCAAAAGAAATACTGCCAGGTAGCCAATGCTGGGTCAAAATAAGAGGTACAGATCACAGATCGAATAGGAAGTCAGAGGAGCGGGGAGAACATGGTGTCTGGAGATGTGGGAGGAGGCCAGCTTGGAGCTAGTCACGTTTTTAACTGGGTCCTGGAGGATGGCAGGCATTCTGGTAAGTAGAGTGTGTGGAGCAACATTATTAAAACCTGACATCTGTCTTTCTCCTTCTCTCTAGGAGAATATAGTGTTATACCAAAAGGGCCAAGTCTCTGTTAAAGTCATTGACTTTGGATCAAGTTGTTACGAACACCAGAAAGGTAGGCCCATTCTGATCCCTTTGTCTGAATTTTCCTATTGTGATTTCTTTCACTTACTGAAGCACCACTTCTGATGTGGGGTCACCTGGTTTCCAGTCTGGGCTCAGCCATAACAATTGCTGGTGTGATTTTGAACAAGGTGTTTCACTTCTCTGAACCTAAGTCTCCTCATCTATAAAATGAGAAGATTGGACTCAAATTCTACAAGGGTCCTTTGCAGCTCTTAAATTCTGTATCTGGAATTACCCCAGAGCCTTGACTCCCAAAACTAACTAGATGTGCATCTAAATTACTAGAGGCCTCTGAAAATTTACAGCTCTCAGGGCCTCACCCCAGATGTACTGAATCTAAATTTCTGGGGGAGACCCCAGCAGTCTGCACTGTAGAACACACAGCCATTCTGAGGTTTGGGATTCACGGCCCTAAGCTCTGAAGACTATATTTTCTCCCAGACTAGAATGCAGAAAACAAGGGGCGCCTGGGTGGCTCAGTGGGTTAAAGCCTCTGCCTTCGGCTCAGGTCATGATCCCAGGGTCCTGGGATCGAGCCCCACATCGGGCTCTCTGCTCCACGGGGAGCCTGCCTCCTCCTCCGCTCTCTCTCTCTCTGCCTACTTGTGAACTCTGTCTGCCAAATAAATAAAATCTTTAAAAAAAAATAGAATGCAGAAAACAGCGTTGGGGTACATTTGCACAAACATCACTGAACTTGATTTAAGTGCCTCTTCTTTTGACTTGTATCAAGTTTGATGGCAAGAACATGTACCATTTAATAAACGCTGATGGAGTATCTCTCTAGGTCTGTTACCATTCTGGTTACAGGAACAAAAAAACCAAACATGTCCTGTGCTCTGATTGCTTACAGTTCAGTTGAAGAAACAAAGATACGAAGGTAACAGGTACAGTGATTACGAGTATGGGCAGACTATGCTAGGAGCATAGCAAAGTGGGGCTTGGGACCCGCCTTCAAGGTGGCAGGGCATGTCAGAGGAAACCTCCTGAGGCCAAAGAAAAGACTACCAGATGGTTGTTTCCACATATTCTGCAGTACTACTTTTGAAGACACACATTATCTTTTATATATGGAACCCATAAGAAATTTCAGCTAGAAAACAGTCTGCCTCCCACAAAGTACCCATCTGCTTAACTCTTCTCAGCCACGAAAGCCTCTCAGCCTCTGCAACCTCTTGCCTTGGCTGCCAGGATGCTCCCTGGCAGGACTTGTAACGATCCTGTCCTTGCTTACGGATAGCCATTTCCCCCTTTCTGTCTCTTTTGAGTTCCCTTTATCTTTATTTTAACCACGAGGCTGTATAGAGTATGGATACTAGACTTGAACAGCCTGAGTTCAAATTCCAGCTCTGCCACTTATCACTGAGTGAACTTGATAATTTCCTGAATCTTTGTATGGCTCAGTTTTCTCATTTTAAGATGGGGACAGTAATAACACCTGCTTCACAGGATTGTTGAAAGACTGAGAGTTGCTTTCTATAAAGCACTTGGAATAGTGCCTGGCACATGGTAAAGATTTCTCTTTTAAGATTTTACTTTGACAGAGAGAGAGAGAGAGAGCACAAGCAGGGAGAGTGGCAGGCAGAGGGAGAGGGAGAAGCAGGATCCCCACTGAGCAGGGAGCCCAATGAGGGACTGGATCCCAGGCCCTGGGATCATGACCTGAGCCGAAGGCCGACGCTTAACTGTCTGAGCCATGTTAAAGATTATAGGAGTATCCATTAAATCTATTTTTCAAAGTTATGCTGGGTATATATGTCCTTTGATTGCAAGGTACATCAAATGCATTTTGTACATAGGCAGCATGTAAAAGTCATTTTTGTTATATCTTTACTTTGTTTTAAATCACTAAATTGTTGTTTTTTACTGTAACCAATCCAAACAACAGAGAAGTGGCTACAGAATCCTTGCCCTGCCAGCATCTAGATAAAGAATGTTAGCTTGCAGAAGTAACTATAGTGTCCTGTTTCTCTCACCTCTGAAAAATCTAGGCTCCCCACCGTACTGTCTTCTGTATGGCTTCATCTGCTGAGATTTTGGGGCCTCTTCCTCCTATATGTTATACAGCACAATGCACACAATATATTGAAGACACACTAGGAGAGTACACATTTTGTGTGTTTCCTTTTCCATTTTACTATGACTCTTTCCTTGCCAAATCACAATACTTCCAGAAGATAGCTACCCAAAATTAACGTGATAGTTTGAAAATTTAGCTTTATATTAATCTGTTTCTTTTTTTTAATACAGTTTGGCTGACTTTAATGTCCTTCCCTAGAACAATGCCTACGTTTAGAGTTCTTGACCAATAAAGTGAGCATAGTAACACCATATGATAATCAGGTCGCTGTGAAGATTTGATGAGATTATACATGTACCTTGACTCAGAAGTTCTGGTCAGGGGCTCCTGGGTGGCTCAGTGGGTTAAAGCCTCTGCCTTTGGCTCAGATCATGATCCTGGGATCGAGCCCCACGTTGGACTCTGCTCAGCAGGGAGCCTGCTTCCCCCTCTCTGCCTGCTTCTCTGTCTACTTGTGATCCCTCTGTCTGTCGAATAAATAAATAAAATCTTAAAAAAAAAAAAAGTAGTGCTGGTCAACTGTACTTCCATTTCCCTGCAAAGCCTGGAGAGTGAAAAGGGGAGGAGAGTCTTAGTTATCTTCGACCTTCACCTGAGAAGGTGTACTGGAGAAGTGTGTTTTGGAGAGAAGGATTTTACATGCTGGTTCTCTTTCTTTCCCAGTGTACACCTACATCCAAAGCCGGTTCTATAGATCCCCAGAGGTGATCCTGGGCCATCCCTACAACATGGCCATTGATATGTGGAGCCTGGGCTGCATCATGGCTGAGCTGTACACCGGATACCCTCTGTTCCCTGGGGAGAATGAAGTAGAGCAGCTGGCCTGCATCATGGAGGTGAGGGGCAGGGCTGAGGTGCCACAGGATAGTAGACAACTTGCCCTCCCCAACACTGGGCTGCATCACAGTCGTTGTAGGGCAGTGGCCAGTGCACTTTTTTGTTGTTGTTGGATGTTCCCTAAAAGTATCTTTGGAATTATGTGCACCTCTGTACACTTTTGCCTTAACACCTAGCATTTTTATCATACATTTAAGTAGTTGCAGAGGATGAAATTTCCACCATATTATGAAAGTGACATTTTATGTTTTTATTTCTCTTTATTTTTATTGTTTAATCATTTCAAGCATCTTGAATAATTAACATACAGTGATATATTAGTTTCAGGTGTCTGATGTAATGATTCAGTAATTCTATAGATTACTCAGTGCTCAACATGAGAAGTGTCTTCTTTTTATTTTTATTTATTTATTTTTTGAGAGAGAAAGTACTCACAAGCATGAGTCGAGGGTGGGTGGGATGGGGAGGGGCAGAGGGAGAGAGAGAGAATCTTAAGCAAGCTCCATGCCCAGCATGGAGCCCAATATAGGGCTCCATCTGATGACCCTGAGCTTACATCCTGAGCCAAATTCAAGAGTTGTGTGCTTAACCAACTGAGCCACACAGGCACCCTGATAAGTGTATTCTTAATTCCCCTCATCTAGTTCACCCATCCTCCACTCACCTCCCTTCTGGTAACCACCTGTTCTTTATAATTAAGAGTCTGGGTTTTTTTTTTTTTTTTTTGGTCTCATTTATCTTTGTTCAATTGTTTTGTTTTTAAAATTCTGAGTATAAGTGAAGCCGTATGGTATTTGTGTTTATCCGACTGACTTAGCATTATATTCTGTTCATATATTCTGTTTATATTGTGTTTTTCTGACTCAGCATTATGTTCTGTAAATCCATCCATTCTTTTTTGTAGCTGAGTAACATTCTATTGTGTATTTATATACCACATCTATATATACACACCACATCTTTATATATGCATGTATAGCACGTCCATATATATACCATAATATATATATGCACCACATCTTCTTATATGTATACCCCTCTCTCTTTCTCTAAATACACACACATGCACACACACACACACACACACACACACACACACACACACACCCGCATCTTTATCCATTCATCTATTGATGGACATTTGGGTTGTTTCCATAATTTGGCTATTGTAAATAATGCTGCAATAAACATAGGGGTGTGTTTATGCCTTTGTATTCTTTGGGTAAATACCCAGTAATGGAATTACTGGATCATATGGTAATTATGTTTTTAATCTTTTGAGGAACCTCCATACTGTTTTCCAGAGTGGCTGCACCAGTTTGCATTCCCTCCAACAGTGCAGGAGTGTTCCTTTTTCTCTATATCCTTGCCAACAGTTGTTTCTTGTGTTTTTTATTTTAGCCATTCTGACAAGTGTGAGGTAACATCTCATTGTGGATTTTATTTGCATTTCCCTGATGATGAGTGATATTGAGTATCTTTTCATGTTATCTGTTGACCATCTGTATGCCTTCTTCGGAACAATATCTATTTATGTCTTCTGTCCATTCTTAATTGGATTATTTATTTTTTAGATGTTGAGTTGTGTAAATTCTTCATCTATTTTGGATACTAACACTTTATTAGATATGTCCTTTACAAATATCTTTTCTTATTTGATAGGTTGTCTTTCAGTTTTGTTGATTGTTTCCTTTGCTGTGCAAGAAGTATTTTATTCTGATGTAGTCCCAGCAGTTTATTTTGCTTTTCTTTCCCTTGCCTTAGGACACATATCTAGAAAAATGTTGCTATGGCTGATGTCAGAGAAATTACTGCTTATGCTCTTTTCTAGGATTTTTATGGGTTCAGATCTCACATTAGGTTTAATCCATTTTAAGTGTTTTTGTGTATAGTGTAAGAAAGTGGTCCATTTTCATTCTTTTGCATGTTGCTGTCCAGTTTTCTTAACACCATTTGAGTCGATCTAGAAAATAGAAATTTGGGATGTATAGATGTATAGATAGATAGATAATAGGTACAAATTAGATAGATAATTCAGCAGGCTAATAAATATATACTATATATACTTATACATACAGAATATATAAATAAATATGTGTATATGTGTGTGTATATATATAGATAGATAGAGAAGAGAGAGAAATTAGATCTTTGTTCATAGTCCAAATATCTTTGTTTACTGGTATAATCCTGTTTTTCTTCCATTGCATATTCTTGCCTCTTTTATCAAAGATTAATTGACCATATAGTCATAAGTTTATTTCTGGGCTTTCTATTTGGTTCCTTTGATCCACGTGACCATTTTTGCACTAGCACTGTACTGTTTTGATTACTACACCTTTATAGTATATCTTAAAATCTGGGATTGTGAGATGTCCGGTTTTGTTCCTCTTTTTCAAGATTGCTTTTCCTATTTGGGGTCTTTTGCAGTTCCATAAAAATTTTGGGATTATTTGTTTTAATTTTGTGAAAATGCTGTTTGTATTTTGATAATGATTGCATTAAATCTATATATTGCTTTGGATAGTATGGAATACACACACAAATATATATATGTATACATACATATATATATATATTTAACAGTATTTATTCTCCTAATCTTTGAAGATGGAATATTTTTCCATTTGTTTGTGTTGTTTTCAATGTCTTTCATCAGTGTTTGAGTTTTCAGAGTATAGGTCTTTCTTTTTTTTAATGTTCAGTTAGCACTGTATAGTACATCATTAATTTTTGATGTAGTGTCCAATGATCCATTAGTTGCATATAACACCCAGTGCTCATCACAACACGTGACCTCCTTAAACCCATCACCCTGTTACCCTATCCCCCCACGAATCTCCTCTCTGAAACCCTCAGTTTGTTTCCCAGGGTCCATAGTCTCTCATGGTTTGTCTCCATCTCTAATTTCTCCTCCTTCAGATTTCCCTCCCTTCCCCTATGGTCCTCCAGGCTGTTGCTAATGTTTCACATATGAGTGAAACCATAATAATTGTCTTTCTCTGCTTGACTTATTTCCCTCTGCATAATCCTCTCCAATTCCATCCATGTTGATGCAAATGGTAGATATACATCCTTTCTGATGGTTGAGTAATATTCCATTGTAAGATATATATATATATATATATATATATATACACACACACACACACACATCTTCTTTATCCATTCATCATCTGGGCTTCTGTAGTTTGGCTATTGTGGACTTTGCTGCTATGGACATTGGGGTGCATGTGCCCCTTCTTTTCACTACATTTGTATCTTTGGGGTAATACCTAAAAGTGCAATTGCTGGGTCGTAGGGTAGCTCTATTTTTAACATCTTGAGGAAACTTCATACTGTTTTCCAGAGTGGAAACAGAACTAACTTGCATTCCACTAACAGTGTAAAAGGGTTCCCCTTTCTCCACATCCTCACCAACATTTGTTGTTTCCTGTTTTGTTAATTTTTGCCATTCTAACTGATGTAAGGTGGTATCTCATTGTGGTTTTGATTTGTATTTCCCTGATGGCTAGTGATGTTAAGCATTTTTTTTTTCATCTTTTATCTCTTTGGTTAAGTTTATTCTTAGATATTTTATTACTTTGGCACAATTTTTTCTTAATTTCTCTTTCTGCTAGAATAGTGACATTTTAAAATGAAACTTATACCAGTCTTTCAAATGTACTCAGAAATATCTAAAAACCAGAGATGACTCCTATCCAAATCTATGTATTGTTCAGTCAGTAGTCATTCACTATCCCAGCTTTCTGGAAAGAATATCTTCCAATAAGAAGTATTTCCAAGACTCACTAAGTCAAACTGAGAAAGGCAGTTATCCTATGGTTTCACTTACTTGTGGAACATAAGGAATAGCATGGAGGACACTAGGAGGAAGGAAGGGGAAAATGGAGGGAGGGAAATCAGAGTGGGAGATGAACCGTGAGAGACTAAGGACTCTGGGATACAAATTGAGGGTTTTAGAAGGGAGGGGTGGGGGGGGGAAGATGTGTGAGCCTCGTGATGAGTATTAAGGAGGGTATGGGTTGCATGGAGCACTGTGTGTTATAAGCAAACAATGAATCATGGAACACTACCTCAAAAGCTAATGATGTACTGTGTAGTGACTAATATAATATTAAAAAAAGACTCACTGTATGATGATTTATTATGTATTATTCTTAAAACCATCATGTTATGGAGCTAAATTAGATAAAACAGGAGAAAATAACCCTAAAAATTAGAAACTTCTTATTTTAGGATTATACCAGTGAACAAAGATATTTTGACTATGAACAAAGATCTAATTTCCCTCTCTCTCTCTATATATAAATGTGTATATATATATATATATATATGCGTGTGTGTGTGTGTGTGTGTGTGTGTGTATACATTAGTCTCTCTAATTATCTATCTAATATCTGTTTGTCTATCCATCCCAAATTTCTATTTTCTAGATCGACTCAAAGTAATAGCTGGTCAGAGAGACACACATATACACTTGAGAATTATTAAACATAGTTTCATTTCATGATTGAAACTAATAAGTATTAAAATAATTTAGGTGATAGTATTTATAAATGATATTTATGATGGAATGAACACTGGCCTGGGAATCAGGAAAATGGAGCCTAGTCTGAGCCCTTTCTCTTGGGCAAGTCAGTTCCCCCTTCTGGACCGCTCTAAAATGAGATGATCAGAGTACTTGGCTTCTAAGGTTGATGATGAATGATTTAATGAAGCATTCCTGAACCAATCCTGTTTCTAATACCAAGAAGAATGGGGGAGTATGGGATCTGGGTTGAGGTCCTCCTGGCCCAGAACTGATTCAACTTCCTCCTGATCTCAGTGTCACTGAGACTGAGGAGGAGAAGGATAGGGTTGTGCATGGATGTGGCGGGGAACCCAGCTGCAAGGATAGGTAACCCAGGGCTGAGGATGACATCTGTGCTCTGTCTCTGTGTATCCCTATAGGCTGCAGTGGGTAAAGATGAATAAGTAGGTGGTGCACGTTTCTTTTCTCATAAAGTGGACTGATGTTCATCTGGTGATTTCCACTTCCCAGAGTTGGGATATGTCGTTCCTTAATTCAAGGGTGGTCAGCACATACAGTGGTTTATTTATTCGGACACTGAGATCTGGCCGCCATTAAAAGTTGGCTACCTCCAGTTGGTCTTAATGCTTATTTAGAATAACATGACTGATATTGATGCTCAGGATACTCTAAGAGCCCTAAATTAGGAGTCAGAAGACCTATGCTCTGGGCCTTTTTCTCACTGGCTTGAGGTTATCACTTAATATCCCCGGATCCTTATCTGTAGAAGCAAAATTTGGCCAAAGTCCCATCCAGCTCTAATGTGTGACTCCACAAGAGTGAACCCACTGCATTGTACTTGTTGAAGGTGCTGGGCCTGCCACCAACCCACTTCATTCAGACGGCTTCCAGGAGACAGACATTCTTTGGTAAGTCCCAGGTCTAATGCTCTTTCTCCAATTGTGATGATGAAGTCTCACAGACCTTGGAGATACCCCCCCCACACACACCTAAACATCATTCAGTGCTCTTGCCCTGGGCCCATCCCAAAGGCAAGCTGTGATTAGGAACTTCTGCTAGAAAAGTAAAAAGCTGCTGAGAAGTGGTACCAGAAAGCACGATGGAAATGGGATGGGGGAGTCACATTGGGAAGGAGGTCTTGGCGTAAAAATGACTCAGAAGATCTATCAGCAGAAATTGAAACTTCAAAGCCTATAATGATGCCCTTTCCTGTAAATTATCCTTACTTCTGCAAGCAGCTTGCCCCTTCACACTATGGACTCTGCAGCGAAATCAAAGAACAGAAGCTTCTTTCTAAGAATAGTGGGAAATTTCTTTGCTACATTTTATGATTATTGAAACATCACTCTTTCCTGCTGAAAATCTCTTAATACTCCAAATCTTTTCTAGGCCAGAATCATCACAACTTTGCTATAAAATGGGTAAATAAAGGCTGTTAGAACAATTTGGTTGTGCACATGTTGCAACTTGCCAGTTATGTATAGGACAGTTACCTAATTGCTGGAATTAAGCCTCCTCCATGGCCCCATGCTGCCCCCCCCCCCATCATAGTTCCCAGGATCTGGATTTTCTGATCCTCTGCCTTTCTATTTGACTGGTGCTGTATGAGATGGACCGGTAGATCAACAAGGTCCAACTGAGGCAGGGCTTCCAGGGCATTATGTACCAAATGGATAAATTCAGTCCCGTATCTAAAATCCTTTTAAAGACCCACAAAAACCCAAGGGATTAGTATGTAGAAAAATCCATAGTGACTAGAAGTTCAGCCAAGTGGAGTGAAGCCAGACATGAGGGAAAGGGACTCCACAGATAGGGGTTCTGTACCATCTGGAATGACATTTCTGACCAGCCAGTCTCATCAGGATAGTTCATAGGCTTCTATTGGTTATGGAATCACCATCATTCCTAGCCCTCTCACTTCTTATTTCCACTCAAGAGTGCCTTCAAAATGGGGCAAATCCCTTACTCTCTTTCCACAGCTTGCCCCATCAATAAAAGAATTAAAAATACTGTGATGGGGGATTCCTGGACAAAAAGGTTTTAGTCATGTTGACGGCCAGTCAGTATACATTAGTTCAGTCATGTGGGGATTAAAATGTAATCTACTTCTGCACCATTTGGGAAAAAGCCCCTGCCACAGCTACAGGTTCCCTGGCCCCTTTCCCAGGACCCGTTGGACTCACCATTATCCCGAAACTAAAAGTTTAAGGCCTGGCAAGCCGAGAGGCCTCCATGACCCTGTTTCAGTACCAAAGCTATCATCATTTCTGATTGGTTAGTCCCTTGCCATTCCAATGGTTAAATCGTTGAGACATCATCTTATAGTCATGATTGGAGCTTTGAAGACCCTCCGTTTGGGCACAGTCAGCATCCTGGCTGCCTTTGACCAGTGCAGGCTTTCTGCTGAGCAGAGAGCCAGAGGTGGGACTCGATCCCAGGACCCTGAGATCTGACCTGAGCCGAAGGCAGAGGCTTAATCCACTGAGCCACCCAGGCGCCCCGGAAGAACTACATCTTAAGCCTATAACACTAAATGTAAGATTATACACTGTGAAGGACACTAAAAGTAAAGGGATATAGGGCATCTTGGTAAGAGGGTCTGGTTCATAGAGTATGGTTTTTATTATCAGTGAGGCTTTAGAATAATGGTGTGGTTTTGGTAGCAATATCCACATGACTTCAAGTCCTGCATAAGAAAGGGCTTTATCGGGATCTGCATCTTCTTCAGCATTGCCCAAACTTTATCTGATTATAAGAATCAGTTGGAGACACGACAAAAATGCGAATTTTTATGATCTTCCTGTGTAACCTATGATATGGCAGATTTGAGGTGGGTTGCAAGAGCCTGTATGTTTTTGACAAATGATCTTTGTGATTCTTATGGTAAGTTTGAGAAACACTTAGTTCACCTCAACTCTTGACTCTCCCTTCCCCAGATTTGGGCTGCCAACAGTTCCTCAACCCCCAGTTTCTTGTAGTTTACACTTCCTGTTAGCAGCAAAGTGATGTTACTTCAAAGGCAGTAAGATATTTAGGTGCTCCAGGTCGCAAGAAGGGGATGGAGAGAGAAAGATTTATTAAATATGGGGAGTGTCAGAGAGGTGAGGAAAACTTGTACAAGAAAAACAATTACACAGTGATTACTTTAGGAGCTGTCATTTATGCCTGTGAGCCTGAATATTCAGTCTTTTGTAAAAGAGCAACAGAGGATCCAATGGGAGCACTGGTGCCATAGTCAAAAAGGAAAAGGGGCTTGTAGGAGTTCACAGTACCTATGCCCTATGCAATATCCCCAGCTCATTTTTATGTCTGTAAATACACATATCCATGTTTGTCTATACACACATATACAAATTCGTGGTCTCTTCTAGGAATTCAGTGTGAGCAGATGTTCTTTTTGAGGCCCCACATGTTGCACTGATTACAAAAGTAATAGAAGGGCTTCATTATGCACCTTCTAGAATATGTCATGTGAACCCCATTGAGTTTTTGTGAGTCAGTATAATGTGTAAACAAACTGTGTGTATATTCACATCCATCCATACGCAGATTTACAGGGTGTGAGCATAAGTGGTCACTTTTCCTGAACATGATGTCCAGATGAATGACCTCACCTTCAAAGCATTGCACAGAATATTCTAGGGAAACCCCCGGAGCTGTCTCCAGGACTTCTTTCCAGGCATGATAAATACATTTGGTGAGAGTTTTAATCAGTCAAAATATCTGAAGGAAGTCATTTTCAAGCTGTGTCTTAAGCAACAAACCAAGTTTAATCATTCCAATTTATAGACAGAATTTTGATGTGGCTATAAAAAAGTAATGAGATTAATTATAAGTGTAGCTTATAAATGAGTTCTGAAAGCAGATGATTCTCCTACAATGACTTTCTTGTTATACTTCCATATTCTTATTTTATTGGGTTAGTGGGAAAGGAGCAAGGGCACAGATAATCCAAGAATACACAACACCTTTTTTTGTTCAGAGTTGAGTGGTTTTGTCACTTCAGATTTATTTCATTATTATTACTATTCATTATAATTATTATTTTACCCTGGTTAAGGTTAAGCCATTTGATTTGGGGAGGTGGGAAGGAGGCTCAGAACATATCGAATGGGGGAAAATTGTTTGTAAACGTTAATTGCATTCATTGCATAATCTACATATGACTCTTTCCGTCTGACCGAGATGGAAGTCATGTGTTTGTGTGTGGAGGAGGGGCCTAGTGTAGGACAGATCCTAGAGCTGCAAAGACCATTCCAAGAAGCAGCATGGTTGAGTGAACAGCTATGATGTGACTAATGTGTATTAACACATGGAACTAAACACAGAATGTTGTATCTCTAAAGATTCCAAAGGTTTTCCTAAAAATATGACCAACAACAGGGGGAAAAAAAGATACCCGGATTCCAAGGATCTCACGGTGGTGCTGAAAACCTACGACACCAGCTTCCTGGACTTTCTCAGAAGGTGTTTGGTGTGAGTTTGCAAGGGTGTTTTTGCCTCTGGGTTTCCTCTTAACCACTGTATTTTCCCACATTTGCTGGTGAAAAGTCTGGAGCTGGAACATAGTTAGGAAAATAAAAAATACTGACCATAGAGCTTGAGAGTCTGTAGAATACTTTCCCTCATTAGACTGTTCTCTTCTGTTCCTGGGTGATTAGCAGGGCAGAGGATTTGCTCTGTTTTGAGATGTGGAAGCTGAGGCTGAATGACTTACCCTGGATTAGTGTGTGGGTAAGTTTGCCTTCTTGTTCTCAGACTGCCTGGGCAGCAAAGTTGTAGGCCAGTTCTAAATAGCTTCTGCTTCAGGAACTGAGGTAAACCTCTTGCATGTTGTAACTGTTTGCATACACACCCAGTGTATGGTTTCCGCCCCTCCTTCCCCTAGGATTTATAGCCTAAATTAAAGGATTAGGGAAGGAATGATTTATAAAGCATTTATTATGTACAGCTTTTTAGAATCTATATGCCAATTTTGACTCTTAGAAATTAGGTTCTGTATTTCGATGAAGTCATAGTGAAAAAAAGAAATAGTGCATAAAGCATTTAGAATAATGCCTAGCTCTTGTCTTTCTTTTAAAGGAAGTTTTGCAAGTGTGTCTCCACTAAATGGCAAATAGACTAGCTACGTGATATTTGGTCAGTCATTGTCTCTCTCTGGGCCTCAGTTTCTTTCTCTTTATAATGAAGTATTCCTAAGGTGCCTTTTTAGCTGTATCAATCCTATAATTGTTGAGCATTTTTGAAACCATATGTTTATATTCTCTCCTTCCTCCAGTGGAATGGAGTTGTTGTAGCAAAATACTCTTCTTATATTTGTGCACTCTGGGAATTAAGCTACTGACTCAGCAGAGAGGCCATCAAGTACAGCTGGAAGTTTTCCCATCTAGAGAGTCATGCTACTCATCCGAAGACTGGAGCTAGAGAAGGATCCTATCCATTACCTCCATCCCCCTGCCCCAGCCTTTTGCTGAGGCTACAGAATGAATGTGCATTAACAAGTGAAAGAAACTCACTACTGAGACGGAGATGAATTATCCAAAAACCCCAACCATCCAGAACACAGCTCAGAACCAAGAAAGAAATTTTCTTTTTTAGTGTGAAGGGCTGGTTGCTTACAACTTGCAAGAGGTGATCAAGCTGATGGGGCCTATTACCTTATCCTTTTTTTTCCCCTAATTAGCAAATTTTTGGAATGACAGACTAAACATTTTGAGTTAAATTTAATAGGGGTATATGTAAAGCCCTATGTTAAGTTTTTGTAGGCCAACTCGAGAAATTCAGGAGAGGGGAGTTATAGCTCAGCAGCAGTTCATTTGAAAAAGAACTGGGAGCTTGAGTTGCTTATGACCTTATAAATCTAGAATATTTTTTTAAATTTTGTTTATTTATTTGACAGACAGAGATCACAAGTAGGCAGAGAGAGAGAGGGAAGCAGGCTCCTTGCTGAGCAGAGAGCCCGATGTGGGGCTCGATCCCAGGACCCTGAGATCATGACCTGAGCAGAAGGCAGAGGCTTTAACACACTGAGCCACCCAGGCGCCCCTAAATCTAGAATATTAATGCCATCTACCTGCAGTTAGAAGCATGAGGGACACCAGTAAGACAACAGCTGAAATTTCCTATCTAGGAAGGTGACAACCCAATTATGGGGGCACACTTAGTAGTGATGTACATGTGTTTGGATAGTTGGAGGATGGTGACATAAAAGATCAGTTGTCTCATTCTGTATACAGTAGGTACCCCCCACCCCTGCCCCAGTTTTGCTTTCTGTGGCTTCAGTTACCCATCTGCAGTCCAGACGCAGATGATCCTCTTTCTGATGTCTTGTCAGAAAGCCACCACTAGCCTAGCACTGCATCACCCTGCCTCTGTCATTCACCTCACTTCATCTCATCACATAGGCATTTTATCATCTCACGTCATAAGAAGGGTGAGTACAGCACTAGAAGATACTAGAAGTACAGCACTAGGGAGAGACCACATTCACATAATTTTTACTGTAGTATATTGTTAAAATTGTTCTATTCTGTTATTAGTTATCATTGTGAATATCTTGCTGTGCCTAATTTATAAATTAAGTTTTATCATAGGTATGTATGTATAGGAAAGAACATAGTATATGTGGAGTTTTATCCTATCTGTGCTTTCAGGCATCCACAGGGGTGGAATGAATTCCCCCACGGGTAAGGGAGGACTATTGCAATGTTAATGGGTAAAATTAGAACCTGGGTCAAAGTTACTAGTGTAAAAGTTCCTGGGAAGTGTGAATTTTGGATCAATAAAAATGAACTTTGAAGAATTGGTTTTATCAAGATTAGGATAGCTAATTCTGTGACTAAGCTCCTTGTAACTAAAAACACTCCAGAATGGCAGAAGGATTCAATGTTGAAGGTTCTGTCAGATGCCTTTGTTTGGCTGGATTATACCCAAATCTCCTTATAATATTAATATTCTAGCACTCTGTAATGTTATGTATGATATATTTGAAGGCCCAGATTTTGTAGTTTGGAACTTGAAATTAAGCATCTCTTTGTTTTGATCTCAGTTTATTGAGATGGTTAAGATTGATTAAGATATCGTTAAGATCTTCTGTAATACTTCTTGAGCGAGAAATCCTAGGAACTCTGGAAGACTTGGGCTCTAATATATTCCCTGGTTTGTCATGCAAATTTCACACAAAGATTGTCTTCATAATCGCTTCCAGGTACTTTTATATGTTGTAATCTCTGTTCTACGATGGTATCTTTGAGTTATAATATGGTTTAAATGGGTTCTTTAAGAATGAACTATTTTTATTATATCTTATTTAGGTTCTTTTCTGGCATCTTTTTAAATGTTTTCAACATTAGAAAGGGAAACAAAACAATAACCCATCCTGGGCTTTGTTATATAGATGGGAACCTTCTCTTCGCATGACCCCTGACCAGGCCCTCAAGCATGCTTGGATTCATGAGCCACGGAATCTCAAACCACGGTCCAGGCCCCAGACCCTGAGGAAAGGCAGTCTCTGTCTCCCCTCTGAGACTCGGAAGGCCAAGGTTCAAGGGCATCATCACTTGGACGTAAAAGGTACAGCCCTTCAAATAGCCAGTCCTCCTCCTGTAGTCCAGGGCTTGGGTATCTCTAGAGGATTCCTGTCAATTTCTCTGAACTCAACCTCGGATAATTATTCTGACTACATCACTACTAGCCAGCCATTTCTCACTTTTGAGATTTAACCTGTTTCAGGAGACTCGTGGGTTTGCTTCTTTCTTGCCCCCTTATCATTACGAATTTCCACTTTGCTCTTGTCTTCAATTCCCTTTCTCCTTTCTTTTCTTTCACTGTGTCCTCCTCTGCCCGACCTATGATTACCTTTTGAATTTCTTTCAGACAGGGTATAGCATTATGCAGGTATCTTTTATATGCAATATGGCCTCATGGTTTTGTTTATGGTCACCAGGGTCAGGTTGCTTGGGATTAAATTCTGGCTCTACCATTTACCATGTGTGGGCCCTTCGGCAGTTTAGTTAACCACCCGGTGTCTCAGTTTCTTCATTTATGAGAAAGGGAATAATGTCTATTCTCTATGGTTGTGGAAAGGATCAGAGAAATTAATAAATGTAAAGTGCTTAGAATAAGCACTGGCATTAGTTTAAGCATTATTTATTTGTAAAACACATAGAATGTGTGTTTTCATATCATTACAACCAGGATTTTCCCGAAGTGATTTAGTCTAATGGGGAGAATGTAATTCACAACTGAACACGTGTTCTGTCTGTCTTCTCTCACCTTCCGCAGAGCTGATCATCAAAGACGACACTACAGACAAAATAAAAGGTGGCCTCACTAAGCAGGTTCAGAATTCGGGTGATCAGCAAGGCTCTCTGCAGCAGGCAGCTGAAGTTGTCGCACTGCCTCAACTAACAGAAGCTTCCGGAAAGCCAGAGGCATTTGTTGGACCAGAGGAGTCCAAGACCTCCCCAGGAAAACAAAGTAAAAACTCGTCACCCAAGAACATGAATATTTTACCACCTATTGTATGACCTTTGCTGAAAGTGTGTCCTGTTCCTTTCCACCAATGATTTGTATTGGAGATAGCACTTATATTGTACAATATTTCAAATTGTTTTTTAATGCATAAAGGTTTGTTTAAAAAAAAAAACAACTTTATTCACATGGCCAGTCAGCATGATTCCTATTATGAGGGATGAGAATGTCTTTGCACCTACACGCCCTCCTTATGCCCTGAACCAGATAAAATGATGTATGTATATGGGGGCAGAGGGGTAAGCACTCAACGTCATAGCATCACTAACAGAACTCTGAATTTTTTTTCTTTTCCCCAAGACCATTAACCTGTTGGGATTCTTGTTTGAAAATGAAAAACTAGCTTTTCATAATCTCTATATGATTCTAGTTATAGAACAGATACAATTTTATAAGAAACTTAAGATCATAACCTCATAAACAACATGGAAAATATACCTGGCTTTATAGCTTTCATTTTAATTACTGTGTAATATTTCATGAAGGAAGACACCAGATAATTAAAGCAGTGGGTTTGGATAAAACTGCTGAATTTAGCTTGTAACTAGGTTAAGCAACAGAGGACATTTATTTGTTTATGTAATTAGGGAATCAGGATGGGCTAAGTGTAATTTCAGACATTGTAGAGTCTAAAAATTCAGACAAGGTCATAGGGCTCAGATTCTCCCTCAGCCTTGCTTCTTTTTGTGGTTTTCATTCTAAAGACAAGTTCTGCCCAGAAGTTAAAGTGACTACCATTGTCCAGTCAAAAGATGCAGTGCTGGCAGGAAAGTCTCAGAAATGATTGGACTTGAACCAGGCACTATGTCTGAGATATTGGGATCCTGTGATTGGACGGGTTGGGTCGCAAGTCCACACTGTGACGACAGTGGCACCACGGAGTTGGGGACAGAGTATTTCCCAGAGGATGGGTAGCTGAATAAACAACAGGATATATTTACTCATCCACCATCCTCAAAATCTCCTTTGTTTGGTTTTCTAGTTCTTCTCTATATGAATATATAATCTCTATATGATTCTAATTGTAGAACAGATACAATTTTATAAGAAACTCCTTAGGATCATAACCTCATAAACAACATGGAAAACATACCTGGCTTTCTAGTTTTCATTTTAATTACTGTGTAATATTTCATGAAGAAGGACACCAGATAATTGAAGCAGTGGGTTTGGATAAGATCACTCAGGAGAGGTGAAACAGAATGAGAATAGCAGAGGGTCAAAACAAAGTAGGAAAGATAAATACGCCGGGGGTGACGGAGTTAACTAGAGTCCGCAAGAGATGTAAAACAAAACAAAATGACCCAAAAATTAGAAACCAAAGGAGAAAGTTTCTAGAAAGATCAAAAATATAAAGATTCCACAGAAAGGTCAGGATAAGAATAGAAAATGCCCTCTTAAGTGGGGTGATATGGATATTAAATGGGAGAAGTGTCATAACAGATGAATTCCTAGGACCTGTCGCAAGTCCTAGAGCCAGAAGAGTACAGAATTGGCAATAGAACTCAGATCTTCTGGATCTTTTTTGACACTAGCTATCTTCAACCATGGATAAAGCGGAGGGAGACAAGTGTTCTGCAACTCTACAGAGACAGGAGAAGCAGCCATGTCCTCAATATCATAATTAGAATGATTTAGGCTGAATAGAGAATATGCTGTGATTTACATGGTTATAAAATAAATTGTAACTGCTTATTCTTAGGAACACTTTAAGGCAGGGGATCTTCAAGTTGCTGACGAGATCAGATACCTAGAAACAGGATAAATGACATTAGCCAGGACCTCTCAGGACAGCATTATTTTTCTTCTGCTATCCATCTGATAATTTTTTAATCCCTGAAGTTTCTTTACCTCATTGTCCCACTGGATCCCAAGGAAACCAAACACCAGGAGCCCTTTAATTGTAATTTTTTTTAATCTGTGTCCTTGCTTGCATGGACAGGAAAATCTGCAAAATCCAGTGGCTAGCTTAAGATGACATGTCTTTGATGTGAGTGGTATGAAGATAATGTTAGGGCTCTGTAAGGATATGGAGAGGGGAGCTGTGGAGGTACTAAGGGAGGGGAAGGGGGGAAAGCAGTAGGTGGGCGCCGATTACAGGTTCACCATCAGCCAGTCCAGCAGCTGCAGCCGCGTAACATTTCCCACCGCCTCATCCAGCTGTCGCTCCTTCTCATAGCGCAGCACTGACTGCAGGACCTCACCTACGCTGCGTCCTTTGTCCACAGCAGCAGCAGAGAGCTGAAGTAGCTGTGGAAAGGAAAGAAAAGCAGTAGTAGCGGGGCAGAGCATCCTGGAGCAGACCGGAAAGGGCCTGCCAAGGCTAGAACAAAGAGGCTGGGCAGACCTTGGAAAACTGCAGTGATTCAAAGACAACCTCCATAACTGGAAAGTATGCAGCCTGTCTGACAGAAGAGAGGACTATCATCCTTAAAGAAGAGATGTTAGCATCCACCTGCCCATCATAGGGAACATACAATTTCCCACTGAGACTAAATCTTACTGCTTTCAGTGGGTGTTTGGTCAACAGTGGTCTTGTTTTCTAAGAATTCTAAAGTTCTTAAGTTCGCCGTAATGTCACAAAACAGTCTCCATCATTGTCCCAAAGCCAGACAAGGGCAGGGGGGAAATAGCCAGAGGACAAATGTATGTGGTGCTTTCCAGACCCCACAGAACAGACAGCCTAGAATGCTAGAGCAGGAAAGCAGCTCAGAGATCCATTCAGCCCCTGGAAGGTGCAGCCCAGAGAGGTGGTGAGACTTGTCAGTAATACAGTGCTAGACATTAGTAGAGGCAACATGCATGCCCAGGTCTGGGAACCCTATGTTTAGCTCTCGCGCCAAGCTCAAAATGGGAAAAATTAGCCAAAGTAAACATTCTAGCCATATGAACACAGTACGCTGTCATTCATCTAGGTAACCAGATTTTTTTTTTAAAGATTTTATTTATTTGTCAAAGAGAGAGAGGAGCGAGCGCGAGCACAGGCAGACAGAGTGGCAGGCAGAGGCAGAGGGAGAAGCAGGCTTCCTGCCAAGCAAGGAGCCCGATGTGGGACTCAATCCCAGGATGCTGGGATCATGACCTGAGCCGAAGGAAGCTGCTTAACCAACTGAGTCACCCAGGCGTCCCGGTAACCAGATTTTTATTTTGTGTATTCTGCACCTGACTCTCGGAGACTGAAAAGGAAAACAAACAGGCCAAATATTAGGAGCTTTTCCAAAAGGGTATGTTTCCATGAGGAAGACTGAAAGTACATATGAATGTTCTTAAAACAAATGGAAGGACCAAGTCTTAACAAAGAAAGATAAAAGAAGAATCAAATGAAAATTTTAGAACTAAAAAACACAAAATTCAAATGGACTAAATAGAATGAAGAGGAGAGAGGAAAGTCAGTGAACTTAAAGACCGATTTTAGAGAAAAACCACCACCACCACCACCACACTGAACAACATGAGTGATTAAACTTTCTTCAGTTAAACCTCTTTGAAAAAATAAGAGCCCATGGGCCTGTGAAATACCACCAAAGGTCTTACATTTATGTCATTAGCATCCCAGGAGAGGAGAAAAGGGTGGTGCAGAAAAAACTCTTGAAGAAATAATGGATGAATGTTTCTCCAGTTTGCCAAAAGATATAACTGACAAATTCAAAGAGCTCAGTGAACCTAAAATAAGATAAACCCAAAGAAATCCACTTTAGCACCTGTCATAATCAAATTGCTAAAAATTAAAGAAAAATATATGAAAGCAGCCAGAGAAAAAACACTGCATTATTTATTAGAGAACAGTTTAAATGACAGCAGATTCCTGATCAGAAACCACAGAAATCAGAAGGAAATGACACAACACTCTGAAGCACTAAAAAGAACTGCCAAATCAGAATTCTTTTTTTTTTTTAAGATTTTATTTATTTACTTGAGAAAGAGACAGTGAGAGAGAGCATGAGCAAGGAGAAGGTGAGAGGGAGAAACAGACTCCCCATTGAGTTGGGAGCCCGATGCGGGATTCGATCCCAGGACTCTGGGATCATGACCTGAGCTAAAGTCAGTCGCTTAACTGACTGAGCCACCCAGGCGCCCCCAAATCAGAATTCTACAAAAAATTCTACTTCAAGAATAAGGTCCAAAAGAATGTTCAGATTAAAGAAAACTTAAAATGTGTTCTAATTATTTAGACAGAAGGAAAATGTTAGAAGGAAGCTGGGAACACCAGGAATGAATGAAAAACAACAGAAACAGTAAAAAGCTCAATATAAATAAGCTATTTTTTTTAGTTCTTTAAAATATAGGCATAGCTTGAAGATATTGTGGGTTCAGTTCGAGACCACACAATTAAGTGATATCACAATAAGGTGAGTCAAATTTTTTGGTTTCCCAGTTCATACAAAAGTTATGTTTACACTATTAAGTGTGCAATAGCATATATCTAAAAAACGATGTACATAATTAAAAATACTTTATTGCCAAAATATGCCAACCATCATCTGAGTGTCCAGTGAGTTTTAATCACTGATTACAAATAACCATAACAAAGATAATAATGAAAAGTTTGAAATATTGTGAGAATTACCCAAATTGACACAGACATGGAGTGAACAAATGCTGTTGGAATAATGGTGCCAATAGACATGCTTGACACAGGGTTGCCACAAAACTTCAAATTTGTAAAGAACACAATATGTGTGAAGCACAATAAAGTGAAGTGAAATAAAATGAGGCAAGGCTATATGCTTTATAATTAAGAGCAAAAAAAATTGTCTAAGGATTTTTTCAATATATGTAAGGTTATATAAAATAACTACAAGGTAAGGGGAAGGTAAAGAGGACTATGTATTAGTAAGATTTTAACACCACCATTTAAGTGTTAACTACTGATTCTACGTAGACTCTGGAAAATTCAGAGTGTATACTGTAATCCCTAGAGAAACAACATAGAGTCAAAAACATGATAAATTAAAATGGAATACTAAAAAAAAAAATTAAATAATCCAAAAGAAGGCAACAAATAGGGGAAAAGGAAGCAAATTAGAGAGAGCAGTGGACCCAAATCCAAACATATCAATAATTAGGCTAAAATGTAAATGGTATAAACACACCAGCTGTCAGAATGGAATAAAAAACATGACCCAACTATATGTTACCTACAAAAAAAACTCTCTTCAAATGATACAGGTAAGTTAAAAGTAAGATAATAAAAAAACATATATATCATAGGAACACTAATCAAAAGAAAGCTGGAACCTCAACATTTATGGTCAACTGATGTTTTATAAAGGGAAGGAGAAATCAAAGGGCCAGATATCCAATTGTCTTTCCAACAAATGATGCTGAGACAACAGCATATCTATATGCAAAAAAAATGAACTTAGATGCCTACCTAGTTATACACAAAAATGAACTCAAAATGGATCACAGACCTAAATATAAAAGCTGAAATTATCAAACACTTAGAAGAAAACAAAGGAGAAAATCTTCATGGCATTGGGTTAGGTCAGGGTTTCTCAATCTTGTACTATGTACTTATGGGCCAAGTCATTCTTTGTTGCCAGCTGTCCTGAGTATTCTAGGATGCTTAGTGGCATTCATGGCCTCTACCACTAGACCTAAGTAGCAACTCCCCTCAGCGCTGATACAACAAAATCTGTCTCCAGACATTGCCACATGTTCCCTGGAGGCAAAACTGCCTCCAGCTGAAAACCACTGGATTAGGCAAAAATTTCTTAGATATAACATCAAAAATACAAGCAATAAAGGCAAAAAATGATGAAGTATATTTTTATCATTAAAAACTTCTGCTCTGCAAAAGACTCCATTGAATAAAAAGACAAACCACTGACTAAGAGAAAATGTGTGCAAATCATATATACCTGATAAAGGCCTTGCATCCAGAATAGATAAGGAATTCTCTTTTCCTTAATTCCTTAATATAAGGAATATTTTTTCAGGATATATGAGGAGCTCTTATAACTTGATAAGAAGAAGAAAGCAACCTAGTCAAAATATGGGCAAAAGATGTGCACAGACAACTCACCAAAGAGTATATATGAATGGCTAATGAGCACACAAAATGATGTTCAACATTCTAAAGTCATTTTAATGTAGGTCTATCAAATTAAATCTACAGTGAGATACCATTCTAACAGCTATAACAACAATAAAATATTGTTGATGAGAATGTAGAGAAACTTAAATCCATATAAATTGCTAGTGGGAATGTAAAATGGTACAGCCATCTCGGAAAAGTTTGGCAGTTTCTTTTCTTTTTTTTTTTTTTCTTCTTTTTCTCAGTTTGGCAGTTTCTTAAGAATCATACTGACCTCCGGATGCAGCAACCCCACTCTTTGTGAGCCAAGAGAAATGAGAACATATGTCTGCACAAAGACTTGTATGTGAGTGCTCACAGGAGCATTATTCGTAAGAGCAAAGGACTAAAAACAATCCAAGCGGATAAACAAAATGCAGTATATCAATTTCATCAAATATTATTCAGCAATAAAAAGGAGTGAACTGATACATACTACACTACAACATGGGTTAACCTCAAAAACATTGAGCTAGATGTAAAAGAGCCACATTTTAATTTATTTATTTTATGGCTCCATTATATAAAATGACAGAGAGGTAACTCTATAATGATAGGAAAATGGTTACTTGTGGCTGGGGGTTAGAAACAGAAATGTACCCTAGAAAGTTTTGACATAGAGAAATAAGGAGTCCTTAGTCTTATCAGATATTAAAACACATTATGGAATAACAGTAATTAAAACAGGATGCTATTAAAATAGTAAGAGTAGATAAACCATTCAGTGGAACAGAACAGAAAGTTGAAGAAAAGAACCAAAGACAGGTAGCTATCTGGAAAAAAATAAGAGGTTGCATCCCTACCTCACATCTTGTATAAAAATGAATTGAAAATGGATCAAAGTCTTAAATATTTTTTATTTTTTTAAGATTTTATTTATTTGACAGACAAATCACAAGTAGGCAGAGAGGCAGGCAGAGAGAGACGGGGAAGCAGGCTCCCCGCAGAGCAGAAAGCCCAATGCGGGGCTCAATCCCAGGACCCTGAGATCATGATCTGAGCCAAAGGCAGAGGCTTAACCCACTGAGCCACCCAGGTGCCCCAAGTCTTAAATATTTTTTAAAAATCACAAAAGTACTAAAAGAAAACATGAGTAAGTTTTGTTAATATGTTGTAGTGTAGAATGTTTTCTTCAACTATGACATAAAATCCAGGAAAAAACTTGAAAAATTACTTAGATTTGACTACATAAACATTTTTAGAATTCTATATGGCAAAAACAAAATAAAACAAAACAAAAATACAAGTGACAAAAATTGCACTTAATATCATGAAGGCTAATTTTCTTACATATATAAAACTCATACAGATCAATAAGAAAAAGACTAGCAATCTAGTAGAAAAATGGGCAGAGGTTATGAACAATTCATCCATGAAAAAGGACATTCAAGTGATTCTTAAACATATAAAAAGATCTTTATCCTCATTCCTAGTAAGACAAGTGCAAAGCAAGGCAACATTCAGCAAAGATGAAAAGTCTGGCACACACTTTTGGATAAAACACGGGAAATGTGTACTCTGATAATTTTTTTAAGATTTTATCTATTTATTTGACAGACAGAGTATAAGCACCTGGAGCAGCAGAGGGAGAGGGAGAAGCAGGCTCCCTGCTGAGCAAGGAGCCAGACGGGCTCAATCTCAGGACTTTGGGATCATGACCCCAGTCAAAGGCAGACACTTAACCAACTGAACCACCCAGGCACCACTTTCATATTGTTTTAAAGGTGTGAAAATTGGTGCAAGCTCTACGGAAGGCAATCTAGAAATATATATCTAATATACTAATACATTTTTCATAGACATCTTGAAATTCCTTTCCTAGGTGTTTAGCACATCCAGAGATGTTTGAATCTGGGCATTCAGCACTGCTTTTGGACAAAATATTAGCCACTGAAATGTCCATACAGTGCTTAAATACAGTATCTTCATACAGTAATATGTAGCCACTAAAAAATGTGGCAGGGAGCCCTGGTGGCTCAGTCAGTTAAGCATTTGCCTTCCACTCAGGTCATGATCCACGGGTCCTGGAATAGAGTCCCACATTGGGTTCCCTGCTCATAGGGGAGTCTGCTTCTCCCTCTGACCCTGCTCCTTCTCTACTGATGGTGCTCTCTCTCTTTCTCAAATAAAAAGTAAAATCTTAAAAATGTGGCAGCTAAATATGTTGCAGAACAATATATATATATATATAGTAGTAACATTTGTGCCTTAAAGAAAAAAAATATATACCTGTAAGTATTTGCTTGTGCATGCATATGTATTTCCAGAGGGATAAAGAAGAAATTGATCAGAAAGGTTTTCTCCAGGGAGGGAAACGAGATGGGAGATAAGGATAGAAAAAAAGCCTTCATTTTCCCTGTGCCTTTTGTGCCTTTGGATTTAGGACTATGCACATATTATCTATTCAAACACAGACACCAATTTGTTTAAAGGAATTGGGTTCATGGGCATTCCAGTGTTACTGCGTCAGCATGAGAGTATTTCCATATATTAATTAAATCTCTTTCCAAAAAGAAATCTCAAATTATTCTTAGGTAGTTTCTTTGATGTATATACGTCACCCAAACTTTATTAAAAACACACTGATGTTCAATGCAAATCTACTCATTGGTTGAGATGTGCTGTTGCCTATCTTTTCTATTCTTTTAGATGTTCATCTTTATCTTCACAGTGGGCAGAGGTGTGTGTGTGTGTGTGTGTGTGTGTGTGTGTGTGTGTGTAAATCAAGTATATTGTCTTCATTTTGGATAAGTATATTATAGACATTCTAATTCAAAGTAATATAAAAGAATGTATTATGTATGTTATGTATGCTGGGTTTGACTTAAAAGATGGATATAGAACAAAAATATTTCATGCATTATACACATGGAACCTAAGCTCCTTTTTAGATTTTTTTTTTCATGAGCTGTTGTGAAAATAGCCCCCTCTGTTCATTGTTATATACCAAACCTGTTTTACAGACTGGGAAAATTATAACGAGCCAGAACTTACCAAGAACTCAGGGATGTATCTCAGATTGGAACCCCATGTTCTGTCCTCTAGCCCGAACTTAAATGTGCCCACATATGACCTGGGGATTTTGCTAAAATTGAGTTTCTAGTTCAGTAAGGCAGGAGTAGAGCTTGGGATTCTTTACTTGTAACAAGCTTCCAGGCGATGCCAATGATGTTGGTCCACAGACCCAGTTTGTTAGCAAGTCTCTAAATCATACAGTTTCTTGTTTAGTAAAGTCTTATCTGGATATTTTACAATCCTGTGTCTCCCCAGGCACCAGATAAACCAAGTAACCCAGTTATAAGGATTACTAATACCACTTATTAAACAAAGAAAAATCTCTTCTTCTACATCCCCTGGTTTCTATGAGGATGAATTATTTTTTCATAATGATAATAATTTTTATATTTCCTGTGCCATACTTACTACTTAGTTGGTGCTAATCCACTTCTCTCAATTGAGATGAAATTATAAAGTCCTAAAAGTGTATGTGTGTGTGTGTGTGTGTGTGTGTGTGTGTGTGTTGTAGAGATACTTTGTTTCTTAATTCCTCTACATTACCATGAAGCAGCTACTTACATAAATACTCATGTTTTCCAGCCTCAAAATTTCCTTTCAGAGGAGGACTCAAAATGACAGCATAAAAGGATCCTGAATTCATCTCCTCCCACAAACACAACAAATCTACAGCTACATATGGAATAATTCCCTCTGAAAAGGACCCCAAAACTAACTAAACAGTGCTTCCAGAGAGCGAATTAAAGAGGGAGAATAAAACAGCCACATCAAGATGGGTAGGAGAAACAGAGACATGGTCTAGCAATAAACCCAACCCTAGGACAGAGACCTACAATTAGGAGGAATCTCAAAAATGGACCTTGTCCCTCAGGAATGAGAGGGTCCATGCCCCATATCAGGCACATCAACCCTTAGGAACTGCACCAGAAAAATAAGCCCCCAAAGTGTCTGGTCTTAAAAACCAATAGGGATTAATTCCAGGAGAACCAAAAGGCCATAGGGAATGAAAAATCTGCTTTTAAAGGATTTGCACACAAAGGCACTTGGCCTGGAACCCAGCAAAAAAGCAACAGTTTGAAAGGCTCCTGGACTACATGCAGAAGAGACTCATTTCTTCATCTGCCAGGGAGGCAGAAACATTCTGGTACTCTCTCTGGGGATGAAGGCACTGGCAGGGGCTGTTTTTGTTTTCCTTCTGCTTTGTTGGTGCCAGGACTGGTGGATGCCATTCTCACACCACCTCCTAGCCTATTGCTTCAGTGGAAGCACCCTGTTGCTGCACACTGCAGCCACAGCTCACCGAGCCACACCTAGTGGGCAGGCACAAACCACACAGGGGATGCTCTTCGAGAACCTGGCTCTGGGGACCAAAAGGGACTGCATTTCTGAGTCCTATGGGTCTGAAATAATCAGAGAGTCTTTGGCAAACTACAGTCCCATGGCACTGCACAGAAAGCAGACTAAAACACATCTCCAGCCTTCGTGTGGAAAAGGCCTATATTCTTGTCCTGGAACTTCAGCCTGAGGGTTAGGCTTCAGGTCTGCCACACACCCAGAGGTTACAGAGGCACCCCAAGGAACATGGGCAGGGAGACACCATATTTGCACAGTCCCTTGGCCTTGCCACAGTTTGTTGATACCTCCTTAAAAGGAGCATATGTGCATGTCTAAATACATGATTTCTGCAAGTGTTGCCCAGCAACACCTCCAGATCTCCTAGTCTGGAAGTCATCAGGGATTTCAACTGTGGACTCACAAGATTGTATGTATTTACATATCTCAAAAGTTGTTGCCTGAAAGGAAACAAAAGGGAAAATGATTTTTGGGACTTCATCAAAATCAAAAGCTTCTGCATTGCAAAGGAAACAGTCAACAAAACAAAGGCAACCCATGGAATGGGAGAAGATATTTGCAAATGACAGTACAGACAAAAGGCTGATATCCAGGATCTGTAAAGAACTTCTCAAACTCAACACACACAAAACAGATAATCATCTCAAAAAATGGGCAGACACTTCTCCAATGAAGACATACAAATGGCTATCAGACACATGAAAAAATGTTCATCATCATTAGCCATCAGGGAGATTCAAATCAAAACCACAATGAGATACCACCTTACACCAGTTAGAATGGCCAAAATCAACAAGACAGTAAACAACTTGTGTTGGAGAGGATGTGGAGAAAGGGGAACCCGCTTACACTGTTGGTGGGAATGCAAGTTGGTGCAGTCACTCTGGAAAACAGTATGGAGTTTCCTCAAAAAAGTTAAAAATAGAATTACCCTAGGACCCAGCAATTGCACTACTAGGTATTTATCCAAAGGATACAAACTGTGATTTGAAGGGGCACAAACACTCCAATGTTTATAGAAGCAATGTCCACAATAGCCAAAATATGTGGTATATATATACAATGGAATACTATGCAGCCATAAAAAACCAAAACCTTGCCATTTGCAATGACGTGGATGGAACTAAAGGGTATTATACTAAGTGAAATAAGTCAATCAGAGAAAGACAATTATCATATGATCTCTCTGGATATGAGGACTTTGAGAAGCAGGGAGGGGGTTTTGAGGGGGAGGGAGGGAAAAATGAAACAAGATGGGATCAGGAGGGAGACAAACCATAAGAGACTGTTAATCTCAGGAAGCAAACTGAGGGTCGCTGGAGTGGAGGGGAGTGGGAGGGATGGGGTGGCTGGGTGATGGACACTGGGGAGGGTATGTGCTATAGTGAGTGCTATGAATTGTGTAAGCCTGATGATTCACAGACCTGTATCCCTGAAACAAATAACACATTATATGTTAATAAACAAAATAAATAAATAAATAAAAGAACGAAATCTTGCCATTTGCAATGACGTGGATGGAGCTAGAGAGTATTATGCTAAGTGAAATAAGTAAGTCAGAGAAAGAAAAATACCACATGACTTTACTCATATGTTAAATTTAAAAAACAAAACAGATGAACATAGGGGAAATGAAGGAAAAATAAGATAAACACAGTGAGGGAGAAAAACCCTAAGAGACTCTTAACTATAGAGAACAAACTGAGGGCTGCTGGAGGGGAAGTGGGATGGGGGATGGGGTAACTGGGTGATGGGCATTAATGTTGGCACTTGAAGTAATGAGCACTGGGTATTACATGTAATTGATTAATCGCTGAATTCTACCTCTGAAACTAATAGTAATATGGTATATGTTGATTAAACTGAAGTCAAATAAAAAATTTTTTTAAAAAAGAACATCACTAAGGTCTGAGAAGCAACAAAAAGCTAGAGCACAGTTAACAATAAGGTTCATCTCCTTCAAGTCTGGGAAAGATAGTTGTTTTACCTAATACCTATAAAACAAACACAGATACCTACAGAGTCACACAAAATGAAAAGACAGAAGAATATGTTCCAAATGAAAGAATAAAAACAAAATATTAGAAAGAGACCATAGTGAAATGGAGATAAGTAATCTACCTGATAGAGTATAAAGTAATGGTCATAAAGATGCTCACTGAACTCAGAAGAAGAATGAATAAACACAGTGAGAACTTCAACAAAGAGAGGGAAAACATAAGAAAGAACCAGACAAAAGTCACAGAGCGGAAGAATTCAATAGTTAAACTGAAAAATACACTTGAGGGATTCAACAGAAGATTAGGTGAAATTGAACAGATCAGTAATCCAGAATACAGCACTGGAAATGACCCAATCAGAGCAGCAAAAAAAAAAAAAAAAAAAAAAAAAAAAAGAATTTTAAAAAAGTAAGGATACCTTAAGAGACCTGCAGGACAGCATCAAGCGGAATAACATCTTCATTATAAGGGTCCCAGAAGAAGAGGAGAGAGAAAAAACAAAACAAACAAACAAACAAACAAACAAAAAAAAACAGAGAGAAAACTTATTTGAAAAAGGAATAGCTAAAAACTTTACTAACCTGGGGGAAGGAAACAGACATCCAGCTCCAGGAAGCAAGGGAAGTTTCATATAAAATGAATCCAAAGAGATAATTAAATTTATAATTAAAATGTCAAAACTTAAAGATAGAGAATATTAAAGCAGCAGAAAAAAAACAATTTTTTCTCTTAGAAGAGAAAATAGAAGGGAGCCCCCACAAGACTATCAGATTTTTCAGCAAAAACTCTGCAGGCCAGAAGGGAACAGTATGATATATTCAAAGTGCTGGAGGAAAAATCTCCCAATTGAGAAGAGTCTACCTTGCAAGGTTATCAATCAAAACTGAAGGGGAGATAGTTTCCCAAAAAAGTAAGAACTACAAAAGTTCATTACCATTAAACTGAAGGATGATGAGCCTTATAGGATGAAAAGCCTTATAAGAAATGTTAAAGGAACTTCTTTAAGCCAAAAACAAAAGGCACTAACTAGTAACAAGAAAATATATGAAAGCAAAAATCTCACTGATAAATGTAAGTGTAAATAAAGGCAGTGGATTAACCACTTATAAAGCTAATATAAAGGTTAAAAGATGTCTTCATTCTTCTACATATCGCTGTCCAGTTTTCCCAGCACCATTTATTGAAGAGACTGTCTTTTTTCCATTGAATATTTTTTCCTGTTTTGTCGAAGATTATTTCACCATAGAGTTGAGGGTCCATATCTGGGCTCTCCACTCTGTTCCACTGGTCTATGTGTCTGTTTTAATGCCAGTACCACGCTGTCTTGGTGATCACAGCTTTGTAGTAAAGCTTGAAATCGGGTAACGTGATGCCGCCAGTTTTGTTTTTGTTTTTCAACATTTCCTTAGCAATTCGGGGTCTCTTCTGATTCCATACAAATTTTAGGATTATTTGCTCCAGCTCTTTGAAAAATACCGGTGGAATTTTGATTGGAATGGCATTAAAAGTATAGATTGCTCTAGGCAGTATAGACATTTTAACAATGTTTATTCTTCCAATCCAAGAGCATGGAACAGTCTTCCATCTTTTTGTGTCTTCTTCAATTTCTTTCATGAGTGTTTTGTAGTTCCTCGAGTACAGGTCCTTTACCTCTTTGGTTAGGTTTATTCCCAGGTATCTTATGGTTCTTGGTGCTATAGTAAATGGAATCGATTCTCTAATTTCCCTTTCTGTATTTTCATTGTTAGTGTATAAGAAAGCCACTGATTTCTGTACATTGACTTTGTATCCTGCCACGTTACTGAATTGCTGTGTGAGTTCTAGTAGTTTGGGGGTGGAGTCTTTGGGGTTTTCCATATAAAGAATCATGTCATCTGCGAAGAGAGAGAGTTTGACTTCTTCCTTGCCAATTTGGATACCTTTTATTTCTCTTTGTTGTCTGATTGCCGTTGCTAGAACTTCTAATACTATGTTGAACAAGAGTGGTGAGAGTGGGCATCCTTGTCATGTTCCTGATCTCAACGGGAAGGCTGCAAGCTTTTTCCCATTGAGGATGATATTTGCTGTGGGTCTTTCATAGATAGAGTTTATGAAGTTCAGGAATAGAATGAAACTCGACCATTCTCTTACACCGTACACAAAGATAAACTCGAAATGGATAAAAGACCTCAACGTGAGACAGGAATCTATCAGAATCCTAGAGGAGAACATAGGCAGTAACCTCTTTGATATCAGCCACAGCAACTTCTTTCAAGATATGTCTCCAAAGGCCAAGGAAACAAAAGCAAAAATGAACTTTTGGGACTTCATCAAGATCAAAAGCTTCTGCACAGCAAAGGAAACAGTCAACAAAACAAAAAGGCAACCTACGGAATGGGAGAAGATACTTGCAAATGACAGTACAGCCAAAAGGTTGATATCCAGGATCTATAAAGAACTTCTCAAACTCAACACACACAAAACAAATAATCATATCAAAAAATGGGCAGAAGATATGAACAGACACTTCTCCAATGAAGACATACAAATGGCTATCAGACACATGAAAAAATGTTCATCATCACTAGCCATCAGGGAGATTCAAATTAAAACTACATTGAGATACCACCTGACACCAGTTAGAATGGCCAAAATTAGCAAGACAGGAAACGTGTGTTGGAGAGGATGTGGAGAAAGGGGAACCCTCTTCCACTGTTGGTGGGAATGCAAGTTAGTGCAGCCACTTTGGAGAACAGTGTGGAGATTCCTGAAGAAATTAAGAATAGAGCTTCCCTATGACCCTGCAACTGCACTGCTGGGTATTTACCCCAAAGAGACAGATGTAGTGAAAAGAAGGGCCATCTGTACCCCAATGTTTATTGCAGCAATTGCTACGGTTGCCAAACTGTGGAAAGAACCAAGATGCCCTTCAACAGATGAATGGATAAGGAAGATGTGGTCCATATACACAATGGAGTATTATGCCTCCATCAGAAAGGATGAATACCCAACTTTTGTAGCAACATGGACGGGACTGGAAGAAATTATGCTGAGCGAAATAAGTCAAGCAGAGAGAGTCAAGTATCATATGGTCTCACTTATTTGTGGAGCATAACAAATAACATGGAGGACATGGGGAGATGGAGAGGAGAGGGAGTTGAGGGAAACTGGAAGGGGAGATGAACCATGAGAGACTATGGACTCTGAAAAACAACCTGAGGGTTCTGAAGGGGCGGCGGGGGTGGGGGGTGGGAGGTTGAGGAACCAGGTGGTGGGTAATAGGGAGGGCACGTACTGCATGGAGCACTGGGTGTGATGCCAAAACAATGAACACTGTTATGCTGTAAATAAACAAATAAAAAAAAAATACTAGGAAAAAAAAAAAAAAAGATGTCTTGAGGAACCTCCATGCTGTTTTCCAGAGTGGCTGTACCAGCTTGCATTCCTACCAACAGTGTAAGAGGGTGGAACATAAGGAATAGGGAGGACCACCACAGGGGAAGGGAAGGAAAACTGAATGGGTAGAAATCGGAAAGGGAGACAAACCATGAAAGACTCTGGAGACACTGGGAAACGGGAGGGGTAAGTGGTGGGGTAACCAAGTGATGGGTATTAAGGAGGGCAAGTGTGGTGATGAGCACTGGTGGTTATACCCAATTAGTGAATCGTTGAACACTACATCAAAAATTAATGATGCTGGGGCGCCTGGGTGGCTCAGTGGTTTAAGCCGCTGCCTTCGGCTCAGGTCATGATCTCAGGGTCCTGGGATCAAGTCCCGCATCGGGCTCTCTGCTCCGCGGGGAGCCTGCTTCCCTCTCATTCTCTCTCTGCCTGCCTCTCTGCCTACTTGTGATCTCTCTCTGTCAAATAAATAAATAAAATCTTAAAAAAAATTAATGATGCTGGCAAACTATGTTGGCAAACTGAACATAATAATAAAAAAAAAGTCAAGACAGAGAAAGACAAATATTACATGATTTCACTTATATGTGGAATCTAAAAAACAAAACAAATGAATAAACAAACAAACCAAAACCAAACAGACTCTTAAAGAGAACTTGGGGTTGCCAGAGGGAAGAAGGTTGGAGGATGGGCAAAATTGGTGAAAGAGATTAAAAGGTACCAAGTCCCAGTTATAAAGTCACAGAGATGAAGAGTCCAGCATAGGGAATATAGTCAATAACACTATAATAACTTCATATGCTGAAAGATGGTGACTACACTCATTACAGTGAGCAATGAGTAATGTACAGGATTGAAAAGTTACTACTTTGCACACCTGAAATTAATATATTGTGTGTTGAATGTATTCAATAATAATAATACATTTAAAAATACTGTAACATGTGTCTGTTGGCCATCTGGATGTCTTCTTTGCAGAAATGTCTGTTCATGTCCTCTGCCCATTTCTTGATTGGATTGTTTGTTCTTTGGGTGTTGAGTTTGCTAAGTTCCTTATAGATTTTGGATACTAGCCCTTTATCTGATATGTCGTTTGCAAATATCTTCTCCCATTCTGTCAGTTCCACGTCACTCGCCATCAAGGAAATACAAATCAAAACCACAATGAGATATCACCTCACACCAGTCAGAATGGCTAAAATGAACAAGTCAGGAAATGACAGATGCTGGAGAGGATGTGGAGAAAGGGGAACCCTCCTCCACTGTTGGTGGGAATGCAAGCTGGTGCAACCACTCTGGAAAACAGCATGGGGGTTCCTCAAAATGTTGAAAATAGAACTACCCTATGACCCAGCAATTGCACTACTGGGTATTTACCCTAAAGATACAAACATAGTGATCCGAAGGGGCACGTGTACCCGAATGTTTATAGCAGCAATGTCTACAATAGCCAGACTATGGAAAGAACCTAGATGTCCATCAACAGATGAATGGATAAAGAAGATGTGGTATATATACACAATGGAATACTATGCAGCCATCAAAAGAAATGAAATCTTGCCATTTGCGACGACGTGGATGGAACTAGAGCGTATCATGCTTAGTGAAGTAAGTCAATCGGAGAAAGACAACTATCATATGCTCTCCCTGATATGAGGACATGGAGAAGCAACATGGGGGGGTAGGAGATAGGAGAAGAATAAATGAAACAAGATGGGATTGGGAGGGAGACAAACCATAAATGACTCTTAATCTCACAAAACAAACTGGGGGTTGCTGCGGGGAGGTGGGATTGGGGGAGGGGGAGCGGGCTATGGACATTGGGGAGGGGAAGCGAACCATAAGAGACTATGGACTCTGAAAAACAACCTGAGGGTTTTGAAGGGTCAGGGGTGGGAGGTTGGGGCAACCTGAGGGTTTTGAAGGGTCAGGGGTGGGAGGTTGGGGGAACAGGTGGTGGGTAATGGGGAGGGCACGTTTTGCATGGAGCACTGGGTGTTGTGCAAAAAGAATGAATACTGTTACGCTGAAAAAATAAATAAAATGAGAAAAAAAATACTGTAACAAATGGGCAGAAGATTGGAATAGACATTTTTTGAAAGAAGACAGATTGCCAACAGGCACATAAAAAGATGTTCAATATTACTAATTATCAGGAAAAAGCAAATCAAAACCACAATAAAATATCACATCACACCTGTCAGAAGGCTATTATAAAAAAAAGGCAAGGAATAACAATGTTGGAGAAGATGTGGAGAAAAAGAAATCATCATACACCATTGGTGGAGATGTAAATGAGTGCAGCCACTGTGGCAAATGATATGGGGATTCTTCAAAAAAATTAAAAGTAGAAATACCATATGATCCAGCAATTCTACTTCTGGGTATTTATCTGTAGAATACAAAAAACACAAATTTGAAAAGCTATATATACCTCTATGTTTATTGCGTCTGGTAGCCAAGACCTGGAAACAACCCAAGTGTCCTTTGATGGATAAATGGATAAAGAAGGTATAGGCCCTGTTTGTGTGTGTGTGTGTGTGTGTGTGTGTGTGATGGAATACTTCTCAGCCATAAAAAAGGGAGAAAATCTTGCCAGTTTTGTGACAAGTTGTCACAAAAACTTGCCAGTTGTGACAACTTGAGGGTGTTAGGCTAAGTAAAGTAAGTCAGATAAAGACAAATACTGTATGATTTCACTTATGTGTGGAATCTAAAAAAACAAAAACAGATAAAACTAACAAAAAATGCCAAACTCATTCAGAAAACAGACTGGTGGTGCCCAAACGGAAACTGGGTTAGGGGTGTGTGAACAGCTGAATTGTGGGGTGATGGGTGGCAACTCGACTTATAGTGATGATTATTTTACAGTATATACAGATATCGAATTACAATGTACACCTGAAACTGATATACAGGCATCCTTGTTTTATTGTGTTTTGCTTTACCATACTTTGCAGATACTGTGTTTTTTACAAAGTGAAGGTGTTTTTACAAAGCACCAAGCGAGTCCATTGGTGCTGTTTTTCCAACAGCATTTGCTCACTCTGGGTCCCTGTGTCATATTTTGACAAGTTCTTGCAATATTTCAAACATTTTCCTTCTTATTATATTTGTTGTAGTGATCTTGACTAGCAGTTATATTTACCAAGAACTCAGATGATGGTTAGCATTTTTAGCAATAAAGCATTTTTTAATTTAAGTATGCACTTATTTCTAAAGAAATAATGTTATTGCACACTTAATAGACTACAGTATGGTATAAACATAACTTTTTTTTTTTTAAGATTTTATTTATCCACTTGACAGAGAGAGAGAGATCACAGGTAGGCAGGGAAGCAGAAAGAGAGAGGAGGAAGCAGGCTCTCCGAGGAGCAGAGAGCCAGATGTGGGGCTCTATCCCAGGACCCTGGGACCATGACCCGAGCCAAAGGCAGAGGCTTTAACCCACTGAGCTACCCAGGCGCCCCTAAACATAACTTTTTATATGCACTGGGAAACCAAAAAATTCATCTGACTTTGCTCTATTGCAGTGGTCTGGAACAGAACCCACAATGTCTTTGAGGTCTGCCTGTAAAGTTATATACCAATCTTACCAGACACATGCACAATTCTCTTCAGTAAGCAGTTCCAAGGCCTCAGGGGGAGGAGCAAGGAGTTAGAAGGCAGGAACTTACCTTTATCAGTAATAACAGTGATAAGTTGCTTTCCCATCTGCCTTATTCTTTAGTCTTACTTCTCAATTGATTCAGAACTTAGAGTAAGGGGAAGAGGGATGTTATTTACTGAATCCTGTCAAATCCCCAACACTTCCTAGACAACCAGGTGAGAGAGTAATGACAAGTTTCGAAGGGTATAAGCCTAGATCCTTTACACTAACCTCCCGCCCCCGTACATTCCTGGGATGCCTCCCAGCAGCTCCTTCTCATTCTTAAGGCAATATGCTGTCCTACCCAAATTTCAGGCTGAGGCCCAGACCTTTATCTGACTCTTTTCCTAAGTCTCTTAGAGGTTTTACATCTGTGCATTCCCACCACTGTATGCAGAAAAAAGGATCAGATTTATCACATATCATACACTTATGATAAATCAACAGCACATTTCATACACACACACACACACACACACACACACACACACACTTATCCCTCTTTTTCCCCTTTAATATGCCTGTTATTGGGCAAAATGCCTTTTTACTTTATCCATTATCTCTGCCAGGAGGCATCTTCAAATTCTCACTATCCTCCTCCCACTCTTCTTATAGCCAACATCCCATGCAGAAAGAAAATAGAACTTAAAACCCTAATTAATCCTTAACAAATCTTCCCAAATCCCTCTGACTCTACCTCCTTACCTTCTCCTGGATTCCCTCGTCATCACCAGCAAAGTACAAAATAGGGACATTGAGTTCAGAGGCGGCGACCCACTGAAGTACGGCTTGGAGTTGCTTGTTCTGAACTGTATCACTTAGGCTCTGATTGCTGACAATCACTTTGGGTGCTGCATACCCTTCAGGGGGCTGTCCTGACATACCTCTCAATTCGTTATGGATAGCTTGATAGGCATTCTGCAGGACAGTCTCTGCTGTCCCTGTGCCCTTGACTGGTAAGCACTCATATAAACTATCTGGGAAGGCTGAAGTTGGCCTGCTTGCATCCCCAGACTTATCATCTCCCAGCTCTGCCAAGGGAGAGTCAAAGGATTTGGCAATAATGAGACATAACTTCATCACTGAGTCCATCAGATGTTCTACCATTTGCCCATTCATGTGGCCATCTAGCTGGCTAGCAACCATCTTGGTCAGCCCAGCAAAGGGACCACCAGCCTCATTACCTTCACTTAATTTGATGGGAGAAGGGGTTACAGGTCTTTCACTCTGGTGGCTACATTCTTCCTTAATTGGCTTTTCTGGCACCTTGGGTTCAGAGCTACGGTCACTCTTGAAAATGGTCTCACCAAGTAAATTCCGGATGAAGTTAAAGAAAACACTCATCAGATCCTTCTTTTCTGCTTCCTCTTGGTCACCTTCCGTTTGAGGAGACTTGGGGCTGGACTCATCCGAAACTACAGGGGACTTGTTGGCAGGCAAGTTGGTACTGCCAGCAGCTTCAATGAAGCTCTGTGCATCCATGCTTCCTCCCTGGGCCAGGTGGTATTGAATCAGAAGTAAGGCAGATACTATCAGGTCCTTGGCCCAGGAGTCTGAACCACACATAAAATTCTCAAGTTTCTCTTGGTGATGCACAGGGGGGCTGAGGTTGGAAGTATCCAAAGGATAGTCCAGAGGAATGTCTGGTACAGGCTTGTACTGTTTGTTGGGAGCTGCAAATGTTGCCCTTTGGAAACCTGGAGATCTTCCTTCTTTTTGCTGACTTTTATGCCAAAGCGTCAATCCCTCTTTGATAATGTGTTCACCCAGAGTTTCGACACAAGACTTCTCCTCAGGTTTGGATGCAGGACAGTAGACTTTTTCCCTCAATTTACCTTCAGATTTCATGGCTGCAAAGTTTGCATTTTGGTTTTTAGGGTCACCCATTCCTTTCATGGAGACAAGGGAGTAACTCTCAGACCTGTCCTTAGTTTTCCTGACATTTTCAGGAGGTTTCTTTGAAAACATTACAGTGTATAGCTTACCAAGCATGGCATCCATGATATCTGTGGCCTTCTGGCTTCCGTGAGAGAATAGACTTCTTTTTACAGCTGAGACAAAGTCTGTATCAGTCATGAGGGTCCCTGTGACATTGTGGAGGTTCTTCATGAAGGAGTCAATAAGATCTGAGACAACCTCTTTTGCATGCTTGAGCAGTACCTTCTTTAGAAGAATGGTGGCAATGGTTGTGTCCTTCACGTGGATCCTCAGTGTCTTCATGATGGACACCATCATGTCAGATACCACACTATTAGCATAGGTCATGATCCCTTGACTAATGGAAGCTGTAAAGTCATTAGGCCTTTCTTGTCCTCTGAACATCTTTCTCTCCCCAGGTAAGGACCTTCCACCCTCTTTGGCATCACCTGCATTACGAGATTCAAACACCTCCTTGTAGAAGAAAGACTTTCTAGAAGGAGGCTTATCATCTGCACCCTTGCTTTCCTTGGTGTTCTCCTTGATCTTCAGAGTGGTCTTATATTTCAAATTTGGGGGACTCTGTAATAATCCTGAGGCTCTGTCATCAGAGCCCGGAGCCTTATCTGAGGTAGCATTCTTGGAACATGCAGAGACAGTCTCATTCACTAGTTCTGATGCCACTGTACTCAAGCTTTTGTTGGGCGTGGGTTCATCTCCCACGTACAATGACTGATGGACACATTTGTTTTCAGAGCCATCTATCCGCTCATTGATCTCCTTGCGGGCCATGGCTATGACTAGATTTGTGAGGCGATTAGCATAGAAAGAAACTTCATCTACTGAACTCCCATTACCAAGTTGGACATTAGGGCCCTGGATGGGGTTCTCTCTGTGAGTCATCTCAAAATGCAATCTTCCTGGACTGCCCTTGTTGGTGGCATTGTAATAGTCCACAGAGAAACTCTTGCAGGGGTCTCCTAAGTTGCTCATTTCCCCACCTAAGGAGGATTCTCCAGGTTTGAACTTAACATCTTGGAATCCTGCTGTACTTTTTTCCAGGTCTCTGCGGAGCCAGCTGAGCACTCTGATAGGATCAGTTGAGGCTTCCTTAAAAATAGACAAGGATTCATCCGACTATAACAAAGTAAAGATATGGGACATTCAGGACAACCTCAAAGACTGGTTACAAAAATGGTCACCTTTGTCAAGCCTTAACTGCGGTTTCATCACAATAAAAGTAATCAACATTTATTAGGTACTTAGTATGATATATCAGGCACTATTCCAAGTATTTTAAGACTATTATCTCACTTAGCAGTATTCTTTAAAAAAATTTTTTTTGTTTATTAGAGAGAGAGAGAGAGCATGAGCGAGGGGGAGGGGCAGAGGAAGAAGGAGAAGCAGACTCTCCTCAGAGCAGGGCTCCATCTTAGGACTCTGAGATCATGACCTGAGCTGAAGGCAGATGCTTAATTGCCTGAGCCACCCAGATGCCCCTCAGTTAACATTATTCTCACAGTAAACTTAAATGTTAGTGCTCTTATCCACATTGTACAGAAGAAGGAACTGAAGAAAGGAGAGATCACTTTAGTTATTTATCTGAGGTTATACAGATAATCACTGATGGAGCAGGAGTTCCAACCCAGGCAGTCTGACTCTAGAGCCCATGCTCTCAGCCACTACACTATAGTGCTTTTAAAACATATCCCCTTAAGATCTGACAGTCATCTGCTATGTCGCAGAGTAAGCATTTGCACTGAATCCAATTTTTCTTATCTTTATATTATTTGCTATTTTCTATTTTATATTATTTGCTATTTTCTAATTTCTATAATATTTTATATTATTTCTATTTTCTAATATCCTTATATTATAAACAGAGGTTTATCTGTTATTTAAATCTCTTATTAAAACTATAGTTTAAAAATTAGAGAATTCAAGGACAGTTGTGCATCATTAATCACTTTGCTGGGCTATACAAGCCAGTTTTGGTATGTTAAATGGCTTCAATGAACTATATGATATCACTTAAGTGAACAATCAATTTTTAATTGAGGAGTTAATATCTGTGGACAATTTATTAGTTTTGAATGAATACAGATTCTTTAATGGACACTAGCTGTAATAAGCACATATACATATTTTTAGGTTTCTATATTACAATCTATAATTTTCACTTAGGCATAGACTAAAATAAGAAGTATATGTCCTGGGCACCTGGGTGGCTCAGTGGGTTAAAGCCTCTGCCTTCAGCTTAGGTCATGATCTCAGGGTCTTGGGATTGAGCCCCACATTGGGCTCTCTGCTCAGTAGGGAGCCTGCTTCCTCCTCCTCCTCTCTCTCTCTCTCTGCCTGCCTCTCTGCCTACTTGTGATCTGTCTGTCAAATAAATAAATAATAATAAAAAAAAAACTTTAAAAAAAAAGAAGTGTGTGTCCTATTTACTATCAAATGTAAAGGAACACTGTAATTATATTAGAGTAATATCTGTCTAGGAAAGACTACAAGTATTGCCCATCTTTAAAGAATAACTTGGCACTTTAATTATCAAGTGTCACATAAGTTACTAGCTACTATTTCTTTTTTAAGATTTTTTATTTATATGTCAGAGAGAGAGAGAGAGAGAGCACAAGCAGGGGGAATGGCAGAGGCAGAGGGAGAAGCAGTCTCCTCCCTGAGCAAGGATCCTGATGTGGGACTCAGTCCTAGTATCCGGGGATCATGACCTGAGCTGAAGGCAGACACTTAACCAACTGAGCCACCCAGGCGTCCCTACTAGCTACTATTTCTTACATACTTGTGTTTGCCAGGCACTGTGTTCCCACTTTACACACATTATTTGACCCAGTCTGAGCCCCACCATGAGTTTACTTTTATATATACATGAAAGTCATTATTACACCTTCTCTGAAAATGATCTTTTAACAGTTTTGGAAGTCTGTACCAAGATGTCCAGCAGATCCACCTAACAGAGATAAATATTATCTGGAGGGAAGGGTACGCGGTGCATATTGCCTTTGGCCTCAGAGGTGAATCCAAGGTGGCAATAGAACTTTGCATTATTTTTCAAGATTTTATGTATGTATGTATGTATGTATTTGAAAGAGAGACACAGAGATAACAAGAGAGAGCATGAGTGGGAAGGAGAGAGAGAAGCAGACTCCCCGCTGAGCAGGGTGCCCGATGCGGGGCTTGATCCCAGGACCCTAGAATCATGACCTGGACTGAAGGCAGCAGCTTAAATGACTAAACCACCCAGCCATCCCCATTCTGTTTTTTCTAGTTTTAATTTTTCTCTGTACTAATTTTGTTTTTGACATTCAATTTGGCTTCTTGATGGCCAATAACCATTGGTGACAGTGGTCATCAAGAATTTGGTTTTATTGTTTAACCATTTGGTGATCTCTTTAATGGATTAATTGTTTATAGAGATATATTCTCTGTTGGGTAAAAAACAATGGAAAATTTGTGTTGCTAGCTTTTTTTTGCCCATCTCAAGCTCAAAGTAATTTTTTTTTTAATTTTTTTTTAAGATTTTATTTATTTATTTGACGGAGAGAGAGATCACAAGCAGGCAGAGAGGCAGGCAGAGAGAGAGGAGGAAGCAGGCTCCCTGTGGAGCAGAGAGCCCGATGCGGGGCTCGATCCCAGGACCCTGAGATCATGACCTGAGCCGAAGGCAGCGGCTTAATCCACTGAGCCACCCAGGCGCCCCTCAAGCTCAAAGTAATTAAGAATTTTGTGTCCACTTGGAAGTAGAAGTGTTCTTTGATTTCTGGACAGGTGAGTCTTGTGTTTCTGTTTACTTTTGATGCATGGCTGAAAGCTTATTATTTTTTATGGAGATTTAATTGACATAAAACATTGTATTAGTTTCAGGTATACAATATAATGATTCAGTATTTGTATATATTGCAAAATGATCACAATAAGTCTCATTAACATCCCTCACCACACCATAGCTCAAAATTATTATAATGAGAACTTTTAAGATCTACTCTCTTCGCAACTTTCAAATATACGATACAGTATTAACAACTATTGTTGCTATGCTGTACATCAAATCCCCAGGAATTATTTATCTTATAATTTGAAGTTTATACCTTTTGACTCTTTCAACCAATTTAGCTCACTCTCACACCTCGCACCCCTGGCAAGCACCTATCGGTTCTTTTTATCTAAGAGTTTTGTTTTTTAAGACTCTAAATGTAAATGAGATCATACAGTATTTGTCTTTGTCTGACTTATTTCACTTAGCTTACACCCTTTGGGTCCATCCATGTTATTGCAAATGGCAAGATTTCCTTCTTTTTATGCTTGGATAATATTCTATTGTGCATATGCCACGTTTTTTTAATTCATTCATCCATGGATGGACACTTGGCTTGCTTCCAGGTCTTGGCTATTGTGAATAATGCTACAGTGAACACAGGCTGCAGCTATCACTTTGAAATAGTGATTTTGTTTCCTTCAGATTTACACTTGGAAGTGGAATTGATGGATCATGAGGTAATTATTGTTAATTTTAATAATTTCCTTATATGATTGCAATTAGTACTAAATGAGAGAATATGCACAAAATTTGTACTCCTATAGTAATGTACATAAGATACTTCTCATCTGCAGAACTTCTTCGACATTATCTCTAGGTTTTCTCTTTATTGATACTTGCATTTTGTTCATACATTGTTTTCTTGGGTTTCTCCACGTGTTTCTTTTTGTTCTTTGAGCATCTTTAAGGCAATTGTTTTTTCGTTTATTTCTTTTGTTTTTTTAGGAGATGATTTTCATTTTCTTTATTTATTTGAGAGGGAGAGAGAACGCGCGTGAGAGCGAGCACAAGTGGGGGGGGCAGGGGAAGAGGGAGAAGCAGATCCCCTGCTGTGTGGGGAGCCTGACATGGGGCTTAATCTGAGGACCCTGGGACCAGAACCTGAGCTGAAGGCAGATGCTCAACTGACTGAGCCAACCAGGTGCCCCAAGTTTTTAGTCTTTGTCTAGTGGATCTGCCGGATCTGCCATCAGGTCTTTCTCAGACATAATTTCCGTTGATCTACTTTTTTCCTTTTTTTTTTTTTAAAGATTTTATTTATTTATTTGACAGACAGAGATCACAAGTAGGCAGAGAGAGGCAGAGAGAGGAAGGGAAGTAGGCTCCCTGCCCAGCAGAGAGCCCAATGTGGGGCTCGATCCCAGGATCCTGGGATCATGACCTGAGCCGAAGGCAGAGGCTTTAACCCACTGAGACACCCAGGCGCCCCTACTTTTTTCATTTGAGTGAGCTATACTTTCCTGTTTCTTTGTATATCTTGTGATTGTTGTTGAAAACTGGACGTTTGAATCTAATGGCTGAAAGTTTAGAATTGAGGCTATAAGCTATCAGTACTTGTCATTCATAAAAGCACTAACTACAAGCAGTGATGTCTTCCTATTTCCACATGATAGCAAGTGTTCTTCCGCTCCAGTACCTAGTTTGAAGTCAACATGTCTACCTACCATCCTCGTCTCCTTCACCTCTCTCTGTTAAAGATACTTTATGAAATTTTCTCTGACCTCTTCCCACTTTGATCTGTTCTTTAAATACCTATAGCAATTATGGTCAGAAAAGCTGTTTGGCAAATTATCATGAACTTCTTATATTTGGGGTCTGTTATTTAGAACTTTTAAATTATTTTTATATTTTCACACATCTATTTTTTATTTTCCCAAATTAATAGTAAGGTCTGTGAGGGCAGAAATTGATTTTATTTCTTTTTTATAATTTTTTATTTTTTTTTGAAGATTTTATTTATTTATTTGAGAGAAAGTGAGAGACCGGGCAGTGGGGAGGGTCAGAGGGAGAGGGAGAAGCAAGCTCCCACCACTGAGCAGGGAGCCTGATACCGGCTTGATCCCAGGACTCTGAGATCATGACCTGAGTGGAAGGCAGATGCTCAACAGACTGAGCCACCCAGGAACCCCTCTTTCTTTCTTTTTTTTCTTTTTTTCTTTTTTTCTTCTTTTTGCATCTCCTGGAGTGGTTCTTCCTTAATGGAAAATCATGACTTTTTTTGTTTACTTGATTTAGTATTGAAATTCATCTATCTTTTGTTTTTCTACATGAAAGAACAGAGGTAAATAAAATATCTAATAAAAGCAGTTTTGTTTGGCTCTAACTCTATAGTAACTCATCCAACATATGAAGTAACTCATATAATGAATTATTTGTTTCAGGGGTAGACAAAATTTTTTAGTATCACATTATTTGCTATGGTTTCCATCTTCTGACTGGACCCTGAATTATAGTGCCTGATACTAAGTACTTAATAAATGTTTGTTGAATGATGACAACAGAATGATAACATTACTTAGATGAGAGCTTATAGTTCTGAGAATTTTGAGGCATCCTACATTTCAAAAATAGTTTCTATGAACTTTGTAGACATTTGTTAGAAATAAAATCCCCTTCTATTTAAAATTAAAAAAAAATTTTTACAGCTATAATATATAGGTTTTACATTAATTATATTTCTATGAAATTACCATATATAGGATGTTCCCCCCAAAACAATTATGGTGAGAATTTTTTGTTCATGTTTTTCGCCAAGAATTTTAAGTGAGTAGTGAGTAACGAAAGAGTAGTGAGTCAGAGAGGTGAGCAGTGATGGTGTATTCCACTTATTCCTAAATCAGTATTTCTAAAGAAGTTGGACCTTACCATTTTCCAGTCCTGGGGCTGGCTGTCTCCAGGTGAATAGACATCAACTTTGCATACTCCATTTTGGCTTTGTAACCAGTCAACCCTTTCTGACATCTGGAAGTAGAAAAAAATGAGAAAGGACCATCAAAGGACAAGTTACATGAAATGAAGGAGAAGTAAGACAAATGACTGAGGTGTGCCCAACAGGAGCAACGCTTTCAATAGAGACTTGTCCCAAGAGCTACTACAATGCACAAATCTCTAGATCTCTCCATTCTCAGTTCTCAATTGCATGAAGATTTCTTAAATATTTGTATCTCTAGTACTGAGGCCGGTGCCTGGTATATGCTAGAGGTACTTACCAGAGATTTGTTCATGAATGAACCTACGTAGCCATGTCCTGCTCTATGTGTCCTTGCTTGATAGCCTTTCCACATCCTGGATTTTCACTAGACACTCAAAACTCAAGGTGATCAAAATACAATTAATTTATATTTTCCCTGCCCATTCTTGCCCCACTGACTTATTACTTTTTGTCCCCACCAACTTTTATTTTTAAAGTAGTAGATGCTTCATTTTCATTAATTTCTGGAGCACTAACTTAACTTCTATTAGCAGTAAGTCTAGCAGTTCCTCCTTAAGAGGAGCTTAATCCCTCCTCCAGATAGCTAAGGGTGGGGAAATTCTTAGTCTCCATGGTTCAGCCAAACTTCTGGTGCCAGGAGAAAAGAGATGTCACATACACCATTCAGTGGACCTTTGCATGAATGCCCTTGCTGTTGTTGATTGTTTCATAACCTTCCCAATATTTTGCTCTACTCCCTAATCTCAGTAATGGCACTGCCATCTAGCTGGTCTTATAACCAGAAAACTGATAATCATTTTAGCTGCCTTCTCCCACCCTCTAGCTGTTACCACTTTCTTTTTTCATTTGTTGCCACTTTTCATGAAAGAATTGCTTATACTTGATTTTTGCTAACCTCAAAATTTAGCATAACAGTCCCTATTCCTTTGGCCTTAGTCTTGTCTACTTTTCTTAGAATTTTATCTTAATTTGAGAGTCTTTGAAAACATGGCTAATTATAATATTTGTCCACTGATAATCTACAAGAAGCTTTTCTTTGACCTCTTTTTCCACGCCAGACTTCCATTACTAGGCTTCCACACTGATGTTCCCTTCTTTCATTATAAACTTTGCTTAACAAGGTGGAATAAAATGGCCAATTTTTCTCAACAAGGTGGAATAAGATGGCCAATTTTTCCTCTCTAATGTAAATGTCGTCTAGAAATGTGTGTGTGTGGGGGGGGCGCCTGACTGGCTCAGTGGGTTAAAGCCTCTGCATTCGGCTCAGGTCATGATCTCAGGGTCCTGGGATCGAGCCCCACATCAGGCTCTCTGCTCAGCAGGGAACCTGCTTCCCCTTCTCTCTCTGCCTGCCTCTCTGCCTGCTTGTGATCTCTCTCTCTGTCAAATAAATAAATAAAATCTTAAAAAAAAAACCAAAAAGAAATGTGTGTGTGTGTGCGCGTGCGTGTATTCTCATATTTGGTTTGAAGAAGATAAAACACTTATTTAAAATTGTTATAGGGGTGCCTGGCTGGCTCAGCCAGTTAAGGGGTTAAGCGCCTGCCTTCAGCTCAGGTCCCAATCCAGAGATCCTGGAATTGACCTCAGCTCCCTGCTTAGGGAGGAGTATGCTTCTCCTTCTGCCTCTCCCCCCTGCTCCTGTGCGTGTTCTCTCTCAAATAAATAAAAAAAATCCTAAAATTGTTGTAAGTTGTTTTAAACTGTTACAATAAAGTCCAGAAGCTTATCTTTTTTTTTTAAACAGTGAAATTAAATTTTATAAAAAATTGCTTGAAATAAGTTAAACATTATTAAGGGTTGAGTATCTGGGTTAATTGGAAATGTCTGTTTTAAAGGACTTTGGGCAATGGTGGGGGCTGACATCCTCTCTCAAGATAAAACCAACACAAATCAAATACAGATTACACAAGATTTAAGCTTATTTATAAATGGATTTATTATTTTTCTTATATAGAGTATTACAAGTAATTATTTTAAAAAAAATAGAAGACCTTTTAAGAGCTACTTGTCCTTTGCTCCCACAAAGATCTGTACCTGTTTTCACACCCTAATCACTAACTCTGATTAGGGACAGTGTCTTACTCTTCCTGGCATTGTAATAGAATAGTTTCCTTGGGAACATAATGGGTTTTCCTCAGTTAGATGTTAGAATCACCCAGAGAACTGTTTAAAGATACTGACTGAGATATTACCTCCTGAAGGACCTTATTTCATTGGTTTTGGGTGGGGAAACTTAGCCCCTGAGTATCTTAAAAGCATCCAGGGTGATTCTAAAGTATATCTACATAAGAATGAGAATGCTTGGGTCTGGGGGTTCTGAGAAAGACTGCTTGGCTCCAGATTCATTTTTATTTATTCTTTAAAAATTTTCTATGATTTCAAAAAAAAAATTTTTTTCTATGATTTCTTAACATTCTTTGGTATCTTATTTCAAATTTTTTAAAACCATAACAAGGGAGTTCTTAATGTCTCTGAAGTTAAGCCTTTATTGTCTCTCAGCAACTATTATATGCTAATATTCTTATACTTGAGTAAGCACAGTACCATGAACAAAGGAATGGATGTTACTATTACTTGGACAGCAAATGAGAAGACTCAGAAATAGTTTGCTCTGAACTGTTGCTAGAACAAGTGAAAGCCAGAAGCTTACCTTTCAATCTCCAGTTGATATTTTATCTTAATGAATTACATCTAATAGAAAATGACAAAATCAATAGGGGTTCCTGACTTATTTAAGTTATATATTGTAATTAAAAAGCAAGAATGAAAATTAAGTACATAAGGAAGGAAATTATGTGATCACTTACTCTTACTGAGGACAGGTTCTGAAATACGAGGAAAGCTCGTGATTAATTTGTTGTTGTCTTCACTATCCCTATATTCACCCACCCCTCCTGCCATGAAATATAAGGGATCTGCAATGGAAAGACACAAATAAAAATGACTGATTTTACATATGAACCCTATTGATCTTATTACCAAATAATGATTTTGACTTACTTATTATTTTTCACATGTAGTACACAGGTCATGAGCACAAAATGACATTCAATTTAAAGGCCACATCTTATGCTGGGTGCAGTCTGATGTTCTCAGAGACAAAAAAAAAAAAAAAAAAGGCTCCATCTTCTAGCCAACACTGTCTGAAATGACTATTGTTATTCTCTACTTTCAAATCAGTGGTATCTAGGGTTATTTAACAAGGACAAAACTAGAAGTTTTTAACTTCATCTCAAACTTCTTGATTAGGAAGTCAGAAAAGTGGTAGCTAGGATGAAGAATAAGTGTCCTGAATTCATGGATCTCAAAGCATTTTGTAAATATTCTTTTGAGGACTTGAGAGAAATACATATCTTCATGTTGCAAAGAGCATATATAGTTAATGTTAGCACTAGCTTCCAGGTCAAAAATTTTCCCTGTGCTTCCTCTTCTGAGACATTTAAATAGAAGACCTTAGGGCATTGTACTCTCATATTGGAATATCCATGCACACCCCACCCCCCCCCCATGATCTCTCTCTAAATCCCACCCATTCTTGGTAGCTCAGGAGAAGCTTACCACGTCTATAAAATATTTTCTAAATATCTAATTGAACGTGATTGCTCCTCTGCCAAAGTTTCCATCATATTTTGTTTCAACCTTTACATCCCATCTAGTCCTTTAATTGCTCATGTATATTTCATCTCTGTAATTATTTTTAAGTGAAAAAATATTTTTATTAGGTTATGTTAGTGATCATACAGTACATCATTAGTTTTTGATTATAAGATGGTGTTTTGAGGACAGATGCATTTTCTTACTCATCTCGGGATCCCTCATAGTAACTAGTGTCTTCAAGTTGGTGCTTAATAATTATCCGCTGTAGAGAGAGTCAATTATCATATGGTTTCACTTACTTGTGGAGCATAAGGAATAACATGGAGGACACTGGGAGTTGGGGAAGAGAAGTGAGTTGGAGGAAATAGGAGGGGGAGACAAACCATGAGAGACTGTGGACTCTGAGAAACAAGCTGAGGGTTTTCAAGGGGAGAGGAGTGGGGCATTGGGTGATCCTGGTACTGGGTATTAAGGAGGGCACATATTGCATGGAGCACCAGGTTTGGTGCATAAACAATGAATTCTAGAACAAAATAAAACAAAATAAAATGAAAAAAATCATCTGCTGAAAGAATGAATACAAGAAAACTGCCTATTTCGAATTCCAGGTAGTGTAATCTTTTCTTTCTTTCTTAAATAGGAGAATCTGAGAAGAACAAAAATGGTTTGCTTGAGTTTGCTCTGGTGGTAAGCCACACATTCAGGCTTTCTTGAAGCTTGGTTCCTTTTGGGGATAAGTTCACCCCAGAAACACATTCAAGGTATAAATAATTATCCAATGTTTAATTAACAGAAGTTCCTATCCCAATAACACCAATAAATCAACAACCTTTTAGTCATATATATCCAACAAACACTTCTACTTACATGTACTAATGTTTTTATTCTATTTTGTATATCTTCTGCATTTTTATCTGCATCCATGAAGCTTCTTTTAGATTTTAAACTCCCTAAATGTCCTGGCTAGTTGTATTTATATGAAGTACTTAAATATCTTTTGATGATAATGATATTCATACTTCTAAACCTGTATACATTTCCCATAATGAAATTTGAAAAAGAGGGAAGGAAAATCTAGAGTTTAATGGACCCAATGAACAAATTCATAAATATCTTAAGCTCAAAGTTGTTGAATAATATCCCAGAGTTAGGATAGAAAATAAAAAAGATGCTTTGTATTCTCTATTAAATTTGATGAGGAAAGAAAGCTAAATAAGTGTATAGATAAATGGACCCTAGAAGCCATTTATTCTAATAACCTTATTTTATAGATTAAGAAACTGAGTGCCAGAAAGGAAATGTTAAAAATACTGGATATATTCCTTTAAATAATACAGCTTTGCAGGTTAACATTCCAGAAGGTATGAAATTTTTCTATAGCCAAGAGGGATCCTGTGGCCCATAGAAAGGACAACCCTTAAAAAGTGCCAGTGTGGTTACTGCCTCAGTAATAATTGAGGAGGAATGCAAATCATGAAACCCAAACAGAGAGGGCATAACACAGGGATTTGGTTATGATTCCTGTACTTCAGACCACAGCTCTATCTCAAGACATTTTCCTCCTATATCCATCATAAGCAAGAGGCTCCTGTTTATTCAAGGTTCTTAAAGTCACAGAAAAGCCCAAATTACAGGCAACATAAATGAACCTTTTGCTGGGTTGATACCTATCTCATCATGTTTTAAAGTTTATTCAACCAAGTTTTATTACTAGTTTTAAAAAGGAAGAATATATTCAATTATATCTATTCTCTTTTTCTCTCATTCCCTTCTTTTAAGTGCCAGGTACATTGTACGCACTCAATAAATTTTGTTATTCTTGACATCAGTTACAATTGATTATTTAAGGATTAGAAGTGTGTGTGTGTGTGTGTGTGTGTGTGTGTGTCTTTTCCCTTGGAGATACCATTCACTGTTAGCTTCTCTGTGGATCTCCTCCATTTTCACTTTCCCTTAACTTCTTCTCCTGGTGCCTCATAAATAGATACTTCCTCCACAAGGCTTTATATATATCCTGACTTTTTCATGTTCTCTATTGTCTAGTCAAGGCTTCAGAAATAACAGTAGAGATGATGAAAGTAAATGAGAATCAGGACACAGGACTCAGAGCTACTTTTGTTATTAGAGCACTGGGAGAAAAAAAAAACAACCCAAAAAACAAAAAACACAACTTTTCGAATAGATACACAATGAAGAGAAGTCAGCAGGTAGTTAAGCTTCCAGACTCATCATCAAATTGGGAAGTGAGGAGTAAGTCCCCTTTGTGATCCCAAAAGGATGGCCAAGGAGATCTGGTTAAATCTGCAATTAAGTTAAAATTTCAGCAGCAAAGATGATAGGTTTAGCTGTTACACTACTGAGGGAGAAGCTCATTTATTTCCAGAAAACCCTGATGTAAAATTTAAACTGTGCAAGAAGGGAGGCTGGGTTGAACATTAAAAGTTAACCATCACTTGTCACTGAATTCTCCTTTTTAAGTACAGAGGCTCAGAAAATAGGCTCTTTTATCAGTCCAGTGGATTTCCTACCTCTGTAGCACTGGAAGAGTGAACCACAGAAGACTCCAGACTATACGTTAAAAGTCAATAAAGATGCTGGGATGTTCTTGCTCAGCTCAAGATCTTGTTTCCTCCTCCAGCCTTCCATGTACCTCCCCCTTGTTGGGACTGAAGAGTGACATCAGAATCACAACTAGTGATATCATTATCTCTATAGCAACAGTAGTGAGGCTATCAGAAACTGAGTTGTCAAAGGACAAGGGGGATAGGTTAAAATACACTCCATGTCTCTGATGTTTAGTTTGGAAGGACTGGGCTTGCTTTCCCCTAATTAATTTTCTCTTTAAGTAATTGGGCAGGGAATATGGGCGGGGAAAATTTTGCCATTGGATTGCACTTAAAACAATAGAGTATTATATGTGAACAAATTCAGATGGGTACAGAGAGGAAGAAACAAAAATTCAGCATCAACTAAATTTTTTTGTGCAAAGCCCATGGAATCACTTCCTTTTGTGGACCCAGCCTTGACTCTGAGTTATAAGCATCTTACCTTTTGTAAAAACAAACAAACAAACAAACAAATTTGCAGATATTTTGCTCAAACTGACTATCTCTGGGTTATAATTTATCTTCAATGGTCTTCTTCACGTTCCTTTCCACCAAGCCCCTGATTGTTCTCTCCAGCATCCCTCACTTCCCCAGGCTCCAGTGTCTCCACCTAACACATTCTACATATGCAGGGATTTTTTGACTCAGAAAGTACTTTATAAATATTACTTTATTTAATCATTTCGTTAACTCCCTGACATTGTGGTATTACCATCCCCACTGTAACATGAAGAATCTGAAATTGAGACAGATTAAAGGCTTGCACAAGGTCATACAGTTAATTCATTAAGAAACTTCTCTCACTATCCTTTTTCTTCCATCCTTTTCAGATCTCATCGCCGCCCCAACCCCCGAATGTCCCGCCTCCAGCCACACACAATAATTTTCCATAACCTCAAACCCTTACGACCCTATGAGAACTGATCTTTCGATCCTTTACATGTCCTGCACTTCCTCCTTTTCCCTTTTTCCCTTCCCACTGCTCACGTTCGCTCAGCACAGTGGGCTTAACCCACTGAGCCACCCAGGTGCCCCTACCCTATGAACTTTTAACTAACGATTAAGTATAGGACTAGTACATAGTTTTCATGAAACAAAAAGAATCTTGATCAAGGCCACAAGATAAAAATTTTTAACAAATTCAGAAGCAACTGGTTTGTTACAAGCTTCCTTCAACAAGGTTTTTTATCTACTGATGATCTTTTATACTGTCACAGTTTCTTCATCTTTAAAGGAATTGGGCTTAGTTATCTCTTAAGAGCCCTTCCAGCTCTAACAGTCTAGAATTTTGAAACTTTGGTGGTATGTAAATAGACCTGCCCAGGGGGTGTCTGGGTGGCTCAGTGGGTTAAGCCTCTGCCTTTGGCTCGGGTCATGATCTCCGGGTCCTGGGATCAAGCCCCCCTGCATCCTCCTCTCTCTCTGCCTGCTGCTCTGCCTACTTGTGATCTCTCTCTTTCTCTGTCAAATTAATAAATAAAATCTTTAAAAAAAAAAGAAACCTGCCAGATGACAACTATTAACTGATAGAGCGAGGACTGGGATCTAATATTCTGAGTTTTAAGTCAGTGCTCTTTCAACAATATGTCATCTTGAAATTAGTATTGAGAATATGAGCCAGTGTTGGGCTTCAAGATGTAAAATAGCAGCCTTGCCATTTTACACAGGTGTTAGGAGGCCGCTCATGATAGTGGGGTCTGCCAGTTTATCAGAACCAGTCAAGTATTTTATATTCATATTGACCCCAGAAGCAAATATTAGAGAATTTTAAGTGCTGGGTGAACACTGGATGAGGCCAAGAAATGTAAGACTGTAATATTATCAAACCTCTCTGATAAAATAGCCTCAAGACATTTTCTTTCCTTTAAGAGTTTCTTTTCTCTTCCAATTCAGTTTGGTACATGACACTTCAGGAAATAGTGGGGGTGGAATGGGAGTGGGAAACAACGGATCTCACAAGCCCAGTAATAGGCAAGCTCTACTCATTAGGGGACTTTTGTCCATCCAAGCAACTCACACTACTTTCCTCTTGACAAAAACACAGCACTGAAAGAATTAACAAATCTAGAAAGATCCCCCAAACTAGTTTGTTTTCTAATAAACCCATGGCAGATGTCTCAGGACAGATTGCTTGTTGCTGTCTCCCACGCAGAAAATTTGAGCAACCGTAATAAACTACTTAAAAATGCAAGTGTTTAATCTTTCTGCAATCTCCCCAGGCTCTAGAAACCTCTTTCTAGAACAGTGCAGATTCTCAGACTCCACGGTTAAGAAAATAAAAATTATAAAAAAAATTATATTGTTCTAGACTCGTCTTGAGTTTCTTTCTAGAAAAAAGTGCAGTGGCATACATACCCGCTAAATTTTACTTAACATTTCAGGAGGTTCACAGACTTCCTTGAGCCCACTCATGAATCACACCCCAGGTTAAGAATCCCTGGAGTCATGTCAGGTGGAATAAGTGCTTTCATATTAAATAAAAACAACAAAGAGAGGACGGAATGATGACCACCTGGGGTGTCAGAGTAGTTTCCTCCGAGCAGAAACCTGAGCTGGTGTAGACTTCTGAGTGAGCATCCCAGGTAAAGGGTAGAGCAAGAGCTAGGGCTCCGAGGAGACAATGTGCTTGGCGAGTTCGACGTGCACATACTGATTTCTATTTCTCTTCCTTCCCTTCTCTGCCCTCCCGCCTCACTTCTTTCTTGTTCAACCTCTCCTCTGGACCCCGGTTCCTTTGTCTAAGAACTTCCTGAGTGCCGGGGCCACGCCTCCATTTTCCCCTAGTCTCACCAGAGCTGCTCTGACATTTTCAGGAAATAAAGACCTGAACTGAGAGTCAGTAAAGTTGGGGTCCCTGAAGCTTGGGTTCTGCTGCCATTTTGCACGCCCTTCAGTCAGTCACTGGTTGACTCTGAACTTCACGTTCTCTGGCAATGAGATTATCTTTTCGGTCAACCCCAGGTCTGAGATTCTAATCCCAAGATTCTTCTCTATTTCCCTTCTTTGCCCTCTCCTCCACCTTTCCTCCCTTGCGCCTTGCTCTCTCTTTCCCCAGCTCTCCCCTCTCCATATACTACCCCTATCTCCGACCCACCCCTTCGCTTCTCGGTTCGCGCCTGCGCAGACAGACGTGGACGATGACTTTTGGCCCAGCTCAGTAGCGGTAGTGGGTCGGAGCGCCGGCCGTGGGGGATTGTGGGAGAAGATGGCGGCCGCCGTTCACCCCCGGGTTGTCCGGGCCCTGCCAATGTCACGTAAGTGTCACCGGGAACAGCGGCCCCCGTTCGAGATTCCGAGACGGGGATCGGAAGTGTTGAGAGTGGCGCGGTGCCGCAGCGGTCACGCCGACTCCCCGACCACCTTGGTCTTTCTAGGTCTAGGACTGCCTGTAGTTTCTGCTTTCCTTTCCCCCTCCTTGGCTCACATTGAATTGTACACTTGGGAAGGGGTCTGTGCTGAGCGAACGTGAGCAGTGGGAAGGGAAAAGGAGGAAGTGCAGGACATGTAAAGGATCGAAAGATCAGTTCTCATAGGGTCGTAAGGGTTTGAGGTTATGAGAAATTATTGTGTGTGGCCGGAGGCGGGACATTCGGGGGTTGGGGCGGGGGTGAGATCTGAAAAGGATGGAAGAAAAAGGATAGTGAGAGAAGTTTCTTAATGAATTAACTGTACGACCTTGTGCAAGCCCTTAATCTGTCTCAATTTCAGATTCTTCATGTTACAGTGGGGATGGTAATACCACAATGTCAGGGAGTTAACGAAACGATTAAATAAAGTAATATTTATAAAGTACTTTCTGAGTCAAAAAACCCCTGCATATGTAGAATGTGTTAGGTGGAGACACTGGAGCCTGGGGAAGTGAGGGATGCTGGAGAGAACAATCAGGAGCTTGGTGGAAAGGAACGTGAAGAAGAGTAAAGGGTATCTTAAGGTTTGTCTAAGCATTGTTCATTTTTCCTTCTGTTCTGATTGGATCTGCTGTCATGGTCCTTAAGTTGAAAATATACATTTGCTCTTACACTCAAGAAACGAGGCAAGAAAAGCTAGGAAATTGGAAATACAGTTACACTTTATTATCATTCTTCCCTTTCCACCCTTTCACAGATTTGCCCCAGTCAGCCTCCAAAAGTTGTGTTTTTCCGTAGTGTAGTCAGGTCATCATCAAATATCATTTGCTCTCAAAGTTAGCTGTATGTCAGAATCATTTTTAGTGCTTTAGAAAAAACAGAAATGGGGACTCATTGCAGAGCTATTGAATCAGAGTTTTTGAGACTGACTCCTTGCACCTTAGGTTTTAAAAAAGCTCCACAAGTCCTTCTGATGTTTAGGGTGAGGAGCAAGTGAGGAGTATTTGTAGCACACATTTCTATTTTCCGTCTTGGGTAGAGCTGCTACATACCACTGGAAAGGTGATTGGTTCACATTGTTTATAGTGGGTGGTTTTGTAGCTATGACTTTTTTGCAAAGACATTTGTTGATTCTTGTGAAAGTATTACATAGGTGGGACATAATGTAGATCATGAATGATAATAACTGCTATTTTTGTGTATTGGCTGTTTGCTAAGCACAGTCCTAAATATTTTAAGATAAATATTGATTAGAATAAGTATTTTAAAAATCAGTAAATATTTTCACTTTAACTTCTTTTTAGTTGAAACCATAGCTTGTTCTGTTAACCTCTGTGCTTTATTGTCTGTGGTAAGCTTTCCATCAACTCTAGAGAGGCCAGTCTGTTGTATAACATAACAAAAAAACTATGGAACAGAACTGTGTGAAACAATTGTATATGGTGAGATGTGGAGAGACTACTAAGTACCCTAGGAGATCAGAAAAGGGAAAGATTAGTATCATTTGAGGTAATGAGGGAAGATTGGAAGAGCAGTGGAGAATTTCAGTGCTTCCACTGATTTTTCTTTTTGTTTTTTAGGATTGTATGATTTGGAAAGTCAGAGAAACTAGGCATTTTCCTGGCATGGGCAAGGACAAGGTGGTGGGAATGGAATCACAGAGTAATTAGGAGGCAGTGAACTTACTACCTGTAGATATGGAATAGTAGGAAAGAAAGTTGAATATGTTAGGTAGGATCAAATAATGGAGGACTTTGAAAGTCAAGAAGTTTTGTCCAGTGGTCTGGAAAGTGGGTTTTGCAAGAGGAATCAGTGAGATACAAAAATGCAGTATTAGAACTTAAAAAAAACATTTTCAGTAACAGTAACAACAATAGCTAACACGTAGTTCAAAGTATATACCAGACACTATTCTAAGTGCTTTAATATGCTTTATAATGTATATGACATATTGGTACTACACAGAATGTATGTGTGATTTATAAATGCTTAAAACTTATGCAGTGTGCAAGCAACTATGTTTGGGGAAGATTGGTTTATGTATTATAGTAAAAAGCCAATAGAGGTTTTTGAGCAGAAGAATATAATGAATAAAGACTATTACTCTCCTAATGGTGTTCATAATATATGGAAGAAAATAGAGAGGTTGGAGCCAAAGAAGGTAACAACTTAGATTTATTAAGGACCTACTAGTGCAAGGCACTATGATAGGTACCTACCCATATATTAATTTTCAAGTCAGCCCTCTAAAATGTAAGCTCCCTAAGACCAGGGACTGTCTTTTTTATTGTGCTAGTCAGTTTCTAGAATAGTGATTGACCTGTAATTGCTGGGGAAAAATAAACAATCCCATGAGGTTAGTGTAACATCACCTGAAAGATTTTGGGGTAATAACAAGTGAAAGCTTCTATTACTCACGGAGTGCTTAACATGTGCTGCATAATGTGCTAAATGCTTTATATGCATTTACTATAATACTCCTAACAATCATTTGTGGTATTAATTCCTTGACTCTAGTCATTCTTCCTGCTTTATCCAGTGTCCTCATTTTCTTCCTTATTGAGCATTCTAATCATTCCCTCATATATTCTTAACTCCCCAGCCCATCTGCCTGTGGCATTTAAAACAAAACAAAACAAAACAAAACAAAACAAAACAAAACACTAGACGAAACTTTACACATATTTCCTGCGTATCTCTGAATAGTAAAGAACTGAGCTGCAGAAAACTCCAAACTGACCTTATTTTAAATTCATGAATACATTTATATCAAGTAGATTTTCAATATTCTGTTTTTCAAAGAAATTTGTTTTCCCTTTTCCATATGATTATTTAACATTGTCAGTTTCCTAAAACTTGTAACATGTGCTTCTCTCTCATTCTCACCTTTACCTAGAAATCAGAGGAATCAGATGAGAACGATCTTTTTCCCACCATAAAAATCTAATAGCTGAGCTTTGATAATTCTCAGCTTTCCCTCCTGTGATAGTGGATAAACGCCTCGTACTTTGATCTAAAGCCAGTTCTTTGGTTTTGCATTCCATCCCATCTTCAGTTACCTGTGTATTCCCTCTCCTGAATCATTCATTTTCCCCTTCTACTGGGTCATTTCTGTCAGTGTATAAATACGTTATAGTAGCTCATATGGAAAAAAAAAATCCTTCCTTGGCCTTATGTTCCTCTAGTCCTCCCCCTACCTTTTACATCATGTCTCCTCAGAAGAATCCTCTACACTCCTTTTCCCACTTCCTTTCCTCACATTCTCTCCTGCCTACTCGAGTCAGGCTATCATTCCCACGGCAATAAAATTGCTCTTATTAGGGCCACTCAAAACCAACATCTTCTAGGTCTATGGTCCTCTGTCGCCATCCTACTTCACTTTTCAGCCACCTTTGATAGAGTTAACTATTACCTCTATCAGTCCCTTTCTTCATTTACCTTCTGGGTACCATTTCCTTTTGTTTTCCCCTTACTGGGCTGCTGTTCAGTCTCCTTTGCTGGCTTTTCAGGCAAGTCACTTAAACTCTCTGAGCCTGAGCTTCCTCATCTGTAAAATGGCAGGAAGAATAGTATTAAATAAGGTAATACCGGGGTGCCTGGGTGGCTCAGTGGGTTAAAGCCTCTGCCTTCGGCTCAGGTCATGATCTCAGGGTCCTGGGATCGAGCCCCACATCGGGCTCTCTGCTCAACAGGGAGCCTGCTTCCCTTCCTCTCTCTCTGCCTGCCTCTCTGTCTACTTGTGATCTCTGTCTGTCAAATAAATAAATAAAATCTTAAAAAAAAAAAAAAAGATAATACCTACTGAGCACTTAGAACAATGCCCGGCATCTGCTAGCAGTTTTGTAAATTTAGCTGTTATTATAGTTTGTTGGTTATGTGTCCGATCTGCAGTGCTTGTTTTAAATCTTTGTGGTTTCAGTCACTGTTCAGTAAGCTGAAAAAATGGGCTTTTTCTCTAATTTCATGCTTTTGGATAGGGAAAAACCATGGTTTCTGGGCAGAGTGCCACTGGAGAATCATGTGCAGAAAATAGACACACTTACTTAGTTATTCACTTACCCACCCTTCTCCCTCCCTCCCTGACTGCCTGCCTGCCTGCCTTTTTTTTTTTCCCCCAAACACAAGTTTTCTAAAGCAATTCCTATTTGTTTCAGTGTTCCCCAAGTTGTTTTTTACCTATTCCCTGAAGGTTAGGTAACTTCCTCTAAAACTCTACCATACTACGTTGCAAGGGGCTTGAAAATTAGGAGTGTGATTCAAAATGAGTCTTACACCTCTGCGGAATGCAGAATAGTTGATGGAACTAGGGGTGTGTAACGTGGAGAACACTTAGAGATATACTTGCTTCACTTAAATGCAGGAGAGGGATTAGATTTGTTCTTTGTCATTCCAGAGGAGCAAAGAAATCAAAGCTGCTGGGAAACAGTCATTCATCTCCCATGTGGTGGAACCCTCTGTTAGAATGGCTTAAATAAGAATGGTCTGTGATGGGAAGTTGTGTTTCCCCACCTTGCAGAAGTCTAGGCTAAGGCCACATGGTCTCCTTGTGCATATAAAGTGGAGATGTAAATAGTGAGAGGTTTGGCAAATTAACCTTTCTAAAGGTCGGAAAATCTTTTTCCAAACACTCCATTTGTCATGACATTTGATGATTTTCAGTAGCTTTATATTGTCTGAACTGTACTCTTTTTAAGAAAAAAAAAATGTTTTCTGCTAAGAGTCCTCTGCCTCCAGCATGTATCATCAACTTTATTTTTTTCATTCATTATCAGTTTCAGACTCTGTTTAGGTAAATCTTCTCTTCCCTGCACTGGGCTTATTCATTTCCACGTCTACATTGTTGTATGTGTAATGTGTTTCACACGGAAATCTTTTCTTTCTGTTGTTCCTCTTTACAACCTTACTTAAATTAGTTTATTGCTTGATAGCAAAAATCCCACAAATAACCCAATTAAAAAAAGGGCAGAGAGGATATGTGTAAGGCCAACAGGTACATGAAAAGGTGCTCAACATCACTTGTCATCAGGGAAATGCAAATTAAAGCCACAACGAGATACTACCTCGCCATCATGAAAAAGACAGGGGATAACAAATGTTAGCTATGATGTGGAGAAAAGAAAATGGCTACTCTGGAAAACAGCATGGAGGTTCCTCAAAAAATGAAAAATACAAGTACTATGGGATCTAGCTATTCCACTTCTGCTAATATGTTCAAAGGAAATGAAAATACTAACTCAAAAGAGGCATCTGCACTCCCACATTTATTGCAGCATTATTTATAATAACAGGGACATGGAAACAACCTAAGTGTCCATTGGGGTTTGAACAGATAAGGAGTTGTGGTATTTATATGCGATGGAATGTTTAGCCATAAAAAACTAAGAAATTTGACCATTTGCTGCAACATGGATGGAAATAAGTCAGAGAAAGACAAATGCTGTATGATCTAAACTTTGTATGTTCTCACTTATGTGAGGGATTAAAAAGAAACCCAGACTCATAGAAAAAGAGCACAGACTTGTGGTTCCTAGAGGCAGAGGGGTGCAGGAGGGGGGTTTGGAGGAAGGTGGTCAAAAGTACAAATCTGTAGTTAGTTATAAGTAAGTACTTGGGATGTAATGTTCAAGATGGTGACTATAGCTAATGCTGCTGTATGATACATAGAAACATTAAGGTAGTTAATGCTGAGGCCTCATCACAAGGAGAAAATTGTGTTTTTCTTCTTTCCTTTTTAGTATATCTCTGTGAGATGATGAACATAAGCTGAACCTGTTGTAATTTTATAATATATGTAAATCAAACCACCATGCTATCCGCCTTAAACTTAACACAGTGATGTATATTATTTCTCAGTAAAACTGGAAGAAAAGTCCCCCAAATCCACTTTATCCAGAAATCTTTCCTTGTAATTATCTAATTTTTTGCTTCCTTCATTTGCATTCTCTCTGTGTTCCTTTTACTGTGGGGGTTTATACTCTCAATATGTAACTTTTATTTTTCAAATGCGATTTATCTTCCTAGGTATATTCTATCCCATAGGGCAGGGAGTTTATAGTTGACTCTTGAACAATGCAGTAGTTAGGGGCACTGACCCCCCCATCCCTGCAGTTGAAAGTTCATGTATAATTTTTGGCACCCTTTAAACTTAACTACTAATGGCTTTCTGTTGACAAGAAGCCTTAACTGGTAACATAAATAGTTGATTAACATATTCTGTGTGTTTTACGTATATGTATTATATACATAAAAGAGAGAAAAGAAAATGTTATTAAAGAAAATCATAATGGAGAGAAAATATAGTATTGTGCTTTATTTATTGAAAAAAATCTGCATGTGAGTGGACCCATACAGTTCAAACCTGTGTTGTTGAAGGATCAACTGTACTTTCTAAATTTTATATATTTTATATATTTCCTTATGACACATGGATTCTTGGTTGCGGTGCTTTGTGTTTATTGCTGTTGGCACTTAAATTACAATTTTTGATTTAAAAGTTCATTTTAAACTTAAGCATATGAAAGTAGTGATAGCAAAATAACGTTACCAGTTTCGAGGAAAAGAGGTTATTCACGCTCATTTTTGTATTAACATTTGCCATTTTTGTACTCTGGGGTTTTGTCCAAGGTTCTTCTATTGCTGCAAGAGCCACAGCTGTGTTTCATGGCCCTCCCCGGCGCCAGCTTCATCATGCACTCATACCTCATGGCAAAGGTGGGCGTTCCTCAGTCAGTGGGATTGTGGCCACTGTGTTTGGAGCAACAGGATTCCTGGGCCGATACGTTGTCAACCACCTTGGTAAGTAAAGTTCCTTGAGTTCCGTATATTCCAGTGCCATTTATTAGGGTTTCCTAATGAGAAGCCATGAAGCATGTTACTTTTCCATTTAACAGTGTTACAGATTACTACTATCTTGATTTTACGTCATCTTGATCTGCTGTACATTAGGAAGCCTATCGTGCTTCCTGTATAGGATGGAGAAACAGGAATATGGTCTCTGAAAAGTTTTGGCATCTCTAGCACAGCAAAATAAGCTTTTTGTTAAACATGGTATCCATTCACTTACCATACTAAAAGTTAAATATTTACCAAATCACTGTCCTAGAAAGTATCCATATTACATTAATCTTGATCCTTGTTTCAATCCATTCTTTTTTTTAGGACGTATGGGATCACAGGTGATTGTACCCTATCGGTGTGATCCGTATGACACCATGCACCTTCGTCCCATGGGGGACCTGGGCCAGATTATCTTTTTGGTAAGAGCCTGTGTTGCCAGATGTAAATTACTGAGGTCATTTTTAGGAGAGAGGCAGTGTGATAAAGCAGCAGTTTCACCCAGACTGAACCGAGGGCATCCTTCATTTATCCCAGTCTCGTAAACGCTTGCCCAGCAGTTGACAAACATTTTCTGTAAAGGGTCAGAGAGTAAATATTTTATCTTTTGTATGTCACAGAGTCTGTTCATGATTACTCAGCTCTGCCCTTCTAACCTGAAAGCGGCTATAGATAATATATAAATGAATGGAAGTGGCTGTGTTCTAATAAAACTTTATTTACCTGTTTAGACTACAGGTACATTTGCCTGTGGGTCATGGTTTGCGAGCCCCTGCTCTAGGCCTGTGCCATCCAGTATGGTAGCCAGTAGCCGCATGTAGCTGTGGAACACTTGAAATGTGGCTGATCTTAATTAAGATGTGCAGTGCTTATCTTACACATCAGCTTTCAAAGATGTAGTACAAAGAAAATGATATAGATCATTAATAATTTTTTACATTTATTACATATTGGAATAATATTTCAGATATATTGGGTTAAATAATATATATTATATTATATATTATAATATTGTAATATAGTATAGTATTAAAATGAATTTCACCTCTTTCTTTTTACTCTTTTAAATGTGACTGGTGGAAAATTTAGAATTGCCTATGTACCTCATGTTATAATTCTGTGGGACAGTGCTTCTGTAGATGGTGAGCATCACAGATAAGGTGTTTTACAATTAGTTTCCTTGGCACAGACTGAATTTAGAATAGCACTTGCTCTGCTTTCTTATTGTTATTCTTTAATCTGCAGGTTCTTCCTTTAGGCCAAGAATTGCCAATGGGGTGAGGCAGTGAGGAATAGGATAGGGGGACCTTTCAAGGAGGTGATTAAAAACATGTGGGCCTTTTTGGTTGTCACAGTGACTGGAGACCATCTTGGCTTATTAGTTAGAAGTCAGGGATGCTAAATATCATACAGTTCCCAGGGCAGTCCCTTTCCACAAAGAATTAACACTGCCCCTAGTGCCTACAGTTATCCTATTGAGAAACACTGGGCCTTGATGCTCTGTCTCCTGTTCTTCTGGCTAAATTGTCCAGCTTTTATCGTTCTGTATGGACTTGCGTTCTTCCACGTACACACTTCCCCTTTTAAAAATAATTTGGTAAACATCCTTAAGATCTCTGATATATTCATGTAGATTATTTGTGATTGCTTTTAAATTTTTACTTATTTTTGATAGCATTTTCATTTATTCCTTACTAAATGTTCACAAGCTAAGTATAATCCTATGTTGGAAATTCTTGTTTCTGAAGTTTTTTTTTTTCTCTAAAATCTTGTTCTCAAATATTTTCTTGGTCTTATAGGTAGAGGAGCTTAGCTTTTTCCCTGTTTCTTTGTGACTTGCTTTATTGGTCACTTTGTCAATCCTCTAAAGTATTTCACAAATAATAGGTGAAAACATTGACTGGTTTGCAGATGCCGAGTCATTGGAATTGAGCTATATGATATATATCCCATACTTTCCACTCTGTATTTACAGAGTGCCTGGCATTGAGTTAAACTCTGAGCATGTCTTCATGAACAAGACCACAGGGAGCTCTCAGTGTTAATAGAGAACACAGAGACTAAACCTACAACATTTTGTTGTTGTTGTTGTTTGTTTTTTAGAGAAGGGAGAGACAGAGAGTGCATGTGAGTGCAGTCTTGGGGGAAGGAACAGACGGAGAGAGAATCTTAAACAGGCTCTGTGCCCTGCATAGAGCCTAATGTGGGGCTTGATCCCACGACCTTGAGATTATGACCTGAGCTGAAATCAGGAGTTGGGCACTTAACCAACTGAGCCATCCTGCGCCCCAAACATATTTTTGAATATAATATTGTTTATAAAAGGGGAAAGACAAGAAAGACAAAATGGGAAGACTTTACTATATTGTTGTTTATTTTTGAGAAGGGTGGACCATACTAAGTGTGAGGTACTGATTTCCCTGCTTTAGTCTCTGTTGGAAATTGCTGTCCGAACGACCACCTGGTTTGCTAACTTGACTGTGCTCCCTAAGCCTTATCACTGGGATTTGGTTTCCTTTTAATTCCTTCTCTCCAGGCTTCTCTCTTGCACCATTCTTACAGGTATGCCCCAAGTTCAAGCTCTTCTACTCTGAGTGTTCTTGGATTCTTTTTTCTCATCCTTGCCCTCTTTTCTTTAAAAAAAAAAAAAAGCCTTTTTAGCTCTTTATGTGTAGAACTGCTTTTTTTTTTATTAGCTATGTCACTTACCATGGTGCAGATTGTATGTCTATTTTACTTAATCTTCATAGCAAACCCGTGATATGGGTTGTATTTTCAAATTTTCCATGGAGGTTGGGGAGATAACTTTGTACACAGTTCACAAAAGGCAAATGGAATTCCTGTCTGACTCCCCAGCTGTCACTCTCTGTGTCTCTTGTACCCCATCTCCTTCATCAGTTGTACCTAGTCCCTCCTGCTGAGAGCTTCATCTTTTGCTCGTGAGTCTGGTTTCTGGAGCCCTATCTCTCTTTTCTAAATCACACAGGTTGGTTAGTGGGCCCCACCTGCTTCGTCCACCCCCCCATCATTCCTTTCTCACTCTCTCTCCACTCACTCATACAGACCCCTTAGTGTTTTACCCCAAGAACTTCTTACTACTTATTTTCCTTTGAAATGTTTAAAAAAATCCAATTTCATTTTTTTGTGGTCTTTTTTTTTAATTAATTAATTTTTTAAAATGAACATATAATGTATTATTAGCCCCAGGGGTACAGGTCGGTGAATCGCCAGGTTTACACACTTCACAGCATTCACCACAGCACATAACCTCCCCAATGTCCATAACCCCACCACCCTCTCCCTACCCCCCTCCCCCCCGGCAACCCTCAGTTTGTTTTGTGAGATTAAGAGTCTCTTATGGGGGGCACCTGGGTGGCTCAGTGGGTTAAGCCTCTGCCTTTGGCTCGGGTCGTGATCCTGGGGTCCTGGGATTGAGCCCTGCATCGGACTCTCTGCTCAGCGGGGAGCCTGCTTCCCTCCTCTCTCTCTGCCTGCCTCTCTGCCTACTTGTGACCTTTCTCTGTCAAATAAATAAATAAAAATCTTAAAAAAAAAAAAAAAAGAGTCTCTTATGGTTTGTCTCCCTCCCGATCCCATCTTGTTTCATTTATTCCTTTCCTACCCCCCAACCCCCCCCCCCCCACGTTGCCTCTCACCTTCCTCATATCATTTAAACATAGAAAATGCTGTACGTTTGACTGAGGTCATTTAATCCCTGGTCTCCATTTTGGACAAGAATCGTCAACCTGACTATAGCCTGAGTCGCTCAGACATTGAGTTCTACACTAAAATCTACCATTGGTTCACCCTGCACGTTTAGGCAGGTCACTCTTCCCTGAGGGTTGTTTTCATGTCTTTAAAGTAGAAATTACTAGATCTGGGATTATAAAGAGGAAAGAGTTAAGAAATAAAATAGTCATGAATGATCCCAATTTAATGTTAGCCTTTCAGAGATACTCCACCTATCTTCAATCTGTATCTGGTTGCTGCAAAAGGGAAAGTCAGTTTTCCTCCCAAATGATCCTTGGCTCATGGGCTCTATTTCAGGAAGGGAGATTTGGTAACCAGAGTCCCTTACAAACTTGCAGGAGGCAGTAGGATGGCCAGAAATGGATGTTGCCCACTAAAAGTGAATACTGTCTTTTCTAATTCTATCATTTAATTACCTGAATAAAATAGATATACTGTGACTTGTTTATCTCCAGGAGAGTCAGAGAATCAGCAGGGAGTTTGAGACCTCATGACCATTTCTCTTGTAATAAATGGAGCCTGTATGAAATGGTACCGTTTTGTAACTACCACAGACGGCCTATTTTGAAACTTGCTCTAATGTTTGCATCTGACTGGCTGTTGTTCTTATAGGAATGGGACGGGAGAAACAGAGATTCTATCCAGAGAGCAGTGAAGCACAGCAATGTGGTCATTAATCTTGTTGGGCGAGAATGGGAAACCAAGTAAGTTTTCGCTCTTGTTTTTTCTTTGCATATGCTGTCTTAGGGCTCAGTAGACATTCGCTGGGTACCTTCTAATGTCAGGAATTGTAGTTACACATTTTTAATTAGTCCATCATTAAGCATTGATTGAACAGCTGTTTACATACTGAAAACCCCCCTCTCAGGAGCTGCAGTTGGCAGTAAGTCTAGTATAAGTGAGCAATGTGATGGGCTGCCCATAAAAGTCAGTAGGGATTGTGTCAGTGTGGTTGGTGTCATCAACTAGCCGGAATGACCAGTTGGTTCATGAATGGCTGATCCTGTGTTTGGATTTGTCCAGCTGGGATGGGTTAGGCAGGATGATTTTCCCCATCCTTCTGTTCATCCAGCTGAACATTGGTTTTCTTGTGTGAACAGTGTTCTAGATCTAGTGTTTCCATTATTAATCAAAGATGATGTGAGTACTGGTTCGAACTTTTCTTTTTAGCCTTTGTGGTTTATCAACAGATAGTGTTTTAACCTTGCAGTTGCACAACACTTTGTTCATACCATTTTCTTAACATTTATTAAAGTTTGAAAATCTATGTCTACCTTAGCACATTTTTCTAAGTTCCTTGGTGACTTGGAGAGTCTCATTCAACTTTGAATCTGTAGTGACTAATAACAGTGCCTTGTACAGTTTAAGCGTTAATGTTATTGTATAATGTTAATGTTACTCGGTTAAACGAGTAACTGATTTTTTTAGTTGTTTTTTTTTTCCCCTGGGGGAAACAAAGGCCCGGGGATAAGAAGTGGGTCCCTTTTCAGCTCCCAACACTCCCCCCTTCCTTCCCAACCCCTGCAGCCAGATGTTCTTAAAGGGTCTCAGCCGTGGGATTCCTTGAGGACAGAGAATATTATGTGTGCTGATTTATAACTTACGGTAAGGTTTAAATTATGTACAGTAATGATGATGAGCAGTAGAACTTACATTTATATAAAATACATATATATATATATATATATATATATATATATATAAATTTTGACTTTGGGTTAAATCATTGCCATTTAAAAGTTTAACTGTTACAAATTCCAGCAATAGTATGAAAATGAGCTTATCGCAGAAAGCTTTGGAATCCCAAGTCAGGTGTTCTCAACTGATCCCCCCTTTTTTTCCTTCTTCCAGAAACTTTGATTTTGAGGATGTTTTTGTGAAGATTCCCCAAGCAATTGCTCAAGTGTCCAAAGAAGCTGGAGTTGAAAAATTCATTCATGTTTCACATCTGAATGCTGATATTAAAAGCTCTTCTAGATATCTGAGAAATAAGGTAAGTGACAAGTTGGCTTGGGAAGTGGTTCCCAGAGCTGGAGTTTCTTGGCCCCTTTGAAACATGAGTTAAGTGATAAGGATTTCTCACTGACATATCCAGAAATAAAACGGGTTTCTAATTCTCCGTACCCAGAATAGATTGATGTGTGTGATGTGTGTGTTTTGTTCATAGTTCATATGCAGAGAACTATGGTAAGGGGCTTCAGAGATGGATAGAGCATTCTTACCTCTTCTGAAATGCTGCAGGTTGCTTGGGACATATAAGAATTATATAGTAAACCTCATAAAAGGTAGAGTATTATTCCTGTCTAAAGCATGTCACCTACAGGTTAAAAGACCATCTTTTTTTCTCAAACCTCCTGCCTAGTCATGGTCATATGCTGCTCTTAGGGGGGTAATGGACAGGCTGAGGATGACAGGGACAAATATTTGCCAAGGAAATCTAGTATTTGGCTTCTTATAATCCCAGAAACCGCATTGTCATCCAGATTGTACCTAGGGATTGACCATTCTGATTTGGGGTCATTCTGTAGCCTGAAATGTCTTTATTATCAGGGACTCAGAGGAATTGCAGTGTCTGGGCTGGCTTTAGCGTTTGTTTTCTGCCATCATGAGCCTGCTTTGGGTCAGATTGATAAGGACCGCAGAGTTCTTTGCCAGTGGCTCCAACTTTTTGATCCCCTGCATTCTTTTTTTGAACAAATGATGTATTAAATATCTGCTACATACTGTATATTGTATTAGGTAGTGGGGATACAGTAGTGAATTAAACAGACACAGCCTTAGCCCCTGTCTATTTTCTAATCCATCGAGGAAAATAATTCCACTTGCGCCTGGTGTTGCAAAGTAGAGAACTGTGACATAGGAGCATATAATGGGAGAGAGAGGGCATCTGTCAGTTTGGAGCATTTAATTATTAGCATCCGAATATTCAGTGTAAACTGGCTCGGACATAAAGGAGGTTTATAGGCCCCTCCATCTGAAAGATCAAGCAATAAGGAAACTTAGCCACATTGGTGCCAATGTTCATCAGAGTTTCGGCTTTGTTTCTCTGTGATTCTTTTTTTTTTTTTTCCCCCTCTGTGATTCTTTCAGCTCCTCCTTTTTGTGTAAGCTCTGTTTCTCATAGTCATGGAAGTGGCTAGCAGCACGTCCAACCCTCACTGTATTCATACCACATGGATGAGGGAGAAGGAGCGTATTGAGAGATGTCAAGTCCTGTGGCTTATACCACAAGGTGGATAGTGGTGCTGGCAAATAAGGAGAGAGACATTTGAGAAGGACGGGGCTGTCAGGCAGTGGTTCCTAGCCTTAGCTGCCCATTAGAAGCGCTGATGGAACTTTGAAAAATCCTGCACCCTGACCAGTGAAAATAGAATCTCTGGAGATGGAACTTGGGCATCAATATTTTTAACTCTTCCTAGGTAATTCCAAAGCACAGCAAAGATAAAAAATAGTATTTACAGAGAAGGAAGAGGATGATCCAATTTTGGACTCAGCTTGCATTTCAGGTGTCCATCATCCAAGTAACATAAACCCCATAAACCCCATTTATGGTTTATGATACTGGAGCTCAGAAGTGAGGTCAGGTTTGGAGATATAAAACCAGTTAATTGGGGGGTACCTGGGGGGCTCAGTCAGTTGGGCATCTGCCTTCAGCTTGGGTCATGATCCCGTGGTCCTGGGATCAAGCCCCTTCAGTGGGCTCCCTGATCAGCAGGGAGCCTACATCTCTATCTGCCCCGCCACACGCTCATGCTCACTCTCTCTTGCTCTGTCCATCTCTCTCTCTCTCCCAAATGAATAAAAAAAATCTATAAAAAATATAAAACCAGTTAATTGAAGCAATGTTTGGGAATAAGATTGCCTAGTGAGGAAGCGTAGATTGAGAGAACTTTGGACAGGGCTCAGAGGGATACTAATGATTAGTGCTCTGGAGGCATGTACAAAAACCAAAACAAAGGTCAAGAAGGAGTGGATGTGGTGTGATGGAAGGGAAACCGGAAGAGTACAAGGTCATGGAAGCCAAGGGAAGACAGTGTCGCAAGGAGGGAGTAGTTGCTTGTGAATGCCAGTGAGAAGCCAAGTGAGGTGAGAACCGGAAAGTCACCTTGGACTTACCAATGTGGAGGTCATCTGTGATCTGATCGAGAGTGGTTTGGGTGCAAGTGTTGGGGCAGAATCTAGAGCACAGGTGAGCAAAGAGTGAGCAGGAGCTGAGGTGGGGGGGACAGTAAGAGCAGATGGCAGTTAAAACTTGAAAGTGGTTTGGTAAGAAGAGGGAGGGGGCAAGAATCTGGAGAACCATATGGAGTTGGGAATCTTTTTTTTTTTTTTTTTTTTTTTTTTAAGGTGGAAGGTCTTGACATTGTGTAGGAGCTGGTGAGGAGGTGCTGCTAAAGAGTGAGACTGAGGATAAAGAGGAGAGTCAGTTGGGCAGGTTCCTGAGAAAGTGAAAGGAAGTGAGTCCTGGAGCAGGGGAGGTAAGAAATAAGAAAAGGGGAGAGTTGTGGATTTTCTGGTAGGGACTTAAGGTGGTTTTTGTCTGCTGCAGTGTCTTTTCTTTGGATTTTTGAGAAGGTGAAGTCATTTACTGGAAGGAAACAAATAGTAAGGGAGGAATTTGAATAGAATAGAGAATATTTAAAATTGTCATGGAGAGAACAGCTAATTAGAAGAAAACAGTACTTGAGAAATGTTGAGTGCCCAGTTAAAATTAATGACATGAGTGTATAAGGGCACCAATTCATGATTTTTTAAATTCAGGTGTAATTGACATACATCATATTAGTTTTAGGTATATAATGGAATGATTTGACATGTATATATTGTAAAATGATACCCACAGTAAGTCTGGTTATCAGCACACAGTTACAGATTTTTTTTTGTGATGAGAACTTTTTCTTTTTAAAGACTTTATTTATTTATTTATTTGAGAGAGAGAGAGAGAGAGAGAGAACATGAGCGGGAGGAGGAGCAGAGGGAGAGGGCGGAGTGGACTCCCTGTTGAGCAGAGAACCCGACGTGGGGCTTGATTCCATGACTCTGAGGTCATGACCTGAGCCAGAATTAAGAGTCTGATGCTTAACTGACTGAGCCACCCAGGAGGCCCTTGTGATGAGAGCTTTTATGATCTACTCTTTTGTTAGCAACTTTCAAATATACAATACAGTCTTATTGTCAGTAGTCGCCATGCTGTATGTTATATCCCGAGACTTAATTTATTTTATAACTGGAAGTTTGTTCCTTTTGAGCCCCTTCACTCCTGTCTCTGGCCATCTGTTCTCTGTGTCTATGAGTTTGGTGGGGTTTTGCTTTTTTTTTTTTAATTACATGTAGAAGTGCAATCATATGGTATTTGTCTTTGTCTGAATACTTTGATTAGCATAATGCCTTCAAGGTCCATCCATGTTGTTGCAAATGGCAAGATTTCCTTTTTTAATTGTCGAGTAATACTGTGTATGTGTGTATGTGTTTATGACATCTTCTTTAACCCTTTATCTCCCACTGGACACTTAGGATTTCTTCTGTGTCGTGGTGATTGTAAATAGTGCTGCACTGAACACAGGGATGCAGATATCTTTTCAAGTTAGTGTTTTCATTTCCTTTGGACATACTAGCAGAAGGAGAGTTTCTGGACCATATGGTAGTTATATTTTTAAGTTTCTGAGGAACCCTCATGTTGTTTCCCATAGTGGGTGTACCAATTTACATTCCCACCAACAGTGCACAAGGGTTCCCTTTTCACCATATCCTCACTGACATTGTTTCGTGTCTTTTTGATAATCGCCATGCTAATAGATGTGAGGTGATATCTCATTGTGGTTTTGATTTGCATTTCCCTGATGATTATTGATTCTGGGCACCTTTTCATGTACCTGTTGATCATCTGTGTGTCCTCTTTGGAAAAATGTCTGTTCAGATCCTCTGCCCATTTTTTAATTAAATAGTGTGGGGTTTTTTGGTTGGTTTTGTTTTTGTTTTTGTTTTGCTTTAGAGTTGTCCAATTTGTGATTTTTGTGCATTTGTTTTCCTCCAGCTCTGTAGGCAGTGGGAGTGCATGGCTCAAAGAAGGAAGCTAATGGGGTTCTTTCAGAATTGGGATTTTGCCTGGTGGGTGGGAGAGTAAAGGAAAAAGGCTGAGGTAGTTTACCATATTGGTAAGAGAGTGATTGAAAAGTTGGGCCGTGGAATCTAGTCTGAGGTAAGTTAGGAGGGCTTGATGTGGAGGAAAGCAGCCTCAGACTAGCGCTCCTGAGAGGGAGATGACCAGACATCTCAGGAACTGGTGATGAAGAAGCAGCAGCTGGAAGCACGGGAGATTGCCAGCTGAGAGCAGGATGTCTTCATGTAGTGTTTCAGAAGGGCGGTTGCAGTTGTTGATGTGGGCCACGGCCTGAATGAGTTGAAGGGGCAGAAGTGGAGAGAGGAGAAGGTCACTGGAGTTGAGAAGCTCCAGAAACTGAGAGGTTCAAGTTCACCTGGACATGTGTGTCACTCTGAGTGGCACTGCAGGTGGAGAGGAAGGCTGGACGAGGTGCTGGTACCTGCATGGAAAGAGGCCTCGTCTAGGAGGTAGATGGTAACAAGCGAGGGTGTTGAAGTTCGGAAGCTTCCTGGCCTGTCCCCACTCCTCTGGATCGGTATGTGTGCTGCCACTTCCATATCGTGACCTCTGACCACACTCTCCTTTCTCTGGCAGCCTGCTAGATTGTTGATACCATCCAGGGAACCTGTGCTTAGGAAGAAAAATGGAGGCTGGAAAAATTCCACTCTGATTTTTCTCCTTTCTTCTGTGTAAGATTCCCTAGGATAAATATAGGAAGACGCCTAACAAGAGCCATTAGAGGCAGGACAAAGGAAATGTTAAACAGTGTGAAATGAATTACAAAAAGACATTTCAGAGCTTTCAAGATGAGGAACATAAAATAAGTAAAGAAGACAGTAACTGGCCTTCTCAAAAAGGCCCAGAAAGAAGAATTTTTACATGAAATGCTTCTGGACAGGAGAGTCAGATTGAAAGCTGATAGATACTGCAAATGACCAGAATTGTGTTTCTTTCTTCTCCTATTTGTTTTTTTCCGAATAAAAGAATCAATGAAAGTGTTTTTACAGGAAAAAAAAAAGTATGTTATTTAACAAAAAAATTCTGTGTAACTGACTTTCATGAATCCTACCTTAATCTGGAGAAACTGACCTTTGAAATACAAGCAATGTCCTGATAGTGGAAGGTATGCAAGCTCTAGTCACTCATCTCTGAACTCTGTTTTTTTGTTTGTTTGGTTGTTTAGGCTGTTGGAGAGAAGGAAGTGAGAGATGCATTTCCAGAAGCCATTATCATAAAGCCATCGGACATCTTCGGAAGAGAGGATAGGTTCCTCAATCATTTTGCAAGTATGTGTTCTTTCCTGTATTCTTTCTCCGTAGTAGAGAAGAGGATACAGGTTAGCCAGATTGAAGTTAAGCACAAGCTAACAGTGGTTCTCTGACTTGACAGACTGAGGTATATTTTCTGTCCCCCAGTTGCCTTTTTCAGTACCTAGTGTGGTCTTCGTTGCTGTCTATGAAAAGAAGCACCTTAGATTCACAGAAAGAGTGCAGTCTTGGGAGGCAGAGACTGACTGTGGCAGGGGTACCAGGAGCAGCTTCCTTGTATGTTGAAATGGAGATGAAAATGCCTGTCTCAAGAGGGTGTGTTACTGAAATGAAGTAGCCCATGTCACTGTACTAGTCAATGCTTCATTGATGCCTTATTTACATTTTTCACATGAAGCCCCTCTTAACTACTTTCTCACTTTTAGTCTGATGGCCAGATCCCTTGGATGTTGATTTTGAAAGACAAAGAGACAGCATTGTAGTTTGTCAGGTGCATGTAATCAGTCTTCCTTGTTTGCTTGTTCGTTTTTGAAAGATTTTATTTATTTTAGAGAGGAAGAGAAAGTGAGAGAGCATGAGCAGTGGGGATGGGTGGAGGGAGAGAGAATCTTAAGCAGACTCCGCACCGAACGCAGAGCCCAACATTGGGCTCAATCTCATGATCCTGAGATCATGTCAGTTTTCCTTGTTAATAGGAACTTCTGTGGAATGGGATTAGGGTCTAATAAATAGGAATTTGACCATTGCTAAACTGGTATGGAAACTGCTTTCATGGGCTGGGCATCGAGTTATGCTTGCTCTTAGGCTTTGTTTGTGTAATGATTTGACTTGTCTTGGCAGAGGAAATCAGTCTCCCTGACTAAGTGATGAGAGTTTGAGATTTTGCAGGTTAAAAAAGTAACTTCCCTGTACATTTGTGGGAGTGGGAAGGGAGAATACATTTTTAAAGTCTGAGATAAGAACCCAGCTTTAGTTTCTGATTCTATTGAATAATCAATTACCTCTCAGTGTACTCACCTATGTATTAGGAGAGGATTCTTTTTTTTTTTTTTAAAGATTTTTTTAATTTATTTGACAGAGAGAAATCACAAGAGAGGCAGGCAGAGAGAGAGGAAGGGAAGCAGGCTCTCCGCTGAGCAGAGAGCCAGATGCGGGACTCGATCCCAGGACCCTGAGATCATGACCTGAGCTGAAGGCAGCGGCTTAACCCACTGAGCCACCCAGGCGCCCCCTAGGAGAGGATTCTGACCCTCCTGGGAAGTACTAGAAAGTACTAGGAAATACTAGGAGGTACCAGGATGGTTAGTGAGGTGCAGTTTTATCAGTAGCTTCCTATTTCTCCTTGATAACTACTCATATTTTTCAGTTTTCTTTGTACATCCTTTGCCTATGTGTATTTGTCGTTTTGTGAGATTTTTTTTTTACTGATTTATTTAGACTATATATTAAAGATATATATCTTTTGTTATATTTACTGTTATTTTTTGTTGTTGGCTTATTTACTTACATTGCTTTAAATTTATAGATTTTATTTGATTAATTTTTTTTAATAAAGATTTTATTTATTTATTTGACAGACAGAGATCACAAGTAGGCAGAGAGGCAGGCAGAGAGAGAGGAGGAAGCAGGTTCCCTGCTGAGCAGAGATCCTGACTGGGGGCTCGATCCCAGGACCCTGGGATCATGACCTTAGCTGAAGGCAGAGGCTTTAATCCACTGAGCCACCCAGGCGCCCCTAGATTTTATTTTTTAAGAGTAGTTTTAGGTTTATAGAAAAGTTAAGTGGAAAGCACAGAGTTCTCACATACCTTTTAACCCCTTGATCTCTGCCCACAACAGTTTTCTCTGTGTTTTTTTTTTTTTGTTTCTTTTTAAGGTTTTATTTATTTATTTGACAGCACAAGTAGGGGGAACAGCAGAGGGAGAAGGAGAAGCAGACTCCCCACTGAGCGGGGAGCCCATTGTGCACGCCATCCCAGAACTCTGAGATCATGACCTGAGCCGAAAGCAGACGCTTAGCCTACTGAGCCACCCAGGCGCCCACTTTTCCTATTAATAACACCTGGCATTAGGGTGATACATTTGTGAAATTGATGAGCCAATATTGATACATTATTATTAACTCAAGTCCATAATTTACATTAGGATTCATTCTTTATGTTGTACATTCTGTGAATTTTGACAAATGTATAGTGACATTTACCTACCATTAGAGTATTATAGAGAATAGTTGCATTGCATTAAAAATCTCCTGTGCTCGACCTACTTATCCTTCCTTCCTTACCCTGCGACCCTCACCTCAATACCTAACAGCCACTCATCTTTTTCTGTCTCCATAGTTTTGCCTTTTCTAGAACATCATAGAGTTGGAATCATGTGCTGTGTTGCCTGTTCATATTGGTTTCCTTCACTTAGCCTCTGCATTTAAGCTTCCGTCATGTCTTAATATGGCTGATAGCTCATTTCTTTTTTTATAGGTGAACATTCCATTGTATGTATGGACCACAGTTCATTTATCCACTTTAGATATTTTTATCCTGTGTTTTTTCACCCTGATTGCTCATGTCTTTTCACATCCTGTGTAATTTCCAATTTAAGAAAAATTGTGATAAAAAAACATATAAAGTTCATTGAGGTGCTTGGATGGCTCAGTCGGTTAGCTTCTGACTCTTGATCTCAGCTCAGGTCTTGATCTCAAGAGTTGTGAGTTCAGGCCCTGTGTTGGGCTTTGCACTGGGCAGGGAATGTCCTAAATGAATGAATTAATTAATTAAAATAAAATAAAGTTTATCTTCTGCTTTGGACTGAATTATGTCACTGTCTTCCCTCTGTTCCCCGAATTCATTTCTTATCTGTTTTTACTTTTGTTTCCTATGTTACAGTATCATAGCCAAGAAATCATTGCTACATCCAGTGTCATGAAGCTTTCCTCCATATTTTCTCATAAGGATTTTGTAGCTGTACCTCTTATGTTTAAGTCTTTGATCCAATTTGAGTTAATTTTTGTATATGGTGTGAAGTAATGGTCCAATTTTATTCTTTTATATGTGGATATTCAGTTCCTCTAACACCATTGAAACCGATGTCATTGAAAACACTGTCATTTCCCCATTGAATGGTCTTGGCACTATGTCAAAAAAATCATTTAACCATACATACAAAAGTTATTTCTCCCTATTCTATTCCACTAGTTTATATGTCTATCTTTATGCCACTGTTCGGATCTTGATTACTAGCTTTGTAGAAAATTTTGAAATCCCCCCCCTGCCCCCCAATGATCTAACTTTATTTTTCTTTCTCAAAATAATTTTGGCTATTTGGGGTCCCTGAAGATTCCATATGAATTTTAAGATGGAGCTTTTTATACTTTTGCAGAATACACCATTGCGATTTTGATAGGGATTGCATTACCTATAGATTCTTTGGGTAATTTGACATGAATATGAGATGTATTTCTATTTATTTATGGCTTCATTAAATTTCTTTCAGGAGGGGTTCCTGGGGGGCTCAGTTGGTTAAACATCCCACTCTTGGTTTTGGCTCAGATTATGATCTCAGGGTTGTGGGATAAAGCCTGCGTCGGGCTCTGCCCTCAGCTTAGAGTCTGCCTGGCATTCTCTCTCTCCCTCTCTCTCTGTCCCTCTCCCCATTCCCTTTCTTTCTCTCTCTCAAATAAATAAATCTTTAAAAAATTTTCTTTCAGCATGTTTTATAGTTTTCAGTGTGCAAGCTTTTAGCCAACTTGGTTTTACTTATTCCTGAGTGTTTCATTCTTTTTGATGTTTTTATAAATAATGTCTACTTTAAAAAAAATTTTTGTAAGGCTTTTTATTTTTACCTTTACTTTCAATCCATTTGGTATTTGCTTTGATTTATGGTGAGATATAAGCCTTTTCTCCCTCCCTCTCCTCTCTTTTTTTCTCATTTTAATAAAATGATTGTCTCAACACCATGTATTAAATAATCTTTTCATTTCCCACATATTTGTGGTAATGTATTCATCATATTCTAAATTCCCATTTTTTTATCAGAGTCTTTTTCTGAGTTACCCATGTATATTGCTGATCTGTTGATGCCCATGTTCCTCCTTGGGATGGGATGCAGTGATTGTCCGGTCTTGGGAGTGGCTGCGCACCAAGTGGCCAAGCCATTTGACCATTTTCCCTTACTTTCCACATCCTTCAAGATCTGGCCTAGCTGCCCATTAGCTTTCTCAGTGTCGGCTACATTTATTCCATTATTTCAGTTATGCAGAATGATTCTGCTAACCTGGAGCATGTGGAGTTTGGTGAGCCTTCTAGTAGTTGAGGACTTCTTAGCATACTTCTCTTTCTTCTGCCAGATATTCGCTGGTTTGGTGGTGTACCTCTTATTTCCTTGGGCAAGAAGACGGTGAAGCAACCAGTATACGTAAGTACCCTGGATGAAGGGGCTTTGGCTGGATCCAGATTCAGGTGATCTGTTTTCTGGTTTTAATCTACTCCTGTAACTCCATCATTTTCTTCTTTTCAACTTGCTCCAACTGCTTGCCTCCTAGTTTACCTAAGAGGCACATATATTCTCTGTGTTCACTTGTTCACTCATATAAGAAAAATAACTTGAATGTGCCGGGCACACTGTACATACACATCACTGGAAACATCGAGATACGAACGAGACACAAATTGCTCTCCTCACGTTGGCCTCAGTCAGAGGCAGGCTTGCAAACCATTTGTCATGCAGTGTGGTAAGTGCTGTGATGGGGAGAGGATTATGTAATTACAGCAGAGGGACACTGAATCCAGGCTTCAGGGTCAGGGACAGCCTCCCACAGGGAGCATCTTAGGTGAGACCTCAAAGATGACTAGTAGCAAGTCAGATGAAGGGGGCTGGGGAAGAGCATTCCAAGCAGAGGGAACAGAACAGAACTACAGGGGTCCAGAGGTAAGAGCGTGTTGGGTTCCATAACAGCATGTTGAAACCAGGCTTTCCTATCTGTGGCACTGTTGACATTTGGGGCCAGATAATTTGTTGGAGGGGCTGTCGTAGAATGTTTGGCAGCATTCCTGGCCACTAACCACCAGATGGCAGTAGCACTACCTCCCCAGCTGTGACAGCTACAAATCTCTCCAGGCCTTTTGCCAAAAGGGCCTTCCAGGTGAGTCTAAGATCACCCCTGTTGAAAACCACAGGGTCTGAAACCATATAAAATGGTCAAGTCACAATGGTAGGATATTGGCAGTTCCGGATGATTCTGCCTACTAATTTGTGACAGCAGCTTGGTATAACAGCGTTAGGATGAGTGTTAAGGAGTGAGATTGCAGAGATAGTGGGCACAGTCCGATCAAAGGGCCTCAGCAGCTGTCTGAGCGTGCTGACCAGAAAAAATATTTAGGTGAACCTTCCAATATGCAGATCATTTGAGGCCTTGAGGAGTAGGTTCTTTAAGGAGCTTTTTCAAAAAGCCATTATTTTAATTTCTTTTTATTATTTTTTATTTTTTGGTTGTGACTGATGTGGCCTGCTTTCCTTCCTCCCACCCTCCCTCTTCCCATCCCTGTTTTTCTCTTTCGACAATTACTTAAACATGTGTTACGATTTCTTATAGGTTGTAGATGTATCAAAAGGAATTATCAATGCAATTAAGGATCCAGATTCCAGAGGGAAATCTTTTGCCTTCGTTGGGTAGGTGACTAGAGTTTGACCTTAAAATTGTGCTCCCTGTTAAAATGAACAAATTGTAATGATTTATAAGAACAGTAACTTCTAAACATGTCACTGCAGATTTATTTGTTGCATTTTTAGTATTTTTCTTCTACGGTATTTATTCCAGAAATTTTATTCACTAGCCCCGAGGTCAGTGCGTTTCAAAGAGCTCTCCAAGTCCGCTATAGTCAGAATCTCCTCAATGGTTCCTTTAAATCAGAATTTTGAGTGAACTGGGGAATCTGCTTTAATAAGTGATTTTTCTGTCATCAAAGTCTGAGAGAACCAACTGCCCTAGACGATTACATATACTTTGTCCAATGATCACCAGGGGTGGTTTTGTACTATTCCAGTGTTGTTTTTAACATATAAAAGGATATTATTATAGATTCAAAAACACAAACAGAATACTTTTAGGGAGTAAGTACAGTTGCAAAATTAAATTGCTTTTGATAGAGTATCGCAATGCCCCAGACGGTTGGAGATGGCTGGTTTTGGGTACAGTTGGTAGAGCATTGCGAGACTGACCATTTATGATATGCTGTCCTTGCTGTTCGGAAACGTGGGGCACAGTTAAGCTATGTGACTTGCCAGATTTTCTTAAATCTTGCTACAGCTGGGTTTAGAACCTCTTTTCTGACTTAATTAAAACTAAAAGTGAAGATTCAGTCTGCCAGGTTGATAGGTACTAAATCCACTTAAAAATTGGCCCAGAATCCTATCATTCTATGAAGCAAACTGATGGCACCTGATGTCTATGAAAGGTGAGAATCTGGGGCGCCTGGGTGGCTCAGTGGATTAAGCCGCTGCCTTCGGCTCAGGTCATGATCTCAGGGTCCTGGGATCGAGTCCTACATCGGGCTCTCTGCTCAGCGGGGAGCCTGCTTCCCTCTCTCTCTCTCTGCCTGCCTCTCTGCCTACTTGTGATCTCTCTCTGTCAAATAAATAAAATCTTTAAAAAAAAAAAAAAAGGTGAGAATCTGATTAACAATTAAGTGATAGCGTAATTCCTAAGAAATACTTGCTTCCAGAGAAAAGACGCTTTTCTCTCTAAGCCAGGAAGCATAGTATATATTCTGAGGATTATGAATTCATACATTGTTATGTTTTTCACTATTTTTTTTTTAAAAGATTTTATTTATTTATTTGGGAGAGTGAGAGAGAGAATGATAGGGGAGACTGTCAGAGAGAGAAGCAGACTCCTCATGGAGCTGGGAGCCTGATGCGGGACTCGATTCGGGGATTCTGGGATCATGACCTGAGCCGAAGGCAGTCGCTTAACCAACTGAGCCACCCAGGCGCCCCTGTTTTTCACTATTGTTAAAGGCTTAGTTTAGTAAAATTTTTGTCAGTGTTAAAAACCGTATTACATTTCCATATCTAGCAGCTGCAGGATTTATGCCTCTCTCTGAGTTCCTAGTTCACTGTGTTAGCACAGTTAGATACTGCAGGAGAATTAGCCACAAAAACTGTGTTCAGCTCAGGGTCCATAAATCACTAGACTCAAAGACATCTGATTCTAGTCAGACTAGGATTCCAATGAAAAGAAAATAGAACTGGCTTTACAGACTTTGCTTACTACTTGCTGGAAATAACTCTTAGCCCTTTCCCTTTTTACCTTGAGGGAAAGAGACCTCCAGTCTCTTTGCTAAGCCGTAGTGCACCATACTTGTTTGGCACATTGGTGGGAGAGTGGTGCTCTGCATGGCAATGCACGTTTTTTTGACTGCGTAAGTGTAGATAGGCATCTGCGCTTCTCTTTCTGTCTCTTTAGCACAGGGGAAAACTTGGCTTATTTCTCAGACCCTTCGAGGTGAAGGCAGAAGCATAAGACCTTAATTTTGCTCCTAGTTTTTTCATAGTTATTAACTACAGGATGTTGGTCCATTCCATCATTTGTTCATTAAATACCTATTGATAGACACGTATATACATAAAAATGTGAGAACTGATAAAGTCAGCAAGGTCACAAGGTACAGGATCAGCATATGCAGCTGGGTTTCCATATATTTGCAAATGAACACTCTGAAAATAAAAATAAAATAATTTTATTCACAATAGCATCCAAAGAATAAAATACTTAGGTATAATTTAACAAATATAAGACTTGTATCTAGAACATTGCAAACACTGCTGAGGGGAATTAAAGAAGAGTTAAGTAAACAGAAAGACATCTCATGGTCATGGACTGAAAGAGCCAATATTGTTAAAATGGCAGTTTCCCCTAAATTCATCTGTTGATTCAGTCCAATCCTATCCATATTCCAGCAAGTTTTTTGTTTGTTTGTTGTTTGTTGTTTTGGCAAAAATTGTCAAATGAATTCCAAATTTATATGGAAATGCAGAGATCCACAATAACCAAAGCCATTTTGACAGAGAAGAATAAAGTTGGAGCACTTAAATTTCCTAATTTTAAAACTTACTCTAAAACCATAGTTATAAAGGCTGATATTGACATGAGAATAGAATATAGATGAATTATCAGAACTGGTAGTCTAGAAATCAACCTTTGTGTTTATGGATGATTGATTGTTGACAAAAGTGCTATGACATTTCAGTGGGAAGAGAATAATCTTTTCCGTAAATGGTCCTTGGAGATCCACATGCAAAAAAGTTGAACATGGGGCCTTAACTTCACACAATACATGAAAAAATTAACTCAAAATATATTAGAGACCTAAATGTAAGAGTTAATGTTATAAAAATTTTTGGAAGAAAAATGATCTAGACCTTGGGCTAGGCAGAGATTTTTTATTTTATTTTTTAAGATTTTATTTATGTATGTATGTGTGCATGTATGTATTTTAGAGTGTGAATGGGGTGAGGAGCAAAGGGGGAGGGGGAGAGAGGGTGAAAGACTGTCAAGCAGACTTGGCATTGAGTGTGGAGCTGGACACAGGGCTTGATCTCACAACCCAGAGACATGACCAGAACCAAAACCAAGAGTTGGACGCTTAACCGACTGGACCACCCAGGTGCCCCTACGCAGAGGTTTTTTTGACGTGATATCAACAGCATACTTCATAAAAATAGATAAAAGAGATAAAAATCATAAAAAATGATAAAAATAGACTCCACCAAAATGGAAAACTTCAGAAGGCACCGTTAAGAAAATGATGACAAGTGGGGAGATCATCCACTAAAAGGCAGGGGGTGGGTCAGAGAGGTATATGGAAACCTTGAGGGACTGGGGAAAAGATAGGAAATTTTCCCAGGGAGCACAGAAGAACAGCTCTTAGGAGAGCAAAGTAAGGTAGCACAGCAGAACGGAGTCTTCTGTTCGAAGTTAGTGATCAGAAATATAGGTGAAGTCAGGTAGCCCCATTGTATTTTCTCTCCAATTCTGTCTTTCTGGGGTTCTGGCACAAAGAAGGCAGATACTTGCATGAACCAGAAGAGGGACTTGGCTATGCTAGTATAGTGGAAAGACAGCTGGGGGCAAGGTTTTGCTGAGGGTGTTTGCAAAGGAATGACTATAATGCCGAACCATGAAACCTAAGCTGGGAAGGACACAGGCTTCAGTGTGCCTTTCTCTGTGAGCAGAGGCACTTAAACGGGTCTTTGAGTCACAGTTAATGGAACACAAAGTGCTTCAGAGCAACTGAAGAGCAAGTATTACATATAATTAGTTTACCCCTGATACCAGTATTGCTTGTCATAGTGAAGATTATAGATTGCTTTTTGGCATAGTGTGTATGCCCTGCAGTGATCCTTACACATCCTTCTGGAACTTGAAGGAAGCTATTTGAGGCCTTTGTCTGATAGTTCCCCTCGCTGACATTTTCATGTTTTTTTGTTTCTGTTTTTGTTTGTTAAAATGTCAGAATGAGGAGTTTCTCACTTAATTACGTTCATTCAACTCTTGAGCTCTCACAGACTTTCTGAGGCAAAGGGGTCTAGGCAAACAGGTGAAGAGATATTAAAAATGTATTACAAGCAATAATAATTATTAAAGTTAGGTTATACCAGGACAAAACTGTTCAGATCTGTGGAATAGAAAGTCCAGAAGCAGCCTCAGATATGTGTAAGAATATAGTATGTGACATTTCAAAATATGGGGAAAGGGTAGATCATTCAGTAAATGGTATTATATCTTTACCTTATGTAGATTAATTAATCTACATTAATTAATTAATGGTATTATATCTTTACCTTATGTAGATATAATACCATTTACTGAATGATCTACCATGTTATGGATTAAAAATCTCAAAACATTAGAAAGTTATGTGGGGGGGCACCTGGTTGGCTCAAGTTGGTTAAGCATCTGCTTCAGCTCAGGTTATGATCCTGGAGTCCCAGGATCAAGCCCCACATTAGGCTTCTTGATCAGTGGGCAGTCTGCTTCTCCCTCTGCTCTAGGCCCTCTCATGCTCTCTCTCTCAAATAAATAAAATCCTTAAAAAAAAAAGTGGGAATTTATGTCACTAGTTACTATAGAGGGATTTTCTAAATATAAAATCAAACCATAAAATAAATTAGAACTTTTGCTTAAGTGAAATATTTAAACTTGGTATATGTCACAAAACACTTAAACATTAAAAAACAAAATACAAACAGCAGAAAATATTTCCAACTGTATCATTAAAATGTAAAGAACTCTGGGGCACCTGGGTGGCTCAGTCATTTGAGTGGCTGCCTTTGGCCCGGGTCCTGGAATCGAGCCCCGCATCAGACTCCTTGCTTGGTGGGAAGCTGTCTCTTCCTCTCCCCTCCCCCTGCGCATCATCACATGTGCACACAAGCGCCTCCCTCCTTCCCCATATAAAGAATTCTTGGAAATCATTCTTTATAGACTGGGCTTCAGGAAGAAAGAGAGAAATGAAGTGTATGTAGCCAAAACTATATAAAGAAAAAAAAAATCTCTATCATTAAAGTAATGCAAATCAGAATGTTGAGGTACCATTATTAGGGCAGATTGGCACAGTTTTATGACTAAACTCATTTTTGGTGAGGGGGCTGCTAGCATTTTACGTGAATTTATGTGAATTGATACGACCTTTTTGGAAGGCACTTTGGAAATATTCAATAAAAGCCTTAAATTTTTTTCCAAGCATAGTCGGAGCCAGTTCCATTGTAGAATACACTGTAAATACATAATTATGGATAAGCACAAATGTTTACTGTAAGAGTGCCATTGAAGCATTATCTTATAAAAGAAAAATATATTTTAATAACTTAAATATCCCCGAGACTGGGAATTTATCAAAGAGTTATGATTGTATGTAGTACAATTTATGTGATTGTTAAACATGCACTAGAATATTGAGTGACATAGAAAGGTGATTGGGATTTAATGTTAAATGAAAGGCATTACAGAATAGGATGACCTGTGTAATCTTACATTTGTAAAAGCAAAAAAATGTGTATATGTAAGGGGACGAGAAGGCTACATTAAATATATTAACTTTATCTCTGATGGGATTATGGCCGAGTTTTCTTTGTGCCAATCTGTATTGACTATAGTGCTATGTGTTTCATCTTTCACAAGAAAAATGTTAGTTTGTTAAATTTAAAACGAAAATTTGTAAGGAGCGAATAATTTGGAGAGCTACAAATTTTCTTTTTGTAGGCCCAATCGGTACCTCCTTTTCGACCTGGTACAGTATGCCTTTGCTGTTGCTCACAGACCCTTCCTGCCATATCCTTTGCCACATTTTGTCTATCGGTAAGTAAAGTGCTTCTTTTTATGCCTTCTAAAATAGAGCTAGCGCCATACATTTGTTTGTAATGCTGTCATCTAGGGTTATAGGGATTATGTTTGTTACAGTAGAGCTTCTGAATCTCTAACTAGGAGGTGCTTCTGATGTCTTGGTGTTACTCTAGGACAGAACCAGAGGTGTCAAAGAAAGGGAAATGTGCTTAGTGTGGATGAGAAAAACAATGTGTATTGAGAGGTTAAATCTGCAGTTCTTCAAATTCTCTCATTAGAAACCACTGGATTTTAATTTGGAGAAGTGTCTTGCTCGGCAGGTTGTATAAAGGAACAATCAGGTTTCCCTTTGTTTCATACCTCTCTCCCAGATGTGGGAAAGGATCTTTCTTTATTAAACCAATCTGGTCACATCATTGGGGAAAGGAGCTGGGTTGATTCACACTTGATCTTGTGGTACGTTATCTTCTTTCTTCATGTCCTGCTTCTTGGTTCACTTATTCCCTTTGCAGGTTTAGAATATCAGAATGATCATGTCACATACTCATGGTCTGGTCAGGGAGACCTTCACATCCAGTTTGCCAGGGATTGACTTACAAACCAACATGGTATTTCACTCCTGAATTCATTCAACAAATATTTCCCAAATGCCCTCTGTGTCTGAGGCAAGGCACTAGGGACTCAAGATACTATACTAAACCCTTAAAAAGCATGTGATCTAACACAGGTATTGGAAAAATAGGCAGATTGCAGCGTGATGATACTATTCATTGGGGTGTTCTGTTTTTCAAGTCGTCTCCTTTATCCTTAGTACTCTGTGAGTGACGTAGGTAGGGAAGAACACGTCGTGCACGTGAAGGAATAGAGTTGGGGGCCAAGCACGAGGAATACCTCTGTTTAAAGGACCTGTAATGTCAGGAAAATTTATCAAGAGGCTCAAAGTGAGTCATCAGACATTTAGGTGAAAGAAGTGGAGCATTTGGAAGCCTAGATAGGGATAGGAGGGGGTGTTTTAGGGAGGAAATGACTGTTTCAAGAAGGGGAGCCTGGCTATTTGTTCACTTCTGTGTCTCCCACACCTGGAAAAGAGCTTGGCATACAGCAGGCACTTTGTCAGTGTTTGTGGAATGAAAGGCTACAGAAAAGTCAGACGAGGTGAAGGACTTAGAAGTATCCACTGGAGTCAGTAGTGAGGTCATTTTGATAGTGGCTTTGGTGCAGCACAGGGCCATAAGCCAGACTGCAGGGAGCTGCTTCCTTGGCTGAGCAGGAAGTTGAGAATTACTGCATAGTGGAGTTGGCATACGCACACGGAGTGGCCCGTCGAGGACACGGAAGTGGAGAATGGAAGTCCTCTATTAACACCCAACCAGAGCACTGAGTTGGAGGTTTGCTGGGGGTGTTTTAATTACGCTGTAATAGCCCAGTACAGTGCCATCTGGACGGATTGTCTGGACTCTGAGACTTTATTTGCTCCTGGAGAAATTCTGACCCATCTTCAGCTTGCTTTTTTATTTTTTTATGTGTACTAGAATGATGTTTGTAAGTTTTTAGAAAGCTGTGGCGCCCCTCATTCAGTGACCCACTGGAGACCTATGATGTAAATCAGATAGAAGCAGAGCTACTCTAGCTGTAGTGATGGGCGTCCTCAGCACCCGAACACCCAGCCTTTGCCCCCAGTGCTCTGTGGAGACCTTGAGGAATTCCTAGGGTTCCCCGGACTCAGGGTGAGACCCTCTGCTCCGAGGATACTTAACAGGAGCTCGGCAGATAAGGAAAACCCTATTTTCAGTAAGAGTGGAGAGATGCCATTAATGGAGGCAGGCGGCACTCTTGTCCTGGGTTTTCTGTTTGGTTCCTGATTTGAATCATTCGTCTTAGGCATCTCCTTACTTTTCAATTTTTTTGGTTCCCTTGGGGCCCCTGGTTTTATTTTGGTTTTTTTTTTTTTTTTTTTTTTTGAGGCGGGGGACCCTGTTTTTAAGGATTACAATTTGCATCTTGCTTACTACTTGGCTTGCCCAGTGTTCTTAACAGAAGCATATCTGAATGTGTGAGGTTTAAATTAGATTAGATGGCACTGACTTCTCTGAACGTCAGATATTTTTGTTTATTTTGTTGGTAGTAATGGATTTATTTTAATTTTCATTTGTTCGGATTTGTTGTATCTTCCTTGAAGAACGGGACTGCCACGAGCTAGGGCAGTCAGGCTGGACTAGCTTAAAAGGAAAGGTAACCTCACATGTAGGGGTGCCAGGATATTGGTTATTTTTTTAAAAACAAAACAAAACAATCAGTGAGCTCCCGCCTGTATGGCAGCCTTTCTCCCAGTGCTTCTTGGAGGCCAGCTTGAGTACTGGGTGTGAAATGCTATCACATGCGCCGTATTTATTCCTTTTTCTAGGTGGGTAGCACGACTCTTTGAAATGAGTCCATTTGAACCCTGGACGACAAGGGATAAAGTGGAGCGGGTGAGTATGTGACGAACATCTCTCCGGCCAGATACTGGGCAGAGAGCTACAGAGATGGATAAGTTAGAATTTATTTTTGTTTGCTTGCTGGGTTATTTGCATGCTCTTGTCCATTATCCTTCTATCTGAAGCAAGCCCTGCAGCTTGGGCCCTGAAACTCAACCTGCCTCAGCCTGCGCGGGCTCTGGGGGTACTCCCTTGGCTTCTCTCAGGTGTGATCTGTTTTCCCTCTCGGCTAGATCATTCCCAACAGCACACAAACATGCCTTCAGGGCTCTGTTTTTTTAAAGGTGAAGCCCTCCCTCCCTTGTCCGTCTAGCCACCATCCTGTTTGTCTGGGTCCCTTTGAGTCATAACTCTTCAGAAGACCTGCCTGTTCCTGCGTTAACCATTGCTTACTTCAGTCTTTCTAACCCACTCCATTCAGGCTTTTATTCCCACTTCTCCCCACAAACTGCTCTTTTCCAGATATGTAATCTGGACTACCTATGATCATCCCTTCTGCCCCTGAACCCTCACTTGCCAATCGTTTTTCTGGCCATCTCCATATTCCCTTGCTTTTTCCTCTTCTTACTCGGCCATGCTTTTCAGTTTCTCTTCCTGGTTTACCCTCTTCTTCCTGATCTATAAATGTTGAGGGACTGACAAGCTCTGTCCTCAGCCCTTTTGTATCTTTGCTTAACCTCTGAACAACTTTCCCCTCATCTCATGCTCCAGCTGCTGTCTGTGAGCTCACGGCTGCATTTTTTTTTTTTTAATATTTTATTTATTTATTTGACAGAGAGAGAGATCACAAGTAGGCAGAGAGGCAGGCAGAGAGAGAGGAGGAAGCAGGCTCCCTGCGGAGCAGAGAGCCCGATGCGGGGCTCGATCCCAAGACCCTGAGATCATGACCCGAGCCGAAGGCAGCGGCTCAATCCACTGAGCCACCCAGGCGCCCCTGCATTTTTATCTTCAGCCTTGAATTGCCCCTCACCCTTCCCAGCTGCAGACTCTTACATGTATTTGGGTCTAATACAGTTTTTTGAAACTTAACATCTCCGCAAATAGAACTGCAAACCTGCTTCTCTCCTGGCCTCTCTCATTTTAATTAATGAGATCACTGTTCTGTCTGTTGCTCAAGCCAAAAATTTAGGAATTCTCCCCTGATTTATTACTTTCTCTTACCAGTCTAAACCAGTATTGTCCAGTATAACTTTCTGCAGTGATGGAAATGTTCTGTAATCTACAATATTCAAAACATAGAGACTAGCAATATACGACTGTTGAACATTTGAAATACGGCTAGTGCAACTGAAGAAATAAGATTTGAAGTTTATTTAATTTTAATTAATTTAAACTTTAATGAAAATGACCACATTTGTCCAGCGGCTGCTGTATTGGGAAGCACAGCTGTAGACCATCAGCAGGTATTATTCAGGCAACCCTCAATACATGCCAAATCTTAACTACTCCTGCTTCTCCCAGCCATTTGGTTTTATGTTTGTTTGTTTGTTTGTTTGTTTTTGTTTTTCAACTTTGTATTCTGAAAGTGTATGTAATAGCATTGAACATTTTTGTCTTAAAGAAAGGTCTCCACTCTGCCTACCCTAATCCAAGTAGGTCAGTTATTCCTTTCTCATTCTCTTGACCAGTTTCGGGCTGCCTGTCTGGTCCCCTGACAGTGTGTTGGGTTCCAGAGCTCCTGTTCTTTTTGTCTTGCTGTCTCCCGTGCTAGTCTCCCACACTGCATGTAGAAGTGTTTTGAGGAAGAACACAAAATAAAATAAAAATTCCATATTGTCTCTACATTTGAAGACCTGTTGACCTTTTCTCAACAAGAATAGTCAAATGATCCTCTGAGTGTTACCTAAAAGTTAAAACATAGAGAAGATGAGAAAGTCGTCCTTGGAGAACAGATGTGAATGGGGCAGGCATGATCCTCCCTTCTGATTAGCTGTGTCCAGAAAGCTGAGACTGTTTTCAAGATATCCCTTCTACATTCCTGAAAAACGGGACAGGAGGACTGACTGTCCGAATACTTGAGCGTGTCTTGTGCAAATGTGCCTCTTACACTGATAATGGAGTGGGCTTTGTATATACAGTAGGCTGAGTGGGCTTTCAATTTGGAGGCTGCCTCTTAGCATTTCAGTAAAAATTACGGACTTTGTCAGGTGGGGAGGATGAAGGAGTGAGGTGCTCTATATGCACGTTGATTCTCTTCATGCACTTGTGGATGGTTTGGGATCGTGGAAGTCTTCCAGCTCATTTGCCTGCTCTACAAACAGGGTGGGTTTGGTGTTTTAGATCTGTGGCGAACATCGATCAACCAGGCAAAGTATAGTAGAAGCACAAAGGTTAATGGATCATCTCTTAGCAAGGAATAAACGCCAATTATCTCCCTAATGCAGCAGTGCAAATGGAAGCAGGAAGCCCATGCACAAGGGAGAATCGGGGAATGGGCTGGTTCTGCATTAGCCTCTATTTTATTTTCTTCCTGGACCTCCTGTGAAGCCACTGTGATGATGTGACTGGCGCTTCTCCATTGCAGATTGATTTATCGTTCGGTCTGGGGATTGGCTCCTCTGGAGCCAGTGTTCCTTGTTCGTGGGTAGTGCTGGGGATCTTCACGCTGATATTTGGCGACCTTGCCTTTTTCTTTTTAAAGCTCTTTTTCTGTGGTCTACTTTTAGTGAGGTCCAGGAATCAAAACCAGCATGTGTCCTTTGGAGACAATTCTCAGTAATGGGACTCAGGCCAGCTTGAGTGTTTCAGGGGTCATTGAGATAGCACTTTGTGTTCTTGGTCAGTTCTCAGAGTTCTCTGTGGTTCTCTGTGTCCACAGCTTCACATCACAGACATGCTGTCGCCTCACCTGCCTGGCTTAGAAGACCTTGGAATTCAGGCCACACCCCTGGAGCTCAAGGCCATCGAGGTGCTGCGGCGCCATCGTACTTACCGCTGGCTGTTGTCTGATATTGAAGATGTGAAGCCAGCCAAGACTGTCAACTTTTAGCGGCCCCTGTGCTGCCCCGGGCTTTCCGTGTCTGTCGGGTTACCCGGATAGTGACCAGCCTACTGTCGTCAGAGAATCCTGTATATAATGAATAAATCCCTCTATTAAATCACCTGAGGATAAATTCTGCTGCAGCTTTTTCTTTCCTCACTTATAAGATGAGAAATTCAGTCATTTAGAATTTATACATAATTTCTTTAAATATATATTTAATAATGATATATATCATTTATTCTCTGAAATATTGAAGTATTTGAATTTCCCTATGTCAGGCTATTTCTGGCATATGTTTTGGAAGACAGGGGCCCCTTTTTAATGTTCAACTATTGTGATGACCCTGAGTGATACGTGATTGTCGTTTAATATCTATTAATTGAGAAAGTATATAGTGTCCCATACTAACCTGAATTTATTCACACAAGGTATCTTCAAAGATTTGTCTTAATGACATCTACATACACTTAAAAGCTAGTTAGTACATGTAGGAACATTGTGTGTAGACGTGGGTTCTCCAACGACTTGCAGTAATTCCTCAGTCCTCTGCCTGGATCTGAACTCCCCAAGGCCTTTGTCCCGCTGCTGTCTGGACAACATCTAGGTGATTTCAGATCTGTGGGTGCAGGTGGGTTCTCTCCTGTGCAGAGGCAGGGCCATGGCCTCTGTTCGGTAATGCCAATGCTTAGGAATTAAAATTTCTTATAAAAGTTGTTAACATTATAGCCAGGATCCACGTGAACAGTTGGTGTGGTGAGGGCAAGTCCCTTGGTGCAGTACGATTAAGAACTCCCATCATTTGTGGCGAAGCCAGCACACTGCCATTTGAGGTGACCCAATGTTGGCCCCTGCATTCCACTGCACTGCAGCCCCTTGGTCAGTATGATGGGAGTGACCAGGAAAACCCTGTTCAGTTCTGGTAATGTCCATCTCGTCCTCACTGAGTAAGGAGCGTGAATGTGGAGAGTGAGTTCTCTACCTGCACTGTCTGTGTGATCCAGAATCTTTTGTCCCCAGATGGACAGAAGTGTGCTGTTCAGTGCAGTCATGGACCAACAGCATCTGTATCACCTGTGAGCTCGTTAGAAATGCAGAATGCCAGGGGCGCCTGGGAAGCTCCATCAGTTAGGCCTCTGACTCTTGATTTCCTGATCTCAGGGTCCTAGGATTGAGTCCCGTGTCGGGCACTGTGCTCAGCGGGGAGTCTGCTTGTCCCTCTTTCTCTCTCCCTTCTCCCTCTCATGTACGTTCTCTCTCTCTCTCTTTCTCTCTCTCTGAAATAAACAAATCTTGGAAAAAGAAGGAAAGAAATGCAGCAATGCGGAATGCCAGGCCCTACCTGTTCGATCAGGATCTGCATTTTAGAAAGGCCCCTGGATGATGTGTATGCACATGGGTGGAAAAGCACCCATGTGCAGAAACGCTGTAACTGAGTGGGGCCATTCCTGTTACTCAGATGTCTGAGGCCCACCCAGACATTTTAAATCAGAATCTCTAGAAAAAGGACCCAGCAATTTTATTTTTATTAAACATGGCAGTTTATTCTGCACAGTAAGATGTGAGAATCGTGTTCTAGAGAAAGGAACCCAATTCCAGCTTTACTTTTTGTCTTCAGTGCAGATGACTTATTTCAGATGACACCCTGGTTGGTTACAAGCCAGCCGGTAGGCACACAGATGGGTGGGTGTGCTCTGAACAGAAATCATAATTCTATAATATATAGCATCTTTTACAGAATCTACATGTTCCAGCAGTGCTGTTTCTCATTTGTATCATAACTCATGGTGCCACATACTTGCTTTCTCTAAAAACCATGATTCAGTCAGGGTAGTTTTTCTTTCCTGTCACGGCCAACACCTCCTGTATTTTCTAATGCATCCTTTATTATCCTGATATGAAAGTCCTAGCGTCTACAACATGTGATCAAAATACAATGTCCTATTAGTACAAGCAAGAAGTGGAGGTAGTACGTAATAAACAACATGTACTCCCATGTATCGATGTGTGCACAGTCATACAGAAGGCATGAGGGAGTTGTTGCTTTCTCGCCTCTGCTAGGTGGTCACAATGGGCACAGATGGTAAACTGGCCTGTCATCACAGGGGAGGGGTCGTGTTGGTCACCGAAACACTGTGAGCACCGCCACTGTTCATGGTACCAGCTTCTGTATTTAGTGAACAACTACTTGTAAAATTCAGAACAAAAACAAAATATAATCCCTTCTAGGTTTATAGTAATCGTATTCTCAGAAAATGCAGCGTGGGGGCGCCTGGGTGGTTGAGTCCGTTAAGCATCTGTCTTTGGCTCAGGTCATGATCTCGGGGTTCTAGGATTGAGCCCTGTGACAACCTCCCTACTCAGCAGGGAGTCTGCTTCTCCCTCTCCGTTTGCCTTCACCCCTTAACCCCCACTCATGCTCACTTGCTGTCTCTCAAATAAGTAAAATACTAAAAAAAAAAAAAAAATCAGCATGTATTAAACCCATGCCAAATGTCCCTTATATCTGTAAAATAGAGTTAGATTCTAGTGTGTTTCAACTCCTACCATTCCTTATTCGTGCTGCCGGTGCTCCTCAGTCATCGTGACAACCAGAGGTACCCACAGGGTTTCTAGATGCCTTTGGGGGGCTTTACCACCCCTGTTAAGAACTATTGCTGTGATCCATGCACAGAAATCTTTGAGAAGTATGTTGTAACGTTGTCTTGGGGGTCAAAGGTGGGTTTGGGCAAGGTGACAGTGCTTGAATTTAAAGATCGGAAACAGCATTGAGCAGAAGTGTAGTGTTTCCCCTCTCTTGCCTGCCAGTTGTGCAACACAAGCACCTAATGTTCTCTGGGGCTATTCTACCAGGCAGGCCCAGGCTACACCATGGTTCAGACTTCGGACTTGATCTCTGATTTTCCTCCCCCACAATACACTCTTCAACAGAGTGCACGTTTGAAGTTCAGAATGCGAAAAAGCTGCCACAGTACCTCTGGTGCTAACTCTCGTTAGTTACAGAGATTATTATTCATTATTCATGGTTTGCCATGAATTAGCACAATAACCAAACTTGTGTGATTTTGCTGCGTTTCCCCTCCTGGTCAGCCAACCCCTCTGATACTGTTCCTTTGGGCCGTCCTCCTGGCTTAGCCTCTCGTACTTCGTCCTTAGGCCCGTGCCAGAGATGTTCTTTTTCATTTTCCTTGGCTCCTGAGAATCCTGTTTAATCTGGGTTACCTGGCATTGTGCCTCAGCTCCAAATCAAAATGCCACGACAGTCAACTGACCGTGAAGGAAATGTCCGCTGGGCGTTCATTGAATAAATCATGACCAGACAGTACTTTCCCCAATCCTATCCTAAAGGAAGTTAAAACTGTTTTCTTCCTCTCCATTGCTTATCTCCTCCTCTCCAGACTCTTCATATTTTCTGTCTCTTCGGGAAGACAGCCTTTCTATTTTTCTCAAACTGTTCCCAGGAAACTCCACTTGGATCCTGTATCTCTGTCCTGGTCACTTGTCCACAGGGGACAACTTATGTCTGTGTCTAGCACATGCATATTGTCCTCCTCGGCTCAAATAATACTGTCCAAAGTCCCAGCATCCCAGCATTAAAGATTGTTACCCATTCAACTAGTAACGTAAAAGTTAAGGGAAGATGCAGCCCCTGCAGTCAGCCTGGGTTCCTCCCAGGCTCCAGCTCTCCCCAGCCTGGGTGACTGGGTTGTCGCTATTCCCTCCCTCCACTGTAAGTTGTGGTGAGGATTTCTTGAGAGTATATGAATAAATCACAAATCACAGTCCTGGCAGAGAGGAGATAATATCAGCTGGGTGTATGTCTTACCCTTTGGGCCATTCTTGTGTTGGATGATGGGGATGCAAGGATGCTTTCCACACAGTTCAGGCAGGAAAATAGACATAGAAGTAGTAGTTACTGTACTTCAGTATCAATTTTTAGGTTTCTGGGAGGGCAGTTTATCAGTATAGAAATTTTCAAATTATATAATTTATTGAAATAACTAATTTTTAAACTTCTTTATTCAACCCACAATTGTAATTACACATTTATTGATTGGAGCAATTGGCTTTGAGGGGCTCTTATGATTTCGATACTTAAATTTCCTGAGCTAGTTAAATTTGTTTTAAAAAATAATGAATTATAAGTAAAAACTTAATTATTTCTTCTGTTAAGTTTTGCAATGTAAGTTTTGCAATATACAAAACATTCCTGTGTTCTCGGGCAAATCTTGTAAGGCTAATGAATTAATTATACAGATACTAATATTAAAGTCTGATAATCGTGACCCTCTTTGCAAACTTTGCAAAATTCTCCTACCTTTCAACTTGAAAACCAAAGTCTAAATAAATAAAATAACACGCTTGAAACTAGAATCATAAGTTGAAACTGTTAGACTCTAAAATGCTAAATTCCTAAATATTACAAATACTTTCAGTATCAAATATGCAGAGGTTACATGAAATATTAATCAAGGTTTGAATTACTTCATTCTGTATATTTAGGTTTAAGTCTTTCAGAAGTGGAAGACCTTTACCAACTAAGGAGGCAATTGTCCCATCCCAAGCTTTTTGGAATTTCCTTCTCAGTGCGTGGAGATTGTGAATGACTAGGGACAGTGCTCTGGGGACAAGATCTGGGACACATATCCAGGGTAGTTTTTTTCATGGTAAAGAGGGGTGAGCTAAATGTTTATTTATAGGGCCATTTTTTTTTTTTTTTTTTTTTTTGGTTGAGACTTCAAATCATGCTCTCATGGGGGCACATTTAGAGCCTGTGTTCTTTGGATTCAAGCTGCACATGACCTGATCATCACAGCTGATATCAGCCTTCAAGGCTATAAACCCACCCCATTTGTCATTACATTGTCATTTATAGTTTATCCTCATTTGTCATTACACCTCTATAATCCAACAAATCTGTTTACTTTCTGATGCTACTCTAAATTCCTTTCATGTTCTTCCTGGCCTTCCTGTATATCTCCCTCAGTTTTGCTTGGTCCTAAGGTTACCTCACATATTTTATCCTAAAAACAAATATAAATTCTATAATGGAAGCATATGTGGAGATATGAAGAGCTCTGGGAGTATTGAAGGAAAGGCTATTTCTGGAACAGTTGAGAAAATTTCACAGAAAATGGATTTTAAAGCTGTCTTAAGGATAACCTGGAGACACACATGGGTTTGTTGTTTGTGTGTCTGGGTAAGGAGGAAGCAGTCACTTGGCATGAAGAGAACAACATGAGCAAATGCACTGGGGCATAGAGAGTAGGTAGTTATCTGTGGGAGGTAGAGTCCATTATTTTGGGAGAGGGAGGAGGGGGGAATGTGACTGTTTTAGCAGGTAAGCTCTATACAGACTTAGGTCCCAAGATGAACTCAAAGAATTTCTCAGCTGGAGATTTGGACAGATTACCTCAATTCTCTTTATCAGCCTCAAAATTGTCTGTAATATGGAGATGATGAAGGTAATACCTAAAAATACCTAAATCATAGGATTGTGGTGAGGAATTAAATGTAAAACACTGAATTTGGCACATAGTAAGCTCTCAGTAAACATTAGCTATAATCACTTAAGTTGGAAATTCCATGACTATCTGAGTCCGTTTACTGGTTTCCTGACTTCATAAATAATGGCTGCCTTTCCTGAGGGAGGGAGTAATCCCTGTTTTCCAAATAATGGAAACAGGGATTTAGAGAAAGTGAATTGCCACATTAGTAAGTATTTGAGCTGGTTTTCTAACCTGGATCTATCTGGCTACAAAATGGGAGACTTGTTCCAGGAAAGGTTTAAGGATGCTCAGAAGAAAGACACAGATAGATTTATATCCTAGAAGGTCACGAAGTGAGTGGGAGCTGTAGGGAATGAAAGGCATATTTGAAGAAATCTCTCTGGTGAAGGAAAGACCTAAGAGAAAATGGAGCAAGAGCAAGGCAGAAGTTTGAAGGGTGTCAAATAAAAAGCAAATTCAGACTTAGGGAGAAGTTTTATTTGAAAAGATTATTGCAAGGGAGGGAAAGAGACTATTGAGAGACCAGAACTAAGTCTGAGCTCAACTCTGCTAAAGCAGAGCGTGGGAGGATTCTTATGGGCTGAGGGTGAGCTGGAGAAGAAGTCCTGGTGGACAGTAGGCCATCTGGATTCCACAAGGCCCAGGGTGAAAGGAGGTCATAGGTTATCTTTTTTGTTCACTGGCTTTATCCGAAGGGAAAATAAACCGTTCTAAACTGTATGACAGGACGTGGTTCTACACATTGGAGCAAGGTGCCCAGGTCACACTCCTACCCTTCTACAGAGACTGGACATGGGGTGCTATCTTCTTGATAATTACATTTCAAAGGGAAGGTCCTTGAGGAAGATATTCCTGGGTTGTAAAATTGACAAAAGGCTTTTAAAAATATTTACATACATCTCAAAGGGGCAGAGAAAGACTTCACACATTTTCTAAAGAAAATGCTCTAAAGGAGGTCAAGGGCCTAGAGTCAGGAAGAAACCCATCCAAAGTTTAGTCAGGCTGAGTGAGTGATAAGGCCCTCTTATGGGGTGGGGAGAGGGGCAGGGGGTTACATAGATGCAAGCACCTTGATGTTCTGGGAGATGCCTCTGTAGTCTGTGGTGTCTGATCCTGGAGAAAGTGGATGGGATAAGAGTCGGACCACAGATGGAAGATTACCTTCAATACAGACAGTGTGGGCTGATAGTAATAGTGGTATGATAACATATATTAAACAAAAACTTTTCCCAGTGTATCCAAAATGCAATGCCGATTTCTGTCTTTCAACTTTTCTTTAAGACTGACTGGGCGTCTGGGTGGCTCAGTCAGTTGGGCATCTGCCTTCGGATCAGGTCATGATCCCAGGGTCCTTTGCTCAGTGGGGAGTCTGCTTCTCCCTCTCCCTTTGCCACTCTCACTGCTTGTGCTCTCTCTCTGTCAAATAAATAAATAAAATCTTTAAAAAAATAAAATAAAATCTCAATACTAGAATGTAACCACATGAGACCAGGACTTGTTGTCATACTCACTGTGATGTCCCCAACATCTGAAACAGTGGTAGAAATCTAGTCAACACTCAACAAGTATTTGCTGAATGAATGGGGTAGGGAGAGTCTCACCTCATTCTTAGATGAAAACTCCATCTGACCCCAAATTGTTCTAGCCTTGGTCATATAATAACAATTTTTAATTTTGTAATAAAATCTCAAGGCTCAATTTCATCATGAGGATGCCTAGTCTCAGGTAATAATTAAAAGCCTGGTGGGCATCTGGGTGGCTCAGTCAATTCAGCATCTGCCTTCGGCTCAGGTCCTGGGATCGAGTCCTGCATTGGGGGGGGTGGTGCTGCTCAGTGGGCAGTCTGTTTCTTCCTCTCCCTCTGCCCCTTCCCCCTGCTTGTGCTCTCTCTCTCATGCTCCTTCTCTCAAATAAATAAGTAAAATATTTTTTAAAAATTTCTAGCTTGGTAACCTAAATCTCTTCTCTGCTCTTCAGCTGGGGTCCAGGAAGATGGTGTGGTTGGCCCTCTCTCATCTTCATCCTCACTTAGCCAATAGAGGTTTTCTTTCCTCCAGGACTGGGCCATGGGTGAGGGTGTATGGGGAAAGGCACGATCTTATGGGACAAGGGTCTTCACTGGCAGATAGATTTGTGGGCCTTCCCAGCAGCAGCTGATGTTTAAAGCTGAATGTTGGGGGGCGCTTTCATACAAGCGATGATGGTTTGCAGTAGTAATTGCAGCTATGGAAGCAGATGCTGCAGAAGTTAAAGTAGCATATAATTAACACCTATTCACACCTTAGCAGAAGTGGAGGAGCCTATGGCTCACTGATAAGGACCCAAATGCCTGAAGAAGGATGGATAATTTATGGAGTGATATGTGTATGGAGTGGGGTGTCAGATGGAAGCAGTACTAAGAAATGTGAATTAAGGAGTTGTGAGGGAATGCAGACATTATCGGGTCTAATCTCCACATGTCGTAACTGAAGAAACCGAATAAAAACAAGAGATAACAGCTCTATAGGATCTGGATGAGCAAACACTTCTGGGGCCAGGCAGTCCATAAATAGGATGACAGGAAATGGAAGTGTAGGGGGAAATGTGTACTTCCTTGGAAAACAGAGCATCATCTGGAGTCTAGACTGCAGAAGAGAACTCAGCCTCCCAGGCTATCTGGTTCAGATTCTGTGGATCAGAGTTGTGACACTCTGTAAACTGGAAATAATTAGCAATGCAAAAATAATTCCTATCCAGAGACACGTGAATTCTGTCCAGCAGGAGTTCAGCAGACCTCCCTCCCTAATTTTGCCTCCAAAGATACCTTTATTTCAATATTCCAGATCTTTGGATCTCCTTTGAACTGGATGTAACATCTCACCACTTGGTTCCTTATGAATTAAATACAGTCTTTAACATGCATTCACTCTTGTATCTGTATGAGAGGTCGTGATTAGTACCTTTGTTTCAAAATTATCCTTTAACTCAAGGGACTGGGGCTAACTGGGGCAGTACCCACTTGCTTTCTCCAGATGATTATTTCCAGATGGGGATGTGTTACCAGCTCTCCACAGATTTTCAAGGCAAGCTGAAAATCCAATTCTTATACATGTATGAAACTTCTTTATTTTTAAATATTGATGATTGAATATTAAAAAAAAACACACAAAAATCTGTGTGTGCCCCCCAAATCTCAGTGGCCCAATCCAGCCTAATGGCCACCGTATTGGGTCAGGACAGCTCAAGAAACCTGGATCCAAGGAGTACCATATGCTGACCTGAAGTAGACACTTGGATCCCTCATGCATTTCCTTGCCCCCACCACCAACCTGGGAAGTAGATACCACTCCATGTCACTGGCACCAGCCAGTCCACACCCGGCTTCTCTGACCAGTGCTGTTTTCCCTACGACCAGGAACAGTGGGTGTTGAGGTGGAAAGGAACAGTGGTCCTGCTTTATCTGGGGCCAGCATAAGCCTGAGCTGTGAAATCATCAGGTTCACAAGAAATTTCAGTAGGGAGATCCTTTAACAGAGTGGGCAGGGTGGGTTTTCAGAGAAGCTTTCATAACCCACCACCTTCTCCAAATGACTTATGTGATTTCAGTGCCAACTGAAGAAATACTCCTAGGGTCTTTAAACCTGATACGTAGATTCTTTCTCAAGGACAGTACTAATCTCATGTTTGTAAATCAAAATGCAAACAACAGCATGGATGGATTTTTAGGAAAACTGGCAGGATCATAGAATGGATAAAAAGCACTGTTTCCTCACTTTTGAGTTTCCTTAGTAAGATTCTTGAGAAGAGTGCACAAAGCAAGCATTCATTCATCTAAAAAATTACTGACCTCCTCCTGAACATGTCTAGCACTGTACTGAACTTTGGCATATCACATACATTTAACACTGTCTCTGCCCCTCCTCATTTCACTTACCCCAGGAAACGTGGCAGGCAAGACCCTGAGTTAGACTCATAACTACTCTGAGAGGGAAGTTTTATCTCTGTTATACAGATAAGGGTAAGCAAGGTAGATTCACCCAAGGATGCATAGCAGATATCATAAAACAAATGCAATGATCTCATAAAACATAATATGATTCTAAATCCAGAGCTCTAGTCTTTGATTATAGCGTTTCTGTGGGGCTCATTATCAGACACTTTGAAATAAAAACAAAGAAGCAGAATATATGAACAGCTGATCATTGATGAAAATAAAACAAGCTTTTGATGACCTGGGTTCATTTGTCTTCGTTGGCTATCACAAAGTTTTCTGTTCAATTCGATTCAGCAGAACTCTCACGATATTTCAGACATTGTGCTAAGTGCTGGAGAGCCAAAGACAAGAAACTGACACGGTTCTGAAGGGGACCCTCTAGCTGTTTTGTTGTTGTTGTTTTGTTTTATCACCCCTCCTCTTAAAAGAATTTTCTCCTATTTGGTCTTTTCTTCTCTGTACTCATTCTAAATTTCACCATTGTCAGAGTTTTCCTCTTAACATAGAAGCTTGAATTTTTATTTCCTTGTTTAAAATGCTAAATGGTGGGGAAGTCAATCCTAGTTTGATAGGGATAATGTTCTTTTTAGGTGTTTGGATTCTGAGGTGATTGTGAAGAATTGGTTCAAAGTTCATTACTGAACTTTTTGTTTAACATTAGAACAAGAAGGTATAGATTTGTTATAAAACAAAATTAGGCATTTTGTTTAACATTAGAACAAGAAGGTATAGATTTGGGAGTTATCAGTACTGAGGGAAAGCTAAGGGGGAGAAAAGAGCCCTTGAAACCAGGCAGAATCAGGATTCAGGAGGAGGCTGCTGGAAGCCTAATCTAAAGAGAAATTTGCAGAGCACTGTGGGCTCAGCATGGCCATCTTGAGTCTTTTCTGCAGAAACCACTTGGTGTCTTTGCTCTTAGTGAAAATGACAAAATTAATATTGAAACCAAGTCCCCTGCATTAAAATTCCAGAAGCCAAGTTGAGGTGTTAAGTGTCTCATTCCGAGGAAGACTGTTCCAGAAATGGAGGGAATTTGCCGTGATGTGAATCTTCAAATCCCTCATGTACCCAGTTTGGATATAAGAGTCCGTTATGTATGACAAAAGGTGCTATCTCATAAATGGCCTTAGCATCTTAAGTAATTCTGCAAAGAGCATTCTTAAGCACATGACCCACATTCCTGATTGTCTTGTCAGGAAATGGAATTACTGGGCTGAAGAAAGGGAACATCTTTTTGATACCCATCCAGAACACATGATTAACTGCTATGTGCATGTTAGTTATTATCAGATACCAAATTCTGTCACTATTAGGGTCCATTTTGGAGCTCTTCTCTTACATCAATATACCATATTTTGTGCCAAAGTAGATTCTATTTTAATTATTGCAGCTCTATGGTACTTTTAATATCTAATGAAGTACACCTGAAGTTCACCTTGGTACTAGAGGAATATCTTAGTTCTTTAGAAATCCTAGCTAACGAGGTGGTGCTCCCAGGACAATCTCAAATACATGATCTATACTCTCTCCCAGTCTAGCTACTCAGATTTGAAATAGGGCAGTAGGAGGTGTTAGTAGGACTAAACCTCAATCCTTGGCAATGTGGAGGCCTGAGAACCACTCTCCCCATAGTGCATCCTTAGCCATGTTGACTTATGACAGTATGTGGTCACCACTAGGGTAGGTGACATAAGAGACTGGAAGAACCATTGTTCAGTTCCAAAGGTGTGAATAAGTATTTGTGTCTTTGGCCATGTCAGGGGAGCAGAACTGTAATCATCAGCTCAAATCCAAGAGGTATATAGGATGTGTGTACAGTTTCTGACAGGTTAGACTTCAGAGCTAAATGGGCATTGTAGAGAATCTTGTGCTTTATGTAAAAATGCTCCCAAGGAGCAGAGAATACTATGGCCTTGTAATATCTAAAGGTGCTTCTCTAAAGACTGCATCAATTAATGTACCTGCATTAACCTTTTAAACATCCTCTGGATTATGGTTGGTAGTGGACATCAAAGATGACAATGTTGACATAGGGGTGCTAATTTTAATAATGGTGATTATTGGGGGAACACTGGGTACCAGCAAAGAACAAAGTGTTTACCTTGGGGATTTAAAACATAATAAAATAAGGAGACCACAACACAATCTCTTTCCACTTGGGATTACTTCCCCTGGTTTGGTGTTTGTTTTCTAGGTCCCTCGAGCATACTTCTTGGTATCTTTGGACAACATCTCATGTACTGTAGGTATTCAATAATACTTACAACAAGGATAAAGGGTGGATGATTTGCTAGATCAGTTGCTCTTCCTCAGGGAGGTGGCCTGGGTGTTACAGATATAACAAAATCAATATTTGAGGAAAAAAGCTTAGAAAATTATTTCACCGCAAAACAATGTTAGAAGTTTTAACTGTATGTCCTCTTAGCTTCAGAGCAGGTGCTCATTTTCATTGTTGGTCTATCCTCAGCTCTTACAGTGGTGCTGCAGCAAGTTCTTCATGACTGGACACCTGCCTTTAGAGAACTGGCCTCTAACTGACAAAAGAAGTGATCACTACATAAAAAAGCCAACTGTTACCTATTTTTGAATTTTGATACCAGTACTGTAAAGGGTGAGGTTGAAGGATTTGAAAGGTCAGGAAAGAGAAGGCAGTCAACAGCGGAGGATGTTTTTTATGGTACCCAATAAAGAACAATTAGAGTGACGGAGCTGGAATAAAGTACCAGGAAAATGACATTTTTTTTTCTTCTTAGGTCCCCAAGGTGTGAGAAGCCAACCGTAAAACTCAGACACAAATGAGAAATGATTTTTCTCCAAACTGTCCTGGTTTGAGAGGAATGAAGAGTACCAGTTTATTTCTTTCATTTTTTCTTATCTTCATAGACTATATACAAACTCCTAGGGAGCAAAGTATGTTTTCTTATGACTTATACAAGATACTGGGCATTGATGCTTAGTAAGAATAAAACTGGTTGTCATATTCTGCACATGAAATTACTGGTACATATGGTGGAGATATTCCCCATTTATAATTGTGTAAAATTAAAGTCATGGAATGAGTCAGTTTCTGAAAGTCATAGAAAGGATAAGATCCTAGACCAGATTATATTCTTCCTAATTCTAATCTTCACTTTCTTCTCTTTCCCCCTCCCTTCTCTGTCCTCAAAACTTGACTAGTTAATTAGAGCACCTTCTGTTGTTTTCACTGTACTAACCACATGATATTATGTGGTAGTAAAATTGACAGCAGAAACATTATTTAAATGACCGCAGTTATCCAAATCTGAGGAACTGTGAACTAGGTTTTCTTTTTCATGAGCTGAGAGTGGGAAGTTCTGTTATGTCTGTCAAGGATAGAGACAGATTTTCCTCACTTTGTTTTTTTTTTTTTTTTTTAAAGGAAAAGTAATGTCTGCAAGTAATCTCCTTGAAGTCAGGGACTTGGTCTTATTTTCTGTGGAATCCCTGACACTTATATCAAGTACATCAGAACTCAGTAAGTCCTTGTTGAATTAAAATAAAAGAAGATGAAAAAAAGGAAGAACATTTTCTTTAAGAAAAATTTTGGAGGGGTGCCTGGGTGGTTCAGTCAGTCGAGTGTTCTCTCCCTCTCTCCCTCCTCCTATTCATGCTTGCTCTGTCTCTCTCTAAAAATAAATAGAATCTTGAAAAAAAAGAGGAGAAAACATTTTGGAGACTCATCAGTTCATGGGTTCGCTTTGTTTATTTATTAATTCTTTTTATTCAGTATTTATTTATACCCCAGTATGCCCAATTCTATGCTAGGCTATGAAAATCAGAGATGAAGAAGACATTTTCTCTGTCTTTAAGGAACTAAAGTCTCATTGGGAAGACATATGTGTAAACAGGTAAGTTCAAACGTAGCCATGTGATGCTCTTTCAGACATAGAACCCATATACCATAGGCACACAGGGAGTACTTTCATGGCTGAATGGAGAGTTGGAGAAAAAAATGACCTGGAAGGTGTTTACACTGGGCTTGGCAGGATGAGTAGGATTTTACCACACCAGGAAATGAGAGAAAAGAGGAAGGATATTCTAGGCAGAGGGAACAGACACAAGACATAGTGCTGCAAAGAAATTTTGCTGTACAAATAGCAGAGATTAGTCATGTAGGCTTTGTATAACAGCTTGACACTTGGACCTCATCCAGCTAAAAATAGAAGCCACTGAAGGGCTTGAAGCAACATGGCAATATAAAATCTGTATTTTGGAAGGATTATTCTGACTACACCCTGTAGAGGGGTCAAAGGGGAATGGAACTAAAAGCAGGGAGAACCAGCTGACTCTGGGGAAGTCGGCTAGACAAGACATCCTGATAGTTGAGAATAGTGAAGAGACAGAAGTGGATCAGTTTAGAAGATAATTAGGAAATTCTGTTAACACATCTTGGCCATGAACTGGTTGTAGAAGATGAAGGAAGGAATCAGTGATGTTTGGGAATCTGACTGGGTGGTGGTACTATTCATCAAGGCATGGAACATTGGAAGAGGAGAAGATTTACAAGGGGAGGAAGGTGAGCTAACTTTTGTATATATGAAATTAAGTTGTGTGTGGAATATCCAAGTGGAAATCTCCAAAAAGCAGGAAGATATTCAATTAATAAACCATAAAAAAGTCAATATAATTAGAAATCAAAGAAATACAAATTTAAATGACAGTATTTTCCACCTAGCATATTAATGAATAACAACAATAACAGCAACAATAATATAATAAGAAAGAGTTTGCAAAGATTGATGATATGTGTAATCTTCCATACTGCTAGGAGGTTGGGGTGGTGGTATATAAAATGAAATGAAGAACAATTAGGGAATATGTATGAAAATAATACCTCAAAGACATAGGGAAATAATCCTGAATTTTGGCAAAGAATTAAATTTTGTTTCAAAGATGTTTATTGTTGCATTGCTTATAGTAGTAAAACATTGAAAATAACAATCAAGGCTTGGATGAATGCTTGTGATAAAATTTTGTCCCACCTTTCTTTTTTTAAAGATTTTTATTTATTTGACAGAGAGAGACACAGTGAGAGAGGGAACACAGACAAAGGGAGTAGGAAAGGGAGAAGCAGGCTTCCCGCTGAAGCAGGAAGCCCAAGGCAGGGCTGGATCCCAGGACTTTGGGATCACGACCTGAGTTGAAGGCAGACACTTAACAACTGAGCCACCCAGGTACCCCTATTCTACCTTTCAAAATAATGCTTTTGAAGAGTACTCAATGACATGGAAAGATATTCAAGTATATCATTAAATTTTAAAAACAAGTTAAAACTTCACATGATCTTATTTTTATTGTAAAAAATGTTTTAAAAAATTACTAGGAAGTAACTGTACTTACTGTGGTGAACATTCTATAATGTCTAAATTGTCAAGTCACTATGTTGTACACCTGAAATTAATACAGTGTTGTATACATCAACTCTATTTCAATTAAAAATAAAGTGACCAGGAGGACATAATCTAAAGGTCATCTCTGGTTCTCCTCAGGTATTGGGATTATAGGTGTTTTAAATGTTTTATTAGCTTAGTTTTATTTTATAAACTTTCTACAATGAGCATGTTTTACTTTTATAATAATAAAACTAATAAATAAAAACACAATTTTTAAAAAATATTTTATTTATTTATTTGACAGACAGAGATCACAAGTAGGCAGAGAGGCAGGCAGAGAGAGAGGGAGAAGCAGGCTCCCTGCTGAGCAGAGAGCCCGATACGGGGCTCCATCCCAGGACCCTGGGATCATGACCTGAGCTGAAGGCAGAGGCTTTTACCCACTGAGCCACCCAGGTGCCCCAATAACAAAAATTTTAAAGCAATAATAATTATTTTTACAGACCATTGTCAGAGTATCATGATGATAAAATGCTATTACCAGCATGGGCCTGGTAAATTGAGAAAGGAAGGTTGAGCTTAAAGTATAAGGACTAAGATTCATCAATCCTCTGAAATTGTGAACAATTTTTTGCATGAATATCTACATGCATTTATGTATTTTCTGTGTCAAAGATCTAATCAAAAGTTATTGCTCAATAAGAATTGAGTATTTATATTCAAAACTAAGTAAAGATTTTTTTATTGTGTTATGTTACTTACCATACAATACATCATTAGTTTTTGATGTAGTGTTCCAAGATTCATTGTTTATGTATAATACCCAGTGCTAAGTAAAGTTCTTTAAATAAGAAAAGAAACACATATGGTTGGGGAGATATGCTGAAGTTCTGGAAATAGCATTTTCTTCACAAGGCTTCTAGGAAGTTCACCTTGAAACACTGGAAGATTATTGGATTTGATTATTTTGTTTGATGAGCCTATCACTTTCTTCTATTAAAACTTTTTTCTCTAGCACATTTTATAAAGGAAATCTCCATTTGTAATGGTATCTCCCTCTCTGTACCTGGAAGAGAAGGATTACTGGAGACTCACTGATGACAGGGGGAGGCACCAATTTAAATCTGCATAACAAATCTTACTTTTACTTACCATACATTTCCTGATCGCTCCCCAAACTGGACTCCCAATAGCATTCTTGTTTTGTTTTTAGCTGAAGGTGATATATATTTGACAGACAGAGATCACAAGTAGGCAGAGAGGCAGGCAGAGAGAGAGGAGGAAGCAGGATCCCTACTGAGCAGAAAGCCCAATAGGGGGCTCCATCCCAGGACCCTGGGATCATGACCTGAGCTGAAGGCAGAAGCTTTACCCTGCTGAGCCACCCAGGTGCCCCTGAAGGTGATATTTAAACTTGAATTTTAAGCCACCACATTGAGAATTATTCATTTCCCTCAAGTATCTCCCCAAGAGGTACGCATGTTAATAAACTCTGTTTAAGAGGAATTTTCTCTGGCTGGTAGCAGAAAAGGAAGTCAGATTTTGGGCATGAGGGTAATGTGATGCACCATTGCTGACTTTGAAAATGGAGGGAATGCATATAGCTCTAGGAGCTGAGAGTGGCCCTGGCTAACAGTCAACAAACAGACAGGCTACAGCTACAAGGAATTGAATTCCACTAACAACTTAAAGGACCTTGGAAGTGAATTCTTCTCTAAAAGCTGTGGAGCCCAAATTAGCTGATACTTTGATTTTGGCCCCGAGAACCACAGGGAAGAAGCCATTCAAGTTCACCTTGGCTTCTAAACTACAAAACTGTCTTGTTTTCAGTCACTAATTTTGTGTCAATTTGTTATGCAGCAATAGGAAGCAAATGCAATCACTAACTTCTTGTTCTAATAGTTCTATGACTTATTCTTCCCAGGATGGTAGATTTGCCTGTTTATCTTTAATTCTGACACTTTTTACATTATGTATTTTGATTCTTTGTTCCATAAACATTTAAGATTATTGTATCTTTCTGGTTGACTGATCATTTTGTTATTTTAGAAATTTCTCCTTTATCTTTGCTAATGCTCCTTGGGTGGAAGACTTTCTTGCCTGACATTAATATAGCCACACCAGTTCTCTTATACTTATTATTGCAGAGTATTTCTTTTTTTGATCTTTGACTTTCAGCATATTTGTGTCTTTATGCTCAAAATGTGTCTCTTAGAGACAGAATATTGTCTTTAATATTGTCTACTACTCCACGGGTCAGCAAACTTTTCTGTAAAGGGCTAAATAGTAAATATTTTAGGCTTTGTAAGTCATATGGTTTCTGTCAAAATTAGTCAATATGCTGTTGTACCACAAAAGTAGCCATTGACAATCCATTTGTGTATTCCACCAAAAGCTTATTTACAAAAATAGGTGGGGTTTCTAATTTCCATTTAACTTGGAAGTTGTCCCTTTGTCCTAAGAACAAGTAAAAAGCCAAATAAAGTGAAAATGAATAACTCTTCCTAGATCCTTCAGATAATTGAGATCACTGGGCAAGGCACTGCCCTCAAAATTAAAGAGACAGGCAGATACGGAGAATCACAACTTACTGGAACAGAAACTTCCTCAGGAACCAGCACTGGGATAGGAAAACCTAAACTGTAATTGATGAATTACTAGAGACTCAGTGCAAACAATTCAGAGGTTAAAAACTCCTTGGGGGAGGGGGGTCCAGTCTTATGAGAGTGCCCACACTTTTATTTTACCACTAGGAGCTTGACCAGATTTTCATAGTAAATATTGGAGAAAAATCTTCTTGTGCTTCTTCCCAATGGGAAGAGAAAATTAATCATTTTGAAATATGCTACAGCTTTTTTTTTTTAAACAAGATCTGCCTTCAAGAAAAACTATTTTACCAAAGCCGAACCTGATAGGACTTTATCAGAGCCTAACCTACTGAGAGAGAAGAGGGAAACTCCTACCTATAGCCCCCTTGAGTCATCTTGTTCCACCTAAGAGTGTGGGGGGAACTGAAAAACATTTATAAAGTTCACAGTCCTGAGCCCAGGCTCATTAAAGACTGACACTTAATCATAAGATTATATAAAACTTTTCCACCTTACTACCACATCACTACCATGGTTCTTTTTACCCAGTACAATATGTGCAGCTTTTAACAAAAAATTACAAGGCATACTAAAAGGCAAAAGGCACAATTTGAAAAGATAGAGCAAGCACCATAGCTAGCCTTAGAAATATCAGGAGTGTTGAAATTATCAGAACAGGAATTTAAAATAACTATGATTAATATGGTAGGTTCACTAATGGACAAAGTAGACAAAAACCAAGAACATGAAAACTGAACAAGGACCATGGGTTCTTGTTCTCTACAGAAAGATGGAAATTCTAAGACAAAATAGAGAATTACAGAGATCAAAACCATTATAATAAAAATGAAAGATGCATTGTTAGGCCCATTAGTAGACTGGACCCAGCTGAAGAGGAATCTCTGAGTTGGAGAGTATGTCAATAGATACTTTAAAAACTAACAAGGAGAAAAAGACTGACAAAAGTGGAGTAGTATATTCAAGAATGGTGGAACAATATAAGAGTTATACATATACATAATGGGACTACCAGATGGAGAAAATAGAAAGGAAAATGTCAGACATCAAACAATATATTCAAGAAGCTCAAAGAACACAAAAAAGGATAAATGCCAAACTTCCCAAAACTAACAACCAACCCTCAAAAACTACACCTCAACATCTCATATGCACACTTCAGAAAATTAAAGGTGAAGAAAAAAATACTGAAAGAAGCAAGTGCTTCTGAAAGAAGTGCTGGGGGCAGTGCTTACCTTTGGGAAATGTAAGAATTATATCTGGATTCCCCTCAGAAATTATGAAAGCAAAAAGAGTGCAGTGAAATACTTAGAGTACGAGAGAAAAACTCTTTATTATTATAATGTGCTTGTAGTACCTGTGAAGCATTACACTAATTGAAGTGGACGTCAATTAGTTGTAAATGTATATTGCAAACTCTAGAACAACGAAAATAGAATTTTAAAAAGTGGTATAATTGATATGCTAAGAAAAAAAGAGTCATATAAAATGCTCAGTTAAAACACCAAAGGCATAAAAAGAGGGGAAGACAATAATAGAAAGATATAAGGCCAATAAGTGGAAAACAGCAAATATGGGAGATATTACCCAAATGTATCAATAATCATCTTAAACATCAGTGGTCTAAATATAACAGTGAAAAACAGATTGTCAGAAGTAGTTTAAAAACTAGACCTTATGTTGTCTACAAGAAATCCACTCCAAATGTAAAAATACACATAGATTAAAAGTATAAGGATTCAGAAAAACACATCATTCTAACACTAATCAAAAGAAAGCTAAAGTAGCTATAAGATAAGAGCAGACTTTGGAATAAGAAAAATAGTCAGAAATAATGAGGGGTATTACATAATGTTACAACGGTCAATTCTTTAAGAAAATATAACAAGGCTTAATGTATATGCACCTAATAGCAAGAGTGTCAAATTCATGAGGTAAAAACTGATAGAACTGCAAGGAGAAATAGATGAATCCACTATTATACTTGGAGACGTCAGCACCCCCTGTATGTACTGAACAGATCCAGCAGGCAGGCAATGAGTCAGGACATAGTTGAGTCACTACCATCAATCAACTGGATATGACTGACATTTATAGAATACTTCATTCAAAACAAATAGAATACTCACTCTTTTCAAGCTCAAATGGAACATTTACCAAGGTAGACACATTCTGGGCCATAAAACTAATCTTCACACATTTAAAAGAATAGAAACTGTACAATACATGCTCTTAGAAATTAAAATTAAAATAGAAAGATCGATGGAAAATTCCTAAATACATGGAGATTAAACAGCACTCTTCTAAATGGGTCAAAAAAGAAATCTCAAGTGCAATTTAAAAATACTTTGAACTAAATTAAAATGAAAATACAATTTATCAAAGTTGTGAAGTGCAATGAAAGCAGTGCTTAGAGGGAAATGTACAGCACTGAATGCACATGTTAGAAAAAAGAAAGACCTAAAATCAGTAATCTAAGTTTATACTTTAGAAAGTTAGAAAAAGAAGAGCAAATTAGATCCAAAAGAAGTAGAAGGAAAGAAATAAAGTTAGAGCAGAAATCAGTAAAATTACAAACAGGAAATCAATAGAGGAAATCAGTAAGATCAAAAGCTAATGCTTAGCTTTAGATTAACAAAATTGTTAAGCCTCTATCCAGGCTAAGTTAGAAAAAAAGAGAAGTCAGAAATTAATAATATAAAATATGAAGGTGGTGACATCCCCGTAGTTCCCATAAATATTAAAAGGATAATAAGGGGATACTATGAGTAACTTTAGGTCCAGAAATTAATAAACTAGCTGAGGACCAATTCTTTGAAAGATATGATCAGCCAAAACTCACACAAGAAGTACACAATTAAACTGGGCCTATATCTATTAAAGAAATTGAATTAATAGTTATAACCCTTCAAAATAGAAAGCACAAAGTCTGGACAGGTTCACTTGTGAATCCCACCAAACATTTGAAAAACAAGTCATAACAAGTCTTTATAATCTCTTCCAGAAGATACAGGGAGAGGAAATACTTCCCTAACTTATTCTTTGAGGTTAATACACTAATACCCAAACCAGACAAAGACACTATAAGAAAACTGAAGACCAATGAACATTGACGTAAAAATTCTCAATGAAATATTCACAAATTGAATTCAGCATTGTATAGAAAGAATTATACACCATGACCAACTTGGATTTACCTTGGGTATGTAAGCCTGGCTCAACATTCAAAAATTATTTAATGTAATCCTTCACATCAACAAGTTAAGAAGAAAAATCACATAATTATATCAATAGATACAGATAATACATTTGACTAAATCCAATATCCATACATAATTAAACTAGGAACAGAGAGGATTTTCCTCAATTTGATGAAGTACATTTACAAAAACTCTGAAGCTAACATCACACTTAATGGTGAGAATCTAGAAGCTTTCCTGCTAAGATCAGGAACAAGACAAGAATGTCCCCTCTCACTACTTCTTTTTTAACATAGCAATGGAAGTGCATTTAAGGCATAAGACAAGAAAAGGAAATACAAAAGAACAGTTTTGGAAAGAAGAAATAAAACTATTTGGTCACAGATGATGTGATTATCTAGGTAGAAAATCAACAAAATAACTTCCTGGAACTAAGAAGTTCTAATAAGGTTGCAATATACAAGGCTAATGTATACAAAAGTTAATGGCTTTCCTATATACCAGCAATGAACAACTGGAATTTGAAATAAAAAAAAACAGAACACCATTTACATTAGAACCCACCCAAATTAAATACTTCAGTATAAAGCTAACAAAATATGTACACAACCTATATGAGGAAACTACAGAACTCAGATGGACAAAATCAAAGAACTAAATAAAGGGAGAGAGATTTCATGTTCATGGATTAAAAGACTTAATATTTTCAAGATGTCAATTCCTCTCAACTTTATGTATAGATTCAGTGCATGTCAGTCAAAACACCAAGTTATTTTGTGGATATCAACAAACCGATTCTGAGGCGTTTATGGAGAGACAAAACACTCCGATTAGCCAATACGGTAAGAAGAAAGTTGGAGAATTGATACTACCTGACTTGAAGACTTAATATAAAGCTACCATAATCAAGACAATGTGATATTTGCAAAATAAACGGACAAATAGATTGATGGAACAGAATGGAGAGCTCAGAAATAGACCCACATGAATAAAATCAACTGATATTTGAGAAATGAACAAAGGCAATACAATGAAGAAGTAATAATCTTTTCAGGGCACCTGGGTGGCTCAGTGGGTTATGCTTCTGCCTTCCACTCAGGTCATGATCTCAGGGTCCTGGGATTGAGCCCCACATTGGGCTCTCTGCTTAGCAGGGAGCCTGCTTCCCCCACCCCCGCCTGCCTCTCTACCTACTTGTGATCTCTGTCAAATAAATAAATAAAATGTTTTTAAAAAACAATAATCTTTTCAACAAATGGCACTAGAACAACTGGCCATCCACATTTAAAAGAAAAAGAAAGAGAAAACAAGTGTATTTATAGAGCTTACACTCACCACAAAAATTAACTCAAAATGAATTTTGGTTCTAAATATAAAATACAAACCTATGAAACTTCTAGAAGATATGAGAAAATCTAGATGATCCTGGGTTGGGTGATGAATCTTTAAATACAACACCAAAGCACAATACAAGAAAGAAATAATTGATAAGCCGGACTTTATTAAAATTAAAAAGTTCTGCAAAGAACAATGTCAAGAGAATGAGAAGATAGGCCACAGACTGGGAGAAATACTTGCAAAAGACACATCTGATAAAGAAGTATTATCCAAAATATACAAATACACTTAAAACTCAACAATAAGAAAATTAACAATCCTATTAAAGAATGGACAGCGGCACCTGGGTGGCTCAGTCAGTTAAGCATCTGACTTCAGCTCAGGTCATGATCTCAGCGTCCTGCGATCAAGCCCCAGGTTGGGCTCCTTGTTCAGTGGGGACTCTGCTTGTCCCTCTGCCCCTACCCTGCTCATACTTTCTCTTTCTCTCTTTTCTCCCTCTGAAATAAATAAATAAAACCTTAAAAAAAAAACTGGACAAAACAACTGAATAGATAATTCAGAGAAGATATACAGATGGCAAATAAGCATATGAAAATATACTCCACATTCATATGCATTAGGGAGTTGCAAATTAAAACAACAAAATACCACCACACACCTATTAGAATGTTAAGATCTGAAACACTGTCAACATCAAATGCTAGTGAGAATGTTGGAACAACAGGAACTCTCATTCAGTGCTAGTGGAATATAAAGTGGTATAGACACTATGGAAGACAGTGGGCAGTTTCTTGGAAAACTAAATATGCTCTTTACACACTATTCCGTATTCACTCCTAAACAAGATACTTAAGTTTAAATTTATGTCCACACAAAAACCTGCACATAGATGTTTATAGCAGCTTTATTCACAGTTGCAAAAACTTGGAAGCAACAAAGATGTCCTTCAAAAGATGAATGGATAAATAAAATGTGATATATCCAACAATGTAATATATTTTTTAAAGATTTTATTTATTTATTGACAGAGAGAGACACAGAGAGAGGGAACACAAGCAGGGAGCCCGATGTGGGGCTGGATCCCAGCATCCTGAGATCATGACCTGAGTTGAATGCAGATGCTTAACTGACTGGGCCACCCAGGCACCCCCAACAATGTAATATTATTCAGCTCTAAGAATAAATGCACTATCAAGCTGTGAAAAGACAAGGAGGAAACTTAAATGCATTTACTAAGTGAAAGAAGTCAATTTGAATATGCTTCATAGTATATGACTCCAGGTGTATGATGTTCTGGAAAAGGCAAAAACACAGAGACAGTAAAAAGATCAGAGATTGCCCGAGTTTGGAGGAAGGGATAAACAGGCATAGCACAGAGGGTTTTTAGGGCAGTGAAATTATTATAAATGATGCTATCATGGTGGAAACATGCCATTATATGTTTGCCAAAATCCATAGAATGTATAATATCGACAGTGAACTCTACTGTAAACCATTGATTTTAATGATAATGATGTGTGAATATACATTCATTGATTTAAACAAATTTTAAACTGGTACAGGATGTTGATAGTGGAGGACGCTATGTGTGTGCAGGGATGATGAGTGTATGGGAATTCTCTGTACACCTCCCACTTCTGTTGCAAACTTTAAACTGCTCTAAAAAACTAAATTTATTTAAAAAATTAGGGGGCAGGCTGGATTTGGCCTGTGGGATCATAGTTTGGCAATGCCTGATTTAGTCTAAAAGTCTTTGCCTTTAGTTGGTGTGTTTATGTTTAGTCCCCCCCTTTTAAAACATAATTATTGATATGGTTGAGTTTGAATCTACTACTTGGCTATTTGTTTTCAATTTATCACATCTGGTTTTTTCCCTCTGTTATTCCTTTCCCATCTTTCTTTGGCTTGATTAATTTTTTATTACTTTGTTTTAATTTCTCTATTTTTTTCATTATGTTGTCTTGATAACTCTAGATATTATAATATGCATTCTTAAATTATCTGCCTCAAGTTACTACTATATAATTTTTAGGTATTATATAATTTTAAGTTTAATATTTTTAAAATGTAGAAACCTCACATAAGTATAATTCCATTACCTCCTCATGCTTTGTGCTATTATTTCTACATACATTGTAATTCCACATTACTATGTCACTATTTCTACTCTAAATGGTCATTTGTTTTTGAATATTAAAGGAAGAAAAAAATATAGTCTTTTATATTTAGCCACATATTTTCTATTTCAAGTGTTCCTCGTTCCTTCCTGTAGATCAGAGTTTCCTTCTAGTGCAGTATATTATTAAAGTATAGTTGACACACAATGTTACTTTAGCTTAGGTGTGAAGAATTTTCTTTAGTGTTTATTGTAGTGCAATTGTACAGATTAAGCTTTCATTTATACAAAAATATGGTTTTTTTTGGAAAAATATTTTTGCCTGATGTATGATACTATGTTAATATACACACTCTTTCACTTCTTTAAAGATGTCATTTCATTGTCTTCTACATGGCACTGATATTTTTTTTTAATTTATTTTCAGTGTAACAGAATTCATTGTTTATGCACCACACCCAGTGCTCCATGCAATATGTGCCCTCCATAATACCCACCACCTGGCTCCCCCAGCCTCCCACCCCCTGCCCCTTCAAAACCCTCAGGTTGTTTTTCAGAGTCCATAGTCTCTCATGGTTCACCTCCCCTTCCAATTTCCTTCAACTCCCTTCTCCTCTCCATCTCCCCATGTCCTCCATGTTATTTGTTATGCTCCACAAATAAGTGAAACCATATGATACTTGACTCTCTCTGCTTGACTTATTTCACTCAGCATAATCTCTTCCAGTCCCATCCATGTTGCTACAAAAGTTGGGTATTCATCCTTTCTGATGGAGGCATAATACTCCATCGTGTATATGGACCACATCTTCCTTATCCATTCGTCCGTGGAAGGGCATCTTGGTTCTTTCCACAGTTTGGCGACCCTGGCCATTGCTGCAATAAACATTGGGGTAGATGGCCCTTCTTTTCACTCCATCTGTATCTTTGGGGTAAATACCCAGTAGTGCAATTGCAGGGTCATAGGGAAGCTCTATTTTTAATTTCTTGAGGAATCTCCACACTGGTCTCCAAAGTGGCTGCACCAACTTGCATTCCCACCATCAGTGTAAGAGGGTTCCCTTGTCTCCACATCCTCTCCAACACATGTTGTTGCCTGTCTTGCTAATTTTGGTCATTCTAACTGGTGTAAGGTGGTATCTCAATGTAGTTTTAATTTGAATCCTCCTGATGGCTAGTGATGATGAACATTTTTTCATGTGTCTGATAGCCATTTGTATGTCTTCATTGGAGAAGAGTCTGTTCATATCTTCTGCCCATTTTTTGACATGATTCTCTGTTTTGTGTATGTTCAGTTTGAGAACGAGGGCTCCACCTCTGCTTAGCATCTGGAGCAATGTCTCTCAGTGGAGAAGACTTCTAAAAGTTCTGATTTTGTGCTCCAATCCTTGCTCAATCCTTGCTGCGAGCTGGCCCCTCCCTCTGCAGTGTATCTTCCTGTTGCTTTGGATTCACTTCTCTGAAAATCTTACCTTCCAGAAAATGGTCAATTTTCTGTTCCTAGAATTGTTGCTCCTCTTCTCTTCAATCTCCTGTTGAGTTTGTAGGTGTTCAAAGTGGTTTGATAACTATGTAGCTGAGCTTCTGGGACCTGTTGATATTTCAGTCTCTTAATCCTCTGCCATCTTGCTCCTCCCCTCCCATTTGGTTCTTTATTAGAGTTTCTAGTTTTTCTTTGGGATTTCTCCATCTCACCAATCATTATGTCCATCTTTTTCTTTATATCCTTGAAAATCTGAATAGTAGCCTTTTTTTTTTTTAAAGATTTTATTTATTTATTTGACAGATAGAGATCACAAGTAGAGAGAGAGGCAGGCAGAGAGAGAGAGAGAGAGAGAGAGAGGAGGAAGCAGGCTCCCTGCCAAGCAGAGAGCCCGATGCGGGACTCGATCCCAGGACCCTGAGATCATGACCTGAGCTGAAGGCAGCAGCTTAAACCACTGAGCCACCCAGGCGCCCTGAATAGTAGCCTTTTTAAAGACTTGTTTTAATGACCACATCTGGATGATCTGGTGAATTCCTATTGACTACTTTTCTTTTTTAATGAGTTACGTTTTTCTACTTCCTCACATGTCCAGTAATTTGTGATTGTATCTTTAACATTGTGAATAAATCCTTGCAAAGCATCTGGCTTATATTTTCTTTCTTTAAAAAATGTTGAAATTTTTTTTTGCATATTAATATACTGGTAACTTATTTTGATGCTGTTGAGACTTGCTTTTTTTTTTAAAGATTTTATTTATTTGACAGAGATCACAAGTAGGCAGAGAGGCAGGCAAAGAGAGAGGAATGGAAACAAGCTTCCTGCTGAGCAGATAGCCCAATGTGGGACTCGATCCCAGGACCCTGGGATCATGACCTTAAATGAAGGCAGAGGCTTTAACCCACTGAGCCACCCAGGTGCCCCTGAGGCTTACTTTTTGACTTGTTAGAGCAGTTTTAGAGTTCCTTACCCTAGGGCATGGTCCTTACTTGTAAGTACCGTGGTCCTTAGCAGAATACCCAGGATGTTCAGTAAGATCTCTCCATTATGACTCAGCCAGAACTCCTGCATCCCCAAAAGATTGTGTCTTTAGTGTCTGTTATGCTCTCAACCCTGTTGCAATAGGTTAGACTTTGTGGAATTTCTTTCTTACCCACTCAGCCTATCTCTTATCTGAAAACCAGAGGGAATACTCAGACAGCTCCCTCTTTCTGTGCAGCTCCTTGAATTTTGGTACTCTGTACTGAAATTTTCAAATGCTTTAATACCTCCTATACTCTATCTTCTGACTCCTCAGCTCAGAGGACTATCATGCTCTGCTTGGAGTTTATCAACCAGTGGTTATAAAATTGTTCCCAGGTAAAAAGATGGGATAACTGGAGGGCTCAATTCATGTTTTCCTCTTTTAGGATTAGTCTTTTGCTTCCTATTTTCTGAAAAACAGTTGTTTTCATATATTGTGCTCAGTTTTGTAGTTGCTTTTGGCAGGAGGGAAAATTTAAGGTAAGATAGAAAATATCCTTCTTTGAAACCTATCAAACTCACTTTCACTTGCCTGCAATTTCAGAGTATCTTTTCCTAAGTGCTTCTTTCAATTTTCTTTCAAGCTGATAATTTCACCTTGAATTATTTAAATGTAACTGAATGTATTTAAAGTCTCCCTGTAATGCTTAAATGACATAGAAATGGAGCTGCTGGCTGGCAGGTGGCAGCTGGTAAGTAAGGTAGCACTTCAAATCATTATCCACCAGATAACATTTGAAGAACTGAATATAAAGGCTTATTAAAGTAAATTTCATGGGTAAGTATGGATTTTACAAAAATTGTGTCTACTCTAGTTCTGATGGTAATAGCCAAGACATCCTTGCTAGATCACTGATAAAGCTCACAACCAGGTTTGGAAAACACAAACAAAAAACACAAACAAAAAACTCACGTGTTTTGGTTGGGGCCCCAGTTCTTCTCTTCTTCTGCTACCTTGTTAAGCTTTCTATATTGCTCTATTTCCTAGGCTATTCCCCCTCCCCCACCTTAGGCCAATTCTGTTCTTTTATAGGTACTTAGGGATGATGAATTATGCAAAGAGTTCTGTTACCCTGCCATTTCTCAAGTTAAATGTTTATCAATTATATTGAATATGCCATTGGCTCTTCCTAATTTACACTCTTAATTCTATCAAATGAATTAGGTTTTATTATGCTCCCTAATTCTACAGTATGATTCTTTTCCCCTTTTCCCCTGTTGCTATGGTGAAGGAGATTTGTCTAAGCCTCTTGACTATTGATAAGAATTATCTTAAAAGTGAGTTTTATGGGAAAGGTTGTTTTTTTTTTAACTCAACAATCTTGCTTATATTATTATTTCTTCTTGAGTCATACTATTCATATTCCCACTCCTGGCTGAACAGATGGAGTGAAAAACTTGCTTTGGAATACTTGTTCTGTGTCATATATAGATTTTAGCACAATGATAAATATATAGACAACCAATTCAGGAAATGAGGAAATATATGCAAAAGAAAAACTATTTGCAGGTTAACTGTACTAACCCTTAAAATTGTAGCATAAAGAAGTATGATTAAAACACTGAAAAGGAAAGAATACAACCTGGTCCAGAGTGAAAATTACCCTTCTGATCCTTAGTTTCCTTATCTATGAAATGGGGTAACAATCCCTGTATCACAGGTGGTTAAGAAGATAAAATGAGGTCGCATGTATGAAATGCCTAACCTTGGCTGCCCATGGAAGGTGCTTACAAAATATTTATTTCTTTTTTGTCCTCCAATTCATGTTCACAATCTACAGATAAGCTTCTTCAGCCACTATTATAAAACTTAGTCTTTGTGAAATAAATGAATCTTCTGAAATTACATAGGTATTTGTAGCTAAGTAAGGGTACAGTTTAATCCCTTGAGAATACATTATCCCCAAATGAGTATAGAATGAACAGAAATTTCAGTGAGGAAATATGAGAGAGGGAGGAGTTCCCTTTTAAAATGTCAGCATTATGAGCAACAAAATCAATCAATTATGAAATATTTATTTTCTGGCTAGAGGCTTTAGAGGAAGAGAGAAGATAAACATTATTAATGATTGAATCACATTTTTTCCTTAATAGTATTAAGATAATATATATATTTATTTATTTATTTTTAAAGATTTTATTTATTTGACAGAGAGAGATCACAAGAAAGCAGGGAGGAAGGCAGAGAGAGAGGAGGAAGCAGGCTCCCCACCGAGCAGAGAGCCCAATGTGGGGCTCAATCCCAGGACCCTGAGATCCTGACCTGAGCCGAAGGCAGAGGCTTAACCCACTGAGCCACCCAGGCACCCCAAGAAAATATAAACATAAAGTTGTCCATACTTGAATGTTCCACTGTTATGTTTAATTCCAATACACTTCTACTTTGAAAAGCTTTATTCATTTCCTCTGAGCAAAATTAATGCCCTGATCTCTTTCTAGAGCTTTAAAGGCCAGATTTCCATTTTTTCACTGGACATACCTGATCTTGCAGAGGACTTTCAAATGTGCCTAGTTGACCCAATTATTTTCCCTCATATTTACTCTCCTCCTTTGTAGACTCTCCACTATGGGCACCACCAGGCACTTGATTGCTGAAGTTAGAAACTTCAGAATCTTCTTCCACTACTTCTCTCCCCTCAGTTTCTATTTTCAGATGGCTACCATGTCTAGTGATTTTACTTTAAAATATCATTTATAATTTTTTCCATTATGAAGTTTATAAGACCATATTAGAGAATAATTTAAAAATAGAAAAAGAAAACGAAGTGCCTATACTACCTTCATACAATAGTTTTTATTATTTATTACATTTATTAATACAATTATTATTTCAGGGTATTTCCTTCCCATCTTTTTCCTTATACTTCTGTTTGATTTTCCTGTTTTAGTCTTCTTCTTTGCTTTTTTTGAGCATTTGAATACTTTCTGTACTACAAGATGCTTCAGGTTTATCTTGTGCTTTTTTGTGCCCCAGAATTAATCATTTCTCTAAGGTACACAGGTTCCTAGTATTGGAGAATCTGGACTATGAGCATTATTTTCTTTCAAATATTGCTCTGATTGCAGTCACACACTGGGCCAGGATGTGGTTCCTATCTTGATTCTAAGCTATGTTTATTGCTCAAGTTTAGCCATCTCTGAGCAGATCTGGCAGAGTGGTAGGGTAGGCAAGCAAGACTCTACTAAAGTCTAGGTGCCTCCAGGAAAAGAATGTATGGTAAGGAGAGGAATCAAACAGACAGGTGTGGACAAATGCAAAATCTTCATCATCTCGTGGGAAGTAGTTCTGACTAGGTATGGTAGATGATGTTTGAATTTGTCTCTGACTCAACTTTACTCCCATTGCTCATCAGATTTGTGTCCTGGGGAGAAAAATGGTTGTCAATGGCTAAAAATGCAAAGCCATTTTCACTACCAAAATTCATAAGGCAGTGGAAACAAGATAGCTGGGCTTTGATGCCCCCTACTCCCAACTAGAGGGAACAAAAAAAAGTAGGAATAACTTTCCCTCCAGTATTGGCACAGGATGTCTCATAGTTTTTGGCACCTCTAAGGTGCCTGTGAATACATTTGCTGAAGCAGTGGGGGCTGAGTACTCCTCAGAAGGAGCATGTGGGCTGTAAGAGTCTGCTGTGTTTGGTGGAGAGACCTCCCACTTAGGATTTAGGAGGAAAAGGATAAGATGTTACATGAAGCCTGGCTGCACTACTTCTGAGATCCCTCAGGGGACTTTCAGAAATACTTGAGCCTTTGCAGAGGCATGGAATCCATTAACAGCAGACATAGTAAGGGTCAAGTTAATTTGTGCTCTTGGTGGCCCTGTGGCACTATTTAAGAGTCTTATAAAATCTCATCTAGGAAGCTCAGGCTACCTCAATGACATACTAGCCTGTTTTTCACTTAGCATTCTCTTCTAAGAAGTTTTTTGTTGCAGTATGGCTTTCAAAATCTTTTTTTTTTTTTAAAGATAACAGCAATGATAATATATAATGTTTCTGAATATACCAGACCCTTTGCAAAGTTTATCTCTTTTAAGTGTCACAACTCTGCAAAGGAGAGTGCTATATATCCTCATTTTGAAGATGAGAAAAATGAGGTTGAAGGAGGTGAAATAACTTGCCCAAGTTTACTTAGCTGGTGAATACAGAATCACCTTACTCTAACACCTGTACTTTCTCCGACAGTCTCTCCTTGTTGACCATAGCATTTTAATATTCTATGGAGTGGAGGTACCATAATTCACTTAGTCATTAATGTATCAAATCATTTAATTATTCCCCTGTGCTTGGACATTTAGGTCAGCTTATTATTATTATTTTTGCTGTTATAAACAAAAATGGGGTAGATAGCTCTTACTATTTTTATCAAGTACCCACCTCTACATTCTGAACACCTGAACTATTTGTCCTAATTAAAATGATTGGTACTTTATTTTTCCTATAACCTTCTTCCTATTTGCTCCTTCTTTTGGAGGGACTGAAACTTACATACTTTTCAAGATGCTTCATACCCAGGCAGAACTGTCACTTGGCCTTTAGCCCATGTTGGGCCGTTAGCCCATGATGGTCCCTCCCACAGGGTTCTAATCACAGTGACCCTCATTGTAAAACAGTCCATTCCCTCCAGGCATTTGTGAGCTTCCAGGGGCTAAAATGCAATATTTATTTAATTCTTTTGTTAAAATGTTGATGACTAGGTCCCATAGTAGACCTGGTGAATTGCAATCTGTAAATTTGGGATCTGGACATCTGTATTTTTACCAATCTATGTAGGTGATTTTTATGGACTTGAGCATTTGAGGATCACTGCCCACTGTTCTGAGTAGCGCCTAGATGCAGAAGAGACAGCCAGTATTCCCACAAAGACATTCACGTGGTCCTTTTGTGGTAGATGAAGAGTAGAAGGAGAGAAATACTTTTTGGTCTCTCCAGCTGGGTGAACATCTATCCTATTCTAGAAAACAATAAAGTGACAAAGATTACGATGCAAATTTTTATTAGATTATTTTGTTTTTTAATAGATAATTTACACAATATAATAAAGAATTTAAAATACATAAAAAATTGTACAGCAAAAATTCATTCTTCTTCCAACCTGTATCCCTCAATGCTTTAGTCCCTGCCACCCCCAGAGGTAACTACTATTCTTCTGTATGTTTTTAATAAAGGACTTATAATTTCAGAAAGTGATGTACTTTAGTAGTAAGTTTGTTTAGAGTAAGAATCACACCTCTTTAAAAGAAAAACTTTTAATTTTGAAATAACTATAGACTCACAAAATTTTGCAAAAATAGTACAGAACACTCCTGTGTACCCTTCATCCAGATTCCCCCAAGGGATGTATTTTGAATAACTATAGTGCAATAGCAAAACCAGACATTTGACATTGTTAATTTGTGTGTCTACTTCTATGCTATTTGATCAGATGTATAGATTCATGCAACAACCACTACAATTATTTTAGAACTGGTCCATCACCACTACACTTCACATAACTTATAATAGTCTACTACTATCGTCACTTTACTAGTTCAAATGAATCGTAAAAATCTTACCTTATTTTAAGTTTCTTTACCCTCTTGCATTTATAATATGATTGTCCTAAGTATTTCTTCCACATTCCTTCCTTCCTCTTTCCCTTCCTCCTTCCCTCCCTCTCTCCCTTCCTCCCTTCCTTCCTTTAAGCTTTATTTATTTCTTTTAGAGAGAGCATGCTTGCATGCACATGCAAGTGGGGGGAGGTGCAGAGGGAGAGAATCCTCAAGCAGATGCCCTGCTAAGCATGGAGCCCACCTTGGGGCTTGATCTCAGGACCCATGAGATCATGACCAGAGCTGAAGAGATCTGAGGCTCAACCAATTGAGCCACCAGACACCCCCAGGATTCTTTCTTTTGTTTTTTTGGGTTTTTTTGTTTGGTTGGTTTTTTTGTTTTTTTTTTTGTTGTTGTTTTGTTTTGTTTTGTTTTGTTTTGTTTTTTCATTTTGAAAATTTCCTGTAAGCTTTGTTTTGGAGTAAGACCTAATAGCCACAGATAGAAAAATTTTTCTTTTTCTTGCTTTCTTTTATTTTGTCTGAGAATATGTTGATTTCTCTGCTGTTCTTCTTCTTCTTTTTTTAAAGATTTTATTTTTTATTTGACAGAGAGAGAGAGATCACAAGTAAGCAGAGAGGCAGGCAGAGAGGGAGGGGGAAGCAGACTCCCCACTGAGCAGAGAGCCCGATGGGGCTCAATCCCAGGACCCTGAGATCATGACCTGAGCTGAAGGCCAAGGCTTAACCCACTGAGCCACCCATGTGCCCTCTCTGCCATTCTTGAGGAATATTTTTGTTGGATAAAAGATGTTGGATTGAATATTTTTTTCTTTACCTACTTGAGAAATGTTATGACACATTTGGTTTCTGTGATTTCTGATGAGAAATTTGCTGTCATTTACATTGTTTTTTTCCCTGTATGAGCTGTCATTTCTCCGTTGCTGCTTTTAAGAATTTTTTCTTTCCTTTTTTCTTTTTTGTTTTTTAGAAGTTTGGTTATTATGTGATTTGGTGTAGATTTCTTTGAGTTTATCCTATTTGCAGTTCACCCAGCTTTTTAAGTTTGTAAATTTATGTCTTTTTTGCCAACTTTGGTTAATTTCCAGCCCTTATTTCTTTAAATTCTTGTTTAGCCACACATTCTCTCCTCTCCTTTTAGGACACAGATGAAATATTAGATATTTTCTTAGAGTATAATGTTCTTGAGGCTCTGTTACTATTATTTTTATTATTATTATTTTTAAGATTTTATTTATTTGTCAGAGAGAAGAAGAGAGAGCACAAGCAGGGGGAACAGCAGGCAGAGGGAGAAGCAGTCTCCCTACTGAGCAAGGATCCCCATGTGGGATTCTATCTCAGGTCCTTACGAGACTGAGCCAAAGGCATACTTAACTGACTGAGCAACCCAGGCATCCCTCTTTATTATTTTTTACGTCTGTCTCACTGTTGTTCAGATTGAGTAATTTCTATTCTATCTTTTAATCACATTCCCTGATTCTTTTTTCTGTTTTCTTCATTATGCTGTTAAGGATATTCCTGGATTTACAGTTTTTATTTATTGTATTTTTCAGTTCTAAAATTTCCAATTGGTTTTTCTTTCTTTTTTTTAAAAAGATTTATTTATTTATTTGACAGAGAGAGATCACAAGTAGGCAGAGATAGGCAGAGAGAGAGAGAGGAGGAAGCAAGCTCCCCGCTGAGCAGAAAGCCCGATGTGGGGCTCGATCCCAGGACCCTGGGATCATGACCTGAGCGGAAGGCAGAGGCTTAACTCACTGAGCCACCCAGGTGTCCCACCAATTGGTTTTTCTTTATGCCTTCTATTTCTTTCCTGAGATCTGCTATTTCTTTAATGAGACTTACTCTTTTTTTTCATTCATTTGAAGTATGTTTATAATGCTCACTGAAGTATATTTATTATATGATGGCTGCTTTAATTTTTTTTTCAGACAATTCTAACATCCATGTCATATAGGTGTTGGTGTCAGTTGATTGCCTTTTTCCATTCAAGTTGAGATTTGATATGACGAGTAATCTTTCATTGCATCCTGGACATTTGGGGTACTATGTTATTAGACTCAATTGTATTTAAATCTTCTGTTTTAGCAAGCTTTCTGACACTGCCTTGCTGGGGAAAGGAAGATGCTACCTTGTTACGCCATGTGGGAACAGAAGTCTAGGTTTACTACTTGGCCTCCTTCAAAACCTGGTGGGGCAGGGGTACTTCATTATACTGCTGAGGGAGAAAGTTCAGGTTACCCATTAGGCCTCTGCTGATGCCACTAGGATGAGAGAGAGGCATTTTGTTACTATTCCCTTACTGGCATCCCAGAGAACAGGGATAAAAATTATGGCTTCCCTACTTGGCTTTCTATGACATCATTTTGGAGGGGGATAGGCAGAGTGGAAACCCAAGCTTTTCATATGGTCTTTGTTGATGGGATGGCCATGGCAAGAGCAGGTTTCTCAGTCCTGGCTGTTGACTGTGGTAGGTCAGTTATTAACTAAACATTTTTTTTTTCTTTTCTTACTGGGCTGTCCCTTTCTTGTTCCTTTGGCTAGAGAGAGTAGGTTTTTCTTGGGGGCTTTTATTGTCTTCTCTTATTGACATTTAGAGTTTAACAACTTCTCCAGCATCCAGGGTAAGATACATTAGGAGAAAGAAAACACAGGGAACTCACTGCTGTTGTTCATTAGCTCCAAGATCTCCAGCCATTCTGACCGCTTTTCTCTACCTTGTATGTTAATGTCCAGAGTTTTTAGCTGCTCTTTGTGGGGTGGAATAGAGATTAGTGGATCTACCCTATTTCATGCCAGAAATTGAAATGATCATGCATTTTGAATTTATTTTTTACTCCAATTTTCAGGTGAGAGCATGGAAAAGATTTTGATGATAACAAACAAACAAACAAAAAACTCCATCTGATTCCTTTACATTTTGTTCTTTTTCATTTTACTTAATTTTCCAAAATCCACACTTCTTTACTTTAATCCACATGTCTACTTCAGCTTTTGTCTGCATATACCATGTTTGGGGATCTAGTGAAGAGTTCAAGGGACTGGAATGGGGTGGGAGATATGATTATGGAGGGACCAAACAGCAGAATAACAACTTTGAATTTTTGGCCCTGGGGAACAATATGAAGTATTTAATTAACAGTGATGATTATTATTAGGTGATTTGTCCAAACATAGAGTGAATGTGAGGTGTGGAAGCAGAAGAGTTATTGGGATCTGGGACAGAGTAGAACCATGTTGTATGGAGTTGTGCAGATGACAAGAGGAGGGTGGCACCAATGAAGCATGACCATCCCTTGGGGCTCACCCCCAGGGGCTGCTTCCAACTCATCCACCTGTTTCTAGGTAGCTCCAGCAGGACAGTCTTTCCTCAAGTTTGTTGAACTAGCATTTGCTGCACATCTAATATGTTCAAGACCCTGTAGTGTTAGATTAAAAGACATCTGAGATGTGATTCTTGTTCTCAAAAAACATATAGTAAGGAAGCTTCCCATTGTGTGGATTCTTTTTTCATAGTATTTATCTCCTATACTTTATGCCCTTTCAGAGAGTAATTTTACCAGAGAGAGAGGGAGCATTAAAAAACAAAATGAAATGACCATAAAGTTGAGGGTCCATATCTGGGCTCTCTAGTCTGTTCCACTGGTCTATGTATCTGTTTTTGTGCCAGTACCATGCTGTCTTGGGGATCACAGCTTTGTAGTAAAGCTTAAATCGGGCAACATGATGCTCCCAGTTTTGTTTTTTTCTTTTTCAACATTTTCTTAGCAATTCGGGGTCTCTTCTGGTTCAAATTTTAGGATTGTTTGCTCCAGCTCTTTGAAAAATGCCAGTGGAATTTTGAACAGAATGGCATTGAAAGTATAGATTGCTCTAGGCACTATAGACATTTTAACAATGTTTATTCTTCTGATCCATGAGCATGGAATCTTTTTGTGTCTTCTTCAATTTCTTTCATGAGTGTTCTGTAGTTCCTTGAGTACAGATCCTTTACCTCTTTCATTAGGTTTATTCCCAGATATCTTATGGTTCTTGGTGCTACAGTAAATGGAATCAATACTCTCATTTCCTTTTCTGTATTTTCATTGTTAGTATATAATAAAGCAATTGTTCTGTACATTGATTTTGTATCCTGCCACATTACTGAATTGCTGTATGAACTCTAGTAGTTTGGGGGTGCAGTCTTTTGGGTTTTCCATATAAAGTATCATGTCATCTGCGAAGCAAGACTTTGACTTCTTCATTGCCAATTTGAATACCTTTTATTTCTCTTTGTTGTCTGATTGCTGTTGCTAGGACTTCTAATACTATGTTGAACAAGAGTGGCAAGAGTGGACATCCTTGTCGTGTTCCTGATCTCAAAGGGAAGACTGTGAGCTTTTTCCCATTGAGGATAATATTTGCTGCGGGTTTTTCATAGATAGATTTTATGAAGTTGAGGAATGTTCCCTCTATCCCTATACTTTGAAGCGTTTTAATCAGGAATGGATGCTGGATTTTGTCAAATGCTTTTTCTGCATCAATTGAGAGGACCATGTAGTTCTTCTCTCTTTTCTTATTGATTTGTTCTATCACAATGATTGATTTGTGAATGTCGAACCACACTGGCAACACAGGGATGAATCCCACCTGGTCATGGTGGATAATCTTTTTAATGTGCTGTTGGATCCTATTAGCTAGGATCTTGTTGAGAATCTTAACATCCATATTCATCAGTGATATTTGTCTGAAATTCTCATTTTTGGTGGGGTCTTTGACTGGCTTGGGGATCAGGGTAATGCTGGCTTCATAAAAAGAATCTGGAAGTTTTCCTTCTGCTTCAACTTTTTGAAACAGCTTCAGGAGAATAGGTATTATTTCTTCTTTGAATGTTTTATAGAATTCCAAGAATGTTCGGTAGAATTCTTGTTTTGGGGGAGGTTTTTGATCACTGCTTTAATCTCATTACTATATATTAGTTTTTTCAGGTTGTCAGTTTCTTCCTAATTCAGTTTTGGAAGTTTATAAGTTTCCAGGAATGCACCCATTTTTGTCTAGGTTGCTTAACTTGTTGGCATATAACTGTTAATAATAATTTCTGATGGTTGCTTCTATTTCCTTGGTGTTAGTCATGATCTCTCCCTTTTCATTCATAATTTTATTAATTTGGGTCCTCTCTCTTTTCTTTTGGATTAATTTGACCAATGATTTATTGATCTTATTGATTCTTTCAAAAAAATGGCTTCTAGATTTTGTTGATGTGTTCTACTATATCTCTAGTTTCTATCTCATTGATCTCTGCTCTAATCTTGATGATTTCCCTTCTTGTGTGTCAGGTTGGCTTAATTTGTTGTTGATTCACCAGTTCTTTAAGGTGTAAAGAGAGCTGGTGTATTCTGGATTTTTCCATTTTTTTTTTTTTTTTTTGAGGGACACTTGGATGGCTATGTATTTCCCCCTTAGGACCGCCTTTGCTGTATCCCATAGGTTTTGGACTGAAGTGTCTCCATTCTCATTGGTTTCCATGAATTGTTTAAGTTCTTCATTGATTTCCTGGTTGATCCAAGCATTTCTTAAGCAAGGTGGTCTTTAGCTTCCAGGTGCTTTAATTCCTTCCAAACTTTTTCTTGTGGTTGAGTTCCAGTTTCAAAGCATTGTGGTCTGAGAATATGCAGAGACTAATGAGACACACAGACCAGTGGAACAGAATAGAGAGCCCAGATATGGACCTTCAATTTTATGGTCAAATAATCTTCAACCAAGCAGGAAAAATAAACAGTGGGAAAAACACAGTCTCTTCAATAAATGACTCTGGGAAAATTGGACAGCTATGTGTAGAAGAATGAAACTCAACCATTCTCTTATACCATACACGAAGATAAACTCTAAATGGATGAAAGACCTCAACATGAGTCAGGAATCTATCAAAATCCTAGAGGAGAACATAGGCAGTAACCTCTTCAACATCGGCCACAGCAACTTCTTTCAAGATATGTCTCCAGGGGCACCTGGGTGGCTCAGTGGTTTAAGCCTCTGCCTTTGGCTCAGGTCATGATCTCAGGGTCCTGGGATTGAGCCCCGCATCGGGCTCTCTGCTCAGCGGGGAGCCTGCTTCCCCTCTCTCTCTGCCTGCCTCTCTGCCTGCTTGGGATCTCTGTCTGTCAAATAAATAAATAAAAATCTTTTAAAAAAAAAAGATATGTCTCCAAAGGCAAAGGAAACAAAATTAAAAATGAACTTTTGGGACTTCATCAAGATCAAAAGCTTCTGAAAGGCAAAGGAAACAGTCAACAAAACAAAGAGGCAACCCACAAATGGGAGGAGATATTCACAAATGGCAGTACAGGCAAAGGGCTGATATCCAAGATCTATAAAGAACGCCTCAAACTCAACACACACAAAACAGATAATCACATCAAAAAATGGGCAGAAGACATGAACAGACACTTTTCCAAAGAAGACATACAAATGGCTATCAGACACATGAAAAAATGTTCATCATCACTAGCCATCAGGGAGATTCAAATTAAAACCACATTGAGATATCACCTTACACCAGTTAGAATGGCCAAAATTAACAAGACAGTAAACAATATGTGTTGGAGAGGGTGTGGAGAAAGGGGAACCCTCTTACACTGTTGGTGGGAATGCAAGTTGGTGCAGTTTGGAAAAGTGTGGAGATTTCTTAAGAAATTAAAATAGAGCTTCCCTATGACCCTGCAATTGCACTGCTGGGTATTTACCCCAAAGATACAGATGGAGTGAAAAGAAGGGCCATCTGTACTCCAATGTTAATAGCAGCAATGTCCACAATCACCAAACTGTGGAAAGAACCAAGATGCCCTTCAATGGATGAATGGATAAAGAAGATATGGTCCATATATACTGTGGAGTATTATGCCTCCATCAGAAAGGATGAATAACCAACTTTTGTATCAACATGGATGGGACTGGAAGAGATTATGCTGAGTGAAATAAGTCAAGCAGAGAGAGTCAATTATCATATGGTTTCACTAATTTTTGGAGCATAAGGAATAACACGGAGGACATGGGGAGATGGAGAGGAGAAGTGAGTTGGGGGAAATTGGAGGGGGAGATGAACCATGAGAGACTGTAGACTCTGAGTAACAAACTGAGGATTTTGAAGGGGAGGAGGGTGGGATGTTGGGTGAGCCTGGTGGTGGTTATTATGTAGGGCACGTATTACGTGGAGCAATGGGTGTGGTGAATAAACAATGAATTCTGGAACACTGAAAAGAAATTTAAAAATAAAATAAAATGGAACAAAACAGGGAAGGAAAAGCCTCCCCCACCACAGCCTGAGGTAGCTCCAGGGGCAAACATTAACCCGACTTCTAAGACAGTGCAAGGTGTGCCCAGGTAGGTACCCTCCCAGTCACTGGGTGGGTGCCCTGGGCACACTCCACACACCTGACACTACTCAGGGAGAAGCCAGTCAGCTTGTGACAGCTTTTCCAGTCTAAGAACATCTGACTTAGCAGGCAGCAACCGGCAGAGACAGAGCTCCGCTGATTGTGATCCTTAGCTAACCTGGGCAGTGACACATTCAGACCCTCAGGAAGTGACAGTTTCAGAGGCAGGACATGATACCCAGGAGAAATGTCCTAAAAATGTTCTGCATTGGTCTGGCTCTGATTATTACCGTCGATGTTCTCCTGGTGTTTTATACCAAGAGGACATTACAGATGTCAGTTGGGGGAAATCTCCAAAAACAGCTTCATTTACTTTTGCCTAAATGGAACAGGACAGGGATAAAGAGACTCACATTGAGGTGGATTTACAGCATCTGAGTAAGTTTATAACATTAACTTGGAGGGATGATGTGTGTGTGTGTGTGTGTGTGTGTGTGTGTTTAGGGACATTTAGAAAAAGGGCGCATGGAAGAAATAATGGATGAGAGATCAATTCTTACTTCTCAATTGCTCAATTAAGCATCTGACATCGAATTCTACCCCTCCAAATGGTAGGTAAGTGAGAATTCGTGGGAATCAGAGCAAGTAGTTGAGGGGAGTGGAGTAGGATGTATCTATGTGAGAAGTGTATGTGTGTGTGCAAGTCAATGTACATTTACATTTTTTTCCTGCTACATTTGTTTATTTGCCAGAGAAGTAAATGTACATTGACTTGCACACACACAAGATCACAGGTATGTGTATGTAGGCAAGGAGATTGAGTCTCCATATAAAAAAATCCCTGGGAGGCTCAGGAATAACTAGGCACAGCCTGTCCTTAGGCCTTTGTGTGGCAGGAGCTATTAAACAAAGGTGACAACCTCTGGGGCAATGGCCTCCTTTCCATGTTGCTGTGACCTCCTATGAAGAATTAATGGAGACTTGTTAGAGGACCTAAGATTAAACCCTGATATGGCAGTGATCAACAAGTGCTTATCTCTCTCAGCCACGGACTCTGGGCTTGTAAATGGAGATGAGAGGTTACCTGCTGAATCTCATACTGTTGTAAAATATATGCAGAAAATATTCTATAAACTGATATGTATCACATTTTAACCTCTCATCTAAGTTGAGGTATTACTGACATCTAACATTATGTTAACTTCAGGTGTACAACATAATGGTTCAATATTTGCATATATTGTAAAATGATCACCATAATAAATCTAGTTAACGTGCATCATCACATAGTTAGAAAATTTTATATGTAAATACAGGATTAACTATAGTCACCATGTTGTACATTATATCCCATAACTTATTTATTTTATAACTGGAGGATTGTAACCTTTGATGCCCTTTACCCATTTCACCCATACCACTATCCCTTGCCTCTCTCAATCACCAACCTGTGCTCTGTATCTATGAGCTCATTCTCCACCCCCCTTTTTTAAGATCCCACATATAAATGGGATCATACAGTAATTGTCTTTCTCTGTATGACATATTCAACATGGCAGGATGCCATCCAGATTTACCAAAAACTTCTTCACATGAATTCTGGGGGTTTTAAATTTTTTTTTCTGGGGTTTTTGATTCTGGCTCACCATGAAACTCTAATTGCTCTGAACTTTATGTGTTTCAGGATCTGACTCCCATGAGGGGAAGCAGCTGTGTTTCCTCTGCTCCCAAGTGACAGGGATCTAATGCGTGTGCCCCTGAAGGGAAGTGTTGAAAGTGTGATCAGGGAAGTGACCGCACAGACATGAGGGTGTGTGCACATGGGAGTTGGAGATGGGCAAAATCTCTTCTGTAGTGTGAACTGAGCATTGTCAGGGTTCAGAGTGAGGCCAAGGGATAGATAGAAGGACAGACAGTAGAAACAAAAGGAAGAGTTTATATGGAGACTGGAGGAAAAAGGCAAAACAAGATGAAGGGAGAGAGAAAAAGCTCCATAGCACTGTCTACATCCTACTTCATAAGATTCGTTATATTTTTTTGTGGTCCAAATTTCTGGAAGTCAAGTTTCACAAAGGCTGGTTTAGTGAGTGTTTAGTATAGCGTACCTTATCACTCTATCTCCTGTACCTGGCATGTAGAAATTATTAATAATGAATAAATAAACAAATGACTGAATATACAAACATACAGATATACAGAATATATAAATAAACAGAAGACAGGCAAACAAGGATGAAGGGAAGAAGGGTTCAAGGCCAATTTAAAAGTTCTTGGCAAATCAAATATATAAGTGAAGGGAATGGTGGGTAATGGTGGAGGTTGGAATAGATCTGCCTTTGTTGGCCACTGACAGTGTAGTATGATGTTTCTCAAATTTCCTTGTACTAAGGAATTATTCCCTGATTTTGTTAAAAATGCAGATTCTGTAACTTCTCTTTCCCCTAACTCTACCTGACTCTATGATTCTGATTTATTTGATTTAGGGATAAACCTGAATACCTCCATTTTAAAATTCTGATATGTGTTTTTGAGCCTCATTCTGAAAAAATGTTAGCTCATTTTCAATCTATTTCTCAGGTCACAGTTTCTAAGGAAACCTAAATGGTGCGGAGCTCAGGATAGATACGTTCTGATAAAGGGTTAGGAGAGGTATATTCTAGTGCACACCTGGCCAGGACAGCCTTGCATAGCTCTGACAAATTCCCTTGACATATTGCATCCCCTGTCCCAGGGGATGCACATTCCAGGTTGCACATTTTAGAATTTGAAGAGGAAAACATTTCAAGAAAATATGGATAGAAAACAATGCCCAGGATCACCTGGAATATTTTCTTCCCCACCCTTCATTTGCAGAAGACAGTATGAAATCGGCCATGAAGCAAGAAGAAAACGTGGACCAGGCAGCAGTGAGGGTGAAATATGAACATCCTATTGAAAAGGCATTGAAAGTCAAAGAAAGGAAGACCAGGAAGCACAAACCCAAAGAGATACTCTTCCCAAACTCACAGCTTTTCAGGCAGTGGGGTAAGGATCTTTCTGAGATCCAGCAGAAAAAGGCTGAGGACCTTTTCCAGAAGTTTGGTTACAACGTTTACCTCAGTAACCTGTTGCTTTTCAACCGCAGCATCCCAGACACCCGGGATTCCAGGTAGGGTGGACCAAGTTTGGATTGCCAAGGGACTTTGGTTTAATTGGGGATGGGCTTTGGGAGCAGCAAAAGTCAAGGGTTGAAAGAGGGTTGAGGAGTGGAGAATTGATGGGGAAGGAGTTCTGGCAGGCTGACTGAGCAGAGTTCTTGCGTTTAATCCATTTTATAATGGCAGCTCAGAGAGGACAAGTGACTGTTCCAAATGTTTACAGCTCCTTGGAGAGGGGCAGAGATGTCAGAGAAACAGATGCTTGAGAATTCTGATGATGACTCTAACTCATAATTGTACAGATGAGGAAACTGGGGAAAGACTTGTGCAAGTCACACTGAAGTTAACAGCTCTACTTGCTTCCCTGGTGTTTTCCTCAAATTCTCTGTGTGAATTCCTCTCTGTTATTAATTCTAATTTAAAGAGCCTTCCCTGGGATGCCTCAGTGACTCAGCCAGTTAAATGTCTGCTTTTGGCTCAAGTCATGATCCCAGGGTCCTGGGATTGAGCCCTGCATTAGGGTCCCTGCTCAGCGGGAAGCCTGCATCTCTCTGTCTCACTCCCCCAGCTTGTGCTCCCTCTCTTGCTGTGTCTCTGTCTGTCAAATAAATAAATAAAATCTTAAAAAAAAAATAAAGAGATTTCCATCTCTTTCTCCATCAGTTTCTTCTTCCCTCTTTGCTTCTCCCACCATCCTTCATAAGTTTTAAACATAACAACTTTGTTGAGATATAATTCATATATAATTAATCAATTTAGAGTGTATGATTTTATGGTTTTTAGTATATTCACAGAGTGGCGAATCATTACCATAATCAATTTTTAAACATTTTCATCACCTTGAAAAAAATTCCATACCCATTAATAACCCCTCCCTATTTACCAATAATTCCTCATCCCTAGGCAAACATTAAGCTACCTTCTGTCCCTATGGATTTACCTATTCTCAACATTTCATATAAATGGAATAATATTATATATGGGTCTTTTGTGACTGCCTTTTTTCACTTCAAACAATGTTTTCTTTTTTTAATTAGTATTGTTATTTTTATTATGTTCAGTTAGCCAACATATAGTACATCATTAGTTTTTGATGTAGTGTTCAACCACTCACTATTTGCATATAATACCCAGTGCTCATCACAACATGTGCCCTCCTTAATATCCATCACCTGGCTGCCCCAACCCTCTACTGCTATTCTGAAACCCTCAGTTTGTTTTCCAGAATCCAGGGTCTCTCATGGCTGGTCTCCCTCTCTGATTTCTTCCCATTCAGTTTTCCCTCCCTTCCCCTGTGGTCCTCCACACTATTCCTTATATTCCACATATGATTGAAACCATGTAATTGTCTTTCTCTACTTGACTTGTTTCATTTAACATAATCCCCTCCAGTTCCATCCATGTTGATGCAAATGATGGGTGTTCATCCTTCCTGATGGCTGAGTACTATTCCATTGTATATGTGTACCTAGAATAGTGTTTTCAAGTTACATTCATGTTATAGCAGGTGTCAAAACTTCACTCCTTTTATTATCAAATAATAGTCTTTGTACTGGTACACCACATTTTGTTTATCTATTTGCCAGTTAGTGAACATTTTGGTTGTTTCTACTTTTTGACTATTAAGAATAATACTGCTCTGAATATATATATATGCTCTGAATATATATATATATATATATATATATATATATATATATATATATATAAGTTTTTGTGCAGACATATGTCTTCAGTTTTCTTGGTTATAGCCTAGAAGTATAATTTCTGGGTTATATGATAATCCAATATTTAACATTTCAAGGAACTGCCAGGCAGTTTTCTAAAGTGACTGCATCATTGTACTTTCTCTCTAGCGTATATGAGAGTGCTGATTTTTCCACATCCTCACTAACATTCTAGTGATGTGAAGTGGTATATCATTGTGGTCTTCATTTAAATTTTCCTAATGTCTAATGATGCTGAACATTCTTTCATGTGCATATTGGCTATTTGTATATCTTCTTTGGAGAATTGTCTATTCAGAGACTTTCTCCTTTTTAAAATTAGTTTCTCTTTTTATTACTGAGCTACAAGTGCTCTTTATATATTCTAGATACAAGTTCCAATCAGACATATGATTTGAAAATGTTTTCTCCCTTGTGAATTGTCTTTTCACTTTCTTTATGGTTTTCTTTGTTACATGAAGGTTATTAATATGATTTTGCCCAGTTTATCTAATATTTTTCTTTGGTTGCTTTTGCTTTGGATGTCATATCTAAGAAACTAATGCTTAATGCAAAGTCATGAAGATTTATGCCCTTTTTTTCTAAAAGTTTTGTGGTGTTAGTCTTACATTTAGGTTTTTGGTCCATTTAAAATTAATTTTTGGGCATGGTGTGACATAGAGGTCCAACTCAATTTTCTTGCTTATGACTATCCAACTGTCCTACCACACTTTGTTGAAGAGACTACTTTTTCACACTGGATTGTCTTGGCACCCTTGTCAAAATCAATTGGTCATAAATGTAAGAATTTATTTCCAGATATCAATACTATTTCATTGTTTTATAGGTCTGTTTCGTATGCCAGTAACTCACTGGCTTGACAACTGTAGCTTCTGTAGTAAGTTTTGAGATCCAGAAGTATGGGTCTTCCAACTTCCTTCTTGTCCAAGACTGTTTTAGCTATTCTGGGACCTTGAATTTCCATATGAATATTAGGATTAGCTGGTCAATTTCTGCAAACAAAGTAGCAGGATTTTGATAGGGACTGGATTGAATCTGTAGATCAATTTAAGGAGTATTGTCATATTAACAATTAAATCTTTCAATCCATGAACATAGAAAATCTTTGCATTTATTTAGGTTTTCTTTAATTTCTTTCAACAGTGTTTTGGGTTTGAGAGTATAAGTTTTGCACTTCTTTTCTTAGATATGTTTATCTTTTTGATGCTCTTAGAAGTGAAATTTTTTTCTTAGTTTCATTTTCAAATTGTTCATTTTAAGTTTATAGAAACAATTTTTTTGTATATTGAACTTACATCCTGCAATCTTCCCATATTCATTTATTAATTTTTTTAGTTTTTTTTAGTGGGTAGTTTAGAATTTTCTCTATATTAGACTATATCATCTGTACATAGAGAAAGTTGTTCTTCTTCCTTTCCAATATGATGAATTTTTTTTGTAATATGATGATTTTTATTTAATTTTCTTGCTTAATTGCCTGGCTAGAATCATCAGTAAAATGTCGCATGGAAGTGGTGAGAGAGTGTACTGTGTTTTGTTCCTCATTATAGAGGGGAACATTTAATATTTCACCATTAATTATGGTGAAATAATTATGTTAGCCATGGCTTTTTGTACATACCCTTTATCAGAAATCTCCTTCTATTTCTAGTTTGTTTAGTGTTTTTTCTTTCTTTTTTTTTCTTGTTATGAAGGCATCAGATGTTTTTTCTGTGTCTATCAAATTGATCATGTGGTTTTGTTCATTATCTATTAATGTAGTGTGTTACATAAATTTATGATAGGCTGCCAAACAAATCTTAAATTCATGGCATAAATTCTACCTGACCATAGTATATAATTGTTTCTATTTGTTACTGGATTTCGTTTGTTAACATTTTGAAGATTTTTTTGTTTCTATTCATAAGAAGGATTGGTTTGTAGTTTTCTTTCCTTGTGACATTTTTGTTTTTGTTTGTTTGGGGTTTTTTTTGTTTGTTTTTTTAAAGGTTGTAATTATTTATTTGACAGAGAGCGATTGAGAGAGAGATCACAAGTAGGGGGAGTGGCAGGCAGAGGGAGAGGGAGAAGTTGGCTCCCTGCTGAGCAGAGAGCCTGACTCAGGGCTTGATCCAGGATCCTGGGACCATGACTTGAGCCGAAGGCAGACACTTAATCAACTGAGCCACCCAGGTGCTCCTTTTTGTTTGGTTCTGAACTAAGTAATATTGGCCTCATAGAGTGGACTTGAGAAATGTTTCCTCTTCTTCTATATTTTGGAGACATTTGTGAACGATTGGTACTAATTCTTTTAAAATATTTGATAGAATTCACAAGTAAAGCCATCTGGGTCTGGATCTATTTTCATGAATAATTAGTGATTAGTAATTAAATCTCTTTACTTGATTTAGGTCTATGCAGATTTCTATTTCTTTTTTCAAGATTTTATTTAAATTCAAGTTAGCTCACATATAATGTAGTATTAGTTTCAGAGGTAGAATTTAATGATTCATCAGTTGATATAATACCCAGTGTTCATGACCCTGAGTGCCCATCACCCAGTTATGCCATTCCCCATCCACCTCCCCTTCAGCAACCCTCAGTTTGTTCCCTTGAGCTAAGAGCCTCTTATGATTTTCTTTCCTCTCTGTTTTCTTCTTATTTTAGTTTTCCTTCCTTTCCCTTTCACCTGTTTTGTTTCTCAGATTCCACATATGAATGAAATCACGTGGTATTTGTCATTCTCTGACTGACTGGTTTTGCTTAACACAATATACTCTAGTTCCATCCATGTCATTGCAAATGGCAAATTTTCATTCTTTTTGATGGCTGAGTAATATTCCACTATACACATGCACATGAGTGCACGCATGCGCATGCATTCCACATCTTCTTTATCCACTCATCAGTTGATGGACATTTGGGCTCTTTCCATGTTTTGGCTAACAGACACAAGAAAAAACGTTCAACATCATTTGGCATCAGGGAAATACAAATCAAAACCACTATAGAAAAAACCAAAACAAAACAAAACAACACTATGAGATATCACCTCATACCAGTCGGAATGGCTAAAATTAACAACTCAGGAAACAACAGATACTGGCAAAGATGCAGAGAAAGGGAAACCCTCTTACACTGTTGGTGGGAATGCAAACTGCTACAGCCATTCTGGAAAATAGTATGGAGGTTCCTCAAAGAGTTAAAAATAGAAGTACCCTATGACCCAGCAGTTGCACTTTTAGGAATTTATCTCAAGGATTCAAAAATAGTGATTTGAAGAGGCTCGTGCACCCCAATGTTTATAGTGACACTATCCATAATAGATTTATTTTATTCCTCAGTTTCTTTCTTTTTTAATTTTTTATCTTTTTATTAACATATAATGTATTATTAGTCCCAGGGGTATAGGTCTGTGAATCGCCAGGTTTACACAATTCACAGCTCTCACCATAGCACATACCTTCCCCAAAGCTCTATTTTCAACTTTTTGAGGAACCTCCATGCTGTTTTCCAGAGTGGTTGTGCCAGCTTACATTCCCACCAACAGTGTAGAATGTTCCCTTTTCTTCGCATCCTGGCCAGCATCTGTCATTTCCTGACTTGTTAATTTTAGCCTTTCCAACTGGTGTGAGGTGATATCTCATTGTGGTTTTGATTTGTATTTCCCTGATGCTGAGTGATGTGGAGCACTTTTCCATGTGTCTGTTGGCCATCTGGATGTCTTCTTTGCAGAAATGTCTGTTCATGTCCTCTGCCCATTTCTTGATTGGATTGTTTGTTCTTTGGGTGTTGAGTTTGATAAGTTCTTTGTAAATTTTGGATACTAGCCCTTTATCTGATATGTCATTTGCAAATATCTTCTCCTGTTCTGTCAGTTGTTTTTTGGTTTTGTTAACTGTTTCCTTTGCTGTGCAGAAGCTTTTGATCTTATGAAGTCCCAATAGTTCATTTTTGCCCTTGCTTCCCTTGCCTTTGGCGATGTTTCTAGGAAGAAGCTGCTGCAGCTGAGGTCGAAGAGTTTGCTGCCTGTGTTCTCCTCAAGGATTTTGATGGATTCCTTTCTCACATTGAAGTCATTCATCCATGTTGAGTCTATTTTCATGTGTGGTGTAAGGAAATGGTCCAGTTTCATTTTTCTGCACGTGGCTCTCCGATTTCCCCAACACTATTTGTTGAAGAGACTGTGTTTTTCCATTGTACATTCTTTCCTGCTTTGTCAAAGATTAGTTGACCATAGAGTTGAGGGTCTGTTTCTGGGATTTCTATTCTGTTCCATCGATCTATGTGTCTGTTTTTGTGCCAGCACCATACTGTCTTGATGATGATAGACTTGTAATAGAGCTTGAGAGCTTGTTTGGAGGTTCTAGCAGGGGAGCGCAGCTACTCGTATACCCTTGACCGAAGAACGGTCCTCTCCTCTATCGGGGAAGGTCGTCCTCTTCGACCGAGCGCGCAGCTTCGGGAGGGACGCACATGGAGCGGTGAGGGAGGAAGGGGACACCCGCCTAGCCAGCCAGATCAGCCGAATCAACCCTGGCGATCAATGGGGTGACAGATGTCGCAGCCAGATCGCCCTCACATCCTGTAATAGAGCTTGAAGTCTGGAATTGTGATGCCACCAACTTTGGCTTTCTTTTTCAACATTCCTCTGGCTATTTGAGGTCTTTTCTGGTTCCATATAAATTTTAAGATTACTTGTCCCATTTCTTTGAATAAAAAAATGGATGGGATTTTGATAGGGATTGCATTAAATGTGCAGATTGCTTTAGGTAGCATAGACATTTTCACAATATTTGTTCTTGCAATCCATGAGCATGGAAACTTTTCCCATTTCTTTGTGTCTTCCTCAATTTCTTTCATGAGTACTTTATAGTTTTCTGAGTATATATTCTTTGCCTCTTTGGTTAGGTTTATTCCTAGGTATCTTATGGTTTGGGGTGCAATTGTAAATGGGAATGACTCCTTAATTTCTATTTCTTCTGTCTTACTGTTGGTGTATAGAAATGCAACTGATTTCTGTGCATTGATTTTATATCCTGACACTTTACTGAATTCCTGTACAAGTTCTAGCAGATTTGGAGTGGAGTCTTTTGAGTTTTCCACATAAAGTATCATATCATCTGCAAAGGGTGATAGTTTGAATTATTCTTGGCTGATTTGGATGCCTTTAATTTCTTTTTGTTGTCTGATTGCTGAGGCTAGGCATTTAGTTTCTTCTGATAATTTATGCCTCTTTAGGAATTTGTCCATCTCATTAAATTTTTTAATTTTTCAGAAGATTGTTTGTTATAGTGTTCCTTTATAATTTTTTTAAATTTCAGGATAGTGATGTCCCAGTTTTATTCCTGATTTTGATAATTTGAATATTCTTTTTTTAAAAAATATTTTATTTATTTGACAGAGAGAAATCACAACTAGGCAGAGAGGCAGGTAGAGAGAGAGGAGGAAGCAGGCTCCCCACAGAGCAGAGAGCCCGATCCCAGGGGCTCGATCCCAGGACCCTGAGACCATGACCTGAGCAAAGGCAGAGGCTTTAACCTACTGAGCCACCCAGGCACCCTGATAATTTGAATATTCTTTATTATTTTCTTGGTCAGTCTAGCTGAACATTTTTAAAATTTGTTGATGTTTTCAAAGAACCAGTTTTTCACTGATTTTCTCAATTTTCATATCTGTTCTCCATTTTATGTATTTTTACTCTCATCTTTATTATTTCCTTCCTTCTCCTTGCTTTCGATTTAGTTTGCACTTTCTATTTTCTCCAGGTATAAGGCTAGATTATTGAATTTGAGATCATTCGTTTTTAAAAACATACTTATTGATAGCTATAAGCTTGTTTCCTAGCTCCTCTTTAGCTCTATTCCAAAAGTTTTGGTATATTGTGCTTTGTTTTTTCAGTCATCTCAATGTATTTTCTAGTTTCTTTTGTAATTTTTTTTGACTCAGTGGTTACTTAAGAATGTATTGTTTAATTTCCACATATTTGTGAATTTTTCTTTTTTTTGGTTTTTATCTCTAATGTCACTCCATTGTAATGAGAGAATCATATTTTGTATTAACTTAATCTTAAAAAAATTATTGAGGCTTATTTTGTATGCTAGCAAAATGGTCTCTTCTGGAGAATGTTGTATGTGTAGTTTGAAAGTATTATGCTGTTATTGGATAGAGTGTTCTCTAGATGTCTGTTAGATCTATTCTGTTTGTAGTGTAGTTTAATCTTCTGCCTCATCTTTCTTTTTTTATCTTTTGCCTAGCTGTATCTATTATCAGAAGTGGGATATTGAAGTCTCTAATGATTGTTGTTCAATTGTCTATTACTTCCTTCAGTTCTGTCAGGTTTTGTTTCATGTATTTTGGGACTACCTGCTCACCACAGTCAAGTGACAAGGAAATCAAACTGAGACCATCCTTCCTTTCAATCTTCAGGGCTTATCTTAGATGAGGTCTTCATACTTACCATACCTGTCCTTTGCTTAGAACTTTTCAGAACCTATCTATTTTTGTTAGTCTTCATTGTTTTGTCCTACTGGCATGTCCAGCCTTATTTTTTGCCTCTATTGCTGAGCAGTGCAGTTCTTCAAACAATGTGTGGTCTTTTGTGTCCCTGCAGATTCATGTGAACTGCAGCCTTTGCCTAAAATTTCTTGTACTCTCAGGGACTGCAGCTCAAATGTCTATATAGATCTACTATATGAGGGGTGTGGTAAACAGGGAAACATATGTTGTGAGTAACTGTAGCAACTTGAACTCTGGTCGGAGGAGGTGCTATCAGCAGGGAAGGTAGTTAGAGATGTTCAGTTTTTCAGAGAGAACAAAAGCCTAGATTTTTTTTTAAATGTTGGCAATTAACAATAAATCATGGGACATTATATCAAAAACTAAAGATGGGGATGCCTGGGTGACTCAGAGGGTTAAAGCCTCTGCATTTGTCTCAGGTCATGATCCCAGGGTCTTGGGATCAAGCCCTGCATTGGGCTCTCTGCTCAGCAGGGAGCTTGCTTCCCATCTTCTCTCTCTGCCTGCTTCTCTGCCTGCTTGTGATCGCTGTCTGTCAAATAAATAAATAAATAAATCTTAAAAAAAACTAATGATATACTGTATGATGACTAACAGCACAATTAAAAAAAGAACACTGAAATGAAATTTAAAAATAAAAATTTTTTTAAAAAGAGAAAAAAAGAAATTTAACCCTATGTTGTATTCCCAAGTATGGCCTTCCTGTAATATAAATAAAGTACTTAAAATATTTTAAAAAAATACTTAAAGAAAAAAAATAAATGTTGGCAATTACTTTACATTTAAAAAAATATATGGATTGAGTCTTCCTTCAGAATGGCAGAATGTTAAGTGTAACATGTCTTCTCTCCCACGGAATAACTAGATGGCTAGAGGAATTCATAAAAAGAATCATTTAAAGTTTCTGGAGTGGAAACACATACTAAAAATAGAAAAACTGGGGCGCCTGGGTGGCTCAGAGGGTTAAGCCTCTGCCTTTGGCTCAGGTCATGATCTCAGGGCCCTGGGATCAAGCCCCACATTGAGCCCCTCATTGAGCTCTCTGCTCAGCAGGGAGCCTGCTTCCCGCTCTCTCTCTGCCTGCCTATCTGCCTACTTGTGATCTCTGTCTGTCAAATAAATAAATAAAATCTTTGAAAAAAAAAAAAGAAAAACAGTAGAGAAATCCAACAGAGTTGTGTTTTAAAAGAGTAACAGAATTAATAAAACTTTAGCTAGACTGACCAAGAAAAAAACAGAAAAGACAAAAATCATGATTGGAAGAAATTCATCACTATCAGCCTTATAGAAATAAAGGACTATTAAGGAGTACTGTAACAGCTTTCTCCCAACAAACTAGATAATCTAGAAGAAGTGTACAAAACTGGCAGAAGGGGAACTAGAAAATCTGAGTAGAGCTCTCACAGGAGATTGAATTAGTAACTGTAATACTACTCAGGTCCAGAAACTTCACTGGTGAATTCAACCAAAGTTTAAACACGAGTTAGCTTCAACTCTTCTTAAACTCTTCCTAACAATAGAAGAGAAGGGGACACTCCACAACTCATTATATGAGGTCAGTTTTACCCAGATACCAAAGCCAGATAAATACCTTGCAAGAAAAGAAAACTGCAGAGCAGCATCCCTTATGATTATAGATGGCAAAATCCTCAGCAAAACACGAGCAAACTGAATCTAACAGAATAGAAACAGGATTACACACCACAACCAAGCTGGGATTTAAGCCAACAATATAAAGTTGATTCAAACTCTGAAAATCAATGCAATATATCATCTTAATAGAATAAAAGACAAAGCCTCACTATCATCTCAAGAGACACAGAAAAAAGCACCTGACAAAATCCAACCCTTTCATGATTAAAAACACTCAACAAGGAAGGACTAGATGGGAACTTCCTCAACCTAGAAAGGGCACCTATGAAAAGCCCATATCATTCTAACGGTGAAAGATGAAAAGCATTTCCCATATGATGAAACAAAAGAAGTATGTTGGACATCAACACTTGTATTCAATATTTTAGTCAGGCAAGAAAAAGAAATAAAGGCATCCATTTTAGGATGGGAAAAGTAAAACTATTTCTATTCACAGGTGGCATAATCTTTTATATAGGAAATCATAAAAATCCATTAAAAACCATTAGAACTAATAAATGAATACAGCAGAATTGCAAAATGCAAGATCAATACACAAAATTTCATCATGTTTCTACAGATTTGTAATCAACAATTCAAAAATAAAATTAAGAAAACTGTCATTTAGCATCAAAAATACTTGGGAATAAATTTAACAATGAAGTGAAAGCTTGTAGATGGACAACTATGAGACATGAGTTAAGTAATTAAAGATTTAAATAAATGAAAAACATCCCATATTCATTGTTGGAACATTTAATGTGTTAAAATAGCCATAATCTCCAGTTTGTCCTACAACTGAATTTTGGGTAGAAATTGACAAGTTGATTCCAAAATTAAAGTGAAAACATAAGCTTTTGATCTTGATGAAGTCCCAAAAGTTCATTTTAGCTTTTGTTTCCTTTGCCTTTGGAGACATATCTTTTTTTTTTTTTTTTTTTTTTTAAAGATTTTATTTATTTATTTGACACAGAGAGATCACAAGTAGATAGAGAGGCAGGCAGAGAGAGAGAGAGAGAGGGAAGCAGGCCCCCCGCCGAGCAGAGAGCCCGATGCGGGACTCGATCCCAGGACCCCGAGATCATGACCTGAGCCGAAGGCAGCGGCTTAACCCACTGAGCCACCCAGGCGCCCCTTGGAGACATATCTTGAAAGAAGTTGCTGTGGCTGATATCAAAGAGGTTACTGCCTATGTTCTCCTCTAGGATTCTGATGGATTCCTGTCTCATGTTGAGGTCTTTTATCCATTTCGAGTTTATCTTAGTGTATGGTGTAAGAGAATGGTCGACTTTCATTCTTCTACATATAGCTGTCTAGTTTTCCCAGCACCATTTATTGAAGAGACTGTCTTTTTTCACTGTATATCTTTTCCTGCTTTGTCAAAGATTATTTGGCCATAGAGTTGAGGGTCCATATCTGGGCTCTCTACTCTGTTCTACTGGTCTATGTGTCTGTTTTTATGCCAGTACCATGCTGTCTTAGTGATCACAGCTTTGTAGTAAAACTTGAAATCAGGTAACGTGATGCCCCAGTTTTGTTTTTGTTTTTCAACATTTCCTTAGCAATTCGGGGTCTCTTCTGATTCCATACAAATTTTAGGATTATTTGCTCCAGCTCTTTGAAAAATACCGGTGGAATTTTGATCGGAATGGCATTAAAAATATAGATTGCTCTAGGCAGTATAGACATTTTAACAATGCTTATTCTTCTGATCCATGAGCATGGAATGGTCTTCCATCTTTTTGTATCTTCTTCAATTTCTTTCATGAGTGTTTTGTAGTTCCTCGAGTACAGATCCTTTACCTCTTCAGTTAGGTTTATTCCCAGGTATCTTATGGTTCTTGGTGCTATAGTAAATGGAATTGATTCTCTAATTTCCCTTTCTGTATTTTCATTGTTAGTGTATAAGAAAGATCAAAACTTCTGCACAGCAAAGGAAACAGTCAACAAAACAAAGAGGCAACCCACGGAATGGGAGAAGATATTTGCAAATGACAGTGCAGACAAAAGGTTGATATCCAGGATCTATAATGAACTCCTCAAACTCAACACACACAAAACAGAGAATCATATCAAAAAATGGGCAGAAGATATGAACAGACACTTCTCCAATGAAGACATACAAATGACTATCAGACACATGAAAAAAAGTTCATCATCACTAGCCATCAGGGAGATTCAAATTAAAACCACCTTGAGATAACACTTCACACCAGTTCGAATGGCCAAAATTAGCAATACAGGCAACAACATATGTTGGAGAGGATGTGGAGAAAGGGGAACCCTCTCACACTGTTGGTGGGAATGCAAGTTGGTGCAGCCACTTTGGAGACCAGTGTGGAGATTCCTCAAGAAATTAAAAATAGAGCTTCCCTATGACCCTGCAATTGCACTACTGGGTATTTACCCCAAAGATACAGATGGAGTGAAAAGAAGGGCCATCTGTACCCCAATGTTTATAGCAGCAATGGCCACTGTCACCAAACTGTGGAAAGAACCAAGATGCCCTTCAACAGAAGAATGGATAAGGAAGATATGGTCCATATACACTATGGAGTATTGTGCCTCCATCAGAAAGGATGAATACCCAACTTTTGTAGCAACATGGACGGGACTGGAAGAGATTATGCTGAGTGAAATAAGTCAAGCAGAGAGAGTCAAGTATCATATGGTTTCACTTATCTGTGGAGCATAACAAATAACATGGAGGACATGGGGAGATCGAGAGGAGAAGGGAGTTGAGGGAAACTGGAAGGGGAGATGAACCATGAGAGACTATGGACTCTGAAAAACAACTTGAGGGTTTTGAAGGGGCGGGGGGGGGGGGTTGGGAGGTAGGTGGAACCAGGTGGTGGGTATTATGGAGGGCACGTATTGCATGGAGCACTGGGTGTGGTGCAAAAAACAATGAATACTGTTACGCTGAAAAGAAATTTTAAAAAAAGAAATTTCCAAAAAAAAATGAAAACATAAATGGTCTCAATAGCCAAAACACCTTGAAAAAGAATAGAGAATAGAGAAAAGAAGAATGAAGTCACAGGATTCAGATTTTCTCTATTTCAAAACTTACTACAAAGCTATAATAATCAAGACATGTTTTAACTGGTTAAGGATACATATATAAATCTGTGGAATAGAATTGATACCCAGAAATAAGCTCTTACATTTATGGTCAATTGATTCTTGACAAGGGTGTCATTATATTGTGACTTATACTAAGAAATATATATTTGGTCTTCATCCCTTTCCTGAAATAGAGTATCTAAAATTCTTGTAATTTCCTAAGTTAGAAGAGAGATGAAAGTGTCTTTTGGTATCTTTAACAAGCTCCTTTCAGCCCTGAGTTAATGAGGTGACTCTTGGAAACCTTCTAAGTATGTGAACTGGTTACCAGAGTAAAGAACTCTGTAATTATAAGGTTGGGATATTCAGTTCCTCTATATCTTCTGACAGGGGAGTGGGGATGGAGATAGACTTGACAACTAACAGACAATGATCTTATTAGTTATGACTTTTGAAGCACGAAGCATGCCAGGGCTGTGCTGTACCCCAAAACTCCACTTGGGACAGAAGACCCTATGCTCTGGACCTTTTGGAACCTTATCCTGTATATCTCTCCACATGGCAATTCACTCATATCTTTTAGTATTCTTCTTAATAAACTGGTAATCTAGAAAGTAAACTGTTTTCCTGAGTTCTGTGAGCTGTTCTAGCAAATTAACCCAAGGAGGGGGGCTTGGAAACTTCTGATCTATAGCTAGTGAGTCAGAAGCACTGATAACAACCTGAACTTGTGATTGGCATCCAGAGTGGTGTGTGTGGTGGGGGCGGGGGGAGTCTTGTGGGTGTGAACTCTTAACCTGTGTGATCTGACATCAACTTCAGGTAGGTAGTATCAGAATTCAGCTAAATTATAGAGTGTCACAGAATTATTTGATGTGGAGGGAAAAAATGCACTATCTGGTCATCAAGGTTTTCATTATGAGTAGCGCTGTGAGTAGAGAGAAAGAGATACACAGGAGAGTTTTTCCTCTTTATAGGTGCTAAGACAACGGAATGAGGGCAAGAAATATCTCTTCAACAGATGGCACTGAGACAACTGGCTAGTTATATGCAAACAGATGAAACTAGGCTCTTATGTCATACCATACATAAATATCAACTCAAATGATCATAGATGTAAATAAAACTAAAGCTCTTAAGAGAAAACACAAGAGTAAATTAGACATCATGGGTTAGTCAATGGTTTTTAGATACAGCATGAAAAGCATAAGTAACTGAAAAATTAGACTTCACCAAAACTGAAAATTTTTTGCTGCAAATAATATCATCAAGAAGGTTAAAAACAGCTCACAGACTAGGAGAAAATGTTTGCAAACCATATATCTGATAAAGTACTTGAATCTAGAATACATTAGTAACTCTTAAAACTCAATAATAAAAAGACAAATAACCAAATTAAAAATAAACAAAAGAAAAAAAATAAACAAAAGACATGCATTGCTCCAAAAAAAATACACACATGGCCAAAAAGCACACCTGAAACTAATGATTTATTAACTGTACATTAACTAATTGAATTTAAATAAAATAAATTAATAGAAAAAAAGTTCTCAGCATCATTACTTATTGGGGAAATGGAAATCAAAGTCACAGGGAGGTAATACTTCACACTCACTGGGATGACTATCAGCAAAATGACAAATAATGACAAGTGTTGTCCAGGATGTAGAGAAATTAGAACCCTCATTCATTACTGGTGGTAATGTAAAATGGTACAGCTACTTTGAAAAACACTACAGCAGTTCATCAAATCGTTAAACAGAGTTGTCCTTTGACTTAGCAATTGTACTCTAAGGTGTATATATAAGTGAAATGAAAACATATGCCAACACAAAACTTGTTCAAGAATGTTCACAGTGGCATTAACAATAGCCAAAAAATGGAAAACATTTTAAGTGTCCAACAACTGATGAATGGACAAACATGTGGTGTATCCATGCAATGGAATATTATTTGACAATAAAAAAGGATGAAGGTCTGATGCATGCCACAATGTGGAAGAACCTTGAAAACATTATGCTAAGTGAAAGAAGCTAGTCATTCTGGAAGAGATTATACTGAGTGAAATAAGTCAAGCAGAGAGAGACAAGTATCATATGGTTTCACTTATCTGAGGAGCATAACAAATAACATGGAGGACATGGAGAGATGGAGAGGAGAAGGGAGTTGAGGGAAACTGGAAGGGGAGGTGAACCATGAGAGACTATGAACTCTGAAAAACAACCTGAGGGTTTTGAAGGGGCGGGGGGTGGGAGGTTGGGGAACCAGGTGGAGGGTAATAGAGAGGGCACGTGTTGCATGGAGCACTGGGTGTGGTGCAAAAACAATGAATACTGTTACGCTGAAAATAACTAATTAATTAATTAATTAATTAATTAATATTGTCAATGGAAAACTCAGTCTCTTGGTTAGATATTTTAAACACTGCTTAGTGATTTGCATGCAACTTGTTCTCATACATATGAGGAAGTCAACTGGTAGGCTGAGTCAAAGAACAAACTTATAGACAGCCTTTATAAAGAGAGGGTAAGAGGGAAGAAAAAAGTGGCCATGATCTGGGAACAGTGTATCTCGTTTGCACAATTTGGGGATAAATTCGTTAGCTAGAAGCTAGAAAAGCGATTAACTTGGGTGTTCTGTCCAAAACTGGTCCTTGAGTAGAAATATGTAAAACAAGACAAAACAGTTTCAGTTGTTTGTTTCTTCTTCAGAAAATCTTTAACCATGAGAAAGACATTCCAGGCAGTCTCCCAATGTCTGTTCACCAGCACCTCTACCTTAGTTAGGTCAGGTAGGTAGACCTGTGAGAATGCTCAACACACATAAAGCATAAATAACAATCCTTGTTACATGGTAAGCAGTATGATTATTCTAAGGTAGTTTAACTTCAAGGGAAAGGAGATCAGGAATGGAGTATTAAGACTGAGGATAGAAGGGAGAGGAGTAGGTACAGGGGAAACACTACTTATTTCTCACCTAAGATGGTGAATTGCTCATCCTTAACTGAGGTAGTTCAACCACTACTATATAATAGTGTGAAAATTTGACAGCACATTGATTATTGCACTCAGAATGTCTATAGGTGTGCATTTGGTTGGCAGGAGAACTAAAGACACACTTGGACGAGAAGATTAAGCTTTACAACTGGAAGTATCCAGGATTACTAAAAATAATTCGACATAGGAAGAGAGAGGGTCTTGCTCAAGCACGCAACACTGACAGGAAAGTGGCCACAGCTGATGTGATTGCCATCTTGGATGCTCATGTTGAAGTGAATGTTGGGTGGTAAGGTTCCAAGAGATTTCTTCTCCTAAGAAAGGGGAGAAGGGAGATATTGAAAATGTACTACACAAAAGACGGTATTATGGAAATAGGGAAAGATAGCACCAGACCTCAAACAAAGAAAATATCCAAAGACAGGGTGTTTTTACTCAGGGAATTTGTTGACTCAGGAAGTGTTTTAGTGTTATGGAAGAAAAAAAAAAGAAAAAAAAGAAGAAAAAAAAACACCATGGGCTTGGAGTGTTGACAACCTTGGAGTTGACAAACTTGGAGTGCTGACTTTTCCAAATAACTGTGACTAAATAAGTCACACCTAACTAGACTTTTATGTCCTTAACTATACAAATGAAGAAATTATCTTTTGATAATTCCTCAGGTTTTTCTCAGTCCTGAAATTACATAATACAGAGAAAGTTGTGTTCTTTGGAGAATCAAATAGTAAATAGACATCATTTTGGAAACAGGGAGATCCAAAGAGTTAATATAAATTTAGGCAGATACCAATAGTCCTGTTCATAATGACTTGAGAGTGATATTTGGGTACCAATCCCAAATCTGTTATTGACATAGGTCTGCTGCTAGCAGCTTCAAGTATCCTGAAAACTGCAAAGATTCTCTGCACTGTGGAGTATCCTACTCACAGCCCAGCACAGCATAAGTGAAAAAGGTGCTCAATGTCAGGGCAAGGTGCTTGAAGAAGTTTTGTTTCCTTGCTTCTTCTACTTCCTTTCATATCCAACCTGGATTTGTTACACACTCTTCTTCTAGGGCAGAGTCCATTTTGGCTCGGATTCAGGAAGACCACACTGTGATTGTGTCTCCTGTGTTTGATAATATTCATTTTGATACCTTTGAGCTGAAAAAGTATGCATTGGCAGTTGATGGGTTTAACTGGGAACTATGGTGCCACTATGCTCCACTGCCAAAGGCCTGGTTTGATCTGCATGATGCCACCGCTCCAGTAAAATAAGTCTGAGCTTTAGGGAACTTGATTAGAACATGGGAAATCAGGAATGGATGGTGTGGGTTTTGTTTATCTTTTATGGTACTGCTGGGAGTGGGTGGAAGAAATGGAGGAGATGGGGTGAAAGAGGATAGAGAAAAAAAAATAAAGGCACTTCAGACTATCTAAGGGCTTTCAAACAAAAAGCAAAATATATGCTGTTTTTAAAAAAGTTTGAGACATTTTAAGCATTTATCAGGCTATGAAGTAGGGATATGAAGATGAAAAAGGTTTAATTTCATTATAATTCAGGAAGGGCTATAGCAGCATAAGGGTGAAGGAATGCTACATGTACTTAGTTCAGCCTGAAGGTTTAGGAAAAGCCTTCAGGATAAGAAGGGGCTTGAGTAGACCTTTGGAAGCTAGATCATTATTGGCTTCCTATCCCTCACTGCCATCTTGACTCATTCCTCATCAAGAGGTTAGTAACTCTCTTACTGTGTGTTCTATAGGAGTCCTTCCATCATGGGCATCCTGGCTGCCAACAGGATCTTTCTGGAAAAGATCGGATCTCTGGATGGTGGGATGCTGGTCTATGGAGGAGAGAATGTGGAACTCGGCTTGAGGGTGGGTACATTTCCTTCTCATTATGAGAAAAATCAGAGGGGGAAATAACTGGAGAGTTGAATGGTCTTTGGAATTCTGGAAGAAGGCTGAATGTCATTGGCTCAAGAGATGGATAACTCTCATGCTTCTGAGTCACTAGGAATAGGCAGTAAAACTTCTGGAGTGGAGCTTTCTGGTAGAGGTTTATATAATCTGGGAGATATGGATGGAAAGAGATAGAATTGAGACTCAGTAGATGGTATTCTTATTTACCTTAAGGGGAATAAGCATTCCAAGCATTTTTCTTTTCTTTTTTCTTTTTTTTTTTAAATTTCTTTTCAGCATAACAGTATTCATTGTTTTTGCACCACACCCAGTGCTCCATACAATATGTGCCCTCCCTATTAACTACCACCTGGTTCCCCAGCCTCCCACCCCACCCCTTCAAAATCTTCAGGTTGTTTTTCAGAGTCCATATTCTCTCATGGTTCATCTTCCCTTCCAATTTCCCTCAACTCCCTTCTCCTCTTCATCTCCCCATGTCCTCCATGTTATTTGTTATGCTCCGCAAATAAGTGAAACCATATGATACTTGATTCTCTCGGCTTGACTTATTTCGCTCAGCATAATCTCTTCCAGTCCCGTCCATGTTGCTACAAAAGTTGGGTATTCATCCTTTCTGATGGAGGCATAATACTCCACCGTGTATATGGACCACATCTTCCTTATCCAAGCATTTTTCTAAGCATCTTCTAGATCTCATGCTTAAAATATCCCTCCTATAGTATTCCTTTTGCAGCCCTGAAATTCTATGCCTGAGACCAGGTGATCTCTAGTCCATTAGAGTATCTGGAAGCATGAGATATTTTCTAAAGTTTATTCAGACCTACTCCCTTCAATTCCTTTCTACTTGGAATTGATGACCATATTATACCCAATTAAGACCTAAACAGGACCTCACATTTTTGTGTTAATCAATACAGTTTGAGCCTCTATCTGGGTTATACCTTAAGCCACAGTAATAGTTGGACAGAGAAAACTATTGTTCTGCCTGGCTATCTTGACCAATTTTCCCTTTCATGAAATGAATAGAAGCATCCTTATTTCATCTACTTCATAAGGATAATGGCACTGTTAAAATGTAATAAAAAATTTTTAAATTAAATTAAATTTTTTTCATGATCCATAAATTGTTTATGCACCACACACCGTGCTCCATCCAATCCATGCCCTTCCTAATACCCACCACCAGGCTCACCCATCCTCCACCCCACTCTGCTCCAAAACCCTTAGTTTGTTTCTGAGTCCACAGTCTCTCATGGTTTGTCTCCCTCTCTGATTTCCCCAACTAACTTCTCCTCTCCATCTCCCAATATTTTTAAATGATTTATAAAGACATTAATTAGAATTCTTGTTTGGCTTCTGTGAGAAAGGCTAAAATAACAGGTTTAAACAAGATAGAAATTGATTTCTTTTTTCCACAACAGTTTGGACATGAGCAGTTCAGGATTGAGATGGCATCTTCAGGGTCATGGCAACCAAGACTCTTCCACCTTGTGGTTCTGCTATACTCCACACCACACCTGTATTCTATTCATTAGAATGAGGAAGGGGTGGGGGTGAGACAGAGCATGCTTTCTTTTTAAGGCCACTACTTGAAAGTTGTATGTGTTATTTTCCTCAAATCCCACTGGCCACTGCTGGTCATATGGCCACTGGTGAGCAAAAGAGTCTGGGAAATGTAGATTTCAGCTAGTTGCTTATGTGTGCAGTTATTTCTTCTACAACAATAGATGTAGAAAGGAATAGGCATTGAGTGTACAATTAGTCTCTAGCACAAAAATATAAATGCAGAAATAATTATTTTATGCATGGTACTTAGCAAAGTCCTAGGATGACCCTAGCAACATTATCGCTGGGGTTTTCCTACCTACCACTGCTTCCATGAATTTGGAACTCCAGTTCCCCAAGGTAGGGCCCCAAGCCCTTCTTACCATTTCTGAGTTCCCCATGTTTTGTTTTGTTTTTCCTCTTTCTTCTGCTGCCGCCTCTCTGTTTCCATTCCCTTACTCTGTATTGAACTCCGATATTTTAGTTTCCACAAGAAATCCTCGTTCTTTTAACATTCTGTGCTTTTTTCATAGATTTTACTGGAGATGTAGGAAGTGTCAGGGAAATGCCATTCTTTTATTTTTCTTGGATAAAACAGTTCTACCCATATCTAGTTTCCTTAGTTTGTGTGTGTGACTATTTGCCTTTTAAAACCTCTTAGCACATGTTAGACTTCCCTTTCTCCAATGACAGATCATGGGGAATAGTAGAACTGCATGGGATGTTTTATTCTGACATCTAGAGGCATGGCAGCGATAGTGCACATGGAACGGTATAAATGGAGATGGACTGTTGGGGCTGATGCTCAAGAAAGAAAAACCAGCATTTATCGGGCACCTTGTGTATTCCCGACTCCTTGTCGGAGCTTAACAGGCTCACTGCCTGGATTCAGAATCCAGTTTTGTCATTTACTTGCTGGTAAATGTGGGCAACTTACTTCAATGAGAATAATAATAATACCTACGTGGTAAGGATTAAATTCATGAAAAAATTAGGGTAACATTTGCCACAGAGCAAGTCATTGTTATTATAAACAGAAGCTTCATGTCTCTCTTTGTGTTAGACACACACACACACACACACACAGAGAATAAGAATGGAGGAATGTTTAGCAAGTGGGAATAAATTGAAAGAGTAAAATTTGAAAACTTTTCGTTAAGGATAATAGTTAATGTTACTTCATAAATGGCAATCATGACTTATCTTTTCACTTGAATTTAAGATTTTTTGTGCCACTTTTTTTTCTCCTCTGAATTCCTGTGGATTGGAAACAACCAGCAACTAAAGAAATTGCAGTGAATTTGTATTTGAAATTTTAGATGTTTGGCTTCAGAAAATAAAATCTGAAAACAAATCAGTTGTAACTTCCACATGATTTTGGAAACTAATGAAGAGAAACTTAGGAAGATAATGGGAGAAAAGAGCTGTTTCAAGTTAAAAATCATAGACATTTATGAATACTTGTTATGCCATTTCATGCTCCTGACAGTTTTGTGCCTTTTTGTGGATAAGCCATCTGAGACTCAGGATGGGGAGTGTTTTGCCCCTAGGTCAGTATGGCTTCAAAGTCTGACTTTTCGTCATTGTGCTATTCTGGGTTTTGGGGAATGAAGGAAGAAACTCTGTGGGTTCAGAAGTAGAAGAAGGGATGAAAAATTTTGAAAGTCAGATAAAGAGACTGACCCTTCAGGTGGTTAACAGAACCAGCATGACCTAAGTTGCTCACTCTTATCTCAGAGGCTTCCTTGGGCATGAAGGTAGTTGGTTTCTAACCACTATTAGATAAGCCAATTAAGTCCCAGACACCTCACGTTTCTTGGGAAACCATGAAGAGAAGACACTGGAGCCATTATGTCAATCTAATACCAATAGATCATTCTATCATCTATCTGGATGAAGATCATATTTTTAAGCCAAATATTAGAATGTGTGGCCTGAAAAGTAAGTTTGTACCTGTCAGGATGGCAAAGAAGAGTATTTATAGTTATATCATTTTATAATAAGTCATGATATCTTTTAGTCAAGAATTACTCATATTAGTTATCTATTGCTATGTAGCAGGATTATCACAAAGTTGGTGATTCAAAGCAAGGTGCATTTACCATCTCACAATTTCTGTGGATTAAGAGTCCATGCATGGCTTCACAGGGTCATCTACAAAGGTGCAGTCAAGGTGTTGGGCATGGCTAGGTTCTCATTTAGGATTGACTGGGGAAAGATCTGATTCCAAGCTCATGGGGTTGTTGGCGACACTCGTTCCTTGAAGCCTTCCAGACTGAAAAAACATTCAGTTCTTTGCTGGCTATCAATTGGAAGCCACCCTTAGTTTCTTGCCCTGTGGCCTCTTCATCATGGTGGCTCACAACATGTGGCTTGCTTCTTCTAAATCAACATGACAGCATGTCTCTAACCAGAATGACACTGCAGTCTTTTTTAAAAGATTTTATTCATTTATTTGACAGACAGAGATCACAAGTAGGCAGAGAGGCAGGCAGAGAGAGAGGGGGAAGCAGGCTCCCCGCTGAGCAGAGAGCCTGATGCAGGGCTCAATCCCAGGACCTTGGGATCATGACCTGAGCCGAAGGCAGAGGCTTTTACCCACTGAGCCACCCAGGTGCCCCGACACTGCAGTCTTATATAATGTAATCACACACATGCAGTCATGTGTCATGGACATCCTTTGACATATTCGATTGGCCAGAAGGAGAACACAAGCCCATACTCAAAGGGAGGGGGTTAGGGAGGGGAGTGAACAACAGGAGGCAAGGATCATGGGAGCCCCTGAGAGTCTATCTGCCACATTGGTTTATACCTGGCATGCAGGACAGAGGGGATCTTGGGAGATGAAGTCTAGTGAGACTGGCTTAGTGTGTGGTGCCTCTTAGGACTTTCATACTTTCTTAAGGATAACAGAGCAGAGGCAATCATTCCTTGGTCTGTTCAGAAGATTTCCTGAAAGACATAGGATTTTGGGAGCTATGTGAACAATGGGAGAGAAGCATTTTGGTAGACTTCTAATAAAGGTTGTCTTATGTAGGTAGGTAGGTTGAGAAGCCTCATTGAAATGGGAGTGAGAGTACTGAATTTACATTCTTTAAAAATGATTCCAAAATATGGCCTCCGTGAGTCCATAAGCTATGATGCTTCTTGGTCATGGGCCTAGCCTTCCCAGGTGACTTTCTTTTCTTCTTTTACAGGTGTGGCAGTGTGGAGGAAGAATTGAGATCTTACCCTGCTCCAGGATTGCTCACATAGAGAGACAACACAAGCCCTGTGCCTTGGATCTGAGTCTTGCCTTGAAGCGTAATGCTGTGTGAGTGGCTGAAATCTGGATGGATGAATACAAACACATGGTCTATTTGGCCTGGAACATCCCTTTCCAGGTTTGTCATGGAACTGAACAGAAGCAGGGAAGAATGAAGGAGGAGGGGGGTGGTAAGAGTAGGAAATGGGAGAGATAAAGTGAAAGTGCCATCCCTGCTCTAAAAAATTAGCATAAAGTCTTGCTGGCACAATGATAATGGCACCAAACATTAATGCAGTAATGCTATGCTCCAGGCAGCCATTAATCATTGAGATGTATCTATGAGGTAGGGTTTGCTTTTATTCTTCCATGTTTACAGACGGAGGCACAGAGAGTTGAAAGGAATTTGTTTTAGGTGATAAAGTAATAAGGAGCAGAAATACGATTCAAACCAAGGAATCTTTTAGAGTCTGTGTTCTTCATGCATCATCTATACTGGGAGATTCCTTGTGGGGCAGGGCTAGACAACAGGATTTCATGGGACATGGCAGGTGGGATGTGGGATGGTGGGAGTAGGGACTGTACCACAGCTGGATGCGCACAAATGAGGATGACCTTCTTGGCTAAGGCTAACCTCCAAAGGCTGGCATGGTATTCTGTCTTCTGCCCTTGAGCTACAGCTCTGAGCTCAAGCATTCCCCACAGATAACAAGTTATCTTGTTATAATAATCAAGTTATCCCCACAGATAACATTTGTAGAAAATCTCCTTCAACCTTTAAATCTTGCTACCAAAATATTCCTTTTGGAAGTCTTTTCTGGCTATCATGAGGAATATTTTGTGTCTTACTGATGTAAATATTATCTCAAATGGGAGCAGTCTCCATTAGCTTGCTCATGAAGGGAAATAAACCCGAGTGGCCGTACTATGCAGGACTTGCAAGTGCCTTTGAAGCCCGCAGAGATTACTAACGTTCAAGCTCTTCCCACTTTCCCTGAAAAACTATAATTATCAAGGTTACCTTCCAGGCTACCAGAAAAATGTTTCATTCCCTCATGCGTCATTCATACCCTTTGGTGGAGTCAAGGATGTTACAAGGCATAGAAATATTCCATGTTTTATTTATAGAACTCTGGAATTGATTTTGGAGACATTTCTTCTAGAATGGCACTCCGGAAGAAACTGAAATGTAAAACTTTTGACTGGTATCTGAAAAATGTTTATCCAAACCTGAAGCCAATCCACAACATTGTGGGCTATGGAAGAGTATGTATCATGAAATTGCATCTCAGATTTTAAATATTTGACTATAAAAGACAATGGGACCTGAATTACATGACAGCTCAGAAAAGCATTTCCAAAATCCATCCTGCTCAGGTTCATCCTTCTATCCCTTAACTCCTTTCTCAGGTTTTTGCCCTTGGGCCCTCTCAGTGTCCTTTTATCTCTTGCTCCCCAGAACCCATTTCTTTTTCTTGACTCTGCTTCTGGTTCTTTACTTTTCAAACTGCAGTCCTAGATCTGACCTCTTGGTTTCTCAGCCAACCAGGGTATCTGGTCTGGCCCCCTTCTCTATATACACTGTGACTATCTGATGGGTGGGTGATCCTAGGAAGGAGCATCACAGCAGGACCATTTCTCTAGTGCAAAGAAAATGGCTCCCAAGATCCCAAACCCTTGCTTCCTTTTGGTTGGTAATTTCTGGCACCCTTGGAGTAGTGGGGAAAATCCATGATCTGGGGAGACTTGAGGACCCTGTTTCTCTGTCTCTTTCCAATGGTGTTTCTGTTTGTTTCGGCCTTTCAGATGAAAAAACACGTTGGATGAAGACATCTGCTTGAATCAGGGTCTTATTTCAAGTAAAACCCCGGTCTTGTATTACTGTTACAAATACAGTCTGCAGGTATCTTCCACAATCTCCCCTGCCCCAGGGTGAGTCTGTTGTGGCTTGGCTCCTGGCAAACCTTGTCAGATTCAGACAAGTGTTAGATGATGGGAAGGCAGGATCAGAGCATCCTGAGCAATGGGTAAGGGTGAAATCCAAACCTGTCCTTTTTTTTATTATTTCTTTTCAGCATAATAGAATTCATTGTTTATGCACCACACCCAGTGCTCCATGCAATACATGCCCTCCATAATACCCACCACCTGGCTCCCCCAACCTACTACCCCCCACCCCTTCAAAACCCTCAGATTGTTTTTCAGAGTCCATAGTCTCTCATGGTTCATGTCCCTTTCCAATTCCCCTCAACTCCCTTCTCCTCTCCATATCCCTATGTCCTCCATGTTATTTGTCATGCTCCACAAATAAGTGAAACCATATGATAATTGAGTCTCTCTGCTTGACTTATTTCACTCAGCAAAATCTCTTCCAGTCCTGTCCATGTTGATACATCCTTTCTGATGGAGGCATAATACTCCATAGTGTATATGGACCACATCTTCCTTATCCATTCATCTGTTGAAGGGCATCTTGGTTCTTTCCACAGTTTGGCGACTGTGTCCATTGCTGCTATAAACATTGGGGTACAGATGGCCTTTCTTTTCACTCCATCTGTATCTTTGGGGTAAATACCCAGTAGTGCAATTGCAGGGTCATAGGGAAGCTCTATTTTTAATTTCTTGAGGAATCTTCACACTGTTCTCCAAAGTGGCTTCACCAACTTGCATTCCCACCAACAGTGTAAGAGGGTTCCCCTTTCTCCACAACCTCTCCAACACACATTGTTTCCTGTCTTGCTAATTTTGGCCATTCTAACTGGTGTAAGGTGGTATCTCAATGTCAAACCTGTCCTTTTAACTAAGCACTTCCAAGTCCATTCAAGAGATCAGAGCTAGACAGTTCCACTTCAGGTACAGAGAGGATAGGTAGAAAGCATGCCATGTCACATTCATTCACAATGGTATTATTTTCATTGACAGTTACCTCAGGTAATACCAATAGTAATAATACCAATAATAATGGTATTATTTTCATTGACAGCTACCCCATTTTTTCCCCTTCCCCTCACTGTGTCTACCATCCTCTCACCACTCCAGGTATGCCCTGAAAGGTAGGCAGGTGATGCTACCTGTGGCTTCTTCTGTGGAGAAGGAAATAGGGGCTAAAGAAGAGAGAGGCTGAATGGAAGTTGCTCCATAGAATAGAAGAATCAAAAAGTGATGCAGCCCAGGAACTTTTCTTCTTCAGAATATTCATTTCTTTCTTGTTACTTTGCATGTTACCCTCACAGGGAACATTTGGTGATATATAGAATAGATAAGCATTTCCACCTGACAGATGAAAACCCTGAGGCACAAAAACAACCCACTTGTCCAAGCTCACCAAGCAAGACATTATCAGATTAAGAACTGGAAAGGTTTCTTGACAAGCCCATAGCTGGAGCTTATGATGATAACTTCTGAAGTTCAGGGATGTGTGTGTGTGTGTGTGTGTGTGTGTGTGTTTCAAAGATAATCTCCCTTGTCTAGGCAAGTCATGATTGTGTTGGAGCCCTTGTACAGAAGCAGGCAGGCTAGTGCCCCCTTCTCAAGCCTGGTGTTCTTCTTAGAGATAACTGGGGGTTGGGGAGAAAGAAAGGGGAGTGACTCATTGCTACCTAGGAAAGTTCAGTTCTCCATGGTGATCGAGTGTCTTGGGAACCCAAGAACAGTCTTCATGCCCTTTATTAAGGTCGAAGACTGCCCCACTGACTGTATCCATTACAGACTCCTTTGCTCTCTTTTAGAATGTCTACTATCACCTAACTGGGGAGTTCTACGTGGGAACACTGATTGCAGAGGCACACACTGATGATCACTGCCTGACAGACCCTGTCAATGGGGAGAAGCCCACTTTAGAGCCATGTTCCAAGGCAGCTCAAAACAGACCGCACATATATTGGGATTTTATGTGACCGGTGAGTCACATGTTTTTAAAGGATAAGCATATTCAAATACAGTCTACAAGGTTCATATCTGATTTGATAGTGTTTTAGAAGGATTGGCTTTGTGACAGTGTGTAGGGAAAAGACTGAAAAGTGAAACTGGGCATAGAACGCTGAGTCTGTTGGCAGAGGTGGGTGGGTAAGGGAAGCAATATTGGAATCTGGTTAGCTTAACAGTGAAGAGTTTGGGTTCAGTCCTTAGCAAATTTCTTACCCTCTGTGATACTTAGTTTCCTCATTTATAAAATGAAGATCAGAATATCTACTTTACGAGCCTTTTGGGAGGATTAAATGAGATAGTGTGTATACAGAATTTAGCATGGTGCCTGCACATAGAAAGTATTTAATAAATATCAGCCATTATGATGATTTTTTTATAAACATATAATGTATTATTAGCCCCAGGGGTACAGGTCTGTGAATTGCCAGGTTTACACACTTCACAGCACTCACCATAGCACACATCTCCTCAATGTCCATAACCCCACCACCCTCTCCCTATACCCCCCACCCCTGGCAGTTTGTTTTGTGAGATTAAGGGTCTTTTATGGTTTATCTCCCTCCTGATCCTATCTTATTTCATCAATTCTTTTCCTACCCCCAACCCCCCTCATTGCATCTCCACTTCCTCATATCAGGGAGATCATAGGATAGTTGTCTTTCTCCGATTGACTTATTTTGCTAAGCATAATACCCTCTAGTTCCATCCACGCTGTCGCAAATGGCAAAATTTCATTTCTTTTGATGGCTGCATAGTATTCCATGGTGTATATATACCACCTCATCTTTATCCATTCATCTGTTGATGGACATCTAGGTTCTTTCCATAGTTTGGCTATTGTGGGCATTACTGCTATAAACATTCGGGTGCATGTACCCCTTTGGATCACTACATTTGTATCTTTAGGGTAAATACCCAGTAGTGCAATTGCTGGGTCATAGGGTAGCTCTATTTTCAACTTTTTGAGGAACCTCCATGCTGTTTTCCAGAGTGGTTGCACCAGCTTGCATTCCCACCAACAGTGTAGGAGGGTTCCCTTTTCTCCACATCCTTGCCAGCATCTGTCATTTCCTGATTTGTTAATTTTAGCCATTTCGACTGATGTGAGGTGGTATCTTATTGTGGTTTTGATTAGTTTTATTATTAATGATAATCAGAGAATCTGGAGCCCTGGGCTGAAATTGATAGGGACTAGTGTAAAGGCCTGACTTTAATTTCAGTATCAATTGACTAAGAACAGGGTGGAGGGAATCTGGCAGAATTCACAAGACAATGACAAAAGGGACTTGACTGATTATAGCCTATGTGTGAAATTGCAGTGGGATGGGGCTGCATTATTCACATTGTCAGAGATGTGATGTCCTGATGAAGGGAGGCAATGCTCTGTCTGTGATGACATTTCTGAACATTCTGGTATTGTGTTAGGTTCAGGGGATACATTTTGATAGACAAGGATCAATCTAACTCTTTTGCTCCTAACTTAAATCTAACAACTCTTTTGAAAATCTACTTTCCAGGAAAACATATATATACACATATGTGCACAATTTTGCTTACAATTTCAGAGGGGTTTTGGATCCTAGATTAAGTCTTTTTGAATTAGGCAATATCAGTGAGAAGGAGGAAGGTGGTAAGTTGTGTTTCTGCTCTTCACTTCCTACTCTACATGGACCTACATGTAGTTCTCTGAAAGGCTATACTCCCTCTTATCTTAGGCTTTTGTGTACATATTGCTCCCTCTCCTCCCACCTCTTTACTGGGCTAACTACAAAATGTTCCTCTGGCCTTAGACACTGACTTCTTTAAGAAGCCATCTGTGACTCCAGAGGATGAGGATGAGTAATTTGGGCTCTCAGGGCATTCCCATGGGTTTTATCTCATGATTACTTCTAAGTATCTCCTCACTTGCATCTTTTCATCACTAGACTGTGAGGTGGAGGACAGGGCCTGGGTTTTGTTGTTTTCTCTCTGGCATCTAGCAAAATGCCTAGAGCATAGCACACACTCAATAAATAATTGCAGAACAAAAGAAAGATTGGCAAATCTGGAGGTACTAGCTTAGAGACATGAGCCTAGAGAAAAGATGATGCTGATTGCATGAGGAAGAGGAATTAGATTTGTTCAGTGTCTACAGGAGGGTAGAACTGAGACCAGTGACTTTAGATCAAGGAGGCAGAGTTCAACTTAACGTAAGGGCAGGGTAAGGCTTTCTCATAGCCTGACAGCTTAAGCTCTTCTACAGAATAATGGACTGCCTAGCAAGATGGTGAGTTTTCTGTCAATGGCAGTCACCAAGCAGAGCATGTTTGATAGGCAGGCTGAGTGTGCTAAATATGAGTTTTCAATATCCTTAGCAGTATCTTTTTTTGTTTAGAAAATACTATCACAGGTTTACTTTTGTTTTAAAAATTAATATAAATTTATTTAAGTTCTAAATTAAAGACCTATGATTTTTCTTTAAGCTTTTACATTCAGCTTAGAAGTCTTATTATTTTATTTAAACCTATCAGGTTTTAACAATCACTTTTTTTTCATACCCAATCTGCATGACTTTTGTTTTTCTTGCCATATTACATTAGCTAGAATTTCAAATACTATGTTGAATAAGAGTGGTGAGAATGGATATCCTTACTTTGTTTCCAAATGCAGGGGGAAAGCATTGAGTCTTCCATTTTTGCATATACATCAGCAGTAGATTTTTTGTAGATCCTCCTTATCAAATTGATATAATTTATCTGAATTTCTAACTTGCTAAAAAATATTTTTATTGTGGGCGCCTGGGTGGCTCAATGGGTTAAGCCGCTGCCTTCGGCTCAGGTCATGATCCCAGGGTCCTGGGATCGAGTCCCGCATCGGGCTCTCTGCTCAGCGGGGAGCCTGCTTCTACCCTGCTCCCTCTCTCTCTGCCTGCCTCTCTGCCTACTTGTGATCTCTGTCTGTAAAATAAATAAATAAAATCTTTAAAAAAAATATTTTTATTGTGAATGTGAGTTGGATTTTGTCAAATGCTTTTCCTTTGTCAATTGATACGATCATGTTTTTTTCTTCTTTAGTTTGTTGATATGATGGATTACACTGATTAATTTTCTAATGTTGAAACAGCCTTATGTGCCAGGAATAAATCACACTTACTCATGGTGTACACTTCTTTTCATTTATTGTATTTGGTTTGCTTGTATGTTGTTGAAGATTTTCATGTCTAAGTTCATGAGAGATAATGACCTGCAGCTTTTTTCTTTTCTTTTTTTCTCTGTGGTACTGTCTTTGGTTTTAGTATCAAGGTAATACTGGCCTCATAAAGTGAGTTAGGAGGTGTTTCCTCTTTCTAATTGATAAAATTTGTCCTGTTGACAAAAATTTAGAATAGATCAGTTTCTGAAAGAGGCATTTCTGGAAGAGATTTTTTGGAAGAGATTGTCTTAAATCGGTGTTAATCTTTCTTTAAATGCTTGGTATAATTCTCCAGTGGAAACATATGGGCCTGAAAGTTTCTTTTCCAAGGGCTTTTAAACCATGAATTTAAATATTTTAAAACCCTTTGGTCTTGTGTGTACCCCACAAGTTTCCCGCCTCTATTCAAAACTATCAGCACAATCCCCTGAGCCTGAAGCCAAGTTCAGTGAGCCTGGTTTCTGCTTTGGAACACCCAAGCATGGACACTTTGTTCCTTGCACACTTCCTGCATTCAGACCTACCTGACAGCTTTCTAGGCCTGTGTGCACAGGGGATGTGCTGGCCTGGCAGGCCATCTTCTTGGAGCTCAAACTGAACATTTTTTTAATGGTTCAGGGTTATTCAGATCATTCATTTCACGTTGATTGAGTTTTGGTTTGTGGTTTTTGAGGAATTGGTCCATCTCTTCAAATTTATGAGAATAAAATTATTTGCAATAGTGAATTAATTTATATAAGTGACATTATATTAGTTTCACGCATATAACGTAATGTACCTAATGTATGCATATATTGCAAAATGATCATCACAATAAGTCGAGTTAACATCCACCACCACACATAGTTACAAAAACATTTTTTTCTTGTGATGAGAACTTTTAAAATCTACTCTCTTAGCAACTTAAAGGGGACTTTACAATTTAATAAATCCCCTTAAACATTACATACTGTATTTATAAATTTATTACATTAAATTTTCTTTCTTAAGAATGTCAATTATCTGATTTTAAATTAATGATTCTTAAATTCTATTATATGTTTCAAAAGTGTTCGCAATTTGGTAAGATTTCACAAACTCTATCCAATTACACATTTTAAAATTGGCATCACAAGGTTCATCTGTAAGACAATGTTTTTAAAACTTAGCAGGTACTTAAAAATAGTAACTCTACTCAGAATCTTTAACAAATACTATTTGTTTGATTCCTTTAACATCTTCACTTGATCCTAAATCTCCCGGGAATTCAACATAGTAGTTATGTTAAAGAAACAATTATAACATCCCAAACATTTTCAGGTTTGCCTTTCCAAGAGAATTTTGGAAAGATCACTTTCTCAGCTGGGGGAAGTTGCTGACAGAATATAGCTTCTGGCTGGGTGTGAGGTCTGGGGCTGCAGGACATGCAGGGGAATTTTGTCCACTTCTCCACCCAGGTCCCTTTTCAGGTCACTGTGTCAAGAAGCCCAGAAGTTGAAAAGGGAGGGGATCATGTAGCTCATGAGTCAATTTCACTCTGTATTATTTCAGAGTGAGTCAATTCACTCTGTATTAGCCTTTCCTATCCACGTTACCTTGGGATCACAGTTCTTTCAGGTAAGAAAGTTGTAGGCACGACTTACACATTCATCTGCTAAAAAGCTACGAAAGATACTTTTCGGAATTGAGAGGGAGATAAGATTAGATAATGCTTTTGTCTTCCAATTCCGTGATTCAGGGTTTGAGTCAACCAGAGGAGGTATGACTTCTGAAAGCCACAAAGGAGATGACATCAGTGACTGAGAAGGGACCCAGTTTGAACATCTGGACTTTGAAATGAGGAGCAGAGTTGCGAGTAGAGAGGGAGCTGAAATAATGGAGAGTTGGGGTAGAGGTCATCATCCAGAAGTCTTCTGCAGGGAGTGACACAAAGAAGAGCTCTGGGAGAGGCAGTGAGAATAAGGAGACCAGACACAGTCAGTGTTCAAGAAATAAAAAGGAAGAGATACCTGTGGGGATGCTGTCATGCTAGTGGGCACAGGTACAGAAGGCAGTTTAGCTTTCTGTATGAAAAACCGTGCCACTAATCAGAGCTCCCAAATTAATTATGACCCTTTTACGGTGCTCATTTTCTTTTAACAAACTGTAGAAATGATCCCTGAAAGTATAGTCTTCTCATTTTCTTTTAAGACAATATTTAAAGCATAATATAAAATGTGAGTCAAAATTAATATAGAAAATATCTTATATTTATCATAACAAAATATTAGGAAAAATTAAATGCCCAACAGTAAGGGAAATTTCTATGCATCCCCTAAATACTGAACTGAATATGACATAGTCATTCGAATTATATCCTCAAAAAGTATGTTTTCAAATATTAATTGGAAAATGCACATGAGATATTAAACCATGGTATTAAACTTAAAAAGCAGGATATACAAACTATATATATAATGTTATCCTATTACATGTGCTTCCAATTTTTGAAATATGTTTTCCAAATTAAAAGAAGGAACACCCCCAGTTGAAATCAGAGAGGGAGATGAACCATGAGAGATTGTGGACTCTGAGAAACAAACTGAAGGTGTTGGAGGGGAGGGGAGTGGGGGCTTAGGTGAGCCTGGTGGTGGGTATTAAGGAGGGCACTTATTGTATGGAGCACTGGGTGTGGTTCATCAACAACGAATCTTGGAACACTGAAAAAATAAAACAAAATTAACAAAATAAAATAGATAAATCTAAAAATAAAATAAAAGAAGGAGCACATACTCCTTCCATTAAAGTGGAAAATAAACAAAACCAAAAATTCCTTAAAAACTGAAGGACAACACCCCCCAAATAAAAACCAAACCAAAAATGTATAAGATCCAGATGAACACAATGTAAAAGAAACTAGAGAATAGTCTGAAGAAGGCTTAAAGAATACTTCCAAAGGACATGTCACATGGAAGTGGAAAGAAAATAGAAGAAAAAAAAAAGTCACTGACTTTATCTAAAAAAAGCACAATACATTAAAATAGCCAAGATTTATTGAGTACATATAATGTACCAGGCATTATCTAATTTAATCCTTACATAAATCTTATAAGAAAAATATTATCATTAGCTCTACTTTGCTTATGAAGTTACTAAACCACAGAGAAGTCAAATACTATAACCAAGGTCACACAGATTAAATGTCCAGATTCAAACACAGAATCTTACCCACTGTTGTTATCACCTCATTGCTTGGGAAGTCTGATCCTGAAAGGGAAGAAAACACTGAATTTTGGTTAAAAAGATGGTAGGGGGGAAAAAAGGATGGTAGAGTTAGAGTTTTTTCCCCCTCTAATACTGGGAAAAAAAGAAGTCAGTAGAAAAAGAATCTATCCAGAGGGAGAAATGAAAGACTGATGTTAAACAGGACGTGTTTCTCTGGCATCCACTTCAGAGACAGAGGCAGGGCAGCTCCTTTGAGACCACCCACAAGCAGTGTCCAGAGGGTCACTCCAGGCACTTGGGGGAGGGGCTAGGCTGGCTGACAGTGTGATTGGCTCAACAAAGTGAAAAAAAAAGGGGGGGGGACATTTAGTGAAAGTGAACATCAACGGGTGGGGACAAGGGGTAAAGAGGGCTGAGGAGATCTGGAAGAGTAACCCTAAGGAGTAAGCCACATTTTAAGTCGGACTGCTGTAGGCACATTTGGGCCAGTCCTGCTTGGTTGGTGGACCCTCTCCAGGAGCACCCAATGGGCTACAAGCAGGGCCTACAGAGAGGAGAAGTGGAGGTCAGAGGAAGAGTTCAAGAACCAGGGGAGCCTGTGTGACTGCCGACACTGCGGAGGTGCACCTGGGGGAGTCCAGTGTGGCCAGGGCAGGCAAGTTTAAGGGAGCAGTGTTGGCCGGGGTGGAGAGTGCATTTTGTGATGGAAAGAAATCAGAGGAGGCAGGGTTTTGGACATACTGCTGCAGCCTTGCTTGGTGTTGAAAAGCTCCATAGTATAAGTTCCAAAGTGGGACTGTGAGATCAGGGTCTCTCTAGTCATTTAAAGGGAGGCTGTCAACTCAGGATGACAGCAGAGGGCAGGGGGCATAAAGGGAAAACAACTTCGTGGAGGCACTAAAACAGATTCTGTGAGAGATTCCTTCAAAATGGTGGAGAGGGGTGTAGGGAATGGGAGGGCTAGGAGATGAGGACAGCACCAGGACAGATGGCACGAGGACAGTTGTTGAGCCATAGGGTCTAGGTGAAACATAAGAACAAAGAGAAAGGATGACCCTTCCTTTCCTTCCCCCATTAGAATGGGAGGAGGCAGAGATATACTAATCTACTGCACATCTTTCATGTCAGGCACAAGAGGCTCAAAAAATATCAGCCAATTAATTTTATTCAGTTAATATTAATTTTAACCCCAATATTAACTATAAACCCATTTTAGGCTAGATAATTTGCCTAGGGCCCTCTGTTGTATGTGGCGGAGTAGAGATTTAGCCCAAACTTTTTGGCTCTTAAGCCCATAGTGTTTCCGGTAGTAACCGTGGTGAAATCCCCAGGACAGAATAGGTAGGAACTGCCCTTCTCTCCACGCCCCCTCCCCAATCAACAGTGGTAGAAAAAACAGGCTGAGATGCCTGAATGTATCTTCTGCTCCTCTGGCCACTGAGCCTTACTGAAGAGGGAGGAAGAATCCTGATATCTTTCATGGGCTCAGGGGTGAAGATGTGGAAAGGAAGGCCAAGTAGAGAAGGACCATGACTCTCTACGATGTGTCATGCCTAGACAGTCACACTTCCCTGATGTTTCAACCTCATGAGAGGTGGATGATAACAGAAACCCAGCACTGCCTTGCTTACTCCTAGGTCTGTGGTTAGTCTGCTATGGTACTAACAAAGAAAACACCAGGTGGTCTAACTCTACCCTTTGCTTCATTTCTCCTCTGGATGACTGGCAGAAGATTGAGGGACCCTTCAAGAGTGTCACTGACCACAGCAGGCAGAGCAGGAGCAGGGGAGATGAGGGCATTTCAATACCTTGACTTTGTCTCTTCTCCCATCCAGGGAAGAGCTGTCATGAACAAAGCCACCAAGCGATGTCTGGAGATGAAGAAAGACACTTCGGGCATCTATGTGCTTGTACTTCAGAACTGCACCACACAAGCGTGGACAATACAGTATACCATGTGAAACTGGGGGTCAAACTAACATCCAGTGATCCTCAGAGAGCCTTGATTTGGGATACCAGTTCTTGCCCCTGGAATGGCTTCTACTCCTAATGCTGCTCAAAGTGGGAGAGGGTGAGAACAGGAAAGTAGGTGTATATGTTTACTGTGTCTTAGGCCTGCAACACACAGGCTGTGGGGAGGTAAGGTCCATGCATGTGTCAAAATGTCCAGGCTGGAGATGGGTGAGGAAACTCTCCCCCCAACTTCCCTTGGAAAGTCATGATATATATCAAATGCCATTATTGGAAACTCCTCGAAATAAGCACCATCATCTGGCTGCTATGTGGGGATGGAATTAGGAGGGTGGAAGTCTATCGTTGACTTCTGCCAACACTATTTAGTCTTCATGCCTGACAACTACTATTGCCATCTGCCCCACACATCCTCCCCCAACCCATCTGCTCAGAGACTCCCCAGACATCCTGGGGGCTGCTCAATGGGAGATGCTGGGTCATCCTCAGGCTGGCAGCATGACAATGATTCGGGTGGCACCAGCTCTCTGAAGGTGTGTGGCCCCTGCTGTTCCCCTTTCCTGAAGTGTCCTGAAAGATGCAGCAAATAGACAAACAATCTTTAAAAATTCCTCCAGCATCCCCCCACAGCAGTTTTATTTGGATTACTCAATCTCTCCCATACCAAAGAGATTCTGAAGGCTGAGGGTAGGAGAGAACATGTCTCCACTAATCCCAGCTCTGCACAGTGCATAGAGAATGGTAGAAAAGTCCAAGTCCATCTGAGTCTTTAAGGAGCTTAAAACACTTAATAGACTTTACTACCTATTCCTTCTATTCTCCCTGCCTATTATGGAGAAATTGAGGCTTGAAACAGAGGGGCATCACTTACTGGGACACCAAGAAGGAATTTTAGGCACAAACTTAAAACCAGGAGTCCTTACTGCTGTCTGCTGGATAAGTCCTTTTCCCCTAGTTGGTAAATATGTCTTGGGATGCATATTTTGGTAAGGTCCCAGTGGCTGGGCACCATGATAGAAGAGGAGGTAGGATGTTATATGTGTATGTTGTTTTGTGGGCTCACCTTTCAAGGATGTACAAACTGGTCCCTTCCTTAAGAGGGTCACATTTTCCTTTTAGTTTTATGTCAGTTCTACTGGGGTATGATTCTGGGAATGATTAGGCTTCCTTTAGGCATTAGGTAGACAAGACACTGATAATTTAGTACAGAATTAAATCAGCTAATTTTTAAAAAGTGCATAATTCATAAGTGTAGGGCTTGATAAAACCTTCACAGTGACCAAATCCATATCAAGAACTAAAACATTATCATAGGTAAGGTCTTATGATGAAAAAATTAAGGAATGGGATAAATGGTAAGCAAATGTATAACTTCTAGTTTCTTCATAGCAAATTGAAGGGAAAATGCAATTCATAGCAAAGCTTTCTTTTTTTAAAAGCTTGTACCCAATAGAAAGATGGGTAAAAAATGGGCAATATCCTTAAACATATGAAAAGATATTTAATTTCACTCAGAGAAATGCAAATTAAAATGATACTGAGATAATTTTTCACTTAAATATGTGAAAATTAAAGAGTATGACAGCACATTCTGTTAGCAAGGTTGTGGGAAACAGGTAATCTCATATTTTGATGATAGGGATGCAAACTGGTACAGTCATTTTGGAGGGATATTTGGCAGTATTTAAAAATACTATAAGGGTACCTGGGTGGCTCAGTCAGTTAAGTGTCTGACTTGATTTCTGCTCAGGTCATGATCTCAGTTTGCTGAGATCAAACCTCAGGTCAGACTCCACTCTTAGTAGGGGATCTGCTTGAGATTCTCTTTCTCTCTTTTTGCCCCTGCACCCCACTCATGCACATGTGTGTGTTCTCTCTCTCTCCCAAATAAATACATAAATCTTAAAAAAACTATACACACATTTTCTTTCTGGTGCAATTCTACCTTGAGAAATTCAACCTCCAAAGAATAAGAAAATGCTTATGTGTAAATGAATTATTTGCAGTATTGAATTTAATTGTACAATGTTGGAAATGAACTATAATGTTCAAACATTGGCGAGTGGTTGAATACACCCATACAATGGAGTACTATGCAGCTCTGGAAATGAACAAGGAACATTTCTTTGAACTGATATGGAATGATTTCCAGTGTGGACAAAAAGGAAAATCATATTTATAGTTTTTACTTTTAAGGTAAGAGATAAAGGGAAAATATACATATATCTGTTCGTTTATACAAAATGAAGCATAAGAATAAACCAGAAAGTAGTGAGAGCATTTACTTATGGGTGGTATTGATTGGAAATAGGATGGAAATGATTGAGGAATAAAACAGGATAGAGCGGATGTGGGGAGAGTGACATTTCTCAAAATACACATTTTTCTGTAATTTAGACTTTTAAAATCATGTTATGTTTCATGTTATATTCAAAACATAAATACACAAACCCAAAAGGATAAAGGGAAACCCAAAATGGAGTGCAAACATAAACAAGTGAACCTACTTACATTTCTGTACTTTTATTCTATATTTTCATTCATTCTGAGCATACTCAGAATCCAGCATGCAGATCTTGGTTTCTGAATATTTTCCAGTAAAAGAATTAGGGCTCCTTAGAGAAATGGCTGATTTTGGGGTTTGGGTCTTAAACATTTTCCTGTGCTAGAAAATAAGGAAATGCTCCAAGAGTGATGTCACAATCTATAGCAGCCAGATCCAAGGGGTTCTCACTGGCCAAATCTAGGGAAATTTGAGCATTAAAATAAATAATGCTTTTATTATATAGATTAAAAGTCATAGAATAAAATAAGAATCCATGAGTTCATACCCATGAAGGAATGGATGGACAGATAGATGAATGATTGCATAGGGAGAAGGAAAAGCTCTTCCTTAAAGTAAACTGCCAGTTAAAAAATGTAGGAAAAATCTTGAATTAGAAAATTATTTGACGGGAGGAGTCAAGATGGCGGAGAAGTAGCAGCCTGAGACTACATCAGGTAGCAGGAGATCAGCTCGATAGCTTATCTAAACATTGCAAACACCTACAAATCCAACGGGAGAGCGAAGAGAAGAAGAACAGCAACTCTAGAAACAGAAAATCAACCACTTTCTGAAAGGTAGGACTGGCGGAGAAGTGAATCTAAAACGACGGGAAGATAGACCGCGGGGGGAGGGGCCGGCTCCCGGCAAGCGGCGGAGGAACGGAGCACAAAATCAGGACTTTTAAAAGTCTGTTCCACTGAGGGACATTGCTCCAGGGGCTAAACCGGGGTGAAGCCCACGCGGGGCCAGCGTGGCCCCAGGCCCCGCAGGGTCACAGAAGGATCGGGGGTGTCGGAGTGTCGGAGAGCTCGCAGGTATTAGAACGGAGAAGCTGGCTGGAGAGACAGAGCCGAGGACTGAACTCTCAGCTCGGGGTTACCTTGAACTGGTCGCGGGCTGGGTGAGCTCGGAGCGCGGCTAGAGGCTGGGGATACGGGAGTGATTGGGTGCTGTCCTCTGGGGGCGCACTGAGGAGTGGGGCCCCAGGCTCTCGGCTCCTCCGGGCCCGAGACTGGGAGGCCGCCATTTTCATTCCCGTCCTCCGGAACTCTACGGAAAGCGTTCAGGGAACAGAAGCTCCCAAAAGCGAACCCGAGCCGATTACTTAGTCCGGCCGCCGGTAAGGGCGGTGCAATCCCGCCTCGGGCAAAGACACTTGAGAGTCACTACAACAGGCCCCTCCCCCAGAAGATCAACAAAATATCCAGCCAGGACGAAGTTCATCTATCAAGGAGAAAGCAGATTCAATTCCTAAGACAGCAGAGCAATTCCAGAGGAGGAGAAAGCAAAGCACGGAACTCATGGCTTTCTCCCCATGATTCTTTAGTCTTGCGGCTACTTCAATTTTTTTTTCTTTTTTCAATTTTTTTTTCTTTTTTCTTTTTTCTTCTTCTGCTAAATTTTTTAAAACTTTTACCCTTTTCTTTTTTAACATTTTTTGACTAGTTCATCTAAATATATATATTTTTTCTTTCTTTTTTATATATTTTTTATTTGTTTTATTTTTTAAATTTTTCTCTTTCTTTTTTTTTTTTTCTTTTTTTTTCAGAAGCTGTTTTTATCCCCTTTCTCCCCCCCACAATTTGGGGTCTCTTCTGATTTGGTTACAGCACATTTTTCCGGGGTCTTTGCCACCCTTTTAGTAGTTTATTTGCTCCTTCATATCCTCTTATCTGGACAAAATGACAAGGCGGAAAAAATCACCACAAACAAAAGAACAAGAGACAGTACCGAAGGCTAGGGACCTAATCAACACAGACATGGGTAATATGTCAGATCAAGAGTTCAGAATGATGATTCTGAACATTCTAGCCGGGCTCGAAAAAGGCATGGAAGATATTAGAGAAACCCTCTCTGGAGATATAAAAGCCCGTTCTGGAGAAATTAAAGAACTAAAATCTAACCAAGTTGAAATCAAAAAAGCTATTAATGAGGTGCAATCAAAAATGGAGGCTCTCACTGCTAGGATAAATGAGGCAGAAGAAAGAATTAGTGATATAGAAGACCAAATGACAGAGAATAAGGAAGCTGAGCAAAAGAGGGACAAACAGCTACTGGACCATGAGGGGAGAATTCGAGAGATAAGTGACACCATAAGACGAAACAACATTAGAATAATTGGGATTCCAGAAGAAGAAGAAACAGAGAGGGGAGCAGAAGGTCTATTGGAGAGAATCATTGGAGAGAATTTCCCTAATATGGCAAAGGGAACAAGCATCAAAATCCAGGAGATGCAGAGAACCCCCCTCAAAGTCAACAAGAATAGGTCCACACCCCGTCACCTAATAGTAAAATTTACAAGTCTTAGTGACAAAGAGAAAATCCTGAAAGCAGCCCGAGAAAAGAAGTCTGTAACATACAATGGTAAAAATATTAGATTGGCGGCAGACTTATCCACAGAGACCTGGCAGGCCAGAAAGAGCTGGCATGATATATTCAGAGCACTCAACGAGAAAAACATGCAGCCAAGAATACTCTATCCAGCTAGGCTATCATTGAAAATAGAAGGAGAGATCAAAAGCTTCCAGGACAAACAAAAACTGAAAGAATTTGCAAACACCAAACCAGCTCTACAGGAAATATTGAAAGGGGTCCTCTAAGCAAAGAGAGAGCCTAAAAGTAGTAGATCAGAAAGGTACAGAGACAATATACAGTAACAGTCACCTTACAGGCTAATAATGGCACTAAATTCATATCTCTCAATAGTTACCCTGAATGTTAATGGGCTAAATGCCCCAATCAAAAGACACAGGGTATCAGAATGGATAAAAAAACAAAACCCATCAGTATGTTGCCTACAAGAAACTCATTTTAGACGCGAAGACACCTCCAGATTTAACGAGAAGGGGTGGAAAACAATTTACCATGCTAATGGGCATCAGAAGAAAGCTGGGGTGGCAATCCTTAGATCAATTAGATTTTAAGCCAAAGACTATAATAAGAGATGACGAAGGACACTATATCCTACTCAAAGGGTCTGTCCAACAAGAAGATCTAACAATTTTAAATATCTATGCCCCTAACGTGGGAGCAGCCAACTATATCAACCAATTAATAACAAAATCAAAGAAACACATCAATAATAATACAATAATAGTAGGGGACTTTAACACTCCCCTCACTGAAATGGACAGATCATCCAAGCAAAAGATCAACAAGGAAATAAAGGCCTTAAATGACACACTGGACCAGATGGACATCACAGATATATTCAGAACATTTCATCCCAAAGCAACAGAATACACATTCTTCTCTAGTGCACATGGAACCTTCTCCAGAATAGATCACATCCTGGGTCACAAATCAGGTCTCAACCGGTATCAAAAGATTAGGATTATTCCCTGCATATTTTCAGACCACAATGCTCTGAAGCTAGAACTCAATCACAAGAGGAAAGCTGGAAAGAACCCAAATACATGGAGACTAAACAGCATCCTTCTAAAGAATGAAGGGGTTAACCAGGAAATTAAAGAAGAATTGAAAAAATTCATGGAAACAAATGATAATGAAAACACAACAGTTCAAAACCTGTGGGACACAGCAAAGGCAGTCCTGAGAGGAAAATATATAGCAGTACAAGCCTTTCTCAAGAAACAAGAAAGGTCTCAAGTACACAACCTAACCCTACACGTAAAGGAGCTGGAGAAAGAACAAGAAAGAAACCCTAAACCCAGCAGGAGAAGAGAAATCATAAAGATCAGAGCAGAAATCAATGAAATAGAAACCAAAAAAACAATAGAACAAATCAATGAAACTAGGAGCTGGTTCTTTGAAAGAATCAATAAGATTGATAAACCCCTGGCCAGACTCATCAAAAAGAAAAGAGAAAGGACCCAAATCAATAAAATCATGAATGAAAGAGGAGAGATCACAACTAACACCAAAGAAATACAGACAATTATAAGAACATACTATGAGCAACTCTACGCCAACAAATTGGCCAATCTGGAAGAAATGGATGCATTCCTAGAGACATATAAACTACCACAACTGAACCAGGAAGAAATAGAAAACCTGAACAGGCCCATAACCAGTAAGGAGATTGAAACAGTCATCAAAAATCTCCAAACAAACAAAAGCCCAGGGCCAGACGGTTTCCCAGGGGAATTCTACCAAACATTTCAAGAAGAACTAATTCCTATTCTCCTGAAACTGTTCCAAAAAATAGAAATGGAAGGAAAACTTCCAAACTCATTTTATGAGGCCAGCATCACCTTGATCCCAAAACCAGACAAGGATCCCACCAAAAAAGAGAACTACAGACCAATATCCTTGATGAACACAGATGCAAAAATTCTCACCAAAATACTAGCCAATAGAATTCAACAGTACATTAAAAGGATTATTCACCACGATCAAATGGGATTTATTCCAGGGCTGCAGGATTGGTTCAACATCCGCAAATCAATCAATGTGATAGAACACATTAATAAAAGAAAGAACAAGAACCATATGATACTCTCAATAGATGCTGAAAAAGCATTTGACAAAGTACAGCATCCCTTCCTGATCAAAACTCTTCAAAGTGTAGGGATAGAGGGCACATACCTCAATATTATCAAAGCCATCTATGAAAAACCCACCGCAAATATCATTCTCAATGGAGAAAAACTGAAAGCTTTTCCGTTAAGGTCAGGAACACGGCAGGGATGTCCATTATCACCACTGCTATTCAACATAGTACTAGAAGTCCTAGCCTCAGCAATCAGACAACAAAAAGAAATTAAAGGCATCCAAATTGGCAAAGAAGAAGTCAAACTATCACTCTTCGCAGATGATATGATACTATATGTGGAAAACCCAAAAGACTCCACTCCAAAACTGCTAGAACTTGTACAGGAATTCAGTAAAGTGTCAGGATATAAAATCAATGCACAGAAATCAGTTGCATTTCTGTACACCAACAACAAGACTGAAGAAAGAGAAATTAAGGAGTCAATCCCATTTACAATTGTACCCAAAACTATAAGATACCTAGGAATAAACCTAACCAAAGAGACTAAGAATCTATACACAGAAAATTATAAAGTACTCATGAAAGAAATTGAGGAAGACACAAAAAAATGGAAAAATGTTCCATGCTCCTGGATTGGAAGAATAAATATTGTGAAAATGTCTATGCTACCTAAAGCAATCTACACATTTAATGCAATCCCTATCAAAATACCATCCATTTTTTTCAAAGAAATGGAACAAATAATCCTAAAATTTATATGGAACCAGAAAAGACCTCGAATAGCCAAAGGAATATTGAAGAACAAAGCCAAAGTTGGTGGCATCACAATTCTGGACTTCAAGCTCTATTACAAAGCTGTCATCATCAAGACAGCATGGTACTGGCACAAAAACAGACACATAGATCAGTGGAACAGAATAGAGAGCCCAGAAATCGACCCTCAACTCTATGGTCAACTAATCTTCGACAAAGCAGGAAAGAATGTCCAATGGAAAAAAGACAGCCTCTTCAATAAATGGTGCTGGAAAAATTGGACAGCCACATGCAGAAAAATGAAATTGGACCACTTCCTTACACCACACACGAAAATAGACTCCAAATGGATGAAGGACCTCAATGTGAGAAAGGAATCCATCAAAATCCTTGAGGAGAATGCAGGCAGCAACCTCTTCGACCTCAGCCGTAGCAACATCTTCCTAGGAACAACGGCAAAGGCAAGGGAAACAAGGGCAAAAATGAACTATTGGGATTTCATCAAGATCAAAAGCTTTTGCACAGCAAAGGAAACAGTTAACAAAACCAAAAGACAACTGACAGAATGGGAGAAGATATTTGCAAACGACATATCAGATAAAGGGCTAGTATCCAAAATCTATAAGGAACTTAGCAAACTCAACACCCAAAGAACAAACAATCCAATCAAGAAATGGGCAGAGGACATGAACAGACATTTCTGCAAAGAAGACATCCAGATGGCCAACAGACACATGAAAAAGTGCTCCACATCACTCGGCATCAGGGAAATACAAATCAAAACCACAATGAGATACCACCTCACAGCAGTCAGAATGGCTAAAATTAACAAGTCAGGAAATGACAGATGCTGGCGAGGATGTGGAGAAAGGGGAACCCTCCTCCACTGTTGGTGGGAATGCAAGCTGGTGCAACCACTCTGGAAAACAGCATGGAGGTTCCTCAAAATGTTGAAAATAGAACTACCCTATGACCCAGCAATTGCACTACTGGGTATTTACCCTAAAGATACAAACATAGTGATCCGAAGGGGCACGTGTACCCGAATGTTTATAGCAGCAATGTCTACAATAGCCAGATTATGGAAAGAACCTAGATGTCCATCAATAGATGAATGGATAAAGAAGATGTGGTATATATAAACAATGGAATACTATGCAGCCGTCAAAAGAAATGAAATCATGCCATTTGCGACGACGTGGATGGAACTAGAGCGTATCATGCTTAGTGAAATAAGTCAATCGGAGAAAGACAACTATCATATGATCTCCCTGATATGAGGACATGGAGAAGCAACATGGGGGGGTAGGGGGATAGGAGAAGAGTAAATGAAACAAGATGGGATTGGGAGGGAGACAAACCATAAATGACTCTTAATCTCACAAAACAAACTGGGGGTTGCTGGGGGGAGGTGGGATTGGGAGAGGGGGAGCGGGCTATGAACATTGGGGAGGGGAGGCGAACCATAAGAGACTATGTACTCTGAAAAACAACCTGAGGATTTTGAAGGGTCAGGGGTGGGAGGTTGGGGCAACCTGAGGGTTTTGAAGGGTCAGGGGTGGGAGGTTGGGGGAACAGGTGGTGGGTAATGGGGAGGGCACGTTTTGTATGGAGCACTGGGTGTTGTGCAAAAAGAAGGAATACTGTTACACTGAAAAAATAAATAAAATGGAAAAAAAAAAGAAAATTATTTGACAACCTATAGTTAAAATTGTTTCAAGTAATAATCTTAAATGGGTGTAAAAATTAATGGGTGATGAGAAACAGAATACATATATAGTATCAAAGTAACACTCCAGAAGATATTTGTTAACTACAAAGAGAAAACTGTGATTTCATGGTGGAGAAATCTGACAGACACCATCTTAGCTGAGTAATCAATGCTAATATCACCAGTTACAGGACAAATGAGTGTCACATGCCTTCTGATAAGATGCACACAGAAGATAGCATCATTTCCAATGGGGTTCTTGCCCCCAGTACAGAACCTGAATCTACAATTTTGAGGAAACAATTAAGCCCAAATAAATCTCCTCCAAAATAAATGGTCTGTGTGCTTCAAAGTGTCAAAGTTATGAAAGATAAAGAAAGACGGAGAAACTTCCCCAGACTAAAGGAGACAAAGAGTCTCGACAGCTATATGTAACATGTGGTCCTGGACAGGAATCTGGGCCTGAGGGGAAATTAGTTTTCCTTTGGTTATAAAGAACAGCAGTAGATAACTGATGAAATTTAAATAAATATATTTCATGTTATTGATTAGACAACAGTAAGGTATCAATGTTATTTTCCTGATTTTGATCACTGTTCTCTGTTTATATAAGTATATAAGAGGCTGTCCTTGATTTTACAAAGTACTCTATGGATGGATTGGGGGGAGGGGCATTATCTTTGAGATTAAATGTACTGTACTATATATAACCTCCTTAGCAAAGAGACCTAGGCAAAAAGTCAACTTTATGACAAGTTAAGAAATGGGTATAGTTATGGGTATATATTATTGGGTATATATTATTATAGATTATTTTCCTTCTTTCTCTAACAAGTTATGATGGTTTATCTTTTCCAAGCACCTTGTCAATCTCCTTCCATTCTTTAAAGGCTCATCATTAGCTACTAAATGAGACTGGTGGCTTTTGCTTCTAATACATTTCATAACTGAGACAAAATTGAAGAAGGTGGGTTGTGCTTTCCTATTTTTACAGGTGCTTTGTCCTGGGGCTGGTAGCAGCCCCCAAGTCCTAGTTAATCTCCCCTCACCAAGCCCTCTATGTCCGCTTCCAGACAGCTTGCTGGTAGGCTTTCCCATTGGGCCCACTTCACGTTTTGGTTAGTGTTCTATATAAGAATTCCTTCGCAGAAGTGTTTGGGAAAGTTCTGCATTTTTGCATTTTTGCAAATTTTAAGTTTCAAGAAAAATCGGTTGAAAAATTGGAAAGACAAGAAAGAGGTCTATAATTCTCCTCCAAGAATTAAAGCTTTGCAAGTAACATAGAGATGTTACTGGTTTGAAAGAAGCCACTGACATCCAGTGTAATGCAGGAACAGGAAACACTGACAGAGTCCAAGGTTAAGGGTATATTTTCGGAAATCAGGACAGGAGTGAGCAGAATAAAAAGCGCCACAGTCTAATCAGTTGGTCACGCATATAGCAATAGCCATGATTAAGTGTGTGTGTGACCTATTTGCTTCTACTGGTAAGGAATTCTTACAAATAAAAATACATGTTAAATTTTATGCATAGTGTACTTCATACAAATATTATGGCATTCTGAAGAATAAGAAGTTTGGGGAGGAAAATATGTTCTTAAATTGGCAATTTCAACATATAATTCTGACAAGTGCTGTTAACCTAGTTAACCTCTCACCAGGAGTCCCAAATGTTACATTACTTGAGTATTACAAATGTCATGTGATGTTGGCTGGCACTTCATAGGGTTTGAATATTTGCTATAGCCTATAGAATTGTAAATATTACTAAGCTTAATATCTCTCATGTACTGAACAACTTTGAGAAATCCACAATAACAAGTAAAGAGTATAATAAATTTAAAAAATACTAAAGAATAACTTACAATTTGAGGAATTTATGAAAATTCCTGACAATTCTGATTTTTTTCCTGAATCCCCAAGATGATATCTGTTGGGAAATTGTTGGGAATACTACCCTAACATTATTGAAACCTACTGTGGGTGGTCTCTGTCAATTTATTGCTCTGGGTTCTCCATTAAACAATCAATCAAAGGGATTTCTTTCATGTTTTTTATTTTTCATTTATTTTTTAATGCTTTTATTTATTTATTTGACAGAGAGAGAGAGACAGAATGAAATGGAACACAAGCAGGGCGAGTGGGAGAGGGAGAAGCAGGCTCCCGCTGAGCAGGGAGCCGGATGCAGGACTTGATCCCAGGACCCTGGGATTATGACCTGAGCCCAAGGCAGATGTTTAACAGCTGAGCACACAGGTGCCCCAACTTTCATGTTTTATAAATAAAAATTTTGTCTATGTATTGTTTCTGCCAGTTTCTTTTTAAACCACTTCATTGAGGTATGATTGACATGTAAAAAGATGTACATATTTCATATATGAAACTCAGTGAGTGGTGGCAATGTTACATTTCTAAAAATTCATGATATTGCATAATGAAATGTTCATCAAAAAAAAAGAAACTCAGTGAGTTTGGGGATAAGTATACCCCCATGAAACCATCACCACTATCATGGCTATAGACATATTCATCACTTCCCAAAGTTTCCTCTTGCCCCTTTTACTATTGTTATTATTATTATAACTACTACTACTATTTGTGGTATACATACTTACCATAAGATTTATCCTTTTGTGGTTGCTGGATGGGGAGGAGTGGGGTAGCTGGGTTATGGACATTGAGGAGGGTATGTGCTGTGGTGAGTGCTGTGAAATATGTAAGACTGATGATTCACAGACCTGTACCCCTGAAGCAAATAATACATTATATGTTAATTTAAAAAAAAGATTTACCCTCTTAAAAAATTTTAAGTATATAACATAGTATTGTTAGCTATAGGCACTATGCTGTATTGCCCCAGAACTTATTTGTCTTGAAAAACTTAAACTTTGTACACTTTGACCACCACCTCCCCATTTCCCACTCCCTGACCCCTGGCAAACACCATTCTACTTTCTCTTTCTATGAGTCTATTTTTAGTTCCACATATAAATGAGACCACATTTGTCTTTTTTATGTCTGGCTTATTTCCCTTAGAATAATGTCCTCCAGGTCCATCCATGTTGTTGAAAATTTGCCAAATGTTTTTAAATGTCTTCCACAAAATCAGTTTCCTGGGATTCTTTTTTTTTTTTTTTTCTCCTCATGTGTGTGTGCACATGCGCTGTGCTTGGCGATGAGATCCCAGCTATGGCTGGGTGGACAGCAGCCCAGCCACAGTGTCTGATGGGCTCCTACTGGAGCACAGTGGTTCACATGATTGCAAAAATCTTCAACAATTAGTTCCTAGTGACCTTTTGATTTTCAAGAGCTTTTCTCCAGGGCAGTTCTGCTGAAGATGGAGTTCCCTGACATGGAGTGGAGTAACATGTACTTTCCATTTCCTCTGCTTGTGAGGGAAGGGAAAAATCTAGGACTACAGGTACAATAAAAAGAATCCAAGACAAACTCAAAGCTCTAGCTTCATAATCCATGACACTCCTTTCCTCCAAATTCTGTCCTTCTAGCCCCTTCATGGACTCCCCTCTCTGCTGAAATCCATCCCCACAGATTGGTCCGGGGGCGGGACAGGGGACACAGATTTTGCAGTGCAGAAGCTCTAGGCACCCATGCTCTGCTTTCTAAGCCTTGAATCCTGCTACCCTGACCAGACACTGGATCCCAGGCAGGGCTGTTACCCTGGGGATGGGCTGTCTGCCAAGCCCTGATTTGCTTTTCTGGGCTGGAACACTTCACTCCTGAATTGCTCAGCATGGCTTAGGAAACAGGGGACAGGGACGAAGGGGACAGAGAAGCATGGCTCCAGGGTAACAGTTTGGGTGACGGAGGATGCTTCAGGATAGGTGTAACTGCGGGTGTAGACTGTGTGGGTACCAGCAGTGGTATCTGCATGCTTTAGGACAGAGTCAGCAGGGCACTAGATCCTGCAGGGTGGTGAAAGGAGTGGGGGTTGGCAAAGGACTATATTTGCTTCCAGTAGCTTCTACAGGGGGCCACATGGTGCTGGGTAGCTCTCAGGGAATTCTGGCAATGGCAAGTAATGGCTTAGTATACAAATGTTGATAGCTAAGTCTGGGGATTGGCCAGGCAGGGAAGCAGTGAAAGGGCCCTGAGAAAAGGCCTCTATTTGTGGTTGTTGCTGGTCTTATTTCCCTCCCTGCAGGAAGGCTTTGGCTTTCTCTCTGAGCCTGAGGTTTTCTTGGATGTTAAGACTTTGGCACTTAGGGTTAACTCAGCACCACGAAAGCAGACACTGGCTGCTACTGATCAGTGGGATAATCTGATCTTGTGCATCTCTTTGTTCAGTCAGGAGAGGACAGTAGCGGGGCTTTATGCATAAACATTTTGCCCAACAGAACTTTAATCATGGGCAAGCTGTTTTCCATGGAAGATTTTTCTTTAGGATCTTCCTAGCCCTTAGGATCTTGAGAAGAGCTCTGTAAAGGGACTAGGGTTCCCACCTACTGAACCCACTTTTCTTCCTTGAACCCTTTGGGAGTAGGGAGACTTCTTAAGTCCTCCCACGAGAAACACCCTTAAAAAATGAAGGCATCTTTTCTACCTCATCCCTACCAGTGTGAACTCCTTGTCGCCAAGTTCTCTCAGTGAAAGAAAAAGAGACAGAGAGGGAGAGAGAGGGTGGAGGAGAGGATTTAGCTATTCTGGGCAGCATCCAGGCAGAAGCAATTCCACCGATCTTGCCCAACACTGCTCTCCAAGTGAGAATCAAGGGCCAACTCGGCAGACCCCTGGCCATCTTGAGCCTTTCCAAACATCCTGTTTATGCACAGAGGGGTTTGGAAAAATAAAAGCAGTCAGGACCAGTTCCATCCAATAGGCAAGGAGGGGAGATTCTTAAGGAAGCTGCCAAAGTGCCTGAGGGAGGGTGGCTGTGGTTGGGTTGAGCCTCTTTGGGCAAATAGACCAGTTGGCTGGTCCCTCCCTGAATGCAACATGGTAGAATAAACAGGCAACAGTTCTGAAATCCCACTTGCCCTGGTCCTAGGCGGGAGTGGTCTGGCAAATCCAGTAGTGGAGAGACATTACCCCAGACATGCTTTGAATAAGTGCACCCAGTCGAGAGTTTGCAAGAGTCTTGTCTGTCTCCAAACCATCCTTAGATCATTTGGGCTCCAGACAAGATCAAAGGTTCCTGCTCTTCTTGGCCAAAAGCCTGAACAAGAGAGAGAGATTTGTAGGAGTCTTTTCATTACGGGCTCCTGGTTACTGGAATTTGAAAATCGGGCTGTGAACACTTATTCCAGGCCAACTGTTGGCACTAATGTTGTAACAAGGATCAACTTCTACCCCCACTCCCCGCCCCCTTTCAAGTCGAATATGGGAAAACTCCATTTGGCAGTTATTTTCCCTGAAATAGCAACAAGAAGAGAAACAAATATCCCAAGTTTTCTTTTTTTTTTTTTAAAGAAAATTTACAGGGAATGAGGCATTCCTTTACAATGTTATTTTAATAAGTAATAACTTTGATTCTGCCTTCACACTACTGATGTTGGTGATATAAATGAACTTCTAGACGGAGCATGCAGGTCTGTTCTAAGCCACAGTTGGGAATTAAAAAACAACAACAGTGTATTAGAGGACAGCCAGAGATTGAGAGAAAGAGAGAGAGAGTTTAAGTACATCTGTGAGTCAGAGACTAGAAAAGCCAAATTAAATAAGCTCCCTGCAGGGATGGCTCTGGGGGCGGGGTTTGGTTTACCTTGAGACTGGGTGTTTCTTCTTTCCCATCATGAGGGCACCTTACAATACAGTGTTTTTCTTTGGAGAGTGAGTGTCCTCATAGAAGGGATACCTTTGTTTCTTCTCTTTCAGATACACATTGTCCTGCCTCCTACTGCAGGGGTCAGAAAAAAGGGAGAAAGGTCAATTTGAATCCCTTTCTGTTGTTGCCTTTTGGGACTTTGTATTCTCATGCATGACCTAGACATATCAAGGGTATGTAAACGACAATGCCTTATTTGAGTTTTATAGTTTTCTCCATTTTACCTGTCTTTCAGTCCTAACTTTCATTTCCATGTATCTGATACTTGACTGAATAAACTTGAATGGTACAGAAAGGGAAGCAGGAGCTCAGGAATCAGGGACAGGCTAACAGGTGTGGACAGGGTGTGTGGAGAAGGTTCTCAGTTCACGCCTCACGCTTTGGAGGCTTCCTGACAAGTGTGGGATTTGAGGAGGTGAATGAAGTGGACTCTCACTGGTCGAGAAGCCTGAGACTATCTGAGGGACATGACTACAGCTGAACAGAGGACCGGGAGCAAAGGGAGCCAACAATGAGTTCGCCCGAATGAAATGAAAGAACAAGGAGATGAGCCAAGACCTGGGAGAGAGCTGGGCCTTGAGGGAGCACAGGGACTTTCTTACCATCTTCTTTTTTTTTTTTTTTTTTTTTAAAGATTTTATTTATTTATTTGACAGACACAGATCACAAGTAGGCAGAGAGGCAGGCAGAGAGAGAGAGGGAAGCAGGCTCCCCGCTGAGCAGAGAGCCCGATGCGGGACTCGATCCCAGGACCCCGAGATCATGACCCGAGCCGAAGGCAGCGGCTTAACCCACTGAGCCACCCAGGCGCCCCTTTACCATCTTCTCCCTAAGGAATACATGGAGAAACAAATGAATAACTAATACTCATGTTTTATTTTTCATTGTAAATATTCCAAAGCACATAAAGACATAAATAATAAACAAATAGCATGCATCATCTGACAACATTGAGGTGATAATTATAAATTTGTCTTTATTTCCTTTTCATCTTTCTTCTTTGGATCTGTATGTCTGAACACTTTTATACATTTTAGAAAACAAGAACCATATCTGATACACAGCTGGGGCTTGACTTTTTTAATTTAATATTCTACAGACTATTTTTTGTGCTCAAGAGCAATTTATAATTTAGTAATGACTATGAAAATTACAGTGATAATGTGGGAGAGCTTTTACTTACAATGTAAGCATGTTGTTTGTTGGGTTCCAAAGTACTCCAAAGATATTTTGATATATTCCTGTCTGGGGTTAACAGTCTGCTTTCTGATCAGACACCACACAAGGATTGCACATTTCTTGCCAACAGTCTTCAGGTGGTATGCAAATATGACTGGTCTCCTTTTTCTCTTTAGCTTAATGTGATACTTCTGGCTTCATTCATTTAGCTTTCTAGCAGCCTCTCCATGTCAGCTTTGCCACGTGGTCAAACTTCTGTTTGGGAGGTTTTATAAATCCTAAAAGTTCAGTTCAGAAAAAGCTCTAATAAACCACGCATTGTTAACTTCATTGCTTTCTTCTGAGGTTATAGAATTTGCATCCATTTTTTTTTTCAGTAGCTGTCACAACTGTTGCAAAAGCCTCTGACCAGTCCACGAGGCTGATTAGCCTGCTACACTGTAGGGGCAGTTTATATGCTATGCAGATGTCTGGGGCGACATTTAGAATGCAGGCTTCTTCACGTGTCAGTGCTTCATTCTTGAGATAATAATAAGGATTGTTGAGATCAGCATGGAGGGTGGTTCTTGGAGCAGCATTCAGATGTTCACTCAGGGTGTGGGCAGTGCTGAAGTACACCACCTTGTGCAGAGGCTGTGTCTCTGGAGGCAGAAGGCATTCTCTCTTTCTGTATACATACATCTAGCATTTTTTATGGATTTAGAGAAGTCATCAGCTGAGAGGAAGAAGTTTCTAGCCAGGCTTTAGGAGATAACTCCAGAATAATGGTGTCAGTGAGTCTCTTTCAGGTTCAGGTTTTGTGTGGAGCGGAGCACTCCCTCAGCTTACTAGCCCAGTGCAGGGGGTTGCTGCTCTAAGAAGGAAGAGGGCAGAGGGAGGACTATTGGAAGGAAGAGTTCTGTTCTCCCAGGTGCATTGGGAGGGGGCCTGCAAATCTGGATCTCTCCTGTAGTGCACCGGCCAGTACTTCCCAACCTAGGGGAATGCTCATTACAGTTATCACTTATTGAGCATCTACTATGTGTGGGGCGATGGAGCTGTGCAAATACTATCTGTCATCCTCCAAACAATCGGAAAAAATTGTTGTTATTAGCCATACTTTTCATGAGAGGAAACTAAGTCTCTCAGAGGTTAATTTATCTGTCCATGGTCACACGACAGCTAACTGAGCAAATGAGGGCTCTGACTTGGGTTTCTAAGAGGGTAGAAGAATAGAAAATTATAGGCTCTGAAATATGCAGAAAACATGGATTTGAATCACTTTTGTTAATATAAAACTTTCTCTTAGACTAAAAAAAGTAATGCATATTTATTGAAGAAAACTTGCTATGAATCTCTCTCTTTTCTCCAGTACCTTGATTTGGAAAGCCTCTGTTATCTGATTTCCCCTGCCAGGATTTTACATTAATTCATCCAACAAACACTTTCTTTTCAGTGGCCATGAATTAGTAACCCACCGTTAAGGGGAGTGAAAAAAAAATGGGTAAGTTTTAGCCTCTGCCTTCAGGAAACAGTGCAATGGGACTAAGCAACCACATGTAGCCTAAGCGGGACATCCATAATGATGATTACCATAGAGACCTGACACAGGGCTTGGGAAATTCAGCTGTGAAAGAGGATTAAACCTGCCTGGTGAGGGTGAGAAGCTTCAGAATGAAGGTGGTTATTCTTTCCCTGAGCCTTATTTCATCTGTTAAATTGTCCTGGCATTCTGTAATTCTCATCTCCTTTTCCTAGGTGGACTTGTCACCAAGGACAGCTCTTTTCCATATGTAAGAATCTCTAGTTTCCCAGGGTGGCCTGATCTGGAGCCCACAGTGAATGGCTGCCTTCAGAGGTCTCTTCTGGAGTGTGGCAAGTGGCCTCCTTCAGTACATACAGTTCCTTATGCTTGTTTGGCTCAGCTACAAATTCAGGTTCTATTTCCTTCCTACTTTTAGCTCCCTCTCTCTTTCAATGCCTTCTGGTCTTTAGAGGCAGGTTGTGATGTGTTCCACCTTTCTCCAACCTCAACTTTCCTGGAAGGGGAGACCCAAAGTCAGAATTTGTTCTGATTCAGCTCTATACCCCTCTAGGACTTAATGCTTTGCACAGAGAAGATGTTCAATTAATGTGCATGAATGCATAACAGTCTTTTCTTTTGGAAGTTTTTTGCATTCAGGTTAAAAGTACCTGTATTTATTTTCTCCAGTTTGTGGAACAAATTACCACAAACAGTGGCTTGAAACAACAAAAATATGTTATCGTACAGTTCTGGAGATCATGACTTGGGCTTCACTGGGTTATACTCAAGGTATTGGCAGGGCTATGATTCTTTCTGGAAGTTCTAGAGCAAATCTATTCTTGTTTGGTCATTTGGTTTATTTTCTTTTTGTTTTTGTCTTTCCCAGCTTCTAGGGTCTGCCCTGTATTCCTTGGCTTGTGGCTCTCTTCCATCTTGAAAGTCAGCAGTGGCTAGTCAAACTCTGCTCACATCCCAACACTCTGACACTGACAGTTCTTCATCCCTTTTCTAACTTTTAAGGGGGTGCTGTGGTTACACTGGGCCCATCTGGCTAACCCAGGATCATCTCCTATCTTGAGGTCTGTTGATTAGCAACCTCAATACCATTTTACCATGTAAGGTAACATAGTCACAGGCCACAGGGATTAGGATGGAGATACCTTTGGGGGACCATCACTCTGTTTACTATGGTGCCAAGTGACTTTTTTTCCCCAATATTCTGCTTATTTAATCATCTACTCATGCACTTACTTACTTAGCATTTGTTGAGCTCTTACTATGTCCCATGTGCTTTGCTAGGTGCTGGGAAGTCAAAGGTGCACAGTACATAGTCAAAAGTTGGAGGCGGGAATGAACACTTGATGCAGGTGTGCAAAAAGGACTGGGGTACAGAGGAGGGGTATTAATCTCAGAGTGGATAAAGAGATGACACCTGACCTTTTCTTTTTTTTTTATGATTTTTTAAATTTATTTGAAAAAGAGAGAGAGAGGGAGAGAGAGAGAGAGAGAGAGAACACAGCAGGTAGGAGGGGCAGAGGACAAGAAAGAGAGAGAATCAGACACCACAGCTGAGCTGGAAGCCCAACATGGGACATGATCCCAGGACCCAGAGATCATGACCTGAGCCGAAGGCAGATGCTTAACTGGCTGAGACACCCAGGTGCCCGGTTTTCCTTTTTCTAATGTGAATTTAATGCATTCATTTTCTATTTTTGTTGTCAGCCTTCCTAGGCTAACCTTGTAGCCTTCTGTTGGCTAAGGCTGTTTTAAGGTCCTCAAAGATGACTTTGCAGCATCTCTTCCCATATTAGGCCCAGGACCTGGCCCTGAGTACCTCCATGCTTTCAGGCTCTTTCCCCCAGTCGTCTGCATGAAGGTCCTAATTATGACTGCATCAGTGAATGCTGAATGCATTTGTAGAAAATGATCACTTGTCTCAGCAGATTTGTTGCTTCTTTGAAGGTAGTAGCAGAAGCAATTATGCAGCAGCTGTGGTATAGTGACGAAAGCACTGGTTTTAGTCAGAAAATCTGACTATGAATGTCAGCTCTGCCATTTAACAGGCATTTGGCTTTGGGGAAGTCACATAAATTCATTATGTCTCAATTCCATAATCTGCAGGATGGAGGATGTTTCAGTCAGGCTATAATTGCTGTAACCAAAAGTCTGGCAGTTTAACCCAACACAGGCTAAGCCTTACTTGTCCTACAGTCCAACATGGTTGTTCCTGCTCAGGGGGCTCTTCCGCATCGCTCTTCTCCAACTTATAAGTCAGGGACTCAGTATTCCTCCATTTTATGGCTTCCTGAACCCCCTCCACCCCGCAGTCACAGAGTTCTCCCCCTTTGGGCCAAAAGATAGGGAACGGAGAGAGAGTATTAAGGTTTGTGCAGTCTTATGGTCCAGGCCAGGAAATGACCACATCTGCTTTGCCCACATTCCATTGGGCAGAACCCAGTCACATGGCTCTATCCAATTAACAGCCGGGAAAGCTGGGAAATGTAGTCCAGCTGTGTGTCCAGGAGTAAAAGGAAATGGTTTGGTTTACCAAATACCTGGCCAGCCTTTCTAACTCTACCAGCATAACAATACAGTTGTTTCTAGAATTGAGTTAGATTAAGTAAGTGCTGGTGCTGAGAGCAGTGCCACATACAAGGTAAATATGGAATGCAGGTTTCATGCCCTGCAAAGGGTGCCTGGGAGAACGGAGGCTTCAGGAAGGAAATGTAAATTGTGGGTTGTGAGAGCAGTCCTCCTTTGTGGTTTCTTTTAGAGTGTATCAGGAAACAATATTCAGTAAGAAATAGTCCATTAGAATCAGTAAAAAAAAAAAAAAATACTTAAACAAAATAGTCCATTAGCTCTGGCATCCTTAGGAAAGAGCTCTTTGTCTGACTGACAGAGTGATGCTTCCTGGCTTCTGAGAGAAGCAGTGTCCCTAGCCATCTTCATTTGCCTTTGCTGCTTCTTTTCCAACTAATTGTCCCCCTCCCACCATCTCCAACTGACATACACTAATTCGTCTCATTAAGGATTATAATGGGAGCCAAATCAGGAGTGATAGGCGGAGAGGAGGATTAAATCAGGCAAGATAATTTAGAGGAATACATAAGGCAATATAGGTCATCTAAAGGAGAATTAAATAGAATTTGGCCTGAAAGAAAGGTCCCGACTAATTCAAACATGTGTGCAACTAAGTGTGCAAATCAATTGAACAGAGAGTAGAGAGAATGCTGATGTAAATGTTTTGTAATGAAGTAAGACTTTGTTGACTCCTTATGTTAGCGTCTTTATGCCTTTTCAATCCATTTCTCCTCCCCCCATCTGGTGATGGAAACTTAATTAGGAATAGAAGAAATTCTACCTCCATCCCTGCGTTTTTGTAGAACATGTATTTTTTTTTAAAGACATAATTAGAAGAGTATTCCTTCTCTCTTTCACCAGTTTAAGCCCTACCTTGAAAAAAACAGCAAGAAGAAACTATTTACTGATGTGTGCTGCTTTTAGAGCCCTCCCAGGGGACAGATACATCTCCATTAAGTGTCCAGTTGTTGAGAGCTGCAGTAGGCTCAGTAATGAACTCTGCGATCTACAGACTGGGGGCTGGCTGGGAGGGGGCTCTAATGGCAACTTGGAAAACAAGTCCCTCTATGAAGATATCTAAGAATGGATCATTAGAAGAAAGCTGCTGAGCCATATGTGTGAGGACTGAGGGGCAAGCTGCAGAGGGTGATGAATAGGGATCATTTGAAAGAAAAGACGTGACAAGTTCAAGGGAAATAATGATTGTGGCTCAGAACTCAGACCTTTTATCCAGCTATGAGCTATTCTTGCTCTGCTTGGGGGAGGGAGGGCTGCAGGCTTCTTCTGCTTCAGAGAAGCATGAAAAGGAAGAAAGACCTGGTTTTAGGGTATAGGGGAGGACAAGAAGAGGGGAGGGAAGGGCTCAGCTCAAGAGGTAGACAAAAGGTGGAAGAGGAGAGGTTGAAGAAGGAGCCCAGCAGGAAGTGTGGAGAACCGAAATTCAGGATTCTGCTCCGAGAGCCCTCAGGGTCCCTGTTTCAGAAAAAAGAGGAATAAGGACCAATGCATAGAGGTCTCACCATCAGAGTGGAGAAGAACTCCATGGTTTCCCTTCTCTTTAACTAATTTTGTTTTTCTTTGTGGTGGATTTCCTTATGAAAGGGGGTTGCAATGTGGGGTTTTAAAAACCTGGGTTTGAATTCTAGCCATACCATTTGTTAGCAAGGTGAACTTGGGGAAGTTTGTTAACTTCTGAGCTTCAGGGAAGGGTGAAGGTTAAAAGAATCATGCATATAAAATAACACAGCATCTGGTACAGAATTCGTTTATCAAAAGTTGACTGATACTGTAAGAAATGTGTAGTTTGGTCAAGGAAATGACTGGAAATTTGGGAAGACATTCCAGACAGTGTGATATAGCTGTTCTCATGCAAACAGAAAACTGAAAGCTGTTTTCATAGGATTTGCGCCCATTTGGAGACAGAAGATGTGGCTTCCAGTCACAGTGCCACCATTAACAAGCTGTGGGCCTTGCAGGCAGCGCCAAGAAGCTGTTCAGGACTCGGGTTCTCATTTTATTTTATTTTACTTTTATTTATTTTTAATTTTTTAAAAGATTTTATTTATTTATTTGAGAGAGAAAGAGAAAGAGAGAGAGAACAAGCAGGGGGAGGAGCAGAAGGAGAGGAAGAAGAAGACTGCCCTACTGAGGGAGGAGCCTGATGCGGGACTCAATCCCAGGATCCTGGGATCATGACCTGAGCCAAAGGCAGATGCTTAATTGGCTGAGCCACCCAGGGGACCCTCAGGTTCTCAGTTTAAAAATAGGGATACTACTAAGTGCTTATCTGCCTCATAGGAGTCTCCTGGGGGTCTCTAAGGCAAACTGGAGCACCTCGTGCAAGCCAAAAATCTGGGCAAACACGAGGGTTCACTAAAGGTACACTGAGCAGGGTGGTGATCCCTGGATGTGGAAAGCTGGGATGATTAGGGAGAGAGAGGAGGAAGTGGGGAGGGAGGAGAGAGTAGAAGGGAAGGTGCTAAGAAGCTGAAAGACAGTAGATAGAGGGACCAAGATTACCATTAGGCTGGTTAGAGGATCAGGGTTATAACCAGGAAGAATCTAATCCAAGTACAAGAGTAAAGATAGGTGGGACGCCTGTGTGGCTCAGTTGGTTAAGCGGCTGCCTTTGGCCCAGGTCATGATCCCATCGTTCTGGGATCGAGTCCCACATCCGACTCCTTGCTTGGCAGGGAGCCTGCTTCTCTCTCTGTCTCTGCCTGCCTCTCTGTCAGCCTGTGCTTGTTCTTTCTCTCTCTCTGTGACAAATAAATAAATGAAATCTTTAAAAAAAAAAAAGGAGTAAAGATAGGACTTCTGTGAAAGACTGTTTTGTATTAGGAATTGAGATACATGAGCTGAAAGCCATAGGGATTGAAAGTGTAAAATAATGATAATAAATTACATTATTGAGTTACTTATTATTTATTTGGCAAACCTGGAGTACCCACTATGTGCCAGGCAAGGTTTTAGATGCTGGGGGTACAGACATCAGTGAACAAAATAGATGAGAATTCCTGTCTTCATGGAGCTGATGACCTAAGCAGGAAAATAGATACATTTTTAAGAAGAAATATATAAACTGGGACAAGTGGATGTCCACAGGTAGACCCTAACCTCCCATTATATGCCAACATTAGTTAAAATGGATCAAGGACCAAAGTGCGAGAGCCAAAACTATAAACCCTTAGAAAAAAACTTAGACATAATTGGACATGGCATGGAGTCTTAGGTATAACACCAAAAGCAGAAGCAACAACAGCAAAATAGATTAATTTGAATTATCAAATTAAGAATGTTTTGCTTCAAATTACACCATCAAGAAAGCGAAAAGACAACTCATATTTTTTTTTTGTAAGCCTGCTCTAAAAAAATAAAATCTACTCAATGGAAAAACTCACAAGAAGGGAGAAAATACTGCAAACCATATATCTGATTAGAGACTTGTATCTGGAATATATAAAGAATTCTTTAAAAGTGGACAAAGGATCTGAATAGACCTTTCTCCAAAGATGCTACACAAATGGCCAGTATGCACATGAAAAGATGCTCAATGGGAGGGAAATGCAAATCAAAACCGCAATGAGATACCACTTCACACTCACCTGGATGGCTACAGTTAAAAAACAACAAGAAAACCAACCAAACAAAAGATTTAGAAAATACCCACCATTGGTGAGGATATAGAGAAATTTGAATACTCACTTCCTGCTGGTGCTGGTGGGAATATAAAGTGGGGCAGCCATTTTGGAAAACAGTAGGGGGATTTCTCAGAAAGTTAAATACCGAGTTACCATGTGACCCAATGATTCCACTGCTAGGTTTACACCCTAAGGAAATGAGAACATGTTCACAAAAAAAGTTTTGTGCATGAATGTTTGTAGCATTATTCATGTTATGCCCCAATAATGGGTCCGTGATTAAAGGAGCAAGACTGATATAAAGCAAAGCTTTATTTCATGCCAAGCATCAAGAATCTAACTGAACGTTCGGGGCCACACCTCTTACAAGAGAGGGCGACCCTTCTCTGTTTCACAGACTAGCTTTTAAGAGCAAAGGCCATGCGGTCGGGCCTTGCCACACACAGGTGACCAATGAGATTGTAACACACACAGGAAACTCCACTGTGATGCTAGGTGACCAATTGAGTTACAATTTACCCTAGTAGACATTAGAACCAGCCTATTACACCTTGATTAGGATTGGCGCCAAAAAGGCTCCCAAAGGGCGGGGGTCCCCTACTCCTTGGTAACCAGGGAGACAGTATGCAACCCCCCACTGATGGATGTCTCCACCTGGCCTGACCCACCCTGTATCTGGGCTTTGTTACCTGGGGTTCATTTCCGGGATTTGTCTCCAAGTAAATCCCCTGGGGAAAGGGGAGCAGGAACAGTTTCTAAATAGGTCCTTACAATTCATAATAGCCAAAAGGTAGAAACAACCCAATTTTCCATCAGCTGGTGAATGGATAAGCAGAGTGTGATATATCCTTGTGATGGAATCTTATTTGGCCACTAAAAGGACTGGAGTCCTAACACAGGCTACAACATAGATGAACCTTGAATGTGTTATGTTAAGGGAAAGAAACCAGTCATTAAAGTCCGTATATAATATGATTTCATTTATGGGAAATGTTTAGAACAAGCAAATATAAAGAAAGAAGGTGGGTTAGTGGTCGCTGTGAGCTGGTGGGAAATGAAGGGGGACTTTGGGGAAGGCTTTGGAGGTGATAACTAAAGGGGTTTCTTAAATGAAAAATGGATTGTGGTGATGGCTTGCACAACTCTGCACAGACCATAGCCCAATGAATTGTACATTCTAAATGGGTGAATTGTATGGCATCTGAATTATATCTCAATACAGCTGTTACAAAGAAACAAATGTATGTTGTGCCAGATGGTGATAAGCTCTCTGAAGAATACATGGGATGTATTCTTGTATGTATGTATGGGATGAAGAATACATGGGAGAAAGGCCTTCTCCCAGAGAGAAATGAGGAAGGAGGAAGGAGGCTCTGCAGATATATCAGGGGAAGAATGTTCTAGGCTGAAGGAACAAATGCTAGACAGGAAGACACAGAGCTTGCCACGTCCCAAAACGGTGAGGAGCCCGTGTGGCTGAAGTTGAGTGAGGGAGAGGAGCTAAAGTCTCAGAGGTAGGCACTAGCACCTTTCAGATGACATGGATCCCACACACCGAGGTTGGGAGTTCAGATTTTATACTTGGTGTGAATGAGAACCTATTGGAGTCTTTAAAGCAAGCAAAAGACACCCATGGATTTACATTTTTAAATTACTCTGGCTGGGGGTGGAGAACAGTCTGCAGGCTGCTTGGGGGTGAGTAGAACACCATTTCTCTAGGGGGAAGAAAGGCCCTGGTTTGTTAATGTTTGCTAATTTCTCTGGTGTAAATGTTCCCATGGTGTCCCATTTTAAACTAGCATCAGTTTGACAACAGGCTGGACAAATTCCTGAAAATACAGTAGTCAGCTCTGATGAGGCAGTTTGAGCTCCAGCACACCCCTGGCAGGAGGAGACCAATGGAGAGACTTCTAGAGTTGTAAAGTGGTGAGAAAAAGTAATCAGATTTGAAGCACATTTTTAAAGCTTCCTCCTATTATGAACAAGGGCAAGTGGCATTCTTGCTAGGTCTCATTTGATTCTGATAGAAGCTCAGGGCCACCTTTATCCCACAGAGGACATTTGTGCCAATTAGAAAAAACACACCCCTTCCTCTGTTCTTGGCAGCCACAGCAGGGTACGTGGTGTAGTGTGTAGAATGGAGGTTTGGCCTCAGCCGCTCTCATACCAGCTGCCCTGTGCAGGACACAACCTTATAATTTATAACACAGCATCCCTTTGACAGTATTGACAAAGATGTTATTACGTGACCACCCCCCCCTTCAAAGACTCTATTTATTTTGTGTGAGAGAGAGAGAGCACAAGCAGATGGAAAAGCAGAGGGAGAGGGAGAAGCAGGCTCCCTACTGAGCAAGGAGCCTGACACCACTGGGCTGGGGGCTCAATCCCAGGACTCAGGGATCATGATCTGAGCCAAAGTCAGATGCTTACCTGACTGAGCAGTTAGACAGACACCCCGTGACTCCCTTTTTATAGATGAGAAATTGGTAGTTCAAGTTAATTAAGTAACTTCCCTAAAAGTGGGAGAGATGAGATTTGCACCTAGGGTCTTAAAGTCTGACAACCCAAAGTGAATCAGTACACCTGGGCTGTCATGTAGCCAGATTACAAGGGCAAGGAGGTGAAAGGGAGAGAAAGAACAGAAAACCCAAGGTTGTAGATTTCTCTGGCAAAATTTTATCCCTGGAGTTACAGCAACCCAAGGTAAAGAGAAAGGAATCACAGTTACTAAATTTCAACTTTGTGTATAGAGTACTCCAGATATCTTAACATTAATTTGGAAAGAGGAGAGATTTTGGCTTCATTTTAAAAAGGAGAACAGAAAACACTGAGGCTCAGAGAGGTTAAGAAATATGCTTAGGATAACACAGTTGGTGAATGGCATCTGGGGCAATGGCTTGTCCTCTTTCCATATCCTCTTTCCGGAGCTTGAGCTCTACCAGCAGGCAAAGGAGCCCCACACTTTCAGTGTATCCACCCTTCCTCTGAAGATAATAGGCACATCTCTGGATAGGGAGCAAGTTGGTCACTTCCTAAAATATTTTAGGAACCCCGTATCAAGCCAGTATGGAGATCAGATTTTCATTCATTCAACACATGGTGAATGTCTATTATTTACTAGCCATTGCAGTTGGGTACTGGGACTGCAGTGATGAAAAAACATTGTCTCTGACCTTGTACATTCTTCTGTCCTCCTCTCTATGTTCTCATTTACAATTTGAGGCACCATTCCCCTTTGTGCACTCCCATTCTATCCATGACTGGAAGGGAAACCAGGATGCTCACATGGTTTGACATTTCTCTGAGCAGCTGTGGAAAATGGAGTTTGGACACATGGAAGCTGTCAAAAATTGAAACTCTCTTTCCTTTGCCTAAAATGTCACTTTGCCCCTTCCTCTGCCAATTCCTGAGCTGACAAAATTGGGAATGCCAACTGCAGAATTTCTAGACAGCATCGGGCCAGCCCTCCAGGTGCACCCACTTCTCCACTCTCCATCTCCCTATGCTTGACAAGAGAACAAGGACCTGTTTTGTCAGGATGCAGGCACTTCCCTAGAGCAGGGCCCCTTCCTGGCTTTGGGAAGGACCAGAGGATTAGGCTGGAAGGTTTTTTCCGTGGAGATGGAATCCAAATTGGAACCTTATGCCTAGTTTCTCCATGCTGCAGAGAACATGGCTAAAGCATGGCCCATATCAGCCTGATATGGCATTCCGTATGCGGACTCTGATGAGCTAAGCTTCTGCCTGCTCTCTAAATGAAAGGCTGCATGCATATCCTTTTCATGAAAGAACTCACTTCTGGGGATAAGACCATGAAATACAATGCCCAGGTTTGTGCGTGCCTGTGTGTGTGTGTGTGTGTGTGTGTGTGTGTGTGTGTGTAAAAAGGAAGCCACAGAGGGTTACTTCTGCATTCAGGAAAGCAGATGACTAGGTTGAGCCCTGGGCCCTCCTGAGCTCCAACATCTGACTTCCCAGGACAGAATCCATCCTAGCAGCTCAGCTGAATGACTTTCTACAGGTTACTTGACTTACAGTTAGCTATTTCTGCATAACAAAGTACCCAGCTCCTAGTGACTTAAAAATAAGGACTGTCATTATTATATGCAGCAGTTTTCTGACTTGGGAATTCAGAGGAGTCAAAGTCATACCTGCTCTGTGGTATTTGGGGTCTCACCTGGAACGATTTGAATGATTGAGTGCTGAAAAAGTTAGGGGCTGGTTGGAGAGTCTGTGTGCGTGTGTGTGTGTGTGTGTGTACGTGTGTGTGTATGTGTATACTTTGCTCTCTATTAGATAGACTGTCCTTGGGGCCAGGATTCGTGATTATTTTGTTCAACATTGTATATCCAGAGCCTAATGTAGTACCAGGTACACAGAAGATGTCTGAGAATTATTTGTGGAATAAATACATAAATACCTCTGAAGTCTCCAGCATGCATGGCAAAAGACAGCAGGCAATGAAAAGAAAGAATCAACAAAGAGCACTCTCAAGGGGCCTTCCTTTTGTTCTCTCTCCATATAGAAATACTGTCCAATTCACATTAAAATAAGTGGAGAATTCTATTTATTTTGTGGTTAATACAGCTTGGGGAGTTCAGGGATCCCAGATTCTTACCTACTCTATTGCCTGGGATAATAGAAAATGCCTGCATTAATTAATTTGGGTTTTTCAGATTAATAGGTTCTGGAACTAGATGGGAGACACGGAGTACTTTGAGATTTTTAGATGACAAATCTTTTAGAAATGTCCTTTACTGTAATTTTCACCTCTCTGTATTTTGGCTGTTAGTATAATATCCTTCGGCTTCTGCCATCCATCTTTCCCTTAGATGAACACTTCCCAATATAGAATGGTACAGGAATACTTGTGAATCTAAGGGAAAATGGCACCTGGAGGGGTGAGTGTCTGAGTGTCTGCATCCTTCCCCCTGCCCCCGAGTCTGTGGCTGTAGATGCTGCAGCTGGTAACACATGTCCTGATCTGCATCGCCTCCAAAAATCAGACCCTGGGCCTGCTGGGAGAGGTGCATAAAGCCCCCTGCTCCCCCACTGAGAAGGGCCTGGTCGGTGATGTCTGGGGTCCCAGCGGAAGACCAGAACTGGGAGAGTACACATCAGGGTGTTGTTGCTATTCGTTGTTCTTTTTTTTTAACTTTTTTTTTTTTAAAGATTTTATTTATTTATTTGACAGAGAGAGAGACAGATCACAGGTAGGCAGGGAGGCAGACAGAGAGAGGAGGAAGCAGGCTCTCCGAGGAGCAGAGAGTCAGATGTGGGGTTCGATCCCAGGACCCTGGGATCATGACCTGAGCCGAAGACAGAGGCTTTAAACCACTGAGCCACCCAGGTGCCCCGCTATTCATTGTTCTTGAGAAGAATGTTGTTCTTTCCACCAGCCAGTGGGCAGAGACCCTCTGAAACAGTATAGACCTGGAATTGGGAGCACGTATCCAGAATCTGAGAGTTACAGAGTTAAGATTATAATTTACCTTAGAATCCAGAATCTTCCGGAGCAAGAGGGGAAACTGAGGCCCAGGAAAGTGTTAGGACACAGCCTGAATGGTGAGCCTGTGGGCCCAGAAGTCAGACTCTCTGACCTCAGCTTTAGGGTTCAAGGGTCTAGATGTGACTGTCCTTTGAAGAGGTTGAACCGCCATGAAAAAGTAAGGTCATTCTTAATGTTATGGTCGCATGTCCTGTGGTCATCTGAAGGGGAAGCGTGAATGGAGAGGAGGCCGAGTTCTCTCCAAAACAGTGATCACTTCTCCCATCTCTCTCTTGTACCCCTTCCCACTCCACCCTCCACATGTGGTCTTCCTGTTCTCTTGCCTCTAGTCCCCTGCTATTGTTCTGGCCCCAGGGCTGGGTGGAAACAACAAAAATTTCAGGAAAAAAGGTGCAGAGAAGGAAAGGTGTGTGTGGGGGTGGGGGGTGCGGTTGGAGGTGGGAGAAGCTTCGACCTGCTCAGGAGGCACGGATGGTGTGTGAGGGTTCCCCTGCCCCTCCCTTATATCTTCTCTGGCCCCTCATTCCCAGGGTCCTGACAGTTCAGATCTCCAGGAGGAGAATGCCAGAATCCTCTCTCTCAGCCCCATCGGGCACCTTCACATGCTGTACTCAGAGCCTGGCTGGCCTCTGTAACTTGTGTCTGGGAGGAAATGAGGTCCTCCTTATAGGGCCTTTTCCAGGCTTCTTGAACCACCAAGCACTGGGAGGGAGAATGAATATTTTATAAAAGGCCATAAAACATAATCTGTTACTTTGAGTGAATTAGAGTCTGTAGTTAAAAAAAGAGAGAAGTTGCCATCAGTGGACCAGGAGCCCTGCATTATTTAGCCCCCGCTATTCCATCACAGCAGCAAAGAAGGAGAACCAGAATATTAAAATCACACCCTTTGCTCCGAGGAAGGGAAGCAGCATCCTGGAGCCCCACTCCCTACCTCTTAGACTTACTTGGTAGGGGACAGTGTCTCTCTGCCTGGAGTGTGCTCGGGAGGAGGGGGCATAAATCCCCCTCCCCATACAGTACCTTGCAGAGAACATTTCTTTTTTTTTTATTTTATTTTTTTATTTTATTTATTTATTTGACAGACAGAGATCACAAATAGGCAGAGAGGCAGGCAGAGAGAGAGAGAGAGAGGGCAATGCAGGCTTCCCGCCAAGCAGAGAGTCCGATTCGAGGTTCGATCCCAGGACTCTGGGATCATGACCTGAGCCAAAGGCAGAGGCTTTAACCCACTGAGCCACCCAGGCACCCCGAGAACATTTCTAAGATCGTGGCTTCCCACCTATTTTGCGGACCTGTCTTACTCAACAGACAGCCTTCTCTAATTTCTTCTCTTACAGAAGTAGGCTTTTCCAAATTCCTGACCCTAGGGGAAAACCAAAAGTCATTTTACTTTTGTTTGGATGCACAATGATTTAACACCCTTTGCCTTAAGTACTCCATCACAAACTACAGCCTGGGCCTCACCATTCCTAACCATAAAATTCTCTAACCTGTTTTTAGAACTAATGGAACGGACGTGCTACCCCCACGGACTCCACAGTCGGCAAAGTAAACCATAGACATACACTTTGGAACTATAATTTCTTTAACTGTGTCAAAGATTCCAGATCAGCCTCTTCATAATCACATTAAAAGAATTCACACTTCACTCCAGTGGTGGATGAAGCAGGAAACTATTTCCTGCATCTTTCCAGAACATACCCTGACAGTGATGACTTTTTATTGTTGGGGGTGGTCTTTCATTACTGGGCTGGCTTTTGGTACTCCTTTCCCTCATGCTTGTCATTTGGGGTGTCTTGGCCAGCTCAGCTACCCTCTGCCATCCAACCCCTTCCCTTCCACACACAAATACACACCCTCATGTTCACATATGCAGTTATACAGGATCTATCTTTATTCCGTCAGTGCTCTGATAAGGACTGCATTAGTGCAGATGAAGGAAGGTGCCCTGGACCTTGTTGCATTCCTTGTATTACCTGCTTAGCAACCAAACCTCTCTGTGAAGGTTGCATGCTCCCTTCATCTCTTCTTTTTGATTGTTTTCTCCTCCTTCTGTTCCTTACTGTTACTCACCAACTAACATGATGATCATCTGCTACATGAAGGCTATTGTTCTAGGCCAGGGGCAAAAGATGACAGGGCTTTGTCCTTACAAGAACTGGAAACTATGGGAGCATATGCACCTCTCTGATCTGCTGCTTCATCCTAAAAGAGTTGGTGATGTAACCCATGGGGTAGGGAAATCCTGATGAACGGGGAATTCAGAGATCTGGATTCTAACCATGGTAGCTGGTAAGACCACAGAAAAGTCATGGAGTCCTTCTAAAGTTCGATTCGGTCGTTAGTAAATTAAGGCTGTTGAGTGAGGTGAGGTTCACTGTCATTCCTAAGGCTTGGTTCCTATGATTTAATTTTCTCAAATCATGCTCTATAGTACACGAGTCTCTCAAAATGTAAGGTTTGGTGAAAAATGAGGTTCTATGGCTAAATCTATTTGAAACACACAAATAATGTTAAGGAATGTGTCAGGGGCTTCAATATTCCAATGTCTTTTGTGAACCTCTCTGAGATGGTTAAAGTATCAGATTCCCAAACTCATTTAACTGGGAGGTGTGAATGTACGTAAATATCTACTAACGTGATGCAAATGTAGAATTGTACAGAACACAGTTTGGGAATGAAAAGGGGGATGCCTACAATATGAGCTCTGGACCCGAGGCTGCTTACACATACAGCCTGCTCTAGTACCCACGAGTCCTGCCACCTGGGGGATTATTTAACTTCTCCATGCTCCAGTTTTCTTTTCTTTTTCTTTTTTTTTTTTAAAGATTTTATTTATTTATTTGACAGAGAGAAATCACAAGAGAGGCAGGCAGAGAGAGAGGAAGGGAAGCAGGCTCTCTGCTGAGCAGGGAGCCCGATGTGGGACTCGATCCCAGGACCCTGAGATCATGACCTGAGCTGAAGGCAGCGGCTTAATCCACTGAGCCACCCAGGCGCCCCCAGTTTTCTTGTTTGTCTAAGAAAACTAGGGAAAGCTCCTACCTCATAGCTCTTAGAAAAGTGGTTGGAAAACAGTAAGCATTCAGCAAGTGCTTATAATTAGCTATGGCTCTCTACTGTATCTTTATTAAAAAGCTGATCAACAAAGAGTACTTACATTTTATTGTGAAGACTGACTCAGCCACAATCTGTGGTCCTGTGTGAGATGTCGGCTAGCATGCCAGAACTAGACAGCATGCTACTGCCTCGGGGATGTAGAGTGGGGTCAGGAAATGGGCATGGAAAAGCAAAAATTCAGAGGAACTCAATACAAACACTGGGAGAAATCCCTACAGAATGATATGGCAGGGGTAGAAGTAAGCAGCAATAAGAACAAAAACGTTAGCCAAAGTGATGCTTTGGTAATGAATTTCATGATTCGTGTTGGATTTTGTTTCATTTAGCCATAGAAAACGGAACATTGATTACCTTCGTTGTATGTATGTTCCAAGCAGGAAAGCAAGGAGGTCTATAGGTGAGGAGAGGTTATGCTGTGGTAACAAACATCTCGTAAATCTCAGTGGGTTATGATAAAGGGTTACTTATTGCTCAGACCACCTATTCATCCTGGGGTGCTTGAGCTGTGCTCTACTCCTTCTGAGTCATGAGCTTGTGGAGTAGCTGCCTTCTCAGGTGCTCTGGATCCTCATGGCGAGGAGAGCCCCTCTGGCGAGGAAGTGCTGCAGGCCAGATGGAATACATCTCCTAAGTTAGTCATCAGCTGGACCTAGGTACCTGACCCCAGCACCTCATTACATGAGCCAGGAAGGACACAATCCTACCGTGCACCCTGGAGGTGGAGAGCTAGAAATATTTGGTAAACAGTAACAATGATGTCCATCAATGGCCCTTCTGATCATGAACTGTCTGGCTACCATAGGCAAAATGGCTTACTCACTCCCTAAGGGAGATGACCCAAAAGTCACCCCAAAGCCTTATCTATTCCCGTCATGAACCTGCAATTCTAAGATCTCTAGTGGCATGTAGTCATCTTCATGTTAGGGAGTGATGTGTTCTGGTTTCTACATCAGTTAAGGTTGTGGCTCCTCCTAATTCAGAGACTTAGGGAGCCCAAAAGACAAGTTATGTTTCCCTCTTTCACAATACAATAGACAATAGTTAATTTGAAACAGGATAACTTGAATAAATAGTCCCATTCAGAAAGGGACAGATAGAAGAAGCTCAGCAATCTCTGCTTTGTAGTGATGCTGAAACCCTGCTAAGTACAATGGGGGTCCTTGTTTGGCTGCTGTTCTCTGCCTTTGTGCTGCTTCTTGGGAACGTTCCTTGTTCTCTGTTATCTTTGTTGGTCATATCTGAGATGGGCACTGCTGCTGATACTTTCCTTGGGGACTCAGTAACTATGTTATCCAGCTTCTTGACCATAAAAATTTAGGGGCAAAAGGTCGATTCAAGTCTTGAACAGTAATGAATGGTTTAGTCCTGGTCATGGTGCCTTTGAGTAGGGCTATCTTAAAATTATCTTGGGTTTTCCCTATCTGTTCCAGGCAGCTCTGTCTGTCCATAGCCAATAACCACACCCATGGTTTTTCTTCTTCATCTTTTAAAAAATATTTTATTTACGTTTTTAAAAAAATTATTTATTTATTTGACAGAGATCACAAGTTGATAGAGAGGCAGGCAGAGAGAGACAGAAGCAGGGTCCCCGCTGAGCAGAGAGCCCGATGTGGGGCTCGATCCCAGGACCCCGAGATCATAACCTGAGCCAAAGGCAGAGGCTTAACCCACTGAGCCACCCAGGTGCCCCACCAATGGCTCTTCTTGAGATGAACCTAACTGCATAATTTGAGTTTATCAGTTTTCTGTGGGAATTTACACTTCCAGTCTCTCTCTCTCTCTCTCTCTCTCTCTCTCTCTGTCTCCGTCTCTCCTCTGTCCTCCCTCTCTAAGCCACTTTGTCCAATTAAAATGATTTTTTGTGGTGGCCGTAGGGAAGCCACAGGTATAATTAGTTTTCCTCTAAAACACCTTATTCCATTCAGAGGCATTAACAATGGGCATGACTACCCTTTGCTCTATTTGTTCCATAAAGCAAACCTGAGCCCTAATGAGCCTTTTTTGCACAGAGGTCTTTCAAGTTTTGTTTACTTGCCTGGGGGAGATGAGAAGCAGTGCCCTCTGGCAGTCCTCAAAAATCCCCACATTTCTGGACGGTCTCTGGTCCATTCCACCTCTGCTTTCTAAAAGACCAGTTCTTTTCTGAGCTCATCAGTACCTTGTGCTACGTTGTCGATGTAGCTCGTAGTAGTCATTGTACAATATTAACAATCTGTTTTCAAACCTCCTCCCGACAGGCAAATTTTTAGGTACTCTATCTGCCTTCTAAACTGTCACAGGCAACAATTTTCAAATATTTTGCCACTTGTAACATGAATTGCCTGTGAAGTTTCTTTACTGCCCATCATCTGGCCTCAGTCCAATGCCCCCAAATTTCAGGTTTTTGGTTATAGCAGTTCCTCGTTTCTGGGTTGTCCTGTTGAACTGGTTCGGATAGACTCGATTCTGCCATGGTCACAGATCAAACCCCATGTATCAGAGGGTTCAAACAACAAAGGATTGTTCCTCACTCATACTACATTTCTATGGCTTTGGTGGACTCCACGTCCCCTCAGTCTGGAGCCCAGATCGGTCTGTCAGAAGAGCCACCACCTTGAGCACTGGCTATTATGGCTGAGGTAAAGAGGGTTCTGGAGGCTTTCTTTACGTTCAATGTAATGTTTTAGTCTAGAAATGACACATATCACTTCTGTATACAAATCCTTCCTCAGAACTATTGCCTGCTCTAACCACAAGGGAGCCGGAGAGCACGACCTCCCATTCCTGGAAGTTAGAGAACTGGAGACATCTGGAAAACAACACTGGTGATTTATGTCAGTCGTGGACTGGCACGAAGAAGCAGGCTGCAAACATGTGATCCTAACAAGCTCTCACGGGAGCCTCCCTGAACGATAAGGAGTTCTTTATAGATTTATTTCTTGGCATGGGTAGTCATTTCCTAAGGCTGTCGATTTGCATGGCACAGATGTCTAATGCATTCCTTTTCCCATACACAGCTTCACTCAAGCAAAAGCTGTTAGATTGTCCTCTAGTGAGTTCTGGAGTGTCATCATCACTATCACCATAGTCGTCACCGTCATCAGAATTCTTTTTTTTTTATTTTTTTTATTTTTTAAAGATTTTATTTTATTTATTTGACAGAGAGAGAGATCACAAGTAGGCAGAGAGGCAGGCAGAGAGAGAGGAGGAAGCAGGCTCCCTGCGGAGCAGAGAGCCCGACGCGGGGCTCGATCTCAGGACCCTGAGATCATGACCTGAGCCGAAGGCAGCGGCTTAATCCACTGAGCCACCCAGGCGCCCCCAGAATTCTAAGTAGCTAAATAGAAATGATGCTTGTCTGTACAATACGTATTTGTATTTGTCCTTCCCATAGTCCTCTCTGGTCCCAGAGAAAGCCTGGGAGGTGGAAAATGGCAATGATGCTTCCAAAGACTAAATTAATAGAAGGGGACTTTAGGTCTAAGACTTGATAACTCTGTCAAGTATGAAAAGGGGGCACAAAACAGTTTGTAAGACTAATGGGTGCTACTGGCAGGAAATTAAGCCTCGAATATCAGGATAGTGAGTCCTTCCTTCCTTCCTTCTTTCTTCCCTCCCTCCATCTCTCCCTCCCTCCCTCCTCTCTCTCTCTTTCTTTCTTTTCTCTTTCCTCCTCTCTTTCCTTTCTTAGATTTTATTTATTTACCTGACAGAGAGAGAGAGAGTGAGAGCAGGAACACAAACAAGGGGAGTGGGAGAGGGAGAGGCAGGCTTCCCACAGAGCCCCGAGCCCGATATGGGGCTTGATCCCAGGACCCCGGGACCATGACCTGAGCTGAAGGCAGATGCTTAATGACTGAGCCACCCAGGCGCCCAGTGGTTTCTTTTCAAGTCTTAGATGACCAAATTTGTGTGCGCTCCTGTGTATGTGTGTGTGTGTGTCTGTGTGTGTGTGTGTCTGTGTGTAGAGGGAAGGGAACAAAAGGAATGTATCAAAGATTGTCTGCAAAGTATAGAATCATCCAATCATCTGTTATTCTCTGCATTTCCCCCCAAATTCAAAGCTTCCTTCCTTCATCTTCCCAGCGGGAAAATTAGGGGAAGGTTAAGAGGAGTAAAAATGACCCAGGAAGGAGGCAGTGTCATATGGGACACTGTTTTCTGGCCAGAGGCACTTCCACAATGGCCATCCTGAGGAATGGAAGGATTGAGGCTGTGAGCCTTGCCCAGAGGTGAGAGAGTCAGATGAGAGACACCGTGTCTAATGCATCACACCCCATGCCCCCAACCGTCTATATACGGTTTGTCTTCCACAGTGAAAATCCAGAGAAAGGGGTGATTCTTCTCAGAGAGGGTGTGTGTGTATACTTGTGCACTCAAGTAGGAACTGAGGGTGTTGGCCACTTACCGTTCTTTCCTCCCACCGGAGCCTGTGGGTGATAAGGCAGGTCAAAAGAGCCATCCTGAGATTATTCAGAGAAACAGGGCCCAGTCTATGCCCCCGTCCTTTCTCCAGAAAGGATCCTGCTGCTGGGATGATGACAAGCACACACGTGCATACGCATGTGCACACACACGTATACAAAGTAAACAATGTAATCAAAGAAGCCTGGAAAATAGAAGAGAATGCTAATTTACATACCAGGGATGAGTACATTTTAACTCCAGGCAGAGATATAAATATAAATGGTTATCAAATTATGTGGCTTATTATTACGTACTCATCTTGGTTAGTACATACACCCATTTTCAGGTGGTTCCTCCCTACAGACCCTTTTCTTCCCACTCCATGCTTCTGATCTGCTGTAGATACGGTGCTCATTTGGAAGACAGCATGGCTCTGTGAAGGTGTGAGTCCTGAGGTCTCATCACAGTTGTTGGCTTCCAGAACAACCCTTTCTCCTGGTTCTCCTTTGACCCCACTGACTACCCCTTGGTCTTTGTGGGGTCCTCTCCCTCCTGAACTTGAACTGTGAATTGCACTGTGCAGGACTTGTTCTTGGTTATGTTTCTCTTCATTGTCCCTATCCTATCTCTCTAGAAGATGTTAATACTATGAGCTTACATATTTCTAAATATTTTACATTCAAAAATCACTCATTTCTTTTCCATATTCCAGGTCTGAATAAACAATCACTTCTCAATGTCTTTATTTGCATGTCTAATTTGCCTCTCCAATTTAACATTTCTAAACATGAGGTCTTGATTGATCCTCAACTGTTTATTCATTTTTTAAAAAGATTTTATTTGAGAGAGAGTGAGCATGAGAAAGAGAGAGAGAGAGAGAGTGGGAGCACAGGTGGGGGGAGGAGCAGAGGGAGAGGGAGAAGCAGACTCCCCACTGAGCAGGAAGCCCAATGTGGGGCTTGATCTAGGACTCTGGGATCGTGACTGAGCAGAAGGAAGATGCTCAACCAAATGAGCAACCCAGGCACCTCTGAACCTAACCTGTTTAAGTCCTTATATTCCCTTTCTTAATAAATGGCACCCTCCTGCCCCGTTGCTCAAATCCCAAACCTGGCATTCCTTGATTGTTTCTCATGCTCTATCCATCACCAGTTCCTGCCAATTCTATCTCCTAAATACTACTCCCCCTGCCCCCACCTCATCCCCACACTATCCCTACTTGCTTTACCTTTCGTCCAGTCCCGGTCACTATCAACCTTTTCTCAGACTACTGCAATTTCCTGGCCCATTTTCTTCCTGCTCCCTTGTAATGCATTCTCCTCACAGCCTCTGTACAAATCACATCTCCTCTCTGCTTGAAAATCATCCAAATATTATGTCTTCTGGGACATCTTTCCCAGCCACCCTGTTCAAAGTTGAATCCTCAGGTCAATTTCTGATATAGCATCCCATTTATTTTCCTCAAAGCATTTACTATAATATATAAATTTCTTCTTTATTGTTTATTTTTTAAATTTCCTGTCTAGAATGTAATTTATTTACTGCATGGACATGTAAATAGATATTTTGTCTGGATCACTTCTAAACCCCTAGCACCTGCCACTATGATGGGCGTCCAGTTGCTTCTCCATAAATGCTTGTTAATTACACGACCATTATGGTCCCAACCATCATTGCAAACATCTGAATTTAGACACAGGAACAATCTGTGCTGCCATGAAGTCGGTGCTCAGTGAGTGTTGGGGAAATGTTCACCTGTCACTGGAGGTGGTGTTGCAGTGTACGGATGGGTTTGTGCCTTTCGTCTTTCTTCACCTGGAACCGGCACTTCTGAAACGGCAATTTTACTCGCTCTTCATATATACTAGGGAAGAATGATCTAAGTATACGGCTTTTCTAAAGCTAAGAAATGAGTCTCTTTCACAAAAGAACTAAAAACAGAACTCTGATTCATGAATTTGCTAATGACTTTTCTCTCAGGGGGAAACTCCTCGTGCACAGTGAGACGTCTCCTGGGGCACAGCGTCATGCATGATGTGAAGGTAACCAGGAATGTCAGCTCTGATATAGGCTGGCGGGCAGCACCAGCTAGACTTCACCCAGGGGTACTCAAATGGTAGTTCCTTTCACCATGTTAGACTGTGCACCCTTCTGGCAGAATGCAGGTTTTTTTTTTTTTTTTTCTCCATGTTTCCTGAACATTTGTTTTGAAGAGTTACTGACCTAGTTGACAGCCTTATGAATAAAAACAGCAATGAAGAAAACAAACATGCAAATGAATAATTCATTATAAATTTTGAAAACAAGGACAAAAAGAATCACAAGTAAATCAATTTATAATCCAGAAAATAATTGCAGATAATTGGACAACGGCTAAAGACTATCTTCTATATTGTATCTGTTGTTGTTTCCTTTTCTTCCTTTTTACATTTTTTTTTTTTTTGAATGGAGCGACCTGTGTGAAGTCTAAATTGGCTTAATTACGTAGCCTGTAAATAGGGAAACTATGGACTGGGGACTGGGTGCACTAGCTTCCTCGCTTTTCACTGAAACATGCAAGGTGAGGGAGGGAGTGGAAATCAACAGCACAGGCAAAGAAAGAGAGGAGGCAGAAGCTGTTGCCTGGTAAGACCTCCTGAGGCAACAGCCCAGACAATGAAGATGCAGTGAGATGCTAGCCTCTTTCCCATGCATTCACTCCCCGACCCCTACCCTACATGTCTAGAAGACTTCGTTTCTGCTCCCCCAACTCCTCTGGCAGTGAATGCTGCTGTGAACCACTGTGGTTTTAAAACACCCTGTGCAATACAAAGAATTCTTGCATGTATTTTGTGATTTGAGATTACCTTTATGTATCATTCTTGTCATTATCAGCAATGAACGCTTACCAATGAAATAAAATAAGTAAGAAGCTACACAAAACAACTTGTAGTTGTCAGCCAATTAATTCTGGCCACAGACAACCAAGAAGGGAGGAACTGGGGCACAGAGAAGCAAATGTCAACCCTACCCTGGAACTGGCAGGCTGAAAAGATCAGAGCAATCCTCTTCCACCGAACTCTAACCTGTTTGGTCTAATAAAAAAAAAACTATATGGTTTCCAGTGGAAATGGATAGAAAACCATTCTTACCACCTCCCTCCTGGAGAGTTAGGGAAAGAGTCCCTAACAACAAACTTTGGTCCCGACTCAAATACTGTAGGTGAGTCTTTATCGTAACATTACCTAGGGGTAGAGGCCATCTTTCTCATAGGGTTATGAGATAAACAGGGCTGTGAGGGACACAACACAGGTACAGCACCTGGAATGCGGCTGGCACATATTAGATGCTCAGTAAATACAGCCATTATTTTTTTCAACATTCTTACATACCACTTTCCACTCACCCCCTCCTCTCTTGTCTTGTCTGTGCAGTAAGAAGGCATTCCCGATGAGTTCCCAGGGAGGCTGGGAACAAAAGAACTCCAGGGTGTGCTTCCCTGCCCTATGATACTTCTGAGATACTACCATCTTCTGGTTCTTTCTTCACTGGAAGTGCTGCCTAAGTTCCCAGAACTCCCCTGGAAAACTTCTGATGGGAAAGGCAATGGGAGAGTTCCCAACCCCTTCTCTGCTATCGTTTTGCTGCTCTAGGACAGTTGCAGCCTTGCCCTCCCAGGTTCGGAAAGGGAGGTATGGATTATCTGGGGACTTACACTGGAATACTATCTAAATTAGAAGCTCTGAAAACTTCTACAAATGTTTTCTGTATTTTTTAAAGTACATTAAGGAAGCTGGCAAATGGGTCTTCATAAACACAGACAAAACATGATTCGATATTTTCATTAGATTTCTGGATGAGTGGAGGTACGGTGCTCCGTGTTATGTGTTCCACCGTGGGGCGGGGTGTGTTTTCTCAACGGTGAAATGCACTGCGCAGATCACCACCCGTAAACTGAAACGAGGAAAGCTGATTGCGGAGGTGGAGGGGGTGTGGTATTAGGGTGCTGGTGCTTGTTTAGGGGGCCACGATTGTGAATGCGAGCAAGGGAGAGGCGTGCCAGGCGAGCGCGGGAAAGATTACTGGTGAGGCGAGTGTGTGTCTATTTCCACAGCGCCCTGGCTCGCGGCAGCCCCTGGCTGGGCGAGGGGTGTGATGTGAGAGTGGGGTGGGAGGGGGCAGCAGGCGGGGCCTGCCACGTCACTTGGAGAGTGAGTGTTGGGAAGGAAGGGCAGAGCGGAGAGCCGAGCGGCTGCAGCTGCAGCGGCTGCAGCGTAGGCTAGAGCGGTGGGGAGGTGGGTCCCCGCGCCCCGGCGCCGGGGCAGCCGCAGGGCCCTCTGCGAGGCCTGCGGCGCGACTCACAGGGAGGAGGTGGCGGCCGTGGCGGCGGGAACGGCGACCTTGGTCAGACGGAGCTCGCGGTGCACGTAGGGCGGAGGCCGAGCCCCGCCAGGAGTCTCTGCCGAGCCGGAGGGAGGCGCATCTGGCGCTTCGCTCCCAGCGGCAGCCGGGGGGGCTTGAGCGGCTGGAGAAACGCAGTGGGAGCTGGGAAGAGCTAGCCCGTCCGGAGAGCGGACCCCCGCGTCCTGGAGCCCAGTCTCAGACACGACAGGGGGCGAAGCCACGCGTCCTTTGGGGCAGCCCGTTTCACACGCGCCAGTTTGCGGTTCCAGGTATCCCAGTAAGCTGTGGCACCCAAGCGCGGATATCTGGAAGCGCGGAGCTAAATCCTCTGCGTCCGGGTCCCCTTCCCAGACCTAGCCTTGCAGAGGCCAGGACTTCGGGGCTCACAGACCCAGCGGCCAGGGCTTCGGGGCTCACAGTCCCAGCGGCCAGGCCAGACAGCGAGCTCGGAGGAGCGCGAGCCCCACCCTGCACCGAGGGCGCCGCTGAGAGCCGCGAAGAGGTGCCGCGCTCCAGACAGAGGTTGTGTCGTGGGCGCCGTCCTAGTGGCCGGGAGCGCACCGCGGAGGGGACATGAGGTCGGAGAAATCCCTGACGCTGGCGGCGCCGGGGGAGGTCCGTGGGCCGGAGGGGGAGCAACAGGATGCGGGAGATTTCCCGGAGGCCGGCGGGGGCGGGGGCTGCTGTAGTAGTGAGCGCCTGGTGATCAATATCTCCGGGCTGCGCTTCGAGACGCAACTGCGCACCCTGTCGCTGTTTCCCGACACGCTGCTGGGAGACCCCGGTCGCAGAGTCCGCTTCTTCGACCCCCTGAGGAACGAGTACTTCTTCGACCGCAACCGGCCCAGCTTCGACGCCATCCTCTACTACTACCAGTCCGGGGGCCGGCTGCGGAGGCCGGTCAACGTGCCCCTGGACATCTTCCTAGAGGAGATTCGCTTCTACCAGCTGGGGGACGAGGCCCTGGCGGCCTTCCGGGAGGACGAGGGCTGCCTGCCCGAGGGTGGCGAGGACGAGAAGCCACTGCCCTCCCAACCCTTTCAGCGCCAGGTCTGGCTTCTCTTCGAGTACCCTGAGAGCTCAGGCCCCGCCAGGGGCATCGCCATCGTCTCCGTGTTGGTCATTCTTATCTCCATCGTCATCTTTTGCTTGGAGACCTTGCCCCAGTTCCGTGCAGATGGTCGAGGTGGAAGCAATGGTGTGAGCAGAGACTCCCCAATTTCCAGGGGTAGTCAAGAGGAAGACGAGGATGAAGATGATTCCTATACCTTTCATCCTGGCATACCCCCAGGAGGCATGGTGGCAGGGGGCTCCTCCTCACTAAGTACTCTTGGGGGCTCCTTCTTTACTGACCCGTTCTTTCTGGTGGAGACCCTGTGCATAGTTTGGTTCACTTTTGAGCTCCTGGTTCGCTTTTCTGCCTGTCCCAGCAAGCCAGCCTTCTTCCGCAACATCATGAACATCATTGACTTGGTGGCCATCTTCCCCTACTTCATCACCCTGGGCACTGAGCTGGTGCAGCAGCAGGAGCAGCAGTCAGCCAGTGGAGGGGGCGGCCAGAATGGGCAACAGGCCATGTCCCTGGCCATCCTCAGAGTGATCCGCCTGGTCCGGGTGTTCCGCATCTTCAAGCTGTCCCGCCACTCCAAGGGGCTGCAGATCCTGGGCAAGACCTTGCAGGCCTCCATGCGGGAGCTGGGGCTGCTCATCTTCTTCCTCTTCATCGGAGTCATCCTCTTCTCCAGTGCCGTCTATTTCGCAGAGGCTGATGATGATGATTCACTCTTTCCCAGCATCCCCGATGCCTTCTGGTGGGCAGTGGTGACAATGACCACGGTAGGTTATGGAGACATGTACCCCATGACGGTGGGGGGCAAGATCGTGGGCTCGCTGTGTGCCATCGCTGGGGTCCTCACCATCGCCCTGCCTGTGCCCGTTATTGTCTCCAACTTCAACTACTTCTACCACAGGGAGACAGAGCAGGAGGAGCAAGGCCAGTATACCCATGTCACTTGTGGGCAGCCTACACCAGACCTGAAGGCCGCCGACAGTGGACTTGGCAAGCCTGAATTCTCCGAGACCACTCGGGAACGGAGACCCAGTTACCTTCCCCCTCCACATCGGGCATATGCAGAGAAAAGGATGCTCACTGAGGTTTGACTGATGCAGTCAGGGTGTGAATGAAAAGGAGGACACTGAACAGTCTCAGGCTTCCTTCTCATTCTCCACCACCTCACCTGAGCTCCAGCCGAATTCCTGACTCCCTCCCCTGCACCGGGTCCAGATACCTGGACTGTCAACCTTGTTGCTTGATCTCTACAGCATTCAAGGTTTAACCATCTAAATGTCATTCTTGAAATTCTAACGGTGCCACCCATTCATGCCCATCTTCTGTCAAGTGGATGAGATTTCTGTCTGACCTTCCCTCATGACTCTAAACTTTCATGTCTGGGGCTGGTAATATCTCTAGGAACAGAGATGTCAAAAGGATGGAAGCCAGGCTTACCTGGGTCCAATTTCTCTCCTTGGTGTCCTTTGCTTTGGGGCATGCACCTGTCAGCTTTGGGCTATATGGTAACTAGCAGAAGCTGGAGGACAGACACAGTGTTCATCTTTCTGTTTTATTCCCGTGCCCTGTAACACCTGCTGCTCATGCTGCAGAGGACCTTTGGTAAAGCCTTTAGCTGCACAGCCTCCAAATTTGTTATTTGTCTCGAATCTTGGAAGGAGTTAGAGAAACTGCAATTAAGCTTGGCCATTTGGAGGACATTAGAGTCAGTCCCAGACCGAAGGGGCCAATGGATTCCTCCAGGTGTGTCCTGGCACAGTGGATATGTCCGCCTTGGGTCTACATTCAGTTCTTCCTTCCCTGACTGTCTAGCTTCCAGGAAGGTTCCTTCTCAGAGCCAAATACTCCTTTTGTGCAAGTGCCTTCCTGTGCAGAGGAACTGGAAAGAGGGAACCACAAAGCCAAGAGAAATGGCTGAACAGAGTCAAGCAACCTGCCTGACCACATTATCTAAAGAGAGGTATCACTTGAGCAGACGTTGTCATCTGGGAGGCGTGCAAAGAGGAACCTTGTTGCAGTTGGGAAATTTCTCCCCTACACTTTCCCCAACCCTCTCGAGTCCCCGACCCTGCTTCCTGGGAATTTGACTTAGGATTGCAGTTGAAGGTTTTCCAAAGCAAACTCTAGCTTAAACCTGCAGATAGGTAAAAGCATGCATTGAATGCTAGCATGGGGTTCTTCCCATTTTAGGGGCAATGAAATAGGTTCAGAGTAAAGAAGAAACATCATTCCTTTGTTGACAGTCTCACTGTTAGAGGGTTTTTTTGTTTGTTTTTTTGTTTTGTTTTGTTTTGTTTTTGCTGAGTCAAGCAAACATTCACCTGCTCTGCCCCTTGGAGCTGCAGCTGACCTGCTCTAACTGGTAAGGTAATGTGGCCGCGTCACCACCAGACAAGTCACCCTCTTCCAGCGTGAAACTGCTGCCTTCATCCCACCTTCCCACTTCCCTTCATTTCTCTCCTGGTAACGTTGTCATTTGTTTGTTGCCTTGAAAAACTGTGATGTACTGTTCTGAGCTCTTCTGGGTGCAGTTCAGAAACTGAAAGGACTGTTAACATGTTTTTAATTTTATATCTATGCTTTAAGACTCTTTGATGAAAAATTTTTAATTATTTTCTCAAAGAGCAACTTAAGGGGGGATGGCCTTTTGAGGGTTTTCTTGAGAGGCACCACAGCTCCAATGAGTGCCAGATCTAAATCTGGATTTTGCCACAGCCTGACAGGGTAACTTGGGCGCCACCGTTCCTCTTTGTGCCTCAATTTCCCAACCCATTAAATGGGAACATTAATGTCTTCCCCTCCCTACCTCATGGGGAATGTTGATGAACTCATCTGGGAAGCTGGGGTGATGCTATGCAAATGTGTGAGTTTTAGTAAAGGACTTGAGTTTTTAGTTCATTAGCCTGTTTTCCTGTCACCCAGAGGCAAAACCTCCCTGCAGAGTTCCTGTCTTGGATCCAAAGCCCAGGAGTAGGCTATAGTGGGTTATTAGCTCTCTAAATCCCTGCTTAGCCTCTTGACTTGGGCCTCAGTCTCTCTTCTTACCCTTCAGCAAGGAGAATGCTCTTTAGACAGGTTCAGTGGGATCTCTCCAGGGCCAGAGGCAGCCTTGACTGGGAGCTTGGCTTCTCCAAACCTGAAATACACATAAGAGGAGTTCATGATTCGGAAATCCGTTCCGAGGCCATAAAGTTCTGGTTTTCCAAATTCCTTCCGTTACTTCTGGCTTTTGGGGCGAAAGGAGAAGGGCCCAGTCCAGAGGCAGCAGGGTGCTTTCTGCGAGGGTAAATGTTGGAACATGTACACATGTTCATCTCTATATGTGTGTATGTGATCATCCTCATCACCATCCCTAATACAACATTTCCTTTTCAAGTCAGAGCATGCCTGAAAGTAAAGGGTTTGTGGAGAGCTGGGCTCTCCAGGGACTCTGGTTGCCATAGCAACCTTCCAGACTGTTCTATCTTCTGATTTGGGCATCAAGGGAGAACAGGAGACTACATATTCCCAGCTTCTGAAATGGGAACACCTCCTACATAGTGCTTGAGGGGCTGGTGATGACCAGCCGGCTGTATGACCTTCGGAAAATGAGGGGGAAGCAGTTCCTCAAACTTTCTCCCTAGACCTCTCTTCCCGGTTTCCCCATCCAGTCATCGAAGCTGCCTCATCTCACCCCCGATTCTTCAGAAATTTGAATGCTAAGCAACTGCCAGTTAAACCAATGTCAATATTATCTTTTGCAAAATGACAAGGGGAGACTTGGAGGGGACGGGCTCCTCAAGAGGCGGCCAGGCGGGGCCCTCTGAAAGTCCTGACGGTCACAGTCCATGAGAGTATCATGGAACTGCCATCTCCTCAGAGAGGCTCCTCCCTGCTCTCAGAGAGACTGAAAGAAATGACACTTCTTCCTCCTGGGGATTATCTAGCTCTGTTCCCAGCAATCTCATAGGTGGCTCTTCTCAAGACATCGAAGAAACACGGAGAGGCTGTGACCTGACCTAGTTTCTGTGAAGGATTTTGCCAAGCAGTCCCTCTGACTCTGAGCCTCTTTGTGTGGAATCTGTGCCCCGAGCATCGAGCACACTGTGCTGCTGAGAGAGCTGGCGTGGTGATTTCCCAGCTGCCAGCAAAGGCGAGGGTCAGGCCTCTGTTACACCTGATCGCCAGCAGGAGCTCCCAAATGCCTTCCTGGATCTGTCAGGCTCAGCTGAGACGTGGGATAGTCCTCCTGCCGGATCATCCCTAAGGAGAGAGGGGGACAGCTGGCCGCCTTTGCATCAGAGGTAGGTTCTGCTGTTGGGAAACTATGATCCTGGCTCAGTACGCCAGGCCAGGTTACAAGTCGGGGAGGGGAGCACACGCATCCCGGAGACCCAGTGCTTTGACGTCCTGGTCCTCAGGGACCACCTTCCTCTCCTTCTGCGTATTTTCTGTGACTCCATGTACTTTAGTCTCCTTCCTCCGTTTCTGCTCCCTCACTGCTGGCTCCCCACCCTTTCTAGTCACCTCCTTTTCTCTGCATGCCCCTCCCCTTCTCCTAGGTATACTCATTTTCACTGCATTTCCCCCTTTTCTTGTCACATTTCTGGCTTTTGCCCTTCTGTTGTTTTAATCACTTCCTCCTTCTCTATGTGTCTTTCTTTCTATCTTTCTCCGTCTCTCCACCTTCTTAGTGGCAGGGAGCAGCTGTAGCACTTCTGCTGAGATCACAACTTGAACTCTAGGACAGCAGTGATCTCAAGTGTTTGCTAAGAAGGCTGTTCTCCAGCCGGAGGATACCCCTACCCCCCAACACTTCTCTGCCAGTTCAGGGTCCTGTCCTTTCTTGCCAAGCTCGCCCCTGTGATCACAAGTTCTGAGCTTACAGAGCAAGATGAGATTGCGCTGCCTTTAGAAAAACATCTCTGCAGAAATTTCCTAATCTTCAAAAATAAAAAATAGAAGGAAACAGAAAAGTGGGGAGAGGAGGGAGGGAGAGAAAGAGAGAGAGAAAACCTCTAAGTTCCCCAACTTAAAGCTTACACAAAGGTTCAAAACAAAACAAAAGAACAATAGGAACAATAAGCTAAATACAAAGACAAGGACTTAGGAGGGAGTGAAATTAGGAGTGGAATTAGCCTGGAAAAAGCCTTAACTCAGAAGTGGCCCTCAAGCTGCCCTTATTTCACTTGAAGGCCCTCATAGCCTCCAGCTGTCTCTCTGGCACACTGAAGGCAGGACAAAGCGAGGGCGTATCTCTCAGGGGTGCAAGGTGCCAGGACACTCCTTGACAAGACGGATTAAAATTCTCGACCCAGTTCTTAAGGGAAATTGTGCACTCCCCTTGCTAGCGGTAGTCCCACCAGCATCAGGACGGGGGTGGGTGGGGTGGAGGGTAATGGACATTTTCTAACACATTGTGGTGACAGTTGTATAATTCTATAAATTAACCAAAAAATCCCTGGATTGTTGGGGGGGTGGGGAGAAGTGGCATGGGGTTGATAACCGAAGTTTCACACCTCGGCTGGGAGAATAGTTTGGTTTTATAAATCTAAAAGGTTAGCATCTCTAAAGATGGACAAGTCTAAACATCCAGGATGGGATGACAGTTTTTTCCTTCTGCCACTTGGGGACACTAGAGCTTTCATGCACTTGCTCCTTGCTACTCAAATACGGTGCCAAGAACTGCCTTTTTTTTTTTTTTTTTTTTAAATTTTGACAATCATATCATTGTGGGATTTTTCCTCTTTGCTCAAGCAAAAGAAAGGTCAAAGCCATTTTTGGTAACTGCAGAGCGTGATTAGCATGTATTGCGCTAGGGTGAGTATGCTGGACGCTATTCATTACGTAGGACGAAGGCAGTGAACTTGCCCGAGGGGTTCATAGTTCGCCGGCAAAACAAAAACAAAGAGGAAAAATGTCAAAATCTCTACAAACCAACCAAAAAACCCCACCTAGGCTCTGCACCTGTAAACTCAGAATTCCTTAAGAAATTGTGCTGGAGTCAAGGTTTTATTCTGCTTTCCTCCTTCCCACCTCCTCCCTGCAGTAACCATTAACCCTTGACAGCCTCTGTGGGGTCCGCTGTCTTTGGTGCTTTGGGCAAACAGAAGTCAGCTCACCTGGCTCAGGGTCTGTTCATCAGACAATGCTCTTTTACTCTCACTTGCCTATTGCTCATTGGGACCCATGCTTCCCTCCCCTTGGTACTTCTCCTCACATGACACTTTCCAGTCCCACTGCTTATCATTCCTTCTCTCCACTGGCTGAGACCTTGCTTTTGGCAGTATTTCTGTCACCCGGCATCTCCACACAAATGCCAAGATAGATTCCCAGAGAATATTGTCCTCCCGGGACAATCTGGCTGCCATGCCAGCTCTGATCATTTTTGACTGTGTGTTACTGCCCTGGGAAGCAAAGTGGGGTCTGATTCTAGCTTGTCAAGGTCACTTAGGGAAGGAAAAGAAACCTTTCATTCTTTACACTGTAGGATTTCCTCTCTCCATTCTGCTTTATATGGGGCTGCCTCCGGTGGCACAGATTAGCTTCTGGCAGACCAAGGCCTAGAGCTTGGGGCTTTAGTGGGAGAGAGAACTTGCCAGATGTAGGCTACTGGGAATACAAGACAGATGGGCTGTCAGTTCTCATGTTACTGTGTCTCCCAATGAAACCCTTTCCTGTTCTGGGCTTGAGGTCCCTGTGGGATTGGAGGTTGTCATGTCATGTCCCTTTGCTCTGAACCCCTAGAGAGAGGAGCTCCCCCTGCCTCCCCTGCCCCTTCTCCATTCTTACCCCCTTGGCACCCTAAAGAGGGGGTGAAAATCTGTTTGTGACCACTGCTGAAGGACAAACAAGGTGCTGACTCCCTCATTCCCAGAACAGAGCAAAAAGGACTGTAAATATCCTTAATAGTACTGGTCTCGTCTTGGCTGTCAACTTAACCTACTTAGGGCCCAGCCTGGGTGAGGGTTTGTAACAATTTTTTTTTTTTTTTTCAAACACAACTCTAATGTCATTGTTGTTACTATGAAGAGGCTTTCCCCTGCGTCTGCCTTGGGCCCCCGCAGACGTGCTTTGCTCGCCCCTGGAAAACATCTTGGATCCTTAAGCATCCCCCGCTGCAGGTTGCAGGGAGCACAAACAGACCCCCACTCTTTGGTGAGCGCAAAACCAACATTTCAAGAGGAAATCGCAGCCACGCAATCTGCTGTGCTGCTATTTTTGACGTGCTCACTGTTCTCTCAGGGCTGGACAACCTCTGTCTCCAGGAGACAGACAAACCAGCTCTTGGCAGCTGAGACGTTTTGCTTTGAAAAAGAACATAGGAAGATAGTCGTGCGGCTGGGAGGGGCCGGGAACATGAGCCATTCTTTCCCTCTCTTCCAGGAGGCTCAGCACCTGGCCGGCGGGGTCCGCAGGTCTAAGGCTAGGGCTCTGTCCTTGCCCAGTGAATCCTTCCTCTGCGTTGGTCCTCCCCAATGGGAGTGGTCCTAGCAAGAATGAGGACGGCACCATTCATTTAAAAAAGCCTTTAAAATGCCTTCAATGCTGTCAAACATCATGTCATATAACATATAAAAAAGACTCTGGAGCTAAGTTTCCGGGGTTCAAATCTCACCTCGGCTGCTTGCCTGCTAGGTGACACGGAGCAAGTTCTGACGCGGCTCTGTGCCTCAGTTTTCCTTTCTGTAAAGGGGAGGATAATAATAGTACCAATGTCAGGGAGCTGTTTTGAGGATTACATGAACTAATATATGTACAGTGTTTATGTAACGTGTAATAATAGACACGTGGTATAATATGTAACAATATATAAGCACTCTACAAAGATTGGCTGTTATTACTATTATCCTACAACAACCATATGAGGTTGGTGGGCTAGGCATTGTTTTCCCCTGCCAGATAAGATGGTTGAGGTTCAGAGGGCAAATTCAAGAGCACACAACTGATGTGTGACCCATCATCCTCCGGGAGACGTAATTTATAGAACTCAGTGAGGGTCCGATTAATGCTAAGCAAGAAGAGAGAGTGGATTTGTGGTTCCTAGATGTGTATATGGGCTTTTATTTATATGCCAATTTGTCTCTTTGAGGGAAAACCAGCAGGTGCCCTGCGTCCGCCCCCACCCACCCTGTATATTGTTACGTATCTCACAGAGTCATACTCTCACATAGCTATAATCTCACATAGCTCTATATATATACACACACAGATTTATACTCACACACACACACACATAGGTTTCCCCAGCTATCCAAAAGTAGAACATTCCTGTGAAACCTTTCATAAACCAAATGAAGTAAAGCAAAGAATTACCATTTCGCAAAAGCAAAAATCCTCTTCGGATTTCTCTGGGTTATTGAGAGCAGGTACTAACACAGGTCTTTAGTAAGAGCAAAGTGGTATTTAAAAAAAAATTGTGTGGGGGGCGCGTGGGTGGCTCAGTCATTGAGCACCTGGCTCTTGATTTTGGCTCAGGTCATGATCTCGGGGTTGTGGGATCATGCCCTGTGTGGGACCCCGAGCTCAGTGGATTCTCTCTCTCCCTCTCCCTCTGTCCCTCCCCCCGACCATGTGCTCTCTCTCTCCCCTGCAAAAGAATAAATAAGTCTTTTAAGAAAGTGCTGTAAAGAGAAAACCTGTACATCTTTCTATAGACCCTTCCTTATTACCACAACTGTTCTCTTCCCTCCACGTTTTAACATTCCCAGGGGATGGAACTCCTCTAGAGCCTTCCTCTCATACTTCCTCCAGTCTTCCTCCTTGGGACAAATGCAGGGTCCCATAGTTAGCCCTGAGGATAGAACACCTAAGTCAGACCCCAGGTCAGTTTCCTTATACTGCTCCAGTGGCCTTCAAAATCCCACCTCCCCTGGTCCTCGTCCTCAGCACTCCCTCTGTTCCTGGGCCATCTTCACGACCCACTGCCCCCGTCCCCTCCCTTTGCAGGTGGTGACACCTCCCCTCACTTTGCAGGTGGTGACACCCTGTAATACATAGAAGTGCTCCAGCTTCCCTTTGCTCTTTTCAGGGGGAGGAGCCAGGAGGTCCTGGAGCTGGAAGAAGCTAGCCCCTCCTACTCCTGTGGGTCCCCATTTGCTTCCACTGCAACTCTCACGGAGGTCCCAAATCAGGCCCGAATGTTCCACTCACCCTGTGCTCATTCCCACAACCACTCCAGCGTGCACAGAAGACCTGGCCCAGGGCAGGGCAATGGGACTGCCTCCCCCTTCTGACTCCTTGGCTTGCTTTCCTTTGGAGGTAGCAGACTTGCATCCGAATCCCCGTTATTCGCTGCATCTCATTCGGCCTCTCCGGTTTTGTCGTCTGCAAAATAAGGGAGCTAATTCCACTTGCCTCACACAGTTGTTGGGAGGCTCAGACAAACAGACACGTTAAAGAGGTTAGCAGAAAGTAAACTCTCAGCAGAGCAGGGCGCAGGAAGCCTCCGTGACACTGAACAGCCAGCCACCGTGGAGTGGGGCTGGAAACACCTGTCCTCGAGGAGAAAGGCAGGATCCCTGCCGACTGCAGTTCTGTTCTCTGAAACAAACATTTAAATGAAATATGGTATAAAAAATAGACTCATGGTAGCTAGCTATTTTATCCAGGAGGTTCTTTGCCTGAAGGATTCACAGCAGAATCTGTTTAAATAATGGCACCTAAGATGTGAGTTAATATATAGACACGTATCTGAACGTATCTTGTGAAAATAGAATGGATATACTGGTGATATTTTTTCAACCAAGATAGAAAACTCCTCCCAGGAGCACCAGAGCATTGGGAAAGACAGTACTGAGGGTCACAGGGACAGAATGGGGAAGGGGGCTGAGAGGGGTCCTAAATGCTGCTCTTTATGAAGGAGAAGGCTGGTGCAGACAAGTGCAAAGATTAGCCTGTGATTCCAGTTAATTCAGGGCAAAGCTGGGTCTAGGACTCACATTTTCCGACTTCATCACCTGTATATATATTTTTTTTATGGAAAACAGAAACCTAAGGATTAAACTTACCAATTTTATTCATTTCCTATCCTGCCAAACTCATTAGCACAGCTGTCTATAGGAAGTGGGATTAAGTGCTTTGTGATTTCATCTCTCTCTTCCCTGACTTTCGAAGGTACAGAGACAGCAGGCCTAGCTAGAGAAATTCTTCATCAGATAGCCAGCTCCTGGATTTGTAAGGAACGACTAAAAATTGTTACTCTAGTAAGTACGAAAGCTATTTTCACACTGGGCAAAGACAGGCTCATGTAGAGGCTCTGGCCTGGGAGGCCAAGCCCTTTGCTTTTAATCTTACCAACTAAGATGTTCTATAACCTTTTAGGGCTATAGTTTTTCTGGTAAATTTAGTGACTGGGCTACAGGAAACTGCCACAAATTGGAATTCAGGAAAGCAGATTATTTGAGACTTCTGTATTTTAAAAAGGATAGGAGGGATGCTGAAAGTTAGCATCTTACCCAGGAGCGCTGATTTCTGACACCCTGGAAACAGAAATCAGCTTCTAGATTCTTCTCTGTACTTTGTCGTCCTGGGAGAGAAAGAGAAATAGCTGTCGGTTACGGATTCCTTTTATAAATCACAGGGCTAGTGTCAGGAAGAACAAAGTTTCTAAAAGCCATGGTTGCTGAACCGTAAATCAGGCAGTCCCCAGCTGCTTTAAGGCAAATTGGCATTGCTGGGAAGAGAGAGAAGTCTGGCTTGATGGGGAAAAGAGTTTGTGTCTCCTGTAGGACTGCTCTCAGTGCTTTCGGGGGAGGGGGGGTCACATTTACCCAGGAGCAGTGCACAGGACTGCACATGGGGGCCCCAGGCTCTCACCCGCCCATACCCAGCCACACTCCAGGCCTGGTACTTCCCTTCTGTTCCTCTGGAGGTGTGTGTGTGTGTGTGTGTGTGTTGTTTTTTTTTTTTAATTTGCTTAATTCTTTCTTTCTGCGCAATCCTCTGGCAGATGGTTTCATATCCCTACAGAATTCTAGATAGCAACCCCAGAGCACCTAACCCAAAAACTGTGCAGGTTATTTCTGATAATAGGTCCTAAATCAGTGACTTGTAGGTCAGCTATGATGCTGTGTTAAGAAATATTGGATATGAAAATTTTATCTCAACAAAACTGGGGAAAGATACTAGAAATACTGGGAGATTTCACATGCTGGGCTTGAGTTTTGTTTTCTTTTGAAAAATGGAAGATCTGGTCTTGTTGATCCTACGTTTGGGCTTTTCGCCTTCAGTCGGCAGGAGCAGAGTGAGCTGCTCCCTTCCCAAAGCGTAGTGGGCTCTCTTTTGCCCAGTGTGCACTGAGGCTGGGGCTGTCATTTTTCTCGTGTCCTCAGCATTGTTTTCCTCCTAGGTGGGAAATATGTCCTATGTGTGCGTTTCTACCAAAGGCACTGTGCCCAGACCACTTCATCTGGTGACTCCGTGGACACTGGTGCATGGGACCTCCCTCAAAGCCTTCCTTGAATGATCTCGCTGAACCTCAGTGGACTGTTGGATGGGACGGAGGTAGATGTGGTTGTTAGGAACAGAGTGAAAGCAGAAGCGAGGGCTGGCAGCCCGTGCAGGAGGCAGTCACAACTCCAGACAAGACAGATCTGGGCTGCTGCTTGGAGAGAAGAGACCTTGTAGGAATCAAGAAGAGGCTAAGTTATGTTCTCTGTCCAATTAAGTGGGCAAGGAAATGTGTGATGCAGTTAAGGATTTCCATCTAAAATGATTAAAATGCAAAAAAAAAAAAAAAGCAAACCTCGGTGTTTGGGTATTTCTGACTCGAGGCCAGCCGCCTACTTCTGTGATGTCAGATAATGAGACATCACTGTGTTCGTGCTGGCTGGGACTCAGCGTTGTGAGTTGGAGCTCTCCGTGGGATCCTGTAGCTCTCCTGGGAGATGGCTGGCCACCAGCCAGGGCCCTGCATCTGTGCGACACTCGAAGCCCATGGTCGTCCCCACACTCTTTCTTCCCTCTCTTTCTAGATTCTTCCCTGTCAGTTTCAGCCCTCAGTCAGACTCTGCTGGTGATGGGCTTATTGGCCAAAAGTGAACTGGCTGCAGAGCGGGAAGTATGTCCAACATTGTTGTGTTGGGAGAGAGATAAGAAAGGTCCTCCTCTTTTCCTTGCTTTACCCATTATTTCATCAGAATATTCTGGGGCCAGAGTCCAATAGCGATTTGGGCTAGAGGCAACTCCAAATCCTTAGGGTCCAAAGAGAAGAGCAGATTTCATGTTGGTCATCTCTTACTAGGAACACCTTTCCCTTCTGAAAACCCAGATTTAAAAGGATTCCATGAGCCTTCCCCTGCTCATCCCACTGACCCCCATACTTGATCTTTCTAGGAGCACAGAAAATATTAAATCAGGTTGGGTTAAAGGAAATCCATCACGGGTCTTCCATCTTAATGACCGTCTGCCTCACTTTTCCCCATAGATGTTCTGGAAAGTTCCAAAAAGGTGTTTTTGACATATGTGCCTATGTATAAAAGTAAGAAAATCACTTTCCTGTTAAAAAAAAACAGCAGGTGATTTTTAACAGGCAGGGGCCCTTTCGCGTTTAAATGAAATCACAGGATGTAGCTAAACTTAAAAGAAAGCATATAGTCTGTAGAAAAATGAACTTAAATTCATTTATGGCATACTTCATACAACTGTAATTCCTTTGTCCAGTGGGAGGAGAAGGTATTGTGGACCAGATTGCAGGATTACCGACCAGATTTGAGAAAGAGCCTTTTTATTCACTGGAGGAACTAGGAGATATTTTTCAAATGTATATTCAAAAGTGGGAACTCTAACGAACTCTATTACAATTTTCTCTTTTTCTTGCTGTATTCAGACTGTCTAGATCATGAATTCCCACGGGTACAGTGTGGTATCTCAGGTGAGGCAGGATGGGAGAAATGAGGTCCCGGTCCTAAGTCCCTTGTGTCTCGCTATGAACTGTGCAGGAAGGGGTGATGTGCCAACCCAGGAGTCAGGACCCAGTGCTACCACCCTGTCTGTAACTGTGTGGCCTTGGGAACACTGGGACCCTCTCTGAGCCGTGGTTCTCTCCTCTGTAAAATCAGATCATTGGTAGAACATCCCTCATGGTGGCCAGTGGGATTAAAGGAGGCAAAGCTAAGGTCCTGACACACAGTAAGGATTCAATAAAAATGGGTTATTTTTTCCGTGATCTCTTTTTTTTTTTTGGCCCATTCTAGCAGGGCACTGAGACATAGGCAGGGCCTCTAAAAATTGCCCAACCTTTAGAAACAATGAGAACCACTCAAAACTCATGTAAATCAAGGCCTTTAGGAAAGACATGTGTGATAGTTTCTCTTTCTTTGTAGATCTGGGTTTCCTGGCCTACCACTGGTCATGGTTCAGTTATGTAATTACCCAACACTTGGTTGGATGACAGGTGACTCATAGAAAGGGTCTTAATACCCTCTTTGGCTGAAAATCGCCTCCCGGCTAAAATAGGCGGCAGAAGGGAATACCCAGCAGTTCTGATAATCCATTTAGAAAGAGCATAAGCAATGAAGTGACTTATCCGTGCAAAATTCCGGGAAGCAGTGAGAATTTCCAACACACTTAGGCATTAACTGGGACATCGAATAACTGAGTGTGAACAGCCAGCATTTACTTGCCTCACTTCTGGGCTTGCCTTGAGTGGGAGAAGTTGCTGTAAGGAGTCTGCACAAGGACCCAGGAAGAAGGTCTCCTTGGGCGCCGAACAGGCTCAGAAATGCCATGATACATTTGGGGTCAACATTCTTCAGAATTAAAACACAAGCCAGTGGAAAATAGGACTCGGTTTACAGAGAGTGTTTTTTTTTAAATACAGCATTTCAGGAATACGTTTCATCTGTAAGGAAGTCAGCTGAACTCAATGATGTCTAAGTAAGTAGAGAATAAGACAAAATGACATACAAAAATTGAGCAGGCAGTGGCTTCCAAAAGGCAAAGAATCCATTACACTGCCCTGCATCAGGAAAAGTCCCTCATTAGCCCAGGCCTGTTCTGAGACATTCCCATAACGAGGGGATGAGAGGAAGAGAGATTCCAAAATGCAGACTCCCTGCTATTTGTGTTGTAGGCATGTTTTCCTCCTACCTCGTTATACATCTGCTGCTGTACTTTTAACCTCCTTTCTGCCATTTTGTACCAACTGAGATGGATATTCAACTGACCATATTACCTAGAATAACTCCTTATGCCAGAGGTCCTCAAATATGATCTGCGGGGCCCTAGTCCTACACTGCATTCCTATGGAAATGTTCCCAGCCACTACACTTCCGCTTCTTGGAGATACATGATGCATGGGAACATGAAATTAAGGGCCCCGAGAAGTCCTGCAGCAAATAAACCTATTTCACTTCTTAAACCTGTTGTTAAAATTATTTTTACCATAGTATTTCCACCCCATTTGAGGGGTAACTTCTAATTACATCCCACAAAAACTATAACCCAAGGAATAAATTTTAAGAAACTCAAAGACCTACCTCTGAAACTCCTTATGATGAATTTGAGTCCATGAAACAGTCCTTAAAGGTTTTCTCCAATGGACCATTTTGTGGCTTCTTATCAACCTTCTGAAAATTCTCCACACTCCCGTTTAGTTGCACAGAGCCATACATAATCAATATTTTGTTAAGGATCTGAATAATGTGAAAGAAGATAGCCCCTCCCCCGCTGACCTTCCAAGCCTTCTGAGATAGAAGTCTTTGAGAAAAATAACTGTAAATTGGGTCTTATTGGTTGGATTTAGAGTTTCTATTCTATTTATTGCAAACATCTACCCTTGAGATGCACTTCTCCAGACTGATAGCCTCCTGATGACATTCCCTTGTGGTGTAACAGACCAACTTCTGTGCATCTCATTAACAAAGTCCAAGATTACAGTGTGCATCTCTATTTGCTTTTCTAACTAAAATAGACCTTTTTGGAGCCAACATAGGGTTTGAACTCATGGCCCTGAGGATCAAGACCTGAGCTGAGATCAAGAGTCAGACACCTAACCCAACTAGACCTTTTAATGAAAATATTCAAGCATGCCTTTACTAAATACCATATTTTAAAAATCTTATTCCCAAGACTCAAAGAAATGCTAGCAGTGAGCTCTACGTAACCAGAGTCTTCAGTCTTCTTTCCCATGCTCCTAAATAGTGTTTTCAAGGTATTCTCCCACAGTACTTCAGGGGCTGGTACCTCCCAGTTGGACCCAGTTCTTCCAGTGCTGGGACTCAAGTCCACGGGGCAGCTCTTTCTGCTATAGGTGTTCTTTTGCTACTAAGGGCTCTTACCTTTGACTCTGCTCACCCTACCAAAGGCGTGATGCTCATTGTCTACTCCTCCACCCCAGCTGGCCCAGGACTAGGTTCGTTCTTCCATGGTTTCCTTTCTGTGTTTAGAGGTAAAAGGAGAGAGGATGTGGTGACTTTTAACCTGCTGTTGCCTTTGTACCTGTTGCTCCTTTTCAGGACATCTTGGGCTGTGAGGAGTTCCTGCTGGCCAGTTTTTTCTTTCACCTTTAAATCTTTAAATCCACCAGAAGTTTGAAAAAGTGGACTGTGGAGATGGTGGGCATCACATCTAATTCTGGGTCTATCACTGACGTGCTGTGTGACCCTGAGCAAGTCACCCGCCCGGCGTTCAGCAGATGGTAGCTCTTGGTATTATTCTCTGGCCCAGTGTTTCCATCTGTAACATGAGATGGTTGGACTAGACAATTTTTGAGTTTCTGCTTGAAAATTCTGTGGATGCTTCGCTTACTCATTGAATGTACAGCTGGTTCCCTTGATAACTTGGCAAACTTTATTGCTTGGCTTTTGCCATCAGAATGATCTTTTAAAAAGAGAGCCAGAGTTACTAAATTTCAACTTAATATAGAATCATTGGATTTCCAGGCTCACCCACTCTAGTCTCTTATTTTACAGACAAAGATCAGAACTTACCACTTACAAATATATGGAGCAGGTTAGAGCAAAAATTTGAAAGAGATATAATAATTTTCATGTAATACCAAGGGGAACAAATTGCTTCTCTCTGCTTTTCTCTTGCTTTTCCTCCTTCCCTCCTTCCTTTCTTCCTGCCTTCCTATTTTTCTTAGATGAGCTCTTAGTTATTAAGTGCTTCCAGATCTTTTTTATTTCACAGTTGCAAAATAAACATTTCTCGGTTTTGGCTGTGTCAAGTACCTTGGCATTATGATTGGAAAAATGTTGGGCATGGAAAGGCACTTCTATATTAAGGAGAAGCAGGGGAATGCAGACTAGCAGGGTGTTAGCTAGAATTCTCTGGGTCTCTGGATCCCCATTTGCAGAGGGAACCTGTAGAAAAGACAGAGGAAAGAAAAGGTGGTACAATTCTTTGATATCCTCAGACCAAGTAGAAGATGAATTTTTCCATTTCTGGGAAAGTGGTAGTGACCCCAAGGGCAGGTGTAGGGTTGTATGTTGGCCCCACTGTGCTTATGTGGTGACTGTGGATAGAAGGGTCTTGGTTGGATAGAAAGTGTTCAGCTCTGCTCTTCCAGCCCGGTCTTGAGAGCTGGAGCTGCACATCCAGACCAGACAGTTCCCGCTGTGCTGGATCCCCGTCCTATATGGCTGTGCTGGTTCCCAGTCCTGCATGGCTATACTGATCTTGGTGCTTTTTTGGTGTTTGTTCATCATCCTTATCCCATTTAGCTTCCCTCCCTATTGTTAGTGAGCCTGATGAAGCGGCAGAACCCTGGACAGGTATAGAAAGCTTATGTGGGCTCCTAATGCACTGTTTGACTTTGAACAAATTGCTTGAAACATTTTATTTTCTGGCTTTTCTGCTTACTAAGGAAAATCGTACAACTCAGAAAAATATAAGGAAAAAAGAAAAGACCCCATAATCCCACAGCCAGAGACATTCAATGTTGGTCTGTTTTGGGTTTTTCTTTTAGACTAGCTCTGTCTCTGTATCTCTATCTCTATAGATGTCATAATTGTATTTCATTAAAAAAACCACGTACCTCTAATATTCTCATGCTCTTATTCCATAGCCATCATTACATACACCATAACTTGCTAACCTAGCCCTTACTGTTGGACATTCAGGTTTCTGTTCTTCTGAATGATGCTACGGTGACTATTTTTAGTATGGATATCTGTCCACATTTATAAGTATTTCCTTAGGCTTTATTCCTGCAAGAGTCAAAAAGTATGAACAAGCGAGCAGCTTATGTTCTAGACTCCAACTTTCTCACCTACAATAAGACCTAGCAGAAGCCCCAATAACAGCAGCAAACACTTCCCCAGCGTACCATATGCCGGCCCTGTTTCTAAGAGCTTTGCATGTCCTAACTCATTTAATCTCCCCGGTGGCCCTGCAGGTAGCTCCCTGTTAGAGAAGTAGCTTGCCCAAAGTGGAGCAGCTGGTCAGGAGGGGGTAGGACTCAATCCAGGGGGTCTGGCTCCCAGTCCTTGCTCTGAACTCCTCTGCTCATACGGCCTCCAAGGAAAGAACTAAACCCAGGGATCCCTAGGCCTCCTTTCCTCCTCCCATTGACTGCACTATTTTATCCTACACTAGCCATATGCCCGGGTAACATGGCTGCCTGGTAGGAATTCCCCAGCTCCTTGAATCTTCTTCATCTGCCCGTTTGTGTGCGTGATGAGGTGGGGGTCTCTCTGTGTGCGAGTGGGTGTGAGTGGGTATGTGTGTGGTGTGTGTGCCTATAGAGTTTTGGGAATGGAACGGAGCCAGCAGAGAAGTGTATGAAACGGGAAAGCATGAACAGTCTATTGACAAAACAATAAAACGCAGGCTATCTCTGCTATCAGTTATAGATAACATCATGGTTTCCTTTTTATCTTAAGGTTCTCAGGCTCTTTGGCTGGAAAATTTGTCATTTTATAATGGGATTGTCACCTCGGCGCAGCAGGGATGGGACTGGCTGTGGCTGTCTAGCACAATGCCATCCCAGGAGCACATGTCTGCACCTATTATCTGTATCCCTCCCCTCCCTGAGCTGCTACGCCCACACTGTCCAGAGCATTGCTGCATTTGGCCATTCATCCCATAGGGAAAGAGATCATTGACAGACTCATCCCTGGAATGACATGTCCACACTGCTTCTAGTGCTTGCTCAAGAGAGAAATTGCTGAGCCTCCTTGGGATTCTGACCTAGCAGATCTGGGAGAAGCCAGGAATCTGCCTTTATAAGACATGTGCTCCAAGCAGTTACCTTCAGGAAGTTTGTGAAACCTTAGGCAGTGGGTCTCAACCTTCATAGGGCATCAGAACCACAGAGAAGTTTAAAAAAAAAAAAAATACCACTTCCTGCCCCCTTGGCTGTCTTGTCCCCTCTCCCTCCCCAATTTGAATAATTGCTCTAAGATGAGGTCCAGGTGCAGCATTTTTTTTTTTTTTTTTTAAAGCTTCTCAAGAGACTTTCATGTGCAGCTGGTGTTGGGAACTACTAATCTAAGAAATTCTGGTGAGAATAACTTCACACTTTTACATTTAAGTGCACTTCACATTATAGACCTCCTTTACAACTGCACATCACAACAATCCACTACTGTCAGTAGAGCAGGCATTTTTATGATTGACCCTGGCCCAGAGACGTTGACCGAATGGCCGAAGGTTGCACAGCTTCTCCCTAAGTCAGCAGCAGTGCCCAGGCCAGTCCTGCCAGGCCCTCTGGGAGGAGGCAGCCTCCCTTCCCCTTAAGATCTTCTAGGATCAGGTCATCTTAGCTTGCATCAGCTGCCTCGCCTAGTGTGGATGATGGGCTCTTTCTGTTCCTTCTCACCCACATCTCTCCTCTTGAAGCCGTTGCTCCTTCTCCGAGAGCATCCTTGTGAACCGTGCAGTTACACTTCCCTCCCCTCCCAAGCTGTGTCCTGCCTTATGGTTAGATAAGGGCTCTGAGGGACAGAAGCCCGGGGACCTGGACAGGGCACATCACCCACAGCAGTCTGACCTCAGCCTCCAATCTAGCCTTTCCCTGCTGGTCCTCTGCAGTGAGTGCAGTGCAGGGCAGGAGCAGGGAAGTCACATCCCCCAGCAGCCCCCTGGGTGTCAGTGGGCTACACTCCCTTCTCCCCAGCTGGAACCTCCCGTCCTGAATTCTCATAGTCACCCCCAAACTTCTCTCCCCTGCAGCTACGCACCCTTCCATTCCACCTCCCCACCCCACCCCGACAGCCTTAAAGCCCACCTGAGTCCTTCCCGTGAGGTTGCTCTGGGGGCCGGAGGACCTTGCAGTGTTGAGTCCCCACTCCGGACACCAGGCTGGTTGGAGCTGAGCAAGGTGGAGCAGGGAGAGAGGAACATAACCAGGTAACTAACTGCACGCTCCCTTCCACCGACCTCCACCCTGCAACCATCTCTAGGCTCAAACTCTCCCGACTCAAACCAACCACCCTGGCTGCCCTTTCCTCTGCCTCTCCTTGTTCAAACCTTTACCCTCGCACAGGCTGTGTCCTGGAGCGGCTCCCAGCGACTGCGGGCTCTCGGTGTCAGGCTCCTGCAGCCTCCTTCCCCCGGAGGCTGGGTGCGGGGGCGGGGAGGAGGCGGGGCCTTGCCTCCCAGGCAGTGCGGGCCTCGGAACTGCGTGTCAGTGCCCTGGGCAGGATTCCCCTTCACCTACCTATTCAGCAGCCTTGTGACTGAGAAGCTGCCTTAGTCCGCAGATTCCTGCAGCTGTCTTGTCTTTCCCACGGTTCGGGCCTGCCCACTGCGGGTTGCTGGCTGATTTGGGGGTTGGGGGAGGGGTGGGAGGATGGTGTGGAGGGTCAGTCAGGGTCCTCAATGACGTTTGATATCCCAGGACTGAATTTCAGGAAAGGCACATGCTTTGCTGGCGGAGCTGGCCCCCTCCTTTTATACAACAACCCTATGTGGCTTTGCTGCCCCATCAGAGGATTTGGAAGGAGGCGATATATAAGGACAAGCCCTCCTTTCTCGAAGCAAGGGAAGCAGTGAAGTTTCCCATGGTAGAGAGTGACCGGTTTGGTGAATCTTCACTGTTCCTGTTGGATGTCATCAGTTAGAACGGTTCTAAGAGGGTCCAAGAACCTTTCACAGTTGCCCCTGCCACCCGCAAGGCTTGAACTGCCCTGTCATCCACAAGGCTGAGCCTCCAACAGCTAAGTCAGGACCGTTGGACCCCGGGCTTTGGTGGATTAGAGGAGGGTTGAATCTGAACCAGTCCGAGCCTCTTTCCCAGAAACGCTCAGTTGGGACAGATCAGTCTGGACTAGTCTCTCTTGGAAGAGATGGAAAACCTCCCAGCCTCAGGAGCTGGAGGGGGTGTCATGTATTATACAGATTCACTTTCTTATTTTATAAATGAAAAAAAATTAAGGTCCCAAGAAATCACATGAGTGGGCCAAGGCCACATGGCTGTTATGGTTACTTTATTACAGAGCTGGTTTGAAGTCCAAAGTGTTAACTCACTTACTCTTTTGACTAAGTGATGCCTCTACAACTAATCTCCTATGAAACTCTGTGTTCCATTCAGATTTTGAAGAAATCCTAGTAGCTAAGCTCTGCAGGGGAGCCTTATGGGGTGCCCACAGACTTCTGCATCAGATTGACCTAGGTTCGAATCCTGCCTTTCCCATTCACTAACACTGAGACTGTGGGCACAGTTCTTATTCTCTGTCTCTTTTTAAATAATTTTTCTTTTAGAATTTATTTATTTATATATTTGAGATAGACAGAGAGAAAGAATGAGCAGGGGAAGAGGCAGAGGAGCAGGGAGAAGCAAATTCCTTGTTGAATAGGGAGACCCTGGCGGGGCTCTATCCCAGAACCCTGGGATCATGATTTCAGCTGAAGGCAACCACCTAACTGAGTCACCTAGGTGCCCCCATTTCTCATTCTCTTGAGGCCAGTATTCCTCAACTGTAAAATGGGAATCATTATACTTATTTCAGAGAAATATCATGAAAGTTTTCTCATGTGGATAAGGTGTGCTTAGCACGTAATCATTGTTCAATAAAAGAAAGAAGGCTTCTTGGCCAAAATACATAATTGTTCTCTCTTTCTCTGTGCTCCAAATTCTGTAGCTGGTTTGTTTTCAGAATTATTTAGCACCTTCCCACTTGTAGTTGGGAGAACAGGGGGCTTCCTTGTGCCTTTTCTCCAGACTCCAAGGGAGGTGACTCTACACAGAACCTGGGTATCAACCTGCTAGGCCTTGATCATTCCTCTCAGACTTGGGGCAACTTAGAGGTCGAGAGAGAGAGATGGTAGACCCTGGTGATTTGAAAGAAACAGGTTTGTCTCTGTTACATTTTTTTCTTTTTTTTTTTTTTTAGGTTTGTGAAATCCATTCAGCCTGTGATCTGATCTTTATTAAAGGACTACTCTGTGCCCCCTCTCCCACCCCAGCTGGCAGGTGGCTCGCTGAGTAAGAGCATATGAAGAGTACAGGGCATAACTGGTAGAAAGAGACTTTTCACACCCGGTCATTTCTGAGGCCATGGCCATTGGCTTGTGGACCTCTGAGACAATGTGCCTTTTGAAACTCTTTTGAGAGTGGCTAGGGCAAACACTGGCTTGTACCTCCTGACAGCTATGCCTTATGACCTCACAGAAGGAACTTTTGCTGGACTTGCAATGAGAAAGCCATTATTTCCTCCTTGTGTTATTTAAACCTTAAATCACCACATCTGAGCTTGACTCCTAGTTATTCACCTCTTCCTAGAACAAATCCCCATGGAACGCCCATCTCACCTGGGCCAGAGAGGATCCCACCTCCCTCCACCTCCTCTTGGATCCCCATCTCTCTGAATCCTGAATCTCCTTCAAACACCACCCAGCTCATGTCCAGTTTCCTTCATGAAGTCTTCATATGGACTGACCTGCTCATTTTGTACTTAATGGAAGTTACCCTTGTGTTGATATGTACATTTTCAGATTCTAATCCTTTCTACAGATACTTACATACCAGTCCTCAGCCCTCAAAGGGTTGACAGCTTCATTAAAAAATATGAGTCTTGGAGCACCTAGGTGGCTCAGTTGTTTAAGCATCTGACCCTTGATTTTGGATCAGGTTATGATCTCAGGGTTATGAGACTGAGTCCCAAATTGGGCTCCTCCATGCTGGGCATGGAGCCTGCTTAAGATTCTCTCTCTCTCTCTGCCCTTGCCCCCAGTCATATTCTCTCTCTCTCTCCATATATATATATATATATATATATATATATATATATATATCTGCGTGTGTGTGTGTCTGTCTATCTTAAGTGCAGTTGGACTATCATTTCCTTGAAGGCAAGAGATCGGTCTCATCTTTTCTTTCCTCAGCAACACGGCAACACTGTATCAGGGAGATATTGACTGCATCTAACCATAGTGTTTAAAAACAAAGAACAAAATACCAAAAGATCATTTATTATCTCTTATAACTTGGAGTCTTGAGGAGGGACAGTTCCAGGATTGTTAAGCGATTTAAACAGTGCTATATAAAAAACCACTTCAAAACTTAGGGGTTTGAAGCACCCATTATTTCTTAGCTCCCAATTCAGCAGATCAGATATTTGAGCTGAGCTTAGCCTGGCAATTCTTTTGGTCTTACCTGACCGATGCTTCCTTATGCCTCTGTGATCAGCTCTGTGTTGATCAGATGGTACTCCTTCTGGGGATTGGCTGGTTGTTGGCCAGGAAGCCTTAGCTCCTGTCAGTGGAGCTGAGAGCCCTCTAGCAGGTGGCCTGGGGTCTTTCTTATGCGGGATGCTGAAGCCCAAAAGCAAGCAGACGTGTCAAAGCCACTTGAGACTAAGAGTTAGAATGGGTGCAGACATCTAAAACAATTCACTGGGCAAGTCCAGACTCGAGTAATGAAGAAATAGACTTTGCCTTTTGGTGGAAGGAGCTTCAAAATCATATTGCAAAGGGAACATGAAGACTTTGAACCATTTTTGCAATCAGCCTGCCATAGCCATAGTTAGGGCTCAGAGGATTCTATTCCTTGGGACTCGCTTGTCTTTCATGTCTTTCTTACAAATGGCAGCATTTCCAAGTACCATCCCTTCACGCCACAACGTCCAAAAACAGGAAAGGACAAGCTTTTCTAAACATGAAGAAACCTCCATGTGTCTCCCACCAACCTCTCTTAGGCCACACTTAGGACACAAGCCCATCCTAACCAATTTTATTGGTGGTGGGTAAGATTACTGTTCAACATATTGTTGGGGGGGGCGCCCAACGTCTTTGAGGTGCTTCCCTTCCAGATACCTGAACAAAACAGGGGTCCTGAGAGCAAAGAAGCAGGGGAAAGGGGTGGCAGCTGGGCCAGGAATCAGTAGGGGGTGGAGGAAGCAACTTACACAGTGTCTTGTGCCATCTTTCTTTCTTATTTTGGGACCTAGTTTCTTTAAACCAGCAGACCAAAACACACCCAGGACCTAGTTTTTGTTTCGTTTCTGTTGTTGTTGTTATTGTTATTTTTTCTTTTTCTTTCTTCTTTTCTTTTCTGGACAAAATGACAAGATGGAGAAACTCACCCCGAAACAAGGAATAGGAGGAAGTACTCACACCCAGGGATTGGATTTAATCAATATGGTTATAAGTAAAATATCTGAACTAGAATTTTATTTTATTTTAAAGATTTTATGTATTTATTTGACAGAGATCACAAGTAGGCAGAGAGACTGGCGGTAGGGGGTGGGGGGGGGAGAAGGCTCCCCGCTGAGCAGAGAGTGAGATGCGGGGCTCGATCCCAGGACTCTGAGATCATGACCTGAGCTGAAGGCAGAGGCTTAACCCACTGAGCCACCCAGGTGCACCTGAACTAGAATTTTTAAAAAATGACTATAAAGATACTAGCTGGGCTTGGGGGAAAAAAGCATAGAAGAAATTAGAGAATCCCTTATTATAGAGATAAAAAAAATTTAAAATCTAGTCAGCCTGAAATAAAAATGCCATTACTGAGATGCAGTCCTGCGTGGAGGCTATAAAAAAGAGGATGAACAAGTCAGAAGAGAGAATCAGTGATATAGAAGATAAAATGATGGAAAACAAGGAAGCTGAAAAGAAGAGGGAAAGTTGACGATTAGATCATGAAGGTAGACTTAGGGAATTCAGCAATTCCACAAAGTGAAGTAATATCCATATTGTAGGAGTCCCAGAAGATGAAGAGTGGGGAAGAAGGACAGAAGGTTTATTTGAACAAATTATAGCTGAGAACTTTCCTAATCTGGAGAAGGAAACAGGCATTCAAGTCCAGAAGGCACAGAGAACTCCCCTCAAAATCGACAAAAATAGGTCAACACCTCAACATATTATAGTGAAACTGGCAAATTACAAAGCTAAAGAGAAAATCTTGAAAGCAGCGTCAGATAACAGGTGATATCTACAAGGATAGACACATACGGCTGGCAGCAGACCTGTCCACAGAGACCTGGCAGGACAGAAAGGGCTGGCATGACGTATTCAACATGTTAAATGGGACAAATATGCAGCCAAGAATACTTTATCCCGCAAGGCTGTCATTCTAATGTACATTTGTATTGAGCCTGCATCTGTCAGGCCCTGGAGAATCAAAGGTGGGCAGCACCTTAATGCTTTTAGGAAGGAGATTGTAAGCAACTGACTGTGATAGTTTGGTGAGTGGCAGACACTGGGGGTCAGGCTTTCCTGGTGTCCCTCACTCAACGCCACTGCTTTCTGACTGAGGGAGTGAAGTGCAAAGACGAGTGTAGGAATCAAGGCACAACTTTATTATGTATCCAAAGTAACACCCAGTTGTGTGCAAAACTCAGGGCTCTGGAGTATCAGGCTGAATTAAAACATAGCTGAAAAAAAATAAAATAAAATACCACTGAAACTGCAGACAAATGATGTGGGGGAGGGTGCTCTTTATTCCTATCTACCTTGTAACTGGAATCTGTGGCCAGCTCTCTTGGTGGGGACTTGCAGGAGGAAGGGAGAGAGCAAGACTCCAAGGTGGCCGTAAGCCCACTTTCCCAGCTGCTCTCACAGAGAGACGGTCACATGGATGGAGAGGAAAGTAGCCTGCTGTGACCCAAGGAGTCAGGAAGTGAAAGGTGGGTTGATTATGAAGACTGATTTAAGGCACAGCAACTCTGTTAACTAGGAAAATGCAGCCCAACAAATGTTTTGGGCTCTAGTCTTGTAATGAGGAGTGTAACCTTTCTGGGAAGCCCTATGGGGAAAACCATAGAGGTGGTGCTGTAGAGTCATGTAGCATGTCCTCAGGGTAAGGTAGGAAAAGTAATGAATTCTTCCTGTGGAAGGTGTCCCAGGGAAGTGGACACATTAGCGAGCCTTGTAGGAGGTGTCAGCGTTTTCGAGATCAAAGAGAAAATTCTTAATAGAAGGAATGGCTTGCTAGAGGCACAGACTCTGAGAAAGGGACGATGTGTTCAAGGAACTGGGAGTGTGGGTCACATGGGGTCAAAGGGCACAGGGGAGGCTGGAAGGTAGGTTGGACTCAGACTGTGAAGAACCACGAAGCTGCGGGAAGTTGGATTCATTCTGAAGGGAACGAAGAGGAGCAAGCAAGAGTTTTAAATCAGAAGCATGCCACTCTCAGATCTCATTTTGAAGTTCCCTTTGGCTGAACTGGGGGCACGAGCAGGAAAGAGACTAGGGGTGGGGACCCGAGTCCACTCTAGCCACGAGAGCCTGACACAGGTGAATTAAAAAGCAGTCGGTAAAGTGTTTGTGACATGGAAGAAAATGTGGCAAACTTTGCTCTGAAAGTGCTACTGGTAATACACACCTAATTTTTTGGGAATACATGGACACTTTTGCAGGGTTTCATAGCAGAGATGCCATAACTAAAATCCGATTTTACAAATGGGAAAAAAAAAAAAAAAAGCAGTTTGACTTTTGGTCAATTTTATTACTGCTTTTAAATCCTCTGCCTTTAGGGGGCGGCAAACCTCTCTCAAGGATCAAACTCTGGTGTAGCTTGGGTGGAAGGCTCCTACAGGAATCCAGGTAGAAGAGATTATACTCGCTTACTGAGCATGTGTTGGGAGCTCATGGATGGACGGCTGAGTGTGGGCTCTGCAGTTCAGAGGTGGATTTGAAAAGAACCTTTGTATTTGGGGTTTTGCTGTGCAAGGCTTCAGAAAATTGTCCTCTGAGAGTTTCTTACTAGTGGAAAATGTGCACACACACTGGGAAGGCAAGGAACAGAAGTGGGATGGGAGTGGTTGTCATCATCCCACTGACCTCATGGGGCAGAATGTCACAAATTCCATCTCTTCTGGGCCACTGCTGTCTGCCTGACCCACTCCAGGAGCCTGAGAAGCTCTCTCCAGCCTGCTGGGAGGGGGTGGTAAGGAACAGCGTCTCTTTTGTTCCTGAAACTTCCCCCATAAAATAGTCAAGGCTGCTGGGAACTAGTCAAGGGGAGGTGTTTGACAAATAGGCGTTTTCCAGTTTTCAGAGTCACTTGGACCATCATTATCACATTTATTGGGGCTGTACTTGAAAAGCCATCAGAGGTCCAAGAAGCAATGCAGCTGTCCTCACTTTCTGCCCCCCAAGGCTAGTGCCTACAATACTCACTGGCAATCTTGCTGTGCGATCGCCACAATGCTACTGCTTTCTCTGGGCCACAAAGGCAGGGGCAGAGGCTCCTGTAGAAGCCTGGAGGAGTGGAGGCTAGCAGACAAAGAGTTTTGGTTTGTTTCTAATTAAACCTATTTGTCAAAAGCTTTGCTAATTCTATCATCTTAAAAGTCTGAAGCAAGGGGTCCAGGCATAGATTCAGGAATTCCTTACCCGAAGTCATAGACATGTTCCTCATCGTATTTTAGTGTTGATTTATCTAAGCTATGACATCCTTCTCTGGCTAAAAGAGCCAGAGAAACACCTAGATATAGTAGATACTTGCGATTTTTCTTCATTTTGTTTAGGGTCTTATCTGTTTGCTGTTGACCTGCTGCTTGACTTTGAACAGAGCACATCACCTCTCTGTTCTACCTTCATTTCAGAATTACTAAGAAAGTCACAAAACCATGATGAATTGCACAAAGAATGTCACGTCACAGGTAAACGTGCAGGAGTCATTTCATTTTTATGTATTTTTATGTATTTTCAGGAAACCGAAACGAGGTTTTGGAAACCTGGTGATTCCTCTGTCTCAGGCCTGCCTTTACGTAGTTCATGTCCAGCTTATACAGTTTTAGGCAGTGTCCATAAACAGTGGAAAATTTTGCAGATATTTGGTTAATTTCAACAATGGGACTGACCTTGATTAACTTGACATGACTCAAGTGAGCCAAAAACTTGCTTTCAGATCATAATCCTTGCTTGGAAGTTGGAGAAAACAGTAGTAAGGCGGGGGCTTCCTGTACTCACTTTAAACTGAGGCTCTGTTTGGGCACTTTTTATATGCTTGGCTTCAAATCAGAGCTATTTGTGGGAAGCTATTTGTGGGTTCACTACTCCAACCGGTAGTGAACCAATGGAAGAATTCTCTCTGTGGTGTGAAACTGGAACTGAGAATTCCAAGTGAGCACTGGAAGGTGTAGTGGAAGGACACAGACTCAGTGTCTCGGTATACTGGCCCCATGCACCTAGCTGTGTGACTTGGGGTGCATTACTTAACCTCATGGAGACTTGGTTCCCTCATCTGTGAAATATAGAAAAGACTGTCCATCTCAAAGGATGGGTAGGCTTATTCGTGAGATAATGTGTTTAGCTTGTCCTGAACATACTCAGTGATTAATGTAAAATATAGCGATTAGTATAATTAGGCTGTAGAGCTTAGGTGTTGGTGGTTTTGCAATTAATTGGGTTCAGTTAGTTTTCTTTTGGTTACAAGAGACCAAAAATCTGGCTCAAACCATCTTAATCCAAAAAAAAAAAAAAAAAAAGTTTGGGACCCCTTGTTCCCTGGTTGGCTCAGTTGGTTTAGTGTCTGTCTGCAACTCAGGTCATGGTTCTGGGGTCCTTGGATAGAATCCTACACTGAGCTCCTTGCTAAGGGGGAGTCTGCTTCTTCCTCTTCCTGCTACTCCCCGGCTTGTGCTCTCTCTCTCTTTGACAAATAAATGAATAAAATCTTAAGAAAAAATTCATCAGGGGCGCCTGGGTGGCTCAGCGGGTTAAAGCCTCTGCCTTCAGCTCAGGTCATGATCCCAGGGTCCTGGGATCGAGCCCCGCATCGGGCTCTCTGCTTGGCTGGGAGCCTGCTTCCTCCCCTCTCTCTCTCTGCCTGCCTCTCTGCCTACTTGTAATCTCTATCTGTCAAATAAATCTTTAAAAAAAAAAAAAAAAAAAAAAAAGAAAAAATTCATCAACTCATATAATAACTTCAGCTAAAATTGGGCATCAGTAGTCAGAGTGACGGTAGAGCAGGTGAGACATGGCAGGGTGTAGGGGGTGAATGATCCCTCACCAAATTTAGCAAATAAAAATACCCATGTCCAGATAAATTTCATAAAAACGTCAACTTCTGAATTTTTGTAATTTATTGAAAAATGCTGAATACAGACCATTTAGGATGCCCTGAGAAAGTCAATACAGGAAGCAGGTCAAAAATAATTAAATATGGGACATATTCCTCTACAGGATGCCTGGTAACCCTTCTCCTTGGGGTATTAATACCACTGAAATTCTACTCAGACCTGTAAACTGTGCCAGTAGATTCAATTAATTTCATCCTCCTATCAATCAAGTTAACCAGACCTTTTGCTGGAAAATGCACAATAAATCTAAGGTCCATACTATGCTACTTGAAAAATGATAAAATTCTTCTAAAGAATTTGGCTTAAATTAATAAATAATTAATTAAAAAATAAATTAATTAATAATAAATAAAGCTTAATAAAACTGAGCTTTAGGTACCATATAACCCAAGAGTTAAGTTTTTAATCTCTCTCGATGTAATTTTGCTGTCCATGCTGGTTTTAGACGGCACTAAGACGGCTAGTAACTCCAGGCACATATTCTTCTGGGTTCTAGTCCAATAAAAAGAGTATTTCTCTTGACCTGACAAAATCCTATAATCTGATTTTCATTGGTCAGAATTCTATCTCATTCCCTTATCTGGGCAAATTATTAGGCCAGGGGAATGGCATGCTCTGATTGGACATGTAACTGGATCACATGCCAAGGTTGGAGTCAATTTTATCCAAAGCATGTGGACTGAGCCTGGGGCCTGGGGATGGTTCTCTGAAGGAAAACTGGTCCTCTGTAGTAAGAAGAAGGGATAAAATGATGTTAGGTAGAGAAAAAAAGTAACTCCTTCAACCCCAAACAAAATGAACAAAAATAGCAAATATTTACCATATCCAGGTATTACTGTGGTTTTTTTTAGCAAGAGAAAGATGTCATGGCTTAGATAAATCGACACTAAAATATGACAAGGTTCACGCCCATGACTTAGGGTAAGGAATTACTGAATCCACACATGAATTCTTTGCTTCAGCTTCTAAGATCATATAATTATCAGTGCTTTTGCATACTTCTTTTAAAGAAAGCTACAAGTACATTTTTAAAATTGTAATAGAATCATTGTATCATTCTGATTATTAAGATAATGTAACATGAAGGGATAGGGAGCAAAGTAAATTTTACCAGTAACCCCACAATCCAGAGGTAACTCCCATCAATATTTTGGTATAATTATTCCAGATGTTTTTCATGTATGTGTGGGTGAGGAATGGTGTCCCGCTACAAATATTTAAAAATAAAATAAAACTTAAAATTACTTCATTACCCTTTTAAATTTAACAATATGTCTGGACATCTTTTCATACTGATAAATACAGATTTAAAAAATTACAACTTTAAGGTCTCACACATTTGAACAAAAATACAACCGTTTAACCCCTCTTACCTTAATTCCATTTTTTGTGATTATGAGCAATACATTGGAGAAATATCCTTACCTGTATATTTATTATCTAGTAATTTCTTGTGTCTAAATTCCTAGAAGTGGAATACTGTGCTGATAATTAGATTTAAAGATTTGACATGAATTACTAAAATACCCTCCAGAAAATCATGCCTGTACTGGGTAGGGTTCTCAGATAAAATAATTGATTTGCCCAATTAATAAAATAAAATAATTGATTTGCCCAATTAATGAATTTAATTAATTAATTAATTAATTTCAAATAGCATCGAATTTTTAAAAAAGATTTTATTTATTTATTTGACACATGGAGAGAGAGAGAGAGAGATCGATCACAAGTAGGCAGAGAGGCAGGCAGAGAGAGAGAGGGGGAAGCAGTCTCCCCACTGAGTAGAGAGCCCAGTGCAGGGCTTGATCCCAGGACCCTGAGATCATGACCTGAGCTGAAGGCAGAGGCTTACCCACTGAGCCACCAAGGTGCCCCATCAGTGAATATTTTTTTATATAAGAATGTCCCCAATGGGGGCACCTGGGTGGCTCAGGGGATTAAAGCCTCTGCTTTCGGCTCAGGTCATGATCTCAGGGTCCTGGGATTGAGCCCCACATCGGGCTCTCTGCTCAGCGGGGAGCCTGCTTCCTCCTCTCTCTGTGCCTGCCTCTCTGCCTACTTGTGATCTCTGTCTGTCAAATAAATAAAATCTTAAAAAAAAAAAAAAAAAGAATGTCCCCAATGGGTAAACTGGGTTTTTTGCTTGTTGGTTTGTTTTCTTTTTAGCTTAAAAAGAAAAATATTCGAGGAGAAAAAAAAAAAGAATGTCCCAAATATTGCAAAATCATCTGAAATTTAAATTTAACTGGGATCCTCTAATTTTTTTTTAACACTTGAGGGCTATTTTAATTAAACAGCATCGCTGAGTCTACTAAAGTTCTAGGCAGTGTATTAAACACTGGAAATACAAAGAGAAGCACAATAGATTTCCTGTCCTTGGAGGAGGAAAGGAGCCTGTATTTTTATTTGCTCAATCTGTCAACTCTAAGACTGGGTATAAATCTCAGTTCACAAATGGCTCTGCAACCTCTTTGGCAGGCTGGGAGTCCGGGCCTCAGTTCTGGTCTTGGTGCGCTCAACAGCCTTTCCCTGCAAGGTCTGGCCATCTCCACCAATGCAACCATCTAGCAGTGTGTGGGTCCCTGCTTTCATTGTCAACCTCTTTGCTCTGACCTGGATGTAAAGGAGAGATCTCTGCTCCTCATATTGAATCGGCTGCTAGGGATGCTGTAAGGAAATGTCACATGCTGGGTGGCTCAAACAACAGGAATTCATTTTCTTACAGCTCTGGAGGCTAGAATTCCATGATCAGGTGCCAGCAGTTTTGTTTGTGGTGAGATCTCTCTTCTGGTTTGGAGACCATGGCTTTCACACTGTGCTCTCATATGACCTTTCCTCTGTTCACACACGCAGAGAGGGTCAGTGTCTACTCCTTTTTCTAGGACACCAGTCCTATGGGACCTGGGTCCCACCACTATGACTTCACTTCAGCTTACATTAATTACTTCCTTAGGAAGCCCCACCTCCAAATATAGCTATACTGGGCATTAGGGCGTCAGCATATGGGTACTGGGAGGACACAAATATTCAGTCCATAATACATATCCTTAAAGGTGTTCTCCTCTTGTTAGAGCTTTCAAAGACTCTTGAGGAATTCAGACTTTTGAAAAACAAAACGGGCAACTTCTGCTTATAAATAGAATAACAAAATTTGTCATTTGGATTAAGAAACTTGAGGAAGAACCCCATTGAAAGATGTGTGACCTTTATAAATTGAATATTAATTTGTCAAAGCAATATATCTTCTTCTTCCTTTTTTAAAAAAGATTTTATTTACTTATTTGACAGACAGAGATCACAAGTAGGCAGAGAGGCAGGCAGAGAGAGACAGAAGCAGGGTCCCCGCTGAGCAGAGAGCCCGATGTGGGGCTCGATCCCAGGACCCTGAGATCATGACCTGAGCCGAAGGCAGAGGTTTAGCCCACTGAGCCACCCAGGCGCCCCAGCAACATATCTTCTAAATACTGTTTTTTTGGTACACAAAGCCATCTTGTGGAAACATAAAAAGTGTACTCTATCTCTATCTGTCTCTGTATCTATCTATCTCCTGGAAATACATTGATAACAGTAATGGTCTTAGCTTCCAGCTACTAGTTACTATGCCTTATGCAACAATATTATCTTAAATCCTCACAGCATGAGTCCCGTTCCATCCTTGTTTTCAATTATTAGATGGACAAGAGTAACTGGGCTTAGATCAGCTCTGTGGCACTCCAAAAGCAGTGTGTGTGTGTGTGTGTGTGTGTGTGTGTGTGCGCACGCGCGTTTTCTGTGTAGAAGGGACATATGTGATTTTCAGTTTCTCTTTTATAGTTTTCTGCAGGCCCTTATTGCTGGAACGAGGTGAATGAGTATCTGTTTTCTAGGATCAGAGAGTTATGTCTGTCTTGAAAAACGATAAGAGGTGGTTATTGAAATTAAGAGAGGAACAGAAGAAATCACCAGCTCTGTATGACAGTATTCATGGCATCCAAACAGCTCTGAATATTCTAGGTGGGTTGTTGATATGATGGGTATTAAATGGTACCTTGTTTGTTTGTTTGTTCATTTATTTATTTTAAGATTTTATTTATTTATTTGACAGAGAGAAAGAGCACAAGTAGGCAGAGAGGCAGGCTGAGAGAGAGGGGGAAACAGGCTCCCTGCTCAGCAGAGAGCCCGATGCGGGGCTCAATCCCAGGGCCCTGAGATCATGAACCAAGCTGAAGACAGAAGCTTAACCCACTGAGCCACCCAGGCGCCCCTTAAATTGTACCTTGTTTAGTCGGCATTTCATCGGTGATTATAACGGACGCACATGCTCTTAAAAGTAATGGTGAACACCAAGCCAGGAGAGTGCCCTGACAGTTTCACTATGATTGTCTGAAGCACAAACCCCAGCCCTCAACTCACTGCATGCCACTTTTCCACCTTTCTAGGAAGGCGTAGGGCTTTGGTGGTACACCCAGAGGAGCAAGAAATGTTATCAAGCTCAAGTTTTCAAGGAATGCCAAATTCTACATCACTCACAGAAATGGCAGAAAACTTGGGGAAGAGCTGTTGAGCTTAACTTTGAAAATAGTGATGAAGGAAGAATGTGTGGATACAAGACTGAGACAGTGGTTCACACTGGGTCCACCAAGAGGCAGGATCATCCAGATTTCTGGTCCCAGCCTTCTCCTGCTCGTGTGGCATGGCCAAGCCCTGGGGAAGGCAGTCCATTTGGAGAGTGACTATTTCCAGAGGCTGATTTTGGGGGCAAAAGAAGGTGTCGTTAAAAATAGCTGCATGGGGGAGCACCTGGATGGCTCAGTTGGTTAAGCACTTAACTCGTAGTTTCGGCTCAGGTCATGATCTTGTGGTCATGGAATCGAGCCCCACACGAGGCTCTATGCTCAGTGTGGAGTGCGCTTCAGATTCTCTCTCCCTCTCCCTCCTGTTCTCTCTCTCTCTCTCTTTCATAAATAAATAAAATCTTAAAAAAAAAAAAAGAAAAAATACCTGCATGGGGAATTCTTGAGTTTAGTATTGTTCAATGATATTACATTGTAGATATGAGAAATTTAGGATTCACCATGACTATTTTACCTTGTGTCTAATAGGGAGTCTTATTCTCTAGAAGGAACCTTAAAGAATATTTGGCTTCTCATTCAATTCTGAATACATCAAAAGAAGACAGTGGATGAATTTATACTTGTTTTACTCAGCAAAGGGTTAAGTTAATGTTGGGTTAGCAGATAGTCTCTACTTGCACAGGAATCATAAATAAGAGGTGCTCAACATTAGATGTTCAAGTTTAGACCCCCTTCCAAATGCCCTGTCTCACACTGAACTTGGAATTTTGTGCACTAGCTAACAATTGATCATTTTCATGGGCCCTATCAACTAGTCAGTGTCCCCTATCTTCCCTGTACAGTAAAGAATGTGTAATAATTTGGCTAAAGCACAAAACATAAGTGTTAAACTTCACTGAACTGAAACAAGATAAAAATCATTAGGTTTGTTATATGTTTATAAAAAAAAAATTGGAAGGGGAGGCGAACCATAAGAGACTATGGACTCTGAAAAACAACCTGAGGGTTTTGAAGGGTCAGGGGTGGGAGGTTGGGGGAACAGGTGGTGGGTAATAGGGAGGGCACGTTTTGCATGGAGCACTGGGTGTTGTGCAAAAACAGTGAATACTGTTATGATGAAAAAAATAAATAAATTAAAAAAAAACTCTCAAAACTAAAAAAAAAAATCATTAGGTTTGCCTAAAGTGCTAAATCTTTAGCTTTAATCAGATGTTTACTAGAATTGTGTATTGAACTGTGTATAGAATGTGTATTGAATTGTGAAGGAAGAGCATACATTTACAGATTATATGTGAAGTGCTAGAGATGTATTATGGATGACAATATCTAAAAGCTAGGAATAAGGAAGGATTTTATAATATGTAAGCTCTCCAAGGTAGAAACCCCATACAACACATAATCTTCTGCTCATATTACATCAATGCACATTTCTAGAAATTATGTGTGCAGATGAGAACTGGAAGTATAGAGAAGAGTGAGTAGCAGGACTTCAAGAAAAAAAAGTATGCAGTCTCCAAGTCCTAGAATTTTAGGATAGAGATGAGACTGATGAATAACTGTTACTCAAACCCAAGCAATGCATAGTGTTTTTTTCAGTAGTAAAAGGTGATGTTGCTATAGATCAGTACATAGGTATTGAATTCCTACTATATACTGGACAGTGGAGATATAATGATAAAAAAAAATTATTTCCTGCTTTAGTGAACAGATTGTAAGTGTGTGTGCATGCATATGTGTGTGTGTGAGCATGTGTGTATGTGTGTGTATGTGTGTGCATGTGTTGATAGTGAGGGTGGATGCAGATTCTAATCCAGTAAGCCCACATGTAAAACTGCAACTGTGACAAAGGTGACCAAGTACAGATATCCACATCCCTGTGCTGTAAGAGCTTAAAACAGGGAGATTTGACTTAATGACATTGTAGCTGATATTTGAATGAATAGCAGATGGAAGTAGGCAAAAGTTCTAGAAACAGCATTCCAGGCAGGGATAACAGCATGTGCAAAAGTCCTGTGGTGGAAAAAAGAAGATGAGCATGAGAGACTGGGGTGGTAAGGGAAAGGGCAAGCAAGTAAGGCAGGGGATTAAGAGCTTCATCTTAGTGGGGGAGCAGTACAACACCATGAGCATATTTAAAGCAAGTTCCAGTGGAGTGAGATGATCAGATTTGTACTTGAAAATATCAGTCTGGCCATGGTGTAACAGGCTGGATGGACTGGATATAGGGGACTATGAAAAAATTTATGCAACATCTTGGAGGAAGATGGAGCTAGGGCAGTAGTGTTGGAGGTAGAAGGTGAATGAATTGGAGGGCCATGAAGGAGGTGAGAGCTTCGGGACATGGGGATGGATTAGAGGCATTTGTTAGAGAGAAAGAGGTGGAGGAGAGGAAGAGGATGGCTTCTAGGATTAATAATATAAAAGTGTAGGGAATCCCATAGTCACTTCCTTTTGGTATCAAAATGAAATATGATTCAGGAGTGTGTAGGGGGTGAAAACAATGAGCATATTTAAAAATCATTTGATTTTTATTAAAGTAATACATGTACATGGTTTAAAAAGCCAGATAATGCTATAAGGCTTCTGAGGAAAACCAGCAGGCCCTGAGTCCTCAGAGGCAATCACATTCAATAATTTTAACAGTTTGTTTCTGGTATTTACTTACTTTTATTTTTCTCTGCAAATGCTTATATTGCTTGTCTTGAATTCTTTTTTTTTAATTTAACAAATATTTGTAAATACTGCTATGTGCCGATCACTGTTCCAGGCATGGATACATTAGTGAACAAATCACGGATACGTGTAGTGAACAAAACACTCTGCTTTCGTAGGACTTTCACTGCAGTGGAGAGAATAAGCAAACGTTTAAATAAAATACCAGTCTAACTATCTCATTATTTAGAGGTGGTGCTCTACATAGAATGGTTATGAATAATATGGAGAAAAATAAGGATCCATGGGGGTGATGTTGGGAATGCTGAGGAAGGGAGTGTTAAATGCGAATGGAGGAAGGGAGGACCTTACAGAGAAGACCTGAAGGATGGAAGGGAGAAGCCCTGAGGATGTGAGGAAAAGGATAGTCCGAGCAAAGGGAAAACAAATGCAAAGACCCTGAGGTAGGAGGACATATGGTGTACCTGAGGAATAGAATGGCAAAGACGCCCTTTTTGCTGGAGGAAGGTGAATGAGGGGAGAACAATAGGGGTAAGATTAGAGAGGTAGCATGGGCGACAGATTGTGTAGGGCCTTGTAGGCAACTCTCAGAATGTTGATTTTTTTTCTCAGAGTGATAGGACATTTCCTCTTGCCTTTTGACACCATATGCCCACTTTCTCTGCCTCCAGCACAATTTTTTGGTTAAAGCAGTGTTTTGCATTTACATCATTATCACTCTCAAGTATTATTTTCTGCATTGCCAAGCAGTATATGATGATAATGTTCATTTAATCTCTTGTAAGCATTTTGTTAATAGCATTTTCTTCACCTGCTTAATTTTCTGTGCATCTATTTATAATCTCTCCAGAAGTGGAAAAACCTGTCCACTGACCGTTTGCCATGTAACCAAACACATCCGGCTCTCCATCCGTTCCTTTTTTAACACTGGAGTCTTCCATTCCAGAGCCTTCCATTCTCCCATTCCAATCTTGCCTGCTGTCTCTCTGCCCAGCACAGTTTTTGTCCTGGGAATTCATTTCCCTTCTCTTTTACCATTGGGTCTCCATCTTCCTGTAGTGCATACTTTCTTCTTTCTTGCCTTGTTTCTTTTTCTGTGGGGCAAATCCTCTTGTAGTGGTAGGCAGAGTTTTGAACATTTGCATGCCTTGAAATGCCTTTATTCAACTCTCAGACTTGGTTAATGATTGTATTGGATATAAGATTCCAGGATGGACATTATTTTTCTTCAGAATTTTGAAGACGTTGTTCCACTGTTTCAACTTTCCAATCTTGCCATGAGAAGTCAGTGCTTTTCTGATGTCTTTGCATGTGACATTTTTTCCCTCTGGAAGTTGTTAATATCTCCCTTTTATCCCCAGTGTTTTTTAGTGTCATGCTATGTACCTTCATATGCGTGATTTGAGCCTCTGGTTCCTCAGAGGACACATTACATTTGAATTTTAGATACGTTATGAGTTAATGTTGCAATATTTGAGGCATACTTTTGCTAAAAGGTTACTCACTGTTTTCTCTGAAATTCAAATTTAACTGAGTGTCCATCTTTTTTGTTTGTTTTTGTTATATCTGACAAAACTGGAATTTGGGTTTTTCAATCTAGAAACTTGTGTCTTTCAGGTAAGGAAATTTTCATGAATTATTTATTTTTCTCTAAATTAAAATATTAGTCTAGTCTTAAAAGGGTAAGCTATTACAACAAGTCTTAGAATCAAAATTAACAGTCTCTGCCCCGACTCCTCGCCATTCCTATGTTTTACTTTCCAGAAAAAAATCTTTTTTCCTTTTTCTTTTTAGCTCTTATTCTAGATTTGCATCTCTAGACTATATTTCTCAATAATGTGCTTACATTCCTTCCCTCCTTCACGCCCCCAATTTTTTAAGTCTTGGAAAAACTTGCTTCCTATTATGGATGATAAGAATTTTTCTTTATTACACCATCTATACTACTCTACACAATGTAGACACACATCTTCTCAACCTACTATGGGCATGATGCTTATCAGCTGAGTATGCTCTTTTACTTTATTATGACAGTAAATATTATTTCTTGTTCAGCCAAGTAGTGTACTATTGTATTTCCTTTCTTGTGATTTTTATTTTTCTCCAGAGCTACTAAATATCTTCTTTTTTCTTGCTTAATTTTCTATATACCTGTCACTATTTGATGGATACCTGTCACTATTCTCCCAAAAGGAGAATGAGGCTTACCAAACTTCTCACCAGCAATACAGACATCCTCCTATCCTCACTGAATAATATACCATTTTAGGTTGAAAATCATCTCCATCTTCTAGCTTCTAGTGTTGCTTTTGGTAGAATCTGATGCTGTCCCAGTTCCTAAATTTCATCATGCTGTTCCTTGATGTAGGTATATTTTTATCACTTTTCATGGGTGTTTAGTGGATATTCTTGGTCTGGAAATGCCCATTTTTCAGTTCTTGAACAATTTCTCGAATTATTTCTTTGGTTATTTTCTTCTATTCTGGTTTTGTCTAGCCTCTTTTTTCCAGAATCCTATTAACTGACTTTGGTCTCCTGACTGGTTCTTAAATGTCTTCATTCTAAGGAAAATCACTCCTGTGTGTCCTCTACTCTTATATTATACTCACAGCACTAGCGGCCACAAAATGTGTGTGTGATTGTTGGGGGGGTGGTGGTGGTTTAAAACCAAGCAATTTCCAGATTCTGTGGTCACCAACTGAGTGTTCTGCAATTCAACTCAATTCTGACACTATCTATTTGGAGACAGATCAGATCCCACATGTAAAGCTTCAGTCCCACAAGGGTGCCCTCTTCCCCACTTTACACATCAAAAGAAAGTCCAGGTTGTCACCTGTGCTTCTAAGACTTGCTATAAATTGGAGAGTCCTATAATCCCCTCTTCTGGTTCAATTAACTTGGTAGAGCAGTTCACAGAACTCAGGAAAACCCTTTACTTACTAGATTAATAGCTTATTATAAAAAGATGTAACTCAGGACAGTCAGATGGAAGAGATGCACAAGGCGAGGTTGGGGAAAGGGCACGGAGCTTCACCGTCCTCTCTGAGGGTGCCATTTTCCCAGCACCTATACATGTTCGCCAAACTGCAGGTTCTCTGGACCATGTCCTTTTGGGGTTTTGTGGAGGCTTCTTTGCATAGGTTGTGATGGATTGGAGACTGATGATCCATTTAACCTCCAGCCATTCTCTCTCCCAGGAGGTCTGCAGGTGTTGTAGAGGGATAGGGAGGTTGGATGGAAAGTTCCAACCCTCTAATCCTGGTTGGTTCCCTTGACAACCAGCCCCCAACCTTAGGGGCTTCCCAAAAGTTGCTGTATTCACTTAAACTCAGGTGTGGTTCAAAGGGGCTTGTAAAGGACACCCCATTTCACCTTTATGGTTCTGAAGCTATTTCAGAAACTGAGGACAAGGGGCGCCTGGGTGGCTCAGTGGTTTAAGCCGCTGCCTTCGGCTCAGGTCATGATCTCAGGGTCCTGGGATCGAGTCCCGCATCGGGCTCTCTGCTCGGCAGGGAGCCTGCTTCCCTCTCACTCTCTCTGCCTGCCTCTCTGCCTACTTGTGATCTCTCTCTGTCAAATAAATAAATAAAATCTTTAAAAAAAAAAAAAAGAAACTGAGGACAAAAGCCAAATATAACAATATGCCCTTATTGCTCTAATCATTCAGGAAATCACAGACAGCTGTAAGCCAGGAACCATTGACAAAGACCAAAATATATATTTCTTTTTTTCCCCCTTTTAAAGATTTTACTTATTCATTTGAGACAGAGAGAGAGCATAAGCAGGGGGAAAGAGAGGGGGAGAAGGAGAAGCAGACTCCCTGCTGAGCTAGCCCCCCCCTCCAATGTGGGGCTCCATCCCAGGACCTGGAAATCATGACCTGAGCTGAAGGAAGATCCTTAGTCATCTTAGCCACCCAGGCACCCCCAGAATATATATTTCTTATAAATCACAGTATCACACTTACTTTACTCTCTGTCTTTGTACTTTTTTCCTACTTTCTGAGAAATTTCCCAAACTTTATTTTCTAGACCTATTTAAGTTTTATTTTGGTTATGTTAAAAAGAAATTCAGGTCAGAGGTGGAGTCACTTGCCCTTGGGACAACCTCTCCAAGAGCGGAATGCTAAACCAATCAATCTGGAATTTTCTGGTCAGCACCAAGGAGGCAATTTGTCACCTGGGTCCTCTCCATCTCCCAAAGGAAGATAAGGTAATATGCATGAAAAGACCCCCAGCCCTTCCCCCCAGGGAAGGGACCTTGCCTGAAACAATCCTTTCCTCTCCTCTCCTCTCCTCTCCTCCTCTCTCCTCTCTTCTCTCTCTTCTCTTTCTTCCTCCCTTCTCCCTCCCTCTCTCCTTTCCTTCCTTCCTTCCTTCCTTCCTTTTTTTTTTTCCTGATAACGTTCTTACCCCACCCCTTCATTATAAGACCTTCAATTTTGTACTACTCAAAGCTCCCCTTTCCTGCTAGGTGGGATGGTGTCTGATTCATGAATCACTTAACAAAGCAAATTAGATCTTTACATTTACTGTTTTGAATTTTTTTAAACAGCTATTATACTTTCAATTTCCTGGAATTATTTTCATCTTCTTGGATGGTTCCTCCTTTATAGCAACCTGTTCTTGTTTTGCAGATAAAATATTTATCTAAGGATTTCCAAAATTTTTGAAAAATTTTTTCTCTTTTGATTCTGGCATTTTCTGTTTTCTCTGAATTTGTCTATTTTGGCCTGTTCAAGGCTTCCCTCAGGTACTTGTAGTTTGAGGATAACTTTATTTTCAAGAGTGAGGTGGTAAGGGGCTATGGAGGCTCTCTGTCTGTGGGGCTTGTTGAGTGGAGACCTCATGGCACAGTGATGTAGTGGAGACTAAGCTATTTTGTTGGGGACTTCTAGATGTCTAGAGGCATTTCCTCTTGGATTCCTTGGTTTCTCCAGCAAGAAGTTCTCCAGTTGCCTGCCTGATTTTCTGGGAACAAGGCAGGGGAGGTGGCAGACTTCACAATGAGCATGTAGACACTCATGCCACCTGTACCTCCTCTTACTTTCAGTATATGCCTTCTGCCTTACTTGGTACCAGCTGACCTTGAACCCCGGCCTTTCTGGTTTAGTTTCTTCTCAAATGTCTCTTTGATGAGTATCAGGTCAGTAAGTGGCTTCATGGAACTGAGGAGGAGACCTAGATAGGTATGCCCAACTGCAACCACTTTTTAGACCTCCGCCTTGATTCTGTTTCTAAGGTATTGGGTGTTGCCAGGTCCAGAGCCTCCATGGGTTCCCCCGGAGCAAATTTCCACATTTCCTTGACCCTCATCTTCAGGCACCCCCGTTTCAAATCTTGTCCCTCTGTTCTTCCTCCAGCGGTTTCCTGTCACTACACATTGGCTTTCACTTAGGTTTGATCTGCTATCCTGACTTATTTGTCTTTGTACCTTTACCTCCCTGCCCCTTGGAAATTTCCCTCATAGTGACTTTAGTAGGGTTTCAGAAGGGAAAAAAAAAAATCCCATGTTTTAAATCTGCCTCTTCTAACTCAAGGTCAGATGCTTTCTCAATGATTTTTAAAAAATATATATTATATATATTAAAGCATCTTATGTATAAGATGCTTAGTCATCTTAGCCAATCCCAGGAACCCCCATTTTATAGATATTTCTTATAAATCACAGTATATTTCTTATAAATCACAGTATCGCACTCACTTTACTCTCTGTCTTTGTATTTTTTTCCTACTTTCTGAGAAATTTCCTCAACTTTATTTTCTAGACCTATTTAGGTTTTATTTTGGTTATGTTAAAAAGAAATTCAGGTCAGAGGTGGAGTCACTTGCCCTTGGGACAACCTCTCCAAGAGTGAAATGTGTGTGTGTGTGTGTATGTATGTATATATATATAATTTATTTATTTATTATTTTTACCACTTATTAGACTGTTTCTTTCACTTGATGGCCATTCAGATTTCACAAAGAAACAAAATGTTGGCAGAGGTTACCACACAGGTGCCCCCACTGGAAAGCATGTGGGTGCTGGCTTTGTGAGTCTGATGCCATGAGGTCAGTGACAGTCATGAGATGAGTTGCTGCCCCCAGAACATCAGGCTTGCAGTATCCTTTTGCATCACGTTTGAGCTTTACTAAAATTACAGTAACTCTGTGTTACGAATCTTTGGGCTTGTTCCCAAATAATTGAAATTGTACATTTTAAATCTTTTCCTTCTGCAGAAGGCTACTACACAGGCCCCATAATACCTACTGGCATGTTGGTAAGGCTTACCTTTTCCAAAACAGTTTCACCGGGTCCCTGTAGTAGCTCTAAAGCAGCTTGGGGCTGACTTGTCTGGTTGTAGTCTGTCCATGGTCACCTTGTTGTGGTTTTTTTTTTTTAATATTTTTTATTTATTTGACAGAGAGAAATCACAACCAGGCAGAGAGACAGGCAGAGAGAGAGGGGGAAGCAGGCTCCCCGCCGAGCAGAGAGCGCAACGTGGGGCTTGATCCCAGGACCCTGGGATCATGACCTGAGCCGAAGGCAGAGGCTTTAACCCACTGAGCCACCCAGGCACCCCCACCTTGTTTTTTATACATGCAGAGACAGACGTTGCAAGAAGTTGTTAGTTTGTTGGTGTTTAGCCAAAGTCTGGCCTGCTCTTGACGTGATCACAAAGATCACAGACACATGCACCTCACGTTGGGAGTAGTCAGGGGTCTAGTTTTCTTTGTCCAGGGCCTGGTAGAGGCAGGCCTTGAACATAGGACTGTGGACCCTGGATCTCACACGTTCCAATAGAAAACTACGTGCATGTGTGGTATAGGGCAGGCCACAAAGGCAGCAGGAAATCAGGGACGAGAGCAATCGATCATGTTAAGGTGGCCAGAGAAGCTCATGAAGATGGTGGGGCCGGGCTGGGAAGGTGGGACTGAAGAATGTGGGCAGGAGACACAAGAGCATCCCGTGGGCTGGGCAAGGGAGGAGGGAAGCAGCAGCCAGAACTCTTTCACGGAGGGAGGGCTTTGCCTGGTATAAACTGAGGGTCCAAGATGGGCCTCTGGGACCAAGGTAGATGGTGAGGGCATTAGATAGAGAGAAGGGAGCCCAGCTAAATAGATTATATGAATCTTCACTTTACAGGGCCTCTGAGTTGAGCATGTTGCTTGGACTTGATTCCATTCAAGGTAGAGAATTAGTGACATGGTATTTAAAGACAAGTTTTACAGGAGTGGCTTCAGGGTGGTATGCTCAGCAGTGGCTGATGGGTGAGAGGGACCCTTGTTGGGTCTCTGGGGTAGAAGGTATGGTCTGAGTGAACCAGAGAGCCCAGAAGTAGGGGCCAGGTAAGGGACCACCACTGCTCTATCAGAGGTGCTGAAGAAAGACTAGAGAGCCGTTCCAGGTTTCTTGGTGTCATTGCTCATGCAGCTCACTCTCATAGAGCTAACTGCACTTCCTTTTGTTCTGATTCTCCTGGCAGGGAAAACGCTGGCAACAGCAAGGAGATTTACACATACATTTCTGGTAGCAGCTGGACACAGAGGGTCTGGACCTCTAACTTCTCAGGAAGACAAGACCCCTCCTTGGATCATGCAGCCTGACATCTCTCCAGTGGCCTCCCACAAGCAGTCACCAGACTAAAAAAAGCTGAGACCAGACCTGCCAACATTAAAGATGGGGCCCAGGATGTTGGGGTGAGGCTTTGGGGTGAAGTTGAAAGGTGGTGGTGTGCGCAAAAGAGACCAGGTATGGGGAGGTCAAGGTCAAGGGATGCCAGAAAGTGCATGGCTGTGCTACAGACCCACCCAGGAAATGGGTGGCCATGAAGACTAACCAATAAATATATGGCAAAGTCCCAGAGGCTGTGTGTTTTGCTGAGTGAAGACATCAACAGCTAAGTTAAGCAGACGAGTCAGGTACTCATGACAAAAGCAGGTGGGTATCCAGGATGCCAGAGCACCTGGGCAGCTTCCTGGGTGCCACCTGCAGATGATCAGAGAAGGTGATCGAATACCTTCTGCACTGACCCCACTGTGGACAGGGTAGTTCTCCAAGAAGGCAACCTGTGCTCTAGGAGTTGTTAGCCTCTTCTATATACATGCCTGTGGGCAAATGTCACGGTCAGAGTTCTATTTCCCATGGTTTTTCCCAGGACCCAGATGATGCTTTGTGCAGGGTCTCCCAGGAGTAGGAAAGACTTCTTCCTGGTGTGTGACCCACATTGCTCTTGTCATGGACAGTTCTTCCCTCCTGGCCTTTCTCTGAGGAAGGAGAGCAAGATTACTTTGCGGAGGTGCCTCCTTTCTGCCCGCTTACCTCTCTCCAGGTTCCTTCCAGGTGCTCTAGAACGGGAAATTCTACCTGGTTGTCACTCTTCCAAGTGATAAGGCTGATTTTCCCCCCTGACTTTACTTTTCTAATTAAGTGTGTCTGGGGTTACACTTTGCTGTAATACCTGGACCCTCCCAGATGTGTGCTGACTGTGGGGGCTTCGTTCACACTGTGGAAGTCTATGTCAGGGACCATATTCTTAGCCATGGGCCCACTGAATATCTAGCAGAGCACATGACACAGCATTGTCACTCGTAAGATGTCTGCTGAGTGAGTGAGTGAGGACGTGAATGAATGAGGTGTTGACTCTGGTTAATGGATAACATTAAAACACTTACATAGGAGTCATCAAGAACTCACACATTGTTTATTACAAGTGAAGAGATTGTCAAGCCATCCTGCAGCACACACACACACACACATGCATGCAAACACATGCACACACATACACACATGTACATGTATACATCCTTTTCCTTCCTAGGCATCTCTTCTTACTAGAGAAGCCCCATAACTCTGACATTTCTTATGAAGGTCTATTTGCCAACTTGTGTCTACCATTTGTTCCTTCAACCAGCAAGTGTTCCTTGAGTGTCTATGTGCCAGGACAATGAATAAAATGAGCAAGAATCCATGTCCTTATGGAGGTTAGGTTCTGGTGCAGGGACACAGGCAATGAGTATGATAAATAATTAAAATATATTGTTTGCTAGATGAGTATAAAGGCGATGGAGGAAAATAAAGAAAGGAGACTATGGAATACAGTGCTGGGGATCAGCTTAAAGTAGGGGAGACGGGGAAAGCCTTGCCTAGAAAGTTATGTTAAGTAAAGAGTGGAGGAGGTCAAGGGGTGAACCATGAGGGTACATGGGGAAAATATTCTAGATAGAGGGGATAGCAAGTACAAAGACCCTGAGGTCAGAGCATGCTCTAGGAACATCAGGGAGGACAGTGTGTCTTCCACTATGGCTGGAGGACAGTGAGCAAACAAGAGAGGAGTAGGACATGAAGCCTGAAATCGATGGGTGGCCAACTAGACAGGGCCTCTGAGGCTCCTGAAAAGACTTTGCTTATACTTTGAGTTGGAAGGAAGTTGTTCCTCCGGGTTCTGAGCAGAGAAGTAATAAAATTTAACAGAGTTTACCAGTTAGGAGATTGTTGGTATAGTCTGGGGGAGACCTGGTAGCAGGTTGGACCACTGTCAGTAGAGGGGGTGATGACAGAAGGAATTGGAGGGGGGGTGCATGTGAGAGGAAGAGAGAAGCATGGATGACTTCAGCGTTGGAGGTTTGAAGGTGTGTGGAAGAAAGGGAAGATGTGGAGGCTGTACTACCCTTTTTGGCTGTGTCTGGAGGCCCAGTGGCCCCTTCCCAGAAACTGGCTGGTAGGATGACCCTCATCTACAGAAGCAGGCTGTATACCTGCCCCCACTTTAGCTCTTCTCCAGGAAGCCAGTGGGAGAGTTGCAGCTGTTGTCATTCCTGCCAGGCTTTCTTCCTGAACCCATGTCTGGGATGAGCTGTGTCTGAGCTTCCGTGAGACATTCTCAGTCTCTCAGTCCCCCCACTCCACACACCCACCCCCTGATTTTATTCACTACTTTCTGCACGTTCCTCACTCTCCCCCACTCAAACAAGAGTAGAGCAGCCTACTTCTCAGCCAAATCACAGAATACCCATAGCAGACTGCCCTGGGACCAGGAGACTGCCTTGAAGTCTATGGCCACAGAGCAGCAAAGAGAGGTTGCCTACAAGGTTCTCTTTCAACTCAGACCACTCCTTGGAAAGTTGGGGACATGACTGACACTGGTCCCAGCCGAGAAATGACAGGCAAGATGTGGTCACATCCTGGTGGAAGTCAAACCTAAATAAGAAGCAAGAGATCAGAATTCCCCGAGGCAGAGATAACGGGGAAAGAAAAGTTGGGGTGCCTGAGATAGACCAACAGAACCCCAATCAGTCTGAAAAAAGAAGAAAAGTCATCAGGAGGCTGAAAAGACCACTATCATGGCTCCTAAGGAGGGGTCATGGAGGCCTTGTCCAGAGAAGATGGATGAAGGAGGATGGGCTCCCCTCATGTCATGAACAGGAGGCCTAATCTCAGAGTCTACCCTCAGACTGTCTCTGTTCTCTGCCATCTGACTGTCTGTGGAACACTCCATTCTAGGGTGACCATTGTCTTTGTTTTAGGTGAGTTACTAGGCCACTTTTGGGTGCCTTTGGCCACTCTCAGAAGGATTTTGCTTGAGCTCAGAAGGGCTAGCTATAGATGAGGGACCTTGGTGGGCCACAGAAGGAATGGGGTTGGATGGATCTCTGTTCATCTGCTCAAGTGCATGACGGTCACAAGATAGTAGAGTGGAAAGAGTTTTGGACTGAGACTCTGGGGCCCTGGGGCCAGTCCTGGCCCTGCCACTAAACTCACTATGTGATGTACATTTAAGACCTTTCATCTTTTTATTCCCGAGTCCACCATTTCATATGAAAAATGGAGAACTGGACCAAATAATCTCCAATATGTCGTTCCACTTCATAATTCTGAGATCTTTAACTCCATCGTGTGCATGATTCTGATTCCATTTACAATGTGTGGAGCTTTTTCCCATATCACCAAGCAATTTTTTGACATCAGTGGGGTATCCTACAATTCAATTCATTCTGATACTGTCTACCTGGGAGGTGGCCTCATGTCTCTCAAGCTGAGGGCTCAGTCCCACATGACTGCTGCCTCCACCTCACTTGAGACCCCCGTCACAAGTCCATGTAGTGCTTCTGACTGACCAGTTCCCACAACCCCTGCCTTGGGTTCCAGTAATCTGCTAGAGCATCGTAGGGAAGTTAGAGAAACATTTTACTTACCAACTCATTGGGTTATTATGAAGGGGTATAACTCAGGAACAGCCAGATGAAGAGCTGTATTGGGCAAGATATGGGGTGAGGGGCATGGAGCTTCCATGCTTACTATGGGTGGGCCGCTCTGCCCAATCTCATGTGTTCGCCAACCCAGAAACTGACTGTACCCTGTCCTTTGGGGGTTTTATGGAGGCTTTATTCCACAGGCATAATTCATTCAATCATTGGCCACTGGCAGTTGATTGAACCTCCAGCTCCTCTCTTCTCCCCAGAGGTTAGAGGGGAGGGACTAGAAATTCCAACTTTCTAATAACATGGTTGGTTCTCCTGGCTGATAACCTCTCTCCTTAGGTGAGGTCCAGAAGTTGCCTCATTAACATAACAGGAGACACCTTGATGCATGAGAAACAGGATGAAGATCACATATATATTTCTTATTGGAAATCACCATATGACAATGTGGACAAGTGAAGGCAAACTCATTTCCAGGTACATGATGAAAAATGAAAGTCCCTTCCCCTTGCTTAGGGAGATTCATGTTGATTCAATTCTTATTAAGCATCTATACTCACTGGCAGTCAGTTATAATAGCCAGGTGACTTTGACTCTTAATAAAATTATTCTGGTATCTGCAAGAATGACAGGCTTATGGATTACCTATGGCATAGGGTGTTGTGAGGAGAGAGTGAATTAAGATTTAAGCAGTGCCTAGAACTGTGCCTGGCCCACAGGCAAAATGTCAAAGTATTGACCATCATCATTATTATCATTCCTATTATGGGATGGGTCACACAGACATTCTTCTCCTGCTAAAGAAGAATGGAACTTGTCAATCTCATTTTCATAGAGCTACAAACTCAAGCCAGCAAGCCTGATGGAACTCTTGGCCAGGAATCTTGTTCTGTGGGCTACATGGGAGGATCCTCCATCTCTCAGCTTAGTCTTGGAACACCCAGCCAGTCTGGTGGTTGCAGCAGAGTCAGTGAGATCAGGATAAGGTGTGTCAGGTGGCTGTTCTGAGAGCACAATGAGTGATGTTCGTGAAAGTGCTTCGTGACCACCAGTCTCCCTCCAAACATAGGAGGTTATGAGCAATCCTGTGTCTTCCTCCTGAATGAACAATAGCCTATGAGCTCAACTCAGTCATAGAGCATCTCAGAGACGGAGATCAGCTGGCTGCCTTGCGCCCCACCACCCCCAGAAAGCCCCAGAGAAGTGAAAGGGGTTTGTCAATGGTGTGGCAGTGGTTGGTAGAACTTCCTGCGTAAGAGGTCAGAGCTCCTGGCACTCTAGCTTCTGGAATGTTGCTGACCCTGAGGCCTATAAGCCAGAGATCAAGAGTGCTTGTCCCTGAAGCCACAGTCTCCCATGCTGGAGGTGATTAAAAACAAAACAAAATAGCTTCCTCCAAAAACTGTATTTAAATAGAGTTGACATACCTGATAATCTGGCCCACACTCATCAGCTGTGAATCTCCTGCAGGTGACTTCCCCGGTCAAGATTCACAGTCAACTTCCATTTCTGACAACTCCACTAGAGGGAGCCACCACCACTTGTATTTCTCCCACAGGCTGAACTGGTGGGGGGTGAGGGGCGTAGGAGGGTAAAGACACCCAGAGCTGTTCTTGGGTACTCATGGCACCTCCTGGTTGGAAGAGTTCATGAGGTAATAGTTAGGTCATTCCACAGGGTCCCTGCATGATTAACCAAACTTGATGTGTGAATCTGTGTAGAGCTGAGAGTCTGCATTGCCTTTCCTTGGGGGCTTCCTGGCTCTCCTCCTAGCAGTCCTGAGGAGCTCGTAGTCCAGTGAAATGGGTGATGACCTGCCCCCCATCCCTCATGCTTGAGCAAGAGGAGGTTTGTAATTGTAAATTATAAACAATTGTAAGCATGGCTGCTCAGTGATCCTGGGCCCACGTGGTTGGAACCCGGGTTTCAAAGGCTCTCTGATCCTATGGCCTGCGAAATCAAGTGGGCCTCTTCAGGGGCCCTTCGCTGGGGGTGGGAGGGGGTGGGCAAAGCTCCTGGAAGAGGCAGCAGAGCAATGGGAGCAGCAGGAAATTGCTCTGCAAACTCCATACAGAGGCCTGGCATCCTGGGGACTTCTGTCCAATTTGCTCTCTGTGGAGGGAAATTAGCCATAGGGGTTAGGCAATAACATTGCAAAGAAATCAAGTGTCTTTTGAAAAAAAAAATGATTTTCCAGTTCAAATACCACTTGGTTGCAGAGATTTTCTGGAATCTCACCAGGTCAGGAATCAGGCTGAGTTATTTTGAGCTCCTACCCAGATAGGGGACAATCTGGGCACAACCTTCCTCTTCTGGAGTCAGTTTTCAGTTCTGACCCTCAGTTCCCTCCTCTGCCTAGCAGGGTCTTGATGATATTCAAGATCTGCCCTGCAACAGACCAAAGCTCAGTTTGTCTTCTTTTTTTAAAAAATTATATTTATTAACATATAATGTATTAGTTGTCCCAGGGGTACAGGTCTGTGAATCATCAGGCTTACACATTTCATAGCACTCACCATAGCACATATCCTCCCCAATGTCCATAACCCAACCACCCTATCCCTCCCCCCCAACCCTCCAGCAACTCTCAGTTTGTTTTGTGAGATTAAGAGTTTCTGATGGTTTGTTTTGCTCCCAATCCCATCTTGTTTCATTATTTCCTTCCCTACCCCCCACAACTCCTTACCCTGCCTCTCAAATTCCTCATATCAGAGAGATCATATGATAATTGTCTTTCTCTGATTGACTTATTTCGCTCAGCATAATACCCTCTAGTTCCATCCACATCATTGCAAATGGTAAGATTTCATTTCTTTTTGATGGCTGCATAGTATTCCGTGTGTGTGTGTGTGTGTGTGTGTGTGTGTGTGTGTGTGTCTACCACATCTTCTTTGTCCATTCATCTGTTGATGGACATCTAGGCTCTTTCCACAGTTTGGCTGTTCTGGACATTGCTGCTATAAACATTCGGGTGCACGTGCTCAGTTTGTCCTCTTGCATATTTGTCACCAACTCTCTGCTCTCTGTTAATGTGAGCATTAACAGAGCTTAAATGGTGTTAAAAGTGGTTTCGCTCTTCCACAGAAGCAGCTTTTATTTATTTAAATACTTTTTTAGAGGGAGAGAGAGCATGCACATGTGAGCGGAGGTGGGGTGGGGGCGAGGGTCAGAGGGAGAAGGAGAAAAAGAATCTTAAGCAGGCTCTAGGCTGAGTGCAGAGCTGGACACAGAGCTACATCTCACGACCTTGAGATCATGACCTGAGCAGAAATTAAGAGTCGGATGCTCAACCGACTAAGCCACCCAGGTGCCCCTACATAAACATCTTTAAAAAATATCAGTAACACTAACATTAGGTTGACCTCTTGGAACTAGTCAACTCATCAAAAGTGATTCTGAGCCCCTCTGTGCTTAGCAGGATCACAGCAGTAGGCTGGAGAAGTGCAAATGCAGGGCTCAGGTTTGCATTCCCTATGTCAACAATGACTTGCTTATTGTCTGGTTTCTGTATTGGTTCACCTGACTTTTAACAGGCTAGTGTCAGTTCCTCAGGGGCTCTGTGAGGTTGCCCTACATCCTAGGACCTGGGTCTTCATTCCGCTTAATTTCCAAGCACCACTTAGTCTCTCAAAGCTGCCTCAATGGTACAGACTTGGTTCCAAGTTGGGTTTTGATGAAAAAGGAAGTAGATGACAGGGAGAATTGTGGGGCAGGGTGGGGGGGGGCAGTTTCCTTAGAGGCAAACCTGGGAAGGGGTATTCTTTATGCCAATCAATACATCATTCCAGTCAATACTGTGTTGGAATAAGAAAAAAAGTGCTCTTCAGTTTTGCTCTTGCCCAACGCCTTAATAGTCAAGAAAGGCTTCTGGACATTAATAGAAGCAGAATACCAGGGCATGTTTGGTCTAGGTCAGTTCTCATTCTTCACTGTGGATCAGAATCACCTGGAGAACTTTTTAAAATGCGATTTCTGGGCTGCAACCCCAGGAGTTCCTGATTCAGGTCTGAGAAGGGTCCCCGGCATGCGCATTTCTATTAAGCTCCCACTAATGCCAATTCTGCAGGTCTGGACACCACACTTCGAGTATCATTGGCCAGGAGCTCAGTGAGGACCCTCAGTGTCATCTACATCTAGCGCAGCGAGCACAGTGCAAATAATAAGCTGGGGACTGTCGAGCTTATAGGGAGCAGTCCACGAAATAGATGCGTGAGTAGCTACGTCTCCAAGGAAACCAGGACAGTCCCTTCTCCCACTGTTAGTCAATGAGCTGCCTACTGGCTAATTACCGTGTTTGAGGGAAGCACCCAGGTTCCTGCGGGGAGCTTCTGGCCAGCAGGGGGCGCCGGGACCGCTTCTTCCCTCGCCGGAGGGTCTGAGAAGAGGAAAAGTACTGAGGAGAGTGAGCAAAACCGGAGGCGCGGCACAGCAGTGAGATCTCCTTGTGCGCGGACACCAAAGGGGACTCGGGCTTGGCGGGAGGGGATGGGGGTGGGGATTGTTTGCTTTTCAGGTTGTTTGGTTTGCCTCCGGTTGTCTCAAAGCGCACTCACCGTGACCCGTTAGGCAAGAGGGGGCAGGTGATAGGAGATGCTCACCACCCCTATTTTGTAGCCAGAGAAGAGAAGAGACAGAAAGGGGCTTGAGCAAGGGGACACTGTGCTCGCTGACTGGAGCAAAATATCTCCCGCCTAGGTGTGCTGTGGAAGGGGTGCAGGTCTGAGGTGGGCTGGCCAGCTCTAAGGTCCCTGTCTACCCCAATCAAGAGCCATGGTGCTGATCAGACTGCTCCTTGGGGTGGGGAAGGCAAAGGAATTCTTTAGGGGAAAGAGACCAAGTAAGGCAGTCCTCGAGGTGAACACACAAAATGACAAATAGGGTATCTACCTGCCCTGCTCTTGCAAAGACCTGCATCCAGGAGCTCTCATATGCCCCCTCTTTGTGCCCTGTGAGCCACTGTCATCTGGGGACTCCTGGCTCCGAGCAGCACTGCAGGCAGGCAGGCAGCAAAGCAGACACAGTGCTCACTGTCCAGGAGCTTGCCACAGGACGTTTCCGTGGCATCCTGCCTCTGCCTCACACAGGAAGCCCTTTTCTCCCCACTGGGTGGTGACGTTGGAGAAAGCTGAATCTCCCGCAGATTATTTGGAGGGATTGTATTTCAGCCACCAAAAGCCGCTTTCTTTCCTTTCTTGGCATGAAAGTGGTAGTGTTGTGACTTTGGAGAAAGAAACGAGGCCAGGTAACATCAAAACAGGTAGGATCATTGGTGTACTGCATATGTATTCTGAACCCTAATTCATTTGAGGCACAAGTTTCAGTATGTGTGTACGTGTGTACCTTTGTGTGCACATGGGACTACAAACTCTATGGCAAATTATGGTATCAAAACACAGGCAGTAAAATTTTAGTTTGGGGAGTTGGTGCATTATTTCCTGGATCCACCCATACTTTTCCTAAGGGATCCTTCCCTTGCCTTCAGTAATTCTCTAATTACTTTATGAGCCTTCTCCTGTCCCTGTGACCAAAACATGCAAATCCCATGTTCAGATAGAGCCCCTATCCCTAGAGCTAAATGGAGGGACCAGAAACCTTTCTCCTCAGGCTGTTGCCTGATTTTTTCCAGCTCACTGTGATGGCTTTTGGCATGAGCAAATGAACGGGGTCCTTCTTTCATAGGTCTAAATGAAAAGTGGTGTGCATGTGTGTGCGTGTGTGTAGTTCCCACCTTGACTACACTTCCTAAAGCGTTTTTAGTAAGCAAAACCATGTCTCCATGCTGTTCTGTCCCACACAGCTCTCTTTCCTGCCAGCCACTGAAAGCGATCTAAAACCAGAGCCTCTGGAAATCCTCCTCTCCTTTCCCCCCCAAACGATGTCCTGATATAAATTCTGACTTTTCTAGTGAAAATTTCCAAAAAGGCTTTGTCCCTTGTTGGGTGCAAAAGCAGTAGCTCTTCAAGACAGAGCATCTGGCCTCAACCTTTAGCCATTCTGCAGCTCTTTGGAGGGCAGGAATTTTCAACATCAGATCCGAGCCTGATGTACTTCTCTCCTTGAACTCGTGGGGCAAGGCCTGCCCCCAAGTCCTCTGCGCTACTCTGCACAGCCCCACTGCCAACTGCAGCTTCCTTCTGCTGTCTTGAATGCTGCCTGGTTGCTGGGACCAGGAAGGAGTCCAAGAACCAAAAGTCAGGGGCTGCAGAGCAGCGTATGCTCTGGATTGCCATGCTGACCCTTTCCCTGTCCTTGTAGGAGCCCCATCCTCTTTCCCTCCCTCCCTCCCAGCCTTCTCCACTGCTGTAACTGACCTGGAACCTCAGAGGCAGGAAAGTCACTGCTCCAATTGAATTTTGCTGCAGTTTCTTTTTTTCCTCCCCTAGATGCTGAGAGCTATTTTTAGCCAGGGATTTTTTTTCTTTTTTCTTTTTTTCTTTGTTTCTTTATTTTATTTTTTTTTTCCAGGGGATCCACAGTCTAATTTTAAAGTCCTTACGGAGGCCAAATCATCGTGTGTCTCATAGGGACTTTGGCGTTAGATGGGAGAGGCCATAGTGATGGGGGCCAGGGGTCTTCTTGGAGAGAAGAGGGTGATCGGGAAAGGCCCAAGGAAGGTTGGCAAAAGCTGGACCCCAGACAAGGGGAGAAGGGCTACATTTTTGTGCTGGGGACCCACCCATGAAGACCCACTCTGCTCCTCCGTCCAGTAACCCAGGGCTTTGGGCCAGAGCAGCCTGACTTGCATCCCAGCAGCTGCAATGACATTGCCCTCAAATGTGGTGTCAGTTGGTTTAATTTACCACATTTTTTTCTCTTCTTTTGCCACATTTCTACACTCAGATCTCTCCCCCACCTCCCCTCTAGCGGCACCACCTTGTAGAGAAGAGCTGCATTGTGGGAGGTTTTGGACAATGGATTGGACACAATGTCAGCCTTGGGGGAGGAGGAGGGGGGCCCCCCGGTATGTCACAGACAGTGGCCAGGGGTGGATGGGCTCCACATGTGGCAGGAAGGCAGGCAGGCAGAGCCTTGGGGGGTCACAAGCTCTGCAGGAAGGAGAGAGGAAGGAGGTAACTGAGGACTCACAGGTCAGAGCTGCTTCTGGGAAAACGTGAGAGTTGGTTGGTGTTGACTTGGGCAGAGATGCTAATGAGACGACATGCTTTGTGTCCTTCAGAGGCTCCTGTAGACGCTGTCTTTCCTCCTTGCATTCCCGGCACTTAGCCATTTGCTCTAGGGCCCCCAGCAGGTAGGTGAAGAGGCCAGAGCTCTGAGTGCCCCTGAAAAGACCTCCATGCTCCCCACCCTCATATCTTCCCACCACTGCCTGACTGAGACAGCTGATCCCACAGTGCTCTCTTTGCTTGTTACGCCAGGCTCCACGTGAGCTTGGGGTTCTGGGATGCCCCTCTTTCTGGACTCTCATTCCATGACACTCAGGAGGCTTTCCCTGCCACTCTATCTAAAATTGGCGTCTCCCCCTCCTGGTACTCTCTAGTGCACCCTTCCCCGACTTGCTTAATTTGTAGTTATTCACTGTGTGGCTGTATATCTTATCGTCTCTGGTTTATTATCCATTGTCTAAGTTCCATAGGGATAGGGATATCACTTCTTTTGTTCACAAAAAATTCTTCGGTTCCTAGACCAGTGTTGGCATATTTTAAGCACTGAACAGATATTTGCTGAATGGATTAATAAGAAGAGCAAAATGTGCTGTGGGAAAATCATCCACGGGAGGGTTTCTCTCAGACCCTTCCAGTATGCTCTCCATGTCAGCAGAGTGTGCAGGGAGGGGATGGGGAAAAATACTGGTTCCCACCCCCAACACGCAGACACACACACACACACACACACACACACCAGTGTAGGCTGCAGAATAATAAACCATTCAGAACCTTAGCAGGAAGAGGCCAAAGACATCATTAGATCTAAACCTCTTATTTGTGCAGAAGAGTTAACTAAAACCCAGAGAGGTGCAGTAACCTGCCTAGAGTCACACAGCCAACTAGCGGCAGAGAGTGGAACCTGGGTTCCCTATTCCCAGGGTAGAATTTCAGCAGTTTCAGTGGCCACTGACCACTCTTTGCCTAGAAATGTGGGGTAAAATTTCATTCCTTTCCAGGCCAAGCAAGAAGTGCTCTTCTGATCCATGGGGAAGAATTTCGGGCAAACTTAGGGCAAACCAATCAGCAAACCAGAGTCCACAGGCTCTCAGCCAGCTGGAGGGCTCAGGCAGGCTGTGGAAAAATCTGCCTGGGATGCCGTTGCTCTCAGCAGGACCCAAACTAGGAGCTGTAAAGAAACCACGTCAGCAAAGACAGATACTCTGCTTCTAGGAGGTGATCAAGAGCTGACCCAGTGGAGTCCGAGTCCCCACCAAGGGGAGTTTGTGGGGCATCAGGTAGAAGCCTGCAAAGTCCGTGCTTTTCACACCCACAGTGGCCGATGTGGATGTCACCAAGCCATCGGCAGAGCAGCTGTGTGAGGACAAGTCAGTGAAGCACCTCTGATCCCAGGACAACAGTCCATCAGTCAGCCCACTCATCAGTAACACTGATTCCCTCCTGGCCTGGAATCCCACTACCATGGAGAGACAGAGGTGTATCCCTGAGCTCAAGGACTCTGTGTCTTGTGGAGAGGCAGGAAATATTTCTTCTTGTCCAACCCTCAAACCCGGGAACTATGATAACACATGCGACTCTGCAGGTACAGACTGAAATGATGACAACCATGTAACCAGAAAATGAGGAAACCAGGTCATGAAGCAATGGTATTAATCAGAACGACAAGTGAGTGTGTGTGTGTGTGTGTGTGTATGTGTGAGCTCTGAATATTTGCCAGTACAAGTTACACCAAAACAGACTTAGGGCAACTGAGTTCATTAAGTTATCATGTTTACAATGTGCCAAGTACTTTTCATACCCCTTTATGTTGCATGTCTTCATAATATGCCTCTGAGACCAGCAGGTCAAGGATTTATTGTCTGTCTATGGTTAAGAAAACAGAGGGGCAGAGAAGGTAAGTCCCAGGTCCAAATTCTCTCCCATAGGGAAGTGGCAGAGCTGGAACTTGAAACCAACACTACAGGATGACAAATGTGGGTGGGGGAGGGGCGGTTAATCAGGGCTGGCTTCAGGGAGGTGGCTCCAAGCCCCGTTTAGAGGGAGGGAACTGCCTTTCTGGCTATGGAACATGCCAGCCTGGCCAGGGCCCACCTTCGAGGCTGGTAAGAACCCTGACACTCCAAGGAGAGCCCCGTGCAGCTGGGCTCCTCCATGGAGCCCTCCCTTGAGGCCCACTCTCTGGGACTACCCGTCTGCCGGTCCCCATCAGCACATGCGTGTGAGGGGGAATTGGGAGACGACAGTACCGCTGGCAGCATGAGGTGTGCAGAGTTCGAAGACCCTGAGAGGTGAGAGGGCTCGGCAGTCAACACGGGTGTCTTACGCTCGGAGTCCCAGAGCGCCTGTGGGAGGACAGAAAACAACCCATCTTCCTGGCCACTGTCCCCTCACTCAAGCTACTCCACTGTCTGTGCAGGGGGCTGAACAGTAGCCTCCTAAGAGGTATGTCTACATCCGAACCCTTGGAATCTGCGTGTGTAACTTGTTTGGGAAAAGGGTCTTTGCATATGTAATTAAGTTAAAGGTCTCATGATGCAGTCGTCCTGGATTATCTGCATGGGCCCTAAATCTGATGGTAGATATTCTTACCAGCGACGCACAAAGGAGAGAGGAGAGGAGGAGAAAGCCACGTGAAGCTGGAGGCAGAGTTGGGAGGCACCAGAAGCTGGAAGAGGCATGAAAGGTCTCACCCCTATGGCCTTTGTAGGGATCACAGCCTTGTCAATACTTTGAGTTCAGACATCGGGCCTCCAGAAACAGGACAGGGTAAGTTTCTGTAGTTTGGCTCCTCCCCTTTCCAGACTCAGCACAGGGGCTTGATCCTCCAGACACTCTCCTTGTTAGGATCTCCTCTCTGTGTCAATCCCTGAGCTTATTCCTGTGGTGACATTTGTCATTTGGATCAAATGTCCCCTCATCTCTTTGTCTCCCCCTGGATCTCAGTCTGAGGGCAGGGATCTTTCCAGTTTAAGACCTTGTTCCTCATATCTTCATGGGTTCCAGTCCCAAGCATGTGCCTGAGGCAGTGGACACCCTGCATGTGTCAGTGTGTGTGAGCACTTTGGGCCAGAGGTCAGACACGGCAGGTTCACTGGGGGAGGGAGACTTATTGGACAAGGTGGGGTTGAGTCACACCCTAAAAAACAAAAGGGGAAAGGAGAGTATTCCACACGGTGGGTGCGGGGGGGAGGATTATGCGCTAATACACTGCAGCAAGGCTGACAGTTGTCCCATGAGGTGCTGGGCTGCCAGGGGTAGGAGATCTCTGCAAGAAAACCAGACTGAGGGACACCTGGGTGGCTCAGTGGGTAAAGCCTCTGCCTTCAGCTCAGGTCATGATCTCAGGGTCCTGGGATCGAGTCCCACAATAGGGCTCTCTGCTCAGCGGGGAGCCTGCTTCCTCCTCTCTTTCCGCCTGCCTCTCTGCCTACTTGTGATCTCTCTCTCTGCCAAACAAATAAATAAAATCTTTAAAAAAAAAAAAAGAAAGAAAACCAGACTGAACATCAGCTCTTAGTTTGGACCCTGGGCCCTTGAATCCCTGGCACGGCCCTGAGGCATGGACATCAGGATTGCCCTCACTCAGAGAAGAGGGAACAGAGACATGTTCGCACTGGTTTACCATCAGTAAGAGGGGAGGGTCTGGAATGCCAACCCTGACAATCTGGGTCCAGGACTACTATGCCATTCTGTTTCCTCTGGATGAAGATGACGATGGTGGTGGTAGAGAGGCGGCAACACTTACAGAGCCCAATCGGTGTGCCAGATGCTACTCAAAGCACTCTGCAAGTACGGACTGGATCAATCCTAACAACTGCCCTGGAGGTGGGTTCTATTGTCAAGGAGGAAACAGGGGCGCATATCGTGCAGGGGAAGTGCTCAGGCAAACTGCCCTCTGTTCGTAAGTGGTGGGGTGGGTTATGGGAATAAGCACAGTCCTACTTTCCTAGGGCTGGAGACCACCCTCCATATACATCAGGTCATGGCTGGAGTCAAAAGCTTGCATTTCCCGGCCCTGTTTCCATGGGTTCTAGGAAGAAACTCAGGTCCACCAAGATTCCTCCCATGTGGTTGGGCATATCCAAAGTGCCTCCTGTTCTGCAGAATTTGTCCTGGCAGCAAGTGCTTCGTTGCCATGGGTTTTCGTTCTTGCTATCAGTGCCCCTGATCATGAGGGCCCATCCTGATGATTTCTTCATCCTTCTCCAGCTTCTGGCGCAGCTTCTATCCCTTGCCTTAAAGTGTTGCCAAAGTGACCTGCATAGCAGAGAAGACTTCACCAGCCCAGGGTGCTCTGTGCTGGCCTGCCATGGAGATTTTACTGAAACAGCTTCCACTCTTCTCCTCCTTCTCAGTCCCATTCCCACCCCCACCCCCACCTCCCCACCCCTGACCCCCCACCAGCCAGGATCCAGTGCTGGTCCAAGGCCTGGGCGATCTGAGGGACACACACAGGACTGTCCTCTCCCTGCTACCCGCCGTGGAAAGTGTCCATCTAGATGGAAAGTGCCCAGTCTGTGCAGTCCCCTCATTCCCAGCACGCACGGGTTTCTTAGGACAATTGCCTGCTCTGTTAGAGTCTCTTCAATAGTCCTTCCGATATGTGCACATGGGTCTGAATATATGATGAACAAGTTTCTGTTCTCTAGCTGATGTTTTGAGATGAGTCATACGGGGAGGGACCAGCAAGCTCGGGAGTTTGAACACTATGTGCCAGGCCACAGGGGTCATTAAAGGCTATAGTACCGTCGCATTAGAACACAGAGAGCATTTTCTAACTGTTCCAAGACATTCATTCTTCCTGGGTCAGCCTCGCCCCCTTCAAGCCTCCAGTGACAAACCGCCAGATCTCCAAGGTGCTTCTGCTGCTTTGGCAAGTTCTGAAGCGAAACTGCCCCAGCGCCCAGCTTCTGGGGGGAAGATGCACCAGCTTCCAGAAGGAGGTGCTGTCAGCAAAATGCTCTGGCTGGGCTGATAGGAGCTGTGTAGAGTGGAGAGCCCAGGCCAAGTCTCCTTTGTAAGAAACGGTGCACCCTGTCTCTGTGGGTTTTCTTATTTGTCTGCGAGGTTGTTTTTCTGACCATAGTGTTGGGTTTTAAAAGGCACTGGGAAAGTCAGGACTGTTAACTCAGTCCTAGGAGTTTTCAGCATCTGTCCCTGTCAGTATGGCAGAGATGGGGTGGAGGGCACCGACGTGTGTCCTGAGATTCTCTTGGTCCAAAGAACGTCCAACTAAGGATGGAAGAACACAGAGGAATGCATGGGCAGAGACTTACTTGAAGTCCAAGATGTTGCCTGTGGGGGTAATAATGGTGATAAAGGTGATCTGATGATGATGTGTGGTGACAGCGATGATGATGCTATCAGCTAATGCTCCCTGAACGTGAACTCTGTATCTGGCACTGTGCTCAGCCTTTGATATGCAACAGCCCATTTAATCCTCACAGCGGCCCCATGACACAGGTGCTGCTATTATTCTCATTTTGCAGATGAGAAAGCTAAGTCTCAGCAAGGTTAAGTAATTTGCTTGAGGTCATGCAGCAGGTTAGTGGTGGAATTGAGCTTCCCGTGCAGGAAAGCTTGCCTCCAGAGCCCCATCCCTGAGGTGATGTCTTCTATCATGTCGTTTTAGTCCCTGGTTGCCCCTCGTGCGTTCCAGATCATTAACCCATGTAATGGGCTCCACTCTCCCTGCCCCCCACCAAAAGTGAAAGTGCTGTTACTCAATAAAGGGGCATAGACAGTAACCTGCAGAAGACAGCCAGAGTTTGTGGCCGGGGTGGGGATGTGGGTTGGAGTGGGAAGAGAGGAACCCAGAGAGGTAGAGTGGGTAAGATAATCAAGGTTTTGACTATTTCTAGGAGGCAACAGGGAATCATCAAAGATTTTGAACAGAGAAACAGCAAGATCAAATTTGAATTTTGCGGGGCACCTGGGTGGCTCAGTGGGTTAAAGCCTCTGCCTTCAGCTCAGGTCATGATCCCAGGGTCCCCGCATCAGCTCTCTGCTCGGCAGGGAGCCTGCTTCCCTCTCTCTCTGTCTCTGCCTGCCTCTCTGCCTACTTATGACTCTGTCTGTCAAATAAATAAATAAATAAATAAAATCTTTAAAAAATTTTTGAATTTTGCAGTGATTAGGGCTTGGGTAGGACCATCTTATCCATATTCCTACAAACAGCACCACCAGGAAGGCCCTTGGTTCCACCCACTTTGAGCCTGCACCTGCCAAGAAGGTAGGAAGCAAGGGTCTTTCACTCCATTTTGCGGAGAAAGAAGCTGGGGGTTGTAAATTCTGTACCCTTTTGGCTACTCTTAGGACTCAGAGGTGAGGGAACATGCCATGCAACCAGTGGGTGTGGGCAAGTTTTCAACAACTGACCCTTTAAGGGGAAGACACCCTTATTTGGAGCATGTAAGTTCCCTTGGTAAAAATACCCCACTGTAGCTGACCTCAGCCTACCTAGCAGTGTGTTATTAAGTGGGTTGCAGAATTCCTGAAAATGCAACAACTGGTTCTAGCAAGATAACAGAAGCTGACTCCAACATATCTCTCATGCAACCCAGTGCCCCCCCCACCCCCCCCGGCCCGTATTCACGGAGACAACAAGGGAGCTCCATGCCAGGGCTGGTAAGAGAGGCAAAGTAACTCAGCCAGGCCAACTTGGAGATTCAGGAATGCAGCGAGGGAAGACACTGGCATCTTAGCTCCCAGGCCACGTGTTTATGCAGACTCTGTTTAGGAGGACATTCGATCTCCGCCTGGACCCCTTTCAGAAGAGATGTTACATGCAGTGGTGGCAGTTTTCCTCTGTCTTCCAGGACATGTGTCACAGCCTCCTACCGGAGCTGGAAAAATCATGTCACGGAGTATTTTTAACAGTGAGTACATATCCCCTACAGTGATGGATGACGTTTGAGAACTCAAGTCCATAAATCATTTTCCAGTTTCCTTAGGGCCTCTATGGCCCTAGCATTCATCTGATCATTTGTTTGTCTGATATAAACTGAGGGCTCAAGCATGAAGATTATGGAAAACAGACGAGAAGCGTTGCTGGTTAGGTATTGATAAGACAGAGGTCAGAGGTCAGAGGCAGGAGCATGAGTCCTGGCATCCGAGATGAAAGATAAGAAGTAATCCGTCTCTGAATGGATAAGGAAGATGTGGTCCATATACACAATGGAGTGTTATGCCTCCATCAGAAAGGATGAATACCCAACTTTTGTAGCAACATGGACGGGACTGGAAGAGATTATGCTGAGCGAAATAAGTCAAGCAGAGAGAGTCAAGTATCATATGGTCTCACTTATTTGTGGAGCATAACAAATAACATGGAGGACATGGGGAGATGGAGAGGAGAGGGAGTTGAGGGAAACTGGAAGGGGAGATGAACCATGAGAGACTATGGACTCTGAAAAACAACCAGAGGGTTTTGAAGGGGCGGGGTGGGGGTGAGGTTGAGGAACCAGGTGGTGGGTAACAGGGAGGGCACGGACTGCATGGAGCACTGGGTGTGGTGCAAAAACAATGAACACTGTTATGCTGTAAATAAACAAATAAAAAAAAAAAAGAAGTAATCCGTCTCTAGGGTTTTGAGACCCAACAGGAGAGACTCTCAAGACCAGTAGGTAGGAGGGAGGTGCTCAGCGCCAGTGATCAGAGAACATGGCTCACAGAAACCCAACCTTGAAGCATGAGATTGACCCAGCCATTGGGTCTTACTCACTTCTTATTGGGACAAGAAATAACTCCAGGTAGGAAATTTCCCTAAGGTGCACCAGGGAAGAGGAAAGAAATTAACATTTGTTGAGAGATCTTGGGATATGTCAAGGTCTGTGTGTATGAGCATGTATTTTCTCAAGTCCTAGTGACAAGGAGAGGCCTTCATGTGATAAGTGCTATTATTTCATTATTTGTTTGAGAAAACAAATGCTCAGAGAGGTTAAGTGATTTGCCCATGTTCACACAGCTGGTAAATGGCTTAGCCAGGGGAGTGGGGGAATAGAGGGTAGCAGCTGAATACAGATTCAGAAAAATTGGCAGGTACTTATGATTTGATAGAAATGGACTCAGCTGGGTGTCTGCCTGCCTTTGTGGGGCAGTATGGCAGCGGATGGCTGGGGGGCTGCGTAGACGGCTGGGAGAAGGAGAGTGATAGTTCTGCTTTCCTCGTGGCACTGGGAGAAAGGAGTTCACTGCCCTGTCCATGCGTCCTCCCTGGAGGAAGTACGCAGAATGTTTACACAAGGGCACATTTCTGGCACGCCGAGGGAGCCAAACTCTAAACGGAGACCATACCCCCAGCTTGGCAGATGCCTGAGAGTAAGGCGCTCGCTGACATGTTGATGGAGAACAGGGACTTCTTGTTTACCCAGCTCACCATCTGGACGAGCAAGGCAATGTCCAAGGAAATAGCTGTAACTAAAAGCTCAGGGGCTGCCTCCCTGGCTTCCGCCGTGTGTACTCCAGAGCTCTTTGGCTGCTTCTTGGCCAGGTATGCAGTGTGGACGGTGCGCCGGGGCAGGGCAGGGGCTTGGAACCACCAGCAGACGCAGGGGTGGCACGAAGAGGAGGTCGCAGGAGCTGGGGAAGGGGGTGACTGCAAATGTTTGGAGCAGAGAGGTTGAGATCCATTCTCCCCCAGGGGATAGAAGAATGAAAAGGGCTTTTCTGTCAAAAGAGGGATTGGGATCAGATGAATAGGAGACCTTCCTAACTGGTAAGAAAAGGTGCATGGGTTAAGAAGTCCATCTGGTGAAATTCTTTTGATATGGGTGGCAGGGAAGGTTGGAGTGGAACTGGTGCTGGGTCAGGGGATGAGTAGCTGTAGACTATACCTTAGAGTTCGAGAGGCTGGTCCATCCCACTCAACACAGCTAGGAAAACTGGGAAGATATGAATCCTTGAACCCTTTGAGGGGTTGTAGCTATGAAAAGAGTTCAACTGTTCCCTTGACCCATTCTTGCTCACAAAGGAACACAGTCCTCTAGAAGATCCAGAACTGTGAGCAAACCTCACATTGTATTCATTAGACGTGGGGATACCTTTCTTATTACTTTGGCAGAGGCTGGTTTGAAAAATTCCTTGCATTGGTTAAGATAGACTTATACCAAACAGCAACCAAAAAACCTCAGTGGCTTGGGTATCTGGTTGGCTTAGTTGGTTGATATTCTGATTCTTTTAAATATTTAATTTATTTTATTTTTATTTATTTATTTGACAGACAGAGATCACAGGTAGGCAGAGAGACAGCCAGAGAGAGAGGAAGGGAAGCAGGCTCCCTGCTGAGCAGAGAGCCTGATGCGGGGCTCGATCCCAGGACCCTGGGATCATGACCTGAGCTGAAGGCAGAGGCTTTAACCCACTGAGCCACCCAGGTGCCCCGATATTCTGATTCTTGATTTCAGCTCAGATCATGATCGCAGGGTCGTGACATCAAGCCCCAGATCGCACTCCATGCTGGGCATGGAGGCTGCTTAAGATTCTCTTTCTCCCTTGGGATGCCTGGGTGGCTCAGTCAGTTAAGTGTCTGCCTTCACCTCAGGTCATGATCTCAGAGCTCTGGGATTGAGTCCCACATCAGGCTCCCTGCTCAGGAGAAAGTCTGTTTCTCCCTCTGCCTGCTACTCTCCCTGCTTGTGCTTGCGCTTGCGCGCTCTCTCTCTCTCTCTCTCTCTCTGACAAATACATAAATAAAATCTTTTAAAAAGATTCTCTCTCTCCCTCTCCCTCTGCCCCTCCCCTCACTCATTCTCTCTCTCTCTCAGAAAAAAACAAAAACAAAAACCCGAAAACCTTCAGTGGCCTAACACAATAAAGAACACAGCTCACTCATGTCACAGTTCCAAATGAGTTGGTGAAAAAGGAGGGCAAGTGGGAGGAGGCTCTGTTCCATGTCATCCAGGGTCCCAAGCCATTCCCTAGACCTTATGGCTCTCCACTACTTGTGGCGGAAAGGCAAGGGTTGGAGGGAAGAAAGAGGGAGTGGGATTACCCAGAAGATTTTTAGAGGCCTGTCCTAGAAGTGGCATAAATCCCTCTTGTCAATATTCCATTGCCCAGAATGAGACACATGGCCCCATCTGCCTGCAAGTGAGAGTGGGAAAGGAAGTACCCAGAGGGACAGGGAAACTAGATTTGGATTTGGTGAACTCACAGCAGTGTCTCTGACACACATTTCCTGAGATTTCTGGGAGTATCCTATGTGTTAAGGGAGTTGGTTGCAATGAGCGGTCTTTATGATTTCTCTTACAGATACTGGCTGAAATAAGCACCATTTGATTAGCTCAGAACTGCTCTAAAAAAAGTGGCAATGTGCCGGGGAGGGGGTTTCTCAAGCCTTGAGGCTAGGAACTCAGCCTGCATTGCAGAGCTGCTTGTTGCTGGTGGCCGCTCTGTCCTCAGCTGTCGGAAATGGTTGCAAATCTGGGACTGCACAGGAACCAAGCCTTTGCAGGGGGCTCCACCATGGTTCACTTCTATTTTGCTTGTTTTAGTGATGTAGGCACCGGAACTGGTGACTTCCAGGACCTGAACTGCAAGGATATATGAGTTTTGTTGGCTTCCTAGGACATTTGAGTTGGTTGGTATTTTGCAAGGTCAAGTCTAAAATTGGGGGGGTTTAAGGCAGCAGATCTCAATAGGCTTTGCTTCTCAATACTCCAAATTATCCAGGACATTCTGGCTTATCTAACATGGATTTTCAGACACTTCTACCAAACTGTACATAGAGAAGTTTATAGATGTGAAGGAAAAAATGCCTCTAGCTGCTTCTTCCATTTATGGACAGAGTGACCACCATCTTATTTTACCCAGGACAGCTCTGGTTTGCAACTACTGTCCAGGCATAATTATTACCTGCTTTTGCTCTCAAGTGTCCCAATAAATCAAATGGCCACCTGGCTTAGAGGAGGCTCTGTCCTGACTCTCATAAGATATTTCCTTGCCAGCCAGCCTGTGCCCAAGGCCTGACATCTAATGATGATGCAAGATTTGGGCTTAGTTAATAATACTTTTGTCATTGTCTTTGTTCATTTTATTAACCCTATGACTTCCTGATATCCTTCCTGTCAGGCTTCAGAATCGTGGGCCTGTGTTAAGAGTTATTCAGTTAACAGTCAATAAAACAAACAAACAAAAAAATCAACATGCTTAGGAAGTTAGTAAAGCATGGATTATAAGTTACATTTTGCAGATGCGCAGTGTAGGACCATGAAGGTTAATTTCTAAGGTCATGTGGAAACCAAACTCTAGTTCTGACCCAAGCATGCTTATTCTAGGCCACGCTTCTTTCCTCTGTGCCAGGTATGAGGTCTCAGATGCCCCGTACCTAATGGGTGGTGCAAGCAAAATTCTACAGGAGAGCCAAAAATCAAACTAACAACCCAAGAAGAATCTATGCCGTGATTAATTTCTAGATATCACTAAGGCTTTCTGAATGTTCTCTTCATATGATTCATTGTCACCAAAAAGCCTTATTTGCATGGAGTAATGTGTCTATGCCCTCACAGCCACATATCTTCCCAGCTCTAGAGGTGACCAGTCAACAAAGGCCCCCAGAGCACCTCTCTGAAGGTGAGGAATGGTATCTGTGCTGCAGGAAGGAAGCATAAGACATGAGCTCTTAATTAGTCAGAAATCGATGAGTCTGGGGTTAGTGCCATTTATTTGGAGGAGGGTGACCAGCAATAGTGTGTAATCTGGTAATGATTAAGGTTGACTCCAAATCTACATGTTAATCACATTGAACAATCAGGCACCAGGCTCCTGTCTCAGTATGGTGTTCTGTTTAGTTTGGATGAGCTGTCTGTAAACTTGCAGATGTGAGCTGGATCTGAGACTATGCTTTCATCAATGAGGGCCTTCTTACAAAGTTCCTAGGGAACAAACACAGAGGAGGAACTGGAGAAGCTAAAGACAGTCTAGATCCTGGGGCGCAGCAGTCGATATCCCTCTGGTTCTCCTGCTTGAGTTCTTTGGGGTCTTAGGGATGCAGGTTTAAGCTGATTTCATGGAAACACAGACCTCTTAGAATGGTAAGGGACCTTAGAGATTATTCAACATCTTCCAAGCATGATATATATTGATGTATTTTATTTTATTATTTATTTATTTTAAAGAATTTTATTTATTTATTTGTGAATGAGTGTGTGTGTGTGTGTGAGAGAGAGAGAGAAAGAGAGAGAGAGAGAAAGAGAGAGAGAGAGAGAGAGAGAGAGAACAAGCAGGGAGAGCTGCAGGCAGAGGGTGAAGCATATTTTATAACTGACGGTATAAAAGGAGATTGCAGGGAATACATGGACTTCAAAAGATGTTTATTTACTTGTGTATTTAATTAAATGTGTCTTAGAAATAAAATAACTGTCACATCAAACCCATTAGCCCATAAATAGTATTGATTATGACAAAGTGGGTAGTAAAGAAAACAAAGTCATTGTGAAGAGAACTGTCAGTAATAAAGTGGGCACACAAATGTGTCAAAAAATGCCAAAGTGATTGCAAAGGAATGAAATTTGGAAAAATCTGATCTGGTATACTCTTGTTTTACTGATTAGACTGAGACCCAAATAGAAGAAATTGCTGATGCAGAATCAGAATCGGGAGTGTCCATAACTCCCTCCATGGATGCCACCTGCCTCAGAACGCTTCCCAGGGCCACCTCCTCCTTCCCAGGGCCACTTCCTTCACCAATTCCACACTGGAGGCTGGTGTCTGCTCAGCATCCCCGGTTGCTAATGGGCAGAGCTCATGCAGGAGAGCTGAGACACTGTTCCCTCCTCCCACCAAAGGGCAGGCACTCCTCTTCTCCATTCTTCCAGAGGCACATTTCCCATCCTGTGGAGTAGGTTCCCCTCCCTACTTTTGTGAATCTGGAACAGGAAGATAGAATTTCCTTGGAGCCTCAGGACCTTCAGTGTTGCCTGGATGTTTTGGGGAAAAAATCAAATTCATTCTGCCTGCTCACTTAATGAAGAACAGTGTGTGGAGGCAGAACTAACTCACTAGAGAGAGTTAACTAACTTTTAAGAGTAAATCTCCAGCTTCAGCAGGGCTTGGGGGCAGGCCTCCTGTTTCCTGAGATCCTCTGCCTTAATCCCAATCACCAGGAATTAAGGCCCAGGTGACCATCTCTCAAGCATCCGCTGGAGGAAAGCACTTGATCAGTCATGCAGTGGTTTACATTGTTCCCCTGGGGCTTAGACCTTCTCCTTCTGTTCTGAGGAGCAGCAACCCCACCTACATGGAGCTATAAATATCAGGAGGCGGAAGAACGGTGTGCTCCCCAGCTTAGAACCAGGCCACTACGCACTGGCGGCACTTGTAGTCCCCAGGCTGGCAGGAGCCCGCAGAGCTCGTGCTGTCTCTCTCCAGATGCAAGCCAGGGGACTCCAACTTGCTTTCATGAACATCCAGACTTCTCTTAAATACTACTTGTTTCCATCTGGATATTTGGATATATGTGTCATGTGGACAGACTAGCATTCCAGAACTCAAGACCATGAACGACCTTGGTGAAGGAGAATGAACCAGGAAAAGAAGAGGCCGATGTGATGGCAAGAATACTAAAATTTAATGACAGACCAAGGTTGCAAATAAAGGGATGGAAAAGTACGTATCAAGCAAATAATAGCTAAGAGAAAGCCAGGGTGGCCATATTAATGGCAGCCAAAAAAGACTTCGGAGGAAGGTATTTTTGGAGATAAAGAGTCATTCTTTAATTACTAAAGGAATAATTCATGAGGAATATATAATAACTCTGAGCTGAATTACACCTAACAATTCAAACTCAAACTATACAATGCAACCATTGTCAGAATTATAAGGAAGGATGGCAAATACATTTGTAGTGGGAGATCTTAATGCTTTATAAAAACTAAAAGATCAAGCAGGTAAAAAAAAATGACAGACAGAAGATTTGAGCAACATGATTGACAACCTTCGCCCAATGTACATAACTAAAATCTTATACTCCAAATTGGGAAATTCAGTCTTTTCAAACATGAGATAATGGACAACTTTACTACTACTTTCATTTTTATTTAAATAGGCTGACTTTGTCTTTTTTTTAGAAAGAAAGAGAACAGATAGTATGAGCAGGGGGTGGAGGGGAAGGGACAAAGGGAGAGGGCGAGAGAATCTTAAGCAGGCTCCACACCCAGCTTGAAGTCACAACCCTGAGATCAGGACCTGAGCCAAAATCAAGAGTCGGATGCTTAACTGACTGAACGACCCAGATGCCCCTGACTTTGTCTTTTAACTTACTCCTTCCTTATAGTAAACAACATTCATACCCAAACCAAACTAATAACAAATCAAGTTTGTGGTCGTAGTTATTACATTTTTTAAAAATTTTATTTATTTATTTGATAGACAGAGATTGCAACTAGTCAGAGAAGCAGGCAGGGAGAGAGAGGAGGAAGCAGTATCCCTGCTGAGCAGAGAGCCCGATGTGGGGCTTGATCCCAGGACCCTGGGATCATGACCTGAGCTGAAGGCAGAGGCTTTAACCCACTGAGCCACCCAGGCGCCCCTAGTTATTACATTTTTAAAGACACATTTTATCAGGTATGTAAGTAGTACACATTATTTATTTATTATTTTTTAAATTATTTAATTTATTTATTTGAGAGAGAGAAAGCATGAGATTGGGGAGGGTCAGAGGGAGAAGCAGACTCCCCGCCAAGCAGGGATTCCCCACGTGGGACTCTAGGATCATGACTTGAGACGAAAGCAAATGCTTAGCCGACTGAGGCACCTAGGTGCCCAGTAGTACATATTTTTTATAAACTCATGTACCCCACAATCTCCTTGTGCACCACTAGTGATGTGTGGCAGACATAAAGAAAGATAAAATTTATGAAGTAAGAGTCTAACTCAAGTTATGAAAGAGGAGTGGGATAATCTCATGGAAATAGAAAAAAGAAAACAAAAAGAAGAGTAAAATGAATGAAATAAAAAATAGAAAGAATCAACTAAAAAAGCTGATTCTTAGAAAAAAGTAAGAAAACCACCAATCCTTAGGCAATATTGATCAAATAGGAGAATACACAAAAACAAAATAATAAAAATAAAAGTGGAGAAAGAATCACATTTACGGTATAGGTTTTAAAATCATGACCTAACTATAATGAATTTTGTACTGATGTATTTGGAAACTTAGACAAACTATAGCTTATCAAAGCTGAGTGGATAGAAAAGTAAGTAACAAGAATAAGTTTAAAGTCATTAAGGTAATTGCATCAGTATTTTGAAAGCTACTTACAATACAGATAAAGAGAACAATGTGAAAAGATGGTTTTACTTTGAGTTCCACTGAATGCTCGAGGAAGAAACAATCTTTTTTTCACATAAACTGCAGCAGGGGATAAAGAGGGAAAGCTGTGTGAGTTTGATCGGAAATTCAGGTAAGTTGGAAGACAGGCAGATTTTGGGCCAATCTCACCTATAATAGACAGAAGAAGTCTAACTAATGTATTCATAAACCAAATCCATCAATGCATTAAAAAATACATTGGGATTTAGTCAAATTTGTCAACATAATTTCAGAAATTTTTAAGAATAGTTAATTTAAAACATTGTTAATGTAACTGACCACATTAGCAAAAATGAAGAATAACCTGTTATCATCTCATAGACATAGAAATAGTATTTCAAAAATTCAACACTCATTTTGATTAAAAAAAAAACTTAGCAAAATAAGAATCGAGTGTAATTTCCTTAACCTGATAAAGAATACTCACTGAAAATCCACAGCAAAATCTTATTTAATGGTCCAATCTAAGAAGCATCACCTTAAAAGTCACAGACAAGATAGGATGCCTGAATTAGCATCCGTACTCAAAGTGGTACTTATAAGGAAAAGAAATAGAAGGAATAAGAACAGGAAAGGAAGAAAAAGTCTGTCATTATGAAAGATGAAATAATTGTCAAATAAAATATAAAAATAATACGTAGAATTAAAGGCAATAAGTTCATTGAAGCTATTGGATACAAGTTCACTATGCCTAAACCACCAATGTTTCTATACATCCAACAACAAATGATGATTATTCATGAAATGGAAACTACAGAGCAATTGAAAAATATGAATGAGATTAGTCTATATCAACATCGATGAATCTCAGTAAATAAAACATGTTGAATTCAGAAAAGCAAGTTGCAAATGGACATGTATGATGTGAAACCATAAATGCAGCAAAAGCATCAAACGCACTTTGGAATGATAGACACTTTTCAGGTTAGTGGTACCTCTGGGGACACAGGGACATGAAGTGAAAAATTTAGCAGAGCTATATAACATTCTTTTAAAAGGAGTCCGAAGTAAATGTGGCATAATGTTAATACCTGTTTAATTTCATTGTCTATTCTATAATTTATTTACCTTTTTGCACATTTTAACATTTTATTATAAACTTTTAAAAAAGATCGGAACCTCTAGGGTCAAGACTTAAGGCATGGTAGCGGGTGGGGATGGAGATAGGCTGACTGTCAAGTCTTCCCAGGTGGGTAGCTACCACTGACATCCCTTAGGCTGCTCATTTCTTGGGTGTTTCCTAAAAGGGGGCAGGGCCTTGGCCTTCCTGGCAGTCTTTGCCACAGGGTCTGAGCCGGATGAACTTAACTAAATTGGAGCAGGATTTCTTCCTGATACTACAGCCCACACTGCCACTGCACGGGTGCTCATGTTTAAGAGATAAATGGCTACAACCTGCATTCTGTAGCTGGTGCCCTCGGCGAATCTGTTCAAGATCTGGGTAGGTGCTGTAAAACAGTCTAAGGGGACTGAGTACAGATTGAGGCCACTGAGGACAGAGAACACAGAACTTTCATTAAGGGAAAATTCAGGGAAGAAGCAAAGAAAATAATTTTGTGTACTTTTCCACTTTCATGTTACAAGTTTTGGATTGAAAGGGATAACACACAATACCTAGACCGGCAGGTGGAGAGGAAAGAATGATTTGGAGGTATGTCTTTTGGAATCCCTTCCTTGTGTATCTCCCTTGAAACATCCTTCTCTCAATAGAACACATCCAGAAGAAGATAAATGAGCTGGTGTCTTGTGGGTGGTGAAGTAAGCCTCTGAGAAGAAAAGACCAACATAAAGAAAATGCAGTGTTGCATTTTCTGGGCGCCCAGTGTCTGGGCGGTCTGACGAGGCAGCACACTCCCTCCGTACTCCGGATTCTTGATGATGTTTGTTCATTTGGGAGAACTTTTCCTTAAAGGTGATTAATAGTTCTCTTTTTCTGCTTTGTTGGAACATCATGCTCTGATGATTGCTTGCTGCAACCTTAGAATCTTAAGAGAGGAGGGAATGTCCACAGGTCTTTTGATCTAGCTGCACAAACTGTGGACTGAGCTAGACCTGTTTTCTTTGTAAAAGTCATATCAAAAGAGACACTACTTACGGGACACTCATTCCAGGTCTGAAAAACACCTTCTTCTCTGAAGTATGCATCTTTCTGTATAGCTTAATACCTTCCCATTGCAGTCCTATCAGTTCCAAAATGGGATTGAATGGAGTGGAAATTGGCATGAAGGGTCAGTCTTCCTATAACACATAGGCTGATGCCACGTAGGATCACTTTGAAACTTTGGATGTTTTGAGATAACTTGGTAATGGAAGTGGAGAAGAGTACCAAGACTAAGTAGATCATATGTGGAGGACAGTGTGTGTCTGGCTCTGTGTAGCACTTTGAAATGTGCAGAGAAGATCAACCACACTTAACATGGGTACTGATGGGAACCACAAAACAAAACAGGTTGCTGGTGAACTGATTTGGTCCAGAGAAGAAGAGACTCAAAGGCAGAGGAGACTTATGGACAGGATGGATGGTTTGACTGCACGGATGGCAAGTAGGACTGACATGTGGACAAGAAGAAAGGCTGGAGAAGAAGGGGAAGGATCAACAGGACATGCACACCTTCCCATAGTTAACTCCCTGGAGTCTGGGATCAGAGCTGAGTCTGGGCTGCTCTGTACATCAGTGGAACTTCCTTCCCATCTGTTCAGTACGACACTCCTTCCCCATCTTCCTTCCCCACCTCCACTGGTGATCTTTTGGAATGCCTCCCCATACTTCTAGGGGAGGAGGCAAAGACAGGAAGGGAAGACCATGAACTACTATGAATAGGGAACTGGGCTCTAGTCTGGAGACATGCTGGCATCTCAGGCCCGCCTCTGACTAGCTGAAGGGTGCTGTGCTCTCCTAAGTATCAGTAGAGAAGTAAAATCCAAGTATAGGACCCAGTGAACTCAAAGTTTTCACCTAGTTCTAGATTTCATTGTTTCTTTTCCTTTCTTTTTTTCTCTTGTACTCTGGGGGTTTTGTATTCTGACTTTCTGCAATCCAGGTGCATTCTTCATTTAAAATACCCTGACTCCATATGGTTTCACTTATTTGTGGAGCATAAGAAATAGTACGGAGGACATGGGGAGATGGAGAGAAGGGAGTTGGGGGAAATTGGAGGGGAAGATGAACCACGAGAGACTATGGACTCTGAAAAGCAATCTGAGGGTTTTGAAGGGGCAGGGGATGGGAGGTTGGGTGAGCCTGGTGATGGGTATTATGGAGGGCACTTATTGCATGGAACACTGGATGTGGTGCATAAACAATGAATTCTAGAACACTTAAAAGAAATTTAAAAAAATAAAAAATAAATACCCTGACTCCCAATGGGCACACAATATGAATGCTTTTGTACTTTATGTCAAAACACAAGATTTTTCATGTGAGCACTCCCACAAAACTTGTCAGTACCAGTGTGCACCATTAGAAGCATTAAAATACAAGTTCACAGGACCCTCAACTTCATTAGGACACAACACATATCCTGACCAGAAGACATTTTTCTGATGGTGTTGTCAAAGACCTTCTTATGGACAAGAGAACTATCTTAGTGCTATGAGTTTTTTATATGCGTGCATGCACTGACTCTTGGTCCTTAGTTGTGTGTTTGAACTTTAAGCCCTTTCTCTTCTGGGGTAAGGGAAATTCCTAGGGAAACAGGTAAATAACTCTTTGAGCACCAATGCTAGGGGCTGTCATGAGTGGACTCACGATGTATTAGCCTTATCTTTTATTTTTTTTTAAAGATTTTTTAATTTTATATATGTGACAGAGAGAGAGATCACAAGTAGGCAGAGAGGCAGGCAGAGAGAGAGGAGGAAGCAGGCTCCCTGAGGAGCAGAGAGCCCGACGCGGGGCTCGATCTCAGGACCCTGAGATCATGACCTGAGCCGAAGGCAGCGGCTTAATCCACTGAGCCACCCAGGCGCCCCTCTTTTATTTTTTTATATTCTGATGCTCTGACATCTGGGGACATGCAGAGTCTGGAAAGACTACCCCTTCCAAGATTGGCTGATTCCTAGAGATAATAACTGACTCACCGACAAGCGCACCTTTCAAACATAGACCAGCCAATCCAGAGCCCACCCCAACCTGGCTCTCCTGGTCACTTTTCTCTTGCCCTAATCATCCCAGGGCCAGGTACCAACAAACTAGAGACAGCACCTCTGTCCCACAGCTCACTGAAATTATTCAAACTAGCCAAACCTAACCCTTCTGACCCTGCCTTCTCACCCGTTTTCTTCCCACAGAAACCATGGTAAAGTCTCTCGTCGCAGTTTCTCTGCCTCCCCATCCTGGCTGACCCCAGTACTTCCCATGTGTCCAGGGTAGTGTGATGTGCAATGTCCTTTAGGACACCCTGAGTAGTGAAAGATCTTTTCAATGGCAATCGCCTCTTGATCTGTTGGGTTGCCATGCCTAAATAATTGTATAAACCTGTATTTTAACACACACGGACTCCCCACAACATCCTAGGAAGTAGGAAGTAGGTATTTTACAAATAAGGGAAGAGCTCGGGCAGGTTAAGTGCCAAAAACCAAACAGTAAATAAGCGGTGGAGCTTGAATTGGAACCCAAATCTGGACCCCTTAAACTCGAAGTTCCTTCTGCCACCACACATAATAATGGTCATTTTATGGAAAGTGTTCACAGTAAGTTTTGTAGGCATATACAAGTGAGTATGAATAGACAGAGCTAGCATTCTCTATGCAGTGGTTTTCTTTTTTCTTTTTAAAGATCTTATTTATTTATTTGATGGAGAGAGAGTGAGAGAGCAAGTGCGTGAGCAGGGGGGAGGGCCAGAGGGAGTGGGAATATCAGGCTCTCCTCTGAGCAAAGAACCTGATGTGGGGCTTGATCCCAAGACGGTGGGATCATGACCTGAGCTGAAGGCAGATGCTTACCTGACTGAGCCACCCAGGCGCTCCTGCAGTGCAGAGCTTTTCATCATCCTTCCTTTTCCTCAAACCATCAATCTTAGATTTCTTTGTTTTTACCAAAATTTTCCCTCCATAAAATGGGGAAGAATACAATAGTAGTGTACATTGTTTCCAGTCCTATTCTTGATCAAATAATTCACATTTGATGCCAAGATAAGTATAATTTGGAAAATAATGTTCCTGTAGCTAAGACTTTGAAATAATAATAAAATAATAATAATAGTTGTTATTATTATTATTTCACTTGCAGAGACTATATTGTGCCAGGCACCATGCTAAGTACTTCATATGCATTTTCTTATTTACTTCCTCAACAGTACTGTGAGGGGTATGCAACTATCATTCCCATCCCAAAGATGAGAAAACTCAGGAACCTGCCCAAGGTCACACACAAGAAAGTAGAGGGGTCTGGAACCCCAGTTCCAGCCATCTGATGCTAGAATGCATGCATGGGGCTGGTGCAGGTATATGACCCCCACCATGGGAATGATCCTAAAATGCATACATATTCTGATTTGGGAGGTCTGAAGTGAGGCTGAGATTCTGCATTCCCAAGCTCCCAGGAGATGCACATGCTAATGGTCTGAAGACCAAACATGGTGTAGCAAGTCTTGCCCCACACGTGGTCCTGCCTGAGGTGAAGGGATGTGAGCAGCAGCCATTACTCTGCCTTCCAAAGAATGTGTCATTTGGGCTCCTTCACTGCTCATTTCCAAACTTCAGCAACTCCCCAGCTGCTGCGCGAAAGCACAACAGCCACTGGGGATGATGTGGGCTTTGGGAGAAGAAACACATCTCATCTTTCCCCATGTAATTGGCAGCGATGAGGGAAAGAGGAGAAGCGAAGGAGGAAAACATCTGACTGAAGAAGGCAGAAATTCCTTTATTCCAAGAGGGACCAGACTCTGCATTTATGTCAAATGAAACTTCAATAAAACAAGTTTTCTCCAGGGCATATTTGAGCTCCACTTAGTTTGATGAAAGATCTGATATAGAATATTGTAGGAAAACCTGGAAAAGTAAAAGCTATCCTCAAAACAAATCCTTTGATGATCTGTGTGGGAGGGAGGATGGTGCTCTGCTCTGTCGCAATGTACAAGATGCTTTAACAACTGGCCAAGGAATTCTTAATGTGGATCAATGATTTGCAAAGATCTTTTCCCTTGTGTATTATCTCATGCTACTTCACAAGTAATTACAGGAACAATGCTATGTTTTAATTCCTCTCCTAAAAGGAAAAAAAATGTGTGTATAACAAATGCAAAAATCCATGGTTTCCATCTCAAGGCAAACGCTTTGTATTGCAACAATATGAATATTTCTTCCTAATTTGTAATTATCCTTCAAGTTCCTTAAGGAGAGCTCTGTGGAAAGAGAAGGGCTGGGATTATGGCAAGACTTTTATTGAGCAAATACCCATCTTCCTAACTCTGGGGATGCAAAGCCACCAGACACCTCTTGGCCCTTGTTCACAGACCAAATGGCCACAGCTCCTTCTTCCTGGTTCAGCTGACAAAAATTCTCCAGGGCACACCCAAAGAACTTTCTCTTCCTCTCTTTTCCAAGTGTCTGGGGAATGCATTCATTCATTCTACAATGTATATGTCTATGATATGAGGTGACATTCCTTTTTGCATAATTTATTGTTCCCCAACTGATTTGAAACCCCACCACCATCACACAAGGAGTGTTTCCCTTAGCAGAACAAGACCACTTAAAGGAAACCCACTGCAACAAGGGCTCAAAATCTTAGAAATTGATGGAGGAAATATTGAGGCTGGGACTTTATCCTGAAATTTGAGACTAATAACTTGGAAGATATATTTACTTAATCTTCTATTTAATAATACGCAGGGAATAATTATACTACACACTTAGAATAAATTAAAAGTACATCTAGTGTTTAGTGGGTTTTTTTTTGTTTTTTTTATATTATTTTGATATTTCGATAGAATATGCCATCCTTCATTTTGTATTTGACTTTCTTAGCAGGATTGTAAGAGATATAATTCTTACAAAAATGATAGAATTTTATTAATTTCACCAAATTTCCTCTGAAGCTGTGGACAATTATATCTTTCTGCTTTTGATGACCATCCTTTAGCATCTTTGTAGAGTTTACATTTTTCCATTGTTAGCTGGTCTTACACTGCAATTATTAATGGTTGGTGTAGATCACTATATGTTATGTATAATGAGCTATATATACACTATGTATATACTTAATCATAAATTTTACTTTTTTACCTTCACAAGTGACAAAATCTCAGGCTCTTGCCAGTTTTCCCCTTTCTCACCTGTATCCATGTCCCACTTTGGGCCATTTTCAAGAGTTCCAAGTTGCAACTTGGGAGAACTCTTGTCCATCACTACTTCCGTCATACAGTCAAGGGTCTATGTGAATATTTCCTGCTAGCCAGCTGGAAGTATGGATATTGGATTCAGCAATTCTTTTGATTCAGAACTTAGCAGCAGGTTCCAACTAGACACTGGTTGATTTTGAAAATCATAATAGTCAGGAATTCACGGGGATACAGAGTGTTTCCTATCTCTTGCACATTCTATTTCAGTTTTAATCAATTTCAATCCTGACGCTATCACTAATGAATTATAAGCATTGCACAAGTTACTTAATTCTTTTTTTTTTTTGGTAAATTCTTTTTTTAAGTAGGCTCCACACCACCATGGGGCTAAAACTCATGACCCTGAGATCAAGCGTTATGTTCTTTGCCAACTGAACCTGTTAAGCAACCCATTACTTAACTCTTTGAACTTAAGTTTGCTCCTATGTGAAGTAGAGATAATAATTAATAATTAAATTGGATAGTACACATGCCTGGTACATGGATATATTTCAATATGTCTTATTTATCCTCTGATCTCATTTCCTAATTCTTTCCCTTTTTTCTTCTGGGAAAATGATTTATTGCATGTGAAGGAATTTTGTAAGTAAATACTGCAGAAACATTACTGCTCCCATTATGTGACATTCATGGTATAATTTCTCCCTTCAACACGTTTTCTAATATAATATTTTAAATATATTTTTTAAGTTTTTATTTATTTTATTTATTTTTAAATTTCTTTTCAGTGTTCCAGAATTCATTGTTTATGCACCACACCCAGTGCTCCATGCAATACATGCCCTCCATAATACCCACCACCAGGCTTACCCAACTTCATGGTTCATCTCCCCCTCCGATTTTCCCCAACTCCCTTCTCCTCTCCATCTCTTAAGATCCTCCGTGTTATTCCTTATGCTCCACAAGTAAGTGAAATCATATGATAACTGACTCTTTCTGCTTGACTTATTTCACGCAGCGTAATTTCTTCCAGTCCTGTCCATGTTAATATAAAAGTTGGTTATTCATCCTTTCTGATGGAGGCATAATATTCCATTGTATATATGGACCACATCTTCTTTATCCATTCATCTGTTGAAGGGCATCTTGGTTCTTTCCACAGTTTGGCGACTATGGCCATTGCTGCTATGAACCTATGGCCCTTCTTTTCACTACATCTGTATTTTTGGGATAAATACCCAGTAGTGCAATTGCAGGGTCGTAGGGTAGTTCTATATTTAATTTCTTTTTTTTTTTTTGGCTTTCTTTATATTTAATTTCTTAAGGAATCTCCACACTGTTTTCCAATGTGGCTGCACCGACTTACATTCCCACCAGGAGTGGGAATTTCTCCACATCCTCTCCAACACTTGTTGTTTACTGTCTTGTTAATTTGGGCCATTCTAACTGGTGTAAGGTGGTGTCTCAATGTGGTTTTAATTTGAATCTCCCTGATGGCTAGTGATGATGAACATTTTTTTCATGTGTCTGTTAGCCATTTGTATGTCTTCTTTGGAGAAGTGTCTGTTCATGTTTTCTGCCCATTTTTTGACATGATTATCTCTTTTGTGTGTGTTGAGTTTGAGGAGTTCTTTATAGATCTTGGACATCAGCCGTTTGTCTGTAGTGTCATTTGCAAATATCTTCTTCCATTCTGTGGGTTGCCTCTTTGTTTTGCTGTGCAGAAGCTTTTGATCTTGAGGAAGTCCCAGAAGTTCATTTTCGCTTTTGTTTCCTTTGCCTTTGGAGACAATCTTGAAAGAAGTTGCTGTGGCCAATGTTGAAGAGGTTACTGCCTATGTTCTCCTCTGGAATTCTGATGGATTCCTGCCTCACACCAAGGTCTTTTATCCATTTTGAATTTATCTTTTTGTATGGTAGGAGAGAATGGTCAAGTTTCATTCTTCAACACATAGCTGTCCAATTTCCCCAGCATCATTTATTGAAGAGACTTTTTTCCACTGTATATTTTTTCCATTATTACATATAATAATGGCCAAACGTCCTGAGCCTCAGTTTGCCAATCTTTAAGATAGGAATAGAAATACATATTAAATGTTATAAACATTCAATAAAGTCACATTTGTTAAGTATCAACAGAGTACTTGACACACAGTAGGGGTTCAGTCAATGGCAGCTATTTTTTATTATTTTGTAACCATTTATAGGCCTGTGTGCATTTCACTAGTTGCACTCTTTACTTCTTAGTTACCTGTACTCCTTATCCTCTGCCCTCCAGTCAAAAATATGATCAGGGGATGATGAAACCTACGATATTATGATGCACTGAAGATAGTTTGGAGTGCTCTTATTAAATTATAACACAAGGGATAATAAATTTTTAGTTTTCTGGGTTCAGTACACAAAGTAGACTGTTTATGTAACCATCCACTGATAAGTGGTTCTAATGTTCATAGGTGCTATGCCCTTTCCTAAAGACAACAAACATGCAAACAAAGAACTGTTGCTAGTCTCCTATTTTCTGAGGCTCTGAATGCTCTAACACTCATAATCTCATGTGAATTTATATGCAAACTGGGTAATTTTTATCATTCCTATCTTACAATGAGTCAGCAGACCCTGTTATCAAAGAGTAGGGAAGGCTCAGCATTCCAATGCTCAGATGCCAGTCAGGGTCCCAGGCTCCATATGTCAGGGATTGGAACATCTGCTCAAAACCCTGCCAGATGTTCTTTCCAGCAGGTGTCTCTACCACCTCTATTTGTAAGTGACTGTGAAGCTACAGGTGTCTGTGAATCAAACGTGAACAGCAAAAGAGGAAGGAAGAAAGGTGCACTGCAACCCTCAGCTTAGAGGTGCTTGGTTTCTTCCATCACCACCCCGCCCCCTGCCCAAGTTCTTTGCAGACACCTTGCACAGCAACTGGGCTTGAGTGGATAAACATGGAACTGGAACTCAACCTTTAGCCAGTTAGGATCAATAGTTCCCTATCACGTGCTGCAGGGAGCACATGGGACTAGTGAGATGATAGAGAGAAAGGAGACCCACTATCAAGATACTAATACAGCTTAATTGGAACAAATGACTATTACTACATTTTATAACTTGCATCTATTTAACATCATTTTCAGTCCAACTTCTGCTTCGCTGCCAGATGAATCTTCCACAAGTATCCCCTTGTATCTGAGCACATCCATACTCAAATATCTTCAATTGTGCTACATGGCTTCTCAAATAAAGCCTAAATTCTGAAATCAGCACTTAACCATCTGTTGCAAACCCACACATCTGGACTTATCTTGGCTCCTCTACTTTACAAACCCTTGTACTTCAGCCATACTAAACCACGTGCCACTTGGGGTCTTGCACAATACTCCCTCCACCAGCCTGGCCATTTACTTGTGATGTTCCTGCTGGAAATATTGTCTTTCCATCTCCCCCACCACCCCATAAGTCTAAGTCACACTTGTTTCCCACTGTCCAGCTCCTGTGCCATCTGTCTCATGATACTGCCCTGAGCTTCCCAGTCAAAATTTATTCATCCCTCCTCTAAGCTTTCACAACGTCCTTTACAGTCTTGTGTTGGTGTTTTCTCCCAAACTGTATGGTAAGTCTTTTAAAAAAGATTTTATGTATTTATTTGAGAGATAGAGAGAAAGAGGGAGAGACAGGCATGAGTGGTGAGTAGAGGGCGAGGGAGAAGCAGACTCTGTTGAGCAGGGAGCCCAACATGGGGCTTGCTCCCAGGACCCAAGATCATGACCTGAGCTGAAGGCAGATGCTCAACTGACTGAGCCACCCAGGCACCCCTATTGTAAGCCTTCAAATCACAGCTTATATCATATCTAGATTAGTGGTTTACATTAATGGAAACTATAAATATTAAACAATGAGTGGGTACTGTCCTCTCTACTTTTCCATTGCCATCAACATCCATGAGTTTATGTGTCAATCAGGCACTTTTTTATCATCCCCATTTTCCAATGAGTGAAACTGAGATTCAGAAGGTTTAAGTGATTGGCCTAAGGCTTACACAGATGAATAGTGATGGAATTAAGAAGACAACCTGAAAAAACTCCATGGCTGAGGTCTTTTACTCAGCATCAAAATGAAAATTGTGCCACCTGTAATCAAAAGTGACAGAGGTCTGCTGGGAATGGAGTGACCTGAATTGGTAGGAGAAGTAAGCAGGAAAGAGCTTCACACAGAAGGTTGCTTTTGAACAATGTGGTAATAGAATGAAGGGAATGGATTAACACAAAAGAGGGAAGTGGGCATTTCAGGCGTAGTGACAAAAGTGGAAATGAGCATATTGTAGTATCCAGATGGAAAGTAGTGTTCATTATGATATCCTCATGGCCCAGCCCAGTGCTGGCACAGAGTAGGTACTCAGTGTATGTTAACTGGGGAAGGGAAAAGAGGGAGGAAATTTTGGAGCAGGAAAATTGCATTTAACTGAATGAGAAAGCACAGTGATTACCAGCTCAGTGGCAGAAACATACCAGGTTGTCATTGCATCTTTGTTGCATTGAAGAGTTCTCACTCCCATGCAAAAAAGGAAGCATGTGTTCCATTGCAACAGGGGACAGAGTCATCTAGGGTCATTATCATCGCTGTTCTCATCTTTGTTCTGTAGTGTGATTATCAGTAGTAAACGTTGCCTGATTTTGTCAGGTAAGACTCCCAGTGAGCAAGCCTAAGAGAAATCTACTTTGTTTCCATTTGACCCACTCTCCCTAGCTCATTTCCTTGAAGATCCTGATGGCTTTGAGCATAACACTGTTAACTCTGGCGTGAGAGGAAAAGTATGGCATAGAGAGCAAAAGCTCTGGGTTCTTGTTCTAGCTGCACCATTGAGACTGTGTGGCCTTGAGTGAGTCACGTGGTTGCCATGTCTCGTAGCCTTAGCTTCCCAGTTGTCAGATAGGGACCATAGTACCTCCTTACTTTATGGAATGTGAGGTTCAGATGAGAGAAGAGATTTGAAGTACGTCAAAGTATGAAATGACACATGATGTTGGCAGCAAGGAAAAAATAATCAAAAAGCCTGTCCTCCAAGTCTTGCCTTTTGAAAACATCATTATAGAATGAAGAAAATTAGGATATCATCTTGGTGCCTGAAAAGGAAACCAAAGCCAAGGAGAGAAGGTAGGTCCTCAACACACCCAGTAAATTTATGATGCCACAGAAAACACCCAGGGTCTTCCAAAAGCCCATCGATGAAGTGCTGCCTGAGAGCCACCCACTGAGATCTCTGGTTCAGCTCTCACACAGACCTGGGCTGACTTACCTTGCTTCTTTTTTTTGTTTGTTTGTTTCTTAGGAAATTATCAAGACTGGGATAACTCACCTTTTTCCTTCTACTTCAGTCAAACTGCAGTCTGAGGTGTATTTAAGCGGAAGAGTCCATTGAGTGACCAGAACCAGAATAAATAAACTCCACTTGTGCTTGTTCTTTGCTCTTTCATCCTGCTCATGCCAGCCTCCCAATGAAATGCCCATAAAATTACTTTTTGCATCAATTTTCCCATTAATAATCAGTAATTTTAGTTTACTACTTTAGCCACTACCCTAGTGGTTCTCCATCCCTCAGGAACACTCTGGCCAGAAATCTAAAAGCATGTACTGCAGCCTGTGAAATTCTTACTTGGTTGTTATCTTGGAGCTCTTGGAAGCAGCAAGCTCAGATGGCTGATAGCGTCAGAATGGGAAATACCTGCTCCAGAGGGGACCAGCCAAACAATCTTGGTTGGTTTTATTGCTACCATATCCACGAATCAGGTGCTTGGAAAAAACATGCTGACAGGATCAGACTGAGGAAGCTGTGATGCCATCTGGGGTCAGGAAGAGATTTTTGTCCAAATGCCAACTACGGGGGCTGAGGCAGTGTGGTGCTCTGCTGACATGAGTCTGGAAAAACCCAGGAGGTACTGGGGAAAGCAAAGAGAAGAGCCGGCTAGAATGTCACTGGGGAGAACTGGGGACTTGGGTGACAATGAAGAAGAGACTGAGGCTTGAAACTTCTGCATTGGACATTTTGGAAAAATGTTTTATTTTGGACATTTTCAAACATACACAAACAGAGTGACTGATAGTATAATGAATCCCCATGTACTCATCACTCGGACTTGTTAGGGTCCGTGATCAAAGGAACGAGACTGACACAAAGTGAAAATCAAGCAAAGTTTTATTTTGTGCCATGCATCAGAAATCAAACTGCATCAGAAACCAAACTGCATCAGAAACCAAACTACATTAGAAACCAAACTGCATTAGAAACCAAACCGACTGGTAGGTGCCCGAGTCTTGCTGGGGACCACCACCCCCCAGTCGCTGGGGTCCCCCCTGGAGGCTCCCTGCCTCACCCTCACTGTACCACAGACCCACTCCCGGCGTGGCTGCACCGTTGGCTCTTGAGAGGCTGCTCCTGATGGCGGCGCTGCCCGAGGCGGCGTGGCTGCTTGTGGCGGTGCTGCTGCTGATACTCTGGCTCAGGGTGGCGTCGCTCGTGGCATCGCAGTGGTGCCGCTGCCGCTGCTGCTTTGGGCGGTGCTGCTCGCGGTGGCGCTGCTGCCGCTGCTGCTCTTGGCGGTGCACGGGGCGACGCCGCTGGAGTTGGCGCCGCTGCTGCTGCTGCTCTGGGCGGTGCTGCTCGCGGTGGCGCCACCACCGCTGGTGCTCTGGGCGGTACACGGGGCGATGCCGCTCGCTGTGGCGCCGCTGCCGCTGCTGTTCGCGGTGGTGCACGGGGCGATGCCACTGGCTGTGGCGCCGCTGCCGCTGCTGCTCGTGGTGGTGCACGGGGCGGCACCGCTCGTGTTACGGCTCAAGGCGGCCCCGCTGCCGCTGCTGCTCTGGTGCACGAGGCAGTGCCGCTTGCTGTGGCATCGCTGCCGCTGCTGCTCTGGGCGGTGCATGGGGCGATGCCGCTCGCTGTGGCGCTGCTGCCGCTGCTGCTCTGGGCGGTGCACGGGGCGATGCCGCTGGCTGTGGCTCCGCTGCTGCTGCTCGCGGTGGTGCACGGGGAGGCACTGCTCGTGTTATAGGTCAAGGCTGTCCCGCCGCCGCTGCTGCTCTGGTGCACAAGGCGGTGCCGCTTGCTGTGGCGCTGCTGCCGCTGCTGCTCTGGGCGGTGCACTGGGCGGTGCACGGGGCGGCACCGCTCATGTTACCGCGCCGCTCATGTTACAGCTGGCGGTGGTGCAGAGCTCTTGCTAAAAAAAGAAAAACCCTCCCCCATCCAGCCTCACAGACCATCTTTTATAGAGGTGGCTGAGCCCCGCCCACACACAGGTGGCCAATCGGATTTCAACCTACCACAGTTAATATATGCGTACCCCTCTGACTGAATACCGCTATCTGGCCTGGCCCGCCCCTATATCCGGGGTTTACAGTTCCTCTGCCTAATCAGGCCCCTACAGGACTCAACAATTATCAACTCAAACCAATATGGTTTCATACCGCTATACATTTCTGTCCTCTAACACCCAACCTCACTGGGTTTTAGTGAAACAAATCCTAGACATCGTATCATTGCATACATACCTAAATACTTCAAAAAGTATCTTCAAAAAGGGGACACTCCTTTTAAAAATGCAACTCTAGAATAATTATTACACCTAAAATCACAATCATTCTATTATACCAATAAATATCTAGTATTCAAAATTTTCCCAGTTGCCCCCTAGCAGCTTTTAATATTCTGATCAGTTTGAGATAGAATTTAAAAAAAAAGAAGGAAGGAGATAAAGAAGAGAAAGAAAGAGGGGGAAATGACTCAACATACATTTGCTGAATGTCAATGATACGCCACACCCTGTGTTGAGTTCTAGAGCACTGTGACCTCATTTTAGGAGATGAAAAAATCAAAGGGCAGAAAAGTTAAGTCATTTGTCCAAAGCCAGTCTACCAGTAAGTTTAAAGATATATTTACAACTCAGATCTGCATGGTCCAAAGCCTGTCTCTTTGTTTTATACTACATTGCATGTTAAATAACCAACTTATAGACCAAGGACTCTTGAAAAGAAGGAAAAGAAAAGGAGTAGAGAGGAGTAAAATCTCCTGTCAGATTGTATAAAAGAGAGTTGGGAGGTAGGGACAATTATATAGTAGATGTTACCAATCTTAAAGAAGGCCTCAAGGGGTAGATGTAGATTTTACAGGTCGTGCAAAAATCTCTCAGGATTAATCTTAGAGATTTTCCAAGTCTATTTATAAATTGAAACTGTAACATGTTGGTAGTAAAGCCTTCTGGTCTCCAGAGAAAAGATGTTCTAGATGTCCAAAAACACTTATGCCCTTTTGCAGAAAGAACCTATTGATCAAAACCAAAACCCTTCCCACCAACAATAGCAGACCCAAGAAGTGATGGATGAAGAAGAAGTTACCAAAAGAAAAGGAAATCCCAGCAAAAATATGCAAAGAGACACTATGTTATTACAATAAGGTAAACTCAAAGACCCAAAGAGCTCAGATAATCTCAGAATGTAGGCTGATTTTGGCTATTTGTTCAAACAGATACTTATTTTAAGACTCTTTAAAATGCCATTTTTGAACAGCAGCCTTAGTGACAAAGCTCAATGAAATTTGAGCTTAAGACAATGTCAGGGGTTTCCTCCATTACCCATAGCTATTAAAAACAATCTCATAGCCTCTTAGGAAGACTTCCTTTTGATCCAAATTGAGGTTCAACCATTGATTTCCAAAGAGTTAAGTTACTAGAATCATTAGGTTGTAATGAAATTCCAGGGGCATCTTGCCCATTCTCATTCTTCCTGCAGGAGAAGACAGATAGTAATATTTTATATGTATATATATAATATATGTACATATATAATATATTATATTATATATATATACACACATATATATTATACATACATCATTTATACACACACAGAGAGAGACACACACAGAAGCAATTACAGAATCATAGAAAAGCTTAACCACCATCTGTGAAGGAGATTCCACCAAATGTTTGTGTAAGAATATTCATTTCCAGGAAATTCTTCCATCTATCTTGCCTGCATTCCATTGTTGTAATTTAAGTCAATATCCTAGATTTGCAAGCACATTTAATAAACTTTACATAAGCACTTTACCAACATTTAGTCAGAGTACTGGGATAGAATCATAATATGATAGAGTCCAAATCTATATCATATGATATATGATACACATCACTTTCACGCAAGAAATAATGGTGTAAGTCCACTGATAACTGGTTTTCTATCAGACTTTAAAGTGGTGATGAATATATCTATTTGTATTTATTTTTTCCGTTAGTCTTTCCTCCCTTTGTTGCTCCCTCTCCGTTCTTTCAGTGACACCTATTAACCACACATATTAGAAGGCCACATTCAAAATTAGAGACTTTTTCATTTATCTCTTATTTATTTGTTTTCCTTCCTCCTTTGAGAGAGATCTTCTCTACAGAATTGATTTTCAGGAGCAGTAACCTTTCTGAAGGGACATTTAAAAATTCATTTGCTCTGTTCTTTGGGCAATAGAGAAGAGATGGTGATTAGTTCCAGTTCCTATAGCACGTTAAGTTATTTGAACTAACCCTTCCATTAAACAGAATAAAAAATTGGCTACAATAAAAAATGTGTCATTAAAAACAAAAATTATTGACAAGATAAATAATCACTACCAGGAAACCTCTAAGAGAAAGTGAGAAACAGAGAGATAAGCTGAGCTCCAAAGTTGCTTTGACATATTCTTGATCCTGGGCTTCAAGTTTGGCAGACCTAAGGGGTGACGGGGAAGGAGTCAAGAACTTAGTCTCACTCCAGATGGGAGGTCTGTCTACCAAGGAACCCTTCCCTCTATTTAACGAAGACCCAATCTAATAGGATATGACATCAGAGTAAGAAGAGCTAGAAGTAAGCCAAGCCATAAGCCCAACCCCAGGCTTTGGCATAGATGCCAAAGTGGAAAGAGGAACAGAGATGAGGGAAAGAAACGATACCTGGGAGATTGTGGATACAAGATGACCTTGCCAGGTATTTGAGGCTGGCATTGGTACTGTCTAGGTGGTCTAGGGAACCTGAAACAGTGAGTTTGGTTGAAGTGGATCTTAGATGGTAGTGCTCCCAGATCCTGGAAAAACAAACAAAAATACTTTCTGGGTGAAGTTACACTTTATCCTAGTCCTCAAAGGTTCCCCCCACTCCCAACTGCCTTTTGTAAGGCTAGTGAACAGTGCGCAGTAAAACACAATTAGGCACAAAAAAGGTACAAAGTAATATGAATGCGAATCAGCAGAAAAATGACTAACAATAGGAACTGACCCACAAAGATTTTAGACATTAGAATTATTTGACACAGATTATAAAAGAACTATGCCTTATTTTGGCTAAAAAATATATAAAAACATGCAATTGCATGTAAGTGGTGAAAGTTATTTAAAAAGTAAGTTAGCAGCACATGTTGCATGGAGCACTGGGTGTTGTGCAAAAACAATGAATACTGTTACGCTGAAAAAATAAATAAAGAAAAGAAAAAAAAAGTAAGTTAGCAGATTGGAAGGAACTAATAAAACTCCTAGAATCAAAAACCATAATCATTAGAAATAAAACTAAATAGGTGGGATTTACAACAGAGAGGTAGGATGTGGGATTTACACAGATAAAGGGGGAAACTGTAAGACACTAATTACTAAGTACTAAATTACTAAGATAAAGGTAGAAAATGGATTAAAATAAATTTAAATTATATCAGACAAAGACAAAAAGGTGGAAAAAAGGAAAATAAATTCAAAGAATAGAGCTCCAGAAGGAGCAGGGTATGAAAGGGTAATAGTATCTGAAGAGAAAAAGGCTGATGAAGGACATTAGTTCACATAATCAAAATACCTAATAACTTACACAAAGTGAATGAACAAATATAAATCCACACCTGGGCTCACCAGAGGGAAATTTCAGAGAGCTAAAGACAAAGAAAAAGTTATAAATATCAAAAGAAAAAGAAGACATATTACCTTTATTATTTTTTTTTAGATTTTATTTTTTTGTTTCAAATTTTTATTTAAATTCTAATTAGTTAACACATAGTATAATATTGGTTTCAGGAGTAGAATTTAGTGATTCACCACTTACAATGGGCTAAATGGGTGATGGGTATTAAGTAGGGCACTTATTCTGATGAAGACATATTACCTTTGAAGGAACAACAATAAGACCAACATTGGACTTCTCAGCAAACACAATAAGAGCCATAAATAAATAAATAAATAAATAAATGGAAAGCCAAAAGAAAATAACTGGTAACCTAGAATACATTCAGTAATAGGAATAAAGACATTTTCTAACAGAAACTTTAAGTTCAATGACAGAGGACCTGTACTAACGAAGGTACTTCAGTAAGGAGAAAAATGACTTTACTGGAAAGTACAAGACGCAAAAAGGAATGAAGAACAGAAATTAATGAAAAAGAAAGTATACATACATAGAGTGGATTAACAAATGTAAAATTGGTTCTTTGGAAGGTCTAACAAAATTGACAAATCTGATGAGCATTTGGTCAAAAGAGAAAGAAGGGGGTAATAAACAATATTTGGAGTAAAATGGGTATAATTCAAATTCACCATAATTAAAAACATAAGAAGTAGATACCATTCACAAATTCAGCCCAACAAATTGGAAAATCTAGATTTCTTAGTGTATATATAAATATTCTAAAAACCAATTCAAGAGGAATAAGCACCTTGAGTAATCCTATTACCTTATAGTAATTATCAAATTAGTAGTTAAAATCTTCCTCTGAGAAAACACCAGGCTTAGCAGATTTTGCCAATGAAACACCAAAATTTAATAAAAATTTTTTCAATCTCAAAACTATTCATAATACACCCACACAAAAGAATAAAGACTCCCTAACTCAACATATGAGGCTGGCATAACCTTGATATCTAAGCCTGCCAAGGACAAGTATGGGAAAGGAAAACTATAAGCCAATCTTATTTATAAATATAGATTAAAAATTCTAACTAATATAATAGCACAACAAAACTAACAAACGTGCATTTATCTGAAGAATGCCAGGGTTCTTTTTTTTTTAATTTTATTTATTTATTTATTTCACAGACAGAGATTACAAGTAGGCAGAGAGGCAGGCAGAGAGAGAGGAGAAGTCTCCTTGCTGAGCAGGGAGCCCGATGTAGGGCTTGATCCCAGGACCCTGGGATCATGACCTGAGCCAAAGGCAGAGGCTTTAAGCCACTGAGCCACCCAGGCACCCCAAGAGTGCTAGGGTTCTTTAACAATAAAAATTAGATTCACCAAATTAATGGATTAAAAGAGGAAAATATTATAATTATCTCAAAAGATCCCAAAAAATTGATAGGTAAACTCCAACAACCACTCACTATAGAAATATTAAGAAACTAAATTACAAAACTAATATTAGGAGTTTCTTTAACCTGATAAGGAATAATACACATATAAAGAGTAATGCATATATGTAACAAAGTATAATCTTCATGTTTTTATATATTTTTATATATGCACACCCAGATTATACACATAATCATACATATATACTCTAAAAGATTATACAATATATATACTCTATACTCTAAATATATACTCTATACTCTATATATATACTCTAAATATATATACTCTATATATATACTCTAAAAGATTATACAATTATATATATATATATATATATATATACTCTAAAACAAAAATTACATATATAATCATACATATATGGATATTGTGCTTTAGGGACTAATGGTAAAATCAATTCCAATCACCACTTCTAGTCAATATACTGGAAACCTAGATAGCATGATAAAGCAAGAAAAAGAAATAATGATATAAGGATAACACAGAAAGAACTAAAACTGTTCTTATTTGCAAATGCTGTATTTCCAACCTGGAAAACTCAAATGAGAATTTAGCAAGTTTGCTGAGTACAGATCAACATAAAAAATCAATTGCTTTTCTCTACTCCAGCAATATTTAGAAGTTGTTTAAAATTATATCATTAGGAATAGCATAAAAAGCTAAGTGGTTACAAATGAATCCAATAATGTTATTGAGGACTTTTATGATGAAAATTATACAACTGTAATTGAAAGACTTTAATGAAAATGTAAATAAGTGGAGATGTTTACTTATGTATGGATGAATAATCAAAATGTCCATTTCCCCAAAATTGATCTTTAGATTCAAAGCAAACAAAAGTCTTACAGTTCTGTGAGTGTTTTTTTCTTGTTTTGCTTAGCTTTGTTATGTTTTGATGGCATTTGACATAATGTGTATGAAGAAGCAAAAGTCCAAGAAAATCTGAGACACTACTGAAAAAGAAAAGAGGTTAAGAATGGATATGGATCTATAGTTATTAAATAATATTGTAGAATTGGACAAAGTATAGAAAAAATAAACCATAAAGGAGTCCTACAGAAGAGGGAGCCCAGAAACGAATCCATATGTATATTTACACTTGATGCATAATAGAGTTTTAAAGTAGCACAGTGGGAGAAAATAAGGTCTTTTCAATAAGGATTGCTTAGACAATGTAATATCCATATGCATAAAAATGAGATTGAATCTTTATTTCACATCATAAATAAAATTCATTACAGATAAAGCAAAGATTCAAATGTGAAAATTAAAATTATAAAACTTTTTGAAGGTAATTTAAGATACTTTAAGATATGGTTTTTTTTGGATCTTGGATAGGAAAGTTTTTCTAAACAATTCAGAACTACAATTTTGTAGTAAGAAAAATATTTATTTTAAAAAAATGAATAAATATTCATTTTTAAAATTCTTTTTAAAAATTCTTTTTAAAATTAAGAATTTCTATCTATAAAATGTAGTGTAAGAAAAGTGAAATTAAGCTACAAGCTGAGAGAAGAAATTTATAGCAATAGAACTAGATTAATATCCAGCATATAGAAAGAATTCCAAATCAATATACATGGTATAGCTGAAACTAAAAAGGAGCAAAGACTTGCAGTTATTCACTAAATGAATGGTCAGTATGGAAAGATTTTCAACTTTATTAATAATTAATGAAATAAAAATTAAAATACGATGATACATCTCACCTCACATCCAATAAAATAACTACTACAAAAACAAAACAAAAGAAAACCAAAACAGAAAATAACAAATGTTATAAGAATGTGGAAAAATTAGAACCCTTGTGCATTGTTGGTGGGAATATAAAATGGTACAGCCAAGGGGCGCCTGGGTGGCTCAGTGGTTTAAGCCTCTGCCTTCGGCTCGGGTCATGATCTCAGGGTCCTGGGATCAAGCCCCGCATTGGGCTCTCTGCTCAGTGGGGAGCCTGTTTCTCCCTGTCTCTCTGCCTGCTTCTCTGCCTACTTGTGACCTCTCTCTCTGTTAAATAAATAACTAAAATATTTAAAAAAATGGTACAGCCAAATAGTATGTGGTTCATTTAAAAATTAAAAATTTAGTTATTATATAATCCAGCAATTCAACTTCTGGATATATCTTCAAAAGAATTGAAAGCGGGGTCCCAAGGAGATATTTGTATAGCCATGTTTATAACAACATTATTCACAATGGCCCCAAAATGGAAGCAATCCAAGTGTCCATCAACAGATGAATATATAAGCAAGATCTTCTATATAAAAGAGGAAATTCTGACACACACACTACAACATGAATGAAAGACGTTATGCTAAGTAAAATAAGCCAGTCACAAAAAGACAAATTGTATATGGTTCCATTTCTATGAAGTACCTAGTATAGTCAATTCATACAGAGAGTACAGTGATTGCCAGGGGCTAGAAGGAGGCAAGAATCAGGAGTTATTGCTTAATAGGTACAGAGTTTCAGTTTTGCAAGATAAAATGAGTTCTGGAAAGTTGAAAATAGAGTTATCCTACGACCCAGCAATTGCATTACCGAGTATTTACCCTAAAGATACAAATGTAATGATCCGAAGGGGTACGTGCACCTGAATGTTTATAGCAGCAATGTCCACAATAGCCAAACTATGGAAAGAACCTAGATGTCCATCAACAGATGAATAGATAAAGAAGATGTGGTATATATACACAATGGAATACTATGCAGAACCAAAAGAATTATCTTAGCATTCGCAATGACATGGATGGAACTAGAGGGTATTATGCCGAGCAAAATAAATCAATCAGAGAAAGACAATTATCCTATGATCTCCCTGATAGGAGGAATTTGAGAGGCAGAGTGAGGGATCTGGGGGGTAGGGAAGGAAATAATGAAACAAGATGGGATTGGGAGGGAGACAAACCATAAGAGACTCTTAATCTCACAAAACAAACTGAGGGTTGCTGGGGGGAGAGGAGGTATGGAGAGGGTGGTTGAGTTACAGACATTGGGGAGGGTATGATATGGTGATTCCTCTTTGAGAGATTTTATTTCCTTTGGATATATACCAGAAGTGGAATTTATGGATCATTTGGTAGTTGTATTTTAATTTTTTGAGGAACCTCCATGCTGTTTTCTATAGTGGCTGCACCAATTTACATTCCCACCAACAATGCACCAGGGTTCCCTTTCACCCATATCTTTGCCAGCACTTGTAGTGTGTGTGTGTATGTGTGTGTGTGAATAGCCATTCTAACAGGTGTGAGATGTTATCTCATTGTGATTTGGATTTGCTTTCCTCTGACGATTAGTGATTTGAGCAACTTTTATGTACTTGTTCACCATTTGTATGTTTTCTTTAGAAAAATATCTACTCATATGCCCATTTTAAAATTGGATTATTTGTTTTTTTTGCTATTGATTTATATGAGTTTCTTATATATTTTGGATATTAACCCCTTATCAGATATATGATTTACAGACCTCTTCTCCCACACCATAGGCCACCTTTTCATTTTGTTAATTGTTCTTTTGCTGTATGAAAGCTTTTTAGTTTGACAAAGTCCTACATGTTTACTTTTGCTATTGTTGTTTGTGCTTTTGGTGCCATGTTTAAGAAACCATTGCCAAGACCAATGTCAAGGGACTTTCCTCCTAAGTTTTCTCCTAGGAGTTTTACAGTTTCAGGTTTTACATTTAAGTCTTCAATCCACTTTGAATTTTTGTGAGTGGTGTAAAGTAAGTTTCGTTTCATCCTTTTGCATGTGGTTGCCCAGTTTTCCCAGAACCATTAACTGTAGAAACTATCTTTTCCCCACTGAGTATTCTTTGCTTCCTTATCCAACATTAGTTGTCTGCATATGTGTGGGCTTTTTTCTGGGCTCTTGCTTCTGTTCCATTGGTCTCTGTGTCTGTTTTTATATCAGTACAAAACTGTTTTAATTACTCTCTGTAGTATAGTTTGAAATTGGGAAGTGACTTCAAGCCTCCAGGTTTGTTTTTTCTCAAGATTGTTTTGGCAGTTTGGGGTCTTTTGTAGTTCCACAGGAATTTTAGATTTTTTTTTCTATTTCTGTAAAATGTCACTGGAATTTTGATATGGATAAAGAAGATGCGATATATATTTACAACAGAATATCATTCAGCCCACAAAAAAGAATTAAATCTTGCCATTTGCAATGACATGTACGGAGCTAAAGAGTATAATGCTAAGTGAAATAAGTTAGTCAGAGAAAGATAAATACTATATGATTTCACTTATATGTGTGATTTAATACACAAAACAAATGAGCAAAAGAAAATAGAGAGAGAGACAAACCAAGAAACAAACTCTTAACTCTGGAGAACAAACTATGGTTACCAGAGGGGAGGTTGGATGGTGAAATAGGTGAATGGGGATTAAGGAGGGCACTGGTCATGATGAGAACTGGGAGATGTAAGGAATTGTTGAATTACTATATTATGTACCTGAAACTAATAAAACACTGTATGTTAACTCTACTGGAATTAAACTTAAAAAATTAATTACAAAAAAAGAAATACAACCGATTTTTGTATGTTGATTTTGTAAACTGCAAATTTACTGAATTTGTTTATTAGTTGTAACAATTTTTTGGTATAGTCTTAGGGTTTTTAATGTATAAGATCATGACATCTGCAAACAGAGATATTTTTAATTCTTCCTTTCTGATTTGGGTGCCTTTTATTTTTCTTGCCTGATTGCTCTAGCTAAGACTCCTAGTGCTATGTTGAATTGGAGTAGTGAGAGCAGATATGGAGTAGACCATCTTAACTTTCTGGTCTCAAAACACTTCTGGCATCTGAGTCTGAGAGCATCATGGGTCAAAGTCTGAATAAGGGCTGGGACATGAACTCTAAGTGGTGATGGTATTGGTCAGTAAAGGTACCTTTAGAAATGGGATCATAGTCCTATGGGTCATTGCTCCGAGGTGGGGAAGTGGTAACTGGGCACTTCTCAGAGAGTAAAGGCAGATGGAAGCATAACAGCTCAGAAATAATAAACAGATATGACTCAATTAGTTAGTTACTGAAATAGATGAGTTGCATAATCTATGAGGCTGCCAAGAGAAAAGATTTTTCCTAGGAACAACAGGTAAGGCTGCTCCCTACAGTGCTGAGAAGATGCTAAGATTTTCGAGAAATGCAGATTTACACAAACACCACACTATGCTCAGTTATTTGCAAAATTATTTGCCCAATGCATAAGCTTCTTTGCAGTGGCTTTGAAGATGAAATTCATTTGTCCAAGAAATGGTATTTAATTGTTGTGCTGCAGTCCATAAAATATTTACATTGTTATTCCACATATACACATTACTTACATCCAGCTGCATTTCTCTCTGATGCACTTTAAATAAGAGATTTGGACTCCTGACAGTGTCATCCAAGCCAACTGTTAGAGGAAAGAATCACAGAATCATCATAGCTTACAATGGCCCCAGGATGTCAAACAGCCTATCTTTTGTCTTCGGGCAGGATAGAATCCAAATTAGCACAATGAAGAGGCATGTCTTCTAAAGCTGAAAAATCCAGGAAGACAGAATAAATGATCAATTTTTCTTTTTTTAAATTTTAATTTCAACATAGTTAACGTATGGTATTATATTAGTTACAGGTGTACAATATAGTGATTCAACAATCCTGTACATTACTCAGTGCTCATTTTGAAAAGTGTACTTTCAATCTCCTTTACCTGTTTCACCCATCCCCCTCATTTACCTCCCCTCTGGTAACAATCAGTTTGCTCTCTAGAGCTGAGACTGTTTTTTGGTTTTCTCTTCTTCTCTCCCCACCATCTCTTGCTCATTTGCTTTGTTTCTTAAATTCCACATATGAGTGAAATCATATGGTATTTGTCCTTCTCTGGCTGACTTATTTCACTTACCATTATATGCACTAGATCCATCTATGTTGTTGCAAATGACAAGCTTTCATCCTTTTTTATGGCTGAATAATATCCCACTGTATATAGGCCACATCTTTATCCATTCATCTACTGTTGGACACTTGGGCTGCTTCCACAAATTGGTTATTATAAATAATGCTGCAATAAACATAGGGGTGCACGTATTCCTTTGAATTATTGTCTTCATATTTTTGGGTAAATACTCCGTAGTGCAATTACTGGATCATATGTTAATTCTATTTTTAATTTTTGTAGGAAACTCCATCCTGTTTTCCACAAACTGGTAGCTGCATAGTTGTCATTCCTACCAACTGTATGGAACCATCCCTTCGTCTCCAATTCCTAGCCAATACTTGCTTCTTGAGTTTTTGATTTTAGACATTCTGACAGATGTGGTGTGACCTCTCACTGTGGTTTTGATTTGCATTTCCCCGATGCCGAGTGATGTTGAGCATCTTTTCATGTGTCTGTTGGCCCTTTGTATGTCTTCTTTGGAGAAAGAAAAATACTATATGAAATCAAAAATACTATATGAAAAATACGATATGACCAATCTTCATATGACCAATTATTCAGAAAGTTCTGACTAAACCATTCTCCTCTGTAATTAGTGTGTTTCTTAGATGTGGTATTTAAAGAGAAAATCCCAAAGCTAATGACTGTAGACCTAAGCTCCAAATGTATGAAAGTGAATTAGCAGCAATTCAAAAACAGTGTGGTGTGAGGGGAAAATAATTAAGCTGGGAGTTTGCGCCTGTGTTTGCTGTTTTGGTCCACCACTGTCCATGTGAACATGGATGAGTCAAGACCACATGAATTCTTCCTACTCAGTGTTCTTATTATATTAAGATAATAAATACCTACCTGGATTAAAAATATGTATAAGACAGAATTTTAGGAATATTTAGTACAAAGATAAAGATTTAAAACAGTTCATTACCATGTGTTGGATGGTAACTGCTGTAAGGGACCTGCCTTCTTTTACTGTATCACTGAAAACTGCAATTGGTTCTTATTTTCCTTTTTTTTCCATTTTATTTATTTTTTCAGCGTAAGAGTATTCATTGTTTTTGCACAACACCCAGTGCTCCATGCAAAACGTGCCCTCCCCATTACCCACCACCTGTTCCCCCAACCTCCCACCCCTGACCCTTCAAAACCCTCAGGTTGTTTTTCAGAGTCCATAGTCTCTTATGGTTCACCTCCCCTTCCAAATTTTTTTTTTTAATAAACATATAATGTATTTTTATCCCCAGGGGTACAGGTCTGTGAATCGCCAGGTTTACACACTTCACAGCACTCACGATAGCACATACCCTCCCCAATGTCCATAGCCCCCTCCCCCTCTCCCAATCCCACCTCCCCCCAGCAACCCCCAGTTTGTTTTGTGAGATTAAGAGTCATTTATGGTTTGTCTCCCTCCCAATCCCATCTTGTTTCATTTATACTTCTCCTATCCCCCTAAACCCCCATGTTGCTTCTCCATGTCCTCATATCAGGGAGATCATATGATAGTTGTCTTTCTCCGATTGACTTATTTCACTAAGCATGATACGCTCTAGTTCCATCCACGTCGTCGCAAATGGCATGATTTCATTTCTTTTGATGGCTGCATAGTATTCCATTGTGTATATATACCACCTCTTCTTTATCCATTCATCTGTTGATGGACATCTAGGTTCTTTCCATAGTTTGGCTATTGTAGACATTGCTGCTATAAACATTAGGGTACACGTGCCCCTTCGGATCACTATGTTTGTATCTTTAGGGTAAATACCCAGTAGTGCAATTGCTGGGTCATAGGGTAGTTCTATTTTCAACATTTTGAGGAACCTCCATGCTGTTTTCCAGAGTGGTTGCACCAGCTTGCATTCCCACCAACAGTGGAGGAGGGTTCCCCTTTCTCCACATCCTTGCCAGCATCTGTCATTTCCTGACTTGTTAATTTTAGCCATTCTGACTGGTGTGAGGTGATATCTCATTGTGGTTTTGATTTGTATTTCCCTGATGCCGAGTGACGTGGAGCACTTTTTCATGTGTCTGTTGGCCATCTGGATGTCTTCTTTGCAGAAATGTCTGTTCATGTCCTCTGCCCATTTCTTGATTGGATTGTTTGTTCTTTGGGTGTTGAGTTTGCTAAGTTCCTGGTTCTTATTTTCCTTCTGAGCCTAAAAACAATTGATAGAGTATTGGTGACATTTGGTTGTTCAAGGGTGAATTATTGAGTGGGTAGGATTTTTTTTTCTTTTCCTTTTTTTTTTTTCACAGTCCTCTCCTTGGTCTTTTATTTTTTCATTACCCCTTGCTTATTTTGTGATTCCACTGCTCATTAGCAACTCCACTTGAGTGTACTTCTGCCAGCGTGACCTATCCACTGCCTCCTGAAAGAGGACATTCCCATATCTGTCTCTTTGCTCTTTCCTTCCTTCTGTTGTGAATTGTACCCTACCCTTCTGCTTTGAGGCTCCTTTGAAGACCACGGCTCCTGCAAACTTGCTCAGCTAGCTGTCTTGATCAGCTCCTGTCTTTCCCCATCCTAAACACCTGATAGAATACGTTAGATTTCACCACTCACTTGACTGCCTTCGGAGGCTGTCATTTTACATTCATATAAGTCTTGTCTCCAACAAAGAAGATTATCAAGGATATGCACTACGCATTTTTCTTGCCTTTTCCATGGTAAAAAGACACATACCTAGTAAGTATTCAGTACTGCAAAGAGTTAGTTGATACGAGGGATAAAAGGAAGAAAAGTGCAAATCATTCAGAATTTTTTTCTTATGAGAAGGAGCCAAACTGTTTTGGAAATTCGTTTTCAATCTTTCTAGGATATCCCTATCCCTATGCTGGATAATTGAACATAGTACTCATCTGTGCCTTAATGCAGCATGTGGGTAAAATGTATGTCACTTAATCAATGAGAGAGTTAAGAGTAGCATGTTTGAAGTTTCCATTGCGTGAAGTCAGAGCAACAGTATTTTGCTTGTATATCACTGGAATTTTTTAAAATTGTATAGTATTCATTAAAACACTGCATTCACATTGGAAAGCATTGCAGTTACTACAATGCAGGCTAGGTCCTTGCTGCCTATCACTACCAGCAACAGCTACATATCAACGGGAGAGGTGTTCAGAATCCTAATACTCTGATATAGGTTTAAAAGCATGTCTCATAATACTGACATGACACCTCATTTATGACTGATTTGTTATGTATAACAGTGTAATAGGCCATTGTGCTAGGGTGGCTGAAAAAGATACCAGAAACAATGAATTGGAGTGCTTAATGGGCTAAGCTGAAGAGACTGTGTTTTTGCTAATGTTCTCAACCCAAAGGCACATAGCTGAATTGTGAATGAAAGATAATCACACGCATGCAGGTGTATATGTATGCACATAATGGCTCTATTTACTTATACTTTACTTCCATGACAGGAAAATTTTAGGTAGTTTGAAATGTGTATGCACTCCAGAAGCATAAAATAAATTGTGTAGGGAAGTGAAGGCAGAACACACACACACACACACACATACCCCGACAGTCCTATTTGGTTGCTGAAGGAAGGCTGCAAATGTGGCTCTGAGTTTTGCCTGAAGACAATAAGGCAAGTTAATCAACTGTAAGAATCACAATGCAGTGTGTAAGAGACTCCCAAGTCTAATACTGAAAGTAAGATTTTTGGGGACCCTGATAAAAGAAGACCATATAGTATGGTAAATGAGACCCTTCACAAGGTTCTGACAATAGCTACCACACTGAATGTATAGGATTTTTTCTGATAATGTTCCTCATTGTAAGCTAAAGGAATAAAAGCAATTATATGAGGGATACGAACCACACTGCCCTTTAGAGACCTCCCTGAAGGCCTAAACTGATCCAAGTGTAGAAGCTCTAAAATGATACTGACCAGTGGAAATTTCTACAATGGTAGAAATGTTCTGTATCTGCATTGTCCAATATGGCAATCACCAGCTGCAGGTGGCTATTTAGCACTGAATGTGTGGCCAGTGGACTGAAGAACTGAATCTTAACTATTATTTTAATTCATTTAAATATAGAAGCCACATGTGGTTAGTGGCTATCGTGTTGGGAGAGTGAGGCTCTAAAAAAAGGTCTGTATTTTATGTCTTTCCAACTATGTTTCACGAATATTAAGTTCTGTGGCTGCAATTTGGTAAGTTATAGGATTAAAGGAATGTTTAGAGCAGGGGAAATTTTACCTCTGAAAGTATTTTTGGGTCTGCCGCAACACAGAGAAAAGACAACAGAGGCCTTAAAGCTCTCTGCCATCAGGCAGATGCAGTCTTATCACAGAATGTTTTGAGAAATAAACATTCCCAGTATACGTATTTTTGGTTAGAAATTATAATTTCTGTTCTGATGCTCTAAGCTATTTGTACCTTCTGGACAAACACATCATTTTAACAACTTTTTTTTGTACCATCAATACTGTCAACCTCCTTTTCTATTTAACATCTGAGATGCTGAAGCTTTTTTGAAGAAAACTTACAGAAACAAACAAATTGGCATTTCTTCAAATTCCTGGTTTCTGACCTCAATGGGGCCCCAGTGCTTTCTTGTGACTCAGCTATAGGTGCACTTTTCATTCCTTCATCTTTCCCCATCTCATCTCTGGGGAGAGGGGACCTTTTCCAAAACAGCACATTTGGTTCTCTTTGGGAAGTGATCAACATTAGTAAGACATAAGTTGGCTTTTCTTGACGTGACCTTTCTGAAGATATCACCATTGTCCTGTTGGGATACACATAAACATAGGTTCAGACACAAAAGACAGAATAGAAGAAATGCAAGATGGGTCCTGAAAGGAGGCCAGAAGAGTAAACAAGAAGGACAGGAACAACCAGGGGAAAAGTGAATTCTGAGATTCCAACTGAGGAGTCTGACTAAATTGAAAGTTATCTAAGGGGCAATGATTAAGAAATATATTACCCCAGTCAGGATTCTGATTATATTTATGATTGACCATAAGAGGATTGGGTTTCTATGGTATTAGACTCTGGCACCTTCTAGATGACATGTGACAAAATGGGAGGGTTCCATATGTTTTCCCAATACACTCTTCCTTGTGAATTTTACCTTTCAAGGTCTCCTGTTATATGTTCATTAATAAGGTAATATTTTTTACTTCACTGAGAACTAGAAAACTTCAGATGGAATATCCCTGAATTTGCTGAATTTACTCTCCCATCACAGATGTAGTAATGCATTTCCATCAGTCCTCCCCTCTTCCCACTCTATCACAAGGAAAAGAAGTCCTTTACTCTCCCTTAAGGTTACTTTTTCTAGCTATACCCTGCATTGCCCTAACCATCATTCCTAGGAATCTTGCTCTATTCATTACCCCATTTCTAGCCTAGATCTTCAATCTTGCTCTTCCTTATAGTTTTCCCACTTGTCAACTTTAGCATTTAGTCATACTCAAATCTCTCCCATATTAAAGACAAAAAAAGTTTCCTCAATCTCACACTATTGAGTAATCTCAATAGCTGTTACCTTTATTTCTCTCTTGCTTTCTAGTTCCAAGATTCTTCAACAAATGCTTACTTGTCCTAACATCACTTGTCCACTCCATTCATTCCTTGACTACTACAATCTGGCATCTGTTTCCACTACTCCCATGAAACTGCTTTTTTAAGACAACCAATGACCTACATCTCACTATATTGCTTATATTAACTGACCTTCCTGAAGTGTTCCCTTCTCTTTCTGAAGTGCATTTGTCTCCCAGATGCCCAAGTCAAGAGACATGAGAGCCACCCTTAGCTCTCTTTATTACCTCCTTAGCAGGCAGTTCTTTCTTACCCTTTTCACCAGCACTCTAGAATTTCCCTCCACATAGTTCGGGTGAGATTAACCACATCCCATCTCCAGGGAAGAGCCCTGATTTCTTCCACCCAGTCAATACATCCCAATTTCCTGGCTGCAGGGATTGGCTCAGAGATGAGTAAACAACACTAGTCAGGACAAGCAGGGTCACTAAAGTTTAATTCCAAAGCTCTTATTTGAGCGATCAGAGAATTGGACTTATTTCCTACCAGACACAAAGTATACACTCTATGGAGTTTCTGGTAGCCATGCTTGAGAGTAAAGTCTGCATTCATAAAAGGAAATGGAGAAAGAAAAAAATACATCCTGGCCATAAATGCTGAGTGCTGGATATAGCCTTTCCTGAAGTTCCAGATCTGTTTACAACATTCTCAGTTTTCTTAGCCAGTGAATTCTCTTTTTAAATGTAAGCCATTTGGGTTTAAGTTTTTACTTCTATTATCAGAAGGAGTTATAACTAACATGAGCCCCTGTATCTAAATCATATCTCCAAATATTTTCCATAATATTTTGCAAGTCTCTTTAAAAACCTTAATGAGATGGGATGCCTGGGTGGCTCAGTTGGTTAAGCAGCTGCCTTCGGCTCAGGTCATGATCCCAGTGTCCTGGGATCGAGTCCCACATCGGGTTCCTTGCTCCGCAGGGAGCCTGCTTCTCCCTCTGCCACTCTGTCTGCCTGTGCGTGCTCTCTCTCTCTCTGACAAATAAATAAATAAAATCTTTAAAAAAAAACCTTAATGAGAGATCCTTTAATGAGATTTAATGAAAAAGCTCAACTCAAACTAATTTAACAAAAAGAAAACTATTGAATTTCATAATAGAAAGTTCCATGGTAGAAAGGCTTCATGGCTGATCGATTCAGCAGCTCAATGATGCCCCCAGGATCTGGGTTCTTTTTCTCCTTCTGCTATGACATCTTCAGTGTTGGCTTAATCTTTCAGGCCAGTAACAGGGTGGATATAACAATGACTCATCCAGACATGACAGTAAGAGGATGAACAGAAAGTGTTTCTACAGCTCTTTATTATCACTGAGAAAGTCTTTCCCTGAAGCCCTCACATCTCTTTGGCTAGGATTGGGTCATGGGCCAATTTCTCATGATAGAGCCTGAAACAGTTGGTGTCTCTTTAGGCACATGACTATGGGTAAGAGAATTCCATTAAAGAGAACAAAGAAGATTGGAAACTCAGAAGGAAACCAGTAGGGTCCACTACAATGAGTACTTCATGACCTGGCTCCTGCCAACCAACTTCTCTGCCTTCATCTTTTGCCACCCACCTCTTTGTACTTGACCGTCCATGCAGATTTCTGGTGCTTTTTCTTTGTGTGTTACTTCCTCTTCAGTAGTTTGTCTTATAGCTTTCAGCTCAGCCTCACTAGACTGCAGTCTCTGTCTCCTCAACTCAGGGAGCTCATCAGGTTCTGCTTGGGCTCCACCTTCTTGCAGAGCTTCTGGAAAGTATTTCCAGGCAACAAGCTAAGATAGTCATAAAACTCACCTCATTTGTTTCTCTTTTCTATAAGATATCAGTTCCATCTTGCCTACTCCCCAGTGCTGCCTCCTGTATTTTTTTTTATTTTTTATTTTTTTAAATTTATTTTCAGCGTAACAGTATTCATTGTTTTTGCACCACACCCAGTGCTCCATGCAATACGTGCCCTCCCTATTACCCACTACCTGGTTCCCCAACCTCCCACCCCCCCGCCCCTTCAAAACCCTCTGGTTCTTTTTCAGAGTCCATAGTCTCTCATGGTTCATCTCCCTTTCCAGTTTCCCTCAACCCCTTCTCCTCTCCATCTCCCCATGTCCTCCATGTTCTTTGTTATGCTCCACAAATAAGTGAAACCATAGGATATTTGACTCTCTCTGCTTGACTTAGTTCACTCAGCATAATCTCTTCCAGTCCCGTCCATGTTGCTACAAAAGTTGGGTATTTACCCTTTCTGATGGAGGCATAATACTCCATCGTGTATGTGTACCACATCTTCCTCATCTGTTCATCCGTTGAAGGGCATCTTGGTTCTTTCCACAGTTTGGCGACCGTGACCATTGCTGCTATAAACATTGGGGTACAGATGGCTCTTCTTTTCACTACATCTGTATCTTTGGGGTAAATACCCAGCAGTGCAATTGCAGGATCATAGGGAAGCTCTATTTTTAATATCTTGAGGAATCTCCACACTGTTCTCCAAAGTGCCGCCTCCTGTATTTTATCCAGTTTTTATTGTTTTTATTTTTTAAATCAAAAATAAAAAATATTTTTATTTATTTTATTTTCATTTTCATTTTCTTATTATATATTTTATTTTTTGTTAGTTGTTTATGGTGATAGGAAATGTCTAGCACCAGCTATTCTGCTATGGTTGAAAACTGAAGTCAGCTGTAAGGCTTCTCAATGGTAGGCATTGCATTTGTTCTTTTTTCTTATTCTTGAGTTTCTAGGGGCTGCTCTGCCTTCAGTGAATGTTTATTAAAAATCTGTCTAATGCAATGATTCCTGACCTTTCTGGTGGCTTTCCCTTGAAGTTAGCATTTCATTGGACTTTAACTCTATGCCAGACACTAGTGATCAGTGCTCTATTTATACTTTATCCTCACAACATATAGACACTACATTTTACAAATAAGGAGACAAAAATGTGAAATGATTGCAGTGACTTGTCTAAGATTTGAATGATTGAATTAGAAGTCATCTCTGACTTAAAAACTGAGGTTTCAACTCTTCCAGGATCATCTCCTTTTGAGATTTTGACCAAAAAATTTAGTAATGGACCTGGTCCTCAGAAATAAGATTATTTACGTGTACCAAAAATGTGTATAAAATTTGAGGTTTGCAGACCCTTGGAATCCCTCCAGAGATAAGCCCAATGTCATTAAGAGGACCCCTGACTAATGGAGCCATCCATATCATTCATTGTCACATTAAACCCTTGGTGAACTTCTGAACTTTCCTTCCTGCCTGCTAGTGGTTCTATTTTACTGTTTACAATTATACCTCATACCTTAAAGACCTCCATTTCTCTTCTTGTGACATTGTCCTCAGCAGAATCTAAGTCGAGTCCTCATGGGCATATCCTTGCCTGGTAAGACCACTTCTCATGTCATAGCTTGCCTTATCACTACCTAGTACTTAAGAGATCCATCCTAAGAAGGAGATTACATTTAGAACTAGTTTCACATTTTTCCATGAAAGATCATCAGAACTAATTCTATAATGACTCACTTCCAGGTTTATCTCAAATACTCAGGGACTGAACACTGAAATACATGCTTTGTCACGACAAGTGAGCTTGGTATTGCCAGGCCATCCTGCTACATTTCCTAATCCTTTCACTTTCCTATTCTTGTGGGTGGTTATTCCCTGCCCCTTCCCACCTCTTTCAAGACCTCCTTCCCATCTTCACTTTTAGTGGATGACTTTGCTTCCCTTTTCACTGAGAAAGTTACTTCTGATTGCATAAGTAAAAGTCTACCAATTCTCACAACTGCATCTACTAAATTACTTGTGTCTGAACTCTGCTATCCCTCTTCTATTTTCTTTAGACTAACTGTCCTTTTCCAAGGCCAACCCCTTCTTTTGGATCTTCAATCCCATTCTCCTCTTGCCTTCTCAAGAACACTGCTCCAATTTTTCTCTTTCTACTGCCTCAGCAATTTTTCCTTTTCTATTGAATCATTCCTATCAGCATACAAACATGTTGTAATAGCTCTCATCTTAAAAAAAAAAAAAAGACTTGCCCCTCTTTATCTTGCTTCAACTTCAACTTCATTTTCCTTTTCCCCTTTGACCCCTAAATTCCAAGAGTTGATTTTTCCCACTATAATCAGTTCTTCTCCCTCAATCTCTAACGAAGTCAAATTTTCTCAATCCAGTAGTCAATTGCAAGTTCCTCATTCTATTCATTCTATCAGCAGTATTTAGCAAAATTGATCTTTCTTTCCTAAAAATACTACTCATTTTCTTTGACAGACCCTACATTATCTTGGTTTGCCTATCTTACCAGTCATTCTTCACTGGCTCTTCTTTCTGGTTTTGGCTCCTAAAATTAGGATATCCTGAAGTGCATTTCCTGAACATTTCCTCTTCTCTGTCTACCTTCGTGTCCAAGTGCTCTGGCTTTAACTACCATCAATCCCAGTAGTTCTTAGTGGGAGTGATTTTGTCCCTCAGGGGACATTTGGCAGTGTCTATAGACATTTTTGGTTGTCACGACTGGGAGCAGGTCCTACTAGCAGCTAGTGAGTAGAGGCCAGGGATGCTTCAGAACATCCTAAACTTCAAAAACAAAAACGTCCTCTACAACCAGAAAGGATCCATTCCAAAGATGAACGTGTTAAGGTTGACAAACCCTGATCTACCCAGACCTTCTCCCTGAACTCTAGACTCACATACCCAACTTCCTACTCAACATCTTCATTCGGATATTTAACAGATAGCTCAAACTTAACTGAAGTTTGGATTCCTTCTGCCTCAGCTCAGGTTCCCTAGAAGACAGAAATCAAGACAAGACTTATGGTTTAATGGAAGGTGTGATTCCCTGTGCAATGAAACTAAGGAAAATGGGAAGCGAGATGAGGAAGTTAGGGTACAAATACAAGGTGGTAAGTTACCAAGCTGTTCAATGCTTCATGAGGCACAAAGAGATGCAGCCCTGTCAGTAGACTATTTGGTTGTTCATCTCTGAAAAGATTAAAGGAGAAGGAATTTACCTATAGGCTCCATAATATCTCATATCTCCTACTGGGCAAGCTCCCACTGGTCCATTTCATTAATGCCTCCAAATGGCTGTGTTGTTCATCTGGACCTTCTTCCAGTCTTGAGAAACCCAAATTATCACAGTGTGGTCAACCTCAGGAGGCAGAACTCTGCTGTCCATGGACAGCTGGCTGTTCCAGCAGCAGCTGAGGCAGGGTGAGTGGCCACAGGGCAAGAAAAATGGAAAGGCAGAAAGCATCTGAGGAGAGGCCTCAGCTGTCCACTACAGTAATAACCAAGACCCGCAAGGTCTAACACTTCGTGTAGCTCACATTCTGGTGAGAGATCTGTCCAATCCACTTCAGTAAATGACATCACCATCCACCTAGTTACTAAGGCTACAAACCTAGGAGATGTTCTTGAAATGTTTCTTTCCCTCACATCCCTAATCCTGCCATCTCTATTTTCAAAATGTAATTCTATTCCAACCACTTCTCACAAGCCTACCAGTACCTTGCTTGTTTAAGCCATCATTGCCTGTGCCATTAATAACCTCCAATCTCATGTCTTATTTCAGTAGCCAGAATAATCTTTAAAAGTGGCAAAGCAGGGGCGCCTGGGTGGCTCAGTGGATTAAGCCGCTGCCTTCGGCTCAGGTCATGATCTCAGGGTCCTGGGATCGAGCCCCGCATCGGGCTCTCTGCTCAGCGGAGAGCCTGCTTCCCTTCCTCTCTCTCTGCCTGCCTCTCTGCCTACTTGTGATCTCTCTCTCTGTCAAATAAATAAATAAAATCTTTTAAAAAAAGTGGCAAATCATATTATATTATGACATGGAACATATTATATTACTAAATGAGATATTTGTACAGTGGCCTAAGAGGCTCTACATAGTTTGGTCCCTGCCTACTTTTCTGACCTACCTTCTACAACACTCCTTTCATTACTTCTTTCTAACCACATTGGTGCTCATTTGTTTCCCAAATATACTAAGCTTGCCTTGGGATCTTTGCATTTGCTCCTACATCTATGCTTCTGTTTTTCCTATTCCCTTTTCTCTCTCTTCTTGAATTTCTTTGTCCAAATGTTACTTCTGCAAAGGCCCTTCCTGTCCATGCAGATATCCCCTTTTCTTAATTTTCTTTACCTAATGCTATAATATATGGTTTATTTTTTTATTGTCTGTCTCTCTCACCAGAATGCGAGCTCCATGAGTTCTGGGACTTCACGTGTCATAGTTATTACTGTCTGCAGTGCTTGACTGACACAATGGTTGGACTAAGCAAATACTTGAGTGAATACATACCTTTAGACCCCTACCAACTGTGAGCTTGCTGCAAAAATGAAGAGTTCTGGGGCACCTGGGTGGCTAAGTCGGTTAAGCAGCTGACTTACTCTTGATTTTGGCTCAGGTCATGATCTCAGGGTTGTGAAATTGATCCTCCCTTGGGCTCTGGAGTCTGCTTAAGATTCTCTCCCTCTTCCACTGCCCCCCCCCCCCCAAAGAAAGGAACGATGAGCTCCTAGCTCAATATCCTTCTTCCAGTTCCTTGGAGACGCACACCTGCTAGGAATGGTGTAAACCTCCAGATTTTATTATGCCTCCTAATAAAACCCTGAGTTTAGGAACCAGGGATCCCAAGCAGTCTGCAAATCATTTTTAGTCAATTTCTAAATGCTGAATTGGGGCAAGTGCAATCCACATGATGCGAGGGAGATGACAGCCTTAGAGGCATTTAAAAGAAAGAAGGGTGCTATAGGCCGGGGAGGCGCAAAAGCAGGATAGGGAAATCCAGTATTGCTGGGACATGGTCAGAAAGTGTTCATCAGGTCTACTAGCATAAACTCCCATGGGGCTGTAACAGCTGCAACAGCAGCAACAGAAACTGGGGACTTGACAGTGTTTCAGTCCACAGCTCCTTCTTTGTTTTCTCCCCTCCCCTCCCCTCCCCTCCCCTCCCTTCCCTTCCCTTCCTTCCCTCCTGCTTGTAATAAAGCAGTACCGCAGAAAGGCAGGGGACCATGGAGTTTGTAGGATACAGGAATATTGTGTGTGAAAGGTGGGGAAAGGGCAGCGTTTAGTATGGGACGGAGGAGTTTAGGAGAACTCATTGTTGGTAAAAGAAAAGTCGGGGTATGGATCCGGAGGTGTGGAGGGAACAAGTACTTTTCTTTTTCTGAAAGGAATGCTGGAGTCTGAATCTGGAGGAGGGATTTAACTAGTTCTGTACTCAGGATCTTTGCACCGCCTGGGCAACCCTACACAGGCCTCTGCTTTCCATAAGCCACAACAGAGTGGGGAAGATAGAATCATTGGCTTTGATTAAAGTGGTGGCTGGTGTAGGCGGGAAGCAACGCGATCCGCGACGGTGGGAAGGGTGGTCCCAATGCAGCAGGGGAACCAATCAGCGGCGACTCCGGGTTCTTGCGTCCTCCTTGGAGACTCCGTAGCAGTCGAAGTACCAGAGCTGTAGGCTGCCTTCTGGTGTGCTGCGGTCCCCGAGGCGCAGCGCCTCTGGGGGAGCAGCTGTAGCCGCACTCCGAGTGCACCATGCACGCCCCTGCTCGTGTTGCCCTGCGCCTCTGTGCGGACCCTTTCCAAAGAAGTTGCAAGCCTTGCAAGAGGCTTTGTGGAGGCGCAAGGCCGAGAAAAGGGGCTGCGGGAGGAGGGACGTAGGTGGGAGGTGGGCAGGCGACTTGCTTCTCAGATTCGTTCCAATTAGCACCAAGTTGGCAGACAACCCCACAAACCTACGAAGCCTTTGGTTGCCCACAAATCGCATTCTCCGTATTTCAAAATAATCTGATCGTAAGAAAACTTCAACTCCCATCCTAGGTCAAGGGGGGACAGACTCAGCACCACTGACTCGCAGTAACACTACACAGATAAACCCAGTTGATCTTCAACTGCAGAGCTCTCCCCAAAGTGCACATCTCTCTCAGTCCAGGGGAGACAAGCTGGGTCACCCCTGCAGAGAGACCCCAGCGGGAGGGGCGGGATGGCACGCAGAGCATGGCGGCAGAAGCCGATTATCGTGGGACTGCACAAACGCAAACCCATCTGAGGAGTTTTGCCAGGAACACCGCTGCCTGCATTGCGTCGGACCTGACCATTTCCAACGTGCGATTCCTTGGGAAGGTCGCGGCCAGGGAGCGTGCGTGTGCGGGGCTGTGCACCATAAGGGAAGTAGATTGGTGGTCGGCTTTTCTGGCAGGAGGAGGAAAAAGCTGTGCTGGTAAGGGTGGGAACTGAATGACAACCCCCCTCTGCCAAGCCACCCCCTCATATTTTCCATCTACCTCCTCGCTCCTGCCCTCCCCCGCCCTCCCCAACCCACGCCTGAGTGGGCCAATCGCTGCTCCGCATTCCAGGCGCTTTCTCAGGTTTCTGCTGATCTTGCAGCGCCCAGAAATGGACCGAGCGGACCTGCCGCCGCACGCACCCTGCCCCACTCGGAGCTCCTAACCGCTCCCCGCACGCCGCGTAGCCTCGGCGAGGTCCACGCTGGGGTGCGGGAAGCGGAGGAGATCCAAGAGCCATGTAGATCCAGGCTCTTGCTCGCCCGCCTCCTTTGGGATTGAATCAAGGGCTCCCATAGTGTTAGGAGGGGGCGAGAGTGCTGTTTATCGTCATTTGCTTCCGAGCCTCGGGAGAGGGTGGCATTTTGCTTTTCCGCCCCGCATCCTCCGGAACTCCCTGCACCAGCGAGAGGACGGCGTCTCTAGGTTGCTGGCAACCGGTGAGAATGGGGGAAGGGAACGGACATTTCCGCCGAAGCGGCTCGCTCAATCGATTGTCCCACTGAAGGGGCGTAGGACGAGGGGACGAGGGCGGCGACTTTGCCCCTCGGATGCTGCCGCGGCTTCGGCCGCCGCTCCCGCACGGGTACTGCAAAGGCGACCTGCCGCATTCCGACTGGGGCTCTCCTCCGACTCAGCACCGCCCCTGCGCCAAGCCGGCCCGCCAGGTAGGGGGCTCCCCAGTCCGGGGCTGCAGAAGCGCGGGCCGGGGCGCGGGGTGGGGGAAGCCGAGGGTGTGGGGATGCTGCCCGGCACCTGGAACTCCCCCGGCGTCTCTCGGCGCTTTCCCGATCTTTAGTTTAACGAAGTTGTAAACAGATCGGTTGTCGGGCATTGGGGAAAGTGGGATGGAAGAGCCCAAACTTGGATTTTCGGGTGTCTGCGTGTGTCTGTCTGTGTATATGTGCTAACCCTAGCAAAAGTCCAGTGCTTTCTAAAAAAGCTAGAGGTCTGTGCTCTTCGGTGTCTGTAGGTCCGTCCCATCTGAATGCTTCTGATTTTCTACCCCCGTATCACTTTCTATTTCTCTGCAGCGTCCATCGATCGCCCTGGTGGGAGCTTAGAAGGCGGCAGGCGAAGAGGGGTAGGAGGGGGGAGAGCCAAGGAGAAGCAGAGGGGGTGGCAGGCGAGGGGATCTGCTGAGCTGGTTCTGCACCCGGTCCTAGGAGGGCTCACGGAAGGGAGGGGAGGACAGGGTGACCCCCGAAGTGATGGCCCGGTCCGCTAGAACGGCACTGCGCTAAGACACCTCGGAGCAGGAAGATACACCTATCCTCCCCCCACCCCACGCTCGGCAAAAAGCTACACCCAGGGCCGCAGGCGAGGGGGATTCCAAACTGAGTGAAAGGCAGGGTGGAAGGGAAGGGAAGGAGAAGTGAAGTCACAGATCTCTCCACCTGCTGGCTTTGAAGCCCTTCCCCCTGAGCGTGGGGAAGCTGCGCACTCCGGTGGGGGGGGCGCTTGGGTCCCCCCCACCCCTCCTCTCCCGCTGCTTCCCACCCCCGGCCTTCTCTTGGTCTCTCACCCCTGCGCCCTGCTTCCACAATGACGGTGATGTCTGGAGAGAACGTGGACGAGGCTTCGGCCGCCCCGGGCCACCCCCAGGATGGCAGCTACCCGCGGCCGGCGGAGCACGACGACCACGAGTGCTGCGAGCGCGTGGTGATCAACATCTCCGGGCTGCGCTTCGAAACGCAACTCAAGACCCTGGCGCAGTTCCCCAACACGCTGCTGGGCAACCCCAAGAAACGCATGCGCTACTTCGACCCCCTGAGGAACGAGTACTTCTTCGACCGCAACCGGCCCAGCTTCGACGCCATCCTCTACTACTACCAGTCCGGGGGCCGCCTGCGGAGGCCGGTCAACGTGCCGCTGGACATGTTCTCTGAGGAGATCAAATTTTACGAGCTGGGCGAGGAGGCCATGGAGAAGTTCCGGGAGGACGAGGGCTTCATCAAGGAAGAGGAGCGCCCCCTGCCCGAAAAGGAATACCAGCGCCAGGTGTGGCTGCTCTTTGAGTATCCTGAGAGCTCGGGGCCCGCCCGGGTCATCGCCATCGTCTCGGTCATGGTCATCCTCATCTCCATTGTCATCTTTTGCCTGGAGACTCTACCGGAGCTGAAGGATGACAAGGACTTCACAGGCACCGTGCACCGCATCGATAACACCACGGTTATCTACAATTCCAACATCTTCACGGACCCTTTCTTCATCGTGGAAACGCTGTGCATCATCTGGTTCTCCTTTGAGCTGGTGGTGCGCTTCTTCGCCTGCCCCAGCAAGACAGACTTCTTCAAAAACATCATGAACTTCATCGACATTGTGGCCATCATCCCCTATTTCATCACCCTAGGCACCGAGATAGCCGAGCAGGAGGGAAACCAGAAGGGCGAGCAGGCCACTTCGCTGGCCATCCTCAGGGTCATCCGGTTGGTAAGGGTTTTTAGAATCTTCAAACTCTCCCGCCACTCTAAGGGCCTCCAGATCCTGGGCCAGACCCTCAAAGCTAGTATGAGAGAGCTAGGGCTGCTCATCTTTTTCCTCTTCATTGGGGTAATCCTGTTTTCTAGTGCAGTGTACTTTGCCGAGGCGGAAGAAGCTGAGTCGCACTTCTCCAGTATCCCCGATGCTTTCTGGTGGGCGGTGGTGTCCATGACCACTGTAGGATACGGTGACATGTACCCTGTGACAATTGGAGGCAAGATCGTGGGCTCCTTGTGTGCCATCGCTGGTGTGCTGACAATTGCCCTGCCCGTACCTGTCATTGTGTCCAATTTCAACTATTTCTACCACCGAGAAACTGAGGGGGAAGAGCAGGCTCAGTTGCTCCACGTTAGTTCCCCTAATTTAGCCTCTGACAGTGACCTCAGTCGGCGCAGTTCCTCCACTATCAGCAAATCTGAGTACATGGAGATCGAAGAGGATATGAATAATAGCATAGCCCATTATAGACAGGCCAATATCAGAACTGGCAATTGTACCACAGCTAACCAAAACTGCGTTAATAAGAGCAAGCTACTGACCGATGTTTAAAAAGCCAAGCAAACAAACAAAAAAGCCCCACTTAGTAGCTTGAAAGACTTAAAAACAAAACAAAACAAAAAACCAAACAACAAAAACCCTAGTGACTGACATCACTGTTTGTAGATACTTTACTAATTAGTCTCTGAATGCTCTATTTAACTGTCAATGCATTGTTGCATTGCGGATTTTGGAGGATGACGAACCAGAAGCTTTCAAGATACAAGAAAAGAGAAGCTATTTTCATTTTATTAAAAAAAATGGGAAAAGAAAGCGTATTTTCTAAAACTGGTTTAAAACAATTCAGTCCATGAGCTAGTCTAGGTAAACTAAGATTCATATGCTTCCCCATACTGAGACATTTTTAATCCTTTGGCTTCTTTAGTTTTTTTCTTTTAACTAGAAACCAGATGATCATTTAGAAATATAAAATTTCAGTTTGCATGGGACTCCATTATAAAACTTTTGCAAACTGCACAGCACATTTAAGACAGTGCATCTGATGTATTATATGTAACATGATATACCAGCCAAAATGGGCAATGAACAAATGTTGTTTTTATTTTGACCAACCTAACTGTACATGACAAGGTGAAAACACACACACATACACATGCAAAATTACTTAAGACTGGTCCATAAAAAAAAAAAAGACTGGTCCATAAAGCACCTTATAAATCTGATACTGGTCCTGGTCTTTAGGGATATTCCCTCTGCCCCATTCCCCTTCTAATCCAAACTCTTCTCTAAGAAAAAGATAACGGAATTACATTAATTGATTCATCTGCAGTGCTGCTAAGTTCCTCAACTGCAGGTGAGCCAAACACAGGTCTTTTCTCACCAGTCCTGCACTCTGAACCCTGGCCTCCAGAACTGGATGTAAAACCTTAGCCTCCTTATTGCAAGAGAGCACAAACGGAACTAAATGTAAGCATGTTTGAATCTGATCATATTTATTTTATAATCGCATGCCAAGAACGTGAACTCAGACAATAAGGGATAAGCTTACGTTGGAATCAACTCTTCTAAAAATACATCCTTTTTCATTTGCATTCACCAAAAGTGCACTCCTTCATTTATTCACTATTTTATTAGTAAATAAAGTACTGTATTTAAGTGCATATGTTAGTCAGATGGGAACAATAACTTTTTGGAGCTCAAAGCATGTTCTCTTATTCAGCATTATGGCCTATTTGATTAAGGTGTACCTTGAATTAATTAATGCATGATTTCAGTAAACAAAATTTAAATCATAAAAATTACAAGTTTGTGGGATGAAGACCCAAAAGAAATAATGGGGGGTGGGGGGTGGGGGGCACTCAGTTGATTTTCCTGCCTTTGCTCAGGGAAATGTCAGGTTTCTGCACAGGTGTAGGCAGAGAGAGGACCAATATGTCCATCCCTTAAAGGGAAGCTATATGGAAAACTAAATAAGTCATCAAGGTATATATAGCAACACCTAAGAACAAGTATTCTTTCTAGCTGAAAATAAACACAAGCAAAACAAACAAACAAAAAAGGTGCAATACTGCATGTTTTTTGGTGCATTCTTAGGATGTAAATGAACATGTTTATCTCTTGTATGCATCCAAAGCAGAGCTGATTTCTTTTTGCAGTCATGATTTGAAGTCTGTAGAGACTTCAGCCTTCCCCTTGAGGCTCCCTGAAGAAACTCAACCAATTGATTTAATAGTTGCTTAGTGCCTTTATCCTGTACCCACAGTGAACTGCAGAAAGTGCCTCCATTAATACAGCTGAGATGTTATGTAACAAAAGGGAGGAAGGGTTGAGGCACAGATATTTTGCTTTTGCTTTTTCCACCCTCCCTGTCTCACTTCACCACTGTGAGAAGACCACACCATCTGAAACCTGGGAGAGGAGAGATCCAGGAGGGTGCTGTCTCTCTGGCCATCCACTGGACTTGGTCCCTTTGGCAGCCTGATCTGGGATGTAAACTGGGACCCAAGACCCATCTTCGAACTGGACATGAACTGGGAACTTGTTTTTTCCCTCTCCTCCACCAGAAGCCAGTATTCAGTTTTTGGGAATTTGTTTTCTGTCAAGGGCCACTCTGGACTTGCAAGGCTTCCTCAGGTCCAGCGTAGTGCTGCATGCAAAGCTCCTTATTTCTCTTCTGTTAGCAAGAGCACTCTGCAAATCTCTGATTGTCTGATCTTTTCAGGCATCAGCGTGGATGTGGGAACACTGAATTCTTAATAACTTTTCCTGGGCTTTCCCTCCTGGCCCACTCCTTTTAGATATTTTCTATGATGCTCCTATGATCTTTCCACCTGGCAATCACTTCACAGGGTGAGCATCTAACTTCTGCTGCCCCAGGCACTTAGCCCAGAGAATGATGGGGACTCTGAGTCTAGCTGAAAGAGAGTCACATAACATAGGACTGTGGGGCCCCAGCAGCTGTCCACCAATGGAGAGGCACTCACAGACTTTTTAAGGACACCAAGGTGGGGAATCTTCATTCTGCACTTAGCATGTGGCTGCCTGCTGCTGCCCACCTTACATTCCTGCCCTGCTTCTTCTGGAAATCTTCCCTGTTACTTCCAGCCCTTCCCCCACCTTATCCTAGAACTAGCAGTGAGGCAATAAACCAAGAAGCTAGAGTAACACCCAGGCTGGCTGACTCAGTTGAAAGAAAGAACATGGATATTTTGTTTTCCTGTGCGGCTTTTGTGAATCTGTAAGACTGATGTAACATCATGGAAGACAAGGGGCCAAGGATTGCACAGCATCTGACCACAGGGCATTAAACCCTCCCCTGTGATGTTTCCTTCTCTTTTGAAACTTGACTCATCCTGGCTATTCCTCTCCTACCTGTTTAAAAGTCTCCAGTTGGGAAAAAAAAAAAAAGCCAACCTCCCCCAAATTTCTGGGGATATCTTGATCTTTTAGATCTTTAGACTTTGAGGTCTAGGACACACAGAACTTGAAACGCTGCACTCTGTCAACAGCAATAATCCACTCAGTACTATGGGATGGATGGGTCATAGGATGAGAAAAATGGGACCAAGACTGATGAGACTGGCTTTGGCTACCTGGTATACCTCTCATAGATTCGCTGGACCGGGTTCTTCTGCATGTTACAGGAAAAAGTGCTGCATGCATGAGCCTGTCAGCCTGGGATCTGGGATGAGTTGTTATGAAGTTGGGTGGTAGGGGGGAAATGAATGCTGCTTATCCATCTGTTGCTCATTGCAACCAAGTCAGTAGGAATGGAGTACAGGGATTATCTGTGTAGCATAGGCATGCAAAGTTTGACAAAGCTCTTACCCCTTGCACTGTAATGTGCTGAAATGTTTTTGTAGACCTGAAGGTGCACTTAACAAAACTGCCTATTAAGGAATGACTATCTTTTGGTTTACTTACTTCCTTTTATTTTAGTGGGCTTTTTACCTTTGAATCCCCATCCTCGGTCTTGAGCTTTCATGGCTCATGTCCTGAATACTTGTTTTCTCCAGAAGGAGAGACTTCTGACATGCTAATAGCCATAGCTCAGCTCTTCCAGTGTTTCAGGGCCCTAGTTCAATAGGGTGGCAAGTGGAAGGGTTGGGTCCCACCAGGGCTGTTAGCCATCCCAGCATCTCTGAAGTGGTTAACTCACCTCACGTGATCTGAATTCGAGAGACCAAAGACATCAATTCCCTCTGTCCTCAGATTTAGAGAAGTCAGATTGTAGCCAGGAAAGCTTTTTGGTTTTGCATCTCTCCTTCCCCATCTGTGCACAGCCTTCCCTTGCTCCCCCCTTGAGAAATGAGTACTGATTATCAATTAAAGGTTCATTTGGAGTGTGTTAGTGAGTTAGCCTAGCAAAATCAAATGAACCAATGGCATATTCTTCTGGAATATGGCTGATGGACAGTCGTTTCTCCAAAATGAAATTGTACATCAGATTTAGATTCCACTGTGGTGGAAACAAAGCACAGGTGAAATCATAATCTTGACTCACTTGAGAATCAAAAAACAAAGAGGCAAACATGTAAATGGTAAGCGAGCAGATTTCTTCAAGTAGAAATTTGATTTAGTCCGTAAAGGGCCTTCTTTATGTTGCATAGAGTTACAGGTTTTTCAAATTGGTTAACATCTGAAGAGTCAGTAAAAACAGTTTCTTAACCCTCCCATTTAGTATAGGAGACCTCAAAACACATGCTTTTTAACAATTTTACAATTAAATTCCTTGTTTGGTAGATTGCCTTGAACAAAAAGGAGAAAGAGCACATCAGCCGAAGGCAGTTCCCCATTTTCTTCCAGGGACAACTCATTCCTGGGAGAGGTGAGAATTGGTGGGTGGTAACCATCCATAGTATAGAATTGTTAGAAAGAATATAAACTGCCAAACAGCCATTTTACTTTCCTGTTTTGTCAAGAAAAGGTGGAATCTTTTGATGTTTTTGTTCATTTCAAGAAGACAAGTAAACAAATGAAAATTTTTAAACCAGACACAACCCAAGCTGAATTGCAATTTCTCATCCACTGTGTGGTATCTTAATATTCATATTTATATTATGGAATTTCAGGGTATATGCAAACATGTTCAGCATGACTCAGGTAAACCTCAGAAGAATGTACCTTACTTATCATTTTTGTGAAGAAGTGGGCAGGAGCTGAGTTGTTAACCAAAACTGTTGCATTACTTTGGGTCACTGTGCGAACTCATTCAGGGTATAGGTGTAAATCTCAAAAGTTTTGGGATCCAAAGCCAGTGTCTTTGCTCAGGCAAATTGACCATGGACTTTCTTGGGAAGTCCAATGTGTACATAAGGGGTGAGGCCCTGTTGACCTCAGGACCATTAGCTTTAAGGAGATTAGCCCTAGTCCCAGTGATTTTTATGTAGGAGCTAACTAGGAGTTTACTTTTTATGACATGAGACTTCACGGAGTATAGAAGAGTTTTGTACCATAATCAGAGAAGAAGAAGAAATGGTATGAGGAAAGAAAACAAAACAAAACACAAAAGACCCCCTGCAAAATATTCCAGGTCAAAAGTTGTCTCCTCTCCAAAACCTGCAGAAACACCTTTCTTCTCTTCAGTGCACTGTCTGGGAGCTGTTTAGGCAACAGCCGTTAAGCCAAGAGCATGGACTCTATATGACATACCTCCAACATTAAAGATACGGTATTACCAAGGTTAAAAACTAAAAATTGAGTAGTATTAATTTAAAGTGCACCATCAGGACAACAAACCATTGAAGCTGAAAAAGCACTACTTTATTTCTTGAGTTTGCCAGTTGCTTACACCTGAGTTAAGGATGTGTCTCATTTTCACCTGCTGTGCATTTCCCCTGCCCTGTTTAATATGTCAGGTAGAGGACATTGAATGTTATGAATTGAGAACCTAACTGAAGCGCATAGTTTTCATCTATGCAATTTTACTTGCTTCTGTCACTTTACGATCTGTTCATATTTGGCATCAATTAAAGATAATTTTTAAGGATCTTATCAAGGACTATCTTGACTGGTTATTTGTCTCTTGTTTAACTGGTCTTTAGGGTGGTTTTTCCTGTGGGATATCTTTAAATAACATCATGAATCTGAGGTTTCTGTGAAACTCATGTACTATATTTCCTGTGCAAGGAAATGCATTGGGGTTGAATCTTGATAATAAATTTACACTTTGGTCTCAGGTAGGATCCCCAGGAGGAGCCTTTGGAGTTTGGCCTATGAAAGCAGTGGGAAATCAAGCTCTGAAAAGGAAAAAAAAAAAAAAAAAAAGAAAAAGAAAAAAGAAATGAGGCCCCAGGGAGTAAAGTAATTGATTTATTCGCTTCAGTTGTTTTTTATTTGAAATTGTATTTTTTCATTCACAGTTTAAACCTCTTAGAAAGGATAGTGTGCGTGTGTGTGTGTGTGTGTTTGTGTGTGTGTGTGAACAGTGCTGTCATCTGGCATCAACTAACTTGATAGTTAAAATACAGTGTTAGAAGCGATTTTGATGTGAAAAAACAGAGCGATTGCTAGTTGTTGTTTACATAGACTTTTCCCACATAGTTCAGTGTGTGGTTAACATTTCTTTTTTCCCATTTTTTTTTTGAGTGACTTGTTGGTGCATTTCCTTTTGATTCTTCCTGATATTTAGAGGTTCTCTTTTCTTCACTTTGAATATCTTATTTCATACAAGCTTCTTTATGTCAGACCAAACAAGGTTACATGCTTTATGACAAGTGTCTGTTATCTGACAAATGCGTGGGGTGGGATAGAATTGCATTGCATTGTGATGGGTTCAAATTGTAAGATTTGGAGATGAATCTTGCTTTTGCTGTAGAAGTCACTACTGAGAGTAGATCATGAGGTGAGATAGGTTTCCCATGATTTTTCTGTTGTGGCCAGAAAACAGGCCAGGCTGATCTCTGGCAGAGAAGGTGAGAGAGAGCTAGAACCACAACAGTGGTGTAGGCAAAGGAGCCAGGATTTTGACAACCCTGAGTGTGTTTCTCAAAGCTCAGCTTTGGAATGGTCTTCTGGAAGCACAGACAGACAGATTCCGGTACCTGCACCAGTAGGGCTATAATGGAAGCTTTGCTATATACAGAATTTCAAAAAGAAGGCGAGTGAGTTCTTAAGGGAGGCCAATCAGAGGACTCAAGAAGAGAGAGCTGATGCGATTTGATCCCAGCCACTCTGTCACTGGGCAGGGAAACTGGCTGCTACTTCCTGCAGTTAGGCTAGATTTGTAGAGCCCACCAGACTGGAATGTGGAGGAAACATTAACCGTGAGGCTGAACAGTACGTCCATTGAGAGTCCTATGCAGATAAGGCAGCATGGTCACTCTGACTGATTGGAAAGCAGCCCTTTAAACAGGCTTCAAAACACGTCATTGAAAACATCCTATAATTAACTGAATTTAATATGCCATCAATTTTAAGATACACTGTTTTGACGTATTTGTAAGAGAGAATATGGATAGTTATGATGTGCCACTGTTTTGATTCATCCCAATTGTAAAGATGTAAAAATGTAAAAAGTAAAAAAAAAAAAAAGGTATCTTAGAACTGATGAACCACCATGATTCAAACATATGTCCCCTTTTATTTCCTGATGTGGTAATAGCTTTGAATTCTAAACCCATTAAATTTGGCAGTTCCTTCAGACCTGAACCATCTCTAGAGCATTTAGGTCTTCTCTTCAGTATCTTTTAATCCCACGGTGTTTCTGCTCAGCCCTGCCCTTAACTTTGGCTTTGTGTAGATGCATATCTGAGCCCCCGCCTTCATGTTGGTTAGCATCCAGAGATCGTTCACCCAATAAAGAACTTAGATCTCATCATGTCTGGAAGGTTTGCTGTTTCTGTTCCTCCTTCCCTTGCCCCTTAATAGATTTCTCTGTTATCAGACAGTCAAAACCTCCTGCAGCCCTTAGCTTTTGTCAAGTTGAAGGCAACCTGACACCCTCATTCCCAGGATGGTGTGAATAGCAACACCTCCAGTTCATTTAGCTCTCTTTGCAGTTTTCAAATCACTTCCACATTAACTATATGGCTTTATTTCACTCGGGGAATTAGATATGGCTGATATTGCTATCCTGGTCTCATAGGCCAGGGGATCTGCCTCAGGTCTCTGGGAGAAAGGAGCAATCCTGGGTTCATTGATAATTCCATGGCCCATGGCTGGCACATGATAGGGACTCTAGTGTTTATTGAGCTGATGGAATGCTGAAAGAGTAATGCCATGTGCTAAAGAGAAACCAGTGGGCTTTGCTTAGGGCTGTAGGCTCCTTGAGTCTTTAAATTGCTCAGTTCTAAAGTGGAAACATAGGGGTGCCTGGGTGGCTCAGGTGTTAAGCGTCTGCCTTCCGATCAGGTCATGATCCCAGGGTCCTGAGATCGAGCCCTGCATCGAGTCCGGCATGGGGCTTCCTGCTCAGCAGGGAACCTGCTTTTCCCTCTCTAGCTCCCCCTGCTTGTGTTCCCTCTCTCATTCTCTCTCTCTGTCATAAGTAAATAAAATCTTAAAAAAAAAATAAGAAAGAAAGAAACGTAATAGCCCATAAGGTTGTGTGGATTAAATGAGATGATACAGGTTAACATGTTTGGTAAATGCTAATGTGTCCTATAAGTGTGAAATATGAATAGATACATTATTCATTATAATGAGGAACAAAGGAGTAAGGGGAGGAGGCTTCTGGATGATTCCTTCCCAGACGAGGAGCTATCCTTTAAAGGAAGACTCCAGGGGAATCAGATGCTTTGTTCAAAAAATAATAGTATTATGGTAGAGTCTGAAGACGTGAGGGGCAGAGAGACCTTTTCAGTAAGGATCTTTAGTACATCTTGCATGTGACAGTAGTCATGCCTCAGCCCCAAAGAACACTGAGCCACTATTTCTGGTTCGGGTCCTCCCTTGCCCTGTGACATAACGTTATTCTACATCTTCAGACCCCAAATATCACAGGCAAACTCTGCTGCATTATAAGAGAAGGAGCCATAAGGTATCTTCAGTAATTTGCATCCCTTCTCATTGCCTCATTTTGTGTGAAATATTGTGTGATCTATTTTTTTCTTTCCACCTGTGAATATTGAGAAATAAAGCAAGATGTTGTTTGCAAAGTTTTCTCATATGCTTGTCTGAGAGATATTATATAAATATAAAAAATATTCTTAACTTCTCTGCTAAAAATAAAATAACCCTTACAAGCACACATGAGTCAATATAGCCTTTTCTTGAATATCACAATACTACAAAGATCTTTATAAAAATGCATAAGTTATCTCTACAGTGATCCAAGCTTTGCTTTTTAAAAATGATTGGATAAAGTAGCTCTGATTTAAATGGCAGTGAAATTTTATTTGGTGTTCTCAAGGAATTTAACATAATTAAGGAGTTGAGTATCTGTTAGAATCTTTGGTTCATGCAACATTTTTCTAGAGAATAACATTCAGAGGCTACATTCTCTAACCTTTTAATAATTTTTTAAAAAATATCATTTACATGTTATATTCATGTTTGCTGAAATAGATAACATATTTCCATGTTGTTTCAAGTGCCAAGGAATATATGCATTTTAGGAATGTTTCGGGAGAAACTAATTCCAATTGAAATGTATTTTTTCAGAATTGAAATCAGAGGATGATTAATGAGTAGGGACTTGAACTTGGGATAATCACGTTTTGAGCTCAGGACCAAATCCAACTTTTATTAATAATGTTAATTACTGGGGCGCTTGGGTTGTTCAGTGGGTTAAGCCTCTGCCTTCAGCTCAGATCATGATCTTAGGTCCTGGGATCAAGCCCTGCATCAGGCTCTCTGCCCAGCAGGGCATCTGCTTCCCCATCTCTCTCTGCCTGCCTCTCTGCCTGATTGTGATCTCTCTCTCTCTGTCAAATAAATAAATAAAATCTTTCTAAAAATGCTCATTACTCAATGTATTAAGAGTGTTTGGAAATCCAAGGAACTTCATCTCTATAGTGATGATTGCTTTTTTTTTTCATTCCATACAATATCATTATTTCACTGTTTCTGTGAATTTCAAAGGGAATCTCTCTGAGACTAAGGTTTACCGCATCAAATATTCCCTCTTCATTAATAAGGAAACATTTTTTAATCTTAGAGAAGGTTGTGTGTATGTCAATCCTAAAAGATGGGATGTCTATCTCAGTTTTTGAAAGATCACGGGATTTGGCTAGTTGTAAAGGGCATTTCTAGTTAAGACAGAATGGTTTTCTTTTAAGTTTCCAGAGGACTGAAGGTCACATTTGTTGACATTTAAAAATAATGTTTATTCTTAATGGATAAAGATGAGTACTTGAGTACTCTAAACATCATTTAATCACAGGTTTGGTAATTAAAAAAAACAGAATAATTTATAGCATACATAATTAGCATGTTGGAAGAAAAGTATTTGTCCTCTGCAACAGTTTCCAGGTTGTGCATTCAAGCAGTGTTTCAAGCCAAGACACCCACTGGAAATACAAAAGGAGGTCATTTAGCATGAAAAAGTAAAATCCTTGTTTTTAATTATCATTCTCAAGGGTTTTCAGCAAGAGTATGACAAGTAAAATGAGAATAGTATTTTACTTTCCCGAAGGCAGAAAGTTTGGCCATGATGACTTTCAAGTTTTTAGTTTTAAGAGAATGGTTAGGAAATGGGCTCATCTGTTGTGCAAGAAACAGTGTATTAAGTCACTCATTAATTACTCATGGTTATTATGGTGACTAAAATAGTGCGCCCATCAATTAATGCTGTTTAATGTTAAGTGATGGGCTATTATGCTGTTTCTAAAAAGCTGTATAAATTGTGTTATGGGTCAATTTAATGCACTTAGTGGTCAGTGAAGTTGTGACTTGGATTGCTAAACTCGAGACTAAATTATCCAAGAATTTTGCTAGTGTTCAGCAAGATAAACTTTTTTTGTTATCACAGATTTTATAGTCTTGCAAAGAAGAAGAGGAATTCATCCGATTTTAGGGTAAGATGACCTTGGGGAGCCCTAGAATTCTAATGTTCAGATCTAAAGAATAACATTTTCATAGGTCCTAAACCTACTGACCTAAAGAGAAGATGATTAAAGGTCATTTTTAAAAGACAGAGCCTTCTAAAGTGAATGAAGATGGCCAAGTTTCATTTAAATGTATTTCATTTATTTCTGATGTTTTATATTAGGTGCAATTTCCACTCTCCACATAAATTATACAATTGCTCCGTGAATGAAAATTCTGAACTTTTCACCCATTACAGCAATTCCCAGTTTCTCTGCCTGGGCTGATATTTAACCCTCACTGTATTGAGCTCAACTCTCCAGTTCAGTAAACACGGTAACTGAGATTCTCCACAAAAACCATTTTTCTTGATGTTCTCTCCTTTGGGAAGGAGTCTTTATTATGGTTTACTTTGAAAGAAATTGTAATTTTAACCATTGATAGTTCATTGATAATTGAGTTCTTTTCCAAGACCCCAAAACTGAACACTTCCAGAAAATACATTTCCTCGTCTTTTCTGTTTGAAACTGGATTGGTAAATTTTTCACATATATTTCTGCTTCTTTTAGAGGTCAGCTGTTGGCAGTTCATTTTTCTCAAAAACTGTTATTCATATTCTTAGTTTATCTGGGGTTTGTTTTGTTAGAACATCATCTTTTGGATTGGTGTTCGTAGATGCTATAATATTTTTTGAGAGTCTTAAAGTTGTTTTACTGGCACTTCAATGGTGTTTACTTTTCAAGAACAAAGGTGGGAATAAGTCTGGGCACTTAAAGATGTAGAGATAGAAATTTATCTCTTCCTTATTATCCCTTCCTTCCTATGTACAATTAAGTGCCCATACATCACTTATTTGGAAACCCTGATATCTCTATTGCCAGGAAAATACCTATCACCATCCCCAGCTCGTGTATTTGCATGTACACACACACACACACACACACACACACACACACTGACCTCTACTCATCTACCTATAGGTATCACTGTATTATGGGTGTGTTATCCCCAATGCAGTAGCATTTTTAATTGATATTAACGATTTATCACCACTACCTTTTAAGTAAGCAACACACAAAAATATCATGATAAAGTTTTCCATTTTGGAGTTTAAGAAACTGCAGTTCAAATGAAAGGGGGAGAAAAAAACGCAGAAATTGGGCATCCAAGGATATTCTCCACTGGGCTCTGGGTGCTCACCACAGAGAGTGTGGTGACTGTGTATCTGATTCTTTCTTGCTTGGATTTATGCTTCATTGCTCTCTGGACAAGCTCATAGTGGCAGAGTGTGGCCTGGGGCGGACAGTATGTATGTGGATCATCTCTGAACATTGTTCTCTTCCTGCCTGGGCCGGTTCCTTCCACTTCATTAAATTCAAAAAGCATTTATTTTCTGTTGTGTGGTCCTGTTCACAAAGTGACATTCCTAAATGGAGCTCTAAGCCAGAAATGTCCCTTGGATTTGCAGAATTTGGGTCCATGGGTCCATGTCGTGTCTCTTGACTCCTCTAAGACTTTGTTTGATGCTTTGTAAGTGTAAGTGATAACAGGAATACCTGCCTCGGCAGTGTTACTAGCCTGACTCATAAATATCAAACTATGTTGATACTTTTTTGGAAAAAGGTATTTTACCTCCCAAAACCTGGCAACATTCCTCAAATTTGGATGACTCAAAGACTTGTCATAAATCAATAAAAATTTAAGTGATATAATATACTAAAGTAGAGCATGAGTATTAGTAGTATTTTAATCCGTTGCTCAGAAAACTTGGACCCACCCTGCTTTATTGAGACTCTTAACTTGCAGACCACAGAAAAGTTGCACTTTTGTTTGCTGTATATGCAAATACCCCATATTTAATTGTGTCTTAGTTACAGGAGTGTAATAAGTGTTCCTTTTTTGTCCTTATTTATAAGAAACTTTCACATACATGATCTCATTTGACCCTACAGTGGCTTCCGGAGATGGAAGGTGAGGGATAGATATTTCTTTCCACTGCAGGTTGAGTCCCCCAGGGAAAGAGACTAGGAAGGGGAGATGCCATGCAGAATGTTTGGTAGGAAGTGCTGTGGGATTATACCTGTGAGGGGAGAGAAGGCAGGGTTCAGCAGAGGGAGGTGTAGGGCCACAGGGCAGTCACAACAGCGGCTCAGCCAGCCCAGTAGGGAACTCTGAAGCCAGAATGGTGCTTCCGAGTTGAGCTTAGGATGGCTGAGTTGGGACAAGGGGATCAGCCTTTACTTGTTCTTGCTGACCCATCTTTGGATGAGGCTGTCTTGAGAAGGAACTTGACCTTGGATGAGGTAATTGTCCACATTAGAGGTGATTCCCAAAGAAGGCTGATAGCTGAGGGCACTCCTGGCATCTGGGGGATGAGTTATTCACTTGTGAAGCGGGTTTGGGTTGTGCATTGGAGCACCCACTACAGAGGACATAATAAACCAGTATGCGGCCAGAGTCAAGGTACCAGCATACCAAGAGGGAGAAAGATGAACAATAAAGCAGAGGAACATTCAAAAGTGGGATCATCAGCTTCTTATAATCAAGAGATTACTGTAGTTCATAGATTGACTTGTTAAATGGACAAAGTGCTCTAAGGCCCCTGGAGGTGCTCCTTTCTAATGCACGCTAGAAGACATCTTCCCGACTAGCCTGAGCTCTCCTGTATGGATTGAGTTCAATTATTAATCAGGAGTGATGGGCAATGCTGGCTAATGCTGCCTAATGGCATGGACTGGGTAATTGCATTCCTTTGTAATGCATGTTCAGAGCACAGGTTCAGATGGTATTGACATGGTCTGCTCCTTGCTTCATCTGGACACCTCTGTGGTGTAATGCTTTGAGGTCCCCATAAAGTGCACCAAACCACTTGTGTGACTTAATGCGTCTGTGTAATATTAGCACTTCCTCTTAATGTGTCACATGGATGACAAAGAAGTGCCTGGAAGGGAGTAGGTGGGAAGGGGGCTTTTAAAAGCAAACTCAGCCCATGTGGCATATCTCCGTGCCCCTAAGTGTTTTTGTGGCCAATTTAGAATTACTCGGCGTGGAGTCCATACACCTGCATCCTCCTTAGGAGACTCAGCTTGGCATTCTGTCCAGAAATGACAAGATTATTTAGATCCTTCGTTTGAAAACAGATCTCAGAGGAACTAGTTGTTTGGGCAGCTTTGCACTTGGATATGAAAAAACTTCTAGGTTATGGTGATTAATGGTAATTCCGATTATTCTTGTGTCTCTAACCTGCTAGCAGGAAATTTGCATTTGCTAAAAAATCCAGCTGGTCGCACCAGAAGCAGATCTGATCCAAAGTAGATTTGAAACTACTCAGAGAACAAATACGATTCCCCAAACATCTGTCATTCTGTAGTATCGAATCACAGTTGTGTTGGAAATCTAGATTCTGTTATTTTGAATCCCAAACCATAGCATTTTGATACTTAAAGTGTAGAATAAAATGTCAGCTTCTTTTGGCTTAGGTAGCAAATCACAAAAGCCCATGGATCCTTGCAGTTTATAAACTAACCATTTAAGGAGTAAAAGTAGATTAGTCATATTTAAGGCAAGCCAGTTTCAGAGGTGTGAAAGACCCTATAAGGTTTAGATTTTTCTGGAATCAATGGAACCTGAAGCCTGCTGGTCTCTAGACAAAAGAAGAGGGAAGATAAAGAAGCTGCCATCTCAGAGGTTTGGCTCTCTTACCTTGTTGTTGGAAATACAGTCTCTGTTTCTATGTGTGTCCTTGTGCAGTATTTTTGTGCTCTTATTTACTTTTCTTGCTTATTTTTAAGTTTTTCTAGCCACCAGTGAAACAATAGCTAAGTATGACTCTGTTTCAGACCAGACTCCTCTAGAAAAGTGACCTGTGGGAAAAGCTGATTTGGAACAGAGAAGTACATTTTTTCTGGCACTCTAGAAACATCATCACTGTCATTTGATTCTTCTAGAAATATGAGCTAGTCTCCCATACGAATTCCCTTCTTTAAGGCATAACAAAATCAAAAGGACTCTTAAAAAAAGAGGTCATTAACATCTCAGTGAAGGAAAGGGTTATTTCTATGGAATCAATGGAATAGACATAAGGAACTGTAGGGATAGATTGGATTTTGTAAATATAGAATATTTGCTTCTACCTAAGACTCCATGGATCCACTCTCAGAAAGGTATTTGCAAGGATGTAAGGCTCCCAGTCACCTGCTCTTTTGCTGAATTCCTTTGTGACTAATGCCATATATGTATAAGGGCGCTTTAGAGGCATAGCCCATGATCCTTTTCCTTCATGCAAAGTGTACAGATTAATGTAGGGAGCAAATTCTACCCTGGATTCATAGTTTCTAAGCCCTACTCATCTAAGTGCTACTCAACTATTTTAAATAGCACAGCTTCTATTTAGACAGAATTTCTATTCATCCACACTTAAGGATGGAGTAACAAGGGGCTATTATGTACACGACTGCATGGTCACAGAGAAACCGGAATCTTGCACGCAAGCTACCAAGAGACATCCTGAACATTACAGAGGATGGAGGTTTGCATCCGCTGGAGTTGTTACATTTGGTTGGGAAATTGTGTGTGACAGTATGAGATGTAGACCCATACTGACCAAGGCAGTTTGGTGAGCATAAGGTGTAAACAAGAGCTGTAACCGACTAAAAATCTAGACAACATCCAAGACCCGGAATATTTTTAGTTGCTGTGAAATGAAAATTTATTGGGTGTTAGCTACTTAAGAGAGAAGATAAAGAAGCTTATCTATAGAGTTTTCTCTGTGTCTTTGCAGCCACAGGGTAATGGCAGCCCCTGGGCTTCTTGGTAACATCTTAGGCAACATTTCCATGAGAATATTCTTAACCCAGGGTAGCATCACAGAGGTCCTGGTGTTGTCAGAAGGGGTGTGTTTTAATTTGGTTTGGTTTCGGAAGCAAAATCTAGACTCAGAAACTGTTTACTGTGTTACTGTCTGTGTGCCCAGTAGCTCTTATAGCTGGTTTCCTCTTTCTTTTTCTCTTTTTCTTTTTTCCTTCTCCCTTCCTTCCCCCTTCTTCCCCCTTTCTTCCTTTTTTTCTCTTCTCTTCTCTTTCCCTCCCTCTCTCTTTCCCTCCCTTCCTTCCTTCCTTCGTTCCTTCACTCCTTCCTACTTTTTTCTGAAGTGTTAAGAGATAAGTCTCCATTTCTACTGTAACATGTTGTTCTTTACATCAAGAAAAGCCAAAACTGTTATTGGACTTTATCTCGATACTCAAGGTCATAACATTGGTGGTAGAAGAGATGGAGGTCAGAAATTCCAATTCTCCAGCTAGGATTTAATCACATAATCTTGTACTGCTATGCAGATAAGTGATTCTGATGCAAGTTGGGGAAAATGGTGTAAACAGTAATTAATTATTTTATTTTTGTGCTTATTTTAAGTCATTCTATCTGAACAGAGTGGTTGGTGGTTTAGCTTGATGTGTGGAACATTCATTTAAGCCAAATTCAATATGCATTTGTTTTTATGAATTGAGATGAATATAATTGATAAAAAAATCTACCTTTTCATAAATTTGTTGAGGTCTTCCTAGTACAAGATGTACATGATTGTATATTTTACCAGTGCTGTATATGGTAATATTAAATCATTTTTTTTAGTATATCACACTCTAATTTATCAGCCCAAGCTTTTAGCCATAAAGGACATAAAATCAGGCTTGGCTAAATAAAAGTTTTAGCAAACATGGAAGACTGGCCTGCTGTTTTAGATTTTTGGTATCATTATTCCCTTCTTTAAAAGTATTCTTTCCCACTCTATAAAGGATAATGTTCACATTCCTCAGTGTAGCAATCCAGGAAACCCTCCAATCCAGGAAACCTCCCATGAAAGAGCTTCTCTCTTAAGTAGCTAGCACTTAAGAAATTTTTATTATTTTGGTGTCATCTTATGTCACTTTAATTTGTGCAACCTATACTCCCACATCACAGAACTACTCACCATTTCTAGAAATTTCTACTCAACATTTGTGGGAATGACATTAATGATATATTTATTTGTAAATCATTATACCTTTGCAAGCATTGTCCTTTGACTGACATTGCCTAGCTTTCCTACTTTTATTTTTATTAGACAACTATTCACTCATAAGAACCCACCTGAGTCATCACCACCATTATATCCCCATAACAATCAGAAAAATATATTAAAATAAATTCCTATTTTTATCTGTCACTCCTATTGCCCTGCATTACTCAAGGGTAGGAATCATGTTTGGTACACCGTAGGTGTGCAATAAGTGTTGAATGAATGAGGAAAGAAATAATATTTTGCTATGTTGGATGCTGTGGGGAGAACTCAAGAGAATTTTGCAAGCAGGTAAGATTTTAAGTGCTTATAATATATTATTTATGCAACAGCTTTCTTCGAGGAGCTTAATGTTCTAAAGTCTTTAGCCTTATTTTACCCTTCCAGATTTACCATTTGACTTTTGAAAAAAGGGTAAATAGTACTCCATCTGCTGTTTCTGTGGGCAGGAAACATTCTCTCCTTCACATGGCCCATACAGGTCTTCCTTATGAACTCTTAGTGTCTATACATCAAGTTAAAAATTACATAATGAGGTTGATAACTACACTTCTTTAAGCATCTCTAGGAGAGGGAAGGGGTCAGGGAGAAAAGATAGTGAAACAAGCCCAGAAAAGGAAGAGAACCTTCTAAAAATGACACTAAATTAATGGCAGATCTAAGACTAGAAGCCAGAAGGCCCAGGGTTGAAATATTTTCTCTCTCTTAAAAGTCAGACTATTACTATTCATAGTGCAGTGGGGACTGTTTTTTGTCTTTCTGTTCTCTCTCAAGTCCAGCAGTGGTGTGGGGTTTTCCACTTAGGCTTCTGATTTCCATGGCTCACAAAAGCAGATCAACTCTTTTAAAGCTTCTAGAATTAAACCAGCCCAAGACTTCCCAACCCCTTCCCACCAAAGCATCATATTATAGAAACATTGGGGTCGTAAAGTTTGCCCTAAGTAAATGACTTCAGGGAAAAACTGTGCCATACGCTTTCTTTGTTGAGGATCATGTGGTCTCTCCTAGAGGAACTGGGTCCCCTTTGTCACCCAGCTGAGTCCTGTCCTTCTCTACTTTGCCGATATTGTCTCTACCATCCCCATCTTGTGCTATTTCTTTGTCCTCTGTGGTGTTTGCAACACCTCCCAATTTAGCATCCTCCTGCCTTTAATGAACGTGCTGTTAGTGTTTCCCCTCCTACCTCATCATTAATAAAGATGTTAAGGGAAACTGGGCCCATCACCAATCCATGGAACACCCCACTAAACACCTCCCACCCACTTGCAACATAACCATTTATCATTCCCCTTTGTTTACAATCCTTTCAACTGTTCTCATCCATGTGACAGTGCTTACATCCCAGCCAGCTTGCAGTCCTTCCACCGGGGCAACAGAGAATCCTGCACTTATCAGCTGCGCTGTAATCAGCACAAGAGCCTTTGTTCAGTGGCTGTGCAATTTGGTGAGAAGCAAGGGATTTAATGAAGAAAGAATACAAATGCTTGAGGTCTGATATATACATATTTTTAGCGATTATTTCCAGAGAAGGAATACACAGCATACAGAGGGTTGACATAGGAGTCAGATGCCAAGAAAATGACAAGTGCAGCCAGTTAATCTGCCAAAGAGAAGCTAGCGGTTTTGTCAACCCAGAATGTATGTAGAGACACTCACAGAAACACATACACTCACTCACTTTCTTGTGGCTTAAAATAGGTTTACAGCCACCCTTGACTCCCAAATGTTAGATGAGGAACAAATTCTCTTGGTCTTTTCTTAGGACTGCATTTTATTTAACTTTGATTTACAGGACTCTGGGAATTGAAAAACAAGTAAGACAGGTTCTCTGTTCACAAGGAGCTCGGTGTGAGAGACAGACAGACTCTAGCATTGGCAGGGTGATGGGGTGAGCTCACTACCAGCACAGAGGCCAAGACGGAGCTAATATTCTGACAGGAGTGTTGGGAGAGATGCTGGGAAGGGGACATTTAAACTGGGCCTGGAGCATCCTTACTTTCGGCGTAATGGCGGCCGGTAGGGGGTAAATGGCAATAGGAATGTATTCTCTCACAATTCTGGAGGTTAGAAGTCTGAGCACAAAGACTGTTCTCTCTCTCTCTCTGAAGGCTCTGGGGGAGGATTCTTTCTAGGTCTTCTAGCTTCCAGGGGTTCCTGACAATCCCTCATACTCCTTGGTTAATACAAGCATCACTCCAATCTCTGTCTTCACGCGGCTCTCTTCCCTTTGTGTATCTGTGTCTAATTTCCCTTATCTTATGAGGATACCAGTCCTTGGATTAGGGCCAACAACTAATCCAGTAAGCGTCATTACATTTTTCATTACAGATCATTCTTTTTCCTACCTGTGTTCATTGATCTAACTTTAGTGTGTCTGTCCACATTCTGCCTCTCTTGACTTACAGTTACTCAAAATGTACACTGTATTCAGGCATGGATATACCATAAAAGGTGAAGAAGCAATTTCTTTGTTCCTTCTTTATATTGCCTGGTTGATCCAAGCAAGTCTTCAGATTGATTTCAGCCAGGTATCTTGTCTCAACTCTCTGAACTGCCAAAACATGATATTTACCTCTTTTATGGTACCTCACACTTAAGGATGAGTTGTCTTTCTCCCCCACTGCATTATAAAGTGTATATTGGAAGGAGGCACATTGTGCATAGATGTGTGGTTCCCACAAAAATTATAGTCTTCCTTACCTATTGTGAGTTGCTTAATCCATGTATGAATAGATGCATACATGAATGAAGGAAGGAAGGAAAGGAGGAAGGAAAAAAGGACGGAAGCAAGGAAGGAAGGAAGGAGTGGATGACCTAATATTCTCCCAACTAAAGACAAAAACAAACAAACAAAAAAAGACTATTTTCCTGCCTGAGAGCTTCCCTCTTATTTTCAGCTTTAAAATTACAGCAGGTAAATTCAATCTGAAGGTGACACAGGGAAAAAAAGTTATATGGTCTTAAAAAGTATCAATCAGTGTCACTTAAGAAATAGAATGTGTTTAGTCCTTCCCACCTTACATTTGCTCTGTTGATCTGACCTTTCCATGCTTCCTTTTTATCAGCCTCAGCTGTCCTGTGGGCTGCCAGCTCCTGCACTGCCCATGGAGGATGCCGGGGATTGCTATTGCTCAGATGGGATTTTGGTCTACATTTTCCTCTAAACTATACAGTGCCTCATCTAAATTTCATCTAAAGAAAAGACGTTTTAAATTTACATACACCTTTTTAATCTTTCTCCAAGTCACTCTGTCCTCTGATTCTCTCCATTTCTCTCACTGATTCTTACATCTTAGCATTTGCACATCCTATAATAGCTGTTTAAATCCCATTTTGATTTTTTAAACTGAGATTAATGGTTGACAAGGGTGTAAATATGGATATAATTCTACTGCTTCTTTTTGCTTAGGAATGAAACTAGCAGGATAAAGGTAGAAAATTACATGCATAAGTGTGATATTTGAGAAGTGAGCACGTCCAGCAGAACAAAAGCAGGTGGGGCTCTGCGCATCTGGGTTTTGGTGCCGGCTTTGCCACTGACAGGTGATGTGTTCCTGTACTGTTACCTCCTCTCTCTCAGGTTCAATTTCCCATTCCTTTGCGGTTCTGATCCTAGGTATCTTTCTAGCTCTGGGGATGCCACACAGAGTAAAACAAAGCGGAGCAACATCGTTCTTGGTAGGATTCTCAGAACAATCATAAGATCTCAAAGCATAATTCGCTTATTGTCAGGGGCTGGTTTTTTTGCCTTGTGGTTATTCAGAACTCTTGCTTTTCTTTTACTTTTTTTAAAATATATATACATATAGAAAGAGAGTGCACACGCAGGGGGAGGGGCAGAGGGAGAGAGAGAAGCAGGCTGTCTGCTAAGCAGGGAGCCAGACGCAGGGCTCAATCCCAGGAACCCGGGATCATGACCCAAGCTGAAGGCAGACCCTCAACCAACTGAGCCACCCAGGCACCCCAGACCTCTTGCTTTTCATACCCTCCCCTTCTTTATGTTTGAAAGAGAGAAGTGGGACAATTGAATCAAATATTTCTTGTAATGTTTGGGAGATGATTATTTTTTTAAAGTAAACCTATTCAGTTCTTTGAGGATTTGATTTTAAGGCTTTATGCCCATTTCCCCATTTATTCTGGAAGGTAGAAATCTTCTTTATGGGGATGATACGAACATTAAGTGGTGCTTGATAGAGTGAGTTTCACTGGAACTTACAATGACATAGTGATGATTGCAGGAGCAAGCTGACTAAACTGAACTTAGTAAGCTACATATATTCGCTAATTAATTATTCATACTTGGACTTCTTCCAGAAATAATATGGAGAGGTATACAATGAAAATTATATTTACAGTAGGACTGTAAAGCCAATGGTAAAAAAAAAGTTGTGTAGTCAAGGGAGGAGAGATAACTGTGCAAGAAAGCCAAAGTTAAAGGTTTTTATTTCATTTGAAAATAGACTTTACCCTTGAGATTCCTGACAGCTAAGGAGAGAAAGGAAACATAATGAGTCACATGGTTCTCATCATCTAGTAAAATAAGCATGCTATGCCTTGGTCTAATTTTTCTCTAACACTAAAACTCTAAGAGCAATTGAATATATGACTTTTATGCCAATAGGCATTTTTCGTCTTTCATTAGTGCTTTCCCAACAGCTATAGAATTTTTGTATTATAAAACCATATTTTATATTGAGCTTCAAATAAAACTGAAGACATGTTATGTTGTAATTATGAAAGTATTTTTATTGAGATAAAGTAGTACACAGGTTTTTGTTTTTGTTTTGTGATTTTGTTAGTTTGACTGGATTCAGTGTGAGACCTTAAAGAATCAGAGGATCAGATTGTTATTATGTTCCTTATACTGTCTGCCTCAAAGATTAATTTCTCCTGCATGCTTTTTACAGGATCGAGAGAGCTTACTGTCTGAGTACAAAACATACAGGAAATCCACCTTTTGGTAGAAAGGGTAACCGTATGCTTTAGCTGCAGAGTAGATTGGTGGCAAAGTCAACATTTTGCAATGCAGTTAAAAAATTTCCCTTGTAGGGTTCCCTGGGTGGCCCAGTTGTTTAAGTGACCAACACTTGATTTTGGCTTGGATCATGATCTCAGGGTTCCTGGACCTCAAGATCCCACATGGGGCTCTGTGCTTAGAAGGGGGTCTACTCCAGGATTCTCTCTCTCTCTCTCTCTCTCTCTCTGCCCCTTCACTCACTCACACACACTCTCTCCCTCTCTGTCCCAAATAAATTAATAAATCTGAAAAAAATAAGTTTCCCTTGTAATTTCACCCTATGTCAATCTATTTTATGTGAGATGGAAGGGGGCTGCTGATTATTTCAGGAGGAGTTAAATTTTGACATTTAAATTAAGGACAACTGTGAATGTACATAAATCCTTTATGTGATGTAGTTTTCCCACTGAGATGTAGTCTTGAGTAGAAAAGCTAATTCTTGATGCCCATGGAGAGAATAACTATGATGTAGTATTCCCTAAACGCATTGAACCATCACTTTTTTACTTACAGCATAATGATAGAACTGCAACAGGAGCTTATGAAAGATAATGTGTGTTGAATATGTGATATTACAGATGAATTAATCTTTGTAAGAAATGATCAAACTTGATTCATGCATTTAATATGCAATAAACATTGACTAATGCCATAAAGATATGTTAAAATAATAAAATATCAGGCATAACATGGACCAACAGTCTTCAAAGTGATGATGCACTATTTGATGCTGGTTTGCAGTTTTTCAAACCAAAGTCTGAGTTTCCAACCCTTTGCTTTTCCAGAGTGCTTTTGGTAGGTAAGGTATGAACACAAAGCACTGAGCCAAATAGGGATCACAATATCAACTTATTCCCCATGAAACTGCCAAATTATATTCTAGGGCAACATTTAGACTTGAAGCATCCTTGAAGCAAATAGAACATCCTCCTCTTCTGTATCATGAAGAGTGGAACCTGCACACCCAGGCCCAGGAAGAGAAACAGAGGAATTATGAGATGCCTCTGCATCTCCACACAAACCCGCCCAGTAGTTTGATTGAACCTATGGAAGTCAACTTGAGAGAACCAGTTGTTAAATTTTTAGAAATTTTGTAAGCCTACTGTGCCAATACTCACAACTCATCACTTTCCAATTATTTACTACATTTTATTATTATCAATGCTCTTGAGATTATTCACGTCTGTTATATCCATATAACGAAGAAACCCCGTAGTTGGTGATGTCAAGTTGGTAGCTTGAAATTGGCCATGGTGGGAGTATTTACACCATTAAAAACTGGCTAATGCTCTAGGTCCTATTACATTTTTTGTAAAGCTTATTGTTAAACATTTGTCAATACTACTGTGTGCACCCCTAGCCATGACATTATTATTGTGTCTATTTTGTTAAGAAGAAACAGAAGCAAAGAAAACTTAAATAACTGGTCCAAGGCCATAAAGCTAGTTAGCCAGGCAGACTCGCCTACATCTTTCACTCTGATATTTTGTTAGACTGTTTCTTTACATAATGAGTGTAATGTTTCTACACGTGAGACAGTTGGCTTCATGTGTGAAGAGATATCAGGCGGTGGTACGCTATAGTAATTGGCTAATGGAGGCACCAAAACAATTAATTAATTTATTCAAAAATGCTGAGCAATCTTTTGTGCCAGACGCTGATCGTGGAGCTCCTTGCTGCTAAGGAAATTACAACAGGAGGAAGACACCGATAAGTCATCAAGGGGTTTCACTACAGCATGGTAAATGCTGGGGTAGGGTAAATATAAGGTCCTTTAACAGTATACAGTGAAGACACCTAGCTAAGACTCAAGATCCAGGAAGTCTTCCTGGAAAAAGTGACTTCTAAACTGAGAACTGAAGGACAGATATACCTTAGATAGATGAAGGTCATGGAAAGGATCTTCAAGCAGGAAAAATAGCATGTGTTGAGGTCCACTAAAAAGAGGGAATGTTGAAGAGTTCAGGCTCTACAGGCAGTTCAGTGTGGACTGAGGGTAGACACCACCACAGGGAGCAGGAAGCAGACCATGGCAGGACCATGGCAAGACCATGGCAAGGTTTGCCAGCCAGACCTCAGATATTACATTTGATCCCAAAGACAATGGGGAAAGATTTTAAATAAGGAAGTGGTAGAGTTAGCTTTACATTTTATGATTTACCTAGTTGCTATTTGAAAACTGGAGGGACCAAGACTAACAGTCAAGAAATCTCTTAGGGCTCTGGAACATGAGAATCCAGGCAAGGTGGCATTTTGTAAGTCTCTTCCAGTGGGTTTTTTCACTTGGAAGGTTGATAGCAATGCTGTTGAGAGCAACACCAGTACAGTAGCCGGGAAGCCTGGTAGCAGTGGGCTAAGGATTGAGTAGGAGGTGAGGAAGTGTTGACAATGTTCAGAAGAATCTTGGGAAGAACTGTATAGGGAAAGCATGGAGGTCATATGAAGCTGGAGAAAAGCTTCACCATCCACTGGAAATAACTTTGTTTTTTGACTTCTTGCTTATGATGTTCCTTATGTCCTTAATGTTCCAATTTCAGGAAGAGCACATGCATTACTTGTAGCAAACAACCCCAGTATTACCCCCATCAAGCCCAACCCAGGTTCTAGGATGTCTTCTTCTTCCTCTGGCCCCCTCTGACAAAATGCTGATTTCCTCAACTCTTAGTTTTATTCATTCTTGGCACTCTGAGGACAGAGTCCATGTCCTATTCAACAGCATATCTCCAAGATTTGGTTCCTGGTTGACTCTAAATCTTTGTGGAATGATTGATTTATACTGGTTAAGTTGGATGACAGTGACTTTTAGGCACTAAGTTCCTTTAGAGGGTATTTTCACATTTAGAGGTTTTTGCAATGACATGGATGGAATAAGAGGGTATTATGCTAAGCAAAATAAGTCAATCAGAGAAACATAATTATCATGTGATCTCACTTATATGTGGAATATGAGAAACAAGGCAGACGATCATAGGGGAAGAGAGGAAAAAACAAAACAAGTTGAAACCAGAGAGGGAGACAAACTATAAGAGACTCTTAATCTCAGGAAAGAAACTGAGGATTGCTGGAGTAGAAGAGGGTGGGAGAGAGGAGGTGGCTGGGTGATGGACTTTGGGGAGGGTATTTGTTATGGTGGGTGCCATGAATTGTGTAAGACTGATGAATCACAGACCTGTACCCTTGAAACAAATAATACATTATATATGTTAATCTTAAAAAGGGAGGTGTTTGTTAGCTCAAAGGAATCTCTAACTTGAGAATGTGAGGAGAAAAGCTATTTCGAGAGTGAAGTATGTATTATTTCCTCCACGCTTGCCTACTCAATCTAGTCTCTTCAGTTTTCTCAGAGTTAGATTATGGTGGGAAGGAGACATTTCTCACCACCCCTTTCTTCAGTCCCCTGTTTCAAAATGGAGAAATTCAGAGTATAATTCATATAACTCATCTCTCATCCTTCAGACCTATTCTTCTTCCATTTCTGAAGTGGAGTTCACCAAACTCCTAAATTACAACTTCAGTGGGGTCCTCAGCAACACTTCCTCCCCTGCTACTCCTACCTACTCCTACCTGCATACTCCTAGCATGGATTCTTGCCATGTGGAGCTTCTCACAATGGCCCAGACCCCACCTCTTGCATAAGCCCCTCTCATTACATAGACATTGGTTTTGCCCAGAATGCTCTTCTTCATTTTGATAATTCCAAGTTATCTTTCAAGACCCTGCTCAAATGTCACTTCCTTGATGAAAGTTTTTTTGACTCATGTAGGCAGACTTAGTTGCTTCCCATATTTCTGTAATAGCTCTTACCACATTGTGGGGTAATTTACTTGTTTTCAGGCTTGTCTCTTCTAAATCATGAGCTATCTTTGTATGGACTCACCACAGTGCCCATCACGTAAAAGATATTAAATAATATCTACAGACTGGTAAGTGAATACATGAATGAAGACCCACTTCCTAGTGGGTCCCTGGAAAATGTCTCTGTATTTTAGGAAGGCATTCTGCTCCTTCTCCTCTCAGTTTAGTGATGCTCATTTGAAACCCAACTGTCTCTTGCATACTCTGTAATATCTCTAGTCTGCTATATAAGTTTGAATACCTCTCTGGAGGGCACACGTGAATGCTATTTCAACATGAAACTGCTTTTGTTACACTTTCCTATAATTAGAGTCTCTATATAATGGGATTTGCTAAATTGGGAAGAGTTAGAGCATGTGTGGGGGCAGGAAATAAAACTGATAGATTATATTCAGCTCACACTTTCAATCACTCAAGAGATTTGTTGCAGACATGGCAGATGGTGAAATATTCTAAAAAGACTTGTAGAAAAGGATCCACAGAATGCTCTGGAACCAAAGCAAAACACAATAAAACGTGAAATGAAATGGTCAGACATGAAAATGAGAAGACACTCATTCAGTCCACCAATATATACTTCCTCTGGGGCTGTTCTAAATGTCTGGGATACTGTAGTGAATGGCACAGACAAAAAAGTCTCTGCCTTCAAAAAGTTTATATGCTAGTGGTAGGATAGAAATAATAGTGAGTCAGTAAAATATATAGACAGTACTAAATATATGGAGAAAAATAAGACAGAGAAGGACAAAAAAGAATGTCAAGAGATTCTAACTTTAAATAGAGAAGCCGTAAAATGCAACACTGTGATGGTGATTTTTAGATGAAGACCTAACAATGAAGGTTGAGCCATGTAGATACCTGGGGGTTGAGCATTCCAGTCAGGGAAAACAGCAAGTGCAAAGGGCCTGAGGTTGAGGCGTGTCTCACTTGTTCAGACAATGGCAAAAAAGACAGTCTAATAGCAGTAGGCCAGATGCTGGGTTTGTAGGTCATTTTAAGGACTTTGGCTTTTACTTTGATTAAGGCAGAAAACCACTAAATGTTTTAAGTCATGGAGTAACATCTGACTTGTTTTACAAAGACAGAATCGATCTACACTGGCAGCATTTTGAAATGATATTTAGGTGAATACAATGCTGAGCAAGACTCTGTAACTCAGATTCTATCTTAATTCTCCTTCAGCTCTACCTGTATACCTATATACTATCTTTTGCTGTCATTTAACAAATATTTATTAAGAACATTTTTAGTTCTTTGAGGATGTGATGATGAGCAAGATGGATGGAGTCCTCACTTTTTCAGAACTTGCAGTATGATGGGAAAATGGATGTAAAACATAGTACATGCACTAACTTGGCCTGGGGGCACAAAGTCATCTCTCCAGAGGAAGGGACATCTAAATTGAAATCTGATGGGTGAGTAGAAGCAGCCAGGTGAGGGTAGGGAGGAGAGTATTTCAGGCTGAAGAAGGTGCATGTGTGGAGGTTTTGAGGTTGGAGCAAGCGCTGTGATTTCTTGACCCTAGACATAGGGTGGGAGGTCAGTCTGGCTAGGGTGTAAGAGCACAGTGGACACAGTGGCAGGGAGTGAAGCTGGAGAGGGATGGATCATGAAGGGCCAGATAGGGATGTGTTCTGAGGGAAATACGGAGACACCAGAGAATGGCAGGATAAGATTTATATTTTGAAAATGTTTTCATTTTAGCTGCAATGTGGTAGATGGATTTCCTGGTGGAGACTAATAAAGACACTGTTGAGGCAAGAAGTAGTGTAGGTTTGAACTAACCATGTGGCAGGGATCCCAAAACCTGGATGGATTTGGGACATATCAGGAGGTGAAATGAATAGAATTTGGTGATTGACTGAATATGGCAAGGGTAAGGGGGTGCGGAATATCAAGGATGATTCTCACATTTCTGGCTTGAGAGACTGAAAGGTACCAGCACTGATTTCTGACATAGAATACAGGAGGATTACAGGTAAGGTAGGGAGTAGGGGCTGACTTTTGGTAGCTGTGAAGCACCCATGAAGACGTAGAACAAGGTGTAGTTAGACTGATATGTACCACAGATACAAATTTGGAAATCCTCAGCACATGCATGGTAATTGAAGCCTTGAACACGATGTGACCACTAAGAATAGAGGCAAGTAAAAAGGGCCTTGCAGAGCTTTGAGGGAAGTCACATGGAATGGCTGGAGTGAGCCAGAGGCTCAGAGCAGCCTAAGGAAGGCCAGGAGAGTGCGATGTCATTGCAGTCCAGTGTAGAAAAGGGTGGCTTTGATTTTCTGCGGTTTCTCCTGGCTCTGGGACCTGTGTTCATGAGGTTGCTGAGATTATGACATCAAATAGATCTGATTCTTCAGACTGTCTCCTCTTCAAGCCCAGAAAAAAAAAAGCATGTGCTGCCTTATTACGGAGACAAGCTTTACTTTTTTTGTCTACTTTTTTTCTCTTTTGCTTTAAAATCAGACTGACTTTAATCCTGTCTTTCCAAATGTATGCAGTGGAGACAAGGTCTCTGACCTGCTTGTGACACCAGAGAGAATGAATCTATTTCTTTAAATGGCTTGAGTGATGTATTCAGGGTCTAAGAGTACTTTTTGGGTCATCCTTGGGTCTCCTCTGTTCATCTACATTGAAATTTCATTTACAGATATGAAGACTCAAGCTCAGAGATGATTTTTTCAAGGACTAACGTAAGCGTCAGTCAGATGCTTGAACCCCTAGCCCAGTGCTTGCATTGTTTGCTCACACACACCCACATAAAGCACACCCACAGACATACCCACTAACACAGTTTGGGCCACCTCCTTATTCAGCCACCACTGGTGTATTTTCTCCAAATGATATTGGAAGAGATCAGAGAAACACATACAAACTTTCCCAAAGACAGTTTTGGAAAGCCCATCAGATGCTGTTTGTCCATACCTGCATTTTGTGTCCTGCTTCTCTTCTGATAGGCTTTGTAGAAACTAAAGGCAGACAGGACATTGACATTGAGTTTCTGAAGTCAACGGGAGAACCTCCACAGAACCAATAAACCAACACTTAGCCAAAATTGCACTTTATTTTAAAAATCCAAAGGGTTGAGATCTATGGCAACTGGCCTCCAAAACTTCATTGCTTTTATTACCATATGAGTAATAACAAGCAGGATGGATTATGGATAAAGTATAAGACCAAATGATGACTTTCTGTTCAGTGAAAGACACCAGGGACTAGTTAGAGACTACAGACATAGAGATGATATTTTCAACACCTAAAATCAGTAAAGGAATTGTTCCAGAAAAATGTAAGAAGTCAATAGAAAGAAGCAGAAAGTAGAAAATTAGTGAACGGCTAATGAATATTTGAAGGAATGCCCTGTCTCATTAGTAATAAAACAAATGCCAATTTAAAAAATGAGATGTTGTTCTAGACCCATAATATTGGAAAATATTTTTAAATGGGACACTAGTGTTTGTGAGGACATAGGGGAACAAGAGCCTCATGCTTTGTTAGTGAAAGTGAAAATGTACACAATCTATTCTCATAATATGCACCCATGACCCAGCAGTCCCATTCCTGTGTACTGACTTCAGAACAGCTCTTGCACAGGTCTGCCTGGAAAAATGTCTGAGGGTGTCCATCACAGCATTTTTTGTGATAGTTGGCCAGTGAATACAGCACAGGTGTCATTTCCATGGGAAATGACAAGTTGCATGTGGTGTGTACACATAATTGTGGGATGCTATATATCAAGTGAGGTATAGATCTTAAAATATTGGACTGAATTAAGGTTGAGTTCTAGGACACATGTTTATTAATGTAAGTAAACCCACACACACATGAGTTAAGAGTACTGTCTATTTCTCAGCGACACCTATTTATTCAAAGACATATTTCTATCACATTGGAGTGGGTACTTGTCATTGGACTGAAAAAGGGGACTGTGGGGTGAAGATCAGGGATGAAGGGGAAAAATAGCACAAAAGAAGTTCCTTGCAATGATTCTCAGGATCTGAGATCCAAAAACAAAGGAAAAGATAAGGCATAAGATTTGGAGTCATAACTTTGACATTTTCCATTTGAGCCTGGTCCCTCGTCCTTATGCACATGACTTAAATGTCAAGTCTCAGCTTTCTCATCTGTAAAATGAGAATAATCAGTAACTTCCCTGATGGTGCATGGTTGATAGCAATTGAGAAGATAAAAGCATCTTATTTGGCACGTAGTAGATGTATAGTCAATGTTAAGTTCCTTCCTCCTGTCCACTGGCATCTCTTGGGAAGGTACAGGGATTTGCCCTCCCCATTTCTCTCCTTGGCTGGGTCTTTAACAGTTGCTTATCTGTGACCATTCCCCTCAGAGGGCACTGCTGCTCAATCCACAGACTCAGACTACTGAAAGGACACAAGCTGTCCTGGGGCCAGACACGCAGAAGAGTCTCCTTCCAAGGTCAATCTCCTATGACCCTTCAACTCAGGGTGTGCAAAGCAGCTGGTTTTTCCAGGTTGTTCCTGGGAAACAGCCTGGCTTCTCTGCAGCCTGAAAATTCTGAGATTCTGGTGTTCTGTGCCCTTTTTCCCACTTTAGTGAAAGGCTGGGATGCTCCTCTCATAGACCTTAGTTATTCCTCACTTACTTTATCCAGCCAGCCTGGAATTACTTCCAAACCCACATGGACTTTCAAAAATTGCTTTGCTTTACCTCCTTGGACTATATCTAGTCTAAGAGAAAGCCCCTCCCCCTCTCTCACCACAAGTAAGTAAAACCTTTCAATGGTTCCTCATAGTCGTTGGGATAAAGTCCAAACTCCTCAAGACAGTCTCACCTGCCCTCACTTTACCTGTTTGAAAAGCCTCATCTCTTTTCACTCCCTTAAGTCTTTAAATTGTTTGCTCCAGTCATGAAAATTCTCTTTCAACTGATTTTATGTGTTCTGTTCTCACTTTAGTGTGTTTACCCAAGCTGTGCAATCATTCATTCAACAGATTTTTGTTGAGTACCAACTCTATACCAGGCGCCATGATAGGCCCTATTCTTTCCCCATGGGATATTTTCCCCTGCCTCATCTTTGGCTAGTTTCCTCTTCATCATCTTTCAGGAGGCAGGTGAAGCATCACTTCCTTTCAAAGCCTAGCCCTATCCCTTTCCCTACACAGGTTAGATGCCATGACTGTGCACTCCATAGTACCTCAGACGTCTCCTATCATTGCACTTTTGTATAGTTTTTTTTGCTCTTTTGTTTCTATCTTTGGACTCCAAGTGCTAAGAGCATAGGGGCTCCATCTGTTTCGAACACCTCTGTGTCCCCTGGGACAAAGCAGACACTCATTGAATGGCTAGTGAATATAAGAGAATGATCTTGCCATGGGTTCTAGTGTTGTGTTACACTGCTGTTTTAGATTCCAAGAGTCTGTGGACATACCTCGAGCACAAGCTGTTTATCCCTCACTATTTTTATTTAAAAAAATTATCAAGATATAATTTGTATACCATAAAATTTTCTTTTTAAATGTGTGCAGTATAGTGGTTCTTAGCATATTCATAAGGCTGTGCAATCATTACCACTATCTAATTCCAAAATATTTTCATCACCCCCAAAAGAAATCCTGTGCCCATTAGCTGTAGCTCCCCACCTCCTCCACTCTCCAGCCCCAAGCATTTTCTAATCTACTTGCTGTCTCTCTGGATCTGCCTCTTCTGAACATCTCATAGAAGAAGAATCACATAATATGTGGACTTTTGTGTCTGGCTTCTTTTATTTTAAGTTTCATATCTATAGCTTGCATCAGTATTTCATTTCTTTTTCTTGCTGAATAATATTACATTGTAGGAATACACCACATTTTGTTTATCCATTCATCAGACAATGAATGGACATTTGGATTTATTCCAACTTCCGGTTATTTTGAATAATATTGCTATGAGAATTCATGTATACATTTTTGTGTGAATGTATGTCTTCCGTTCTCTTCAGTATCTACCTGGGAGTGGAATGACTGGGTCCTATGATAACTCTAGGTTGGGCATTTTGAGCAACAGGGTACTGTAGTCCCAAGTGGCTGCTCCACTGGTAATCTATGGTAGTTCAAATTTCTTCACATCCTTACCAACAATTGCTGTTTTCCTTTTTTAAAATTAAGAAAAAAATAAGCCTTTCTTACAAAGGTGAATATTTCTACCTCATGGGGTAATTTCTTCCTCATAGGGTAAATATTGTAGGGATGGAATGAACTGACAGAGGGCATTTAATGCAGTCTGGATTCAGTGGATGTGAGCCATTGTGATGGTGGCTTCTGATGAATGTCTGCATCCAGGGATTCTCACAGACCTAGAAAATGAAGTTGTTCAGCTTGGGCTTTGGCTTGGTGGGGGTCCCTTTAGTGAGGGCAGTTCCCTATGGCAGTGAGCTGAGGGGGTTAAGGAATGGAAAGGCCAAGAAGCCCTGACCTCGTGTGTTCCATTCACACCTAGAGAGTGTTTAGGGTGAGTGAGGTCATACTCACAGACCTGCCACACATACTAGTGTGCATGGAACCCTAATATAAACAGGGTGGCCGTGAGCACAGGAGCTGTGTTCAGGGCAATGTGAATATTCAGAAAGCTGGAAAACACAGAGCCAGGTGTTTTGGGTCTCCCTCTTCATATGCTTTCACAGGTCGTTGTGGAAACACTTTCCGATCTGAGAGAAGCTTTTCCTGGTCAACGGATTCTTTTCAGGGCTCCTCTGCCATGCCATGCATTCACTCAGCTCACAGTATCTCATCATCACCTCATAATAAGAGCTGCTCTTCTCATTCCACTTCTCATTCCTCTTCTCATTCTCATTCCTCTCTACCGGCCCTGTGGGAACAGCACCTTGCTGGCTTTGCTTAACGCAAAGGCAGCAGCAGGAAAGGAGGCAACACAACCTCTTCTGTGGCTCCCTTGTCATTACCTGAAGAGTTCCTTTAGCTTCAGGGATCAATAACTCCATCTCTGAAGCCAGAAAAGTGGCCTGCTAAATGATATCCCTTACCTCAAGTCCCTGAGTTTCTCTGATCTCTGAGCAGCCAGAGTGATGGGATACATTAATTCTGTTTGACGATGTTCCTTCAACAGTCAGCTGTTGGAATTCTGATAAAGACAACAAATATGCCTACCAGGAGACTTTCAAAGCAGGTTGACTTGGGTGTCCTATTTACTGTGAAGCTTGAACACAGTGAGAGGTTTTTTGTTTTTTTAAAGATTTTATTTATTTATTTGACAAGAGAGAGACACACACAGAGAGAGAGAGATGGAACACAAGCAGTGGGAGAGGGAGAGGGAGAAGAAGGCTTCCCGCTGAGCAGGGAGCCCAATGCACGGCTCGATCCCAGGACCGTGGGATCATGACCTGAGTCAAAGGCAGATGCTTATCAACTGAGCCACCCAGGTGCCCCCACAGTGAGAGGTTTTGCAAATCTGTCCTGCTTGTCCCTTACTGTGCCTGTTACAGCTCTGGGCATTGGCACAGGCAAGAGCATTTCAGGACATGATGGGCCAGAGGGGCCTTCTTTCCAGACTCTTGGGACTTGCTACAAGTATAGACTAAGCAATTTCAGCAGCTATGCTGTGCGGTTGGGATTAATTAGCCAAGGTGAAGGTACATTGAAACTGTGGGGAAAATGGAGGTAAGGAGGGTGATGTGGAAAGAAAATGGGAGCCCAGAAATGGGATGCGTTGATAGTGACTGTAGGTGGTTGGGGCACCACTTTGTAAAATGTTTCCTCATCTGAAAAGTGGGGAATTAACTGGAACTCTCAATCTGTAAATTTGTGCTTATTGCTGTTGCATTGCCTCAAGATTAAAAGGGTCAATAATAACAATAAGTGGTCTAAAAATTAACATGACTTGTAGCTGGAATGGGGGAGGAGAGGAAGGAGACTTCCCTCCCTTCCTCCGTCCCTCCATTCCTCCCTACATCCTTCCTTCCAGGCTGTGTGAAAAATATTGTGACTGAATGATTAGTCAGAAGCCAACAGAAACAACTGATGCCTCTTGGGCATCTTGAAAATCTAAGGTCTGTGATATTTTAAGAGGACAACCATGTAAAAAGTTTGGGGAAATGTGCTCAGAGTGCCTAATGGAGATAAGAGAGGTATATCTGACAATGTTTTTGAAGAAATAAAGCCAATAACAAAACCTCAATCAAATGTGATATCCTTTCTCAGCTTCAGATAACTGAATTATGCTATTTCATTTATTAGACTCTTAGGTGACTTGATCCTTTTAAAATTTAAGCCCACAAGTACTTTTTGGCACACATTGTATTTATACATCGGCATTTCTACTCTGTTTTCAGAATAAAACTTCAGATAGTATTTTGGTTGAGAGAGAGAGAGTGAGAAAGAGAGAGAAAATAAAATGTGATTGCTCCACATAGGCAACCAACCTGCCACCATCATCCAAAATAGATTTGGAGATAGCGGCTTTTTTACCGACAGTGGCTGGAGCACTGGGTCACATGGCCTGTGTGTGTGACAACACACCCAGGCACCTCAAACTCATCCTGGATGGGCCTGATTACTCTAAATTTTCTGCATTGATTGTTAGCTTTTGAATTGGTGGAGTGGAGTGTGGTGGACAGAGGACCTTGGATGAAGGGGCACAGAAAATGTGCACATGTGACTGATGTGAGTGGGAGAAGTCCTAAAACCGAGGATGGAGGCCTGTTGGACATAAGGATACTTCTTTCCCTCTGTTGATCTCTTCAGCTCAGCCCATTCATTTCTGCATCCAGGACCTAAAGGGACTTGGGAAGCACCAGTCTTGATACTCTCAGGGAAGACATTTTTGGATTAAAGTATTGGATTTTGTGGTCTTGGTGGCTCTAATGAACCTTTTAGAACTCTCAACTCTGTCCTTTGACTGTTCTCTGGTCTCTATTGATTACTCTGTTATTCTGGAATGTTGTTTATCATGACATAAAAAACCAAAGTGTGCCTTGGTCTCCATGTGCTATGTGTAAGGGACTCCTGCAAGGTCTTTTGCATGCCACCTGTGAGAAGGCTACCCTCTCAGCAGGGCTGTTCTGCAAAGTGGTGGAGGACGCTGGGGTCCACACTGCAGGCCACTCTTTCTTGGCAGCAGTGGCAGGTGATAGAGCTAGAGGCCCTTTGGGGTATGCCCGAATGTCTACTGTGGCTGCTGGGGCACCAAGAACAGCTCACATCAGAGAAGAGACAGGAGGGCATTGAGAGTGTTTAAGAGGGGTGGGATGTTGCCATGCTACTGCCTAAACAGATGGTATGACAGTGAGTTTTTCCAAAGTTCTTCAAAATACCCCTTCTGAACTGGGCTTTTCTGTGCTTTGATTTCCGCAGGCAACCTAATCAACCTACCCTCCTAAAATCTTTATTGGTTAGCCCCTTTCAGTCAGTAAGTACCTCTCATTAAAAATGCTCATCCACCAGGGGTGCCTGAGTGGCTCAGTGGGTTAAAGCCTCTGCCTTCGGCTCAGGTCATGATCCCAGGGTCCTGGGATTGAGCCCCGTATCAAGCTCTCTGCTCCACGGGGAGCCTGCTTCCTCCTCTCTCTCTGTCTGCCTCTCTGCCTACTTGTGATTTCTCTCTGTCAAACAAATAAAATATTAAAAAAAATGCTCATCCACCATGGGAAGGAGATATTCCCAAATGTTTTGTTAGAATGGTGGGATTATGGATATTTATGCTCTTTTCTAAACCTTATGTACTTTTGGCATATTACTTTAAAATAGAAATTACTATGTAAAAAAACTTTAGTTTTCCCAAAGCTCATTAAAGCTAAACAGGCTCATCGTCACCAAATGGTCATTTAAAAACACTGTTTGGTGATTAAATTGTAAATGAAGCAAAAACACATGGATTAATTTTTCCCACCAGGGACGTGATTGCAAATTTATATTTTGTTGAAAATAATGTATTTGTAAAAATTATTTTGTTTAAAAAAAAAAAGCCTCTTCAAACCAATGCTGAAGTATCTACAGCCTGGAAAGGAACTCGCATGAAATTAGGGTTTGCACTTGAGCTTACTGATGACTTCCTCTGGAAAAAGGGTGGATGCAATAATTTATGGAGCATGACCTTGTACATCAAATGATAAGCCATGAAGGACGTAGCACAGTCTTTGGGTTAAGACCCAAAATGTTTCTTACAATCTAACCATCATACCATCTAACGAGACTACAAACATCCCTAGAACAGGGACCTGTTCCTTCAACTGGCCTGTGAAGTCACCTTGCACTAAAGATTGTGTAGAGTTTGGCATGCTGCAGCCTGCAGAGACTACTAGAAGCTGATGTAGGACACTGAAAACTCTCACAGAACGATTTTAAACAATGTCGTGGTAGTAGATGCTGGACACTGGGCACCCTTAGAGCTACAAGCAGTGCTCGGGTGGGCTGATGCAGCTGTGGCGGTCAGAGGTCCACTGGTGGCTATCCCATACACACACTCCACCAGGGAACTGGGATCCTGATCATCTCTCATTCCTAGAGAACGTGGGCCCCTGAACCTGCATGGCTGCTAAGGCAGAAAAAAGACAGACTCTGTTTGGTTCTGGCACTTAGCACAGAGCTAGCTGGCTGGTTAGTCTCTAGTCCGTTGTGTTGGAGAAAGGGCACGAATCCAAGTGCAGCAGCCAATGTGTATCAGGAGGACCCTGAACTGGGTCTACAGTCCTGGGTGGACTGTACTCGGGTACTTCTGACCCTGGGATGCACCTGGAGGCCCACAGTCAGAGGAAAGAGATGGATTGCATTAGATACTGTCTCAAAGGGACCTCTTTGCCCCCCTGCCCCCGACCCAGGGATATTGGGCATTATCTGGAGACATTTTTGGTTGTAACCACTGGAGTGGCTGTGCTACTGGCATCTAGTGGGTAGAAGCCAGGCATGCTGCTCAACATTCTACAGAGCACAAGACAGCCTCCCACCAGCAGGACCTGTCTGGTCTGAAATGTCAGTAGTGTCAAGGTTGAGAAATCCTGCTCCAAGAAGACTATGGACTGGGCCATTTTTTGGACATAAGTTTTGTTCCTTTGTAGCAGAGCTATGAGCTGCGTGATTGTTAAGCCCCTTCTTAGCTTTTTTCTTTTCTTTTCTTTTCTTTTTTTTTTTTTTGACTTTTTTTCTTAAAAAAAGGTCAGGGAGTAGGGAAATGTGAGGCATGGAAGACAGGTAGGAAATTAAGATTGTTTAGTGCGAGAAGGTGAAAAGTTAATCACCACTTGTTAGCCATCAGGCATGGATTTTTTTTTTTTTACATGAAGGATGTTGAGAAATTATTATTTTCTTCTGGAGAAAACTGAAAAATAAATGATAAAGTTGAGGAGAAAAGATTTGTGTTTGATCTGAAAAGGTGTTTGTGTGTAACAAGAAATCAGTCTCAGTTGCAGAAGAAAGTTATAAGATCATTTTTCATTGAAAAACTTTGGTGGAGGGCAGTCATCTCTCGGGTGAAGACAGCCTTGAACACAGAGCAGAGTCCCGTTGTGTCTGGGCAGCCTGCATTTCTCTCATCCTATCCTTTCCATATTCCACAGGATAAACAATGTCATGATTGCTAATTTTTTCCCCTTAACGTTCTACCCCAGTTTTCATCTGCTCACCTCACCTGCTGTCCAACCACATCTGTTAGTAGACACTTAAATGGTTACTGACCCTCCACTTTTTTCTTTCTGCTCAGGCCTGTTTCCATTTCTCTTCCTCCCAGTGTCATTGACTGTTGGTTGAGAGCTTTCCAAGACTGACGCTCACATTGAATGCTACCCTGTAATTGTGACCCACCCGGGGTATAAACAAGGAGCTCATCACTCTTCAAACCCACAGTGTGATGGATGCCTTGGCTCAGGAAACTTTGCAAGTCACATTAGCGTTGAATTTTGCTGCCTTATTGGATTTCAATGCTGTATCTAATTTGCTGACCAATATCATTATCCCTGGATCTTTCTTGATGTTCCTCCAAATCTCTCCTGTCTGCCAAAGTTCTGTGATTGGAATGATTGTTTCGCTTGGAAAGTATTTTCCGGATGGATTTGATTTTTGTGGTCTCTGCCCCCATGTTTGTTAAAGAGGAGGGAGGAAATAATTTGATGTATTTTCTCTGCAAAGTTTTAACAAAAAAGGAAGGAGAATATAGGATTCTTTTCTCCTTCTTCCCTATCCTCAATTTAACCTTAATGTCTTCTACTTCCATTTCCACTTTCAAGAGTTTATTTCCAAATATCCTGGGCACAGTACTTGTGTCTCTGTCCTGTGTAGACCAATTATCTTTATTTAGAGAAAAATTCTGTTTCATAACCAAACTGTACACCCTTCTCCAGGCCAACAATCTTACAATGTTTTTGTTTGGCAATAATTGAATATGAATGCTTTTGTAATAACTTGCCCCTCAGAGCACATGTCTTCCCATTGGTAGCTCATTTGCATCATCTTTCCTGATGGAATTTTTGTCTTTCAATCCTACATTTAAGTCAGTTCCACTGGTTCTAATCCTTGTTCTAACACTCCATGACCTTAGGTATGTTATTTACAATTCCTTTGCATCAGTTTCTTCATCTGTAAAATGAGGCTCATGATAACATCGACCATAAAGGATTCTAGTGAGGACTAAGTAAGGTGAATTACTTAATACAGGTCCTAGTGCAAGTAATTCCTCTATAAATGTCAACTATGTGTAACAGTTACCCAAAGAGGTCTGAAGCAAAGAGAAACACATTGAAGATGGAAATGTTCTGAAACCTCCAGAACTCCTAGGTACTATTATTATGTTATCTGCTTGTCACCATTTCTCCGTTGGACAGGTCCAGTTGTGGACTCCGTTTTGATCTTGGATGGATACCCATCCACAGGTCCTGAGGGAGACCATAGATAGCAGGGTGAGGGGCTTGGCCCTGGGAGAAGGATGTTATTCCTGCCCACACTCTGGGACTCTCCTTCCCATGGTTTGCTGCCCTCAGTTGTCACCTCTTGCTGGGGTCATAGCCAGCTTTCTGCCAGCATGTCATTTTTCTCTCCAAGTCACAACTGATTTGTTAAGTCCATTTTCGTGAGCTCTGGTTTCAGATGTAGTCTAGAAACTGTCTATTCATCCTTTTTTGGACCAAGGCAGTTGGTTTTGTCCGACCTCTTGTACTTTAGGAGAACCCATTCAGGTAGATATCAGTCCCCCCAGGTAGGGAAACAGATGCTCTGTTGCCCAGATTCAGGATATGGTTGCTGCACATTTGCTGACTTGGAAGCCAGTACCTGAAGTTCCGTCAGCAGTTTCTTAGAAATTGTTTGTGCATGTGATCTGAGCCTCTAGCTCCTTACTTACTTCCCAGACCTTTTTCTTATCTAGATGATTTATGAGATGGGACTCTCTAAGTAGCATATCTAGAGAAATGTGCATAGATCAGAACACTTACTATGTTTTTCTTTTAAATGTTGGTTAGATATATATGTATGAGAGCTTGGATCTGTGCGAGGTCAGGTTTTTGATGCCCTGAGGGGCTCATTTCATTCACAACAAAGGGTGAACTGGCTGTCCTGTAACCTTAATAGGGGAATTTGGGGGTATCCAGACAAAAAGAGAAGGTAGGTTGCAGAAGGAAGGTTGTGGGACACCATGGCCCCAGTAATTACGTCAGACCAGGAAACAAAACCCAAATAAGGATAAAGAGTGGAGGGACAAAGCCATGGGAAAGGGGAAGATTTGCCGTGGACACACTTCTAAACCCTCCTCGGCCACACAGCGTCCCAAACCATTGATCTCAACCCAAACTTGCAGATAAGCCCAGAATTTTTGTCGGCTGCCAAAAGCGTGTGTGAGTTGAATAATCTCCAGGGTATTGTCAAACATGAGCTGAGGCTGGCATTTAATCTTCTCCCTAACTCGAGTTCTCCGTGCTGCTCCAGACCAGGATACTCTTAGCTAAGTCGAGTCTAGTTCAGCTTCTACATGTGTGGCCCACAGGCCACCAGGGAGCAGAGAAAATACACCGTGAAGCCAAGAGTCAGGTGTTATATGCTCCTGTCAGGACCTGCTGACTCCCACTTCTTTGTTCTGCCTAAGGTGTTTTTGTGTTTGTCCTTAGGCCAGCAGAAAAATCCAGCTCTGTTTACTTCCGTTCAACTCAGTTCCTTCTTAATCAGAAGATTCTTCACTGATTATCAGTGACCGTGGAGGACCCTGGGACTTCCAAGATGGAAAAGAGAGTCTCTGCCCTCAGAAAGTTCTAAGTAAAGGAGAGGATAAAAATCAAACATCTGGTTTAGTGTGATATATGCCGGAACAGAGGGCGCGGGGGAGCAAGGGAAGATAGAGGAGAGCTGCCTGCCTGCTGGTGTGAGGTGGGGTGGGCGGGGCAGGACGAAAGGGGGACCAAGAAGGCTTCTCAGAGGAGGTGAAAAGCTGAAACACAAGTAGGAGTGACTCTGGCAGACATCCCGGAAAGAGGGAAGAGCATGTGTGAAGGCCGGAAGTGTGAGACCCTGGTGCTTTTGCAGAGCTGCTAACTCTATATGGGTGAAGTATGGTGCTGGGGGTAGGGAGTCTGACAATGAGAGGAGGGCAGTAGCAGGGAATGAGGTGGGAGAAGCAGGTGCCATGAGAATTTTGAAGGACCAAATGGGCCAGGTTGGTTATAAGATGCAAGTGATAGGGGGTTGTTTATAATGTTGCAACACTTCCTGTGGTCACAGTGTAAATGAAGGATTGGAAGCTGGGAGAAAAACAAGATCTGTCGAGAATCTTCACTCTAAAGCTGATTGGGGTTACTTAGCAAGGTGAACCAAGGGCCCTCGTTTTGCACAGAGGCAAAAGCACACTTTCTTAACGCTGTTCTGGGATGCCTAGCCAAACTTGCTCAGTGCCCTTGACTGGAAGCTAGCACAGTTCCTATACTCTCTCTCCAGTGTGGATCCTTGGAAGGGTTAACAGAATAAAAAAGGAAACAGAGCTTCAGCTATGGGGTATGTGAAAAGATCTTGTGAAAGAAAGCAGCCAGAAAATCTCAGGCAGAGAGCGGAGGAAGGGAAAATATGCAGAGTAACAATGGATTTTAACAGAAATGTGAGCCCTTGGCAGAGGGGATGTGTCTGACTCACTCTTCAATAAGGAACTGAGCAGAGGGGAGCGTGGTGGCCGCCTGGTGACAAGGAGGGGATGGGGGATCTCAATAATCTGCATTTCATTCATGCACTTTGTATTTGGACCTCTGCTCCATGTTAAGGATGGTACAAAGGATCTAACCACAGGGGAGAGTGGATATTGATGTATCAGTTATACATCAGCAGTGATTCAAGTGCAAGCTTGCTTGTATACAAAGTCAAGGCCAGGAAATAGTATCTTTGATGGTGTTGTCTTAGCATACAAAGAGTGCTAGAATTTGCCACTGAGGGCTGAGGTTTATTAAGCACTTAGAATGTGACAGGCATAATTCTTAGAGCCTTGCATGTCACTCATTTAATCTTCCTGGCAGCTTCTGGAGCTCGGTCTTATTAACATCCCCATTTTACAGATGAAGAAACCAAGACACAGAGTTTATGCAATTGGCTCAAGGTTGCACAGCTCATGAAGTGAAGAGTCAAGATTGCAACTATCCCCCTAAGCCTTCTCTGAGGATAGCCTAGTTAGGGGAAGTAAACCAGTTAGATGATATGGAAATGGATATAGGTGCTGGTCAGAGCTGTTCACAGATAGCCCTGGAAAATTCCAAGTGCATTTGGGAGACCAGAGTCATGGGGAAAAGCCACAGAGGAAACAAAAAACAAGACATTCCAAAGCAAACCAAATGGCATGGTGCAACCTTGCTAGAGGCAGGGAGACTGAGCATCCTGGTGAGGACTTGTGGGCGGGGGGTGCTGGGAGGAAAGGCAGAGGTAGATTCCTCTACTGGAGAGACAACTCTCCGAGGAGAGCATGTGTCGGCACAGCAGGCAACGCAAAGCAAAGAGCATCAAAGGAGCACTGCCGTGTGGTCTCCTGAAAGCCCCATGTTCAGGATTCTGCCCTGGCAGATAAAAACTGAGTGTGTAGGACCAGGTCAGCCCTGGCCCAGGGGAGCTGGCGCAGATGTGGAACCTTCCTGAGTTTACCTGCTCTGCTCCCTGTCTACCTCAGACTTCACTTACTCATCTCAGAACACTCAGGTTTTCTAGCATTATATGCCCCGCGATAGCTCAGAGGAGATGCCACTGTTTCTTTTGGAGGATCAGAATTTTGTGAAATCGGCCATGGTTTCTTTAAATGTTTGAGGTGTCCGGTCACCTTGTTTTTTTTTTTTTTTTCATGGTCTCAGTGACATTGAGAATTGAATCAACAAACTCCAACCTCTGCTGGTCCAAATAACTTCCTTATTTGACAGACATAGAAACAGTCTTGGGAAGAGAGGTGCTTGACAGGCCCACCCAGCTGGCTGGTGGCAGGGGCAGCTTCTCCTGATTTCTGTTCTGTATCCCCGAGCCAGCTAGTTTTACTCAAGTTGTGCTTTTGCAAAGTGCTCAGTTCAGATAACCAGTGAAGTGGTCTGTTACCCATTCGGAATGACTGTGTTCCTGTGCTAACAAGTCTCTTTATGTTCGGTTTTTGCTCTATCCCCTGGTTTTCTTTTTCTTCTTTCCTCTCCCCACCCATCCCATGTCTGACTTCTCCCATGATGACCTCTTTGTCTTATATTCTCTCAGGGTTGTTGCTGCTGCTCTTTGTCCCTTCTACGCCTCTCCTCCCTCCCCTCCTCTGCCACCCTTTTCCTCCTCACACAGGGACATGCTCCCCTTGTGCTGGCTCACGGTTTCCCTCTTTACTTCGAGAGAGACACAGACAGACTGGCTCCATCCTCTCCCCCTTCAGGAGTGCTGAAAACCAGTCCATCTGCTGTGGATCTGGTTATTATTTGAAATTTTGCCTTATGGTGCAAGACGGAGGCCAGGATTCCTACATTTTCTCATTCTTCTCTTTAAACACAGGGAAGCGGAGTTTTCTCACCTAATAAGCACGTTAATAAAAATTTGGCAGGGAACAGGGAAGCCATTTTGACATCCCCTTCCAGGGGAATTAATGCAGTGTTTGTTTGCAAATGGGCACGTAATGAATTTTTGTTGAAGTGTGCTCATCATGGCTTAAGCACTAGCTTGCTGAAGAGCCTTGGACATCAGTTTTCCTTCTTAGACTAATTTTGCCATGTCTGATTGTAGCAATGTGATCAGTAGGAAGATGGAGGATGGGAGAGTGGATTAGTAACCTTGGAGCTAGAATTGGAGTGTGCAGGAGGCCCAGGGCTAGAACCCTCACTCTCAGATCAGAGTGGCCTGGCGTGGGGATGGGGAGGTTGTGACCTTCAGAGCATTGAGAGGAGGAGGGGCCATCTGCCAGCTCCTCTCAAGAATTCCCTCATCACTAATAGCCCCAGAGTGCAATTCCGCTGGCAAGGACTTCTCAGTGGGAGCATCTCATTCTGTGTTGACACCTCGGGACAACTAAATGCAGTTCGAGTACTGTTGGTCCTTGTCAGCCCCATCTCGTGCAGACCTGATCTTGCCTGGGATGCTCTCCCTCTCCGGAAGCCTCCTCAAACAGACTCAGTGAACTTCGAGGTCTCTGTCACCACTCACATACCTAGCCACCTCTTCTTTTCAAGGCTCCTTTTCTGAGCCACTGGCCCTCTTTTACTAGGATGCTATATAGGGTTGGTCCTCTGAAGTCCAGTTTTCTCCATGTCCCATTTAGTGTGTCTCCATGGAGGCCAGAGATGAAGAGGAATTGTGTTTTATCTCCTTTTTTGTTATAGGGTTTACTCCTAGATTCCATGCCCCTGATGCTCCCCTCCTTCCGAACTAGTTATGGACTAGTGCATAACTAGAAGACCAAAGTGCTGGTGGGACCTTGGACAAGCGTCTTCATGGCAACCATAAATGGAGGCTGTTAACACCTGCCCTTCCTACTTCATAACAAGGCTCTGTTTTGAAAATGAAGTGCGGAATGCTATGCAGGAAATATCGTATTAGTCTTAGCCTTTTAGCTCTTTGAGTTAGTATTTTTCACTTTGGTTGTAGAGTAATGTTCTACATTCACCCTCCTCAAGAGCCACAAACCATACTATGTTGAGTAGTATTAGCAATGTCGTTGGATGCCGTGGACTCAAATTCTTTTTTCAATAAGGATTAAATCCAAAATAGAGACCTCATTACTCCTCTCATTCTAACTTCCTGAGATAGTCTGCCTATATTTATAGGATTGAATTATTTGGGCGTTTTCTAGAGATATGTAAAGGCACCCTTACTTTCTTGAAGGAGAGGCCAGGGGGTTAGAGAGAAAAGTGACACTTCCTTCTGAATCTCTGCCCTTTCTGGACAAAATCTTTACCTCGGGCACAAGTAGGTCTCCAGGGGCCATTTGGATATGAGTAAAAGGATTGGTGTTGTCATTGTGACATTGGGTGTCAGCAGCCGAAATGTTAAACATTCTGCCCTGCTGCATCCAGTCTGCGCTATTAAAAAAAAAAAAAAAAAAGTGGCCCCATCCAAAATGCTGAGAAACACAGGTAGGAAGTCATGTAACTACAGAGAAATAGAGACAGACATTCCCTCTGGGGCCAGGATTCCAACACCCTCCTTTTACAGAGGACTAGAAAGGGAAAGCAGTTTGCTTAAGGTCATACAGCTAGCTAGTGGCAGAGCTGGGAAAAGAGCCCAGCTCTGGAGTTCACAGCCCAGTGAGCCTTCCTGGTGCAGCAGAGGGATGGGGAGGGCTGTGGCTGCAGAAACAGCCCTCACAGAGCACAGCCTGCAGGCAGGCCCTGGGTGGCAGGGCCACTTGGTCATTGACTGTATCTGCAGAATCGAGCCAGCATGCCACCTGCCCCCCATCCCCAGCCTCAACGCTGCCCAGGGCTGGTTGGGGACTGCAGCTTTGCTTTGGAGCAGTTAGGTTTGCTTGTTTTGTTCAGCTTTTCCTTCTCCCTCCAGGAAGCACCCCCTACCCCCCCCCCCCCACTCCGGCCAAACAAGCCCTATGTTGGGAGCAACTTTAGTTAGCTTAATAAAATGTAGCAGCTTCCCTAGGGATAGAAGTGGGGGCTTTCTTGGTGAGTGCCCTGTGTTGTATACGCTAGTGGAAGGAAGGGGGAGAGGCTCTGGGTGGGTGGACAGCAGGAGGTCGGATGTTTATTCTTAGCTCTGTTGCTATGTGATGCTAGGCAAGCCATTGAGGTTTCTCGTTCTTGGCTCAATCAGCTCTTGGTGCTCTGCCTCCTGGACCTCACCTTGGACACTGCCAGTCATGAATCTTCAAAGTGAGGTGCTGGAGCTGGGTGGTGCCCAGCGACCTCCAAGGGAGGAAATTTAGAGAATCTACATGTATCAGTCAATGTCCATACAGGTCACCGAAGATACGTCAATGAAAGCATTGTCTTCTATGGAGGCAATCCGGTTAAGGGTACCCAGTGGTCGCAGACCTGCTCCTTGTCCCCCGTGTAGACTGTCTTATCCCTTCTGGAGGGGAGTCTCAGGATTGCTGGGTAGCTTCCTTTTCCTTCTCTAAATTTATTCTCTGTGCTTCTGGACCTGCTCTGTAACCTCAAGTTGGTTACAGAGCCACCATGCTTCAAGTAAGGACAACAAGAGAGTGGGCTGGGGACTCACTCACTGCTGGGTCATTGTTGGTTGACCATATTCTTCCTCTGAGGCCACAGCACCTATAAAGGAGTCTTCTCCACACAGCTGACCTCTGGTTTCTGGGAGTTCTTTTCCCCCTTATCTGATAAGTGGGAGAAGCATCTGTAGTCACCAGGGATTATTACACAGTGAGAAAGGCCTGCGATGACCTGGGTGTGCAGCAGCGAGGTCTCCTGGCTGCCCATGGAGATGGCAGGAAACACCTCTCGGAAGCAGAGACACTTGACTTGAGCCTGGACCCGACAAGATTAATATGAAAACTACAAGCAAAAGGAGCAGCACATGTAGAGGCATCACTGAAAATGAAACTAACAAGACACACTTAAGAACTCCAAGTCCTTTTTTGACTGCAAATAGTAGAAACCAAACTCAACATAGTTTTTCAGAGAAAAAAAAATGTGTTGCTTCCAAAAACCAAAAAGTCCGGGGGCTGCAGGCATGGATGGCTTTAGGTAGACAAAGGGAATCCTCAGGCCTCTGTCTTTCCCTCCGCCCCTCTCAGCTCTGCTTGGGTTAGCCTAATCCCTACAGGCTTTCTCCACTGTGGGAAGTAAGGTGGTAGAGGTGAGGAGGAGGTGGAGGAGGAGGAAAGGAAACATTTCCCGTGGCACTAGGCTCCGGTGTTTCTTTTAATCTGTAAATCTAGAGAAAGTGAGGTACTCTTTCTCCTGCCTCCAGATAGCAAATATGAAAAGTTAGTCCTGCTGGGCTAGGGGTCCTCCCAGCTGAGAGAAACTCTGACAAGGACCTGGCCTAGGCCTATCCTTGAGCAGGTTGTAGGTACAAAGTCCATACACCAGGACCACTTAGAGAAGGTTCCCACAGGAAAGAGGACCCTTATTACCTGAAGAAGAGGGAAAGGCAAAGCATTCTGGGAAGACCAAAGCTATAGCTCCCACAGTCCATTTCACTGTCTATAACTGGAAAGTAGGATGTGTATGTGAGGGGAGAGGGAGTGTGGGTGTTGGGGAATGAAAATGAATAGGGAGTTGCGTCCAGGTAATGACAGCTTCCCTGGGGGCAATGGGGGGCCCCTGAAGGATTCTAAACAAGGGAGAGACTTAGTCAGACTCGTATTTTTGAGGCACAATTTGAAAAACAAAGCTGCTCTCCACTAAAATAATAATAATAATAAATAAAATTATATTAAATTTTGAAAATGAACCATATGTCCTTCCTGAAGCTGAAAAGACATGTATTTGGGATTACTTGCTGCTTAGGTTTCCCTGCTTTGCTCTCTTCCCACACATTCACCCTGGAGTCTGGCTGCATTGTCTGAGGACCAAGCACAGTCTGAGGGTGCAGATTTTCAGACTGCATTAGAATTCTACCTATGCGGGGCCTGATCCTTTTAAGTTTGGGGGCTGAGGGCCAGGGCTTAATGTGTCTGATTGCTGGGCCAGGCTCCCGCTCCGCCGTCTCTATGGAGCTGGAAGCGTTTGCAGGCAGATCCTGGCTGGGACTCCGACAGCCAGCCTCCCAGAGCTGCTGCCTTCATCCCCACCATGGGCCTGTGAGTCACAGCAGGGTCCCATGACACGTAGAGCGGGCGCTAAGCCACACGCTCTGATCCCACCATGCCAGGCAATCCCTATTCACACTAATTGCACCACCATGTTTCATTTGTCAAGACCCACCTGTCTCCGTGCAGAATAGGGACTGACAGTCAGTTGGGGGTGGACATTTATCAGCTTGGAGGAAGCTGAGACATTTTGGTAGGAGTGACTGCTGGAGTATCAGTAGCAGAGGCTTCTGGAAGAACGTGATGGGGGAGGGGAACGTGGGCTCTGGAACTGGACTGGTTGGGTTCAATGGCAGATGCTGGCCCTTACTGACATGTTGTCTCAGGCGAGCGGTTTTAACTTGCTCATCTGTGAGCTATGAGATCAAAGCACCCACTTGGAGTGTGTGCGGACAAAGTGGGCTGGTGATAGCAAAGCACTCAGCACAGGGCCTGGCTGGTAAGTGTTAACTGTCATTAGTTCACATTTCCCTAGACTTTTGATTAGATAGGTCCCTGTTTGCAATGAGATCGCTCTGTATTGTTTAATGTTATTCTCTTCCGGTGCTGGACTGTCAGCGGGTGGTCAGGTCAGGCAGGACAAACGTGGACAGAGGAGGCAAGAAGCTTTCACAGTGGCCTCTGCCTCTGGGGGCACATCTTCTGTCTTTCTCAGAAAGCTCTTCCTCCTTACACATCCCGTGTCCTTCTGGAAGGCAAACAGATCATTACAGAGCTGGAAGAGACATGGGGTTGATTCAGTTTGCAGAAATACTTGGTGTGCAAATATTTTCACACTTTACTTATTCATTAACTCAGACTGAGATTGGGAGCTTCAACATTGTCATATATGGCCTCTCCTGGGATCGTCTGCCTTGAAATGAATGGCTTATTTATCCAGTAGTCGGCTTTCAGGACAAATTTTTTTGTGTTGTGACTTTTATTCTAGTGTATAAATGGTCTTTCCCTCCTAGTTTGGACCAACTGAGAAGTAGGACCTCATGGTTGGAAAAGTGGGGGGGGGGGGGGGAAGTCGGGGGGGGTGGTCACAAGATGAGCATTTTCTTAGTGATGAGGCAGAAGGAGAATTGAATTGAATTGAATTGAATTGAATTTATTTCAGAATTACTCAATTGAATTTAATTCAGCCCTGAATTAAACTTTCCCTTGTGGTCACAGGCAGAGTTGCACACACCCAGCCCCTCCCACGTGGTCAGGCCTCTTGCCCCAGGGAGAGAGGGTGGGGGAGGAGAGGCTCCCATGCCCTCTTCTTTTTTTTTTTTTTTTAAATTCTAGTTTTGACTTTTTTTTTTTTTAAAGATTTTATTTATTTATTTGACAGAGAGAGATCACAAGTAGGCAGAGAGGCAGGCAGAGAGAGTGAGAGGGAAGCAGGCTCCCTGCCGAGCAGAGAGCCCCATGCGGGACTCGATCCCAGGACCCTGAGATCATGACCCGAGCCGAAGGCAGCGGCTTAAACCACTGAGCCACCCAGGCGCCCCCCATGCCCTCTTCTTATACCGGCGTGTCACCAACTAATTCTACTCCTCCCCAGCATTCCCAGTCAGCAACTGGCACAGCTGAGCCACCCCAGGCATTCAGGAAGAAGCTCTCAAGCCAACCCTCGCAACTCCTCTTTCCTTCCCACCTTCCACTCGAAGTGATAAGAATTTACGGTGAACATACACATACCCCAACAAAATGCCTCGCTTTCATTTCTAACCGTACCTCAGCTCCACCACCACCTTCGCCTGATCCAAGCCACGCTCACGTCTTGCTCAGACAATCTAGGTATCTTCCCCGCGTTTCTCTTCGCTTCCCCTCTCACAGCACAGCAGCGAGAAGGATGGCAAACCAGAAATCAGATCGTGTTACTCCTCTACTCCAAACTCTTCATAGTTTCCAAGGAAAACCCAAGCTCTTTACTTTGACCTCTAACACTGCTCATGACAGCCCCTGCCAGCTTCCCTGGACCCCCTCCCCTACTCCTGCCACATTGCTTCAGCCACTCTGCCCTTCTTGAGGTTCCTTGAGAACTCCAAGCTCATTTTTGTCTCAGGATCTTTGCACATGCTATTTCCTCTTTGGGACACTCTCTCCCTGATCTTTGCTCATCATCTCATTCAGGTCACTGCTCAGCTTTGCCTCCTCAGAGAGGCCTCCCTTGACTGCTTTGTCTAAAATAGCTCACCTCTCTTTTATTCTTTCCCTTCATCTCACTTTCTTTAAAATCATTTATTACTGCTCAACATACATATTTTTATTTATTCTTAATAAATAAAATTTAAATTCCAGGTAGTTAACATATAACTAGTTAACACTGTATAGTATTAATTTCAGGTGTAAAATTGAGTAATTCCACATTTTCATGCATTGTCCAGTGCTTATAACTACAAGTCCCCTCCAGATCCCCATCACCTATGTCGTCCATCCCCCCACACACCTCCCCTCCAGCAACCCTGTTTGTTCCCTATAGTTAAGAGTCTTTCATGATTTTCCTCCCTCTCTTCTCCCCCCATGTTGATCTGTTCTGTTTCTTAAATTCCACTTATGAATGAAATCATATGGTATTTGTCTTCTCCGACTGACTTATTTTGCTTAGCATAATTCTCTCTAGCTCCACTCATGTAGATGCAAATGGCAAAATTTCACTTTTTGATGGCTGAGTAATAGTCCCTTGTCTATATGTATTTTAAATGCTTGTTTAGAAACTCATTTCGTTAATGCTGTTTCCCTGGTACTTAGCACAGGACCTAATATGGAGTAGGGGCTCAGCCACTGTGTGCTGAGTAAACCAACCTTGTAGCTAAGCAAGTTTGAAAGAAAAAACTTAGGAGGAGCAGACTCACACCTGCTCAGGTCCTTCTTCTGGGTTCATTTATCAGTTCAGTCATTCCTCCTTTGTGGTACAAAGGCAAGATGAAGTTCTTTGCCCTGATGTTTCAGAGAGGCAGTTTAGCATTGTGAGTGTTGCTACTGGCCCCATTTTACAGAAGAAAAAACTGAGGCTTACTTTAAATACTTTGCTCAAGGTTGTATGGCTAAAATGTGGTAAGTCCCCAGTTCCCAATTATTCTCTGTACTCTTTATCTTTCCACTCTGTTGCCTTTTTGACTGAGGTTCTTCTAATTCTCATCACAATCCAATAATGAGGTGCCCATTTTACAGATGAAAAAACAGATGAGAAAGACATTCTGGGGTCGGGAGTGTTAGGTGACTTCCCTGGTATGATGCAACCCAAAGTAGCAGAGCAGAATTTGGATCTAAGCAGATTCATTCGAAGCCTTTGCTCCCCACCTCTGCTCACATCCACTGCCTTTCTCTGGGGAGGAGAGGTTGTCAGGGTGTTGTCATGGGGATCAATGGGGTGAGCACATGTTAAGCCCTGGCGGGCCTTATGTGACCCAGTTGGCATCTATCGGGCACCTGGTTTGGGCTGTCACTGTGCTAGTTCCTGGGGATACAGTGTTGAGATGACAGTCTGTGCCCCCAAGAAGGTTAACGTAGTGGAGAAATAGAAGAGTGAAACCCATCAGTTTTACTACAGGGTAGTAAGTACTATGACGTGGTGAGCCCAGGGACAGTAGCACATGGGAAGGACACTTCATCTAGTCTTGGGATGTTAAAGATTCCAGAAGAGAGGATCTACCCAGAGTCCTGGAAGATGAGTAGAAGTTAACCAGATGAAAGGGAGAAGAGTGTATGTGGTCTGCCTTGAGAATCACATGCAGCTCTCAGTCTTTGGACTGAGTTGTTGAGTGAAGGAATGGGGACAGATGAGGATGGAGAGAAAGACAAGTGTCCATAGCCTGGAGAGCATTGAGTGATGAGTGCGGAGGCTGAGACCATGCCCTGCGGGCAGTGGGAACTCTGAGTGTCTTGAAGAAAGCAGGCAATGTTGGCAGATGTGCCTGTGAGATGGATTGCTCTAGTTTTAGTGTGGACAGCAAACTGGAGAAGGAGCCAGAAAAGAGGCAAGACAATCAACCAGTTATGGGACCACACAGTGTTGAAAGCTGAACTAAGATGGTAGATCTGAGGATGGAGAGAAGAGGACAGGTTGAAGAAATATGACAGAGATAAAATTGTCAGCTACCATCTTAATAACTGCACATTCTACACTCAATAATTTCCAGGTAAGAGGCAGTAGGTACAAAGAAAATATGGACACAAGACTATGCATCTTCACTAGAGCAGGGTGCAAGCCCATTCCAGGTGCTTCTTGGATGTGATGTCGTCCCCTCTCCTCTGAATTTGTTCTCTGGGGAGGAGCTGACCGGCTGCAGCCATGCTGTTATGCTGCAGGGCTGTAGCCTCCTGCTGTAGCAAAGCTGGTGTGCAGCTGTCACTGTTCCCTCATCCGGCTCTCCCTGTGACTTGGAAGAGTGCAAACCTGTCCTCCACCGCTTCTTTTCCACTCCCATGCCGCTAGCGTTCAAGAGCCCCCTGACCCATCCCAACAGACTGCTCCACCAGGTGCTGACCACTCTGCCCTCGTGTTATAAAATTCCTACTGATGCTTCAGGCATCCCAGGAAATGCAGACTTCTGAACTGGGACAGGCGAGAGAATCCCTGGGGACTCTGGAAGCACAATGAAAGAGAAGAGGAAGAAGAAAATGAATCTCAGTGGTACCTCAGATCTTTTTCTTCATATTGCAGCAGACTCTTGGTAAGAGCTGAACAGGGAACACTGCCTCCTCAGACTTGGGCCATCCACTGGCAAGGCCGAGCGGATGCACTAACCAACAATGACAAAGCCCTTAGAAATTTAGGTCTTAACTATTCCCAGGTGTCACAAGTTGCTGTTTGTTTTGCCTAATTGAATTGAACCACTGAAATACTTTTTCTTAGAAATAGAGTATAAATATAATCATCTAGAATAAGGCAACCGTTTTTTTTATTTTTATCTTTATTTAAAAGATTTTAAAAATCTTTATTTTTAAAATCTAAAAGATTTTAAAATCTTTATTTAAAAGATTTTATTTATTTATTTGACAGAGAGAGATCACAAGTAGATAGAGAGGTAGGCGGGCAGGGGGGGGAGCGGGAAGCAGGCTCCCTGCTGAGCAGAGAGCCCGACGCGGAACTCGATCCCAGGACCCCGAGATCATGACCTGAGCCGAAGGCAGCGGCTTAACCCACCGAGCCATCCAGGTGCCCCGGCAACCGTTTTTTTTTTTTTTTTATTAATTTATTTGCTTCCTTACCTGAATAAGAGTAGACATTCTCCAAACCTCTGTTATAAAGCACCCGCCAGGAGGAAGTATGGGGTAAGGCACACCTCTCCTTCATCCCACCCCTACTGATTGCAGGGAGAGTACCACCCCTTTGTCCCATGATTTCCCCACTGCTTATGGAAAAGCAAATTAAATACATATTGCTAGTCATATCTTTTGAGAGAAAATCTCATTTTCCTTCCTGTAAAAGCAATCCTGGTTTCATAGCAACTTTCTATAGAAGTGCCAATATACACATAGAAGTTAAAGACCTGAGTTTGAGTCCTGCCTCTTTTGACTAAGGTTATAACAACTACCTATTCTCTTTGTGCCTCAACTATCCATCTCTGGTAAGGAAACCCTACCCAAAGTGTTGTGAAGATGGAATGAAATAGTGTGTATAAAGCTATCCTGCCTAGTGCATAGTGAAGGCTTAAAATATAATTGATAGTGATACTCATAGTGGTAACAGTAATAATGATAATAAAATATAATAAAGACCTCAGAGCATTTTATTTGGAGATTAAGGCATAAGTGGTTAGGCAGCTGGAATCCATAGGGGACAAAATAAGGTTGTGTATCCTCTCCCTGTCCAAGTCTCACAGCCTGTGTATGGGCTAAGCAGTTACAAGAAACTGTTATCAGCCCTGTGACCTGTAATCCCACTGCCTCCTGCTGCCAAGTCTTCTGAGGGCACATTTACCATCACTATGCTCTTGTCACTGGCTCCCTCTTCAGCTACTCAGGGCCTTTCCGCTGTATATAAATGGCCTGGAAGAAAAAAGACATCCAATCCTAAAGATTCTGAGATATATGCTGGATTTCTCCACACTTTCTCCAGAAAAAAAGAAAAAGAAAAAAGAAAACCTCTTATCAACTGTCTCAGTAAAATTTGGTTCAAAAAGAAATACTGTTTTCATATAATGTGAATCCTGGATTGTTTCTCTCTAATTAAAGAACTGGAAAAACACAGCATAGACGGAATGTCCATAGAATTACATTTTATTGCTGAATTTTAAAAATCTATTTCAAAATAATTTCTTGATTACTAAGTGCTTTCATATATGTTTCCTTGTTGACTTTTATAACAATTCTGAAATGAGCAAGGTAGGTGATATTATGGCAATTTTACACTTTGCAAAATCTACATTTTACGCTTTTAGATGAAGAGATGGAGAGTGCTGAGAGATTTACCCCAGTTTTACATTTGTAAATAGAAAAGCTAGGATACAGTTCTTGCCCTTTGACTCCATGCCCAGCATCCTTCTCGGACAACATACTGTTTCATGTTGCACAAGTTGAGTTCCTAGTCCATTTCTCGTTCCATCGTGATACCACTCTCCTTCCACATTCCTTTTCTTCAAAGCCATTTTTCTGAGAATCAACTGTTCTTTAAACGGGGTCGCCGTTTAAAGGTGCATTTTCTCAGTCTTGGAGAAAGGAGCCTACAGAAGTCTGTCACTTGTCTATACGTGTTCGGTCCTCAGTGACCTTCAGAAGGAACCCTATGGATGGAAAACAGTTCTCCCAGGTTCCTGTGAATGACTTTTCCACTTAATGACCCAGGAATACCCACCTGATTCACTTGTGCTACTGACTACGTCCCCAGTCCCTGCAGGGACCTCATCAGTGGTGAGAACTGTGACTACCATATCCCACAGGAAACTTTGGGGCTGTGGGAATGTTCGGTAGGAACCTTCATAACCATCTCCTGTCCAAACATAATTATCCCAATTCTGTCCACTCGTCCTCATAGTTCTCTCTTCATAACCTCTCATGCATTTCCTTTCTCTTCCTCAGAAACTAGTGGGTGGTTGCCTCAGATGCATTTTCAGAGTGAATGACCCCTGTAAACTCGCTGGTCTAGAGCCTTGTTCTTAAACTTTAGTATGCTTGAGACTCATGAATGGAATTTGTTAGAACACATACCACAGGCATAACTCTCGAGACTGTGATTCTGGCTTTGAGTTCTGACTTTGAGGCCAGGAGGCTGCATTTTGAATCAGCTCCTTCAGGGATTCTGCTGCAGAGACAGTTTACAAACCAGCTCATGATCAGAGCAATAATTGTATATGACTGCAGAGGATGACATGGGTCCTGCCGCATAGCAGGGCTCAACAAATTCTGCTTGAGTAAATGAGGATGTCGTTCACTTCAGAGTGGACTGGTGCTGAGAGATTTGTAAAAAGTGACTCTTCTATCCCTACTAGGCACAAAGAAGATTAGTTTTTACACGCTTCTGAAAAACAACGGGCAGAGGGGTTTTCCTGCGGATCCACTGCAAGGGAAACAGATTTGGTCAATGTAGCATAAATTCCATAAAGCATGGCATATGACATGGTCTCGGCTTCCACAAAATAATAGGTAGACAACTCACTCCTAAAGGGAGCACCAAGAGGAATTAAAAACCAGGTGCTCCCTTGGGAATTTTGTCACACACAATGGGAAGACCACTAGCAATAATGCTGTGACATTTCGGAAAAAGGAGCAGTCACATTTAGCTGGGGGGTCTTGGAGGACTTCGCAGAGATAAAGTGTTTGAACTGAGTGTAATTGGGATAGGTGGGAACAGCGTGTTCTGGGGGATGGTCTACAGTGGAGAGAAGCATGTCTGTGGGAAAGTAACTGTTCTAACCATAGTGAGTTGCCTCTCTTGACTAGCACTTAGGAGGGTGGGGAGAGGGGAAGATGCAAATACAGACATGTTACATATACACAATTTTATTTAATTCTCATGACAGTTCTACAGGGAAAGTAATAATGGCCCACTGTATGGAAAAAAGTTCAGAAGAGTAATTAAAATGAACTAAATAGTTCAGAATCACAGAGCTCGCACAAGGAAGACCTGGGGTTTGAACCCGCCTCATGTGAATGCCCAGCCTAATGCCAGGGTACTCTCACACTTCTCCAATTAAGCTGCCAGAGAGACCTGAATGTCAAGCTTAGGTTTTTGTGTTCAACCTCCAGGCAATACATGCCTTGCCAAGTAGTCTAGAGGCCAAATTCCATCCCAAAATTCTGTCCGGCTCTCTTTGAATCTTCAGTATGTCTTCAGAAACCGCCACCCTGGAGACAACCACAACTAAGCCATTTGACCCATCAGATCCTGTCGGTGGTTTGTTGTATGCAAACAGAGTATCATGGCAGAGCAGGTGGGGAGTTCTACAGATTCCTTCTCCAGCTGCTATTGTCTAATTAATATTGTCACCACATGGCCCAGTTCTCTCGTCGAGAGCAGGCAAGTGTCATCAGTGCATGCTTGGGTGCATTGTGTGTATAAAAGTTGTTGATAAATCAGCAGCTTTTCCATGTGAACAAAGCTTGCATCACCCGCTGACGTCTTAATTCTAGGGTTCAGAAAACCCAGGACAGGGATACTGAAACTTCCTGCTTAAGTAGCAGATTAAGAAGCTCCCTGGCTCCATGAGGCAAGAATGGCCATACGGACATCTCTCTGGTTATCGCTTCTCATCAGAAACTTTGTTACTGCTCTCCTTCATGGGAACTAAGGTGAGGCCCCTTTCCCTCCAGCAATGGATTTGGTGAAACTATTCCCAGAGAGGAGTGATAAGAAAAGGATGACTTGAAGGGGGGGGGGGTCTCTTTCCTCAGTTAAACATGTTCCTTCGTTGTATAAATGAGATACTGATTTAGAAAGGACTTTTATCTTCAGCGATTTCCAGGTTTACCAAGTGTTTTCTTTCCCACATCATTTAATCCTGGAAACAGTCCTGGAAAGTCTCTGTAATCATCTCCATTTTGTAGATGAGAAAACTAGGAGCCAGACATTAAATGTCTTGACGAAAAGGTAAATAAATATTAATGAATGTGGGAAAGACCACTAGAACTCACATTAGCCACTCTCAGAGGTAGTCACACATTTGCTTGTTCATTCATGCCTTTATCTGCTCATTCAACACTTATTGAACACCTGCTATGCCCCTAGCATTACATTAGGTTGTGGGAATCTGAAGATAAAAATGGAAGCTATTTTGAGCTCCTTGAATAGAAGCTAATGAAAGAGGGAGCAAGTCAATTATCAGTTCATTCTCTGGAACTCTAATTGGTGTTATTTCCCCTCGCATTTAAATACAAATACACAACATTAGGTTCCATGAGTCTTCCGGCTAGTTCTCCAGTCCCTAAAGATGTTTTGCTTTCACTTATTCATCTGCATGCTTCTGGTGTTCTATTACCTACCCTGTTCAATATTTGCCTCAGTTCAATAGTAATTACTTCCTAGATTCATGCATTTCATTTCCCTTGGTTCCTAAAAAAAAAATGTTTCAGTGTATCTGTGTGTTGAATCTATATCAGATAAATTTTCCACCTGAATCATCTCCATAAAGGTTGTCCCCCACTCTCTTTTTCCGAAGCTTCTTGGAAAAGATTTAACTCAAATAACCATAATTGCAACTTTATAGAATAAAACTTTCTTCTCCCTCCTTTCTGCTCCATTCTAAAATTATTTTAAATTTTTATTTATTTTTAATTTTTGTTTAGAGGGAGGAGTGGGAGAGGGACAGAAGGAGACGGAGAGAATTTTGAGCAGGCTCCACACCCAGTGCAGAGCCCAACGTGGGGCTTGATCTCAGGACCTTGAGATCATGACCTGAGCTGAAATCAAGCGTTGGACACTTAACAGACTGAGCCATCCAGGCACCATTATTTTGTATTTTTAATATCACACACCACACAGTGCCTTGGAGGATAGGTATATGCCTATATGTCCTATCTTTCTTGCTAAATCAAATGGTAAGCTCCCTGAGAGAAAATCATGGTGCATTAAGCACTACGCCCTTCACAGAATAGCATATTCCATGATATATTTAAGGGTCTCAATAAATATTTATAAATTGAGACCCCAGAGTGCCAAAGCTTATCTCTCCAAAAGATTCCTTCTCAGGGGCACTGGGAGAGATGCCTCAAGTGCCCTCTACTCTGAGTAGTGATATCCTGACAGTGAGCCCACCCACTACCCCCGACCCAAATAGTTACCTTTGAGTAGCCCACAACCTCTCTTGCTGAGCATCTGCTATCCTAGTTCCCATTTTACTTAGACATTTTTGGGTTCCTCAGGTCCTTTGGTGAACACAACTTCTACTTGGAATTAAGTTGCAATCTTTGAGCAGATCATTGGGACAGCTCATTGTACCAGCCAAACTGTGGTTGTTCTGTGTCTCCCAGATACAATTTGTGTGGGCGTTGAGTGTCTCCTCAAGAGAATGATCGAAAACCTGGTCAGTGTAGGGAAGAGCATTGAGCCACATGGAAAGGAGAGAGACTCAAAGTAAATGGGATATGTAACTACTTACCCACACAGCCTGAGGTTGACTTCTCCACGGAAACTCTTGACCTTTATTTAGGATTCTTCTACCATATGTCCTCATAAGATTTTCTCTCACTGCATTATCCAAATTTTCCTGCTTGTCTGGACCCTTCTCCCCTGCATATAAACATGCTCCGTTTCCCCTCCTAAAGTCAAAACTGAAAATCTGCTCTTAGCCACGCCCATAATGGGTGCTCAAAGGTCGTAATTATAACCGTTACTACTGCTCTTTCCACTACTGCCTCATCTTTTTCCTTTGACCATGCAGCTGTTCGGTCTACTTCATGACCATCTGCTTCTACTTTCTCTTCACTCACTGATTCTTACTCCCTTGCTGTCTGGTGTACACCTCACCCCTGGAAGGGGCTGGTCCTTCCTCCTGATGAGCACGTGCTGTGGCCTGTCCTCAGCAATGGTTCCCTTCAGTCTTTCTGATATTCAGCTGTACTTCATCCAGGAGTTTCCTGAGTCCCCAGGGTAAACTAAATGAATTGCCTTTCATGTGTGCCCAGTTCCGGTTCTGCCTCAGCCTCCCTCTTTTTGCTGCATTTGGTTGGAAGTATCCATGTGGCCATCCATTTTCCTCAAAGCCCGGGACCACAATTCACGCATTCTGGATCCCCAATACCCAGAGTAACCAATACCTAAGGCTGCCCAGTATGGTAGCTACTAGCCACATGTGGCTACTGATCACTTGACATGTGTCTGAATTGAAAGGTGCTAGATATGAAAAATGCACATGAATTCCAAAGATTTAGTACAAGGACATAAAATATCTTATGAATAATTTTACCCTGAGTACATGTCAAAGTGATTACATTTCGGATATACTGGGTTGAGTAAAGCATATTATTAAAATTAATTTTACTTGTTTCTTTTGACTTTTATGAACACGTTTTAAATTATGCAGGTGGCTCCCCTTTTATTTCTATTGGACGGTGTTGACCTATAACATGGCCGGGAAGACAGGCCCTCAAACCATGGTTATTAAACTGAATTGGATTGAGTTGGGCAGTACCCTTTCTTGTGAACCTTCTTCCCCAGTTTCGGTAGTGAGCCTCTCCTGGCTCTCCTCCCGCCTCTGGCACTTTCATCTCCCATCCTCTGATGGTCACTGCTAGATCTAAGCCTTTATCCATCTCCTGTGCATCTACTGTGTGGAGGCTGACCTCAGAAAAGGAATAAATGCACAAAGCCATGGTGATTTCTATTTTAAAGCAAATAAGTGAAATAAAAAAGTGAGGGAGCCCCTAGCAAATGGTGAGAGTTAGCCATCGAAGGCCTCAATGGCGAGGCGACCTTCCCAAGCGGCTTTCGGAGGCGAGGCACAGGGAAGGGCAGGTTGGCAGGCACAGCCCTCGTCCACCCACTTACATAAAGGCTGCTGTGAAATGCAGAGCAGTATTTTAAGTGCATCGAAGGTCGTGGATTGAAAACTGAGAGACCTTGAAATTGAGAAGTGTTTGCTTTAGTAACCATGGGCGTTGCCTCTCTGGGTGGAAACAGCAGGGCGCCTGGGTGGCCAGGAGGTCGAGGTGGCAGCCCCGGGCTCCTCCTGCACCCAGAGCTCCAAGCCTCTTCAGTCTTGTTCTGGGAGAAAGCAGCTGCCTGCGGTCATTTCAGCTCAGGGCTGGGTGGAGGCCCTCCCTCTGCTGGAGCACTGCCTCTCTATTTTGAACCCTGGTCAGATTGAAGAAACGATTCTCTTATTGTTGCCTCACCTTGTTCTAGAACCTTGGTCAGAACCCCTTACCTCTCCATTCCATGACTTAAAATCCTTTTCCTTTCCCTTCTCTGAGCTTGGGAGGACTAGTGACATATAATAAAAAGGATTCTGAGTTTCTGTAGGTAAATGCAAGGTCCCAGGTTGTGTTTTGTTATGAGGTGAGCTGGAAAATAACCAACCTGGGACAATCCCCAGCTCTATCTGTCCCAGGCAGTGACAGGGCTTGGATGAGTTAAATAACGATGTCAATAGTATTGCTTATTAGGAACCCGCTATGTCCCAGTCCTCTTGCTGGCCAGTGAGCTGGATGTTAGCACCGGCATCATACAGGTGAGAAGGCTGATGCTCCAGTGATCCCACATCTAAGGAGCAGAGCTAGAATCAGAGCCCGCACAGGTCTTGTGCTTTTTTCCTTCTTATTACATACAGTCCTCCAAAAAGCCAGGAGCCCCAAGGCTGTGTTATGTGCTCACTTCTCATTCAGTGATTAGCTTTTCCAGTCCAATTTTATTTGGCCCAGGAACTATTAAGATTTGACAGATGGGTGGTGAATGAAACTTCTAACATTTAACTATAGAATTATCTTCCTAACTTTCTGAAGAAGTGAACTGGATAGGGATTTTTCAGCCCTTTCACAAATAGCTAATCTAAGGCTCAGTGCGGTGATGCATTCAAGGTCATACCAGGAGTGACTGGCCAGGCTGAGTGTCTGGATCTGGGCAGGAACCACTGGAAGGAGCTGTCCCTTCCCTCTGCAGAGATTTGAAATTCAGAGGGCACAAGTTCTCATAACAGAGGAGAATCCAGCCCTTCCCAGGCTGCCCTTGAGGTTGGGGGAAGGGAAAGGGCTGCTGTCTGCGCATTGGCAGGCCTCCCTCTCTAATGAGTGCCATCTGTCCCTGCAAGCGTCTTGTGTGGTGGCTGCATCCTGTTCTCCCTTGCTTGTATCCTCACCATAGGTCCCTCTGCAGTAGGACCCCTCACTCAGGATTGCAGTGGCTCACAAGAAGGCATAGGAGAACCTTTAGAATGGTGGCAGTGCGTCTTACTTGAAAATTGCCTGGAAACAGATGATTCATGATGCCCTCTGCTTCCAGACAAGATCACACCTACAGCATCCCTGATAATGTGGGCAGAGACAGTGTGTTACTGTTCTTGATGGTCTGTGTGAGAGTGACATAGCCCAGTACCTCATGGGTAGGCGGTTGCTCTTCCCATTAAACTTAAAGCTTAGGAGTCAGAGAAGAAATTGGACTTCTTACTCAGGATCTTTAAGGAAATGTGGATGGTGCCTGCCTCCCTGCCTGACCAGGCAGGCACCATCAAGCACTGACCAAGGACTACGGAACTATGACTGAGACCAGATACATGTCTCTTGGGCTGAGGGACCACCCAGGCTGGTCAAGGTCAAAGGCTGGTCCGGAGGCCTTCTGTGGAAGTCCCTCAATTTGAGGTTGGAGAAACCAGGCACCACAGTCAGTGGTCCACCTCGATCAGTACCAGGTCAAAGGCCAGATCAAAATGCTTGGTGACTGCCCCCTCTCCTTTCTGGAAGGCACATCATCAGCTAGCTAGAGATCCCCCACCCAGGCTACACATGGGAGCCTCACAGACACGCCCCTCCCAGAGAGTCTGAGTCAGGGTGTGGGGAAGCCTGAGAGTTTTGTTTGTAGACTTCACAGGTGAACGCCTGGCGAGGAGGGGCCGGGAAGTAGAATCGTGCTTGGTGAATGTCTGCTGTGGGGGCAGTAGTCTCTGGTATTTAGGTGCATCCTGGGTTTGTACTGAGGGAGAAGGCACAGTTCCTGTCTTCAAGGGGCTTGAAACTTACTGTTTATTCCGGAGGGAGGACAGCAACCATGTGAGAATAAGAGTCACACAGAACAGCATCGCAGTGAAGTTTCTAGCGTCATTTGCCTGTTTATCCTTGACAGAGCACAACGTATCACATGGGGTGCTCTGTGCAGGTAACTCAAGCCATGCATGTGAAATAAGACGAGGCAGGGTTCCAGGGCAAGGGCAAGGGTGTTTCTGTCTTGAGGTCTTCACACGGGCTGCCTGACCCCTCCTTCTAGAATCTTCTGCTCAGGTGCGGCACGACTCACTCCGTGTCTTAGAGGTCCCAACTCTAGTGTCACCTTCTCAGAGAGCTTTCTAGAGTGTGCCCTTGCCTGTCAGCCATGCTCTGACACATCACACGGGTTGATTTTCTATCTCGGACTGGAATCATTTCTTCGCTTACATTTTCCTCCTCTTCCCACTGGAGTATAAACCCCATAAGAACAGGGAGCTAGTCTTTTTCATCCTCCACTATATTCCAGCACCCAGAACAGATTTTGGCACATAGCGGTTGCTTCATGGACATCAGTTCAGTAAATTGTCAGGGAAGGACGCTTGTGGTAAAGGCAGCAGATCGACACGGAAGACTTTCCAAGGAAAGGGGAAACCATGGAGGCACGGCAGGTGGGAAGTGGGGCCTGAGCAAAATTGTTCATGTGAAACAAAGGGTGCATGTGTTTGGGGAAAGGTAAGGGGACAGTAAGTCGGATGGGCTGACACAAAGGCGTGTTCTAGGAGTGATGGGAGATATGGCTGGGAAAGCAAGTCTGAGCTTATTCTTGGAGGCTGTGACTGTCAGCGGCAGAAGTGTGGCCCCTGTGGATGGTGGGACCCACTGAAGGTAAGTGTGGAGGAGAGGCACATGGTCACTCAGCAGCGGCATACAGGTGTTTGAAATTGAGAGAGCAGCTGGGGGCCCTGGTGTCACAAAGTGATGAGCTAAGGCAAACAAGTCTTGGTCCCTGGGCTCCCTCAAGTGCCAGGTGGCCTAAAGCTGAGCTGGAGGCCTCTGCTTGGGAGCAGTGTATCCATCGGGCTAGACAGGTGTGCCCCCATGGGAGGTGATGGTGTTGGGAGTGGGGGAGGGGCAGGCGGCCCTGTGCATGGGCTGGCAGAGTGCCTCACTGCTGACAGAGAGTGACTCAGATCCCCTCCTGGCACCGTCCTGCTCCGGCAGCGCAAGCTGTTCCTTTGGCTCCTGGAGACTGGGCTGGCTCTTCACTTCTCCCCTAGGACTGAGGCCAGGGAGGAGGGGTGCTGGTGTCTGTGTTCCCACCCCCTCCCCTTCTCCCAGAACAGGGGTGGGAGAGGAGGAAGTGCAGGTTGGGGTTCTAGGCTGTGGGTGTACCTCCTGCAACACCTTCCCCTCACTGTCACAAGCCTGCTTAGCACGGGCACAGCGAGATAGCAGGCATGCTGGACAGATGACCAGTGATGCAGTACTTGCATCGAAGGCTTTCCTGAAAAGTTACCATCAAAAACTGGGTCAGGTGAATAAATACTGATGGAACACAGGCACGGACTCAGTGGCATGGCCTAAGACCATTCAGCACAAAACGTTTGTACAGCACTTTGTAGCTTGCAAAATCTTTTCACATCCTTAATGTCAGTGTCCTCACAACCACCCGGGAGCAAAGTGATATTCCTGTGTGGTTTTTCTTTTGTTTTGTTTTATCTGAGGCTCAGAGAGGTTAAGTCACTTGTCTGAGACCTTAATTTGGGTCTCTGGTTTATAAGAGTTATATGAAACCACGTACTTGCACCAGTTTTCTTGGGTTCTTAGACATAAGCATTTGTCATATTTTAACCCTTTCTTGGAATGTCGCATGAAGAACTCAGGTGAACACTGGTGCCCTTGGAGCCATCCATCTGCACTTTTTAAGGGCTAATATGCAGGTGAGTAGGGCGCCTGGGTGACTCAGTGGGTTAAGCTGCTGCCTTCAGCTCAGGTCATGATCTCAGGGTTCTGGGATCGAGTCCCGCATCGGGCTCTCTGCTCAGCGGAGAGCCTGCTTCCCTTCCTCTCTCTCTGCCTGCCTCTCTTGTGATTTCTCTCTGTCAAACAAATAAATAAAATCTTTAAAAAATATATGCAGGTGAATAAACACTGGAAGTCCCTAAGCTTTCGAGGGCTAAGCCACCCACTGATAAAATATTTCCTATTTATACCGTTTACCAGTGACTGGTATTGCCACCACACTTAGCCTGACGTAGTACAGTAGGTTGAATCACGTGAAATTGCCTTTTCTTGGTTAGTCAAAAATGGTCAGATATCAGCCATATTTTGCGGTTCAACTTAATATATCGAAGGCGCCAGATAAACGACTGTATTCGACTCGAGAGGATCCAGAACATATGGGGGTTCCTATTTTCAAAGCAGACCCTGCTTCCTCAGTCTATATCATGGAGTGAATACCACCCTGGAGTGTTGTTGGAGGACAAATCAGATACGTATAAAAGAGCTTGCTTAGGTCAGTGCCTATGATACTCCAAACTGGCTTTGTCTGAATGGGTGTAAGCCCTCGCCCTCCGTAGACAAAGGCAGTCGAGACTCACCCATCCAGGAAGACCCCAGGGATCTTGGAGTCTAGTGGCTGGACAGGTGGTGTTAAGACCAAGGCCCTGGAGTCCAAGTTCCTCGGCTGGAGTCCTGGGTCTGCCATATGCCTGCTCTGTGACCTTGGACGAGTCACTATTCTCTCCACGGCTCAGCCTTCTCATCAGGGGAACAGGAATAATAGCTTACTTACCTCACAGAGTTGTGAAGATTAAGATAATGAATGCAAAGGACTTAGAATTGTTCCTGGCATCTAGAATATGTTCAGTCAATTTTAGCTGCTACTGTTAGTTTTATAATTATTCTTAATATTCTTATCCCTTGGGAGAGTACTGTTGGCACAAGATGGAAGATCCTGTAACCTACAACCTCAAGGTGAGGTTCCCAGCTTCTGAGAATACTGTTGTCTGTGATTTCTGAGTTTCCCTTGATTAGGCTCCATGACTAGGTCTCCCTTCAAAGCGAGAGGTCTTCATAAATATCTGGGGGCGGGGGTGGAAGGCAGGAGAGTTAAACATGGCCACTCAGTGCATCTGCTGTCCAACTTCCCTGGGTTGAGTAAGACTTCCCATGTCTCATATCTCCGACTATACAGAAGGCTCTGCAACATTTGCAGGAGGGGACCTCAGTCCACATAAGACCACTCTCATCTCTGACACCAGCTGTATGTTCAGAGCTAAGGCCATGCTTAGGCTCGATAATTTGCCAAAAGAATGTGCAGAACACCCTGAATGCTGTTATGCTTATGGTTATGGTTTATTACAGGGAAAGGTCACAGCTTGAAATCAGCCACAGGAAAAAGCACACAGGGCAGAATCCAAGAGATTTTCAAATGTAGAGCTTCCAGTTGCCCTCTCCCGGAGTGAGGACCACATTATGGTTGACCTTGAACAACACAGGCATTAGAAGGTGCCAAACCCCCGCACAGTCAGAAATTCATGTATAACTCTTGATTTTCCCAAAACTTAACCACTCATAGCCTACAGCTGACCAGAAATCTTACTGATAACATAGTCAATTAACACATATTCTGTATGTTATGTGTATTATACATTGAATCCTTACAATAAATAAGCTAGAGAAATACTAGTAAGAAAACCTTAAGGAAGAGAAATACATTTACAGAACTGAACTGTATCAAAGAAATCTACATGAGGTAAGTGAGCCCACATAGCTCAAACCCATGCTGTTTAAAAGTACTTTCCTGACACTGACGTGTGACAGGATACATAGAATATTGACAAACAGGGAATTCTTCCTTCAAGCTTGGTGTCCAGAGTCTTGTTTGGAATTCTATCCTGTAGGCATGGTTGACTTCCCATGTGGCTAATCTCAGTCCCTTAGGCCCCAGGAGGTTGGTGATACCATGCGACTGACCGAAAGCCTTCACCCTACATCATATTGTTGCTGTGGCTCAAAACCTACTTAATCACATTGTTACAACCTAACTGGCTTTTGATCCCCTGCCAAACAGATACTCCAATCAGCCATGACGTTCCAAGAGGTTACCTCCTAGAAGCCAAGGGTAAAGGAAACTCTCTTTCTGGGCAAGGTTAAATTCTTTACTACCTAGGTTCTATGTGGCCCTGGGGACACCAAGATAATGGGACATATCCCCTATCACAGGGAGCTGATGGTCTATTGGGAGGGAAGGTAGGTAACCAGGGCAAGTCAGTCAGGGTGTTGTACTAGCACCAAGATCAGTGGAGGGCACTGCTCTGAGGTTCTTCCTGGAAATGCTGGCATAACCTGGTGACAATTGGAATAAGGTCAGCCTGGTTAGTGAAGTTTGTGTCCCAAGCTGAGACTCCCCAAGTGTTCGTAGATAAGAGGCATGTGACTTATTCTGACACGCTCATCAGTTCCACTGGCCTAGGGGACCTCCACATCCAGCTTTCCTCACTGGCTCCCAGACCATGGGGCCTGGAGGGAAGGGGGAGCGTTGAACCCTCGAAACAAATGAGAAGCTCAGCATCTCAGTAGGTTGAAGTAGCCTCAAGGCAGAGCAGAAGTACACAAATGATTGACTGGGGACAAAAGTGTGTAGACATGATTATGTAAGCTCTCAGAGACCTGTCCACCAACCACCCATCAGCACTAGCCCTCTCCTGGAAACTGCTCTGTCTAATAACTGTAGCCGTGACACAGATTGCCTCTGGGATCTGTGAGAGGGCAAGGCTGCTCTTCCTCCTCCTCAGTCTTCTCAGTGGCTCTCCTGGGTCTCTCTGGGTGGGAGGGACACCCTCAGATGCTCTTTGGCACAGTTCGCCTGTTGGCCAATGCCATGGTCTCCATCGCCCTCGTTCCCATCTCTCACCACTCCCAGGTATTTGCTTATCCTGACACTGCCCCCATGGTCAACACTTTCAGGAAAAGCTCAGTGTCCCTTTCCTCTCCACCCCCATACATTTCATATTCTATTCCTGGCCCTCACTTTCATTCCCTGGGTCCTTGGGGATCAAAAACTCTATTAGACCAATTCAGAGGGATCGTCACACCTGTCCGTCTGCAGAGAAGTGGCCTTGCCAGGGGAACTGCCAAGTATCAGTGGGGACCCTACAGACCACACCTGAACATGCCCTGTGCAGTGGGCCCTGTGGTCCTAAGCCTCAGGAAGATTCATCTCCTGACTTAATGTTGGCCTTGTTTAGCATGGCGGGGCAGCACTCCCTTTGTCCAAGGGAAGCAGCAGGCGGCGGCTCTCATCCCAGAGTACCAACCCACAGCCACCTTTTCATGACTTGATAACTGATGATGCCTTTGACGGGGAGGAGGTCCACGGTAGCTTTACGTTTATACATTTTGTGATTTTTTTTTTCCAAATTCGTGTTTTGACTTCTCTGTATATGACCCCAGGGGAGCAAGTAAAAAGAAACTTGGCACATTCCATTCGTAAATATTCATTTAAAAATTCACCATTAAACTGGCACTGCTGGGGTTCTGGGACTTCAGAGATGACAAAGACGAGGTCATGGTGCTTGAGGAATACACAGTCCGGTGGGGAAGACAGGCGTGTGCATAATGAGCTGAGCAGCAACGTGACTGATGCTATCGAGGGGCGGGGGGTGATTGGGGATGAATTCTTCTGTAAGGCATGACAGTCAGGCAGGGGTTCCCAGAGAAGGGAGTGGTTCAGGCTGGCTCTGAAAGAACACTAGGGTCCCCCAGCTGGAGAAGACAGAGAAGCTGCACAGGCAAAGGAAGCTATGTAGACAAAAGCAAGGAGGTGTGAGGGTGCACGACGGACATCGAGGACACAGAGGAATCCAGGCCAGCACCCACATCTGCAGCAGCTGCACACTGTGCGACTCCAGGGAGGCTAGGTATACAGGCTGTGATGTGAATGGCACCTGGAGTCCTGCAGTATGGCGACCAGACAGAGGGTACATGGAAGCAGTGGGGGAGGTGAGCGAGGGACCATGGGAGACTTCCCTTTCATGCCATCTGCTTTGGCCACCAATGAGAAATTGCCCAGCTCACACTGGTGGAGTAAATATGGAGTATTTGGGACTTTAAAATATCTCTGTCATTCTTGTCTACTCCTCTAACAGAGGAGGCTTTTGAGGTCTGTCTCTAATAACACTTAGCAGCCCTGTCCAGCAGAAGGTCAGCGCTCTTCAGACCTGGGAGGCATCATTAGCTCCCATTTCAGTGACAGGTGCACGTTAGTCTGTGAGGCGGAGCCCCCGTCATCTGGCATCGCAGATGTCTTTGAGCAGTAGGGGATGGTAGTGACCATCCAATTCAACAGCCTCGCCATATGAATGAAGAACTGAGGGTCACAGGAGGAAATGACTTCAGAATCACACAGACAGATGCTTTTAGAGCCTGGACTAGGAGATAGGCCACCTATCTTGAATTCAGTAATATTTTCAACAAATATCTAAAGAATTGCAATTGAGTACCATTTATTTGCCTTCCTAGAAGGGAGGATTGTGCCTGCACCAGTTTAAATACATAACACCAGCTGGCCTGATAGTAATCCCGGATATCCCAGTGATCTGACACAATATAAGTCTATAACTTATCCTTATCGTGACCTAGTAGAATGACACAGGGTGTGGGTTCTTTCAGCTTGTGGCAGAAGTAACTGAGAAAACGCATTCGCTTGCAACTGCCTTATCTGGGGGAGTGACAAGCATCCCATTGGTGAAAACAACTGAAGATTGCATCTAAATGCAAGGGGGCTGGAAAATGCAGTTTAGCTGTGTGCCCAGGCGCACAAAATGGGTTTAGTGAGAGCCCAACCAGCCTATGCCACAGTTATACTAAGTCTGTGTCGTAACTGTATTGCTAACAACACAAAGGCAGTCAAGTAGTTGATCTTCACCCTTGAACCATCACCTCCTTCCTCTATGCCTCTCCCCATGTGACCTCTCCCCAGGTAGGGTCATACCCACCTACAAGGTCCAGGACTTAAACCCGGGGGTTCTAAATTTAAGGGGGCGCTTCTTCTTTCTTCAGGTGTACCTGAAGGCACCTGTGGCTTCTCTCAGAGGACCAATTCAGCAGGGCATACCTCTGAAGGGTTGTGTGCAGTGGTGGGAAGTCCAGGCATTGGGACACTTGTGGAGGAAGAGGAGAAGGGAGGGAGCAGTTCTCTTCTTCTGGGGCTGTCCCTCCTCATCTGCTTTCCTCTTACTCTGTCATGGAATTATTGGACAGTGAGTGCCATGGCTCAGAGTATTTGTCTGCGGGAGAGGGCAGCAGGGATGACTTCTGGACGGGGATGTGTGTGGGTATGTGCGCTGTGGGTTCATGCTCACATGGACACCTGCTGCTTTGGCTTCGACTTAGCTTGCAGGGCAGAAAGCAGTTTCTTCCCACCTCCAGGCACTGCGGAGGTCATTGCTGGGGAAACGTTATTTTGGGGAAAGCATCGGGTTGGAGAGAGGTGCACAGTCTCCTGAGTGACATCCAAACCCCTTCACCTGGGCTCAGTGGAGCTCTTCCTAGTACTCAGTGCACATCCCTTCCGCGCCATCACTGTTGCATCCCAACCCTCCAAGGGCTCGCCAGACTCCACATTCACTGCCTTCGGGTATTACTGCAGGCACTTGGAGGGCAGGACCAGGACACGGAAGATTTGCTTTGAATCCATTCTGAGAACATACCAATGGATTGTCTGGTCTGTTTAGAATCACTTCTTGGTTCCTGGAATCACCACCATCCCCTAATCTTTAAGCCCTTTTTACGAGCAGCCTAATTCAGGCTGTTGAAGCTTAAATACAACAAGCTTTTATTTATTTATTTATCCATCTATCCATCTATCTATCTATTTGAGAAAAGGGACATTAAAATTTCTTGAGCTCCTTAGTGACCAGCACTGTGCTAATTGCTTTCATTTATTTTATTATCTCATGTTATCCTCAAAGCAAGTTGTGATCCGTTACTGGAAGGCACTTGATCAGACACTTCACAGGTCACAGGTGACTTTAAAATGGTTCCATGCCTCCAGGAGCTCAGTCTGGTGGCCGTGATGGTTTTTGTCATCGGCATCATTGTCGTGAGTGACAGTATGGCAGCAGGGCTCTGGTTACCGAGTGAGCTCAGGCACTGCACAGACTGGGCGTGCATCACATCACTTATTCCTCACATTCCTCCTAGGAAGTAGACATTATTATACCCATTTTACAGTCACGTAATCTGAGCTGAGGCCACCTTCCCAGAGCACTGAGCTGGGATGGAATCAAGCTGGTATCTAACCGGTGTCTGGCTGACTCTAGAGTCAAGAAATGGACTGTCCATCACAAATAATGCAAGTACAAGCCAGAACCGGGGAAACGACCACACCAGAGTTACAAACGGAGCACCAAGGGAAAGGGAGAGGCTAATGAATTCTCAGTGGGGAGCCTGAGAAGGCGACCTAGATGAGTTTGAATCTGAGTTGGTCCCTTAAACTTGGCAGAGCTCCCAAGAGCAGAGTTACGTGAGTGGAAGTCCCATGGGAGAGAACATCACTTCAGGAAAGTAGAGGTTCTACTTGGGATCGGGTCCTGAGCCACCCACTGGAACAGTAGAAGGAGCCAGTTCCTGTGTTTCCCCACTTAACTTACCACGTTCTCCAAGGGGATCTTACAGGGATATTTATAGGACTGTAAGAATGATTGCACTATTGTATAGAGCAGGGCTATCCCATCCCATTCGGCAGACGGGGGTCATTAAACTCAGCTCAGGCTGCGAAGGCACAGAGAAGGCTCCCTTCTGGGCATGCAGTGTTAAGGCTGCGGGAGTGCTCAGCCACATTCTTTCAGGGAGCTCAGGTGTGTGGTGAGCTGGGAAGCCCCAGAGCAGCCCATGGCCCCTCAGACCTGGGTGAGGGCAGCAAGGTCACAGCTCTCGGGCTCTCAGACAGAGCAGCAGTGTTCTCCTGCCTGTTGCCTGCCAAGCGACCCTCATTCTCCCCTGAGCTCTGGGCTTCCCAACACGGCAAAAGAGAGTCTGAGTATCTTCATCTCAGACACAGCTGGAGCCACTGGTCCTGGAGACTTCCAGGCCTTTTCTCTGGAAGCAGAGGCTACAGAACCAAACGTTTACCCAGCTGACTCTTGTCCCCTGCTTGCTCTGGGCCCGGTTCATGCCTGAGGCCAGTACACAAGCTGCTTCCACTGATAAAGGCCTCAGGTTTCTTCTCTGAAAACAGAGATGGGCCAGGAAACAGCCAGTGAGTGACTCACTGTCATTAAGCAAATGAAGTGTTATTGAAGTAGTGATGTGCTGAGTGTCGGAGAGACCGAGGGCTGGCAAGAGGAGGAGCTCCCTGGCTGTCAGGATGGGGCAACCATTGGGACAAACCGGCGAGGGCTGGGGGCAACTTCTTCTGTAGACACTTACGATCAGGACAGCCATGTCTGACTGCAGGAAAGGGGCGTAATCAATCCTGAAGGAGCCCTGGGGAGAGGGTTCTGTGCTTCTGGAGAGAGACCGTGCTTCTCAGATTCTAATGCCTCCCAGGTCACTCGGGGATCTTGTTAAAATGCAGACTAGGATTCAGATGCTCTGGGTGGGGCCCAAGAATCTGCATTTCTACCCAGTTCCCAAGGATTCCTGCTGGTTCCGCCACCAGCCTAAGAACCATCCAGAGCAAGGTGACAGAGAATGAAGCAATAGGATTCTTTCCAAAGCAAGCGGGTTTCAGACTCAGAGGTGAGTTTCCAAAATTGCTTTTGTTTAAAAAAAAAAAAAAACAAAAAACTCCCAAGGTATTTATCTGAGAGTGGAGGAGGTGAGGACCAGGCATGAAGAAAATAGGTTCTGTTTGTGCAAGATGAGCCAAGGGCTACTTAAGAGCTTGGTTCAGCCAATAAGCCCAAGTAACCCCCCAGACAGGGCCCAGTCCCCAGAAGACCCCCCCATGCCTGGACCCTGGGAGTCGGTCAAGGAGCAGATTGTGCTTGGGACAAATGATTCTAGCTTTTCTCCAAAAGGTATTCATTCCATCCCCACTTGTTAGGACAAAAGAGTCTGGGGAGAGCAGGATATTCTGAGTTCATGAGAAATCCAGATTATGGGGTTTGCCAAGAGCTGCCCCTCCGTGACATCTGACAGCACATACCTAAAGGTCCTGGGGGCTCCGCTCCCCTGACAGGCTCACCTGCATCAGCCCCGCAAGTGCTCCTGGGAGTGGGTGCTGCACAGGAAATTCAACAGCTAGTTCCTTGTGGGGTGTGGTGGTGGCAGAAGTCGCCCCGTGCATCTTGTCTGTACCACCCGTCCACTCTGGTCGTCCGTCCTCCCTCAGCTGAAAGGGAGACTTCAGCTCGGGTTGGCCCGTTTGTCACAAGGTCTAAGTTAGGAGAATCCAAACTACAAACCACCCAGTAACCTGGGAGCGTCCCTATCATTTATTTACATCCCATCTCTGCAGGTCAGGGTCGGACCCTGTGGGGGTTATCACAGAGAGACGGTGCTTGGCTCAGGGGCCGAGTCGTGGTCAGTGACCTGGTTTCCTGAAACCTCCTCTCAGTCTGGGGTCTCCCGTTGGCCAGATTGCTTCGTTGGCCCCACCGGTCCAACACTCTTGATCTGCCCCTTTACAACCTCCAAGTACTAGCAGCTGTACTCTGAGGCAGGTTCCCCCGGGGCCCTAGACCAGCAGTTCTCACCCTGGTGTGATTTTGCTTCCAGGGGAATTTAGCAACATCTGGAGACATCTGTGATTGTTACTGCTAAGGGCAGGTCCTGCTGGCATCTAGTGGAGAGAGGCCAGGGGTGCTACTAAACATCCTGCAATATATAGGACAGCTCCCACAAGAAGGAATTATCTGGCCCAAAGCATCAGTACTGCCAAGACTGAGAAACTCTGCCCTAGACAAGTGCCCAGGGGACCTGGACTGACCCAGGAGAGCTGGAAACATAGGTAATGCAGCTGTGAATTTGCCAGAACACTTGCCTCGGGGCAAGGTATTAGGGTTTATTTTCTCCCCTTAAAATAATGAGGATTCCTATCATTTGCTCTGTCTTCCACTTGTCTTTGTCAACTTCCTTCCACATTGTTGCCAGATCCTCTGTTGTGTCGAGCATGGAAGAAGTTTTAATAGGTAGTTCTGAAATAGCAGGTGAAATAGTGGGGGAGCCAGGGCCTTTCCTTGTGTTAAATTCCCTCCTGACCACTCTTAGCATCACCCCAGAGTTAGGGTCAGGTGGAGAAAAAGCACAGGCTGTGGATTTAGGCAGTCCTGGGTCTTAACCTGTGCCCTTTGGAAGTGAGTTAACCTCTCTGTCGCTGTTTCTTCTCTTGCACCATGCAAGCATTAGAACACAGTGACTATTTAGGAAAGGATAGCTAGCATGGTTTTAAGCACCCCAAAATTTTATGAAATGCTTGATTGTTTTTCCCACCTAACCTGGCTGGCCAGGAAGAGAAATTAAGTCCCTGAAGTCCAGGGGTAAACGCACTAAAGATGGTAATAATCACAGGCAGAGAGAGATTCCAGATTCACGCTAAATGAAACAGTTACAGCGTTACTCTATGTAGCAAGTGATCTGTTCATCTATCTGCAGTTGGATTTTGCCAAACCTCAGGTCTAAGACAGGGAGTGGATTAGTAGTACAGGTTCAGTACTCTCTGTACTCTTAGTACAGAGAGTCTGAGCATGTGTGCCTCTGGGTGCTCCGGGATGCCATGATGGGTGTACACATTTGTGGCTCGGTGTGCAAGACTGTGCACAGTCAAATGAGTCTGATTTCCTGGCAATACATAAGCACTTCGAGGCTTAGTCTTGTTTTGTGCTTTTTATTCTTCACAGCCTCCACTAAAGGTATGATGTTTTTATGGATTTTTTTGATGTGTCTACTGCCTTTTTCTTAAAAAGGGGGGGGGGTCTGAGATAGGTCACAGGTAAGGATATACAGGGTGTAGATAAAGGCATAGATGTCGGCAGAGTAAGCTTTCTAAAGCAGGAATGCATTTGTATATCAGGACTTAAAATTATGCTGATGCTGTAGGCCAATCTAGCCACTATTTAATAGTTTGTCATATTTGTCTCAGAGCTTCTTGCCAGCAAAAGTAAAAAGGGAAAGAGGACAAAATTACGTGATGTAAAGTTTTTATGTGTGACCTTGAATGACAAAGTGAGCAATTTTTCCAACCATAACTTTACAAACAAATTCAAAACTGGTTTTTACAACACATCTTAATAGAAGCTGAGGGCATAGTGTTCAATTGTAGGTTAGTTGAAGACCACTCCCCAGAGCTCCTGTGGGACCCAGTGCTCCTGGGGTTTCATTAGATATGCGCTCAAGCTTGGATGCCCAGCAGAGTAGAATGTCATCATTCCTTATATTCTCTTCTCTAAATATAATTTCTCTGGCTGGGCTTTTTACCAGGAGTTATTCACAGATAATTTGAGGTGTTACTTTCTTATAAGCACCTGGATGCTGGTCTTCTATATCATAAGCAGATAAATAAGTTATACAAAAGTTCCCATATTTTATTTTGGCATCAAGTAAGTACTTTGTGTTAATTTTGTTCATTTGTTCTTTCATCTGTCTGTCTGTCCATCTAACCATCTGTCCCCCCATCCACACATCCATCCATCCATCCATCCATCCACGCATCCATCCATCCACACATCCATCCAACCAATCATCCATCCATCCATCCAACACTTTCCTAATTTTGTACAACCAAACAGGAGAGCCTGGTGGCTGGCTGGCATTGCATTTATTTAGATGGTCCTAGATGTCTGTGGGATGGAGGCTGCCATATCTTTCAGGCTCCATAATTGCCTTGATCTTCACTTGGAGCTGTGAAGGCCTGTGGGACAGAGTGGAGATGAGCAGGGCTGCTTCCTGAGCAAGGCAACTGTTAGTGATATATGGACAAACCAAGCTGTGGGAGCGAAATCTGAAAGGCCATCATCCACAGAGTACCTAATTAAATGGGTACATGGACTAAGACCATGCTGCAGTAAAGGCTTTGTGGTGTCCCTCTCATAAAAGAAAAACAATCCATTGCTTGTTCCATTTCTAGTTGTCTATTTGTCATTGAGGCCATGCTTGTTTGTACAGACAGTTCTGAGGGTACAAGTCAATTTATTTTTGTTTTTAGCACTATGCTATTCAGTTGCCAAGAAACACATCAATTGCCTGATGGTTTATCTAGTTCATCCTGTTGATCCTCTGGAATATGATCCATTTCTTTGTTCTTGGTCAAACTAATTGTGTGACTGTATGGCGCCTGAAATTCTGCTCTTATCATCACCATCCCCCATGTCCTGGGCAGGTCACATCCATCCATGCACACACACTCACATGCACAGATGTACATCTACGCCTTTGAGGGCCCAAAGCTTCAGAAAGAGAAAACAGCTCAGAGCAGATACAAGCAGCCTCTAACACTCTAGAATCCCTTGTGACAACCCACAGAGCTGTCACATCTTGAGGAACTAAATTTGAATTCTTCAGGAGCCATGCTATTCTGGCTAATGAACTATGAACTTTTTGAAAGTTCACCAGAACATTTTTTTTCTTGTCTTTTTTTTTTTTTTTTTGGTTGTGCCGTGTTACTGTAACCTGTTAACCCCTTTTCTCACCTTGGTAAATATCATGAATCTAGCTTTGAATGATTAAGGCTCATTATTTTACGGATAGAGGCGCATGAGGTATAAAGGACATGGATTTTGGAATGAGATGTATTTGGCACTGGATTTCACCTTTAAATCCCACTTACAGGCCGTGTGACTGTAGACAACATGACTTAAACTTTATTAGCCTCCGTTTTCTTTACCGGTCTGCAAAAATAGAGATGATCCCATTTATCTTATAGGGCTATAATGAGAGTTGAAAATGTGAAAATGATGTAGGTAAATTGCATAGCGGTATCCTGCATATGGTAGCAATTGTTGATTTGGCTTTATTATTCCAGAGTGTACAAAAGGAGCATATAGTTATAAAAGGTACAGGAAATTGAAATTGAGTCAAATGTGGACTGTGCTCGGGACAGCCTTCTGGGAAACTGAATTCTAATGCCACAACCAATATCCTCTTTATTATTGACATTGGAGTTTATCCACATGCAGGGTGTCTGTTTCATGTTCCTTTGAAAGTTGTTGGGATAAGTGGTCTGTGGAGGTCTATGGAGCCCATATGGGCAAGGGCTGTGTTGCTCGATCACTAGGCTCTGCTGGACCAGGGAAGAAATTCAAGAGCAGGAGTCCAGGGGACTTTCACCCCAGCCACACAGTGGAGTGAGGAAGGGGTGAATTGGACCTTCTGCCTGGGATCCTGTAGGAACTGCCTAGTCCCCAAACCACATGGGTTCCAGTCTTCATTTGGTGTGACAGGGGTTGGTTATGGCCAGCAGAGTGCCCTGTTATTGAGCGGAGAGAGACTTGAAGAAGCAGACAAACGATGAAACATGCTCTCTGGGCATCTTAAGCCTCTAGTAGCTTTGAAGGCAGAAGAGAATTTGATGAAATACCAACAAATCATAAACCTTCAGACTCCTAGACTCCTTAAGGAGGAGGGGGCTGGCTGAATATGTTGTTGTGGAGATATCTTCTTGACCCCAAGTAGCTGAAAACCCACTAAGGGGAAGATCCAGATGATGGTGGCAAGAGGGACAGTGACTCCCACGAATCGTGGCCATCCACATTTCTAAGAACAGAACAATGTTCAATCAGTCCTGAATTTGCCAAGCCACAGTGTACAACAAAACCTCAAATAATCCACTTGAGATGAAAGAGCTGAGGCTACTTAAATGCCTTTCCTTCCCTTTCTCTTGTTCAGAACATCATAAAATCAAGTGTGATATCTTTAGCTAATAAGGTATTTGAGGCAGAAACCTTAGAAGGTGAGAACTAAGAAATCCCCAGTTACTGGTCTCCTGGGACTATTCTGTTTGCAGGGCTGGATTTTCAATTATTAATTAATCACAAATTAGTAAATAAAAAACAATAAATGATAAGAAACTGTTATCGTGTTTTACAGAGCTTCTGAAAAAGCTAAATGGCAATCCCCATAATAGACTCAATAAATATAATTAAAAGCCTACTACATGTCAAGTGCTCTGTTGGGCACACCAGAAATCACAGAGACGCACCATTTCCCCAGCTCCTCCAGGGGAAATCAGAGTCTGGTGTAGAATGCAGGAGGCATCACAAAAAGGACACAGGCCATACCACTAAGTGCCAAGGGTCGTGATCAGACAGCCCCCCAATTTCAAGAGGACACTGGATGAGAAAACACGTTAGTTAGGAATCTGTTTTCACCTTGTGGGTTTCATGACATCAGTTTCAATGGGAGAATTTTCAACTGGTTATGTTATGTCTTCCAGACAGTAACAGTTTTTAAACCCCAAGGGAGGAATGTTTAGGGGGTCAGGAACGATCATTCTTTCCTGGAATCTTTGCTCCAGGTGATGTGTGTTTGCAGGGGGATTGGATCATGATGCTCTTGTTCTAAGGACTTCATATTTGTGACATTAAATGGCTACTTGGACTGGTCATGTATACCACACTCACAGAATGTGCAGTCGAAATTGGACTTCTGCCACCTGCCACTTCCCCCAGGACCCTCCGCCCTCTGTCTGCTCTCCCAGCCAAGTGGAATCTTTGACACCAGAGGACCTTTCTGGGCACAACCACTATGACAGTCTTTGCCTGCTGGCCAGCTAGATGTGCTCAGCCTTGAAGTAACCTCTGCTTTTCTTGTGACAGTCTGGCTCTGCTCAGCCTCCTCTCTGGAATTAAGTCACCCATTCTTAAAGGGGTGCCCTAAGGCTGTCTTGAAACTCTTTCTTCTTCCATCCCTTATCTCCCACCATCTTCTCAAAACCCTGTTTGAAAAAAGGAAATTTCTCCCCTAAACTTTTCCAAGTACTGAAGCAACTTGGTATAAAAGAATGAGCTCTAACTTTGGGGATAGACAAGGGTCCATTCAAAGCAGAACTTGGCCACTTGCTAGCTGTGTGGCCTTGGGTAGAAAAATAGACCTCTCTGTTCCTAAGTTCCTTCATCTACAAAGCAGAGTCACTATGAGCTTTATAGGGTGCCATGGGCAGAGCAAGTCGTATGGTGACTGGCATGTAGTAGGTGGTTGCATTTCATGTACTCCTTACCCAAATTTCATTTCTGTTTATACACCGTGCTTACATTAGCATAATTAATTTAGTTCATAAAATGCCATTTCATGAGACAACACTTTGCTAAACACTTTCCTAAGCACTGTCTTGTTTCACTCTCCTGTTTTTGTGTCAGAGATGCTATTCTCAACAAATCCTAGATAGACTTTTTAAGACCAGAGTTCAGGAACTCTTGGAAAACTTCTGCAGCACCCTTCCCATCATCTCTACCACCTGCTTTGTGGTTTCTTACTTACCTCACTGCAGCTGGTCAGACATATCATACAAAGGAAGCCTGGCCCTGTCCTCAAGGACCTTCCAGTCTGGTTGGTGAGAAGAGAGACAGAGAGGACACTGCTCATACTTGCTAAGAACAAGACCATGCTTTTCTATTCCTGAAGGAGCCTCTTCCTGCAGCCGCTGGCTCAGGACTCTGGCCTGAGAGGCATGTCAACTGAGTCTCCTCTGTGGAGAGCAGAAGGCAGTAGACTTTCAGGGAAGGAGACAGACTGAGGACAGAACTGGCCTGCATCTCCAGATGGGATGTGTGAGTCCATGCTAGGGCATTTCCCCCCAAGGCTCCTTTTCATGGCTACTGTACCTGTCAACAGGGTCTATATTTCTAGGTATGAAGCTTTAAATGAGGGAAGCATAAAAATGGAAAGGCACAACCCTGGCCCTCAGAGAGCCAAGGTCATCAGAAAGAACCCTTTTCAAGCTCCGGAGACATGGATGCCTATGGCAGCACAGGGCGGGCCATGGGATGGTGAAACAGCAGTGGTCCTGGGGGGTCTCAAAGATGAGCTTTATGTGGCCTTGGAAAAGACACCATCGTTAGAAGAAATGGCCCAAGAACCAAGGGGGTGGAGATTGCCATATTGAGAACCAAGAGGAGACTTTCTAAAATTCAGGCCACAGTGGGTAGAAGAGCAAAGGGAGGGGCGATGGCATGAAGAGAAAAGGGATGTCCTGAACACATTGTCCAGAATGCGGCAGGCCTGTTATGTGAGCCAGGGATCTTGGTGACAAAGTGAAGCAGCAGTTTAGGGAAGTGAAAAAAACCATGGGCTCTGGACCCAGATTCAAGTGCTGACTTTTGGTGGTGCCACCGGAATATGGCGGGTCAGTTAACTCTCAGTCCAGTCTCCTGCCCTTCACAGGGCGAGGGCACCCACCTTGAGGGTGCTGGTGAGAAAGAAGGGTGGATGCGCACCACCTCAGCAGGCAGGCTCCACGCCCCTCCCTGCCCCCCTCCTCCGTCTGCCCCACCTCCCCACCCCCCCACCCCGCTTTGCTGCTTTCACTTCCACGCAGGGCCCCAACGACATGGTCCCACTTGTCCTGAGAGAGGTTTGGAAGAGCAAGTCCTCTGACCTTCCAGACCCCTTTCCCGTGGTGGAAACATGGGCCCTAACTTGTTGGGCCTGTGGGCCAAGATGGGCAGAGGGTGGCCCCACATCGCAGCCCGCGAGTCCCAAACAAGCTGCCCTCTGCCATCGGACACCAGCCCCTTGGAGTTCATTTCGAGATGACCTTCGCCATTTCTGGAGCTGTGGGATCCATCCTCCCCTGCGGCCTGACCCAGTTCTAGTTAAGAAGCATTTAGATTTCGCATGAAGAAGAAAAACAACAAACCAACTTTGTATTCCTTTCCTGTGTGTGTGTTTTTTTTTTTAAATTTCCAAACAATCCTTTGAGTGAGCTTCTCATTTTCTGAATGGTAAACTGAGGCACAGAGACGAATACCACCATGCCTTTATTCCACAGTGAGTCAGGGTCAGGCCACTGGCATGCAGACCTCCAGCTCCAGATCAGAGGTTTTGGAGACTTAAGGTGCCTATGAAGCACCAGGACCTGCAAAAGCAGATGCTCTGGACGCGCCCAGTGGTAGTCAGGTGAGGAGACCTGGGGTGGGTCCCAGGCATCACTGTTCTCAAGGTCCCAGGGCCTTCAGACACCAGACAGAGGGGCCCGGGGACTGCACTCAAGAAACTTTGCCCTAGACAGGAAAGTCTCTTGGCTCCTCTGTTCCTTTCCCTCTCGAGACAGAGGGTCTTTCTTGGAGGTTCTCCCTCTCTGCCCTGCTGAAGCATGGCCTGGGCATGGTCTGGCTGCACCCCTTGAAAAGCCCCCGCTCCAGCCATCTGTCACTGCCGAGGCCAGCCCATGGATGGGGCCCAGGCTGGCAAGCTTCGTGAGTGCCCCAGAGGGGACCACTTGGAGAGCTCCTGGACATGTGAGCCAGGCCATAGGCGTGGCCTCAGAGACAGGTGCTTTGGGTCCTGCCCCCCTCTGCTTTCTTTCCCTGACGGCTGGGTGTTTGCAGCAAACCTGAGCTAGACTGTCCTGCCGCCACGGGTCCTCTTGGCTGGGTGGGACTCGGCTGGGCTTCTTTCAGGGCCGTCTGCTTCTGTCTTTCCCACCCTGCCTCTCCTGTCAGTCTTCTTGACTCTAGCTCCCTGAGTTCTCTTGCTCTGTCTCCCAATCCCCTGTCTGATCTCACCCCACTGAGATCCCCAGCATCCAGCCTGCCAGATCAGAGCTGGAGGCTGTGACTAATGTGCTTGAAGGTGAGTCATCTGCTAAATATAAAAACCCACTCACTCCTTGGATGCAAAAGGTTCCAAGAGGCTCTGCGTCCTTCCCACCCAAAGCCATCCTTCCTCAAGGGGCCAGAAGACGTTTGTTCATGAACAGCAAACAAATAAACACCAAAGAGCAGCAACGGCAGCGCTGCCTCTTGCCCTTTGGCTCTCTCCTGAGATCTCTGAAGGCGGGATTTCCCCGGTCCCTCCAGCTGCTCTAGGAGGAGGGAGCTCGGTGAGGAAGACCGCGGCTCTGGCCTACTGTGGAATTTGGAAGGAGGCACAATTTATCTTTAGGACTTGCTTTCTCCTGTTTTTGCTCTGTCCTTGTTCCGGAGACCCCAAACCGCCCGTCCCCTTGCAGAGGTGAAGATGAGCCTTGTAAATGCACGTGTGTCCTGCAGGAATTAGCGGACATTCACCTGTGCGTGACTGAATAGGTAATGGAGGGGCTCAGATACGGGGCCCCACTTTTGGACAGGTGCCCTCCCCAGAGTGTCATTCTGTATGCACCACAGATTGCTTTCTGCTTGGCCTGACTGTGAGGGTTCTTTGTCACCCTTGGAATACGGGTCCTTGCAGGATATGTGTAAAATATCCCATGCACACTTAATACTCAATACTCTTGGCCCTTACTTTGTGTCAGCTACAGCGCTTGACACCGTGCGTGGATAATTTCAATCAATGTTCTCAACCATATAAATCTATCCTTATTCTCAGTGTATAGATGAAGAGACCAAAGTTCAGAAAGGAGAAAACGATTGTCTAAAAACCCAGTAACAGGAGTATCAGAACCATGACTTCGAGCAGTATTATATACTTTAACTCTAAGCAAAACTAGGAACTTTCAAACTTTCTTTGATGCCAACCCATAGCAGGAAAAAATTTTACATCCTGATGCCATGAATACACACATACACGTAGACATTATGTATGTTCATGTGTGTATATCCGATGCACATGCTTATGAGATGAATGTCTGTGGAAACACACTCTTACTCTTTTCTGATTCTATTCTATTCTATTCATTTCTTTTTGTTGTAATTTTATTTTAAAAATTATGCAGCCCACCAGATTTCTTCCATGACTTTCGATAGGTCATTATCTGCAATTTGAAGAACACTGGGCTAAACCATACTTAAACTGTAGTAATTGTTCATTGGGACAGAGTCTGGAAAGCCAAGTTGCAGTCCTAGGACAGGAACTAATGTCTGTGATTTAGACAGGTGTCTCTGTTTCTGGGGCTTCATCTTCCTAAAATCTGAGGTGAAAGAGAGTTTTACAGAATGGCCCAGGAGGCCCTACTCATGTTTTTCTTTACTTGCCTCAAACCCTCCACTTGCATCTCTCTCTGGGGAAGAAAGGGGCCCTGCCTCCCCCCAGCCGTGCACAGGGGAGATGCAGAAAAACAACCAAGTGATGGCTGGCAGGTCTTCACTCTCACTTTGGTGCTAGGCTTGATCACGGTGCAGTGGGGCGTAGAGTAGACACAGTTCCCACCTGTCCGGGATTTGTGATCCGAAACAAAACAGCTCATTTTCTCATGCAAAATGTTCATTCGATTCCCCTTCCCATCTTTTTATTTGTCTGCTTTCTGGTATCTCTGCTTTCTCAGGCTTTCTGAAACTCCGAGGAAAGACCATTCCCGTGGAAGTTGGGAAGTGTGAGTGGCAGGAGGGAGACAGAGAAAGAGAAAGAACTGTGATAAATCCGATAAATCCGAATGGTGCGTCCAGACTCAACAGGACTGGGTCCTGGTCTCCCCTTGGCCACTAGTGGCTGGGTGACCTTGGACACAACACCTGCACTTGGTGGGCATGTCACTGGGCCTGAAGGGCTTGGATAAGGTTTCATCCAGCTAGGTATTCTGCCTGGTATTGAGGCAGGGAGGAGAGGGAGCAAACCTCTGGGTGAAAGGCCAGTCCAAGAAAACCCTGCGGACAAGAACTTCTTTATTCTTAATAATTCAAATGCCCTGTCATTCTTCACTTGGCCTCACTCAAAGGGTGTTTATCTCGTTCCAGCAGGTTTCAAACTCCCAAACTGGCTGCCTGTGGTGGGTGAGCTCCTCTGTGGACAGGTGGCATGCCTGTGCTAAGTGCCATCCCGTTACTAGAGCAGCTCGGCACACAGGCACTTCCCATCCTACAAGAGGAAGCTTCTGAGGAGACGTAATTTGCTCGGCTCCCAGGCGAACTGGTTGCCCCGGACTGGGGGTGATATTCATAGGATCTGTTGCTGAGACCAGGCCAGTTCGACTGGGATCAGCTGGTTTATACCCAGGCCTTCATGTCTCTGACTCTGGGGTGAAGACCATGTGGGGCTGGTATGACTCCCCACCACTGTGCATCCAGGTGGCCCCGTGGCTGGGAAAACGTGCTCTTCCCTGGAACCTGGCCCCCAAGTGGTGGTATTAGCACCAGCAACCCTGCAGTGACCTGCACCCCATCATCTTGAAGCCAGCACCATGGGCAAGGGCCCCATTGCCATGCACTCTCTCTGGAGGCTCTGCTCTCAGCCTTCACACTCAGGACAGGAGGCCTATGCTCTTTGGCCCTCTGCACTGTTCTGGGACAGGGAACTCTTTGGGGTGTCCAGAGGCCCCAGAGCATAGAAGGTGGAGCTCCTTTTACCTGCATCTAGGCCCCTCCTTCCTCTCTTCCTGGCAAACCCCAGGAGAGAACTGGGCTTTCCCATGGCTATGGAATTCACAGACTGAAAGAGACTTGGAAGGGTCACCTTGATTCCCTACCCAGAGGGAAGATACAGACCTCTTCGATGACCATAGCCTCTGAGGGCAGAGAAGGACAAGCTGCTGGCAAACCCCAGGAGAGAACTGGGCTTTCCCATGGCTATGGAATTCACAGACTGAAAGAGACTTGGAAGGGTCACCTTGATTCCCTACCCAGAGGGAAGATACAGACCTCTTCGATGACCATAGCCTCTGAGGGCAGAGAAGGACAAGCTGCTGCCCTTGTGTGGGGATTCCCATGGGCAGGAAGGGCTGCAGCTAAGGCCTCCTGGGCAGCCTGCTCCCATTTGCATTCTCTCCCTTTCTTCCCCCAGCAGGGGATGCTGCCTCTGCCTCTATCAGGAGTCCTCTATCAGGAGTCCTCTGACTCCCCTTGAAGAGTCAAGAGGAGGGAGATCCCAACATTGCCAGTCTCCCCAGCAAAGATGGTCTGCATTTTTAGGTGCCCCTAGCAACTATGTCAAAAATGAGCCACATACCTGCAGCCCCTTCGTCCAGCCAGCATTCACGGAGCTCCTACACCTTGCCAGGCATGTCCCCATCCTTCAAATGCATTGTGCACAGCAGCAGGACCCCATTTATCTCAGGAATGCTACGTAGACCAAGAGGTAGTGTTCCTGTGTGCTCCGTCCATCTAACAATGGTGCATGGAAAAACACATAGATGCTGCCTCCTTCCTTCTTCTGCCCCAGTTAGTTAGGGAGAAGAGAGCTGTACCCTGCTCATGGTTTGGGAACTCCGAGTGCCAGGAAAAAGGAACATCCTCCTGCAAAATGTTTCCTGCAAACACAGCAAGAGAAGGAGACGCAATTATGTTGGCTTGAGCTGGGCTCAGACAGATGTTGTAGGTAAAGAACCTGGGGCTCAGTCTTCTCGGGAAGAGAGGATCTGTCACTTAGCTGGTGGGAGGACACAGGTCTGCTGTGTTCTGGCCAAGCCCATTGTGAGCCCCATCCCCACTGTGTCTCCTGGGAACAAGAGCCTGGCTGCTAGCACTAGTGAGGCAGTGGGAAAGGAGGGAGAACTACCCAGCGCAGGACAGGTTCCTGAAGCAAGCCTTGTTAGTACCTGGTGCTTGTGTGTGCCACTCTGTCCCTTTAGATGCCCAGCACCTGTTGCCCTGGAACGCACACTTTTGCTGTTTCCCCATGTTGCCTGATGCTGGGACTCTGCCCAGCCCACTTAGCGCCTACTGTCTTTAATCAAAATGAGTGGGGGGCTGAGGAAGAAAGACAAAAGAAAAAGTCCTAGGAGTTGTCCCATAGATACTTATGTTAGTCCTTAAAAAACCTTTGAAAAGGAGAAACAGAGTTTGCATAATTTTTAAGCCCAGCCACCCTGTGTCTGAGTCCCGGCTCAGTCACATACCAGCCATGTGCTTTTGAGCAAACTGACCACTCTGACCCTCAGTCTCTTCATCCACATAGTAATAATACACACCTCTCCTAAATGCCTTGAGGATCAGCTAAGGGGAGTCATATTCACAAGCACCCAGGACAATGTAGTCGTGCTCAGCCTTTACCCCAATCATACCCATGAGCACATGTTAAGATCTTCCTCTTTACTCAACTCCTCAGACCAGCTTCTGCTCGTCAGCAGTTTTCCAGCTTGGAATATTTGGAGAGTGGGGTGCAGGAAGGTGACCCCAAGGTGACATTGCCTAGTATCAGAACACAGAGGGGGCTCAGAGCCCTTTGTTTGAGGTTCCCCACTGCAGAGGCAGCAGAAGGGAGGCTAGAGTGAGGTCACGGGACTGGCGATGTATGCCTTTGTTCACTTAGTACATCTCTAGTGATCTTGGAGTAAGACTTATCTTGGCAGATCCATTTAGTATTCTGTTCAGCAGGGAAGCCCAAGGTGCCTTTGGATCTGCCTAACTGGCTGGCTGAATCCAACGATGCACCTGCCCTCTAGTGGTGAGAAAGAGAAAGGCATGGGCAGCCCAGGGCTAAGTCCCAAAGAACCCGAAGGACCTGAGATGATGCGGGTGAAGGTGTGTGTGGTCATCTGGAGATTCAGCAATACCAGGCAGCACAAATCCAAACTAGCCTGACACGTGGGGGTCATCCCCTGGACACACTTCAGGCCCCAGATTTGGGGTTCCACCCACCCATTCATTTGTTCATTCCTTCAACCAAGGTCTATGGAGTGCCTCCTATGGGTGGGGAGGAGGGTGGTTCCAGGTGGTAGGGACATCACAGTGATCAAGACAGGCAAGTCCCCCCACTCATAGAGTTTTCATTCTTGTTTGTTGGGCATGGGTGGAGCCTCCTCTCAACCCTCCCCTTGCCTTGGTAGACACCAACCAGGAACTCGATCCAGGCCAGCAGCTCTCATATCTGTCCCTTTTTGTAAAAAATGAATGACCCCAAAACTTAGTGGCTTAACACAATAATGCATTATTACTTCTCGTGATTTCTGTGGGTTGATTGGACTCAACTAGGCAGGTTTTCCCCTTTATGTGATTGCTGCTGGGGCTGGAATGTCCCCAGCGGCTTTATTACACACATGTCTGACCCCTCTGCTGGGATGGCTGGGCCAGCCGGGGTGGGGGAAGGGCTCGGTCAAGCATCTGTCTCTTCATAGTGTCTCCAGTGGGTACCTGACCATCCTCTGAGGGCCCCCAGAGCTTTACAAGAGTCTGAGGCCCCACGCACAAGTCCATATCAAAACGGATGGCGCTGTACTTGCCAGAGGAAGTCACAAGGCCAAACCCAGGGTCAGTGTGAAAGGCAGCCACACGGGACATGGGTTTTGTGGACCATGTCTGCTTGGGGCTACCCACAGTGATGATGGGAGGAGCACTTCCTAAAGCCATGGGGTTTGGGGACTCAGGGTGCATTTTGCTGCCACTGTCTTTCCCAAGAGTGACTTTGAATTAGGAATTCAAATGGCTCCATAATCCTGTGTGGCAGGAAATAATATCAGACCGGTGGGATCACTTTTTCATTGCTCTGAGTGGGAACCATCCCACTGAGAGGCTGTCTGCACACTGAGAAACACTGTAAATGTCCTTGTTTATTTCCCCTTTCCTATTTGTCATCAATGAGAGAACTGGTGGCTTCGGAAGGGTAGGATATAATGGCACTAAGGTTTTGTGACAGTGAGCACATCAGATTTTAAGGTCACCAGGTCCTAGACACAAGTTCCAAAAAATAATGTCCAGCTGTCAAGTCTTAGTTTGTTTGTTTTTATTTTCTATCTTTATTTCCAGGATAGAGGTGGGTTCATCATACCGCTCAGGTCATTAAACCACCCTTGTCTTGTTTTACTTATCTTTTATGAATGTCCGTATTCATTCTCTTTGATTCTCCTTCCCACTCTCCACCCCCACAGGCAAACATTGTAAGGCACCTAATGTGTATTTGTACACATTCGTCCAAGCTACCTAGTCTTCTTCTGTTGGCATATATGTTTAATTACATAACCAGGGTTCTGTTATAAATCTGATTTTGCTTTTTATTTTTTCCCTTAGTACCATGGTTTGTAGGTCCATCCACATGGCTCCATTTTCTCGTAGTTGGCTGTTTCTGGGTGTGCACTCCCCTCGTGCCCTCCTCCCTTCTGCCATCCCACTCCCAGATCGCCTCAGCTCCCACCCTACAAATATCCACTCTGGGGACCTCCTCAGCAGACCTTGTGAGCATTTCTGTAGGCTCTCTGTGCAGAAGCAGAACTTCCAGCACAAAGGGGGTGTTTGTAACACATGGGATGAGGTGGTGCCAGCGCTTTTCTGAGTCGATGCCCCGGCTCACCTCCGGCAGCAGTGCCGAAGGGCAGACCCGCTCTTTGCAATCCAGCCCTAGCATTAGCTGTAGCAGGAAGGTGCAGACGTAGCCTCTGCTCACAAGGATCCCTTGGCCTTCCTCCCCAGTGCATCCGGACCCAGGCTCTGGCAGACGTGGGTCTTCAGATTTCACCCCGGCAGTCTGACCTGGCCCTGGGCGGCCCCAGGCTGCATCCACCTGCCTTGGGCACTCGTGCCTCGTCCACCTGCCCTCTCCGTGTCAGCAGATCTATGTCATGGCAACGCACCAAAGCAGCTGAGACTGGATTCCCTCGGAGAGGAACTCAACACAGATGGGAGATCTCACACCCCCCGGCCAGGGTTACCTAACATACCCCAGGGCTAGCCAAGTGCATCTCCACAGACAGGGTCCTGGAGCACAGTCGTCAACAATAAGCACCTTGGCTTACCATTCGTTGGCAGTGAGTCTGAAAAGCCAACTTCTTGGTTGGTCGGTATGGAGTAAACACTGCGACTTAATGAAATGACCCAATGCCAACCGACCACCTCTTCCAGACACTTCACTTCCCAGGAAAAGACCCCGAAAAATGATCTTCTCCAGATGGTTGGGTAGTTAAGCTGGGGCCAGAACCCAGGGACCAAGTTGTCCAGGCCCAGCCTCCCTCCTAACCACTGCCCTAGGTCCTTCTACACTTCAGGGACCCCAAATCCACAGTCTTCAACTCTGTTCCGGGAGCTCAAATTCCTTCTTTCCCCAGATGGTCTTGAAAAAGACTCAGAAATACTAAACTGGGTTTATTGGTGGCTTTTCCTCCCTCTCCAATTCAGTACAGGAAACAGTAAAATGAAACAGGAATGCATAATATAAAGAGGGAGGAGAAGAAAGTAACAGTTAAGAGTTTTTCTCAAGGGTGAATAGTCAGTTATGGAATAAGGGAAGAACATCCCATAAGAATTCTAGGCCAGTGCGTGCTTTCTGCCCATTTTCCAGATGGAGAAGCAGAATCAGAGAGGTACCCAAGGAGTGACTGTGAAGAAATATAACCAATTATTTAGCAAATAAATCTAAAACTACACACACAGTTCCATATTATCCTGTTCACAAGAGTTACCAACCTTGGTTTTCTTTCTTCATAAATGTCTCTTCCTTGTAGCTTGAAGAAACAATTCCTAATATCTTCATAGGATATCTTCATTCTTTGATCTCACACTCCCTGAGAAAAATGACCATAGTAGTAGTTTCAGTAATAGTCAAATAACATTTACATGCCCTTGTCAAGTTGACAAATTTGGACATAAGAATCCATGCCTGAGAAAGTCTCAATTCTGGGTAAGTGATTTATCAGGTAGGATGGCAAGATTTGAAGATAAAGGAATGAGTTCTGGTAATAAGTAAAAAAAAAAAAAAATATGTTGTTGGACATGGGAAGGGGAAGTCTGCTGGTCCACATTACAACACCTTGGAATACCCCAGAAACTACCTTTGCAAATTAGAATAGGTTAGGAGTGGGGGGGGGGCAGAGAAGGGGATTTCAGAATTTGAAGCTAATTTGGCATCTGTCCAGTAAGAGAAACGTTAGAAAGAATGAGTGCTTTCTTTGTAATCCTAAGCCACTCCAGGCACTAGCTTTGTGAACGGGGTCACCCAAAGAACCCTTTGAAGGGAGCATGACACATAAACATCCATAGCATGTCTGTCCCTGCTCCCAGGACTGTGCCAGGGCATGATGTCCCTGGCCCTGCAAGCCAGCACCTGGTAGCCCCTGCCTGACCCCATGTTCTGGGGTCAGGGGAGATTTTTTTTATTTTGGAAACCAAATGCTGTAAAATTCACCTGTTTAATAACATACAATTCGGCAGTTTTGAGTATGTTTACAGTTACGAGCCCACCATCACGATCGAATCCCAGACCATTTTCGTCACCCCAAAAAGAAACCTCATGCCCATCAGCTGTTACTCTCAGTTTCCCCCTTTCTTCTGCCACATAGCCTCTGGAAACCATGAATCTACTTTCTGTCTCTCTAGATCTGCCTATTTGGGACACTTCCTATAAGTGGAATCACACACAAAGCGGCCTTTTGTGACTATCTTCTTTCACTTGGCGATGCTTTCAGGGCTTGTCTGTGTTGTAGGCTGAATCCGTACTTTGTCCCTTTTTATGGCTGAATAATATTCCATGATGTGCCTAGCCCTACCGCATTTTGTTTATCTATTCATCAGCTGATGCACTCAGGAGGATTTTAGTACTAATCTGAGCTGAGCTTAAAACCTGCAGACAATGAATAACTTCTATTTCCTGAGCAGGCTGCTAACGTGACAAAATCAGTGATTTCAGAAGATGTCTGTCGTGGGGTCGGGGGTGGGGGTGAAAACCAGATGTGCAGTGAGGCAGAACTGGGCATGGTGGAATTTGGAGCTTATTCTACTAAAGAGGAGAGAAAGGCCAAGGTCACCCAAGGAATCTCTATGCAAGGAGCAACCCTGAACTCTCTCTTTCTCTCCAGCTCTGATCATAAAGCCATAAAGCCATAAAGCCACAGACTGACAAGAGCAGTTCATTCTGGTGGGGGAGCACTCAGGGGTGGTTTCAAGCTTGTCTCATATGTCTCCTGGAAGCTCTGTTGAAAATCAGCCCACCGCACTCCTTCCTGGAATGTGCATGACTGATAATTGCCTTGTGCACCATTATCTGCCAAACCCTGTTGTTAATGAAATGAATGATTTAGTTATCCTTGTTGGTGATGGCCCACACTGTACGAGGGCCTATTACCGCATCTGTGAGGCTGGCAGGAACGCCCTGCCAAGGCACCTGTGTGCGATGTTACAATGAGCTCTCTCAGCTCAAACTCAACTGCAGAGAGGAGGCTGCCCAAGGCCATGGGTGTAGCCGCAGCCTGTACCCCACCCCCAACATGCATCAGAGCTGGAAACATCTAGGGCCAATGTGAGAAACCAGGCCAGAGCTCAGCAATGTTCACCAATGTTGACCTGCAAAGCCCGAGGGGCTGCTTCTTGTCAGCACACAGGAAAGGGACAGGCTGAAGGACTGTGCTGACGTGTCAGGCTCCCTGAGGTCTAGGAAGATGCTCAGCTGGCTGGTGGACATCGGCATTTCCGCGCATGTTGGGGCCTCCTAAATGTGCATCCTATCATGATGCCCCCCGCGTACCTCCCTTTCCTCTCCCCACTTTGTCCGTGGTGTGGGGCTTCCGCTCCTTTCCCCGCCCTCGTTCCCAGTACTGCACTCTCCAGACTTCCTAGACTTCCCTTGCAAGGGAAGCAAGGGAGAGCAGCTGAAGGAAAGTGGAAAAGAAATGGGTATGGTTGGGGCAACCCCATGGTTGCTCGCAAGGCAAATACGGACAGAAATAAAGTGACTTGGCTCAAGCCATGTTTAATACACTGTGTGGGCACATGCGTGTGTGTGCACACACACACATTCCCCCTCATCTTGTCTTTAGGTATATTCCATTTAGGGGTGAGGTCTTTAGGTTTGGAACTAGTCTCTCTGAGTTATGGTGGAGAAATGCAGCTCGGCCAGGTGTGCATGCCATCACGGGGGCTTCATGAAGTTGGCAGAACCAGGCAAGCCAGGTGGTGGAGGCTGCGTGGGTGATGGTGGAGGGGCACTGGCCTGACTCTGGCCACCAAACCCACAGGAGTAGGTAACAGATGCTCAAACGTGGCTTGCATGCCTCGCTATTTATTTTGACAGCCTCCTGCATGCCCCTCTGGAAATGTCGTGGCAACTTCACAATGGCATTAATGGAACAAAAGGGTAAACTACATTATTATGAGAGGAGCATGGCATGTGAAGACTATAAGAAAGTCAGAGCCAAGATCAGCACCTGGGAATCTCTCTTCCGTGGCTGAAATTTGGCCCTTCGTGGGGGTTGATAGTGAGGAGGTGTCACTCGGGGTCCTGGTAGGGATGGCGGCTGGAGGCAGACAATGGTGCCTTTGATAGTGTCTCTGCAGTGGAGAAAAATAAGGTCCCGTGACTGCTTCTGGGGGTGTCCCTCACAGAAGATGGGGGTGGGATGACGCCAGTGCTCCTATCAGCACAAGCAACAAAGCATCATGGTCCAAATTATCCAGCTGGAGCTGAGGATAAAATTTCCATGATCTATGGTGGTCATTTTCCATGTTTTGTAAAAAGCAGTGGTGCTCTTCTATTCCAACAAAATCTTGTGCCAGCTCCTCCCCTGGGGGATGGGAGACAAGAAAGAGGAAGAGAGGGAGGAGGAGAAGTTGGGAGAGGGGGAGAGAGATTGACAGAAGAGAGGAAAGATACTTCTTTGGTTCAAAATGAAGAGGACCTGGCCATTTTTCCAGAGCCTCCCTTTCCCTACACAGAGGTGGCTGAGGTGTCCCTCATTTGAATTCCAAGAGTCTAGAAGCCCCTGGTCCAATCTACATGAATGGATGGACATTAGGAGGGAAGGAAGGTGGGGGGCAGGAGAAGGATGTTTTTATTGCTACTTACATAGGATTACTGTGAGAATGAATAGGAAAATTTGTATTTGAGTCTGATAAATTGGGACTTCCTCTTCTTGAGGGCCACATGTTGATTCTTTCCATCCCAATAAACCAAGCTGTGATACACCAGGACACTGAAGGGACCCTATATTCCACTTGTTAAGTGTGTGGGCTCTGGAGTCAAACTGCCTGGATTAAATCCTGACCCTGCTACATAGGGGTTGTGTGATACTGGGCAAGTTACTTACCCTCTCTGTGCCTTAGTTTCCTCATCAGTAAGAGGCAGTGTCGATAGCAGCTACTTCATGGGGTCTTGAGGGTTATACCTGCTGGTGCGTTTGGCATTTAGAACAGTGGCTGGCATATGGTAATGGCTTAGTAGTAGCCATCGTTGTGATATAGGTGTATAGGTCTACCATTCCCTGCAAATGCTGGGTCCCACATGCACAATTTCTAGCCCTCTGCCATCAGGCAGACATCCTGTCTCACCTCACAGCCCCAGAGGTGGCCCAGCTCGCTCAGCACTCGGGGAAGCCAGGGCTCTCTGAGCAAGATGGGTAAAGGTTGAGGAAGGAGCGAGAGGGTATTGTGCCCTTTATTGTTCGGCTTGGTACAGAAGGAGTCTGTGTGGACATCTAGTCACAATCTTATTTGACCATTGTGAGGTGTGGAAAGACAAGCTTTGCCTGTCTTTATGATCTATAAACCCAAGGGGCATTAAAGAAAGAGGACATAGTGGCTGACCAGTGGACGCCTCCTTCATAGCAGATTTATGCTGAGCTCCAAAAAGGCACTAGACTGTAGTGTGTTTTGCCTAAAATTCTCAGTTCCATTCTCTCGATGCCACCTACTTCCCAGAGATAAGGTGGTGCCACGACGTCTCAGATCTTATATTCTCATACAGGGGATTTTCCAAGGGTCCTCCCCGACCGCTGTAAGGCGGTCCGTGTGTAAGTGGTTGTCATCATGAAGGAAGACTCGAGGCGAGAACTGTCAGCATAGTGATAGCCATGACTTTTAGGTCCCCTGTTTCCTTCTTCCTGACATCATCTCTAGGGGTCCCATCATGTGTTAAATGTAGTAGGGAGTCATTTCCTACAGGGAACTTACCATTTATTCTGGACCACTGAACTCACAGGCTAACCTCCATGGTTCATACAGGGCCTGTCATGGGCAGGGAGAGGCTAGAGGGGGCCTCTGGGGCAGAGGAGGGGCCTGCCACAAACAGGAGGATGGAGGTAGAGGGCCAAGCGTGGTCACCTCAGAGAAGGAAATGGGTGTGGGTGCACCAGGGAGAGTGAGGAAACCAGATTGATGGTAGCACAGAGAGCTGAGGATGGGAGTGTCCAGGAGGGGCAACCTGGAAGTCCCAGCTGGCTCCTTTTGACTTGATTCTGTAGGAAATGCCATTTTTTTTTACATGTTGTTTTATTAAAATGTATTTCCCTTTCATTCCCCTTTACAGTGCAATTACAGCTACATAATAGATATAGATTCAATCATACGTAAGTTAACGTGCAGAAACCCTGTTACCTCTGCCTTTGATTTAGAAGGTGAGGGGAGTGTCACAAAATAGTTTTGAAAGATTTTGTTTATTTGAGAGAGAGACAGAGCACAAGCAGGTGGAGAGCAGAGGGAGAGGGAGAAGCAGACTCCCCGCTGAGCTGGGAGCCCGACGCAGGGCTCCATCCCATGACGTGGAGATCCCCACCTGAACTGAAGACAGACGCTTAACCATATGAGCCACGCAGGCGCCCCTGCAAAGTATTTGGCATAAAGGGGTGAGAATCTGTTGACAGACCCACCACGAGACACTGCCTCGTTCCCGCTGCTAGAATAAAAGCACAGACAGTAAACCGGGGGCCAACGGGAAACGTCAGGTATCGCTGACACAGGCCACAAGCGGGATGGACCTTGAAAGCCGATGCTCAGTGAGAGAAGACACGGGCATGGCCTAGGTCACGCGCCTCCCTGTACACGAGATGTCCAGATCAGGAAAATCGAGAGAGCCTGGGGGGAATTAGTGCTTGTGCTGGGCTGGGGGAGGGAGGTAAGGGGTTTCCTTCGAGGGTGGTGACAAGGTTTGGACAGTGATGGTGCTGAAATGGTCCAGCTTTCTGACTGCAGAAAGAAGGGCTTGTCTTCTGTCTGGAACCCAGCTAGGAAACAGTCCCAGTGGAGAGAAGCACAGGGGCCACAAGAGGGTCTGTAGCAGGTCGCATGAACATACAGACATATAGTAGAGCATGTGGCCAGCCAGGTCTCTAAACCAAATCTTCCTGGTGGGCTTTTTGTGTTACTTTCTCTGGTTCTTCAAGTCCCTTAATCCTCTGGGCCCTGAGCATCGATACTCCAGGGCTTACATAGACATGATTTTTCACAAGCCTGTGCAAGTGTACCATCTTGCCAGAGGAGAAACTAAGGCTCGATGTTCTTAAAAGCCTGGTTCTAGGAGCAGCCCCAGGATCACAGTGCAATGGGGCTTGAGACATGGGCTGCTGGCCCCTCATTCAGGGATCCGGCTTCTAAACTTCGTCCTTTTCCCTGTCTGATCAAGAACGGAAAGTGAGTACCCAGTTGCTTCTTTTAGGCACAGGATGATAGAGGTGGAGTGGGAACCCCAATTTCCCACTGCTTCTTCAGCCTACTGGTGAGCAGAGAGCCCGCTAAGAAGGGTGTACACTTAATCCTTGTCCATGGACCTACATGGAGCAGAGGGAGGAAGGAAATGAACCTGAGCCTAGAAGGCATGGCCGCCCCTGGAGGAGGCATGATGTCCCACAATAACCTTCTTCCCCAAGAGGACTGCTTGTGCTAAGAATGAAGAGTACAAGTACAAGGCACGGGTCATTACGATGTGAGGGGGACCAGTGGGCTAACAGTTGGCCTCCATGTGGGCACTGTCCATCCTTGAGTTTCTATCCACCTTCTCTGAGCCACAGCTTCTGTCTTTCGCCCTCTGAGCAATCTTCCTTCCACCTGGGCTGCCTCTTGTCCTTTTTCTCCCTGAGCCTGTGATAGGGGCAGGGTGCCCGGCCAGGACGTGGACATCATCCGCAGTCCCAGATTCTCAGTGAGTGTGTGAGTGTGAGTGTGTGTGTCAGGGCTGGGGCTGGGGTTCGTCCGCAGGTCAGAGCACAGGAGTACAGAGAGCTTCTGAGGATAAGGCCGCCTGCACACCCTATACCCTGAAGCCCTGAGGACCTGTCACTCGGACACACCGCCAGCCAGAGCAGCCTCCGTCACTGACCAGAGGAGCGCAGAAGCCACAGCAGTAAGTTAAACCCCAGAGGGACTGGGTGTGGCTGGGCTCGGTGAGGGGCAGGTAGAGCCCGGGCTCTCAGAAAGAGCAGGCGCCATAGTGCCGGAGAAGAGGGAGCAGCCGAGCTTTCATGCCCCTCCCCCTTGCTCCCTGCACAGTGGTGACGATACCGTACGCTTGGGCCCTGCAGTCTGGGGGGCCCTGCAGAGACAACTGATCCCAAGTGGAACAGCAAACTATGTGAAGATTAGAGCAAAGTGATGGCCAGTGGAGTCTCTTCAAAGGTGCATGGTGGGTGGTCGTCCAATGCCCAAAGGCAGGAACAGTGGGGAGGCCCGCAGTCAGTGGTCATGGCGGGCAGGGGGCCGAGGGAGCTTGTAGACTCTCAGCTGGCTGTGTGGTGAGGGAGGGAGAGAGTGAGCAAAGCGGGTGGTTTGGACAAGAAACAAACGCTATTCTTACATACAGGTGCTCACAATGGCCGGTGACCTGGAGAAGCTCTGAATAAATAACCTGGGCTTTTGAGAACCGAGGTACAGGATAGCGTCATTTAATGGGAACCTTTTTTTTTCACCCCCTTCTGATGCCAGACATCTTGAGGAACAAGAGAAAGGGACAAGCAAGGCTTTGGGAACTGGCTGAGGGGGGGGCTCGGGGCAGGTGGGCATGGTGGCCAGCTTGGCTGTCTCCCTGCCCCTTTGCTTTGCTAGACCTGAGGACAGAGTCCCCGTTCTAGTACACTTGCCACTCCCTGTCCCCCTTCTTTTTGTCTTCTCTCTTCTGGTGCTGGCAAGTCCTTGCTTCACATCTGGATGGGAGCCTACGAGGTTGGCAGGACCCCTTGCCAGCCACAACCCAGGCCTGGCGACTCTCTAAAGGACCTATTTGGTGAGGTAAGACCAGTGGAGTCTGGCAGAGTTCAAGGGCCTCCTTTTTTGGGCAGTGCACAAGAGACCATTATCTGACTCTAGAGAAAGCTGAAAAGCCTTGGAGGGGACACACGTAGGAGCTGGGGTTCTGTTCCATCTCTGGTGACCCTGCCTTCCTTGTAGAGACACAAATCCCACCTCTCATTTTCCTTTTCTTTAAATGGAAAAGTAGAGGTCAGTGCAAACAAGATAAAATTCATGACCCCAGCCCCTCGCCTGAATCCACCGGCAACATCTCCTGTTTCTACCTGGGCTCTGTGAATCTCTGCCCAATGTTCTGAGCCCCAGACACTGGGGTTCCTTCCAGACACCTTGCTCTCAGCAGATTACTGGTCAGCATGTGCGCTGGGCGTGTGCCGGCTTCCAGGCCTGTGAGTGCCTGCAGAGTCGCTGCTGGAGAAGGCACGACCACCCTCCAGGAGCTCCCACTTTAGATAAGGAGTCAGCTGTGGAAATGGGTGATTACGGTTCAGGGCAGGCTGGGCCACGAAGTGTGTGCCAGGGACAGGGAGGAGGGCCAGAGACCCAGCGGTGGTGTGTCAGGAAAAGCTCTCTGGAGAAAGTGGTCACCATCACTGGCATTGTAAGGTGCTTATTACGGTGAGACGCTGCTCTGAGCACTTTCCGAGGACCTGCTCACCTGCTCATACCAGCACCGCCCGGAGGAACAGAGGGGTCAAGTAGCTTAGCAGGGGTGAGGTGCTCTGGTCACAGAGCTCGCTGCCCCACCTCCAGCCCCTCTGCCTCAGGGCACCAGCTGGGAAGGGAAGAAGCCAGCAGTCCAGCCCGAGAAGCAGGTCCTGACAGCCTCACCTCTACCTTCCCTCCTCTCCGCATTGGTCTCCCTTCCTCATTAATGCCCACCTCCTGGCCATCCTCTGCGCTGCTGACGGAATGATCCTCCCAGACATCACCCACCAAAGGGAACTCGTCAACGTGACTCTGTGGGTGTAGAAGCCTTCCACAGTCCTCTCGCTCAGTCTTGCTTTCCTGACCCACCCCACCTCCTTGCATTGCCCCAGCAGCCTGCACCCCTGCCTCCCCCAATGCCTCACTGTTCCCCAGCCCACAACCTTGCCCTGTGGGCCCCAAGTCTTGGCATAAAACTACTTCCTCCCAGAAACGCTTCTCCCAGGTGCCCCGACAAATTCCTGAGCATACTGCAGACTCGGGCTTCTCCTGAATTCTTCCTCCGCTTGCAAAGGCCAGGTCCTTTGTTTCCCGCCTAGGGTTTCCGCCTGCCTCTCGCTCTCTGTGGGGCACTAGGGCTGCATCCCTGTGCAGCATCTCTCCCCGACTCCATGCTCAGTGACTTCCCCGGATCTCGGGATCTGCCGTGGTGGGAGCATTTGCACTGAGCTGGCCAGCACTACAGATCTGCCTGCCCTCTCCCACTATGGGAGCCTGTTAAGCATTTACCAACACTCTGCCGTCTCACGATTTGCAGATTCATTGGCCTCCCCTCCCAGAGGCAAGTGCTTCGAAGCAGGGCCACGTTTTACTTCTCTTTGAAAAATCAGGCCCAGCGTACTGTCTGGCACCATGTGGAAGGTACAGATAACTTGTGAGACAGGAGACATGCCCCAGAGAGCTTGTCATTTAATTGTGGCAACGAATTACTCTGCTGCCACCATGCTTTGAGAATCTGCCATGCCCATGGCCGCCTCTTACTCAGAAGCCCTCCATAGCTCCCTTGGCCTATATGACCAGAATGGGAAGTCCTGCCACGTGGGGATTTTTGTCTGTTTTGCTTTAGGGAGGTGGCTTGGTGCTCAGAAGAGCATCTAGCATGGGGAAGTGCTTAATGCTATTCAACTTGTCATTGTCATATGAATATTAAGTGATGCGTTTCAAGCTCCTTAAAACAGTCTTCAAGACCCCGCATTAATTAAATCTGTTCTCTCTCTGCATCTGCTGCTCCTTCCCTCCTAGAAGCCTCCATTGCATTCCCACTGATCCTTCGGAGTTAAGAGAGGGTCCAGGCACTCCTCCCTTAGCATAAAGCTGGCTCCCCTTCCCCTCTGTTTGCCCGGGGCTTCCTCATTCTCCAGTCTGCTACCAACTTCAGGAGCACCTCCTGGTTCCTACTCTTCATCCCAGTAAGGATTGTTTCCATCTCCATGAACCGTTGAGCTCCTTGAGGTCAGGGCTGTTGTGTGTACAGCTCGGTGTCCCTCTAATACTCCAGCACCTAGCTTAGAGTCTCACACATAGTAGGTGCCCATTATAGCTGCGTGGTCCATAGTTGTGCACATTAAAAAAAAAATTGAGAGGCCAGCAAAATGTATGCAAGTCCCAGCCTCTGTTCTAGCCGCTCCGTGGAGTTGGCTGATTAGCAATCACTCCCCAAGTCTCAGTGAGAGTTAGGGCGGGACAGTGATGCCCAGAACATGACTGGAGGAGACTTTAGCCTCGCAGACCCTGAGCCAGGTGGGTCTCATGGGGGAACATGGTCTTTCCTTCTCTCTTCTTCCTCCTGGCTCATGGCCACCTCACTCCTGGCTAACTATGGCTACTTCCACCAGCCAGGAGAGGACCATCTGAGTGGGCTCAGGATAAGGGGATGGCAGGGCATGGCAGTGTTGGGCCTGGAGAGAAGATGGATAGGATGCACTTCGTAAAAACTGGAGCTTGACCAGGGAGGTGCCAACTTCTGATAGGAGGCAGTGAACTGACTGATTCCATTGAGAGGCCCGGAAGACGTCAGTCTGAATCTCAGCCCCACCAGTTGCTGGCTATGTGACCATGGGCAGCTTACCTACCTTTTGTGGGCCTCAATTTTTTAATCTATAAAATAAGGGTAATAACACCTACTTTATAAAAGGAAACAACTGGAAGGTGATTGAAGTACGTAATATATGAAAGTGTTTAGTTCTGGGCCTGGCATACACTGAGTGGTAGCTAAGTGGTGGATATTTCGTTATCCTTAGCTGTTCTCTGTTCAAATGGAAGCAGAACAAAGAGCTTTCTGGTAGAAAAAAAAATCTAGCTGAGGCTCAACAAGTCACCGGGTAGTGATTTGTCCTTTGAATTAAGGGATGTTGAATGATGAGCTGAAGTCTTGCTTCTCAGAGTGTGGCTCCCATACCAGCAGCATCAGCAGCCCTGGGAAATTGTGGAAAAAGCAGACTCTCCTGTCCCACCCCAGGGGCACTGATTAAGAATCTGCATTCCAACAAACAGGATGACCAGAAAATCTGTGCCCTCATTAAGATTGCATGGCTACAGCCGGAGCACCTTTGGAGAGTCCTTCTGTTAACACTCCCAATAGTTTCTCCTCCTTTTCCTGGGCTAACAGGCTTCTTTGTGCAGACAGGTGGGCACTGTGGAAGCAGGGGCCACAGAGGAACGGTGGTGATTGGAGCGAAGCCAGCCCTGTTGGGACAGCTGCACCACCCGCGCCAACAGGGGTCTGACTGAACTTCCCTTTGCTGTCCAGCAGATGGCGAGAGTGTGCTGGTGGTGCTTCTCCAAGGTCATTGACTTGTCCTGCAATTTAAGTGCTAAGGTCTCTTTGGATCTTACACACTTGTGTGGAGTTATCTCTGTTAGCTGTGTCTGGGATGGTTTTTGAGGTGCTCTGTTCAAACCCTTCCCTCCAGCACCCTTTTGGTTGAATGCTCTTGGGGTTTGCTCAGGTGGCCATGTCTGAGGCTGATCTCAGAGCAAAACCTTAGCCCCACTCCCTGGCGGAAGAAGGACACTCATCATAGTAACCCCTCACATCACCACAGACTCCCACACAACCCCCTTCATTCATGCACCATATAAATGTATGCATGTGCCCCCCTGAGCAATCAATCAGGTTCTAATCTAAATGAAAATGGAAAGACAAATTTAAAACCCTGATATTATGTGACAAGGTTCATCAGGCAGGATTGAGTGAGATTGGGGCTAGGGTCATAATTTGGGGAGAGTGATGAAAGGGATGGGTCTTTTTCTTATCAAAAACTTGCCAAAAAAAGTCTGAGCAGAGAACATGTGAGATTTGTCTTATGGTTGCCTGGGTCCTAGGCTGGGTGTTTAATACCTGAGTTCTCTTCCCAGTGCTCTGGGAAGTGGCATAGGTTATTGGAAGAAGCACAGTATCCGAAGCAAGACTGTGTCCAAATAGCCTAGGGCAAGTTGTTCAACCTCTCTGTGCCTCAGTTTTCCCATCTGTAAGATGGGGATAAGTGTTAAAGCATATACTATTATGAGTGTTTATCTCATACTTTAAACATGCCAAGTGTCTGGCACACTGTACACGCTACACAGGTCTTCGACTAGTGTTATTCCCCCTGAGTTTTAGTTTCCCCTTCGGTAAAACAGGCAGAATCACCCTGTCCTTGGCAGCTGAGGTCCCAGGAGAAGAGTGGAGAAAGAAGGTCCCCAGAATTCACACCATCTTTTCTTTCTTTCCAGGCCTTCTTCATATTATGTAAGAAGCCAGAGCAGATCACCTTCCTGCACGTCTACCATGTTCTTGAGCCCATGGGCTGGAGTCAGATGTGCGCCACAGGGTCAAGGTAAGTGATACAGCTGCAGGAAGCCCTGCTCCAGGCCCTTGTAAGGCAGACCCCTCTTGCTGGGCTGAGCCCCCAGCTTGTGAGGTGTGCATCCCTATAAACAAGAGTTTGGTTCTAAGGTTCGCCTTTTTTTCTGGTCATGAGACCAGACCTCTGCTCCCATTTTATCTCCATTGGTCATCAGAGCGTCCCAGCCACCCTCTCTGGTATGGGGGAGGGGACTGTTGGAGATTCTTGGGGCCATTTGCTCAGACAGTACAGAGGGAGTTATAAGCACTCTCATTTGGCACCCCACCAACCCCAACCCACAATCATGACCTCACATAGCTCATGCCAGACTTCCTAATGATAGGACCTTCTCAGGGATTTTTTTTTTTTCTGTAGGGTGTGCAGAGATGCTCTCTGGAGCATAAAAGATGAGAACATAAAAAAAAAAAACAACCCCACTAGTTCCAGCTCCACTATTTCCCTGTATCTCCCCTCCCTACTCTGTAGCCTCCTTCATCAAGATGCTGAAGCTTTGGTCCATGTCTTCACATATCTGTACCATGGACTGGCCAGCCCAGGGCCCTGTGCAGCTCCACCCATAGTGGAAGTGACATTTAACTATCCTTCAGCAGATAAGGAAGGGAAGACCCATCAACTCCAGGGACCTTGTCTGAACCTGTGATGAGGTATCTTACCATGAACAAAAGCCAATCTCATCATTGGGTCTTCCATAGTTTCTCATCTTGGAAGGCTTACATCTTGTTAATAGTAGAACCGACCTTAACTCACCGACATGATGTGAGACCTGGAACAAGTGACTTCCACACTTCAGGTCTTAGTCGCATCCGTGAAGTGAAGGGGCTGGGCTGTACGACCTCAAAGCACTAATATCCTGAGAGCCTGAGATCTCTGAGTGATCCTGCAGGTGACTGGGTGCCTTGTGGTTTGGGGAACATCATTGCCAGGTGATGGTGGCAACCTAAGGTGGGCCTCATGAGCTTGGGATGGATTGAGTTCATTATTAATGTCCACAGGACATGGCTGGGTTGGGGTAAATTGGACACCAGAGCCAGGAGAGGGGTCAGGAAGACTCTTTGGATCATAAGTCAGGAGCAAATGGAGGCAGTGCTTCACCAGGCTTCCTGGTTTTTCTCTTCCTGAGTGGCAGAAGGCCTGCCCCCTGCTGGCAGACAGGGAGGTGAAGACAGGAGGGATCAAGGGCAACATCCTTCCAGTTCCTCAACCCTGCTGCTCTGTGCTCTCCTGTTTTATTTTCTCTCAAGCTCTCTTTCACCCAAGGGTCCGTTTGTGGCCACTGCTGCCCCCTCCTACAATCTCTTCACTGAGTGCCCCTTCCCCGATGGGCTCGACATGGCGGTCCTCCTGCACACCTTCAGTGTCATCGGCCTTTTCCTCAACTGCTATCACCAGACATACCTGAAGAGCAAGCAGGAGAAGCAGACTTATCGGGGCTGGACCCAAGGACTGAAACTAGCAGAGCCGTCCCCACAGAGAGTTGCCAGAAGACAGCGTGCGCCACAGCCCACCCGTGCTGAACAGATACCTCTGGGCCTGCATTTCATTCTATGAAGGATGAAGGAGAATTGTCCCCCACCCCTTTTTTCCCCAGAGTTAGGAAGGACAGAAATGGACTAAGTTTCCTGAACTCACTTCTGTTACAGCACTTTTCACATGGATTTATAACTGTTTGTACTTCTCCTTCCTTTATTGGATGTGAGCCCCCACTGAGGGGGGGTGGGGGCTGTCTTCTTTCCAAGGTTCTCTACACGGGACATAGTGCTTCAGGAAATGTGCATTTGTGTCCTTGTAGTCCACCATTGGCAGTCATGACCTCTGGAGAAGATCAGGGCTGGTAACATGCCAGAAGTCAAGGCTGGCTTGATAGCTCACCTTGCCATGGGAAATGATGACAAGAATGTCCAAGGGTGAGTGTGGGTCTGTTTGGTTTCTAGAGTGGCTATGTGAACATTTGTCCCTGTGTCTCTTCTAGTCTGTTCACCACTACCTGCATTTGTAGTTATATAGTTGTATGATTCTGTGTGTGTGAATGGGCTGATGGAATGGGCTCTGTGTTTATGTCTAAATATTTGCTTTTAAATATACATGCTTGATCCCTTTAAGTTTTTCTCTGTGTTGTTTGCTTGGCTCTTCTATAAGTCTCTGTAAGTGCCACATGGTAATAGAAGCCAAATTGGGATCAATAGTTAATACTGGGGTGCCTGGGTGGCTCAGTGGGTTGAGCCTCTGACTTCGGCTCAGGTCATGATCCCAGGGTCTTGGAATCGAGCCCCATGTCAGGCTCTCTGCTCAGTGGGGAATCTGCTTCCTCCTCTCTCTCTCTCTCTGCCTGCCTCTCTGCCTACTTGTGATCTCTGTCAATTAAATAAATAAAATCTTTTAAAAAATACTTAATACTTCTCTCTGCAATGGGAGATGTGGAAGTTCATTGACAAATCTCTGAATACATGTTTCACTAAGGGCCTCGCAGGAGGACATGAGAAAAGGAGAAATGGGAAAACTGAACACAGCCATCCACTTCACAGAGAGGGAAACTAAGAGGCATCAAAAGAGAACACATGGCTGAGATCCCACAGTACGGCAGAAGCAAACATTTGCTGAGCCATTTAAAACTAGGAGTGGAAAATCTCTGGGGAGCAGCTGGCCTGGGAGCTGTCTCCGTGCTTCCAGGATGCTTGTTTTTTCTTTATAATCTCTCTCCTTCGCTCTTTTCCTACCCCAAGGAAGCCCCTATTTTGTGATACCTCACCAGTAAAGAACATTCACGAACGGTTGAAGCTGATGCAGTGCTATTTGCGGACTATTTATCCATCAGGCACTCTGGTTGATTAACTCAAGGCCAGGCAGGGCTGCATCCTGTGGACAGCATATTCCAAGAAAATTTCCTCTAAGTTATGCAGGATGTGAACACATCCCACACACTTTTCCATACCCAGGTTGAGTGCCTTCGGAGGTGGGTGCCTATTTTAAGGCAAACTTTTTTTTTTTCTCCTTGAACACATAAGAGTAAAGTCTGTTCATTTGCTTAGCAGCCAAGATAAAGGAAAAAAAAAATCATCATTCCAGAGTTCAGAGCTAATGTTCATCCAGATCTTTGTAGCTGCTTCTGCCTGATTAAGCAGCACAGGAGGAAGTGATATGTCCCAGGTCACGTCTGAATGAAGGAAGATTCTGGCTGGGGAGAGCCTGCTGTGAGGCAGCGTGGTAGAGAGGGTTAGGGAAAAATCCTTGGAGAGCTGAAGGTGCCCTTCCTTCCTTTAACCTGCACTGTGTTATAATGACTCTACCTAGTTCGGGAGTTCTGTGCAGCACTGTTTATCAGTGTAGAAAGATTGTGTGAATATTATAAAACACAAAGTTATTTGTATTTGTCAAAACATAGCCAAATCCATAATTAATATCATAGTCTACTTGCATGAATTTTTAAAGAAAATGATAAGCAAGGGTGCTGGTTGCATTTTTAAATATATATATAATATATATTTCATATATATAATTAATATATTAATGTATTATATTTATATATATTAATTATATAGCATATATAATATATTGATGTACATATATTAATATGTATATTATTGTGTATGTGTATATATTATATACATAAATAATATATTAATATATAATTATAATCATATGATTATTTTAATTATATATTTTATAAATTATTTATTATTTATTATAAATTATATATTATTTATGTATAAATTAGTATAAATAATAATATATAACTATAAATAATTATTATAAATTATATAATTTATATATAATTAGATGATATAATTTATAATATTTAATCATAAAATTTATAATTTAATTATAATTATATGATTTAATTAATTGTATGATTAACATATATTAATATAATATGTGATACTAATATATAATATATATTTATATTTTAAAATATAAATATATTGCGTTTTAAAATTTGTATTAAATATATAAATAAATATTACATATTTAAAAATAAATTTTAAATATATTGCATTTTTAAATATCCAGTATTTTAAATATATGGGCTGAGCTGCACCCCGAGAGTGGCCTTGTGCCAAGACAGGGAGACCCAGAGGTGCCAGTGGGACAGTCCCAGAGACAGAGGTGAAGGGCCGGTCCTACATCTGACACGAGAGCACAGAAGTTGGAGGTCTGGGCTCCTGGCTATCACCCCACAAATCAGGGTACATCTAACGGAAGGAATAAAACCCACCCAAGATGGAGGAGCTCCGTGGTCATCTTCTAGCTCAGAATCCAGTGACCGCTCCCCTCGCTGCCAGCTGCCACACACATTCCACGGTGTGCTCGGCTGAACATGCATGCGGGTGCTGCTGGGCCTGGACAGGTGTCTGGAGCCAGAAATTAGGAGGGAAGCCCTGTTTCCCTTCCCTTTTGCCCTTTCTTGGGGTTCTCTGTGTCAGTGGGGGAACCCTTCTAAAAGAAGACCCTTTTGTCCCTGGGTGGTCTTAGGGTAAAACATCTGCCACAAAGGTGGACTTTATCAGGGTTTTTGGAATTCAAGCCCTCCCAATCAGGATCTACGATCTCATGGATTTGTAAGCTTTAGGTAGACAGCGAGCTGGTCCTGCAGACACTGGAGGGAAGAAGAGGGAATAAACCACCCAAGAAGTAGAGGATCTTGACTGGAAGGATCTGTATATTCACAGGGAGAGGGAGGACAAGGGTTCATGAGTAACACAAGGGAAGATCCATTCCCAACAGTCCGCACAGAGCATCATGAAGGTGGGGACCCATGCTGGACAGGGGGGGCCGCCCTGGATCCTCAGAAGCAACAGCTGAGCTCAGACCCTCTCACTGCCGAGGGAACGTGGACGGCTCACGTCATCTTCTAGGGTCTTTTTCACGTATAGAGTTCAGGTAGGGGTGTTCTCATCTCTAAAAAATAGACTCTGGTGGAGGTGGAAAAATAAAATATGACCACAAAATAACTTTTCTTTAAAAACATTTAATAACTTAGTTATTATTAATTATTATTAATTATATTATATATTATATTATATATAATGTATATTATATATTATATTAATATATATCAATATATTATATATAATATATTTATGTATTATATAATAACTTATTAATAATAAGTAATTAATAACTTTAATACAATATTAAATAAAAATGTAAGAGCATCCCAATTTCACAAAGAATTACATATAAACTATGAACATAAAAATGTTAACCACAATCTTTTCTAGATGGTGAAATTATGGATGTTTTGAATTTCTTTGTATTTTCCTGTTTTCTGCAATGCCTATTCTTTTTTTTTTAATTATAAAAATTTTACTATTATGACAAATTTAGGACAGCTAGCCTGAGAATTATGCAAGTACTCGATCTGCTCATCAGATCTTCATTTCTGACACGGTGGCATAGCTGACCCCACGACTGACCTCCTGGTCATGCAACATACGAATATGGAGGGCTTACTGTGTGCTAGTCTTGAACTCCATGTTAGGGAATCTGGCACACAACAGGTTATGATTTGCACTGAAAGGACCCTGCGAATACTTACAAAGCTAAACCTTTGGCCACGTCCACTGATCCAGGGCAAGTTAGGAAGACAGCCAGTTTTGTCCAAGAGTGGTGGTGAAAGAGGATTTTGAACCAAGATTTATACTTAGTGTCAAATATGAAAATGGGGCTGACCCCACCCTTCTGAAACTAATCTTCCTCTGTGACTCCGCTCCTTGGTGTGAAGACCATTTCCAGAATGTTAGAAGTGAGGCATCCAAATGTAAATCTAGTTTGATTAAAAAATTAACCAAATATGGGGTGCCTGGGTGGCTCAGTTGGCTGAGCGTCTGCCTTCAGCTCAGGTCATGATCCCAGGGTCCTGGGATGGAGCCCCTCAGCAGGGAGCCTGCTCTCCCACTCCCTCTCCCACTCCCCCTGCTTGCATTCCTTCTCTCGCTGTCTCTGTCAATAAATAAATGAATAAATCTTTTAAAAATTAATAAAATATGATACATTTTTAAAATTATCCATGTCCAAGAGCTAACTTTTGCCCAGACATGTACTAATTTTTGCTTCCTAGCAAAGGCTTTTTGAAGTGAGAATATAAGGGTGAGGCTTCCTAACAAGCTTTACGTGTAGAACAAAAGTGGATTGATTAGTTGTGAATGGTAGTGATTATTGAACTACAGCTTTGTCTCCTTTCCAATGACCTTGGTATTTAAGGACATATTTGAGAGGTGAAGAAAGAGATGAAAAGACTTTGCCCTGAATCTGTATAACAAGGGAGTTACAACTAGGTCCTTGGCTTCTCAGCTCCCTGTCCTGGGCTCTGCGTCCTCTAGGTCAGGGTCAACATGAGAGGAATATATTCCTGTGAACAGGGCAGTTTAGATATCCCAGATCTTGAGTCCCAGCTGGTAGCTCAAGCTACCGGAAAAACTGACATCAGTCTTCTGCGTGCCACTCTCTAACACATCCTGTGCCTTCTTTCTTATCTCTTATTTCAAACATAGAGTACTTCTGTGGTGATTATATTGACCGTTTAGCTTACCGGTTACAAAATGTCAAATAGGATATCAGGATGAAAAGACTGGGAGAAGGGAAAGACACAGAGGAAACAATTGTTTAAAATAGACTATTTTTAAAAGGAAGAAGGGAGAAAAAAAGCTATCTGCAGTCTTCAGATTCTCTAAGAGCAAAAAAAGAGAACACAGGTATGGTTTTAGAAGCTCCAGTACCAGATCTTAAGACAACAGCCTTCCAGAGACTGCTTCCCCAACTCCCACATTGTGTAGGGTCAAGTCTCTATGACTAATTCCTTACCATACATACCTCCTAGTGGTTAACTTCTTTGATCAAACCCTGACTGATATCGTTGCCCCGCAGCGTATACAGTTCCACAAAGTCACAGAGAACCCTGAATTAAAAATGGAGAGAAGTTGCCTTTCCGCAGTATTTGTACCCTGTTAAGGACTGAGTGAGCAAAGGAGACTGACCCAGCAGCTATTGCAAAGTGCGTGCTTCCTGGGAGAACCCAGAGCACCCTCCAGCGCCAGGATGGTGAACTTCACCCCCAACCTTGGACAACCTGGGGCTGTCTGAAGACAGAGGTACTGCTTACCTTTCTTCCTAAGGAGACATTCATTGCTTTAGGATTATCGATCAAATCATCTGAGGACAGCAAACTGAAATTCTTGGCTTTTAAGGTGAAAAGTCGCAATTCATATATAGGGGAAGTTTGGAAAATATATAAGTGATTGAGCAGGGGTTATTTATTCCCCCCTCTTTTTTTATTCCTTTTTTTTTCCTCCTCTCCCTTCACCCCATTGAGTAAGACCAAGGGGGGAGAGAATAGTTGGAGATTATTCAGTGCAGTTAGATGTGAGTGTAGAGATCCTGTGTTGTTTGGACATGTGAGCAAGGAGAGACCTTGCTGAAGTCAAAGGATGGGACAAGTCTTGCAGATCTGACACTGGATATACGAATGGACAACGGTGAGAATGTACATACAAGTAGAGCTCAGATCCACAATGAGCAGAACCAACCCACTACTGGTAGTGCCCAGCCCAGGAAATCAGCCTGCTATTTACAAGTCAGACTGGTAGGAAGTAAGACCGCTATCTCTACCAGCTGGTCCAGGAAGCTAACAATAACCTCTAGAACAATCACCCCAAAGACTAGGACTTAAAAACTGACAGCTTCTCTAATTTTTGTCCCTGTTTCCAACTTAGGACCAACCAAAAAAACTAAATATGCACTCCTGACCTATTACATAGGGCGCCTTGTTTCTAGTTAGCACACCAAGAGCTTCCCTCCACCGACAGCCTCCAATCAGGGCTCACCTGAAGGCTTTCCTTCCCACCATCAAGGTTTCCTACCTGTCTGCCTTTGGGTCTCTGCCAACATACAAGTGATGATGGTTGATTCCCTGCTATCACAAGTTTTGCTTGTTCACTTTTGGCTGGGCTTCCTTTATTTGCGCATAAAGAAGTCTCTTGTGCTTAACAACGTGCAGCAGCCTTGAGGTCAGATGATGGTATGGTCTGCCTATGCTGAGGAGGGCTGCAGACAGCTTCTTGAGTTTCTCATGACTTTGCACTAACCCAGGAGGCAGGGTTGCTAAATAAAATACAGGATGTCCGGTTACACTTGAATTTCAGAAATCAATGAATAATTTTTAGCATAAACATATCCTATGCAATATTTGGGGCATACTTATTCATTATTTATCTGAAATTCAAATGTAACTGAGTGTCCTATATTTTTATTTGCTAAATCTGTATAATCCTACAAGGAGGGCAACTCAACATTCTCATGCCCCATTCCCACAACCGGAAAGAAAAAGTTAAGAAGGCTGGAGTGAGAGCCCTGGTGAGGCTACAGAGAGTTTCTGAGCTAAAAGAAGGGAAACACATCAGAGGTGATGTGGGTAAACCTCCCAGGCATTGGATGAGCATGCAGCTATGTCTCCTTGGATTGCCAGGGTGGAGGAGACATGATGAAGAACTAGAAGCAAAATGACTCTTCTAGAGCAAGAATGTGAGCTCTAGACATATCTAGGACCAGAAGAGGATGCCCACTTCTCATCAATGTTGCTGCTACATTTGGAGCCTCAGTATTAAAAAGCAAACCTAGTGAGAATCAGTCTTTTAAAAATTAACATTTTGCATATATTATTTCATTGTGAGGCTCTCGAAAGTTCATAGCCATCATATACATGAGTGTCTGGTCTTTATAAGCACCAGCTAGAGAAATAAAGTCTTCCCATCCCATCCCCCAACCTCTTTCTCCAGTATGGCGATTTTTCTGGAGAATTTGTCAACTTCCTCCAGTGAGATGTGTTGAATCTCACTCTATTTGGTCTGCATTGTGAAAACAATAGTGTTATTTTTCACTTTCCAAATACTAAATGACATTTTATTGAATGTAATTCCCAGCCTTCATATTGACCTTGCACACACCTTCAGTGTTGACATACTTCCCTAGACTCTCTATGTTGAGAATCGCTGACTTTAAGACTACCCTGTTTTCTTGATTCTTCCTACCTAGCAGACTGATGATGATGAAAACGAAGATGATGACAAGCGCCACGATGACAACAGAGATGCCCCCGATGGAAGACACGCTGGAATCAGCTTACTTTCTATATATCATCAATCCAGGTGACACCTCTGCAGGCCGGACATTGTTGGCCCCATTTTACAGAGAACAGTGAGCTTCAGAGAGGCCCAATGGCTTGTTCAAGATTTCAGAGAGTACGTGATGGAGTGGGATTGAAATCCAGATTTGTCTAATTCCAAAGCCTGTGACTGTTCCATACTGCCCCACTGCTGGCCACCACAGCTCCCTAATTCACAGGAAATTCCTGCATCCTTTGGTTGGATCTAATTATAGTCTTTCTAAAGAGGAATGTGCTGGTCTCTCTTCCTGGCATTGACTGCACCTCACTGGGAATGTTGGGCATCTTAAAATTTCATTTATTAATAAACACTTATATAATGCCTGCCATGTGCCAGGCACTGGTCTGAGCCGTTTACAAATACTAACTCATCTATGGCAAACCCATGAGGTTAAGCACCATTATTTTTTTAAGCACCATTATTATTATTATTACTCTTCTTTTATGGATAAAGAAACTAAAGTGCAGAGAAGTTAAGTGACTGGCTCAAGGTCACACAGCCTGTAAGTTTTATAGAGCCAGGTTTTTCATCTATTATTAGGCAGTGCAACAACCCTTCCTTAGGATATTTGGATTTCTCATCCTAATCTTTCCCTTAACTATTTCCCATGAGTACTGAGAGGATAATGAAGTCAAGGGCTTGGAGTTCCCCAAAAGAAAGTTTCTGGAGAAGCTCAAGTCTTTTCAAATATCCATCATAAGGGAACAGTTGGCATGGTCCAGCTGTAGCTCCCAGCAATTATTAGTTCTGTTTCAAAAAGCAGGCCCATCTTTATTTCCAATGCTTGCTCAGTGCTAATGGCCTCTAAGTAGACTCCTTCTTTTGAGTTTGAAAACCCAGTATCTAGTCTTGGTGGTATTAGCCTTCCTCTCCAGAGCTTCCTTTTCACCCTCAGGCCCTCTGATCTCAGCCAAGCTGCACAGGTCAGACTGGTGCAAGTGAGGGGGGAACCAAAATGGGGCAGTGTCTCCTCTGAGTAAGCAATCTGGCTGTCCTAACCTGGGAAGTCACATAACACAAGGTACAAAATCTCTCCTTGGAGTCACTTGGTTTTGACAAGATGCTGGACATCCCATCTTTTTCAGAGTTTCTTATGTGCTAACAAGCAATAACCTGAAACTTTTCAGAGCTATTAATCATTCACATGGCTTTTCCCCAACAGGACTTAACAGGGACTTGACATGGCCAAAGGCAGAGTAGGCACAGAGTATAGAAAGTTACGGAGAGACACCCAGTGAAAAATTCCTTCTGCTATTCTCTTGCCGATGCCCTAAAAATGACATAACAATAACCAGCAGTTACCAGGGCTCTACATTTACTTCTTGGTAAACCTTTGATAATTTGCTTAACTGCGACTCAGATTCCATATCTGTGAAGTAAGGTTAATACTAACATCTATCTCATAGGGTTGTGACTGAGGATAAAATGCCATATGTAGATAAAAGAATCATATATGTAGTTCAAGATTGGGCGCCTAATAAGAACTCAAGATGTGTTAACTATTATGATTACATAATAGACACCAGCTTAAATGCAACTTGCTATTTTACATGAACCCAATTATAACCTATGGAATCAATGTTTATTTCCCATTTTACTGACAAACGTGTTGAAAAATATTTAGGGAAGCTAAATTATTTGCCCAAGCCAGGAGCTAATAGAGGTACAGAGTGAGGCCCAAAGTCTTGGTTGCCTATCTTCCAATATCACACGTATTCCATGGCCTAGAGACAGTGTTAGCGATCTCCTCCTACTTCCAACTCAGCCAACACAAACACTCACTCAGTCACTCACTCACTCACTGCTAGCTACTTCCACTCATTCCTGAGCTCCAGGAAAGCCATCCTTACAACGAGGTAATCGCCTTTCACACCGCCCAGTGTACCACACTAACACTGGGAAGTGGAGAGTAGCCAGGCAGTTCACAGAGTCAGTCGTGGGGGTGTCTGCCAGCCACTTCTTTGTTGGCAGAGACAAAGGCTCTGAAGCTTAGTTGAAAAATCCAATGGGTGGTGGCTGAGTCCCAGCTGAAAGTGTGAAAGTCCTTATTATGATCCTCATCATCATATTCCTACTGGTGGCACCAGCGTGCTAAAAATAAGGAAGTTATTTCCCAAGATTAATAAAAAAGAAAGGAAGAGGCTGGGAGGTGGGGGTTTGGCGTCGGGCTGGGGAAGGGGAAATAGAAGGCAACAGACATTAAAATAGCAGCAAATGAATACCATGTAATTTCAAACAGTCGATAATGTCATGCTGCAAGGTTGGTAATTCTGCTGAGATAATTGCCCTTCCCCAGATTACTGTCTTTACCAGAGAAAGAAGTGATGGCTGTGTGTGAGAAATCACGCTGCCTCTCACTTCATGAGCAGTGGCAGTGATTAAGGAGGGATGAGGCTTCAAGTTCACAAATATTTCATCCATGCATGAGGGCTTTCAGGAGTGGAGCTATAGCTCTTAGAGCAGAAAACACGATCAACTCTTCTTCCACAGACAGGGAGACTGAGATACTCATGGGATGACTCAATGTTTAGAGCCACCCTTCATCTTCCAGCAAGGCTGGATCTGAAGAATTATGATTTGATATGACTGGCCACTGATGGATTTTTTTCCCTGCTGCAGAGAGACTGTCTTCTGGAGAAACCACTGAACCTGGACTCTGCAGACCTGGTTTAGAAACTGGGATCTTGGGTTGCTCCATCTCTGTTTCTTCTCTGGGACAAAGCTCCAGGTATTTGTTACCAGTATAGTGAGAGGACTTAACTAGCTAAGCTCTTGGGTTCCGCTCAGCACTTAACAGTCCGAGCTCCATCCTCCGAGTCTCACTGGGAGGGGCGGAGACAGAGTGGCAGACAGTATAATAGTCCTGCAAAGATGCCCAGGTCCTCAACCCTGGAACCTATGAACACGTTACCTTATAGGGCAGAGAGGACTTTGCAAATATGATTAGATCAAGGGTCGCAAAATAGGAAACCAGCATAATCACTGGGTCCTTAAAAGATGGAAGAAAAGGGAAGGAGATGTGGCAAAGGAAAGAGAATTAGAAGGTTGCCATTATGCTGGCTTTGAGGGTGAAGGAAGGGGCTATCAGCCAAGGGATGCAGGTGGACCCTAACGAATTCTCCCTGGAGCCTCCAGAAGCAACCAGCCCAAATGACACAGCATTTTAGCCCCAAGAGATGCATTTTGTACTTCTAACCTCCTGAATGATAAGATAGTAAATTTGTATTTTTTAAAGCCATAATGTTGGAGGGGCGCCTGGGTGGCTCAGTGGTTTAAGCCTCTGCCTTCAGCTCAGGTCATGATCTCAGGGTCCTGGGATCAAGCCCCGCATCGGGCTCTCTGCTCAGTGGGGAGCCTGTTTCTCCCTCTCTCTCTGCCTGCCTCTCTGCCTACTTGTGACCTCTCTCTCTGTCAAATAAATAAATAAAATATTTTTTTAAAAAGCCATAATGTTGGGGTAGTTTGTTAGCGCAACGATAGTTAACTAGTATCAACAGGAAGGCCAGGAGCCAGATGATGACTGGCTTACCCCCACGTCCACCACTTAGGGCATCTGCAGTGCTGAGGCAGTTTCACGTCCCACCGACGTGGGAGCCCCTAGCTCTGTGACTGGGTTAACTGAGAAAGGCCACTAATATAATGATAACAGCAGTCAGTCCAGGCAACAAATACAGATGACTTAGGACCTGTGCATGCATGTGGCACCTATCAGATTACACAGACTAGCTAACATTAAAATATTAACTAATATTAATTAAGTGCTTATGATTTTCCAGACATTTTAATGCTTAAAACAAGTATAGGACATAGGCAGTTTTCATGTCTTCATTTGACAGACAAAGTGGCTGAGGCCTAGAGAGGCTGAGCGTCATAATGAGGAAGAGATGTTGCTGGGATCTACCTCAATCCAGATCCCAAGCTCTCATCCCAGAGAACTTCCCAGCCCCTGAATTCCTTATGCAACAGTGTATCTAATAAAAGGACCAGACTCCTGAGTGAGACAGTCCCTCTAGGACACCAGTTCTCAAACTTTGGTAGCATCAGAATCACCCAGAGAGCTTGTTAAAATGCAGATTCCTGGGCTGTCTCCAGATACTCTGATTCAGTAACATGTCTCTGAAGCTCCCAGATGACCTTGATACAGCTGGTCCATGAGCTGATGTTTGAGTAGCAAGCCTCTGGAAGCCATCCTATCTCAGCCCCAACCTCCAGAACCAGCTGCATTGAAATTGTGGCTGAGCCCCAATCCTGTTTCATGACTAAACCATCTTTTTGTCAAATCAGAATAAGGAGGATTTATTTTGATAAGGACATTGAGAAAAAATGGGTGCTGTCTGGCCTGCATGAATTCCAAAGTGATCACATGTTTTACCAGACTGAGAAAGGATGCTCCTTCCATAGTAACAAAATTGTCTTACCTTTGCTTAGCATTTTTTAAAATAAAGTACTTTTTTTCATACATCTTGATACATAATCTAAATTCATAACATACCTTTATGTGACACTAACAATAATTAAGCCAGAAAAGCCACTGAATAGAAAATTCTCAACTAATGCCTCCTGATCTGGATGCCCAGGCAGAGAGCGAGGAAAGGAAAGTTGCAGGTAGTACTGAAGAAGTAAAAAACAATTTAAAGATCTCTGACCCTCACAACACATGCAGCTACTGGTTCATAGTTTCAAAGTCAGAAAGTTTTCATGTTGTATGAGTGAATACCATAGTGAGGTGTGTTGAGGGTAAAAACGAGAGAGTGAGAAAAATAGTCAAGCAAACACCTTTAAAACCCGCCAGCTCCTCAGTGGAAGGGGACAGGGGAGGGAGGGAAACCGTGATTCTCCAGGGTGAGCCCTCCCTTGAACCTCCCAGCCCCTGTGCATCTAGGTCACTTTCCTTTCTATGTTTGGTCTCTGAAAATGCAGTGGACCCGTTAATGAATTTATTCCTGGATTAAATGTGGGGACGGAGGGAGGGAGTGGGGGAGGGAGGGAAAAAAGCCAAGCTCCAGATGTGAGCATTGATTTGTGAAGGGCCTCTCATCTTAATCCCTGCAAACAGGAAATCCTAGCACTAGGCCTGAGGTCTCTCTCAGGATCTGGGTCAGTTTAGGCATAATCTCTCCCTCTCTGCCATTCACTGTCTTCTCCTGTTTCCACCTCTTAACACAGCAGATACATCCTCTCTCCCCCACACCCCACAGACACACACTAACTTGTTTTGTATGTTTGCTTTCTTGACTCCACCTCAGTTCCTCCCATCAAACGGGAAAGGAAGGTCATTTCCAAGGCTTCCTTCCCAAGGTGTTGGATTGAGAGGCAAGTGAGAAGGGAAGGGGAGGGAAGGAAGAACAGCTGTTCCCTTCATTAAGATGTTTTTCACTCCAGATCTAGAAGCAGAATGCATCTGGGAGAGAGGATTAGGTGAGAGATGGCTTTACACTTTCACTGATTAATATTCGATTACCAATTATGGTTTGATAATGTGCTCTTATGATATGTTATTTAATAATAATGAACCATTGAATTACATACTTGGTAACATTTAGCAGGGAGACCTAGCCTGTCAAGGACCCATTAACCAAGTTTTCCTCTTAGTTGTTTTTTTTTTAACAATATATTTTGGTTTATGTTAACTATGCTGCCTCCTATTGGGTTCTTCCCTATTGGGTTCTTCCTGGTCCAGCCTAAGGAGCCCTGAGACCCTCTCTCCTGACTCCCAGTACCTCCGTGTTTCCTTAGAAAAATGCTGACCAAGGAGTTGTGGGGGAGGTTAGGGGAAGATAATCTTTCCCAATCTGAGGGTGATGGCTTCTCTCATGGAGGAGATGGTTGTGTTCAATTTCCCTTTCTAACGAAGAGGAGATTCAGGTGTGATGACAGAAATTCAACATAACCGGCTCACCAGAGTGATAGGAGGGGGACTGGGGAAATGACTCAGAATGTACCACTTTTCCATAAGAAATCTAAGATCTCCCAGCCGTGCAAAGTGCCTGGGATGCTTAGAGATGTGGTCCCTTGGTCCCTTTGGCAGAAGCAGAACCCCTCACCCTCTAAAGGGAGGAGCAGAGGTAGCTGAGCCCTGAGCCCTGGACCCACTGGTTACTACTTTTACTGACTTGTCAGCCTGGCCTCGTGCTAGGGCCCTCTCATCACATTTTTTATGAGGTTCCCATGTCTGTAACCCCGTCCAAGGTGGAGAAGCGAAACTGATGTTTGAGAGGAATGACTAGTGGCATATATAGAACAGAATTTTATTTTCATCTCTTCCTGTTCCTTTAAATTTTGCTCAATGGTAGAAGCTTTTCCCTTGATCCAGATGAAAATTCAGTGGATTTTTATGCTCCATAGTTTAGTGTTATATAATAAACAGAATTACAGTAACTTTAGGTCTCAAAGGCTCCCTCAGCTTGGGAACTAAATTGCACAGTCCAATATATTCAACTGTTTTTAGCCACAAAGTTGTTTTTATACACAAAGTTGAGGTGGATTGTGTAGTAATAAGTAATACATATAATCTGAACAAAGGGCCGAAGTAGATTTAATTCACTTCCTCTATCTGGTCACCCAAATGAGTCTTATGTTTTTCTGATTGGGTTTCATGTCCACAATCCCTTTGAGTATTTAGTTAATCTCAGAACTCATGTTCAATTCTTATCCCTGTTTTGCTTCCCTTCCTGCTCCTTGGCCGAACTCCTTTCTCTTGGTTTATTGACATTTAATATAACATATACTTATTGAAGTTCATAAGATGGATGTTTGATGGTGCAAGGAAAATTGGGGATGAGTAAAGTATGATCTTTGATTTCAAGGTCTCTCTATTTCTCTCAATTATTTAGCTATCCATCTACCTGCTTCCTTACCTACATATTATGGATAGACAGATAGATAGATGATAGATAGAAGAAAGAGAGAGAAAGAGAGAGAGAGAGAAAGGAAGGAAGGAAGGAAGGAAGGAAGGAAGGAAGGAAGGAGAAAGAAGATAGACATATACACAATTGAGATAAATTTAAGATATATTCTGGTGGAAGTGGAGGGGAGAAAAGACTAAAACAAGTAGTAGAGCATAAACTAGAAGTTTATTGGCACATTTGTTTAATTTTTTAAAAGATTTTTTCTATTTATCTGAGAGAGAGAGATCACAAGCAGAGGGGAGGTAGAGGGAGAAGTAGACTCCCCACTAAGCAGGAAGCCCCATGCGGGACTCCATACCAGGACACTGAGATCATGACCTGAGCTGAAGGCAGATGTTTAACCGACTGAGCCACCCAGGCGCCCCAGGATATTTGCTTTAATAGACACAAGCAAAGTGTCTGAGCATGGAAGAAAGGAAGTATTATGGCGTCCTGCTGGAGATCATGAAAACATGACTTAGTAAACTCTTCAGAATCTGGTCTCCTCTACCACTCTGGCCCCATCTCACAGAGCTCTTTCTGAGCCGCCCATCAACCACCCTAACTTTTAGCTCCTCAAACCAGCCTTAGGGCTTCGGAACACACTCTTCCAACCACCTGGGATTGTTGTCTTCCCCATTACCACCTCAGGAAAGCTTCCTCACGTCCTAAATGGGGTCAGGCTCCCCACTATTATCACAACACCCTAAATTCTAGATAGTGTCTCATAAAATTGTGATTAAACAACCAGTGTAAAATTAGACACTTGATGGCTTTTGCCTTCCCCAAGATAGAACTCCACAGAGGTTAAGAAATATGTATGCCTCAGCCATCAGTATACTCCCAGAACCTGGAACAATGCCTAGTGCATAGTAGACACTCAGTGAATTATTTTGTAGTGGATTAATAAAGGTAGTATTTGGTATTCGTTCTCCTCCTCCTCCTCTTCTCTCTCTCCTTCCTCTTTGAGCCCAGCCCTCCTCCCCATCAATGCCTTACTTCTCCTATTAATCATTTCTTCTTGGTTCTGCACACTTTACCAGTCCTCCTGTGGTCCGCTGGGCCCAGTCCTATGCATTAAGGGAAGACTTCCTATTTGTCTCTTCTGTATAGCTCATTCTGGGGGACATAATCTAGGACATAATTCCTTCGAAGACCCTATCTCGGGTTTGTCTGTGAGGAGGTGGCTCACAAGTGTGATCTTTGAGCAGGAGCATCAGCGTAGTGGTGGAGAGTGAATTGTGTTCTAAGCTCACCTTACGTCAGAGTCTGTGTTACGACCAGATCCTCAAGTGATGGTGCACATGAAGTTCTGCTCTAGAGGGGCTTATCTCCTAGGATTAGTTGCGTAGAGCAAAGGGTAACTTGCAGTTAGAGGATTTGTCCGTTAGTGTTGGAGTGTAAGAAGTTTATTGGGAAGAAACAGAAGAAAGAGAAAAGAACCTATGGAAGCCAGCAGGGAAAGACTTCATCTCCTGATGCTGACCCAAGGACACCCGTGAAAAGAAAAAGTAGAGGAAGTGGGGTGAACAGTCTCAGACTACAACGTATTTCATACAAAATCATAGTCAATCCAACAGGAGAGATTCAGAGCAAAGATGGCACAGCAGAAGAGTTCTGCCATGGGCAGAAATGGCCAGAACCCTCTAAGCCTGTGGGGCCCCGTCATTGGGAGAGGGCTGCCCAGGAAGGGCCTGAAGCTGCCAATGACCAGAAGCTCTCAGCTAATTGCACTCTTGGAAGCTGAAAAGCAATTTCAGCTTATCTTTAAAGGATATCTTTAAAGGATATCCTCCCAGTATAGCCCCCTGGCTGCCACATGTAACATCCGAAGCCAATTTTGTAAGAAACCTATCAAAGCTGGTAAATGTATGGAAAGCAGAAAGAAAATACCACATCAAGGAGGCCTGGTGTGTGCTTCTCCAGCACTGTTTATGTTTTGCTCTTGTTCTTCAGGGAACAGACTCTCTAAGGGCCCCTGAAAGACAAGGTCCAGAAAATTCTCTCCCATAGGGAGCTCAAGCAGAGCTCTTGTGAACCAAGATGGTATCCCTGTATTTACAAGATACCCGGGTGAGTCAGTAAACAAGACTCAGTTGCTGCGGGTCTCTGACCTCACCCTCTACAAGCTCCGTAGGCCCTAGGTTCCCAGGGGCAGGAAGGCCTACTCCTGATGTACAACCTCAGAGGCATAGAAGAATAAAAACCCAGGGCAGGTGGAGCAGGGTGGGCAGAGGTCTGGGGAGGGGAGTATAAGGAAGGCCCTGTGGTTACAGTGATGCTCCCACATACTGATTTTTCCCTTTCCAGCCCCTTCCTCACTCATGCACATCTGCAAGGATAGCCAACCTCATGCACAGGGTCACACACAATGAAAACAGTTACATACACCCAATTCACAACCACCTTCACGCAACACACAAAAAGGCCCGTGCACATCTCTTTCTTCAGCCCTGACAGAAGCTTGCGTGTGCGCACCTTGCTATTCCAACAAAAGTTCTGTGCACTGCATGTTTCCAAAACCTCCCTCCTGTGCAGACATATTCACAGACAAGAGGCTCTGACATCCACATATATAAAGAGTAAACAACATTCAAGAACAAAAATAGACACACATTCAAAAGTTTGAATGAACTTGGAACATTAAAAAACAGAGACTTTATGGTAGCTTGGAACAAACAAATACCAGGAAGGTGTGTCTGGAACTGGCAGATGTGCCTTGAAAGATATTTCCCTTGGCCATGGATGCCCCCTAAAACCCCACAGAGGCTGAGGCCCATTTCCTGACCCTGAAAGACTTAGCTGTTACTCAGCCATCCTCTGGCCTCCTGCGGGAAGAAACTGAAGCTCTCAGCCTAGATGCTGTGGGGAGGGTGCACTTGCACCTGGAAAGGGGGTTATGCATTTCCAGAGAGGACTGGAGTGGAGGGAGCAAGGGTAACTTCTGCTCACTTGGGTTTGAATCCCAGCCTCACCACTTTCCACCCACATGCCCATGGGCATTTTAGTCACTCTGTGTCTCATTTTGCTCACGGAAGAAATGGAGATAGTAATAGTATCGAGCAGATACGCTGCTGTAGGAATGCACCAGTCAGTATTTGTAAAGTGCTGAGAGGGGCGCCTGGGTAGCTCAGTGGGTTAAAGCCTCTGCCTTCCGCCCAGGTCATGATCCCAGGTCCTGGGATCGAGCCCCGCATTGGGCTCTCTGCTCGGCAGGGAGCCTGCTTCCTCCTCCTCCTCCTCCTCTCTCTCTCTCTCTCTCTGCCTACTTGCGATCTCTCTCTGTCAAATAAATAAATAAAATCTTAAAAAAAAAAAAAAGTAAAGTGCTGAGAATGCTCCCTGTACATCATAGGAGCAAAGTAAGTATTGCTTCTTATTCTGCTCCTGGGAGTCCTCCAGCCCTGGGATTCCACAGCCTCCCTGACCCCTACCCCTGCTCCCTACACAAACCTCCTGCACAAAGCTGCAGTTGCCAGCTGCAAGCTTCACCAGTAAGGAACAGCTCTCCCCAGGATCTCTTTCTTCCTCCTGCTCTTCTCCCTGACAGGTTTTTACAACTGGGACTTGAGAGCTAGAAGTTGTCGGTTCTCGAGGATAGGAGACCAGACAATGAATTTGTCCCATAATCCAGGACTTCTCTGCACTGAGAACCAGGGTTGTCCCAGGGCAAGGGCAGGGGGTTGCTGTCAGCTCTCAGCGTTGTTACCTTTTGATGGGTGTGTAGGAAGACGGGAAGAGAGGGGCTTCTCCACCATTGGTCTGGAGGTATCTCCAGCTCTATGTATCTCTAGGTTTCTAGATCCCCAAGGCCCATAGCTCTGCCCAGCCCCTTCCTGTCTGTAATTCTTCCCAAAGAAGAGACAATAGTTACTCCTCCAAAGGAGGATTGTAAAGGCACTGCTGTTATCTCATGTCTCACCCGTCCAACCCAAGGCAATTCATTTCCCCTGGAGTCCCCTTGGCGCTCAGCGGGTTCCCAGGTGAACTGAAATCCACAGCTCTTCTCATCTGGTTGCCCTGGGAGTTTCCACGCTCTCAGTACAACCTGTTCCTTCAGCCTCTCCATTCCCTCCCCCTACTCCCTCCCTCCGCAAGGCTGCTCCCTTAGCCCCCTTCCTCCCCTCGCCCCAGGCCCCAGCTGTGCCCTCTGGGGAGACATCCGCTAACGAGATACCCAGGAGGGAAGGCGGGAGACGGAGGAGGGAGGGGACGGGGCGGAGGGAGGAAAGAGGCGGGGGAGTCGCGCAGGGTGGAGGCCGAGCACCGCCCCGCAGCCAGAGAGGGGCGGCTGAAGGTTGCATCTGCTGGAAGGAGGCTTTTGGCTGCTTGGTAACGGGCTGCCAGAACGGAGAGCGAGGCAGAGAGCAGGGCAGCAGCTTCTTGACGTCAGGACCGAGCCAGGGGATCGCGCCAGCAGCCCCAGGCCGTCCCACAGGGGGGCCGGCCGACGGCGGTAGAAGAGCCAGAGGCAAGGCGCCCAGCGGGGCGTGAGTGGGGGGCTCGGACGCCGGGCAGCAGGGGTGCAGCATGCCCCCTGCCCCCTGGCCATGGAGATCGCCCTGGTGCCCCTGGAGAACGGCGGTGCCATGACCGTCAGAGGAGGAGGTGAGGCTGGGACAGGTTGTGGCCAGGCCATAGGGGGAGAGCTCCAGTGTCCCCCGACGGCTGGGCTCAGCGATGGACCCAAAGAGCCTGCGCCAAGGGCGCGCGGCACGCAGAGGGGAGTGGACCCGGGAGGGCGGCCTTTGCCACCGCTGCCCCAGGAGCCTCCGCAGCCTCGAAGGCTGCCCCCGGAGGACGAGGAGGGAGAAGGCGACCCCGCCCTGGGCATGGCGGAGGACCAGGTGGTGGGCGCGGGGTCCCTGCACCATCAGCGCGTCCTGATCAACATCTCCGGGCTGCGCTTCGAGACGCAGCTGGGCACCCTGGCGCAGTTCCCTAATACCCTCCTGGGGGACCCGGCGAAGCGCCTGCGCTACTTCGACCCCTTGAGGAACGAGTACTTCTTCGACCGCAACCGGCCCAGCTTCGATGGCATCCTCTACTACTACCAGTCCGGGGGCCGCCTGCGGAGGCCGGTCAACGTCTCCCTGGACGTGTTCGCAGATGAGATCCGCTTCTATCAGCTGGGGGACGAGGCCATGGAGCGCTTCCGGGAGGACGAGGGTTTCATTAAAGAAGAGGAGAAGCCCCTGCCCCGAAACGAGTTCCAACGCCAGGTGTGGCTTATCTTTGAATATCCAGAAAGCTCGGGGTCCGCGAGGGGCATCGCCATCGTCTCCGTCTTGGTCATTCTCATCTCCATCATCACGTTCTGCTTGGAGACCTTGCCTGAGTTCAGGGATGAACGGGAGCTTCTCCGCCATCCCCCAGTGCCCCACCAGCCTCTTGGGCCTTCCAGGGGGGCCAATGGCAGCGGGCCTCTGGCGCCTCCCTCTGGCCCTACGGTGGCACCTCTCCTGCCTAGGACTCTGGCTGACCCCTTCTTCATTGTAGAGACCACGTGTGTCATCTGGTTCACTTTCGAGCTGCTGGTACGCTTCTTCGCCTGCCCCAGCAAAGCAGAGTTCTCTCGGAACATCATGAACATCATTGATGTGGTGGCCATCTTCCCCTACTTCATCACCTTGGGCACTGAGCTGGCAGAACAGCCAGGGGGTGGAGGGGGCGGCCAGAATGGGCAGCAGGCCATGTCCCTGGCCATTCTCAGAGTGATCCGCCTGGTCCGGGTGTTCCGCATCTTCAAGCTGTCCCGCCACTCCAAGGGGCTGCAGATCCTGGGCAAGACCTTGCAGGCCTCCATGCGGGAGCTGGGGCTGCTCATCTTCTTCCTCTTCATCGGAGTCATCCTCTTCTCCAGTGCCGTCTACTTCGCAGAGGCTGACAACCAGGAGACCCACTTTTCCAGCATCCCGGATGCTTTCTGGTGGGCCGTAGTCACTATGACCACGGTAGGCTATGGGGACATGAGACCCGTCACTGTGGGGGGCAAGATCGTGGGCTCACTGTGTGCGATCGCGGGGGTCCTCACCATCGCCCTGCCTGTGCCCGTCATTGTCTCCAACTTCAACTACTTCTACCACCGGGAGACGGACCACGAGGAGCAGGCAGCTCTTAAGGAAGAGCAGGGCAGCCAGAGCCATGGGACGGGGCTGGACAGCGGAGGCCCTCGGAAGGCCAGCTGGAGCAAGGGATCCCTCTGCAAGGCTGGGGTGTCCCCGGAGAATGCAGACGGAGCCCGAAGGGGCAGCTGCCCCCTGGAGAAGTGTAACCTCAAGGCCAAAAGCAACGTGGACTTGCGGAGGTCCCTCTATGCCCTCTGCCTGGACACGAGCCGGGAAACGGATTTGTAAGGGGGAGCCACCGACTCGTAAGATTGGTGGCAGTGGGGTGGGGATAGCGGCGGCCTCCTGAGCTTGGCTATCTACTTTATACCACAGAGTATTTCAAGCCCACCTTGAAGGCTGTCACTCCTCTTTCACTTCTTCTTCCCACCCCCTCCCTTGATCCCCATCTTTCCTCTTCTTTCCATGACACCAAGGGTCGCCTATTTTTAAAAAGTACCACATTCCATGACGCAGGAGCTGTTGAAATGGTGAGCCCTGTGAAATGGATGTATTTGTAGCCAGTTCCCTATACCCAGCAGAGGGATAACCCAAACAAAAATGACTTTAAATAGCCCAGATCCCAAGAGATTTTGTAACCCCCTCCATGTGTTCCAAATTTGCTTTACATACGATTTTATTTGCGTATAGGGGCAAATATTATTTTTATGACCGGTGAGTGGATTTTTGTACTGTAGTTCAGATGGAGATATTTTGGATACATTTTCCAGGAATGCTGTATTTATGGAAGAGAGAGTTATTGTGATGTGTGTTTTTTTTTTTTTTTTTTTCCCTGTGATGCTTATATTAGAGCCAGAGACCCTGGTTATGGCTCTTCTGGTTCCTGTGTCTGTAAGCCTCTCTTTTCTGGGATGTGGTATCAGTGTTTTGTGTCTAGGGCAGGGAATGTTCTGGAAGAAAAGCAAGACTGACTTTTTCTGTGCGCCTTAAACGATTCTTGTAACTTTCTTTGAAAAGCATTTTAATGATGTTGAAGAAAGACTTCTGATAATTCAGTCTCTATTTTTATCCCAGGAAATAAAATGTTACACGGTTGAGGCAAGTTGTTAGTTGTTTGTTTGTTTGTTTGTTGTTGTATGAAAATTTAAAAAGGAGTCTGTCGCTTGCTATTTCTAGTTTTGAAGTTAGAACAAACACCACCTTGACTGGGGTAGATTACTTGTAAAAGTAGTAATTTGATCACCAACTCCTTCTTTGTGGTCCCCCTCTGTGCATGACCGAGGGGTGACCTCTGTGGTCTCCGGCTGTTTTTGACACGCTGTCTGAGGGTGTGGCATCAGATGAGACTCTCAGCCCTGTGTGCAGATGCAGCTAAAAGACAAGAGGAGATCAGACCCCCCACCCCAGCCCCACTGCCATCCCTTGGGGCTATGTTTCTGAATTCTCCCTTGTCTGCAGGCTTTAAGCCCTGCTTCACAGGGCTCTCAACAGCTCGGTGAAACAAAGCCGGATTCTCCCAGGCATGAAGCCTGTCCACAGAAGTGCAGCCCTGGTGTGAAAGTCACAGAAGAGGGAGGGAACAGTGCTTGGTTGTTAAACTCTCCCTCTGGACCACGGTGTAGCAGAGGAGAATGCACTGACTTCCTAGTGGACAGAGGCAGAAAGAAGCCAAGCAGAAGGATTTGCTTCTTCTTGGCTTCTTTTCACGTTAAAGCCTAGTTTCTACAGATGGTGGTCTTGTGCTGAGTAAATCTCCAAACTCGGAACAAATCTCTCGGTTCCGTGGATCGTAGTGGTGAACATCCCAGTAGGTATAACACTGGCTGTAATTTCTCTCTGGGATTAGCTACCTTCCGGGGCTCTGGGTTCCTGCTCCAGCTTTTGCTGCTAAATAGTCTGACTAACCAAAGACATGTTGTCTTGTATCCCCACCCGGGTGGGCTGGTGACCCACAACCACACCCCCCACAGCAACAGGGAGCCTCATGGTTGGTTCTGAGGGGTGCATGCACATCTCCGTGGGGTGAGGGAGGCTTTGCTAAATTGACGTCTGGGACTGTGTATTTAAAAAAGATGCCGGCACAATAAAAGCCAGTGTCTGTGACTGCCTGGAGTCATTTCCAGTCAGGAACTGTTAACAGCAAATCTGAGGCGGAAACAGAAGGACCGTGCAGGCAGGGCTCTGTTGTTTTTCATTACATGCTGAAGCAAAAGAAGAACAGAGACTATTTATTTATAATTTACAATCTGCCTAAAAGCAGGGCATCTTGCCAAAGCTCAACTCCACAGTCTCACCTCCAAGCCCTCTTTGGCTTTCAAGCTAATGTGTGTAGCTCAGCATGCACCGGGTGATGGGGACCGGATCCTCCTTCCGGCACCACCCTGCCTTAAAGACAAAAGAGATGTCACCACCTGAATGAAAATCAGTTCCTTTAGGCTCAAAGAGAGAGCAACACGGGGGCTTAGATGTGTCCAGTGGCCTAATAGAGGTTGGTCCAAATAGAACAGACTGCTTCGTTGAAATTTTCAGTAAGTGGCTTCAGTCTTACTACAAATCCTCAGGGAGAGGGGGGAGGAAAAGAGAGAGTTTCCATATTTTGCATGGAAGAAGGGGATCCTGCAAAGCAGGTTTACAAAGGGGACGAAGGTCATTCTAGAGGCGGGTTGTGTACCCTAGTACCCTGCTGCTGCCTTGCATCCCAGAATTCAGTGTCCTAGTTATCTGCCCTGGGGCACTGGGTGTGCACCGACTAGACAGTATAAGAATTTCAATCTCTTCGTCTTCTCGGGATAATTTTTGCCATGATTCCCGAAAAAGGCTGCACGGTTTCACTCCCAGCCATCCTGATCTTCCTATTTACATGATTAGCAAAACAGGAGCCTGAATGTCAAGGCTCTTACCCAGGCTTTCTGAGATAAGGGGCCCCTTCATCCTCTCCCAGCCTCCCCTTCTGTGCTGTCATTGATTTTCCATAGCCTTTGCTTTCCTGAGGAGATTAGATCAAGTGGCCCCAGCCAAGCTTTTTGTCCAGATGTTGTGTCTTGGCTCCCACAGCAGGAAACCAGCACGGGGCTCATAATCTCCCAGCTCTGGGCCCCACAACTCAGAGAGCAGGATGGCTTTCTGTGCCATGCTCTTGTGGAAGGACAGCTTCTCTATTGCAAAGCAACTGGCTTCCTCTTTTTCTCTACTTACTGGTTTCTTCTGTTCACACTCTTCCTGAACCCTAAGCAATGACGGATTCAAAAAACAGATCTTTTGGGGCGCCTGGGTGGCTCAGTGGGTTAAGCCGCTGCCTTCGGCTCGGGTCATGATCTCGGGGTCCTGGGATCGAGTCCCGCATCGGGCTCTCTGCTCCGCGGAGAGCCTGCTTCCCTTCCTCTCTCTCTGCCTGCCTCTCTTGTGATTTCTCTCTGTCAAATAAATAAATCTTTAAAAAAAAAAAAACAAAACAAAAAAAAAAACAAACAGATCTTTTCACATGCTTTAAGAACCCCAGCTCCTTGATTTGCCCTGCCTGGCTGGGACACTCTCTGGAGGGGAAAATGAAACAGAGTATCAGCCCTAGGGAATCTTTGCACAGAACTGGCCTTTGAGTGATTCTAGTGTTAAAAGTTAACAATAGGTGCACTTCTGGGCTTGGACCAGACTGCACAAAGTGTTTCTCTTGGAGCAGGGACACCTTGCTCCAAGTGTCCTCCAGAAATAGCAGGCTTGTGCACGGTGGAGGGTGATTCTGGGTGATGTTCAAGTACTCTCTGCTGTTGGACCTCAGCAGCTCATGACTACTACCCCCCCACACCCCGGCTCCAGGCCCAGCACTCCTCATTGTGCTGGGGATGGGGGATACTGGGACAAATGTTAGGATGTGGTCCCTGTCTTTTCACGCTTCCAGTCCCTCTAGGAAAGCAATCCCTGTAAAACAAAAGCAAGTCATGCAAGACAGCATGTGATCACGTGTCTCGGAGGGAGTTTCAAAATGAAGGGTTATGGGTCAGTCGTGGGAAGGTGAGGAAGCATAGGGTAGGAAAGAGAAGCTTCTGGAGACCTGAGAGGTGGCTGGGAAGAGGGGAGGGAATTGGGGATGAGGGAGTTGAGATTAGCGGGCTAGACGGTGACAGCTCCGTCCTCATCACCATCATTCCGTGTGGTGTCCAGAAGTCAAGGCTGATGCTGCTCCCAGGACTATAGTGGCAGTCCCAATTTTGACAATGGCAGGGACACTTAGCGGTTGTGCAGGGCAGAGGTTGGCAAAAGCTCAGAAAAGAGCCAGATCATCTATATTACAGGCTTTGTAGGTCAAGAAGCAAATGGAAACTACACTGTGGGTACTCCTATAACCATCTGAAATGCAGTCCCTGAAAAATGTCAAAACCAGCCTCACCTCAAGGGCTACACATCCCTGTCAGATTGGCTTATCTGTCCCATGGAGGGTGCCTCCTGGGCATCCAGTCATGCCTGACCTGGCTCCCTGGTTTGATTTTACCCCCATTGAATTTGTATTTCTTGCAAATGCTGACCCCTGGCTTGGGAAAAGACTCTCATGCTAGGATTTCCTAGACCAGGGAAGGCCTTATGAAAAAGATGTTACTCACTTCTACCCCGTCATGAAAAATTAGACTGTGCTAGTGGCTGTGGGACAGGCCGGTCCATTTCTAGGGAGGAGGAGGAAGATGCCAAATTGGAATTTCTGCCTAGGACTCTGAGCAGTGGATTTTCCCTCAGTTGTTGGTGGAAGCAGGCCCATAGTGCTGGAGATTGGGCCTCCTTCTCCTTCTGGTCCTTAGTCTTTTCCTGGACATGACATCACACAAGGAGTCATCAGGATACACTTCCCACCCCTCTTCACCTGGCTTTTCTCTGGCTGTAGAGATGGGCTGCAGGCTTGCGTGTCCTTTGTGTGTGCATGGTGTGCCTGTGGCGTGCACATATATATGAGCGTACATGGTGGGCAAGGTGTGGCCCAGCCTAAAGTGAAGCAACTCCAGACCACAGGCCTCCAGACAAAACCAGATTTTTGCAACCTACCCTTTTAACTGGTATTCCTTTCTGAAGTCAAACTTTGCACCATGCAAATGTTTCAACTGGAAGGAACCTTAGAAGTAATCTCGTCTGTCCCACTCACGACAAATGAGCAAACTGAGACCTAGAGAGAAGAGGTGGTTTCCCTGAGGTCACACCCATTGCTAACCTAAAGTAGGACTGGAATTGTTTTCCTGACTTGTAGGCTGGATTTTTCCTTGTGTTCCACTCTGCTTCTCAAGCTGCCCTCCTACCCTGCCCCCCTGGGTGTACCCCTGCCACATCAGTTTATGTCTACTCTGTCTGCCTGTGAAGGTTGCCTCCTAGGTAACCAGTCACGCTTTTGAAACCTTTATTTGTTTCCTGTGATTTGATTTTGCCCAATGCAACCTGCATTTATTGCAAATGTCAAGCCTGTATTGGCAATGGAGGTAGAGCACTACAGTGAACAGGCTCCTTTGGATAAGAATCTCACTGTTTGGGGGGGAAACTGAAACATTTATCATCCAGTGTCCCTGATACCATTGTTCATTCATTCACTTATTCACTCATTAATTCAACAAATATTATTCAATTATTATTTACTCTGAAGCAGCACCACGCTAGGCTCTGGGAATAACTGGCAAGGGATCTTCCCTGATTGATTTTCTAGCCTAGTGGGGAGAATCAGCAATCAATGAAGCGAATGAATATTTTGCTAGATCATTTTGAAATTGAGGGCCATGGAGAAAGTGAGCATCGCTATGACTGGAAAGGGAAGCATGGTTGGAGAAGAGTGACATGTAGAAGAAACATGAGAAGGCATGAAATAGGGTGAAGAGAGGGGGACAGGGATGTGGGGACTATGGGGGCTCTAGGAAGGAGTGAATGTTTTCCTGCAGAAGTACGGGGCTGGAGACATCAGGTGGAGCTGAGTGCCAGGGAAAGTGAAGGCCCACCGGACAGCTCCAGGCAGGATTACCAACCCCAACACCATCTATGGCCATTGACCGCCAAGGAGCAGGAACATGGCCCTGACGTCCCAGGCAGTACATTCAAAAGAAATGCAGCGGGACCATCTCCTCAAGGGAAGCACAACACCAATTGCTACTGGATGGCCAGTGATGGGTTCAGATGCGAGTTTTAAAAGTTAGTGGGAGCAAGGCAGGCAAAGGTCCTCAGATACCCCCTTAATTGTTTGGTTAACTAACAGGATACTCCAGCGGATTTTTGAGTCTGTGCTAAAAAACAGGGGCGAGCAATCTGAGGCTGTGGACTGAGGCCAGCCCCACGTAAGAAGTGGGGAGCAGGGAGGCAAGAAGCCTTAAAACACCTATAGTTCCTCATAACTATTCAAAGACCAGGGACAGTGATGGCAAAACCTAAAAGGGAATGTGGTGGGGTTCAGGAGAGAGCATGGTGGGAAAGCCAGACTTCCGTGTGCAAAGCATTAATTGCCTGGACATTCAGAAGGACAGCCACACTGGCACCTGGACAGTGAACTTGGCTTAGATGTCCATGAGCATGCTCCTCTGTGGTTCTTCCAGGGCTAAAGGGCTCTGAAGGAAAGTGGGATTTCCTCTTCAAGGCTCTCTACACTCTTTCCTCCTTCTGGGAGGCATCTTGTCTCTTTTCAGTGTGTGAGAGCCCTCCTTTGGGAGAAGTGGAGAGGTGTGGATGCTGGAGGAACTGGAGACAAGCACTGGCCATCAAAGTCCAGTCCACTGGTCCCAGAGAACCACAGTTCTCTGTACCCTCTCTCATGCATGGCCTCAGTAGCCAGAAGTCACTTCTGCCTCGCACAGGTGTCTCACATCTGCTGGCACAAGCTGTCATCCCTGGGTACTGTATGGGAGACAGAAATGAACCCAATTCTGCCCTCGGGAAACTCAGAGACTCACATGGGCAGGCTACACCTGCCTGAACATGAGGAGACACCTACAAAAGTCATAACAACAACAACAGCAACTAAAGAAAACCAAAGAATCAGCTGAAAATGCCATTGAGAACAAAGATTGCACTTACAGGTTTGGGGAATTGATCAAAGTCCACTGGAGTTCTTTGAGCCAGGATTTCTAGAAGAAGTGATCTTCAGAAGCAGTGTGAGGGCAAGGACATAGATTTAGTGCTTGTGAAGTATGAGTAATGTATAAGTCATCCCAGTCCTGCTGCCCCATGAGCCCTCCTGCCAAGTCGCACAGTCCTGTCACATCACATGTAACTCTATCCTTTGTGTCCAGTCTACTCTGGCAGGTTGCAAGCTGCCCTCCTATGACATCCTGTGTCTGGCCATGGCTCTCAGCTCTTTGCCCATGGCCTTTGTGTACAACAAGCCATATACTCTAATATAGCAGGAGATCTATAATAGTCTGCCAAACGTTCACTTTTACATAAAAAGAATGAGCTTTGCCCTTCTTTTTCTCTTGTTTTCAGTTTTATAGTGATCAGTCTTCTGAAACATCTGAAGACTACTACTTTAAAGAGTCTTTGGTTTTGCTTTTGGTGATGTATCAATTGTGTTCCAACCTAAGTCCTGCTCTTTTGGAATTTCTGAATGCCTATAACATGACACCACCGCAATGTAATATTTATTGTAATTTTACAGATTACTACAATAACAAAACTGAAGATTAACACAACAGCTTTACCCCAAGTAGTACAAACATCTGTCCCTTTGGCATGTATTATAAACAACTGAGATCACTAAGACCTGAATTGGTACCTCTTAGTAATCCATGCCAGTCATAGGAAACATGCTTGCTTTCTTCCCCAGCTGATTAAACTTTCTATTACTGCAGTAATCTGCATTTTTAAAATGGATGTCATGTGGGAAATTGAACCAAGCAGTCCCAAGCATATCCCTTCTTTTTAGGGGGCCAAGGCATCCAATTTCAAGGAAGTACAGTTGATCCTGAACAACACGGACTTAAACTGTGAGGGTCAATTTATACACAGATTTTTATATATATATAATATATATATATATAAACACAGTACAGGACTGTAAATGTATTTTCTCATCCTTAGGAATTTCTTACCAACATTTCACTTTCTCTAGTTTCCTTTATTGTAAGAATACAGCATTTAAAAACAAATACAAGTTATATATTAATCCACAGTTTATGTTATTGGTAAGACTTCTGATCAATAGTAGACTATTAGTAATTAAGTTTTGGGGGAGTCAAAAGTTATATGCAGATTTTCAGCTGCATGGGAGATTGGTGCCCCTAATCTCCATGTTGTTCAAGGGTCAATTGTATTTCTCACAGAATATCTAGGTTGGACAACTGACAGTTGTTAATGTTTCTGTTCCTCTACTGTTCCCTCCATATATAGTGTATGCATTATTATTATATTCTTGTTGTTTTTTCATTCTTCTTTGGTTGTAGTAAAGTCACCTATAAATTCCATGTCATTTGGACAAGAGTTTTACAATGGAGTCTGGAGTGGCCGTAGTCGTCTCCCTGCGGTCTTTCTTTTTGCCTTTCATGTCTGCCTCCAGTCCACCTACTTGTGACTTTCAAATTAATCTCTCTGGAGGACAGTGCATATAATCAAGTCATTTCAGGACTGTTAAACAGAATAATTCCAGTCCCTTTAGCCTGACTTGGAAGTCTTCCATAATGTGATACTAGATCTTCCTTTGTAGCCTTTTCTTTCTCTACATTATGTACATCCAAGGACACACTTTGTAGCCAAAGTGGATAAAATCATGCCCCCAGCCAATACCCAGCAGCGTGCCTTCCCATCAGTCATCCTCTTGGTTGGAATACCTGACTCTTACTTTAATGTGTTGAAATTCTCTTCCTGCTTCAAGGAACTGCACAAATATCTCCCCCCTAAAGGAACAATCCTCAGTTCCTCCCACCCACAGCCATTTCCCTTCTTTGGTGTTCCTACTGTGAATACATTTGGCCCAACCTCAGCACGTGTTTACCTACCTCTCTTCTACCCAGGCTCAAACCCTTCCTTCAGAGCAGGAATTGGCTACCATCTTCTGATTCATCTCGGTGCCTAGAATTAGCCTGGAATACAATACAGGGTACTCATTAATATGGCTTTCTGGACTGAATTGACCCCTCTTCTGACATCTTGTATGTACCCTAGAAGTAGGTTCCAAGCCCCCAGGACACTGCACATATAAATGAGCTTCATCATAATCTCCATATGTGATGTGGTGCTGAGGAACCTGCTATGGTTAAACTGGGTTAAGCCCTTGGCAAGCTATTTTGCAATGCAATAAAATATAGTCCCTCTCAGCCTCCCACAATGAACGTTATAGAGCAGTCACTGAAACATTTTTTGGTGTCTAGGAAGCTGTGGGAGAATGGTTGCATTTTCGGTTGTCTTTGTTCTACTTTCACTCACCATGTGTATAGACCAGGTACATGAAGGCATTCAATGTGAGCTGGAGCTCCTAGAATTAGAACAATGGAGCCCTATCTGGATGAGGATCTAAGGGCGTGTTTCAGAGCTAGGGAAGAGCCATAGGGTGGGAATGGATGAGAGGATGGGCTGAGGGACAGAGGCGGAAGACCAAAAATGTCACCATGGGTAAAAACATGCTGGTGAGAGTGATTACATAGCAGATACGCCAAGGACAACCAATGTATACCTGTTGTTGACCAATGAAACATTATTTCCAACACTCCATCTCCCTTACTCCCAAAACTTCCCAGGTTGGAAGATGAATTGAATCATTGCCCAAATGGAAGTGGGAGGTGGAAGGAGGGGTGACCGTCTCTTTTTCCAACAATCTCCACTGTCATTTTCATGTGAAGCCTTGGACTGCCAGGTTGGTTGACTGTCATACGGTAGCAATAGTGCCTACAGGGCCAAATGCAGTCAGGTCATCACACATTTTCTGAGCTGTGCTGTGCTAGCTGCTGGGATTTAGGTACACATAAGACATTGGGTGTGCTGTGTGGCATTTAATCCATGTCCTCAATCCCAGACCAATACAATATAGTCGTCTAATCCCTGGTCCAGAACTGGATAAAATCTTAAGAAGTCTTCAGCACTGAAAATAATATGGTACTGCCCCATATGTAATTCAAAATAAAAACAATACTAACCAAAACATAAATTTAAGTAAGTTCCCAAAAGTTCTAATATTTTCCTTGATGCTTTCACTGAAATATCAAGTGTTATTTTAAAAATTTTTTGATGTCCCCTGTTGAGTCAGTGCCCTCAGCTCAGGTTAACTCCTCTTATTGGATAATCTGGCAGTGATCCAATCCCCTCCCAGCCCTCAGGGGATCCCCATGCTCTCTTGGCCACATCAGTGGGCCCAATTACAGCTATAGCAGTTCTGTCTGGGTGGCTTTTCCGAGTAGGAAATGGATTCCAGATGTTGACAGCTGGAGGCCACCAAACCAGACCTGAATCTGAGTGGAGCATGGAATTTCCCAGAGCCACCCACAGGCCTTTGTTCTGCAGCTTTGAAGGGGTTGCTCTGATGCCACCCCCAGTAAGGCAGGGTTTGTTAGGTCTTTTCTGGGAAAACTCCAAGAGGGCAAAGCTGAGGATTAAGTCTCTGCTGTGAATTAGCGATCACCCCCTTTTTGATGCTGGGCCTAGACCACCCTCATACTGTGAGCAGCAGAGGGGATTATAGTGTGGACACTGAATTTGAGAGACAAACCTGGAAAAAGGAACAGTGATGGGACCATGATGAAAAGTGTTGAATTGTTTGATAACAAGTATATGAATGAGGTCAGACTATGAACTCATTAGAGTTTTCTAAAGCAAATGCATATGTACAAATCTTCTGATATCCAAATAATAAATGTACAAAAAAGTCATCTTGGCTATGAGTGTAACTAGGAAATGTTGTCATTGTTGAAGACACTTTGCAGTTTTCTTTTAGAAACACATTCAGACTCAGTTCTTTGAGTTGATAGCTATCCTTGTGTCAAGTGTCAAATTTCTACTGAACTTTAAATGGCTAGCAGTCACTCACACTTTAGTATGAACTAGTTAAGTCAAACACAATTTAACTTCAATCTCACAGCCTAGAGAAATGGAAGTTTAAGTGGAAGGTTGTATGAAGGGAGGCAGAGCCTACCAGTGGAATGCTGGATGGCAGAATGGATTAAAGAATTGTGGGGAAATGGAGAACTTAGGGCATCCAGAGAGCAGCCGGGGAGTATGTTTTACCTCAGGAGGTGGAAAAGCAGAGGGCTGGGATATAGGGGCTGCAGGTGGAAGAGAATCAGGAAGGCATACAAAGGAGCCACAGGGAGGCAAGGAGGCAGTCAAGCATTTGGTTAAGGGAGAGGTTTGGAGGCAGTAGATCTGAGTTGGAATCCTAGTTTTGCCAATTATGTGACCAAATTTTGTCAATATGTGACCAAATGCAAGTGATCCCCTTCTAAGTAGCTTGCAATCTTTTCCAACAATAAACTAGGAATAACAATATGACCTTTTAATTGTCATAGGCAAATATAATAAACACCACAGGTGTTTGTTACGCAGTAAGCCCTCAGCAAGGGTCAGTTTTTGTTGTTACTGACCTGTAAAATGCCAGGAGGGAGCTTAGAACAGGCCCTGCCTCGGCCAAGTGGGAGCAACATCAAATTCATTTCAGCAATGTTTAGTAAGCACTACTATCTCCCATGTCGGGCAGAGCCATACAGAATAAAAAGAGGAATTAGAAGAAATTATTTGACCACAATCTATGAAGTGACCCAGACTAAGAGCACAAATGACAAAAACAGATAAAGGAATCAGCTGTTTGGAATGGAGGTGAAGGATGGTGGGGACGTACCCAGGTGGGGAAGATGGCAGGGGGTCCATGAGGAAGCCTGCATGGAAGCAGAGGCACAGAGGTAGAACACCTGGGACCATGGGCGGACCATCAAGAATAATGCTGTCCTGGTGCAGTGTATGTGAAGTCCTAAATGGGTGAGAGGCTCTCACCTTATCTCAACTTTCTTTCCAGCACAGATCTGAGAACTGGACTCTTTCCTGCCCATCACAAGGCACTATGCATTATTTTTCAATACTGTGATTAGTGTATAGTGATTTAAAAAAATTTTTTTTGATCTACCACTTCACGGAAATCTCTTGTGAACTGATGAGCTACCCAAAAGGAAAGAAATGTCATTTCTTTTACTGATAGATTTGCCCAACTCAGAAATGAAACCTCTCTCAGACTGCCTCTCATTTCAGACAAGTGGCTATTTCGTTGGATATTGGGAAACGTGTTAACATTGGGGTGTCGCTAGGTGCCAGGTGCAATTTACTATAAGGATTCCAACAATCCAAAGCCTGACACATGGAGCCTCCACCTCTGTATCCCTCCTAGAAATTTATGCGCTCAAAGATCACGTGGGTGATCGATCATTCATTCACTCATGCCTACAAGCATCACAGTGTAGGAGACCAACTGGTCTTGAAATGGACTGCAGCTGGTCTTGAAATGGACTGCTGGGATTTGCAACATCGCTCTAGCTTATTTTCTGCGAAAACTTATTGTCTGTCATGTAGGGCTAGCAGTATCTTCCTCATATGGTGGTTGTGAGAACTGAATGAAGAGCTCCTGGCGGGTACCCAGTCCACTGCCTGTCATGTAGTAGATTGTGAATAATGTTACACATTACTGTCGTTCAACATCTTCTATGTATCAGAAACTGTGCTTAATGCTATGAATAAAGTAGAGTGCTTGACCAAGAGGCCTAGAATTCATTCTTGTATCCTCTGTGCTTCTCCAGGGTTTATAGACAGGCCCCTCTACTGGAAGGGCTTTCTAAACATCTCTTTTCTTTCTTAGCTCTTTTGACAAAGTAATCATGCCACGTGTTCAGAAAGACTTTCTCTCACCTCCAGCCCCTCCAACTCTATATACCTGTCCTTTATCTAATCTTTGATAACACCTACCGTTTCTGAACTTATAATACTTGTCCACTTGCTCACTGACTCTTTCTCCTACTGGAATGTAAGCTATATGAGAACCAGGACCTTGTCTGGCTCATTCACCCTCCGTAACCCAGGCACACAGCAATGTTTAATAAACATTTCTTGGCTGACCAACTGCTGAATGATGGCCAGCAGAATGTCTTGGGTAATGCAGATTTGAAGGACAACTTGATTTTAAACTGTTCCTGGGGGACAGAAGCCATGTTTTCTTCTGTTACCTTCCTTGGCCCCTGACAGAGTTCTGGACACAAAATGGTGCATGATAAATACTTGTTGGTTGATTGGTTGAGTCGGTAGCAACAAGAGAGAAAGCATACCTGGATGGGGTAAAGGAAATCATAAGGTTATTGGTCTTGAAGACAAAAAAAGAATAGGAAATCATTTGTAGTGTAAGGGAAGCTTTTATTATTGTGGTGTGGTAGGGACAAGTGGATTTATAGTAATTCTTTACTATTCATAAATTTAAAAATGATTCATGAACTTATAAAAGAAAGCTGAAAATTTCACAATTTTCCGTTGCTTTGAAATAGAGGTGACTTCCATCTACACTGGCATCCTCCCCTAGGGTCTATGTGGCATCTGCAAATCATTTATCAGCTGTGAACTCCCAAGAGCTTGCTCTGCCATTCTCTAAGCTGTTGACTGACACCTCTGACAGGAGAAGCTGGGATGTGTTTTGACAACCAAATGGTTTCCTTAGCAAGCCGCTGGTGTTCTCAGGCAGCTCTGCAGAGAAAGCTCCGATCAAGATTGTAACTCTCAAGGGTTTTCCTTCTCAGAAGGACACATTGACTTTATCCTAAGACTGTTATATGGATTTGTCTCCAGGCTTTGTGAAGTCAGCTTATTGGTTGAGTACAAAGCTCGTCTCAGAATTCATCACTTTTATTTCATTTAAGAAAAATCAATGAAATTGTAGCAAAAATACCCAGAGACCCCAGAAAATATCTTCTGAGTCCATTCTAAGAACTGGGAAGTGAGCCATCATGGTGGGGGAAGAACAGTGAAGACGCCAAGAGTCAAACTGGGGAGTCAGCTCCTCCGCAGGGGAGGTTTAGGAATTCAAGGTGGTAGGTGCTACGGATACCACTAGGTACCACTTGCTGTGCACCTACTGTGTGCCGTGCTTCATGGCAGACATGTTATGTGCACTATCCACAATCATAGGAAAAACTACCTAAGTTGTAGAGCCAAAAATATTTAGAGAAATCACAGAGCTAACAACTGGAACCACTAGGTTTGAAGCCATGATCTCTGACTCCAGATTGTGTGTCTCTTTCCACCCAGGCAGCTGTTAAGGGCTGACCATGAAGGAGAAAAGATCCATGTTGGTAGGTGGTCAAGATAGAACAATGAAGATCTACCTTCAGGCAAGCACAGGATTTGAAAAGTTGGAAAGGGAAAGGCCAGGTCAGGGAAGAGCAGAGCTCAGTAGCAGGAGGGGAAATCATGACAGCAAAAGCCTGGAAGTAAGTATGTGGGAAATGTACTGAGAAGGGAGCAGAAGGCATGTGAGTATTTGAGAAGGTTCGTGGGAATTGTAGGAGCCAATTTGAGAAGACAAGTCGAGGCAGGCTGTGGTGGGCTTTGAATAGCTGATTCAGGAGTTTTGGACTCATTCTATACCATAGATGAGGGCTGGTGTGGAGGTTTTCAAGAACGGGGAATTAACCTGAAAAAAAAAAGTGATATTTTAAGGAGAGAGATTAGGAGGATACGTGGGAGATCTGGGGCAGGGAAACCAGCAGTGAGGCTCAGCTAGGAAAGAGGCATCAGAATGTTCTGAGGTTCTGTTCTGTCTGAGAGCCATTTTCCTTTCTCTCTGCTTATCTCCATTTCAGCACAGCTGCTCATGTCCTCCCAAAATAGCCAACACAGTTCTGCCCTTCCTACGTGCTATGCCCAGCTCCTGCTAGGCCTGTGGCCTGGCCCCCTCAGGCCAGGGAACCACCCTATGTCTAAGGTTTCCTGGCCATGCTGGGCCTCAGCAGATCCTCTTAGCCTGAGGGAAGCCTGCCAATGCATTACCATCGCAAGGGGTTACACAGCTTTTGCTATCTTGCTAAAAAATGCTATTGGTCATTTGAGAAATAACTGGGATGTTGTAGAACTTATTTATTTATTTCCCTTATCCCATTGGGGAACGATGGGAAGATGGTGCCTTTTGTTTTAAATAGGAGACTAACATTAAATATTCCATAACATCATTCTTGACTGTGGTGGAAAAGTTGTCTGTGAGGAACAAATAGATTATTATGATTTATTTTATTTTATTTTATTTTTTTGCCCTGCAATGTGGTCAAAGATCCTGGAAAAAGAGTGACTCTTACTAAGAATGTGTCGGTTCCCTGGTCAGGCGCAGTGACACACCCATGGCAGCTGTAAGTGTGATGTACGGGTATGTGGGGGGAAGGGAAAAGAGGAGGGTCTTCCTCCACTGTTCACTCGGCATCAGAAAGATGCTTCAGCCTCTGAAAACTGTGCCCAGTGGATCTGGCAACAAGGAGTGGGCCCAGGAGTTCATACAACCAGACAACCATAGAATCAGAAGAGTATCAAACCCTGGAGGGCAGCTCAGAGTCCAAACTAGGTAAGGCTCTCAAATTTCAACAGGTGTAAGACCCCTCTGGGGTGCTTCCAAAATTCTAGATTCTCAGTAGGTCTGGGGAGTTTGCATTGTCAGCTGGGACTCTTCATCATAAGCAATAGGAACATCATCTTGTCTGATTTAGGGAGGAAAATAATTTATAGAAAGGATATGTGTGGTACATGGAGCCAAGGGAAGCTGAGCAGACAGAAGACCGGTGATACAAAGAAGGAAGTGGAATGACATCCAGAGAGAGTCACCTGGTCAACCTGACTGTTAAGCATCAGCTCCACACAAGGGGCCTTGTGGTGGCATTCACTCATTTTGGATCTCATTTTCTCCTCAAGCCTTTTTCCTGAACTTCCTTGTCACCAGTCTTCTGATTTGGGCCCTTCTATGTCCTTAACTGTGGAGCCAAACTGCTGTCTACTTCCTATGACTTTACGTAGACCTTTACTTCAGATTATCTCCCCTTCTAGGAAAAATGAGTGATCATTTGCCCAGGGGCTATGAACAGGCTTTTTTTTACAGGATGGTGATTTTTAAAAAGCATTTTAATTAAACCTAATATTAAATGCAGTATTTACTGTGTGATATTATAAATCCAATCCTTGTAATAACTTTGGAAACTGGTGTCCTGTTATTATTTTTATATTACAGATGAGGAAGCTGAAACCCATAGAGGTTAAGTAACCGAGATACATAGCAAGAAATGGGTTACCTGGGATGTGAGCTTAGGGATTCGGGTTCCAAAATCTGTGCTCTTCTAACCACCGTACTTCACCTGGACTCTCCTTTGGAGGAGCTCTCTGATCTCTATCAGGCTGCTATATATCACATCTGGAGGGTTTTTTAAAATAAACTTTTATTGGGATGCCCACTTAGTCTTTTTTGCGCTTAGGTGCTTATGATCAGTTATCTACTGCCAAAGATTTCCATGGTTTACATCCTGATTCCTTCAACAATGCCATTGCCTAGTATAATAATCAGAACCACATTATTATAGAGATACTACTTCTAGACGTGGCCAGTGTCTTTGTTGAAAAATTATAGTTAAACGATCTTTTTTTGCTTAAATCTCAAAACTACCTCCTTGGGTAAGTATGTTACACATTTCCTCCTGTATCTTGCAAAGAGCAAAATCGAAAACTTCTCCTTCAGCTACCCTTCATCTGCAAGCAAGCTATAGCTGGCTGATAGTTACAGAGCAGTTATATTGCCCAGAGACTGTCTGAAGAATGGTGCATATACCATCTTTTCCAATCCTCAGAACAACCATATGGAGCAACACTAGCAGTCTGTTACCACCATTGAGAACTATAAAATGAGGTAAGGCAGCAATATTTGCCCAGGGCTCATAGGAAGTAAGTTGCAGAGCCAGGATTTAAAACCAGGCAGTGGCCTCCCGAGTAGTGCTGAGCTAATCCTTCTTGCTATAGTTTAAGCTTGTTCTCTCTTGCTATGTCAGCAGTGAAGATTAATTCATCCATTCAACAAATATTTACTGAGTGCCTAGTCTTTTCTAGGCTAGGGAGAACTGTATGGTCTCTGACTTTATGTAGTGAGTCTAATGAGGGAGAAAGACTCTGATCAAATAATCGTACAATCTCTGTGAAACTGCTTCTGTGAAAAAGCAAAAAGCACGGAAAGAGATGAAAATGCACAATAAGATGAATTTGCTGGTCTTGTAGGTATGAAATGGAAGTCTGAAACTGTGAAACGCCCCGTGACAGGGTTCTGCAAGCCTTTCTGTGCCTACACCTGCTAAGAACCCTGTGACCTAACCCCAAGTTGGGAGCCTTGGGTTTGGAAGGAGAGGAGAAGAAGCGTGAGAGTATTATGTCTCCACTAGGCAGTTTCTCTACTTTCCTCTGTTCCCTGCTTTTTCCAGCCCTGAGCTAAGCCCTTGAGAGGGGGAGGCAGCTGGGCCTCCTAGCAGTCAGCCTGAAAGTTTACTCCTTCCCAGTATGAGAACTCAGCATCAGACCCTCCTTGGAGGAAGAAAGTCCTTGAAAAGAATCATCCACATTCACTCTGCTGGGAGAGAAATTGGTGTCAGGCATGCAGACCTCGGGGAGAGGAGGATGGACAGTCTGTGGAGCGGGGTCCAAGGGCCAGATCCTAGAGAGGATGCTGTGCTGGTATGCTTTCTATGGCACAGTGAGGACAACAGGGGCCCTCTGATATCACACCGCCTCCGAAGACGGGTGTCACTGGCACCACACACCTCCACTGGAGCGCTGTAGAGACTCAGGGACCACACAGGTGATTTCTGAAGTTTTGTACCACCTGGGCACTAATCGGAGAGAGGACAGGGAGGGATTCTCTGTCAGTCACTTCTGAAGACCCTTGATGGGGGGGCTCTCCTGCCTGGATCTTTGAGTCCCTGTGCCCCAGCCTGACTGACATGGGTATCAGAGATGCAGAAAATGGGGTGGTTTCATTCACGTAAAGGCAATTAAGGAAAGGAAGCTGATAGACCCAAACCAAAACCTTACCAAAAGGGAAAACACAGAAGGAAAGAAAAGGGCGATGGCAGTGTGAGAGGAGGAGACTAGCTCATTCTCTCTGGGGGAGTACTTGGGCAGTGCGACAGGCTTCCGCCCTCTAGTGCTCCCTGTCCCCACACTTCAGAGGCAAGCTACTGTGCCAAGTCCGGAGTGTGAGATTATGAGTCCCAGACTGTCAGCTTCTTTAAGATCAGGGCCAGGACTGACAACCAAGGCAGGCGCAGGAGTTCTAGGCTTCTTCCAACGTAAGAAGCCTGGTGATGGCATTTTCTTCTAGTCCCACAGCCAGAGTGACTCCATTGCCCTGAGAGTACATGGTAGAAGGTTTCTGCCAATCACAATTTCTTTTGAACAGCCAAGTTGCAAAAAACTAGTAATGATGAGGAACCGATTGGTTTAGTATTTCCCCACTTAAGGGAAACCTGATTAGAATAGTTGGAAACAAAAGGAGACTTCTGTTCAGAGTAGAGACACTAAAAGGTGGCAGTTGAGTTAGTCCCACACGTGGAGTTAAGAGATGAGTTCAAGTCCCAGCGTTGCCATTTATTAACTAGCAACCTCCTGCAGCGTCTTTCTTTTTTAATTTTTAAAAGATTTTTATTTATTTATTTGACAGACATAGATTAGAATTAGGCAGAGAGGCAGGTAGAGAGAGAGGGTGGGGAATCAGTCTCCCTGCCGGGCTTGATCCCAGGACCCTGGGATCATAACCTGAGCTGAAGACAGAGGCTTAACCCACTGAGCCACCCAGGCGCCCCCCTCATGCAGTGTCTTAAGCTGTATTTCAAGTTCCTTGATTGTAAAATGGGGCTAATACTATCTACCTTATAGGGTTATGACTATTTCATAAATGACATAACACATTTTGAATTCAAGAGCTTTTTAAAACTACAAAATACTTTGCAAGTGAAAAGGATTAGTTCCGCTAACATGAATATCAATGAAGTAAAAACAGTGAGTGGGACAGTTTATTTCCCCCATACTGTTACAAGTTCAGAACTGCTTCTCACATTGCATTCCAAATGAATGGGCCTTGCAGGAGCATGGTGAATGGTGTCCCTTGTAGCGGCAATGCATTGGTGTCGAATCAGGTGGAAGGAAGTCATATTTAAATGAAAAGGACGTTAGTGAACAATTCTAGTGTATATTGCACGAAACTATTAAATCAACAAAACATTAATATGAAGTAACGCATCAGTGAGAAAAGATTAGATTATGCTCCCATAACAAAATAATTCCCAAACCTCAATCGGGTAAAACACAGAGGTTTGCTTTTTCCTTATTATGTATCCGTCATGGGATAGCAGGGAGCTTTGTGTATTCGAGTCACTCAGGGACAAAAGATGACAAACAGCCGCCAGCTTGAGCACTATGAGTCACTATACTGGAGGGAAGGTGAGCTCTGAGGAGTCTTGCACCCATAGTTGAATGCTCTTCCCTGGAAACGGGGTGCAGTTTTCTCAGTCCCCTCTCATTGGTCAGAACTAGTCACACGACTACAGCAGAAGCACAGCTGGCCCAGAAAGAACAATTCTGCCCAGAAGGAAGAGAGCCAAAAATACTTGGAAAGGGAATCACTGCCCCGGTTGGTAACTGAAGGCCAACATTATCTACTACTGTGGAGTAAGGGAGGAATCCCCCGGTGATGAGCCCTGTTTAGAAAACCCACCTTCTGAAATGATGTCAAGGTATGATCTAGTCTCTAAATTTACCAGATTCCCAAATTGTTCCCTGGAGCTAGTTTCATTGCTGTGAAAACTAACCTTAATTATTTATCTATTTTGTATTTACTGAACCACTGAATGGCGGAAGTGGATGGGCACTCAGGGCTCTGTGCCAGCTTCACAGCTGGAAACAGACCCAGAGGGGCTAAGGGCTCTCTCCTAATCACACAGCCGTTTAGGCACTGGTCTGAGTCCCGAGTCCAGTTCTCCTGTTTAAGTCTAGGTTACTTGCTTCTGCTCCATGTTTCTTTTAGCTCCTTTGCCAGAACCAAATGTTTCCATTTTGTACCAGCTCTGATGTTATTTTTACTGATATGACTGTCTCATCTCACAGAATTCATCTGCATTACTTCTTTTATCAAATAAAGGAATGTCTGCTCAGAGGGACCAAGATATCCAGGCTTTTAGCTTCACTCCTAATGGAGTGTCTTATTTCCTAAACTATTCATAAATTAATTTGCTAGGACTCTGGTTGGCCCGTTGAGCTTACATGAAAGAGGCTGTTCCTTGCGGTTTTAGGTGAAGAGCGGCCCTCTGTCCTTTAGTCACGCGTTCCAACGCTGTGTTCCTTGGTGAGCTACTACAACAGAAACAACTATTTATCTCACACTGAACAATGAACTCAATGAGAGCAGAGACCATTTTCATTCAGTCCATCACTGTATTCCCAGCTCCCAGGCCCTCAGTAAAATTTCTGACAGGAATGGTTGTTTACTCTGGCCACAGACTATTCCAGGTGCTTACATGATTTATCTTCTCCTCAGAGCCACCTGAAAGGGTAGATATTATTCACCCCATTTTATGGGTGAGCAAACTGAGGCTAAGAGTAGAGACCATGTTGCCAATAAATGGATGGATCAGGCCTTAACCTGGGCCCATCTGGCTCCAATGGCGACACACTTCCCACAGTATTAGAGGTCTGTCTTCTTTCTCAACATTTTTATCTCCAAAAATTCATGAGTTTCTTAGGCTCAGTTTCATGGCATAAACAACTGTATTTGCTTTCTGTTACTCAGAAAAGGTGCCGTGCTCACAAGTGGATCATAAATCATTCCTGAAAATACTGTTATATTTGGACATCATCGAATTGAAGTCCTAGCTCCCGAGGACATTCCTCAGAGAGTCCCAGGAGTCTGATACCCACAGTCACATGGATCTGTTCTGAATGCCACCCCCTGCCGTATCTGAGGTGTGTGAGCCTGGATGGGCTATTTAACCTCTATCAGCTTGTGTATTCTTACATTATAATATGTACATTATACTTATATACAATTATACATATAAGTATATGTGTATGTGTGTGTATATATACAAAAATACATATAAATGTATATAATATACATAATAATAATGTATCTTTATCTGTAAAGTGGTGATAAAAATCCCTAACTGATGAGCTTGTTGTGAGGACCCATGAGTTATAAGCAAAATGCTTAGTCATAGCACAGTTCCTGCCATTCTCTAGATGGTAGCAACAGTAATAGGAGGAGGAGTTACAGAAGCTGCGGCATTGACAGATATTTTTAATATAGAGGAAATCACTGGGAGGTTATATCAAGTTCATCCTTCTATGCTTCTTCAAGCCATTTCATGGCTTTCTGCTTGCATTTTGACAAGTACCCTTTTGAATAGTGGCTGAGAGGGTGCAGTCTTTCCAACGTGTGGTTCTTGATTTGTTTCAGAAAGGGATCAGGACATACTACCCCCAAAGGTGGGACCCTAGCATATTGAATGTCTTTAAATGAAAGAGCCTGAGAAAAGGCAGAGGCAGGAGGTTCACGTGGCCTCCCCCACCCCACCCTTCTTCCCTGAAACAGAGCATAAATCACCTGTGTGAAAGGTACCCTCTCTGTACCAGGAGGATAGAAGACATTCTTATCACAGAGATGGAATTTGGGGCCAAGAAGTCCATATAAACCAACCTCATTAAACTAACCCTTGTCTTTCCTGTTACTTCTTCACGTTGACTACCCCTGCCCAAACCCAAATCTATTGTTTCTTTGTCTAAAAGCTTCCTATCCTGGTCATTTCCTAGGTCTTCATGATTTTGTGAAGGTTCCCCAGTATATATATATAAATTCAATGAATTTGTATTCTTTTTCTCCCGTTCATCTGTCTTTGTTCAGTTCAATTTTCAGACCCAGCCAGGGACCCGAAGAGGGTCAAAGAAAACTTTTCCTCATCTCCGTTTCCCTGGAAGTTTGGGCAACAAATCATCTCTTAACACTAGATTTCAAGTACTCAAACTCAAAGGTCAAGGGTGAGAAAATGGCCGTGGTGCACTGAAGATCCTCCCACAAAACCCAGTTAAAGAGAGATGCCATGGTGGCTGAAATGTGGGCAAAGCAAATGCCAAGAAGACCTTTTTAATGAGTTGTCTGTAAATTTGCATGAGTCTTAGATTGGTCAGATCCTTTTTTTTTCCTTAGTTTTCTTTGTTTTTAAAATGTGGAGATATGGCCTTCTCCAGTGACCAGGGCTATTAGGAAGATATATATATCTATATATATATATATGAATTGAAATCTCTGAGGTCTTTCAAAGGAAGAAACTATGGGGGCACCTGAGTAGCTCAGTCATTAAGCATCTGCCTTCGGCTCAGGTCATGATCCCAGCATCCTGGGATTGAGCCCCACATTGGGCTCCCTGCCTGGCAGGAAGTTTGTTCTCCCTCTCCCCATCCCCCTGCTTGTGTTCCCTCTCTCACTGTGTCTCTCTACGTCAGATAAATAAATAAATAAAATCTTTTCTTAAAAAAGGGAAGAAACTATGGAAATTTGGTGATTCTCACTGCTATTATGGAAATCATGTGACTTTAAATTTAGAAGAAAAAAGTCTGGGCTCCAGTCCCATCTCTGTCACTGGAATACACATTCTTCAAATGCTCTGAGCTTCAGATTGCTGACTCCAAAGTGAAGCTGGGGGAGCCTCTTATAACACTGTCGCACTTAACTTAGAGAGAGGTGGTGCCGACCAAGTCAAAGCGTCTCCATGAAAGTCTCCATAAACTCTCCAGTATTCTTCTAATCTTTGGTATTGCTTTTGTAATTATAGCTTTGAATCTATGGGCCTCTGGGGAGGAGATCTGAAAGGAAAGAGATTCAGATGGAAAAAAGTGTGGAGTGACAGTTTCCAAGAAGGGGCTGTATTGGCGGTTGGCCTCGGGGTCCTTCCGCTGGTTGTGACACATGTGAGGAGACAAGAAAGAGGCTGCATCTCGGAGCACCGACCTGCAGTATGATTCTTCTGACTAGCTTTACCCCAACCTCTGGTCTTGTCTCAGGAGCACAGGGACTGCCGTGGCCAAGGTAAGTTCTGGAGGAGACAGAAAGACTGATGGCAAAAAGCCAGGGCTGATGTTGAAACCTAGATAACACAGCCAATGGGATGAGAGATCTGACCCCCCTAATCCAGACCCTTAGAGCAGCTAGAACAAAGGATTTGTGTTTTTGTAGTGCATTTATAGAATGCATACTTATTCCTTTAACACAGCGTTAATAATAGATTGTAATGATAATGTTATTGTTTGACGAATGATCCCTTTTTAATCTATCAGACCAATAAACACACTTAAAAATTGCAAGCCTTGAAGTGCCTAGGTGGTTCAGTGGGTTAAAAGACCAACTCTTGATTTCAGCTCAGGTCATGATCTCAGGCTTGTGAGATGGAGCCCTGTGTCCCTGGGCTCCATGCCCACCCAGCAGGGAGTCTGCTTGGGATTCCATTCTCCCTCTCTCTCTCTCTCTTTTTTTTTAAGATTTTATTTATTTATTTGACAGAGAGAGATCACAAGTAGGCAGAGAGACAGGCAGAGACAGAGACAGGGGGAAACATGCTCACCCCTGAGCAGAGAGCCCAATGCTGGGCTCAATCCCAGGACCCTGGGATCATGACCTGAGTTGAAGGCAGAGGCTTTAACTTGCTGAGCCACCAGGCACTCCTTTCCCTCTGCTTTTGCCCCTCTCCCGAAATCCTCATGCACTCTCTCTAAAATCAATCAATCAATCTTTTTAAAAAATGTAAACTTTTCTTTCTTTCAGATACAAGTCCAAGCATGAGGCCAAAGTAGGTTGGAAACAGGAGTTGGGAGTGGATTTGGCAGGACTTCGTCAGCCAGGGGAAGGAATTTGACTCTAGCAAAAGGAAGAACTGTGGCTAGAAGCAGAAGGAAGTTGGCTTCTGTGCTGATACATACCATCTTTATTCTGGAATGGTCACGATGCAGACTCTTCATGCTTCCATTATCCTGGCTGTGAACTGGGAAATTGGGGACAGGGAGGGCAAAGGGTACTTACTGCCCCATCTTTTCCAAATTGGCCTAACAGCAGAAAGCCTGACTTGAAGTCAGACCACCAAGGCACGAGCTAGTGACTCCCTCATTTCCCAGCTGGGTGACTGTCCGCAAGTCAGTTCTCTGCAGCCTCTTCCCCACACCACACCCATTTCTCCGCAGGAGTAATCCCACATTCCCCATGGGTTCTTGTGACTGTGAAATGAGACAACACAGAATAAATGGAATGACTGAAAACCGGTTGGATAAACATGAGTATCATTATGAAGTTCATTCGTTCGTGTGTGATTAACCAAACATGCTGTCATGTCTACAGGGTACTGTGATGGTGAATTTCATGTGTCAACACGACCGGGCTAAAAGATGGCTGCACATCTCATAAAACATGATTCCTGGGGGTGTCTGTGAAGGTGTCTCTGGAAAAGATTAGCATTTGAATCAGTAGACTGAGTAGAGGAGATCACCCTTCTAACGCAGTGGGCATCATCCAATCTATTCAAGGCCCCAGGAGAACACAGAGAAGGAGGAAGTGTACATTCACTTTCTCCGCTTGAACTGAGACCTCTGTCTCCACTTTCCCTAGGACTTCCTTGCTCTGTTTTTGGGTATTTGGACACAGACTGGAACTTACATCATCAGCCTTCTCCCCATCACCCTTCCAATTCTTGGGACTCAGACTGATTTATACCACTGGCTTTCCTGCTCTACCCGTTTGCAAATGGCGGATCATGGGAATTTTCGTCCTCCGTTACTGTGTGAGCCAACTCCTGTAACAAATCTCCTCGTGTTTATATCTATAAGAATCCTATTGGTTCCCTTTCCCTAGAGAATCCTGACTAATACAGGCATGATTCCCTTTTTATAGGGCGCTCCCTGGCAACCTGTCAACCTGCTATCAGCAGGGCTTCAGAGTCAGAATGTCTTGCATTTAAAAATAATTCTCCCTCCTTCTAACTAGCCTAACCATGTTAAAGAACAGAATCTCTGTCCCTTTAATTCAAACAGGAATGATAATACTGGCCTAATATGCTTGTTAGAAGGCTTAAATTAAGTGTATATAAAGCAGTTACTGCAATGCCTGACATGTGGTAAGTTCTTGATCTGCAGAGCTCCATGTTCACTGTAAGGAGCTCAGGGGACAGATACTCACTTTTCCTCTTGAAAAGTGAAGATTATCAGGGGACAAATATCAGCCTGTCTGTGTTGCCAGGTCTCTCCTAATACTATAGGGCTGGCCAAGGGCTTAGAAATCTTCAAATCCATGCCTTTCATTTTACAGTGGAGGAAACTGAACACCAGAGAGGTGAACTTGAGTGATAGCTGGGTTCTCTCTGTGGCTAGAACAAGGTTGCTTACATTTACCAGCTGGTCGCAGCTCCCAGGCAGCTCTGCTTGTCCCACCATCACCCTTTTGCTCCTCACACAACAGCAGCTTTGCAAACCAGCCTGCTCTGAGTTGCTCTGGGCTGCTCACTGGAGCAGAGAGAGAAAGTGCTGGAGAAGCCATGTGGCATTGGCCCAAGGAAGCATCAGGAGTAGGGCCTTGAGAGGTCCTGGCAGCAGTGACCTACTTACAAAAGGAAAAAACAAGAAACCGCCATCATGCATTTTGCTGTTGCAGGGGCTGGATCCACTGTGACCTGCTTCCCAGAATACAAATTTGCTGAGGTTGACCCTAACGAAGAGGGACTAGTGTCTGAGTGTTGTTCATCGTATCTCTGGGCTCCTCATGCCTTTCACAGTTTATCATCCAAGTAGAAGCCCATGATGATGGACAGAGAGAGGCAGACAAACAAAGACAGACAGGCAGACAGAGAAAAACCCAGAACAATAATACGGGGAATCTCGTTATGGAGAAAAAGGAGGAGGAAGAAGTGGATGCTGAGAGTCCCATCCATCCCCACTGCAGTCCCTACTCTGTATGGAATTTCAGTTTCTACACTGCTTGTGTGTTTCCTCATCTTATCCTCCACAACACCACTAAGTAGGTATTTTTTTTTTCTCTCTCAACAAATATTTATTGAGTTTTGACTATGTGATTGGAGATAGGTGATGTGGCCAAGAAATTGTTTCTGATCAAGTGTATCTTGAATTATTAACTGCATTGTGTTAGATGAGGGAACAAAGCTTCAGTGTTTGATAATAAGAGTTTAATAATGAGTGTTCAATAAATAGATTCAAGATTCAAAATCTTTCCATCTTACCGCACAGCTGGGTATCCCTTAAGGTCATCACATTTTAATATTTCCCACTTTGCCCCAACCCCATCCACCTGGAAAAAATCTATAGAAATGAATGCCTAAGACCTCTGCATTCATAATGGTCGGCTTACATAGGTCCACAAACAGTATCATCTTCTTTTTTTTATTTTTTCTTTTCAGCGTAACAGAATTCATTGTTTATGCACCACACCCAGTGGTCCATGCAATACGTGTCCTCCGTAATACCCACCACCTGGCTCCCCCAGCCTCCCGCCCCCCACCCCTTCAAACACAAACAGTATCTTCTGCTTTATAGTCTTATCTGTAAAAATGGAATTGAAGGGAGTCTCTGGTTTCTCCTCTGTTTCTAAGAATTGGGTGCAACCAGATCCCCAATTCAAGAAATGTGCTTATTATAACTGGAAGGATATAAGCTGGATATCAGTCAACAGCCATGTATTGGGCCATCTTCTAAATGCAGGGAAATGTGCCAGGTGAGTGTAAAGGGCATGGAAATATAAAATGACTTCTCCAATGTGTAAAGACTAGGGAAGTCAAATCGGAGGCCGTGACACAGTAAGACAATGAGCTGGTCCTGAGGGATCTATGCCCACAGAAGAGAGAGCATGCAGACAGTGGCACAACCTTGGGAAAGACACAGAGATGGTGTACATTACGGTGCAAGGGGAAAGTTGGAATGAGAGAGACTTGATCGCAAAGCACAAAACCTGAGGCAATAGCCCTGGATTCTCATACCCTAAGGAGAAACAGGTTTTACCAAGGTACAAGCCTTCGTACATCTAGGAGACCTTGGAACTCTAGGGCCTAGCCCTTTGGCCATTTTGAAACAATCCCCATTCCTTGGCATGAAACCAAGAAAAGGAGAAAAGCTGGAAGATTCCCACCAGATGGCAGTATTTCCTAGTGTGACTACCCTGGAGGAGGACCATGGAGGGGATTTTATCTACGGAGTGCCTGATATTATGACTTATCGTCCCAGGCAGCTGTCCCCAGAGCCAGAGTTCTGGTTCATACCATGCCACTATCTGCCTTCCCCCGCCCCCCTATAGACTATTTCCAACTATTTCATTCCAGGAATGGGAAATGCAAAGTTGTCAGAGGAACCCTTTCCAGATCCTGCGGGAGAATGAACACACTCTCCTCCTCCACCTCCTCCTCCTATGAGGTGGGATGAAGGCAGGTGGGGGTAGGGGCAAATAGGGCCACAGACGATCCAAGGACAAGATGCTTACTGAGCTGCTCATTATGCTACAAACTTGAGTGAGGAGTCAAAGAAGGTGCAGAAGGCAGAAGATGGGTGGGGCTCCTGGGACTCCTTTTGCGTTGTCTTTCTACTATCTGCAAGGTACTTGAGGACTTTTGGATCAGCTTTATAACATCAAAGCAAGCCAAAATGCAAATGATTCCATTTTTCTATTTCCTGAAATCAAGAGAATGGCTACCTTAGGAGTAAAAATAAAATTATTTTGGGTTTAGAAAAGTATTTTAAGATGGCAACAGATAGCATTCAGAGACTTAATTTAGCCAAAAATGCCCCCAAAGTATACATCACGGAGAAGTACAAGCTTCCGTTAGGGACATAGGGCTTGCCAGAACTTTGGCCAGCATCAATAGTTGGGACAAAACACAACCAGGGTGCATGACAAGCAAAGGGTCAGGAGATGGTGAGGAAAGGATATGACTTGGTTTAGACTGAGGTCAACCTCTAATGACTTGGTAGCCCAAGGCTACCTTATTTCCATTCTTCTTGCTTCTGAGATCCCTAGACCCAGCTCTCTCTCCAGATACTCTTGGATTGCTCATTGTCACATGATTTCTTTATGACTCCTCTGTTGCTTGAGAAAAATTCAGCTAAATGTGGTATTGTTCTCTAACCGTGGAGATATTCTCTTTCAAACGTGCCTTCTTCCTCACCCTCTCATTGTTGTTGGAAGTGCTCGTTTGCAAGGAAGAGAAATGCTTGTCAGATCCCTGAGCCGACTCCTCTGACAACACTGCTGTGAGGGTTTGTCTCTTGCGTAATATCTGTGAGACAGTATGGCACAGTGGAAATTCCTCTGGATTTGTAATCAGGAGATAGGAATTGTATCCCTGGCTTATCAGAGACTCGAAAGTCTCTGGGAACAGTTTCTATAAAAAAAATAGTGATAGTAACTGTATGGCTTAAATCCCAGAGTTTTTTTTTTAATCTAATGAGTCCATGTTGATGAAAGCACAGGTCAAATACAATTATTACTGAGATTTCAAGGATCTCCCAAATCTCTTGCAATTTCATGGAGTTCTCCTTTGGAAAAGCAGAAAATATCTTCCCCTGGCCCTGAAGCGAGTTTCAACCATGATCCTGCCACAAGCTAAACACAGAAGGATCAGAGATATTGTCTACAGTGTGCTGTGGGACTACCTCTCCTCATCTGGGTCGTGGTCAACCATGTGTTCTGGGCTCTTCTTTGACCTACAAGGCTCAGGCTGCATCCTGCCTCTCTGTGTTCTGTCACTGCTGTCTTCCTCACATGGAGCACACTCAGCCTTTGCCCACATTATAAATGGTGAATAGAGGGGCATCTGGGTGACTCAGTCGATTGAGCATCTGACTCTTGATTTCAGCTCAGGTCATGATCTGAGGGTTCTGAGATGAAGCCCCACATCAGGCTGTATGCCCAGTGCGGAATCTGCTTGATATTCTTTCTCCCTTTCCCTCTGCCCCTCCTCAGGGGCTCACTCTAAATCAATCAGTCAATCAATCAATCTTTATAGATGGCGAAGAGAGGATCTTTACACCTGGCTTTACATGTTGGGCCTGGTTACTTTTTCATTTCCCTTCTTCCTTGCTGGTAACAGCAGCTGACATGGCTTTCTAGAAAGCACTAATGAAGACCTTGTGCTCTTAACTATGACCTAAGCAACAGGCACACTAAGGGGGGATGGAATGTAGAAATGGGAAACCTAAACTTTAAGTACGGGTCCCATGCAACTGATGCTGTGAGTCTGCAGGTAAGGTACAAACTCAGAGGTTTGTTGGATGAGTCTTTGCCCATTCTGAAAGGTTGTGGGAGTAAACAGAGCACTCAGTCACAGTGTGTCTGATCCTTAGTTTGCAGAAAAGTGAAAAGTCAGAATGAAAATTCCATAGCTACACGAAATGAGAGCCACGTCCTGGCAGTGCCGTTGCTCCTGCTGATGTCAGTGATCCTTCCTTTCTCAAGTTTATAGAAAAGAAACAAGGAAAAGGAAAAGAAAAGGAAACAAGGAACCCTGTAAGTTCAATCTGAAATCTTTTTTTTAGATATTTATTTATTTATTTATTTATTTATTTATTTAGCATGAGTGGGAGGAGGGGCAGAGGAAGAAGGAGAGAGAGAATCCCAACCAGATCCTACACTGAGTCTGGAACCTGACACAGGGCTTGAGCTCACATCCCTGAAATCACAGCCTGAACCGAAATCAAGAATGGAATGCTTGAGCACCTGAGTGGCTCAGTTGGTTGAATGACTGCCTTGGCTCAAGTCATGAACCTGGAGTCCCGGGATCGAGTCCTGCGTTGGGCTCCCTGCTTGCACGGAGTCTGCTTCTCCCTCTGACTTTCCTTCTCTTGTGCTCTCTCTCTCTCTCATTCTCTCCCTCTCAAATAAATAAATAAAATCTTTAAAAATTAAAAAAAAAAAAAAAGAATGGGTTGCTTAACCAGTAGAGCCACGCAGACACCCCAGACCTGGAATTTTCTAATTGCCCTGTTATGAGGATCCACACTGCTGCCATGGCTGCAAGGTGGGCTGCTCTCCTGACATGCTTTCATGGGTGAACAGCATGGATGCCATGGCAACAGCAACCCTGGGTGTCGGGCAACTCTAGTGGAACTCTGGAACCCATGAGTCTGTAAGTGCCTGATCTCAAGTGCCCGATCCAAGCCCCCCAGGGGAAAGACTCTAGAGTAATGAGGCAAGTCACCCAGACCTCAGCCACTGGTCCAGGTCCAGGGAATTGGTACTCTGTCAAGAAAAGTTAAGGTAAATGAAGTAGAGTAATATGGATCAATGTTGATACACCCTGAAGTGCAATGTCGAGTGAAAAATACAAGGTGCAAAAGGATACATGCACTAGGACATCATTCATACAAACTGTTTTTTTCATGCAAACTTTTTAACCAAGCATGCCCATTTGTAGAAAAATGGAACCCATGCATGGGAAGAAATGTAGGAATGATTTCTTCTTGGAAGGGAAGGCAGAGAGTAAGATGAGATATTCAAATAGCAAAGCCTATTGCTTTACTTATAGGTTTATTTGTAATTTTATTTCTGAACAAAAACATCCAGAGAAAATGTGTCAAGGTACATAAAATCTATTACATTATGGCAGTAGGTACATTGATTATTTTTTGAATACTTGAAGATTTCATAATAGATCAAAACTTTTTTTTAAAGATTTTATTTATTTATTTGAGAGAGAGAGAGAGAGCAGGGGGGAGGGACAGAGGAAGAAACAGACTCTCCGCTGAGCAGGAATGACTCCATTCCAGGACTCTGGCATCACGACCTCAGCTGAAGACAGACGCTTCACCCACTGAGCCACCCAGGTGCCCCACAGATGAAAACTTTTCTAAAAAGACTAGAGTAAGGGGATAAAGATGAGGAAAAATCTGGCCACAAAGGGGTATTCCATGCCTGTCACCCCTGCTCATGGTTCTGTTTTGACTGCATTATCAGGACCACCAATGATACTCGGGCCCCCATTCAGATTTATAAATAAATTTAGAATCTCAGAAGATGAAGCCCAGGTGAGTCTTTTTCTGAAAGCTCCATGATGATTCTGACCCCACGTGGGTCAGATGAGATGCTGTAAGAACAGCTGCTATCTGTCTACCCAGTTGTAAAGTCTACACTGCAGAGCCTCTCAACAAGGTCCTGATCTGATGTCAACCTTTTACCAAGGGGACTTCGTTCTCATTTCAGTAGGCACTTCTGGATTAAGCTTCTGCAGGGAGAAAATGGCTCCCCCTATTTTAGAGACCCCTGGTAGTGTTCTATTCTGGCCCAAGGTTGTCAAAACAGCTGAGGTTGCAGGGCTGTATAAAAAGCCATCTCACCTGTTCTCTGCCTTGTCATGGTAACTTCCAAACACTCTGGGTGGTTGGTCATGAAAACCACTCCAAGTCAGCAGTACTGGGAATCTGCGTGTGGATCTGCTGAATTCTCCAAGCGCTCCCAGGTAGGTTCTTATTTTGTCTCATTTTGGCTGTAAAACCTCTCTCCTGAACCTGTTTCCTCTTGTTGGATCAGAGAGAAGGTGTAGGGCAGCCCCTGCATGAAGCTACACTAGTTGATATAGGACATGTCATGCTTGGATGGGATAGCCTTGAGTTGCAGCCCTGGCTCTGGGGCTGACTGTTCATGCCCTGTGAACCAGGATGCCCCTTCCTGGGTTAGGAAAGGCACTTCCCTTGAGCCTCCCTACATAACAAGTTGTCATGAGGAATGAGCACTGTAGGACACCTGAATACCAACGCAACATTTTTCTCTATCTTGTAGTCTAATGATCAATATGGCTTTTAGGTTCTCATTTCCTTCTTAGAGGGTATAATGCATGTTGTACCTACCCAATATATATTTGTTGATGAAAGGAATTAGTGAGTGAATGAAGCATTTTGAGAAGCAAGAGTAAGAGATGATTATAATTAGAAAACTACAGCTGGAGCTGGGAACCCAACACAGCTCTGGTTCCTGGTGCCCTCTCTATCAGACATGGCAGCCCAGGCTCCCAGACAGCCTGGACCTGAGCCAAGACTCAGAACACTGGCTTTAAGTGCAGCCTCAGGGGAGAAGTCATCCATCATAGAAGGTAATGGTGTGTGGAAGGATTTGTCTCCCCTCCCCCTTCCCCAATCTTCCTCAGACTGGTGGCGGTTGGGAAAGAATCTGACTTTCCCAAGAGAAGAAAGGCCAATTTTAGAACGGCTTTCTTTCTTTCTTTTTTTCTAGGCAAATTGGTGCCAGTACAGGACATTCCGCACTGGTCTCATGCTTAGGTACTCTTCAGTCTTCTCTGACTGTGGCCACTTCCTCTCCCCTCCACCATTCCTATACCTCAGGTCTCAGTTCTCCACTTCCCCTTCCACACGTTCCCCCAGTATCACCCCCCACCCGAAGGGTGATAGTATTATCGAGGCCACTCTACAGAAGACCTCAGTTTCCAGAACAGACGCAATGAGCTCAGTGCTGGCCTCGCTAACGTGCTCCCCATCATTACAAGTGACAGAGGGTGGGCTGGACAGCTTCTCTGGAAGGAAAAGAGCCTTTAAGGAGAACTGTATTGACTCTTCTCTCTTTTCCATATCTGTCTATGGTAGGTATGGGTAGCAAGAAGTAGAATAGAAAAATAACAGCCTTGCCCCTCAAAATGTGGTCCCTAACCAGCAGCTTCAGCGTCATTTGGGGACTTATTAAACTTATAAAACCTCAGGCCCCACCTCAGACCCACTGAATTAGAATCTGACCTATAACAAGATACTCAAGTGACTTCTATGCAATGAAAGTTTGAGAAGCACTGTGTTACCTCAGTGGTTCTCAGAGTGTGGTCCACGGACCAGCAGAATCGGTATCAGAAGCTTCTTAGAAACACATTCCCAGGCCCCTCCCCAGACCTGTTGCATTAAAAACTCCAGGAGTTTCAATAAGTCTTCCAGAAGACAAAGGTGTGGGAGACCCCAGTTTAGAGAAAGCTTCTCCTTTAAAGGTCATGTGATAACCAAGGAGAATGGCACTGCGTTGAACCAGGCAAGTGCAGCCAGAACCACACCAGGTGCTCCACTTTGGGTCCCAGCAAAACATAGTGCCTCAAGTTCCCTCTCTTGCCTTCCTTAGCAGAGAGTCAGCCTTTGCAATGTAAAAGACACACATTTAGACGTCCCAAGAGCTGAAGAGATGGGGGGCAGGGTCAGACAATTCAGGGAGGAGATGATTAATGGAACCATGGCCTCTCCTCTAAAAAAGAGGTAGTATTACTCTTTGGCTGACCACTGCCCCACCACCTCCAGCGGTCTCACACCTGGCCAAGAGCTGCCTGGGTTTCAGTGTCCACCTCTGTAAGACAAGGGATGTGGCTGGGTAAGAGGATGCACGGTCCCTTCTGACTTTCTGACCTTTCTCTCCTGAGATGTCTGGGGGACAGCCTTACTCAAGAGAAATCAGATCTGGATGAGGTAATTTCATAGTGTTTTGATGGTATCTCGTTTGTATATCTTAAATTTTTATGCTAAGTATCTAACAGGTTTCAGCAAAGCTGCTTCTCACTCAAAATATTTCTCAAGGTGGTTTGAAGGACTTTAGTGTGAGCTCATCTTTACCAGAATTGTTTAAGAGGAAATCCTAGACCACTTGGCTGAAGGGTCCCTGTTGATCCGCACAGACTTTCCTTCTATGAGAGGCCACAGTGTGGGTACGATGGCCCAGGACCAATTTCTATATTGATGTTCTCCATCATGTGCATAGTGTATTTTTGGACACCAAACCCATGCTCAACACAGCCTTGAGATTTTTGGTTTCTCATGGGAGTCTTTTACCGCTCACAACTCTGAGTAGAGACAAGCTTCCTTGCCAGAAGGAAGGGAGGGGTGGAAGGGAGAGATTTTATACTCACGTTTTACTGAGGTTATTGCCCTTTGCGAATGAGGCAGAGATTTTATAGTTTCTTTTTCACTTGGGGATCACAGCTTCACATAAGTTTCTCGGATGCTTCTCCTCGAGGCGCTATCTCCTGTTCTGTGTCTGCTAACGAAGCCTCTGACCGTCAGAGTCCATTTCAGAAGCCTCAGACTCTGAGTCTTTGCCCTCTCTCCCAGGGCTGTTGCAGGAGAGAATATTATTATTATGGCTCTCGTTTCCATCATTATTTCAGACATCTATGGATTTTCCTTTCTTTCTTGTGAGCCCAACTGCATAATTTCTGAAACTTATTTTATTTAACATTTCTATGTTGAGATGGAAGCTTGCAAGAGCTTAGCTCATGGTATCCCCTTCCCTAAAAGTCCCAGACTGTATACCATTTCAAGATTCCTTCCCAGACAAAGAAATCCTTAGTTGGATTAGTACAGTGAACCTTTGTCACTTTTCTATGGAGTTCTACTGAGGCTGAACTAACAGTTAGAGACTCAGAATATCCATTTTCTCTCCAAGGTGAGAGGGGGTCCACACCACGTGGGAGCGTAAATTCTATTCTCCACTGTCAGCTGGAGCTGAGGGCTCTCCCCATCCCCACTCCCTGACTTCTGCTGGGCTTGCCAGGGCAAGCAGACACTGCCAGCTGACAGAGGGACCCAGAGAAACTGTAACGGATGACCTTCTTGAGGAAGGGGAGGTGGGAGCATGTCCCCTTCCTTCTGCATCCATGGTTGTGATCTCTCTACTTAGGGTTTCCTGTGGTGTTAGAGGCTGATCTGGAAGTTTCGGCCCTTCACTACTGAGGTGGGAAGCAGAGGTGTTGAGGCAAGGGAGGCCTTGACTTGTTTGGGGATTTTCCGTTGTAGGATAGTTATTAACATAAGAACGAGTTATTACCCTGAGAATGAAAAACCAGGGTCTTACTAAGGTTAAAATCGCAGACAGAAGGTATGTTTTGGCATGAATATGACTGCCGTTATCTTGACATTGAAAGAATGATAGCACCACCAATTAGGACTTTGAGGGATGAAGGAAAGGCGAAAGGAGGAATAAACATATCAACTTCTCATCCTTCATAGAGAGCGACTAGCAGGTTCTGTCTGAACTTGAGTAAATACTAAAGTTCAAATTGTAGGGATATTCATAGTAAATGCTCATCTTAAAATAATAATTCTAAGTATATTTGAAAGTATATCTTAAATTTTAAATCATTTGAAGCATATCATCTGGGTCACAATAATTACTAAGGGAAAAAACAAAAATAGTATAACTAATGAAAATCAGGAGACAGATGGGAAAGGGAAAGTGTGTGGTTGTGAAATTCAATAAATACCTCACTGTGACAGTTGGTAGACAATGCTTTCTGTCAAATTTTGACAAATCAAGGAATAGAGACATAGACATTTTATTTTATGCTACAATGATAAACATGAGGAAGACAGAACACACACACTGGGGAGAGTGGTTGTCTCTGGAAGGTAGAGGAGGGAAAATTTCCTCATTTCCTGCCTGTCTGAAATGTAAGTCTTTTTTTTTTAAGACCCTCAATATGCAATCATTTCTATAATAATGAGAGCCATTTACTGTTCTCAGTGGGTCAGAGATAATTGTGTTCTGGTCAGCAAGACAAGGCCAGAGAAATGTTTTGATTTTTAGTACTGCCAAATCTATCTTCTTAAGCAAGATAAAGGCATGAAGGATAAGCTCACTCTGATGTAACGGCCTGGAGGGGAAGCCAGATAAGTCTCGCTTCACCCTGATGCAGGGAGCATGGGAGTGAAAGCAGGTCGAGTGCCTGTTGAAAGGTCAGACTGCTTGTTTCAAAGTCACTGAGATCGTGTCCAGGAGGACCATCTGGGTACTAAGAATTTTCTACCTAGGGAACAGGGAAAGGAGATCAGAGAAAAGAACGTTGTCACTGCATTTTCCTTTGGGTCCATTGGTTCCCGACATTTAATGATTGGCCTTTCTGCCTACTTTCGGGCACTATGTCAGGGTTCTGAAGTTGTTTAAGTTAAGGAGTAGCCTAGAGAAAATAGAAGATAAAAGATACGCAGCTGCCATTCCGTGAAAAGGAAGCATGGAATCACGCACAGGCAAGATAACTCTTGATCCACAGGGATGGCAAACATGCGCTGAGAAGTCCAGCTCCTGACTCAGGATGGGGCTATTTGCCACAAAGGAGACTGATGGGAAGAAATGACTCTAACGTCCCTAAAAATCGCAGTTCCAGCCACCATCTCCAATTCCCGTTAGCTCCTCTCAACTGTTTGCTGTGTCTGACCACTCCCTGCCCTTGAAGGGTCTTTGTCCTTTGGGTACCTCAACAGGTGAGCTGGATATCCCCAGTAGGTTTTCTAAGTGGTATTCAAATTTCTGAGTTTTCCTTGCCAATGAAGGAAGCTGTCATTTCCCTTTCCTGGACTAAAATACCAAGGGCTTCCTTGAGTCCACCATGGGAGCATGGAAAACACTCAACACTGTGGAGCCAGTGGACAAGGACACCATTGGTCTCTGAGAGGCACCTCTCCAACCTGTTCACTCAAACTCTGGCCCAAACCATCTTCAACCACTATGTCATGCTGTATATACCTTTCAGTGCCAGGCTTAAGTGAGGGTTTTAATTTCCTCTCCTCCCTCTATGCTCATTGTTCTTACTGGGCATTGTGCAAGTTCATGCTTCTGTGCCTTTGCACAGTCTCATCTCTGTGCTGGGATGCCCTTCTGCACCTCTAAGTTTTCAAAACTCTCCTTGAAGACCTCACGGGCTAATTGGTCTCTTTTCTGGGATGTTACAGCACTTGTACTTACCTGTATATTAGGTTTGGTCCTTTGTATTTCACTCGTGTCTGTATCTCTGAATATTCCCTGAGGCAGGGACTATGTCCCATCACTCTTGATGCCCAGCCCCTCCCCCCAAGCCCCACTGGCAGCAAACTCTTGGGAGCTACCATAGTTGGTATGTCTGAACCTGGAAATCTAACAGATCTGGGTAGAAGTCCTGGCCCTTCCCTCTGCTCACCGTGTCACTCTTCTGAGCCTTATCTTCCCCATCTGTATAATGAAGATGAGAAGTCTCTGCCTCATTGAGTGATTGTGATGATTAAGTCATACCCTGACCTGAAAAATGCTTTGCATATACTAAATGCTCAATCAAATTCAACTATAATTATTAGATGAAAAGAATGTTGTGTACAATTTCATGGGGTTCTTTCGTCCACATTTTTTCTCTTCTTTTCTAAAACTCCCAAGCTACACAGCCAGAGTGACTCAAACTTTATAGCTTAAAGATGGAGCTATAAAATTACAACAATAGGCCAATCTTCACATTCTCAAAAATGTGCATTCCAGGCTGGAAGCAATGGCAGATTTCTGGAGAGGGTGGCTTTCCCATCTTCCATCTCCATCTAGGCTTACAGCCTCCAGACTGCCAAGAGGCCATCCTTTTGAAAGTCCTCTACAGATGAAGGTCATCACTCTGCAGACAAGCACGTATCAAGACTGGAATGTTCTTATTTTTGTCTCAGTTCCATCTGTCAGGATAGATGTAGTTTTAGGCCCTCTGCCCTTGTTCTGTCACCACAGACTTGTGTCCCATAGAGAACAAACCGTAAATGCTGCAGGATCTTCTCTGGTTCTTCCGGACAGGATTTTGAGCAGAAAGTTTCCCTGACAGGCTGGAGACAATGCTGTATCTCAAACACGGGCTATGGGTGCCACCTGGTGGGCACATGCCATATTGCAACCACCTGCCCTAACAGTCCATAACAGAAAGGAGCGCTACTGAGAGAGACCGTTTACATTTTAATTGGCCAGCACAGGGATCAAACCCACTAGGATATCCAAGTCAGGAGAAGGGGACTTAAGAAGGTGGGAGGATAGTGTTCAGTGTGAATCACCGCACCTCACCCAGACCCCAGAAAGCGTGACTTGACTCATCTTTGATTACAGCTTCATGGTGTCGGCAGAACTGTCCTCACCACGGGGCTCTGCTATACTCGTGAAAGGGACCCCACTCCACTTTCCTGTCTTTCCCTTTACTTTTTCAAAGTACTTGTGCTATTTGAGCCAGAAGGGAAGCCAGCAAGGACAGCATTATTCTCCAGCTATTTTGTAGGGAAGATGGAATGCCCTGTCCCAAACCAGAGTGCCAAGAATGGCAGTCTCCTTCCTTCCCATCTGCTTTCCCAGTCTTGCTCTGTCCATGCCGCAATGGTTTCTCTCGTCTTTCTCTCCAGCTTCGCTTTCCTGCCATGGTGAGGTCTTCCCATCTCTCGCTGCAGTGACGGCAGTGATGCCCTCATTGGTCTTCTCATCTCTTCTCCTTTAGTTCCCTTCCACAGTGGAGTCAGATATGCTTTTTGAGACAAAGATCCAGTCATGCCATGACCCCAATTTCAAAAATGAAAACAGAACGTCCATGGTTTCCACTGCAACTCGGGGGTGCATTCTCTTCTTAGCATCCTACTCAGCATCCCCGACCCCTGACAATCCTAAACCCCTCGTCCTCAGCTGCTTACCTCCTCTACTTCCTCTGCCCCCACTCTCACCTCCACACCTCATCTGAACCCCAGACATGGAGATCACTGTTCCCCAAGCTCCCACCACCCGGTCACTGCCCACCTCCTTGATTTCTTCTCGGACCTTGTCTTCAGCTTATCTCTGTCCAGCTCCAAACCCACCACCAGCGGGTAATTGTCTTTGCTCCTCTATATCCATTCTCCCCTTCTCCTTTGCCCTGGATGCCATCACCTAGTCCATTGCTGTCTGCATTTCAGTTAGATTTCTCATGAACCCTGCACTAACAGGAGGAGCTCAGAGGGAGGGCAAAGAGAAGGCTAGGATGTCCACCTCCCATTCTCTGCTGTGATTTGGGGATGATCATACTCCCCTTCCTGAGCCCTCCTAGTCCTGCAAGCTTCTGTCTTCACAGCTACAGCACCTGTGAGTTCTGTGCACCCGACTTCCCTGCCAACCACCTGCTCCTTCGGACCCAGGGACCTAGGGGCTGCCCACTACCATCAGGGTCTTGTTGGCCTCCTTCTCACTGCCCACACCTCTCTTCAGCTGCCCCTTCTCAGTGTGGTTGCCATTTCGCCAGGAGCACCCTCTCCCATGAGGCCTTTCCTGCATCCTTCTTCCTTTGGGGTGACAGTTGTCATCCCCACACCCAGGGCTGCACATGTGTGCCGTTCACTCACACTCCCTCACAGGATTAGCTGGGTGCACAATTAGCAGATTCGCTTTTGTATCCATGGTCCCCAATATACGGTCTGGCAGGCAGTATGAGGTCAAAGTGCTTGTTGAATGAATCAATTCAGGCACAACAGAGACATGTTGTTGGAAAGACTGCGGTGCTGATGATCTCAACATTTTGGGTTTGGATTTTATGTGAATCTATTATTTTTATGTAGATCCTAGGGCACTGATTCCTCCCTTGTTCTCATGAGTCATTCTCCTAGTTCCACTCGGGGTGTGGATGGGCCCAGGGGCAACATCACCCCTGCTCAAGAACACACAGGCTCTTAGTGGCACAGCTTTCAGGAGAAAAGCCCAATTAAAGTACTTCCCTGCGAGTACTCTGTATCTTGCACTTGAGGCTTGAGGAAGGGGGCCGTCTGGACTGGGAGAATGTCAGGTCAAAGGGGTGCGTGCTGATAAGTCAGGGCTATCATCTTGGATTTTCCCCCTTTAATCAGGCACAGTGTTGTGAAACAGGAACCTCACTGAGCTCCTAAGTGGGGTCTCCTGAATGCACCCCCAACGCCACTGAGCTAAAGCACAAAGCTTCCTGGGGGCCACCAGGAAGGAGAGCCCCAGGGGCGGTGCTGAGTGGGTTGTTGGGAATGAAGGATGGGAATGACCTTTCATTTCACAGGAGACGGGCCAAACCTTGGAGATGCTGTGCATTGTGGTGCTCGGCCTCCCACCCTCCGTTTGGGATTCAGATGTATGCCCAGAAAGGTGTTGGACTGGCTCCACACCTCTCCACATTGGCCTCACCTCTCCATAATAGCATAAATTGTAGCACCTGCCCCATCCCTTCTCAGGCTGCCGTCCCTTGAATTCCTGCAACCCGAGTTTCTGCTGAGCACAGTAGCCCTTGCTTATGTGGGCGAGTAGCAGACACAGTGGGTAACTCTGTCCTAAAGATCTGCTTTGTTTGTTGCCAAGGGACAGCAGAGGCATCAGGGCAGGGGGGCTTGGAAGGGAACCTGGGAGGGTGGCCTGAGAGTCAGCATTCCTCATGAGTGATCGCGAGATGCCGAATCCCATGCCCCTAAGAGGTATGTAACTAAAATATGGTGAGTGAATGAAAAGGCAAAGCCACAGTCAGCAAGGCTGAGTTGACTTTATATACCCCTGCTACTGTCACAAGGTTCACGGTACATACTCTGTAAGTCCCTGTAAACACCCCGCAAGGCCCGTGGCTGGGCCTTTGACCTTTGCCCTGTTTCCCGTCAATGTTCGGACACTTCAGGTGGCCTCTTGCTTCTCCTCCAGCGCCCTTGCTGAGCGTGTCTCCTCCTGGCCCTGAGCGTGAGGGGGGGCACTGGGCCGTCTCCCCATGTCGCTATATTGGGATTTCCAAGCCTGTCGTTGTGAATAAAGTGATATTTGGCTTCATATTCTTATTCTGAAAAGAGGCTCCATTTTCCTGACCGTATTTTTAGTTCCCCTGGGGTCAGAGAATTGAAAAGGCCACAGACTTGCCTCGGACACAGAGCAGCGTGTTTGTGTGCAGTGACCTTTACACATGGGGTTGGCCTCTGAGGTGGATATTTCAATGGACTTGGCCCCACTGTTGCCTCCTCAACGCCCTGAATAAATGCAAAAAGCGTGGGTTTTCCTATGGGCTATTGGGAAGATGTGTCTCTGTTAAAACCCCACATGGAATTGACCCCATGCCCCTTACCCACTGTAGAGAGAGGGAGTGATAGGACCCTAGGACAGCTGAATCAATAGCAAATTGCCCCAGGCCTGTCTTTTTCTCATGGCAGACTGGCTGGGCCACGGACCTAGTGTCAAGCATGGCTGAGCTGAGCCATCTCTTGCAGGGGTCCCTCTGCTCTTAAATGTCCACTAGACACTCAGGGATGGGCAAGTGGAGACGTGTCAATAGTGCACCTGGGCAGGGACACCAATCTGGATGTCCTTTCCTCATCCCTTCTTCCGTCCAGGGGCCGGGGGGGTCTGGAGGGTTCCTGTGTCAGGAGGTCGACGTCCCTGCGGAAGCGTTGCTGTCCCCCTGCTGGCTGTGACACCAGCTGGCCGGATCCAGTGTCAGTCATACTGTGCTCACTGCTCCAAATGCCCTGTTGTGAGCCCTGTGCTAGACACAGGGGTACACTTCAGCTTCCCCAGGTCCCGGGCATGACTGCGCCTGGGGCACAGGAAGGGCAGCCTCAATACCATGAGAAAGAAGAACTGTCCCTCAGGACTGTCCCTCAGGAAAGATGTCAACCAGGCCACCCCAAATGTGCAGGTACATCTTTCACATATGGCGACCCGTTCCACATGCTAAATCTACCACCCATTGTAGCCATACCTGTGTCCTGTCATTACAAGGCTCTCCTGGCAGGTCCTGAGCTCCTGGTCTACAGGGCTCAGGCCTGAGTCAGCCCTGCACGGAGAATCTTCCTTTCCCTAAAACCACTCAGATTCCTCCAGCGACTGGAAAATACTGGGCAGCAGTATTGGTGCCATACTGGTGAGCTTCTCCTTGACTTCCATGAATGTTGACCTTGTTCTACTTCCCAGACTCATGCTCAGGACCAAGAGACAAGGATGCAGGAGAGACACATTTCCTAGGATTTTTTTAAAAAGATTTATTTATTTATTTGAGAGAGAGTTTAGAGGAGAGTGTGAGTGGGGAGAGGGACAGAGAGAGAGGGAGAGAATCTCAAGCAGACTTCTCACTAAGCATGAAACTCACTGTGGGGCTCCATTCCACAGCCTTGAGCTGAAACCAAGAGTTGGATGCTCAACTGACTGGGCCACCCAAGTGCCACAGGGCTTTCTTTCTTTCTTTTTTTTTAAAGTCCTCCCCTGTCTGTTTTGAGTGAACATGATCACACCCATGAGGGTCACTCAGCCATTCCTAACCATCTTCCGGCGTGCCCTACGGTGATGTCTGTGCCCAGCCTCCGAACCCTTCATAGCTGAAATGGTACAGACTGCAGACAGGGTGGTTATGATATCTAGAAGCCAACCTGTTCAATGGGGAGTGAATGAGAGGTAATGGTCAACTTGCAAACTAGTCTTCTGGAAAAGGAGGTAGCCTCCTACCAAGCTCCTTGGTAGTCAGCAGTGGCCCAGTGCTTAGGAAGTCAGTGGCTGATATTCCCTAACTCTGAACACTGATGTGGTGAATCTTTTTTTTTAATTAATTTATTTATTTTCAGCTTAACAGTACTCATTGTTTTTGCACCACACCCAGTGCTCCATGCCATACGTGCCCTCCATAATACCCACCACCTGGTTCCCCCAACCTCCCACCCCCCACCCCTTCAAAACCCTCAGGTTCTTTTTCAGAGTCCATAGTCTCTCATGGTTCATCTCCCCTTCCAATTTCCCTCAACTCCCTTCTCCTCTCCATCTCCCCATGTCCTCCATGTTCTTTGTTATGCTCCACAAATAAATGAAACCATATGATACTTGACTCTCTCTGCTTGACTTATTTCACTCAGCATAATCTCTTCCAGGCCCGTCATGTTGCTACAAAAGTTGGGTATTCATCCTTTCTGATGGAGGCATAACACTCCATCGTGTATATGGATCACATCTTCCTTATCCATTCGTCCGTTGAAGGGCATCTTGGTTCTTTTGATGTGGTGAATCTTACCATTAGTTTGCCATGTCACACTGTAAAGCTTGAACCAGCTCCCTGACTTTTGGAGGGAAAGGTCTTGTGCTCTGCAGAACCACAAATGCTGAGCTGTCCAGATGGGATGGGAGCCACATCTTGCTACGTTGTTCTGCAGTTGTATCTTGACAACTGGTGCTTCATTAATCAGACAACTCAAACCCCACCACTCAAGAGTTAAGATGCCTATCTTGGACCCTACAACCAGCCCTATCAAATTTCTGTTACTGTCCTGGAAGGCAGTGGACAATGATTTCCTGCTCATTGCCCTGTCCTCATCTCCATGAGTTTCCTCACTGAACATTGTTCCCACAAGAGGGGTGTGTGTACTCACACAGTGTTTAATATTCTGTATATTTCTGCCTGATCCTTTTGTCAATGTGTGTGCATGTACATGTGGGTGTATTTAAACAAAACTGGAATCATGGGACACATAGAGTTTCTACTTTAATTAATTAATGTTTTATTTTGGAAAATCTTAGATGTTTTATAGAAGAGTTTCAAAAGTAGTACAGAGTTCCCAAATACCTTTTATAGTTTTTATAGTTTTCCTGAGGTTGACATCTCAGATAACCATGGTACATTTGTCAAAACTAAGAAATTAACATGAATTCATTACTATTAATTAAATGACAGACTATATTCAGATTTCGCTAGTTTTTTAGAATTATTCACGTCCTTTTTCTGTTCCAGGATCCAATACAAGATACTACATTGCATTTATCATCATGTCTCCTCAGTCTTCTAGTTTCTCAGCCTTTCCTGGTTTTCTATGACCTTGACCATTTTCAAGAATACTGGTCAAGTATTTTGTAGAATTCCCCCCAATTCAGTTTGTCTGATGTTTTCTCATGATTAGATGCAGGTTGTGGGTCCATGGGAAGAAGACCATAGACATGAAGGCCCTTCCCCTCACATTATACCTGAGGGTACATGAAAGCAACAAGACCTACCCCCTTGGTTATGGGAGTGTCCTTTAGGTTTCTCACTGTAGAGCTACTGGTTTTTCCTTTCATATGCTACTCTTTGGAGGTAAGTCACTAAGTCCTGCCCACACTCAAGGGAGGGAATCAAGCTCCACCTCCTTGGGAGAGAAGGAGTTTGTCTGTGGATATTATCTGGAATTTTTCAGTAAGGATGATTTTTCCTTTCTCTCCCACTTATTTGTTTAATTATTCAATAGTGTATTTATATCACTATGGTATCACGGATATATATTTTATTTTGCAAGGTTATAATATATTATTATCATTATTTATTTTGTCATGAAAACTGTCCCAGTTTTGACCTTTGGGACCTCTTTAAGCTTGGCTCCCCTGTCCTTTCCGCAAGTCCCTAAACTCCTCATCCTTTTTCTGAACACTCTTCCTTACTTCGGCCCTAAGGTACTCCGGGTTCATCTTGTATTTTCACGGCAGAGCCCTACGGTCATACATTTCTCCTAGAAGCCATGGTTTCCTTCATTTGAGAGTGATAGACCCCAGGATCTGGGCACTGGGATGCTCGTTGCTTCTGGGGTGCTGCTGCTTCTAAGCCCTCTCAGCAGACATAGCTAGGAGACACATGGACGTATACTAACCTACACATATACACATACTTGTCATTACTTCTGTATACATCAACATAAGTTCACAGGTTAGCTCCAACTTGAACCCAGTGCAGGATTCAAGCTACGTTTCCATCCTTACTTATTTGAACTTTCTTTCTCCAACATTGAGAAACGAGGCTCCCCCTCTCCACAACTTGTTTATTTACTCGCTCAACCCTAATGTATGTAATTTCAGAATTGTTAACCTATACCCCAGCACGCTGAGTGTAATATACCAATGTTCTTCTTCTTTTAGGTAATGTAAGCTTTTTGGAAGGATAAAATACACATATAAAAGTATATAAGTCAAAAGTGTAAGGTTTGCATTTTCAGAGTGAGCACATTCTGTTAACCTACATCCAGATCAAGAAACAAAACATCACCAAATTTCCAAAAGCTCCCGTGGCCTTTTGCCAGTCACGTCTCCCCACAAAGAGAAAGCACAAGTGTGGCTTCTCATACCATAGGTGGGTTTGGGCTGGATTTGAATTTTATAGACATGGAATCACACTGTATTGTGTCTGCTTCTTTGGTCTGACACTGAGCTTAGGAGATCCTTCCCTGTTGTTACAGGTTCATTCATTCCATATGTCCTGCTTTCTTATGATTATATCGTGAGATATTTTTCTTGGTCTTAGCTATTTCTCTACAATATGATTTTAATGTCTATATAATATTTTATGGTATGATTATACTGTAAACTCTTTAATCATCCCCATATTGTCAGTTATTTAACTGTCCTCCAGTTTCTGTATTACAGATAATGTTGGCCATTAGTACTTTATGAAGACTGATAGGAGAATAATATAATGATTCTAATGGCTCAAAATCAGTCAGACCACATATGGAGTTTTGCATTCCATTCTGGCCTTCGTGGTCAGAGCACATCAGAGACGTTTATGAGGGTGGTGAGGATTCTGGAAACTATGACTTATGAAGCTTAACTGGTTGAACGGAGACTATTTGGCATGGGGGAGTGCAAGTGAAACGCTGTTTGAAAAGGGAGTAAACTTATTCTGTATTATAAGGTTTTAGTCCTCCTATTTAACTTAGAGAGGGCATTCCCCCCTAGCATAAGGAAGGTGACCAATCACCCAAACCAGGACACATCTGAGGGTGAAAAAATTGCCAGTCATAATTACACCCAAAACAGACCTACACTGGGGATCCCCCAGGCACACCAGGATGCTGACCATCCCCCTGGGAACAGGAACGTCTTTCCTCATGAGCAGAGACTGACTGAGAAATGGAAAGGTTGACTCACGGTGCCGACTCTCCATTATTTAAGGTATATTGTATTGTTGGGCATGAATGTGCAGAGATTCCCTGCTTGGGGTTGGAAGTTACTGGATGTTACTAGTACCAGATGACTTCCAAGTTGCCAGATTGTTGTCAGATGACGTTCTAGCTCTAAACAGCCATAATCCAACTTAGAAAATGATCATGTGCATTGCTGAGACGATTAAATGAGATTCCCATTTCTTTCTTCCAGGTCCTTATGGTGCTCAAACATTGTGTGTGTGATCTAAGAGGAGAGGATGATGATGATACAAAGGTGCTCAGTGTTACATTCAGTGCTCTGTGTTGGTTAATGGAAGATGCCATCGGAGGTGCTGAGAATTCTAACGTCTTATGCAGGTTAAACCAGTTAGACATTTTTAGTTTTAAGGAACAAGTCACCGTGGCTAACATAAATAAGCCAGAGGCTCATCTATATAGGTGTCCTTGAACTCCATGAGGGATCCCTCTATCTTGATAAGAAATTTTGCCCCATCCCTTTTAAAACTTTTGTGTTTTAGGATAATCCTAGGCTTAAGGAAGAGTTGCAGAAATAATGAGAATTTCCATATATCCTTTACCCAATCCTCTCTTTATTGACATCTTACAGAATCATACCACAATGAACAGAGTGAGGAAATTAACCCTGGTGCACCACAATTGCAGATTTTATTCAGATTTTGCCATTTTTCCATGATCTAGTCCAGAATCTCACATTGCATTTAGTTGTCATGTTTCCTCCAATCTCTGTTTGCTCTTGTCTTTCAGATCTGGAAGCTTTAGAAGAGTACTGGTCAGACAGTGTGTAAATGTCTCTCAGTTGTGTTTCTCTGATGTTTCTTTCATGTTACTCTCTCCGGGTGAAGGTTACTGACTGTTGAGAATATCACCATAGAAGTGACGCCGTGTCCTTTTTAGTGCATCGTGTCACGGAGAATGTGATAGTGCCTTGTCTCGTTACTGGAAGTGTTAACCTTGATCATTGTCTTGAGGTGGTCTTTCCTAGGTTTCTTCACTGTAAAGTTACAATTTTCCCTTTGTAATTAACAAATTTTACTTTAACATCACCCAAATACCATTTTGGATCTTAAAAACTTGCTCACTAACTTTAACATTCTTCATAAATCAACTTTTTCTTTTAAGCTGAATCACACGAATTCCTGAGGAAAAATGCATAAGTGGCTTCCTACAGTCATCTATCTGCCCTTCTTTATCTGTCACTTGGGTCAGCTTTTTCTCTTTAGGTCTGCTTCATTCTTCTCTCTCTGCACAACTGTCTCTGCTTTCCAGTGTATGTGATGGAGAGAGAGGCTACCATCTGCATCTCTCTTCAGTTTAAGAGACCAGTCCAAGGAGATGAACTCTTCGTGTCAAACCCATGTACCCAGGAAAGGGATTCTGGTTGATCCAATCTGGGTCAGTAACCAAGCCCTGGACCATTAGTTTGGATCCAGAGATGCAAAACCAAACTGCTTATGTGCATCACTTGGAACAACCTCATTATTGGGACGGGGTTTCTAGGAAGAAAACTCCCTAGAAATCTTTGTGAGATGGGAAGCTCTCCAGAGGTCCTCAGCGAATCTGAGGTATAGCCAGAAGTAGAGCACAGTTCTCCTGACTTCCCAAGCAGTGTGACTTTTTCTTCAACACCTTTACCCACGTTAGGCCCTGAAGCAAAGACAACTTGGCTTGCTGTCTTGATCAAACTCAAGGGAGGGTGACATCTTATCCCAAGTCTTGGAAATAAATATGAAATTACAGTTGGGTAGGGAAGGGAGATGGAGAGTTGAAGGTCCCTAATAATTCCCTGGATTTAAAGCTCTCCTTGGTAGATCTCTGGTGCTGAATTATCCATCCAGCTGTGTTACCCTAATTCTCTAAAGACATGGAACTAAAACCCAAAAGCTAATCCCTTAATGGGATTGACCTTAAAATGCTGCAGATTTTCAGAAACAATTGGAAAATCGTTTCTGAAAGAAGAGCTGCCTGGATCAGATTCTTCAAGGAAGGAAAGCAAAGCATACTTCCCTGGTTCCGCAGGGAGAAAGGGAGGCGTGGGTGCATATAGGGAGGAAACAATGCTTAGCAGCATTTCCTAGATTCCTGATTCATAGTTTCCCTCTGATGTCAGGAGTGGAGCATCCTTTTCTCCTCTGGCAGTTTGGTTATGGCACTAAGAAATTCAAGATAAATGGGACGCTCTGTGAACAGACCCTGGAACAGCTGGACATTGCTGGACACAACTGCAATGGTTGGTCAAATGGGGACATCTGGTTCATTTCCCCAGAGGTTTAGCAATGGCAGGAAGGCCAGTAAAAATAATCCAATTGGCCACTGCCACGCTGAGCTCCCAGGAGTCCAAAGACTGGGCTGGGAGGTTGGGTTTCTTCCATGGGAGAAGAGGAGGGGGAGTGGCAGGATAGCCAGCTGTACACCTCAGCCTCTCTCGCCTGCAATCCTGGGCCATGTGACCATGGGGGACAACCTTCCAGGAAAGTTGGGGGATTGCCTGGGAGAATTTGGAAGATTTTTCACATTTGCATTTGGGGAGCATAACAATGGCCCCCAATGAGAAACTCTAGAAATTCATCATCATAAGAACATCCTAGCATGCAGTGTGACAGGTATTTGTTCTATATGACCAGGTGGAGGGACTCTTAGCTAGAGGTGAGAAAACTTAGGATCAGGGCTGTTTTATATCATGCAAGAGTGCAGTCTTGGGCAAAAGACTTAAGTCTCTTCTGGAACTCAATTTTCTCAGCTATAAAAGAGGTCAGTAACACCTGCTGCCAGGACCGTTAGGAACATTATATAATATCATGGGCACGGAGAAGTTTGCTAGAAAAACCTGGGCCATTTTGGTGGCAGATGATATCATGGTGTCAGTTCTCCATGGTGACAGGCAACTCAGAGAACTGAAACCTACAGGAGATACAGATATCTCCATTTTAGCTTCTAGTGTCAAACTGTAAAAATCACTTAACTCTTTTTTATATATATAAAGAAAATATATAGGCAAAAGGACATGTTGGATATCCATACCTTAATTTCCACTCAGAGAGATTGATGAACAATAGGCTGACTAGAAGATCACAGAGGAAAGGTGTGATCTAATGATTAGATTTAACTGACTGAGGTTCAGAAAAGGGACCAGATTTTGGCTACAAGATCATAATTTACAGCGGGGCTTGCCATCACATTCTCATGGGCAAGTGATTTTTGATTCTAATACTCTGCAATTCCCTAAGCTGAGACTAGTAAGAGGCCAGTAACAAAGTAATTTACTAGCATTTTACCTTGGTTTCTTAACATGGCCCTAGTCACCTCCAGACCTCAAAGGGATGACTCTTGAGAAAAATGCCCAAGAGCATTGCCTAAGAAGTTACAGTAAATCACCTTGGAAGTCAAACCAGATGTGCGTGGAGGAGGGTGGATGGAAGCCGTTGGAGGGGAGAGCAGGGGTCATTTGGCTGTGGTGCCCTGGTCTAAAGAAATGCCCACAGAGTATGGGCACTGGAGAGGGAGAGGCAAATGACAAAACAGGGTGAAGCCACAAGGGCGTCTTTGAGAAGAGGGAGCGTGACATGAGGAAGGACTCTTTTATGTAGCTTGTTCCATTTAGGGCATATTTGTCAGCAGGACCATGAGTCAGAAGGAAAAGGGTCTTTTCTAACCTAAAAATAAAGCCATAGGGACAGCAATCAGGGGAGGGTTTGTGGCTTGACCTTTTCTATTTCTGAATGTGTGTGAAGCATGTGTGTTGTGGGGGAGGAGGAAGTGGGGTGGACATGAAGGAGAGCCAAGACAGTCTCCAGCCCTGATCCCAGGAAGTTATGTTGGTGAAGTAGCACTTGGTGGCAGCGGTGGTTAGCACCATACCTAAAACTAAAAGCCAGAATTCCAATCCTGGCAGTCTCTGGTTTGCTAAGGCTCCAGCATCCTAAATCTTCATCCCAAATCTACTCTACTGTCCATCCCTCAGCCACAGTGCATGCACACAAGCACCTAACCCCTTCACAGGTGTGCTGCCAATTTTTGATCCATGTCTAAAACTGACTTTGCATTCATTGAGGATGCATACTACCCTGGTGATGTCCACCTGAACTGAAACATATCACAGGATGGGAGGCATAGCATGAGGACAGACTCATCACAACATGCAAGAATTTTGCTCCTGGGTGTCACAGAGCAAACCAGGGCAGGGAAAGTAACACAAGGTTAGTGCAGGCATGGGGGTAAAACTCAATCCCTTGTTGTATACAGCCCCCAAATCTAGTGAATGAATTTCTGCCCCAAAGACAAAAATGGCTGGAAACCATAGTCAAGTGACTTTGCAGATAGGTGCAGAAAACCCTTGAGCCATATCCTCTTCACCTTCCCCATCTCCTGTGCTTTGTCATCAGAAAGCAAGTATTTGTCTGTGATCCCCACCAAGTGTAGTATCTCACAGAGGCTCAGAATTCCTGGGAATCAATGAAGACAGGGAAAAGAAAGAGCAAGGAGAGAACACACTTCACTTTCTTTCCCACTCACCATGCTATGACTACTCCCCCCACCCAACTTGTGTTCTTCCCTGCTCCTAACCGGCCCCTCTGGTTCCTCTGGATAAATCCCCCCCCCATCCTGGAAAGGCCAGTCCTATCCGCCCTCCTCACGGAAACTTCCCCCAAATGCTCCACCGCACACTTCTCTCTCCTTCCTCCCAGCCCCCCCACACAAACACTCTATGCCACTCAGTGCTAGCACGTAATTACTGATCGGCCGTTCTGTTGTCTGCCACTGTTTGCACATAGGGGAATTTGTGATCCTAATGAAGCTGGGCGAGAATGAGGCATCAGACTTTGGTCTAAGTCTCAGGCAAACACTTGCACTCTCTACAACACAGCCTCCTTGCCAGTGAAATGGGGTTAATCATATCCCTCTCGTGGGATTCTTATGAGAAGGAAATGAGGAGAAGTATGTAAAGGACTAAGAATAATAGCCGAAACATACAAACTATTTTAGAACACTATCTAGGAGCACCTGGGTGAGGCAGTCAGTTGAGCATCTGACACTTGGTTTCAGCTCAGGTTATGTTTTCAGGGTTGTGGGATCAAGTCCTGCATTGGGCTCTATGCAGAGGTTAGAGGGACAAGCTCTCTCCTCTGCTCCCCCCCCCTCAAAAAAATAAATACAATCTTTAAAAAAAATTAATAAAAACGCTGTCTATTGGTATGAAGAGGGTAGAATTTGTTTAGATCCAAGGCTCCTCCCACATATTGCCCCTCATCACACTTGTATAATTACTGGTCCAAAAATACAGGTGAAATAGAATTACTATGTGGACTTCAACGGAGGGGCAGGTCCGGCCACTGACGCAGAGCTGCATCATGACTCTGTTAATATGGCATACTCCTTGGCCCCTCTCTCCCCACTGAGTGAGGGGTGAGAACTCTGACACTGGCCTGCTTGGCTGAGTGTCTTGGGAAATGGCCCATGAGTCAGAACATGAGCTCCCAGGGGCCTGGAGACCATGTGTTCTGTGACCTTCCTGGGGCCTCTTCCAGCCTCACACTCCATAAATCTGGATTTGATTAGGACGGGCAATGACTGGAGATGCTCCCTAGTGAGGCGATACCAAGAGCCCTGCCCAGGAGGGTCTGTCAGCGCCTGTGATGAAGTAATCGGAGGGGGACAGCTGCATCTCTCCTGGTAAACAGATGAACTCAGTCAACAGACTCATCAGCAACCAAGAGAGGGAGAGAAGCCACCCTCGCGGCCGTCTCACTCTCTGGCCAGCACATCAACTAGCGTATCCATTCCCTTCACGTCACACACAGGAAAGCCAGTGTCCAGAGAGGTGAAATAATTTCCGTACTTACATCTAAAAACTCAGACCTAAGACAACAGCCTTCCAAATCCCATTCCACTGTTCTAGACAAGAATAAATTTGACAGAATCAATAAAACACCTCCAAGCTTGACACTGCATGAGAGACGCCGGGAGCCAGGGGGCATTCCCAAAGTCACGCTATCCAATTTCTCAGAGCTTAGCAGAGGAGATTGGTCCCCAAATACAGGTGACATATTGGGTGCAAAGAGTCTCAGATTTGGACTGGTTGATTTGCACCATGACTGAGGCAGCTGGCTGTTTCTGAGCTTTTGTTGTTTCTCTGTTGAGTGGGGAGAATAATTTGTGGCCTACTGCATCTCAGTAACTAGTAGGAATACCTCAGTTTCTAATCGGAACTCAAAAAATGTTAAATAAATCCTGTCTGCTTGAAAATGTTCTGATTGGGGCGCCTGGGTGGCTCAGTGGATTAAGCCGCTGCCTTCGGCTCAGGTCATGATCTCAGGGTCCTGGGATCGAGCCCTGCATCAGGCTCTCTGCTCCACAGGGAGCCTGCTTCCTCCTCTCTCTCTGCCTGCCTCTCTGCCTGCTTGTGATCTCTCTCTCCGTCAAATAAATAAATAAAATCTTTAAAAAAAAAAAAAAAAGAAAATGTTCTGATTGAGTTCACATGCCCCCAAGAAAGTGCATGGAGAGTTATAGTCAGACCAATTATGCGACACCAGAGTTTGATTTTGGGGGAACAGGTGCCAGGGTGGGTGAGTACATATCACTGCTGCATTCAAAAGGGGAGGGAGGGAATATCTATTCTTTTTCCCTTCGAGGGTCTGGAGGGTGTTTTATGGTTACTGAGACCTGGATTGCAAGAGGGGAGTTTCTTATTTCCTTCTGGGAAAATCACTTAATCTCACTGAGCCTCAGTTTCTTATTTTGTAAAGAAATGACAATAATTTTTTCCCTTATTGGGAGGCAGTGAAGATTAAATGAGACAATACACTTTGTAAATTGTCAAGTGCAGTGACAATGTGAACCATTATTACTCTATTTAAAGATGACCGTCAATGCAAACAGAACCTGTTAAGCTGATACTTTCGATGGACCTATTTTTTTTCCCAGGGTCTTTTGGAAAGATTCAATGCTTCCCAGAAAATACACTCAGGCTATGGCTGCTCCCGCATGTCCAAGCAGCACCCGACTGCCAACTAGGCATTATACCATTAGGGTCTGCTCTGCAGAATTCCTGGCTCTACCTGGTTGCGGTGATCCCCACAAGGGGGGGATAGTGGAGTGCTCATCTGAAAGGAGCAAGTGAAGGGATGTGCAGCATTTCCTGCTGGGCCCTCTCCACTCTAATGCCTTTCCTCCTGGTTGCCCCAACCATATCACTTTGGATGGTATCCATCCAAATAGCCAGAAGGTGGATGCTCTTTTCCCTGCCTCTTCTTCCTCCTCCCCCTCCTGCTTTCTCCGTTCTTTACTAACGTGAACATTTTAATCAATATGGCACTTCTCCAGGGTCTCCATGCTGTCACTGCAATTTGCTGTGGTTCAATGGGTCAATTTTCTTTTCCCTTCTAGTGGGAAACAGAATCATTTCCATGATAGGGGCCGACGGGTCCAGAGAGGCCTCCACACAAAGAGCACTATGAAGAAAGGAGACAGCTGGCTGAAAAGAGAGAAGGGATTTGGGGAATTGAAATTCCTTATGATATTGGACTTCAACGTGGAAAATTCACTGCTCTGCATTGCTCAAATGCCTCTGAATTAGAGCAGAAGGGGTATCAGTTAATTTGTTAACTCTGGGAGAAATTCATGGCCTAGAGATTTATAGGATTTTTTTTTTTTCTGACTGGTTATGACGTCCGTTGTGCTTGGCGTTGGTCTACACTCATCACTTTTTACGGTCTAGACTATCCCATCGATCCCTCTGCTGGCCATCCCTCTGCCTTCAGAAAAGAGGGCATTCAAGGAACTTCAGAGAAGGAGCTGCCTCCGGTTACTTTCACCATCTCTTCAGGTGTAAAAACTGTGGGCATCCTTGTGCATGTGTTCAGAAAAGCACAAGATCAAGACTACAAGACGGGGTTCTGGTCCCGTCTCTCTCAACCACGTGCTGGTGCCCAGAAGCAGTTACTTCCCAACGTGCTCCCCCCTGCCGCAACCCTCCTATTTCTCAGCTCTGGAGTGAGAGACAAGATTTTGCCCTTTTCCTTAAGGTCAGTGGGGAGGCACCATGCAGTTCCAAGCACAGTTGTGATGGTTGGGTTTGCTCAAGGAATTGTTGACAGAGAGGCTTGTGTGGATGTTGTGTGGCTGGGAGAATAAGTGAGTTGGCTCTATTCACAGCATGTCTCGGGGGCATTTCTGAAGTCTGTCTCTGCAAAATGACTCCTGAGGGGTGCCTGGGTGGCTCAGTGGATTAAAGTCTCTGCCTTCGGCTCAGGTCATGATCTCAGGGTCCTAGGATCAAGCCCCGCATGGGGCTCTCTGCTCAGTGGAAGCCTGCTTCCCCTCCTCTTTCTCTCTCTCTCTGCCTGCCTCTCTGCCTGCTTGTGATCTCTGTCTGTCAAATAAATAAATAAAATCTTTAAAAAAAAGTGACTCCTGAACATTGGATGAGGCTAAAGCTCTCTAGTCTTCATGTTTGACTCTTATAAAAGTCCAACTGTCTCTAGAAGGAAGAGCACATGGCTCTCATCGGTCACCAACAGCAAGGACCATCAGCTGAGGCAATGACATTTCCAAGGAAGTTCTTGAGAAATTTGTGGGAACAGCTTTTTTTTTTTTTTAAGTACAGTGGTCCCTGAATATTGGCCTGTTGAAATACACATATTTTTATACATTTTGTTTCTCTTATATCCAGTAGAGCTTTCATTGCTTGCATATTATGAGTGTAGGAAAATATAGGCAGATAGACTTGTTATAACAAGTAAGTGCTGGATCACCACACACTCATTAGGATGAACTGCTTTAAAAAGGCCAGAAAATGACAAAGATTGGATATGGAGGAACTGTAACCTTGAGCATTGTTATGGTGGGAATGCAAAATAGGGAGGCCGCTATGAAAAATAGTATGACAATTTCTAAAAATATAAAAATTAAAAATAGAATTATTGTCTGATCTAGCAATTCCATTAAGGTATATAATCAAAATAATTGAAGGAAAATTCTTAAAAAGATATTTATACACCAATGTTCATAGCAGCATTATTCACAACAGCCAAACAATGGAAGCAATCCAAGAGTCCACAACTGATGAATGAATAAGCAAAATGTGGTAAAAACATAGAATGGAATATTATGTAGCCTTAAAAGGGGAGGAAATTCTGACATATGCCACAATGATGAACCATGAAGACATTGTGCTAAGTGAAATAAACCAGTCACAAAAAGATAAATACTGTGTGTTCTCACTTACATTTGTCTCCTAGAGTAGCCAAATTTACAGAAACAGAAGTAAAATGGGGTTGCTAGGGGCTAGGGGCTAGGGGAAGGGGGAATTCATCATCTCTGTCATAAGACAAGAAAAGTTCTGGAAATTGATTGTACGACAACGTAAACTGAATGTACATAGCACTAGTGAACTGCAAAATGGTTAAGAGGTAAAACAAAAACAAATAAGAGGTTAATTAAAAAAAAAGAAAAAGAATAAAGCAGATTTGGGTGTGATGGAGATAAGAACCATAGACTTACTCCTTAGTGCAAATCAGTTAAAGCTGACTTCCTGAGAAGACAAGGTAGAAATGGCCGGAGGGTCCTGGGGCCTGAGGACAGTCTGATGGGCCCTGCTGGTGGGATAGCAGACACCCTCAAGCTTCACTAATTTCACTCTCTGAACTATGATGGAGGCTGAGACATTTACTTCCTTGCAGATAGCTAAGGAGACTGTATCTCCACTTGGGTTGTGGCTGTCCAGTCCTGGAGACAAGAGTGTGAAGGAGGTGAAGGCTGAAGATAAAAGCCTGTGTTAGGGATCTCTGCCTCTTAAGATTATTGAGCATTTCCAAAGCATCGTCTTATTTTCCTAGCTTGACCCATAGAGGACAAGTATTGAGTTTGCTGTCTATTTATACCTTCTTCAGGCCTTTAATCGTTCAACTCAGTCAACTCGGTAGATAGCTTAGCACTCAATTCAAGTATATAATACTCGTTCTGAAGGGTTTTCCAGTTGAGAAGCACTATAGACAACATCTTAGCATAGATCCCACCAAAAGCGTCTGAAACTGAAAGTAAATCAAATGGGTTAAATTATTTGGGAAGCATGAATGAGGAGAAAGACTTGTGAGGCAGGGATGAGGGATGAACAAATGTGAGGGTGTACTCTCATGATGGCCATGCTTGATACCTAGGCCAGTCTATCCAGGAGGAGGAGGAGGGAGGAAACGTATCCACCAACTCCTATGTCTCAGCTGTGAAAGTTTTGCTGAATGTACATCAACTCCCTTGGAATTTCAGGTTAAATATGTGGGGTTATCTAGTAGATTCCTACTGACTCATACCCCAGCTGGCAGTGGGAAACCCCAAGGTGGGAGCAGAGAGGACACAGCAGGGCCATGAGAGGAGGGCTCTTGGGTTGTGCCTGATGGAATCATATGTATTTTCCACAGAACAAGTGGTCAAGAGCTAGAGAGAAACAGGTGAGCCTGGAAGGATCTAAGATGGCTCAACAAATAAAAATGATAATTCTGTAAATAAAAAGGAGAGTTGGGAAGTTCTACTTTGATTTTTTTTCTTTTTAAAAGAAGATTTTATTTATTTATTTGAGAGAGTTGGGGGGAGTAAGAACAGGGGGGAGGGGCAGAGGGAGAGTGAGAAGAAGGTTCCCTGCTGAGCAAGAAGCCCAATATGGGACTCTATCCCAGGACCCTGAGATTATGACCTAGAGCCAAAGGTAGTTGCTTAACCAACTGAGCCACCCAGGTGCTCCTTGAGGTCTTTTATTTTTAATTATAACCCTATCACATCACAATAAATAAATTGCATCCTGCCATTCAACTGGTCCTATTTTTCTTTTTTACTCTCCATGCCTTTGTTCATGTTGCACACTTCCTTATACAGGAGTGTATTCTCTGCCTCCTATAGCTTTTAAGTGAGCATGTAGGACTGGATTATCTCTAAATTACTACCTTGTAACACTAACTTTGCCGTAATTCCTTGACACAGTTGTGTGTAGTCTAGATTGGTATTAGTATTAGCTCTATATAGTAGTATTGGTATCAGCTCTGGGTATTAGTTTCTAAGCCAGTTTCCCCACAATCTGTTTCTGCTGCTTGCTCCAAAGTGAACTTTCTGTCATCAGACTTTGGCTCCCCACACTCACAGCCTCTTTCATGGTGTATCCCATATAAAACTACCCCTGCTGTTGTCCTTTCTCCTTTCCCATCAGCTTGACTTCAATCTACTTTCTGAGTTTCACTCTCTAATAGATTGGTTCTAGAAAATGTTGTTTTTCCATTTTTAAGATGTTTGGAAGATGCTCTCTTCCAGCTTCCCCTGGCCACCCATCTTTTCCTCCAGATGACTGAGTTATATTAGTGCTAACTTCCAACACTTCTTACCAGCCTTCCAACTACCATTCTGGATAACCATTTCTCCCTTATCATTTTCCTGTTTTAGGCATCACCTGAAAATGGGTGTTCCTGAATCACAGCATGAGCCATCGGCATCTCAGTGTTCTGAGGATCTGTGTCGAACATCTCCCAGAAGAGCTAATCTTCCAGGTGAGTCATCCTCCAGGTGAATTAAAAGTGTTCACAAATGTGGACATGTATAAGTATGTTATGCATTTGTATATTTCTAGGAGTCTTGCTGTGTGACTGTGTGCCAAAATGACTTAAAATGGCTTTTGGATTATCAACTTATCCTGAAAATGAAGAAAGACTGTCTAACCTTGGGTACCAATTATTTATTATTTACTGAGAATTATTCTAGATATTTTCCATAAATTCACAGTATCATTATTTTTACAAAATAACACAAAAGAGTAGTTGTTTTTAATCTCCATTTATAGAAGGGAAATCAAAGATCAAGGAAGCAAAATAACTTTCCCAAGTTCTCCCAGCTAGTAAGTGACTGAATCCGGGTCCAGCTCGATCTTATGTTAGGACATCTTTGCTGTGTAGCTTTGCCCATCTATTTGGGGAGGGGATCAGTTTAGGGCAGCCCATGTGATTTCTCCCAAATCGTCTGGAATAAGTGATTTGTGCCTGAACTACTGAGGGTTTTATTCAGCCCCCATCATTGTATCAAAGTCCTCAGGTAGAATCTCAGGCTTCAGTTCGGCAATGAATAATACCATCAGTCATTTGGTCTCAGTTTGGGTGCATGCTCTTCTTGGGAAGTTCAGCTGCTTAACCCTCTGCTTCCCCTCTTTAACTGGAGAAAGCTGATGAGCCAGGGAAGCTCCAGAGCTCCGTTCTAGGATAGTTCCATCCTCAGAGAAGAGACTTGAGAACCTCCAGAAGGATATGCTTCAGGAGATGCTGATACTCCCTTTATAATATTCTCTTAGCATAAGGACTTTTGTGAGAACTATAAGATGCCAGAGTGGAGAAGGTATTCAGCAAAGCAAGCTATATCAACACAGACCACCTCCCCACCCCTACCAATTTGCAATGAATTTAGCTGTTACTATCTACTAATCTGCACCCACCACTAGGTTATACATTATGGGTAAAATAAATGAAGAATTATAATAACAGGGTCCTGTTTGCAAATTTACCTAATTTGTTTTCTTCCTCCTTCCCTATCATGTTCTCTCACTTCCTCCCTTTCTCCTCCATTTCCTTCTTCCAAAAAGGATGGGACCTTATGTAGACAAATTCTTAGAGGTTTTTCAAGCCCACTTAGTAATTATCTTTGCTCAATAAACCTACTCTGAGACCTAGAGGTTTGTGAGTGATCACACCTTAATTACTTTTAAGTTAGGAACTAAATGACTATCTACAAGAATTGGATGGATATCAAAATGTCATTTTTTAAAAAAAGATTTTATTTGGTTGAAGGAGACAACATACGAGGGGGGAAAGGACAGAGGGAGAGAGAGAAAATAATCAAGCAGACTCCCTGCTGAGCACAGAGCCAGACATGGGGCTCAATTCCAGCACCCTCAGATCATGACTTGAGCTGAAGGCAGACCCTTAACCGACTGAGCTACCCGGGGGCCCCTTAAAATATCATTTTTATGAAGGATGAAACTGAATTCAGTAAGTTGTTGAGACACATAGACTCAAATGGACCTCCTCCCTCCCCAAGTATCTTCGCAGAATTATGGTTTGCAGAGTAGATTTGCCCTATATCGCTGTTAGTAGAGTGAGGCTAAAGAGAGAAAAGGAGAAAGTCTACAATATGCTTAGTGGTTAAAAGACCAGTTCCACCCAGGGAAGGGTCCAAGAAGGGCTTCTTGTAAAAGTAAAAGCTGGAGAGAAATACCAATCTATTACTCAGTAAACATTTTATTTTATTTTAATTTAATTAAGCAACATTTGGTACATCATTAGTTTTTGACGTAGTGTTCAATGATTCACTAGTTGCCTATAACACCCAGTGCGCAATAGATCATGTAAACATTTTACATAAAATAAGAAAAACAAAAAGTTTCCTTCTGGGGTAGGTAAATTCTCCAGTCAGTCTACCTGGGTTAACTTTAAAAGTGGTCCTTCTGATTAACAAAAATTAAAAATCTGAGCAAAACAAAAAAATCTGTTAATGTTTTACTGATACTTATACTCTAATCCTCTTAAATCAGCATAGTTTATAAATAGTCAATACAGTTCACTAATTTACAACATTTATTTCTCTCCTCTCTGTGTTATCAAGAGGACCTTTACCTTCACCTAATTGTCAAAGACTAATTCCCACCCCTTGAAGCCAAGAAGGTTGTCTTAGGTTTTAACTCTCTATAAAAGCAAGTCTGTAAGTAAAAATCACTCCCCAACATGCACAAGTGGTTCCAAAATACAGGTTTTCAGCTCCTGACAAAACTATCTCTAACTTTTGTTGTGGTCTTTACCTCCACAGCAGTGGTCTCTGCCAGCAAAAGTATCCTGGATTTCATTTACCAATACCCTCATTCAGAAAAGAAAAATATCATCTGAGTAGTGCTCTGAACTCTGTTAAACCACATTAGCTCAAGCACTTCTGGATATTGTATTTTCTATTGTGAAGCCCTTGTTCCCACTCTCTGGCGCAGAAGAGTTCTTCTAGTTTATAAGGACTGTGAGGCCCCTTAGAAATAACTTTACAGACCATTTTCTGAAGGGAGCATTTACCTCTGAAGGAAACCAGAGAGCAGCAGGGTGTTGTTACTGACTGGAAAGCTCATGGTAGTAACAAGAAATCTCACCTTCAGAGGGACTGCTAACAGCACCCCTAGGAAATATGCCTGCAATCCTTGAAATCTGGTACTTGGAAGGGGTCTCCAAGGTCATCTGCCTCTTTATTCCTTCCTTCAGAGGGACAGGTGTCTCTTGCTCTCTTTGCCCTTCTGAGGAGATATTTAAAACCCTTCTCTCTTAACTCATTTTGTCATCTCCATTAGGAAATTATTTTCAATGCCAAACTGTTTTTAGTAGTCATGTGATTTTAAAGCCTGGGCATTCATGTAATCAAATACAGGAACAGGAAATTTTCAAGGAAAATAAATTTTCCTGTAGCCCATTTGGCAGAGTTATCCTGGTCTGGGCTAGTAATTGCAAAGCAATGAACCCCAAAAGTAAATAGAGTCCTCATTCAATGGAGATTTTTTTCCCTTTTAAACTACTCTGTTAAAAAGCGTGCAGAATACTAAGCAAGTTTTCTTCAACTAACTGCTCAATATTTTCAGCTAGTTTCCTTGAGTTGTAGGTCTTTTTCCCAATTATGCCGTGGTCCTTCTTATCTCCAGGTCAGCACCAGTCAATAAGTGTTGCTGTCTACATAAGCAGTATCTTTCCTCGTGAGTTCCCGAAGGCCACATTCATGTTGTTGTTGTTGCTGTTTCCTATGGCACCTACAAGCACCTAGAAGAGCCACTTGCATCTAACAAGGGCCTTATAACAATAGCATGGAGGACATTGGAGAAGGGAAAAATGAAGGGAGAGAAATCAGAGTGGGAGACAAACTATGAGAGACTATGACTCTGGGAAACAAAGGGAGGGTTTTAGAAGGGAGGGGGATGGAGGTGTGTGAGCCCATGATAGGTATTAAGGAGGGCACAGACTGCATGGAGCGCTGGGTGTTGTACGCAAACAATGAATCATGGAACACTACATCAAAAACTAATCGTGTACTGTATGGTGACTAACAACATAATTTTTAAAAATGCTTCTTTAACTCAACTGTAGAATTAATACTAGGTGTTGGCTTTAAACAAAACAACGCCTATCTTCTGTAGGAAGGGTATATCTAGCATAATCTGGTCCTTCCCCACCTCCACAGAACAAGAACTGGTATTGTAAGGGCCTATTCAGCCAAAGCAGCCCCACCCCGCTTGAACTGCCATTTTGTTGTAAAACTTAAATTGACCTTGCCCCACCCCCCCAGGGGAACTAAATTTAAAAGCAAATCGGGGAAACCAGTCCCAGGTAACAGCCCAAATGCAAGGGTGGGTCAGGCCAGGTGGAGGTATTCAATCAGTGGGGGCGCATACTGTCTCCTAGCTACCAAGGTGATGGGCTCATTTCCATGGCTACTGTGGGGTGAATTGTAATTCAATTAGTCACCTGTGTGTGGCCAGGCCCAACCACATGGCCTTTGCCCTTAAAAGCTAGTCCATAAAGGAGAGCGGGGTCGCCCTCTCTGTAAGAGGCCCAGCCCTGGCCAGTCAGTTTGATTCTTGATGCATGGCGTGAAATAAAGCTTTGCTTGACCTTCGCTTTGTATCAGTCTCGCTCCTTTGACCATGGACCCATTATTGGGGGACCCAACATTGGGGACCCAACAGTATTCAACATGGGGATCCTCTTTGGAGATCCTTCACCATGGAGGAAGGATTCAGTAGGATGCACTGTCCCTAAGTCATCTGTCCCTAAGAGCAGTGCGGGAGGAGCTTCAGGGATCACTCACTCCAATCCTCTTCCTTGGCAGATTTGAAAACTAAAGTTCTGGGAGGAAACACCAGTTGGCTCAGGGCACCCTGCTGGTTAGTGGAAGAATCAGTAATCAGACGCTCTTCCCCCGACTCTTTAGTGGAACGTTCCTTCTGCTGCACAGTGATATTAACTCATCATCATAGAAAAATTTTCAACATGAATTAAAAGGAAAATATTTTTTCTGGCTATTAAGAAAACAAACTCTTCAGAATGTCTTATTCTTAATTATTCAACTTATTCAAAATTATACTGTTTTAACATTTTTAAAATACCTTAGATGTTCACAGTAAAGCTAAAAAAATAACCTCAGGACTGAATAGCCATATTTAGATAAACTTCGTGACCAACCAAGCCTCCCAAACACAATGACCAGTCAAGCAAAAGCCTGCTCAAGCCCTGAGGGTCTGATTCTTTTTGCATTATAATAGGATTATAAAGTACTTAACTTCTGCTAAGGCTATTGGAACCAGATTTGCTTCCTCACCACAGAATCCCTTTTAGGGATAGCCAAAGGCCAGTGCATCTTAATCATTTATCACTTGTTTCTAGGGCTTTGGCTTTGATCTGGGGATAATTCCTTGTGTCTGAAAGAGGAATAAGCCTTTTATCTAATCTGGGGAACAAAGTACAGAATCCAGCAGCCGGAAGTCCTGGGTTTATTTTTCTTAGGCAAATCCACGAATTCATCTTCAAGTCAAGGAGAAACAAAGAAGGGGTTTCAGGATGCAGTAAATGCACTCATTTACAAAAAGAGGGGAAAACGGCTGCCAGGCTGAAGAAGTGTTGGTGATCCAGATCCAAACAGAGGGGAAAGAGGCATTTCTCATTGTGAGCCACTACTGGCAGGGTTGTGAGCACCTTCCTCTCCCAGGTTATATCTCCAGGAGCCATGGTCTGCTCTAGGCCTCCGACCTTGGACTCTTGAGTTCTATAGACATAATTTAGCAAGAGGGAGTAGAGGTTATCAGCCTGACATCTGATTGCCCTTCTGAGTAGGGTTTGTGGAGCTTAAGTCTTGGATGAATGAGAAATGCATCCACTTCAGCTCCATTTAGAAGCTGCATGTATTTACCCTGATACAAAGGACTATGGACTTTTCTTGACCTTTAATGGACAGATAGATTCATTAACTGAAGTTGAGTTCTGGCCAAGATGATGTATCATCATTTCTGTTATTACTGATTTTTATAAATATAATTCCCCTTATGAATTTATAGTTAGCTTTATGTTCATGGAATGATGTGCCAAGGCACTATTTTACCCATTGCTTCAAACGTGATTGATTTAAAATACCTATTTTTATGAATAGAGAGTTGGCTTTTGACCCTTGGGTGCGATTCCTACCTTGAGTTTACATTTACTTTTGTAGAATTCTACCTCAATTTCAATGGAATTTGCTCTCCTTTGTGACTTTGAAGGCTGACCATTGCACGTGACATAAATGAAGTGGGAGAATTGGGCTCAATTTTCTTTTTTTAAAAGATTTTATTTATTTGACAGAGAAAGAGACAGTGAGAGAAGGAACCCAAGAAGGGGGAGTGAGAGAGGGAGAAGCAGGCTTCCTGCTGAGCAGGGATCCCAAAATGGGGCTCCATCCCAGGACCCTGGCTGGGATCATTGATAGGGTCCGTAATCAAAGGAAAGAGACTGATACAAAGCGAGGGTCAAGCAAAGCTTTATTTCGTGCCAAGCATCCAGAATCAAACCAACCAGTCGGGGCCACCTCTTACAGAGAGAGTGACCCCTCCCAGCCTCACAGACTAACTTTTTTAGAGCAAAGGCCATGTGGTTGAGCCTGGCCACACACAGGTGGCCAATGAGATTGTAACACACAGAGAAACTTGCATAGTCATGCTAGGTCACACACAGGTGGCCAACTGAATTACAATTCACACTATAGTAACTATTTGAACTAGTCTATCACCTTGGTCAGAATTGGTGACCAAAAGGCACCCAAAAGGTGGGGCCCACATTCTTTAGGGAGATAGTGATTGGATGTCTCCACCTGGCCTAACTCATCCTTGCATTCCGGCTCTGTTATCTCCACTTGACCTGACCTGCCCTTGCATTCGGGCTCTGTTATCAGGGACTGGTCCACCATATTTTACTAATTTCCCATATTTTACTGATTTCCCAGACTTGCTTCTAAGTAAGTTCCTGGGGCGGGGGGGGGGGGGGGGGGATAGGGGGCAGGGTCAGTTTAAGTTTTACTGCATAAACAACAAAATCACTGCTTAACCAAGATGGAATCGCTCTGGCTAAATAGGCTCTTATAAGTATGACCTCAGCCAAAGGCAGACACTTAAAGACTGAGCCACCCAGGTGTCCCTGGGCCCAATTTTCTGCTTATTCTCTGTATTGCTTTTTTCTATTTTCTCTGTACTTTTACAAAGTGTTTTGAAATGTACTTCCTCTAATAAGGGAATGTAATAGGACATTTGACTTTTTAGAGAGGTATAACCAAAATCCACATAGAGAAAGGTGCAAGTAAATATTGATGACCTATTATTAAGGTCAACTTGGGATTTAATTGTTAATAATTGATGAACTTATCTTGCACTTTACCTAATCTTCAATAAGTATTTGCTAACATAGAGAGATTACAATGTTATACACTTGTACATCTGACTTACAGTAGAACTGAGAACAGAACCTGAATATCTCTACTCAATTTTCATTAACGTTACAGTATACTTCAGTTTGAGTAGACCATTTTCCACTGGTATTAAAGTGGGTTTAACTGATAATGAAGATTCTAATTTCTCCCACTATCTCCCTGAGGGATATATGCCCTCAGGTCCTATCTCCCCAGACCACTTTATCAATTCTCAATGTCTCCCTATCACAGAGCAAGCAGGAACATCTCAATGATACTAGCTATTTGGTAGACCTTGTAGGATCTCCATAGCTATCTAAAAAAACACATTCTGGGGCACTTGGGTAATTCAGTCTGCTAAGTGGCTGCCTTAGGCTCAGGTCATGATCTGGGATCCTGGGACTGAGCCCCTGCTTCTCCTTCTCCCTCTGCTCATGTTCTCTCTCCCTACCTCTCTCAAATAAATAAGTAAATAAATAAATAAATAAAATCTTTTTAAAAATTTAAAATAATAATTAAAGAAAAAAACATTCTTCTGATCCATGAGCATGTTAAAATGTCTATGGGGGCCCAGAGTAATCTATACTTTCAATGCCATCCCAATCAAAATACCAATGGCATTTTCCAAAGTGCTGGAGCAAACAATCCTAAAATTTGTATGGAACCAGAAAAGACCCCGAATCACCAAGGAAATGTTGAAAAATAAAACATAGCTGACAGCATCATGTTGCCTGATTTCAAGCTATATTACAAAGCTGTAATCACCCAGACAACATGGTACTGGCACAAAAACAGACACAGAGATCAATGGAACAGAATAAAGAGTCCAGATATGGACCCTCAACTCTATGGTCAAATAATCTTCGACAAAGCAGGAAAAAATCTCCAATGGAAAAAAGAAAGTCTCTTCAATAAATGGTGCTGGGGAAATTGGACAGCTATATATAGAAGAATGAAACTCGACCATTCTCTTACACCGTACACAAAGATAAACTCTAAATGTATGAAAGACCTCAATGTGAGACAAGAATCCATCAAAATCCCAGAGGAGATCATAGGCAGTAACCTCATGGACATAAGCCACAGCAACTTCTTTCAAGATATGTCTCCAAAGGCAAGGGAAACAAAAGTGAAAATGAACTTTTGGAAACAAAAGTGAAAATGAACTTTTGGAACTTCATCAAGATAAAAAACCTTCTGCACAGCAAAGGAAACAGTCAACAAAACAAAGAGGCAACCCACAGAATAGGAGAAGATATTTGCAAATGATACTACAGATAAAGGGCTAGTATCCAAGATCTATAATGACTTCTCAAACTCAACACCCAAAAAACAAATTATCAAGTCAAAAAATGGGCAGAAGACATGAACAGACACTACTCCAAAGAAGATATACAAATGGCTAACAGACACCTGAAAAAGTGTTCATCATCATTAGCCATCAGGGAAATTCAAATCAAAACCACATTAAGATTTGTATGGAATCAGAAGAGACCCCGAATTGCTAAGGGAATGTGGGAAAAACAAAAACAAAACTGGCGGCATCACTTTACCTGATTTCAAGCTTTACTACAAAGCTGTGATCACCAAGACAGTGTGGTACTGGCATAAAAACAGACACATAGACCAGTGGAACAGAGTAGAGAGCTCAGATATGAACCCTCAACTCTATGGTCAAATAATCTTCGACAAAACAGGAAAAAATATACAATGGAAAAAAGACAGTCTCTTCAATAAATGGTGCTGGGAAAACTGGACAGCTATATGTAGAAAAATGAAACTCGACCATTCTCTTACACCATACACAAAGATAAACTCGAAATGGATAAAAGACCTCAACGTGAGCAGGAATCCATCAGAATCCTAGAGGAGAACATAGGCAGTAACCTCTTCGATTTGAGCCACAGCAACTTCTTTCAAGATATGTCTCCAAAGGCAAAGGAAACAAAAGCGAAAACGAACTTGTGAGACTTCATCAAGATCAAAAGCTTCTGCACAGCAAAGGAAACAGTCAACAAAACAAAAAGGCAACCCACGGAATGGGAGAAGATATTTGCAAATGACAGTACAGACAAAAGGTTGATAGCCAGGATCTATAAAGAACTCCTCAAACTCAACACACACAAAAACAGATAATCATATTGAAAAATGGGCAGAAGATATGAGCAGACACTTCTCCAATGATGACATACAAATGGCTATCAGACACATGAAAAAACATTCATCACTAGCCATCAGGGAGATTCAAATTAAAACCACATTGAGATATCACCTTACACCAGTTAGAATGGTGAAAATTAGCAAGACAGGAAACAACATGTGTTGGAGAGGATGTGGAGAAAAGGGAACCCTCTTACACTGTTGGTGGGAATGCAAGTAAGCTGGTGCAGCCACTTTGGAGAACAGTGTGGAGATTCCTGAAGAAATTAAGAATAGAGCTTCCCTATGACCCTGCAATTGCACTGCTGGGTATTTACCCCAAAGATACAGATGTAGTGAAAAGAAGAGCCATCTGTACCCCAATGTTTATAGCAGCAATGGCCATGGTCGCCAAACTGTGGAAAGAACCAAGATGCCCTTCAACGGACAAATGGATAAGGAAGATGTGGTCCATATACACAATGGAGTATTATGCCTCCATCAGAAAGAATGAGTACCCAACTTTTGTAGCAACATGGATGGGACTGCAGGAGATTATGCTGAGTGAAATAAGTCAAGCAGAGAGAGTCAAGTATCATATGGTTTCACTTATTTGTGGAGCATAACAAAGAACATGGGGAGATGGAGAGGAGAAGGGAGTTGTGGGAAATTGGAAGGGGAGATGAACCATGAGAGACTATGGACTCTGAAAAACAACCTGAGGGTTTTGAAGGGGCGGGGGGTGGGAGGTGGGGGGAACCAGGGGGTGGGTAATAGGGAGGGCACATATTTCATGGAGCACTGGGTGTGGTGCAAAAACAATGAATACTGTTATGCTGAAAATTAAAAAAAAACAACAACACATTAAGATACACCAATTAGAATGGCAAAAATTAACAGGACAGGAAACAACAAATGTTGGAGAGGATGTGAAGAAAAGGGAATCTTCTTTACACTGTTGGTGGGAATGCAAGTTGGTACAGTCACTTTGAAAAACAAGGTGGAGGTTCTAAAAAAAATTAAAAATAGAGCTACCCTAGGACCCAGCAATTGCACTACCAGGTATTTACCCCAAAGATACAGAAGTAGGGAAAATAAGGGCCATATCACCCAATGTTCATAGCAGCAATGTCCATATACCCAAACTGTGGAAGGAGCCAAGGTGCCCTTCAACAAGTGAATGGATAAAGAAGATGTGGTCCATATATTCAATGGAATATTACTCAGCCATCAGAAAGGATGAATACCCACCATTTTCATTGACATGGGTGGAATTGGAGGGGGTTTGCTAAGTGAAATAAGTCAAATAGAGAAAGTCAATTACCATATGGGTTCACTTATATATGAAACATATGGAATAACATGGAAGACATTAGGAGAAGAAAGGGAAAAATAAAGGTGGGAAATCGGAGGGAAAGATGAACCATGAGAGATGATGGACTCCAAGAAAGAAACAGGGTTTTAGAGCAGTGGAGTTTAGAAAAATAGGTCAGCCGGGTGATGGGTATTAAGGAGGGCATGTATCGCATGGAGCACTGGGTGTTATATGCAGACAATGAATCATGGAACACTACATCAAAAACTAATGATACACTATATGGTGACTAACATAACATAGTTTAAAAAAAAAGTAAAATAAATAATAAATAAAATACATTTTTCCAGACATGCTTCAGTGGAGTATAGCAGGATGTTATATTAGAATGAACACTGGATGCAAAATCAAATAGATAAATATGAATTCAAATTTTGGCTCCCCACTTAACTAATTTGGTGACTACATAAAAATCTCTATATACAAATTCTTAATAAAATGTTAGAAATAAGGGAGGAGTCAAGACGGCGGAGAAGTAGCAGGCTGAGACTACATCAGGTAGCAGGAGATCAGCTAGATAACTTATCTAAACATTGCAAACACCTACAAATCCAACAGGAGATTGAAGACAAGAACAGCAATTCTAGAAACAGAAAATCAACCACTTTCTGAAAAGTAGGACTGGCGGAGAAGTGAATCCAAAGCGACAGGAAGATAGACCACGCGGGGAGGTACCAGCTCCTGGCAAGCAGCGGAGCAATGGAGCACTAAATCAGGACTTTTAAAAGTCTGCTCCACTGAGGGACATCACTCCAGAGGCTAAACCGGGGTGAAGCCCACGTGGGGTCAGCGTGGCCCCAGGTCCCGCAGGGTCACAGAAGGATCAGGGGTGTCTGAGTATCACAGAGCTTGCAGGTATTAGAGCAGGAAAGCCAGCTACAGAGACAGAGCTGAGGAGTAAGCTCTCACCTCAGGGTTATCTTGAACAGGTCGCAAGCTGGGTGAGCTCAGAGCGCAGCCTGAGACCAGGGAGACGGGAGTGATTGGGTGCTCTTCTCTGAGGGCACACTGAGGAGTGGTGCATGAGCTCTCGGCTCCTCTGTGCTGTAGACTGGGTGGCCGCCATTTTCATTCCCATAATCCAGGACTCTACAGAAAGCATTCAGGGAACAAAAGCTCCCGAAAGCGAACCCTAGCGGATTACTTAGCCTGGCCCCTGGTAAGGGCAGTGCAATTCCACCTTGGGCAAAGACACTTGAGAATCACTACAACAAGCCTCTCCCCCAGAAGATTAACAAGAAATCCAGTCAGGACCAAGTTCACCTACCAAGGAGACAAGGATCAATACCAAGGAAAGCAGCAGAATTCCAGAGGAGGAAAAAGCAAAGCACGGAACTTATGGCTTTCTCCCCATGATTCTTAGTCTTGAGGTTAATTTAATTTTTTTTCACTTTTTTTCTTCTTCTGCTAATTTTTTTTAATTTACCCTCTTCTTTTTTAACATTTTTTGACTAGTTTATCTAATATATATATATATTTATATTTTTTCTTTATTTGTTTTCATTTTTTCATTTTTTCTTTTTTTTTTTTTTCTGGACCTCTTTTTATCCACTTTCTCCCCCCCACGATTTGGGGTCTTTTCTGATTTGGTTAAAGTGCATTTTCCTGGGGTCTTTGCCACCCTTTTAGTATTTTGCTTGCTCCTTCATATATTCTTATCTGGAGAAAATGACAAGGTGGAAAAATTCACCACAAAAAAAGAACAAGAGGCAGTACAAAAGGCTAGGGACCTAATCAGTACAGACATTGGTAATATGTCAGATCTAGAGTTCAGAATGACAATTCTCAAGGTTCTAGCCAGGTTCGAAAAAGGCATGGAAGATATTGGAGAAATCCTCTCTGGAGATATAAAAGCCCTTTCTGGAGAAATAAAGGAACTAAAATCTAACCAAGTTGAAATCAAAAAAGCTATTAATGAGGTGCAATCAAAAATGGAGGCTCTCACTGCTAGGATAAATGAAGCAGAACAAAGAATTAGTGACATAGAAGACCAAATGAGAGAGAATAAAGAAGCCGAGCAAAAGAGGGACAAACAGCTACTGGACCACGAGGGGAGAATTCGAGAGATAAGTGACACCATAAGACGAAACAACATTAGAATAATTGGGATTCCAGAAGAAGAAGAAAGAGAGAGGGGAGCAGAAGGTCTATTGGAGAGAATTATTGGAGAGAATTTCCCTACTATGGCAAAGGGAACAAGCATCAAAATCCAGGAGGTGCAGAGAACCCCCCTCAAAATCAACAAGAATACGTCCACCCCCCATCACCTAATAGTAAAATTTACAAGTCTTAGTGACAAAGAGAAAATCCTGAAAGCAGCCTGGGAAAAGAAGTCTGTAATATACAATGGTAAAAATATTAGATTGGCAGCAGACTTATCCACAGAGACCTGGCAGGCCAGAAAGAGCTGGCATGATATATTCAGAGCACTCAACGAGAAAAACATGCAGCCAAGAATACTCTATCCAGCTAGGTTATCATTGAAAATAGAAGGAGAGATAAAAAGCTTCCAGGACAAACAAAGAGTGAAAGAATTTGCAAACACCAAACCAGCTCTACAGGAAATATTGAAAAGGGTCCTCTAAGCAAAGAGAGAGCCTAAAAGTAGTAGATCAGAAAGGTACAGAGACAATATACAGTAACAGTCACCTTACAGGCTAATAATGGCACTAAATTCATATCTCTCAATAGTTACCCTGAATGTTAATGGGCTAAATGCCCCAATCAAAAGACACAGGGTATCAGAATGGATAAAAAAGCAAAACCCACCAATATGTTGCCTACAAGAAACTCATTTTAGACGCGAAGACACCTCCAGATTTAAAGTGAGGGGGTGGAAAACAATTGACCATGCTAATGGACATCAGAAGAAAGCTGGGGTGGCAATCCTTATATCAGATCAATTAGATTTGAAGCCAAAGACTATAATAAGAGATGAGGAAGGACACTATATCATACTCAAAGGGTCTGTCCAACATGAAGATCTAACAATTTTAAATATCTATGCCCCTAACATGGGAGCAGCCAACTATATCAACCAATTAATAACAAAATCAAAGTAACACATCAACAATAATAAAATAATAGTAGGGGACTTTATCACTCCCCTCACTGAAATGGACAGATCATCCAAGCCAAAGATCAACAAGGAAATAAGGGCCTTAAATAACACACTGGACCAGATGGACAACACAGATATATTCAGAACATTTCATCCCAAAGCAACAGAATACACATTCTTCTCTAGTGCACATGGAACATTCTCCAGAATAGATCACATCCTGGGTCCTAAATCAGGTTTCAACCGGTATCAAAAGATTGGGATCATTCCCTGCATATTTTCAGACCACAATGCTCTGATTCTAGAATTCAATCACAAGAGGAAAGCTGGAAAGAACCCAAATACATGGAGACTAAACAGCATCCTTCTAAAGAATGAATGGGTCAACCAGAAAATTAAAGAAGAATTGAAAAAATTCATGGAAACAAATGATAATGAAAACACAACAGTTCAAAATCTGTGGGACACAGCAAAGGCAGTCCTGAGAGGAAAATACATAGCGGTACAAGCCTTTCTCAAGAAACAAGAAAGGTCTCAAGTACACAACCTAACCCTACACGTAAAGGAGCTGGAGAAAGAACAAGAAAGAAACCCTAAACCCAGCAGGAGAAGAGAAATCATAAAGATCAGAGCAGAAATCAATGAAATAGAAACCAAAAAAACAATAGAAAAAATCAATGAAACTAGGAGCTGGTTCTTTGAAAGAATCAATAAGATTGATAAACCCCTGGCCAGACTCATCAAAAAGAAAAGAGAAAGGACCCAAATCAATAAAATCATGAATGAAAGAGGAGAGATCACAACTAACACCAAAGAAATACAGACAATTATAAGAACATACTATGAGCAACTCTACGCCAACAAATTGGACAATCTGGAAGAAATGGATGCATTCCTAGAGACATATAAACTACCACAACTGAACCAGGAAGAAATAGAAAACCTGAACAGGCCCATAACCAGTAAGGAGATTGAAACAGTCATCAAAAATCTCCAAACAAACAAAAGCCCAGGGCCAGACGGCTTCCCAGGGGAATTCTACCAAACATTTCAAGAAGAACTAATTCCTATTCTCCTGAAACTGTTCCAAAAAATAGAAATGGAAGGAAAACTTCCAAACTCATTTTATGAGGCCAGCATCACCTTGATCCCAAAACCAGACAAGGATCCCACCAAAAAAGAGAACTACAGACCAATATCCTTGATGAACACAGACGCAAAAATTCTCGCCAAAATACTAGCCAATAGGATTCAACAGTACATTAAAAGGATTATTCACCACGATCAAGTGGGATTTATTCCAGGGCTACAGGGTTGGTTCAATATCTGCAAATCAATCAATGTGATAGAACACATTAATAAAAGAAAGAACAAGAACCATATGATACTCTCAATAGATGCTGAAAAAGCATTTGACAAAGTACAGCCTCCCTTCCTGATCAAAACTCTTCAAAGTGTAGGGATAGAGGGCACATACCTCAATATTATCAAAGCCATCTATGAAAAACCCACCGCAAATATCATTCTCAATGGAGAAAAACTGAAAGCTTTTCCGCTAAGGTCAGGAACATGGCAGGGATGTCCATTATCACCACTGCTATTCAACATAGTACTAGAAGTCCTAGCCTCAGCAATCAGACAACAAAAAGAAATTAAAGGCATCCAAATTGGCAAAGAAGTCAAACTATCAGTCTTCGCAGATGATATGATACTATATGTGGAAAACCCAAAAGACTCCACTCCAAAACTGCTAGAACTTGTACAGGAATTCAGTAAAGTGTCAGGATATAAAATCAATGCATAGAAATCAGTTGCATTTCTGTACACCAACAACAAGACTGAAGAAAGAGAAATTAAGGAGTCAATCCCATTTACAATTGTACCCAAAACTATAAGATACCTAGGAATAAACCTAACCAAAGAGGCTAAGAATCTATATGCAGAAAACTATATAGTACTCATGAAAGAAATTGAGGAAGACACAAAGAAATGGAAAAATGTTCCATGCTCCTGGATTGGAAGAATAAATATTGTGAAAATGTCTATGCTACCTAAAGCAATCTACACATTTTAATACAATCCCTATCAAAATACCATCCATTTTTTTCAAAGAAATGGAACAAATAATCCTAAAATTTATATGGATCCAGAAAAGACCTCGAATAGCCAAAGGAATATTGAAAAAGAAAGCCAAAGTTGGTGGCATCACAATGCCGGACTTCAAGCTCTATTACAAAGCTGTCATCATCAAGACAGCATGGTACTGGCACAAAAACAGACACATAGATCAATGGAATAGAATAGAGAGCCCAGAAATCGACCCTCAACTCTATGGTCAACTAATCTTCGACAAAGCAGGAAAGAATGTCCAATGGAAAAAAGACAGCCTCTTCAACAAATGGTGTTGGGAAAATTGGACAGCCACATGCAGAAAAATGAAATTGGACCACTTCCTTACACCACACATGAAAATAGACTCAAAATGGATGAAGGACCTCAATGTGAGAAAGAAATCCATCAAAATCCTTGAGAAGATTGCAGGCAGCAACCTCTTCAACCTCAGTCGCAGCAACATCTTCCTAGGAACATCGGCAAAGGCAAGGGGAGCAAGGGCAAAAATGAACTATTGGGATTTCATCAAGATCAAAAGCTTTTGCACAGCAAAGGAAACAGTTCACAAAACCAACGGACAACTGACAGAATGGGAGAAGATATTTGCAAACAACATATCAGATAAAGGGCTAGTATCCAAAATCTATAAGGAACTTAGCAAACTCAACACCCAGAGAACAAACAATCCAATCAAGAAATGGGCAGAGTATATGAACAGACATTTCTGCAAAGAAGACATCCAGATGGCCAACAGACACATGAAAAAGTGCTCCACATCACTTGGCATCAGGGAAATACAAATCAAAACCACAATGAGATATCACCTCACACCAGTCCGAATGGCTAAAATGAACAAGTCAGGAAATGACAGATGCTGGCGAGGATGCGGAGAAAGGGGAACCCTCCTACACTGTTGGTGGGAATGCAAGCTGGTGCAACCACTCTGGAAAACAGCATGGAGGTTCCTCAAAATGTTGAAAATAGAACTACCCTATGACCCAGCAATTGCACTACTGGGTATTTACCCTAAAATACAAACATAGTGATCCGAAGAGCACGTGTACCCGAATGTTTATAGCAGCAATGTCTACAATAGCCAAAGTATGGAAAGAACCTCGATGTCCATCAACAGATGAATGGATAAAGAAGAGGTGGTATATATACACAATGGAATACTATGCAGCCATCAAAAGAAATGAAATCTTGCCATTTGCGATGACATGGATGGAACTAGAGGGTATCATGCTTAGTGAAATAAGTCAATCGGAGAAAGACAACTATCATATGATCTCCCTGATATGAGGACATGGAGATGCAACATGGGAGGTTAGGGGGATAGGAGAAGAAAAAATGAAACAAGATGGCATTGGGAGGGAGACAAACCATAAATGACTCTTAATCTCACAAAACAAACTGGGTGTTGCTGGGGGAGGTGGGGTTGGGAGAGGGGGAGGGGGCTATGGACATTGGGGAGGGTATGTGCTATCGTGAGTGCTGTGAAGTGTGTAAACCTGGCGATTCACAGACCTGTACCCTGGGGAAAAAAATACATTATATGTTTATTAAAAAAAAGAAAGAAAGAAAGAAAGAAAGGATGAATACCCAACTTTTGTAGCAACATGGACGGGACTGGAAGTGATTATGCTGAGTGAAATAAGTCAAGCAGAGACAGTCAAGTATCATATGGTTTCACTTATTTGTAGAGCATAAGAAATAGCACGGAGGACATGGGGAGATGGAAAGAAGGGAGTTGGGGGAAATTGGAGGGGAAGATGAACCTCGAGAGACTATGGATTCTGAAAAACAACCTGAGGGTTTTGAAAGGGCGGGGGTGGGAGGTTGGGGGAACCAGGTGGTGGGTAGTAGGGAGGGCACATCTTGCATGGAGCACTGGGTGTGGTGCAAAAACAATGAATACTGTTATGCTGAAAAAAATAAATAAATAAAAATTAAAAATAATAAAAAATAAAAAAATGTTAGAAATATTATCTAGTTATATATAATGTATATATTATATACACATATATATAATATATATATTGTGTTTACAACCAAGTAGAACTTATTCAGGAAGGCAAAATTAAGTTAACATTAAAATTCTATTAATGTAGTTTACCACATTAATATACAATAAGCATCTCCATAGATGCAGAAAAAGTATTTCACAAAATTTAACACTTATTCACATAAACAAAAGATGGATACCTTTCAATAACCTAGGAATAGAAAGGAACCTCTGCAATGTGATAAAATCTCTGAAAAATCTGTAGCAGTAGCATATTTTATAGTGAAATATTGAATGCCTTTCTTCTAAGATAAGGATAAAAACAAGGATGTTTGTTTCCACTACTTTTATTCAACATTGTACTAGATGTCCCAGCTTATGTGATAAGCCAAGATAAAGGAATAAAAAGCAGAAAGAGTAGAAAGGAAAGATGTCAAACTCTTAATTTACACATAAAATGATTATATGTATAGACAATTTGAAGAAGTCAATAAAATATTAGAAATAGTAAGTAACTATAAAATATGGAGGAATATATAAAAATAATTTTATTTCTTTATATATACCCCCTCACAAAAATTCTGGAAAGTAAAAAACAAAAACAAAACTAAATATGAGTTACAAAAGATAAAAAATATAAAATACTTAGGTACAAATTTCATGGTAATGTATAAAACCTCTGCAGTGGCACATCTGGGTGGCATAGTCAGTTAAGAGTCCAACTCTTGGTTTCACTTCAGGTCATGATCTCAGGGTAGTGAGATCAAGCCCATCACTGAGTTCTGTGCTGAGCATGGAGTCTGCTAGAATTTCTCTGTTTCTCTCCTTCTGCCCCTCCTCTCTCCGTGCACACTCATGCTCTGTCTCTCTCTCAAAAACAAAGATAAATCTTAACACAAACAAACAAACAACAACCAAAAAAACCGCTTCATTGAAAACTAGAAAACAGTGCTAAAATAAATTGAAGAAGACCTAAATAAATGAAGAAATATCCCACATTCATGAATTAGAAGACTCAATATCAGTAAGACGGCAACTCTTCCCAGCTTGCATAAAAGAATCATTGAAACCTTAGCAAAAATCTCAGGAGACTCATTTTTGTAGTAACTGACAAATTTATTATAAAATTGATATGTAAATATAAAAAACTAAATTTTCCAATGCAGTCTTGAAAAAAACAATAAAAGTTGGCAGAGTTATACCACCTGATGTCAAGATTTGTTATAAAAGTACAATAATCACAAGAGGGTGATATCGACATAAGAATTGACAAATAGGGGGCGCCTGGGTGGCTCAGTGGGTTAAAGCCTCTGCCTTCGGCTCAGGTCATGATCTTGGGGTCCTGGCATCGAGCCCCGCATCCGGCGCTCTGCTCAGTGGAGAGCCTGTTTCCCCCTCTCTCTCTACCTGCCTCTCTGCGTACTTGTCATTTCTGTCAAATAAACAAATAAAATATTAAAAAAAAAAGAATTGACAAATAGATCAATGGAACACAATAAAAAGTCCAGAAATAAAACCATCCACATGTGGTCAATTATGTTTTTGACAGTCACCAAGACAATTCAATGGCGAATAGAAAATCTTTAAATAAATGGTATTAGGAGAACTAGATTCCATGTGGAGGGAAAAATGAACTGCAAACAGTAGCTTACACCAAACTTAGAAATTAGTTTAACATAGATCATAGAACAAAATGTAAAAAGTAAAACTATAAAACTTCTAGAAGAAAACATAGGGGAGTATTTTACTACTATGGCTTAGGCAAAAATTTCTCAGAAGAGGACATTAAAAACATCAAACCATAAAAGAAAAAAAAAAGGCAAGTTAAAAATTTCTTCCTACCAAAAAATAGCACTAAAAAATGGAAAAGCAAGCCACAGACTGGAAGGAGATATTCCCAATACATTTATTTGACAAATAACTTCTATAAAGAATGTTGAAGAAGTCCCACAAATCAGTAATAAGAAAGACAATTCAATTGTTTTTAAAATGGCAAAAAAAAAAAAAAAGAAAAAGAAAGAAAGAAAACCTTGACCATACACTTCACTAAGATGTAGAAAACATCCATAAGAATGGACAGTGGGGCTCAACATCGCTAGCATTTAGGCAAATTCAATGAAAACCACAATGAGATACTATTTCACATATGAGAGTGATTAAATCTGAGAAGACTGACAATACCAAGTATTGACAACAATGTGCAGGAACAGGAGAGCTCTAATGTGGTTGGCAGACTTGGAAAATGGGACAGCCACTTTGGAAAACTCCTTGGTATGCTCTTTTGAATTACTCCTACACCTTCCCTGTGCCCCTGCAATGCCAACCCCAGATATTTACCCAAAAGAAACTCACACATATGCACAACAAGACAAATAAGACAGCCTGTGCAAGAAGGACCCTCAGATCTCCTCTGTCCCCTGAAAGCAGGAAATAAATCTCCCAGGCGAAAGATAGCATCTCTGTACCAGGAGGTGAGGAGACATCCTTCACCAGTGATAGGAAATTTAGAGTCCAGAAAGTACTAATTTACTATCCCAGCCCAAATTCTGTTTAGAATTCCTTACTAACCGAAGCTCAGAAAGCTAAATTTTCTGTCTTGTCAGTTCCTCACAGATTCATTGTTTCTTTATCTAAAAGATATAAAAACTCCCTGCCTTGGTCATCTCTTTAGATCTCAATTTCATAACTAGGTCTCCATGCACATGTAATAAAACTTCGTGCGTTTTTGTTTTTCTTTTTTTTTACTCCTATTAATCTGTTCCCTGCAAATTTAATTCTTAGTTCAGCTGGAAGACCTTGAGGGTAGAGAAGAATTTTTCCTTCCCTTCAAGTGAAAGAAGCCAAATGCAAGAGGGTAATCTGTAGGGTTAGATTTATATGAAGTTCAAGAATAGGTGTTATGGGGGTGTCTGGGTGGCTCAGTGGGTTAAAGCCTCTGCCTTCGGCTCAGGTCATGATCCCAGGGTCCTGGGATCCAGCCCAGGGCATCTCTGCTCAACAGGGAGCCTACTTCCCTTCTTCTCTCTCTGCCTGCTTCTCTGCCTACTTGTGATCTCTGCCTGTCAAATAAATAAATAAAATCTTAAAAAAAAAAAAGAATAGGTGTTATGGGCTGAATTGTGTCTTTCCAAATCCAAAAATTTAAGTCCTTACCTCCAGTCCCTCATGACGTGACTGTCTTTGGAGACAGGAATTTAAGGACGTGATTGAGTTAAAATGAGGTTATTAGGTTATTATTGGCCCTAATCCAATCTGACCCGAGTTCTTGTAAGAAGAGATTAAGAAGCACACACACAGAGGGAAGACCAAATGAAGACACAGGGAGAAGACAATCATTTGTAAGCCAAGGACAGACTTCAGGGAAAAAAATCAACCCTGCTAACACCATGATTTCGAACTTTATCTTCCAGAATTATGAGAAAATAAATTTCTGTTGTTTAGGACATCCAGTCAGTTTAAGACATCGGTAGCCCTAGATAATTAGTACAATAGGCAAAAATAACAAATAATAGAAATCTGAAGGGTGGTTGACTTTTGGGGGAAGAAGTTTGATTTGAAAGGGACATCAGGAAACTTTCTTGGGTGATGAAAATGCTCTACATCTTGGTTAAAGAAGTGGTTATTTGTGTGTTTAATTGTCAAAATTCATTAAACTGTATTCCTGATATAGGTGCATCTTATTGTATATAAATTATACAGAAATTTAAATGGGAAAACATCTAAATTCATTTTCATTCCAGCATTTCAACTGAACAGAAGAACAATAACAGCCTAACTTACAGGGTTTTTGATAAAATAATACCTGCAAAAAACCTGACCTGATGCTTCCCACATAGTAAGCTCTCAGTGTCTGTTCAATCAGAACCTGTCCCATATTCTGGCTTCTTGTTCCTTTGAAATATTCTCTTTCTGGAATTTTAGTGAAAAACATCAACATCAGCAAACCACATTACTTTGTTCTTTTACCTGCTAACTCTGCTTTCTGTTGGAGACCTCCTTCTCCTTTCAGTATGTCCTAGAATATTCCCCAAGTACCATGTAGAAGTGACAGCATCCCACCCATGCTGGACTTGCCCTTCACCGAGCAAGTGGCTCTGATTCCATCCATGAAAGAATTTCACACATTCTCCTGATGGCCATTGATCCTTTTCCAGTATAAATGTCACCCTGGAAACTGCCCCAAGAGGGGTTTGTTTTCAAACATTCAGGACTGTGGCTGCTGGTCTTGCCCACATTCATTTTTCTCTGGGCTGGGGGGAGCTTTCCCCCTCCTCCTGGGTCTGTAGAGTTGTTTACTTAGGACCTGAAGCAAAGAACTGGGATGTACCTAGTATGTAGCTGGTCACATTTGAAAGCCAATTGATGGGAGAGTCTGATAAACGTTGAAATAAATTTTTCACGGTGCACACAAAGTAGAGTATAGGACTGAAAGTCTCTGAATTCATCAGTAATATGGTCATAGAGGAATTCATAACCTTGCTCCTATGTGTCTTTTTATGCAGGTCATCTGCCAATCCCTGGAAAACTTAGCTATGTTCATGTGGGTAAAGGATGGGAAACTAGTACAAGATGACCAGAGCTCAAACATAGTCTAGAAACCTGAGTGGCAGCCTGGATGGCATCACAAAGTCTGTTTTGATACAACTATGTTCAAACACCTTCCTGGTTGTCACCACAACAGATCTGAACTGACCTGGTCTTCCTAGTGATGCAGCACCTGGCCTTCCCACCTATATAACCTTACTTCCTCTGTTATCCAGCATCTACCCTCTGCTCTTATAAGATTTGTCTCTTTACTGTCTCTATGTGAGTTATACTCATTCCCATCCAAGGTCTATGGATGATCTTAGAGTTGGTGATATTCATGCAGGGACATATATCTGTGAGAAGGGTCAGGCTATACTGAGGAACAGATAGGCTCAGAAATAGCTAAAACTAGCTAATGCATTTTTGGACCCTGAAGAAGATGGGAAACGGGAGCTTCCAGGTTGGGCAATCAGGGAAAGTCCTTTCTTTTGGGTTCATCAAGAAAGCTTCATGGAGTACTACTGCTCTGAACAGCTCCAGGGGCATTACGCACATGGAATAAAAGGAGAGTTGTACAACATGGAGGCCTTTCCTTCACAGTGGAATGGGATTTCAAAAGCAATTTGAATGAGGGAAAAGGGGAGAAAAAGGAGAGATTATCCAAAGTATAGCTGTGGAATTAACTCACACATGAGCGAGGGAAGGTTGTCTTTTGGTGAAAAACAACTTCTTGCAACTCACCGTGATCAGAACATTTCCAGAGTCTTTTCTTTCTATTCCAGCCTGAAAATAAGACTAAAAAGAAGTTGAAGAAACTGGAATTGCTTTGCTTGGAGTAATAGAGCCCAAAAGATGACTCCACAAAACATTCAAATCCATGAAAGGTCATTTTACAGATTCTGATGACCAGCTGTCTTCTAACTCCCATTGCTGCAAAACAAGTTTTTAACTCATGGCAATTCATGGCTCATTTTAGAAACCTATTCTGCATGGTTGACCCCATGCCAACTTATTTATACCCTATTTAGCTCCATAAAAGGGTTTGAGGAAGCAACATTTAGACTCTTAAACAATAAATATCACAAGAGATATTTACACTAAATCATTGTCCATACTTGATGTCATGGCAGGAGATTTAGATAGTAGGTAAGTCTTATTTACTTATTTTATAGGTGTAAAAATGCCTCAAGAGATAAAGTAACCACACCTAAATCACATAACTGAGTGGTTTTATTTTATCTTATTTAGGTACCCATGAATACCTAAAAAGTTCCTCCTGAATCCCTTGAATTTGTGTGCAGAATATTGTGTATATTTGCAAGTCTGCTATTCAGTGGTTTACCAATAGATCTGTATTATGTATTAAAACATCCAAATGCCTCAATACTGGTTCCAAATCCTCCTAGTGACCCATAATCCCAGGTGTTCTGACCTCCTTCTAGGACTCCTCCAGATATCCCTGTAACCCAGCAAGTAGAGAGCCAGCATCTGACAGGGGACCTTCAGGACTATGCTCAGTATTTGATATTTCAAAATTTATGGTGTGTGTGTGTGTGTGTGTGTGTGTGTGTGTGTGTGTGTTTGAAAGTGCATATAAGCACTTTTCTGGAGGCAGAACTTATATAGGCTTTAATTAGGTTGTCCAAGAGGTCTTTGAACCCAAAATGATTGGGAACCATGGTGCCAGGACTATAATTCCACTATGACATTTGGCTTTATCCACAATGCCTAGTAGTAGACTAAGGTCTTTGGATTTACACATAGAATGCCTGGCCAAGATTTTCAAAAAGGGTTGAGCAAGCCAAGAATTCAAAAATAGTTGGTATCGTAAGTTATTGTTCTTGTGGTCTTCTCCCACTGGAACTGTTCGGGGAGCATAAAGAGCCCCAGATTACTAATGAAGCATATTTGATCATATTTTCTTAACATTTATTTATTTACATCTAAGTGAAGCCCCCTACAGCTACAGTAAAATATGTGTCTGGATTAAAGGGAAGTGGACCTGGGCATATCATAGCTAAGGTTCTGCATCAAAAGTCTGCCTGTTTTGTAGACTAACATCAGCACAAACAGGATCCCAATTCAATACAATTAGGTTTATTTCAATACCTTTTGGGGTGTCAAAATGGAGAGGCTTAAAGAGTCAACAAACATTTATTGTACTTGAACTATGTGTCAAATCTTTAGCTAGGCTCTGCAAAAGGGTTCTGGAATCAGGCCTGAAAATAATCTGAGATTCATTTGGGCTACATTCCTCTTTTATGGATAGGGAGACTGAAGCTCAAAGTAGTAGTGACTTGCCAGATTTACTCAACATGTAGGTGACAATGTTGCACTTTAAGCCTTAGTCTCCGGATGTTAAATCTCGTGCTTTTTGTCCATGATTTTTGGATGTTAAAGAGATGTAGAGGTTATTTGATATGAACTCCTCTTTCTACAGAGGAGAAAAAAGAGTCACCAAGTTAAATGTAGCATATTGGTTGGAAAAAAAAAATACAGACAGGATCTCAGTTTAGTTCTTCTGATGCTATGACCAGTGCCCTTTGTCATAGTCTAATGGATCTTGTTCTGCTTTGTTAGAATAACAGGGTTAGAGATATGAGAATCATGGGGACCCAAAGATGAGGAAGGGGAAAGAATGAGAGCAAGGTTCATTTATTAGTCTTAAAACTTTGCTTGAGGTGGGACCTATTTGAGTTCTGACTATGCCATTAACAGTCTTGGGCAAATAACTGAGATTCCTTGAATCTTAGTGTTTTTCGCAACTCTGGGGTAATACTTACATATCTCTCAAGCTTATCATAAATATTAAATATAATTCTTTAAGGTATCTTGCATTATGCCTGGTGTGCAGCATGGACTCTTCCAACTTTAGTCCCTACAACTGTGTATTTCCTTCCCTCCTAACTTGCCAAAATTAAGTTTATTTCCTCCAAAAATAGGTGCTGAGGAAGCCACTTTAGCCAGGACACCTTTAGAGAGAATTGTCTGCTTAGAACTCAGCGAAGATTTGCAAAAAATATTGTCGTGGTGGTTAAACTTCCCAAAATAAAACCCTAGAAAAGGAAGCATTTTTGAAGCCACTTTATCAGCCCTGAAGAATGTACTTCCCTTTGATTTACTTCATCTCTAGGAACTTATCCTGAGTAAATAAACAGAAACATTATGCATGCTTACATTACATTGTAGTTTATGAAGGAAAACCAAGACTATCTAGTAACTGGATTGGAACCAATCTCACCATAGTTTGATATAATCCATCATGGTGATCCCTATGGACAGCAATACTACACAACCTCTAAAGGTTGGGTTATTGAGAAAGGTTTATAGTTAAGTTGCAGAGTTTAAAAGATATGCTACAAAACAGTATATTGTCTTATGATACCATTTTGTAAGTATACTTGTCTATTTATACATGCATGGAAAAAGCTCACAGAAGATATGAGCCATATTGTTAACAGTGAACTGTCTCAGGGTCATTGGATTATAGGTGATCTGTTGTGCCCTATTGTTGTTAGCTGGTGTGGCAGAGGGGGAGCTCTTCATTAGTCCTACCAACCCCACTTTCCTTCTAGGCACATAGGAAAAATGATGTTTCCTGGCCTCTTTGCATGTCCATTGGCCATGGGATCAACTCTGGCCAGTGGGATATAGGAAAAGTAAAGTACTTATAGTTCTTACTTTAGAAAATCCAGAGCAATACTCTCTTTCTCTCTCTCTACTTGTTGACTGGTCAGATGATACAGACAGTCTAGCAGAAGACTGTGAGGCCCTGGGGACTACCGTGCAGTAAGAATGATGACTCCTAGATCCCTAAGTCACAGCTTGGAAGGGAGCTACCAAAGACAGCCACCCACCTCATTTGCTCAACTTTTGCACATTTGCACATTTTGCACATTTGCACATTTGCTCAACTTTCTGTGAGAAATACATTTTTATTCTGTCTATCTACTGCGATTTTGAGGTTGGTTGTTATAGGAGCTGATGTTAATTGCCTTGACTAACCCATGGCATTTAGGTTTTCTCCATTAAATATGCATTACTTTGAAATTAGAAAAACAAGTTCTTAAAAAAGAATAAATGCGGGGGGAGGAGTCAAGATGGCGGAGAAGTAGCAGCCTGAGACTACATCAGGTAGCAGGAGATCAGCTCGATAGCTTATCTAAACATTGCAAACACCTACAAATCCAACGGGAGAGCGAAGAGAAGAAGAACAGCAACTCTAGAAACAGAAAATCAACCACTTTCTGAAAGAACCTGTTTTTATCCCCTTTCTCCCCCCCACAATTTGGGGTCTCTTCTCATTTGGTTACAGCGCATTTTTCCGGGGTCTTTGCCACCCTTTTAGTAGTTTATTTGCTCCTTCATATCCTCTTATCTGGACAAAATGACAAGGCAGAAAAAATCACCACAAACAAAAGAACAAGAGACAGTACCGAAGGCTAGGGACCTAATCAACACAGACATTGGTAATATGTCAGATCAAGAGTTCAGAATGATGATTCTGAACATTCTAGCCGGGCTCGAAAAAGGCATGGAAGATATTAGAGAAACCTTCTCTGGAGATATTAAAGCCCTTTCTGGAGAAATTAAAGAACTAAAATCTAACCAAGTTGAAATCAAAAAAGCTATTAATGAGGTGCAATCAAAAATGGAGGCTCTCACTGCTAGGATAAATGAGGCAGAAGAAAGAATTAGTGATATAGAAGACCAAATGACAGAGAATAAGGAAGCCAAGCAAAAGAGGGACAAACAGCTACTGGACCATGAGGGGAGAATTCGAGAGATAAGTGACACCATAAGATGAAACAACATTAGAATAATTGGGATTCCAGAAGAAGAAGAAAGAGAGAGGGGAGCAGAAGGTCTATTGGAGAGAATCATTGGAGAGAATTTCCCTAATATGGCAAAGGGAACAAGCATTAAAATCCAGGAGATGCAGAGAACCCCCCTCAAAGTCAACAAGAATAGGTCCACACCCCGTCACCTAATAGTAAAATTTACAAGTCTTAGTGACAAAGAGAAAATCCTGAAAGCAGCCCAAGAAAAGAAGTCTGTAACATACAATGGTAAAAATATTAGATTGGTGGCAGACTTATCCACAGAGACCTGGCAGGCCAGAAAGAGCTGGCATGATATATTCAGAGCACTCAACGAGAAAAACATGCAGCCAAGAATACTCTATCCAGCTAGGTTATCATTGAAAATAGAAGGAGAGATAAAAAGCTTCCAGGACAAACAAAGAGTGAAAGAATTTGCAAACACCAAACCAGCTCTACAGGAAATATTGAAAAGGGTCCTCTAAGCAAAGAGAGAGCCTAAAAGTAGTAGATCAGAAAGGTACAGAGACAATATACAGTAACAGTCACCTTACAGGCTAATAATGGCACTAAATTCATATCTCTCAATAGTTACCCTGAATGTTAATGGGCTAAATGCCCCAATCAAAAGACACAGGGTATCAGAATGGATAAAAAAACAAAACCCATCAGTATGTTGCCTACAAGAAACTCATTTTAGACATGAAGACACCTCCAGATTTAAAGTGAGGGAGTGGAAAACAATTTACCATGCTAATGGGCATCAGAAGAAAGCTGGGGTGGCAATCCTTATATCAGATCAATTAGATTTTAAGCCAAAGACTATAATAAGAGATGAGGAAGGACACTATATCATACTCAAAGGGTCTGTCCAACAAGAAGATCTAACAATTTTAAATATCTATGCCCCTAACGTGGGAGCAGCCAACTATATCAACCAATTAATAACAAAATCAAAGAAACACATCAATAATAATACAATAATAGTAGGGGATTTTAACACTCCCCTCACTGAAATGGACAGATCATCCAAGCCAAAGATCAAGAAGGAAATAAAGGCCTTAAATGACACACTGGACCAGATGGACATCACAGATATATTCAGAACATTTCATCCCAAAGCAACAGAATACACATTCTTCTCTAGTGCACATGGAACCTTCTCCAGAATAGATCACATCCTGGGTCACAAATCAGGTCTCAACCGGTATCAAAAGATTAGGATTATTCCCTGCATATTTTCAGACCACAATGCTCTGAAGCTAGAACTCAATCACAAGGGGAAAGCTGGAAAGAACCCAAATACATGGAGACTAAACAGCATCCTTCTAAAGAATGAATGGGTCAACCAGGAAATTAAAGAAGAATTGAAAAAAATTCATGGAAGCAAATGATAATGAAAACACAACAGTTCAAAATCTGTGGGACACAGCAAAGGCAGTCCTGAGAGGAAAATACATAGCGGTACAAGCCTTTCTCAAGAAACAAGAAAGGTCTCAAGTACACAACCTAACCCTACAGGTAAAGGAGCTGGAGAAAGAACAAGAAAGAAACCCTAAACCCAGCAGGAGAAGAGAAATCATAAAGATCAGAGCAGAAATCAATGAAATAGAAACCAAAAAAAACAATAGAAAAAAATCAATGAAACTAGGAGCTGGTTCTTTGAAAGAATCAATAAGATTGATAAACCCCTGGCCAGACTCATCAAAAAGAAAAGAGAAAGGACCCAAATCAATAAAATCATGAATGAAAGAGGAGAGATCACAACTAACACCAAAGAAATACAGACAATTATAAGAACATACTATGAGCAACTCTACGCCAACAAATTGGACAATCTGGAAGAAATGGATGCATTCCTAGAGACATATAAACTACCACAACTGAACCAGGAAGAAATAGAAAACCTGAACAGGCCCATAACCAGTAAGGAGATTGAAACAGTCATCAAAAATCTCCAAACAAACAAAAGCCCAGGGCCAGACGGCTTCCCAGGGGAATTCTACCAAACATTTCAAGAAGAACTAGTTCCTATTCTCCTGAAACTGTTCCAAAAAATAGAAATGGAAGGAAAACTTCCAAACTCATTTTATGAGGCCAGCATCACCTTGATCCCAAAACCAGACAAGGATCCCACCAAAAAAGAGAACTACAGACCAATATCCTTGATGAACACAGATGCAAAAATTCTCGCCAAAATACTAGCCAATAGGATTCAACAGTACATTAAAAGGATTATTCACCACGATCAAGTGGGATTTATTCCAGGGCTACAGGGTTGGTTCAATATCTGCAAATCAATCAATGTGATAGAACACATTAATAAAAGAAAGAACAAGAACCATATGATACTCTCAATAGATGCTGAAAAAGCATTTGACAAAGTACAGCATCCCTTCCTGATCAAAACTCTTCAAAGTGTAGGGATAGAGGGCACATACCTCAATATTATCAAAGCCATCTATGAAAAACCCACCGCAAATATCATTCTCAATGGAGAAAAACTGAAAGCTTTTCCGCTAAGGTCAGGAACATGGCAGGGATGTCCATTATCACCACTGCTATTCAACATAGTACTAGAAGTCCTAGCCTCAGCAATCAGACAACAAAAAGAAATTAAATGCATCCAAATTGGTAAAGAAGAAGTCAAACTATCAGTCTTCGCAGATGATATGATACTATATGTGGAAAACCCAAAAGACTCCACTCCAAAACTGCTAGAACTTGTACAGGAATTCAGTAAAGTGTCAGGATATAAAATCAATGCATAGAAATCAGTTGCATTTCTGTACACCAACAACAAGACTGAAGAAAGAGAAATTAAGGAGTCAATCCCATTTACAATTGTACCCAAAACTATAAGATACCTAGGAATAAACCTAACCAAAGAGACTAAGAATCTATACACAGAAAATTATAAAGTACTCATGAAAGAAATTGAGGAAGACACCAAAAAATGGAAAAATGTTCCATGCTCCTGGATTGGAAGAATAAATATTGTGAAAATGTCTATGCTACCTAAAGCAATCTACACATTTAATGCAATCCCTATCAAAATACCATCCATTTTTTTCAAAGAAATGGAACAAATAATCCTAAAATTTATATGGATCCAGAAAAGACCTCGAATAGCCAAAGGAATATTGAAGAACAAAGCCAAAGTTGGTGGCATCACAATTCCGGACTTCAAGCTCTATTACAAAGCTGTCATCATCAAGACAGCATGGTACTGGCACAAAAACAGACACATAGATCAGTGGAACAGAATAGAGAGCCCAGAAATCGACCCTCAACTCTATGGTCAACTAATCTTCGACAAAGCAGGAAAGAATGTCCAATGGAAAAAAGACAGCCTCTTCAATAAATGGTGCTGGGAAAATTGGACAGCCACATGCAGAAAAATGAAATTGGACCACTTCCTTACACCACACATGAAAATAGACTCCAAATGGATGAAGGACTTCAATGTGAGAAAGGAATCCATCAAAATCCTTGAGGAGAATGCAGGCAGCAACCTCTTCGACCTCAGCCGTAGCAACATCTTCCTAGGAACAACGGCAAAGGCAAGGGAAGCAAGGGCAAAAATGAACTATTGGGATTTCATCAAGATCAAAAGCTTTTGCACAGCAAAGGAAACAGTTCACAAAACCAAAAGACAACTGACAGAATGGGAGAAGATATTTGCAAACGACATATCAGATAAAGGGTATCCAAAATCTATAAGGAACTTAGCAAACTCAACACCCAGAGAACAAACAATCCAATCAAGAAATGGGCAGAGGACATGAACAGACATTTCTGCAAAGAAGACATCCAGATGGCCAACAGACACATGAAAAAGTGCTCCACGTCACTCGGCATCAGGGAAATACAAATCAAAACCACAATGAGATATCACCTCACACCAGTCAGAATGGCTAAAATTAACAAGTCAGGAAATGACAGATGCTGGCGAGGATGTGGAGAAAGGGGAACCCTCCTCCACTGTTGGTGGGAATGCAAGCTGGTGCAACCACTCTGGAAAACAGCATGGAGGTTCCTCAAAATGTTGAAAATAGAACTACCCTATGACCCAGCAATTGCACTACTGGGTATTTACCCTAAAATACAAACATAGTGATCCGAAGGGGCACGTGTACCCGAATGTTTATAGCAGCAATGTCTACAATAGCCAAACTATGGAAAGAACCTAGATGTCCATCAACAGATGAATGGATAAAGAAGAGGTGGTATATATACACAATGGAATACTATGCAGCCATCAAAAGAAACGAAATCTTGCCATTTGCGACGACGTGGATGGAACTAGAACGTATCATGCTTAGTGAAATAAGTCAATCGGAGAAAGACAACTATCATATGATCTCCCTGATATGAGGACATGGAGAAGCAACATGGGGGGTTAGGGGGATAGGAGAAGAATAAATGAAACAAGATGGGATTGGGAGGGAGACAAACCATAAATGCCTCTTAATCTCACAAAACAAACTGGGGGTTGCTGGGGGGAGGTGGGATTGGGAGAGGGGGAGGGGGCTATGGACATTGGGGAGGGGAGGCGAACCATAAGAGACTATGGACTCTGAAAAACAACCTGAGGGTTTTGAAGGGTCAGGGGTGGGAGGTTGGGTGAACAGGTGGTGGGTAATGGGGAGGGCACGTTTTGCATGGAGCACTGGGTGTTGTGCAAAAAGAATGAATACTGTTACGCTGAAAAAATAAATAAAATGGGGAAAAAATGTGGAAATAAACAGCGTTAATGGGGAAAAAAAAAAAGAATAAATGCTCTTCCCTCTTTTTCTACCTGACACCCTCTACTCTAAAGCATCCAAGAAGATCTATATCTTCAAACACCTGTGTGTGAAGGGATAATCACCTTCCTAGCCCTCTCCCATCTCATTCAAAGACACAGTACCTGGAAGTATTTTGGCAAACCTGCCATTCGTTTGTATCCATGTAGGCACAGCCTTTGAACACTTAAGCTGTTTTACCAGAAACCTGGGGAGCGGAGCTGCAAAGCCACTGGCAGCTGATTCAAGGAAATCAAAGGCAGGCACGAGTCCTGCTGTTTGGCCTGGGGCCCAGCATATGGTTTTGGAAAAGAGGTATTTGCTATAGATGGTTCTCACTCTGCAATTCCACTTAAGCCGCATGAGTTGCTTGATGTGAACATGAAAGTGGTAGCTGGGAAACAACTGGGGCCTAGCGAAAGGTGATGCCAGCATGGCAGGTGGATTTCTACGTGTGCTGGACCAGCACTTCCATTGCCTTTCCCTTTCCAGGAGAGTAAACAGTCTCTTAGCCATTGATAATGCACACACCTGAGGTCGGGACACATGCCTATTAGCATCAGAATCAGGACAGAAGGTCAGGCATTGTTACTTAGAAGCCCTGGCCTGGGCACCAGGAACACAGCCAGAGCATGGAACAGAGGTAAATGGGCGAACTTACTGCCTATCAGACACTGCTCCGGGTCTTGGTCATGCATGTTGGCATTCACTCCCCTCAACAGTCCTGAAAGCAGACATTATCATCCTCCTGTTACAGATGAGCACAACAAGGCCTAAAAGTTTACAGTCCTTGTTACAGTCAACACGTTCGCACTAAAATTTGGCCCCAGGTATGCTCTTTGGTTCTTCTTTTATCCCTCCCATTCCCTTAATAAGAATGATTAAACTATTCAGCTAAAAGTCATAGGAGACGTTCCAATTTTTGGTTTCAGGTTTTTAGGAGCATTAAAATATCTTCCTCTTATCCCACTTGTCTGTTCTACACTCTTATTTTTAATACTAGGAATTTGTTTGGATGTCTCCTTACTTTTGCCTTTTGCTTCATTTCTTTTATTTTCTCCAGACCCACATTAGACTAGGACTAATTGAGTTACCTCAAAGCCTGAGTACAAGTACACTGGCTGCCCCATTTGTGCCCTGGAGTCAGTGTAGACCCTGACTTTTGAGATGAAATTGTCACTTGAGTATTCCAGTCTCCCTCACCACCCGCCCATTTTGCCTTCGCTCTTCTGCTTTCAAGGGTACAGGTTTAGGTGTTCCTCAGCTGTTTCCTCTTCCTCTCCTCTTTCCCCAAATCCCCCTGCTTTCTGCATATGTACACACACACACACACACACCAGTTTAAGTCTCCAGTTAAGACAATCATGATGAGACCCCACCCCCACCCCAGGAAGGCTTTATTTTAAGGTTAAGTGTACACTTGGCACACTTTCTATTTCCTGTAACTGTACCCATGATAGCTGTTCTAGAAATTGAAATAATGTTCATGATTGAGAGACTTAGAAGATGCTGGGAGGTTTTAGGACATATCCTTTTTGTGTAGCCTCAAGTAGGTAAGATTTTATCTGAAGAGACTTTTCACTAAATATTCAACTGTACCCAAATAAAAAAATTAAATATCGTAGTCAAAGTGAAAGAGGAGAACAAGTCTGTAGTGCAGACACCATCTGATTCTTGACAGAGATAAAGGAGTATCCATGTGTCAGAGCACTGAGTTCCTTGGAGAGCCATGCTGACTCTTGGGGACAGGATGGTCATTGCCCTTATCCTCCATGGACCCATTTCAGGTTAATGAGGATGGCCTTCCTATAGGGGCTCACACTACGTGAGTAGCACCTTTTTTTATTGGCACTAGTTACTCAAGGATTTCCTTAGGGAATGAGAAAGCACGACTCCCTGTCGGGAGGCTGTCATCAGAGTTGAGTCTCTCTTCATCTCTTGAACCTGCTTCCTTTCCCCTTCACTGTCTTTGTTCTCAGCAGGCACCCCATGCAATGGCAAAGCTGGGTCCACGCCTTCCCAGGATTTCTGGTCCTCAGCTTTCCTGATCCCAGAGAAGAAAAAAACTCCTTGCTCTTGGGGCACCTGGGTGGCTCAGTGGATTGAGCCGCTGTCTTCAGCTCGGGTCATGATCCCAGGGTCCTGGGATCGAGCCCCGAATGGGCTCTCTGCTCCGCGGGGAGCCTGCTTCCTCCTCTCTCTCTGCCTGCCTCTCTGCCTACTTGTGATCTCTCTCTGTCAAATGAATAAATAAAATCTTTAAAAAAAAAATCTATATATCCAGCCACAGAGAAGGTTCTGATTAGCCCTATTTGGGTTATGTGCCCAAATTTCTATGCAATTGCTTCTCGTCTGAGGGCTGAAGTGCTGCAAGAGGCCAGGCCTGGGTCATAGAAGCACCGCTTTGGCAGATTGGTGTCAGGGCAGCCCTACCTAAACCACTTGGAATGGATTCTCACAAAAAAGAAAGTTTCTTTAGCAGAAGAAAGATGAAAGAGGTCTGGGAAGGCAAAAACAGAGCTCATGGGTACATTACGTGCATGTTAAACATGGGGTAAACATTGTGGTTTCCCAAGGATGTTGATGTTCCAGAAAATCTTTGACATGTGGGAGTGCCTTTCGAGTTATAAAACTGTGGTAAATAGTTATTATTTTTATTAACCTACTCTTTCAGATGCTGTAGGTCTTAAGCTCACATTCCTTTTTCCCTCCTCTAAGTAAAAATTCCACAGATGTTTGCATTCAGGCTTAGATTTCATTCATTCTGATGTTTTCTATAATGTCGCTTGGGAATTAGAATATCCCTCTTATGTGCTTTTCTGTGATTTGGTAAAATCCAGGAATGAATTTCTTGCTTTTGTCCTTATTGCCATGGGAGAATTGAAAGCAGTAGCCTTGTCCAATAAAATTATTTTTTATCCTTTCTCTTTTATTTTTATAATGGATTTAAAAGAATGTCAACTTGGGCCAAGAATCCAGGGACAACTCTATTCCCCTTTTCTTAGTCCTTTCTGTCCCTTTCTGATATTCCCACATCTAGCTGTCTTCTGGTACCATTTTCAACTCTCTCTCCCTGTCCTTTTCTTCCTAGAAAAGAAAACACCTTCAGAATGTTCAGAGAAAACCAAAACCTAGGTCTAGCGCAAGCAACAATCCGGGCTCCATTCACCATTTCATCCCCCGGTTGCTGTGTCCCTTGTTACCACTCCTGTAGTCAACTCAGGGCCCCAAGAGAACAGTTCTCACATGGAATGGACATTTATGGAAAGCCTGCTATCCAAGTTTCTGGGCAGATATATGCTAGGATATATCGTGTGTGTGGGGGGGGGGAGGGTGCACTTTTGTTGAAAACAGCATAAAACTAGAAAATGCTGGGAGACTCCATCTAGCCCAAGGCACTAGAGACCCCATGGAGATGTCATAGACTACCAAGAAGCATATACCCAGGACACCTGTTCTCCCATTTGACTATCCCTTATGAGCACCTAATTTTAGCTAACTTTGCCTTCATTTATAACCAGGAATTCTAAACCAAAACTTGTTTAATAACTATCAGTTTAGAGTAATAAATGTCAAGCTAATTACTTCACTTAATCCTTTTAAGCACCTAATGGGTTAGGTATTACTATCTTCATTTTATCAGAATGTAGAGTGAGGCTTAAAAGAAGGTATATAACTTTATCAAGTCCGTATGTCCAGTAAGTTACAAATCCAAGTTTATGCCTCCAAAGTATATTGTCTTATGGCTCTAAGGCAAGTCATTATATAGGAAATCTGTACGGCAGGCCAGCAAGCCGGATGTTCCTTTACTTCATCTTCTTTATTAAAATCAAGTGATTGTAAACGTTAATCACATCTATAAAATGCCTTCATGCAATGTCTAATGTTTGGCCAAACAACTGAGCATCATGGTTTAGCCAAGCTGACACAAAAAATCCATACTTCTTCCAATCACACTCTACTTTGGAAAGGTTGTGTCTCAGTTGACACAGCTACAAAATGGAGGTAGATTATTTAGCCTGCATTACATTTGGGGTGAAAAAATAAACTTTAGATGTATTTAACCCCTGCAATGTTGAAGTTTGTTACTATGGCTTAGCTTATCCTGTACTGACCAACTTAGATGTTCTTAGTTGTGAGGAACAAAATACTCTATTTTCCAAAACAAACAAAAACCCACAGTGGCATCAATAATGACTTCAAGGATCTAGGTTTTTTTCTACTTCTGGCAAAGTAATAGGACTATCTACTATAGAAACTGACTATAGGGTCAGTTTGATCAAAGTCTGATTCTCTGTGGGCACAAGATAGTACCATATGTACTGGGAAATACTCCATGCAGATTGATTTAGACTAATCATTTTCAAACCTGAATGCACATTATAATCACCAAGGATATTTGAAAACATGACCAATGTCGAAGCCATAGCCCAGAGCAATGAAATTAGAATCTCTAAGGTATAGGAAACAGGAATTACCAAGCTTTCCAGGTGAGTCTGATGAGGACCAAATAGGGAAAAACACCAGCCTGGACAGACTGATCAGAATCTCCCTCTAAAATCCTGGAAGGAAGGAAATAAATAAATAAATAAATAAATAAATAAATAAATAAAATTAAAAAATAAAATCCTGGAAGGAAGGAGAAAGGGACAAAGAACCCATTATTTAGGGGACAGAGTATCTCTACTGCAAGCTTAAGGGTTAAATTGCAAATACTCCTGGCACAGAAAACTTAGTGACTTAAATATCTATGATCAAAGCAGAAACTTGCAAGATTTTTTTTCCTCACTGAAAAATAACTTTCCAAACTAAACGCTATCCCATTCCCTCCCTGCAGCTCCCTCCTGTCTCCCTAATTCTTACCTGTGCCTTTGAGCTGCACGAGGGGAAGAAGAGCTCCTGGTCTTCCGCTGTGACTTCCCATGGCCTTGAAATGCCTTACAAACAATTCAGGGCCATTCACAGAAATGAATGAAGAGGCGCTTCAAAAAACACACTCTTGGGGCGCCTGGGTGGCTCAGTGGGTTAAGCCGCTGCCTTCGGCTCGGGTCATGATCTCGGGGTCCTGGGATCGAGTCCCGCATCGGGTTCTCTGCTCGGCGGGGAGCCTGCTTCCCTCTCTCTCTCTCTCTCTGTCTACTTGTGATCTCTCTCTGTCAAATAAATAAAAAATAAAAAAAAATCTTAAAAAAAAAAAAAAACAAAACACACTCTTTGGAAACTGCCAGGATCCCTGCTGGCTGCTAACTCTGATTGCTACTAACAGCTTCCTTAGGTAAGGACATTAAGTGGCTCTGAACTGGTAGACCAAGGCATTTTCAGCATGGGGGAAATGATTGAAAATTGAGGAAAGAGAAGGTGGTATGGTCTACTATTTGTTCATTTTTTTATTATTCCATAACTAAAATTTAAGTGTCCTGATGTTCAAAACACATGAGTGATAATGCTCCCTCTTCATCCCAATCTGTCCCCTAAACACACAGAAAGTACTTAGCATTGATCTAATAAAAATTATTGAATTAACCTAGTTAATTAACCTAATTCAATAGCTCCTAGTTCTATTAAAAAACGAAATTAAATTGAATAAATTGTAAAGATCTTATTGACTTTATTCCATGATTCATGAATGGGCCAGCAAATCTCTGAGGAGCTATACAAAATGAACAAGGACTTTACCCAGGTGGAAGGGCAAGCTGGTTACAGCAAGGTCACTTTCTTTTAGGGGATGAGAGGGATCTATCAAATAGATTACCTACCTAGGGCAGACTAGGTGATTCCTGACTATTTTAAGATCCCATTTCTGGAAAATCTGAAACTATAACTAAGTTAAGTCTTGGTTTGGTGACATGGGGCTTAATGTAAGAGATTCCATTTTGGATCTCCTGTCTTGTTTCTTACAGCTGTCAGGAAAAATCATAAAAACCTTTTAAATGGACTTTTAAATACAGATGCTTATCTCTGGGTGTCTTGACTCGCTCTCCCATCCAGATTATCTTTCCCTCTCATTCTCTTTGAGCTATTTTATAATTCTTTAAGTTGTATTAAACTAATATTAAGGCAAAGGATTCTTTCCATATTACAAATTTGTTGTATCTGTTGGAGCGCAATTGACTGTTGCCTGTGGATAGACCAGATTTTTTATCTATTTTCAAACTCAACTCACTCTTCATTTACTTCATATAAACATGTTTCTTTTAATTCTTTTTTGACCTGGTGTGACGTCTTACTGGCTCCCTCACTGATTAATGAGTTAAACAAAATATTTGATGATATTTCATTTTATGCTTGTATGAAAGTCATGATTATACTCTCTTTTAAAAATTATCTTGTAACAACTTGGTAGTCAACTCATGCCCTAAAATAGCTTCTTTCCTTCAAAAGGCTCAGCGAGGACTCTGGTAGATGTACAAAATAATATTAGAAATCTATGTTTAGTCCTAACCTTATTCCCTAAACTTCCTATCTGTAATTTTAAGTGCATTTTTACTCACATTCCCCAACAATAGCTAACTTCTACATAATGCTTTGCAGCTTGCAAAATGTTTTCAGCTATTTTATTTGTATACCAGTACCTTATATAATAAGTTGAACAAGATTATTATGACTCTCACTTTGTAAATGAGAAGCTAAGGGGGTTCAGTGTTTTGCCTGACATTTCATGGATAAAAATTCAGGTCTTCTAAAATAAATTCTGTGTTCTTTCCTCTATATTACTACACCACACAACACAAACCCCCTTCTATTTCAAAGTGTCTCTTGAAGAATTAAAGTAAATTCAATTAAGTCTGAGACAATTTTAGAGTTAATGATATTTTATTTGAGTATGCCAATAATTTGCAAATTAATATTTAGTTGTATTTTGTACATTAACTCCCTTTTAATCACATTACTCAATTCATCTATAAAATTGTTGTCAGGGTAATTTATAATAGTATTCATTTTCTGAAGGAAGAAAAGAAACTAACATTTATTAAATTTTTAACCTACTTAATTTTTTCACTTAATCTTCAAAATAACCTAGTGGGTAACTTTCATGTCTTCATTTTACTGTTGGTGATGATAAATAATATAAATCATTGGTACATTTGTTGACCATTCACGTATTATTTGATATATTCATCACAACAATCCCATCAGGCTAGTTGCATAAATAAAAATTAAATCACAGCAGCATTAGGAGATGTTCCCAAAGTCATATACATAGGCCTTGAACTTATGTTCAAAGCTCATGTTCTTCACAACTGCTTAGTGGTTCAGAGTAGCTCAGACATTGCTGCCTTACTGTGGTATCGTTGTCAATGCAACAGTGTCCATCCTGCATGGAGCTTTGTACTCAGGATTGTGAAGAATAAATGCGGCCTCTGTTCCTGGGTGTCTTACAGTCTGATAGTGATACCAGATCAAGGAAACATGGGATTTAAGTTGGAAAAATAAGGAACAAGGAGATTCTTGACAATGGCTAGAAATGCAAGAGGAATTTCTTTTCTAGGGATCTGGAGGACCAGGGATATGAAGTCATTAAGGCGATCTTCCTGTTTCCTCCAAGCCCTCAACTTTTCCCAGTCTTTAGTGCAGGGCAAATCCACCATATTGAAGGAAAGAAAAAGAGCTGCTTCTCTTTCATCTCTGTAATTCATTCCAAAATGAACTCAGATTGTCAAAGCTTTGAGAAACGAAGGATCATAACAAATGCAAAACAATTCAAAGGGCTTTTAAGGCACACTTGGTACTGAGTCAAGTACAAGGCTCAGTGCTTCATGTTACTTGTCAGATAGAGAGGCAACAGTAAGAGCATGGAGCTCTCTTGCCCACTCCAGGTCTGGTGTTCTTGTCTAAGAGAATGACCCTCTAACTGGAACGGACAAGCCAGGGGGAAATTGAAGCTGCCATGGCTGAAGAGGTGTTAGAGATCCTACATGCTCTTCATGTGGCTTCCTGGTCTAAAGAGATTCTGGTGCAGGAGACTTGTGGGTTTGCTGGCTAGGCAGTTTTGGCAGACTGTGGCGAACCAGAAAGGATGGGAGATGTGGTGGACATCAACCTTCAGGTAAACATGACCCGACTGTTGAAAGTGTAGGAATGTGGAGGCCTAGGGGCCAGGGAAGATTCCAGAAGTGATTGCTGGAAGATGGTGTGTACATTTTGGAGCAGGAGTGACCTGATCACTTAGGAACCATCTGGAGTGCACTAAGGACAAATAACAAAACATGTCCAGTGAAGAATGTTCCTTGCTGGCAAGTCAGGCAGATGCACTACAGATGGAGAGTTTGGATTTCAGTAATTCATTTGTCAAAGTTAGTGGTGTAGATGTTACAGGACATATTAGAGCTTCTTATAGTAGATTACAGTTTGCTCTCTGATTAGGTCTGAATGTCTGTGGTTCACTGTGCACACACTAGGTGGTGATCCCCTAATCAGGGGTCTCTAGAAAGCACTGATATATAATGTACTGTACAACCTTTAGACCACATACTGTATGGTGACAGAACACAGAGAATATCACAGATGAAATGCATTTTGAACACTGACATCTTTTTTTTTACAAATTTTAAATTTAAATTCAATTAAATCTTCTATCCATGTATCCACCTTTTCTTTTACATGAATCAAACATATAAACCCTTACATCCCTCTGTTCTTCCTCTGCCCAACCATGAAAAGGCTTTCTTTTGCAGTGAGATTTCCAATTGTTGAGGAAGGATGAAAAACCTCCCTTTCTCATCATTGTCCAAGCTTCTATTTCCAGAAAGGTACTGGGTATGGCTGGATGACTTTTGTTCTTTTGACCCCTGTCCCTCTATGGCACTGGGATGTTCTCTGTTGTCCAGACTTCCTTCACTGACCACACATGGCATATTCTCACAGCAGGCTGAGAAGATTTTTTTCCTCCAATGGCAGACTGTATTAGGTTTCCTATGTTTATAAATATGGGTCTTCAAGCTTTTGGGAGAAATAATTTTTATTTTTTGTTTTTCTGTGGAATTGAGCATATCTCCATTTCCCTTCTAAAGGTTACATAAACAAGTCAGACTGGAGAATGTTTTTTTCCTCAAAAACGAGGGAAAACAAAGCGCTCTCCTCTTCCAAGAAGGGGCATGTGTATGCTAGTGTTCTAATAAAAAACCACAAATGAATTGTTTCCTACTAGAGTATGTGCTTGTGACCAGGAGGGGACTTGAAACAGTGCTTACTGGGTAAGTCATTTTGAAACCCTAAACAACAGCTTAATTAATCCATCTTTTGGCTTACACTTTACCAGAGGTAGGAGAGCTTTCAATTTTTAAAAACTATAGCCACTGATTCCCAAGGTACAGGGGAACAACTAAGAATACATGACCTACAACAAAACAGAGAAAAAAGAATACTCTTTTCATCTCCCTTTTAAATTATAATTTTTATAAACCAGTGAAAAAATGGAATTCCATCTGTCTTATACTATGTCCAGTTTGGAAAGAAGGTTATTGGAATAAAAGAGGGGGGAGGAAAGGAAAAGAAGTCTGTGGGGGATGGGTAGAATAAAAAGACAACAACTGGGCCTTTGATATAGTTATAAATAAAGGTATAGAGAAACAAATACAGATATAACCAGGTAGAGACTTAGACAGAAACTCTCTAACATGGAAAGAGACCCTCAGACAGACAGACAGACAGACAGACACACACACACACACACACACACACACGGAGAGAAATGTTGAAATAAACATATGACCAAAGCATACAGAGACCTTAATAAATTAATTAGAAACATATACATTTTATACACCCACACACTGAGAGAGCTAGAGAGAAATTAAGGTGCTGGAAGAAACAAGGAGAAGAGGTGTGTGGGACATGGAGAACCCAACTTCTTGAGTGATTTCCATTCTTCACGTGCTGTCTTGGGCTCCTTGCAGGGGATCATAGTGCAGTTTTAATAAATGCAGACTCTGAGTCTTGCCTCCAACATTTTCTAATTGTGCAAAAACAGACTAGCTACTTAGCTTCTCTGAGGTTCAGTTTCTTTACCTCTAAAATACCTACTATTGCAGGATTATTGTAAGAACTAAATGACAAAGTGTTTGCTCATTGCCTGGTTCAGAGTTAGTACTTAATAGATCATGTGGAATATTATTATCAAAATTCATAACGAGATATGGAGTAGGTAGTATCATTTTTTATACTGATAAGGAAATTGAAACTCAGAGACATCATATACCTTGCCCAAGCTGCAGAATTATTGCATGGTTGAGCTTAGTCAGATCTATCTGGCTCAAAAGCCCATAGTCCTTTCTTTGCATTATGGTTTGAAACTGACTTACCTCATCTAAAATGTTGCATTTGTGTGTGTGTATAAGTGTGTCTGTGTGTATCTGCGGTGGGGACACAGTAATATGGCCCTCTCTCTAAACTTTAAAAATTGCTCAGCATGTTCAGATCTTGTAATGCAAATTATCTTGGAATCCATGTGGGATTTTTAGGTATTTCTAAAACCCTACTTCCTATGCATCAATGAAGAAGAAATTTATTTTACAGCTCTGTGAAGTGAGCTTCTGGAAACCTCTTAGAGACATCTTTGACCTTTTGGATAATGCTGCCACAATCCATCTTGTTTTTCTGTAACCATGGGTGTGAATGGTATGTCCTCTGTGCTTTTCAGACAGGGTGAGATTAAGTAAAAGAATTCACCAAACCCATATTTTTGAGGCTATTTTGATCCCAAACATCCTTGACAGGACGGGTTAATCCTATTTATAAAATTGCATTCTGTCCTCTTGGTGAGAAGTCATTCCCTAAGTATCTCCATGTGCTGGCTCAGCCTTCAAGACATCAGACTCTCTCCTTTTCTAACTGCTTCTAATGAAACCAAACCATTCTTCTTGGGAACTTCTACTGGGCTTCTTTGCCTATGATCCTGTCTATCTACTGAACCTGAAGCTGCCTAAGAGCAGGACTTCTGTCTTTGTATCACCAGGACCTGGTACAATGTTTGTTATAGGCAGGCACTAAATGTTTATTAACTGAATACATGAATCCCTTCTGAGAGCTCCCATAGAAGCCAATCTGTTCTTTGACCATAATTTTCATCTTTCCCTATTGCATTTTGAGTATTTGATGTTGTATCTGAGTAACTAATATCTAGGTCTATCTCAAGAGTAGGTCCAATGCTTGATCATCTTTATGTCCCCTTTGTGCCTAAGATTCTGCCTTAGGCCAGAAGAGCGCAACACATATTTTATGGTTCCTGGTTCCTGTCTTTAATAGGTTTTTCTCCTATACTCTTTCCTTAACTCAGGCATAATTGTGAGAAAATCTCTTCAAAAATTGCTTTTATTCCTCCTCAGAAACAGAGTTCTTATTTTGCAAATGGGGCTCTTTCTGTGGCTCAAATCCACGAGATTCACCACTTCATGTCAGCTTTTCCTTTTATGGACTCATTCTGAGGAAGCAATTGCCCAGGACCATACACATATGCCACCTGATTGCTAAACGCTGTGCACTTGGCACTGGGATCTGACCCACAAATGAGAAAATCTTCAGAAGGTTTATTCAACTGCTCTGTCAAAAACTCCCCCCCCCCCCCAAATCCCAACCTAAAATCTGCATTCTCACAGCCTTTCTATATCTGGTCTGTACCAGATGCATCTGCTCGGAATTATACATTTCCATATGAGCTTCAGTGGGTCTGTGTTGTTCATGTGTGCCCTGTCCCCACAGGGCAAAGTTCAGGGCCCTCTCTTTTGCATGGAGATCATGGAGAATCTGTGTGGGACCGGCTGATGTGTTATTGTGTGTCAGTCTCTTGAAGTTTAGGCTTTTCTTAATCACTAGAAAACATGGCTGCTTGGCATTTCTCTGACATTCTTCATTCGTGAAAGGAAAACAAAAAAGAGGGTGGTTTGACCTTGAGAACAGTGCCCCATGAGTGGGGTGCCAGAGCTTTTCTCTCACTTGCTCAGGCAGCAGAGAGAGGGTGTTCTGGTTGTTGATGGACATTTCTAGCATTCACTGACCTGCACCCTTCCCTGGGGTAGGGGTGGGGGGGCATGGGGGAGAGGAGTAAAGAGGAAGAGAGAAACAGAACAGCCCTCTGGGATAGTGAGCTGCTAAAAGGTGGGCTTTAGTCTCAATAGCCAAAAAGTCATATAAGCAGCCACTACCTTGGAGTGCAAGCTTCAAGGTGACAGCCTCTTCTTTAGAGCAAGTCCCATAAAGCTTCGAAAGGGGGAGATGGGAGAATTCAGAAGACAGAGAGAAGCAGCCAAGGGAAAGAATTATAAACAGGCTATGGCGGGCAGGTAACTTTCCTGGGGAGGCCTCCCCGAATGGAGGTCTAGGTCCCTTGGGAGGCGTGTTGGCTCTCACTCATCACTGCTGTCAGAGTTTTCAAACTGTTTTACGGTCTCTTTCTGAAATATCACATTCCATTTGATCTAGGCCCAGCCAATATATCAGAACATGTTTGTGATGTCCAGAGGCATAAATACATACTTGCTGCCAAATTCTGTAAATTGTTGCTGGATCCTTAAGTGGCATATTCCATGGGTGGGACCATCAAGTGAGACAGATGCTGGTGGTCGTTGTTCTTCCAGGTTTTTACAAAGATGCACAGAGTCAAGTGTCATGGAAATAGGTTTATTTAATGTGGACCTCACGTCTATGTGTTTCTGTAGGTGAGGCAGCTGGGGCCCTGATTGGTGAGGCCACTAGACCACAGCATCTTCTCTCTATCCTCCATCCCTCCCTTCCCCTTTCACCAAAAAGCTCTCTGGAACAATCCTGGGCTGCTCTGGGACTCTAGGTGTGGGCGAAACATGAACAGATGTTTGCTTCTGACTTCCTCTTATTCTTACACATGGTCATTCGGGGAATACTGTTTTAGGGCCTAACGTGAAAATCACCGAAACGATGGCTGGTCCCACCCAAGTGGCTTTTATAACATAGCATAGCATCCATATCACCTGATTTGTACATTTAAATAAACAAGTATGACAATAATAGCAGTAAGGATAGAAACCCTTATTGTTCAAAACCAGCTAGGCTAAGTCACAAAGATGTCACTTAACCCTGTGGCAACAGGCCTAGGAAGAGGTTTTAATTTATCCCATTTTGGGAATGAAGAATTTGAAGCCCAGAGTGGTCAAGTAACAAGCTTTTGGATTACCCACTTGGCAAGTGTGGACTCCAGACTCACAGGCTGGTTTTCCTGAGTCCAGATATCCCGGTTTTCACCTCTGTTCTCCATCCCTTGCCTGGGCTCCAGTCCCACCAAACATAGTTCTGCTTAACTGAGTTTATGCATGCACTTTCTTCCCGGGTCCCCAAATAGAAGTGCCTGGATGCATTCCTAGGGTCTTAAGTCTTCCGCTAGTGCTCCTTCCAGGCGTGTGTCAAAATACCACTTCCCTTCCACCCTCCCCTTGGCACACCCTTGCCAGCTCCTGGGGTCTCTCAGCTCCCTGCTGCCTGTCCTGCACACAGAGGGATCTGTGTGCTGCCTGCTTACCAGCTCTGCCCTCCCGAGTCTGATCTCTTCAGAGAACATTTTAGTCTTTCTGTTTGCTTGCTTGCTTGGCTTGTTCATTTTTTCTCATTTGAAAAAGACAGACCAGGACAAGACTGCTGGGCTGCACATGGCTCTCATTCCCATACTGGGCTCTTGAGGGACTGTATTCACTCCTCAGTCCACTGGTTTATACTTTTAGCTTATTTCTTTTTCCCCCTCCTTCCTACCTTTTAAACAAGGTCTCAAAAATTTTATTAGGTCTCAAAAAATTTATATAACTTCTACTTTCAAAGTTTAGATCAAGCTTCTTTCTTAATGTCATAAGAATGCTTCAAGTATATTTTGAACTTTACAAAAATAGGGATTTTTTTCTCTGTTCAATTAAACATTTCAACATAAAATATTTCAAAGTTTACAGTGGTTTAGAGAATAGCATAAACACTCAGATACTCACCACCCAGCTTTATAAAATCTTAACATTTGGCCTTTTTTTTTTTTTTTTTCAGATTTTTTTAAAGATTTTATTTATTTACTTGAGAGAGAGAGAAAGAGAGAGCATGAGAAGGGGGAGGGTCAGAGGGATAAGCAGACTCCCTGCCAAGCAGGGAGCCCAATGCAGAACTTGATCCTGGGACTCCAGGATCATGACCTGAGCGGAAGGCAGTTGCTTAACCAACTGAGCCACCCAGGTGCCCTCAGATTTTTTTTTTTTTTTTTTTTTTTTTATGAAAGAAAAGCAACTCCTAATTCTGAAACTTGGTAGTGAGAAGGAAACAAGGAAGTGTGGTTCTTGTGTGTATGCTTCAGATTAGCTAAGTTGCCCTGGCAAATGAAGAAAGATCCTTTTCCTTCGGGACTGAGTAATTCAGACTAATACAGTAAAAAAAAATGATGAAATTAGAAAAGCACTGTTTGCAGCCTGAGATGAAATCATCCATCCAGGCAATGAGCATCGGTAGATGGAACTACCCAGTGAAAGCGGATGGGAAGCTTTGCCACGGAAGGACTTCGCGGCCACCGTCCGTGTTATTTCCATCTGTTTTCACATCACGGAAACACAGGGTATCTCCAGATATGATGCAGTAGAAATATTCAGCATAACCTAAGAAGTTCTCTTACTGAAAAAGTTGACCATGAGTTTAGAAAATGTCTAGTTTTAGAGGTAATTACTGAATTAAGGCATTTGCTTTAAAACAGTCAAAACAGGGCACCTGGGTTGCTCAGTTGGTTGAGCGTCCAACACTTGGTTTGGCCCAGGTCATGATGTCAGGGTCCTGGGATCAAACCCAGCACTGGGCTTCATGCTCAGGGTGGAGTCTGCTTAAGATTCTCCTTCTCCTTCTCCCTCTCCTTCTGCCCCTTCCCCCTCCTCTCTCTCTCTGTCTAAATAAGCAAACAAAGAAAAACTTAAAAATAAAACAAAAACAATAAAAACAACAGAAAAACATCACAAGTAAATTTGAGGTCTCTGAGTAAACTCCTCCCTAATCTCGTTCTTCTCCTTACCTCACAAAAAGCATCTAAATTCAATGTTTACTATTTCCACCCATATTTGTTTTTATTTCTCCATGTGTATGTACCCGTAAGTAACATGCGGTGTTAGTTTTTATAGCTTTGAACCTTCCTCAAGTGGTATTCTATTGCATGTAACATTCCATAACGTCTTTTTTTTTTAATGTAACACTACCATTTGGAAATTTATTTATCCCAAATATATACATGTGGCCATCTATTTCTTTGCTTTATTATTGTCCATTATAAGCATATTCCATAATTTCTTTATGGATTCAAGTGTTGACTGGCATTTGGGCTGTTTTCAGTTTGTTGCTCTCACTAGGAATGCAGCAATCAACATTCCTGTGTATGTTTCATTGTGCACATTTGCTAGAATCCTCCTGGAAGTAGATTTTGATGAGTTGAAAGGTATTTACATTTTTATCTTTACCAGAAATTGAGAGGTTATCCTCCGAAAGGACTGAAACAATTTATATGACCAACACAATTTATAAAAATATAAAAATAAAAAAATATGAGCTTCCACCTGTGTGCCAACACTTGGGATTACCAGGTGTTAATAGACTAACTCTGACTCATGGCTCTTTGGAGATTTTCTCACACAGAGATTTGAACTTTCAAGCACAACTTTCTGAACGAAAGCATGTTGAAACTGGAGAAACAGCACAAATGCATGAAACAAATACACAAAGCCTACGTGTATCCGACCTTTCCTGCATCACAGCTGCATGTGTCATAGTCATCCCACCGCCAGTGTCTTTTCAGTTCCTCAGTCTGCACTGAAAAGTCCTGAAATCAGGCAGCAGTCAGGACTTAAACAAACCTTAGAGGAGGCTAAAGGTCATGCACGGAAGTATGGAGGAACTCGTACTCGTACTGTATGCTGGGGCAGAGGGGAGCACCGCTGCCGGGTGTATAAATCCTCTGCTGGTCTCTCATCCCAGTCATGGAGCACGGTTGAGCGAAAGGCTGGGCGGGAACAATGGCAGATGTGATGACATAATCACAGGCATGATTTTTTTTTAATTTAACTTTGTGTGTGTGTGTGTTCCAAAACTCATTGTTTATGCACCTCACCCAGCATGATTAACAATCAAACTTAAGCTGCTTCGTGTTTGGCAAAGTGGGCAGAGACTCATTTTATGGGACAACAAAGGAAGCCACAAAAAGCAAACAGCTTAGACTAATCATTTTGAAAAAAAAAAAAAAAAAAGATTATGAAATATTCTCGAGGTACAAGCAGTATAAAGAATAGTACAAGTACCCACAATTGAAGTTAATAAATTAAACATCAAAAATGCGGTTGAATCGACCCATGATGAGCTTACATTGAATTCATAGCTTATAATTCCCAGGCATGTTACTCTGTCTTTACTAATAGGTATATGACCCTAAGGCACATAGGACATGTTGTTTAAATGACTGTCATTTAATTATGTGAATTATGCTAAAATTTGTTTTTGCCTGAATATTAAGGTTTATTTTATTTTATTAGGATTTTATTTATTTATTTGACAGGCAGAGATCACAAGTAGGCAGACAGGCAGGCAGAGAGAGAGGAAGGGAAGCAGGCTCCCTGCTGAGCAGAGAGCCCAATGCGGGGCTCGATCCCAGGACCCTGGGTTCATGACCTGAGCCGAAGGCAGAGGCTTTAACCCACTGAGCCACCCAGGCAACCCATATAAAGGTTTTTTAAAATAGATTTTTGCTTATTTATTTGACAGAGAGAGACGCAGCGAGAGACAGAACACAAGCAGGGGGAGTGGGAGAGGGAGAAGAAGGCTTCCCTGAGTGCAGGGAGCCCTATGCAGGGTTTGATCCCAGGACTCTGGGATCATGACCTGAGCCAAAGGCAGATGCCCAAGGACTGTGCCACCCACGCACCCCTTGAATATTAAGTTTTTAAAAATCTTTCATATCTGTAGTTTTTGTTCACTCATTTTTGCTGCTATAAAATTCTATAATTTTATTGCCTGAATATGCTACAATTCATTTATGCAGCATCTGGTAAAGGGCGTTGAGATTGTTCCATTTTTCATTGTTAGGGTACTGTACATGTTTTCTTATGCACATGTACCAGCATTGCCCTAGGATTTGTACCAAGAAATGGACTTTCTCCATGAAGGTATAAGAATCTTCAGCTTTGGGGGGCGCCTGGGTGGCTCAGTGGGTTAAAGCCTCTGCCTTCGGCTCAGGTCATGATCCCAGGGTCCTGGAATTGAACCCCGCATCAGGCTCTCTGCTCAGCAGGGAGCCTGCTTCCCTTCCTCTCTGCCTGCCTCTCTGCCTACTTGTGAGCTCTGTCAAATGAATAAATAAAATCTTAAAAAAAAAAAAAAAGAATCTTCAGCTTTGGGGCACCTGGGTGGCTCAGTGGATAAACCCTCTGCCTTCGGCTCAGGTCATGGTCTTGGGTCCTGGGATTGAGCCCCTCGTCAGGCTCTCTGCTCAGCAGGGAGACTGCTTTCCCCTCTCTCTCTGCCTGCCTCTCTGCCTACTTGTGAGCTCTGTCAAATGAATAAATAAAATCTTAAAAAAAAAAAAAAAGAATCTTCAGCTTTGGGGCACCTGGGTGGCTCAGTGGATAAACCCTCTGCCTTTGGCTCAGGTCATGGTCTTGGGTCCTGGGATTGAGCCCCTCGTCAGGCTCTCTGCTCAGCAGGGAGACTGCTTTCCCCTCTCTCTCTGCCTGCCTCTCTGCCTACTTGTGACCTCTCTCTCTCTGTCAAATAAATAAATAAAATCTTTAAAAATATAAAAAGAATTTTTAGCTTTGCCAAATTGATCCTTAATTTGGTAGTCTTAATGTGCACCCAACAAAGTATTGTTTTACATCTTATCCAGCACTTGGTACTACCCGATACAAACTTTCATCCTCAATTTAATGTGTGTGAAATGGTTTCATCAAAGTGTTTTTAATTTATACTTTCTAATTATTAGCATAAACGCATGCTGCTCCTTCTTTGGATCACTTGTTTAGATCTCTTGCTCATTGTTTTTGTTTTTTCTTTTTTCTATCGGATTGTCTTTTGTGAGTATATGAATGAAGCATGTGTGAGTGTTTGTGTGTCGGTGTATGTGTGTAATTTGTAGGCATTCCTGATATTTGTGGGGGAAATTTGTTCAAAATCTGTTCAGCCCAGAAATTGTTTCACTTTCTCCCAAAGCCAGCATTGCCTGAAATATAATCCTATCTTCTGTCCCTCCCCCCAGTCTACCATGAAGGAAACAGAGCAACCCGTGATGTAGTGTGCATTCCTAGGAGTTTCTTTTTCTTTCTTTCTTTCTTTCTTTTTTTTGGGGGGGGAGATTTATTTATTTATTTTAGAGAGTGAGCACAAGCAAGGGAGTTTCAATGCTTTCCCTGAGCTCTGTAGTAAGAGATAGGGAGAGAAATTGCTAGAACTTGGACATGTGTACCCCTCAAAGTTTCATCAAGACATAATTAGCATACAGTATATTTCATATTTAAAGAGAACAATTTTACACATTTTGGCATGTGTTATACCCATGAAACTATCATCACAATCAAGATAATAAACCTATCCCCCCAAATCTTCCTTATGCTTCCTTATAACCCCTCCTGCCCCAGTTCCCAGATAATCACTGCTCTGTTTTTTTACCACTAAAATTTAGTTAGTATTTTACTGAATGTGTGATCATACCGTATGCTCTGTTTTGTCTTGCTTATTTCACTCTGCAAAATTATTTTGAAATTCATCTATGTTGTTCGATATATCACTAGTTCATTCCTTTTAATTGCTGAGTAGGATTCCACTATATGGATACAACAGTTTAATTTATCAGTTTACCTGTTGATTGGCATTCACGCTGTTTCCAGTTTGGGGACAATTACAAATAAAGCTGCTATTTGGGTACAAGTCTTTGTATGAACACATGCATTCCTTTCTCTTAAGTAAATAGGAGTGGAATGGTTGGATCATAGGGTATGTTTAACTTTTAGGAAACTGCTAAAAGTTTTTTCAAAGTGGCTGTACTATTTTACATTCCCGCTTACCATATACAGAATGAGAGTTCTAGTATTTCCACATTTTTGCTAATATTTGGTGTGGTCACATTTTTTTTTTTTTTGGTAATTCTAGTATAGTGGAACATCATGGTTTCAATTTGATTTACATTTTCCTGATGATGAACAATGTTGAACATCTTTTTGTGTGCTTATATTCTATCTGCATATTTTCTTGGGTGAAGCATATATTCAAATCTTCTTCCCATCTTGTTATTCAGATTGTTTATTTTCTGATTTTGAGTTTGGAGAGTACTTTATAATATTTGGAATTCAAGTCATTTATAAGATGATATGATTTACAACTGTTTTCTCCCACTCTGTAGCTTGTCTCATTTTCTTAACATAATCTTTTGAAGAGGACAGTTCTTAACATCGATGAAGTTCAATTTACCAATTTTTCCTTTATGAATCATGTTTTCGATGTCACATATAAGAAATCTTTGTCTGCGGGTGCCTGGGTGGCTCAGTCCTTAGGCATTTGCCTTTGGCTCAGGTCATGATCCCAGGTTCCTGGGATCCAGCCCCTCATCAAACTCACTGCTTGATGGGGAGCCTGCTTCTCCCTCCCCACTCCGCCTGCTTGTGTTCCTTCTCCTTGTCTCTCTCTCTGTCAAATAAATAAATACAAATCTTTAAAAAAGAAAAGAAGAGAAAAGAAAAATTTTTGCCTAACTCACAAAGGTTTTCCCCAAAGATTTTTTTCTAGAAGTCTTATAGTTTAAAGTTTTATACTTAGGTCTCTTATATATCAAGTTTTTTTTTGTATATGATGTAAGGAATGGATTCAAGCTTTTTGTTGTTGTTGTTACGGATATCCAATCATCCTAGCACCATTTGTTAAAATAAAAAGACTGTTCTTTCTTCACTGAATTTGTGTATTTGTTAAAAATCAGCTGTCTGGGGACGCCTGGGTGGCTCAGTTGGTTAAGCAGCTGCCTTTGGCTCAGGTCATGATCCCAGCGTCCTGGGATTGAGTCCCACATCAGGCTCCTTGCTCCGCAGGGAGCCTGCTTCTCCCTCTGCCACTCTGTCTGCCTGTGTGCTCTCTCTCTCTCTCTGACAAATAAATAAATAAAATCTTTAAAAAAAAATCAGCTGTCTGCTTATCAACCTGGAATCTTTAAGCTGACCAATTTCTCCTTTGGCTAATATTGAATTATCAGTTCCATATTATTGCTCTCTCTGAAAACTACCATTTCTTTAGTCAGTACAATTTTTCCTAATTACATATCAGCTTCCTAGTTGCAATAGTTTTCCAGATTGTCTCCTTGGGATTATCCTAAATCATCCTGATGGCCTTGGATTTTCCCAAATCTCGATTCCTGTATTTCTAGATTATCCTGTGGTTCTTTAGTCTAAGGATAATAAGAGCCATTCACTTTACTAATTTTTCTTTTTTTTTTTTTAAGATTTTATTTATTTATTTGACAAAGAGAGATCACAAGTAGACAGAGAGGCAGGCAGAGAGAGAGAGAGAGGGAAGCAGGCTCCCTGCTGAGCAGAGAGCCCGATGTGGGACTCGATCCCAGGACCCCGAGATCATGACCTGAGCTGAAGGCAGCGGCTTAACCCACTGAGCCACCCAGGCACCCTTACTAATTTTTCTTAATTTCATTCTTAAATCTCCACAGATCCAACATGTCACTCCCAAATCTTAACACAATATGATGTTAGAATTTTGACCAGTTCTTGAGGACCACAAAGTGATAAGATTTTAATGGTCCTTACTGATGTTGGTTCTTGCTGACCACACTAACACCTCATAACGCTACTTAAGAGCATAGCTTCTAAAGTTGGAGCAAATTCACTTATGCATTAGTTACTTTTGAACACGTGTTGTGTGCCAGGCACTTAACTAGTGCTATGGGGATAAACGGATGAGACATACTTTTGATTCCAAAGATATTTCAGTTCTAATATATTCTGTACTTTCAGGTCCCAAGGCCATTGAAAGAGTCTAAGAATCAATATCCTAGGTTTCAGAACCCAGATCTACTTTTTTTTTTTTGCACAGGAAAGACTGTGGCCAACATTAGGAGGAAATAAAGTGCCTTCTGAGTCAAATCAGACATTCTAATTCAAGAATGGTGGGATTTCGTTGACAAAGACAAGCTCTGAGAAGGGATAAAGCCTGCAGACAGGACCAGATGCTGGAAGGCAGAGGCCAAACCCAGGAAGGAGTCACTTTGGGTCATCGAACATTTGTCAGAAAAGAATAAGAATGACAGAAATGGGAGTGAACCAGTGAAGAATTATCTTTACCTCTTGACTGGGAAGTGGCTATATAGGAGAGTGGGTAAAAGCGAACTTGAGCCTCAAGGATGAAGGACACCTAATAAAAGTTCAGTTGGTATTACCTTTCCTACTGTGGGGTCACTGAGGCAGGGAGAGTCAAGACATGTCCCAGAGAAAGGAAATGAATCAATGTGAGATGACCTGTCTTCTGTGAAAAATGCAGGTTTTGCACACATCATTAACGAGCACTTCACAAAGGGCAGACGGCTGAGGTGTATGCCAAATGAAGCAGCTCTCCAAAAGCTACTGCCCAGCCAAGGTGCATTACAGAAATAAGCATGGAGAGCAAAAGGGGCAGCCTCTGGTCTTAGCCAGGGAAGGGAAAGGTAGTGTGTGCTTTTCTCTAGGACCCCTGAAGTACTTCCTGGTAGGAGGTACAGAGGAGTTAGCGGAGGGTGTCAGGCTTCTATCAATATGAAGTTCTGGGAATTCGTCAGCATCTGGGAAAAGGAATCCAAGGCACAGACTAAGTGAGAGCTGCAGCCACCTGCACTGGAATTCAGGAATTGAATTCCCTTCCCAAAAGAAAGCAATTGACCAAAAGAGAGGGCTGAGGTAGGTGAGGTAAGTAGGCCATTGGTCTCACGTGTGGGTTCAATAGCCTATAGTCAATGCTGTGTGATTCCAATGGCCCAAGGAAGACTTTCTGCCTGAAATCACACTTCCACCCCTCAACTAGAGTGTAATAGTCCTTAAACCTGGGCATAAACTTTCCTTCATAATTAAAACTAAGGCTTATAATTTAGTATCCCTGGGAGCATTCAGTTTACATTAGGAGAACTCTAGACACTTTTAAGAGTAGTATTGGAGGAGAGAACAATTATAAGAGTCTGATAGAAGAGGGTGATGCACAGTAGAAGAAGATGGGAATCTGGAAGACAGATTCCATAGCTCTTGGTGGCCAGCCTGACGCTGAGGTCAATGAGGGCTACCATATTTGGCAAGACAAAACAGAAAGAAGATACTCAGTTATATTTATCTGAAATTCAAATTTAACTAAGTGTCCTCTATTTCGTGTGGCAATCCCAGATCAATACGGAGTTCTGCCTCATTGTCCCACTTAAACCTTGCTACTGTACTTGTAGATTCTCTGAGCCTTCACTTGTGCATGTGAGCATAGAGGGGCTGGGGCCCTCCGTTTTCTCGGAGCCACAATACATGGACAGGAAGATATATTATTGAAATCCAAGAATTTAAACTCCTTGAGGACACAAACTATGTCATTTATGTTTTCATCCTCAATGCTTTGCATAAAGGCTGGGGCAGAGCAGTTTGTTCAATACAGTTATGTTGACATTCTAAAAAATGTCAATAATAATAATAATAATAATAATAATAATAATGGCAAACATATATACAGTGCTTACCACACTCGGGCTGTCCTCTGAGCACTTCCCTGAAAAGCTGAGATGATGCATGAGACCTGTTGCAGGTGACTTAAGAGGGGCTTATCAGACATTGCTTTTTAATTAAGCGGATTCTTTTGTTATCAGTGTGCAACGCTTCTCAGGTGAGGAACAGTCCAGACCTCAACCCAGGCTTCCATTCAACTCTTCAGCTCCCCTGCTCCTAAAAGACAAAAGCACAGACAAAGCCAGTTATGATATCACTTCTTCCCCACCTCCCTTCTGTAACTGTTCCCATCTCCTGACGGCAACTACACTTCACACCAACTCACCCAGGTACCCCCCAGACCCCCAGAGTGCAAATACACTCCCAGGAGTGCAAAGCGGCCCTTTGTTAAGAGAGTAAAATAGCTTCTGAAATAATTTCTTAATGTGTTTTCCAAATATAGATGATATGGGGTTACACAGGAGATTGGGTTATCCAGGCTCCTCCTTGTGTCCATTCACCCAGAGCCCAGGCCTTGTTTTGTGCCTGCGTGGAAACCTGCAAGTGAGGGGCAAAGGTTTAGATGGTTAAACGTCTCTAGCCTGGCATGGATTTGGCTCAGATTTGCCAAACAGAGCACTGGGGAAGTTTGACTTCATTATATCTATCAGATTAGGACCGGTCAAAGCTCAGGGCAACTTTGAGATTGGGGAAAGCAGGTCTGGAGCAACTGCTTCTACTTTTGTCCATGTCTTTGTCTTTTTTTTAGGCAGAAACTCAGATGCTTTCCATCACCTCCATTCCACCCCCCACCCAAACCCCAGGGTGCCATCTCCATGTGGGGAGAGCCGACCCCACAGGCTCTGATTCATATCCAGCCAACTCATCAAAATATCCTTTAGTCTAAGCAACTCCCCATCCAGGCACTGTTTTACAAGCTGTTGTAAGTCTGGCTTAAGCCTACTGTAACTGAGCAGTATCTTTCCTTTTCTTTGGTTGAGAAGTCACCAGTCCTAAACCAAAGCAGGCCTGAGAAGCTGCATTTGTTATTCATTCATTGGATATTTTTAATGTGGGGATCCAGTAGCTCCAGCATGTTCCCTAGTTGGTGAAAAGTATACTCGGAGCTGTGTTTAAGGGCATCAGTCCCACAAAGTCAGTACATCTGGACCGTGAATGCCTAAGCTCCACTTCAGCATTACCCGCAGTCTGTTATTGCTCTTCATTTTCTCTGCTTCTACTCTGGTCCCGACCAGTGTCATTTGTCACCTATATAATCCAGTGGCTTCCTGCCTGCCTGACATGCACAAGTCCTCATTCAGCTCTTGCTCTGACCACATCACTCTCCTGCTCATGGCCCATGGTGATCCTTCCTAAACAGGGTGTACATAGAAAAGTCACAAGGGGGTATCTACCTAATGGCGCTAAAAATTGAGGAAAACATTATTATTCTATGTGTTAAAAACCTATGGAGTACAAAAGTCTCAAACATTCTGATGATACCACATGGAGCTTCAAGGAAATTTTAAGTGTGAAGTACACTACTTTAGATTAAATCCCTAGGCTCCCAAGAAATATATTCATTTCCTCTGCTGTTAGTGAACATGGGGTAAAAGTTTGAGAAGCCTAGAGCAGAGTGACCCAGCACCTCAACAGGTCTGTCAAAGGCCATCACACCACATTCCTAAACCTCAGTCCAGTCAACTGCTCACTACTCCGCACATGCACATCGTTCTCTAGAGAAATAGGTAAGTCCTATTCTTCAGTCCATTCCCACCTTAGACGTTTGTTCCTATAACCAGAATGCCTTTAAGTTTCCTGATCTCCTAATTCCATATCCATTTTTCTTTCCATTATAAACACACTCTTTATATGACTCAGAGCCCTGGTCATGGCACTAGGTTGTCAAGGAACATTCATTGAAATGTCGTGAGTAGAACACAATTCCTGACATCTGAGGTGTGCAGAAAGGAATGGAACACGTCTCTGCTCTTAGCAGGGAATGGGACAGGATGGTGCTAAGTGAAGATCTAAAGAAATTTTTGGACTTACTGTTTTCTTCAGTAGGTGTCAAGCCTCACTTCCAGAGTGGGGAGGCCAAGGTTGGGGTGAGGGCAGGGATTCAGAGGATGCACACAAGTTCATCTAGAAAGGGCTGATGATGTGGAAAATGGGAAGAAAGATGGATGATATGGATGATATGAATTGTGGTGAAAAAGAAAACAACAAGCACGAACTGGAGTCACCTCATGGAATCTGCAGTTATCTCAGGGTAGATAGGGTCAGAATCAAGTTGAACTGTAGGACAACCAGCTGGTGTTGGAGAATTGTTGTTGGGAACCAACCCCAACACCCAGGACATGTTGGAATTGAGAGTAGAACCCAAACAATTAGGGAGTCTAAACTGGCCTCTCTTCAGCCAGCAGGGGGCGCAAGCCTCAGCCACCATCTTGAGATAGGGTCTGGACTTCCCATCCCCACTGTCACCACAACTCCTCATCTACAGACACAGTGTATGCCCCCATGAGCACTTTACCTGCCTGCCCTGATGCAGAGGACAGACAAAACTATTAAAAATTCTAATTTGGAATCTACAGGTAAAAATTCTGAGGAGATGCCAGAAGAATGAATAGTGATTGGTTGAAGAGAGAAGACGTTAGGCAAAAGCCCAGTTGGAGGTACCTTGGGACGTTCCTTTCTGAGATAAGTCATTTAGCCTCCTTATTTCAGAGCTTCTCTGTTCAAATCCATCACATACGTAAACATGTCTGGTATCGTCCAAGAAACGGTCCTCGGGCTCTGAGCCACAGCTTGGGATTTGCACACCAGCTGTGTTCTCCCAGCCCCTTCTCAGGATTTTAGCCTCTGTTTCCCTTTGAAGCACTGTCTAGTCTACCTTTTCTTGATTTGCCCAGAGCCATGTTAGAGCTTATTCCACATCTGAGCTCCCAGATTCAGACATTTTGCTCAATTTATCTCAAGGACTGTTAGAAAAATCCATCCAAGTTCATATCTCTTCTCTCACTTTTCAACAAGACCTCTAATGCCAATGGGGGAATAGAGCCAAGTTTCTCCCTTCCCCAGACCTTGGAGCAGGGGGCTTGCCTTTGCTTCCTTGTCCCATCTAGAACTCTAACCAGGCTTCTGGAAGTGGGACTAACTGCTTTATCCCCAAGCTTCTCACTTCACCTGTCCCACAATGGGGAGAAAAGCAAGAGCTGATAAGGATCCTGCAAGGAATTCTCTATCAGGCCCTTCATGAACAGCCCATTTCCAGGGCTTTGGATTTCAGGATGGGGAGGTTTGTGAGGGGACTTCCAACCAGGCAGACAGGGCACACTCTTCATTTCTCTCTTCTAGCTGTTCGTCTTCAGAACTAAGTAGCTGCCATCTCTGAAGAAACTGGGAGCTGCAGCTTGCCCTGTCTCTGGGGGCCAGTGGGTGGGTGAGGGAGGGTTACAGACAGACTTGCTAACAGATTGGCATTGCTCTTAGGAATCAGTCCATAGTGAAATCAAAGAGAGTTCACCTGTACTAGCTTCGAAGACAGCAAGTCGAAGAATCCCCCCTCCTTTTCTAAAGTTCTGTTCTTTCCCTGCTCTCTTCTTCCCCCACCCCTCACACACAAAATAATAAGACATCATAGAGTTTCAGAATTGGAATACACTTTAAAAGTCTTTGGTCTACAGACTCTCCTCATGTTATATATGAGAAAACAGTCATGGAAAGAGGTATAGTGGCTTGTCCACGAGCACACGCTGGAAAATGTCAGGACAAGGATGGGAATGAAGCACTTATAACTTCTTTCTCTTTCTCAGTTTCAGTGGTTCCCAGCCCTTAGTTGTAAATATATAGCTTTCATCACTTTTGGCATATCAGCAAACACCTGTGCTATTACCTAATACTTTTTCTTTAGCCAGGCCCATTTTTTACCTAAGTGTATTTACTTTAAAAGGAAGCTATATCATTAATGCCAAAGAAAAAGCAGCACCATTTACCCCAAATATCGGAGACCAAAGGGCAAATATATTTAATGGAAAACAGTCTTAGGAAACTAGCTCGATATTTTGATCTATTGAAGGCTGTCACTCTAAGACCTATTCATTTGGGGTTAAAATGGGAGGTAAGGATTTGAGAAGGGTTAAGATCATTCTAGCACTTGACTGAGATATTCTCCTTGAAGGGAAGAAGGAGACTTGAAATGGGAGCAGCCTTCCAGAAATCCACGCACCAGCAATGTTTTCTCCCAATACCTGTGGTGTATGTCGCCCAGTTTGGAATTGCTGCATGGGATGGGTCTGCTTCCCAGAAGGAGTGTTTTCCCTTCTTGGGGGTAGGGGCCCACAGATGCAGAAAGACACATGCAGTATTTCTTACACATTTCAAAAATTGTGGGCAGTGGTTCCTGGAAAGGAATGGCTTCTTTGATGTCAGTTTTGTTGTTGGCTGGTATAGCTTCTCACAACTTTCTGGCTGGGAACATCCTAGAAAAGCAAGAAGGATCACAGAAGGTTATTAGAGAAGTTCTTGGAACTGAGAGATGGTGAGGTGATCTAGACCTGTACCCTAGACCACCTTCACCTCCTCTTTACTGCCATCCCCGTAAGTCACTGTGTGACCTGCCTCACTTCTCTGTTGTGATGACAGTATTAATGGGATTCCTTCCCCTGTGGGAGTATCAAACTGTATATGATCTGAGACTCTGAACTCTAGGTGACATTGGGTCTGGTTCAAGCACATCCTGGAGGTATAATCTTAGCATTGTCACAAGTAGTGACCCAGTTGGCAAATGGTTCTTAGCCACCTGCCACTGCTCTAGGTGTGGGGTCACAGAAATAAATAATGCATAATAATGCATCATGTTTGTATGTAGAACAACTCTGGGTAGTTGAGATAAATTTTATTCAACAAAAAGGGCAAGAAGGATGTACATGCTATGTGATGCTGACGGGTGTTCTTGAGCCTTGAGGAGGGAATGAGGCCAGGGTCTTGAGGGGGTAGGGGAAGCTTTGTGGAGGAGGTAGGATTTTTGTAGGACCTCCTCCTCCCTATTTTCCTCTGGTCTTCCTCCTCCCCCTTCTTGCCTTCTTCCAGAACGGGTGCAAAGTTTACACTGGCAGAGGGCTGGGAGTTGGCTCTCACCCCTAGATGTGGGCTGAAAAGCATCCCGGAAGCTCGTACTGGTGGGAGGCTGGCCAGGTGGACAGTGCCCACGCTGCGGCCCGTGAGATCCTCGAAGACAGATTTACCAGTTGCCAAATTCTCCTTGTAGCCCACTCTCCTGCCTGTGGCCCTGCATAGCAATTCCTGGGGACTAGGAGGGAGGAGAGGGCTCAGGAAGGCAGGAGAGGAGGCATCACACATAACCAGCAGGGCTTCATAGGGCCCCGTTGGGTGGTTGTCTGAGCACACATTGGATTTGCCTTTACAAGACCCCTCAGGCCACACGGGCTGACACGGGCTGACCTAGGCTCCCTGGAAGAGTGCTCTGGCAGGGAATCCGAAGTGGGTCCAGCTCAGCCACTGAGCCTCCATTTCCTCATCTGTCATATTCACCAGCTTTTTATGAAGATCCTTTTCCAGATTTAGAAGGAAAATGAGAGAATGAGGCAAAGAGGAGGGAGGAGAGAGAGAGAGGTGGGAGGGGGAGAAACAGAGAAGGGGTAGGTAGGGAAAACAGCAGTAAAGCAAAATGGTAGTGTTATGGGGAAGACGGGAGAAGTAGGGACTCAGGAAAAGAGCAGTCAGATCTGTTTGTTAAGGCTTCACAGCCCCTTAACATCCACGGAACACACACGTAATACTGTCTCTTTCGTTCATCTCTGCAGCGTTTGGTGGAACAGCGTTTGCCATAGCCAGGTCTGAGGCCGTCAGCTCTGGACCATAAACATTAGCTGAGGAAATTTCTCTGTGGCCAGCTCTTGGGAAATACAGGGGTTTCCCAGGTGTGCATCTAGGTTCTGACAGGCATGAACTTTCCCAATCGTAGAAAAAAGTTGTAGAAATCATCATGCAGAATTAAGTAAAAATACATCTATTTAGCATAAGAAAATATGTCACAACAAATTAAATGCTTTACAAAGCTGACATCTGTAACAAATATCTCAAAATCTGGAAACTCATATTCCCATTAATTAGCTTCTTTGAGAAAGTGCTTCTTTTCACCCTACATTCTTTTTGGTCACTTTCTCATATAGCAACAACTTTATGAAACCATTTTCTGCAGAGGGAATGAAAGGATCATTCAGCGGTCTCTCCAGCACGGTTGATGGAAATTTGTGTTTTTAACAGTGAGGTTTAGGATACACAGACACAATAAAAGGACTGGCTGTCGGGGATGCCTGGGTGGCTCAGTCAGTTAAACATCTGCCTTAGGCTCAGGTCAAGATCCCAGAGTCCTGGGATCGAGTCCTGTGTCAGGCTCCCTGCTCAGCAGGCAGTCTGCTTCTCCCTCTCCCTCTCCCTCTGCCTCTCTCTCTGTCAGAGGAATAAATAAAATCTTAAGAAAAAAAAAGACTTGCTGTTTGTAGTACCACTACAAGTTTGGGCCTTACAAATAGAGGAATTCTAAATCCGTTTCATTTTTGTCTGAATCTCATCAGAAAGAAAAAAGTACAGTGTACTTATAATTATATATTCTGCATTATTGAATATTATAATACGATCGAATCATTGTAATTCAATATATCACTAGTGGATAGATTAAAAATTTGGCCTTAATTAAATTTATTTTATAGAATTGAATATATCCTAAGTGTCCAACAATGGAGAACTGGTTAACTATGCCAATGTCCAGAAGCAATATTCTTTCATCATTTAATATAATTTTTGTAGACAAATATTGTTGGCCATATAAAGGTTCTTTATATGTTAACTAATAAAAGGCATATTATAACAGATTAATCTCACTTTTTCAAATGTTAAAATATGGAAGCCTGGGTGGCTCAGTTGGTTAAGCAACTGCCTTCCCCTCAGGTCATGATCCTGGAGTCCCAGGATCGAGTCCTGCATCAGGCTCCCTGCTTGGTGGGGAGTCTGCTTCTCTCTCTGTCCCTCCCCTCCTCATGCTCTCTCTCTCTCTCTCAAATAAATAAATAAATAAAATCTTTTAAAAATATAAGTGTTAAAATATATATGTATATATGTATCTACATCCATTTCTATATCTGAGTATATCTGTATCTACATCCCTATTATCTAAATATCATCATCATAGGAAAAAATTAAGCACAGAAAATTGTCTGGAAGGTTATAGAGTTGGTATTAGTATGGGCAGTTTAGAAAGATGGTAGTGAAGTTTCTTCTTGTCTATTCTCTCATTTTCTGTAATGATTATGTTACTACTGTCACAATAGGGAAACAAACAGAAGTTTTAAATGTATAATTAAAAAATAAAACCTCTCACTCCCCACTCAGTCCAGTCACAGGCATGAGAGAACCCTGAGGAGTGAAGGTTAAGAAGCAGTGTGTGTGTGTGTGTGTGTGTGTCTGCCGGTCTGTGTGTGTGCACATGTGTGCGCATGTGTGTGTGTGCACATGTACATCTGTGTAAGTGTGGGAGCGCTCACCTTTGAGCGGTGCAGGCAGACATGCGGACATCAGTCCCCACCCTGGCTTCACTCTGCCCTCCCGTTACTGAAATCCTGGTGAAAAGCCTTCAGGGTCTACACTGCTTCAATCCCGCGGCCCCCTTGACAAGCTCGAGGCTGGATAGGGGAGACCAAGTTTCCTGTCAGGATGTGATGGGACAAATTACTCCAAGTGAGAGGAGATGCTTCTGTCCCTGCACCCACTGAGGCACTTGGGAAACAGGGTGAAGGACAGGGCCACCCTTGCTCTCCTGAGTGAAACCCTACGAAGGGAAGGACAACTGGAGTATATATGAGATGCCAAAATGAAGGGGGGGGGATGCTGATGAACACGTCAGAACTTTCCTTCCTGTGGTCCCCATCTCAAACTTAAACCCTCCTAAGTGCCTGTGATCACTTGGAGAAGCAGTTCAGTGTTCAGTCTCTAAGACAAAACTTTCAGCCCACGTGTGCCACCCTCACACACAGCAACCCCTGCTGCTGCCCAGAAGGCACCTTCTGGGAGGGCGAGCCCAGGTCCGGGAGGGGGCTACCATATGCAGCGTGAATACCCCTCCCCCACTTCCCCGGGAGCCTCTGGGTTCTAGGAGGCTCCATTCCGAAAGGAAAAGAAGCAGAAGGCGTGTTTCCATTTTGGGTTAGTGACTTCCTCAGCTCCCCTTCCCCAGCCGTTCCTGAGCCAGAGTCTGTTCTCCCCAAAAGACACCCAAGACTGGAGCCTGGCCTCTCCTGCAGTCTACCTGGGGTGCCTTCAGATCAGCGTCCCCTCAGTCAAACAGGGGCACGGTTCATTCCAGCCCCTTCTGCCCACTTGCACTCCTCCATTAATTCAGGAGTTCTTGAGATCCTCTTCTATGCCTGGTACTATGCTAGCTCTGGAGAAAGAGCAGAAAACAACCTAGAAAAGACCCTGTCCTCTGTACTCCTAGGGATCCCCGTTTCACTCTCCGTGGGTTGGACCACAGATGCATGACAGTTTTGTCCCCCAGCCACCCTGTTAGTACAAAAATCCTCCCAGTCACCACCACACAGGCTGGGGGAGGTCATGGTGGGGGCCCTTTCCTCTATCTTCACCACACTCCTCACCTTCCCACCCTACAGTGCCTCATGGACTAAATGGAAAAAATCCCAGGATGTTTAGCCAAGATTCCTTTCTCAGATTGGGCAGCCACCGAGAGCTATATACACATGGAAGTCATTCCGTTCCTGGGGTCTGATATGTATGGGCCTTTTATAAAGTTCTCAGGTCAGAAACGATGAGACCCAGCTCATCTTTTAAGGGGGTCTTGCGTTATTCCTTGTGGCAGTTGACTGTTCCCACACCTGCTTTCTCCCAGATCATCTCATCCTCTCTACCACATTTAAATCATTCTAAAAAATCCTTCCTCCTCCGAGAAACCTGTGGGACTAAAATATCAGAAGAAGCATACCCTGTCCATCCTCTGAGCCTCCCTCCCCTCCTTGTGCTGAGCTGGGGGCTCAGACAGTGAGAGGAAGGCCCTGCAGCTCCCTGCACTGTGGATTGCTGCCACTTCCAACCACACAGAGAGTGACACTTAACCAGAATATAAAACATTAGTTCCAAACTTAGAAGGGAGAAACCTTGACGCATTTGAAATTATGATTGTTCCCTGCAAGAGAAGCAGCCTTCATCGTCTCTTTCCTTGTTCTGAGGTCCGCCTCTGGTCAGTTACAAAGGAGTGAAGTTGTCAGACTGCCTGCTTGCTCTGACAGTTTACGGTTTAGGGCACTCAGGTCAGACTCAGGGCAACTGGAACGTATCTGACAGGATAACATGCAGAACAAATTTCTACCTGGTTTCTTAAAGTACATTTTTTTTTTAGAGAAATTGCCGATATTTTTTAAATTGTCTTTTTTTTCCGGGGCACCTGGGTGTCTCAGTTGGTTGAGTATCTGACTCTTGGTTTCTGATTAAGTAACGATCTCAGGGTCACGAGATCGAGCCCTGCGTCTGGCTCAGGGCCGGGCATGGAACCTGCTTAGGATTCTCTCCCTCTTTCACTGCCCCTCCCCGCCCTGCTCATGCTCTCTCTAAAAATAAATAAATAAACAAATAAATAAAATAAATAAAAATAAAAATAAAATAAATAAAAATAGTCTTTTTTCCTTATAGAAACTGGAACATTCTGAAAAGCACGAATACACATAAACTCATGAACCTTCACCACAATACCACCAACCTGCAATAACAAGTTTCCTTGTCCTTATACAAATATACCCCAGTTCTTCTCTATGAATGCGTGTATGCATGAATTCACCAACTGCCTAGACACCAACCTCTCCAACCCCCATCCCCCTGCTGTGTAAAAATTATCTTCCTGCTGTACCTTACTCCAAATAGCATAGATGTATAACCTACAAAATCGAGATGATACTGTAGGTAGCATGTTACAATCTGAGTTTTTTACTTACTAATATGTCAAGGTCAGATTCCTCTTGTTGTAACTGGATTTGCTTGCAACAGGATTGTTCTGACTGCACAGCATTTCGGCGGCCGGTTGTGCTATAACTGAACTAACCATTCCTCCTTTGCTCATTTAGGGGTTTCAATGTTGCAATGTCACCAGTGTTACAAGTCACCCCACAGAGAACAACCTCATATGCACATCACTGTGTCACTGATTGTTTTCTTCCCATTTTTTCCTTGAAGTAAAATCTCTGGGTCAAAGAGAATAAACATCTTTATAGCTTTAAGTGCACATTGCAACGTTCAAAGAGACCCTCTTGGTGGGGAGGGGCAATGAAGAAAGGCAGCTTTGGGACACTCCAGGCAGAGGCTAGGGGTGGAGTGGCATAGGATTTGAAAACCATTTCCTATCAGGTGGCCAGGTTCCAAATAGGGACCTTGAGGTGGAAGCAGAAAAGAAGCTCCACGGAGCTTTACATCACCCTTACAACCCCAAGGAAAGGATGGGCTGAGAGAAGTGGCATGAGGCTTAGAGGCTCCCAGTCTCTTTGAACCACAGTGTGCTGGGCAGAATCTTGCAAAATGTGGCTTGAGGGACTTGTCTCTCTCTCTCTTTCACACACACACACACACACACACACACACACATTACCACCTGCTAAACCCTGTGAATGGGAGCTTCAGAGACACTCTTCTCTGGTATTCAAAAAGCCAAAAGAAAATCTGTATCTACTCTCCATAGCCCTTGGCATCTTTCTCCTTTATCACCCTCCCTCCCTCTGTGCTACTCCAGGGATCTGCTAGGGAAAAGCATAGCTCTCTCTCTTCCTCTCTCTCTCAACTTTCTGGCTCTCTTGTACCTACGTAATTCATTTATCCAGTATATGAGACAGGGTGTACTATAAGTCAGGTACTGTGCAACGTCTGAGGGGTGAAAAGATGAACCAGAAGCACCCCTGCCCATGTAGGTAAGGGTCTGATTGATACTGATTGACCATAAACTGATTTGTAGATCACTAAAATACAGTGGGTAATTTCTGTTTCTTTCAGTCATGTATTCTTAGAATAATACCTGGAAAACTGGGCATTCTTGAAGATATTTGATGAAAGAATAAATATACTGAAAGGGCTATGTCCCTCAACACCTATGGGTACTTTTTTGGGCTTTATTTTGAGCTATAATCTATATGTTATAAAATGTACTCATCTTCAGTATACTATCTGAGGCTTCAGTACATGTAAAAAGTTGTGCAGCCATCACCCCAATCTGATTTTAGAACATTCCACCATCCCATGAGAAACCTCGTTGCCACCTGGGCTCACGTCCAGTTTTCCCATCTCCCCTGCCTCATGCTAGGCAATCACTAATCTATCTACTTTCTGTCTCAATACATTTGCCATTCTGGATGTTTCAAGTAAATGGAACCATACAATGTGTGGCGGATTCACATCTGGCATTTTCAGGGAGCATAACACTTGTGAATTTCACCTATGCTTATATTAATACTTTATTCCTTTTAATTGCAGAATGAGAGTCCATTCTGTGCATATACCACATTTTGTTGATTAGTGGATGAACACTTGATTTGTTTCCACTTTTTGCTGTTCTGAATAAAGCTACTGTGAATATTCATGTACGGTCTTTGTGGGGACAAATGCTTTTATTTCTTCTGGGAAAGACTGGAATTGCTAAGCCAAAGCGGGGTACTTTTTGAGCAAAGATTTTTTTCCTTATTTTGTTTTTTACTGAAGTATAGTTAACACCTAATGTAGTATTAATTTCAGATTTACAACATAGTGATTGGACAAGTCTGGATGCTGGGCTGACCGGGAGTGTGGCCACCACTATCACCATAAATGTTATTACAGCATCACTGACTCTCTCTATGCCGAGACTTTTATTCCCATGACTTATTCATTCCATAACTGGAAACCTGTATCTCCCACTCCTCTTTGCTTTTCTGGGAGCAAAGTTTCTAGGAGTCACTTATGGAAAGAGGACATGACTTACCAAGATGGATCTAAAATCTGAGGTTCTGAAACAGACACTCAAGTATGGTTCTCCCCCACCACTTCCTAAAAGAGCAAAGCCTGGGCTGTGCCTCCCTTTTCCATACTTCTCTTTAGCCTGCACACTGTCTTTCTGTTAATGCTCCTTTCCAAGGCTGATCTTGGCTTGTCCTTTTTTTTTTTTTTTTTTTTTAAATAAGGCATTGAGGTAGGGGAGAGTTTTTCTATCATTTCCTACCCTTAAAATCACATTATTATTTTTCTTTAACATAAATGGAATATATGGCTTTTTTGGTATAAATATTAGATTCCACAATCTAAATTTGAAGAAAAACTAAGAAAAGTAAGATGACCTAAAATGTCACCACCCAGACATAATCACAATTAATATTTTGGTCTATATCCTTGCATAGTTAGCTAGATGATGGATAGATGGATAGATATAGATATCAAAGTCAATGTAGAGATAGTTGTTGCGTATGTTATTTTGATATCTATTTTTTCACCTAATATATCCTATTTTTCTGTCTTTATATTTTTCATATTTAATGACTACACACTTTTCCACAATCATTATGAGCTTTAATTTATTTAATAAATCCTTATTATTGAACATGTAATTGGCTCCAAAATTTTTTTGCAGTCGTTAAAAAATACAGTAGTGAATGCAGCTTCATTAATTTTACATACACTAATCAGTATTTTTGTAGAATTTGTAAAAATGTTTTTTGAAAGAATGTTTTGAGGGCTTTGGTTGATACTGACAATTCCTGCCCAAAAATTGCAATCCAGTTTACACTTCGATCAGCCATGGATGAGAGAGTTTAATCCCTGCATTTCCACTAAAACTGTCATACCGTTAAAAAAATAAAATAAAATCCAAAATTTACCAACAGGCGGAAAATGGCATCTTTTGAAAACAAGCTACATCTTTTGACAACTAGTGAATCTGATAGCTTTTCGCATATTTGTAGGCTATTTAATTTTCCTCTTTGGATCATCCACACTACTCTAGGGGAGCATTAAACGTCTTCCTTCCCATCACCTCCTGTCTGATATTCTGCCCAGCAGACCACCCAGAAATGCTTCCTCTTTGCTCACACCTTGGATAGAAGGCTAATGGAATGACAGGTGGACCCTGCTCCACCTGCCACCACAGTAAGACCACGGGGCCCACTCCCATGGCATAGGAAATATCTTCTGCTGCCCACAGACCGCCTGGTACCCACTGAGGTTGACCCAACTGATATCTAAACCACAAAGCTCCCAACTCCGTTGGATCGAGTTTTACGACAGGATGAAAGTGCAGGCTTTTTGGAACCCCATGTTTTGGCACTAGCAACCTTTATCGGAAGGGCTAGGACGTGGGTGGTGGGGACCAGCTGTTCTTTTTTCCCCTTAGAGTCAGAGCAAAGGAAGTGAGATAAAATTATAATAGAAAGGATGCCAGTGAGACAAAAGAAGGAACTTATTGCCAAGGAAGCATGTGGAGTGCTACACCTAAGGCAATCTTTGATGAGGGTGAAGTATCTGTGGCTTCATTGGATCCCTGCCCAAGAGCAGAGGATGGGCCTTAGCTCAGACCTGAGGTGACAAGCTCTAGCTTAGCGCATGAGTGCCCTGGCTTCCTGCATGGCTAACACCATCTGAGAGCTTGTGAACCATTCTTGGGGCTATGAGTTTAGACACATACCACACTTTGGGTCTCTCCATCCCATCTTAGAACGAATTATATAATCTGAGCTTAAGTTTCTAGAATTTGAGAAACAAACAGAAGCAAAGGGAAGTTATGCCACTAAAAGCTGACTATTTGTCAGATTCTGGGCTAGGTACTTTGGAGAAGATCCAAAATCTTTATGACCCAAATGAGGAAACCGAGTCACAAAGGTATGACTGGCTCAAGGTCACACACTAAATGGCAGAGCCGGTATCCACAACAACATATTTGGGCTCCAACGTTTTTTTCCATTGACCATATTACTATGGAAATAGTTGCTGCAGGAGGTGGGGTATGGGAGAATAAATGATTGACACCGGACAGTGACCAGTCGGTTACCTTGGCCATCGTGGTCTTCCCGGAATCTAAGTACCTCTTGATCTAGGTGGAGAAGGAGGGACTTGTATGGTTCTCCCAAGGATGAACCTCTTTCTGGTGTCATTATCTTTTGGCTCCTCAGCCATAACCAACAACCTCATTCTTTTACTCAGATGCAATGGTAGGCACTATGTGGGAGACACAGGTAGGGAATAAAAGACAGAAAGGCAAATCTTGACTCTACTAGCACTTAGCAGCTGGGTGACTTGGGGCACATTAGTAAATTTCTGTGTGCCTCCTTTACTTCATCTGTAAAATGGGGTCATCTCTCTTACAGTTTAGGTATAAAGAGTAAAGAATTAATAAAGTACTTAGAATAATACTTAGCAAAAAGTTCTAAAGTAATGTTAGCTTTCATTACTTAGGAGGAAAAAACAGTATGCCTTAATGCTGTCCCCCTCCCCGCTTCTCTCCCTTCCTTCCTTTTGTCCTTTCTCCTTCTTCTTCTTCTCCTCCTCCTCCTCCTCCTCCTCCTCCTCCTCCTCCTTCTTCTTCTTCTTCTCCTCTCAATCAACATTCATTTTAAGTCTACTACATGCTGGACATTATGCTAGGTACATGCTCTGATTTCATTATATTCTAAACCTAGTACTATTTATTCTTTCCTGCTAATGAGAGACAGGTAAGTGCCCTGGCAGCTCTTTTGCTAATATCTGAAGATATCAAGAGAGAAGAAGTAACCAAAACATCAGAAACACAAGAATCTGAGGTGTTGTGTATTCTGAACTTTTCATGTCCTTGCAGATGAGAAAATGGAGCTGGAAGATGCTAAGAGACTTCACGATGCCCCACAGCCAGTTTCCCAGAGAGTCAGGACTCAAATCTATGGTTTCTGGGGATCTCCTAACCTCTTTCCATAAATGTTCCTGCTTTTGTTAACCAATTGCCCGGATGGAGTGCCACAGGGACTGAGGAGTTGATAGCCAGATATTGTCTTGGCACCTTGCATGGAAATTGCATGCCAGATATGTTTCTGCTCAGCCATTTTTCCTTGTTACAAAATTCTACTCACTAACCATATGGGCAGGAGTGGGTCTGAGGCGGGGTGCATTGTACCCAGTACCAACAAAATCCAACCTCCGACCATCACATCTGGCTTGCAGGTGTCCCCCATTCCCTCAGAGACGTTGCCTTGCACGGGAGTAGCTATCTCTGTCAGATGGTCCCAGCTGTCCTCTGAGACACCAGGCATCTGGGGCTTATGTAAAAGGCCTAGCCTCTGATTTCACCCAGCCTCCTTGTTCCAAACTCTCTGTGGTCTGAAGACCTTCAGGCAAACCTAAAGCAATTGTCCCTGGAAATATTTCCCGGCTCTGATACTTAACTAGCTGTGTGACCCTCAACTAGTCATTAGCTTCTCCTCAGTAGCCCCAGTCCCCATTTGCAATAATCAGATACTTCCCACATCCCTCCCAGCTTTGAAATAATGTAAAGTTTGTCTTTCTAGTATTCAATGCATTGCCAAATATCTACTAGCCACCAGCCATGTGTCCAATTCTCTGCTAGGGAATATAAGCAGCGCTTTGCATCATTTTTTTTTTTTTTAAAGAATGGCATATATGGGGGCACCTGGGTGGCTCAGTGGGTTAAGCCTCTGCCTTCGGCTCAGGTCACGATCTCAGGTCCTGGGATCGAGCCCCGCATCAGGCTCTCTGCTCAACAGGGAGCCTGCTTCCTTCTCTCTCTCTGCCTGCCTCCCTGCCTACTTATGATCTCTCTGTCAAATAAATAAATAAAATCTTTAAAAAAAAAAAAAGAATGGCATATATGTAAAGTGATTTGTACAGCTCCCCAGAATAAATAAATGAGGTCGCCTGAAGCAAGAAGTCATATCTGAGGCTCTATACTGTCCTAAGCAGACCCAAGGGCCATCTTGGGACCTCTCCTAAACCGTTGCAGCATACCATTCAGGAGGAGCCACTATGATCCAGAGGCTCTCTCTGGGGCCCCAGGCCCTCTGGGAGTTTAGTCTCGCCGGGAATGTGTAACACTCGAAACGATATTGAACAGCTTAACAAGGCACTTGAGTACGTGCTGCTCGGTAGCTAGAACTGACGGCTGCAGTAACTCAGGGATGGGGGTAACAGTGTAGTGAAGGGAGCTGGGCGGCTTCCTCCAGGAGTGACGCTGCCTCAGAAATGGCAGGCTTGGATCCCAGTAGCATCAAGGCAAGAAGTAGAAAACTACAGAGCCCACGGTGAGAAACAAGAGCCCTGGATTCTAGTCCTGACCCCACCTCTGAATCCCTGAATCTGAACCACTCTTCAACAAACAGGAGAGGTCAGCTCTGCATATGCCTCCCCTCTTACCTACTACCAGTGGTGTCTGTGGGACAAGCCAACGCAAGGTCCACGGCTGTGGCAGGTTCAAATGCAGGAGTGAAAATGAAGATATTGATCAGGAATGAAAGGCCATGATAATGTCAGGGGTTATAATTAGCCCTGCATCCGGAAAGTTAATGTTACCTTTGTGATCATAGAGGATTTTGTCCTGGTTGGTTCATGAATGGATAATGTTCAGAACAACACAGGGCTCACCAAGGAGACTCTACAGACAGCTCCTGACTGGAGACAGTGAGTCTCTTGAAGGACTTCCAGGCCTGACGAATGCTCAGACTCTAGCATGAGCAGCCACTCCCCTTTGGAAACAGAGTGAGGTTATGGGGAGTCGTGAGGCAGGCAGTTAGACAACAAATAGCAGACAGCACCAGGCTAATGGGGAGGTCCACGGAAAGCTGGGGATGTACCAGCTCCCCAGAACGCCACCCAGCGGGTTTGCTGTGGACATTGGAGCGGAAGGAGTGTAGAAGCTCTCCAGGTGAGGGAGGAGAAGGGGAAGTGTGGTCGTCCCTTTGTCTCTCCAGGGCATGAAGAAACTGGATTCTTTAGGTACTGTCAGGCCTCAGTCCAACAGGGAATCCTTGCTTTCCTTGATGACTGCTTGCTTGGGCCATCAGCTCTCTAGGGGATGCTGGGCTTTCATCCCCACCCACCTTCCAGGATCCATCATGCTGACTCTGACCAGGAGGGGGATTGTAATGAGGAGGCACTTAGAATCTAGTTTGATCAAGGGGCTCAGTTACTGAATAGGCATATTGAAGAAGAGCTTCACAAGTAAATCCTGTTTTACAATGACAACAGACTACTTGGACTAAACACCAGACTGACCGCATGCTCAGTGAGAGGCAGCAGAGGGTGAGGGTAAGAGCTAAGAGAGAGCCCAGGTGGGAGGTGTCCGTGGGTCTTGCCTCTCCCCAGGGATCTGAGCCCCTGCCTCTTCGATGCCTCACTCTTTACCTTGCTTCTCCATCTCCTGCTCTCCTGCTCATTCCTCATCAGAGATGGAGGATGCAAACTTCCCCATGGATGCTGTGTACCGCAGAACAAAACTCTGTTCACTGCTCTACCCAGGTGGTCCAGTGAAGATACCGAGACTGTGCAACAAGTTCATCTCTTCCCCGGGGACCCAGAAAATGACCAAAAGCTTGTGCTATATAATTTCACAATGGCTTGGAAGCCCTGGCTCTCACTTCAGTGGGGAGATTTACACCTCCCTAGATCCTATAAGAGTTATGGGAAGTCTTCGTTAGAACAGGGTTTCAAAAAATGCAAGGAGGGATATGTGGAAAGAGAAGGAAAGGGATTAGACATTCAGTAACTATGAGACACCTCTTCTTCCTGCTTTTTATATTTTCTCACAACTTTGAAAAGTTAGTGTTGTCTCCATTTTGCAGGTGAGGGAACTGAGGTGCTGGGAGGTTTATGGACTTGCCCAAGGCAATACAGCCTTCTGCCCCAGAGCTGTGCCTCTAGGACTGTCTGCCTCTAGAGCTTATGTGATTGCTGCTTTCTTGGAAGAAAGATAGAATAGAGTTCACGGTCAGCCCCAGGCCATTCATGATATCCTGAGGTGATACCAGGACATTCGTGACTGAACTCAGTGTCCTCCCAGGGACTGAGAAGCACTTTTCCAACAGTTTTCGACCAAATCCAGGGTCTCGCTAGGATTCTGAACCCTCAACTTTAAGGATAGCTCAGAATCTGAAGGGAAGATCTAGGGAGAATTCACGAACGCCATGAAAAGATCCATACAAACGATAACTGGGGACCAAAGGAAAGCAGGGTGCAAGTGCCGCTTGGGAAAAGGGACCGGCTGCAGAGACCGAGTCTGGTAGTATTTGCAGGGCCCTCTGAGCAGAGCCACGGGTCTGCTCCTGGTTGCTCCAGCAGAAATGAGCCAAAGGTTGTAAAGTGTCAATTTAGGACAAAGGGGGAGGGGTGCTGCTCCCTTCCTGGGAGGCCTGGGAAATTTAAACAGCCCAGTTCCAGTGAATCTAGCTGGAGGCAGAGTACAGATTTAAAAAAAAAAAAAAAAAAAAAAAAAAAAAAAAAAAAAAATTGCCTTTTTAAGTCTCTTTGCAAGCCTCAGACTTGGAATTGTGGAATTCTAAGAAGCACATTTGAGAACAGATAGGGGATAAGGGGGAATGCATTTAGCTGCCCAGTTCATTTGGAATGAAGTTGCTATGTGTTCTTCTAATGACATCAGGTGCCCAGACATGACAGCAATAAATGGAGAAGAATATTTATGTAAACAAAAGAATTATAAATAGACGGGATCGAGTAAACTAAATATAAACTCTCCATTCAAAGTCACTGTGAGAACAGCCAATGCTATTTTCAGAGGGGGGTGTGTAACCACAGGCAGGGTGCTATTTATAGACAGAAGGTTGTATGTAAACTCTGACCCGACCAGGCAGCTTGCTATGGTGGGCAGTTCAGCTCAAGCTGAAGTGGCCTATTGTTTTCTCAGCCCCACGGGGAAGAAAACAGGGGAGAAAGAACAAGTCCTGTTTTTCCTTTTCCCCACGCATGCCCATCTGTATACATTCTCCTGGCTCCGTTCCTGTTCTCGCCCTCCACTCCTTACATCCTCTGCATTCTACCAGGCTCCGTCAGGTGCCTTCTGCAAGAGGGCACCTGCTCTAGGATCCAGATGCCCACTGCCCTGTTTGCATTTCCGGTCCCTCCCGTCTGCTCGTTTAACACTGGGTGCATTCACACACACTGCATTCTTTTCTTTGGCCACTTTTCTGCCTCTCTGACTATGCTGTGGGTTCACTGTGGGCAAGGCTGGGGCTAACTCATGTTGGTGTGCTGTGCGCGTGATTGGTACTCAAATTTGGTTTGTTCACTCAGTCACTCGCCTAAAAGAAGTGAGAACTTGGTAGGCAGAAAGATTTAAAAAAAATAATAATAATAATAATTATTATTATTATTAATGCCAAGAGTCCTAGGAGACTGAGCCATGCCCTAGGGCTTGCTCAGAGGCAAGGGGATGACAGCCATAACCTCTCACATCCTGTCTTGCCCTCTCGGGACTTTGCTCATCTTTCAGGGAACATCCACCTGATTCTTGGATCCCGAATTCCATCCATCGTTTCCCTGCTTCTGTATTAAGATGTCCTTTTCTGGCTAGCTCCGGAACACAGAGGAGTGCCTTTCCTCCAGAGAGGGGACTAGCCGACAAGGTCTCTCTTTTGTGCATCTCCCAGCAGAGGGCAGCACCTCCCTAAGGATTTTTTCCTTAGGCAGTACAGCCCTTCCCTGCAATCTTTTTTTTTTTTTTTAAGATTTTATTTATTTATTTTGACAGAGAGAGAGATCACAAGTAGGTAGAGAGGCAGACAGAGAGAGGAGGAAGCAGGCTCGCCGCGGAGCAGAGAACCCGATGCGGGGCTCGATCCCAAGACCCTGAGATCATGACCTGAGCCGAAGGCAGCGGCTTAATCCACTGAGCCACCCAGGCGCCCCCCTTCCCTGCAATCTTAAAAGGAATCTGCGCTTCAGTGGCAGGCAGAGAAAATTGTGCTCAGTCTCTGCCATCCGGGTTCACGAGGAGAGGAGGTTGGGGAAAAGATGGACTGCATGCTGGAGAGAAAGTTTTTGTTTGGTTGTTGTTGTTTTCAGAATGTCATTTGTCCTCAGTGGCCTGAGAACATGGTTCAGTCAGAAGGCATCAGAGGGCTCAGGTCCTTGGTGTTTGGTACCCAGCAGAGCTCTTAAGTCTTGAAGTCTGAGAGACACTAGACCAGAGTCAAGGGCTGTACAGAAAGGGCTGTCTGGGTGGAAAGTTCCACCGTGCCCTTCCCCTCATCTGTGGGGGCACTGAGCAAGCTCACAGCTGCATCTGAGGCAGACCTGAGAGGGTGGATGATGTTGGCCGCTCAGCTAGTCAGAGCCAGAACCAGCATGGAGATCTGCTAATGGCCCTCAAATGCTCCCTCACAACTCGGGACGGCTAAGGTCAACAGTAGTATCCAAATTTCTTTCATTCCCAGAAGCATTCAGACTCTCCGTATGTTCTGGTTCTCACTGATTAGAGATCATGTAGGGTCTCCGGCGATTGACTTGTTCTCATCTTCCAGGTAAACAGCCAGGAAGGGCAGATGAGGACAATCTCATGGGAAGAAATCGGTGCTGGTGGACAGGTGCCCGAACCTCTAGGTCAGGTAGGAAATGGGTCACTGAGGCAATGAGGAGAGCAGGCATGGGATGGACACCTGGGATGGGTTTCTGGTGCTGTCTTTCTGAACTCTTTTTTCCTCTAACTCTGTCTGTTCAGGATGTCTTTTATCTGCAAGATGGCGTATTTACTGGAGATGAGAGGCAGGTGCTAGAGGTACCTGCCAGGTTGTGCTCTGTTGTTCTTCTGCAAAGAACCTGAAGTTGGAGGAGAAGCATCAGGAAGAGAGAACATGAGAAAAATTACCTAGATGAGACCGGCGTGGGGTGTGGGGGGCAGGGGATGACAGCAGAGAAGGGGGGGTGGATGGACTTGTCCCTCCTGACTGAATGGTCCCACTCAGTGATGCTCCCCTCAGCTAACCCAGATTCCTTAACTCTCCTTCTGCTCCCAGGGAAATGGGGACTAATTTAAGAAAGCATTAAATTCAGTGTTCTCACCCAGTAAAACCTCAACCTAAGTTCAGCATACTCCAGCCTTCCTGCAGACTATTCCTGGGTAGCATGGCGGGCCATAGGGGACATCTCCCCGCTTCCCTCTCTGGGCAACTTCTGGCTGGAGGCCTCTGCCTGTGCTGGGAAATCATCACAATTGCTTTCAAGCCTCAAGGGGCCAGCCTGGGCTCCCAGATTGCCTTTTGATATACATTTGCCTCCTATGGCTCTTCCGATCAGCGTTCACTCTGCATTTCCTGGTCTTTGTGGTTTGTCAGCCCCTTAACATTGTTTTAGCTTAGTTGGCCTGTGTGCGAAGATGAATTATGAGAGTTAAAAGCCTCCAAACCTCTGGCATGCTGGAACTGTTCCCCGAATGCGGGTCTGTTGCAAACTGCTGTCATCGCAGCTTCCATCAAAAACATCTCTTGCCCCCAGGACATGACTTTTGAAAGGCTCAAGCAGCTATTGGGGAGAGAGCGTCTCCCATTTCTGTCCAGTTTCTAGAGAGGGATTTTGGGCAATTGTTCTGTGTGTAGGATCTTCGGCTCCCCCGTCTGACTGTGGGAAAGAACTTGGCACTCCCGTGAAATGAGTTCTACTTCCAGTCTGGTGGGTGACTTCGGACAAGTCCCTGCTGAGCTTCAACACCTCATCTCACTAGCCTCATACTGTATTCCTGGAAGCAGAAAAAGCGTGAATTTTTCTGACAGTGGGTGGAGGTAAGTCACTCCGAGTACAAACTGAATACCAACAGAGAGTTAAGGAAGCACGTGCTAATGGAGGTTGGTGAGTCAACAGAAAAATATTGCCATATTGGATGTACATCTGCCTATGTTTAAATCTTCATCTGAGAAAGGGGTGAAGTGTTGGAAAGCATTTTAAAATCAACAAAGATGGGAAATGAGATAAGAGCCTAGGACCTTTGGGACAGGACATACCACTGCTGGCCTCGTGAGGACAGCTGCTTTGACAGCCGTGCCCTCCAGAATATGCCGTGGGCCTCAGCCTGGCAGCAGGGTCCCTGGTCCCCAATAGGGACTCTGTAAATATTTGCGAAGTGAGTAGACAAGTGACTGTCTCTGTTTTGGGCTCGTGCCATTTAGAGGGCATCCAAAGTGCAGGGGACAGAGAGGCTTGGGCAAGAGGGATATTACTGCTGGTGCTGAATAGGAGAGTGACACTTTGTGAGAACCCAGTGGTTGGGAAAGCCCCATGCTTAAGTCATGCCCTGATACCCTGACCCATGAGGGAGGGCCTAGTCCAATGCCACGGAGGAGAATATGGACCCAAAGAAGTAACCAGAGGGCTGGAAGGAGCACAGCTCTTCAGGCTGGCTGAACAAGACCCAAGACTCATCATATTCGAGATACTCCATAAGCCAAGAGCCAAGGAAAATTCTGCTTCTGCCTCTTCCTCTTCCATCTGAACCTCTTGGGCTGCCCTTTTACTTATTCATTTCCTTTGAAACATCTCTGTGTTCATTTTCAAAAATTAAATATGGCAAAACTGGCTTTTGTAGGAGTTTACAGTGCCACGAGCTTTAATGTACATGCAGAATCTTACGACTACTGCTACAATCAGAATATAGCACAGCTCTGTTAACTCCAAAAAACCCTCTCACCACCCTTTTGTTTTCACGTGTTCTCCATGATTCTAACTCTTGGCAACCACTGATCTTTTCTCTATGACCATACTGTTGTCTTTTTGGGAATGTCATATAAATGGAACCATACAGGAGGTAACCTTCTGAAGCTAGCTTCTTTCACGCAGCATAATTTCTTTGAGATTCAACCAATTGTTGTGTGTATCAGCACTTCCTTATTATTACTTTTATCACCGAGGAGCACCCAGCTGTATGAACTTACCACTGCTTGTTTACACATTCACCTGTGAATGTGGAATTATTTTCAGTTTCTGGTAATAATGAATGGAGCTGCTATAAATATTTATGCACAGGTTTTTGTTTCAGTGTAAGTTTTCATTTCTCTTGGCTGAATACCCAGGAGTGAGATTGCTAAATCACATGATAAATATATGTTTAACTTTATGGGAAGCTGTCAAACTGTTTTTCCAGTTTGCATTCCCATCAGCACTTAATATTGTCTGCATTTTTTATTGAGCCGTTCCAATAAGTGAGTAGTGGTATCACATTATGTTTTGAATTGACATTTCCCTTAATGAGATGTTCGTGGACATCTTGTGTGTTGGTTTTTCATCGATATATCCCTTATGGTGAAGTGTTTATTCAAACCTCCTGCTCATTTTTAATTGGTGTGGATATTTTCTTATCACTGAATTTTGAGAGTTCTCTCTATGTTCTGGATACAAAACCTTTACCAGATACATGATTTGCAAGATTTTTCTCCTAATCTGTTTTTTTCATTTCTTTAAGACTGTCTTTTAAGGAGCAGAAGTAAATAATTTTGATAGAGTCCAATTTCTCAATGTTTATTTTAGGGGTCTTGCTTTGGTGTTGAATCTAAGAAACGCACATCTAACCCCAGATCACAAAGATTTTTTCTTACATCTTCTTCTAGAGTTTTTAAAGTTTTAGGTCTATGATCCACTTTGCACCTTAGAAAAAAATCAATAGGTCGTATGTGGATGGGTCCACTTCTAGGTTCTCTATTCTATTGCATTCATCTACTTGTCTATCTTACCATAAATTCCTTGCTGTCTTGATTACTATAGCTTTATAATAAGTCTTGAAATCAGGACATGTTAAGTCCTCAAACTTGGTTCTTCTTTTTCCAGGTTGTTTTGACTATCCTAGTCCCTTTACCTTTCTAAGTGAATTTTGGAATTATCTTGTCAGTTTCTACCAAACACACACACACACACATATGGTCTACTGGAATTTGGATCGGGATTTGTATTGTCATCTTTGCTATTTGAGTATGTCATTTATTGAAGTTTTTTTTTGCTTTCTGCTACCAGCATTTTGCAGCATGCAGATCCTACACATGTTGTTAGCCTAATACCTAAATATTTTGGGTTTGGGTTTGGGACCTACTGTAAATAAAATGTATATATAATTTCAGATTTTAGTTGTTATTTGCTGATATCTAGAAATATGACTGATTTTTGTGTGTTGACTTTGTATCCTGTGACCTTTCTTAGTTTTTTATTAGTCCTAGGAATTTTTTGTAGTTTCTTTAGGATGTTTTATGTAGACAACCATGTCATCTGTAAAATAGTGACAACTTTGTTTCCAATCTATATGATTTTTATTTTTTCTTACTTTATTGCACTAAGAATTGTAGTACAATGTTGAATAGTAGTGATGAGAACAGACATAACCTTGCCTTGTTCCTAATCTTAGATGGGAAGCATTCTGTCTTTCGATGTTGAGTATAATGTTAGCTTAGGCTTTTTTATAGAAGCCCTTTGTCATAATGAGGAAGTTCCCTGCTATTCCTAACTTTCTGAAATTTTGAGTTATACATAGATATTGAATTTTGTCATATGCTCTTTCTACATCAATTGATACTACCTTTTTTCTTGGAATAAACCTCATTTTGTCATGATAAATTGTTATTTTTATATCCATGCTCATTTTTAAATTAATTTTGGCTGATATAGCTGTGTGCCCTGCCCAGAAGGGTAGCTCCTAAAGGCGTCTCTTGTTTCTCTAAGCATCAGTTTCTGAGACGACTGGACTGAGATTTCCCTACAGTCCCTTTTTAGAGAAAGAGGACAATGTCATATGTGCATGGCCTAAACCAAGAGGTCCCTGTAGTACAACAGGAATCTTCTAAATGAGGGACCAGAAGATCTTGACCATTTCATGGATCCTGTATTATTCCCATTAGAATTTTCTCTTCCTATTCTCATTCATAAGACAGGGACTTGGTATGAGTTTTAGTTCCAAACTACTAATCTGATATACTAACCTCTTTCATTTATTTATTCAACAAATATTTATTGACAGCCTATTATTATATTTCATGCTCTCTGTTCAATGCTAGGGATGCTGTAGAAAGTAAAAATAGAATCCCCAACTTCACGGAACTTATAGTTTGATATGGGAATCAAATGTTAATCCAATAGACATATAAATGTTAACAGGAGAGAGCGCTGGTGGACCATTTTACAGGCATATATCATTTCTCTACATCAGAGTCCTAAGCTAAGAATCATGTCTTATTACAATTCATATCCATCCTGACTTTAAGACCATGTATAGGTCAGGGGGTTTCCCTTACACCGGCTGCACATAATATTAGGACTTCATCTCCTGGCTGACGTGATGATAAACTAAGGGAAGAGTGATGGTGCAATGACTACACGAGACAGACCCATTCACATGTTTCCTCTCCTCTGACAGAGTGTCTGTAGTTGCGACAATGCTCTAGAAGAAAAAATACCAAGTATTTTGAGAAACTGCAAGAAATGTGATGGTAGAGTGGGAAAGAGGAAGAAAAGGAAGTTTTCAGGCTAATTGGATTTTGGAAATTCCAGTTCTTCTTACTTGCTGACACAAAGACTCTAAGTTGCCAAGTGAGGGAGAAGTGGGAGGAGAGTAAGGTAGAAAATACAGTGAAAACATAACTTGGAAAAAAAGTATTGCTGATACATTCTTGGTATTCAACACAAAAGAGAAGCCAAGCTTAGTCACTTAAGGGGTTAGATATGAGAGTCTCTCATCCTCCATGGGGGCCAGTAGATTTCTTGAATTTGGGGACTAGAAGCATCCCTAAAGATCTACTGGTCCAACCTCCTTACTTAGGAAATTACCCAATTGAGACTTTCTTGGAGTCCTCTAGCTGGTTAATAGAGGAATTGACCCTCAGATGAGAACTTTGACTGCCAGAAGTGCTTTTTCATCTCTACCTCCTGTTGATGGAAATTGAGCCCCAAAAGTAGTGAATGATCATGGATCACAGAAGCATTATGATCCCTGGACACCAATGGAGGAACAAGAAAGTTGGAAAAGATAGCCTTTTCTAATCTAAAGTTGGAAAGTCCAAATTGCATACTATTGACAGATAATTATGATAACCAATATCAACTAAGTACTTTGTTCCAGCCACTGTTCTAAATGTTCGACACGTATCAACTAATTTATTTCTCTCAAAAACCCTCTGAAATAGGTGTCATTATTATTCTAGTCTATAAATATGAAAACTAAGGTACAGGGAGGTTAAGTAAGCTGCCTAAGGTTGCATAGCCAATAAATGGCAAAAGTGGAATTTAAATCTACGTGATCTAATTTCAGAGCCAGCCACCTGACCATATGCTAAAGTGTTTCAATGCAGACAGAATGCCAATTAAGTGCTCCTGTCCTAATTCCTCACACAAAGAATTCCACAATCGCTAGAACCAAATTTACTGCCACCTCTAGCCACCTGGTACCTAAACATCAGAAAACTTGAGCATCCTGTCTTTGAGGTGGGCCTCAGAACAAAAAGCCTGTGTACTGTCTTTGAAAGGAAGAATTCTGGTGGTTCTAAAAACCACTCCTGCTGAAAAGAAAGCTGACCACTGACCCCAATTACCAGTGTTTCCTTCTCCCACTTACTCTACTGCCCTGGGCAATGTGCCAGGGTCTATAAAGCATACTCACTCTCAATTCTTTTATAATTCTCTTCTGCCATTGTTAGCCTTCTGAGTATTACCCAGTGCCCATAAAGCATATTAAATTAATTTCTGCTGCCTCACTTGACATTTACATTTGAGAAGCAGCTCTGTGATGGGGCAGGGAGGTTGTCTGGAAAAATACTAACTTAATGTCAAATTGAGAGATGGGTACCAGCTTCTTTTGATTACATAGGATATATGCCTATTCAATTATCTGATCATAACTGCCTGCAGTCAGCTGGGACGGAAGCTAACTGCCCTCTAGGAATTAGAGAATGGTCTATCAAAAGGCTTTCCTCAGAAGATAAACTTGAAAGACTTTCCTCCTGTTTCCTACACCACATCCTTGTTGAGTTCTGATTAGAATGGCAAGGTAGCTTCCTTCACGCTTGTTTCAACAAGACTTATGGGAAACAGAGAGGAGAGTAATTCAAAAGAGCAGCCATAACAGCATCCCTCACATCAACTCCTTCTGTATGGTGCTTCCCACTGTCACCCACTTGATTTTACCTTGTAGAGATCAATGTTGTTGGTTTGTCCCTTTTGAACTCATCCTGACTGACAGGAATGGTCATGGGATAGCGTAGAGGTGGGAGAGGTAGTGGGACACAGTCTCCACAGATAGGTAACTGTAATACCTCCCATTTCCTTTTTCCCCCTGCATTCAAAGTATTTTTACATGTGCTAAGTATTAATCTATTCGCCAAACTTTTATTGAATGTCTACTGTATACCAGGTCCGGTATATATCCCAAGGCATATGTTTAGGATACAGTAGTAATAAAAATGAAACAAAAGATGTTTGCCCTTATGAATTTACCTATGCAGGAGGTCATCTTAAGTGCTGCTCATGATGATCTGTCAAGCAAGTTAGACCAAGATCCATTAGTCTCATTTATGATTAAGATGAAGAAACCAAGGCCCAGGAATTTGATGTCCTTCCTGAGGGTACACAGCTAGAGAGTGTCAGAGCCTGGAAAGCTGAGGCTGCTTGAATCCCCATCCATCTTTCTTCTTCTTCTTTTTTTAATAGATTTTATTTATTTATTTAACGGACAGAGATCACAAGTAGGCAGAAAGGCAGGCGGCAGGGGAGGGGGGGGAACAGGCTCCCTGCTGAGCAGAGAGCCTGATGTGGAACTCAATCCCAGGACCCTGAGATCATCACCTGAGCCGAAGGCAGATGCTTAACCTACTAAGCCACCCAGGCTTTCCCCTGTCCATCTTTCTACTGTACCATTCTTCCTTAAATCTTAGGAACAAAGACTAGATGGGGGTCTTGTGAAATCATTTCAGTCATCACCCTCTGCTTCCTATTCTCCATCTCAACCTCTTAGAGGAGGCACATGTCAAGAGAAGCTGATTCTGCCTGCTCCTGAGGTACCTATCCATTCCAGTGAATTATGGCTCTCAATTTCTTGAAGTTCTATTGTGTCTTTAATGTAATTTAAATAGTGAGCTACATGCTCACTATTTCCTATATCCCTCCACCCTCAGTGGAAATAACATGAGACATCTTTTACAAACCTCAAGACAATCCCCAAAGCTACTCATCTCTAGAACCACTGAGAGAATTCTAAATTCAGTCCTGAATTGTTTTGTTTCAGTTGACAAGCAAAATGTAGCAAGGGGCCAGTCATTTCCCCCCTATTTTACTTCCTCTATGGTATATAGTTAAAATCACTACTTATCAGACCAAAATTTAATGGCTAAAACAAGATTTAAGAAGTAACTCTGGGAGCAGTTGGTAAGTTCATGGGGGAGGCTCCATGATTTGTAGTTAGAACGAGGTTTTGGCAAGCTTCAGACCACTAAAACAGTCTTTTAAAAAAAGAAAGTGGAATAAGAAATGTTCAGAGTAGTTTCATCATAATAGAAAGAGTATGAGATCTGAAGTGAAAGCCAGAGTTAGTCTCAGCTCTACTGTTTACTAGTTATCTTGGGCTGGTCATTTAAAACTCTGTGCATTCACCAATTTCACTTATTAAGAGGCAAAACTAGGATTTTAGGATTTTTATTAAGGGAAATGATAATATCTGTCAAAAGGATTTCTCGGGGCACCTGGGTGTCTCAGTCAGTTAAGTCTGACTTCAGCTCAGTCATGGTCTCAGGGTCCTGGGATTCACCCCCATATCCACGTTGGGCTCTTTGCACAATGGGGAGTCTACTTGGCCCTCGCCTGCTGCTCCTCTCCCCACTCATGCACTATCTCTCTCTCTTTCTCTCTCTCACTCAAATAAATCAATAAAATCTTAGGGAAAAAATGATTTCTCCACCATAGGGTGCCATGTAAGTGTTCGTGATTGCTGTTATACTTACTATTGCTAGTTGTGGAAGAGAGTAAAGTTGTGCTACAAACTTGTGGACTATTTTGTTATAGTCTGTTTACAGACTTTATTTTTGTCTTCCACCTCTAGAATGCTAAAATCATTTGCCTGTGGCTCCAGCTTCTCCTATCCCTAATGTGAGAGTGACACCTGGTCCATTTCTCATGCAGGAAGATATTAAAGCTATAGCAGGTATCTCCATGACAACAGAGGTTGTTTTGTTTATTCTATATCTCCAGCACTGGGAACAGTATCTTTTTTATAACAGGCACTCAAAAATATGTATGGAAAAGATGAATAAATCATGACTAGCCTCAAGGCCTATGGGAGAAAGAGATCAGGAAGAATTTTGTACAAAGAAAATGCTGCCGTTGAGCCTCTGAATGAAGTGAAGGTTTTGAGACTAGTGCGATAGGAAACAAGAAAAGCCTTCTCCAGCCAGGATGGGTAAAATGGCTTTGGCTATAAAGCAGAGAACCTCTGATATCTGCTTAATGCCAGCCGATGTCCACTCAACTCCCTGTCCTCTTCCAGGTCTCTCCTGTGACTTGAGCATCCATAATCTGGCAGCATTCTGTCATGCAAGGACTGTGAGGGCTTCTACCTGGCTTATTTTTGAGTCCAGGTCTTCCAATTCCTAGCAAAGGGCCCCTTCTCCTTCCAGAGGAAGTGTTCCACTATTTGTTTCTTTTTTTTTTCAAATGTCACATTAGTCACCATATAGTACATCATTAGTTTTTAGTATAGAGTTCCATGAAGCATTGTTTGTGTATAATACCCAGTGCTCCATGGAATATGTGCTCCCTTTAATACCCATCACTGGTCTAACCATCCCCCAATCCCCTCCTCTCTAAAACACTCAGTTTGTTTCTTGGAGTCCATAGTCTCTCATGGCTCATATCCCCAACCAACACCCCCTTCATTTGTCCCTTCCTTCTCCTAATGCCCTGCATGTTATTCCTTATGCTCCATAAATAAGTGAAACCATATGATAATTGCCTTTCTCTTCTTGACTTATTTCACTTATCATAATCTCTTCCAGTACCATCCATGTTGATGCAAAAGTTGGGTATTCATCCTTTCTCTTGGCTTAGTAATATTCAATATGGACCATATCTTTATTCATTCATCTGTTGAAGGGCGTCTCAGATCCTTCCACAGTTTAGCTATTGTGGACATTGCTTCTTTTAGCACTGGGGAGCATATGGCTCTTCTTTTCACTCCATCTGTATCTTTGGGATAAATACCTAGTAGTATAATTGCTGGGTCATAGAGTAGCTCAATTTTTAATTTTTTTGAGAAACCTCCACCCTGTTTTTCAAAGTGGCTGCACCAACTTGCATTCCCACCAAGAGTGCAAGAGGGTTCCCCTTTCTCCACATCCTCTCCAGCATTTGTTGTTTCCCGTCTTGTTAATTTTGGCCATTCTAACTGGTGTAAGATGGTATTTTAATGTGGTTCTGATTTGAATTTCCCTGATGGCTAATGATGATGAACACTTTTTCATGTGTCTGTTAGCCATTTGTATGTCTTCTTTGGAGAACTCTCTGTTCACGTCTTCTGCCCATTTTTTGACTTGATTGTTTTTTGGGTGTTGTTTGAGAAGTTCTTCATAGATCTTGGATATCAGCTCTTTGTCTGTAGTGTCATTTGAAAATATCTTCTTCCATTCTGTGGGTTGCCTCTTTCTTTTGTTTCCTGTTTCCTTCACTATGCAGCAGCTTTTTAATCATAATTAAGTCCCCAAAATTCATTTTTGTTTTTGTTTCCCTTGGAGATGTGTCTTGAAAGAAGTTGGTGTGGTTGATGTCAAAGAGGTTGCTGCCTATGATCTCCTCTAGGATTTTGATGGATTCCTGTCTCACAATGAGGTCTTTCATACATTTAGAGTGTATCTTTGTGTATATGGTGTAAGGGAACAGTCAAGTTTCATTCTTCTGTATATAGCTATCCAGTTTTCCCAGCATCATTTATTGAAGAGACTGTCTTTTTTCTATTGGAAATTTTTTCCTGCTTTGTCAAAGATTATTTAACCATAGAGTTGAGGGCCCATATTGAGTTGAGGGCTCTCTATTCTGTTCCATTGGTCTATGTGTTTGTTTTTGTGCCAGTACCATGCTGTCTTGCTGATCACAGCTGTGTAATGTAGCTTGAATCAGGCAACATGATGCCCCCAGCTTTGTTTCTTCTTTTCAACATTTCTTTGGTAATTCAAGGTCTTTTCTGGTTCCACACAAATTTTAGGATTGTTTCTTCCAGCACTTTGAAAAATGCTATTGTTATTTTGATCAGGATGGCATTGAAAGTATAGATTGCTCTGGGCAGCACAGATATTTTAACAATGTTTATTCTTATCCATGAGCATGGAATGTTTTTTCCATTTTTTGTGTGTCTTCTTCAATTTCTTTCATGAATGTTCTGTAGTTCCTAGAGTACAGATCCTTTACTTTACCTCTTTGGTTAGGTTTATTGCAAGGTGTCTTATGGTCTTTGGTGCTATTATAATTGGAATCGATTCTCTAATTTCTCTTTCTACAGTTACATTGTTAGTGTATTAAAAAGCAACTGGTTTCTGTGCATTGATTTTATATCCCGCCACATTACTGAATTGCTGTATGACTTCTAGTAATTTGGGGATGGAGTCTTTTGGGTTTTCCACATAATGTATCAGGTCATCTGTGTTATTTTAAAAATAAATATTTATTTGGGTTTTGGGATTCCTTTTTGTTTGTGTGTGTGTGTGTATGTGTGTGTGTGTGTGTGTGTGTGTGTGCATCTTTTTTTTCTATTTTTGTCTTACTTTGCCTTAAGTGTGGGGAGAAAATATGTTTCTTTCAAAATGTAGTAGTGGTCTTGATTGTAGGAGAATGTATGATAGCTTAGAGATTTTACCAAGAAATCAGTGGGTTTCCTTACCATATCTTGGCATAAAATACTACTAAGACAATCTCCTCATCCAGCCCGTGTGTGTTTTTCCTTCCCTCTTGAAATTGTCAAACTGACATAATTAACTAAGCTGTTAGCTAAATAAATCATTGGATCCTAGCAAGAATTTTTACTGAGATATCATTGCCCCCGCACCACACTGCATGAAGGACTGTCAACGCCACGCGATAGATGTATGGCAAAAGATTCTGTTTGGGAGACAGCTCTCTCTGCCTTAGCATCAAATGTGGCTGGCAGGCTAAAGAACAGATGTCATGGAGTATATGTGAGAAACCCACCAATTCCTTAGAGTATTTTGATCACACATGGTTCACAGAGCCTAAAAGCACATGGAATGTACACTGATGGTCCAAAGATGGGCTTAGGTCATGGTGGACCTCAGCAGAAGGTGCAAGTCTATGGTTCTCATTTGACAACCATGCTCTGAGACAGGGAAATGGACTTAATAACCTCCAAAAGTCCCTTCTATCCTTTGACAATCTGAGGTAGATGAACATGCTGTTAACGTTTTATTTTTATTTTTAGCTGTGTTCATTTGCTAGCTCCTCAAAAATAGGAACCTGCTTCATCTCCTGGCCTTTGTGACCTATAGTAGGGCCATCAGATAAATACACAATGTTCCCCTTTAAAATTCCACTCCAGCTTCTCTCTGTTCATTAGAGTAAAGATAAAGATTGGCCAAAGACTAAAGATGTTTTGGAGGAGAGTCTTTTTAACAATTTAAGCCTTGTTTGAGTTTCAACAGATGAAGAAACAATGGCTGAAAAGTCAGGACTGGGTGGTCAGTCTGTTGGGAAATTCAGAATGCTACTGCTTTCTTAGGTAATGGAATGCTGCTCCCTCACTCGGTTTAATTAGAAGCATGGCTAATGGCCAGACACTCAGAAGAGAGATTATAGATTCATGAATTAGGGTCATGTTTACACCTCTATTGTCAACTGTAATCATTTGTTTAAACCAGGGTCTCCTTGGTTTATTATGATCATTATTGCTTGGCTGGAGTTTTACAGTTATGAATGAAGAATCCATATGTGAGCGTACAAAATTCCAGCAGGAACCAGCCTGCCACTATGTTTTAATATAAGGGAGGTTTCCCTTAAATATTTGTCTTAGTCTTCAGTCATCTTTTATTTCAGAACTATAAACTAGGCCCAATCAATGGGTTCGTTAATAGTTGCCCTCATCTACTGAGAGGTAATCTACTTTGAGAATATCAACAATGACTACATCTCATACTTGAAACTTTTTCTAACTTTCCAAAGGTTTTGCGATCATCAGCTCATATGCCAGAATGCTATGGAATCTAATTTGGCCATATAGAAGAAGATATGTTTAAGGCCCTGTAGAGACACCGTAATGGGATTTGGAACGGTGTGATGGATAGTACCTCTGCCTCTGCTTTGTTTTCTGTCATTCCCTTGAGGCTTCACTGCAGAATTGGGGATTAGAGAAAAAGAGAGAGAAAGAAAGGGAGAAAGAGAGAGAATTTCTGCTTCTGTCTTTTTGAAGAGCTATCTTGTTTCCTTTTCTTATGATGGGGATTTTCACATCGTAGGGTTTATTACTGAGGAAGCATTAGAGTAAACCTGTGTACATCTATTAAGGCCATATAGAAATTTGAGGAACTACATGGACCAACCACTCTAAGGCCTGAGCAGCTTCAGCAGTAGACCCCTAATATTTACCTCTTTATATTTTCTTACTTTAAAAAATAAAATTTGATAGTTTTCTTCCTGGGAGGATTTTCTTTTCTGTCAAATCAAACCATCCTTGATTAAGGCTGTGGTACTCCAGCTATCCCGTTCTGTCTTGAATCAACAATTCTGCAGAGTCTTATCTAAACCAGACTCCAGTTTTTTTCATCCTTGGCCATGTGATCACAGAGAATCTCCCACAGAGTCAAAGACAGAGGGAGGGATGGCAACAAGGCAGAAGTGTTCAGGAATGTGAATAACCTGTTTGTGCAATTAAAATGTGCACTGAGTCCTTGCTTTGACCTGGTTGTGTGTGTGTGTGTGTGTGTGTGTGTGTGTGTGTGTGTTTATCTTAATGATACAGTCTCCTGGGCACAAATGAATATTATTCATCTCTATTAAGATCTAGTAGCAAGCTGTAAATTCCTAGATTTACTCAAAGCCTTAGAGTTCTCCTCAGTAATTCTCTCTCGGAGCTTGCCCCAGACACCATCAGCAGCATCCCCATTTGTCATAGATATTTTCTTGTCTGCTATAGAACTCTGAGCAACTTTGGGGCACAAAGCAGGGGGTACTTGAACTATGTTCTGGGCCATTTGAAGAAAGGTCTTTATTTTGGGCTGACAACTAGGTTTTCAGATCACTTGATAAATGGACTGCAACATCACAACCAAATTTATTATTGTGACCTCCAAAATCAAAACAACAATCAAATCTCCTTAATAGTAGATGATAGAAATTTCAGCATCTCCTTCATTTTGAAATAAACATTCTCACATAACCCAATCTCCTGAACATCCTAGAAACATCCATAAAATTAGGCATTTTGATTACTTTCATGTGTATCATTAGTTCAGGGGCATTAAGTACATTTACATGATGGTACAGCCATCACCACCATCTGTCTCCAGAATTTTTTTTTTTTTTTTTGTCTTCCCAAACTGAAGCTCCTTAAACACTAAGTCTCCATTGCCTACCCCCTCTTGGCCCTGGCAGTAACCATTCTACTTTCTGCCTGTGAATTTGACTGCTCTAGTTACCATAGACAAGTGAGATCATATAGTATTTGTTCTTTGGAGACTGACTTATTTCACTTAGCATAATGTCCTTAACAGTCATACATGTTGTGGCATGTGTCCAAATCTCCTTCCTTTCTAAGGTTGAATAGTATTTCTTTGTATGTCTAGATCGTATTTCGTTTATCCATTCATTTGTTGATGGACACTTGGGTTGATTCTACCTTCTTGCTTTTGTGAATAAAGCTGCTGTGAGTATGGGTGCACCAATATCTGTTTAAGTCCTTGCTTTCAGTTCTTTTGTGTATATCCGCAGAAGTGTATTGCTGGATCATATGGTAATACCATCTGTAATCTTTGTAAGAACTGCCATATTGTTTTCCAAAGGGGTTGCACCACTTTACATTCCCACCAGCAACACACAAGGATTCCAATGTCTCCAGGTCTCTCCTAACACTTGTTATTTTGTGTTTTTATAAGCCATGCTAATGAGTTGCTCCTGATCCTCCTAGGCCCTCATTATGACTATTTGGTCACAGTAGTGTTTCAGGTTCCCAAGAAGTAGTTTAGCTTAGGTATGAAGACCAATTATCCACACATCAGAATATTTCCCTTTCCTTAGGACACTTTCACCCTGCTTGAAGAACATAACATTCTTTGGTGAAGGCTAAGAAAAACACTCAATGATATATACTTTATTACTGCAAGGTCCTTCTAAAAGGCAACCAACTTCTTCATTTTCTAAGCTTTAGGTTGGTAAACTGTTTCATGTCTGGAGCTTGGGTAAGGGGTAAGACTTTACCAGGAAGTCTAAGACCAGCCTTTGAACACCAGAGCCAGAGTTTTTAAGTTGCCAAAATTGGGTTGTACCTACTTGAGCCACCTATCTCTTTTGGGACTTGTGCTCTCATGATGAATTAGTCATTACTTAAAATCCTTATTGAGACCATTCTAATAACTATGTAGACCAAACTATTATAGTAACCATATTTTCCTTATTTGTGTTGATACTGAGCTACCAATCGGTCCGGAATCTTTCTAAATCCATTATAATTAAAAAGCATACTTCAATAATAGTGTATCTCATCAAATCACTGCCTAAACAACAACCTTTAAAGCTTTGATTAAAGATGCTGGAGCTCTACTCACTAATATACTCTGTCTTTGTTATTGGCTTTTTTTTTGGATGTGTTTGTGGTTATAGGTCAGGAGATAATTATGAGTAATTGGAATGAGACTTGTGGAGAATCAACTCATCAAAAGCTTAACAGCTTTAAAAAAAAAAAAGCTTAACAGCTTTGTCAGTCAAGGAAAAAGGAAAGTCAACTTCTGTTCTAATATTTTATTATTCCAATTCTCCTCTTAATTCTCTTATATTCTTAATTCTCCTATATATCCCCATTCCAGTTCTCAGCTTCCCAGTTATTCCTAATCAGTGCCCCAGGTTCTCATATGGCACCTCAGAAGGCCGTGAATTCAACTGTTGTAAACTGACAGCCCATAGGATCGAACGGTGAAATTGTTTTTATCTGAGCCTTGTGCCTGCAAGACATAAGAGATTCTTTTCACAAGGTCATAGAAAGTCCTTGAACTTCATCGTGAGCATTGAGCAGAAAACTTGGGAATTTGATCTTATTATTCTTGCTCTTTGTGCTATCTAGAAGGGGGTCACTGTACTACATATTCCTTGATTTTCTCATAGCACCTATATTTTTCAAAGCAGTGTCTCCCTAAGCCTTGATCTCAATGAGCGCTGAATTCTAGGTAATCATAGACAACAATTCAATTGGCTATTTCAATGCTGCGAGCCATGAATTGCCAAATTATTATGACTTAATAATATATAGATTTTCACTGATCTTTATTTCAACTGGACCTTGTTCTCCAATTTCACTTCTGATTCCTGGATACCACTGTCTGGCACCAATTTCTGTAGTGTTTAGGGTATTGGTTATAAATAACAAAATCCAATGAAGTTTACTTAATACAGCATTTTTAGAAAAACATTGCAGACAAGGCTGGCTTCATGGATAGCCATACCAGGCTCCATGCTCAGAGACTTGAGGTTTAATGCTCTGCAGACACCATCTTGAAATTCTTAATTTTATCTTTTAATTTGTGTTTTGTAAGTGCAGTCTAATGGGACAATGGAGCAGGTGCCATAGGCTTGTAGCCTTGGCTCACATGTAGCAAATGAATGACCAATGAATACATGCTGAGTGCTTAATCCTTCTGGTAGCATGAGTTAATCCAATCTGGAGAAACATTGTTTCATGCCACATGGAGGCTAAACTAGATCCATCTGTGCCCAGGGGCACCACACACTTCTGAACACAAAGTCCAAAGTCAACCTTCCCCTCCCTTCTCACAGTTGCACCTCAGGCTTTGAGCAAACACCCAGGAAGAGTCTCTCTTCTGGGCCCCAAGGGAAATGCCTCCCCAGACCCAAGACATCTTAAAGTGTGAGTGTGGAGACTGCAGCTCCAAGTGCCTCTTAGGTCCCCTCCTCCTCCCTGGCCCCAGACATTCCCCTCCTCAAGGCTGATGGAAACATATGTGACAACATGCTCAACCCACTGGCTTTATTTCACTCTGTTTCTGCATTTCTCCATATCCTCTAATCCCCTTTATCTCCAAACAAATTTGTATATAGGCGTGTAAAGAACTGGTATGAGCCCTGCTTTGTGGTTTTTTGTTATTGTTGTTGTTGTTTTGTTTTGTTTTGTTCTTTACTCTTTCAGAGAATTTTTAGATTTCTTGCTTCCTGCATGTCTTTCTCCCCCCTGCTGTGTGAGGAGTCCAGGTTCCTAGTTGAATTATTAAGTTCTTGATCTCCTGAGTCAGTCCATATCCTGGAAAACATCCTTGGGACAGGGAATGGGAGACTCATCCGAGAAACTCTTTCAGGTCCCCTGAGGTTCTGCATCAAGATATCATCACCTCCATCCCCGGTAGGCAATGCAGCTAGGACACTTACCACCACATGCTCTCTACCAGTCCACGCTCAGGAGACAGAGCTCGCCTTTCTTACTATAGCTGGCTCTTTTTTACCAAGATCTGTATCACTTCTGAAGTCATGCCTGGGGATATGAGTAAATATCCCAACTCTTCACATTTCCCCAGATTTCCATATGGTCCAGCTCCTTGCTATTCCTACAAATAGTAACTTTTTGTTAACATAAAACATAAGTAATAATTCATCTCTGGTTACAAACAACTGCACAATGTATTTGTATCAACTTTCACTAAATTTGAACACTATGCGAAAAAGTACAAACACCGAGTGATAATGGAGTATCTTTCCGACTAAACTCCATGGCTTCCTATCAGGGATCAGAAACAAGGTAACCTTCATGAAACAGGGTGAGGAGCTAGCTGTCCTGGAGCTCTGGATCAGGTGTTGCTCCCACCTCTGGCCCTGGGAGTGCCTTGGAGTACAAAGTACTCCTAGAGACTAAGGCTGCTTTCCCTCTCTTCCCCTTTCACCTCTTTTCCCCTTTCTCCTTTAGGTACCAAGCATCCTTACTCTGATTACTGTAGCTAGCACTATGATCATATTTCTCTTACCCGCTCCTAGAACCTACAATTTCTGCACCTTCCCATTTTGCAAAACTGAGCTCACCTCATTAACAGAAAATATTTCTGGGATTTCCTGTTTTAAGTGTCCAAAAAAAAGAAAGGAAAGACAAGAGGAGGAAAGGGAAAGGAAGGAAGGGAGGGGGGAAGAGAGGAAGGAAGGAAAGAAAAGTGAGGGAGGGAGAAAAGGAGGGACAGAGAAGGAGGAAGAATAAAATCTACACAATAGACTAACTCCCAGGTTCCAGACCCTGGAATGATATCCTTTCAATCAGAATTCATTTCCCTGGTGGCTGAGAATATATAGCCTACCCTTTTCAGAATTCTGAAGATTTCTTATTAGTTGGTTCTGGCTCCTTGCCAGATAGTATTTCTTAAAGAGACCTATCCCCCTTTGTCCTTTGGACATTTTAAAAAATTGAACATTAATGAAATTTTTTAGAAGAAAATTATAAAACCAGACTCACTATAAGTCACATTTCACAGATAACAGAAAAACTTAAAATTTAACAATGAATTAGTATGTTTTCACTGTTCATTAGACCTTGATTTCTTTAAACAGTGACTTTATGCATTTTACTAATTTTTGCTTCCCTCGTATCTAGCAAAATACGAGACTCAGAAGACATGCATAAATAAAAAATTTTTTAAATTTCCCATCATCTTCTCATCAGTTCTTTCTCTTACTTGATAACCCAAGCCATCCCAAAACCAGCCAATTGTGTAATGGAGGGAAGAAAAACAGACAATTAAGTGGCCACTAGATTATTTGATAGGTTTCAAAAATCCCACTCACTGCTAGGATTCATGGGATATCAAGGGGGCTAAAACTTGTTTCCAGTTATTATATTGGCATGGATTAACTTGTCACACTCATGGTAATGGAATAGGACCCAAGACAGGTAAGTATGGAATGAAGGTGAGAGGAAGATCTGTTAGCCCTTCATACTTACATGCTCAGGCTGCCACTACCAAATTCCACAGATGTGGTGGGTAAATGTGTTTTCTCCCAGTTCCGGAGACTAGAAGTCCCAGATCAAGGTGTTGGCTGATTTAGTTCTGGCAAGGGCTCTTCTGCCTTGCCTTCCCTTAGTGCGTACATGCAAAGAGAGAGAGAGACAGAGAGACTGAGAAACAGAGAGACAGAGAGAGCAAGCTCTCTAGTGTCTCTTCTTACAAGAACATTATCCCTTTTCTATCAGGGCTCTCCTTTCATGATCTCATTTAACCTTAATATTTCCATAGAGGCCTCCTTTCCAAACACAGCCATAATGGGTGTTAGCCCTTCAATATGGGCTGGAGGGCAGGGTAGGGAGGGAGCACAAACATTCAGTTCATACCACCCCTGAACTCTAGGCATTCGGTGATGAGGGTGAGGTGTTTACAGAAAAGGAAGAAGGAGTAAGGAGTGTAGACATTTTTTTCAATTTGTAATTTTGTCTGGGAAGTCCAACTTCTTCAGTCGTCAATGCCTTTGGAAAGCCAGCAAAGAAATAGAAATCACTAGGTTGTATACCTGAAACACATATAACATAGTATGTCAACTACATTCTAAAAAAATTTTTTTAAAGAATTAGAAAAAAAAGGAATAGATATGAGGCAGCTGGGTATCTCAGTTGGTTAAGCATCTGCAGTGCACTCAGGTCATGAACCCAGAGTCCTGGGATCGAGCCCCACATCAGGTTTCCTGCTCAACCGGGAGCCTGCTTCTCCATCTCCCTCTGCCCCTCCTCCCTCCTTGTATTCTCTCTCTCTCAAATACATAAATAAAATCTAATTTTTTTTTAAAAAAAGAATAGATTATATGTAAGATTTTTAGCAGTAATGACTAACTTTCTTCCCTGAGTGTCTTAGCTCTTCTGCATGCACAGAATTCTCAGGACTGAAACACCCATTCCCAATCCTGTTGCTGGAAGGGCAGAAACCCAAAGGTCTTTCTCCTGAGATGCCAGCATAGGGAAGAGCCAGATTTTACTTCAGAAGAGGACCACCTGCCTGCAGCTCAATTCCTCTGTTCCTGTGTGGTGAAAGCTCTGGAGAGGCAGCTCTTGGTCAACAGCCTACTTCTACTCCTACTCCAGCCTCTCGTACCAGTCAATCCCAGTAATGACCATACGCCACCTGTTCTTTCTTCAGTGCTAGTCTTTCTTCAAAATAAAAAGTGCTTCGCCCTCTCTCTCAAAGCTGGACTATGGAATATGGAATAAAACTATGGATGATGCCAGAAATGCCGAGAGAGTGATAAAACTGTAAGTACAAAACCAAAACAAATCTACGGCATGGAGACAGTCCCAAATCTTCTGCCTCAAACAAGCTCCCTTCTCCCAAAGTGCGTATTGTGGTCTATTGTGGTCAGGAGTAAAAGGCAAAGCAATTTCATCCTGACACACCACAGAGCTCACCAACTCAGCCAGAAGAATTGTCTCTAGGAGCCAGAAGAGACGGATGAAATGGTTTACAGTACCCAGGCTGGGAACTCAGACCAAAAAGTTGTCGTAAATAAGAATATTTGCGACCGGCTCCCTGCCGAGCAGAGAGCCCGATGCGGGACTCGATCCCAGGACCCTGAGACCATGACCTGAGCCGAAGGCAGCAGCTTAAACCACTGAGCCACCCAGGCGCCCTAATACTCTCCTTCTATGCCAAGGAATTATATAGGAATTCCTCGAGTCCTGAATATGTCCTTCCATTCAGCAAATGTAACTGGCTGGCAGTGCTGCTGGTACATACAAGTCAGAGTAAAGTATTACTCTTTTTCTTGGAGCGAGTGAGGTATTAAATCTTTCCTTTTAGGTTGCATGCAGCCTGCTCTTTGACTTAGCAGGGGGAACTGGAGAGGGTATCCCTCCCTATGTGGGTGGCTAGGCAGGAGGCGGATTCCTAGAAAACAGGGAAATCCCAAGAACAACTTAGAAGATGATCGTGTGTCCCATGGTTGGGGGCTGAACCGTGCTATGGCTGTGTCGCTGTTGCTACTTCCCAAAGAGCCAGCCACGGCTTCCATGGCCCCCAGAGATGACTCAACACACTGCCTCCTTACAGAATTCAGATATTCCCAGCATTAATGCAGGCCTCAGCAACAGCCCTAAAAACCACACACAGCGTATGCCTAGGGCAAAAGTCTACGAATGTGCTGACATTGCTCATTGACATACGATCAATTTAAAAGGAGAAAAGTATCCACATATTGTCACCTCCATGAGAAGAGGGACCCTGTCCATTTTGCTCACCTTTGTGTTCCTAGCTCTTGGGAAAGTCTGAGACCTAGTGGCCTCCACGTTGTCAAATGAAGGAACGAATGAACGAACGAATGAATGTAACACCATACTGGTTAAGAGAATGGGGTTTAGAATAAAACACAGGTCCTGCTACCTGTAAGCACTATTTATTCAACCTCTTCCGGCTTCAGTTTTCTCTTATGTATGACGTATATAGCAATATCAACGGGATTGTTAGGTTTGGGGGATGAATAAATTGTTTATTCACTGTCAGTGACCTATGGCCCATAATAAGTGTTCTAAACATCTTGATGTTATTTTAGAGTACAGGGAGGGGGAAGGAGGGAGAGAGGGAGAGAAAGAGAACACAGGTGGGGAGAAAGAAAATGAATGTACATTTTTCTAGATCTGAGAATCAGAATAAAGAATTCTGAATTGAAAAAAAAAAAAAAAAAAAAAAAAAAAAAAAAAAAAAAGAATATTTGCGACCTCATCTGTCATTAACCATCTTTGTCCCAGAATCAGACAAACATTCTAGTCTGTAAAGTCAAGATTCCACAAAAGAGGAGGGAAGGAACTAGAGAAACTGTACAGACAAGCAGAAGGAAAGCCAGCTTGAGATGAACAGCAAAGTGTTTCAAACCTTCTGGTTTTATGAACCTCTTTATTTAAAAATCAGTAATTGTGCACCTGTTGGCACTGAACTAGATGCTGAGGTACAGTGGTGAGATCATATAGACACATCCTTTTCTCCTCTTGAAGCTTATGGTGTAGTAGAAACACAGACATCAAACCAGAGATTTACAAATTTGGCTAAGTGGAACAAAAATATAAGATACACTAAGAGAGTATTGGGGGATCCGCGGAAGCCTCTTTGAGGAAATAATATTTTCAGTTGTGACCAGAAGAACGGGTGTGTGTGTGTGTGTAAGGCAGAGTGGGAAAGGCACATTCCAGGCAGAGAAGGGAACAATGAAGCCTTTAGGTGGGGAAGTGCTTGAGAAACCAAAGACCAGTGTGACCAGAGCCCAACCAATAACGTCAGTGGTAGGACTGAGGTTTGAGGGGTGGACAGGGACTGGATTATGCGGGGCCGTTAGGGGCAAGTAATGAATGTTGGAATTTTACCTTGATGGTTCTGAAGTGGGAAGAATATCATTGAGACTTTGCATTAAATGGAAGAAAGGACGGCAGTGGGGAGACCAGTCATGAGGCTGCTGACATAGTACAGATGAGAAATGCTGGGAAATTGCCATGAATGAGGCTGAATATGGAAAGAAGTGAATGAATTCAATAGAACTCAAGGATGAAATAGATATCACAAATGAGAGACAGAGAGAAATCAAGAACTTTTCTCAAGATAAAGGGATGGTTGATGGTACCATTTATGAAGATGGGATTAGAACAGTTTGAGAAGGAAAACCAGGAATTTGTTGTCGAACATTTGTTGTTACCTGTGAGATGCATGTACAGTATCCAAGTAGAGCTGTCAAGGAGGCCACTGGAAATAGAGCTCTGGAAGTCAGAGGAGAGAGCTGGGCAGGCCCTTGGAAGGGCAATGTCAGCATGTAAATGATCTTTAATGCTGTGGATGGCCCCAGGGTAAGAGTGTAAAGTGAGGAAAGGCCCAAGTCTGTACTGCAACAACTCCAATATTTAAATTTAAAACAATACAAATACAAGGTATAGATTCTTTTATTCCCTCTTCCTCATCTAGACAAATATTTATAATCAATTATGGCCTTCTTTCCTACTGAGCCAAAATGCAGAATTCAATTTGTTCTCAACACAACATTATAGAAACCTCTGCCAAAAGATAAGTGCTGGCAAAAAGATAAAACCTGATTGATTTTCTGGCTTTTGTTCAAGGGTTACTAGAGTTTTTAAGAGTGAAAATTTATTTTTAACTTCAAAATATTTAAACAAGCCCACATAATGGTAGTTTTGCTTTTATTTATTCAGGCAAAAGACTATACTTACTGCTCATAAAATGCCATAGTAGCCTGTGGTGATAGGGGTCCATATGGGGGTGCATGGTAGTCTACAGACCTGGGAGACCTCACTCCCCTGGTTAGGAATTACTGCTCTAGCGCAGTGATCCTCATAGTGTATTTCTTGGACCACCAGCATCAGCATCGCCTGGGAACATATTAAAAATGGAAATTCTAAAGCCCCAGTCAAGACTCATTGAACAAGAGACTGTGATAATAAGTTCTCTGTGCGACTTTGATGGAGGCTAAAATTTGGCAACCACTGCTCTAAAGGTTCTTAGAATTAACTAATCTATTCTGCTACAGAGAAGGTGAGCAGACGTCTTCAACTTGATCATTTTAAAGTCCATCAGGAACTATGTTGGGTTTTCAAAAATTCATTGTGTTCTTCATGCCTAAAGTCTCTGGGGGAAAAAATGAAGGTGCTTAATAAATATGTGGTGAAAGAATGACTGACCATATGAGCTAACTCTTACTGTTGTACATGCTGGAGAATGAAAGTAGGGACTGGACAAGGTAGTACCTACCCACAAGAACCTCAGTCTTCTCTACAAAGAATTTCTTGGTGGCAGCAAGGTCAAAACAGTTCCTCTGTCCAACATTAACTCTATCCAAACCACACTGTAATTTCATGTGGGCATTAGGTGTTTCTTGATATAAGAATCATAAAGATGCAAGGAATGTTGAGATAACCAACTTATCAACCAGTGAGTAAACGGAGCCCCAGAAGGGTAAGTGGCTCACCCGTGGGCACACAGCTAATAATAGCACAACATCCCCAGTTCATCACCGCCTGTGGAACAGAGTGAACGAGGAGTCGGACAGAACCAACTCCTCTGCTTATTGCTCAGTAACTTGGGAACGTCTCACCAAGTTCAGATTTCCTCATCTGAATTAGGAATTAGGAATTAGGATACCTGACATCCTGGGGTAGAATTTAAATGAGATACTGTATGCAAACTCAACTTCAGTTTTCTTCCCTGCAGTGGTGGGCTGAAAAATGGCCCCCACCAAACATCCACGTCAAGTCCCCAGAACCTGTGAATGTGACTGAGTTAAGGATTTTGAAAAAAAGGAGCTTATCCTGGATTATCAGATGGGCCCTAAACACAATCACATGTATACTTAATAGACAGACACACAGCAAAGACAGGCACACAGAAGAGAAGAGGACGTGACGGTAGAAGCAGAGATTTGAGTAATGCCATCATAAGTTAGAAAGGCCAGAGTAGCTACCAAAGCTGAAAGAGACAGGCAGGATTCTACCCAGAGCACCTGGAAAGAGCACAGTTCTACCAGATTTTTGACTTTCAGCCTCCATAACTGTGAGAGAACAAGCTTCTATAGTTAAGTTTGTGGCACTTCACTATAGTAGCCTTAGGAAACTAATACACCGACTAAACAGGAGTGTTAGATAAACTCCCCTGAAGTCCTCTCATCTCACTGCTGTCTGGGAGCTCTGTCTCTTTCTCCTGAATGTAGGGGCTGCTACAGTCTCAGAGACTAACTTCCAAACGCAATGATTGACCATCGATGTTCAACACAGGTCTTCCTGCCTTTAAGGAGAGGAGGCAGGAAGGAAAGGATGTGCTCTACATTAAGGACCTCCCCAAATGCCATGCATACTCCAACGTATGGATTTGTTCTCAGGACCAAATCACAACAACAGGATGAATGCTGTTGGATGAATATGCCCAGTCGCCCCACAGAAGAAAAGGCTGAGAGAAACATCTACCGTAAATTTGGTACAGTTATCAGAAGAATGGCTGGAACCCCTTGAAGTTTAATACTAATGGATTAGGTGGGGAATCACAGATGACACTATTTGAGACTTTTGGATGCTTCTTTAATGGTGGTTGGGCAGAGATAGGGTGGGAAGGATGGTGGATATTGGGGAAGGAATCCTACTTTTAGCTCAAGAGAAATAAGTCTAGGAGGGCAGGACACAGACCCAACTGCCAATCCAAGATGGAAAATAGATAGATTCATTTTGGGGGGATGACAGATTTGCCCATTCACTGAAGAGTACTGTGAAGTTAGTATAAAATTTTGAACACAGTACACTGAATATCTGTCTATGGATTTTTTGAACCTTTAAAATCAATATTGTTAATTCCTTCAAGGCTGTATCCACTCCTTCTTCATTACATTCCTTTTGAACAAATTTCCTTTTCTATATCTCAAGAATGGAAAGTATTCTTCTGCTGATATCGAGTCCCTTTACCTTTCTTCAAAAATTGCACTGGAATTTTTCCAGGTCAACTTGATTGTACCATCCTTGTACCTATATACAACCTGTGGTCTATACCATTTCATTTCCCTTGTTAAGAAAAGAAAGCAATCAGGATTTGTGAAGAAATACAGAAACCTACATCCTTCTATGTCTTTCTAGGGAATGGGAGAGTCTCCCTATAATTTTAGAGTTGGCTTCTTCTTAAGTACAATCATTTCATGCTAAAATATCTTATGAGTATATTTTTTGGCAGCTCTCCTGCTCCTGGTTTATGTTGCTTCCTTGAATTTGCTAAGTGATCCTGCCCTTCATGGTCTGACAATGTGTGCAGACCTTGAGTAGCCCAACCACTAATACTCTTTTTTTCTTTTTTTTCTGGAACCCAATACAAGTGTAACAGGAGATTTCTCTGGTTGGCTCTTAGACCATTAAAGCTACTGTCCTTTTCTTCCCTAACCATTCTGTTTGGGTACATAAGTAGATGTGTGGCCTGAACTCCACTTTAGAGAATGAAAATAAAAGCACAAGGAAATTATAATTCTTTGTTAGACTTCATTTAATAATAATAATCAAATTTTAAGAATTTGAGTTCTGGCTGTTATCTTCCTCATTGGTATCTTCTGCTAGCAACACCAGGCTTCAAAGTTATAGTTAAATATAATTTTGCCTAAAATGTTTAGATCTGACCATATCACCAGCCCTGCTGAAGGCCTTCAAGCCATATCCCTGGACCATTTGTGTACTGAGATCCATGAACATGTAGATTACCATGATATCTTCTATCTCTTTGGAAATGGGAAAAATTGGTTCCATTTCCATTTAGTTAATTTCATTTCCAGCAAAGCAGCCTGAGTCACACAAAGAAATAGCAATGCCTATAAGAGGTGGTAGCAAAGTAAGCCAAGGAAAAGATGTTTGGGCAATAACCAATGTCCGTGAGTTGGTTACATTCGGTTCTTATTGACTTGTATGAGCAGTGGTGTTATAGGCGAGGGAGGCAGGAGGGACAGAATGCAAGACATCGAATAGTGCATGCAAAGAGCTTCTCCAAGCTCTGCCTTGCTTAGCCAGTCTGGGATTGCATACTGTTTATGGTTTTAGCATCCTGCCTGGAATGGACTTTCAGGGGCCATTTGGTTTGTTCTTTGCCTCCAGGTAGAACTACATGTAATATTACTCAAATTTATGGGCATTTCTCTTGTTCTTAAAGACACCCAGTAAAAGAGACATCATATCATTCTTGATCCAAACCAGTCTCCAACAACTCTAAATAGAACCTTTTTTGTGTCTTTCCTAAAAATCACTTGCTATAAGACAACCCTTTTTATTCTGCCCTCAAAGGAAATTAAAACAGCTTGTTACAGACCACCTTCTTGAGAAAAAGCAGTTGTAAATACCTCTCACTTTACCCCTTAGCTGCTTTATCTTCTCCATGATGGAAAACCATAAGGTATTTTAATTTTCCTGAGATCTCTTATACTTCTTTGCACATTTTTTTACTGAAAATTCAGCACTGTGAAGAAGTTTCCCATGTATTAGTTTCGGAAGTTCAGATTCTCCGTGTGGCCCTTCTAATAGTCCTCTAGGTTGGTGGCTCTCAGCTCTGCTTTGATATCTGACTACATTAGCCTTTCCTCCTGCCCCTCTTTAGTTTATAGTATTTAATGATATTTGCTAGGTAGTCAGGCTTCTCCCCCATTAGCACCCACCAAGGCTGGACTCTTAGTCCTCCATCAGATGGTTGTGAATGAGTGAGCTTTCCTTAAGTTCTGCTCATCTTCTGCGAATGTTGGACCTGCTTTGCCCATACAGGGTTTATGTCCATCTTCTTACTATGGGCAGGCCCTTCCTTTTCTCATGCCAGTCTCAACCACAGCCCTACCTCCTGCTTTATTGGTAAAAATGTCCATGTATCATGGCTCCAAGACATGTACATGTTCTCTGAACTCCTCCTGCCCTCCTCGATCCTGTATCATAATATATCGTAGAATAATTCATTCTTTTAAAAAAAAAAGATTTTATTTATTTATTTGACAGAGAGAGAGATATCACAAGTAGGCAGAGAGAGAGGGGGAAGCAGGCTCCCCACCGAGCAGAGAGCCTGACGCAGAGCTCAATCCCAGGACCCTAAGATCATGACCTGAGCCGTAGGCAGAGGCTTAACCCACTGAGCCACCCAAGCACCCGAATAATTCACTCTTTTAGACTGATGTTTTTCTACTTGTGGTAGTCCAAGGCAAGGATGGAAACTAGGTTTCTTTTACTGGGACAGTGCTGAATGGTTAGTAGAGATTGCGTGTAGTGCTGTGATGAGAAGGATTCTGAAGCAGCATCTTAATTTGGTTAGAATGTACATCATGATTGATTTAAGACATCTGCCCCAAGGACAAGCAGAGATACGGACAGTATGTGTGCCACGTATTTGCAATCCTTGTTTTGGGGCCTTTCCAACTAAATTATATAGAAAGCATGATTACACTTCATTACACATCATTACTTTTGGATCTTGCCATGGTAAGGGAAACCAGGTACTCAAATACTTATTTACTAACTGTCTGGTTGACATTTATATGTTTGTTTGTGACTACTGTCATTTAATGTCTTCAAGAAAATATGGCCAAGCAGAGTGACAGCAAAGTACTTTGCCAAACTATTCTGTCTCCAAGGAGAATGGAGTTCCTTCTGTGAGAGAGGGAAGGGGTTGGATAGAAACCCATCTCACTACCCTCTACTATAGGCTTACATGAACTACTCTTTGACTTCATAGCTCTCTGCAGATTTCTAGAATGTGTTTGCTACATTTTTATTCCTTTGCCTCGATTCAGAGCCAAGTTGTAAGCTCAAGTTATCCAAATAAAAATTCATAAGGCTGTGTATCAAATGCTCAAATTGTCATCAATATAAACATAGTTAGACAATTCTTTTGGAACTACCCTTCTCTATCAATCGTTTGCCTCAATTCTCCTACCTTCTACTTTCCACTTTCTCTGTTCCCTTTTCTCTATTTCTAGCTTTGGTTTGCTACTTTTCTCATTGAGAAACTCACCCCTAGCCTTCACCCCTTCAATATTATCATGAATCCAGGAAAAATAATTATCAACACAAAATCCTGTTCCCAAACCTCTCTTTAGTATCTTAAAAGACTTAAGCAGCAATTGAGGGTGCAACAGAACTGCGAACACTTAGCAAGATGGCAGGAGATAAGAGTTAATTGTTGGCTAAATTCCCTGAGCGCATGAGTGAGTCAGCGTTATTTAGCTCATCCTGTGCACAGTTCTGTATTGAGTATTTTAAAGAAAATGAGAGGCTGACTTCTACTCTCAGGAAAACTAGCATTCTTCTTTTTTTTTTTTAAGCTAACTTTCTAATCAGAGTCATAGGAGAGGCAGGTATATTTACCCTAAGAGTTGCTGGTATAGTTTCTAAATAACAAATGTCAATATACCTTAAAGTCTAGGAATCAGGCTCTGCAGTGGAGTTTGAAATCAACTGTGTTCATGACCCTGGCAAATTATTTAACCTCTTTAAGACTCAGATGGGAAATGGAAATTATTTTAGTACTTACCTTACAGAGATATTGGGGGAACTAAATGAGGTAATGCCAGCAAAATATATAGTCTTGTAATGCTGCATATAAATAGTATTATTAGTAGCTAATCACTTTCATGTTAACACAAGTGACTTGCAAATCCATAGTCAGATATCTTTAGTATTAGCAGCTAATGTTGGTATTAACCAACCAAACATAAATATGATCATTCCATCCCATGGTAGAAATTAGCTGCTACATATGGAGGCTGTCAATTGCAACTATCTTAGGTTCTGTTCAGAATTTATTTAGAACTTATATTTACATAAGGGGCCCCAACACATGTAAAAGTAGAGCTCAGCATCAGGTACTTGGTTGTCATAATTTTGTAGATCTCCTTTGTTCCCACTCTGATGTATTCTCTCATGAGTCCTTTAAGTCAAGCATCTAGGTACCCAAATGAAGGGCTTTGTTCCCGCATCTGACTTGGAGAACTGGCTCCTCCAGGAACGTTCTTGGATGGAATGTGTGGGCCTGGATGACTGTACTTCCCTGGAGCGACAGAATTTGTAACTCTCTTTCATTTTTTTTTTCAATCTAGGTGGTGTCTCCACATTTTTAAGCAAACGGGAGTTGTGAATCTGCCAAGTAACCCTCAAACCTCTCTCTCCTTGAAAGGATGCACTGCACCAAAGGGAAGGAAGGAATTAGTCAGAAACCACAGAGCAATTAATGGCTGAATCGACCTGTATAAACTATGGCCTAGGAGACAACCCACTTCATTCCAACTCATTTGGGGATGTCCAAAGAAAAAAGCACATGGCAACATGGCAACTTCTTTGGTTGACCAAAATGAACCAAAACCAAGTGCCACTGTGTGTGTGTGTGTGTGTGTGTGTGTGTGTGTGTGTGTGTAAGAGAGAGGCAGAGACAGAGAGAGAAAAAATATGAATGTTTTATTTACATATGTGGCATTGATTTTTCTTCAGTGGGAAAAACGTTGTGTAAAATCCTAGAATAACTAACAAGTGTCACAGTATATACTAAGAAAAAAAATCTACATAAATATTTGCCATGACTGGTCTAAATATCTACCTAAAGAAAGAAAAGGGGTCAGAAAAAAATCCTTCTTTTAGGTGGGGGATGCTGGCTCATTTCTGTGCATTTACAACTTATGGGAAAAATCTGCTCGTGGGACCCCTTGGAATTGTCAGAGTCTCCTCCTGTGAAGTCTTATCCATCCCTCTGGGGAGAAGAGACTGCTTAAGTGACTAAAGTTGCAAGAAAGCACATGCCACAAGAATGCAAATCTTCCTCCAGGCAAATAGTTCAATAAACCCCAAACAGCGGGCTCTGGAGCTTGTCTTCTGATTCTGAGGGACACAGTCCTCATCCCCAAGCCCCACTCCTCCTACCTTTAGTTTCCAGGGTGTTCTACAGAGTGGTGTCTGTTCCACTTTGGGTTTGCTTGACTGCACTGAACACCACACACTCCCTTGGTTTTGACAACAAAGCTTTTGACTCATTCCAACTCTGTCTGTGGATGTGTGCATGCACAAATGTATATGGACCGAGGGAGTGTATTTACATTTCACTGAAATCACTTTTATGATGTTGTCACCAAGTCATATTGTCTCCAGTTTTCAACTCCCAAATATCTGTTATGGAAAGTTCATATGATAAGATCACCCATCTATTTCATATTTTACTTATTCTTCAACGGGCCGGAACAGGGAATCTTGGATTTTTGACTTGCCCAACCACAAACCCTGCAAACTGAAAATATTTACCAGGCTCTGTGAGAAGCAACGTTCAAGGAGGTTTCTCCCAAGGATGAAGATTGAGTTATTTCCATCAACATCTAGCCTCTCCTTATAGCATCTCAAAGTTGCTATAAAGGGACTGATGACAAAGTCTTCCTCAGAGACTCCTTCCTCTCAACCAGGACCAAGGCAGCATCTCAGGTCTGTGACTTTTCAATCACGAAGCAGCTTTTTGATGAATCTAGTAAGTGAATTAACATAGTCACTGTTAGACTGTATCCCTGGCTTGTGCATACCTCTATTAAGAGAACTGAATGCTATTTAGTGAGGGTCCACTCAACTGGGTTGAGGATGAACTAGATTAGACCCATGTCCTGACTGCCACAATCCAGTGCAAAGGTTAGCCCTTGCCTTAATAACTGAAATTCAGATTAAGTAGGACCCAAAAAGTCAGCACAAAGGACGGCAGATCACTCCCAGAAATGTATCAGTGAAATTCCTTTATCTTTGTCCTGCTCTCCCTCCTGATTCCTCCAACTACCCAAAGATTGGGCCTGAGAATTATCCTCACTGCTCACATTTATTAAACAGTTATATTCTCCAAATGAATTGTGTAGGAAAATGCCAAGAGAAAAGAAATTTCGAGGGCAGAATATTCTTAGGCAAAAATCTCCAATTAAAAAAAATCTATGAAGTTGTCTCCAAGTTTTTATATCTCCAAAAAGTGGGTTTCAAAGAATTAAGATAATTTTGTCTGAATAACAGAAGGTCTGGGGGTAGAAAGAGTAGAACTGAATCCTAATCTTCAGGGCTACAAAATACCTCTCTTCCTAAATCCTGGTCTTCTTTTAAGATGACATGACTTGACGCTGAACATTAAGGAGAGTTGGGGGAGAGATTATGAGGTAGACAGTGTGTTATAATAGGACATTGTCAACTTGATTTCTCTGTCAGTTCTTCAAAGAACATGAATGAATCTACCTGGAAATGAGTGGGCTGGGCTGAGTTTGTGGAGCTCCTATCTTTCCTGGGCATCTGTGGTCTTTTCCACACACAACTTGAGAGACAAAGGGCAATGGTACTGTGTGTATACATTAGAGGGTCCTCCGCCAGCATGAGGGTGCAGGGAAGACATGGGGGAGAGGGTGGCACCAGGAGAGCACACACTGAGGAACCAGAGAGTCTGGGATGAGTTTGAGAAACAACAAATGTGGAACTAGAGAGTCCTCTCTCTCTTTGGGAATCTTCCTGCAGCTCTGTGCTTGCAGGGAAGAGAAGGCAGTTGAGAGAGAGGAGCCCTGGAGGTAGGACCACACTGAAGTCTCTAGTTTCATTTTAGAGGCAGTGGATAGCAGACCCCAATAAATCTGGGCCTGCTTTTGATTCCTCACACCCAGCAGAAATTCATGTCACTCTTTACCCACCTGGGGAGAACCTGGGAGCTGGCGTAGTGATGAGGAGTGGGAGGAGTATAGTTTTGTTGTCCAACACCCAGAAAACTGCCTTGTAAGTCCCTTGAGACTCTCTCCCTGAAGCCCACCTGTTCTGGTAAGGAGTGGGTCAAGAAATGGACGAATACTTGCAGTGTCTTGATTTTATTCCTATCGTAGAAAAGCTCTAAGCAGAGAATGAGATTTACGTTATACTGACCACTGTGATGTCAATGAAGAAGGGTCATTGATGCTGGGAAACGTCGGTGAATAATTAGAGAACGGTTCTTTGTGGGTAGGGAACTCCGCATGTTGGCAGCAGAAGGGATTGCTTTTCCCGTATGAAAGACAGAGATACTGAGTTCCAGAGACTGCAGTTAGCCAGCCCTCTCTATCTTCCTGTGTTGACCCAGTGGGAGGTGGGAGGGGGTGTGGGCAGAGAAGGGGAGACAGAAGGTCATTCACATGAATGACCCTTTGCATTGGATAAAGACAGGATTTCTGTTCAAAAAATCAAAGGTAGTGGGTTTTTGTTTGTTTTTGTTTGCTTGTTTGTTTGTTTTGTTTTTCTTCTTCTGGGTTGACCCCTAAAAACTATTTGGCATGGTCTCCCCAGCAGCCTTGGGCAAGAGTTGAAAGCCTAAAGGCACTGGCCACTAGAGGGGGTGCTGTCTCCACTCGGCACCCACCTTTTGTTGAAGGGTGTGGCTGTGGTCAGGGTGTCCAAAGGTGATACAGGGGAACATCGAAGAGCTGTCCTATCAAAGGCTTTCTGAACAGGGTATCACAAACCACACACAGTATATTTATGGCCAGGATTGGGAAGGGTCTGTGAGAGAGAAAGACGACAAACAAATTTCAGATGCCTCTGGAAAACTTGCAAGTGAAGCAGTGTGCTTGTCAGAAATTTCCCCGAATCCCAGAGTTTTACACTTGGGGAAAACCTGAAGAAGAACTTCTAATTGCTCTTTAACGGACTCTTCCAGAATACGTCTGAGTCAGATCAGATCAGATCTGATGCAGAGTCAGCTCTGTGGAAAATCTCCCCGTGGCCTACCAGGGAATCTGGTTATCCTTGACTCACCTGGTTAGAATTTAGAAACTGGGAAGAGGAGTCTGAAAGCCCCCACCTGGGTCATTGAGCCTGAGAAGGGAGAGAATGTGTTCAGAGACAGAGCTAAAGGCTAGTAAGGAGGAATGAAAGGGGGGATGAGTCTAAGCTGGTCGTCTTCTGTGGGCCACTGTGGGCTGCAAGGGGTCATGAGGGTAGGAGGAGCCTATGCATCAACGCTCTGGAAGGTGCCTGCTAACTTGCCTGTTCCTTACCTAAGCTGACAGCTGACTGCTGGCCTCAGGTCACCAGGAAACAAAAATATCCCTGTTATTCCCAAGATCCCTTCTGCTTTCCATTTCAATTAGAAAATAACAAGAAACAAATCTCCCATCCCAAACTACCCTCACTTCCAAATACCTCCATTCTTGATTAGAGGAATCATGAGGGGTATAGACACCGGTGTTCCCATCACGTCTCTGCTCTGCATCCCCCTGATTATGCATGTGGAGCTCTGACCCCTGGGGGAGGACTAGTTACTTAGACTAGCTACTAGTTAGTAACTAACTAGTTACTTAGTTACTTAGCAGACTCCTTGCAGATAGCCACAGTGTCTAACAGAGCTCAGGGTTTCTTCCGCTATAGCACAGAGGCAATGAGATTGCTTTTGTGTATCAGCAGGAGAAAGAGAGCGCTTTTGTTGACAGACCCGTCGGGCCTATGATGAATTGCATCTCTGTGAGGGTGCTGTAGTTATGGTTTCCACTTCACGGAGGTTCATCACCAGGTCTCGTGGCACTTTAGAAAATGAACTACTTTAATTCCACTCTGATCAAACAGCCTTCCACAGCAGCCAGTTCCTGGTTCATGCTAATATGGCTGCTGGCTCGTCACTTGGAAGGCCAGCAAGGACCAGCCTTGATGGCCCCTCCCCCAGAAGCAAGGGAGGAGAACCTGGCTGGTTGGGTCTTAGAGAAGGAGGGCAGATGCCTGATGCTCTGGGAAGTTCCAGGTGGTGCAAGTCCCAGTGAGGGTGGGTCAGGGGGCTATGACACCTGCAGTCACAGAGAGCTCACTGTTCATGGATTTGTGTTTCCTTTTTGAGCACCTAAACTTAACGTTAATTATTTTAGCTTTGGTGAATCATTATCCTTGATTTGGGGGGACCATTTTCTCTGGCTCTCCCAAACTCTGCAGATTATTACTCTGCTCTGAAAGTATATATATATATATATATATATATATATATATATATATATTCCTTATGCAGGGAATTCATAATTGATCACTTTTTGCTAATTTAATTTCATAATCATGTGTATGGTTTTTCAGGCTATCTATTGCTATATGAAAAGCTTTTCCAAGTAAAGTATCTAAATCCAGTGGATTTAAAACAATAGCCAGATTTTAAAACTATTTTGTGAGTCAAGACTTAGAGCAGAGTTTAGCTGAGAAGTTGTTCTGTGCCTCGTGGCCATGGTTGGAGTCTTTCCCTGACTCAGGCCATGGCTGGAGTCATTCACCCGGGAGCTGGGCTGCCCTGGAGCATCCAGCAGCTTTACACACACACGTGGTGCCTTGGTGGGGACCGCTGATGTCACCTGGGCTCTCTCCCTTTTCATGGGTCTCAGGGCATCTCTATACAATCTCGCTGTCATTATAGCTGGACCATCCACATGGCAGCTCATTTTCCCATAGACCAAGGCAGAAGCTGCTGGTCCTCACAGCAGCCTCAGTTCTCCCATACTCCTTCGGTCCAAGTCGTCGCAAGCCATGCAGATTCAAGGGGAGGGGAAATAGAGAAGGCATGTGGTATAATTTGCAACCAGCTTTAATCTGCCACCAGACTCAATTTACTGACAGAATTAATTTATCTCTAGGGATGAGGGGAATTTGTCTTGTTCCAGGCACACTCCTAACAACGACCTCTTTTCTCCAATCCTTCAGAACAACGGTGGGCCAAAGAAGGTTCGTGTTCTATAGTGATCAAGTATAAACAAAACAGCAGTGCCCTTTATACTCATCAGAAATAAGAGTAATATTCCTGTCCTCTTCTCCGACTTATTTGGATAAGCCTATCTCAGTTATTCCTACCAACAAATAAATTTGGTTTGGTAATAATAAACGTTATTTGCATCACATCCTTAGCATGTAGGATCCCTCTCCGGAGAGTGCCACCCAGCCTGGCCACGGGTCCATAGGTTGTTTATCCAAGAGTGGATTCTCTGTTGTTCTGCTCACTCACTCAGCAGATGTTGACCCAGCGTACACTGTGTGATGGTTATGGCGTGTGATTTTCCTCACACCGACTGCGATGTTTCCCAGCATTAGCCTGGTATCTCTTGGGGCCTCCACCTTTGGGTCACTGTAGAGAGGCCCAGAAAACCAGTGCAGGGAGGGAAGATCCTGTGGCAGAGCCCTAGGCTCTAGGCTTTGGGAATTGTTTGGTAAAAATGTGCGTGTGGGCAGCTGAACTACTGGCAGATGGTAGGAGGAGATTCTGTTTCATAATTCAAGCATCAGAAAGTTCCCTAGACCAGGTGCACCTGGAGAAAGTTTCTGACAGGCATGCCTGGTTTGCCACTCAAATACAGAAGACCTTTCTCTGCAGGTGTGGGAGTGTCTCATTGAGAGCATTTGAGCTGGTATCAAACTGTCAGGTGACACAGTCCATGGGTATCCTTGGCAGTCCCACTCTGAGTACTTCCAAAGTTCTCTGACAAGGCTAAAAACTCCCATCCAACCAAAGATTCTTGCACATTATTTAAATAGGATGCAAATGCATGGTCTGCTCTGAGCCCTGGCAGCTTTCAATTTTTATATTTTCAGAATGGAAAGGCCTGCCATCAGTTCACTTGAAGTTCAGTCCAAGATGTGCCTGTCCCTGACATTTGTTCATTCTTTATGCAGGTAGCATTTTGGAGAATTTAAAAAGAAGTCATCTTTGTACTCCATTCCCTACCACCCTCCAAAACAATTTCAAAAAATATTTTAGACATTTGTTGCATGCATAATAGCTGGAGCATGACTAACTTATTTCCTACTGCCTGAATTTCCAAGTTGGATTCTATAATCCCTCTCTTTGGCAATCCCTCGTCTACTTCTTTTCTGATATTTCAGTGGTAGGTGCGGCCTATTTGACCTAAGGGGTTAAGCTCCTAAGTGCATAAGCAGATCCCATTAGACGGTTGAGTCTGGTTGTTGTTGGGGTGAATACCTGGGAGGTCAAGCCCAGCTGAGGACAGAGAAAAGAGTGAGGACAGAAGGAGAGAAGTGCTTCCCTGTGCATGCATTTCCTCTACTTGCAATGAAGTCTGAACCCATTCACTTACAGGCTGAGCACACTGCCTCAGGGCTGTCAGAAACCTCACCTTCCTTGCACCTGGGATCTGGAAAGTCAAAACCATGGGAAGGGAACCAGACAAAGATGAACCCAGGATGGCGCTGTGCTGGTGGTATGCCTCTACACAGGCTGTAGGTACCTCTCAAATTCAGCCCAAGTTATGTGTGTGTATCTATACAGAAAGAGTATATATGTGCACGTGTGTGTGTGTGTATCTTTCCATACATATGTGTATATGTGTATATGGAATACACATGCACGTATATGTGTAAATATACTTCATATACACATATGTGTGTGTGGATATATGTGCATATGAATATATATGTGTATATACACATGTGCACTCTATAAACACACAGTTGTACACTTTGCCCATTATGGTTGGTTCCGATAGGAAGGAGAAGCAGATAGAGGAAGGCAGGAAGAAGTAGAAAAGGAAAGACAGAAGAAAGGAGAATATAAAACATGGGGTAGACTGGTAATTGTCCCTCCCAAAGTCCAAAGCCTCTTTATTCTGTCTTTCTGGGCACACATCTGCCCTCCTAGAAACCACATTTCTCGGCTTCCAGCAGTGAGGTGGGGCTCAGGACTGAATTCTCCTCACTGGAACATGAGTGGAATTAAGTGTGCAATTTCCGCCTCACCTGCCAGCACTGCCACTGCTGCCCTTGCATTCTGTCTCCTGGGCCCAGCTTTGGCCACACAGAGCTCCAGAGGAGAACGAGTGCGTCCCTGAGTGAGCTGATGGAGAGAGACAGCTGCCTTGCTGGTTAGACACCCACCCAAGAAAGAGACAAACCATGGTATTTCGGGTCATTGTATGTTAGCGTCTCTCTGTGGTAGCCCATGGGGCTCCAGTCTGTAAAGAAGGCAAGAAGAATGAGGGAAAGACTGAGCACCTGTGAACAGAAAGGACACTACCAATACCGTAATGGAGCAGCAGAGAGAGTGTGGTGGTAACATGGAGTCCTGGCGGATGGGGTGGGGGGTCGGCTTCTGGGCAGGAACTGGGGAATTGTAATGTCTCTCGGTCCTTCCCTGACAACCACATCCCCTCCTACAGTGTTTTAAATCAAAATGATTAAGAGTGCGTCCGTGTTTAACACAGGTGCCAGTACCAGTAACAGTTTCATTCATCAGCTGGAGTGATTCTCCAGGGAACTAGGTGGCTTACAGGGCAACGAACAGCCAGTTCTGTGTGTGATCAGGAGAGGCCGAATCACCACATTGCATGAACATTGGACAGGGATTCCTATGTGGACTGGGCATTTGATGAGATAACATCTAAGGTCTCAACTAACAATACTCTCCAGAAAAGCTTTGAATCAGGAAAGTTAAGTAGCTTTTTAAGTGCTATGTGAATTGTTTTTACTTCTCCCCACTATTCACTTGGGCAGTGACTTTAAATACTTATCAGCTCTCACTACCTGCTCTTTGAAAATCCCCAACAACCAGCTTCCGTTTTCTCCCTGGGTGAACCACCACAGATTGTTCTTCTCCTGTGCGGTAGAGCAAAACATGAATTTCATGGCTTTGTGTTAGGTGGAAGCTGAGGTAAGTCACTCTGCCAGTCAAGGCTAGCTGCCTTGACCCCGTGTCATGATTTTAGACTTGCTGGGAGGTCTTCATTCATGAAAACATATTTCCCGGTGACATAATCACAGATGCCTGAGATTCAGCCAGTAGTGTTCATTCCTTTGTATTGCCCATGGTCCCTTCTGAGCAGTTCTTTCTAAAAATGCAGTCATCCATTGACAGGTAACAATTAAATGTGTAGAGGCAGCATGTGGAAGGGGGAAATTTTCACAGAGGAAATTGGCAGTGGAAAAAAAATGTACTTTATTTATGACTCATGACCATATAGCCCTCTCTGTGTCTGCTGCTAATATATGAGAAATGCACAAGGTGGCCCCTCTCTGGTCTTCATTCTCCTCACTCTATGCCTCCCAAGTACATTCATATTCCAGACCCATACATGATGGAGAGCTGACAGTAACACATAGCCAAGAGAGCCAGCTGGCTACTTGGCGGGGCCAGACCTCCCTCTCCTAACCTAGAGCAGCCTTGGGCCCTGGGATCACACAAATAATCTCGTACCTCTCGGTGTTCGACCAGTTGGTCAGGCCAGCGCTCTTGGTGCCTTTTGTGCACAGGTCATCTGAGGAGAAAGGGGACTTAGGATGGGTAGTTTCTGTTGGGTGGACAGAAAGGAAGGGTTAGGCTGGATGTGAAACCAGAGACTGTCTGGAAGGTGCAGACATAGATGGAGAGCCTGAATAACTTGCAGTGACAGAAGGTCACCAGACAATTGGCAGAGGGTGAAAAAGGGAGGCCACATGGAGAATAAAAGAGGAGAAGGACAGAAAATGAGCCTCTGCACTATGACATTGCATTATGTACCTCAACACAGATAACAACAGGATGCAAAGTAAGAAAATGTTCATGTATACATTGTTTCATGTCACTTTTGACTTTCGCTGAGTGTCCGAAGATCAAGATTCCCTGATATTAGAGGAGAGTTTGGCTTTTGCTCAGCCTCTCAAGATGAAACCAGAATTTCATATGAAGCTGCCAACTCCTTTGACCACAGAGAGAGGTAGGATGTAATTCCTGAGGAAAGAGAATAAGCAATAGGAAAGCCTACCTAGAGAAGAAGGAAAGAGAGGAGAAGATGAGGAATCAGAACAGAACCAGAATAGAATCTTATACCCAAAATGGAAAAAAAATGAATCTTAATACTTCTCAAAATCTAGGCTCACACAAGGGAAAGAAAAATCATCCACAGTAGCGTGCTTTAGGGATTGCTGTACAGATACAAGCATTGTATTGAAGAGGCTGGATTAATGCAGGGCTCCTATGAGCTTGACTCTGAAACTTGGCTCACGTGGTGAACTCATTACTAAGAAGATCACTGTAGCTAGAAGCCTGGCAGCACATTCTGACTTATAATTTTTATGCCCATACTTAAACTTCTTATCATCCATTTGACTATGAACTCCGTTGGGGAGAAGTGGGAGTACATACTCGTTTATATTTTCCTCAGTGCTTAGTTCAGTACCTGGATCATAGTTGGCGCTGATGGCAGCGTGAATGCCACTTACCAAACATTAGCTCTCAGCTTCCTACATGGCCCTGACTCCTTGTCATTAGGCAGGGACTCATCTGAGCTTGGGAGCAAAAGTGATGCGTGTCAGAATAATTATTTGGTGGCCCCCAGCGAGCTTCTCCTTCCAAACCAAGAAGGCCATGAGCTCCAGATGGTGAAGCTATACGATGGCATTATCTTTCCCACATAGTGTGGTATATTGCCCCCACCCACTAACTCATACTGGAGTTGTTGCCCAAGAGACACATAAATTTCCTTGTGTTTAACTTTTGAGATTTTAGAGCTACTTCTTAGCGCAGCACCACCTAACTCATCCTGACCAATAGATTATTCAAAAAAATTTATTAAAAATGAATTAATGAGGGACACCTGGATGGCTCAGTCAGTTAAGCATCTGACTTTCGAGTGCTGCTCATGTCATGATCTCAGGGTCATGAGATCGAGCCCCATGGTGGGCTCCATGCCAGGCATGGAACCTGCTTAAGATTCTCTCTCTCCTTCTCTCTCCACCCCTCCCCCCATCTCTCTCTCTCTCTCACACACACACACACACAAAATTGTTTTAACTAAATAAAATGAATAATGAATGAAAGGGCTGATATGAGTGATAACATTGGGGCTGGTGATGGCATTTCTTTTTGGATGAACCTCTTTACTGCCCATAGATTAATTTTTTTTTCTTTTCAAGGTCTTTGTTCTTTGAGTCTGTGCCTATTGGAAGTTAGCAGCCTTCTGTCTTCCCCACCTATCCTAACCAGTCTTTCAGAGAAACGGCTAAATGCTGGACATAACAAGTTACATCAAATATGTTGAGCATCTGCCCTGTTTCAGGCACTGTGCTGGAACCAGGAATAAAAACTGGATAAAACATATCCCTGTCCCTTGTCAGTGCCCATTCTAGTAGAGAGCATAGATAAACATGTGATTATACTGCAGTAAGTGTTTTGATGGGTTTCAAGACCAGGCAGTTGCTGCTACCAGCAGCAGAGAAAAGAAATAACCTAATTCAGGATGAGAATTCTAGGCCAAAGGAACTGCATAGGACAAAGCACAGAGATAAGAGGGAGGACACGTTCATGAAACTGAAATGAAGTTTAGTACAATTAGAGAACAGGTATAGAAGTGGAGTGGTAAAGATGTTTCTAGAAAGATGAGCAGAGGCCGGATCCTAAAGGCCTGTTGTGCTTCACTAAGGAGTCTGGCCTCCTCAGATAAATAAGGGTCTAAAGTGTGTGGAGGACGTAATGTCCCCACCAGTCAGAGACTTGTGCTACAAAACCCTGTGAGAACCTTGAAATATTTGAATCCTGACATTTGACATGATAAGATTTCCACCCCAGAAAGCTCATGATGTTGGGATGGGGAGCGGATTGTGGGGAGAGTGGGGGCAGCAGCCTGTCCATTCCCTGGCCCAGCACCTGGGGTTTCACACCAGGATGTGGTTTGGATTCTAGTACACATTGTAACAATCTTTTTGGAGCTCATCGCCCCTGAAAGCTGTGCTGAGTCAGCATGACCAGAATCAGTCCTGCATCTGCTTCTGGTTCTCTGCTCTCAAACTCTGCAGATCTTCTTAGATTTTCTATATGACGTTGGCAGAGGTCATCAGTGGGGTCTTGGAGGATGCCAGGACCTCTAGGCTTTCTGCTTCTTAGCAGACACTTGAAGAAATTTGTTATTTTCCAAACTCCTTCCTCTTTCCCCGCTTCTATCCTCATGGTGAAATTAAAACATACAAAAATCTTAAAAGAACGTAAAATTGTGTCACTGATGTCATATTGAATTTTTTTTTGGCAAGTATTTTACAAAGGTTTTTAAACCTACGTGCATGGGAAAAATGTGTCCGTGTAATATTTTTGTTGTTGTTTTTATATCGGGGTAGAAGTGATGCAACAAACGAGTAGACTTCCATCTTTTCTCTATTTTTACTGTATAGCAAATATAAAAATAAATTCCAGATGGATTAAATAATTAAAACATTGCATTCCTCAGATAAACCCATTGAACTGGATTCTTCTTTTAACCTACGACATGCCCAAATTAGAGTCCTGAGAGAGCCAGTGGGTTCTCTCCTGGAACCAGGACACTTTGAGGGGGTGTGTGTTTGTGTGTGTGTTTAGAAGCAGTATGGAGAGGAAGGTATCATCAAGCTATGAGATAATGTACTGAACTCGAGCAGAGGTTCAGTGGGTATTTCCGGAGCAGAGAATAACAGGAGAGGTGATAGGATAAAACCAAACCAAACCTCTCAGGATGTGTGCACTCCATATGGATGCCTGTCTAGTGTGGCTTTCGAGTGCTGGACGTGGGTTTCCTTGCTTCACAAATCTGCCTGTTGGAGAGAGCTCCAGGGGAGAAAACCCTGCATTCATCCCCTGCCCCTCTGATCAGCCCTGAGGCTGGGTCTAGAACAGATCTAAGATGCTTTTCTTCTCTCTTCCCAAAGACGGCAAATGTGACCGGTTCCAGAGTGAAGTTTGGCAAAAGCCCTCCTGTTCCCAGCATCGTGCTCTGGCAGTCTGGCTCTGCTCTCCAGCCATTGCCACAGGGAGACATAGATCAAGCCCTTTGGAGAGGGAGGGCTCAGGGCCAAGGCATTTATGCCCCCTAGGGCTCCCTTCTGTCACCCCTCCTGTTTTTCACAGCAACTGCTCTGATCAGCGCCTGCTGCCTGTGGGCGTAGCTTCCCAAATATGACATTGGAGCCTCTACCCATTGGTTTTCACAAAGGCTTGAGGCTGGCGGGAGATATTGATGTTACAAGGTTGGAGAGATGCAGGAGGGAGAGTATTATTTGCAGTTTCTACCAGAAGCCCCGTCAGTAGGTCTGTCGCTTGGCCAGCAGCAGCTGCATGCAAGAACCAGCAGAGGGGTGGAAGGTGGGGTGGGGAGGCTGAGGGGAGGCTTGCAAATAAGAACCGCTGACATTGGTGAGCCTTTCACATTCTGCAAAGCACTTCCACGTTAGACATCTAATCATGTCCCCATAGCAACCCTGGAAGGCAGACAAGCGAGGTAGGCATAATTAATCTCACTTAGAGATGGCGAACTTGAAGCTCAAAGAAATCTCAGCTAAGTAAAAGGTAGAGCTAGAAGTCAAACACTGAGCTCCTGACTCAAATGTTCATGCTCCATTATGCTACGTTTCATAAGCATTGCTCTGTCCTGTGCATTCTTTCCTGCACAGCCCCCTTCTACCCTGAAACTTACATCCCCGACCCCCAGAGTCCAGGACTCCCGTGTCTTCTCTGCCTTTCCTTCTATAGGTCATTCCCAGGACCCACTAGAACCTCCTTTCTGCCAAGATGTGGATGGTTTAGCCCTGCTCACCTGCTTGGAAGGATTTACATTTTAACTAACAGAGGGAAAACTTGGTGGGAAAAGGATGAAACCTAATGAGAGGATTTCGAGCTTTAAAAATATGCTTTTGAGGGAATGAAGCCTTCTGATTCTTCCCAGATCACACCCAGGTCAATTGCTTCCCTGCCAGGCCCGTGGCTGAGGAGAGTGGGGAAAACTCCTCTCCATCTCCATCATGGATCAAACAAAAAGTTTGCCAAAACAGAGCCCAAAATTTTGACCTGGGAGAAAGGGTGCCATTGCTACACAGTCAAACTGACCAAGATCTTAGGAGGAACTGGAAGTTCCTCCATGGCTCCTAGGGGACATTTCTGGAACCTTCAGCTAGGGCCTGAATCCAGAAATCCAGTCCAGAAACATGCATGTTCTATTCTGCTCTTGGCCCTATCTCCTTGCCTCAAGAGCCAGGTTCCAGAGAGAGCCTCCCCAAGGCCTGCACCAGCCTGGCAGAAGTGGCCATCCTTAGGACTGAGCTCGGCTCTGCCTAAGGTGTCCACCTTCCCCTCCAGCTCAGTCTCTGCTCATACCATCCTGCCCCTCAGTCCTTGCCCATGGCTATCTAGCCTGCGACAGAGAGGGTGTGCCACAGACATTCCAGGGGCATTTGCCTACCCTGGGTGCCCTGGGTGATGATGGTGAGCTGATCTTTTGTAATCTGTCACTTCTACTTTTATGCATGTTTTAAGATGTGCTAACTTCAGCACCTCATCAAAAGGTGCTTAACATGAAATGGAAGGTAGGGCAAATGCCTGTTGAGTGGTCAGTCTGTGGGTGAGGGGCTGACTCTTGTTCCTGCCAGGCTGTGGGCTGTCCTGCCTAGACTGTGTTCTGTGCTGCCGAAGAAGGGGAGGGGGCAGCAAGATACCAAATATATACTGGGCAGCAACTTGCAAATGCCTCAGTGTTTTCCAAATGCAGAGCTCTGTGGAGAGCTTGCATTTTATGACATGAGGCTATTTATTATAGGCTTGTGTTATGGGTCAATAATTTCCTGCTCCAAAATAAGAGTGGGCTTGACCCAGACACCTAGGACTGAAGCCAGAAAAAGAGTAAACAAGACCTTGATGGGTGACCAGAAGGGTTTGTGATAGATACTGAGGGGTCTTCCTGGGCCATTCCCACTCTTTAGTTTTTATTCTTCACAAACATTTACCCATATGCTCATTCCTTCATTCTGTCCCTCATTCCTGGGTCTTCTGCTCCTTCAAAAAAAAAAAAAAGAATAAACTGTAACCAACTTGAAAAAAAAATGATTTTCTTCTTCCGTTATCCCAGTGCCAGATCTACACTTGAATATAAACAGGGCAACACCACACATAGCTGAACTGATGGGTCCTGGTTTAGACATCACCATGACAATTCTTCATGGTTCTTACAAGAAATTCTGCCATGTAGCTGAAAGAAGCCTTAAGAGAGAGTTTAAAGATACAACTGGCATTCAATGATATTTTGTAGTCTACAAATCCCCATTGTATATTTTATCTTAGAGGTAGAGTCAGATTAATGTTTTCATTACTTCCACTTATAGATGAGGAAATGGAGGCTCAGAGAGGTTAAGTGAGTTGTCCTTAATCACACAGCCAGGAGGAGACTAGCTTTCTTCTTAACATGTCGCTGGTAAGTTGAGGACTCCAAAATTGGGATCTAGAGAACAGCATCAAACACTGGAGGTTGAGAAGACGAGGCATAGGAAAGGGATGAGAGCTCCAGGGCAGAAGAACACTTGTTGCAGTTATTCCTGGGGCTGGTTTAGGTCATTTGCATGAATGCTAGACCTAGGTAAGAGTCCTTTTTTGTTTGTTTACTCATCAGTAAAAATAATGTACAAGGTTCAGACAGAAGAATCCAGGACCACAAGTCAGAAAAGCTGGGTTCAGTGTGGCTCTCCCAACCTTGGATAAGTTCCTAAAGGAGCCCCATTACCTCTGTTGGGGTTGAGGAGGTCAAGGTGGTCTCTGAGTCCCATGCCTCTAATTATTCATGAAGCTCTGTGCTCCTGGTTGAGGGAAGAGGCTTTGGGGGCAGGCATGGGCTCAGGGAAAAGCAACCACCAGCCCTCCTCTGTTGCTTTGATACACAAGTCTTGGCGGAGAGGAGACAACCGGAGAGCTGGAAATAGCCCTGTGGGTCTCAAGGGATCAGTGGGGACTCCTCCGCAGGATCTCTAAATCGAGCAGCTGTGGGAGGTATAGACTCAGGCCCTGCTGGCAGGATGAGGGCCACTAGGGCTGGAGGTCGGGTAGGCCCTACGTCATTCATTGAGAGGATCATAATCTTTTGCATTTGTCTACTGCCTTCTTATCACCTTCTTTCCTTTGATCTTCACATCACCAGCCCTGGAGGGGAGGGGGCTGGTCACTTTCTATAGTCCTGTTGTTGTTGTTTTTTTGTTTTTGTTTGTTTTTATAAGGAAAACATCATGGACAGGAAGAAACAGTGATGCTGACCCTCCAACCTGGATAGGATGCCTCATCTCCTCTCCGCCATGCACCTGCACACGTGCACACATTGAGAAAGACAGAAAAAGTTGAGAGAGAGCTGACTGTCCTTCCTCCTGGGTTTTGATTGGTTTTCAAATAAGGAACCTGTGTGAGCATGCAGATTAAGGTACACCTTCCTCTCTTATACCTCAGTTGAGAAGGAGAGGAAGACACATCAGAACATCAGAACAATTGCAAGAGGACATTGACAAACACTCCTGCTTGCCATCTCTTGCCATCTCTTGGGGAAAAACCCAAGTCAAGTTCATGACTTTTATGGCATTTGCCAGGGGATCTTGAAGGACAAACCATTCCCCAACCTTTCTTCTTGTTTATTCTTCCTCCTTATCAGACCTGTCCCTGTTCTACCCTCTAGCATGACTTGTTCTGTCTTCTGCAGCACTTGGGATTCTATGCCCTATTCCTCTCCTCCAGACAATGCAATCCTTGGTGAAAACAGAGTTGACATGAAGAACCTGCTTAGTTCCAAAATGAGATGAACAGTGAAGTCCCTCATTGTGTTTGCTATTCTTCTGGAGGAGGAATCATGACAGAAGAACCTGATTAAGAGGCAGAGGCAACTTGCTCAATTTATTACTTCTTACATCATAAGGAGTAATAAGAGATGTGCTAGAAATGTCTTAAGATGAAGAAAATTATATTTACAATAACTCCTTTCAGGGAAAATACTGTATACTGCAAAGAATATTTTTCTAAGCTTTTGGGTTATAGCTTCAGACACCAAGGAGACATGCTCTAGCATCAATCTTTATTCTAAGGAGGTTTGTCCAGTTCCCAATGTTTATTTTATCCTTTCCCATCTCATCTCCTTGCTTATCACCCCATCCCTGTTAACAAGAAGCCAAGGCATATAACCAAAATCTCAGGGTAAAATTGCCTTGGCTCATCAAGGATGTCCTGCCAGACTCTAGCCTGATGATTTTTAAATAGCTAGTACCAACCAATCCAAGCAATAAGGAATGGATCACCTGCCAGTACAGTCTCCTTTATCTTGCAAGGCTCTGGTTTTTCCTACCAGGTAGCAAGTTTGGGGCTGGAACTGGATAACTTAGGGCACTGAGGGCAAGCCGGCCATCAGGGGTCTTCTTTCTCTGCCCTCACAATCACTGCTCTGAGTGAAGAGTGAACAAATGAAGAAAAGTGTGAAGGGCACCACGTTATTAGCCTGCCCTAATGGCAACTGGCCCACCATTTCCATGTGACCTTGGCTGGGGAGGAGGCCGGGAAAATAAGCACAGTATGTGGAGAAGACAGGATTGATGGACTTTAGAGACTCCATGGAAGTCACAGAGTGAAAAACAGCTTCTGAGTCACTGGTCTTCAGGCTAGATACAGACTGCCACCAAGAATAGTCACTTCTCAAGGTATCATAAAGTTTCTTTGTCTCCGGTCCTTCCCATCAGGAAGGATCATAGGAGTGATACAGCCAGATTTCCTGGAGTCCCTAGGGGTAGGGACTAGGGTAGGGCTAGGGGTCCCTGTCCTTTACCATAAACTAGATACCTGGCTAAGCTTTGGAAAAATGTGTCTTTCCAGGTGCCAACACTGACAGCAAAAACTTAGAGTTGAAGAGATATGAAAGTAAAGCTCCAAGTGAGTTGGGGGAAATTGTAGGGGGAGATGAACCATGGGAGACTGTGTACTCTAAGGTATAATCTGAGGGATTTGGAGGGGAGGAGGCTGGGGGTTTGGGAGGGCCTGGTGATGGGTATTAAGGAGGGCAAATATTGCATGGAGCACTGGGTGTGGTGCATAAACAATGAATACTGTAATACTGAAAAAATAAAATAAAATTTAAAATAATAATGATATAACAAATGACATGGAAGACATTGGGAGATGGAGAGGAGAAGGAAGTTGAGGGAAATTGGAAGGGGAGGCGAACCATAAAAGACTATGGACTCTGAAAAACAACCTGAGGGTTTTGAAGGGGCAGGGGCGGGAGGTTGGGGGAACCAGGTGGTGGGTAATAGGGAGGGCACGTATTGCATGGAGCACTGGGTGTTGTGCAAAAACAACGAATACTGTTATGTTGAAAAAAATTAATTAATTAATTTTAAAAAAGAATCTGGGAGGGCAAATAAAAAATATCCTGCACAAAAAAAAAAATAATAATGATAATAATAATAAAAGAAAGCAAAGCTCCTGGAACAGAGGTAAGGAGTTTCTATATTTTACAAGCCTCTAGGGTAGCATCAACTCAGACAGAATTCTTGGAAGAGTGGGTCTTTGGGCCTTCATCCTCGAGCAGTACTACATGAATGCCATGAATAGTGGTTTGGAGGATGGATGTGGCAAGATGCGATTGGGTCCAGAGGAGTGGAGGTGTGAAAGAGAAGATCAATGGGGAAACAGAGAGGAGGTGGCAGGGAGGGAAAGTGGAGAGGACATTCCCCATTTTAAAGTTCTCCCCACATCTAAAAGTCATTTTTACCTTATTCCAGATCCTCTTCTTTAAGTGAATCTAAGCACAAATCTAAAGGTATTCTTGTCCAGAATTATGTTCCTTCAACTATCTTCACCACCCTCTAGTTCTTCCCACGTGAGTGCGGTTGACCAGCTGGCTTCATGTAAATAATGAATGTTGATCATTGAGAGGGAGGGACCTCCTGTTGGCTACCCCACACCTGACAGCTGGGCAGAGCTGTGTAGCACAGGCAGGTCCTCCTCCCACATATGGCTTCCTGGAGAGACCCCATCTTGCCATTCTGGGCCCCTAGCCTGCTCACTGAGCCCCTGGAGGCTACTTGTTAGGTCCTTGTTAGGACTCTAAGGTTTTTACCTTAAAATAAGTTCGAGAATATAAGTTTGAATATTAGGGGAGTGCTTCCTTTATATTTAATACTCTTCCCCAGATCTCTGTGCACTTTGTAAGGACTCTTCTAGCACACCTTTTGAAAGTACACCTCTGTCACAGAGTAGGGCACTTCCTCCTGGTCAGAAGTAGAAGCTGGCATTAGAGAACCCTGATAGTCTTGCAATGTGTTAGTTAGGGATCAGACACATGAGTCCTAGCTCTCTGTCCCAGACTCCATCTATGGAACTCATATCTCCACTGAGAAAAAAGTAGAATCAAGCTAAGGATGGACTTCACCTCTTGGAAAATCCATAGAGTTACAAATCAAGAGGCTGACATTCAGTGTTTGGGCTCAGCCAACATATTCTTAAGCATAAAATCCACAGTTCTCCATCTATCAGAGTGACAAATGCCTCAGTTCTTTGATGGAAGTCAGAGGGTGAAATGTCCAGACAGCCTGACAAGAAAGGTGGAAACTTTTTTCTCAATGTTTATTTTATCCTTTTTATTCTTCTTTCTTTTCCTGCATACTCTTACACTTAGAACCAAAATCTTAGAGCAAACTATAATTCTGATCACCAAGATCAGAAGTATAGTTTGTTCCCCCAGACACCAGCTTAATGATTTTTGGATACTTAGTACCAACCAAACCAAGCAGTGAGGGATGGACCAGACCTGCCAGCAGACTGTCCCTTGTCTTGCTCACTGTCTCTATTGATCAATAAGCATTGTCCCAGCCTTGGGACTGTGCCTTTGCCAACTGCTCAGCATGAACAATCTGAGCTCCACCCTCCTTTTGCTCCTTGAAACTCTCAACAACCACTGGCCCTGTCAGTCATGCTGAGCAGAGCCTCAAGAGTTGCCAAATGGACTTGGCCTTGAGCCACCAATGTTTCCTAATGCAGAGGAGATGAGATTCTCAAAAGCACTGAACTCAAGAGAGAAAGAGGATTGGTCCCTTTTATAGTTTTAGCCTATCCCAAATTGGACTCACTGGATTATATTATCACAAGAAAATTGCCAAAAAGAGTCTATGTTCAAATAACCCCAAGTATGCTACCCGTGAGTGACTCATTTAGCTATGTAGGCAAACCCAGTCTCATAGGGCTCCTCAGCAGGATTTTTAAATGTTGATGAGCAAGTAGCCATCATTGTTACTCATGGCTACTGAAAATGGGCTGATGACTTCTGAGCAAGCCATAGTGAACCACCAGTCTTGTGATGACTGGGCCCAAGATAATTTTCCAAACCGGTTCTTCAACATCTGAGTGGATAGGATGGAGGGAAAAAGAAGATAGCTAGATAAGTCTACAGATTCTCAACCACTCAGAAAGTACCACTAGCTTTAAGTTGCAATCTGTCAGTGCCCTGGACCTCTGGGTGAACACAGTATTGGTGAGAGCATCTAGTGAAGTCTACAGAGTTAGAATGATAGTTGAAAATCTTCTCCTTTTACCCTATTGTTCCTTCTCAGCTGAAGTGGTTGCCAGTGAACTCAGTTAAGAATACATCTCAGCAATTCATAAAAAGAACAAACTACTGATACATTGAATAACATGGGTTAATCTCAAAGGCATTGTATTAAGAAAAAGGAACTAGACACAAAAAGTTGAGATGATTTCTTTTAGGGAAGGTCAAGAATAGACAAAATTAATCCGTGGTGACTGGAATCAGAACAGTGGTTATCTTTGGGGGATCAGGGATTGTCTTGAAGGTCCAAGAAGGAACTTTGCAGAGTGATGGCAATGTTCTTTATTTTGGTCTGGGTTCTAGTTACATGAGTGCATTGAGTTATATACTTAACATTCATACATTTTAATATATGTTGACAATACCTGAATAAAGTACTGTTAGCACTAAAACAAGAAGTGAGGTTGGGATCAGGAAATATGAGAAAAATTCTCTTAGCCAATCTCCATTTTCAGGAATCCCTGGCTGCCCTATGCTATTGTTTCCTCCTAATGTTGGGTGTCCCACTGAGTGGCAGGCCAGGAGGGTGGGCTGCTTGCTCACACAAGCAACACTGCTGTACACTTCTGCTGCCCCTAGGAGGGTGGTAAGTTTACCGAGACTCACTTGTGCTTGCTATCATACTGGTTTATGTGGTTCTACTTGGTTTTGTGATTAATTATTTTAATACTACTTAAATAAAACAAGTATAAAAAGAATAAAAGTTTCTGTGAAAACTAAGTTGAATGCTTTCAGATGTCTCAATAAAGGTGATTTATTAAAGAGAATTGCCATCAATTAGATTTGGGTGAAACAAATATAAAAGGTCAAAACAAAAGCTGTAACTCCAATCTATAACAATCTAGATTTCTGAACTCAGATTCTTCACACATGTAACCTCTTATTCTACTTCGAAGAAATTGCAAGGAAAAATTGTCAAGAATACTTAGAATTGTTTATATTAAAAAAAAAAAAAGACTGGAATGGTCATCTTTATAGATAGATCTATATCCCCAGGCCTGTGGCCTTGGCTCTACATATATAAAGTTTTATAGTAAACATACAGTATGTTTTGAATTCAAATGAAATGTTTATCATAGTGTGATCTATATTTACTGATTGTCCATTTGAACCAACTGTCCTGAATAACTGACCAACTACCTGGTCATGGAGCAGGAATAAGGAGGTTTCTACCTTGAGAAGTGGAGATTCAAGAAAACAAATGTACAGCTTCCCTAAAAGCTAGGCACTCTATGTCCTGTATGCATTCAGAGAAGAAGCCAACGCATCAATCATGTGAATTCATCTATGTGAACAAGATGGCCCTGTAACACTTTGTACAGTCTTATTTCTGCTTAGTGTTTAAATATGATGCACACACACACACTTCTGTGTGTTTATACTACATTTGCATATTGTTGTGTGTGGTACCCTGTCTTGCCTCCTTCCCTAGGAGTCCTGTGTGCAGGGCACAGCAGGGGACAAGGATCAAGTGGAGTCATCTGGCATCCACTCAGTTCTCAGGAGTGAGCAGCCTGCTTGGTTTAAGGGAGGGAGATACACTATTGACACAAATCTGTTATTTTGAAAAAGACAATCATTCCCATCATACTCTTAGTGCTGATACTTGCCCCCAAGGTTTTCTCAATGTTATATATATAAAAATCAGTTTATGCTAACAAAGAACCACTATTCACATATTCATTATTTAGAGTTCTAGTTAAAATATCCCTGACAACTAGAATTCTTTGTTTGGACCAAGGAGATTAATCACTACTAAGTATTGGTAAGAAGGATTATGCTTTAATCTCGCAAGTTTGTGTGAATTACAAAGGCTTTCATTGGACTTACACCATGGTATTCCTTTTTCCCCAGAATGACAAGCCTCAAGGAGATGGTTTACTTGCTTCACCTTCCCTTGGGTATGAATTATACTCTGCACAGGACAAAAAGGCTTCTTATCATTAGCTCTGTTTCTTTTTTTACCAACCATACTTCATTAACCATGGCCATTCTGATGCTTTGACATCTGGGACCTTGATCCTGAAGAGACGTTCCTCTCAGCATCAACCAGTTCCTAGAGCTAGTCAACAACTTGCCTAGGAATGGATTTTTAAATTCAAGCAAACTTATCCAGAGTCCCCACCCAACCACCTCTTTTATTCAGCTCCCGCACTCCTGGTCACTATCCACCCACCCAGTCATCCCAGGGCCAGGTACCAGACAGCTTGGGACAGTGCTTTTGCCCCAGAGCCCAGTGAAATTATTCAAGCAGCCAATCCTCAGCCTGCTTGCCCTGCCTTGCCCATTTGTTCCTGCAGAAACCACAATAAGACTCTCATCCGCAGTATACCTGTCTCCCTCTGCCTCCTGAATGGCCCTTTGGTGCCCCAAGGACTAGGGTGTCCCTTGTTCTTGGGAACTCTAAGTAATAAACTGTCATTTCAATGGCAATTATTTCCAGATTTGCTGGGCTAACCATACCTCAAATTTTCATTTAATATGCTATACACTAGAATACATACCCATTGCCATAGTTGTCTTTTCCTGACTTTTCAGCTACTTTAGTCATTTTGCTGGTATGTGCATAATGCTAACAACTCCAACCTCTTTGGCATTCATACATTCATACATAAGTGTTAAGTTGTAATAACGTGACCATTTTGTACCAGTATACTTCACTCATCAAAAGCTGCAGATAGGTCAGGTGTCTGAGCCTAAAACTCCAAGAAAAAAGAAAAAAGAAAAAGCCTTTAATTTTGATAAGATTTTTCTCTCAGGACTTCTGATGAATCCTGTTGGGTCAGAAACCAACTCTAGGTTGAGTATTGTAGGTAACCAAGAGCATCTAGCCTGGGTGGAACGTGTTAGGAGTGAGGCAGGAAGTGTGCTCACAGCTCTGGCAGGTGAATTCCAAGTTGAGGGCCATGCAGTCCAGGTGGTAGAGGACAGGATGCTAGGGGGGAAGGGAGGAGGGAGAGGAAGGAAGCACCCAATCCCACCTGGCCAGCAGGTGGAAAGGCCGGTATTTGAATATAGATCCTTGGAACACATATTCCATGTTCTTTCCACTTAATCACATGGTCCAAGAAAGTAAATGAAACAGAAGATACACTTTGAGGGAAGAAGCAAAGGGAGTGGTGGCTACTCTTGGGAGAAAAGGGAGGAAGAAAAATCAAAGCAAACTCCCAGGAGTGGATGAGTTGAGAGAGCAAGACGGGAAAGGTGGAGGATAAAGCACCAGGCAGGCCAACTGTAACTTTGGTAGAACCTGAGATCAGGCACAAGAGTCTTTGTTCAGGGAGTTTCTCAATTCTAGTCCTAAAGGAAGAAGTCAATTGATGTAGGCTAACGATGCCAGGAAAAAGAGAGAACAGTAGCTGTAACGCTGCCAGGCTCCTGCTAGGAGGTAAAGCTGTTAGGTAAAGGGGGCAGATTGGCTCTCTTTCAGTGGGTTTGTAATCTCCCCCCACACTGGCCCAGGAGACCTGGCTTCAGCAGCCTCCTCTCTCCCAGAGACCCCTCTACTCTCCTTTGTTCCTATCTTCTCTAACTTCTGTCTCTCCACTCCCTGTGCACTAGAGGCCTCCCACCCCACCCGCCCCTGTCCCCAGGATCTTGTATTTTAGGAAGCCAAGTGAGTATATATGGGGTTGATTGAGGATACAGACTTCTCCTTACCTCCTCCACAAGGTTACCACACTGTTCCTGGCCCATCCTTGTCACTCAAACAATGAAATCCATAGATGGGAGAGAAAAACAGTCTACTTTCCCTTGCTATGAAGGATGGAGCTGTTTCTTGGGCTAGAGATTCAGTTAGAACATGGCATCTATGCATTTTTAAAGGGCTTCGACCTCTGAATAGTCACTTAGTGGCTGAGTCATCAAGTCATGGTATCTACAATCATAAGAGCTGGCTTCTCCTCAGTTGGTCACCACCTATATCTCCTTCCACATCAATAAAACAACTTTGTGCCAAGCTCTTTCTCCTTCCCAACAATAATGAACTCTGGACATGGATAGGCAAGACTCACCTATGCCTAGATTCACAGATAAACTGTATCATGTGGTATTGGCATCTCTTGTATCTTGCCACATAGCCTTTGACCTATATTACCAGTCATGGTTATGGCAACTGGCTTCCTGCAGTTGTAAATGAATAGTCCTTCACTCAGCTACACTGTGACTCACGTTTCTGCTCTAGAATTCTCTGACTCCAAGGGGTAATATAGGGCTTTCAATCCAGATTCCCAAGTTCATTGACCATGATTATGGCAGACACTTCTTTTCTTTTTCTTTTTTAAGATTTTATTTATTTGATAGACAGAGATCACAAGTAGGCAGAGAGGAAGGCAGAGAGAGAGGGAAGCAGGGTTCCCTGCTGAGCAGAGAGCTGGATGTGGGGCTCGATCCCAGGACCCTGAGATCATGACTGGAGCTGAAGGCAGAGGCTTTAACCCACTGAGGCACCTAGGTGCCCCACCACCCAGGAGCCCCGGTGGCAGATATTTCTTCTCTAGGTATCCATCCCCCAACTTCTGAATACTTTGCTGAATGGCTTGCAACTGTACCCTTTTTAAGAGGACTATCCTTGGGCTACCAGAGCTCTTCATGGAAGCGTGAGAGTTGGAAAGTCCTAGAAGTTTATTTCCTCCTCCCGAACCCTCCTCCTATAGTGGCTCATAGCCCCCTTTCTTCCAGGAAGAACAAATTCTGAGTTATAATTTAGAGATTTCTGCAGGATCAGACTGAAGCTAGGGCTTCACCTGCAATAATAGCCTTGCTTGGATTTTGCTCCTTTTGTGTCCTGCATGTTCTACTTCCTTCTCAATGGTCTCTTGGGAGCACTTTTTTTTTTTAAACACCTACACACAGATCTTCTGCTTAGGGTCTACTTCTGTGGTACCTGACTTAAAAGACCAATTATTTTGCTGAGTGCTGAGGATACAGGATGCTCACTGTCTGGCAAAGCATAAGTAATTATAGCAAAGTCTAGTGCACACTGGGATGGAAGTACACCCAGAGTGTAAGAGCCCCCAGAGCTTTCAACCTGTCTCAGTGTAGCCCCAAATACTGGATCAGAAGGCTTTGGAGTCAAAACGACCTGTTTTTGAATTTTGACTTGACTTCTTACAAGTGGGATACTCTTGGGCAAACTTGGCATTTCTGATCCTCACTTTCTTCATCTGTTAAATGGATATAATACCTAAGTCTTTGAATTGTTATGAGGATGATCTCTTTTATGGGATAATAAATATAAAGTTTTGAGGCTAGAACCAAGCATATAATGAGTGGTCAATAACAGAAGCTGGTTTTAGTGGCTATTGTAGGCTTTCAACATGATTTGAATGTATAAATATACAGTAGTGTCTCCTTATCTGTAACTTTGCTTTTCTGGGTTTCAGTTACCCATAGTCAGGTAGGTGATCCCCCTTCTGAGCATCATCAGAAGGTCAACAACAGCCTAACACTAAATCACAGTGCCTGTGTCATTCACCGCACCTCATCTCCTACAAGCATTTTATCATCTCACAGCATTACAACAAGAAAGGTGAGTACAGTACAGTAAGATATCAGAGAAGGAGAGAGAACACATTCACTTAACTTTTATTATATACGATGAATGTCCTATGTTATTATTAGTTATTGCTATGAGTCTTATTGTGCCCAACTTAGAAATTAAACTTTATCATAAGTATGTATGTATAAGAAAAAATAGTATATATGTGTGTATATGTATATGTGCATATATACATACACTGTTAAATATAAATATATATATGTATTTATACATATATATGTGTGTGTGTATATATATATTATATATATATATATAATATATATACATGGGATTTGGTACTATCTGCAGGTTTAGGCATCCACTGGGGGTCTTGGAACATATCCTCCATAGATAAGGGAGACTGCTAAGGTCACATACGTCATTGATATGTTCCTACAGACCCTTCACATGCAGGCTTTCAAGCATGGTATTACCCCATCAGTCCTCACAACTATGAAACTACCAGGGATAGCCACAGGAAAGGGGTTTTTCCCCCACGCCCATTTACCCCAGGTTACCTAAGCTCTGCTCTTTCATTCACTGGTCCTAATTGAGTTTTCTTCTTTGGTAGAAATTTTTCTTTGTGAAAGAAAAACATTCCAGAGCTCCCCCATAACTTTGCTGCCCCAGGCTCATGAAAAACTAAATCCAGTCTTGGCTCTCCAAAAGAAAATAAATCCCAGCCTGCCCCCAAAGAAGTTGCTGTCATAATTACATCTCCTTTTGGAAGTAATTTTATTTAATCTCATTAAAGCTAGATTGCGCCATTTCCTTGGCCAAAGTTGATTCCAAATTGGCTTTGCTATTTCCCTCCTGGTCCATAGATTCCTCTCTTTTTTTTGGTGGCGGTTTGCGAGGAAAAGATCAGGCCTTTTCAAAGGAAGGTCCAATGGAATGCCACAGGGTGGCACTGATACCTTCTGCTCGAAAAGCAAGGTGCCAGAGTGAGCTCTTACCTGCTGATCCCCAGTGGAGCTGTCTTCCTACAGCGCCAAGGGCTCCTGGAATGTCAGGGTTTGCTTTGGCTACCTTTCTGAACGGATAGTGCAAGAAACAGCTAGATGAATATTTCAGGGCTCATTTCTGCTCTCTCCTTCTAGCTTCTCTGCTCCCCACTTCTTCTAGATCACCACTAGAGAATCAATGTGATTGATCTGTTAGCCACAGGTGGCATTTTTTAGTGAGGCTTTTGTGTTGGATCTCAGCATAGTTGTTCCTTGGTGCTGAACACCATGCTAGGCAAAATCAAGGGTACAAGGAGAGACCAACGTGGCCTCTGTCAACTCATGAGAATAAGACATCTGTATTGTAGGGACTTATGAAAAAAAAAAGAATGTGAGCAAAGACAGTGGGGATGGCTCCCCAGAGAAGATGGGCTAACTTCTATTGGCCTTGAGAGAAGTGAGAAAAGAAGAGGGAAGGCATTCAAGTCATAAGCAGTGACCCAAGGGAAGGAATGGAGACATCCTTGTATTGTCATCCTTTCCTGCGAGAGAAATGAGACCTGAGGTTGGGTAAGATGATGGCATTAGATTACAGCAGGGTTGAATGCCAAGGGGAGGACAAAATCTGATTGTGATTTGAAGTGCTCATGGGAAGAAATCCAGGGTTTTATTAAACAAGAGGAGTGTTGTGTATGGATCACTTTTTTCCTGGATTCTCACACATCAGTGCTAGTGGGATGGAAAAGCTAGTGGAGCTAGAAGGAGATAGCAACTCACATGGAGGAGAGGCTAGGACTTCCCTTCATGACCACTGGGGATTTTTGAGGAGGGAGTAACCAGATAAATTGTCTAAACTGGCAGAACATGTAGAGTAAGGGAGATTTTTACTATCTCTGGATCACATACTCTGTAATGTCCCAACAGGTCTTATTATCCCTGAAATCCTCTATGGATATGCAGAATGAGTCCCCTTCTGGGACCCCCTGCTACATAGTGTCATACAGGTCTTCCCACCCTTCCTAAAAAAGCACCAATGAGGCAGGGCCTGTACTATCTTCATCCTTTTCTCCTTCCTCATCCTCTGCTATGGGGTCTGGCCCAGAAAGCAATAGACAACCCCCACCAAGGCAAAGTCCTTTTTCATGTCTACCTTTAATTAATTCACCCATTAATAGAGATTTATTGAAAGCCCACAGCTTGTAGGGCAGTCTCCCCTTGTCCTGTATTTTTCAGGTCACAGAAGAGCAGCTCACTCCTCTGGAGAGAGAATGTCCCCATTACCACCAACGGCAGCAGAGTCCAGCTCTGCCCTGTGAGGAAGGCCCTCAGATGGAGCTGCCCAGGTGGGGACTGCATGGGTCTGAAAGTGGTTATTAATGGAGGACAGAGCGAGGCTCTTGTGGAAGAGGAGCTAAAAGTGCTGAGACTGCCAAAATGGAAAATGCCCGTTAATAGCACAAGTGACACATCATGGATCACTCTTTGACAGACCGAAGCTTGCGCTGTCCTGGCGAGTGCAGGCTGCATGCTAATGACGTCCAGGAGGACTAATGCATGGCCCTGTGGATCTCCCTCTCCTGGCTGCTTGCTCGTGTGATTCTGCAAAGATGATGGCCTTTCCAATTTCTCATCCATCCCACCCATTCGCACCCACTGGTGTAGAACATGGGATTTGGAGAAAAAGGAATATGCATTTACATCCCCTTCCTTCCACTTTCTGTTGGTAAGACCTGGGATGATAAGAAAATGAAAGAGTTTCTCAAATCTCAAAGAGCTCAGAAGCAAGGAATGGGACAAAATTGCTGTGAAAATATTCACCTGCCTCGTATCACAAAGAAATCAACTTACACACAGTGAGAAAGTTGAGATATGGACCTGGGAGCAAATGAAACTTCCCATACTTCCCTGCTTTGATATCTCTTGGTTTTCTTTTTAAGATGTCTGGGTCTGGAGATAGGGGATGGGGTTTTGAATGACCTTCAGCTTTGAAGGGGAAAAAAAGTCCCTTTAGAACTCTTGGGACTAAGGGAAAACTAGGCTGCTGGAGAAATATGGTCTTGACTCTTGATTGCCTTTTTTTTTTTTTTTTTTTTTTTTTTTTTTCAAATTTCTCTTCTGATTGCTAAAGACTCTTAGCTATTCACCTGACAGGGCAGCTTCACTCTTTGAGCATACTGCCAACCTATAAATGATTGAGGAGTGTCAGAGTATGGGTGCTCCCAGGGAGATCAAGGTCTGAACCCGAAGGCTGAATCTTAAAGAGAAAGTCCAGCCCAGGAAAATGTTGAGGAGGTATCAGATCCTTGCTGGCTCGCCTGGGGGAAACCTTGTAAAGCGACCTCTAAGGCCATCAACTTCCATAACCTTCAAATGACAGATAATAACCACAGTGATAATAGCTACAGATCACCATCCTGGGCACTTCAGGCATATTATCATTCACAGTTTAAAATTAGGTAATCAGGGGCGCCTGGGTGGCTCAGTGGGTTAAAGCCTCTGCCTTCGGCTCAGGTCATGATCCCAGAGTCCTGGGATCCAGCCCCGCATCCAGCTCTCTGCTCAGCAGGGAGCCTGCTTCCTCCTCTCTCTCTCTCTGCCTCCCTCTCTGCCTACTTGTGATCTCTATCTGTCAAATAAATAAATAAAATCTTAAAAAAAAAATAAAAAAATAAAATTAGGTAATCAAAGAGGCTCAAGAAAAATTCTCAAGATCACCCAGAGCTCAGTGAGCATCAATGCTGAAACAGTCCAAATTCCTCTCTCCATGCCTATGGCTGCCCGGGTCCTACGCTCTGAGGACAGATTTGGAGGGCTTCACCCCTCAGTCCCAGGCTGTGCACTAAAGAGTGTGCTGCCCTGCCTTTTGGGTTCTGCTTCTGCCAAAGCCCAAGTGGGAGAAGAGCCTCTGTCTTGTCCCCGGGGGCAATAAGCAGGAAGCTGATTTGGAAGAAGCTCAAAGCAGGCTTCTCAATTGCCCAGAGGTAAGACCTGAATAAGATTAAGTTCTACAGCCTCTCGCCCTGCAGTCCCCATGCTTTTCAGCCTTTCCTCTGGGAAACTCTGTCCCTGGAGAATGGGATATCTGGGTTTCTAAAGCTACGGGTGGTACGGACTGACTCTAGACTAGGAGCTTTGTGATTGTGAAAGGCTGGGGCTCAGATCTAAGGACAGCCTGCAGGTGGATGGGGCAGATGCCCTAGGAAGGGATTTTGTGAGCAAGTGAGTAGAGGGATGAAGGAAGCAATGAAAAAACAGATTCATTTTGGACTTCCTGTTTATTGGAAGAGCCTGTAGTGCTATGTGCTTGATACTCTTCATCTTTTCTCATCCTCACGATGGTGGGAAGCTCCCACTATCATGCCAGTTTCTCAAAGGAGGAAATGGAGGTCCAAAGGGTTTAGGTGATCTGCTAGGGTCAGCCAGCAGGTTAACAGCAGAGCCCTCCAGGAAGCTAAGACTCCCCACTCTCACTTCTGTGCTTTTTCCACTCTGTCGTAGTTTTGGAGAGAACTTCCTGACCCCTGCTTCCCAAGATCTAGTGTATTCCACATAGAGGTCAGCACCGAGGTTTTCTCCCTATCATGGTCTAACTAGCTTTGTGAGGGGTACCCACAAAAGTTGTGGTTTAGTAGAAATGACTTCATCATGTGTATTCCAGAGTATGGTTTTGGCAGAAGGAAGAAAGAGCATGGAGCCTCTATGGGGTTTAGTAAGGTTTTACCATGGTAGAGACTGTTGAGACAAGAGAAGTTGGGGATATTACAGGCCAACTTTGAGACCCCTCAGGCCAGTACTTCTGTGTTCTGCCTTCTGTGGCAAGCTGGAGGGGAGAAATTTCTGTCCCTCACTCAAGCTTTTGTTTCTCTTCAGATGGTGATGTTTTTATGGGGCTGTGGTGAGTATGGTTCTTCCAGGGGTCAGACACTCCCTAAAGGCAGGAAAGCATGGTGATGAACTCCCCAAACCAGTGGCCCTGCAAAGCTGGGTCTCTCCCTAATCCCTGGCCCTCACAGCGTCCCCAGGGCCCTGCCTAAATCGTATATGAGTGAATGTAGGTCAAGTGACAGGAACAGCCCTATACTCAGTGACTTTGAGCAACCCCACTGCTTAGGGTCTTAGAGAGAGCCCCCCTCCCCAGAGGACAACATCAACTAGACTCAAGGAAGGGCTAATGCACAGAATCATCTTCACCTTCCCTTTCAAAATGCAGCAAAACACAGGAGGAAGGAGTCAGCTTTTCAGATCCTTGATGGATCTGACATCCAAGGGTGTCAGGATGATGCTGACACCCTTGAACAGATTAAAAACCTGCACCCAGGCATTAGGGGCAAGCAGCAGCCTGCCTCTAGGGAGAGTGGCCCTTCCCAAGCTGGGCAGATACCTTGTTGCAACTCTTAATCATTTCTTTATGTTTTTTTAAAGGTTTTATTTATTTATTTGTCAGAGAGAGAGAGAGAGACCACATGAGCACAAGCAGGGGGAGCGGCAGGCAGAGGGAGAAGCAAGTTCCCCACTGAGCAGGGAACCCGATGCGGGACTCCATCCCAGGAAACTGCGATCATGTTGTGAGCTGAAGGCAGATGCTTAACTGACTGAGCCACCAAGTCATCCCTTACCATTTCTTTAAAAAAAAAAAAACCACACACACACACACACACTTTCTAGTCAAGGGAAGGTCATGTTCCCCCTCTTTGAGCATTTGGTTAAAGGATTGCTCCTTTTTAAAAATAAGGCAAGAATCAAATGAGAGGAAAGGAGAGTCATTTCAGTGAGGCAAGCTTTCCACCTCCGAATGTTTGGGGAGATGCAGAAACAGGGCGTGCTTGTCCCTCTGGCATGGCACTCAGAGCCTAACAGTTCCTTGGAGAATGCAGGAGTCCTTGTCCCATCACAGCCATGAGGACCGTCTGGACTGCACCATGACTCCTAATGACCTCGCACATGGGGAGAGCCCTGGACTAGACCCTGAGTTCTCTCCCTGACTTCACCTGTAGTGTCCTGGTTGGCCCTGGGCAGGCCCTTTCTCTGAGCCAGTTTCCTCCTTTAGAATATAGAAGAGGCAGTCATGCCCAGCTCTCTCCCGGGATGTTTGGAGGACCCACTGGGAGTTGGAAATGTATCTGTACATAAGTCTGAAGACCCAGGATAACTGCTCCATGGCTAGCTGGGGGCCTTTGACTGATGCTTCACATGAAGTCCTTTCCTGAGCACCTGCCCTGCGGGGCCCACCATCTTCACTTTGTCTCCATGTCCCAATAAAGATGAAGAAGATCTTGTCTGGCTCCTTGATGGAAGTCAAACTGTTCCCATGCCCCCTGCTTTATGTATAGTTCACCTGGATTGTTACCTGACTTCATTCCTGTCCTCCAATTTCCTTTCTCATCAAGCCAATCTGCAAATCCCTCCCCGGGGACTGTGCCTCAGTGCCCAGGTAGGGAAGCCTCACTATCTGCAGATAGAAGTGCAAACCACACAGCATGGCCACACTGGGGGCCACTGGCCTGGTCATCCTCAGTGTTCCCATTCAGGCCTAAAGGTACAACTCCCCACCGCTTGGCTCCATGCTCTTATGTCCTCACATTTGCTTACAGGGTCCTCTCCTCCTCCACCTTGCAGACCACGCCTTCTCCTCCATCTTTGCTGTCCTTCAGGTCTCCCCTCACATATAATCACCACCCTGAAACTTCTCCTTTTGAGCTCCCAACAGGATGTGATCTCTTCTTTCTCTGACCCCACTTTGTTTCCACTGCTCCTGTTGATGTATAGTATGATCTTTGGTGAATTTGAGTTATTCTTCTTGCAGTCCTATGAATTCAGTGAGGATCACATCTAGCAGTGGGTGTTTTGTCCCTAGGGCTTAGTGCAGTGCCTGGCCTCCAGGGTTGCCCAGTAAGTATTTGCAGAATGAGTGAAAAACTGGGGTGAGGTGGGGGCATAGTTGTTGTGGGGCTGAAGCTTACATAACTTTGGTGTTATCTTCAAGGAAAAGAATGTAAAATTATGGATAGAGAGTTAGATGCAGGGCACAAGAAGGGCTTGCCCAGATGAAGGTACTGAAGGGTTGGCTTCCTTCCTTAGCTCAGGGTTACTAACCATCTGAAGGCTTGGGGGTGGGGAAGAGGTCCCTGGAGGAGGGATGGGTGGTGCTTTCCAAAGCCTACCACCCCCAATCCCAGCCTGCTGCGTCCCGCCAGCCCAGAGGGAGTATGATGGGGGTGTCCTCCGAAACTGGTAATGGGGATGGAGGGAGAATGGAGAAAAAGTAGCAAGGTGAAACAGAGCGAGAGTACAGAGGCGAGATCCCCTCACCCTTTCTGCTGAGGGCTTTATCTCTGCCCCCAGAGTGTTTGGACTGTGTGTCTTCATCAAAGCTTCTAAATTCCACCCTCCATTTGGCAAGTCTTCCCACCCCACCCCCTGCTCAACAACCCCTTCCCCTGCTTCCCCTCCTCCTTCCCTCACTGCCTCCAAAATCAATTTTCAGCAAGAGCAGCAGGTTCTGCGCCATCTGGGACTGCTGGCAGCCTCGGCAGGCTGTAAGCAGCTCAGTCTGTTTCCCTTAAACCAGCCCCCAAATTTCTCTGCCATCCCCAGCCTGGTCTTCCCCCTCTTCTCTCCTGCAAGGAGGAGGGGGAGGGTGGGTTCCGGACCCACGTGCCCCTCTTCTGAGGTGTCCCCCACCCCCGTAGCTCGCCCCTGGGTGGTGCTTCATGGTCGGAGCTGTGCTGGCCTCGGCAGCCAGACAGCAGCCGTGGGCCATTTCCCCACCTGTGGAGAAGGACGGATGCGTTAATTGGCAGGAAGAGCACAGAGTGGAGGAAGCTGGAGCCATGCCAGATTCACAGAGGCACACTTTTCCTCACCTGAGCCGCGGTGGAAGCAGTGTGACTCCATCTTGGAGAAAGCACCATTAGACACACAGTGCCATTTTCTCTTTGCCTGTGGGGAGGAGGGAAAAGAGAAAGCTCCTTACCTTCTCTATGCCTTATGGAAGGCCTTTTCCACTCCTGGCCCAGGAAGGAGTATTCTGTTGAGCGGATGGTACTGCTGGAGTATGTGTGTGTTTGCTCTGGAGATGGGGACCATCTCCGGTTGGAGATACCAGCCCCGGTTACTTCCTCAGGCTAAGGCTCCAGTCCACACCTCACACTTATCCTCAATACCTGCTCAGATATGTTTTCAACTTCCACCTTCTTTCCTAAGCATTTCTTAGCCTGTGGTCAGAAAAGAACATTTTTAGGGGCGCTTCCATGGCTCAGTCAGTTAAGCGTCTGTGTTTGGCTCAGCCTGATCTCAGGTTCATGGGATCGAGCCCCACATGGGGCTCCCTGCTCAGTGGAGAGTCTGCTTCTCCCTCTGCTTATCGCTCTGCCTGCTTGTGCTCTCTCTCTCTCTCTCTCTGTCAAATAAATAAAAAATTTATTTGAAATTTTTTTGAAAAAAGAAAAGAGCATTTTTTAGGCGACTTCTGCTTGCATGAAGATCTTACCAGAAGTCTCTCACACTGCTCCCCAATGCCCTACATTTCCCTTGCCCTTAGTAAACCCACCAGGCTCTTTCCTCTTTCCTTCTTTCCTTCAGTCCACTGGTTTACCGAGAAAACGCCCACAAGTTTAATATGATATAAGGAAAACAGAGGTAAAGGAGTATCAGGTATATGGTCATTCTCTGAATAACTGGAAGACCCAAGTCCTGATACCAGATCTTCTGACGAAAGGACTAATGTTCCTCCCATTCTGGAAGTAGGAACAGACTCCCCAGAGAAGTTGGATGGAGTAGCAGTGTTGTGAACAAGCATTGGAATGGGAGGTGGAAGATGAGGGTGCTGGGCCTGGCTCTGCCACTCCCTCTGTGACCTTGGGAAACTCACACCCCTTTGAGTTTTGGCAGACTCCTCTGTACGATAAAGGGTTGGCCTTGACCATCAAAGTATCTTTAGTTCCTCAGCATCAAGCGGAGTACCTTGACGCATGTCTGCGTGCGATTCTCCTGGTCTGAGGTTCTAGGAAGGTAGTGACTCCCACCACAGTGCCTACCATGGAAGAGGAGGTCAACAAATATGATTTTCTGTGAGTTACATTTAATGTGGGTATAGACAATGAGCAAGATGTGTTTTGAAGTAGTGACATATTTTATAAATCATGATCAGCAACTTTGGGTGGCATAGGGGAGCAGATTCCAGGAACAGAAGACCGAAGATAGCCTTACGATAAGAGGATACCAAGGCCTCTGGGGGGACAAATGTACTGTTTCTCTTTCCACTCACCCTCTGCCCTCCACTCTCCATCCTTGTGTAAATCACTGTAATAGACACTGAGCAAAGTATACAGAGATTTTCACAACATGGCCCCAGACACCAGGACTCTCATAATCTAGTGTGAGATGGGAATTCCCTTTTATGGTAATAGTCATCTGTCTTTGAACAACACTGCGGAGGGGTAGCGGAGTGTCCTCTGGATGCCCCCGGAGTTTGCCAGGATAATCCTGACATTCCTGGAGTGTAAGGTGGGCTGGCTTGAGGAATCCAATCACAGTTACAGCCAAATTCCTAGGGTAACTGAAAGAACATTCTTAGAGGTCAGTCCAGGGAAGTTCAAGGGTATTTTGAGAAAGTCTTTTGGGGAGGTAGCACTGCCCTGAGGGAAGGAAAGAGCAAGGGATGGAAGCAGTGAGCCCCGTGGTCCAGCTCCATCTCAGTGAGGGCAGATGGACTGACTGCTCTCCTCTCCCTCCATGAAGACCAGAGTGAGTGCTTCTTTGCCCTGCATTTCCAGGGGAATCATTAATCAAATTGCCATTCCGTCTTTTTTCCACAGATGATAGCCACATTTGTGCCTTTACCACATGTTTGGAAGATGCTTTTCCAATGTTTGTTGTCTTCTAATTTTCCCCAAATCTTGTGGCCAATGTAGTCACACTGCAGACCAAGCTGTAATGCTATAACATGAGGGACTTGGGCAGTAGGGAGGGCAGAGGGGATCTCCGAATGGCAAGCTATGGAGAGTGGGCAGTAAAATACAGCCAAAAGTACAGAATTACTGACATAAGACATTTTGGTGTCCAGAGCCTTGTTGAGTTTTAAATAATAACTATCCCTTATAACTGTATGACACTTTGTGTTTTCAGAACACTTCAACTTACTGAATAGTATTTGGCCTTGACAAAAATATCTCTGTAGAGTAGACAAGGGAGTTACTGTTATCCTGATTTAAATAGAAGAGGAAATTGAGAAAGACAGAGGTTGCATGATCAGTCCCAGGCTAGCCGGTTGGCAGTGCTGAAGCAAAGGTGGGACTACAGCCTTATATTTCTGCTTTGAAACTTTCTTGATCTTTGCCATGTAACCTTTGCCATGTAACCTTGCCCCCATGATACTGTTCTTTACACACACACACACACACACACACACACACACACACTTCATGAATTCACTATAGGAAACTGCTAAACCAGGAATTGGCTTTGTAACTTTTTGATCTATTTGGATCATGCTTATCTCTACACAAGGCAAAGGATGAAAGTGATAATAGCCAGCCAATATTTTCGAGTGCCTACAAACATTGCAACTAGTACTCACAGCCTTCCAGTGGAGACAGGCTCATGGAAACTGTCTGATGTTAAAACAACCAGTCCAAGATGATGCAACGGGTATGTGGAAGAGCAGGAGTTCGTGGCCAGCTTTTTCTCCCTCCAAATGCCAGACGGCATAGCCTCTGGAACTTGACTGGTGCGGTACTCCCGTGGCACCTGTCATTAGTTGGGAGCTCACAAACCCTCAGCCTCATGAGGCTACTGAATCCTCACCATCTATTCCGTTACCTCATCCTGGGTTTCAAATTGGGCTATGGGCCTGGAGCCTTCCTTCACTTTTATTCCATCTCTCCTAAGGACCAGGTGGCTTTGGTAAATGTGTTCAGAGAGCATAAAATTGCATTAACTCAGCTCTCTGCCTCAGCAGACAAAGTACTAGAAAGAAATTTGGGGCTAGGCCAACATGTGGCCATTGCGCATCCAAGGGCCACCTCTGCCAGTCCAGGAATGCTCTAAGTAGACAGTCTTATGAGATGCCTCCTGACAATCAAGGTGGAGTATGAGAAGAGCATCAATACTGGGGTGCCATGATGGCCTGGCCCTAGACAGCCATATTCTCTGGGCCCCAGGACAACCTGGAAGTCTTCAAACCTGAGAGCATGATCAATTCACCTTCACAGGGCAAGTGGGGTAGCAAAGCACAGGTTCCTTCAACAACCATTAGATAAAATGCCTAATACCCCTTTAGAAGTATTCTCAGTAGGAAGTAGGTCTACTTGATTAAGGAAAAAACAGAAAGCTAACCCAAGAAGTTATTTTCTATGAAGAAGGCTGCATCACTCATGAAAAATGTTGCTAAAGGGGCGCCTGGGTGGCTCAGTGGGTTAAGCCGCTGCCTTCGGCTCAGGTCATGGTCTCGGGGTCCTGGGATCGAGTCCCGCATTGGGCTCTCTGCTCAGCAGGGAGCCTGCTTCTCTCTCTCTCTCTCTCTCTCTCTCTCTCTGCCTGCCTCTCTATCTACTTGTGATCTCTCTCTGTCAAATAAATAAAATAAAATCTTAAAAAAATTAAAATTTAAATTTAAAAAAATGCTGCTAAAGACTACAGTCTTTTCCTGGTTTCCTCCTCACAGAATCCTTCCTGTCCCCACTAAAACGGGAGGAAAGTCATCTTGCCCACATGAGCTGAAGAAGTGACACAGGGAGTCACTATGGGAATTTCGAAAATGTTCAGTCAGGGAAGGCTTGAACTTAAATCTACCAGGTGAATTATACTTCTGAACCTCAAATAATGAGACCAAACTTGAATTCAGAGGTTAAGAAATTTTGGTCTTAGAGAGAGTGCCTCCCATGTTCCCATTAGCTGTTTTAAGGATTTTAATACCTTAATCTTACCTCCCTGGCTTGTTAGTTCCTTAATTGCCAGAGAGTTTCTCAAATGTTTTTGTGTCCCCCAGCTCCCTAGTAAAATGCAGACCACGGTACACAGAGGCAGCTCACGTGGAGACTTCAGAGGGTCTGAGGTAGAATAATGGGAATGACAGGAATGGCCTTGGCGAAGTCCCCTCAGTGCCTTCTCTGAGTCTTTGTTATCTCACTATAAGATAGAAATCTCTCCTGAAGTTCCCCCTGGCTCTCGGCAGTTTGCCTCTATGGAGAAAAGACAACAAGTGACATCAACAAAGAACACCGGACTTGGAGTCAGAAGAGCCATCAAATGTCACTTGCCAGTAAGACTCTCTGCACCTCAGGCTCTTTACCCATAAGAGAGGAATGACAATCCCACCCTTTTTTACTTCCTAGGGTTGTTGTGAAACATAATTCAAGCATCAACTATGAAAAAGCTGTAAATCATAGAGTTAAACTCATAGGAGGTAGCCACGGATGGTGGGATGAAATAGTTGGATGGAGTTCGTATGCAGAGGATCCCAGTTAAAGAACTGCACAAAAAAGGTGGCAAGTTCGGATGGTATGGCGTGGGAACGGGCAAGAGAAGAGCAAGAAACATCTTCCATGTAAACAATGCAAGCTTTAGACTTCTTGGCTGTTAGTTACACGAAGAGACCAAGAGACTTGTAAACCCATCTGCTGCTTCGTGGATGATTCCATATGGTTGAAATCTGATTCTAGATCTTGGAGAGTGGGTTAAGTGGATGCAGTCAGGCAGGAGCGCTGTGAATAAAACAATGGGAAGGCGCATTTGTATCGTTCTTTACCATTTTCAAAGCACTTATACATACATTACCCCATTTAATCCTTATACCCGTGTGAAGTAGGTATTAGGTTCTTATTTTTCAAATGAAGAAACTGAGACTCAGGGAGGTTAAGTAGTTTGCTCAAAGTTGCACAATTAATAAATAAAGCACCTGAACTAAGCTTTTCTGATCCCAAATTCTTTGCTTCTTCCAAGTTTAAGGAAAATCTTGTGTTATACCACTAACTAGATTTACTGGGGGGAAAAATCAAGCTCTCCTAACTTATTTGCAAAGAAAGACTATGGTCTTCCCATTGTACCAGTCTGTTTTATTATCTGCACATAAAACCTCTGAAAGTGTTTCAAATGTTAATGCTAGTAGATTGGAACACAGATTGTAAAGATCCCTAGAATTAACCCATGAATTTAAAGTCACAGAAGAATTATTGCCTTTGATTCTAGGAGTGTACCACTAGAGCCAGCCAGACAAGGGATACGTATATAGTTTGACCAGAAATACAGAGTTTTAGTGGAATCTCCGAGCCTATGCACAAATGCATATCCATTCCTCATTATGGACACTGTCCCACGGCAGGCCCCCATCCATTGTTGAAGGTGTCTAACTAGGACATTGCCTGCTGCTATAACATGTCTCTCTACTTTGGGTGTGTTTGAAGACAGGCCTTGCCTATGCTAGAGGAAGGCCCTCTGTGTTCTGGGAAACATATGGAGAAGTTAATTGGTACTTGGCTGAATGTCAAATGCAAGTGGTGAGGACAAGCCCAACCTCAGGCCTCCACTCTCACGTGTCTCAGCACACACACACCCATACCCTTTGTGGGCTATTCTGGGAGGAGTTGGTTGTGGTTCGTCCCTCTGAGCAAGAGAAATGGCCTGAAATAGTGTTATGAGATTCTGTGATACCTGTTTCTCCTTAGGTGTAGGGAACCAGTTGGCATGAAGATGGATTTAGGCTCTCCCTTCCAACCATATGTTTCACTTAACTGCGTTCAGTGGATTTACCTACCACATAACAGATCCCTGCCGTGTTCCTGTGAAGTTTGCTCTCCCACCTGGGGGCTTCTATCACTGGTTTATTTGACGATGCTTGGAAAATTACTCACACTCTTCGGTCTTGATTCCAAAATATCTAGAGAATGGCAATCATCCCTACTTCCTCACTGAGCAACTATTTTGAATTGGGTGTTCCAATTAGTGGAAAAAATCAGTAAGGCATGGAATCCAAGAATATGTCTCATCCAGAAACAAGTCAATAAGGTGTATGTGCTTATAATGTTTTCAGTTCAGGGCTAGGCACAGTACAGGACACAAAAGATGTCTCACACACAGTTTTTGTACCAAGGGATTGATAATCAAGCTGCGGAAATAATCATCCAAGTGATATCTACAAAGTAATAGAACTAATTGCATTTCATTTGTTTTTTTAACCCAAAACTTGTACATCTAAATGAGATGCTACCTTGAAATAGCTGTCTTACAAAGTCATTTACTTATCCCAGTGTTCTTCTGCAGCTCCAAACACTTCTGGCAGCTTCTTTAGTTTGCTGATGAACAAGTTTGAAAGGGAGAGCTGGCACCCACCTCCCAGTGGAAAGAATCTCCGCCCTGAGTCTTCCACTACAAAGAACAGGGACTGGGGGCTTAGATGAGTGAGTCCAGGTTATCAGCTTCTGGCTTCTGAAAGAAACACCTGGTTGCTGGGAGGTATCAGGTGATCTAGGAGGGAAAATACAAAATGGAAAGGATTGGTTTCAGGAGACAATAGGAGCCCAGGATCAAAGGGTCTGGGAGGCACCAGAAGGCCTGAGAGTAGGCGAAACGCAGCAACACACAACCGGTGTCATTTTCTAGCGGAGATTCCTGATTAGCGGAAGGAGCTGGAAAACAATTGGTAAATGGAGGGAGGGCTTTCTTTCCCTGCAACCTCTCGGTCCATAAGCCTTGCAATTGTAGTTCCAGAGGGTGTGGTGTCAGACTTTTTTGCAGAAGGACAGATTCCTGGCTAAGATCTAAAAATGAGGAGGCTACCCCTTATTTTTCTGTTGACTTGAACCTCTCCTTCTTCTCTTTTATTTTTCCAAGGAAGGCTGATCTTTAAAGATTTATCTGATCAAATTTCAAGAAAGTCCAGTCAACTTTTGATTCCCACTTTGGATAATAGCTGATTAAATTTTAATATTAGGCTAACTCCTGTATTCAATTCAATGGCATATACATTTATTGAGCAACTACCTTGCAAAGGCACAGGCATGCAGGCGCAGTGAAAGACATCACCAGTTACGATGAATAATGCAGGATTCACATTCTCAAAGATCTCATTCTCTAATCATACAGAAAAACACAACTCTGCATTAGCTATAATATACAGCTGAATGTGTTAAATATAAGTGGGAAGTTCAAAGAGCTATGGAATTTTAAACTGGGAGAGACATTATATGCACAGGGACAACAAGGAGCAGGAAAGCTACAAGGCAAGGTGACGATTTGAAGGACCTACAGAATTTTTCCAATCAGAGAGGGCCATGGTGGTCTTTCAGGAGGTGGTGGGAATGTGCGGGATATGGATGTTGTGGGAGGTTTGAAAGTATGGGAAGAGGGATAGAGAAGGATGGGCTTAGAAGGGTAAAATGGGTGCAGATTTTGGAGGCTTTGAATGCCAAGTTAAGGTTTTCCATACGGCAGTGGGGAATCTTGGAGAACTTTTAGGCAAAGGAGTGATATGACTGGTGCTGAGTTTGGGGAATGTAATCAGGTAGCAGTGAAGGGGATGGACTGGAGGGGAAGAAGTAGAAGAAGGCCACTGCGATATCCTAGGAGAAGGGGTCTGTTTGGGGCGGCCACATACTTAGGAAGGAGATGGTGGTGATGAGGACCGTATGGCAGAAACTTCCTCTGTGTATATCTTAGTGTGATCCCTTGGCTTTAATGACTCCTGATATGATGCTTTGTGGAGCCAAATAGAATGGACTCTGGAGCTGTCCTCTGTTTTTGATTTTCTGCCTCAGTGACTGAGTTAATAAAAATCACCAAATGCCTGACTCCAGGAAGGCCATACGTGCTGGGGTCCCTTCAAATCAGAGATCTGCTTTCTAAAGGAGGTATATTGAAATCATGGGGGTCTTGTTTTCTGAAATATCTATTGTGCCCTTTTCTCAAAAGCATGGGACTAGATGACAAGAAAGATGTCAGAAGTTTGAGTTGAGAGACCAGACTATAGATAGAGGTGGAAGGAAGAAAGGGAGAGTTTTGGAAAAGCAGGAAAGGATTTCTAGAAGAAAAAAATGTCGTTGGTTCAAAAAGATGTCTAATTTGTCCAAAAACCAGGTCCTGGGCCATTCAGAAACATGGAAACCAGGAACTCGTAAAAGCCACGATAACTGGGCATGCCAATCAATCTTCTCTGTTAGATAATTTCCCAGGGAAGGCACACATTGCAAGATTATTTCACATGGGAAAAAGGGTGTGTGTGTGTTTATGTGTGTGTGTGCCTGTGTGAGTATACAAATCTGTGGGCATTATATTGTTTGCCAAGTTTGTTGCTACTTACCCTTCCTGATAGCAGAGTTCCAGGGAGCCTGTTGGGATCTGTCCCAGGAGAGACTACTACTCCTGGAGATGTTACGTTGTTTCAGTTCTGAGACAGTGACAAAGGGCCCCCTCTGACCCGCAGGTCAAGGGTTGTTCTGAAACATGAATCATGAGATTAAGAAAAAGAGAGGTTTATTTATTGCAGTGGACTTTTCTTCCTTGTTCTGAACAAACTTCCCTAAGGGGCTTACATTAACTGTCAAGTCAGATAGTCCCTGGCATCAATGACACAACATTATTAAAAACATTTATTCTTGGAGCGCCTGGGTGGCTCAGTTGGTTAAGCATCCAACTGCTGATTTCAGCTCAGGTCATGATTTCAGGTTTGTGGGATCGAGCCCCATGTCGGGCTTTGCACTTAGCATGAAGTCTGCCTGTCCCTTTCCCTCTGCTCCTGTCCCCGGTGTGTGATCTCTCTCTCTGTCTGAGTTGAGGGAAATTGGAAGGGGAGATGAACCATGAGAGACTATGGACTCTGAAAAACAACCTGAGGGTTTTGAAGGGGCGGGGTTGGGGGGGTGGGAGGTTGGGGAACCAGGTGGTGGGTAATAGGAAGCGCACGTATTGCATGGAGCACTGGGTGTGGTGTAAAAACAATGAGTACTGTTACGCTGAAAAGAAATTTTAAAAAAGTGAAAAAAAATAGATAAATAAATAAAACCTTTAAAAAATCCTTTATTTCTTGCTTATGTTATAGTGTGATAATTGGTGGGTCAAGGAGCTTCTTTATCTTCTAACTACACCTAATGCATGTGGCATCTAAGTCCACCATGGAGAAAAAGAGCTGGAAGTTCCGGCAGCAAGTTTTAAGGACAAGCCTCAAGCAGCTTGTCTCCCTGCGTACATTTCATTAGCCAGACGCCAGTCAGCTGAGGTGTCAACTACTACCAGGGAGGCTGGGAAACATAGAGGAGCACATAGATCTTTGGTGCTGCCGAACTACTGCAAGGGTTTTGTCATGGTCAGAGGACACCCAGGTGACCTTCAGGTCACACTCACTAACACCATCCCCGTGCTGGCTTTGCATTCATCCAGTATTCATTTTCTGCTGTGTTCATTTGGGAGAATAAATGTGAGTCTGGTTAAAACCCTGGATGGAGGATCTTTACCAGTCCTGGACTTGGGATAAAGCTTAGAATTCTCATGGTGGGGTCTGTGTTCTTAACCTTGGCGGTGGGGGAGGGGAGGCGGAGAGAGAGACATACACACACACACAGAAACAATGGGAGGTGAGGAATGCAGGGGCAGCTGAAACATTGCCTCATGGTGTCCCCAAATTCCAATACGGCATCACTGGCTTCCAGAACACCCGTGTGACCTCACTGGATTCCAGTCTCTATATTTGTTCACCACCAGTGCCTAGTACTGTAAATAATTGAAAGGAATATAATAGGGTGAGAATTATTGTTGCCTCCCCCCCTTTGCCTTTCATAAAATCTTTTTATATCAGAGGGGGTCTGGCCCCAGCCACTCCTAGCTCTATAATTAGTTTTGGGAGTTGTGAGGACTGAGATTCAGCTAATGACATTTCATGGTTCAATCTTGGGGTCCCTTGGGCCTTTCAGTCTTTGTTGGAGCAAAGGACTGGGGTTACAGGTGGCCCTGGGTAATTTGCACTAATGAGACGTGGGTCTGTCAGTAGGTTCCTAAATGTTACAAATGAGAAAGGGAGGCCCAGAGTCTGGCGTGCCAATTAGAGAGCCCTTCCCAGCCTCTTTGCTCTCCATGCAGATGAGAATGGTTTGAGTCTCATTAGTCGCAACTGGTAGGTTTTCACCGTCTTTGTTCCATCATTTCTGCCTTGGCCAGCCCTCTGCCACCCAGATTCCTTGAAGCCAAATCATCTCAGCTTGGGACAACACCACAATTCTTGTAGTGGCCTGGACTGCAGGGAAACTTCAGGGCTTTGACACATGTGAGTCTGAGGCTTGGGTGCCCAGCTAGACACGTGGTGGGCAGCAACACCGCATGAAGGAAGAAGAGATGCTCGAGAGGAGGAGAGGGCATTATCTTCAGAACCAGAGCCCACAGACATGAAGTGACTTGCAAGTCTGCTCTTTCCTGCCCATTCTCTTTGGGCCCCACCACACCATCCCCTCCCTCTCCGAGACTTAGATCCTTTATCTTGGCTGCCAGGCTAGTGCAGATCTCCCCGACTTTGCACTTGCTCTTCCCTTGGGTGGAATGCCCTTTCCCACTTTGTCCTGCCAAATGTCCACTCATCCTTGAGAGCCAGTGTGGTGACTTCTTCTCTTTGAGTTCTCCCTGACTTCTGTCTTTTCTAGACTGAGTTTGCTACTCCTTCCTTTGTGCTGGCATGGCCTCTAAGGCTTTGATACAGAGAGAATCGCACTGGGATACAACAATGTATTAAGTGTCTTTCTCCACCCAACTGAGAGCTTGAGCAAATGAACTCTGTCCTCCTCATTTAGAATTATCAGAGCGGGGATGGTTTAGGTACAGGGTAGCTACTTGATACGTGTTTTCTGCGTGAATAAATGCATCAGAAATGTTTACCCTTTCCCTAGGCACAAAGATAACCCTAAGATTGAGAAAGACAACAAATGCAGAATGCTTGGGATGCTTTAGAAAAAAAAAGCGGGGAGCACTAATCAAATATTATTTTAAGACTTCAAGCCTCCATTTGTCCTTATCTCCCAGGAAAGTGACTGAAGACAGACAATTGCAGTGCCATGCAAGGCCCCTTCTCTCGTCTTCTACAGTCTATGCTGAATCAGAAGAAGGGGGTTGCTGTAAAATAATACAGCCTCCACGGCTGAGAAGTCCTGTGGCCAGGGTAAACCACACTCCACCTCGTCATTAAGCTGTTGTGTTTGGATATTAATAGCGTTGGGCAGTGTTGTCTGTGTGGGCAAGTGCTGCTTTTTCTGAGCTGCGTAAGCCCCCATCTCCCAGAGACAAAGTGCTCCACAAATAACCACAGCATGTTCTGAATTCCTCTGGGCAGGGAGCCCTGGGGATAATTAATGGGGCAAGGAGGAGCAAGGATTCCGGACCCCACACCCAACCCCAATGGCTCTCAGCAGCCCAGAGCCCAGAGTGGGGGCCCGTTTGGGGGCTAGATGAGAAAGAACCTGGGTAGGTGGAGAAGGTCAGCACGCCGGGATTCACATCCCGGCTCTAAAAGTCAGATCTCTGGCTGGAGATCTCCAAGAAATCACTGAAGTTTCCTGAAATAGGGTTTCTTTTTTATGTAGCTAAAAGTTCTGCATGTCTAGTAGTACATCAGGATGAGCAAACGATACTGTGATACTGTGAGAGGAATTCATCAACTGCAAAATAGCATCCACACCCAAGAAAGCGGTGATGATGAAGATGGGGATGGCAAAGTTGACAAGGCCTTATTTAGGAGGGCACACCCCAGGATAAAGTGAGTCATCTTCATGGTGACCCTCTCTGGAAATCATCCACACACTCAGGCCTTTCTCTCATGCTCCAACCAGGCCAAAGTCTTAGACTTCCCTGAGCACAATGAGTTGACCCACATTTGTCAGAAACCTCACCTTCTCTAGAGATCTCTTCTTTTCCCTCCCCCACATTAGCCTTTTTTGGACTAGCAAGCTCCTTCTTTTTTTTTCCTATGAGCAGTTCAAATGAAATTTTTTTTGGAAAACATTTCGAGTAGATGGATCACTCTGTACTCCATGTCATCCTCTCTGTGCCTACTGGGCCAGCCTGACACCTGTCCCATTTTGAGATGTGTGATCTTCATCTCTTTCTCCCTTGGTTTCCCCGTCTGTGAGCTATCTGGATAGTTGTAGTATCTCTGTGGCAGTGAGAAGAGCGCCCAGCACGTGGTAAGAGCTTGATTAAGGTTTGCTTGCAGTGTATCTCCTGATTCGATAGATTCACATGGCCTCTGAAGAGATTTGGCCTTCCTTTTTGTACTGAAGTAAGTGACACCAGCTATTGACCCTCAGAGGAACCAAAGAAATGGAAAGAAACAGCCCCCCAGAGAACCTCTCACGACAAGAATCTCCACTCCAAGCAACGTAAAGCATCAGGGGCTCAGCTGCCCTTGGCTTGTCCTTGGTGCTGTCCATGTTCACCAGATCCGACTCCAGCGGACAAGTCTCCAGCATGACTCAGACGTGCCAGGGAGGAAAATGCATGGCGTGCCTGTGCCCCCAGGAGCTTTAGGCATTGTGTTCATTTCCTGGGGCTGCCATAACAAAGTACTGCAAACCACACAGCCCGAACAACAGAAATTCATTGTCTCACTCTTCTAGAGGCTGGAAGTGCAAGATGAAGGTGTGGGCAAGGTCATGTTTTCTCTGAAGATGCCAGGGAAGGCTCTATTCTAGGTCTCTCTCCTGGGTTCTGGGAGTTCCTTTGGCTTTTGCCCCCATAACTCAAATATTCACATGCATTCTCCCTGTATCCATGCCTCCCTACATCCAAATTTCCCCCTTTTTTAAAAAAAGATGTATTTATTTATTTGAGAGAGAGTACATGTGTGTGCATGCACATGAGAGTGAGAGAAGGAGAGCTCAAGAGCAGGGGTGGGGCAGAGGGAGAAGCAGACCCCCCACTGAGCAGGGAGCCCTACACAGGGCTTGATCCCAGGACCCTGGAATCATGACCTGAGCCAAAGTCAGACCCTTAACCAACTGAGCCACCCATGTACCCCTCCCCCATTTTATAAGGACACCAGTCATACTGGATTAGGACCCACCCTAATGACCTCATTTTGACTTGATTACTTCTGTAAAGACCCTACTTCCAAGTGACATCACATTCTTGGGCCCTGAGGGTTAAGACTCTAGCATATCATTTTGAGAGGGCACATTTCAACCTACACCAGGCATGTTGTCACTGGAACTCATTCGAACATGAAAGAACCTTCTAAGAAGGGTGTACTGTCTGCCATTTTCTAGGAAAAGAAATTGGGTACAAAGAAGAGAATAAAAAAGAGAAGCAGCATGAAGTCTCAGGTCTCCTAACTAGAATTTGCAGAGAGAGAGACACCTCCCCGCCCCGCCCCGCCCTTCCGCAGTGGGCCTCAGCATGCCCTCCGCAGAGGAACTGCACCTGACCACCTGAGGAGCTGCTTGAAACTTAGATTTTTCCCATCATACTCCTATCCTGATAAATCAGGACCACTGGGGAGGGATCTAAATGCATGTTGAGCAGACTTGCCAGGTAACTCCCTGTTCACTGAAGTTTGAGAACTTTCCCCAGGGGTATACAGCCGCTGGATCAGGGTGTATCTGCGGCACAGATTTGAAATCAAAGTGGAACTGGGAAGATTAGAGGCAGCTGTGGCTCCCAGGGCAGCCTGATGGATTCCAGCATCTGGTTGCATGGAGAAGCTGAGTTCAGGCCTGTAGCAAAGCCCTGGATTTTTTCCACTGCCACATTTTCCTGGTGGCTTAAGAATGACAACTGTGTGTGCTGACTGTGACCACTGACTTGAACTGAAGTTATAAGAGTGTGGGATTTTTAGGACTGGACCCTTGGATATAATCTGTCAGCCATAGCTTTTGGGGTGCCCCGAGAGTTCCAGAAACAGTAAAGGCACTAGGGTATAGCACAGGAGCTTACTATTCCAATACTGGGGTTTTACTCTGAAAATTCCTCCTTAGGTTACCACCTGTAAAATGGGCATAAAAATTATTTGCTTAGTCCGCAGAAAAGCCATTTCAAATTAAACATTCTATAAAATATAAAGAAAGATACTCACTCATGATTATTTTTCTGTTAGTAAAAATAAGCAGTGAGGCTGACTATCTGTGTCCAGACAAAGCAAGATAATGGTTAACTCATACTGATTCTCCAGTGACTGTAACTTGAAAGCAACAGAGCAGCTTTGAGGGGACTCCTCTGTCTCATGCCTCTTATAATGAAGCTTCCTTATTTGGGGATCAAAGAAGGAAAACAGTACAGGAGAGAATGGGCTGGTGCATTTAACGGTGATTTAGTTCTCTTCTGTCATGGTAGAAGCTCCCAGTTCCCCACGGGGAGTTCCGCTCCATTCCCCCGAGAAACAATCCGTACAGGGCAAGTAGCAGGATGTTCCCTCCACTGATAGAATCAGGTACTGATGTAGTTGAAACTTAAGTTTCAACAAGTTCTTTCTCGGTGTGGGTAATCCAAGACAAGGGATAAACCAAAGAGAAATCTCATCAGCTTTGGGAAGCTATATCCTTTTGCTTTTTAGTGTACCTGTTTGGTTTTTTGGGGGGTGGGGGGATTGGAGCACGGATAGAAAAAAAATAAACTTTAATAGTGATGTATGTTTTTTTAATGCAGAATCAGTGTAAAGAAATGAGGGTGAGGTTCAAAGCTTCTTCAGAGGAGCAACAGATGGATGACCCATGTGTGAGTGGTGAGGAGGAACTGACCACATCCGTGCCAGGCTAGGCTGCGGTGGGTGCAGAGCAATGCCAGCTTCTCCAGAGAAACTGCCTCCCCTGTCATGTCTGGATTTGACTGTTTCAGGATACCAGACATTTGCCACGTTTTCTGTTGTCAAGGGGGCAAACGGTGACATATTAATAACAGGAGGTTGTTTTTATATTTTGAAAGGGGCATGAGTTTCCCTGACACGCACATACTTAACTGATTTCTTTAGAAATACCAAAGGAAAGCCTCAAATAATCTCCGATATATATGTAGAGAGCCATTTTCTCAAAGACACACCGTGGGTTTGCCTTATAATTACCACTTTAACAAAACAGAAGAGAAGGAGATCATAGTATTAGCTCTATTTCATAGGCAGGAAAATCAAGGTCCCGTTTTCCTGCTGTTGAGGTGCACAGAAATGGAAAACAGAACTGTACTCTGTAGCATCTATGGCCAGGCTTCCAGCTCCTAGATTCCAGTTATGGGATAAACCATAATAAGAAGGAGGTAGGTTGACCACCCGGATGCAAGTTCCAAATATGAGCCCTCTGGGACCCCGATTAAAGGAAGGTTATTTTTGTTGTTGTTGCTTTCTCGAGTATGATCATCAGAAGAGGGGCTACTCGTGTCTGTAGGTTAGGTGAGGCATGGGGCAGAGGTGGGTGGTGGGTGAGGGTGGGATTCGGTGTCCTCAGCAATCCCTGGACACTGTTACTCCACCATTCAGAACACAGAATCATCCAAAACTTAGTGGCCACAGCCCCTGGAGCGCTGAGGATTCATGTGATTAATCCACACTAATGCCTGCAGCCTTGTTTAGAGCAGGGCCAAGAAGAGTGATGGATTGTGATCATTATCAGTACTATTTGCAATTAGTAGTAATTGCATGCTCATCTTCAGAGATCTTTTGGAAGTAATTGAATCAAACCACTTAAGAATTCAGTGCCTTCTGTTCTCCACCCTCCTTTTTTCCTCCATCCTCACCCCATGCCTGGAAAGGATGGGGAAGGCAATTAATATTAATCAGGTCATTATGTTTCATTGAGATTTATGAAATGCATTGTTCAACTCCATGGTCACATGTTACTTCTTTCGCATCCTCGATATCCAGTGGCAGGCCCATGCTTAACTCTAAGAGTTCCAGAGCAATTTGGGGGCATTAAATTCCTACTTCTAGGAATACACTAGATGTTTAACTCAGGAAACACTAACTGGGAAGACTTAGAGATCTCTTATCCTAGAAGGGTGAAGTGGAATTCCTCTAGGGTCATTTGGTGTACATGTACAGGAACCAGATTTCTAATCATGACCTCTGGGTGCCCCCGCCAATGTTCTTCCTGGAACACCTTGTTCTTTTTTCAAATAATTTTCAAAGTCATCCACAGCACACTGGTATAGTCCTTCAAACTGTCCTTCTGTCACCAACATCCCAGATACTATATATACACATATATTAAATTATGTGTATTAATTACCCGAGTACCTTTCCTCTCAGACTTGGCCTTTGAGGAACAATATCTGCCTTACTAACTTACTTTGAGGAACAGTATCTGCCTTACTAACTTATCATTAACAAGTGCTTATTAAACATCTTCTCTTAGCCTCAATCTAAAAGCATGTTTGGCTCAACACACACAAAACAGATAATCATGTCAAAAAATGGGCAGAAGACATGAACAGACACTTCTCCAAAGAAGACATACAAATGGTTAACAGTCACACGAAAAAATGTTCATCGTCACTAGCCATCAGGGAGATTAAAATCAAAACCACATTGAGATACCACCTTATACCAGTTAGAATGGGCAAAATTAACAAGACAGTAAACATGTGTTGGAGAGGATGTGGAGTAAGGGGAACCCTCTTACACTGTTGGTGGGAATGCAAGTTGGTGCAGCCACTTTGGAAAACAGTGTGGAGATTCCTTAAGAAATTTAAAACAGGGGCGCCTGGGTGGCTCAGTGGTTTAAGCCTCTGCCTTCGGCTCAGGTCATGATCCCAGGGTCCTGGGATCGAGTCCCGCATCGGGCTCTCTGCTCGGCAGGGAGCCTGCTTCCTCCTCTCTCTCTCTGCCTGCCTCTCTGCCTACTTGTGATCTCTCTCTATCAACTAAATAAATAAAATCTTAAAAAAAAAAAAAAAAAGAAATTTAAAACAGAGCTACCCTATGACCCTGCAATTGCACTACTGGGTATTTACCCCAAAGATATAGATGTAGTGAAAAGAAGGGCCATCCGTACCCCAATGTTCATAGCAACAATGGCCACAGCCGCCAAACTGTGGAAAGAACCAAGATGCCATTCAGTGGATGAACGGATAAAGAAGATGTGGTCCATATATACAATGGAGTAATATGCCTCCATCAGAAAGGATTAATACCCAACTTTTGTATCAACATGAATGGGACTAGAAGAGATTATGCTGAGTGAAATAAGTCAAGCAGAGAGAGTCAAGTATCATATGGTTTCACTTATTTATGGAGCATAAGGAATAACACGGAGGACATGAGGAGATGGAGAGGAGAAGGGAGTTGGGGGAAATTAGAAGCGAAGACAAACCATGAGAGACTGTGGACTCTGAGAAACAAACAGGGTTTTGATAGGAAGCGGGTAGAGATGTTGGGTGAGCCTGGTAGTGGGTATTATGTAGGGCACGTATTGCATGGGGCACTGGGTGTGGTGCATAAACAATGAATTCTGGAACACTGAAAAGAAATTAAAAAATAAACAAAAATTTAGAAAAAAATAAAAACATGTTTGGCACACTTATGAAGCACTAGGCATTATACTAGATCCTGGGCTATGGAGATAAAAAGACACGGTCTCTGCTCGTGTCAGAATCCATCTTGGAAGCTAAGGCAAGCACACAGATATAGACAAAGGCAAGTGAGATGTGTGTGGATGGGTGTGCCCAAAGAGGAGCTAACTTTTTATAGGGTGATATTAGAAGCAACTAAATGTCCAAGAGCATACAGTTCAATTCATTCATGGCACAAACATTTGTGAGTGCCACCTATGTCCCAGGCACAGGGCTAATTACTGATCTGACAACAAACTTAGTCTTTGTTCTTACCTTCACATGTGTTACATTCTAGCAAAGGAGACAGATGAGGCAAGAGCGTGATGTAAGTTTCATTCACACCTCCAGCTATGATTCACTGAGTGCCTGTCATGGTCCCTACTCCCAGGAAGCTTGTAGTCTGGGAGGAAAGGAACATAAACAAAAAAATGGAAAAAAAGGATAAAATAACTATAATCTGTATTGAATGGAGAAGGGAAGCAAAAGAATGCTGTGATAAATATAGGGTTTACATAGATTTTTAAAAATTCTTTATTTAAATTCAATTTATTTAACATATACTGTATTATTAGTTACAAGGGTAGAATTTAGTGATTTATCAGTTGCATATAATACCCAGTGCTCATTATATCACATTATATCACCCTCTATAATGCTCATCTCACAATAACCCTATCTCCCTACCCACCTCCCTTCCAGCAACTGTCAGATGTTTCCTAGAGTTAAGCGTCTCTTATGATTTGCCTCCCTCTCTGTTTTTTCCTTATTTTCTCTTAAAGTTTACATATATTGGGGAGCCTGGATGGCTCAGTTGGCTACGCGACTGCCTTCAGCTCAGGTCATGATCCTGGATTCTCTGGGTCAAGTCCCACTTTTGGGCTTCCTGCTCAGTGGGGAGTGTGCTTCTCTCTCTGACCTTCTCCTTGCTGGTGCTCTCTGTCTCACTATCTCTCTCAAGTAAATAAATATAAAAGAAAATCTTTTTTAAAAAAGTTTACATATATTTTTATGTACAAAAGACAGAGAGAGTGATAGAGGTAGAAAGAGATAGAGAGACTGAGAATGAACAAGGTACAGAGCGCAATGTAAGCACCCATAACTAGATCCAGACTACCTACATCTGAACCCCATCTCTACCACTTGCCAGCTGAATGACCTTGAGCAAATTACTTAACATCTCTGTGCCTCAGTCACTGTATCTATAAATAAGAATTATAGTTTCTCCAAGAAATAAATGAGTTAATATTTGTGACAAGCTTAGAATAGAACCTGGCTCAGAATAAGCACTATGTACTACCACAGTTGGTAATGCAAAGACCTGGTGAGTGAATTTCTCTACCAAGTTAACTCCTAAAATGACACTTCCATGACAAGGGATGTATATACTTTGGGAACCCACGATATGATGGAGCAAGATTGTACTTGTCCATAAGAGCTGGTCGTTAGGGGTGCCTGGGTGGCTCAGTGGGTTAAGGCCTCTGCCTTTGGCTCAGGTCATGATCCCAGGGTTCTGGGATCAAGCCCCGCATCAGGCTCTCTGCTGAGTGGGGAGCCTGCTTCCCTTCCTTTCTTTCTGCCTGCCTCTCTGCCTACTTGTGATCTCTTTCTGTCAAATAAATAAATAAAGTCTTAAAAAAAAAAAAAAAAGAGCTGGTCGTTAGCATCTTTCCCCCAAACTCTGCATTGTGTGACTTGAAACTCCTCCAGACTCTGTATTCAGTCGTAGCTTGAGACTGGCCATGGTAGGAACACTTACACTGCAGAAACTGGTAAACACTACAAATCAGGGCTTTATTTTTTTTCTCAAAGGGTCAATTGTTAGAATTTATCAACAGATCATTAGTGTACACATTTAGTAGAATGTAATGGGGAGTTGGCATCCTTAGTAGTTCCAAACTGATCTATGTCTAGTGTGATTGTATTTGTGAAATACGTATTTGTTAAGAAATTCTATGGTGACTAACATAATAAAAAAGTGAAATAAATAAAATGGGAAAAAAAGAAATTCTAAACATTTGGACTTAATGTGCCCATGATACCAGGCCTAAAGGAATCAAGCTTATTTGCCTATTTATTGGCAATCCCATTAGAAGACCAGAGTTTGATGACTGCCGTTAATATTGTGCCATAAAGGTAAGCTCTTCATCAGCTGAATATGCTCTCTTGACATCATGCTTGCAATTTAGATAATTGTCTAACTTGTTAGGGGGCTGTGGAAACTAACCTCTTATAACTGATGGAAAATGAACACCTACCTAATGATCCAATTACTTAAGCAGTAGCTATAAAAATAAAAACATAACAATAAACCTATTTAATAATCACCTATCACTAAGCACTCAAATGTATTTTAAGTAAGGATAAAACCATACGACATTTCAATAAATGTAAATATCAATGTGTGAGTTGTGTTTTTCCCACTTCATGTTATATATTAATTGCTACTTTTTTTAAAATTTAATTTCTTTTCAGTGTAACAGAATTCATTGTTTATGCACCACATGCAGTCAGTGCTGCATGTAATAGTGCCCTCCATAATACCCACCACCAGGCTCACCCAACCTCCCACCCCCAACCCCTTCAAAACTCTCAGATTGTTTTTCAAAGTCCATGGTCTCTCATGGTTCATCTCCCCTTCCAATTTCCCTCAACTCCTACTCTCCATCTCCCCATGTCCTCCATGTTATTTGTTATGCTCCACAAATAAATGAAACCATATGGTACTTGACTCTCTCTGCTTGACTTATTTCACTCAACGTAATCTCTTCCAGTCCCGTCCATGTTGATACAAAAGTTGGATATTCATTCTTTCTGATGGAGGCATAATAATGTATATGGACCACATCTTCCTTATCCATTCGTCCATTGAGGGCATCTTAGTTCTTTCCACAGTTTGGCGACCGTGGCCATTGCTGCTATGAACATTGGGGTACAGATGGCTCTTCATTTCACTACATCTATATCTTTGGGGTATATACCCAGTAGTGCAATTTCAGGGTCATAGGGAAGCTCTATTTTTTAATATTATTGAATATGTACTAAGTGTCAAGTAATTGTGGGAGCGTTCTCTGTATATCAACTATTTTAAACCCAAAACAAGCTAAGAAAGGAGTTATTTTAGTATTCCCACTTTCCAATAAGAAAATTGAATCCCCAAGAGATCAAGGCTCAGGGCCTCCAGCTAACATATGTCAGAACCAGGACACAGCCCATAGTATCTGCCCCAGAGCCTTTACACCACACAGTATCCCTTCTCAGATGCTTTTCTCCAAAACAGACTAGAGGCCAAATATCATCTCTATTATTGTGATACAATTTCTATGAGCAAGAATATTTCCTAATGCTAAACTATGGGATAGGGCCGTCTTACCCAGAAATAGGCAGCACTGGGCAGGACCAGAACTACCTCTGGTGCAAAATTTAAGGTGGCATGCACCCTCAGGGTCATGCTAGTGCAGAGTCGGCCCCAAGGGGGATCCCTCCTTAAATTTTGCCCCTCCACTCCTGACTTGGAGCCACCAGAGACCTATAACCCTCTTTGGTTCCATAACCTGAAGTACTGAAAAAGAAGGCTTCAGAAGCTAAGGGGAAAAAGAAGAAGTAGCCAACGGCCTGGAAAATCCACAAGGAACACTCTTGTATGCCAACCATATCCGCAGACTCTAGAGACAGGCAGGAGGCTGGTGAGTCTTCTTCTGCCACTGCTTGTAGGTTCTTAAGCAACTCAGGCTGTTCTTTCCTTAACTTTATTTTTTCCAGTATTACTGAAATGTAATTGACATGTAACACCCAATTAGTTTAAGGTATACAACATAATGATTTGATATATGTATATCTTATAAAATAATGACATTATTTTAGTTGACATCCATCAGCTAAAATAGTAACATTTTTTTTTCTTGTGGTAAGAACTTCCAAAGTCTATTCTCTAAGCAACTTTCAATTATACAATAGAGTATCATTAACTGTAGTCACCATGAGGTATATTATATTCCCAGGACTTACTTCTTTATAACTGGAAGTTTGTGCCTTTTCACCATCTTCCCCCATTTCTTCCACCCCCTACTCCCCACCTCTGGCAACTAATCAATCTGTTCTCTGTATCTATGAGTTCAGTTGTTTGTAAATTCCCCCTGCAAATGAGATCATACAGTATTCACCTTCTTCTGTTTGACTTACTTCACTTAGCATAATGCCCTCAAATTTCATCCATGCTGTTGCAAATGGCAGCATGTCCTTCTCTGTCGTGGTTGAATAATGTTCTATTTTTATTTTATATATACATATAATTTTATATATATAATATATTTGATATATATTATATATAATTTAATATGTATTATATTATATATAATATAATATATAAATTTAATATATATTTATATATAATTTATATATAAAATAAAAATAGAATGTTATTTTATATATATGTATGTGTGTGTATGTGTATGTGTATATATATATATATATGCTTATATGGAATACAAACATCTTTCTTATTCATTCATTCATCAGGAGACACTTTGTTTATTCTTGGCTCCTTTGTTGTAAATTAATTGGCCATATATGCATGGTTTATTTCCAGGATCTCTGTTCTATTGCTTTGAACTATGTGCCTCTTTTATGCTAATACCATACTATGATTATTATGGCCTTATAGTATAGTTTGAAATCAGTAAATGTGATGCCTCCAGTTTTGTTCTTCTTCTCAAGATTGCTTTGGCTATTTGCAGTCTTTTGTTGCTCCAAACAAATCTTAGGATTGTTTTTTCTATCTCTGTGAAAAAAGCCATTGGACAGATTGTTCTTAATGATGCCCAAGAAGGAGCCCCACTGCCCAAAGAGCTTTTCTCCCTTCTCTGAACATCAGTATTAATGTCTTCCGTTGCTAGCCCTAGAGTTTATTTCCTTCATCTTAGTTCCAACAGCAGTCCTATAAGACATGTACCCACAGACCCAAACACAGAGCTATTACATGGCCTTCTCAGCCTAGGCCTTCGCAATGTTCCTACAGTTTCTATAACTTTTTCTCAGTATTCTTCATTTACCAGTCCTGTAAAGAAGTCCTTTGTATGGTGATTTTATGACAAATGAAATGAGGACCCTAAATGCCCAAATGGTTTTAGGGGCAGGAGCCATCAACACAACACTACATCATATGACTTCCAATTCCACACTCCTATCCTGTTACTTAAAGAGACTGACCTCCTTCTGAAACCAGAATCCTCCTGCCATTTTCAGGGAGTTAGAAGGGAATTCTTAAGACCCACAGGGGTTTTGCTGCTTTGAAGGAGTTGGTAGCTGCTCCATCCGCACTGTGAACCCAGGATCTTCTTCTCTTGCTTGGTTGGCATTTCGACAGCACTTAAATGAGGCACTGGTTTCTGGTAGAGCATAGGCACACAGATATGTGGAAGACACAAGTGAGTAAATTCCTAGGCATGTGGAGAATGTGTGGAAAATAAGAGATGTGGGAGAAGTTGCCAGGCAAAGAGGGAACTTCTAGCAAGACCATGCCAGCAAGGCCAGGAAGGAGTAGTAGGGAATGAGATGTCTCAAATTTTGCCACTTCCAAGCTCCTTGAGCTTTCTTTAGGTCAGAAAAGGATCAGATACTGCATAAGAATTGTTGAAAGGCGGGGGGGAAGCCCACAGTGCCATCCATGGGCAATTTTTGTTCTCTGACGCAATTAATTCAGCTGTTGGAAAAGAATACCAATGCCCCACAGATGTCAAAATGACACAGGAAAACAGAATCACAAAAACCATGGTAATCAGCTGTGTGGCCTTGGGTAAGAAACCTTCCCTCTCTGGGCCTCAGTTTTTTCTCACAAATACAAGTGCAGATGGCGATGAAGCAGAATCTAAATGATCCTCAAGCTTCCTTGTAACTATAAAATTCCAAGATCCTTGAGCATAGATATTCTCCAACCCACATTTAACTCCAAAATTCTGTAATTTTGTGGTTTTTCTTTTCAAGAGGACCTTAAATTAAGTTGTGGGTCTGCAAGCTGCTCCAGGAGTTAGTCCTGGGGCACAAACTACTCTGCTCTGCTTATCTGTCCACAATCAGATCTGTAATAAGGACCCATATGGAACAGAATATATGGGTGAAGCTCTGTCTGCTCCCACATTGGTATCTATGACAAGCTATTTTCCGCTACTACAACTTCCTCCCTTAACTGCTCCTTTCCTGTTACTTGGCAGTCTCTCCTGAATGCCTACCATGTGCAGGACACATGGAAACAAGGAACGATGAAGGAAACAGGAGTGTAGACACTAGATGAAGGAGTCGATGCGAGGAACAGCTGCTTCTCCCTACCCTGCTCTTGCCTCTTGTCTCCCAAACATGGGTGTTGTTCAGAGAGTCAGCCCCATCCCCATTCATCCTGCAAACATCCACTGAACATGTATTATGCCCTGGGCATTATGTTGGGCACCAGGAACTCAGAGATGAATAAGAGCCCATTTTTATTCTCTCAATTAATCAACATTCTGTAAAGAATGGCTTATTAAGAGACTATGGGGAAGACAGACAATTAAAGAAAACATGCATGTAATCATACTTGTCAGAGTGGAATGGAGCTCCAACAGAGGGCTGGGTAGTTACGCAGAAGGTAAAGACATGGCACAAAGATGAGGCAAAGTGTTCTGTTCTGGGTGGCTTAAGGAGAGTTGTTTTGGAGGCGGGCACTGTGAAGGGCAGGTGACATGTGAGATTGGGCTGAAGGAGTGGGCAGGAGTGTGCAGACTAGCCCATGGAGATGCCTGGCAGGGATGCTAGGGAATTGGGACTTAGCCCACAAGCAGTGGGGAGGCTTAAGCAGGTGAAATTTGTGTCTTACCTCAACATGTGTATCACTTTCCTAGGGCTACCATAACAAATTACCATGACGAGGTGGTCTAAAATAGCAGAAATTTATTCTCTCACATTTCTGGAGGCCAGAAATTTGAAATCAAGATGTGTGCAGGGTTATTTCCTTTTTGGAGGCTCTGAGAGAGAATTTGTTCCTTGTCTCTTTCTAGACCTTGACTCTTCTGGAACTTGGTGGGCATCCTTGGTGTTCCTTAGTCCAGGGGAGAACAGTTAAGGGAAAAGGTAGGATGTTGACAATGGGATCTGGACAAGACAAAGATATAAGGGCACATAAGGGATGAACAAAACAAGAGAAGCCTGTCTATTGATCTCACAGAGAAAAAAATTTAAAAAGGGCACAGGAGTTTTTAAGATTCAGTTTAATGCAATGTACCTCCTAGAGAATCCTTACTTTGGGAGGCACAAAGATTTAAAGTGTTCCCATCATGAGAAACATTGACTCCATTTCTCCTCCTATATCCTAATGATTGGTTGGACTCCATCCCTGCATCACATCCCGCCCCCATTTCCATTGTTCTTTGAGATTGCTGCTATCTGATATAGGCTTCAGCAGAATCTTTGGTAAGGCAAAGATATAAGTGGGTGTCCTCCACCCTGAGCCACCTTCCTTTCCCTCCATCACAACTTCTCAACCCCTGACTAATAAGCCATGTCATAAAGCAGCCATGGGGCCTAAGTGTGAATCATAAAGGAGGCTACTCCCTCATGTCTGGGTCTTTGTCCTCCTCCAAGCAGAGCTGGCAGAATGACTAAAACCAGCAGATTTTCCAGAGACAGTAATGCTTTAAGGTGACTTCTGCATGCCCTTGCCTTTACATTTTAATGGCACTCTAATGTTGAATTAAAATGGAATTCCTATGGAAATGTACAATGTCTAAATCAATACTTGCTGATTAGTGTCATGAGGATGAATATCAAAAGATATAATAGCAATGGTGGGATCCACACCAGGGTGAGTAAAGCTGCCTGTGTCCATTAACTGAAGCCTGACTAATGCTAAATTACAATAAAATATCTAGGAAATTCTGGCCAGAGCCACATTAAAGCCCACAAAATGTAGCCTAATTAGCACTATGATGACAAATGCAGGAAGAATTCATTATATCTAAAGATTCCTCATAAAGTCCAATTTCTTTCTTTTTACCAACACAATACCTACAAGGCCCCTGGTGGCCTAACTACCACTGTGCTGTTCCTTATCATGTGCCGAGCCAAGTTGGGCTTCATGTGGGCTTCAGAGAATGAAACCTCCCAACCCCTTCTGCTACTCAGCATTAATTTTTTCCTCCTCCTTTAACATATCTATTGTATCTCTGCATCTGGCTGGCTGTCCATTTATGCATTATAGTGTCATGGTTTGAGTGCAGACCTTTTTTAAAGATTTATGTATTTGAGAGAGGGAGAGAGAGCACAAACAGGGGGAGGGGCAGAGAGAGAGGGAGAGAGAGAATCCACAAGCAGTCTCCCACTAATTGTAGAGCCTGACCTGGGACTCCGTGTGGGGCTCTATCCCATGACCATGAGATCATGACCTGAGCTGAAATTAAGATCAGGACATTCAGCTGACTAAGCCACCTAGGTGCCCCTGAGTGCAGATTCTTATGTCACATCTTCTGGGGCTGCTGCCTCTTCCTACCCACATGATTTTGGGAAGGTTACTCTGTACTTCAGTTTCCCCATTTAAAATAATGAGATAATAATAATACCCACTCATAGAGCAGGTGTGAGTATCAAATGTGTCCATTTTTTAGAGAGTGGGTCAAGGGCAGAGGGAGAGAAAGAAATAAAGAGAATCTCAAGCAGACTCCACGCCCAGCATGCAGTCTGACCAGGGGCTCAGTCCAAGGACTCTGAGATCATGAACTGAGCTGAAACAAAGAATGGGACACCTAACCAACCAAGCCACCCAGGTGTCCCAATGAGTCATTACTTTTAAAGGACCTTAGTAGTGCCTGTGCCAAGTAACATACAGCATAAAATATCCTCCTCCTCTTCCTTCTCCTCCTCTTCCTCCTCCTCCTTCTTCTTCTATCTACCCCAAAGGCAGTAGAATAAAAAGAAGACATTTGGACAACTCTGCCCTGTCAACACCTCCCTGTTCAAAAGATCACAAAATCATGAGGTGTTACAGAGGGGAAAATCCTTTAACAGACAACATTTAATTCAACCCCCGCTCATTTACAGAAGAAGCAGGGAAGATGACCTCCTAAGGTCAACCAGGTCATTCTGTTCCATTCAAACACTTGTTAAATGCCTTCTAGATTATGTGTTATTTTAAGGCTGCAATGATGAATTCATTTCTGTTCTTATGGAATCTATGACGTTGTAGGGAGCAAACACATCCACAGTAATGTAGATAGAATTTGGTAGGATAGGGGATGAGAGAGATGAAGTTACCAAAGTTCATGGGAACAGGGGAGGGACATGGAGTCCAACCTGCAGATTTGGAGGTGGCTTCTCAGAGGAGCTGATGCTTGGCATTGGTTCTAAAAGGGAATACGTTACCTAGGCCGTGAAAGGAAAGAAGAAAATTCTGTGCGTGAGCAAAAGCATAGGTATTCAAGAACAAGGTGAGAATGGGGGAACTACCAGCAGTTGGTCAGTATGGAAACACATAGCACAAGAACAGGGAGTTGAGATTATATGGGCCTTTTATACCTTGGGAAAGAGATTGGAGTTATTTCTGCAGATAATAGGGAACCTTTGAAAGATTACGCATGGGAATGACATGTTTACATTTAGATGGAACATTCTTTCCTCATATGGAGAGTGGATTTTAAGGGACAAATATGGAAGTAAGGATTTCAAAGCAGGGCTGACTTAATAAATTGCATAAGAACTGATAAGGAGCTAAACTAGGGCATCAGAAATATAGAGAGGAAAGAGAGATTTGAAAAGTATTTAAGAGGCAAAGTGAGCCGGACTTAGTGACTGGTCAAATGTAGGGAATGAGAGAGAAAAAGGAATATAGGATGATTTCAAGTTCCTCACATGTGTAACAAGATGGATGATAGAATTATAGATAGAGAAAGTGAGACTACAGGAAAGAGGAGAAATAGGATGAGAAAAGGTAATTGACCATGACTGGGAGGCAGTGGGAGGACAATGTGACTCTTGGAGAAGAGATTAGGTCTGGATATAAGGATATGTGGTCCTCAGTACACAGTGAGTATGTAAAACAATGAGTTACTAAGACCATTCATGGGGAAAGTGGTAGTGGGTTAAGGCCTTATTCTTGAGGACAACATATTTGAGGAGGTTGAAGTGTCTTCTGTGAAGAAGTCAAAGCAAGATCACTGAAGAGGTACAAGTTGAAACAGGAGACATGAATAAGTACCCCAGATGTCAAGAGAGTAAGGACTTCATGGTCACAATGTTAAATGCAGAGGGGATGTCTGATAACATGAGGGCTGAAAACATCTGGTAAATATGATATAATGCACCTGGCTGCACAGTGACCTTGGCCAGGGCAGTGGAAGTGGAATAGTGTGGGAGAACAGATTGAAATGGGTTGAGAAGTGATTACATTGTAACATGGTAGAGACAATGAGTATAGACATCTATTTTAGGAGCATATGGTTTTTCAGAAGAATAAAGGACAGGTTGGTGGTTGGAAGAGGACTGAGAGTCAAGAGAGGGAATTTATGGGAGCCTGGGTGGCTCAGTGGGTTAAAGCCTCTGCCTTCAGCTCAGGTCATGATCTCAGGGTCCTGGGATCGAGCCCCGCATCAGGCTTTCTGCTCAGCAGGGAGCCTGCTTCCCCCTCTCTCTGCCTGCCTATTTGTGATCTATCTCTCTCTGTCAAATAAATAAATAAAATCTTTTTTAAAAAAAAGAGAGGGAATTTATAAAGAGTGGAGAGACATAGGTATATTTACCAGCAGAGGGTAAATAGCCAAGAAAGAATGGGGGTTGAAGATGTAGCAAGGAATGAGGCAGTGGTTGAAACAAAGTCCTAGGGCAGCAGGAAGGGATGGCATCAAGAACCAGAAGTATCAGATGACTGGGAGCTGGGACAGTGACACTTTGTCTTCTGAGCCCAGAGGAAAGAAGCTGACCCACGGAGGAAGAGCTGAAATTTTGAAGTTGTGGTGGTGGAGAAGGTTGGACTTTGAAGTACTTTGCTCTTAATGGTCTTATGGGGAGCATCAAGGTTATGGTGCTGGGAGTGTAGGGTGGGGTTAAGTGAAGGATTTAAGGAGAAAACATCCTGGGTATAAAAGGATCATCAAGCAATGTAGATAGCTCAGCTGAGGATGGTAGCCTGGCTGGGATTCAAGCCCAACTCTACAGATTCTTGGGACATGACAGCGATGTTGAACCATTTATCTTTAGTCTTAGTGATGTTTTCATACCATTGGTTTCTAGTTCCTATATTTCTCATCAGATTCTAAAACAAGTCATTCTGTAGCTGTAAACTTAGAACAAATTCCCAGGATTACTGCTGTGTATTTCCTTATTTGGACTTTTCTATGTCAAGAAAGGATATTTATAATTCTGTTAATGATATAGATATCAAGTCTGAGAGGTGGGAGCCCTCTTTTGCCTCTGTGTCCAAAGCCAAAATAATCAGGTCATTCAACATGTCTGCTGCTCTTAACCCTATAAAAATTCCAGACTTCTTCAGATCTCCCTTCTTTCCTTCCCTCGCCATGGAATGGACACCTCCATGGAAAAGCAGGGCCTATTTGGTTTTCAGTGATCTGGAAAAACAGCTCACTTCAGAGCCTAATATCTAACAGTTGATTTCTTAGAAGCAACTGCAGAGGGTAAAGACAACACAAAAATCATCTGGAAGCAGAGAATTATCTGCATAACTGGTGAGATTTCTCAAAGCCAAGAGACACTGGTGGTCTGCTTCCTTCCTGTAGGCCGAGCTCCTGGGGACCCTGACAGTTCCTATAATGCACTGTAAGCAGAAGCAAGCATACCACAGATGATAATCATTAAGTTAGGGAGTGTTTGCTGGTTTGGGGGGAATGGGTGAAAGGGGATGGTGAGGAGAGCAAATGTGATTTGACAGTTTCCTGATGGAAGCTAGAGGAAGGTTCTTTTTTTTTAATATTTAATTTGTTGTGACACCTGGGTGGCACAGTTGTTGGGCTTCTGCCTTTGGCTTAGGTCATGATCCCAGAGTCCTGGGACCGAGCCCCACATTGGGCTCCCTGCTCAGCAGGAAACCTGTTTCTCCTTCTCCCACTCCCCCTGCTTGTGTTCGTTTTCTCACTGTGTCTCTCTTAAAAAAAAAATCATTTATTTATTTGAGAGAGAGAGAGACAGAGACCTCAGAGGAAGAGTGAAAGGTAGAAGTAGACTTCTCACTGAGCAGAGAGTCTACATGGGACTCAATCCCAAGACCCCAATAACATGACCGGAGCTGAAGGCAGACGCTTCATTATCTGAGCCACCCAGGTACCCTAGAGGGTTCTAAACCTGGAAGTCTATGGTGATACCTCCTATGCCTATCTGACTCTACTGTCATTTTTAGGTCTTCAGTCGTTGCATAGTGGGATCAGAAGTGTCCTAGAGTGTCACTGTATTTTCCCGTCATTGATGCAACTGTTTTAACAATGAAATACCCTAGAATCTGCTAAGAAGTTGAAAATGTGAGGGTTTCTTAAAAATATCCAGGGAGAAAATGAAATGCGTGCATAAAATAGAAGAAAGGGCAAATTGTAAGAAAGGGGTATGTTTCCGTTTTTTCTTGTTTGTATAACAAACTATACCAAACATCATGGCTGAAAATAACACCCATTTCATTTATTCATTATTTTGTGGATTAATGATCAGTGCAAGGCTCAACAGGGATGGCTTAACTCTGTCCCACCTGGTACTGACTAGGTAATGCTGGCATCACAGGAGGATCCAAGATGTCCTGAGGCACATATATGGGCACTTGATGCTGGAATTCAGCTGAGGCACTTTAGTACTCTTCCACTCTGCTTCATTTTCCAGCAAGTTAGGCTGGACTTTCTTACTGTGGTTCAGGGCCCTGACAGCACAAACGTGGAAGCTGCCAGACCTCATAAGTTCTAAGTACAGAGGTCACACAGCGTAATTTCCACCACATTCTATGACTTGAGACAATACATAAGGTCAGCTCAGATTTAGGGAGAAGGGACATAGACTTCACTTCCTGACGAAAGCTGTGGCATGTGCTTAGAATTTTCAAAATAGATGACCACCTGATGTCCGTCAGGCCAAGATGTGGATGAGAGTCCTGGAGACCTGAGAACTAGAAGGAAAGTTTATCTGCCCTCCACACTCACAAGATGCAAGGATAAGACAGGGATATTCCATTTAAAAAGAGGAATGTTAGGAAGCACATGGTAATCAGTGGTCCTGAGCAATTTTGAAATTCAGGCATATGTTGTCCCAGTTCCCCTGACCTTAGTATCAAGGAAGATTCCTTGAGTAGAGTTCATGTCTGCTTTCCAGAAGTGGTTTCCCTATCTACGTTTTTCCTCAGTTCTTGGCTTTGCTCTCTGGTCTTGGCCCTTTGAACCACCTTTCATTTTCCGTAAGAAACGAATTGCATTTCTCCTGAGCATTTTCACCTCAGTCTGCTCTCTGCCCAGAGAAGATTGGAACCCAGAGTTCTACCTATTTTTAATAACTTCTGTCCTAAAATCCAAGCTCATGATACTTTCTTTAACATACTAATCTCAAAGGCTTTATAGGTTTTTAATGAGTCTTGTTGGAGTTTATTCTGTGACAGTAAGGTACATTGTTTCCAAAGATGGCCACAATAATCTTTCCACTTCCCTGTGCACTTTGAAAATACAACTTTTCTATGTTTTCCATAAAGTTTTGGAGTGTATTCCCCTTCCCATTGAATACAGACTGAAGTTTGAATTGCTCTGGCAAGTATAAGGCAGAAGTGACACTATATCACTTTCAGACCTAGGTCTGGAGAGATCTAGTAGCTTCTGCTTTTGCACACACAGAGCCTGGCTCTTCTATGGAACAAGGACCAGACTCTCCTATTTGAGGAAGAGGCCAAGTAGAGGAGAACCAAGATGCCTTAGCTTCCTGGCAACAGCAAAACCCCAGGCATAAATGCAGCCACAGGAATGACTCCAGTGACATCATGTGTCCACATGGAGCCTCGCCAAAATTGTTCATCTATAGAATTGTGAGCAATGAAGTAGATATTTTTTTTAAGCCACTAAGTTTTGGAGTGGTATGTTTTAGAGCAATTAGATAACCAAAAAGCACAGGCTGGCTTCCAAAATGTCTCACAAGTGTACTTTAATCTTGTGAAATTCATAAAGTTTTTTGGGCTGAAAAATTCAGTCTGATTGAAATCCCAACATACATCAGAGATAATGACTTAACACTAACCTAGGTCAAAGAGAATGGTGGATAAACCCCTATGTCAGTTCACTTACGTAAAAGAAAAATATGGCTGTTAGATAGACAAGATGTCAACTACATCTTTTGGCCAGTGAAACTTCTCCCTATGGAAAACCTTTTTGGAGCAAAAATTGATAGTCTGAAGGCTGTTCATTGAAATGGATCTGGAACAAGGAGAGTCTGGAAAATAGAATACTCAAGAGGGTCCAGCTATGGTCACGCCTTCCAGAAGGATTTTAACTTCTCATGCTTGAAGGGACCATGAGGCACCCTGGCAAGGGTTTGGATGGACACTTCTCAAGTTTACCCCCTCTCTCTTTTTTCCCAAAAAGTTTGTACATTTCATTAAGGTAAAGTCAAGACTTATAAGTCCTAAAGTCTGTCTTTCTTTTTATTGATTGATTGATTGATTATGTTCAATTAGCCAACATAAAGTACATAGTTTTTGATGTACTGTTCAAAGTCCTTCTTTCTAATTTTGTGTATTTCTCTATTCTAGTGTTTCCTGTCATTGGACAGTTTTCCCCCAGAAGACTTTTGGCATTGTCTGGAGACATTTTTGGTTGTCACAAATAGAGGTTGGGGTGGAATAGTGCTACTGGGTATTAGTGAGTAGAGGGGCCAGGGATGCCACTCAACATCCTACAATAAGCCCCTCTCCCAAACAAGAAATCTGGCCCCAAAGTCAATAATGCAAAATTAAGAAACCTACTTTATTCTGACTCACTTGCTGTTGATTAATGATTGTACTCTTTGAGCACACTCTTGTTTTTGAAGTTTTCAAGTGGTAAAGTTATCACTACCCCCATGTTCTACTATTTGTAAGAAATGTTTTGCTAGCTATTGGTCATTTGTGCTTCCTGAATTTTCATAATTTTTGTATCACTTTTATTTTTTAATGCATTATCTTAATAATAATTATATAATATACAATAATATACAATAATAATGGGTTGCCCTAAATTTTCATTTAAATACGTTTCTTTAGTGAAATCAAAGAATTGTGTATCCTGTCTTTGTAAGTCCTAAACACAGAGCGTCCGTTTGTATCAAATTATGAATATGATATCTGCAATACTGTCTTTATATAAAACAGGTTTGTGAATGCCAAAATGTGTTTTGTTTTTTGTTTTTTGTTTTTTAATCTAACCATTTACCTCCATGTGGAGTTCCATAGCAGCTAAGAGGTTTGTCAGGTCCTTCTGGTGAGCAAGCCTACATTGCTTCGTGGTGATGGCCCATTCTTCAGGGACCTTCAGGAGATGTTGACATGAACATTCTATGTCTTAGGGAAGTGGCCTCAAAAGGTCAGGCAGTCAGATTCCCTGATGGCTGGTGGCATCAGGAGGTGACCAGATATGCATGAGAGGTGATGCCTTAGAAATGCTAAAGAGAGGCTAGATTAGATGAGAACCTAAAACTCCATCTTATCCTTTCCCCTCTATCTAGACAAGATATTAGTTTAGCCATTCAAGAGACATGAGTCACTGCCACTATACAAACTTTCCAAAGCACGAAACAGCACTTCTTGGCAACCAGTCCAGACATTCAAATTTTCATTCACTTTTCCTTCTCAACTCGTTAAAAACAATAAGCAGACATTTTCTATCAGCTCCTGTTTATCTGTGCTATTGAAAAGGAAGATTGGTACACATAATCCCAAACAGCTAGCAGTCCAAAAATTATTCCTATTTGGCTCAGGAATGCATCCATGTTAGAGTGAAAGTGACTTTTCAGAGCCAACTGACTTAGGGCTAAGCCATGGTTAGTCACTGAGTGAGCATACAACCATTGGAAAACTATTTAAATTTTTCTGGATTTAGTTTCTTCATTTGTGTAATGAGAATAATAATGTTTTGTCTCTGGGATTTCCATGACTCCAATGAGATAACATACGAAGGATCTTTATAAGCTATAAAATACTATTCAAATATATGAGGTTATTTTACTATTGTGAAGGTCGTGTTCTAGCCCTGGACCATCTGGCTGGAGCAAAACTGAGCACCTGACCTGAGGAGCTGGGGAAAATAGTCGAGCTCTTCCGTCACAGCCTCTGGATGAGCTCCTAGACCAGCCTCACCAGACAAAAAGCAGAACTTGCTCTCTTGTCATTAACTCAGGCAGGTTCTTACTTCAAAACCATGTCTTAGAGGATGTTGGGGTATTCTAATTACATGTTCTGGTGGAAAAGGGAGGCCTTAGCCTTCTCTTGCTCCTCTCTGTGGGCCACAAGCTACAGCTTAGAAGAAGAGTAAACAAGTACACCATTGCTGCTCCCAAGCACACCAGAAAGTAAGATTTCCAGGAGATAAGCTGTAAAGTGAGTAATGAAAGGCCCACTGTTTTTCCCTTGGTAATCTGGGGATCACTTTGCTTTGGGTACTAGGTTGAGAGAGAGCCAATCTGAGCCCTCTGGAGTTGCATAATGTAAAAGTATTATTTATACACACACACACACACGCACACACACACACATATATTTGTAGGTTCTACATACTACCTTTCCTAGCAGCCCATTCAGCTTACACAGTTTGGCTTTAAATGACTCACAGTCAGCTAGTGATTCCAGGAAACTACTTACACTCCTTGAGACCCTGAAGACAGCACCACAAGCCCTCCTACTCCCACCCCCTCCAGCTTCATATCACAATAAACACCCTAGGCAGCCACACTTCATCAGCAGAGATGATAAAGGAAAAGAAATGTTTTCTCCACCCAGACCCTAGGAGAATCCTGTTACTGTACAGCTTTTTCTGGTTCCAATAGCCCTTTCAAAAAACACAGTGAGCCCTCACAAACAGGTAGGTCTAAATGTGAGATGTATGTCACCCGATGTCCAAACTTAGTCCAGAGTCAGAAGTGAACAAGGTCACGCACCAGAAATGACAACAGGACTCATCAGGTCTGGGTCACAGTGCCAGAACCAGAGCTATGGACCCATATGCCATCAAAGCTAACCAGATAGGATACCTCACAGGGAGACTCAGCCCAAGGGTGCGTTTATGCTCTCTGTCTGGCTTAGACAGGTTCTGTGAACACCACCTTGTGGTGCTGGCAGAGGCCTGACCCTTGTGGACACCCTGCAGCTGACCTGGAAGGCACGTTCTCTGAGAAGTCGGCAGGGATCTCTCACTTGCTTTTATATCATGAGTCCAACCAATGAGTTATACTTCGGCAATGCTGAATGAATAAATGAGAGGCAATCAGGAAACTTGGCTCTTTTCCCTGGGTCTCCTTTATTTTTCTTCAAAACAGTTATTTCTACTGCTTTTCCCCAACTCTTAACACAGATAACCAATAATGAAACATATTGTATAATATGTGTAATAATTAAATAGTTAAGGCATTTAAAAAATACCTATTTTATCTCCATCAAGTGAAACTTATACCAGTATTGGAGAAAATTCCTCCAAGGAAGAATGATTTTCTGTCTCCTCTCTTCCTTTGGTATTTTTATATAACTATAGTCCAGTAAAACATTGTTCATTACTTAATTATACTTAAAAAAATACATGTGTCATCCCTGTCAGCATATGAACTACGCAGTGATAGAAGACATGGAAGCCATGACTTACTTATCTTGGTATCCCAGAACCTAACATTGCCTTTCACATGGTCAGTGGCAGTGAGTGTATGCAGGGACATGGTACCAGCAGCCGTCATGGAAGACCCAGTCCTCCCAGTCCACTGCTCTGCCCCAGTGTGAGGCTGGAGTCCAGGGACGTGTCTATGGGCTCCTGATTCCAAAAGGTCGCAACATCCACAAGCTTCTCCCTAGAGCACCTACATGGCATGTCTCATTTCCACCCATAGGACAATTATCAAGAATAACATGACTTTGGCCTGGGGTCGTCTCTTTCAGGAAGTAAACATGTACTCTTAAGGAACTGAAAGTCTTCAGTCATCCCTCAGTCAACACAGAATCACAAACTGTAACGCTCAGAGCTGGAAAGAACCCCCTGCCTTTGGGAAGACAAGCTAATCTTCTAGGTATTTCTATGTTACAAAACCCACAAATTCACACCCTCTTCCATAGGCACCATATGCCCTCTCACACATCTTAAATGTGTATGTGTGCGTGTACATGTGCGTATGTGTATATATGAGCATATAGGCACATAAGCAAATGTGTGTTTGGGCTGCAGCTTTCCCGGCCAATATAAAGAAAGAACAGATTTTTGGAAAGTCTAATCAGATAACTGAAGCAGACTATTAAAATGACCCTGACAAGACTTTCATGTTTAAATAAGTATAGACACATGCCAACTGGCCTCTATTGCATGATGAAAAAAAAAAAAAAAGGCCAGTCAGAACAATGAATTTGCTAATGACAACAAAATGCTGTATGTTATCAGACAAGTTCACTGAATGTTTCTCAGATCTCTGTTTCTCCTTTCAAAGGGGATAAAGGCCACCTTCTATGGGCCAATAGCTGAAGGGGAGAGATGAAGTAGAAACAGACAGGACTGGCTTCTTAGAAACACACTCTGCCACCAGATATCTGAGTTACCTTAGGCAAGCCACTTGTTCTCTGTGGGCTTCAGTAAAATTAAGGCATAGAAATGAATGACAGCAAAAATCTTCCCATCTTCTTATACCATATCCTCCTCTCTGTGATTCCCTTTTGCTTCACTGGAGAACACGAAACTTCTTGGAGAGCCCACCCAAGACACAATGCATGTTCTGACATAGCTCCTCCTTCGAATGACTAGTCCCTGATTTACTAATTCTCTGAACTTCCCCACTCCCTCATCACTAACTTAAATCTTTCTTCGTTCTTGATTCTTGAAGTAAGGTTGTGGTGATCCACAAGGCATGGGGGTGAAAAAGGCCAGTGGAGTTTCTCTTTGGTTGATGAAAGTCTCTACTTTCAAGTTGCTCTTCTTTTTTTTTTTTTTTTTTTGCTTTATTTTTTTTAATTTATTAATTTATTTGTTTATTTACAGCATAACAGTGTTCATTGTTTTGGCATCACACCCAGTGCTCCATGCAGTACGTGCCCTCCCTATTACCCACCACCTGGTTCCTCAACCTCCCACCCACCCCCCCCCCCCGCCCCTTCAAAACCCTCTGGTTGTTTTTCAGAGTCCATAGTCTCTCATGGTTCATCTCCCCTTCCAGTTTCCCTCAACTCCCTCTCCTCTCCATCTCCCCATGTCCTCCATGTTATTTGTTATGCTCCACAAATAAGTGAGACCATATGATACTTGACTCTCTCTGCTTGACTTATTTTGCTCAGCATAATCTCTTCCAGTCCCATCCATGTTGTTACAAAAGTTGGGTATTCATCCTTTCTGATGGAGGCATAATACTCCATTGTGTATATGGACCACATCTTCCTTATCCATTCATCCGTTGAAGGGCATCTTGGTTCTTTCCACAGTTTGGCAACCGTGGCCATTGCTGCTATAAACATTGGGGTACAGATGGCCCTTCTTTTCACTCCATCTGTATCTTTGGGGTAAATACCCAGCAGGGCAATTGCAGGGTCATAAGGAAGCTCTATTCTTAATTTCTTCAGGAGTCTCCACACTGTTCTCCAAAGTGGCTGCACTAACTTGCATTCCCACCAACAGTGTAAGAGGGTTCCCCTTTCTCCACATCCTCTCCAACACACGTTGTTTCCTGTCTTGCTAATTTTGGCCATTCTAACTGGTGTCAGGTGGTATCTCAATGTTGTTTTAATTTGAATCTCCCTGATGGCTAGTGATGATGAACATTTTTTCATGTGTCTGATAGCCATTTGTATGTCTTCGTTGGAGAAGTGTCTGTTCATATCTTCTGCCCATTTTTCGATATGATTATCTGTTTTTTTGTGTGTGTTGAGTTTGAGAAGTTCTTTATAGATCCTGGATATCAACCTTTGTCTGTACTGTCATTTGCAAATATCTTCTCCCATTCCGTGGGTTGCCTTTTTGTTTTGTTGACTGTTTCCTTTGCTGTGCAGAAACTTTTGATCTTGATGAAGTCCCAAAAGTTCATTTGCGCTTTTGTTTCCTTGGCCTTTGGAGACATATCTTGAAAGAAGTTGCTGTGGCTGATATTGAAGAGGTTACTGCCTATGTTCTCCTCTAGGATTCTGATGGATTCCTGTCTCACGTTGAGGTCTTTTATCCATTTTGAGTTTATCTTTGTGTATGGTGTAAGAGAATGGTCAAGTTTCATTCTTCTACATATCGCTGTCCAGTTTTCCCAGCACCATTTATTGAAGAGACTATCTTTTTTTCATTGAATATTTTTTCCTGTTTTGTTGAAGATTATTTGACCATAGAGTTGAGGGTCCATATCTGGGCTCTCCACTCTATTCCACTGGTCTATGTGTCTGTTTTTATGCCAGTACCACGCTGTCTTGGTGATCACAGCTTTGTAGTAAAGCTTGAAATCGGGTAACGTGATGCCGCCAGTTTTGTTTTTGTTTTTCAACATTTCCTTAGCAATTCGGGGTCTCTCCTGATTCCATACAAATTTTAGGATTATTTGCTCCAGCCCTTTGAAAAATACTGGTGGAATTTTGATCGGAATGGCATTAAAAGTATAGATTGCTCTAGGCAGTATAGACATTTTAACAATGTTTATTCTTCTGGCCCAAGAGCATGGAACGGTCTTCCATCTTTTTGTGTCTTCTTCAATTTCTTTCATGAGTGTTCTGTAGTTCCTCGAGTACAGGTCCTTTACCTCTTTGGTTAGGTTTATTCCCAGGTATCTTATGGTTCTTGGTGCTATAGTAAATGGAATCGATTCTCTAATTTCCCTTTCTGTATTTTCATTGTTAGTGTATAAGAAAGCCACTGATTTCTGTACATTGACTTTGTATCCTGCCACGTTACTGAATTGCTGTATGAGTTCTAGTAGTTTGGGGGTGGAGTCTTTGGGATTTTCCATATAAAGAATCATGTCATCTGCGAAGAGAGAGAGTTTGACTTCTTCCTTGCCAACTTGGATACCTTTTATTTCTCTTTGTTGTCTGATTGCCGTTGCTAGAACTTCTAATACTATGTTGAACAAGAGTGGTGAGAGTGGGCATCCTTGTCGTGTTCCTGATCTCAACGGGAAGGCTGCAGGCTTTTTCCCATTGAGGATGATATTTGCTGTGGGTCTTTCATAGATAGATTTTATGAAGTTCAGGAATGTTCCCTCTATCCCTATACTTTGAAGCGTTTTCATCAGGAACGGATGCTGGATTTTGTCAAATGCTTTTTCTGCATCAATTGAGAGGACCATGTGGTTCTTCTCTCTTCTCTTATTGATTTGTTCTATCACATTGATTGATTTGCGAATGTTGAACCAACCTTGCAACCCAGGGATGAATCCCACCTGGTCATAGTGGATAATCTTTTTAATGTGCTGCTGGATCCTGTTTGCTAGGATCTTGTTGAGAATCTTTGCATCCATATTCATCAGTGATATTGGTCTGAAATTCTCCTTTTTGGTAGGGTCTTTGCCTGGTTTAGGGATCAGGATAATGCTGGCTTCATAAAAAGAGTCTGGAAGTTTTCCTTCTGCTTCCATTTTTTGGAACTGCTTCAGGAGAATTGGTGTTATTTCTTCTTTGAAAGTTTGGTAGAATTCCCCAGGGAATCCGTCAGGTCCTGGGCTCTTGTTTTTTGGGAGGTTTTAAGTTGCTCTTCTTTTAAGAGGCCGTCAAAAATGCTTTTAGTGTGCAGACCGAGGAGGTCAAAGAATATGAATGGATTTTATTCTTTTAATTAATAACAGATACGGCTTAATACATCACGTAAATTGACTAAATACTGCATTCATTGATCAGATGATAGAACTACAACAATGGGATAGGTCAGCTGTAGAGATCTTTGAGACTTCTTAATACAACCCCTTGTTTTATGGGGAAGGAAATTTCAACTCAGAGGAAGAGAAATGATTTTCTAAAGGCTGATGAGTTTGTGGCATGGATTGAATTAGAACCCAGTGATAAATCACAATAGGAGCCTTAAGTATGACTGAGAAGTTGGGTAGTGGGGAGGTGTTTGCTGTCCTTTCTAGAGGGGCTACACAGCCATAGAGCTTACTAGAAAGTTTGATCAAAGGAACAAATACTAGCCCTGGCCTCTTTGTGCTTTTTAATCTTCTTCATGTTCTGGACGACAGAAAGCTATTGACCATTCTGTCTCTAAACCAGAAACCTAAATGCAAAAACACAGCACATGCAATGTTGGGGCAAAAATATCTTCCAGTTAACCTATTTACAAAACTCATGAATAATCTTCCTAACCACCCTGAGGAATAGGTAGTATGATTCTAAGTTTGCTTCTGGGGAAATCAAGATTTGGGGTTTGAGATAGTGTAAGCAGTTGGCTCCATATCACACATCTGGTGAGTGGCAAAGTAGAGGAAAAAAGTGCAGTTCTTCTGCATGAATGAAAAGATTTTTGCCTGCAGAAACAGACCCAGTTAGGGTGAGCTCACCATTTGGTGAGGCCAGCCACAGGGCCTGGTATAACCAAGACTGTCGGTAGTTGAGGAACAAATGAAAAAGCAGAGGGGCAGCTGGCCTAGGAGCCTTGCCTGTGAGGCATGCCATGTACATCTGTCTGGAGCATGGATTAATGTCTCCTTACGACACATAGTTGGCAGCCACCAAGTGATGTTTACCATACATAATGCCTGCTATTGCTTGAGTGTGTTCTTGGTACTGTAAATTTCAGAATCTCTCAGGTATTCCTTTTGTCTTTTTACAAATTCGTCTTGACACGTGCCCACATGTTCTGTATGCTCAGTCTGAACCTATGCCATTCATAGATCACCAGCTTGTACATACACCCAGACATCATGAGAGATAATGCCTGACTTCCTAGCAATCGCAGGAGACAGGCCAGAGATGGTGGACTTTGAATTAGGAAGTTCAAAACACCAAAACAACAAAATGTACAAAATCAGATCATCTGGGTGTGCTTTTCTTTCTTTTGAAGTTGTCTGTAACATTTTTCTGAATACTGAGATTATTTAATATATGTCCAGCAAGGTTCCGTTACCCCCTCCAAAAATAAATGCTTAATATTTTGGGTGTATCTGTGATTCTGGCATAAGAATCAGGCAGAGGCTTGGGAACTTCATAAATTCAAAGCCAACATAATAACCTTATGTCATATATTTAAAGTGCTATAACATTTTGAAGCACTTTTATGTATTCCTTACATTTTTTGAGAACCTGTGAGTCCCATTGTGATTTAAATATTTTTGATTTAATGTGTCCTATTCTGATTTAAATATTCTTGATCATTCTTAAGCATTCACTTGATTCTCACAGGATCCCTATGAAGTATGTGTTTATTATAGTCCCCATTTTAACATGTGGAAACCGAGGCACAGAGTCTTCAAGTAACTTGTACAGGGTCATTCAGCTCGGAAATGACTAAGTCAGAATTCAAACCAGGGTCCCAGGGCATGAATGACATCTACGACAACCCTGGGAAATATGCTGTATTATTCCCATTCTGCAGAGAAGCCACACAAGCTCAAGAAGGTCAAGCAACATTATCAATGTCACCATACCCATTAGTGGTAGGACTGGAAAGCGGCTCTGGCCACCAAGCAGAGTTCTTTCCAAGCGGCAGGTCCTGGAGGAGAGATAGTGGGAGAGTGGCAGGGGTGACCTCTCCCTTTGGGCAAAGGGTTGGAGTCTGCCAGAGCAAGGGAGACTCCAGCAGGATTGTCCCCTCAGTCTCCGGAGCTGGCCTCAGGCCTTTGTTTGAGGTAAACAAAGTAAGAAACAAAAAGCAACCATAGGGAAAATCAGGCTGCCTTTTGTCTCTAGCAGGCAGCTGGCAAAGCGCTGACCTTTAAGACTTCAAAGGAGACGTTTGCCAGTCACACACAGACTCTGCCTTTCGGAGCCTGGAAAATGTTTGCTGGTCCTACCCTGGTCCTGTATGAACGGAAAACACAACCGCTCATTTATCAACTCCAGTTATATGTCAGGCACTGTGCTAGTCCTCATGTGAGTCTGAGCCCTTGAGTGCTCCTTTGAAGGAGGTAGCACTTACTAGTATCTCCCCTTTGCTGGTGAAGAGATGGAGACTCAGAAGGGACATGCCCAGCGTCACCAAACTCAGAAGCTTCTGTTCTGCCTTCCCTAACGGTCTGCTCATGGCTTTTCTAACTCAAGGTTGGCAGTTCCACCCTTCTAGGAGGTCGGGATAAAAACCTGGGAATCACCTTAACCCTTCCCTGTCACCCACTCCACATCTAATTGGACAGGAAATTCCATTGTTTCAACTTCCCAATTAGACCCAGATTGTGACATGCCTCACTTCTCTGCCACCACCCTGCTCAAAGCCACCATCACCTCTGGAAGGACTAAAAATGTTTCTAACTAGTTCCCTTGCTTCTACCATTACCCCTCCATGGTCTATTTCCCCAGACAGCTCCCCAAGTGATACTATTAAAACAGAAATCAGGTTGAGGCCACCTCCAGTGACTCCTCATTTTTCTGGAGGGAAAGCCAAAGTCCTTACAGTGATCCTAGTGATCCACAGCCTAAGAGAGTGTGTGCTCCCTAAGACCTTTGACCTTTCCTACCTTGGACCACTCCACTCTGTCCTGCCAACATTCTGACGTTCCTCAAACATGTCAGGACAGTTCCCAGTGGGGGACTTGGCCTCAACTATCCCCTCTGCTTGCAATGTTCTTGCCCCGTGTTCCTATATAAGACACTCCCCCACTTTCTTCAAGTTTTTCTCCATATGTCATCTTTTTGATAAAGCCTATCCTGAATGCTTCCTACAGCTGCAGTCCTCATCCCTGGTCAACCTTAGCCTGCTCCACGTCTCCCATGTCCTTTAGCACTTACCCTCACATAGTATCTATTTCATTATGTCTTACTTATATAAGACACTTTTGTGGACATCAAATACTCCACAAAAAACCCACCAGTGGAATGTAAGCCCCACAGAGGGAGAAGTGTTTATCTGTTTGATTCAGTGTTGTAGTTCCAGTATCCAGAACAATTCTTGGTACTTTGGAGACCCTCAAAAAATAGGTAGCATGAATAAGTGAATGAATGGATATAAGGTGAATGAATGAATGAATGAATGAATGAGAAAGCTCCTTCTTCTGTCCCAGGGAATGAAGAAACAAAGACGAAGCTGCACCCATACATAGGCAGGTGTCCCTAGGCAGGGCCTTCCCTAGCAGTGAATATGCAGGCCCTGCTCCATCCATGGCGCAGACCCAACTCTGCCTTTCCAACCAGCCTCTGGATCTGGGAAGCCCGAGGCAGATGAAAGCATGCTGGAGGCTCTATAACTTCTACAGATCCCAAACATGTGAGGGAAGCAGGATGAGCTCACTCAGTGCCAAGAGAGGCCATATCCTGCCTTAGCTGTGGATCTCAGAATCTTTCCCTTTGTCACTTGGCGACAAGTGCAAGGGACGACTGTATAAGACAGCACAGCACTTGTTCTAGGGAAAGTAGGGAGAGCACTGTGTCGTCAGGATCAGGACTTCCCTTATGGCTCTGAAACTGGAATGCCCCAAAAGGTAGAAGCCAAGCCAGCCTGCCAACCTTAGCACACACTAAACATTTCCCAGTTGCAAATTAGTATCTCAAAAATAATTTTGACGGTTACTTAATATTAATTCCATTAATTTTATTTATTAATTTATTATTCTGTTAGTTGTATTTTATTATATGCGTTTATAATTTAATATCTGAAATTATACTAATTTATCAACATACTAAAAACAAGAATATTTCTCTTCCACCAAAAGTTTGCGGAGAGTTCCAAATTCTGCTCTATGATACAGCCTTTTTTAAGCTATGAGTTACCCTACTTTTCTAAGTAGCTCCCCGAACTTCAGGTATAGCTTGGACATTAGCTCTTCCTTTGCTCCAAAGCTGTTCAGACATTACTAAGGCATTTTCACTGGGGGTCTCAAAATTCCTGCCTAGAACTCTTCTGAAGTCTCTTCTACAGAGTCTGTAAATGGATTAAGACCTGAGCCCAGCCAGCTTCAGTTACTGTCCTCCTGAGAAGACAGGAGACAGATACTACTCACACAGGCAGGCTGTGGTAAGAAGGGCATGTCTTACTGATGTGTTCTGAAACTTCTGCTAAGAAAGACTGCTGTAGAAGACCAGCAAAAGCCCTGGACCTGGAGCCAGGAGACCTGCACCTGTGTGTGACTCTGCCTCTCATTTGCTGTGTGTTCTTGGGTAAGTCACATCTCCTCTCTGAGTGTTGCTTGGTCTGCTGCTCTAGGAAAGGAGGCCCCCCTCATACCGCCTCATCCAATGTCCCAGAAGTTCTTTGTAAACTATAAAGTTCCATTCGTGCATGAGGGGCTTTCGTGCTTCTGATCAAATATCCTGCTCCCCAGGTTGCTGTGAGCGTGATATGTGATGTTTCAGAGGTGAATGAAGGGGAAATGAGCAGCGCCGGGCTCTCACCAAGGCCTGGCACAGGGAGGGCTGCGTGGCAGCACCTCCTCCCCTCTGGCTCTGGCCCTGGTGTGTCATGCAGCCAGTGGAGGTGGTGATGATCTCCTGTTCCTTCCATCATAAAGGTCACAAAATGGATTCACCCCTTAGCAATTCATCTGGAGTCACCCAGGCACAGCCCAAGGCATGACTGGCTTTGTCTGCGTGGCATCTCTCATTTATTCATCAGCTTCCCCAGGAAAGGAGAGCCGGTGTTGTTTGGTGCTGACAAGGAGAACAATGCAGTGAGTATTTATTGCTCTGCCCTCACACCTGCAGGGGCTTAGCTTGGCACTGAGCATGGGCAGGAACTAGAGCTGGGCTTTTCCATCCTCTGCACACAGCAACAAGGAAGGCACATTTACTTCAACCTAATGCAAAGGGTGTGTGGTGAGTCCTGGGCCAAGCAGGCTGCTGGGCCACCAGGAGGAAGGGCCGGCTCCAGGGTGGGAGGCAGGGGCCACGCCCCGTCCCACCCTCAAAGGGTGAAAACAGAGAAAGGCACTTGCATCATCTTGGTCCCAATTCTGACTTTGGCCTCTATTAGTCACATGACTATCGGCAAGCCTCTGAAGCTCCAGTTCTCCCCTGAACAACTACGATAAGAGTAATTAATACGCAACCACGAGGGCTCTTGTGAGTCTTAAAAATGAAAACTATGTGACAGCACCCGACACACAGCAAATAGCTATATGGTCAGTACTCGTTGTCGGTCTTGTTGGAGCAAAGAGACAGCCACACGGGAAACAGCCACACACCACGAGGCAGCCTGTGTCATGGTGCTGAATTAAACATCAGCAGGTGCCAACCTGGGCGGCACTGACAGCCGTCCTCTGCCCCCAGCTGTGTTGTGGAGCACTGACAGCTGCCAATAGGGCATCTGTCTGACTTCATGGGACAGGGACCCACCGGGGAGCCATTCTGCCTGGATGATGGAAAACTCCATCTTCTCCCGTGCCTGCCCATCTCCACATCCTCCTGGCCCAGTTAGGAGTGGGAGGATCATTTACCTTGCGGATCTAACCCTTAGGATATAGGCCTGCAGTAGGTTTCGAGTAGAGGATATGGAGGAGGTAAAAGCCAAGCACACCCTCAAAAAGCAATAGGAAGCATATGTGTGGAGATGTAATCTCTCTCTCTCTCTCTCTCTCTCTCTCTCTATATATATATATATATATATATATGTCTTGATCACCGGGTAAAAATAAAATACAATGTTTTGGTGCTTTCAAGCCACAAGAAATGTGGGAAATCAGGAGGTTTGCATGGTAGAGAAGACATTCACGAGTGGCTTGGGGAGTAGCTCTGGCTTGCATGAGGGACAGATGCAGGCTTACCTACAACATGTCCAAACACAAAAAGGAGATGCCCCTTTGGAAAGAGAAAGAAAGAATTATGTCTTGTGGCAAAAGCCAATTCTGGAAGATCAGTTTCCAGCATAAGAAGAGAGAAAAGGAAACATGTGAGAATAACAGCAAGCAGACCAGAAGAGAGTGGCTTTGGAGGGCGGTTGGACTAGGATTGGGGCTGGTTGCTAGAGGTTATTCCGGTGAGGGGGGCGGGGGTAGGAAAGGTAAGGGTGGAAAGTGGCTGACATGCACAGATAGTAGACGCCCATTGTGGTTGAGGTGCAGGCTGGGGGACTTGTGGGAGCAGGGAGAGGGTTCTGAAAGGAAGTTAAGCCCAAGCATGGACAGGTGAGGCACTTGGCTGGATTTCATCTTTGACCGTGGAAGAAATAGGATCAGAACACTGCTTGGAGCAGACCTAGAGAGAGCAACGGAGTGATGAGAAATGGAAGCAGAAAAGCCTGTAGGCTGCTCTCAAAACCAGACAAGAGGTGATGACCGCTGGAATAGAGAAGAAGAGGGGACAATGAACAGGGTTTTAAGCTAGGCTTGACCTGACCGGCAAGGTTTTAGATGTGCAGTAGCAAACACACATCAGGGCCCTTTCTTGGGCTCACCACCCACTTACCCCCTCAAGGCCCCCCTCTACCCTGGCAAATTCCCCAGAGAATGGGCCGCACCTGCCACCTCTGCTTCCTCCCCACCCACTTTTTCCTTCACATCCGGCACTGTCCCCACGCCCTCCTCTGCTCAAGAATGGCTCTCTTGAAGGTCACCAAGGCCCTATCCAAGGCCAAATCCAAGGGCTTCTTCAGTCCCATCTTCTACACAGAATTTGATATTGTTGATCTTTTATTTGTAATTCTTCCTTTTGGGTTTCTGAAGCAAGACACTCTGCTGGTTCACACCTACTTTCTGGCCCTTCTCCTCCTCTGTCCCTGTGTCCTTATTTTCTCCCTTTTGTTCCCCCAGCAGAGCATTTCTCCACAACATCTGTCTTCTCCTTCTATATAATCGCTCTTATAGTTGTATCTCCAGTCTCTGACTACAGCTTCAACTATTGCATCTCCCTGGGCTGTGTTAAATCTACATCCTCAGCATTGGACCCACATTTCAGAAGGCCTTTGGAACTCTGTACTTGTATATCTCGGATGCCTTCAAACCCAATGTGGCTTTCCTTCAAGGTCACCTCCTCCTCCTCCTTACTTCCCTGTTTCTGTTAATAGACCATCAGTTCCCTAGGCACCTACACTCAAAATTCCAGAACACTTTAAATGCTTCTCTTCTCTTGTTGCAACTAACCACCATCATCATCTCTGGTCATTCTATCCTGGGATCTCATATCCACTCTTTCTTTTTCTTTTTTTAAGACTCATTTATTTATTCGAGAGAGAGGGGGAGGGGCAGAGGGAGAGCAAATCTCAAGCAGATTCCTGGTTAAGAGTGGAGGCTGATGCAGGGCTCAATCCCATGTCCCTGAGATCATGACCTGAGCCAAAATCAAGAGTTGGACAGTTAATCTACTGAGCCACATTGGGTTTGAATTCCCAGCTTTTGTATCAACATGGATGGGACTTTAGGAGATTATGCTGAGTGAAATAAGTTAAGCAGAAAGAGTCAATTATCATATGGTTTTGCTTGTTTGTGGAGCCTAAGGAATAACACAGAGGACACTGTGAGATGGAAAGAAGTGAGTTGGGGGAAATTGGAGGGAGAGACAAACCATGAGAGACTGTGGACTCTGAGAAACAAATTGAGGGTTTTGGAGGGGAGCGGGGTTGGGGGTGAGCCTGGTGGTGGGTATTAAGGAGGGCACGTATTACATAGAGCACTGGGTGTGGTGCATAAAAAATGAATCTTGGAACACTGAAAAAAAATAAATTAAAAAAATAAAAATAAAATAAAGGTAAATTAAGGAAAATGTCAGTGAATCAAAAATAGATCAATAAAAACTATCCAATCTGATGATCAAAGATGGGGAAGGGGATAATGAAGAAATATGGATGGAGCATCAAAGACCCGTGGGAAAAACTTCAAACAAAACAACTTCTGTATAATGAGAGTCCTAGCAGGAGGGGAGAGAAAGACATAAAATATACTTGAAGAAATAATGGTCAACTATATTCCAAATTTTATGAAGAGCTCAACAAACCCCAAAATAAACAACCAAAAATATCTAGACACATCACTATCAAATTGTTCACAGCCAAAATGAAGAGAAAATGTTGAAAGTAACCAGAGAAAAAAGACTCACTGTGTACAGAGGAACCATAATATATCATCAGAAACAAGGCTAAAAGGAAGTGCAGTGCTGTAAAGTACTAAAAGGAAGTCAACAAATAGAGAGTTCAACAAAATTACTCTTTAAAAATGGAAACAGAAGGAAAACATTTCCAAAGAGAGAACATCAGAGAATTTGTTGCTGGTAGACCTGCATTATAAGAAATACTAAAGGAAGTCCTTCAGGCTGACCGGAAATCACACAGGTAGTAACTTGAATCCACAAGAGGAAATGAAGAGCTCCCAAAAATGTTAAATATATGGGCAAATTTAAAAGAGTGTATAAATATAAATGCTTCTCTGTTCTCCTCTTAATTTCTTATAAAATATGATCACATAATAAAAAAAAACATTGAGTTACACACATTGAACATGTAAACTTTATGGGACATAAACTATACCTCAATAAAATTATCCAAGAAATATAAAAATATATTAAAATGCATAAATAAAAATAAAAACAAAAAAATAAAGTAAGGAAGATGATAAGTTATTTGCATCTAGGCACCCTTCATTCAGCAGAGTTCAAACAGTCCTGGCCGAAAGAGAAGTGACAAGAAAAACATATGAAGCCTAAGAACTGGGAAGAAAGAGAAAAAATCATAATAGATAAAATGATCATTTACACAACCCAAGAAAATCAGCAAGCTACTATAATAATAACCAACCAGAAAATGTCTTTGAAAGTTAAGGTGCATTTATAAGAAGATAATAAACCCACAAAGAATCTACAAATGGAAATACGATTTAAAATAGGAATTAAGGGGCACCTGTGTGGCTCAGTGGGTTAAAGCCTCTGCCTTCAGCTCAGGTCATGATCCCAGGGTCCTGGGACTGAACCCCGCATTGGACTCTCTGCTCAGAGGGAAGCCTGCTTCCCTTCCTCTTTCTCTGCCTGCTTGTGATCTCTGTCTGTCAAATAAATAAATAAATAAATCTTAAAAAAATAAAATAAAATAGGAATTAAGGGGTGCCTGGGTGGCTCAGTGGGTTAAAACTTTGCCTTCGGTTCAGGTTGTAATCCCAGGGTCCTGGGATCGAGTGCTGTATCAGGCTCTCTGCTCCACAGGCAGCCTGCTTCCTCCTCTCTCTCTCTGCCTGCCTCTCTGCCTACTTGTAATCTCTGTTAAATAAATAAAATATTTTTAAAAAATAAAAATAAATAAAATAGGAATTAAAAGATCTAAAGAAATTAACAAAGATGTATAAGACCTATATGGAAAGAATCTGTGTCTTTGGGGTAAATGCCCAGTAGTGCAATTGCAGGGTCATAGGGAAGCTCTATTTTTAATTTCTTCAGGAGTCTCCACACTGTTCTCCAAAGTGGCTGCACCAACTTGCACTCCCACCAACAGTGTAAGAGGGTTCCCCTTTCTCCACATCCTCTCCAACACATGTTGTTTCCTATCTTGCTAATTTTGACCATTCTCACTGGTGTAAGGTGGTATCTCAATGTGGTTTTAATTTGAATCTCCCTGATGGCTAGTGATGATGAACATTTTTTCATGTGTCTGATAGCTATTTGTATGTCTTCATTGGAGAAGTGTCTGTTCATATCTTCTGCCCATTTTTTGATATGATTATCTGTTTTGTGTGTGTTGAGTTTGAGGAGTTCTTTATAGATGCTGGATATCAACCTTTTGTCTGTACTGTCATTTGCAAATATCTTCTCCCATTCCGTGGGTTGCATCTTTGTTTTGTTGACTGTTTCCTTTGCTGTGCAGAAGCTTTTGATCTTGATGAAGTCCCAAAAGTTCATTTTTGCTTTTGCTTCCTTTGCCTTTGGAGACATATCTTAAAAGAAGTTGCTGTGGCTGATATTGAAGAGGTTACTGCCTATGTTCTCCTCTAGGATTCTGATGGATTCCTGTCTCACGTTGAGGTCTTTTATCCATTTTGAGTTTATCTTTGTGTACAGTGTAAGGGCATTTACCCCAAAGACATAGATGTAGTGAAAAGAAGGGCCATCTGTACCCCAGTGTTTATAGCAGCAATGGCCACGGTCGCCAAACTGTGGAAAGAACCAAGATGCCCTTCAATGGACAAATCGATAAGGAAGATGTGGTCCATATACACGATGGAGTATTATGCCTCCATCAGAAAGGATGAATACCCAACTTTTGTAGCAACATGGACGGGACTGAAGAGATTATGCTGAGCGAAGTAAGTCAAGCAGAGAGAGTCAAGTATCATATGGTTTTACTTATTTGTGGAGCATAACAAAGAACATGGAGGACATGGGGAGGTAGAGAAGAGAAGGGAGTTGAGGGAAATTGGAAGGGGAGATGAACCATGAGAGACTATAGACTCTGCAAAACAACCCGAGGGTTTTGAAGGGGCGGGGGGGGGCAGTGGGAGGTTGGGGGAACCAGGTGGTGGGTAATAGGGAGGGCACGTATTGCATGGAGCACTAGGTGTGGTGCAAAAACAATGAATACTGTTATGCTAAAAATAAATTAAAAAAAAAAGAAGAGTAAAAGGATACTCTTTACCTACTATGTGTTAAAACTTGTTACGAAGAAATTAATTAAAACTAGCATGATATCGATATGAGGACAAAGAAATATAGCAATGAAATGGAACAAAGGATTCAGAAAAAGAATTCACACATGGAAGGGAACTTGGTTTACCACAGATCACAAATCAATAGTGAAAGTATTAATTATCTGGTAGATTGTGATGGGGAAATTGAAAAACACAGAGAAAGGTAAAATTAAAACTCAAATTCAAAGTAGTTGCAAAAATAAATTCTTGCCAGATTAAAGACTGAAATGTGAAAGGTGAAATTATAAAACTATTAAAGAAAATTTGGAAACTATCTCTGTGCTCTTCTATTGAACAAAAGTTTGCTAAGCAAGATGCAAAAGCATCTAGCATAAGGGGAAAACTTTTTTTTTCATTTTATTTATTTTTTCAGTGTAACAGTATTCATTCTTTTTGCACAACACCCAGTGCTCCATGCAAAACGTGCCCTCCCCATTACCCACCACCTGTTCCCCCAACCTCCCACCCCTGACCCTTCAAAACCCTCAGGTTGCCCCAACCTCCCACCCCTGACCCTTCAAAACCCTCAGGTTGTTTTTCAGAGTACATAGTCTCTTATGGTTCGCCTCCCCTCCCCAATGTCCATAGCCCGCTCCCCCTCTCCCAATCCCACCTCCCCCCAGCAACCCCCAGTTTGTTTTGTGAGATTAAGAGTCATTTATGGTTTGTCTCCCTCCCAATCCCATCTTGTTTCATTTACTCTTCTCCTATCCCCCTACCCCCCCATGTTGCTTCTCCATGTCCTCATATCAGGGAGATCATATGATAGTTGTCTTTCTCCGATTGACTTATTTCACTAAGCATGATACGCTCTAGTTCCATCCACGTCATCGCAAATGGCATGATTTCATTTCTTTTGATGGCTGCATAGTATTCCATTGTGTATATATACCACATCTTCTTTATCCATTCATCTGTTGATGGACATCTAGGTTCTTTCCATAGTCTGGCTATTGTAGACATTGCTGCTATAAACATTTGGGTACACGTGCCCCTTCGGATCACTATGTTTGTATCTTTAGGGTAAATACCCAGTAGTGCAATTGCTGGGTCATAGGGTAGTTCTATTTTCAACATTTTGAGGAACCTCCATGCTGTTTTCCAGAGTGGTTGCACCAGCTTGCATTCCCACCAACAGTGGAGGAGGGTTCCCCTTTCTCCACATCCTCGCCAGCATCTGTCATTTCCTGACTTGTTAATTTTAGCCATTCTGACTGGTGTGAGGTGATATCTCATTGTGGTTTTGATTTGTATTTCCCTGATGCCGAGTGACGTGGAGCACTTTTTCATGTGTCTGTTGGCCATCTGGATGTCTTCTTTGCAGAAATGTCTGTTCATGTCCTCTGCCCATTTCTTGATTGGATTGTTTGTTCTTTGGGTGCTGAGTTTGCTAAGTTCCTTATAGATTTTGGATACTAGCCCTTTATCTGATATGTCGTTTGCAAATATCTTCTCCCATTCTGTCAGTTGTCTTTTGGTTTTGTGAACTGTTTCCTTTGCTGTGCAAAAGCTTTTGATCTTGATGAAATCCCAATAGTTCATTTTTGCCCTTGCTTCCCTTGCCTTTGCCGTTGTTCCTAGGAAGATGTTGCTACGGCTGAGGTCGAAGAGGTTGCTGCCTGCATTCTCCTCAAGGATTTTGATGGATTCCTTTCTCACATTGAGGTCCTTCATCCATTTGGAGTCTATTTTCGTGTGTGGTGTAAGGAAGTGGTCCAATTTCATTTTTCTGCATGTGGCTGTCCAATTTTCCCAGCACCATTTATTGAAGAGGCTGTCTTTTTTCCATTGGACATTCTTTCCTGCTTTGTCGAAGATTAGTTGACCATAGAGTTGAGGGTCGATTTCTGGGCTCTCTATTCTGTTCCACTGATCTATGTGTCTGTTTTTGTGCCAGTACCATGCTGTCTTGTTGATGACAGCTTTGTAATAGAGCTTGAAGTCTGGAATTGTGATGCCACCAACTTTGGCTTTGTTCTTCAATATTCCTTTGGCTATTCGAGGTCTTTTCTGGTTCCATATAAATTTGAGGATTATTTTTTCCATTTCTTTGAAAAAAAATGGATGGTATTTTGATAGGGATTGCATTAAATGTGTAGATTGCTTTAGGTAGCATAGACATTTTCACAATATTTATTCTTCCAATCCAGGAGCATGGAACATTTTTCCATTTTTTTGTGTCTTCCTCAATTTCTTTCATGAGTACTTTATAATTTTCTGTGTATAGATTCTTAGTCTCTTTGGTTAGGTTTATTCCTAGGTATCTTATAGTTTTGGGTACAATTGTAAATGGGATTGACTCCTTAATTTCTCTTTCTTCAGTCTTGTTGTTGGTGTACAGAAATGCAACTGATTTCTATGCATTGATTTTATATCCTGACACTTTACTGAATTCCTGTACAAGTTCTAGCAGTTTTGGAGTGGAGTCTTTTGGGTTTTCCACATATAGTATCATATCATCTGCGAAGACTGATAGTTTGACTTCTTCTTTACCAATTTGGATGCCTTTAATTTCTTTTTGTTGTCTGATTGCTGAGGCTAGGACTTCTAGTACTATGTTGAATAGCAGTGGTGATAATGGACATCCCTGCCGTGTTCCTGACCTTAGCAGAAAAGCTTTCAGTTTTTCTCCATTGAGAATGATATTTGCAGTGGGTTTTTCATAGATGGCTTTGATAATATTGAGGTATGTGCCCTCTATCCCCACACTTTGAAGAGTTTTGATCAGGAAGGGATGCTGTACTTTGTCAAATGCTTTTTCAGCATCTATTGAGAGTATCATATGGTTCTTGTTCTTTCTTTTATTAATGTGTTCTATCACATTGATTGATTTGCGGATGTTGAACCAACCCTGCAGCCCTGGAATAAATCCCACTTGATCGTGGTGAATAATCCTTTTAATGTACTGTTGAATCCTATTGGCTAGTATTTTGGCGAGAATTTTTGCATCTGTGTTCATCAAGGATATTGGTCTGTAGTTCTCTTTTTTTTTGGTGGGATCCTTGTCTGGTTTTGGGATCAAGGTGATGCTGGCCTCATAAAATGAGTTTGGAAGTTTTCCTTCCGTTTCTATTTTTTGGAACAGTTTCAAGAGAATAGGAATTAGTTCTTCTTTAAATGTTTGGTAGAATTCCCCTGGGAAGCCGTCCGGCCCTGGGCTTTTGTTTGTTTGGAGATTTTTGATGACTGTTTCAATCTCCTTACTGGTTATGGGCCTGTTCAGGTTTTCTATTTCTTCCTGGTTCAGTTGTGGTAGTTTATATGTCTCTAGGAATGCATCCATTTCTTCCAGATTGTCCAATTTGTTGGCGTAGAGTTGCTCATAGTATGTTCTTATAATTGTCTGTATTTCTTTGGTGTTAGTTGTGATCTCTCCTCTTTCATTCATGATTTTATTGATTTGGGTCCTTTCTCTTTTCTTTTTGATGAGTCTGGCCAGGGGTTTATCAATCTTATTGATTCTTTCAAAGAACCAGCTCCTAGTTTCATTGATTTGTTCTATTGTTTTTTTGGTTTCTATTTCATTGATTTCTGCTCTGATCTTTATGATTTCTCTTCTCCTGCTGGGTTTAGGGTTTCTTTCTTGTTCTTTCTCCAGCTCCTTTACGTGTAGGGTTAGGTTGTGTACTTGAGACCTTTCTTGTTTCTTGAGAAAGGCTTGTACTGCTATATATTTTCCTCTCAGGACTGCCTTTGCTGTGTCCCACAGATATTGAACTGTTGTGTTTTCATTATCATTTGTTTCCATGAATTTTTTCAATTCTTTTTTAATTTCCTGGTTAACCCATTCATTCTTTAGAAGGATGCTGTTTAGTCTCCATGTATTTGGGTTCTTTCCAGCTTTCCTCTTGTGATTGAGTTCTAGCTTCAGAGCATTGTGGTCTGAAAATATGCAGGGAATAATCCTAATCTTTTGATACTGGTTGAGACCTGATTTGTGACCCAGGATGTGATCTATTCTGGAGAAGGTTCCATGTGCACTAGAGAAGAATGTGTATTCTGTTGCTTTGGGATGAAATGTTCTGAATATATCTGTGATGTCCATCTGGTCCAGTGTGTCATTTAAGGCCTTTATTTCCTTGTTGATCTTTGGCTTGGATGATCTGTCCATTTCAGTGAGGGGAGTGTTCAAGTCCCCTACTATTATTGTATTATTATTGATGTGTTTCTTTGATTTTGTTATTAATTGGTTGATATAGTTGGCTGCTCCCACGTTAGGGGCATAGATATTTAAAATGGTTAGATCTTCTTGTTGGACAGACCCTTTGAGTAGGATATAGTGTCCTTCCTCATCTCTTATTATAGTCTTTGGCTTCAAATCTAATTGATCTGATATAAGGATTGCCACCCCAGCTTTCTTCTGATGCCCATTAGCATGGTCAATTGTTTTCCACCCCCTCACTTTAAATCTGGAGGTGTCTTCGCGTCTAAAATGAGTTTCTTGTAGGCAACATACTGATGGGTTTTGTTTTTTTATCCATTCTGATACCCTGTGTCTTTTGATTGGGGCATTTAGCCCATTAACATTCAGGGTAACTATTGAGAGATATGAATTTAGTGCCATTATTAGCCTGTAAGGTGACTGTTACTGTATATTGTCTCTGTACCTTTCTGATCTACTACTTTTAGGCTCTCTCTTTGCTTAGAGGACCCCTTTCAATATTTCCTGTAGAGCTGGTTTGGTGTTTGCAAATTCTTTCAGTTTTTGTTTGTCCTGGAAGCTTTTTATCTCTCCTTCTATTTTCAATGATAGCCTAGCTGGATAGAGTATTCTTGGCTGCATGTTTTTCTCGTTGAGTGCTCTGAATATATCATGCCAGCTCTTTCTGGCCTGCCAGGTCTCTGTGGATAAGTCTGCCGCCAATCTAATATTTTTACCATTGTATGTTACAGACTTCTTTTCTCGGGCTGCTTTCAGGATTTTCTCTTTGTCACTAAGACTTGTAAATTTTACTATTAGGTGACGGGGTGTGGACCTATTCTTGTTGACTTTGAGGGGGGTTCTCTGCATCTCCTGGATTTTGATGCTTGTTCCCTTTGCCATATTAGGGAAATTCTCTCCAATGATTCTCTCCAATAGACCTTCTGCTCCCCTCTCTGTTTCTTCTTCTTCTGGAATCCCAATTATTCTAATGTTGTTTCATCTTATGGTGTCACTTATCTCTCGAATTCTCCCCTCATGGTCCAGTAGCTGTTTGTCCCTCTTTTGCTCGGCTTCCTTATTCTCTGTCATTTGGTCTTCTATATCACTAATTCTTTCTTCTGCCTCATTGATCCTAGCAGTGAGAGCCTCCATTTTTTATTGCACCTCATTAATAGCTTTTTTGATTTCAACTTGGTTAGATTTTAGTTCTTTAATTTCTCCAGAAAGGGCTTTAATATCTCCAGAGAGGGTTTCTCTAATATCTTCCATGCCTTTTTCGAGCCCGGCTAGAATGTTCAGAATCGTCATTCTGAACTCTTGATCTGACATATTACCCATGTCTGTGTTGATTAGGTCCCTAGCCTTCGGTACTGTCTCTTGTTCTTTTGTTTGTGGTGATTTTTTCCGCCTTGTCATTTTGTCCAGATAAGAGAATATGAAGGAGCAAATAAACTACTAAAAGGGTGGCAAAGACCCCGGAAAAATGCGCTGTAACCAAATCAGAAGAGACCCCAAATTGTGGGGGGGAGAAAGGGGATAAAAACAGCTTCTGAAAAAAAAAGAAAAAAAAAAAGAAAAGAAAGAAAAAAATTTAAAAAATAAAACAAATAAAAAATATAAAAAAGAAAGAAAAAATATATATATTTAGATGAACTAGTCAAAAAATGTTAAAAAAGAAAAGGGTAAAAGTTTAAAAAAAAATTTAGCAGAAGAAGAAAAAAGAAAAAAGAAAAAAAATTGAAAAAAGAAAAAAAAATTGAAGTAGCCGCAAGACTAAAGAATCATGGGGAGAAAGCCATGAGTTCCGTGCTTTGCTTTCTCCTCCTCTGGAATTGCTCTGCTGTCTTAGGAATTGAATCTGCTTTCTCCTTGATAGATGAATTTCGTCCTGTCTGGATATTTTGTTGATCTTCTGGGGGAGGGGCCTGTTGTAGTGACTCTCAAGTGTCTTTGCCCGAGGCGGGATTGCACCGCCCTTACCGGCGGCCGGACTAAGTAATCGGCTCGGGTTCGCTTTTGGGAGCTTCTGTTCCCTGAACGCTTTCCGTAGGGTTCCGGAGGACGGGAATGAAAATGGCGGCCTCCCAGTCTCCGGCCCGGAGGAGCCGAGAGCCTGGGGCCCCACTCCTCAGTGCGCCCCCAGAGGACAGCACCCAATCACTCCCATATCCCCAGCCTCTAGCCGCGCTCCGAGCTCACCCAGCCCGCCACCAGTTCAAGGTAACCCCGAGTTGAGAGTTTAGTCCTCGGCTCTGTCTCTCCAGCCGGCTTCTCCATTCTAATACCTGCGAGCTCTCTGACACTCTGACACCCCCGATCCTTCTGTGACCCTGCGGGGCCTGGGGCCACGCTGGCCCCGCGTGGGCTTCACCCCGGTTTAGCCCCTGGAGCAATGTCCCTCAGTGGAACAGACTTTTAAAAGTCCTCTAAGGGGAAAACTTTGATTTGAGCACATAAAAATGAAATATTTTGTTCTGAGAAAAAGTCTCTACGCAGTTGCCAGACAGGGAAAATATGTTGAAAAACACATGACTGATTATAATCCAGAATATATAAGAAATTTATGTAAATCTGCAAGAAATAGTCCGGAAACCCAAGAAAATATATAGGCAATTTATAGAAGTGAAAGCTGATAAGATACTGCGTATGCAAATAGATGGTCAACTCAATTACTAATCAGTACAATGTGAAATCAAGTGATGATGTGAGACACTACTTTATATCTATGAAACGGGAAAAAATAAGAAAATAAATCAAATAATGCTATAATATCTAGTACTGGGAAAAAGGAAACTCACATGCTTTGTAGGTTAGGGTACAAGCCAGTACAGCCATTTTAATACAAAATGTGTAAGATTTGGTCAAGTGTGCACATGCCCAATGCCCAGCAATTTTAATCCTGACAACTTTGCTCAAACAGAAATACAAAGACACATATGCACACAAAATTTTATAGTAACGAGCTGGAAACAACTTTGGAAACCAGACTAGAGATTTAATCTGAAAATTCAACCTGGTATAAAATTGGGGAATAATAAAAATGCTTTCTAAGGCTGAGCACAAATGGCTTCCTGATTACTTTAATTACTTTATTTACTAAGTTGAATCCTCTCAGCATCTTATATCTCGAATGAATAATGGTAAATTGACTGTAGGTGGTTTTAAAACTAAGCCTCTCGAAGTGGTTAAGGAGAGAGGGAGACACAGGCTTCCAGTTATGGAATGAATAAGTCATGGGAATAAAAGGCACAACATAAGGAATATAGTCAATGATATTGTAATAGTGTTGTACAGTGACAGATGGTAGCTACACTTGTGGTGAGCATAGCATAATGTATAAACTTGTTGAATCACTATATTGTACACCTGAAACTAATGTAACATTGTGTGTCAACTATACTCAAAGGAAAATTTAAAAACAAAACAAAACAAAACAAAAGAGCTAAGTCTCTCATTTCCATGCCTATTTCATTCCAAAAACTCAATTTGAAAAGTATTATGGACTGAACAGTGTCTCCCAAAATTCATAGGTTGAAGTCCTAATCCCAAATGTGATTTTTTTGGAGATGCTGTCTTTTAGGAGGTAATTAAGGCTAAATCGGGTCACTGGGTGGGGCCCTAAACCAGTAGAACTGGTGTCCTTATAAGAGAGGAAGAAATACCAAGAGTGAGCACACGCAGAGGAAAGGTCATGTGAGGACACAGAGGGAACACCGCCATCTGCAAGCTGAGAAAGGAGGTCTCAACAGAAACCAATACTTGCTCTTGGACTTCCAGCCTCTACAACTGTGAGAAAATAACGTTCTGTTGTTTCAGCCACTGTAGTATTTTGCTATGGAAGCACAAGCAGATTAACAAAAAGAGCATCTGTAATTGACAGGAAATTCCCTGGTTCTAACCAATTCTTCAGTTTTTTTTATTCATCTTTGTGCAGACCGCCATGCCAAATGTATGCAGGAACAATAAAAATTAGTATTTTCATTGGAAAACCCAGTGTTTTGCTGCACCCTCCCTCACACCCTTATAAAAAACAGACCTAAATCAATCTTTCTTTCTTCTAAATGTATTATTATTTGTAATTAATCACATTAACAGCACTCTGTGTGTGGGCTTATGGGTCCCTGACTCTTTATGTGATCTCGCGTTAGACACTTTGCTTCTTCTAATGCAAAACCTTTGACAAAGTCGCAAAGTTGATTAGATAGGAGACAGGATACAAGATGGGATTCCAAAGTACTAGATGATAATCACTTTCCTCAAGAACTTTACAAATTAGGGTGGCAGAAAGAAGCACACACACAAATGCAGACTAAGATTTTGACAAACTTTTATAGGTATGTGTGGCCTTACCTGTCCCTCCCCTCACCTCCCTCCCATCCCCTAATAAAATCCAAAGAAGATGAAGACTGGATTGGCTATGCTAATATCCATACTGAAAGGTTGGGTAAAAAGCTGCAATTTAAAGCTCATTTAGTGTTATGAAGGGTGTGTTTTTCTCCTGAGAGGATTACCATCTTGCTCTAAGGCCAAATTGGTCTTGCAGAGCAGATGATCTCATATCTGGTTTCAGGCTCAGAAAAGAGATTACACAGCCACCACTAGACTGGGTGGGGCAGGTGCCAATGATTCTGATGAATTCACCTGAGATCTTAGAAAATCATAGTCACAGGAAAGAATATGTGATGTGGCGTAAGAGACTGACAATTTACTGATGAGGAAACTGAGGTACACAGAAGGGAAGTGTTTAAGGTCCCTGTGATCACACAGGGGAAACCTGGCATCCACCACAGCTCAGTGCAGAGCACCACACCCAGGACAGGGTCCCTTGGTGGAGGACACTGAGTGCTTGCAGGTAACAACTAGGGAGAAATTTTTCTTGAGAATCATAAACTCGAATGTTTGCCTCCTACTTGTACATTAAATAGCATTGCTTAGGGGTGTCTGAGTGGCTCAGTCGGTTAAGCTAAGTCTGCCTTCGGCTCAGGTCATGATCCTGGGGTTCTGGGATCAACCCTGCATCGTGCTCACTGCTCAGTGGGAAGTCTGTTTATCTCTCTCTCTCTCTCTCTCTCTCTGCCCCTCCCCTTGCTTGCTTGTCCTCCCTCTCTCTGTGTTCTCAAATAAAAAAATCTTGAAAAAAATAGTACTACTTAACATGTATGTAATGACTTCCAAATATGTGAAAATCAGAGGCAGTGAGGTGGGGAAGAGTGGAGATTAGATACCAAAATGATTGGTGTGGCTCCTGCCCTCCACAGAACACCCGGGACCGTTTGGAAGACAGATGGATTTGCAGATAGTTTAAGGGAGTATGTGAAAGGAAGAGCTAGGGGGAGGAATGAATGTGGGTGAGAGTGAAAATTCTGAGTTGGTGTCTTGCTAACAGTGTGAATGAGAAGCTTTAAAAGCCCCATGCCATCAGTTTGTTAACTGGAGGTTTAGAGATCTTCTAGGGTGTATGCAAAGTAGGCACATAATGGCTGATCACCCACTATCAATCACTATACTGTATGTTCAAGTGGGGAGAGGGGTTTATGGAGAGGTGAGGATAGTGAATGTGATTTCCTGCATCAGAAACTGTCACTGGGGGTACGTGGGGGGCTCAGTTGGTTAAGCCCCTGATCTCAGGGTTCTGGGATCAAGTCCCGCATCAGGCTACTTGCTCAGTGGGAGTCTGCTTCTCCCTCTGCCTTCTGCTCCTCCTGCTTCGTGTTCTCTCTCTCTGATGAATAAAAGTCTCTAAAAAAAAAAAAAGAAAGAAAGAAAAAGAAAAGAAAAGAAACTATCACTGGTTTTCAGAATGGGTAGAGCTGATGCAGGACAGCATCCTGGAGAAAGATGACCACTTACTGAAATTCCTAAAAGAGGGGTGAAGCTATTCTGTTGCAGTACATAAAGAGTACACTGTTACTTTGTGGCTTAGGGGAAGCTGACCCAGAGCCAGGGCTAAGTCTAATATGCTGCTGTATTTTTTTCCTGCCCTCAAGAGAAGCTATGGACCAGGCGTAGGAGGAACAGCCTCTGTTAAGGTGGTAAAGAATGGCATATTCTTCCTTCCATGCCTGCTTCCAAGCTGTCTGGTTTAGCTACATTTATGGGGTGTGGAAGACAAGTAGAAGGAGACAACCCAGCACAGGAAGGCAGGTTGGATTATAAGTCATTATGTACAGCAGTAAGCAGTATTTGTATAAACCAGTCTGACCCATTCCTGCCAAGAGGGATTTTAAGTAATACAAATAGAAAACATTTTTTGAGGAAGGCTCCAGAGAGAGACTGAAAGGTAGGACTTGGCTGACTGGGGTTAGAAAATCCCCCCAAACAATTGTTAGGACATGAATATAACTCCTAAGATGGGCTATGTGGGAGGAGGCATGCTGGGGGTAGGACTAAGTCAGGAGGAGAAGGGGAGGTGGCTAGAAGCAAAGGTGTCTCTTTTGTTTTTTTGTTTTTTCAATCAGAACCAAGGTACTTATGGACCAGACACTCCAAATTTCAGTTTCTTTTCCAGAAAAAAAAAATACTATCTTAGTCCAACTTCTCCATAAAATAGGCTCCGAGCTAGAAATTTTGTGCAGAAGATCAATGGGGAAGCCAGGGGAGCAGGACTGGGCAGAGGCAGAAGTTGAACTGCAGGCCCCAGCCAATGCTGCAGGGTGTTCAGGAGTTGAAGCAAGCACTCAGGGGTGTCCCGAAGGAGGCAAGGGGGCCAGACTTCTGTGCTTCTACATTTGTCCATCATTACATGCAGGCTGTCCCTGGGAAGCAGGTTTAATTGTGGGCAAGGCAGCTTTAGGAATTGTTCCTTTGCCAAGGGCAATGCCCAGAGAAGGATCCAGCTGTGAGTCCCCAGGAGCCAGCACAGCACCTGGGGAATGATTGCCTCAATCCTGAATGAAGCATCGGGGCTTCAGGAGATCTGGGGTGAAGTCCTAACAGCCGCTTAATGGCCACATGGCTCCGCAGGAGTCACTTCCCCTCTGTGGACCCTTATTTTCTCATCTGCAAATGAGTTAGACAAGGTCATGGTCAGGTCTCCTTTAACTGTGACAGCTCTGGGATTCTAATGGTAGCAGAGTATATATTGGCAGCAACAGTCATCTTTCCACTATTTTCTATGTTCTTCTTCCATCATCCAAATTTCCATAAATTTTGTCTGAAACATTTTCATGACTTTTTCATCTATCCTCCACCTCCACATTTATTCATGTGTAAGTGGAAAGCTGGTATTTACCGTGAATTACAGAAAGAAAAAAATATATATATATAACTATATATAGTTTTACTATTAGTATAGTTAGTTATACAATGTAGTTAGTGTGTGTGTGTATATAAACACACACACTATATATTGTATTTATATATATATAAAATTCATGGGTTGTGCTCTCCAGAGACATATACACTTTTCCACTGGGGGACAAATAGAATTACCCAAAGTAATTGGTAGATGCAGGATCAGAGAATGGGTGACAAAAATTTGGAAGTCATTTGCACAAAAACAATAATTAAACCCAAGGAAAAGTATGAAGTCATTGAAGAGGGAATTTTCAGAAAGAAGGTGATTGAAGTTTGAATTCTGGGGCACATACACTTTGGTGTAGACAAAATCCCAACTTTTTGGGGCCCACAGCAAGAGTACCTATGGAAGCCCACATACTGTCTATTTAAAAGTTATAAATTAGGGGCGCCTGGGTGGCTCAGTGGGTTGAGCCGCTGCCTTCGGCTCGGGTCATGATCTCGGGGTCCTGGGATCAAGTCCCGCGTCGGGCTCTCTGCTCAGCGGGGGCCTGCGTCCCTCTCTCTCTCTCTGCCTGCCTCTCTGTCTACTTGTGACCTCTCTCTGTCAAATAAATAAAATTAAAAAAAAAAAAGTTATAAATTAGGCTAACATATAGTCAAATAAAGTAGGTTCTATTCTCCCACTCTAGCAAACACATCTTTGTAATGAGAAAAATGAGAAAAATGTGGACGCCAATTGTTTTTGTATAACTGGAACACCAACAATGACTAAAGGACTATATAGTCATATATATATGTGTGTGTGTGTGTATATATATATTATATATAGATATATGATGTTCAGTTAGCCAACATATAGTACATCATTAGTTTTTGATGTAGTGTTCAATGATTCATCAGTTGTGTATTACACCCGGTGCTCAGCACAACATGTGCCCTTCTTAATACCCATCACCCAGTTACCCCATCCCCTCAACCCCCTAGCTTCTGTAACTCTCAGTTTGTTTCCCAGAGCCCAGAGTCTCTCATGACTAAATCTATTCTTGAACATTCCTGAATGTTCTACTGATGAACTGGTGGTATTTAGATGAGCAATAAAATAAATATGATACTTCATACATAATAAAATGCATTACCATTCATATTTTAAAATATGATTAATAAGTAATTATATTTTTATGTTTTACCACTTATTTAAAAAATTTTTATAGCCTTTATTTCAGCAAAATTTCTAATTATAGTTTTATAATCAAAATGTGCACATAATTTTTATTTCATTTATAGTACATTTAGTGAGTAATTTTAGTTGTAAACAGCTTCTTAGGAATTTAAATTTGGAGAAACTGTTCTACAAAGGCACTAAGAATTTTAATACCATTCTTCAAATGGTACTTACATTTAGAAATCAAATATGAACTTTATATATCATTTTCAATATTGTAATGGGATGGCATGTAATAAACTATTATCAAAAATATTATAAAATATTTAAATTTTATCATTTGGCTTATAGTTTCATCACCACTATATAGCTATAAACAGTAATGTCAAGAATCAATGTCACACTTCACCCATGTTATGCCTAGGCTTACTTATACACAAATTAAAGGGTAATATGAAGGATTTGCTGTTGCAGAATATCTTCAATTGCCATGTACTATTGCTGAGAACACCATGCCACAGGGGGTGAAAGTGTTTTCCTGAGGCTTATGCAGAATTGATTCCAATAGACAATGTTGGTGTAACTGCTTATGGTAAGCCAGCGCTCAAACCAAGTGACAGAGGTACTCAAGTGTTCTGCATTTTTCTTGTGTTTATGATACTTGGACCCCTCTAAGGCACAAAACATGGACAGAAAAGCCCTTCTTGCCCAGGTCTAATGGCTGTGCTGTTTAAGTGTATAAGGAAGAGATAAATGAAAATAGAACAACTAGAACTAAGTAACTCAGAGAGTTCTCTACTTGAAGAGACACATGTGGATAAAGACTATAGACTCTGAAGTGATCTCTCTGTGTTCACTTCCCTTGTCTCCAAATTCTCCTCTCTGTTGTGGTTAGAGTAAAAGTAGTATTTGGTTTTTTAAAAAAGTAGTTTTATGTCACAGTGATTTAAAACCTACTGATGGCTTCCCACTATTTTGAGAAGGCCCCAACCCTTATTGTAGCCTATAAGGCAATTCACACCCCGGTCCCTATGTAACTTTCTAGCTTCGACTCTTAACGTCTTCTGCCCATCGCTTTATGTTCCAGGCATCATATTATATTTCCTTCTCCTTTGTGGATACACTGTGTCCTCTCAGTTCTGGGTTCTCACATATAAACTAATCCTTTAGCTGGGCACATTCCTCTCCCTACCCATCAGTCAAGTCTCAGCTTGGACTTCTCATCCTTTGCGTTCCTTTCCGACCACCCCCCCCATCTATATGCTCCTATAATGTTGTATTTCTTCTGTGAAAGCTTTTACCCATGTGGTTATTGTTTATTTGTCTGTTCTCCTTATTATACTATAAGCTACATGAGGTCCTGGAGCCACTAAAATGGGCCCAGTACTTGGTACAGGCAGATACCGAATAATGAGCCATGCATGGAATGAATTCATTCATGGAATGAGTAAGATTGGAAGCCACTGATACATGGGAAAATTCTTTAAGAGCTCTGAGCCCTGAACCACCAAGACCCTGAGTGAAAATGCATATTAGGCACAAAGTTAAAGGGTTAAGTATCTGGGTTCAAACTCATACTAGAAGGATTCCCTGAGGGGCGCCTGGGTGGCTCAGTGGTTTGGGCCTCTGCCTTCAGCTCAGGTCATGATCCCAGGGTCCTGAGATCAAGCCCCGCATCGGGCTCTCTGCTCGGCAGGGAGCCTGCTTCCCCCTCTCTCTCTGCCTGCCTCTCTGCCTACTTGTGATCTCTGTCTGTCAAATAAATAAATAAAATCTTTAAAAAAAGAAAGAAAGAAAGAAAGAAAGAAAGAAAGAAAGAAAGAAAGAAAGAAAGATTGATTCCCTGAATTTATAAGAGTATAAAGATATTGCAGACCTAGATACACAAGACCTGCATTGAAGTCTCAATTCTGCTAAGACATAGCTGTGTAACTCTGGTTTCATAAGCTTCCTGAGTTTCCATTTTTCATCTATGAAAAAAATTCATATTCTACATAACTTTCAGGATTGTGGCATCAAGTAAAGAAAGTTATTTATATAAAAAACTATTGTGGTGACTCCTGGTTGTCTCAGACATTAAGCAACTGCCTTTGGCTCAGGTCATAATCCCAGGGTCCTGGGATTGAGCCCTGTGTCAGGCTCCCTGTTCAGCAGGAAGCTTGCTTCTCCCTCTCCCACTCCCCCTGCTTGTATCCCTTCTCTCTCTCTCTTTCTCTCTCTGTGTGTGTATCTGTCAAATAATTAAATAAATAAAATCTTTTAAAAAGAACCTATTGTAATTTGTAAAAGATAAATAAAATTTAGATATTGTTAGACTTTATCTACTTAAGAGTGATCACATGGACATACTTGACATGAAGTTGAAAATATCTGTGACTTTTAACCAATTAATCTGCAGTGGTTAATAAATCTTAGCTGCTAAGTACCTAATAGACAGGAGGTAGCTTTTTGTCATTGTTTTGTGTTAAATTCAACCAACTGCTAAAATATATCTTAATCATTAGTTCATGAGAATAATTAAATCCCTGTACAATAACATTACACAGTATAGACAAAGCACCTTCACCACTATAAATTCCAAACACAAAGCATCTGTGGCCAAGGCTAGTGCCTAAATAAATCTCCAGTGAGACATCACCATAGGTTACCATTATCAGCCACAAACTTTCTCTACACAAAATTGTCTTTTGGCGCTCACTGTCAGGTTGCAAAAGCTTTGATAATGCATCTTCACATTTCTAACCCAATGCTTGCATGGACAGAAGCAGTCTGCTCTCTGGGTAGTTCTGTATTTGGGGTTGCTTCAGCTTTAACTTCTCAGTCTATCAGACAAGGGGCTTGACTCTTCCTAATCTCTAATTAGGAATCTAATCTCTAGGTTCTCTTCTAGTCTGATATTCCATGATTATTAGAATACAATCTAAGACATTGTATCATATGAGCTTGTATGTGGTTCTTTGTGCTTAACTGTTTCTAAAATCCATATTACAGTCAGCATTTGGCCCTCAGCAGGACAAAGATGCATAGTCATGGGGGAAACAGAGGAACCCCCTGAAAACGCTCTGAGTGTGTCACAGCATGTAGCCTTATATGTGGCTCAGAAACAGTCTTACAGACCAATCTTGATCTGACTCTGTGTGAGTCACCCAGCTTATGGACTACAACTGAGGTTTCTAGACCCAGTAGAAAGAATTAAACTTTAGATTAAGATGGTCCTAAACCTGCAGTCCAGTTCTACCACTTCCTGGCTGTGTGAATTTGGACAAGTTACTTAATTTTTCTGATCATCACTTTTCTTATTAATTTACAGACCTTCTAAAAGCTATCTTACAGGGGTGTGATGAGGTAACATTTGTACAAAAAAGCACATTCATGTAATAATGAAAAGCAAAAAGGTAATCAAAAAAACACATAGAGGCAGCAATGAATCCAGTTTTAATATATTGCTGGAGGGCTGGTGTTGAATTGGAGGGTGACACAGAATAAAATAAGATAGAAATTAGTCAGTCAAATTGTAGGAAATAAATGTCTTTGGGTAGAGAGAAATTCAAGAATTGTTCAGACTTCCCATTAAAGTCAGGGAAGTTTATGCAACTCTTTCCTACCAAGTCAAAGGAAGAGAGTAGAGAGCCCAGATATGGACCCTCAACTCTATGGTCAATTAATCTTCAATAAAGCAGGAAAAAAATATCCAATGGGAAAAAGACAGTCTCTTCAATAAATGGTACTAGGAAAATTGGACAGCTATAGACAGAAATTGGACAGAAGGATGAAACTCGACCATTCTTTTACACATACACAAAGATAAACTCTAAATGGATAAAAGACCTCAATGTGAGACAGGAATCCATCAAAATCCTCAAGGAGAACAGAGGCAGTAAACTTCTCAACATCAGCTACAGCAACTTCTTTCAAAACACATCTCCAGAGGTATGGGAAACAAAAGCCAAAATGAAGTTCTGGGACTTCACCAAGATCAAAAGCTTCTACACAGCAAAGGAAACAGTCAACAAAACAAGGAGACAAGCCACTGATAGGAAGTAGATATTTGCAAATGACACTACAGATAAAAGGCTGTATCCAAGATCTCTAAAGAACTCCTCAAAGTCAACACCCAAAAAACAGATAATCATGTCAAAATGGGTAGAAGACAGGAACAGACACTTCTCCAAAGAAGACATATAAATAGCTAACAGACACATGAAAAAATGTTCAACGTCATTAGCCATTAGGGAAATTCAAATCAAAACCACATTGAGATACCACCTTACACCAGTTAAAATGGCAGAAATTGACAAGAGACAACAAATGTTGGAGAGGCTGTAGAGAAAGGGGAGCCCTCTTACACTGTTGGTGGGAATGCAAGTTGGTACAGCCACTTTGGAAAACAATGTGGAGGCTCCTCAAAAAGTTAACAATAGAGCTACCATGGGACCCAGCAATTGTGCTACTGGGTATTTAACCCAAAGATACAGATGTATATTTGAAGGGCCATATGCACTCCAATGTTTGTAGCAGCAATATCTATAATAGCCAAACTGTAGAAAGAGTCAAGATGCCCTTCAACAGATGAATGCATAATTTTGCTATATTTTAAGTTGTACATAAGTACATATAAGTATATATCCCCTTTTAAAAGTACCTTGCAAAGAAGCACATATAATAAAAATTAGGTAAGTGTTTCTTTTCTCTTCTTTATTTCTTTCTTGGAATTCAAATTAGAAGAGATGATGGAAAATCCTTTCAGGTAGAGACCTACCACTGAAATAAGAACCAGTTCAGTGACTGGCTTCAAGTTGGTGAACTTGTCAGTGTGGCAGCTTTTTTCTCTGTACAAATGTAGCTTGAAACATGTGTTTAGAGAGCTCTGTGTATCTTCAAAAACCAGGATCTGATAAATGAAGGATGGCTTTTATACAGAATGACTTTGCTTTGTTCTCCTTCCATGGTTTTTGTCTATTTCATCAACCATAAAAAGCTATGCAAATGCAGACTGATGTGAACGCTAACTCATTTGCCTTCATGGAGGCACATAATGTGACTCTGAGAGTGGTTCTGAGAGAATGCTGCCTGAGCTGCTATCTCTTCAGGGAGAGATCCTGGCCATCAACACTTGCTGGGAGTCTGATAAATGTTACATATCTCAGGCATGGGTGTGAACTGGGAAATGTACATCTACAACAACAAACCAACAAACATCAGTTTAATTTGTTATGAATTATCCCAAAATTAATTTGTCATAAATTATCCCAAAGTCACTTCCTTGATCTGGTTTTGTCTTCCTCAACCACAAATTAAATTGTGGGGAAAGCTATTTGTCAACATCACCAGAGATTCTGTGGTAGTCCATTAATTGCTTTTCCATTCCAGCACTTCAATGTCTATAATAACAACCACAGTGATGAAAATCACAACGATGATAGTAATATCAGCTGCAGAAACTCACAGTCAACTTGAGCCAAAAACCAAGTGCCATAATTTCAGATGAGAAGTAAAACAAAGGGGTGTCTGTTATGAACCAGAAACTTCCATATTTATTCTTTTCATGAACGTCCTCAAAACCCAATAAAGTAGCTATCATTATTCTCATCTTATAGTGAAGGAAACAGAAAGAAAAAGGGCAAATAGACTGTTGAGGCCCCCACAACACAAGTGGCATACCCAAGACTCAAACTCAATCTATCACCATTAGTCTTTTTACCTGTGCACAACTTACTATCTTGTTCATCTGCCTTATATCTTAGCTGCCATCTACACTTGAGCCATGTCTTGCATTTGGCAATTCCTTTCCAGGAAACAGACATTTATGAGTCACAAATCAAGGGCTGAGATCTTATTTGTTATCAGTCTCCATCTATGCCACTGCCAGCATTAGCTGACTTGGACATCTAAGTATCACCCACAAGAGTGTCTCTGCTGTATTTCACCTATGTGTAGAGGTGTGGACTGCTGTGACTTGCAATTTGTTTGCTACCTACTGGACTAAATTTCAGACTTATTGATGTATTACTGAAATTTTGGGCTTCATCTACCAGTAACTTGTTCTTCAAATTTTGCTTTAAACAAAATGTAGGCTTAATTCTGTTCTCTGTATAATTTTATGATATCACCTGGTAGGTACTGGTATGTACAACAGCATATAGATGTCTTTTAAAGCCATAAAGCTATATTATCCCATTCATTAAGGGAATGAAACACTGAATGTAGATTTTGCTTGCCTATAATTGAAGGCTCACTATGAACAAATAATGTGCAGAAATATCAAAAGGAAAAGAAGAAAAGATTGAGGCATTTACATAGGGCTTCCTGGAAAAGAGATCAGAGACAGAATGGTCAATGCCCAGATAGACTACTAGGAAGGTCAAAGAGGGGTGCTTAGTAGGATGAGTTCAAAGTATAAACATGCTAGCCAAATACAGGTTCAATCTACAATTCTTTCTTATCATAGTCCAGGTGAATGAGCTCCAATTTTCACTTGTCAAAGCACACATATTTTAGACAAGACTTCAGAGGCAAGAAACATACCCCAACTTTTATGAGATGGTCTGGATTTGGGGCATTTTTTTTAAAAGATTTTATTTATTCGACGGAGAGAGACACAGTGAGAGAGGGAATACAAGCACGGGGAGTGGGAGAGGGAGAAGCAGGCTTCCTGCTGAGCAGGGAGCCTGATGTGGGGCTCAATCCCAGGACCCTGGGATCATTACCAGAGCTGAAGGCAAACACTTAACGACTGAGCCACCCAGGCACCCCTGGATTGTGGGCATTTTAATTGGAATGAGATTATGAAAGAAAGGAAAACCTGGAGTAGATAAAGCATGAGTGGAACCCTAGGTGCTCCTCACGTAAGTATTTACCTGATAAAGTAAATGGAAATTGTCCCTTCTTGAAAGTATCTTAATATTTTTATTGAATTCAGTGATCTGTGTTTTGATTCCACTATGACTTTTGCTTTAGCCAAGTGGAGCCATTTTCCAGTCTGAACTTCAGAGAAAGTGGAAATGGTTAAGACTATAAATTGGATTTCTGTTTCCTATTTAGATATAGAAAGTGGAAAAAGATCTTACCCTAACACAATGAGAACAAATTTGATAAGCTAAAAAACACAACTTTTTAAAACAAATCTGTAATACAGCTTACATGTAAAAAACAAAAACAAAAAATCTGAAAGAACTAAATTCCAGAAAGTGATGAGCCCTTCCTAGGAAAGATGAGAACCATGGTTCATTTTACCCCTGGAAGAGCAATAGAAAGAGGAAAAATGTACCATTGATGGAATAAGGAGAAAAAGTCAAACTTTTAATGAACTTTCAATGGTCATAAGTGGGTTAGCTTGAGAGATTAGAGTGTCAAGGTGTTCCAGAACAAAATGAGTCTGTACCTACCAAGCAACTCTTTTGTACAGGCCTTCATCAAATGCACACAGGTAGTTCTCTAAAGGTTATGGTTAAGGCAGTAGAGCTGAGATAGATCCCTCCAAGATATTCCAGACCTTCATCAAGTACACTGTAGGGGCTTCCAAAGCCTGAGGATGGGGCATGAGAACTGAGGACCATGATCAAGTACAAAACAGCCATTGCCAAAGGTTGGAGGTAAGACAAAATAGTTGAGAGAAATCCTGAGGCACTGTAAACCTTCACCAAATGCACTGAGGTAGTTTTCCAAAAGCTAGAAACATGTTAGTAGAGTGAAAACACATCTGATGTACAGTACACTAGTACTGAGACTGGAAAACAAAGAACTTCTCGCCAACCTGAAAATTGGCAGCTGAACTATAAAGAGAACTCCAGAATCACTCAAGTTCTCAAATATGAATACCTGTTATAGGAGAAGTTCTGATTCTATCTCAAAATATTTGAGAGCAGTGGTTAGGTGAATCTAACTGAAATTGCAGTAAAGTCCAGATCCATTTCAACTGTAGGACAGATTAATTCATTTTTCCTTCCCATCCCATAATAGTGGCCTGACAGAAAGAGACCTATTTTTTTGACATATTTATTGAAGTCTATCTTGTTCTTTTACACAAAATACTTGGCATGACATTTAAATGACATGGCATGCAGAATGACAAGGTATGTAAAAATCAAGAAATAGTCATAGAAGCAGAACAAGTAATGACTCAGATAATGCAATCATCAGACAGGGATTTTCAAGTAGTTTAAATAATTAAAAGTTTAAATACAAAATTTGGGTATTCATCCTTTATGATGGAGGTGTAATACTCCATAGTATATATGGGCCATATGTTCTTTTTTTTTTTTATTCTTTATCTGTTTATTTACAGCATAACAGTGTTCATTGTTTTGGCATCACACCCAGTGCTCCATGCAGTACGTGCCCTCCCTATTACCCACCACCTGGTTCCTCAACCTCCCACCCCCCACCCCCCCCCCCACCCCTTCAAAATCCTCTGGTTGTTTTTCAGAGTCCATAGTCTCTCATGGTTCATCTCCCCTTCCAGTTTCCCTCAACTCCCTCTCCTCTCCATCTCCCCATGTCCTCCATGTTATTTGTTATGCTCCACAAATAAGTGAGACCATATGATACTTGACTCTCTCTGCTTGACTTATTTTGCTCAGCATAATTTCTTCCAGTCCCGTCCATGTTGCTACAAAAGTTGGGTATTCGTCCTTTCTGATGGAGGCATAATACTCCATTGTGTATATGGACCACATCTTCCTTATCCATTCATCCGTTGAAGGGTGTCTTGGTTCTTTCCACAATTTGGCGACCGTAGCCATTGCTGCAATAAACATTGGGGTACAAATGGCCCTTCTTTTCACTACATCTGTGTCTTTGGGGTAAATACCCAGCAGTGCAATTGCAGGGTCATAGGGAAGCTCTATTCTTAATTTCTTCAGGAGTCTCCACACTGTTCTCCAAAGTGGCTGCACTAACTTGCATTCTCACCAACAGTGTAAGAGGGTTCCCCTTTCTCCACATCCTCTCCAACACACGTTGTTTCCTGTCTTGCTAATTTTGGCCATTCTAACTGGTGTCAGGTGGTATCTCAATGTTGTTTTAATTTGAATCTCCCTAATGGCTAGTGATGATGAACATTTTTTCATGTGTCTGATAGCCATTTGTATGTCTTTGTTGGAGAAGTGTCTGTTCATATCTTCTGCCCATTTTTTGATATGATTATCTGTTTTGTGTATGTTGAGTTTGAGATATAATACTCCATAGTATATATGGGCCATATGTTCTTTATCTATTCATCCATTGAAGGGCATCTTGGTTCTTTCCACACTTTGGCTACTGTGGCCATTGCTGCTATGAACATTGGGGTACTGATGGTCCTTCTTTTCACTACATCTGCATCTTTTGGGTAAATACCCAGTAATGCAATTGCGAGGTCATAGGGTAGCTCTATTTTTAATTTCTTGAGGAATCTCCACACTGTTTTCCAAAGTGGCTGCACTAACTTGAATTCCCACCAACAGTGTAAGAGGGTTCCCCTTTCTCCACATCATCTCCAACACACGTTGTTTACTGTCTTGCCAATTTTGGCCATTTTAACTGGTGTAAGGTGGTATCTCAATGTGATTTTGATTTGAATCTCCCTGATGACTAGTGATGATAACATTTTTTCATGTGTCTATTAGCCATTTGTATGTCTTCATTGGAGAAGTGTCTATTCATGTCTTCTGCCCATTTTTGACATGATTATCTGTTTTGCATGTGTTGAGTTTGAGGAGTTCTTTATAGATCTTGGATATTAGCCCTTTGTCTGTAGTGTCATTTGTGAATATCTTCTCCCATTACTTGGGTTGCCTCTTTGTTTTATTGACAGTTTCCTTTGCTGTGCAGAAGTTTTTGATCTTGATGAAGTCCCAAAAGTTCATTTTTGGTTTTATTTCCTTTGCCTTTGGAGACATATTTTGAAAGATGTTGCTATGGCCGAAGTTGGAGAGTTTACTGCCTATGTTCTCTTTTAGGATTCTGATGGATTCCTGCCTCAGGTTGAGGTCTTTTATCCATTTTGTGTTTATCTTTGTGTATGATGTAAGAGAATGGTTGATTTTCATTCTTCTACACATAGCTGTCCAATTTTCCCAGCACCATTTATTGAAGAGACTGTCTTTTTTCCACTGTATATTTTTTCCTGCTTTGTTGAAGATTATCTGACCATAAAGTTGAGGGTCCATATCTAGGCTCTCTACTCTGTTTCACTGGTCTATATGCCTGTTTTTATGCCAGTACCATGCTGTCTTGGTGATCACAGCTTTGTAGTAAAGCTTGAAGTCAGGCAACGTGAATGCCCCCAGTTTTGTTTTTCTTTTTCAACATTTCCTTAGAAATTTGGGGTCTCTTCTGATTCCATACAAATTTTAGGATTGTTTGCTCCAGCTCTTTGAAAAATGCTCATGGAATTTTGATCAGAATGACATTGAAAGTATAGATTGCTCTAGGCAGTATAGACATTTTAACAATGTTTATTCTTCTGATCCATGAGCATGGAATGGTCTTCCATCTTTTTGTGTCTTCTTCAATTTCTTTCATGAGCATTCTGTAGTTTCTTGAGTACAGATCCTTTACCTCTTTGGTTAGGTTTATTCCCAGGTATCTTATGGTTCTTGATGCTATAGTAAATGGAATCAATTCTCTAATTTCCTTTTCTGTATTTTCATTGTTAGTGTATAAGAAAGCAACTGATTTCTGTACAGTGATTTTGTATCATGCCATATTACTGAATTGCTGTATGAGTTCTAGTAGTTTGGGGGAGGTGGAGAGGAGAAGACGATTGAGGGGAATTGGAGGGGGAGAGGAACCATGAGAGACTGTGGACTCTGAGAAATAAACTGAGGGTTTTGGAGGGGGGAGGTGGGGAGTTGGATGAGCCTGGTGGTGTGTATGATGGAGGGCACGTATTGCATGGAGCACTGGGTGTGGTGCATAAACAATGAATTCTGGAACACTGAAAAGAAATTTAAAAAACAAATTTAAGAAAGAATTAAAAAAGAGTTTGAATAATGATGAAACTTCTAGAAATGAAAACTGTGTCAGAAAAGAAGAATTTATTTGATCCACTTAAGAGAAAATTAAGAGTAAAGACAAAAAGATCACTCAACAAAATTTATTCAATAGAAATTATCAAAACTGAAACACAAAGAATAGTGAAGAGCAAAAAAAGGTGGGGGGGCATCTAAAATCTGTGTAATCCTACGAAATGGAGAGGAGAGACAAAATGGGCAGAAGAAATGTTTGAAGACCTAATGAAAATTTTCTAACTTTCAGAAAGGTATTAACCCACAGATCCAAAAGCTCAACAAACTCCAAATAGGATAAACACAGCATTTTACACACACACACACACACACACACACACACGCACAGAGACACACACACATCCCTAGGCACATCATAAGAAAAAAGTTGGTAAAAAAATGGTAAAAAGATATCTAAGAACAGTCAGAGTGAGAAAACTTATTGCATACCAAAGAACAATGAAAAGGACAGCTAACTTCTCATAATTGTAGAACATGACTAAGGCCAAAAGATAACTGAAATCCCTCTTTAAAGTGAGGAAAGAAGGAAAACAAAGTCCTAGAACTATATATCCAATGAAAATGTACTTCAAATATAATAATAAAAATGAAATAATTTTACATAGTAAAATCTGGCATTATTCATTGCTAGAATACCTGAGGTTCAAGAAATCCTTAAAAAAGTAATACAGATTTATGAGAACTGATGATAAAATCTCAGACCACATTAGCAGAAAGGAATGAAGAACAACAAAATGGTTAAATATAAATATAATGATGAAATAGATAAAAAAGATAGATGATAGATATATACATGCATACATACACAGAATAGTGTAGTGTATACTTATTAAACAAAGTAAATAACAATGGAGTGGGAGTTTATAATATATAGAGAAGTTAATAAAGTGTATAACAAAATAACAAAGGCAGGAAAGAGGTAAATGGAATGTCATGGTAATGAAGTAGTATAGTATTGGTTTTAAAGTAGTATAATATTATTTAAAGGTATACTGTAATATTAAAGATATGTATTGTAATGTATGGAGCAGCTAGTAAAAATGATGCAAAGAAATATGGTAAGAAGTTAATCAATGGAAATAAAATAAGATGTTGAAAATATAAGATTACACAAAAGAAATCAAAAGAACGGGAGGGGCAAAAAATTCAAATAGGGTAAATACAAAACAAATACCAAAACTGTAGACTTAAACTCATGCACATTAAGCACAAACAGACTAAGTGCTCCAATTAAAAGGCAGAGATTGTCAGAATGGATTAAGAACAATACACAACTAAACACTGTCTATAAGAAACCAATCTAAATATGAGGACATAGATTAAAAGGAAAAATATAAGAAAAGATACCATGAAAGAAACACTAACCAAAGGAGCTGGAGTTGCTGCATCAATGTCATATAAAGTAGAATTCAGACCAAATAGTATTATCAGGGATAAAGAAAGATATTGCATGATGATAAAGGGTTAATTCATCAAGAAGACAGCTATGTATAGAAGAATGAAACTTGACCATTCTCTTACACCATACACAAAGATAAACTCAAAATGGATAAAAGACCTCAACCTGAGGCAGGAATCCATCAGAATCCTAAAAGAGAACATAGGCAGTAAACTCTCCAACATCAGCCACAGCAACATCTTTCAAAATATGTCTCCAAAGGCAAAGGAAATAAAACCAAAAATGAACTTTTGGGACTTCATCAAGATCAAAAACTTCTGCACAGCAAAGGAAACAGTCAATAAAACAAAGAGGCAACCCAAGTAATGGGAGAAGATATTCACAAATGACACTACAGACAAAGGGCTGATATCCAAGATCTATAAAGAACTCCTCAAACTCAACACATGCAAAACAGATAATTATATCAAAAAATGGGCAGAAGATATGAACAGACACTTCTCCAACGAAGACATACAAATGGCTATCAGACACATGAAAAAATGTTCATCATCACTAGCCATCAGGGAGATTCAAATTAAAACAACATTGAGATACCACCTGACACCAGTTAGAATGGCCAAAATTAGCAAGACAGGAAATAACGTGTGTTGGAGAGGATGGGGAGAAAGGGGAACCCTCTTACACTGTTGGTGGGAATGCAAGTTAGTGCAGCCACTTTGGAGAACAGTGTGGAGATTCCTGAAGAAATTAAGAATAGAGCTTCCCTATGACCCTGCAATTGCACTGCTGGGTATTTACCCCAAAGATACAGATGTAGTGAAAAGAAGGGCCATTTGTACCCCAATGTTTATTGCAGCAATGGCTACGGTCGTCAAACTGTGGAAAAAACCAAGATGCCCTTCAACGGATGAATGGATAAGGAAGATGTGGTCCATATACACAATGGAGTATTATGCCTCCATCAGAAAGGAAGAATACCCAACTTTTGTAGCAACATGGACGGGACTGGAAGAGATTATGCTGAGCGAAATAAGTCAAGCAGAGAGAGTCAAGTATCATATGGTCTCACTTATTTGTGGAGCATAACAAATAACATGGAGGACATGGGGAGATGGAGAGGAGAGGGAGTTGAGGGAAACTGGAAGGGGAGATGAACCATGAGAGACTATGGACTCTGAAAAACAACCAGAGGTCTATGAAGGGGCGGCGGGGGGGTGGAGGGGGTGGGAGGTTGAGGAACCAGGTGGTGGGTAATAGGGAGGGCACGTACTGCATGGAGCACTGGGTGTGATGCCAAAACAATGAACACTGTTATGCTGTAAATAAACACATAAAAATAAATAAATTAATTTAAAAAAAGAAAAAAAAATAATACTGCAATAAAATTTTTCTTGTTTACAAATCAAAAAAAAAAAAAAAAAAGCACATTGAGGGGCACCTAGGTGGCTCAGTGGGTTAAGCCTCTACCTTCAGCTCAGGTCATGGTCTCAAAGACCTGGGATCAAGTCCCACATTGGGCTCTCTGCTCAGCAGGGAGCCTGCTTTCCCCCCTCTCTCTGCCTGCCTCTCTGTCTACTTGTGATCTCTCTCTGTGATGAATAAATAAATAAAATCTTGAAAAAAAAACAAAAAAAAACACATTGAGATACCACCTTACACCAGTTAGAATGGCCAAAATCAACAGGACAGGAAACAATAAGTGTTGGAGAGGATGCAGAGAAAAGGGAACTCCCTTACACTGTTGGTGGGAAAGCAAGTTGGTGCAGCCTCTTTGGAAAACAATGTGGAGATTCCTTAAGAAATTAAAAATAGAGCTACCCTATGACCTTGCAATTGAACTACTGGGTGTTTACCCCAAAGATATAGATATAGTGAAAAGAAGGGCCATCTGTGCCCCAATGTTTATAGCAGCAATGGCCACAGTTACCAAACTGTGGAAAGAAGCAAGATGCCCTTCAACAGATGAATGAATAAAAAGATATGGTCTATATATACTATGGAGTATTACACCTCCATTATAAGGGACGAATACCCAAGTTTTGTATCAACATGGATGGGACTGGAAGAGATTATGTTGAGTGAAATAAGTCAAGCAGAGAGTCAATTATCATATGGTTTCACTTACTTGTGGAGCATAAGGAATAACATAGAGGACATTGTGAGATGGAGAGGAGAAGTGAGTTGGGGGAAATTAGAAGGGGAGACAAACCATGAGAGACTGTGGACTCTGAGAAACAAACTGAGGGTTTTGCAGGGGAGGGGGCTGGGAGGTTGTGTGAGCCCAGTGGTGGATTTAAGGATGGCATGTATTGTATGGAACACTGGGTGTGGTGCATAAACAATGAATTATGGATCACTGAAAAAAAATTTTAATTTAATTTAATTTTTTAAAAGAAGACATAACAATTCTAAATGTGTGTATACTTAATAGCAAGACCTTCCAAACACATGAAGTTAAAACTGGTAGAACTGAAAGGAGAGATAGACAATAATATAATCTACAATTATAGTTGGAGAGTTTGGAGATATTGATAGGAAGAATAGACAGAAAATCAGTGAGAGGAAGTATATGACTTGAATAATAGTACTGACCAACTCGAACTAATTTATATTTATAATACATATTATCCACCATTATCAAGTTACATGTTCTTTTCAAGTGCACAAGGAATAGCCACCAAGATAGAACAATTATGTCACAATAAATGTGTCACAACAAATTTAAGTCAATTGAAATAACACAAAGTATATTCTCTGACCACAACAGAATTAAACCAGAAATCAGTAATACAGAAATATGAAATATTTCCAGATATTTCATTGAACAATACACTTTTAATAAAACATGGGCCAAAAAAATTTGAACTAATTGAAAAACAAAAACACAAAATATGTAAGATGCAAATAAGGCAATGTTTAGAGAAATATTTATTGCCCTAATCATACCAATTCCTTATTTTTAAAAAGAAAATAGTTTTCAAATCAATGAGATAAGCTTCCATTTACGGAGAATGGAAAAGAAGATAAAATTAAACCATAAGCAAAGATGGCAAAAAGTAATGAAGAACAGAACCAATAAAATAGAAAGCAGAAAAACATCACAGAAAAATGAAACCAAAGCTAATTATTTTAAAATATCAATAAAATTAGATAAATCTCTAGCCAGACAGATCAGAAAAATATAAGAAAGAGAGAAAACACAAATTACCAATATCAGTCACAAAAGAGGAGACATCACAACAGATTATACGGGCATTAAAAGGATAATAAAGGAATATTATGAAAAACATCACAATGATGACTTAACAGTTTAGATGAACTGAGCAAATTTTTGAAAGACAGAAACTATCAAAGCTAACTCAAAAAGAAACACACACACAAAAAATAGATTTATATCTATTAAGGAAATTGAGTTCATAGTTCAAACCATCTCATAAAGGATGCTCTATGCCCAAATATCTTCACTGCTAAATTATACTAAACTTTTAAGAAAAAATAATACCAAATTCTAATATAATAAATGAAATAGATCAACACTGAATATCCTAAAAACATTTAAAGGACAATAGCTCATATTTATGAGTAATCTATGGCAATAAATGAGACAACTTAAATGAAATGAACAAAATCTTCTCAAGGAACAACTTATCAAAACTAACTTCAGAGGAAATTTAAAACCCTAAGTAGGCTTATATCTATTTTTAAGTGTATCCATAATCTAAAATCTTTCCACAAAATAAACTCCAAGCCAAAATAGTGAAATGAGTGAAACACTTATAGAAGTTTTTTAGGAAACAGACAAGAAAATATTCCTTACCAATTCAATTTTATGAGGCCAGAATAACCCCAAAGCCAAAACCTGAGAAATACATTTCTATAAACATAAGTAAATCCATTAACAAAACATTATCAGGGTTGACATTTTTAAAATAAATCAACGTAATTCAGTGTGTTAACACATTAGAGGAGAAAAATCATATAATACCTTCATACATGCAGGAAACACATCTGCTAAAATTCAACACTGCTTTATGACTTTAAAAAAAAAAAAGTCCTCAGTGATGACCTAGGAATAGAAAAAAACTTGAGCTCCATGTATATGAAGTCAAAGAACAGGTGAAAACTCATCTATGGTCATGAAAATTAGAGAGCGGCTGCCTCTGGTGGGAGGTGGGACTAGGCAACACAACTGGCTACAAAGGGATGGGAGGAAAATTTGAGTAGTGATTACAGGAGTGTGTACAATCCTCAGAACTCATCAGACTGAATTCTTAAGGCCCATGCACATTTTTAATGTGAATTAGATTTTCAAAGAAGCAGTGCACACAGGAGAAACACTAACTTTGGTCATAGACGGGAGATATTGAATGAGCTTTAGACCACCAAAAAGACTAAAGAGAAATAGGCACAAGGACTGGTAGTAATCATTACATGTATATGCACTCAAATATACATATCTTTGTTGAACTGAGATTAAATAAGGCTTAAGCAGGAGATAGTATGGTATGGAGTGGATGGATGGATATATGCTCTGATGATGTGGGTATAGTGTAATGACTAAAAAAACAGACACATAGATCAATGGAACAGAATAGAGAGGCCAGAAATAGACCCTCAACTCTATGGTCAACTAATCTTCAACAAAGCAGGAAAGAATGTCCAATGGAAAAAAGACAGCCTTTTCAACAAATGGTGTTGGGAAAATTGGACAACCACATGCAGAAAAATGAAACTGGACCATTTTCTTACACCACACATGAAAATAGACTCAAAATGGATGAAGGACCTCAATGTGAGAAAGGAATCCATCAAAATCCTTGAGGAGAACACAGGCAGCAACCTCTTCAACCTCAGCCGCAACAACTTCTTCCTAGAAACATTGCCAAAGGCAAGGGAAGCAAGGGCAAAAATGAACTATTGGGATGTCATCAAGATCAAAATCTTTTACAGAGCAAAGGAAACAGTTAACAAAACCAAAAGACAACCGACAGAATGAGAGAAGATATTTGCAAACGACATATCAGATAAAGGGCTAGTATCCAAAATCTATAAGGAACTTAGCAAACTCAACACCCAAAGAACAAACAATCCAATCAAGAAATGGGCAGAGGACATGAACAGACATTTCTGCAAAGAAGACATCCAGATGGCCAACAGACACATGAAAAAGTGCTCCACATCACTCGGCATCAGGGAAATACAAATCAAAACAACAGTGAGATACCACCTCACACCAGTTAGGATGGCTAAAATTAACAGGTCAGGAAATGACAGATGCTGACGAGGATGTGGAGAAAGGGGAACCCTCCTACACTGTTGGTGGGAATGCAAGCTAGTGCAACCACTCTGGAAAACAGTATGGAGGTTCCTCAAAATGTTGAAAATAGAGCTACCCTATGACCCAGCAATTGCACTACTGGGTATTTACCCTAAAGATACAAATGCAGCGATCCGAAGGAGCATGTGCACCTGAATGTTTATAGCAGCAATATCCACAATAGCCAAACTATGGAAAGAACCTAGATGTCCATCAACAGATGAATGGATAAAGAAGATGTGGTGTATATATACACAATGGAATACTATGCAGCCATCAAAAGAAATGAAATCTTGCCATTTGCAATGATGTGGATGGAACTAGAGGGTATTATGCTTAGTGAAATAAGTCAATTGGAGAAAGACAACTATCATATGATTTCCCTGATATGAGGAAGTAGAGATGCAATGTGGGGGGGTTGGGGGGTAAGAAAAGAATAAATGAAACAAGATGGGATTGGGAGAGTGACAAACCATAAGAGATTCTTAATCTTGCAGAACAAACTGAGGGTTGCTCGGGGGAGAGGGATCGGAAGAGGGTGGTGGGGTTATGGACATTGGGGGCGGGGTGTGCTGTGTTGAGTGCTGTGAAGTGTGTAAACCTGGCGATTCACAGACCTGTACCCCTGGGGATAAAAGTACATTAAATGTTTATTAAAAAAATTTAAAAAATAAAATAATTTTTTTTAAAAATTCAATTATCCCCACAGATTCTTATATAATTAGGGATACTAATATATGAACAATGGTTAAAATTCTAATTGATATAATAAATCACCTTCATACATGCAAAAAAAAAAGAAATGGAAATATCAGTATGAATATATGAACTCACTATATGGATGTATATAGAAGATTATCTGTATTGTTATATTTTTCTTATATAATTATATAGAGATACAATTGTATATATGCTATCTATATACAACCCAGTAGCAATAAGCATCTCTAATGACAACATTGTCATCTTGAAATACTCTTGCCCAATTTAAACAAACAAACAAACAGGGTTTCTCAGAGAAATTTGCAAGATGACCCTTGAATATCTTGCCATATCAGAGTCAAAAGGACTGAGGAGAAGTGAGTTGGGGGAAATTGGAGGAGAAGACAAACCATGAGAGACTCTGAGAAACAAACTGAGGGTTTGGGAGGGGATGGGGGTGGGGGGTTGGGTGAGCCTGGTTGTGGGTGTTATGGAGGGCATGTATTGCATGGAGCACTGGGTATTGTGCATAAACAATGAATTCTGGAACACTGAAAAGAAATTTTAAAAAAAAATTTTTTTAAAAGAACTGAGGAACCAGTGTGCTCTCACTAGCCAAAGAGGGACTGTTGGAGCTTCAATAAGGAAAAGAATTGTAATGAATTGAAACCCATCAAATCTTTCTAAATCCACAGATTTATGGGGTCCTTGTGTGACTCAGTTGGTTAAGCATCTGCCTTCAGCTCAGGTCATGATACCTGGGTCCTGAGGTAGAGCCCCGCATCAGGCTCTCTGCTCAGTAGGAACCCTACTTCTCCCTCTTTCTCTGCCTCCTGCTCATGAGCTCTCTCTCTCTCTCTATCTCAAATAAATAAAATATTTAAAATAAAAGTAAATAAATTCACAGATTTATAACAATATTTGCAATTTGTTACCTCCAGAGGGTGACAGGAAGTTTCTTGAAAACTGGGTAAATAAAGTGTGATTTGAGCATTTATTCTGCCTGTGCTATATAAACTATACCACTGAGTAACAAAATAATGGATGAGAAAGTGTTTCCTTATACAAGTAATCAAGCTATTTGATGACAAATGAAATTATAGATTAAGATGCCATCAATCCCCCAGTGAATGAGTTTAGGTGTTGAGCAACAATGGCTACTCACATCAAAAAAGGAGTGAATACCAGACATTAATGCAGTGATGAATGAACACATAGAATGAACACCACCCATAATCTTGCCGAAAGCGTTCACATCTGAATCTGACCAAGCCTCAGATTCTAACTGCTAATTTTTAGGAAATGCAGAAGACAGAACATGTTGGACTACACCAGGATTATGCATTTAGCAAGATCTAGACTGCAGGTCAAATGCCCAGATTCATCAATACAATTTGTAAGGAAAAGAGGAAGAGAGGAAGGAACTATAAATTAAAGGGAGTGTCGAGAGACCAAAAATTTTAAATGTACAAGATTTAACTATAGCATTTAGGGATGCACTTGAGTGATAAAATCATAAAGTAATATAAGGACATGATTACTATAAAACTAGTTATTGTAAAGTAATTATTTATTGAGGAAGAATGGTGTCAGATCTGGAATGAAGTTTGTGTGTGTGTTTCTTTATGTCTGTCATTCTATCCACTGTAATGTTTTACATGAGATGTCTTTCAAGGAAAAATACCTCCACCATTATGGAAGGATCTACAAATGATAAAACCAATTTTTATGTGCTGGAGTGAAATGGCAGAGCTCAATCTTCACATCAATAAAGTGACAATGAAAGCCAAAGCAGTCTAGGAGCTCAGGCCAGCAGCCTTAATATTAATCTGTGAACAATTTAAGCCACCTCTTGTTTATGGTACTCCACCCTGACATGTACTCCAGTGGGATCTGGCTCTCCCTTTGTCCCCAGCAATTAGCACAGTTTACACTTGAGCAATCATTGTTTTGACCTGTCCTAAGTCTCGGCATCCGGACTCCATCACCCACCATCTGTGCACTTGCCAGGAGGACCGCTCAGCATCTCTCCAGCAAACACCGGAAGTGGGTCTTGGCCATGGGCCTATACTGTGACAGGCGGCCAAGGGATAGGGACTTCTGTCACTCATGGTCTCGAGGACCACAGCTGATCAAAACCAGCTACATACAAATTTAGTTGTCCAAAATATGCTCTGCTTTACTATGAGAGAAGGCAAAGTAGGAGAAAAGGGAAGAAAAGGAGACACACATGCGGGAATGTAGAAAAGATCTGAGAGGACAAAAGCGAGAAAGAAAATGTAAAGAGAAAAAGAACCAAGAGAAAATAAGCAGGAAGCAGAAGAGAGAGAGGAGAAGTTAGGAATGGATAGCGCATGGTCAAAGAGAAGCAACATTTCTTTTTGAAAAGAGCTGGCTACTGCCAGTTGAGTCATGCACTGAACCATGCTTAAATACTTTCAGTATTAAATAAAATACACTCACTGTTGAAGGGAGTTTATTCCTCAACCATATCTAAATATTTATTTGTGGAAAGAGTTTTCATAACAACGGGGAACCAAGAGAAATCCCCACCAGTTCTACCAAAGAACAGCTTCACACTATCACTTTGATATTCTGGGGAGCCAAGGGTCAGCCTGGGACAGTGACATCAGCATGCTGAGGAGGCAACCCCAAACTTGGGCAGGAAAGTGTTTGGTCAGCATAGGGCTGATGCACTAGCCTCGGGCTTCTCAGTGCAGGCCCGAGTCATCGGAGAAAGCTATTTGGAATGAATCTTTGGTTACTGATCAGGTTGGGGACAGGAAACTCCTCAAGTCTCCACAATGCTGCAGGGTCCTTAACTGTCCCCCAGCTTCATGCACACTCTCACTAACCTGGCCTATCTTGACTGGTTTTGTAATTTTTCAGAATCTGTCCAGGGTGGAGAAAAGCTATACCAAAGGACCTTGTATCTAAGCACATCCTAGGTGGGAGAAGATCAGGGAGGAGATGTGAGTAGTGAAGATAAAATTTTGTTACTAATGATAAAGTAGCAAAATTTGTAAGCAAATTGGGGTTTTTTTTAAGATATAAATTGGAGAAGATCCATTATTACCTCTATAATAATACCCCATTTCATTATTTAGTCCTGGATGGGATGAAGAAGGATAGAATACACTGGATAGGGGAAGGTATCAGCTACCTTGCACATATCTACTGCCTTTTTTCTTTCTCATTGAGCTCTTAATCAGGACCTTCTCTTAGGAACTTATCTTACATGTGAATGTATCTTATATAGAAAGTAATATAATATAAATATAAATCCATGACAGTAGGAAGTTCTGTCAAATTGACTCACTGCTAAATCCATAATGCCTAAAACAGTGCCTGGCACATAGCAAGCACTCAGTATGTATTTATCGACAAATTAAATTGCTAAATTGCATATCTTATTCCTGGTTGTAGAGCTACTTTGCAGGCCCACTCCATGGAAATCTTTAAAATAGAACTTGTCTAAAAGTGACCTTGCCTCAATTTCAAGGCCTTTAGACATTCTTTGTTTTGTGGTCTGCCTTCTGTCCCCTTGAACGCTTACCTCAGAAATCTCTCTTGGCCTCTGGATGTTGCCTGACCTTGCATCCTGAGTGCTGGCCCAGATTTGATTCCTGACTCTGTCTTGACCCCCTGCTTCTGTGTAGTCTGTGGGTCTGGACTGTACCTTCCCTATTCTCTCCTTTCTTTCCCAACATTTGCTTTGGCTCAGAGATAGTCTCCTCACTACATAAAGGTTGATGACAGGGGCCTCGAAGAAAGAGAAGCATATATTGGGAGAAGACTGTCGTATCTCAGAAAGAGTTAAGAGAGGAGAATTAGCTAACTTTTACTGAGGAGCCTACCCTGTGTCCAGCATGTTCCAAAAAACTTTATGTGCACTGATCAAGGTGATTATTACACAACACTATGAAGTAGGTTTAGTATTCCCATTTTTAGATAAGGAAACTGAGGCATAGAACAGTTAAGTAAGTGGCCCAAGGTCTCACAGCTAGTCAAAGGCAAAGCCAAGACTTAAAGTCTGGTGGTTTGCCACAGCACTGAAACTCATAACCACTATGGTCCACCAATGCTTGTTCTATGAGTGATTTTTGCCTAGTTGGGATGGGAAGATGAAAAAGGATGGGGTACAGGAAGACCAAGGAGAAAGAACACAAAGCTTGACCTTTCTTTCACAATTCAAAACAACTACCATTACTACCACAGCATCTATTCATTGAGTGTTTGCTGTATGTATACTAGATGTAGACTAGGACCTTAATTTATCTTCAGCATAAGCCCATGAGGTGTGAAATTGGTCTTTCAAGGTGTTCAACAATTTTCCAAGGTCATAGATCCAGAGGTGGCAAAAAGTGAGACTCATTCTCAGGTCTTGTCCCAGGCCTGTGCTCTTAGCCACCATGTCAGAGCATATCCTCTAGCACAGAGCATCTGCACACATCCCTGGGGGCTTTGAATGTGCCTTAGCCTTGACCGACATTTCTCATGGCTGATGGTTGTATAGGGACAGGGTGCTAGTTCTTAGTTCTAGGTATTTTTCTGACATGTGTCACAGTGAGTAAAGAAGAGGATTATTTCACACTCCAAATACTCCTGATTTTGATCTAAGAACTCTTCTCAAATCGACACATAAACAACAAATCTGCAGAGTGAGAAGTGTTATGAAAGAGGTGTTGGGATAAGGTTTGAGGGGAAATCTACAAGGTGAGAGTTAATTTGTTCTTTGCACAGAGGTAGGTAGACCCAGGAAGACAAAAACTATAGTTTCCTACTATGGAAGGAGAACAACTTAAGAGGGCATAATTAAGAAGGATGACCTGGGGTAATGGGGGACCCCTCTTCTGGGAGTTTTGGCTCTGGCACCTACAAACATAGGTGCTGGCTAAGAGCACAGGCCTGGGACAAGACCTGAGAATGAGTCTCACTTTTTGCCAGCTCCATACAATTCTGGATGGAACCATTCTCTGAGCCTTTTGTTTTCCCATCCATAAAACAAAAGGTTTACATTGAATGATCTCCCAATTCCCATACAACTTAAAATACTCTGACTGTGTTCTGAAATGACACCATTCTAAAATCAGCCTATGACCCATCTAACCCATTATTCTGATTACCAACTCATGACATGGACTATTAAAAAAAAGAACAAAAAGCCTTGGGATGGAAGCTTGCTTGCCTTGTGATCTGTTTAGAGAGGTTTGGCCACTGACCAAAGTCTGACAGCCATCAGCAGGCAGATTAAGTGTTGCCTATTCGGTTCCTGGATTAATGCGTGGTTCCTTTAGCTTATGACCACTTACCTTTTTAGGTTGTCTTAGCACATCCAGTTGTTAATCCTGGCCTAATAGCATGAATTTGCTTATGGTAGAATACAGACAAAACATGTAGGGTCATGGTGACAGTTGGAAGCTATAATGCTTCTCTAGAATTTCCCATTATATTGTAAATTATATTGTAAATTCTGGGAAGGAAGAATGTCATTTCTTAAAGTGAGTTCTTAAAGAGACTTCTGTTGAAATCTGTTAAATGAGTTTCTGTTGAGTGGTGGGTACATGTAATGAGCCGAGTCCAATAGGTGCTCATTGATATCTCAGGTATACCAAATAAGTCCAACAGAAGCCAGAGGGAATGCATTAGAAAAAAATGCTACCTTAAGCTTCTAGGCATGGTTAAGATCTGACCCATCCCTTAATCATGTTCTCTTCTGTGTCTCTGTCAGTCTTCTGATTCCACTAGCAGTGGCCTCTCTACAGGATGCCAAATGCTTCTTCCAAAGCCATAGATCTGAATCAACCAAGAAGGTGCCTTTCCCTTCAGGCCTCATAGGTCTTTGCCATGGACACATCTCTGTGCTGCAAACAATAGCAGGCAGCAGAGCAAGAGAGAGGGAGTGCTGAGCCTGCCAGTGCTTGAGGCGGTGCATCCTTGGCCTTGTGTGTCTGATAGCATAATGGATGAATTATTAATTATGATTTATCACTAGCATAAAGGAAACTTTTAGGCAATTCTCTGCAAAGACAAGAGTACAAAAGACTGTGCCTGGGGCTCAGGCTTTTATCAGTGACAGATGAACATTTGGAACAGAATAACAGAGATGATGTTCGGTATTTTTCACCTCATCTTTTAGCCAAGCACTTAATAAGCACTAATTTACTAATTTCCAAAAAACCTCATGAGAAAAGAAATATTATTTCTACATCTTTCTCCTCGCCATTTTGAAGGATACGAAATTAAGGCATTAAATTTCTATCCCATTGCTTTTTAAAAGCATTCCTGAGTAAATGTTTGTTCCTTTAAACACTCTTTAATTGAAGAGCAGCTTTATGACTCAAACTCTTTCTTCTTCTATATAAAGAGAAATGTTCATCATACCAGGAAATGTTTAAGAAATGGAAGCATTTGTTTTGATTTTGACTGTCAGAGCAAGAATGTTTGGGGATTCTTAGGAACGCAAATAAATATTCCAGCAGCTTCCCATTCATTATTTGCCTAAAAATCCAATTTGTTAGAAACAATTTCACCATCTTTAAAGCCCCAAGTATTGTTAGTAAATGCCACCAATTTTTTTTCTTAGTAACTACCCTCCAAACTTCCTAGAATTGAAAAGTAAAGAGCATTGGAGCTCTATAGAGATACTCAAGTTTTAAATGGTTTGGTTTAAGGTCATTCATTGTCTAGTTGATACATGTTGGCTGGTGTGCAGTATGGAAGAGGTTAAGAGGAAGCAGGGAATTTGTGACAAGGATGAAGATAGAGAAGTTCATAATTCAACTTAGTGTTTTGTCATTATTATTGACATCATCATCACTATTAATCTTGAGATTAGTGTATCATATCACAATTCACAAGTGCCTTCTTAAACATTGATTGATTAAATCAATGTTTAATGGTAAGAACCCTACCAGGTAGGCTTTGTGATCCTGTCAGAGATCCTGCCTCTACAAGAGACTATTTAAATACCAATAATTTGAAGAAGATAGAAGCTGTTTTTTTTTTCTCTTGGTCTTTATCCCTACCTCCAATTCAACACCACTTAGGAGATAAGAGGGTCCACTCCTGAATAACTCCTCTGTTGACAAATTTTGTCTTTGTCTCAGCCTAGATACTTGTCTTTTCATCCCCAATCCTTTCCTTCTCAGGATAAATCCTCTAAACCCCATTTTCTCAGGAACTTTTCATCTATTTCCGTGAATCTGGCACTTTCATATTCCAAAGATGTAGGGTTAAATTGGAGTACCCCTCTAATATAATGGATCTGAGTATCCTGAAAGTCCAGGAAACAGACCACAGCAGGTATTCTAAGTCATATAAACATTAGACTAACTGCAAAGAGGTAGATGGACTAGAAGGGACAGGTGGTATCAACGGCAATTACCAGAAAAATGTCAGGGAATCAAGGCTTAGAAGCTGGACTGATAAATAGGATTGCCAAGAAGGACTCTAACTCCAGACTGAAGTTGCTTATTTTCTCTCTTCATTTAAGGCCCCAGTTATCTCTGGATATAGCGTCAGTTATGCAAAAGGATAAAAGATCCACAGGGGCAGAAAAGTAAGCTTCTTTCTCTACTATTAAAAGCCAAAGCTGAATTCCAAAACCCAAGCTTGGGTTTCTCTCATTTGTTTCTCTAAGTTAAACCCAAGCTCATAGGTCATATTTTGATGCAAACATTGGCCTTTTCTCATGAGAAACAGCAAAACATGCATTAGGAAGTAAGGTATGGTTTACTTTAAGAAAGGAGAAGAGAAGGGGGGATGCTATATGGCAGTGGTACATTAATACCACCTGGTCAGTGGACTGGAGCAAGTTCACCAACTGTTTGCTGTCTGTCTACAGTGAAATAATTGCAGAACTTTCTGTAGTGAACAGGTGGAAACTTTTCAGCATTTTGACACAGTAATTTTATGACTATTGACTCCAATAATAAAATATTTGGCTCCTATTCTGTGTATCACTTTTTTAAAAATTTTTCTTACAGTTCATTTTATTATAATTTTAAATAAAAGTATCAGTCTATGAAATATTGGACATTAAGAAAATACTTTCTTTTACTGCAGGTAAAGTCCCCTCCTATGGCACCGTTTCCCAAACTTCGTTCTGAGAAATTTCATGAAATACTGAAAAATGTTTTGAGGGGTCAGATGATTGGGAGCACTAGCTTTTACAAAGTTGTGTTTCTTTACTGCAGGATTTTCTGAGCCTTGAACATAGTATGAATTTAATCTCTAGAGTTTATTATTAATCTTTAAGAGCAAACTACGCTATTTTTTTATTTTATTTGGGTTTTGAAACCTTTTTATATCATGTAAAGTCGTGTTCTGTGAAACATAGAGAAATACTTTAGAGGGTATAGAACAACACTGTAGAAGGTAAAAATAGTCTTGTCCTCTTTACACCTGACTCCATCTGCTACTAGCATTAAGTATCTGACTAGTACATTCTACTTGTTTGAAATCATCAAAACTGCCATTTTTGAACTAAATATGCTCCATTATCACCCAATCTTTCTTCTTTTGCTCAAAGAGATAAAGTAGAAATTTGTCCATCAAACCTTTCCAAAACTGAGATACAATGAAAACATGTGCTCAGATTCAAATGATTCATATATGACATCCCATGGACATCTCTAGAGCACCTAGAAAAACTGTGCTTGGAAGCCCTTGATGGGCTTCTCAGTTCTGAAGGACTGGAGAAGTCAACTAGTCAACAGAACTTTGTGGAATATCTCAACTCCCTTACTCAAATAATACTGATTATGGAATATAAAAAGATATCTTTAGCAAGTTCCTAGATCTTGATTTTAGTATAGGGTTTATTTCCATTTTAGATTATGGAACACTGTTAATATTGTACCAAGGGGTCTTTTTTTTGGTATTTTGCATTTTTTATTTATTTTTTAAGATTTTATTTAAAGAGAGAGACAGCATGAGCAGGTGGGAGGGGCAAAGGAGGAGGGAGAAGCCGACTCTCCACTGAGCAGGGAGGTCGATGCAGGACTCAATTCCAGGACTCTGGGGTCATGACCAGAGCTGAAGACAGAGGCTTAACTGGCTGAGCCACCCAGGTGCCCTACTTTGCATTTTTTTAAAAATTTGAGTATAGTTGACACACTAACAACTATATGACTATAGTTGACACACACTGTAGTTGACACACGCTATTGCATTAGTTTCAGGGGTACAACATATTCAACATCTCTGTGTGTTATACTACACTCACCACAAGTTTAGCTACCAAATGTCGCCAATGCAATGCTATTACAGTACCATTGGCTATATTCCCCATGCTGTACCTTTTATTCCTGTGACATTGACTATATTCCCCATGCTGTACCTTTTATTCCTGTGACATTGACTATATTCCCCATGCTGTACCTTTTATTCCTGTGACTTACTCATTCCATAGTATCCAGTTTTATGTCCATCCCTGTATGTAGTCTTTCTTTTTCGCCTTACACCAACTTTGATGCAGACCTCAATATCTTTTCACTTTCCCACCCCCAGATCTCTAATCACACAATGGCAGAGACTACCAGTTACCTATCCAAATATTCCTTATTTCCTTTCTTTTATTGTCCCCAGACTAAATCCAAACACAAGGCTTCCCCTAATAAAATATGGATTTCTTAGTCTTCCCTGTTCAATGGCAGGTTTGTGACACTTCTGAAAAACCTCTTTGAATGATTTCCTGTGTGTGCCCTTTGTTCATTTTTCATTTAACTCTTATTCCATTCTGTCCCTGGAATACAAACATGATAGTTAAAATTTAGCAGTCATCTTGAACTCAGAGAACATGGGCTACCCCAGTTATGCTACATGGAAGGCTAGAATTAGCCTGAACCTGATGTCCAGAGCTGTAATACTAGTCCTGAAATGTTTAGCTCTAACCTTCTTCATCTAGTAGAAAAATAAACCTATTTTACTTAAGTCATTGTGGTTTTTTATATTGTTTGTTTTATTTTTGTCAGTTGCCCAGAACCTAATTCTATCTGATAAATGTACCAATAAATATCCCAGTCTTTGCCAAGGGCCTCTGTATGTGTGTCTTAGGACAATCTTTAATACCCAGCCAGCCTGTTTACGGTTCTGCCTTACAGCCTTAACTTTTTACAGGCTGCACAATCTACAGTCTTCACTTTCTGCTTGCACAGAGTTTCAAGATCAGCTAGAGGTGAAAGCTTAAGGCCATTTTACATCTTTCCTGTACATGTGCTTAGCCTTGTGCCTCCATACAGCCTTTTAGATATTCAAGAATATGCTGGAAATTTCAAAGCCCTATTGACATCTCATTTCCTAACTTTTCCTTTTAAGCTGTGGGTTAGTCTTTGCACCAACCATTATTCATCAACTCATGCAGCAACCAAGTTAAAACATTTCTCTATAATTGTTTCAACCAATGCTCCTTCACCCTTCCCAAGGAAAAAGGCTCTTCCCACTGAATGAGCTTGAGTCACACTGAACAAGTTTGTAAGTTGGATCATGTAAGGAATCACAAGACAGGTGGAAGTATGACAATTCTTTTTTTTTTTTTTTAAGATTTTATTTATTTATTTGACAGACGGAGATCATAAGGAGGCAGAGAGGCAGGCAGAGAGAGAGGGAGAAGCAGGCTTCCCACTGAGCAGAGAGCCCGACGTGGGACTCGATTCCAGGATCCTGGCATCATGACCTGAGCCGAACGCAGAGGCTTAACCCACTGAGCCAACCAGGCACCTCGAAAGTATGACAATTCTTAAGGAATGAATTTTTTTCAAAAAGCTCCAGGTCTGTTCTTCCACAGATGGATGTTATGCTGCATTAGACTTGTGAACTATTATTTTTTGAAACTATAGTTGAACTGGAGAGCTGAGAATGGAAGTAGAGTTAGTTAAAAACCACAAATCTTGCTGTTCTTACTAAGATTCAGCTGTTTTTCTTGAATAAACATTTCTGAGTTTACTATAAACCATGACTTAATTTCCAGAGTTCTAAAAATGTTGGTTCTGACAACTTTTGCTAATTGTTACTTTTTTTATGAAGTGATGAATTCTTGGAGGTTCTTGCTCTTCTATTTTTGCTGACATCATCCCCCATTCCTTTTTTAATATAAAGCAAATGAGGCCCAGCTAGTAAATGTCCAGGACAGCCAAACTTCATCGTCTTCGGTTGTGAAGGTCTTCTCATTCCAGTTCAAATCAACCTCCCATATCCTAAATATACTGGAGGCCCATTATGGGAATAAGGAGTTGGCTAGAGTAAAGGGAGTATTGGATTTAATGATGATTTAGAGTATAGGAACTGAGATGATTTAGGTTAAGGGTGAAAGAATATTCTAAACTGAGGAATACCCAAGTTTGGTTGGTCCTGAGCAAAGCACCGCCATCATCCTATCTCTTTTCATGTACCACTTCCATCCCTTGAACATTACCATCACCACTCTACAAGCTCTCACTAGGAACCAGGTCAAAATTAGATTCCACGTGGGAACAAGGGAGTAAAGAGTGAGGGTAATCATTATCTATTTGATTTCCTGTAATTTTCTGTTGCCCCTCTTATAATCCAGAGACCAGGCTGATTTGAGTGCTGTTTCCTCATTAAATTAAATAACACACTTCTCTGCCTGTGTCAGTAATTACCTCCAGTCTATGGCCTTGAATCTCAATCAGAAAAATGATGACTATCACATCTGTTTCACTGGCTATGAGTCTTCCCTGAACTCGACTATGTATCCAATTTTTTAATGGGCAATGAAAACTTATTACGGTCCAAACTCAAACTCTTGATTTTTGCCCTCCAATATGCTGCTTCTCCTTAGTGTTCTTCATCTGCATAAACGGCACTATAATTCACCGTATAATAACAGCAAAAAAATGTTACATTATTTTGGAGTCTTCTCTCTCTTTTATACCCTAAACATATCCTATTTGGATTCACCTTATATATATCATATTTTTCAGAGTAAACACTATTAGGTGCCAGAATAAATATTTTTTACTTATTATTCAAGTATAATTTACATATAGTGCTCTATTAGTTTCAAGTGTACAATATAATGATTCAACAATTCTACACATTACACAGTGCTCATCACAGTAAGTATACTTTTAATCCCTTTCAGTTACTTCACTCATCCCCCTACCCACCTCCTCTCTAGTAACCACCAGTTTGTTCTCTATATTTAAGAATCTTGGTTTCTTTCTCTGTCTGTCTCTTATATTATTATATAATATATTATATTATATAATATATATAATATATATTATAATATTATATTATCTAATATATATAATATATATATTATAATATTATATTATTTAATATATATTATATATATAAACATGGTATGTGTATGCATATGTGTGTGTGTGTGTATGTGTGTATACCGTATCTTCTTTATCCATTCATCAATGAATGGAAACTTGGGTGGTTTCCATGTCTTGTCTATTGTAAAAATTCTTCAATAAACATAGGGCTGAATATATTTTTGAATTAGTATTTTTATTTTCTTCCTGACAGAATACATTGAAAGCTCAGAGTTTAACACGAGAAAAGTTGGTTCAGTATAAGTTGGGAGACCTTTGTCCATCCTTTGGCACACATGATGCCCAGATTGTTGTGGTCAGGGAAGACAGAGATAGAAGAGACAGACAAGCTTTTAACTGCCATACCTGGATATGACACATATAAGTTCTGTTCATTGGTCATAACTAGTCATCTGGCCCTACAATAACTGTAGAAAGGTTGACAAATAAAGGGAAATAAATAAAATATTTGCAACACTATCTCAACCCAAAACTTTCTTACTGCTTCCCCTGCTATCACCCTAGTCCAAGCTACTATCATCTTTGTCTAAAATACTGCAGCAGTTTTCTAACAGATCTTCCTGCTCCTGTTCATGACCCAGTATGATTATTTCTTTTTCCTTTCTTGCCGTCTCCTACTTTCTGTCCTCTAAGAGCTTAAATGTTTTTGTTAAATACAAAACAGGCTCACTGCTTCGCTCCAAACTCTCAAAAATCAAATTCGTTTTCACAATCTCCAGGACTGTACACAACTTGAGCCATGCATACTTCTCTGATCTCCTTTTCTACTATTTCTCACCTGACTCACTTTGCATTAGCCACACTGACTCCATGCTCCTCTAATGACACTAATGTCATTCTTGCTTGTGACCTTCACACCCATTGTTCCCCCTGCCAAGAATGCTCTTTCTTCAAATTTTCATATGGCTCATCCCTTCGTTAAAGCCTTTTGGAGATGTTATCTTTGACCGTTTTTTATAAAACAGTAAATTTAATCCCATATCACCATCCACTAACCCTTTACTCTGCTTTTTCAGAGCATTTGTCCCTTTCTGACTTTTATTACTTGTTTATTTGCTTCATTTTCTATTATCTGTCTACTCTACTCAAATACAAGCTCAGTAAGTACAAGAACCTTGTCTATCCTTTTTATTAAATTTTTTAATTTTTTATAAACATACAATGTACTTTTATCCCCAGGGAAACGGGTCTGTGAATCGCCAGGTTTACACACTTCACAGCACTCACCACAGCACATACCCTCCCCAATGTCCTAACCCCACCTCCCCTCCCAGCCCCCCTCCCCCCAGCAACCCTCAGTTTGTTTTGTGAGATTAAGAGTCACTTATGGTTTATCTCCCTCCCAATTCTTTTTATTGTTGTTTTCCCTGTACCAAAAGCAGTAACACTCACAGTAGGTTTGTAATAATTATTTGTTCAATAAGTGAGTGATTAATTAATTAATTAATCAATTAAAATAAGTCAAATAATAAATTAAAAATATTTTGGGTGGCAAGAAAAAAAATCTGAGCTGATAGACTCATGACCCCAGTTCTAACTTGGCCACTTCACAGGTCACAGGGCTGGCTTTCTGAACAGTCCTGCCTGTGGCTCCTTGAGGTTTCCTTAAAGCTGGTCAGAATCTTTTTTCAGGAATACCTTCCTTATTGTCCCTAGCTCTAGTCACATTGGTTAATCAAAACAGCCCACACCAGACAAAGAAGAAATGGGGAACTAAAACAAAACCAACATGTTAATGGCAATGAAGAGAATCTACTCCAGATCTTCAAGACAGACTTTGCAAAGGAAGATGTAATCTCCTTGACTTTGGAACGGGCCAATGTTTGGATGGAGAGGTGAGTCCTAAAAATGTAAAATTCATTCTGCACTCATAATGGAATGGTAAATTAGTGGGGACACAGTGAAGAGTCTTTGACTGTTCTGTTGTGGCTCCCTCAGTGAGCTTGGCCTACAGAGTTTAGACCAGGTATGGGGACCAGGCATACTCATTTCTTCCATTTCATACTTTAGCTGTAATATCCATTATATTTGTCTTTACCTCCTGGACATTCTTACTCTCATTGTGCTTTCCAGTAGGGGAATTTCTTGCAGACAGATTGTAAAAGTATATAACAGCCAGAGTTTTCTTTCATTGTTCTTGCTAATAACAACAAAAAACTAATATTTCATTATTTTATTCTCTCTCACACACAATGTGCTGCTTTGTACTGGCATAAAGTTTTGGTCACAGAAACAGCATAAGCTCATGGTTCACCATAAATATCCAAAATACAATTTCTCTGGAACACATATCTGCTCTTTATCAGTGTTCCCAAACTCAATCCCAAGTAAGAGTTGGGTTAATGAAGAAATGGGTTCATTCATCTGCAACCATCACAAATAAAGGTTTTAAGAAATCCTCCTCTAAAGAAACCTATGCAACTTCACTTACCACAACATTTCCGAAACTTGTTTTATTACTGAAACTATTTAGCCCAACAAAGTAGTACTAAACCTGTCCAGTACTGCCTTTCTAATTCTGCAGATCTGGGGGACATTTTGGTCACAACGTCAGGAAGTGCTATTGGTATGGAGAAGGTGAGGGCCAGGGATGCTAAACAACATGTATTATGAGAGCCAGTCCTTCCCATTTAATGAAGAATTATCCCACTCAAAATGCCAGTAGTGCCCCGTTGGGTAAAACATCTTATTCACATTTTAAGAACACTGACCTAGGCTAACCTCTTCATTGAATGTAGAAACAGGCCCAGAGAGCAGAAATGACTTCTATGTTAGGTCACACAACCGTGTCCGTGGGCAGAGCCAGCACTTTCCTCCCATTCTGTGCTCATCACTCAGCATCACTTTGTCTTTATTATGCTCATACATATAAAAAAGAACGAAGACTATATTATTGAAGACAATTAAAAAGAATCTTTCTTAAGGCCTCTAGGGGGTCTAAGTGCTTGTGGAAATATTGTCTGATGAATGACTGAAAAAAAAATGAAGCAACACAGGCGGAAAAAGCAGCTATTATAGGCCAAGACCTTTGCACATTTTAGCTCTTTTTAGCACAATCCTATCATAATCCATGACGTATGGATCACTGACTCTATTTTGCAGATGAAGAAACTGAGGCTTAGAGAACTTAGCTGAGATCCTCAAGGTCACTTCACTCACAGCAAGTAATGGAGTTGGGACTCAATATCATTTTTGTCTTTCTTCAAAGTCTGAGTAATTTTTTTCAGGTCATACTGCCTCCCAATCACCAGCCTGGGCCCCTCACCTCAAAAATGGCAGAAAAGCAAAATGCATTTCTCTATCAGTTACAATCCGTTTGTAAAAAAGTAATAGAAATCAAGTCAAGTAAGCTTAAGCAAAAATTAGCAGTATTGGAATTCAAGGACAAGTTGAACAACCTAGCTGTGCAAGGGAAAGAGGCAACTAAAGTGTGTGGATGCACTGCCCAGTGCTGTGCTGTTGAGGAGACTGACTCACTCCCAACTCTCAAACCATGTTTGTGGGGTCAGTCCTTGAGAGAGGTAAGAGCTCTGATTCAGCATTAATCAGATATCCATTCCTGTTGCACCCAGTGATGTCTATGGGGTTAAGGTCACAGAGCAGAAACACAGCTTCTGATAAGCCATTTCTGTGGACAGCGTTAGTCACCACGACCAAAGGGGTACATAGGCAATCCTTGGTCATATTGTGAGAGACTTGAAGTTTATTTTGCATCCTTCATATCCTCTTGATGAAATACTTTTCATTGCTTTAATGTCTATCTAACTTCTTCACAACTTTATCTGCCATCTTTATATCATTTCCCTCCCACCAACTTTCCCTTGGGAGAGAATTCTTATACTTATTGTAAGATGTTCAATTGATAAGGTTTAATGGTGCATTCTTCCAAGAGGTTTTGCATTTTAATAGGGAATAATGCAACACAATCCAAGAAATATTTATGGAACCCACTTGTGTGTGAGGAGTCCTGAATTAAGAATTCCCCCTCTTCTTTAAAGGATTCCAAGATGGATAAGGCTTAAATTTTGCCCTTTAGAAACTAATAAGACTTAGTTAAAAGAAAAGGGGGCTATAACTGTAAGCAGGGGGATTTGGGGAAAGGAAGTAGCATTGGAGGAAGGGCTGGTTACTCAAACTTCACCAGGAGATGACAATTGTCTTACCTGTTAGGTTCTCTGGGTTTTCCATGGTGCAGAAAATGGCCATAACAAATTCAAAATACAATCTTATGGGGAGGGGCAGGAGTAGAGCAAAGACATCTAGTTAGATCCTTGGAAGATTTATTCCAACAGAATAAATCTTCTAGCCAGTACCCTAAGGAAAATATTCCCTCTGGGGCCATTGGGTCCACGTCATGGAACATTCCATGGTAAAGCCTTTGTCTCCCAGGGGGTGCATGCCAGAATATGTTTCAGCCATTCACATCCCCAGAGAGGCAAAGAAAAGTGAAGGAGTAAGTCCTCATTCTGATCAGATCTATGACATGCTTCAGTAGAGATGGGAACAAGTTTTCTGGCACTAGTGGCCTTGCTTTTCTACTACACAGGTGGTCCTAAGAAAATCACAAACAGGTCCTGAATCTACATCTTCTTCCTGCACTCTATCCTGATCTCTGCCTATTCCCGCCCCCCTTTTTTTTCATCCTGATAATGCTTGTCACCATGAGCTTCTTCAGTGTTTATGCAGAAGCCTCCTTTCTGGGTTTGTTCAATCTGGTTTGTTCAAGACCATAATCTGGACACATTGATATTTTCTCATTTCCCTCTATAATGGTAACTTGCTGCCATTGGTCCCTTGGTGTCTTAATGGCCTGATTCGTTTAACTATAATAAAGTGATCTACTCTAAATTGTTTGTGACTGATACTCACATCTTTTGAACAGACACCCACCTCAACTTTAATGATGAACATCATGACGGCCAGTGGGGGAGATATCTGGGGGCAAAGAGCAGCAGTATTGCGTGGTATGTTTCCATGGAAACAACTGCTGCCTACTCTGCTTCTGTGAAGAGAGATCTCTAAATACTGGGATGATGACAGAAGTCTTGAAAGAGTCTGTGGCCTTGAAGGAGTTGAAAAGAGCAAAAGAATCAATTATGCTTTGTGCCACTTTAAAAAAATCCAGAAGTTCAATTCTACACTTTTGATAACTTTAGGGAAATCTATTTCTAAGTCTCCCACCCATCTCCCTAATACATTTATAATTACCCATCTAAAAATTCTTAAAATATACTTTAAAATTTAATTCCATTGTGATTAAAATCATGTTTTGTGTGATTTCAACTCTCTTAAATGTATTAAGACTTGTTTCATGGCCTAGAATATGATTTATTGTGATTAAAATCATGTTTTGTGTGATTTCAACTCTCTTAAATGTATTAAGACTTGTTTCATGGCCTAGAATATGATTTATTCTGATGAATGTTTGATGTGCACTAAATGTGTATTCTGGGGATGCCTGGGTGGCTCAGTCAGTTAAACATCTGCCTTCCACTCTGGTCATGATTCCAGGGGTCCTGGGATCGTGTCCCACATCGAACTCCTTGCTCCACGGGGAGCTTGCTTCTCCCTCTGCCTGCTGCATCTCCTACTTGCTCTCTCTCTCATTCTCTCTGACAATTAAATAAAATCTTTAAAATAAATAAATAAATGTGTCTTCTGCCGTTGTTGGGCAGAATGTTCTGTAAGTGTTAATTAGGTCAAGTTGGTTGATATTTTTATATATTCAGTATTTTTTAATCTACTTATTCTGTCCATTACTGAGAGAAGGTTGTTGAGGTATATAGTTATTATTGCAGATTTTTCTCTCACTCTTCAGTTCTTAGTTTTTCCTTCTTGTATTTTAAAACTCTATCATTAAATGAAAACACATTCAGGATTGTTATGACTTTTTAAAAAAGTTATTTATTAATTTATTTGTTAGAGGTTGGGAGAGAGAAAGAGAGAACAAGAAGGGGGAGCAGCAGGCAGAGGGAGAAGCAGATTTCCCACTCAGCAAGGAGCCCAATGCAGACCTGTTTCCAGAACCCTGAGATCATGACCTGAGCCACAGGCAGACTCTTAACCCACTGAGCCACCCAGGCATCCCTCAGAATTGTTATGACTTTTTAAGGAATTGATTCATTTGTCATTATTAAATATCTGTCTTTGTCCTTGGTTGTGACCCTTTAAATAAAGTCTACTTATTGATATTACATATATATTGTTACTATAGCTTTCTCATGGTTGATGTTTGCATGGCATACATTTTATATCTTTTTATTTTAACTTAGCTGTATCTCTATATTAAAATTGGGTTACTTAAAGAATTTTTTTTAATCAGGTAATCTCTGCTCTTTATTTTTTTAACATCTTAATTTTATTTTATTTTATTCCGAGTTCCAAGATTCATTGTTACTTTAATCGGAGTATCTGAACTTTTTATATTTAATGTATTTAATGTTTGGGTTCAGATTGATTACCTTGCTATTTCTTTTCTATTTGTGCCATCTAGTCTGTTCCATTTTTCTTCTTTTGCAGGAGTGGACTTCTTTTGGGTTTATCAAATATGTATTATTTCATTTCATCTACCTTGTTGGCATATGCCAACATATGTCAATTGGCATATTGGCATATGTCAAGGTTCTTCTGTTTTAATTTTTAAACAGTTGCTGTAGACTTCACAATAATTGTCTTTAAAGTATTAGAGACTGCCTTCAATTAATATTATACCATTTAACATACAGTCTAAGAGTATTCTAATAGTATATTTCCAACCTCCTCCCATCGTTTTCTGCTATTGTCATACATTTTATTTCAATATATGTTATATACAAAATAAACTATCAGATTTGATTTAAAAATCAATTTTTAAAGAATAAATCTATATTTTAATTTAAAATTTCTCAATTTAAAATGTTACCCCCCTTGGTGTTAGTTGTGATCTCTCCCTTTTCATTCATAATTTTATTAATTTGAGCCTTCTCTTTTTTCTTTTGGATTAGTGTGGCCAATGGTTTATCAATCTTATTGATTCCTTAAAAAACCAGCTTCTGGTTTCATTGATACATTCTACTGTATCTCTAGTTTCTATCTCATTGATCTCTGCTCTAATCTTGATTATTTCCCTTCTTGTGTGTGGAGTTGACTTAATTTGTTGTTGATTCTCCAGTTCTTTAAGGTGTAGAGACAGCTGGTGTATTCTGGATTTTTTTATTTTTTTTAAGGGAGGCTTGGATGGCTGTGTATTTCCCCCTTAGAACCGCCTTTGCTGTATCCCATAGGGTTTGGGCAGAAGTGTCTTCATTCTCGTTGATTTCCATGAATTGTTTAAGTTTTTCTTTGATCTCCTGGTTGATCCAAGCATTCTTTTTTTTTTATTCGTTTATTTGTTTATTTACAGCATAACAGTGTTCATTGTTTTGGCATCACACCCAGTGCTCCATGCAGTATGTACCCTCCCTATTACCCACCACCTGGTTCCTCAACCTCCCACCCACCCACCCCGCCCCTTCAAAACCCTCTGGTTGTTTTTCAGAGTCCATAGTCTCTCATGGTTCATCTCCCCTTCCAGTTTCCCTCAACTCCCTCTCCTCTCCATCTCCCCATGTCCTCCATGTTATTTGTTATGCTCCACAAATAAGTGAGACCATATGATACTTGACTCTCTCTGCTTGACTTATTTCTCTCAGCATAATCTCTTCCAGTCCCATCCATGTTGCTACAAAAGTTGGGTATTCATCCTTTCTGATGGAGGCATAATACTCCATCGTGTATATGTACCACATCTTCCTTATCCATTCATCCGTTGAAGGGCATCTTGGTTCTTTCCACAGTTTGGCGACCATGGCCATTGCTGCAATAAACATTGGGGTACAGATGGCCCTTCTTTTCACTCCATCTGTATCTTTGGGGTAAATAACCAGCAGTGCAATTGCAGGGTCATAGGGAAGCTCTATTCTTAATTTCTTCAGGAGTCTCCACACTGTTCTCCAAAGTGGCTGCACTAATTTGCATTCCCACCAACAGTGTAAGAGGGTTCCCCTTTCTCCACATCCTCCCCAACACATGTTGTTTCCTGTCTTGCTAATTTTGGCCATTCTAACTGGTGTCAGGTGGTATCTCAATGTTGTTTTAATTTGAATCTCCCTGATGGCTAGTGATGATGAATATTTTTTCATGTGTCTGATAGCCATTCGTATGTCTTCACTGGAGAAGTGTCTGTTCATATCTTCTGCCCATTTTTCGATATGATTATCTGTTTTTTTGTGTGTGTTGAGTTTGAGAAGTTCTTTATAGATCCTGGATATCAACCTTTGTCTGTACTGTCATTTGCAAATATCTTCTCCCATTCCGTGGGTTGCCTTTTTGTTTTGTTGACTGTTTCCTTTGCTGTGCAGAAACTTTTGATCTTGATGAAGTCCCAAAAGTTCATTTGCGCTTTTGTTTCCTTGGCCTTTGGAGACATATCTTGAAAGAAGTTGCTGTGGCTGATATGGAAGAGGTTACTGCCTATGTTCTCCTCTAGGATTCTGATGGATTCCTGTCTCACGTTGAGGTCTTTTATCCATTTTGAGTTTATCTTTGTGTATGGTGTAAGAGAATGGTCAAGTTTCATTCTTCTACATATCGCTGTCCAGTTTTCCCAGCACCATTTATTGAAGAGACTATCTTTTTTTCATTGAATATTTTTTCCTGTTTTGTTGAAGATTATTTCACCATAGAGTTGAGGGTCCATATCTGGGCTCTCCACTCTATTCCACTGGTCTATGTGTCTGTTTTTATGCCAGTACCACACTGTCTTGGTGATCACAGCTTTGTAGTAAAGCTTGAAATCGGGTAACGTGATGCCGCCAGTTTTGTTTTTGTTTTTCAACATTTCCTTAGCAATTCGGGGTCTCTCCTGATTCCATACAAATTTTAGGATTATTTGCTCCAGCCCTTTGAAAAATACTGGTGGAATTTTGATCGGAATGGCATTAAAAGTATAGATTGCTCTAGGCAGTATAGACATTTTAACAATGTTTATTCTTCTGGCCCAAGAGCATGGAACGGTCTTCCATCTTTTTGTGTCTTCTTCAATTTCTTTCATGAGTGTTCTGTAGTTCCTCGAGTACAGGTCCTTTACCTCTTTGGTTAGGTTTATGCCCAGGTATCTATGGTTCTTGGTGCTATAGTAAATGGAATTGATTCTCTAATTTCCCTTTCTGTATTTTCATTGTTAGTGTATAAGAAAGCCACTGATTTCTGTACATTGACTTTGTATCCTGCCACATTACTGAATTGCTGTATGAGTTCTAGTAGTTTGGGGGTGGAGTCTTTTGGGTTTTCCATATAAAGAATCATGTCATCTGCGAAGAGAGAGAGTTTGACTTCTTCCTTGCCAACTTGGATACCTTTTATTTCTCTTTGTTGTCTCATTGCCGTTGCTAGAACTTCTAATACTATGTTGAACAAGAGTGGTGAGAGGGGGCATCCTTGTCGTGTTCCTGATCTCAACGGGAAGGCTGTAAGCTTTTTCCCATTGAGGATGATATTTGCTGTGGGTCTTTCATAGATAGATTTTATGAAGTTCAGGAATGTTCCCTCTATCCCTATACTTTGAAGCGTTTTCATCAGGAACGGATGCTGGATTTTGTCAAATGCTTTTTCTGTATCAATTGAGAGGACCATGTGGTTCTTCTCTCTTCTCTTATTGATTTGTTCTATCACATTGATTGATTTGCGAATGTTGAACCAACCTTGCAACCCAGGGATGAATCCCACCTGGTCATAGTGGATAATCTTTTTAATGTGCTGCTGGATCCTGTTTGCTAGGATCTTGTTGAGAATCTTTGCATCCATATTCATCAGTGATATTGGTCTGAAATTCTCCTTTTTGGTAGGGTCTTTGCCTGGTTTGGTGATCAGGGTAATGCTGGCTTCATAAACAGAGTCTGGAAGTTTTCCTTCTGCTTCGATTTTTTGGAACAGCTTCAGGAGAATTGGTGTTATTTCTTCTTTGAAAGTTTGGTAGAATTCCCCAGGGAATCCGTCGGGTCCTGGGCTCTTGTTTTTTGGGAGGTTTTTGATCACTGCTTCAATCTCATTACTAGATATCATTCTATTCAGGTTGTCAATTTCTTCCTGGTTCAATTTTGGGAGTTTGTAGTTTTCCAGGAATGCATCCATTTCATCTAGGTTGCTTAGCTTATTGGCATATAACTGTTGGTAATAATTTCTGATGATTGTTTCTATTTCTTTGGTGTTAGTTGTGATCTCTCCCTTTTCATTCATAATTTTATTAATTTGGGCTTTCTCTCTTTTCTTTTGGATTAGTGTGGCCAATGGTTTATCGATCTTATTGATTCTTTCAAAAAACCAGCTTCTAGTTTCATTGATACATTCTACTGTATCTCTCGTTTCTACTTCATTGATCTGCTCTAATCTTGATTATTTCCCTTCTTGCATGTGGAGTTGGTTTGATTTGTTGTTGATTCTCCAGTTCTTTAAGGTGTAGAGACAGCTGGTGTGTTCTGGATTTTTCAATGTTTTTGACGGAGGCTTGGATGGCTATGTATTTCCCCCTTAGAACCGCCTTTGCTGTATCCCATAGGTTTTGGACCGATGTGTCTTCATTCTCATTGGTTTCCATGAATTGTTTAAGTTCATCTTTGATCTCCTGGTTGATCCAAGCATTCTTAAGCAAGGTGGTCTTTAGCTTCCAGGTGTTTGAGTTCCTTCTGAACTTTTCCTTGTGATTGAGTTCCAGTTTCAAAGCATTATGATCGGAGAATATGCAGGGAATAATGTCAGTCTTTTGGTATCGGTTGAGTCCTGCTTTGTGACCCAGTATGTGGTCTATTCTGGAGAAGGTTCCATGTGCACTTGAGAAGAATGAGTATTCTGTTGTTTTAGGGTGGAATGTTCTGTATACGTCGATGAGGTCCATCTGGTCCAATGTTTCATTCAATGCTCTTATTTCTTTATTAATTTTCTGCTTTGATGATCTGTCTATTTCTGAGAGAGGTGTATTAAGATCTCCTACTATTATTGTATTCATATCAATATGACTCTTTATCTTGATTAATAGTTTTCTTATGTAATTGGGTGCTCCCATATTGGGGGCATAGATATTCACAATTGTTAGATCATCTTGGCAGATAGTCCCTTTAAGAATTATGTAGTGTCCTTCTGTATCTCTGACTACAGTCTTTAGTTTAAAATCTAATTTATCTGATATGAGAATCGCTACTCCGGCCTTCTTTTGAGGCCCATTGGCATGAAAGATGCTTCTCCATCCCTTCACTTTCAGTCTGGGTGTATCCTTAGGTTCAAAATGGGTCTCTTGTAGACAACATATGGATGGGTCCTGTCGTTTTATCCAATCTGCAACCCTGTGTCGTTTGATGGGCGCATTTAGGCCATTCACATTGAGAGTGATTATTGAGAGATAGGTTTTCATTGACATCGTGTTGCCTTTGAAGTCTTTCTGTCTGTAGATTGTTTCTATATTTCTGTTCAATGATATTCTTAGGATTTTTTCTCTTTTATAGGACCCCCCTTAATATTTCCTGCAGTGTCGGCTTGGTGGTTGCGTAGTCTTTTAAGCCTTGCCGGTCTTGGAAACTCTTTATCTCTCCATCCATTTTAAATGTCAGTCTTGCTGGATAGAGTATTCTTGGTTGCATGTTCTTCTCATTTAGTACTCTGAATATATTTTGCCAGCCTTTCCTGGCTTGCCAGGTCTCTGTGGAAAGGTCTGACGTTATTCTAATGGGCTTTCCTCTATACGTAAGGAGCTTTTTTGTCCTAGCTGCTTTTAAGATGATCTCTCTTGAAACATAATTCCTCATTTTAACTATAAGATGTCGTGAGGACTTTCGAGAATCTAAAATCTTGGGAGGAAATCTCTCTGCCTCTAGTACATGAATGTTGTTTCCATTCGTGAGATTGGGAAAATTTTCATAGACAACTTCTTCCACTATATCTTCTAGACTTCTTTCTTTTTCCTCCCCTTCAGGGATTCCAATAATTCTGACATTGGAACGTTTCATGGCATCGTTTATTTCCCTGATTCTGTTTTCATGGCTTCTGAGCTGTTTGTTCCAGGCTTCCTCCTGATCCTTTCTCTCTATCTGTTTGTCCTCCAGATCACTAATTCTATTTTCTGTCTCAGTTACCCTAGCTTTTAGAGAATTTAGATTAGATTGGAACTCATTGAGAGCATTTTGAACATCATCCCTGGTGGCTTTCAGTTCTGCCCTAATCAATTCTGTTTGGTCATCCATGGCTTTCTCCAACCTAGCTATTGCCTGGATAATTGTTAGTCTGAATTCTTTTTCTGACATATTGTCTATGTCGATAGCCATTAGCTCTGTTGCAGAAGGCCCATCCTCTGTATTTTTCTTCTGTTGGGTATTCCTCCTCCTAGTCATTTTGGAAAGAGATGACTGAACAGATGCAGCTGGATGTATCGATTGTGGTGCAGTCAATGTGCACCCTGGAATGCTTCTGTGCAATCAGGATTCCCCACCCAAATGAGAGAAAAAGGAAAAGAAAAAGAAATAGAGAAGAAGAAAGAAAAAAGGGGGGAAAAAAAGAGAGAGAGAGAGAGAAAGAGGGAAAAAAAGGGAAGATAAAAGAGAAGGCTCAGCCCAAATGGGCCACGAGGTAAGATTTATGAAGTATACAAACAAAAACAGACAAACAAAAAGACTGATAAAAGTATATGACAAGAGAAAAAATATATATATATAAGCAAAAAAAAAGGGAAGAACCTCATCAGAAAGAATGCCAAGTATAAGATTTATATATTATCAGGACAAACACAAATTCACAGAAACACTGACAGAAGGAAAAATTGGGAGAGTGGTTATAAATTCTCAGTGTGGGTGAGGAAGGTTATTTTGATTCTTCCTGAAGGTATCTTGATGTTTTTGTTAAGGGACTCAACTTTCCTAAGTTACAGGGGGGATTAGAAACTGGTTTGCCTATAGGGGTAGCATTGATTGGGGAAAGGGGGTTACCTTGAAGTTTAACTCTATATGTATAGTAGAAAATAAAAATTAAAAAAGAATAAACTAGACTAAACTAAGTTAAAATTTAAAAAGAATTAAAAAAATAGAAAAGCAAAAGAAAAACACGGGTGTATGTATCAAAAAGTTCAGGTTAGAAAGTTATTAAAGAATTTGATGTACTGGACATCTCAGTGTGGTGGTAAATAGGTTAAAAAATTATCTGTATGTATAAAAAAAAAGAACCAGAATATTGGTAAAGAGTTAAAAATAAAAGTTGTATTTATGAAGTAGTGGTGGTTGTTCTCTTGTAGTCTTTTTTTTTTTCTTCCTTCCTGGTTGGTTTTCTGGGGGAGGGGCCTGCCACGTGGGTTTTCAGACAATGATGTTCCCTGAGTTAGGTCCTCCCGCTCCCCTCAAGGGGGTGAGCTCTGAGGAAACTGTTTTTTTCAGCCTTTTGTTCTTTGGGCGTTTTTATGTTCTTTCATCTGCTTTCTCTCGCCTTGACAGCTTTTGATGATTTTTGGAGGTTTAGAGGAGAGCAAACTGCACCCCGACCTCCCTCTCAGAGAGAAGCCCAGAATGTTTTGGAAAAGCTGCTAGCTGAGTCGGTTCTGAGTCACTGTCCCTGGGGATGCAGGAGCTCCTCGTTGTACCCAAAACCAGGGCAGCGGTGGCTGTCTAGGCAGCTCCAGACCGCCAGAGAGGTTCCGAGCAGAGATCGCACACTGAGATTTTCCCGCTGTCCCGGGCTGGGAATGTCTGGTTTTTCCGGATGCCAGAGCTCCAGGCTAGCGCCTATGAGCATGTATCGCAAGGGAGGGTGTGGGATGCGCGCGTTTCAGGATTGCCGTCTGGCCAGGCTCCCAGCCCCTCACGGGAGCCAGACCCCACTCGTTCTTGGGCGCGCTGGCGTTCAGGCGCACTAGCGGCTCAGGGACGGAGACCTGATTTCTCCGCTGCACTCTCTCTGGCTCAGCACCAGGGGAGGCTGTCCTGGGTCCGGGGACTTAGGTCCCTGACCCTAACCGCCCAGGTTCCCACTATTACCCCCCCCCCCATGATCCTTTGCTCTTTGTTTTTTGAGTGCTTTCAACCAGACTCCAAGTTAATGCTGGTCCCCAGACACAGAGCACTCTCGTGTTGGGGTATTACTTTCCAATCGGTCACCTCTGGTGTCTCCCTCCCCCTTTTGTTTATCTTCCGATATCAGTCCAACGCTCCCAGTCTGCTTTACCTGCCACTGGCGTCTTCTGCTCCTGTAGAGATCCAGATGTGTATAATTCTGATCTCAGGCTGAATTCATGGGTGGTCGGAGTTCTTTGGTAGGTAATCAGCTCACTTTAGGGTACAGGTTGAAATGGTGCCTCCTCCTACTTCCCCGCCATCTTCGAGAGCCTGATCCAAGCATTCTTAAGCAAGGTGGTTTTTAGCTCCCAGGTGTTTGAGTTCCTTCCAAACTTTTCCTTGTGATTGAGCTCTAGTTTCAAAGCATTGTGATCTGTGAATATGCAGGGAATAATCTCAATCTTTTGGTATCGGTCGAGCCCTGATTTGTGACCCAGTATGTGATCTATTCTGGAGAAGGTTCCATGTGCACTTGAGAAGACTGAGTATTCTGTTGCTTTAGGGTGGAATGTTCTGTATATATCTATGAGGTCCATCTGGTCCAATGTGTCATTCAATGCTCTTGTTTCTTTATTAATTTTCTGCTTGGATGATCTGTCTATTACTGAGAGAGGTGTGTTAAGATCTCCTACTATTAATGTATTCATATCAATTTGACTCTTTATCTTGATTAATACTTTTCTTATGTAATTGGCTGGTCCCATATTGGGGGCATAAATATTTACAATTGTTAGATCTTCTTGGTGGATAGTCCCTTTAGGAATTATGTAGTGTCCTTCTGTATCTCTGACTATAGTCTTTAGTTTAAAATCTAATTTATCTGATATGAGAATCACTACCCTGGCCTTCTTTTGAGGCCCATTGGCATGAAAGATGCTTCTCCATCCCTTCACTTTCAGTCTGGGTGTATCCTTAGGTTCAAAATGGGTCTCTTGTAGATAGCATATGGATGGGTCCTGTCGTTTTTTCCAATCTGCAACCTTGTGTCATTTTATGGGCATATTTAGGCCATTCACATTGAGAGTGATTATTGAGAGATATGTTCTTATTGACATCGTGTTACCTTTGAAGTCTTTATGCTGAGTGAAATAAGTCAAGCAGAGAGAGTCAAGTATCATATGGTTTCACTTATTTGTGGAGCGTAAAAAATAACATGGAGGACATAGGGAGATGGAGACGAGAAGGGAGTTGAGGGATATTGGAAGGGGAGATGAACCATGACAGACTATGGACGCTGAAAAACAATCTGAGGTTTTTGAAGGGGCGGGAGGTGGGAGGTTGAAGGAGCCAGGTGGTGGGTATTATGGAGGGCACGTATGGCATGGAGCACTGGATGTGGTGCATAAACAATGAATTCTGTTATGCTGAAAAGAAATTAATTTAAAAAATAAAATAAAATAATAAAATGTTACCTTCCAAATTCAGAAAAATCAAAGGCAGAATGCAGGGCCCATCTTGTACAGGCCAAACAACATGCATCTGTGGTTGTGTTGAATATATTCTTTGCAACTTGTTTTTGGTTTTGGGGGGATTTTTACTGACTAACATGAGATGTAGGATTTTACACATCAGTACCTCTCTTTAGCTTGCTGCAATGTGTTGCCTGGATAGGCATCCAATGGCTTGGTTGTCCTTTTCAATATCTGAGGAACATTTAGATGTTTTCAGGTTTGGGTTATTATAAACAGATCTACAATGGCCGTCCTTGTCCAGGCTTTTTCATACTTGTGTGTACATTTCCATAGGGAAGATACTGGAAATGGAATAGCTGGTCAAAGGGTAAGAACATTTGAAATTTTAATAGATACAGTTGAATCACTCTTCAATGCAGCTATAGTTAGCTACTTCTCCACCACCTAGGACTAAAGGTATTTCTATTAGTGCTTATGGAGGTTTTAAGGCTTGGTGTCAAGATTTTCACAGCTTTTAAGTATTGCAACAATGTATAAAACATTGAATACTTCCTATGGACATAGAAGAATTTCATTTTTGAAAAAGAATCCTGTAGCTACCACTGTTGAAAAATGTCCTTTTGTAGAAATTAGTGGGTTACTTTTTTTTAAGAGATTTTATTTATTTATTTGACAGACAGAGAGATCACAAGTAGGCAGAGAGGCAGGCAGAGAGAGAGAGAGGGAAGCAGGCTCCCTGCTGAGCAGAGAGCCCAATGCGGGACTCAACCAGGACCCTGAGATCATGACTTGAGCCAAAGGCAGAGGCTTAACCCACTGAGCCACCAAGGCACCCCACTTTGATAAATATTCTCTGTCAAAGACTAAGACAGGGGAATAGAAAAAAAAATCTTCTTCAAGCAGATCTTGGGATTTATGTTTTGCAAGACAAGATCCCAAAGAGTCTAATTTTACCTAATTGGTGGTAATTTCTCTAATTCTGTTATTTTTATAAATTCAAAAATATTTAATAAATCAGATATTTCTCCTAACAGTGATCATAGCTATCATTTAACTCATCCCTCCCATTTTCCAGATTGGAAAAAAAAAAAAAACTGAAATCCAGAGAGAAGTCACTTTTCCAACTGGTTCTTAACAAATCATATTTGAAATCCAGATTCCTGATTCCCAGGCCAGGGGATTGATCTGGAGGAAAAACTAACCAAAATACAGTGTTTGGGCTGGAAGCAGTCTTAAGAAAGACCAAGAAATCATACTCCTTAATATAGTCTTCCATGCATTATAGAAATCTTCACAGTAGAAAAATTAATATTTCTTACAACTTCTCTTTGAGTATTTTCTTTGAATGCAATTCATTAATTTGTGAGAAAAATACATCATTATTAGACAAATTTATTAGAAAAGTTTCTTTTCATTGTGCTGAAATCTCCCTTCTTATAATTTCTTGAACTTCTTGAACCTTCCCATTTCTTGATGTACAGATGAATTGGATTCCAGGCTGCTCACCCCTCCAGTTTCTGCTGACTGCATACTCTCCTGTTTGTTAATGTGCCTGTAAGAATGTTGCTTGCAGAAGAGGATAAGGCAATAGTCCAGCTGTGGTCTGACCAGTATAGGGTGCAGTGGGGCATTTTCACCTTTGATATGTTCTCTATATCTCTATTAATAGAGCCAAATAGTGTTTGGCTTTCTTGGTAGCTGCATTCCGGAGCTGATGGTCAATAAAAACGCTGTTTTGTTTTAATTGATAACTATTAAGCCAGTTCTCTTTCGTTTTCTGTTTATGTAACTGATTGCATCATAATGTGTGTTAAAAATTCTTTGAAAAAATTATTTTAGATTTTATTTAACTATTTCTATCTTTTGAGAATGTCTGAAATGTCATCTTGTTATCTGAAGCATTCGTCTTTCTAATATACCTCACACGAATCTGATAAATAGCTCTTCTATGCTTTTGTAGAAATCACTGAAGAAGAGACAGGAAGGCATGATGGGGATGGGCACAGGTCATGGCGCAAATGAGTTAATCCAGATTGACTGAGTACAACTGAATCCATATGCAGTACTCAAACGTAGCTATTATTTTTTTGTTTTGTTTTGTTTTTGTTTTTTGTTTTGTTTTCTTCAATATGGCTATCATAAAACACTGTTAGTTGCTTTTCTGAAATAAAGATACTCGATATAACTATGGCATTCCTCTGATTTACTGCCTCATAACCATTTTTAAAAGAGGAAATGGGGTTAGTTCCACATGGACAATTCTCAGTGAACCCATATGGGCTTTTAGTGATCATCTCTTTGTAAATATTAACTTATGGATTGCCTGAAGGCAAATAGCTAGGGCACCTAATACCAAAAATATGATCCTGAGTCAAAGGGGAAAAAATTGATTTTTTTGGAAGCAGAAGGAATCAATGTTTTTCTAGCAACTTACTGTTTAAACCTCTGTTGATAGAGAATGACACGTAGAACTGTGTTTAGGGGAGAGGGGATGGGCAGATTGTGTTAAGTCAAAGGCTTTGAAGGTCTTGGGAGGAGAGGTTAGTGGAGTCTTTGTGAATGATGCGGACACCCTCCAGGAGATCCCAGGACAAGCTAGGACTTGCACCAACTCCATCCCTCCCAAACACCGAATTCTCCCTCTCTCTCTCACTTGTCACCATTCTGCCTGAAGCACTTGGAGTCAACTCTAGCCTTTTTAATAAGATGGTTTGGAAGAGAGACAAGACTTTTCAGTCTGAGAGATAAAAATAAAAATGTCAGTGATCAGAATTTCCACATATGGTCTCAAATGATAGATGAAATTTAAAGCTGGCAATAGTCCTGAGTTGGAAGGACGTAGGCAGCAGAGGCTGGAAGGAGGGTTAAGGTTTTGTTTTGTTTCTTCCCAAGTGATAATGGATTGTCCCAAAACACAGCAAGTTCTTTCCTTTTTAAGGGCAGCGAAGGTTGCCAGACCTTGTGCATTTGCAGCTGACCTGTTCAGAGAGATTTTGCAGCCTTTCCCCCCACTTCTGTGAATAGGTTTTCCAAAAATTCCAGGAGGGAGTCCTCTACAGACTGCCCATCTGTTCTCAGGCATGCAGGGAATCTGGGTAACAATTACATTTGGGAGTCACCTGTTAGAGTTCCGGAAGAGAGACCATACTTCTGCACCAAGCCTTTGGAGATTTCTTTTTCTCCAAGACAGTTCTGTTTTGGGGTATGGTTAGAGATTAGGAGGAAAGATTAGAAGGGGGAGGGAAGGATTTGTATCTCAGCTGAGAAAGGTCAAAGCCCAAGAGAGGCTGGTTTTTGCCCTGACACAAGAGATGAACACATTTCCAAGGCCAAAGCTCATGGGAACACTATGATCTATATATTCTTAGAGCTCTGAATATGAATGCATGAGACCCAGGCTCTGCTCGGATTGTACTGTATCTCTGGGCAAATCATATGGTCTCAATTTAATCACCTGAGAAATAAAAGGGTAAAAGGGTAAAAAAAATATGATGTTCTGCTTTGCAATTCCATCCCAAGTTCTAATTTGAAAAACTCTTGAGACTAAATATGGTCTGGACCATTGGCTCTCAAATTTGACTATGAATCAGTTGGAGAGTTTGTTCTAACACAGATTTTTGGACCCTAACACCAAAGCTTCTGACTCACTAGCCTATAGTGGGGTCTGAGAATTTGCATTTTTAACAAGTTCTTGGGTGATGCTGATGCTGCTGGTTGAAAGACCACACTTGGAGAACTTCTATCTATACCATAAAAGCACCCAGATGAAATCCTGAAAGGTCATGCTTCAGAAGTAGTTATCTACAGGTCTGACTTAAGGACGTAGTCAGCAAGAGACTACTTCAGGAGCTGTACCCAGATTCAAATGTGCTCAGTGATGTAGGAGTAGAGGATTAGAAAGAGGAGCAGTCAGGGATCTGAAACTGCTCCTTAAAAGATGTCATCAGAATTTAAGAAAATGCCACAGATACAATACTATGAAGACTTGATAGGGTCTAGAGCTCAGTTCTGGACTTATAGAGCTATTATTTTCAGGAAATCTCAGTCAGAAAGACATCATGAGGCAACAGAAGCCAAGCCCAGCTGCTGAGAAACACCTTCCTATTGAAGGTGAGAAACACCTTCAAATACCATGAGAAACACCATGCCCTATTGAACGCAGATCAGTATCATCTTCTTTCTACACAAAGGGCAGCTCAGCGTAGTGTCTTTTCTTGCTAAAGAACTTCTACAAACATTATCTCAATTCCTTGAAACAGCCCTGAGAGACAAAGCACAAGAACAATTTTCCCACTTGAAAGTGGAGTGGGGCATTTTGGGGTGGGGTATCTTTGTCTTTGTTGACCCATCAAAGGTGAGACCTAGGAGTTGTGTTGCTAGCAAGACAAATGGGTATGTGTGGAGCCATGCACAGTCTCTCATGGAAGCATCATATAACCAGGAAATTGATGAGGTTCAAGACATAGTTCTATTTCCCCAGTCAGCTTCATTCTGACCTTGACTTCATTAATAATTGTTTAGGCAGCTGAGCTAACTAGGTCACAAAAGAGTGTTAAGAAGTTGGTAAGAATGTACATTCTGGAGTTGGGATTAGCAATTGGATTCCCCACCAGAATTACTATATAGCCAAAAAGCAGAAACCTTTAGAGAACTTGTGCCTTTAGACCATTCTGTTTCCTGGTTAAATAGTAGTTCAATACTATTAAGTTCAAATTACTGTAACACAGGAGGAAAAACAAATCCAGACACAAAATGGAGGAAGAAGTTCTTAAGAAAGAAGATCTTAAGAAAGATCTTAAGGTCATTTAACAAGTATGTACTGAGCCACCATATTTTGCTTGGTGCTGGAGACATACTGATAAGTCAAACAGACGTGATCACTAATACCATGATGGAGTTTATAGTTTAGGGAAGGAGATATAGACAAGTAATCTCACAAATTAATAATGATAGTTATTGTAACTGTTACGGTAGAGAACAAGAAATCATAGTAAAGAATGATACTGTAGTTTTCAAAATCAACCTAATTCTTGGATACAGAATAAAAATCAAGGCTTTGACAATTATCATTCCTAATCCATCACATGAAGCCTTGTCCCACTGCAGAATCTTATGCAAGGGAAGGCATAGCATGACTGAGTGTGGCGGGACTTATGTTCCTTTCAAAAAATGGCATGTAGAAACTTTAGGGCAATTCTTCCTTCAATTCCTGCCCTAGACAGTCTTTACCAGAGTCCAGATTTCATGATCATTCAAAAATTTAAAGTGAGAGGAGAAGGAAGTTGAGGGAAATTGGAAGGGGAGGCGAACCATAAGAGACTATGGACTCTGAAAAACAACCTGAGGGTTTTGAAGGGGGGAGGTTGGGGGAACCAGGTGGTGGGTAATAGGGAGGGCACGTATTGCATGGAGTACTGGGTGTGGTGCAAAAACAATGAATACTGTTATGCTGAAAATAAATAAATAATTAATTAATTAAAAAAAATTTAAAGTGAGCTCAGAAAGGACCTGGGGGAAGTTGAAAGAATGGGAAAAAAGAGTAACAAAACTTAAGATCATTCAAGAAGTTGAGAGTCAGTTGACTTGCTCTCTCAAAGTCTGTGCCTTTTGTTAGAGATAGTGGTTTCTTCCTCCAACTGCACATGCACGCATGACTGGAGTGTCCTGGTCTCTGATAATGGGGGATTTGGGGGGACTAAAACCACAGCAACCAAAACACATTCACTTCTAATGTACAGTTCTGTTTCTAGGAGACCTTATTTCAATTGGAAAGAAGTACTACATCTTGAAGAATTAAGTTAAGATTTTAGAACAATCTTTGTTTTGAATAGAGAGGGATCCATTTATTTGAAAGCATGACGTAAGTTTGAACTGTTAGGTGGGAAGGGCAGTGACAGGCTCACCTCATTGACTGCCAGCTCCAGGCCAGGCAACAATTCCATCATTCCAGGCAAGGAGATGATGTGGTACCACCTGCCACCTAACACACTGGAACAACTTTCAAGCAGATAGTGGTTCTAGGAAGGCCTTTCCCCCAAACTAGCAGCTTGGAATGTCATGAAGGGAACCAAGAGTTTTACCCAATGTTAAGTTGCAAGTGTCATGAGGTCAGTAGCAATTACTACTATTAATACAATTATTACTACTTGTATTACTACTTGTAATTGTATTAATACTACTGTTAATACAATTACTACTATTAATACAGTAAGAGGAAGTACTTTATTAGATTCTGTTCAATAATAGCTAGTGCTGAGCAAAAGAGAAAAGACACATACCTGGGAAATTGTAACGTGGGAGAGAAAGGAAAGAAAAACCCTTGGTGGACTACATGGAGGAGAAGACTTCCTGAGTGAAGGAGAGGACAAGGCTGTGCTGTTTTGAAGCATCTACCGATTTCCATGAATGTAAATACTACCCCCACACCAATGTGATGTCAACTGGCTCACAAAATTCCTAGAAGTTAACAATTGGCTCCTACTTGCTGCTTGGTAAGCATGGGCTCCAGCACACAGCTGAGGGTCTCCACAAGTGTACAGAGAGGCATTAAAAGGAAGATAAGAAGTCCCCAAATGTAGACCTGACCATAATGCTGGTCTGAAGTTCTCATAGATGGTGTTGAGATCCTCCTGTGTTGAGGGCAGGAGGTGTAGTGGGGCCTGGGTGGCCCAGGTAAACATGGGTGGGACTGAAACTACAGGCAGGTGAAAAGTTTGGTGGGCCCCTAATTATACTGAATCTCCCCATCTGCCTTTTGTAACCATCACGTAGAGAGGCAATCCCAGCAACAATAGCATTAAAGAAATTATAAAATGATTGCTGCTTATATCCTGAAAACATACTTCTTAGCATGGGGACACCCATTCAAAGACAATGCCCTGGAATCACAGAGAGAAAGTGACAATGAGAAGAAGGGAGGGTGAGGCCAGCTGTTCCCCTTTGTGGGGGAGACAGGGACAGGCAGGGTTATTAAAAGCTCCATGACATACTTTGGCTTTGGCGGTGAGGTTATGTCTCAGCCTGTGGGATCACTCCCTTCAGAGCAGATTGGGAAGACATCAATGCCAGCCTGGTTGAGTTATTCATGTCCATGGGCCCTAATCCTGCTACATGTGTTCACTCTTTGATAAGAGCCTGCCTTATGTCTCCAAGCTTGACTTTTCAGTTCCAGACATGGCAAAAAGAAAGATTCCTCAGAATCAAGGCAGAATTGTGAAGCGGATGAAAGTGTTGTCCTTTCTCTCCTCCCTCACTTTCAATAGATTTCTCCAGGAAACCTACACTCAGCATCTTCCTACTACCCAGTTGCCCAGGGCTGCACACTGTGGGCTGAAGTGACAGACTGTGGCCTTTTGCCTTTCCACCCAAACTTTTATTTCTTGTAGCTTCATAATTTCTTTCCTAATTTCTTTGATGAATAAATCCCTGTGTACTATTTCACATTAAGAGCTAATGACTTGTATTGACTTAAGGAATCATTCCTGCCCAGAGATAGTTGTAGTTTTATAAAGCTTTAACACTGAAGATTCTGGTATAATAGAACTTCTGTCTCTATGGTAGATAAATGACAAGATGTTTTGGGCAAGGTTTGTGGTGCTCCCACCAATGATACCCTATGAATGAACACATAATCCCCCAAGTCAGTCCAGACATGATCTGCTTAACAAGGAATGCCATCCTGTCATTTACTAGTAGGTCCAAATAGGTGCATTAAGCATAGGCTACGCATGGGTATTTCAATGGGGTTGAATCAAAGTCCCTAAAATGGCTGCAACTCTTTCATTGAGTCCAAAGACCAAGAAGAGAGAAGAAGAGGGAGAGGGAGAGAGAGACAGAGAGAGAGAGAGAAATGCAGGAGATATGCAGGATTTAAGAGTATACGTGACTGGTAAATCCTTTTCTGTGGGAACAGCTCACTGGGCAGAATGGGAAGCAGCGTTTGCCTGGGACATGAGCATGACAGGCTGCTCAGACTTATGACTCGTCTTTGTCAGAGATTCTCTTACTTGGTTTGGGGCTGAGACACACCCATGAGTCTACAATGTTCTCAGGACACACCTACCCCTCTTGACCAACACACACAGCCAGCCACATACTCAGACCCATCACCTCTCCTTTACTCTACCCAAGTCCTGTTCTGTCTTGAATGTCTGGGCAAGGGATGATGCTCCAGAATGTACTTAGTGATAATAATTTTAAGAGCTATTGCTTATCAAGTCCTTACTCTCCCCAGCTGCTATGCCAAAGGCATTATGTATATGTGATCTCATTTATTCTTTGTGACCATCTCTTCAGTTCTGCATTATTACTATTTTCATTTTGAAAATGAAAAAAGTTGGTTAGGTATCTGACTCTTTTTTTTGGTATTATAATATGTTTTTTATTATATTAGTCACCATACAGTACTTTATTAGTTTTTGATGTAGCGTTCCATGATTCATTATCTGCACCTAACGCCCAATGCTCATTGCAATACATGCCCTCCTTAATATCCATCATCAGGTTAACCCATCCCCCCACGCCCCTCCCCTCTCTGAAAATCTCAGTTTGTTTTCCAGAGTCCATAGCCTTTCATGGTTTATCTTTCCTTCTGATTCCCTCCCCCTTCATTTTTCCCTTCCTTCTAATGTTCTCCACACTATTCCTTATGTTCTACATATAAGTGAAACTATATGATAATTGTCTTTCTCTGCTTGACTTATTTAACTTAGCATAATTCATGTCGATGCAAATGGTGAGTATTCATCCTTTCTGATGGCTGGGTAATATACCATTGTATATATAAGTATCCAACTCTTGATTTTGAGTCAAGTCATTATCTCGGGGTCCAGCCTCACATTAGGCTCTGTACTCAGCAGGGATTCTGCTTGAGAATTCTCTCTGCTTCTCCCTCTGCCTTTCTCTCTACTTGCTCTCTCTCTCTTTCTCTAAAGTAAATAAATTTAAAATCTTTAAAAACAAAGAAACTCAGCCTCAGATGAAATAACTTGCTCAAGGGCATACAGCTAATAGATGGCATAGTCAGGGTAGAATTCAATGTAGTATGAATCCAAAAGAAGCCTGGTTTTTCCCTAAACTGTACGCCCTAGGAGCCAGTTCTCTCTCTCCACCTCAGCTAAGCTAGGTCACACCAATGCTCCCAGGCAAAGGGTCTACATGGCCAGAGTGATCTCAACCAGATGCACAGTAGAGTTAAATAGGTCTCAAATCCAGAAGAGAAATGAAGACCATCAGATAGTTTTCCTAGGCTTTACCATAATATTCCAAATGTATTCATATCTAGAGGCAAATGCATTTGAAATATGTGGCTGCCTTCTCACCTAAAAATTTGATTTGCAGAGGATGAAAGAACACCACCAAAATAGATGTGATAGGATAATTTAAATACTTCCTAAAGGGCTCCAATGAGGTTTGAAGTCTTTCGGGTGCTAATATTCTGCATACCAGCTGCACTTTCCATTCCAAACTGGGCATAATAGTGAAAGTGTGTCAACCAACTGTGGGAGAAACGGGGGCCCTTCAAATAAATCTTTATTTGTTTCCTGGCTTCTTTTGAGTGTACCTAATTTCTAGGCAATGTTTGTATGCCAGGACTGTGATTAGTTCCCCAGCAAGAGCAGAGCTGAGAAGACTGTTTCAGCCCTAACAGGAGAAACAGAGACCAGAGGGGCCTATTTCCACCTCTTCTTCCACATGCCTGCAACCTGATTTCAGCATTCAACAAAGCCTTGGAATGAACAACTAAACATTATAGAGGCAAGGGATCCCAGAAGGCTAGAGCCAGAAGTGATATCCAGATTCTACTTGGTCCATTTAATAAATGTTTATTTATTATAAGAATTTGAAATTCAACTTATTGCATTCAGTTCTGGGTGAATGTCAAAACATACTGGCATATATCCTTAAGTCCTTATCCTTAAGGAGCCTACCATCCTGTTAAGAAGATAAAAATAATTTTAAACAAAATGATGTAGACATTGGAAATACCAATAACTAAAGCAACACAAGGCCCATTTAAGAGTGATGACTGTGCTAGGAGTTCAGAAGGATGTAGCATTAGAAAGGGTTTTATGGAAGAGCAGAGCCAGAATAACACCAAAATAAGGGGCTGGCAAAGGCAGAGTTCAGCCAAGCTCATTTCCTCATGCCAACCATGCTAACTCCATTTTCACTTGGCTTACACTACAGTCTATTCCAATACTCACCATCCTACTTCCTGCCTTCCCTCTCTTCTTTCTCTTCTCTTCCTATCATGTGAGTTACTGAACCTTTTTCCATATATCTATACTTCATCTCAAGTCCAAACTTGTTCTTGAAGTCTTTCCCAACAATTCCAGACCATGCTGAATTTTCCATTTACTAATTTCTTATAATGTGTAGATCCATACCACACCTTGGGAAGATTAATTATATGCTGCCCTGTATTGTTTGCGAATGGTTTTGTTCTATGTCTCTAATGACCTTTTAAGCTTCTTATGGGCAGGTCTGTATATGGCATTTCTTGTGTATCCTGCACATGGCTAGATGCATAACAGATGCTCAGGAATGTTGCTTGAATGTCTCACCATCTAGGGTCACTGATTATCTAGTCTCATTTGAGGTTACAAAGAGGCAGAATCTGCAGAGACAGTTGCAGACCATTCAGATATTTGATGAGGAATGGCTTTTGTGTCCCCTAGAATTCCTTCTGTTTTCATTAGAATAACTGTCTAGTACATATTTCATAAAACTTTTTATGTCCTTGTAAATAGGACTAGCCTTCTCATGTCTCTGCTTAAAACCTTGGGATTCTCTTGACCGTCCTTTATGGCCCTGGGACAGCCTAAAACTTCAGAACTTTTTAAAATTTTTTTTAATTAATTTATTTATTTTCAGCATAACAGTACTCATTGTTTTTGCACCACACCCAGTGCTCCATGCAATACGTGCCCTCTCTATTACCCTCCACCTGCTTCCCCAACCTCCCATCCCCTGCCCCTTCAAAATCCTCAGGTTGTTTTTCAGAGTCCATAGTCTCTCATGGTTCATCTCCCCTCCCAATTTCCCACAACTCCCTTCTCCTCTCCATCTCCCCATGTCCTCCATGTTCTTTGTTATGCTCCACAAATAAGTGAAACCATATGATACATGACTCTCTCTGCTTGACTTATTTCGCTCAGCATAATCTCTTCCAGTCCCGTCCATGTTGCTACAAAAGTTGGGTATTCATCCTTTCTGATGGAGGCATAATACTCCATTGTGTATATGGGCCACATCTTCCTTATCCATTCGTCCATCGAAGGGCATCTTGGTTCTTTCCACAGTTTGGCAACCGTGGCCATTGCTGCTATAAACATTGGGGTACAGATGGCCCTTCTTTTCACTCCATCTGTATCTTTGGGGTAAATACCCAGCAGTGCAATTGCAGGGTCATAGGGAAGCTCTATTCTTAATTTCTTCAGGAATCTCCACACTGTTCTCCAAAGTGGCTGCACCAGCTTACTTGCATTCCCACCAACAGTGTAAGAGGGTTCCCCTTTCTCCACAACCTCTCCAACACACGTTGTTTCCTGTCTTGCTAATTTTGGCCATTCTAACTGGTGTAAGGTAGTATCTCAATGTGGTTTTAATTTGAATCTCCCTGATGGCTAGTGATGATGAGCATTTTTTCATGTGTCTGATAGCCATTTGTATGTCCTCATTGGAGAAGTGTCTGTTCATATCTTCTGCCCATTTTTTGATATGATTATCTGTTTTGTGTGTGTTGAGTTTGAGGAGTTCTTTATAGATGCTGGATATCAACCTTTTGTCTGTACTGTCATTTGCAAATATCTTCTCCCATTCCGTGGGTTGCCTTTTTGTTTTGTTGACTGTTTCCTTTGCTGTGCAGAAGCTTTTGATCTTGATGAAGTCCCAAAAGTTCATTTGCGCTTTTGTTTCCTTGGCCTTTGGAGACATATCTTGAAAGAAGTTGCTGTGGCTGATATCGAAGAGGTTACTGCCTATGTTCTCCTCTAGGATTCTGATGGATTCCTGTCTCATGTTGAGGTCTTTTATCCATTTCGAGTTTATCTTTGTGTATGGTGTAAGAGAATGGTCAAGTTTCATTCTTCTACATATAGCTGTCCAGTTTTCCCAGCACTATTTATTGAAGAGACTATCTTTTTTCCATTGTATATTTTTTCCTGTTTTGTCGAAGATTATTTCACCATAGAGTTGAGGGTCCATATCTGGACTCTCTACTCTGTTCCACTGGTCTATGTGTCTGTTTTTATGCCAGTACCACGCTGTCTTGGTGATCACAGCTTTGTAGTAAAGCTTGAAATCGGGTAACGTGATGCTGCCAGTTTTGTTTTTGTTTTTCAACATTTCCTTAGCAATTCGGGGTCTCTTCTGATTCCATACAAATTCTAGGATTATTTGCTCCAGCTCTTTGAAAAATACCTGTGGAACTTTGATTGGAATGGCATTAAAAGTACAGATTGCTCTAGGCAGTATAGACATTTTAACAATGTTTATTCTTCCAATCCAAGAGCATGGAACGGTCTTCCATCTTTTTGTGTCTTCTTCAGTTTCTTTCATGAGTGTTCTGTAGTTCCTCGAGTACAGATCCTTTACCTTTTTGGTTAGGTTTATTCCCAGGTATCTTATGGTTCTTGGTGCTATAGTAAATGGAATCGATTCTCTAATTTCCCTTTCTGTATTTTCATTGTTAGTATATAAGAAAGCCACTGATTTCACTCTCACCACTCTTGTTCAACATAGTATTAGAAGTCATAGCAACAGCAATCAGACAACAAAGAGAAATAAAAGGTATCCAAATTGGCAAGGAAGAAGTCAAACTCTCTCTTTGCAGATGACATGATTCTTTATATGGAAAACCCAAAAAACTCCACCCCCAAACTACTAGAACTCATACAGCAATTCAGTAACGTGGCAGGATGCAAAGTCAATGTACAGAAATCAGTGGTTTTCTTATACACTAACAATGAAAATACAGAAAGGCAAATTAGAGAATCAATTCCATTTACTATAGCATCAAGAACCATAAGATACCTGGGAATAAACCTAATCAAAGAAGTAAAGGATCTGTACTCGAGGAACTACAGAATTTTTTTATCAACCATTATTTAGTTTCAAGTGACTGCTTAAACCTCTTAGCCTCATTTTCCACATTTGTTAAGATCATTAAGATAATTATGGTTCTGTTCTTAGATTATTTATGATTTGCAGGACTGTTTCAAACAAAAGAAACACACTATTGTAGCATAAGCTAAATAAATAAATGAAACAGACAAGCAAATTAATAAAATAGAATTAATTATAAGAATAGGGGGGTGTCCCATAGAGCTTAAGAAAAAGAATGTTACCAGAACTAAGTAAACATTCCAAAAATCATCCGCTATATTTCTCTCTTTGTCTTTCACCCCTTTTCCTTTCTTCACCTCCTTTCTTTTCTTCTACCTACTTCCTATTCACTTCCCTCACTGAAGACTTCTAGCTCGGCTCAAACAATCATTGTATGACTCCTAACTCGGGATCTGAGGATGAGACGAACAGTAAACACTTGTTCGGGAGGGGGAAGAAGCCTGACTTGGATGAGTAGAGTGTCTTTCTGTGTACATTCTTCCAGTGGCTTCAAGGTGAATCTGATTTCTCAACAGAGGACCTTAAAGGTAGAGCTGGTATCTCTATTCTATTTGTTCCTCTCATTGTCATCAGCACATCAAAACATTTCAACCCTCATGTGTGTCTGCAGAACAGGAAATGGGCTGAAATCATGGGACCTGATGGAAAAATAAAACATCTGACACTTGAGTCCAAACAATAGAGGACACACGTAAAATAATCGAAGAAGACTGTGCTAAAGGATCTAATGTGAAAAGGAGTTTATGGGATTCACGGATTATAATATTTAGTTACTTGTGAATACGGTTGCCACAAAACAGATGCAAGTTTATACTGATGGTAATAATTTTATACTAATATGATACTAATGTATGGTTCCAGAAAGAAGGTGAAGCCCATGCTATTCTGCTGATTTTTCAGGACTGGTTTTGGCACTTGAAGAAGCTGAAAATCTGGAATGTGTCCAGAGAATAACCAGGAAAGGAGAGAACTTGAAGCCAAGCTACATGAAGAGCTTTAGATGAAGTGGAGGGATTGAGCCTGGATAAGCAAAGCTATAGGTGGTGCTAGATTTTGGTTCAAACTTCTGTCATGTGCAAGGTACAGTGGGAGCATGTAAAGGTCTCAATTAAGACTTTCAAGTTAGCAAACTTCAGATTAATATATTGTAGACTTTTTAGGACTAACCAACTTATATAAAGATTGGCCAATCATTTTCAAAAATATCAAGGGGAAGAGTGGATAAAAATGGAGGTAGAATCTGGGACAAGGGTAGGGGATGTTTGGAATTTGAAATAGACTGTGGCAGATGATTTATAACAAACTTCTATGATTATAAAATTCATTACTCCCATTATTATTATTACCATTGTCATTATTATTCTCTGGCTCAGTGCCAGGGGAGGCTGTCCTGGGTCCGGGGACTTAGGTCCCTGACCCTAACCGCCCAGGTTCCCACTATTTCCCCCCCGTGGTCCTTTGCTCTTTGTTTTTTTATTGCTTTCAACCAGACTCCAAGTTAATGCTGGTCCCCAGATGCAGGGCACTCTCGTATTGGGGTATTACTTTCCAATCGGTCGCCTCTGATGGCTCCCTCCCCCTTTTGTTTATCTTCCGATATCAGTCCAACGCTCCCAGTCTGCTTTACCTGCCACTGGCGTCTTCTGCTCCTGTAGAGATCCAGACGTGTATAATTCTGATCTCAGGCTGATTTCATGGGTGGTCGGAGTTCTTTGGTAGGTAATCAGCTCACTTTAGGGTACAGGTTGAAACGGCGCCTCCTCCTACTTCCCTGCCATCTTGACTCCATCTCCCATTGTCATTATTATTCTCATTTTTATAGTTGAGGAAACTAAGCGGCTGGCCCAAAGTCATGCAAATAGTCAAGAAGATGACCTGAACTGGCGTGCTCTGTACACCATATTTCCTAGCTGCTACTGACATAACAAATGCTGCTCCTCATTGGATTCCTGAATAGTCTCTTAATCCCTAAACCACTTAGCAGAATAGAATCATTGTGATTTCCACTGGGGAGTCAAAGATCTAAATTCCCATTCTTTTGTCTCCCCTTCCCCACATCATTCCATCCTCAAAGGAGAGAATCAAAGAAAACCAACCTCACTCCAACCTGACACTGGAGAATATCCAACCTGAACTTATGTCACCAGCTTACTCTACCAGATTGTGCAACGGGGACTCATGTAAGTTTCCTGTCAGGTTTGCAGACAGTCAGGTGGAAGTGAAAAGAGGAAGACTCAACAAAAGCCTTAAAATGGGGCTGGTTATGCTGCCCTATCCAAAAGGCAGTAGAAGCTCCTGTTAGGAATGGACTCAGCTTGATAAAACCACATATTATTTTTTTTAAGATTTTATTTATTTATTTGGCAGAAATCACAAGTAGGCAGAGAGGCATTCAGAGAGAGGAGGAAGCAGGCTCCCCGCAGAGCAGAGAGTCCGATGTGGGGCTCGATCCCATGACCTTGGGATCATGACCTGAGCTGAAGGCAGAGGCTTTAACCCACTGAGCCACCCAGGCGCCCCAAATCACATATTTTTTAAAACACAGCATTAAAAAACACATAAATTTTGTTGGGAATGTATAAATTCTCTGTAAAAAAAAATTAAAGTTTTTCTTTTATGATAAATTCATTGTCTAGTTCCTTTAAATTGTCTGCTTTCCTCTTTTTGTGTTTTCTTTCTGCCTGTGAAGATTTTTTTAATAACAGCTTTATATAGATACAATTCATATCCCATAAAATTCAACTTAAAGTGTACCATTTAGTGGTTTTTAGTATATTCCCTGAACCATGCAGTCATCACCACTATCCAGAACATTATTTTTTTGTCTCTAGAACACACTTAGATTTATTTATTTTTTTCAGCGTAACAGTATTCATTGTTTTTGCACAACACCCAGTGCTCCATGCAATACGTGCCCTCCCTATTACCCACCACCTGTTCCCCAACCCCCCACCCCTGACCCTTCAAAACCCTCAGGTTGTTTTTCAGAGTCCATAGTCTCTTATGGTTCGCCTCCGCTTCCAATTTTTTTTTTTATAAACATATAATGTATTTTTATCCCCAGGTGTACAGGTCTGTGAATCGCCAGGTTTACACACTTCACAGCACTCACAATAGCACATACCCTCCCCAATGTCCATAACCCCCTCCCCCTCTCCCAACCCCACCTCCCCCCAGCAACCCCCAGTTTGTTTTGTGAGATTAAGAAGACATCCAGATGGCCAACAGACACATGAAAAAGTGCTCCACGTCACTCAGCATCAGGGAAATACAAATCAAAACCACAATGAGATATCACCTCACACCAGTCAGAATGGCTAAAATTAACAAGTCAGGAAATGACAGATGCTGGCGAGGATGCGGAGAAAGGGGAACCCTCCTACACTGTTGGTGGGAATGCAAGCTGGTGCAACCACTCTGGAAAACAGCATGGAGGTTCCTCAAAATGTTGAAAATAGAACTACCCTATGACCCAGCAATTGCACTACTGGGTATTTACCCTAAAGATACAGACGCAGTGATCCGAAGGGGCACGTGTGCCCGAATGTTTATAGCAGCAATGTCTACAATAGCCAAACTATGGAAAGAACCTAGATGTCCCTCAACAGATGAATGGATAAAGAAGAGGTGGTATATATACACAATGGAATACTATGCAGCCATCAAAAGAATTGAAATCTTGCCATTTGCGACGACGTGGATGGAACTAGAGGGTATCATGCTTAATGAAATAAGTCAATCGGAGAAAGACAACTATCATATGATCTCCCTGATATGAGGACATGGAGATGCAACATGGGGGATTAGGGGGATAGGAGAAGAATAAATGAAACAAGATGGGATTGGGAGGGAGACAAACCATAAATGACTCTTAATATCCAGAACATTTTTAACATCTCAAAAAGAAACCCTTATCCATTAGGAGTTCCTTCCCTTTCCCCCATTCTAATCAGCCCTAGGCCATCACTAACCCACTTTCTGTCTCTGGATTTGCCTAATCCAGACATTTCATATAAATGGAATTATACAAAATACAGTCATTTGTGACAGACTTTCTTCATTTAAATTAATGTTTTTAAGATTCATCTACATTGTATCATGTGTTAGTTACTACTTCATTACATTTTATAACCAAATAATATTTCATTGCATGAATATATGACATTTTGTTTATCCATTCATCCATTTATGGACATTTTAGTTGTTTCCATTTGGGGCTAGTATGAATGCCAAATGGCATGCAGCACTTATGATACTTTAAACAGTGTAGGAGAGTTCCAATTTCTCTATATCCTAGCCAACGCTTGTAGTTTTCTTCTTTTATTATAGCCATCCTAATGGGTATGAAGTGGTGTCTCTCTGTGGGTTTTTTTTTTCCCTTTTTATTTATTTTTTCAGCGTAACAGTATTCATTCTTTTTGCACAACACCCAGTGCTCCATGCAAAACGTGCCCTCCCCATCACCCACCACCTGTTCCCCCAACCTCCCACCCCTGACCCTTCAAAACCCTCAGGTTGTTTTTCAGAGTCCATAGTCTCTTATGGTTCGCCTCCCCTCCCCAATGTCCATAGCCCGCTCCCCCTCTCTGTGGTTTTAATTTACATTTTCCTACTGGTTGAAGAAGAAGATGTTGAGCATCTTCTCACATGCTATTGGCCATTTGTATATCTTCTTTGGAGAGATGTCTCTCTAATCAAGTTCTTTGTCTTTTTTAACTTTTTAAATTTTTTTATGTTTCTAGATTTTTTTTATGTTCAGTTAGCCACTGTATAGTACATAATTAGTTTTTGATGTAGTGTTCAATGATTCATTAGTTAAGTGTAATGCCCAGTGCTCATCACAGCATGTGCCCTCTTGAATATCCATCACCCTGTTTCCACCGCCCCAACCCTTCTCCTCTCTGAAACTCCTAGGTTTTTTTTTTTGGTGTCCCTAGTCTCTCATGGTTCATCTCCCTCTCTGATTTCTCCTCCTTTGGATTTCTCTCTCTTCCTCTACGGTCCTCCATGCTATTACTTATGTTCCATATATGAGTGAAACCATATAATAATTGTCTTTCTCTGCTTGACTTACTTTGCTTAACATAATCCCTTCCAGTTCCATCCATGTCTATGCAAATGGTGGATATTCAACTTTTCTTTTTTTTTTAAAGATTTTATTTACTTATTTGATAGACAGAGATTGCAACTAGTCAGAGAGGCAGGCAGGGAGAGAGAGGAGGAAGCAGGCTCCCTGCTGAGCAGAGAGCCCCATGTGGGGCTTGATCCCAGGACCCTGGGATCATGACCTGAGCTGAAGGCAGAGGCTTTAACCCACTGAGCCACCCAGGCACCCCCTGGATATTCAACTTTTCTGATGGCTGAATAATATTCCACTGTGTATGTGGACCACATCTTCTTTATCCATTCATCTGTTGAAGGGCATCTCGGCTACTTCCACAGTTTGGGTATTGTGGACATTGCTGCTATGAACATTGGGCTGTACATGCCCCTTCTTTTTTTTAACTGAGAACCATTTTAATTTATTTATTTTTTCAGCGTAACAGTATTCATTGTTTTTGCACAACACTCAGTGCTCCATGCAAAACGTGCCCTCCCTATTACCCACCACCTGTTCCCCCAATCTCCCACCCCTGACCCTTCAAAACCCTCAGGTTGTTTTTCAGAGTCCATAGTCTCTTATGGTTCGCCTCCCCTTCCAATTTTTTTTTATAAACATAAAATGTATTTTTATCCCCAGGGGTACAGGTCTGTGAATCACCAGGTTTACACACTTCACAGCACTCATGATAGCACATACCCTCCCCAATGTCCATAACCCCCTCCCCCTCTCCCAATCCCACCTCCCCCCAGCAACCCCCAGTTTGTTTTGTGAGATTAAGAGGCATTTATGGTTTGTCTCCCTCCCAATCCCATCTTGTTTCATTTATTCTTCTCCTATCGCACTAATCCCCCATGTTGCTTCTCCATATCCGGGAGATCATATGATAGTTGTCTTTCTCCGATTGACTTATTTCACTAAGCATGATACCCTCTAGTTCCATCCACGTCGTCGCAAATGGCAAGATTTCAATTCTTTTGATGGCTGCATAGTATTCCATTGTGTATATATACCACCTCTTCTTTATCCATTCATCTGTTGAGGGACATCTAGGTTCTTTCCATAGTTTGGCTATTGTAGACATTGCTGCTATAAACATTCGGGCACACGTGCCCCTTCGGATCACTGCGTTTGTATCTTTAGGGTAAATACCCAGTAGTGCAATTGCTGGGTCATAGGGTAGTTCTATTTTCAACATTTTGAGGAACCTCCATGCTGTTTTCCAGAGTGGTTGCACCAGCTTGCATTCCCACCAACAGTGGAGGAGGGTTCCCCTTTCTCCGCATCCTCGCCAGCATCTGTCATTTCCTGACTTGTTAATTTTAGCCATTCTGACTGGTGTGAGGTGATATCTCATTGTGGTTTTGATTTGTATTTCCCTGATGCTGAGTGACATGGAGCACATTTTCATGTGTCTGTTGGCCATCTGGATGTCTTCTTTGTAGAAATGTCTGTTCATGTCCTCTGCCCATTTCTTGATTGGATTGTTTGTTCTTTGGGTGTTGAGTTTGCTAAGTTCCTTATAGATTTTGGATACTAGCCCTTTATCTGATATGTCGTTTGCAAATATCTTCTCCCATTCTGTCAGTTGTCTTTTGGTTTTATTAACTGTTTCCTTTGCTGTGCAAAAGCTTTTGATCTTGATGAAATCCCAATAGTTCATTTTTGCCCTTGCTTCCCTTGCCTTTGCTGTGTTCCTAGGAAGATGTTGCTGCGGCTGAGGTCGAAGAGGTTGCTGCCTGCGTTCTCCTCAGGGATTTTGATGGATTCCTTTCTCACATTGAGGTCCTTCATCCATTTTGAGTCTATTTTCATGTGTGGTGTAAGGAAGTGGTCCAATTTCATTTTTCTGCATGTGGCTGTCCAATTTTCCCAGCACCATTTATTGAAGAGGCTGTCTTTTTTCCATTGGACATTCTTTCATGCTTTGTCGAAGATTAGTTGACCATAGAGTTGAGGGTCTATTTCTGGGCTCTCTATTCTGTTCCACTGATCGATGTGTCTGTTTTTGTGCCAGTACCATGCTGTCTTGATGACGACAGCTTTGTAATAGAGCTTGAAGTCCGGAATTGTGATGCCACCAACTTTGGCTTTCTTTTTCAATATTCCTTTGGCTATTCAAGGTCTTTTCTGGTTCCATATAAATTTGAGGATTATTTGTTCTATTTCTTTGAAAAAAATGGATGGTATTTTGATAGGGATTGCATTAAATGTGTAGATTGCTTTAGGTAGCATAGACATTTTCACAATATTTATTCTTCCAATCCAGGAGCATGGAACATTTTTCCATTTCTTTGTGTCTTCCTCAATTTCTTTCTTTTCACTACATCTGTATCTTTGGGGTAAGTACCTAGTAGTGCAATTGCTGGGTCCTTGGGTAGTTCTATTCTTAACATCTTGAGGAACCTCCATATCGTTTTCCAGAGTGACTGTACCAACTTACATTTCCACAAATAGTGTAAGAGGATTCCCTTTTCTCCACATTCTCACCAACATTTCTTGCTTCTTGTTTTGTTAATTTTTGCCATTCTAACTGGTGTAAGGTGGTATCTCATTGTGGTTTTGATTTGTATTTCCCTGATGGCTAGTGATGTTGAGCATTTTTTCATGTGTCTGTTAGCCATTCGCATTTTTTTTAAGATTTTATTTATTTGAGAGAGAGAGAGTGAGAGAGAGAGCATGAGAGGGGAGAAGGTCAGAGGGAGAAGCAGACTCCCTGTGGAGCTGGGAACCTGATGCAGGACTCAATTCAGAGACTCCAGGATCATGACCTGAGCTGAAGGCAGTGGCTTAACCAACTGAGCCACCCAGGCACCCCCATTTGTATGTTCTTTTTGGAGAAATGTCTGTTCATATCTTCACCCAATTTTTTACTGGGTTATTAGTTTTTTGAGTGTTGAGTTTCAGAAGTTCATTATAGATCTTGGATATCAGCCCTTTATCTGTAATTTTTTTTAAAGATTTTATTTATTTATTTGACAGACAGAGATCACAAGTAGGCTGAGAGGCAGGCAGAGAGAGAGAGGAAGAAGCAAGCTCCCCACTTGAGCAGAGAGCCCAATGCGGGGCTCGATCCCTGGACCCTGAGACCATGACCTGAGCTGAAGACAGAGGCTTTAAACCACTGAGCCACCCAGGCGCCCCATCTGTAATGTTATATGCAAATATCGTCTCCCATTCTGTGGGCTGCCTCTTAGTTTCGTTGACTGTGTCCTTTTTTTTTTTAAGATTTTTATTTTTATTTATTTGACAGAGATAGATCACAAGTAGGCAGAGAGGCAGGCAGAGATAGAAAGAAGGGGAAGCAGGCACCCCACTGAGCAGAGAGTCTGATGTGGGGCTCGATCCCAGGACCCTGGGATCATGACTTGAGCTGAAGGCAGAGGCTTAACCCACTGAGCCACCCAGGCACCCCTGACTGTGTCCTTTGCTGTGCAGAAGCTTTTTATCTTGATGAAGACCAAAAAGTTCATTTTTGCTTTTGTTTCATTTGCCTTTGGAGTCATGTCTTGAGAGAAGTTACTATGTCTGGTTTTTGTTTTGTTTTGTTTTGTTTTGTTTTGTTTTGTTTAACTGGGTTATTTATCTTTTATTCCCTCCAGTGCTTTTGAAATCAAACTCAGTTGAAAAACAGGAATGGGTCTACTGTGACAACACTAGTCTCAGATTCAAACCTGTCTGGATCATAAAAAGGATGATTGTTGCATAAACTGTAGCATGGCCTGGAGATAGGGGAATAGACTGTATGTGGCTTCTTAATTGCTTTTACAGTCCAAGAAAATGATAAGACAAGGTTTATTTGCCTTAAGACATAAGTAGTTGCTTATGGGGAAGGGACAGAATAAGTCCGAGAAGAAAAGAAAATCAAGGAGAACAGTGGGTTCTTGAGTGATGTAATTTAGGACCCTGACTAGGGCCTCAGACATGGACCCCAGTGTTTTAGACTAGTACCTTATGCTCAAAATCCTGCCTACATGATGTAGACTTGAGGAGTCAATCCTCCATTCTAGGTTAATCTCTACAAGGCATTAGTGAATGAGCCACATCACTTGTTTTTTTATAAACCTCAGTATTTTTATCAATAAGATTACCTTTAGTGCCACAGTTCTGTAAGAAGAAGCAAGACTATATTATCTCTACAGGCTCTTCGAGCAGGACACCAGAGCAGGGTCAAATTTTTTTTTTCTGTTTTTAATTTATTTATTTATTTTTTTCAGCATAACAGTATTCATTGTTTTTGCACAACACCCAGTGCTCCATGCAATATGTGCCCTCCCTATTACCCAACACCTGGTTCACCCAACCTCCCACCCCCGCCCCTTCAAAACCCTCAGGTTGTTTTTCAGAGTCCATAGTCTCTTATGGTTCATCTCCCCTTCCAATTTCCCTCAATCAATTTTTTTTTTCTTTAGAACTCTTGAAGAAAGTCAGGGGATATCTCTTCCTGACATGGCTAATCCTCAGCTGCTCCAAAAGATAACCTCTGCTCATCAAGTTCTATATTCAGGATGCTTTGAATGGGCATGTCCTATACCGGTCACCAAGAAGGCCTGATATCTATCCCCAGGCAAGTTTCCACACTAAGTGAATTGCATATTTCAAAGTTTTCAATGTGTAAGTACATTCTGTTTCCTATTATACACTGACCAACATGGAGCAATGGTTGCCAGAAAGAAAAAAGGGAAGATTGGGTAAACCAGAAAAATAATTTGGCAGCAGTAAAACTGCCTTGAGACAAAGACAGTCATTTTCTTAGTCAGTGTTGTAGGTACAGGTGGAAAAACAAATCCATGGCATGAAAATGAGTTCTGGCCAGGTCTATATAATCCTCCCAACTCCAAATTCTATCCTAATGAACATTCACTGGCTATTCATGTTTGAAGTGAAATTACTATGGGAAATTTTTCTTTGTGGTTTTGCTTGCAATTAAAACATTAGAGAAAGGGAGAGAATCCAAGTCTGAGGCATATGTACTCAAGGCAGCTGGGCTGAAGGATAGCTTTAGAGCTGAAAAGGAAGAAGAAAGATTTCCTGGAGCCCCAAGTCAAGATGTGCATTGATATCATGAAAGGCTATGCCCACTGCTCCTCAGGCTGGAAGCTAGAAAGGAATCTGTTCAGCTTCTGCATTATGTCAAAGACCAAAAAGAGGATGAGCTCAGATCCTCAGATATATATGCACTCAGACCTAGTGAATAATGGATTTGGTGATATTTGGTAACAAACATAGAAGGTTGTAAATTGCCAATGGAATTCCAGTGATGATTAGTCAAATCAATACCTCTTTTTAAAGATAAAGATTGTTTGGTCCCAAAATAAACCATTTAGAAAATTTTGCATTTTGACTGCTCCCAGAGAAGACTGGTAAAATTTCTCCTTTGAGATCGTGGGATGGCAGGGGCGTGGTTACCCAGGATTGAGGGAGGTTCCTGACAACCACAAGATTGGAATGAAAAAGTGGGTAGTGGTAAGCTCCCAATCCAGCCACAGACTAGCTTGTGACTTCTGTTTTCTGATCCTTAGGAGAAGGTAGAATTGAATGGTTTCAAAGATCCCTTCCAGGAGTGTCATTCTAGGGTAACTATATGAAATCTGCTCTACAGGATTACTTCATTTTCCCCCTCACTGCTGGATTCAGAGGAAGGAAGATGTAAATGGCCAGTTAAACCTAAGGAAGAACTTTCCAACCTTTGGTGTCATGAATGACTGAGGCAGAGCTCTGAGGAGAGCTGTAGAATCTATTTCCCTGATATTTTGAAGAATACAATCTGCCCACCCACAGTGGAATACATTTGAGGAGGCTGAAGCTGAGAGAACCACGTGCAGAGATGGCTTTCATCATGTCAAACACTTTCCTCTCTGGTTCAGCCCTTTCACATGGCTTTTTCTGCCTTCAGCTGTCTCTTTCCTTTTCTTCCAACCAACCTATATCAAACTCTTGTTGTCTTCCTTCCATCATGTCACTGTTTTTTGTTTTGTTTTGTTTTGTTTTTTTCTAGCTATACTTCCTATACCTTACAACATCGTGTCTAATTCCTCTTTGTGTCTTCCAACTCTCCGTAATGGGCCTTTACTACTTATACTCTATTCTTGCAAATACCTTTCACTAGAACATAGTCTATCCTATAAATATTCCTGGGAATCTAGGTCCTAGACCATTCCTGATGTCATGACTTTATTCATTTTTGTACACTTTCTGAATGTGTTTAAACTCTACCAGTACCATTTATCCCTTAAGGTTCAGTGGAAATACTGCCTCCTTCCTGAAACCTTCTCTGACCTGTCCATCTCTTCCTGAACACTTTGACCTTCTTTCCCACACATAGCTCATCACATTTAATCTCCAAAGATATGTGCACTTGATATAGATTTTTCCCTCATCTCTCCAACTGCATTGAAACCTAGTGTTGGGAAGTAGGTAGCTCTTAATAAAGACCTGATGTATTTAAGTACACTTGGGCCTTGATTTTTCTGTGATGGGCCTGAAATGGGTCTTAGAAGTTGTCTGGAAGATTGGAGCTCTGCATATATCTTCCTATGTAATGTCTGGATTGTTAGTGATACTTTTGGATGACTCCACCAGGAAAGGATCATTCATGAGTCTTTTGATTGTTTGATAGGAGGAACCTGGCAGGATGGAATTTGTTTAATAAGTGGGATCAGATGTTTGTTACAAGTAGATCCATGCTAGGAAAATAACTTGGGTATGCCTTGGGTTCAGATGGTCAGAGCTTATGAAAGCCACTCTGGGCCATAAATTAGCTGTAACTTCTTGTTTCAAAAAGAAAACCCTGGTCCATGGCAAGGGTCTATTTTATATTATAGAAGGATTAAATCTTCCATCTCTCAAATGGAAATGTCAACAATGTAGAATGAAAGAGCACTAGTCTGAGCAACGAAAGGGTCTGGATTCTGATTAGCTCTGCCACTATTTCATGAACTTGTTAGGGTGATTTAAGCAAAACCACAGTACCTCTCAGAGTCTCTGCTTCTGCCATGTAAATAAGAGGATTGCATGAGATGCCTGTCAATGTCCTATAAGCTTTACATGATGCAGATCTCTGAAAGAATCTACTGTGTGCCAAGCTCTTTTCTAAGCACTAGTAATTCAGGGGACAACTAAGTCTTTATCATGCAGCTTACATGATGAGACCAACGATGAATAAATAAAGTAACATATTCATATATGTCCTCTAAACACACACCACTGCATGTGACCACATGGACTATGTCCTGCACATTCCTAGGCAGAGCTTTCATCTAGACTATAATAGTTTTTTTCCCTATTTCTTGGTTATTTTTTTTATTATGTTGTGTTAGTCACCACACGGTAGACTATAATCATTCTGGGAAGTGATTGTGCTATGAAGAGAAAAAAGTGTGTCAGGAGATAGACAGTGATGGAAGGTACTGTTTAAGTTGTAGTTTTTAAAGGATTTTTTGCTGAGGTTTTATTTAAACAGAGTCTTAAATGAAGTAAAAAAATATATATACCATACTCATAATCTGAAGAATGAGCACCTGGGAAGTGAAAATACTGTATTAATGTCCTAAAGTGGGAATGGGCTTTGTCTGTTTGAGCAAAATACTGTAGTCTTACAATTCCCCTCCAGACAACAATGACACCATCAGCCAGTTAGCAAGAAAATGAATTAGACCTTTTAGCCTCTGGCCTCTGCCACTTCCTTTGGTTGCCTTCTCACATGGCCACCTAGCTCTTTCATTTGCTCTTTCATGCCCTTTCATGTTTGCTCTTTCATTTATTCATTCAAAAAATGTTTAGTAAGCAGTAATTGTAGTGCCAGGCACCATGGATCTATCTATCCCTGATAATTTACTCTCTTAGTGTTTTGTAACAATTTCATTCTTTCTTAAAATTGAAGAATGGAGAGGATGCGAGAGAAATTAAAAAAAAAAAAAAACTAGAGTGGGACCCAACGTACCTACCTTAACAAGTTCATTTGTCAAGTGGCCTCAGCCTTTCAACTTAGAGAAGGTCTTGGGATGAGGTGTTACACCAGTTTCTATACTTGGTTTTACAACAGAGAACTTGTGCTTTCTATTTCATAAAAGGTTGCATTCACTCTCCACTTCCAGCAATAAGGATGGTGAGGAAGTTTCAACTGTGGAAAATCTCCATCATCACTAAGTCAACACATGGAACCTAGATGCTGAGGGAGAGGCAATGATGGGTAGGATCAGACCCTTTCCTCAGGTAGGAAGATAAGGCATGTACAGAGTTAGCTGCAGCAAAATTAGAACATGGAAAATGCTGAATGACTGGGGTCACAAAACATACTGAAGAGATTGAAAGGAAGGAAATCACTGTGGTATGAGGTGATTAGAAAAATATTCAGAAAACCCGGGGCTTGAGGATGGGCAGGATTTTTCCAAGAATCGAGAAGATGAAAGGATGGAAATAAGACACACAGATGGGAAACCCATGACAAGTTCAAGGAAATAGATTGGAAATAGGGAGTCCCACAGTGAGAAAGGATTGAGAAAATGCACTGGGGTGTGAATTCAGATTTAAAAGATAGTTAAATGTTTCCATTAGGTCTGGGAAAATTCTATGCCCAATATCTAGAGGTTTATCTCAGGAAAAGGTGAGGATACACCTTCTATTCTCTCATTGCTAACCCATGAGGCCCCATTCAAGGGCTTTACTGTCAGCCTCTCCTATGATAATAATAGCAACAATAATACATCATAATTGTATTGTTATTTGCAAATTACGAAGTGTTATATTTGGAATTTCACAAAGGCAAGGGCCACATCTGTCTCCATTCAACTCCTTGAACCTGACATGGTGCTTACCATATGGGAGAAAGTCAGTAAATTCTTAGTCAGTTAATGGAAAAATAGAAGAATCAGTGGCATCATCTAATCTGAGACTCATAATAACCCTCTGGGGCAGGGAGACTGAATATTCCTATCCTGATTTCATAGATGAGAGAAATAAAATCCAGAGTAGGTGTGGGTTTGTCCAACTGTCTTACATACTGTATTTTCATTAAAAATTGCATGGACCTAGGAACTAGGAGATATGGGAACTAGTGAACTAGGAACTTAGCTTTGTCTTTAATTTCTCTGGGTCTTAGTTTTTTTTGCCTGTTAGACATAGAATTAAGTGTAATTGATTCCAAAATATAAGATACAAGATTCCAGGATACATACGTGTGCATGCATGTGCGCACACACACACACTTATTTAATCATACTTTAATGTCTCTGAATTTGGAATCTGTCTTGTAATCAAGGGTGTGCCATCTATTAATTTGCTGCATTTTTCTTTCTTTGATTCTGTATGTTATGGTAACTTTTGTCCCATCCCCCTGCTGGAATGTGAATGTGAAAGTGCTTTGAAAACTGTACCAAAAAAGTGATATATGAATAAGCAATGACTAGTAAAACAGAGGTTGCCACTGGCCTCGCTCAGTCTATGGCCTCATGCATCTTAACCACTCTGGAGAAGCCAGCTGCCATGGGCGTTCTACACACAGTCCCTGAGCAAGCTCTGCAAGAGAGGGGATTAAGTGGCATTAACCCGACAAGCAAATGCTGGCATCTCTGAGACACCTGGTACAAATCTTCGCTATTGATTAAAGGAATTAGTGGTCTGAGAATCTATGAATAGACAAAAAGAAAGGAAACACAATCCTTTTCCACAAGCCCAAACACAGACCAGGCATTCATTGATTTCTCTGTTCCCTGTTTGTGCATACCTGTGGTTCAATTGGGCTGAATTCCCAGAAGGAGCTCCTTTAACACTGGGACCCTGCTCTCACAGAAGACCCCCTCCCCAACACAATCTCCTCCCCCATGCCACTCCACATCCTCTTTTGTCTGCAGTAGCCACTGACCAGGTGGGCAATGCCCTAGGGACTGATAAGAGGGCTGGTAATGTCTGCTCTTAGTCTGCTGTAGGCATACAGCAGTCTAGAGCCACTGAATGGCTTAAATGTTTTCATTTGCCTCTATACCCACATTTGTGGAAAACAAAGAAAACAGAAATGTTGACCTTTGAGGAGGGGATGGGGAAAGATGAAATGAGTAACAGAACTGAGACTAGGGTGAGTTAAGTGAGGTGAGGTGCCTTGGAAGCAAAACTTAAGGAGGAACATACTCCCACTCTAGAGCCTATCAGTAGCCTTCTAATATTCCAAGTATCACTCATCCCTTCTAAATCTTAGACAAATCAAATCCCTCAATTCCAATACCTCCAGCTGATGACCATTTCCTTGTTGAATTATAAAACTTTTATAGTATTTAATGTACAAATCTCTTTCACACATAATTTGTTGTTTGCTCTTTCCTACAACTTGGAAATTTAGTTTTTGTTTCTACTTTCATTACCCATATTGGTGTGTTAAGGTTTAAAAAGAAGACAATGCTTTTCTTTTATAACCTCTCTCTTAGAATAAGAGCAATAATTGTGCAAAGTGCTAAACAGGAATTGCATGTCTCCACCCCATAAACTATTGGCTTAAGAAGACATGTTTAAGTTGGACCTTCAGTTTTCAGAAAAGTTTAAGTAGAAAATAGAATTTCCCACTATGGGAAAGGTAAACAAAGAAGACAGCTGTATCAGAGATAGACAGATGGAAAAATTGAGGACAGTGGTTTGAAAAGGGTTAAATTTGATGGGACACTCAGTTGCCAGCATCTATAGATCCAAGTGGGAAAATAACAAAATTCATCTGAATCTTTTGGAATCAAGAGGCGATGAGTTTAGGTAACACATCTGGAATGGTAAATTAAGAACCCCTAAAATCTGTAGCCCTCTGACAGACCTGCCAGAGAGTATTCGACAAAAATAAAAATAAAAATCAGTTATTTAACATGACTGCTGATTGAGGTGGCAATACCAGGTAAGACAAACAAGAGGTTTAGAAAAAAACTTAAAGGGAAAATCTGGGGAATACAATGTCCATAGGGGACATTGAAAAGCCCTGACATATTCCTAGGAATTTAGAAGCCTGCACACATGTGCAGGGCTGTGTACACGCCTGAGAAGAACCTAATTTCTCACTCCTGGCTGCTGTCAAGCCTCCACAAAAGCATGAAGTGAAAGCTAAGGCAGAATTATAAACAATCAGAGCCCAGAATCCATACCTAACACAAAATGAAAGCTCGGAGACTTATCGATTAAGTCATTTAAAGATATTTGTTCCAGGCACCTGGCTGGCTGAGTCAGTAGAGCATATGACTCTTTATCTCAGGGTCATGAGTTCAAGCCCCACATTGGGCCTGGAGCTTACTTTTTGCTGTTGTTGTCATTTTAAAAAAATTTTTATTGTGTTATATTAGTCACCATACAATACAGCATTAGGTTTTGATGTAGTGTTCCAAGATTCATTGTTTATGTAGAACACCCAGTGTTCCATGCTTAATTTAAAAAAAATAGGGGTGCCTGGGTGGCTCAGTGGGTTAAACCTCTGCTTTCGGCTCAGGTCATGATCTCAGGGTCCTGGGGTCGAGTCCCACATCAGGCTCTCTGCTTAGCAGGGAGCCTGATTTCCCCTCTCTCTCTCTGTCTGTCTCTCTGCCTACTTGTGCTCTCTCTCTCTCTCTGTGTCAAATAAATTTTAAAAATCTAAAAAAAATAGTGTTTCTTAGGTGGTCCTGCTGATTAAACATCCAATTCTTGATTTTGGCTGAGATTGTAACCTCAGGGTTGTGATATTGAGCCCCATGTCAGGTTCTGCGCTGGGCAGGGACCCTGCTTAAGATTCTCTCCCTCTTCCCCTCTGCCTGCCCCCTTCTAAAAATAAATAAATAAATACTTAAATTTTTTTTAAATAAATAAGTCAAACAGAAAAAGACAAGTATCATATGGTTTCACTTATTTGTGGAACATAAGGAACAGCATGGAGGACATTAGGAGAAAGAAGGGGAAAATGAAGGGGGGGATTAGAGGGGAAGATGAACCATGAAAGACCATGGACTCCAAGAAACAAACTGAGGATTTTAGAAAGGAATGGGGCAGAGGGATGGGTTCACCCAATGATGGGTATTGAGGAGGGCATGTATTGCATGGAGCCCTGGGTGTTATATGCAAACAAAAACTAATGATGTACTGTATGGTGACTCACATAATATAATAAAAAATAAAATAAAAAATAAATTTAATGAATTGCTGGTACAGTAAATATGGATAAATCTCAAAAACTTTTTGGGAGTCCAGCTGGTTCATTCAATAAAGCATGTGATTCTTGATCTAAGGGTTGTAAGTTTGAGCCTCACATTGGGTGTAGAGATTACTTAAAAGTTAAATTTTTTTTAATTTTAAAAAGATAACTGTCTAATTACTAGCTGACCACTAAACTAAATGGTAGAGACTTCAGTGACCACACACAACAAAGACAAATGTGCCCCAATGTCCATAGCAACAATGTCCATAATAGCTAAACTGTGGAAGGAGCTGAGATGTCCTTCAACAGATGAATTGATAAAGAAGGTGTGGTTCATATATACAATGGAATATTACTCAGCCATCAGAAAAGAGGAATATCTACCATCTACATAAACATGGATGGAACTGGAGGGTATCATGCTAAGGGAAATAATTCAGTCAGAGAAAGACATTTATCATATGGTTTCACTCATATGTGGAACATAAGAAATAGCATGGAAGACCACAGGGGAAGGGAGAGAAAACTGAAGGGGAAGAAATATGAGAGGGAGACAAACCATACAAGACTCCTGACAAACTGAGAGCTGTGGAAAGGCAAGTGGGTAGGAGAATGGGGTAGCTTGGTGATGGGCAATAAGGAGGGTACATGATGTGATGAGCACTGGATGTTACACACAACTAATGACTCATTGAACATTGTATCAAAAACTAATGATGTGCTATATGTTGGCTAATTGAATTTAAATTTAAAAAAAAAACAAAAAAGATACAAACTTTATAGAAATAGTTCAAGACACTAAAAACAAAACAAACAGTAAGAACAACAAACTTCAGGCAGAAGAGAAATCTGATTTCTACAGTTACTACAATACATTATTTTTAAATGTCTAGTTTTCAACAAAAATTATGAGACACAAAAAGAAACAAGAAATTATGACCCATATATAAGGAAAAAAAGCAATCAATGGAAATTGTCCCTAAGGAACCCCTGATTGCACTACTAGACAAATATTTAGATCAGCTATTATAAATATGTTCAAAAAACTAAAGGATATCATATGTAGAAAACTAAAGGAAGATATTAGAACAGTGCCTCACCAAACAGAGAATAACAACTAAGAGAAAGAAATATTAAACACACACACACACACACACACACCCCTAACAGAGATTCTGGAGTTGAAAAATGCACTAACTGAAATGGAAATTTTACAAAGATGGTCCAGTAGCACATTTGAGTTGGCAAAATAAAGAATCAGTGAAGATAGGTCAATTGAGATTATTCAGTCTAAGGAACAGAATGAGAAAGAATGAAGAAAAATTAACAAAGCTTCAAAGACCTGTGGGACACCATCAACATACACATATAGAAGTTCCAGAAAAAGATGAGAGAAAGAATATTTATAGGATTAATGGCCAAATTTTCCCAAGTTTGTTGAAAAATTAATCTACATGTTTAAAAATCTCAACAAACTCCAAATCAGATAAACTCAGAGTTCTGCATCAAGATTTATCAGGGTCAAACTACTAAAAGACCAGAAAAAAAAAATCTTGAGAAAAGTGACTGATGTGCAAGAGATCCTCAATAATATTAACAGGTGAATCCTCATCAGAAGTCAGGGAGGCCAAAATGTAGTGAGATGAGGAAGGTAAGGGGAATAGGCAATATGGGCCAAGGGGAGTGGGGGATACAAGCTTCCAGTTATGGAATGAATAAGTCATGGAAATGAAAGTAAGCATAAAGCGTATAGTTAGTGGTATTGTAATAGTGTTGTATGGTGATTGATGATAGCTACAATTGTGGTGAGAATGATTAACATGTTAACATTGTTGAATCATTATGTTGTACACCTGAAACTAAAGTAACATTGTGTGTCAACCATACTCAAATAAAAATAAGTTGAAAGAAATGACTGTGAACCAAGAAATCTATGTCCAACACAACAACCATTCAGAAACAAAGGAGCATTAAGACAATTCCAGATAAACCGAAAAAAAATGAGTGAATTCATTTTTAACACATGTGTCTTACAGGAAACACTAAAGGACACTTTCAGTTTGAAATGAAAGGACACTAGACAGTTAACTTAAGTCCAGATAAATAAATAAGGAACATTGGTAAAGGTGATTTTATAGGTAAGTGTAAAACAATATATAATTTTTTTTATTTGTAAACTACTTTTTCTCCTTTATGATTTAAAAGACAACTGCATAAAACAGTAATTATGAATCTGTTTTATTGGACACACAATGCATAGAGATGTCATGATGACATCAATAGCATAAGGAGAGATAGAAGTTACATGCAACTAATGAATCATTGGACATTACATCAAAAATTAATGATGTACTATATGTTGGCTAATAGAACTTAAAAAAAAAGAACAATGCAAACAGAAAAAGAAAAGGCTTTGGAGACAAGCGAGTAGGGGTTCAAATCCAATCTCTGCCAATGTATGACGTTAAAATTTGGCAAGTATTTTAATGTCTCTGAATCTCAGCTTCTTCTAGGTAAAATAGGCATGTAATAACCAACTTTCAGGACTGTTGCTATAATAAAATTGTTTATAATTTAAAAATTCATTTGCCACCTCTTTTTTTATGGTAGTGTTTGGTGCATATACATTCAATGTAATTACTGCTAAGGTAGGATTTATGTCTGTAATTTTGGTTTATTTATTTGTTTATTTACATGCTTATTTTAGAGAGAGAGGGAGGGAGTGTGACTTGGGGGAAGGGGCAAACAGAGAGGAAAAGAGAGAATCCTAAGCTGGGCATTAGCCAATCCAAGGCTACATTCCAGATCCCCAAGATCATGATCTGAGCCAAAACCAAGAGTCAGATGCTAACTGACTGAGTCACCCAGGCCTCCAGGTATCAAGGCACCAAAAGAGCTAGTTTCTGGTGAGATGTCTTCCTGGCTCACAGACATGGATTTTCCTGTTATTTGTGTGGAAATAAAAGTATCTCTGGTATCTCTTCCTCTTCTTATAAAGACACCAGTCTTATCAGATTATATCCCACTCTTATGACTTCATTTAACTCTACCTTTCTCCAAAGCTCCAATGATAACTTGATCTTGGACTTCTGGACTTCGGAACTTGAGAAAATAAATGTTGATTATGCCACCTGGTCTGCATTATTTTGTTGTGGCAGCATTAGCAGCCTAATATAGAGCCAAAGAAGAAATACAAGGGAAATCCAAAAACACTTTGAGATAAATGGAAACAAAAAACACAACATGCCGAAATTACAAAATGCAGCTAAAGTAATATTTACAGGGAAATTTATAGCTGCAAATTCCTATATTTAAAAAGAAGAAATAGCTCAAATCAATATCATAATCTTCCACTCTGAAAAACTATAAAAAAGAAGAGAAACCAAATACAAAATAATTTGAAAAAAGAAAATTATAAAAATTAGAATAGAGATACATGAAATGAAAACAGAAAAATAAGAGAGAAAATAAATAAAACCAAAATTTTTTTCACTCTCACCACTCTCTCAAGAAATTAAAAATAGAGCTTCCTTATGACCCTGCAATTGCACTGCTGGGTATTTACCCCAAAGATACAGATGGAGTGAAAAGAAGGGCCATCTGTACCCCAATGTTTATAGCAGCGATGGCCACAGTCATCAAACTGTGAAAAGAACCAAGATGCCCTTCAACGGATGAATGGATAAGGAAGATGTGGTCCATATACACAATGGAGTATTATGCCTCTATCAGAAAGGATGAATACCCAACTTTTGTAGCAACATGGACGGGAATGGGAGAGATTATGCTAAGCAAAATAAGTCAAGCAGAGAGAGTTAATTATCATATGGTTCACTTATTTGTGGAGCATAACCAAGAGCATAGAGGACATGGGGAGATGGAGAAGAGAAGGGAGTTGAGGTAAATTAGAAGGGGAGGTGAACCATGAGAGACTACGGACTCTGAAAAACAACCTGAGGGTTTTGAAGGAGTGGGGGATGGGAGATTGGGGGAACAAGGTGGTGGGTATTAGGGAGGGCATGTATTGCATGGAGCACTGGGTGTGGTGCAAAAACAATGAATACGGTTATGCTGAAAAGAAATTTAAAAATAATAATAATAACAATAATTTAAAAACTAAAAAAAAAAAAAAGATTTCTTTTAATTGGGCACCTGGGTGGCTCAGTTGGTTAAGCAACTGCCTTCAGCTCAGGTCATGATCCTGGAGTCCCAGGATCAAGTACCACATAGGGCCCTCTGCTCAGCAGGGAGTCTGCTTCTCCCTCTGTCCCTCACCCCTCTCATGCTCGCTCTCAAATAGATAAAATATTTTTTAAAAAGATTTCTTTTAATTGATAATCTTTTAGCCAGAATGACAAAAAAAAAGGGGGGGGAAGAAAGAAAAAGAAAAGGAACAGGGTAGGGAGAGAGACTGAGGAAAGAGAGAGAGAGAGAGAGACACTCAAATTACAAAAATCAGGATTGAGAGATGAAAGTGTGGACATCCTACCAATCTTACAAGAAAAAAATACTATATTATCAATAGTATACCAAAAAGATTATGTAGATGAAATAAGCAAATTCCTAGAAAGACACAAACTAGCAACACCAACTCAAGAAGAAATATAAAATCTAAATAGACCCCCCTAAAAAAGATTGAATTAGTAGTCCAAAATCTCCCCATCAAAAAAGCCCTGGGTCAGATGGATTTACTGGTGAAATCTATCAATCACTTATGACAAATTAATACCAATCCTTCACAAACTCATCCAAAAGAAAAAAGGAAGAGAGAGAGAGAGAGAAGGGACAACTTCGAATTCATGCAATGAGGGCATTATTATTGTTGAGGGCAATATTATTGTTCTGACACCAAATCCAGACAAAGACATCACAACAAGAAGCCAGTATCCTTTATGAATATGGGTGAAAGAAATCTTCAACAAAATTCTAGCTAAACAAATCCAGAAATATATGAAAAGGTTTATATATTACAACCAAATAGTATTTACCTTAGGAATGCAAGGTTGGTTTAATATATAAACATCAATCAATGTTATATATCATGTCGTTAGATTAAAGGACAAAAACCATATGCCCATCTTAAAAGATGCATAAAAAACACTTGACAAAATCCAAACTCTTCCATGATAAAACACTCAACAAATTAGAGATAGAAGGGAATATCCTCAACCTGATCAAGAGTATATAAAAAACCCCATAGCTAATATCATGCTTAATATTAAGAGATAAAGGGGAACCTGGGTGGCTCAGTTGGTTAAGTGTCTGCCTTCAGCTCAGGTCATGATCCCATGGTCCTGGGATTAAGCCCCACATTGGCCTCCCTGCTTAGGGAGGAGCCTGCTTCTCCCTCTCCCTCTGGCTGTGGCTCCCCTTACTTATGCTTTCTCTCTCTCTCTCTCTCCCAAATAAATAAATAAAATCTTTTTAAAAATAGTAAGAGATAAAATATTCTCCCTAAGATTGGGAACAAAATATAGGTTCTTATTCTCACAAATTCTATTCAACATTGTACTGAAAATGCTAGTCAGAGGTATTAGGCAAGCAAACTAAATAAAAAGCATTCAAATTGGAAGAAGAAAAACTTCCTTTTTTCTATTTGCACATCATACAATCTTGTATACAGACAAATCCTAAGGAATCCACAAGAAACTAAGACCTACTCAATGAGTTTAGCAAGATTTCAGGATAAAAGATCAATATACACAAATCAATTGGGTTTCTATACATTAACAATGAAAAATCAGAAAATAGAACGGAGGAAACAATTCCACCTGTAATAACATCAAAGAGAATTAAATGCCTAGGAATAAATTTAACAAAACATGAAAGATGAATTAACTGAAAAATAAAAAACATTGTTGGAAGAAATTAAAGAAAACCCAAATAAATATGAAGAAATCCTATGTTCATGGAGAAGAAAACTTAATTTTGTTAAGATGCAATATTCCCAAGATGATCTACAGATTCAACACTATCCCAATTAAAATTCCAGCTGTTTTGCATAATTTGTAAAATAAGCCCTAAAATTCCTATGAAAATTCAAAAGATGTTGAATAGGCAAAACAATTTAAAACAGAGTTGGAAGACTTGCACTATTCAATTGTAATATTTTCTCAAAAGCAACATTGAACAAGACAGGATAATGGTAGCACAAGGTTAGACATATAGATCAGTAGAATATAGTTGAAAGCCCAGAAATAAACTTGTATATGTACAGTCAGCTGATTTTCAACAAAAGTGACAAGATGAGTTCATGGGAAAGTAATAGTCTTTTCAACAAATGATGATAGGATATCTAGATATCCACATGCAAAATAATGTACTTGAACCCCTTCCCTGAACCATATACAGAAATTAACTCAAAGGGGATTATAGATATAAATGTAAGAACTAAAACATTAAAAAAAAAAACCTCTTGGAAGAAAACAAGAGAATATAACTTCATGACCTTGCGTTAGTCTTTGAATGGTTTCTCAGCTATAACAGAAAAAGCACAAGAAATAAAAGAAAAAATATATAAACTGGTCTTCATCAAAATTTTAAACTTTTGTCTTTCAAAAGACACTAGATTACAAAAATATTGGCCAACCACATATCTGATAAGGGATTTGTATCCAAAATATGTAAAGAAGTCTTGCAAATCAACAATGAAAAGATTTTAAAAACCACCATTTTGTAAATGGGCAAAGAATTTGATAGACATTTCTCCAAAAAAAAATATATATATAGATATAGATATAGATATAGATATAGATATAGATATAGATAGATAGATAGATAGATAGATAGATTATATATATATATTTTTTGGAGAAATGTAGATTAATACATTTAGAAATGTATTAATACATTTAGAAATATAGATTATATATATATATATATATATATTTGGGGGGGAATGTCTTAATATATATACTAATATATATATACACACACACACAAATGGCCAAAAAAGAACATGCAAAATGGTCAGCAACTTTACCCATTATGGAAATGCAAATCACAATCACAATGAGATAGCATTTCATAACCTCTATGTTGCTATAATAAAAAAGACATATAATAACAATGTTAGTGAGGATATAGAGAAACTGGAAATCTCATACATTTCTGGAAGAATTATAAATGGTGCAGCCAGTTTTGAAAAATGTTTGACAGTTCTTCAAAAAGATAAATATAGATGTACCATATGATCTGGAAATTCCACTCCTAAACATACCCAAAAGAAATGAAAACATTTTCCACACAAAAACTCATATACAAATGTTCATAGCAGCATTATTCATAATAGTCAAAATGCTGAAATGGAAACAACAAAATGTCCATTAACTGAATAATGAATAAACATGAAGTGATATATCCATACAGTGGAATATTGTCAACAATAAACAGGAATGCAGTACTGATACATGATACATTAAGGAATTATGAACGCATCATGCTAAGTGAAGGAACCCAACACAAAAGGCTGTACATTATATGAATCTGTTTATATGAATTGTGTAGAATAGACAAATCCATAGCGACCAAAGATGTGTTATTGGTTGCTAGAGTCTGGAAGTGGGCAGGGGGTGTGGCTGGTGTGTGGAGTGCAGGGAGTAACTGCTAATGGATACAGAGCTTTGTTTTGGGATGGTGAAAATACTGGAGTTAGACCATGGTGATTGTTGGACAACTCTCAAAACATACTAAAAACCACTTAACTGTACACATTTACTCTTAAAATATCTGAAGGGTTTAGTATAACACACACATATGTATGTGTGTGTGTGTGTGTGTGTGTATACACACACATACATACATTCTATATATATTCTATATATCTATATGTCTTTAATATACCTTCTATATAAATATACCTTCTATAAAAATATACTATTTTTAAGGATTGGTATATCAATCAAGTAGGACTCTAAGTCACAAGTAACAGAAAATCCAACATCAACTTGCCTAAGCAATAAAAGAGGATGTGTGGGCTCATATAACAAAGGGATAGTACTATAAGAGCAACTATTCCAAGGACTTGAGTGACTTTGGCAGGTCTTGTTCTGCTCCCATTATACTGGTCTCATTCTTAAGCCTTGGCAACAGCTGTCTAGAGCATCTGAGGTTCAAGTCGCTAGGGGAATTTTCCCTATCTCTCCCAAAATCCTAACAAAATTCTCATTGACTGTAATTGGGTCATATGTCCATCTCTAAACCAATTGGTTTGGCCAAGGAAATATATATTGGCCAAGTCTGTGTCATGTGTTTCACTCTAAAAATCGGGAGGTGGCCTCTCCAGAAGTTGTATGAGAGAACAGTATTGTAACAATACTGTTACCAAATGGAGGGGAAAAAATGAAACAGGTACTGAGAAACTAAACAATAACAAACATATACTATCATCAATTAGGAAAACTTTGCCAACTTAGGCAATCAATCTGGAGGCAGCTTATAGTCTTGGTACCATAAGTACTCCAACACACACAGATTCTCTCAATTTTAGTTCTGTATCCTTTGATCTAAATCCTGTTTGAGTTACAATTTACATTCAATGTTTATATTCACTTTTTACAATATGAAGGTTAATCATAAATAGATCAATAGAACATAATAGAAAGCCCAGAAATAAATCCATGCTTGTATGGTCAATTAATTTACAATAAAGGTGTCAAGAATGTACAATGGGTAAAAGACCATCTCTTCAAAAAATGGTGCTGGACAGGCGCCTGGGTGGCTCAGCTCAGTTGGCTAAGCAACTGCCTTTGGCTCAGGTCATGATCCCAGAGACCTAGGATGAAGTCCCACATCAGACTCCCAGCTCCATGGGGAGTCTGCTTCTCCCTCTGATCTTCTCCCCTCTCATGCTCTTTCACTCTGTCTGTCTCTCTCTCTCTCAAATAAAAAAGTAAAATCTTTTTAAAAAAATGGTGCTGGAGGGGCACCTGGGTGGCTCAGTGGGTTAAAGCCTCTGCCTTCGGCTTGGGTCATGATCCCAGGGTCCTGGGATCAAGCCCCACATCAGGCTCTATGCTCAGTAGGAAGCCTGCTTTCCCCCTCTCTCTGCCTGCCTCTCTGCCTACTTGTGATCTCTGTCTGTCAAACAAATAAATAAAATATTTTTTTTAAAATAGTGCTGGAAAAACTGGACAGCTACATGAAAAAGAGTGAAAGTAGACCACTTTCTTACACCTTACACAAAAACAAACTCAAAATGAATTAAAGAACTGAATGTCAGACTCAAAACTATAAAACTTCTAGAAGAAAATATAGACAGTAATTTGCTTGATACCAGCCAGAGAAACATCTTTCTAGGTGTTTCCTCAGGCAAGGCAAACAAAGGCAAAATTAAACTATTGGGACTAAACTAAAATAGAAAGTTTTCACACAGAAAAGGAAAAAAAAGGCAACCTACTGAATGGGAGAAGATATTTGCAAATGATATATCTGATAAGAAATTAATATCCAAAATCTATAAGTAACTTCTACAATTCAACACCAACAAAACAAAAAATGTGATTTAAAAATGAGCAGAGGATCTGAATAGACATTTTTCCAAAGAAGACATACAGATGGCCAACAGACACATAAAAAGATGCTCAACACCACTAATCATCAGGGAAATGCCAACCAAAACCACAATGAAATATCACTACACCTTTCAAAAATGGCTCAAATTAAAAACACAAGAAATAGCAAGTATTGGCGAGGATGTGGGGAAAAAAGAACTCATGCACTCTTGGTTAGGAATGAAAATTGGTGAAGCCATTGTGGAAAACAGTATGGACATTCCTAAAAATATATTTTAAATGAAATTACTGGGAAGAGCAAGATGGTGGAGGAGTAAGAGACCTAAATATCATCAGGCCCCAGGAGTTCAGCTAGTTAGTTATCAAAGCATTCTGAACACATACAAACTCAATAGGAGATTGGAGAGAAGAGCATCAATTCTAGGAACAGAAAATTGACTGCTTTGCAGAAGGTAGGATGTGCAGAGAAATGAACTGGAGGCAACATACAGCAAGAGAGACCGTGGCGGGAGGGGCCAGCTCCCAGTAAGCGGTAGAGCAGTTGAGTACAAATCAGAACTTTTAGATTCCGATCTAAATCAGATCTAAAACAGTCTGCTCCACTGAGGGTTGATACTCCAGAGGCTAAGTAGGGGTGGAGCCCTTGCAGGGACAGTATGGTCTTATGACCTTGGGGTCACAAAAAGACCAGGGGTGTCTGAGTGTGGCAGAACCTGCAGGTATAAGAGTGAGGAAGCCAGTGGCAAAGATGGAACCAAGCAGTGGGCTCTCAGCCCCGGGTTACCTTAAACCATGATCCAAGGCACAGTCAGGTCACTACTATCCAAGCAGGAACCCCACAAGTGTCAGACCCAGGGAGATTCACCTTCCTCTTCCAGGAGGAGTGGCATGGGAGCATGGCAGGAATCTGCTGGGTTTGGAGACTCCAAACGGGGCCATGCGCCAGAGATAGAAACACTTGGTCACAGGCCAGGTGAGCAGAGAGTGTGGCCACAGACCAGAGAGACAGGAGGGATTGACTGCTTTTCACTGAGAATTGGGCTCTGATCTCTTGGCTCCTCCAGGCCAGAGATTTGGACGCTGCCATCTTCATTCCTGCCCTCCAAAGCTGCATGGAAAGTGCTCAGGGAACAAAAACTCAGCAGATTACTTATCCTGGCCCCTGGCAGGGTGGTGCAATTCTGCCTCAGGCAAAGACATTTGAGAATCATGGCAACAGGCCCCTCCCCCAGAAGATCAGTAAGAACATCAAAACAAGACCAAATTCACCAATCAATGATAACTGCAAAACTTCAGAGCTAAGGGAATACAGCACATAGAATTTATGGCTTTTTCCCTATGAGTCTTTAGTCTTTCAAAGTTAAATTTTTTAAAAGATTTTATTTATTAATTTGACAGACAGAGATCACAAGTAGGCAGAGAGGCAGGCAGAGAGCAAGGAGGAAGCAAGATCCCCACTGAGGAGGGAGCCCGACGCGGGGGCTCGATCCCAGGAACCTGGGATCATGACCTGAGACAAAGGCAGAGGCTTTAACCCACTGAGCCACCCAGGTGCCCCTCAAAGTTAAATTTTTTAATTGTACTTTTTCTTATTGTATTTTTAAAATTTTTTCCTCTTTCCTATTTTAATGTTTTTAACTATTTTATCTTATCAATACATTTTTTAAAAATCTTTTTTAATTTTCACTGTCATAGTCATATACTATCCCTTTATTTTATTTAACTGTATTTCTTGTATGCATGTAGGTTTTTGCTTTCTTTAAAATTTTGGGATACAGTTTCTTCTAACAGATCAAATATACCCTAAATCTAACGCATGCCTTTGTTCTGTCTCCAGCTGATCACATTCTTTACTCTTTTTTTTTAACCAACTTCTCATCTTATCAATTCTTTTTTCAGAATCCTTTAAAATTTTCATCTTTACAGTCATATTCCATCCCTTCATTGTAGTTACCCTTATTTTGTGTGTGTATATATATATATATATATATATATATACATTACATATACATACATGTATATGTATATATTTTGTGTGTGTGTGTGTGTGTGTATATATATATGTATATATATATATATTTTTTTTCTTTCTTTCTTTAAAATTCTGGGAGGCAGTATCTTCTAACAGACCCAAAATCAAGTGTGTGGCTCTATTCTATTCACCAGTCTAATATATAAATATAAATATATATATTTAAATAAAACTTATTATATATTTATGATATATTATATAAAATATAAAATCATATATTTATATATAAATTATGCACTTATGTATTTATATATTTAATATAAATTTATTATACATTATATAAAATTTTTAGATAGATAGATAGATATAGATATAAAATTTTTTTCTCTCCTTTCTTCTTCCCCCAGTAATGGGTCTCTTCTGATTTGGTTGGTGTATATTTTTCTGGGGTTGTTGCTACACCTTCAGTATTTTGTTCTCTCATTCATCTATTCTTATCTGGATAATATGAAAGGGAGGAAAAACTCCCCTCAAAAAAAAGAACAAGAGGCAGTTCCAATGCCTAGGGACCTAATCAATATAGACATTAGTAAGATGTCAGAACTAGAGTTCAGAATGATGATTATCAAGGTGCTAGCTGGGCTTGAAAAAAGCATGGAAGATATTAGAGAATCCATTTCTGGAGAAATAAAAGAACTAAAATCTAACCAAGCTGAAATACAAAAAGCTACTAATGAGGTACAATAAAAAATGGAGGCTCTTACTGCTAGAATAAATGAGGCAGAAGAGAGAATTAGTGATATAGAAGACCAACTGATGGAGATTAAAGAAGCTGAGAAAAAGAGATAAACAACTACTGGACTGTGAGGGAAGAATTCAAGAAATAAGTGATACCATAAGACAAAACAATATTAGAGTAATTGGGATCCCAGAAGATTAAAGGGGGGGGGGCAAAGGGTATATTACAGAAAATTATAACAGAGAATTTCCCTAATTTGGCAAATGGAACAATCATCAAAATCCAGGAGGCACAGAGAACCCGCCTCAAAATCAATAAAAATAGGTGCACCCCATCATCTAATAGCAAAAATTACAAGTTTTAGTGACAAAGAGAAAATCCTGAAAGCAGCTTAGGACAAGAGGTCTGTAACATATAATGGTAGAAATATTAGACTGACAACAGGCCTATCCACAGAGATCTGGAAGGCCAGAAAGAACTGGCATGATATATTCAGAGCACTAAATAAGAAAAACATGCATCCAAAAATACTATATCCAGCTAGGCTATCATTGAAAATAGAGAGATAAAAAGTTTCCATAAAAAAGTTCCCTTCTTGGGGCTCCTGGGTGGCTCAGTTGTTATGCATCGGCCTTCAGCCCAGGTCATGATCCCAGAGACATGGGATCGAGCCTCACATGGGGCTCCCCATTAAGCGGGAACCTTGCTTCTCCCTCTCCCACTCCCCCTTCTTGTATTTCCCCTCTCATTGTGTCTGTCTCTGTCAAATAAATAAAATCTTAAAAAAAAAAAAAAAGTTCCCTTCTTTGTAGCAGAATCAGCCCAAGGAGGAGTTCCAAAAGTCCAATTGTATAAAGTTCTTAAAACTGACTGCAAGGAAGACAGCAACTGGTGCCGAGCTACCTGGACTCACGCCCCACCACCCCCAACTGTGACTTTGCCCCAGAAACTATGTCTGGGGCCCAGCTTTGCCCCGATGCGGTATTAGCCCATCTGAAGATTCAATCGCTATTAATCACCCAATTGTCACCATGAGAAATGTTTCCACACAGCTCCCACCAAACAATTTGTAAACTAAAACAATTTGCAAACACCAATCCAGCCCTACAGGAAATATTGAAAGGGGTCATCTAAGCCAAGAGAGAGCCAAAAAGTAACATACCAGAAAGAAAGAGAGACAATATACAGTAACAGTCATTTTACAGGCAAAAAAAAAGACACTACATTTATATTTTTCAATAGTTACCCTAAATATAAATGGGCTAAATGCCCCAGTCAAAAGACACAGAGTATCATAATGGATTTAAAAAAAAAAAAAGACCCATTGATATGCTGTCTGCCAGAAGCTCATTTTATATCCCCAGATATACAGAGAAGGGGTACAAAGCAATTTACCATGTTAATGGACATCAAAAGAAAGCTGGGGTGATAATCCTTATATCACATAAATTAGATTCTAAGCCAAAGATTAAAATAAGAGGAGAGAAATGACACTATATCATACTTAAAGGGTTGTCCAACAAGAAGATCTAACAATTTTAAATATCTATGCCCCTAACATGGGAGCGGCCAATTATTTAAACCAATTAATAACAAATCCAAGGAAACACATTGACAATAATACAACAATAGTAGGGGACATTAACATCACCCCACTGAAATGGACAGATCATCTAAACAAAAGATCAACATGGAAATAAAGACTTTAAATTAAACACTGGACCAATGGAAATCACGGATATATTCAGAACATTTTTTCCCAAAGCAACAGTATAAATATTCTTCTCTAGTGCATATGGAACATTGTCCAGAATAGATCACATTCTGGATCACAAATCAGGTCTCAACCAGTGCCAAAACATTGGGATCATTCCCTGAATATTTTCAGACCACAATGCTTTGAAACTAGAACTCAACCATAAGAGGAAAGTTGAAAAGAAGTCAAATATAGGGAAGCTAAAGAGCATCCTACTAAAGAATGGGTCAACCAGGAAAGTAAAGAAGAATTGAAAAAATTCATGGAAACAAATGAAAATGAAACCACAACTGTTCAAAATCTGTGGGACACAGCAAGACAGTCCTGAGAGGAAAGTATATAGCAATATAAGCCTTTCTCAAGAAATGAGAAAGGTCTCAAATAAACAACCTAATCCTACACCTAAAGGACCTGGAGACAGAACAGTAAAGAAAGCCTAAACTCAGCAGGAGAAGAGAAATAATAAAGATCAGAGCAGAAATCAATTAAATAGAAACCAAAAGAACAGTAGAACAAGTCAATGAAACTAGGGACTCATTCTTTGAAAAAACTAATGAGATTGATAAACCCCTAGCCAGACTTATCAAAAAGAAAAGAGAAAGGACCCAAATTAATAAAATCATGAATGAATGAAAGAGGAGTCATCACAACCAACACCAAAGAAACACAAACACAAACAATTATAAGAACATATATTAAGAAATGGATGCATTCTTAGAGACATATAAACTACCAAAACTGAACTAGGAAAAATAGAAAACTTGAACAGACTCATAAGCAGTAAGGAGATTGAAGCGGTCATCCAAAATTGCCCAACAAACAAGAGCCCAGGGCCAGATGTCTTCCCAGGGGAATTCTACCAAACATTTAAAGAAGAATCAATACCTCTTCTCCTGAAACTGTTCCAAAAAAATAGAAATGGAAGGAAAACTTCCAAACTCTTTTTATGAGGCCAGCATTACCTTGATCCCAAAACCAGACAAAGACCCCATCAGAAAAGAGAATTACAGACCAATATATCCTTGGTGAACCCGGATGCAAAAATTCTCACCAAAATACAAGCCAATAGAATCCAACAGTACATTAAAAGGATGATTCACCACAAACAAGTTGGATTTATTCCAGGGCTGCAAGGTTGGTTCAACATCTGTAAATTAATCAATGTGATACGGTACATTAATAAAAGAAAGAACAAGAACCATATGATAATTTCAATAGATGCTGTAAAAGCATTTGACAAAGTACAGGCACAGCAACCTTTCTTGATCAAAATGCTTCACAATGTAGGGATAGAAGGTACATACCTCAATATCATAAAAGCCATCTATGAAAAACCCACAGTGAATATCATCCTCAATGGGGGAAAATGGAGACCTTTTCTTTTAAGGTCAGGAACATGGCAGGCCTGTACACTATCACCACTGCTACTCAACATAGTATTAGAAGTCCTAGCCTCAGCAATCAGGCAACAAAAAGAAATTAAAGGCATCTGAATGATCAAAGAAGTCTTTATGTGGAAAACCCAAAAGACTACACTCCAAATCTCCTAGAACTCATATAGGAATTCAGTAAAGTGTCAAGATATAAAATCAATGCACAGAAATCAGTTGCATTGCTATACACCAACAACAAGACAGAAGAAAGAGAAATTAAGGACTCAATCCCATTTACAATTGCACCCAAAACCATAAGATACCTAGGAATAAATCTAACCAAAGAGAAAAAGAAGCTGTACTCAGAAAACGATAAAGTACTCATGAAAGAAATTGAGGAAGACACAAAGATATGGAAAAATGTTCCATGCTTGTGGATTGGAAGAACAAATATTGTGAAAATGTCTATGCTACCTAAAGCAATCTACACATTTAATGCAATCCCTATCAAAATACCACCAATTTTTTTTCAAAGGAATGAGACAAATAATCCTAAAATTTATATGGAACCAGAAAGGAACCCAAATAGCCAGAGGAATGTTGAAAAAGAAAGCCAAAGAGGTGGCATTACAATTCCAGACTTTAAGCTCTATTAAGAAGCTGTAATCATCAAGACAGTAAAGTACTGGCACAAAAACAGAAATATAGATAATAGAACAGAATAGAGAACCCAGAAATAGACCCTCAACTCTATGGTCAATTAATCTCTGGCAAAGCAGGAAAGAATGTCCAAGGGAAAAAAGACAGTCTCAAGAAATGGTGTTCGGAAAATTGGACAATCCTGCAGAAAAATGAAACCGGACCGTTTCCTTATACCACACACAAATATAGACTCAAATGGATGAAAGACCTCAATGTGAGAAAGGAATCCATCAAAATCCTTGAGGAGAACACAGGCAGCAACCTCTTCGACCTCAGCCGCAGCAACTTCTTCCTAAAAACATCGCCAAAGGCAAGGGAAGCAAGGACAAAAATGAACTATTGGGACTTCATCAAGATCAAAAGCTTTTGCACAGCAAAGGAAACAGTCAACAAAACCAAAAGACAACTGACAGAATGGGAGAAGATATTGGTTAACAACATATCAGATAAAGGGCTAGTATCCAAAATCTATAAAGAACTTATCAAACTCAACACCCAAAGAACAAATAATCCAATCAAGAAATGGGCAGAGGACATGAACAGACATTTCTGCAAAGAAGACATCCAGATGGCCAACAGACACATGAAAAAGTGCTGCACATCACTCAGCATCAGGAAAATAAAAATCAAAACTACAGTGAGATACCATCTCACACCAGACAGAATGGCTAAAATTATCAGGTCAGAAAATTACAGATGTTGGCGAGGATGTGGAGAAAGGAGAACCCCCCTACACTGTTGGTGGGAATGCAAGCTGGTGCAGCCACTCTGGAAAACAGTATGGAGGTTCCTCAAAATGTTGAAAAGAGAGCTACCCTACAACTCAGCAATAGCACTACTGCGTATTTACCCTGAAGATACAAATGTAGTGACTGAAGGGGCATGTGCACCTGAATGTTTATAGCAGCAATGTCCACAGTAGCCAAACTATGGAAAGAACCTAGATGTCCATCAACAGATGAATGGATAAAGAAGATGTGGTATACATAGATATATATAATGGAATACTATGCAGCCATCAAAAATGAAATATTGCCATTGGCAACAATGTGGATGGAACTAGAGGTTATTATGCTAAACAAAATAAATTCATCAGAGAAAGACAATTATCATATGATCTCTCTGCTATGAATAATTTGAGAGGCAGGGGGGCTCGTGAGGGGTAGGTAGGGGAAAATGAAACAAGATGGGACCAGGGAGGGAGAGAAACCATAAGAAATTCCTAATCTCAGGAAACAGACTGAGGGTTACTGGTGGGTGTAGGGAGGAATAGGGTGGCTGGGTTGTGGACACTGGGGAGGGTATGTGCTATGGTGAGTACTGTGAATTGTATAAAACTGATGATTCACAGACCTGTACCCCTGAAGCAAATACTACCCTATATGTTAATAAATAAATAAATAATAAAATTACCATTTGATCCAGTAATTCTACCCTGAGTATTTACCCAGAGAAAATGAAAACACTAATTTGTTAAAATAAATGCAATGCTAGGAATTTCCAACATTATTTACAATAAATAAGATATGGGTGCAACCCAAGTGTCCCTCTATAGAAGAATGGATAAAGAAGTTGTGGTATATGTAATGAAATATTGCTCAGTATAAAAAAAGAATGAAATGTTGCCATTTTCAAAAACATGGAAGGACCCAGAGGGTATAATGCTAAGTGAAATAAGTTATTTGGAGGAAGACAAACACCATATAATTTAACACATATGTGGAATTTAAGAGACAGTACCAACAAACAAAGAAAAAAAAGGGACAAATAAAAAGACACACTCAAATACATAGAGCAAACTGATGGTACCACAGGGGAGGTGGATGAGGGGACAGGTGAAATAGGTGAATAGGATTAAGAGTACACTTATCTTGATGAGAATGGAAAAACATATAGAATTGTTGGATCATTATATTGTGCACCTAAAACTGATAAACACTGTATGTTAATTATAAAAAAAAAATGAAGGTTATTCTTTCACCATAACATTTTATTAGCCTACGATCTGTGTAGTGGATTGAATGATTGCCCTCAAAATGATATGTCCACATCCTAATACCTGGATCCTGTGTTCTACTTTACATGAAAAATGTCTTTGTGGATACTATTAAGTGAAGGGTCCTGAGGTGAAATGGTCAGGATGGCTGTGGATATTGAGATTTTTAGGTAGAGCATAAGTATTAGACTAAACTAAATACAATAGTCTTGCAAATTCTTTTTTTTAAGATTTTTTTAAAAGATTTTATTTATTTTTTTTCCATTTTATTTATTTTTTCAGCGTAACAGTATTCATTCTTTTTGCACAACACCCAGTGCTCCATGCAAAACGTGCCCTCCCCATTACCCACCACCTGCTCCCCAACCTCCCACCCCTGACCCTTCAAAACCCTCAGGTTGCCCCAACCTCCCACCCCTGACCCTTGAAAACCCTCAGGTTGTTTTTCAGAGTCCATAGTCTCTTATGGTTCACCTCCCCTCCCCAATGTCCATAGCCCGCTCCCCCTCTCCCAATCCCACCTCCCCCCAGCAACCCCCAGTTTATTTTGTGAGATTAAGAGGCATTTATGGTTTGTCTCCCTCCCAATCCCATCTTGTTTCATTTATTCTTCTCCTATCCCCCTACCCCCCCATGTTGCTTCTCCATGTCCTCATATCAGGGAGATCATATGATAGTTGTCTTTCTCCGATTGACTTATTTCACTAAGCATGATACGCTCTAGTTCCATCCACGTCGTCGCAAATGGCAAGATTTCATTCCTTTTGATGGCTGCATAGTATTCCATTGTGTATATATACCACCTCTTCTTTATCCATTCATCTGTTGATGGACATCTAGGTTCTTTCCATAGCTTGGCTATTGTAGACATTGCTGCTATAAACATTTGGGTACACGTGCCCCTTCGGATCACTATGTTTGTATCTTTAGGGTAAATACCCAGTAGTGCAATTGCTGGGTCATAGGGTAGTTCTATTTTCAACATTTTGAGGAACCTCCATGCTGTTTTCCAGAGTGGTTGCACCAGCTTGCATTCCCACCAACAGTGTAGGAGGGTTCCCCTTTCTCCGCATCCTCACCAGCATCTGTCATTTCCTGACTTGTTAATTTTAGCCATTCTGACTGGTGTGAGGTGATATCTCATTGTGGTTTTGATTTGTATTTCCCTGATGCCGAGTGACGTGGAGCACTTTTTCATGTGTCTGTTGGCCATCTGGATGTCTTCTTTGCAGAAATGTCTGTTCATGTCCTCTGCCCATTTCTTGATTGGATTGTTTGTTCTTTGGGTGTTGAGTTTGCTAAGTTCCTTATAGATTTTGGATACTAGCCCTTTATCTGATGTGTCGTTTGCAAATATCTTCTCCCATTCTGTCAGTTGTCTTTTGGTTTTGTTGACTGTTTCCTTTGCTGTGCAAAAGCTTTTGATCTTGATGAAGTCCCAATAGTTCATTTTTGCCCTTGCTTCCCTTGCCTTTGTCGTTGTTCCTAGGAAGATGTTGCTACGGCTGAGGTCGAAGAGGTTGCTGCCTGCATTCTCCTCAAGGATTTTGATGGATTCCTTTCTCACATTGAGTTCCTTCATCCATTTGGAGTCTATTTTCGTGTGTGGTGTAAGGAAGTGGTCCAATTTCATTTTTCTGCATGTGGCTGTCCAATTTTCCCAGCACCATTTATTGAAGAGGCTGTCTTTTTTCCATTGGACCTTCTTTCCTGCTTTGTCGAAGATTAGTTGACCATAGAGTTGAGGGTCTATTTCTGGGCTCTCTATTCTGTTCCACTGATCTATGTGTCTGTTTTTGTGTCAGTACCATGCTGTCTTGATGATGACAGCTTTGTAATAGAGCTTGAAGTCCGGAATTGTGATGCCACCAACTTTGGCTTTGTTCTTCAATATTCCTTTGGCTATTCGAGGTCTTTTCTGGTTCCATATAAATTTGAGGATTATTTGTTCCATTTCTTTGAAAAAAAAAATGGATGGTATTTTGATAGGGATTGCATTAAATGTGTAGATTGCTTTAGGTAGCATAGACATTTTCACAATATTTATTCTTCCAATCCAGGAGCATGGAACATTTTTCCATTTTTTTGTGTCTTCCTCAATTTCTTTCATGAGTACTTTATAATTTTCTGTGTATAGATTCTTAGCCTCTTTGGTTAGGTTTATTCCTAGGTATCTTATAGTTTTGGGTACAATTGTAAATGGGATTGACTCCTTAATTTCTCTTTCTTCAGTCTTGTTGTTGGTGTACAGAAATGCAACTGATTTCTGTGCATTGATTTTATATCCTGACACTTTACTGAATTCCTGGACAAGTTCTAGCAGTTTTGGAGTGGAGTCTTTTGGGTTTTCCACATATAGTATCATATCATCTGCGAAGAGTGATAGTTTGACTTCTTCTTTACCAATTTGGATGCCTTTAATTTCTTTTTGTTGTCTGATTGCTGAAGCTAGGACTTCTAGTACTATGTTGAATAGCAGTGGTGATAATGGACATCCCTGCCGTGTTCCTGACCTTAACGGAAAAGCTTTCAGTTTTTCTCCATTGAGAATGATATTTGTGGTGGGTTTTTCATAGATGGCTTTGATAATATTGAGGTATGTGCCCTCTATCCCCACACTTTGAAGAGTTTTGATCAGGAAGGGATGCTGTACTTTGTCAAATGCTTTTTCAGCATCTATTGAGAGTATCATATGGTTCTTGTTCTTTCTTTTATTAATGTGTTCTATCACATTGATTGATTTGCAGATGTTGAACCAAACCTGCAGCCCTGGAATAAATCCCACTTGATCGTGGTGAATAATCCTTTTAATGTACTGTTGAATCCTATTGGCTAGTATTTTGGTGAGAATTTTTGCGTCTGTGTTCATCAAGGATATTGGTCTGTAGTTCTCTTTTTTGGTGGGATCCTTGTCTGGTTTGGGGATCAAGGTGATGCTGGCCTCATAAAATGAGTTTGGAAGTTTTCCTTCCATTTCTATTTTTTGGAACAGTTTCAGGAGAATAGGAATTAGTTCTTCTTTAAATGTTTGGTAGAATTCCCCTGGGAAGCCGTATGGCCCTGGGCTTTTGTTTGTTTGGAGATTTTTGATGACTGTTTCAATCTCCTTACTGGTTATGGGCCTGTTCAGGTTTTCTATTTCTTCCTGGTTCAGTTGTGGTAGTTTATATATCTCTAGGAATGCATCCATTTCTTCCAGATTGTCCAATTTGTTGGCGTAGAGTTGCTCATAGTATGTTCTTATAATTGTCTGTATTTCTTTGGTGTTAGTTGTGATCTCTCCTCTTTCATTCATGATTTTATTGATTTGGGTCCTTTCTCTTTTCTTTTTGATGAGTCTGGCCAGGGGTTTATCAATCTTATTGATTCTTTCAAAGAACCAGCTCCTAGTTTCATTGATTTTTTCTATTGTTTTTTTGGTTTCTATTTCATTATTTTCTGCTCTGATCTTTATGATTTCTCTTCTCCTGCTGGGTTTAGGGTTTCTTTCTTGTTCTTTCTCCAGCTCCTTTACGTGTAGGGTTAGGTTGTGTACTTGAGACCTTTCTTGTTTCTTGAGAAAGGCTTGTACCGCTATGTATTTTCCTCTCAGGACTGCCTTTGCTGTGTCCCACAGATTTTGAACTGTTGTGTTTTCATTATCATTTGTTTCCATGAATTTTTTCAATTCTTCTTTAATTTCCTGGTTAACCCATTCATTCTTTAGAAGGATGCTGTTTAGTCTCCATGTATTTGGGTTCTTTCCAGCTTTCCTCTTGTGATTGAGTTCTAGCTTCAGAGCATTGTGGTCTGAAAATATGCAGGGAATAATCCTAATCTTTTGATACTGGTTGAGACCTGATTTGTGACCCAGGATGTGATCTATTCTGGAGAAGGTTCCATGTGCACTAGAGAAGAATGTGTATTCTGTTGCTTTGGGATGAAATGTTCTGAATATATCTGTGATGTCCATCTGGTCCAGTGTGTCATTTAAGGCCTTTATTTCCTTGTTGATCTTTGGCTTGGATGATCTGTCCATTTCAGTGAGGGGAGTGTTCAAGTCCCCTACTATTATTGTATTATTATTGATGTGTTTCTTTGATTTTGTTATTAATTGGTTGATATAGTTGGCTGCTCCCACGTTAGGGGCATAGATATTTAAAATGGTTAGATCTTCTTGTTGGACAGACCCTTTGAGTAGGATATAGTGTCCTTCCTCATCTCTTATTATAGTCTTTGGCTTCAAATCTAATTGATCTGATATAAGGATTGCCACCCCAGCTTTCTTCTGATGCCCATTAGCATGGTCAATTGTTTTCCACCCCCTCACTTTAAATCTGGAGGTGTCTTCGCGTCTAAAATGAGTTTCTTGTAGGCAACATACTGATGGGTTTTGTTTTTTTATCCATTCTGATACCCTGTGTCTTTTGATTGGGGCATTTAGCCCATTAACATTCAGGGTAACTATTGAGAGATATGAATTTAGTGCCATTATTAGCCTGTAAGGTGACTGTTACTGTATATTGTCTCTGTACCTTTCTGATCTACTACTTTTAGGCTCTCTCTTTGCTTAGAGGACCCCTTTCAATATTTCCTGTAGAGCTGGTTTGGTGTTTGCAAATTCTTTCAGTTTTTGTTTGTCCTGGAAGCTTTTTATCTCTCCTTCTATTTTCAATGATAGCCTAGCTGGATAGAGTATTCTTGGCTGCATGTTTTTCTCGTTGAGTGCTCTGAATATATCATGCCAGCTCTTTCTGGCCTGCCAGGTCTCTGTGGATAAGTCTGCCGCCAATCTAATATTTTTACCATTGTATGTTACAGACTTCTTTTCTTGGGCTGCTTTCAGGATTTTCTCTTTGTCACTAAGACTTGTAAATTTTACTATTAGGTGACGGGGTGTGGACCTATTCTTTGTTGACTTTGAGGGGGGTTCTCTGCATCTCCTGGATTTTAATGCTTGTTCCCTTTGCCATATTAGGGAAATTCTCTCCAATGATTCTCTCCAATAGACCTTCTGCTCCCCTCTCTGTTTCTTCTTCTTCTGGAATCCCAATTATTCTAATGTTGTTTCATCTTATGGTGTCACTTATCTCTCGAATTCTCCCCTCATGGTCCAGTAGCTGTTTGTCCCTCTTTTGCTTGGCTTCCTTATTCTCTGTCATTTGGTCTTCTATATCACTAATTCTTTCTTCTGCCTCATTTATCCTAGCAGTGAGAGCCTCCATTTTTGATTGCACCTCATTAATCGCTTTTTTGATTTCAACTTGGTTAGATTTTAGTTCTTTAATTTCTCCAGAAAGGGCTTTAATATCTCCAGAGAGGGTTTCTCTAATATCTTCCATGCCTTTTTCGAGCCCGGCTAGAATGTTCAGAATCGTCATTCTGAACTCTTGATCTGACATATTACCAATGTCTGTGTTGATTAGGTCCCTAGCCTTCGGTACTGTCTCTTGTTCTTTTGTTTGTGGTGATTTTTTCCGCCTTGTCATTTTGTCCAGATAAGAGGATATGAAGGAGCAAATACACTACTAAAAGGGTGGCAAAGACCCCAGAAAAATGCGCTGTAACCAAATCAGAAGAGACCCCAAATTGTGGGGGGGAGAAAGGGGATAAAAACAGGTTCTGAAAAAAAAAGAAAAAAAAAAGAAAAAAAGAAAAAAATTTAAAAAATAAAACAAATTAAAAAATATAAAAAAGAAAGAAAAAATATATATATTTAGATGAACTAGTCAAAAAACGTTAAAAAAGAAAAGGGTAAAAGTTTTAAAAAAATTTAGCAGAAGAAGAAAAAAGAAAAAAGAAAAAAAAATTGAAAAAAGAAAAAAAAATTGAAGTAGCCGCAAGACTAAAGAATCATGGGGAGAAAGCCATGAGTTCCGTGCTTTGCTTTCTCCTCCTCTGGAATTGCTCTGCTGTCTTAGGAATTGAATCTGCTTTCTCCTTGATAGATGAACTTCGTCCTGGCTGGATATTTTGTTGATCTTCTGGGGGAGGGGCCTGTTGTAGTGACTCTCAAGTGTCTTTGCCCGAGGCGGGATTGCACCGCCCTTACCGGCGGCCGGACTAAGTAATCGGCTCGGGTTCGCTTTTGGGAGCTTCTGTTCCCTGAACGCTTTCCGTAGAGTTCCGGAGGACGGGAATGAAAATGGCGGCCTCCCAGTCTCTGGCCCAGAGGAGCCGAGAGCCTGGGGCCCCACTCCTCAGTGTGCCCCCAGAGGACAGCACCCAATCACTCCCGTATCCCCAGCCTCTAGCCGCGCTCCGAGCTCACCCAGCCCGCGACCAGTTCAAGGTAACCCCGAGCTGAGAGTTCAGTCCTCGGCTCTGTCTCTGCAGCCGGCTTCTCCGTTCTAATACCTGCGAGCTCTCTGACACTCTGACACCCCCGATCCTTCTGTGACCCTGCAGGGCCTGGGGCCAGGCTGACCCCGCGTGGGCTTCACTCCGGTCTAGCCTCTGGAGCAATGTCCCTCAGTGGAACAGACTTTTAAAAGTCCTGATTTTGTGCTCCGTTGCTCCGCTGCTTGCTGGGAGCCGGCCCCTCCCCCGGCGGTCTATCTTCCCGTCGTTTTAGATTCACTTCTCCGCCAGTCCTACCTTTCAGAAAGTGGTTGATTTTCTGTTTCTAAAGTTGCTGTTCTTCTTCTCTTCGCTCTCCCGTTGGATTTGTAGGTGTTTGCAATGTTTAGATAAGCTATCGAGCTGATCTCCTGCTACCTGATGTAGTCTCAGGCTGCTACTTCTCCGCCATCTTGACTCCTCCTCAAAGATTTTATTTATTTGACAGAGATCAAAAGTAGTCAGAGAGGCAGGCAAGAAGCAGGAGAAGCAGGCTCCCTACTGAGCAGAGAGCCCGAAGTGGGGCTTGATCCCAGGACCCTGGGATCATGACCTGAGCCAAAGGCAGATGCTTAACCCACTGAGCCGCCCAGGCACCCCACGAATTCTAATTTTAAGATTTTTTAGAAAGAGCAGCTGAGTTAGATTAAATTCTCTTTGGGTGATTTTATTTTCTGAAACCCATTCCCAATCTTTCATAAACCACAAAGTACAGAATTTTAGAGTTGGAAGAATCATGTATGTGAAGACTTCAAAATAATTATTTTCTCTAAAAAACGAAACTCTTCATTGGAAAAAAAATCTGTGACAAAGTCCTTTCAAGTCATAAAAAGACTCAGGATGAGGTTTGAATGGTGGAGAGTGAAGTCATGACATTTAAAAGGATCTAGGCATGTTTAAGATTGGAAGGCAGCAAGGCATAATTTTTTTGGCTTGTTTTTCATGGAATAGGTTTAAGGGCACAAACCAAAAACCAGGAATCTAGGGTTCAAATCCTAGCTCTGTCACTTAGAAGTTGTGTGATCTTAGGTAAACCAAGTAACATATTTTTACATCTTTATCTTTTTTTGTAAAATGGGAGTAATGATAACACTAACTTCCTATGGTTGTTTCAAAGACCAAATATTTGCAAAGTCTTACTCAGTGCTTGGCAATTCACTATATTATTCTTCTGTAAAAATAAGGCAGTTGATTCTGTTTCTTCTAAAGGATGTTCAGTCAACAAATTTTATGCATAATTATAACTCATTCATGCATTTTTTTCTTTTTCACACCAAATTCTCAAAGGAAGAAGTTATGCCTCAGAACAGGGAACAGAATGCAGAGACTTAGCTCCCAACCCAGCATTAGAACCCAATCCATTAGAACCTCTGCTGCCTCTCTCCTGTCCACCCTGATGCTTAACCATACCCACCCACCCAGCCGGTCTCCCACCCATCTCCCAGCACGCCTACAATTTTTCAGAGTTATTGGAAGGTGAAAGAAGTGTGATGTCTCTGCAAAGCAGGATTCTGATAGCTCCAGACCAGAAGTTCTGGGGCTCTGCAGAGGAAGGGCAGGCCAAAGCTGTGGGTTGTTTTGGGAGAGAATAGAGACATGATGTCCCAGGCCCCCTCTCCCTCTGGGACTCTCACCAGCAGTTAACTCCTGCTCTGGATTCAAACATGCAGATTCCATAGAGGGACAACTTCCCATCTGGTCACAAAGCAACAAAACCATGTTATATTGACCCATCACTGCAGAAGGGAGTGCTTCTCACAGAAGAAAGTTCCTATATATGTTCCCCAGCATCATCTCAAGGGTTTCTATGCTTATATGTCAGCACACGGTATTGCTGGGATTTCCACTTACATCCCTCTAACTTAATAAGATGTCTTCCAAGCAGCTAAAACAAAACAAAGTAAAACAAACAAACAGACAAGACACATAACAAGAAAGCATACAAAATAGATATGTAAGGATCCTTCCTGGGATAGTTTACAGAGCTAGGAGATCTGTAAGAAATGACCAACCTTGCCTGTGGAAGAACCTCAGAATTTTGTTCTGACAGTCTGGCTGTCTGCAGCCCAGTCTCCACCCAGAGGGAAGTGGGACACAAATTTCAAGATGATCAAAATGACTTTTGTGAAAGAAATGAGTAACTGGTTAAACATGAGAAGGTTTACTGATGAGCAGAAAAAACAGGCTCAGAAAGTAGATGGCTATTTCCTATAAGATCTGCTACCTGTTCCTCCACGTCCCTGCCCATCTGCACACAAAGCCATATGCAATAGATTACCTAGAGGGCCAGGCTTGGAGTCTGTGGAGATTCACAAAGAATTGTTGCCATTACTCTCAAACCTGTTCTCTGAAGCAGGATAATTTTCATGAACCAGAATAAATCCTTCCTGTGACAATGAGTAATTTTTATGGTCTTTCTGCAGCCATCTAACTAATTGCACATCTCACATTTTACAATTTCTCCTCCCCCATCAGCACAAGAGTAGTAGTTAGCAATGACCTTGGCCTCTTTTCCCCATAACCTATTCAAAATTGTTAGAAGGGGAAAATATATATGGCTGGAGGCTATACCACACAGCTACCTCCTTGTCCCTTCCTCCTGTTTTTCTCCAGTCCTGTGCGGTTCAGTCAGCCCATGGTGATCAAGAGGTTGTGCAGTCTCAGTGTCTGAAATAATTAGGCTGTATTGGAGACACAGTTAGCCTCTCCTCCCCTGCCAGCTACTGTTTATAAATTTTAATTCAAAACTTGTATAAATGGGCTAGCTTTCAAGGATATAGAAAGTCATAGATATGGGAGTTGGCAGGGAAGACAGACCCATACACAAATCAGTCAGTGAGGTGAGGTCATAACTCAGCTAGACTGTGGCAGCTCAATGCGGACCCAACTCCCCCAGTGATCCAGGGAGGTAATATTTAAGCTGAGTCTTAAAGTTGAATAAAAATTCACTGGAGAAATATTGCAGGTATGAGTTCCAAGGAAGTGGGACAGCATGTACAATGGTTTACAATAGCTTGGAAAGTTTGGGAAACTGCTGATTCTACAAATACCATCACAACCTTGCCAGGAGTTGGAGCAGCAGGTAACAAAACAATGATGAGGTTAGGAGTGGTTAACAGAGGAAGGTTCCCAAAGACCCTGCAGCCATCCAGGGGATCCAGGGGTGTTGGGACCTTAACCTGATATGGGAGGACTTCAAAGGTTTTTGTTTTGCTTTATTTTTAACAACAGATCAACATGGAGTTTTAGAAGATGGGTACCTGCAGTGTGGAGTGGGGGAAGACCAGAGGGAGGTTGTTTTGTGGATGGAGGCAGAAATGATAGAAAGAAGGACTGAATCTCAGAGACACACAAATGGGAGAATCGATTCTTCTGGGTAGTGGAGGGAGGAAGACAAGGAATATGCCTGGCTTGAGTGCCCAGAGGGATGGTGGTGCTGTTCATCAAGACAAGTATAAAAACTTTGAAGAGGGAGATAAAAATGCTGGCAAAGATGTGGAGCAATGGGAACTCTTATTCATTACTGGTGGGAATGCAAAATGATACAATCACTTGGAAGTTTGGCAGTTTTTTTAAAAAATTTATTTTCAGTGTAACAGTACTCATTGTTTTTGCACCACACCCATGCTCCATGCAATACATGCCCTCTCTAGTACCCTCCACCTGGTTCCCCAACCTCCCACCCCCCGCCCCTTCAAAACCCTCAGGTTGTTTTTCAGAGTCCATAGTCTCTCATGGTTCATCTCCCCTTCCAATTTCCCACAGCTCCCTTCTCCTCTCCATCTCCCCAAGTCCACCGTGTTCTTGGTTATGCTCCACAAATAAGTGAAACCATATGATAGTTGACTCTCTCTGCTTGACTTATTTCGCTCAGCATAATCTCTTCCAGTCCCGTCCATGTTGCTACAAAAGTTGGGTGTTCATCCTTTCTGATGGAGGCATAATACTCCATCGTATATATGGACCACATCTTCCTTATCCATTCATCCATCGAAGGACATCTTGGTTCTTTCCACAGTTTGGCAACCGTGGCCATTGCTGCTATAAACATTGGGGTACATTTGATTCTTCTTTTCACTCCATCTGTATCTTTGGGGTAAATACCCAGCAGTGCAATTGCAGGGTCATAGGGAAGCTCTATTCTTAATTTCTTCAGGAATCTCCACACTGTTCTCCAGAGTGGCTGCACCAACTTGCATTCCCACCAACAGTATAAGAGGGTTCCCCTTTCTCCACAACCTCTCTAACACATGTTGTTTCCTGTCTTGCTAATTTTGGCCATTCTAACTGGTGTAAGGTGGTATCTCAATGTGGTTTTAATTTGAATCTCCCTGATGGCTAGTGATGATGAGCATTTTTTCATGTGTCTGATAGCCATTTGTATGTCTTCGTTGGAGAAGTGTCTGTTCATATCTTCTGCCCATTTTTTGATATGATTATCTGTTTTGTGTGTGTTGAGTTTGAGAAGTTCTTTATAGATCCTGGATATCAACCTTTTGTCTGTACTGTCATTTGCAAACATCTTCTCCCATTCCGTGGGTTGCCTTTTTGTTTTGTTGACTGTTTCCTTTGCTGTGCAGAAGCTTTTGATCTTGATGAAGTCCCAAAAGTTCATTTGCACTTTTGTTTCCTTGGCCATTGGAGACATATCTTGAAAGAAGTTGCTGTGGCTGATATCGAAGAGGTTACTGCCTATGTTCTCCTCTAGGATTCTGATGGATTCCTGTCTCACGTTGAGGTCTTTTATCCATTTCGAGTTTATCTTTGTGTACGGTGTAAGAGAATGGTCGAGTTTCATTCTTCTACATATAGCTGTCCAGTTTTCCCAGCACCATTTATTGAAGAGACTGTCTTTTTTCCATTGTATATTTTTTCCTGTTTTGTCGAAGATTATTTGACCATAGAGTTGAGGGTCCATATCTGGGCTCTCTACTCTGTTCCACTGGTCTATGTGTCTGTTTTTATGCCAGTACCATGCTGTCTTGGTGATCACAGCTTTGTAGTAAAGCTTGAAATTGGGTAACGTGATGCTGCCAGTTTTGTTTTTGTTTTTCAACATTTCCTTATCAATTCAGGGTCTCTTCTGATTCCATACAAATTTTAGGATTATTTGCTCCAACTCTTTGAAAAATACCAGTGGAATTTTGATTGGAATGGCATTAAAAGTATAGATTGCTCTAGGCAGTATAGGCATTTTAACAATGTTTATTCTTCTGGCCCAAGAGCATGGAATGGTCTTCCATCTTTTTGTGCCTTCTTCAATTTCTTTCATGAGTGTTCTGTAGTTCCTCGAGTACAGATCCTTTACGTCTTTGGTTAGGTTTATTCCCAGGTATCTTATGGTTCTTGGTGCTATAGTAAATGGAATCGATTCTCTAATTTCCTTTCTGTATTTTCATTGTTAGTGTATAAGAAAGCCACTGATTTCTGTGCATTGACTTTGTATCCTGCCACGTTACTGAATTGCTGTATGAGTTCTAGTAGTTTGGGGGTGGAGTCTTGGGGGTTTTCCATATAAAGAATCATGTCTTCTGCGAAGAGAGAGAGTTTGACTTCTTCATTGCCAATTTGGATACCTTTTATTTCTCTTTGTTGTCTGATGGCCATTGCTAGGACTTCTTTTTTTATTTTTTATTTTTTCAGCATAACAGTATTCATTGTTTTTGCACAACACCCAGTGCTCCATGCAAAACATGCCCTCCCTATTACCCACCACCTGTTCCCCCAACCTCCCACCCCTGACCCTTCAAAACCCTCAGGTTGTTTTTCAGAGTCCATAGTCTCTTATGGTTCGCCTCCCCTTCCAATTTTTTTTTTATAAACATATAATGTATTTTTATCCCCAGGTGTACAGGTCTGTGAATCGCCAGGTTTACACACTTCACAGCACTCACGATAGCACGTACCCTCCCCAATGTCCATAACCCCCTCCCCCTCTCCCAACCCCACCTCCCCCCCACAACCCCCAGTTTGTTTTGTGAGATTAAGAGTCATTTATGGTTTGTCTCCCTCCCAATCCCATCTTGTTTCATTTATTCTTCTCCTATCGCACTAACCCCCCATGTTGCTTCTCCATGTCCTCATATCAGGGAGATCATATGATAGTTGTCTTTCTCCGATTGACTTATTTCACTAAGCATGATACCCTCTAGTGCCATCGACGTCGTCGCAAATGGCAAGATTTCATTTCTTTTGATGGCTGCATAGTATTCCATTGTGTATATATACCACCTCTTCTTTATCCATTCATCTGTTGAGGGACATCTAGGTTCTTTCCATAGTTTGGCTATTGTAGACATTGCTGCTATAAACATTCGGGCACACGTGCCCCTTCGGATCACTGCGTTTGTATCTTTAGGGTAAATCCCCAGTAGTGCAATTGCTGGGTCATAGGGTAGTTCTATTTTCAACATTTTGAGGAACCTCCATGCTGTTTTCCAGAGTGGTTGCACCAGCTTGCATTCCCACCAACAGTGGAGGAGGGTTCCCCACATTGCTAGGACTTCTAATACTATGTTGAACAAGAGAGGTGAGAGTGGGCATCCTTGTAGTGTTCCTGATCTCAATGGGAAGGCTGCAAACTTTTTCCCATTGAGGATGATATTTGCTGTGGGTCTTTCATAGATAGATTTTATGAAGTTCAGGAATGTTCCCTCTATCCCTATACTTTGAAGCATTTTAATCAGGAACAGATGCTGGATTTTGTCAAATGCTTTTTCTACATCAATTGAGAGGTCCATGTGGTTCTTCTCTCTTCTCTTATTGATTTGTTCTATCACATTGATTGATTTGTGAATGTTGAACCATCCTTTCAACCCAGGTAGGTTGAATCCCACCTGGTCATGGTGGATAATCTTTAATGCTTTGAAACTGGAGCTCAATCACAAGGAAAAGTTTGGAAGGAACTCAAACACCTGGGAGCTAAAAACCACCTTGCTTAAGAATGCTTGGATCAACCTGGAGATCAAAGAAGAACTTAAACAATTCATGGAAACCAATGAGAATGAAGACACATCGGTCCAAAAGTGAATACAGCAAAGGCGGTTCTGAGGGGGAATACATAGCCATCCAAGCCTCCCTCAAAAAAATTGAAAAATCCAGAATACACCAGCTCTCTCTACACCTTAAAGAACTGGAGAATCAACAACAAATCAAACCAACTCCACATGCAAGAAGGGAAATAATCAAGATTAGAGCAGAGATCAATGAGGTAGACACCAGAGATACAGTAGAACATATCAGTGAAACTAGAAGCTGGTTTTTTGAAAGAATCAATAAGATCAATAAACCATTGGTCACACTAATCCAAAAGAAAAGAGAGAAAGCCCAAATTAATAAAATTCTGAATGAAAATGGAGAGATCACAACTAACACCAAGGAAATAGAAACAATCATCAGAAATTATTACCAACAGTTATATACCAATAAGCTAAGCAACCTAGATGAAATGGATGCATTCCTGGAAAACTATAAACTCCCAAAATTGAATGAGAAAGAAATTGACAACCTCAATAGGTTGAAGCAGTGATCAAAAAACTCCCAAAAATCAAGAGCCCAGGACCTGACAGATTCCCTGGGGAATTCTACCAAACTTTCAAAGAAGAAATAATACCAATTCTCCTGAAGCTGTTTCAAAAAATTGAAGCAGAAGGAAAACTTCCAGACTCTTTATGAAGCCAGCATTACCCTGATCCCCAAACCAGGCAAAGACCCTACCAAAAAGGAGAATTTCAGACCAATATCACTGATGAATATGGATGCTAAGATTCTCAACAAGATCCTAGCAAACAGGATCCTGCAGCATATTAAAAAGATTATCCACCATGACCAGTCTGGCAGTTTCTTACAAACTTTTTACATGCTTTTAACATATGATTCAGCAATTCGGTTCTTTGGTATTACCCAAATGAGCTGAGAACTTAAGACCAAACAAAAACCTACATATATATGTTTATTGCAGCTTTGTTCATAAGTGCCAAAACTTGGAAGCAACCATGATGTTATTCAGTAGGTGAATGAATAAACAAACTGTGGTAGATCCAGACAAAGGAACAGTATTCAACAATAAAAAGAAATGAGCTATCAGTCGTGAAAAGATATAGAAAAAAATTAAAGGCATATTGCTAAGTGAAAGAAGCCAAAATAAGAAGGCTATTTCCTATATGGCTTCACCTAAATAGTATTTTGGAAAAGGTGAAACTATAGACAGAGTAAAAAGATCAATGGTTTTTGAGGGGGTGGGGGGAGGTATGAATAGGTGGAGCACATGAAATCTTTAGAGCATTGAAACTTTTCTGTAGGATATTGCAATGGTGGATACATGTCCTTATACACTCATTCAAACCCATGGACTACAACACAAAGAGTAACCCTAATGCAAACTACTGACTTCAGTTAATAATGATATTTCAATAATGTCTCCTCAATGTAACAACTATATCACAGTAGTGCAGTTTGTCAATAATAGGGGAATCTCCATGGGCACAGTAAGGTGTATGAGAACTCTGTAATTTCTGTTGACTTTCTCTATAAACCTCAAACTACTAAAGTAAATAAGTAAGTCTATGAATTTTTTTAAAACTCAAAAAAGTTGTGTAGGAGGAGTCAAGATGGTGGAGGAGTAGCAGACTGAGATGACATCAGGTCGCAGGAGTTCAGCTAGTTATCAAACCATTCTGAACACCTACAAACCCAACAGGAGTTTGAAGAGAAGAAGAGCAGCAATTCTAGAAACAGAAAATAGACCACTTTCTAAAAGGTAGGACATGTGGAGAAGTTAATCAGAAGCGATGGGAAGATAGACCATAGGGGGAGGGGCCAGTTCCCGGCAAGCAGTGGAGCAATGGAGCACAAAATTCAGACTTTTAAAAGTCTGTTCCCCTGAAGTACATCACTCCAGAGGCTAAGCGGGGTGGGGCCATCTCAGGGACAGTGTGGTCTCAGGTCCCGCGGGGTCACAGAATTATCAGGGGTGTCTGAGTGTAGCAGAACTCACAAGTATCAGAACAGGGAAGCCAATTTCAGAGACGGAGCCGAGGAATGAGCCCTCAGCTTGGGGTTACCTTAAACTGTGATCCATGCACAGTCAGACTACTGCTCTTTGAGTAGGGACCCCACAAGTGGCAGACCCAGGGAGACTCACCTTCCTACTTTGGAGGCAGGAATATGGTGGGTTTGGAGACTCCTAATTGGGGCTGTATTCCAGAGACAGAAATGCTCGGTCACAGGCCAGGTTAGCTTGGAACGCAGCCAGAGACCAGGGAGACGGGAGTGATTGAGCACCTTTCTCCAAGGGTGGACTGAGGAGTGGGGACTTGAGCTCTCTGCTCCTCCAGGCCAGAGATTGGGAGGCCGCCATTTTCATTCCCATCCTCCAGAGCGCTACAGAAAATGCTCAGGGAACAAAAGCTCCGGAGAATGAACCCAAGCAGATTACTTAGCCTGGCCTCTGGCAAGGGCAGGACAATCCTTCCTTAGGCAAAGACATTTGAGAATCATGGCAACAAGTCCCTCCCTCAGAAGATTAGCAAGAATATCTAGCCAAGGCCAAGCTGACTGATCAAGGAGAACAGCAGAATTCCAGAGGAGGGGAAAGCAAAGCATGGAATTCATGGCTTTCTCCCCATGATTCTTTATTAAATTTAAAAAAAAAAATTTCTTATTCTAATTTTTTTCCTCTTTCCTCTTCTATTGGTTTTTTAACTATTTTATCTTAACAATACCTTTCTTTTAAAAAAAATCTTTTTAAACCTTCATTATTATACATATAGGGTTTTTTCTTCCAAAAATTTTGGGATACAATTTCTTTTAACAGATCAAAATATATCCTAAACCTAGCACAGGCCTTTGTTCTAGTCTCTAGCCTGAGCAAATTCTCTCCACTTTCTTTTTCTTTCTTTTTCCAACTACTTACCTTATCAATTTCTTTTTTTAGAATTTTTTTAAAATTTTCATCTTTTCAGTCATATTCTATCCCTTCATTGTGTTTACCCTTATTATTATTTTATATATATATATATATATATATATATATATATATATAAGTTTTTCTTTCTTTAAAATTTTGGGAGGTAGTTTCTTCTAAGAGATGAAAATGAACCCAAATTCAAGTGGGTGGTTCTGTTCTATTCACCAGTCTAATATATATATATTTTTTTAATTTAAAAAAATTAAACTTCTTTTTACCCCCTTTTTCTCCCCCCATTTGGGGTGTCTTTTGATTTGATTAGCATACACTTTTCTGGGGTCTTTGCCACCCTTTTAGTATTTTATTCTCTTGATCATATATTCTTATCTGGATAAGATAAGATTCCAACAAAGTGGAAAAACTCACTACAAAAAAAAAAATAATAACAAGAGGCAGTACCAAAGGCTAGGGACCTAATCAATACGGGCATTGGTAATATGTCAGATCTAAAGTTCAGAACAACAATTCTCAAGGTGCTAGCTGGGCTCGAAAAAGACATGGAAGATATTAGAAAAAAACCTGTCTGGAGAAATAAAAGCCCTTTTGGAGAAAGATTTTTCAAATCTAACCAAGCTGAAATACAAAAAGATATTAATGAGATGTAATCAAAAACGAAGGCTCTTACTGCTAGGATAAATGAGGCAGAAAAGAGAATTAATAATACAGAAGACCAAATGATGAAGAATAAAGAAGCTGAGCAAAAGAGAGACAAACAACTACTGGACCATGAGGGGAGAATTCCAGAGATAAGTGATACCATAAGACAAAACAATATTAGAATAATTGGGATTCCAGAAGAAGAAGAAAGGGAGAGAGGGGCAGAAGGTATATTGGGAGTGAATTATTGTAAAGAATTTCCCTAATATGGCAAAGGAACCAAGCATCAAAATCCAGGAGGTGCAGAGAACCTCCTTCAAAATCAATAGAAATAGGTCCACATCCCCTTCATCTAATAGTAAAACTTACAAATCTTAATGACAAAGAGAAAATCCTGAAAGCAGCCCAGGACAAGAAGTCTGTAACATACAATGGTAAAAATATTAGATTGGCAGCAGACTTATCCACAGAGACCTGGCAGGCCAGAAAGAACTGACATGATATATTCGGAACACTAAATGAGAAAAACATGCAGCCAAGAATACTATATCCAGCTAGGCTATCATTGAAAATAGAAGAAGAGATAAAAAGCATCCAGGACAAACAAAAACTAAAAGAATATGTAAACACCAAACCAGCTCTACAGGAAATATTGAAAGGGGTCCTCTAAGCAAAGAGAGAGCCTAAAAGTAGTAGACAAGAAAGGAACAGAGACAATATACAATAACAGTCACCTTCCAGGCAAAACACTGGCACTAAATTCATATCTTTCAATGGTTACCCTGAATGTAAACATGCTAAATGCCCCTCAAAAGACACCAGGTATCAGAATGGATAAAAAAAACCAAACCCCATCAATATGCTGTCTGTAATAAACTCATTTTAAACCCAAATACACCTCCAGATTGAAAATGAGGGGGTGGAAAACAATTTACCATGTGAATGGACATCAAAAGAAACCAGGGGTGCCAATCCTTCTATCAGATATATTAGATTTTAACCCAAAGACTATAATAAGAGATGAGGAAGGACATTGTATCATACTCAAAGGGTCTGTCCAATAAGAAGATCTAACAATTTTAAGTATCTATGGCCCTGACATGGGAGCAGCCAACTATATAAACCAATTAATAACAAAATCAAAGAAACACATTGACAATAATAAAATAATAGTAGGGGACTTTAACACCCCCCCCCCCACTAAAATGGACAGATCATCTAAGCAGAAGATCAATAAGGAAATAAAAGCCTTAAATGGCACACTGGACCCAATGGATATCACAGATATATTCAGAACATTCCACCCCAAAGGAACAGAATACACATTCTTCTCTACTGCATATGGAACATTCTCCAGAATAGATCACATCCAGGGTCACAAATCAGGTCTCAACTGGTACCAAAAGATTAGGATCATTCCCTGAATATTTTCAGACCACAGTGCTCTGAAGCTAGAACTCAATCACAAGAGGAAAGTTGGAAAAAACCCAAATACATGGAGGCTAAAGAGCATCCTACTAAAGAATGAATGGGTCAACCAGAAAATTAAAGAATTGAAAAAATTCATGAAAACAAGTGATAATGAAACCACAACTGTTCAAAATCTTTGGGACAGAGCAAAGGCAGTCCTGAAAGGAAAATACATATAGCAATACAAGCATTTATCCAGAAACAAGAAAGGACTCAAATACACAACCTAACCCTACACCTAAAGATGCTGGGGGAAAGAACAGCAAAGAAAGCCTAAACCCAGCAGGAGAAGAGAAATAATAAAGATCAGAGCAGAAATCAATTAAATAGAAATCAAAAGAACAGTAGAACAAGTCAATGACACTAGGGACTCGTTCTTCAAAAAAATTAATAACATTGATAAACCCCTAGCCAGACTTATCAAAAAGAAAAGAGAAAGGACCCAAATTAATAAAATCATGAATGAAAGAGGAGAGACCACAACCAACACCAAAGAAACACAATTATAAGAACATATTATAAACAACTACATACTAGCAAATTTGACAATCTAGAAGAAATGGATGCATTCCTAGAGACATATAAACTACCAAAACTGAACTAGAAAGAAATAGAAAACCTGAACAGATCCATAACCAGTAAGGAGATTGAAGAAGTCATCCAAAATCTCCCAACAAACAAGAGCCCAGGGCCAGACGTCTTCCCAGGGGAATTCTACCAAACGTTTAAAGAAGAATTAATACTTATTCTCCTGAAACTGTTCCAAAAAATAGAAATGGAAGGAAAACTTCCAAACTCATTTTATGAGGCCAGCATTACCTTGATCCCAAAACCAGACAAAGACCCCATCAGAAAAGAAAATTACAGACCAATATCCTTGGTGAACACGGATGCAAAAATTCTCACCAAAATAAAGCCAATAGGATCTACCAGTACATTAAAAGGATGATTCACCACGACCAAGTAGGATTTATTCCTGGGCTGCGAGGTTGGTTCAACATCTGCAAATTAATCAATGTGATACAGTACATTAATAAAAGAAAGAACAGGAAACATATGATACTCTCAATAGGTGCTGAAAAAGCATTTAACAAAGTACACACCCCTTCTTCATCAAAACTCTTCAAAGTGTAGGGATAGAGGGTACATACCTCAATATCATCAAAGCCATCTATGAAAAACCCACAGTGAACATCATTCTCAATGGAGAAAAACTGAGAGCTTTTCTGATAAGGTCAGGAACACAGCAGAGAAGTCCATTATCACCACTGCTATTCAACATAGTATTAGAAGTCCTAGCTTCAGCAATCAGACAACAAAAAGAAATTAAAAGCATGCAAATCAGCAAAGAAGAAGTCAAACTATCACTCTTTGCAGATGATATGATACTTTATGTGGAAAACCCAAAAGACTACACTCCAAATCTGCTAGAACTTATATAGGAATTCAGTAAAGTGTCAGGATATAAAATCAATGCACAGAAATCAGTTGCATTGCTATACACCAACAACAAAACAGAAGAAAGAGAATTTAAGGACTCAATCCCATTTGACAATTGCACCCAAAACCATAAGATACCTAGGAATAAATCTAACCAAAGAGAAAAAGAAGCTGTACTTCTTTTTCTTTTATAGTTTTATAGAAAACTATAAAGTACTCATGAAAGAAATAGTTTTATAGAAAACTATAAAGTACTCATGAAAGAAATTGAGGAAGACACAAAGATACGGAAAAATGTTCCATGCTTGTGGATTGGAAGAACAAATATTGTGAAAATGTCTATGCTACCTAAAGCAATCTACACATTTAATGCAATCCCTATCAAAATACCACCAATTTTTTTTCAAAGGAATGGGACAAATAATCCTAAAATTTATATGGAACCAGAAAAGAACCCAAATAGCCAGAGGAATGTTGAAAAAGAAAGCCAAAGTTGGTGGCATTACAATTCCAGACTTTAAGCTCTATTACAAAGCTGTAATCATCAAGACAGTATGGTACTGGCACAAAAACAGACATATAGATAATAGAACAGAATAGAGAGCCCAGAAATAGACTGTCAACTCTATGGTCAACTAATCTTTGGCAAAGCAGGAAAGAATGTCCAAGGGAAAAAAGACAGTCTCAAGAAATGGTGTTCGGAAAATTGGATAGCCACATGCAAAAAAATGAAACTGGACCATTTTCTTACACCACACAATAGACTCAAAATGGATGAAAGACCTCAGTGTGAGAAAGGAATCCATCAAAATCCTTGAGGAGAACACAGGCAGCAACCTCTTCGACCTCAGCCGCAGCAACTTCTTCCTAAAAACATCGCCAAAGGCAAGGGAAGCAAGGACAAAAATGAACTATTGGGACTTCATCAAGATCAAAAGCTTTTGCACAGCAAAGGAAACAGTCAACAAAACCAAAAGACAACTGACAGAATGGGAGAAGATATTGGTTAACAACATATCAGATAAAGGGCTAGTATCCAAAATCTATAAAGAACTTATCAAACTCAACACCCAAAGAACAAATAATCCAATCAAGAAATGGGCAGAGGACATGAACAGACATTTCTGCAAAGAAGACATCCAGATGGCCAACAGACACATGAAAAAGTGCTGCACATCACTCAGCATCAGGAAAATAAAAATCAAAACTACAGTGAGATACCATCTCACACCAGACAGAATGGCTAAAATTATCAGGTCAGAAAATTACAGATGTTGGCGAGGATGTGGAGAAAGGAGAACCCCCCTACACTGTTGGTGGGAATGCAAGCTGGTGCAGCCACTCTGGAAAACAGTATGGAGGTTCCTCAAAATGTTGAAAAGAGAGCTACCCTACAACTCAGCAATAGCACTACTGCGTATTTACCCTGAAGATACAAATGTAGTGACTGAAGGGGCATGTGCACCTGAATGTTTATAGCAGCAATGTCCACAGTAGCCAAACTATGGAAAGAACCTAGATGTCCATCAACAGATGAATGGATAAAGAAGATGTGGTATACATAGATATATATAATGGAATACTATGCAGCCATCAAAAATGAAATATTGCCATTGGCAACAATGTGGATGGAACTAGAGGTTATTATGCAAAGCAAAATAAATTCATCAGAGAAAGACAATTATCATATGATGTCCCTGACATGAGGAATTTGAAAGGCAAAGTGGGCGGTTTGGGGGGTAGGGTAGGAAGAAATGAAACAAGATGGTATTGGAAGGGAGATAAACCATAAGATACTCTTAATTTCACAAAACAAACTGAGGATTGCAGGGGGGAGAGGGTTAGGGAGCGGGTGGTTGGGTTATGGACATTGGGGAGGGTATGTGCTATGGTGAGTGCTGTGAAGTGTGTAAGCTTGACGATTCACAGACCTGAACCACTGGGGCTAATAATACACTATATGTTAATTAAAAAAAAACTGATGAATCACTGACCTCTACCTCTGAAACTAATAACACATTATGTGTTAATTAATTGAATTTAAATTTAAAAATTTTTAAATTTTAAAAAAGTTTTGTTTTTATTGTCTTATGTTTTGTTTTTACTTCTGGACACTTTTTACATCCACCTTTTTTCTACCCTCGTCTGAATACATGAAGGCAAAGAACATATATAGTCAGGATTTAGCTTCCTAATCAGTAATAGTTGACAGCACATAAAGAGACTCTCTTAAGCAGTTGAAGACATGATTTCTGACCCAATGAAATGATGTTATAGTGGAAGAGAGAAGAGTCATAGAAAAATGCATGGAATATGACAGTTGGAAAGAAATTTACACCAATGCTGCATCTTAAAAATTGAGAAATTGAGAAAGGAAAATTATTTTCCTAGAGTTAACTCATTTTTAAAATTTCATTTATCCTATTTTTATTAAGGTCTTTAGTGTAAAAGCTTGTGTTTGGAGTTAGAAATGGATGAGAGGCAACAACTCATATCAAGGTGCTTGTAGTCCAGTAGAGGAAGAGATCAGTAATCAGGAAGTTGCAAAGCAATGTAATAACTACTACATTGTAGGGACACACCGCACAAAATAAGAGCCCACCCAGACTTAGGCATGCTCTCCATTATCAAGGAACGAACTGTGAGTGGATTTGACAACAATATCTCTTGCCAAGGTAAAGACAGACCACTCCCTTTTCCCTTTATTCCATCTCTTGAGCATGAAGAGATTTTTACGTATCATACTGGATGGTTGGCTGGAAAACCAAACTGGACCATTTGAGAACTGTGAAGATAAGTGGGAAGGTAGGTTTTCTACCTGTCAACTGATGCTGAAGGGATGTTTCCATACAGCCATAAAAATGCATCCTACCACTTCTTCCTTGCAGGTAGTCCTGATACTTCTAGCCATGTAGCTTCAGGGGATTTTCTCAAGTGTTTCCACAACTTTCTTCTTTCTGGACTCCTACCATTTACCATGGCAACAAGAATCCTTTCCCTGTAAGATTCAACAGCCTTTCCTGGTAGGAAAGTGAGCACACTTACCTGCCACTTAGTCTGTCTCGTCTTCTCAGCCGTTACTGATTTGTAACATTGTCACCAAGGCGACTGTCCCCTTTAAGTCCCACAAATACACCTCCATCCCACTTCAGAATGGAAAGCAATTTTATCTACTTTTCTACTTGGCTTTAAAAAGATCTTGAAAATCAGATATTTTATATCAAGTGACAGGCAACAACTAGAAATTTGAAACCTAGTAAAAAGTCCTTCTTTTGATGAAAAATCTCTTCCATATGTTTGGAAACCAAGCTCACATATTAATTGAATATACTGAACACACACAAAGCAAAACAATTTTTTAAGATCTCTCCTTTACAGCTCTGAGTTCAAAGGTTTTGGTTTCCAAATGTTTCTGACAAGATTCTGACTGTTTTTTAGATATTTTATGTGCTCCCTGCTCAAACTTTTTAGGCCAACTGACACAGTTCTATGGTTTGCTAAATGTTCTTTTATATTTTGAATATTTCCCACATCACCATGTCACAGGAGACTTCAGAATCATTCAGGAAGGTGAATGACGTGTGGCTAAGATTTGGTATTAAGGTGGAATCACTGGTTTAGTGTGCAGATGCCTGCACAGAAAAAGAAACAAAACAAACAAACAAAAAAAAACCTGCATCTTTCATCTAGTCCTGCCACTGGCCAATGGTGTGGCCCTGAAAGATAGAAAATATTTGATTTTCAAGATTCTTTTAACTTTTCCCTTCTCACGGCCTTCTCTGTTGGCCTGCCTAAATAATGGGGAATAAAGGTCTTATGTCCCATTGTCTGGAAAAAAAGAAATCAAAGGAATTGAAATATTCAAGAAGAAAAGAAAGAAAGTTCCACAAAGGTCCCACGTGCCAACAATCCAAAAAGTTCCTCTGGCTCTCTGTACAGTCAATAGGACAGACAAATGAGTAAGTTATGGGTGAAAATGAAGATTTATCTTTATGAGAAGAAACATTTTGAAAATATACACCAAGGGGAAAATAGGGAGTAATTAAATCTTCCCAAATAGTCCCCACCTCCAGCCAAGCCTATCTCCATCTCCCCATCTCCAGGCAAGCCAAATTACCCCGTATTGCATGAACATGGGTCTTTGTACACCTGCTTCCTCTTTCATGCCTGAAAGGTCCAGCTCTATCTACTCCGCCTGATAAATTCCGCATAATCTCTCTGGGTTCTACATAAAATCGTCTCCTCTGTGTCACCCACTTGATCACCACCATGAGTTAATAATATCCTCCTCTCTCTGGGCCTCCATAATCCCTAGAAGTCTCGTCATGCCTCCACTCTAGTCCAAATCCATTGTCATTATCTGTTGGCTTATCTGTCATCTCCAGTGGATGTGAATTCCTTGGGGACGAGGATGGGTTTTTCATCTCTTTACCCCAGTGCCTCACATGATGCCTGGCACTTAATTTTCTAGCTACTGAAGTCAGACAGTGGTGGGATACAGTTGATTCGTACTGACAGCTTGAACTGACTTGTGAGGCCCTATTGTCGAACTTTAGGAATTTTGTCAGCCAATATTGAAAATTACATTATATAAGCTTGCAGTTCGATAAATTCAAAACAAAATTTATGAATACTCAAAATTCATCACCTTCTAATTATGTCACATCTTCCTGTCATCTGTGCACCTGAGGTTGTATCCAGAGGAAGTATGGGGGAAACACTATATAATATTGGGTTGTTGCACATCTCCCAACATCACATTCCGTAAAATCACACTGGGGGCTTGAAATTGGCCATGGCAGGACCATCGACACAACACAAATTGGCGAATGCTACAAATGAAGGCTTGGTTTACTGTTTTGTTGATTATCTAGGCTTAGCAAAGTGATGGATAAAATGTTTACGCAAACTAAATTAGGAGTGTCTGTAATCATTACACTGTGACTAGCACACACGCACACACCCTGAGCATTTGAAAACTATTATCCAATTCAGGAAAGCCTCTCGTGCCATTGACGAGCATGTGAAACTGTGACATATGTCTCTGTTGTTTCACATTTATTTTACCCATTAAAGTGTCAACCAGTATTCATGTCAGAACAATGCTTGTTTGTTAATTGCAATCAGAGGTTGGCTACAAATACAAACGTTTAACAAGCATCAGTGAAAGCATTTTACAGAAAGAAATGCACTACATGGAACTTACAATAGAAAGCATTATATATCTTATTATTTGTAAATTGCGTACTACACACTCTTTATATCACTAAACTCTATAATAAACTCATGAATGTATATGAATGCACTTATTCCCTTACTCCCGCACCCCCAGAGAGCCTGTTGTTAAATGTCTACCAGCACAGGGGCGCCTGGGTGGCTTAGTGGTTTAGGCCTCTGCCTTCAGCTCAGGTCATGATCTCAGGGTCCTGGGATCGAGCCCCGCATCGGGCTCCCTGCTCCGCGGGGAGCCTGCTTCCTCCTCTCTCTCTGCCTACTTGTGATCTGTCTGTCAAATGAATAAAATCTAAAAAAAAAAAAAAAAAGTGTCTACCAGCACATCACTGGATTCAGAGAAGAGACTTCAGAGAGGACTGGAGTAGTCAGATGGCCACTTTTTTGGAGAGGGTGGAGCTTGACCTAGGCCCTAGGGGTCAGGCAGGGAGGCTGGGTAGAGCAAAGCAGAGCAATAGTCCCATCAGGAGAACCACGGAGCAAAAGCATAGACATAGGAAAGCCCTGATCTGTGCAGGACACAGTGAGGAGTCCAGGCTGCTGAGACAGAGCTGCTGGTTGGGAGCTGCTGGACAGGCTGGGGAGGGCTGAATTCCGGAAGTCAATGCAAGTGAGGCAGAGAAGCCAGATTTGATTTAGCAGGCAATAGGGAGTCACCTCTGACTCTTTAAAAGGGGAGCGATGAGAAGGGAGCAGTGATTTAGGAGGATTAATAGGACTATAGTGTTCAGGATAGATTGGAAGAGGGAGAGATTTGCCAGCTCCCTCCGGAAAGCAGAACCCTCCGGAAAGCAGAACAGAGACTGTGAAGGAATTCAGGACTAGAGAGATGAGGTCATGCGGTGCTTTGCTTCTGTTCTCCATCCACTTTTCTCTTCCTCTCCCTCTGCTAAGCTCAGCCATGTCCCTCTCCCTCGAATTTCCCCTCCAGCAGCCTTTTTCTCTGGGGTCTATGATTAATTTTCTCTTAAAAGTATCTGGTGATGGATCCAAGGGGCATTTCATAAATTCTGGCTCATTATGTGAAGCCTAGTTTAAAAACTTCCTTCTGTCTAGATCAATTATGAAATAATAAAATCTGACCTGAACCTAAGCCTGCATCTTTTCTTTCTCTGAGAAAGGGATGTAGCTACACTCAAAAAGTCCTAAGAATGAGGGAATTTGACTCTGCAGTTACAGGAGCTCAAGCAATAAGTAGTTAAATCTGCATTATTAAATGCTCTTCAAAATCAAGGGCATAGATTTTTTCTCTATTCATCCTCCCCATTTGTGTGTCTTACCCTCACATACAAGCACACATTCACACATAAGCACAGACTCCCAATATTTAGCAATGCAAGTGACTGTGTATAGTGTTGTCATTCCTATTAGCCTGGACTACCAAGAAGGAAGAATGCTCAAAAATGGTGATAAAATAAAATTTTAAAAATTCACCATTTGCGATCTTTTCAAGGGTGTTAGTTGCTTTTTTTAAAAGATTTTATTTATTTATTTGACAGACAGAGATCACAAGTAGGCAGAGAGGCAGGCAGAGAGAGAGGAAGGGAAGCAGGTTTCCCACCAAGCAGAGAGCCCGTTGGGGGCCTCGATCCCAGGACCCTGGGATCATGACCTGAGCCGAAGGCAGAGGCTTAACCCACTGAGCCACCCAGGCGCCCTGTTAATTGTTTTTTTAGGGCCACTACATGACGCCTAAATCATGGTCTTTTTAGGAATCATATACGTTCTGCTTATTTAAAGGCTCAATCCCATCCATCATGACATCTGAGGTGAAAACAAAGTCTGGCTAATAATTCCCAACAAGGGCCCATATTGGGCCAAACACTGATGTAATTAATGGTCTTTGAGTCATGAGGTTGGAGTGGTGATGATGGTGTTGTGACATGCACAGTTCTTTGACTTGGTGTCCTATCTTAATGTTCACCTGTCCCTGTTTGCCCAGGGTCATAGTTGAGCAGGTGCAGAAAAGATGCTCTATCGAACTGTAGTTACAGCAATGTCCATATTTTTTCCTCTTAAAAATATAATCTAAAAACAACCTGAGGGTTTTGAAGGGTCAGGGGTGGGAGGTTGGGGCAACCTGAGGGTTTTGAAGGGTCAGGGGTGGGAGGTTGGGGGAACAGGTGGTGGGTAATGGGGAGGGCACGTTTTGCATGGAGCACTGGGTGTTGTGCAAAAAGAATGAATACTGTTACGCTGAAAAAATAAATAAAATGGGAAAAAAAATATAATCTATTGCAAAAAATTATATGTCACGGGTTTTTTTCTTCTTTCCACACTTTCTTGTCTTTCTAGAAGTTCCTAGCATAGGCCCTTGAACACATTCTTATACGAACACACACACACACAAATAGTATTTCTATCCAGCCTTCAAAATGCCAACCCCATAAACATGTCTACCCAAATTCCTAGGACACTTATAGCTGCTGCTTTTCTATACCATTCCTCCTAATTCCCCGATGACAAACCAAATAGCCTTGGCTCCCTAATTTTTTCTGCCTACCAAAGACAAAAATAAAAAGTCATGAATACCAGAAATTTCTAGGGGCTAAGTCAGCTCCTCCTCATGGGTGGCTTTTATGCTGGGTGCTGTCTGATATCTGACACTCGGTCGCATGGTAAGTCTAAGGCATGCTGGTGCTTACACTTAGTAAATGAAATCTGCCGATCCACAGCAATCAGTCAGCCCTATTTTACACTGAGCTAAGCACTTGGAAAATCAGAGTATAAGCTCTGTTGTCTGTTTTCAAAGGGAGAGAACTAATGGGTAAAACCACTCAAGAATACTTTAGTGCCAAATTGGGTGGTACTGGCCACAGGAGGCAGCACGGTATTGTCAACAAATGCGAGATCCTGAGTCAGAAAGGTGAGCTCTTTCAACCCTTTCGCTTCTCTGGTCAACACACAGACACCCCTACACACACACACACACACACACACACACACACACTTTCATTCACAATCCTAATCCAGTTCACTGTGGGGCCATAAGATTTCTTGGACTGGTATTCAATTAAGTTCAACATTGATGTGGAAAAAAAGATATTAGAATTATATTTCCTAAGTAACAAAATACAAGCTATTCTAGGCATCCGTATTCACAACTCCATCCACTAAGGTTGTACCACTACCTTGACTAGATGAACAAATTGAACAACACAGGACCCTGACCACCAACAAGGGCCTAAAATTGAAGCACGGGAATTTGATTGGGTTGTCTTGCTTTGGGTTAAGTCGTTGATTTGTTTGTCTTAATTTACTCTCCCAGGATCCACCACATCTTTGACTTTGTGACATGAACGGTTTGTGAAAACACTCATCTCTCTGTAGGTCTTTAATATCAAAGATTCTTACTGACAAACTTTTAGAGTCTAAGGAGTACATGAGGTTAGAAACTTAATTTCTTTGTTCTCTCTGCCTCTAGATTCATACTATCTTTCTTTTTTTTTTTAAAGAAGAGCCTACAGTGTCTCTCAGTTCTCTTTTTTGAAGTAACTTTTTATTTTAATTCCAGTTTAGTTAGCATGCAGAGTTATATTAGTTTCAGGTGTACAACACAGTGATTAAACAATTCTGTGTTACTCAGTGCTCATGGTGAAAAATGTACTCTTTAACCCCCATCACCTATTTCACCCGTCCCCCCACTGCTTCCCCTCCGGTAACCATCAGTGTGCTCTCTCAGTTCTCTCACAGTCTGTCCTTGCCTGCTGTTGAGCAGTAGTCCCTCGTGGGACTCGTAGTCCCACGTAGTCCCTCGTAGTCCCTCCTTGCTTACTGTGGATCAAGCTCATTCTCTTTGAAGCTATTTTTAAAAAGAGACTTTTTTTTCATTCATTTGCATTCATTCGACAAATATTTACTGAATACCGACTCTATGCCAGCACTGTTTTACACATATCTCCAGGCACCCTGCTGTAAGTAATTCAACAAATAGACGAAGTCCGTCCCGGTGCCTAGGAACTGGAGACAAGTTGAAGAGGAGCTACAACTCCTAGTTTCCCCTGTGTAAGCATACAACTTACAGAGAAAGATCACACAGCTCCTTCGTTGTGTGTGCACGTGCATCACACAAGCTCTATTAACTAGTAAATAAACAACTACAAGAAAATAACATTAAAAGATTCCATGCACTGAGTCCTTACTTTTTGCCAGGCAATATACCAGGTGCTCTATGACCATAATCCTAACAACAAAACTATATGGCAGGTACGATTATTATTTCACCTTAACAGATGAGGTCACAGAGGTCATAGAGATAGACATATGTCCTTATAAACTCACTGTACTCTTTTCTGTTCTGCTACCTTTGTGCTTTGATCGTATATTTTTCAGCCATGGCTGTGGTAGGCCAGATACGTGGCTGTCTCAGGATTTTGAAAGATATTTTTCTAATCTAATATTTAAGAGGTCATAGATACTCAAGTACACCTTTGATCATCACACCATGGTAGAGGCCACTGACTGTGCCAGAGGGGCCCCCACGCTCCCTCCATGCTACAAATACTTCTCATGCATAGGGAGGGGTACACAAGGAGAGCCTGCAGATGCATCAGGACAGCTTTAAGCATTGGTCCCACCCATGGCCAGACCAAGTTTAGGTATTATGGATCGTTCATCACTTCAAAAGTTTTACTGTCTATAACAAAATATGGGAGAGAAAAATTGTGGGTAGAAAGTCCAGGAGTTTTCATCCTAGCTATACCAGGAATGGTAAGATGCTATCCCTCTTCCTCAGATCACAACTCTGCCTATGGCCATATGTGATTTTCATAAAAGGATCTGTAGAAGAAAAGAAAGAAAGAATATGTAGCAAACCAAGAGCACTCCCTGACAAAGACATCTAGTCCTCAGTTAGGTACTCGGAGAGAACAAGCAAATCATTGGGTCAGGCTGATGTGAAGGCAAAGCTGACATGCTATCCCCACATAGTAACCACCTCCACATTTTGCCAAGAAATTTTATAAACAGCACAGGAAAGGGGCACCTGGGTGGCTCAGAGGGTTAAGCCTCTGCCTTTGGCTCAGGTCATGATCCCAGAGTCCCGGATCAAGCCCTGCATCAGACCCTCTGCTAAGCAAGGAGCCTGCTAACCCCCCTCTCTCTGCCTGCCTCTCTACTTGTGATCTCTCTGTCAAATAAATAAATAAAATCTTTTAAAAAATAAAATAAACAGCACAGGAACGTGCACACAGTAAACCATGGCCCCAGAATGATCACTCCTCATGCTCTACACTACTTCATTGAAGGATGCCCATCCTGCATGGCGTGACACCTATCCTAACTTCTAATAGTCTCCTTTTGAGTATTTATCACGTACCAAGCATTTTGCATACAACATTCCTAAAAGTGGAAGGAATTCTGGGCTGGAGAGATAAGGTCATGAGGTGCTTTGCCTCTGTTCTCCAACCGCTTCTCTCTTCCTTTCTCTCTGCCAAGCTCAGCCATGTCCCCCTCCTTCAAGTTTCCCCTCCACGAGTTCTACAAGTCAAGTGTGACGGTTCCCATGACCAGAGAATAGATTGGAACTCAGAGAGACTCAGGGTCCCATAGTTGGTCTGATGGGCTGCAGAGCCTTTGTTCTTTTGGGGATGCCATGTTGCCTCTGGTAATGTCTCCTGCACTTAGACCTAAGGAATAAATATATTAAAATTCAGCAAAAATTTGCTATCTGCAGCCAAACCAGTAAAAGGACACGCCCTCACGCTGAAAACATCAAAAAGTGGAATCCAAGGATACAAACGGAATTCTTGGCATGCCCTCACCCCTGAAACAGTACTACTGAGTTGACAAAATACTGAAAATCTTTTCTTTTTTAAGATTTACTTATTTATTTGAGAGACAGAGAGGGAGAGAGAGAGAGAGAGCTCAAGCATGAGGGCCAGAAGACGAGAGAACCTCAAGCAGACTTTGCATTGAGCACACATAGAGGCGCATCCTGGGCTTGATCTCACAACCCTGAGATCACAACCTGAGCAGAAACCACGAGCCGGACACTTAACAGACTGCACGACCCAGGCGCCCCACAAAGTATTGAAAATCTTATTAGGACTCTTGAATTAGGGGTGCCTGGGTGGCTCAGTGAGTTTAGCCTCTGCCTTCAGCTAAGGTCGTGATCTCAGGGTCTTGGGATCGAGCCCCGCATCAGGCTCTTTGCTCAGCAGGGAGCCTGCTGCACCCTCTGTCTCTGCCTGCCTCTCTGCCTACTTGTGATCTCTCTCTCTCTCAAATAAATGAATAAAATCTTAAAAAAAGAAGGGGACTCTTGAATTAAGGAGAGGTGGATGAAGTAGGCATCTTTATCTCTCTCCACCTCCTGCTGGGTGGGAGTAAATGGGGCATGAAAGAGAGGGGGATGAAACAGTAATAAACGTATGTTGGCCCTCTCTGTTGGAAACTTAGCTCTTGGGACCTGCTCTGAATTGGCAGGACAGTCACCAGGACAGGATAACACATGCCCACCTGGGCAGTGCTTTGTGATATAGGATATTAAACACAATGGACAGAGCCCCGGGTGACTTTGCCTTTAAGCTCTCAGTCCTTTAGAGAAGTGGACAGAATGCAGTTCTTAACCTCTCAGCCTTAGATAAACAGCAAAGAAGACAAACAGCACTCATATACAGAAGGGAAGGGAGCTGAGCCAAGATCACCTACAGATATCAGAGCAATTCGAATCAGAACAGGTAGCAGAGCAAACCACTCACGGCAAGCATTGTGTGCAAACTACAACAAGGAAGCAAAATTGGTTGAAGACATCTCAACAGGATAGAAAACTAATTCAAGGAACAGAATCAAAGTGCTTATGCTTCGTACTCTAGAGAAATGCAATAAGAACTTGAACTAAATTTTTAAAAATAGCCTAAGTACCACATAATAAAATAAAAGGTTGGCAGATCTGAGAGACAACTTTGAGATAAAAACAATACTATTCTTCTCCTACCCCCCCAACCTCCCATGTTGCTTCTCCATGTCCTCATATCAGGGAGATCATATCCGATTGACTTATTTCACTAAAAAAAAAAAAAAAAAAAAAAAAACCAATACTATCCAAGAGCAAAAACAATAAATAAATAAGAAACAGTGAGAAAAAGGACAGCTTCAGTTGAAAGTCAAAGGAATAACATAGAGAAAGGACTCAAGATAATCCTAGCAAATATAAAAAAAAAGTTGTAATGTGAGAAAAGCAATTGGAACATAATAGACATAGAGGAAAGAAAAGACAACTCGACATATGAATAACGTATGTGACTGATTTCCCTAAAGTCAACATGGAACAAAAAAGACCAGAAAAAAATGACATATAAAATAACGGAGAACTTCCCTAAAATGAAAAACTTGAATATCTGATTTATTTGAACTTCCCATGGAACCTGACACAGTGGTTTACAGATGGAAACAGCCATGAAACTAGATGAAGATTCTAAGAAGCGGTTGTGGTAGCAGATAATTGTGGGTCAGGCTCCACTCAGCATCCCCAAACCCCCAAACCAAGTTCCTCTAAGACCCTGTGCAAGACTGTGCTTGAACAGGCAGTCCAGAAAAGGGGACAAAACCAGGGCTCAGCATCCTACAACTGAGACCTGACAATGAGAGGAGATGCAGAGGGTCAGGACGATCCAGAGCTACACAGTGCAATGGAATTTTATCCCTCAATGGCAAGTGGCAATAAACCCAAACCAGACTGCGCTGGCGGTATGAATGTCTTGGCTCACACACTAAAACCTTGGGGGAGGATGCCTTCAGGTGCTGTTGGTTCCAGGATCTAGGATCATGTCTTTCTCTTTCCCTCAGTTCTGCTTTCTTCTGTGTAATCTCCATTGTTAGGCAAAATTTCCCCTCATGGTGCAGGTAAGAAGATTGTCTGCTGGCTGTACAGAATTACATCTACAGTTAACAAGCCCAGCAGAAAGAGAAAGCCTTATTTCCAGTGGTTTCATCAAGAACTGAATCTCTTTAGATCTGATCAGATCACATGTCCATTGCTGAACAACACCCTGTGGCCAGGAGGGTTTAATACCTTAATTATCTCTACCTGATGCAGGTAGGGTCTGCTTTACTCCTGGTATATAATGTCAGAGTACGAGAAGGGTGTTACCCCAAGAAAACTGAGGTATTAGACGGAGAGAAAAAAGATGTTGGAAAAATAAAAATAACATTAGTTGGCTACAGTGAAGAACAGAACACACATATACAAACTCATGGATACCTACCTTCTCATGCACTGAAGACACAGCAGATAAAGAAGTACTTGTTAATATGATACCTCCCAAGGACCCAAAGCATAAGGGACAAGGTAGAAAAGGACCATCGCTCAAATGAAAGGACTACAACACCTAAAGTTTCCACATGTGCCTTGTCACCACTGGCATTATCACTGTTCCTAGAACAAGCCAAGCCTCTTTTGTCACAGAGTGTTGTAATGGGCATAATACTAACAGAAGATACTAGAAATGATTCATTTTGTGGTTGGTGGTGGTGGTGTTTTTTAAAGCTCCTCCTACAAAATAGGCACAATGTGGGAGATCATGGATAAACAGATGGAGAGCAGATTTAAAGATAGGGAGCTAATGTGAGAAGGGACATCATAGAACCATGAAATGTTCATGCATTCATTCCATTGGGGGCCAGGCCACCCTCCATGTCTTGGGGGCACAGTCCCTGCCCAAGGGGGATAGAAGTCAACCTTTCCAAAACCTTGTCTTACAGAAAAGGAAACCAAAGCCCAGAGCAGAGAAGGAACATAACCAAAGTCATGAAACTGATGGGGGCACACTTAGAATGAGAATGACTATCCCTTGAGTGTCTACACTCTGGAGCTGTGAAAAGAATATGAACTTAGGGTTCAAGAGACTGAGGTTCCAGTCCTGGCTCTGTCACCAAGTGGCTGCAAGATGCCCACCCATCTCCACCTTCTCCAGATCACGTTTTATGGCACTCTCAAGGAGTGAATCAGGTGAGCCGTGCTGCCTCTGTAGACATCTGCTTTGTGAGCTCGGGAATATTTCAAGGAGATGTTTCCCTAGACAGGTTTATGGCTGGTCTTGGCTCAGTGCCTTGAAAACACTCATCATGTGATGAAACAAGAATGTCATCCTGACGACTATCAATAAACCAACATCAGTATTCCCACTCCCACCCCAACACCACCCCCACACACAATCTCTCTCCCCTCCAACCTACTCTTTCCCCACATCCCAAAGATATCCAAATCATATCTTTAGAAAGAACATCCAGCAGGATTCATTGCTCCTGATCAGAAGAGTAACCAGAGCTCATCCTTACAGACACTTCCATATTTTGTATTAAAAGCTGGAGTCTGGAAATAAGCAAAAGCCATGTCTAAAGGGAAAACAGCAAGCATGTTTGAGTTCAGGTCAGAGCACCCCGGAAGTGGCCACCAGAGGATTATAACAGATCCTAGAATAATAAGATCTCCAAATTTCTTGCCTGGGAAAGGCACAGAAAAAACTTGAAACAGCCTACTGTCTGGATTCCAACCTGGGTGACTCATGCTGGGCTTTCCCTGCCTGGAGGAAGTGTGGGTTTCCCTAAAGACATTGTGTGTGGGTATGAATTTCTAGGATGTAGGGTGAAGTAGATGTCACTGCATTCAACTCTGACCATTGTCTTGTGGGACACTGGGGAGGTATAAGGGGTTCGCTAAGGGTTCATAGTACTCTCCTATCTCCTCCATAAAAATCACACCAACCCTTTCCCACCAACTTGCCCATTCCCTGTGCAGGACGCTGGCCTTCAGGGATGGAGAAAAATACAATTCCCAAAGAAGCAGGGAAAGCTATAAAGAGGATAAAGCAGGAAATGGGTTCAAGGACTCAAAAGGCATAATCTTCCAGATACAAAATAAATAAGTGCTGGATGTCATGTACTGCATGGGACATGACATGACATGACATTGACATGTACATGACATTAACAATACTGAATCGTAGATTTGAAAGTTGTTAAGAGAGTAGATCTTAAAAGTCCTCATTACAAGAAAAGAAAATCATAACTATCTGTGGTTATGGATGTTAACTAGACTTATTGTGGTGATTATTTCATGATATATACAAATATAAAATCGTTATGTTGGACACCTGAAACTAATACAATGTTATGTATCAATTATACCTCAATTAAAAATAAAAATAGGAGCACCTGGGTGTCTCAGTCAGTCAAGCATCCAACTCTTGATTTTTTTTCATATAATTTTTTATTTTTTTATAAACATATAATGTATTATTAGCCCCAGGGGTACAGGTCTGTGAATCACCAGGTTTACACACTTCACAGCACTCAACACAGCACATACCCTCCCAATGTCCATAACCCCACCACCCTCTCCCGACACTCCCCCCAGCAACCCTCAGATTGTTTTGTGAGATTAAGAGTCTCTTATGGTTTGTCTCCCTCCCTATCCCACCTTGTTTCATTCATTCTTTTCCTAACCCCCAAACCCCCCATGTTGCATCTCCACTTCCTCATATCAGGGATATCATATGATCAACTCTTGATTTTGATCTCTGGTTCGAGAGACAGAGCTCCGCATCAGGCACTGCACTGGGCGTGCAGCCTGCTTGGGACTCTCTCCCTCTCCCTCAACCCCTCTATCCCACTTTAAAACAAAACAAAACAAAAAATGAAATGATATGAAATAAAATAAAAATAAGTAAACATGGAATGCTTTTAGAAAATCATCACATATAAATACTGCTATTAAACTCCACATTGTTAAATATGATAATCACTAGTGATTCCTACCTTCTTACTGGGTAATAATAATAAAGAGTATTATTGTATACCTACATCTATCAATCTACCTTTTCTACATCTATATTTATTAAGAATAATCAAATATATTCTTACCTTCTCTTTTCGATTCATAGAGAATCGTTCTGTGAACATAAAAGCAACAAAATTACATTTCTTGAAAAAGACATCATGCCCAGGAGAGAAAAACATGCAACCATTTCTTGGGAGACCCAGTGAAATGCCAAGTGGGCAACAAAGGCTGAGGGAAAGATGGATGAAGCAGGAGATGCTGCAATCATTAGGTTACCCATACTGTTATGAGCAAAGACTCTTAAACCGCACTGTCTCTTAACTGAGCAAATGTGTAGCCCCCCAAAAGCTCACATAGGGGCAGAGTGGTGTGAAATAGATTCTGAATTGAGAACTGAGGGAGGAAGCCCGGATGCCAGCTGATCTGTAACTTTGGGATGATAATACAACTTTGCATGGCTACTGTTTGAAGCAAATAAAGTGATAGATTTGAGAAAAGGATTTCTTAATTAAGAAACACTGTCCAAGTTTCTGCCATTGTTATTTCCCATCCACTTGCCATCTGTTTGCCTCCTGTTGATACACCTGTGCACTTGGGGTCCATCCTCCTTTCAGACTGTGTTTTCTTGGAGGGAGGGGCTTGTGTCTGTATAACCAGTGCTCAGTGAAAGTTGAGGGATCAAGTGGAGAAGAAATGATGGGCAGTCCCAGTTCCTGGTCTCTGCCTGCTATTCCCAGGACGTGGGAACCCTGTTGCATGTGTATGTCTGTGTCAGCACAGACCTGGCCACTCTGGCTCAGCCCAAAGGCTAACCCATTGGACAGGGATGTGTGGGCCTAGAGCCGGGTGGAATGTCTGCTCTGACTGTCCATCTGTTCTGCCACAGAAGCCAGCACTATACTTAGCTGTAGTGACTCACGAACCCAGGGCTGTCCCAACCCCCCCGCCCCTGGCCAGTCATCCCAACAAGCAGCGGAGAATACATCCCTCCTGCTCTCCCTATTCCCAACATCTCTGGAGAAATGTGGCCTGGTCTGCTATCACCAAGCTTGCCGAGTCAGTCCCTGGAATGCCAGGCTGGGATTCAGAGTGATAAAGGTAGTAACCCCATGTGGACACTCTCCTTTCCCAATTCATGGTACCAAAAGCAGAGGCTCTCTCAGAAGTCAACATCGGCAGCAAAGACATGCGGTCACGGACTCTGCTTGGTCTCCCTGTGCAGTGAACTGGCATTTTCTCCACTTGGTACATTCATGTGAGGCATACCCAAAGGACCCATCCGTCCTGAGTGCAAGCATCAAGGGCACACATTGTGGGCAAAGGATTTGAAAACAATATTAAATTGGATTAAAAGTCAACCTGCTTTTTAGTATCACCGTGAGCTAAAAACCCTAAATATGTCAGCGATACAATAATCCTTCGGCTGGGCTCAACAGTTCCCTCCACTTCTGCCTCCTCACCTGGAAAAGCCACTGAGGCACACTTCCATCAATCACCCTTTCATGGGTACATTCAGCCAGTCAGGTGTTAACACAAGGAACAGTTTTGGAGCCTCTACCATGGGAAAGACATTGTGCTGGATGCTGAGGAAACACAAAGGCTAGGACACAGACCTGGGTCTGAATCGGCTCACACAATGGGGAGAAGAGCAAGGCCACCAACCATGACCACAGGAAACACGAATGTCCCTGAGCCTGCCAACTCTGGGAGGGGGGGCTTCTTTTAATTAGCTATTCAACTCCTGTATTCCATCAATTCTGAGAACACACTTATCCACATTTTAGCGTGTCTGAAATCAGGATCGGTCTTCCGGTTGATGGGGCCTCACTGCCCCAACCCACAGCGTTTTTTCTTTCCTAGTGGTGTGCAAAGCTAGGATGTGTCTATAGGCAAAGCTAGGAAGAGTCTGTTGGCCTTAGGGATCCACTGTCACAGGGGAACCCAGCCACGCCTGCACTGTGTGTGACTTCCGGAATCTGATCTTTGCCAGATCTTTTTAGGGGGGATGCCTCGGGAATCGCGAGGCCAGCAGTTCTGCCCTGCTTGTTACCTCCATCCTGGAATCTCCGGCCATCCATCGCCGCTCTGGCTTACTTTCCTAGGCTGCTACCCCTTCCTTTCACTGCGTTGTCCTTAATTCCCCAAGAGTTGAAGGCAAGCAGCATCCAGCGTGTGTGGAGGGTGGAAGAGAGCACAAGAGAAATGAGGCACAGGAAAGGAAAAGTCAACATTGATGGTAAGGACCTAAACTAGCTTCAACAGGTAGCCACTTCCTGACTGTGACTCTCCAAGTGGAGTGCCCCTCCCCCACTCCAGCTCCCTCCTCTCTCTCCCCCTCAGATGCCCCAGGCCCTGGACCCAAACATCCAGGGGAGGTGAGAGGCCTTCACAGTATGATAATTTCTGCTTCTCTGGACAGTCCCTGCTGACTAATTCAACTCCTCCTTGTCACCACTTTCCATTATGGAATAGGATCTGAGTGAGTTTTTCCGAATGGACTCTCTGTCTCTCCAGGACTTTATCAGACCCCTGATCTAAGAGATCTTCCATAACTCAGAGAGTAGGGGTTCCTAAAAATTATCTGTGCCAGTGAACTTCTTTAGCAATCTGATGACTCTATGAACTCAGAAAAAAAAATGTTAAGTGTATAAACTAAAATACATCAGATTAAACAAGATACCAGTTATATTGAGATACAGTTGTCAAAAATAATACAAAAACTAATCTGTGATACAAAGATGTGCTTTTTTGCAAACACATTAAATAATATCATCTATAGACAAGTCTAATAATCACTTCAATTTGGAAGTAGTAAACAATGTAAAGCCTAATTCTAGATACCTGTCAAATCTATAGTATACATAAAAAATATTGTATTGATGATAATGTCACAGTTACTGCTGATTCTACAGTAGCTTTTTACATATTTCATAACTGAAGGAAACGCTAAATTTCAGTCAGAGTTGAGTGAGAACAAACATGACATTTCACCAACCCAAGTTCATGGGTCCCCTGACTTATGTCAAAGAAGGTTGTGACCTTCTACCCCAGAACACCAGGTATCGAATGCTGGCAGCTTTTAGGATGTCCATTTTAGGGGGACTGGCTACCAGTGTAAGCGCAGGGATAGAGACCCACATGGGATGCCAGATTTGCTGAAGGTCCTCTATTTGCCCCTCCACAGCCACATTCTGCCCTTCTTTGCCACATCGCCCAGACTCTCTCGCCAACCAGCTTCCAGTGGGGTTCTAGTAATGGGGGTCCTTGACTGGAGACTAGAGTACAAGAAGAGAAATGTTGGAGTATTCCTTCCCCAGTAGCTGAGTCTCTCCAGGGTTGGGTGGACTCCCTGGACCCCTGTAAGACCATCCTTCAGAATCAACCAATGGATTTGGAAGACTGAGGGAGAGTTCCAGCTCTGACACAGAAGCTCTGCAAACTGGGTAGGTCACAACATCACTGAGTCTCAGGTTCCTTGTAAATAAAATGGATAAAACAACCTCTGTCCCTCCTTGGAGGGTGGGATTTCCACACAAACAGAGATGTGATTTGGAGTCTGGCAAGTGCCGGTGGCAAAGGCCAAGGGGAATGCTAGCCCTTGTGCTATCGAGAAGCCAAGAAGCCCCGAGAGAGGGCACAGCCCTCTTGGCTCCCCTCTTTGTCTCTCATAGAGCTTCGTGTGCACCTGAGAAACTGAGTTCCGTGACAAACTATGGTCCATCCTCCACACTGATGTTGGCAGCCAGCTTCTGCAGAACGCACTTCTTGGCTCTTTGAGAATCAGCAGCGAAGATGGCAGACCTGCCACCCCTGAGACCCGCCCTGCACCCCTCCAGGAGGAGAGGTTATGCTGAACTCTTTGGGGGATTGACTGGGAAGCAGCCCGGCATAGGAATAATTTCTTGGGCAAATTTCCTGCATCCAATACTTCCTCAGTACCATCCATTCTACAGTCCTGATTAATCTTCCCCAACAACCCTTCCAACACACCACTGCACTGCTTTAAGTGCCTCCTCTTTATCACCTGTCACAAGAGGCCTCTAACCCAACCTGATTTGTTTTACAGAAGAAGAAACAGAGGTCCCCAGTAGGGACCTGATGAAGGTCCAGTAGTTGGTTAGGACGTACGAAGTCCAGACTCTTTAGCCTATGATACAAAATCCTCCCACTGTCTTACCCACACTCTGTTCACTCTGTATTCCAGTCAGGATATGCTCTTTACTGTCTCAGGAGCAACATAATCTTGTCACCTTGCAGGCCTTATTTTTCATCCCCTTATAAGATGGTAAGTTGGCTCACAGCTCAGCTCCCAGGGTAGACCTTTGCACAGTAGGAGTAGAAGAAGCAGTGGAGATTGCCACTCCTGGGAGTGGTCTGCCCGGCACCTCACTGTCAGGGAAATGTCTCACCATGTTTTGTGGAGGAACAGTGTCTGGGAGAAATTCATGTCTTAGGGAAGAAAATGTCAAAATAGGGGGAAATAAATGCATCTGACCAAAGACCATACACAATCACTTGGTAACAGCCAACAGGTGTAGGAACAAATATTTTCTTTCTGGAGTCAAAGACAACTTTTATAGGGTACTCGGGTTCAATAACAATAGTGTGTTACAGCATGATGGGGTTGGGTTTTTTCTTTCTTAATGTTCTCCAGATGTGGTGTGTGCACACACATGCCCGCACACACACACACACATATGCACAGCTAACCAAAGCAATGGTTACAGTTGAGGGTTGACCCCTGAATACTACTGTGGGTCTGCACACTAGACTAAGCATGCAACAGTAGAAGGCTCTCGGTACTCAAGACTTTGCTACATGTGAGGCCATTGGCTGCAGCAGCTGTAAAACTATCATCATTCAAGGTTTACCAGGCCCATGGAAGGGCAGTAAGAGAGAGGAAGGGTTTTTGTAAAATGAAGATAGATTTGTTCCTACCTTTACGAAACTTCAATCTAGAGTAGAAGGCAAATGAAAGAATGAAATCTTGGATCCTTTCTCTCCCAGGAAGAATTGACCTCGTGCCCCTTGGAGGCTTGCCCCCATGTCTACCACTGTAACTGTCAATGGCTTGTGTCTCTCCCAACCACTTCCCCTCTTTAGACAGTGCACCTGCACTCCCTGAGAGCAGACACTGATCTGCCCTCTCTTTGTCTCCTAAGCTCAGTACCAAACCTGATGTGCTAAGCATTTTTAAAATGTTATTTAAATGAATGAATGAATGAGTGAATGTGAATAGACATCATTAACTCTCTGGGGGCTCATGTGGTAAGAAGCTATCTATCTGGAGGGATGATCTTTTCCACCTTAATTTTCTGACAGTCCTTGGGATCATTTGCCTATTTCTTTGTCTCTTCATAGGGGAAATATGAACTAAGAAAGACTGTAAAGACTTCTATCTGTCCCCAGCTCTTATTAGCAATTACAAGAGGGAAGTAAATGCTCATGGTTCTATCACCTGGCAGTTGTAAGATCATGCAATGTGCCTCTTCTCTTCCTCAATGAGTAGCAGATAATTGTGTGTTTTCCACTGGAACACTGCCTCACATGTGACCAGATATTCAAAGAGGTTGGGGAGTCATTTAAGTCAAAACTCTACCTAAAAACTCAGATAGGGGCACCTGGGTGCTCAGGTGGTTAGGCATCTGCCTCCGGCTCAGGCCATGATCCCAGGGTCCTGAGATCGAGCCCCACATCAGGGTCCCTGCTCAGTAGAGAGCCTGCTTCTCCCTCTCCTGAAGCTCCCCCTGCTTGTTCTCTCTCTTCTCTCTCTCTGTCAAATAAATTAATAAAAATCTAATATTCAGATAAATAGAATGGTTGTATAATCAGACTTTTGCTTAGCCCTGTAAAATAAAAAGCAATATTCAGAAGAATTTCAATGGGTTACAGTAAGACCTTTTAAAATCATCAAAGAAATATTTAATCATTTTGGTGTAATTTTGGTTATTATTATTTGTTCATATGGTCCCTTAACTAAACCATCTGTCAAATGCTATAACATAAACAGAGAGACCTAATACTCTGTCTGACACATGATAATCAAAGCAAGCCATTTGAGACAAATGGCAGCATCTAAACCTATTAATTGGTGGCTCTCATATTTTAGGGAGCATCAGAATCACCTGGAGGGCTTGTCAAAAATGGATTTCTGGGTCCCACCTCCAGAGTTTCTGGTTCGATCGGTCAAACGTGGGCCCCAAGGCCCCGCATGCCTAAGAAGTTCACAGGTGATGCTGGAGCAGCTGGTTTGGTGAACACACTTTTAAAACCACTGCTATTGGCTCTTCTTCCCTACATGAAACACTCTTTACCTTTGGCTTCTACAGTCGAGATTCCTACTGATTGCTTATCTAGTACCTGTTTCCCCTTTTATTTAAGAATGGACTCTCAGTGGGGTGCTTGAGTGGCTCAGTGGGTTAAAGCCTCTGCCTTTAGCTCAGGTCATGCTCTCAGGGTCCTGGGATGGAGCCCGGCATGGGGCTCTCTGCTCAGTGGGGAGCCTGCTTCCTCCTCTCTCTCTCTGCCTGCCTCTCTGCCTACTTGTGATCTCTGTCTGTCAAATAAATAAATAAAATCTTAAAAAAAAAAAAAAGAATGGACTCTCACTTTATTCCGGGCAGCTGTGTAAACAGCACATTTCCCAGCCTCGCTGCTGTTAAATGCAGCCAATAATAGGGATGCAGAAGTTGCCCGATGGGATTTATAGGAGAGGATCTAAAAAGTAGTGCAAAAAGGTGACACAGGCATTTTTGTCTTTTCCCCCGTCTTCCGATTACTGCATTGTGAGTGTGATGGCTATAGCTCCAGCAGCCATTTGGATCACGAGGCAAACTTTAGCAAGAAAACATGTACAAAAGGTCATGGAGCAGAAGCAAAGAATGCCAGAGTTCCTGATGACATCATGGAGCAGTCATGGCAGCCTATCGATTACTTCAGATTTATTCTATGTGGGGAAAAAAAAAACCCAAATAGCTAAAATTTTAAACCACTGTTATTTTGTTTTCCATTTCATACAGCGAACCTCACACTGTCTGATTCAGCTTCCACTGCACTGTAGCATATTCTTTCTGTCCACCGGCTCCTACTATGCCCCTTGATCACTCTTCCTCTTCCTCTTGTTTTCTTATCCCTCCAATGTCTTGTTTTTAAAAAACGTTTTTCTTTTTTGTGCCTTTTAAAGCACAGTTTATCCAAAGAGCTGACCTCGCCTCTACTCTGCTGTCTTCTCTGGCCCATTCTTCTCCTCGTCTAGATATGTTTGTGACAATGTCAGCCAGCCTCTTGGCTCTAATTATAGCCTTTCTTCTGAAAACTCCCAGCTTTGAAAGTGCAACCTTGCATTTGCAGAAAAAGAGCTCATACGCATCCCCGTCTATTTATCCCTGTGGAATGACACATTCAGTGTTTCCAAAACTGAATTTCTGATCTTCCCTCATGAATCAGCTTCTTTTCCTTTATTTCCCAATCCTTTTAAGAGATCACCCTGATTTGGACTTTGTAATCTGGAAACACCTTTAAGCCATCTCAAACTTTGCCTACTCCTTCAACCTGAAAGATGATCAGTTATAAATCCCATCAATTCAACCTCTGAGATCGAACAGCCTCTCCATCCCAACCCATCGTTACAGTTCAGGGCTTCATCACCCTTCCGGGCCACGGCAATAACCTCATAACTGCTCTCCCTGCCTCAGTTTCACGCACCTGTTTGCAAGTGTGGGTGAAGTACCACTCTCATTATACTCCACTCCTATGCAGGCAGCACAATCCACCCGATATAGTCCACCATCTGATACCAACATATCTTTCCAAACATAGTTTCCACTACTTTTCCTCATACACTTTATCTGAACTTCACCCAACCTGTATGATTTACCATCTCCGGTGTTTAGCCCATAATTCTGTGTTGCCATCTTGTTTGTTTGGGCACATTCTCTTGTCAGTAATTCCTACTACTTCCCACCCACTCATGCCTCAGTTCTATGGCTTCTTTAAGCCCAACAAAAATGTCACCTTGGGACTCCACGAAACCTCCACGATCTTTTGAGCTGAACGCTTTCTCTCAAATCCTCTATTATTTTAATAGGCACATGTGTATCTGAAGGCACTGACTTTTCATACTGCAGTCATCAGCATGCATATTTCCTCTTATCAGCTAGACCCACTCGGGTTCATAGTACGAACATGAGAGGTGCTCAATAAACATATGCTGGGTGAAGAAAAAATATTTTTAATTATCGAGAGCACGCCTAACCACATACGTGTTAAATATCTGACTATTCCTGATAGTCTATCCTTTCATTACCATGGTCATCACCTCCTCCACATCCACCTTTCAGCCTGCACTACTTTAAACAAAATTGGCAAGAAGCGAGGGAAAGAAGGAAAGAGGGGGAAAAAAAAAGGCTGTGCCAATATGTTCACTTCTTTAAAAATAAATAAAACAGAAAGAAAGAGGTTAAGTTTTCATAGGGCTTTGATGGATAAGGAGAGGATTGTGATTTTTGCGGCATGAAGGATATTTTTGCTCCTTTAAAAATACGAAGGATCTCTCTGGAAGGAGCCCAGCGCACTTGTTCCACCGCACATCAGACAATAGAGACTCTCTATTTGCAGCTCACTTTACACACTTTTACTGCTCACTGCAGCCAAACTGTCCTTCGAGAAGGTCATGTGCCCTCTGAAATGGTCAGTACTTTCAGAGACTCTCCGGAGGCTCTTGTGAGAGCAAAGCCCCTCTCACTCTGTTCCACTGCTGCATGGAAGGGAGAAGTTACGTGCCATGAATCACACACTGGGATTCATTAGCCTCATATGGTGGATATGTTGGGACATCATGGCCTCTCCCTTGGCTATGTGGACAGCTGTGCCCCCTGCTTGACACCACTGGCCCCCAGAGGCCATACAGGTGGGTTCCCTCTGTCAGCAACATGCTATTTTACCACGATGCTAATAGACCCGTTGGGTTCTCAGTTTTCTTATCTGAATATAACCAGCATCGAGGATGCTTGTTGACTGTTCCACGGAGATGGATGCTAAAGAAGGGGAATTGTGTTTATCCTCTTCCAGCTGAGTCGTACTCTGAGGGAAAATACTTCCTGCTACCCAGTACTCCATCAAGGGGGTGTAGTTTATACCTGTTAGATGACTATGAGGGATGGGGTGGGCATGGGAATTTTCCTTCTTTCTTTCCCTTGCTTTCTTCCACCTGAAGACACACTGGGGGGCAGCCAAGGAAGCAGCTCCTACTGAAGGAATCTGGTCACATTCAGCCTGAGGGAAAGGGGTGGGAAATGGGAATCAGGCATCAGTCCCTAGTCTTACTAACCAGTCCTCTCCTACCTGAGGAAGAGGGCCCCCACATGCATGTCTGTGTCCTCTTCCGCTCTTCTCTCGGACCTATGGTGCTCTCTTCTTTCAAGACCCTGGCTTTTGGTGTCTCTTCCCTTCCCCTGACCATGGGACACCCATCTCTTCAGTCTTCTTATGCCTGAAATCTCCACTCAATCCCAATCAAACAAAGGAGCATGCTCTGGTTTCCAAGCAGCAAGAAGGGGTGGAGTAGGGAGAGAGCTCTGGACTACACTTGGAACAGGGGGAAAGAAATGAGGGCAGGAGGGGCTTTCCTCTGGACCATCCCTGTTTCTCCCCATTAAGAATCTGGCACCAGCACATTATAGCATTATGAGGATTAATGTCACTCTGAAGACTTGTCTGGCCTTCATGAGAAATCTGTATTCCTTTTACTTTAATTTTCTTTCTTGGAAGATAATAATCCTCACCTTATTATGCTAACGGAATATTTGCCCCTTCCCTGCCCTCTGCTTTATTACAGTTCCATCCCGTTCGCTGACAAGGAGTTGTGCTTTGCCCAAATCAATTCCCTCGAACACCCAAGCTCCTTCCACGATGGTGGTAGGGGAAGGGGAGCCTCGCTTCAAAAATGCACGATAAACATGGCTCCGGGCTCCAGGGAGGTGATGGATTTTAAATCTATGAAGCAGCTATCTGCATTCTTAAGGAGTTCCACAGGTGACGTGGAGATGACACCCCCTCCCAGATCATGCTCTGAGTGTCGTACTGGGGATGGACTTCCCCAGCCTCTGACGGGGAGCGGCCACTGAGTCTTGGGAAACAAAGCAGAGCATAGAGGCTCTGCCACTGTCCCACGTTTCAAGAGCATGTTCTTTCCCATCGTCACCATTTCAGACCACTAACTGCAGACTCAGGACGGTTCACAGAAAGCTATTAACCTGATCATCAGTCAGACATTTTCAAGCATCTATTCAGGGCCTACCACGGGCCAGACATGTTAAAGTGCTATCGTGAGCAGGTCAGGCAATGAGAGGCGCGCACAGGAGGGGGACGTGGCAGGGCAGCGTGGCCGGGTGTTTCGGGAAGACTTCCTGACACAGTGTGAATCCGAGTTCCATTTAGAGGAGGAGTAAACACGTTCCCCCGATATCATCAAGAGCCTCAGCCCCAAAGGCCCAGGTGTGTTTATCTTTCATCGACTCTTGGCCCTGAGACAGCTCGTTGGATGCTCTCCTGGCATAAGACTGTGAGGAGACGCAGCTGGGCCAGGATGGTGACAGCTCTGGACTGCAGTCTGCACCGAGGCCGTGACCCTGGCTAGTAGCCATGGGCTGTGGCCCCGATCCCTTTACCTCTCTGAACTCCTGCTCTAGCCACGGTGCTTGTGTTCCCCAAAAATATATTAAGAGTCAAATGCAAGGACCCATTGATTCCACTCCCAAGATTTTATCCTAAGGCATGTTTTCTCAATCTCATCACTATCGACATTTTCAACTGGGGATTATTGCTTGTGGAATTCTACCTTGTGCATTGTAGGATGCTTACCAGCATCCCTGGCCTCTGCCCACTAGATGTCAGGAGCAACTCTCACCAACAGCTTGTGACAACCAAAGTCTCCGGATACGGCTGAATGTCTCTAGGGAGACCTCACTCCAGCAGAGAAGCACCATCATGGGATAGCAAAAGAAAGATGGCTGTGTAAGAACGCGGGTCTGCAGCAGCATTATGTATAATAGTGAAAACCATGAAAACCATTTGCATCAGCAGAGAGGGGTGAGTTAATTATGACACACTCATTTGATGGCATATAGCCATTACAGATAAAAACATGAAATTATATGCAAAAAAATTCATATAAAATTATATTGAGGGGAGCCTGGGTGGTTCAGTGGGTTAAACCCTCTGCCTTCAGCTCAAGTCATGGTCCCAGGGTCCTGGGATCAAGCCCCACATCGGGCTCTGTGCTCAGCAGGGAGCCTGCTTCTCCCCTCTCTCTCTCTCTGCCTGCCTCTCTGCCTACTTGTGATCTCTGTCTGTTGGATGGATAAATAAAAAAATAAAAAATAAAAAAAAATTACATTGGAAATAAAAGCAGAACATTAAATTATAAGGACATAATGCAGTTGAGTAAAGATGCTGTGAATCATAAAGCCTGAGGATTAGATAAAAGTCATCTGGCCAACAGTCTGATTTTCTGATCCTCAGAAACCTTGGAAGACATCTTTACTAAGGGAACATACGTTCCTTTTGCCCCTATATATTAATTTCCTGTGGTTGCCACCGAAATCATCATAAAGTAGATAGCTTAAACCAACAGGGGTTTGTTGTCTCACAGCTCTAGAAGACAGCACTGAAATTGAAGAGGCTGCAGGCAGGTCCGTTCTCCCTCTAAAGGCTCCAGAGAGAACGCTTCCTTGACTCTTCCAGCTTCTGGTGGCTTCCAGTCTTTCTTGGCTTTATGGCAGCACCACTCCAGTCTCTGCTTTGGTCTGTGTGTGGGTCTCAAATCTTCCTCTCTTTCCTCTTATCAGGAAACCACTTATTGGATCTAGGGCCTTCCCTAAACCCAGGTTGACCTCATCTCAAGATCTTTAACTTCACTTCATCTAAAGACCCTATTTCCAAATAAGGCACATTCACAACTCCTAAAGGTTAGGCGGTGGACGTATGTTTACCTGGGTGGGTGGGGAATACAACAGGGATCACAATATCCTCTACTGCAGAGCTACTCACTTCTTCCTGATCTGGGGTCTTTCATTCTTGGACAGCGTCGAAGTAGAACGTTCTTTCTCGTGTTACATAAATATCCTCACATATGCATAATTACCAGCACCCTGGAGTAAAAGGTAAGGAGTTGGAAGACTTGGACGGTAAGACTCTTGGATTTGTTTTCCTTTAGCTGTACATTCTCCCAGTTAAACATAAAAACCTGTTTTCTCTCTTTCCTCACGGGATCCAGGCACACAATATATGAGAAAGAGCTTTGTACACTTTGAACTACCAAACAAATATAGAGGACTCTCCCGATGAGGTCACTTCATTTTGTAGATGCTTGTCTGTTTGTTGCGCTCTACCCGATGAGCATAGTCTTAAATCTATGCTTGGGACATTAGCAAAGGAAGGTCATCAAAAAAAAATTTTTGGAATAAGATAATATTTGCTATTTTAAAATATCATGAAATCATATTTGTGATTTTTAAAAACTTATCATGAAAAAAATTAGAACTTAGATGAACTTTCTTCTTCTCCTTCTCCTTCTCCTTAGAACGACATGGCTGGGAGGTTCCAACATTTTTAAGTGCTGAAGGCTTCAAAGAGCATCCTGACAATGGCAAGTGAGGATCAAAGGCTATCCATTCTTTTGAACAAATCAGTCAAGACTCCTCAGTTCCCCTTTACACAACAGCCAGTAAGTTTGTCTCTCTTCAAATTCTCCTTTCTCTTCCTTTTATTTATCTTTCTCTGTCTTTCTGCGGTCCTTAGTCTTCTACCAAACTCTCTTCCCTTCTCTCCCTTCCCTTTCTCCCTCTTCTTTCTCCCCCATCCTGTTCCCACAGAACACATGTCAGACATCTGGGTCCCAGCACAGGGAAGCTGTTCCTCCAAGCTGAGAGGAGCAGGGCTGGCTCGACACCTGACTTGGATACTTAGGGGCCTCTGAAATACTCTTGGAATCCCTTTCCTGATGCACAAAACACATTCATGTTAAAGCATGCTCTTTGTCTGATCTGCCAGGTCCATTCAGTGACCACTGCCCAGGACTTTCAGAACACCTCTTCCCTGTAGCCATGTGGAGGGCAGCGCCAGAGCCTGGAGCTCAGGACCTACATAGATCATTCACAAATGTAACCATCGCTACCTTCAAGGATTGGTGGTGAGTCCCAAAGGTGGCCAGCAAGAATCAACCTCACACATTCATTAACAATTGCACCAGCTAGCCAAGGAACACCTGAAATGGGGGAAAGATGCCCCCTTGGCTCTGAAACCCAGTGACCTGTTTTTTTATTGGCCCAAATCATTAAAACTTTACTTCACTTTCAGCCATTGCTAAGGGTCTTTTTACCTAAGAGTCTCTACTTAGCACAGGGCACAGGCCCAGACTGTGGTGACAAGAGATTGGTCTGGACAGGCAAGAAAGGAGATGTCACTACTATTCAGATGGTCTGGAATCAGGAGCAGTTTCTGTTGGTAAAGAAATTGGCCCCCTCCCTAGCCCCACCGCCAGCTGGGAGTCAAGTTCCAGTCTGACTATGGACCCACAAGGCACCTTTTCAGAGTTTGAGCCTCATTTCCCCATCTACATTGAGGACAAGCACCATCTCTTCCTTCTCCTTTCTTGGTACCGGTGACGGTAAAACCAGAAGAAGCCATACCCACACCACTACTGATTCTGGGGCTGAAAGGGAAAAAGCATATCCCAGAGCCCTGGTCTCCATAGTCCTCACCACTCTCACACAGTGGGTTGAGTAGTGGCCCCAAGAAGACTGAGAACCTGAGAACCTGAGAGTGAACTTATTTGGAAAAAGTGTCATCACAGATGTAATCAGGTAGAAGATCTGAGAATAAGATCGTTCTGGATTAAGACAGACCTTTGCAATGACAGGAGTCCTCACAAGAGATGAGAAGGAGCTGAGATACATAGGTGTGGCTGCGTGAAGACAGAGGAAGAGACTGGAGTGGAGTTGCCCCACACTAAGAAAGGCCTGGAGCTGTCAGTAGCTGAAGGAGGCAAGGAAGGATTCTCTTCTGCAGCCTTCAGAAGAAAGCTTGATTTCACACTTCTGGGCTCCAGAACTGAAAAAGAATAAATTTATGTTGTCATAAGCCTCTGAGTCTGTGGTCATTCATTTTGGCAGCCCTAGGACTAATACACTCACTAAGAAAACATGACATGTTGGCAGAAAATTTCAGTCTTACTAAGACACTCCAACATGTTGTCATGGAAATGCACAGCTCTGGGAGTCAGATAGACCTAGATCTGAATCTCAGCTCTGCTGCTTTTCAGGGCAAGGTTCTTGGGCAAATTGTACAGCCTGTTAGGTCCCCAGCATCTCATCCATAGAAAGCAGATGAGACCTCCCTTCCCAGGGTGTTATGAAGAGAAGGTCAGGGTTTTTCCCTCACAACTTCCTCTTCTCTTCTCCATGCTCAGAGAGCTCTGGGGGTTCTTACTGGTGATCTCTAAAATCAAGTCCAAGCTCCATCATGTATGTTTAAGGTCCCTCACATTTTGCCTGCCACCCACCCACAGTCCTTCTGAAAACTCTTTTCCATCAGCTTCTTCTTAAGAGTCTCTGCTTTGGGCACTTTCTTGTCCCTGAACCAGGTTTCTATCTATGCCCTCCAAATATTTACACATGCTCCCTCCTGTCCTCCTTACCCTCAGCCAGCTGCACCTGTTCTCCACCTTCTTGTCACCCCTCCTGTTTCACTTCCTCAGTGTTTCTGCAGCAAGGCCTTGAGTCCTCCAGACTCAACCATGGAGCACCAGGATTCAGGTGATAGGGAGGAAAAATGGTATGTCTGCATCCTGGATCCCATCCACTCGTTACACCTCCTCTCCTATCTTTTCCTTGCTTTCTCCCTACCCCAGGTGTTAACTTGCTTCTAAAATTGCCCCCCCACCACCACCAGAGGGCTCATTCACACTGTGGTGTAAAACGATTACAACAGCTTAAAATATTGCCTTCCTCGGGGGACTCAAAACCCTGAAGCTAAATAATGAATTCCAGGCATCATCAAACATGGAGATGTGAGGTGCAAAGAGGAGACAAGATGGCTTCTCTCAAATCACATCAGCAGCTTCCCTGCTCTGGTGTGCCTGCCCCTGGATATGAGGCAGATAGATACTGGCTCTATCCTCCCTCCCCATCCCCACCTTTGTTGCCTGGTTTATCTGCCTTATTCCGAGATTTGGACACCACAGGGCCTTGTCTCTTTATGACTCTTTTCCTCTTTCCCCATCCAGCCTTTTCCCTCTGCTTTCTTCCTGCTACTTCTTTTCTAATTGCTCCCTGGGGGGGAATCATTCATCTTGTGCACTAGGTATTCAATTAGAGCAGACCTCCACCGCCCATCTCCTCCCTTCTCACTCCCTCTCTTCCTCCCGCCCTGCCTGCCCCCAGATGTCACCCTTCCACCCCCAGATGTCACCTTTCAGGAAGCAATATATAACATCCTCCATCCGCGGCAGTCTACTGGCCCCCGGCCATTCCCAACCTGAGTCCCCATTAACTACGCCAAACTAAATGAATAAATAAATCTCTAAGGGGAGAAAGAAAGAGGAGGAAGTGCAGGTTCAGAGCTAATGAAGGTCACCTCCCAGCCAGGCTTCCCACTCCCACTTCTGTGAAATGAGCCCAGGTCTGGGGAGGTATTTCCTCCTCAAACAAGAAGGCTGTGTGTGTCTGTTTGTCTGTGGTGTGTGCCCTGGGTCAGTTCCAGAAGTACAGCATATTATCATAGTTCTGCTGTTACCGCTCAGCTGAATTTGGTCTTCACATACCAGACAGCTTAGGAGCAGAAAGGCACAGCACCTCTTGTCAGGACAGACAACGCCTGCTCCGATGATCAGAAAAATGATATGCCAGGTGCAGGCGGCAATTTGGAGCCTGTTGAGCACGGAAGCCTGGGTAGATGGACAGTATTACCATCATTTCAGGGATGAGGAGAGCCATCTCGCCCGAAACTGAAGATGATCCTGGAGCCAGATCTACTCATTTCTATTCTAATTTTCATTTATTGACAGTCATATTCCTCAAAAAGGGGGCACATACCCTTTGAGAATGCCAGACCTGATGCCAGGCAGTATAGGAAACCGTGGTGTAAATGAGATGTTTCTTCCTGGAGGGTCGATGATGTCACTTGCTGGTAAGTAATCTGAGTTATAATTCAACACTAATATCATCACACCCTATGTACATAGACACTTACAAGATATGTATGTGTCAGTATATTTGTAAATATTTCCAAGATAATATCTGCACATTTTTTTTAAAGATTTTTTTTTTTTATTTATTTGAGAGAGAGAGAATGAGAGAGAGAGTACGAGAAGTGGGAGGGTCAAAGGGAGAAGTAAACTCCCCACCAAGCAGGGAGACTGACGTGGGACTAGATCCTGGGACTCCAGGATCATGACCGGAGCTAAAGGTGGTCGCTTAACCAACTGAGCCACCCAGGTGCCCCAGTTAATATAATTATTTGAAAAAAAGTCTTGATGTTACAAAATAATGCTTATTAGAACATATACTAGAAAGAGACATGCATCATAAATACATTATTAGTATGTACATTTCTCATTTGCAGTAAAAGTGTCAGGTAAGACACTTTTTAGCTCACTACTCAAGTTGCTCTAAAGAAAAGTTGGTATTATACAAGATGACAGCATTTGAAAAGGTAGTAGAAGTGGTTGTGTGTTTTTTCTGGAAGGCCCTGGAACATGGTAGTATCTTTATGTCTCTACTCTAGCCCAAGGTCTGATGCTAAAATTTTTGCATTTCTGGAAATGTGATTTTGCACCATATCCAGAGGTGATTAAAAAAAAGAAGGTAACATACACGTGCATATATATTATGGAACAGAAAATTTTTTTCACACTAGCTTTTATGATAAAGCAAAAGACAAAGTAATTCAAAACCTGTTTTCTCTACAGCATTGGATCCCTGGGGCACAGTATCACTCTCCCCATGATTTAGGAATCACACTTGAGGGCACAGTTCAAGAAGCTCGGCCCACAGACTGATCTGGTGAACCGACTCAAGCCCCACAGAGCCCCTCATTTATTAATTATCAACGTGCATGTGTGACAGACATGTAATTCTCTTGCCCAGAACAGGCCTAACCTAATTTTGTAGTCCCTTAGCCACTACACTTGTTCCAAAATCTGTACTGGGCCCACCTTGTTTATCACCAGTTCATCACCTTAAACTGTCCCCTCCCCCCTCTTTGCCATCTATCAAGTCCCTCAATCAGAAATCCAGGGGAGCCCATCTTTCTTAACTTCCCTCAGGGCCATACCCGTCCACCATATCCAATCCAATCCATCACTCAACCCAAAATACACCCCCAGCAGACATGATCTTCTCCACATCCACTATCCATCCCCTGGCTTAAGCTCCCATCATTGCTGAACTATTGTAATAGCTTCTGAATCTTTCTCCTTTCCCCAATGTTGCTTCTCCCCTCTCTACCTTCCATACATGAATAAGAGGGATCTTAGTACAAGATAAATCCATGCTTTCACCCCTGAAAACATCCCAAATTCAATACCTTAGCACAGCCTACGAGGCCCTGTGTGGCCTGTTCTGGGCCTTCTAGAACATCCTCATCTCCTACTGGTTCTTCCCCACTCACTAAGTCCAGGTAAGGTGATCTCCTGCCCAGGCCTTAAAAAGGCCAACATCCCTCCTGCCTGAAGGTCTTTACATGGCTGTTGCCTCTCCCTGGAGACTTCCTCCCCACTCTTGTCATGCCTCCCATCCATATTTCATAACACAGCTGAGGTGTTCTTTCTTCCAAGCCTTCCAGGTCACTCAGCCTAAAGTGAGCACCTCCTCCCACCCACAATTTGTAGTTGTGGAATTTTTAGTTGTTGCTTTTCTTACCATAGTTAATGTCCATCCCCTTCTTTAGTTTATAAACACGTTTCAGACAGACACCATGTCTACTTTACTCAGCATCAGATAAGCAATGATAAGCCTAGAACTTGCTACCTAGAAAGTGCTCAATGTTTTATGAATGAATGAATAAACTGTCTGCAAACGCCACCTTGGATTGCTTTTATAGTAAGCATAATTAACAGTTGAAGAACAGTGGTGAGTGGTTATTTTCCTTGTAGGTACAGGGTTCTTCTGGACATTAAATAAGACAACATACGTAAACTATTTAGCCTAGTCTTTGGCTTTCAGTGAGTACTCAATAAAGGTTCACTATTCTTATTTTTCTTATTATCAGTAAGTCTCAGAGAGGTACCTGATTTTTCAGCCACACAGCTAGAGACTGCTAACTGTCCCTGGTATCTACTTTACCTTCTTTCTTCTAGTAATAGAACCACACCCCAACACACACACATGCACAAAATTAACTGCACACAGACCCACTCATTTACTCATTTACAAACTATTTTTCTCAGGATTTTACAGATAGAAGTAGCCTCATGACATAAGTTCTTACCGATAAGAAAAAAGGCATAACTAAATTCCATGTCACTTGCTTAAAGGCAAAGTCTTGTCCACATTTCTTTTCATTCCCTTGCCCACAGTCCAGAAGAGAGACTTGGTTAAGACCCAGTTTCTATCACACAAAGGCAGACAACATCCTAGGCAATCGCATAGCCACAATACAAGGGAAACTCAAGCCCTTGTACGATCTCAAGGAGCAAAACTTCCTTGCCACTCTGAGCCACTCATCTCAGACAATTATGAAATAGAGGAAAATTTCTTATTTAACGAGACCGTATTTTCAAGTTGTCTTGTTATTAGCAAATGGCCTAACTTACGCAGCTCTCACTGGGCATCTTAGGGAGAAAACTGAGAACTCCGGACTGAGACTCACAATTCTGTCAATCTAATTCTCTCTCTTGAACTATGGTGCCAGCAAATGTGATGTGGAAAGTAACGATTGTTCTCTCTGAGGTCAGCCATGGAGACTAAGGAATATCCACCCACTTCAATATCTCACCCTGATTCTGCCACCAGGCACCCGAGTCCTCACTCTGTTATAGTAATTGCGAGACCTTCGCCAAATCACTATAATTTCTGAGTCTCCACGTCCACGTCTTCAAGGATGGGTATTATATTACTCCAACCAACCTCAAAGATCTGTGATCATCATATGAGAGAATAAACTAGAGTGTGCCATGGTGAGGAATGATGAAGATGCTTGTCAACCCGTTCCTTGGCCTCAGCCCTCAGAGAGACTGGGGGAGCACCATTTTTTACAAATCAGTCTCAGCTGAGCTAGACTGGTGCTTCTAATTAGAAGGAAAGTGAAAGTTTATCTTTCAGTAGAGGGGATTCGCTATGCTTTGCACACTTGCCGTTATTCCAACTATGTGGGCTCTTTCTTAATGAGAATACCACACTGGAACACATCGTATCGTGAACTTTTAAGGTGGCTCTTGGAACACATGTTCCAGGTTAAGAACCAAGGTATGGGATGTTCGGGGAGAGGACATGAGAAGGAATCGGGTGATAAGAAAAACTTAGCTCTTACACCAGGAGTCACAAAAGCTGGAATCCAATCTCTGTCCTGACAGCCCCTTTGTGAGCCTTGCCCATGAATTTACTCTCTCCAAATGTTATTGTGAAAAGTGAGTGGGTTGGATCTGGTAATCTAGACTTACCATTCCAGTTCTAAAAATTTGTGACTCTACATACTGCAGAAAAAAAACAAGGACTCCAGCAAGTAAGGTAGAAAGAATGGAATTCCAACAGATGGAATCCACTTCATTCACTTGCTCATTGATCCATTCTTTCATTTTTGGCAAGATGTCACTGAGCCCCTACTGTACAGAAGGCACCGTGAGGATGAGAAAGGAGGGACTGCCTGCTTTCCTAGGTACTGGGAGAAGGAACACAATTTGCCTGGCACCAGATGAAGCCAATAACTTTCCATTGTATAGTTCATTTAGGCCAGTGCAGGTAGCCAGACAGCAGGCTGAGAGCGGCATTCACTAACTATTCATTCGTCCCAGTTTTTCAATGTGTCCTTCCTTCATGCAGTAGTAGCTGAAACAAGAGTAATAAGGAGAATCCCCAGTGTTTAAAAATAAATGATGAATACAAACGTCTGCATATTGGATTCCAAAGACCACAGAACTGTTATGCCAGAATGAAACAGATAAGGCAGCAACATGACCTAGAAACTCAGGTGGTTGCTTGAGATCTGTCGCTCTGAGCAAGGCACTTTCCTGCTCTGAGCCTTGGTTTCCTGTTCTTTAAAGTCTGGGGTTGAACTGGATTGTCTCCAAGGTCTGATGTTACATGAGCCTCTCCCTGATATTATTCCATAAGGTAGTATTCCCTTCTAATAACACAGCATAATGAAAATTCCCCAGAGCCAAATGCAACCCCTCTGTTTCCTTTGCGTGGCTGATTAAATTAGTGAGAACCAAGCAGGCCCTCACTGGAGAGCCTGGGAAATTGCTGGATATTGGGAGGAGATTTCTGAGTTTAGAAAACAGTTGCCCTTGGCTAGATTATGCAGCCCTCCCGAGTTTTCTCTGAGCTGTGATTAAGCATGAAGCAGAAAAGTTCTGCAATGTAGAGAACAGGCCTGGGTCTCTCCTTCGTAGAGAATGCTTCTCAACTAAGACTCTGGTGCCATTCGATGCAAGGAAGTGCACTGATTCTTTGCTTCATTTTTTATATATCCACAACCATATATTTTTTTTTCTTGAGACACACAGAGAGAGAGTGGGGGCAGGAGAGGGGCGAAAGGAAAGGGAAAGAGAGAATCTCGAGCCAACTCCACATTCAGTGCAGAGCCCAATGCGGGGCTCAATCTCATGACCCTGAGATCATGACCTGAGCCAAAATCAAGAGTTGGATCCTCAACCAACTGAGCCTCACATGTGCCCCTCCACAACCAGATTTTAATTACATAAGGCTATGGGAGTGAATCTGACACATACCTTGAGGTTCAGCTGACCCTGATCAGCTTTCACAGCATGCTAGAGATCCCATAGGAGGATCGGAAAAGGCCTTTGTGAACCCATCCCAGGGTGAATGCATATACGTGCGCATGTGTGAGTGTGTGTGTGTGTGTGTGTGTGTGTGTGTGTGTGTGTACAGAGAGAGAGAAATATGGTAATTGAGACAGGAATGTCTTCCATGGAGCCCTCTGAGGTGATAAGGGTGTCGAGCAGGGCACAGGATAAGGACTGGGGACTCCTATAATTCTGTCTCACCCACCCTTCAGGTCCATGAGGAAGGAAGAAACTTCAGAGCTGAAAAGGCAGACATGATGCAAAGAAGGAGAAGTGAATGTGGTTTCATTCAGTTCTCGGGGTTGAAACTTGAAAGACACAGGTGTTAATAGTCATTGAAAACCTACTGTGTTCCACCTACTGGGATAATCACTCCATAGGCACCTTCTTTTTTTAACCCAAAACTCACATATGCACACACAACTCTTTAAGATAGGTATAGTTATCCCCACTTCATTGATGAAGAGAGCAGGGCTTAGAGAGGTGAGCCAGCTAATTTGATCAAATGAGAAAATTGAAACACCGGTCTTTCTTACTAATTCTGAAATGTGAGCTTAAAAAAAAAAAAAATCAGCGGTTCCCACATTGCTGGAGTGGGAAGAGCCTCCTTAGCATATCAGAGCCTTTCTCCTTGCAATGATGCTAAATTTTTAAAGATCCAATTTATACAAATGCTTGGGATAAATACGAATTTGGAAGTATTGGAGGAATCACTGCACTAGCCATGCTAATGGACGGGCTGGGGAGTAACAGGGCTTCCTGGGCCCACATAAGAAAGCGATGAGAAGGAGAAGTGGACTATTAATACCTATGTTTTATCACATATGGCATGCTCTGGCTTGGGGACTTCAAACTGGAGCCTAAATTTTATTCTTTCTTCTCTAGCCTTTTATTTCTGAAAATAACAGATTTTGACTTTTCTGTACCTCCAAGGAGATGTCAGAGTCTCCTTGAGAAAATCAAAACAAAGCTGTTTTATGAGTAAATATATGCCGAATGAAGGAATTACCATAAGCCATTTATTCTAGGTGCATTAATTAACACTGCCTCATTCATCAGCTGTACTGTTCAATTTACTTTAGAGGACCAGCTGTCTCCAACTCTGGAGGGCTTCTGTGGGGTTGAGATCATTAGTCTCCACACCCTGAAGGAGAAGAGGAGACACCGTGCTGCTCCCTTACAGAGTTGCACAATGAAAAACTGGAGATCAGAATAGAAATGAGTTACTAACTGAATACGAAATGATCAGATTGACCCATATTTAAACATTAGAATTGCATAGAGCCATAAGAGAACATGTTTTACAAAGTAGTTGAGATATTCCCTTTACCATATTAAAGACTGGAGTCTAATCAGCTCCTCTCCAAACTCTTATCAAGGTAGAAATCCTGCAGCAGGCTGTCTATAGCCCCAAGGCATCAAGTAGAGCCAGCTTAAAAAACAGGGAACACTTGTGGTGTAATTTAAGGAGGCCCCTTTCCCTTAAAATAATCTTTTCCCCATTGGCCTTCTGGCAATACTTGACATGCCACCATTAATTGTGTTGGGCCAATAAATGTTTTTCTGGAATAGATACAACTGACATGACGAGAGCTGAGACTGGGCAGTTCTAATAGGACTGATGAAGAATTAGCAGTCCAGGGCATGAGGCCCTGTTTAAAGGCAAATGTGGGTCAAGACACCCTGTTAGGCAGATGAAATTCTGACAGCTCATTGAAGCTGGTGGGCTACAAAGGAAGGGATGTAGAATGGAGAACTATTTGTGTACACGCATACATGTATGTGTGCCTCTGTGTGTGTGTGTGCCTCTGTGTGTGCATGTGTGTGCAGAAAAGGAAGGGGGATATCTATGAGGATCCCCCACAAGGTTGCCCAATAAAACCAGTTATTGTTGCTATCTCCCCTCTAATCCACCCCGCCTCTCTATTTTCTCTCTCCCTAACTGGATGTAGATTTTCTTGCAAGTACATTAGATAGATTTCAGAATTAGTGGGCAAGCTAGTGAAATAGTCTTCCAAACCGGGCAACCATAAAGGACTTCTGGGCCTGGGACAGAACTAAAAGTCAAGAGGCCTTTCCATTCTGGCTCTGCAGGATCGGGTGATTGGCTTTGGATATTCTGTGTCTCCATTTTTCAGTGTCTAATTATTCTCTAAGTTATCTGGGAGCATCTCAACTCACCGTTTTCCCCTAAGTCTTGGAGTTTCACATTCAGCCAGGTCAGATCTCTTTAGCTGCGGACAATAGCCAGTCAACCAACACAAAGTTTGTGTGTGTGTGTGTGTGTGTGTGTGTGTGTGTGTGTTTATGCACTAGGGTGGAAGTAGGGAGACAAACTTAATCTCATCTGTTGTTTCAGAGAGTAAGCGAACATTTGCAGAACAAATGGGCTAAGACATAAACCAGGCAGCCACACTTTGAAACAAAAGCTTTATGAACTTGATTTTTAAAAATGCATACTAACAAGTATAAATTGGAGAAGCTCACAAACTGCGCAAGTGAAGGGGATAAGCACACAGAGGAAAAGGAACATTGCAGCAGGTAGGATGACCCAGGAAAGTTAATCCCAGAAGAGAGTCTGGAGATGTAGTTTGAGGAAAAATAGAGGGAAAAGGTCACTCTGGGTATAACTTGGCTCCAACATCAATTTTCCCTCCAGTAGAAGTTGGCTCGGTAAAAAACAGAGTCCTCACTATTCCCCTATAAATGGGCTGAGATCTTTCCCCAAAGCACTATTATGCGTTCGGACATTCTCTTGCTATATTTGTATGGGAAAGAAAGAAAGCAATTCACAGCCTCCCTAGTTCTTTTTCTTGCTGCTCTCCATTTGTCTTTGTTGCTGGCATGTTATTTCACTAAAGAGGAATGTCCTATTTTTAAGAGGTGAAAGGCAATATGTGGGGTGGAGGTTATACTAATAAATTTTGACATGGAAAAAAGGAGACCCACTCTTATTTCCTTATAATAAACAAAAACTAAGTGAAGAATCTTGAAACATCACCCAAAGGGATGCAAATTCCTTTAGGAGGGAAGAGATACCCTCTGAAGACAGAGGGTAGCTGAGCATGAGCCTGACTGGTGATGTGGGAGTGAACGGCAGAGCCTAAGTCCCCTAACATTTTTATTAATGCCCTAAACTCCTGCAAATTCCCCAGATCTCTCTGGGGCTGGGTGCATCCTTCTCCCTCAGTACGCGGTGCCTATATCCAGTTCCTCTTGGATGATGCCAACTCTAGATTCTTCCTGTCTTCTGATGTACATTTACTATCTTCTATTTTCCAAGAAGCTCTAAGTACTAAGAATTTAAGGAATAAGTTGAATAAGAAAATTCTTCTTGTTGCAAGTATGAGTCTGCTGGGGCTGCCATAAGAAAATATCACAGAGTTGATGGCTTAAACAACAGAAATCGTTTTTTCTCCTAGTTCTGGAAGCTACATGTCTAAGCGGCAGGTGTCAGCAGGTTTGGTTTTTCCTGAGGCCTCTCTCCTTGGCTTGCAGATGGCTACTTTCTCATTGTGTCCTCACATGAACTTTCCTTTATATGCATGCAACCCTGGTGTCTCTTTGTGCATCCAAATTTCCTCTTCTTAGAGGGACACCAGTCAGACTGAACAGCGGCCCACCCTAATTGCCTCATTGTAACTTACTCACCTCTTAAAGGCCCTATTTCCAAATTCAGTCACATTCTGAGCTTCTGGGAGTTGAGGCTTCAACATATGAAATTGAGGGAGGCACAATTCAGCCTACGAATAGGAAGGAAGCTCCCTATACTCATAATAAATCAGATATCTTATGGCTACTCACAAGAAAAAAAAAAGTTTCAATTTTTGTAAAGAACCACCAGATTGAATGAATCTTCTGGCCAGAGTAGGTCCTTCATATAAGTTTGCTGGGTTGAGCTCCCCTAAAGAGTGGGGAACTCCGCACAACTCCAGGCTCTCTTTCTTACTCCAGTAGAGATTGAATATGTAAAGGTAATTCCAGGCAGAGGGAACAGGCGATTCACGACAAGTTCCTATTGAAAGAGTTGGATGGATCAGATGGTTTCTCATGGGGAGAGGTTAGGCAATAAGACAGAAAATGTGTAAGACAGAAAAGACCCTAAAGATAAAGGATTAGGCATGTATGTATGGGTCCCAATTTTATCCTGTAAGCTCAACAATAAAGTTGTTACTTGGACAAGGCAGAATATTCTGACATGAGTCTCTGCTTTCTTGGAGCTATTACTGGTGTGGCAGCAGAGAGAATGCTCAGAGTGGGGAGAATTGCAGATAGGGAGCCTGTTTAGGAAGATACTACAATGCTTTGGGCCATTTTCCAGTGTTTCCTCCGTGAAGAAGTCACAGAGGCGAGGGTTGCTAAGGAATGGAATGCTCCCCAAGACTCTGGACAATGTTCTTTTAGCCTCTCAGAAGAGGCAAATGCCAAAGAGGTCAGATTTAGGGGAAGGTCACTGGCCAGAGAAGGTAAGCACCTCCTTCGTAAAGCCTCCAGGCACAGCGCCATTGGTTCACATTGTACTTGAACCAAAGCCATGCTGAAGGAAGAAAGGAATGAGATCAGAGTCTTCCAAAAGCTGTGTGGGGAGTCTCCACGGTCATGTTAGCTGTTGGATAATTAAATTACTTCTTAGAAAAGTAAGATATATTTCCTCTTTCCCAGTATAGTATTTTTGGAAGAGAAATGTGTGCCTTCTGCTGGCTGCCTGGTGTGTCCAATTCTAAATGTCAAGGCCAAGTCCTGAAAATAGTGCTGGAGACATTATGTCTGAGGTGAGTCAAGGTGGCTCCTTCCCACTGGGTCAGATGAGGCTTCACCACCACGGGAAATGAAAGCCTCCCTTCTGCAGAAAGAAGAGTAAGACACTTTCCTGTTTCAAGAGGGCCATATGATTTGGCTTTTCTTGTTTCGTTTTTCATTCCTGCATTCAACATTTGTCAAGCACTTGTATATGTCAAACTAATCATAGATACTGGCGGTACAAAGGTGAATATGACCCAGTCCAGAGAAGTTTCCTGCTGTCTGATAGAGACCAGGCAGCTACAAGTAGATGAAATAAAATGGCATATAACATACACTTTATTGAAGCTATGGGCTAAGGGGACCGACCACAGAAGAAGAGCCATACATGTGTGACCGCTTGTCCTCAGGTAAAGCCTGCCATGATGTACGTGGTGTGATGACTCACCAAGTTGCTGGGTCCAAATATATAGATCACTGGCCTATATGGGTACCTGAAATTCCTACAGTAATTATTCCTTGGGTTAAGGCTTATTTAAATATGAGAATGTTTTATTCTAATCATATCCTAATATCTCATCTTAATCACTTAAAATAACCATTCACCCAAACAATATGAAAAGACATAGAACTGACAGGCAATCCATTAATCACCTAAACATTTATTAATTACCTCTTATCTACAGTGGACTGGGTTTGGGCATTAAAGAGAGATAGAATGTCAATAAGGAGGAGGAAGGGAAACAAGGAAGGCAGTTAGCCACTGCTGGCTGTCAGCCATGATATTGGGAATGTGACATATATTATATTACTTATTTTTGAAAGGAAGGCAATAGTAAAGTCTCAACTGTATGTCAAGAACCAGGTGATAGGAATTGCAGGCAGCAAGGGGCAGGTGATTGCCATGCCAAAACCCATGACCAATGCATCACTCCATGGTAGGATGGCAAGAGTGCTGGGGAGGGGGGCATTTTGTAAGGAAAGGGAGGGGAGAGGAAAAATCCCTGATGTGAATTGAAGCAGTTGCATGAGTATCCAAGGATGAGGGGACACCCACTGCAGAGCCCACCATGGCATGAGTTTTCCAGAGCTGCAGGGGTAGAGCACACAGCCACATCTAAGCACACATGGAAGTATGTCCACACACTGCTGAATTCGCAGTCTTCCTAGGTCAGCAGCATGGGCCACTATAATACGCATGTGTTCTGTACATACATGAGCTACCATTTTTCAGGTGGATGTACATGCTAAGATTATCAAAGTAAACATCAATTTAAAAGAACAGTTGATGGGGCGCCTGGGTGGCTCAGTGGGTTAAAGCCTCTGCTGTTGGCTCAGGTCATGGTCTCAGGGTCCTGGGATCGAGCCCCAAGTTGGGCTCTCTGCTCAACGGGGAGCCTGCTTCCCTTTCTCTCTCTGCCTGCCTCTCTGCCTCCTTGTGATCTCTCTCTGTCAAAATAAATAAATAAAATCTTTTTAAAAAAATAAAAGAACTGTTGAATTTGTATCCGTCTGTCATTGTGAATATTCTCAGCTAATGGATACCAGAAGGGCAGTCACTATTCAGTATGGGCATGATGACATTTTTGTTTCTTAGCGACAGACCAGGGTCCTCATTTTGGAATAGGTTATGTGTTAAAGGACTAGAGAAATTGTATTCCCTCTGGTTAATGTCTGTCAAGGTTAACACTCCCACCAGGGGTCACACACTATGAAAAGGACGTTGTATATAGTTTTACTTGAGTTTCATGACTGTGGGTAATATTCATGGTAAGTGGGTAATGTCATCCTCAGTTAAGAGCTGAGGAAACCAGAGTTCAGAAACATCAAGCAACTTGCCCAAGAACACACAGCCATTTCCAAACTCTTTAATATAATAGCTTATTGAATACTCATTGCACCACTATTAAGTATGTACTGTTATCACCATGCTCTCCCTTTTTCAGACAAGAAAAGAAAAGCATGGAAAAGCTCAGCGACTTGCCCAAGATCACGCAGTGGTAAGTCCTTGAGCAGGGATTGTCCCTATACCGGGATTTGACCTGCACAGCTCAGCTCCTAACCATCAGCCTTTCTCACTCACTTGATAAACTGTGATTCTCCCTTCTTGATACTATCAGACTCCAGACGACAACTTCCTGCAGGAACACAGCTTCATCTTGTGGGCATGAAAAAGACTCTTGCACACATTCTCTGAGTGATCAGACACCTTGCCTCTGAAAGCTCTTTTGAGTTGCTGCTAGAATGCTTTTAAAAGGAACCATTCAAAAATGAGAAAAAAAAAAAAAAAAAAGGAACCATTCAATAAATTGGGGAGATTTCAGGAGAGTATATTTTTCATCCTAATGGGCTGGTGCTCTGGACATAACCATGCACAAGATAAACTATCCAGTGGAGAGAAAAGGAAATAACTTATACTCAGAGCTAGAAGACATAAGGTGAAAATGCGCTGGGACTCAGAAGGACAATCAACGAAATTGGTTGTAAGGGACTTTGGGTGCCAAGGGCCTGTGGTAGTCCAAATTACCCTACATATCCAAAGGTCTGACAAGTGTCCCTGGGATTAGGTCCTTTGAGGAATCTAAAGGTCGTTGGATGCATCTTGGTTCTGGTCATATAAAACACAGTCTACTCTTTGTCGTATACTACATATAGGACACAGTCTACCATGTCCAGTAGTCAGAGTAGACTACCATGTCCAGTCTACCTTGTCCAGTAGACTACTACTCTCTTCCATGTGAACTACTCAGTGTCAAGCCAGATCACCCAACTCCTGATCTGACAGAACTGCTGTTGCATCTAAATGCAGGTCTTGAATTTTTTGTCCTCTTCTTTCATTTTTAATTTCATATCGCTAGTTTTTACCCAAAATTTTAAGTTTCAAAATTCTTTTGAATGTTATTTCTGCCATTTATCGAATTAACAAATTATTTCCAAGATTGAAGTAACCGATATATTTGGAAAGTTGGATTTCTTTTTTTTTTTTTTTTTCATTTGTTTGCTTCAGGAGTAGTTTGAATCAGGGTTTGAATCAGGAGTGATTCCTTGCTTACCTATAACACCAGTGCTCATTATAACAAGTGCTCTTCTTCATACCCATCACCCATCGAGCCCATCCCTCACCCATCTCCACCATCACCCCTCAGTTTGTTCCCTATCATGAAGAGTCTCTTATGGTTTGCCTCCCCCTCTCTCCTTCTCTTTTTTTATTTTTTTCTCCTTCCCACACATTCATCTGTTTTGTTTCCTAAATTCCACAGATGAGTGAAATCATATGGCATTTGTCTTTCTCTGGCTGACTTATTTCACTTAGCATAATACACTCTAGATCCATCCACATCCTTTCAAATGGAAGATTTCATTCTTTTTGATGGCTGAGTGATATTTCACTATCTTTATTCATTCATCAGTCAGTGGACATTGGGCTCTTTCCATAGTTTAGCTATTATAGATAATGCTATTATAAGCACTGGGGTGCATGTATCCCTTCAAATCTGTGTATTTGTATCCTTTGGGTAAACACCTCTTAGTATAATTGCTAGATCATAGAGTAGTTCTATTTTTATGCAAAGTTTGAACTCATCTTCTTCCAAGTCATTGACAAAAAGTATGGAACACAGACACAGCTCTCTCTTCATGCCTCTTGGGACTTGACTGCAGGTTGACCTCAACCCACTGAGACTGCCTGATTCACTGCTGACTAATCTAGCTGCTGCAACTAATTTTCAGTGAATCCTTCCTAGATCCTAGAGACTATCACCTTCTAGTCTAAAAACGCAAAGCCATCTATTTAATCATCTTTTCTAAATGGACTAAACATTCCAATCAAAAGATATAGGGTATCCTCTGCAATTCCACTGCTGGGTATTTACCCCAAAGATACAGATGTAGTGAAAAGAAGGGCCATCTGTACCCCAATGTTTATTGCAGCAATGGCTACGGTCACCAAACTGTGGAAAGAACCAAGATGCCCTTCAACGGATGAATGGATAAGGAAGATGTGGTCCATATACACAATGGAGTATTATGCCTCCATCAGAAAGGATGAATACCCAACTTTTGTAGCAACATGGACGGGACTGGAAGAGATTATGCTGAGCGAAATAAGTCAAGCAGAGAGAGTCAAGTATCATATGGTCTCACTTATTTGTGGAGCATAACAAATAACATGGAGGACATGGGGAGATGGAGAGGAGAGGGAGTTGAGGGAAACTGGAAGGGGAGGTGAACCATGAGAGACTATGGACTCTGAAAAACAACCAGAGGGTTTTGAAGGGGCGGGGGGGTGGGAGGTTGAGGAACAAGGTGGTGGGTAATAGGGAGGGCACGTACTGCATGGAGCACTGGGTGTGATGCCAAAACAATGAACACTGTTATGCTGTAAATAAACAAATAAAAAAAAAGATATAGGGTATCCTTCCACATCGATTAGCATCAGGGAAATACAAATCAAAACCACAATGAGATACAACCTCACACCAGTTAGAATGGCTAAAATTAACAAGTCAGGAAACAACAGATGTTGAAGACGATGCAGAGAAAGTGGAACCCTCTTACACTGTTGGTGGGAATGCATGTTGATACAGCCACTCTGGAAAGCTAGGAAAATAGAGCTACCCTATGACCCAGCAATTGCAGTACTAGGTATTTACCCCAAAGATATAAATGTAGTGATCTGAAGGGGTGCCTGCACACCAATGTTCATAGCAGCAATGTCTACATGCCAAATTGTGGAAAGAGCCAAGATGTCCATTGACAGATGAATGGATAAAGAAGATGTGGTTCATACACACAATGAAATATTACTGAGTCATCAGAAAGGATGAATACTTATCATTGACATTGACATGGATGGAACTGGAGGGTATTATGCTGAGCAAAATAAGTCAATCAGAAAGACAAGTATCATATGGTTTCACTTTTATGTGGAATATAAGAAACAGTGCAGAAGATCATGAGGAAGGGAGGAAAACCTGAATGGGAAGTCATTAGAGAGAGAGAAAAACCATGAGAGACTCTTAACTGTAGGAAACAAACTGAGGGTTGCTGGAGGAGAGGTGGGTGGGGGATGGGGTAATTGGGTGATGGGCATTAAGGAGGGCAAGTGATGTCATGAGCACTGGGTGTTATATGCAAGTGATGAATTACTGAATTCTACATATGAAACTAATGATGTACTATATGTTGGCTAATTGAATTTAAAATTTTAAAAAAGAGAAAAAAGACAAAGGGTGTCAGAATGTATAAAAAAACAAGAACCATCTACATGCTGCCTACACAAGATTCATTTCAGAATGTTCCATTTAACCTATAGTGTCCTGAAGTCATCTTTGTTTCCTATTTTGAAAACAATAATATCTGCCTGTTTTCAGTGTCTGATACATTTTCATGATATCTCAAATATTATAAACAATTGTCAAGGATTATAAATGCTAATTCATTTCAGAAGTTAATGTGTAGTTTAGGGAAGTCAGAAATTTGAATTTAAGAATTTACTGGGTAATCACTTTTTGTCTCTTTGCCTTTTTCTCCCATAGAGGCTGCAAAGAGATTTAGAATCTATTACCCCATACATAGGCACATAGAAACTTTCCCTATTATCTGTCAAGGGGAACAGAAAACTCCAGTTATTCACTCAAGCCCACAGGATAAGGAATGGGAAAGACGCCTCACGAAGTCACCTAGCAAAATCACCTGGTCACAGCATGTACCAAACCCTTCCATCTTACAAATTGAAAGGGGTTGTAAAATGTTACCACTGGGGGCGAATTTATAAATTGTCTAGTGCAGCCCCTCATCTTGCAGAGAGAAGTGAATCTCTCAGGGCGAAAGTGGCTTAATGAGTATTATGTGGTATAACCATGATGGAGACCAGTTTAAAACATTCCTAATCCAGTGTTCTTTCCATTATGCTGGGTCACTTTTCTAAACCCTAACTGGCATATCAGATAAGGATACAGTTATTAATGGTGCAACTGATTTTGGCAAAACAGTAACAAGACTTTACGTAATTTTATGAAAGGGCACTACAAGTAAGGAGCCTGAAATAGAAGCAAATGACTCTTGTAGACATTCCTTAGAATGGTCCTCATACCCTGCTCCCTGTCATTCCTTCTACTCAGCCATCATCTCCATTATAAAGATGTGAAAACAGAGGTACAGAAAATTTTGTGATTTTTCTAAATTTAGAGGTACGAAGGGATTTGAATCTAAACAGAGTGGCTCCAGAACTTGTGGGTTTTTTTTTTTTTTAAGATTTTACTTATTTACTTGTCAGAGAGAGAGAGAGAGAGAGCGAGCATGAGCAGAGAAGGGGCAGAGGGAGAAGCAGGCTCCCTGCCGAGCAGGGAGCCTGATGTGGGACTCCAGCCCAGGATCCTGGGATCATGACCTGAGCTGAAGGCAGAAACTCAAGCGACTGAGCCACCCAAGGAGTCCCCAGAATTTGTGTTTTTGGCCATTAGACAGAACTCTCTCTCCTGTTCACTTTGGCAAGCAGGGGTACACCAACCAGGCTGCCCCCACTAATAGGGCTAACTGCTTCTTTCCAGTGGAATGTGCCTTCCTTACCTGATCCATTTGATCTGATAAACTGATAAGTGCTAATGAGCACAAATGATCTGTGTTTCCCAATTTACACTTTTTGACAGAGGCCTTCTGGAGACCATGAATTTGTAAGAGTTTAGTTCAACCAACATTCTTCAAGTACAGACCCTGTGAGGGATCTATTACAGATATTCTCAGGAGGGTTAACCTTACCCTCCCTCTCACGTGTTAAAGTAGACTGCCTGGTGTGGGATCAATGATAATACCCTGTGTCTGAGATGCAGAATACCCTGAGATCACTTCCTCGCCCTTGATCCTTCTCTTGAAGCAGTTGAATGCGGAGGCAATGCAGACCCCAAAATTTTGTGGGGTCTCTATCTTAGGTGCAGTACCAAGGGCCTCCCATCTGTTATCCTATTTAATTGTCACAACAGCTCATTTTACAGAAGAGGAAACATTGGTTCAGAGAAGCAACCTCATGTTAGTGATCTTGCCCAAGTTCTCCAGTCGGAAAGTGGCTAAAATATTGGGATTCAAAACAAGTTTGGTTCTACAGCCCTTACTTTCCTATTCATCTTCTTATTTTCTTCCTTGCTTTTTTTTCTTTTCCTTTCTTTTCTCTTTTTAATTATCCTATACTTTCTCACCTATAGGAGCTTGTTTTTAGGATGGAGTTATCCAAGGCGGTACTGGTGAAGGAATTTCACAGAAGCAGCATGCTAAATTACACTTGGAGGCTGAGACATGCTACATCATTTGAAACTTCCCCTGTTGTTTGGTACCTTTGTGAGGTTCAAGAGATCAGACAAAGATTTAAATAAACATAAATATAAATGTTTCAAAAAATAAAAATAAATAAAAATACGTGAATATTAAAAAAAAAAAAAAGATGCTCTCTAGTGTGACACAGCCCTACAGACTGCAGAAGGCTGAAGGGTAGGAAATACGTAATGTCGGGACAGACTCCCTCTGCCTTTGTCCCCAGACTAAAGAGACACAAAAAGACACCCAAAAATGAGAAATGTGAAATATAAGTCGCTACAAGCTCAATATTTTCCAAACGTCTATCTTTTGCTAACCATATAATATTTTCCCCATATAGGCATATCAATAAAACTATTATAAGCAATATTTTTCTTTAAATTGCTTAATTTGTTTTATTTAGAGAGATGTTTTCTTTTTTTACAAAAATATTGAAGTATAAATTCATGTGGAGTAGTTCCCCAGTCATAATATATAAATATAAATTTATAAATATTATAAATATATTTATAATAAAATACTACATTTATATATTTATTTATATACACATATTTATAATAAATATATTTGTTATGTTTATAATAAACATATTTATTATATTTATAATATATTTATTTATTATAAATATAAAAATATAAAAATTATATTTTCTGTAAACTTATATAAATATATTTATATAAATATGTTTATAATATAAATATGTTTATAACATATTTATATAAATATATTTATATAAGTTTACAGAAAATATAATTTTTTGAAAAGCAAACACTGTTTAACCATCATCCAAATCAAGAAATGATCACCAGTACTCTAGAAGACCTCATTCTGCCTCTTTCTTAAACACTAAACTTTTATCCTCAAAGGTAATCATTATCCTAACTTCAAAAACCACAACTTAGTTTGGCTTCTTTTAGCAAGTGATTTTTTTTTTTAAGATGTTATTTATTTATTTGTCAGAGAGAGAGATAGAGAGTGAGAGGGCACAAGCAGGGGAGCAGCAGGCAGAGGGAGAAGCAGGTTCCATTCTGAGCAAGGAGCTCGATCCCAGGACCTGAGCTGAAGGCAGATGCTTAACTGACTCAGCTACCCAGGCATCCCATCTTTTAGCAACTCATTAAAAATGAAATTATGGTATTATGTAAGACTTTTTTGTCTGCCCTTTTTCTTCAATATATTGGAAGTCAGATTTATCTATTGCATGCAGCAATAATTCATAATTTTCATTTCCTGTAGAGTATTCCATTGTATGAATACACTACAATTTATTTATTCATTCCACAGGTGAGGGGCATTTCTATTGTCTCTAAAATATTGCAATACAAACATTTTGCGCATGTTTTTTGGTACAAAAGCATGACATATTTCTACTGAGTATGTATTTTGTAGCGGAATTGCTGGGCCAAAGCTAAGTATGTGTTCACCTCTAATAAATAGTGACAGAAGCTTTTGATCTTCATCAAGATCAAAAGCTTCTGCACAGCAAAGAAACAGTCAACAAAACAAAAAGGCAACCCACGGAATGGGAGAAGATATTTGCAAATGACAGTACAGACAAAAGGTTGATATCCAGGATCTATAAAGAACTTCTCAAACTCAACACACACAAAACAAATAATCATATCAAAAAATGGGCAGAAGATATGAACAGACACTTCTCCAACAAAGACATACAAATGGCTATCAGACACATGAAAAAATGTTCATCATCACTAGCCATCAGGGAGATTCAAATTAAAACCACATTGAGATACCACCCGACACCAGTTAGAATGGCCAAAATTAGCAAGACAGGAAACAACGTGTGTTGGAGAGGATGTGGAGAAAGGGGAACCCTCTTACACTGTTGGTGGGAATGCAAGTTAGTGCAGCCACTTTGGAGAACAGTGTGGAGATTCCTGAAGAAATTAAAAATAGAGCTTCCCTATGACCCTGCAATTGCACTGCTGGGTATTTACCCCAAAGATACAGATGGAGTGAAAAGAAGGGCCATTTGTACCCCAATGTTTATTGCAGCAATGGCTACGGTCGCCAAACTGTGGAAAGAACCAAGATGCCCTTCAACGGATGAATGGATAAGGAAGATGTGGTCCATATACACAATGGAGTATTATGCCTCCATCAGAAAGGACGAATACCCAACTTTTGTAGCAACATGGACGGGACTGGAAGAAATTATGCTGAGCGAAATAAGTCAAGCAGAGAGAGTCAAGTATCATATGGTCTCACTTATTTGTGGAGCATAATAAATAACATGGAGGACATGGGGAGATGGAGAGGAGAGGGAGTTGAGGGAAACTGGAAGGGGAGATGAACCATGAGAGACTATGGACTCTGAAAAACAACTAGAGGGTTATGAAGGGGCGGCGGGGGGGTGGGGGGGTTGGGAGGTTGAGGAACCAGGTGGTGGGTAATAGGGAGGGCACGTACTGCATGGAGCACTGGGTGTGATGCCAAAACAATGAACACTGTTATGCTGTAAATAAACAAATAAAAATAAATAAATTAAAAAAAAAATGTCATGGGCATATACTGTGCAGCATAGTGACTATAGTTAATAATACTGTATGTCAAAGCTGCTAAGAGAGTAGATCTTAAAATTTCTTATCACAGGAAAAAAGATTTGCATCTATGTGTGTTAATGGTGTTAACACAACTTAGTATGGCAATCATTTCACAATATATACAAATACCAAATCATTACACTATACACCTGAACTTAATATAATCTTACATGTCGGTTATATTTCAAATCTTAAAAACAAGGGAAATCTGAATAAACTATACAGGTATTGATTAAAAAAAAAATTATTGGTCTATAATTTTGTTTATTTTTTCTTTATTTCTTGCACATTTTCCTTTCTCCTCTTTCTTTTTTTCTTTCTTTCCTCTTTCTTTTTTTCCTTTCTTAATAATGTCCCTGTAAAACTTCAGTATTACCATTACACTGACCACATATAACAACTTATGAAGTGTTTTAAGTATGATACTATTCCCTAAATTTAAATCATCTTTTTCTTTTTTTTTTTTTAAGATTTTATTTATTCATTTGACAGAGCTCACAAGTAGGCAGAGAGGCAGGCAGAGAGAGAGGAAGGGAAGCAGGCTCTTTGCTGAGCAGAAAGCCCGATGTGGGGCTTGATCCCAGGACCCTGATATCATGACCTGAGCCGAAGGCAGAGGCTTTAATCCACTGAGCCACCCAGGTGCCCCTAAATCATCTTTTTCTATTGTTTTGTTGGTGGAAAGATTTATGGTAACAAATTCAATTTTTCTAGTAGGTTAAAAAGCTATTCAGCTATTCTATTTGACCATGTATTAGCTCAATTATTTTGTCTATTTCTTCTAAGTTGTCAAATTTATTGTATGGAATTTTGTATGGAATATATGTATGGAATATTGTATGGAAAATACAGTTCATCATGATAGTCTCCTGTTCTCCTTTTAACATTAGTAGGATCTGAGCGACAGTCCCTCTTCCTTCCCAATATTGGTTATTTTCTTCTCTTTCATTTCCAATCTAAGAAGTAACCAGTTTTGTTGATCTTTTCAAAAATTTGGCTCTGTTAATTTCCATTTCATTGCTTTTTTTCTTATCTTCATAATTTCCTTCTTCCTATTTATATTGGCTTATTTTGCTCTTCTCTTCCTAGATATCTAAGGTGAAACATTTGGTCATTGATTTTTAGATCTTTCTTCTTTTTAATATAAACATTTGAAGCTGTAACTTTCCCTCTAAGCACTGTTTTATCCACATCCCACAGATTGTGATATGTTGTATTTTCATTATTGTAGATCAGAATACCTTCTAATTTCCCACGTGATTTCCTCCTTGACCTATAGAAGAGCTAAAGGTGTGTTGCTTAATTTCTAACTATTTAGAGGTTTCTACACATCTTAATTTTATTGATTTTTAGGTTTAATCCATTGAAGTTGGAGAATATGCTCTACATGATTTTTTTCTTTAAATCTAATATGGCTTGTTTTATTACCAAGCATAGAGACTATCTTTGTAAACATACCATATATGCTTGATAAGCATGTGTATTCTGCATTTATTGGGTGTAGTGTTCTATAAATAGCAATTAAGTAAAGGTGATTGATTGTATCACCTTTGCCTTTACTGGGATTTAGATTATTTTAAGTTCTACTAATGCATAGACAAGGGTATTAAAATCTCAAGCTATCACTGAGAATTGTCTGTTTCTCCCTGTAAGCTTTTGCTGCTTCATGCGACACCAACTGAGGACTGCTCTCAAGCTAAAACTTATAAAAGACAGAAAACTCATCCTATCTTGTTCTCTTCTTGAAATGTCAACTTCCCTTGAAAATCTGCCTACTTTCCCATTCTCTTGTTCCCAGCCTGTATCTGTTACCTATAGAAGGATTTACACAACCATATCATAAGTAGAACCTTCAGATGGCTTTTAAAAATAGTTTTCCAGGTTTTCTAAGTATTTTGGTGAAAAGAATGGTATATTACAATTTAGTCTGCTATAATCGGAAGAGAAAGTCCCAAATAAATGTATTTTTAAAGGAATTTTTGAATTGGTACATCGAAACAAATTAAATATAACTACCGTAATTTAAAATGTTTATCTATGTGCCATCAAAAAAACCTGTTAATCTTAATATATACAAAATGCTTTGGGAACGCACGTACTTTCTAAAGTGACCAGATCACTGAGATGTCATAGTTCGCTCACCCATCCAAATGTGGACCCCCCCCCACAACATTGTTTGAAGGTGGTCCTATGCCTGAGCTTGTCCAATGACAGGAAAACAACTCACTAGCTATGAAGCAATTGGTTCTATTTTTGGAAATTCTCTATGTCAGAACCATCACCCTTGTCTTGACTTGAAATTTGCATCCCTGTAAATTCCAGCCATCAATCCTAGTTCTACCCCTTGAAGTCTTACAGAACAGTCACATTTTCATTTACATAATAACCCTGCAGATATCTGACTCTTTTCAAATCCTATATGTTGGGTGCTTCTAGGCTTCTAACATCCATAATGCCAAGGACAGATATTAGTGTCAGTTATTTTATAAGGAAGGAAATGAGGAGGCAAACAGGAGAGTAAATAATTTGACCCAGGTTTTATTGATTGCTTTATTGCAAGAAGAAAATTTTAATCTACCAAAGAAATATTTCCCTAGAAAAACTGATCCTTTGCCATCTTTAACACAAAGGAAAGATTTTAAAAAGCAAGAAGGACACTTTGGGGAAAAAAAAAGATTCATGTCAGTGAAGTCTTAAAAATGTTATCTATTGTAGTGAAAAGAAGGGCCATTTGTACCCCAATGTTTATTGCAGCAATGGCTACGGTCGCCAAACTGTGGAAAGAACCAAGATGCCCTTCAACGGATGAATGGATAAGGAAGATGTGGTCCATATACACAATGGAGTATTATGCCTCCATCAGAAAGGACGAATACCCAACTTTTGTAGCAACATGGACGGGACTGGAAGAGATTATGCTGAGCGAAATAAGTCAAGCAGAGAGAGTCAAGTATCATATGGTCTCACTTATTTGTGGAGCATAACAAATAACATGGAGGACATGGGGAGATGGAGAGGAGAAGGAGTTGAGGGAAACTGGAAGGGGAGATGAACCGTGAGATACTATGGACTCTGAAAAACAACCAGAGGATTTTGAAGGGGGGGGGGGAGGTTGAGGAACCAGGTGGTGGGTAATACGGAAGAACAGAAGTCATTAGGAGTCATTCATTCCTTGATTCTACATTGCAGCCAGTCTCTGTTCTCCAATTTGAGATACAGAGTGTGGACCAGTGATTCATACTGTGGGTCTCTTGCCAATCATGAGTCCATCCTCATCTACCAACCCTGGGGGAAAAAGACATGGTTTAGGGGTTTTATTCATTTCTACCCATAGAAGCCTTTTTCCAACTATGCTGTGTACCTCTTCCATTCATTCACTTTTAAGGTGTCCGTAGAGTTAATTGCAGGAGATCGATACAGGTAGAAAGATAATGGTTATCATCATTTGCAATGTTATTCTTTCTATTCACTGGGAAGGAGCTAATTTCTAACTTTTGGGCTCATTGTTGAAAACCACTGGCATCATTTAAGCCTTGCGAGAAGAAGGCAGGCTCTTATCCTCGTGTGGGCATGGAGAAGCAGTGAAGTACAAATCTGATGCCTCATGCTTACTATCTTGGCAGCAGCTCCAGATTTAAAGTTCATTAAAGGCAGATTTTGAACACTGGCTTCCCCGCTCAGATTGAGCTCTAAATGGCATTTAAGTCTATGCCTATGCTAGAGGGAGAGACATTTGTATGACTATGTATTTGTGACTGTACAGAATTCAAACATTGAAACATTTGTAGCAAAATGACAGGACTTAAGTGAAACATTTGTAGCAAAACATCAATTGCCATAATGTTCTACTCCAGGGCTCTCTAATTTCTAAGTGGGCATTTACAGAAGTATTACTTATGAGGGACTTGAGACTCAACTTTTTTTCTGTGTATCTCGATGCTGCAAACACTAGCAATATCATTTCGATTAGCTTTTTAATCACTGGAGCCAAGTCAATGGCCTGGCCCGTTAGAAGAATTCTAAGCCACCTGACACCATGTGGCTTTGTCCTGCTGCTTGTAGAAGCTCTCTGGCCCAAGGAAGTCATGTAGTTATACAGGTGTGTCCTGACAAAGGAACCTTCTGAAGAGATGGGTAAGTGCTGAAACCAGTCCTTTTTCCCATGTACCAAGTCACTGTTGCAGTGTGAGTTACAGTTACCTAGAAATGCATGCAAAGGGCCCACAGATGGACCTGATCCTACTTGACTTCATCGTCCACTTCCTTGCTTCCCTCCCCACTCGAGGACACCCTTCGGCCCAGAAGAATTGCCTGTATGCACACTACAGCCCAGCTGCTGCTGCTCTCAGTCTTGGACCACAGGCAAGAGAGCCGGCTGGCATCAGAGCTCCTCTGAGTGTGCTTAGGCAAGCTGCTCATCCCTCCTGGACCTCAGTTTCCTCATCTGTTAAAATGTCACACTCTTGAGGTTGGATGGTGTAGAGGTAACAGACAGTCGCAGTTCAAACTTCTGTTCAGACCCTCATTTACTACCTATGTAGACTTGGGCAAGTTATGTAAACTCTTTATGGCTCAATTTTTTCAGTTTTAATTCTATAAAGTGAAGATAATGATAGCACCTACCGGGGGTCTGGGTGGCTCAGTCAGTTAAGCATCCGACTCTTGATTTCAGCTTAGGTCATGATCTCAGGGTCATGGTTGGAGCCCTGTGTTGGGCTCCCCACTCAGCGGGGAATCTACTTGAGATTCTCTCCCTCCTCTCCCTCTCCTCCCCACTCTCCCCACTGCCCTGCTCACCCGCACACTTTCTCTCTCTCAAATAAATAAATAAAATGTTAAAAAAAAATAGTGCCTGCTATCATTTAATCCTTAGGAAAAACCCTACAAAGTAGGTACTGTTATTATCTCTACTTGATTATCTCTACTATTATTATCTCTATTTTACAGATTTTTTAAAAATGAGATCTAGAAGGGGACAGGTATCTTGCCTAAGATCACAGAAGACCTCAGCCATGAACACTGTTTCTATTGCAGTACTAAGACAAGTACTAACACACACACACACACACACACACACACACACACACACACACGTGTATGCATATACAAATACACGCAGTGCCTGAAACAGTGCCTGGCATATTATGCTGATATTATTAACAGTACCTAGCATTCAGCGAACACTCAATAAAAGCTACCTGTTGTGATCATCATGATGATGGTGATCTGGTAAGAAGTTCCCACCTGCTAACATTCCTTCCTGAGCTGGGCATTTGTTCCTATGAGATCCCAGCTGGGCTGTTCTTCCCTGCGGGAGCATCATTTGCATTCTGAACAAAGGCCTGAGGACAGCCTGCTCTGAGAGTGAGAACTGGAGCAGAAATGTCAGTGAACTGACTGATAAATACAGAAAACCATCAGATGGATTGTCTACAGGGGTATATCTGTCTGTCTCTGTGTGTGTGTTGTGGAAAGTAGAGGTAAATAAGTTTATTTTACCTTGAACTCAAATTTCCTTGGTCCCCAAGAGCTGTTAATACCTGTTTTTGCTGTTTCATGGGAACTGTGGACATAAGGTCTTTAAAGTAAAAGACTGTGGGGCGCCTGGGTGGCTCAGTGGGTTAAAGCCTCTGCCTTCAGCTCAGGTCATGATCTTAGGGTCCTGGGATGGAGCCCTGCATTGGGCTCTCTGCTCAGCGGGGGAGCCTGCTTCCTCCTCTCTCTCTGCCTGCCTCTCTGCCTACTTGTGATCTCTGTCTGTCAAATAAATAAATAATCTTTTTAAAAAAATAAAGTAAAAGACTGTGATTAATTCTCCTTCCTCAGTTTTCCTAGACCACTGGAGTGGAGAGAATGTTTTCAAGGATACATGGATAATAGAAAGAACATTCCTTGCCCACCAACCCATCCCATATAGTTTGTACCTATCTTGTCAGTGGTAAGTGAGAACTGATCTTGGGGTCAGGAGGATGGGTGAAGTGACATTTGTCGGGTAACCCAAGCCTTGAATTCTGGGGAGAGATGTGTTGGAAGAGAATATTCACAGGACATGTTATCATATGTTGTCATACACATGGCTAGACTGGGTGAGGGTGAGAAGACCTGGGTCTCCATCTTACTTAGCCTTAAATCCTTGGGAAACCTGCAAATTTGGATTGCTACATGTTTGCTTCCCAGAGTCTCCCCACCCTTTAGTACCCAATAAAGTTAGTAAATGGAGGGCATGGGCAGAGATTTTTCTACTCCTCAGTCCCACACCAAGGACCCAGCCAGAGCAAATCCCAAAATGACTTCAATCCCCAATGGAAGGTATTGTGTGATGCAAACAGTGCTGGTTTTCAACTTTTCAGCCATGAACCTGCATCTCGTGTCCTTTCTTCAGCAGGGCATAGAACATGCAAAAGGCAGGCTGCATCTCAACATTGACTGTCCCAGTGGTAACGGGCAGGAACACTTCTGCTATGGGAATCACCAGGGAAACTCACCACACTTGACACAAAGAAATCACCTGGCTGTGACTTACAACCAGTTTGAGTTTCCACCCACTGAGATCAGTTACTCTGGGCTATTGTAGGTTCAAAGCAGATAATACAAAACTCCCAACTGTATTCAAATTTCTTTACTTTCTTATTTATATTTCCAGTTATACAAGAAAATGAGGTTAAGTCCCTTTTAAACACAGTAAAACCAAGACACTGAAAAGCTCAGTGATTTCCCGTAGCTCACAAAGCATTGCCAAAGTTAGCTCACATTCTCGTTCTTCCAGTCTCCAGCCCATAGACCTTCTCCGGATTGCATGGTCTTTCAGAATTGCTCAAAATTCTTACAGCATAAATGAAAACCTACACTCCATCTTAATCTTTCACTTCCTCCTAAGCATTCAAGAGTTCATTAGCATCCAGACCTTTCCCTAAAAGAAGGAAGCCAGGGTAAAAAGACCACCAGGTAGGAGTAGGGTGGTTGGAAACAGGACCTGGACCCTGTCACTTCAACCCTGGGGTGCCAGCCCTCTCCTGAGGCTAACATACCTGCTCCAAGGTTCTCAGAGTCTGTAAGATTAAAAGCATCTGCATACTTTGAAACATCCAAAGCAATCCAATTTTTCACGTTCATCTCAACATTTGGTTATGTCTAAATACAACCATAAAGGGCTCAAGAATCAGCTGGCTGGTGAGTGGACACAGCTTAGCAGATGAATGTAAGGGACTGATGACTCTCACCTTTTGTTAATCTGAACCTCAAAGAGGAGATGCTGGCATCCCTAGTGGGAAGGCTAGCCTATTGAGTATTTTACTGTCCGAAGATGGAATTAATGGCAGTGCCATATCTATTTCAAGCCCAAGCAATAAAACTTTATGAGTTCTTCCCCCCATGAAATATTTTGTTTATGGCACATGCGCCTAAGCTAATGTTTTTTTTTTTTCTTTTTCTTTCCTTCCCCACCCCCATCCTTTCCCTGCCCTCTTTGTCTCCTGAGGCCTATTCCCTTTGGAAGTGCATTAGTTACCTAGGAAACCTTAATGTCATTTTTTTTTATGAGTGGAGTTAGGTGCAGCATAAAGTTAATTTATAGGGTGGCGAGGAATTCATGTCATGACTGGTGAAATAGGAGACTTTATTATGATTTCTATATCCACCTGTGTGGTAGGAATACATACCTTCCCTCTATCATTATGGGTAATTTCTTGAAACATAATTATGAATATGTATGCTAGTCCACAAAATGAGTTGATCCATTGTTATTCAACGTAATTCATCATATTGTTCAATGTAAGCTCTAGAACATAATTAGCAGTAACAACAAACCAATAATATACTAGGCAATCTGTTACAAGTTGAAGGACATGGTGGAATTTCCTCTTACATGATGAGGCAGTCCTGCCTTAGAGACAGAATGAATAAGATGAGATTCTGAAATCCCTCAACTATGCCTTTCACGCTCTCTGAGGTCCACGCCGGGAAACATATAAATTCTAAAAATGTTCACCACGTCAGTTTGCTAATTTCTTTCTGTCTTTGTCCAAGGGAAAAATATATAACCATGAAGCTACATTAGGGAAATGTTTCAAGACGGCTTACAAGTAACAAAGAGGATATTCCAGAGGGAAGCTAAGATCCCCTCTGCCTCCCAGCATAGCTGGCCGTCTTCCGATAGGAGGACTATCAGATTGGGAACTGGTGCGTTTATTGTGCCTGACACTGTGCTGGGCGTTTTAAATTAATTAATTCGTGTGCTCCCCATAATACTCCTATGAGGCTGGCATTGTTTCTACCAATTACGGACAACTTCTGAGAAGTTCAGCGACCTGTCAAAGACACACAGTTACCAGCAAAGGAGGGAGCACAGAACCCAGGTTTGTACAATTCCAAGAACCACTCTTTGGATGAGTTCTACTTCCTGATCTGTTACTGTGAGGGCTTTTGGTTTTGTTTTGGGGGGGTTTGTTTGTTTGTTTGTTTTCCTGGGGAAATTCATGGAGAAGCCAGAGCCTCAGTTTTCTTAACTACTAAATGCGGGGAAGGGACACAGAGGCTGACAGAATTTGATCCATCTCATTGCTCTGTTTTATCAACATTTATCAATGTTGATAGCAGCAAAGCTGGCTTTCTCAAGATGATGAACATTTTAGGGAGGATCTGGGTTCGTTAAATAAACATAAAGTCACTCAGTTTCTGCAGACATCTGCACCCACTTTGGGGAGGAAAAAAAAAAAGGAAGAAGAATGGTTCCCATGACTCTTCAGGGCATTTGGGCGGAGTAGCTAATTGCCAGGACAGCTCATGCGGCTGTTGGTTACTAATGCTATAGTTACAGTGTGTGTAGTAATGGGTGGGCAGCCAGGAGTCTTCTGAATGCCGGAGCCAAGGTAACACACAGTCTTCCTGGGCCCTTAAATTCCCAGTCCCTATGCAAATACCTTTTGCAGGCACTTTAATTGTTTCAGAAACATAGACTTTCCAGCTCCGGGAGCTCAAGCTGATGTCTAAGTGAGTGGGGGTGGGGGTGAATGGGGTAGGGCAGAAGAAAGCAGGTGCCAGTATTCTGCAGACCTCTCCCCAGTACCCTCCAGCAGCAGAAGAGGCAACTTGCAAACACTTTAGGATGAGCTAAGGTGTGGAGTATAGCTTAGCAATCTAAGACAGAAAAAAAAAAAAAAAGAAAGAAAGAAAAAACCCCACAAAGGTAGAGGACAAACATTCAAGGCTAGCTCTGCCGTGCTGGGGCAAAGAACTGAGCTTGTCTTTGCCACATGTGGTCACAGAGGAAAGGGTCCTTGGAGGCCATTAGGCCCAAGACTCTCATTTCTTGGGTCACCATGTCATAATGAATTAACCACATCCAGTTACTGCCCAAGACGCCCTCCTTTGCCACATGCTGAGCAATCACCCCCCCACCCCCACCCCCGCCACCCCACAACACACAGGCCATTTAACTGAAACATCAATACTGTATTTCACAAGGTAAAGGCATGATTCATTCTCCCATTTCCATTTCGTTTCTGTTCAGTATTTCAACCACAGAGTGGTGCTATTGCAAAAGATAAGGGTGGGCAGAAGGCACGCTCTAGAAATCTGCTTTAAGAGGTTTTGAAAGGGGGCTTTCAATCACTAGATCTAATTTCTGCCCTCACAAACAACTTTCAGGAGTCAGGCCCTACACTCAGAAGCAGCAGGGAGAAAAAGAAAGTTTAGCAACCTAAACATACAGTCAACAGATGGACAGACAGCCAAGGCCATGACAAAGGAGTCAGTTTGGAGAGAGGCAATTACCTGGCGAATCAGAAAAGACCTAGTCCTGGATGGACTTCCACACCCAGCACTGTCTATGGGGCATGAGCTCATCAGCTTACTTCCTAGTTCTGTTCTTTGCTTGAGCTATCTGTACCATTAAGGTCTTCCTCTATTTAGAAAAAACGGATTTGCTTAGAAGCCCCAATGTTCTGCAGTTCCAAAATGCATCACATTATATGCAATCATCTTGTACTCTTTTAAAGAATATATATGATTTCTACTCCTTTCTCTGACCGCCTTCTTTGATCACCTTGCTATGCTCTTGGAAGTCAAGAGAGAGACCTGGGCAACTGTCCCTAGTCTTCTTTAGAGAGAAGAGAATCTTCAGCTCTGAAATAGAAAGGAAAACAGTGAAGGGAAAGGCAGCTTGCTTGCTCGGGGAGATTGTCTAAAAAAGGTCTTTCACAAAGGAAAGGACCAGTAGCTCTCCATTTGGAAAAAGTGAAGAAAATGCCTCTTTTACTCTTGGTTTCTGTCTGCTTCTCTCTCTCTCTCCTTCTCTCCTTCCCTCAGCCCTTCCCTCTGCAACCCCCCCCCCCCCCAAGGCACCACACATATTTGGCAAGATTAAGGTGTCACCTCTCATATTACAAGGCGTGTTGATTGCACGCAAAGACAGACCCACCAGCACAGAACAACCCCCCCCAACCCCGAGTCAGAAAACAATACAAACTCTTCCAGGGATTGCCTAGGTCCTGGCAAACTGTGGCCGCCAGTCCGTGCAAGGCATCTGCAGAACAAATCGGGTCTTAAACTCACTGCTGCCTTTTCTTCTTTTTTTTTTTTTCTTCTGATTTTTCAAATTTAAGTTTGCCCCCTCCCTTCCCCTCCTCCCTCCAGACTGCCAGTGACCGAGGAGCTGCAGGCGGATCAGCCCGCACATGTTTTTAACCCCTTCCTCACTGCAGCAGGAACCAACCAACTCTTTCCCTGCAAATCCTGGGTTACCGGTGGACCTGGAGCTCCAGAAAAGAGCCCCTGGACCTTAGCCAGTGGAGCTCAAACTGGGCCTGAATCCCTCCTTTGACAGAGGAGGTGGGGGTGAAGTGCTGGAAGTGGGGGAGGGCAGGGAGGCGGGCCGGAGCAGAAGGAGAAAACCAGAACCCAGCAGATCACGCCCAATCCAAACCTTCATGGTGCTGTGTGCCCAGTGGAGGAAACAACTCCGCAGCTTAATCTGGTCCGGAGGAAGACCTCGACTTTTTGGCAGAAGGCCGGCACTGAAGGAGGACCCCACTCTTCCCAGGGACTGCGGGAGCTCCGCCCCTGGGCCTCAGTGGGCCATTCCGGCCGTTTTTCGATGTGGCAGCCTCCATCTGCCAGGATAATGATGAGGCAGGTACAATCTATCTAGTACGCAGCCCCCAGGCTCCATATCCCTTCCTACCTCCTCCCGGACCCCGCCGCCTCTCTCTGCATCCACCTTGGCCTGATCTGGTAGGACATTGCCAATGCTTCTCCTTGTTTGACCAAATTCTCAAACAAGTTCAAAGAATTTGGATTTTTTTTTTTTTTTTTTTTTTTTTGAACCTGGACCCCGGCTGAAACATTGAGTGGGTTGCTTCTTAGACACCTGGAATGGCAGGGTAGGGACTAGACCGGATACATACTTGCTCCCCTCCCCCAATCGCTCCTGAGTCAAAATGTCCTGGCGAGAGATAGGGGCGAAGGGTGGCAGAGGCTACAGGGAGGAAGTGGTGGGGGGCCGGGAGATGGGAGTCCGCCACGCCCGGGGAGCTGCCCTCGGAGGGGGTCAGGAGCTCAAAACTCTGCTCAGAGGCTCTAGATTTCTCCTTGACCCCTAAGCGACACCCCGACCCCACCCCCGCCACTTCTCTCGATGGCAAATGGACGAAAGAAAGATGACTTAACTCGGTAAATTTAGAGAGAACGATCTCAGAACAAGTGGGGTCTAATGGGCAGCTAAAATTATCGCGAAATAAGAGATTTTGTCCCCTCCCTCCCATCCTTTCCCCGAATAATCTCCGGGGGAGTGAGCGTCACTACTTTGGGAGCGCTACTAAGAGGTTTGTTTGTGGCTTGCCTTTTCTGCTTCCCCGCGCTGTCCCCGCGTGCAGACTGGTGGGTGCTGGATGGGTGCTCAGCGGCAGGGCCCCATCCTAGTTTGGAAGGAAGGGGCTTGGAAGTCGGTATCTGGGTCAAATGGGAGTCTTCGATCCTTCCTCCCTCTCTCTTCCACGTTCGCGTTCACGCTCACGCAAACACACACACACACATACACACAGGGCCACCCCTTCCTTGGTCCCCCTGACCCCCGCCCCCTACCTCTCTGACTCGCTGTCTTTGACGGCCTGCACAGCGTCCTGGGTACTGGTCCCTGGGAGCAGCGATTTCGCTGGGGAAGGATTGTCCTTGGGCGTGTTCGTGTTGTGGGGTGGGGGAAGGAGTGACGGGTGGGCTTGATAGGAGGTGGGGAGAGATCTAGAGCTGGAAGGGTCTAAGGTTTGGAGGAGGAGTTTGCACAGTAGCCCCAAGCCGCCAGGGGGAAGGGGCAAGAAAGGCCCTTCTGCCTAGAGAGGAAAATCTTAAATAAAAAGAAAAGAAAAAGAAAATTTAAAAGAATTTTTTTCAAGAAAAAGAACAAATAAGACAGGCTGAAGACATGAGCATGTAAAATGTAGTGAAAAAATGAATATTTCGTTTTCTTTTTTCCCCCTGGGTCTCTAAAAAGGGGATACTGAAGTATACCATTAATTTAGAAGTTTTTGTTGTTGTTTTGTTGTTGTTGTTTTAAGACAGGCTAGGAGAAATGACCCCGTTGCCCCATTGGGTCCCCAGCCCCAAGCCGCAGGGGCTTAGGGGCTCGGGCAGGCGAAACGCGCGGCCCGGCGCGGGGGCGGGCGGCGCGGCACGGAAGGGGTTAAGGCGCTGAGCGCGGAGCCATCTGGCCGGGTTGGCTGGTTATAACCGCGCAGATTATGTTCACGGGACTCAGAGTTGAAGGCTCCTCTCCCTATCGAGCAGCTCCGCGCGCGGCCCCGCGAGAGAGCCCGGCGCAACTACTTTCTTCCCTTTCCTTTCTTTCTTTCTTCTTCTCTTTTTTTCCCCTGCTGGGTAGTGGCTGCGGCGGGGTGGGGGAGACTTTGAATGACCGAGCTCGCGTCCACCTTTCTCTTCATGTCGACGTCCCTGGAAACAGTCACACGGATGCCATGGTTACTTCTGCCACGGTAAGGGGAGGCGGGCACGTTAGGTGGGCAGGTTCGAGGGTGGGGGCGTTAAGTGGGGAGATTTTCCTGTGGACTAGCGAGGGGGGACCCCAACTGCACCCCGCCCCCACCCCCATCGGGTCTCACTCACTCACTTTCCCGGGCTTGTGCCTTCCCCGAAGTTTGCGCTGGGATCTGCCCAGGCCCAGGCGCGACCGCAGCCACCCCCTCCCCACCACAAACATACACACACGGACACTCCTCCCCACCTCTTCTCCGGTCCCTCGGCTACCCCCCAAAAAAAAAAACGCCCAATATCTGGGAAAGTGATCAGGTTTAAGGGACCTGGATTGGAAATGGGGGCGGAGGCGAGGGGAAATAGGGACGACGGAAGGGCAGCAAAGGGATTCAGCAGAACTGGCCCCCAACCCCCAACCAACACACCCGTCTGCTCCTGCAAGAGAGGGCTCCCCGCGCATCCCGTAACAAAAGGGGGTGGCAGACAGATCCCGCGCGGGAAAGACGCGAGTGTGCCGCGGCTGTTCCCCAGCACGCCCTCGGTGCCCGGCTCCCCAGAGCTCGGGGTTCCCCGCACGCCTCCCCCTCCCCGGGCCCGGGAGTGGGCTGGGGGAGGGGACTCGGAGCTCACGACCTGGGCGCAGGCTTCCCAGTTAGGGGAGTTGCAACTCCTCGCCGTGCGCGGCGTACCTGTCCTGGAGTACCCTACCTCTTCCGAAAGCTTTTCTTGGCAAAGGCCACGCACCCCGGGTTCGTGGTGGCCAGCGCCCACCTTGTGGCTACCCCACCCTGGGTCTCTGCGTAGATGTTGGAGCTCCGCGCGCAGCCGGCTCATCTGGGACCCCGCAGGGGAGCAGCAGGGAAGCTGGCCAGGACGTCCCTGCGGAATTCTTCGCGATTTCTCCAGGCCATCTCTAGGAATTTGAGGCGGAGGTGTGGGAAGGCTGGGAGACCAGGGACTGGCAGAGCTAGGTTGGAGTCAGAAGGATCCCGGGTGGGCCAAATTACCCCATTGCCCCAAAGCGCTGCTCACACTCTAAATGAAATCTGGGACGCTTGAGAGTTGAAGGTTCGGGAAAGGAGGGGTTAAGGTGGGGGAGGGGACGCTGCTTGTTGCTTTCGGGCACAAGTGGGTGCCCGGCGGCGAGGAGGCGCTGCTGTTTGGGGGCGGGGGGGGGGGGGGGTGGCTGCTGCGTTCCTCGGCTGCGTTTCAAACGCATGGAGCTGAGAACCTCGCGCTCAACCGGGTGAGGGCTGCCAACCGGTAAGAAGTACATCCCCCCACCCCGCGTGTCTGGAGGTACTCCAGGTGGGGGAAAACATCGAATTAGACCGCCTCCTTTCGACCTCTGGCGGCGGGTGGCAGGTTCAGAGTCAGAGTGGAGGCGCAGCCTGGACGCAGCCTGAGCGCTGGGCTCAGAGTTGGAGAGCTGGGACACCGCGCGGGGGGGACTTGTTTATGTGTGAGAAGAGCTGAGGGCAGGAGCTGGGAGGGGTGGCCTAAACGGGGGTGGGTGTCCCTCCTGGAGCCTCTTGTTTGTAACTCACCTATTAGAGAATATTCTGGACGACCTGCTTTTTCATAAAGAGATGCCCTCTCCCACCCTCCAGAACAGAGAGCAAGAGAAATATGTAAACCCTCTGCCCTAAACATCAGGAGGGGAGAAAGTTGTAACAGAGAGGGAACTTTGCAATCCCTTCTGTTTTCCCTACACTCAGAAATTCTCCAGTATATTCAGCTGACCGCCCCCCCCCCCAGCCCCCAATTCCTTCCTGACATGTTGCACAAAGAAAGTTGAGAGGTAGAATTCAGGGGACAAAATCCAACCACCTCTGCCTTGGGCTCAGACACTTAGACCTGGGTATGGTGTTGGGAGTTGGGGGGAGACGAAGAGAAAGCAGGCTCTGTGAACAGTGTGGGAGGAAAACACCAAGTCTTCGGGCCTGCAGCAAGGAGTGTGTGAGATTTTGCCTTGGTAAGGACTGGCTTGTAGCTGGAAGTGGAGGACTGGGTTCTGTGTGAATGGGGTCTGCTTTCCTGGGGGGAGGGGAGGGGGGAGATCCAGGCCACTTGGGTGCTCTGTGTGGTCAAGGAAGGAGGTTTCTGGAAAGTCTCCGCAGCAGGGTGTGTACTGCGGGTGGTCAGAGAGCCGGAGCTCTACCCTGTTGGGTGTGCCGTGGAGGTGTATGTTTCTGGGGAGTCTGTTGGATGGGCATATGTGTGACTGGCAGGAGATGAGAGCATGTGGGAACATAGGTGTAGCTAATGAGAAATCTGTGCCTGTGAAGGGTGTCAGAGCAGGAGGAGAGGTACAGTGTGTCGAAGACAGATGGCTTGTGCATGTCTGCACAGACACATGGAGTGGGTGTGGCATGGGAGGGTTGCTGTGTGGAGGAGCGAAAGGTGGACGTGTCTGGAAAGTTGGCCTCCTGAAGATTATCAAAGGGATGTGTGTGGGGGTGGGGTGGGGGAAGACTTTCCGTGGGGAAAAGAGTGTGAACTTTAAGAGTGTGCAAGGGGAAATTCCGCTAGGATGGCACTGGGTAGCCAGGGGATAGGAAAATGGGCTCAGGCACTCATTATGGAGAAACAAGGCATTTGCAGAGAAGGAGGCTGTGTTGGTTTTTGCCTTCTGCCCCTCTGTACCTCCTCAGAGAGGAAGGAATTGGAGAAGGCTTAGAATGAGAGGTATACATTTAAGGGGAAGAGTCCTGTGTGTTGGCACTAGGTAAGGATCGGGGAGAATATCTACTTAAGACTGGAGTGAGGGGAGGAATACATTTTGCACGCCTGGGGACAGAGACACGTGTTATATTATGCTGGATGATGGGTTGCTTATTTAATAAGGGAATTCATTGTCACCAGTTAATATTGATTAGTAATTAAAATTTATGGAATGCCTACAGGATGCTGAGTCCATTGCTGGGTACTGGTGCATGGCACAGTGCCCTGGAAAAATTCCTTCTTGGACTCAGCTGACTGCTGCAGTTTTGCCAAAAGGAGCGAAGAGAGCTGGATGCTAGCTGAGGTTTCTTCAAGAACTGTAATTCAGTTTCTAGAGATGTTTATGGATCTTGGGGGCCAAAGGGAAGCTGACTTGAAATGTATCTGTGGTTAAGTAAAAATGGGGCATAACGATAAGAATGATGTATGGTTTTATGCGCTGGGGAGGCAACTGAGGGGTGTGACTATTTCTTGTAGGGGGTGTGGGCTGATGATTGGGGCGGGTGCCACAATTCAGGTCAGAAGGCAGGTCCTGATACAGCAGAGGATTGAGTTTCTGGGAATGTGCAGGTCTCACTAGCAAGAATGAGACTTGATATGTGGAGCTGGTGACAGAGAAGCTGGGATCAGGGAGGATGCGGCTTGGGAGTGTTTGTTCACTTTGATGTTTTCTGGACTGTAAGCATACAGCTAACCCGGTGTGCGTGTATGTGCGTGGGCTTGGGCACACGCATGCGCGCAGCGTGAGGCTGAGGTTAAGTGACTGAGAGAAAGCTAGAGCCTGAGGGTAAGAGGCATACATGTCCCGGCCCTCGCGAGGGGGTAGGGCATACGTTTTTGCAGGAATTCTTTGTGCCTGAGGAAAGATGAGAATTGTCTTGGATGCTCAGATGTGTATTTTAAGTGTAAAACGTATACGTAGAACAAGAGCTGTAGGCTTCCGGGAGCATTTGGGAAGTGAAGGAAAGGTGAAGTCTGGTGGCGTTTGTACCTTAGGATGGCTAGTGAGGTAACTTCCTCAGACCACAAGGAGGGTGGGCTTCTGGCTACACATACCGGCTTACCTGGACCAGGTGAAAGGGAACCTCATTTATTAGGTTCTAATCACATGAGGGCATATAACGGGGGAGACTTTAGTTGACTCCTGACAGTTTTAAATTTGTGACATCGAAGCTGTCACTTTGAGGTCCTAGCTTAATTTTAAGTAAAACTCACCCGTGTGGGACAGAATTGATAAAGGCTTGAACCATCGGTTCTGAAGATCCGGTGGTTCATAGTTCCAAAGATGCTGGGAATGCCTTGATTCTATTTCAGCTGGGCCTCTTTGGGGGCAGGGTGACTTTGGGACAATGTCCGAATCTCAGTAATGACTCAATAAAGAGAAAAGTTCCCTCTTTTTTTACCCCCTAAGTTTTGAGTGCTTAGGAATACAAAGCTTTACTCAGAGATGAAGTCTCCTTGAACATAGGTGTTAGCATGCCTGTGAACCATAATAAAAATGGGATGTGCACCCCTTCCCAAGTTGGCAGAATAGTCTTAACATCCACTGCATGTCTACTGCTCCCGCACTGTGCCAAGAGAACTTTCTATAACTGCCTCGGTCTACTCGCCCGATAAACCAAGGCAGCCCAGCCTAGATTGCAGCTGATGGGACTCTGTATTCATAAAAGGTCCTTGAATGCTTCCAAAGAAAGGTGGTCCCCAAATCAATGTTCTTGATGATCAGAGACATTTGCCCATTCCTTAACGTGAGCTACATAGACCACGACACTAAAACAAACGTGACTTTGGAAACAGGAAATGGCCGTGGTCCTTGGCATATTTGAATAAAATAGGAGCAAAGTCCAGCCATCCCGGATTGCTGTGAAGGTCTGTTTTTCTTTAGACCGTGGGTCATTGGAGGCAAGAGCCTGCCTGGTAAGAGGCTTTGGGTCTGCGGAGTGCCGTGCACCCGACGCAGCACGCGGTTACAGCGCCTTCCCCCAGAGACAGAAACGGAGGCCCAGAGAGGCAAGGGAATCCACTGAAGCCTCCAAGTCCTCCCAGCAGTCAGCACGCGCTGTCAACTCCTGGCTCAGAGTCAGGCTCCCATCCTTGAGTTCAGTGGCCATAAATAGTCAGGAGCTAAGCTATTTCCATGAGGCACTAAACCAATTCTGTTGCTTTTCTTGGCGAGATTGGGCCAATTAAGTTGATTGGAAGAGGTCACTGCTGATGGGTCTCACATTCCCCAGGCGGGACAGGCCAGCAGAGTTTAATTACATAACATTTCCCATCCCTGCAATTCCACTCCCAGATGGATCAGATGTTCAGGCCTCTCCACTTCCCCTCTATTCAAGAGCAGTGGCTTCTGCTCCAGGCTCCTCCAGACCTTTTCCTGAGCAGTTACAGGGCTCTGGCCCCAACTGGAGGGAATGTAAATCCGCAAGTTGGCTGAAGTGAGAGAGGGGAGTCAGGCCGACACAGAAGATCTTTAAAACCCACCACCCTGCCTGGAGACCTCACCAGCTGCTGTTTTACACTTTAATGAGGCAGGCGGTTTCTGGTGGTGGAGATGGTGAACTAATGACCGTTGCTAGGGTTTTAGGTTTAGTTTTATTTAAAATTGGGTCCGTTGGAGAGGGACCAAATCCTCTACTGGAGACAAGCGTAAGCCCCGTGCGGTGCTGCTGATAAGGGCTGTGGATGTACTTTGTGCATGGACAGACGTGTGCAGAGGGAGAGAGGAGCATGGGATACACGTGTACATGCTGGGGGACACGTGAACTCTAGAGCGGCCCTGGGTGGGCAGGTGCCATTTGCAGAGCTCTGTACATGGCTGCCTGGCTCAGATTAGATGATACGTGAAGCTGGTGACTCTTCTTGCTGAAGGGCCAGCTTGTGGGAAAAGTTGGTAGAAGCTTCTTTCAGATCATTTGTATATAAGGATGGAGATGTGGGAACTTTTAAGAAGTATGAGGCCAGTAGAGATGGTATCTTGCTCTACCCTGACAGACTGCTATTAAGATCAAGGGTGGGCAAAGATAAACCCTACAGAGAACTCAACTTCAGAACCTATGAAAGCCCGTGTAGAGAGTCCAAGGTCATTAAAGCACTTTTTGTTGTTCATCGTTTTCTGTAACTCAGCCTTTCATTCTACCTAAAAATGCCAAGGGGCTAGAGAGGGCATGCACCTCTGGATAATGAAAATGCATTGGCTGTTTCATGTCCCCATCTATGCCTTGGTCCTTCTCAAGCAGTCTTAATTGGTAACTGCCAGAGGCTGTCTGTGGCTCTCAGCCTACCTCTCTACCTCTGAGTATAAGTTTGATTTAGCTGGAGAAAGAACAGATCTTGAAGTGAACTTTGGTGTGGTCTGTTGTGATTGCTCACTTTTTAACAACATTTGTAGAAAAGACCCAGATCTTTTATGGATTTGTTTAGTCAGGGATTTTTGAAAATCTTAAGGTTCCTGTTCATTTAAGGCCAGAGCTGTAGAAGTAAACAGTAGCTTACTGATCTCGAAAGATCTCAGGCCAATGAGGTGATATCAGGCAACACCGGGCAGCAGAAAGCCTGCTGACTTGGAGGTAGGGGATCACTCTTGAGACTGATCTGTCATTACCCAGCTGTTGTTATGTGCCCCTCAGCATTCTCACTGAGCCTTGATTTCCCCATCTGTAAAGGAGGAGCTTGATTTAGAAAACCTCCAAGTCCCATTGCCATTCCACCAACCTGGGATTCTGCCGAGGCCCATCCTCCTATAGTCTGTGCTGCGCTTAGACTGCATCTTGGCACACCCTTAATGAACTCCCGCTTCTTATCTTTGGGGAATGGCTTAGTCAAAGGCAGAAAGGCATGCAAAGAATTTGCCATAGTGTTTTGTTTTGGCCAAGAACGCTCGTGAAGTTGGCTTACCCTTCACAGTGCACACAGAGTTGAGAGGAGTTGGGTTTGGCATGTGGGTAAGCCTGATGCTTATCAACCGGCTTCTACATTGAGTGCCTTTTAGTGTCAGTGTTTCTGACTAAAACAAGTACTCACCCTTAAGATGATTGATGATGACCATGATAGTGATAATGATGATGATGATGGTGATAATGATGATGATGGTGATAGTTAATATCTGAATACTTACTGGGCATTATTACAAATTTATTTTATTATTTTATTATTACATGCATTATTACAAATACCCCATGGCATTATCTCAATGGCCAGGATAATCTCATTTCCAGATGGGAAGATGGAGGTTACCTGACATTAAGAGATATGGTTACAGTTATACAACTAACTGTTGAGGCCTTCTATCCTGAAGCCTATGGCCATCCCAAGTCCATCATCCGCCAGTCAGATTGTGTTTTCTTCATGTGCAAGACAAATGTTGAGGCTTTTTAGCCACCTGCTGGCAAGCATGTGTCCGATCTGTCTTAGCTCCCATCAGCCCTCCCCCTTCACTTCCCGTTCTGTTGACAAGGGAATCTGCCCTTCCAGAATAGGGGTATTGATTTAAGCCACAATTGCCTCCTTGTAAACTGTATAAGATTGGAGCTGGACATCTGGTTTTGATCCACACGCCCACAAGAGGTGGTAGGTCCCAGCATTCTCGAGTCCTGCGATGAGGGTTGCACGGAATTGAAGTAAAAGAGAATCTGCATGGACAGCACGCAGGTCCTTCGGAATTTGGAAAATGGCCTTCCCTAATAGGCTTGGGAACTCCTTCCATTTACACCGGGGTCAAAGTGGATGTTGATTTCTTGCTGAAAGTTTGGGGTGGGGGTTGCTGCTAAGGCCTGGGATCCCCAGGCTCTGTTTGATGCACAGCAGTTGGAGACCCCCCAGCCTTGGCACTTTCCTGCCTCATGCCTATCTCTGAGCGGTACCAGAAGTAGGGAAAACACAGGGGTGCTTGGGGGTGCATGTTGCCATCTCTGAAGCCATAACTGGAGGCTCTTATTCTTCCTTCCCCTCCACTGATTTCCCCATCACCACTCTCACTACCTCTTCAAGGCCATTAATGAGAATGACTTTGTTTGGTTGCTGGAAGGTATTTGCAATGTGCAGATAACTATAGGACACTAACATAAGGGCCTGTGAGATTGTAGGTGCTTAAAAATATGTGTTCATTTTATTTAGAATACTTTTTTACATAGGGTGGTGCTTTTTTCTCCATAAGAGGACGTAGCCCTTTCATTATTTATTTATTTATGATAGCTGGGTCCTGGCAATGTACTGCCCTCCTCCTTCTGTTTCTAGGTCTCAGACTCTAGAATTAAAAAATATTCTACCCCCCCCCCCCGCCCCGGGTTCTAAATTATCCCTTAGGGAATATGTATCACGTTCGTAGTCTGGGATTCTTTCCATACCGTGTCTAGCAGGGCTGCTGCTCCTGGTGGTTCATAGGGCATGTCCCTTGCTTCCACTGGGTTCTGGAGGAAAGTGCAGCTCTGGGAATCACCTGGATGCCAACAAGCATGGCCCACAGTTAGGAAGATGCCCAGCTCTCCTGACTCCTAACTTCTACCTGGAACAGCTTGCCCCATCTCTCCTGGCAAAAGAACTCAAACTAGCTGCGTGACCTTGAGCAAATCACTCTCCTTCCTTGGGCCTCTGTTTCCCCTTGTGGAAAAAGAGTGAGCTGGGCTCACTAAAAGGCCAAGGGCCCCTGCCAGTTGCAACAGTTCACATCTTCCGTGATTCTGCCGCTCCCTAAGCCTCACTGTGGTCCATGCCTGGGATTTCCAGGTATCCCTACTGGCCTGCAGGACTTATGTGCAGAGATGTGGAGGGGGTGGAGGAGGAAATTAAGTTATGTGATGCCAGATAAGTTATTGAACATACGGATGAGTGTATGTTTGTAGTGTTGAAGAAACAAGCTTGCCAGATCTGTGGCAGATCTTGGATTGGAAGTTGGGAGTGTAGGGAGAGGTTTATATGGAATAAAACTGTCTGTGGGTAGCAGAATTCAGTAAGCTAAATCCGAAGGATCCTAAGCTGTGAGGAAGAAGACCAGACTCTGCCCTAAACTCCAGCAGAGACGAACTGTGCAATTTTGGGGGGTCCCTGAACCCCACACCAAGTTTCACTTTGCTCAGGTTTTAAGTGTGATCTCTGAGGACTACTAGCTTTGGTGATGCCTAAAGTCTTTCCTTCCTCACCCTTTATTTTGGGAATCCAGGATTAGCAGAAGAACCTGGATGGCTGGATCCATAAGGGGATGTGCCTTAATGTCCCCTAATTACAAGATGTCGTGATTGGCAGAAATAGAAATCTGTTCTTGAATTTGAGATGGCCCTGGAGGATATGTTCTGTCTTTGGAATGCCCTCCCTTCCTTCTTCACCAAGGATATGAAAATCATCCTTCACATCTTTGCTTCACCATTACCTTCTCTGGAAAGCCTCCCTGCGTTCCCCCAAAGAGCCCTCTTCTCCCTCCCCAGCCTCCCTGTGTTATAGCACTTAACTGCCCAAGTTTTATTTGCATTCCTACCTTTCACTAGAATGCGAGCTCTGCGAAGAAAGGATCTGGACTTTTCATCTTCGTGTCCCCCAACACCTTGAGCAGTGTCTGCTACAGAAATGTGTCGGTGAATGAGTGTATGACAGGTCATCCGGGAGGCCAGACTGTGCTATGCTAAGAGCTGGGCTCAGAGAATGACGCGCCTGGCCAAGGGTCCAGGGCTGTGTTCTCTGTGTCTCCTTTGAGCCTGTCCCAAGGCTGAGGTCATGGTGCTCACTGCCTCCTCACTGGGAAAGGGTTTTCCTGCTCCCTTCCTGGACTCCCCACCCCATGTCTTCCTCTGCCAAGCTCATCTGCAAATTTGGGCTTGTGATCACCGGTGAGTGGGGTGTCACTGCGTACAAATGAAGGCAATCCTTCTCTAGACACTTCGAAAATGTATGTGTAATATATGTTGGTTGCTGCTTAGTATTTGGCCCTGTGCTAGCTGTTGGAGAAGATGCAGGTGAATGCCTTGCCCCTGACCTTGAGGATACAGGAGCTGGTGAGGGAGACAGGTGTCCTATCATTGGTCCTCCAGGGAGGAGCAGTGTGAGCACGGAAGAGCACGTGCAGGGCTCCTGCCTGGATGGTTGTTTTTTAGTGTGAATGATGATTGGTAATCCTCTTGGTCAGGAGCAGTCATCCCTTCTGCAGGGCAGTGGCTCTCTGCATCCCCAAGTTCCTAATGCTTCGCAGAACTCGGGCCGTGGATGCTCAGAGCCCGTTGGGATGCACGTGCCCGTGATTCTTCATGGGGAGAGTTTGTGGCAGGTGCGTGTGGTCCATGTGTAAATGCGTGTGCTTGCAGGTGTGCTTTCCAGAAGTCTCCTGGCTCCTGGCTTTGGTCCGCAGAGACAGGGGTGGTGCATCTGTTGGAGAAGCTCACCGCTTCTCCCTGCAGCCTCCCCGCATAGTTCCTGGCTCTGTGACCACTTCGACACAGGGACAGACTGCCATCTACTGTCCACTTCTGTCCGCCGAGTCCCTCCTGCTCAGTGAGAACCTCAGCAATTTTTTTTCATATCCTGTTTTCAACTGGTCCAGATACCACTAGACAGCAGATCCTTATTAATGCTTTCTTTGGATTTTATAAGGGTCCTTTAAAAAAAAAAAACAAACCTAACACATCTGTTGGATGTTTCTCTTAACCACTGAACAAAAGTGTTACTTTAAGAGGGCCTCCGGCCTCACCTGACACTTCTCAGCCACCATGCTGGGCACCCTGGGGACCTCCAAGGGCTGAAAGGCAGGGACCCTGCTTTCAAGAACCTTGCAGTCTGTTTGGGAGTCTGGGACAGATTGCAGACAAATAGACCAGTGGGGGTGGCCAGGGTTGGGGGCAGGATATGTTTGGTAAGCGGCACATAAGAAGCAGGGACTTGAGGGGCTTTGAGAGTCTGGAGGAAGGAGGAGTCTTTGTAGGCTAGGCTGATCAGAAAGACATGTGGAGGAGCACGACCCACCAGGTCTGCTTTAACCACTCCAGGGGTCAGCGAGAGCATCCTGAGGGAGCTCTCTGGTGTCGTGGCACAGGACTGAAAGTTCTGGGACCTACAGGGCCACCATGTGTCCTGGGGCTGTTTGGCTTGCTGTCTGAGGGCCATCCCATCCCTGATCTTGAATGCAGCCGGAAGTGGTTCCTGGGTCCAGCCTGTCGGGAAGCAGCAGCACGAGAGTCCCACGTGGATCCTGTGCAAGGAGGGGCACCTCGAGATGTGGCCCTGCCTGTCCTGGTGGGCCCCCACATAGTGCGAGAGACCGAACTTCCCAGGGGAGTCGTGGGGGCAGTGCAAACACAAAGGCCAGGGGGTGAATGGCTTCTTGAGTCGTCTGCCCTGTTCCTCCCCACCCTCCCTCTCCTGGACCTTCCTTCTGAAGATCCGTCCACTCCCAGTGCTTGAGTCAGAGATAGCACCCCCCACCCGAAAACCTGCGTCGGTCCCCTCGCTGTGGTCACAGGTCCAGTGTGGGAGTCCGTCACGCTAGAATCCAGGCTTGGCTTTAAGGAAGTTGTCGTTGTTGTTGTTTCTAACTCTGCGCGCATTTTCCATGGTTGTGGATTAAAGTGGGAAAAAGTTGTTTTCATCACTTCACCCTCATACTCTTCTCTCTCTTAGCATTTAAATGGTCACCAAGGAAACGTTCAGTTCATTTCATGTTCTTGTGTCTCAGAGTGTGTGTGTGTGTGTGTGTGTGTGTGTGTGTGTGTGTGTGGAAATAAGAAAGAAAGACTTTAGATTGTGGTCTATTAGCAAGTCTAGGAAATCAAGTTGAATGTGGTTGGGTTACTGGCAGAGAGACCTCAGCATGTCACTCTAATCCTCTGACGTTCCCTTTTTACTTTTTGGCTCTTGTATGACTCGGGAATATGTCTTCCCAGCGCCCCCTTCGGTGTTTACATCTCCTTTTGGGGGCTGCTGTATAAAGTTACCGTCTGTCTGCTGCAAGTCTCCTGAGTCATTTGGGGGACCACTCGACAGAGGCACCGTCCAGGATAGAGCCATTCGAGAAGGTCCGATTTTTTACGAAAATGGAAAAAAAATATGAGGGGGTTGGAAAAGGATTCCTGTTGTTTTTCATGTGTTTTCCTGGGGACACGGGGATATCTGAGACTCTTGTCCAAAGAGAAACAGTGAGCAGGGGCTACAGTAGAGATAGAAAAGAAATTTCCTCTGAGAGCAGTTCCAAGCCAAACAACTACAGGAAATAGCGGGGAGGCTTTCTGAAGGCGTGTGAGGTGATTTGTAAGCATCCGTGAAAGCAGGAGGGGATGGAGGGGGAAGAGAGTTCCAGGTGAGGAAGCAGGTGGGAAGAGGCCACAAGGTGAGAACAGCAGTTAGAACTGAAAGACGCCCGCATAGGTGGTGGGTGCACAGGACAGCCTGGGATGATGGGTACAGAGAGGTGTGGAGGAGGCAGGAGCCGACAGGGGGCTCCCTTTTCCCCCAAGGGTGATGGGACACTACTGAAGACTTGGGGTCAGCCCTGGAGAGGCCAAAGTTAGGCTTTGGCTCCAAAGAGGAGGATCACTCTGGCTCTTAATTTATAGCTACAGTGAAAGAATGACTGTTGGTTGGATTGACGGAAGAATGAATGAGTGAGGGAACACATGAATGAAAGGCAGAGCGGGAGCATCAGGCCTGGTGTGGGCTCTGGCTACTCTGACTAGTGCTGGCTGGGGGAGATAATGCCAGCCCTGGAAGAGGGGTGGTGGGGGCGGGGGGGAGACATACACAGACAGAGTGGCTTTGACTGCAGGGGAACAAAAACTAGACTTAGGAACTCATAATGCTCGGAATTTAAGATGCTTGGCAGGTTTTCTTTCTCTATGCATTTCCATCTGATTTTTGTTTCATTGACAAGAAAGAAAGTGGCCTTTGGAGTGGCACCCCTAAAAATATGGAACTGTGACCCCAGAGGGGGCCGCTTGCACAGACCTTTTCCCAGGCGAAAAGTGGAATGTGAACAGATGCTAAGGTTTCTGGGTCCCGGATTCCTGGAGATCAGATCCACCTGTAGATGATTCTTATGGGTATGTGTGTGCATGTGTGTTTCAGAGTCTCCTGAAAATACCCCAATTCACAGAACCTCTTTGCCAGTATTGAATCTGTACAGAGTTCCTTGCAAGGTCACACTGTTTTTAGGATATTAGAAGGAGAGTCTGTGTAACAGTGACCCAGATGGACACTTGGCATGCCGCCCAGTGACTTGGAATGTGGAAATGCCAGAACTTCACCTGGTGAAGCCAAAGGGAGCCTCAGGTATCATCATCTCAAAGGGCTTCGAGACAGCCCATCCCATGTTCTTGTGGTTCTGATCTCATTTTGCACTTGATCTTTCAGCTTTGGCTCAGTGGTTGCTCTGGATGATACTCCGGCCAACTGACTTTGAAAATCTTGGGTTGGGACAGAGGCATCTGCACTTTTGAATGCTCACCAGGTGATTCCAACAGATGGCCAAGTTTGAGAAGCCCTGACTGACAGTATCGGCCCACGCTGCTCTGTCTATGCCCATCCTCATGCTTGGTGTCCTTCCAAGACGTCCTCACCTAGTTAAGGATGGTTAGCGAGTTCGGGCTGAGCTCTCCTACACCCTAACTACCTTGCATTTGCCTTAGAAACTGGACACCAGGAGGGCAGGTCACGGGTCATCAGCGGATAGTGAAGGCCCCACGACCCCCGTCTCCTGGAGGGGGATTTGAGGATGAATGGCGCAGAGCAGGAGAAAGAAGCAGAGACCAGCATTCCCAGGACATGAGTGCTGTGCAGGCACTTTTGTAAATGTCATCTCATTAGTTTCCCCAATAGCCCTCAGAGGCAGATATTATACCAGGTTTCCATAGTGCATTTAAGATGCAAAATGGTTTGTGGTCTCTGAATGATCAGATTTCTTGCACTGGTGCTTCCTGGGAATGTGCATACCAGTCAGAGACCTTCCTTCAGGCTTAGCTGGGGATCAGGGCTGCTGATTTCTGCACTGATGGCTTGGGGGAAAGGAAGCCCCTCGCTCCCCTCTCACTTTGTGCCATCCAGCCCTGGTGCCCGTCTTGGGATGGGGCTTCCAGGAGGCGCAGCCTGAGGCCACACCCTCACCAGCGGCTCTCTACGCCCAAGAAAGTAGCTGTTCTCTCCCTTGACATTTTCTTGTTGGGAAGCCAGGGCTTGCAGGAGAGCCAGGGAGCAGAGGGTCAGAGAAGGAAGCTAAAAACCAAGGTTTGAAAACACGAATAAGGCCTGCAAAAGTTATGCTTCCAACCACATAGTCCTGAATTGTAAAGTGGACCATCTGGAATCATCGCAGTCTCTGGGTTTCTCGTTTACAAAAAGATTTTACCGGGTAGGCGGTCAGGCAGGCTGGGGCTGGGCGACTAACACCCATGGTTAAGTGCGTGCTTCCCTAAGCATTTTGGACCTGGGGTTCTCCTGATGGCGGAGAGTGACCTGAGGATGGTTTAGGAGCCATGATGCGGTGGAGTGAGCCACGCTGACCAGATGTGAAGACTGGGAAGGGGGTTCATAGGAGGAGGGCAGACGTTGGTGTGACCGCAGTCTGCAGCACCAGGCAGTGAGGTGGGGACAGGCCTCATCCTGCACAAGGGACTGCCAAAGGATTGCACTGCCACAGCCAGAGAGAAGCCCTGCAAAGAACAGTGGAGGCAGGAAGCCCGGGGCTGTCTCTCTCTGTGTGTATCAAGTGGATGGAACTGAAGTCATTCTTGGCAGTGTGTAGTTGTGACCACCCCCCCCCCCGCCCCCAACCTAGCAATCACCTTCAACAGTGGCCTTTTTTTTTTTTTTTTTTTTAAAGTCAAAGGACAGGAATGTTTCAAAGGCGAGAGATTAGCTGAAGCATTTATTTCTGGACACGAGGCAATTTATTTTGTTTTCCGATATCCAGTGTAGACTGTGGAAACAGGGGGTCATGTACTGAGTAGAAAGTTGACACTAGGGTTGAGGCACATGAAGCGCGTTCGGCAGGAAGAGCAGGTAAGAGTAGTGAAGTCGTCTCCCCCACGCCCCCTCCCCCCCCCGCCCTGGGATCCTGCAGGGGAGCTTCAGGAGAAAATGCTTCTTGGGCTATTTCTGCCTTAGAGGGAGTGGTGAAGGGATGTAAGCCTCATTACGGTGAATTATATTGAGAACTAACATTTAAGAAAGAGGACCCAGGTCTGTTTCCACTTCTGTCAGTCTGTCCATCGCTAATGGTCACAACGTCTTGGAGCCTTAATTTCCTCTTTTGTAAACTGCGATAACGAACTCTACCTACTTAAGATAATTAATGCAGGGTTGCTGATGAGATAGTGCATAGGAAAGTGTTTTGCAAGCTGTAAATTACTTTACAAATATATGTTATGGTTAAACTGGTATATTCTTATCCTAATAGCACATTGTTCTGATTGAAAGGTGGCTCTCCTCCAAGTCAGGCTGGGAGAACTCCCAGAAAAAAAACCCTGCAGCACCTGGGTGTTCCTGCAAACCTTGGGAGTCTGGGAGGTAGCCTTGGGGGGCACCGTGAGAAATGGGAAGGAATATTCCAGGTGTGACTTGAAAGAATCAATGCATTAATTTACATCTTTCTGATGCTGCCACCTGGGGTATAAGCTCAGGGTCCTGCCATTCCTGAGGGATGGCTGGTGGGACAGAATGTTAAGAATGGACACAAGGGGCACCTGGGTGGCTCAATGGGTTAAGCCTCTGCCTTTGGCTCAGGTCATGATCTCAGGGTCCTGGGATCGAACCCCACTTTGGGCTCTCTGCTCAGTGGGGAGCCTGCTTCCCCCCTTCTCTCTGCCTGCCTCTCTGCCTACTTGTGATCTCTCTCTCTGTCAAATAAATAAATAAAATCTTTAAAAAAAAATGGACACAAGCAGGGCAGTCAAAATGTCATCTAGGAAATTTGAGTTCATTTCAGTGCAGGTTGCCTACCCCTTCCATGAGGCCAGTCACCCCGTTTGTGTCCAGCTGCTTGCTCTGTGTGATTGATACTCCCTCCTCAAGGACACGTGTGTATCTGCCAAACAGAACTTCCTTGCCAGCACCATCGTGGATCTGGCTGCAGAGCTCATGGTTGACACGACTTTCCGGTGTGTCTTCTTATCATTGTGAAAATCTCCTTGAAGCATGGTATTCTCATTTTGTGGATGAAGCACCTTACTTTTTCGAGATTATGAAATATTCGCAATCCCCTTCTGATTGCTTGTTTTGTCCATAATTCATTTTCTTGATTGATTGTATATACATAAAATAGAAAAATGATATTCCAAAGAATTCTGCTGCTCACTCAATTTCCTGATTCCTCTTTTAATGCCTTCTTTGGGTTTGAGTTTTTCCGGTACCAGTTTGCTGTTTTCTTTTCCTGGTGCTGGCTTTTAGGGCTCAGTCCCAGGACCCCTGAGATCAGGACCTGAACCAAAGGCAGTCGCTTGACAGACTGAGCCACCCAGGTGCCCCTATGCGTATGAATTTGATCCGGGAGGAGGAAGTCTTCAGGGGGGACACCATTTGCTATCTTGAAAGGGATTCCCTTCGAAGTTCTCAGAACGCTTCTGCCAGCAGAAACATCGAAGTCCATCACTGCAGTGGAGGTGATGGGGGTTAACAGCTAGACATCTTAGCAGGGTGCTCGCCAACAGTGGCGTGGTGGAGGGGTTACACGGGCAGAATTGTTCTCTCAGCTGTGTATGTCCTTGAAAGTAGACCATCAGCCCAGTTTTAAATCCCAGCTTCACTTCTTAGCTGTGCAGTCTTGACGGTATTGATAAGATTCAGTTGGTTTTCTTAAGCATAAAGGATATCCTCACATTGTTGGAGGGGCTAAATGAGAAATAGTACGTGGCTCTCTGAGTCTGGAACACGGTCAAGGTTTAATAAATGTTAATTATTACTATCATGATTTTATCTCAAATGCTGCTAATGAACCCAAAGGAAAAAAATAACTAGACACAGTGCCATCTTAGGGACCCAAGAGCAGACACTGCCAACGGGTTTCCTAAGACATTAACCAAGAGTCCTGGAGGATGTTCTCTACAGGATCATGTGGGCTCCACTCTCCCTGCATCCGTACCCCCCACCATTCAAGACCCAGCCACGGACGGTCCCAGGGCCCCCATCTCCGATTCCTTACAGAGAGATCCTGACCGGCCCAGCTCGAGTCAGAGGTTCGTGCGAGTTCATGAGCCGCGGACAGGGCAGCGGGGTCATGTCATGTAGTCCATAAATAACGTCAGAAGCCCAGCCTTTCAACAAAGATGCGGCTGTTCTCAGAGCAGAGGCCTGTGGACTGAGCATTTACCCCCCAAATTATCCGTTAAAATGGTCAATAAATCATGTCAGAACTGAAAACAGCAATGAGCCGTGTGCGGCTTCTCAGGTGATGATGGATGGGGACAGGCGGAAGAGACCAGTCTCTCCGGGGCGGCATACCGCGCTGTTGCTGAACTGGAGTTAGGAGCATCCACACCAGGGAGGAGAGAAGCAGTTAGCAAAATGCAGACAAATATGACAAATGAGAGGATCACGCAGAGAATCCTGTTAGGAAAAGGACTGCTCCCCATTTTGCTGCAAGACATCTGTCGAGCCTCAGGCCACATGCTCAAGACCATCCCTGGTCTCTATCTTTGGGTAATCATTCAATCAGGGCTTTTACCTGAGTCGACAAGCAGGAAATGCATTCTGCTTGTAGTTCAGGAAGGCTTGGCGAGGTTCGGTTAGGCGGGTCCTTCCTTCTCCCTCACCCATGCTGTGTAGCCCTGGGAGCTCCGGGCTTGCCTTGTCGAAGCTCAGCTTCCCTTCCTAAGCACAGAGCTGAGCGTTTCCCTCTGAAGGTCCACTGGGCTCTTCTCATAAAGTCAAAAAGCGCAGCGCCTCACTGTATACAGGGAGTTCCCAATTGTGTGAGCCTTTTAATTCCTTGTATTTTCCAAGCTGAATACGGGATTGAACAATGAAGGCCTTAAGAATATCTAAAATGGCAGATTCAAATCCTTAAACCCTAAGCAAATAAGATAACCAGTTTCTGATCCCCAAGGAGAGTTTTTAATGGGATAATTGTGTTCAGGATTGATTTGTACTTGGGGTCATGGCACCGAGTATCCCATGGTGCTAAGTGGTTTCCCTGAACAATCCCAGTCCCCACAGCAACTAGACAGGACGCCTAGACATAATTCCCCCCATTTTACAGATGGGGAAACTGAGACTCAGAAGTAAAGAGGCCTGCCCAGTGGGGCCTTGAGCAGAAGCAAGGTCTGACTCCCAGCCTCACAGGCTACCCAGTGACCCGTGCACCTCCTCGTTCAGGATTACAGTGGTTGTCTGTCTGGCTTCCTTCCATTCATCCATTCTCTCAATAAAGCCACATACCTTTCTGTAAGAGGTACACAATTTCACTGGATTTCATGTGAAATTCTTTTATTGTAGCCTGTCATCTAGTTGTTAGATTAACTTCTGAGTGGGCTTCCAAAGTCTCAGCCCTTGTCTTTCCTCTCACTCTTCTCTCCATTTCCTACATGAGCTGGGATTTTTTTTGGTGATGAACAACTTTGTTGATTATGGAAGAAAAGAGTAGACATATCCCATACTACCCAACACTTGTGTGTTTGAATAACTAAGGTGCAGTAGAAGACTCTCTCCGTGCTTGCACCAAATATGGTCCAGACTCCTGGGAAGTGACTTGCTTGTTCCTCCGCGACACACTCTGTCTGCCTCTTTGGGGTTTCTCGCGGCCATACTTTCATTGTGTTTCTCCCAAAGCTTAGGGTTTCTTTCCACCTTTGTTTGCCTTGCTGACTGTGAGGTGTGCTCATGCAGGAAATGTCCCCTGAGACCCCAGACAGATCTCTGGTTTATCATTTACTGCGTTACTACCCTGGGTCGCCCTGCAAATATGATGCTCGTGTGTCTGTCTTCACCAAGCGTCCTTAGGCTCTTTGCAGGTAAGAGCCCTGTGCTAATCATCTTTATATTCGCCAGGACCTAATTCCAGTGCTCAAGGAACGTTGGTTACATTGAACTGGACCCCAAGCAAACAAACCTAAAGTTGCGCAATGGGTAAGCAGAAATTGGCGAGACTCTTTTCAGCCCCGCGAGATCTATCTTTGTTGAGCACATCTTTGTGGGAAGGTTTGTGGCCATTTTTAAAAGCCTTCTGTTCTTTTCATGAGAAATTTCAACTACATAACTTTAAAAAGAGCTATAAAATCGTGGCTTTCAATTTCTGATCTCTAGGAATGTCTTTGGGCATGAATATTGACATTAGAAAGAGCTCTGCTGGCAAGTAATTCCTACACCAGTATCCCAAAAGATTTTTCTACCCAGAAACATTTAGTAAGTGCCTACTGTATGCTGGGCACTGTTTCTGATGGAGTAGATCGAGCAGTGAATGGGAAAAATTAACCCTCTGCCCTCATGGAATTTACATTCCAGAGGAGACAGCCCATAAATGCAGAAACAAGCAAGCATGTAAGTAGATCCAAAAATGACATTTTCCTATGGGGATCAAGGCCATGGGGGACAATAAAACAAGGAGATGTGAGGCAGGGGGAGAGGGAATTTTCGATTGGTATGTTCAAGACACAGCAGGAAGGCTGGGACAGAGAGCAGCAAGAGAGGCCAGCCAGATCATGTAGAGCCTCATGGGCCATTTACAGAGTTTATTTGTATGATGAGTTGAAGCATGTAATGAGAAGTCAGGACCTTCCAGTGCCCCTGGCAAATATGTTGGGAAGCCAGAGTTTTTTCCCCTCTCGGGTGTAATGGAAACCCACCGGAGGGTTTGGAGCAGGAAATAATGTCATCTGGTTAACCATTCTAAAAGGTTCTTCTGCCTACCTTGTTGGGGGGCAAGCTGCAGAGGCAGTGAGACCATCAGATGCCAACATGGTGGGTGAGAGAGGTGGTGGCCTGGACTTGGGTGGTCATGAGTGAGGTCGAAGGAGCCAGAAGACTGGGGATCTGTTTTGGAAGGAGGGATGGAAGGATTTGCTGATGGACAAGCCGTGGAGGGTAAGGGAAAGCAAGCTGTGATGGTAGAAGGGGCTGTCAGAGCCCCAGCACCATGGTTCTTGTTGACTTCTGGAGGCCTATCAGAAAAAGCTTGCTTTCCATGCCTGAGACTGTGTGTGCCCCTAGCAGGAGCCCAAGAGAAAGAAAAGCAGTCAGAATGTTCAGTATGCATCATTTCTCTCCTCTGAAAAATGAACTCTGCTCAGTGACCTAATGGGCATAAATTCTGGTTCTTAAACACTCATTCGGCAGCGAGCTACTGAGTGCCTGATATGGTAAGGTATTATGTCCTGCATTGTGGGGAATACAAAAATGTGTGGTTCCTCACCTCTAGGAACGTTGAGCACATCTCTGGAAATGAGACATCACCAACTAAACAAAACCAGAGAGAAAGGATTAAGGCAATGGGGTGTGTTAAGTGGAGGGCAGTTAGAGCTCCAAGGACATTGGGTAGATGATTGAAGAGACCCCTGGCTCAGGCAAGAGAGTTCTAGGGGGTAGATCTGGATAGCACAGTCAGAGACATAGCGGTGGGGAAAAGCACACAGTGTTTGAGGCTTGACTGATGTGCTGGAAAGAGAGAGCTCATGCATAGCAGTAAGAGAAGCTATGTCTCAAGGTACCTTCCTCCACTCATTGGGCACTATAGTTTGGGGGAAAGGGAAGATTGCATCCTCTCATGGGCCCTCTCTTCCCTTTTTCTGGTTTTGGTTTGCATTATTTCCCCCTTGGAGTGTTCTTTGAACTTTCTAGAAACTCCTCTTGGGGTCTTCTCATCTGTTCCTAGTTTAACACAATGCTCCATCTCATGGGTTCCTGCTTTGGAGCTTGTAGTGTTTTGAGATTCGGCTTTCCCGAATGCTCCGTTGTGTTCAACCCTGTGTTGTCCTCCCAGTCCCAAGGAAGGAAGGACATAAGCGCAGCAGCAGCAGACTTCACAGAAAATCCTAACACTTCTGAGTCCTGAGTTAGAGCCAGAGCTCTGCCAAACCTGGCTTTACAGAGAGAAGAGGAAAAGCACTAACAAGCTATCCTCTTTGATGTCAAGGGCAGACAAAGCATTGGGCTCCTCAGAGGTCCACCGAAAATAAGCTACTGGTCTGTGAAACCCTGGGATAATCCACCTGATTTAAGCTCTGCATTTAATTACTTAAAACATTCTTGCACACACATATGCTGGCGTTATGTACATACAAACACACACCTCTCTCTCTTTGTGCCCTTTGCGAACTTCTCATGACTTCTCGCCTCTCCAGGAGGCTAGAATCCAAGGCTTGTAAAATGGACTTCTGGAAAGCTTTTCCTTCTGACTAGCCACGGCACCATTTCTTTCCTTCCTCCCTCAGAGAATCCTTGGCCATTGGCCCAGTGTTTGGGCCATGGGTCAGAAGCACCCCTGTATTCTGGGGGCTTTTTCCTAAAGTCCGTGTGGAAATCTGCACAGTGATCTATAATCTGGGGCCGCCAGGTTTTAGGAGAACTCCATGTGAATCTTTGACCGATCTTCTGACTCCCACATGGCCCTGGAAGTGTGGAGACTTAGACAAGCTACAGGCCTCCTTTCCTCTTGACCTCTGCCATCCTTAGAGAGACATGGGGGAGGAAATGATGGCAGAGCTGCGGGGACGCAGGGGAGCTCGCTGGATCAGGTGCCTTGTGTTAAATCCTGAAGTGGGAGAAACCAAGGGGCAGATACTGTCCTTGTTCCATGATAACAGAAATCATCATGGAGTCCTCTGACTTCTTCTGGGGTTGGAAAAACCCCAAGGGAGAAAAATTTTGTTCTTTGTCGTGGTCGGTAGGAAGCTCAATACCCTACTAGAGTTGGTGGGTTGATGTTTCCTCATTGCTGGGGATGAAGCCCCATTGGCTCTTCAATTTGTGAATGGTTGCGACCATTTCTTACAATTCCCTGTGTCATCACTCGGACAAGAGTAGATCTAACTCTAATCTCAATATAATGGTAACTGGTAATATCTATTGAGGTGGGAATCGTGCTCAGTGCCTTACGTGTGACCTCACAAATTCTCCCAGGTACTTGACGAAATGGCTACTTTATTAGCCCCACTCCATTCTGCAGACAGGGCAGCTGAGGCTTGGGCAGATTTTTCTCCATTGCTCCTAAGATCATCTGAGAAATTACATATTTTACTTGTTTTTCTAACGTATTATCTTTTTCTCCCTATTTTTTAAAAAGATTTTATTTATTTATTTGAGAGACAAAGAGAGAGAACAAGCACGAGCAGTGAGGGGAGAGGGAGCCCGACATGGGGCTCGATCTCAGGACCTGGGATCATGACCTGAGCCGGAGGCAGACGCTTAACCAACTGAGCCACCCAGGTGCTGCTCTTTTTCTCCCTTCTATATAAGTGAACTCCATGGGGGCAGTGCATTTTTGTATCCTGGCTTCATTCTTCTATCCCCACGACCTGGAGTAGAACATGGCACAGAGTAGTTAACTCAGTAAATATTTGTAGAACGACCACATAACTCATCCGAGGTTAAATGGCTAAGAAGTGGTGGCACCAAGCTTGGAACTCTTCTGATTCAGGCTGCCTTCCTGTTTATTTACAATTTCCCATCTGCCCACCTCTCTAGCGCCTTACCCCTTCTTGCCCTAGCTGCGTAAATGGCACAGCTGTCATTTACTAGATGCAGTAAGCGACAGTCCCCGGCCACAGGGTACCCTCAGCCCACTTGACCTCCTAAGCAGGATCCTTCCTGTTAAATCAGCAGGTGTCATTAATCTATATCTATGCATCTATTAATATATCTATAATATGTCTATAATATATCTATAATATATCTATATTCTTTCATCTAACTGGAAACACAAAACAGTGCTCTCCTTAATTCAAAGTTTTGGTTCTTCCTAAATTAAGATCAGAGACAAAGAAATACCATCATGCTGACGGAGGCTTCTCGAATGCCCTCTTCTTGCACCCAGTTGGTGGAAAATAGATGAGACAGAAGCCAAAAGTGACAGCCAAAGCTTTGGGACCCTCCCAAAGCAGTTACAACATACGACATTGTGTTTTCTGATGATGAAACAAGTACCTGTTCTAATGCATGATTTCACGATAGACAATTAGGAAGATGTTAGGATAAATGAAGAGGAAGACAGTTTCCAGTATGTATCCCCTGCAGTTCTGTGTGTGTACACATGTGTCCTTGAGTGTGTGTGTGTTTCCTTTTCTTAGTAAGGGAGCGCATCGTACTTGATAAACAGATTTAAGTGGCATTTCCCACCTCTATGTATCATATGTGTCTCCCCATATCTTCAGGCGTTCTTGGGTAAGATGAATTTCACTGTGTATCCCTCCGTCATGCACCACGCTTGAACCATGTCACTGCTGCTGCGTATTTTCATTTTGGCCACTGTTTTTATATTACAGTTAACCATCCTTTTATATAGATTTTTATACACGTGTCTGGTTATTTTCTTAAAATAGATTTCTAGAAGTTACCTTTCTGGGCTTAAAGATATTAACATTTTTTTTAAGGTGGTCGGTTTTAAAAGGTATATCAGCTCCGAGTGGGGAGTGAGCTGGCGGTTATCACAGGGCAGCAGAAGGGTCAGAGAAAGCCTGTCCCCTCCCTTCGAGCCATTAGCTTGCTCCTTCCGGTGTATGTGCGTTCTTGATCTAAGTTTGGATGGTTCTCCTCTTGGCTTCTCTCCCCACCTCATCCGCCACCTTTCTGCTAAGTGCACCTCTCCTGCAGCGTGGTGGGGAAGAACTGGGATGCGGGAGCCAGACTGGCCCCCTCTCGCCCTAGCTGGGTGACCTTGAGCGGGTTACTTTCTGCCGGTCATCCCCATTTTCCTCTTCTGTAAAGTGAGGCTCATGATTGAACTACCTCATCAGATGGAGGGAGGACCAGACGATCGAATCCACGCAGAATGCCTCAAACAGTGCCTGGCCCACAGGAAGCCCTTAGTAAGTGGCAGTTTATTAAATAAATCTCAAGATGGATAAATCAGTAACAGACTGTCACTCCTAATGTCTGTGTCATACTATTTCGACTTGTAGAGCCTGTTGCAAGTGTGTGAGCACCGCTGTGTGCCTGTGACTTGCCAGCGACTTTCTCAGGTCCCTAACACAAGTTCCTGCCTCCGTTTCAGGTTTTTCTCTTTCCTTCTCTCTCCCCTCCCCTTGGACACTCCCTATTTTACAGAGCACGGGCTTCTCGCCGCCTCCCGATCTACCCACGTGTGCATGCTACTTCTTCCTCTGGGACTCTCCCTCCTTATCAGTTTGTTTGTTCCACTGAGGAGGAATCAGAGCCTGGCGGGCAGCTTTTCCAGCTGGCTGTATCGTGTGCTGCACCGTAGGACCACTCTCGCTGTTACTCGGAAACCTCTTAGATCCGTGTCGAGCTGGCTTCGTTCTCCCAGCAGATGTGTGGGTAGTGGGGTGATTTTCTCATCCCGTTCGCCTACCCTCACGCCCCTTCCGGTGCCCCAACTAGTTTGGGGCTCTGCCCCAGCTGACCACAGACCGGGGACATCTGTCCTGAAGCTTTCATCTGCTCAGCAACATCAGAGGTGGCGTGTTGATGAGGATTTCCTTGGAACGGCTGCTCTTAGGCGAGGAGGGAGTTGGGGATGTCAGCTGAAGTTTCTTAGACGGGTCCTAGGAGATCCACGTTGATCAGGATATCCTGTTGATCCACGATATCCATGATGGGGCTTGTACTCTGTGGCGTGTTGATAAAAACTCAGCCTGAATTGTCTGTGTGGACCACGGAGTGAGGCCCTAGGGTGGGCAGGCTGCCGAGGAAGATTACCCGGGGAAGTACCGTTTGAGTTTCCCAGGTCGCTTAAAACAGCAAGAATGTGTTGCCTCACAGTTCAGGAGGCTCAAGGTCCAAACTCCAGGTGTTGGTGGGGCCTCGCTCCATCTAGAGATGCCAGGGAAGGAACTTCCCACGCCTTTCCTTCAGTTTCTAGTAGCCTGATGTGTCCCTTGGCTTGTAGATGCATCACTCAAATCCTTAATCTTTACACGGCATTCTCCCTGTGTGTTTTCACACTGTCTTCCCGCTGTGCATGTCTGGCTGTGTCCCAATTTCCCAATTTTAGAAGGACACCGGTTATATTAGGACCCACTCCAAAGACCCCACTGTCACTGGATTACCACTGTAAAGACCCTATTTCCGAATAAAGTCATATTCTGTGGTGCTGGGATTTCGGATTTTGTCTCTCTCCAGGGGACACAGTTCAACCTATAAGAGGAAGGAAAGACATTAAGGATTCACACATTCCCACTGTGCAGGGCAGGCCGTGTGCAAATACGCGAGTTCTTTGCAGAATTAAGATGAAGAGTGGCAAGACCTTAGAGTAGAACCTCTGTCTGTCTCAGCAAGAGTTGGTATCCAAGAAGGAAGGTGCCCTGCCTTCCTTCTCAATCCATTACTTTTTTTTTTTTTTTCCAACATGATTCCTGCCTTCCTCTTCTACCAATTTGGGAGTTTCCAGGGTCCACAGAGAGAAAGCGCAGTGGGAGGGCAGCTGGTAGAGAACAGCGTGGGGGGGGGGGGCGGTCTGGGAAAGCAGAGAGTGGAGTGGAGGGCTGTGCCAGGAGTGGAGACATCAGGAAAGTACAGTGAGTGAGGCACCAGATTGGCAAGGAGGCACCACAAGGTTGCTTAGTAGCCATGAGGGCTTGTCCCAGCCCTGCTGCTATGCTGTGTGCCTTTGGCCTAAGCACTCAACTTCTCTGCACCCTGGGTTTCTCCAGGGGTAAGACTGGGAAGTGGATGGCTGCTCCCTAGGGTCCCTTCCTGGCCGAAACAGAATTCTCAATTAGAGCCTAACGTGCAGAGTGAATGGGAGCTCCCAACCCCCTGCAGAAAGTCCAGCCCCTCTTCCTGCAGAAAGATCTCCCCAGCAGGGCTGGCCTGCCGGCAGGGTCACCCAGGGTGCCTCTAGTGCCCGGCCTGCTCTTCAGTAAACTGCTCCCACTTCTCTCCCCCACCAGCTGCTGTCTCGTTCCACACGTAAGTTTGCTACTCCTTTTCATGATTCCCAGTAGTCTTTGACTGCACACATCTGTCTTCGATCGCTGTCAGCTCTGGGAGGCTATGCCAAGGTTCTTGCACACAGCCTGTGACTGACTGGGCTCTGTCCTGTGCTTTCGCCGGGAGCTGAGAGGAAGATGCCTGCACGCCGGTCTGGGGCAGAAGCGCCCGGGCCTGGCTCCAGCTTCGACTGCACAGGGGCTGCCCGAATAGTTCAGTGCATCTCGGGGCGGGGATGGCCTATTCATGTCTCCTCAGTACGCACAGACACCCACACTGCTCTGTATTCCTAGGGCCCCGAGCCCTGCCTGTGCCGTCTGATTTAGCCGGCTTGCATCATGGGTAGTATGAGGCCAAGGTCTGCACCCTGTTTGTATGGATGATGGGGAGGTTAGGGATGGCTCGGAGAAGTGACTGTCTTGCTTGGGGGCACCCAGCAGATAAACTAGAATGAGCCACTGACCCCCAGACACTGATGGAAGAAGCTGGCTCGGGGTATCCTTCTGTTGAGACCGCCTTCCACGATTGGTGGGGACAGGGAAGGACAAGCAAGGACAAGGGTCAGGAATGAAGGGCAGTGGGAAGCATTAAATGGTCCACAGAATCTAGGGGAACAGAACCAACTCTGGCACACGGGGATCATAATGGCCCACCCCAGACAAGGTAAGTCTCCGTGTTGGGAATAGAGGAAAAGGGTGGGGGTGTGTGGTCCCACGGCAGAGCAGGCCAGGTGTTTGCATGTCAATGGCTCCTTCCTTCCAGGGTCCTAGGAGTTCCAGTCAGTGGGTGGGCTGGGGGTCTGCAGCAGGGTTACTGCGGGCAGTTTGCATGGGACAGTGCTTGGTGGTGCAGGATGAGCTGCGAGCATGGAACACCAGGACCACCTTCCCCTCCTCCGGTCACCGTGACAACCAAGGTCACCGCCACACATTTCCAAATGCCCCTCAGGAGGGGATGTACCAGCCCTTTCAGAGAATCACATAGATCAACATTGATTAAATGAGTGAAAAACGAATGAATGATCTCCAGCGTTTGTGATTTTGCAACATAACTTCCGCTTCCTTTTCTCACTCTCGAAACGTACTGAACACTGGGAGCTTTGGAATCTTCAGCCCCAGGTGGAGCCTTGCCAGCGTTATTTAATCCATCCCCCTGCTGCTGGGGCAGACTGCACCTAACTGCCTCAGGCAGGGCTGCCTTTTGTTGGCAGAAAACTCTCCATGCAGAGGTGGTCCCTGTTCTGTTTCTGTCCCCCCCGGCTGTGAGCCTGCGGAGCCCACCTCCACCCCTCCCCTTTGGAACTGTGACTCGGGGTCAGAGCTCTGGCATTAGTCTGCTAAGTGTCTGACTGTCGGAGGAAAGGTTTGGGTAAGATTCCCTCTCCACAGCTCAGCCCAGATGGGATGACGAGGACCAGATTCAGTTTCCCAGCTCTGATATTTGCCAAGATTTTTACCAGGCTTCCTGAAATAGACAGGGAAACAGAGCAAGCTCCCTTAGGTCAAGTGATTGGGGCCCAAGTTTATCAGAGCCCTTGAATAACTGCTCTGTTAGCAGCAAGAGCGTGCCAAGCTTCCTGCAGTTGCTGGTCCAGGACAGATGGGTGCGGGAGGAAGAAGGGGGCTGCCGATCTGCCGTCCCATCTCCACCCACACAGGGTTATGGGGCCAAGGCAGTGTCGGCCTGGCTTTGCTCACCTGCAAAAAGAAGAAAAGGGTATCTCATTGCTTTTGCTACATGTATGGAACGAGAACAAAGAGGACATATTTATGAAGTGTTTTGAATTCCAGAGAGAACAGGAACCGTATAAATTCATGGCATATTAGGATTTGAGGTCTACGTGGTCAGAAGTTAGAAATTAATCCGATCCAGTCGCCGGGTGCCATTGCCAGGAAGTACTGGGGCCCGCGAACTAGAAGCCACTGCTGTCCCTCTTGCCACCCCAGGATGCGCCATTCCAGTTCTGTCCTTGATTCTCTCCTCTTTACAACCTGACTTCTTCAATGGAGTCTCTATTCCTGCAACTTCTGTTCTGTGCTCAGACCCACTGGGTGGGGCTGTCACCAGTGATGAGCCCCAGAGCCTTCTCTGGCCTCAGGCCTTTGTGTCACTAAACCAGTGAAGAGAGCCAAACTCATCTTCCGTGCTCTCTTCTTTGTTGGCTTCCCCTGATCAACCACATTGTCCTGCTTTTCATCCCACCTCTGGGACAGCGTCCTTACACTTTTCCTGGCAGACTTTTTCTCCTCTGCCTGACCTGGGCTCTCCTCTCTCCACACGCTCTCCATAGCCAATGTCAGGCATTCCGGTGGCCTCCCTTATCTGCACAGTGCTGACTCCCAAACCTACGGGTACTTTCTCTTAGGCTCCAGACCCATACATCCAGCTGCCCAGCAGATATGCCATCCACGTGTCTTCTGTGTGCCCGAACTCAACCTGGGCCCCTCTGTGCCGCAGACCTGCTCCCCCTCCAGTGAATGTTCTCCATTGTTTCGCAGCTTAGTAAATAGAGCCACCTGCTACCGCGCTTGGTCAAGTCAGAAGCCTGGGGAGTCATCCCCATCTTGTTCCGCCCTCCTTCCCCATGACCAGGCCATCTCCACGTCATCCTAGTTCTAAGCTCCAAAATACTTCTTGAGTTTGTCCTGATCTCCTCATTTCCACTGCCACAACGCTAATCAGAATCACCTTTATCTCGTGCTGTTCTCCACACTTTGCAAAGCTAACCGGGTCATTGTTCTACTTGAAATTTTTTAACGGTTCTCCATTGCTTCTGAGTCCTTATCAAGACCCTCGACTGTTCACGATCACCCTCCTCTTTATACATCCTTGCTCCCTCTCTTTACCCCTCTATCCCCCTTTTCTCCCCTCTCCTCTATCCCTCTCTGGCTTTTGTTGTTGTTTCTTGGAATATAAAAATGTGCCTTCCTGCCCCTGAGCCTCAGTCCGTAGGTAATGGTTCCCACTACCTAGAACCGTCTCTCTCTGCCCTCAGTGCGTGTTGTCTGATTAACAGTCTTCAGGTGTCGGCTTGAACACGTCTTCCTTGGGGAGTTTGTCCCTAATCCGACTTTGTGTTAGGGTCCCCTCCCACATGCTCTCATACACATAGTGTTTTTCCTCACACCAACATTTTGTATTCTAACTACCCGTTCAACGCCTTTTTTTTTCTTCTTCTTTTTTTTTTTTTTTACTAGGCTCTAGACTTCTCAAGGGCAGGAACCATTCCCGCCAAACATACCCAGCACAGTGCCTGGCTTAATGCTAGTTGTCGAATACATAGAGGAGGGAATGGAAGGTGCTTATCCAGCAGAAACCTGGACTCAGATCTGAGATCTGGCCTGGGATTAAGGAACCCACTTTCAGAAGGTGGCATCTTGAGTTCCCAGAACAGGTGACTAACCTCATTTGCTTTGACAAACAGTTACTCCATGCCACACAGACAGGTAAAAAGTGGAATGAGATTTAATCCCTCCTCACAAGGAGCTTATTCCTTCTTTGAAAATCTCTTAGATTAAGCTCTGAAATGATTTTGGCAGGTAGACCAGCTGGTCCTTCTTCCTCTGTGAGCAGCGATGTAGAAAAAAAGGAGCATAAACACACATGCACACGCACACACACACTCACAGACATCACGCTCGCACATGGACATGCCCAAACACACAAAACGGTAACTTACTTTTCAGTTTGGGCTCTTGGCATGCCATGGAAAATCCCATCAGCCTTCAATCTGGGGAAGCAGGTTTGACTCTAACAGTGAAGTCTGTAGCGTAATCTATGCCCATTTCTTTTTTTTTTTTAAAGATTTTATTTATTTATTTGACAGAGAGAGATCACAAGTAGGCAGAGAGGCAGGCAGAGAGAGAGGGGGGAGCAGGCTTCCTGCTAGGCAGAGATCCCGATGCAGGACTCGATCCCAGGACCCTGGGATCACGACTCGAGCCGAAGGCAGAGGCTTTAAACCACTGAGCCACCCAGGTGCCCCTATGCCCATTTCTTATCGGCGAGCTTGCTCCCAAAGCAAACACCGGATCTCCCGCTCCACCCCCACCCCCCCCCCCCCAACTGGTTTTCTCCTTCCTGGGCTTAGAGTTCATCTTCTCTTCCTCTTCTGGATTCTCATATGGGATGAAGTCAGAGGATGGAGACTGACCACACCCTTCCTCCTTGACCCCCATAAAGTTTCGTGGCAGCTCTCAGGAGGCAACCAGTTCTTGCTAGTGGAGGAGGAGGAGGCTTTGAGAAGCTCGAGGGCTCAGCACCTGCCCCACAGGCTGCTCAGTTAAGGACACGTCTGTCCCTCTCTTTCAAAGATGTTGCTGTTGTTCCTGTGCTAGGGTGACACCCGGCCTTGGCTCCTACCCTTCACACCCCAGCAAGAGGCTATTTCCCAGAGGTCTTATAAGTGATTCCATCCTCTTCGAAGCTGTTTCCGTATTTCAATTATCTTCAGGGAGGAACATGCGTCTTGGATCTTTGCCTGGCTGTGAAATTTCATTTCCATTTCTTTACACCTGCGGCTGCAGTATGAGGAAGAAAAGAGCTCAGCTGATGTCCCAGACCCAGGTTATCAAGGTGCTTGGCAGTTGTTTTCCAGAAGGGACTGCAGCCCTAGAGCAGATATCATCAGCAGGGCCTTTGAGGGGACACCCTTCTTCAGCTGCTTTCTCTTTGGGGTGTCTGGTTCTTTCTTCTTCATAGACATGTGAGCTCAGTCTGTGCAGTTGGTTCATGTCTTTACGACCGACATTGAAAGCATATTTGATTCGTCATCCCAGATGCTCATTCCAATTTGCAATTTGTCCTAAGGGGCCAGCTTATCCTCTTGCATTTTCCTTTTCCTGATCCCACTTATCAGTCCCCCCTTGGGATCTCATGGAAGTGGAATCAGTCACTACAAGGCCAACCACCCAAGGGATCTCTCCATCTGTGTATGCTCCTTTTACCTCTACCTATGCCAGACTCGGCATACAATAGGTGCACATTGAGTGGTCATTCCGTCTCACAACCTGGGACACCTTCCTGGGGACAAGGAAAGAGGTCAGGGTCAATCCCAGTGCCCCGGCCCAGATTTAATCTCATTCTTCCTTCTTTCTGCAATACACTGGATCAGAACCAGCAGCCCTGTAGGAGTACATTTCTTTGCCTTAAAAATCAGGCCCCAGAGAGCATTTGATTCCTTGGCAGAGAGGTGAAGGCTTAATTAATTTTTCTCTCTTTTCCTTTGAACTTCTTGGAATGCACGCACATACTCACATTCATGCACAATTGGGTGTATGAGAATTTTAATGGCAGGTGGTGTTAGCAGTTCTTTCCTCCTGATACAGACCAGGGTTTTTCCATCTGGACTTTTTAGCAGGACCTAAGAATATTGACTTTCTAACCACTTGGATTGGGGTGGGGTGAGCAGAATGGGAATGGGGGAGAAGGTTCAAGGGGGAAATGTGCTTATATATAAATCACATGTGAAGGGAGTTTTGAAGTCATTATTGCTTCAGGATGTGTGAACTGTAATTATTTTTTAAGGTCTTGATTTGCCCAATGAGCATTTCCCTGGGTTGCTGCTCCAAGCATGACGTCTTTGCTGTCAGGGGGTCCAGCCTGGTCTGATACAAGTTTAATCGCTTTAAAGGGGGCCCAGGGTAGGATCCGGTTTCTCCAGGCTCTCAGCTGCGGTCAGTCCTGCCTGCAGCACGACGTCCAAATGACTTCGATGATTAAGACAGTGCAGCTAAAATGAAGAAGAGATGTTTCCTCCCTTTCTTTTCCTGTCTATTTTATTTTTTTCAACGGTTGGCTCCACAAGATGGTAAATCACTTTTAGACGGAATCGCTTTTGGTCATTGGCCTTGCTCTTTGCACTCTTCAAGTCCCTGCTGAAGCAGGCAGTGCGGTTTTGTCTGCACTCTGCAAGGGGCTGCTCAGCTCCCTGTGCGCTGACTTCTGACCCCCATGTGCAGTCTTGCCTCCTTGACGCCCTCCTCCCTTGTCCTCACACTCCCGACTCTCCAGGACTCCATTCCTCATGCTCCATCAGTTGGTAATGTTTGTTCCAGGGAGCAATTGTCAAGGGTCAGGTAAAGCATGTCACCCTCTGTGATTTGAGAATGTTTTCTGTCCCCAAGGGGTCCTTCTGGATAATGAGGAAGGTGAAACTGGGGCAGCCTACAGGAAGAAGCCCTTAGAAGGGAAATCTGTGTTCATCAGCTATGCTAATCCAAGACTTGTTTTGGGGGCTGGCAACTTAAAAATGTGGAGAACTTGGAAGACTTGGGAAAAGAAAAGCAAGGGAATGTTGGAAATGTTGGAGGGGTATGTGTGAGCATAAGTGTTAAAAGGATGTAGTGGGGAATTGTATTTGTGTTCAAACTTTGTAACAGGGTAAGTTGTTCACTGAAGTATGCTTTGGTGCAAGGGTAACAAATACATTCATCGCACGTGCTTACACTCTGTACTTTTGCTCAGAGCAGACATTGCTAATCAATCACACCACTCCTTCCTACTGTCACTCCTTTGCCCATAGCAGACATCACTAACCAATCAGAGCCCTTGTTCCCACTGAGTTTCACCAAGTCTTTTAATCCTCTACACAGACCTCCAGGTCACCTTATGTATCAGCCAATTGGATTTGGAAGTTAGATGGAAACCCATTGAAACCTCTACTTTAATGGAAAGAACATTAGGCTCAGATTCAGAACACGCGAATCCCAGCCCCGGACCTATTACTTTTTAATAATTAGTTGTTAATAATGATCATCTAACTTCAGCTTCCTCATCTTTGATAGGCAAAACTAGCTCATCACCAAGGTCTGAGGTCAGGATTCAGTAGGATAACATATACAATATAACATATGCGGGGGTGCCTAGAACAGTGCCTGGCATGTTGTAAGCACTCAGCAAATGATAAGCAAATACCATGTGAAGTGGCACAGACACAGTGTGCACCCCCCAACATGTGGAACAACGAATAGTACTTCTTTTGCCCTTGCTGCTTCCTTTATCGTCCTCGGTGAAGGCAGATGGAGAACAGCTGGGCCCTCCCCACCTACCTCCCTTCAACTTCACATGCTCAAGACTGCTGTGAAATCTTTCTTTCGTGAGCTGATATAATGCCTCCTTGTTACCCTGGGAGGACACGGTTAACACCCATGTGTCAGGACGTGACACGCTAAGTGTGTAGCCCTGTGGCAACAATGGGCCTGCGTTAGTACTTGGCTCTCTGGAGCATCTTCCTGTGGCTGAAGAAAGCTCCAGAAGAGATCTTGGTGGAGATCTTTGTACAACTGGCTGACACGGAGATGGTAGGACAGGATTTGCTGGAGGAGGTTTCACTGTAGTTGACCTCATTCCGAGGTCGGAAGACTGCAGAGTGGTGTGCAAGACATCCCCGGGAATAAGGCGATGTCAGAATGGAATCCAGCCCTGCCTCCAGACTGGGAAGGAGGTATTTGCCAAGCAGCAAGCTCAGGGACCATTCTTGGAGCAAGCTGAAGCCTTAGTATCATAAATTGATATATCCCAAGATATTAATGACTTTAAAAGGCCTTCTGGGGGTGCCTGGGTGGTGTACTTGGTTGAGCATCCAAATCTTGGTTTCCGTCTAGGTCATGATCTCAGGGTCCTGAGATTGAGCTCCGCTTTGGGCTCTGTGCTCAGTGTGGAGTCTGGCTGGGATTCTCTCTCCTTCTTGGTCTGCTCCTCCTGCTTGTGCTCTCTCTCTACTTAAAATAAGTAAATAAATAGTTTTTAAGATACTTTCTCAAGTTTATATGTATATATAAATATAAATTATTTATATTTAGAAATATATAAATATAAAAATGCTTTCTCAAGTTTACATATATAGACTTGAGAAGTATTTTTATATATTCATATATAATTTATATATAATAAGTATTTTTATTTATAAGTATTTTTATATAAAAGTAATTATATATACACACATATATATGTGTGTGTGTATATGTATATACATACTGTGCAGTGCATGCATTTTACTTCCTATCCTACTGGTCTGCACTGAAAAAAAAAAAAAACAAGCTGAATAGGCCTCTTCCCTGTGGCTTCAAATTCTCTCAGGACTTTACCTTGTTTATCTTTCCAGTTAAGTGTGGGCACTCCATCCCAAACCCTGGTCAAGGGTGTTCTGCTCTTTCTTCTAGAATGAGAGAGGCAGGACCCAGACCATTGCATCAGGTCAAAACTCAGTTTGATTGAATAAATACGTTTTAATTACCTGAGTGTGTGCTAGACGATATAGGGACTATTGAAAGGCATAAAAATGTAGTCCCTGTCCTTACACAGCTTAAAAGCTGTCATGAGGGATAAAGAAATATACAAAGGGCAAGGAAAAAATAGAAGATCTACCAAACAGACCATCAAAATGCCTTGGGAGGCAGATCCCAAAAGGTTTCATGGAGGAGGTAAGCGATTGTAGCATTTGGGGTCAGTCTGGACATAGAGCTCTAGATGGATGGGCAGGGATTGTGGGAGTGGGACAATAGGACCCACAGGCAGAAGGGGCCCCCAGAGTGAGGCTGTGGAGATAAAGGGCCCTGACGGATACATGTTGTTATGAGGATGGATTTATATAAAGGGCATGGACTGAGAGACAAGATGCCTTCCTTTGCTGAGGTTGGATTTCAGAGACAAGGCTGATGATACCTATGGGTTCTCCAACAGATCCAGCGTGGGATCTCGGCAGGTCTGCAGAATGCTTGGATAACTGGACAGCTGGCTTGGTTCTCTTCCCGTTTCCCCACAGCATGGGGGCCCTCACTTGCTGGATAACATGGTCAGCTCCTGCCTCCCTCCCTGGCCCTCAGTTTCCACACCTGTAGAACCAGGAGGTTGAATTAGGCTGTTCCAGGTCCGACACCTATGATTTTGTGGTGATGATGAAAGGTGATGGGAAACTTTGTTTATGTATTTACAGTGCCTCTTTGAGAAGGGAGTGGGAACGAAGTGGGACCCGTCTCCACATGACAGTAGAAATCAGGGGTCCACTTCGGGGCTTGACCGAAGGCTTGCTCTGTCTGTTTTCTGCCCTGACACCAGTACACAGCTCAGCTCACCCTTGTCCTCTGGGAGGTTCCAGTGGGCTGTGTTCTGCTGGGCCACCGCCTTGGCACGTCAGGTCGATTCAGTCAGTGCTTTTGGAGCAGCTCCTGTGTGGGGTGCTGTGCTGGGGTCATGTGGGGTGGAGGTTCCTGCTAACGTTGAGGCAGATAGGGAGACAGGGAGGGAGGAGCGGGTCCCTGACCCGAGGCTTATTAGAGTTATTATAGAGCATTTCTTTGAAATCTGGATTCCTGGGCCCCTTTCCTTGATTCAGTAAGGCCGGGATGAGGCCTGGGAGTCTGTAACATTAACCTCTCTCCCCATGATCGTGATGCTGGGCCAAGGTTAGGGAGCGCCAGCCCAAGGAGGATTCTCAATTATCACGACTCAAGAAGACCATGTTCTACATCCCTTGTGTCTATATGAATTCAGTATTTGTCTCTTTTCTCCCATGTGCTCAATGCAGCCGTCTGTGTCCCATAGTGGGGGCTGGGATGGAGAATATAAGCTAGAATACGGTAAAACCTACACTTCTAAGTGTCTGCACAGCTTAGAACCTCCAGGAAGCAAATCACTCCCATGGGACATGTTTCCATTAGCGTCTGCACCATCTCCTTAAGCCTTCATTGTATCCGGTGAGACTGGAAAGAGCCCCCTACAGAGGACAGGTCAGGTGTCCTTATCTCTTCTTTCCAGATATGGAGACGAAGGCTCAGAGAGGGGAATCTGTACACGTAGCCCACAGAAGCAGCAAGTGTAAGGCCCACCACTCGGAGCCCGGCTCCTGCCCTCGGTTCAGGGCTGCTCCCCCATTCCATGCTAAGTGAGAAGCATCCTTTTCCTCCTCAGAGCACTGGATTCCACAGTTGGGAAAGGCCACTGTGGGCTTGGGTCCTTGGGGGCAGCTGCACAGGGAGCCAGACTCCAGGTGGCAGAGAACTGGCTGGAGCCTGTCATCCAGCGCAGGGCAGCTGGCACGGCTCTGATCTGGGATGACCCCTGGTGCTGAGAATGATGGATTTTCCTATCTGCCTTCTACAGGGGTAGGTAGCACCATGAGGGCGTGTGCTATGGTGTTTCCCCTGCACCGGATTCCCATGAGGCAGAAAGGAGGAGTTTATTATCCAGAAGCTTGCCGGTGGGAAAATTCAAGTCAAAGGGAGTACTTTTCCTAAATGAATGGAGCTAGCATTTACTGAATGCCTACTATGTGCCAGGCAGCATGCATGGTTTACTGGGTGTAAACCATGAAAGGCCTCTTTGATTCCTCTTCCCTGCTCTGCGAGGTCGCCAGTGAACCCAGCTGGCCTGATTTACAGCTAGGACAACTGAGGCCCAGAGAAACCATGTAATGTAAGCATGGACAGCTAACAGCAGGCCTTTCTGGGTCTTTCTGACTTCCCAGCCTACCCTCTTGTATCAGAGCCGCCTGCCGCGTGAGTCACCTGTTGTCTCTGCATCTCCTGAGTCCCAGGCCGGGGACCCTACTGAACTGGTTCATTGAGGGTGCCACAGCAGTGACATCTCCAGAAAGACTGGCCCTCCTCTCACACCAGCACCCCTGTTTAGCTAAAAGCCCGTGCACCAGGAGTGGCTACTTAGGAAACATTGCCACAAGAAACTTGTCGAGACTCAGAGAGATGACAGGATTCACTCAGGGCTGCCCAGCTTCCAAGCGGTGGAGCCGGGACTGAGAGTCCTGTTCTACTGTGGCCAGGACTGAGATGCCCCGTGGTGAGGGAAGCTGCTGGTCTGCGACACGGCTGCCCGCAGTGTGTCAGCGGAATGGGGCTGTCCCTTCTCGCGCGGCTGAGCTCTAAAACCAGCCTGCAAGGTTAAGGCCAGAAGAATGTTCTGCCAGCCCCTGGGGTGTCTTTTATGACAACTTCTTGTTCCCTCGTAATTCTTCTGACAAATTCTCCTTTTGATCCGGACTTTCCTAGGCATCCAGTCATTCCAGAAGTGACATGCGCGCACACATACACGCTTGAGGGGAGTCCAGGGGAGAGGAGGAGAGGGGAAGTGAGAAGTTTGGATCTGCTCGAATGTAGCAGAAAACTATATCCAGAAAGTACTGCGTACTCACTGAAATGTTATTTGCCATTTTTTTGTGTGGTTTTTCCCCCCCTGGGTAGAGTCTCCTGTTCGAACTTGAAAATAAAAAAATTCCTCCACTTTCGAATGAATAGGCGAGACATGCTGTAGGTTGGGATTTCCCAGGAGGACTGGCAGCCGTCTGCCCTGGGACGATCAGGGAACTTGAACTCCCTGTACTTGTTAGTTCTGTTTAGGGAAGGGAGGTGGAGAAAGGGAGCAGCAGGAACAGACCCTCCCCGCCAAATGTTCCTCCATGCCCTTGAAGAGTGGGGACTTAGCAGACTCACTTCAGGAGCATTGGGACGACATTAGGAAGAGCTGGTCCTGGGATCTGGGTTCCGTGATCTCCACCAGCCCTTCTACTCTGCCCTTCCCATTATTTCTGTGACTGCCTTCAAAGAGGCAGAATTTTGTTCTCCCAAAATGCTCACATCCTAGTGCCTGGGAGGAAGAAGGGCTTGAGTGTGGTGCTTATTTCTGTTCTGTATTTAATTTACTTATTCTTAGGCCAGATTCCCTTGAGTGTCTTCTAGAATTTAATTGATCTGAAGAAGGTTACGATGTTGTCATAAAAGCAGCACAATATTTAAAAGAAAAAAAAAAACTAAAAAAAGAAGAACAGGTAGAAACTGACATTTAATTGGATGCACAAAACCCAATGCAAGCTGGACCATTAGCTGCCTGTGACCTTGGGCAGTTCACCTTGGCTCTTTGGGCCTTGGTTTCTTCAGCTGTAAAATAAAGGCTGAAGATTAGATGACCTCCATGTTCCCCCCAGCGCTAAAATCCTCCTCTCCTCCCGTGATGACTGTTTTTTAAATATCACTGTCATTTCAAAGCATCTCTTTGGGGAGATCCCGCAGGGGAGTGTGACCCCGTGTTGTCACGTATCTGCGAGCTTGTCATTCGGTCAGGCTGCAGTCAGCTGTGAGTGGCTTTGACTGGCCTAGAAGGTAGGAATTCTGAATTTGCCATTTTCTTCTCCAAGAGATTGGCCAAATGCCAGATTCTTGCACCTCCTGCCTCTCACCCCTCCTCAATGGTCGCGCCTAAAAAGATTCTTTTGATTCATCCTGCTAGACCTGTCCATTAATCTTGCTTCCTTCAAACCTGAACATGATGAACGTTCATCCTTGAATTCCGACAATTAGAGATGAGGTATGTTTCACTGTTAAGTTCCCAAATCGGAGCGAATTTATTTCCCAGCACGTAGCCACAGAGGGATAGACAGGCCCGCTCTTCCTCCTCCCTCCTGGCCCTCCTCCCTCCCCGCCCAGATTCCGCTTCACCCCGCCACCCTCTCCCCTGGATTTTTCCTGCTGTGTATCTCGTACACCCTTGAAAGTGGACAGATCCATCCCACTTTCCTGAACTCCGCCACCGTGCCTGCTCCACCCCTGCCTCTCCCCAACCCCCACTCACCCTTCCTCCCCACTGCTCCCCACCCCCACGGTTCTCCTCTGATGAGATTTCCTCTCCGAGGGGATATTTTGGTCCTGTTCTTTGTTCCCAAACAAATTCCCCTGGTCCTTTCAACCTGGTTTCAATCAACATAATCACAGTCTGTTCAGTGATATCAACTCTGCCTTGATTTGTTCGTGTAATTCAGGCTGTGTCCTCCACTTCTCAGGCTGTTTTCTATACACACACTTAAAGACATATATATGTGTATATACTACATGTAATGTATGTATATTACAGATTGAAAGAGAGATGCACTTTCCATCATGCCTGTAATTTCTTTTCATCTCTTTCCAAATCAGTGTCTTAATGCCTATCACCTAAATTGTAATCATTTCAAGGACTCTGATGGGCTCTTTTTATTTTTTAAGAAGAGCTCTCTAAATCTGGGCCAAAATCAAGTTATCAACAGAGGGCAGACTTCTTCTCTCCCCAGTCCTAAATCTCATCCATGTAGCAGGGTCGTGAAGAATGAGGTGGGTGATTGGCTTCTCCGTGCTCCTCACTACCGGCGCTGCCTTCTCAGTCTTCATTCATCTTATTACACATCCTTTCTTTTGTCTGGAAGAAAGGATATGAGGCGGCCCCGGGGAAGCTCTGACTCAGGGAGGACCTAGAAGACAACGCTGAAATGAACTCAGAAATGGCAGCGTCCTGGTAGAATCCTGGTACATGCCCCACTTGCTGAATTGTACCAGCCCCATAATTACACTGACTGGTTATGTGGATATAGTGAAGCCGGACAGTATTCTGAGTGACAGTGAAGCCCCCCCACCCCTGCCCCCACTGCCTGCAAGGTCATTAACACTCAACACCTTATCTGGAGGGTGGATACCATCTAGAACAGGGAAGTCAGTTGAATCATAGAATCGATTCTGGCAAGTCATGGCTTTAATTTCCCAAGCCAGGCACTTAAGAGAGAAAAGTGTTTCGTGAATTATGAAAATTTAACTTCACAACATTCAGAGCGAAAGTCTGGAGGAGTCGGAGTATAGCGACGACGGAGCCATTTTCCCAAACAACAGACAGGGACAGGAGAGTTCTGGGGGGAAGCGACAAAGCTCGGTCACTGTCTTTGGAGGGAGGCAGGGAGGGGCTGGGGGGTGCAGAGTCCTGGAGATAGACAGAGAACTGCCCAGGGAGGGCACCACCATGGCAGGGGGCACATACATTCGCCAGGGGTGTAGTGACCATCTCAAGTGAACAGCGTAAGGGGGACGCCCCACATCTTCGCTTTGCTAAATGCTATGGATGAGCATGGACTTGGATGGGGTTTTATCATTAATCCAGACCAGTAAGGCAAAATGCAGGAACACTGGCCAAGCCTTCCTTGAAGGTCACAAATCTTGGTGAATATGTGTCTCTTTCACGTTCCACCGTAATACAAAAATAATTTTAAATCATGCATTTTCTACAATTTTATTTATTTACTTATTTACGAGCACGAGCTGGGAGTGAGACAGAGAGAGAGGGATAAGCAGTCTCTCCACAGACTGGGGAGTCTGACACAGGGCTTGATAGCAGGACCCCGAGATCATGACCTGACCTGACATCAGACATTAAACCTACTGAGCCACCCAGGCGCCCCTGAACCATACATTTTTTAACATTTAATTTTTTTTAAGATTTGTTTAAGAGAGAGAGAGAGGTGGAGGGGCAGTGGGAGAGAGAGTTTTAAGCAGACTGAGCGTGGAGCCTGACACGGGGCTGATCTCAATCCTGAGATCACAACCTGAACTGAAACCAAAAGTCAGAAGCTCAACCAACTATACTCTCCAGCTGTCCCAACATTTAATTCTTATGAAATAATTTTTGACTCATGGCCTCCATTGTTTTTTTACTTACCCTTTGATTTAGTGAGACACCCTATATTAATAAATGAGAGAGAGAGAAGAGAGTGGCTCAGTTGGTTAAGTGCCTTGATTCTTGATGTCAGCTGAGGTTGTGATCTTGGGGTCATGAGATGGAGCCACACGGCAAGCTCCACACTAAGCATGGGACCTGCTTGAGATTCTCTCTCTCTCTCTCTCTCCTTCTCTCTGTGCCCCTCTCAACCCCCTGCTCATGCGCTCTTTCTTAAAAAAAAAAAAAAGAAAAACTACAACTGAATGATAGGCTCTCCATTTCCCTTTTGCGTTGTTAGTTGTTCATGAGTTCATTTTAAGAGGGGCTTCTGGTGTACAGGTTTTCATGGGAAGGGATTATATGGTTGGGATTCTTCCCCTCCTCTGATGTGGAGACAAGACCCCTTTCAAAGTGAGAGCAGGAAGCTGGATTAACTGCCACAGGCTCCAGGAGGGAGTATCTAGCACGTGCAAGTTTTGCAGCAGGAAAACAGCCAGTCTATTCCCGATTCCATGGTCTGCATGCCGAAGTGGAAGGAACATCCGTGTTCTAGGGGCATCGCACTTGGTCGGCTGTAACCTGAGTGAATGGTTTGTGCAGTTCCTGTTGATAAATTTCCTCCACCACCCATCCTCCTTTGGCTAGAGGGCAAGGGCTGTGCCCTTCCCTTTACTTCTTGTCCTGAACAAGTGTGCCCCTGCCTTTTCCTGGGTCCTGGGGCTGTGGCTGAAGAAAGGGGGCTAGGGAGCCATCAATGGGTTCCCCTGCCTTTACCCATCTGTGCCAGCCAGCATTGTTATGAGACCTAAAGACCTGATATTTCCCTCACCTGCAAAGCCCAAAGGCATTCTCAGGACATGCCCCCCAGCCCTGAGGCTTGTCTTCAATAAAACATATACTGCTTGTAAGATGAGTATGGCCCCTAGCTGAGGGCTGATAAAGGCTGTTATTTTGAAATACAAAATGTGTGAGTCTCTCAAGTGTTGGTATTCACAGAAGCTGGGCATGTTGTCAACACCTGCTCTGAGCTCTTTCCCTTCCCCTTCCCCACCCTTCCTTTTGGCAACTAAATTGCAATTCATTTCCTCCAGGACCTCCTCTCTCTCCTGCCCTGTTACTAGGTCTTGCAATAGACACTTTAAATAGTTTATTCTTCCACTGTATAATTTGTGTTGAGAAACATGGACTCGCTGACTTTAAGGTCCTCTCTAGCACTAAAAATTCCTCTGGCTTTTATAGACTGTTTCATGGGCTATTAATGTGGAGCAGACCGCCTTTGGAAACAGCAATTCACAGGGGGTCAGCACACCTGGATTCCTACTTTGCCTTGTGTCATCAGCCAGGGAGCAACTTTAAATACGTCACTTTCCTCATAGGGCCTTAGTTTCCTCGTCTGTCACACAGAAGCCCTGTGTGGGTTAGGGAAACTCTAACACGATAGTGTGTGGAAATTATAAAGTTAAGCTAAGGTATAGAAACAGGATCTTGTTGACATTCCCATTTTCACTGAAAGCATCCCCAAAGGAAAGGGACTGGTTTTGCAGTAAGAAGCTTTTGAGTAGACAGCAGGGGCATAGACAACTGAGAGGTTCCACGGCCCCTCCCAGAAACCTTTTAGAAGGGTCATCTTCAGCGTGGGCTCATTATAGTCCCAGCCCTTGATGGGTGGCCATACTCTTAGGGAGCTCTGGTTGGAGTCAAGGGGGTCTGGGTCGGGGCTGGGGAAGAATGGTCAGAAATCTACATGAGCAGGCATTGGAGGTAGTCAGACCTCTGCACAGATCTGAATTTGTCCACTGGGGAGAGATGTCCAGATCTCTGCAGAATTCAGGCAGAGATGACTTAGTCTCTGTTGTCTAGCAGAAGATGGAAAGGCAGGTTTGGCATCCTGGAGGTTTTGTCTTGATCAGTGATTGGAGCACACGGAGACAGGGAATGAGCTCCCCACTGCCTTGCATGATCCCTTGAAGTCTGATGCAGGAATGTGTTATGTACAAGACAGAAGACCAACCCTGGAGCCCTGAGATCTTTGTCTGCCTACTGTCAATTTTCACCTGGTTTCATTTTGACAAATGTGATACCTGAGATCCTGTCAGGAAAAATATCACCTGGCAAGAAGTTTGTTACTTAGCTAACAGTAGGGTTGCCTGTATCCATACACAGGCTCTCAAGACGTTTTGAGTTTTTGTTTACTAATGGGAATACTTGGAAAAATCTATACCCAGACTTTACCTTTGTGGAATGGACAAGAATCCTAGGACTGTGTCGGTGAAAGAGCGTTGAAGGTCTGTGTAGTGGGAAGGGAAAGCATGATGGGGCGTGTAGTGTACACGAACGTGCAGAGGTTGGGGGTCCTAGTTCTGGCTCTGTCACTTACTGGGTGTTTGCCATCGGACGGTTCATTTCACCTTCCTGTGATTCATTTTGCTTAGGTTGAAAATGAAAAGACTCTTGGTCTCGTATCTCGTATCTCATTGAACTACGATCGATTTGAAAATATACAGAGCAGTATATATGTTGGGAATTATTAGGACATTTGGAATCTACCACTGCCACCATCCTTGCCTTGTTTTCCCTTCAGTGGTTACTTATGCTATCCCTCTTTCTGGTCAGTTTTTTGTAGCTATGATTTACACTCGCCTGGGACTGGGCAGGTGCTCATCTCCCATGATGCTGAGCGGCTGGGCAGTTTTTCAAGCCTGGCATTGCTCTTTCACTGGTCTCTTCCCCTCTGCACCTGTTCCTCCTCCTATCCCACCTCCTAGGGCCACCCAGGATGGCGATGCTAAGGGAAGTGGCAGGGTCAGAGACCTCTACTCAAGGAGCTAGTCTCAGAGTTAGCCTTTTGGTTTCTGCTCTAGAGAATCAGTGTCCTCAGATTACTATATTCATGACTGTATTAATTTACACCAAGAGCTGTTATTCAGTGAACTTCTTAAGGGGAAAAAAGAAAATTCTCAAGCTTTATTTTTCTTTGGGCCAGAAGAGCGCCTCTCTGAGGTTTACTTGTAAGGCATGCATATATTTTGGGGAGATTCTAGCCCAGTTCCTATCTTACCCATTTCAAAAACAATGAGCCAGAACATTCCATGAGGGATTTCAGCCTTCTTTTCTTTTTTTTTTTTTTTTAAGATTTTTTATTTATTATTTTAGAGAGAGAGGGCACAAGCAGGGGGATGGGCAAAGAGCAAGGGAGAGAACCTCAAGCAGACTCCTCAATGAGCACAGAACCCAACATGGGGCTCGATTCCATGAGCTGACATCAAGAGTCGGACACTTAACCGACTGAGCCACCCAGGCGTCCCGCAGCCCTTTCTTTTCTTTACCTTTTGCCTGCCAAGCTCTTCTAGATCCTGTACAGCTCCTGGGAGCAAATGTTTTCTGATCCATGTATGGAATTGTGCAGCTCACGTTGTTCCAGGCACTGTATTAAACACTGAGGTTTCCCAGGTGAATATGGTGTGGGCCCTGGCCTCAGATACGATGAAGCCCTGTGGTCTCCTAGAGCTGCAGGAGCCCCTGACCTGCTAGGAAGCCCTCCTGGGGCCTTGCCCCAGCCCAGACCAGCCCATCACAACACTGCCTAAGGGGGCATTTTGGCCCAGCCCTAATCTCACATTTTTAAGTCCTATTGGACTTGCTTTCATTTTCAGGTTCTCTGGTCTTCTGCATCCTCTCCCATACCTAGGAATCCCCAGTCTGAGACTGTTGCTGTGCCAGGTCTAGAAGGAAGGAGCCAGGACCAGGAAGAGTTGCTTGGAGGCATCATGGTCTTATGCCTCCATAAGGCATAAGGGAGGGAGAGGCATAAGGATAAGGGAGAGGGAGGAGGGGAGCAGGCTCAGGTCCAGAGGGCCTTAGGACCTCAGGGCCAGTTCCTTCCCACCTTTCTCTGTACACTTGCCTTCCTCCTCCTTGCTTTTCTTTCCTGAAGAGAGGTAACTGTGCTGCTTCTGGGCAGTGGGTTAGCGTTGCGAGAACTGAAATTTTTTTAAATGCTTTTATTTATTTATTTGACACAGAGAGAGAGAGAGATCACAAGTAGGCAGAGAGGCAGGCAGAGATAGAGAGGGGAAGCAGGCTCCCCGCTGAGCTGAGAGGCTGATGCGGAACTCGATTCCAGGACCCTGGGATCATGACCTGAGCCAAAGGCAGAGGCTTTAACTCACTGAGCCACCCAGGCTCCCGAGAATTAAAATTTTTATTTTCCCTTTTTGGCAGCTGAATCCTTTCTTGGCAGTTGCTGACACAGAGTTCTGTAGGAGGGGTCGATCAGCCTCATCAGTCACCATCACCCAGGCCATCCAGAAACCGCTAACTCCAACCCTCACATAAGCAAATTCAGCAGATTCACTGGGCCACTTTCTTGCACTTGACTCTGGACAAGTATCTTTCCAGGGGGCAGGTAGCCCATATCAACAGCCTTTAGAGAAAAGTGAGACTGAAAGGGAGAACCTAATAATAACTCTACCAAAGAAAAATTTAAATGGTCCTACTTCTTAAAAGGTTCATCCTTTTGTCCCAGGGATTTTGTTTCTAGAATCTTTTCTACCACAAGCTTGGCACTCTTTGTAGATGCTGGGGACACCAGACATGGAAAGAGAGCTTGCAGTTTACTGGGGGAGACGGACAGTGAATGCATGTTTATAAACAATGGGGACGTGCTGCGGGAAGTTGTCGGGGGGTGGGATAAGAGCGGGGAAAGACAGACAGGCAGATAGGAATCAGCCAGGAAAGGGGTGGGGAGTCCATGCAGAGGTGAGAAGGTACTGGGGGCCTTTGCAGAACTGAAGACCCTCCCAGGGGCTGGCCCTCCCCTGTGGCCCGTAAGGGGAGAACAAGGAAAGTGGCACCCCGGAGCCAGGCTGGAAAGGGCCTCCTGCTTGGCCGAAGAATTTGGGCTTTATGCTGAAGGTTGTAGAAATGGACACACTTTTACAGTTGGAGAGTGACCCAATAAGGCTCAACTTGAGAAAGCACATCCCGTTCCAGTGTGGAGAAGAAGTGCCAGGGAGTCTGGGAGAGGACAAAAGTGGGGTCTCAGAGACCACCTCAGAGTCTGCTGACGTCACCTGGCAAGAGAAGTCGCACGGGCCATAGAGGGGTGGGCTACGCAGAAAAGGGGGACAGGCCAGCAACAGAGGAGACACAGAATCACCCGGAATTAAAGATCAGTGTGATGTGGGGGACAGGGAAGGGCGAAGACTCGAACACCGTATGTGCCCTTGCCTGCGAGCAAGCAAGGAGGCCAGAGGAGGAGCAGGGCTTGGAGGAAGGTGATGACATTGGCTGGGGTCAGACTGCCCTTGAGATGTCTCTGAAACACTCAAGTGGAGACGCCCTGGGGGCAGTTGCATCCGCAGACGTGGAGTCTAGGACTGAGGTCTGTGCTGGAGGCGGGGATGTGGGAGTTAGCCGCACAGGGACAGGCACGCATGAGCGTGCAGTCACGGGCACAGACAAGAAAACAGGATCAGGGGAACGGCGCTGAATGCGTGGGAAGGTCCGTGCTGGTGGCGGTTGGACGAAGCCGTGAGAGTGCTGTCACAGCCGCTGATGGAAGGACTGCAGGTGTCTGTCTGATTGACACGAGGTGCTCAGGGGTGTCCTGGTAACGCTGCTCTGTGAGTCACCTGGCACCCTGGTGACGGAAGGTGGGGATCCTGTCTGTTGCAAGGGGCTAAGGAAATGGACGGAGAGGCATGTGCTGCTGTACAAGCCTGGGCTAGGACAGGTAGTCGTCCTTAGAGGAGGACAAATATTTTCTGCTTTTAAGGTTGGCAAGAGATGGACACTATGAACCAAAGGGAAGAAGTCCATAGCGGGGAAGGCTGAGGATAGAGCCAGGATGGAGGCCCGGATGGAATGAGACATCTGAGCAAACGGGAGGGAGTGGGACCAGCGGTCACCGTAGGTCCTAGAGAGGGCTGGGACAGGGACACCTGGTCACTCAGAGGAAATGAAGGCTGACCCAGGGCAGGCCGTCAATGACGCCTTTCCCCCAGCCACGTGATCAGCCGCACCCCCTTTCACTTTCGGGAGTGTGTGGGTTTGGGGCTGCAGGATCGGTTCCTCGAACCATACGCATTCCAGTGGGTTCCAGCAGATAAGGAGTTAAAGAGTTCCTATCTGAGGGGCTCTGTGAAGTAGAGGCAGGGTTTTCTGTGTACTCAGAGACCTCAGGAGACAAGTGTCATTTTGAAACAAGTGTCCTCTGAAGAGCCGGAAACACCAGCAGGCGTTGTTGGTCCACAGCCGGGGCTGAGCTGAACCTGAGAGCGTGAATTTGCTGGGCAGCAGATAGTGTGTCTCTGCTGTCCCTGCCTCTGAGCAGCCCAGCAGTCAGGAGAGAGGGCAGAGGCTCCAGGGCACCTGACACCCGAGGCAGACTTGCCCACGGCAGGCGGATCGGCTGAGCCCACGCTCCGGGCAGTAACTCATACCAGCAGTCAGCTCTGTGCACAAAGACATTGACTGCAGCTTTATTTACGAGAGTGGAAAACTGGAAATAATAAATTTCCTACAAAGGTGTATAATCCAGCAAATTACAGCACATTCCTAGGATGGAATATTATGTAGCCATCAAAATTTTTAAAATGACAGGAGAATGCTTCAATTATGAGATGAAGAATTTCACAGAACACCACATATTAACCATTCTCAACTATGGAATGCAGAGAAAAGCTTCGTATGTGTTTAAAAAAGGCTGGACACAAATATTCCATACTGATACTTGTGGGAGCTGATAGATTTCTTTATATACTTGTACATTTTTAGAATATTCTTCAATATGCTCTTATTTTATAAAGAAAAAGACTCTCTAGAGAAATTTATTTAAGGAAAAAATTCTTTAAACATAAGAAAGGGTGTATGAAATCACAGTTTAAATTTGTCTCCTTGGAAAACCATTGTAGGGAGTTTTTTAATTCCCTCAGGACTCACCCGAGGAACACCACCAGCCTGGCCTGGTGTCTGAGAACATGGATTTTGGGGTGAGACATGGCTGGGTTTGAATCCCAGCTCTGCTACTAATCTTCATTACCAACTCACTGTATGGGATTGCCATGGTGCGATCTCGGGCAAGCTACTTTCTCTTGGGTGTGGTTTCTTTCTTCTTATTTTTTTTTTTCAGATTTTATTTATTTATTTGACAGAGATCACAAGTTGGCAGAGAGGCAGGCAGAGAGAGAGGGAGGGAAGAAGACTCCCTGCTGAGCAGAGAGCCCGATGGGTTTCGATCCCAGGACCCTGAAATCATGACCTGAGCTGAAGGCAGAAACTTTAACCCACTGAGCCACCCAGCACCCCTTGGGTGTGGTTTCTTGATTTATGAAAGAGGGAGAGCAGTAAATGCCCCCATTCTCATCTTTATAATTCCCAAACCCCTGAAACTCAAAAACCCGGTGTCCTTTCTTGAAGTTACAGCAGATCCATTTGGCTGCAAAATATGACCTGAATCTCCCTCCCTTCAGTGAGTGTTGGTAATTTTGCAGCAGAAATATGAGGTCGTTTCATCATGGGGTACTGCCCCAGGCCCATTGAGAGTATTAGGTTATATTCATACAGGGTTTCAGAGAAGAGACTATGAACGAGGGGACCTTCCTGGGAAGGTTACTGTAGAACTAAACCAGTTATGATTGTAGAGTTCCCAACACAGCTCCTGACGTGGAGTCATGCTCAGTAAGGTTAGCTAGCATCATCACCGACCTTCTAATTAGTCTTGAACCTTCACTAAGTAGACTGTATGACTTCTTCTTGCCCTCTTTTCCTTCTGTTCCTTTCCTTATTGGGACCTGTGAGAAGACTGATGTGTGGTTTACTCCAGGAACGTAGGCCGACGTGGTTTAAGACGTAAGAGTGGGAAAAAAGGGGAATTTGCAGCAGGAAGTTCTCCTGCCTCTTTTCTTCTTCTGGATTTCCAATTTCCTGGAATAAGGAATAATGCATGTTCATAGAGCACCCAGATAGTTTTATTTATCCTTTAATCCAAGGATAAATAAGGCTGATGTCAAGAGTTTAATCTCAAAGCATATGTGTTCACTGTGCGATTGTAATATAATTATAGCATGGTTGCTCTCCATTATGTTTCTAGCTAAAACTAGTCTTATATATAGTATTTTTAATTGAAGAATGATCTTTCACTGCTTTCCATAGGAATCCACAGTCAGATTTTTGTTGTTGTTGTAAGCCCTTCTAGTATTCTTTCAAATAAAATTCAGTTCACAAAACGTTGATTTGCACTCAACCTTTTCAGAAGCATGAGTAGGGTACACACTGAGGTCATTACTTCTTCCTTTTCCTGGATGAGTGGCACTTCATAAATTCTGTTAGTGTGGCATTAGCCAACTACATTATTAACATCACCAAGGGGAATTAGACTGTATCATGTTTATAGGATCAAAAGTTCCATGTTCTGAATCAATGTCAGTGTATTTCCAGACCCTTCCGTGTGACCACAGCCTGAAGTGATCCCCTCCCTCCAACCCCATGACTCACCCACCCTGGGGTGGAAGTTACTCGTGGCTCCCACACATCTCTGCGGCCTCATCGGCTTCCCTGCGGTGGAGTTTCTGCCTTCACAACATCAGCATACTGTCCCAGAGCCTCAGGTCTGGAAGGAACTTTTTTGCAGTCGGCTCTATTAAATCCAGTTGACCTGGTCATTTAGCCTGCAGGCCTGGAGACTCACTACTGCGTTCTTTCTAGTAAGCTGAAGTAGACCTCCCTCACAGAGACAGCTCTAGTGCTCTGTGAGGCAGCCCAGAGGCGGAAGAGCTGGTAGGCTGGCCGGAAATGGCAACCCTGCCATGAGCCTACAAGCTTTTCTACCTGGATCTGTCAGGTCCTCGTTGGCCCCACCACGGCATGCCCAGCACGGTGTCAGGACACATTCCTGGGTTCCACCTTCTCCTCCGGATTAATCCATTCATTAGCACCAAATTGCAGTGTGCCTCGCCAAGCCCGTCAAGCATAACTGGAGCTTCTGAAGTCGGATCCTCCAATTACATTAGTTCAGCTGTCTCATTAGCCACCACTCGTCATCCAAACCCATCGTCCGACATGTTTCCCTTCATGACTGTTGTCATTTTCTTAATGCAGGTGTTGTGGACAAAGAGCGTTTTTAACACGCACTTTTGCTTAACCTGTTGTTTGATCTCCAGAACGCAGGAAAGCTTTACAGGGAGGCCGGTGAGGGGAGGGCGGGGGTAGGGGTGGTTTATAAAGGAGTAGGTGCAGAGCTTGGGCTGACGGCAGGCCCCATCCATCCGCCTGGACAGGGGGACGTTCTTGCAGCCAGAGGTAGTGCATCCACTTTATATAAACTGGAGCATCAAAGATCAGGTGAGCCTAGAGGAAAGTGCAGTGCGCATTTTGTACTGTGGGGGCTGTCCCAGAGTTCACAGACAGCTGACGGAGCTCTGCTTCCTGGGGCATCACGGGCATGTGGTCTGCCCTCTGGACTCTTTAGGACTTTGGTGGTAGAGAGGGTTGTCCTGGAGGAAGAGTGTAGGACCAGGAGTCAGGGAGCAGGGACTCGGGATCTAGTTTTTTTGTTTTTGTTTTTGTTTTTGTTTTTGACAGAGAGAGAGAGAGAGATCACAAGTAGGTAGAGAGGCAGGCAGAGTGGGAGGGGGTTGCAGGCTCCCCACAGAACAGAGAGCCGGATGCAGGGCTCGATCCCAGGACACTGAGATCACGACCTGAGCTGAAGGCAGAGGCTTAACCCACTGAGCCACTCAGACGCCCCTCGTGTTATAGTTTTACCTCCAGCTGCGACAACACCAAGCCTTATCACTCACCTCTATGCCCTAAATTTCTCAGCCTTAAAATAGAAATACCCTCTTTTATCTGTTTTAAAGAGTTTATTTATTTGAGAGAGTGCGAGTGAGAGAGAGAGAGAGAGAGCAGGAGTTGGGAGGGCAGGGAGAGTGGGAGAAGGAGAAGCAGACTCTTCACGGAGCAGGGAGCCTGTTGCAGGCTTCGATCCCAGGACCCTGGAATCATGACCTGAGCCAAAGGCAGATGCCTAACCAACTGAGCCCCCCAGGCACCCTCAGAAATAGCCTCTTTTAATTTTCCTAACTCCATCTAGACCAAAAACCCTAAAGGCAGTAGGATCTAAGTTTTATTTATTTTTTTTTTCAGCGTAACAGTATTCATTCTTTTTGCACAACACCCAGTGCTCCATGCAAAACGTGCCCTCCCCATCACCCACCACCTGTTCCCCCAACCTCCCACCCCTGACCCTTCAAAACCCTCAGGTTGTTTTTCAGAGTCCATAGTCTCTTATGGTTCGACTCCCCTCCCCAATGTCCATAGCCCGCTCCCCCTCTCCCAATCCCACCTCCCCCCAGCAACCCCCAGTTTGTTTTGTGAGATTAAGAGTCATTTATGGTTTGTCTCCCTCCCAATCCCATCTTGTTTCATTTATTCTTCTCCTATCCCCCTACCCCCCCATGTTGCTTCTCCATGTCCTCATATCAGGGAGATCATATGATAGTTGTCTTTCTCCGATTGACTTATTTCACAGGATCTAAGTTTTAAATTGCCATCCTTGGCATAGAGCATGTGCCCGAGTTATCTCCCTTCTTCTCTATAAGAGAGTTGATGTTTCTGTCATGTCCCCAGATGTGTTTCTCTGCCGGGGACCCACGTGTCTATTCTGTAAGACCCTGAGACCTGGATCTAGCCCCTGGGCACTCGTGTTTTCTCCACTTGCCCCTGGCTGCATCCATTAGGTTAACGGGGGGCCTCACTTCCTGTCTCAAGGTATTCTCCTTGCTCTCCAGAGCACCTGTAGGGACAAAGCCATTAAATGCAAGTATGCTTTTGAGGAAGAGAGGCTACACGCAGTCCTCAGGCTCCCTGGACCAGTCTGAGGTCTTCAGCCCTTCCAGCGCAACCCCTCCAGAGCAGCGGAAACCCCCCAAAACTAGTGCGAAGCCATGCCTTGTATTTTTCAAAGATACATCAGAAAGTCACAAGGGGTAGTGGGGCGAGGAGGTGTGGTGCATGGGGTAGGGGTGGGTGAGGAGGGACGGAAGGTCTGTCTGTATCCTCATGAGGAGTATTGGAAGTTATGTTGGAAAAATCTCTTAAGCCTTTATTTACCATGGTGGCTAGCCACGGGAGGAGGGGGGAGCCGGGCTGGGAAGAGGAAGACAATAGAATGCTGTGTTGCCTTCCTATAAAAGCACACTCTTAAGCAAATAATGTGGCAAGCTCAGTCAGAGCACTGCTCAATTAGCCCCAGTGCCTAAAGGAGGGTCTCCCTGCAGGGACGGTGGTGGCTGGCACGGCGGGCTGGGGCAGAGGCATGCAGGAGGCCAGACCTGCCAGAATCCTAAGTGGGAATTTCCTGGGACGGAATGCATGGAGCGCTCCAGCGAGACCCCAACCCACGCTGCTTGAGCAGAGGGCCTGAGAGGGGCTGGATGGGCTGTTCTAGGGAGAGGCGGTGTGGGGAGCCCACAGATGATGTGACCAGAAAAGTGAGTGCAAACGTTTCATGCACAGAGTGACCGACATATGGAATGTGTTATCGGGAAGGGTTACAGGCTGGAGGAGCTTCTAGAGGTTTTCAGGGGTGGGATGGGGGAGGGGGAGCCTTCAGAAACTCAAGGAGGTTTCTAAACAAAAGGAATTTGAGAAGGGTTGGAGAAATAATGAGAAATGCAAACTTGACCCAGAGTTTCTCTTTCTATCTCCTGGGCTTCTCCCCTGCCTGTCCTTACATGTTTCTAATTCACAGGGACCGAGCGAGGCCACCAAAACGTGCGCCTTGCTCTTTAGATGAGCAGAGCTGGCGTGGTGTGTGTGTGTGTGGCGGGGGTGGGGGGGTTACAGAGGAGCCCCAGAGCCATCTCTCAATCCTCTATGTGCAAGGGGCCAGAAAGAGAGCCTCAGCCCAGAGCCTTGCCTTAGACCCCCTGTGGGGGGCACACAGATAGCACTGGAATGATCAGAGGATGATTTATTCTGATCCCCTCACTCTGGAAGAGCAAACTGATACCTGAAAGGTTCGGGGAAAAAAAGGTTTGTCCAAGGTCTCACAGTGACTACAAGCTGGGAGGGACCCCCATCTTTGGAGTCCTCTTAACCCTTGGGTTTTCTCCCCTTGTCAGCATCCCTCTCCCAGCATACTGCACACGCACACAGTCACACACTCCACACAATCACACCATACACACGTTCACACAGATATTCACATAGGCACACACACACGCGCCATACACTCACATGCAGACGTATGGACATAACACACCACACACATATACCCATACAGACACATAGACACACCACATGCGTGCACACACTTACCACTCACACACAGATATCCACACAGACTTGCACACCATACACCCGCACAGACACACTCACAGATATTAACAGACACACATCACACGCAAATACTTACACCAACATGTACACAGATGCACCACACACACAAACATACAGATGTTCACACATACAGACACACACATTACACACTCACATGCAGATGCACACAACACACAGACAGTCACATGGACACACACATTTATGCACAGACTCACACACGGACATACACACTCACAGATGTACATAGACATAGACACACAAATACATTCATACACACATGTGCGTGTTCACCAACATGGACATACAGAGATGGTCACACACAGGCATACTCACACACACACACACACACACACACGCACTGCCTGGCCTGTTTCCCGACAGCACATGCATTGGCTGGAACTCCCGCTCTCCCCATCTCTGAAGACCAAGGGTCACTGGCACTGCCCCCTCCCACTCTTAGAACGAGCCACAAATGGCCCAAATGATCAGGCCAGTTCTGTGGGCCTCGACAGCATTGCCAGAAGCTCCTTGGGAACCTGAGTGCCCCTGTGGTCAGGCTTTCCTTCGGTCCCTGATCTCTGGTTACCTGCATCACCAGCTTGATCACGTCTCTGGTGGGTGGGAAGGAAATGGAGCTACGGCGCAGATCTGGGAATAACGTCAAGGCGGAACGGTTTCTAACATGGATCGAGTTGCCCCCAGCTCTGGGGCTACCGTGGTGATGTCTTGGGAGGGGACATTGACTCCCAGGCCCCCTGTTTTTCCCTAGTCAGGAAAAAGTGCCCCAGGCCAGGGTCCTTTGAGTCAGCTGCAAAACCCTGTTCAGGAAAACCTTCTCCGCCTCTCTGTGTCTGCCACCCTCCTTCCCTCTCTCCCTCCCTCCTTCGCTCTCACATACACAGGCACACGTGCTCGTGCGCATACACCCTGAAGCTTCGAAGAGTAGAGGGTGGCTTCACACCCCCGTTTTGCCACTTCGCAGTCAGGCGCATGGGGACTGCGGCACCCCAGCTGGAGCACACCCTCCGGTGATTGGCAGCTCCCAGGGACCCCTCCCCTTCACAGTTCCAGCCTCAAGTCGTCAGCAGTGTGCTGGCAGTGGTCCTAGAGGTCCATTTTAGATCTGTCCTCCAGGAATTTACTCAGACGCTTCTGGGCAGATTTCATGAAATGTCATCATTGAAACTAACAAATGACACATATAATCTATAGTTTTTTCCAGCTCTGGGGGTTTGCTTATTTTCACTATGTAGCAAACCACCCCAAGCTTAATGGCATAGAATGCAACCGTTTTCACATTTCTCATGATTTTGTGGGTCAGGAATTCGGGGACTGCTGGGTCTGGTGATTTTTCTGTGCCGTGGATATGCCGTGCATAACCAGAAGTATGCGGAAGTATGGCTGATGGGCTGGTCTGGATTATTTGGGTCAGTTTTACTTGTAAGATTAGCGCCTTGGCAGGGTCAGCTAGAAGACCATCAGGGGGAGCCTCTCTGGCATGGTGGCCTTGGGACTGTCACGTGACTCACACGGTAGCTCAGGTCTCCCACAACAGGTGCAAGATTCATGCCCTGTTAGGGCTGAGCCTTGAAAGTCATCTAGCATGACTTCTGCTATACTGGAAGTCATAGTGGCCACCATATAGTGGCCACACAGGCCACCCCCATATAAGGGGAGGGCACGTGGACAGCACCTCTAGGCAGGAGTGGCAGCAATGAGAAGCTGTTTTCAAACTAGCAACTTGCTTGTGTGTGATACCTGGCCCCAGTGTATTTTCTGGCTGTACCATCTTGTAGACTGACCCATTTTCGATATCTGCTTTATCAAGAGAGCCTCTATAGCCTCTATATATGCTTAAAGCTCTCCCAAGTTTCTAGCATTCCACATGTGACCAGCTTTCCTCTGAGAGCATGTGCATCCACACTCAAGTCTTGGAATCCCCAGAATCATAACGACAGTTGGAATGCAGAGAAGCTCTTCAGAAACAATGAGGTTTTCCAACATGATGGTCTTGGGGGCGTTGAGACACAGGGAGACCAAAGGGAGGGAAAAGTCATCAGGGTGGACATGAGGCCATCCAACATGATGGCAGAATCAGACATGGAAAGGAAAATGCACAAAATCCCAAAGCCCTTGAGGAATGTGGGTATCATTGAGGGATGGTGCTGATGTGACACAGATATTTGCACAAGGAGGAAGGGAAGGATTCTGCTTCTATGGGCTACCTCTCTGACTGGGTCAGGCTATGAGCACTCCAGCCCTCTCACCCTGTAATGTTGAAGGTGCCATGTTGGTCCGGCTCACCTGGGACCCTTCTGCCTCCTAGGGAAGCCCTGGAGGCAGTGAGCCTTGTAGACAGGTTTTCCTCCTGGTGTTCTTAAATATAGTGTCCTGTGTTGGTTCCAAACAAGTAGCCTGGGGCTGGTCCTCTGGAGAGCTGTCTTCTATTTCTGGCTCTCCCACTAACTTGTTGCTTCGTTCGGGGCAGGTCACTTTCCTGCCATAATCTTCCTAGGCTATGAGAATCCGAGTGGATTAGGATGTGGGTGCCTGGCTCCATAGCTTCAGAGAGATGCAGACAAAATGGGGAGGACCAAAAAATGAGACCCATAATGAGAATTACTTAGTCTGACGAAGGAATGGCTCAAGGTTGACAGAGGACAATAGAAAAATAGAGTATGCCTGCTCAAAGGAGGCTTTAAAACGCTTCAGTTTGAGGGGCGCCTGGGTGGCTCTGTCTGTTGAAGCATCCGACTCTTGATTTGGGCTCAGGTCTTGAGATCAGGCGTGGTCTTGAGATCAAGTTGGGCTCTGCGTTCAATGGGAGTCTGCTTGAGGACCTCTCCCTCTGTCCCTGCCCCCACTCACTCTCTCAAATGAATAAATAAGCCTGAATTAAATATTCTTTCATTCAAGAATTCTTCACCTAGGATCTGTGGACCTCTGGGTGAGGTTTCAGGGAGTCTGCACTGCCTTGAAAGTTTTCTGAAAAATTTTCTTTTTTTTTTTTTTTTAAGATTTTACTTATTACTTGACAGACAGAGATCACAAGTAGGCAGAGAGGCAGGCAGAGAGAAAGGAGGGAGGAGGCTCCCTGCTGAGCAGAGAGCCCAATGCGGGGCTCGATCCTGGGATGCTGGGATCATGACCCAAGCCAAAGGCAGAGGCTTTAACCTACTGAGCCACCCAGGTGCCCCTGAAAAGTTTTCTTTTGTGTGCACATGTATGCTACTTACGGGAAAGACGCTTTAGCTTCTGTCACATTCTGGAAAGGGTCAATGATCTAGAAATGGTTAAAAACCCTGCTTTAGTCCACCGATGTTATGTAATGTGATTCCTAACTGGGAGGGATAAAGCGTGCCCAGGTGAGGTGGCATTTGGAAAGGTCAAGTGCGTATTTCCCATGATCACGGGGACTGGGGAGACATGACTGGCATGTAGTAGATGGCGGCCAGAGCTTTGTGTGTGGGGGACAAGGCTGAGCGGTGAAGAACTACCCTGCCCGAAGACCAGTGGCACCCCATGGAGAAATATTGGGAATTGAAACCCTAAGACAAGCAATGATTCCTCCTTTGCCACAAAGCTTATTGGTGGCAGAATTGGGTTTTATTCATAAATCAGAGCAGAAACCATGCCAGGAGTCCACGTTATTTCATTTCTCCTTGCCAACTGCAGATACACGACAAAGAAAACCAAAGAATCAGAAATCTGCCTCACCTTCAAAATATCCAGCAATTTTTAAAAAGAACCCCTGAGATGGTCTTCTTCACCATCAAATAAGGAGGGAGGAAAGAAGCATTTTACTTCTCGGGAAGCCAGGGGGTACATCAAGGAGCCTGACAGCCCTAAGCGGTGTCGGTTTATCTTTCAGCCACCGCAAATTGGTGACACCAGGCTTAGACTGTGAAACATACTCTTGACACTTCAGAGCCCCTGTCCTGCAGGTCCCTTTCTCTAAAAAGGGAAGAAGCATTAATATACCAGCATGGCACTCACTGCCTAGTTCACTGCAAGCAAGTGGCAGGTAACTTAGATTCTTCTGAATGAACTTGGAGGTGTGAGGCAGTGTTGGCTATAAGTAAGGCCCGCGGGGTCGTGCAGACAGGTAGAGACCCTGGCTCTACCCCTCCGTTGATGTGTGATCTCAGACAACATGCCTTAATCCCTCTGAGCCTCAGTTTCCTCGACTGAGAAATGGGGATAAGAATCGTATCGGTGAGGATTAATTGAGATAATCCGTGTAAAGTGTCCCACAGAGTCCCTAGCATATGGCGCGGCTCAGTAAATGCTAGCTAGCCGTTATTACAAGCTATTATTATGACTGTGTCAGTGATTAAAGACAGCTTTGGGCTCGGAGTGTTGGTGCCAAAATTGCTTTCAGAGGACAAGCTCTGGGATGGTTTTCTGTCGAGCCGTAGACTGTTTGGGGGAGTGGAGTCATAATGTTTATGACGTGCCTACTGCACACTCCGGTTTGGGTGGAAGATTGATTTTCTTCCTGCATGCACATCCCAGCATCACTTTACAAGCGGTGAGAAGAGGCTCAGGGAATCACACAGGTGTCTCTCCTGCCTCGGTGTCCTGGTCTGTCAGGGTGTTCAGATGAATGACGGTGGCCAGGGTGAGCAGAGCGGAGAGACGCCCAGAAGAGTAGAAGGAAGCCGTGGCTCTCGGAGTCTCCAGGCCTCACGGTTTCCTGGAGAGGTGGTCCAGACCGAAGAAAGCCCAGACCATTTGCCAGTCCCTCATCCTCATGAAAGGAGGTTGGCTGCGGGGCCAGCGGGATGTCTGAGGGGGAGACAGAGACTGTATTTGACACGGGCCCGATCGCCAAGCCTGGAGGAGAAAGGCTGCCATCCGAGCACACCGCAGCCAAGTCCTCGTGGGGCCAAACCATTATGGTTTGGGTTGATCCTGTTCTCGCTGCCACTGCTCTGGTTGATGCACAGGGGTTTGGGCGTTGCCAAGGCAGCTGCGGTCTTGGTTTGGAAGAGGCATCCAGAGCGTGGATGGAAGTCGCGCTTTGGGATTTCCCTGAGCTTCCAGCTCTCAAGGTGAAGGCAACTTCTTTTCCTGCCATTTTGAGACCCATTCTTGGCTGGGGGGACAAAATAAATAACTTATCATCATTGGCGTCATCATTATTTATTATGTTTATTAAAGAACAATTACTTAGCAGCCCCTACCTTGTAATAATACTAACTTACAGCTGTAAAGAACTCTGCAGGTAGTGCTGATGTCCAACTCATGAACCCAACCTCAACATGAGGCACAAATGTAAAGCAGAAGCTTGACTTGGACAGCTATTCTCTGATGCTGGGATTTTCATGTCAACTGTACACCCAGCTGTCTGTACAATGGAAACAACCTTCCGAGTTTTCATACTCGGAAAACGAGGTCTCCCCCAATGCAGAAAACAAAACCCAAATCAGAATGTCTTGGGATATTCCATGATGCAGTAATTTAGAAGTAGCCTGGCTGTAACGTCTTCTCGTCTCAGGGGCTGCAATGTGTGTGTTGTGTGTGTGCACGCGTTGGTGCCCCCATTTGTGCACGTGTGCACGTACACACACAAGCCCATGCATGCACTTTTATGCCCAGTGGCGGATGAGTGTTAGGGCCCAGAACAAAGAAAACTAAATGTAACAATACATTATGGCCAGTAGATGATTGACTCAGATTTTCTCTGCAGAACCTTCCTTGTCCAGCCTCTGGGCATGAAAGGAGAGTTTAGTATGCAAAGGATAAAGTAAATCTGGATTTCCTGGGGCTTGTGTTGGCATACGAAGGTCCTTTCAGATCTCTTTGCCAAGACGGGGCCACTCCAGAGGCTTCCGTGGCCTGGGGAACAACTGTGCTACCTTGCTCTTGGAGCTGTGAGGCACACTGTTTTGACGTATACCATACCTTCCGTCTTTCACTGCCTTGGGGCCAGAGTGGAGGCTAAGCTTTGAACAACGTAAAATTCCTCTTCCAACAGCTGCACAAAGCAAACTCACAGCTTTCAACTTCCATCTCAGGGCATCGAGCTTGGTTTTTGAATACGGGCTCCTTGTCCATTCTGGAATCTGCCTTCCTCATTTTCAGGCTCCCAAGAGGGACCAGTTTCAGAAATTCCTTTCTGAGGGAGGTGAGGAAAGTGCTCTGATTTGTTTCATTTCATTCTAGAATAGGACTTCCCTGTTGACTGTGTGCCTCGTTCCCCCTGGGAAGCCAGCAGCCCCTGAAAGTTGAGGACCTTGTCCTATCCCAGATCTTGGGCCATGTGTTGTCCCTGTCCCAATTTTTCCTTAAGTATTTTAACAAGAAGAACAGGAGAGCAGTCCATCTCCCTGCCTCTGCTCTCGCTGGTTTGGACTGTGTAGGTGCAGTCTCTGCCCAGGGATCAGGACTCTCGAATGAGGTGTCACCAAGTGAAGCACAGAGAGAAGGCTCTTGCTCCAATCGCCGCTCACTTCCGGTCTGGGGGAACGCAGAGCATGCTGGTCGGCATCTTCCGGTGATAGCCATCCACTTGCTCTCCAGTCCTGACTCTGTTTCTTGCCCTCTCTGAAGCTCAACTTATGTACTTTTCCGCTTTATAAGACAGGGCACCTAAGAGTTGCCTCCACTCCAAAGGCGTGCTCAGAGTGAATGAGGTGGGATTTAGGAAAGACCGTAGGGCTATAGGGGAAGAAGACGGGGCCGTGGAAACCCACACTGCCCTTGTCATGTGAGTTCATTTCTCATTTACTCCTTGTAGCCATTCCAAGTCGTTCTCTCCCTTCATCCCTTTACAAGCATTTCCCTCCCTTGTTGGTTTTGGATTCATCTTGCCCCCAGTGAGTTAACCTACATGTTTCCAGTTTGAATCTCATCGTGCTATTTCCAGGCTGCCAACCCCCACGGGTGCTGGGGAATAATTGGTCTGTCCTCACCGGTGTTTGTAGCACCTTCCCTTTGAGCGTCATCTGTGCATTTTAATTAATCTGCCACTTTTTCCTCTCTCCAGCTTCCGGATCATTAATAAAGAGATTAACCAAAACCAGACCAGTCCCCAGCGGAGGCTCCGCCAGGATCTCTCTCTCCCGGCGACCAGCCTTGTCATGGGTCAGAACATCTTCATATGGCCCCACTGACTAATTTTCAGGCCTCAGGACCTGGGTTCAGAACAAAGCCGGTTTGAATTAATTTTGCAATTAAGATATGGGGAACACACTTAGTCAGTCTTCTGTATGGCCTGAGTTTAATATTTCCACCACATTCCTTTCCTTTTTGTCATTCTACTTTATATCTATCGCTTTCCCACCTCTCCCCCTTTCCCGTCCCTGAATAAGATATTAGGGTTATCTGGCAGGATGTAGACTTTTGAGCCCTTGACATTAGTCAGTGACCATGTCATAGCTGCAGGAATTCTCCAAAGAATTAGGCCCTCTGGATACAGCTGGACAGTGTCCTTGTTAACCCAGCCAGAGAAATGCATTTGCCTCCACAGGATACGGCCTCATCAGAAATAATGAAATCTCTTGAATTTGCATATTAAAAACTTGGCACATTAAAAAGTGCTTCCCTTTGATCTCATGCCTCCTCCCTGAGGACAGCCAGAGCTCAGCCCCTATGCCTTATTTGTAAGTCCCCCTGATTTCCAGCGCTGGCGCCAACGCCAGGCCTTGAGATGGGGCATCTGGTGCTCCGTCCACTACAACACATGGCCTCTGCAAGGATGGGTGACCCGCAGAGGGACGGGGCCAAAGGGGGACAGGAGTTGTTTACTTCCATGGCGAACACTCTCACAGGGAATACGGGCAGGAAGAAACAGGAGTGGTGGCCTCAAACCCTAGAAGCTCTGCCCAGAGCTGGGGATTCCTGGGGGAGGTGCTCAAACTCCCTGGTTCCAGCCTCAGAACTTGAACTTTCTCTGGAAATAAACTGTTTGGAATGTTCCAGAGCAGGGACAGATAGACCTCATAGCATAGTCCATAAGGGCATCAGTTCCCGAGCCAAACTGTGATCAAATCCTGACTCTGCTGCTTGTTAGCTGGTTAGTAACCGTCTCCTGCCTCAGTTTCCCCATCTGAAATGGGAAATGTTAGTACCTACTGAGATTAGAGATTTAATGTATGCCGGTCCCTGGCTGATGTTCCCACTCCAGCCAGGCTAAACCTTCACTCTACAAGTGGAGCAAGCAAGGGCTCCAGATCCACGGTCAGGAGGAGACACGTGCTGGGAAGCTAATTGTGGAAAGGTAAATTAGAACTCAAAGGAGAGCGCCCCAGGTGTTCGTGTGTGACAGGACAGACAAGGGTGGCTCTGGGCCAGGTCCTGTCCCACCTCACTCTCCACCCAGCTTTCTTTTCCATTTCAGCCGCTTTGCCCAAAAACCCTGTGTGTGTGTGTGTGTGTGTGTGTGTGTGTGTGTGTGTGTGTGTGTGTTGTAAACTGAGCCAGAAAGGAGAAATCAGAAATTGCTCTCTTTTGAGTATTTTGAGGGATGGTGAAACCTTGTAGGAATGTTGCTCCAGGGACTGAGAAAACACCATATGTGGGAAAGCATTTCTAAGTGAGGAAAATAGCATCTGCTAGTTGGTCAGGATCTTGGAAAACTCCGAGCAGGGGAAATGGGCACTGGGGAGAGTGTAGGAAGGGGGTTTTACTGAGGTCTTTAACAGGTCTTTTTCCAATTATAGCCAAGAAGAGCCTGGGGACCATGGCCTACTTCAGAGCCAGGCCTTGTATTTTCTTTGGGAAAAAGAAAGCAGGGTTGAGTGGCTTCCAGACCAGGCTTGGCAGAAGCCCGTACAGGATCTCAGGCCAGTGAGCAGTGTCTTGGGCAGGTCTCAACTGTGGTAGGCACTCATTCACCAACTAGACCTTGAGACTCTGCAGCGGACCAGCTCCATGCTAAGCAGAGGGCACGTGTGGATGAAGAAGGCTTGACCCCCCAGCCAAGAGAAGATGTAAGGCCAATGATAACACAACAGGATGCTTGGATGGGGTCCGTATTAACAGTGACCGAAAGAGAAGGAGCATAGAGGTCCTTCTAAATTGAAAAATTCACTGACGTGCCTTGCCTGGGTCATGGCAGTCAAGCCAGAATGCCTTCCTTTCTTCTCTCCCCACTCAAGGGAACTAGCCTTCTGGAGAAAACCCATCCCAGAAGATGGGGAGGAAGTTGCAGGCTTTTGGTAGCCAGAAGGACCCGGAGATCAGATCTAGGTTCTTGCCCCCGGCCATATTCAGAAACACCACTTCACAGTTTCCCATGCATGTTTGCTTTTGCGATATTCCTCTTCTCTGTGCTTCCAATAGGCAATAATCTTTTCTTCTCCCACAACTTGTGTAGCTGGTCTGAGATCCAAGCACTTGCTAGCAGTGGCATTTGGGAGAATGCTCTGTTTCGGAGCAGATTGCTGTGGGCTGTATGAGGAAAAGGAATTCCTGACTCCCGCTGTTTGGTACCTCGTACGTGAGTGTGGAGGACAGGTGTACAGCGACTCTGCAGCCACAGAGAACGCAAATTCACATTCAATGATCATTCCCAGTGTACCGCTCCATGCCAGAGATGGTACTGGGAGCTCTTACATAGATTTCATCGTTACCCCCATGATAATGTTGCTTTTACACAAGCCACATTTATTCACTGAGCTTTAGAACCAGGTGTCCTCTGTCATTCTCTGCCATTACTGAGGAGACTAATCTCAGATGACTCCCTCCATCACCACCCTGGGCCTCAGTTCTCTTACTTATAAAAATGAGGGGTTTACACAGGGTCCTTTCCAGCTTCAAACATTTGTGTTTTGGAGAGGACTGGTAGCAACATCCCTGGACTTGCTCACTGTGAAAAAGCTACAAGCAGATCATCAAGGGGACAGCCATAGGCACCCCTGCTGGGTTTTAATGCAGCCTTACAAGTGGGTTAGAAACCTCTACCAGTCTGCACTTAATTTATTCCCCTAACTTATTCTCAAGTATCATGGTAAGGTTTTGGATTCGATGGTAAGAAACAGCAGAGCTCCAGAAATAAGTAGAACCAATGCTAAGAGGCATTTGGAAATTTTCTTACATTATTAATTTTTCATGTGTGTCTCACCCCTGCCCACGGTGGTGGCCTGATTTCTTTGTGTTGAGTTTCTGTGCTTGGGACCTGAGAGGAGCTGAGTTGTCTAAAAGAGTCAGGAGACCTGGGTTCTAATCCACGCAATGCCTTGGGCTGCCAGAGGCAGGGCACAGTAAGGTGGGATATTAGGAGCCGTCCACGCAGGGACAGCATTGAGTGTTGTCCGGGCAGAAGCTAAAAACAGTAATAAAATCAACTACAAGTCATTCTGCTTTTTAGGATCAGCATACTCTGGCAATTTGGGGCCATTTCCACGATACGATGTTCCTGCCTGACGATCGTGACTTCTCCCACTGCCCCATTTAGTTCTCACATTTCCATTTTTTTTTTTAAGACTTTTTATTTATTTATTTGAGAGAGAGAAAGAGAGAAAGAAAGCATAAGTGGGTTGAGGGGCAGAGGGAGAAACAGGCTCTCTGCTGAACAGGGAGCCTGATGCCGGGCTCAGTCCCAGGACCCTGGGATCATGACCTGAGCTGAAGGCAGACGCTTAACCAACTGAAGCACCCTGACGCCCTTGGTTCCCACAGTTCCTGGTTGCCACTGCCCAGAGAAGGAAAGCAGGTCGTCATGAGAGCCTTTTCACTTTAAACATCCCCAGTGGGCTCTCTCCACCCCCCAGACTGCTGCTGAAGTCATGGCTTCTGCCCACAACTCTGAACGTGTCCCCTCCCATGAAGGGCTCATTGGGCTTTGCCCGTCCCTCCCAACGCAAAATGGATTTCTACTCTTCCCTTCACACAATTTCACCAAAATGGAACATTCTAACTCCTGCAGCAGGGCTGGCTTCATGGGCGTGTTACCAATGCCCATCGTCCAAGGCCCTGCACTCCAGAAGGGGACCCCACATTCGGGGTTTAATGCCCTGTGGTTGTCATTTGGAAATTCTTAAGAATTTTATCTTCAAATCTCTGTTTTGTAAGTGAGGTCTGGTGGGACAATGGAGCATGCACCTGGGGGGCTCGGAGAGTTGGCTCAAAGGCAGTCACCCTTCCTGCCGCCACCCTGCCTCTAAATTATCTCCCAACGAGGCCCTCCAAATCAGGTGGCTCTTCTGCCTTCTGCCCCCCTCCCTTCCGTCCCCACCTCTTCACACCCAGACCTCCACCTCCATCGTGTGTTCACCGTGTGTTCACCGCGGTGCGGACACAGCAGGGAGGCACAGGCAGGAAGGGTCTCCTGGCCTTAGAGGAGAGGGAATCCAGTGAGTAAAGCAGGGAGAGCCCTGAGGCTGGTCATCGGAAATACGCCACAGGAATGGAAAGGAAGTGGTGGTTGCCGCCTTGGGGGGCCTGTTGCTTTTTAGGGGGCTTCGTAGAAAAGTTACTTTCCAACCCAGCGCTGAAGAATTAGTGTAATTTCAGCAGGAGAGCTGAGGAAAGAGTGGGAACAGCAGAAGGGAACAGCACATGCACACGGCTCCTAAAGCTTGTTTAGGCAGCTTTGCAAGAGCAAATGGGCTGGGGCCCGGGAGTGTACACCCAGCCATGACCTGACAGAAAGGGCCACTAGGCTGGAGGGCGGAGGACCCCTCCACCCTGTGCATCTCTCTTCCTCCTTCAACCGCAGTTAGGTTTTCATCGTCTATGCAATGAAGGAGCTGGATTCAATGCTTTCTTTATACGGCTCTTCTACGCCTGAAACCCTTTGGTTCTGAGTTCAGGCCCCAGTCATAAAGACTCTCCTCTTTGCGTCCCCAGTCCACCGGCCCCATCAGTCTTTCCTCCTGTCCATGCCCCCTCGTCATTCCCTGGCTAGTCAGTACATCGACCCTCATTCTCTCTGGGACCTCCCCTCACTGACCCTCTTTGATCTCTTTCCCTATGAGCAGGTACCCTGTGTATTCTTAGCTTACAGTGGCTGGGCTTTGGGAGGATTTAATAAATTGTTTTGTGACAGACTCTTAGTCCCAAATTGCTTTATTGCAGCGGTGTTCCGTTTGGAGACGGGAGAAAGGGCATGCAATTCTAGTCGCACGCATGCTGTACGTTTGGTGTTCAAGGTTCGTTTTGTTGGGCCTGCAACATTGAAGGAAATGTCAATTATATGCAGAGCGGGAGGGAGAGTAGTTATCCTGTGGGAACCACTTTCTTAGGATAATGGGATTCTTAGAGCAGTCTCTAGGGGTGGGCGGTGAATCTAGAATCCTTCTCTCGGCTTTGACCTTGAAGGAGTCTGTTGTCCGCAAGAGTGGTTCCCATGGAAGGAAGATGATCCCCTTATCAAAGAGGTGGGCCACGAGCCAGGAGGAGGAAGTCGGAGCAAAATGCTCGCAGCGTTGCTGGCCTTTGGGGACAAGAGAGCAGTACTTCAGACAAGATGGGGAAAGAGGCCGCATCTGGAAGTCCCGGGAGCAAGTTAGCGTGGGCAAGCTCAGACATGGGTACCTGGTAAGCAGGGTTGCTTCTCTGATTCCTGTGTCTCTCTTGTTTATTTCCCTTCTACGTTCCCCCTGGATTTACTAAAGTCTCTCGGCAAATACCAAAGGTGAACCGAGGGAAGGGCTTTTATTTTCCATGCTTAGGGCCTTAAAGAGGAAACCATGAGGCCCTGGGGGCCAGTGAAGTGATAGCAATAGTAACTAAGGTTTGGCTACCTCATGGGGGTGGTGTGGATCAGAGAGCAGGTGGAGATCGCTCCGGCTGCCAGCCCGCCCAGCCTGAAGAGTCTCCTGCCAGCGCCAAGCTTCAGAAAAGCTGGGCTTTGCTCTAGTGAGGGAGAAACCAGCCGGAAAGGTATCTGGAGATCAGTCCTATAATCCCATAAGGACCCAACAGAAACCCCGTGTCAAGGTTCTGCTCTGGCAACAAAAGGAGAGTGCGGACGAGTTCAAGTTCCATTTAAACAAGGAGATAGCAAAATGAAAATGTAACCCCCAAAGGAAACATTGTGTACAGGGGGAGAAAAAATGAATCCACAAGGAATCTTGCTGTTTCGGGCAAGTCCAGCCCATTAACCTGAGCTGGTTGTTGCTATGCCTCCAAGCTCTGCTGGGGAGGGGGTCTCTGGGAAGTCGTTGGGTGCCCTGGTGAGGCATGTCCTTCGGCGAGCTCAGCTGGGCCCTCTCCCAGAGTGCAGGGCAGCCATGACCAGGGCTGGGGACCAGCTTCCCCAGACGTGGCCTGGCCAGAGACGAGCCCGTGCAGATGTTGCAGTGCACAGGCAGGTGACCCGTCCCCAGCCTCAGGGTATTTCTTCCAGAGACCCAGAAGCTGCATCAGGTGTGGGGGAGGGCAGTAGAGCTATGTTCCTTAAGACCATTTGCAAGTCTGTTCCTGTTGCTAAAAGAATGCAAATATGCCTTCATAGTTTTCAGGTACAACTTCACAGTTTGCCAAGTTGGAGTGGACTGTGGTCTTCTCGGGCTCAGGTGATATTTAAAGAAGCAGCCGGATGACATCTGCACACAACAGAAGTCTGCAGATAAGCACAGACCTCAAATGCAGATGCCGTGGGGGGGCTTCTGTCTAGGAAAGAGGGCGGAGGCGGAAGTTCTAAGTATGAGTCTGCTCCTCCCTCTGCTTTGGAGACTCTTGGGGACACAGGTCCTGGGGACGACCCTAACTCTTCCATACCGAAGACCTCGCCACTCATGTTTTTGGCTTATTTAGTTTAAAAAAAAAAAGTGATCTTGCCTTCTGTCGGCTCAGGAACACGAGACACACAACGACATGTGCTCACACGCACCCATCTTTCCCTAGCACACGGCCGCCACGCTGCAGGAAAGATTACTGGGGGAAAGACAGGTGGAATTCTAGGGGGAAAAGATACCATTAGATATTCAAAGGCAGTATTTCCAAAGGAGAGAAATCGACAACCCTGGTCTCCCGACATCAGAGAGGAGCCTGGTCGCTCTCGCAGAGTTACTCAACCCACATTGACATGGACTGAGCTGCCACGGGCCCCCATTAACCCCTGTGTTTCCTTTTCAGATCTTACAGGTGAACAAGGTGATGTCCATCTTGTTTTATGTGATATTTCTCGCGTATCTCCGTGGCATCCAAGGTAACAACATGGATCAAAGGAGTTTGCCCGAAGACTCGCTAAATTCCCTGATAATTAAGCTGATCCAGGCAGATATTCTGAAGAACAAGCTCTCCAAGCAGATGGTGGACGTTAAGGAGAACTACCAGAGCACCCTGCCCAAAGCAGAGGCCCCCCGCAAGCCGGAGCAGCGAGAGCCCGCCAAGTCGGAATTCCAGCCTGTGATTGCAACGGACACGGAGCTGCTGCGGCAGCAGAGGCGCTACAGCTCGCCCCGGGTTCTGCTGAGTGACAGCACCCCCCTGCAGCCCCCTCCCTTGTATCTCATGGAGGATTACGTGGGCAACCCCGCGGCCGCGAACAGAACGTCGCGGAGAAAGAGGTATGCGGAGCACAAGAGTCACCGAGGGGAGTACTCCGTATGCGATAGCGAGAGTCTGTGGGTAACCGACAAGTCATCGGCTATCGACATTCGGGGACACCAGGTGACAGTGCTGGGGGAGATCAAAACCGGCAACTCTCCCGTCAAACAGTATTTTTATGAGACACGATGTAAAGAAGCCAGGCCCGTCAAAAACGGTTGCAGGGGCATTGACGATAAACACTGGAACTCTCAGTGCAAAACGTCCCAGACCTACGTCCGAGCACTGACGTCAGAAAACAATAAACTTGTGGGCTGGCGATGGATACGGATAGACACCTCCTGTGTGTGTGCCTTGTCGAGAAAAATCGGAAGAACATAAATTGGCATCTCTCCCCATATATAAATTATTACTTTAAATTATATGATATGCATGTAGCATATAAATGTTTATATTGTTTTTATATATTATAAGTTGACCTTTATTTATTAAACTTCAGCAACCCTACAGTATATAAGCTTTTTTCTCAATAAAATCCGTGTGCTTGCCTTCCCTCAGGCCTCTCCCATCTGTTAGACCTTATTTTGTGACCCGGCTCTCGGGAGCCGCTCTGTAAAATCTATGTACACCAGTATTCTGCATTCAGTATTTGTCAAGGCCATGACTGTCATTTTAGTAAACTTGTTAAAATCAGATGCTGTCAGAGTTGTGTGTAGACACAGTGATGCCCAACCCGTTTCTGGTCTACTTCATGTTTGATCAGTTCACTAAATGCCCAGTCGGCACATCCTCTGGAATGACACACAGTAGCTTTGAGCTCCATGCTTCATTCCGGCCAGCAAGTTCACTGTCAGGGACTTGCTCTTCTCTCTGGGCTGTCGCTTTTGCCAGTTAGAACCCTGATTTGCTCCAAGGTTATGGTCCCGGAACAGTAACAACAAACCTGGCAATTTTAGTTTTGGAAGTCTCTTTTCAGCACATTTGTTGTTTTGGGGTTTGGGGTTAAGGGTTGGATTGGGCAGGGAGGCCTATGGTTTTGTTTTGCTTTCTGTAAGTGGTTTTGATCCGTTTAGGCATATAGGAAAAAATGTTTTAACTATTTGTAACAGAATAATTGTATGGTTACCCAGAAGCCAGCTGAAACAGATCATGAAAAATCTACAGACAGAAGAGAACTTCCTCGTTTGAGATCCTCTGGGCACATGGCCTCCTCCCCTCCCTAGGGATCCCTCCCAGAGCTGCATGAGGAATTGGAAAATGCTCGTACTTCAGAGTCAGACCTGGGTTCAGATCCCGGGTCCTCCCTTCCTTGTGACTGGGGGCGAGGCTTTGAAGGCTCTCCGAGCCTGGGGTTCCTAGGGCTGGAAAGTCATGGGGGGATTCTGCTAACTCAAAGGGCTGTCATGAGGTCTCAGCTCAATTGTCACTGTGGACATCCTAGCATAGGGGAGGCGTTCGAGATCGATCCTTCTCCCTTCCCTTCCTCTTCTTTCTTAGCTATCGTATTCCTCTGTATCATTTTTTTGTGGGTTCATCATTCTGAGAAGTAGAAGTTCAAATGGAAGGAAGGTGATCCCAAGTCCCAGAGGAATCCCTATGGTGAGGGCCACACCGCCCACAGAGGCAGGCCTGAGGAGGACACAGTGGCTCCTACAAGCCCTACCCCACTGGGAAGCAGACTCTCCCCTGGTCCTAGAGCCCGTAGACTCTCATCTCCCATCTTGTCGGAGGCACATGTACCCCGTGTTCTGCCTGGGATCCCTGTCCTGGGTCTTCCATGAAATGCCCTGCCTTCAAGGTCTGAGTGTTCTCTGTCTAGAGCAGCCCATGCCCTGGAGATCTGACATGCCTAAGAAAATGTGTGTTCTTTATGTGGCATGAACCTCTTGAAACAGCTTCCGCCGATCACCGTGGCTTGGGTTAGGAGCACCATAATGCAGCACTCCTTTCCGGACGCCTCAACTCCGAAGACAGGACCGGAGGAATTTGCCTCCCACCCATTTCTGCGGGGCACCTGCAAACACGGCCCCCCGTCCTTGTCACAAGCTTGTTGAGGTAGACATTGTCACTCCAGTTTACAGGTGAGAAGACGTGGCTGAGGACTCCCTCGCCTGTGCTCACTGAGCGAGCAGGAGGCAGGGCGAAGAGTTACATCCGTGCCTGGAAAAGGACACAGTCTCGTTTCTTCTTCACTAAGCCCCCTCATCCCCCCCTCTGTGCGACACTTGGCATTGCCAAATGACCATTACAGTCCTAGGGACATGGAAAGTGTAGTCGCCTGCACAGAAACCTTCTGTGCTCCTGCTTCAAGAGCAAGAACACTATGTACCCGCTGATAGGGGGATGGCTGCCTGATGGTCAAGCCCAAGCCCTCTTCTCGGGCTAGAATTAATGTTCCTCTTCTGGACTTGCTATTCCAAGCAGGTGTAGGGGTCGCCTAGAGGGTCTGGCCTGGGAAGGCACCATCCCTAAACAACAGGGCAGCAAAGTGAGCCGGGGGATGAGATGAAGACCTTCCAGAAAGGAACTCCAGCCTTCGGGCCACTGGGACGGCTCTGCCCTCCCCTCCCCACCCCGTGCTGGGTGGCAGAACAGCGACGCATTACTCAGTTCCATGTGAGTAACTTTATTAGCAGAAAAGGGCATTCAAGTGTTGCCAAAGTCAACATGTCGGGCTTATGGGCCCAGGGCAGAGCCTTCCTCAAGATTCACAGGAGGCCCCTTTCTGTCTAGTGTGCGCACTTGCCATTGCTTTAGCTCCATGATTAAGCTCTTCGCCCTAGAGGAGACTTGGCAGGCTGGAGTCTGGCTCTGGGAGAACGCCACATTCGCCTTCATCTTTCCGTTCTGCCTGGTTTCCTGCTGGAGCTTCAGGACACAGGCAGGTGTGCTGCGGTGTGAAGACCTTCACCGGACAGGAGGAAACAGGCTGCGGCCCCGCTTCTTGCCAACAGCAGCCCCGTGTACTCAGATGACTTACCTGTCCGGATGGGGGCTTTCCCGCACCATGAGTTTCTGCTGCGCAGAGGGCCAGTGGCCAGACTAGGCGGTCCTCACTTCCTTAATGGCGGCTGCCGTGAGTAGCCCTGTGGGCCATCGGCGGGGATTCTCTCTGCCCTCCCTTAAGTCTCCCATCAACAAGCTGTGTGTCCTTACGCACGTGACTTAACCTCTCTGAGCTTTTCTCTCCTCCTCTGTAAAGTGAGGGCAGTACCACGCCATCAGTGTGTTTGGCAATGTAACGCAATCATCCAGTGCTTGGCTCGTAAGTTCCGCTGAGTGTTACCGATGATGGTGGTGATGAGTAGCTATCGGGGGAGTTGCACAGGTCCTCATTCTGGAATTCTGGTGGAAACTTCCAAACTTCCAGGTGGATTATTCCTGACTGAAGTGTATCCATCACCAACCCCATGGGATGCAGTCCCCAGGGGAGCGTTTGCCCCGTCCCCAGCCCCGTCTCCTCAACAGACCTTGACTCCTCAGTTGACACACCAGGAAAGGTGTGTCTAAGCCTCCTTGGAAGAACTACTAGCAAACTGTGATTTTCTGGCGTGTGTGCGTGTGTCTTGTGTTCCTTCTTGCAAATGTGTGACAGAGCCTTGTTCTTGCTACTCTCCACCTTGGTTATGTCCCACAAGGCTTTCTCCAGGTTGATCTTTGGTTCATTTGGTTCTTTGGGTTCTTTGGGTTGGCATTTTTGAGGCTTTCTTTGCTGTTCCCTTTCCCATATGGGTGTCCGTGTGTGCTTTTTGCTTTAGTCAGTCCACTTAAAAACCCTCCACTGAGGCTTGGAGAAACTATCTGCTTTCATTTTACCACCTTTAAACATGTGTTCAGAAATGAAACCTGTGTAGTCAGTTTATGGCTACCTAGAGATTCGTTTGGCTTCACCAGGAAGACGCATCCCCAGACCTCAAGCTCAGACGGCTTTGGGTGTGCAAAGCCAATGTCAGGTCTTTGGTTAGGCGTGGCTCTTCCTCCCAGAGCTCCGCTCCACTCAGCCCCAGGAGGGCACTCTGAAGCAGGGAGAATAGCCAACAGCCTAGAGCAGCCCCTCCTCCCACTCCAACCCCACCCCTACCTACACCCACCCGCTCCACCACCGTCCTCACCCCTGCCCAAGGTCCTTGAATTGCTTGCTTCTGCAGACAGAGGAAGGGCCACCACCACGGCAGGCTGATTCTCTCACCTGGAACCTTCTTCAGGCTAACCCTGCGTCTAAGGAGAGCCGTACTCTTTACACAAGTTACACTGGGCGAGTGGATGCCTCAAAAGGCACGTGTTCACCACAGGCTTCAACGCAAGCCCCTCTGTGTTGACTGGAGCCCCTCGGTTCCAGATGGAGGCTGGCCCAGCTGGGCAGAGCGCAACCACAGAGCAGGTCGGAAGGCCCCCGATAGGTGGTGGGTTTGTTTCCTTCACGGTTGGCCTGTCTTCGGTTACAGCATACGGAAGGCAAGGAAACAAGCACAGATTTCCGGGTAGCGGGAGCCAGGCATGTAGAGGAGCAAGGAGGTGGAACGCCATGTCCAGAAATATTAGAAGCCGTTTCTAGAAGCTGCCTACCACCGACGAGTCTGGCTGAGCTTACAGAGCTCAATTAACGGCATTGCCTGTCAATTACGGAAGTCTCCGGGGCAAGAAAACATAAAAGTTCCTTGGGAAATTGTGAAACACTCTTCAAAATTAGACGGTTTTTCACGTAGAGATGTTTGGAGGTGGGTGGGCATGCGTGTGTTTGCGTGTGTGTGTGTGTTTGTGTGTGTGTAGCTGCTTTGATTTCCTAACCACTGATGTATTGCATTTTTTTAAGAAAAGGTAATGCTCAAAAAGAATGCTCCGGAACACAAGTTTAACCTTTAGGAGACGGAGCTGGTAGCCAGCTGGCGAGCATATGGAAAATGAACATTCTTGGGATGAGAAAACGGGCTGATCAGGGTTGAGGATTTACAGACAGAAAAGACATGGGGGAGACTCCACCAGCCAAAACAGAAGGAGCTGGATTCGTGGGCTTTCTGATTTGGTAGGAAAGCACTGGAAGCTGGTACTGAGCTTAAGAGGTAGAAGGTAAGTCTGGACCAAAGAGTAAATAATAGTAATGGTGATCATTTTCTGGCTGATCCCTCCATGTAAAGCCCTGTGTGCACCTGGTTTTTACTTCTTCCTGCAGTTGGGAACACTGGTTTAAAAAAAAAAGTCGTCCCATGCCCAAGGTTGAGCAGCTGGTAAAGGAAAGGGCCCAGATTGGAGCCCCAGAGGTCTATGCGGTTTGGAGGCATGATGCCCTTAGCTGGGTGAGTGACACACTGATGGAGAAGATGCCGAGTGCTTCAGAGGACCTGCTGGGTGGATCGCGATGGGGTAAGGGGAGCAAGGAGGGTGGCGAGCTCTCAGCACACGGGGGAGATTGAAGGGTCAGTGCAGCAGAAATGCCCAATGATCGTTCCACCTGAGGGAACTGCCGGACTGTGCAGTGGCTGCGCCTTCCCTCCCCCAACCCAGCAGCAGGGCAACCACGGAGGGGGCCTGTGGCTTGTCCCTGAAATGTACAGACCAGCATTGCTGTATTATTTCTCTGGGGCCTTTGCAAGGAAGTAGAAGACAGGAATTTCAAATTTGGATAGAAACTTTCATCCTCCCTTACAAAGCAGAAATCTTTTATTCATTCAATCCTTTTCTTTTTAATTTACGGAATGCCTGTAACATGTTGTGTACCTTGTCCAAGCACACACATTCAGCACGAGAGGTCATTTCTCCCAGGAGACAGTGGAGAAAGGCTGGGACCGTAGCAGATAGCAGCTGACAGGGGCCTTCATAATCTCCACACCTTTTCTCTAAGCGTTTCTTCCCAGAGAGCTGATTCTATGGTAAAATGACTAATTGTCTGCTAGAAATCCATTTCCCATGTTGAAGCCACATCCACAGATACAACAGCTATAACTAAATTATCAACAAACGGGCTACAGGAACCTAGAAAATAAGCCACTAAGTGCTGCTTGGGACAGTCAAAGAAGGCTTCATGGAGGGGGTGACTTGTGACAGGGAAGAATGAGAGGAAGGGTATCCCGGACAGAAGAATAGCCTACAAAAGTGTGTAAGGGTGAAAGGGTCTGACATACATAGAGGAAAGTAAAAGGTTCAGGGTAACAGGAATTTCATGATTATAGGAAGCTGGAGAGAGCAGCGGAGACCAACTAATGCAAAGCCTTGTGTGAAAGGCTATGACATTTGTATGTGATTATTTGGCTACTCCCAAACTTAGCATCAGAATAATCACTGAGAAGTCTTGTTAAAATTGTTTGCCAGGCCCCGTCCTGAGTTCCTGATTCCTTAGGTCTGGGCTGAAGCCTGAGAATTCGCATTTCTAGCAAGTTCCCAGGTAACGGTGCTGCACCCTTTGAGAATTACCGGTCTACTAAGCAATGAGGAGGACTCAATAGGGTTTTTTCAGCCTTTTTTTTTTTTTTTAAAGAAGATGATTTGGGAGGCAGTGTAACCGACAGACAGACTGGAGCTAGGCTGGTAGCTGGAAGAACACCAGTACATAACACACCAGAGGGGACATAGGTTAAAGAGAAGGCAGCGGGGGTGGGGAGACCCATCGGGTTGGAGAAGCGTTTGGGAAATGGTGTCAGGAAGACTTGGTCACCACTGGATGCAGAAGGCGAGAGAGGAAGGTGTCAAGGAAGATGACCACAACGTTCTCAAGGTATGCTGGCTCCAAACCAAATTCAATAGGACAGTGAGACAAGTGGGTTTGAAGGCAGGAATGATAGACGACTGGTTTAAGGAGGCGGTGGGACATCCAGGTACACAGACCCAACAGACAGTTAGTTATTAAGATAGCTTTATGCTTGGGGTTTTGAAAGAACAGTTTTTACTTATTTAGGAATAACCCAGGGTAGATAAGCCGTTTGCAAATGGGTGTCGTCAGAGCTCAGCCGGCGGGTCTGAGCTCATCTGTAAATCGGGGTGTGGTGTCTGGACCCCTGTGGGGGGCTGTGGCCCGGCCTCCACTGCCTGTCTCATCCACCCTCCTTCTGTATCACTTTGAAAGCCGGACAGACAGCGTGGAGATGACCGGGGAGAAGCAGATGAACATTCTGAGGCCCAGCGCAGAGCCTCGGCATCTGGCTTGAGGACACTCCTATCAAGGACAATTCAGGCTCCTTTGTAAAGGGAAAAGTCAAATGTTGGGGAGCTAAAATCTAAAGATTCTGGCAAGGAAGGACTTACTGTGTTCTATTTTGGGCCTAGGACCTTTACCAAGGTTAACGTGTCTCCTTGAAAGCCCCTTGGTCAATCAGGAAAATGAAAGATTCCTCTACTAGAAAAATCCCTGAAGGAGCCAACACCCTCCACGCGGGAGGCGCAGACAGGCCATGCCCCTCTGCCTGGAATGTTCTTCCTCTGTCCTCCACTCCCCTGGTCAGACTCACTCCTGCTCGGTCTTCAGATCTCAGTTTGTAATTTCCGTTTCCCTGGGGGGGACCTCTCCTGAAGCCTCCTCTTGAGTTCGTCACCCAGTCGTCCCCTCCGCCGCGTGTTCCCACAGCACCCAGAATTTCATCTCCTCCCACAGAACGCGACCGAAGTCACTCCTCTGGGTGTTTGTGTGATCCTTTGCTGGATTTGTTGCCCCATTTGGCTGTAGTCTCTGTAAGCAGAACGGGTTTTAGAACCATATCCCGAATGCTGGGCACCCCGCTCTCAGGAGGCCCTCAATCAGTATTTATAGCACAAACGAAAGAATGAGGCCTCTTACTAAACAACAGGAAGGGGGCGCCTGGGTGGCTCAGTGGATTAAGCCGCTGCCTTCGGCTCGGGTCATGATCTCAGGGTCCTGGGATCGAGCCCCGCGTCGGGCTCTCTGCTCCGCGGGGAGCCTGCTTCCTCCTCTCTCTGCCTACCTCTCTGCCTACTTGTGATCTCTCTCTCTCTGTCAAATAAATAAAAAAAAAAAAAATTAAACAACAGGAAGGATTTGGGTTCAACCTAAAGGAGAACGGATTAGTGTGGAAGACTGTACCACTCTTCAGTTATTTAGATGTCGATGAAGAGTTAGAGGAATATGTTTTGGAGGCAAAAAGTTCCAAAATCTGTAACATCCAATAGTCTACAATCCTAATGTCCTTCTCGGTCCTAGGCTTTGAGCCTCTGTTATTCCATTGGTAGAAATGTGGGGTAAGAACACGAGTTGGAAGGAAACAAATTTTTTTTTTTAAAGATTTTATTTATTTATTTATTTGACAGAGATCCCAAGTAGGCAGAGAGGCAGGCAGAGAGAGAGGAGGAAGCAGGCGTCCTGCTGAGCAGAGAGCCCAATGCGGGACTCCATCCCAGGACCCTGAGATCATGACCCGAGCCGAAGGCAGAGGCTTTAACCCACTGAGCCACCCAGGCACCCTGGAAGCAAACAGCTCTTAAACCTAAGTTAAGGGAAACACAACACAAGGCCGTGAAACAGGGCTGTGTTTACACCTCTTCAATAAAGCCTTTCATGTACCGGTGGAGCGGTCATTCAACCATTCAAGCGAGCACACCCTCGTTCCATAGACTTGCACAGAGACCCAGCTACGTGCCGGCTCTCCTCCTGGGCATTGACTAGTATAATGACAAACAAGGCGATGATGCCCATGCCCTCGTGGGACTTCCCGCCTGGAGTGGGCTACACGGCAAAAAGATAAAGGAAGAAGCCTCAGGCAGGCAGTGGTCACCGCTAAGAAGAAATCTGAAACAGACAAAGGATAGGAATGAGCAGGGAGCAGGCTGGGGCGGGGGGTGGTGCTGTTACCCGCTGGGTGTCCTCGTGACTGAAATGTTGTGAAGTTCAAGGCGGACACGGCGGTTCAGCTAAAGGAGGTCAAACGCACGGCGTGTACTCTGAGCCATTAATGACCGTAACTGAGGCACAGGGTCTGCTACCAAAAGTCAGGCTTCGGCAGTGGGAGGTGCAAACAGGGCCCGATGAATGAATCATCTCTGGGCAAAGCTGTTTACCGGAGACCTCAGGCACCCCTCTCTCCCTTCCGCATAGTTTGCTCTTCCCCAGAGCGTCTTCTCCAGCCTTCCCTCCCTCTGAGGGACTTTTTAGCCTGTCAAACCTGTTCCATTCCAGAGAAGCAAGACTCAGTCACTCCCTCCCGCCGTCAGGGAGGGCCCTCTGGTCCCCCTCCAGATGCTGAAAGCCCTGGGGTGAGGGAAACAGGTGGTGGGCAGGGCCACTCTCTCTGGTTCCTGGGAGCAGCTCCCCAACTGGGTCATTGGAGAAGTTTGCCCCACCCAAGGCTAGGTTTCTGGCTCGGGTGCCCAAGGGAACTTTCTTTTCACCTAAGTCATATGTCAAGAAAACTAAGCCTGTGGCCCTGTCACGGTGACTTCTCTTGAGACCATAGTGGAGTGGGTTCTATTCTGCAGCCCTTGGTTTTCCTTCCTGAAAAATGGGTACAAAATCATTTGTCCTGGGGTGCCTGGGTGGCTCAGTGGGTTAAAGCCTCCGCCTTCAGCTCAGGTCATGATCCCAGGGTCCTGGGATCCAGTCGCCGCATCAGGTTCTCTGCTCAGCAGGGAGCCTGCTTCCCCCTCTCTCTCTGACTGCCTCTCTGCCTACTTGTGATTCCTCTCTCTCTCTCTCTCTGTTAAATAAATAAATAAAACATTTCTCCTTCAGTTACAAAGTATCATGGGCGCTCTACCAGCCTACCCTAAAAATGAGTGGCTGGGATAAAAGATTTGAGACTGCACAAAGGAGAGGCAGGCAGGGTGGCCTCTGAGAAGCTCCAGAAAGGCCACCAGGACTACTTCCCACCCCGACCTACGAAGCCAGCTGGACTCCAGAGAGTCCAGGCAAACCAGGCAAGGTCACACAGCTAATAGGCAGGGCAGAGCTAGGATGAGAACGGGATCTTCTGTCCAGAAACCCTCCACACTGCCTTTTTCTTGACCGAGCTACAGGGTGAGGAACAGGAGCCATCTAGATATTTCTACTAGGCCCACAGAAGTGCTTTCACAAGGACCTTGCAGATGTCAGCCTAGCATCTGACCTGCCAGCAAATGAGTTACTGTTTCCAGGGACTTCCCAGAGACGGGATTTTTCCAGCAAGAATCTTCCTTCTGTGGCTCTCAGACCCTCCAGACACTGCCCCTCAGGTTTGTGGTGTGATGTGGGGACCCAAGTCCAGCTGACCTACACTTGACCCCTGTCCTGGCCACTCATAATCACAGATCTTGGGCAAGTTCCCTGATTTCATTCAGTCTCTTTAAATGGAGACGATGTAAGAGCTGCCTCTCCGGAGAGAGTGAAGGTGTCTACAGCTGGAACAGGCAGTGGGGGCCCGTGGAGGGCTGTAGGCTGGGGTAGGGTCCCAGGGGCCTCACTGGACCCTCTCTCAGAGTGTTGGAGCCCAGAGGAAAGGCAGCGGGTGCTCGCCTGGGGGACCTGCACAGAGGCATGCACTCTCATGCCGCCCACTGCCACCCTCTCTTCTTGTCCTTGCCCGGATCCCTCGTGCTAGAGCTCAGCCAATTCCAGGGCTTCTGATGTTTTAGTCCAGACCAATTGGAAAGCTTCCTGAGGTCTTCCTGAAAGTACCCATAGGTTCCGAAAGCCCAGTACCATTGGGTGGGAAGGTGGCCATAGAGCAGAGGATTCTTGATTTCTCCCAATTTCTTTTGCAGCATCTACCTCCTGTCTTTTCGTGTTCTAGCTGACATTGGCTCCAGCGGGACTCAGGTCCTGCCGCTTCTGCCAGGTGCCACATCGCTCCTCCTGGTCCTTTCTGCTTAGCAAGAGGTGGGAGAGACACTGACAGGCAAGAGCTCGTGCATGCATCAGGAACGACAGATGTGAACCCGACCACACCGGTCCCCCCTCAAGACCGCCGAAGAGGCAGGAGTCTCTAGGTCACATCCGTGCCGTCTTCTCTCAGCACCGGCTCTGTGTCAGGATCCCGCCCAAGGCCGCAGCCCGTTGTCCTGGAGACAGGGACACAGATAGCAATGCCCTCAGTGTTTCAATAGTTTCATGATAGATTATCATTAGAGCAAAGATAAGGGTTTTTTTTGCCGCAGGCCCACCAACAGGTTTGTGCTGTTGGAATGCAGGGAGTGAGGATGGCAAGGGCCACACCACGGAAGCCAACTATCCAATGTTAAGGAACTTGGACCAGTCCTGCTGACAATGGGGGAGTCTGCGTCCTGTGGGAGCTAAGCAGAAGAATAGCCTTCAACAGAGAGGTCACCATGGATCCAAGAGTCTCATCTGTCAAGAAGGGCCCTGAGCTTCGTCTCTCCATCCTCTGGGGCTCTGTACCCCCTGGACCACCTGCTCCAGCTGCTTCCCTGGATCTGAGCAGACCCAGGCCTGCCTGGAGTGGGAGGAGCCCGGGTGGCAGCACAGTAGCTGTTTGGTGGGTCCCGTGCACATCTCAGGCCAGGCTGGGCTATTACATCCTCTCTGGGGGAAGGACATGCTCAACATCAGGTGAAAGGGAAAGCACTGGGAGGCCTCCTGGTGGGTTGAAACCAGGTTTGGAGAAAGGAGCTGTGGGACTCAGCAAGGGCCACTTCGTCCCTCATGCCATCTTCTGGTTCTGACCCCTCCCTCGGCATCCCCCTTTGCATTCCTTGGTCCCCTTGGCCTGGTGGAAGGACCGGCTCTGGTTCCTGCCTTTTCTGGTCTGCTGCAGCTGGAAGGCCAGATGCTGGGTCTCGGTCCCGAGACGATCGCACTGTCTACCTGGCTTCCTCTCCGTCTTATCCTGTCATGCTTCCTCCTGAACTTCTGACATGGACCCTGCTTCATGTCAGCCTGACAGTCCACCCAGAGGAGTCGGTCTCCTCGGCATGCATCTTGGAGCCTTGCTTTGCCTCTGAAGCCCACAGGCCCTGTTCCAGGCTAGCGACCCACACTTCCCTTCTCCACCCACGGGCAGCAAGGCTGCAATTCTTTAAGAGGTAGGAAGACAGAGAGCACAGTTCTGGTGGTCTTCAGAGCACGGGGCTCCTGGCGGCCCCCTGGAGCCCTTTGCGTGGTGTGTCCACTGCAGCCGATCAGAAGCAGCAGGTCTCACCTCCTTCCTGCAGGAGCCCCGCAGTCATGCTGGCTTTTCCTCCCTCCTTGTAAAGGAACTGAAGGAGATTATTCCCAGACATGAATGTCACTTTCATCAGGCCCCACCCAAATGCTTCCAGGAGATTTCCGATTACTAGAGTCCAAGCTTCCTGGCTGGGCACGGGGGTCACTGACAATGTAGTGCAGTCTCTTTTCTGACCTTTTCTCTCTCTCACACAGACCCCGAGATCAGCCTCCATGATTGTCGCCGTATTTCCCAGACCTGCCAGGTGCATACACAGCCTTGGCATAGCCACTCCCCCCTTCCCAACCTCCCCAGATCCTTCCCTAACCAAAACCTTCATCAGGCACAGTGGTCCCAGCCCCCAGCCTGCTCTAACTTGAAAGCGATGCCAGAAAAGGAGAGGGATTGTGGGTATGAAGTCCTGACTCTTGAACTTAGGACTCCCTGCCCTGTGACAGATGAGGCTGCTGAGTGCCAGGAGGGTCAGTGCCTTGCCCGCAGGTGCAGTTGGAGTGCTGGCATTTGGTCTTGCACCCTCCGTCTCCAGAGCTCAGGACTCAAATGGAGAAGGGAGAGAGTTCCAGAGTACACATGCAGTGCTCCCACATGTCTTGCAGACCCTGGTCCCCCTTTGCGGGCTCATCCTCCACTTTTTCTGAAGGGAAAACTCTAGCCAGCCATCAGCACTAATCTGGCCATCACCAGAAGCTGCTGCAATTTCCCTCCCTGGGACTGGGGATAGAATCTGCAGGGCCGGATGCTCAAGGCAAACACAGATAAATAACTTCAAAGCGGTGACAGGGAAATATGAACCCCGAGCACAGAGCCCCTCTACAGGCAGGGTCCTGGGGGACTGCCCGGGGGGTGCCCCTGTGAGACCAATCTACTCCTGCTCTGGGCTCCAGACACTGGGTGCTTGCTTCCCTCCCAGCACTCACCTCCCCTGGGGACCGGGCAAGCTGGACCCATGGCTGTTGTCACTGGAGCCCCAGTGTGAGTGGTGCCCACATGTAGTAGGTCCTCAACAAACATTATTGAATTGGAAAGACTTCTTGTATGCAAGGGATTATGAACTTCAGAAACAAAGAGATACCCATAGGTCCAGCTTTCCTGGTGCTGGAAACTTGAAAAAAAAAAAAAACCTGACATCCTCTTCAAAAACACGGGACAAAGGACTGAGTATGATTATAGGCGTAATCGTGCATACCTCCCCCGCCCCTCAAATTCAAGTGTTGAAGTGCTATCCCCAGTACCTCAGAATGTGACTGTACTTAGAGGGAGGGTCTGTAAAGAGGTAATGAAGTTGAAAGGAAGTCATTAGGTTGGGCCCTAATCCCATCTGACAGATGTCCTTAGAAGAAGAAGAGGTTAGGACACACACACGGAAGACCGACTACGTGAAGACACAGGAACAAGACCACCATCTACGAGCCAACAGATTCTTCCCTCATAGCCCTCAGAAGAAACCAACCCTACTGACACCTTGATCTTGGACTTCCCGAACTTTGAGACGATCCATTCCCATGGTGAAAGCCCCTGTCTGCTATGGCAGCCCCAACAAACCCATACAGGTACTTAAAGAAGAAAAATAAAACACAACAAATTATAAATGTCAAAGGAGACAGGTCCTATTAAAACATCAGAAAATGTGAAAAGACTAATATTAATTAATTTCATTAATTGCCAGGCTTATGCCTATGATACTTTCTTTCCCATATTTTTTTGTCTGCTTATTCCTCACACCTGACAATAGTTTCATCATGTTTTCTCTATAGAGAGAAGAGAAAGAGACCTTTAGCTTTTCTTTTCACATGGGTGATCGTGTTGTGCTTTTTGCAATACTGATATTTGGGCAAAGTTTCTTCCGGGCTCACAACTTACCCTTGGTAATATCATGTGCATTTTCAGAATGGTCACTAAATTTAGGAAAACCTCTTTTTAAAGTTCTTTCACATATCAGCTGAAAAATGTCAGGACATTTCCTTTTTTTTCTTTTTTTTTAAGGCCGTGATTGATCTCACCTACTCTCTGAATTGCCGACATTCATCATCGCTCCCACTGTGGGGTTATGTTACGTATTTGTCAATGATGGCAGTTTTTGTTGCATCAGCAAAAGAAAAGAAATCTTTTTTCCATGTGAACATATAATTCATTTCTTTCCTTTAACTGGATTATGTAACAAGCCAAGACCTACTCATTACTTCGATTGGAAATGTATCATTTCTATTGAAATGTATGTCTTTCCCTTAATGAATTAAGACATTAGTGTGATCTGAGATTTTTTTTAAAATCTTTTTTTTAAATTTTATTTATTTATTTGGCAGACAGAGATCACAAGCAGGCAGAGAGGTAGGGAGAGAGAGGAAGGGAAGCAGGCTCCCCGCTGAGCAGAGAGCCCGATGCGGGGCTCGATCCCAAGACCCCAGGATCATGACCTGAGCCGAAGGCAGAGGCTTTAACCCACTGAGCCACCCAGGTGCCCCTGATCTGAGATTTTTCTTGTTACAATTTGTTTCTTGATGTCCGAATAATCTTAATCTTAGTACCACAAGATTTTAAAAATCATGTCACATATGAAGACATTGTAAGGGCGCCTCCCAGCCTTTGGAAGGGGCTGGAGCCAATGAGGGAAACCGAAATTTCATAATTTCCTGGTAAATCAGCCCTGGTCAAGGTTGAAGGCTGGGGCTCGGACAAACTGAACTACACATACGTCCAGCGCCCCACCCCACCCCCACCCCCACCAGTCACCACCTCTTGCCCCAGCGACACCCGTGTCCAGACCTGCAGTCCCAGGCTGCGGTGAACTTCTGTGCAGTTGGGAGGAAATGATGCACATTTTCTGTGTTTACATATAGAAAGAGAAACAGTTCCCTGAACCCAAAATGAAGGTGACTCGGAGGGCATTGTCTACTCCATTCATCTGGTCAACCCAAATAAGATTTTCTCTGGTTTCTTGTGTAAGGTTTTCCTGTTTGTCTTTTTCAGCAGCACGAAAGGGTTTGGTTTTTGTTATCCATCCCACAGAGAACCTCTGCATTCCCCCCGGGTGAGGGACTTGGGGGAGGTGGGTGAGAGAGGGGTCCCACCGGTCCCCTAGGGTCTCCCCTCTCTCTGTGGCCCTTGAGGGGGTTAACAGTGCGGGCTCCCAAGCCAGACAGCTGCAGCTCTGACCCGAACTCCATCCTATACTCGCTGTGCAACAGGGGCAAATGAGCCCTTTGGGTCCTTCCTTTCCTCATCTGGAACATGGAAGGAAGGGAACCGAAGAACACAGGATAGTTGTCACAGTGAGAAGGTCGTGAGTTATTGCTGTGGGTATGGCACTTAGTACAGGACCGGGCGCTTCACAGGTGCCCACCACAGGGTAGCTGATGTTTTTTATTAAAGGTGTGATTGGGAGAATCACAGGAAACGGAGAGTGGGGAGCAACCACGTCCTTGCTCCAGAGGCTCTACCTGTCCCCTTCCCTCAGGCCTCATTTGGAAGCTGCACCCTCTACTCCTCTGCCTTGGGGAACAGCCACTTGTTTTGTCCCCATTTCCTATTGGACAGAGCGCACAAGGAGGTATACCCAGCCGGCAAAATTCCAGATCCGCCCAGGCTCTAGTCTCCAGTCTGTCCCTGCTTAGAAAGAGCCCACTGTGAAACCTGACCCACTGTGTGCCAAACATCAACCACTCTAAAGGCAGTTCCCACTGCTTCTTCCAGGAAGTCTTTCTGGGTTTCACTCTCCTTCCTTGGATTCTGCTCATAACCTGTATCTGCTCTAACTCTGGGCTCAGCTTGTTCAAGAGCCATCCCTACTGGTGTATATAGTGTTTCTGAAACTGGTCATTACAGTAAAATACCTGAAAGCAGAGTCATAGCCTTACACAGCCAAGGTATGTGTTTTCCCCAGGGACCTTAAAGAAATTGTAACGTTGTGAGTACACCTCACCTTGTTTTGAGCATTTTTTGCAATAGGCCCCATCGTTTGAACGCGTTCGTTAATTTATTTCCTTTACAATCCAACATTCATAACGAAATGCCAATATGAATGAAATGTCAAATGTCTTAGGGACCAGACCCCAGCCAAGCCAAGGAAACAGACAATAAAAAGGACACTTAATAAATAAGTCAGTCTGTGAGATGGCGATTAAGTGCCAGGGGGAGCGGGGGTGGGGGACTGCGGGGGTGGGGGGAAGGGGGGATAGAAAGCAGAACAGAGTAAAGACGTCCCAGAAGGCAGGGGAGGGTAGACAGGAGAGTCAGGAAGCCTCACTGAAATACTGAGCTCTGAGCAAGGACTTGGAAGGTTGGCGAGTGAGAGCACTGTGCAAGCCCGGGGGAAGAGCATTCTGGGTAGAGGGCCTACAGCGGGCCTGCGTCGGGCACCCACTGGAACCCCAAGTCCATCAGCTTCATTCTAGTGAGCGCCTGCTTGTGGCTTCTTTGCTCTTCCTGGAGCATTCCTAATGACGCGTATCTAAGTCGCATTATATTCTGCATATGAGACCTAACCCCCTAGCTCTGCTCTCCATGGCTCTGTTTTTATAAAGCAGGAAGGACAAAATTAAATTAACGTAACAGAACGGCACAAACTCAGAGCCTGAGGCAGAGGGTGCTGGCCGATGGGGAGCGGTGGGCTGGCAGGCTGCGCCCCCACGTGGAAGCTTGCAGGGCTCGGCCCCTCCGCGTGGAAGTTCCAATCGGGCACTCGGAGGCAGGACCCGAGGGATCAGCGCGCAGGGTCCAAATGTGCATGCGGAGCACTAGAGAAACTGATGAACGTCAAGGACCTCTTGCTCCACTAAAGAGCGCAGGACAGAGGCGGGGAGTGGGGGAGGGGTGTGCGACGCTGGTGGAATGTAGGCCACACCCACTCTCCTCTCCCCTCTCCCAGCCAGGGAGGGCTTTCCAGTCCTTGAACCAGAGAGCAGACAGTCTCCCCGAGGCAGCTGTGTGCGTGGGGCGGGGTGGTAGTGTTCTGGGTCAGGGTGTGGTGCCAAAGAGGGTGTCCTACTGGACGGCCCAGGCTGCAAATGTGTGCTTGGTCCTTCTTGGCAAAGGTCCTTCTGTTTACTGGCTCTGCGTGTCCTTCTCCTCCACCAGTGTGCTCTGCGCCAGGACCTTCTGGGGCACCCATGCTACAGCAGTTCCCAGAGGCTTAAGGACAGGCTGTGGGACATGTGGCCGTCTGGGCTGGCGAGCCTGGGAATCGGGGAGGGGGTGTCTGTGCAGGGAATCTGGCCCACCCCAGTCATAAATGCCATCCTCTTCGGGACACGCAGGAGTATTTTATTGTTTCATTGAAAACTGAGCCCCTGGCGCAGCTGTTCTGCCCAGGAATTCCAGGGGGCAGGGATGGTGCGGGAAGTGGGGAGAGGGCCGGCTTGTCAAGCACATGAGATCTTGTTACTGGGGTTGGGGGAAATTGGATGCGGTTCCAGGGCTCAAATCTTTCTTGCCCTACACACCAGGGCGCTGGCTCCACTGAAGGCGATCAAGGCACGGAGACCGTGTGTTTATGCCCCCGTCGGGCGAACAAATGGTTTCTGAGCCAATGCTGACAGCCTGTTTTCAACTAGGAAAAAGCTTAAAGGAAAAACAAAAACAACTCTTTGTTTGAAGGGCAAAACCTGCTCGGTGTTAGAGGCCGCAGGTTAGTCTAAGCTGCAGACAGGACCCTCCCTTCTGCTCATGGGGGTCTTGAGCTAACTGCTCTGTCCACCCCGAATGCTCCTTCCTCACGTTTCCACTGGCCATCTCCTTCTTGTCTTTCAGGTGGAAATTTTAACAGTCGCCTCCTTCCCGGCGCTCTGTCTCTGTCCTGCCATATCCTGTCCTGGAGTTCGCTCTCCGTCTGGTGTTTTTGTGCTCATGAGAATGCAAGCACCTCGAGAACGGGGACTGTCTCTTCTTTCTGCTGCGGCATTATCAGCACTGGTGAGGCTACCCAGCACATAGCAGGCATTCAATAAACATATTTTAATATGCTAGGTGTGTATTTAAGAGGCACCTGGGTGGCTCAGTCGGTAAAGCATCCGACTCCTGCTTTCAGCTCAGATCATGATCTCAGGGTTGTGGGATCGAGGGATGACCTGCTCTTTGAGATCTGATGCCCTTTTTGTTCCTGCCAGGCTGCTCAGAGGCACTGGATGGTCTCCAGACACTGAGACCTCAATTTTCTCTCCCTTTGTCCATCACATCCCTATCCTATAAGGCCCTGAAATCTTTTTCTTAACTCTTCCAAATGCTTTCATACAAACTCCCTCCCTCGCTTTGGAATAGGCTGTCATTTTATCTTATAAAAGTAAAAAGATAAATAAATAAATAAAAATGACAACCAAAAAAACCACTTTCTCTCCATATTCATCTGGATTCTCCTGGAACCAGAAATAGCTGTGTGACTTTGATCAAACCACTTCCCTCTCTGGGCTTCAGTTTTCTATAAGGGAAGGAGAAGTCAGAAAGGGGTGAGCTTCTGATGTCCAGTCCAAGATAACGTTCACAAAGGTCACTGCTCCTTTGATGAAAAGCCTTACAACCTAGCATCTCTGGGAATTATAGGAAACAGAGGACCTCCTTCCTGGTGCCCCAGGCATCCACCTCCCACCCCCTGGGGCTGTCCTTCCTTTGGAATATGCCACATGATACATCAAGAGGACCCTATTTGACAAGAAACGAAAAGCAGAAGGGCCCCCCCGCCTGTACAAATGGCCCCACTTCTCCATCCCACCCTGTATCAAGTCCTTTGCAATGTGAATTCACACTTTTCTCATCTGGAGGTGGAGACTATGTCCCCATTCTTTAAATTTGGGCTGGCTTTGTGGCCACTTGGCCAAAAGAATGAACTAGAAGTACTGTTGAGTAAATTTGGAGCCCAGGTTTCAAGAGGTCTTACACAACACCTTTCTCCTTCTTGGACTCCTGGAACTGTCACATGCCAGGCTAGCTTACTGGAGGGTGGGACACATATATGACCCCCAACCACCACCAGAAGAATTGCCCAGCCCAGCTCAGCCCAGCCAATATCAGCCAGGATGAGCCAAGCCCGATTCCAATCAGCAGAACTGATGTGAGTGAGGATGAGTGGCCGTAGCAGGTAGTTCATTGTACAGCAATAGCTTAGAGATGATACACCCAGAATCTCCCCCATGACAGCCCAGCCCTCCCCTATTTTGCTCCCTTGACCCTCCATGCACAGGATCTGGTCTTTCTACCTCTGCACTAATTTATTTCTTAAAAATAAGTTTCCCACCCAAAAGTCCCGCTTTATGTATAAAGACATACAGACAATTGTCTATGTGATATGATTTTATTTTTCAAGGTCTCTTCAAAACTGAGAGGCATAAAGTATCAGCCACTTGGGCCAGCCATGGCATCCAAAACTGTGGTCTGAAAAATCAGTCTTTTGAATTACAATTGAGATGATACACATCATGTAGACAAACACACAGCCCACCACCGTCTCGGTGGCATGAGCTAGCAGGAGAAATGGGAATCAGAGGCAGGAATGGCTGCTTCTAGGTTGGGGTGGACCCCCGGCGGGGACGCAGATTTGGCTGAGTGTCCCAGTAGGGGCCTCCATGAGGTCAGGGGAAGTAATCAGGCTGAAACCCCAAGAGCACGCAGGCACGCCTGCACTCAAAGGTTTGCCGAGGATTGACCCTGTTTCGGTAGAAGCATTCCATTTCCCTTCTGGGTTCAATGAATATTTGTTAGAAGTCTATCCTAAAGCAGGGAGACATTGGAAATGACAAAAATAAATAAGGCAGAGTCCTAGCCCTCAAGGAACTTACTAGTTCATCATCAGAAAAACCCCAGGAGCCTAAGCCAATATACCGCTGGGCTCAGATTTGGTTATTTCTTCTCAAAGTCTGGCGATAAAGCCAGATTCATGAACGATCAGCAATTAGGTCAATTAGCGAGATATTTATATGACTTATGAGTTTATCATTCTTCAAATTTTACTCAAATTGCATCTCTCTGTGCAAATACTATTAACATGCAGAGGCAAACTCGATTTCCAGCCCGCTCCCCAAACCCGTCTCCCACAGAGTCAGCCCAAGTTTGGGTAAGTAATTCCTCGGTAGCGTATTCCTCTGCTCAACTAGCAACTCGGACCAAAAATGGAGGGACATCATGAAAAGCAAAGCAAAACCATATCTATTTATGTAAATATTCTATTATCTTTCTCTTTTGTACTGCAGCTTGCCCATTATATACACTATAACCCTCTCCTCACAATGTCCACAAAAGCCAACCTCATCCCATTGCCTCCATCACCACCCAGCAAAGGCCATCAACAGTTATCCCCCAGACTTCTGCACAAATCTAACTGGTCTTCCCGCTTCCATCCTTCCCCCCTACATATTCTTGTAACCAGTGGGCAAAAAGATCCCATTCAAACAAAAGTGTGGTTATGTTCATTTTCAACTCAAAAACCTCCTCCAGTGACTTCCTACCACACTTAGAATAAAATCCAAACTTCTTAGAACCTACCAGACCACAGAAGACCCAACCCCGACTACCTCTCTCACCACATTTCATCACTCTCCCCTTTGCCAATCTTGCTCCAGTCACAGGGCAGTATTGCTTTTCCTTCAATCTGCCAAACATTCCTGCCTCAGGGCCTTTGCACTACCTATGCTCTCTGCCTCTGACTGTGATCTGGCTGACCCAGATCTCCCCATGGAATAATTTTTATGATATTTCGATCCCTACCTCTTCAGAGAGAACTTCCTTGACCCCCAGAGCTAAAACACCCACTATCACCAGTACCCCACTCCTCTTTACAATGTCCTTCGCTCTCTATTCCCTGACTAGTGCTTACCACCACCTTCTGCTATATTGTGTACTTGTTTCTTTACTGATTGGATGCTGAATGTGGGCCACTTTGCACCGCGGTCCCAGCTGTCTTGCATCCCATTGTATACCTACCACAGTGAATAGTACTTTGTCTTCCCCAGCTTCAGGATAAGCGTTTATGGAGCAGAAGCCTATGTGTTCGCATTATTTCTCCTAATATTTCTAAATGTTTTGATTTGTAAGATAATCATTAAGTGAAGGGGCAGTCTACAGCACAGAGCAAATGTTATACTAGGAATTCAGAGTTAAATCCCATTGCTTCTCTGTTAAAAGGGAGAGAGAGAGAGAGAGAGAGAAGCATTTGTTTTCTTTCTTCAAATCATGCTTTCCTCCCTCCCATCCAAAGATGTACTGTAGTTACTTCCATTGTGCCAAGGAGGAAACGAGCTCAGAGAGGGTAAGCCAGCCTTAGTCTTTGCTTTCTCAACAAGACAGTCCACCTCGAGAAGGCAAATTCTGTCCCAAAACTGTGTGCCAGAGAAAGTCACTCTGTGGCTCCCTTCTGAGACACTGCCCTTGGTGTTCTCAACACCGGCAACGTGGGGAGAAGCCTCCCCTGCAATCCCCTGACCCAGCACCTCCTCTGTCCACCTGTCTCTGCCCCTCGCAGGGCAGGCTAGGACTCGCTGTGTCTGCGAACAGGCACCGCGCGTGTGGCTCTCCGGTTTCTAGGAGCGCTGCCAGGCTTCAGGAGCCCCAAGGCTGTGCTCCGCAGCGCCTTCCTGTCAGGGGCAAACAACCAGTTGTTAATGTCTTCCTGGGCGTATGCGCTTGATGTCATCACAACAAGGATCTCCGCAATTGGCATAGGCTGGGGTGCAGACACCCGGGGCCTCCAGGCTGACAGCTGCATGGGGTCATTTGCAATTAGAGGCTGAGTTGGAAAAGAAGAAGAAGTCTAGCATGGAATCCTCTCCTGAATCCTCCCTGCCAGAGGCGCAGTGACTCCCAGGTGGAGGACGAATGCCCCAGCCGGCAGTGTGCCCTGGGTAGGAGTTGGTGGGGGGAGGGAGGGGCAGGGTAGGAAGGAGCCTGTGCAGTCCCACCCTTCCAGACAGGAAAAGAGAGCACAGGTGCCTCAGTAGTTAGCTGTCTCTGGGACAGCCTCACTTTTTCCAAGTCCTTGTTCCCACGAGGGAGACCCCACTGCACGGGGGAGTAGGCGAGAACCCTGGAGTCCTACGGATTGAATTTGAACCTGGGGGTTGCTGTCACCCTGGGCAAGTTCCTGGATGTTGTTGTCTTAGTCAGGATTCCAGCGGGAAGCGGAGGTACAGTCAAATTGGATAATTTGAAGAGATTTGTAGTAATGGCTTGTTTATAAAAATGGGGACACAAGGGGGAGGTGCAGTCCCCTGGGGCTAGAAACGGCATGGCGCCATGACCCAGGGAGGGCCAGACGAGGGAGAGCTAGGGAAGGGCCGCTGAACAACTCAGCAGTCAAGATAAAGAGTATCTTAAAGCAATATTTTTTTCAAATTAAAGTCAATATAAAAAACCCAGGGCATCTGGGTGGCTCAGTTCGTTAAGCGTCTGCCTTCAGCTCGGGTCATGATCCCGGGCTCCTGGGATGGAGCCCCGCACCGGGCTCCCTGCTCAGCCGGGGAGCCTGCTTCTCCCCCTGCCTGTGCTTCCCTGCTTGTGCTCTTGCGCTCTCTCTTATAAATAAATAAAGTCTTTAAAAATTTTTTAAAAATGGTATCTACTTAAGCAAGAATATTTTTTAAAAATATTTTTTAAAAACTATAGAGAACAAAATATCAAAATCCTAAAAACAAGCTCCAGGATTTCCACGCTGAGCCATGTCGGAGCCTGAGGCAAAAGGAAAAAAATGGGCATCCCTACAGATACATAGTTCTGTATGTTTTTAATGGTTAATTTTTCTCCAGAACATATAGCTTTTAAAATACTGAAAATTAAAAGTAAGTGGCTGTAACTCAGCATTATTTGAACTAAAATATTTTGTTTGTATCAAAACCAGATTGTGCCATAATTTTATTTTCCTGGCTTAAAATGAAAGCAACTTCAGCAATAGTGTTTTCAGAATCTACTTGTTGTGGTGTTTTATTTTTTAAGATTTATTTATTTTTTAGAGAGAGTATAAGCAAAGGGTGAGGGATGGCGGGTTGCAGTGGGTAGGGAGAGGGAGAAGGAGAGAATCTTAAGTAGGCTCCATGCCTAGTGTGGAGCCCAATGAGGTGCTTGATCTTACAACCCTGAGATCATGACCTGAACTAAAATCAAGAGTCAGATGCATAACTGACTGAGTCACCCAGGTGCCCCTTTCATTTCTTCTTAAATTCAGGAAGTATATTATATCTGTTACTAAAATCTTACATTCATCAAGTATTTTCAAAATTATTTCCTCTTATTTGTTGTAACTCTCCACTGAAAATAAGCTTAGTGAAGAGATCGATTTTGAAAGTATTAACCATGAGCTCGCTTCCATTCAAGTCTGGGAAATAAATTATGATACATTCAATGTGGAGTATTAATAAAATATTTTTAAAAATATAAAAATAATGTGAGCTTTGATATACCCGTTTTCAATTTTTAATATTTGTTCAGTTAATGTTTCAGGAAAAAAAAGAGATCATTAAAAATGGTATAAAAGCATGTCTGTAGAGGCCTTCAGTTTTCCTGTTGCCTCACACTCCAATGCGGCTGTGCAGGACATGGCCACGCCCAGCCCCCCCGCCCTGGAGGGCAAGGTTAGGAGACGCTTCCTAGAAGCTGCAGACAGAGTGGAGAGGACCAATTGGCAGGAACTGGGACCTCTACAAGGAAAAGCTGGGAAAGCATCTGGAGCTCATTCTCCTCCTTTTCCCATCTCCTGCCAGTGTTGTGCATGGGCTGGGCCCAACTGCATGCCGGTGGGCAAGAGAGTCCAATGGTGTGGTCCTTGTGGGCTCCTGTGGGTCAGCCCTGTAGCACAGAGCAGGGAGAGAAAAGATTTGGAGGGGTGCATGGAAAATCTACCGGACATTCTCTCAGTCTCCGTGTATTTGCTCCTAAATGCAAAGCTTTCATTTGGGAAAAATAGGGCAATGTCTGTAAATTGCCCAAGTTTCAGCAGCCCCAAAGCTTGAGCAAGTTTTACAGCTGAAATGGAAGCATCCATGGACGGCAGCAGAACAGGGGACTTAGAGTATCAGGGAGGCATGGGCAGGATCCTGTGGCCACATGAGACCACTGTGGCAGGACTGGCCCCAAGCGAGTCAGCTCTGCCTTCAGAGAAACAGAGTAGTCAGATGGAAAGAACTTGAACCACCTGGCCTCAGTTTACTTGTCTGTACGGATTCTGATGGCAATAGAACAGTACCTATCTCGCAGGGTCTGGAGAGATAATGCATGTGAAAGCATTTTGTAAACTATGAAACATGTTAATTTCTCACTTGGGGAGGAAGGGCTGGTGCTTGTTTCATCCTCAAAACAGAAAGCCACATAAAAGCCATGTGAACATATTGTCTTTTTACTATGAAATCAGATGCAGAAAATATTTTCCTTCCTTGAGGATGCCATGTGAGTGGTCCCTGTTTGACAGAATATTACCATACAGAAACAAGGAATGAAAAGATTCTAGAACCAACTTTATCCTGTTTTGCTGAGATGTTGTAAATCCACATCTCCTTATTGTTCCTCAACGTCCCTGCAAGCCAAGCAGGGGCAATGACGCTCAATTAAGTGCTTTACGCTTTGGAGAAGAGGAAGGAGAGAGTCACCTTGACCATGCAAGGTTTTGTCAGCCTGAGTGACCTATTCCAAGAGGAGTATGTATCCATAGTAGAGTTTAAAAATATAGAAGAATCTAGGTACATCTAACCTGTTCCTAAATTGGAATGGCATAGATTATTTTCAATGGCCTCTTCTCCTGGAGGCAAAATGAGTTGGAAAGATCACATAATTAGATCCCATGGGCAGAGCCCAACCCAGACTCCCCGGATAGGATCAGAGGAGAGTAGAAACTACATGCCTGCCCCAGTTTGCAGATGAAAGATGGGATTCACAGTTGGCCTGTGACCTCAGAGCCCAGCACCATGGCCATGTGCATACCTGGACAGAGGAGCCCTGGCAAGCTTAGGGTGGGCATGCCGCCGTCCAATAGGATGGGATCACGTGGTAGCCAGAGGACCCCCTCCAAGGGTCTGTTTAGTCCTGCTTTGCTTAGCTCTGACCCTGAACCAGCTGGCTTCCCCCTCAATCTCATTCCTCAGCTGTGTGATGAGGGAACAGGGGTTAGCCAGGAGCTCTATAGTCTGGGTGTCTGGAAGAATAACCTGGAAATTTTTTTAAAATCCCACTCTCTTGGACTTTTGCCCCTAGAAATTCTGAGTCAGTGGACTTGGAGCACAAGCCCATATCTGTAATTTTTCTGAGGGTGGTTTTGGGGAGCAGCCAAACTTGGGAACCATGAGTCCAGCTGGTCCCTTGGGTCCCACCGGCCCTCCCAGTCTATGGGTAGAAGCTGCAGGAACAGCAGGTTTGGAGCAGAATTTCATGGAAGGACCGAGAGGGAGACAGCTTCTCTGGCGTGGGGGTGGAATAGGGCAGCTAGGGTTGGTGGCAAGTCCCGGACCTCCGTTAGCCGATTCTGAGTCCTGGCTGGGCTTTCTCGCTATCACCATGTGAAATCACTGCACTATCTTGACTGTTTCCACGCTTCAGATACCATAATTTCCTGTATCATCCCAGTAAAATCCAACCTTCATCGATCTTAGAAGGTTGTAATAAGGGCAGCACTCCACATGCTATGATTACCTCCTCGATCTTTGCTGACGATTCCTCTGCGGCCCGAAAACAAATTGAAAGACACTGTGTCCGGTTCTAGGTTCTTCCTCAGACTGGCTGTTTCGTAGATAAGCAGGTGTCCCCAGAGGCTGCATCTCTACACGACGAGCGGTCAGCTGGTCACAGGGACACAGTAAGAGCAGGCAGCGGAGGAGCCAACAGGAGATGGGGCAGAGTGACAAGTGCCACAGGGGAAAGCAGGGCTCAAGGAGTGGGTCTGGGTGTATGGCAGTGATATGACCCTACAGGGCAGGCAGACCATGGGCCTAAAGCTGGAGTGGGACTGGATGCCACGGACCATCCCGCAGAGGCACTGAGCTGGCATCCTGAGGTACACACTCGCTGGGCTCTAGCCAGAACCTCCAAACCACAGGCAGTGCTAGGCGGTCTGCAGCCCTAGAAGTTCCACCCGGAGCCTTGGGCAAGGGCTGGACACGAGGCTGCAAGTCTGGGCAGGAATAGAGGGGAGGATGGGATGGGGGGAGGCCAGTAAGAGGAGCTACCCATAGCCAGTGCTACCTTATACCAGGCACTCTGCCACATTCCTTCAGATCTTAGGACACTCCGAAGTCATATGATCCCCATTTTACAGCGGAGAAAACTGAGACCTTTGGAGTTTCAGGGTTATGGCTGTTGGGTGGCAGAGCTGGTATTTAACCAGGGTCTGTGTGATTACTGAGCCTGTGCTCTTTGCCAGGTGGCCAATCGGAAGCCGGGAAGAGGAGGCCAAGCAAGGCCAGTCCACGGACTGTACCCCAAGAAAAGTCAGTGTGGTGAGCAAGGACTATGTGACTGCTCACTGGATCCCCACGGCCTTCCAGACCCACGGCAGGGCTGGTCATGCCGGAGGCCAGGAGGTTGGGTGAGGGGCAGGGCTGGCACTGGCTCTCTTCTCTCTCCAGCAGCCTTGGTGGGCAGGTCTATGAGGGAACGGAGGTCAGAGCAGGGGTGAAGACAGAGGGCAATAGATTCATCCAACCCCACCAGTCCGCAGGGTGGAAAACTGAGGCCCGAGAGCTGCCCAGGACTGCACCTGGCCTCTGTCAACATCAACCGAGCATCTGGATGGAATTTTACAGTGAAGATAAGGGTGGTCTGGAATGAACCTAGGTACAAGGAGTCTTCTGGAAAAGAGCAATCATGACAACGTTGTTGAGAGGTGATCAAGGCCTCAGAGGCGGAGAAGGACATGCCTGGCAAAGAGACAGACGGGAGACACGTCGTGTTGGGGCAAGAGTGGTGTGTGGTAGGGCTCCCAGCTGCTGGGAGGCCTGTGCGGAATTCAGGCAGGGGGGTTCAACCCCCAGGCCACCACTTGACCAGCGAGGCCACCGTGGGCCAATCCATGACTTATCCAGGTCTCCACTGGCTCACCTGTAAAGAAGTCAGGAATAACACAAACTTCTGGGGATTGTGGTTTGGAGGAGTAAGTTCGATCACACGAGTAGAACGTTTAACAGTGTCCTCGGCATGTGCCAGGGGCCCGGAAACAGAGTTCTGCTGGGTAATTGCTGATGGGCCGAGATTCCGGGTAGCTGGGGCCACGGAGAGAGGAGGCACAGCTGCGAGGTCACCCCGGGCTGCAGGAGACCGTCACGCTCACCACACACGAGGGCTTGGGGGCTGCCCCACACAACAGAGAGGGAGCAGAGCATGGGGCTTGTTGTCAGGTTAGCAGAGATGGGTTTTAAAATCCAAGAGCACAGGGCTGATGGGGCAGCCTGAGGTTGTGGCTGCTCCGTGCTGAGGGGCTTGCCATACCCACCTGCCTAGGCTCCTTGGACAGCTTCCAGAATGCCAGACAGCCAGACGTGAGGTCATGTGTTTACTATCGGGAGCACGCAGCTGGGGTGGCGGGGGCGGGGGGGGCAGCAGGGCAGGAGCTGGCCGACATTCGGTGTTCCTGTTCAAAGGGACTGGATGGGCGGATGGGCGTGCATTAGGTGCAGGGGTAGGAGGGAAGAGTCCTACACCTCTGCCCTCCTCACCCTACCCTGTTTCCTTCTCCCTGTCCTGGGCCCAGAGCTTGGTGGCCGGTGTTGGCACAGGTCTGACAGGCGCCCCGTGAGAGCACAGGCTGCTCTGGCCACCTGTCAGTCAGTGCTCCGACACCTCGGGCAATTGAAACTCCTCCGGAAATGGCCCTGGTGGGGAGGAGAATGTGCGTGCGTCCCCCCTCACCCACTGCCCGGGAAACACCGCCTCCAGGGTCATCCAGCTGGATCGGCTTGTGGAGGGAGGTTAATGACACCAGAACGCTGGGAGGGCTTCAGAGGCCATCTTAGCCAGGCCTCCCCCTTCACAAATGGGGAAACTGAGGCCCAGAGAGGAAGTCAACTTCTCCAACAGCACAAGGAATTAGAGGTTGTCAAAGACTGAAAAATATTCATCCCCCAGAAGATACCTACGTCCTGGTATCTGGAAACTGTGAACACAACCTGACATGTGGTGTGGAGAGGAGTCTTTGCAGGAGGGAACAAAGCAAAGATTTTGAGTTGGAAAGATGACCCTGGATTCTCTGGATGGGCCCCAAATGCATGTATCCTGATAAGAGAGAGGCAGAGGAGACTTGACCCCGCACCAAGAAGAAGGTGATGGGAGGGTGAGCAGAGAGAGAGAGAAGACGCTGACCCCGAAGAGGGGAGGGACGTTCCTGCAAATCAAGGGGCTCTGGAAGACACAAGGACAGGTTCTCCCCCAGAGCCTCCAGAGGGAGGAGGCCCAGCAGACACACTGACTTTGGCCCAGTGGAACTGATTCTGGAACTCGGGGCCCAGAACTGAAGGCAATACATTTCTGTTGTCTTAACTGCCTGAGCTGTGATTTGTCCCAGCAGCCGTAGGAAATGGAAGTAACAAGGCTCTACCCCTGGCACCGTGTTTTTCTTATCAACACTGGCTGCCGGGACAGAGGGAGGGATGATAAGGACTGGGGAGCCAGGAGACCCCATTTTCATCAGGAGTTCTCCCCCCAGCCCTGCTGTGTCCAAGAGATAGGGACAGAGACACACTCCTCAGGGGAAGCAGATAGGCCAGCAAGCGGGTGCATTCTGTCCCGCGTGTGAGCAGGGAGCCAGCCAGACCAGGATGGAGGCCGGGCCCTAGCCCAGCTTCCTGCTGCTAACTAACCAGGCTTTAATGCTGTCTAAACACAATTTGGAGTATTTACAGTCGAAGTTGCTACTGTGCGGCACTGAGCATTTGGAGTGTCTCAGTCAGCATCTCCCTGCAGCCAAAGGGGGAGCTCCTGGGATTGATTAGGAGGAAAGCCATTTGGGGAAAGAAGTGTTAGAGCTGGTTAGCGTTCCCTCCCTGCAGGCCGAGGTGGTCATGAAAGCGTCCTGCCTCTGCAGAGCGGGACAGGCCAGAAGGCTGGGCCCAAACCCCAGCGCACAGGCACTGTGTGTTCCACTCGAGAGAAAGGCAGTGGCTGGTCGGACCAAGCTCCTCTGAAAATCCCAGAGGTGGGTGCAGAAGCTGGGAAATTCAGGCTGCCCCAGGGGTTTGGGTAGGGTGCTGGGTCTCGGAGAGGTTGGAACAGTTAAATGCCTAATGGCCTGTGAAAAGGCTTTTGTATGCTGTGGAGGTCCAGACTCCCAAGAGTTGTTATTTCTACCCCATTAGCTCTGTGGGTTTTCCTGATACTGCACCCTGGTCGTGTAGGTTGGATGGGAGCGGGGGAAGGCTGCCTTGCCTAGGTATGCCTGGCTCAGGGCTGGTCCATCCCACTCCTGAAAAACAACAGAACAATCACTACGCAGGGGCACACACCTATGCATTTCCAGGGCAATGGGGAGTGGGACAAGCTGTCAGTCTAGCAAGGGACATTAAATGCATATGTGGGAAATGACTCTAATAGGAAGCAACACATCTCAAAGTGCCAAGTGACACAGCCCAGACAGAAGCAAAAATGCTGAAAGCCCACACAGCTGGAACGCAGGGCCCAGGCTGGCCCGCGGTACACCTGGCACGCTCCTGCCGTCTGACACTGAGAGCTCAGAGGCCCGGTGCCAGGCCTGTGTGCACGCCAAGCACCAGGAGGAGGGTGGAGCTGTCTGGGAGAAGTGCCACTCAGGGCAAGGAGCAGGAAGGGCATCTCCCTTACTGGGATGATGGAAGGAAAAGGAGGCTCTGGGTCAGGGACACTGTGGTCCCCTGAGCCCAGTGGAGGCCGGCAGTAACAGGGGCAAGCGTTTGGGTAGGAGAACCTGCTGAGCTCAGCTCCAGGTGGGTGGGATGGGGGTGTGTGGGCCCTGGAGAGGAGGAGCCATTCTCCCCTGAAGGGGCACCTGGCTGCAATGGAATTCTGTATCAGTACACCCCCCCTCCCCCCCGAGTACCAGAAGCTCTGCTTCAGGCATGAGGTCTGGACGTGACCAAAATTCCACGTTCTAGGAATTGAACAGCCGAGGGAAGCCAGGGTCTCAGAGAGGCAAGTCTGAGTTCTGGCCGCGGTGACCAGGCAGAACCCCTAGGAAGGGTTCTGCAGGGGCAGGTGGCATCCGGAGAGGCAGTAGAGTACTCACTGCTCCCTAGGGAAGAGAGAGCTAACCACACAAACTGTGACCCGGCACAAGCCCCTCTGGCGGTGGTGTGTTAATCTTCTCCTCCGTGTCCTCCATCCCCAGTCCCCTCACTGCCCTCCCAATGTGTTTCTCCCAAAGAGAAATGGAGTTTCTCTCTCTCTCTCTCTCTCTCTTTTTTTTAAGCTTTATTTATTTATTTTAGACAGAGGGAGGGAGGCAGTGAGAGAACGCAAATGAGAGGGGCGGAGGGCGAGACTTTTTACCAGACACCCCGACCCCCCAATCCATCAAGGCTGAGCGCAGAGTCAGATGCGGGGCTCGATCTCATGACCCTGAGATCAGGACTTGAGCCAAAATCAAGAGTCAGACGCTCAAAGGACTGAGCAACTTAGGCACCCCAATAGAAATGCGGTTCCTAAAACACATTTTAAATACATTGTGTTTTTGTATTTAATCTACATAAATGGCATCCTGCTAGGCACTTTCTGTTTCTTCTCTTTTTTAATTTAAAAGTACATTTGCCAGATTGGCTGTAATGCTCTATGTCCCTCCAACTCTTGGTTTGGATTTCCACTACCTGGCGTTCCAGGGAGCGCCCACCCCTTTACATGTACCCGGGCCCCTGCCCCTGACTCTGCTCCTGTCCTCTTTTAAGGACGTGATAGAAGGAGATAAGTAGAAAGACATACTCGGTGTACTCACCATTGAGGCTCTCTCTAGAACCTCAGCCCCAGACTGTCCTCCTGCCAGCAGGGCATGAAGCTGTTTCCTCTCATCCTTACCAATATCCTCGACACTCATATGAAAGCGAAGTTTGGGGTTTTGTGATAGTTAGAAGTGTGGGTTCAAATCTTCACTCCATCACTGACTACCTACAAGAGCTTGGATAAGATTCTTCTCTATGCCTCTGTTTCTGCTTCTATAAAATGGAGAGAGTCATATAATTTCCTCATGGTGTTACTATGAGGAGTAGATGAACTAGTAGTGTGGTACGTATATAAATGTTTAGTAATTACTACTACTACCATTTGCTGCTGCTACTTGTACCACCACTTCTAGTGAGATTCAGCATCTCTTTATACACTTTTTGGCCATTTGGGTTTCCCCATATTGTGGGTTGCTTATTCATAGCTTGTTTCCCCATTATTCCATTGGAAACCCACATATTTGCTGCTGATTTCTGTTTGTTGAGCACCTCAGGCTTGGTTTTTTTTATTTTTTATTTTTTTTTTAAAGAATTTATTGATTTGATAGAGAGTGAGAGAAGAAGAGAGAGCACAAGCAGGGGGAGCAGCAGAGGGAGAGGGGGAAGCAGGCTCCCTGGGATCATGACCTGAGCCAAAGGCAGAGGCTTAACCCACTGAGCCATCCAGGTGCCCTGTTTTTTTCATTTTTGTAAACACCTCCCAATCTGTTACTGGTTTATTCTCCTTGACAGTGATGTCTTTGCTAACCAAAAATTATGATCAAGTCAAATGTATCTTTTTTTTTTGTTTCCTAAAATTAAGGAAGTTTATTATATAGCCACAATACAATGATCAAAGTTAGCATTTTAACACTGATACAGCATTATTAGGATTAGGTCTTAATACGTAAACCTTATTCAGATCTCACCTATTTTTCCAATGAGGTCCTTTATTACAGAAGAAAATCCAAGATCACGGATTCGCAATTATCATGTCTTTAGTCTTTTTATTTTATTTATTTATTTAAATTTCTTTTCAGTGTACCAGAATTCATTGTTTATGCACCACACCCAGTGATCCATGCAATACGTCCCCTCCATGATACCCACAACCAGGCTCACCCAACTTCCCAACCCCCACCCCGTCAAAACTCTCAGATTGTTTTTCAGAGTCGATAATCTCTCATGGTTCATCTCTCCCTCCAATTTTCCTCAACTCCCTTCTCTTCTCCATGTCCCCATGTCCTCTGTGTTATTTCTTATGCTCCACAAATAAGTGAAACCATATGATAATTGACTCTCTCTGCTTGACTTATTTCACTCAGCATAATCTCTTCTAGTCCCGTCCATGTTGATACAAAAGTTGGTATTCATCCTTTCTGATGGAGGCATAATACTCCATAGTGTATATGGACCACATCTTCTTTATCCATTCGTCCATTGAAGGGCATCTTGGTTCTTTCCACAGTTTGGCGACTGTGGCCATTGCTGCTATAAACATTGGGGTACAAATGGCCCTTTTTTTTCACTACATCTGTATCTTCGGGGTAAATGCCCAGTAGTGCAATTGCAGGGTCATAGGGAAGCTCTATTTTTAATTTCTTAAGGAATCTCCACACTGTTTTCCAAAGGAGCTGTACCAACTTGCATTTCCACCAACAGTGTAATAGGGTTCCCCTTTCTCCTCATCCTCTCCAACACACGTTCTTTACTGTCTTGTTAATTTTGACCATTCTAATTGGTGGTAAGATGGTACCTCTATGTGGTTTTGATTTGAATCTCCCTGATGGCTAATGATGATGAACATTTTTTCATGTGTCTGATAGCCATTTGTATGTCTTCATTGGAGAAGTGTCTGTTCATGTCTTCTGCCCATTTTTTGACATGATTATCCGTTTTTTGTGTGTTGAGTTTGAGAAGTTCTTTATAGATTCTGAATATCAGCCTTTTGTCTGTACTGTCATTTGCAAATATCTTCTCCCATTCCGTGGGTTGCCTCTTTGTTTTGTTGACTATTTCCTTTGTTGTGCAGAAGCTTTTGATCTTGATGAAGTCCCAAAAATTCATTTTCACTTTTGCTTCCTTTGCCTTTAGAGACATATCTTGAAAGAAGTTGCTGTGGCTGATATCAAAGAGGTTACAGCCTGTGTTCTCCTCTATGATTCTGATGGATTCCAGGAATCCGTCAAATGTATCATTTTTAAAAATTTCTTTGTCATTTGCATTTTTGTACTATCACTTAATAAATATCAAAAAACATTTAAAAACAAATAAATAAATAATTACAGATGTGTTACCTCTTTCTTTTATGATGTGATAATTTTACTTTTCCTATATAGATCATTAATCTTTTAAAAGATCACATTTACATTTGGTAAAGTAGGTATACGATTTATTCTCCTCCAATGTAATTTTTTTGGTCATGATTTTGTGGTGATTCATACACATATATTTAGGGAAAAGAACATATATGAATATAATGAGGATTTTTAGCACTGAATTCTATTGCATTGATCTCTTTACCTATCCCTATTCCAAAATCACATTGCTTTTATTGCTACATTACTATAGGTTTGTAATATTTTCACATTTTCCTTTAAAAAATTTTTTTATATTCTTATTTATTTGAGAGGGAGCAAGCTACAGAGAGAGAGAGAGAGAGAGAGAAAGAGAGCACAAACCAGGGGGAGGGCCAAAGGTAGAAGCAGACTGCTCGCTGAGCTGGGACCCTGATTTGGGCCTATTCTAGGACCCTGAGATCATGACCTGAGACAAAGGGATGCTTAACAGACTAAGCCACACAGGAGGCCCTCTTTTTTTTTTTTTTTTTTTTTTTTTAGTAAGATGACTATCTTGACTTATTTTCTTTTTGCAAAGTTTTTTTTTTTACTTTATTTTTATAATGTTTAATTAGCTATTTGCAGATTTGTGTTCTTTGATACACATTTGGAATAAGTTTATGTCCTTTAAAAAAATCCTTTTGAGACTTAACTTGAAGTTACAGATTACTCTGGAGAGAGCTGAAATAGTTACAATGCTAGACTGACCAATCATGAATAAGATACTTTTCTTTATTTATTTGTCTCATTCTAATTTTCTATTACCTCTAGTTTTTTTTAGTTTACACAACTGCTTTTTTTCTATCTTCTGGAGCTGGAAGCTTAGCTCATTTGTTTTTGTTCTTTCTTGCTTTGTGATAAATGTATTTAAAGCTGTAAATTTCTCTCAAAGAAGTGATTTAGTTGTGCCCCACATATTTGGATATATGGTGCTTTTATTCCATTCAGTTTAAAGTACTTCATACTCTGGGGCGCCTGGGTGGCTCAGTGGGTTAAAGCCTCTGCCTTCGGCTCAGGTCATGATCCCAGGGTCTTGGGATCGAGCCCCGCATCTGGCTCTCTGCTCTGCCGGGAGCCTGCTTCCCCCCCCCCCCCCACCTGCTTCTCTGCCTACTTGTGATCTCTATCTGTCAAATAAATAAATAAAATCTTTAAAAAAAAATAAAGTACTTCATACTTTTCCCTATGACTCCTCTTTAAGAAAAGTGTTATTCAGTAGCATTCATTGTAGTTTCCAGTTATATAGGATTTTTAAAAATTATCTTTTTGTTATCAAGTCTTCATTATTTAGCATCATAGTCAGAGTAAGTTTTGTGCAGTGACTAGTTCTTTGGAATTTATTGAGGCTCCCTTTGTCACTCAAGTTTAATGTTGACTTTTGTGAATGTTCCATGTGTTTTTGAAAAGCACGTGCATTCTATATTTATTAGGTGTGAAATATATATGTATATATGTATTAGTTCAGGCTTATTAATTGCACAGGTGTATAATTCAAATCTATCATATCTTTTCTTTTTTGTCAAATTAATTAGTTTCATGAAGGAATGTGCTAAAATCACCAGCTACAACAAATGATTGATCTATTTATCTCAAAAGTTAAGTTTCAGTATTTATTTTATATATCTTAAGGCTTTATTATTAGGTGCATACATGTTTGTGATCACTATATATCTTTGTATATTCATTTTACTGATATTTAGTATCTCTCTCTCTCCCTTTGGATGGATTTTACCTCAAAATGCATTTTATCTGAAAAAACTTGGTTATATGTTTGGTACATATTTGCTTGATATGAATTTTTTCATACCTTTAATATGTTGAGTATATTCAAAAGGTGCTTTCTTTCTTTCTTTTTTTTTTTTTTTAGATTTTATTTATTTGTTTGACAGATCACAGTAGTCAGAGAGGCAGGCAGAAAGAGAGAAGGGAAAGAAGCAGGCTCCCTGCTGAGCAGAGAGCCCAATTTGGGGCTCTATCCCAGGACCCTGAGACCATGACCCGAGCCCCCAAGTCGAAGGCAGAGGCTTTAACCCACTGAGCCACCCAGGCACCCCTAAAAGATACTTTCAACATAAAGAAAAGGGTGTCAAAATCAATAAATGTGCACATGAAGACAAGGCTCCACTCAAGTTGTAGAACATTAGCCCCTGTGTGCTTTCCCTGATCCCATCATGTTCCCTTAACCCCTAGAAGTAATCTGAATTTTTGCCTATCATTTCTTCACTTTTGTCTGTTTTCACGTATTCTTATATTCCTATTCAGTAAATCATTCTATTGTTCATTCTCTTCCTGCTTTCAAACTTTGTATGAGTAAAATAATATTGCATGTATCTTTCTGTGGTTTTCCTTTTTTAATTCCACATTATACTTTCATGCCTCATCCACAATGATCTATACAATAAGAGTTCATTATTTTTCACTTTTTTAAAGATTTTATTTATTTATTTGACAGAGAGAGAGACACGGTGAGAGAGGGAACATAAGCAGAGGGAGTAGGAGAGGGAGAAGCAGGCTTCCTACCAAGCAGGGAGCCAGATGTGGGATTCTATCCCAGGATCCTGGGATCATGGCCTGAGCTGAAGGCAGACGCTTAATGACTGAGCCACCCAGGTGCCCTATATTTTTCGCTTTTTGATAGTATTTCATAGTCACAATATAATTCATATAAATTATGCATATAAAATATAGGTCACACTTTATCTATGTTCCTACTACTTTCTAGTTTTTGGTTTTTGATTGTTATATCAAACATTGCTGCATGAATATTCTCGTATCTCTCTCTCTCTCCCAATATATAAAAGAAAGAATTCTATCCTGGGTGTGAATTGATGTGCTGGTTAACGTTTGGACTGAATTGGTAGGTATGCAATTCCTCAAAGATACACTTACCCTCAAAATTATATAAATATTACAATTTCTCACTCTAATATCCACATATTTTTATTAACATTTAATGTATTCTTTACTTCAGGGGTACAGGTGTGTGAATCATCAGTCTTACACAATTCACAGCACTCCCCATAGCATACACCCTCCCCAATGTCCATACTCAGTCACCCCATCCTTCCCACCCTTCTCCCTGCAGCAACCCTCAGTTTGTTTCCTGGTATTAAGAGTCTTTGATGGTTTGTCTTCCTCCCCGTCCCATCTTGTTTCATTTTCTCCCTCCTTTCCCCCCACATTACCCCCCGCCCTGCCTCTCAAATTCCTCATATCAGAGAGATCATATAATAATTGTCTTTCTCTGATTGGCTTATTTTGCTTAACATAATACCCTCTAGTTCCATCCATGTCATTGTAAATGGCAAGATTTTGGGGTTTTGATGGCTGCATAGTATTCCACTGTATCTATATCACACCTTCTTTATCCATTCATCTGTTGATGGGCATCAAGGTTCTTTCCATAGTTTGGCTATTGTGGACATTGCTGCTATAAGCATTTGGTGCATGTGCCCTTTCAGATCACTACATTTGTATCTTTAGGGTAAATACCCAGTAGTACAATTTCTGGGTCATAGGGTAGTTCTATTTTCAACTTTTTGAGGAACCTCCATACTGTTTTCCAGAATGGCTGCACCAGCTTGCACTCCCACCAACAGTGTAGAAGGGTTCTCCTTTCTCCACATCCTTGCCAATATCTGTCATTTTTTGACTTGTAATTTTAGCCATTCTGACTGGTGTGAGGTGGTATTTCAACTGCAGTTTTGATTTGTATTTCCCTGATGCCAAGTGATGTGGAGCACTTTTTCATGGGTCTGTTAGCCATTTAGATGTCTTCTTTGAAGAAATGTTTGTTCATGTCTTCTGCCCATTTCTTGATTGGAATAACTTATCCAGCTCAACACCCAAAGAACAAATATGTTCTTTGGATGTTGAGATGGATAATTTATTTATAGATTTTGGATACTAGCATTTTATCTGATATGTCATTTGGGAATATCTTCTCCCATTCTGTCCATTGTCTTTTGGTTTCATTGACTGTTTCCTTTGCTGTGCAAGGGCTTTTGGTCTTGAAGTCCCAGTAGTTCATTTTTGCCCCTGCTTCCCTTACCTTTGGCAATGTTTCTAGGAAGAAGTTGCTGTGACTAAGGTTAAAGAGGTTGCTGCCTGTGTTCTCCTCAAGGATTTTGATGGATTCCTGTCTCACATTGAGGTCTTTCATCCATTTTGAGTCTATTTTTGTATGTGGTGTAAGGAAATGGCCCAGTTTCATTCTTCTACATGTGGCTGTCCAATTTTCTCAACACCATTTGTTGAAGAGACTGTCTTTTTCATTAGACGTTCTTTCCTGCTTTGTCAAAGATTAGTTGATGATAAAGTTGAGGTCCCATTACTGGGCTATTTTGTTCCAATGATCTTTTTGTCTGTTTTTGTGCCAGTACCATACTGTCTTGATGATCACAGCTTTATAACAGAGCTTGACGTCTGGAATTGTGATACCACCAACTTTGGTTTTCTTTTTTCAAAATTCCTCTGGCTATCTGGGGTCTTTTCTGGTTCCATATAAACTTTAAGACTATTCCACTTCCTTGAAAAAAAGTGGTGGTATTTTGTTAGGGATTGCATTAAATGTGTAGATTGCTTTAGTTAGCATAGACATTTTCACAATATTTGTTCTTCCAATCCATGAGCATGGAACATTTTTTCATTTTTGTGTCTTCCTCAATTTCTTTCATGAGTACTTTATAGTTTTCTGAGCACAAATTCTTTGCCTCATTGGTTAGGTTTATTCCTAGGTATCTTACACTTTGGGCTGCAATTGTAAATGGGATTGAGTCCCTAATTTCTCTTTCTTCTGTCTTGCGGTTGGTGTATAGAAATGCAACTGATTTCTGTGCATTTTTTTAATATATATCCTGACACTTTCTGAATTCCTGCATGAGTCCTGTATGAGTTTTGGAGGGGAGTCTTTTAGGTTTTCCACATAAAGTATCATATCATCTGCAAAGAGTGAGAGTTTGACTTCTTCTTTGCCAATTCGGATGCCTTTAATTTCTTTTTGTTGTCTGATTGCTGAGGATAGAACTTCTACTACTATGTTGAATAGCAGTGGTGATGGTGGACAGCCCCTACTGTGTTCCTGACCAGGGGAAAAGCTCCCTGTTTTTCCCCATTGAGAATGATATTCACTTTTTGATAGATGGCTTTGATGATATTGAGGTATGCACCATTATCCCTACACTGTGAAGAGTTTTAATCAAGAAAGGATGCTGTACTTTGACAAATGATTTTTCAGAATTAATTGAGAGTATCTTATGGTTCTTGTTCTTTCTTTTGTTAATGTATTGTACCACATTGATTAATTTGCAGATGTTGAACCAACCTTGCAGCCCAGGAATAAATCCCACTTGGTTGTGGTGAATAATCCTTTTAATGTACTGTTGGATCCTACTGGCTAGTATTTTAGTGAGAATTTTTGCATCCATGTTCATCAAAATTTTAAAGAAAGAAAAACCTATATGTATACAAAAAATAGAGTTAAATAAAGTGAAGGGATAGAATATGACTATGACAATGAAAATTTAAAAAGATTTTTTTAAAGTATTAATAAGATAAAATGGTTAAAGAAGGTTAAAATAGGAAAGAGTACAAATTTTTAAAAAAGAATAAGAAAAAAATAAAATAAAAAACTAAAAATCGTGGGGAAAATAGCCACGAATTCTATGTGTTCTATTTCTCTAGCTCTGGAGTTCTATAGTTCTCATTGATCAGTGAACTTGGTCTCAGCTGGATGTTCTTGCTAATCTTCCACGGGAGGGGCCTATTGCTGTGATTCTCAAGTGTCTTTGCCTGAAGCAGAATTGCATCTCCCTTGCCAGGGGCCAGGCTAAGCAATCTGGGTTCGCTATTGGGAGCTTTTGTTCCCTGAACACTTTCTGTAGAGCTCTGGAGGACAGGAATGAAAATGGCAGCCTCTGAATCTCTGGCCCGAAGGAGCCGAGAGTTTGGCCCCGCTCCTCAGTGCACCCTCAGAGAAAAGCGCTCAATCGCTCCCGTCTCCCTGGTCTCCGGCCGCGCTCTGAGCTCACCCCACCTGTGACCGAGTGTTTGTCTCTGGTACACAGCTCCGCATGGAGTCTCCAAACCCCATAGATTCCTGCAGTGCGCTCCCATGCTGCTCCTCCCGGAAGAGGAAGGTGAGTCTCCCCGAATGTGCCTCCTGCGGGGTCCCTGCCAGAAGAGCAGTGGCCCATCTGTGCCTCAGATTATGGTTTAAGGTAACCCTGAGCTGAGAGCTCACTCCTCAGCTCCATCTCTGCCACCGGCTTCCCCACTCTGATACCTGCGAGCTCTGCCACACACACGCACCCCCGATCCTTCTGTGGCCCCATGGGACCTGAAACCACACTGTCCCCTCGGGAGCTCCACCCCCTACTTAGCCTCTGGAGCGATGCCCCTCAGTGGAGCAGACTTCTAAAAAGTTCCAGTTTTGTGCTCCGTTGTTTCACAGCTTGCTGGGAGCTGGCCCTTCCCCCTGCAGTCTATCTTCCTGTCACTTCAGATTCATTTCTCCGCAGATCCTACCTTTCAGAAAATGGTCGATTTTCTGTTTCTAGAATTGCTGCTCTTCTCTTCAATCTCCTATTGGGTTTGTAGGTGTTTGGAATGGTTTGAGAGCTGAAGTCCTAGGACCCCACGATATTTAAATCGCCTACTCCTCCGCCATCTTGCTCCTTCCCAATCTCTTTCTTTTTAAATGACTGAATAATATATATGTCACATCTTTTTTATTCATTCATCCATTGGTGGACGCTTGGACTACTTCCATAGTTTGGTTATTGTAAATAATGCTATTATAAACACAAATGTGCATGTATCCCTTTGAATTAACGTATTTGTATTTAGGGGGTAAATTTCCAGTAGTGTGATTCCTGGGTTGCAGGATAGTTCTATTTTTAATTTTTCAAGAACCTCCATACTGTTTTCCACAGTGGCTGCACCAATTTGCATTCCCAGCAAAGGGCAAGAGGGTTGCTTTTTCTCCAAATCCTCACCAACACTTGTTATTTCTTGTGTTTCTCATTTTATGACAGGTGTGAGGTGACATCTCATTGTAGTTTTTTTTTTAAGATTTTATTTATTTATTTGACAGAGAGAGATCACAAGTAGGCAGAGAGGCAGGCAGAGAGAGAGGAGGAAGTAGGCTCCCTGCAGAGCAGAGAGCCCGATGTGGGGCTCGATCCCAGGACCCTGAGATCATGACCTGAACCGAAGACAGCGGCTTAATCCACTGAGCCACCCAGGCGCCCCTCATTATAGTTTTGATTTGGCTATCCCTGATGAGTGATGTTGAACATCTCACATGTCTATAGCCATCTGTATGTCTTTTTTGGAGAAATATCCGTTCATGTCTTCAGACCATTTCTAATTGGATTGTTTTTTGGGTGTATCAGTTCTTTATATATATATATTTTTAAGATTTTATTTATTTATTTGAGATTTATTTATTTATTTATTTGAGAGAGCAAGTGAGCAAGACAGAGAGCACGAGCAGGGGGACAAGACAGAGGAAGAGGGAGAAGCAGACTCCCCACTGATCAGGAAGCCTGATGCAGGACTTGATTTCAGGACCCTGGGATCATGACCTGAGCTGAACACAGATGCTTAACGGACTGAGCCACCCAGGAGCTCTCTTTATATATTTTGGATACTAACCCTTTATCATAATGTCACATATCACATATCATAACGTCATTGCAATTATCTTCTCCCATTCAGTAGGTTGCCTTAGACTTGTTGACTGTTTCCTTCACTCTGCAGAAACTTTTCATTCTGATATTGTCCCAACAGTCCATTTTTGCTTTTGTTTCCCTTGCCTCAGGAGACATATCTAGAAAGATGTTGGTATAGCTGATGTCAGAGAGATTGCTGTCTGTGCTCTCCTCCCTGAATTAGTTTTAATTGGGTGTCTGTCACATGCAACTAAAAAAGATTTTCATTAATATACCCTGTTATGTTGTTCTCTTTTCATTTATTTATGTTTCATTTTCCTCTGCAAATTGTGAGGAGAGACATCGTCTTATCCACTACTGTGTCTTCAGGGCAAAGCCTAGTACTTTCTCATTATGTGTCTGTGCTTTTATTACTTGGTTCTTATAGTCAAGCCGCTCAAGATGTCAAGAGACAGGGGAGGGAAGGTTCTGGTTTTCAACAGCTCCAAATTAGGGGTATTCTTGCTCAGTTCTGAACACTCCACTCAGCTACCTTTCTTATTTCTATTGGCCTAACCTGTCTCATTAAAATGAAGAAACAGCAAAGGTGACTGCCCAGGTGTCTTCAGGCTAAAGAGTCTTGCCAGTATGTCTAGAGAAGCAGGAGTGAAGATAGGTGACTTGGATACTGACATCAGCAAAGTTTCCTGGGCTCTTCTGAAGCTTCAATCTCTTTATGTGGGGACCTGACAATCTACTAATTTTCAGCTGATGGTACTGTATTTTGTTTTTCTTTATAGAGTGAAGTTTTTGGATGTAAAAAGAAGCTCAAACCTTCTGTGAATAACAGATGGGGAAAGATGAGAAAGCTCAGGAAGATAATCAGTGCCAGTGTGGTCCTGGGTGAGTGGATGATGACGGGGCTGGGATTAGGCTCAGGAATAAGGAGCCCATTGTCCTAGCCAATCACGTGTGAGAGGAGACGGCTTGGAGTGACCTCACTGTGGTGTGGGGAAAGCTAGTGTCTGATAGGTAGCTATTCTCCAGGCCTACTGACACCAGGTAATCTGGCTTTCTGGCAGTAGGAAAGGATCAGAGTTTGACCTGGAGGAGTGTTCCTGAAATTAGATTGATGGTTAATTCTGGGTCAGGAACATAAATACATCTATGCACTCACACACACACACACACACACACACACACACAGACACACACACGACACACAAGGCACAACAAACATCTCTCTCTCCCTCATATATTACCTCATGCAATTTGGATTTATATATATATATAAAACAGAGAAGCGCCAGCACCCAAGGACCACTCTGGCAGTCTGTTAAAGCCCAAAGCCACTTCTCAGAATAATGTTTCTTGTAGAAATATCTTCTAGAATACAACAAAACACATAGTATTACAAATGAAACCAATGGTACTGAAACACGGGTATTGAAGTATGACAAAACCTTGATTAAAATGTCTTTAGCAAAGCATTAAATAATAAGATATTGCAGCAATTCTAAAGAGTTACCATTATTTCAAAGCAGTGGTGAGTATGATGGTATTTCATGACATTTGCAACAACGAGGATGCGCTATGAAGCTCTCTGTGAGTTCTGTTGTGACAAAGTCACTAGTACCACTATTAGTAATGTACGCTGGTACCTGCACTCAGAGTAGAAGTATGTGTGCGACAATTCAGTTAGAGGTTAGTAAAATAAACATGTTTTTATTCCCATCCAAGTTCTTGGGTGAATTCTATCCAAACGTATCTTGGAAGTCATGGGATCTTGGATGAGAACCCTTGTTTCGGAGAGAGGCCACCTGAATTCAAAGAAAAAGACATAGCATCTTCTTGGGATCCCATCCTATCCTTTGATTCAGACCTAAACGACCCAGTTACTCAGGGTTTGACTCAAGGAGGCAAGCTGTTACCTGCTTTGTGGTTCTGGCCCATTGTGCCAGGAAACCAGACTGGGCTTTGAATATGCATGATCTGGGGTAGTTCTTGTCACTTCTCCCAGATCATCACAGAAGGCCTGGTGGCACAGATGGGGCCTGCTCTGTGCCCTCCAACTCAGCAGACTGGAGCCACCCCAGCAGGAGCAATGGCACCAATCCCTGCCCTCACCCCACTCTCCAGCCCCTGGCTGGATCTGTGTGCCCCACCTACTCGTGCATCTTTGAAGCTGCAGCCCATCTGAGGACCACCACACCCCCTGAAGGGATAGGAGAAGGAAGGGGGAGGGAACCAACTCTATAAGCCTAACACGTGCAAGGCATCATGATAAGCACTTTGCATATCCCGTTAACACAACCCTGTGACGTGGGTGATATTACCCCATCTTGCAGATGAGGACACTGAGGCCCTGACAGGTTAAGCGGGTTGCATCATTGAGGCCCAGATGGTGGAAGCCAGATTGCCCAGCATAATGCACAGAGTCCCTGAACTTGAGAGTACACCATTTCTCTGAAATAGCCCGTTCCTCCCATGAGTAGCACTGACCCTCACAAAGCTTTTCCTTACTCTGAGCTTTAGCCTGAAGGTTGGTTGGTACTAATTATTGGTCTCATTTAATGACAGAGTGTTCATTTATTCATTCATTTAACAATTTCATTGAGTGCCTACTAGGGGCAGGTGCTGGAGCTGAGGCAGAAAAAGGAAATCCAGTTCCTCCTTGAAGTTCCCATTCTAGTGGAGAGATAGGCAATAAGAAACAAACAGGTTGGATGTATCAGATTGTCGAGAGAACTCTGGGGAACAACCAGGGACATACAGGTGATGGGGATGCCGGTGATCACGATGGGCTTCTCTGAGAAAAACACCAGCAGAGGTGTGCAGGAGTGAGACGGCGAGTCCCAGGCAGGGGAGCACCCCACACAGGCACGCCTGGCACACGGCAGTGGGGCTCAGCATGGCAGGAGCAGTACTGGTGGTCAGCCGACACGTGCGTGTATGGGAGTACTGATTATTAAAACACTGCAAACGGTCCAAGCTGGTCGGCAAACAACCTCTCTTCCAAAGTCTCAGTGCCACCTCGGCATGGCTCTAGCCACAGAAACCCACCTTCCCCCTAGGAACTCAGATCCGGCGACGGCTACAAGGGAATGCCTGGTGCAGCAGGACACCTACATGCCCTTCCCCCCACCCTGATGGCGGGCACCCATTCAGAGTGTCAGCGCCTCTGCGGGCACCTTTCCATGTCATTTACCATTCTGAATAGCACCCTGTGACGCAGGTGAAGTTGGAGAAGGAGCAGGGTCCAGATCAGGTAGGAAAGACTTGGTTTTTTACTTTGGATGGGAAGGGAGGCCCCAGGGTGGTTCTGAGCAGAGGAGGGGCATGGACAGTTGACAGGTTTAAATGCCTGACCTGGCTGCAAGGTGGAGAACGCTGACACAGATGGTGAGGAAGCAGAGACCTGAAGCAGGGAGCTCAGGAGGTCATGGTCACAGTCCTGCTGGGGCGACAGCGGCTGGGGAGTAGTACACCTGCCAAGAAGTGTTCTGAATCCAGACATTGTTTGGAAGTAGAGCTGACAAACATAGGTCATGAAAGAAGGAGGGAGGAAAGATGATGGTAAAGATTTGATGTGAGCAGCTAGAAGGATGGAGTTTCCGTCACCAGAGATGAACAAGATCGTGGGTGGCATTTGGATGAAAGCCTGACTCTTTGGACTGAGTAAGACCTGAGAGGGTTGAAACCATGAAAGGTTGTTAGCCTAAGTAATTGGAAAGCAGAGTAACTATATGCTGGGAATCCTGCCGGAGGAATCTGGTTTGGGAGATACTAAATTTGAGATAAAATTAGATATTCCTATGATGTCCAAAAGGCAATCACAGGTAGATATTTTGAATTTATATTTAAAACCTGACACTACATGAGAAATAATGAGGTAAGGGTAGGGAAAGGGGGGGGGAGATTCAAGGAGTAATCTCTAAAGTAAAAGAAGCAAAGAAACCAACAGAAGAAAAGGAGCAGGAGGGTGAGAGCAACCAGGGAAGTAGGGCGAAGATGGGGGGGAGGGGAGATGGCCCGCAGCCCGGTGAGCAGTGAGAGGAGGGTACGAACCCCTGTAGCAGGGGCGGCTGGTTCTCAACAGGGTAAAGACGGAGAACACCTGTGGACCACGCAACAGGAGGTGCTTGGTAACCTTGACAAGCAGTGGCGACCAAAGCCAGATGATGAGGGTTGGAGAGAGAAGAGGAGAAAAGTCTTTTCAGTGGAGACCATTGAGATTTAAAAGTCTTTTGAGAAATTGTGCTCTCAAGGAAAGCGGGGAAATAGGACAATAATTAGAAGGAGACGTTTTTCTACTTTTATCTTCCTGTGGGAGCTGTTACAGACAGGAATCACCCCAGAGAGAGAAACAGGTGGGGCAGGAGGGGCGGGACAGGAAAGTGCCGGAGGGCGGATGGGCAGGCTTAGAGTCCCGCCTCTCACGGCTCCAGCATGCTCCGTGAGAAAGACGGTGAGGAGGGAAATTCTGGTGGTCTGGAGGAAGGAAAAAGACAATTATTACCCAACCAAGCAGGACAGGGAACGGCCCAGGAGAAAGACGGCAGCCAAGCAGCGCTGCTACCCGCCATAGGCTACGGTGGGCTGAGCTGTTCTATTTTTGGTTCTGTTGACAAGGCCATCCAGGTCTCAGAAAGAGCACAGGGTAAAGCAGAAAGCTGACCCCACACCATCCAGAACTCCTCGAAGACAAGGAGGAGCCATGCCTCTAGCTCCTCCACAGGCTAAGGGCACAGACCCCATCGATGACTCCCCTTCGTAAGTACCTTAACCGCCAGTTGCCAGTGTTTGCAATGCTAATTCTGCACCTCTGCAGTGGCTTACCTCTAGAACTTTGTCATATGAAAATAAAATAAGATTGGCATTGTTTGGAGAAGTCCCTAGACCCTTCATTTTAGGGAAACTTCAAAGAGACCAAGTAAAATTGAACTGTGTTTAAATCCAGTTTTAAAATTCCCTAATCTTAAAAAACTTTCTAGCATTCCACGAAACCTTCAGATAAAGCTTCCTTTTTATCTGAACACTGTAAGATCACAGTAGAGCATATGTACAACAAGGCCCACAAAGTCTGAAGCACATGAACCACCATCCAATTTAAGGCCATAGAACGTTCCAGACACTGAGGACACCCCCTTCATAGCCTCAGAAGCTTCCTCCTGCCCTCCCAGTCAGTCACTTCCAAAATAACCAGTACTCTTGTTTTTCCTAAAATATTTTTTGCCTGTTTTTGAATTCTATATAAATGGAATCATATAAACATTTTTCATTATGGCTTATTTTGTTCCATATTACATCTGTGAGATTCATGCTGTTGTACGTAGTAGAGTTTGTATTTTTTTTCTTTGCCGTAAGGTACTCTATTGTTTATCAATTGTTTATCTATCACAGTCAATTTATCTGTGTACTATGGATGGGCATGAAGTTTGTTTCTAATTTGGGCTGTTACAAATAATGCCGGTATGAGCTTTCTTTCATAGTCTTTTTTTTCTTCCCCACAAATATACGCATACCTTCCAGGTATATTCTTGGGTGTGGACTCCGGTGGTCCTCGAGAATGTGTATGTTAGCCTTCAGACGAGTGTCACACAACTTTCTGAAGTGGTTACACCAATTTGTGTGATACAGCTACAGTAATGTCTTCTTTCAAGCCTTATTTTTTCATCTTCAGAAGGCCCTTCTTTGACTCCTTTTGTTGTTGTTGTTGTTCTTAAAAGAAAAATGATTTAAGTCTGGGGAGTGGAAATTACAAACCTCCTTACCTGGAACCAGGAATAGAATATTGTGGGTTCTGGGTGACAGTGGGGAGAAGTTGGACAAGGACCTCAGGAGGAGGCCTGCTTGGGATGGGGCGGCAAGAGGGTACGAGAGACAAGCTGCTCCAATCTGCCAAGACTGGCCCCATGCAGAGGCAAGCAGACCCTCCTGTGGGTCTGGAGGGCCTGGAGCGTCCGAGGACACAGAGTCCTAGCACACTCCTCACACCGCCGTCCCTGTGTCACTCTCTTGTGTGCTGGTGTCACTTCTCCTTAGGATCCACTCTGATTCGTTACCAATGCATGTCTTTTTTGGGAAATGGCTCAAGTGGGTTTTGGAACGCTGCACAATGCAACCAGTGTCTTAAGTTATGAAACCATGTTAAATTTTTCATAATCAAGGATCTGGCAGAAAATTGAAGATTATAGAATCTCCTTCAGTGGCAGGCCAGGATCTCCCCTGAGTAGTTCTGTAGGAAAACGAGGAGGGTGAGCGTAGGATCTCTCTAGGTTATTGTGAGTCCTAAGGGGAAAGAGAGGGGGCAGGAGCAGGAGACGGTTTCCCTCCTGGGCACATGAAGGAAGTAGAAAGGGTCGGAACCTCCTAAGAAACAGATAAAGTCATTTCAGCCTCAGCTCCAGCTCTCTGCCGAGCTCTGCCTAAGTCCAGTTTTGTGTCCTGAGATCTAGAATGGGGTCTGGAAAATGCTACTAAGGGGTTACTTGACTCATTTCCTTCCAGGGAATGCCCAGTGTGAAAGAGCTAAGAGGTCCCAGCTGCTATAGTAAATAAAACCTAACGTGTCAGTAGCTTGGCTTAATAGAGGTATATCTCCGACTCTCGTAACAGTCCAGCGTCTATGTCCTGGTTAGAAAGATTCTGGCTCAGGGACTCAGCCTCCTTCTGCTTGTGACTCTGCGTCCAACATATAGGTGGGTAGAGCAGTGGAGAAGGTATGCTCTCCTTTGAAAAGGACTTCCAGGTCACTCACCGTAATCCATTAGTGAGAACTGGTTTACACCTGAATGCAATAGGGAGCCTGATGTCTGGTCTTCCATGGTCATCTCTAGGACAAGACTCATAGCTTCTTTTTTTTTTTAAAGATTTTTTTATTTATTTATTTGACAGACAGAGATCACAAGTAGGGAGAGAGGCAGGCAGAGAGAGAGAGAGAGGAGGAAGCAGGCTCCCTGCCAAGCAGAGAGCCCGATGCGGGACTCGATCCCAGGACCCTGAGATCATGACCTGAGCCGAAGGCAGCAGCTTAAACCACTGAGCCACCCAGGCGCCCCAAGACTCATAGCTTCTTACCTGATTTATGCCAAATGCCTTTATTATGCCAAATGTCCTTTTCTCCAAATATTCTATGCCAAATGCCTTCTTCTCCAAATATTCTATGTTTTAGTATCAGGGTCCAGATCAAGTCTTGTGCATTTCTGAGTCACCAGTGCCCAGCACCCTGTAAATGCTGATTGATTGATAGGGTCATTGATCCAAACTGCCTTCTAGAGTTTTACAAAGGACCAAGCCCTAATTCTTACTTTGTCGTCCACCTACCCCTCCCTCTCTAACCCTGCAGTCCTGCTAGCCCATCTAGCAGCCCAGCTATCTACTGTCTGGGCAGCCATAACTTTCTCACCTTTTTTTTTCCATCTGCAGAAAACCAATCACACTCCTTGGCTCAGTTCAAATGGCACCTCAACAGCTAATGCTTCCCTGTCCACCAAAAGTTTTTGGTTCACAAATTTGGCACGTGGGACTGCTTCCTGAGAACGTTGGGTTCTCAAGGGCATCTATCAAATTGTACTTCCAAATTCTGTACCTCTGTGCCTCTGAATCTCTCTTAGCACTTTGTTCTGAACCAGACAAAGAGAAAATGTTCAGGGCAGACTTGCCAACTAGTGGGTCAGCAGGATGACATTCTCACACTCCCCAAAAATATCCCCTCTGCCTTCTACCCACCTGCATCGGCACGTCACTCAATAAAAGGTGAACTCTTCTGACACAGGCAGTGCAGACAGCAAGAGGAGAGTGCGGTTTCACCTCTATCTACCTCACTTCCCTTATCTCTTCCTTGTCATCACCAGGGCAGCTTGCAAAAGAACGTCTGAGCAGAGTGAACATCTGGAAGAAGGGAATATATGATCCCCGTGGCATGAGCTCATGTGCACGAGTGTGTGTGGTGGGGGACGTGGGAGAGTCCTAAGGAAAGAGCATTCTCCATGCATTCTGTTGAATGTCAGAGGGAGCCAGCTGGCCCAGGGTCAGTGGTCTCTGAGGTTGGGGAGAGGGCGAAGAGCACACACCAGACCTTCTCTCCAGGAGTCTTCCTATCTGGGTGGGCTTGGGTCCTGTAGTCTTCTGGGTAAGACCATGAGCCAATGGGTGATGGAGGACAGAACACTGGACGAGGTGATCAAGGAGACCAGCTCCCCACTCACTGCAACAAGGCAGGTCCTTGAGCCTCATCTGTGGAATGAACACGAGCTCCCTGCCATGCTTGCCAACAAGGGGCTTTATACTAAGTATAGCCAATAAGTATATTCTGAACAAATATCCAGGAGTATTGTGACCAACTCTCCCAAGACTTCAGCATCCTGGAGCCACAGATTACGAACCCTGGAAGGAACATAAAAGCTTGGTCTAGAACTACCTTCCTCCAGAATCATGTTCTCATTTTTCTAGATGAGACATGTTTCATTCCTGAGCACCTGGGTCCGTTGCTGGGATTCCAGAGGACTATTCTGCCTCTCTGCTAGGGCAACTCTGGGCTACTGGAACAGGCAGGCCTTCAGGAACCAAGCTGATCACCTGGGAGAAATGGCAAAGCTTGGGAACCACATCCCGGTTTCCTGTGGGTCGCATTGAAACCCTCTGGGTCAGACCTGGTTGACAGGGTAAAAACTGCTCATGGCTACAAGTAGTGGGCCAGGCAAGACTTATCACCCAATCATAGTTTTTCCCTGGTTTCTTCTGTACAGATGCCAGGACAGTGACTCTTCCTTCTGCAGTCACAAAGTTGGGATGATGTAGACCTAGAGCTACCTTTAGCCCTACTCTCCTGATGGCACCCTGAGAGTGAAAAGAAAGGAAGAGAGATGAGTGGAAGGGATGGAGAGAGGGAGAGAGGAAGACCCAGTTGGGTGTCCATGGTTCCTAAGGTCAACTTTATCCCTGAACTTCCCTGTTACCCGGGGAAGATTTCTGCCCCTTGCAACTTGATGTTGCATGAGATTGTCTCTTAGTAAAGCCCTGAAAATCTTGATTCTTGATTGTCTGATCTTAGAGAATTAAGGAATGTGTCTCTGTCTACATAGGGGCAGTGAAAAGCGGCATCTCAAGGGAAACTGCACAGGGAGGGTACAAAGGGACCTGCCAAGGACGGGCATGACATCAGAGCCCAACCACTGGCTTAGGAGCAGCCGCGGCTGAGACCCATGGATGCTACCCAAGCAAGAGTTCCCCGGGATTACCAGAAACCCCTAGGAAGGAGATCTGGTGAGATGGAGCTGGAGCATGAGCTGGGCACTGGAGGTTCACGTGACCTGTAGGCTGCAGAGGTCTGTGTCACACTTACTCGTTCTCTCCTTCTTTTCTTTCCTCCTGCCTTCCCATCCTCCCTTTCTCTCCTATAGAAGCAGGCTTCGTCGGGGGTGGGGGGGTGGGCAGGGGGTGTACACAGACGGTTCGGGGACTGTAGAGGGCAAGTGGAGTCAGTGTCCCAGCATCCGTACATACTAAGTGCACACCACCTGGGCACATTTCCTTACTTGCTGGGTCTTAGAAACACCCATCAAGTGGGGGGATATTGCCCGAATGTGCAACATAACCTCGTGCCATCAGGCCCTAGGAAGCTCTCAGGTATCCCGTCTGCCCCGACTGCTCTCTGCACTGCAGGCAGAGAGCCAAGTCTTCCCAGGCTCCCCTGCTCATCAGCACGAGGGTCTCCAGTGGTCTTCGCAGCAGGGCTATGCCACCTGCCGGGGCCGGAGGGCAGAGACAGTCTCCAGCCCCGACTTGTAGGCTGCATGGGCCGCCGCTGAGAGAAGCAGCAGGAGGACAACCATAGGGAACTTGGGAAAGGAGAGGGTCTCAGGGAGAGGAAGGAGGGATGGTGGTAGAAGAGAGCAGGCTGAGGACCCAGGGTTCCAGGGAGTGGGGCTATGGAGCCGCTGCTGGACACTTGGCAGGCTGTTGCCTGGGGGTAGGAGTGTGAGCTTTGGAATCAGATACAGTAGGAAGAAAGCCAACCCTTGACAGCCAAGACACTTGACAGCCTCCAGTTCTTCCTCTGGAAAATGGAAACCATAAAATCTACCTCATGGCTTGGTTATTAGGGTCCAATGAAGTCGTACATATAAAGACATTGGACTTTGTGCCCTGCACGAAGCAAGCCCCTGCCACAGGCAACTGTCACCACCTGGAGTCTCTCGGCTACTAAGTTGGCATTCAAGGTCGGTTATGATCTGGACCCTTCCTGGATGAACAGCCTCTCCTCCCCCAGTGCTTCTATTTCGTGCACCTCCAACCTCAAACTAGACCTTCCTCTTCTTTATTTAAAAGTCCAAAGGAGTCACGTGAAGGATGGGGGCAGAGAGTACTCGGTGCCCAGCACAAGTCTACACTCCTCTTTTCCCTCACCAGTGGAACCTTGCCTTTAACCTCTACCCCCTCAGGCAATGTGACCAGCGAAGAAAATGACACTTCCAGGCTCCCTTTCAGAGAGGGGCCCTTGAGACTAAGTCCTGGGCCATGAGGTGTAAACAGAAGTTACAGAGTGTGGCTTCCAGAAAGTTCCTAAGGAAAGGAAACCGCTTTACTCTTTTCCCCTAGAATAAAGTGATGGCTGGATCGGAGGCCAGCTTGCAGCTCTGCGATGGCTTTGAAGAGAGGAGCCTGCATGAATTCTCTGGACCCTTGTGTTGGTCCTGCTGTCTGCCGGCCACACGCCTCCCCATGCAGTCAGGAACGCCCCCTTCAAGACCCCAGAATTTTCTGACTTGATCACCCCAAGCCCACATGCAGGGCTCTACGCTCTCTTCTGTGGCTCTGTCCCCCCAAGCGCGGAATAGATCACCCGTGTACGCACCCGTGAGTGGACGCACGGTGGTTCGGGAAGGCCTCTCTGAAGATGGGACAGTTGAGTAGTGGCTTGAATAATGTAAGGAGGCTCGAGACGGGAGAATTTCAGGCACTGGAACCTCAAGTACAGAGGCCCTAGGTGAGAAGAGATTCGTGTGTTTCGTGAAGCTGTGGGACACGAGCCCCAGAAAGCTACCACAGCAACATTCACCTCGGGACCCACAAGAGCCAGCCCGCGCCACCAGTATAATTCATGGTGGCTGTGGAATTCTGTCTCTTAAAAACAGTGTTGAGTCAGATAGGTTATAAATTTAAGTTCGACATAATGAGCCTTTCGCCCCCTCTCCAGTATTCTGTACACCATTCTCACACTCACCGGGGCCGTCATGACCCCAACCAGCCTGAGGTTGGCCACTGCGGGCCTTGGGCAATATGGTGCCGGAGGCTGGTCTGTATTATCTGTTCCAGGCGCCATTCTCTCTTCCTGGGACATGGTTTCCTTTCATCTTAGACTCATTTGTTCCAGGTCTGGGGCTCATTTGCCCGCTCGGTCTTTGACATACCAATCTGGGATGAGTTTGATATGGTTCCTGGACTGGAGGCAGGGGGATGAAGGAGGTGAGCTCCAAAGGAATCCACAAGCCACGGGAATTACCGGTGTGTCTGAGTCACATCACCACCAACCAGGTCAGAGTTTGGCACATTTGAGCCTCTGGGAGCCCTTGCTCGGCAGGAGGGAGAGAGGGGAAGGAAATGAGTTAAGTGTCAGCAGAGAGAATAGTGTGAGCGCTGTCCTCTCTCTCCTGCAAAAGATGTATTGCATGGAGAAGATAGCAGGTGTTCATTAAAATGGGTTTCTTTGTGTTTAAATCTATTATCTGCAGTGCGAAAACACAAGTTGCCTTGAATACAGAGGCATCTTAGCCACTTAGTCGTCCCCGGAAAGGATGCCAGCCAGCTCAGAGTACATCCACTAGAACATAAGAAAGGCGGAGACTCTCCGGGGCTTTGGGGATGTGACACCAGTCCAGCTGTGATTAATACATGTCCTCAGAGCAGACTGAAAATGATAATTACCTTTTCCTTTAGGAAGAGCCTAGGATTTGAGGGACCCAAGGAATCGGAGACACACAAGCGTTTTCCTCTGCTACAGTCTCTTCAGGAAGTCTGGAAGGACCAACGTTTCTTGATAAGAGAGACAACAACTTGATAACAGAGACGCCAACTTGATAGACGCCAAAGGTTTGCCCTGTCTTGGATTTCACGTCACGGAGCCACAGCAAAGGCAGGCAGCTGCCTGGCTTGTTTCTTTGGAATGAATTTGGGGAGGTTCCTCTGGGTTGGTTTATGCTGGCCACCTGCAGGGACCCAGGAGCCTCAAGGCGAGAGGGGCAGCCTGCGCTCAGGATATCAACTCGGGGTTCCAATGATGGCTGGACATTGCGGAAGGGGAGTCTCTGGGTGTGGTGCGGGGGGGATGGAGGGCAAGTGGGTGACGGTGAGACTTCCAGGACTAGGCACCCAGGAACTGGGACTTGTATGTACCAGCCTTGATGACTATGGAGTCCTGAGGTGCCTTGGGTGTGACAAGCAGCACTCCTCTATTCACTTCCAGGAGCATGGGGAGGAGCAGGGCCCCCAGGTAGCTGGGTGGCCTGGGGTACACTTGGAGTAGACCTTGGGGTGGGGAGGGGTGGGCGGTGGCTATTTAAAATCTAGTAGAAAATTATTTGAATATTTTAGTCCTGAATCTGGCCTGGCTGGCATGCCCGTGGACGATTAGCTCTGATTCTCTGCAGAGAACAAGGCGATGAGGTGCGGGAAGGGGAGCGCCATGGCGGGCCATGGCTGCTTCCCCGTGAAAGCCTCAAGGCTGACCAGCTTCACCTTCTGAACACCTGCAGCGGCAGCTGCCCCAGCCGCCCCTGTCTCCTAGCTCCCGGCATCTGTTCCCACCCTCCTGCCTTGTAGCAACCCACCATTATGGAGTGTGGACTGTGTGTCCGGGGGGGGGGGGTGGGTGGTGCCAGGCTCTGGATCCAGAGGTGACAGACATGTGCTCCTTCTCCTTAAGGAAAGTCAAGCCCGTGGGTGAGCTGTTCACACCTTTCCATGGGCGAGTGTGCTCACACGAGGCCCACCAGCATGCAAGCCCAGTCGCAGGGGTTTTATGGTAAAGGGGCGAGGAGCTGGGGATGGGAGGAAGCACTGTCAACCGCGAGAGAAAAGGCGGGCCGTTTGTTGTGTGTCGTCTTGAGTGGGAACCAAAGGTCAGGTGTAAAAGCACAGTTTTCTGGCAGCCCACCAGAAATGAGAACTCCAGGTGCAGCCAAGGCCCAGGAAAGGAACATGGGAATATGGAAGAGATGACCCCAGATGGGTTGGCCAAAGAAGAAAGTTTATACAATCAAATAATGGGGAGAAGGCTGGAGGAAAACTGATGGCGGAGTGGCAGAGAGGAAGGAGCCTGGCCTCTAAGACAGACCTGGGGTTCACCTGTGGCTCATGAATGCATTTGCTATGAGTGCTGAAGCAGAGAGTGTCTTAGAACACCAGGTGTTTATCCATAGAATGGGATCATTGTTACGGGTCCTTGTGAGGATTACAGATAATTACTCTGATATGTCTGGTCCAACATTTCCTAATGAATGGCTGTAATATGCGTACACATCCGTCCCCTTTCCAGCCCCAGACCCACAATGTGTGTGTAATTCCCCTTGCAGAATGGAGGAGAAAATGGTAAAGGGTTTGTCGAACGAGCTGGTGGAACACGAAGCCTAGGCCCAGTGGGCATGACCACAGTAGACAGAAGTCTCCTGACCTGCCCTAAGAATTGCCAGGGAAGGGCATGCCCAGCGGCAAGGGATGAGGCCAATGTGGGCTCATGAGAGGATCCCCAGGCAGGAGAACTGAGGGAGGGGCAGGGATCTCAGGGAGGATGGCAGAGGTGAAGAGAAGGTCAGTCCAGGATCGGGCACCCTGTGCGATCACGCGTGGTGTGGAGGGTCAGACAGTGGGAGCCATAGCCATGCTGGAGCAGCGCTCCTGCTCAAACAGTGAGGATGGAGTAACTTGAAGCGTCCAGTTAGATACTCAGGGAAGCTACTGTAGTAACTTAAAGACTCGATAAGCCTTGTGTTGTCCATTGCCTGACACACTCTGCATGTACTTTCCGACACCTCTCTACTTTAACTCCTTCGTGTATATAATAGTGGCTTTAAATCTCTTTCCAGAGTGGGTAATCTAGTGGCACCTAGGTGGCTCGATCTGTGAAGTGTCTGACTCTTGAGAAGGGCTCAGGTCAGGATCTCAGAGTTGTGAGTGTGAGCCCCAAGTCTGTGCTGAGCATGCAAACTGCTTAAGATTCTCTCTTTTCCTCTGCCTCTGCCCCTCCTCATTCCCCTGTTTGCGCTTCCGCGCGCGCGCTCTCTCTCTCTATGTGTATGTATGTGTATATATATATATATATATATAAAGAACAAAGTAGGTAATCTATAAAGAAACAGAAATATCTTCTGTTTTTAAAAATCTCTTTGCCAGTGAGACATGCTTTTATCTGACCCCTCGCTTTCCGAACAACATGCCCCTGCCCGCATGCCCCATTTGTAAGGGGTAGAGAAACGGCTACATCACATCTTTCCAATATAAATTCTCATGTGAGGGGGCGCTCTTCAATGGGCATCTAATTCTTCATTTCTACCCTTCCTGAAAATAGATTTGAGTCTGCAGACTTCCACTGAGAGATGGAAGATACTTTTCAGAAAGCCTAGTCTTGATTGCCATTCTCTGAAGGTCCTTTGGCGTTTTCTGACTTGTGATCCTAGAAAAAAAATTGCCTGCATTCGGCATCCCAAACAGGCAGTAGTAGAGCCAGAGTCGCCATCTTGGATTCTGGCTGAGCCGTGAGGCCATGAAGTACTTATCCAAAGATCAGTAGAAAAGCGAGTTTTCTTCGGAGGGGATTTCAGTCTTGATGATGAAGCATTTCAGTCCAGAAGTCTATCTATCCTGCTCCCACAATAAACCCTCTTTTCTTTGGTAGACATTCATGAAGACCACTCAAGGAAACCACGAAAACCATGAAAAATTAGTTTAGATTAATGCATTTTCTGAAAATCATGGTCTAGTGACTGAAGCTTATACTTGGGTATCACTCGATATGTTTTTAATGGAGTTGGTGCAATGTTTTTAAAAAACCACCACATACTTATTCGACGTCAAAGCAAGGCATTTGTTTTAAAAGCCAAGGCACGTTAACAGAAGTCGGGAGGAAAGACAATAATTCTAGTGAATGCTGGGCAGTGACATTGCCTTTGAGGTCTTCCTCAATAGTTTACTCATCTGGAAACCCAGCCTGAAACGGAGTTTAACGAACGTGCTGATGTCAAGAATGCTGACCAGGCACTGCCGGGTACTCGGCAGAGATCATTCCGGCACGCAAGGGCTCTGTTTCCTGGCATGCCATGCCATCCACCGCCACGCCTGGACTCTGGATTTACTCTTGGCCACAACAGCCTCCAGGAGTGGATCTCACAGTGGGCATACGTTCGTCTTAGCCCTGGATGATGATGTCTGTCTTCTTAGAAATGCGTGTGTGTGTTCTGATACCACTCCTTCCCGTGGATCTCACGCTCGGCCACCTACTGAGGACAACCCTGACAAGGAGGCAGAGCAGGGATCCTCTCCATGTTCCAGAGAGAAGAAGAGCACAGAGAAATTGCAGCTTGCCTGACTGGGAGAGCGGGCACTGGAACCAGGTCCAGCTCCAAAACGGAGTGTGTCTTCCAGCAAGTACATGGTCTCAGCCTCACAGGACATATTGTCCCCACAAAGCTTTATCACACAACGCTGAGCAGCGTGCCTTCTCGCCTGTCTCCAGCGCATGGTTAGGAGCAGAGGCCCTGGGAGGAGAAAGACGGCAGTTCACTCCGGCTCGGCCACTTTGTCGCCTCAGACTTTTGAACAGAGACAGAGCTTCTCGGAGCCTCAAGCGGAGCATCTGTGTGCAACTGAGCACCCGAGTCCGCTGCCATGGCCCCCGCGCCATCTCTGCCAGGTCGGACTGCAGGTTCTAGATTCAGAGAAGCCTGACACAAGGATTTCCTTCTATGTGACAAAGGACTGCCCAGAGTGGAAGGAGACCAGGAGCTTCCGTGGCCTGGGAGAGGCAAACCTTTAGACTCAGCTTGGTCCAGAGGGAAGATTTTTTTTCACGATTCTGAAACCCCTAGTGGGGAATCCCTGACTGGTGTTTATCAGACTGGATGAGTGTGGTAAGGGACACGCCAGGGCCTCCGAGGGGATGTCCCTGTGGGGAAGGGGTGTCCAGGCTGGCAAACCTGACTTACTACAAGGATATGGCAGTTCCTGGGACAGGGCTGGAGCTAGTGCACAGGCGGTGAGGCTGGGAATCCTTGGGGTTCCAGCCCCTCGGGCGGATGCTGGAGCCCAAGTGTGGGGCATGACTTTGTTATGGTCAGAAATCTCTTCAGCCTGGGTGCCGATATGGCAAATGTCCCCAGTGACACCCTGCATGGCATTAGCCAAAGAGGACAGAATACTCCCCTGCCATCTCTTCAAGGGGTCCCCGAAATCCCCCCTTGGGGTAGAATCCACCCTGGGGACTTGAAGACACCAAAGGTGGGCGATATCAGTGGCCTCTCGCTCCAGCTTTGTTCGAAGTGATGCGGGCACTCAGGTGACTGGTAGGGGAAAGAGGGGCATGCGGTGCAAAGCAGGGGTGCGGCTCATGTGGGTGAGTGCAAAATGGGGCAGAGGAATGCTTCACAGGCCTCTGTGAGGATTCAGTGAGGCGATGAGGGGACGGTTCTTGGCACAGCAACAGGCTCCCAGGGATTGTCACCACTGCCACGACTATCATGTCACTCCAAGGGACTTAGCAGAGCACCCAGGACCAGTGGGCTTCTGAGGGAGGAGCCCTGATGTCGAAGAAACACAGGCTGGGGTCTGCCCCCGGGGGTTGAAGTCCTCTTAGCTTCCGTTCCAGTGACAACGAAAATGGAGCCAATGGGAAGAGGAACCTTTCCAGGCAGTCTCCTCCCACGGGAGCCCAGGATATGTGGAAAGTGGGGGCAAAACGACTTCGGAAATGTATGGAAAATTCTTTCATATCTTGGGGCTTATATATGAAAGAAACTTGAGAGGAGCTTTCCCAAATTTGACAATAATCTTAACAGTCAGACGCAGTCCCCAACAGCAAGCCTGGAAGAGACTTCCTAGGTTTCTAGTTTCCACCAGAAATAAAATGCATGGTCCAAGGTGCTTCGGGAGGCACAGGCTTCGGCACAGACGTGGCCAAGTCTGAGAACCACACCACTCACAATCTCACGAAATGGCACAGAAATGGCCTCAGGAAAGCCCATCACAAAGACACACATCTCTTAACGGGGAGGACTCCAAGTTCCTGAGGAACATGTGCTCTGCCAAGAAGCACAGCAAGAAGGGCCTGAACCAGATGCAGGCCAGCAAGGCCAAGGTCATGTGCGCACATCCTGAGGCTATCAAGGCCCTCGTCAAACCCAAGGAAGTCAAGCCCAAGATCCCAATGGCTGCTACCACAGGCTCAGTCGACTGGCCTACATCACTTGCCTACAAGCTCGGGAAGCGTGCTGGTGCCCACATTACCAAGGGTCTCAGGTTCTGCCGGCCAGAGTCCAAGGTCAAGTCTTGAGCCAAGGTCGAGGCTGCAGCTGAGACTGACTCCAGCTCCCAAAGGTGCTCAGGGCCCCACAAAGGCTCCAGGGTAGAGGCTTCTACCTGCTGCTGTGAGGACAGAAAGACTGCTGGGACCCTGGGCTTAATCTGCCCGGGGCCGGTGTCCTCCTGGGCTCTTTGTACAAATTAACTTGTGGCGGGATCTGCCGAAAATAAACACACAGAAAAGAAATATAATGCAAATGTTGATCACCTTGGCTAGGGGAAAGGATGAATTAGGTTTCTCTTTCCTAATGAAAAACACTGTTACGGAAAGCCTTCCAAGAGCTCAGGACTAAAGATGTGGACGGAGCTGTTTTGTGATAGAAAGACGAGTGAGTTTGTCCACTGGTAAAAGACAAAACTGTTAATGGATTTCGTGACGTTTCTGGTGTAGCCTAGAATTTGTATTCGGAACTTTGGGTGCTAAATATTCACTTTGTATCTGATCTGATCTTATAATTTGGGGTAACTTTTTCTGAAAGAGTCTTCCGAAAATTGTGGCAGCTTCTGGCCCCACAAAGCCAGGATCTGCCTGTGTTAATACTACTACGTACTTTTGACATCATGACATTGAAAAGCATTCTACATATGCTGCCCGTTGACCTGGAGAAAACCTTCGGGGGCTTTCTGGAAGGAGGTGGGAACTATTGAGAAGACAAATACAGAGAAAAAAAAACCTTGCCCTGTGACAAGACAGAGAACAATCAGAAGAGACAGGTTGGGTCAGGACAGTGAAGACAGAGGTTGGCTGCTAAGAAAACTAAACTTGAAGTTGTTAAGGCTGATACTGAGAAAAGTTTCTGAGTGGAGTAGGAATGAGGCCCCATAGAAGAGGGTCGAAGAGACCTGTTTTCGGGCCCTCATCTGTTTCTCGACGAGCAGCCTCACTCAGACCAAGCAGATGTGGTTCTTGATAGAAGTTGACACATACTCTCTGAAGAATTAGGTGCAGGCCAACCAGAGTCCATCGTGCAGGCAGAAAACTAGGAGCAGGTTATGATGTGGGATCCATGTCAAAAGTCTGCCTCCTTCCCTTAGGGTCTATGGCTTTATTCCCCTAATTGGGGAAGACATCTTGGCTTGGAAGCCTCAGTCCTCAACTCCTTGCTCTGTTAGACAGACAGGAAGTGAGACAAAGGTGGGGCAATAAAACATGAAGGTTCCTGAACTCGTATGTAGAGCTGTCTCTTTGAATCCCCATCTGGCTTTCGCCCTGCACTTCCTTTCTGCAGATAAAGCCGCATGCGCCATGGGAGGGGAAGAAGAGTAAGCGGGTTCCACCTCATTTGGGCAGGAGTCCTGATGAGACGTCTGTCTTCTAGCCTGGTTCAGGAGGGGTCTGGTTCTGGGGGCCCTGCCATTCTCTGCTCCATAGAACAGGAATGGGGAGCAGGAGGCTAGCCAGATGTGCAAACAAGGCTGCATTCTGAGGAAACAGCTGCTTTGTCTTCCAGAACTGGGGCTAAGCCTCCAAGGGCGGATTCTGCTCTCTGGCGCCCTCTGCTGTGGCCGAGCAGATCAGATGCCAAGGTGGGTTGGGGCAAGAGTAGAAACTCCATCCAGCATCTCCTCCCTGGGCTGAACTGGGTGACGATATCGGAGACACAGATGCCAGGCCTGGATTGTGAAAGACGACTAGAATGGCAATGTGGAAGGTGAAACTGACCATGCTTTTCACGTTTGTGGTTAACCTGTAGAACTGTACATGTCCGCGCAGGAATGGATGTCAGTGCTTGCCCAGTCTAACCTCTTCATTTACTAGCAGGGGGCTTATCTTGGGAAATACATACAGCAGGTAAAGACAAGGCCATTAGCAGCACAGGAAGTTCAGAAGAGTAAGGTTATGGGGGAGGTTAGGAGAAATCGTCACCTCTCTTCCAGATTAGCTGTTGAGGGTCTTACAATTACTTCGAAGCTGCTCGTATAATTTATTGGAGATTATAGATGGAGTGATTCCGAGGGGGAGGGGGCAGAGAAAGAAAAGGAACTTGGTACTCCTGAAATATAGAGGATCAGGACAGGGAGAGACATGCTCAGAAAAAGGATGATGGACATGGAGATAAAAAACCGGAAAGCTGACCCACAACTTCAGCATTTCCTTAAAGTAATCAAAACAGTTGGGTTGGCTATACTCGACTCCCTTCCTGCATTGGGAGGATACCTTCCAGACCTGAGAAAGGAGTGAGTATGGGGACTGGAGGTGATCACCTCATTTCAGGCACACTAACTAAAAGAAACACACATCAAGACATAGCCTAGTGTAATGTTTGAATTCCAAATATACATTTTAAAGTCCTATAAACACCAAGGCAGGATTGGGAAAAGATACATTCAAAGGAATATGTATCAGGCTTATTCCAGAGATGATTTCTCCCCCCCTCGGAAACCATGGAATAGTATCATTCATTGCCAGAGTCACAGCGTTTGGAAGGTAAGGATGGTGACCTGAGAAAGGTAAATCCGGTTAGTCATCGTTCCAACAAAAGCAAATGCCCCCCCCCCACCCCCCAGCGTGAGTCATGTCTTGGATAAAGTTGTCCGGGAAGCACACTCTGGGATGGGAAGCTGCATGCCTGGCCTGCAGAGGGTTGACTGGTACGTGTGCTCCAGAGGGACGCTGGTGTTTGGGGAGCGGGACAAGGTGAGCAGAATGGGCAGGGGGGAGAGCTGAGCTGCTGTAAGTTTCAGCCAATTGCACATGGAACTCTGGGGCTGACGTAGCCCTTAGAAGGATCCAGAATTGAGCCAAAGTGAGGCTCATGCCCCTGCAGAGATGAGAGGCAGCTTCCAAGCAAGGAGTGGCCTGGTCCAGGCAGCCCCTTTCCACTAACCAAAGTTCTGAAAGGGCCTTCCAGCTGTGATCATCAACAGCTGGGGAGGGGGGTGAGTGCCTTAGTCCCACAGGGACCTTTTATTTATTTATTTATTTATTTATTTATTTATATTTTATTTGACAGAGAGAAATCACAACTAGGCAGATAGGCAGGCAGAGAGAGAGAAGGAAGTAGCCTCCCTGTGGAGCAGAGAGCCCAATGCGGGGCTCGATCCCAGGACCCTGGGATCATGACCTGAGCGGAAGGCAGAGGCTTTAACCCACAGAGCCACCAAGCACTGACATCCTTTCCAATAAGGAAAAACAGGGAACTTTTAACACCATATTGTTAAAAAACATTTTTCCTAAAGGCATACTCTGGCCAACTCAGGGGACACTGTGACAGTATGAAAAGACAGAAGCATTTTCCTCATTTATTTTTAACCCCAGACCTTGTTTGACTACATATTTCAAGCAACGATGGGACCCAAGACTGGTCCCTGAGTTTTCCCAACTCATCTTATCCTTGCTTCTAGAAATGCCTTCCACAACCTGGTGGAATCTTTTACCACAATTTATGGGCGCTCAAAAGAATACCTGGTAAGTTTCCTTCCTGTCTTTCTTAATACGGGCTCATCTCTATACAAGGCTAGAACTTTGTGCTGGGCAGCTCACCAAACCTAAAGGCTTTCATTCATCTTGCAGAAAAGCAAAGTTTGGTATGGCAAAATAATGGCCATTTGAGAAGGAGTTAATGATGATTTTCTGTGTCTTTAAAATCCTCACCAAGGCAGCCACTCTGGAAAACAGTATGGAGGTGCCTCACAAAGTTGAAAACAGAGCTACACTGTGATAACTACTAGGGATTTACACAAAGGATACAGAGCCAAAGGGCCACAGGCATCCCGATGTTTACAGCAGCATTAGCAACAAGAGTCAAATATGGAAGGAGCCCAAATGTCCATCAACTGATGAATGGATAATATATATAATGTATATATGTGTATACACACACACACACACACACCATATACATATATATAATGGAATATTACTCAGCCATCAAAAATCTTGCCATTTGCAACAATGTGGATGTAGCTAGAATGTATGGTGCTCAGTGAAATAGGTCAGAGAGAGACAAATACCATATGACTTCACTCATACGTGGAATTTAAGAAATAAAACAGATGAGCATGTCGGTAGCGGGGAAACAGAGAGAGGGAAACAAACCATAAGAGACTCTTAATGACAGAGAACAAACTGAAGGTCCTGGAGGGAAGGAGGGGGAGGAGGAACTAGATGGGGGATGAGCATTAAGGGGGTCACTTATGATGAGCACTGGGTGTTGTATGTAAGTGGTGAATCACTCAGTTCTACTCCTGAAACCCATATTACATGTATGTCAACTAACTAAAATTTAGATAAAAATTTGAAAAAAATGTATATCTCCTGTAGACAGCAAAAAAAAAAAAAAATTAATGGGAGGAGTGCTCTTATAATGTATACATGTATCAGATCACTATGCTGTACACTTAAAAGAGCTTACAAATTTTTTGTGAATCATACTTCGATTATACCTTTCAGTAAAGCTGAAAAATGTTGGAAGGAAGGGAGGGAGGAAGGGCGGGAGGAGTCTTCACTGAGATTAGCTCCATTTATTTCGCCAAGCAGGAATGCTCCAGACAAGGCTGCTCTGTTCCGAAGAGACTGGGAGGGGGGAAATGGGAAGGGACGTCTACCTTTTATTCCACCTCTTGTCTTTATAATGCGTGCATCAAAGAAAGAGCCATTAAGATTCATTTAAATCAACTATCAAATGGATTCCATGTCTTTTTATTCTTAATAAGGAAAAACTAATGACCGCTGTGGCGAATAGGGCTGGTCACCAAGCCCTCCACCTGGGGCTCATGGCTGTTTCTCTTGGAGGAAAAAGACGATTTCCTCTATTTTATTTATGTTTTACTTTTTCTGCATTTTCTAAGTATTCTTCGATGAGTGTGTGTTTCTTGTAGGATTAAACAAAATAGATGCTATTACAGATCAATGTAGGTGGCCACACATACAGCAGGAGGACACAGATGAACTCAAACCCCAATATTGACTGTTACTATTTCTGGAGAAAGGGGGTTGGAAAAGGAGTGATAGTTTTTCCTTTCTTAGTGTTTCAGTGCGTGTTCACAGTTTTTTTGTTTTGTTTTTTTGCATTTTATACCCTACCCTCTCTCTACCCCACTTAACAGATCCTTGGGGAAGTTCCTCTTACTTTGCTTAAATCCAGTTGCTGCTGTGTTAGGTGGGCACGTCCGGTGGTCGTGCTGGTAGTGGGGGTGCTACTGAGATGATCTGGGCGAGGGGGTGGGACAAATCACAGAGTTCCTAATTCAGAAACCTTTCCGAGTGGAAACCTATACCTGGGCAGATGAAATCTCCCTTCCTCTCCACCTACATTTCCCCAGAAGGCTCCGTCTGACCCAGTCCCTCCCTCTCCTGTGTGAGCTCTGGCCACCCCAGGCTTCCATCCCCAACCTCCGACCCCTTAACAGGACAGAGTGGGGCAGGGAAAAAACACAGCAAAAGGCCCATTATGCAAATGAAATAGAATGGAGCTCCTTCTCCCACCACTAATCCCCTCTACCATAGCATTCATAGCATTTCATACCTTCTAACATACTATGTGGTTTGTTTTCGTGGTTCATGATGTCTTCCTGACTCACCCACAGGAACTGCAAACTCCCCAGGGCAGGAAACATTGTGTCAAGGGATGTAGCCCAAGGGCCCCACACCGAGCCTGACACAGGGTAAGTGGTCCGTATGCCATTTTGAATAATTCAAAACTGAAAACTGAAATTTACAAGACAAAAGGACTGCTGAGCTACAGGAAGTGGAAACAGCAAGATAGCATATACTGCAGAATGGTCACTAAAAATACGCATGCGTTCTAAGATTCAAAAAAAACAAAAAACAAAAACCAACCGAAAAACTTGGTTTCCGTTTAGCTGTATACCCACCTCCTCATTATGCTGTTCTTCCCACAACTTATGTGTATATATATTGTATGCCAATAAAGACAGATTTCTAAGTAAAAAAATAAGTAATAAAATTAAAAATGCGCATGCCTTTGAGAGGAAATGAGAGACTGGAGGGAAACACAGTTGCTGATGTTGGTTCTAAATTTGGGGGACTGTGGGGTGATTTCACTGTCTTCTTCATTGATTTTCTGATTGACTCTTGGGGTCCAAGTGGCATCTCTGTGATCATATTAAAAGTTTACTTGAAAAAAGAAGGTGGGGGGAGGTGGGGTTGTGAGCCTGCCACAGTCAGGGTACAGTGTGTGTCTGGGTGCTGGAGGCGGCCCCTGACCCTCAGTGTGGACCCGCATGGCTTCCAGCTTCTGGGAAATACCAACCCCCCATCCCCCCAACCCTGTTAGGACTCGTCCATGGGGAAAGCTTCTTTTTGATGGGCCCGGAATCTCCACGACATTAACACTCTTGCAGGGAAATTTCTCTCCCGTGGGCCACTCCCCTCTCCCCAAGTTAGCTGAGGCGTGTTGTAGGGCGATGCCATGTTTTGTTTTGCTAACACTGGAGTTTGCATCTAGGCTCACATGCTGAGCGTGACCACGAAGGCGTGATGTGGTTAAAATGTACCCTAGGACCACCGGTCTGTGAGTGGCGTGGGACAGCCTCATCTGGGCTCCCACTAAAGCTGTGTCCTGGTGTCCCCACAGAAGAAGGGACCACTTCCTGGAGCAAGAGCTGGTGGCAGTGGGATCCTGCACACGGCTGGGGGCGAGCAACAGAAGCCTGGGTGAGCAGCAAGGATGCCCAGCCCGGCACCCATGGGGCCTTGAATCAGCAGGTGAGCTGAAAACAGAACACACATGTCTCCTCTGGAGCGCGGCCCTCCACGACGCTTCCACCTGGACACCGAGTTGGACTCTAGTCAGACTAACCCAGGAGGAACAGGGGCCCAGTCCCAAGGATCAAGACCGTGCCCCAGGTTTCTGCACCACAGGTGGGGTTGAGGTGTGCGAAAGACCGTGATGAATGATGTCTGGCCTTTGCTTCCAACTAGTCTTGAAAATCTCACCCCGCCCCCACCCCACCCCCACCCCGGCTCTGGGAGGAAAGGTGTAACCTTTGAACCATCTTGGGCATCTTGGGTTTGTCATCGATTCCTATGTAAAATGGTAAGCCCCTTCCCTCCTGTGCCCCTGACCTCCCTCATCCTCGTATCTCTCCTTAGCCCTTGTTACTGGTTGAAATCCTACACATTCCTCGGCGTCTTGTCTGTCTCCACAGAAAGGAAGCTCCACGAGGCCGAGACCTTCCCTCTTGGACTCTACCGTATCTCTCATCTGAGAACAGCATCTGGGACGTCGTAGGTGCTCAGTAAGCACTGGTAGGAAGTGACAGAAAAAGAGGACCAAAGACAAGGAGACGTATCTTTACAAAGAATGTTTCCATTTATTTTATTACTTTAAATCTGAGCCTGCATGAAGTGATGGCTAAGCTAGTTCCACAAGCTCCCCGTGATGCGCACTGGGGACAAGCTCGGGTTTGGACCTCTGCCACTCACCATCACAGTCCAGTGGCCGCAGCGATTAGCCCTGCGACTTAATTTGCACCCAGTGGGGCTGGGACAGCCCTAGCTGCAAAAGTGACTCAGGGGTACTCTGCTCAGGGAAATTGTGGGAAGGGGTGAGGGATACCTCAGGATGGGGGTTCACTTCTCTCCCAGCCTGTGGCCACCCGAGAGAGGACACCTGAGGTTCCACAGGGAAGGCTCATGCCCCTTGGGTGCTCTGGGGTCAAGATACCCCTTCTTTCGCCAAGTGACTCAAAATAGGGTACCACGCCCCTAAAAAGATACACAAAGGGGACCTAAAAGAAACTTAAGCTTGAAGTTTCTGAGAAGCAGCCCCATTTCTCTTCCTGCCCATGCTCACTCTCTCGCTCGCTCTAACCTCTCTCTGTGCACGCACACCTTTCTGAGACTCCGGCAGGCCAGACCCCGGCAGATGCAGGCCACCACGCCCGCGCAGGTGCACAGCCGCGTTCTGTGAGGTCCCTGGCTGCGGCGTCCCTCCCACAGGGGGGCTGGTTCGCTCACACGTTTGTGTGCTGGGAACCAGAGGACGCGATGCTGCCCGGCTGGCTCTGGGCTGAGGGGGCCCAGCTGGGTGCCCGGCTCCTGCTACGACGTCCCCCTCCCAGGCTCCTCTGGGCCGGCTCGTCCATCAGCTTGAGTTTCTCATGCTCCTCTTTCAGGAAGAAGTCCACCAACAAGCCCTTCTCTTTCTTGATCTGGTCGCTGATGTCCGTGGGGATGTCTGGAATCATCCAGTCCACGAGGACACTCAGGAACATCACGAGGTTCTGCCAAAAGCCAGGGAGGGGGATTGAGAGGAGAGGCCCAGCCCCAAGGGACACCTTGGGGACGCCCCCGGCCACCTCTCCCCGTCAGTGATGGTCTCAGCAGTGGGGCGGGCAGCGTGGTGCCGAGGTGGGGGCTGTGGCGAGCACAGACCCGGAAGCAGGACACCGCTGTGTCCTTCTGGCCCGGCCACTAACTAGCAGGTGCTCTGAGCCAATGTGCCGAGGGGCCCCACAGCATCCCCAGGTAGAAAGTGGAGCAGTGAGAGTACCTGTCCCGGGGTTGTTGTGGGGAGGAAATCAGTCAACAGCTCACATGGGGTCGGGCTGTCCCCATCCTGTCCTTCCTGGATGGCCTCTCAGCCTCCAGCACCCTGCTCCAGCACTCCCTGGGAAGTGGGCACGGGGCCCACTGGCCTCCCCAGGGCTTCCCTGAGCCAGCTGCTCCTCTCTTGTTCCCAGCCTGCCCTCTGTCCTCCAGCTCAGAGACGGATGTCTGGATTCTGTGCTAAGTACTGGCCTCAGCCCACCTCCCCTCACCCGATCCTGCTCTCTCTTCCATCCCACTAAGCTGGTCACATGGGCCTGGCTAGGGACCCTGCCCCCAGCACCCCTTCTCCATTCCAAGCCTCTGTGTGCACTCGTAATGGGCTTCATCCACCCGCTGAGCCCCAACCCTGCTCTCAGAAGCAGAGGTAGGACAGGACTCCCTTTCCTGCAGCATTTTCCACGGAAGCGGGGACCACGTTGCAACAGTGCCAGCTTGGCCCAATATGTGACCGCTCCTTTATAGCCTGGTTCCCGCCCAGTTCCCCAAGCCATGCTCTGCCCAGTTCACTCCCCAGCTGTGGCACTCTCTGCCCGCCGATCACACACACACTCTGAGATCCAGGGATAGCGTTGGGACTCAGGACAAGATGTTTAGGGCACGGCTGTCTTCCAGGCTCCAAACCTATTCCCACCTTGACCTTGAATCTCACTCACACCTAAGGGCCCAGGGGAGGGCCAGGGGACCAACTGCGGCTTCCAGGGGCTCCTCTAGAGCTGCCTCAAGTCACATTCTTCTCTTAATCAACTTTTACACAGTTAACGAGTGTTGCATGTGACCTGTGGGAAAGCCAGGGGACGCCTGCGGGGGGGGGAGCAGCTTTTCAAATCCATCATCCCATCTCCCCAGAGGAAGAAGGGCTGTCTTCTTTAGGTGAAAGACTAGCCGATGGGCTTCTCTACTTCCTGGGCTGGGTCAGGGCAGGATATCTTAGAGCCCCCCAGAGATCTGCCTTCAGGGAATACAAAAGCCAGAGGGAGTGGAAGACAAAAGGATCCCGGCTCCTGCTTGAAGGTGGCAGGACCCCGAGTGGGACCTGGGGCTGCGCGTCGCGGCTCTCAGCCGTGCAACCTGAGCTACGGCTATTGTCAGAGATAGCGATCGGGGGCTCGAGTTTGCTATTCATCCACAGAGGCATGGCTGGATGGCTCTGGGGCCCTCCTCGCCAGGTGTCTCAGGGGCCAGAGCACGCTAACAAAGGAGGGAGCCAGCTGAGAGTAAGAAGAACGGTTCCGAACTCGAGCCCCTTCTTGGGCTGCAGAGACCAGGCGGGGCTGTTTGCTGCAGGGTTGAGACTCTGGTCCCCACTGCCCTTCTCGCTTCCTTCCTTGTCTTAGGTCTCAGTGGGATCTATCTCCACCCTGCATCTTACCCCACATCTGTCCTGTAACCTTACTCTGCATTCTGTTCTCTGCCAATCCAATGGAGGTCCTCGTGAGAGCGCTTCCTGCCTCCTCCGCTTGCGGGGACCCTGGTGTCACGGCACCAAGGACACATGGAGCGGAGGGGCAGGCAAGGAGACATGGCTGTCTCCACCCACGCAGCCGGGCTTCAGCTCACCTGGAAGATGATGACAAAAGCCAGACGGGCAGACAGAATGGCCCAGTACTGTTTGGAAAACTCATATGGGTTCGGGGCCCACGGCGGCTCTCGGTAATCCTTAAACCTGCTCAGAAAGAAATGTGGCATTAGGACTGGGAAGAGATGGAGGGCAAGGGGTGCTTATGACCCTCAAGGAACAGAGCAGCAGGCAAGCTCCTGGCTCCCAGATGTGGGAATTAGCAGGAAGCGGGAGGGAGGAATTCACGGCCCCACCAACAGGTGTCCATTGCATAAAATGACCAAAGTCCAAACAAACAAAAAACACCGAGTGTTGGCCTGGAAATGCCTTTTTCCTTCTCTCTCTTTAATATCCCTCATGACTTCCACATGGATTCTTCTTCCAGAGGACCCCAGGAATCATGAGAGGAGCCCAGCACCATGGGTCCTTGTTGGCCTCACTGGCCCATGAGCTCAAGAGGGGAGGGAGATGCCCAGAAACTGGACAGTTCTCAGCAGCCCCTAGGCTCAGCGGTGACACAGGTGCCTGCAGACAACCCCAGGCTTCCTTCCTGGCTGGCTGCTCCAGGACCACGGCCATAGAGACGGCTGCGTTCTTGCAGCCCAAGGAAGGCCGACTCAAACCAAGCTCAAGGTTGAGTGACGGGGGGAATGGCTGTCATAGTGATGGTTGGTCAGTATCCTCGTCTACTGACTGCATTTACGATCTGTCCATGTGGCTTAAGAAACAAAATGTCCATGCCTGACATTTGCTCACGCCTCTTTCTCAGACCCATGGAGATTTTCCTCACCGCTGCCTTTTCACCCCCTTTCTGTGATGACTCTGGTTAAAAACCACTCATTTTTGGGGCACCTGGGTGGCTCAGTCAGCTAAGTGTCTGATTCTTGATTTCAGCTCAGGTCATGATCTCAGGGTGGTGAGATCGAGCCCTGCTTCGTGCTCAGCAAGGAGTCTGCTTGAGATTCTCGCCCTCCCTCCTCCTCTGCTCCCCATGCTGCCCCCCCACCTCTAAAAAGAAAAGGCTCATTTTTCTCAGACTCACTTTTTTTTCTAAGCCTGGAAAAGTGACAAGAGCTGGTACCAGAAGAATTATGACCCTTCATGGAACTGTTTTCTCCATGGAATTCAACAGATCTTTGACATTTAGTCAAAGCAAAACATGCCCTGCGGGGAAGGACTGGGGTGGTGTCAGGCCACCAAGCCAAGGAAGGCAGGGTGGGGACTGTGCATGACGAGGGGCCAACAAGGAAAATGACCTACACTGAACATGCCGTATGCACCAATCCCCGAGCAAGGAGCTTTTCTGGAAGCTTTTTTATTCAATCTCCATAGCATCTTCCAGCAGGTGCTGATATCCCCATAGAATATAGGGAACACTGAGGCTCAGAGAAGGTCAGTTACTTGCCCAGGCTCTCTCCTGGCCAGCAAGGACTACAGCCAAGGCGAGAATCCAAGTCTGGATGAAGGCGGACCTTTCCTCTACTGTCAGAAAGCACCTCGCCAACAGCTGTGGTTTGAGGTGGGAGATTCAGAAATGGTTTTGGGGTTTTTTAAAAATGATTTATTTATTTACTTGAGAGAGAGAGATAGGGAGAGGGGCAGAGGGAGAGAGAGAATCTCAAGCAAACTCCCCACTGAGTGCAGAGCCCAATGCAGGGCAAGATCCCACCACCCGGAGATCATGACCTGAGCCAAAATCAAGAGTCAGGCGCTTAATGGACTGAGCCACCCAGGCACCCCAGAAATGGGAGCTTTCTGTCCCTTCCTCATCTCGAATGAGCCAGCTGCCCTAAAAGATCCAGGTAAAAGCACAGTGGCTTCCAACTGTCCAGAGCGATGCAGGAAGAAGGAAGGAAAAAAAGAGGAAGAAGAAAAGAGATGCACACAAACAGAACACGGCAGAGTGACAGAGTCAGCAACAGGAACAGACAAACAGATGTGGACAGTAAGCAGTTGACTAGGGTTGGGCAGGAGGCCAGGAGCTGCCCCTTCCCCACCCCCGCCCTTCCAACAGCTGATCACAGCTGTCGCAGGCTTGCTTTGACATCCGGCTGAAAAGCAAAGCTAACTGCAGCCCAGCGGTACACCGCGGGATTCAGCATATCCACCCGTGGCCGAGGACAGAAGCACGGCCAGCCCTAGATTAGGCTTGCTAACGGGAGAGAGGGAGAGCATGGCTAAATGGAGAGGGACACCTTCGGTGGGAAAAAGCTCAGGCTCGCTGCCCTCCAGCTGCCCCCCAAAGGACCTCACGGCAAAAGCGGATCTATCTACTCTTCTCAAGACCTCAGGGGGATGGGCGCGACACCTAGCGCCCAGCCTGTACCATGGGCATGCCCTTCCCCAGGTCAGTCCCATCTCTCCTGCTACAACCAAAGTCTGTCCTCATGCTCTAGCTCCACTTAGGAAGGAACAGCTGCTCACTGACCTTGCTCTAGGAGCCACTGCTCACCCCTCTTTTTCCAAGTCTGGAAAGAATCCATAAATAATCTAATTCTGGTCCCACCTCTGATACTAACTCACCACAGCTTTTGCAAATGTCCCTTTGCCCTCCCTGAGTGTCCAAAACATTTTTAAAATCTAACAAACACATGTACTGAATCAAAGATCTGGGGAAAGATTAACACAGATATTTCTAGAAAGCTTTACTTGAAAACACCACTATGCCAATGGGCTAAAGGTAGTTCTGGTAGGAACTAGAGGACAAACGATCCACGGAAAAGAACAATGCACAATTTAATGAGTTATGTGTCTGTTCATATCTCCTTTTCTGAAGCAAACTTTAAAAAAAACCCATGACCTACAGTAGTGAGAAATACACTGTCCATTAATGCAAACGTTAAGTATACATCACTGAGCTGAAAATCATACCCTCGCCATGTGTGATGAACCAATATTTTCTGAATCTATCGTCTCCTGTCTTATCCTATTCTCGTCTTTAAAATGCTGATCATGGGGCGCCTGGGTGGCTCAGCGGGTTAAGTCGCTGCCTTCGGCTCAGGTCATGATCTTAGGATCCTGGGATTGAGTCCCGCATCGGGCTCTCTGCTCAGCGGAGAGCCTGCTTCCCTTCCCCTCTCTCTGCCTGCCTCTCTTGTGATTTCTCTCTGTCAAATAAATAAAATCTTTAAAAAATAAATAAATAAAATAAAATGCTGATCATGACCAATTAAAGTGATTTCCTAACCCACTCATAAACAATGACTCATAGATTGAAGAATATTATTCCCGTAAGCTTCTGCCACCAGGAAAGGACTGGTTGTTTACATTCCAATATAAATTCAGATTTCATCATTTTTTTCAAGTGTCATCCTAAGAAGTCAAGCTTATCAAATGTTTTCAGTGAGTAACAAGAAGGCACTACTTAAAGAGATAATCATCTTTAAGGCTAGAAATGGCCACAAAAGATGAGTGATGGGGCGCCTGGGTGGTTCAGTCATTAAGCGTCTGCCTTCAGCTCAGGTCATGATCTCAGGGTCCTGGGATCGAGCCCCGAATCAGGCTTCCTGCTCAGTGGGGAGCTTGCTTCTCCCTCTCCCTCTGCTGCCCGCCCTGCTTGGGCTCTGTCAAATAAATGAATAAAATCTAAAAAAAAAAAAAAAAAAAAAAGACCAGGGACCAATGACCTTCACTGTGTCCACCACGACACGTGAACTGTCGGCCAGGTCCGTCTGGTGTCTACGCCCCGTGCACAGCACTGGCAAAAGCATACACTTCAGAGCCAGCAGGTGACAGCTCAATGTTACCTCTATCACTTTGCTTCTACGTTCTCTTGCAAGTTAGCTGACGTTCTGATGGCCAAGGTGCTGGTCTACAAAGTGGCCTCAACGTTCCATCCCACAGGGACATGTGCCCCATCAACAGTAGCTACTCTTTCCCCTTTGCCTGGAGGTGGCTGACACCACTCCTGGGAAGAGGACAGAGCACATACACAACTGCTCCCAGGGCTTCCCGCATTCCGGGGGGTGGGGGGCTGTCTCTGAGCTCACGGGCACAGACGTTCCAGGTTTCCCCTCACGCTGATATGAATCAGAAAGGGTCAGTCGGCGCCACAACTGCCAGGGGCTTCTCTCGGGATCCGTGTCCAAGTAAATGGCACAAAATAGGTAAGCCTCAGGCCTGTGGGAGGTAGAACTTCTGCCCCATTCCCAGGAGCTTAAAGGCCTTTCAAAACCAGATGCTTCTCCCTGGTTGAGGGAGTGCAGTTCTCCCAAAGTCTCCCTAAGGGGCCAAGCACTGGGAGAACCCCCACATCTGGTCCCTTCCTGCACCTGCTGGCTGGGATTTAAGTTCAGAGTTAGGATTTTTAGGAGCCATTCCTAGACCTCATCCTCACCCCTCCAGAGCTCTCTTTATTGTCTTTGAGCCTTAATATTAATTTTGAGAGTCTTGTAATAAGAAGAGGCTTGCAATTACAAACCCACTGGAGTGTCTAAAAAGCAAGTGTGCACTGGGAGTGGCCTCTGTCACTTACTAGCTATAAGACCCCGAGAAACCTGTTTCTCCTCTCTGAACCTCAGCATTCTAACCTGTAAAATGGAGCTCGTAGAACACACATCTCCGTGCTGAGCACACAGAAGTGCTCCAGCTCTCACCCACCGACCATAAATAAATGAGTATGGGCCTGCGTGTGTGTGCATGTACGTTAAATGTTAAAGGAAAGCACAGTGAAAATTAAATAAGACAATGCACGTGACTGATTTCTGGAGGCTTCCACCAAGAATAAAGACTATGGTTTCTCCTGGGAGAGAATGACTAGGGTAAGGATGATCAAGAAAGACTTTTCCTTTTGTATATATACATATGTATACAGAATTGCTTTTATGATAAAAAAAAAAGTTACAGTTTCAAGAGGATATAATTAATGGCAATATTCGGTGGACTCACATTTTTATACTAAGCTTTGAGGAGCAAAATTATAGCGTTAACTGAGACAGACTCATACACAGTAAGTGAAACTGGTAGAAAAATCATCATTATATTGTAGCTCTAAATTACTGTAAGATTATATCTAGATTGTTCTAACACTATGAAAAATCACATGGAGTTTGAATTTATACACTACCTAAAGAAATAACATTCCCATTAATCTGAATATATTTCATTATTGTAAAACAAAGCCATGAAACCCCATAAAGGTTCTATGAGCTCACTTGATGTTAACTCACAAAGGAAAGTCTGAGAAAGACGCATGGAAATGTCCCGCCATGAGTACTGTTGGGGAGGTGCCTAGGACCAGACAGAGGGGAAGACGGATGTGGGACAGAGTCGTAGAGGCTGCCCGTTAATGTTTAGAGTTTTTAGTATGTTACGTGTATCATGAAATATTAATTTTTTTAGAAAGAAGCAGAAAAGAATCTTTGGAGATCATTCATTCCATGTCAGCTATAGATGGGGACACTGAGGTGCGGAGGGAGAGGAGAGAGACTCCCCGCTCAGATGTCCCCAGCCCATCCTTCCTTGCAGGGGTGGCCAGTGACAGTGACAGGGACATCTGCCACAATTCCTCCTCATCCAACACCACTGTGGGTGGGAAGGATACCGAAGTTACAGACTGAGTATTTAGTCATCAACAGTCAGGGATAGCTTTTTCCAAAAATGAGGTTTTAGTTACATTATGAATACGGTTCTCAACTCCAAACAGTGGTATGTTAAAAAAAAAAATTTAATAGTCCCAATGGCAATTAGTGTCATTTTCATGCTAAACACAATTACATACAATATCTTCATTCCATCTGAGCTACTTAAAACTGCCTTCTGAGACTGGCCTTTAAGGAGGGAAAACAGTACAGGCAATTAGGAACTAATGAGAGCCACATTAATCCAGGGGTCGATAAAGATCAGTAATGGCAACACCCGGAAAAGCTGACTCTCCCTCTGCATTCATGGAGCAGATGAGAGACAGTCCTGGACTGAAGAGAACTCGCCTCGCCAAAGACTTGTCACGTGACCTGGGGATATGCAAGAACTCGGCCCTGCAGAGAAACCCGGTGGACGCCCGGAATGATGCTCGGCAGCCCCCGGCAGTCCCACTGGGTTGACCAGGCCCAAGTCAGCTCCCTGGCCAGGCCCTCCCCTGCCCATCCCTCCGCTCCCTTCCCGTGAAGCTGGGAGCCTGGGCCACCATCCGCCCTCCAGAACACGGTAGCCCTTCCACCCTGTCAGCCGTCACGGCTCCTGCCCGCAGACCCACGTCACCGGACTGTTTATGGAGCGGCCCCACCAGCACAGCGAGAGGACCGAAGTGAACGCTGCTCCCAAAATGCTGGGAACGCATCTCAAATGGGCAGCTGGAGACATGTCCCAACGTTTACTGCTATTTTTAGGATACCTCCATGCCTGGCAAGGCTGGGCTGGAGCCCGAGCCCTCAGTTTTATGTGACCACATTTATCTCCAGAGGTCACTGAAAGCTAAGAATAAGAAGGGTCATGGAGTTCCCAACACTATTTGCCAGAAAATCAGGGCAAACTTTTCATTTCCCACCACGGAAGCAGTTTTAAACACTGGCTTTGGGACTAGCTCTAGAGCTCTCTCTCCTTCTCCCTCTCCCTCCCTCTCCTCTCCTAATCTCTCTCTCTCCTTCTCCTTCATTGCTATCTCTTATAGCCACTGACGATCCCTGGCTTACATCAGTAGCTTATGCCTCCCTCCAAATCTCCTGAGACGCTGGCGAGCTGGCCAAGTTCCCACAGCATGTGGCGAGTAGGACCCACTGAGGCAGAGATTTCCATCAATAATTATTGCCCCTCTAGGAGAAGGTAGCCCCGAAATACACCTATTTGGTATGTCGTATCCAGGTAATAGGCTGAGCCCGCTCTGGACACCTGTTTACACCATAGAGTGGAGCATCTCTATTTCAAATGTAACCCACTGACCTTCACACTGCAGCCAGAGAGAACCCCAATGACAAGTGTAATCTCATCCCTGCTCCCTGTGGCTCCCCACTGCCCTAAGGGGGAGTCCACGCACCTCCATAAGACCACCACGCTCTTCTCAGTTTGGCTTCTGCATTCTCTTCCCTCCTCGCCTTCAGAGCTTATCCGCCACTCCAGTTCCCACCACCCAGCACCAAGGAGTTCATCTACCTTGCTCTCCCCAGACCTCTTTCAGCACTTGAGGCTCCCTTCCAGTCCCCCCACACTCCTCCCAGCCCTCCCAGGCCAGCTTGGTCGTGCGAACGAGGAGCGTCGACAAGAGCATCAGTCTGGCCAAACTTGCACAATGTTCGACCTCCAGGATTTAGCTCCCCTGAAGCTTCGCCGCAATACTCGGGTCTGGGTTAGGTGTGTGCCTCCTTCTACGGGGCTCTCGGAGCTCCCTGCAGTTACTCTGTTATAAATTATTAAAGCTAGACTTTAATTGCTTGCTTACTTGCTCATCTCCTCCATCTAGACTTCTTGAGGGAGACATTGTGTCTTATTCCTTATCATGGAACCAACAACAAGCCTTTCTCGTAAAGTCTCAAAAATAATTGCACAGTGAACCTGTACTCTTTACTGGCACTGGGTAAGGAAATCATGTCAGACGCTCCAAAAATCATTTTGGTTTCATCTTGCAGAAACATTTTCTTAGCAGAAATACAGAACACACTTCTACACATGCATTCAGTAATAATTCTGCCACTTTGCTGGAAGAGAGGTTTTGCTGTTGTTGTTTTTAAAGATTTTACTTATTCATTTCACAGAGAGACACAGTGAGAGAAGGAACACAAGCAGGGGGAGTGGGAGAGGGAGACACAGGCTTCCCGCTGAGCGGGGAGCCCCATGTGGCATTCAATCCCAGGATCCTGGGATCACAACCTGAACCCAAAGCAGACACTTAACGACTGAGCCACCCAGGTGCCCCTTTGTTGTTTTTTAACGGGTCCCTAATAAGCCACGATCCCATCAGCTTACATGGAAACGATGGAGAGAGAAGTTGTCGAGGCTTTGGAGCTGGCTGGGCAGTCTAGAAGCAGCTACAACAAAGCTTGACCTGCTCCGTGTGTACTAGTAATACCTGGTGTGTAGGACATTTACTGTTGCATCCGTTCACCTTAACTTCTTCCCACGCAACTACCTCCTACTTGGTGCTTCAGACCAAGATCGCTTCACCTCCACCGCCAGCTCCGCCCCTGGAAACCGTGACTGGTTCGGGGGAGGGCACGCCTACTGGTCCTAGCCAATGAGACTTCTGCAGGATCGCTGGGAAAGAGGTATGTTCCCACTTGGACTTGGACCCAGGAGCTGCTGGTAGTTGACTGGAATAGTACTGCGAGGGAGGTGGAGAAAGATTTGGTTTAGGCAGACTTGATTGAATCAAGTCTTGCCTAAAATTAGAACTACTTTCAACTTTCAATGTGGCCACCCATTCAAGTCCTTTTATGTTTAAGCCAGTGAAGCCCCTGATATATCTGGAAAGCATATTCACAGTGTTTCTGCAGTCAAATGCTCTACCACTGAGCTATACCCCCCACAGTGTTTCTGGAAGTTCCGATCGTCAGGCGCAAGGTCACAGACCCTCAGTGCTTCTAGACTGACTAAAGAAACGCATGGGGGGGGGGGGATGGGACACTGAGTGGCTCAGTCAGTTAAGTGTCTGCCTTTGGCTCGGGTCATGATCCTGGGGTTCTGGGATGGAGTCCTGCATTGGGCTCCCTGCTCTGTGGGGAGCCTCTCTCCCAAGAAAGAGAGAGAGAGAGAATGAGAGAGAGAGAGAGAGAGAGAAGGGAAGGGAAGGGAAGGAAAGGGAAGGGAAAGGAAGAAAAGAAAGACTGGGTGGCTCAGTGGGTTAAGTGTCCAACTCTTAATTTCGGCTCAGGTTGTGATCCCAGGATCATGAGACTGAGCCCCTGTGTCGGGCTCTGCACTCAGTGTGGAGTCTGCTTAGTTTCTCTATCTGCATCTTCTTTCTGCCCCCCTGATCTGGGAGCTCCCTCTCTTTCTCTCTGTCTCTCAAACAAATAAATATTTTTTAAAAAACACAAAACACACAGTGTCAGCCCTGCCTCCCCACAACCCACACGGTGCTGCTCCCTGCTGTGTCTGGGGGCTGAGCCTGCTTTCTTGGATATACGTGAGTTTTACTTCAGGATCTGTCCCTGAAACCCCAGTGACTCGGAGAATTCTTTACCTTTCTAAGCCTCGGTAGAATGGGGAGCTTCGAAAAGATCATTCCTATACCTTCTGGTTATAGAAACGATTCTGGAAATACTACTTTGTAGTACCGACTGCTGGCCGACTTCGTGTACCCTGCTGGAGCCGGTCTGGACGCTACCAGGAAAGCCTGCGGCTAGGACACATCCTCCGCATGCTGGAACTACGTCTGTCGCATCTGTGGGCCAAAACCTAGCGGCAAGGACAGGCAGTCCGGCGTGGCGGGCGCACAGTGGAGTGGCCCTGGGCCGTGCACCGCGTAGTAGCAAATCTGCCTGCACAGGCCCTCAGTCCCAGAGTAAGACTCCCTGGCGCCAGCTGTGCGGTTACTGGAAACATCTAGGCTGACAGAAATCACTATCTGTGACTAAATTTACTGACCTCTTCTTGGATCCGGTCACTGGTTTTGAGCCTTCTCCAGGTCGGCTAGAGCGCAACCCTACAGCTCTCTCGGCGAGGACCAGATACCCTTCCATTGCAATCACACAGGGATAAAGTTGCATCGCTCGGTCATCTGGGTGGGGAGGACCAATCGTCTCCTCTCCTGTGTGGTGTCAGACTGTGAGTCTAAACCTGAGCGGCCATCTCACGGACGGCAGGCCTCGGGTACCAAGCAGGAACACACGACAGCTGTACCCACGGTCACCCCTGCGGCAAGAACCACTGAGGCCTCGCTTCTCTGACGGAGGGTCACCAGCTCTTACATCAGACACGCTCAGGGATGGCCTGGAAAAGCCCTCCGTTTGTTCCTCGATACCTTTCTTAGGTTTTGATTCTGTTGTATTTATTGCTCTATGTTGTTTAGTATATGAGCTGTGATCTTTGCCAAAGTCCTTTACTATCATCTCACAAGGGTCCAAATTGGTTCCCATCTGTTCCTCTCTTTATTTGCCCTTCTTGGGTTAATAGTGGAGCTTTCTGTTTCTTGGCTTCCATGTTCCCCGTGCTGGTGGTTTTCAACCACGACTCTGACCTGGACCCCTTAGGAATTCCAGCTTAGTTGTGCCTCAGAGTTAGGTGAAAACTTTCCCACCATTCTTTTTTAATCAATGTGACTGAAATCAAATTCATCCTACATGCCATAAAATCGGATTCTCTTAGCATTTTCTCCATCGCTGTCAATGGACCCACCTCTGACCTCAGCCCAACCTTGGGAGATATCCTTGGCTCCTGCTCCCTCTTACTCTCTTGCTACCAATGCTACCATGTATTATAGTAAATAGCTCCTCAATTCCTCCTAATTCCTTCCATCAGCCTGGACCATGCCTGCCATGGTTCATGCCTGAATGATGGCAGAGGCCGAGCTGCCCTCCCTGAGTTCTCCCAATTCTAGTATATGTGCTGCCGAAGCGAGCACAGTTCTCCCAATTCTAGTCCATACTTCTTTCTGAGACGAATTTTCCTAAGCCTACACTTTACCTATCAGTCTCCCATCACATTACAATTCCTGCAATATATCAAGATTTCCTATCACCGACTTCGTCCTACCTATTCAAATTCAACAATGTTTTGGCTTATATTATCCTAGGAGTTCTGATATATTGTCTTTCCAAAACTATTCCTTTTTGTTATCTTCTAAGTGCTCTTCTTGATAACTACAATACCTAGCCCCTGAGTGTTCATCTAACACCCCAAATTCATCCTCACCCCATGACTGAGCCCATGCTAACTCCCCACGTAGCATACTCTCTTTCCATCTTACATCTCCTCCTGGGCCCTCCAGGAAGCCTACCTTTCCCTTCTAGCCCCCACCGATCTTCCTCTCTTCTGAACACCCCCAGTGCTCACGGTCCACACTAGATAGAGTCCCTGAATAGCATGCTCTGTCCCATCTGCTCTGCTTGCTTTTTCCAACCAGACCACAAAGGCCTTGATGGTAAAGACAAGGCTATATACTTCTTTGCTCTGTAGTGTCTGGCAAAAGACACTCAATAAATACTTACTGATTTACTGAAATCGATTTATAGTGATTCGGGGTGGCTGAGGGTAGGAGAAAGAGGGAGAGGAGAGTGATATAAATCTAGATCTTCCAGATAATTCCTTGGATCTATCACTTCTGGTCACCTGCTCCCGCCCTCCTCCACCCGATTACTTTACCTGCAGAACTGAACCTCTTGGTCAAACTGTGAGTTTTCCGGCTGCGTTCCTTCCTTCAGCTGGCTGACGTTGAAAAAGGAGAGGGTGTGGTTGACAAAGCCATGCAGGGTCCCGTTGTGACTATAGGCGTACTGGTACACGAGGCGGGGGATAAAGTCGGAGGTGACAGCAATGACAAAGGCCTGAAGGACAGAAGTACAGGGGTGCTGAGGGGTGTTCAGGGCGGATGCTGTCCAGGGGCACAGGGTCCCTCTGGCTGAGGGACGGGTCCCTCTTGGGCTCCCCATCCAGAGGCACCGCTCTGATAGAGAAGTCCTTACTCGGACCTCATGCAGTTTCCCACCTTCGATATGTGTAAGAGAACCCACTGGACAGTGGCTGGCTGCTGAGAGTACCAAGCCAGTGTGGACTGTTGTTGGGTTCTGGCGGGAGTGAGCCCCTCTGAAATATCCAAGTTGACCCTGATGTTGGCCAAGCCAAGGCAGAGTGGAAGAATTTCTGAGAAGATTACTGAGAGTGACAAGAGTGCCACTTAGAGGCAACATGCAAGGACACTGGATGACGACGAACCTTTGCCTCTGCGGGACACCAAAGAACAAGGAGTACCAGGGACTTGGTACCACAGTTCCCTCCGTTTGACCATCGTCTCTCGGCACTTTTTAGCACAGCACGTAATGGGAGTTGTGCTTTCATCCATTGGACTTAGGAACACTGAGACCCCGATGGGGAAGGAGTGGGTCTTGCTGGATCCAACCACACATACCCAACGTACTGTCTGGCATATTTAAGTGTCCTATAACTGTCTATGGAGCAAAGCAAACAGCGAGTGAATGATGGCATGTTTGAATGTGGAGGTACTTTCTGCAAAGAAAATCCTAAATCTTTCTGGCAGTGTTTATACTGTATTCTGCACCAATAATTAAAGCTCTTTTTTTTTTTAAAATGTAGTTTAGGTATTGTTTTCTACATGTATATATGAGCGTGGATGGCCATAACCATATTTGAGAATGAGTAACATACTTACTGAGCTCTTGCTCTATGTCCTTTCATCTTCCCGTTTAATCTCCAGAATGATCCTTTTTGGTGGGTAATCTTATGCTCTCCCATTCTTACAGATAAGTAAAGGAGTCTCAGAAAGGCCAGGGAGGAAAGACTTCTTGTCATTCTGTGGTACGGTGGAAGGTGCCTAGTATTCAAGGCCCCTTTCCTGGTAAACACAACTCCAAAGTAGCTAAGGACCTACTTTCTGAATTCCACCTTATCTGCCAGACTTAAGATGTGCGCTTCCTACCTCGAGCATTCAAAATGCAGGGGGCTGATTCTCTCTGCCTCTCTAGTCATTTTACCTGTTCTTAACAGGCAACCCAGTCCCAGCCAGAACCAAAGTTTCTTTCCCGCGGGGGGGGGGGGGCGGTGGCTTTCTTGGTATGTGCCAGGCCTGCAGGACTTTCTTGGGAGATGGAACAAAAGGTCCTGCAGGGCCACCATCCGTACAAAAGGCAGGAGCAAAAGCTGCCATTGGCTTGGGCCCAGCAGGATTTCCCCTGAAATGCTGACATGTCTGGCAAGGCAGTTAAGGAGGTCACAACAGGTAGGATCCCTCTTCTTGTCTGTCCTATCCTAACCTACGCAGGCCAGAGTCCATGGGAGTAATTACGACTCCGTGTTGACAGCTTGGAGGAACCGTAATTAGGAACCACGGACCTGGGCACCAGTCCAGGTATTGTTTAGCTTGGGAGTAGAAAAAAGAAAGGAAAGAGATGGATAGATATGGGGAATTCTTTCCTCATTATTCTTGGCTCCAAAGAAAGATCAGATTTTTGACTCTTAAGGCCAAGGTATGCATTCTGGTGGATAATTACCTTTGTGCATAGTGAAATTAACAAGCACGTCGCGCAGCCCTGGCTGCTGCAGGAGTCAGAAGGCATGTACACGCTATTAACCAGGGGCTGCCTTGAACAAAGCTCCAAAATAAAAGGCTGGAGGTAACGAGGGCTGGTACCCTGCTTTGAAAGCCGCAGCTCCCCTAGAGGCCCCCTCAGCAGCTCCCTCCCCACAGAGCTAGGGTGTCATGGAAGGAACACTTACGTTGCTGATAACGGAGAACTTGCCGATTCCAGAGAGAATGTCAAACCAAATCCCTGTAAGACAGAGAGCAGGGCGTCGGGCTCGCTGCCACCGTTGGTCTGGTGACAAGAAGGCTGCAGCTCAGGGTGAGGATCCACAGACAAAGTACCACTGGAGGTCTGTGGGGCCCCCAGGGATGGGCTTGCCTAGGAAGGCTTAGGTGCACCTGTCTGGAAATCAGGGGGACGAGTGGGTGTGGATAAAGACCTCCCAGAGCCTGAAGATATGAGGATGAGGAGCTCCAAGGGATGGTGAGGCAAGGGCTTCCCCCAGCCCTCTTGAATCCAGAGTGAGATGGTGATGGCAGGACGTGGCAGGGAGCCTAAGGGGATGGACGGAGGCTGGAGGGCCTGCCGTGATCTCTAGGCAGGGAACATACCGATATCTTTGGTTCTCACGGCATCTGGCCGTCTCAGCTCCGTCACAAACTTCTTAGCATCAAGCCGCACTTCAATGACGTTGTTGAGGAGGGCGAACACAGGTGCCAGAGGAAAGGAGGCCACAAAGAGGGTGACAAAGCCAAACTGGATGACTACGGGAGAGAAGAGCGTGAGGAGCTTCCCCAGGAAGAAGCAGGATCTAGGTCAACTTGGCCTTGCAGCCACGGGCTTGTCTTTCCTTACGGGGTCCCTTTCCCACCTTGGTCTCCCAGCTCCCGCTTCCTCTTGCCCCACAGCTATGGTCTTTCTCTCCCAGCACCTGCAGGCCCACAGGCCAAGGCCATCACCGCGGAGCAAACTCTGCGTGAGGCGTGGTGAGGAGATGTGACAAAAAGAAAAGATGTGACTCTCTCCTTTCCATCACTCTTTATCTCTAGTCACTAATCCTGGCCCTCTAACTCACAGGTTGACAATCTTTCTCAGTAAGCGTTGGATGGTAAGTGTTTTTCCATTTGTAGGCCACACCATTTTGTCACAATGACTTAACCCTGCCACCGTAGGGCGAAAGCTGCTAGAGACAGCACGTGGACAGATGAGCTTGGCTGTGTTCCAATAAAACTTTATTCACAAAAGCAATATATAAAGTGGGCTGAAACTGGCCCATGGGCCAACCCCTACGGTCACTTAAAAAAAAAAAAAATCACCTCCCAAATTGGGCCTCATCTTTCCATATAAATAGTCACTGTCTTTAGAAAGTTTATTCATTTGTCACACATTTATTGAGAGCTCACTGAATGTCAGGCACCTTGCCAAGTATTTCAGGAGGCAAAGGTCTGGTCCTGCTTTTGGTGAGCTGAGTGCGAAGCAGAAGAGAGAAACATACACAAAGATGAGCACCAAGACTGCGTGCCAAGAGTGAACGAGGAATGTGTCAGAGATAGCAGGGACCCAGGGGAGGGGGAGCGCAAGCCCATTCATGGTGGGGGCTAAAGAGAGCCTCCAGGTCAAACACCTAAGCTTGGTCTTCAAAGATGGGCCGGGGCTGAAGAGAGAATTCCAAGCCCTGGAAGCAGTGTGAGCAAAGAAGGGAGGAGGCCTGTGCCAATCAGATGGCTGCGTGGTGCCTGGCCCCTCATCGTGTCCGCCTGGGCTACTGCCCGACCCCCTAACTTCTTCCCTTGTCCCATCTGCCCAGGCTTCTACAGCCTCTTCCCCCTGATCTTGGCACTTACCTAAATAAAAATGGCTCTGGGCTCCCCTCTGTTTCCTATCAGCCAAATTCCTTATCTCGGGAGGCAGGTACTTCATGATCTGCTCCCCACCTACCTCTCTATCCTTATCTCTCCACATTGCCCCCAAAGTCAGCACGCTTCTCCCTTCGGGCACCGGGCTTCTCCCCTTTGGGATCTTCCTGGAAGGCAGCAGGTGCCCCCCTCGCCTGTGCACAAGCTCTCCAGCTAACAACATCTCTGCAGCCTGAAGACTATTCAAATGCCATCTTCCCAGAGAAGCCCCTTCCTCCTCCTCTACTCTCGCCCTGCCTTAGCGCCTGCCTCTGTTACAGCCCTCATCGTGCGCTGTTGTTTCTCATCTACTCACACTTCTTTTCCACTAGACAGGCGAGGGCTCCATCCAACCCTAGGGGCTCAGCAACCACAGCCCGAGTCCCGGGAACGTCACAGTCTAATAGGAAGCCCCTACATGCCAAGTGCAAGTTATTTAACTTCTCCGGGTCTCGGTTACTTTGACTGCAAATGGAGAACGATGATGCCCATCTAGGTTGTCACAAGGGTGAGTGATATTGCACAAATCAGGTGCTTAGAACAGTGTCTGCCACCTAATCATTGCTCGATAACGTTATCCCTTACTGGGATAAATATCAACCCTTACGAGCGGCTGCGACGTAGACCACACACGGATGTTACACGGACACAAATTTAGGCTGTAAGCCCTGAATGAAGAGTCGGGAGGCCTGACCTCCAGCGTTGGAGACGTTTCTCACTAGCCACACGTCTTGGTGTAATTGTCTCTGTTTCAATAGGCTTCAGCATCCTCGCTGAGAAGCCCTGAAGAGATTGGTTTAAATTCCTCTCCAGGTCTGATCTGTAATGACGCTGTGATTCTCATTCTCTTGGACAAGCTTCAAGATTCTAGGATATTCAAATAAAGAATGAAAACCCAGGATCTAAACTAAAAAAATAATAATAATAAAATAGAAAAACGTTCACAGAGGGATATGCCTCATGGCAGTAGAAGTTTCGAGAAAGAGAACTTGCATGGAACTGCTTTTGATCTGGCAGTTTGCTTGGGCCCACAGTTGTCGTTTTTTGCTCTTGTCTGTTTCCATGTGGTCCTTGATGCCCAGCGGGTTCTCAGTTGGCCCCAGGGGACTGGCAGGTGTCAGTTGGTGGCAAGATCACCAGAAGGCGCAGATTTGTCAAGGTTGGGACCTTGGAATGACGCCTGCCAAGCTGGCTGACTGAAGGGGTTGGGGCGGTGGGGAGCAGGAGGGGAAATCTTCAAAAACAAGCTCTGGGAGCCAGTTCGAAATGCAGGGTCTCCGGCATCTTTTAAATCAGGCTTTGCTGAGGAATTCACTTTAGAGTCAGGGGTAGGGGTGGGGGCGGAGGGGTGGAGGGGACGGAATTAACAACGAAAGCAAAACAGATGTTAGACTAGCTTTCTAAAACCTTTAAAATACATGTCTGTATTTAAGTATATGTATGAATGTGTCTTTATTTATGGACTTCTAAGTTGGTCTTCTTGATTCTAATGAGTTCAGTTCTACAGGGCAAGTGTTCTTCTTTTTGGTAGTGACTTCCTCAAGCAAAACCATGCAAACCCTCCAAAGCCCCCACAAGGGCCTGGCAGGGAGACTGGCAGGGGGAGGAAGGGACAGGTTACTTCTGAGCGGCTGTCAATGTACACAGCACGCCATCACCACACTTGTGCAAATGGCACGCAGACACCCAGAGTCTTCCAGGAAATAGGAAAATAGGTCTGTGCCCTCATTCTCCTTTTCTTCATGTGATCTCCAGGGGCAGAGATGAGCCCTCTCCCTGGGGTTGCCCTGATGGTTTGTTTTTTAACCTTCATAAACTCTCCAGACCTACAGGCTCCTTTTGGTCTCTCCTGGGTAAACATCAAGGACTTTCAGTGGTGGCTCGATGCTCACAGTGCACCTGAATTACTTCAAGGCCATGACACGGTTCTTATTTTCTCCTTGCCATGTGAGCCTATGTGTCCAGCCCTGTATGACCTCAAGGGGGTGGGCTCAGCAAAGGCCTATGGTGCTGGGCCTGCAGTGACAGGATACCCCCGTTCCTGCTCCAATGTTCCGCAGGGTACCCTAGGCCACAAGGAGCCCCTCTCTGCAGATGTCCTAAGCGGTAGGTGCTGCCTGCTTGGACAGGGTACACTGCACATTTCTAGGAATCAGCCCAAAGAGGCAGAAACAAATAGGAAGCTTTGTTTTATCTGGGGGAGAAAAAAAAACAAAATTCTAACCCTCTAACATACACATACCAAATCCAAGACTTTTTCTTTTAAGTCTAAGGCCTAAAGGCTGTATCAGATGGGCGTCCTTCTGGGTTCACTTCAGAGGACACAACAATACTGGCCTTCACCAACACCAAGATTTACTTCTACAAACAGCCAGCCTCCATTAGGATAAGAACGTCGCCGGGAACCCTCCGTGCACTGCATAATAGAAGCCAGCTTGGCTTGACCAGTAACAGATTAAACCTGGCCAAGCCAATTAGGCAGGAATCCGTAAGTTGATTTTCAGCTAAATCTTTACAAAGCCTGCTCTAAGGAGCTCCAGCAATGCTGGGCTGGAAGCACAAAGACTGGAAACACTCCGAGGCACAAAGTCCATTCCTTTTCTCCTCTCTCCAGGACCTTCTCAAATCAACACCAGCCCTACACTGCCTGACACTGGAGACAATTAAAATCTCGGCCTTCGATACCCGGGCTTAGTTAAAATAACTAGGAGGAGCGGGCTAAACGGAACAAGATGGCTTCCAGCAAGGACATTCCAAGACAATCTGCTTCGGGAAGAAAAATAGTGCATCAGGTAGAATAGATTAGCCAGGATTTATGGAAGAGCTCTTGATCCAGCACAGTTTTTACTCATTAATTTACAATTCTTCAGTGAAAATATCCACCTTCCCATCACACATATGCCCGTATGCATGCACTCATACACACACAAGCCCAGATCTCTGTTGTGACATTCAAGACCTTGTGATCTAACCCGAATTTATTTTTCCAAACACATCGCCTTCCCACCCACGCTCTGAGCTCAGGGCTAATATTTAGCAGGTATGCTTGGAGACCAACTCTGCCTGCTCTCCAACCACTTCAAAAAACCATTTCAAACTCATCATGTTTTCCATATTTCTGAGCCCTCATACATACTTCCACTCATGTGATGAATGAATTACAATCTGCATTTCGGGTGTGACTTAAACCTAACCTTCTCGATAAAGAACCTTTTCCGCCCCAGTCCCACGACCTTGCCCAGGCAGAAGTGAGTGCGACAGTCCCCTCTCCTACTCACTCCCATCATGCCTTGCATACATAGCTCTACGGGTCTACTCGACTCGCTCCCTAGATGGGGAGCCCCAGGGACCATGGACATATCAAATTCTTTTCTGAGTCCTCACAATTTTGTGTGGTGGCTATCCCACAGCAGGTGTTCAGAAGTTAGTTGGTTCATAAATATAAGGTTATTTTTTTCACCAGCTGTAAACACAAAACAGATAAAAAAGAGGTCAGCTCAACTGTGTGAAGGGAAATTGTGGTACTTAGTGATGGTGAGGAGAGATGGGACATGAAATGCTGACACCTTGACATGGCAGTTCTCAGTGCTGTAACTTGCATGGAAGACTTGGAAGAAAGTGAACATAAAACCAGTCAGTTAGGAGAGTCTAAAACTAATGAAAATCATGATATTGTTTTTTTCCCTTAACTTTCTATAGCTTAGTAAAAGCAACACAGTCTTCTTTGATTCCACCCATTTATTTGACACACAGAGAGAGATCATAAGAAGGCAGAGAGGCAGGCAGAGAGAGAGAGAGGAGGAAGCAGGCTCCCCGCTGAGCAGAGAACCCAATGCAGGGCTCGATCCCAGGACCCTGAGATCATGACCTGAGCTGAAGGCAGAGGCTTTAACCCACTGAGCCACCCAGGCGCCCCAGCAACACAATCTTCTTCAAAGGATGACAAACTGGGGGCTTAAAAATCCTCCTTTTCTTGAACCACTAACAAGCAATGCAAGGAAATGATTAAGGGACTTGTTGATGTGAGTTGGTCTTCTCACTCAGGAAGCAGTCCCTGAAAAGATTCAGCTAGAAACAGTCCGTTAATATAAATACTTATGTGAAAATAGAGCAAGGGAAGGTCATCACTGTTTATTTTATCAGCCCATATTTCAAGGCTGTACCCAGTGATGCCCATTTCCTGAGGGCAAGGGAAGCCAACTGGGCTCAGCACAGAGGGTATCCGGTGTAAAAAGGAATTGCAAATGTCGGTTGATCGTTAAACAGGAAGAGATAATGAGGGCATGAGCATGGGCCTCTAATGCTTAGGAAAACAATTAAAAGTGCTGAAAGAATTTAAGAAGGTTCTCAGTGTCCATCAGTCACCATTCATTCATCCATCCAACAATCATTTATTGAGCACATTCTATATGCTGGACACCATGTCTGTTGCTAGGAAATGAAGACGAACAAATTACTGTGCCATCCTCCCAAGAGCTCACAGTGCACAGTGGAGAAGGTGGACATGTGGACAGACACTGCGGGTGTCAGAGAGTTAGAACTCTAACGGCAGCATTCCCGGAGCACTGGGGCAGGAATAATTCACATTCACCAGCAGATCCATAAAGCTTCTCAACCGTTGCGCTTGACTTGAAGAGCAAAGCAAAAGGAGGGCACGATAGTGAATCTTGGAACACTGCATCACAAGCTAATGATGTCTTTCATGGTGATTAACATAACACAAGAAAAATGAAACAAAACAAAACAAAACAAAAATAAAGTAATCTGGATTTGGGAAAAAAAAAAAGAAAGAAAAGAAAAGAAAGCATTTGAAGGTTGGCTCTATGGCTGGTAGTTAAGATGTCATGAAAACCACGGATCCAAATTTCCAAACAAACTACTTAGGAAATAAAGATAGTAGGTGGAATTCCTCTCCAGTCTGTATGGAGTCACTTGGGGTTTATACAGCGGATCGGGCTCAATTCAGAAACTCTGGAAGTCACAACAGGAAGGAACAGGCTGGAAGGAACAGCTTAAATATTAAGAGTTCACTGCATACAAATGCAACATTGGGAGAGATAGGCAAGACATACTCTCTTCATTTCTTTGTGATTAAGGGAGAGCCAGTCCCCACTTTTTCACCACATGAACAGTGAAACACTAGTTTCTCCAGATGGAGGAAGATGGTCCAGTGATTTCTGAGAGCCCTGCTACTCAATAATTCAGAGTCTAGTTTGGACAGCAGAATGTGGGTTGACAGTGCGATGCAGACCAGTCCATATGCAGCCCTCTTCTCTACCTTGGGAACAGAGGCTGGGACCATGGGAGCCTTCTGGGATGAACCCTGCTGATGACCACAGCAAAGGGCAGGAGAATGTGGCTCTCAGACAGGGGGAGCTTAAAGGCTTGGACACTACGGTCTTCTGGAAACATCTGCCCATTGCTCCCCTTCCACAGCCTCTAAGCAAAACTCCAATGGTCAGTCTTCACGGAACCTCAGCCGCATCTCCTACACGTCCACCAGCGCAGGATGCAGGCTCTCTGGTTCAGAAAAATAATCTCCAGTGCCAAGTACTCTTATTTCCATCTTCAAGTAAGAAAGCTGAGTCTCAGAGAGGTGGAATAATTTTCCCAGGGCCACGGACCTAACAACTGATGAAGCTGGGACACAAAGACAGCTTCTGATGTCACCCAAATTCCATGTCTTTTCACCACACAAAAAGGAAAATACTCAGCCCTGATGCGAAAGTGTCCATCCTCCTCCCAAGCTGCTTTCGTATCCCTTGGGTTTCCTTTATTGGATCTTCTCCAATCTAATTTCTAATCTTCCTGTCGTACAATTAACCAGCAATCTGTATTGATATTTTCCCTCTCCAAAGCATCTTCGCTCACACGTCTTCTGGGGTTGGTGCGTTGGACAGTCCCTGCTGTTTTCTGTGTCACTGCTCCTATCTGGCTGCGTTTGCGCCACCTCAAAAAACTTGTATCAGTGGACCCAGTTCAGCTTCTCCTTTTTTTAAAAGATTTCTGTATTTATTTGAGAGACAGAGAGAGTACAAGCTGGGGGAGATGCAGAGGGAGAAGCAGGCTCCCCACTGAGTACGGAGTCTGATATGGGGCTCCATCCCAGGACTCTGAGATCATGACCTGAGCCGAAGGCAGATGCTTAATGATCTGAGCCGCCCAGGTGCCCCCTAATTCAGCTTGTTAAAACTAGAGAGAATTGAAGGATGAGATCTACTGATTTATTTCTGATTTTCAGAGAACAGCCTAGTGACTTTCCAGTAAATGTTTATTGTGAACAAATGAATGACCTGGCTTACTCACTCTTGTTTACTTTATCCACCTGCAAAATGGGAACTTGAAGACCAGTTATCCATTCCTTCCTCCCATCCATCCATCCGTCTGTCCGACTTCTCATCTACCCATTGGGCTGCAGTAACACAGCCAGTGAGGTGGAAGGACAATGAAAGTAAGCATGACCAGAAAGAAGTTCCCAAGCAACATATCATGACTGAGAACCTTTGTTTCCTTTATCCCTTTGCCCTTTCATCTTCCCAAAGGGCTGTAGAAAAATCAATAAAAAGAACACATAATTGGGTTTACAGAATTTTAGACAAAAAGGAAATGACAGGGCAAGGAGGAAGAAACAAATGTGCAAATTCTAAGGACCCATTCCTGGGCTCTGGCTGAGCAAGAGAGCGCACTCTGAGCTTCCTGGCTATTACAGTTAGAAGAGAAAAGACAAAGTGATGGAGGTCTCGGTAAGTTTTAATCTTAAAGACTGCCTTCCATTTACTCATCCACTCATTTCACAAGCACTGCCTGGGCATCTCCTGCATGTCAGGAGCTTTCTGTAGAACCTCGAGGGGTATGGTATCCAGACATACTGTGGCCTTTTCTCCTAAGTATGTATGGGGAGAGGGACTCCTAGCATGGAAAATGACAAGCAATGTATGCTCCAAAAGCAAAAAAAAAAAGAAAGGGGGGGGTGGGGAGAGAATGACAGAGAGAGAGAGATGACCTGTGACTCACCCTACTTCCCAGAAATACTGGAATGAGACCCTGGATACTGCCTGAACTGTGTTTAAATGCCATTTGAAGAAGATGGCAGGTGCCTGATTAGCCAGTGAGATGACTCAGTTTGTATAAACAGGATGGCTCAGGGAAAGGAAGTTCCTGGCTCTTTGAGCCATTGCCTTGTAGCATACAATCTTGGAGTTCTATGAAAGAATATTTGGGCTTCAGTGCTGATGACTGTACAGATACTCTGGAATATTTCATCACTTACATCTAAGGCACCTTTGGGACTAGATTTGTATGTCTGGTCTGTTGGGAACTTGGAAATTACCCAGTGTGATCCCCACCACCCATGACCAAAGAAAGGATATCAGAATAGGAAAGGGATCTTGGGTGTCATCTGAGTCACTGCTCTATCCAAACCTTTCTACCCTTTCTTTAATAAGTGGCCACCTTTACCTGATTGTTACCCAGGGAAGACACTCAGTGATGTCTGCAGCCAGCTCTTTCCATTGCTTTCTATTCTCTGTCTCAGTGGCAAGTCACTGAGACTTTGGGCTATTTGTTATGAAGCTTTACGATAGCAGCAGCTATTACATGGGATACTTTGCCTAAACCACCCAGATGATGGGACAAGCCTATCAATTTGTATCGCTGTAGGAGACCTGCCTTTGAGAGGATAGCATCTCTTCATTACAAGCATTTGAAAATAAGGCACCTTGGCCCCCGGCTGGGGGGAAGTCAAGCAGTAGAACAAAAAGGAGAGCAGCTAAATCAACACAGCCAGGGTGTCCAGAGAGCTCCGGTGAACAGAGATGGCTGTAGAGTCCAACTGTCACTTTGTCTTCAAGGTCCTCGCTATAGGATCACCTCTTTCATTCTTTAGTCTTCCTTTTTCTTCTTCAAACATTTATTAAGCACCTACTGTATGCCTGGCCCTGTGGTTAGGTACTACGAATAAATAAGACACAAATCTTGCCCTTGAGAAGCTCCCTTCCCAATTTCATGAACATGAACACAGGCTACTGGTGTTTCATTGTATCCCTTATTTACCTGGTAAAATGGTAACAAAACTTGATTAAGAGACTCCTTTGGAAATTACAGAATTAAATTTAGGCCTACCTTCTTATGCCAAATTCCTCTCTGTACAACCAAACTGCCGTCAGTGTCAGAGAACTACACTTGCAGCCCTTAAAGCAACTGAAGAATTTCCTCCCATCAGGCCCTGGGGAAAACTCCACGACGGAGCTGTGAGGGGCCTGTGGCCAAAAAGCTCTGAAGCCTCATTTTGGGGTTGGGGACAGTGATGATGAATGTCATGGCCTGCTCTTGGGCGAGCATTCTTTCCTCCCCTCAGTGGTAGGGGTGGGGGATGACCCTTGAAGTCCCCCTTAGTAAGCTCTTCAGGAAAAGGGTTTGATATTGGAGATTCCCTCGAAAGCTTGCAGCTCCCCCTCACAGGTTTCTCCAGCTTAATCCCTCACTCTCAGGTTTCTCTTTGTCTGGGGCCAGCCCAGCCCCACCACCGGGTGCTGCAGGGCTGCCCAGAGGTAGCTGCCTATGGCCAGCCAGCGCCCCCTCCACGGGCTGACTCCCAGCCCCACCCCCAACTCCCAGCTTCCCTTTCACCTCGGGACCCCTCCCCCATGCCTGCTGGGCCCTAGGCCCTGGTTCCAGCTCAATTTAGAAAAATGTAAATATAATACATCTCTCCCTGCTGCCTTCCTCAACTGATGACCTGCCTCACCATTACAACTGACAGGCTCAGAGTGGGCTCAATGCACTTCCTGTCTGCATGGGTGGTCCTGGGGATCACGGGGAAGTAAGCTGACAGCTGAGCGCGGAGCCAGGGATCACCATGTCAGGCACACCAGAGGGAGTGGGCAGCTTTGGTTTCACTGCTCTCCTTTTTGTTCAAAGCCCAAGACAAGGGTCTTTCTGGAATCGGGAGGTCCAGCCTGTTGGGAAGGAGGAGGAAAGCTCCCTCTACCCCTATCCCTCCACAAAAGCCCAAGTTCCTGTGGGTCTTGATGAAAGTCTCTTATGCAACGATCTGGAGATCTGGACAGGGGCTCTAGCTTCAGTTTCACTAATGGGCCTTCAGGGCAACATTAGGCGCCTTGTCCCACTCCCTGCACCTCTTGGCCTCAGGGTACACGTCTAGCCGGATGTGTGAACTGGGGTGCCAGCACCGGAAGACTCCCTGGAGGTTGCCTGGTCCTTTTTGCCTGGTATGCAAGTCTTTACTCTTGTCAAGACATCAGTGACAAACGGTTATGTGCACCATTCAGTCCCACTGTGGCGGCCAGGTTCTGTGTGTGCTGAAACCTCTCCTGCTCTCCCACTCGAAAATAATCTAGAAATGTGAGAGAGTGAGGGTGGTGTGGACTCTGCTTTACCTCGTATTTTTAAACTACATGACCGGTAGTAGCGGCACCTGATCTGTGACCTATTCCGCAGCTGGTTTTGACCACAGACCCGTGTGTCGCATCTCCACAAGGAAAGATTCCCCTCTAGTCTACGGCCCTACCACATCAAGGAGGAGTGTGAGGCCCAGAGAGATGCTCTGACGTGCTCAGGGCCACTTCTGGATAAAGGGAAAACTGGATTCACACCCGCTTCCCACCTGACAGACACCCTGTGAAGATGGGAAGGGGACAGACTCTTTGCTCTGCCCTGCAGTGATCATCTGAAGACAAAAGGGCTTGCTGTGAAGACAGAGTGTGGAGGAATCAGAAGCGGTGATAGGATTACTACCACCAAACCTCAGTCCTCCCCAGGGATGGCAGAAACTGCGGCCCCCAACAAGGTTCTGACAGTCGTGGACTTCATTCTTCTCCTCCCCCCAGCAAGCTGTTTCCAGGGCTGCTACCTGACAGCAGCATGGAAGGGTTCATGTTACAATTGCTCTTACTTCCCTGGCTTACTCACTGAACGGAGGACATGATAGGCTGAGTTGGGGGAGGGCAGAAGGCACAAGCAAAGGGGAAGAGGGGCGAGGGGGGAGACAGGAAAGGAGGAGGAGGACAGAGAAAGAGAAACGGGGCTAACTTCCCTCTTGGTAATCCACCCACTGGATTATCAGTCAATTCCTACCGAGAACTGACTGCAGCCCTGCTGGAGGGGAGCTGTTTCAGCCTGGATAAGATATAGGCTGGTAAGAGAAAGGAGAGCCAGAGAAGGATACCCTCCTGTCTTCAGTCACTCCTTCACGGGGCTCCCTGGTGTGTGTTCAGTGCTAGTGCGGTGGTGGGGCCTGCGCTAGGCCCTGTGGTTCCAGGAACCCGCCCCCAGGACGTTAGCTACCAAGAGCTATCAGAGGCGTCCCTGTCTTAGGAGGCAGCTTGTCTGAAATCCTGGGGTGGGGTGGGGGCAGCTAAAATCCTAAGGAATGGGGGAGGCTGGAGGGGAGGGGTGGGGAGAGCATGGGAAGGGAGAGGCTTTGGGGAGGAGGCGCCATCAGAATGAGAAGGCCCAGGGAGCTCCAGGGCAAGGTGGCTAGGGAGTGTCAGGAAAGGAGTGAAAGGGAGGCTGCGGGTGAGAAATCACTGGTGTCCATTTTGGCTGGACCAAGGGTGTGTAAAGAGGCCTAGGGTTCCATACCTTGAAAGAACATCCCACAGGGCCTTGGTAAAGATAGCGGAACCCTGGAAGTCTTTGAACAATGGATGGTAAGACCAAGGCTAACGTTGGAAATCATAAACAGGGCAGTAGCAAGATGGCGGTGGCTGCAAGGAGCCGCGCTGAGGGTGTGCTAGGCAAAGCACCAGGTTCAAGAGGTTCAGAGGCTGAGCAGAAGCAGCAGCTCCCAGAGATATTCCCAAGGCAAGATCAAACCCCCTGGATGGGAGGTGTGTGGAGACAGAAATGTGAAGGAACAGCAATGTTATCGGGGCCTGGTGGGCCACGAAGCATCCCTATGGTCAGGAACACAGGAGGGTCCCAGGAGCAGAGTCTCTAGGTAGAGGACTGAGAAATGTCTCCCCAGGGACAGAGTCTCCTCCTGGCCTTGTCTAATGCCTCAAAACAAGCCTGAGGGGGAGGCTGGGCAAGGAGTCTCTTGTTTGCAGGCCAGAGTTTGCTCTGCCTCAGTACATGGGTTCCGAAACCCAACGCAGTTTGGTGAGGGGGCAATGACAGCCGGGGTGGAAGAGAATGGACAATGCTCTATACACACCTCTACTCCATCAAACGGAAGTTTTCACGGCCCAGCCTCTCCGAAGAAAGCACCATTAGTTGTATTTTGTTTTTTGTTTTGTGACCACGAGGCCCTTGCTTGTAACTACCCCCTCTCTTTGTCGCTAGCCCCTGAGGTCCTGAAGGGCCTGGGTCCCACTCGTTGCCTCTGTAGGCCCGGTGCCTGGCGTAGGTCCTGACCTAGCAGTACCCTCAGGGAGGGCCCGGATGGGGCCACTGCAGAGGGAGATGTGAAATCGGAGTTGAGCTTAAATCCAAGTCTGAGGGACAGCATTCCACTCTGTCCACTTCTGCTGATGTCCGATCCCTGAAGGCAAAGGAGCAAACTGAAGCCAGCAGGGACTGTTCTTTGAGGTAAGCCCTGATCATAAACATGGTTCACTTCGGTCTTGGGAGATGAAAATTGCTGCCTATAAAAATATATATCTAAATACGTCTGCAGTGAAAAGGGAGGCCAGCCCAACTATCATGGGACAGAAAGAAGTGAGACCTCTCTTTCTCTGCCACTGAAGGAAGGGAGCTAAAGTACCATTCATTCAAGAAATGTTTTACTGGGGGTGCCCAGGTGGTACAGTCGATTAAGCTTCCAACTCTCGATTTCAGCTCACGTCCTGATCTCAGGGTCATGAGATTGAGCCCCTCATAAGGCTCCGTGTTCAGTGGGGAGTCTGCTTGAGATTCTCTCTCTCTCTCTCTCTCTCTCTCTCTGCCCTACCTGCTCGTGCTCTCTCTCTCTCTCAAATATAAATAAATCTTAAGAAAAACAAAAAAAGAAACATTTTATTGGGGTCTACTACATTCCAGAAATTGTGCCAGTTGAGACTAGGTAGGAATAGGGGATCTTCTGTCCTCAAATACTCATTTCTTCCTCTACTAAAGCAGGTGCAGGGGACGAGAAGAACCATCAGTGGAAGAACCCAAAACTGCTTCCCGAAGACATGTCTGAGCCTGAGCGACTCAGCAAGAACTTGCTGCAGGCAGACAGACCAGCACCGGCAAATCCAGCCCCGGAAGCAGGAGACAAGCAGGTGCGCATTCGCAGAGCCTGCTCCTGGGTGACCTAGGAAGCTACGCCCTGCGGGATATTTGAACTTTAACTTAAGGGAAGTCAGTCACGTTGAAGGATTTTATGTAGAAAAGAAAACGTGCTCTGGACTGCATTTTAGAAAAGCCATTTTAAAAAGTGAGAAAGAAATGGGGAAAGAGAGGGGAAAAGGAAGCAGGGAGCAAGTTAGGATGTCTGCAGTCATGCAAAGGAGGCAAGCGCTTCTGGTTATAAAATAAGTAAGCCGTGGAGATGAAAAGGATAGCCTGGGGTACACAGACAATAATAAAAAAGAAGAGGGGTGCTTGGGTGGCTCGGTCAGTTAAGCATCTGACTTCTACTCAAGTCATGATCGTGGGGTCCTGGGATTGAGCCCTAGGTCAGGCTCCCTGGTCAGCGGGGAGTATGCTGCTCCCTCTGCCTCTGCCCTTCCCCTTGGTCATGCTCTCTCTCTCAAATAAATAAGCAAAATCTTTTAAAAATTAATTTAAAAAATTAAAAAGAGGAGGAAGAAGAAGAAAAAGGAGGAACTGTGGGAATGGTTGAGTGGGAATGGAAAACTCTTAGTAGAGGTAAAACCAGTGAGGTAAGGAGCCATGAATAAAAAGGATTCTGGATCATACTGAGCAGGCCTCTCCCCACTGGAGCTGATGCAAAGTCAGAGAGGAGTCTTGGGAACAGACAGGCTGGATGCCATTTCTGGGATGCAACTCCTGAACCCAGAAGTTCAAATCTGCAATTTCAGGAGGGTGTTGCAACCCTGGTCTCTGAGCAGACCTGCCCTACCCATTTCCACCCATTGGTTGACACTCACAGGTCTTGGTGGACGCATCTAGACAACAGTGGAGGATGGATAGCCCTTGGCCCTCCAAGGTCGTGATCTGGCCTTCAGTCCAAGTGAATGAATGTGTACATTTGCAAGCACAATGCATCCCCCTTTCTATTAAAGTTCGACAGGATGTAAACTCATGACCAAGAAAAATTAGACTTCCTCTAATGACTATGTGAATTACAGAAGAAATGTGTCTTTTTGCCCACATTAAGGGCCTCAAAACTTGGGCTGTATTCAAGAAGCTGGAGGAAGGCTTGAAGGGGGATAACTGAATTTCTGAATCAGGAAGACAACAGTGATTATTTTTTAGATGACTGGAGGAACAAAAGCTTGTGGGTTTTACATAAACAGATGACAAAAGAGCCCATTTGAGATGCCAGACTTGACAAATAGAGCCCTAAGGGCTTAGAATTCTCTGAAAAGACAAACATCTTGGAGTGTTTACATCTCAGGATTCTGAGTGGGATTCTTAGATTTGCTTTGGAGTCTGGTACCCTCAGTCTATCAACATTACTGCCCAACCCCACACTCGAGGGTTGAGAAGAACATCCAGGGCTCACTACACTGAGTGCTTCAGACTGTTGCCTGGGTTTGTTTTTGTTTTCGTTTTATTTATTCCTTACTTTCTCTTTCTTTCTTTGAGAGAGACAGAGAATGGAGGAGCATGAGTGAGTGGGGTGGGGGTTGGCTGAAGGGGCAAGGGGAGAGGGAGGGAATCTCAAGCAGACTCTTTGTGAGTCTGAGGGCTTGATCTCACGACTCTGACATCACAACCTGAGTGGAAACCAAGAGTCGGACACTTAAACGACTAAGCTGCCTAGGTGACCTGGGCTTCAGACTGTTTTCAGCCAATTCCCAGATTAAAAGGAAAGAGACTGGACTCTTGACGAGAAGAGTGACAGGTCATATTCATGGATAGCCTGTGTGTACCAAGCACTGGTTTTTAACTACCCTATTTCCATGACCCACTTCTCAGAACCATTCTGTAAGGTAGGTGCTATCATCGTCCAATCTGCTTTCTAGATGAGGAAACTGAGTCTGGCTGACTTTATGCATCAAGCCCAGGTGTCATGTAACTAGCCAGTGCAGGCTTGGGACTAGAAGCCGGGTAGTTTGACTCCAGAGCCTACCCCTACCCTCACTTAGTCTACACTACTAGGCCGAGTAATATTTGGTCGAGTTTAGTCTGCAGCCCAGACTTTGATTGCAAATGGGAGCAAATACTCCCTTCCAGGGTGAAGAGGATATTCCAGAGGTAAAAGGAGTGAAAGGAACCTAACTTAGAAACATAGTCCATGCACTTATATAAAATATGAAATAGAATAGTCATGTCTCTAAAATGACTGATAGCTTAGCAAACTGGCCTAAACCTTAGCTACCTGGGTGGTTCAGTCAGTTAAGCCTCTGCCTTAGGCTCAGGTCATGATCCCAGGGTCCTGGGATTGAGCCCCACGTCAGGCTCTCTGCTCAGTGGACAGCCCATTTCTCCCTCTCCCTCTGCCCACCGCTCTGCCTACTTGTGCTCTCTTTCTCTCTCAAATAAATAAATAAATAAATAAATAAATAAAACCTTTTAAAAAATTAATGACCTAAAGAATTCTGGGAGTGAGTGTCTGTGAAACTCAGCTGGGAAAACTCATGTGTAATTCGGCTTCCTCTTCCACAGAAAACTGAATGAGTATCAGCTGAATTGTGGATTGAATCAGTATCATTCTGAACGCTTGACTCTGTCCTGGTCTCTAAACTTGTTCCTCCCCTTACGTGCTTAGTAATGTTTGATGAATGAAATAACGAGTGAATGAAACCTCCTCTGTTTCTTTTTCCTTCCTTTGTCTTACTACCCCCTCTGTGTACTTGCTGCCTGTTTCCTAAAGGGAAACACAGTCACAGCACTGGCTAAGATTTTACAACTGCTCCCTAGGGCCTGATATGAAACATAAACTTGTCTGATCATCAGGGTTCACCATTAACCTACCAGACCTTCAACCAAACCCTCCCTACCCCAAATCCACCATTTGCTTTGGCAACATGTACTCATGGCCAGGAAACTGAACGACCTTGTGAGTCCTTTTCCTTGGAATACCCTCCCTTACTCATCACAATATGTAGACAAAAAGAATCTAAAGGGACCTTGGGGATCAAGTTCAACCTTCTATCTACACTGGAAATCTCTTCAAAACATCCTTGACCCACCACCAACCAAGCCCCACTTTGAAGATGATCCTTCATTTGCCCCTTAAAGTTGGTAAACACTTATTTCTGTTAAGAAACCTTCCTTCATTAATTAATAAAGCATTCATTGACTCATCTTTGTTTACTGGACACAGGGAGTATCTATCATGTGCCAGTAAATGTGCTGGGTCATGGAGGACATGGAAATGAATAAGCCATGACCGCTACACACTGCTCTTTATAATCTGAGAGACTGGGTCTGCGGAAAAACAGATATGTGAGCAATATTGCCGTAATTCGGTAAGATACACCATCAGTGTGTGTATCACACATAATGCTGGGACAAAAAAGCAAATAATTAATGATCCTCTTAGGAGGAATGGGGCCTGGTCTAAGAGGACTTCACAGAGGAAGCATGGTAAAAGGTCAAGTCTTTTTTTTTTTTTTTTAAAGATTTTATTTATTTATTTGACAGAGAGATCACAAGTAGACAGAGAGGCATGCAGAGAGAGAGAGAGGGAAGCAGGCTCCCCGCTGAGCGGAGAGCCCGATGCGGGACTCGATCCCAGGACCCCGAGATCATGACCCGAGCCGAAGGCAGCGGCTTAACCCACTGAGCCACCCAGGCGCCCCTAAAAGGTCAAGTCTTAAAGGATGAGTCTGGAATATTCACATCAACAAGGTGGAATGAGGTGACCACAGGCCAAGAATCCCAAGCCTACTGTACACTGTTAATCCCTTCACATCACATTACGTCAGGATACTAAATAATCTGTATTCACTGGAAGAGTATTTAGTACATTGCCTGTGGCTTGGTGAATTGGTCTAATCCTTTCAGAAAGCATTTTAGTAAAATAAAACAAGAACTATACAATGGTCATACCTTCGATCTAGCAATCATATCTGTAAAAATCTACCTTGGGGAATCATTAGGAAATATGGGAAAGATTATATGCATGAAGACAGTATATATTAGATCATTAAAATACGGGAAGAATCGGAAAACGAGCCTCCAATGGGCTTCAGCAAATCGACTATGATACGTTTATTAGAAGGATCATTTATCATGCAGCTCTTAGTTTTGAATATTATATGACAACTTGGAAATACTCATCTAATACTAACTGGAAAAGGAGCAAGAAATGTGTGCCTATGATTACAACTTTGTATTAAAATCATATACATAACGAAAAGTGTCTAAGAAGAAACGGCACCAAAATGCTAATAAAAACTGGGCTGAAATGAAGTAAGTTTGGGAGTCCTGCTCCCTTCTTTTCTCTACTTTCAAACTTTCTATTATATGGTTTATTTGTTCCCTGATAGCCTGTAAAGAGTTGTGTGTGTGCCTATGTGTGTACGTGTGCATGTTTCATCTAATCTACAGAATGAATTTTTCTACAAAATCGGGGTACGAACGTCTTCCCGAAGCCACTAAGTCTAGTTCTCGGGTTTTTTTCCTCTTCTCATTACTTTGTAGACTGCCCAAGTCTGAACTCTCAGTGGGTGTCCGTTCAGTGCTACAGTGGCTGGCAGACTGCCCATATATCCCTACACTCTGCTTTCCTGGTACCTTGAGACCACTGAGAGAAACAGTAGTACTCGACACAGCTTTTAAATGTGCTAGACACTCTTCTTGCACTTTGCAGATACTAATTCATTAAATACAACAATCCCATGAGGTAGATATCATCATCATTATTATTATTAATTATTTTATTTATTTATAGCTAAAGCAAATTGAGACACATAAAAGTTAGCCACTTACCCAAAGCTGTCTAAATAGCTGGTCACAGAGCCAGGATTTGAACCCAGGGCTCAAATGTCTCTGCTCTTAAGGACCCAAAGAGGAAGCCTGGAAATAGCCAGCTATCTAGACAGACAGGCCAGAAAAACCTGCATGGACCACTGGGGGGTGGGGTGGGGGTGGGAGTGGGGGACTGGGGTTAGAGAGTAGGCACTGGGAGACAGAGTGCAGGGATTTTTAAGGTAAGCCCCTTCCCCAGTGGAAGCCTCAACAACTAGCAGCAATTTCTGCCTGACAGGATGGAGACGCAGAGGAGTGGCATCTGGCGTATGAGCCATCACCTCTGTGTAAACACCTGGTTCAGGGCCAGACAGGGGTCCATGGTCAGTAGCACTCAGACGAAGGTACTACACGTTTACCTGAGCTGGGTCCTAGCCTGTTGTTCCTGAAGCAGATATAATGATTGTTCCTACTCTGGTGAGTTTATTTAAGATTACAAAGTGCTGATTTTGCCTGGAATTCTAGAACCGCAGGACTAGAACAGACCTTTTATAGCCATCTACTCTAGACCCTGTCCAATACCCTTCACATTCACACATTCTTATGAACAGAAGGGGGGGAAATGTCCATGAGAAGTAACAAGCAGGGGACCTGGTGCACAGAGAGGCATCGGGGGGCCCTATTACAAGTGATGAACCAGAGGAGGCAGGAGCCATTTCGAGAACACAATGATACGTCCAAAGATAGAATACCGAGTAATTCTTCTGATGGATCTGACATTTCTTCACACATTCTAGATTGAGTAAATGCAGAGATGATGTGGCTGACCTCTTGGTCCTATGTTTTTAATTCATTAGTTCCAAGTCTTGTGAAGATGCTTCTCAAATATCCACCCCAGGAAAAGGTCAGGACTAGTCCCAAGCAACCAAGAGCTTGAAGGCTGCTAATCTAAGTTAGTACACTCATGATGGAGAACTCATGGCTTTTAACCCACATGTGAAATGACTGTGTTCCACGAGCCTGTACTACATGTGCTCCTGCTTTCCAGCCTTTGCCAAGAACAGCAAGAGGCTCTACAACTAGAAATCTACCTCTCATCCCCTACACAAAACATCCCAACTTCTGAAGAGAAAACCCAGCCCCACCTGGGTAGAATGGGGGGGCTTCTCCTGTATTTTCCATGTCAAAGACATCTGTATCCTTGGCCTGAGGGTCCTAGGATTACTTTACTCTTCCTTAATGGAACCTCCATTTCTAAATTTCAAGATTCATTCTTTCCCTTTCACTATTTCACATTTATCAATGGCAGAAACCATGAGAAGGGACCTGAGAGACCAAACTTCTCACTTCATAGATGAGAAGGCCAAGGAGAAGAGTGTATCACCCTACTGTCAAGGTAGTAACAGAGTTGTTCCTGGTTCTCATTCCAGGGTTCCTTCTGACCAACCCTCATCACTCCCATGTGGCACTGAAAGTGACACTGTGTAGCCATGAAGCCCAAGAAGATGCAGAGACGGCCCCCATCATTTCCCTAATCCCTTTCCCTGCAACCTCCATGCAGAACCCCCATGTGAACCTCCCCTAAGTGGGAGGAAAAATTATAGGATCTTACTCATCTCCATGTACTCTGGAGTCAGTCCAGTGTATGGCTCCAAGCTGTAGTCTAGGTCCCACTGCTCTGGATGCTTTGAGTGGGCAGAGTCAGTTTCTCCCGGTTCTGTCTCATCTTTCAGCTTCCGAAATAATTTCTTTAGTTTCCTGGGAAAGAAATGGACCAGTCATCAAAAGCCTCTGGCAGACAGAGACTAGTGTTCTAGAGACTGAAGGAGAAAACAACAACAACAACAATAAAATAAGGCTTTTTGACACTAAAGTCATCTCTGCTCCAAGGACACAGAGAGAGGGACACTAAAAAGACTACTTTTCTCTCTAAGACAACATGAGGTTTTTTTAACAGGATGATGAAAGGTTCCCCCCACAAAGGGTCCAGTTTCTTTAAACCCAAAGAAACTGAACTCTTGCTACTGTTTAAGAAGCAACAAGACAGTTGGCCCTTCTTGCCAAATGCTGAGACCACACTATTGTCCAATAGGTGATCTATCCACCCTCTTCATGAGGAAGAGAGATGTCTAGAGAGCACTAGAAAGATGCTCTCCTCCCAGCTCAAACGTTTTTGGGTCTTAATAGCATAAACATCAACATATTTCCATCAAAGCCAACCTAAATGTTGTCTACCACTCTAATGGGTTGAACTGAATTCCCCCAAGATTCATATGTTGAAGGGCTAATCCCAGATGTGACTGCATTTGGGGACAACAGGACTTTTTTAGGAGGTGATTAAGTGAGGTCATAAAACTGGGGTCCTAATCCAATAGGATTGGCAACCTTATAAGAAAAGGAAGAGACAGTGATCTTCCTCTCTCCACTATCAGGGGGGACACAGTAAGAAGATGGTTGGTTATCTTCAATCCAGGATGGTGGCCCTCAGAAACCAAATTCTTCCAGTCCTTGGTCTTGGACTTTCCGGCCTCCCAAACTGTGAGAATCAGTACCTGTCAGGGTTTTTTGTTTGTTTGTTGTTTAAATAACAGGAATGAGTTTACTCACAGCTCTGGAGGCAAACAAAAGTCTCTGTTGCTCATGCCATACAGTCTATGATATTTTGTGACAGCAGCTCGAGGACACTAGTCAACAAGTGAAATGATGTTTATAATACGATCCTTAGCATAATATCTGGACAATGTAAGCATTCAACAGATAATAACTTTTAATACTAAATGCTAAAATATAGGGCAGCTGGGTGGCTCAGTTGATTAAGCATCTGCCTTTGGCTCAGGTCATGATTCTGGAGTCACAGGATCAAGCCCCATATCGGGCTCCCCACTCAGTGAGGAGCCTGTTTCTCCCTCTGACCTTCCTCCTGCTCATTCTCTCTCTCTCTCCCTCAAAAATAAATAAAATCTTAAAAAATTAAATGCTAAAATATGCCTGAGGATATAGTCCTCATGGTATAGTCTTTTTATACTTTTTGTTGATACACCATCACAGAGAATGAAATTAGGTAAAGGAACAAAGTACCAATTCCTCTGATCAATTTAGAAGAAAGTTTCTAGGAAATAGTTGGGAGGAGAATTATTGGCAGAACAGTCAGAATCACAGACTTGAAGAGTTAAAGGGATTTTGAAGTCCATGCTCCATCCAATGCAGGAATTCCCCCCACATTGCCCACATGGGATCATCTAACCTCTATGCAGCTATTTCCAGAAAAGCATTCGCAATATCATTTAGGTATGGCTTCCATTGTTATAGTATGCTCCTGACAGCTAGTGGAAATCTAAGTTCAAAATAATGTTTTGATCAGTGTCCTGTGTAATAATACCATTTGCTATCAAGAAAATGGGGTATAGTGGTGTAGTGTAGTGGGGGAAAGTCTGATCTTTGATGGCAGAAAATAATTGCTTAAGACACACTTTCACAGCTCACCAGGTGTATTTTCTGGGTCAGGCTATTAAAACTCCATAAACTTTGGGGTACCTGGGTGGCTCAGTCATTGAGCATCTGCCTTCAGGCATCATGATCCCAGGGTCCTGGGATCAATCTCAGCATTGGGCTCCCTGTTCAGCAGAGAGCCTGCTTCTCCCTCTGCCACTCCCCCTGTTTGTGTTCCCTCTCTCACTGTCTCTCAGTCTGCCAAATAAATAAATAAATCTTTAAAAAAACAAAATTCCATAAGCTTTAATTTTCTTATCTATGAGAAAATAAATATTAACTAGTCCTTAGGGTCAGTTAAAGGAGATAATCTATGTAACATGCTTAACTTAGGGCTTATCCTTGTTCTTGTCATCACTACCACCACCACCGACAACCACCACCACCACCACCACCATCATCATCATCATCATCATCGTCGTCATCATCACCATCACAGAAGGATTTAAAGAATGAGTTGAGATCCACAGAAGCAGCAGTAAAATGCAATATTTCATGATAAAAAGCAAACAGTAATTCTGTGATAATAATAAGAAAAACCTAGGAGGAGCCTAAAGTTTCTGAAGCCAAATAGTATGGACTGGCTGAGACCCTGCCTGCAGGTCAAGACAGAAGGAGACATGAAGAAAAAAAAATAAAGGAGAGAGAGAGAGAAGAAAAGAAATAAAGCAAAAGGAGAGAGAGGGAAGGATGGATGAAAGGGAGGTCCAGAATTAAAACTCAAATTGAGAATTTTGCTCCAGATACCAGTAATCAGAAAACTTGGCTAAATCTTTAGTAAAGAATAATCAGTGGTTTTAATTAAATATGGAAAATTGAGCACATACATATATCCTTTCCACTTCTGAAATGCTACAAAAATGACAGTGAATGAATTTTAAAATGTCTAAAACCACAAGGTTAAAGAAAAGAGTCATGAGTACAACAGGGTATGAGAGATGTTAATAAATATCTTGGAAGCCAGACAGTAGATAAAGGGGTTAGTAAAGCTGTGATGGCTGAATACCAAATCCCTACAGGGAAAGACAGCAGAGAAAAGCAAGCCAACTCATGCTGCAATCTCAGAAAGGCTCAGGAGTTTCAGGCACCAGGTATCATCAAAGGCAGGCAATAGTGATTGGTCAGTGCACTCTTTAAGGAAAAGCAGACCCTAGTGTCTCCATCTACCCATATTTCCCAGGTGACTACTATTTTCCCAATACCAGCAGGAGTAAAAAGTTTATTCAGAGGGAAAAATGAGCTGGGGAAATTTAGATCTACAATAAATCCAATAAAATAATAGGAAGTTTAAAAATCAATAAACTCGCAGAAAAAATAAGAAAAGACAAATAAATGGACAAGAAAGAAAAGATAAAATTAATCAGTCCAGCAACTCCAACATTTAATCAGAAAGAGAAGACAGAGAAAATTGTAAGGAAAGTACAAGGCAATACAAGAAAATGTCCCAGAGCTGAAAGATATGCATTGTCTGATTAGAAGGACTTATTCAGGATAATGATAAGAAAAAGGACTTCCACCAAAGCCTGTCATCATGAGCTTTCACCACTCTAGGAATAAAAGCTTCCATGTCCAGAGAGAAAGAGTCTCTAAAATTTATTTGGAAACAAAAAAATAGAACTCTCAACATCAGCCCTTGACACTAGAATATACTAGAAAAAATTATTAATATTGGGAAGGCAAATTATTTTTAGCAAAGGATTTTATACCCAGACAAATTACACCTCAAGTGCAAAGGCAGAATAAAGAAATGTAAACCATGCAAGGTTTTAAAAAAGATATCCTTCTAGGCATCCACCCTCATTAAGTTCTGGGAGGCTGAATTTCACCGACCAAGGATATAAAACAAGAAAGGAAACAGTGGAATCCAGCAAACAAGAAATTCATTAGAAAAAGGAAGTGTTGGAGCTAACTGGATGGGTAGCAACATAGAAGGTTTAGTGACCAGTTTTGGTTTGAACAGGAGAATGAAGATTCCCAGAGGATGGTCTGTAGGCAAAAACATGACATCTGATGTGTTTAATGAGGTGTTCTAGCAGGGGAAAGTGGACACTTGAACAAGTGCTGCCAATAATGTGTAATGAGTATCATGAAGGAAGAAATTCAGGTAATTATGAAAGCAGAAAACTAACTTGACCTAAATCAGGGGAAGTTTGAGGAGATATGTAAGCCAACTAAAGGATGAAAGATGATGGAACTATGGGAAAGAGGGAGAAGGTGTGTTCTAGGCAGAGGAGATTATATGTGCAATATTTGTTCAATGGCTCAAGGCAAATATGAAAATGGCTCAGAGAAGGGACTGAAAGGAGTTCAAAATGCTCAGAGCAGACAGTAGGAGAGAAAAAGTGAGGAAACAGAAGAGTGAAAAGGTAGTGCAGGTTCACAGTATGGAAGGCCTTGTCGGCCATCTTAGGCAGCGGCTGACATGAGAGATTATGGCCACAGAGTCCGCAGTCACTACAGTGGACATGAGGACAGACTGAGACGGGCTCAAGAAGCAGAGTTAAGAAGCTGGTAGTGACCCATAACTGGGAAGGGAAGAAGAATGAGGAATAAGGACCATTCTGGGGTCGTCAGGATGGGTGTGGATGGTGGTACAGTTTGCTATGACAGGAACACTAGAGAAGAGGCCATTTTGATGAAGGGGGGAGGAATGGTTGAGGAAGAGGACCCCACGTGACAACTAAGTAGGGATATCTAGTAAGCATTTTATACATGGGTCTACAGCCCTTAAAACAGGTCTGGATAGAAACCAACAATAATAAGAATCATCCTGGAGAGAGGAACTGACACCCCAGCAATGAGCCCCACCTGTGGAGGGAGCACAGGGAAGGAATACCAACAGTCAAGGGATGGGGAGAGGAAGCCTTCCAAGGGCAAGAAAGCAGCTGTTGTAGGAACAGAAGGTCAACTTCGAGCCCATGTGGCAAAGAAGGGAAGGGCATAAGGGGAGTTTCAGGAAAGACTTCAGTCACAGTGTTATACACTGTGGGGAGGTCAAGGATGATGAGGGGGAAAAAAATCCTCAAATAATTCTTATGCACCATTCCTTCCCAAAAGTTCTCCTCCTGCAGATCTCAGTGAGCATTAAAAAAATTAGTAAAGAAAGTCCCTCGAGAACAGGATTTAACAGGAATCCTGCAAATTGTATAACATACAGATGGGCCGTTTGGAAAACTTCATATTATGATTCCGACCGTATGATGCACTCGCTCGTTAAAATAACTCCTTTGATGTTACCCCCTTGTCCTTTTCATCTGCTCTGCTGTTTTTCCGTCCCTTTTTTAATGACAGGTCTGAGAAACTGTCCGGAAGGTTCAGAGCCTTTCCTTTGCTTGTGCCCTGTGGGCTCACCCCAAGACCATGGTGATTGTCTGTCACACCTTAAGGCCTTCCTGCCACAGGAATCTGGGCCCCAGGCAGCCCTCCTCAGACCCAGGCTCCACACGCCTCAAGCCTTATCAGAGAAGGCAGAACCAAGCCCTAAATGGGCCAAAGAAGAGAAACACAGCAACCACTGAGCTATGTATTCTTATCCTCGACACCTGACAAGGTTCAAATTTGTTCCTTAAACTTCTGATTCATGGCCAGATTCCACTGTCTTTGAGAATGCAGACCTCCTTCGCCTGTGATGGCTTTAAAGAGAGACTGTTTTATGTCTTGAAATGTAGTATTTATCACATTTGGGGGGGGGGAGCAGAAAGTTTATAAAATCTTGCTGGCCGTGTCCAAGGTACATTACAGCTATTTTGGGATGTGATCTGGTGTTTTTAGTAAGAATAGGGATGGGGGACAGTTTGCTGGTTGGAGTATTCATGGATTTGCTCTGTCTGCCTCAGACTTTACCCAGGAGAGAATCTGGCATTCGAAAAAGATAGCATTTTCTCTCTTATCAAAAAAAAAAAAAAAATGCTTGTTAATAATAAAAGGCCCATTTCCAATTTTGCTTCAAGGAAGACTGGAGCGGAGTCTGAGATAAAATTATGGTGAGAAGTTAGGATGTGGGGTGGCTTGTGTCAGGGGCCCCATGTGATCCATGCAAAGTCTATCTTGCACAAACACATGTGGGAAAGGCGGGGCGCGGGGGGGGGCAGCAGCAGGGGAGGGAATGGGAACCCCCGTCAGGGGACTCCGGTAATAAATAGCACAAGATCGCATTCTGCCACACTGCCCGCCATGTCGGAAGTCATCCCAGAGGGAGCTGCCGGTGAGGGTTGTTCTGGGGCCTGTGATGTTTAAAACCATCCAACGCCTCTCTGGAAAGCATCTGTCGCAACTGTGTCAGGCCCCAGGAGCCTGGGGTTGTTGAGTGGGGAGAGTCCAAGGCCAGATCACGCAACCCAGTTTTATTTATTATCGTGTCCTCAATTAGTCGCAGAGCTGCCCTTAAAGGGCCTTCTGCTCCCAGCTTTACTGCATCCTTTGAAGCACTGTGTTTCTTTCATCCCCAGGGCCTCGGAACTGGGCCTGGTCGAGGTGGGACTGCCGCTGCCTGGGGGAAGGTGCCTGGACAAGTTGGGCTATTGCACGGCTCTGCGGATTTCGGGGCAGATCTGGCACCTGCGAGATTCAAGGGGTAGCAAAGGAGAGCCTGAGTGAGCTGGTGAGGCTTCTCTGGGTCCCCCAAGGGAGCTGTATGGTATCCTCAGACATGCCCGAGTCTGGCCCAGCCTTGTGGAAACCAGTGGGATCAGCAGATGATGCTGTTGCTTGAGAGAAACGTTCCCCAGCAACATGCACTTTGCACCTGCAGTTCACTGGGACACCTCTGGAGGTCGCTACACTTAGCCTTCATTGCATGAGAGCATCTGGCAGAATTCTTCCCTTCCCTGTGCTCCTTCAGCCCCTCAGATTGTGCTCAAGGAGAAAACCCCGGTCTGCGGCTGGCATGTCTTTAACAACACCCCAGAGCCCACACAGTTTTCCTTTATCAGAGAGAGAACACAGATCTCGGGCCGATGTCATCGGTTCTTTAATTAATAGGGTTTACTTCGATCGCGTTTCTTTCTATTGTGCTTTGCAGTTCCTGGTAGCTGGTGGCGTTCGTTTTCCATTTTCAGAAATGTTACGGATTTTAAAAGTGAGTTGGTCTAGAGGGAATGAATATGCAGATAGCTGTTTAGGTAGGTATGGAGGAAAAAAAAACTTTAAAAGTTCACAAATCACTGAAGTTGGGAAGCAATGTTCTACAAGAAACTGACTGGACTGTAAGATTCTCAAGGGCATCAAAATTGTGGTTATAGTACTTTTTACAAGATATGCCCACACACAGAATCTAATAAGAATGCTTCACCCTCGAGGAGACAAATAAATTATTGCTATTGACAGGCTATTGACAAAAGCCAATTAGTCTTTAATATTTTGAAATTTTCTTTGGAAGAATCTTAGAAAATCACTTTCAGAAGTAGATGATAAACATCTTCTAACTGTATAATCTTATATTTTTTCATCCCAAGTATTCTTTCGTTTTTTAAAGATGTTATTTATTTGTCAGAGAGAGAGAGAGAGCGCGCACCATGAGCAGGCAGACTGGCAGGCAGAGGCAGAGAGAGAAGCAGGCTCACCACAGAGCAGAGAGCCCAATGCGGGACTCGATCCCAGGACCCTGGGATCATGACCTGAGCCGAAGGCAGTGGCTTAACTGAGTCACTCAGGCGTCCCCATCCCAAGTATGCTTATCTAGTATAATCACCTAACTTCTCAGACTTGCTTCTGTTTTTAAAAAAATCAAATCTGGCCTCTAAGCCTAATATTTATCTCCTCTGGGGAAAGAATCTGAAGGTACAGGAGTCAAAAGCTGCTAGGCCCTGAAGAGAAGAGAAAGACCGTGCTCCTGACTTGGTCTTTTCAATCTCATTCTTGGACTTGCAACACTCACAAAGCAACACTTAAAAACATAAAGGTAATGATGTTCAGGTCCCCCAGGCTGCCTGGAACCCCGAAGAATGGTTCCTCCTTTCTTGGACTCCATATTTTCTATTTTCTAGACAGCTGGGCATTCATCCAACCTTTGTTTTGTTTTTTTTTTTAAATTTATTTATTTATTTTTATTTGCTTATTTACAGCATAACAGTGTTCATTGTTCTGGCATCACACCCAGTGCTCCATGCAGTACGTGCCCTCCCTATTACCCACCACCTGGTTCCTCAATCTCCCACCACACCCCACCCCCTCCCGCCGCCCCTTCATAACCCTCTGGTTGTTTTTCAGAGTCCACAGTCTCTCATGGTTCATCTCCCCTTCCAGTTTCCCTCAACTCCCTCTCCTCTCCATCTCCCCATGTCCTCCATGTTATTTGTTATGCTCCACAAATAAGTGAGACCATATGATACTTGACTCTCTCTGCTTGACTTATTTCGCTCAGCATAATTTCTTCCAGTCCTGTCCATGTTGCTACAAAAGTTGGGTATTCGTCCTTTCTGATGGAAGCATAATACTCCATTGTGTATATGGACCACATCTTCCTTATCCATTCATCCCTTGAAGGGCATCTTGGTTCTTTCCACAGTTTGGCGACCGTAGCCATTGCTGCAATAAACATTGGGGTACAAATGGCCCTTCTTTTCACTACATCTGTATCTTTGGGGTAAATACCCAGCAGTGCAATTGCAGGGTCATAGGGAAGCTCTATTTTTAATTTCTTCAGGAATCTCCACACTGTTCTCCAAAGTGGCTGCACTAACTTGCATTCCCACCAACAGTGTAAGAGGGTTCCCCTTTCTCCACATCCTCTCCAGCACACGTTGTTTCCTGTCTTGCTAATTTTGGCCATTCTAACTGGTGTTAGGTGGTATCTCAATGTTGTTTTAATTTGTCATCCAACCTTTATTTTTACATAAGCCTTGGTGCATGAAAATCTTCTTAGGATAACTTTAACAAGGTCACAGAGTGAGTATATTAAAAAGCTTCAATTTAAATCCAGATCTGTTGGACAATCTCTGTCCTACTGAGATGAGCTACCTCCGCCACAAAATTCAAGACCACTGAGTCTAAGTTTTGTAATTTAGACCTCTCCTTCCTTACTGCCAGGTTCAACTGTCATGTCTCTCTTGACTGTGAAAGACTCCTTTTTATTCCCTTGCTTATGTCATGTTTCTCAATGGTGTCCCACATAAGGGTATTGCCAGATGCTTGAATTCTGGATTGGGTGGGGTCCAATTTCTTGAGAGTGGGCTCCGAGTAGGGAGTGGAAAATCCAAAAATCACCATCATAATGATTTCACGTGGCCAAACTCAGAAAACAACCTGCAGAACTACAAGGAGCTCTGGAGATAAAAGACACTGGGGCCTGGTAGAAGAATTTTTGCTCTAAATCCTCAGGGATTAACTACATATTTATTATTATGATTAACTACATATCTTATATAGTTTATATATATATATGAAATTAACTACAGAATTATGTTGTATGTGTCCTCTAGCAGACAAGAAAATGAAATGAGGAACGATCTTTTGAAACAGAAGTGACCTGTATTTGGAAGCAGCGGTGTCCAGGGTCACTGAATAGAGAAGAAGTTCGCTCAATGTCAGAGCTGAAATGAGAACACCTTAGAGAGGAGGACAGCAAGACTTAGAGAAGTGGCTTGCCCACAGCTTTATGAGTCACCATGCAATTGCCATTAATTAATGTGTGGCATATTAAACACACATCAAGCATAAACAAGAAAATTGAGGCTTCAAGGCAAACAGTGGTGTGTTAATTTCATCTGTTATGGAGCCGATGGAGTTAATGGGTGGGGGGACATGCCAATACATCATCCAAACATACGCCTGAGCTCTTGTCTCTCCTATCCTCTAAAAAAGGCCTCTGGATCCAGAGTGAATGGACTAAGTGGTAGAGCAGATGTCCAGGGATAAGTAAGTCTCATGCCTGCAAGCTGCATACAATTCCATCCAGAGCAGAGTAACGATGCACTGGAAGGACAGGTGTCTTCCCCAGATGTCTGGAGGAGAACAGAGACTTTCCTTTGTAGCAGGAGTGGAGGGGCTGCTCTTGTAGCTTCAAAGGAGCCAGATGTGGCTTGGTACATCTTTTCTTGGTCTGTATATTTTCTGGATGTTTATCCATAACAAATGTGGTCTCTCTCTGAGATGGTAAGCTCTTAGAGAACGGTGACCATGTGTTTCACCAGCTTTGCTTGACTATCTCCGAATGGCTTTCGATCAGAAAGCTAGGAACTGGGTACACTTTCAGAGGGTGGAGTTTCTCAAAAGTGATCACGTCCTGACTGATGACTAGAGGCTGGCTTAAGCAGGGAGGTGAGAGACGCCCAGACATGGATGTTCTCACCCATCCTCTTCCAAGAAAAGCACACACCCAAGGGCTCCTGAGATTGTCTCAGAATGAGAGCAGAAAAACACCTAAAATGGTACGTGAATACCAAAAAGAAAAACACCTAAAATGGTACACGAAACCAAAAAGAAAAACACCTAAAATGGTACGTGAACACCAAAAAGCAATAGAAAAAGTAAGATGCGGGGGTGGGGGCGGGGGGGAGCGGAGGGCTTGTATTTTTCTTTGACCTGAAGGTAGATTTTCATTATTGAGTTTTTGTTTCTTTTAGACCCAGTGCCTGTGAGTCCGCGTTTCTTCTCATGACTATCTCCACGCAATACCTAACTGAAAGAGGTCCTTCTGTGAAGTCTGTACCAAACCACATGGGAGCGGAGAGAAGATCCATGTGAAGATCCAGTCTGGGCTTTACTGGCTCTGCATCTTTCCCCTCCTAAGATCACATGTCCCACAGCTCCTTAGGGAAATTGCTCTAAATTATTATTGCAATATTTCAAAATTTTGTGTTCATTTATATCCACTATGATGAAATATTTTTTTAACTTATTCAGTGGGAGGACAGTGAGCATTAAATGTACTTCACACTTCGAGGTCCAAGCTGCCTGACTCCTAGCTCTGCTGCTTAGCCATTATGCTACCGCAGCAAGTGCTTATGACTCTTTCTAAGCCTCAAACCTCCCAAATCAGATCAGCAAACAAGCCTTGTGGGAGGGGCCCTGCCTCATGGGGAAAACTATCCACCAGGAGTAAACAACCAGGCTCTCGGAGAGGAGGAGGCCGGGAACATTGTGCTGGAAGTCCGGCCCTGTGAGGACAGAGGAGGAGGAAGAGGGGTTCATTACATACGGGACTCCGATCTCAAAGATGTTGTTCTGGATCAGCTGCTTCCCCAACATGATGATGCTGAGCTGAATGCAGAGCTCCATGAGGCAGCCCCCCGGAGCACACTGCCCAGAAAAGAAGATCACAGAAGACTGGTTAGACTGAATGGAGCTCAGAGAAGAAAGAACAAGAAATGAGGCACGCTGCCGGGGGGGGGGGGGGGACGGGGGACGGGACGGGCACGATTGGGGCCCGGGGCAGGGGGCGGGGGCCAGGGGGGGCACCGACCCACCACCAGCCAGGCTGTACTTGCCTCTTCCATGCGGTAACCATCGAACACGTAGACGTAGCTTCCAGGTCTGCCCACGAACCTGAAGTCCAGAAGTGTGGGAGAGTTAGGGAAGGAGAAGGCAGGGCTGCTGGAAGGGCTGCCTTCTGAGTGGATGAGGCAGTGGTCAGTACCCTCATGGAAAGAACTGGCCAGGGTGGGCGCTAAATCACCCAGGCATGGGGGTGGACACCATGTTATTGGCTAGATGCCACCTGCACCATTGAGGGTTCACCTCTCAACCTGAGTTCCAGGGGACCGGGGCTGAGGCTGGGACTGGCAAGGGTCTGGGAAGGTCCCATGTATGGGCATCTGTGACAGTTTCTGAGCCTCAAGACCATGAGGTTTGGATTATCCCTAAATGTACTATCTGTTCACCTTCTTCCCTCAACTAATGTCAAGAACTGAGTTCTGTTCACAGCTCCTCAATGGGAGCTTCTGATCTCCCAGGAAATGGAGGAGGAGACAGGCCAAAGTCACAAGTAGCGATTCCTGGGATCAGAAAAGAAAAATTCAGACTTCTTACTGAGAATATTCAAAGGCACGGAAACAGCCAGCCTCCTTCCTCCTCCAAGTAGAGTCTACCTTATCGGAGGACAAGAAGATGGAGCAGGTGCGAGGGAGGTCGAGAGGAAAAAGTCAACCACGGAAGCAGCCAGGTAATGAGAAGACTCCTTCTTGAACTGTTACCCCTCATCCACCTGTGGAAATCCTACCCATCTGTTTAAGGCTCAGCTCAAATCTTTCCTTCTCTGTGAAGTCTTCTGTCTCTGTTCACAATTAAGTATTTCCCCGACACTTTCTTCATACTTCTCTGATTGCAACTCATTGCATGGGCTGTTGACAATACCATCTCTTTCAACAGACCACAGATTTATCTAGAGGGTCAGGACCCTATTTTTTGGCCTAGACTATCTACGTATGAAACTTGCTATTGATATTAAATCTAGAGAGAAAGCACTAGGGGAGTATATATATCCACTAATATGAACAGTCTCTCTGCTACTCTAATTTCATAAGGGTCAAGGGCAGAGATCCCTGGAAAGGGGTTGTGGTTTTGTCACGAACCTATTTGTAAGAAACTATCAAATATGCACAATAGTAGCTCTTGTTACGGATGCCTGCTTGATGAGATGTTGGTCTTAGGGAAGTTTTCCTGACAAAGTTAATGCCTACTGGGAAATCTCCTTATAGGCAGCCAACTGATCTGACCATGAGAAATAGTTATCGGAAGTGATTTTACATCTAGACGTTTTGCATAATAAAGAGTCTTACCAGATTCTTTGTTGCTGGTTCTTAGAGAATCACCTAAATCTTTAGAATTTCCCCAGAGGATTCTCTTTGTTATTCATGGTGGGCTTTGGGGACTATACCTAAATATATGCTAATGAGATTACTCAGGATGGAGGAGGCCATGCCACAAAAACCAACTGTGTGAGTGGAGGGTTGGGCCTTTGACCCAGGTAGTAGCAGCCCAACCTCAGGAGCCTGGGAGTGGGGTGGGGGGTGCTGAGCCCAGTCACATGGTGAATGATTCAACCAATCAGACCTACGTACCACAACCTTACAAATTCTGGACACAGAGGCTTGAATGAGCTTCCTGGGTGGTGGGACACATCAATGTACCAGGAAACTAGTGCATCTGCAGGACCTGGAAGCTTCTGTTTAGGACCCTCCTAAACCTCACCCTGTGTGCCTCTCCCATTTGCTGATTTGGATGTGTACCCTCTTTCTATAATAAAACCGTAATTTTAAGTATAGGACATTCCTGAGTTCTGTGAGTTCTGTGAGCAAACCTGAGGCATTAGTGGTCGTAGCCAGTTGGTCTGAATCATGAGTGGCACAGGTACCCCAGAGCCTGCAGCTCGTGTCTGGAGTGAGGGCAGTCCTGTGGGAGACTGTGCCCTTAACCTGTGATGTCTGTGCTAACTCAAGGTAGCTAGTGTCCAAAAGGCAATGCAAGACCTAAGAGCCACTTGCCAGACAGGAAATTCCCTCCTATCTCGTGCTCGAAGTTGGGAGTCCCAGATTATTCTGAGATTCCCTTTGGAGCCCAGGGTCAAATCCCGTAGTTTCCCTGGTTATCACAGTCTAAAGATTCTAATCCAAAATGATGTAACGCTAATGCCACGACTTCACAAACAATGTGGTCAGGTGGGAAGAAGGTGTGCATTGGCAGCAGGCACAAGCTGACTCTAGCTGGGGACCCAGTCTTAGGGACAAGATGCCCTTCATGCGTGACACCATTGGACTCACCTTCCCTTGAAAAAGGCCACATAGAAGATGGGCGAGTAGGCATTGACAAACTTCAGCAAGAAAGCTTTGAGTATCAGTCGTTCTTCAAAAGTCTGTTCTGTTTTTGGAACCTCTGAAAGAGAAGAGCAAAGCTTGTAAGACTGAAAGACATATTTTTTTTAAAGATTTTATTTATTCATTTGACAGATAGAGATCAGAAGCAGGCAGAGAGGCAGGCAGAGGGAGGGGGAAGCAGGCTCCCCACTGAGCAGAGAGCCCGATGCGATGCGGGGCTCAATCCCAGGACTCCGGGATCATGACCCGAGCCGAAGGCAGAGGCCTTAACCCACTGAGCCACCCAGGTGCCCCGAGAGACAGATTTTTCACCTCTTCAGAGTTTTAATCCCGATTACATGAGCTGTTGTCTCTCAGCATTCCTTCCTTCAGAGTAGAAACCAAGAGATTGGTCTCTGGCACATCAGATTTGAATTCATCTGGGAGGTCCCAAATGGATTGCCAGGTACAGAGGCAAAGGGTATGCATAATCATCACCTTTCTCCCTCCACTTCCCTCCTCTTATGCCATCTGAGCCAGTAGAACTTCTAACCACGCTCACCTCATCAGGGGGGACTCTGCTTTTAACTGTGCGATTACCACTTCTGTAAGATTCTAGCTGAACCAAAGTCCCTGGTGAAAAAGCCTTATCAACCAACGAGCTACAGTCATTAGGCAGCAAAGACGTGTCTTGGGCACCATGACACAGTTCCTCCTTCTTGTCTCTTCATTTCCGGCAGGAAAGCCTGTATCTGTACACTCTCTGGGTAGACCGGGGCACCTTGCATTCACGCATTCAAATGATGATGGACCATCAGACAAGCGAAACAAACACAAGCCTAATGTCTCCAAATCGGGGGACACAGCCCCAGCAAGTCCTATGAGGTTCAGGCAGAGGAGTCAGCCCATAATCCCCCAAGAGCCCTAAGAAACCCTGGGCAGAAACCTCCCTGATGCCTTCAGAAGACTCGAGACCGGGGGATGCTGTGGTGGACAACGGGGCCGAGTGTTTGCTGGGGATTCATGGATTGTGACAAACGGCTTGGCAAAGATAAGAGGTGACAGGGCTACACTTCAGGGGCGGAAAGCAAGCACAACCCCTGCGTCGTGTACTTGAAAGTGTGCCAAGGGCAGGGCAGGGCCAAAGCACCATGACCATGCCAGCCGGGAGGCCCTGTGCCCCGATGAGGTTGGTGCACAGACTTGTCAGTGTCTGCCCACCTGACTTACACGTAGCTTTAGTAGACATCTTTGGAAAAGTGGATGCAAAACTCGGTTTCTTCTCCTGATATTCCCTTCCCAAACCCATCCCCTTACGTATAAATCCTTCACATCCTATCGCAATCAGATCAAATGTTGCCTGTAATCTCCTCCCCGAAGCCTTCCCCGATGACTTCAGAGGGTGGTAATCTCTTTTTCTTCCACCGTATTTTATATTTCTCAGTATTAATGACCTATCTCCATGCCTTCCAAAAATCATAACAGGACTTTTCATTAATCTTCTGTCTTAGTTGGGGTTACCTGCTATGTCAAGAAGTAAGTAGTTTGGGAATAAGTAATCTATTTGGGAAGTGCTCCCAGGAAGCCTGGTGAGGGAGTGTGGCAGTGAGACAGACAAGGGAGGGCAGCACGGATGTGCTCTGAACAACTGAATGCCATAGGCGATGGGGGCTCAGTTCCCTGGAGACCTTGTAGGAGACTGTGAAACACCCCTCATAATTATTACCCTGAGGAAAGAGCAAGTGCAGTCCCTCACTGGGCGATGGGTACCACTGGACTTGACTCCCTGGCACTTCTGCCTCGTCCTGCGCAGGGGCTGAGCTCATAACCGGAGATCTCCCGCAGGCAGAGAGCTGCGGGGACCCCCAGGGAGGCCAAAGGGACATGTGTCCTGTACCTACTTATGCGAGGGGGGTAGCACATCTCACTTTTACAAGGAGAGACAGCCAAGGTCCAGAGAAGTGAGAGCCTTGCTCTAGATCACACAGGGGGTAAGTTCAGGTTACATAAGAGTTAAGGTCTGAACCCAGATCCCCCTGTCTCCAAAGAGACACCACCACACTGTGAAATCAGGACCTTGGACTGGTGTTTCCATCACACCTCTTCTTCCACCTCCCCACCCTCCACCCCAGTCCACAGGATAGGGACCTAAGAAATATTTCTGAGTGCTCAGGTCACATTCATTGAACCCCAGCTGGGGGCTGCCAGGGTGAATGACGACTCCATCCTTCCTGCAAGGAGCTTCTTTTACCAAGGTCTCTGGGGGAGCCTTTTGCAAACTGCCAGGTCTTTTCAAGACAATCTGTGAGTGGCAAGGAATCTTCTCCCCTTTCATCAAGGGGATCTTAGGGAGAAGAATGAAGGATTTCCATGACCTGTTTTCCCACAAAGCATAGTGAGCCCCTCATTCCTTTGCAATCTTAGAACACAGTCCCGAGGATGAGAGGTGATGCCCAGGAGCATCAGCAGTGGTCCAAGTGTGAGCAGAGACCTACTGAGGAGACTGTCGCAGGCAGATGTCAGCCCCTGGGAACCCAGAGCCCCGGAAAAGCTTAAGACACCATAGTGCTACTATCACAATTCTGATCCTGGCCCAGTTTTCTCCCTAAGGCCTGGGGAAATGAGAGCTACTCATCCTCTAGTCATATCCTAGCCCCCGTGAACCCTAAGAAACATGGCATCACCCCTAGGCAGCCAGGAACACTGAAAACTGATTCATTCTCCAGGAGTCTTATCATCCTGAAGCCTACTTAAGTTTGCCTATGCTCTTGAGCAGGCCTAGAGGCCCTGGCAGGCCAAGCTGAACCTACAAAGCACCCAGTCATGCTATTCTGGGCTCAGCTGTATGTTGATGGCAGTGACTACTTCGCTGTTCTATTCCAGAGATGGCCATAGGGACAGATTTGCGCATCAGACACATCTGACTTCAAATGCAGAGCATAGTTAGAGGAATGAACTTATAGAGGAAGGGTACCGACATCTCCCTCACAAGTTGTTAAAGACAGCATAGGATGCTGATAGAGCCCTCAGCCTAGGACCAGGCAAGTGCTGGACCTCAATAAACGATAGCTCCTGGTGTCCTAAATAGCGTCCTCCAATGCCGTCATCTCCTCCAAGCTGGCAGCCCTGCTTTCTGCAGCATAGTTGGGCCATCTGTGGCCAGGGATTTGTGTATGACTCTAGACCCTAAGGTTCTGTGCATCATTTTCATGTTGACTAATGAGTACTCTCTACCAACCAGTGGGGAGGACAGCTAGTAGGTGACCCTGCTGGCACGTAGCTGGAAAGGTCTAATCAAAACTGCCCCTCCCCCCACCTCCCCAGAACTCCCAGCCCACGCTTCCTGAAGTCCCCCAGACAACTTTGGAAATAAACATTGTCTGCTAGGGAATCTGGAGACATTGCCATAATTTTATAGGAGAAGAAGCTGGAAAAGTCTACCATGCTATCCCTGAGCTGGCAGACAGCTTCTTTGTGGTTTTCTCCTTCCTGCCCCGCCTGGAGGGCCACGGGCACAGCCCCATGAGCTAGAAGGGTGGCCAATCCCACATAGCCTTGCCCAACAAACATTTGGAAGATGGTCTATACTCACCACTCACAGTGAACACTGCGACTTCTTCTTCAGTTTAAGGACATTAGCAAAGCCCCACAGATATGTCGCCTGTAAGGGCTTTTCCTTCCCTGCTATGATGTCTGCCTGACAAAGAAGCCGGTATGTTCCTATTGGATTCATGCTTCTCAAATCTTCGCTGGGCTCAGGATCCTTCTTTAGTCTGATTCCTATTTTCCTTGACAAAAGGAAGTAACACTGAGGCCCAAGAAATGCCTGCCATCCATTTCTAAGGTCACTTTCCATTTTAAGATCTCGTGACTCTCAACCCCCATGTGGCTGTTAACCTTGCCTTTCCTTAGGCCCACGCCTCCCCGGCCCCGCCATGCATGGTGTGGATGGCTTTTCCACAATGAGCACAGTCAGGTCCTATGCAGCAGATGAGCCTGACTAAGCGTATTTATCGAATGAATGAATTAGTGACAAAAAAATATGATTTAGAATAATGAAAAAATATTTATCATTTAATAAAAATTCCCTGTCACATTCCAAGGGAGGACCATTGCTTGTGGGTATGAAATTACAAGAAAGCAACAGTCAAAAGAGTGAAATCTCCCTCATTTCAATTTCAATTTCATTTAATTAAATTTCCCACCTTACCCACGAGATAAGAAATGGGGGTGTTGAAGCTGGATGCAGGACCCAGAAGGGCTATAGCCCCTGACAGGACCTCCTGACAGAGGGGGCAGGAGGTGAGGCAGAGCTGCTGCCAAAGAAGAAAATGTAAGTGATGGGGGAGGGGCAGAGGCACCCAGCAGAAATGTTCCTTCACTTCCCTGTTGAAGAAAGAAGGAAGGAGGAAGGAAGGGAGGAAGGAAAGGGAAGGGAAGGGAAGGCAAAGAAAGGGAAAGAAGAAGGAAGAAATGGGGAGAAGGAGGGAAGGGAGGGGGGAAGGAAAAGGTTTTCAGCGCGATTTTGAGCCTTTGCCCAGTATACCAGAAGCAGCCAATTCAACAGTAACAACCACTTCTTGTCTCTCATTTTAAAATATTTGGGGTATAAGAAAATTAAAACTTATCTCACCCAAAAATGAGTAATCAGGTCTAAGGAGCTGAAAATTTAGAAAACTTGTCTTGTAAATGTGGCAAGGAGGGGATTAAGGATGAGGTACAGAGAGGCACGTGTCTTTGATTTTCTTTTATAATCTCCTTGGAACTCTCTGTGCTCAGATCTCCCAATCCCTGCAGGAATGTCCTCCACGTTCTTGGGAAAGAGAATCTGATCCTTTTGGGATGCTTGACTCCAACTGGAAAAGAGTGGTTCCCTTCCTCCAAGCTGATAAATCATGGGCCTGGTTATTATTTATTAGTTTTAGTTCTAAAAACAGCCTTTGCCTGTGTTCTTAGGGCCATGGGCCACCATAAATAATGGGCACTTCCAATAAACAATCCAAATCCCCTTGATAGGCCACTAAATCAGCTGGATGCCCCCACCTCAGAGAAGCTCTGCAGCCACGTTCTGGGCTTTGCTGAGCTGTCCAGGAAACACCCCCCAGGGACGTAGATAACCAGGGGTGGGGAGTGTCAAAGCCCGAGGCTCCAGTCGGACTGCTGGATCTCTCTCAGTGGCCAACACAAGGAGCCTCGTCCATCTACTACAAAGGCTACATGACTCAAGAGATAGAAAAAGTTCTCCCAGGGTCCACTTGAGATGGGGATGATGTCTTTAGGCCAAGAAGAACAATTTGCAGTTCAGGCCACTGGCAGGATCCCCTCGTAAGACACAGACCTCTAGAGGGGCCAGAAGCTGAGCCCATGAGAAAACAGCTCAGAGCCTTGTGCTTCATGAAACCCTGAACACAGTGCCTTTAGACTGCGATGGCTACAGGGGTGTAGGAGGGGCGTCAACGTGGAGACCATGGGAGCAGGTAGAAGGCAACCCCTCTGCATCCTTATTCGCTCCCAAAATCCCGTGTCCCCCTAAAAGTCACCCTGCCTTGATTAGAGGTCTTCTGAGGGTTCCACCTCCTCCTGACCTGCCAAGGCAGATTTCCAGCAGAGGGCAGATGCTGTCCCAGCAGAAGGGCAATCGCATTGAATTCCTGGGCCGAGCCATTACCCAAGCCCCCTTTTCTCTGAAGTGTTAAACCCCTGGAGCATTGTGTCATGAAAAAATATGAGTACGAATGACCCAGCTGTAAACTGCCTTGGAAAATAATTAGTATGAAAGCCCAAGTTAGTCCCAGGGGGCCAGCTCAGAAGTCCACGTCCCCAGAGCTCCATCCTAATCATATGAAAACAGCATGGCCCATGAGAGGATGCCAGCTGCAGGGTCTGAATTTTCGAGAAGCAGCTCAGCATCCCTGGAGTCCCGGACACCCAGCCAGCGCAGATACAGTGATGGCGACAAAAGGAAATGAGTTGTCCAAGTGTGTATTTCAACTAGTACCAGCCCTGGCCTTCCCTCTATTTGTGTGTGTGCGTGTGTGTGGGAGCGCGGGTAGGCATGTCTCAGCCTCCTGCGTGATGTTGTTGCCTTGTTTGCGCCATCGTCAAAGGGAGGGAATCACCATAGGGAAAGCCAGCCAGCTGGGTAATTAAGCAGCCCGTGCATGGCCGAAGGGATTGGAGAGCCCCAGAACTGGAGATTAAGGGTGGATGCTCCTGAGATACTCCTGTAGCCCACGAGAGTGTCTTAGTGCAAGGGATCCCCCCCAACCCGTTCAAGTCAAGAAGATGACTCTAGTTCCCAGAGGGATGGGAGACCTACTGTGCTGACTAGCAGTTTCACCCAAGGTGACAGCACCCCAGGGCATCTCATTTTAAGAAAGAAGGAGACAAAGTAGGCAGGGAGCTCCTGGGGGAGAGGAAGCAAGGGAGCAGAGAGATTCATGGGCCCCATCATGGGCCACTGCGTGCCAGGCACTGTCCAGGCCCTTGACAAGGATTCCCCATCTGACTGCCTCAGCTGCACCATGAGGACTGTCTCCCCGTGGCAATGAGAGGAGCAGGGAGAAAACAGGTAGGTAGGTGTGCCCGGTGTGGGACCACAGAGGCTCCCATGACACCAATGGGTCATCTCGCAAGCACACTGGTCTGGAAACCAATCCCAATGAGTGGGAAGGGAGTCATGCCACCTTAGCCCGTATACTCATGTCTTCCCAGGGAAGGCAGCTCAGAGGGAATGCTTTATTTTTTTTATCCCTTTTCTACTCAAGAAATATTTCTCAAGGGGCTATTATGTGCCAGGCCTTGGGCACTGGGAACACAGCGATCGCCAAACAATATATTCCCCAGCCTGTGGAGCTGATGGTCTGGGAGAGGGCACAGACACACGTACCATTCTGGAGAGCAATGAGAATAAAAGGCAGGGAGACGAGGAGAAGAAGAGGGGCAGGAAGGCTGTTTCAACCAGAGCAGTCAAGAAAGGCCTCTGGGGAGCTGACCTCTCAGTTGAGGCCCCAGGGATCGTGCGAAGCCAGCATGGAGGGGCTGGGGAGGAGCTGGGGTAGCCACCTTGGGGAAGGGCTGTGGACGGGAGAGGTCTACGAATGCACAGGGAACAGAAAGGCCCAAGGGACTGGAGCAGCCAGAGTGAGGAGAAAGCATTTAGTAGGCAGTAGAGCTGGAGGGGAAGGCAGGGATGGCTTAGTGGGCCTCCACAGGCCAAGGGGAGGACTTTAGATCTCGCTGGAGGCACAATGGGAAGTCAGCTTGGGGTTTTGCAGAGGGAAGGGAAAGAGCTAGATTAGATTTTAAAAGGATCACAGAAAATGAGCTCTGTGTGTGCGTGTGTGTGCGTGTGTGTGTGTGTGTGTGTGTGTGTGGAGGGTGGGACAGTTGTAGGAGCAGAGAGACCAAAGAGGAGTGTACAGCGGTCCAGGCAAGAGATGACCAGTATGATGATGGAACCTGTGAACAGTGGTCAGATCGGGGGTATGGGGTATGTTTGAAGGTGGAATGGGCCGTACTTAACAGACTGGAATCTGGGTGTGGAAAAAAAAAAAGAGAGAGAGCAAGAGAGAGGTCCAAGATGACACACAGGTTTGGCTAAAAGCATTTGAGTGGTTGATGGTTCCCATTCCTGAGACGATAAATAAATGGGTGAGAAGTAGCAGGTTTGAAGGAAAACTTAAGAGCTCAAAGTTGGACAAAGGAGTCCTTGGAACTCCATGCTTTTGTCCCCCTGGGGTCACGTCCCCAGCAGGGAGAAGCACTACAACTGCGAATCATCCTTCAAAGCATCCAGCCACCTTCCAGCTTTGATAAACCAGAGCCTCCAGCGAGTCGTGGCCATAGATAGACGGTGCACTGGGAGATATCCCAAGGGCTTCTCGCTTCTGGTTTTCTGTGTCCTGGGACACAAGTCCCAAGGCTGTAACAGAACAGATGAAGACCTTGGGCGGAAAGGACTTTTCAGTCCCAGTGTTCCCAGACAAGTGATCTCCTTTGCTGAGCCTCACTGTCCTAACTCCTCAGATGGGACCTTCCTTAAGCATCTCTTGTAAAGACTGAGAGAAATCAAGTATGGGGAGCACCAAGCAGAGAGTAAGGGCACAAACATCTGCTTTGATTAGTGTAGCAAAGCACTGTAGCAGGCATTTAATCTGGACATTTGTCTCCTCTTTCGTGAGAGAGGTCCGGCATGTTACTAAGAATCTCTGACAGAGGCCTTTTAGAAGGTCAGGGTGGGCATCACTTGTGTTGGCAAGGGCCCCTGGTGTTGCTGAGGGTAACGTCTCCTTGAGGGAGATGAAAAGGCGTAGTATCAGGTCTACTGTGTTGTGCAAGTTGAAGACGACAAGCTGTATGCTCCTTGAGTGGATTTCCAGGGGGAGAAGGGAGTTCTTGGTCTGGTCTATGGGATGGAGGGCATCCTGGAGATGGGGGGTGGAGATGCATACGAGTCCCTGGAAGCAGGGACCCTGACAGCCACAGCCCCTCCCCCGTGCTTACTGTGGAGGGGAGGGTCTCCTCCCTGGGGAGCAATGGGCTGCCCATGACCAGCAGCATGGAGGGACCCTCTCAGCAAAGGCCCAGCCTCTTCTGTCAGATGGGACAGGGCTGGCATCCAGCAGCCATGGTGCGAGGCTGGGAGACCCAAAAGAGTGGAAGGCTGGACATACTGCAGGTACTTCCCTATTTAAACAAGGATGTTGGCCCGACTGCCTCTATTATTAGTCAAGATCCCCGCAGGAAACATAATTCACCTCAGATGTTCAAAGGACATGCATCTAATGAAGCTTCTACTTACAGCAGCGAAGGGGTGAGAAGAAGAAATGGTGTCCCTGCAGGCCAACAAGGACTGTGAGGGAGGATTCATCCCATAGAAGCCATGGTTAGGAAAGGAGGCACTTCTCCCAGAGAGGAGGGAGAAGCAGGGAAGAACTAGCCCCAACTCCCTCTCCCACCCGCTAAGCTTCCTCCTGCTCTTCCATGGCTTCCTGTCAACTGATCCCAATGGGAAGCCAGAGTTGGGGAGCTCCTGTGACACCATCTGCTGCTGGGCTTGGGGGCACAGGACCTGGTGAAGAAGCGGGGAGAAGGGGTCTGGAGAGAAAACACAGCAAACAATGCCCACTGTACTCCTTTCTCTTCTCGTGGCTTAAGTCTTGAGTCGGGGTACTTGGAAACCTCAAAGGAGAGGAATATATTGGACTTCCTGCTAGTAGGAGAGAGGAGTGCTTCCGTGATTCACTGGCAACATGAAAGAGACATGTTCATAGTTAGAGCTCAAGTTAGGGAAGGGATTCTTGCCAGTTGTATTAAACTATTATAAGTAGCATGTTACTAATAACAGTTTCCTATAACTGGAATGAATTGTGCCACAAACTTGGGCTATATAACCATGATCACCCCCCTTTTATTATTAGCAGCGGCCTCCCATGTCCTCGTCCCTCCCAGACAACATGCACAAGACCTCATGCCCACAGCAGCGAGGGGGCCCCCAGACAGCAGCAGGATCCCCTGGAGCCACACACTTCCCCTGGCCTCACAGACGGCCAGACAGGAGGCTCTTCCTCCCCCATTGCCTGAGGCCACCCAGGGAGTCTGTAGCTGGTGGCAGAGCATGGACCCTGTAGACCTGACTCTCAGGCCAGATTTCAAATTACCAGCACTACGGTCTCCACACGCCCCCAAACCCCACCCCAGGAAGGCACACATCCCTGCCCACACACATCCACATGCATCCCCACGTATCCCTCCTGGGGAAAGTACTCTGCTGCTCCTGAGCAGGCTCAGGCCCCAGTGACGCCACCTCCCCTTGTCCCCACGCTCAGAGCCAACAAAGCAGCGCTCCCCCTGACTCTGAAAACACACGTTGTCCACATTTGATGGAAAATTAGACCCACCCATGAATGTTCAAGATGTTCTTTAAAAGAATTTTCGATGTCCTGACAGCCTCTGGAGCTGAGCTTCCTCTCCCTTTTTCCCTTCCCTCTCTCCTTCTCCTTGACAGTAATAGACTGACTTTCCCCTGGGGTGAGCTTAGAACTGGATACAAAATTTTACACTGAGGCATTTCAATTCTTCGAAAAAAAAATTTTTTTTAAATTTACTAATGCATGAGGGACCCCAAAGTCTGTGAACCTACACAGGTGTGCTCGTGCGTGGGGGCCTAGGAGGCAGGGGACAGGGCACGCAGGGCTTGTTCCCTCTGAGTCCCCCTGCTCTCCGGACACCCCTACCACCTGGCATCCACATGAGTGGGGGCATTGCCTTATAAACCTAGAGCCTCTTGCAGTGTTTTCTTTTCCTTTCTTAACACCTCTGAGCTTTCCTGAGGACAAGGACAGCTATGTATTACCAGACAGGTCCCTGCACTGAGGCCCAGCTCACCCCCACTACCCCAAGACCTTGGGCCTGTTCTTCATCTCTCTGTGGCTCAGTCTTCTGACTCTAAGATGGGCATGTTAAGACTCCCAACATCCTGGGGGCTCTTCTGAGGATTAAATATACTGATAAACAGAAAGTGCTTAGAGCAGTGTTTGGCATGCGCGCACACACACACACACACACACCACTAACCACGCGCTCATGGGCCAAGCTCCTAAACCTCCTCAGGCTTCCCAGAAGTAAAATGAAAGCAATGACCAATTCCTGGCCCTACGGTGAAGATTCCATGGCACAATGTATGTGCCGTGCCCACCGCTGTCCCACACAGGTGGTGGGCGCTCCATTAAAACCAGGTCCTTTACCCCACCCCCTCCTTTTGTTCACTTCCCCGCCCCACCTCAGAGGCCCCGGAGCAGCAGGACATTCGCAGTGTTTAAACAACTCACAAATACAGCCATTTTGAGAACTGGAGACTCTGACTTGACACAACCACCATTCTTTGAGCACCTACAAGAAGCCCAGCCCCATACCTGGGAGAGTGATGGGTGAACCGCCCAGCCCCACGCACAACCAGCACCGCGCACACATTTTTGGAAGAGAGGAGGAGGAGGCAGAGGTGGTGGGGCTAGAGATGGAGACTGCTCCTGAGACAAAGGAGCGGCTGGCACCTGGGTGATTCGGTCTAGAAGCCTGCTGTGAGTCCTGCCTCCCCCACTCTGCCTCCAGCTAGAAGATTGCCCACAGCGAGGGTGCAGACAGGCTCCCCTTCCAGGCCAAGGCGGACCCATGCCTACATGGGGCAGGGGAAGACCCTGCAGTTTTCGGGAGCACTAGTTCTGCTCCCTCTGTGTGGGCTCAGGAGCTTGCTGCCTCAAAGGCACGCTACCTCCCCACGTCCTGAGGAGAAAGCTGCTATGGTCTGCGTGTTTGTGTCTGTCCCAAATTCACATGCTGAAATGTGACGGGATCAGGAGGTGGCACCTTTGGGAGGATGGAGCCCTCATGAGAGCGATCAGTGCCCTGATTAAAGAGGCTCCATAGAGCCCTCTACTCCCTCTGCCATGGGCAGACACAGCCAGACATCTGTGGCCTGGGACAGGACCTTTTCCCAACTCTGCCGGCAGCTCGGACTCCCAGACTCCAGGGTAGGAGAAACACATTTCCACTGTTGATACCCACTCTATGGGCTTCTGGGATAGCAGCAGAACAGAGTAGGAATGAAGCAGACCCCTCAAGCTCATCCACTTGGTGACTCTTGTCACCTTACCTCCTCCCCTGGCCTCCCAGGACAGCTAAGCCCTGTCTGACTGGCCTGGGAAGCTGAGGTCCTGATGTCCTGGCCAGCTCTGGTTTGTTTCCCATCCCTGGAGGCAGACCCTTTCTTAGAACCACCTTTAAGTGGTTTAAGAATGAACAGATCACTGGAGACCATCCTGTCCCACCCATTTACCAGGATCCTCACAAACTCATCACTGATGCTACTGAACCGGACTGCACATCTTATACAGAGGGCCTTGTCCGCCAAGGCCCCGAGCTTCATTCACTTTTCCCCAGGAGCCCCATCCCTCCACCGCAGGTTCTAGGTCATTCCCTGCCCCACCAGTGCGCGCAGCCACCAGATAACACTGTGTCTTGCCCCCAAACCGGTGACCATTGTTACATGGCAGCCAGGGAGACAATCACTGCCTTTATCTACCACGGCAGAGCCAACTCTTAGCAAATTCTGGAGGTTTTTTTGGTGACAAATATTTGTGGCAAGAATGGACCTTGGATTGGCCTGATGTCTGAGCCTGTTGGGGGATGCTCCCAAGAAACCAGTCTTCACCACCCAGCCTTGCAGGAAACACTTGGGAACTTGCTGGGGTTGTTTACACCAGCTGCTTGCACCCGGTGAGCAAGGCGGTCATCACAGCCTCCTCATCAATCAGGAGATCTGGGGCAAGAAGCCAGACGGGTATTAAACCAGCGTGAGAATAGCAAAGGAAGCCCCTAAACCCGGCAGAATCCTCGTTCCATTAGGTGGCATTATTCACAGCTTTCTGTCCCCATGGAGCCCTGGGGGACTCCGCAGCCATGCCTCTGCCTATAGGTGCACCGGGAACCCCACTGGGCACCTCCACCTCCATTCGTTCATGGGCTCACACCCACCCTCTGCCATTAAGGACATGTCAAGACTTTTGATGCCTTGGTTGCAACTCTCAATCACTGGCCCATCAAGACAACTTGGCATGTACGTTCTTCATCTCAAAATTTCCTCAAATTCTCTGGTAAATAGGAAATACCCAATGCATAAATGCTCGCTGTAGCACCCACTGTGACTTGCGGGATGCCTAGCCTCGGGCATTCCTTGAAAACAAATTTTCGAGGGCACCAGTGGAGAGAGAGATGGATTTAGCCAATAAAGGCATTGACAAAGCTGTGCTAAGATCTACTGGGAGGCAGGCCCCATGTAGCGGATACAAAGAAATGGCAAGCGCGAGCAGCTGTCCTCCAGGGCTCCGCGGCCTGGCAGGAGCCAGCAGCAGTGACCCTGCCCGCTTGCGGAACGTCCATGCACTTCCACACACTTTCCCCGGCTCTTCAGCCAGGCCGCTCCAGCCAGCGTGCCGTGACCGGCAGTGAGGGAGGCGCTTCCAGCCTGTAGCGTCTCACAGCCAACATGGCGTCTGCGTGAGGCTTCTGTGTGAGCCCGAGCCCCCTGCCCTGCCACACCGAACATGGATCCGTGAGCGGGGTCAGATAAACAACTGCGCATCACGCACCTGAGATTTTGGGGTTAGTTTTTTTTACCCTGGCAGAGCCTCATCTATTCTAAGACTTGTAAACACAGACACGAGTCCAGCGACGAGAAAAGACGGAGGTGGAGCAGATAAGGCGCCCAAGCTTACTTGCACCTGCTGGTTTATGGGCCACCAGTCTATGGTGTGGTGTCCCCTCTTCCTAGAGACCTCATTCCAGGTCTCTGTGTGCTGGTGCCTTCCTGCCACCCCAGTCTCAGCCACCATGTTACCACCTCCACGGGCCTTTCCGACCCCCTGACCATAGCGCACACCACCACACTATGGTCCCGTGCCTGTTCTCACCCTCGGGGGAGTGTTCCCGCTCACTATCTTTCCCTTATTACGGGGTAAGCTCGGTGAGATCAAGGGCATGTCTTCCTTGTCTATGGCTGTGTTTCCAGAATTGTGCCTGGCACAAAGGAGACATTCCACATCCGGGGGATGGACTAGGGAACACATGATCTGCACCACAGTTCAGAAGCGGGTATAAGGAAACTCCCTGAGGCCTGAGTGACCAGAAAAGGAGAGGGGAGGCAGGCCTCTCAAGGTCCTTTAAAAGGAGGGTCACTGGGGCGCCTGGGTGGCTCAGTGGGTTAAGCCGCTGCCTTCGGCTCAGGTCATGATCTCAGGGTCCTGGGATCGAGTCCCGCATCGGGCTCTCCGCTTGGCGGGGAGCCTGCTTCCCTCTCTCTCTCTCTCTCTGCCCGCCTCTCTGTCTACTTGTGATCTCTCTCTGTCAAATAAATAATAAAAAAAAAAAAAAAAAAAAAAAAAAAATAAAAGGAGGGTCACTGAGGGCTGTGGGAGTGCCTACAGCGGCCTAAGCACAGCACAGAGGTGGGAACACACAGGGTGATCGCGGGTGACCGTGAGTGGCGTGGCTTGCCAGGGTGGAGGAGGACACTGGGAAGAAGGTGGCTGAGAGCCTCAAATGCTAGTTGATATTTGACCCAAGACCAAAAGGAAGCTGCTGTGTGGGGGGGGTGCTGATAGGAGTGGTTCTCCCCTCTCCCAGCCCAGGAAGAAGGTTTGAGAAAGACCTCCTGGGTAGGATTTCTAAGCTAGAGGCCCAGAGAAAGGGGCTAAAGACAACGGCACAGTCCTTAGACTATGACAACAGCTGACACAGAGGGGACGATCCATGGACAGGGAGGAGGAAAATGACAAAGAAAGGACCAAACATTTTCATTCCAGAAAAGCTCCCTGTTTGCCCAATGCCACACATCTGGGGTTGGGAGGGAGAAGGAACCAGGCCCAGTGCTCACAGTTTCCTTCCACTGGGCTCCCAAATTGAGTGGCCCTTCCACTACACAAAAGCGCCTCTCTGAGCCCTCTGGGAACACCCAGTGTGAGGCAGACAAGAGCAGCCATCTGGGGACGAGGCCCACGTGGGTTACTGCACGGAGACCCAATACACCACTTCTCTCCAGACAGTAAGAAACTCAGGTCAGCGTCACACAAAAGGTATTTGCATTTCAGAGGGACAATCTGAATGTGAACCTTAGTAAAATGAGGATCTAATACTTCCCTTGCTGACCACACACAGTTTTTGTGAGGATAAAATGGGATAATGGAATTCTTTTAAGTTTAAAGCCGCTCTATGAGTATCACTATCACAAAGAACAAACTGGAGTTGTTAGAATTTCATCGCCTTTCCAGGGTACAGGCTTCCTTCCTGGCCCCTGGCTTCTCAGCCAGAAGGAGGCTAAGATTTTTGGGTGAGGGAGGGAGTGCTATTACAAACAGTGGATGTAGCTTCACGGTGTGGGAAGTGTTTCACAGCCCGATATGAAGAGAATTTGCCCAGCCTTGTGCATGGGAGGTGCTCACTAAGTACTTGTTAGTGAGGTTTGCACTGTGGGCCACACTCTAGTTTCTAGGCCTCCCAGTCTCTGAGCTATGGAAGACAGGTGATATAAAGTATTGCAGACAGGTGGCAGGGAGACGTTTCTGCACCATCGCTGGTTTCCTGCTCCTCTCTCCTTCCTTCTTGCCTGCATGTTCAGCAATCCCCTTTGCATTAGGCCTTCCCATCTCTCTCTTCTTAGGGGCATCCTAAGTCCTTGCCAGGACTGTTTTGCAAATATCCAGCTCCAATCGCATCATCCTCTTCAAAAACCCCAGTGGTGTGAGGTAAGAGCTCTTGTGGGAAATAGGGAACGTTTCCTTCCACTCCTGATGTCACCCGTATTAGGGAGGGAGAGGGCTTAGTCGTCATGCCCCACCCTGTCTCCCCTACCTTGCTCATTTCCCCTCTTGGGGGACAGAAGCTTATCTCATTGGTCTGTCTGGAAGGTGACATTGGCATTCCTCGTCCACCCATTTCCTCTGCCCTTCCCCTGGGGAGCTGAGGGCCTGCAGGAAGCAGGTGTTCTTCTGGCCCTCTCACCCTCCATGTCCTAAGACTTCCCAGGCTTCCCTGTCCTCTGCTGCCAGCCCCGGGCAGGGAAGTCTGTCTGTCATCTGGTATTAGGAAGCCTATCTGCTCTCCTGCTAAGCTGCTTCCTCCCATGTAGCCATTTTTAGCTTTAAAAGTGAGATCTTGGCCTTTGCCTATGTCTGCCTTTCCTTACTTCTCAGCTTGTTCAGCAATCAGGCCAGAGAGATGGGTAATTTTTATTGGATGACCCTCTGAGCTCTAGCAAACACTTTCTCCCTGTCTATGAAAATAAGCAGAGTTCTCAGTGCCATCCAAGGTCTTCCACTGAAAACTCAGCTCTCAGTCAATGCTCTGGGTCCAGCCCCCACTCTGCTGTGCCCTGGACGTGCCACAGACCCAATAGGAACCGCCATGCTGGGCTCCTCACACATCCTGGACGCACTTCATGTTTTCCTTCTTTCACAGGCCGAGCTCTTGGCTCCTTCCCTGGCACCAAAATTCTACCCATTGTCGCCATCATCCAAGCCACATGCACCCCTCCACATACCTTTCCTGTTCCTGAGGGATCTGATTTCTCCCTCTCATTCTGTTCCCTCTGCCAGGAACCTCCTGTCCTCCGGCTCGCTTCCTCCTCCCTGTGCACTTGCCTGTGTGAAGACCACTTATCTGTGAGCTTCCCAACGTGACGTCCTTGTCTCGGAAGCCTCTCCTGAGCCCCCAGGAGTGTTGGAGGCCCCCCTAAGTGCTTCCATAGAATCCCACATACCACTAAACACACCGAAGCAACATCCTCTGCTGACTTTTCTCGAGAACCTTATGAAGGAACACAGAGAACATTTATAAACGTGCACACACTTAAAGGGAGCAGACCTCCACTCTAGATGGCACCTTGCCTAGAGCCACATGGAAACCCAAAGTCAATGCCCACTGTGAGTAGAGCCCGGGACTAGGGAAAGGCACCGAAAGAGTCCTTTTGACTGGAATTAGGGAAACCTTTCTGGAATTTTCTGATCCTCTTAGAAGGGGAGGCTCTCTTGAAGATGGGGTCAGTCTATCAAGTGTCTAGCTTCTAACTGGTCAGTGAATTAAAGATATCATATCATTAATTCAACTTTGCTGAGGTTAGTGAGAGGCTGACAGTCCCCATGCCCAGATTCAACCAGGGAAAGAGGTGCACGCCTCTAGGCCACCTAGGATACGTGCCATGAGGAAAGGGTCTCAGCTCTCAGCCCACCCCCTCCTAATAAACACAAATGCCAAAAAGTGGCACTCAGGCAACAGCAGGTTGCAGCTCAAATGACACGTGTGAATACTGAGGCCACCGCATTTTCTCACTGGCTTGAAGCTGGGGAAGTTTGATATGCCTCTTTGAAGTCTGCTCAGTGCGTGGGGAATGTGTGGATTTTCTGGGGCCTCGGCAATATGGGGATAGATAAGACCCTCCCAGGGCTCAAGTATCAAGAGCTTTCTCGACTCTGTAAACACTCCTGGGAAAGTGAGGAGGGCTAAAACTCCGCAATTCATAGCAGGAAGTGTTCAACCCGTCTTGTCTCTAGGCTGGGCTAAAAGGAAGAGACCCCATGGATGATTCTCAGGGGAAGTACAGAACCACCATACTTCCTCATTTCCTCAATTAAAATGCATTGCACAAAGCATTTTGTCCCTGTCCCTTTTCTTCCTTTTCGGTCACCACCACCAAAAACCTTGCGCACGTTGAACTGACCACGTTTGAGGGGGCCTGGGGCAAAATGAGGTTTGGTGACACTGTACCGATTTTGGTGAGCCACACGGCCACGGCGCCATAGATCTCATCCAGGATGAGGATGACCACAAGGTTGATGATGACTGCTGTTGCTGTCACTGTCACCCGGACATTGGAGCGTGTGGACTTGTTGAGAGACAGAGCCGCGGCGGTCGTGATGCGATACACGATGACCCCAAAGACGATGGAGAAGGTCAGGGCAATCTGTTTGGGAAACAGGGAGAGTCAGTGTCCAGTGGACAAGTACTGAGCAGCTCCTACTTACCCAGCCAATCATCCTAGCCGCTATGCCAGAAACTATGGATATGGAGTCCACTCATGTGCACCCTGTGAACTCATGTGCCAAGCCTGAGGACAGGTGCACTGTCCACAAGAGAGAGTCTTCCATTTTTATCAGATGCCAAACAGTCGACAACACACACAAAACCCTAAGAGTGAAAACGCCGGACACTGAGGGGTGTGTGGCACACGCAACGTGGTTTCCTTCACTAGGGAGCTTCTAGCCAACTATGGAGGTGAGCTGAACTCTTATTAACCCACGGTGAGGACTACCGGAGAGGTATTGTGTGCTCAGTGAAGGGACAGGGTACAGAGGAGCAAAAGGACCAGGCTGGGTAATGGGACAGACTCTCAGTGCAGGGAAACAGAGCCATGGAAGGCATCTGAACTGAGAAGCGGTGAGTTAGAGCTTCAGGCGCTGGGTGCCAGAAGGCTGCCCCAACGAGAACCAAGGGAGAGAAACCAGGAGTGAGATTTGTAGACTCTCAGTCCTCAGGTGAACTAAAAATCACACTAAGATTTCTCTAGTAGGCAACGGTAACAGAGACTCAGATTTTTCATTTGATGCCAAAACCTCGGGCTGTTCACGTTGAAAGGAAAGGTTCCCAGCCAATGGACCTCTAAGGGTCCTCCACTTCCTCCTTCTAGAACCTGAGAACAATAAATCACTCTCCCAGACGAGCCCCTTCCCTCTCCCATCACAGCCCAGGAAAGCCCATTTCCATGAAGCATGAGGATGTCAGGGGAAGAAAGTGGCCTGAGTAAGCTCTCAGAGAGGACCGAGGGAGGACACGGAATATCTAGGTGTATAACCTGCTCTGAGCAAAATTCTAATTCGTGTCAGTCAAGTGAAGTCTTCTTAGAATTCTTTCCACAGAGCAGGCTGTTCAGATAGTACTCCCCCTGGGGTCAGGGGATGGGGGGCTGGCACTGGCTATGGGTAGCTCCATGGATACATGGGTGGGGGGGGGGAACGTTCCCTCTGAAACGACAAATTGTCCTGGACTACATGTTCCCTCCCTAGAAAGAAGAGGAGGAGGGGGTATGGAGGAGAGGGGAAGGGAGGAGGGGGCTCTGGCTCAGGCAATATTTTTCAAGCAGCGTGCAGGACACCAGTGAGAAAATGGGGAATGGGTTGCAGAAGAGCCAAGCTGGGAACATCATCAGACCCCTGGGGGGGATGCCTGGGGATGCAGCCTTAGCTGATTATCCCTGTAAGCCGCACAAAGATTAGCATTTGTCCTCTGGGCCACCATGTGAAGGCAGGCAGGATGGCGATGTTCTCTGGGTCCAGGGGGTGTCAGAGTGGAGGAGGGGTTAGATGGGAAGGACCCTGTGTGGGAGGCCCCTCTTCTGATGCTGGGTGGGGGCGGGAGCAGCAGCAGCCCCAGCCTCCAGGACTAGTGGGGAATGACGACCCATGGAAGTGGGAAAACCTGGACATGACATCACCATTCTCCAGCAATGGAGACGCTTTCACTTCCCGTTCCTCTGGGATTGTCACTGCCAGACAGTAAGGGCCTGGAAAACGTGGTGTGAGATTCTTTTCCCCCAAAATCACTTTTGCAGTGAAGGCCAGTGATGGCGGTATTGATGAGAGTTGGGGGGTGGGGGGAGGCCAGGGCATCAAAGAGTGAGTGTGTGTGCATCTGGGGGTGGGTCTGGGGGAAAACAACAATGGCAAAAACATCCTTGGCTTTGGGGTCTTGGGGGTGGAGCATGGAGGAATGAGTGGGGAGGAGATCAGCTTCTATTCTTCTCCAAGAAGCTCAGCTGCTCAACGGGGGAAGAAGAAAACTCTTCGTTGCTACCCACTGTGTGATCTGTGGGCCTGCTGTATCAGCCGGGAGCTTGGGGGGACATGCAGGGTCTCAAGCACAGCTCCAGACGCACTGGCTCAGAATCTGCACGTGAACAAGATTCCCATTCAAGTTCTAGAGGCACTGCTCTCTTGGGAAAGCCCTTCTTCCCACACTCCCTGTCTCCTCGGCCCTATCTCCAACACACCCCTCCCTAGCCCTCTGCTGCTGTCCCTTTTGATCCTAATTTCTCAGCCCCTGATTTCCCAAGCCACTAGAGAAACCAGGCTCTGACCTGTCTTTCAGTGGTTCCCATAAGGATCACAGTTCTCAAGCTGAAAAAGCCTGGAGAACACCAGTCCCATCCTGTGACCACTTTGAAGATGAGGAAACTGGCATGGAAATTGAGATTTGTTCAAGGTCACAAGGCCTGGACTACAACCCTCATATCTGGGATTCTCGTAAGAGTTAAAGGACTTCAGCCTTCAGGGATCATCCCAATCCAGCCTCTAATCTCATATATAAGGAAACTGAGGCCTGAGAAGCAGCAACGTGATGGGTCCAAGGTCTAGACAGTTCCTGGCAAAGCTGGGATGCTAATGGTGGGACCATCATCATGAACTAATCTTGTTGTGTCCTCTTAATTTTGTTATTCAATGCCTATCTTCATGAGCAGTAATTCTTACAACAATAGCATAAAATATGGCTTTTGTGGATGTGATTTACTAACCATCCAGGACCTGAACCCTGCTCTGTGGCTCCCACGCCTACAGTCCCATCCTGACATTAGAATGCAGGTCCTCTGGTACTAAATCCAGCACTGTTTTCACCACTCTGGCTGCAATGTTGATTCTGCTTATTAAATTCAGCAAATACACACTGGGTATATTTCATGTTTGTGACCAGTTTCCCCCCAAATAGGCCAAAAGTGGGGATTGGATTTGTAACTGCATTCTGCACCTCGTGTCATTTTCACAACAGTGCCTCACTATAGAACCTGCTTGGTAAAGATTGCTTGGTCCCTAGCTCTAGGAATCTAGCTCTCAAGGACATGGCAAATCACCATGCTCCCCGTTGCTGTTTGTATTCTGATCCTGTAGCTTTACTTGTAGACAGAGCCAAACTGTAACGAAAGTCAGGCTATGGAGTCCAGAGTCCTATTTAATGCTATGAGAGACAGGAAGGAGAATGGGTCTGGACCCCACCCTCCAGGTCTTGCGTTCTGAATCAAAGTTGAGAAAATCATTACACATATACAAAGATGAGCCTTGTAGCAGCTGGACAGAGTACAGGCTCAGCTCATGTGCTTCCTATGCTCTGAACAGAGAGCAGAGGGATTAGAGAAAATCCTACGGAAGTAGTTTTGGGTTGGTTTCCTATGAGAAAGGCTTGGGGAAAAGAATTTTTAAAAAGCAAGCAGAAATGGACAAATCAGAAGCAACCTGGGCTAACCAGCAGGAATGTACCCAGTCTAAAGCAGGGCATGGAATTAGTGGCTCAATTTTAAACCATACACACACTAATGGCTTTATCACTGACATAATAACTTGTCCCTGTCAACTTTATTAATCTGATTAATTAACTTATATTCTCACTCAGCCATTTATGTCTTGAGTGCCTTCTGTGTGCCAGTCACCATGCTAAGTGTCAGGGATATAGTCACAAACAAATCACACAGGACTGTCTGCCCTCGTGGCACTTTTAGAGGGGAAAGACAGACAACCAACTACCAACTAACATCAACCAGATAGTATATCTGGTGTGATAAATACTTTAGAAACAAATAAAGCAAAACAGGAGTAGTGGGACAGGTTGCAGCTTAAAAGAGGGTGGTGAGGAAAGGCGTAGGTGAGGAGGTAACATTTCAGCAAGGCTCTTTTTTTTTTAAGATTTTCATTTATTTATTTGACAGAGAGAGATCACAAGTAGCCAGAGAGGCAGGCAGAGAGAGAGGAGGAAGCAGAGCAGAGAGCCCGATGTGGGGCTCGATCCCAGGACCCCGAGATCATGACCTGAGCCGAAGGCAGAGGCTTAACCCACTGAGCCACCCAGGTGCCCCTCAGCAAGGCTCTTGAGGGGGGTTGTCTGAGGGAAGGGGCTTCCGGGCAGAGGGTGGGTAAAGAAGAAAGCAAGGGAGGGGTGGGGTTGAAGAGGAGGACACAGGACAGGATGTACAAGGACGTACAGAGGATGCTGGCTTCTATATTTCATAAGAGGCCGATGCTTAAGACAGTTGTGAGCAGAGAAGTGACGTGAGATTTGATCTAGATTTTAAAAAGATGAGTTAGCTGATCATCTCTAGGCGCACAGTTAGGGGCCCCTTGCCACAAGCCAGGTGAAGGAGGTGGCTTCTGGAAGCTGGTTCCTAATTCCCAAGTAGAAGTAAATGACTATCCTGGGCATGTGGGAGGGAGGCTCAGGCTCCTAGCCTAGAGCCAGGACACTGCTTTTGATAATCTTCTCCCACATAAAAGGGAAACAAAGCAAGTTTAATTCAAAAAAGAAAGAAAGGGGCGTTTGGGTAGCTCAGTCGGTTGAGCATCCAACTCTTGATTTCAGCTTGGGTCCTGATCCCAGGGTTGTGGGGTCGGGCCCCGAGTGGGCTCTACCCTCAGAAGGAACTCTGCTTGGGATTCTCTCTCCCTCTGCCCCCACCCCTGCTCAAGTTCTCTCTCTCTCTAGCTCAAATAAATAAATAAACCTTAAAAAAAAAAAAAAAGGACAGAAACTGTAGCTCAACACGTTGGGTTGGAGAAGAAAGAGGAAATTCACTTTTGTCCTCTGTAACAGGTGGGGAAGTGGCTGGCCTCTGTCACAGGTGAGGAAGAGAAACACAGCCCTGGGCCATTGTTTTGCTTTCACCATCCCATGAAAATTGCCCCAGCTGATCTGGCAGACTGGCATCCCTGAAACTTTCCCCATGACCATGACCTTGGCATGTTCTGCTAAGATGTAGTCACAGGGGGTGAAGAAGGGAAGGATACTCAGTACTCTTGTGTGTTGCAGTAGATGCCTTTGGCTTACGCTAATTCTATAAGCAAATCTCACTTTTTTATAAACACCACTGTAACCCTTTATCTCCCACTCCACACCTTGTTCTAGGGCAGTGCCAAGCCCTTCTCTTTAGAAGACTGAGGATTTTTTTTTTTTTTTAGATTTTATTTATTAGAGTGAGAGAGATAGAGACAGAGTGAGAGAGCATGAGAGGGGAGGTCAGAGGGAGAAGCAGACTCCCCATGGAGCTGGGAGCCCGATGTGGGACTCGATCCCAGGACTCCAGGATCATGACCTGAGCCGAAGGCAGTTGCTTAACCAACTGAGCCACCCAGGCGCCCAGGATTTTTTTTTTTTTAATGAAAAAACTGAGGAAAAGTTAGCACAAAATAAAGATGTTTTTCTACCTCAGCCACAGCAACTTCTTCCTAGGAACATCATCAAGGCAAGGGAAGCAAGGGCAAAAATGAACTATTGGGACTTCATCAAGATCAAAAGCTTTTGCACAGCAAAAGAAACAGTAAACAAAACCAAAAGACAACCAACAGAATGGGAGAAGACATTTTCAAATGACATATCAGATAAAGGGCTAGTATCCAAAATCTATAAATAATTTATCCAACTCAACACCCAACAAACAACCCAATCAAGAAATGGGCAGAAGACATGAACAGACATTTCTTTTTTTTTTTTTTTTAAAGATTTTTATTCATCTATTTGATAGAGAGAGATCACAAGTAGATAGAGAGGCAGGCAGAGAGATAGAGAGAGGGAAGCAGGCTCCCTGCTGAGCAGAGACCCCGATGTGGGACTCGATCCCAGGACCCTGAGATCATGACCTGAGCCGAAGGCAGCGGCTTAACCCACTGAGCCACCCAGGCGCCCCTGAAAAGACATTTCTGCAAAGAAGACATCCAAATGGCCAACAGACACATGAAAAAGTGCTCAACATCACTCAGCATCAGGGAAATACAAATCAAAACTACAGTGAGACAATCACCTCACCACCAGTCAGAATGGCTAAAATTAGAAGTCAGGAAATGACAGATGCTGGCGAGGATGTGGAGAAAGGGGAACCCTCCTACACTGTTGGTGGGAATGCAAGCTGGTGCAGTCACTCTGGAAAACAGCATGGAGGTTCCTCAAAAAGGTGAAAATAGAGCTACCCTATGACCCAGCAATCGCACTACTGGGTATTTACCCTAAAGATACAAATGTAGTGATCCGAAGGGGCATGTGCACCTGAATGTTTATAGCAGCAATGTCCACAATAGCCAAACTATGGAAAGAACCTAGATGTCCATCAACAGATGAATGGATAAAGAAGATGTGGTATATATATACATAATGGAATACTATGCAGCCATCAAAAAACTAAAATCCTGCCATTTGCAATGAGGTGGATGGAACTAGAGGGTATTATGCTGAGTGAAATAAGTCAATCAGAGAAAGACAATTATCACATGATCTCTCTAATATGAGGAATTTGAGAGGCAGGGCAAGAGGTTGTGGGAGGTAGGGAGGGAAAACAATAAAACAAGATGGGACCAGGGAGGGAGACAAACCGTAAGAGACTCTTAATCTCAGGAAGCAAACTGAGGGTTGCTGAGGGAGGTATGGAATGGCTGGGTGATGGACAATGGGGAGGGTATGTGCTATGGTGAGTGCTGTGAATTGTGTAAGACTGATGATTCACAGACATGTACCTCTGAAGCAAAGAATACATTATATGTTAAATAAATAAATAAATAAATAAATAAAAATACATAAAAGAAATTTAAAAAAAAAGAATTGGATGCATAATAGAGTGAGCAACCCATCTGCCCCAAGAGCCTCTTGACTATTCTCAGCCTTTTTGCTTCCTTATATATTCTCATGGAGGAAATATAAAGACCTTACAATGTTATTGTTTCATTACTGCTCATCCAATTTATGCTATTATTAATGTGGTACAATGTAATTCTACTTTATTTTTTTTTGTTTAATTTTAAGTAGACTCCACACCCAGTGTGGGGCTTGAAATCACAATCCCAAGATCAAGAGTTCTATGCTCTACTGACTGAGCCAGTCAGGCACCCCTCTATCTTATTATTAACCCTATGAGACACCATCATCCTTGTTTACAGTCAAATATCATAGGTTTTCCCACATATTTACCACTTTTTTCTTCATTCCTTCTTAAAACTGTGGTTTTCCAGATGGGATCACATTCAAAGAACATTCTTAGGATTTCCTTTAGTGAAAGATTCAGTTGGCTGCAAACCCTCAGCTTTTGTTTGGCTATAAATATCTTTATTTTACACTAATACTTCTACATTACATTTTTCTTGGGTATGGAATTCTGGGTTAGCAACTGTTTTCTTTTCAGAGCATGAAGATACACACGTCCCCGTATTCTGACTTCCAACTGCTATGTGAAATCAATGGCTGATCAAACAGTCTTCATTAAGGGTAATTTTTTATTTTGATTTTTGACTGCATTTGAGATTTTTCTTGTGTCTCATACGTTTTATGGTTTCACAGAGATAGAGTCATTTTTATTTTTCCTGCTTGAATTTCACTGGGATTCTTCAATCTCTGAATTGGAATTCTGTTAGCAGAACTAGCCACCTAAGAGACCACCAGTCAGTGTATCATTCATTACTCTTCTCACCTCTTTTTCCAGTAGTGGAATTAAATACATGTGAAATCTTCTCACTCTATTAATTTCTATTTTGAATTTTCAATCTTTTGCCTCCCTGTGCCACATTATGGATAATTTTTTCTAACCTGAATTGCAGTTCACAAATGATGTCTTCAGCTATGTCTAATTGGTTTTAAACCCGTCCCTGGTGTGTGTGTGTGTGTCATATATATTATTATATATTATATATTCACATTCATTGATATATATTCATTTCTAGAAGATTCATTAGCTGGTTTTCAAATCCTTTGGCCATTTTTAAAAGTTTCTTATTTGGTTGATACTTGGGTGGCTCAGTTGGTTAAGTGTCTGCCCTCAACTCAGGTCATGGTCTCAGGTTCCTGGGATCCAGTCCTGCATCGAGCTCCCTGCTCCCTGGGGAATCTGCTTCTCCCTTTGCCTGTCACTCCTCCTGCTTGTGCATGCGCGCACTCTCTCTCTCTCTCTCTGACAAATAAGCAAATAAAATCTTTAAAATAGTTTCTTATTCTTTGCATTTTGACCTGTGACTGCGTATTTCTAGTATCTTTAGTCTTTGCTGTCTCTCCACACTGGTTCTCTCTCATTGTGTTTAGCTTCTGTATAATTGATTATTTTTAACTGCATTCTCTTCTTTGCCCTTAAAAAATTCTTTTGGGAGAATTTCTTGAGGAAGGGTGTAAATCTGCCTTCCCACAGAGAGAATGTATGCTTGCTTCTGCTGGGTACCCGAAAGCACGACTTTCCCTGGCCACATTCACAGTGTGAGCTTCCCAGGTCTTCTCAAGCGAAAAACTGGGCTGGAAGTCTACAATGGGGATTGTCTATGGCCACTTCTTAGGGACAGGATTTTGTTTCCCTGTGTCCCCCTGTTCTGCTTAGAGCCAGAGCAATGTTCTCTGCAGTCCCAGAAGTGGGAGGGGTGAGTTTAGTTCTACTTCACCTTTATTCTGCGAGTATAGATCTTTGTGGAGTTCCAAGCTTAGTGAGAACTTCCTGTCAGCATCTCCATTTTGAGCCAGCCACACCCCAATTTCTATCCTCTGTGCACCATAAAACCACAAAAACCAAAGCCCGAGTTTGCCTAGATGGGAGAATGTCCTCAAGGCAAAAGCAGTATTGATGCCAAGTATTTGTCTCCTTGGTTCCGTTTCCCTTAGGTGGATCTGTACTAGGAATCGCTTAGTATTCTTTATTAACTTATTAGACCCTCAAGGCTTTAAAAAGAATGAAAAATACATTCATCCATATATATTTCTTATGTTCAGCAAGATGGGATGCTAAAATATCCTAACCTACTGCTACGGGAGATAGAAGTCTATTTCACTTACCAATTTCCTTATTTATGTACATATTTGTTATCTGTAAAATCCTTAAAGGAGAGATTATTTTATTTTCTACTCTATCCCTAATGCCTAAGAACAGTGTCAACTATATAGCTGGCACCTGTTACATATATTTTTAAAATTTCTTTTAAAAAGATTTTATATTAAGTAATCTCTGCACCCAACGTGGGGCTTGAACTCACGAACCCAGATCAAGAGTCACACACTCCATTTACTGAGCCAACTGAGCGCCCCTCCCCCTTGAATATTTCTTGAATGAGTGAACAAACTCTTTGACAACAGTGTGCACACTGTGGGAGGCTCTGAAATGCTAAATTAAACTTTACATCATTCCAGCTTAACACATTGTGATTCACCACATATTCTTGAATAAATTCTGCACGCCTTGCTCTTCTTAAGCAACGAGAAGGTAAGGAATGCAAAATCTCAGTTTTGGCAAAGCAAGGCACCCATGCCCTCTGTACTTTATCTGTGAAATGAGGTGCTGATATAAAAGGTGCCTGCCTAGGAGTCCCTTTCTTTTTAAATCTCTGAGACAAAGACATGGTTCCTGTCTTCCAGGAGCACACCAGCTATAATGACCTCGGGGCCAGAGGTAATGCTGGCAAGGAGGTCCAGAAAATGGTTATGATTTCAGTCCCGGAATAAGCAATCCGACCCTACAACTAATGTGTAGTCCTGCTTAGAAATGCTGTAAGGACACAGCTCTCCTTTGTAAAACAGAAGTTCCAGTCTTGGCTACTAGAAGGAATCTACCCATAAAGGGGGAGAAGAGGTCTCCGGGACCTGAGCTTCAGGGACAAGAAGACCCCAGGTTCACAGTTATCTCACCCACCCTGACTCCCAGGAATGACCTGCTACCATTTTATTGATCTGACTCGAACATGAATCCCACCCATTCCTCATCTTCCCTGACACAGCTGAGACCCATGTGGGTCTTTTGAAAAGCCTCTTCCAAACTCTAAGGGAGAACATAGGGAAATAGACACAACTATAGGGGAGCTTAAGAATCAGGCTCGCACAGAGCCCAAGCTGGCTGTCCTCTGTGGTTTCCAGGCTCTGTTCTATCCCACAAACCCTCAGGGAGAGCCAGCCCACAGCCCGAACAGGCCGCCACAATCCTGCAGCCATCTTAACTGGGCTACCTCTTCCAAGGTCTTGGTTTTCTCAACATGGAAGGTACCATCTCACAGTCCACCCCCAGAAGTTCCAACTTCAAAACCCCTGTGTGCAGGACTGGGAAGATAGAACCTCCCTATGCTCTTCTACCTGGGAAGACAGAACCCCTTCCGTAGCCACTGAAGGCCACTGACCCCCAGCCCAGGTCTGAGGGAATCCCCTTTCCCTCTTCTGGTGGCTGGCACCCACAGCGCCTCATTATCAGGTAAGATCCTCCCTGTTTAGACAGGACTGTGGCTTCATCTTTCTTAGCCCCTCACTATCCCCACAGCATGCTAGAATAACACACCCATGGTTTGCTCTATGGGATCTACATGCATAAGTCATAGGCCGGATTCCATTAAGAAAATTACCATGAACAAGATGGAGGTGAAGTTCATCAGGTAACCCGGGAAACGATCTTTCCAGGTCAGCTTATCTTCATCATCCTAGGGAAACAGGAGAATATGATCAGATAGCACCAACAACAGATGTATCAATTTTCCCTCAAATTTGTACACATTTGCATATCCTTAATCATTCACTACTCTGAATAGGTTCTTCCTAGTCTCTGATGCCTTACCCTTCATATCCACAACAGCCCACCTATTTTTGTGATTTCTGCCTAGCCTGGAAAAACCATGGTTTTTCTAAAGAGCACAAATTTGATTCTGGCCTCAGACTGAGCTGAAGTTTGAATGATCAGCCATGTGACCATTTCTGAGCCTCTATTCTTCATCTGTAAAACGGACACGGTCATGACCCCATCCTGCTTACTGCATGAGATGGTCTTATTTACGTTGTTTCGTTTTAATGAGAAACATGTGAACATAATGAAGCAATGGACAAAAGACAGCTAGAACCCAGCCACAGAGCAGCATCCGCAAATAAGTCATTCTTTAGATGAACTATCAACCATTCACCTTAGAGCCTTGCAAGGGTACAAATTACCTATAGTCACCGTTCTTCAAAGAACCTGTATGTGTTATCTTTGTTTCCTCCACAATGACTGCATTCTCCCCTCATCACAAAAGTAAATATTTTGAGGCAGAAGTTAGCCTGATGCCTTGCAGTCAGTCTACCTGCAAACCCTAATTTTTCCGCTCACACTGGGTCCAGTTCACCCAAGCCACTGTCCTGGGACAGCCATGCCATCAACCACAGTCCTCCATGGGTGAACTCCAGGGGCCCTCCTTGGCAGAGCAATGCCAACAAGGCACAGAGGGAAGAAATCCTTGCTCATTAGCTGCCCCTTAACCTGAGCCCAGGCACTTGATTTCTCTGAGCTGCTTTTCTCTAAAGTTAGAATTGGTGCAGTGTCCTATCCACTACCAAGGTTGCGGTGAGGACCCACTGAAGCCATGCTGGCAGGAGTCCTCATGCATCTCTGTAATAAGTCTGAGTCAAACTCAGCAACTCAACAGTCCAGGGCCTCCTGCTCTGGTTTCTCTTCCCTCCTCCCCCTTCTTTCCCAACACACCTGATTTGGCTCTAGCAATACTGCCATCTAGCCTTTAAGAGCTTGTACTGTAGGCTAAGAGCCCTCCTGGCCTGAAAGACTTCCTTCTAAAAGCCAGTGGGTGCCTACCGTGGGCAGATCTTGGGGCCACGCATGGTGGGGAAACAGAAGAAAGTGGGTACGATCACTGCTCTGGGGGGGGGGGGGGCGGCTCACAGTCTAATGAGACAGAAGGGACACCCACCCCAGAAAGCTTCAGGAATCACTTGCCGTTCGAGAGAGAGGGTTATCTGGAGAGCGAACCTGTAGGCAACTTGAGTAAGGAAGGATGTGTCTATCTCACTGGAACTGGAACTGAGCACAAGGCTGAGCTGGCTCAATAATGGGGGTGCAAGGGAGTGTTAGCGCAGAAGTCACTCAGTGATCAGCACTGTCATTCCCAGACGACATAAGCATGTGAGACTCAGCTGTCATAGACGGCGCAACAGAATCCAGGCTCTAGATTCTGAGACCAGCAGACTTCCCATCACATAGTGAGAACAGGCAATTATAGGTTGCAACCATTCTGAATAGGTGGGAGCATGTAAACTTACTTCTATTAGGACTGGAATAAGGCTCATTCATATGTTAAGTCAACATTAAGAGGGAAGAGCATTCTTTCACTTATCTCCTTCAGTGTTCATTCTTAGTTGCACTCACACTGGTGATATTTTCCTCTAAGATTTTGGGGAGGAAAACTGAGGATGAGTGGTGGGCAGGAACACTCATTAGGGATTCAGGATGGAAATACGGCAGAGCATGGCGGGCTCTTCCTGAGGCCCCCACGGTACAGGGAAGGTTTGGTGATTCTCTTTGTTCCTTCTCTCTGGACTAGAGATGAGAGGTTCTGCCTTAAACCCCAGCAAATATATCGGTGCTCAGAAATATCGGTGGTGATCCAGGAAAAATCCAGATAGAGGTTCCACTGGTTTCCAGTTCCTTCCCAGTGGGGCTTCTGAGTGAGAAGCAGGGCAAGCAGGAGTGGAAAAACCTATGTTTGGTCCATGGTGCGAGGGAAGGGGTGAGAAAAACCAGTCAGTGAGGGTGAGCTAAGGCTCAGAGTGGCCCCCAGGGAGAGCTGGAGAGTCCTGGAAGAAATGGTGGAAGGGAAGCATAAGTCAAGGAGCAGAAAATATAGCCAAGGTCAAATGGGCTCAAAGAAAGAAGTATACAGAGTGACTAATAAACCTGGGGCAAGGTCAGGCATCTGAGACAGTCTGGGCTAAGGCTTCCTGCCTGGTTGTTGTCCATGTTCTTCAGGCGAGAGGTCAAGGAGGATAAGATGTCTGCGGACCAGCCTCTACCCTGCCATGACAACTCCATCCTGGAGAATGTTCTGGTTCAGTTCCTCTCAAAAGACAGTCGGAGCACCCAGAGGGCCATGCTCTGGATACCTGAAGACATGGAGGGGAGAAGGCTCAGCCCAGGCCAGAAGAAGCTCAGAGACCACCAAGGAATCAAAGGAAAGGATTTTCAGAGCTAATCCTGGTAAGGAACACGGTGTTACTATTTTGCATAAAAATGAAACAGCTAAAAAGCAACTGAACTGGATATCCTCTTAAAGCAGCTATCTGAGGGGAAAAGATTAATTTTGACGTAGATGCTCTGGTGTTTGTTGAAAAATCACCTTCCCTCTCATGCTTACCCCACTGAGTTTGGTGGGGGGGGGGGGTTGTGGATTTTTTTGTTTTTTTTTTCTGGAAGTCACAGCTTCCAACATACACACAGTTCTCATACATTCAGACACTATTCAAACACAAGGGCTGAGAGAAACACAAGATTGCAGACTGTTTCCAAGCCCCCAAAAGTTCCTAGTAAAGATGTCAGTGAGTAAAGCAGACTTTATGTGTAATAACAGTCTCTGGTAGTGGAAGTTCACTAACACTGTCCACTCACTGGCACATTAAAGAGGTGAAGATTCATGGCAAAATGCCATTAATCTAAATACACTATGCAGGAAAGTCCTATCACCAGCATATGGGATAAGAGAAAGAGAAGTAGGCTTGGAAGCTGAACATCTGAGTTTAACTCTTGCCTCTACCACCTCCTTGTCAAGTGACGTCGGAAAATACCTACAACCTCAGGTTCATCATCTATAAAGTCATTCTATTCTTTATTTGTAAAATACACAAGATAGTAATATCACACAGAATAACTATGTGTCTCATATTGATTACCAGCCTACGGAGAGGGCCAAGCCAGTGCACCGGCATACACAGCTAAGTGAGAACTCTCAATATCTCCCTCTCCTTCCTTTTTTTTTTTTTTTAAGAGATTTTATTTATTTATTTGACAGACAGATCACAAGTAGACAGAAGAAAGGCAGGCGGGGCGGGGGGGTGGTGGGAGGTGGGAGAGGGAAGCAGGCTCCCTGCTGAGCAGAGAACCCAATGCGGGGCTTGATCCCAGGACCCTGAAACCATGACCTGAGCCAAAGGCAGAGGCTTTAACCCACTGAGCCACCCAGACATCCCTCTTTTTCTTTTTTTAAGATTTTGTTTATTTATTTGTTTTAGAGAGAGAGAGAGAGAACAAGCACACATACCAGTGGTGGGGAGAGGGGGCGCTGGGCAGAGGGAGAAGGAAAGGAAGAATCCCAAACAAACTCTACTCTGAGCATAGTGATGTGGGGCTCGAACCCACGACGCTGAGATCATGACCTGAGCCAAAACCATGAGTCAGATGCTCAATGGACAGAGCCACCCAGGTGCCGTGTCTCCTTTTAACACCGGGGGTGACAACACTTGTCCCTCTAAGCCACAGAGGCGTTGTGTGGATCACAAGTGAATGGCTGTGAGAGCTTTGGAAACTATAAGGCGCCGTACAAAAGTAAGATCTCATCAGCTTCACGATTGTATCAAAAGCAGGTGCTTAGGAAAGCACTTAGCTAATGTCCCCATTGTTAAGAGACAAGCCAAGCTGTTGTCTATGTTTGTCGCTTTGTCTCTGCTGTCTTGGGTCTTTGTTCCTGGACTGTGACTGCCACTTCGGAGACTCCAAACAGCAAACAGCCCAGAGACATTCACAAAACAGCAGCAAAGTGCCCTTTTGGTCAACTGAGCAGTTGGAAACGGGAGCAGGATAGCAGGTGAGAATACTACTCAAACAAATCCTGTGGAGAGCAGCTTTGAAAAGCGGCCAGTCATTCCTGAGTTGTTTTATTTTCTCATTTTTAATCAAGGTACAATTTACATATGGCAAAATTCACCTTACTGGCGTGCAGTTCTGGGAGTTGTGATGAACGTACACTGTCGTGTAGAAACAACCACAATCAGGACAAGGAGCAATTCCAAATCACTCATTATCCACCCCCTCCAACTCCCTTTGGAGTCTGTCCCCCCAGGCTCCAGCTCCCGGCATGACCTGCCATGTGTGCCTTTAGTCTTGCCTTTCTCAGAATGCCATGTAAGTAAACTTAGACAGTGTGGAGCCTTTCGAGCCTGCCTTCCTTCATTTGTCACAGCAGAGCTGAGACTCGTCCGTGTGGCGTTCTCGGGGCTTGTTCCTGCTCATTGCTAAGTAGCAATTCACTACATGGACATGACATGGTCCATTTGCCGAGAGGTGTCTGGGCTGTTTCCAGTTTCTTGTGATTATGAATAAAGTCATTTTAAGTCTTCACCTACTGTCTTCGGTGTAAGCACTGGTTTTCATTTCACTTAGTTAAATACCAAGTTGTGGAATCGCTAAGTCATAGAGTAAATCTATGTTTGATTTTGTAAATGACTGCTAGACCGTTTTCCAAAATGACCATGCCATTCTGCTTTTGCACCAGTAATGTATGAGAATTTCTTCCTCTGCTTTCTTTCTTTTCTTTAAATAAACTTTTTATTTTATTTTTTAAAAAGATATTATTTATTTATTTATTTGACACAGAGAGAGAGAGAGATCATAAGCAAGCACAGAGGCAGACAGAGGGGGAGGGGGAGGCAGGCTCCCCGCTGAGCAGAAAGCCCGATGCAGGGCTCGATCCCAGGACCCCGAGATCACGACCTGAGCCAAAGACAGAGGCTCAACCCACTGAGCCACCCAAGTGCCCCTAAACTTTTTATTTTAGAAGAGCTTTAGATTTACTGAAAAGCTTCAAAGATGGCACAGAGTCTAGGCAAACATACTCAGTTTCCCCTATTACCCTATTAATATGGGTATATTTTTCACAACCAATGAACCCAGACTGTACATTACTATTAACTAGTTTATACTTTATTTGGATTTTCTTAATTTTTACCTAACATCCTTTTTGTCTTCCAGGGTCCCATCCAAGAGGCCATATTATTATTAATCATAATATCTCCTTAGGCTTCTCTAGATTATGATGGTTTCTCAGACTTCCTTGTTGTTGATGACATTTTCGGAGGAGTACTGGTCAAGTATTTCATAGAATGTTCCTTAATATAGGCTGAGCTGAAGTTTTCCTCATAATTAGATGGAAATTACAGGCTTTGGTGAGGGAACTCGAGGGTGCAGGCTCAGTGGAATGTCCCAAGCTCAAAATGTCCCAGAAGAAGAATCATCTTGCTCCAGAAATCTTCCTCTTTTATATCCCCTGACTCAGTAAACTGAACCATGACCCTCTGAGCAGAAAAAGCCTGAAACTGAGGCATTCGCTTGGGCTCCTTCCTCCCCGACACTCACCGCAAGCTGCCCCAAGTGCTGTAGCATCTAGCTCGGGAAACATTCTCCTCATCTGTTCCTTCTGTCCTTTCTCCTGCTGATGCCACAGTTCAGGACCCGAGCATCTTCGGTTTCATTACCTTCTGCTCTAAGTGCACAAGGCCTTGTCTCTTCTCCTCATGGACTTCCAGCTCCAGGAGAGCAGAGGCCAGAGCAGGGGGTATAGCTCAGGGGTAGAGCATTTGACTGCAGGAGAGCAGAGGCCCTGTCTTACTTGTCTGCACGCACCTGGTGTTTAAGCAAAGCGGCAGGTACACAGTGTAAGCTGAATAAATGTTTGTGCAAAAAGAGATGGGATTCAGTCCCCTTTCACTACCTAAATGAAAGCAAGAAACTGACAGGAGTTCTGTTGTGAATTTCTGGAGCCCTCTAGATACACACTGAATAAAGTAACAAGGAAAAAGACCATTGGCATGCAGTCAGGTCTGGAGGCCGGCAATCGATAAAATGGGGCCATCAAGTTGCATTTGAGAAAAAAGAAAAACAACATTCTTTGCTCATTTATCTTCCTTCTCATCCCCCTTTGCTTCTTCCTTGATGGAGTCGGGCCTCCCAGCAGCCTGGTTGGGAGAGCCGTGGTGTGCCCAAGAACTGTGCAAGGCGGGTGAGCCTGGCACAGCTGCCTAGGTCTGATTCCCAGCTTGCACACTTACTATGGGACCACAGGCACATGACCAGCTTCTCTACACCTCTATTCCCTCATTCCTAAAAGTAAGACTGAAAATACTGGCAGCTGTGCAAGATGGCTTCTGGAGATGAAAGGAGGTAACACAAGGGACTCTGCCTGGGTCTGTGCCTGGCACCCAGCTTGAACCCAGTACTTGTTACCTAATGCCATTACCATTACAGTGGCTTCGCCTACCAGGGACGTTGGCTCTGGCTGGAACACATTAGGCGAAGTTTCCTTGTCAATGTAATGAAGAAACTCCAGTTCACTTTGGGCAATGCTTCCTACAGCACAGACCCAGGGGCCACTCTTCCTGTTCCAAGACTACCCGATCCTCCTGTGTGGTCTCATTCTGCCACTCTGGTGCTACTCTGCCCTCACACAAGGCTGCTTGGAGCTCCCTGTGTTGGATGAGCCCTCAAAAACTCTCAAAAACATCTACTCGAGGAACAGAGATCCCACCAACTTAACCATCTTCTCTCTCTCTCGAGTTCTCTCCCCTCAAATAGCTCCTCCTCCAGGAAGCCTTCATGGCCTGTCCAGAAGAGTGAGGCCAGCTTGGGAGTGCATGTCTCCTCCTTTCGCTGAACCCGAGGGCCCCCAGACTGGTCTTTGTCCCCACAGCCCAAGCACACAACCTCTTTGGCTGAGCCTTGTGGACTTGCCCACAACTAAGGCCCAGAGCCGTCTCAAGAGTCTAGAGGTAAAAACTTTTAGGGACAGGGCCTCCATCGAGGAGAGAACTCTTGGCAAAGGAGCCGGAGGCAGTCACATGGCCCAGCACCTAAGTCTACAGGCATGCCTGAAGCCCAGGGCTGAATGCAGTATAATTTGTGGCTAAAATGGAAAACATTCTTGGATTCTCCCACTGCTTGGTTTTCCCAGCAGACATAGAAAAACAGACTCTGGCTCCCTGTCTCCCATCCTGAGGTCAAGCCTGCTTATTCTGACCCCTCAGGCTCCCCAGACAGCTTACTGCTTCGCTTTCTCTGATTCCCGACCAACTGCCTTGGCCTTCCTGGGTTCCAGTACTAGACCGAGCGCCTCTCCCTCCCTGACCCCAGTCCCCACAGTTCCACCAGGTGCCCTGCCTGGCTTCAGATGAGAGACAGCCCCTCCCACTCATTCTCTCAAGGGGACACCCTACTCCACTGTCTCTCTGCAGGCCTCCCTGCCTGTAAAAAGAGTAGTTTGGGCTGAAGCCATCGCCTCCCTCCACTAGCACTACACGTGAATCCTTAATACACAACCTCACCTAGAACATCACAGAAAGGCCTTAAGCCGAATGACCACAGGCCGAGAATGCATCTAAACCCTGTGCCAGACCCCAAGGCTAACATGATCGGGGGTCTGGCTCCTCTCAAACTTCATTTCTTACCATTCAATCTCTTGCTAACGCCACTTCAGTCCATTGGCTTCCTTCCTGTCCACTGAACACACCAGCTGGCTTCCACCCCAGGACCTTTGTCAGACTCCTCTCCCACCTCTTTACCCAGCTGGGCCCTGGGCCCACCCTTCCATTCTCAGTGCTGGCACCCCCCCCACCATGAGGTCTATCCCAGTGCATGAGCCCATCCCCTGGACCTTACCATTCTCGACCACAACCCTCTTCACTCTTGACGCTACCTTGTTTATTTATCTCCTCTACATCTCTTTGAGGAAAACATAAGCTCCGCGGGGGCAGGCAGCCTGTGTGTCTAATTCTGCACTGGATCTCCAGCGTTGAAGTCAACTGGGCCCATGGAGTTCATGGGCAAGTATGACTCAGTGGGTGAATTTTAGTTGGCAAACAACAGCCTCGCTCATTTCGGTAGCGCCCAGTGCCCATAAGGTTGGGCCTGAGTATTTTGGCTCTGAGTGCATCAAACCTAGTTTCACACAGGAGGAGCCCGCAAAGCAATGTTATACTACTGCCTCAGGTTATGTACGAGTGCCAAGATCTAAGAGGAAAACGAAAAACATTCGTGGTGACCTTTCAAGATTTTGAGAACAATGGTCAAGAACAAGCGGCACAGGCATGTGCCGATGCGGACAGCTTTTCTCATGGAAAACGCTATAGGGAGAGCCTTAGCCTGCGACTGATACTTGGCTGGGTTCTGATCCATCCTCCTGCCTCCAGACAAGGAGGACCTAAGCCATCCTGTGCTAATCAGGGAGATCTCTGTGACAGAGACCCTGCAGCCACACCTAGCTCTTTCTGGTGTGTCTTGTCCCTTTACGTCACATAGTATCTCTTAGTCTAACCTACAAGCCTCTAGTAGCAATGTGGACCCTTTCCTTATATTCTAGCCCACAGAAGAGAGAATTGATCTGCAAAATATTTGTTTACAAATGGGAAGTTCCTCATGAAATCCCCCGCTTTATTCTTGCTTTCTTCAAGTACCTGAAGAATAACTTACTTGTCATTCTGATTTTTTTTCCCTACCAAACATGCATGGCTCTGCATTCCCATCTGTATCTATTATCTCTGTATCATGATCACGCTGCAGGTGGGTCTCCACACCTTCTGGGCTGGGACAGGCAGGACACTGGAAAGCAGGTCCTGAGTCTTGGAGATAGGAGAGGGTTGGGGGCTCAGTCCCCCCACAGATGCTCAGGCCAAAGAGAAGATGGGGGCCACTGTATGGGGATGAAGTTGGAATGGGACACCCAGGGCAATGTCACTGGCTCCCACATTAGCTAATCATCATAATCACTGGGGCAACAGTTCAAAGGAAACCAATGCCTGGCCATGTCCCAGACAGATGGGGGTGAACGAGTCTGGTTTTGAAAATGCTTTATGGGTGATGCCACAGAGCAGCCCCATTTGGGAAATACTGTTGTTCTTCAGGACTCACCCCTCCCTTGCTGTTTCTGCTCTGGGGCCCATATTCCTATAGCCTGCCCCTCTGTGAACAGTCTCGGAGAGGAGCTCACAGTGTGGAAGCGAGACTGGAGACCATTCCCTCACGAGCAGGATGTCCACACAGAATTTGTCATGTCAGCTGTGCTGCTGGCCCGGCCAAGTTGCCAACTGGCTGGCAGCCACGCCCTCCCCGCCCTCCCACAAGCTGACTATAGGGACGGAGCCAGGACCGATCGCACTCCAGTGCGGGGATACGTTTCAGCTCTACTGCTACACGGTGTCGGCAGCTCACGGGGTAAGAAGGGCAAGAGAGAGGGGTGTACCCGCTGGGCCTCAGCCGTGCTTGGGAGGCCGGCCGCTGAGACCTGGTTTGAGTTTCGAACCATTTGCTTGACATGTCAGAGATGACCCAGGCAACAGCTGACTCCCTGACTTCATTTGTAAAGTTCACGTTGCATTTGGTGAATTTGTTGAGCTTTTACATTCCCCACTGTGTGCAGAGCAGCATCATAGACACCATATTAAGAGACGGTCACTGCCTTCCGTTCAAAACCAGAGGTGACAGCTTTCTCCATGTGAAAAAGGACATTTGGAAAAGTGTTGGTGACTTTTATTGAAAGAGTGTGCCCTTTGAAAGATTCCCCGGGCAAATGAATAAATAATGAACTTTCAGGAAATTTTGTTCACTATTTTAGTAACATTGTCAGTTTGTTCTGGCCTCGGCCCAGGGACAGAGCTGTGGCTCTTATACCACAGTGTGACTGTTACATTGTACACATGTAAACTAGCTGGTCTGGAACTAGGACTGCATGAGCAACATTCGCTCAGGAACTTGCAACAACAGTAAACTGGCAAAAAGACACTGTAATTAACTCGCATCATGGTATCTGGTGACACTGAACTTGAGCCTGCAATGTTTGTTGGTTTGGTTTCCGAAGCTGTTAAGTAGTACGCGACAGTGGTTCGTTGCTATTCCTCTTCATTAAAAACAGGGGTCAGAACAAATGGAAAGGAACCCCAGCCAGGGAAACGGGATAAGCCAGGCAGAAGCACTCCCTTGATCTTCCTCAAACCTGGGGGCCGCAGTCAAGGGAGGTGTCCTCCATTACGCTTCAGGAGAACAGTGATCTCCAGCACCAGCCCTGGCACCACTTGTGGACACACCCAGAGCTGCTAGAATATACAGTCTTAGGCAATCTGTTCTGAAATTAAAAAGTGAAATAATCCATACAGGGATGTCTCCTTCTGTATGGACTGTAGGTGAGGGGAGATCCTGCCCCACCTGTGCATGCTTCTCCCTTGGGTTCAGTGCTCTCCATGCCCAGCTAGGCTGAGAATATCCCAGCAGAACCACAGGACCATACCAGACATCAGTGTCCGTGGCACACTGTCCGTGGCATGCCTCACCAGGCTTTGGCAGACAGAGGGGAGTGGAGCAAAGGAGAGGAAGAAAAGTCTATAAAGGGGAGGAAATGGAGGAGCAGGGGGGAGGACGGTTGCAGGCACAGGTAGTTTCTGCCTAACCTTCTCTGCTGCCACTGCCCCACGGGGCCCAGAATGAGGCTCCGCCCACAGAGAGTTACTGAGTGGACTGAGCGTGTGCAGGTCCCAGCATGGGAGGGCAAACTGGGTGAATCCAAGCAGACCCTCGAAGCTGCTGTAGATGACTCTCACCAGGCCAGCTGGTGAGGAAGGGAAGGACCTGAGGCCCGATGCTATTAGTGGAACCCACTGCACTGCCACACTGCCCAGCCCTCATCTCGTCCACATACAGATGTTATCGGCCCCTCGGACTCCCCAGGCAGTACTGAGTTCAGAGGATTTATTTTTGACATGCAAGAAGGGTTATAATACATTAATAGGCTGCTGGGGTCAGGCCTCTCAGATGTCAATGATGCAGTGGCCCTACCTGCCAGACTATTGAGAGGAGGTGCTGGCAAGTTCTTTTACAGTGGTTCTGTGAGCATCTGCTGTGTGCAGGGACTGTGCTATGCTCTAAGACTCTCAATGTCATGACAGAGACAGATGGGTAAACAGTTACAGTGCAGTGGAATACTTGCTGGGACGTGGCCATGACCAGGATGCCGTGGAAGCATGGCGGAGGAACTCCTAACTTCTCTGTGTTCAGAAAAGACTCAGAGGAATGCATGAATGAGTGCTTGTACACACATGTGCGCATACATACACATACAACCATGCTTTGTGGTATGGGGGTGCCCCAGAATAGTGACTCTGCTTAGCTAGGGTAGTGGTCCAAGACTGACTGTTCTATCCATCCATCCCCCCACCCATCCACCCACCACTCATCCATCCACCCACCCAGCCACCCAGCCCCCTAAACACCCACTCCTCTAGCCACCCAGCCAACCAGCCATCCACCCACCCACTTACCTACCCAACTACCCACCCACTCATCCATCCATCCACCCATCTATCAATTCTTTCATCCATCCACCTACACATCTATCCATCCAACCTTCCTTCCTTCCTTCCTCCCTTCACTATGTGCTTACTATGTTACAGGCACTTTTTAGGATTCTTTATCTATCTGATCTCACTTATTCCTCACAATAACCTTATGAGATAGGAATTATTAGACCTATTTTATGCCTGAGGAAATTAGAACCCAAGAAGATTACTTGACCAGGGTTATACTAATACATTAGTAAGTCAGCAGATAATGGTCTGACCTTATGCCAGCAACAACCCACCCGCTTGCATCTTGAAGATGTTCTTTTTCCAACGGCCCTTCACCTCTGTTCTCTCCCCTGGGCTGCTGGGATCTCCATGAAACACAGAGGGTAAAGGGACTATTAGACTTCACAGAAGCGAGGGATTTGACCTGCAAGTTGGGGTTGCATGTACTTTGGAACCTTCTCATCCTATCTCCTGACTCTGAGTCTTAAACTGTTACTGGCCCCGGGCAAGGACCCATCTTCCTGGTTACTCTAGCCTCATACCATCCACTGTAAATGTTACTGTTGGGCTGCAGGACAGTGGCCTTTTTCCCCAATGTTCAGCCTCTCTGTCCCCAGCTTCAGCATTAAGGAGAAGCTCTATCTATACTTACTTCTCAAGTTTCTCTTTCCATCCTGCTCACAGTTCTCTTCCTGAAAACGAGATAGACTGGCAGGACCAAGCCAGACGTGTGCATCATGCCAAGAAGAGACTGTACTTACTGCCTCAGAAAGTGAGGCGGGGCCCTGCCTCCACCGACCTGCAGCCAAGAACCAGAAGCCAACGGTGACCCAGTGTGGTGTCCACCTGGGGGAACCCCCCCACTCTGCAGCTTGCCCCACATCCCTGTCCTCCCCTCCCCCAACACCATCCAAAGAGTCAACACACGTCACCTCCTTGCACTCCAGGCCCTGACTCACTGCATTGTTGGGCAATGACTGCCCTGAAATCTGCAGGCTCAGCTGCTCCAAGCAGGCTCCCTGCTCTGCACCACAGGGTACAGCCACCTCACTGTGTCACAGACTAAGGGTTTACTTTTTTTTTTTTTTCTTTCCAGTGAGCTCAAGTCATCCTGAATGCTTAACCCCCAGGAGCGGCTGGAGTTGGCTCCCAGGTCATGCATAGGGCATCACTTTACTTAAGGAACAAAATGCACAGCTTAATATGAGAGCTTGGCCTCTCCTGACCACCTAGGGCTCTCTAGGATCCTGCATGAACCAGGTAAGAATTCATGGATGATGCATTATTTTTTATTATGTTTGATTCAAAAACAGTGAAGACTGAGGCAGAGGAAGGAAGGGAAATCTACCCCTTGAACATGGCAGGTAACCTGGAAGAAGGGAACCATGGCAACAAATCCCTGATAGAAACAAGGAGTCTCCTTCCTTACTCTTGCTTTCTCTCCCTTCTTCCCAACTGCTTCACCATATTGGTGAGAAATATTGCTGGGAGAGAAGGAAGGAAGACAAAAGGGAAGGAAAGAGAGCCTCAAATTCTTCTTCCTGCCTGGGCACCCCTGTTGACTTCTCTCCCTCCTACTTGAGTGTGGGGAGGAAGCGTCAGGCAGCAAGCCCCAGGTTGCCCTAGAGTCGAGGGCTCACCGTCTCCACTGGTCTGTGTTGAGAAAGCGCTCCTGAAGTTGGGTTCTAGCCCAGCACTGTGATTTGTTTGCTGCATGACCATTCAGGAACCAGAAAGAAAAATAAAATTGTTTAAATTCCTCACTATTACATTTTACCTTGAAAAAGTAAAATGATTTTCAGAACTATGCTCATTACTATGTCCATCTCCTTTCCTCTCCCAAAGCTTCCAGCCCCTCAGCCCCCAAAGTTGACTACTGATATTTTTGCAGACGAAGAGTCTTTGATAGTTGTGTAGTAAGTAATTAACTTTAACCAAAAGGAGGACTGGCCTTTGCCCTTGGCTACTTAGGATGCCATGCCTGATGGGAGCATCTCTGTTTGTCTGGAGGATTTGGCCATCAGACAGCATAATAATGTGATTTATGTTGGGATCTTTGGGTACAAGGCATCAGTTCTACCCCTGGGCGGATTGGAGACGATAGGTCAGCCACGCAGGTGGTATATGATCCAGAGAATTGCCTTGATTGGCAACACTCTGTGAATATTGTCACACATTGATGCTGAGAAAGTGACATAGTCCTGCCTGGACAGGGAGATGGAAATTCTCTGTTTGGTATTTCTTTGGACACAACCCTATGTGCTTCGTCCAACCTGGACGAAGGCTCCAACCTGGTTTTTTTCCGAAATAAATGGTGCCAAGTTTCAGTGAATTCTGAGTCTTTCCAGCAAGTCACTAAATGTAACAGAAGTATGGGATCTGTATCAGAAGTGAGGGTGGTCTGTGCAGAGTGCTTCTCACTGTGCAGTTAGCTAAGTCTTCACAGCTGGCCTCCATTTCCAGGGTGGATAATACTGAATAACGGATTTCTAGATGGTACCTCTGTTGGGGGAGCCATTCTTCCTTCAGTGGTTTGTAAAACTGACCTAATAAGGACTCTTAGCTTGGGACACCTGGGTGGCTTAGTCAGTCAAGTGTCTGTCTCCAAGTCAGGTCATGATCCAGGGTCCTGGGATCGAGCCCCGCATTGGGGTCCCTGCTCCTTGGGGAGTTTGCTTCTCCATCTGCCTGCCTCTCCCCCTGCTGTGCACACACTCACACATGCCCTCTATCAAATGGGTAAATAAAAAATCTTTTTAAAATAAAGTCTCTAAGTTCATGAAAAGATCACAGGGCTAGCCTTAAACCTAGCAGTCAGCTCTCAGAACTGTAGAGCCAGCACAAATCGCCCCAGTGCCAGGCTTGCAGTTTTTGGTCGTATCCGTAATCCTTCATGGAGACAGCGTGCTTAGGAGTCCCACAGCCTCGTCTCGGCAAACTCGGCAGACTAAGCTTCCTGCTTTCCACTCGGTCCGGTTATCTGCACGTCTCCGTGCACAGGAGATCGCCGATCGGCCATCTCCTACTCATCTCCCACTGTCTGGAGAGCAAGGGAGAAAGTGACACACAGAGAGCCTGAGGAACTGAACTGGGGGTGCCGATCCCTCAGAGACAGTAAGCAGTCGTGTCCATGGATGCATGGCTCTTGAGCCCCACAAACAGGTTGTCTTTGAACTGTGAGCCCACATCAAACATCACAAGTCTCCCTTCCTCTCCAGGAAGATAGCCAGGAGGAAAAACCAGCACAGAGGCAGCAGCGTGGAGCGAGGCATGCACCCATGGGACGTGGAGACTGGTGTCCCAGTGACAGCCTCCCAACCCTTGGGGGCTACATGACCTCATAGAAGCCACTTGACCTACGACTAGGCCCTCTCGCCGTGGGACAGCAAGAAAGAACGTGGCATCTGCCCCCCTGCCCTGCCGCCCACAGGTGCCAGGCGGAAATCATTCTAAAGCCCACACTGTTGCAGATTTCATAGACATTTTGAATAATCGACTGACTAGCTGTTAGGGACCTCGAAGGTGCCTCCATACCATTGTTTCTTTCCCTTAAGTCCTCACGTTCTGGTGTTGGGGGGCTAGATGTGGGGAAAAAGCCACAAGTGGGGGTACAGATGACAGCAGCTGGCTGTGAGTTGGTAATTCCCAAAGCTGCGTAAGAGGAGCTGAAGGTTTGCTCCACTGTCTCCTCCTTTTCTGGGCACGTTTGAAATGTTCTAGTAACATACGCACTTAAAATCCTCCTCTTGGCAACAGCGTGAGGCAAGTCTTCCGGGTCCCACTTTACCTGTGGGGAACCAAGGCAGAACTAAGGAAATGTGGGGTTTCCACACAGTGTTAGAGGGACAGTTGGGTCTGGGGCCACAGGTTCCCCCGTCCATGCAATCTCCCCCATCCCCAGCTCTCCAGCTCCGGGGAGGTGATGTCCTACACGGCCAGAACCTGCTCACTCACAACCACGCTTGCCGTCGGAAAGGAGTTCTCTGAACGTCTAGGTTTGCTTCTAGATTTGCTCCCACTGCAAAGAGGGGTAGAGATGAGGACAAACATCTTTGCACCTTTCTCTCCTATGCAAGGGCCCCTTTCTACCTCTCATTTAAGAAGTTCAAGGAGCGGGGTGCCTGGGTGGCTCAGTGGGTTAAGCTGCTGCCTTCAGCTCAGGTCATGATCTCGGTGTCCTGGGATCACATCAGGCTCTCTGCTCAGCAGGGAGCCTGCTTCCCTCTCTCTCTCTCTCTGTGCCTGCCTCTCTGTCTACTAGTGATCTCTCTGTGTTAAATAAATAAATAAAATCTTTAAAAAAAAAAAAAAAAGAAGAAGTTTAAGGAGCACAGGGCCTCCTCGAAGTCACAATCATCATCTGTGAACATTGGTGTGAGTCCCCAAGAGCACTGTGTAAGCATCGCTGGAGGCTCCCAGAGTGTGTAGCACACAGGCCTGACTCTCAGCAACTTCCTCAAACCTGCTCACAGTCCTGTTTTTAAGTTTATGTGCGGACTGTACAAAGAGACAAGAATATCATCAGAAGAGTCTTTACCTTCCAAAGGATTTGCTCTAGAATAGAGAAAGAACAGCCCATCTTTTCTGCAAAGGAAGGAACTGTGTGTTTGTGTATGAGCACGTACACGGAAGTGTGTGTATACATTTACATGCATGCATGTGTGTGTGCGCGTGTTTGTGTGTGAGGGCAGAGGAGATGGATGGAGCTCAAAAAAAAAGAAACACACTTTTCAAAAGCCACACTAGGAACATGGCCATCTGCGGTGCTAGAGCTGGCTGTGGCTTGCATCTGTTTGGAAGTTTGACCCTGGGAGCTATACAATTTTCCCTAAAAGGGAAAAACAACATGGCACAAGTAATAACAACAGTACTCAAAAGTGTGCAGACATAGTCAACCATTTTCTTTCCTCTGACCATATTTTGCCAAAGCCCACATCCTAGAATTCTCTCTTCCTCCATGACAGGAGAGTCACAAGATGGGCTGTGTTTTCACACCCCATGTTCTAACTTCTTCTCACGCTCTTGCAGCCACACATCAGTTGGCCAACCAGAAAACCCCAAGGAGCGTGAGAAACACTGCCCAGTCCCCTCTGCCAGCCCTGTAGTGGGACGTGCCCTGGCACACATATCCTGGGCATGGCACGGCCTGGATATCTCTTCCTGGCCGGGGGCTGGAGGGAGCAGTGAGCTCAAGGCTGCCTCCACACTTCCTCCCCAAGTCAGGCAACTCTTCAAGCCATGGCTGGACTCCCCACCTGGTGGATTCTCTGCGGCATCTCCTGGGTTTTTACAGAACCAAGAGGCAACCAGCAGAATAAAAAGCTAAGCCCGTGACCTGGCCGCCCATCCTCCAGTCCAAGGATATGTAAAAATGTACCAAGGCCACAACAGTGGAGGAAAAGTTCAGTGTAACTCTATAATTGTGGTCCATCCGCATGGCATATGCTGTGTTATCACTGCATTCTCGGGAGGCCATTCATGCCTCACGGAGGCCAGGACCGTGAATGGTAACAGAGGCCCGGCAATGTCCTGGGCTCTGTGCCCTTCTGAATGCTCTTGATTTAGAAAGCACTCCTTGGGCTGAAAAATCAAGTTCTCCAGATAAATGCTGCTCTGCTCATTTTTATTTTTCCAGGTTACATTCGGCCCTAGTGTGAATAATCCCTGGATGTCAGCTCCCTGGTGGAAGTGACTCAGCTTTCTTTCTCTAGGTGTGTGCGTGTGCACACGCACCTGCTGAGGAAGTAAAGAAAGTAATAGAGACCCAATATATAGACAATCTCTGCCTCGTGACCTGGCAATGAGGAATAACATCCGTCTTGGGCAAGAGTCTAGAACGATTTCAAAAGGCATTTCAGAGCACTTAGAAAGAGCCAGCGGTGGTGTCTTAGAGCAGATAATGCCCTAACTCCCTTTGTCTCTAGATTTCAGGAGGGCTTTTTCATGAATTTAGTTTATAAACAGGTCATGTGTCCTAGTGGCTCCAAAAACCCAGTGGGTCCTTGCAGGGGTGAGAAGTCTCCCTGCCATCCGGGTCCACACCTGAGCGGTTCTCAGTCCTACCTCCCGCTACTCCTGATTTCCTGACTGAGCTTACGAACACAGAAGCACAAATGTGTGTGTGCGTTTATGCACATTTTCTCCCCCTTGGACACAGAAGGAGGCACACCACGCACCCTGTCGCATACTTTCGGCGAGGCTTGAGGAAGGCTCTACCATCTTTGTGGGCAAGCTGGAGAACTGGGGAGCGGATGGTACTGTGCAGTGGCTTGGACGTGGCACAGGACCAGACATGGAAGCTAGCTCTGTGGACTTTCCATCCTAGATCCTTCCCCACACGTCTCCCCGACCTGCACTTTGCCCACTGTTAAAAAAGAGACAACGGGGCGCCTTGGTGGCTCAGTGGGTTAAACCTCTGCCTTTGGCTCAGGTCATGATCTCAGGTCCTGGGATCAAGCCCCGCATCAGGCTCTCTGCTCAGCGGGGAGCCTGCTTCCCCCCCTCTTTCTGCCTGCCTCTCTGCCCACTTGTGATCTCTCTCTGTCAAATAAATAAATAAAATCTTAAATAAAAAAAGGAGACAACAGGTCCAACCAGGGCTCTTTTGTGCTGAGCCCACGTCACCAAACTCAGACTTAATAACTAACCCAACTGTGGGTTCAGCCTCTCCCAGAACTATGATCTGGACCAGTCAGTCTGGACTCTCCTGACCAGGACCAGCGAGCTCATCCACCTGACAGACCCCTGCCTTCCCCGGGAAGAAGGTGATCTTGCTTTAAACAATCCACTCTTTGTTAGTAACTTCCTTGTTCCACCCCCTTCTGCCTATAAAAGTCTCACATTGTCCAGCTCTTTGGAGCTCCTTTCTACCTGGTAGATTGGACCCTGCCCAATTCATGAATAAAACCAACAGGATTTTAAAAATTTACTTGGTTGACATGAGAGACTGTGGACTCTGAGAAGCAAACTGAGGGTTTTGGAGGGGAAGGGGTGGGGGACTGGGTGAGCCTGGTGGTGGGTATTAAGGAGGGCACGGACAGCATGGAGCACTGGGTGTGGTGCATAAACAATGAACCTTGGAACACTGAAGAAATAAAAAATTAAAAAATTCACTCGGTTGAATTTTGTTTTTTAGTACTGCGTGAGGCAGCATCTCTGAGGCACTGGCGGGTTTCTCACAAGCAGTTTGTCCTCTTACTTAAGTAGTTTAAAATCTCCCCTGGCAACCTTGCACACACCACTCATTTGCTTAGTAAACCTTTTCCTCACAGATCATGCAAAGATAAATTCTGAGCCCTTCTCTCTTCGAATGACTAAATGACCTAACTATGTGAAAGCCTCAGCCCCGTACTTGGCACATAGTAGCCACTTCATAAAATAAATATTAGTAGAATCTGATTGATTACTAAGTTCCAAATTAATGGCACCTGGAGTAAGCCTGAAGAGACAGAGAGCTGGCTCCTCTCAGAGCCAGACCAGCGACGGTTTACTTTGGTAACACAAGCCTTTCCTGAGACAGTGGTCACTTCCTACCCTCCCGCCAGAGAAGCAGAAATAATGGTTTTCTTCCTGTTTCATATTCATTTTAGGAATCACATGGATTCTAAGGGTTACCTGCTGGCAACAGTCGGGCCCGCCCTTTGACAGAGCTGAGCTGGAAGGGCAGGCAGGGCAAGTGGGGGTGAAGTGGCAGCACCAGGTTTGGGGCAAGGATAAGAAATCCTCTCCCGGATTCCTTGCTGCCTCTCCTGGATCTCCAGGGACATTCATGCTCCCGGCTTCACCCCTGACCTGCCCGCGCCATCGGGACCAACTCTGGTCTTAGATCTGACGGATGATCTCAGGAAGGCCCATTTCCTCGCTCTGGCTTCAGTCACATGCAAGACAGGGTGAGCCCTGGAGGAGACAGTGTTTACACAGAGATTCCAGACGTGAAGAACTCACCAGGAGCTAGTTACTGCTTCAGACATAGAGTGCTACCACTTTCCACTCTCCAGTAAAAATAATTATAAATTTGCGGTAGCTCATGAGCAAAGGAAAGGAGAGCCAAGTAAAACCACCATGGACCAGTAACTTTCTGAACTAATCCGCAAGATACACATCTTTTCCAGGCCACCGGAGAATCTCAGGTCAAGTCCCCAGACTGTGCACTGGGCTCTCGCCTTTCCTTCGGGAAGCAACACAGTCACCATCTCCTCCTGAATACATCTCCCTCCCCACACAGAACCCAGGGAAAGCCCTCCCCCCAGCCACAACAGAAGGCACTTCGCAGCTCTGGCAAGCAGCACTGTCTCAAACACGGAAGCTGACTAGCACAAGGCTCACTCCAGGGCCACAGCCTTCTATAGGCGGTGGTGACCACCTCTTTCCAGAAGAAGCATTTCCTGGGAAAGGTACAGAGTTCTGTGGAAACCAGCTGCCAGCCACATCCGCCACACTTCAGGAGGGCCACCCCGAGCGCAGTGGTTACAAGTGCCGGGTTTTACTCCTACCTCTAACCCTTGGTCTTGGGTCATGATTTTAGTTCCCTGAGCTTCAGTTTCCCCATCTGTAAACGTCTGCCTCCTGGGGGAGTTACAAGGAATAAGTGAAAATATGCTTGCAGAATGTTTAGCAGAGCATCTGGTAGGCTAGGATGGTTGAATAAATGTGACTTATTTTTTCATCGTGGCTCAGCAACCCCTGGCCCGCATTCAGAGCGGAGTACTAAGACCACCCCCACTGCCTACCACACTGGGCTTCAACTCTGCTCCCTGGCTTTCAATTCACTCTCTCCAGGGCTTTCTCCCATGTCGTGTTCCTGTCCTCATTTCCTCCTGCTCCCCACCAGCCACCTTGTGCTCCCAGACACTAGGGGAGTTTCTGACTATCAGCTCTTAGTCTCAAATAACAACAAATAATAATAATGTCATTAACAACAGCGATCATCTGTGGATGACCCGCAAATGCTGGGTGCCGAGAAGGGGTCTGGGTAGGCCCCCAACTCTATCTTCCTCATACCGCCTCACTCACTCACAGCAACCCTGGGAAACAGGGTCAGCAGGCCAGCTTTAAAACTCAGGGATGGAAGGTTGAGCTGCCCAAGATCACTCAGCAACCTTACTAGAATGTGAGCTGCATGAGAGTAGGGGGCGTCTACTGTGTTTACTCCTAGAGTCCTAAAACCTACAAGAGCTCCTAGCCTCCAATAAATATTAGCTGAATAAACAAGTGAGTGAAAGAATGACGAGATGGCTGGATGGCTGAAGGAAGGAGTGTAATGAGAAGCTGGAATCTGAGTCTTGGTCAGTGTGACTCCATGGCCAAGTGTGACACTCTTCCTGCTGCCTCTCTGTATACACAATATACACAACCTATTCATCCCTGTGACCCCAAAAGTTTTCTACTGGCTGCAGCCCATGACTGCCCATCTTGCTCTAGTGTGTCTATAACGGGCAAAGCCTCCAGCACCCAATGCAGCACTCCACCAACACTCTGACGGCACGCGCAGCGTAATCATTGGTCTCAGTGTCAGCCTCAATCTGGCACTTAAGGAACACCTCCTGGATGAACGGCTTCTTTTCGGGGAAAGGCTGCCAGTCATCACCTCCCCGAGATCCCTACCACCCCAAACCCTAGCCTTTCTTAGAGGAAAGAAAAAGTGAACTGAGCCTTACTCCTGATGTTTTTCAAGGAGGAACTACCCTAGGCCTTGGCCCCTGACCCAATATGTCACCAGTGGTCCAGTTGGTTCCTAGGGCTGCTCCAACACAGGTGGTAGCAGTATCTCTGCTCTGGGAATCAAGGGTCCTGGTCCCATGTCCCAGCTCTGCTGTTACTTGCTACGAAAGTTTCTCCATTCTGGAGCCCAGTTTCCATATCTGCAAAATAAAGGTGCCCATGATTTCTCCATTTTCTACTGTTTGGTGATTCATGCAGCTCCTGTGCTCACGGTAACCTCAGGGCCCTGGAGAGCAGCACATGTCTACTTCTGGTCGAACAACCCTTCTAAGGCAGGAGGGCTCTGTGATTTCCCTCCAGACCCCTCCTGGACCTGGAGCCACATCCCTTCTTCCAAGATGCCGCTCTGCGCAACCACTCTGCTCCCCTTCCTCCTCATCAGGGCCTCTGTTCTCGCCAGGGACCAGACATGCCACTCTTCCTTGTCACAGGGGCAAGAGGGGATGAGAGGACAGCAGGGCTCTTAGCAAGAACTGCTGACAACCCCTCCTGAGGGACCAGAAGCTCTGAGCACCGTGATGAGAAATACACTTTGGAGAGGCATCAGACCCTGGAAGAGGACCTCACAGGTGTACAGAGAGAACTGAAAAGAGCCCTCAGTCACCGCTTGGCCGAGAAACAAACACGCCAGCCAACTATCTGGTACTGACAAAGAACGAACAACAAAAGGACGCCACTGTTTCCTTTTAGAAGCATCAAGCCAACAAACAAGATGAAAGATGGCTCCCTGTTCACGATAATTCTTGGGTGAAAAGCTCAGGCCAAAAAGTGTACTGCACATTCCATCTTATTTACACACACAGGCTCACAAATGCACATGAAGATTCAAATGAAAAACACCAATATCAAAAATACTAATATCACATTAGGAAGGATGCTTCTTATTTATAGTTTCTAATTTACCTACAATAAACAAGGATTGTTTTATAAAAGGAAAAAAAATAAACTATATCATTGGAAATGCTACCCCATCCTAAGATTTTACAAACAAAAATGCTAGGGGGAGCCTGGGTGGCTTCAACCATTAAGCATCTGACTCTTGATTTTGGCTCAGGTCAGAATCTCAGGGCCGTGAGATCGAGCCCTGCATTGGGCCCCACGCTTCATCTGGAGTCTGCTTTAGATTCTCTCTCTCCATCTCTTCTGCCCCTCTCCCAACTCGTGCTCTCTCTCCAAATAAATAAAATTTTAAAAAATAATAAAAATGTTTAATAAAAGATTCTTCTCTTTAAAAATGTACTGTAAAGCCGACACGAAATTGAGAAGAAAGTAACACATGAGGTGTAGTCACTAGAGAAGACACAGCAGCTCTCAGGACCCAGGAGGGGCAAGAGACAGCAGAAGGAAGAGGCTCTACGAGACATTTGGGATCAGGCAGGGTCGGGGTGTGGTGCTGGGAAAGGCCCCATAGCCCACTGGAAAGGAAAATACGGCATGGAAGACCAATTCCTGTTCATGCAGAAGTCAGACGTATAGGAGACAAAGGGAAATGCAAACCAGCATGGCCCAGAAGGCAACGGGGCCAAGCCACAACCTGCTTCTGAGTATAAGCAAAGACATTGTTCTCTCTCTTGGTGTCTGAAGTTTCAAGAAGGTGCTATCCTTTCAATGTACATTTATCCTTTCTTAGTTATTAGTTATTATCCTGTTAGCATCCATCATCCCTCTCCATCCCGCCTCCTCCCCCTTTAGCAAGAGGGGGCTTTGCAGACAGAAGGAAAATCGATGTACCAGTTCTGCCCAGGCCCTAGTTAGGTACCCCTGGGGTGCTGGGGAGCTTCTCTGTGCTGTCCTCCCCTCTCCAGGCTACCAGTCCCACCAAACCTCATCCCCCACCACACGGCCGCCACCCAAGGGACCCTACCCATGGTCCTCTCCTTGCACAGGTGACCCAGGAAGGCTCGGCTATTCTAACCAAAGGCGGTGGCTGCCCGTATGGATTTATACCTTTCCAAAGGTACCTCCTTTCTGGGAAAGAGAAAAGGAGTACCCGTCCCATCTTTTCATCCATAGGAAACAGGGACCTCTATCCTCAAGATCCCCCATCCGGGGTAGCAGCAATATCCCTGGATGCCCTCCTTTCTCCCGTAGCCCACACTCCGGAAATGTGGAAGAGGGTGGAGCTGTGTGAAAGCCGGGTACTCCTGAGTGAGGGCAGTGCTGAGAAAATGAATCAAACCAGTGTGCAGAAAAGAAGCAGGATGGTAGCCCCGCTGGAGGTAGGGGAGAAAACCCACCCCAGGGAAACAGCGAGACTGTGAGACATGCTGCTTTCTTTCCTGAAGCCAGCAAAGGCCTTGGGCCCAGATTCCTTGCTGAGAAGTCCCACTCCTTGGGCTCTGTTCAGAGACAGTGGCCCCTGGGTAATTGAAGCTGGCAGATTTTGACATATATTTCCTGGGGGTGACCCTGAAGATGTTCTGATGCTAATTTAGAAAGACTCTCAGTTTGGAACGCTAGCTGCATGGCTGGATCCCTATATCCCCACCGTCCACCAGATGTGACAGAATCATTCATGTTAGGAATTCTGAAGGGCTGTCCAGCCAGAGGCCTGGACTGGTGCCTCAAGTTGCCTCCAACTCCCCCCAAGCTTAAAGCCAAAATCCTCAGGGCACCAACTGGGTGGTAAGGGTATCTCTGGGCTCTGGGTGAGGAAGCCAAGCTTGCAGCCCTCTCTCTCTGCCAAAGGAAAGACTGAGATGCCTGGGACCACAGTCTCTATGTAAAGAGACATATCGAGGCAAACACTGGGGACTGAGGTTAACATTTTCCAAGGGAAAGTGCTGATGTGGAGTGAACACCATCTTTTTCTTCTGACATGGAATTAGATGGACTTATAATTGTTGGAGCAAAAGTACCCAAGGGGTGTTGACAAGTGAAATAATGAAGGACAGTTTTTGACGGCATGCCAGTCCTTTCCCTTTTTCTGGCAATATTTTCATCAGTGATTTGGATAAAGACAGAGAGGGGAAGCTTCAAAGGTGCAGATATCACAAAGCCAGAAAGAGCAGTTCGACACTGTGGCTGGCAGCAGGGGTAGCCCTGAAGGTCTCAGCAGCCTAGCGAGAAGAGCTGGAATTCACAAGTTAGGTTCGAATCTGACCGTTGCTAAGACCTACATTTAGGTTCAGAGAAAAACAGAGGTGGGTACAGCCCATGCCGACATCAGCTCATCCCTGCGAGACGCTGGGGCTCTCTAGAATCTGAGCTTGGCATAAACCAAAAACGTGATTCAGCCTCTAAACTTTAGCTTATTTATTAAAAGATGTACGATACTTGAAACGAACCGAGTTAAGTCCAATTCTATTCACTTGAGGAGTTCTTCTCTGGCACTGTATTAAAAGGGACACGGATCAGCAGGAGAGGGTGACCAGAATAGGAAAGGGTCTGGAAACAGCATCAAGTAAGGAATGGGGGAAGTCAATGGACTGCTTTGCTGGACATGGAAAGCACTCAAGCAAGGCAGGACAACTGCCTTCCCACATCAGAAGACCTGGCTCATGAAGACGGCTCTGCCTCTGCCGTATGGGCTCCGAGAGCAGCACTAGGACACCCTGGTGGAAACCATGGGCTTTCTGACCAAAAGGCAGAACAGACTGCATTAGGAAGTGGTAAATCTCCATCCCTAGAAATAGTCAAGCAGAGACTTCAATGAGCACCTGTCAGAGACCTGGTAGAACCTACTGGATCCCTTGGATTGTCCTTCTTAACCCTGGGGCTCCATGAATTCAGGGCCACGTAATGATGAAAGGAATGATCCCAGGGCATGATGAGAAGCTAATGGGCTATGCCGTGGCTGGCCACCTGCTGGCATCCTGGTCATGTGGATGAATGGGAGCAGACTCACAGGTGCTCTCAGGGTAAAGGACACAGACAGGGTGAAGCTCTTATGAGGGACCAGCCTCTGGATGGCAGAGCGGCTCTGCAGGGGAAGAACAGAGAGCTTTCTACCCCAGCCTCAGGCTGAGACCCATCAGAGCGGAGGAGGCAGGTGTTCCTCAAGGCCTGGTGCCACTGCCATCCAGCCACAGATCCTGTGCAAAGACTTCGACACCAGGGCACTACCTTGCCCTCCACGTGGAAAGGCAAGCCTGAAGCAAGGAAGAGGTCTCAGATAAACCCAGAACAGGCAGCATCCCTATCAACAGACCTGGGATGAAGTCACAATGTGGCAGCAGCCCTATGACATCCAGGAAGTCATGTCCCCTTTCTGCCCTTGGGGTTCTCTTCTGGGAAGAGAAGAGAGGCCTGCAGATATGTAAGGCTGGTGGTGGCCACCTCCCACATTTGCTGTGACTGTCATGGATTCTGTGACTTTTGGTTCAGTGACATCAAGGTCACAGCACAGAAGGGAGGGACAGAGGGCTCAAGGTGTAATCAATTTCCCACAAGGATGAGGCCAAAGCCGGGGAGCCCTGGGGAAAAGCTCCAGTGAGGCCGGCATTCACAGTCGTGGCAGACCCCACCCGTTTTCCCACTCCCCTCCCTGGGAATAATGGTAAAAGTGCAAGTCCCACTAGAAGTTAATAAACCAATTCCCTACTGCTCTTGGGGCTGCTTCTGCCCGGGAGGAAATGTACTCTTTTCCTCTAACCTTTTCCTTCCTTATTCAGCTTCATATCCTCTTTTTACTCCCTGGAGCCCATTACTACTTATGGCCCCTGCGGCTATTTTTTGAGTCAAAGGCTATTTATTAAACTCTTACATCTCTTCCTTGACAGCCCTTCTTTCCCCTCGTTTCCCTGGTCAACCCAGAGACCCACGCTTCCTCTGAATAACCCCCAGGAACACAGTCTTGGAAAGTTTCCTTCGTGGATCTAGAGGATAAGCATAGACTGTGCTGGAAAACAGAGGGGGTAGAAGGCATAACTGGACAAAATTATGGAAGAAGAGGCCACTGCATCACTTAAATTATTTTAAAAATGGTATCAATTCCTTCTCTATACTGGATTTTCCTGTTTTCCGAGGAGGAAGGGAGGAAACAGACGCAGAGAGATAAGTGTAGGTCAATGGTTCTTTTGAATTGTTTATCCTAAGACTTGTGCCTTTCTTTCTAGGCTTCCTATCCCCCAGTTTGGGATTCTTAAATTCTCCCAACTCTTATATTCATCATAACCAGCAAGTACGTTGGGATTTCTGATCTTTCGAGGTTTAAGAGATAAATGAAAAATCTACAAGAGAAACCATTATTCCTGATTGAGTTATAGGCTGCATTCTCTCTTTCTCTCTCTTGCTGGGTGGGGCTAGGCAAAGGGAAGGAATATGGAAGAGCATAGATAACGATGAGGGATGGAGGCCGGGGTAGTGGTGACTTTCTTACAGCAGCCACAGGCACAGGCTAGAGGCAAGGCTAAGAGCTCTGTAGTTCATGCTGTTCGGCTCCAGTACCCTGGAAACTTGCAGTGTCCGGCTCAGGTCCTATCCTAGGCCAAGAAACACTATGTTAGGCACTTAAGAGCCTGTGTTTGTGAGGGCAGTCAGGCATGAAAGCAGGCAACATATAGGCCTGACCATCTCTTTCCCTGTGTTGGATTTACTGAATTCTGCTATGTGGCTACTGCCATGCCAAATAGGGTGGGAAACAAAATGATAAACAATGGATCTCTGACTTCGAAGAGCTAACCTAACCATCTGGTCGGTACCATATTTGAATACACAACAAAGATCACTCACCTGAGTGAAGTGGGTGAAATTTGATCTTATTTGGAGGCAGATGGAGAGACCAAAAAAAAAAAAAAAAACCCTGATTTTTTTCTTAGGACCTTATGAGCACTGGGGCTGTGATGTGCTCACCACTGTCCCCTAGGGTCACCTCCTCTAGGGCCACCTGCCACCTCCTCTCTGCAGTGCTCTTGGACCTGTCTCTACTCTGCATTCTCAAGCATATCCTGAGCCTGGACTATGGGACATACTACCTCCAGCCCTCTGCCTTATCATCATCACAAGCCTTCTCGTGGCCCTCTCTCTATGTAAGCCAACAACTAAAGATAGAAAACCCAGCTCAAGTAAGATCCTAAATTATCTTATTTTGGAGGGAAAAAAAGTCAAGTCATAGAGGAAAGATTCAAATGTCTCTCCTACTCTCCAAAGCATGGATGAACTGTCAGAGATCTGTGAAAGATTCAAAAATCTCAAAGGAATGCCATTTCTATTGTCTTCCTTTCAACAGACTTTACTCTGGTTGGGGAGATAAGGCTCAGACAAGTGAGGACTTCAAAACTAAACAAGTAACAACAGATTTGGGGGCACCAGGGTGGCTCATTTAGTTAAGCACCTGACTCGATTTCAGCTCAGGTCATGATCTCAGAGTCATGAGATTGAGCCCTACATCGGACTCCATGTTGGGCTCCATGCTGGGTGTGGAGCCTGCTTAATATTCTCTCTCTCCCTCTCCTTCTGCCCTTCCTCCAACCCCACTCGCTCTTTCTCTCTAAAAAAAAAAAACAAAAACTAAAAAACCCTACATAAGTAACAACAGATTTAAATAGGCAAGCCAAGGCGGGGAGGCCCACAGAGTCAATTTTGTGTTGGCCACATACAGTGGATTTTTCTGGACAACCTCAATTTTAACAGATTCATTGTTAGGTCATATGTCTTGATTTTCAGGTCAGAAAACAGAGTCACTGTAACCGTACACCAAAGAGTCAAACAGAAAATATGGATAAGAGAATTTCAGACGACGAAGGAAGAAGAGGCTAGTAGAGGTAGGGTAGGTCAGAGACGGCTTCATGGAGGAGGCCATGACAGGGACTTGGAAATGGTTCTCACCCTTCAAAAGGGAGCATGCCAGCTAGTCCGGCCCTTCCAAGGCTCGGCCTCTCGGCTGCCTACCTCCACTCCCACTCTGATCTCTCTTGAATCGGCTTCTCTTGGGTCGTCCCTCTTACCCCTGTGTGGCCCAGTGTTCCACCATCTATAATTCACTGTGGCAGATGTGTGCAGGGATCAGAAAGCATGGAAAGAGGAGACTGTAAACAGCCCTCCCACTCCCACCCCTGGTCACACTCAAAGCTTCAGCAGGCCCAACACCTGTCCTATGGCCCTTCGTGCCAGATGTCCCTCCCACACACCTACAGGCCCTAGGGCTCCTCGGCTCACAATGTGGCACCAAGATCTGGCAGCAAGCAGCCTCAACAGAAATTAAAAAACCCAGCTGCTCTGGGTTTTCAGCGCCTGGGTCACTGCCAACAGTGAACCACTGCTCCTCTAAGGGATCAGTGGACCAATTCACAAATATTCATTGAGTTCGGGCCCTGGGCTAGACATAGACAATATCACAATGAAATGGAGAAGGTCTTTGCCATTGAGGAGTTGATAATCCAATGGGGAAATAGCTGATTAAGAAGAAATTAGTTTAGATGGCCTGGACGCTGCACAGGGAGCTGTCCCTCTATGGGGGACATGGGAGGGCTGTGGTCTCGGGTAAAAGTAGGCCAGCTTCCACCTGGGAATACCATTCCTCCAATAGAGTACAACTTCTGACCAACCACTCGCACTGCCTTGCATCCAGACTTCATTCAGCCTTGCTTGAAACATCACTTCTTCTAGGAAACCTTTCCCTACTAACCATATTCCATCCTAAATCTCTATGGCAGGACACACCCATCTGCAGATATCTCGGGTGCCTTCATCCTATGTAGTTATACTGGTTCCCATTCCAACCATTACTCCCCCAAGAATAAGGTCCACATTGCCTTTTCATTGTCCCTCTGGAGGTCCTAGAGAGACTGGTGTTGAAAGAGTGTTTCAAAGCACAGGCTTTAGAGTTATGGGCCCTTGGTGCAAATTCTGTCTCCACTACTTATTAGCTTAGGAGATCAGGTACATTGCCTGTTTTGGTGAGCCTCCATTTCCCTTTACACAATGTATCAAATTAATCAACTCCAAGAGATGATGTAATGGGAACTAAAAAAAATAATATAGGGGGAAGGTCCAGTTCTCTGTCACGTACATGACATGTTCTCAGGAAGTCAGGGTTCTTTGGGGCCAGATCTGTATATAGCATAGACTACAGGCAACCCGGAGCCTGCCTGTGCCCACCTGGGCTTGGTTATGAGGAATAAGCCCTTTCTACTCCTGGGATGGCCAGTGGGAGAAGAGGCAAAGAAGGCTCCAAGCATCTGCTAAGCCACCCCAGAAAGGGGCCTGGCCTTCAGAGTGAGGCATGTAAGGTTGTCTGAACTGAGCCGATCAGCAGAAGACTAGAGAAGAACAGTAGGAAATCTGGGGGCTTATAGAGTACCAACAATACTCTAGGCATGTCCCCAGCAGTCTCTGTGAACACGGAAAGGATGGCAGAAGGAGGGGCTGGTGACAGTCCACCCCTCCGGGTCAGGTCAAGTTCTTTCCTTATCTCCATTCCCTCCCTCACCACTCACCTCCACCCTCCAGAGCAGAGAAGAGGGCCTCAAGGGGGAGCCGAGGGCAGGACAGGACGACTGCCTGTGGTGGACTTCTCGAGCCAGCCTGGCTTCTGGAAATAGCTCTGCCCACAGAGGAATCGGCCATTTCCCCACCTCTTCAGCTGGAGCAGCACTCCCCTCAAGTGGCAGAAGAGATAATTCTACGGAGACTGGCTTCCTCTCATCGGGAAAAGGAACAGTTGTGGTAGCAGCCAGAGAGATGGGCCAGCCCCCCAGATGAGGCAGGGCAACCTCTACATAGCAACGGAGTACAGAGACTCCCTCAGGACGAGGTCCTGGGGCAACTACCTGGAATGGCAACATTTCACTTCCCCTCCCCTGGCAGAGCCCTCCATGGACATCCTGCCCACTGCACCCCAGAAAATGGAAAGCATGTGTGTGCTCTCACAACCCATTGGCCAGTGGGCCCCTACAGAACTACGACCTACACGGTCTGCATTTAAAAACAAAAACAAACAAAAAAAAACTTCCTTAAACACTTAGCAACTTGCAGTGCTAACTAGGTACCATGGACAGGAATTTCCAGAGCTCTCCTTATGGATTCCAACAGAAAATGCCTACATTCCTTTTTTCTTTCCCAAATATTTATTAAGCACTTAATATGTGCTGGATTAATGGAGAGACAAAGACAAATCAGACGGTCCATCCCCTCCAAGGAGTACGGAGTCTAGAGGGGAAAACGGGTCTATACCATTAAACGGTGCCACAAAGGCAGTCCACTACTACTAGCAATAAAAGAGAAGTCCATTTAAATCCTATGGAACCACAAAGGGGGAGCAGCTCATTGTGATGAAGGTCTAGGGGCATCTCAAGGGAGGGCTGGAGGGCCCCATGGGCCCTCTTGGAAGCTAGCATCCAGCATCAAAACCTGGCAGCCAACAGCCCACCCAAGGACACCAGCTACTTTGACAGCCAGCAGGGTCACTGTCCCTGATGGGCATGGTCTTCTGAGGGTTTGTAATGCCAATTCAATATGTATCCTTTAGTTCCTTTCGTGTAGTTGGTGAAAATACAATAACCCCACCCCGTTTCCTTGTCTCCTCTGCATCTACTGTGTCCCACTCCATGTTTCAGGAAATCTAGATGTTTTGCAAAGCTGTTCATGACAGTCAGGATGAAAGATCCAAATTCGAGTAGAGGAGGTTCACGGAAAGTGCGGGTGTGCGTGCTTGCACCAAAATATGGCTGTGGGGGGCCGGGGAAAGGGTGATGGGTACCTGGGGTATAGAAAAAGAAATGGAAGAAAAAGAAAAGGCCACCTAGAAACAGCTGCCAAACATTTTAAGTAACTGAGTTAAGCACCTGGCGTGACTTGGGCCTAGAAGAGCTGAGAAATGGTGTTTTAACCAACTCAGTTAGGCTACATTATAAATGACTGGACAAGGCACTGTTTCCACCTGCTTAAATTATGCACAATTCATGTGACACACTCTTCAGTGATTTGCTTTTTGCACTGGACCCTCAGCTCAAGAGGCCTGACTCGTTCACCACCTGATCTCACGGGTAGCTGAGAACAGTTGCTGAATAAAAATGAATGACCTTCAGTGAATATGGAAGGAAAGGAAGTGGGGATGCAGCCCCACACAGGGAAGACTGCTGTCAAGGGGGGCTTTCTGAAACCCTGGGATATGCTTCCAAGGAAGCACGTGCAATTGGCTTCCTGGTCTGGGCTGGTCAGGTGGGGTTCTGCATGGCCGCCAGGGCACACCCAGTCCCCAACGCATGGTATGGGGGCTGGGGCTGGATGCCGAGTGCTAGCAGCATGCAAGGTGTCCCTTGCATGAGGCCGTGTTTTCTGAGAACTTGGAGTGCTGCACAAATACCCAACATCTGTGAATTTCTATAGTACCTTTCTCCAAGGAATTCCACACACTTATAGACATGATCTCATTCATCCTCTCATTCCCTCTGAGGCAGGGAGGGGACCAGCATGATTACCTCTGTTGCACACGTGGGGGGACAGACACAGAGAAGGAGAGAAACTTTCCTGAGGTTACACAGCAAATGCCGGACTGCTGAAAAGGAGTGGTCTGGCCTCATGCCCCACACTAGTCCCTTCTCCTGCCTTTGCCTTGACCTTTTGCTGCTGAGAGTTAAAAGCATTAAGGAAATGTACATATGAGTACTGTTGTATTACCATCATGAATGTCTGGTGGAATCCAATAAGACCACTAAAAAATAGTATTAGTCATGGCTCCAAGCCCTCTTCTTCTTCCAGGTTCCTACTTCAGTGATTAGGATCTTGTAGGGGAACAGAAATGAGGACTGAAACGCAGGAACAACAGTGGTGAGGAAGAGGTCAAAATCCTACCATTGAATCGGGACCTGATCAGTGGGCAGAGCCCATCAGCTCTGTGGGGCGTTAGGGGCAGCTTTGCAACACTCAGCACTTTAGGAAATCGTGAAGGGAAGGAAGTCTGGATTGAATGGGAGCCCGAGAAGCAAACACCAGCTCAGTGTTACAAGAGGCCCCAGCAAAGACAACCCTTCCCAAGGAGGATCAGTCACCCCTCTCTGCTTTAATCAGAGGGCTCTCTTAATTAGTCCAAAGCCCTGGCTACACCCTCAACAAGGATTTTCTGACAGTCAATCCTTAAAGCCCCAGCTGCCCCCAAACAAAGGCTTGACTCCTCTAACTCCCCTTTGAGGGAGGCTTAAAGTACTGACTAATCTAATCCTATGTGTACCTACTCAAATCCTTGGGAACCTAGATCCAAAGGGCAGAGACCAAAAAGGTGAAAATCTCAATTAGGCATGCTGCTTTATGCAAACCCAGGAGACAGTGGCACACAGCTTAATCCTGATTTGCCTATTCCTCTGCAAATAGGTCAAAGGGTAACAGAGCCCTGGGGGTGGTGCCTGGTTCATCCAAGGCTGGCATTCTTCCATACAGTCTCTGTTCCTCTTTTTGCTAAAGAGAAAATTCTGACCATGGGAGCGCCCCTCCCTTCTCAGAGTTCTTCAAGCAGGAGGAAAGAAAGAAAACCCCAGTCTCCCCACACCAGTATCCTAGGCCCGACTCTGCTGTCCCACACAGGAAGTGCAGGTCTTAAAGGGCCAAGGCCTCAAATTGGTGATTAGCCCTCTGGGTGCACAGAGCCCAGATGAAGTGAAAGCCACAGAGTGTACTGATTAGGAAGGCAACTCGTGATCTCTGGAGAGACTCCTTTCAGAAGGTTTGGGGAGGGAAACAGATGGCAAAGTTACTGAAGGGCAGGCATGTAATGAGGCCAAGGTAGGAACTTCCAGAAGACGACCAGTAAGAGACAGACAGTGGCACCAAGGATGGCATACTTGAGGGGAGTACCTATTTGAGGGGGAATTTGTAAGAGAGCAGGCTTGGGTTTTAGGGCAAGAAAGGTGATAATGAGGAAGTAGAGATTATAAATGTGAAAGAAAAAAAGATCGTTTTTGTCAAGTAAAAGCCCAGGAGTGGACAGGGAGAGATGGGCTCATGCACAGAGAGACAGGCTTTTTGCAGGAGGTAGGAACTGGCTTCATTTAAAGCCTTCTTGGTGGAACCTGGAATCTACGGCTCTAACTGCGGACCCAGCCTCTCAGCTCCTCCCTGGGTGCTACCTCCAGGGCCGGGCCCCAGCTCGCCTACAGTGACTGCTGTCCTGTTCCGAGGCGCTCACGGACTCTGGTCTGTTCTCACGACCAGCTCTTACCTTTCCTCCAAACCCACCTGCGGTTCCTGAGTTTCGCTGCCTTGCCCCTCGAGCACTGCCTCCCTGCAAGCCCAGTGTGACACAAGCAGGGGGGCTGAGAATCCCAAGGGGTGCCCGTGGCAATGGCGAGTTTAAGGAGAGATGCCGGACCTACTGTGGTCTTGGTCTTCCTTGTGGCCTCGCTTAGGATGTGACCCTGCTGAGTTGCCAGCCCAGTGTCTGGCACATAGTAAACACTCAAGAAATAATCGTTGAACTTCAGCCTGCTTTGTATTCTGTCTCCCTTCTTGGAGGCTTCTAATGGAAAATGATTTTTCCTAAGCAAGGCAGCTAAAATGTTGCTTGTGTAAGAGGCTGACATAAGACAGACTCCCGACGTGGGCAGTGTGTGAGCTTCGTTGTGACATGTTTAAGTCTCAGACCGCTTGCAGAAAGCAGCTCTCCATATGCCCCTCACAGCCAGACACAGCAGGGCAAAGTCAAGTCTAAAATTACCCAGGCAGATTTTTTGCTCTGAGAACCGACTGGCTGGCTGGACCTAAGGATGAAGTCACTCCTTAACACAGGCACTCACAACAGAACTAACTTACGGGACCGAGGGAGACACGAAGTAAAGGTGACAAGGGTCTCAAACCACCCTGAATCCTGTCCCAAACCCACCAGGACTGAAACCCACAGCTTTGGAACCGCCTGCCTGCCAGCCTCACTATTTTCTCACTCAGGATTCCCCTGAAACAACATACTTTAAAAAAAAAAAAAAAAGCCGAATAAGAGTGAGTGCTCTGAAATGAGGGAATCCACAGTTGCTACTGACTTTGGATCTCTAGGAGGAAAACGAAGCAGCCAAAGCTCTTGGCCAGCTTCATGTTAATATAACTTGGCCCGCTCTGCGGATTCCTCAAAGTCTACATACTCTGCGGGGCGAAATTCTCCTTTGCTCTGTGCCTGGTTTATCAAGGTCTCATGCTGGGGCATCAGCCAAGTGACCCCAGGGCAAGAGTTTCGAAGGTGGCTGCCCGAGGTTCCCTCCTGTCCCACTGTCACCCTGTCTTGTGGCAGTGGTTGGTGAGAACAGGGGCTGGGAGCTGAGGCGGGTGAGCCCCCCCACGTCTACCTTGGGAAAGAGGGTCCCTCACTCCTGGCCTCAACCGGCTCAAAAGGTCAGGCAGAATCACAACGCTCCTTATACTTGGAACAAGTTACCCTGTTCTCAATATAAAAGTAAAGCTGGAAACCTAATGAAAATCAGAAACCAGACCTAAAATTACTCTCTTTAAGTTCTGGTTGTCGGTCAGTCAGCAGGCATTTACTGAGGGAACACCTCCTAAGACTCTGCCCTACTGCAGAGACAGCGTACATGGCAGTGACAAGCCTGACAGACGCCCCATCTTTGCGCTCGCTTCAGCAGCACATATGCTAAAACTGGGATGACAGACTTCCCATCTTCAAGGAGCTGACATAAAGAGGGGAGGGGCAGTCAGCAAACAAGTAAGAAATAAATGAGTAAGACCATTTGGGGCACTGTCAGGTGCTACGAGGAAAATCACAAAGGTGAAGGCGGGAGGACTGCTCTAGCTAGGGCTGGCAAAGATCTCTCTGAGGGAGTGGTAAGCTGACAGCAGAATGAAGAGAGCAGATGGCCAAAAGGGACACTGAGAAAGAACCTTCCAGAAGAAGGGACGGTCAACCAAAGACCCTGGGATGGATATGAACTATATTTCAGGGACAGAAAAAAGAGTAAATCCAGTTTGTGTGGTAAATAAGGGAAGTGTGGAAGGAGAGAGGGGCATGGGGGCCAGATCCTGTGGGGTCTTACAGACACGATGGGGGAGGCCTCTCATGGGTTTTATGGGGATGATCTATACCATCTGATCTATACTTCAGAAAGCGCATCCTGGTTAATGTGTGGAGACGAGACTACAAGAGAATGAGGTCTCCAGACAGAGCAGGCAGGGAGTTCTTGCAATAACCCTGGCAAGTGATGGGGGTTTGGACAAGGTGTTCAGATAAGGGATACATTTCAGAAATAGAACCAAAGGGACTTATTGTGGACTACATATACAGGGGACAAGGGAACAAAAAGAATAAAGGATCACTTCCAGGTTTTTGTCCTTTTTATCTTCTCGGTGACTCTGGCTGGGCTCATCTCTGAACTTCAGATGGGCCCGGGCTCAGTTCCTGGGCATCACTCTTCTCCACCTCCGCTTACACACTGGGTGAGCTCAGAGAATCTCGCAGCTGGGAAAGCCTCTAAGTGCCACCACCCCTCCAGCCAGGGTCTGTGTCTGCCTCAGAGGACAGCCTCAATCAACATGGGCCATTCCATGACCAGGCAGGTTACACATGTACTTCTCAGTCCTCTCAAGATCCTACGAGATCGGTCTTATGACACCCCTCTTTATAGATGATGACAGTGTGCCCCTGAGCATATCCAAGGGCCTTCTCTTCATCTCTCCATGGATCCCTAACAGCCATCACCATGTCACACACGTGCCACTCACTTCCAGATTTCCTCCCTAACCAACGTCCTTTCTGGTGCATAGGCCAGAATCTTAGAGTCATCCTTGATTTCATTCTTTCCCCCACACCTCATGCTCCCTCCATCAGCAAATCTTAAGGGATTTGCCTTTGGAATAGAGCCAGAATAGGGACACTTATCACTGTCTCCATGGCTAGCCCCCTCATTTAGGCCACAGTTTTCTCCCTGGGGACCACTGTAATAGACTCCTACTGGTTCTGTGCTCTGCCCTTGCCACAGTTGTCTAGTCTACACAAAGCAACCAGGGTGAACATTCAAAAATGTTAGTGACCATGTCAGTCCTTGCTCAGAGTTCCCGTGACTTCTCATTTCATCCAGAGGAAACCAAGAGGCCTCCAAAGGCCTATAGGCTCTCCACCTGTGACCCCAGCCACCCCCCCCCCACACACACATACACCCGGCCTTTCCCTCCAGCTACTTCCTCCTCTCTCAAGAACTCTCTGGTCTGGCCACACTGGCCTCCTCACTGCTCCTTGAGCACAACAAACCTGTCCTTCCCCAGAGCCTCTGCACCCGCTGCTCCTCACTACTGCTTGGCTTGCTCCTTCACGGGGTCATTTCTGCTCCATGACGTCACTGGGCCAGAGGCCACTCCCGACCACCCTATCTTCCTCTTCCGTCTAGCCCCTTACTCTGCTTTATCTCCACATCACATATTGCTACTGAACACACGATCTACCTACTTGTTCACTCGTTTTATTGTCTGCCTCTCACTACTAGGCAGCAAACCCTCCTGAGGGCAGGGATTTTGTCCCTTTTTTCATTGCTGCATCCCTACAGCCTGGGTCTGTGTCTGGCTTAGAGCGGGGCCTCAAGCAACATGTGCTGGTGTGCTCACGTCCCAGGAAATTTACAAGTGTACTCTCACTTCGTCCTCTCCAGATACTACAAGGTCGGTCTTACGATGTCCCTCTTTAAAGATGAGGAAGCTGAGAGGACAATAATGGTCCCTTTGGTCCATTATGACCAATTGGTCCAATATGACAAAGCCAGAGGGTGGCAGATCAGGGACTCAAACTGGCCCCATTTGGTTCTAAAACTCTTTCCACTAGAAAAGAACATGCCCCAAAGCTCACACCAACCCCCAAAGCTTCCAGGATCTCTGCTTCGATTCTAAGGAGATAGAGCTTCAGTCAGACAAACAGAGAGAGACAGAGCTATAGGGACAGAGAGAGAAAGAGAGAGACAGAAGGACTGAAAGTCAGGTGGAGTCGGTCTCCATGGATTTTCTTTGGGAAAGGCTGAGCTATTCAGATCCACAAGAAGAGTGGTGAGCCTGACTTCCTCCAGCAATGTCGGGATCCCTGAACTCCCCAGCATCTTCACAGAGTTTACCGAGGGGCGAGCCTCAGGGGATCAGATTTTTCCCTTCCTCCTTTCTAGCCCCATTGTCCCATCTAAAATGAAGGGAATGGCCTAACAGTAGTTCCATAACCTATCAGAATCGACCTGGAGACGTGGAACACATGGCCTTCAACACTTTATTCCTAGAGACAAAACCAAGAAACAAAATCTTAACTATAGAGATCAGATGGTTACCAGAGGGGAGGTGGACGGGATGAAACCGGTGATGGGGATCAAGGAGTCCACCTGGGCTGAGCACCGGGATTACATATAGAAGAATTACATATAGAAGGATTACATATAGAAGAAGAAGGGCTGAATCACTGTATTGCACACCTGAAACTAATACAACACTGTACGTTAACGGTACCAGAATTAAAATTTTTTAAAAAAACTTAATAAAAAATTAAGCTTTAGAAACAAAACAAAACAAGATACTTTATTCCTGGATGGATTTTGATACTGGAAGTCTTTGGTGGGCAGGAAAATATGTATTTTTAACAAGAGTTTACCATCAGATCTGCGTGGGAGGCGGCATCATGGAACCATTGAGAGCACGGTCCCTGCATTCACACATTGCCTGAATCCAACCCAGTCTCCTCACCAGCGACCTGCCAAGGCCTGGTATGAAGACGAAGTGCGTGGGTACGAATGGGCACAGTCGGTATCCGTAAAGTCCATGCCTGATGTACTACGTAAGTGTCTGTTGCACACTCACAGTTACGCCGTGAAGGCCCTGCAGCCATGGATGCCCTCTAATGGGTTTTTCTGGTTTTGATATTCTGTAATTCCTGCCCTGCTACTCCCAGAAAGGAAGAGGAGACTGGCCCTCATTAAACTCTCATCTTTTTTTTTTTTTTTTAAAGATTTTATTTATTTATTTGACAGAGAGAAATCACAACAAGGCAGAGAGGCAGGCAGAGAGAGAGAGAGAGAGGGAAGCAGGCTCCCTGCTGAGCAGAGAGCCCGATGCGGGACTCAATCCCAGGACCCTGAGATCATGACCTGAGCCGAAGGCAGCAGCTTAACCCACTGAGCCACCCAGGCGCCCCTAAACTCTCATCTTACCATGGGGCGTACTCAAGCACCACTCTTGACTCACTACGGAATCAGCGTCCACATGAATTAGGCCCTTTTAACCACGACTTCGAACAACATGTCAGACCAGGCAGGGTTACGGACCTTGACAGAGAACCACTGAATTGCCAAGTTGGAAAAGGATCTTAAAATCTTTCTTTGGTTAGCATTCAATTCAGGTATGCATGGAACTTTTACCAAAATAATAATAATAATAATAACCCATTCCAGGTCACAAAGCAAATCTCAAAAGTACCCCCAAAATCAATATCATATGTGCCACATTTTCTAAACAAAACTCAAGTAAATTAGAAAGAGCCAAGATATCAAACTTCCCACCCCTACATCAATAGAAATGTAAAACATACTTCATGGAATTAAGAAATTAAATTAGAATTTTTTAAAATAAGAGGACAGGGGTTTTGGTTGTTTTTGTCCACTGATGAATTCTTAGAACCTAGAATAGTGCCTAGCATATATATGTTTGTTGCATTAAGGAAGGAAGGAATAAATGAACAAGTTAAATGGTAATAAATGTACATGAATAAAAGAAGTAAGACTAGAAATGAGTGAGTTAAACATTCAACAACAATACAGAGAAAGTCCAAAGAAAGAAGGAGTAGGGGCACCTGGATACCTCAATCAGGTTAAGCTCTTGGTTTTGGCTCAGGTCATGGTCTCAGGGTTGTGAGATCAATCTCCCAATCTCCATACTCAGCACAAAGTCTGCTTAAGATTCGCTCCCTCTCCCTCAGCCCCTACCCCCATTCATGCTCTCTTTCTCAAAAAAATAAATAAAATCTGAAAAGAAAAGAAAAAAGGAGAAAGGAAGAAAGAAGTAATAGGATGGGAATAAATGAAATAAAAGACAAACAACAGAGAGAGTAAATTAAACCAAAATCTGTTTTTTTTAAGACTAATAAACATCTGCCATACTGATCGCATTTTTAAAACGAAAGATGACACAACAATATTTGGAATCACAAAGGCAATAATATAATTGCAGGTGCAACAAAAATTAGGAACTTCAAAAGACAATTCTATGAAGAATTTCATACTGATAAATGTGAAAATACACACAGAACAGACAACTTACTTCCTAGGAAAATATAATTTAACAACCAGAATCAAAAAGAGAAAAACCTGACTAGAACAGAACCAGTAAAAAGAATTCCAAATTAAAAAGCCACCCGCAAAACCCACCAGGTGGCCCGGATATTTTTAAAATGAGCTGTATCAGACTTCGGAGAAACAAATAATCTTGCCCTTCAATAACATACTGCAGAAAACAAAAAAAGAAGGAACAGTCTGAACTAATGACATACAGCTTTTACAATCTTGGCACTAAAACCAGACACACAGAACAAGAAAAAGAAAACCTCTGGTCCAACCTCACTCATAAACATAGATGCAAATATCCTAAATAAAATATAAGCAAACCAAATATGACCACATGCAAAAATGAGTACATAATGACCTTCTTGGCATTACCGGGAATGCATGCACAGATTAACTTTGGAGCTCTATCACTGAAGATCCTTACATTCAATGGTTAGACGAGAAAGTCATGTGATTGAGTCACCTCAATAAAAACTCAAGAGAAAGCATCTGAAAATTTACTTTTAAGTATTTTAGCAAAATAAGAACAGAAGAGAATTTTTTTACCTGATAAATGGTCTCGACCAAAAAAAACAAACAACAACAAAAACCACAACAAACTCCTATTTATGGATAAAATCTGAAAAGCATTCCATTTAAAATCAGAAATAAAATAAAATACAAGCTTACATTTTTTAGTGAACATGGTACTACAGACACTGGCTATGCAGTAGGACAAGAAAACAAATAAAATACAAAAATCAAAACAAAAAAACCACAAAATTTTCATTGTTTGCAGAAAATGTGACTGTCTACTGCATAGAAAATGGAACAGGCACTCCCATTTCTAGTAGTGTGGTACACAAAATGCAGAGTAGACCTTTCCAAGCATGGAAACCATACTAATTCTTGGGAAAACATATGAAATGGCATTTTCTTTAGGTATGCCTGAACCGGTGTTACAACAAGGAAAGAACCAATTCCAAAAAGTGTACTAATCTACCAGTTCTAAATGAATAGGCAACTACTAACAACCAAAAATTGTTAGTCCTACGTGAGAAATTGATAAATTCAATATTTAATTGTCATCATTAAATTCCAATCCTTTTCTTATTGCTATTCAACCCATGAGTTTTTTGGAAGACTTTTTTTTTTTTTAATTTTAAAGATATAGAGGTAGTTTTGATAACCCTTAAAAATCATTCTTAAATTAACTCCATGGTGTTCAGAAAATGTCATTTTCATAACATAAGTTCTGTAAAACATGTTCAGACCTGCCTCCTGCTTGAGACATGGTTGATTTTCATAAATGTCTCAAACTCAAAATCAAACTCAAACTCAAACTCAAAAAAGTGGAGATTTCAATATAGCACAGTCAGTGACTGATAAGGCAAGAAGGCAAAATTTCACCAGGTTACAGAAAACATGAAAACCACAATTAGCACACTTTATCTAACAGACTGATAAAGAATGCTGCTGCCCTTCTACCAAATACATACCAGAGCCATGTATCACAAGATCTATCAAACCATCAAAACAATGCCAATGTTATCAAAGAATGCCACAGTCATAGTAAAAACAAGTACAGACTATTAGAAGATATATTTTCAATTCACAGGACTCACAAGTATAGTATTCACAATATATTAAGAATTCCTATAAGTCAATAGGCAAACAATTCAAGAGGAAAATGACCAAACTAGAAGAACAATCAACTCACACGGACAATAAACATAGGCAGAGATGCCCATTCTTATTAGTAGCCTAGAAAATGTAAAATAAAACTAGCATACAGGAAACCATGAAAATTGGTCCCCGCTGCACTCTACACATGAAAATAAACTCCAGGTAGTTTCAAATTTATGTAAAAAAGTAATCGTTTAAAAAATTTTTAGGAAAAAATGGAATATCTTTATGATCTTACAAGCCAGAGAAATTTCTTAAATGAAACACAAAGAGGCACAAGTCCAAGGAAAATAAAAAACAAAAACAAACAGAAAAGAAAACAAAAAATAGGACTACATTTAAATTAAACTGATGAAATACCATTTAATAATTATCGCTCGGCAAAATTTAAATTCTGCTATTGGCAAGAATGGGTAGGGACGTATAAATTAGTGGGAGCATAAATTAGTTCAGTCATTTTAGAGAACAATTTGATTATATCCTAAAAAGATGTGTAACCTCTAGAAGTAATTCTATTCCTAGAGAAATTCCTACATAACTGCTGCCAGACACACGTGTAAGAGTGCACACAAGTGCATCACTGATAGTAGAAAATAAGGAACTAACCTCAGTGGGTAGATAAATGTCAGTACACTAATCTAAGGGATATGGTAATTCCGTTTCAATGAATGCACTCGAAGTATATATATCAAAATGATCTATCTAAAAAACAATGCTGAGGGGCGCCTGGGTGGCTCAGTGGGTTAAGCCGCTGCCTTCGGCTCAGGTCATGATCTCAGGGTCCTGGGATCGAGTCCCGCGTCGGGCTCTCTGCTCAGTGGAGAGCCTGCTTCCCTTCCTCTCTCTCTGCCTGCCTCTCTTGTAATTTCTCTCTGTCAAATAAATAAAATCTTAAAAAAAAATAAAATAAAAAATAAAAAATAAAAAACAATGCTGAGCAAAAAAGCCAGTAACAGACTCATATGTATACCATTTAGATCAAGTTTACAAACGTGTGAAAAATACTGTAGAGCATTTGTGTGCATGTACATTAAATAAAAGCACACAAATAGCCATGAAAATAATAAACACAAACTTCAGAATATTAGTAACCTGTAGGAAGAGAAGGAGCGAGAATGTCAGAGAAGGGCTTCGTTTATATTTGTAATGACATTCACAAAATAAAAAGAGAGATCTGAAGCAAATACGACAAAATGTGCTTTATGACAAAACTGTGTCTGGGTTACATAGGTACTCATTAGTTTACTCCTTTAAATTCTTCAGTGTGTTCAAAGTATTTCACAACTTCATAAGCCTATTATCTGTTTCCTCTAGTCACACAAAGCAGAAATTCCTTATTTAACGTTTCTGGCAACATCCATATTACCTTCTATTTGATCACTTCCGGAAGTGGGGAGCTCACTACAATAGAATATTACTTATTCAGAATACCCAGGATCTGACTTGACAAGGACGTGTGCTATTTTAGGGATTTTTCAGTCTTAGATCCAAAGAGCAAAAAGATTGGGGGTGGGGCGGGGATCAAGGTGGGGGAACTCATTGCATAGAACACATTTGCAGAATTGCAATTAAACATCTCAGAGCATTAGCTTCTTGCCAGAATACATAAATGTCTGAAATCCCTCGTGACTCCTGCATTACCAAGATTGCCATCATCGATCACAATCTACATCCGCTCCTGTCCATGTGCTTTCTGTGACATCACCGCCCAGTCCTTCCCAGTTCAGCAGGTCACACTCACCATGTGCCATGACAGCAGCTCCTTCTTTACTTGCTATAGGCATGGTTTTTAAATGGGCAGGCATAAAATAATGCTCTTTTTAGAACAGTCCTGTCATTGGAAGCTTCTGGTATTTACAAAGTTCTCAAAAAAACCCAGCCTTTTACTGAACTTTGTGATGCAGCCAATTCTGTTGGTGGGCAGATTTGACTGTTAAAAAAGTTCTTCCCCGAGGAATCTGAAATCTGTCTTCCCTGAAACTTTTACCACTTGGACTTGATTCTGCCCTTGGAAACCCCCCGAGTGAGCTTTTCTAGCAAGAAGAAGCGTGTGTGAGTGAGTGTGTGTGTGTTATACACCCCATTTGTATTTCTTACACGTATTTTCAATTGTACCCCAAGTTTTCTATGGTTTTAGAGGAAATGTATTTCTGAGTCTACCAAGATTCAGAGATGAGGGAACTGTAGGCAAAGAAACCTTAGGTTATAACAAGAATCATTTGAAAAATACACAGACATTAAGATAGTTGTGTTTTTAAAACTTACCTACTTAAAGTAATTGAAATTGGAATATCAATTGCCTGTCACTTCTGGGAAAATCATACCTTTGGTTAAGAAACATAATTTCGTTAACAGATTGTTCATCATTATGGCTTTTATACAGTTGGAATCCAACAAAGTTTCATTGAAAAAAATTATGACACTTTGTTTTCCTAAGAGCTGGTAATTTATGAGGACCACTTAGTAGGCATATAGAGCATATTGTATTGGGAATGGAGATTCTGTGATGAGATTTTCTTGTAGGGGGTGGACTCTGGGCGTGTGATACATAATTGTCCTGTGAACTATTATAATTTTAACAGAGGGAAATCAAACATTGGTTAATGTTCTCTGTTCATGACAGAGGAAGGGAAGAAAAAAAAAAAAGGAAAGAAAGCCAGAAAAAGAGGATGGTAGAGAGAGAGAGAAAAAAAAAAAATCCTAAACAGAGAAGACACAAGGGGGCCAGAACTCCAACCCCAGGCTCCCCAGCCAAGACCTCAGTGTGCCTTCTCTTTGTCACCCTCCGGCATCATTATCAGTCTGCCCACACAAAGGGAGAGCCAGGCAGAGCCCTTGGCCAGATGTGGCCATCTACAGAGCTGCCCTGTCAGAGCAGGGTGTACAATACAAGGTCACTCTGAGTACCCCAATTCACGCACTATTACATCTGCTTAATCTATGCCTAATACTATATAAACAACTATAAATTCTTACAAATTTGGTCTCTGTCATTTTTGGCCACTCTGTGGCTTCCTAAGTAGATATTAAAGGAATTCTCCAAAACCTATCATAACTGTTGGTTTTTCCTCTTAAGTCCTGATATTTTAGCTTCTCTAGTACAGCCCTGAGCAGAGGTCTGTGTTTAATTTAAGACAATGCCTTCTGCCCAAACCCCAACTGCCTTGGATGCTTCCAGCTCCCTTCTTTCTACCCATTTAAGATCACAAGCCCCTACAGCTCCTTCCAAGAGTCAAATGCTGCCAGGTCACTGAGGTTCCCAAAGCCCTCTGGCTTGGGAAGGAGGGAGTGTCTTGGATCCTCCTCAAGGGTTTGGCCTGGTCCTACACTGACATGGTGCCCATGCTTTCTGAGGGAGACCCCGGGTGCCATGGAAAGAGGGGTGGCCTGGGGGTCAGGAACGCTGTGTTCTGTGCTGGCTCTGTTAGTGCCTGGCCAGTTATATGACCCTGGAAACATTCCTGAACTTAACTTTCCAATTCATCAAGCAATTCTGTATGCATTACCAACATCTACTCTTCAAGAAAACTCTACCGAGAAGACAGATATTATCCCTTACATCTCTGCTGAGAACCATGTGGTGGCTGCTTGTCTCATACAGAACAGAATCCCTACTGTGCCTGAGAAGGCCCTACAGGATCCAGCCACCGGCCACCTCTCAGACCTCATCCGCTCCCACTCTCCTTTGCTCTTTCTGTTACCATCACCCTGGACTCCTGACTGTTCCTCAAACACATCAGGAAGTTTCCTGCCTTAGGGCCTTTGCACTGACTGTTTTCTCAGCCTGTATGCTCTCTCCCCACGTATCCTTACTGTTTGCTTTCTTGCTTCATGATGACGTTTGCTCAAACGCTACCTTATCAGAGATCTTCCCTGTCCACCCTATTTTTTTTTAAAGATTTTATTCATTTATTTGACAGACAGAGATCACAAGTAGGCAGAGAGGCAGGCAGAGAGAGAGAGGAAGCAGGCTCCCCGCGGAGCAGAGAGGCTGGAGATCCCAGGACCCTGGGATCATGACCTGAGCTGAAAGCAGAGGCTTTAACCCACTGAGCCACCCAGGCGCCCCCCATCCACCCTATTTTTATAAAAAATGGGACCTCCTGTCCCATTTCTCTCTGTCCCCGTCCTCTGCTTTATCTCTCTTCTGAGCCTCCACCACCCTCTGACACACTGCACTTTCACTAGCTTGTTCCTGTGGCCTGTGCTCCTCCCACCACCGCGGAAGCTCCTTGAAAACAGGCACTTCGCTTGGCTCTCTGCTGTGATCCGGCGATCTCAAACAGTGTCTGGTCCATAGCAAACATTCAAGAAACGGTTAATACTTGAGTTGATGGCATTACCTCCTCAGTTCTGTGGGAGGGAGAGGGGAGTCGGGCTATGTAACTTGCCCCAGGATGTGTAGCTAGGAGCCCCCGCAACCCTCACTGCTCCCCTGAAAGCTGGAAGACCCAGGCCCCACTGCCAACTCCTGCACCTACCAGCCAGATGACCTTGTCCAGTGTGGACCCGGAATTTCACTTAACAAGACAACTTTTCAAACCTGCATAGCTTCATAACATACGTGAGTCATTTAGGGGTAGATCTTGTTTATTCTTTGCAGTCATGCCAGTCTGGGTGTCAGATACGGTGGGTGTCCATCCTAGTAGCTCAGGGAAGTCAAAGGCCTCCCCAAGGTGAGGCAGTGAGGAAGTGGCGGAAGCAAGTCTCCGACCCGGTTCAGGGCCCTGAGGCCTTCTGCAAACTGAACGTGCCCCCAGATTTTCCCCCCCAGAGGATGCTCTGATGCTCCACGTATCCTCAGGGCTCATCTTTGAAACACTGTCCACCACTGCCAGTCTTCCCAGCCTCCCACTGGTTTCTCCTTCCTCTGAACAGATGGCATATATGAAATTCACACCATGCTGTGTGATGCTGCTAAGCTGTCTTGTGTTCATTTTATTCTAAATGATATATTCTAAATAGCAAGATATTTATCGACAAAGACATCCCTATTTTGTCTATGTCTATGTTTCAAATACCATCTAAATGTCACATTTATTTCTCTGGCCCAGACTTCTCTTCTGAGTTCTGGGCCCAACTGCCAAAATGACCTCTCCGCATGGACATTCTATAAACCCCTTGATTGAGTATGCACAAAACTGAACTCATGTCTTTCCCCAACTGCCTCTTCTCCTGTCTTCTCCACCTTAGTAAATAAAATCACCACCTTGAGCTGTTCAAGTGAGATCCCTGTATGTGGTTCTTACCTGTTTCTCTAACCAAACCTGGTGAACTTTCCCTGCTACATATCTGGAGTTGTCTGTACTCCTCCTTCCTTGGCCTAAAAGATACAGGCATCACTGATGTCCGTTGCACGTGGCATTACTTCACCAGGATTCCACACAGCAGCCAGAGAGCATCTAAAAATGCAAATCTGATCATGGAGTGTCCCTGCTTTTCAGATCTTTTAGAGACTTCCCATTGGTCTTAAAACAAAGGCCAAACCCTTAGCCAGGCCTACAGAGGTCCTTTAGCCCCTATCTAAGCCCCTGTTCTCAACAGGACATTCCAAAGTGCATCCTTTCCCTTGACTACTAAGCAGGTTCCTTGTTCAGTTACACAGTGGTTCAGGGACTGTGCCCTGGTGTCAGACTGCCCGGGTATCAAGAGTTCCCTGGGTCACCCAAGGTCACCCAACACCCTGTGACCTTAGATGCAGTACTTGAGCCCTATCTCAATTTCCTGACCTGAAATACGGAGATCATCAAGGTACCTACCTTGTAAGTTCCATGCTGTAAAAGTTAAAAGCGCTTCAGACAGGGCCTGGCACTTAGGGAGGCACATGAAACACGTTAGCTATTCTCAGCTCCTCTCTCCCCCCAAATTCTGCTCAGCTTTTCATCTTCTCTAAGTGTCAATTAATCGGCAAAGCTTCTTCAACTCTTCAAAGTATGCTAGTTTCTCTTGTTACACAGTCCCATACCACTTGAGTCGCTGGATGAAATTAGGATGTAGCTCATTATTTCCTCATTCAGAGTCTATCCTCTTCATAAGCTTAAGCTTCACAAAGGCAGAGGTCAAGTCCATCTCATTCACTTTTCCATCGCAGTTCCCAGCATAGCATCTGGCGCACAGCAGGTGCTCAATAAATACTCATGGAGTAAGCGATTCAATAAGTATCACTTGGGTTCATTTGCAAACCTGGCTTTTCCACAAGCCCCCACGTAAGTACGGTACTTAGTGCAATTAATGAAATGTATCGACCCCCACCCCCAAAGGTCACTGGTATTCCCCAAATCCATTCTCCTTTTGCACAGTGTTGGAGCTGCCGGATTTAGCTGCATCTGTAGATGTCCAGAAGAACAGCTACACCACCCGGCCTCCCTTGCCATGAAGAGTGGCCATGGCCTACGGTTCATGAAATAGGAAGAGATGTCTCACATACAACTTCTAGACTGTGTCTTTAAAAGGAAGGAGGGTGCTCTTCCCTTTGACAGTCCCCCTTCTCTGAAGCATATTCTTGATCAAAATATGTTTAATGTCAACTCTTTCCAAGTATTTAAATGTCTCCACTACTATAACCGTTGAGCCCAGGAAGGGATCAATACTTAGCCACACTCAGGTTCCATTCAAGTAGGGTTTGGCAACCAACCAGAGGCCTCCAGGAAAGCCATGAGAGGGCTTGAAACGCCTCCCCAGGATTCCCCTCCACTGAGCTTACCTCAGCTCCTTTACTCACACACAGGTTCTACATCCACGTGCCATTTGACAAATCTTTGAGAATCTGTATTTTCTTTTTCTTTTTTTTTTTTTTAAGATTTTATTTATTTATTTGACAGAGAGAGATCACAAGTAGACAGAGAGGCAGGCAGAGAGAGAGAGAGGGAAGCAGGCTCCCTGCCGAGCAGAGAGCCCGATGCGGGACTCGATCCCAGGACCCTGAGATCATGACCCGAGCCGAAGGCAGCGGCCCAACCCACTGAGCCACCCAGGCGCCCCGAGAATCTGTATTTTCTGTAAGCAATACATCTAAGGCAAATGAGTGACCCACAACCATCATCGCTTCCTTCCTTCTCTGTGCTCTCCACACTACCGGGGTGATCTGACTGTGGGAAATTCTTGGGGTGCCCAAACCTCAATAGAGAGGTGGGGGTACAGTTCCAGTGCCTTAAGCTGGTCGCAGGAACTCATGCCCCAGCCTAACTGTTCTGGAAGGACAGGAAGCATTGTGGGCCAGCAGGTATGGGCTGTGGAAGAAAATGCAGAGAAGAAGGGGTGGGGTGGGCAAGGACCCAGGGGTCCGGGACATGGGTGGGAACTGGAAAAGTTCCACAGTGAAAGTGAGAATGTGCTGGAGGGCAGGGCCTTGAACATCTGTCATGCTGCATGAGCTGATCTTGGGAGCTGGATTGAGGATTCAGGAGCAGAAATAATGGCCAGGGGGTAGGTCGTAAGACATTGAATGAAGACAGGCCTTCAGAAGAGGTAAGAAGCTGAAAAGGAGCCCAGTGTGATTAGAAGCTTTCCCTGAAGATGGGAAGTCCTGCATGAAAGCCCAAGATTACAGAGGCTTTGATTCTAGAATGCTGGGCCAACCTGTCATGGGTGATTGACATGGAGAGCAAGGACAGGTCCCAGCTGCTGCAAGAGCTCCCCAGAGATGTGAAGGGCATGGCCGGCTCTGCATAGAGAAGAGGGCCTGGCACTCAGGGCTCTACCCTGTCGGTGACATAGGGCAGAGATGACCGAGAACACTTAAGCCTTTTGTAAATAGTTTACAGAGCCCTGAGAATTAGCCGCATCCTCCCTTTTCCAAAAGAACAGTTTGATTTTATAGTTTCTTTCACATAAACAGTCTTGTTAATGTGGGTTGGGAAGGGAGACCTCAAAGAGAGAAGTCAGTGGTTAAACAGGAGCTAAAAGACTCCTGCCAAATTACTTTCCTATTTGGCTCCTGTAACCAAAGATGAAAATCCTCAGAATAATGTAAGCTTCATGCTTCCAAAGGACTCCAAGAGTCCAAGACAAAGGCCTCATTTATCCAGGCCTATGGATAAGGATATGGCACACAGTAGGGCCATACTAATTATCTGTAGACTGATTTGGGAGATGGGATTTTGGACTCCCAGGGTGAATTCTGACCACAAGCAGATAAAGAAAATCAAAAGGTTATGTTCTTTTCAATTTTGTTGAAAGAAAAAGTAAATAAATAAACTGAGGCCCAGAGAATAACAGAGGCAGGTCTCCTAAACATAATACACATGAATTTCCTGACCAGTTCCCCAAGACTGGCTCCTCCCTCGAAAGCCAAGCTCTGACCTGAAATGGAGGGAATCCAGGCAATGCCTATACATGCTCAAAAATGTTAGTGCTTCCTCTCCGCCACTTGGTGACCTTATAAATACATATATAGACCTAGTCATCATCCAACAGGCAAATCACACCAGAATGGACTCTCCCTGTGATTTCTGATATTCCCAAGTCCTCCTCTGGATAGTCCTTGAAATCAATTAGCCTAAAAATGCACTCTGATCCAAACAAAAACTGCAGAAACTGGTTCCTTGAGTGGGATGGGCTTTGCAGAGGCAATACAGTCCAAGCTGCTGCTTCCAAGCATGCTGCCATCAGCCTGAGCTAAAGATAAGGACCTGCAGACATACGGACGGCCCTTAGACAAGTGGCCTTAATGTAATGAAAATGTCACGCCGAGATGCAGTCAGGTCCTGTGCAAAAACACAAGGAGGTCAAACGGAAGACCTGCCCTCAAAGAGATTGAATTCTTGGGGGAATAGGAACATCAATTAATGCTTAAAAAGTCCATGGAAAATCCCCTCCTAAGAGGAATATACAGGGCATTATAAGGGCTGCAGTGGGTTGAAGTGTGACTCCCAACTTCATCTGAATTCCTCAGACTCCATCTGAGTCCCAACCCCTGCAACCTGTGCATGTGACTTTATTTGGGAAAAGGGCCTTTGCAGATGTAACTGAGCAAAAGATCTTAAGATGAGATCATCTTGGATTTAGCATGGGGACCTAAATCCAATGACCAGTGTCCTTATGGAAGACAGGAGGGGCAAAGACACAGACACAGGGGAGGAGACCAAGTGAAGACAGAGGCAGACACCAGAGTGAGGCGGCCACAAGCCAAGGAGTGCCAGGAGCCACCGGAAGCTGGAAGAGGCAAGGACAGGTTCTCAGAGCCTTCAGCAGCAGTCTGACCCGGCCAAAACCTCTGTGTTGGACTTCTGACCTCTAGAACCGTGAGAGAATAAATTTCTGTTGTTTGAAGCCACCCAGTTCGCAGTAATTTGTTATAACAGCCCTGGAATATAAATACAAAGGCCAACAGCTAAGTCTGCCAGGGCAGTGAGAGACGGCCTCCCAGTAGAGATGACATTAGCCCCAAGTTTTCTAGACAAGAAGGAGTGCACTGGATAAAAACAGGGAAAGCATCTTCCAAGCAAAGAGACTTGCATGCCCAAAGTCACTGAGGCATGATTCAGCAAGACACACTGCGAGCACTGCAAGTAGTTGGGAAACGTTTGGCAGAGAGGCTTTGTGTGGGAGAGCGAGATACGCAGTTGGAGTGGTGGGTCCTGGAGGGCCTTGTGGGTAAAGCCAAGAAGCTTGAAAATAATCCTAAACACTCTGGAGCGCATTAGAGGATTTTTCAGCAAGGGAGTGTCATAATCAGATTTGCAATCTGGACGGATCCCTCCGACACAGCTGGAAAGGGGCCTGACAAGGGGCAGGGGGTCACCGAAGAGGTTTAGGCAAGAACTGATGAGGGCCTGAGCTCAGAGGATAAAGAAGAAGGGGTAAATGCAGGACATTAAGTCTGCCCTGGCAGACAGGGGTTCATCTGATAGCAGGAGGAGGGGAAGAGAGCAACTGTGGACGAATCCTGAGTCTCTGGTTTATACAACTCAATCCTTCAAAATCGGTGTCATCTAACAACCTTACGACGCATGCAATTATTCTTGTTTTAGTTTCTTACTAATTTCTTAACCTAAGGCTACAGATACCAGATAAACGTCAGTGTTCGAAGGTGTCTTTGTGTCCTCAACTACTTGAAACATTTCCTTCCAGAAAGCTGCCGGTCCAGCCATACTTTCCATTTGGGAAACCTGGGCAGGGGGTTGAGAAGAACACCAAACCCCCCCCAACCCTGACCCTGTATGCCAACATGATAACCAGCATTGTGACAACACATGAATCAAATCACCGAGAGGGGTCAGTGCAAGGAGGCAAGGTTTATGGAGCTTCTAGGGAGAAAGATGGAAGATGACACGTGGTGGGCTCTCGGGAACTGGGAACTCCTGGCTTGTTTACGGAGTAGTTGTTAGCAATTCCCCTCTGGCATGACTCAGCCTGGCAGCCCCACCACCTTCCAGATTTCAAGTGGCCAGACTCCCCTGCTGGTTCCCAGACTGAATCCTTTGTCCACCATCTACCATCCATGATACTGGCTACAAAAGCCTGGAGGAAGGAGGCGTTCCCAGCTACGCCCTTCCCCTCAGGGCTCAGCTGGCCCAGAGACACTAGTCTCATTTTCTCGGGGAGCCACCTCAGGCCCCCCTTCTGTCTGCCAGCTCCTGGTTTCTGCCAAAGAAAAGGAGACAAAGGGAGGGATGCTAAAGCAGGAAGAAACAAGATCTAGTATCAGGATCTGGCCCAGAGCCTGCGGACTTTAAGCAACCTCCCTGCTTCGCTTAGGCCTGCCAAAATTCTGGTCCATTCCTTCTACTTTCCCACATGTGGATTATCTGCCACTCTATCAGATCACTCCGGAGTGAACTTTGCCTGGCAAAAGTTCAAAGGACACAATCATTTTAGCCAAATCCATATTAGTGCTCCATCTCTGCTCTTAGCGCAAGTCTTGACCAAACAAAGGTCAAGAAGGAACCTCAACCCACTTACTGTCATCCAATAGGGATTAAATAAGGACAGAGGAGGCAGGGAGGCTGGCTCTGGGACTTCCAGTGGAGGTGAGGCTATGGCAAGTTGTACACCATGCCCAAGAAACATTAGCCAACCCCCAGGTCTGACAAGCTTGCAGCTACTGCCAGCTTTGTTTTCCGCCTGGGCCTCCAGAGAGCTAGAAATAGCCGTGAAACACTCCATTTATGGGAAAAGGCTAAAAACTCTGGAGAATGAGGTTCTAACATGGCGCTCGTTGTTATCCATGAGTAATAGTAGCTACAGTCCTTCCTCGGCTCCTCCTTCTTCTCCTTTCTCTTTAGTCCCTTCCTCCTCCTCCTTCCTTTTAATGAGGTCTACTTATTTTAACTCTGATTAAGAATTTACATTTTTAGGGGCGCCTGGGTGGCTCGGTGGATTGGGCCGCTGCCTTCGGCTCGGGTCATGATCTCGGGGTCCTGGGATCGAGCCCCGCGTCGGGCTCTCTGCTCCGCGGGGAGCCTGCTTCCTCCTCTCTCTCTGCCTGCCTCTCTGCCTACTTGTGATCTCTCTCTCTGTCAAATAAATAAATAAAATCTTTAGAAAAAAAAAAAAAAAAAAAAAAAAAAAAAAAAAAAAAAAAGAATTTACATTTTTAGAATTTCAAAGGTGCCCAGTTTAGAATCACAGCACGAACTAGTTAGGAGCCTCTATCCTAAATTATGTATGATTGGAAAAGCAAAGACAGGGAAAAGCACAAAATGCATTCTAAATTCCGAGCCCAATTAGATCAGTTTTGTGGCTAATACTGCATTTTCCTGATATATCAAAGAGTGTGAAGGTGCGCCTAGGAACCACAGGCAGACAAAGTGACTATTGATGGAAAATTCAAGTCAAATGAAAAATGGTACTAAAGAAAGAACATCATATTAAAGTATTTATCGAGGGCTCTTCTGTGGATTAATAATATTTTCCATAGGTCAACACTGTTTGTGTGTACATGTTGTAAAGCTGGGAAAAAAATCGGCATCTCAACAACAAGAAAATCTTTCCCTTTCTCGGAAGTCAGAGTGACCCTACTTGCCCTCTAAATTGTTTCCAGAAGTTTAAGTTATCATTTCATACTTTTTTGGTTGATCATTCACCAACCAGGACACATTTCCTCTTGGAGCTAAAACCATAGCTCACAATTTGTCCCACTGATTTCCCTGCCAAAAATCGGCCTTAGTTCGAATGATAAAATATCTTCATTGGGGAAGCACTCATGATCCATCCATTGCCCCACAAGCATTTTTACATATTAATGATGGAGTTGGAAGATGTGGACAGTTCTAGGATTTGATACAAGTTACCCACCCATTCCCAGGATGTGATGAATGGCTCCCTGGCCAGAAATGAAACCCGGAGACTAAGATAATGACCCACCTATATCCCAGAACATCTGTTCTCCCCATCACACATGCAGAAAAAACAAAGGCCCCCTGCTGTACCAGAAGGGGCACCCAAGTCAATAGGAAAGTCCTACAACATGGATTCAGTGACCTGACCCACCTTTGCTCACAGTGAACAACTGAGCAGTGGCAAGAAGGGCAATTACCCTCACGCTACCTCCACTTACCAGTCATATGTCAGGGCTGTATCTGTGTAGTTCCTTCAACAAGCACAACAGCCTGTACAATTAGAAACCCAGCAACTGAATAATGACCTTAAGCTTCCAGTAATCTCTCCTATTAATACAACCCTCCTGAAAATCCAAACCATCCTCCCACTGAAATAAGAAGTACAAATATATTCAACCACAGCACAGAGACTAAGAAAACTATGATAAATTCACATAATATTAATCCAAATAACACAAAATTCATGGAAAGAAATGAGTGTGTTCATCATATGTTAACTACAGAATAAGGGCTAAGAAAAATACAATACAACCCCATAATGACATATTATGCAATTATTGAAATGATGCTCATGAGTTGTATTTAACAAGACTGGGAACTCCTCATGTTCTAAGCCTAAGTAAAGAAATCGTGACAGAAAATTAAATATGTAGAATGATTTTTTTTTTAACCATGTGACAATATAACATGAAAACGGGGCTTACAAGAGTTTTTCTGGGAGATGAAATAATGAATGATTTACTTTCCTTCTTTATATATGACTTCCCTTTTTAGATTTTCTACACTTAGCACATTTTACTTTTATATACAGGAAAAATCAAAGTTATTTAGTTTAACAAAACCATGGTTTTAGGGGGCTGATGATGAGGATGCTGAAGGAGGATGCGCTGAGCTGGGACGTGGCCAGCCAGCACCAGAAATACCATGCTGATTGCCGACCCCCATCCGGACACTGCACGCACTGGGGGTTGAAGGGCCCAGAGTGGTCCCTGGCTCCACCCAGCATCCTGCGTTCCAAACCCTCTGGTTATGAGCAAGTTCTTTCATGACTCACTACAGGCCCCTGGACTGGTCACTTCCCTTAAAATAATCCAGCTGGCAAAGAGCATACAGTGGTGCTGGGAGGATTAATTCATTCATGTTTATAGACAAGCTCTCTAAGATTCTTGGATGGGAGTCACTTCATGCTAAGGAGTGCGAATAATCGGCTGAGTACATTGCCAGGGCAAACTTCCTGCTGCAATTCTCTAAACTCAATGCAGATGCCCAAATTCAGAACAAAATTTATGTAAGTTGGCTGGCAGACCCTGCACCATTATAATAAAAATGAATTGGATGTCAAGTATCTGCAGCCAACTGAACACCACGTCTGTCCTTCCCAAGGAATCATGAGGCTGGGTCCAAACCCAGGCCACTGGTGAGCAGGACCTTGGCCCCGAGTGGATGGCAACCCTTCCAGAGGTGTGTGTACCTCCACCCAGGGGATGGACGTGATCAAAAGGTGTTTTGAAAATCAGCACAAGCCCCCCAGCCCTAGACCAAGCAAAAAGAAAGCCAGTGTGCAGAAAATCCTGCATCTGGCAACACAATGTTGGGAAAGCATAGTATTTCTGAAGAAAAGCAACAGCAGCAGGTCCCCAGATGAGGAACTGGCTCTGGCAAATCTGGGGATGAAGAATGGCTCATGGCACAGGCTGCCCCAGGCCCAGACCAGCACTGAGTTCCAGCTGTGCCGGCTTCTGCCGGTAGCAAACACCTGGTATGGGGGCTATGTGGGAACCGTGAAGAAGCCTCTGGTGCTCCTCAAGGCCTGGGATAATGTTTTTCCTTCTCTCATCTCTCACCACCCAGAGTATAATGCATGCTCATTTCTCAGAGAAAATGGAATGCCCAAGTCAGCCCAGAGGATCTGGAATTGCATATCAAGGTCGTCTTATAACCACATCTCAAGGACTTCAGCTGAAAGTCAAGATAACAGAAAAGAAGAAAGGTCCCACAGGAGTTGATTTTAGACATGTTCTTGCAAAGAAGTGTGATTTGCAGAGATGACAGGGAGAGAAGGTGAGTTAATTCAAGGATCGCCTTGTTCCCTGTATCACACTGCTCCAGTCTCTAAAACCCAAAGAAGGTAACTCAATTAATATCCTCTGCTTACCTTTCCCACAGAGGGATCCAACTCCTTTCGTCTCTGGGGTTAGTACCTCCACAGACCCAATTTCAATGTATATTTTACCTTGAACTATATTTTACCTTGAACCATATGGCCTGCTTGGGATAACAGCATGTCATTCTCCTAAGATGTCATTCTCCTAGTAGCATGTGAATATTAAATATGCCTACCGATTTGGTCTTAGATATTTAAAAAAAAAAATAGAAATGTAGATCACTGCATTCTTAGTCATATTATGGATTCAGCTGGCTCGTAAGTGAACCCAACTCAGAAGTGGTAACCAAGGGAAGTGGACACTGGGACTGGCTTTGCTCCAGACTTGGTGCACATTAGTCACGAAAACCTCACTTGGGCTGCCCCATCTGAAAGAACAGGAGACTACATGAACATAACTTCTTTCCAGGAAGGTTGGGAGAACAAATGAGGTAAACACTGAAGGCCTGGGGTGTCCGGGGGGCGGGGGCAAGCATGAATTGAGATCACTATTTCTAGCAAACAGAATGTTGACATTTGGTTTTATTGAACAGGTAAAAGCCAACATGTCTATGTGGTAATGATATGAGAGAAAGAGAGAAAGAATCCAGCACATTCCAGGTTTTGAAAGGAAGGAAACCTACCTAACTGAAACAGCAGAAACCAAACCTTGGCAAGTCGGAGTACCAGTGACACAGAGAAAAGGGATGTAAGTAAGATGTGGTGTTCCCCCAATGACCTCCATGATGGAGGCAGAAGATGCAGAACAAAAAGCATAGGAATAACCCTAAGACACCTGAGAACGGGGGTTGGGGGGGGCGGGGATGAGACAAGGGTATGGGGTATGTTCCTCATCCTATCACTTATCCTTTCCCAAAATGGAGTCCATTCAAATTCCTTGGAAATTCTCAAGAGTCCGCTTTGGGGATGGCAAACCCCACAGTCATGTAGCAAAACGAGCGGTAGCATAGAAGGTGGCACCCTTTGGCAGCTGCCTTTCCTCCTCTATCACTTTGCCACTCCACTGTGGGGCCTTTTTATTTTTTTTTTTATTTTTTTTTTAATATTTATTTTTATTTGTTTATTTACAGCATAACAGTGTTCATTGTTTTGGCATCACACCCAGTGCTCCATGCAGTACGTGCCCTCCCTATTACCCACCACCTGGTTCCTCAACCTCCCACCCCCCCCCACCCCCCTGCCGCCCCTTCATAACCCTCTGGTTGGTTTTCAGAGTCCATAGTCTCTCATGGTTCATCTTATGGGGCCTTTTTAAATTCTGCACCTGACTCCTTGGCTCAGGGTCTGCATCTGGGTGAACCTTAAGCAAGGACCCTTTTTGCTTTTCTTCCTAGTTCTTATTCCTATTAATTAGTCCTTATTCTTCATGGGAGCGGAGAAGGCACATCCAAGGAGAACTCAGTGATGTGACTGTAGATGCTCCGAGCGAGCTGCCCATGCTCTCCGGCTGGAGCACAGCTGAGCGGGCCACAGTGCTGGGGGAAGGGGGACATTCCGGAAACCTCCTCTAGCCTGGGATATGACTGGTAGGAGAGCATGGTCTTGAGGTCTCTGTTTTCTCTGCCCAAGAGCAATCCCATCTGCTTTCTTTGGGAGCTTTCTTCCTGACCATCTTGTCAAAAGAATCACAGGGAGCCAGAATACCTCCTGACCCTAGAAGAAATTTTTTAAGCCAACACTCAATTTTCTGTCCCTTGACAGTGAAGAGAGCAGAGGAACCTGAAGGGCTTATGTGTGCTTCCCGTGAATTCTAGGGACGTGAAATAATGACCTTGGCCCAGACAGCAAAAGACAAATTTAATTTACATACTTCAGGCCGTATATGGAAAAATCATTTAGACCAAAAAAAGAAAAGTCCAAACTGCAAGTCAATAGTGGCAAACATCACACAGCCCGATGGTATGTGCTGGCCTTCATTTGCTAGTCTGCCGTTCCAACATTCTCCATCACTGCACATATTTGGGCCTTGTGTTTTCCAAGAAGGTCTGGTCTGAAATGCCATCCTGAATGTGCCCAGTCTTCACTCCAAGGCCAGAGCCTCTGCTTTGCCTCCCCTACCGCGCTCCAGTCTCCCCCATAACACAGTCCTCGGGACTCTCCTTATTTGTAACTTCTTTATTTAGACCTGGGTCCGTAGAAATGTATACAAAGAGAGCAGAGGGAAGGTCTTATTTTAGCCAGCACTTCTGATGCCGAGAGTGGGCTGTCTGTTGAAGAGGGCCAGAGACCCCCATCTGATGGCCAGGGCCACCCGAGGAGTCTCTCCTTGGGATGAGTAATTCCCAGGCTCCACAGAGGGACATGTTTATGGACACATTCTGTGCTTCTCTGGCATCCCTCTCGAGGCAGCCCAAACCACCCTGGAGACTATAAGGAAAGCAAAGTCTCCTGGATAAAAAGATGTCAAGTTTATTTTTAAGCCCATGGATTTAAAGGGATGCCCAGAATCAGTACCCTTAGTCCCCTCCGCGCACGCGCGCGCACACACACACACACACACACACACACACACACACACAGAGACGCAGAGAGACCGAGAGAGAAAGAAACAGTCAGATGAAGAGGCAGAGAGACACAGAGACCCTGTCCTGGGGCGGCTGTACTCTAAGGCCTAGGAGTGTAGTCAAAGCAAGTGTAGAAGCAGCCAGTCCTCCTGGTGGCTTCCTAGCACACACTTTGCCGCAGAATGTTGCCACCCCAAATAAATTCCTGTAACTTTAAAACTCAGTACTTATCTCTTTAAGCTTTTCTACACTTGGCCGTATATGTCACTCTGAAATCTCTACAGAACTTAGGAAGTTCTCCATGCAGCAGTTCCCAAACTTTCTTGGTTCACTGTACCCGGAATGTCTCTATAATTTTTACACAATGCCCTAGGCTAGAAGAAACATTTAACAGTTCCACTTAGAGTAGTTGAGTCCAACTAAATTAGTAAGTGTTTCCTCAGTATGTCCTAACAATGTTAGTAGACATTTGGGGAAAAAAATACGCACAAATTGAAGGAAAAAATATTTCCTTTCATTCTCAGCCTTAACGACTTACTACAAGGATGGGCTCGCCTGCTGGACACTATCCCAATTCGCCAACCTTGGAGTCTGACTGGACATGAGCACTCTCACCTCCTGTTCCAGGATGCCTTTGTGCGGAACTTGCACCACAGGTACTGGGAACTCAACCTCACAAAGATGGGACGACACTCAACAGCTTATCATGTGTGTTAACCCTCACACAGCCAAGGCGGTAACTCACGTGGTGTCTGACAGACATCAGGTCCTGCTGGGCTTCCCTCAGAGATGTGCACAAATTCCACAACACCTCTGTGAGTTCACTGTGGCACCCTGGGGGCGTCTTGTGGCACTGTCTGGAAAACGCTACCTTCCTGCCTTAAGAAACTGTCTCAGCATAATGAAACTATTTGTCCAGGACTCTCTCCTTGAATGTGTGTATGTGTGTGTAAATAAGCCCATAACCAAAACATATACAAGGTCCCACATGAATCAAAACTCCCAGGAAAAGGTCTGGAAGTGCACAAACCAAACTGTAACTATGGCTACCTCTAGGGAGACAGACAACATTTGGAGGAGATGAGAATGGGGGAGCCCTGCATTTTATTCATAATGTGGAATTTTTCCTGAGGAGAATGCTCTTCCTGTATAACTATAAACAAAAAAACCCAAAATTTTAATGTACCCATACCCAAAACTTTACCTAAACCACCTCTTCACATAAGGCTAAATTCTGTGCAGAGAGGGTCAGTCCCAAACTCCAGTGGAGGGACTTATTCACTAAAGGACTCAGTCAGGCTCCGCAGAACACTGACAGGCAAACGTATCTTACTTATTGTTCCTCATGACATTTCCCTCTTCAGGAAACTTCCATCTTCTCTCACTTCTCACAATAGTGACTCTCAAGGGTGAGAGTCAGAATCACCTGTGGACTTTTCCACACTAACCCCTCCAGCCACCTTCCCAGAGTCTAACTGCTCACATCCCCCTTACATCGTGACACTGTGGCAGAGAAGGCCACTGTCCTCTGGTAGTCTGGGGCTGTTGCCTGGAGGCTGCTGGCAAGAACCATATATCCCAGCCTGCCTTTTCTCTATGTGGAGCCATGGGGCAGGATCCCACCAATGAGGGAAAGGGACGCAGAACCCCAAAAATCCAAATTTAGGTCCTTAACTACTCCTAAGAAGATACCTCTATTCTAAAGTCAAACAGGACTGACTCCCTCGTCCCCTCACTACATCCATTTCTCTGCTCCTTTGCTTACCATTTTCCTTGGCAAGACTGTCCCAAGGAGGAAGGGACCCGAGGTGAGAAACAGAAGCCTCTCCCTGAGAGATGGCAGAAAGACAGTGAGAGCTAGAGGGTGGGTGAGGGACAGAGAGAAAGAGAGAGAGAAACAGATGACCCAGAGCTGAAAACAATGAATAAAAAATACAAGAAAATAATAATCAGTTAGTAAAAACAAAAAATGAATAAAATAAGATAAAACAAAATAAAATAAAGTAAATGAAAGTACATAAAATGGTCAGTGGGGCTTGGGGGTGGAGGCCCTGCAGTAACAAGTCAACTTTGTAAGCTGTGTTTCGCCACGGAGCTCCACCGTACAGGGACCTGATCCTTTGCCTTATCAAACCTGAGGAATTCCAGGGAAGCGGGGATGAATGATGTGGCACCAGGGGATTTGAGAGGGGACCAGCCCTCGGTCAGTCAGTCCTTACCAGCTGACGTAAGGGGCTGGGTCTGCAAACCAAGGGGCCTGACTCCTGTAAAAGGCCCTGCAGTGTGGGATCAAATCAGCCTCTTTCCTGACAGTCCTCAGTCCATGCAGAAGCACAGGACAGAATGAAGGCCCAGGATGGCCCCAGCATTCAGAAACTCATCCTTAATATTGAGAGGCCATGAAACACCCAGAAAATAAGGCAGACTAGGGACTGTCAGCACTGATGCAAATACAAGGCTTTCAGCAATGGCCCCAGGCTCTAGCCTCACCTTAGCTCCTCACTACCGGGCCCTTTAGCAAACCAGGTCATTTCCTGCCCCCAATGTTTCCCTGTGCCAATGGGGAATCTTTTTCACCCCTAAGAAGAGTCTAAGAGAATTACTTAGATTCTTTTTTTTTTCCTTGACCCTCAAGCGGTCAAGTCAGTTAGTGTCTTCAAAGAGGGCCTGAGGGAACTTTATTCTGTTCCACGGGAACATCCCGACAGACAACCAAGGGCCTTTATGGAAAGCCGGGGCCAGACCCTTTGGCCCAGAGTGAGGGCCCAGACAGCCCATCCCTCCCTGGGCCCCCCTTCTCTCCAGAGCACTCTGACAGTCCCGAGCTTCCTGTTGCTCTCGTCCCAGCCTCCTCGTCAAAGGCCCTACAATTATGCATAATTTATTCCACATGTTTGTTTGCGCCTGCCAGAGGCATCTGTCGTAAATGTTTCAATACTTTAACTTTAGATGAGTTTTCTTTTGAAATAATTGTCCCTAGGGTGGTGCACTGTACAGTAAATTAACACCCATCTATCCCCAGGCCTCCTCTTGGCACAGGCTCCGGCTTCAATGCTCCTATAAAACATTCATTAAACGCAGCATCACCGGGCGCAGAGGGAGGACAGGTGCCCCCGGCCACGCTGGATAAACAGTTGGGGGACAAGTCCCGCGAGGTAAACTCCCGGGACCAGTTCGACAGGAGTTTGTCTCAGAGTCCTTTCCGTGGTGTGACTGACGGGAGAATACGCTCTGAAGACTCACTCCTGCCCTCTCCCCAGCTTGCTGCAACCTCCTTGTTCCTTGACACAAAAATCCATTTCCCCTCCTTGTGGAAGCCGTTGGTGATCTGCTCCCACTTGTCTCTCCAATCACCCCCATCACACCCAGGCTCTGTCTTTCCGACACACATTTACGAACTCACACTCACATGTGCTCACACAAACATTCACGACGACTGACGAGTGGTCTGAACCCCTGACCGTTTTGTCAGTGGTGGGCATTCTTATACTTTTTGCCAAATTGTTATTTCTCTGCCCCAGAAGCTTCTCAACTCCCCAAAGCTGGAGCCAGGCTGGTAAGGCTCTGTGTCGAGTCAGCTACGATGAGGAAGGATCCGCTGACTTACTGACCGAACGCTGTGCCGGTCCCCTACCCCTTGCTCTCAGTTCCGCTCTCTGCCATTCTCCTCCTCTGCTCAGTGATGCCGGGTACTAACCCCTGAAAATGACAACCCCAGACTGAAGGCAGTAACCGACTCTGAGTTGGGTTTGGCCCGTGGTGGGGTGGGCACTGATGGGAGACAGGAGGGCGGGAGCAGGGGATTCAGGTCCTTTCTCCTCTGCTCTCCCCACCTGCTTCAGAAGGCATCTCTAGAAGGGGCTGCACCTCCTGCAGGGTTCCGGTCCCCACTGTGTGGTCTGGGTGCCTAGTTTCTGGTAAGCCCACCTCCCTCCTTGACTTTCCAGTCCTAAGAATGGCAGCAAGTCCCTATGGCTGCCTCACCGTTCCCAGACGTTTTCCCCTCCTTGCCTAGTTCGAACACCTCTGTAATTAGGTCCTCGTATTGTTTTCCCTTGACTGGCAAATGCTCTGCTGAGTGTACCCTGCCTAATACAAAGTTTATTGGGGGGGGGCACGAGCTGGAATTAGAAGGGGCTGAGTGAAAGGTCAGAGGGATGAGAGGAAAGACTGGGATTGGCCCCCAACCTTGCCATTCATAGCAGGGTTAGATAGCTTAGAGCTTTATCATCCTGTAAAAACAGAAAAATCCTGCCTCAGAGGGAAACTTGAGAAAACCTCTAAATCTGTCTAGGACAGACTAGTCCAGAAAAGACTTAAACTGATCCAGGGGAAAAAGAGAGAGAGAGAGAGAGAGCGCCTATTCTTTTATTAAAAGGTCTCAGACTCTATATTCTTCCTTGGAAACACAACATATATATCTGTGTTTATGTTCTTGAATTTTCCCTACTGTCTGTTGAACCTCCTGCTGTAAACTGAGCTAATTCTACTCATTGTTGTCCTCAGTGGAGACAGACCATCACCCCATGAGCACTGACACAGAAAGAAACAACAGGAGGTGCCTGGGTGGCTCAGTGGGTTAAGCGTCTGCCTTTGGTTCAGGTCATGATCTCAGGACCCTAGGATCGAGCCCTGCATCAGGCTCTCTACTCAGAAGGGAGCCTGCTTCCTCCCCTCTCTCTCTCTCTGCCTGCCTCTCTGTCTATTTGTGATCTCTCTCTGTCAAATAAATAAATAAAATCTTAAAAAAAAAAAAAGAAACAGGGCAGCAAATTTGTCTCATACCCATCTTTCCAATGAATACCCTTGTCCATCTTTCTTTAGTATAAGAAAGAAGAAGTAAGCATGACTTTTTAGTAGTGTTTGAGGATATGTTGAGGGAAAACATTCGAAAGGCAGAATGAGCACAATGCTCAAGAACATTGCTTTGAGTCAGACCACCTGGCTCATTCTCAGGCTCTCCCACATATCAGCACTGAGCAAATTGTTTCCTTCTTTAATCCTCAGGCTTCTCATGCATTAACGGGAGACCATAATGGTTTTGAGACTTAAATGAAACAAAACACGTAAAGCCTTACACACAATGAGCACCCCACAAATATTACCCATAATGTTATCATTACTACAATCCTTGCTATACCCTTGAAAATCTTAAGAATAGATGTAAGAAGCCCAAAAGAGACTCATTTGAGACCTAAAGATGCCTGCAGATTGAAAGTGAGGGGATGGAGAAACATTTATATGCAAATGAATGTCAAAAGAAAACTAGAGTAGCACAAACTAGACTTCAAAACAAACACTGTAACAAGAGACAAATAGGACACTACATAATCATTAAGGGAACAATCCAACAAGATGATCTAACAATTGTAAATATTTATGTGCCCAACAGGAGAGCATCCAAATATTAAAAAGTTACTAACAGGGGTGCTCGGATGACTCAGTGGGTTAAAGCCTCTGCCTTTGGCTCAGGTCGTGATCCCAGGGTACTGGGATCTAGCCCTGCATTGGGCTTTCTGCTTGGCGGGGAGCCTGCTTCCTCCTCTCTCTCTGCCTGCCTCTCTGCCTGCTTGTGATCTCTATCTGTCAAATAAATAAATAAAATCCTAAAAAAAAAGTTAATAACAAACATAAAGCAACTAATCAATAATAATAAAATAAAGTAGGGGACTTTAAAACCCCCTTTATTTACATCAGTAGATAGATCATCTAAGCAGAAAATCAACAAGGAAACAATGGCTTTGTACACTGGACCAAATGTATTTCACAGAAATATTACAGAACATTTCATCCTAAAACAGCAGAATACACATTCTTTACAAGTGCACATGGAACATTTCCAGAATAGATCCATTTTAGGTCACAAAACAGATCTCAATAAATACAAAAAGACTGAAATCATACCATGCACCTTTTCTGACCATAACACTATGAAACTGGAAATCAATACCACACTAAAAAATGTGGAAAAAACACAAATACATGGGGGCTAAACAACATGCTAAGAAAACAATGAATGAGTCAACCAGGAAATCAAAAAGAAATTAAAAAAAAAAACCCACAAAATGCAACAGTCCAAAATCTCTGGAATGTAACAAAAGTGATCCTAAGAGGGAAGTATAGAGCAATATAGGCCTACCTCAAGAAGCAAGAAAAATCTCAAACAACCTAACCTTACACCTAAAGGAGCTAGAAAAAGAACAACAAATGAAGCCTAACGCCAAGAGGAAGGAAATAAAAAGATTAAAGCAGAAATAAATGATACAGAAACTAAAAAACAAAACAAAACAAAAAACCCAGCAAAACAGATCAATGAAACCAGGAGCTGGTTCTTTGAAAAAAAAATTAATAAAACTGTAGCTAGATTTATCAAAAAAAGAAAAGAAAAAGGACCCAAATAAATAAAATCACAAACGAGAGAGGAGAAATCACAACCAACACCACAGAAATACAAACAATCATAAGAGAATATTATGAAAACTATTTGCCAAAAAATGAGACAACCAGGGAGAAATAGGCAAATTTCTAAAAAACACATAACTACCAAAACTGAAACAGGAAGAAAATAGAAAACTTAAACATACTGATAACCAGCAAAGAAATGAAATTCAAAGTATTCCAAAAAAAATAGAAAAGGAAATTTTCCAGTTTATTCTATGAGGCCAGCATTACCCTGATATCAAAACCAGACAAAGACTCCACTTTAAAAAACAAAAACAAAAACAAAAACTACAGGCCACTATCCCTGATGACCAGGGGTTCAAAAATTCTCAATAAAATATTAGCAAACGAATCCAGCAGTACATTGAAAAAAAAAAATCATTCATCACAATCAAGTAGGATTTATTTCTGGGTTGCAAGGGTGGTTCAACATTCATAAATTAATCAATGTGACATACCACATTAATAAAAGAAAGGATAAGAACCATATGATCATTTCAATAGATGCAGAAAAAGCATTTGACAAAGTACAATATCTATTCATGATAAAATCCCACAAGAAACTAGGTTTAGAGGGAACATACTTCACCATAATAAAGGCCATATATGAAAAACCCACAGCTATTATCATCTTCAGTAAGGAAAACTGAGAGCTTTTCCTCTATGGTCAGGAAAAAGACAGGGTTGTCCACTCTCAACATCGTTATTTAATATAGTGCTGGAAGTCCTATGAGCAGGAAGAAGTGAAACTTTCATTCTTTGTGGATGACATGTTACCCTAAACAGAAAACCCAAAAGACTCCACCAAAAAACTGCTAGACCTGATGAACAAATTCAGTAGAGTCACAGGATACAAAATCAATGTACAGAAATCTGTTGTGTTTCTGTACACCAATAATGAAACAGCAGAAAGAGAAATTAAGGTATCAACACCATTTACAATTGCACCAAAAACTATAAGATGCCTGAGAATAAATAAAAGATCTGTACTCTGCAAGCTATAGAACCAGTGAAAGAAATTGAAGATGACACAAAGAAGTGGAAAAACATTCCATGCTCATGGATTGGAAGAACAAATATTGTTAAAATGTCTGTATTACTCAAAGCAACCTAAACATTTAATACAATCCCTATCAAGATACCAACAGCATTTTTCACAGAACTAGAACAATCCTAAAATTTGTATGGAACCACAATAGACCCCAAATAGCCAAAACAATCTTGAAAAAGAAAAACAAAGCTGGAGGCATCACAATTCCAGACTTCAAGTTACATTACACAGCTGTAGCAATCAAGACAGTATATGGTACCAGCACAAAAACAGGCACAGCCATCGCTAGAACAGAATAGAAAATCCAGAAATGAACCCACAGCTATTTGGTCAAATAATTTTTGACAAAGCAGGAAAGAACATCGAATGGAAAAAAACACAATCTCTTCAACAAATGATGTTGCCAAAACTGGACAACAACAAGCAGAAGAATGAAACTGGACCACTTTCTTACACCATACACAGAAATAGGTGCAAAATGGATGCAAGACCTGAAACCATAAAAATCCTAGAGGAAAACACAGGCAGTAACCTCTTTGACATCAGCTGTAGGAACTTCCTTCTAGGTATGTCTTCTGAGATAAGTGAAACAAAACAAAAATAAACTACTGGAACTTCATTAAAAAAAAAACAAAAACCAACCTTCTTCACAATGAAGGAAACAACAAAACTAAAAGGCAGCCTACAGGATGGGAGAAGATATTTGCAAATGACATATTCAGTAAAGGGTTAGTATTCAAAATATATAAAGAATTTATAAAAGTCAATAACCAAAAAAATGAATAATCCCATTTAAAAAGGCATGAACAGACATTTTTCCAAAGAAGACATGCAGATGGACAACAGACATGAAATGATGCTCAATATCACTGATCATCAGAGAAATACAAATCAAAACTACAATGAGATATCACTTCATAACTGTCAGAACAGCTAAAATAAAAAAGGGAAGAAACAAGTGGTGGCGAGGATGGGAGAAAAAGGAATCTCTTACACTGTGAGTGGAAATGCAAACTGGTACAGCCACTCTGAAAAACAGTATGGAGGTTCTTCAATAAGTTAAAAATAGTACTACCCTATGATCCAGCAACAGCACTACTAGGAATACAAAAAAACTAATTCAAAGGTACACGTGCACCCTGATGTTTATAGCAAGATTATCTACAATAGTCAAATTATGGAAACAAACCAAGTGTCCATCAACTGATGAATGGATAAAGAAGATGTGGTACACAGACACAGACAGACAGACAGACAGACACACACACACACACACACACACACACACACACACACAAGAACATTACTCAGCCATCAGAAAGAATGAAATCTTGCTATTTGCAATGACATGGATGGAGCTAGAGAGTATTATGCTAAGCAAACTCAGTCAGTCAGAGAAAGACAAATTCCGTATGATTTCACTCCTACGTGGAATTTAAGAAACAAAGCAAATGAGCAAAGTGGTAAAAAATAAAAAGAGAGAGAGAGAGGGAGAGGCAAACCAAGAAAGAGACTCTAAACTATAGAGAACAAACTGATGGTTACAAAGGGGAGGTGGGGGAGGGGAACAGGTTAAGTAGATGATGGGGATGAAGGAGTGTACTTTGTCGCGACAAGCACCAGGTATTGCTTGGAAGTGTTGAATCACTAAACTGTACACCTGAAACTAATATTACACTGTATGCTAACTAACTGGAACTCAAATTAAAACTTTTTTTAAAGGGCAGGTATAAAAAAAAATAGATGTAAGAATACCCAAATTAACAACATCTAAGACAAATAAGAGACAGTCTATGCCCCAAAGTTCTGGGCTAATGACCAACATCATCTCTTGCAAAAACAAAGAAAGTCACCAACTCTCAGAACTGCAGAGGCTAAAATTCACTCTCCCCATGTGACAGCTGAAGCAGAAGAGGCTCAGAGACAAGTTCAGCTACTTAATTAGAGTACCATGACCCTGCCAACCTTGGGACACACTGCACTGCCCCCCCCCCAATGTGAACATGTAGTTACCACCTCATTACAGTAGAGAATTTTCATTTCAGATCAGTATCATCTTGATGCCATGTAAATTTTTCTCTGGGAAGCCTTATAGAGAGAGAAAAAAAAAAAGCAATGGGCCATAGTTAACATCATACTCAACAGTGAAAGGCTAATTTTTTTTTTTTCTCCTAAGATCAAGAATGAGACAAAGAAGTATGCTCTCATCACTTCTATTCAACATTGTACAAGAGATTCTAGTCAGGGCAATTAGCTGGGAAAAAAGAAGAGAGAGAGAGACAGAAAGGAGAAAAAGAAATAAAATGCATCCAGATTGGGAAAGGAAGAAGTAAAACTATCTCTATTCATAGATGACATGATTTTATAAATAGAAAATCCTAAGAAATTCACTAAAAAACAATTAGAATTAAAAAATGAGTTCAGCAAAGCTGTGGGATACAAAATCAATATACCAAAAAATCAAGGGGCCCCTAGGTGGCACAGTTGGTTGAGCATCTAACTCTTTGTTTCAGCTCGGGTTATGATCTCAGGGTCATGAGATCAAGCCCTGTGTCAGGCTCTAAGCTCAGAGAAGAGTCTGTTGGAGTTTCTCTCCCCTTACCCTCTGACCCTCCCTGTGCTCACTCGCATGCTCTCTCTCGCTCTAAAATAAATAAATAAATTAAAAAAAAATCAACTGTATTTCTATATGTTCATACTGAACAATGCAAAATTGAAATTAAGAAAGTAATTACATTTGCAATAGCACCAAAAGGAATAAAATAATTACAAATAAATTCAACAAACTATGTACAAGACTTGTACACTGAAAATATAAAACACTCTTGAAAGAAACTAAAGAAGATCTAAATAAAAAGATATACCATGTTCATAGATTATAAGACTTTATAGCGTTAAGATGGCAATGGTTCCTAAATTAATTACAGATTCAACTCAATCCCTATCAAAAATCCTAGCTTGGGTTTTTTGTAAAAATTGAGAAGCTGGTCATGAAATTCATACAGAAATGCAAGACACCCAGGTCAAAACAATTTTGAAAAAGAAAGTCAAAAGTCACATTCTCAATTTCAAAACTCATTACACAGGTGTGGTAATCAAGACAATGTGGCACTGGTATAAAGACAGATATACAGATTAACTGAACTGAACAGTGTATGGAAGAAAACTCTTTTATTTATGGTAAATAGATTATTGATGAGGGTGTCAATATAATTCAATGGGGAAGACAGTCTTTAAATGAATGGTGTTAGGACAAAAACAATAAAATAAAATACAAATAAAAATAAATATAAAAATAAAATAAAATAAAGAATTTGGACCCCTTAATTACATCATACAGAAAAATTAACTCAAAATGGATCACGCACCTAAAATAGTAGAGTTAAAGTTTTAATCTCTTAGAAGAACACCTAGGAATCTATCTCATGACACTGAACTAGGCAATGGTTTCTTAGATATTACACAAAAACACAAGTGATAAAAGGAAATGCATAAAAGTTGAGTTACATCAGAAAACTCTTGAGCTTTGAATTATATCAATAAAGTGAAAAAAAATCCATAGGAAGGGAGAAAATATTTGTAAATCATATCACATAAGGGAGAGGTATTCATATTATGTAAATAACTCTTCTAACACAATCATAAAAAATAATTTAATAAAAATGAGCAAAGAATCTGAATAGGCATTTTTCCACAGAAGGCATACAAATAGCCAATAAGCACACGAAAAAATGTTCAACATCATTAGTCATTAGGGATATGCTAAAGAGAACCACAATGAAATACCATTTTACACAACTAAGATGGATAAAATAAAAAAGATAATATCAAGTGTTCCCGGGATGTAGAGAAATTGGTGCCCTCGTATGTTGTTTGGTTAGAATATAAAATGGGTGGCGCACGGGTGGCTCAGTTGGTTAAGTGTCCCACTCTTGGTTTCAGGTCAGGTCATGATCTCAGGGTCATGAGATCAAGCCTCACATTAGGATCCATGCTCAGCGGGGAGACTGCTTCAGATTCTCTATCTCCCTCTCCCTCTGACCCTCCCCTTATCCCCATGCATGCATGCATATACTCACACATACACACTCTCTCTTTAAAATAAATAAATAAATCTTTAAAAAATAATAATGTGAAATAGCATGGTTACTTTGCGAAATAGTATGGCAGTTCTTCAAAGTATAAAATACGCAGCCACTAACAAATGACATGGAGGACATTGGGAGATGGAGAGGAGAAGGAAGTTGAGGGAAATTGGAAGGGGAGGTGAACCATAAGAGAATATGGACTCTGAAAAACAACCTGAGGGTTTTGAAGGGGCGGGGGGGTGGGAGGTTGGGGGAACCAGGTGGTGGGTAATAGGGAGGGCACGTATTGCATGGAGCACTGGGTGTTGTGTAAAAACAATGAATACTGTTGCGCTGAAAAAATAAATTAATTAATTAAATAAAAAAAAATATGCAGCCACCATGAGAGAACCAGTAATTCCACTCTTAGGCATATATCCAAGAGAAATGAAAACACATATCCACACAAAAACCTGCACACAAATATTCATAGCACCATTATTCATAATGGCCAAAAAATGGAAGCCATCCGGATGTCCATCAAGCCATAAATGAGGTATATCCACAATACAGAACATTATCTGGCAATAAAAAAAGAATTAGGCACTGAAGTAGCTAAAATATGGGTGAATCATGACAACATTCTGCCACGTGAAGGAAGCTAAATACCATATTTTATATGATTCCACTGACATGAAAATCCAAAATAGGCAAATCCATAGAAACAAAAAGTACGGGGGAGGAGTCAAGATGGCGGAAAAGTAGCAGCCTGAGACTAGATCAGGTAGCAGGAGATCAGCTCGATAGCTTTATCTAAACATTGCAAACACCTACAAATCCAACGGGAGAGCGAAGAGAAGAAGAACAGCAACTCTAGAAACAGAAAATCAACCACTTTCTAAAAGGTAGGACTGGCGGAGAAGTGAATCTAAAACGACGGGAAGATAGACCGCGGGGGGAGGGGCCGGCTCCCGGCAAGCGGCGGAGCAACGGAGCACAAAATCAGGACTTTTAAAAGTCTGTTCCACTGAGGGACATTGCTCCAGAGGCTAAACCAGGGTGAAGCCCACGCGGGGTCAGCGTGGCCCCAGGCCCCGCAGGGTCACAGAAGGATCGGGGGTGTCAGAGTGTCGGAGAGCTCGCAGGTATTAGAACGGAGAAGCCGGCTGCAGAGACAGAGCCGAGGACTGAACTCTCAGCTCGGGGTTACCTTGAACTGGTCGCGGGCTGGGTGAGCTCGGAGCGCGGCTAGAGGCTGGGGATACGGGAGTGATTGGGTGCTGTCCTCTGGGGGTGCACTGAGGAGTGGGGCCCCGGGCTCTCGGCTCCTCCGGGCCGGAGACTGGGAGGCCGCCATTTTCATTCCTGTCCTCCGGAACTCTACGGAAAGCGTTCAGGGAACAGAAGCTCCCAAAAGCGAACCCGAGCCGATTACTTAGTCCGGCCGCCGGTAAGGGCGGTGCAATCCCGCCTCGGGCAAAGACACTTGAGAGTCACTACAACAGGCCCCTCCCCCAGAATATCAACAAAATATCCAGCCAGGACGAAGTTCATCTATCAAGGAGAAAGCAGGTTCAATTCCTAAGCTAGCAGAGCAATTCCAGAGGAGGAGAAAGCAAAGCACGGAACTCATGGCTTTCTCCCCATGATTCTTTAGTCTTGCGGCTACTTCAATTTTTTTTTCTTTTTTCAATTTTTTTTTCAATATTTTTTTCTTTTTTCTTTTTTCTTCTTCTGCTAAATTTTTTAAAACTTTTACCCTTTTCTTTTTTAACGTTTTTTGACTAGTTCATCTAAATATATATATTTTTCTTTCTTTTTTATATTTTTTAATTTGTTTTATTTTTTAAATATTTTTCTTTTTTTTTTTTTCTTTTTTTTTCAGAACCTGTTTTTATCCCCTTTCTCCACCCCACAATTTGGGGTCTCTTCTGATTTGGTTACAGCGCATTTTTCTGGGGTCTTTGCCACCCTTTTAGTAGTTTATTTGCTCCTTCATATCCTCTTATCTGGACAAAATGACAAGGCGGAAAAAATCACCACAAACAAAAGAACAAGAGACAGTACCGAAGGCTAGGGACCTAATCAACACAGACATTGGTAATATGTCAGATCAAGAGTTCAGAATGACGATTCTGAACATTCTAGCCGGGCTCGAAAAAGGCATGGAAGATATTAGAGAAACCCTCTCTGGAGATATTAAAGCCCTTTCTGGAGAAATTAAAGAACTAAAATCTAACCAAGTTGAAATCAAAAAAGCTATTAATGAGGTGCAATCAAAAATGGAGGCTCTCACTGCTAGGATAAATGAGGCAGAAGAAAGAATTAGTGATATAGAAGACCAAATGACAGAGAATAAGGAAGCCGAGCAAAAGAGGGACAAACAGCTACTGGACCATGAGGGGAGAATTCGAGAGACAAGTGACACCATAAGACGAAACAACATTAGAATAATTGGGATTCCAGAAGAAGAAGAAACAGAGAGGGGAGCAGAAGGTCTATTGGAGAGAATCATTGGAGAGAATTTCCCTAATATGGCAAAGGGAACAAGCATCAAAATCCAGGAGATGCAGAGAACCCCCCTCAAAGTCAACAAGAATAGGTCCACACCCCGTCACCTAATAGTAAAATTGACAAGTCTTAGTGACAAAGAGAAAATCCTGAAAGCAGCCCGAGAAAAGAAGTCTGTAACATATAATGGTAAAAATATTAGATTGGCAGCAGACTTATCCACAGAGACCTGGCAGGACAGAAAGAGCTGGCATGATATATTCAGAGAACTAAACGAGAAAAACATGCAGCCAAGAATACTCTATCCAGCTAGGCTATCATTGAAAATAGAAGGAGAGATCAAAAGCTTCCAGGACAAACAAAAACTGAAAGAATTTGCAAATACCAAACCAGCTCTACAGGAAATATTGAAAGGGGTCCTCTAAGCAAAGAGAGAGCCTAAAAGTAGTAGATCAGAAAGGTACAGAGACAATATACAGTAACAGTCACCTTACAGGCTAATAATGGCACTAAATTCATATCTCTCAATAGTCACCCTGAATGTTAATGGGCTAAATGCCCCAATCAAAAGACACAGGGTATCAGAATGGATAAAAAAACAAAACCCATCAGTATGTTGCCTACAAGAAACTCATTTTAGACGCGAAGACACCTGCAGATTTAAAGTGAGGGGGTGGAAAACAATTGACCATGCTAATGGGCATCAGAAGAAAGCTGGGGTGGCAATCCTTATATCAGATCAATTAGATTTTAAGCCAAAGACTATAATAAGAGATGAGGAAGGACACTATATCCTACTCAAAGGGTCTGTCCAACAAGAAGATCTAACCATTTTAAATATCTATGCCCCTAACGTGGGAGCAGCCAACTATATCAACCAATTAATAACAAAATCAAAGAAACACATCAATAATAATACAATAATAGTAGGGGACTTGAACACTCCCCTCACTGAAATGGACAGATCATCCAAGCAAAAGATCAACAAGGAAATAAAGGCCTTAAATGACACACTGGACCAGATGGACATCACAGATATATTCAGAACATTTCATCCCAAAGCAACAGAATACACATTCTTCTCTAGTGCACATGGAACCTTCTCCAGAATAGATCACATCCTGGGTCACAAATCAGGTCTCAACCGGTATCAAAAGATTAGGATTATTCCCTGCATATTTTCAGACCACAATGCTCTGAAGCTAGAACTCAATCACAAGAGGAAAGCTGGAAAGAACCCAAATACATGGAGACTAAACAGCATCCTTCTAAAGAATGAATGGGTCAACCAGGAAATTAAAGAAGAATTGAAAAAATTCATGGAAACAAATGATAATGAAAACACAACGGTTCAAAATCTGTGGGACACAGCAAAGGCAGTCCTGAGAGGAAAATATATAGCGGTACAAGCCTTTCTCAAGAAACAAGAAAGGTCTCAAGTACACAACCTAACCCTACGCGTAAAGGAGCTGGAGAAAGAATAAGAAAGAAACCCTAAACCCAGCAGGAGAAGAGAAATCATAAAGATCAGAGCAGAAATCAATGAAATAGAAACCAAAAAAACAATAGAAAAAATCAATGAAACTAGGAGATGGTTCTTTGAAAGAATCAATAAGATTGATAAACCCCTGGCCAGACTCATCAAAAAGAAAAGAGAAAGGACCCAAATAAATAAAATCATGAATGAAAGAGGAGAGATCACAACTAACACCAAAGAAATACAGACAATTATAAGAACATACTATGAGCAACTCTACGCCAACAAATTGGACAATCTGGAAGAAATGGATGCATTTCTAGAGACATATAAACTACCACAACTGAACCAGGAAGAAATAGAAAACCTGAACAGGCCCATAACCAGTAAGGAGATTGAAACAGTCATCAAAAATCTCCAAACAAACAAAAGCCCAGGGCCAGACGGCTTCCCAGGGGAATTCTACCAAACATTTAAAGAAGAACTCATTCCTATTCTCCTGAAACTGTTCCAAAAAATAGAAATGGAAGGAAAACTTCCAAACTCATTTTATGAGGCCAGCATCCCCTTGATCCCAAAACCAGACAAGGATCCCACCAAAAAAGAGAACTACAGACCAATATCCTTGATGAACACAGACGCAAAAATTCTCGCCAAAATACTAGCCAATAGGATTCAACAGTACATTAAAAGGATTATCCACCACGATCAAGTGGGATTTATTCCAGGGCTGCAGGGTTGGTTCAACATCCGCAAATCAATCAATGTGATAGAACACATTAATAAAAGAAAGAACAAGAACCATATGATACTCTCAATAGATGCTGAAAAAGTATTTGACAAAGTACAGCATCCCTTCCTGATCAAAACTCTTCAAAGTGTAGGGATAGAGGGCACATACCTCAATATTATCAAAGCATCTATGAAAAACCCACTGCAAATATCATTCTCAATGGAGAAAAACTGAAAACTTTTCCGTTAAGGTCAGGAACACGGCAGGGATGTCCATTATCACCACTGCTATTCAACATAGTACTAGAAGTCCTAGCCTCAGCAATCAGACAACAAAAAGAAATTAAAGGCATCCAAATTGGTAAAGAAGAAGTCAAACTATCACTCTTTGCAGATGATATGATACTATATGTGGAAAACCCAAAAGACTCCACTCCAAAACTGCTAGAACTTGTACAGGAATTCAGTAAAGTGTCAGGATATAAAATCAATGCACAGAAATCAGTTGCATTTCTGTACACCAACAACAAGACTGAAGAAAGAGAAATTAAGGAGTCAATCCCATTTACAATTGCACCCAAATCTATAAGATACCTAGGAATAAACCTAACCAAAGAGGCTAAGAATCTATACACAGAAAATTATAAAGTACTCATGAAAGAAATTGAGGAAGACACAAAGAAATGGAAAAATGTTCCATGCTCCTGGATTGGAAGATTAAATATTGTGAAAATGTCCATGCTACCTAAAGCAATCTACACATTTAATGCAATCCCTATCAAAATACCGTCCATTTTTTTCAAAGAAATGGAACAAATAATCCTCAAATTTATATGGAACCAGGAAAGACCTCGAATAGCCAAAGGAATATTGAAAAAGAAAGGCAAACTTGGTGGCATCACAATTCCAGACTTCAAGCTCTATTACAAAGCTGTCATCATCAAGACAGCATGGTACTGACACAAAAACAGACACATAGATCAGTGGAACAGAATAGAGAGCCCAGAAATAGACCCTCAACTCTATGGTCAACTAATCTTCGACAAAGCAGGAAAGAATGTCCAATGGAAAAAAGACAGCCTCTTCAATAAATGGTGCTGGGAAAATTGGACAGCCACATGCAGAAAAATGAAATTGGACCACTTCCTTACACCACACACGAAAATAGACTCCAAATGGATGAAGGACCTCAATGTGAGAAAGGAATCCATCAAAATCCTTGAGGAGAATGCAGGCAGCAACCTCTTCGACCTCAGCCGTAGCAACATCTTCCTAGGAACAACGGCAAAGGCAAGGGAAGCAAGGGCAAAAATGAACTATTGGGATTTCATCAAGATCAAAAGCTTTTACACAGCAAAGGAAACAGTTAACAAAACCAAAAGACAACTGACAGAATGGGAGAAGATATTTGCAAACGACACATCAGATAAAGGGCTAGTATCCAAAATCTATAAGGAACTTAGCAAACTCAACACCCAAAGAACAAACAAACCAATCAAGAAATGGGCAGAGGACATGAACAGACATTTCTGCAAAGAAGACATCCAGATGGCCAACAGACACATGAAAAAGTGCTCCACGTCACTCGGCATCAGGGAAATACAAATCAAAACCACAATGAGATATCACCTCACACCAGTCAGAATGGCTAAAATTAACAAGTCAGGAAATGACAGATGCTGGCGAGGATGCGGAGAAAGGGGAACCCTCCTCCACTGTTGGTGGGAATGCAAGCTGGTGCAACCACTCTGGAAAACAGCATGGAGGTTCCTCAAAATGTTGAAAATAGAACTACCCTATGACCCAGCAATTGCACTACTGGGTATTTACCCTAAAGATACAAACATAGTGATCCGAAGGGGCACGTGTACCCGAATGTTTATAGCAGCAATGTCTACAATAGCCAGACTATGGAAAGAACCTAGATGTCCATCAACAGATGAATGGATAAAGAAGATGTGGTATATATACACAATGGAATACTATGCAGCCATCAAAAGAAATGAAATCTTGCCATTTGCGACGACGTGGATGGAACTAGAGGGTATCATGCTTAGTGAAATAAGTCAATCGGAGAAAGACAACTATCATATGATCTCCCTGATATGAGGACATGGAGAAGCAACATGGGGGGGTAGGGGGATAGGAGAAGAATAAATGAAACAAGATGGGATTGGGAGGGAGACAAACCATAAATGACTCTTAATCTCACAAAACAAACTGGGGGTTGCTGGGGGGAGGTGGGATTGGGAGAGGGGGAGCGGGCTATGGACATTGGGGAGGGGAGGCGAACCATAAGAGACTATGGACTCTGAAAAACAACCTGAGGGTTTTGAAGGGTCAGGGGTGGGAGGTTGGGGCAACCTGAGGGTTTTGAAGGGTCAGGGGTGGGAGGTTGGGGGAACAGGTGGTGGGTAATGGGGAGGGCACGTTTTGCATGGAGCACTGGATGTTGTGCAAAAAGAATGAATACTGTTACGCTGAAAAAATAAATAAAATGGAAAAAAAAAAAGAAACAAAAAGTACATAATTGTTTCCCAAAGTTTGGTAACTACTAGGTACAGGGTTTCTTTTTGGGGTGATAAAAATATTTTAAACTTAGATGGTGGAAATGGCTGCATAAATCTGTGAATATAATAAAAAACTAATGAATTGTAGATTTTAAGTGGGTGAATTTTATGGTCTGAGAACTAAATCTTAATAGAGGTGTTTTTAAAAATGGGCTCGGTAACCTCAAACTTAAAAAAAAGCAACGGGCCTTGGAGATCAGGTGAAGCTGAGTTTGACTACCAGCTTCCCCACATGTTATGTGATCTTCAGCAAATTCCCATACTGCTCTGGGTCTCAATAAATGGTACCTGATCATCCAAAAGGAAGGAAAGTAAGGAGAGGTGGGGATATGCAGCCTGAAGGTCACAGTGAAGGCAGAGCCAAGATGGTCCTCTGGGATGAAAGACCCATACCCAAGACCACCAGCTAGACTTTGGGTTTTAGTCCCTCTCTATTCCCCAGCAGAAGGTGTCTTTCCTAAATATCCCACACATGAGGGTGCCCCCAGAGCCATGTTATGCTGTGAGCATTGACCTTGACTCGTCCCACTTGCGAGAGCTGCATCCCACCCAACAGAAGCAACATGTGCCCCCCCTCCATCATCTCCCACCTTTGGCTAGATTTACAGCAAGAACAGAATATTTACAATATTAACAGAATGGAGGGAACACAAGAAGAATGTTGACTATCAAATTCCAGGCCAATTTCATCTTGCACTGCTCATCTGGGAAGGTCATTTTCTCCCCGGTGCCCGTAAGACATTAGATGCTTTGAGCTTTGCATTCTCGACAGTGTAATGGAAATAGATGTTGAATGCTAAAACATAAACATATGTATCATTCATAATGCATTCAGATGTTTTTCAATTATTCATGGTTCCTGAAAGTTATGTGACCTATCATGCATATATATCCAAACAAAGTTTATATTAGAACCACAGCCTCGATGTACACAATTCCAGCTCCTTGGCATTCCCGTCTATGGAATTAAAATTAAATGAGTCAGTGATCAATAAAAGTTACATGTGATTTCCATAAAATTATCCCTTGTATATTGCTCTGGGGTGGAGAAAGAAGGTTGCCTGGAGTTGCCGAAGCTGACAGAACAAGAATGCTTGCTTTCTGATGAGGGTGGTGGTGATGATTAGGCTTTCCTAAGAACGAATTCATTATTTCCCCCCAAAAATTGATGGTCTTGCAGTTATTTTTCGTCTATGAAAAAAAAAAAAAAAAAAAAACTCAGAGGGCCACCCCCTCTCTCTTCTGTTTAAGTCCTATTTTCTTAAAAAAAAAAAAAAAGAGAGAGAGAGAGAGAGAGAAAGAAGGAAAAAAAAGCCAGTGTTCTGGGCTCAAAAACACCACATTCTTCTGTTTTGGTGCTTGAATAAATTTGCATGTTAACATGAATGGTTCCAACTTTAAGAATGTAAAATTAAATGAAATTTGAATTCAAATCCAAGATGGAGAAAAGACACATGCAAAAACAACAGATTTCCAATCTTGTTGATTTTTTTCAGGAGCCAGATTAGGAAAGACATAAACACACACACACACACACACACACACACACACACACACACAGGTTTCAAAGCAGGGTGGCGCTCAGAGGAGACAGGCGCTGCCAAAGAGGAGCCCCCCACCCGAACCCCCCAGTTCACGCACACCAAGAGTATTTGCAGATCACAGCACAGATTCTGAAGCTCTGTTTTAATGTCTGAATGCCACCCTAAAACTCAGAAATAGGACTCAGGAGACATGTTCACATCCCATTCCTACTTACGAAGGCCCACCCAGATAAAATGAAATATAAGGAACATTCTATGAGCAGCTCAAGCGAGCACAGGCATGAATTAGCCTCTGCCAGCCCAAAGAGCCAGTTCCTGCTCAGACTTCTTCATTGCCCCAGAAGGACAGTACTGCACCAACTGTCAGAGACAGACCGAGATTGGAATCCCAGGTCCACACACCATTTACACAGGCTGGGTGATCTCTGGCAACTGACTTAAGTTATGAATATAACTTTTTTCATTAGTTCTCATTTGCCCAACAAGAGTGGCAGCCTCCTAAATTTATTGTGAGAATAAAATGATATGATGCACTGAGAATGGCACCTGGCCTGGAGCAAGCACTCGACAGGGGTTGGCTGCCATTGTGCTAGTTGGTATGGTGGTAGTTGTCATTATTAGATAATTAGGTGACGGAGTTCAGAGTAACTGGGCCGGAAACTGTTTCTTTCTCCTCCAACCTGCTCTCCCGTTTTGCCCAGACACTGCCACCCAGGAAGAGAGATAAATCAAGTCACAGCAAAACCCTGCTCCCCATGAGCTCTGCGTGTAGGTCAAAGAGAAGTGTCATGAATCATTCCCTCCTGTCCCATTCCAGTCAACCCCTTCTCCCAGCCCAGTCTCTGTCCACAAAGGCACTCCAAATGAGATGACAACAGGACCTTAAGAAATAAAGAAGACAGTGAGCAGCGAGTGCCAGCATCTTACCTCATCTTCATTCTCAGTCATATTGGTACCCAATTTCTGGACAACCGACTTGCCACTCGTCTTCAACATTTTCTCTCGAACTTTGGTTTCATACTCAGGTCGGGAGTGTTCCTAAAACCCAAGAGTCAATGCGGAGTTAGTAAACAGCAGAAGAGTGGCTCTGGCCTGTGGGTTATAAACCAGACGCCACAAGCCCACTCAAGTCAGGACTTAGGATCAAATGCTATTAGACATGAACTGTCACACCACACACGACCACAAGGAGTCTAGACCAGGAACACAATGTGGGGGAGAGAGAGGGGACACATAACAGTTGCTACCACACTGAAAACCAAACCTGGGCACGTTCCTGGGGATGGCGCCGGTGTTGAGAAAGGAGAGAGGAAACGTTAACTGGGCAACTGAAACAAACAGAAGCATCTGGTCATGCTACTAACTATTCTCATACCTCAAACTGTAAGTTTCAATGAGCCAAATCCCAGCTAGAGAAACAGATGTGCCCCGCAGCTGGGAGTTAGGGCAACGACCAAACTTCTTCCTGCTCCATTATTCTGCAAGCTAAAATGGCGACCAATAAACATCAAAGTTAAAGATGGCCACGGGGAATCTTAAAACTCACTTGCCTAAACCTGTTTCCTGTGCAGCCTAGGTGAGTAACTCATTGGCAAGTACACCAATGCTCAAGAGATATCACTGAGCCATTCAGCAACACAACCCTGAACAGTGAGTCACCAGGCACAGGAAAGAGCACCTGACTAATCAAGAGGACTGCAGCCTAATCAATGCAGGTGCTGAAGCAGGAAGGTGCATGACTTACTTCAAAGGGAATTTAACAGTGTACACCTGGCCTCACTGGCAGGTCTTCCCTGCAGCGTCCGAGGACGAACATCTACAGGTGTGAGGACTGCATGTTCCCGCATCATTTATCAATGACTCCTGTGCAAGGATTCAGGCGCTGGCTCACAGCTGACTCAGAGGACACACCACTTCCTTATCACCACTCACGCATCAGAGATTCCAAAAGCCAACAAGCTAGGCTCCTGACAAGTCTTCGGCTTTCCTGGGACATGCCATGACATTGGAGAGGAGAAACCATGCAGGTGGCTTAGAAACATAACTGATACAACAGGAGGCAATGTTATTCCAGAGTTTTAAGGCAGCCCGCCATTACCGATCTTCAAAGACCCATCAGCCCCATCCCTTCCACGACTTCCCTGCCACGTCCAACCTGGTGGAGTCTCCTCCCTCTCGAATAGCCTAGAATAGTATAACTTATACCACGTGCCGTTCTCAATTATGTATTTTTCTTCCAGGATTTCCTAGCTGTTTTGCATCTGAGAGTCTCTTTATACTAACATAAGGATCTGCGACCCAGTATGTCTCATTTTCTATTTCTCACAGTAATTAGTACCATGTGGAGCACCCAGAAATCTCTAAAGGCTTGTGAGGCTCACTGATTTGGTCTCACACCTTCATCCATTCTCCAACACATCATTTCCCAATGCGTGTGCTAAGAGTTGTAGCTAAAAAGGGATTCCAGGGGCTAAGAGATTGGAAAAGCCCACACAATGTATCACCTGAGAGTCACAATGAACATACTAGCTCTGAAAAGTTCTACTGTGAAGCCACTTGCTTAATGTTTTTAAAACCCACATTTCCTGCAAAAATCCTTTTGCCTACAACAATGAACACCCTACCGGAACGTTTCAAGAAATTTGATTTGAAGTTGTCCTCCATGGCCCCTAAAATCTGGTCGCTTTTCATTTATATTATTTCCATGCAAGATTTTCATTAAAAAACAAGAGCAGGATCTTTTTGGTGAGTACCATAATGTGGATCCTAAACTGCCTCAAGCTAGCATTGTTCCTACCTTTCATACCTGGCAAAGGAGCTAAGGAACTTCCCCTTCTGACTAGGAGGCTGCTCTTGACCTGCCTCTGACTTTCCAAAGACAAGCTGTGACACCACACAGAGGCACGTCCTCGCATCCCTCTCACCCACCTCAACCTCACCCTCATCCCGCCTCGCCCCCTGCTGGGCACCCATTCAGAACCCCTCATCTCTTTAGAACAAGCTGAGCATTCTCGCCACATGAACAGGAGTCCAAGACTCTCAGAGCAGAGTCTTTGCCTGTTCTGCATTCCAGCTGAAGCAGGTCAGACAAGGATCTCTCTGTCTGTGGCCAAGAAGGTCCGGTGGGGTTACAGAGTTCCCCAAAGGCCAGGAGCTGGACAAGCAGAGCTTGAGCTCCTGGCCAGAGCAGAATCCAGCCCCTGTGTGGGCTGTGCCAGTGCCCCCAGCCACGGGTGGGTCCTCCTTATTCCTGATGTTCTGAACACGTGGCCTCTCTGGACTGGTGGTCTGATGCAAAGTTGCCATAAATACATAACCCGTCCCACCACGACCCTGGGAAATACTTCCCAAAGCTACCTCTACCTGGTTGGTCTCCTCAGGAGCTGGCTGAAGGAGGGCCCCAGGCCAGCTTAGGACCAGCCTTCTCTGACCTAAAGAAGTAAACCCAGATACACGCTCAACAAATGTCTTCATTGAAGAGTCTTCAAGCTCCTCTGCCATTCTTTCTAGGCTCTGAGGCCACAGTGGAGCTTGAGATTATCTTCAAGGGGAGGAAGGTGACAGCAGACAAAACACAGACACAAGTAAGAAACCAGCAGCTAGGGGTAAGAAAAATCGAAGAAATAAAATGCGGCTGGCTGCTTCCGAATGGGATTCTGGGAAGGCCCATTTGAGGAGGGTCATGTTTTGAGTGGGATGGAACGGCCAAGAAAGGGTAGGCCACGTGGAGACTGGAGCATTCTAGGGGAGGGAACAGCCGGTGCAGAGACTAGAATGAGCTGGGGAGAGGATGAAGGTCTCTGTAGCCAGAAGGGCTGAGCAAGGAGAAGGACATGTACTGAGTTCAGAAACAGGGGTAGAGGATTCTGCTTCCTGTGAGGCGAAGCCATGTAGGACACCGAAAGCTTGATATGACAGACAAGGGTTGGGAGAGAGGTGGAGGAGAGGCCGTCTGTGTTCAGACAAGGCCACACTCCAGGGGGTCTGACAGAAGTTAATCAGGCAAGTGAGGCCCACTGAGCTGAAGATTATCGACTTCAGAGCTAAAGGCTCTGGATGTCTGGCAGGCCTCCCTTCATCACGAACAGGATCCAAAGAGTCTCTCAGTTAAGTCTCTCGAGATGACCCTCCTGGTTCCACACACAGACCCCCTTAGGCAGGGGCCACACTAACCCAGAAGTGGAGGTTGGATTTGGTTGTTCATGCTTTTCCCTGCCCTGAAAGAAAATGGTCTCCAGCCTCCTTCCACTTCTCCCTGGTTTACAACCTGGACTTGAGGCACCCCACTTGTTCAACCCTTCCTGGCTACATTAGCCAGAAAAAATTTCTCTCACATATTCTCCACCGTATTCTAAAGATTTGGAGACCAGAAAGCACCCTAGCTGAATGTGACCCTTTGGAGATGCTCAGAGACTGTTCAGATTGAACTAAATTTAAAGTGTGTTTGATATCCTAGTTCGAAATATAAATACATCAAAGGACAAGACGAGGCTGTCCTCCCTTCGTCTCAACCATGCCTGGCCCAGGGCGCACCAACCACGCGGTCAAAGCAAGCCACCCTGCAATAAGCTCCCATCAGGAGCGACCAGGGCCCAGGACAAACCTCTCCTTGTGCCACAGGTGAACCAGTCTTGGCCAGCCCACTCCCAGCCTGCACACGAGTTCCTCAAATCATGGTCCACCCGTGATCTTACCCCTGATCTCTGGGTTAATCAGAAAACAGGAAAACTGGCTCCAGAAACAAAATGGATTATCCTGCCCCCACCTGCCAGGGGCCTGCGATGGAGATTCTTGAGGACATTGAGTCATAACCGATGGCTTTCTCTGTGTGAGTGTTTACACCTCCTCTCCAGATACTTTCTGGCTTCCTCAGTTCTACTTAGCAGACACACTTAGCTCTTCTCCGGCCCTATGCAGGCTTGGATGCCAGGATATGTCTTCTTCTCTTCTTGGGAGCCATGCTAGGCCCTGCATTAGGAGAGCAGGAGCTCCCGCTTCCCCACACCCACCACAACTCCCTTGTCTCCCTCTCTCTCTCTCTCTCTCTCTCATCCATAGGGCAAGGATGTCAACCAGAATACCTCCATAGTCCCACTTCCATAGCTCTTTCTATTGGAAGCACTCATTTTGCCACTAATTACCAAAAAACACAATTGCCTTCATCATTCTCTGATGCTTATCCTCCTAATTTGTATCCCCCTTGAAGGTAGAACCCACGTGGACATACTCTGATCCGCCACGGAACCCATGATACCATTAGTGTCCAGGCAGATGCTTAATCCACAGGCCTGGAACACAGTGAGCACAGGCACTCAATGCATGGGGATGGAATGCCCACCTGCTCAGTGAGAGCGTCAAGGAGAAGAAACGACATCATGCGACAGACATATAGAACCAAGCAAGCTTGAGAACAAGACTGAATTGGAGAGGTCCTTGCTTGGTCATAAAACATCAGGGCCACAAAGCCAGCGATCCCTAGTCTAAGGCGAGGCGCATCAGTTACTAGGGGAGAATGCAGAAAAGGCTTGCTTTCCGTGTAGCCGCCATTATGTTCGCGCCCAGCCTTTGCAAGCCAGTACTTGGGCAGATGTGAGTGCCTCCTGGTCTTTCTAGACACTGGTCCCAGCACCTCATCAACAATGTCCACAATATCAGGAGCCCCTATCCAATATTCACATCTACTGTTCTGTCAGTGGTAGCGTGTGGGAATAGATAAGAACTGTGAGCGACCAGACACACACTACTCATTGCCAGCTCACCAACATCAGGCCTGGGGCCCCCGTAAGAGCCCAGAAGGAAGGCTGACTTGTTTTCAACCTTTAATATCATCGGTTCATAACACTAGAGAAGAACCTATCTTTTGCCCTTAGCTCATCCTCTAGTTTCACCCATGCTGTACTGGCTTACACTGTAATAGTTCAGTGCTTCTTTCTTCTTCCATAGGCACCAAAGGCAATTAGCATCTGGCACCCATACCACTCTCTTGATCCTCAGGAGGCTTATAGAGGCCAGCTGACAGGTGCGTGCTCTGGGTTACATGAGAGCAATTCCTACTCTCTGGCTTCATGCACCCACGAAATGGGAGGTAGAAGAATGTTAAGATAAATTTCAAAGGAACCACAAAGGCTTTTCTCTTGTGCCATCTCTTTTTCCAGAGAGGGTCCCTGGGACATCTGACTACCCTTCAGGTCCAGTGTTTCAGGAGCAGAGTGGGGATCTGAGCTCTTGGCCTCAGTGCATATCTACCACAGTTAAGACCATAGAGCCAGGGATTGGCTGATGTGACAGCAAATTTAAGTGGTCACCTCACTCAAGAAGGTCTATTTGCAGGGTGAAACCAAGCAAGGACCCAGAGAAGTACGCAAGGGAACTCACTTCTTCCTCTTCTATACCAGTCAGGTCCCAGAAGTAGCCCAGCCGCATCTGTAACCTCTTCCAGTTTTCCAGAAACATGGTAGCTTAAAGATAAAGAAAAAAATTCTATTAAAGATTGAATTTTGAGTACCCTTTGGGATCACCAATGGAGGTAGAGGATAAACTTAAGAGATTTCAAATCTAGGGACTCTCTTTAAAGCACTTATTCCCTTCCTCTTACTTCTAACTGGAACTGCTCCAACTAGTCCCCATCCTTGAGAGCCCAACAGATATACGTAAAGGGAGACACACCAGCACACACGCAGGCGTGCACCTCTCCCTACTTCTAGGTCATGAGAAGAGGGCAAACAGGGATCTCAAGAAATAAAGGAAGGACGGAAGGATGAAGACAACAAGAACAGGAGGGTCTGTAGTCTTTTTGGACAAAGCTCATCTTCCTTACATACACGTTCTTTCCTCCTGCACCTTCTTCAGCGTTCTCACCCATTTTCTCCCAACTTTCTACCAGCACCACTTCCCTTCCCCAACTATCCTGTCCTGAGGTTCTGTAACAGTCGCCTCATAGCTCCACCTGACTTCCGAGCCCGGCTGCACGTGGCTGATGGAGAGCTCTCCCCTACGGGGCATTCACCCAGGCCTCTACTTGTTTAGCAAGTAACTGCTGAGTGTCTCCCATCCCCACACGGTCAGTCTGCTCCACACAAAGCCCCTCCAAGGGCCAGGCCAACGTGCTCCAGGCAGAGCCAGCACCCTCCACACAACAGCCACGGCTCATTACCCCAGGACCAACGCCTCCTCCAGAGCCTGCTGATGAACCATATGGACCCACTCTTTTGAAAACTGAAACTAAGCGACACAAAGAGAAGCAGAACTGGGATGAACCTTGCAACACCTGACAGGAGAAAGGGCCAGGATTCCAGAGAGTTCCCCCAGCTCCACTTCCTGGAGGCCTGGCTCCCTTTTGTTACCAGCATCCAGGAGCTAGCTTCTGGCTTTCTTACAACACCTCTCTTGTTCTTTGAGCAAGCTGGACTAAATTTCCAAACCTGCAAAAAGAACTGGGCCTGATTAAGGAATCTGTAATATACAAAACAGCCTTCTAGACATCATGAGGGAGGTTAGGTGACTCTGCTGTGGATTTTGCTCTCAAACTGTTGACAGTCTATGGGGAGGGACTGTAAATAGCTACCATACAAGGCATGAAGTGTTCAGGGCCTTAAGAATGGCCCAGTGGAGAGCTGTGGGCATGCAGCTGAGGGAGTGCTGGCTGCCCGAGAAGCCATCTCAGCCAAGTCTTGAAGAACAATGGCATTTGGGCTGTGAAGAAGGGGCGGGGAGAGGGAGAATGCCAACACTCCCCCGTCTAGATTTTCAATGGCTCCTTACCTTTCAAGTTCTTCTCTCTGGACGGGCAGACCTTGTGTATGCAGCCCGACCCCTCTGTTTAAATCCATTCCCTTGCTCTGTCAACACACAACCTCATACCTGGGTTGCTGCTAATGTCACCCCCTCGCTGCCCTCCTCATACTCAAGTCCTACAAACTGCCCTGCGCCCCTCTGCTGCCGTCCATGGGCTACCCTCATCCTTTCCTGACCCACTCAGCTGGGGGCACCCTCTCCTCCCCGCTCCTACTGTCCTCAGGGTCTGGTGCCCTAGAAAGGAAGGGAAGGGACACTCCTTGAGGCCACCCCCGCACGCACCTCAACACCACCCACGAGAAAAGCCCGGACACCCTTCACCACGTGCCGCCCCACACTGTTGCCTGCGACTCAGGTCTGCGGTGGAGTAACAGGGCTGTAAACTTCCTAAGCTCTTGGCTGCCTGTTTGCCTCGGGCACAGCACAGAACCAAGCGGAACAGACACCTACAGACCGGCTGAATGTGCAGTTGCTAGAAGCTCCATTTGTTTGACTTGGCGCTACGTTACAGTGCACAGATTCGTAGGGTTTCTCCTGGGGATTTGCGGCTTTTCAGTATAAATACGTCCTGACCTCCCAACACTGGCACAGGCCTGGGGATGTTCTGGGGACAAGGTGGGGAGGAAGGCATCCCTCCTTTTCCTAGGCTCTTCTCAGTGCCTGAGGAGGGCTCGGCATACAGCAGGGTCCACAGTGCTTCCTGACTGTGATCTCTATGAAGACGAGAATTCAGAGCATGGGAACAGAGGAGAGGGGCAGAGAAGTCACTGCAGAGGGGTCATGAGGACGAGGGAGGCCCACCACAATGAGGAAGAGAAGCTCACAGCTCCTGATGTATGTCCCCTGCCAGGCACTATGCTAAGTGCTCTGCACACAGATATTCCTCACTTGTCCCAAAAACACTATGGGGTAGGAACTCGTTCACCCATCTCACAGATGAGCAGGGTGATGCCCAAAGGTTAAGAAGCTTGCCCCAGGCACCTGGCACATTGGTTGAGAGTGCTGACTTTTGTGACAAGGAGCTAGATCCACATTGTCTTGCCGTGGACCCCCAGCTGGCAAGGAGCAGGACTGAGACATGCAACTAGGACCTGCCTGATCCCTAAGTCAGTGCCCTTAACTTCTCTTCAGAACAGGGTTCAGGAACCCTCGCCCTTTACTCCCCTTTTCAGTGAGGCTTCCAGGGTTCCCTGGAGTCTGAAGCTGAACCACAGAGGAGCTCGGCCTGAAGACCCCACAAATCCAGGCCCTGCCGGCCAGCACCTCAGTGGGCCCCACTCCTGCTCCACTGACAGACCGTCTCTCTGCCGAGAACCACTTCTCCCCAGCTTTCCTCCTGGCAGGCTGGGCCCCAGCCCAGGCCCACCCAGCACAGCACCGCTGATCATAATAATCATGGTAATAAGAGGCAGTACTGTTATTTTTCATTGTAATTTGCAGGCAGTTGTGCCCAGCGGCTCTTGGCTGCTGCGACCAAATACACAATCACGTAAAACTCAGCAAGACTGTTAAAAAACACAACTGAACCCCACGCTATGCCAGGAAGCTCTGACGCATCCCACCCTCCATGCTTCTCCTGTGCTGCCACGTGAGGGGGAGCGAGAAGGGCAGGGGTGGGGCAGTAAATGATTGCAGATCCCAGGGGCCGGGAGGCATCTGCTAATTACAGCTATCGAGGAAAAAGAGGTAGTTGTTGGGGCTTGAGAGTGGCCAAGTACAACCGAAAACTCAGTTTCTCTACAACAAGGAATTACACATCCCAGGAAAGTCCGTAAGGGATCATGGGCCCAGCGTCATTAAGCTTTAGCTACTCAGTCATGGGAATCTCTTAAGACAAATGAATGGGAATTAGGATTGCAATATATCAAAAACTGAACGTGTATTCCGGGTTCCAAATCAGTTCCAGTGGATCTGGGGATAATCATGAGATGCCCTGCTTGACGAGGAGACACAGAGCTGCTGCCTAACACTCCCAGGCAACAAGCGCCAGCTCCAGCTCGTTCTGCTGAACCCCTCCTGTGAACAATTCCAGGGCCCCATGGTGACAAGCGCCACTTCCTCCTACTCCCTGCCCCTACTTCTGTGGGCTGACTACTGGCCATGTATCCTGGGCAGGGGCGATTCCACAAGAGAACAGAGAATAGAGTGTCCCCTGGAAATGTTCCCTGGTGGCCTAGTAATATGGCAATCTTTCCACTCTGGTTCTATCTCCACCCAAGGAGAGGTCCCTGCTGGGAACAAAGAAAGCTTGTATTAGTACTCTCAGCACTACTGAGAATGGACCTCTCCCTCCTCCCTCTCTCTTTTTCACACTTTCAGGAATGTGTGACTCATGGTCCCATCCTGGCATGTCCTCCAGGCCCCATGGAGTCAGTGATAATCAAGCATCCTTCGCAGTGGGATCACAGGCCTGCTGTTCCGTGATCCAAAGGGGAAACAAAGGGCCTGCATATCCAATGAGGAGTAAAAAGTGAAAGTGAGGAGGCTACTCAAGATGGGCTGAAACATGTTGACTTCGTTCCTTGTATGATCCTCATGGGTATGTATTCTTGGAAAGGTCCAGTTACCACAGGGGTTATTATTCCAGGTTATTCCATTCACGTTTGTGAAAAGTGTGTGTGTGTGTGTGTGTGTGTGTGTGTGTGCTTATGGTCAGATGGCTATGGCCCAGAAAATGTTTATTACCCTAATACTCTGGGGATAAAGGGAGGAGAAGGAAAATGAAGGAACTATCTGTTCTTTCCTTCACAAATCCCTTTGGTGGAAATACTGAAAACACTACTCTGGCATTAAGTAAAATCTCTACTGTCTGTGTTCATGGTGTCCTGGAAATTGCCCAGAACCTGCAGTCTGGAGATCAGGTTTGGATCCACTTTCTCCACCAGTGAACTCTGCGGCCATGGCAGTCTCCCCACCCCCTCTGAGTGTTATAGTGACTATCTATAACTACGTATCTTAGTAGAGATAGCTGGAATGCCTTATGGGTGTGCTAGGGATTTGCATTGGTTCAAATTCTGAATAAAGCATACATGAGATTAATACAAGATTAACATCCTCTAATTTTTTAAAAAATATATAAAGCCAAGGAGGATGGTCTTAGTTCTATTCACAAACAGAAGCAAAAGAGAGAAAGCTATTGTCCCTAAAATACTTCTTGAGATATAAGGACTAAAAGACATAAATCAAAGGATATGGACTTCAGAGCATGGTCACTGTACCCATGTAAGGGCATCAGCAAAATAAGCAAGGTTCATGATAACCACTTACCCCACAGAGCCATGAAGATGGAGAAGAAGACGGTGGCAGGGTTGTCAAATAGGTGGCTCGCCTTTGCCGTACCACAGGCTGAGCTGAGGTTCCAGTAATCACAGGACTTGTCACACAGGGGACACATGGTGAAGGCATTCTGCTGGTCACACATCTCTTTGCTGCAGTAGAGAGAGGCTGCTGGGTCAAGAGGACATCAAGCCGAACCCACCCCAAGTAAATCACCCCAAGACATCTCCTACTTCCAAGTCCGTGGCTGAGCTGATCAACTCCCACAGCGAGGTGTGTTAAAGACGCTGGAATCGGATCCTTTACCATGAGAGCATTATTCCTGTATTTTTATCAATGAAGTGGGTGGGCAACTTCTGAGGTACAGACCCCCTGTCACTAGGAGTGTCCTAACAGAAGATCAGTGAGCATCCGTCAGAGATGTTGTACATTACATGGTGCTTTATAAAGCTCCTTCAAAATGTTTTGAGTCTAAGAGGTTGGTGGGGAGCACCAACAACTAGGAATCCGTCACTTGTCAGAAGTTAGATTCCCCCTCATCATGCCTGTGCTTACAGGCGGTCTTCTTAAAGCCTACTGGCTGCCTCACAACTGTGTGAGACCTGGTCACAAGGAGAAGAAAATACAAGTGTGTGGTTGGATCAACACAAGCTCTTACTTACAAGCCATGTGGAGAAGAATGGAGTCAGAGCTGGGTTGGAAGCCCCTTCCTAAGTACATCAGGGCATGACCCTTTGTAGAAGGGGGATTAATAACCTCAGCCTAATAAGAATGATCTAAACCATGAAATGGGATGAGGGGGAATGGAAGAATAAAGTAAATTCTTCCAAAGCCTAGGTTCTATGATACTTATAGAGAGAAGCACGAGTCAAAAAAACCATTAGCTATATTCTAACTTATTCTCAGTATATTTCTATTTAGCGGACAAACGAATATAGTTGAAATTCCATTCACTCTTTAGGTGATTAGCTAGATCAATAAATTCAGGCTTACATGAATACTTGCAGATAAGAACCAAAGAACCACCAGCCCTAATTGGCTTCCCTAGTGTCCCTCCACACTACATATTGGTAGGAAAATGAATGAACTCATCACTCTGGTGTGTAATACTTCCCTGGAGGAATGGGTCGATGGTTAAGCTCATTGTTAGGGGGAACAGGGTGGAGAACTCAAGATTTCACGAAAATGAAGCATTGGCTGTTCTCACAGAGCAGCTGTGAGACACAGTCTCATGGACGGTGAGGAGACACAGTCATGAGGAGGCAGGGGTCCTACACTGAAAACCACCACTGTGTTTCCTTTGGAAAGAAGCAGCAGAGGGCACTACAGAGCATGGCTGACAAGTGGGAGGCCATTGTCAGGGTCAGCCAGCTGGTACCCTAATCGCTAAAGCAAGTGCGTAGATGAAAACCATAAATCAAGCAGTGCCTGGGTCCAGCTCCCCTTCATTAAGAAGAAGAAGGGTTCTTCTGAGGGCTGTCACTGTCTGTCAAGTCCCGGCTTTCAGGCTTGTTTTTTAATGAACTATTAAGCCCACAGCAAGGAAAGGCCTTCTGCGTGAGAGAATGGAAACTCTACGTCTCTGAGAGTAAATCCTCATTCCTCTACTAACTCGCTGCTAAGCTCCCCATTGGCAAGTGTCAATACCCGTGACTCATTCACGACAGTATTAATAGGAACGTCTTAATAGTAAGTTCAGCCATGCTAGTTTCACTTGGGCACATTCTTAATGGGTAACCAGACAGCAAGATTTATTCTAAGTCTTTGGGGTCAGACGAGTGTCCACTATATCGCTGAGGAGGAGTCACTACTTTCTGAGAGGAGAGTCCCCTCTTAGGAAACAGATTCACACAGAAACCAGTTGGTCTATATAAATTAGAGTAAGGAGCTGTGTTTTTAAGCCGTGTCTGAGGACATGTAAGTTTCTCAGTCTTGCCCTTCAAATATGTGTGCCAGGAATAGCACTTTGTTGTTTGGGCCTTTTTTTTTTTTTAACACATAGACTTGAGGAAGGGATCATCTCTAACCAACTTAATCCTAATCAAAGCTAGTCAATGCTAAAAGGTCAGGAATGAAAAAGTGTTAGCAACCAGCTACCAAAGTCCAGAGCACCCGGAAACATAAGAGCTCCTTCAGTTACTGGCTTTACAATGGGAGGACGGTCAACTATCAACCATTTGTACAAAATGGTACTGCAGTCACGTCGATACTCCCCAAATCATTTAAACTTGAAGTCAGAATGCTTTAGAGCTATTAGGGTGATCTGTTTCTTGATTTGTCTGTTTGATGTAAGCAATCTGAACAGAATTCTGGAGAAATTCTGCTTCAGGGTGATATTAAAGTGACTTTGTGGTTGCTTCTTGGCCTTTTGACTAAGATCAAGTGTAAAACAACTCTGTGTTCTCGGAGAGAGGCTGCCTCTCTAGAGAAGGCTGTGAAGAGAAGCAGAAAGGAGAGGGAAGCTCAGCTAGAACTGAAATCTCATCTGGGTTACTCACTAGCTGCATCATCTGCGGATTTCTAGTTAGAAGCAACTGTAGCTATAAACCGAATGCTGTAGTTCTTCAGTCTATCATTGTCTCTAGAAAGCACGAGAAGGTTGATAAATGGTCGACAAGAGCTGAACCAGGACCCCAAAGTGAGTGGTGTCCTTAATCAGTAACTCACTGCTCATAAGATAGGTGATACAGGGTCGTGCTTGCACAAAGGGAGAAGGTGCAACATGGGAATTAGTCTAGAAATTTAGACACAGCATCTGCTATCAAGGTTTCAGACTAAGGTAACCAGTTTTTGTTTTCAACATGGTTTAGATCAATCAATCTTTTTTTTTTAGTTGGTTGTTTTTTTTTTTTAATCCTCTAGCCTTTCCTACCCATGTAAGCCAATGCCTAATAAATGGAACCAATCCTTTGGTAAGTAGAGAAAAGCTCTATAGATGTATCATGCACATATGGAATTATTACTTATAAATGATATTTGTATTCATATATCAAAGTTGCTGGTGATAAAAGGTACCATTTAAAGTTCCACATAATGTAAATTTTCTGCTTTCGATATTGTCCTAAAGTTATATGAGATATAACCACTAGGGAAAATTGGATGAAGGGTACAGTGGGCCCCTTTGTACTATCTTCCTATTAATCTATAATGCTTATAAAATAGAACATTTTAAAAAATGATACATAGATAATAAATTCCAGGCTTAATAAGAAATCTCTAAAGTAATCCCAGGAATGGTACAAGTTTTTAATCATGCTTAGGTGTGGCTAACAGACACAGATCCCAGAAGAGTATAAATTTGTTTAGATTCAGTATTGGGATTTAAAGACTATTCTTTTGTTGATGGGGAGTGGTATTTTATGAGTTTTCGTCAAGCCCATTGAGCTTGGATTTTTGATGGCAATATAATTATGATTAAAGGGCAGTTCCTTTAAAAATTCTTCCTAATACACTTAAACAAGGAAGATGTAAATAATAGAAAAAAAAATCACTCCCCACCCTGAGTCTGAAGAGCCAACAACCAAAATCTCAGCTTTAAAAGAGTCAACTTCAAACTTTTTTGACCGTGAGCTATAGTTTAAAAATAATCTTTTCCATCAGATTCCAGCATGCGAATACAAACATTCTCTCTCTCCCCACCATAAACATATTTATATGGCTAAATAAAATCTCATGAAACAATACCTATTACTTCCTTCTTGTGATGAATACTACTATCATATTTCATTCTACTCTATCCTATTTTAGTTCATTTAAAAGACAACCATTCAGGGGTGCCTGCGTGGCTCAGTTGCTTAAGCTACTGTCTCTGGCTCAGGTCATGATCCTGGAGTCCTGGGATCAAGTCCCAGATGGGGCTCCCTGCTGGGCGGGGAGTCTGCTTCTCCTTCTGACCTCTCCCCTCTCACGCTCTCTCTCTGCCTCTCTCTCATTCTCTCGCTCTCAAATAAATAAATAAAATCTTAAAAAAAAAAAAAAAAAGACAACCATTCAGCTGGTTCTCTAACCCCCTAATGGGCTGCTAGACATAGTGTGTGAAACCTTACCCACTCTGACAGGTGAGAAGAGACATCTGCAGTGATAACGGTCACGTTTCGCGTCCACGCATACCTGCATGTACATGACTGCATGTGTGCAGATTCATATTTCTCAGTACATGCAGACCATGGTCATTTCCGGCTACACGGTCCCTGTCATATGTATTCCCATATGGAGAACCAAGGCACAAGTTCTAAATCCCAATGTAAACGAGCACGCCGATGGCCCACCCTCTACCCTGGCACTAGCTCTCTACGCACAGTCGAGTTTTCCCATGTGGATCAACCTGAGGCCCAGCTCTCTAGGGATCAAACTGGGCAAGAGAAACATGGGAGCCATGTTTTCTGAGAAGGTACCAGGCAAGGCCAGTTGAAACTGCTTGGCTGCCAAGGAGGATCTGAGGCTTCTGGGAGATGTCACATCTCAGGGGGAAAGGGGGCAGTTGAGGTCAAGCTGTAACCCTGACAATTTCTAGTTGCTGAAGCTAGACACGTTACATGACTGTAGCATCAATTTCTCCACCTCTGTTAGGTGAAAATAATACCAATCTAACAGGTTACAACCATGATTTCTACAGGATCCAAGAAACTCGTATCTGAGAAACACCCAGCCCCATGCCTGGCACAAGGAAGGCATTTGGTAAGTATTAGTTTTTCCCTCATGCTAGATGGCCTGAGGAAAGCAAAACCTCCATCACATTTGTTCTGTTGTGGTCCCAGAACCCCCAGTCAAAACACTGGGCAGTTGGTACCAGGGTTTTACACATAGAAATATCCAAACCCTTGTCTCTTACACTAAGTTATCCAGCTTTAAGTATTTAAGTATTTAAGTAGGTCTAAGTATTGACCATTGGTGAAACCCTTTCCTCAAAGAAGCCCAGCTCTTGGTCCTTTCTTCAGGACAGCCATTGCTTCTTCCAACTTTAGTGGACACCCAGTCTGCCCAGTGTCCTCCTCCACCGGGCTACTGAGGGAACATCCTGTTGGTAAAGAGTGATCTAGCCCCACAGCCACGACTACGGCCCAGGGCCTCCACCCTAATCCAAAATGAGCCAGCGGGGCTTTTGGAACCAATTAGAGAAAGCTCTAAGATCCAAGTTCCCTGAACTATTAGTAGGAATGTTTACATCCAATGGAGAAAACCTGCAGTGAAACAAATACAAGAAAAAGCCAGTGATGGGAGATAAACAGGAGTCCCTACTTCCACTGGCCCCTAGGCTAGCCATACACCTGCCACTGTGTTCCCTGACACACCCCAGAATCCTTCTAATAAATTCCTTTTTTTTTTTTTTTTGGCTTCAGCTAGTTCATGTTGCATTTCTATCACTTGCAACTGAAAAAGTATTAAAATACATTAATCACGCTTTGGTTTTTGAGGACAGTGCTGAAGACGGCAAGAGATTTAAATGCCAAATGTAAGTTAAGTGTCACTTGTACTTCATTTCCACATATGTTGATTCCTTCAACAATTATTTATTAATATTTTACTATGTGCCAAACATCATCTCCTGAATCCTGACAACAACATCACAAGGTACGTGTTATTATCACTATTTATAGCCAAGGGAAGGAAGACCTGGGGAGTGAACTATCCAGTCTTATAGCTAATATGTAATGCTCTCCATCCTAAACGATGCTGTTTTTTTTGTGAGAGAGAGAGAGAGAGAGAGGAGAGATCATGAGTGGTGTTGGGGGGACACTGAGGGAGAGGGAAAGAATTTGAAGTAGGCTGCACACCCAGCATGGAGCTGGAAACGGGGCTTGATTTCGTGACCCTGAGGTCATGACCTGAGCCAAAACCAACTAAGCCACCCGGTAGCCCAAGTATGCTATTTTTAAGTGCTTATATTCTTTGTAGGCTCTCTTTTCACCATAAAGACCAGCCTTTGTTCCATCTCTTGGCTCTCCAAGAGCCCCACCATGGGGCCTGTCACCTGCAGTTTCTGACTTCCTGAACCAGAAGTTGAGCCCTCCTCAGTTTCAGAGTTGCCTGCTTCTATGGATAGCCTCACAGCATTTTACCCCAACAGTGTTTGCCATATCGACATGTGATCTCTATCCAATGCCACTCAATGTTTCCCGCCTCAGGTCTCAGGAGAAACCAGAGAAAAAAGTGGTGAAGTTGAAAGGAAAATGCATTTCTCAGGCGTGGGTTTTTTCATCAGGTAGAATCCACTTGCCCACATCAGCCTCCAGCCCTGGAGAAGAGCTTAACTAGGAAAGGAAGGGAGCCATCCCCAGCAGGCTCTGAAGCCATTCCCAGACTCTGTAGTTACCAGATCTGTCTCTGGAGGGAGGTTACGTGTGTGGTAAGGGGAGGAGAGAATAGAGGGTGAGGACTTTGGAAGGAAGCGTGTGAACTATACTTGCAACTGGGATGAAACTCCAAAGTACTGCCCTGTGGGAACTGAGGCTTTTTCCTTAAAAACATCTCACCTGGGAATATCTTCTTCGATTGTTGCACATCCATAAAGAAACACGATTACTCCAATTACAGAAGATGGAATGAGAAATGATGTATATAACCCCAGCCAGGCAAAATACAGTCCAATTTTTTCTCCAAAATACTTTCTGAAAAAGAAAGACAATTGCAACACATATTAAGAACACCATACACTTCCTCCATTTCTGTTTGTTCTAAACCTGCCAACGGGTCAGCATAAATAAAAAGAGATGGAAGTTAGATGGCACAAGAGGGACCTCAGCACAAAGAACTGGTCTCTTCCACTATGAATTACATTCCCTGGAATGTAATTCCAGCAATCACACACACACACACACACACACACACACACACACACACACACACCAGGGAATCCTGGCTATTCACATGAAATAGTCCCAAGAAGGAATCCAGCCCTAAGAGCAAACTGAAAATAGGCCATACATTTTGGCATCTTTACCAGACAAACATGAGTAACACATCACCTCATGAGTACCATAACCCATAGAAAAATACCTTTTCAAAACTTTGCTATGTCACTAAAACACACAAACAGGCGGGCACACATACTTATGTATACAAACCATAAAACTCAGAAAAATGACCAGAAGAATTTTGGTAAGATATTAGCAATGGTTTCCTTAGCTGATGGGATTATGGATGGGTTTTATTTCTTTTTTTTGTTTACCTTTCTGCATTTTTTAAACTCTCTACTTTGTTAATGAATTAATTTTATAATAAAAAAATTCTTTTTGCAAAAAGAATGAATACTGTTACGCTGAAAAAATAAATAAAATGGAAAAAAAAAATACAAATAAAAAAAAAAATTCTTTTAAAGAGAAAATTTACAAGCCATTATCTTTTTGATCCCCAGGTCAGGAAGTTAGTAAGTTGCCACACTGTCTCTAAAAAGGAATTTTTCTTTTAAATAACTATTGGTGATAGGCACCTGAGTAGAAAAATACAGACCACAGAGAAACCATGTATTTTCTTTCCCAAGAGGCTATGACATAAAACACAGGAGGGAAATGGGAGTGCAGCCCACCTTTGATGTGAGGACAAAAGAATAAGAACAGTGAATTGAATCTATTTGTCCACTAACAAAGGGGCTGCTCTCACCTAGGATTCACACAAGGGCAAGATAATGTGGCTTCCACCCTAACAACAAGAGAAGTCAGATAATCTGTGACATTAAACTTTCCTTGAACCCATCATAGAGTGGAGACTACAAGGTAATCATGTGAAGTGAATATTTTTTTAAAAAGTGACAAGTACCTCCAAGGAAAATGGGACATGGAAACCCTTTCAGATTTGGCAGACCACAGGAGGAATAGGCAGTACAAAGAAAAATTTACAAGATTATATCTTGTAAATTCTGAAAGGCTGAGTATATGTTAGCATGATAGGTTAGAATAATTGGGAGCTCCAGACACAAGAGGGGTTTGCAGTCATTCATAAGATCCCAGCCAATGCCCACCATCTGGTACTAATAAGGAGGGTAATGGGCAACATAGGAAACTGGAAAGGGCCTCTTTATTTGCAGAGGGGCATTGAAGCACACCCATCTTCCAAGACCATCTCTCATTCAAATCATTGAGTGATAAGAATCAGCAGTCTGTTCTGGGGGAGGGGCAGGACAGAGGATAATATTCTAGGGTCTACCATATATATAACTGAAGTCCCAGGAAGATTAATAGAAAGAAGACAGAAGAAATATCTGAATGGGGGCACCTGGGTGGCTCAGTGGGTTAAGCCTCTGCCTTCAGCTCAGGTCATGATCCCAGGCTCCTGGGATGGAGCCCCGCATCTGGCTCTCTGCTCAGCGGGGAGCCTGCTTCCCTTCCTCTCTTTCTGGCTGCCTCTCTGCCTACCTGTGATCTCTGTCTGTCAAATAAATAAATAAAATCTTAAAAAAAAAAAAAAGAGACAGACACAGAATGCATCCTGAAGAGCTATCTAGATCATGAAAAAAACATGATCTAGAATGTACACTGTCTCTTCTTTCGAAATATCTGAATGGACTATGGCTAAAAAAATTTCCCAAAATTAATCAAACACAATAAAACATAGATCTAAGAACTCCAGAGAACCCCAACCAGAGTAAATATAAAAACAAAAACAGAAACTTATACACTGAGACATATCATAATCAAATCTGAAAGACAAAGACAGAAAATCTTTAATTAAGCTGGGATGGGGGTGAGGCTTTGCTGGGGAGGGAAAGATGGAAAAGGGAGGATATTATATGCAAAGGGACAAAGGTAAGACTTACAGCCAATTTCTTGGTAGAAACTATGCAAACCAGAAGATAATAGGGTGACAACCTTAAAGTATGGAAGGCAGGGGGTAACGGTCAACCCAGAATACTATATGAAACAGTGCTCCCGTGGGGATAAAACTAGTTCTTTGGAAGCCAAAAACTATCTTGGGTATTACAGTGGTTTTAGGTCTCCAAAGGGCCACAGAACATATATGTGGTATTAAAATTTCATGGAAGAAAGCAATAATAGAAAAAAGGCAGAGAAACATTGGTAAACATCAAAAATTGTGATGATGTCTTGTGGAGTTTGTAACACATATAGGAGTAGGACAACAACAGCACCTGTGATAGGAGAGAGGAAACTGAGAAATAGTGTTGGAATGCCTTTCCCCAGGGTGTGAAATGGTATAATATTATTTTAAAGTAGAATGTGGTAAGTTAAAGAATTCTGTAAACCCTAGAGCAACCATTGAATTTTAAAAATAGGTAATAATTAACAGACCCAAACTGGAGATGAAATGGAGCCATAAAATGTACTCATTTGCAAAGTAGTCATGAAAAGAGGAAAAACAGAAAGAAACTATAGACAAAACAAATAGAACACAAATAGTAAGGCGGTAGTTTTAAAATATAAATACATTATATAATGCAGCATTATGCCTCCATCAGAAAGGATGAATACCCAACTTTTGTATCAACATGGATGGGACTAGAGGAGATTATGCTGAGTGAAATAAGTCAAGCAGAGAAAGTCAATTATCATATGATTTCACTTACTTGTGGAGCATAAGGAATACATGGAAGACACTGGGAAATGGAGAGGAGAAGTGAGTTGGGGAAATCGAAGGGGGATATGAATCATGAGAGACTGTGGACTCTGAGAAACAAACTGAGGGTTTTGGAGGGGAGGGGAGTGGAGGGTTGGGTGAGCCTGGTGGTGGGTATTAAGGAGGGCACATATTGCATGGAGCACTGGGTGTGGTGCATAAACAATGTATCTTGGAACACTGAAAAAAATAAAATTAAATTTAAAACTATATATAAATACATTAATGATAACAAATGTAAGCATACAAGAAACCCACTTTTATTATAAAGGCATATATGGAAGAAAAGTAAAAAAATATATCGTGCAATCAGGAATCAAAAGGAAGTGGGACACACAAACACTTCTGAACAAAGAACATTACCTGGGATAAAGAAGCAGATCAATTAATGATAATATGGTAAACTGATTAAGAAGGCCTGATAATCCTAAATGCATACAGTAAAATATACAGATCAGCTGCATACATCAAAATACATAAAACAAAAACTGAGAGAACTAAAAGGATGAATAGACAAATTCTCAAGTATAAACTGGAAACATCAACACTTCCTCAGGTAATGGAGAGAACAAGGAGACATAAAAAATCAGTAAGGACACAGAAGTCACTACAAACCAACCTGACCTAATTGACATGTATAGAATCATCTACTAAACAGCAGAAAATACATTCTTTCCAATACACATTCACCAAAATGGTCCATATTCTGAGTTATAAAGCTAATCTAACAAATCTAAAGGGATTGAAGTAATGAAATTTTATTCTCTGAGCACGATTAAGTTAAACTAAAAATCAACAGCAGAAAGATATCTGAAAATGTCAATAAATACTTGGAAATTAAATAACACCCATCCAAATAACCCAAGGAAAGGTCAACGAAGAAATAAAAAGGGAAATTAGAAAGTAGCTTCAACTGAGTGAAAAGGAAAACACAACATTACCAAAAGTTGTAGGATGCCATTAAAGCAATACTTAGAAATTTATAGCATTGAATACTTGTACTAACATAAGAAAGCTCTGAATCAATCATCTAAGCTTTCACTTCTACTAGAAAAAGAACAAATTCAATCCAAAGCAAACAGAAGGAAAGAAATAATAAAGTGGGGAGCAGAGATCAGTGAGAATGAAAACAGAAAAAAACAGGAAGAAAGTCCATGAAACCAAAAGCTGGTTGTTTGACAGGATCCATAAACTTGATAAATGTTAGTCGGACTAATCAAGAAGATGAAAGACAAAACACAAATTACCAATATGGGGACTGAAAAAAGGGACATCGCTACAGTTCCTATTTCCATGATCATGGGGAACTGTTAGCTGCTCCCTCATGGGTGCTCATCTTGCCTTCCCCTCTAGGCTACATTGCCTACCTCTGGAAGAAGAGTGGGGAACGGGAAGATAGAAGAGACATAAGACATAACAAACACAAACTGTCCTAGTGCTCTTGTCTTGATCGTCTTATTTAACTCCACTTTTAATTCTCACAGCATCTTTTCCAGGTGAGGAAACAGAAGTTCTTTGGATAAACAGACTTGTCCAAGGTCACATGGCTAGTGGATGGCAAAGCAAGCATTTGGTCCCTTGGCATTTGACCCCTCCATGTGCTCTTGCCAGGATAACAACAACAGTCATAGGGACTGAAATTTATTGAAGGCTGATTCTTTGCCAGGCTCTGTTCTAAGAAGATTCTAAATATTGTCTCATTTTTTTTTTTAGTCCCCACAACTCTATGAGGTAGTATGCTATTATCTTCCAGTTAGAGATGAAGACACTGATGGTTTTCTGATAGTACCCCAAGGTCACATGGCTGGGAAGAAAGCAGAGACAAGATTCAAATTCAGTGAGGCTAACTGAGTTCCAGTTCTCAAGATTCCTCCACAGTATACTAACTTCTAGGAGGGACTTAGGGAAGGGAAGGAAATGGCTGGGCAGGGGACATGCCCAAGGAAAATTTGCTGAGTTAGAGAAAGACAGATCATAGCTACCTATTCATCCTCCATCCCCTGCCATGTTCTCAAGTTTTTTCCAGCTCTGAAACCGGACCACTGAAGCATCCCATCCGAGGCACTCCGCCATTCGGAGACAGATTTCCCTGACCAGTCTCTTAACCCATAAAATCTACAAATCTTTTCTCCTGTTGCTTCCCAGGTTTATGCTTAAGGAGCTGATCTGGTAACTTAAACCTCACTGGGGTACTTTGTCACTTCTTCCAGGAAAGGAATTACATTTCAAGCCTTATGGAAACAATGCCTTCTTCACCCCTTAAAGGAAGGGAGAGAATATTTTGAGGAGTTCTTTTAACTGTTCCACATAAGCAATTGACTCCTCTTTTTACCATAAAATCATCAATGGCCAGAAAGGTAGACAGGAAGCCTGAACACAGAGCCCAGATACCTTGCAAAGGAAGCGAGCAAAGTCAAAATCTATTAGGGTAAGAACAGATGAAACAAAGAAGGAAAAGGAGTCAGGTATGCCACTTAAGGGCAACAGTTTAGTTGTCAAAAATTCGATGCCTTCAGGAACCAGGCAGGAAACATAAATGACCAAAGCAGGCCAAGCACAACCAATCATAGCATCTCCAGTGGAACAGGAGAGGGCTTATTTCTATCTACAGGGACCAGTAACTACTCAGGTCCAGCAGTTCTGGGAGACATGTGAGAAAATGGGACCAATATTGCCAGACCCTACAATTTTCCAAGAAAAGCTGGAAATCTGTATTTCTCCTAATTTTTCAATGTTGGCAACTAATTCAACTGGAAAAAAAATGTACAGGCCAAACAAAAAATTCAAGGGCTGGACAATGTCTATGGGATATCAGCTGGTGTCCTCTCTGGTATAGCAGAGGTCCCAGAACAAGGGCTCTGGAGTGGGGAGAGCAGGCATGAATGCCCTCTGCTGTTTCCCACCTTGGGAAAGTCTTTCCATCTCTCAAAGCTTCATTTTCTTTCCATTTAAAATATGTTAATGTGAAAATGAAATGAGCAAGGTCTAGGACACAATAAGCAAGTAATAAATGTTAACACTGCTGATGACACTTATTCTAAAAACCCATGTGATCTACTACATTAAAATGGAAAACTTCTCATCAAATGGTACTATTAGGTGAGTAAAAAGACAGGCCAAGGAATAGTTAAAAAAAAAATTTGTATACACGAACTTGTATTTGGAATACATAAAGAACTTCTACAGATGAATATGAATTAGGAATTCAACAGAAAAATAAGCAAAAGACTTTAAGGAACTCTTCATTAAAAAGATAACCAATCGGGATGCATGTGTGGCTTAGTCATTTAAGCATCCAACTCTTGATTTAGACCCACGTCATGATCTCAGGGTTGTGAAATCGAGCTCTGTGACGGGCTCCATGTGCCTAAGATTCTCTATCTCCCTTTTCCTCTGCCCCTTCCCCCCAAAAAAGATACTCAATTGACCAATAAACATATGAAAATGTACTCAACTTTCCTCATCATCAGATCATCAGGGAAAAGCAAATGAAATCACAAAACAATAAGTCTGTATAGTCAAGAGAATGGTAAAAACGAAAAAGAGGGGAAATACTAAGTCTTGGCCAAATGTGGAAAACGAGAAATGCTCCCACGGTGCAGGTGGCATGTATATTGGTAGATCTACTCTGGGAAAACCGATGGGTAATATCTACTACAGCTGAACATAGGCATCACCAATGATGCAACAACTCTCTTCCTAAGTATGTGCCCAAGAGAAATGCATACACGCACATTGAGAGACACAGAACAGCAGCACTATCTATGATAGCCCCACACTGGAAACCCCATAAATGCCTATAAAACCCCATAAATGCCTACAAGCAATAAAATGGATAAATATGTTGTGCCATATTTGCCCAATGGAATGTTATACAGTAATGGGAATGAATACATTAAAAGAACACACAACAATATGGATAAATCTCATCAACGCAACGTTGAGCAAAAGAAGTCACACACTAAAACTATATATATTTAATTATTCTATTTATATGTATATAAAGTTAAAAACAAAATAGTTGTGCTAGAAGTCCAGATGTAGTGTTAATCATATTCTTTCTTGATCTGGGTACTAGTTGTATGGGTGTGTTCAGTTTGCAAAAATTCAGCAAATATACTATAGGTATATAATATTTTGATTTTAAATGGTTTCATTTTTAAATTTTTATTATTTTTTTTTATTTGAGAGCAGTTGATACACGAAGCTACGTTAGTTTCAGGTGTAAAACAGTGATTCAACAAGTTTCAACATTATGCTATGCTCACCACAGTGTAGCTACTATCTGTCACCACACCATGCTATTACAAAACCACTGACTATACCTTATGCTGTGTCTTTTATTCCTGTGACTTATTCATCTCATAACTGGAAGTGGGAGGTATGGAACCCATACCTCCCGCTGCCTTCACTCATTTTGTGCACACTCCCACTAGCAACCATCAGTTTGCTTTCTGTGTTAACAGGTCTGATTCTGTTGTTTGTTAATTCATTTTTTTAGATTCCACATTTAAGAGAAATCATATGGTACTTGTCTTTCTCAGTCTGACTTATTCTGATGACATAATATCCTTTAGGTCCATCCATGTTGTTGCAAATGGCAAAAAACAAACAAATAAACACAAAAACCTCATCCTTTTTAATGGTTATATAATATTCCATGATACATCCCACACATACATACATACATACATATATACCACATCTTCCTATCTATTCATCTATCAATGGACTCTTTCGTTGCTTCCATAGCTTGGCTACTATAAATAATCCTGCAAAAACATAGGGGTACATATGCCCTTTTGAATGAGTGTTTTCATTTTCTTTGGGTAAATACCCAGTAGTGAAATTATTGGATCTTTTGGTATTTCTGTTTTTAATTTCTTGAGGAAACTCCATACTGTTGTTAGCCCACAGTGGCTGCACCAGTTTGCATTCCCACCAACAGTGCACAAAGATTCCTTTTTCTCCACATCCTTGCAAGCACTTTTTATTTCTTGTGTTTTGATTTTAGCCATTCTGACAGGTGTGAGGTGATATCTCACTGTGGTTTTGATTTGCATTTCCCTGATGATTAGAGATGCTGAACATATTTTTATGTGTCTTTTGGCCATTCGTATGTCTTCTTTGGAAAAAGATCTATTCGGTTACTCTGCCCATTTTTTGATTGGTTATTTATTGTTTTGGCATTGTCTTTAGTCATTATATATTTTGGATATTAACCCCTTATCAGATATATCATTTGCAAATATCTTCTCCCATTCAGTAGGTTGCTTTTTATTTTTTATTTTTTAATATTTTATTTATTTGACAGAGAGAAGTCACAAGTAGGCAGAGAGGCAGGCAGAGAGAGAGGGAGAAACAGGCTCCCCACTGAGCAGAGAGCCCGATATGGGGCTCGATCCCATGACCCTGAGATCATGACCTGAGCCGAAGGCAGAGGCTTAAACCACTGAGCCACCCAGGTGCCCCGTAGGTTGCTTTTTAGATCTAGCAATGGGTTCCTTCATTTTGCAAAAGCTTTTTATGGTGATGTAATGTCAATAGTTTATTTTTGCTTTTGTTTCCCTTGCCTTAAAAGACATGTCTAGAGTAATGTTACTATGGTCAGTGTCAGAGAAATTACTGCCTGTGCTCTCTTCTAGAATTTTTATGGTTTTAGGTCTCACACTTAGGTCTTTAATCCATTTTGAGTCTATTTTTTGTATGGTGTTAGAAAGTGGTCTAGTTTCATGTTTTTACATGAAGCTGTCCAGTTTTCCCGGCACCATTTACTGAAGAGACTCTCTTTTCCCTCACTGCATATTCTTGCTCCTTTGCCATAAATTAACTGACCATATAATCATAAGTTTATTTCTGGGTTCTCTGTTCTGTTCCATTCATCTATGTGTCTATTTCTGTGCCTATACCATACTGTTTTGATTACTACAGCCTTGTATTATATATATTGAGATCTGGAATTGTGATACCTCAACTTTGTTTTTCTTTCTCATGACTGAAATGATAATTCACCACAATCAAATGGGATTTATTCTGAGGATGCAAGAATGGTTCAATATTTGCCAATCAACATAATACACCTCATCACCAAAAGGAAGGATAAAAATAATATGGTCATCCCACAGAATGGGAGAAGCTATTTGCAAATGACACTACAGACAAAGAGCTGATATCCAAGATCTACCAAGAACTCCTCAAAGTCAACACAGAAAAAACAGATAATCAAGTCAAAAAATGGGCAGAAGACATGAGCAGACATTTTTCCAAAGAAGACATACAAATGGCTAACAGACACATGAAAAACTGTTCATCATCATTCGGCATCAGGGAAATTCAAATGAAAACCACATTGATGGGGGGAGGAGCACAATGGTGGAGGAGAAAGAGACAAAATATCATCAGGTCACAGAAGTTCAGCTAGATAGCTATCAAACTACCCTGAATACCAACAAACTCAATAGGAGACTGAAGAGAAGAGAAGCAGCAATTCTAGGAACAGAAATTCGACCACTTTCCGGAAGGTAGGACATGCGGAAAAGTGAATCCAAAGAGACGAGAAGATAGACCACAGGGGGAGGGGCCAGTGAGCAAGCCAGTAGAGCAGCAGAGCATAAAATTGGAACTTTTAGAAGTCTGCTCCACTGAGGGACATCATTCCAGAGGTTAAGCGGGGGTGGGGGTGGGGGGTGGGGGGGGTAGGGGGGGTGGAGATGTGTGGAGACAGTGTGATCTCAGAACCCACGGGGTCACAAAAAGACCAGGGTGTCTGAATGTGGCAGAGCTCCCAGGTATCACAGCAGGAAAACTGGCTACAGAGACAGAGCCGAGCAGTGGGCTCTCAGCTCGGGATTACGTTAAACTGTGATCTGAGGCACAGTCGGGCCACTACTCTTCGAGCAGGGTTCCCACAACTGGCAGATCTGTGGAGAGCCCCTCCTTCTTTTTCCAGGAGGAGTGGCTCAGGAAGGTGTGGCAGGAATCTGCTGGGTTTGGAGACTCCAAACAGGGCCGTGTGCCAGAGACAGAAATGCTCAGTCACAGGGTGCATGAACATGGAGCACAGCCAGAGACCAGGGAGACGGAAGGGATTGACTACTTTTCTCCGGGGGTGTACTCAGAAGTGGGGCCTGAACTCTCAGCTCCTCCAAGTGGAGATTGGGAGGCCACCATTTTCACTCCCATCCTCCAAAGCTGTACAGAAAGCGTTCAGGGAACAAAAGCTCCCAAGAGCGAACCTGAGCAGATTGCTTAGTCTGGCCCCTGGCAAGGGCAGTGCAATTCAACCTCCAGCAAAGACATTTGAGAATCACTGCCACAGACACCTTCCCCAGGAGATCAGCAAGAACATCTAGGCAAGACCAAGTTGACTGATCAATGAGAACTGCAAAACTTCAGAGCTATAGGAATACAGCACATAGAATTCATGGCTTTTTTCCCATGATTCTTTAGTCTTTCAAGGTTAAATTTTTTTAATTTTATTTTTTTCTTATTCTATTTTTTAAGTTTCTCCTTTCCTATTTTAACATTTTTTAACTATTTTATCTTACCAATACCTTTTTAAAAATCTTTTTAAATTTTCATTGTTACAGGCATATTCTATCCCTTCATTGTAATTCACCTCATTTTTTGTATACATATAGGTTTTATTTCTTTAAAATTTTGGGATAGTGTTTCTGATTTTTTTTAAAGATTTTATCTATTTATTTGACAGACAGAGATCATAAGTGAGCAGAGAGAGAGAGAGAGAGAGGAGGAAGCAGGCTCCCTGCTGAGCAGATAGCCCAATGTGGGGCTCAATCCCAGGACCATGGGATCATGACCTGAGCCGAAGGCAGAGGCTTTAACCCACTGAGCCAGCCAGGCACCCGAGGATAGTGTTTCTTCTAATAGATAAAAATATACCCTGAATATAGCACACGGATTTGTTCTGCTCTCCAGACTCATCACATTCTTTCCTCTTTTCTTTTTTCTCATTTTAGCCAACTTATCTTATCAATTCCTTTTTTAGAATCTTTTTTAATTTTCATCTTTATAGTCATATTCCATCCCTTCATTGTGTTTACACCCATTTTTGTATACAATATAAGTTTTATTTTCTTTGAAATTTTGGGAGGTAGTTTCTTCTAACAGACCAAAAATACAACCAAAATCAAGTGTGGGGCTCTGTTCAATCTACCAGTCTAATATATGTATATATTTTTTTTTCTTTTTTTTCTCCCCTGATTTTGGGTCTCTTCTGATTTCGTTAGTGTATATTTTCCTGGGTCACTGCTACCCTTTTAGTATTTCATTCTCTCATTCATCTATTCTTATCTGGGTAAAATGACAAGACAGAAAAATTCACAACAAAAAACCAACAAGGGGCAGTACCAACAGCTAGGGACCTAATCAATATGGACATTAGTAATATGTCAAAACTAAAGTTCAGAATGACAATTGTCAAGGTGCTAGCTGGGTTTGAAAAAAGCATGGAAGATACTAGAGAATCCCTTTCTGGAGAAGTAAAAGAATTAAATCTAATCAAGTTGAAATTAAAAAACCTATTAATGAGGTGCAATAAAAAATGGAAGCTCTTACTGCTACGATAAATGAGATAGATGATAGGGCGCCTGGGTGGCTCAGTGGGTTAAAGCCTCTGCCTTTGGCTCAGGTCATGATCCCAGGGTCTTGGGATCGAGCCCCACATTGGGCTCTCTGCTCAGCAGGGAGCCTGCTTCTCCCCTCTCTCTCTCTCTGCCTGCCTCTCTGCCTACTTGTGATCTCTGTCTGTCAAATAAATAAATAAAATCTTTTTTTAAAAAATGAGATAGAAGACAGAATTAGTGATATATAGAAGACCAAATGATGGAGAATAAAGAAGCTGAGAAAAAGAGAGACAAACAACTAAGGGGAACATTCGAGAGATATGTGATACCATAAGATGAAACAATATTAGAATAACTGGGATCCCAGATGAAGAACAAAGAGGGGGCAGAAGGTATACTGCAGCAAATTATAGCAGAAGATTTCCCTAATTTGGTGAAGGAAACAAGCATCAAAATCCAGAAGGCACAGAGAACCCTCCTCAAAATCAACAAAAATAGCTCCACAGCCCATCATCTAATAGTAAAACTTACAAGTCTCAGTGACAAAGACAAAATCCTGAAAGCAGCTCAGGACAAGAGGTCTGCAACATACAGCAGTAGAAATATTAGATTGGCAGCAGACCTACCCACAGAGCCCCTGTCAGGCCAGAAAGGACTGGCATGATATATTGAGAGCACCAAACAAGAAGAATATGCAGCCAAGAATACTATATCCAGTTAGGCTCTCATTGAAAATAGGAGAGGGGCACCTGGCTGGCTAGGTGGGTTAAGCCTCTGTCTTCAGCTCAGTTCATGATCTCAGGGTCCTGAGATTGAGCCCCGCATTGGGCTCTCTGCTCAATAGGGAGCCTGCTTCCCCTTCTCTCTCTGGCTGCCTCTCTGCCTACTTGTGATCTCTGTGTGTGTGTGTGTCAAATAAATAAATAAAATCTTCAAAAATAAAAAGAAAGAAAATAGAAGGAGAGCTAAAAAGATTCAGGACAAAAAAAAGAAAAAAACTAAAACAATTTGCACACCAAACCAGCCCTACAGGAAATATTGAAAGGGGTCCCCTAAGCCAAGAGAGAGCCAAAAAGTAACAGACCGGAAAGGAACAGAGACAATATAGAGTAACAGTCACCTTACAGGCAATCCAATGGCACTAAATTCTTATCTTTCAATAGTTACTCTAAATGCAAATGGGCTAAATGTCCCAATCAAAAGACACAGGGTATCAGAATAGATTAAAAAATCAGGACCCATCGACATGCTGTCTGCAAGAGACTCATTTTAGACCTAAAGACACCTCCAGATTGAAAGTGAGGGGGTGGAAAACAATTTACCATGCTAATGGACATCAAAAGAAAGCTGGGGTGGCAATCCTTCTATCAGATAAATTAGACTTTAAGCCAAAGACTATAATAAGAGATGAGGAAGGACACTATATCATAATTATAGGGTCTGTCTGGCAAGAAGATCTAACAATTTTAAATATCTATGCCCCTAACATGGGAGCAGCCAATTATATAAACCAATGAATAACAAAATCAAAGAAATACATTGACAATAATGCAATAATAGTAGGGGACTTTAACACTCCCCTCACTGAAATGGACAGATCATCTAAGCAAAAGATCAACAAGGAAAAAGGCTTTGAATGACACGCTGAACCAGATGGATATCACAGATATATTCAGAACATTCCATCCCAAAGCAACAGAATATACATTCTTCGCTAGTACACATGGGACATTCTCCAGAATAGATCACATCGTGGTCAGAATCAGGTCTCAACTGGCACCAAAAGATTGGGATCATTCCCTGAATATTTTCAGACCACAATGCTTTCAAATTAGACTCACCCACAGGAGGAAAGTTGGAAAGAACATCCCAATAAAGAATAAAGAGCATTGGGGCACCTGGGTGGCTCAGTGGGTTAAAGCCTCTGCCTTCGGCTCGGGTCATGATCCCAGAATCCCGGGATTGAGCCCCACATGAGGCTCTTTGCTCCACAGGGAGACTGCTTCCCCCTCTCTCTCTCTGCCTGCCTCTCTGCCTACTTGTGATCTCTGTCTGTCAAATAAATAAATAAAATCTTTTAAAAAAAAAAGAATAAAGAGCATCCCACTAAAGAATGAATGGGTCAACCAGGAAATTAAAGAAGAATTTTAAAAAATTCATGGCAACAAGTGAAAATGAAAACACAACTGTTCAAAATCTTTGGGACACAGGAAAGGCAGTCCTGAGAGAAAAGTATATAGCAATACAAGCCTTTCTCAAGAAACGAGAAAGGTCTCAAGGACACAACCTAACCCTACACCTAAAGGAGCTGGAGAAAGAACAGCAAAGAAAGCCTAAATCCAGCAGGAGAAGAGAAATAATAAATCAGAGCAGAAATCAATGAAACAGAAATCAAAAGAACAGTAGAACAAATCAATGAAACTAGGAGCTGGTTCTTTGGAAGAATTAATAAGATTGATAACCCCCTGGCCAGACTTATCAAAAAGAAAAGATTAAAGATCCAAATTAATAAAATCATGAATGAAAGAGGAGAGATCACAACCAACCAAACCAAAGAAATACAAGCAATTATAAGAACATATTATGAACAACTATACACCAGCAAATCTGACAATCTGGAAGAAATGGATGCATTCCTAGAGACATATAAACTACATATGAATCAGGAAGAAATAGAAAACCTGAACAGACCCATAACCAGTAAGGAGATGGAAGCAGTCATCAAAAAACTCCCAACAAACAAAAGCCCAGGGCCAGATGGCTGCCCAGGAGAATTCTACCAAACATTTAAAGAAGAACTAATACCTATTCTTCTGAAACTGTTCCAAAAAATAGAGGAAGGAAAACTTCCAAATTCACTTTATGAGGCCAGCATTAATTTGATCCCAAAACCAGACAAAGACCCCATCGAAAAGGAGAATTACAGACCAATATCCTTAGTGAACATGAATGCAAAAATTCTCACCAAAATACTAGCCAATAGGATTCAACAGTACATTAAGAGAATGATTCACCATAACCAAGTGGGATTTATTCCTGGGCTGCAAGGTTAGTTCAACATCCTCAAATCAATCAATATGATACAATACATTAATAAAAGAAAGAACAAGAACCATATGATACTCTCAATAGATGCTGAAAAACATTTGACAAAGTACAGAAACCTTTCTTGATCAAAACTCTTCACAGTTTTAGGACAGAGGGTACATTCCTCAATATCATCAAAGCCATCTATGAAAAACCCACAGCTAAAATCATTCTGAATGGTGAAAAACTGGGAGATTTTCCCCTAAGGTCAGGAACATGGCAGAGATGTCCACTATCACCACTGCTATTCAACACAGTACAGAAGTCCTAGCCTCAGCAATCAGACAACAAAAAGAAATAAAAGGAATCTGAATCAGCATTATATGCAAACAATCCAGGAACACTACATCAAAAAACAATGATGTACTATTGTTGACTAACATAACACAATAAAAAATAAATTTTAAAAGCTCATATGATCATATCAGTAGATGCAGAAAAAGCATCTGACAAAATATCAACATCCATTCATGATTAAAAAAAAAAAAACAACCTCTCAACCAAGTAGGGTTAGAGGGAACGTACCTCAAAACCAACAGTAACATCTTATTCAACAGAGAAAAACTGAGAGATTTTCTTCTAAGATAAGGAACAAGTCAAGGATATCCATTCTCACCAGTTTTAAACACAGTACTGGAAGTCCTAGCCACAGCAATCACACAAGATAAAGAAATTAAGAGGTATCCATATTTGTAAAGAAATAACCTGTCATTTTGTAGACGACATGATACTATATATAGAAAACCCTAAAGATTCTACAAAAAACTACTAGAAATAATAAATTGAGTTCAGTAAAGTAAATAAATGAGTTCAGTGAAGCTTCAGGATACTTAATTAATACCCAGAAACCAGTAGCAATTTTATACACTAATAACAAAATAGAGAAAAAGAGAAATTAAGAAAAACCCCATACGCTTAACAGAAGAGGTAAAAGAGCTATACTCCAAAAACTATAAAACACTAATGAAAGAATTTGAAGATGTCACAAGCAAATGGAAAGCTATTCCATGTTCATGGGTTAAATGAATTAATATTTTTAAAACTTCCACACTACCCAAAGCAAACTATAGATACAATGTAATCCATATAAAAATACCAACAGCATTTTTCACAAAACTAGAACAAATATTATGAAAATTTGCATGGAACCACAAAAGACCCCAAATAGACAAAGATACCTTAAAATGGTTTTTAAGAGACACCACATTTTTTATAATCTGCAGGCCAACAGATTCCCAGAAGATCACCTTGTCCATTCTCTAGCCCTCAAGCCCAATGGCATTATAATCTACATCAGGTGTACATGTCTTTCAGGCCCAGTCTGTCACCAGACCTGAACAGGCAATTTTCACCTTGATGAAGCACAGACAAGGCTTTCAGAACTTGACTGCCAGCCCTGAAATGCAAGGTTGGCATTTGGCCCGGTAGCCCAAGGCGGTGGTGGAGGTTGGATGCTGCCTGCACCATTCCCAAGCATTCAGATCAGAAGCAGACCAGACATGGCAGCAGGGCATGTTCCAGGGGAGCTGGCCCTGTCAGGAGAGACGGGCAACTTCTGCTCTCAACTCCTGCCAAGCCCACATCAGCGTGACAGGATGGCAAGCACAGCACCTTCCTTCTTGGTCTTAACAAAAAGCTCAGGCTTTCCCAGCCCTCGGGAGACAAACTGTGGGCAGGTGCAGGGATGCCCAAGAGAAAGTTCAGAGCCTTTAATTAGAGTTCACAATGGATGGCTCCCCGGAAGACAGCCTGGGAATTCCCAGATACATAAGAAACTAGGCAAGCTCTCTAAGGCCTCTCCTTGGTGAAACCATGAGATGGGTTTCAATGTGGTTTCTGCCTTACCAATGTCCCTTTCCTGTACCCGCAGCTCTAGGAAATAATATTAAGTGGACCATGGTTGCATATGGGGTCAACACTGGAGAGCAAGGGGAGAAATGCAACAGTCATTCAGCAGGTACCATATGCCAAGCTCTGGCTTAGTGCTTTATACACAGTACGCCATTTAATGCTTACAAAAACTTACAAGGCAATTTAAAAATCAGTGTTAGAATTAAGGTTCGGTTCGGATGAGCTAAACAGTTAAAGATGACTCTTTAAAAAAAAAAAAAGATCGAAACATAAGGATTACTGATGTCGAAATATAACACGTTAGTGCAAAACATAAAAATGGCAAGAAAGTCAATAAATTCACCTTTAGGTGATATTCACACAGATCCATAAATGCCATGCCACCAGCCAAAATTATTAATATGACATATAAAAAGATATCCTCAATGCCAAAACTCAATGTTAAAAGGTGGGAGGGGCTATAACATCCGGTTTTACCCAACTGGCTTTTCACATATTGAGAGTTAAGTGTTGTCCCCAACTACTACGTCATCCACAGAAAAATCCTTGCAAGAGTAACCTAAAACTTTTTTTTAGCTCTTAATTTGGGAATGAAGAATAAATATTAAATTCTGAACTCAAATTACAACATTCCAAATTTCAAATAATGAGTGTTTTTCTGACTATTTGGAAAATGTAATATGATGATAAAATCTAAGTTTTTATATACATCATTACCCAAACCAAGGATGACACACTCTGCTATTTAAAAATTTATTTGTTGGGACATTTTTTTTCCTTGCATCATTTAATGTGATAACATGAACAGTGTGCTACCTTTGTCAAAAAGAAAAGGACAGACTTGTCTTTATGTATAATGACTATTATAAAAGATTATATGTAATAATTTTATAGGATAACATCCATTAATATTAATTTAAAATAAAATATTTTTACTTAGAATTATTTCTTCATCATATTCCATAAAATATTGACTTAAAAACAATTCCTAAGGGGGTCTAGGGGATTAGACATGCATTGCTGTGAGGATGGCCTATGTGGAGCTATAGACCTACCCCCCACCCACCCAGCTCCACATGGCCTGTGTCCCCATGATGGTGACCTCACTGGAGAGAGTCAACCAAGTCCTCTGGCTCTCTGGTGTCTGGATTGGCCAATGGGAGACATCAGAAGGCCATCGATGGGCAGAGGGAATAAAGACGGTGGAGGACTGATTTCCCCCAACCACATGGCCACAAAGCCCTGGGCTGGCAGTCAGGGGCCTCTCCTGCACACTGGCTCCAGCCACAGCCCTCTCAGAGTTCTATAACCACAACTTCCTCTTGCCCTTTGGCCCTGGATGTACTAACAGCTCCCCACTGTTGCTGATCCCTAGGGCGCCTTGCCATCCTTTACGGATTTCCATTAATCAGTTACCCTTTTGAGTGTGTCACCTCTTTCCTAAAGAATACACAGTTCAAAAATCAAAAAAGAATGTGAGAAGAGTTAGAAGTTGCTGATCTGTTACAACCTCTCCTTTGACAGATTCGGGAACCAGACTTGTCCAAAATCCCCACGCAAAACAAGGCAGAGCCACACTTAGAGATAAGAATTTGGCACAGGAATAACAGAGACCATACATGGTATGACTGTTAGAAGAGTCAGTCGTATGAGTTAAGACACATGAATTGCTTGAAAAGGCACTTGGCACATAGTAAATACTCAGAAAAGTTAGGTAGCTAGCATCATCATCACCATCGTCATTGTCGTGTGCTAATTCCCTATCTAGTTTAGGAAAAAAGGTGGGGGGAGGACACGGACTTAAAAATACACAATCCTTCTGGCATAAGGATTCTAAAATTAATTCTATTGGGTAGGTGGAGAAACTGAAGCCCAGAAAGGTTCTGGCCAAGGCAAGACCCCTGCTACCTTCAGTTTGAATGAGAAAGAAGTGCCAAGGCTCACGGGTTGGTAATAACATGGAGTGCATTCCAGCCCCCTAATACTGCCTTAGCCAGGTGCCCTGTTGAGCTCTGCACAGCTGCCACAGAATGGCCCTACTTCAAGGTCCCCCAGCAAGCAGTTGTCACTGTTAAATGAAAATGAACTTCATCTCATTGAGCAGTTACAAATATCCACTGAGAAAGCATATGAGATGTACTTTAAGAATTCTAAAGCAGAAGGTTCCAGCACAAATGACTGTGGCTTCCTTACTCCACATTCCTCCAAAAAGAAAAGAGGCCAGAGATGAGAATAAGAAGAGGTTGGAGAACTGTTCTGACTTCACTATTCCATAATGTGTGTGGGTGGCAGAAAAAAATAAGCTTTTTTTCCCGTATGACAAAAAAAAAAAAAAAAATCATTCTTCAGTGTTCTTCAATATTCTCAAGGGGAAAGAACAGCCAGCACTATGATGTGTAACAATCATGCCAAGAAACCTGTTATAGTTCATGTTGAAAGGTTGATGAAAAGAACGTCTTGATACAAAGCACAGCTTTTACTGTAATAAGCTCATGAACAATGTCGGTATTGATGTTTTTGAAGAACACCTGATGTTATGGGGCCACCTCTAGAAAAGCCCTCTGAGAGCTCAGCCCTCCCAAACTCTGTCTGCTGTCTCCCAAGACACAGGCCATGCCCCTGTGGCTTTTTGGTCCAATTCAAGGGGCATTTCTCATCTTAAAAATAACCCTGTTTGTTCTGTCATTGGGCGTTTGTGCCTCTTCTTGATGACTTCTTTTTTCCCCAGATTTGTTCCCCTCTCATCCACCAAGAAAGGGAAGAAAAGGAACCCATATTAAGAACTTACACTGCTTTTTACATACACAGATAAGTTAATCCCTACCCTATGAGTTTGAAATCATTCTCCCACTTGCAGATAAGGAAAACACGCATCAGAGAAGTTAAATCCCATGTTCCAGATCCACACCCAGTTTAACTACACACCTGAATTTCCAACCAAAGCCTACTTTGAGAGTCTTTGATCTTTTCCACTGTCCCACTGTACCAATTCCAAACCCTTTCCTTCCACTGCTAATTATACCTCCCTCCTCTATTGATATAAAGTGATTAATGGCTAAGAGAACAAGAATACTTGTATCTATCTCTCTCTCTCTCTCACATGCACGCACACACACACACACACGGACACACACACACACAGGAAAATAGATCCTACAAAACAGGAACAATCTCCATTGTCTCATCTTGACCCAGAAGATGACCACATGCTCATAGGCATCACGTTAAAAATAATGGAATTATATGGTAACTAACATAACATAATAAAAAAAATTATGGGAGAATAAAAATTAAAAACCACCTAATTGCTTTTCCAGTGATTGAAATGCATTGTCCTAAGCACCATAAATCTTTTCTTCAGGGGTTCAGTTTTCTCCCTCTAATCTCTCCAATGTGCACCTCTCTTGTCTCTGACAGAGTAAGCTCCCTTGGCTCAGAAATCCTCCTGGCTAGGGCCCTGCCCAGCACCCACTGCAGTCTTTGGTGTTGTAAGCTGCAAATGACAGTAATGAATGGAGCAGCATGGGCTCAACACTTTGACCTAAACCAACAACATCTAAACCCCATCCTCACATACGATGGCTGGGGGTAAATATGCTTAGGCATACCAAGGCTACAAGGAAGACCATCAAAATATCCTCCCCCAGTCTGATTATCCTTCTTCAGACCCCACACAGGCTATGAGCACTGTTGGCAGACATATGTCTTCATACCTCACCTACATTCTAGACCTTAGTTCTTCTGCATTGTACAGCAACTTTACTATCAAAATCAACAGTACTGAAAATTTGCACAGCACCTTATGGTGTACAAAGTACATTCACATACTCTATCTCATGCAATCCTCCCAAACACTCTTTGGAAAAGAAAGTAAAGATCACAGATCAAAACAACTGGCCCAAAGCCAAAGAGCTAAGAGAGGGGATGCTGGGACCATGTCTTCTGTCTCCATTGTCTGAGCTCATGCGGCTCTACTCTTTCTTATCATTTAAGAGGTTGTGTCTTGTCTCCCCAGCCTTACTGTAACACCCAGGCATTACACATCTTTTTCTCCCCACCTGGTTATTGTACAAAGTTCTGCCCTTTCCCAGCATTTGGTGAATCTTCACTGAATCCGTGAATGGTGAGCATGTGAAGTGAGCTCCCCTGTGTGTCAAGTAATGGCAAGAAGGAGAAAGCACGCTTCAGGTAATTCACTTTTCAGGCGAATGGCTTTTAGAAATGAAGCCATGCAGGGGCAGCACCAGTCTCTGTGACCAGAATCCTAACTCCATGGAAGAATCTACCTTGGAGCAGCTCTGGCCATCAATCCCCCCACCCAACCCCAAGAGCTTTCTCCCAGCATCTCTGACTTAAGAACCAGGGATGAGGAGCTCATTTTAACTTAGATGCAACCGCAGTCCCACTGTCTTGTTCTCATCAGTACATATAGGTAGAAGCCTAGCAGAACTTTAGGCTTAAGTCAAAGGTTACATGCTTGCAGATCTTTGGCGTGGCTCCTGAGGTATGTGAGTGTAGAACGATGCTGGAACCGGGAAGACCACGTCAGAATGTGAGGAGATGAGCTCCTGACCATGGAAGGCCCTGAACAATTCAGCATCCAGATCTTAGAGGAAGGTCACGAATCCCTTATTCAAACCTCTGCCAAAGAACTTGTGAAACCCCAGACACATGATAGCAGATGCATGAAAGATAAATATCCCTTTAAAATATGCAGTAAGGGCTAGGGTGAAAGAAATGAAATAATCAGATGGGGAAACCAGCATGAGCTTGGAGGAAGTAAACAGGTGGTTAGAGAGAAGAAGCTCACAAGGGCCGCTTAGCTGTGGCTTACTGCATGAGCATCAACCAAGAATCCTCAGCAAGGCGGATAAGAAAAAGAACGGTCTTTTAATCAGGCAGTGAGGTCATAGTAGCCGTCATCAGCTATGGCCTCACTGTATACTGAGGATACAGAAGAGACAAGGTCCTAGGGACCAAGGCAGCAAGAAGGAAGAGAAGAGAAGAGAGCAGTGTCCCTGCATGAATGTGATCCTCTAAAAACCTGGCAAGTAGCAGCCAGGTTTTCGACATTGCATGGGGCAATGTCAAAGTGGCTCCTAAGTCATCCAAAGGCTCTTCCCCAGCAATCCTGTCTTATTATTTCGGGGCAAATGCATCACGAACATATGGATATGATTGTATCTACCCCCCCCAACCCGCCCCGCCGCCATCCTCCATTCCTCATGCCAGAAAAACACATACAGATTTCTAAATGAAAAGGAAAAAAAAAAACAAAAGAACGGCCAGGGACCAAAATGCTTAGTATGGTTTTAAGCAAGCTTGGAACATGCTAGGGAAATAACGGTCGCTGGTTGACAGATCCAAACAGCAGTGGCACCCAGCTCTGTCATTAACATTAACAGCCAGGAAAGTAACTGCCCTGAGGTGGGAGCAGACATGTGGTCTGCCAGAGGGGACTAGAAACAAATGGCTCCCAAAATCTTGGACACTTAAATGGGTAAGGTGACACATCATTTCCCTGTGGTCTCAAGACCCATGTGTAAGGGTGAGTCCACTTCGGCCCTCAGACTTTATCAAAGGGTTGGTGTCCAGCTGTTCCTCATCTCCACTGGAAATGGAACAAAAGGCTTCCATTAGAGCAGAGGGAACACAATTTCGACGTCAAACGCAATGACCAGTTCTAACACACTCTGAGAACAGAGCATATTCATGACATGCCTATAAATCAATCTATTTACAAATATTTATCGAATGCTACCTTAGTAAGGGCTGCACTGTGTGTCAGACACAAAGTAGATGATTTTCAAATATTATAACCAGTCCCCACAACAGCACTGTAAAAATGGGTATAATGAACCCTATTTTATAGATGAGGACTGAGACACAGAGAAGTTAAAGGAGTTTCCCAAGATCATCATGCTAGGAAATGGTGGCACGAGGAACAAACTCAAATTTATCCAACTCTGATTGTTTTTCCCTATTTTCTTGGATTTCAGTGCTGAAAGGAATTCTTTGTACCTCCCTACAAAATCTAGGACAACCTTTTATGCTGAATGGATGTTGAATGAATAAACAAGCAAGTACAAATGACAGGTTCTGCCACCAATGTTCCTATACCATATTTCATCAATTTAAATGTTCACTTTTAAGTACTACATAAAATAAATGTGCATCTTACAATCAGCAGACTCTTGGAATCAATAAAAAATGATCATCTCAAAGTAAGACCAGTTCTATATGAAAGTGTTATGAATAATATTGGGACAGTGAGTGTTAAGTGACAAATAAAGTAAGTGTCATAGTCCAGATAGAACAGTCCAAAAACAGTGGCATCAATTTTAGATGTAAAGGCCAAAAAAAAAAAAAAAAAAAAAAAAAGGAAAGAAAAGAAAAAAGTCTGAAAGAACCTTGATTGGTGATTTGAAGCATCTCTCCTAGAAGAGTACATGTTTCTTAAAAATGGGGATTTCAACTGATCTTTTTTTTGTTCCCCAAGTTCTCATTTCTGCATTATATAAGAAAGAATGGTGGTATCTCCCCTCTGAAGTATCAAAAAGTGAGGGAAAGCCCAACCCATCCAACATTTCTAGTGATTCCTGCCAGAGGCAGAGCGTTGAATCAGATGACCTCTGGAGAACCATCCTAGACCCAGGATTCTGTACCTAAAATGGGAAACCTGCTCAACTACAGAAACTTACTGGGCATTGACATTATCGAATCAAGAACTCACTCAGCAGTATTGTGCTTACTCCCTTCTCTCTAACCAAGCTTCCTTCTCCCATTTCCCCATTTTTTGATCTCTCCTATCCGCAAACACACACACCCACACACACAGGCATTTAAAGGTAAATTAATCTCCCTTCTCTATTTTCAATTTAAATATCTAAAAGTCTACTTTAGGGGTGCCTGGGTGGCTCAGTTGGTGAAAAGTCTACTTTATTCAGGAAATGCTGTATGGTGTTAGGGAACAGGAATAGAGAATGATCTCACACCAAGGGGAGCCTTTAATAAAGAGTTCCTCCACACTTTCTCCTTCAGAATACTGCTCCAAGATGTAAAGGAACCGAAAACAATTTCAGCTTGCTGAAAGTAATGGATGAAAATCTGATGAGAAGCAGGATATTCACAGGGTCTCAAAGACTGTCCTCATATTATTAATTACAGGGGAAAACGAGTAACCACACAGTGGAGGAGTCTAGCAGACAACACCATAATCCGGGATCAAAGCTAACATCACCATAAAAGGGACAAACAGACAGCATGAGCCTCCTGTTGTGATATACTGAAAAGAACACACATCACTTATGTAGGATTCCTACTAATAATATATAATCTGCATCCAGTCATGAGGGAACATCAGACTAACCCAAACTGAGAGACCTTCAATAAAATGATCCTTTATTCTTCAAAAACATCAAAATTATGAAAAACTAAGAAAAGGTTACAAATTAAAAGAGACTAAGGAGGTATACTAACACGAAACTGTAACACAAGACATTATTGGGACCACTGAAATTCCAGTATGGATTCTCGAACAGATAATGATGTAACAGCAGTGTTAAATTTCCTGGTTTTGAAAATTAAGCTGCGAGGAAAAAAACCCTCGTTTTTGGAAAACACACACAGGAATTTAGGGATAAAGAGGCATGATGTCTGCCACATTCTCCTAAATGGTTCAATAATCATAATATATCCATGTCTGTGGAGAACGAGAGCAAGAGAGAGGGAAAGACAGAGTATATGTAGCAACATGCGAACCCATGAATCTCAGTCCTGACAATAAGGGAGTCCTTTGCATTATTTTTCATTTTTCCTGTAAATTTGAAATTACTTCCAAATCAAAAGTAAAAAAAATAAATGGAACCCATTTCTTCTCATTTCCCAGGCATCACTTAGCCCAGGTCCTGGTGTCTAAGTAGCAATGTCTGATTTCTTGGGCTCCACAAACCATCACAGAAGAAGAAACCAGAGAAACGTCCAGCAGCACCTCTAGTCTCTCAACATGTGCAGACTTTCCTTCGATTTCAGGAGAGACCACAAGTGAACAAAGCGATCACTGAAAGTAATTATCTGAGCATAAAACAATTAGTACGACAACCACAGAGAGAAAGCTAATAGTGACTGTTCACTTGTAAACACGCTAGCAGGGAAACTCGGCCAACTCTGCTCTCTGCCCTCAGGAATGTCGAGTCTTAAATCAAAGTTACAAGGCAGGACAGGCAGTAGGGGCTCTGCACATTTTGAGGGAGGCTCCAAAAACAAGCATAAAGATGTTCCTGGAAGCGGTTCTGGAAGGGGAAAAGGAAACCTTGATCACTTTGTGAGGTACTGGAATAGCTTGGAGGGAAAGGGAATGGGCATGTTTTCCTGGACATCTTTAAAAGAAGAGGAGACCATCTAGGAAAATGTTACAATGTGCAGAATTTACTTCAAGATACGTCATCACATAAAAGGTGAGAGGATGTGTCTTCCTTGACTGAACCTCTGATGCAGGTCTTGCCAGCCAAGACAGCCCAGGTGTTCAGCAAGCCCATGCTCACAGGTGGCATCTCTACCTGGCTTATCTCTGTCGACAAGCAGAGCTTGGTGAATTAGCATAGATTGTCAAAAATGGATTTTCATGGGTAAAAATAATGGCCTGTTGAATAGCATAACGAATGCTAGAAAAGGGTTTTCATTTGGCAAAATTAGAGGTATTCAAGTAGCATGGACTGCCTTGACCTATTTTAGACATACTCATATCCTTTCTTATAAATATCCAAGGAGGCTTGTACCCCTTGTCCTAGGGATGATACCTCCGGCTAAACCCCAAAATGGTCCCACATCTGAGTCTCTGGATTTTATTTCCCTGACACTGTTTATAAAGGTGACAAAGTTCTGCCTCCGGAATTGAGGGCTTTGCCTGGAGTGAATCTTTCATGCATGGAGATGGTCAGAGAATACAAAAGAACAATGAGTTAGGACATTCTGAACACATCGTATGAACTATCATTTTCCACACTTGTTAATAAATGTCACTTACTTCAAAACCTCAGAGGCTGTTGAAAAAAATGGTGCATGACTAAATTGGCTTAGGCCAGCGTGCAAAAGATGAATGGGAGCAGGGGGAGGGTCCTACATAAACAAGGGGCAGAGGCACGAGGGGCTTTTTGTTCATGATCTCCACCTTAATGCCGTCGCAATCTGAGGATATATGCCTTATGACCTCAAGTCCCAGAAATCACAGCAACTTGCTTTAGGGGCTAGAATATGGTCTAGCTCAGTAAGTGGCCCATGTGCAAGGGAAAAGAATGTAAGAATGTGCTTGCTGCAGTTTGGGTGCAATGTTCTATGACTATTAATAAGGATCACTGCATTCACAATGTTGTTTAAATCTACAACATCCTCAATGGATCGGCTACTTGTTCTGTCAACTATTGAGAGAGTTGAAATTCCTAGGTATCATTGTGGCTTTGTCTATTTCTCCTTTCTGTTTTGTTCATTTGTGTTCCATGTGTTCTGTCAGGTACACACAATCAAATAGGATTGTTGCATCTCTGTAAGGCATTGGCTCCTTTATCAACACAAATATTACCATATCTCCGATAATGGGCATGGCCTCTCCAGCTTCCCTTTGATTAGTCTGTTTGCTGTCTCTCTTTTCATCCTTGTACTTTTAATCTATCTGTGCCTTTATATTTGAAGTATGTTTGTAGTAGGCAGCATAGTTACATACTGCTTTTGTATCCAATCTCATAATCTCTACCTCCTAACTTTGATGTTTAGGCCATTTATATTTGATGTGATTACCAATATGCTTGAATTGAAGTATGCCATTTTGCTATTTTATTTTGTACTTCTTCAGAGCAACAATAGGGCTAACCCCATTCCTTCATGGATTACTTGCCTGCTGTTTGATGTCTGGAAATTTTTATGACATAAATTTTAACTAGGTTTGTAGTAGTTTATGGCAGAAAAGCTAGTGCTAGAGCAGGAACTCCATCCTGGCCAGATGTGGAAGTAGGGAATTGATGCTTAAAAGGTTTCTTGGGTGATTTGTGTATGCTACTAGAATTGGGAATCTCTGCTTTAAGGGTCCCACTTTAAAGGGTAGGATAAAGGCACAGAGCAGAAATGTGAGCTGCTGGATATGAGACAGCAGGGAATGCTGGGAGGTGTAGGAACCACACAGCGTAGGTTCTGACTGAAAATATGCACATGTAATGTTTTTAAAAGATCTTTTGGACCAAGTATTTTGAAATGTCTCCTGGCTGAAGTCTTCTCCAAGGCCACTCATTTGCAATTCCTGTGACTCTTCTTTAACATCAATATATCTCTTAAAATGGAATGCCCAGATTTGAGCTCCAGCTTCCATGGAGGACTGACTGAAGCTCAAGGTAAGTAACACCAAAATTACTCCCCATCCATATTCCCATGAGTTCATTAGTTCAGTTAAGACAAGTTAATGTTTGAAAACAAACTGAGAGCTCATGTTTAGCTGGTCAGCTCACAACCACCTCCCATCTCACTCATACCAATGCCTGCCACAACAGGTTTTCAGGTCCTGCACTGTATTTATGTCCTGACCTTTCATTTATCACCAGTAAATTTCACCTTGTTGGTTTGGGACCAGGATTCTACTTGCAAAGGACATTTTGAATCTTGACTCTGTTACCTTTCAAGGTAACTACTTTTTCCAGATGTGTGCAATGGAAAATCTGATAAGTATGCCTCCCATTCTTAAGGACCCAGAGCCTAGTGACTAGATGGCATGACACAATCCCCTTGACTAATGTTAGCCAACAAGTACTACCTCTGTTCTTCATAACCTCTACTCCCAGGAGAATAGAGAACAGAGGAGAGGAAGCACAAACAAGTAAACCAGCTCTTAGCATCTTGGCAAAACTCCAAGGTGATGGTAAATTTGCAGTATGTATGTGGAATTTGTATAAACATTCCCATGAATACTCTAGCAGCTCATTTCCACAGGTAACTAGGGCCACCACACAGCAAGACTGTAGGGTCACTATTCCCGTCTGGCTTCCATTCAGCAGCTCCAGCCCCGTTGCGAATTAGCCGTATGGCCTTGAGCTACTGAGCTGTCTTTCCCAAGGGTCTAATTACTCCTGTGAGGTCTCCCTCCCCAAGAAGATTTGCTCTTTCTCCCACCCTTCTCCCATCAGAGACTCATCTATGCCCCATTTCCACAAGGCTTGGCATTGCCCTGGCTGTGACTAGACAGGCTTCTGGGAAAAGTTAGTTAGGGGGACTTTATCCTTCAAATAACATTCTTCAGTTTGATCTTACCAGCTTCCTGTTCAAAATCCTTCCATATTGCTTGGGCTAAGCATTTCATGCTGGCTTTATGATCTGATGCCTGCTTACCTTTCCTGCCCGACATCTCTCCCCATCACCCGTATACTCCTCATTCCAACCACAGGCAGCTCCCTGTAAACTCCTGAACAGTATGCTTTTTCATTACTGCATGCCTTAGTTCATGCTGTTCTCCCTGCCTGGAATGCCCATCCCCCTCTTCCCACCCATCTTACATCATGATGCTAAACTCAGCTCAGTCATGCATCTTCCAGGCCTCTTCTGATTCAGGTGCCCTCTGAATCCCACTGCACATATTCTGAGCATTCATCATACATCCTTAGGTATTAGCTGACTCATCTTTTCACCAAGTTGACTATAAGCTTCTTGAAGATCAGGATTTTTCATTACCACTGCCCGGACAGTTCCTGCCATAGGATAGGTGTTAGAACCACAAAGTGTTTTGAATGATGAGGGAATAAATGATGAGTCAGTCCCAGCACGTGGTTCAGCTGCCTACCTCACTCAGAGGAGGGGCCAGGCCTGCAAGCTCAGCCCTTGTCACAGCATCCTGAGCTCAGACCCAGGCTCCTGGGACTCTATGTCACAGCTGGAATCAAAATGTCTAACATCCCTATGTGACTCTGCAGGCCATTGGCTCAATTCTCCACCCTCTGTCTAAATCCTCTCCCTGGGCAGGACAAGTTAAATGGAAGAAACCTCTCTTCTCTCCACTCACAACTGCCTCACAACCAAGGAGGAGCCACACTCCCAGATGTGCTGCCCAAGAGAGGTGCTCTGGTGCCTGGGATCCAAGAAGTCAGGGAAGCCTCTGGAAAAACATCAGTTGGAAAATCTATCCCTGGCCAGCCCTCTCTAGGCCTCTCTCCTGCCGAGTTTGTTCATGGCTTGAAGTCGACAACCCACTAGCTGTTTACGTTCCTAACCCTGAGTTTGGGGCATCTGCAATTTAATTTGAACCATGGATAGAAAGGACTGTTCTCTGTTAGGGTTGCAAGAGCGTAAGCAACCTTCTAGGCTGAACTCTGTGTGGCACTCCCCAGTACCACCCAAACCCTGAGCCTATGAATATCTTCTATTACTTTCAAAAATCACCTTCAGCAGGCCAAGATGGGGGTCACTCATCCCCAAATCTGGAAGACATCACTAAGAATGAACGAGTACAGAAGAGCTGGGATGGACTGGTAAGGAAAGTTGATGGAAGAAGAAGAATAAAGCCTGGAGGTTACTGGAGGAGGGAAAAGGAGAAAGTTTGGGGGGAGGGGAGGGCAGAGAGGTTTAGAGGGAGATGTCTGCAGCCATGAAGGCTGAGGATCACTAACTCAAGCCCTGGGAGGGAGTGGGAAGGATTCAGGAGAGCCATGATGGGCTCTGAAAGACTGTGCCCAGAAACCAGGCTCCAAATAAATGGTAAACAGAGTTGGCCAGGCACATGTATCCCTCCTTACCACCCAGAAAAAGAAGAAAGAAAAGTAGAGCCAGGGTGACTTTGGTCCTTCCGAATCACTCTCACAGAATCTGTCAGCTTCTACCACCACCATTCTTCTTAAAGATACTTCCTGAAAGTATCTTCACCTACATAAACATACCAGCTGCCTCTTGCCCATCCAATAATTTAGGATTAAAGGTCAACACCAAGGGAGAGGATAATGGACAGCAAAGAGAATCCTGGTCAGGGGATTGGCATATTCCCACTCCTTCACCATGGGGAGCCCACTTTGCATTTGATCTATCCTCACTGCTCGGTGGTCTTGTCTGGTGGCTCACTGGAAATTACTGTCCCTTTTCAGGCACTGCTCTGCCTCTCTGTTCTGTGTCACATTTGTCACCCACTGTCTCCCTTGGTTTATGTTATTCGATGTGCACACAGGCAGATAAGAGCCCCAGTTACCACGGACAGCAAAGCCCTGAAGGGTGGCATTCCATAGCCACAAGGCAGAGGGCCTTCCACTCTTCTTACACACTCACGCACGTGCACACACATGCACGCAATTCCCATGCACCAACCCCACTAGAACAACTCAGAGCCATTTGGAGCAGCTGGGCCTCGGGGTTTTCCCCAGAGAGTTAGCCAACCCTCCTGCCAGGTCTCCTGCCATGCAGCTGCCATCCACTCTCAGGCCAGCAGCCCCTGAGATGCCACGCAGCCTTTTCCACTCGTCCAAAGCTTCTTAAATGTCCCTGATATACACCATGTGTCCCAATAGGAAAATACACACTCATCAACTCCACAAAATGCTCCAGATGTGATCAAAACTGGAGAGGCAAAAGAAAACAGAGATGGGGTGTTTAGGAAAGGGGACAGAATGAACGAAATCCAGGAGCGCAGCAGTGGGAGTGCCCTGGGTGGTGGTAAGACCGATGGATGGAATCTAGAACTGGGATCCAGACTCCCAGGCGCCAATCCCTACTTCAACCTGTCTCCTTGTGAGACCCAGAGTCCTGACCTCAGACTAGCTTCAGGCTTGAGGTTCTATCTATAGAACCTAGAAAGTTGGCCCTGGAAGTGTTGCTATAGATCACCTGTCCCATCCCCCCTACTATTAGGTGAGGAAGGCAGCAGGTAAGTCAACCTGTCTGGAGCATTGCCCACCACCTCTAACTCCCCACACCCTCCTACCTCCCAGTTCACCGCTGTCCATATTAAATATCAGCAGGTAATAGCAGCACAGGTTAATGATTCTTCATCTAAAAGTCCTCAGACATGATACCTCTGTCCCTCTGCTCCATTAAATCTGTTAAGAGGATCTTAGTTCCTTTTTTATAAAGTGAGGGGATGGCTTTCAAGGACCCCCCCAAATCTGAAATTCCTAAGTCCTCATGATCTTCAGCAATACCCCCTTAAGGAATAAGATTTGTTCTACTCTAAAAGATCCTGAGTCCCTTCATTATCCCATCTAACATCTGACCACATTGGTCCACTATCCCCACCATCACCTCAAGGCCCCTTCAGGAAGCAGCCCCTGCGTCCCGCCAGCATCTTCCTCCTACAGAGTGTAGCAAAACCTTTCAGATAATGGGCTCTAAAGTTGTACTGCTTGAGATCTGGAGCAAGTGACTTAACCTCTTGGTGTTGCAATGTCCTGTTGTGGACAATGGGGACGATGACTGTGCCAACTCCACAGGGTTACCATGAAGATCCAAGCAGATTGTGCATACAAAGGGCGCGGTGAAATGGGTACATGGTGAGTGTGGTGTTTGATGCTGTCAGTAATGGCCTTCACCATGCCCACTGAGACATCTGCCACTGGGGCACAGGGACGTTGCAACCTAGTGAAATCTATGGGTTAGCAAGGATATGGAGGGTGAGAACAGAAAACAGACTTGAGCTCAGCATCACATCACCAAAACATCCCTCATGTCCTCTTGGAAGGACACAGATAACCAGGAGTAGATGCTGCTCTTCTCCCCAGATATTCCCTCTCAAACCCCCCACCCCACCCCCCGCCACCCTGTCTGGCACAAAACAAGCAATCCCTTCCTAATGTCCCACAAGGAAGAAGTTGAAATCTTTTAAAAGTAAAAGCCACCCAGATCATGGCAGTGTTGCCCACACAAGTGCACCCACACAAGCCAAGCCTTTCAAGGATGTACTCTTTCTTTTAGGATAAAGTCCAAAATCCTCCACCGCCCTACAGGATCCACTAGGCCCTGACACCTGCCTTGCCCCAGCCTGGCCCCCCAGCATTCCCCTCACTGCAGACCTAATGTCCCTGCACGCCAAGCACCCTCTCCCAACACTGGGGCAGTATACACAGCGGCGAAGAGAACCGACTCTGGAACCAGACTTAGGAGTCCAAATCTTCCCTCTTCTTTACTAGCTGGGTGACCCTGGGGACTTAACAATCTCTTTGTGTTTCAGTAGCTCATCTGTAAAATGACTATAATAGTATCTATCTCAAAGGTGGTGCAAAAACAATGAATACTGTTACGCTGAAAAAAAAAAAGGCTGTGTTCCCTGCTAGATCACAAGGCCCATGAGCTCAAACTAGTGTGGACCACAGATACTCCTGGGGCAGTCCCGGTTTCACCTGTTGTCTCCATATGGTAGGTTAGACTAGCGTTCAGCAAACATGAACTCCTCTTTCCTTATGTAAGAGTATACTTCCCGGCAACATGGATTTGTGCTTGGTCATGTGACTTCTTTGGCCAATGGAATGCTAACGAAAGTGATGTCAGCAATACCAAAAGAGGTACTGTTTGTTTCCATTCCTTGGCTTGGGGTCTTTTGAGTCACCATGAGAGAAACATGCCCCAGGTAGCTTCTGATCTAAGGAGAACGTACAGACCTATGAAGACCTGAACGCAATCTGGAACCTGAGGCGAAGCCCAGCCAATTACCAGCCTGAAGCTGAGCTTTTTCACTCAACCTACAGACACATAAGCACGACTAGTAAACGACTGCTATTGTAAGCTACTGACTTTGGGATAGTTTGTTATGCAGCATTCTTGTAACAACAGCTGACTAGCACACTAGGCATAATTATTAATAGTGCTCACCTCCCTACTCAAAAGTGTTCCAGGTTAAATGATACAGTATCTCATTACCCAAAGTCAGTCTGTATCCATCTTTTTATCTCTTTAACTCCAGTGCCCAAAACAGTGCCTGGCATGGAGGAAGTGCTGGATGAATATGCTGGGTAAAACTGAACTGAATTACACGGTCTCTTAAATCTCTTTCCCAAAACATGAAGTCTTCTTCCCAATTCCATGGTTAGATGTTAATCCTTCAGAGAAGGGCTAATATGTCCAAAGGTAGATACAGTCTCACAGGATTTGACAGGAAGATGTAGCCTTCAGAGAAGGGCTTGTATACCAAAGGGAGATATGATCTCACAGGATTTGAAAAAGAGTGGGGAGAGACCATGGCTTAAGCATGGAGAAAGACCAAAGTGAAAGGAAAGGAACCCCGGCAAGAGGAATCTACATCAGGCTCATCAGGTGCGGCTTCCACGGGGCAGAGTGCCCATGATTGGGGCAAAGAGACATCCTTGGTTTGATTCTTCTCTCCACTGAGCAGCTTACCTTCCTGACTAAAGGTTGAGGAGTGGGCAGAATATCAACCTCAAGAAACACCGCCATTTTGTTACTGATAACAGCTGGGAACCAGCCATTGCCCTTACCTTCATCCAGACTAAAATGCCCAAATAAAAAGCGAAAAATCTCAGTCCTCCAAGCCCCTCTCAGTCTCTCCTGTGTTCAGTTGAATATGGAGTCTATGAAAGAAACCAATGAAGCCGAGGCAACAACCCTGAGGCCTATGCCCTCAAGGACGATTTTCCTGAGTCCCTTCAGTGGGCTGGGTGACCCAGGCTAATTGCCACATCTTCCACAGCCTGGTTCAACCACTGTGCCAGGGGCAGACTGCAATCTTTGGCAGATAGCCAACTACCCACATCTCTGAATATCTTGAGATGATCTCAAAGGTACTAGAGGACAGCAGTCTCCCAGGCAGGGATCTTGAAGCTTTTTGTTTTGTTTGTTTCTTGCTTGCGTCTGTGACTTCCAGACCCACAAAATGCTGTGGTTTTCCGTTTCTAAAACAGAGGCATGTCCCTCTGCGAAAAGCCTGGGCGTGCCGGACTAATTAAATTTAGCTATCTTGTGGTTGTTGTTGTAACGTGTGATCCGCCAATGTTATTCAATGTGTTAAGACGTTTTCTGTTTATGTTGGTTACATACCCATGTGGTGTGGGTGGAGAACATCACTCAAGGGAATATCATTAGCAGGAACAGGGAGCTCAAGGGTTCCAGAGCCACGTGGTGAGACCGTGGCTCCCGGGATCAAACAGTTGGGCTGTGTCCATGGTAACTGATCCGTATGCTAGTCCCCTCCCTCTTTCTAGGGCAAGATCAGTCCCTCAGATTTACCTGAAGTCCTTGACTCCCACAGACAGGCTTGCACCTGCCATGGCCAGCCTAGAGGTTTTGTGGAGAACAGATTCTCCTCTCTGTCAGAGAGAGAGAGAGAGAGTGCACCAGGTCCAAAGGGGCTGAATGACTTGTCCAAAGTTTCCTAGAAGATTAGGTGAGAAACTGCCTGCTCTCACCTCACAGCTCGGAGCACACACGTCCCCCAGCCATCGTATGCTGTTTTGCCGCCTGCCTAACTTCCAGAGAAACCACCTGACAGTTGGTTCTCCCCTGTCGTGAGGCCTCTGTCTGGGCTCTCTTCCCTCACTGTCTCAAACATCTCCTCCAACCACTGCCCATAGCCCTGTGCTTTCTTCTCAGCCCTTCCTCAGCCCCAGCCATTCTTGAGCCTCTCTGGTCAGCCTCTCCTGACCAGGAATGACTTCATCCAAATCCTGTAAATCTCCCAACCATATTTCTTTTCACCTTCAAATCTCTGCTTTCTACTCCAAACTCATCAGCCCCATAAGTTGCTTTTTTTTCCTCTCACAAACCACACTAAATCCAGTTACTATCCCTTCGAAACCTTCTACCACCTGGGCCTAGCACATCGACATCTAGCTGTGTGTGTGTGTGTGTGTGTCAGCTCCTTGCTGGGCACTCCTTACAGCTTGTGACCTCCATCAGCAACGTTCCACTGTGAGCACCTTGTGTCCCGCCATGACACTTTGAGCTTCCTGCTCCTTGCCTCTTCTTTTAGCTTTGACACCAACCCCAGGACAAAGTTCTTCACCAATAAACCCTTGATATAAAAATCCATCCTCACGTTGTTAATAGACTCTGAGTTCTGTTTTAAGAAAAATCTCTGGGAGTCTGGGTTTCTTGGGACCTGGCAGTGTCATACTTACTCTGGTCCCATCTCGGAGGCCCCCTGAACTTCAGAAACATCATTTCACGTTCAGTGGGAAACAAAAAGAAGACATTCCCATGACAAAGGCAGACCTTCCACAAAATCCCACACTGACAGGAGCCAGGACTGTCAGGACTCCAGGACAGGCCACGGAAGAGTCTCGCCTGGTGCATGGTGTGAACCTGGTTCCAAAACCTGCCACTGAGACCCAGCCACGTGGTGGTGGCAGCGTGCAGGGAGAGACTCGGCTGACAAAAGAAGTGACCGCTAACAACCTGACAGCATGGAAGAAATCAGAACAAACGGACTATAAAAAATAGAACTGAGAAATCAAAAACATGGCATTCTCTGCTTAACAGAGGCACAAATGATGCTATCCAGCTCAACAAGCTGAGGGGGGGCCCATCATTCCTGCTAAATACAGGGGAATTCTCCTTAGGACGATGCCATTATAAAGCAGGGGTTGACCAGTAGCCCACACCAGTTTTCCCTCAGGGATTAACACCAGGGGGCTGGAGACCCAGCTCGCCTGACACCCAGCTGGATGAAGGGTTCTGTCACCTTTAGCCCCATGCTACAAGGGAGAAACATTGTCTCTAGAATCAGGCAGGCCTCGGTTTGATCCCAGATGGGCTGGCTCTGTGGCTTGGGGAAGCTCCTTATCTCGCGGAGCTCAGTATCCTCATCTGTAAAATGCAGGTAAAAATACCCACTTTGCAGGGTCATTAGGAGGCATGGAACTCACATACAAAGTGCACAGTCATGATACATTGATTCACAGTAAGAAAAAAAAAAGTCGGGCACCTGGGTGGCTCAGTTGGTTACGCAACTGCCTTTAGCTCAGGTCATGATCCCGGAGTCCTGGGATCAAATCCCACATCGGCCTCCCAGCTCCATGGAGAGTTTGCTTCTCCCTCTGACCTCCCCCTCTCATGCTCTCTCACTCTGTCTCTCTCTCTCTCTCAAATAAATAAATAAAATCTTTAAAAAAAAAATAGTCTTACAATTATATAGTATTTGTCAAAACTCATGAGTTGAAGGACTCTGCAAAATCCTGCTAGCATAGGGAACACTAATGTTTTCCTCTAGGGAGCAGATAATACCTTTACTTACCCCTATGTCCATCACCACAGTATCTGTGCAATACTTTATCACAGTCCATGAAATAGTATCGTGGGCCATGTGGGACAGGTGTTATGATCCCTCTTTCATACCAAGGAAACTGAGGTTTGGAAGACAGAGTCTTGTCCAGACATTACATCAACTGGAAACAAAGCTGGAGCTGAAACTGAGTTCTTTTCATTCTTAACCCACTGCTCCTAGCCTACAGGAATGTCCCTAAGCCCGAGCCTCAGGACTTAAACATGTGCACTCTCTATCTGTCCCCTACCTTCATCAGTGGCAGCCTCACTCCTCCATTTTCTTCCTGGATAGGGAGCTCTTATTTGTTTAAGTCTGTCTTCAGATGTATCCTCTCCAAATCTTTGATCACATTACTTTTCCTTCCCCGAAATATTTCCAGTCTGGCTGGGAGTTTTTTCTTTAGACGTGATGACCCAAGTTAGACACATGTGAGGCTCTGGCTCTGCCACGATTTATAAGTGATGTGATCCTAAGATGTTTCCTGGCAATTTCCAGGGTCTGTGGGTACTGTAACACATCACATGGATGTTTCTAGAAAGAGTTATGGTCACCCCCAATAATCTTTGCCTGAGGCATAGCCAATTTAGATGACTAGTTTGGGGGTCAATTTCCCCTCATGATCTTTTCCATATGCTATTTTTATAGCCTCACAGTTACTTTCTGTAAATTCCTCCATCAGTTTGTCCCTTCATTTCCCAGAAAAGCCTTGTGGTCATCTATAGGCTTAGAGCTTTGACTCTGAACTTCAGCGCCTTCAGAACAGGGCCATACTTAATTAATTTCCGTATGTCCAGCACCAGTGTCTGACATATGGTCAATGCAAAATATGTGTTGGTCCAACAACCCCAGGTGAGGTGTGCAGAGGGACCCTGCTCTGAGCTCCCCAGGCCAGTAAGTCCTGCAGAGAAGCATCGTGAGGATGAAGATCCCATGTCACATGAGGACATGCAGAAAGGTCCAAGAGTAGATTGTGTGGAAGGAAAAAAAAAAAAAAAAAAAAGCTCAGGTATAGGAGAACTGTTAGGAACACAAGAGCCAAGAGCTTTTTCCCATTATTTAAAAGACTGAGCTTCAGGGAGATGACCTGGAATCAAAAGGAGGGAAATCAGGAAAGTTCCTGCTCTGGCTCCATGACCTCCTCATGGCTAGAAATGTCCAGCAGAGCAACAAGCTTCCCCTGAGGCAAGGCATTCGCTACTACAAGAAAAATGCAGCAGAAGCTGGGCACTTGCTAGAGAAATATGCCATGAGAGCAGGTTTCCATCCCTTCATTCCAGGCCTAAGCCCTGAGGCGGCTGACCCGGAAGCACATTCCATCTCTGTGCTGCCATGGTTTGGTCCCAGCGGTGCTGGGTATCTGAGAGATTATTGCTCACCAGGGCCCAAAGGGAATGGAATATAGAGCCTTGCCATATATTTTTAGAATAAGAGCAGCCTCTCTTCCTCCCTGGGAAGTTGGACATAAGAGAGTCAAGGAGGAATGAGCTGCGAGCCAGACAGCCTGCTCCTTCCCCTGTTCTGCCCATGGAATTCTGGGTGGCCACGGGGAGCATGTGTGTGTGTGTGTCCGGGCAACCTCCTGGTGCTGGGGATCCACCTTCTGTACCATATGGCTGATACCACAGCAGAAAGATGAAGAGTTTGATCTGAAACAGGAACCACCCTCCATGGAAGTCTGTTCTGAGGCTTGAGAGGCCACCCTCATAAGACCAAGCCAGTCTCCAGGCATGGAGTGGAGAGCACTTTGTTCCAACTCCTGGTAGGCCACGGGCCATGGGCTTTCCCCCTCAGAGGGGGCACACTGAAGGTCAGTGGCACTCGGTGGGGGGAGCAAGAGCCCTGTCGCAACTAGATTTAATAAACAGCCTGGCTTATTTCCTGATCTGGAAAATGGGCCAGAACATAAAATCACAGAACATTACCATCCTTGTTTCAGCCTTGCCTCAACCAGCTACGGCCTGCTGTTCTGTGTCTACTCTGTCCCCTCCCTCCCCCACTCCCAGAAGGAAAAGAAAAACATTCTTCAGGCCTACAAGATACTATTTCTTTCCAGCCGGCAAAATGCTTCCCAGCTAAATCCAATACTTCAAATGTTGGGGACCTATGCAAAGACCAAGGCACTAGTCCCACACTTCATGCCTCCTTGATCTCCCCTCCCTGGGATCTAGTCTCACCTCCTTCCAACCCTGGATTCTCTGCTAAGTCACAGGGCAGAACGAGGGGCATGGGTCAGATTGGCGCAGAATCTACACAGGTGAGGCTTCCAAGTCAACTTTTGGACCTAACCACTCGCAATCAACAGTCATGAAGGATCTAGCTTTGGGTCAGTGGCATTTCTGGCCATTGATAGCTGGCTAAAGAGTAAATCTGTACACAGGGAAGCCCAGGCTGGTGAAGACACATTTAGGTCCTTTAACCTCAGCCCTTCAGAAAGGAACATTTCTAATTCAAGTGCCCCCTCTTCCAGGAAGCCTTCCCTTATTTTGCTCATAGCAATTACTCTTCGTGCACTGTTCTGCAGTATTTTGTTTGTATTTATGTCCTCAGCCCTGTAAGCCCTCACTTCACCCTGCCTTGCACATGCCTACCTCCCTTCATAACTGCTAGACCTTCAGGGCACCTACCTTACTCATCACCGCTCCTCCCCACGCTGCCTAGCACAGAGACTGCTCACCATAAGCATCAGTAAATGCTTTCCGCGCTTGACTGAACCGCCTTTATAAATCCCAGAGAAGGATCAAGGAGGAGGCAGCAGGACTCAGGAAATAATTAATCACGGGTTGATCAACATTTTTTCCTCTCCATTCCCTCCCTCAAACCATCTGCAGCCAGTCCTTCCTGAGCCTGGCCTGCTGAGAAGCCTCCTAAGAAAGAATGTGGCTTCCTCTGTCTTCCTTCTGGAGGGATTTGGACCGGTCACATTTCAGGAGGGTAGCAGTGGGGCCCAGAGACCAAGAGGGATGAATCCTATCACACAGCCTTCTAGCGGCTGTTCTGGAGAACACCAGCAACGATGAGGACCTTAGCCTTGCATAGGAGGAGGGAAAGGCAACAGCTGTGATGTTAGGCCTGCAGACTGGCTCCCCACAGACGGGGCTGGAGAGAGCTGGGATTCTATGACAGAGATGTGTACATAGCACGGTGGGGGCACAGGATCACGCATCTTGCCACGGACCAGGCCCAAAGGCTCCTGAGATGGTAGGCCCCAGAGAAATCACTCTCAAGCTGCTGTGGAAGTGTTTGTACCTGAAGGCTTCAGGCCGGGACATTGCTAAGAGAACCCCAGAGCTGCCACATGGGATGGGTTTCATGTCCAGGGCCTCACTCGTGAAGTGGGCATTCCTGAGAGGAGTGGGAATGAGGGAGAGCCAATCCATCACTCCTCTCCAGACCATAGTCCTGATTCCATACGGCGAACGCTAGGCTGCCCGAGCATCACCCCCTTGGTGAATTCCCCAAAGCCAATGGGCTGCCATCGCGCTAAGCTTAGGGGAATTTTAGACCCCTCTTTTCCTTATACGGCCTGATGCAGGCAGTGGCCAGGACTGAAAATAAAATTTTTGTAGCTCAGCTTCAACATAGCTAGGAGCTCAGTCAGACTCAGCTTAAAGCCTACTGCTTTGTCTCATCCGTATCAAAACCTTCCAACTAAGAAAATCAGCCTGCGAGCAGACATTCATTTTAGTGAAAAGCCAGGTCATGGCCCTGACTAATAGTGAATCACACCTGTACAAATCCAAAAGGCCCCAGGCCCCCAGGCTCCCCAGACAATAAAGGCTGTTTTCCTCCTGGGATGTTGGGGAGTTAACCCAGGGCGGTGTAGGCAAAAATCTACTTTTCTGGCTACGAGGAGCTCTTATGGCTCCTAAGGGACCAAAAGAGACATTTCCTTCCAGCAAAGGCACCGTTTCATCCACTGGCTTGGTCACAAGCCGTGTTTCTGCCAGGGCACCAGCACTGCTGACTGCTAGTTCCCAGAGAGCTACTGTGAGTGGCGTCCCTGCTGGATGCCTCCCTGGGGAACTTTCCAGGCAACGCTTGCACACGCACACACACACACACTTACAGTCAGCTCAGGCCTACAGGCCCCACCCGAGCTTTCTAGAGCAAAGCTAGGATCCGGGGTTGGAGAGCCTTGTTGGGCTGGGAGACACCCATCAGCAGTCTCACAGTGCAGCCTGCTGGGCATGAATGAAGGTGCAGCAGCAGGATGCAGGGGTGAGGGGTGCAGGGAAGGGTGTCTGCTTCCCCTCGGTCCATTTCCAACACCCAGGAAAGGAGCCTCAAACCCCAAACTGCCAGTTTAGACTTGAAGGCCTGTGGGAAGGGAAAGATAGTTAGCCTTGGGGCTTTCAAAATGCAAACGATTCTCCCACCCCCACCGAGGTCTCAACTGCTCAAATGCTTTAGAATGTTCCAAATGTTCAGCATAAGAGAGGAGCCCTGGGGACCCACAGGAGCAATAGAAGTTCCATGCTGAAAACAAGGACTGAGTGTCCAAGGAAATAGGCGGGAGGACCTCTTGTGAGAAATGAATTATCATTTCTAACTTATGTAAGACTCCCCTGCTGCGGCCAATCTTTCAGCACCAACACACTGGTACAATTTCTGTGCGAGGCACCAAAAAGGTACAGTTCACCTTAGTAAGTAGCAATGGAACAGCACTGACACAGTGTGAGGGCCAGTGATGGCTCAGGGAAGGCAGCCCGGTTGGGTGGGCTCTGTGGGTCCGGTGGGTCCTGACAGGTAGCGGCAGGAAAGATGGAGAAGCAGCTGGAGAGAAAGGGCATGGAAAAACACCCACAGGACCTGGTGTCAGAGAGGGCAGTGGGCAGTGAGAAAGAGGGCAGAGGACAAAGAGGAGGGGAAGGAGGTAGCTTTGACAGAATCAGAAAGAGTGAGCTGGGCCTTGGAAGCAATGTCACGTGAGTCTCAGGAGGCGGCTGCTGAGTGTGGGTAGCCATTCCCAACACCCTGCACCCTCTTCCCCCTTCATGAACCCTCCAGCAACCGGCTCTTGCTTACCTGTCTCTGCTTACCCACCTACTACCTCCGCTTGCCCCTCTCTCTTGCCTCTGGCCCTTCCCTCTCTCCCCACGACTGCCACTTTCTCCCTCCAGCAGCTCCTTGAAGTCGGTATCCACTGGGTAGACAGCAGCCTCCCCGGACCCCCGCAGGGCCCCTACATGCACACTACCCAGTGTCCCCTTCCCTTCCCCTCAGCTGGCCTCTGAGAGGTGCCTGGGTCCCCAGCCTTCTTCCCTCCCGGCCAAACCAGCCAAGCTGCTGGCCTCACCCAGGGACTGTGGGAGCTCCCTGAGCCATCTGATGTGTGAGGAGCAGTGGACAGTCTCCAGCTCTGCAGCACACCATGCCCCGTCTAGACAGATTTGAGCTCTGTGTCCTCAGGAACAGCCAGGCCCCAGATCGGGGCTCTGCTCCAAAGGCAATTCTTCCCCTGCAGGTGAGGCTGCTTTGGTGGCCAAAACTGAGTGCAGATTGGAGACATTTCCCACTTAGCTGGCGGCCAGTCACCTGAAGTCTCTGGGGAAAAAGACAAGGCTCTCTGGTAGGAAGAATTCTTATTTTTTAATCATATTAAAAAAAAAACAAAAAAACGAACGAGTAGTTGGAGAAAACAGGCGACAGAGTGGGTGGCCACTTGGGATGCAGAGAGAAAGATCAAAGCCCACCAGGCACAGAGGAAACAGCCACACCAAGGCTGTGGCCCAGAGAACAGTCTAGGTGGCCCGAGCTCCATACAAGGCAGCCTGGGAACGGGAGGTGCGGGGTGAGGAAGCCTCAGTCACAGGCACCCCGTGGCCCTGCTCCGCAACCCCAGCACTGCAGTTAACGGTCTCCAGCTGGAACAAACACCTGCTGTCAAGAGACATCCAACCGAGCTCCCAGTTCCCCGGGAGGGCCGTGTATCTCTGTGTGGGCGGTGAACCTACCCAAACGGCGGCCCCCAGGCTGCTTTCTTCTTCCAAGGAGAAGCTGGAGTTCCTCCCTCTGGACACAATCCTTCTGGCTGCTGCCCCTCTCACAATCCCAGCCCGGGGCAATTAGCCAGGAACACTCTCTGTGTTTACCGGCTGATTAATTAGCTCCTTCTAAGAGCCACAAGTGACTGTGTGATGGTGAGGCCATTATGTCAGGCATGGGGCCAAAAGTGCCCATCTTTCCCAAACGAGTATGCTACCAACTTTCCTCCCAGATCCCTCAGTTCAACCTCCCATTTTTTTAATCCAATTTATGATAACCAGGATCCTGAAGACCATGGAAAGAACACGGCTCGCCGGAAGAAGCAACAGGCCATAGTGGTGGGCCCAGTCTCCACTCCCAGCCCAGTGCTTTCCCACCTCACAGTGCTGCCTCCCAACCTTCCAGCTGGGAAAGCAGCTCGACTCAACAAGCCCACGGAGCTGCTAGAGCCCCTAACCCACTTTAGGCTAGTCAGACCTACAGCATTCTAGTAAGTTTTCTCGAAGGACTTTCACTAACACTTGGTAGAAGCTAGGGAAACTCCCAAGGTACCAGGACATCATCTGAGGGGCAGCACTGAAGGGAGGGATTCCAAGGCCCTCTCTCTTCTCCCTTCTAATGTGAAAAAGCCATAAGAAACTGACATGCCCTCTCAGACCAGCCAGCTCATTCCTCATGAGATTGCCGGGTCTCCCCTTCTCTGGTCCACGCTGTGGCGACTTGCTCATAACCTAAGGATCTGCTTCACCCCATCCTTCTCCAGGACAAATTTGAAGGGCAATGTGTAAGATTGATAACTGCATTCATACCTCCCCCTCCACCCATAAACAGAGGCGCAGGCAGGGAAAGAGAGACCACGGTGGTAAAGACCTCAAGACGGAAGTCATGATGCATCCATTATGTTATCTGCTGCCTCACACAGACCCCAACCCCCCTCACCGCCCCTGAGCTGCTTCCCCATGTGTCAGACATACAGCAGGACAATACAGCCCAGAAAGGCAGGTCCCTCTGCCTGTCCAATAGATGGCCCGGGGTTAAGAGGGTTAACGGGTATGTTTCAGCATTTGCAGCTCTACGGTCCTCCCAAGAGTGCCCCTCACATCTTACCTGATGAGGTCAATAGGTTGAAACTTATAAAACACTCCGTAGCGTGCCCATTCTCGATACAGCAGCTAAAAAAAGAAAAGGGAAACAGATTAAGGGTGGCGGGGGAAACCATTCTCCTTTCTTTTTGTTCACCTTAGCAAATCAGAATTTGATCCCCCACAGCCACCCTAGCAAGTCAAAACTGAGTCACCAAAGCCCAGCTTCTAGGAAAATTCTCCCAAGACATCCACAAGGAGGGTCTCCAATGGTGTGAGGCTATAGAGGCTGACTGCCCTTCCCCACGTACTAAAGGTGACCTTCCTCACACTCCTGGACAGACTCTGCTGCACTGCCAATCATAACCCCACCTTCTTCACTCCCTCGCCTGGCTCAGTCCAGCAAAATGAGCCTGCTATGTTCCCTCATTCCTTCACGAAACATGTGTTTCTTGAGCATCTACTACGTGCCAGACACTGGAGAGCACTGTAAACCAAAGTCATTGCTGCTGTAGAGCTTACACCCTGACGTGTGGAAACAGATAGAAACATGTCAACACACAGGATTTATAAATGCCACAGAGAAAGCTAAATCAAGGCAAGGGAGTAGAACACGAAGGGCAGGGGAGTAGGGTAGGGTGCTATTTCAGACAGATGGCAAGGGAAGGCCTCTCTGAGGTGACAGCTGAGCTGAGGGAAGTGAGGGAACACACCTGGCAGAAGAACACTCTTCCTGTGCAAAGGCCCTGAGAAAAAGTGCATGTGGTATGTCCTGGGGGAAACAGGGAAGCCGTGTAGCCAGGGCAGCGTGAGCGTGAAGCAAATAGGCAGAGATAGCATCAGAAGGTACTAAAGTGGCAGCTCACTTGGGGGTTTGTGGGCCACGCTAAAATCTTTGCACTCTGCAGGAAGCCAGGGGGAGCCGTGCAGCAGTGGGGAGAGACCACCCAGCCTGGACCGCAGATCGCTCATGCCAGCTGCCACGTGGAGAAGAGACTGAGAACGACCATAGGAGCAGGGGTCTCTGCAGCAGTCCAGGAGACTTAAGGTGGCCTTCCCCATGGAGGCGGTGACTGCGTGTGCTGTGGAAGAGCAGGTGGGGAAGGACAGGACCAGGAGTTCACTTTGGGGTGCACTCATTTGAGGCACCCTGTAGGCATCCCCGTGGGGCTACTCAGTATGCAACCGGATGCAAGTGTCTGGATTTCAAAGGAGTGTCCACTTCCTAAATGTACAAGAAGATGAAAATTTGGGAGGTGTCTGACGGGAGATGATTTATAAGGTCATTGAGCTATGGATGCAACCAACAAGGGAGAGGAAGTAGGTAAAGAAGGGGCATGACAGTGGGGACCTGGCGTGGTGACCTTCAGAGGCCGAGGAGATCAGGGGCAGCAAGGGAGACACAGGAGCCGCCAGGGATGTCAAGGGCTAGAAAGGTGTGGTGCACCAGAAGCAAAAGGACCGCTAGTCTCAAAAAGAAAACAATGTCCCGCTGTGTCAAACACTGCTGACGGGCCAGTTCAGGTGAGAATGGAGAAGCGACCTCCAGGTTTGGTGACTTTAAGGTCACTCGTGACCTTTATAAGAGTAGTTTCCATGGATGTGTGGGGGCAACGCCTGAGTGGAACACATTCTAGAAGTTACAGGAGGAAATGATGCACCCACACACAGAGGCGTGCCATCTTGTGATAGATGAATGGCAACTTTAGCAGAACTAGCACGTGGATAAAACCTAGGTGTCACCACCAGGGCAAATGGCATTTCAGTTTCAAACACTTGGCCGGCAGGCTTCACAGATTATCCACTAGTAAATGAAGTAATTAGACATCATCTAGATATCCACGCTGAGAGACATTGGCATGTAATCAAATTATATGTCTAGAATTGACAAGTCTGCAAGACACTGGCTATCTTGTCATGTTCTCTAGTCCCCTTACCCAGCCCACAGAAGTCACAAGGCATTCTGACCAGGAGAACCTGCCCTAACCAGGTATTTTGGATAGCTAGTTAAACAGTAGGAGGTCATCCTTTCCACCTCAAGCCCTTTAAAGACATGATTTTTTTTTTTTTTTTTCACAAACTGACATAAGAACTGGCATTCCTACTTAATGGGTTTAGACTTTTATTGTCATAGTATCTCCCAGTAACGGCAACACTGAACCCGAAAATACATGGACCTGGACAGAGCAAATGGCAGCCACACTTAGCACCACCTGTGAAGGAGGAAACCCGGACATAAATAAAGGGGTCCCTCCGAGCCTGACTGGTAGGTCAGGATGCGAATCCACGAGTTCGGAGGCCGCTCCTTCCAGGCAGACGGCTCCTAACTGAATCTTACTGTTCTCATTAGATGTCTCCTCCCCTTCACCTCAGGTGCTTCTATTGCCCTGGGTCTTTATTCCCTCCCTTGGTGCAAGCCCTGCCCTCCCTAGCACCTGGCAGTCACAGTGACATCATTTGTGGCCCAGAGGGAGGCCAGCGTGCGTCAGGAGGTATGGGCAAGGACTCCCCTGAGGGCCGTGGCTCGTCGCTGCCTGCCTCACAGGCTCTGACCTCTGGAGCGGATTCCTCTCTGAGTCCCGGATCAAGCCAAAAGCAAAGCCTGTGAGCTCTGATCTGCCACTGCCCTGGAGGGAGAGACGAGAGATGCCCCCCGAGAACCAGTATGGCACAGGTGGCTCAGGCTCAAAGTGAAAGCCACCCTCACCGGCCTTACCCTGAGTGGGATCCCAGGCACGCTATAAGAAACACCCTTTCTCAGTGTGCTGCCTTCTGAGCATGAAGCTGGATTTGGTCTGTCGCTGTGGATGAGGGGTGAGCCAAGAGACCTGAGTGAGCCTGGGGCAGAAGGGCTGGATGGGCACCGAGGACATCCCAGGGTAGCCCCTGCAAGGGACCTACAGACACAGAGCACCAGGCCTGGGAGTGTCACAGCCGTTAGGGCCCATGTGGCTATGACCCAGGCTGGCTCACACCTCCCTGCAGGGGTGGGCAGCACCGTAGACCCTTCCCCATCTCTATGAAATGTTCACTTGCACATACTCAGAAACCAAGGGGGTCACGCTAAAGCCCAGGCCGCAGGGTCCGAGAACAGACTAGCAGTCAGGGTAGAAGGCAGCGTGCTCTGGAGTCTCTGCCCCAGGGGGATGAGTATGGTGGAGTAAAATGCAGGAAGACATCCACAGTGTCTTGGAACAATCCCTTGAGAAATGGGCAGCGTCTAGAGCCTCCTAATGCAGCTTTTAGCAAACCCACTTTCTCCCTCAGAGCTATACCAGTGTCCTCTTCACGACTGGCCATGCCTGCGAATAGATTAGGGAAGGTCTGCCGCTCCCTCTCCATGGACAGTGCCTTATAGCAGAGGCCCTGGATATAATTCTAGACATGTCAGCCCTACCCCAAACCTCTACGGGGACCACCCCGCCTGATGGATCAGAGCATTCAAGCGGCCAGTTGGCTCCCTGGGGATCACACTTGACGGTGGGTCAGTGGGTTTAAGTATTTCATGAAACCATAAAGGAGCCCAACTGTGAAAACCATTCGCAATGCCAGAGAATGGCAAGATGTTTGCGACTCCTGGCTCTCTTGAAGGCCTCAGGCTCCTCGGAGAGCCAGACCCCAACAGGAAGAAAGATGCCCCCGACAGATGGCTGGTGATGGGACAGGGTGAACTGAATGGGAAAGAAAGGAATTCTACTCCCAGATCCTGTAATGACCTTTTCAGATTGTTGGCAAGTCACTTCGACTCTCTAGGCCTCCTCCATTAGCAAAATGAGGGCAGGAGGGGACACCTCAGGACCAAAGACGCTTCTAGTCACAAAAACAGAACTCTCTTTACACACCTTTTCATGGGGTCACTTTATAACCATCCACTAGAGAAGACAATCATCTGCAGAAGCTGGAAAACCCAAGGCCCGGGTTTCAACACTGCTAAAGAAAAGCACAGTCCAGTGATGGACCTTAGGGTCCCCTGTACTGGGTAAGGAAGCTGCACGGAGGGGCGGGGCTCAGGCAGCCCTCCGAAGATGCTTACAGTCACTTCCCTGCAATGCTTGAGAAAACCAGGCAGGTCTCGCTCATGAGGATTTAGGTGGCTACGGGCAGCGAGGGGAGACCCATCCACACCCACGCTGTTCCCTCTTCCTGCTGCTGTGCTTTCTAGAAAGGCGGAAAACCCCTGCTCTCCAGAGGCAGGGTGCGTCTTGTTAATTACCCTCCAGGAATGGGGAGAGAGAGACTTCCAGCCCCTAGCTGGAGCTGAGTCATCCAGACCGTACAAATGCACTAGGCAAGCTGGAAGGGAAGAAGACTGCACTCTCAGGGGCCCCCGGTCTTTCCTGGGATCTGCCCGGGAGGAGCCTGGGCCTCCAGGAGATCAGGGGAACAGGCACAAATTGCAGGGAAGAGTAAAGGAGGACATGTAGGTACTGGCATGATGGGCAACTTGGGATGCCCTTGCAAGTCACCTCTACAGGCCCCCAGAGGGGCAATCCCACGGCAGCTCCCGACCCTTCTCCACGCCCTGAGCAACAGATGTGAGGATTCTCCCTGGCACCCAACCAAAATCTGCTTGCAGTCCTCTCCAAGAACACTAGACTATTATAATGCAATTAAAACAGATCAATATGCTGCACGTATTCAGAGGTTTGGACTATTTCTTCACGAGGACCCTTTTAGGCCCCACCCATATACTGAAACTGCAGGAACAAAGCCAGCACTGTGCTGAGAATTCCCCTCGCCATACCTGAGATGCTCAGGAGCTGGCTGTATGGGGCTGGCTGGGGCTGCGGACGCCAGGGTTTTCATCCTGACTTGACAATCATTTTACAGCCACTGAAACCATCTCCTTACCTAGCTGGGAATCAGTTTTCCAACCCAAATGGATGGGGTGGGGTGGGGAGGGAATTTGCCCTCTCTCATGGATCTCCTCTCTCCCTATCCCAGGAAAGCCTATTTCCCTAACCATGACCCTGGCAGAGGAAAATAAGGACTGGCCAGCAAGCTGAAGGTAAACCCACAAGGAAGGAGCCTCCTGTCTTTCAAAGATATCTATGTGCCTTTCGACATCAACTCTAGGAAATATCCACCAAGGTACAGCTCCTTCCTAGCTGCTCTGTCCCTGCCTCCCAACGTCTACCCATTCTGCCAGTTCGGCTGTGCGCTGGGAAAAGTTCTATTGGCCTACACAAAACATTTCCTGGAAGGAAAAATTTCCATTACAAGATTGTGTTGTTAACAATAACACAACATCATTCCAAAGACAAATAAACATCTATTTCAGATGGTCTACAATTTGCTCTCCTCTGCCTCCGTGCAGATAACAGAGGTTTGGCTGATTTCTCCCCCGAGTTATTGTGTGTTCCTGGTCTGTGGAATGTTCCTGTAAAGTGCTCCACCTTGCGGGGCACCCACTCAGCAGGAGGACTCTTAGGTGGGCAGCAGTGGTGATCACCCTTTAAAGGGGAGGAACGTGGAAATGAAAGAGCGGGAGGACAGAAAACGGTTGGGGCGAGCTAGGTGAGATGTGAGGAGAAATGCTTCCTCCTTTTCCTTTAACTCTGATCCGGGACTTTTCAGGAAATTAAACACCGAGACTATTAGCATCAGATAGAAAACAGATGAGGTTAAGACATGGCAGTACTACAGCAGATTCCCTGGGCAGGCAGAGAGGGGACATGTGTAAGCAATCACAGCAGTATTTCTGGAAAAGACCTTTTATGTTTTTAATACTTAACACTTCATAACAGGGACTAATAGGCAGGATAAAAAGGAGGCTGCTCAAAAGGCAACTTGGGGGATGAATAATTTTCCAGACAACAGAGCAGGGGTGGGGGGGGGATCTCCTCGGGCTTCAATTCCTCAGCCCTCCTGCCCCTGCCCTCCCTCCTCTGCTTGCCAGAGTTGCTGATGGCTGGGAGAAGCTGGGTGGGAGAATGGCATGAAGGGGTTGACAGCCAGATGAGGCAGTCCCCACTAAAGAGGCAGGTGACGCTTAGAGTGCCATGTCATGGTGGGGGAGGGTGGTGAACCCATGCAGAAGAACCGGGGTCTGGGTGGTAGGCGAGGAGACAGAGGTAAGGGCAGGTGCTGTGACTGGCACAGGAGTGGTCCTTCCAAAGGGACTGTTCCCTCACTAACTGTAACCTCTGATTCCCAGCTGCCCACAGCACACTGAGCCTCCCTCTCCCTCAGGTTTCTATACCCCACTTGTCTGCCTCGAGGGTAAGAAGAATAAGTTAAAGATCATCCCCCACTCCGAGAAAAAACCACAACAGAATGGATAATAATACATTTTTAACAGGGATACTGGCTTGGGAGTCAGAAGCATTGCAAGTCTCCTCTCTGCTCACGGTGGCAGGGTCACTATGGGCAAGGTGCTACTCTGTGTCTCAGTCTCCCCACCTAGAAATGACAGGATTTGCACGCTCAGTTTTCTCAGTTGCAGCCCCCTGGTCATCGGGGGTGGGACAGCTGGAGACCTCAGAATGGTGAGCAGTGCTGGCCCTCCAGACAATAAATGCCCACAGCACCCCCACACACACACTGTCATGTCAGTGACCAGAAGTGGCCCCCACATTTCCAACCCCTGGAGGCCAAGGAGCTGTGAAGAACTGCTAAAAAATACGTAAGCAGGTAAACAGAACTTTCAGGACATTTGGAGCTAGTCCCACACCCACCCACGGTCCCCTGTGCCCCAGTGCTGCGTGCGGCCGCGGGCCAGCTTACCTTCCTATCATTCGTGTCGTCCCCTGGGCTGTCGTATTCACCCTGTAAGAGAGAAAGGAGTGCTGCTGCATAAAGCCAAAGGAATTATCAAAGCCAGAGCAAGGATTTTCTTTTCTATTCTCTGGCGTCATCCCTTTCTCTCATTCCCCTTTTGAGGAAAGTCAAAAGCACGCCATGGTAAGGAGCCAATATTCCGTGTTGTTAGGCAGCAACGCGTGCAGTGTTTCCTGTGGACAGCCTCTCACACAAAGATGCCCCCCTCCAATGCGTCCGCGATCAGCCTGTGCCTCCTCAGAGCAAAGGCAATGGCAGAGCCCGCGCCCAGTAGACCGTCCGACATCACCCTGGGCCACGGCACACTCCCCCAACCCCCGTACACAAGTGGCAGCACCAGACATCCTATCTGCCCACAGCAAAGCCATCAGTGGGGAGAGACTGCCATCTGGAAACTTCTTCGGGCACTCAGGGAACCCCCCGTCCTGGCAGCCTCATGTGGCATAACCGTGTAACCCACGCAAAGGAAGTGACCAGCCAGGGGCCAAAACTGCTGTGAGGGCATCTCATTCATGGGCCAGTTAAGTTCTTCATGAAGCATCCCGAAGAACATCACTGCCATTTCTAACACAGGGATGTTTCTAACACGACCCCCCATCAAGGAAAGCTTTCCTTACAGTCTCTCTGTCTTCTCTGCTTAACCAAACAAGAGTATAAGGAATTTTGAGAAATTTCACCACCTCCTCCTCTCTTCAGACACTTGCATGCCTCGTCAGCCTTCTCACACCACCTCCCAAAACCACCGCAGGGAGCACGGGGAATGCTCGCATCCAAACCAGTTTGCCACGGGGGCAATGCCAGGAGAGACAGTTGTCTCTGGGGAGATTACCGTGGGCCCTGAGGAGGCCAGAATCAGCCCAGGTATTTGAGCGGCTTGACTCCCTTCTGCCCTGCCTGGCATGCCTTCAGCCACCGTGTCACCTGAGGTACGCAATTGTTTGAAGACTGTGGGGAGCACACAGAGGAAAGGATACTCACGTCATGGAGAGGGTAGGCAGCCTCATAGATATTGTTTGCTATCAGAGAGTTAATGCCTGTGGAAGGAGGGAAGATGAAAAAGGTAACTGTAGGGCAGGGGTTTCTCAACTTAACCTCTGTCCATCAGGAAACATTATCCCCACCACCTCCCCAGCTGAGGCTTGCTGTGTGCTCCTCGTCACCCCCAGTCTAGAAGTTTCTGTGGAGCTTTAGATCTCAGCACAAGAATGATATTTGTATTTCCCAAATACAAAGTTATGGTCTAGGATCAAATGTGCTCTCTAACCTCACGTGCCCCTGTCTTCACACCCTCAGGACACCAGAGATACTCCATCACCAGCACCACAACTGTCCAGTGATACCACCTGTGTTCAGTGACAGTGCAGGAATGACCCTACAGATTACTGTCATTAGGATCAATAAAATTACGTCAGAGCATCCCACAGCATGTTCTCAGAACTCATTTCTGGTGCCTTCCTGTTCCTTCCCAGAGCAGTGTTTATCCCTGCCCATGGCATCCCTATCCCTGGACCATTAGTTGCCTAAGGTAGGGTGGCGCAGGGCAATGGTTCTCAAAATGTGGTCTGGGGAGCCCTGGGCATCCCCATGACCCCTTTCAGGCAGTTCACAAGGTCAAAACTAATTTTATAATAGCACTAGGACATTATTTGCTTTTTCCCTCCTATTCTTTCCTGAGTACAGAGTGGCATTTTGTGAATGGTATGGCATCACCCCCCCCCCCCCCGTCCGACAGCTAATGGAGTATGTGCTTATGGACCCTTGTGTTTTAAAATTTTCTCAGGGTTAATTTCCAATGCAATAAATATTGACGGACACAACCCAGTTAATAAACCAAAGTCCTTTGGATACTCTCAATAATTTTTAAAAATGCAAAGGGTTCTTGAGGCCACAAAATCTGAAAACCACACAAGAGATTCATGTTTTAATCCCAACAGTATTTTACACGATGTGCACAGAGCAGACCCTACTGGATATATGCTAAATCAGTCAATGACTCCATCCTGATAACTCCAGCACAGTCACAACAGAGAACCTTCGCCCAGCACGGAGGCAGTGTTGTTTACTTGTTTCATTCACAGCTTTATTCAGAGACTGTAAAACTGTACATCCTGACTCAGGGTAGTCTGTCCTGGGTCACCGGTTCCCATATGGGGGACATTATATCCCGCCAACCCCCACTACCATGGTCCCTACCATGCAAGGATGCACATGTAATCATGGAGAGGGAGGAGGAGGGGGGAGCTCTGGAACTCGGTGACTCCCCTTGCCTCAAACACACTTTCTGCCCTGAACCATTCTTTCCAGAGAGACTGCAGACAGTCGTGAGATGAGAAGAAAGCAAATTGGGTTTGGAGGGAAACATGTATCCCATACTAATGCTAAGTAATCTGTATTTGCACGGCTCTGGATAAATGACAAGGACGGATAACAATCTAGACAACATTTTCCACCTCCCCTTCCCAAGCGATACCCCACCCACATACTCAGAGACCACAGAGGCTCTCAAACAACTCTCTCTCCTCAAACCCGGCCCCTCTTCGCCTCATTTCTAGGGACACGGGATGCCAGCAAGACCGGCCATGGGCCCCACAGGGAAGCAGAGGCCCTTGGCAGACTGCAGGGGGCGCTCTCAGAAGGGACCACTCTTCCAGGGAGCTGGGAGCAGCAGCATTGCCAAGGGGCAAGTCCTTTCCCTATTTTAAGTTTCCTCCTTGGCATGAACATATACCATCTGAAATAACTCTGGGAGGTGGGGGGCGGGGAGAGCAGGGGGTGGGTAAAGGGAGTGTGGATGGGGGAAGGGTGCCCAGGGGCTGAATGAGTTGCAGATCTGTCTTACTCACAAGACTACAATTTCACTCTGAACATCATTAATCAGTTCAAGATCCGTAACCACAGCAATGCGAAGCCACCCTACAATAACCAAGGGGAGGGGTCCCGAGTCAGGAGAGGGGGTGGGGGCAGCCCGAAGCTACAAAAGGTCTGTCGATGGGGACAGAGGCTGAAGCACCACAGGCGGGGCGAGCTCTAACCCAGACCGTACCCTGCGCACTACCCCCCCAATCCCTGCACTCACACCCATGGTAGCCACAGCAGCAGCGTGTACCCTGAAGATAGTTCCCAAGCTCCATGGGGGAGAAAGTTAAACAGGTATGGAATTCTTGGTTTTGCTAGGCTCTGAGCACAGTAGCCAAGCACCTGACAGCATAAGCTGACAACCTGAATTCATGGGTCCTGCTGCCAGATCCTCAGAAGGATCGCAGATCACTGGAGGTCTAAAACACTCCACCTTGCATCTCAAATAAAGCTTCCTGCATACCACGTGCCTAGAAGAGCTCACTTCCCTTGTAGAATGTTGTCTGCCCGTTGTTTTGTGTGTCCCCTGAAAGTTCACAAGTGTCCCCTTCCCCCCTCAGCTGTATCTCTCGTGGCAGCTAGTTCACTGCTGGGAACACAGAAGGGATAAAGGCTGATAAATCATGCTAATATTACTGCACTCTCTCTTCCCATATATCCCAGGCACCCATTTCCTCACTCCCCCAATTTTCTATGGCAACCATTGCTGATGAAGAACCTTTAAACTTGGGTTGATTGGTCTGTTTCCTAGAGAAGAAGCACAACCAATGGTTCTTGGTCTTGGGGCCAACACAATTCATGTCCTCAAACCTGAGTTGTCCCAACCCAGATAAGCAGAGCCCCAAAATGCAGTGAGGGAATGTGCCTCTGTCCTCCAGGGTTGGATGCCTCCTTTTTACCAGATGGCATCATATGGGTGCTCTCAATCAGTGGCTGTTGTAGAGGGAGGGAACAGCACATAAAAGGAGGAAGAACAGGGAAGGGGGAAGGAGAGTTGAAAATAACTATTCATCCACAACTTCACCCAAGAATAGGAATTGCTCTGGCCTCTTGGGTCACCCACAGACTTCAGAAACCAACATCCTACCCCCAAACAAGCATGGAAATCAGTTTGAAAGAAGAAGAAAATAATCAAACGTTTTTTTAAATAAGAGTCTCTGCTTTGAAAACTGAAATTCTGAATTTTTTCCTTTCTTTTCAGCAAAAATGAGCTAATTGGTTCCATCGTGCCCCATCCATCTGGCCATAATGGCAAAGCTTTCTTCTTTAGGATCACATCTAGTCTTTCCTCTCTGCTCTAAACCCAGGGAGAGAGAAAGACCCAACTTCTCGTCCCACTGCCCCCAGAAGGGGAGCCAGGAAGAAGGAGAAAGCACAAAGGACACTGTCCTTTCCCTCTCCCCACAAAGAGAAGCAGTGTCTCAGCTCAGACATCTCACATCAGTGAGAAGCACCTCACTGATCCCTCGGGTCCCTTTAAGTCACTAGATCCTTCACATCTCTTGCTCTTAGAACTATAATCCCTAAAAGAAAAGGCTCATGCTTCTCCTCTGCCCTGTGCCAACCACAGTTCTACACAGCCTGACCTGGCCAGGCCTGGCAACATGGTTCCTTGGCACCCAGAGGGTCAGGGTAAAGGAACAGAGCAGGGTGGGCTCAGGCACCAGGCCCGTACCTGAAAACACACACTCAGAACACAAAACCCAAGGCCTAGCATTTAGCTTCCAAGACATCTCTGGTTTTCCCAGACACAAAGGATCAACCAAAGCATGGTTGATGGTCGTCCTCCCAAAGAGAGCCTCATTAAATCTACAAGAGCTGCTGGGTGACAGGGACGGCAGCTCTGGTCCCTCCAGGCCAAACTCAAAGGAAACTTTCATCCAGTGGGACAGGTACTTAGAGCAGTGGTGAACTCTTGAAAACCCATTTGGTTTTGATCCCCCCCCAGAACAGGGCCCAGTCCACCCGGCATTCTGCTTTCATCCTGTGCTCCAGCCGGACGTAAATCTAAACCAGAGGTCCCAGACGGTGCATTTAACAGAGACTATATTTACCCATCACCAAATTGTCTTGACATGCGCTTAATTATTTAAATGCCTTTAATCCCGAGCCTTTTCTTCTAACAAAATATAAACCAGTTCAGTTGGATGAATGATAAACCAGATGTTTACAACACACAACACAGTCTGGCTTCAGTCAAAATAATTAAGACATCGTCTCCTGAGTGGGGAGGAGAGATGCCCGAAGCGTACATTTGTTGAAATGCTCTGACACCGAAGTGTCTATGAAAATGTAGTTCCATCAATCTGTAATTTTCTGTCCATGAAGACGAAGCAATAACTTCCGTACAAAAGAAGTAGAAAAGGTGTCTCTCTCCCTCTGATGTGGTCAAGGGCTTGGCTTTCTCTCCACAGCGAAGTGCACTTTAAAGGCTTATAGGCAATGATATTGCAATAATGTTGTATGTACTTATCGTGGTGGGCACTGGACAATGTACAGAATCACTGAATCATGATGTTGTACACCTGAAACTAATATAACACTGTATGTTAATTACACTTTCATTTTTAGAAAGGCATTCCAGGATAAGATGAATTTGCAGGACCCTGATAGTTGACCTTAGATTACATTGACTAAGGAGGCATCATGGGGGCAAGCCAAGTTTCACTGGGCCAAGACTGCTCACACACTACCACCACCATGCAGAACCCAAACTCACAAATAAATCTGGTCTCTGAACACCATATGTGCCTTAGTTTGTAATCCCTCACTTCTGGGTAAATAAGAGGGAAAAGCTGGGTTACAGAAGAAATCCTCCCAATTACAAGTTAGACCATCAGCCAATGCCAATACACCCATACTTTTTGATAGTCGGTAACCCTTTCTTTGCCTTCTTATGCTTGTTTTTACCCTCCTGCCCATCTTTCTAGCAAAGGGGTGGGGAGAAGAAAGAGAGTCCCAGGGGCCCTACTGCTGGCTAGGACAAAAAGAGACTGAACTAAATGAACTAAATGCCCACATGACAAATGTTAGCAAAGTACTAGCAACAATCAAGCTCTTCACAGAGACATCTTGGTTGTCTTTGGATACTTCAGAAAACCAAGGGCCAAATCCCCAGAGGACAGAGTACACTGCACCATTCTTTCCATTCCCAGATGTCAGTAGGCCAAGAGGCCGGAGGCTGCCTGCCCATAATCAGCTTTATCTAACTTTAAAGTCCCTAAGAGTCCTCTGGATAGCCTGTTAAAACTGTAGCCCCTGGTGCCTTGCCCCTGCAGATTCTGATCCAGCAAATACGGTGTGGGGCCCAGGGAGCCAGGGCTTTCAGAGATGCACCAGGGGACTCAGATACCCACGAAGCACACCACACCTGAGCAATGTCACCCATGGCCACGGGAGAAGGAGCGAGGTAGGAGGGCATCTTTGCTCCCAACCACCCTGGCCAACAGTCCTGAATCCTCACCTTCCCTTCCACTGTCTACTCCCTTGTTCTTTGAGGTCCACAAACATTGTGCAATTCAAGTCCTGGCTATGGCCTGTGGACCTGCTCGCCGTGAATTTATAGGAAACCTAGTCCCTAGTCTCAGCCTAGCTGGTTCTTATGGAAAGGAGACTATGTTGCTCCTTTGAATCCAAGTTTACGAAATGCTGGAGCTGGAATTAGATGCTTCGAGCATACTGAGGGGTCCCTCTTTATGTTACAAGAGGAGAAAGAAATGGGCCCAGAGAGGAGCTGTGACTTGACCTACGGTTCTCAATTTGTTCATCCCGGACCTGAAATGCCACCTGCTTCTCAGCCTTGTTGGGTGTGTGCCTATCTTCTTTTGGCCCCTCCTAGATACACTCTCTCTCCTTCTCTATCTGACATGAATGGGCTCCCTTGCTCTCTGGTTTTCTACTGGGTTTGGCAGGCCAGAGGGGGATGGGACCCTCTGACCTCCTCCTTGAACAGCCACCTGCTCCTTTCCATGGGTCTCCTCTACTCTGCTCTGTCCATCCATGTTCCTTCCAGTAACCTCTCTCTCGCCTCATGGATCTACAGCTAGGAAGAGCTTTACTGCTGCTCATTCCAGGCATTCCCAACTCCCTGTCCCCACCTTTGGAAATGGTGTCTCAATATTCCCACCTTAAACTATCCTACTTTGATCATATCATTTGTTCCCGTTGGGACCGTGTTTCTCTGGAGTGGCTCCCATCATGTCTTCTTATTTGCTCTCCTTGTATGCGTCTCTCTGGCCGCACAGCCACGTGATGCCTTATTACCTCTTCTCCTCAAATGCTAATGTAAGCCCCACAAGAGCAGGGATTGGTGTGTGTTGTGTCTGGCTGATTCACTACTCTATCCCTTAGTTCTAGAACAGGAAGGACACATAGTAGGTGCTCAGTAAATACCCACTGAATAAATGAATGGATGTTATCCCGGGAAGACCTCAGCTTCCACCTCTTTGGGAAATCTTTCCCCGAAAGCCTCATCCATTTATTAATTTATTTTATTAATTAATTTAAAGAGCCAGGATACCTGGGATTTAAATCTGGCTCTAAATTTCTAATCTTGGGCAGCCTATTTATCTCTCCACCCTGAAATTGGCTAACCTCTGCTGACCCTCCTCTGTGTGGTAGGTTTCAAGGATTACATGAGAAATGAGTGTAGAAGTGTACTTGTGCAATGGGTCCTGATAGTTCTGGTTAGAGTAATACCTTATGTGTTCAGAGATCTCTTATCTGCTTATCTCAGGTCTCACCACGAAGAGCCCAGAAGAAAGAAAAAGTATGTAAATCTCACAAAACCCATTCCCTAATGTTGTAGACCCTCACCACAGCAGAATCCCACAGACCCCCCCCTCAGTGCATTTGCTCTCTCTCTCTTTATCCCAGATTCTCACAAGCTTGTTCTTCTGTCTCCCCGACAGCAAAAGCAAAACTGAAAGAGCAGAATTCAGAGACAGTGGTTACCAGAGTCAGAAATTCAAGATATCAGAGAGTGTGGGGCAACAACCCTAACAATACTTAGATGATTATTAAGGAAACATTTTAAAAACTTGTATTCTTAATGATGATCCTGAATCATCCAAAAAAAGGTTACATATGCATCTATCCAGAGAAGGTACCTTGATCTATCCTATATAAGAAAGCAGAGAATAGTACAAGAGATTTCAGAAAATTTCTGTATAAAAAGACATCGCTGAGGACCTCAAGAACTAAACCACTAACCCATACTCCCCTTTCACTTTGGTTCAAGGTCAAATTTGCAGCCCAACTGCAGAAACTACAGGGCCTTACGGTTTGAATATCTGTATTCTATTTTTTTCCCTTAGTTTTGGCATTCTATTTCAATTTGTGTTTTTCCTGGTTCTTATTTCTTTTTTTTTTCCATTTTATTTATTTTTTCAGTGTAACAGTATTCATTCTTTTTGCACAACACCCAGTGCTCCATGCAAAACGTGCCCTCCCCATTACCCACCACCTGTTCCCCCAACCTCCCACCCCTGACCCTTCAAAACCCTCAGGTTGCCCCAACCTCCCACCCCTGACCCTTCAAAACCCTCAGGTTGTTTTTCAGAGTCCATAGTCTCTTATGGTTCGCCTCCCCTCCCCAATGTCCATAGCCCGCTCCCCCTCTCCCAATCCCACCTCCCCCCAGCAACCCCCAGTTTGTTTTGTGAGATTAAGAGTCATTTATGGTTTGTCTCCCTCCCAATCCCATCTTGTTTCATTTACTCTTCTCATATCCCCCTACCCCCCCATGTTGCTTCTCCATGTCCTCATATCAGGGAGATCATATGATAGTTGTCTTTCTCCGATTGACTTATTTCACTAAGCATGATACCCTCTAGTTCCATCCACGTCGTCGCAAATGGCAAGATTTCATTTCTTTTGATGGCTGCATAGTATTCCATTGTGTATATATACCACATCTTCTTTATCCATTCATCTGTTGATGGACATCTAGGTTCTTTCCATAGTCTGGCTATTGTAGACATTGCTGCTATAAACATTCGGGTACACGTGCCCCTTCGGATCACTATGTTTGTATCTTTAGGGTAAATACCCAGTAGTGCAATTGCTGGGTCATAGGGTAGTTCTATTTTCAACATTTTGAGGAACCTCCATGCTGTTTTCCAGAGTGGTTGCACCAGCTTGCATTCCCACCAACAGTGGAGGAGGGTTCCCCTTTCTCCGCATCCTCGCCAGCATCTGTCATTTCCTGACTTGTTAATTTTAGCCATTCTGACTGGTGTGAGGTGATATCTCATTGTGGTTTTGATTTGTATTTCCCTGATGCTGAGTGACGTGGAGCACTTTTTCATGTGTCTGTTGGCCATCTGGATGTCTTCTTTGCAGAAATGTCTGTTCATGTCCTCTGCCCATTTCTTGATTGGATTGTTTGTTCTTTGGGTGTTGAGTTTGCTAAGTTCCTTATAGATTTTGGACACTAGCCCTTTATCTGATATGTCGTTTGCAAATATCTTCTCCCATTCTGTCAGTTGTCTTTTGGTTTTGTTAACTGTTTCCTTTGCTGTGCAAAAGCTTTTGATCTTGATGAAATCCCAAGAGTTCATTTTTGCCCTTGTTACCCTTGCCTTTGCCGATGTTCCCAGGAAGATGTTGCTGCGGCTGAGGTCGAAGAGGTTGCTGCCTGTGTTCTCCTCAAGGATTTTGATGGATTCCTTTCTCACATTGAGGTCCTTCATCCATTTGGAGTCTATTTTCGTGTGTGGCATAAGGAAGGGGTCCAATTTCATTTTTCTGCATGTGGCTGTCCAATTTTCCCAGCACCATTTATTGAAGAGGCTGTCTTTTTTCCATTAGACATCCTTTCCTGCTTTGTCGAAGATTAGTTGACCATAGAGTTGAGGGTCTATTTCTGGGCTCTCTATTCTGTTCCACTGATCTATGTGTCTGTTTTTGTGCCAGTACCATGCTGTCTTGATGATGACGGCTTTGTAATAGAGCTTGAAGTCCGGAATTGTGATGCCACCAACCTTGCCTTTCTTTTTCAATATTCCTTTGGCTATTCGAGGTCTTTTCTGGTTCCATATAAATTTGAGGATTATTTGTTCCATTTCTTTGAAAAAAATGGATGGTATTTTGATAGGGATTGCATTAAATGTGTAGATTGCTTTAGGTAGCATAGACATTTTCACAATATTTATTCTTCCAATCCAGGAGCAAGGAACATTTTTCCATTTTTTTGTGTCTTCCTCAATTTCTTTCATGAGTACTTTATAATTTTCTGTGTATAGATTCTTAGTCTCTTTGGTTAGGTTTATTCCTAGGTATCTTATAGTTTTGGGTACAATTGTAAATGGGATTGACTCCTTAATTTCTCTTTCTTCAGTCTTGTTGTTGGTGTACAGAAATGCAACTGATTTCTGTGCATTGATTTTATATCCTGACACTTTACTGAATTCCTGGACAAGTTCTAGCAGTTTTGGAGTGGAGTCTTTTGGGTTTTCCACATATAGTATCATATCATCTGCGAAGAGTGATAGTTTGACTTCTTCTTTGCCAATTTGGATGCCTTTAATTTCTTTTTGTTGTCTGATTGCTGAGGCTAGGACTTCTAGTACTATGTTGAATAGCAGTGGTGATAATGGACATCCCTGCCGTGTTCCTGACCTTAACGGAAAAGCTTTCAGTTTTTCTCCATTGAGAATGATATTTGCGGTGGGTTTTTCATAGATGGCTTTGATAATATTGAGGTATGTGCCCTCTATCCCCACATTTTGAAGAGTTTTGATCAGGAAGGGATGCTGTACTTTGTCAAATGCTTTTTCAGCATCTATTGAGAGTATCATATGGTTCTTGTTCTTTCTTTTATTAATGTGTTCTATCACATTGATTGATTTGCGGATGTTGAACCAACCCTGCAGCCCTGGAATAAATCCCACTTGATCGTGGTGGATAATCCTTTTAATGTACTGTTGAATCCTATTGGCTAGTATTTTGGCGAGAATTTTTGCGTCTGTGTTCATCAAGGATATTGGTCTGTAGTTCTCTTTTTTGGTGGGATCCTTGTCTGGTTTTGGGATCAAGGGGATGCTGGCCTCATAAAATGAGTTTGGAAGTTTTCCTTCCGTTTCTATTTTTTGGAACAGTTTCAAGAGAATAGGAATTAGTTCTTCTTTAAATGTTTGGTAGAATTCCCCTGGGAAGCCATCTGGCCCTGGGCTTTTGTTTGTTTGGAGATTTTTGATGACTGTTTCAATCTCCTTACTGGTTATGGGCCTGTTCAGGTTTTCTATTTCTTCCTGGTTCAGTTGTGGTAGTTTATATGTCTCTAGGAATGCATCCATTTCTTCCAGATTGTCCAATTTGTTGGCGTAGAGTTGCTCATAGTATGTTCTTATAATTGTCTGTATTTCTTTGGTGTTAGTTGTGATCTCTCCTCTTTCATTCATGATTTTATTGATTTGGGTCCTTTCTCTTTTCTTTTTGATGAGTCTGGCCAGGGGTTTATCAATCTTATTGATTCTTTCAAAGATCCTGGTTCTTATTTCTTAATTTATTTATATTATGCTGTTTTATTGTTTTTCTTGTAAGCCACCTCAGAAATTTTGTGGAACAAGACAGGAATATAAATAATCCCACACATGCGACTTATATACAGCTTCATGCTTTGCAAAAGTAGGCACTCAGATATATGTATTTTCCACAATGAAAAACAAAGTGATAATACTGAATAAATGGAAGTATTTCCAAATTATCATTATCTTTCGTATATTTTCCATCTTCGATTCTAATCTTTCTTTATGTTCACTATCTTCTAATTCCCTTCATAACATAACCCAGTGTACATAATTTGTACACTGGCAAAGGGAATAAAGCTTTGTAATCTGGCCACAATAATGACCATATTAAAGGTAATTCCCGGGCTAAAGGATCAACAAAAATACCTTAGAAAACAATGCCAAGCACTGTTCTCCCTTTTTCTCTTCTTTTTTATGAGGCAACAATCCTCTGGAGGAATCCAACTCAATTCTAGCCATTTGTGTTTCTCTATAAAAACAGAGAGAAAGGCAATAAAATCAAAATTTACCCCATGGCTCAAAGGGCCATGTTATCTTGAGGCCTCTGAGTGTCATTACATTCCTTAGTTTTTCTGATCTTCTAAGTAAGATGGTACATTGGCCAAAGATTTTAGGGGGAGCTTCACTTTCCTAGACAGAAGACAAACAACTTGAAAATCAGCCTCAGGGCTCTCTTCCACTGGGAATCAGAGAATTTCAGTCACATGTCCCTTGTTACAAACCCAGTAATGGTTACAAACCCATTGGCAGCTACTGTTGAACACATTATCGGTGGGGTTTAGGGCTTCAATGAATGGATCTGTTGGCAGGCGGGGTGGGGGGTGGTGGTGCACAAACATTAAGTCCATAACAATATGTAACTATTAAAGGGTTGGGATTTTATCTAAGTGAAATGTGGATCTATTTTACCATTTCAAGCAGACCAGTGAAATGACCAGATTTGCATTTTTAAAAGCTCATATAGGCTGTTACATTATGGCATGGATTAAAAATGGACAGAACTGGGGCTAAGAAGACCTCTTAGTGGCTGGGATAGTAAATTCAGGTAAAAAACAAAATACAGTTGATGTAGAGTAGGATAATGGCTGTAAACACCCATTTCAGACATGTTCACAAGATCAACCCAACAACACTGTTATTGTTTCTGGCTTGTGAAATGAAGTACCAGAGTTCACTGAAATTTGGGGTACATGGATGGGACTGGGTTGTCCCCCCAAAAGGAAATCTGTATTTTTTTGTTTACACTGGGGTTGAGGTTCTTTCAGAGGATCTGCATGAGATATCGAGTCTGTTGTCAGATAATTCTGAGAATCTACAGAAAAAAAAAAATCATTCATCACTTGATTTGTATCATTCCCATGCATAAAGCACAGAAATCAACAAGGGAATTTTAAAATGTATTGTGCAGTGAGTTGTGTACTTCAGGTTTAACTTACATTAGAATGGCACTAAGGAAGAGGCTTTATGATGTGTTAGCCTCAGTGTTCCCTCATTTTACTCATCATTTTATAAGTGCAGGAAAACTGAGGCTAATGGACACCCCAGAGCCTACTAAAACCTAACTGAATTAAATGGAGATAGAACTTGAACTCACCATGTTTCTCTGCCGAGGTCCCTGCCGAGATCCTACCTTGGTGTTTAGGATCTCAGGTTCAATACATGTCCACAAAAGGTAGGCTTTCCCTTCTAATTCAAGTGCCTCTAAATTGGTGGCCGGATAACTATTGCTTCTGTAGTAACAGACTTTAAAGACTCAACCTAATTCCACCCCTGGTTCACAGCATCCCAAAGGGAATGGAAATGAGATTTGGAGCAAAGAAACCCAAGCTGTAGACCCAGTTCTGATAGTGATTCAGTATGTGACCCTGGACAAGTCACATGTCTTCTCTGTCCCCATTTGTAGAATTACTGACATCCCAACTTTCCCCTGAGCTACAAAGTGAGTATTAAATCATTTATCTTGATACTCAGACATAAGCATAGAAGTAATTACTTCCACCTCTGTGTTCTCTCTGCACTCTGGACATGTCTCCATAGTTGTACCTAGCAGATTATCTCATAATTATTTATTTACATGTCTGTCTGCATGGCAAGACTAAGAGCCCCTCAAGGCTAGAAATTAGGTCAAATTCATCTTAGCATCTCTCCATTTCTGTAATATCATTTGATACCTAGAAGATGCTCAATAAATGTTTTCAGGATGTCAAAAAAGGAAGAAGTTTTGGAAAGCTACTCAACAGCAACAAAATCCTGAAGATGTTTGATTTGAGACATCACCAAAAAACTTAGATCTTCAAAGGAAAAAAAAAAAAAAAACACAAAACTTTCAGCGTTAAAGCAGAGGGTCCTTAATGGCCTTTCAACAACCCAGAGACTGTCTCAAAATAAATTTCAGTTTTTCAGGATTTTCCAGATTATAAAAAAAAACAGTTCTGTACTTAATCTTCTCAAAGACTCTGCAAGATAGTGTTATTATCTCCACTTGACATCAAAGGAAACTGACTTGCAGAGAAGTTGAGCCATTTGTCCATGGACACGATTACCAGCTAGGCATGTTTAATTAACTCACTAAACTGACAGAGCAGAATGTGCAAGGCAGACAGCTAACTGCACTGGGGCATCGAAGATGATCCAGACACACCTCAAGGAGTGTTTGGGAGTCTAAGCCATGCACATAGCAATTAGCAAGAAAGACAATGAGTTTGGTGGGAATGCCAAGGAGAGGGCATTGGGAGAAACTGTGAGACAGCCATGTCTGGTCTGGGGAGGGACATGGGGGAGATGAAGAAAGGACATTCAGGTGAAGGGAACTGTGTGAGTATAAACAGAGAAGATGGTGGTGGTCAGGTCAACAGGAAGAGAAATGGGAGAGAGAGGGAATCCAATAGAAATGGACATTTGTTATATTGATTTTAAGGTTCTGTTGAATATCTCAGTGGAGATATCCATCTCGCAGCTGGAAATGTTGGGCTGGAACTGGTGAGAAAAGGGCGAAATAGAAATACATGGTTGCCAGAGGTGCCTGACCATTGTGCCAGAGGTGCCAGTTCAGTCAGTTAAGAGTTTGACTCTTGGTTTTGGCTCCGCTCATGATCTCAGGGCCACGGGATCTATGCTGCAGGATGCTCTGCACTCAGCAGAGAGTCTGACTGAGATTCTCTCCCTTCCTTTCCCCCTCCCCACCAAGTGCACTTTCTCTCATGCTCTCTCTTTCAAATAAATATATAAATCTTGAAAGAGAAAGGAAATACATGGTTGCTAGTCATCTGTATAGACAGAAAGTAAGGAGGCCATGGGAATATGGAGAAGAAAACATCTAAAATCTAGAAGAAGGAAGAATCTAGAAGAAGGAAGAAGAACCAAAGAAAGTGTGGTCCAGGAGGCAGAAACAGAATGGCAGAAGATTAGCATTGCAGTAGCACCTTCCTGGATATCAACTCTCAGAAGACGGGGGATGGTACAGAAGGTTTGGAAAGACGTAAGAGGCTAAGAAAGATGAAGACTAAGGAAAAGGCCATGAACTGTGGGAAGTAGGAGGTCACATATGATACCTGAAGGAGCAGATTTGGTCCAGTGGGGGTGGTGTGACAGGATAAAAGGCAGATTAATGGAACTGAGGAGTGAACTGGTCAAGAAGTGAGACAAATTCAAGAATTCTGATAGAAGCCATGAGAAAATACAAAATATACTCTAAGATCTCTTGATTCCTCTGGTTGTCCTTGTAACAAAGGACAAATGGCTGCTCTAAGGGAGGGTTCCAGTCTGTTCCACGGAATCGAGCTGGGCTAATTAGTTACCTTCCTCATTCATGTCCTGGCCTCATCAGCACCATGGTCCAGACAAATAACATCACACAGAAGACCTGACTTTTAGAATTGGAGTGTTACCTGTAATTCAGTAGCAAGACGAATACGTCAAAGCAAACAGTCATACATATAGCGCCCCCTTGAGAAGTTCTGTGCTATACTAAAAGCCCTGTCACTACATAAAACCCATTCTGGTTCCTTCTTCAGTATCATTCTCTTGGTAGTGAGGCATCTTATGAGTCCCCCCCACTCAAACTCTCCAATATTAGCCATTATTATCATTATTATCATTGCCTCTCAATGACTTTGGACTCTGTAACTCAAAGCTGCCTCAAAAGCCAAAGATTTGGCACCCCAGAATGTATTCCAAAGGACTTTCTCTCAAAGGTTTCAAAAGCCATTCTGAGTGACGGTAACACTGTTAGAAAGCGCTCAGCCTGCAGAGTGATTCCTGTGGAAAAGCCACGTGCTTGTGCTTAAAAGCTCCCATGTTTACCTCAGCCATTATGTGTGTCTTCTGCAAAGTCCGCCAACATCAGTCGGCCTGCCTTTTGGGCCCCCAAATGCTGACATTCCTGCTGCAAAGACTAATATCCTCAAATTTCAAAAACAAACCACCAAGGGAACAGAAACAGCCACATTCTGGTGACTGGAACGCTGAACTCAGGAGCCACACATTCCGACTAACGTGTGGCCTCGGACAAGTCACTCACCCTGTGGGAGGCCACGTCTTTCACACATAAAGGAGGAGGCTACACTAATGGGCCTCTGAGATGCCTCATTTTTTTTTTAATTTATTTATATCACAGAGAGGGGAGGGGCACAAGCAGGGGGAGTGGCAGACAGAGGGAGAGGGAGAAGCAGGCTCCCAGGGGACTTGATCCCAGGACCCTGGGATCATGACTGGAGCCAAAGGCAGACACTTAACTGACTGAGCCACACAGGAGCCCCTGCCTCTCTTCTTACGAAATAAGTAACTCCTGTCATGTTTGGGTGAGTGTGAAAAACTTTCAGAGACTGTGGAGACAGGGATGGATGAAGGTCTGAGAGAAGTCACCACAACCCAAGGAGAACCGTGCCCCCATGAAATGGGGCACTGCTGCTCCCAGAGAGCAAGCAGGACTTCTGGCCCTGAGAGAAGCAGCCTCCCCTCCTCTGTGGGGGCCGGTTGTTTGTTTTGTTCTTTGCTGCCCAACACCGCCCCCACAGGGAGCCACTGAAAGGACAGCTCTGGCCCCCTGGGCAGCCCATCACCACCACCAGCCCAGGGGCAGGGGAGGGGGTCCTTACCCATCGTGTTGTTGGCTCGAGAACAGGCTGTGCGCTTTAGGATCTCGTGCACCTAAGACGGACAACAGCAGGGCTGTGAGCGCCATGACCATGCGTGTCACCACACAAGGTTGGGCAGTGGACCAGGCAGCTGGACCCGCTTCCAGGGAGGGGGAAGCCAAGCATGTGCCAAGCTCGTGCCTGGTCTGTCAAACCCACTCAGACTTGAGTGCTTTGAGGAAACAAGAATCTAAGCCCCTCACACACACTCCCCCCTTCGCCCCACCCTGAAAAAATAAAGAACGGCTATAAATTGACTGCAGTTACAGGAGGTAAGGAAAACACAGCAGGGAGCCCAGACCCACATGCCTCTGGAGGGCCAGGGAGGAAGTGCCTGGGCCAGACTGGGGAAGGAGAAGAAGAGACGGTCCTCTCCACCAGCCCTGATTGCTGCCACGCTGGGGAAAGCACAGGACAAGAAGGCCACCGAATCCAGTTCCAGTGCTGGCTTCTAGCCAAGGGGTCCTGAGTGAGCTGTCTGTGGACCCTGACGGTCCACGGCCTTCTCTGTAACGGAGCTGACTCACAGAGCTGCTTCAAGAAACCATGAACCTGCTTTGTAAACTAAAAAAGGACCACCTACATCTTGCTCATTGTTACTATTATTTCTCTGGTTTTTCTCCGAGTCTTCATCTCATCTCCCCAGTCAGACACTTCCTCAAGACGCCACCGCTCAGAGCACTTCTGGGGCACAGGGCAGGCCACCAGCTCAACAGCCACGGCATGCCTAAACCAGCTGAACAAAGCCCTGGACACAGGGCTTGCAGGGGACTGCCTGTCACCTAGGAGGGAGGGCTGCTGGGTCGTCCCTGCAGAGGCAACAGGGACACAGGTAAACCTGTTGGCCAACTGGTGCCCTCCAGTGGGTTCCAAGCCTGAGCCAGGCTAAGAAGACATGCCAAGCAAGGCAGTCTGCTCTGGGACAAATGGCTGGGGTGCTTAGGAACCCACAGGGAAGGGGCTTGGGATGACGTTTACAGATGTGAACACAGTCCTCAGACAGAAGTCCAGGGCAGAGTAGACCCCAAGACAAAAGTTGAAGGGTTTTTTCTTCCCCTTCTCAACCATGTGGGGTAGACTAGAGAAAGGGAGAATCTTCTAGAATGAGAGCTGAATGAGAGAAGTGTGTTCCTCCATCATCATTCACACTCCCATCTTCTAGCCACAGACCTAGAGGGAGTGGGAAATAAATAACTTCCAGCAGTATGGGGCCCAGAATGTTTAATTCACTTGTAATACTGTGCAGTAATTCAACAACAATAATAATTAGGAGCAGCATTTATATGGCATTGTACTATTTTATAAGTACTCTGCAATTATTTGGTAAACTCCACAACACCCTATAACTCCCCCGCAGACATGAGACCCAAGCCACAGGGAGATTTAAATGGCTTATAATAGCATCAACCAAAAAATGGGAAGTTTATGCCTTTTTCCATAGGATGATAAAAGAAATCATGTGCCCATTTTAAACCTTCCTAAAACACAACCCAAAGGGACCTGCGGTGTTTCCTTGCCTAACCTGTAAGCAAAGAGTCGAGGCCATGTTTTCAGTATGCCTTAGAAATGTTCTGTAGCTTCCTCTAACCACCTGTCCTTTCTTAATCCTTATCACCTTATTGACTTGGAAGTCCTTCTAGAAATCTAACCTCACCCCTCCTCTGTGGAAACTTAAGTGCTTCCCTAGGAATCAATGGGAACACACTGCCAGGTTCCCACTGTGGCATGAAGAAGTGTGCAGCATTCTTCGGGCCCCCTCTTCGCCCTCTGCCCTTAGACTGAATGCTGTATAGGCAGAGAGAGAATAAATGGATCAGTGAATGGAGACAGGCCACAGCTCAAACAGGGGCCACAAGGGCACAGGCCATATACAGGTTTGCATTAGAAGCAATCATCCTGCAGAATTCAAAAACTTGATTTCAAAAGGCAAAAAAAAAAAAAAATATGTAGAAGAACAGCTACAGGCATGAATCTTGCCTTTCCCCTGAATGGGCTGGTGATTAATTTTATTCTTGGACAAACTGGCTAGTTCCAGCATTCCCTACAGTATAAATGCATAAGACTCCTCTGAGAGGCAAAGAAACACAGTAGCCCAACAATGGTCCTCAATCAGATACCAATGATTGGTATAATTTTTTTTTTAATCCATTGCTTCTTAGAGGCTCAGTTTCCCCAGCTGGAAAGCAAGGGGGGCGGGGGATCCACCTGATAGCTGAAAGTCCCCACCAGCTGTCACATTTCCTCTTTTTGTGATTCCAAGACAGGCCTGGGTGGAGAATCTTAAAGAGAAGGCACTTCTCTCAACCTGTGGGTGAGGGCAATTGTCTGCTGTGCCTTTTGCAAGGAAGACCCAGAAGCTCTGAGACAGGCCTCTCAGTTGCTAGGCAACCCCAAGCAAATGACAAGGGAAGGTAGCAGGGAGAGCAGGGGAACGCTGGCCACACTGGGTCCTCAGCCTTCCCTTCACTTCCACAGCCCACCGCCCCTGGTTGACCCGTGTACTTACAATGCGGCTACGGGTGGCATTATCAAAGAAGGTGTCCTTGTCCTGGACGTTGTACCTGGAGACACCAAGAAAACAGAAGGTCGACTCATTTCATGACCCTGGTCCTGAGACCACTGTTACCCAGGCCTAGAGCAAACCTCTGGAAGGCAGCATAGCAAGACGTGTGAGACACACATACTTGCGCATGCTCACGCATAGTGTTCATCATTCTTTTTGCCCCAGTAATTCTGAGAGCTTATCACAGAAATGGACTCTAGGAAATATAAGTTCAATAGGAGAAAAAAGTCCCATGCATAAAAATGTTCATTATGAGGTTACGTATAATAAGGATTACGGACATAAAACGTAAGTCTATGATCTATAGGATGGATGATCATGCAGTCACTGAAAATTATAATCATAGAAAGTTTTAAACATAAAAGTATGTAGAAAGGATTCCAATGTACAAAGATAGTAAAAAATATAACAACCACCAAAGAGTGTAGTTTCCACATGCTGGAATGGTAACTCTTTATTTTTCAAACTTTCATTTAACGTTGTCACCATTGTCAAATCAATTAGCTACCAAACTCCTAATTACGCAAGGTATGTGTCAGTTCTAAACTCTAAATTATGACCTTCCACTAAAGAGAACACCTGCCTAGAGCTGAGGGTACTCTAGGCACTGGGCACCCAGGTTCCTAGATCATGCTCCCAGCCCCCACTCCTGGAGGCCAGTCAGGTTGAGGGGTGTCTCCTAGCAACAGATGAAGAGAAGAACATGGTAGTAAGTAGACCACTGCTAGGAAAACTCGGAGGATGGAGAGCATCTTTGGGGTGGGAAGAACAGAAGGTTCTTCCAGATGGAGGTGTTTAGGAACTGGGTTTAAAGGGCCCCAGGCACTGAAAGAACAGGAGATGCAAGGGAGAGGGCAGCCCAGATGCCACCATGGGCATGAAGGCAGGCCCATGGAAGGGGAAGCATGGAAGAAGCACAGAGCACACCAAAAAAACAAAAACAAAAAAACAACCAGCAGACCAGGGGATCAACATGCTAGTCCCAGTTCAGCCACTTCATGCTGTCTGACCTCAAACAGCCCCCAGGTCTTGGTTCTTTCTAAGAGACAGACAGTTCTATCTGAATGGCCACCTCATGAGGGGAGGTGATATTGTGACTTATAATAAATACCTCTTTTGGTCTTCATCCCGGGCCGCTAACTCACAGCTCCCCAAACCCTTGGAATTTCCTGAGCAACAAGAGCAATGGGAGCATCTTCCGTCATAATATTTGGTCTCCCGTCAGAGCCACAAAGGTGAGATGGGTGTCTTGTTATGCATAACAAGCCCCTTTCTGCCACAGCTGGGCTTATGCCAATGAGGTGACTTTGGGAAATCTCCTAAAATGGAGAGGGGAGCAGCTGGTTACCAGGGAAACCAGCCGGGACTAGAAGGGTGGAACTTTCAGTCCCATGCCTGATTTCTAGGGAGAGGATGGGGCTGGAGGTTGAATCCATCTCCAATGGCCCATCAATCAAGCCTACTTAACGAAGCCTCTGTAAAAACCTGAAAGGACGGACGCCTGGATGTCTCAGTAGGTTAAGCACCTCCCTCGGCTCAAGTCATGATCCCAGTGTCCTGGGATTGATTCCTGCATCAGGCTCCCTGCTCAGCAGGGAGTCTGCTTCTCCCTCTCCCTCTGCCATTCCCTCTGCTTGTGCTCTCTGTCTCTCTCTCGCTCACTTATTCTCTCTAAAGTAAATTTTAAAAATCCTTAAAAATAAAAAAAAATCTGAAAGGATCTGGAGAGCTTCCAGGCTGGGGAACCAGAACACTTGCATGTGCCACCATGTTGGGCCCCAAGCTCCACAGGACACAAGCACCTTCTTTCGGAACCTCCCTTTCTGCATCTCTTCACCTGGCTGTTGCTTCGTGTCCTTTGTAATAAATCGGGAATCTAGTGAGCAAACCTAGTTTTCTGAATTCTGAGAGCTTCTCTAGCAAACTAATCTAACCCAAAGAGGAGGTCATGGAAAGCTCTGGACTACAGCCGGCCAGTCAGAGGCACAGGGAACAACGGGGACTTACTGTTGGCAACTGAGGTGAGTACATGAGGAGGCAGCTGGGGACACAGAATTCCCGAAGCTTTATCCTCCTTCTCTCTGGTTGATTACAATACGGTGAAACCCTGTTAGACTAGGAACTGAGCAGAACGGTTTCCCCACAGAAGGGAAACTGGTATTCGACCATTTTCTCACAGAGTCCCTAGGTTTATGGCTGTGTACTCCACGATTCGCCGTCGTGTCAAAGGACTGAAACAGAAGGTGTCCCCACAAGCCACTGGACAAACATGGGAGCATCGTTGGGGTAGTCTCACTTAGGGAAGGGGATTCAGGAAGCAGATCCAGGGAACACTTGGCCATGAGAGCATGCCCCCTCTCCGATCTCCCAGGCACTAGGGCACTCACTGTGGGAGTCCAGGGCATGGAGTGCTGTTTGATTTCCCTCCCCTTCCCTGTCCCCATACCTACCCCCACAGCACCCATACTCACAGGTACATCTTCTCCCTGGAGAACGGGTAGGAGAGGTTTTTCATCTTGTTGTTACTGTGCTCCGGAACTCTGGGTTTCAGGGGCGAGCTCAGCTTCTGCAGAAGTTCGTTGAACTTCTTTGCAATGCTGCCTTCTGATTTGATCTCGTACATCTAGGGAAGGCAAAGCCACAGGCCTAAAAAGGAGGCCACATCCAATGGAGACCAGAGTGATTCACTCACAACCACAGCTCACAGGGTACTGAACCCCCAGCAGGGGACACTCTGGAAAGAGGAGGAGACTGGCGGAAGCAAGCAGAGCCCTTCTACCCCCTCCCCACCATGGCTTTTCATACGGCGTGGGCTCTGGACCCCCTCTCAGTCATCGGTGTGAACGGAGGTAACCGGGACAGAGAAACCAGTGAAGAGGCCAAATTCGCTCCATGACTACGTTACACACATCATTACACAGAGGAACTACTATGTGAGTCGCCATACTAAGTGCTCTACACAAATTAGCTTCAACGCACACAGCAACCCAGCTAAGCGAATACTACTACTCTCACACTATGATGAGTAAATTAAGGCTCAGAAAGGTATGATGGCGTCAAGAAAGGTCACACAGACAGTAACCGAGCGACAGCGCGGATCTAACTCATGTCAACCAAACTGAAGTCTGTATTCCACAGCTAGGCAGTGCCCCTGCGTCATCACCCACACCCTTGCTTTTGTGTGTTCCTCTTAGGAAATATCTGATAAATGAGTCTGCCCTCAAAGTATGAAACCTAACAAGTACCTACCTTAAATCAAGCATAGAGTTAGTACTGAGATAATTTTCGGTATTTCTAGGACATAGAGCTTGTTATAATGCAGAGGGTCCTTCTGCAGACACTGCAGCCCCAAAGCTGTGATGGATTAAAGATGGCCACAAACTTTACATACAAATCTTCCTCTTAAGAGGTGCTGCACTGTTCCCACCCCCTTCCATCTGAATGGGTTCTGTCACTGCTTAACCAGTACAGCAGAAGGGACACTACGCCGGCTGCATCCTTTCAGAAGATGGGCAGCCCTGCTTTGGACTGCTTTGGTCTCTGGAAGCCCGGCGCCTCTAGGAGGAAGTCCATGCAGAGGTAAGAGTCATCAGGAAGACAAAGGACCTAGGCTGAGTCCAGCCTTTCAGCTCCCCAGCCATGCATTAGGCCTAGGAAGGACATCTTCTTGGACCCTCCTGTCCAGCTAAATTCTACCAAGTGATCCAACTCACTACCCCATGGAGCAGAAGAATCCCCCATCCCAGCTCTGCTCAAGTTCCTGACCAAAAATGCATGAGAAATAAAAAAGTGACTGTGTTTTCAGCTACTAAGAGTGGGCTAACTTGTCATGCTGTAAAAGGAGACCAGAACAAGAGCAACCGCCAGATCTTCTAGCTTGAGAGCCAATTTTCTTCTCTACCACGATAACCCTCCAGTGGCTTAAATCTAGAGAGGCAGTAAAACAGGGATGAAATCCAAGATCAAGGTAAATGCTACAAAAGTCACACAAAGCATTTAGGGGTTCAAAAAAAAGGGGATAGGACATCCAGTTGACAAATCAGAAAAATGTTTCATCTGGGGGCAGCATTTCTGTCAGGCTTTACAGAAAGGTAACTTTCTTTTATTCCCATTTTGTTCTCTAATAAAACAGTAAATTGGGGGAGGGGAAGAACGTCCCCAATCTAACAGATGAAACATAATCGTGGTTTATTTACGCTAACAAAATGTTGATGCATTTTAATTTTATTTCAACTACAAAATTAACACCAGTCTAGTAAACAAACAAAACCAAACCATAAAAGGGTGTTAATAAAGTGTGAGCATTTCCCTTTTACTCCCAACCCAATCCCACCCTCCTTTCAAGAGGAAATCTTTATTAACAATTTGAAGTACGTTTCCTCCCACTTTCCATACACATTCCTTTCTAAACACAACTATGATCATATTTCACGCATTGTCCAACCATTTGCCTGTTTCACTTAGCAATACATCACAGATATATTATCTTTCCAGGTCAGTTCACATACAACTACCTTAATGAATGTGTAATACTGCACAGCAGACGTGAATGCTAATTGGTTTAGTCATTTCCCTAGTGACATTTATTTTATTTTCTATACATGCTTTATCTTGTTTGATCATACTTCTATTAACATTACCTTATAAATAGTTTGAACGAGACTCGCAAAGATGCAGGAAAAGACGTCTAGGCAACAAAAAGGTAGAAAAATTCAAGCTGCACTGAAGAGGGGTTAAATGACCTGGTTTCTTTGCCGCACAGAGAGAGTGTAAACCAGCTAGTAACCTCTGGAACACTGGAAGCTCCTGGCAAAGTCTGTGTTCTTGACTGCCCTATGCTACTGCTTCATTTGCTAAACCATGAGTTATCAGGGGGAAAAACAGTGTGCAACTTACAGTAATGCCTCTCTTGTCATTAAGTTCTTGACCGTCCTGCCAAATCTCTCCTTCATGCACACTGGTCACTGTAGTGCAAAGTGTCCACCCCGTGGGAATCCTTGGGCCTAAAGGGACAGGGAGGCAGAAAGACGGTCCCCTCAGGGGTTCCCAGCACACATCTCACAGGTCACCTCCAAAGGCAGGTGCTGAACAGGCATGCGCCCTACACTGAGACTACACTGTGCTCATTATACCCATCACCATGTGTCTTTCAATGGCATGTGTGTGGAAATGGGAGTTTCAGAACAGGAGGGAAGCTGATGGACTCTGTCACCCAGATGCTTTGGAATGACAGACTTGGACCCACCACGGTACTTCTTCTTTGTCCACTTCTCTGCATGTCCACCTCTGCTCTCCTAGTCTGGGAAGGCTTCAACTACCACAATAACTGGTCTCCCCACATCTTCTGCCCAGAGCTACCAAATTTACCAAATAAAAATTCTAAGATGTCCAGTTAAACTTGAATTTCAGATAAACAGTGAGCCATTTTTTTAGCGCAAGTACAGTCCCATGCAGTATTTGGGACACAATTAGACTAAAAAAGTATTCACTGTATTCATTGTTTATCTGACATTTCAGTTTAACTAGGCATCCCATATTTTACCTTGCAACCTTACTCTTGTCCACCTCTAATTCAGTCTCCACACTGGAGCCAGAGTGGTGTTTCTGAAGCAAGAATCTGATCATACCACCTTCCTGCAAAAAAAAGCCTTCAACATTTACATTGTTCTAACGATAAAGGGCAAAGTTCTTAACACAGCCCAAGTCTTCACACAAAGGTCTTCCCACAGACCCTGTATGAGTCTCCATGTTTCCCTGCCCCCACAGTCCCTGCTCCCTGCACGCAGCCGCTGGCCCTCTTGCGGTTTCCCAACACGCTGAGCGCTCAACGCTCTTCATCTCCTCCCCGCTCCCACACCAACTCTGTTCACACTTGATGCCTCCCTCAATCGTCACTTCCTAAGGGAAGTCCTTTCTGAATTCCAGACAAGGTCAAGTCCCACCTTCAGGATTTCAAGGGCCCAAATTCCTCTCCTTCACTGCACTTACTACAATTATAATTCCACATTTATTCAAGAGATTATTGGATTAATGTCTGGCTGCCCTACTTAACCATGATCTCCATGAAGGCAGGATACTGTACAAACTCCTCCCTATCTTTGAATGAATGAATCAATGAAGGAATGATAAATTAGGGGGAAATCAGCATCAGTGATGGCAGTTGCTGCTGCAGAAGGAGCCCAAGCTGGGAATAGAACAGCCATAAGGTAACAGGCCTGGTAGAAATAAACCAGACTGGAGAATAAAGCCAGAAGCCCAAAGACTCTGGCTTTCTTCCTGTCCTCACCACCTACAAATGTATTTTGGAGCCCAGCCCCGACAGAGGTCAAGAACGCCTATATTCAACTGCTATATATTATAAGGTTTTTTTTTTAATATTTTATTTATTTGACAGAGAGAAATCACACTAGGCAGAGAGGCAGGCAGAGAGGAGGAAGCGGGCTCCCTGCGGAGCAGAGAGCCCGATGTGGGGCTCGATCCCAGGACCCTGGGATCATGACCTGAGCCAAAGGCAGAGGCCTTAACCCACTGAGCCACCCAGGCGCCCCTCAACTGCTATAGATTAATCATCCAGCAGCTGTCTCAGGGTTTTATTCTAGCAGAAGGTTAGCTGAGAACCTCCATGCAGTTCTTGACCCTTACCTTGGCGGTTGCTCTGGTAAAGCGCATGTGGAGGAACACCTAAGAGGAGTAGGTACATATGGTATGTCTTTAGAGGGGCGAGGCATAGGCCGAGGATAAATGTTCACTGCTTCTTGATGGGAACTCCAGATCACTGAAAGCAATATCATCTGCCTCCAGGAAAAATGTAACAGGTGTAGAAGGCGAGTCTCACCAGAAACATCTAGGTAATATCTGCTCCACAGCCCTGACCAAGACCCCACACAAACATGCCCAGGCTGAAAGGTCTGACTGACTTATGCTGGAAAGAGATTTCCTAGACTTCAGGGACTATTGGGGGATGGAACCAGACACATATCTGCAATAAAACACAAGTGGGTCCCATGGCCCAATGTCATGGACACTAAGCTTATAGGACGAAGGACCTGCTCCCTACCTCCATGCCCTAGCATGCACTGTACCTATTCCTGAAACTTCTTCCCTTCCTTTTCACCTGGACAGCTCCTACCTCTCCTTCACCTTCTAGGCTTAAGCATTAATTTTCCCAGAAAAACTTCTGGGAAAGTTGGCCACTTTGAAATAATGGTTGCTGTGGTCTGAATGTTTGTGGCCCCCCTGAATGTCTGGCTTCCCCCAAAATTCATTGTTTGAAATCCTCAATGCCCAATGTGATGGTATTAGAAGGTGAGGTCTTTGGGAGGTGACTCGGTCATGAAAGTGGAGCCCCTTCCACCATGTGAAGACAGAGCAAGGAAGGATTGGCTATGAACCAGAAGTGGGCCCTCACTCGACCACACTGGCACCCTGGCCTCAGACTTCCAGCCTCCAGAAGTGTGAGAAAGAAATTCCTCATTTATAAGCCCCCCTGTCTGTGGTATTTCATTACAGCAGCCCCAGTGGACCAAGACCATGGTTTTCAGGATACTGGCCATCAGCATCCTGAACAAAGTTCCTGGGAAATAGGAAACAAGCAAGACGGCTGCTGGGACAGCTCCAGCTCACTACTTTAAGAGAGGTTCTCGGCCTTGGGGCAGGAAGTGGAGACAAGTAGAGCCCATCGAACCCCTCGAGCTGAGGTGACAGAGCTGTAAGTCTGGGGAGGACAAGGCCACTGGAGGTCACAGGACAGAGTAGTCCAGAGGAGCGAGCTTCCCAAGGAGCCCCGGAGGACTACAGAAGGTCCCCTGTGAGTATTTGGCCGCATGGATACAAGGGGACTAGCTAAGTCTGGAGAAAGAACCATATAAAAGGACTGAAAATAGCACTCTTCCCATCAGGCAGAATGGAAACGCTCATCATCCACAGGGCACTGGATAGAGTACTCAGGTTGATTCAGCAGTGCGGGATAATTAGACCCTAGATGGTGCACTGCTCCAGATCCCTTAACAAATCATAAAAGAAAGAACTGGACTAAGTGCCTTGTAAAGTATTGTCCAAGTCTGACATTCTACAGCTTTAAACATTTAATGAAAAGAAACACTCATGACGTTTCTACGTTTCAACGTTGTAGGCATCTCCTGGATGCCAGGCGCTGAGCTTAGTGGTTCATCTGCCAAGTGCTGGAGAAGCACAAAGAGGGCGATGACCCTTCCAACACAGAATGCTCTGTGAAGTGTCCAGCACTTCCGCGAGCACAGTTTCATTGCGCTCCACGAAAACTCTGCAAGTGCGCCTGCCAAGTAGTGTTAGCATTGCTATCTTACAGATGGGAAAACTGAGACTCAGAGGGGCAAGGAAATGCCAGAACTGGTGTGGAACCAGGCCTGAAACCGGGTTTCCTGACTCCCCCATCCAGGCTCTTTCCTTCAACCTTTGATCCTTGGAAGGGTTCCATGATTGCCCAAGGATGCAGGCTGGGACTGCCTGTCAGCCCCCACCAAACCCAGCAGTCTGGCTCTTCTCCTGGGTCCAGCAGGATCCAGGAAAGGCACCCTGGCCCTCTTTATCATCATTAATATTCTCAGCGGCAGCATCATTATTATTGTTATTCTTGGACATCAGAGAATTATGAACATCCTCAGAAATGGTGAGACACATGTTAGCCAGCTGTTCCCCATTATGCCCTCCCTGGGTACACGATACGCCTTTCATGTGCTTAAAATCATAAATAATTTTTAAAGTATGTTGCTCTTATTTTTTATTCCAGGGCTCAAATGTGGTTCTTATAAAAGCTCACTTTGGCCTCATTGTCACAGTCTAAGAGGTTTACCGAGATTCCTTCTTTTCTTACTTCTTCCCCCACCCCCACCCCCGTCTCCCTGCCTCTCCCCTCCAGAGAGGTACAACACTGTGGTCTGAGGGCTGATTTGTTTCCTTCCTGCACTGGAATCATGTTCCCTCCTGGGATGCAAAGAACCAAGGCTATGGTGATATACACAGTACTGTCCCCATTTTACAGACAAAGAAACCAAGGTACAGAAAGTTTCACTAACATGCCCAGTGTCGTACAAACATGAAGAGGTCCAATGACCCCAAAGATCAAGAAGATTTAACAATATAAGCTATAAATAATATAATCTTGATTTTTTTATGAGTCCCTTATCTGTAGTGAGCAAAGACCTTTCCTTACAACTTACAGGAAAAGTCAGTGGGATAAGCAGAGACCAGGCGTAAAACTCTGGCCATGTGTGTCTGCTTACACCCCATGACCCAAAAGGTATTACTTCTAATTATCTACCCCCTTTTTTAAAAAGATTTTATTTATTTATTTGACAGAGAGAGAGAGATAGCAAGAGAGAGGGAGCACAAGCATGGGGAGCAGCAGAAGAGGGAGAGGGAGAAGCAGGCTCCCCGCTGACAGGCAGCCCCATGTGGGGCTCAGTCCCAGGAACTTGGGATCATGACCTGAGCTGAAGGCAGATGCTTAACCGACTGAGCCACCCAAGTGCCCCTATCTGCCACTTTTAATCTATGCTTTCCTTTGTTCCTCTGGTCACTGGATAATTGGGGACCAACTGTTGTTACTTATGACAGCTTGCTCACCTTGAGAGGTAGGGCTGGGATGGAGATTATCATAACACCCACTTACCGACATTTAATTGCAAAAGGAACAGGCATGCTGAAATGCTAGCGTGGAGCCTGGCACCGCAGGCCACCAGCTGCATGAGGGTGGAAGCCCCTGGACTCAAGAAGTTATGAGGAAGAGAAGCTAAAGCTGCCACAGAATTTGTCACCTGTTCTCATGCGCCTTGTTGGTACCTGAGGGCAGAGAGAGGCTCACACGTGCACACACACAAACATGCGTGCACACTCCGCGTCCGACCTGAGGAGTCTCCCGCGTAAACATTTACCCTCGCATGTAAGTGTGAAGCTACTCACCAATCAAAGTGCGAACAGCACAAGGAGCCACTAAGATCAGTGGCATTCAAGATCCCGCAGGGAGATACTGTGTGACGCCGACAACAGGAATTAACAAGTCTCTCCATCCCCACCTGTGCCTACAGGTCCATTTCTTGCCTGAAGCACCACCGAGTGTGGAAAGTGATACACTTACAAAACACACACGCTCCTGTTGTCTACCTCTATATTCCTTTATGGCTTTTTACTGTTTTGGTATGTCCTCTACACATGAATGGATGTTTGGTGACCTTAAAAATATGGGCTAAAATCCAAGCTACTTACATGGCTGACAAAGCCCTTGTGAGCCGTGTCTCCCGCCTCCCGCTGCGTGCACACTGGCATGAGGGCCTCCTCTCATTTCCCCATATTTGGGGGGCTTTCTTACCTCTGGACTAGAAGACGTGTGCTTCCTCTCCCAGGAAGATTCTCACATGCCCTCCCCACCTGGCAAACCCCAACCCAGCCCTTGGGTTGGCAGCTTCCCTCACTGCACCCTACACCTAAATTAGTTTCCTCTGGCTGTCTCTCTGTCCACCCTGCTCTTTTTCCTCTGTAGGTGCCTCCCAGCTCATACAGCTCTCTTCTGAATCTTCACCAACATGTGGCCGAGGCCACATGGGGACAGGACCACTTGTGGACACCACTGATTCACCCACCCTCAGCAGGGTCATCTCACACCTAGTGATACTCAATAGGTATTCACTGGATGGATGGATGGATGGATGGATGGATAGAAGGATGAATGGATGGATGGGTGGACAGATGGGTGGACAGATGGGTGGGTAGATGGATGGATGGATGGATAGATGGATGGATGGATGGACAGATATGTTGATGGACAAACAGATGGATGGACAGATGGATGGATAGATAGATGGACGCACGGACAGACAGACGTGTGGATGGATGGACAGATGGATGTGTGGCTGGACAGATGGGTGGATGGATGGATAGACAAACGGATGGGTGGATGGATGGACATATGGGTGGATGGACGGAAAGACAGATGGATGGATGATGGATGGATGGATGGATGGATGAAAAAATGTAGCCTTTCTAAAAGGCTAGGAACCCCTCTATACAACCTAGCCCCAAACTAGGTACAGTGCGCTCTTCACAAATGCTTCTTAGCAACTGAAGGAGCAGCTGAAAACCCAGATCAGGGATGGCCACCATGGTCTGTGGGCTGCCAGCCCCACCCCTACAGACAGCCCTAAGGCATGGCAGCGGTCCTCCCGAATGCCGTCAGATGGGCCTTACAGCCCACTTGGCATCAGTCTGCAGTGCTGCCACTGTAGATCAGGTGTGGTTTGTGGGAAATGTTCTTTCATTCATTCTCCCAGGCCCCTTCTAGGCACTGCCTGCACCACAAAACCAAATCCCTGCCTTCACAGAGCTTCCCATGCAGTGGGGAGACAATCAAACAAGGACACAAACACATGACTCAGGAGTGGGCAGCGCCGAGTGTTAGGAAGGAAAAATGATGGAAGGGGGTAGAGAGTGGCAGGGGGCCTGCCTCGCATAGGGAGGCCTGTCCAAGGATGGTACGTAGGAGTCAGCCCCCAGAGACGTGAGAGAGTTCTGTGGGTAGTGAGAGAAGGTGTTCCGGGCAGAGGGAAGAGCAAGCTGAGATGCCCTGAGATGGAAACGGGCTTGGCATTCTGGAGGAACAGCAGGAAGGCCAGTGTGGCTAGAGCAGAGAGAGCAAGTAGGGAGTGGTGGGCAATCAGTTTCTGTACCAGAGGTGGCAGACATGGCATCCCTTTCTGGTCCCTGACAGAGACATTGTCATTCCTGGACCCTGTCTGACCAACAGCCCTTCCTGCCTATAGCAGGAATCACAGACACCCTCAGGTTGGACCAGGCCCTGGCCATGGGACATACCCATAGTCCCTGAGGTTCCACCCAGTGCCCACCCTCGGGCTTTCATGGTGCTGTCCTGAGAAATGCTTAGCAACCACCTGGAGGAGGGGGCTCCCGTTGCTGATGTGTACCATTGGCGGATTTCTATGGTCTAAATAATGTCCACCGTGGCCATTTTCAAGGTACCAGTTGTGTTAACCAGCTTGCAAAATTCCTGAAAACGTAATAATCGGATCTCAAGAGGTATTAGGAGTCAACATGTCACCAACCCCAGTTCTAACTGGGTAAGAAGAGCCCTCCGTCCATGATCCCCAGGTGCCAGAAAGTGACTGTCCCTGCCTGCTTCTCTGCCTTTCTCCACCTGCTCACCCTTCCCCACACACCCTCAGGAACAGCCATGGCCAAGCTCAAGGAGCGCCCACCAGGCCCAGTCACTCGGGACAGTCCTGGCATATTCAACATCTAGTACTACGTTCTGCCATAATCACAGGGCCCCACTTGGGATGCCAAATTCAATGGTCAGCCTGCCCGCTGCCCTCCGGCACTGGGTCTGGTGTCCAGGTCCCAGCCAGCCCCAGGCTGGCAGGTGATCCCCCAGTTCAGAGAGACACGACTCAAGGCTTTAAAAAAACAAAGCCACCATTTCTATTGCCATTTTTTTTTAACCCTGAGTCTTAAAACAATTTCATACAGCTATTCAAATTCACTTCCCACTATATTTTCATATTTTCAGCAACACTGTTTTTGAGCTCCACGTCAGGCTTATCTCCTAACAGAGCTGCGTGAGGTGGGCCAGGCCTGTGCGGTCTCACCAGGCCCCTACGCACTCCTAGAACATGGCCGTGTGCCATGTCAAGTTCCTCGCTCAAACCGCGGCACATAGGTGGCATTGATTATTTTGTTTTTGTGTTTGAAAACGAGAAGCATTACGAAAAACAAAGAAGGAATAAAAAGTCAAAGTATTCTGTACTCTTTCCAGCCTATGCAAATAGCAATCAGAGAGCGTGCACCAAAAGCCCATAAAGATATCAAATAAACACTACCCTCTCAGCTGCACCTCTATTAAAAACAAATGTCTGGGAACAGACAATGACAACATGGGGCAAGGCCCCACCTACAGCCAACCCGGCGCAAACATCAACAGTTCTGGTTCATTTGAAAATTACTGCCAGTAATAATAAAAAGAGTCTGCCCTGAAAGGCATCTTGGAGGCTGAGAAAATGGTGACCTTCCTCCCTGTGACCAGGGGTCTACAAGCTCTCCATCCTTGACAAAGCCCAAGTTTCTCGGGCTTCTTACATTCTGATCACCAGAGAAGATTCACTGAGCTATCAAAATAGCCCCAAAGAGAGCTCACCACCTAATGAAGGAAGGATCTGGTCCAGATGAGGAAGGAAGAGAATGTGCCTCCTGTTCTGGAAGACGGCATGAACTGTATGCAGCTGCGAGCTAAAGGCCCACTGTTACATTATGGGTCACAGCTGCTAGAAGTTCCTGGGGCCAGGGTGAGCAAGCATGATCTGGCATCCGTCAGCCGATTAATCTAGTATTTACTTACCACCTATTATTTAGGCAACATCACACTACAGTTTGCAGGGAACAGACAGGAAACAAACTATAAACAACTCAGGTGGCGGGGGTGGCACAGGGAGGGCTTATGGCACCTTTGGAGACACGAGAATATAAGGCACCCAAAGCAATTAAGGAAAAACTAATGGATGAGAAAAATCCTACCTGTAGGTTGCCTAAGAATCCATGTAAGGAATAAAGGAGGGTCTATGAGAGAAGTGAGATTTGGGCTGGGACACAGAGTTTCTTTATTGTTTACTGTATATGTAGATAAGATGGCGAGATCACTCCAGGATCAGAGGCAAATGCTGAAATCATCTCCAGTCCCTGGAAGAGAGAGTAAAGTACTCCCTCTTCGTAAGAGTCTAAGTCAGGGAGCTCAGTGTAGGCTCCACAGAAAGGCGTGGACAGGAGAACTCAGAGGAGATCCAGTGACATTGCCAGGCTCTGGGACAAAGGGCTGCCCCAGATACAGAGTAGGGACCCACAGGCTAAGTGTACTACCTCATTTAACACACAGCTTGAAGAAGTGGCAGATGTGGGACACTTTCTCTTAGATACCTGGACACAATCAGAGTGTGAATGACTCCACAGGAGTATCTGTCCTCGGATCCCTCTGCTAACATCATAACGGAGAAGAATGAACAAATTCACTAACTCAACTGACTGCCATATGGACCCCAGCATTTTATAAAGCTATGACAGAGAAGTCACAGGGTCCAACCTCCAAACCTTACAGCGAGAAAACTATAATCCAGGACTGCTAAGTAACTAACCATACCAGCCCAAAGCAATGACAAAAGAAAATTTCAGATGTGTTGCCTCTCCTGCCCAGGAGTATTTAATCTAGGACAGAGTTCCCCAGAGAATGTTCTGCAGATAACTGTTTCCCTGGGATACCTAGGAATACAGCTACAAATAATCTATGAATGTTCAGCAGGAAAAGAGCTGAATAAAATGGAACCATGTTCTTTCTAAAAGTCTCAGAACTTTTAATTTGTCAGATAAACTGTAATAATTAGTGTTTCTAGAGTTTGTTAGATCATGAACTTCTTTTAAAACAAGACCACTGGGCATCTGGGATGGCTCAGTCAGTTAAGCATCTGCCTTTGGTTCAGGCCATGAGCCTGGAATCCCAGGATTGAGCCCTGCATTTCGTCGGGGAGGCGGTCCCTGCTCAGCAGGGAGTCTCCCTCTCCTTTTGCCCCTCCCTGCTCATGCTTGCTCTCTCTCTAATAAATTTTAAAAATCTTAAAAAAAAAATCAGAAGACCACTGTTCTTCAGCTTAGGCTCTAAGAAATGCTGTTCTAGGCCATGCTAACTCAAGCCTTACTTTGGACTCCTCATTAAAGTGTGGTAGGAGTATGGCTTTGCAGTCAGAAAGAAATGGGCCTTAGATCTAACCCCTTCAGGACATGTGACCTTAGGTTAAGTTTATTAGCCTCTCTGAACCTGTTCCCTGAGCTTGGGGCTGCACTACCCCGATCTCAGCCTCAGCCTTCCCCTGGTCTTCTCCTCTGCGGGTCTGTGGATCTCAATTCTCTTTAGCCCATCCTTGGATTTGGGCCCACCCTACATCCAGGATGATCTGGAGATCCTTACCTAATTATACCCACAAAGACCCTTTTCTGAGGGTCTTTTTCCAAATAAAATCACATTCACGGGTTAGGGCTTGGTCATATATTTGTGGACACCACTATTCAAACCAATACAGAAAGGATTATGGACCTCAAAATCACAAGTGCTTATGAAGGTTAATTTTATGTGTCAACTTGACAGGCAATGGGGTGCCCAGATATTTGTCCAAACATTATTCTGAGAGTGTCTGTAAGGGTGTTTTTGGATGAGATTAACATCTGAATGGGTAGACTATGTAAAGCGCCTTGCCCTCCTAATGTGGGTGGGCCTCATCCAATCAGCTGAAGACCTGAATGGAACAAAAAGGTTGAGTAAAAGGGCACTCTTCCTGCTTGACTGTTTGAGCTGAGACAGATCTTTTCTCGCCCTCAGACTTGAACTGAAATAGGCTGTTCTTGGGTCTCAAGCCTGATGGGCATTTGGACTGGAACTTAACACCATGAGCTCTCTTGGGTCTCCAGCTTGCTAACTGCGTATCTCGGGATTTCTCAGCCTCCATAATCACATGGAACAATTCCTTATAATATATATAATACACACACTACCCAAACACATACACATACACACACATCCTATTGGTTCTGATTCTCTGGAGAGCCCTGATTAATACAAGCTGCAAATCTGGACAACTGAGAAGAGATGCTCTGGTCCTGGCTGGGCAGAGTCCCAGAAGCTGGCTGGATACCAGGAGCCAGAGCGAGGGTGTTCCCATGGAGCTTTTGTAAAAGCCATGGTTACCAAATCAGAATCTCTAGAGAGGCAGTAGCAGATACCCAAACACCTTCCAATGATTTACAAAGCTTAAAAGAATTAATATCTTCTTCTAAGGGGCCACTCAGGCTAACCACAATGCCAAGTGGCTTTGCTTTTTAGCTAGAATTATAGTTGTTCAGTGTGGTAACACCAATTTTCTCACGCTGCTCAGAAATTTCTTAATGGCAGTTATGCATGTTTTCAGTTAATGAAAATTAAAAGATGAATTATTCTTTAATAAATGCTGCTTAGTAAATAAAAGATATTTCAAACCATGAATTCCACGGAGAGACTTAAAGGGTGAATGACATTTCCGCCCTTTTGTCTTTCAATCATCGGCTCATCAGAAAAGGACATATATTACTTTGTACTAGAACCCACCATGCACTAAGTTTAACATGACTTACCAATTCTTATCCAGAAGCACTTAAGAAGTGGCTATACAAAGAGCATTCCAGCACCTTCTATCCACTCATTACTGAAAATAGGTCCCTTCTATTGTTTGTGTCCTTTATATAACAACTATGCTTCAACAGCAGGAAAAAGTTTGCTTCCTCTGCCAAAACGGTTGCTCATTGCCAGGGATTACATGAGTCCCAGTCCTTTCTGCCTTGGCTGCCAGGAAGCTCAAAGTGAAATCTGTCACACATACATGAGTCACTCTTATTTTCATTTCTACCATCATCATTTCCCCTGCACTTACTTACTTTCCCCCAATTACAGGGTTCTTTGTTATCTGTCCTTTTTAAAAATGATCCATATGCATTTATGATTTCGGTCGCAACCCTTCACAAGTCCTGTTTCCGGAAATAGGGGAAGATCTGAAATAACCCCAGGTTCATGGGGGCAGAGCCACTAGTCAAACTCACATCTCAATTTGCCACACCTGCTGTCTGTCCCCCGAAATGAGCACCTTCGAGCCCTCCCTCCTGCACTGTGGGGCTGAGCAGCCTTCCTGCTGGCTCCTCCCGGGACTGCATCACAGACCTCACATATGCAGCCATTATGTTTAGGGACGCCCCAAGGAGCCATGCTCTAGGAAACAGAAATCCCCTAGCACACAGCGCAAAGGCCATCTGTTCCTGCCTCGCCACAAATTTCGTGCCTGGGCTTCTGGCTGCCTTGGCAGGTTGAAAGAACTGGGTATGATTCCCCCAACACTGCAGATGCTGGCGGTGGAGGGAAATAGCAGGAATGAACCACCCAAGTCATTGCCAACCATGCTGCCTTCTGCCCCTCACGTATGACCAACAATAGTGACAAAAGTCGTAGTACCAGCTACCATGTGTTGCCTGCGCCTCGATGCTAGGTATCCCATATCAGCACAGCTCCTAACAACAGCCCACCACAACATTTACTACTCCTGTTTTGGAGATGAGGTTTGCTCTAAGGCTGCTTGCCTAAAAAGGTAGAACCTGCAAGAAGTTCACAGCCTCTTGCATGCAAAGGGCTCATAAGCAAAACTCCTCACAGGCTCCTGGGAACAGTAAACATGGCCCCTGCAACATCAGTCTGTCTACTCAGAAGAGCCACGGAAGTTTTGACAGGCTGGACAAAAGTGATTTTCACCTGCTCCAGGTATGTCATTTCATCCAAATTCAGTGGACTCTGGCCGGATTAATATGATCTCATGGACAAGAATGGACTCCGTTACCTTCCCCTTGTCTGTTCCCAGCCTTGTCTCTGCTGTAGGGAGCACTTGGAGAATAAGTGAAATGGGGGCTCTGGCGTGGGGGAGGATGTTCGTAAAAAGTGAATGAGAGAGGAACATTAATGCCAGTAATGAATAAAGCTGAGAAAACACCCATTTCAAACTTCCCCAAGCTGCCTAGGGCCAAAGGCCAGGCCTCCCCACCCCCTTCCTGTGCATGGCTGTTGAGCATGTCTCACAAAATGCTGGCTCTCCTGTTGTTGTTTCTGGAAAACAAATGCTTCCTTCCAAGGTTCCCCCTCCCGGTTAATATCTGTGTTCAGGACTCCGAGTCCCTGGACGCATTACTATGGATCTGTCCAGGTTTGAAATCTCTACTTTGCGATTTCCTCCCCGTCTTCCTGGTCTCTCCAGACCCTGCTGAGTTAAAGATATAAACTTCCACCAGCCTGGAGAACACTCAGCTGATCCCGCACCGTGCCTCAGTCTTCCTCTGCGTTCCCCCGGCCACCAGGACGTGGGCCCCGGTAAATGCAGTTTATTCTCCTTGTAGTCACTTCCCAAACCCACGAAAACAGGAGGGAAACACCACTGGCCCCAGTGTTAGCCTTGTGCAGACTGCCCCGCCTTGTCCTCCCTGTCCATGCCCCCGTCTCATCTCAGGAACTGGGCATAACCCCCACCTCTACCCCTGTAATCAGGTTCTCAGATTGACTGTGAAAAACATATGCATCCCACCCTGCCACCAGGTTATATCCCCTTCTGTTCATGACATCCCCTGTGAGGTCGGCCACTGCATTCTATGAATACAAAGATCGGGGCCGCATGGCTGGAGCCACAGAAGGATGCCACAACAGCCCACCTGTGTTGAGTCTGGGGCTCACAGACTTTAGGGAAAAGTTCTTTCTGTTATATCTGCAGCCTTCTAGGAGCCACCACCTGGCTTTGCCGTCCCCAGACTCTCTGGCCCATCGTATTTACATAGAGACCAGTGCTGGGCTAATGAGTTGCCATTTGAGATAGCATTTAATTTGTGCTTTGCTGTCTGGGTATGCGCGTTCCTCCTGTTGTGTCCTTTGGTTGTAAGCTCTCTGAGAGCCTGGATTACTTCTGTGCGCTGCAGTGTCTCTCCAAAAACCCTCTACAGTGGGACCTCATCGGTGCTGGCAGCAGGGAAGCTGACTAGGGGACTAGGAATCGAAAATGCACATAAAAATGTTTGAGTACACAGACACAATAATAAACTCCTATATTTCTATAGCACTGGTTAGGAGTTAGAGTCTTAGAACAACCTTCTAAGAGGGGCATCTGGGTGGCTCAGTGGGTTAAAGCCTCTGCCTTCAGCTCAGGTCATGATCCCGGGGTCCTGTGATTGAGCTCTGCATCGGGCTCTCTGCTCAACAGGGAGTCTGCTTCTCTCTCTCTCTTTACTGATACTCCCTCCCCCTGCTTGTTCTTTTTCTCTCTCTCCAACAAATAAAAAAAATTTTAAAAAAAGAACAAAGTTCTAAGAAAAATAGGGCAGGTATTATTATGCCCATATCCCAGATGAGGAACTGGGGCTCCAACAGAGGAAGTGACATCCCCAAGTCACACAGCAAATACGTGCAGAGCCAAGGTGACAAGTCTGGGCTTCTGAGGACTCGTCTAGCTTAGTGTCTGCCACTCCACACCTCCAAAAGAAAAAGGAAGGGGGGTGAGGTGGGAAGAGCCCAACTGCCCATCCGCAGAGGAACGGATAAAGAAGATGTGGTACGTGGGCACAGTGGACTCTCACTCAGCCACAAGAAACAAGGACATCCTGCCACTGGCAATGCAGATGAACCTTGAGCACACGATGCTAAGTGAGAGGAAGTCAGAGAAAAAAATGTACTGTGTATTACCACTTATAGGTGGAACCTAAGAAGCCAAACCTGTAAAAACGGAAAGTGAAAGAATGGTTACCAGGGAATGGGCAGGGGGTGGGGAGCGTAGAACTGAAGGGATAAGACAGATGGGGCTTAAGCGTTCCTGCTTGCAACGAGTAGGAAATAAGCGCCAGAGATCTAATGCACAGTACAGCAAATACAGACAATGATGTTGAATTATAGCCATCAAACTCACTAAGAGACTAGAACTTAATTATTCCAACCACTAAAAAGCATAATTGTATAACAGAGGTGCTAATTATTACTACAACGGTAATCATATTATAATACATAAGTGTACCAAATTTACAGACTGTAGATCTTAAATTTACACAAGGTTATATCAACTATATTTGAATTGTTTTAAAAATAAAAAATAAAAAAAGACAAATGGCTGCACTGCAATATGTCCTTGCCCTCATCATCTCATCTACAAATTCAAGTACAGGCACCACCTAAACTACAGGTAGTCCCAGTAGACTAGTGTATGGGGGCACATAACTCTGCGGGAAATAGGTCATTTAAGCAGATCTATGCTCTCAAAGCTATGAGCCTGTGAAAGGATAAGCAGAGACTAGGGATAGGTACTACACAGGGGCTGAGTCTGGGAATGAAGAGGAGAAGAAGGTTATTGAGAATTGAGAGGCATGGTAGGATGTCCCAAAAACAGAGAAGGAGGCTAGGAAAAGGCATCAGGAGAGAGAGGTGGAAGGGGAAGGGAAGAAGGTTAGGAAGGTGAGCAAAGAAGAAAGAGACATAAGCGGGAAGAGAAGGATACATACTTCTTCTGTGTCTCTAGCTTTCCTGCTATAAGGGCATCCTGGGAGACAGAAGCCATAGCATGGGCACTAGAGTTTCACTCACCTTCTTTCCAAGGATCAGCCAGCAAAGATAAAACACAAGAAGCAAGATACAAATAGAATGAGATTAAGAGAACATTTGATACTCACATAAACCAACGAAAAGAGAAGAAATATATTGAAGTTAGAAGCAGAAGAAAGAAAAGTGAAAGGGTTGGCCAAGTTAGGACACCACCTGAGAGAAGCAAAAGCTTCCATCCAAGACTGATACTGGGGATGAGTCGAGGAGAAGATCAGTGGAGGAGTGGGGGGACATGCCATGACACCTGCATTTGGGAACAATGGGCTTAGGAGCAAGAGGTCCAAAACTAGGAGACAACGCAGCAGGGCGACTGAAGGGGAGAAGACCCTGGTGTGGTCCTTGTGAAAACAAGACACTCAGGCAGGTGACCCCAAAACATTTACTTTCTATTGCAGAATGTCTGTAGCTGATAGTCCCATCTGCGTGTGTTCACTGTTTGATAGTCATTTGTCCACCTGCCATGAAGGTATCGTCTGTCTTAATACACCTATAAAAACAGAACCCACAGACTTCACGCCTCTTGAGTACGGCATTCGTGATGGTGGCCCACACGTTGGTAGTCAATGAGTGAATTCTGATGGAGACGGTAGATCTGCTGGTCGTGAAAATGGTATAAACGTAGCCCATGAGATGCTCATCAAAGTGGTGTTGCTGACCGTGAGGATGGTAATGATAGTGCAGGCAGTGATAAGAAGGCAGGTGATGCAGTGGTGATGCCAAAGGCAACAGACATGGAGTTCTGTTCACGATGGGGGTGGGAATCACGGTGATGGTGGGTGGAATGAGGAAAATGATCTCTGCAAAGCTAGGTCACCACTTATAAAGCAGTGTGTGTGTGTGTGTGTGTGTGTGTGTGTGTGTGTGTGTGTGTGTGTGTGAATGACAGGAAGACACAGAGACAATCAGAGAAAGAGAAAGAGAGACAGACAGAGACATCATCTATAAATCACCCATTGTTAAACCAGAGTAACATCCACCCCAGGACTCTTCCTACAGACATCACAAATGGCCAAAGTCCATAACTACCCTTTTCCCCTAAAATGCCTAATAAAAACAAAAGAATGGTAAATCCATGGACACTTTTCCTTTCTCCTTGGAAGTGTTTGCTAAATTTTGTTATACAAGGACACTCACCTAGGAATTCCCTGGGGAGATTCTGAAATCATACATAACCTATGTTGGCTGAAAGGCACCCGAAAATCATCTGAACTGTGTGGTTCTCAACTCAAATATGCATCAGAACCTACCAGGGATATATTTGTTTTGTTTTGTTTTTCCCACAATACTGATGACAGAAACTCATGCCATATGAACCACCTGAATCAAAATCCCAGAGGTGGGACACCGGCATGAACATTTAAAAAACATTCCCCAGATGATATTTTTTATTAACTCTCCTGATTAAGAACCCTCTATCCTACAGAAGAGACCAGAGGAAGCCACCACCATGCAGTACTTAGTGGCAGGGTCACAACCTTGCATGCTGCTGACCCAATGAGCAAGGCTTGCTGTCTGCTCTCATTGCTAAATTTGCTTAAAAATTTTCAAAAAGAAAAAAAAAAAGCTTGGCAGTGTTGGAACACCAAGAAGAGGGAGAGAGTGGTATAACAGAGAAACCAAGAAGCTGGACCAGGGCAATGTCTGGCTTCTCATGAAGCACATCCCAGGTAGAGCTCCGAGGTGAAGGGATCTCCCAGCCCCTCTCTGCACCCCAATTTTCTTCCCCACCCTACCCACAGCACTGCCCCATACGTAAGGTTCTTGGGGAGGCAAGTGCAATTTCAACTCCGTAAGCCCTCATCCCCCAAACCCTGGCCTTGTCCCCACACTATTCCCATCCAGCCAGCCCTCAGGAGGCCCCCAAACCCAGAAGAAACATCCTCATACTTTCTTGGTGGGGACTTTGATCTTCAAGAACTCCGCCTCTCTGGCCAGCACCTGCCACGGGGCGTGTATCCGGACAAAGACGGATCCCTGGCTTTTACTCTGTAAGGTACAAAGGAAGAAAAAATGGAAACACTTAGAAGGACATAGCTTAAATTCCTGTCTCCCCAACTCTCCCAAACTAGAAGCCCTGACCTGGTGTTTGTTCTCTTGAAATTTCACCAAGATCCAGTCCCCTCCCGCCCGTATCCCCTTCACCAGCTCTGTTCCAGAAAGGCTCTCATGAAAAACCACAGCGTACTGCTCCCAAAGTGTGGTCCTTGGAGGCTTCATGGTTTCAGAGGAAAAGAAGAATTAAAAAGAGCCTGTCCCCAGATTGGAAATGTAAGCAATTATGATTTTCGCAGAAATCTATTACGCTTTTCCGAGCAGTGAGAGGAGTTACCTTTGCTGGCACGCAACAAAAAGCCAGACACTCATCCCGTTCGCATGGTTTCACTGTTCATTGTTAAGTTTGAACCTGTGTTCCTACTGTGCTATGTCATAGCCGAAACAACAAAAGTGGTTCACGAAGCCCAAAAGGTATGACATAAACAGTAAGGTAGTACAATGCAAAATGACATCATAAACATAAATCACGAACAGGGTTCCAGCGTGAACCCAGATTATAAATCTATGTCCCCGCGTAAGTGACTATGTGAGTGTTGTGAATTCACCCAAAAATGAAAAGGAAAGGAAATGTAGCAATAAGCCCTTGAAAATCAGGTCTTATTGACTCAGTAACCCTCGTCACAGTGCCTGTGATAAAATACTGGTCAGATTATGACAAGAAGCTATCAGTTTCTCCCCATCTTCAAATAAAAGCTCAAATTCTTTTCAAAACAAGCACACAAAGAAAACGACTACTTCTGACATTCATTCAATTAGTTTTGTCCCGGGGCACCTGGGTGGCTCAGTGGGTTAAGCCGCTGCCTTTGGCTCAGGTCATGATCTCAGGGTCCTGGGATCGAGTCCCACATCGGGCTCTCTGCTCAGCAGCGAGCCTGCTTCCCTCTCTCTCTCTCTGCCTGCCTCTCTGTCTACTTGTGATCTCTCTCTGTCAAACAAATAAATAAAATCTTTTAAAAAAAAAAATTAGTTTTGTCCCTAAAGAATGAGAGGAAACCAAAACAAGTCAGAAAAATGGGCAAAAACCCCATTCTTACCAAGAAAGGTATAATGAATTCCACCTGCAGAATTCATTACAAACCCGCAGGGTTCACAGAAATAGCAGAACAAGCCGAGGGCACCATTGCTTCATCACGTGACTGCTGGAGATCACACAGAACCCAGGTCCCAGGGTGGGAAGATGCTGGTGGGCCGGCCAGCCTGCCCCAGACATCAGCGTGCAGCCGAGGGGCGGCGTGGGAACCCAGTCCTAGTGCATGTGCTCTGCTGAGAGAATGCTCGCAGCTTCTTGTTCTGCCAGCCCTCTAGCCCCCCAGGTTTCTACTGAATTCCTGCATATTTTGTGAAGCAGGAATCACAGAGATCAGTACTGAGAAGTCACCAATTCTGCGTGCAGCAAAGGTGTTACCGCTCACGTAAAAGCAGGTCTTCCCTTCAAAAATCATTCTCCAGCTTCATTCGCAGAATGAACGTGTTCGGGGCCCCTGGGGTGTCGCAGTGGGTCAAGCTTCCAACTCTTGGTTTTGGCTCAGGTCATGATCTCAGGGTTGCAAGTTCGAGCCCCGCGTTGGGCACTGCGGGCTCAGCGTGGAGTCTGAGACTGTCTCTCTCCCTCTCCCTCTGCCCCTCCCACTCATGCTGTCCCTCTCAAATAAATAAATCTTTAAAAAAAAAAAAAAATGAACGAATGAATGTGTTCAACAATCCACCCTCTGGTCTTGATTTGGTGTTGAAGGTAACAGTGGCAGCCGGCCACACACAGCCCCGACCATTTGCTTCTCCAATGCTTTGGACAGAAGAATAGGTAGGAAACCAGAGGACCGCACTCCCCCCACAGAAGTACGTGGACCACGGCAATGAGTAAGATAAACAGCTACTTTACTGTGTTCGTAATGAAAGTGAAGACCATCTCTACAACTCTGAATGGCAGTCCCACAATCTGTTCAGTAATTCACACATTCAGAACCTACCTGCCCCCACTTTGGGGATGAAAGGTTACAATTTATAAGGAAGAAGGAGGAAGAAGAAATGAAGATTTTACAGGAAGACTTAACTATGGTATGAAAGTCTTGGAGAGTCAGCAAACACCTGAAAATAATAACAATAATCGTGATGGGCATATACTGAGTGTGTGTCACGAACGAGGACAGAGCGAGACGGTCCTGTACTTTAGCACAAAGGATATTCAGGGCCAGGTGGTCGGCAGGTACTGTCATCTACTCCATTTTACAGCTGAGGAAATCAAGGCAGGGAAAATCGACATCGTTGGTCCAAAGTTACATAAATATTGTGATAGAAAAAAAAGGTACTTAGACCCAAGCAGTCCATGCTCTACCTGATGATCTTCTTGTCCACGGGGGACAGACCAAACATATGACCGGGCAGAGTCACAAACCACCTCCAAGGGCTGAAACGGAACATAAAGACACATTTTTGGACTAAAATCCAATCAAAAGATGGATAAGGACTCTATGAGGCAGTCCTAAGATGAAACACTCAACCTTCCAGCTTCCAAGGATGACATCGTTCTGCTGAAACACTGGAAGTGGCTTTCAGCAAGGAATCTCCTCGATTCCTACGTCTGTCTATGGTTTCAATGTCCAGGGTTACTAGACGAAGTTATCCATCACTTGCTGCTACTCCTAACTGTAATTTAAGCTTCTCTAATTTAGTGAAAATGAAGGGTAAGAAAGGAAACCGTCTGGGAAGCTGACCTGTAGCCCTAGCTCTCCATCATGGCACCAGGAAAAATGTTTTCGGTGAAAGATGGCAAACGGTACCATCTTTCTCCTGGAGATGAAATCATGACTCTTGCTGATTTTAATATATGATGTTTTGTCCTTGCTTTTAAATTGTGATGAACATTTTTCTTAAAAAAAAAAATTTTACCTATAATTGGTAGTGCAAGTGTGTATTGAATGTCCATTAAGTGACTGCAGATGTTCACAGTTTGAGGGAGGGTTAAGAAGGTTAAGGGTCTGAGTCCATGGCCTTGATGGCAGATCACTAGCTATCCCCTGACAGCCATTCTCATCCCCTTCACCCACTTTAAAACTAAGTATATGACCATCCAGAATCAAGTCTGTATCTCCCTGCATCGTTAGGCATAACCAAACACTAATTTCTAAGCCGTGTGGTGTGGGAGGAAGTGTCATGAAGCAGCTGCTGGCAACGCTCTTCAAAGACAGCAAAGGGGTGACCTTTGCCGCTCCATTGTCCTGCCTTCCCCTGATCAGTTGCCTAGAACGTGGAGCCAAGCACGTCAGACCTTGAAGTCAACATCAAGGCCAGAAAGAGCAAAGTACCAAGAGAAAATCTGGGTCCTAACCTCAGAGTGTCACAACAGACTGTGACTTGAGAGGGTCTATTAATGGCAGCCTGACCTCTTGGCTAGTTCCCTCCAGCAAAGCGTACTTCTCCTGTGTTCTTCTCTAGCGGGACGTGTAGTAAATGAAGATAAAAGCTGGAGCACAGTTGGTGTGGCGCTAACACCCAGCCACGGCCCTGTCAATCCGTGCGACATTGTTGCCCTCTCATAAAAAGAAAGTCACACGAGTTCACGTGAAATGTTAGCTAGGTCTCCCGGAGAAAATCAAAGGCTTGAAAACCCCTGAGCAGAACCACCACCCAGTACAGAAGCTCTTTCTACTAACCCAGGAATCTAAAATTGAAGGGAAACACAGATCCGGCTTTAAAGGGGGGGAAAAAAGAAGTTTCCTTCTTCTCTAGGCCCAACTGCCATCCATTCTTCCCCGTATTCAGATTCTCTCCGGCAGAGCAGGGGAGTGGAAAGAGCTTGGGCTCCAGATAAAAACAGATTCAGATCTGAATGCTGGATTTTATAGCTGTAGGACGATGGACAAGGCACTAAACCAAAGAGCCTCAGTTTCTTTATCTAAATATGGATGAGAAAGACTGCAGGTCTCTTGTGAGGATTGGAGAGAAGGTTTCTGCAAAGTCCCTGCCGCAGGGCCTGGACTGTGGGCCAGGGGAGAGGTCAGCCATGACCATGTGGATGCGCGCCACCCAACTGAAATGACTGCAGGGACGGCCAGCTCCTCCAGCACCTAGCACGGGGCTGGACACAGAGGAGGTCCTCCTTGAATTCCTGCCGTCAACAGAAAGACTCAGGGAACACCAGTTCCTGTTACATTACAACGGTAACTACACAATCCTTTACTGCCCTTGAACTTTTAAGATTATCAACAGGATTTTCAAAATGTCCCACGTGTCCTAAAGGAAATTCACAGGTTCAAAATAGAGCACATCTCCAGACATTGAGGATGAGGACAGAAAACAGGACTTTCTGAAACCGACATGAAATTCAGTATAGAGTAAATAAGAGATGGCCTATCACAGCATATGGCCCCCATCTCTAGAAGAGATTTTATAAATGTGTTACCCATGTGACTGGAGGGGCTCCCACACCTTATCAGGCAACTAGATTTCAAACCCATAGAAAAGGAACTGTCACGTGTCATTTGGTTCTGGTCATCAGACAAAGGAAACGGTGCCTAAAGATTTCTGCAAGCAAGCACGAACACATCCGTGTTGGGGACGCAACTCTGCCAGCTCCAAGAAAGGTGAAATAGATGACAGAGCAGAAAAATCTCTCCTGCTCAGCTGAAATGTCTCACAAAACTCTGCGATTGCTTTCACCGTGATTCTATCTTCATAAAACCCCAAAGATTCTGTGTCTCCATCTCCTGGGTGTCAAGAAAAGGTACCCGAGAAGAGGATGCAAGCACTCTGGTCGAGAAAATGAATAGCACGTATAGATAAAACAAGAACGGTACATGTAGGGTTGAGTACCATTCATACTTTGAGGCATCCATGGGGGGGGGGCGTGTTGGAGGGTATCCCCCACGGTATGTACTCCTCAGTCATAACCTGACTTTCAGCTCTCTCGGTCTCCTTTAAGTTGTACTGTCCCTGGTTTCTTAGACCTGTTCACCACAAACTAAATCAGTGGAACCCGGAGTTCACAAAGCCAAGTCGGGTCCCCTGTGCACCTGTGCTCTGCCTAGACAGCCAGCGTCCCATCCTCTCCTTCCCTCCTTCCTCTCTAAAGTCACCTCGACAGCAGGCCTGATCACAGGCACCTCCTCTAATACACCAGCTCCTCTGCCCGCTCCCTGGACTCCAGCCACACAGCCTTTCCCAAGGGATTCCAACCGCCCTGGCCCGTGTCCCACTTCAGAACCTCCTCACACTCTGTTTCCTCCCCTGCAAAGTCCTCTCTTGCCCTCAGACCCAGCCAACTCCTAACTGCTTCTCACCTTTATCATTACTGTCTCCAGGAGGCCTTTTCTGAACCCTGGATGATGCCTGGTCCCCCTCTTGCCTGCCTGGCTCCCGTCCTTCTCCTCCATAGCACTGGCCACTAGTGCAATTGCTACGACTTGGTATCTAGCGCTTCTCTTCCTGACTAGACCTTCAGCTCTAGGAGGACATAGCACGTGTCTCTCCTGGTGACAGATTTGTCCTCAGCAGGCGACACAGTACTGGCATATAGTACAAACTCAGTAAGTATGTAGTATAACCCCAATATGCACAGATGCCTAGTCAGTTCTGCGTGGATCCTGTGAATAATTTCTAAAAATTGGCTACCACGGCGCAGAAAGCAATTGGTGACCTTTGGCCAACCACATTTAAATCTAGTTCGATTTCAAGAGAATAATTCAATTACTCTTAAGTGTCATCTCTGAATCTGTTTCTCCTGTTAACAACGGAAGTGATTCAAGATTCCATCTGACCAGGAACCTTATGAAGGCCTTGCAAGAGGGCCTCTCCATTCCCATCAGTAGCCCCTGGTCCTCACTGTGTTTGCAGACCACTGCTCCCTTTCCTGGAGGCCTAACCCACATGCACACACTCATTCTGGTGCTCGCAAAACGCAATCTGAACTGAGCTAGGACTGCACGTACCTAGAACCTCTCTGCCTTATAGCCTTAAAGGGTGTTGCAGCATTAAGGAGAACCAGGGGTACCTTGGAAAATAAAAGGGACTTCAACTGTAAAAGCCTTTGGTATCTGTACTTGCCAAGCATCAGCTTTCCACGGTACCATTCAGCTTCCCCACGCAGACAGCTCAAAGCAGAGCCGCCAATGAGTGTGGTGAGTCAGAAGAACGAACTGATTTGACTAAAGGACTCTGGAGATAAAGAGGCCTCCGAAGATAGCTAACGTACCTTCCTCAAATAACGAATGAAGACCTAGAATGCAAGAGGCTCACCTGCTTGGACGTGGACATGCAGCTAGTGAGCAGCAGAGCCAGGAAAGAAATCCAGGTCTCCTGACACTGGGGCCCGCCCCACAGTGCGTGAGCAGGACGGCACCACACGTCCCCGAGGGCGCCCAGTCCGTCGGAGGGCAATCCTGCAGCCTCTCCCTTCACAGGACAGTAGGTGAATGAGGGATGGAGGAACAGCAGTGTTGGGAGGGAATTGCACCCCCAGTAACCCCTCTCCAGTGTTCCAGCCACTTGTCAGGGTCCTTGGCAGGGACCAAGGGCCAAGTGCTCCTGGTGCGGCTCTCCGTGTTGTTTATGTCTTGCTGCTGTTATCCAAAGACTGCATGTGGCTTTGCAAGACCACGTCCTCCCTCCAGAGAGACGAGAATGAATGGGAGGCAGCCCCAGCCAAACACTGGAAACCGATACTCCACAAGCCGCCTTCCCACACAGGCCTGCCAAGCCGCCTCAACGCTGACCCCAGACGCCTGAGTGTACTCTGGTCCCGGGCCCTGCTGTGAGCCGAGAACATCAGCGGCAGCACATCGTGGCCCAGGAAAAGGGCAGTCAGAGGAAGGGTGGGGAGATGAGTATGTGGACAACAGACAGGGACAAAGCAGGGCCAGGCTCACCTAAGGTATCACCAAACTCAGTCACCTGGGATTGGCAGGGACCACAGGCACACGGTCCCACAGAGAGGGTGACAGAAGCCCTCAGTGACTCCCACATTCTCAGATCATCTGAGAGGCCCTGGGTGACAGCAAGGGAACATTCTCTTGAACCCTAGCCTCTCCGAGCCAAGGTGGGATGGGTCAGCAGAGGCAGAGGGCAGGACCAACTGCCTACTGCACCCTGTCCCAGAAACCCCGCCAAAATATCCAAGGCATGTCCCCTATAAGAGGGGTCATAAGAGGAAAGGCTATAAGACAAGGCATGTCCCCTATAAGAGGAAAGGCTTTACCTAGTCCCCAACCAAAGACTCAGGACAACCTAGCCAGGGTCCTGTGGAAATGAAAATTCAGCCCCATCTTGTCCTTTTTTCAAAGCAAACAGTCATCACCAAAGTTCCTGGAAGGGGAGGACACTCAGGGCTGGGAGGATCCCTTGGGTCAGCTACCAAAATGGACAGGTTCCCAGAAGCAATTATCTCTGGACCCACACCGAAGTGTCAACTCTGTGTATCACCTAACCCTGCACTCCAGACAGGAGCCTCCCAGAAAACCTCCCCCAAAGCCCAGGTGGAGATGAAGTCGTGAGGGCAAACCCGGGAAAATTGAAGATTCAGACCCTCTTACACACCAGGGGGTGAGAGAGCCCGTTCCCCCCGCCAGTCCCGGCTAAGAGGCCACCAAGGGCGGCACGGCACCCTGGAAAGAGAGCCACACGTACAGAGCGGGACTAACTGTTCTCTGGGCTTCATTCTACTTTAAAAATCCTGCAGAAGAAATGAGAGCAAATCTTCACCATATATGACACGCCGTGGGAAGGCCGTGGGTACTCGGGCCTCAGGACCCGGTCTGGGAGCCTGGCTCTATCACTAACGAGCTACGCCATTCATGACGTATCACCAAAGCTCTTGAAACTCAGAGACAATGTTAAAATAATCGTAATAACTAATACCACCTAGAGGACAAAAGGACAAACGGTACAAAGACACCCACAGACTCTCTCGGGGGGTACGTATGTCCATTACCGCTGTCCTGACGATGCTTCACAGGCGTGTACAGACGTCAGTCAGAGCTCAACAGCCCCGATGCTTTGAATAGTCGCAGTTTATCACCCATTAGTTACACCTCGATAAAGTTAGAGGAAAAATGTAAAACAACACCACACTTCTCACAATTTTTTTGTTTTGGAAAAGACCCTTATTTTTCATTAAAATATGTTAGATGAATAGGCTATTTGGTTAACAATATGCCATATGTTGGTTTTTAGTTAGTAAATATTCAGAAGTTAATACTGATCCCATGGTAGCTCAGAAGCAGACGAGATTACATAAATATTCTGCAAACTACCACATATAAATAAAAAGGATTTTCTCGAGAGCGAACTCGAGGACAGCCACTGCCAAATCTCTGCCTCCGTACTCAAAGGACAGAAACTGCTCCTGCCTTTGGATCACAGAACGTATGGCCTTGACCTCCATGGGGATCCTACCAGGCTTCTTGGGTCCGACCTAGGAGAAATCATAACTGAGCCCAGAACAGCAATAGTTCCTGGCACGTCCCTCAACAGCACCAAGCGAGGTCAAAGATAAAAGAGAATGCCTTGGGAATCTGCAATGTATAAAGTAACAAGCTAAACAGAACCCATGAGCCAGGGACCAAATTTCTGCAAAAATAGAGGATAAAAATCCATAAGCCCTTAAGATGTTGGCAGAAAGGACAGGGCCTCTCTCCAAACTAAGGAAGGTTAGGAGGGGCTGAGGACCAGGCTTCAGGTGCACAGGGCCAGCCCCTGACAGAGGGGAAGAGGTCACAGATAAACTATGACAAAGACCAGAGGAAAATGTTGGCCTTCCCTATTTATCATAGCAAAAGTATTTTGGACAGCCAACATCTCGCAAGTGGAATCAGATGCTTCAGAAGGCTAGCTCTCAGCCCTGTGTGGGCTTCCCACTCACCCCTAGCAGGATGCTGTGAGCATTTCAATGCCCAGAGGAAGGGAGAGAGATGTGGGGAGGTGGACAACAGGGCCGCCATTGGTGAATGACACATACGCAGACCAAGGATGATCCACGGGTCCTGGGTGGGCTGGGAGAGTCGCAGTTTACTTCTCTTGCCTCATCATCCAACCCCATAGAGCACCATCAGAAACGTCCCAGATTAGACAGTCAATCCTAGGGTCACCCCACAGATCAGCAGTGAGTAAACAGATCACCACGACATCCAACAGCCATCAAACCTTCAGGCAGCCATGCCCAGTGCCTCCCTCCTTCCTTTGGCCCCTGTGATAAATGTCCCACTCAAAGAGAAGCATTTCCAGGCATTTAAAAGCCTCTACTACCTCTATAAGTACGCCATCACTAATATCCCTCCTAACTCAAAACTTATGTGATTCTTTGATGTTGATACTTTTCTCCCCTTCTGAAGACATTTGTATAAAACCGTCAGGCTATCATTAATTAACCTCTCTCCCTCCCAAAGATGTGCCCTGTCTTCTCTTAGCCATGACTCACCTCTCCCCCAGGGAATAACTCCACTATTTCCTATGATTCAATCATCTCAACATATTTCAATTCAACAAGTATTTATTGGGCAACAACAGTGTGTTCAGCAATGTACTAAGAGTTAAGGGCATACAGAAGAAATATAAGTTATCATACCATCACACAGCTTTCAGACTCTTTGGAAACCTGATGAATGATATCTAACACATGAGCCAGATGAACAACATCATGACCAGGGGTAAGTAATGTCCAAAAGGACAGGACACCTTGTGAATGTTCATATGATTCTTGCCTTTCACTCTTCGATAATTGCCAGGTTTTGCTCAGAGAGAATTACTTCTCCTGGATCTCTGCCTACGACTTCAGTGGAACTGACCCGACCACCACCTCCAGAATTAAGCCCAGTTAGCCTGAGCCAATCAGCGTATCCCTCCTCTTAGCCAAAACAACTAGTTCTGGAATCGGTTTGTAATGCAGTCAGAACCAATAAGACGTTGAGGAAATGTTGGCCAGGGATTCGGGAGAAAGCAGCTTTCCCTTTCTGCCAGAACTTTGGGGAGAATAGTGGCAGTCAATTGGTTCCATAAAGGGAAGACCTGGGTCAGCCAAGGGACCACTGAGTAAACAGAAGTAGAACCTGCAGAAGGTTAAACAGAACAGTGGAGAAATAGGGAGTCCTTGGGGACATCATTTGAGCTGCTGGATCAAGCTTCACCAAATTTACTTATGGGCTTTCTGATCACATGAGCTCATAAATTCCCTTTGTTGTTCAAGCTGGTTTGAGTTGGGTTTTCTGTCCATGCAACCAAGAGTTCTCCCTGATCTTAGAAACCAGTAGAAGAGCTGAGTCTGGGCTAGAGGAGCCAGAAAGGGATGCCATGGGAGGACAGGGACTGTGAGTTGTGCTGTGAACACTGTAGGATGGGACAGACAGATGCAAAAGGGCTGTGGCTGGCAGGGAGAGGAGGGATAGGCAGATAAAGGTGCCAGGAGTAATGTGTGTGGCGTGTAGAGCCCAGTCTGCCTAAAACCTGCCATGCTACCGCTGCCCGTGAACTTCACAAAACAGAAACCTGGATGGATCAACCCTGTACAGTCACCTACACTCAAGAGCTCTTCAAGAGGATAAAGAGTAACAAGAGTACCCCCTGAGAAATTGCCTTCTTCCTTTCTCAGCAGAGCTCAAGCTGGGAACATCCTCCTAATGGCCAGTGAGTCTAAGAAATACAATAGATGGGCAGGGACTGTCCCCCTGCTCCACAGCTGGTCTAGGCTGTGGTCAAGAGCATAAAGGAGCAAGCCTCCCAGGTGCCACTGTGACCTTCTGCAGGTCAGAGGAAGCAGATTTCTTAAAGGCGGGGCTCTGGCTCTTTATTCTAGTGGCCATTCAGCCTTTATAAGAGAGGTCTTTTATAGGGAGGCAGGTAGATTCTGAACATGTACCAAGAAGCTATAAAACCTCCTACAACACTATGCTTTATTCAGCTAAAGAACCCTTTCCTCAAACCAAACATTTCAAGGGGCAGTCCTGGTTGAACTTCGGAGGACCAGAACTTCACCAGCCATCTTCGGTGCTAAGATGGTCTCTGTGTCACCTTGATGCAAACTGCAAGGGTTGTACTACTCTACTCCCCCCTGGGAGCGGGTGAAAGCTTCTGATCGTCACAATGACTGGGGAGCACCGCGGTCATTTAGTGGACAGAGGAAGGGATGTCAAATATGCTTCAATGTTTTGGAAAGTCCCACACAAGGAAAATTCTCCTTCCTGAAATATCCAATGCTCCACCAAGAATCGGTACCCTAGAGCTCAGGGACCTGGAGGTGCAAACCCATGTGCTGCCGCAGATGTATCAGACCAGACAGAAAAGCAATTATCTCACCAGTTTCCTGTCCCCACCCCACCAGACCCAGACTTGAACATATTAAGGGGGAGCTTAAAGAAATTACTTGTGAATAAATGCTGTTAAATTAGCTAAGATCTCGACCTTGGATCCAATATTGAGGAGCTGAGGAGGGACCTTCAAGAAAAGAGCCATCACTATAATGAATAAAAAGAAGAGTTGATTACTTTGTGGGCTTCCAAAAAAAAAAAAAAAAAAAACACACAGAATTAGCCCACCTTCCAAGAGGGCTGTGAAAATAATCCATGAGCCTAGAGTGGTTTGGGGGCCAGAGGATGAAGAAGATGGGGTCCCTGAGAAGCAGGGTACATTTAAGGAGGAGTTCAGAGAGACGTGACCTAACATCCCAGCTCTTCCATATACCCCTGTGTGACCATGGACATGGTATGTAGTTTCTCTGGACCACGCTTTCCTGGTTGGTGAAACAGAAAAATAATAATCCACAGCAGCAGTGACCCCACAGAGCACTTGAGAAGACCAGCAACGATGCAAGGAAGGAGCCTAGCACCACACCTGGCGCATTATAGGTGCTCCATGCTAACAGTAATTGGATTCTGCAGATGGTGTCTGAGGGCCAGAGGAATTTGAATGGAGGGGGTTTGTGCAATCCAGTTTCCAGCATCCTCCCTTTTTTCCCAGAAAAACCTGGCTCCGCCAGCATTTTGTTCCCCTATATGAAGCGAGAGCCCGGTTTGGAACATGTCCCCTCCACGCAGCCAAAACCAGCTTTTCCACAGCCGTGTCTCTGTGCACATGCACGCTGCCATCAAGCTGGCCCTGCCTGAGACCGCCCGTCCTGCCCCGCAGCCTCCTCTGGTCGGGAAGACAAGGGATCATCAGCCCCGCTAATTAAATCCACAGATGATAACAAAGTGGGCGGCGCTGCAAACAGCACCAGAGAGGATGGGGAAATAAATGAGAAGGGACCTGGGGAGTTTAGGAAATATGGGACAGGAAATAACAAAATGAGATTCAATGCAGAAGAATGCAAGCAACTAACTGGGGGGAATAATCAGGAACATAGACACTGAGCGGTGAGCTGGAAGAAGGCTGGGAAATGAGGACTTGGGGGCGGCGGTGACAGGTGGCAAGTGGGAGAATGGGCAGTAAGAGGTGAATGACGAGGAACGGACAGAAGTTGCATGCTGAGGCCACATGGAGAAGGAGCTGGTGCCAGGGTCCCACCTGGCCGGGCCACGAGGCATTCTCCGAGGCTCATTTCCAAAGACAGTCCTCCATGCAAGCTCCAGCTCGAGTCACACCTTCTCCAAGAAGCCCTTCCGGGCTCCCAAAGTGAGTGAGACCTGTCTCCTCACTGGCCACTTATCTGGGACACGTAGCACTGTCTCTGATTTCTCTACCTCCAGGGCCACAGAGACCCAGCTCTGGAGCTCACTGGCTCCTCCTGGCATCACCATGGGCTCAGCCCCTAGTAGGCTCTCAACACAGTGGGAGAGGGGAGTGACATCATCTCAAACAACACAACAAAGAGAAGACTTTCTCTCCTTCACCCTTTATGGGTTGAGATTATTTCTGAGGCTTCTCTGTCTTTGTCTCTAGGCCCTGTGTGCTGCGGCAGTTAGCCTACCGCAGGGTGTCCTGGAATCAAACACATGTGGTCTGTTCAACCCGTATTCAGGCCAGAGCACAAACCAGAGGTCACTCAGGGTCCAGGGTAAAGAGGACGAATGATGGGTCTGGGGAACACGAGGAAGCACACACACGCCCTCCCCCTGTTGACAATGACTCTTCCAATTTGGCCGAGACGCAGGCTGTGGCTTCTCAAAACTACAGGAGTTTCCCTGAACTACTTGCCCCCTTTTAGCTCAAAACTTCATAATTAATTATTACACTCCACGCTAACTGGGAGAATTAGCTAGAACTCGTTCTCTGGGAACAGGAGCAAGGCACCACAGAGAAGCCACTGCTGGGCCCATTGTCAAGTCCAGCTCTTAGAAGAAAGGCGGGAGCCCCTCACTGAATCCATGAATACCCCTGTTCTCACTAAACATGTGTGTTTAAGGGACAAAAGAAGCCAACACAAAAACTGCTTTGAGGCTTCGCCTACTTTGGCATCAGGGACAACAGGGGGGAAGTAAAAGACCAACCCATGCTGAAAAATCCCCCTCTGAGAAGCGGGGATGGAGGTGTTTCTCTGCATAGCAGGTTCATTCTATCCCAAGCCAATAGGATACGCCACGACTGTGAGGTCTCTGCAGAAAGAAAGCCCACGGTCGCTTCTGGTCTCTCCTGCTCACGTGGACCCACACTGTTCCAGCACTGCTGACCCCCAAGGGTGAGCAGTGGGAGAAACGGGGCATGAGCTGATGACACAGAGTCCCAGGTCCTGGTGCCGGCCCTGCACTTCCCATCTGGGGTACATTTGGGATGTCACACCCGAGCCTCCCTGGGCCTCTGCCTTCTGCTTCCCTATAAAATGATAAGGCTGAACTCAAAAGATCCGCACACTGAAAGATTTTTGATTTCATGAAAGCTGGGAGTTTTCTTAGCAATTCATCCCAAATCACTGGCCTTTCGGTTATTCCACCACAAAAGTAAACTGATGGGCTGCAAAGCCTCCATCCTCCCAGAAGTAAGTGAGAGCACAGAGTCACAGAAACTATTACTGCCTAAACAGAGCTATATTTCTTCTGTCTTCTTTCCCCAAGGCTCCCATCTCTGTTCTCATATTCTAAAACTTGAAAGGATCAAAAGTCCAAATCAGGATGAGGCACCTCTCTCCTGGATGAAAAATGCAGCAGACATCAGTCAGCAAGAATATTTATTAAACTCTAGTACTCACCCTACCCAAACTGGTCCTGTGCAGTTGTGCAGGTCATGTACTGCACACAGATGTTGCAATAAGAGGGTCTCAACCATAGAGAAGTTTCATTAGAGTCCACAGTTTTCTGACACATGGCAGGAAATTGTTTTGATCTAACAAAAAATCATCCTATTAAAACAATTTTTAGGGGCACCTGGGTGGCTCAGTGGATTAAGCCGCTGCCTTCGGCTCAGGTCATGATCTCAGGGTCCTGGGATCGAGCCCCGCATCCGGCTCTCTGCTCAGCAGGGATCCTACTTCCTCTCTCTGCCTGCCTCTCTGCCTACTTGTGATCTCTCTGTCAAATAAACAAATAAAATCTTTAAAAAAAAAAAAAAAAAAACAATTTTTAAAAATGGAAATAAAAGGGTGCCTGGGTGGCTCAGTGGGTTAAAGCCTCTGCCTTCGGCTCAGGTCATGATCCCAGGGTCCTGGGATCGAGCCCTGAATCGGGCTCTCTGCTCAGCAGGGAGCCTGCTTCCCCTCCTTCTCTCTCTGCCTGCCTCTTTGCCTACTTGTGATCTCTGTCTGTCAAATAAATAAATAAAAATCTTTTTTAAAAAATGGAAATAAAGTATCTTGAGGAAGGAAGACCTTTTCCTAATTGGCACAAAGATGCCATATGGACTGGCTGTGGCACCCATCTTAACCCTGGATGCTGACCCACAGGAAAACCACCAGAAAGAGGACAGGGGCACTTAGTGTCCTTTTCAGTGCCCTGGAGCAAAACCTGCTCTCCAGAATATAATCTAGAAAAGTCATCTACACAAGTTGTAAGTGACCAGTAAGCCAAAGCAGAACACCTCCTGGGAATACCCGTATTTGTTAAAGGATCAAACAAAGAAATAATTTCTTGAAGACTGGGTCCATGGCTTGCTCATCAAGCATGAAGTCACCTGGCACAGTACTTATGGGATAGTAAGCACTCCAAACAGTTCACTGGGATGAACAGGACCCATGGAGGAATGCAGAGCCTACGAGTGGGTCATGAAAGACTCCAGGACTTAGTAGCCCTAAGTCTTAGCCCACAAAGAGACCACGCTGGCCAGAAAGCACAACACATCCACTTAGAGTCCTTCATAAGCCCTGCCAACAGGCCATGCTCAGGAGTTTCATGGATGTTTCTAAAACCAGAGAAAGTTAGAGACAGACAACCTTCTGAGCTCATTTTATTCATCCTGCAACCAAGAGAATCAGAGAAGCCGTCCAGAGACTAGTCTCGGGGCATCTGCCAGCTTTCACAAGGTCTAGGCAAATGAGGTCAGAATTAAATATGTCTGCAGTTCTTCTTCTCTCCATGTCTAGCTGTTTCAGAGAGCTCTAAGGGACCCTCCACCTGCCCCTGGGTTGCTCAGAAGGGTCTGTACCCTGAACACTCCCTCATCCTGGCTCACCTCTCATTGAACCCACATCCTTGCAGCTAAGGCAGGCCCGGGATGTCCTGAGAAAGCTCACAGCCTGACCCCAGATTCCCACACAGTAAAACCACCCAGAGACTAAGTTCGTCGGTCAATGATGAGGCAACCCCTTGAGGCATGAAAAGCTGGTGAAGATCTGGTCCCACTCAGCAGGACCGTGACAGGGGCATGAATGCTTCCTCCTCCCTGGGGCTCAGAGCAGACACTGAGGCCCACAAGGAGGCTGTTGGGGGGAGAGGATGAAAGTCCAGGGAGGCTCAAATCGTGCCACCTACCTGATACTTGCCCAGTTCTGTGAATATAGTAAAAACAACATGGTTGTACCCTTTAAAAGGGAATCTTTTGTGGTCTGAGAATTCTACCTCAATTTTTTAAAAAAAATCATGCTACCTAAACCTTCATTTCTGCCCACGGGGAGGGCCTGCGCTGTCAGGACTCTGGGAAGGCCTCCTAAATAGTGCTTCCCCAGGAAAAGGACGTGTCCATGGTCCTGGGAAGAGACATGGAAAGAAACAGTCTCCGGAAGCTGATGGACCTACTGGTCCTTCTGTATGACTTTGGGGGTTCTCTAACTACTCGGAGCCCTGGACCACAGAATGGAAGAAATGACGCCCTCCACGAGACCACCATGAAGAGCCGATGGGCAGAGCTGTGGGGAACCCTGGCCACAGGCGTGCCTGGAGTAGGTGCATGGCCTCATCACCTCCTTCAGTGACAGGGTATGATTTACACTTGGGTCTTTTCTTTTCCTCAGTATTTGGTAACCTGGCCAGGTCCCCACGGCCGCCACATGTGACCAGCTTCTCTATTGCTCTATGTAAATAAGACCTGCTAAGCGATGAAAGAGAGGGGATGAAGACCAAGGAGGGTACAGGCCCTGCCAGGGTCATAACTGGGCAGGTTTTGCCTGTAAGCACCTAAAGAAATTTTCTTTGTCTCTCTCATGACACCTGGTGTCCCTGGGCCCCAGAATTCTGGCCTGTGTTCTCTGGCTCCACCACTGAGCCAGCTCTGCCTCGGACTCTGGACAACTTTTATGTTACTGTACGGATGACAGACAAATCTGGGACTGCGTGGGCAAACCCGGTCCAACTCGGTCCGCACGGCATGCCTGCCGCCTTCCCCTCCCCGTCCACGTCTCTGGCCATCTCTGCCTCCCTGGAGGGACCGTGGCTGGCGCCCGTCCAACACGCAGGGGGAAGCCAAGGGGAGTCTGCTCGAAGACTGGGAAAGGCCGGGAGGAAAAAGTCCTGTGGGTTAGGGACGGGCCGAGTGCTAGCGTCATCGCTGGCTGCTCTTCCAGCAGTCCCGTCAACACGTCAGGACAAGTGAGGGGTTTCTGTCAATCAGGGAAGATGCACGGCATCCCGACTGAATCCTCCCTCAGCTGATGCGGCTGCTTGGGAGACACTCAGCACGGAAAGAAGCTCCTTGTTCAGGGGTGGTAAAACGTTCCAGAGGAAAGGCTCTGCGGTGGCCAGCGCATGGGGGACAAAGCGCATGGGGAGCTGTCAAGCCGGTCAAGTCTCAGTGACAGCCTCGCAGGCCTCTTGAGGGCCCTCTCCACCCCAGTGACACCGGCTACAGCTATGAGCAGGAATATCATCCCACTCCCACCCCACCCTAGGGATGCCCACTGAACCCCGACCTCGTGAGAAGACGGGGATGAAGGACCAGAGGCTCACGGCTTTCACACGCATCCATGAAAAGTCTCACAGAGAGAAGCCCTACCCAGACCCTGCCCTCAGGTAGGGGAACTTTCCAAGGGGCTAGAAAAAAGGACTGAAAGTCTGAGGGACACAGAAGAGTTAAGAGAGAAAGGCTGCTGGGGGAAGAGCTTGAGTTTCCTAGACCGTTCTTGTGAAGAGCCAGGTCACAGGGTCAGTGTCCCGGGGCCCAGGTCACACCCGGCAGAGAAAGCCATGACTTGCATCTGACCTGCCGTTCACTGGCTGGGTGAGCTTACATGAGCCGCCTCCATTCCCTTCCCTTCTCCTCACTTGTGTGACGAATGCAGTGAGCGGCGGGGTGGAAAATGGGTAAGGACCGTTCCAACTCCAGGGTCACGTATGGCTTGAATGCCTGACACTGAGTGACCTATGTCACCACAGCATGGCCTCAGGTCCCCGTAATGCCTCCCTGTCTTTGCTTGGCCCCGGGAAGGCACCTGTAAAAGTGCTTCTGTGCATGCACCGCTCTCTCCCAATGCTTCACACCTCCTGCCCACCTGCCCTGCTTTTTGACTTCTTGCTTCCCGGTCAAAAAGCTCACTCACAGCTCCAAAGCTCCCCCCAGCCCCGGGCCAGCTGCTCCAGCTGCTTTTCTCTGAATCCCGTGTTAGGTGCACAAACGAGCTCCAGGACGGTCCCGAGATAGGATCCATGTCTATTTCTTATTCGAAGCCCTTGCCTACAGACCCGTCATCTAGGACTGGGGGCAGTAAGCTTTTTCTGTAAAGGGGCAGATAGCCAAGATTTTAAAGCTCTGCCCGCATGGTCTTTGGCACAGCTACTCAAACCTGCGGCTGATGTGCAGAAGCAGTCACAGACGATACATAAATGCGCGAGTGTAGCCGAACTCCAGCACTGTTTTACTCACAAAGGTAGGTGGCGAGCTGGATTTGGTCTGCAGGCCACAGGGGGCCAACCGTTAATCTAGGTCGGGTCTCCCTGACAGACACACCTCCACCTGGTCCCTCTCCCGTCACTGCGATTGTCTACTTAAAGGCTGGCTTTGTGTCTTTGAACTGCTAAATCCCAATCTAATACTGTGCCTTAGATATGCTGCATACATAGATCCAGTAAGTGCTTGTCCCATCACACGTACGTTGTACGTCTCATGACCAAGGGAGATCACCACCAGGAAAAGCCCAGGAGATCTCAAGATGCAGCTGAGCCCCAAGGGGAGGATGGCCTAGAGCCGAAACCCAGCCACACAAGTTCATGCCTGCCTGCCAGGGAACACAGGGGTTGGGGGGGGGGGGGGTGGCAAGCTGGCCTGCTGGCCTCAGCAGGGCTCTTGGAGGCAACTCCATTCTGCTACATCAAAGGGTGCCCCTCCTGATCAAAAGTCTGGACCAGACACTCTGCCTCTTGGATCCATTCCTCCACCCCCTCACCCAGAGGGCTAGCCCTCCCGGGCCGGGGATCAACACGGAGGGCAAACATCTGGGGGAGTTTCCAGTGCTTTCCTCTGAACCTGCAGATGATGCCCAACACCTACCACTACCAGCTTCGTGGCACTGCACAGGCAGGAAAGACCATCCGGCCCCGGCAGGCCACCCGACGCAGGACACACTTGTGACTGAGTGTGAGGATCCCCCCACTCCACAAACGAACACACTGTACTCGGACAGGCTCTGACGGGCTCCACGTCACTGCAGCAGGCAGCACCAGTCCCAGGGCTTCGATACCAAGAGCTAATGTGACCGAGACCATGTCTCAAACGACAGAGAGGAAGACTTCCTTCTCACCGAAGCATTTCAAGGGGACAGAGGGCCAGACAACTCAGAGCCCACTCAGAGGAGAGGCAGGAGAAAAGTAGAAGAACTCAAGGCCACAGCCAGTGAAAAACGGATGAAGGTGTTTGACTACAGAGAAGGCCAGGGCAAGAGCTTGGGCAGGGCCACCACTGCCTGAGAAAGAAGGAAGTGTCCTCTGAGTCCACTGTCTGGCCACAGCCCCTCCCAAAACAAAAATGAAGGGGGGGGGTACACAAACCAAGAAACAGACCACTAATTACAGAGAACAAATGGAGGGCTTACCCGCGGGGAGGTGATGGGGATGAAGGAGGACACTTGTAACGAGCGCCAGGGGCTGTACGGAAGGGCTGAATCCCTATAGTGTACGCCTGAAACTAATACTACACTGTATGTTAACTAACTGCAACTGAAATATTAAAAAAAAAAAAAAAGAATCACGTTCTAAAATATGATTAGGTTCTCAGAGCATCATTTGAATTATTTCACCGGCCTTTTGGAATAAGGCAGTAAATAAACCTTCCTCAGTCAATTTCCATTTTAAAATAAAGAGCAAATGGGTATTGTAGTGGGGTGAATAGTGTCCTCTAAAAATTCACGCCCACCTCGATCCCCAGACATAAGCCACTGCAGATACAATCAGTGAGGACGAAGGCCTACCGCACTGGGGTGGGCCCTAAATCCAATGACTGGTGGCCGAAGCAGAAGAGGAAGGGACACTGAGAGGAAAAGGCAGTGCGGCGACAGGGCAGGAACTGGAGGGACGCAGCTATAAGCCAAGGAAAGCCACGGACTGCTGGCAACCACCAAAGCCAGGAGAGGGCCACAGGCCAAGTCTCCCTCCAAGAAAGCCATCAACCCTGCAGACACCTTGACTGTGGACTCTAGCCCCCAGAACTGTGAGCGAATAAACTCCTGTTGTCACCAGCCGATGAGTTAGGGGTAATGTTTTGCGGCAGCCTGAACAAACAATACAGTTACCAACTTGGACAGACTAGGAGGCTAAGCATTTCACGGAGAGGGAGTACAACATGGCCCATGAAGCCGGACTGCCCAGGGCCAAGGCTGCCGCCAACCATTCAGCAGCTAGGTGATCTTGGGCAAGTTATTCGACTGCCCTGTGCCTCCATTTCCCCTTCGACAAAAGAATAAAAGTACTGTAAGGATTTAGTGCATAAATACACGGAAACCCCTGAGAAGAGAGTCTGTATTAGGGAACAGGCCTTATAAACTTCAGCAATTATGGTCAGCTAAAGCAGACCGGAGAATTTAAGTTTTATATATATTTTACTATAATCGCGACTGTAGCGGTGGACAGTCATTGTGAGTGTCTATTAAGTGAACAGCACTGTGCCAACCACAGTATGCTTGATGTCCTCTCTAATACTGCCAATGAGACTACAAGGGAAGGAGAATAATCCTCACTATAATTATAAGTAAAGAAACGGAGGCTCCAAAAGGTTGAGTGACTTGTTTAGGACCACACAGTAAGAGGTGATATAATCCAGATTTACACTCAGGTCTATGTGACTTTAATGCCCTCCCCATCAGGCAGGGACCAGTTCTGTTCCCCGCTGCATTACCAGCCCTAGCACAAGGCCCAGATAATAGTAACTGTGCCCCAAACCCTCGACTGACCCAAATATTAGCATCAGGGACTTTCTCTTAATCTCAGTCCACAAAGTATAAAACCAAGTACCCAACAGCTACAAAGCTAAACAGCAATCCCCAGATGAATGGACAGACTCATGGGAACATCAGATTCCCACACTGACCTACACAGGATCCTACGTGGACACACAACCTTACCGAAAACACATATTTTGTATTTTGTTACTTAGAGAAGCCAGGGAAGGTGACAGTGAGACTTGGCACTGCCCTGGAGGAACGCGCCATCCATTAACTGCATTAAGATTTCAGTTCTCGGGGCGCCTGGGTGGCTCAGTGGATTAAGCCGCTGCCTTCAGCTGAGGTCATGATCTCAGGGTCCTGGGATCGAGCCCCGCGTCGCGCTCTCTGCTCTGCAGGGAGCCTGCTTCCTCCTCTCTCTCTGCCTGCCTCTCTGCCTACTTGTGATCTCTCTCTCTGTCAAATAAATAAATGAAATCTTTAAAAAAAAAAAAAAGATTTCAGTTCTCCATGGAAAATGGAGCAGAGAGCAAAGGCGTACCTTCTAAGATTTTATCCTGAAGCAGAATGCTAATCCTGTTCTACTCAGGTCAGTCTTAACAGCAGACCAGAGGGAAGAAAGTGGAAATGGCCGCTAAGAACACTGAATGTGGGACCATTGGCAAAACCACAAACGTGGGGGGTCTGCAAGAAGAGAACGGTGTCCTTCCATCCTTCTCCCTTGAAAACATGGCTTGACATGATAGCCATCCATTGTCCCCGCTCCAGCAGGATGGGGACAAAGGGAAGGAGGCAGCACCAGGGTCAGGCCTAAGAACCCAAGTGAGGCTCAGTCCATATTAATAATTTCACCTTCATATAATCAAAACAGCAGATGGAACTACAGACAGATAATAAAAGATGACTGTAGGGGCACCCCGGTGGCTCAGTCATTGGGCATCTGCCGTCAGCTCAGGTCATGATCCCAGGGTCCTGGGATCAATCCCAGCATCGGGCTCCCTGCTCCACGGGAAGCCTGCTTCTCCCTCTTCCATTCCCCCTGCTTGTGTTCCCTCTCTCGCTATCTCTCTCTCTCTGTCAAATAAATAAATAAAATCTTACAAAAATTTTTAAAAAGTTGACTCTACCCAACATGAGAAACAAAACTAGTTTCAGAAGTTCTCATGGTCTCTGGCAGATTTTCAACAGGGTAAGACAGAAAGAGTTGAACCGGACAAGCAATGAAGTTTCTATAACTCAAGGTACAGACCAGAGGAGGAAAAATAATCTTAGGGGGCTATATAGCCTGTACTCTCAGGGTACAGGGCCTGTGTGACTCACTAGGGTTATAGGAATAAACCTGATGTCTAGTGGGGAAACAGACATGAAAACAGATCATTATGACATTTGCAAGGCACAACAGAAGGGGGAAGGAGGAAACACAGTGGGTCAAGGCAGGCTTCACAGAAGACAGCAGGCATGAGCTGAGACCCAAACCTCAGGTGGGGAAAAGCCATGCCAGGTGGAGGGAAAAGCATGAGCAAAGGTGTGGAGGCAAGAAGCTGCACAGGCCATGGTTTGGCATGACTGGAGCCTCGGGTGTGTGTCTGGGGTCAAGTCCGTGAAGAGAACTACTAGGGACAAGGCAAAGATGTGGGCAAGAAGCTAATCACGGAAACCTGACAGCATATGTAAGGAGTGTAATCTTGATCTTCGGCGCTTGGAAGCCACTGCAGGATGTCATGTAAGGGGTTGACTTGGTCAGACTTGCACAGAGAAAGACCACCCCGGTACAGCATGAAGATGGTTTGGAGGGGGCAACCTGGGGACCAGTTAAGACATCCTGCAATAATGCGAGGGGGGTGGGTACTGAGTGCCGGAATCGGGACAGTGGCCCTGGAAGAAGGACAGGTGGGAACAGATAGGAAAAACAGGACTGACACGACTTGATCTCCATGTGGCTATGAGGGGAGGGAGACATCCAGGGAGGCTTCCAGATTCTGACATGGTGGAGAAGGAGAATGGGGGAGACAACCCTCGAGGGAGAGAATCAAGAAGGTACAGGACTGACAAAGAAGATGCTGAGTTCATCTACGAATATCAGTGTGAGATGTTCCTGAACACCCAGGCATGCGCGGTCAGCAGACCGGCGGAAGAGCCGGCAGCACATGGGCTGGGTTAAATAAAAGCAACTGAGAGTCGTCATATGCATGTAAATAATAACCTGGCCATGGTGACATGGGCAAAACTGCCCGGGGAAAGAGTCTGAAGAGAAGGGTGAAGGGGAAAGGAGAAAAGGAGCTGAAGATAGAAGCCTGACACACTGTTCCTTCACCAGAAAATGGGGAGGTGGGGAGAACACATGAGAAGGAGGAGTAAGGATGCCCGGAGATGCGCAGCCAACGTAGGAACGAATCATGTCACAGACCCTGGAAACCTTCGGAAGAGAAAATCCCAAGTCGGAAGTGGTCAATTGTGGCAAATGCGAAAGAAAGACCCAGTTAAAACAGGGTTGAAACCATCTCTGATTTCACTGAATAGAAATATCAAACAAAATTAAATAATAGCACACAAACATCGTTCCTGAAATTTAGCAGACATTTGATAAATGGTGGGTGGAGGGATGGATGGAGGGAGGGAATACTTCATACTGACCACCCCCAAGTTCCCCGACTAAACTCAATGTCAGCAACATGGGTTGTATTTGCAAGGGTTTTTTTTCCAGAGCCACAGAGATACAGGTGACCCCAGGGCATCCCTTCCAAGCTAAGTCATATAGTCATCTACCTACAGCGACAGGAAAAAAAAAAAAAAAAAAAAAAAAAAAAAAAAAAGGAAGTGTCCAGTCCATAAAATAATAAGAAAAAAAAAATTCAGAGCTATTTTACCAAGAAGGGCCTTCCAAAGGTCATTCCATCTATCCCCCTGCCGCTGGCAATAGGTCAAGAACAATTTTTAGCGCACACCATCAGTAACATAAAGAAACCCACACACGCACTCATCCAAATCAGAATTACCAGAAGGAGGGGAGGGGTCGGTCTGCGTCTACCCTACCACCTCTTGCATCTGGCAGGGGGGAACGGAAAAACTTGTCATCAGCGTAGCTGCTGCCCCTGGAGCCAACGGCCCAGCCACAGAGCCAAGTCTCTGTGAAATGCATCAGATCAAACTCAATGATCAATAATAAAATCAACAGGCTTCTCAGAGCCAAAGGGGTTGAAATTCAGAAGGGGCAGTCCTGTCATTTCTCCCGGGGCCGTCCTGTCATTTCTCCCGGGGCCATCCAGCACGCTCATTTCTGTGAGATTTACAGCTTTAACCAATTCTCCGGATGCAGGATGATGTTTCAGAAGTCAAACCTTTTGAGGAGGTAAGAGGTCAGGGTCCGGGGAGTAACAATAGAACAATTAGAGGGGCTCATGGACCCCGCAACCTCCTAGGCCCACCAGCTCTAACAAGAGAAAGCCAAACTGCTTACGGGGGTTATCCAATCAAACCAGAAAATCCAACAGCCATACAGCTCAGCTGGAAGAATGTTCCTTTATTAAACAAACACTGTGTCTGGGACACTTGCGGTCTCATTGTTCCATTCCAGTCTGGAGACTGAAGCTACAGAAATAAATTAGCAATTTCAATAATGCTCATCTCGGGCTGACTCTGCTGGCAAAGTGAGACTTCCTGGCAGGAGCCGAGAATCAAATTAACTCTCTCGGGCTATGCTTGGAGGTAGGTGGTGGGGGAGGCCGAGAAAGAGATTTTGAAACATAAACCATGCGTGAAAGAGGGAGGCCAGTTGACAGACACTGAGGACCTTTTTTCAGGGATCCTTAAGAGTGGGAAGGAAAGGAACAGGCAGAAACATCTCCAGGTTGAGCCTGAGACTTTCTGACAGCAGTAGACCCTGACCTATTATCGACTTGGTCCGTATAATTCATCTCTCCTACTGTCTGAGAGAAATAGTGCCTCTCCCCAGCTCAAGCGTCCATCAGGGGTCCAAGTTCACCAGGAGAACGTGGACAGACCCCATGAGGCTGTGGTCTGTATTTCACAAATGGGAAAGTCAAGTTTGCAGTGATTTCCTGGGACCACCTGACTTGACTGCTACCATGCTCGACCTTCTCCCACTCCTTAGGGAAGGGGATTTGGAGAGCAAGGGCCTTTAATGATACCTTCAAACGGCCAGGCCAGTATCTGCACCCCTCCCCACAGGCACAGAGTAGGGGCTGTGCCAGTTTCGGGTCCTGGCCCGCCGGCTAGACAGAGGACTGAGGACATTCACAGCTTGGTCAGACATCAGAGGGACTGGTGGCCAGAGGAGGAGCCATGTGACAGGTCTTCTGGTCCAAGCTTCAGAGGAAACCGACATCAAAGCAAGGAGAGGCATTAGCTGGGTGGTCTGAAAGAGCCATTAGGGAACAGGAAGGGGATGGAGAAAGGAGAGCACTCGGTCGCCCACATCCCCAAACAGAGCTGTCTTTGTTTTCCTGACGCCAAGTCCAGCAGCAGACGCAGGCCCCAAGAAAAAGGGCCATGACCTTGCTCTAGCTGGGGTCAAGGGGGATGGTACTGCAATCTTCAGAGTCACTCAATGCTGTCTGTTGGAGAGATGATGGACAAAGAGAAAATTCTCTAGAAGATGGGGAGGTTAAGAGCCAGAAGGAGAGACAGGAGATCACAGAGGGGTGCACATGGGCAGAGGCGCCTCCCTGGGGCTCCTCTGCTAATGATAAACTAAGGAGTGTCAGGCACCCACTGCACACCCTGCTGAAAACCACTCAAGCCACCACCTATGGGTCGACCTCCAAGCTCAGAGTGGCTGTGTTCCCCCTTCCCTAGCTTCCTGTCACCAGCTAGGGTGCAGAACATGGAGATCAGCTAACTACCAGAGGCTCGCACACACAGCCATGCAGATTCCCGCACAGTCCGCCCTACGAAGAAGACAAGGGTAGGCCCACCTCCTCTACCGATGAACCAGACCTGGAGAAGTGCTGTGCCGCAGAGCTTACTCGTAAACTTACAGCCACTCTGTACAAACACTCAAGGGAATGTCACTTAGCAGTTCGTTTCATGCACACCCTGAGTCATCTCTCTTGCGCAGTCATCGATATCGTCAACGGGAAATAGCAAAAAGACTTGGGTGGGTTTGTACCTGCAGATGTCTGCTCAGGCGTTGGATCTCTGGCTGTTCTGCAGGACTAGCTCTGAGTTTGGAGAAGAGGGCCCTGTGGGGAAGCAGTCTGAGCCCTGGGCTGGGAGCTCAGGTTTTCACTTCAAGCTCCTGCTCTCCTATGGCCTGGAACTGGGGCCTTGGCAAGACACGTCACCTTGCCAGGCCTCAGTTTCTCCACAGAAGCAGGAGGTTGTTGCAATGACTAACGTCACAGGCCATTTCTAGCTCTGACGTTTTCTGGGTTTATTTACTACACTTTAAACAGTGCCAGGTATAATGAATAAGTATAATGGCAAATGTTGATTGACCGTGGCCTTTTAATGAGGCAAAAAGGCAAAATGTTTGAGCTCTGTAACCCTGTGCCTATGTCAGGAAAATGGGTTGAAGCTGTAAATCTCACAAACAGGAGTGCACCCCATCAGTCCCAGAAAAATCACAGGATTCCTCTCTCTGACTGTCAACCCGTGTTCTAAACCCTTCCCATGCACTCTCTGACTTACTCCCCTCACCAGCCCTGTTAAGGATACATAATAGTCACCACCCGACAGAGAGAGAGAGAGAAACGGAGCCACAGAACAGTTTAAAATGTGGCCCAAGGTCACCCAGCTAGTGAAAAAGGAGCTGGCAAACTCCAGTCATCTATCTCTAAACCCGGAACACTGAACTTGGACACTCTACTGGCCGGTTGGCCGTAAATGAAGGGAAGGGTATTTTGCTTTGCGGGGTGTGTTGTTGTTTTTTAAGAGATTTTATTTATGTATTTACTTACTTATTTATTTAATTAGAGGGAGCTCCACAAGTGGGGGGAGGGGCAGAGGGAGAGAATCCCAAGCGGACTCCACCCTGAGCATGGAGACGGAAGCAGTCTCACACCCTGAGATCACGACCTGAACCTCAATCAAGAGTCTGAGCCACCCAGGCGCCCCTAAGGAATGGCATTCTGAACCCGGGCCTCTCGCCAGCCAAGGTGCCCAGCAGCACTCCCTCACAGCCAAAGTGGGCAGCGATTCTAGCTGCCACCACAGGGGGGCGCCGTAAAGTGCAAGAGCGGAGGATGAAATCACTGTCCTCTGTCCAGAGCCGGGAGTGTCGTCCTCACCCCATCTCCCTGACCAGCCTCAGGTGCACTCGTGAATGCCAGCCAAGGGCAGGCGGGAAAGCCTCCACTCCACGCCCTCCACCCCGCCTCCCCCTTCTTCCTGCTGCTTTTATGACAAATACCTCTGAACCAAAAGCCATCACAGCAGGAAGGCGAGGTGGGGACACTAAGGCCCCCGAGGCTATCTCTGTCCTGACCCAGCACAGCCCACACTTTCTGCACCATTCCAGAGGGCGAACAGGCAACAGCCACACAAAAGGCAGGAAATTCTTCCTGGGGGCCAGGTGGGGGGGTGTCCTGCCTGCTTGGGGAAGGTGCTGCCCCCTTGCCTGAGAGTCTCCACTGGAGGGCAAGAGCAACAGCTTAGAGCCCTCTCTCCAACCCATGACCCAGGACAATACACTGGGCCTGCGGATTGCTCTAGAACATCTGAACAGAGAATGGACCAAACAAAAGTAAGAGGAGGCCCACAGCCAGCCCCGCAAACACTCTCCTCCCCCAGCACGGTTAAGGACAAACAGCCCCAGGGCAGGGCCGCAGACGAAGGGCAGAGAGGACCCAAAGCAGGAAGGCTACCTTCCGATCCGCCACCATCAGACCCATGTTCGAAAATCTGGTTCCGATTTGCTGCAGCCATCCATTGCCTGATTCTACCAGAAAGCACTACATTCTTGCTCTGCTATTTCATCTCCCTCTGGTCCAGTCTGCTCTGGCCCCATGTCAGATTAATATTCCTATTCCGTGGAAGCTGGACGAAATTTCCTCTGGTGGGGTCGACCTCTCCAGTTGGCCCCGGCTGCCTGGAAGCTTACAAAGCCAGTGGCAGCCACCACCCCTTCCCCAGTGCTAGGGTCCGGAAGCGTAAACACTCTGGGCGGCCTCTGACTCACACAGAAAGTTATAAGGGAAGAGCGAGGCTTTACAAGGTGTCAGAGCTTTCAGCAAGCCTTCAGGTCGAGTGAGCTGATGTCAGGCTTCTGCAGAGAGAGAACAACTGAAGGAAAAATGCACGACAGACACAGACCACACTCTGTCTGAGGTCCGTGCTTACTGACTAATGACCAGGACCGAGCAGAAGGAAGTGGTCGCAAGCAAACGTAATAATACCTAGTATTGAAAGAGCACCTTACCGTATGTCAGGCACTGTGCTAAGGGTTTTCTTTCTCTTTGGTTGTTTTTTTTTTAAGATTTTATTTATTTATTTGACAGAAAGAGAGATCACAGGTAGACAGAGGGGCAGGCAAAGAGAAGGGGAAACAGGCTTCCTGCTGAGCAGAGAGCCCGATGCGGGGCTTGATCCCAGGACTCTGAGATCATGACCTGAGCTGAAGGCAGAGGCTTAACCCACTGAGCCACCTAGGCGCCCCTGTGCTAAGGCTTTTCAAAGCATTAACTCATCTGATTGTCTCAACAAACCCAGAAAGGTTTGGTCATGTGCTCAGGGGGTCCATAAACGGCAGAGCCAAGGCATGAACCCCAGCAGTCTAAATCCAGAGTCCAAGTCCTTAACCACTGAGCACGCTACCAGCATGGTCTGAGTTCTCTGGAACATCCCTTAGAACTGTGCGGACCTTAATGAGCAGCAATGGGGATGACTGTGAGGGCTGTGCAGCGAGTGGCTAATTAAGACCCTAAGCCAATACAGCCCTGCCTCCACCTGACTTACAGATCCCGACTGCAAATCGGCACATACTCAAGTACATCCCTTGTCAAGGCTGACTCCATCCAAAGCCAGAGCAAACCTTCCTGTGTCTGTCTTTCTGGAGACGTATGCCGCCACCCCCTCCGTGAGCAGGGATCTCCAGGAGAATCTACAGACCCTATCACCCAGTACATGCCTGCAGTGGGCCAAGTTGATGCAGAATAGGGTCCTGACCTAGGACTCAGGACCTGCGTTTGAGGAGAAGAGGTCCTTCCCAGCCTGCAAACCAAAGCCACCCTGACCCTCCCAAGCAAGCTGAAAAGCAAAAAGGAAAAGCGGGTGCTCAAAGCGGTATTTGTACACCCATGTTCGGAGCACCATTAGTCACACAAGCCGAAAGATGGAAGCGACCCAACTGTCCACTGGCAGATGAACAGATAAACAAAAATGGGGTCTATGCATACAATGGACTATTAGCCTTAAAAAGGAAGGGAATTCTAAGGCACCTGGCTGACTCAACGGGTGGAACATACTTGATCTCAGGGTTGTGAGTTCAAGCCCCACATTGGGTGTGTGGATTACTTACACATAAAATCTTAAAAAAAAAAAAAGGAAGAGAGTTCTGACACCTACTACAACATGGATAACCTTAACGACATTCATAAGGGGACATAAAAGGACAGTCACAAATGACAAATACTGTATGAGTCCACATATATGGGGTACCTAGAGTAGTAAAGGTCACCGGGACAGAAAGTAGAAGGCTGGTTGCCAGGAACTAGCGATGAAGGGAATGGGCAGTTAGTGTTGAACAGGGACAGAGTTTTGGTCTGGGAAGATGCAAAAGTTCTGGACGTGGACGGTGGTGATAGTGGCACAGCAGTGTGAATGTGCTTTATGCCACAGAACTGTCTGTTTAAAAATGGCTAGAATGGTACATTTTATTTGATTCAAAATTGTGTGTATAATCTTATGTACATATATTTAAACTATACATATTTCACCGCAATCACAAAAAATATATAATGTGATGTCTCTTGAATCTAACAGCAATTAAAAATTAGGCTTGAATCTTAAAAAAAAAAAAAAAAAAAAAGCAAGAAGCAATAAGTAATCCATAAAATCCACAGATGGAAAGGAGCTACGTTCCCTAGCCTCAAACACCAATGAAATGTAATGACAGATTCACAGAAATCCAGGACAGTGAAAGTTAAATCTTCCAATACTCAATTATTCAGGTAAGTAACACTACCTGACCCAACAGCACCCTCAGTAAAAATGTATGATTCCAGGCAGATCATGCTCACAGGGCTGGGACCAACCCTGAGAACCGGCTGCTTCCCCAGTGGGGATGCTGATCCTGGAGGCTGGCCCCTCCCAAAGGCCCTGCAGCAGCCCATTCCCACCAGTGCCCAGGGACACCCAGGAGCCTGTCCCCAGGAGGCCCAATGAGCCATATCGCTGAGTCATAACTGGTTTTCTCTGCTCAGTCATTTTCTTAATCATTCAACTAACATTTTAATGTGCACCTTCTCTATGCCAAGCAGCGTGAGAAGCTCTGCAAGCAAGGAAGGAGGAGGAGTAAGACAGGAGCAGGGGAACTAAGGTCTTCAGGACATTGTAATTCACCCAGCACAGCTCTAAGCTCTTCACAGCCTTGTCTCTACATGCCTCATACAAGAGTACACACGACTGATATGACATTTTTTTTTTAAGATTTATTTATTTATTTTAGAGGTGGGAGAGGGACAGAGAGGGAGGAGAGAGTCTTAAGCAGACTCCACATTGACTGAGAGCCCCACGCAGGGCTCGATCTCACAACCCTGAGATCATGACCTGAGCCAAAGCTAAGAGTGGGACCCTTAACCAACCTAGCCATCCAGGTGCCCCTCCCTTTTTTTTTTTTAAATGGAAATGCAAACTCCTAATGAAGGAGATAAAGCTTCCGGGATTTACAGGGATTTGAGTCTAGACTTGCCTGGCCCATGCCCAGAGATGCAGAAATTAATGCCACATGACCCCTGCCCTCAAGGAGTGCACACGCTGCTAACAACAGCAGGGCAGGAGCAATGGTACTCCGAAAGACACTTGCTAAAACGTGGGCCAGTGTATGGTATGGGTGCCCAAGAGCCACAACCAGAGTCGAGACTGATTACAGGATGGGACTCTTAGACTCTAAATGTCTTGTGTCTTTATCTCCTTCCCCCGCCTGTGGCTTTCTTGGGAACCAACCATGTGGCCTCCTCTCCACAGTCCCTCTGTCCCCATCCCACACAGAGAGTGCCAGGGTTGGGATGTGCCTGCCAGCAGATGCACAATCAACTCAGGAATGACAACGTGGAGTTCCCAAGCAGAGGGAAAATGAAGCTATTTCAGGTCAGGGCCTAAAGAAAAGTAACCTCTTCTTAAAGTGGGTTACAGAGTTATACTTACTCTTACAGAATTATACTCAGCCAAACAGCCCTCCACTGCTCTTTACTGCTCCCCCCCTGGTGGCCTGGAGGACTCATGGCAGTTGTGCAAATAATGCCCTGGGGCTAAGAGTTCAGCCCTAAAATACAATCAGAGGCTCAGAGGCAGTGTGTCTGTGGAAGAAAAAGCAGGTACACAGACGGAAAAATGGACTCATCAGGTCTCTGCCTTCTCTGGTCTGTGGCCCCTGGAGCTTAAAATTCCATTTTTTTTTTTTTAATTTTCTGTCCATACCCGCAACCTGGGAAAAACAATTCTGCCCAGAGGTGGTAATTTCCACCAGTACCGAGTCCTTGGCAGCATGGAAAATCTCCTCCAGGGGCCTGGGGAAAGTGGCAAGGCCTCTCGTGGCTGCAGAGCTCATTCCTCTAGCACGACAGTTGCTCTAGATGCTGGCACCCTCACCGCTAGTGCACAGGCCAGAGAATGTGCTTCCAGCTGGTCACACCGGAACAGCATCAGGCAACAGAACAAGACTCGGCCTTAAACCCGCCTGGGTCCCCTCCAAGGAGGGCCTTCCACCCACAGCCCAAGGTGAGAGGTGCACGTGTCAGAAGAGATCAATGGACTGCTCTGGCTTTATAAGTACCTAACCTGAAGTTAATTATTTTTGAGCAGCTCTAACTTCTAGGACCTTTCCCAAGGCACACATTAAAGTGGGAGATAGAAAGAATTCATCCCAGCAATCACTTCTCAAGCCCTGTATTAAGGAGCAGGGAGTGGAACTGGATTTCTTTTTTCTAAAATTCAGATTCTTGTGATACACATTCAAGCAATATCTATCTTTTCTTAGACGTAAATCACATTCACATGAAAAGCTTGGTACCTATATCTGACCAGGCTCTGGGCTTTCATCACTGCCAAGAAGGCATGGCCAAATGGGGTTCCTCCTTTGCCTACCAGCCTTTCCTTGTTATTCGGAAATGAGATGAAAATTTACTTCCCCTTATTATCTTTCCTATGGTCAAAGAAATAGCCTACAAAGAAATTCAAGGGTTTCTAGATGTTCCATAATACTCTGCTTTAAAAATGTATACGTAGAACAGATATCTCAATAATGGAAACTCTCCATTACAACATTTCCACAAGTTTTGAGCTCTATAAACTTGTAAAGTATCAACCACACTTCCTAGCCTGTCCCTGGCCATCTAATAGATAATAAACTCTACAATGTTTTATTTCTTTTAATCTCATCTGCTCAACCAAGGAATTTCCACTGTTCTTTCTCAGCTTATTAAATAATAAGCCACTGGGTATTTAACATTATTAAAATGAAGTAACTTGACTTATATTCTACCCTGGATAAAAAGTTTTCCCATGTTTATTTAAGGATAGACTAGATCAGAGGTTCTCAAAATGTGGTTCTGGGACAAGCAGCATTAGTATCTGGCAACTTTTAGGATTGCAAATTCTCAGGCCTTGACACTAACTGAATCAGAAAGTCTCAGAGTGAACAAACAAACTCAAGAGAACAAAGAAACAGAGTGGGGGCCAGAAATCTGTGTTTTAAACAAACCTTCCAAGAGTCTCAGTTCCAGGAAAGATGGCATAAGCCACTCCCAGTTTCTTTTCTTCTGAATAAAGCTACTAAACCTGAACAGAAGGTAAGGAGCAGCTATCTGAGAATTCTGAAAAGTAAAAAACGTAGGCAGACTGAGGAAGAAGAAGGGAATTTAAACTAATATCAAACTGGTGTCCTTCTCCTTCAGTATCCCCCCAGTATAGACTCAAGTGGTCCAAAAGCCAGATGTCCGTATTATCAGCATCACAAAGAGCCCCAAGAGAAGCCCTCCAGTTTTGACTTGAGAAATAAAAAAGGACTCTCTTAACACTCAGAGACAATGGACGCAAACCCCCTTTCTTTTGCACCCTAGCCCACAGGCCCTAGAAGTCCAAGGGAAAGGAATGCTCTGCTCTAAACAGAGGAGCTGTACCCCCTGAGAGGGTGGAGCAAATCCTTGTTGCTCTTTCCCTCTCTGTGTCCTCCCACCACTTGACCCCGGATACAGATGCAATTGTGGGAAGTATATGGCAGAGGAGGGTAAGCAAATTCCAAGGTTTCTGGAAAAGTGACAAAAGGGATCCTGGCAAATTGAGGGTACAGAAAGATCATGGAGAGAGAGGAATATAGCAAAGTGACTCCATAAAGCAGTTCATGAATTCCTTCACTTACCCCTGGGCTCCACACGTACACATTTGACCCTGAGTAGCATGCTACATATGTTAGAGACTGAATTATATGGTAGACCACCAGCCATGTCCAGACTCGGCACTTGGTAGCATCCGCAGGACAGATCCAAATAACACTAGGCTTTGAAAATGAAACCAACATTGAGACCCAGCCCACAGAGGACTAGTCAGAACTTGTAGCCCAAACCCAACTAGATAAATTGCCTGCTAAAACACAAATGGGATTTAAAGAAGACCCAGAGTCTCATAATATTAAAAAATGTCCAGGATATGATCAGAAACTACTGAGCATACACAGAACCAGGAAATGTCTTTATGGGAAAAGACAACAGATGCCAACTCCAAGTTAACAAAGATACTGAACATCTGACAAACATTGTAAAGTAGCTACTATAAAAATGCCTCAAGAAGGAACTCTTGAAACGATGAAATACATAGATAGAAAATTCTTGAAATACATAGGTAGAAAATTTCAGGGAAAAAAAAAGAGAAGATATAAAAATGAACTCAAGAGAAATTTCAGGAAAAAAATACAATAACCAAAATCAAAAGCTCACTAATGGGCTCAGTAGAAGAATGGGGATGACAGAAGGAAGAGAGTCCTTAAAAAAATCAATAGGAATTATCCAATCTGAATAACAGAGGGGGAAAATGATTGAAAACAACAAACAGAACCTCAGAGACCTGTGCGACATTACCAAAATGATCCAACATTAATGCCGCCAAGCCTCCAGGAAGACGAAAGAGTTAGGAACAAGAAGAAAAAATATATAATAACTGAAAACTTCCTCCTAACTTTGGTGAAAGATGTAAACCTACAGATTGAAGAAGCCCATCAAATCCCAAACAGGATAAACCCAAAGAAATCCATACCCAGACATATAATCAAACTGTTGACAAAACTAAAGACAAAACACACACACACACACACACACACACACACACACACACCAGAGTTAAACAGGAAACAATGATGTGAAAGAGTATAGAAGTCTTATTAGGAAACAGAAGGCCAAGAAGACAGTGGAAGAATTTTGCAGGTGCAAAAAGAAAAGAATCGTCAACCTGGAATTCTATATCCTGTGAAAATATCAATCGCAAATGAAGGTTAAAATAAAGGCTTCTCAGATAAAGGAAAACGATGATAATTTATTGTCAACACACTTGCTATAAAAGCACATGTAAAGGAAATTCTTCAGATAGAAGGGGGAAATGACACCAAATGGAAACTTAGAACAACAGGAAAGAAGAAACAGCCACACAATTGGTAAATGTCTGAGTGAATGAAATATACCACTCTTCTCTTCTTGATTTTTTAAAAAATATGTTTAGTAGTCAAAAACAAGAATCAAAATGTTTCTGATTGGGTTTTTCAATATATGTAACTGTAATACATAAGAAAACAATGAGACAAAGCAGGAGGGGTAAAGAAACTTATGAGATGGTAAGGTTTCTACACTATCCTTGAAGGCGTAAAATACTGCTTCTGGGTAGACAGTGGAAACATAAGCATATCTACTGTAATCCCTCAAGGAACCACGAATAAAACCATACAAAGAAACATATTCCTAAAAAGCCTGGGTGGCTCAATCAGTTAAGCACTGACTCTTGATTTCAGCTCAGGTCATGATCTCAGGGTCGTGAGATCAAGTCCCATGTTGGCTCTGTACTCAGCATAGAGTCTGCCTATCCCTCTCCCTCTGTTCCTTCCCCTGCTCATGCACACACTCTCTCTCAAACAAATAAATAAAATCTTAAAAAAAAAAAAAAGAAAGAAAGAAAGAAACATATTCCTAAACAAAATCTTCAGGTAATTCTGACAATGCTCAAATTTGAGAACAAATGGATCACAAAAGAAAAAAAAGAACTTTCAATCGAATAGAAATTGGGATTAGTAGTCACTATGACACTGAAACTCCAGCTTTAAGAGATACAGTGGATGATTCTGGCCTGAACAATAGGGCCTAAGCAATAAACAAATAAACAGACCTGTTTGTCAGTTCCCCAGCAGAGTGAAAGGGGCAGTTCTTTCCCTGCCCTGAACCAGTAATCAAGGCTGGAGATCGGACATCTAGCTTCAGAGAATCATCAGTGCTCCTTGTCAGGGGACTCTGATGGGAAAAACTGAGGGCCTCACTGATCACCAGTTGCAATAGGAGGAATCCACTTGGTATTGCTGTGCCTTCATTTCCCCCTCCTTTGAAGTTCTACCATTCTAGATGGTCAAAATGAATATGAAAATGATGAGAGGTGCTTTGTAGAAATCTAAGAGTGTTGACAACCAACATTTTTGTAGGGATATGACCTGTCTCTTAAGAGAACAAAGAAACTGACAGAAATAAATCAGGTAATTCTCTCAATTTCCTGAGAAATGTAGGAGAGAAATCTGCCCCCAATTAATGATTTTGGGGCAACTGAATCTCAAAGAGATTAAATCCATTGCCTGAAGCCCAACTGGAGGGAATCTGGGTACATAGAGAAGGGTAGGAAGGTAAAAAAAATTCTGGGTTAGGGGCACCTGGGTGGCTCCGGTAGTTAGTTAACCATCTGACTCTTGGTTTCAGCTCAGGTCATGATCTCAGGGTCATGGGATCAAGCCCCCTATCAGTCTCTGCACTCAGCAGGGAGTCTGCTTGAGATTCTCTCTCTCCCTTTCCTTCTGTCCCTCCTCTCTCTCTCTCTCAAATAAATAATAAATCTTTTTTTAAAATCCTGGGTTAAAAAAAAATAATTCAGTAAGTGAACCCCTGAGGAAAAACTCTGATTGAGATAATCCATGATTTCAAGCTCTGAAGAAAATTCTAAGTGAAGATATAAATTTAGGAGCTCTCTTCCCATAAAGATGGCAGCAGAAATGTTGGATATAAATCATTTTGAGAGTAACTGTAAAATGAGAAAAGGGAGCCTAGAAATGAGATTCAAAGCAGCCTAACATTTAAAATAATAACCCAGGGGCGCCTGGGTGGCTCAGTGGGTTAAGCCGCTGCCTTCGGCTCAGGTCATGATCTCAGGGTCCTGGGATCGAGTCCCACATCGGGCTCTCTGCTCAACGGAGAGCCTGCTTCCCTTCCTCTCTCTCTGCCTGCCTCTCTTGTGATTTCTCTCTGTCAAATAAATAAATAAATAAATCTTTAAATAAATAAATAAATAAAATAAAATAATAACCCAGGGGCACCTGGGTGGCTCAGTGGGTTAAGCCTCTGCCTTCGGCTCAGGTCATGATCTCAGGGTCCTGGGATCGAGCCCCGCATCGGGCTCTCCGCTCAGCGGGGAGCCTGCTTCCTCCTCTCTCTCTACCTGCCTCTCTGTGTACTTGTGATCCCTCTCTCTGCCAAATAAATAAATAAAATCTTTAAAAAAAAAAATTTTAAATAATAACCAAGCAGAAAAACCCTCCTTAAAGGCGGTAGCCAGAGAAGGAAGGAAATTGGGAGAGTGTGGTGTCAGGTTAGATGGTGTTTCAAACAGGAAGGAGTGGTCGGCTGTGCTGATATTGCTATAAGGGTAGGGAAGTTGAAAACTAAAATATCTGTGTTAGGTTTTAGCACCAACCAGACAGCAATGCTCATCTCAACAAGGGCACTTGGGGCAGAGTGGTGGGAACGGAAGGCCAACTGAAGGAGCTTGTTTAAGATAAAAAATGTAAATAGTTAAAAAAAAAAAAATCCTTGAAAGTTAATAACATACTTAATATAAAGTGTAGTGATTAAGATAATGAGGTATTAGAGCAAAGATGGTCAAACAGACCCACAGAGTAAAATGAAGATTCCAGAAGGAGGCCCCCACACATGTGTGATGACATGACACACGGCAGAGCCATAGAAAAGAATGGTTCTTTCAATAAATGCTGTTGGGTCAATCAGATATCCACATTGGGGTGGGGGGGTAATCTCGACACACACCATGCACACACGCAAGAAAAAAATCAGTTCTATGTGGATTGTAGTCCAAATGTGAAGTGTTAACTAACATAGTTCTGGGAGATAACACTAAAGAATATATTCATGGAGCGCCTGGGTGGCTCAGTTGGTTAAGCGACTGCCTTCGGCTCAGGTCATGATCCTGGAGTCCCACATCAGGCTCCCTGATAAGCAGGGAGTCTGCTTCTCCCGCTGACCTCTCTCCTCTCATGCTCGCTCGCTCTCTCTCTCTATCACTTTCTCTCAAATAAATAAATAAAAGCTTTTAAAAGAAAAGAATATATTCGTGACTTGTACTATATAGGTGATGATATCTTAAAGAGAGCACAAAAAGCACTAGTCATTAGAAAAAAAATCAATAGATTGAACTAAAATAAAATTAAGACTCTCTCTCCACTAAAAGACACAAAGAGTGAAAGGGAAACCACAGAGTGGAAATAAAGATATTCTGAAAACAGATACTCAGTATAAGACGTGTACCAAGAATACATGAAAAACTCCTTCAAATCAATGAGGAAAGGGCAGACACCTCATCTTTTAAAAAGGGCAAAAGGCATGAACAAGGCACTTCACAAAAGAGGATATCCACATGGCTGGGGGGAAAAAACACAAGACATATAAAAACGTTTCATCTCATTTGCCACCAGAGAATGAAGATGAAAACCACACTAAGACACCACTACGTATGTCACCAGAATGACTAAAATGTAAATGACCGACAATACCAAGTGTCATCAAGTATGCGGAGAAACGGGAACTCTCACACGCGGCTCATGGAGAGTATGAATTGATACAACCACTTTGGAAACTGCTCAGTCATGTCTACTAAAGCGAAGCAAACATACATACACCATATGACCCAGCTCCCCCTGCCACTCCACCCAAAGTATATACCCATCAGAAGTGCATTCACCAAAAGATTTGCAAAAGAACAGTCAAAGCAACAGTATTCAGGTCTAAAGCAGGACACAACCCTAACATCCACTGACAGTGGAATAAATAAGTAAATTGTGGTACACTCAGACAACAAAATAAATACCTTTATAGGAACAAATTAACAACCACTATACACAATATAGATGAATCTACACAATTGAACAACAAAAAAAGCCAGGCACTAAGTATATACTGAATGATTCCATTTATTCTGAATGCTTCAGAAACAGGCAATACTCATGCATGAAGCTAGTAGGATATTAAGACCTTTGGCAGGGCCCCATGACCAGGCAGAAGCCTAGCTGGGCTTTTGCAGGGCTGGAAATGCCCTATTTCTTCATCTGGGTGGCAGTTACACTATGTATCCATGCAGCTGCACACTCACACTTCGCACACTTATGCTTTGCTGATCTATGTTCTCTTCAACAGGAAGTTTTAAGCCTGGCTAAGAAGAGACAAGAGTGAGCAGGTCATAACTGAGGGGTAACAGAGTTGAAAGAGGGGTTCCTAAAGACAGAAAGAAAAGGGGGTGCAGGCATGTGAACCAACTGCAGCCAAAAAGCTGGCCATCTCTCACTGAGGTGGGAGAGACTCTCCCTGCTGTCTGCCCGAGCTGGGACTCTGCGTCCTGCCCACAAGTGCCCAGGCACAGTAGAGGCACAGTAGACTAATGCAAACGACCCCTCTGGACAGTGCTTCAGAGGCCGGCAAACACCGCTTTCACAGTCATTCCTGATCACAGCTCAGAGGACTCTAGACCTCATGTTATTAGGAATTCTAATAACGTGGCCAAATAGCCAAATGGCATGACTTCCATCTTCAGAGGAGAAAACAGACACATGTCATGGGTTCGCAGCTAACCTGCAAAGTCATACAGTCCCTCAAAGACTAGGGACGCCAAGACCCTGAGTCAGGAAGATCCACAGAAGCCAGGGGACTCCACTGGCCATACAGTGTCCTGGAAAGTGCATGGCTCTCAAATGGAGCTTCATCTCTAAAAACCTCAGTTTCTATAAAATTGGAAAACGTACACAGTAGCTTGAAGAGGCTACGAGGCCGGCAAGTACTCGGGTGACCACAAGGGCTCGTTCCCTTCCTCCTCCCCCTTCCCTCGGAGAGCAGAAGGTTTTCAGAAAAGACAGACAGCCCTGTCTTGCCAGGAGTCCCCACAAACCAGGGATGCGAAGGTCTCTAGGAGTCCAGATGCATGTTCTTAAGACCATGCAACCTCCTGGCAGGACACATGCACGTCTGCAGGACAGCTCATCTCTTTCCCTTCGAAGCGCTCGTTTAGCCCATCCACACAGGCGTCTGTGTTTCTACACAGTTTGGGTGTGTTCGCTTTTCCTAGATGCATGGGCAGGGGGGCAGGTCCAGGGGGGTGCGGAGACAACAGCTCAAATGTGTGTGTTTGTGTTTCAAGCTGCCGCTGTTTATTTCCCCAGATGAATTTTAAAATCACTCCGGATTCATCAGCATCTTCTAAGGAAGCCTTCTAAAGAGCAACATGTTCAAAACCCAGAAGCTGTGCTGGGGTAGGAAGAAAGAGAACCAGGCCAGGAGGCAGGACACACAAGGAGCTCCGTCTTTAATGGTCTCCCCCGACCACTCAAGTTCTGCCACCCCCCTCGGGAGAAGCATCTGACTTCCCCCGTGTTCACGTGGACCTCAACGTAGTCAAGGTCAACCAAGAGCCCCAGGAAGCTGGAGAGGTACCACCACGGCACCCACGGCACCCACCCGACTTCGCCTTCCAGCCCCAAGTCAGGGGAAGCACAAGGAAGGAACAGCAGGAAGAAGACAGGCTTGTCTGCACAGGCATCTGTCGCTGAGCCTCTCCTAGTCTCGAGAGATTTTAACTTTCCACATCTAATACTCAGCACCCATCTAGAGGGCAGAGGACCATTTATAACGCTTCTGGGAACCAGAGAAAGATACCAAACGTCCACAGACCTCCAGCTGTAAAAACGAGACGAGCGTATTAAAGACTCTCAAAGGTCCCTTGCAACTCTGACGTTCTGAGTCATCGGGGCTCACCATAAAAAAAAAGAGGAAAAACTAAAATGAAATAAACTCTTCCTTTTCAAAAAAAAAAAAAAAAAAAGAGGGATCATTTGCACTTCCTCTGCCTTTAACTTGCGCAGACCCTGCCATCCTGGCCCGGCCCCCTCCCCAGACAGGAAGTGGCCCCAGTCCCCTCCTCTGGCGCTCGGTGGCTTCATCTGCAGAGTATTTAATTAGAACTGGTGATGGCTGTCCGGACAGAGCCAAGGCCGAGAGGGCAGGAAGGCGTCCCCTTGTTCTGGGCTCAGGAGACTATGAGAAAGTCGAACAGCTGTGACAGGTCTCCACGTAGGTCATCCTCCTGCTGGCAGCGTCTGATGGCTTTCTGTGTTCATCTGCTCTGATGTCCTCCGGGGGAGGGCCTTGACTTCAGACGGGTGGGGCCCCTCACGGCAGGGGAACAGGCAGGGGAACAGGCGCTCCCCGTCCCGCTCCACTCGGTCTGCATACCGCCCAGCAAGCGGAGGCAGCAAAAGGGACCTGGAGATGTTAGCAAACCGAGGCAGGAAGTAACAACGAGCAGATTCAACCTGGAAAAATGTGGCCGTTGCATCTGGGGATAAATAATCAGAAACACAAATACTCAGGTGGGAGGGAGATGCCTGGAACAGGAAGCGGCCAGACAGCATTTGGACAGGAGCTTGCAATGTGATCTAGTGACAAAGAAACTGTCGGGGGACTCGCGAGCTGCATGCACAGAGGTGATACCCCACCAAGAATGAGGAAGGAACAGGGGCGGGGTCCCACAGCTGTTCTTGGCCTCTCTAGAGGCCAGGACTGGGTGGACCAAGGGACTGAGATGGCAGCAAGAGAGGTTCAAGTCAGACTCTAGAAAGAACCTTGTCACTACAAAGCATAGGGATGTATTATCTGAAGTGATAGAGAAGTCTCTGGGCAGTTGTCTGAAGGACACAGACAAGGAAGCCTGCAGGACGAGACGGCCTGCAGGTGTCCCATGCAGCCTACCAAGGAAAATGGGACTCTGCAGAAGACGGCAAGCAGACCTATTTATCGATGCCCAGGAGACAGACACGGAGGAACCCAAACCAGCCCCAAACACTGAAATGCAAGATCTGGGAAAAGTCCCACGACGGGCCTGAGTCTGAGACAAAGTTAGGAAAAGAGGCCCAATCTGCAGATGGCCGGACTCCCTCCTCCTTGGCCCCATAAAGAAGATATTTTCCAATCCTCCCACTGGCTCCATTGCCTGGGACATGGGAGCTTCAAAATGAGGCTCTGGAGACAAATCCCTAGGTACGTGAAACCCAGCGGGGCCAATCAAGTGCATGCCATCTGATCTGCTCCTTCACCAACAGACGGTTGCCCTGGAGGGAGTTAGGTTAGACCCCAAGTAGAACTTCGCTCTTGAGCTTTCCAATACCACACAAGCAAGCAAGAGAGCCCGTTTTTGTTCCCTCTTCCTTCTGTAGGTTCCTGGGCCAGAATGTGCTTAGAACTGTATGGTGTAGAGCATTTCCCACCAAAGCACAGCGAGAGAGGTACGGGAGTGCCCTGTGAAAGTCCAAGTTTAGAAAACAGATCAACGACACGGACTGTTCACTTTGAAAAAGGACTTACTTTGGGAGGGGGCTAGGGAGAGGGTAGTGGGGTTATGGACATTGGGGAGTGCTGTGAAGTGTGTAAACCTGACGAGTCACAGACCTGTACCCCTGGAGCTAATAATACCTTATATGTTTATGAAAAATAAAAAAATTATTAAACATTTTTTAAAAAAAAGAAAAAGCACTTATTTTAACAAGTGACATGAAAACCCTTCAAGACTGACGAGGATTTTAAAATTCGGTATTCAGTGTAACAGGTGAGACAACTGACAGCTCAAACCAGGACAAAGATTGCAGACCTAGTCACAGGCCCAGGGAGTAACCAGTCAGCCTTCTGGTAAGGTATTTGAAAGAGCTCCAGAGACCCCAGAAAGAAGAAAAAGGGGGGGAAAAGGCCTCCTAAAGAGGGGCTCCCAGGGCAAGTGGACAATGGGGCCGGTGTCGTGGTCTACCGCTGGTCCCTGAAGCCAGGGCATCACTTGGACGGGAGACTGCATCTCATTTATAGACAGGACGGCCTAGGGGCCAGAAAAAGACAAAAGCGCTTTAGGGATCTCTGGATCTGAGACCAAGGAGCTGGAATAGCAACCAAAACTGAACCACTTGTGTCCCTGACCAATACTTAGTGTCCAACACGTGTCAAATATTTCCTCAAAACAATTCAAAGAGATCCACCGAGAACACTGAAGGGACAGGAGACGTTGCACGACTTGCCCAAGGTTAGACAGACGTCACTCCATGGCTGAGCCGGGACTCAGACTCAGTCTGGCATTCCGACTTTGCCTACATCAGAACTTCCTCCTTCAGAAAACCTTCTGGCCCTGTTCCCCTTGGCTCCAGTCATCCCAGCAGGACAGTCAGGATGTGTGCCTTCGTACACAGGCAAACAAGGCCTGGGCAGCTGCCAGTTACCCAAACCAGTGAAGGCGAGGGGCGGCGCAGAGAAGCCACAGCCCTTCGGTCCTGGAGGGTATTACACTCTGCGTCTGAGGGAGGAAGATCCCAGCATGTCTGTCAGATTCAGCTGGGCTTAGGCTAAGATTAATGACTGAATTAGCTTCCATTTCCTGAACATCCTAACAGCAGGAGGGAATGACCCAGAATATAGGAAGCCCTGAGCAGATTAGCCCCTCCCCCTCACAAGAAGCCCCACGTGGAACAACCCTGCACATTTACAGGGGTCATCCTGCAGGACCCTGAAAAACTGCCTGCCTTCTGTTTCCTTCATTAAACACTGACCCCTCCCACCCCCAGATGTACTGACCACGGCCTCCTTCATCCCAGATCAGCAGAGAGGCCTTTGCGCTTAAGGGCATTCCAACCCGAATGTGGCCTGGCTGTTACGGCATCAGGCTCTAAGGTAAGCGGCTTATGACAGCTGGGGGAAAGGAGGAGGGAGGCCTGTGGAGGCCATGGTGCTTGGAAAAAGAAAGAGCCAGTACAGTGTGATTTCCAGAGCCCCGCTCCACCGGCTGGTGTCCAAAAGCCTGAAGCTTTGATCCCCATTAAAGTGCAGCTGGTAGAAAGCAAGGTGACATGAAGGGTCTGAAGGAAAGACCTGAGAGTCCATGCACAGGATGTGGCGTGATGGGAAAACCGGCCGGGGAGAAGCCACGCAGCGGGAAGGCTGAGCATGCTTAAGACCAATATTTCCTGGTCCCCCACACCCACTCTGCTGCCTGAAGGCAGGAAAGGGCAGGACACACACCTGGGGATCATCCCAGCCCTGCTCCCTAGGGAAGCTGACCTTCCACCCTGGCTCACTGCCCTCCCTACTGGGGCCCCAAGAAGCTCCGGACCCATGTGCTCTCCAGTTGTTGCCCTGTCCCCCTAGGCCACCCCTCCCACCCTCCTGGGCAACCCTGATGCCTCTTGTCCCTGCCTGCTGGCTCCATACCCATCAAACCATCTCAGGACCTGTCCTGAGTGGACTGACTCTCACCACAAACAAATCATGAACCTTGTAATGAAAAGTTATCTGTGGGGTGCAACTGTTCCCCAGCCCATGGCCTCCCATGCAGATAGGAGGGAAGACAGGTGTGCACCACTGGGAACCAGGAGGTAAGCAGACAATACTGCCTTTCCTGCCCTTTCCTTTCCTGAACCTGCTTTAACTGCTCAGAATAAGGTAAGATTAATGGTGAGAATAAGGCCATCCCTTCCCCACACCAGGCTCAGATGGCAGAAGCATTATCCCTGGAGAGGTGGGACACCAGAGGGCCTGAGAGCTCAGGCTCAGGGTCTGTCTGAATCCCTGACACCAGCTGATTGACCCTGACCGAGTTAGGAAACCCCAGTGTTCTTATCCGCAAAAGAGCCGTGGTTGGAATAAATACTTCAGAGGCTTGTTATCAGGATTTAATGAGTTACCTGATGCACTGAGCACAGTAGAAGTAATTGTAGTCATTACTAGTAACTTGGAAAGCCGAGGTAACATAGCCGCTCAGGGAGGGAAGGGGCCAGATTCCCAGGGCGGGAGGGAGAGAACAAGTAAGCCCCGCCCCCGCTGCAACACGGGGACTACTAGGGACTGGAGGAAAGTAAGGTCCTAATGCCAGAGGCCCTTTGGGGCACAGCCATGGGTCATAAGGGCAGCTCCTGATACGGTGTCCACAGCAAATATTGTCTGCATCTTTTTCTGAAGGACTATGTAATCACATGCCAGAGACCAGCCAAATAAACACAACCACCACTAAGTGCTTCACCACAGGGGTCTTTGGGGCTGTGGGATTTGCCCACCAGTACAGAGCTAGAGGCTGCTGTCAACAAGAAGAATGGGAAGCAGCTAGAGAGGAAGGAGGTTGGAATGACACAAAAAGACAGCTGACAACCCCCAGAGCTCCACCTCTGCCCTGGTGAAGGCACCAGACTCCCTCCCCTTAATGCTGGACCTGCCGGCAGCCTGTAAGGGCTCAGCCCTAGCCCACAGGTCTCTTGACCACCCAGCTCTCCCTCCCCCAACCTCTCCCCTTCCTCACTCTCCCCTCAGACCCCATTCCTCCCACCTCTCACCCTGGTCTTGGCTCCCCTCGTCCTTCTCCTCAGGGTGGGTGGCTCTGAGGGGGAAGTGGGTTGCTGCTCTGGTTGGAGAAGGAGGTGAGGAAACCAAGAAGGAGAAGGAAGAACAGGAGAGGGCTCACAAGGAGCAGCAAAGGGACAGGCTCCAGGTGGCTATGAGAGGGGCCATCTCTGGAAAGCCTCCCCTGCCAAGCCTGACTCTCATGGATCTCTCCATCCCCTCCACACTACAGCATAGTTCTCTGCTACACGTCTGAAACAAGTCAACAAACACTGCTGAGTATTAACGATGTGCCAGACACTGTACAAAGAAATAAAGCAGAAAACACAATCCCTGTTCTCCAAGTCTTCAGTCTATCCAGGGACAAGTGAAGCTCAGAGGGTGTCCTAACTACTTTTGTGATGTGGCCCAAGTACGGAACAAGGAGCATCAAATAATAGATACAAAAGAGTACCAAACAGCAAGATTAGAGGCACCCAGGGGCCTCAGTTAGCTAAGCCTCGGACTCTTGGTTTCAGCTCAGGTCCTGATCTCAGGGCTGTGGGATAGAGCCTCAGGCTCCGTGCTCAGCAGGGAGTCTACTTGGAAATTCTCTCCCTCTGCCCCTCCCCCCAGTCACAAGTGCATATGCATGCGCGCGCTCTCTCTCTCTCTCTCAAATAAATAAATCTTTTTTTTAAATAGCATTTTTGAATAGTGAGAAAGTTAGCCCCTTTCCAATTATCCTGCAAAGATAGAGTTTCAATTAGATACCTTTAACCTCTCCGACACTAGCCAAGCCTACTTTCTCAAGGAAGACTGAGCAGGCCCCCCAGCCTAAGATTTTCGGCAGTCAGCTGTGTCCAGCCGGACTTAATAAGGTTATTGTGTTTCTGGTGTGGTTCATTTTTGCAGTAAGTATTGTCCACCTGTTGGTCAGTAGTATCAGTTCTCCATGTATAACAATGTAATATTTCCTTTTAAGATAAATTAAAAACTTAAAAAGCAAGCCAACTTAGCAAAAATATTCAACAAGTAACAGCACAGATAGTGAATGGCAATCCTGAAAATCCTACAATGGGTAAGCCGTGGTAATCAAAATCACCATCATGGTCTTCAGAAAACTGAAATTGTGAGACTTTCTGACCCAGAAAAGAAGCAGTAAGCGCATGTGCCCTCGTGTGTCTATCTCGTCTCCCAGCTGGACAGTAAACTCCCTGAATGTCTTCCTCCCTTCGGGGGTGCCTAATCCACACAGAGGGCATTTTCACTCACTCAGAACATAGGGAGGAAATTTAACTCAGCTCACAGGGAGGTTAAAAAATTGGAAAATTAAGACAAAGCATGGACAGGTGGGAGAGCTCTTGGTTTTGGCTCAGGTCATGATCTCAGGGTCGTGTGGTCGAGGAAACCCCACACCACTCCTATAAGGAACTGTGAAAACAAGGACACTTCATTTTCTGATATTTATGAAATATTTTCCCAGTGGAAGGTGCTGGCTACAGGTTTCAGAAAAGAAAACCGACCCAGCATGCCTGACAGACTTGCACAAAGCACGCATCAGTGAATCCTGCTGGTTGCCCTCCACACACGAAGCTCTTCCCACTACATTCCGCGGCTGGGCAAGTCCAAGGGACCCACAGGAAGTAACTCCTATTGATAGCCTCTGGTTTTCTAAAATGCTCCACTATCCAAGCTGGGACTCGTGGGCCCTGATCACAGACCATGGCATGAGCTGGTCTGAATGCATCCCCTTCCAGCCCCACGGTGCGCGGTGAGAACAGTACACAGCAACACACACGACGCTGTAACCAGGGCTGGGTTGTGTGTGCAGGGAGCCAGCAGCAAACTCTTAGGGCCCCGGGGCTTCAGCTCCAAAGCCTTTGGGGTTCCTGCCTCTGCACTTGACGAAACACAACAGAACAGCCTACCCATCAAATTCCACTCCTTATGAATTCCTGTTCCTAAAAAAGGTGCTAAAACGCCACAGGCCCTCTCTGCGGCCTGGGAAACCTCGACAATCCAAGGGCCTGTGGATGAGCTAAGTGTAAATTCCCTGGACTGGACGAGCTCGGAGAGCAGGGGAAACACAGCTTGAGCTACAACATTCCCAGTCAGACATACTCCACCCTTCAACACCTGACAGCAATGGCCGGATTGCTGAGCGGAAACTCAATGAGATGGTTATAAGAATACCCGTGGTCACCCGGCCCCCTGGACAGCTGAACTGGACCCAGAGTCTGGCTGCTCTCCATGGGGGGCTAATATGCAGCCAATGAGACCCCCAAACCGGCGAGGCTCAGCGGATGGTGAACACATTCTGGAAGCCATCAGAATCCACCCAGGGCTTCCTGGGAGCCGTGCCACCATAGACGGCAATCTCCAAGAGTCCTGCTGGGCGATTCGCAACACTCTTGCCTTGTGAAGCTGAGCTCCACGTCAAGAGGGATGGAGGGACATGGGCAGGTGGGGTCTCCGCAGTACCCTGTCCACTTCAGGAGATGGTAACTTGGCTAACAACCCTGCCCGCTCTTCCTCCTTTTGCTTCGAAAGTACTGTTGTTTGTCCTCCTCGCAGTCATGGCACACGGAAGAGGGAAGGCTGGGAACACGTCAGGGCTCTATCACTTCTGCTTTTGGCCTGAAGGAAACAGGAGCACTATCTCCCCCGGAGAAGAGCCATCCCCCCACTCAGACTCACCCGCCCACTCACCCTCTGCTCATCCAGAATGAAGGTCAGCCTTCTTAGCAGAAGGCATCCCCAGGTGCCAGATGTTCACGCTGCCAAGCCGGCAGGGGCCTGGAGCCCACACGGAATGTCAGAACACCTGTAGCTCATCATCTCTTTGCAGAATCCTTTACAGAAGTCCTTTGAATACCAACATGCTTGATCCCAACATTCACACGAAGACAAATTTAAGTGGAAGAACTCACAGGATAGGAAACAAAAAACCACAGCCAAAAGTAAGTTGCAAAACCAAACACGACTGGTCAATTCTAAGTTTTCCCATTAGTGTTCTTGTACTTCTCATGCGCTTCCTTTGCCCTCATCAAGTGCTTCCTGGAAGACCAGCCTCCAAAGTTTTAAGGAAAAAAACAATTTGGGGGAAGGGGTTAGAGGAAGAAGGGGTAGAAGGAGAGAGAATGAATCTTCAGCAGGCTCTACAGCCAGCACAGAACCTGACGTGGGCTCGACCGCACGACCCTGAGATCATGACCGGAGCCAAAACCAAGAGTCGGACACTTAACCAACTGAGCCATCCAGGTGCCCCAAGAACAATTTTAAATTGAGGAAATTATCGTTATCACTGCAATTTTCCTGCTAAATGAGAGAACAGTATCAAGTTTTCTTTTAGCACAGACAGTATCAGTGTAAGTCACGAGAAGCTAGGACTCTCAAGTACACAGTTTGGGCATCCCTGATGACGCCCAAGCTTCCAGACACGGAAGTCAAGGTCCAGAAAGAAGCCCACAGGTGGCACAAGGGGATCTAGAACCCAGGTCATCTGGTGCTCAGCCCAACCCTTTTTCCTCTCAGTGTCCTTCTTTGGTTCAAGCATATCACGGACTAAATTAGCCACATGGGTCCCACAGAGCAGGGGCTGCAGCGCGTGAGGGCTAGCTGATGTTACAAGTGGCACAGCTGACACGCCCATCAAATTAGGACCCTGCCTCAAGTACTCCTCAGGAACCTTCTCTCAGCCAGCCAGACTCCAGAGAGCAGCCAGTGGCTGTCCGCATGGGATCTCCCTTCCCCCAGCAGCCAGGCGGGATCACCCCTCACTGCCTGAGGGGTTATGTGCAGGGAGTCATCATCTTTCGGGGGCCTTGGAGCCTTATGACAGTCAGCTAAAATGTATAGGCCCCTTCTCAGAATGTTTTTAGATATGTAAAATAATTAACAGAATAAGGAGGGAGTAAGTATACAGAAATACAGTTACTGAAACATTTAAATGTAAATTCACGATCTACTCATATACTTGCTTCTCTGTCAAACACATTAAATAGCAAGACCTGGCAGTGTATCCGAAAATTGTCACAATTTCAAAGTAATGATGAGCGTCCGTGCTTTTGGAGATTTGTGCCACCTGATATGAATCTACGTGTGCTTTCTATTGGCGACAAACTCACAGGAACTCATAGTACGTAGGTTGTGCCCATATCCTTAGTTGAAATAACCACTAAGTTCTAGTTAAATGTTGGTAAAAACAAAGCACAATTTTCCACCATCCACGTTTATGCACTCTGCCTCTGAATTCTCTTCACAGAACCCCCAAGGCTTAAGGAGCTCCTGATGCTGCCTCACAGCCCCAGGGTCATCAGCTATCAGGTATGGAGGAGGCACCCGGATGAGATGACCTGAGGTGACAGGGAGACCCTGTCTCCAGTGAGGAGAAGCTTTGGGCTGAAGCAGCTCCAGAACCATCCTCACCACCTCCCAAGCACCGGATATGACTCCCGGTGTCTCCAGACCTCAAAGGCTCCAAGACCCTGCCACATACAACACCCGCTTGAGCAACACCTTCTACCCTGCCCAGCATCCCCCAGTGGCTCAGTGTGCAGACTGAATCCTGCCCAGAGACCTGATCAGAGTAGGAGACTCAGCCTGCTCACGCCTGCCAGGACCCTGCACCCGTGGCAGGCAGTGAGACAGTGATCCAGCTTCCACGCAGATGCAGGACAGGGAGCCACCCAGTCTGTGGCTCTCCCCACACCCTCTCTTACTGCACTTTTAGATGGAATTTAGGTGACTCTCTGCAGTCAGGTCAGCGTCCCCTAACAGACTACGAGGTCCTTAAAGGCAGGGACCACACTGTAGTCACACATGTCATCAGCTCCCGGGACGTGACACCTACAAACCTCAGTCACGATCTGCTGAATGAGGGCACCTGGGTGGCTCAGCTGGTTAAGCGTCTGCCTTGATGACTCAGGTCATGATCCAGGAGTCCTGGGACTGAGTCAAACGTCAGGCTGCCTGCTCAGTGGGGAATCTGCTTCTCCCTCTCCCTCTGTCCCTGACCCTGCTCCTTCTGTCTTATTCATTCTCTCTGTTAAACAAATAAATAAAATCTTAAAAAAAAAAAAAAATCTACAAAATGAGAGGCAGGAGAGGGTGGCAGAGGCAGAGCCTGGCAGGTCTCCCCAGACCTGTTCCCTTGAGGGTCTACAGCTCAAGTCACTGCCCAAGCCACCTCCGGCCCACAAAGACCTTAAACTTACCAGTTCACAAGCAGAGAAGGGCCTTTTTTCTCCATGTCTCTTTCTGAGCCCAAAACATCTAGAGCTGACCTGAAGGGGAAGGATTAGCAGGACAAAGACCAACTGTCCTCTGACCCTCTCTTCACCAAATGCAGAGAGTGATGCCAACCCCCCTGGAAAGCACAAGCGATACTCAAAATATCTAAGAGCCAGCAAGAACGGGCCCCAGCCACCGACCCCGGCACAATCGGACCAGGAGCCCCCGTCAGACCTCAGCCATGCCAGAAGTTAGGAACTCAGCTATCGGGATGACAGGCCGAACAGATGGAAGCTCACCCTCCTGACTTGTTTGTGGCACACACTCTCCATCACCAAGATTTCATTTATTTAAGGCATTAACTAGCAACATGAGATCGTACAAGCCACATCCTCGCAACCTCAGGCTCTGCTCTAACGGAACTGAAAGGAATGCTCCAGAGTCCTCCCAGCTCTAATATCCCATGGTCACATTTTCTCATACCTCTCCAGTTGCACCTGGTAACAGAAAACCAGTAGGACACACCACCAGCTCCCAGGGGCCCGGGCAGGGGGCCCTCAGCCAGGCCAGGCACAGATTTTTGACCTCTGCTCTGTAGCATGGGACTGGCAAGTCAGAGCCTGGACACTCCTCCCAGCCCCTTCTGCGGAATCCTAGTGAGCTCTGGAAGCCCTGGACCATAAGGACCCCAGGCGTGAAGGAACTAAGAGGGAGCCACACCCCAGCAGCAGCAAACTCCACCTGCTTTCCACCCCACCTCTTTCACACCCCAGACACTGCTCATCCCCAGGTGGCGGGCTATGTAGACAAACTGCCACCCCTGGACAGTCGTTTTTAAGAGAACAGGGGAGAAGTTGCAAGGCCTGGCCCGGCTCCTCACCAGCTTGGCAAGGCGTTTTCGGTTTCCTGTGACAAGGGGAAAAGAGCTGCTCTAACCACCTGAGTGGGAATGCCATTAGCATCAAGTAAGGATACTGAGTATTAATTTTTTAAATTCCTTGGAAAAGGAACTAGGTACCCCATTAGGGGGCACGTGACTTCCTCCCTTCTCCCGGTAGCCCCCCCTCCACCAGGCTGTGCAGAGGCCTCCCCCAGGAGATGAGATCCAGCCAGCCCTGCAGAGACCCTGCTCTACTCAGCTGTGCAGTCCCAGGGGCAGGGGTTGCTGGGGCTGTCTTTGTTGTGTCCCCTGAAAGTCCCTTGGGGGCAGGAAAGAAAGGCAGGTGAGAAGCCAAAGGCTCCTGCGTGCAGCTTCAGGGTGGGGCACGCGGGACAGGAACACAGGCAAAGCCAGGGGGAAATCAGCACATTTTCCTCGGTCATTAGCGAAAGTCAAGTCGCCCACAGTGCGTGTGCTCCCCACACTCATGAGAGCACCGTGGCCCACAGCAAGACACGGCATGGATTGGGACATCCTGGGATCCACATTTCCATCTTCCCTGCGTTCGCTGGAGCCTCTTGTAAGAATTCTGGGCAAGGAGGGATAGGAGAGCACTATCAGGGGCTTGGCAGTCATCCCTGCTATGACAAAGACCCCAGAGAGAGTTCAAATCCCAGCTGGGTCCATCACTCCATAGATGTCCCCATGTTGGGGACACTAGCCTCTCTCCCCTCCTTAAAGAGATGGGGAGAAGAGTCACCTGGCAGGGGATTCGCGAAGACTAACGGAGGGAGCACAAGTCCACCCAGAAGGCACTCAGGAAGCTGGTTTCCTCCCCCACAACCACAGGTTAATGACAGAGAGCATTGCCCAAAGTCACCCCAGCTCCGTGCACATGCCGAGAAGGACACAGGGTCCTATCAGCTGTTTAATCAGATGTATAACAACGCTTCTGAAAAGGAAGTGGGAACAGGAGGTGATGACAAAGGTCAAGAAACAGTGGCCTCTGTTTTGAAGAAAGTGAGAAGACATTCTGATTTTCTTGGCGCTCATTTTTTCCCCCAAATGAGCCCCCGTGGGAGATCATGATGTCCTAGACCTCAGAGTCCCCTAGCCTACTTTTCTGGCTCAGAACAGTAATTTGGGTTGAGACACCAGACTTCCAGGGCTAGAGGGTAAACGGTCAGGTGTCGAGGCCATCCTGAGGCTTATGGGGGGCGGGGGTGGGGGCGCTCTCCTCCTGCAGAGAGGGAAGGGATCTAGTGCGTCCTGAGCTCCCACCTGATACCAAGTCAGAGAGGAGAGCTCTGTACCAGAATAAAGCTGTGCGCCCCTGTTACCTTCCAGCTGGCATTCTGCCCTTTCCACACCTGCCTCTGCCCAAAGCTGCCCTGGGACCTGCCCGAGATGCCAGATCGTGCTGAAAAAAGGCACCTTCTGCTCTCGGTCCTCTGGTGCCCTCACCCCAGGAGAGCTAGTCTGGAGTGAGGGGGCCGTTGGCCTCCCCATTAATACCCTCTCCTCCATTCCCAGTTTGGAAGGTCCAGTGCCCACACAGATGAAGCTATGGGCCACGCCTGCCGGAATTTCAGGCCCCCCCAGGGCCAGCACGTGCACTGCACTGCACCTGGCTCTGGGATCCCCCTGGTGGCCCTCATTCATCTGAGTCTGTGCCTCTGTCCTGCCAGCTGTCTGGGTCAGGGCAGGGCACTTGGGAACAGGTGGGAGGAGGCGTGTCACAGAAGGCCTTGCTCAGCCCACCCCTCCACAACCCCACCTGGAGGCCTGAGGTGGGCGATCCCCTCAGATGCTCACATTCGCCGGCCACTGCGCAGAGATGCCCTTCTCCAGACAGGTCGCCCTCATATACCCAAAGTGACAGTGAGGGGGCCCATGTCTCTGCCTCCCATGGGCACTTCCAATGATGCCTTTACATGAAATTCTAATCAAATGGCTACACGTAAGAAAACAGACATGCGAACCATCATGTAGTCATCTGATAAATACTAAACAGCCTTTAAAATATGATCACGGACAAGTCAATACACAGACCTACACCCACTGAATAAAACAGTGAAACACCAAAGGGAAGGTACGCGCCAATCACCGTCCTGCATCAGGCACACTCATATAGCAACCGGGGTGGGAAACGACTCCTGTGATATTCAGTCAGGATTTGATGGATGCAAAGTTCTTTTGATCTATAAGGCTAAATGAATAATTTTTAATGGGTCTCTGATAGAAACCCATTTCCTCTCCATTTATCTGAAAATCAAATTGAAACTAGAGCCTAAGACAGTGTAGCCCAGCAGGGCGGGGAGGGCTGAGCAGGTGGGGCCAACTGCACCTGCCCCCCAAGACTGCCCCCCAGATGCCACTGAGCCACAGCCCCACTCCCGGGAGCTGCCAGCGGCAGCCTGCTGCTCAAGGCAGAGACCGAGCATCCTGACAGCGAGAAGAGCTGTGCAGGCCCCAACAGGCCCCGCAAAGAGCTACTCAGGCCCTCAGAGGCTCCAGCTGACCAATCTCCAGCCAGTGTTTAGCACTGGCAGTGTGGCATGGGGGCGGGGGCTGGGCGGGGGCTGGGCAGGGGGAGAGTCGGAGACAGGGAAGGAGGGAACAATTCCTACTCCATCTTCTTGGGGTGGCACACAGTTGGAGGCAACGTGGGTGCCCATTATCCTCAGGGAAGAAACAGGGTACCGCAGCAGCTACAAAGCCCTCATCCATTAGGAAAGATGGGTTAGAGGCACATGCAGAACACGAGTGGTCTCACAATACAGGGCTAAGAGGAAAGGCCAAAAACAGAGTGAGCTGTAAAACGGGAGTGCCTCCTCGCTACACTAAAAATGTGTCCAGTTTCGAGAAACTGTCCTAGACAGGGCAGCCTAAGGAGGCAAAGAAACTGGACGTCATGTGGGGTCTGGGATGGGATCCTGGAACAGAAGAAGGATGGTAGGTAAAAACTCAATCTGAATAAAGTACAGATTTTAGTGAAGGATTATGTATCAATATTGACTCATTAATTGTGACAAAAGCACCACATTAACACAGAGGTTGACAGCAGAGGAAACTGGGTATGGAGTCTGCGGGAACCCTCTGTGCAATTTTTCTATACGTCTGAAACTGCTTTAAAAAATAAAGTCTGTTTTTTCAAATGAAAAACTCACATAAAGCAAAAACACCACCATACATTCCCCAGAAACACACCGCACTGGTATGACTGCTTGTGGGAAGAGCCAGGCAGGCATCTGTGCAGGTGGTGAGAGGGTCCTCCCGCAGACCAGTGACGATGACGTGGCCTGAACGACAAGTGCCGTTAAGTTAGCGCTTTGCATCAGAGGTCCCAAAACTAACAATAATTGATTTTTTAAATTGGGGGGGGGGCAACACTGCAGGAATGTAGGTCACAAAGGCTGCATGAGTGGTGGGGGCTCTGGTGACAGAAGGGGGCTCCAAGGAGCTGAGTCACCTGCCCTTGAAGGAGAAGAGTTAAGCAGGCTATGAAGGTGAGCAAAGGGGTCGGAGAGGCTGGGAGGGAGGCGCTTTTGGCTAGTTGCAGACCAGGGACAATCATCTAGGACCCGCTCCATGCCCCCATCTAACACTGGGCAATCCCAAGAGCTATTTCTGGGCCCTCCTAATTCCCAGCCAAAGCTGGGAAAATCCAAGAGCAACAACAATGGAACCTGCTGGGGGGCAGCAAAGCTGGGCAGTGACACTGGTAGCAGTAGTCAGAGTTGCCAGAACAGGAGGCAGGGGTGGCTCAGTGGGTTAAGCCTCTGCCTTCAGCTCAGGTCACCATCTCAGGGTCCTGGGATCAAGCCCCGTAGGGCTCTGCTCAGCAGGGAGCCTGTTTCTTCCTCCCCCTCTGCCTGCCACTCCCCCTGCCTGTGCTCTCTCTCTCTCTCTGTGTCAAATGAATTAAAATCTTTTTTTTTTTAAAGATTTTTTATTTATTTATTTGACAGAGAGAGACCACAAGTAGACAGAGAGGCAGGTAGAGAGAGAGAGAGGGAAGCAGGCTCCCTGCCGAGCAGAGAGCCCGATGTGGGACTCAATCCCAGGACCCTGAGATCATGACCTGAGCCGAAGGCAGGGGCCTAACCCACTGAGCCACCTAGGCGCCCTGAATTAAAATCTTTAACTGGAGGGCGGGGGGAGTGGGGTGGGGGGAGTTGCCAGGACAGTTCCATTTGCAATCAAATGCTCTACCACTGAGCTATACCCCCTGCACCATTCCATTTGAATTTCGGATCAGCAACAAATAAATTTTTAAGTATCTAAGCAGGTCCCAAATGTTTCATGGAACATACTTCGGCTGAAACACTATTTGCTGTTGATCTGAAATGCAAATGTAACTAGGCATCTTGAATCTGATAAATCTGGCAACTCTAAATAATAATAATAATAATAATAGCAGTGACATGCACTGTTACTGTTCAAAGTCCTTAATTCACTCGTCTTGTTTTCATCTTCAAACAACCCAGTGAAGAATGTATGGCTCTCCCCTTTACACAGACATGGAAACTTTGACTCCCAAGGAGCAAGTCATTCACCCAAGGTCATGAGTCTAGTAGATGCCAGACCCGGGATGTGAGCATCTGTCTCTAGACTCCAGAGACCACCTTCCTGAGCACAATGCTGTTTCCCAACTGAGCAGCTGAACGAGGCCCAGGGCCTCGGCTCCCTGATACCCAGAGACAGGTGTGGGACTGAGCCTCCCACGATAACAGTGCCAAGAGCTTCTTGTTTGATCCTCAAAACAAACTACTACCTCGAGAAACCTTCCCATCAGACTCTAATTCAAGGCACCAAGTGAGCTCTGGGTTCCAAAAAGTGAAAATCAAGGAGGCAAGGGAGCCAGTCTGTATTCAAAGAGCAGTGTCCTTGCATTGGTGGAAAGAATGAGAGAAGCAGCTCCTAGTCTAAGGGTCTGGATAAGTAGCCCAAGCCAGTAGGACGAGGCTCTGAGCCAAGCCACATGCCATATTTCTCGGGATCAGAGAAATGAACAAATGTCCCCTGGGGGTCCCTTCCAGTTTGGGGATGGTATTAACTTGACTCTTACAAAAGAGGTGAGAATGGCATCACACCCCTCAGCATGACTCTACTTAAAATAATCCTAACGAGCATTTATTGAGCGCCTACTATGTAGTACACATTGCATGAGATGTTTTCATTGCCCCATCCATGGATGGGACCTGCGTGAAACAACACCTCAGCAGGACATGAACTGTTTTGCAGATGAGAAATGTGAGATTTAGGGAGATAACTTATTTATTCAACTAACGCTAGTTAAGCACTTACTACACTGCGTTATTCTTCAGACTCTGTCCTAGGGGCTGGGGATACAGAAGTGAACCAAACAAGACCCCTGCCTTCATGAAGCTGGTTGCGGCACAAATTTAAAAAAAAAAAAAAAAACTTATCTTGTTGTTCCAGGTAGCAATGCTAAGTGTGATGAAGGAAAGTAAAGCATGGCCAAGGACTAGAGTGATGGGGTAGGAGTACTTTAACTAGGATGGTCAGGAAGATATCTGCAAAGAGATGACATTTAGGCAGAGTTCTGAAGTGAGGGGCTGAGCAGGCACAGGTCTGAGGAAGGGTGCCCAAGGCAGAGGAGACAACCAGTGCAAAGGCCCTGAGGTAAGGGTGACCAACACACAACCAAGAAAAGGCCAATGGGCTGGAGCAGGTGCAGGAGGGTAGGAAGGGTAGAAGATGAGTATGGAGGGGATGGTTAGGGCAGGTCATCTTTAAAGGATCACTGTGATATGAAGAAATGGATCGATGGATGAATGAATGGATGGAAGGATGGATGGACAGATATGGATATGTAGATAAATGGATTTTCATGGAATCCCTTAAGCTGCTACTGACCAGAGGTCAGAACATATATTGCTCACAAGTTGATAAAACATGTCCAAAGTTCAGTCTCCAATGAATCCCCTCCCTCGGAGAGCCCCAGGCAAGCACATTTCTTAGTGACATATATCCCCTACAGAGGAATGTGATCCAAATTTCGACATGCAATCTGGGTCTTCACCTCAAAGAAACCTTTGAGGAAGGCCACAGGATGGGGTCTTCAAGCACCAGAAAGAAATGTCTTGCCTCCCATCTCTAAGGAGGCCAACACCCACAGAACAGACTGGCAGCTCCCTACCACCACTACCCAGGATCCCCCAGGCAGGAGCATTGGCTACACCAAGGCTCTTCCTCAAGTCTCTGAACAAGAAAATCTGGTTTGCCCACCAGATAAAAAAAAGAAAATGCCACCTGCCAGAACAAGGCCAATGTTCCCTGCAGGTGACCCGAATCACCAGGAGGCCAGTCCTGCATGGCCATCCCACCTCACGGCCCTTTGCCCCCTGCCCAACCTCACCTCCAAGTCCTTCTCGAGCTCCAGTCCGGCCTCCATCAGGTTATGCTCAAACTCCTCCCGCTGCTCCTTCTTCTCCTCCTCCAGGGCGTCGAGGGGCCCCAGCTCAATGTCACCATGGCCCCCAGGATGAGGCTCCTTGCCTGTCTCCCCATTGGAGACAATCGCCAATGACTGGCCAGGGGAGCCCTGGCCAGGGTGCACCCCACGCTTGCGGTAATGGTAGGCAAGCACGTAGTCGACCTTCCTCTGGTTGTCATGGAAGTGCATGCGGCTCCGGCGGGCCTCCAAGGACACTGGCTCATTGGCGTCCAGGTAGTTGTTGATGACCTGGCCAGAGAGAACAGGACAGGGACAGTGAGGGCCGGTGAGGAAAAGGGAGTGATGGAGGGGGGTAACCTCATGCTCTGGGCCCAGGGAGGGGGGCAAAAAGCCCCGCAGGCCCCGAAGCCCTGGCTCCCCCAGTGGAAGGACAGAATGGCCTAGGTTTTTCTGCCACACCCGGCCCACACAGCCACCCGCACCTGTCCGCAGCCTGGCTATCCGCGCCCTCCAACCCACTGTGGCCACCACGCACACACGTTCGCTTGCATGCACGGTCTGAACACGCAGCGGCAAAGCCCTGCACACCAGAGCCACACGGCGCTCCTGCACGTGCACACAGAGCAAATACACACGGCACCCCACACACATGCGTGTGCACACACACCGCACCCCAGGGCACTCGGACACACACACACAGCCCTCCACGTGTGCTGGAACACACCCACACATACCCATCCCCTTGCAGATCTGCTGGCTGGCCCGCAAACATCCCCTTCCTGACACACCCAGACTACTCACAGGCAAGTTCTCTGGATCCATCGGAACAAAGGCCAATTTGTTGTCACCAGGCCGGCCCCAGCCCCACCCCCCAGGGATTCACTCGACACTGTGCCCCTCGCAGCCCCACATCCTCCTGCTCTGCAGGACCAGTCGGGACCCTGCCAGAGACTGCAGCAGGGGGACCGGCTTCTGCTCTCTGCCAGCGCAGAGGTAGGAGGTTGAGAGAAGAGGAGGGGAAAGACCAAGGCGGGGCAGGAGAGGGACCTGCCTCCCTCCCTTTGGGGGTTTCCCTGTTTGTTCGTGGTTTGCTACCCATCTGCCTCTGCAGCCACCTGAGAGGCCACCTGGGCAACCAGATGAAGTGCCAGGCACAGGGGAGAGCCTCCGAGCAGCCGCGGCAGAGCTCTGCTTCCTCAGACCTGGCAGGGGAGTTGGGGAGTCTGCAGACCAACAGGTGGGCCCGCGTGGCCTCTCACGCCTCCCCTTCCCTCTCCTCTTCCCAGACTCAGCGTGGACTTGGAGAGGGAAGAGAGGAAAAGGCCCTCACAAATCCCCTGGGCCTCTTTCTCTCTCTCTCTCTCTCTCTTTCACACAGACTCACACACAAACACACACACCTGCCTCCAGGTGGATGGGGCCCCAGTCAAGAGTTTCCTTTGGGGTGCCCAACAGGGTCAGCCTTTACTCCACCCAGCACTCACCGAGCCGCTGCAGGAGCTCCCTCCACCGGAAGCCAGGCCAGATTCTCCGGCAGAACTGCCCTGCTGGCCAGAACGGCTAGGGCCGGGGGCTTGGGGACCCGGCACCTTGAGGTATTGCTGTCCATGTTTGGGGCCCTCATCCCCTCTGGCCACTGCCCGAGGGCTCAGTCGGCGCGGAGAGCCAGGGAGCAGGGGGATATCTGTGAGAGGGAAAGACAAAGGAGAAAAAGCAGCTTCAGGTGACAGGAAACCCAGGACACAGAGAAACTGAGGCACTGAGGGAGGGAAACCGGGATATCCCTAAGAAAGAGGCCACACCTCCTCACGGTCTTGCTTAGGCAAAGTCACACTGGCCACAGGGTGGGGAGAGAGTAGAAGGAAGCAGTGGGATGAGGAAGAGGGTGTCAGCACTACACACACACACACACACACACACACACACAGAGAGAGAGACGGGGGAGCCAGTGGCAGAAGCTCCTTCAGGTGACAGCTGTCACAACCTTCTAATTCCCAGACAAGAGGGGATAGTGGCTCAGGTGAGCCAGGGTGAGTGGGAGCACTCCCTAGAGAGACACCGGAACTAATGCCAAAGGCTGGAGTTGTAGGGTCTCTCCCAGGGCACCCTGGCCAGCCCTCACGCCCCTTGATGAGAGAGCAAGGACAGACACACCACCGTGGGTCCCCTGAGGGCAGAGGCCTGCTCTGACAAAAGCGCTGTCTCCAATGCCCTTGAGGGGCTCCCACGCACCTGCTGCCTCCACCAGGGCCTCAGAGCTCCACAGCCCCTTCCCAGCCCTCCTCAGAGCAGCCCCCTAGCAACACACAGCGGGCACCAGCGCTACTTCAGAGACCTCCCAGCTTCACCTCCTCAGGGAAAGGACGCAGGCTGGTGACAAAATTGCAGAATGTCAGAACTGGATGGCACCGAAGCACTAAACACCCCAGACAGGGCCCACGAGCTGCCAGGACCTCGAAGCTGACCAGGCCCAATCTGTACCCACTCTGAGAAATACTCTTTCCAGCCAAGCTGCACAGCGCAGGGCGCCTGGGCTTCACCCTCATCTCTGCCACTTGCTCAGACCTCTCTGAGCCGGCTCCTCCCGCCTATAGCATGAGAATCCCAAACTGGCGGGCTGTGGTGAGAAACCAAAGGACAGATACATATGCAAGACCCCCAGGGCAGTCGTCAGCCCACAGGTACGCAATAAAAGGTGGTTGTCATAATTGTTCTCATTTTCACTCTGAGCTGTGTACGAGAAGAAATCACACCACGGACAGCCAGCTCAGCCCCTAACACCTGCTCTAAGGAGGAATGAACAAAAAGCAGCTCAGAAGAGCCTTTTAGGCACCCAGCTCTCTGCTGGACAGTTCAGGGGCCCTAGAACATTCGGTCCCTGTCCTGGAAAACCTGATCATCTCTTCACGAAGACAGAACTGGCAGGCAGGAAGAATGCAGAGCAGAGCTCTCATAACTTACTTCTACATTGTGGGAGACCAGCGAGGCTGGAAGGCTTCCAGAGGGACCGAGCCCAACACTGGTCTTGAAGGGTGGATGGGTTTGGAAAGGCAGGGGCGAGAACACAGAAGGGCAACAGTGGATGTGCGTGCTGGTGGTGGGATGGAGGACCTGGGGCTCAGGACGGCAAGGAAGGGCTTCCTTCTTCAGTCCCTCATCTTGCCTTATTCTTCTCCCCTTGTGCCTTTCACATGCCTGCCTACCACCTGGCCCAGGGCAGAACTGTCCCCAGGGAAGGCTTGAAAAACCTCCAGATGCACATCGAAAGAGACCAAGACCACCTCAATGTACACCTGTGCTCAGGCAGGACAAAGGTAAGCCTCACTCAAGCACGCTGGTCAGCTGTATTCCCATTCACAGCTGTAGCTCAGATTCAGGGTCAGCCCCAGTATTAGTCAAACCCCTATCCAGGAGGCACAAGCCCCTGAAGGTACAACCTGGGGTTTGAGGCTGGCCTCCAGGGCTCTACCAGTCATCCTAGCAGCTCCCTCAGCTTGTCTCTGATGCATGGACCACAGCTGCCTGAGGCCCTGCTTTCATGTCCACCTTCTCCCCTCGCCCCCCGCACCCAACAATGAGAACACAGCACACGGCTGAGTCGTCCCACCTCCAGAAAGACACAACAGGCAGTAATGACACAGAGGTGGAGACACTCAAGTCACCTGGCCTCACCACGAAATTGGGGGGGGGGGGACGGGAGGGGTGAGTGAAGCCTGGGCATCAGGACAAACGGGACAGGAGAACTCACTCCACAGGACTCCTCCAAGAAGCTGAAAAAGGGGGAACTTGAGTCTGATCGGAAGGAAAGGCCTACATACAGCCTATGGAACATGTTACAAAGTTGAAAATAATCTTTCCTTCACTGACCATTCACTTGGCTCTTGGCCGAGACTGCCTTTGCCCAACAGAACCCTGGGTGTGCAGGATGCAGCTGCCTCCTGGGCTCTGAGTGCCATGTGGGGTGGGGAAGGTGCTTGGCTTCCCCACCTCTGGATCAGCCAGACAGATTTTCACAAGGCTTGGACCTGGGGCCTCTTCTCTACACTCTCACCCTATGCCTGGATACTCTCATCCACTCCTACGGCCTTAATGATCAACTGTGCTCATGACGCCCAGCATTTTGTCTTTGACCCTTATTTTCTTCCAAACACCCTGGATCCAAACACGCTCCCGCCTACTGGCCTCTCCACCTGGATGCTTCGGTGCCCCCTTCAGAACCTACAGGTCCAAAACCAAACCTGCATTCTGCTCCGCAGGAGGACTCTGCTCCAGCATTCCCTGTCGCTGTGGCAGCCGCCACCACACCAGTCCAGACTCCAGCCTGGACAGCCTTCCCCGTGCCCGACAGCCACTGTCACCCACCCTAGGAACTCTGCCCTGAAATAGCTCCCAAAGCCATCTGTTTTCCACCACCTCCATGACCACCACCCTGGTCCAAACTACCATGCTCATGCGGCGGGGTCACTCCAACAGCACCCCCTGCTTCCACTCTCGCCCTCCACTGTTCCCCAAAAGGCGGTCAGCCTGGCTACGACATCCGCATGCATGGAGATTTCTGGTGCTTCCCCCCCACAGCTGGGAGACCCTGAATTAACCGGCCTGCTGACGCCCGCACCCCGCTGCTCCCCGGGTCTGCTGCGTCTCTGAGTCCCAGCCCTGCTGCTCTGTAGACAGTGTCTGGAACGCACCACACGCTCTCCCAGCCCAGGGCCTGACCCATGTTCCTCCCTCAGGCTAGGACGTGCTTCTTTGTCTAGCTGTGGGCCACCTGCTCTTTGGGTCACAAGGGACCCACAAAATCAAAATTAACACATGGCTGTTTCAAAAAGCTACTGCTCAAGGTCTAAGACGGAAATATTCAGACACTAGAGACAAAGCTGATTCGCTTCCTCTGCAGACAAGACTTGCGGTTCCCCAAGCTGAGGTGGTGCTGGGAGGACTTGGGGGACACACAGACACAGGTCTAGCTTGCAGGAGAAGGCCTCCGAGCTTTATCCCATGGACTCCACTGGTCGGGAGGGCACCACAAAGAGTGGGGCATTTATTGTCTGGGGTCACCGAATAAGGGTAACCTACTGATGGCAGCCATTGACCGTCCAGTCAAAGGAATCTCACAGTGGAGTGGGATCTACAGACAACTGAGGAGTGCTGGGGCGACAACCACATTCCTCTCCAGCACTCCTCGCAGGCCTCGCTGTCAGCACCCTGCCACATGGCAAGCCCCACGCTGAGCCAGGGGGACCCTCGGCGCCACATCTTGGCATTGCGACAATTTCAGAAAAATAATGTGATTTCTTTGACGTCAGTTTCTACTTCCACAGTTGAGAGGAGGGATTATTATTATCCTATCTTTTCCCCACAACAAGAGGAAAGATGACAACTCCTGGGAAGTCCACGAGCTACAGAAAATGTGAGGGATTATTACCAAATCCTACCCCAGGGCCTCAGGGCCTGCCCCTTCCCATGCCTCTGCCCACCCTCACTTCTCTGTTTCATACCAGTCACTTGGCCTTAAGTCCCAGAATTGCCCTTCTCTGCCACCCGCCTGCCTGCTCCTATTCACCTCCCCCTGGAAGCCCTCCTAAAGGAGGCAGGAGAAGCACCAGCTCTCTATCCCCCCATTACCAGGATTTCGTTTGTCATCTGGCACCATCGCACATTTTCTTAGCCTTTAGAACCACAATTTCAGGGGTGAACTCTGTCCCTTCTGCACGGATCCCGCCTCCACTGCTCAGGAGAGCTGCAGGTGCCTTAGGCTACACCACAGAGGCAGACAAAGAAGCAGGATCAGAGATCCAGAGGGAAAGGAACAGAGACAAAGGCAGGGAGAGCCCCCAAATCTAAATGAAAAAGCTTGTTTTCAGGGTCCTCCTGTGGCCTGCCCTTTCATACCATCCCTTCCCCCAGCCCGGCCCAGCTAAGGCCCCTCCCCAGCTGGGGTCCCCATTCCGAGCAGCGCTTTCCCATCCACCATCAGGGACTTCTGACGCGCATTCCTCCATTGAGCTGTTCGCTGTCTTGGCTTCCAAGCTAATAGACTCCGGAGTACCAAGAGCTGGCATCCTGAGACAACAGAAGGGAAAGAATTCAGGGAACTCTAAAGCGCTCTGGAGATGTCCCAAGCCCTGTATGTGTGCAGGGGGCAGGGCTCTGGTCTCACCACGAGGAATAGCCTCCAATGGTAGGCACTGGGCACCATGCTGGGCACAGATGCTGCAGGGGTTCTTTCCAGACCCTTCGAACCATGCCCCGGCTCTCAAACAGTTTGGTGAGACTCTTCGGGGTCACAGCAAAGGATCGGAGTGAGGCGGGGCTTCTGAGGAGGGGAAACGGCCAGGCATAGGCTGTGGAGAGCGAGGAGGGTGGGGAGAGCTCAGGCAGTAGGGAATGGCGGGAGAACCGGAACAAAGGGACCAGGAAGCACAGTCAAGAGCAAGGCGGCAGAAGGCTGAACAGACTGGGAGCGGGTTCCCCAGGCAGGTAGGAGGGGGAGATGAGTCATCGGGGCTCTCGGAGGTTTCCAGAGCCTCCAAGAAAGAACAGCAGGAGGTGGTGTCCTGTGGGAGCCTGACCTCCAGGCAGCAGCGCTCTTCCTCGAAGCTTCCCTCATGGCGTCATTACTGCCTCGTCATGAAGCATGGGCAGGGCAAGTGTGAAGGGAAGAACAGGGCCGCCTCTCTCTCCAGCCCTTCAAGGCCACTGCTTCAGGTAAAGCCAGACAGGCCAGGGCTACCCTGAGCGGAGACAGCACATCCACACTCTCCCAGGTCGAGAACAAGACTCCAGGTGGGGCTCAGAGAGACCGGGGCATGTGCAGACTTTGTGGATGTTCGCGTGGCCCTGCCCCAAGCACTGTGGGATGGATGGACGCAGTTCAGGTAGGGTCAGCACTTGTGCAGAGGTCTTACCCTGCCTTCCTGCATGAACTTGATCGTCTAAATTGGAGGTGCCAAGCTTAAAATTTGGACCCAATGGCCCTGCTGATCACCCTACACCCTGCCCCACAGCTGCTGTTGAACAGCACCTTCCTAGACCCTGCATTAGGCCTGAGCAACAGAAGGACGGTCTTCCAGGCCCCTCCACATAAAAAAGGACCATTTGCGGATCTGCCTCTTGGGCTCTGCCTCTCAGACTCAAAAACAGCTCTCTGTCCGCCAATGCTCAAATATTCCCTTCCTAAGGATGACACGGCAACATGACCCTTGAACCTGGGTAAATAAGAGCTAACTGGCCTCCCTGCCACTACCTTGCTCCCCTCGGATTCTCGGGTCACAACCTGACCAAGTTACTCCTATTCAATCCGCTCTTCTTAGATGAAGACCAGATTGTCTGATATGCACACAGGACCTCTCATGATCTGGCCCCTGCCCACCTGTCTGAATACTCCTTCATCTAACACCCATCCACAGCCTGCTTACCCCTCCCTGCAGCCCCCCACCACCACCACAAGCCATCACGCCATGCTCCAACCTCAAGTGGCTGTCCTTACAGGGTCGGGGAGTGAACGCCTATGTTTCTATTCATTTCAGAACCATTTCACTTCCTGGGCTCTATATAATACATTGGAAATATAAGGCTTGCCCTAGGTGCTCCCAAGGAAGGCAGATTAATAAGGAAAATAGACTAATAAGGAGATCATTTCAAGAACAAGAGAAAAACTAAAGCTGGAGTATGAACAAGAACCTGTAGAAGCAGAAGCCCGCAGCTCTGCTTAGAGCTAGCAAGAAAGGCCTCCCAGGGTACACGACTTTTGAGAAGCATCTAGAAAAGAGAAGTGGGCATATTCCAAAGGGCAAGGGAGGAAAAGGGATTGCAGGGAGAAAGGCAATCATTTGCATGTCCTTTGCAATCAGCTGCTGGGCTTGGCTGTTTCAGATCATCAACCCTCTGAGAGCAAGGCTTGCCTCCTCCTCCTCATGTTCCTTTCTACCCACATAACCCCAGCAGGCGGCCAGCTATGTGATGGGATTGGAGGGGCAGAGAAAGAACCTTTCTGGTTTATAATACACACTTGTAACATGGCCTACAAGGCCCCTTACTCTCTTTTCCGTCAACCTGCCAGTATCAATGACCTCCTGCTGGCTACTCCCCCCTCCCTTTCTCCCTTCCTCCATTTCTCTCTCTCTCTCTCTCTCTCTCTTTCTCTCTCTCACACACACACACACACGCACCAGGCACATTTAACTACCAGCAGCTTCCTTAAGGTGACCTGCTTTTTCTTATCCTTGGTCTCTGATCTTTGGAATTGTACTCCCTTCTGCCCCTAAACATCTCTTCTCAACCAAGACTACTTGGTAAGTCCCTTCGTGGTAGCATTCTTAACATCTCTCCCCTCCCCTTTACAAAAGGCCTTCAAACAATGAGCACTTACGGTCAACGCTCAGACCCAAGATCATAGAAGTGTAGACCCAGGTCAAGAAAAGAATAAGAATTTCAGGAAGCACTTCCCTCAGTGACAAAACCCATGGACTGGGATCTGGAGGAGTTCTCCAGATGAAACCTACTCACCAGCAGCCCATCCTACACTGTGGTCTGGAGTATGGCTGATGAGATTAATGTAAGCATCCCTACCCCAACACCAGGAAGAAGCAGCCAGTCTACAGCCTAATTGATCAAAACTGGTCTGTTGGCCAACCACAACCTGTTGTGCAAGTTCATTAACATGAAAAGAGTATGATGATGCAATGGTGAGCAAAATGTAACTTTTCTTCTACCCCCCCCCCAATACCACACACACAAGCACACCGCTCAATGAGGGTGTCCTCTCGTGGACATATTTGGTGGATTCCTGCAACATCCCCCATCTTCCTCCATAACCAACAAACCTCTCTCACCTCTCATCACCAGGGGTATAACCAAGATTGATGATCTCTGTCTTATTCCCAGCTCTCCAAAAAAGGTGGAACAGATTTCCATTGCCCAAAATAGACTGGGTCTGAGGCTAAAGTCTAAGACAGCTCTTGCAATCATAGCTCCCTGCCCAGGCCACCCCGACTTCCAACCTGGATGAGAAATGAGGCATACAGAGGGGTTCAGCAGGGAAGAAGAACATGGATGGATGTGAGAATTTTATCAAATATTTCAAATACATGTATAATCTATAGGAAATTGCGCAGAAGTTTTCTCTGTGCTACAGCCTGGTTAGCTGATATGAGTAAATTCATATCACATAGACAACAAGCCTTACCTGCTCACTTGTGCTCTCCTCGAGGACAGGAACAGTGCCTATCTTGCTCACCACATATGCTTAGCCCCAAGCATGAGGACTGCACATAGCTGGCTTCAGAAGGAGGAGGACAGGTTTCTCCCCACAACTTGGGAGAAGGAAATTCACAACTTCAAGCATCAACTAAGATGGTTAACGCCACGTGGAGGCCTGAAGAACTGTTCATGAACACACTGGAAACACCCCTACCGACTGGGTCAGACTTTTTAAAGCACTGGAGAGCCCATAATAACTAGGAGGGAGGGAAGTTTAAGAGACAAATTTTTTAATTTCTCCTAACTTCACCTCTACTAGACCTAGCCAAATATAAATTGTTCTTACTTAAAACCAGATGTGTCCTCATTTGACTATCAGTGAGGCGATGGTCACCACATTCCAAAGGACAGAACCAGAAGTAGTAGTCCTGGAGAAGGAGAGACAGAAGCATCCAGAAGCTGCTCTGTTGGGGGGGGGAAGAGATGGTCGTGGGAAGCCAGACTTAAAATATTAGCAGTCAGCAACTGGGAAAGGTCAGAGCCCGTGGAGAAACTGGCTGGTTCTCAACCCTGGATCCATAATTAGAATCACCTAAGAAAGATAAAATATTGATGTCTGGGCTCCACCTGATGATTTGGACTTCATTTGTGTGAGGTGCTCCGCTGTACCACCAGGGGTGAGATCCCTGGTCTATGGAATCAAAAGTGTGGGCAGAAATCAAGTCACAAGGAAGGAAAGGAGCTTATGAAGGAAAGGAGTACCACCTAGAACCTGAAAAAAGTGAGCTTAAGACAAATAAAACTAAGTGCCACTTTGCATGGCCAAGTTAAACATTTTAAGTTTAGAGACCTTTCTTGGCCTGGGTGTTTAAAAAAAAAAAAAAAAAAAGTGGGTGCTGCATGAACCAAGAAGCAAAGGAAGCCTGTCCCTGCAGAAAGAAAAGAAAACGACCATACTTGGCAACCCACGAACACACCTTGGGCCAGTGGCTATAGAAGAAGTGTGTGCTTTAACCAGGGGTAAGACCCTCCACTCTTGTAGCTTTGGTTTGGCTCCCTGACTTCTAAAGCATACTGGAGGGCCTAGATCGTAATTCCAGCTTGAGATCAGAGGAGGCAGGAATGAGTTTTACATGGTCCAAGTAAATCCAAACACTAAATGTCATTAACTGTAGTGAACTTGTGCCTCAATGATGTGATACAGTTGATACACTAACTGGAGGCTCGCCTACCTGCCATAACAAACAGAAAGGCAAGCATCTTCCTCAAAATTGGCACCATTCCAGGAAGAGCCTCAAGATCAACGTATATGACCATCCTAATACAGCATGCATTTAAAAAGCAACTTTTTTTTTTTTAAAGATTTTATTTATTCATTTGACAGAGAGAGAGATCACAAGTAGGCAGAGAGGCAGGCAGAGAGAGAGGAGGAAGCAGGCTCCCCGTGGAGCAGAGAGCCCGATGTGGGGCTCGATCCCAGGACCCTGAGATCATGACCTGAGCCGAAGGCAGAGGCTTTAACCCACTGAGCCACCCAGGCGCCCCTAAAAAGCAACTTTTTTTAAAAGGCGACCCTCAGGCAGAACATTATTATTTCATCTCACTTCAGAGGATCAGGGATAGCCAAGCCCCATAACTCAGTACCCTGGCTCAGTATTTTATAATGAGGTTTTTATTGAAAGAAAAAGTTTTTAAATATGCAACTGTATCTCCAGTTCATATATTATTTTTATAATTTCTCCGTCTCCTTCCTTTAACCCAGTGTGTTGATTTCATCAGGGTATATAAATTCTGAAAAGTACTGAGTTCCAAAGGAGAAATCACATTCAAACTTAGCATCTCAAAGAACTGCTTGGGAATCAAGCACAAATGAAGTATGTATTTCACATTTAAGACAAGACTCACAACGCCTTCATCTGCTTACTCTAGCTCACACCAGTCAGATACCACTTCAATAAAATTAAGTTTTTTCAGTTTTTTAAAAGAAGCAACTGAATCTTTTGGCCAGTTAATATCATACTGACTAACCATTAATTCATTTCTTCATTCACAGAACTAGAACAAATAATCCTAAAATTTGTACGGAACCACAAAAGGCCCTGAATAGCCAAAGCAGTCTTGAAAAAGAAAAACAAAACTGGAGGCATCACAATTCCAGATTCCAAGTTGTATTACAAAGTGATAATAATTAAAACAGTATGGCCTGGCATAAAAATAGACACATAGATCAATGGAATAGACAGAAAACCCAGAAATGAACCCCCAACTATATGGTCAATCAATCTTTAACAAAGGAGGAATGAATATCCAATAGGAAAAAAGACAGTCTCTTCAAAAAATGGTGGTGGAGAAAATGGACAGCAACATGTAAAAGAATGAAACTGGACCACTTTCTTACACCGTACTAAAAATAGACTCAACGAGGATTAAAGACCCCAGTGTGACACCTGAAAACATAAAAATCCTTGAAGAGAGCACAGTAATCTCTCTGACATCAGCCATAGCAACATTTTTCTAGATATGTCTCCTGAGGCAAAGGAAATAGAGAAAATAAACTATTGACACTACAGCAAAATAAAAAACTTCTGCACAGCAAAGGAAACAATTAACAAAACTAAAAGGAAACCTACAAAATGGGAGAAAATATTTATAAATGACATATATGATAAAGAGTTAGTATTGGAGGGGGAGGAGCAAGACGGCAGAGGTGTAGGAGACCTAAATATCATCAGGTCCCAGGAGTTCAGCTAGGTAGTTATCAAACCATTATGAACACCTACAAACTCAACAGGAGATTGAAGAGAAGAAGAGCAGCAAGTCTAGGAACAGAAAAGCGACCACTTTCCGGAAGGTAGGATATGCGGAGAAGTGAATCCAAAGAGACGAGAAGATAGACCACAGGAGGAGGGGCCGTCTCCCAGCAAGTGGTAGAGCAGTGGAGCACAAAACTGGAACTTTTAGAAGTCTGCTCGACTGAGGGGTGGCACTCCAGAAACTAAGCAGGGGGGAAGCCCTCACAGGGACAGTGTGGTCTCAGAACTCTTGGGGTCACAGAAAGACCATGCGTGTCTGAGTGTGGCCGAGATCCCAGGTCTTGGATCAGGGAAGCCGGCAGCAAAGATGGAGCCGAGCAATGAGCTCTTAGTTTGGGGTTAGCCTCAACTGTGATCCACGGCACAGTCGGGCAACTATTCTTCAAGCAGGGACCCCACAGGAGGCACATTCAGGGAGACCCACCTTCCTCCTCTAGGAGGAGCAGTGCAGGAACCAGCAGCAGGAATCTGCTGGGTTTGGAGACTCCAAACAGAGCCGTACACCTGTGATAGAAATGCTTGGTCACAAGCTGGGTGAACTTAGAGCTCAGCCGGAGACCAGGGAGACAGGAGGGATTGAGCGTTTTTCTCTGAGGGCGCACTAAGGAGTGGGGCTCCGAGCTCTCGGCTCCTCCAGGCTGGAGATAGGGAGGCGGCCATTTTCATTCCCGTCCTCAAAGCAGTATGGAAAGCATTCAGGGAACAAAAGCTCCCAAGAGTGAACCAAGCAGATTACTTAGCCTGGCCCCTGGTAAGGATGGTACAATTACGCCTCAGACAAAGACATTTGAGAATCAGGGCAACAGAACCCTCCCCCAGAAGATCAGCAAGAGCATCCAGCCAAGACCAAGTTCACCAATCAATGAGAACTGCAGAACTTCAAAGCTACCGGAATATGGCATGTAGAATTCATGGCTTTTTTCCCATGATTCTTTAGTCTTTCAAAGTTAAATTTTTTTAATTTTATTTTTTTCTTATTCTATTTTTTAATGTTTCCTCTTTCCTATTTTAACGTTTCTTAACTATTTTATCTTGTCAATACCATTTTAAAAATCTTTTTTAATTTTTATTGTTATACTCATATTCTATCCCTTCATTGTATTTCACCTTATTTTTTTGTACAGTTTCTTCTAATAGATCAAAATATACCCTCATCTAGCACATGGCTTTTTCTAGTCTACAGCCTGATCCCATTCGTTCATCTTTTTTTTTCTTTTTTCAACCAACTTCTTATCAATTCCTTTTTTAGGATCTTTTTAAATCTTCATCTTTACAGTCATATTCAATCCCTTCAATATGTTTATCCTTAATTTTGTATATATATATGAGTTTTTCTTTCTTTAAAATTTTGGAGGTAGTTTCTTCTAACAGACCAAAATATATCCAAAATCAAGTGTGTGTCTCTGTTCTATTCACCAGTCTAATATACACATTTTTTTCTTTTTTTCCTTCTTCCCTCTCCCCCTGGATTCAGGTCTCTTCTGATCTGGTTAGTGTATATCTTTCTGGGGTTGTTACTACCGTTTCAGTATTTTGTTCTCTAGCTCATCTATTACCTGGATAAAATGACAAGGTGGGAAAATTAAACACAAGAAAAAGAAAAAGAGGCAGCTCCAATGGCTAGGGACCTAATCAATACGGACATTAGTAATATGTCAGAACTAGAGTTGAAAATGACGATTATCAAGGTGCTAGCTGAGGGTCAAAAAAAGCATGGAAGATGCTAGAGAATCCCTTTCTGGAGAAATGAACTAAAATCTAACCAAGTTGAAATCAAAAAAAGCTATTAATGAGGTGCAATAAAAAATGGAGGCTCTTACTGCTAGGATAAATGAGGCAGAACAGAGAATCAGTAATATAGAAGACCAAAAGATGGAGAATAAAGAACCCGAGAAAAAGACCAACAACTACTGGAACACAAGGGGACCATTCGAGAGATAAATGATACCAAAAGATGAAACAATATTGAAATAATCAGGATCCCAGAAGAAGAAAGAGAGAGGGGGACAGAAGGTATATTGGAGCAAATTATAGCAGAGAATTTCCCTAATTTGACGAAGGGAACAACATTAAAATCCAGGAGGTATAGAGAACATCCCTCAAAATCAATAAAAATTGGTCAGCATCCCATCATCTAACAGTAAAACTTACAAGTCTTAGTGACAAAGAGAAAATCCTAAAAGCAGCTCAGGACAAGAGGTCTGTAACATGCAACAGTAGAAATATTAGACTGGCAACAGACCTATCCACAGAGATATGGCAGGCCAGAAAGGACTGGCATGATATATTCAGAGCAGTAAACAAGAAGAACGCGCAGCCAAGAATACTACATCCACCTAGGCACTGAAAGTAGAAGGAGAGATAAAAAGCTTCCAGGACAAACAAAAACTAAAACAATTTGCACACCAAACGAGCCTTACAGGAAATATTAAAAGGGGTCTTCTGAGCCAAGAGAGAGCCTAAAAGCAACAGACCAGAAAGGAACAGAGACAATATACAGTAACAGTCACTTTACAGGCAATACAATGGCACTAAATTCTTATCTTTCAGTAGTTACCCTAAATGTAAATGGGCTAAATGCCCCCAATAAAAAGACACACAGTACCACAATAGATTAAAAAATCAGGACCCACACACATGCTGTCTGCAAGAAACTCATTTTAAGACCCAAAGACATCTCCAGATTGAAAGTGCAGGAACCAATGAATAACAAAATCAATGAAATACATCAACAATAATACAATAATAGAGGGGACTTTCACACACCCCCCTCACTGAAATGGACAGACCATCTAAGCAAAAGATCAACAAGGAAAAATGGCTTTAAATGACACACTGGGCCAGATGGACATCTCAGATATATTCAGAACATTCTATCACAAAGCAACAGAATACACATTCTTCTCTAGTGCACGTGGGACATTCTCCAGAATAGATCTCATTGTGGGTCATAATCAGGTCTCAACTGGTACCAAAAGAATGAGATCATTCCCTGCATATTTTCAGACCACAATGCTTTCAAACTAGACTCACCCGCAAGAGGAAACCTGGAAAGAACTGAAATACATGGAGGCTAAAGAGCATCCTACTAAAGAGTGAATGGGTCAACCAGGAAATTAAAGAAGAATTTGAAAAATTCATGGAAACAAATGAGAATGAAAACACTACTGTTCAAAACCTTTGGGACACAGCAAAGGTTGTGCTGAGAGGAAAGTATACAGCAACACAAGCCTTTCTCAAGAAACAAAATGATCTCAAATACACAACCTAACCATACACCTGAAGGAGCTGGAGAAAGAACAGCAAAAAAAAAAGCCTAAACCCTGCAGGAGAAGAGAAATAAAAAAGACCAGAGAGGAAATCAATGAAACAGAAACCAAAAGAACAGTAGAACAAATCAACAAAACTAGGAGTTGGTTCTTGGAAAGAATTAATAAGATTGATAAAGCCCTGACCAGACTTATCAAAAAGAAAAGAGAAAGGACCCAAATTAATAAAATCATGACTGAAAGTGGAGAGATCACAACCAAACAAACCAAATACAAACAATTATAAGAACATATTATAAGCAACTATACACCAGCAAATTTGACAATCTGGAAGAAATGGATGCATTCAAACTACCAAAACTGAACCAGGAAGGAATAGAAAACCTGAACAGACCCATAACCAGCAAGGAAATTGAAGCAGTCATCAAAAAACCCCCAACAAACAAGTGCCCAAGGACAGATGGCTTCCCAGGGGAATTCTACCAAACATTTAAAGAATTAATACTTACTCTCCTGAAACTGTTCCAAAAAATAGAAAAGGCAGGAAAACTTCCAAACTCATTTGGAGGTGAGGCCAGCATCACCTTGATCCCAAAACCAGACAAAGAACCCCTTAAAAAGGTGAATTACAGACCAATATCCATGATGAACATGGATGCAAAAATTCTCACCAAAATACTAGCCAATAGGATCCAACAGTACATTAAAAGGATTATTCACCACCACCAAGTAGGATTTATTCCTGGGCTGCAAGGTTGGTTCAACATCTGCAAATCAATCATTGTGATACAATACATTAATAAAAGAAAGAACAAGAACCATAAGATACTCTCAGTAGATGCTGAAAAAGCATCTGACAAAGTATAGCAGCCTATCTTGATCAAAACTCTTCACAGTATAGGGATAGAGGGTACATACCTCAATATCATCAAAGCCATCTATGAAAAACCCACAGCAAAAATCATTCTGAATGGCGAAAAACTGACAGCTTTTCCACTAAGGTCCGGAACACGGCAGGGATATCCACTATCACCACTGCTATTCAACACAGTACTAGAAGTCCTAACCTCAGCAATCAGACAACAAAAAGAAATAAAAGGCATCCAAATTGGCAAAGAAGAAGGCAAACTCTCACTCTTTGCAGATGATATGATACTTTACGTAGAAAACCCAAAGGACTCCACTCTAAAACTGCTAGAACTCATATAGGAATTCAGAAAAGTGTCAGGATATAAAATCAATGCACATAAATCAGTTGCATTTCTATACACCAAATGTATAGACAGTCAACAGCAAGAGAGAAGAAGAAAGAGAAATTAAGGACTCGGTCCTGTTTACAACTGCACTCAAAACCATAAGATACCTAGGAATAAACCTAACCAAAGAGGCAAAGAATCTGTACTCAGAAAACTATAAAGTACTCATGAAAGAAATTGAGGAAGACACAAAGAAATGGAAAAATGTTCCATGCTCATGGGTTGGAAGAACAAACACTGTGAAAATGTTTATGCTACCTAAAGTAATCTACACATTTAATGCAATCTCTATCAAAATACCATCAATTTTTCTCAAAGAAATGGAACAAATAATCCTAAAATTTATATGGAAACAGAAAAGACCCCAAATAGCCAGAGGAATGCTAAAAAAGAAAACCGAAGTTGGTGGCATCACAATTCCAGACTTCAAGCTCTATTACAAAGCTATCATCATCAAGACAGAAAGGTACTGGCACAAAAACAGACACATAGATCAATGCAACAGAATAGAGAGGCCAGAAATGGACCCTCAACTCTATGGTCAACTAATCTTCGACAAAGCAGGAAAGAATGTCCAATGGAAAAAAGACAGTCTCAACAAATAGTGTTGAGAAAATTAGACAGCCACATGCAGAAAAATAAAACTGGAACACTGCCTTACACCACACACAAAAATAGACTCAAAATAGATGAAAGACCTCAATGTGAGACAGGAATCCATCAAAATCCTTGAGGAGAACACAGGCATCAACCTCTTTGACCTCAGTCACAGCAACTTCTTCCTAGAAACATCACCAAAGGCAAGGGAAGCAAGGGCAAAAATGAACTACTGGGACTTCATCAAGATCAAAAGCTTTTGCACAGCAAAGGAAACAGTCAACAAAACCAAAAGACAACTGACAGAATAGGAGAAGATATTTGCAAATGACATATCAGGTAAAGGGCTAGTATCCAAAATCTATAAAGAATTTATTCAACTCAACACCCAAAGAACAAATAATCCAAACAAGAAATAAACAGAAGACATGAACAGACATTTCTGCAAAGACATCCAAATGGTCAACAGACCTCCGAAAAAGTGCTCAACATCACTCAGCATCAGGGAAATACAAATCAAAACCACAGTGAGATATCACCTCACACCAGTTACAATGGCTAAAATTAACAGGTACAAAAGGACAGATGTTAACAAGGATGTAGAGAAAGGGGAACTCTCCTACACTGTTGGTGGCAATGCAACTGGTGCAGCCACTCTGGAAAACAGCATGGAGGTTGCTCAGAAAGTTGAAAATAGAGCTACCCTATGACCCAGCAATCACCCTACTGGGTATTTACCCTAAAGATACAAATGCAGTGATCCGAAGGGGCACGTGCACCCGAACATTTATAGCAGCAATGTCCACAATAGCCAAACTATGGAAAGAGCCCAGGTGTCCATCAACAGAGGAATGGATAAAGAAGATGTGGTATATATACACAATGGAATACTACACAGCCATCAAAAAAGAAGTCTTGCCATTTACAATGACATGGATGGAACTAGAGAGTACTTTGCTAAGCGAAATAAATCAATCAGAGAAAAACAATTATCATATGAACTCTGATATGAAAAATTTGAGAGGCAGGGCAGGGAGTCGTGGGGGGTAGGGAGGGAAAAAATGAAACAAGATGGGATGGGGAGGGAGACAAACCGTAAGTGACTCTTAATGTCAGGAAACAAACTGAGGGTTGCTGGGGGGTGTGGGGAGAGGGATAGGGTGGCTGAATGATGGACATTGGGGAGGGTATGTGCTATGGTGAATGCTGTGAATTGTGTAAGACTGATGATTCACAGACTTGTACCCCTGAAGCAAATAATACATTACAGGTTAATTTAAAAAAAAAGAGTTAGTATCCAAAATATATAAAGAACTGATATAACTCCATATCTAAAAAACAAATAATCAAATTTAAAAACAGGCAGAAGACCTGAACAGACATCTCTCCAAAGACACACAGGTTGCCAACAGACACATGAAATGATGCTCAACATGACTCATCATCAGGGAAATGCAAATCAAAACAACAATGAGCTATCACCTCACACCTGTCAGAATGGCTGAAATCAACAAGACAAGCAGTAAGAAATGCTGGTGAGGTTGAGAAGAAAAAAATACCCTCATGCACTGTTGGTGGGAATGCAAACTGAGGCAGCTACCATAGAAAACAGTATGGAGGTTCTTCAAAAAGTTAAAAATAAAACTACTGTATTACATATGAATCACACTAATGGGTATTTACCAAAAAAATACCAACACACTAATTTGAAGGGATACATGCACCGTTGTGTTTATAGCAGCATTACTTACAATAGCCCAACTACGGAAGCAGCCCAAGTGTCTGTCGACAGAGGAATGGATAAAGAAGATGTGGTGGTATATGTTTACACAATGGAATACTATTCAGCCATTAAAAAAAAAAAAAAAAAACAATGAAATCTTACCAATCGCAACAACATGGATAGACCTAGAGAGTACTATGCTAAGTGAACTAAGTCAGTCGGGGAAAGACAAATACCATATGATCTCCCTCATATGTAGAATTTAAAAAACAAAACAAGTGAGCGAAGGAAAAACAAAGAGAGAGAGACAAACCAAGAAACAGACTCTTAACTACATAGAACAAACTAAAGGTTACCAGAGGGGAAATGGGTGGGGAGACAGGGAAATAGGGGATGAGGGTTAAAAAGTACACTTATCATGATGAAATAAAATTAAATTTAAAAAAAAAGAAATGAGATCATGCTTACAAAGCTTAGCATGCAGTAGATGCTCAATAAACAGCAGTTCTTATTATCAATATCATCATCATCATTTGGGGACTTTGGCATCAGACAAATAAAACTAAATTTAAAAATTCATTCCTTCATTCAAAAACCATTTAATAAGTATTTAGCAACCCCTGTCCTGCCCTGGGTGCTGAAACTTGAAGACCTCAGAGACTTTTTTGGAGAGACAAATGTGTAATTCTGCAACTTTAGTTCAGGAAAATAAGTGTGACCATGCCACACCAAAATTATCATTTTTGATAAGTCCCTAAGACAGAGACTACTAGCTGCTTACCAAAATTCCATGTTCTCTCTTTTTTTCTGGACACATAGCTAGACCCTATTTCCTAGCCTCCCTTGCAATTACATGTAGCTACAAGACAATTCCAGCCAGAGGAATGTAACCAAAGTGCTATGTGCTACCTTCAGACCTAGCCCATAGAAACCTCCTGTGCGTGCTTCTGCTTGCCCGTCCATGCTCTCTCCCCTTTCAGATAACTGGGAGGAAAGCCCTCGGGGCTGCCTTGGAAGTCAGAGTTGAAACTGGTAAAGCCTCCATCATGCTGGGTCCCTGGAAAGCTATATGGATAAGAGCCACCCCAGTCACTTGTATACTCAGCTGGACTATAAGTTTAGCAAGAAGGAAACTGTCATGTTTTACTTATTATTTATTTTTTGGTCTACTCGTTAGAGCAGCTGAGTGTTACCCTAACTAACGCAGTACCCTTCACTAGCAATGCAGATAATAATAAATAACTCTACTCACAAGTGCAGTAATTAGTCTACTGAGATACCATCCGAGCCAAATACCCACATGTCAGAGCTCAGTTCAACAGACCCTTCCCCAAACTTCTCCCAACCTGCCAGATTTAACAGCCCCCTCTTTAATTTCTGCAAACCACAAGCCAGGAGAGATACTCAGAGGTAGGGACTGGATATCATCTTTGACCTTCACTGCAGCCTGGCACATAGTAGGTGCTCAACGAAAGAGCAAATTAAAAACTGAAATGCCCAAAAGATGAGCAGAAGGATTTCTCCCCTATGCTTTGTGCAAAATAATCTCCACTATGCTTTGTGCTATAGAATTCTGGAGCTTTCATTATGTTTATCCAGTACTGTTGAGCACTAACGAAGGTGATTTTAAAGAAAAGTTACGGCCTTACCTGCAGGCACCTCCATAGTCCAACTCTCTCTTAAAACAGAAATTAAGGCTGGGCTCTCAGCTTCTCATTAAAATTAGATAAACACAACAACTTCATTCTTTTCTAAATCATGAAGATCACTTTTTAATTAATATTAGAAAGTCCTGTTACTTCTGGCCTTTGCCAATGACCTACAACTGAAACTGTTTTTCAACAGAATACTTTTTACCTAAAAACCTGCTGATAAACTTGTTTCCAGTACCGATAAAATCACTGGTACTGGGGTGGACATTCTGCTGTAAACAGCTACAAAACAGGACAAAGTACACAAGCCAAACATTTTCAGGCACTGAACACATCCATCGTATGGAACTGCAATTTTCGAGAATAGAAAGTCACAAATGTAATCCCATAAAGACACATTATTGACTGGGGTTCAGGAAGCAGGAACCCAAGTAAAGGAAAATCCCACTGAACTGAGGAGGCAGAGGTCAAGGCTTGGAGAAAACTAAAATGGCTGGAAATTACGGGGCAGAGTAAAAAAGAGGAGAAATATGTGCAAAGAATGTTCCCTAGAGAGATTTTTGGGGACCTTCATGAGTCCTTGGCTGAGAGCAAGTCTCCACACGTGTAAGTGCGAGATGTGTGAGGCTGACCAGAGAGAGGCTACCACCATGCTGAGATCAGAACAAGACGCTGAAGGTCATGCAGTACTGGAAGACACTGATGTTCCATCCCAGCCAGAGCAGCAAGACCTCATTAACATGTCCTAACGTTCCAGATATCCAGCTAAGACATGAGATCCCATTTTAGGAGTAAGAACCACACGCTAGAAAAATGTTTCTAGCAGACTATCCCTAAAAACTTCTAAGGCCAAGCCCTGAACAGATCACTAGGGGAGAGAGATGAGAGGCTGAGTCTTACCAAGTTAGAGAATCATGGGAAAAACCTTGTGTTTTCCAAAAATAGACCTTAATGAGCAGAAAACTAGACCTAAATATTAAGCTCAAAGGGATCAGCTCGTAATTGAACTACATGCTGGAAAACTTTTCTTAAAAAAAAATTTTTTTTAATATTTTATTTATTTGATAGAGAGAAATCACAACTAGGCAGAGAGGCAGGCAGAGAGAGAGAGGAGGAAGCAGGCTCCCCGCTGAGCAGAGAGCCCGATGCGGAGCTCGATCCCAGGACCCTGAGATCATGACCTGAGCCGAAGGCAGAGGCTTTAACCCACTGAGCCACCCAGGTGCCCCCTTAAAAAAAAATTTTAACTCTCCTGAAAGATAGTGTTGTATCATGCACAATGTCCATTTTACTATCAAAATTTACTAGACATGCAAGAAACAGACAAAAGTGACCCATGAAAGATACAAAGAAAGCAATAAAAATTCACATCAGCCCTCTGGCCTTTTTCAGTAGGTCCAGAGGGACCCAGGGCCAATGAACTCTCTCCCCAATCTCATGAAAGATTCTCACCTGCACTGTCAAGGCTACTGGGCGAGCCTTGGTCATACACACAGACATAGCCTATGCTGGATCTGGCCCTGTCAAGGGGATTAGTGTTTGTTCTCATTGCTCTTTCCTAGTTGCACTGTTTATACTTCTATGATCTTAGTAAGTAGAAGATATGGAAACTGCAAAAAGTACAGAGAACTAGAAAATATAAACAAAAATCAATGTAATTGGTTTCACACTCCCCGATATCAAAATGTACTACAATGGAAAGCAGATTCCGAGGCAAAAAAAAAAAAAAAAAAAAAAATGTACTACAAGCTCAGCAATTAGGCAAGAACAAGAAATAAAGATAGCCAAATTGGAAAGGAAGAAGTAAAACTGGCACTATTTTCAGATGACATAATATTATATGGAGAAACCCTAGAGACTATCAAAAAACTGTTAGGACTATTAACTTCAGTAAAGTTTCAGGATCCAAAATCAAAAACAAAAACAAAAACAAAACAAAACAAAACAAAAAAACCCTTACTACAAAGTTACTGTGGTATTGGCATAAGGACAGAAGAATTAATCACTCATTAGAATTGGGATCCCAGAAATAAGTCCTTGAATTTCAACAAAGGAACTAAGAAGTGGAGAAAGAAATGGAGAAATGGTACTGGGACAACTGGATATCCACACAAAAAAGAAGGAAGTTGGACCCTTTCCTCACACCACACATAAAAATTCACATTTTCCAGAAACGGATCACAGACCTAAATGCAATAGGTAAAAATATAAAACATGTGGAAGGTAACACAGGAGTAAATCTTTACTACCTTAAGCACTTGTTTCTTAAGTATTATACCAAAAAGCACATGCAAGCAAAGAAAAATAGACAACTAGCTTTCATCAAAATTAAAAATGTCTTAAAAGACACCATTAATGGCGCACCTGGGTGGCTCAGTTGTTGAGCAACCGACTCTTGATTTTGTCACAGGTGATGACCTCAGGGCTTGAGGTCAGCCCCGTGTCAGGCTCCATGTCGAATCTGCTTAAGATTCTCTTTCTCCCTTTCCTTCTGCCCTCCCCTTGTTCCGGCTCCCTCTCTAAGCAAACAAATAAATAAATAAATAATAAAATCTTTTATTTTTTTTTAAGACACCATTAATAAAGTGAATATACAACCTAGAGAAAGGGAAGAAATATTTCTAAGTCATGTATCAGAAGAGGGACTTGTATCCAAAATATATAAAGAACTTTTACAACTCAGTAATTTAAAAAATAACCTAATTTGAAAATGACAAAGGAAATGAATAGACATTTCTCCAAAGAAGATAGGCAAGAAATATTCAGTAGCACATGAAAAGATGTACAACATCATTAGTCATTAAAAAAATGCAAATCAGGGGCGCCTGGGTGGCTCAGTGGGTAAAAGCCTCTGCCTTCCGCTCAGGTCATGATCCCAGGGCCCTGGGATCGAGCCCCGCATGGGGCTCTCTGCTCAGTGGGGAGCCTGCTTCCACCACCCCCCCACCGCCTGCCTCTCTGCCTACTTGTGATCTGTCTGTCAAATAAATAAAATATTTTTTAAAAAAGAAATGCAAATCAAAACGACAATGACATACCACTTTACACCAGTAGGATGTCTATGATTTAAAAAAAAAAAAAAAAAGACAAACAATAACAAGTGTGGGTGAGGGTGTAGAGAAATTAGAACCCTCAGGCATTGCTGGTGGGAATGTAAAATCATAGCCTAGCAATTCCAAAATGTTAAACACAGAGCTTCCATATGACCCAGCCATACTACTCTAGGTATATACCCAAGAGAAATAAAAACATACGCACACACAAAAACTTGTACTTGAACATTCATAGCAACATTATTCATAGTAACCAGATGGTGGAAATCCAAATGTCCATCAAATGATAAACCAATGTGGTGTATCCACAGAAGGGAATATTATTCAGCTATAAAAAGAACTGAGCTACTGATACATGTCACAATACAGATAAACACTGAAAACATGCTCTGTGAAAGCACCCAGGCACAAAACACCATATACAGTATGATTCCACTACATGAAATATCCAGAATAGGAAGATCCATGGAGACAGAGAGTTAGAGGGAGGGAGGAAAGGTGAATGGCTGTCAAGGAGTATGAGTTTCTTTTTAGGATGATGAAAACGTTCTAAAATTAGAGAGCAGTGAAAATGCACAACTCTATGAATAAAAATGACTGAATTGTACATTTTTAAAGGGTGGATTTTATGGTATGTGATTATATGTCAATAAAGCTGGCATTTTTTAAAAGATGGAACTCCTAGAACTGAACCGTACAATAATGAAAAAGAAAAATTTCATTGGATGAGCTTAACAGCAAACTGGAGAAGGCAGAGAAAAGATCAGTGGAAGTTAAAGACGGAACGATAGAGATGATCTGATCTAAAGAACAGAAGACTAGGGGCGCCTGGATGACTCAGTGGGTTAAAGCCTCTGCCTTCGGCTCGGGTCATGATCCCAGGGTCCTGGGATTGAGCCCCGCATCGGGCTCTCTGCTCGCCGGGAGCCTGCTTCCTCCTCTCTCTCTGCCTGCCTCTCTGCCTAGTTGTGATTTCTCTCTGTCAAATAAATAAAATATTTAAAAAAAAAAAAAAAGAATAGAAGACTAAAGACTAAAGAAATTTAACATGGTCTTAGGAACTGGTAGGACCACATCGTCTAACATACATGTTAGAAAAAGGAGAGGATGGAAATCAGGCAGAAAAACAGCGGAAGAAAGAGCGAGAGAAATTATCCCAAAAGCTCATAAAATATAACATCCATATTCAAGAAGGTCAAAAAAAAAAAAAAAAAAAACCAAGGAGGAAAAAACACAAAGAAAATCACCCCAGACACATCGTAGTCTGACTGCTGAACACCAAAAAAAAATAAAATAAAATATTAATATCGAGAGCTACCAGATTAGGAAAGTATTACACATAAGTAAAATAAAAATCTGGTTTAAGGCTGACTTCTCATCAAAACCATGGAGACCAACAGAGAACACCTGGAGTCCTGAAAGGAAAAACTTGTCTGATGCAAATGTTTTTCCGGAAAGAGAGTAAAACAGACAGTCTTCCAAGAAAACACAAGCTGAGAGGGGTGCCTGGGTAGCTCAGTCAGTTAAACGTCCAACTTTTGGTTTCGGCTCAGGTCATGACCTCAGGGTTGTGAGATGGAGCCCTGCTCTGTGCTCAATGGGGAGTCTGCTCGAGATTCTCACTCTCCCTCTACCTCTGCCAAGCCCCCGCGTGCTCGCTCTCTCTCTCTCTCTCAAATAAATAAAATCTTAAAAAAAAAAAAAAAATACAAGCTGAGAGAATTTGTCACCAGCAGAACTACACTTCAACACCTGCTAAAGGAGGTTCTTTAGGTTGAAGGGAAACGGTACCACAGGGAACCTGGGGAGCTGTTCCTGAGGAAGGGTCCTGTGTCCCTCGACTGGCAGCCTCTGGTCTAAATGCATGATGAAGCGAGGAGCTTTTTATACTTTTCAAATTAGAGGTTTAATCCAGTAGCTAGTGACCTACAAGCTTGCAAACAGCATTTTTAAAAACATAATAGGGTAGTATGGCCCAGGAAAGAATAGCACACAAACACCCCTTTAAAAAAAAATGAGAAACAATAAATGCTCACGTGATGAATAATACTCTTTCCAAAAATCTATTAATGAAACTACAGCTCATTATGTTGGGCAATGTCTTATATAAATAGCACAAATATCACTGTGACATTCTTCTTACAGTTTAATGTTGATGAACTAGAACTAGCCTCCTTCTATCAGACAATGAAGCCCATGCAACTTGCTGTCTGTTTTCTAACCTGCCTCTCAGAAGTTCAGAGATAAATTTTTGTTCAACTGCAGTACCTATTCTTAGTCTAAGTTTTGTGATATAATACTGTGCTCCCAATCCTTCATTATTTGGCATTTGTTCATTTAAGTGTTACTGTACCTGGGGTTTCCTCTTTTGTAAACTGTTTGAAGATTAATTAATAGTAAGTAGAAACAGTTATTTGATACAGGCAAAAATAAAAACAGACTAAAAAGGAGTTTGAGTGAAGACTAATTACCAAAATAATTAAAAACAGGGAACTTTTATTTTTAATTTATTTATTTGTATTTAAAGTTTTCCACATGGAAGTATATTATTGCTTTTTCTAAGCTATTTTTAATTAGCTAATATTGTGTATCAGGCATCAAGGACTGCTAGAAAGTATGGATTATCTCTATGTCAGTGAACAAGTCAGAAGATACAAGGTATTTAAAAAAAAAAAACCAAAACAAGCCCAAAACTGAGTCATCTGCACACACACATACACAACACACACCCCTCCAGCAAATCAACAGTTTCAACCTATCCCAGGAATGTGACCTTTTATCCTGGGTATGTAACCTTTGAAAGGTTTGTCTGAAATTTCCCCATCAACACTGGTGAGGTAGTAAACTGCATGAGAAACACACTATCATTCCCTTGCCCCAGAAAAGGCGGGGTGGGGGGGTAGGGGGGTGGGGGGGTGGATAGGGTGGCTGGGTGACGGACCTTGCATGTGTGCTACAGTGAGCGCTGTGAATTGTGTAACCCTGATGAATCACAGACCTGTACCCCTGAAGCAAATACTACATTCTATGTTATTTAAATATATATATATTTCTAATTTATATAATATATAATTATATATTTATATATTTTTATATGTGTGTGTGTGTGTATATATATATATATATATATATAAATTACATCTTCCAAATCATGGGGAAAAAAAACTATTTCCAGGCCTGAAACAATCCTTTTTCTTTTGCTAATAACTTCTTGCCCCGCCCACCTACTTATTAAAACCTTCCCTTTTGTAGCGCTCCCCTCTACTTGCTGGATAGGATTTGCCTGATTCAGGTACCACTTAATAAAACCAATGAAACCTTCCAATTCACGTGGCTGGATTCCATTTTTTAACAAAGGGTGGTGTGTCCTCTGCTTGTGTTTGCTCAGCAGAGGGAGGGCGTGACACCAGCTGATTGTGAGAATGGAGATCCTTGAGTAGTTTCAGTGCCGGCTAACCTAGAGGGAGAGTTGTCAGCCAGACAGACTTAAAAATTATGTCCTTGAAGATTCTGGAGGAAAAGCAGGGCCGTCAGTAGGAGTCCAAGAAAGACGTTGAGTACCTCTTGATATAACTACAGTGTGGTTAGGCTAATGCCATTGGTGTGGTCTGAACAAGTCAAAGTTTGACCCCACCTCCTCCTTCCCAGGACGCACAGCAGTGGATAAGGCTGCTAAAGTATTAAGATCATCTTAGGGTTCCAAGAGTCTAGAAAGTATGGTCTTGACAGGCAGGTGTTGTGCCCTATTGATCTTTGTAACTACAATTCTGAGCACAGTATTTGGCACAGTCTGGCTCACAGGTGTCCTCTGAGCTGATTTGAGCTGCACTTATAAGGGCATACTACAGTGAGCCAGATTTGCTAGAGCCCATCAGGACATTAAACACGTCTTCCCCACAGTCATCACTAGGTCAGTTTCCCATGCCTATGTAAACCCTAAACGCGGAACTCAGCTAATCCGTGCTGGTTAAGGCATATCCCCAGCAGAGATCACAGTGGTACATTTCCTTACAAGTTTGGTGATGACATCCAGTCTCCTTGGGCTTGGTCCCACTTGATAAACTAACCATGATGACCTGAGACTGGAAATACAGTTGACTTGAACAAAGCAGGGTTAGGGGTGCCAATGCCCTCATGCAGTTAAAAATCTGCATGTAACTTCTGACTCCCCCAAACTTACCTACTAATAGCCTACTATTCATTAGAAGCCTTACCAGTAACATAGATAGTGAATTAACTCATGTTTTCTATGTGTATTATATACTGCATTCTTAGAACAAACCTAGAGAAAAGAAAGTGTTAAGAATATCGTAAGAACAGACACTTCAGGTACTGTACTATAAAAAAAAAAAAAAAAAAATCTGCATGTTAGTGAAACCACGCAGTTCAAAGCCGTATTGTTCAAGGGTCAACTGTAGTGTAAAGATAATACCCGGCCTGGCCTGTGACCACCTTATTTCACCAACAGCCTTGCAAAATAAGTATCCCCCTTAAAGCCCCAGGTCCTCCCACATTTCCCACCCCACCTGCTGGTACCTACACTTCCTTCTAATGATTTCTTATGAGCAGAGCAAAAGCCACAAGGTGAGGTGCTGGGGAAAACAAGTTTGAATTCCAACTTTATCCCTCCGTGATTATTCGGGGGTTAACACAAGGTAAGAGGCCTATTTCTGCCCCTCTCTGAACTTCAGGCTCTTCTTCGATGAAATGGACTGAACACCAACAATAAAGCTGTTGTGAGGCAAAGTACCTAGCACAGAGTCTGGATACAGTAGATGCTTAATGAATATTAGTCTACCTTTTCTCTGAATGCCAAGAACAGGTAGCCTGAGTTACAACACTCTGCGGGAGCTGGCTCCTTCTTGCTCCCTCTTCATCTCTCTGCTCCAGGCACTTGGCTTCTCCACTATTTTTTGGACAGCTCAAGCACACTCCTGCAGCAGGGTCTTTCGCCTATATTTGCCTTTGCGAGTTCATTCTCCAGATATTTGCAAGGCTTGTTCTTTCATTCAGCACGATCTCTGTTCAAACTCATCTCTGCAGAGAAGCCTTACCTAACCACTTGATCACAAATGGAGACCGAGTCTATTTTGCAACTAGAAGCAAGATCCCTATGTCTAGTGGTCAAATTTCTGTTCTCCACGTGCTCTAAGAATGCCACACATAGGGTGGGACAAGTTTCCCTCGGCCAGCAGAAAGAGTTCACAGATGGGTGGATTTCCACAAAATCAGGTCCTCACTTCATTAAATCAAAGACAAGCTTCACTTCAGGCCCTATGCCTCATGTCCTGGAGCCTTGCCCTACCACAGACGAGGGCAGAGAAGGTACACAGAGTGAACAGACCAGAACCTGAGGTTGGTGTTTGGAACCCACCGCTCCCCCTAACACCTCCACTTCATTCAGCCATCAAAGCAGCTCAGGTTCTCACATCCAGGCAACTCAGAGAGCATTACAGCTTGCTGGAAAGGACCATCCCATTAGGTCTCTGCCTCCCAAAATGACAGGTGTGTGGCAAGACACAGTGAGAGGAGCAAATGTCTGCCAGGATGACCCAGATAGATGGGCCAGGGCTCTGGGGTCAGGTCCTGAGAACAAACTCCAGGAGAGTAGAGGGACCCAGAATACCAACCATAGTCCTCTAGGAGAGCCTCCCCTCCCTCCAACTGGTCTAAGATCCTCCCCACACCTGCCACTTGCCTTTGGGCTGTGTCCCCACCCAGGGTCCACATGGTTCCGGAGGTATCTCCAGGACTGTAACCGACACCTACCTTTCAGTTCTCCTGGTTCACAGTTTATGCCAATGAGCCTTATGCCTCACTCAAGAACCACCCGAAGAAAGACACTCAACATAATCCCTTTGCAGGCAAGGTCAACCCGGCCCAAGTGCCGCTCAGTATAACTTGAAAGAGAAGCGGCAGGATAATATTCCCCTCCCAGGAAGTCCATCTGCACTTGCTTTCCCTCTAAGAAAAGGGGCGCCTGTGTGGCCCTGCACCCTGGGGTGTAAAGGCCCCTGTTGAAGGCAGGTTTGGGGTGGGGGGGAGAGACTTCCTGAAATCCTGAGGACACCCTGGGGAAGCCAAAGTCAAAGTCGCTGGGGATGAATCTAAAACCTCCATACTCAGCAGACTGCTTGGTAATTAAACCCCAGCCGCTTGCTTGCCCCAAATAAGCTCAACTAAACACCTAACGACTAGTAATGAGTTGAGGCCAAAACGCAGAGGTAAGCATGGGTCATCAATCACCAAAAAGCCGCTGCACCAACCCTCCGCCTCTTGCCCTGCCTCCTCTCTCCTCGATAAAAATAAAAATAAAGAATACTAATAATAACTGTGTGGAAAACTGCTCCGGCGTCCCTCAGCTCCCCGACCGCGGCGGGGAAGGGACCAGGGCCCCGCACCTCCCTCTCCGGGTTCACGTGGGGTCAGCGGCCCCAGAGGCGAGGAGTGAGGATGCCGGCCCCGTCCCTCGCAGCCCCGCTCCCCCCTACAGCTGGCCGGACGCCCGGGACCAGAGTCCGGGGCAGGGGAGACTCACCGCGCAGCCCGGGGGCGGCCATGGCGCGGGCACGCCGGACACGAAAGCCGAACCAGCCCGCGGCGGCGCCGGCGTCCGCTCGGGCTTACTCCGCCGCGGGGCTAATTCCATGGCGCTTGGCGGCGCCCGGACGTGCCCGCCCCCCGCCCGCCCCTCCCCCGCCCGCCACCCCGCGCCGCCCGCCCAGCCGCCAGGGTTCGAGCGGGAGCTCCCGGCGCGCCGAGCGGCACGTGGGCAAGGAGTGCGCCCGCGGGCGGCCCGAGTCCCGGCCGCGCCGGGGTTGGTGACGCCGAGGGGCGAGCCAGGCGGAGCTGCCGGCCCTGCCCGAGCCGGGGAGGGGCCTCCGAACCTGGGTCGGGGTGCGCGTTTGGCCGGATTGTGGCGCGCGCGGTGCGGCTGAGTAGTTTGCGGTCCCGCCCCGCCGCCCCGTCCGTCCCGGGCACTGCGAGCTCCCCTCGCCCGGCGGCCCGCACTCGCCCCGGCGACCTGCTGCCCCCACCTCCCCGGGAGTCCGAGGGGCGGAAGGGGTGGAATAAGGTACAAGGGACAGGAGGACAGGAAGAGGGGCTGCGAGGGGCAGAGGGAGGGCGAGGTAGTCTTACGGGGCCCGTCCCTCTGAGACGCTCGGGACCGGGACATGGTGGAGGAGGGAGTCTGGAAGCTCCATCCCAGAGCACTCGAGGGGCGCCGTCTCTCCGCCGGGTTCAGGTGCCCGCGGTGAGCAGAGACACGGAAGACCCTCTGAAGCGCCGCTCTGGGCGCTGGAATCGGCAACTCCCAGACGCCCCAAGGCTCCACGAGTTCGAGAACAACAGGGATCCAAACGAGGGAAAGGGTATTCTGCTAAGGTCAAGTATGCTATTTATTCTTCAGTGTGAAGTGAGGAATCCTGTCTCCCGCACGGATAAGGGAGGCGGGTGGCGACTGCTCCCTGCTTGTCAGAGGGCAAGCAGAGGGGGAGTACACAGCACAGAGGAGTCAGGGGCGGCGCAGAAGGAAAACCAGAAGTGTGAGATCCCAGTCCAGAGCTTTATTGGGGCCACGAGGAGTGATGGGGGCTAACCTTTATTCAGGACTTCCTTGTCCCTCTCAGAGCTGTACCCGGGGGACTGGTTGATTCTGACACAGCCCTGTGAGGCAGTTGCTGCCGCTGTGCCCGTCTGACAGATGAGACCACAGTGTAAAAGTTCAAGCATCTCGCCTCTAAGAGCTGTGCCGGGATCCCCAAGCAGCCAGCCTGCTCAGCGTCCACGGCAACGCTTTGCTCTTCTGCTTCTTTCCCTCCCAGACAAGGGCCTTGTCCCCATTCGCTCCCAGTGACCGTTCTCCGTGTCTTTTCAAGACCAAGAACCCTGGAAGCCTTTCTACCCTGGTTCCTTGATCCATTCCCTTTCTTCTCTTCCTCCTGCACTTTCTAATCCCTTCTCCCCTGTATACTCTCTCCTTGAGACTCTCCCTGAAACGCTTACCTTGGGGGGACTCTATGTCACCTGCTCTGAGGACAAGCAGGAGGTGTCCCTGAGACCAGAGGCAGACCCTGTCCTGTTAAACCCCTGGAGGAAGGGAAAGCCCCGAGACACCCCCCCACACACACACTGGGGCTTTCTCAGTCAGCAGCCTCCTTTTCCTGCTCCTTGCCATTTTTTAAAAATCAAAGCATACAGCTTTTCTGATTTGGCTTTTTTCTTGGCTGTGAATTGTCCTATCAGTAAATCTGAGGAGAAATTCAGGCTAGGAGGCATAGGGGATTGGAAAATTGACGCCTTATGCTGGAGAGGTAGCCTCCCTGCTGAGTTTCTCTGGGGCCAAGAGGCCTCCAGTAACACCTCAGCGCCAGGTAGAGTGTTAGGCGACCGGTAAGAAGAGAGATAGGTAATTCCCTGCCCCGGGATCTGGTTTCCTACAGAGACCTCAGAGGCTACTCAGAGTTGGAGGCCTGGAGATGGACGGACAGATGACAATCTGTAAATTATTGAGCAGTTATATAAAACTTCTATCCATTCTTCCTTTCCTCTGCTGACTAACCCCCCACCAAAGCTGCTCAACACAATCCATGCTGTTTGCCTGTAGCGTATGTCCCCTCCGTGTGATTCCCCACAGCATCGGAAGCGGGTGAGTCCTACAAACGCAGCAGTCCCTGGTTTCCACGCCAGCAAGGACCTGCCCTATAAGCAACAGGGACAGCGTGGTTCCAGTGGAGTGACCTGGGAGTTCTTGCCTTGGTGTCAGGCACCTGGGTTCTGAATGTGCCCTGCCACCCGGGAGCTGTGTGACCTTTGGCAAGTCCTCTGAGCTGTTTTTATTCTCTGTAAAGGTGGGGGTGGGGAGCAGTGGATTGGATGATGTATAAATCCTTTCCAGCCCCACCAGCCAGCCCTTCCAGTGAGTAGAGGCTTTCCTGGGTTAAAAGGATCTGGAATGAAAATCAATTCTCCATCAAATTCCTGTTACAAACCCAGGGTATGCCCTTCATATTCATGGGTCTTCTTTCCCCAGCTAGAGTCTCTGCCATCTTGCCAGCTTATACACATAAACTCTTCACATAAAGTTTAAAGAAGGACAATCTCTCCTTAAGAGTGATATTACTGGGGGCGCCTGGGTGGCTCAGTGGGTTAAAGCCTCTGCGTTCGGCTCAGGTCATGATCCCAGGGTCCTGGGATGGAGCCCTACATCAGGCTCTCTGCTCAGCAGGGAGCCTGCTTCCCTTCCTCTCTCTCTCTGCCTATCTCTCTGCCTACTTGTGATCTCTGTCTGTAAAATAAATAAATAAAAATCTTTAAAAAAAAAAAAAAGTGACGTTACCAGTTAGTGGTTTGGGGACTGGGTGAAGTCTGGCGTTATCTCTGTCCTTCCACTAAACTTTGACTCCATGGCACTGGAACCGACAGGGCCTGGGCATCCAGCACACAGCCCAAAAGAAACTCAGCTCTTCCTCCCCTCAGGATACAGTCAGTCCCTAATGCTCTGCCACTGACAAGACACTTGTTCCCCCGCTTGGAGCCTTGATTTCCCCTCATTTTTATTCTTGCCACTTATTATGTTATTAAAGAGCAATTGACAGTTTGCCCCAGACTTTCAGTTGTATTTGACACTCTCAACCTTATGACTCAGACTAATGTTCCTATTTTCCAGACGAGGAAACTAAGGCCGAGAACCACTAATGGTCTTATTGGGAGCCACAAAGTAGAACGAGGGCCATGTGTAGAACCCAGGCCTGCCCACAAGTCGGGTTCATCCCCCAGGGCTGAGCTTTGGCTGGATGGGCCCCTATTCCTGTACCTGCCAGCACCCCATTTCCAGTCCCTCAGTCCTCAATGTATCCGAGGATACACGGGAACTTAGGGAACCAAGGGCTTGGAGAAACCCCTGCACACCTGCTCAAGTTCCTTCATCCCAAGGTCAGCCACACTGGCAATGACCACGTCTGCCTTGGCAGGAGCCTGGCTCCGTGGCCTACCCCTCTGCTCTGTTCAGAAGCCCTTGGATCCAGAGCTTGGAGAACTAGTGCTCTGAGCAAATCCCTTTGGAGATTTGGGCTGGGTTCTGAGAAGTCCTGCCCCAGACAATCCTCTCCCCACCCCATGGAGGCAGACACCATTTTTTCCCAGAGGCCGGCCATGCCTGGGGCTGGAATGCTTTTTCGGATGGAGCCTGTGCTTTCTCCCCCAGAACAAGATGCGGAGCTTGGGCCCTGCCCCCTCTCCTCTGGCCATCTGGGCCTGGAAGAGGCAGTGAACCACCAGCGTTTTGCAAGGTGAGAGATTAGCCTTTATTGTGGGCTCAGGACGGCTCCAGAGCGGAGCACAAGGAGGAGGAGGAGGAGCAGCGAGAGCAGCACGCTGGCTGGTCCAGTCTCAGGTGAGGCGGGCGACGGCAGGGTCTGGGGCGACCTCACTTGCTACACTTCCTGGGGGAGCACCGGCACTGCATGGCATTGAGGATCTGGTGGTGGACCACGGAGCCATTGGTGCACTGCAGGGGCACCAGCATGGGCTCTGTCCGCGTGGGCGAGCAGCAGGAGCACTGGTCCTGCACGTCCTCCGTGTCGATGGAGTACAAGGATTTGCTGGCACATTTACCCTGTGACGGAACAAGGTGGGGGGGGTTGGCATTGCAACACTGAAGGGTCCTGCTAGGCAATTTGCAAAGGCAGACCTCAGGAAAGTCTGACATGCCCCCTATCCTTATGGTCCTATTAACCCAAATCCCACGAGCTCCAATTTCTATGCATGTCTGATGAGGAAACATAATTCTAACCTTCCCCACCCCAGCCTCACTGCAGCCAGGACCCCCTTACCTCGCAGTAATGAATGTCCACCTCCTCTTCAGACTTACAGTCTCCCACCTTGACATACTGCAGCCTGGCAGTGATATCCTTGCATTCCAGCTCCTCACCTACAGGACAGGTGAGAGACGGGACGTGGGCCTGGCTGAGGTTCCATAGAAAGCTCTCTGGCCCATCTCCCACACTTCACTGGAAAAAGGTCAGTTTCACAGTAACCAAATCACTGAAGCCGGCTGCGGTGGCGGGGGGGTATTAGTTATCCTAGTTCACCTCTGCAACTCCTGGCCCTCTGATTCAGAGGTAATAGTTACAGCTGGGTTTAACTCACTTAGTGGTACAATCTGAATGGCAGGAGGAGCCTGGCCTATCACTGTGCATTGGTGATACAGATGGATGAGACTTGCTTTTATGTAATTGTAGACTCTAAAAACCATAATGACTGGAGCAATCTCCTTATGCTTAAAACTATATCCGGAAGCTAATGGGCAAGGAAGGAGCCAATAAATATAACTAACATCTATCTTTGCCTTTGGAAAAGAGGAAAGGCAAATGTCATAACCACACAGGGGACTAAGAGGATCCCTAGGACCCCTTATGGAGTCTTCCCTTTGGGAATAGCTGTTTCCGGTCTCTGGCACGTGAGGATTAGTGGCATTCAGATCTGAACCTCTGCCTGGCCCACTGATAATTCTAAGATGTAATACCAGTTCACCATTCCCCATCTGAACACTGGAACTCTTCCATTCTTGAATGGCTCCCAAACTAAATCAACCCTAACTACATATTAGCCTGCCTCCCAATTTCCAAATAACTTTATTTTACAGTGAAAGTCTGCCAACCACATTAAAAGAATGAATAAGGAAAATATATTTAGGCCAACAGGCTATATTCTCTCACTGTAGATTTAAATCCCCAAGCCTGGCTTCCTCCCCTTTCGAAGGGTCTCCACCCTCCTGAGAGTACTGACCAACACAGGCCCCTCGCTGCCTCCCTGCTAGTTTGGCAAATAACTGTCTCTTGACCAAATTCTGTGTGCAAAATGTGCCCAGAGAGAATTCCTGCTCCCTGATGGTTTCCAGACTTCAGCATTCTGAAACTCATGCAGATAGGAATCACAGAAAGAGTAGCTTTCAGAGCATGTTTCCTCGATCAGCAACCTGCTTACAGCAACTGCAGGGACTGTCAGAGTGAGCCATCAGGAAGAAAATGAATGATTGGGCACCGAAGGTATTCATCCTTTTACTCCTCCTTTCTTTACCCAATACCAAACATGGGCCCAAAAGCCCCAAATAAAACAAAAAACACAAAGCACCAAACCAAAACCAAAAAAATAGTCTATGTTCAGAGACCACAGCACTAGCACTAGGATTCAGAAAGTTACTTGTCTCGTGAACACAGGAATGTGCATTGACATTAAAGTCTGATGGGCACTGGCAGCCTGCTGTGAGCTACGAGGACCCACTGGCAGAACACAACTGCAAGGCCATGAGGGGCCGAGAGTGAAGAAGGGGAGGTTAATCAATGTAGACAAGTCTTCTGAACTCTTGAGAAGACTCTGTGGTCTCTGCGTCTGCAGGCCTCACAACCTGTGGTGGGAGCTCATGTCAGCTAGCCTGTGGCTTCTCTTTCTCTGGGAGGTGGCTGTCTGACCCTCAAAGAATACATGTGTCTTGAGTGTCTGCTCTGCCAAGATTATGGATCAAGGATGCTTTTCTTCGAGGAGCTCTGGCCGGAAAAAGAAGATACTGTCTCAGGATGGGACTATGAGCCACCCTTGCCTCTGGGAGGGAAAAAAGCAGGTAGGAGGATAGAAAGCGTTAGGAGTTTTGGAAAAGGGGAAGAGCCTGCTTCACAGGGATTTGAAGGCGATCTGAGGAGTAGGCAGTCTAAGAACATTCAGGGAGGGTGGCGGTTCCCTGAAGAACTGAACCTAGTGATTGGCCAGTGATTAAGAATGATCTTTCCAGACAAGCTTCCTCCAAAGATAACAGCCCTTGGACTTGGTCTGACAGATTTCAAGGGACAAGCTATTATACTTATACATGTAATATACTTACATGTGTTACAGCAGGTGCCTGGAATTTTCATGATTCTCCCCTAAGAAAAGAGCAAAAACCCAGATTAGGCACAGCTAGGACACAACAGACAGCTTCCAGGTCATTCCCGGCCAGTTCCTGGCTCTGGCCTCGCAGCCCCGAGCTTCAGTCCCCAGACATAAAATGTGCACTGACATCACAGCTGAAAGCAGACTGACCACCCTACCTGACCAGGCTGGAACAATACTGATTATTCTAGATTCTCTCTCAGTTGCATCACCAGGACCATCATTCTCAGGAGGGACTAGAATTCATTTGATCTCTCACCCTCCCATTCGAGGATCACAGATTCAGTCTTCCCCAAGGGAAAAGTATCTATTGAAAGCACCATATAGTGCTTATATATTGTCTTTCCACTAGGCTTTGATATTGAAACCTCATGGATTTTTGAACTAGGTCTGGGGTCTCCTTGGACACTGGGACATCATGTCAGGGAAGACCATACTGTTCAGAGGACTCTGTTCTTAGAGTCAAAGATAGAGCTGTCAAGAGGAAATTAGGGCCTGAGCTTCAACTACTCACTCCCTCAGCCAGACACTTGTGTTCATCGAAGGGCGGGCAGCCCATGACCCTCTTCTCCCAGATGTACTCTCCTCTCTCATTGACCTTGCAGAAGTGATTATCACAGCCATCCTGGAGTGTCTCATCACGCTGAAAACAAAGAGGGGAAATGGGTAGAGCAAATCTGAAGACAGTGTTTGGTCTGCAAAGGCACTTCAAACCATGACCATGACTCCTTGAAGTTGTTGAAACAATCTGGAGGACTATGGAGCAAGACTGAGTCTATCTATGGTCTCCACACCCAGAGCACACAACAGAAGTAGAGTCCCAGCTCATTTATTGTGAATAGGGCTGCATAAATGCAGAGAACTCCCCCAAACCCTTCTGACCACCTAGAAGTTTAAAAAATTAAGACATAGTGAGGGTAAACTAGCAAATCAATAACTGAACCAGAGATGAACCAGGCACCACCACCCAGCCCTAACAACTAATTTACACTCTCATAGATCAGACTTTGTGTCATTCTGATTGCCCATCAGTCTTATAGACAATGGAGGCTGGAAGAAATCTTAAAGATCAACCAACTCTAAACCATAGGCCTTACGCCAACTACACTCTGGTCGAGGAGAGTGAAAAAATTACTAAATCAAAGAGAAAATTCTGTACCTTCTACAGGCTATCCATCTTTTTTCTATAAAATCAGAAATGGGTGGGAAGCTGATATTGACCCAAACTTAGTCCTTCTTTCTTGAAGAAGAGATGCCAAAATAGGAAACCAGGTGGTGACATGAGTTCAATTTGTTCCCACCTTCAGTGTCATGATCTGTCCTCCTCTTAGCTGAATGGTACAAGCCGTAGGCAGACATTTCCCACAGCATTCGCCCTGGTTCTTCTCTTCCTTGTAACCCTGTATCCAGGAGAAAAATCAGCCTTGGTTAACCCCCCAGAACACCCCATCATAAGGAGGCTTACTTTTCTAGCTTCTGATCTTTCCAATCCAGCAGCTGCACCCAGAGCTCAGAAAGTTAACATTCAACTCTTGGCTGACCTTTGTCAGTTCTCAGTCCCCTAGATGGCATTCCTTCCCTCCGCATATGTACATCTTGCTCATGTTCTAGCAGCCAGACCTACTAAATTAGACCCCTCCCTTGAGCTCCAGACTTACAAATTCAATTGCTTAATTTGACAACTATTTATCTTATCTTCTCAAGACTTATTCATAAAATGCAACTTGATATTTCTCCCAAATTTCATCCTTCTCCTGTCCTACCTTACCTTGGTAAATAGCTTCATTACCCAGTTGCTCAAAACCAGAAATTTGGGAGTCATCCTTAACTTCTTTCTTTTTCTCGTTCCCCCACTCCCATCACCAAATCTTGCCAAAAATTCTGACTCAACCGCCACTTGTCATGACCAATGTCCTCTGTCATCACCTAGTCCAAGCAATCATCATGTACCTCTAGACTCTGGTAACAGTCTTAATTTGTCTTTCTACCTCCATTCTTGCCCCTGTACTGATCCTATAGGTCTCTACACATCTGTTAGAAAGACTTTCTTATAAGTCTAGTCATGTCACTCCTCTGCTTAAAAAACATTCATGGAATTCTTGTTCTAGTAATGGCAGAACAGCTTATATTGGACTGACGCTCTATAGACAATGATTATAAACTCTTGACAAAATATTTTAAACAATTGTTGAAAGGCACTGGATGGCAAAAAGAACATCTTGTGAATTCATTTCTCATGTAGAAGTAAGCAATGTGACAACAATAGCACAAAGTATAGGGGGGTAAGTACATTATACATGAAGTGTTTACTATCAAACCAAGGTAGACCATGAGAAGTCAAGGATGCATATTGTAATCTCTGGAGTAACTGGAATTTTCTATGGCAAAATATTTTCCACCCTCACTTGTGATTTCTTCTCTGATTCATAAATTAACATATTTTATTTAATTTCCAAGTGGTGGGGCATGCTTCCAAATACCTTATTACTAATTTCAATCTAATCATTAAAAGGTCAATATATGTCAAAATTCAAAATTTTGACATATATTGACCTTTTAATGGCCCAGAATTTGGTCCAGATAGGTGAAAATTTCATGTGCATTGAGAAGATTGTGTGTTCTGCGCTTTGAGAGTATAGCAGTCTATTATTCTCAATAGGTCAAGTGGGTGGATATAGTTTTCCAAATCTTCTATATCTTTATTGATATTTTTCCTACTTGTTCTATCAACTACTGAGAAAAATATTAGAATTATGAAATATGGTTGTGGATAAGTCTATTTCTAGTTCTGTCAATTTGTGCTTCACATATTGGAAACTCTGCTACCAGATGTATACACATTTAGGATTCTTGTGTCTTCAGAGTAGTCTTTCATAAAATAACCTTCTTTTATGTAGTCTTTTATGAATAGTAGTCTTTTATGACATTTTATGAAATAACCTTCTTTATTTGTGGTAACATTCCTCATCTTACAGTCTGTCTCTTAGATTATCCATCACAACTTTTTTATTCTTAGCATTGACTGGCATTATCTTTTTTCATCATTTTATTTTCAATCTCTCCATCTCTTTATTTTTTTTTAATATTTTATTTATTTGACAGAGAGAGATCACAAGCAGGCAGAGAGGCAGGCAGAGAGAGAGAGAGAGAGGAGGAAGCAGGCTCCCTACTGAGCAGAGAGCCCGATGTGGGGCTTGATCCCAGGACCCTGAGATCACGACCTGAGCCGAAGGCAGAGGCTTTAACCCACTGAGCCACGCAGGTACCCCGTCTCCATCTCTTTAAAGTGAAAATAAATCTTGAGGCACCTGGCTGGCACAGTGGGTGGAATGTGCGACTCTTGATCTGGGGGTCCTGAGTTCAAGCCCCACCTTAGGCATAGAGCTTACTTTAAAAAATAATAAATAGATAAATAGAATTGAAAGTGCATCTCTTATAAACAGCATACTAACTGGGTCTTGCTTTCTTATCCAAGACTGATAAGTTCCATTTTTTTATTGGGATTTTGTTTTCCCATTTATATTTAATGTAATTATTGATATGTTTGGGTTTATATCTCCCATTCTGCTATTCATTTTATTTGTTGTCTTCTCTGTTATCTGTTCTATTGTTAATGCTTTTCTATATTCTTTTGGTTTAATCAAGTTATTTGTTTAGAATTTTATTTTCTCTTCCCCATTGGCCTTTTAGGTGCATTTCTTCACATTACTATTTTAGTGTTACACAGACTTATTCATTTATCAAGTCTCATCAAACTATATACTTAATATCTATGTATTTTATTGTAGATGAACTATCCTGCTTTTTAAAAAATAATACTTTTACAAAAATTTTAAAAATAAGACTTGCTTTGGCTTCCCATTACATTTGGAATAAAATCCAATCTTCTTAACACGTTCTACAAGGCCCTGTATGGCTCGTTCCTAGTTTTCTGACCTTGTCTTCTATGACTATCCCCTTGCTTTTGACAATCTACACCTTTGCATCTTCTAGGATCATGAATATCCCAACCTCCTCACCTAAGAGTCTTTATATATGTTATCCCTCTATCTGGAATGCTCTTCCCCATGCTTGTATAACTAGCTTTTCTCATCCTTCAGTAATCATTTCAAATATCATTATTCAGAGAGGTCTTGCAAGATACAACACACACACACATACTCTTCATAACACTTAACACAATCCAGGGATGCCTGGGTGGTTCAGTTGGTTAAGCATCTGCCTTCAGCTCAGGTCATGATCCCAGGGTCCTGGGATCAAGTCCTGCATGGGCTCCTTGCTCAACAGGAAGTCTGCCTCTCCCTCTGCCCATCACTCCCCCTGCTTGTGCTCTCTCTCTGACTAATAAATAAATAAAATCTTAAAAAAAAAAAACCAACACTTAACACAATCTGAAATTTTCATTTGTTCTCCCTGAGAGGCATGTAAATTCCAAACTAAGTCTATGCTGTTGTCGTATGCAGCACTTGGCTCTAAGTAGGCTTCCTACAATCACTAGTATCAGCGGAGCTGGGAACTCCATGACAGTGTCTTTAAGTGACAATCCTTCATTTACATCTGAGCTGGAAAAAGCAGGAGCTTCCAGCTTCCCTAAAATAGGACCTCACTGTCTTGCAAAAATGCCCCCAAATTTGGGAGACAATACAGGGCAACCAACTTTTTATCTTGCAAAGTAAGTGTATTTTCAACAATGTTAACAAAATAAAAACCAAAAGCTACCATCAACTGCTTCATCACTGCATCAAGCTCTTTTAAGCTCTTTTAATGCTACCCACCACTCCAAAATAAAAGGGGACGGGGGACGTCATCTCACAACATTTTTAAAGAATAAATTGAATTATATGAGAAGCCAGCTACAGCGTCACTCTTTTTCTCATTTTGCCACATTTAGGAATCACCACTTGGAGATTCAGTCATTCAGGTCCTGAGGTTTTCCGAACATGAAGCGCTAGCCAGTCCGTTTGGAGCCCTCGGACAGAAAATGTGGGCCTTTCTGTATTGCTCCCTTGTTCATTGCACATGGGCTGAATGCTTCTAATCAGCAGGCAAGGTTAGGAGTCCATAAGCTTGTGCAGAACAAATGTAAACACTTTGCTACTCATAAACCAAGCTTCTGAACACAACGTGTTGTCAGGGAGTAGGCTGTGCAGAAAGCCAGTGAGTGTGGAGTCAGCACAGAATCGGGGCTCCTGGGTCCAGGCCATACTCTCCATGCTGGGAAGGACACCGCTGGAGTTTGAGGCATCCGGTCGTCTTTCACTGGTGAGTTTTAACTGTGTTTTCAAAAAAACGTACAATTCCTGGAAGGTGTACGATGGAGGTAAAGGCGACAGGAAGAAAGGGAGGGAATAAACAGTATAAGTGAGTGTGGGTGGTTACAGTCCGAAGGAGGAGATTAAACAGGGATTAAATTGGGCAGGATTTTGTGGGAGCATGGATTTGGGTGCTTTTCTTTTCAGTAAGTGTTAGAAGAAGAGACCAGGAAACAGGTTCTGCTCAGCAGGCCGAAGGAGAGGAAAATGGAAAAATCTTTACAGGAGAAGTGAGTGGGCAGGGGACAAAGGAAGGAGGGGACCATTAAGTAAAGGGACAGGGTGATGGGGATAAAACCCACACTCCAGAAAAGCAGAGGGCACAATGAAGCCAAAAATAGGGAAAGGCAGAGGGTGTTATGATAGGAAAAAACAGCAGGAAGTAAAGGAACACAGGGTAGAAGGTAATAGGAGAGGGGCAATGATTCTGGAGTTGGGAACCAGGGAGGAAGGAAGAGGGGGAGGAGGGGCACATGGCAGGACCCACTTACAGGAGTAAACAAAGAAAGCATGCCCTGTGCAGGTCCCCTGCCGTAGAAGGCCAGAATGCAGCTGCACCAGGTAACAGGGCTTGTCTAGCCCTGTGAGGCTTCCCAGCCACTCCTGGCACCATGATGTGCTCCAGCTGCAGACATACGCATGCGCACACGCACTCATACCCAGCGTAACGCACCGCTGAATGGGCTTTCCCCCAAACATCCAATCAGGAGCAGCCACTTCCTCTGCCTGCCAGCCAAGTTCCTAGCAGCCTGAGCTCACTTCTGTAGGTCTGAGCAGCCAGTCCGTCCTGCCCCCGACCAGTCATTCCCTGAACACTGCCCTGCCTGTATCTCATGGCACTTTCTGGAAATTGCATTGGCTGCTCAAAGCCTGCCAGTCTTGCTTCCCTCTGCTGTCGTCTTCTCTTACTTCCGGCTGCCAGTCCAGCCCCCATTCCCCTTCCTGGAAGGTCCTCTATATTCAACTCTCTACTCAAGGTCAGCTCGTGGTCGGGTCCCTCCAGGTGCCTTCTCGGCGTTCCATGTCAGGGGACCTCTCTTCCTCATGCCTTCCTTGAGAGTTCACTGGTCAGGCTTCCCGTCTACTACCCACCAGCACAAACCACCTTCTACAGACTCCTTTTAGGTATAAGCACAGTCTCCACTGGGAGGAAATGAAGGACTCACATGGTGATGACAACACTTCAGTCTGGTGTAGGCAGTTCAAGCCGACCTACCTAAACTTAATTCGCCACAGCGCCTCACTTGCAGGAGACCTCTCTGACCTTCACAGAAGAGGACAGTGGCAAGACCAGTTAAGGATGCTAAACTAGGATGCGGACAACTGAGGCAGTTTTCAGCAAAAGTTGAGCAATAACATGGAAGGGAGACGGATCTAGCAGTTCTCAAGAGGGAGGAAGTGAGGACACTGCCATGGGGGAATATCCGAATTTTGGAGGAAAGGAGGAAGAGTAAAAAAAAAAAGCGGGGGGGTGGGGGCATGGATTTAAAACTGCTGAAACCTAGTGCTAGACTGGATTGGTTCTAAAGCTGGGTTTCCGTGGATGCAGAGGAGCGGACTGTGCCAACTTCTGGCCACTAGAGGGCGCTTTTAGAGAGTTAGCCGCTTGCCCTCTTGAACGCTCTCCTTGGAGACCCTTGGTGGGGACTTCTTGCCGCACTGACTGTATTTCAGTGGACATCCAAGGGGTAAGGTCTGTCACAAACTCCACACAGCATTATTTCATTCCCTATTCAAGCTGATATGTATTCTAGGGGAGCTGTTACGTGCGCATACACCACCCAAAATCCTAGAGCAACAACTGGGATTTTTTTTTTTTTTAAAGCATGTGCTTAGTTGGCTTCGTTCTGATTGAGGCAGGAATGTTCTCTTTGAATCATTCTGTCAGAAATAGCTGTGTCTCTTATAGACCCATTCACTCCGCAGATATTTTATTACGCCCCTTCTTGGAGCATGAGTCTGTGCCAGGTGCCATGAAGCACACAGATGTGGAACGCTCCATATAAAGGACCCGCTCAAGTGTTCTTGGTCCCTGTCCTCCTGAAGTCCCCTCCCACTCTGGCTGGCTCCGCTCCTACTCACGTGAAGGACTCCTCCCAGACGCCGCCCCACAGCCTGCCTGCTCCCTGACGAAGCTGAGAGGGAAAGCCCTCCGTTGGCACCGAATGAGAGAGCTATTACTGTATTCGGTGCCTCTGGCTGACAAGAGGCTCATGTGTCCAATTCTGTTTTCCAAAAAAAAAAAAAAAAAGCAGGAGCCCCCAACACAGACGGCACGTGGAGGAGGAATTGTCAGTCCAGCTCTGGAGGTGGGGCTGAGTCATCACTCAAGTGGTGAATGCCGGTTTTTATCTACCCAACTAGAATGATGATTCTACTTCTCAGAATCCACCCTCAGAGTGAACAGAGTCATTGTGACCTGGCAGAAACAGGGTGAAAGGTTTTAAACCACCTCAGTGCCCAGCGATGAAAGTATAGGCTGGGGTACATCCGTTCCAAGGAAGAGTGTGTAGAATTTTACACACAGTGAGTGTCTGATCGATATTCGTTAACTAATTAATTTTTAACGTTTTCAAAGAATGGTAGTGATGCTCCTTAAAATGCTGTGTGAAAAGAAAAAGAACCATAAATATGGTTCCCCAGGACTTGCAAATATTATATTTATTCCTTAAATTTACAAAACAAGATTCTCCATTATAGTTGTGAAATACTGCCCACATTCAGAAAATAGCAAGACCTTTATTTACAGACCCAGTGAGGTCCCAGTGCTTGGGTCCCCCAAGTATCCGGGTCCCCAGGGACTCTCGGTCCCTGACAAACCCTCTTACCGGGGGGCAGGGCTCACAGATGGTCTTCCTGCAGTCCAGCTTGAATCCAGAGATGAACCCCACCTTCACTGTGCAGCGGCAAGTCGTGCACACATCAACCATCAGACTTTTTCCGGGCTGAAACCAGAGGCACCAGCGTCAGACAGCCCAGGCTGACCCCCCAACCCTCCCACTCACCTCAGCCATCTGCCTTAGGAAAGGGGGCCCCATGGCCCACAGCCAAGATGAGTCATCGCCCCGTCACTTCTCCTGTGTCCAGTGGCCTGCTCCCTCCCTGCCCTCCCACCTTAAGGATAGGAATAGTAAGCCAGAGCTTTTATGCCCCGAAAGGGAGGCTGAACAGTGGGAGAGGGGGATAGATTAAAATGTGTGTCATGCCATCAGAGGGCTTCTCTGCACACAGAAGAGCTGCTTGTGAGCCTCAGTGGAGGCTGGAAGGTGAGGCCCTAGAAAGTTAGCAAGATGGGGGGGAGCCTGGGCACCAAGATGCCCCAGAAGCTGGGAGGCAGTGGAAAGTGGAGGATAGGGCTCCCTGCTTCCTTTCATTTCCACTTCAGAATGACTGAGCTGCCTACCCTTCCCACAGTACCCCCGTGCCTCCCCCACAACTCGCCCTGGAGAAGAAGGCTTACCCCAATGATGGTGCCATTGAGCATGCAGGCCTCCAGGGGCTCTGGGAGGAGAGAAAAGTGCAGAACTGATCCCCTCAGGGTCTTCTCCTCTCAGTCTGGGCCCCTCTCCTACATCCGGCAGTCCAGCGCCCCACCCCTGCTCCAGGCGCTGGGGGTCCTAGTGCCAGAGCCACAATGGCCTTGCTCCCCCAGGCCTGCGAAGGAAGGGCAGGCGGCCTGTCCTACCACCCAGCGCACAGTGAGAAGATCCTTTTCTCTTGAGTCCTCAAGGGGACAGCCCTTTTTAAATGGTCCACACTTAAGGAGTGAGTGAGAGGGCACTTTGGCTTCTGAAAGAGGGAAATTCTACTCTGGAAACTTAAAGTCCCAAAGGATTCAGAACAGGTGGTGAAGAGAGTCTTATTTTGTTTGTTTGTTGGCAGGGTTGGGGTGGGAAGTTGGAGCACCTTTCCCAGCAGAGGCGTTACAGTGAATGACTGAGAAGTGTGGAGTGAGCGAGTCCACCCCTCACTAACTCACATGAGCAAACAGAGGTCCCATGGTAGAAAGCCACCACTGAGCACGATGATGACCTTCAGGAAACTGTAATATTTTTCTCCTCTTATTTGCTTTCCCACGAAAGCATTAGGAATGGATAGGAGGACTTTGATCCTCCCCATCGCCCTGAGTTGTTGAAAAGGTAAAGAATTCAGGAGCCCTTAGTGGACAGAGAGGCTTGGAGGTGCGGCCCCTGGACACACGTCTTACCGCAGTGACAGGTGGGACAACACTCTGAGGTCTTACAGCTCAGCTGGAAACCCACGGGGCAGATGGGGACTTCCATCTGGGGGCAGGAGACATTCCTCTGTTGCACAAAGACCTCTTCCTTCACACGGACACACTCATTGATGAGACAGGGGTTGTCAGGAGAGGCCCAGTGAGAGCCAACCTGCAGGAAGAGCCCCGGAGTTGAGCAAGGCTGAGGCCAAGGGTCCTAGAGGGGTGTGCTGTTCTCTCAGGGAGCCGATCTGGGATCTGGGGATGAGCTCCAGCTGAATGTCTAAGTCCCACCCACAGGGTAAGGCCCACAGAGGGAACGAGTGGGGCACATCCCAAGTCCTTCAGTGAGTCTGGGTCAAAGCCTCCCTGACCGAGAGCCTCACTCAGGACCATGCATTCTATGGACAGAGTCTTCACACCTTAGGGAAGCCTGGGGACCCCCCCCCCCCACCGCCCCAGGCATTGGCGGTGAGCTGAGCTCAGAGGCTCTAGGGTACTCTGACTGAGAAGCGGCAGCAAGGACGGACACAGAAGAGATGGGGAAGGAACTCCACGCATTTCCCAGCCGGGTGCTACTTTCCACTTACTCCTACAGGCAAATAGCGAGAGACCAGGGATGTTGGCACCTGGCCCCCACAGCCCAGCAATCTGTGCCCCGGGCTTCCAGGCCTGTAGATGAGTGGCCCGGCCAAGTGCAGAACAGTACTCAGAGCCTGTGGAGCTTTGGGGCGGTGGTGAGCCTACCACAGACACAGGATGGTGAGGGTGTCTCACACCGAGCACTCAGGGGAAGCAGACCTCAGATTCACAGGTAAACAGGAGGACGCAAATCCCCCAGGAGTTTACAGAACTCTTAGGGAAGGAACTGGGCCTCCCCTCACATCAACCAAATGGGAAGTCGGAGGCAATCTCAATTGTTCCTGTAAAGGAACAATGACAGTATAGTCATCCCAAAGAACATCTTGCTAAAACCACAGCCAGATACAACTCTCTGTGGGGAGACCGAAAGGTGGGGGATAAAATCAAAGCCAGCGGTGGACCACAGAGTGGCCAACCAAGCTGGTCAGGTCCCCACCCTCCTTCCTACCCAGCCCGGGCCCCAGACCTACATTCTTCCACTGAGACAGGGAGTCCCCCCGCCGTGAACCAATGACCACCTCACAGGCAGAAGGCAGACACTTTCCACAGCACTCGCCTTCATGGATGACGTAAGTGAAGCCCTGGAAAAACGCAAAGAACAGAGATTAGGACAACCCTAGTTCTCCTCACTGACTAAGGAAAATCAGTCAGATGCCTGGGCTCTACTCTCTGCTCTCACAGGGATAACTGTCTATACAAGATGAACACCTTGACCTCTCACCAACCTACAGAGTTTCCCCTGGTCATTGCTTGATATTATCTAGTGGTTTATGGACACAGTAAGATAAGAGAGTACACAGATTGATCTTTTCCAGAAAGCGTGTTGGGGAGACCACGGTCCTGCAAGTAGGCCCGCCCATCTTGCCTCTTGGAGGTCCTCCATCTGGCCAAAGCTTTAGGGACTTGGACTGAAATCCTCCACAGAAACTCTGAAGCAATATGCAAAGAATGAGCGAAACACTGCTATGTGTGTTTGTCCCAGGAGCCCTGGAAAGAGAACCCAGGACCAAGCTTCATCTTGGAGCTCTGTCCTCGAGAGAGAAGGAATGATTGCAAGCCTGCGCTGCTCCAGAAGCACACTCACGAGCAAGGCCGAGTTGGGAGATGCGCACAACACTGTTGCCTCTCCCTGGGGGAACACAAGCCCTCCAGAGACCCGGCTCAACCTCACACCCTCTGCATGGGACCTACTTACATCCCCACCCGCGTCACGACAGTGCCCACTGAGCTGTCCCCAGTCTTCTATCAGCTGAGAGTCTAGTCATTTATTGTGTATCTATGACGTACTAGGTACTTTGGAGGAGCCAACAAATGAGGATGGTACAATCTAGGCACCCTTCACTACAAGCAGAATCCACAAAGTGCCAGAAAAGAAAGCCTCAGGGGAGCACAGAAGAGAGTCATTAATGCCTTCAGGGATCTAGAGTTACTCTTGTATGCCTCTCTCAGAGTGCTGAGTCACCGGGATTTGCATAATCTTTCTGTTTGCTGCTGCCCCATCCCACTCCCGCCATCATGGGCAAACATGTTGTCCAAATGTTGGCTAACTCCAGACCAGAAGCCTTGTTCTTAAAACCCCACCAACTTCTTGCACTCAGGTACTCCTAGGCATGCTACCAAATTTCTTGGTTGCCATCTTTCTAAGATTCCCTCCAAGCCTCCAACAGTCCCGTCTTCTTGCTGTGTATTCCCAGGGTTTATCCTACATGTCATCTCTCCTTCTTTTCCCATATTTCTCCAAATCCTCTAGCTTACAACTGTTCAAAATCTGTATCTCACACCTCTTTACTCTTCTCCACCCTGTTTTCACTGGTTCCCCAGTTAAGAATGGAACTAAGGGGGCACCTGGGTGGCTCAGTGGGTTAAGCTGCTGCCTTCGGCTCGGGTCATGATCTCAGGGTCCTGGGATCGAGTCCCGCGTCGGGCTTTCTGCTCAGCAGGGAGCCTGCTTCCCCCCCCCCCCTCTGCCTGCCTCTCTGTCTACTTGTGATCTCTCTCTCTGTCAAATAAATAAATAAAAATAAATAAAATCTTAAAAAAAAAGAATGGAACTAAGTAGAGACGCCTGGCTGGCACAGTTGGTTGAGCATCCGACTCTTGGTTTTGGCTCAGGTCCTGATCTTGGGGTGGTGGGCTCGAGTCCCATGTTAGGCTCCAGGCTTCGTACTCAGTAGAGTCTGCTTGGAATTCTCTCTCCTTCTCCCTCTTCCCTCCTGCTCCTGCTCTCTTCCTCTCAAATAAATAAATCTTTACCAAAAAAAAAAAAAAAAAAAAAAAAAAGAGAGAGAGAGAGAAAGAAAGAAAGAAAAAGAAAAGGAAAGACAGAAAGAAAGAAAGGAAGGAAGGAAGGAAAGGAAAAGAAAGGGAAGAATGGAACTAGTGTATCTACGATCCCCCGATCTGAAGACAGATGCCCCTGAGAATAAATCCCTAACGTATTTAGCAGCACAATTGCCATAGCTGACATGGAGGTGGGAGGCATGGAGCTCTGGTCCCTTGTCCTTGTCCCATAGCTGCTTCAGACCGGCCCTTGCAATGCTTGCTGGTGTTGCCTGTATACTCGCCTATCAGAATGGGCCCTGGGCCAGGAGTCAGGACACTCTCATGGCCACTGGCTTCCAGTGAGCTGTAGAACTTATGGGCCCCTTCATGACCTGTGCTAGTCCTCTGCTCCCTATCTGGCCAGTGGGAAGAGCCTTACCTCTTCTTCTTTCTGGAAGAGAATCATGAGGATAAATAAAATACAATGCCTAATATTCAGTTCCTCAGAACCGTTCCTAAGTTTCCATGATTTAGTCTGATTCTGGAGTCTAAGGGTAGGGAATCAGGCAGTCAGAAGCCTTCAAAGAAAGTTCTTCCAAGATATATACAAAGGAGTGGGAATTCCTCTTGCTGTCCACATGGAAGCAAGGTCGTATGCACATAGGTCCCCCCTGCTACAAATTCTATGGGAAGCCTGAAATGTCCCTTGCTAGCTTTACATTTTTCTGACATGAAGAGCTGAGAACTATGGAGGTGGTCAGGGAAAGTCTACTTCTGCAGACCGTGTCTTCAGAAAAGAACAATCAGAGGGTGACGGTAATGGTAGTCTTTGTGGGTAAGGCTGTCCTGTGCTTGCTTGGTGTCACAACCTAGAAAACAAATGAATCCAGGCAAGTGAGCTCAGATGTCTCTACTTGGACCTGAGCTGATGCTACCCTCCTTGCAGAATGAAGTCTGAGGCCCTCTGAGTTCACCGAATGCCCCACCTCAATTCAACACATTGCACGGCCTCCCACATCCCCTTAGCTTGAACTAAACCGTGAGGCTGCCTTCTCCTGGAAGATGTGAGCTTTCAGTCTCTAAGACAGCCATGTCTCTCAGACAATTCCCTTGAGCAATCATACAGTCAAGAGATCTAGACATGGGACCCCCCTCCACCCATTCCCCGACCTCTGCACCCATCTTCTTTGTGAAACTGCCTCCAGCACCACAGCCTTCTGACAGCCAGGCTTATACCACGTGACCTGCACCCTCCCTAACAGCTGACCAGGCCAGAGTGGGGACCGGACAGAGGACCCAATCCATAGACTGAGTTGAGCGCATCGGTTTTCTTCCTGAGAAGTTACTCTGTGGAACACAAAGACTGAATAAGTCAGATTAGACAGGGATGAACCCTGGGTCTGCAAAGCCATGTTGGGTTGAAGCCAGATTCAATAAAGCCACGTGCAAAGGAAATTTACGAGAAAGCAAAACTTCCTCCCAGAGGCAGTCGGCCTGCAGGGAGGAGTTGGAATAGATGGGCAGAGAGAAGCAGAGACAGGGCCTCACGGGACAAATGAAGAGAAATGCTGTATGACCACGGCGCCCACTCATATCTCTTGTCTTTCATTTCTGAAAGCTTCCCTGTATTTTCCATAAATCCCCTTTTCATTTTAGCTAGCTTTAGTGGAGTCTGTTCTTTGCAGTTGAAACTCCCTACTGATAGCAAAATACATTGGGGGCTGGGGTGCCTGGGTGGCTCAGTTGGTTAAGTGTCCGACAGTTGATTTTGGCTCAGGGTCATGATGAAGCCCCGTGTCAGGCTCCGTGCTCAGCATGGAATCAGCCTGAGAGTCTCCCTCTCTCTCTCTCTCTCTCTGACTACCCCTCCCCTGCCTTGCACTTTCTCTCTTGAATAAATAAAATCTTTAAATTATTTATATACATGCACACACTGGGTGCTTGTTTTATAGAAATGACCTCTAAGCAGCACTCTCTTGCTTGATGGCAAGTTATTTCCATCACCTTCCATAGTCTGTGGGAAGGGATGGAGACTGATAGGTTTCCCAAACTCAGTGTCCCCAGTGGACACACCTGGATACCACATCACCCTCTCCCAAGGGCGCCTCACAACTCCATCCCTCCTCAGTACCAGCAAGGCAGGTGGAGAGCAGATGAGCCGAACAGACTCTCCAACTTTGGGATTTGCTCTCAGGCCCTCCCTTCCTCCCTTCCACCATCAAAGCACCCCCTTCCAAGCCAGCATCACTGCTGTTATGAAGACAAGCACAAGATGTATGTCCTTGTCTGTCCCAGCTCCTCCTCTCTCACCATCATCATCTCCTGATAACACTGTCAGAAGAATAATAATAGCACCAGAATTTGACCCACAATTCTTCCAGCACACCATTGCTCCCCTGTTTCTAGGATCTCGTCAGTCTGAAATGAGCAAGAATAGAGTGCCGCAGAGCACACAGCAGCCTTAGGGGGCAGGCCACCGCCAGAAGAATTAAAAACTGAACTGGGGAGCAGGGACCATGTTTCCTGTCCCACAAATTAGAAACGCAGTCTAAAAAAATTACCAATCTGTGTAGACACACTGTAGGACATTGAAACTGGGGGAACTTCCGAAAAATCAGAATGTGTGTCTGTTCTAGGGGCAGGCTGAGGTGCTGTCTGAGGGGAAAGACATGGGGAAAATATCAGGCCCTCCTCTGTAGGCATTAAATCCAATTTCTGCTCAAATGAATTCCACAGCGCTCTCAACTCAAGACCAACAGAGACATGGCCATTAGCCAAGGACGGACTCACAGAAGGACGGACTCACAGAAGGACGGACTCACAGAAGGATGGCATAGCAATCCACTCCTCACGCCTTCTTTCACTCATCCCCAGTCCCAGCCCCCTTCTTCCCCTCACCTCTGACCAGGAACCAGAAGTTACTAAAGCGGATTTCTTGCCCCTTCTTGGGACCCCCCAGCCTCCTGCCCTGACGGCTCCAGGAAGTGCCCAGCTCCTCTGCGCCACTTACCGACCGACAGTTGTCCTCACAGGGCTTCTGGGAGCACTGGGCCACACGCAGGCCCATCACAGAGTCCTCCAAGTCGGTGCAGGTGCACACATCACAGCCCTCCTCCCAGAACTGGCCCACAGGGTAGACGGTACCTCGGTGGACACACACCTGCAGACACAAGGTTGCATGAGCAGACTCATTCTGTCCATTTCAGCAAGAGATCGGGAAGCACCTCCTGTGTGTGGGAAGCTGCTGTAGGTGCTGAGAATACAGCAGTACGTTAAACTGACATGCTCTCCACCCACCCAGAGGGATATTTATGAAGGAGGTTTTGTCCTCTGCCCTTCTCCGCCCACCAGCCCTCAAGAGCCATCGCGGGTATATATGCTAGTGACCGCTAGTGAGTCCATCTTGGACCATGGGCTCAGAAATAACTCACTTGGCTGCCTCAATCCAGTTTCATCACTGCCTTAATTGCATTTAACTCCCTCCCACGTCACACAGAAAACTGTTCCCTAATCCTCACCCACTGAAGTCCTTGGACTTAGCCCCCATCCACACACAGCCCTCTGTCTTATTAGGAGTGGGCTGAAGGTGAGGGGTGGGCTATGAATAGGTGCTCCCTTGATGCCCGCAGATGACAAGGAGCAGGACCAGGAAAGAACCTGGGGCACAGACAATGGAATATGCTTGAGAGACAAGGGATCCCACTTGGAAGGGCTACAGGCTACAGAAGGGATATGGGAAATGAAGTTACAAAGGTTGATTGAGATTAGAATATGTAAAGCCAGGCTGAACATAATACTCAGACTTTATTCTAGAGGAATGAGGCACTGTTTGATTAGGACCCTTAATGACAGTTTTGACATAATCCCAAATCTGCCCTCTGAAGCTATGAACAGGTGGAGACCCTCACTCACACACATCATAGCAGTGCAAGTATTCATAAGTCATTACCCTTTACCGGCTCGGTCTTCCAGCTGCTGCACAATGAAGTTGAATCAGACCCCTGGTTCTTCTATTAAGAACATGCTAGAAAATGTTACCACCCAGAATCTCCCTTCCAGGAGTCTACCTCAAAAAACACATTGCCCCAGAGACAAAATGACAGGTGTCCGAGGCTATCTGTTACAGTGTGATCAATAACTATGCTACTATGACACGGTATGTTTCATGCAACAAAATAGTAAATCAAAAAGGAAGTAAAAGCAAGCCCTAAAAATGGAAAACAAACTGAAATAATTTGATTAACTAGATAACAAAGCAGTGGCAAGATCACACAAGGAAAATCATTATTTCAAATAACTTTAAAAGCCAGGGTTTTGACTATATATCCCTAATGGGTTCTATTCCTAGGCTAAAAAACTGCAAAGAAATCTTCAACCTCTTTCAGTTGTCTAAAATTGTTAGCAATAGTGTTGGCATTCTTATTTCTGAGACTCTTCTAGGCATTCTGTAGTATGAAGCAAATAACTAATGATGTCAATGACGTTACGAAACCAGTTTCTGCAACTTAGAAGAGAAGTGGTATGGGTATAAATCAAAGAAGTTAAGTGAAACCTTAAAACTGGATTTGAATCTGAAATACCACTATGAATGCATGAGTTTTATCCTCTTTAGAAATATATTTCCAAGATCTATTCACCAAAAAGGTCTGGAGCCAATGACCGCCCATAAGCAGCAAGTATCCAGGGAGGGAGAACCATGGCTTCTCCCTGGCATTTGTTCTCGGGATCACTGTCAATAATCCAGCAGCTGCAAGTGTCCCCAGGTCTTCCCGCAGCAGCTCTGGCTCGTGATAGCTCATCTTGGTGCATCTCTCCCCCAAGAGACCGCAACTTGCATTTACTTGCTATACTGTCCCTTGCCTACGATATTCCATTTATAAACAATGATCTTCTATATACTACTAAGATCATAGGTCATCTGCTCTTACATTTCTCCCGTAACACCTAACATAGCACCAGCTCTGCTAGAACATAGTTGTTGCTTAATAAATATTGGATGGATGGATGGACGGACGGACGGACGGGTAGATAGATGGAAGAAAGGATAGGTGGATAGATGGACGGATGCCTGGATAAGTTGATAGCAATTAACAAATGAATAGAGTAAACTATTAACTAATAATTCATGTGATCATATTAGTTCCTTAGCTACCCTACAAAATAAGCTTTGTAATGGTAGGGCCATGTGTTATAGCTTGCTTTAACCTTAGCACCTAGCCATGCTGAGAACATGGTAGGTTCTCTCTAAATACCTCCTGAGATAATTAAATGTCTATTCCAGCTGTGATGGAATGCTGACTGCTCGCCTACCCTTAAAGCACTCGGTTTGGGCAGAAAGGGATGGTTAGGTAGGCAGAGTTAGTGAGGAGCCAATGTTTGGCCATTTTCCCAGCCAGAACGAAGCAGCCCCTACCTTATCAGGGAAGCAGGTGGTCGTGGTGCAGCCACAGTCATTGGTGACGGCCGAGGTCAGGTACCCCAGCGGGCAGCTCACGGTGGAGTTGTCACAGCTGCAGGCGCACTCGTACTCATCACAGCACTGGGTCTTCCGAAGGGTCGGTGTCCGGTGGGGGGGGCAGGAGGGCGGGGACTCCCTTCTGCACTCATCCTTCCTGCAGGCTGAGGGGCAGCACGAGGTAATGTCTCTGTCCTGCCACACTGGGCGGTGCGCTCAGCCAGGGTTCATAAATATTCACCCTGGATATAAGATCCCAGGAAACTCCAAAGCCCAGACTATAAAATCAGAAATGCCCTTGAGCCCAGCTTGGGGGCTGTGGGATTTTCAATCATTACAAAAAGCAGTCTACAGGAAAAATAAGAACATTAATGAAAAGGAGAAATGTGAAGCTAGGAATTCTAATGGAGGAGAAGTGAAGGCTGCTTGGGTCTCTGCTCTATAAAGGAGGGTCCTTCCAGCTATAGAATCTCAGAGACAGCAGACATAGAATCTCTAAGACCCAGACAGGCCTGGGCACACCATGGGTTAGCAAGCGTTCTCACAGGCTGGTAGCTTCTGTGATCCTAGCCCTGGCTCAGTACCTAGAACAATGCCCCATAATTTTAGATCCCCCAACAATGTTGAACGGAAGAATGCTAGCAACCATGTCAAACCCACAGTAGTGTTGGGGCGCCTGGGAGGCTCAGTGGGTTAAAGCCTTTGCCTTCAGCTCAGGTCATGATCCCAGGGTCCTGGGATCAAGCCCCACATTGGGCTCTCTGCTCAGCGGGGAGCCTGCTTCCTCCTCTCTCTCTCTCTGCCTGCCTCTCTGCCTACTTGTGATCTCTGTCTGTCAAATAAATAAATAAAATCTTAAAAAAAAAAACAACCCACAGTGTCTTTTCATAAATGCCCATCCTCTCCCTGTGTCCTTTGCCTCGTCCCAACTTCCTTCAAATACAATGGGGTCTCCTCTGACCAGCCAGGTCTCACATCTAGGAGCTCAAGTGAGACTCCAGACCAACAGGACAGGAACCCCACTTGACATCAAGCGGGTATTCTCAAAGGAGACACATGGAATTGTGTTCCTAGCCATGTCTTGCTTTAGCTCAACCTTATGCTCACATGACACTAGTTGGTGATTCAGTAGGTACACAAGGGGAAGAAAACTGACAGATTTGTTTGGGAGTAAGATTCAGTGATGAGGACAACCCAGAGGAATATTCCTCCCCTCAATGGTGTGTGGGAGGATGGGAGTAAGTACAGGTTGGGCCTGGATGCTTCTCCATCTCAGGTCCCACTGTCTCTCAACACAGCTCCAGAGGGAGGTGTGTACAGCTATGCCCATGCCTGGTAGGCTGCAGCAGCAATGGCTTGGAAGGTTCAATTCAGGTGCGATCTGACCCCCTCTGCTCCAGGTGTGCCCAAAGCCCAGATTTCAATGAACTAGAACACAGGACACCTTCCCCAGGCCAGAAGACAGCGGCCATGCCATGCCCTCCTCATCCACAGAGGCCTTACCGCAGGTGAAGTTGGGCCTGCACTCTCCAGGATTGGTCAGGGTCATCTGGAGGCCACCTTCGCAGGGAGGAACTGGGGGCAGGTCACAGCTCAGCAGGTCGCACACTGAGGCCAGGAAAGAGAGACACCCACTCAGAGGTCAGCAAGGTCACCATTGCCCGTGGCACCCTACATTCCTATTCCTGCAGACCTCCACTGTTAGGTGCGTGATGGTGATGGGATGGAGCTGGAGGTGGAGGAGAGAAGGGGAGAAGTGACATGTAGGTAGACGGACAGATAGATCCAAGTCATATGATAAGCTCATGCTGATTACTCTGGACACTGCTGGGACTTCCAGATGTCAGCCACATCACCTGAACCCTCTGGGCCTCGGTCTCGTCTTCTGCAAGGTGGGGAAGACTACCTTTGAGGACCAGTCTCCAGATGTCATGAAATACTGGAGACAGAGTGTCTGGCCCATCATAGAAGCTTAATCACATCTTCGAAATGAGGGGCTTGAACTAAAGGCTGCCCCAGCTCTCTCCACTGTTAACATTCTGAGCCCTATTTTCCACAAGTTTATCTCAAGCCACATCTCCCTCCACGCAAGTTTTCTATTTGTGCGTTATCAATTTCATCAGCATGAATACATTTCTCAGATGATTTCATTCTTTTTTAGACGCCCGGACAGTCCCTTGATCTATTCGCTCTCCCTCAAAGACCTGCAGACCTACGTCGTTGCAGATTTGATGCATCTGCGCTTTATGTCCTCATCTGCCCAATTAATAAACACATTGGACAGGACAGCGACCGGGCACTGGAGAGTTCCTGTCATGTTAACCATGATCCCATCAGCTCCGGATTCATCTCATTACACTGTGTGTTCAGCCCATTACTCACCGTGGAGTTTGCAAGCCTATAATGAAACCCTTTGACGAATCACTTGCTGAAATCAAGGTGCCCTGCATGTGCCTTTCTCTAGAGCTTTTACCCTTAGGATTTTATCGAAAAGGCATATGGGTTGGCATGACTGTTTCTTCAATAAATCTCTGCACTGCCTCCCCACCAGAGATTGCCCCATTCTTTTTTTTTTTTAAATGCTTTCAAACCTACATTTCCTAATCCACTGCAGAATTTTTCCTAGGAAGCAAATCCTACTTTGCAGAGGTTACTCTTGCCCTTTTTTTTGAAAAAGCCAGTCAGCCCTTACCCCCTTCCCCTTCCTTTGGCTCACCCTATGCCTGAGCCCACACGTGCCTTGTAGCACCTGCCATGTGGATCGCCTGGGGCTGGGGCCTGCACCCTGGGGGAGGCGCCCAGGGCAGGACACCTACCACACTCGTACTCCGGGCAGCACTGCTCTGCGTTCTGGCGGAGACGGGCCACTTCACACGGGCCGCACACGGGAGCTGAGGGAAAAGACCACGGAAGTCGGAGAGATCAGTGATGCAGCCTTCAGAATGCTGCAGAAAACCAGCACGGGCCCCGCCTGCGAGGCCCACCAGGAATCGGGCCAAGGGCCCTCTGACAAACGAGTCTTCCCGGGGTGTCCTGGTGGTCCCATCAAACGTACCCTCTAGGAGACTCTGAGTCTGAAGGCCAAGGTAGGGATGGGGTGGAGAGGGCAGGATTAATCTCTGAGAGTATCTACTCCAGGCACAGAAAAGGGGACCCCGAGTCCAGCGAGGGAAGGAAGGGTGGGCAGGAGGGGTGGAGGAAACAGACGTTTGTATCTCGCCCGCAGGTATGCAGACAGGGTGGGCCAGGGCTCCAGGGAGTGGTCCTTCCTCCAGGAGCAGCAGGGATGGGGACGCTCACCTCTGGCCGTGGGGCAGGGCTGCGACGTACAATTGACCTTCCGCCCACTGAGGCACATGCAGATGTGGCACGGCTGGTGAGCTGGGACCCAGGTTTCCAGGAACTGAAGGAAAACAAGTTTCAGAGAAGGCCAGGACACTGGCGGCACAAAGCCTCAGAGGTCATGGAAGTCGGTCCCCCCACTTCCGGCTCGGTCTCCCCTCCGAGGGCAGGGCTGGAGCCTTGCCTGTCACAACCACACAGTTGAGCACACGCTGAAAGGCAGTGTGAGGTTCTGAGAGGAAAGAGCTGGAGAAGCACCAGGGGTGCTGAAAGGAAGCAGGCAAGAAGGTGAGCATTCCCATGCCCACACAGCTCGCCATTTCCTAAGCCAAAGCTGGAGTATAGCTGGAGAAACAGATTCCATTTCTTCCTGAAATTGATAAGACATGGATGGGGCAGGAAGAGGTGTGAGGGGTGGACAGCGAGACACTCAGACTCATCTCACTGCTGGTACAGGGCGTGGCGGGAGACCTGAGGGCAGATGATGGTTCATGCAGCTTTCCCAGAGTTGCAGGCAGCCCCACTGCAAGCAGGGCTGTGAAGTCAGGGAGGCCTGAACTCCACGGTGGGGCTTCACTCCCCGGCCGGTTTCCTCTCCTGCAAACAGAGGGCAGCAGGCCCACCTCGGCCGTGCAGCCTGTGACCAGCGCAGGCGGGGACCACCGAGCCAGGACCAGTCATCCCTCTATGCTCAGCCAGAGTCAAATTCAGAGTGAAAATTAAATTCACATTTAAATGGCCTGCCCCTGAGAAAAGAGAACCTTCTTGTGGTGTTGGTGGGGATGCAAGCTGGTGCATCCACTCTGGAAAACAGCATGGAGGTTCCTCAAAATGTTGAAAATAGAGCTACCCTACGACCCAGCAAACGTATTACTTGGTATTTACCCTAAAGATACAAATGTAGTGATCTGAAGGGGCTTGTGCACCTGAATGTTTAGAGCAGCAATGTCCACAGTAGCCAAACTATGGAAAGAACCTAAATCCCCATCAACAGACAAATGGATAAAGAAGTGGTGTATATATGCAATGGCATATTACTCAGCCATCAAGAAAAATGAAATCTTGCCATTTACAACAACATGGATGGAACTAGAGGGTATTATGCTGAATGAAATAAGTCAATCAAGGAAAGACAACTATCATATGATATCACTCATCTGTGGAATTTAAGAAACAAAACAGAGGATCATAGGGGAAGAGAGGAAAAATAAAACAAGATGAAATCAGAGAAGGAGAAAACCATAAGAGACTCTAATTTATAGAAAACAAACTGAGGATGACTAGAGAGGAGAGGGGTGGAGGGAAGGGGTAACTGGGTGAGGGACATTAAGGAGGGCATGTGATATAATAAGCCCTGGGTGTTATAGAAGACTGATGAAACACTGACCTCTACCTCTGAAACTAATAATACATTATATGTTAATTAATTAAATTTAAATAAAAGTAGATAAAATAAATCCCCCACCCCAAAATGTGTTTAAGAATAAACACATTCTTAAGCAGTATCTCAAAGGCTAAAAAATTCCCAGGTCAAGAATGTCTTAGTTAGGGGCGCCTGGGTGGCTCAGTGGGTTAAGCCTCTGCCTTCGGCTCAGGTCATGATCTCAGGGTTCTGGGATCGAGTCCCACATCAGGCTCTCTGCTCAGCAGGAAGCCTGCTTCCCCCCTCTCTCTCTGCATGCCTCTCTGCCTACTTGTGATCTCTGTCTGTCAAATAAATAAATAAAATCTTTAAAAAGAAGAAGAAGAAGAAGGTCTTATTTATTGCATGTTTCCAGGTTTAGCAATCAGTCAGCTGAGAAGGAAGATAAGAGGTCTCCAAGGAAAACACCGTTCCTCCAAGGTTAAATCCTTTGACCTTGATACCGTCCCCTCACTCAGTATATAATACCAGCCAATGTCTGAAGAGCATATGCTCTGTACAACTGTTCTATGGTTTCTTTTTTTCAAGATTTTATTTACTTAGAGAGAGTCTGTGTGTGAGCTGGTGGGGAGGGGCAGAGGAAGAGGGAGAAGCAGGCTCCCCGCTGAGCAAGGAGACCAATGCGGACTCCAATCCTGGGACTCCAGGATCATGACCTGAGCTGAAGGCAGCTGCTTAACAGACTGAGCCACCCAGGCACCCTTGTTCTACGGGTTTTATATATAAATGACTCATTTAATTCACACTGTAGCCCACTAGTGAGGACATCTGTATTACCCCCACTTGTCAAATGGAAAAGCTGAGGCCTCTGCTTAGGGTCATACCATCACAGCAGCGGAGCTACGAAATGAACCCACAAGCCCTCTCTTCGACACCATGCTCTATTGCCTCCCAGCAATAACTAGCATTAAATATGTTCAAGATCTCTTTCTAAGGACTTCACATTTATTCAGTTCATACTCCTTATAGTAACCGTATCAGGGAAGTACTGTCATTATCTACACTTACAAATGATGCATGGAGACCCAGACAAGAAATGTGACCTGGAGGTACCCCCCAGGACTGAACCTGGCATTCCGGTCCCAGACACCTCGTGTTTTCTGCACTCCAGCTGCCTTCATCGGCAATCACACTGCCTGCAATGGGCAGGTCACACTGCTGGAGCCGTGGGAGGAGTGGAGGGGCTGAAAGCCCCATCTCAGCCCTCAAACAGCTGATGCTCAAACTGGGGAAATAAGACCTATCGATGAAAAGTTGAATGAGAGAAATGAATTGTGATGCATTCACAGCCTGGCACATTACTCAGCCATGAGAACAAACTATGCAAACATGCAAGACGAAGGGATCTCAGAAGTATCAAACTGAGTGAAAGAAGACAGGGGGGAAAAAAAAAGAGTACACTCTGCATGATTCCATTTACAGAAAGTTCCAGAAAATGTAAACGTATCTCTAGTGACAGAAAGCAGAGCAGTGGTTGCCTGGGGGTGGGAGATGGGGGCAACGGATGCCTTCCAAAGAGGCCCAAGGAAACTTTGGGGACTGATGGAAAAGTTCATTGTCTTGATTGCGATGATGGCTTTATGGGAATGTCTGTATGTCAAAACTCATCAAATTGTACACTTTAAATAGGAGCTGTTTACTGTAAGTAAACTATACCTCAATAAAGCTGTTTTTTAAAAAATGAGAAACACAAGAGCCACAGCAGGGCCGAAGAGATGTTCACAGAAGCTGGGGTGCTCCACAAAGGCCGCACAAGGCACACTGTGCTGGGTTGGAAGGACCCGGGCAGAGGGAAAGAGAAGGAATTCTGAGTGGGAACAGAGGATGGAAGGTCCTTGTGGATATCTAGAAGATTCTAGAGGCCTTCCCTGTCCACTTCGGGGGTTCACAAGACAGGCGATACTCACCCTGACACTTTGTAAGCAGGACCGTGCCTCAGAGAGAAGAATGTCGAATAAGTGAGCAGGACAGAGAAGGCAGGAGCCAGCACCAGAGCCCAGTGCTCTCCTAGGGGCTGGGAATGTCCAGGGAGGGCCCAGGGCGCTGGCCTCTGAGGCCTGGAATGGAAGGAGGAGGGGACATCTCACATCTCCCCAGGCCTCGCTCTGTTTTGCCTCTTTCCTGCTTTTTGCACAGATGGTAATGCCAAGAAAATGACCATTCAAGGGATCTATATTTAGACCTTTAAATGGCAAAAGTGATGAGATGAGAAAGGAGAGGATCATTTTTTTTTCCTGTTTGGGTTTTTCTTCTCTCTTTTTAAATGTGAACTTTAGATATCTAAATTCAAGAAAAAAATAATACAATTTCCCCACAATCCTGAGAGTGAACAAGAGACAACATCAGATGGTCAAAATCAGGTGTTAAGCCTCCTCTTCCAGGGATTTTTATTTCCCCAGGAGGCTTTAATGAGGCATGCCCGAGGCAGGGGACAGCCTCTACGGTCCCTGAGAAAGCCCTTTCCAGATAAAAAAGCACCTGTCGCCAGCTTGCCCCGGTATCACCTGTCCGGTCATGCAGTGAACACACCAGCAGGTGGCACTCCTGCACCAGGACAGGTCAACTCCAGCCGCCTTTCCTGCCTCACCTACGGGGTACCAAGGAGGGACTACTCCCAGGACAGAACAGGAATGAGAACTGGCTGCAGTTCTAAATTCAATAAAGATGACAAAGAACAGCCTGCAGAGAATATGGTAAGGGAAAACTGAAGTCTTCAAAACCCCAGGTCAGAGAAGGGACACAGCCAGTGACCATGCACCACCCACCCCAGCCAAAGATCTGGGGGAAGATGCAGGAAAGTGTAAGCACTGGGCCACCAGGGCACAGCAGAGACCACGGAGGAGGAAGCGCAGGCCAGAGGTGCTCTGTCCCTGTGATAGGGGCGGTCCTTGCTGCCCCCGGTGCAGCCCCCAACCCAGAGGGGGACAGCCACTTGCTCGCTGCTGCTCGGCCTGGATCCCCTCTGAGCCAGCCGCAAAGGCTCACGTGTTTATACTGCATTCTGTAAAATCAACAAGAGCTATGGAAACTGGTAAATATTTTGCCCTTCCAAAGTTACCACCAGAGACTTACACCCTGGATTATTTCCCTGAAGAAAAGCTGTCTAGGCTTTCTTTTTCGCTTAAAGACATTTCATTTAATGGAAATGTTCTCCATGTTAGATTTTTATTCTTTCTCTGCTTTGAATAGAAAAGCTGAAATTGCAGGTGGCTGATCAGATATTTGTTTTCATCCATTTAAACTACATTTTCTGCAATAAACTGAAACTGGCTTTGTTCCCTTCATAGTTTTTGATTAACTAATTTTACTGTCACTTGGTTCTGAAATACATTTCTAAGACTGTTTCTATGTCCAAAATATTGCACTACTTGGAAGCATTCTCTACACAACTCAAACACATATTCCAATGTGTTGGATGGAAGGTGAGAGGAGAACTCGAGTCAGAGGGGGTGGGCGGAGACACGAAGATAAAATTCACAAGCTTCCAGCTCTCAGCACCCTGCAGCCAAATGACACTTGGGGAGCTAGAAACGCTTTACAAACTTCAGCTTCCTTCTCATTGCAGAATGCCTAAGAAGAGGGCAGAAACCATTTCTGCCTCCCTCCGAGAGCGCCTTGCCACCACCAGCAAATCCAGGCTGAAAGGACCACTGGGTCCTGGTACCCCACGTGAACAGTACCTACCCTTCGAGGCCAGTGGGAGGAACTCTAGGAGTGTGCGGGTCAGGGAGAGCAATGTAAGGTTTTATTTACTCGTTTTGGAAAATATTATGGGACAGGCAGTTACTTCATTTGGCAAGTTGAAATACAGAGGTAGAATGGGACGGGTCTTCCCGCCTAATTCATCTGCTCCACAGTGAGAGCAAATGGGGCCCACTAGGATAAAGCCCCAAAACAAAACTGGATGAACGCCTATGCTTCCATGAACACACAGTTCAAAGTTTAGCTCGCGGTTCCAACCAATGGAAGGCAGGGCTAGGACATTATGGGACGCCCTGGTGTCATGGGTAGGAACCCAGCCTTATCTGAGCCTCAGTCTCCTCACCCATTTAGTGGTACATGTAATAACGACCCTATGGAGTTTTGGAGAGAGTGAAAGGAAATGGTTCATTTCGTGGCTGACAATGTCTGGGACAGACAGTGTTGTTACAGGAATTACTGTTTTTATCATTCTCGAGATTGGTCAGCTAGTTACCATGAGTTTTCCTAGTTGTGGTTAAATAATAGTAAGTCATCTCCCCTGGTTCACTTAGTGATAAAAGTCCTCCCTGGTGATGATGGAGATGTTAGGTCTGGGGCATAGCATCTGATCATAGAATACAGTCTCTTTTGCTAGAAGCCAAGTCTACTCTCCCTCTGCCATGTTCTGCAATATCCCTGATTCTGAGAGGAAGGACCGGACGCCTGCACTCAGCCACGTGCCCATACACACACTGTCCATCTACTACCAATGTCCATGGTGTCAATTTTGACACTATGACTGCCATCGTCGGCCAAGATGGGGGTAAGTATCCTTTCAAAATGTACTCAATAACCTTAGAGGACTACAAGAACTGATGACTCCATGACTCCCAAAAAAAGCCAAAGAAGACCGAGCAAAACTGCATTTTCATAGATCAAAAGAACATACTCTTTGGAGTCAGACAGAGCTTTGAATACTGAGTCCAGTTCCCAACTCCGTCATTTACAAACCATGTCCGTGGGCAAAGAAGTTCTCTAAGCCTTGGTTCTCTCTTAAAGATTTTGTAAGTATTTACCAAGATGATGAAAGACATCCCAATGTGTTCTATGGTACCCTTGTCCAAGGGAATGCTACACACACACACACACACACATGTTCACTCACTCCCACACACATACAAGTGCCATGGTCAGATAATGTTGAGAGGCAAAAACCCTCTTAAATACTTGCACCATACATCAGCACATTAAAAGCTTTAAAGAATGCTGCAGTAAAGAAACCTGTTTAGCTAATGTTCTTTAAACTCTCTTGACCATAGGTGATTGTTAATATCTTGCAAAACAAACCTTCAAAAATTGTTGAGATACATTGAGTACAGTGCAAGGTACATAATAGATCATAATCACAGTAGACATCACTATTAATATAAATATTAATATAAATTAATAAATAAATTAAATTAATATAAATTAATATTAATATAAATATTCTTTCCCCATCCCCTCTGGGTTCCTATAGCCTTCTACTTACATGAATATAATGATGATAACAGTAGTAGTAATAGTAACAAGTTATTAATACTTTGGTGTTTGCTTACACAGCTAATACAGGACACACCTGGGATTCGAACCAAGACGTGTCTGGCTCCAAAGCCATTGTGCCATACTGTTTCCCTATTCTTCAGTGATCCCCTTCAGAGGTGACCCTTGCTGCCATAGATGGAGGGACCACTGACTGGTGAACACTTCACACTACCGCCCCACAGGAGAACCAGCCCATGGGAGCAAATAAGGAGGTGAAAGGCCAAGGCTCTTACCTGGTGCTGGACTCCATCCTCACTGATGCACTGCGTACAGGCTTCCTCGGGGACACAACTACCTTCCAGCATGACTTTGTTCTGGGGGCAGAAGCAGCCTTCCGAGGGATGGTCCCCACAGGAACTTGTGTTGCCCTCGCAGAGCCGGGGGCAGCCACGCTCACAGTGGTTGTACACCAGGGATGGTGGGCATGACATGTCTACAGACAGAGAACAAAGTCACACTCAGCCCACACCAACCACAGAGAAACAGAGACACAGCTGCTTCAAAGAGGTTGACTACCCATTTTTATTTCCCCCATTTTCCATAAAAGTAGACCTGGAAGTGAGGCACCCGACCACAGAATACAGACTACATTTCCCAATTTCCCTTGCGGCTAAGTGTAATCACATGACTGTAGTTCTGTCCAATGAACTGTAAGCGCAGATGTAGACTCCAATAGCAGTTTCCAGGGATTTTTTTTTTTTTTTTTTTTTTTTTTAAGGGCAACTGTGCTTGTCCTTTGTCCCTTTTCCTTTCTTTCCCCATGCTGCCATTTGGAACCTGGGTTTGACAGCTAGAGCTCCATCTTAAGCCAGGAGAAAAAAGCACACCCAAGCGAGGACAGAGCAAAAAGCTAGAATCCAATTTGAAACCCAGAAACAGCTGGAGGCATGTCCCTCCGATCACACCTGGGAGAGAGAATTTTTACTTCTCTGTTATTTGAGCCACATCTAATCCTAATGGATGATGTATCCTTAGAAAGTTTTATGGGTCTTCCTTTTGAATACCGGTATGGTGAGTCCTTTAAAAACACTCTTAAATTAAATAAGGAATGCGCAGCTGTGAAGAGTTGCCTGGAGGAAAGGTACAAGATGATTGACTCACTTGCCCCAAGCGGGCCCCGCTCAACCCCTTCTCACCGCGCCAAGGCAGGGGGCAGGGGTGTCCAAGGATTTAGAGCACCGAGCATTTTCCTGTAAACGCACCATGAGTAGCCAGGGGTAGACAAAGAAATTAGTAAGTAGAGAAGGACTATGGCTAACTCAGGAACGACAATTTGCCTCTTGATCGGCAGGCAGACTGAACCGAGGCACTACCAGCTAAGAGACTCACAACAGCAGAGCTGGAAGGAATGCAGGGGTCATCTCATTCTGAGAAGCAGAAAGCAAGGTCCAGAGAGAGAACAGCTGATCACCGCCTGAGCTGGAACTAGGTGCCCAAGTCCTGCAGCCATAGGTTCGAGCCGCGACTGCTCTATAATAATAAACTCTGAGACTCCAAGAGGCTTGCATATATTGGTTGCCCTCCAGAGAAAGTGAGGGATTATATCCAGTAACTGGAGGTGCTGAAGTTCAGCGTTCTTTTCATTGCAGTGCCCTTGAGGCTGGAGGCACATCTGATTTGTTGTGGTATCCCCCACATGCTAAATGATAAATAAATGCCAACTCCAAGTTAGGGAGCTGAACTTGGGAAGGTACCTCCACTAGCAATCCCGTGGTCTTTGTAATTAAGATGCCTCTTGGTATTTCCGTGACAAAATTCCACTCACCCTTCAACATCCTGCTCAGCTGTGGCTCACTCTGTGAACCTCTGCTACCCTTGGAGGAATTTCAAGTTCAGAAATGTAACTAGTCGTTCTGCACTTTGCTGATACCTATCTCTGTCCGATACATTAAAGTCACATTTGTCTGGACTATAGAAACGTTTCCATTTACACAGACATTCTACACTCAAATTACTGAGACATCTACTGTCTTATTTGATCTTAAATGGGATACTAGGTAATGGGAAAAGCAGGGATTTCGATCTTTAGCACCCAGAAAGAAAAGGCCCAAAGAGGGCTGAGCAAGCCCAAATCAGTTTGTCTTCACAACTTTACAGGACACCTATGGAGACTCACCACAGGAACTGGTCCTCCTCCAGTCGACACAGACCCCTTTGGTCCGACAGAGGTGGGCATACAAGGCGATGGCCTCACACACTTGCTCCTGGTGACAACTGTCCTGCTGGCACATGGCATAAAAGGTGGCTGGAGCAAGGACCTTGTGGCACTCAGCAAACAATTCTGAGAGGAGGACCTGGCAGTGGGAGCTGCTGGAGACGGGACACGGCTCCCAGGAGATCGGCTGGCATGTCTTCCCTGGCTGTTGCAGGGTCCATTCATGGACGAGCGCTCTCCAGTCCGTGGTGACTGTGCCATCCCTGAGCACAAAGTCATTGGCTCCGTTCTCATCACAGATCCCTAGACAGATAGGAAAGGCAAGTTCGGTAGCCCTGGGTGCCCACGTATTGATGCTAGAGACCTGGTCATTCTCCATGTTCACCAGCATCTGAACCTTACAATCAACTGGACCCAGAAATACAAGCAGTCAAGAGACCTGAGACCAGAACAAAGGAGAATGTTCTCACCACAGAGACCATACGTCTTTGAAGCAAAGGTCTTGGGGCTCAGCTGCAGCTGGAACTCATTGTTTCGCGGAGTGAACGTGAAGATGTGGCCAAGATGGTTGAATCTGATCTCATACATGATGGTGCCGTAGACATTGACGTCCATATCCCCACCCACGTATGGGATGGGGACCAGTCTCCCATTCACTGTCAGCTGTCCAAAGAAGGAAGTGACTTATCAGTAGTCATTGACTTCCATATCCCCACCCACGTATGGGATGGGGACCAGTCTCCCATTCACTGTCAGCTGTCCAAAGAAGGAAGTGACTTATCAGTAGTCGTAGCAGTAAGGAATCCTAGAATTTCACTCTTAGCTTCTTCCCGAGGGTCCTGCCACTCCCTACGCTTCTGCCACACTCAACTCCAATGTCATCCACAAACTCTGATGTTTGCCAGTAACTCTTCTGAGATAAAAGGGCTTTGCACAGCTTAGCAGAACAGATTATCAGAATCCTATACAGATGGCCACGCTCCTGGAACCCAAAAGCCCAGGGGATAAAGCCAGCCTTGAGTCTGTGTGCATTCAACAGGGAAGGATGACCCCCCCGCCCCCCCAGATGGGCTGAGAAAGTTGCCTTTTGCCAACTCAGGGGCAGTGTCTCCAGGAGCATGACACGGAACTATGTTAAGTCCATGTATGTATGTATGTATGTATGTGTTTTGGGTCACTAGCTCTTTGGAGGCCCCACTATACATCAAACATATTTTTAAAAAGGCAGTCATGTACCACAAGGAACATAATTTTTCATGTTAAAAATTTTGGAAGCTTTTTTTTTTTTTTTTTAATTTTAAAATCTGGGGCTGTGAGTTGCTCATTTAGTAAAGGCCTGGCTACGATTTTTCAATAATTAGTGTGTATATTCAGGAATTCTTACAGAATGAGAGGAGCTAACCTACCAGTTGTTTTCAACTCATGAAATCCTTACGATTTCTAAATGAACAAATAAATAATTTCGCATCATGTAACCTTTTGTGAATATTTAGTCAAATATTTATTTTTACCAGTTTTTCAGTTTTCTTTTTGAATTCTGGAGCCATACATTTTGTTTAGGCCACAAATATTTTCAAAGGCCCTAACTGAGGCTCCAAATATTCTCCTTTGGGAAGCTCACAGGCCCTAAGCGTGGGGCTTATAGTGCTTGCTGGGTAAACAGCCAACCCCAATCTTCTACGAGCAACCGGAAACCAGCTCTGTTCTTGTGATTTAAAGTTACCTAAAATTGATCCTTTCTTCCAAATCTGGGCCAGAACAATGTGAAATCATGCCACCAGGGAGATGGGAATGGGCCCCTCCTAAGAAGGGGGTGCTCTACTGGGGAGGCAGAAGGTGGAGTCCCTAAAAGACACACCAGCTAAAACCAACCACCAGCAGAGACTTCTTCGAGGTTCTGCCGCCGCCTTACACGGGACCCAGAGAAAGCACCTCTCACCTGCATATCACTGTGGAGCTCAACTGAGAGGCCGTCATGCTTCACCTCGATGGATTTCATGCAGGTCTGCCTCACCCCAAGGCTGCAGGCCCCATTATGCAGAATCACCTCCAGGTCCTGCTCCTTGTTTTGAAACAAGACGTACGAACAGCTGCCAGTCAGCTTGAAATTCTGCCCATCAAAGGTCACAATGTGCCGGGTAGAGCTGCCCATGCACACACCTGGACGGGAGAGCAAAGGATGGGTGTGACGTTCCCCCAAACTCCCACACGTGCGAAGAGGCAGAGGCGGGTGTTACCAAGCTGCACACAGTTAACAGAGCTGAGAGCTGAATGGGCCCCTTGAGGTCCTGCAGTCTAATTTCCTCCTTTATACGGAATATGAAAACAATTCTAAGAGAATATCTTAGGTAAGTAATCCTTGGCCAGTAAATATTTTTCTAGAAAACATTTAGAAGGACAAGTATCACATTAAAAAAAAATGGAAAATTATAGAACTATACTTCCAAAAAACTTTAGCGTGCGAAGTGAATGATCTCCTCTACAGGGATGCCTTGGCCCAGGAAACAAAGTTAAGTCTCAGGGTTGTTAGGACTTGTTGAAATCATGAGGAGCTAAGCGTATCATGAGCTTATGAGCTCATTGTAAAGAAAGTTCACCTAAAGACACATGTGTCCTCTCAGCTGCCAAGTTTCTAACGGTACAAGAGGCCATGTTGACTTGATCCTTTAAGAAATCACACAAGAGGAATATTTCTGAAGCCAAGACAAATGATTGGGTCTCAGCACTCCCTCATTTGCCACTCATTCATTCACATGGTCAGCAAATTCTCAAGGCTCCTATTAAAACACCACCTGGGAATACCAGTCATCTTGCATCTGCCTAAGACCATTCCATAAAAATGCCCCCAGGGAAGGCACCACCGCCATGCATGATTTGAAAGTTAATCTTGGACTGAAATGAAGCTGGAGAACCATGGCCACAGCTACGGTAGTGGTTAAATAAAAGCCCGAGAAGTGAGAGGCAGACACAGGGGGTCAGCGAGAAGACGCTCATGTCCTTCACTCACTCACACAAGGTCTAGGAAACCTCCACCCACACGAGTGGCCTACAAGTCAAGCAGCATGGCCACCAACAAAGGAAGGGGCTGGATGCACCAGCTGTCAGAGCTGAGCAGCCTGCCAGGAGCTCTTCCACTCAAAATCTCCTGCATCCTGAAGCACACGGTCTCTTCCAAGCGGCAGTACCGAACGCCATTGGGCCGCCAACACCCACGCTACAAGTGTCCCCAAGACTCCAGCTGTGGGGAACGTCCAGCCTTAAGGAGATCAGCCCCAGCTCCATCAGGATGTAACAAGTCACAGGCAAAGAAACAGTGTTAGCTCCCGTGCGGTAGGTCAGTGAGAGCGGCTCTGCCCACCGTCACATGAAATGTTACAGACAAGTGGGTACTTGCAAGCCAGATAAACCCAGGATTGAATTCAGCTCCCACCCCGTGACTGTACTGTGATCTGGGATAAATTACTCCACTTCTGTGATCCTCTCCTGTCCCTGCTGCGCTGCGGTCTTTGAGCTCATAGAGAGGATTTGCGGGCTATGCTTTTAAGCAAAAAGGCGAAGCTCGTTTGTGAAGAAGGATAAACCTGGCATGAATGAGATTGGTGCCTGCGTGAACGTGGGTGGAAGTGAGCAGAAAGGACAGAGGAAAGGGAGCCGTGGGTGACATCTGAGTTAACCTCTCTGTACATCCTCACAGTTGGACCCGCATTAGTAATTCACACATTGAAAACAAACATATGAATAAAATCAGCAAGGACGGGGATGAGGGAAACCCAAAACGGAACAAACAGAAGCAAATTAAACTCATGGTCATGAGTAACATAACTGTAGGAAGGGGAGAAACTCACCTAAATAACTTTTGGGGGAAAACGGACTATACTCAAAGACAAAAGACAAAAAGAATTGGGTGAGAGTATCCTACGCTAGTTAGTAGATTTGTTTTGGTTAGCAATTCTGCAACGACTTTATGTGTATTCTGGGATTAAGTCAACACAGAAATATACTGTGGATAATGACAGCCAGGCCCTTCGCAGTGTGAGAGAAGCAGCTGGGGATGTCAAAAGGATGTGAGTCCCAAAAGAAAGTACTCCCAGTAGCCAAATCTGGGACCCTGATGAAGAAAATAAATAATGCTAGGAATTGATCCTACCCCCAGAATAAAATAAGAGCCAATGAGTCCATATTGACAAATAATGAATTGAATTAATAAATGACAGAGAAGGAGAAGTTCTTCCTTTCAGTAGAATTCCAACTAGTAAATGTGGAAGGAATGATGGAAATCAAAAATCCCTATTTGGCAAATACTACAATAATAACTGTGTCAGGTAAGGATCACCTATGCATGGTAAACTCAGTGGGTAAAAGCATATTTCCATAATTCCAAAATGTCTCTGTACATGATCATTATTAATTCCAAGGAGGAAAACAGTGACTTTACAGTGGAAAATCTGGTAAATACCACCTCAACCAAGTGATCAAACTTAATATCACCTGGAACGAAGCAAATCAATACCATGTGCCTCCTCTTGATAAACCAAAAAAGATACAATGTCTTCTGGGGTATTCTTGCCGACATGAATAACCTGGCTCTAACTCAGATTGAGGGACATTCTACGAAATTACTAGCCAGAACTTCTCAAAAAAGGGTAAGGTCACAAATATCAAAGAAATACTAAGGATCTGCTACAGATTTAAGGAGACCTCAGAGATATGACAACCTAATGGTATGTGTGATTCTGGGTTGAATCCTGCAACCAAACAAAGGACATCAGTGGGACAACTGACAAAAACCAAGACTTTTATGGATATATTTTACAGAGGTTAATTCCTGACCATGATCATTACACTGTGACCATGTACAATACTACAATCTGGGTAAGTATATACAGGAATTCTTTGTCCCGTCTGTGCAAACTTTTTTTTTTTGTAAGTCTGAAATTAATCAAAATAAAAAGTTTTAAATGTGTCTATTTTAAATGGCTTTAATTTAAAATTTTTAATCCCTAAAAAAAAAAAAAGAGCGTAAATCAAGTTTTACCACTACTGACAAAAGAGAACATAAAGAATTTAAAAAAAAAAAAAAAAAAGCCAAGGGTTTAAAAGGAGTCCAGAGGGGTATTGAGGGACTGAATTTAAGAAATTTGTTTGCTCGAAGCTCCTGTTGCGTTGTGAGCCTCACACCCCAACTAGGGACAAAGGAGACACCTGAGCCTTATGAAAAGGACTTTCCAGAGGCCCCTCCCAGAGATGGGGTTGCATCCCACAAGCAGGACACGCCCCTGTCCTGGGGGCAGGCAGCCCAAACTGGGATTAGGGAGCTGTTTTAACTCTAATTCAAGTTTTAGGTTCTGATTCTTACACGGGAGGGGGCACCTAATTACCAAGTTGAGAGTTTGTTCTATAACGTAAAGGAACCATAGAACTGTTTACAAATAAACAGAAGTGACATGAGGTCTGGTAGCATTCTCAACCAGTCCCGGGAGATCATTTCACTCACTAAACAAATTTTCAAGGGAGGGTGGGGTATAACATACAGTTTTGCTTTTATCCCACCGGTTGTGTCTGTTCAACATAGTAATTACACAGAGTGGGTACCGCCAAATGCAACCATTTCTCCCAACCATAAGGCAGAGCGCTAACCCATCGCCGTGGATGAATGTCCTCCACCGGTCTGCCGGAGATGGAGCTGACTATGTCCTCCTCTTGCGCCAGGCCACTGTGATGATGTACCATAGCACCCAGCTCCCATACAGCTCTAGGTGTGAGCAGAAAGTTTTCTGAGGGCGTCACTCTCACTGCTATACTTCTCCGGCAAAGACTCCTAGAGGCTGACTTGCAAACAGCCAGGCTGAACACTGATCTCAGAAAATCATTTCTTCCTTCTGGTTATGCCTGATCCGGGGAAGTGCTTTTCAAAGATACAGAAGGAGAACAGTGATCCCTGGGACTGAATGAAAACACGTCCAAAGGACACAAGGGGGAGGCAACATGGGTGACGGGCTCACACTGCATGTAATGAGGAGGGAAAGGGCTTCTGGTCTACATTTCTGCACAGCCATGCTAAAAGCACAGCCCTTATAACACCGTCCAGGCTGGTGAAGCAACGGACTTACAAGGGCAGGTCCAGCGGCAGCCACAGGTCTCCTCTACCCTGAGAGGGGGCTGGCCGTTGGGGCATGAGGGTCTCGGCCCCCGGTCACAGTTGACCCGATGACTCTTCAGCAAGGTCTGGCCATCTGGCAGGCAAGTCACTGTGTGGCACTGGTCTGGCAAGGTCCAGACGTCTCCAGGCTGCAGAAGAAGCAGATTCAGGAAGGCATAGGCTGAGCCAGTCCAGCCCTAAGCCCATCAACTGGGCAACTGACCGTCTCTGAGGACACAGAGACTAGGACATGGACATGGGCCCAAGCAGCAAAGATGCAGAACACAAGATTTACAGGTGGAACCCCCTCCCCAACCAAACAAGCAGGACATAATGATAAGAGGGAGAACAGAACCAAGATAGAAAGAGGAACAAGGGGAAAAAAGCACCCGAAATACTCATTCCTGATCTTTCTTTCAGTCAGCTGAGAACTCACCCTCTTCTCGTTCCCATCCTCATCCACGCAAACTCTAATGAACCCTGAAACAGACACAAATAAGATCTGAATTTCCACCCATTATGCAGAAGTTCCAAGTCATTCACGATGTCTGCTCGTCCTGGGCTCGTCCATGAAGTGGACGTCACTCTGCAAAGGATTTAGTGGGTTTAACCATGGGATGCTGGTCCACCGGGTGGCCTGCGGTTTTCTCCTACATGCTTTGTGGTTCTTAATAATTATGGTGCTAACGATATCAAGAACACAGAAATCCCTACAGTGCATGAAGCCTCTCTTGGTCAGTATCTCCTTTTCCCATTTCATATGTAGATCAGGGCCTAGTGAGGGAAAAAGGGAGGAAATGAGGCAAGATCCTCCCAAATCTGAAAGAGATCTTTAAGAGTCCTGCCAGGAGAGGTATCTTCCAGCAGGAGAGGGCAATAACTCTGTAGTAGGCAAGTATCTCTTTTTCACATTATTGGTTTTCCACACATTTTTATTAAGTCCCACACACATGCTCATCTTTGTATCAGAAAACCCATGTTAACCTGGTCAATAGAGGGAAAGAGAAGGATGAATTGTGGGGCAGGTTTTACTTCAGCCTGTCCAACATTAAGTGAGAGAAGTTGGCTGCTGTTGGTATAGTGAGCCAGTAGGAGTGAAGTAGGGAGCATAGGGGAGAAGATTTCACAGCTAGACTCACAGCTAGCTACTTTAGGGAAATAATTAAAAACAGGCAAAAAAAAAATCACATATGGGAAAAAAAAATCTAAGTCAGTATAAACTATGGTACTTTAATATTAGATTTTATGCTGCTATTTCTCTAAGGCCCTGTATACGCATGCTGAGGGTAAATATAGGGAGTGGGGAAAAAGACCATGGTGTGTGGGATGCTGGGCTTCCCTGCTTTTGTCTTACACTTCTTTGTCTAAGATCACTCTGCACTAGTAAGCACGGGCTGTCTCTGCTGAAGTCTTGATGGACAGTTAGGATGGGAGAAGGGCTATACCCAGAGAACTTTCTGGTAGCCCCTTGGGTGTTTGTCATATGAACTTTCCATGAGGAGGGACTTAAAGGTCCCGGTCTATGTAACAGTCTTCATCAAGGCCAGAGCCCGTGCCTGGCCAACCTCAGGTCTCTAGAATGGGTTTTGTTTTTGTGTTATGAGGGGGTAAGAAAGACATGAGGAGACTCACCAGAGCACAGCTTGTAGAAGAAAGAATTTCCCAGGGTGGCCATGGTGGAAAGGTCTTCGATTCGCTGGAGCCTCAGCACATTGGAGCCAGCGTTTGGGCCTGCCAACCTCCTCAGCTGGGCCTCATCATACCGATCCCCAATTCCAATGGGAAACACAGTCACTCCTGGGGTTAGCAGAGGAACGAGAACGGGTCTGTATCAATCTGCTTTGGTCAGCTGGGACCCCAATGGACAGCTGTACCCAACATCTGTACAGAGCCTCGTGTTTTCCAGACGGGTCACATAAACTGACCCTGGGAACAAGACATTCAGTCAGTCAACCGACATTAATGATGCCACTCTGTCAGGCATGATTCTTTTTTTTTTTTTTTAAAGATTTTTATTTGTTTATTTGACAGAGAGAGATCACAAGTAGGCAGAGAGGCAGGCAGAGAGAGAGAAGGGGGGAAGCAGGCTCCCTGCTAAGCAGACAGCCCGACATGGGCCTCGATCCCAGGACTCTGAGATCATGACCTGAGCCTAAGGCAGAGGCTTAACCCACTGAGCCACCCAGGTGCCCCTGTCAGGCATGATTCTAAGCAATGGGGACACATTGAGCTGAGCAGATGAAATCCCTGTCTTTATGGACCTCACACTGGGCAGAGACAGACACCAGACCCAAAAATAAGTAAGTGCCCCATGTTTCAGATATGTACGAGAGCTTAGGAGAAAAACAAAATGGGATATGAGGATGGGAGTGCCCAGGGGTAGGAGTGGGAATTACTGTTTCTCCCAAGGTGGCTGGAGAAGCATTTAGTGAAGAGACCAGGGACCTGAAATAGGACTGAAGGAGTTTGGAGGATATCCCAAGCAGAGAGAACAGTGAGCACAAGGGCCGGAGCAATAGTATGAGTGCACATTCCGGGGCGGCGGGAGCAGAGCAAGTAAGAGAGGGGGTGAGGCACAGACCATGCAAAGCTTCATACAACACATAAGGATGTAACATGTTCTCTGAATGAAATGAGAAGCCAGCCAAGACTATGGAGCTGAGGAGTGACATGGGCTGACCAACTTTTTTCAAGATTTGTTTATTTTAGAGGGGGGAGGGGCAGGAGAGGGAGAGAGAGAATCTCAAGCAGAATCTGCACTGAGCATGGCGCCAGACATGGAGCTCCACCCCACAACCCTGAGATCTTGACCTGTGCCGAAATCAAAAGTCGGGCCCTTAACCGACTGAGCCACCCAAGCGCCCCTGGGCTGACCCATTTTTAAAGGGTCACTATGGCTGCTGTGCTGATGATAAACTGCAGGGGGCAAGGGCGGCAGCTGGGGTTCCATCAGAAAGCTCTTACAACAGTTCAGGTGGAAGACAGGGGTGGCAGTGGTGGGCGTGGTATGGCGGGGTGGGATTCTCAATCTGCTCTGAAGGCAGAGCTGTAGCTTGTAGATGGATCAGACAGGGGTCTCAGAGAGAAGGAGGAATCACAGATGCTGAGGTTTTGGTCTGAGCAGCTGGAAGGACAGAGCTGCCATTGTCTAAGATGGGAAAACCTGTCAAAGGAGATTCAGATGTGAATTTGATTTATGATGAGTTTCTCTTTAGGACATCAAGGTGGAGTCGAGGCAAGAGATCCAGACAGGAGACAGGAATATTGAGGTCAGCGGTGTATGAATGGATTTATATCCGTGACACTGAATGAGACCAGCCAGGGCGTGAGTGTAAGAAGAGACAAGAAAATGTCATAGGCCTGAGCCCAGAGTATGTACGTGCCCATTGACTGAAGAGAAACTGAGGCTCTGAACAGTTAAATGACTTTCCCTAGAGCACGTCTTTTTCTCCCAGACGCAGTCTTTCTTCAGATTCATGATACTAGAGAAGTGTTGTCTCTATCCTGAAATTCCCCGATTCAGTTCTCCAGAAAGTTCTAGGTACTTGCAGTTGGCTTAAGGTTAGAGCTGATTTTCTACCAGCAACTTTTCCTTATCAGTTCTTATCAGCTCATTGTATCACCCAAATGTATATCCTTTTCCTTTTAGGGTTCTTTTCCCTAAAATAATCAATTTCATAAACTCCCCTTCATTTGTTCAACAAACATTAGATGGCCTCCTATTTTGTGCACCATGCACAGATGACAGGAAAATAAGCAAATTGAGGACTTAACGTGATTCCACTCACCCGGGCTTCCCTGGGCACAATGCCACCTGCCCTGGCTCACGTTCCATGGCCACTGACACCACAGGTTCGCATGGGGCACCAAGGCTGGGTCATGCCCACGCCTGTCCCTTTCCTGAAGCTGCACCCTTTCTCTTGTCCGACCAGCACCCCGCCCATGCCTGTTAGGGTTGATGGTTCCCACGGCCCCATAATGAGTCATTCTGGCCTCAGACGCGGTGAGAGTGGGGACAGAGCAAGGACACCACCTCAGAAAGGAAAGGTGTGGCAGTCTGACCCAGCCCTGGACTCACAGGGCATGGAGAAATTACAGGTCAGAGCAGAAAGCAGGCAGATCAACGAAGGACAGATAAGTGTTTATTACTGTCGGGTTTCCAAGTAACACGGGGATTGGGCCACTTCCTGCTGTTTGAAACCAGGCCATGGGTGGCTCTGTAGCACCCACAACCATCCAGGCCACCCACAAGCACCCCCACCCCGGGGCCCACTCTCAGTGCTGTAGGGGTCCAGGAGAGTCTCAGCATCAAACACCGGACACTTACGGTTGGATGTGGCAGCGTCGGCTGCAGCCTCCACCGAATCTGCGGAGACATCGGTGACAACAATGACCACCGCCTTTGAGGCTCCGGGCCGGGCACCATGCACTTCAGAGGTGATGTACCGCACAGCATAGTCCAAAGCACCCCCTGCCAGTGGAAAACAGACCACGCCAAGTCAGTCCCGACTGCAGGCACATCAGGCAGCCCATCTCATGGCAGATCCTTAGGTGGTCAGAACGGAACGATTCAGAGGCAGGGAAACACACACGGAGATCGGGAAGAGCAGCAAGGCCTGCACGCTTTCCGGGAAAGGAAACTAGCCCAACGAGCCAAGGGACCGGCCAAGGTCACTCAGTCCCAGATGCCAGGAGTTAAGACTGGATGGAGTTCCCGGCCACCGTGGCAGGTTACCGATGTGGCTGAGGCCTCCTTCCCGCTGCATGAGGTCCACGTGGCTCAGGAGATGGACTTTCTCGTAGGCCACGTTCCATGGCACGGCGGCGGTGGTGGTGCTCCCATACTGCAGCACTGAGACCTGTATGAGCTGGGGCCCTGGCGGGAAAGACAACATGGGAATCACACTCTGGGTCAGGCGGGGCCCCCCAGGATGCAGCACCCGGGGCACCACTCACCTATATTAGCTCTAGAAATGAAAGCCTTGGCAAAACTCTTCATCTCCTCGAAGTAAGAAGCGGGAAAGCTGGAGGAACCGTCCAGGAGGAGGACCACGTCCAGGGGCTGGCTGCAGTCTGCCAAGAGAGCAGAGTGGGAGCACACAGGGGCCAGCAGGGGGGCTGGCACCAGGCCCCCCGTGGCACCCAGCACATCCAAGCGTGAGCGGGATGCTGCCGGCCGCGCGGCACCACGAAGGGGAGAGTGTCTCTGCTGGTCCCGCATAGTGGGAACACTGGCCAGGGAGGAGCAAGAGGAGCCCATGAGTGCCCCAGGTCTGGACACACTGGAAAGACTCTGAGTCCACCCAAAGGCACTTTATATGCCTAGAGATGAAAGCAAGAGACATCAGCTCCCTCAGTAACTGGAGGCTGCAACTCTTCTAGAACTGAGCAAAATACCAGAGCAGCACAGCAGGGAGATGGATGGCTAAAGGAGACAGAGTGCCGCCGAGGGCTGGGGGACAAGCTTGTGTGCTCTCAGGGGATTAAAAGCACACTTATCGTGATGAGCACTGAGAAATGTCTAGAATTGTTGAATCACTATGTGGTACACTTGAAACTAACATAACAATGTGTGTTAATTACACTTCAATTAGAAAAAAACAATAACGCTCTTTGGGGGAAAAAAAAGAAGTTAATGGTTCTGGGATAGTCTCAAACACCCCAAAAAATGTCTTGAACACTCTTATGCTTCAGAACTGGGATCCAATTAGACATTAGCATCAGTTAAGAAGGCGATCACATAGCTCTGGTGGCAATCAGGTTTTGAGCTGTTGGCTATGTGCTGGGTACCGTTCTAAGCATTTTACAAGCACTGTTGTTATCTCCATTTTACACATGAGCAGAGTATTACACAGAGGTAATTGCTCAAAGCCACCCCAAAATTATTACCAACAATAAGTTGTTCCAAATTAGCCAGCTGGTAAGTGGCAAGAGTTGAATTTCAAACTAAGGCAGTCTGGCTCCAGAATCTGAGGCTCCAACCTGTCACTAACTTCCTGGTCTTGCCCCAAAGATCACCAGCTACTAGGAGTGTTTTTATCCGTCCCACGTGGTCAAAGCTGAGAGTCACCACGTGTAATAGGTTACCTCCAAAGCAAGGAGTGGGCTGGGTGGGGATGATAAAGCAAGACTTGTATTTTTCACTTTGTATCCTTGACATTGTTTACATTGTAACAACAGCCTCGTGTAACCTTTGAATTTACAAGCACAAGCAGTAAGAAAAGATGCCCCTCCACCCCCGCAAAAGGATCACTGATGCATCCCTCTGGCTGGGAGGTGAGGAAACAAGGCACTCTACAGGCCAGGGTTTGACTGAAGGCACAGAGCAAGAAAGCAGGGTCAGAACCCAAGATTTGTGGCTCCGCCCGCCCTCGGCAGCCCTCGCAGAGGGCAAGGTGCCCGCCTACCTGGGCTGGGGGCCGGGATTGGGGGCTGCGGCCCCTCTCCAGAGCAGCACCTCTGCAGGGCCAAATCAGGGGCCTCTCGGGGGAGCCTCTCAAAGTCCTGGATGAGGATGGGGGCACTGGGCCAGCTAATCCTCTCCAGCTCCTGTGGGTCGGCATGAGGGCCCACTCCGATGGGCACCACCTGGATGTCTCCAGGCATCCGCTTGATCTCATCAGAGGCGGGGTTTCCCGTGACCATGTAGACCAGGTTAGGGACCTGCTCCCGGTCCCCCTCGCTGACGGAGAAGCTGTGCTCAGACAGGTACTGCAGGGCCAGCCCGGTGTTGGTCCTGTTGCCGCCCCGGAATCGGATCTCCCGCACGTGCTGCAGGACCTCACCCTTGGACTGGGTCTCGCTGAAGGTGTACTCCACGGCCACGGCGTAGGAGTACTGCAGCACAGTGACATGGACGCCATCCTGGCTCACGTCCATCCGCCGGATCACCTCCTCCATGAAGTCCCTGCTCTTGTTGAAGTTGGCCTCTCCAATTTTGTCTGAGCCTTCCAGGATGAATACCACATCCAGAACCATGGAGTTCCTGCTGGGTCCAGACGATGGGACCCCCAAGAGCTCCGGACCCACAGTGACCGGCAACACAGGGGGCCGCTGGGTAGGGCCGGGTGCTTCGGGGGCCAGGTCACACAGGTAGCTGATAATCTCGTCCCTCCGCTGCTCCAGCTCGTCCACACCACTGAGCACAAAGGCCTTGTTCTCGGGGGCCTGCTTCTCGATGTTGCGGATCTGCTTGAGGCTGATGTGGGGCCCGATGCCCACAGGGATCACGATGACTTTCTTCTTCTTCAGGCCCTGCACGTAGCGGACCAAATTGCGGGCCAGCTTCGGGGGCTCCTGGCTGGCTGTGAGGAGCAGGGCGATGCGGGACGCTTCAGGGCGGTCGATCTTGCCGAAGATCTGGTACAGCGTGTACTTGAGGACCTCGCTGGTGGAGGCCACCTCGCTGCCCACGTACCTCACCTGGCTGGCGATGCGCCGCAGCTCTGAGGGCCGCTTCCGGTCCTGGAGCTCGAGGTAGGCATGGGAGCCGTCGTGGTACTCCACCACGGCCACGCGGATGCGCTTCTGGGAGATGTGCAGACGCTCCATCATGTCCACCACGAAGACCTTCAGCACTTGGAACTCGCCCTCAGACAGCTTGGAGGAGCCGTCTAGCAGGAAAACCAGGTCCAGAAGCCGGCTGCAGTAGAAGTCGTGGAGGGGCGGCTCGGGGGTGTCCTCCACATACGGGGTGGTAGAGCCAATGGGGCCTTCCGTGGGGGGTGCCACAGGGCCTCCAGGCTCCATGCAGGCCTCACAGGTGAGGTTGACGCCCTCACAGTGACTGCAGGAGAGAGAGAAGACCAGATATGGCTCAGGGAGAACCTCTGGGCACTTCTCAACCTTATCTAGAACCCTTCCAAGCCTTCCCGTAGAACAACCCGCCTGGCCTACCTGAGCTGAGTTCCCATGGACCACTCCCCACCCAAGTGACCCAACATTTTTCAGCAAAGGTCCCCAAACAGCACCTGTGCACATATTTGCACGTACGGCAAAGGCCTCCCTTTATTCTAGAAGCCAAAGCTTTAACCCCTTGTAGCACCCAAGAAAGAACCCTTCTTGCTTCTAGGCCATCCTCGCAGCCATTCAAAGTCAATGTCTTTTCAACCTACACCTCTAGCAGGATAAATATTTAATTGTAATTCAAACTCTCTTGCAAGGGTCTCCAAAAACAAATACCGCCCTAAAATGTTGATGCTGGCCAAGGCATGTGAATGTCCTATTGAAGACAAATGCTTTACGATATTTATTGTACCAGAATTTAAGCTGAATAAATTTTGTACCATGTTTAATACATTGTGCCTTAAGAAAAACAGGAAAAGGTGGAGTGAAAACATTTTTGGAAGATGAACAAAGATTTAAAATCCCAACTTTATCCCAGAATAAAGATGGAAATTGTATTCAGGAAGGTCTAGATATTAGGGGGAAAGACACTGGCTCATTTTTCATTCATCCAACAACCACATGGTGAGCACCTGCCATGTGCCAAGGAGCACCTAGGCCCTGCACCCAGCCCTAAGCACATACCCCAAGCCTGTGGCAGAACCTTTGCCCTCACATAAATTCCGGCACTACCAGGCCAAGTTTCCAATCCCTTCTGGTCACTCCTCACCAGTGTCCTAGAAAGGGCAAAGTATGCCAGACCGCAGGTGAAAACCAAGTTGCCCTATGAGAGAGACCCACAGACCCACAGAGACCTTCTCCTACTTGTACACTCTGCCTTCGAAGCAACTTGCCTTCAGCACCCACAGTAAAGTTGAGAGGCCACAGTGCCCTGAGCCCTGAGAAGGGTCCCCGTGGCTTGCCTCCTAGGCGATGTCCCCAGCCTGCTTTGGAATTACTATCCACAGCGGCATGATGCCACAGTCTGCTCCCTGGTAGCTGCCCCTCCCCACAGGCCAGCAGGAGGTGGTTGGGAGAGGGCTCTAAGCTCTCATGCCTGTGTGGCTCAGAACCTCAAGCCAGTGTTGGGTTCACCCCCTTTTTATTCCTTACAGCCTCTGTGTCAACATGGGGAAGGTAGGCCGGCAGGATCTCACCAGGAAGTTCATTCCTACTTCCCTGTGGCCCACACGATTTATTGCTTCAGTCCTTGGTTAACAATGCATGAGTGACAGACTTTCCTGTGTCTGCTAGAAAATTTACCCCAGGCAGTGTTCCCCCTTGTTTGTACAGATGGCGGTGGTGGGGTCTGATTCTGGCAGCTGTGGCCACAGGCCTTCCCCAGAAAATTTAAGTTCTCGAGTTCAAGTTCCCATAAGGCTCCATCAGGGTCAGGGTGTGGTATTAAACACCTCGAGATCTAAATACATGTTCCCAGCTTGGGAGCAGAGCTCAGAAAGCTCAGAGCCCGCCCTGAGGACTCCTCCTCACTTCCACAAAGGCCAGTGCTCAGAGGCAATCCGAGTGGGAGCCGGGGGTGCTGTGATGAGTGTCTTCCCTCCCAAACACGAAAGCCTCATCCGGGGACCTTGGCTGTGTCCCCAAGGGGTCTATGTCACACGGAGCAGTTGGGGCTCTGAGTAAAAAAAAATTTGACTCCTGGAGGCACCTGTGTTTGGGCTAGATGTGACCTCCAGGAGCAATAAGAGACCACCTTCTTTCTTAAGTGAGAAGAGGCCCAAAACCCCAGCCTCTTTAGAGGTGTTTTCTTGGAAAGCAATGGGGTCTGTCCTTAAAGAAAGAGAAGCAGACTCTCGAAACAAAATAAACTCAGCATTCAAGCTCTCAGTTCACATAGCAGGGCTCGTCCCCACACATCTGCCCCTGAGCAGGACCCAGAGGAGACGGTAAGACCCTTTCCTTCCAACACCAGGGGGTCTGTGTTACCAAATCTGGCAGAGCTCAGGGTCATCAGGGTTCAAGGTGATCTTCTTTCCCGGGGCCAAGCGACGACCAGCCACCTCACACACGGGACAGTCTTCAGGGTCGATGCAGGTCTGCAAAAGCTCATCTAGGATTTTCCCTGCATGACACATCCCTCGTTAGCAGCCGAAACTCTCACCTTTCACACAAGGAAGACTCAGTCCCGGAGGCTAGCTCTGCCTTCCTCCCTCAAGGGACATCTCACCTCCGGGGGAGGAACTTTCCTTCTTTGGGCCTTGATTCATCTCTCTGCCAGACCAGGAAGGGGCATTCCTTCCACCTCTCTCACCACACCCAAGCCTCAAGACAAATGAAATCTTCTCTCCAACGGTCATTTCACGCCAGCAAAGAATACAGCTGATTACTCCACATCTGTGCTACCCCTAAGGTAGTTACCACAGGCCACTCGTTAACTTAAAATGTGAGCTGACACTAAGCAAAACTGAAAATTCAGCTTTTCAGACACAGCAGCCACACTGCAGCAGAACTTTCCCATCCTTGCGGAACATTCTCTCAGAACATGCTCTCGGTGAAAAGCCTATAAATAGGGGTGCACAAGCCCCACGCAGGAGCTCAGCCTGACAAAACCATGGCTGGCCTGGCTTGGATGAAAGGGCACCTAGAAGCAGAGCCCAGGGTGTCAGGGACGGGGACAGGGCAGCGCTGGGCGGGGCCGAAGAGGAATACCGGGGAAGCACCCTTCCTGAGAGCCCAGCCCAGCCTCCCGCCAGTCCCGACCACGGGGTGGTGCCTTACCTGCCGGGCAGTGTGCATGGCAGCCTTCGACACACTGCACGGGGCACGCCAGCGGCTCGGGGTGCTGGCACGTGATGGGACAGGCAGGGGCACAGCTGTTATAACGCCACTCGCACTCATACCCATTCTCGTGGAGGTTCCTCTCCTCGCAATTCTGGGCTGTGGAAACAGAACACGACCAGTCTGTGCAACCCGAGAAGCCAGGCCTGCACCCAAGTCCCCCAAAGAGACGGTGGCAAGACCCATGGAGGCCATGACCCTGGGGGAGGCGATGGTGATGGTGGGGAACTAAGCAGCCAGGGCAGTCACCAATATTTGAGGCTGTTGATGTTTTAAGCACCTAATCAGGGGTGCCTGGGTGGCTCAATTGGTTAAGCATCTGCTTTGGGCTAAAATAATGTCCCAGGGTCCTGGGATTGAGTCCTGCATTGGGCTCCCAGCTCAGAGCGGAGTCTGCTTCTCCTTCTCCCTCCTTCCCCCTACTCGTGCTCGCTCTCCTTCTGTCAAATAAATAAATTCTTTAAAAAGAATTAAAGAATCTTTAAAAAGATAAATAAAGCACCCAACCAGGAACCAAACGTTCTCAATCAGTTTTCCATATAAAAACAATCAGCTGGGGGCGCCTGGGTGGCTCAGTGGGTTAAAGTCTCTGCCTTCGGCTCAGGTCATGATCCCAGCGTCCTGGGATCAAGCCCCACATCGGGCTCTCTGCTCTGCAGGGAGCCTGCTTCCCCCCTCTCTCTCTGCCTGCCTCTCTGCCTAGTTGTGATTTCTCTCTGTCAAATAAATAAAAAATATATTAAAAAAAAAATCAGCTGCCCACACCCGAGGAAGACTCTATAGAAATGTATGCGTTGCTCACTCACGTTAGCATCTAATTAAAAGATACTGAATGTGATTAATATATTGACTTCCCTCTTCTCTTCATCACTGCTCCATCTTCTCCCTCTTCTGGAATTTCTCTAGATATTAATGTCTTTAGTCGCTCTCCCCTGTCCCTCCTCACTCACGTCGATGTCCTAACTCCCTTCAGTCCTCGGCCACCGGTCCCCATATGGGAGCTCTGTCTTCTCTCCCACGAAGGAGTCCTCCTGCACCCCACTTTGAGGTCTAGACTCATGAGGGGGGAGGGTGGGTGTCCGAGACCATGAGGGACATCAGGACTCACGACACAATGTGGCTGTCCTCCAGGCCACCACCTTGCCGTGCTGGGCACACACATGGGCGTAGGCAGCAATGGTGTCACAGAAGCAGGCGCAGTCCCCAATGGACTCGCAGGAGCAGGAGTCGTAGATGCAAACGTCCAGGTATGGCTCAGGGTCCACCTGCAAGGGAACCTTGGGGTGGGCCTCGGCCTGGGCAGAACTTAGGAACTCGGGCTCTTGGTCTGAGAGAGAATGTTCTGGGCGTCAGAGTCGGGCAATGGGGCCTCTGGCTGGAAGGAGACATGCTGGTCAGGGGCCCGAACAGGGAGTGGGTACAGAGGCATAATTCCCAGGTTCTAATCTGGACTCCAATAAGCAGAGTTGGATACAGGAGTGCTGCTGGCCTTTCCTAGAATGTAATGTGCCTTAGAATTTTTCAGAACATTCTCCTTGAACCATCTTTCCATGTACCTGCTCAGCCAGCCAGCCATTCCCATAACCCACTCCCAACCTCATGGATATTTGCGTGTTTCTACACAAAACAAAGACATCCAAGCTGGTCACCTTCCTCCTTTGCCAACATTCAGCAAAGCGGAGGAGGAGACGCATCAGACTGCTTACATTGCCTCACTGAGGTGCTGTGGGGCTATTCCCTGGACAGCCAGGCTGGCTGGGCTCCCCGGACTCTGCTCCCAAGCCTACCCACCCCCCACCTACCCTCAGCCACAGTAACCGCCTCCCCCCTTCCCCATTCCCCCCAAACACTGCTGCCCACACTGGCCTTCTCCAAGGTAGCTGTGACAGGAATGAATCCGGACACTAAGTGGGTCATTGTTCCCAAGACATTCCAACAATCCTGATTTCCCTGGCTGCCAGGCTCTCGGCATTCTTCCAGCTCAGATGCCCAAGGATCCCCTCAAACCAGCTTTGCCGTATCCTCAGGGACCACAAATCAGGGGACAGGAGAAGGAGCGCTGAGTACAGGAATTCGGCCAGATGTTCCCACGTGTGGTGCCACAGAGCAGCGCGTGTGTACGTGGCTGTGTGCACGTACATACGCAACCACACACGGACCCACACAGGCACCCGCATACATGAGTATATACATTCATACAGAGACAGAACACGAATTCAACTTTGGGGAACTGCTTGTCACCCTTTGAGATAAAGACCCGAAACAAGTCTCAACGAGGCCTCAAAAATCCCTGAGTATCGGCTCTGAGAAGAGTTTCTGCTAAAGGGTTTTGTGAGGGCAGGGGGTGCTCAGGCCGGACACGCAGCAGGAACAGGAGGATGAAATCCTGGCTCTCGTGCAGGAGACAAGATCCTGTGGGGTGGGGTATGGGGGGACAAGCCCTAAGACGAGGTCCAAGGAGAAGCACTGACAGGTGCCCAGAAGAGCTACACTTTGTGCGGAAGAAGAAATGATTCGCAGGACATCACTCTCCTCCTACTCCGGCCACCACGCTTTCTGTCTCCCAGCCTGAAGCCAAGAAAGGGACCAGAGAGCTGACGTGATACAGGTCCTTTCCAAGCCTCCAAGGTCGCATCCACAGGGCAAAGCTCACGCTCCGAGGGCCCAAGCCACGAGACCAACCCTCAGGGCTCTCTTGCCTCTATTTCCCCCCAGCCCTCACCAGCCTGTTGCAGTCCTGGAAAATGTCACTGGTGAGGATCCTGCAGGAGGAGTCCACCATCGCCTGCTTCATGAGGTTGCTATGGCAGACAGCAGGAGACGAGTCCAGGGGTACCTGGGGGGCAGGGCAAGAGGACACAGAGAGACCCCCAACCATCAACCCAGAAGGATCCCAGAGTCCCTCCTGGCCAGCCCTGCTACCCCAGCCATTCATACCGCCCCACACCTTACCCCACCCCTCCAGCCCCCATGAGAGTACTGGGGGAGGGGTGACGTTCTGGGAAGCAGGCCTCTGGGGTCCAGGCCATGCGGAGAGCCCAGACATACTTTGCTGGTGTCGGCACACTGCGGGTTCACTTTCCAGGAATTTCCAAAGTCCACGGGGTCCTCTTCCACCTGGAGGCTGCTGCTGGTGAAGTCATTGTTCTGGATGCCATCAAAATTCCCGCACAGGCCACACACACGCTCCTGACAGACAAGATGAGGTCATGAGCACCCTAAACCTCAGGGCAAACTCTCTGATTCGGGGAAAGGTAGGCTCCCCGGGGCAGCAGAGGAGGCAGGCTCGTCAGAGGAAGCGGCAGCAGGCAGAGGGATGAAGACAGAGACCCAGGAGCAGACCAGGGCAATGGACAAAGCCACGTCCCCACTGTGGTCTCTCCCAGGCTTCCTCACACAGCCCATCTTGGAGCTAAATAGAGGTCACCTCTCTCCCCATCAACAGGCTGAGCAGAGGGAGCTGCTTCAACGTTATGTCAATGAGAGTGTACAGGTCCCAAGAGGGAATGTTCTGGTCCTATTTTACTGCAGACAAGCGAGCCCATTCTGAGCAACTGAATGTCTGTCCAGAACAGGCTGGCCAGGATTCTGCTGTATACGGAATGCCACCGGGGTCCACAGCATATCTCATCTGTCTCCGTGTTCACCCCTCATGCGTAAACAGGCACACACGTCCCAAACAAGTCGTTACTGAATGAATGGAAACCATCACATGTAAAGCACTGGAACTATCTGGCCTGGAAAAGAAACAAGTGTGATGCTCTTGAAACATATTTAGAGCCCTGTCTTGGCACCGAGAGATGTGACTTGCTCTAGTTCACTTCAATATGGAGAATTTGGTTTGGTACAAGGGTGAACTTACTGGGGAACAGGTAAGAAGAATGTTCTCACAGTTGGACAAAGGCCTCATGGCCCCAGAGTACAGCCCCTGTCCTTGTAAACTACCACTCACTCCAGGCCCTCCTCTCCAGCCACACTGGCCTCCCTGCTCAAACGCTCCAAACTCCATCCACCAGAGGGCCTTTGCATATGCTGTTCCACCTGTCTGAACTCTCTTGTCCAGATATTTACATGGCTCACTCCCTCCCTTCCCTGAAGACTCTTCATGTCACCTTTAGGTCTCATCAGACCAACCACGCTAAAATGACAGCCCGACTAGAATATGATCTCCACCAGGGTAGTAAAGGGCAACACCACAGGCCCCCTCCAAAGATGATCATGCCCTAATCCACACATGGCAGAAGGAACTTCGCAGATGTGATTGGGGTAAGGACCTTGGGATGGAGAGGGGGTCCTGGACAATGTAGGTAGGCTCGGGATAATCACAGGGTCTTACAAGGGGTGGCGAAGGCATCAGAGTGAGGAGGGTGAGGTGACAGGAGCATAGAGGGAGACTGGAAGAGGCTGTGCTCTTGGTTTTGAACATGGAGGATGGGACCACAAACCAAGGAATTTGGGCAGCCCCTAGAAGCTAGACAAGGCATGGAAATGGGTTCTCTCCTAAAGCCTCCAGGAGAAAGCAGCCCTGCCAACCAGCTTTATACTTTTGACCTCCAGAACCTTAAGGTAATAAATTTATGCTGCTGTTTTAAGCCACTAAGTTTGTGGTGGTTTGTTACAGCAGCAATAGGAAACAAGACAAGGCTTAAAACATATATATATACACACACCCATACATATATATACACACATGTGGGTATGGATGTGTAGATACATATATAGTTACATATATTTGTATCAATAATAATATATATTATACCTAATAGTAACAATATATATTATATGTGTGTGTGTATGTATGTATGATATACATGTGGTTTCTTCCCTACTGTATCCACAGTGCCCAGAACAATGCCCGATGTAAACGAGAGCTTAGTAAGGATTTGGTGAATAAATGAATGTGTGAATTGTTAATACTTTCTAGAAAGAGAATGGGCAACCACAAGAAGTAAGGGCCATGAGGCCTCACCTCAGCACAGCTGAAATGAACGGTGCGGTCAGAGAGGCCCCAAGACTAAATCAGCCCCCAGAGTACACAGAGCACTTGTCCCACGCTCCTCAGAAAAACAGTCCCAACACGCGGTCGGAACCTGGCCACAAATACCATCGCTTTCACAAAAGCAGCGTATCAGCATTTCTGCAAAGAGCTCTCACACCGGGCTGGTGGATGGCTCCATGGCAAGTCCACACCCCAGAATATTTCCCAGGGTTTTCCTAAGAGTGTGTGTGATCGGTTTGCCTCTTTAAGAAAACTTAAGAAAAGCTGTTGTCTGATCTTTCACTTCCTTCTTCTGTGGATAGAAACTGCCTGCCTAGCAAGGTCAGTCAAGGAAATGTTTGCTGGGTTGGGAGGGTGCAGGGGGCCCCCCACCATCCTTCCTACATGCGGCTGACTCAAGAAACAGCCAAAGCTGACCCCACGCATGGAATCCACAGTCTTACGTGTGTCAGGAGGGAGACCGGGCTGGAGGGTCACCCACTCTCTCCCGTGATGGTGGGCAAGCCAGTGGCCTGAGGAAGGTGCAAGGAGTACGTCACAGACAAGATGAAGAGGAAACAGAGAAGAGCCGTTGACCTGGTATGTCCGCTTCAGGCTCACGGAGATGCTCAGGCGGCGGTCCCAGACCACGGAGAGCGCCTTGCCCAGCAGCAGGATGACATAATGACCGGACTCCACCACCTCAAAGTGGGTCTCATCCTTCATGGGCTTCTTCACATTTACCTGAAGGTGAGAGAGAACAGAGAGTGTGGAGAGCAGGCAGGGGGGACGAGCTCCTCCCTCTACCCCACACCCCTGCCTGCTGCTGCAGCCCCCCCGGAACCACAAGTTGTTCACCCCACCTGGTCAGAGCATGTCCCTTCCAGGCCAGCACCCTGCCTGGATGCTTCTCGGTCCGTCTCGCCTATCACTGGCCAAGAACCCTATGACTAGCTGATGACACCATAGATGACGGCAAAATCATAATTAGGAGATTAAAAATACAATGAAGCCAACTAGTGGAAAATAGCCATCACTGTGCAAAAAAAAAAAGAATTTTTTGATACTTGATCATTAAATGCCTGTGGTCCCCTAAATTGGTTTTAACATGAACATGATTTGAAACATTTCTAAGCAATTGACATAAAAATCTCTCCATTTATATAAATGAACACTAGAGTCTTCCCTTTCCTTCCCCCCACCCTGCTCCCCAGAGTCCCTGCCATCAGGAGCCACCGCTGACGGAAAAGGGACACTGAGGAGCTCAGCGCTGGTGGCCAGAATCATGGATTTCGGTTTCCAGAAGGACTCTGGCCTGAGCCCTTGACTTAGCACGCTTGTCACCAGTGCTGAGCGCTCAGAGCCCATTTCGGCATGTTTGGCTGACTGATTTGTAAAACTGAAGTTATTGCTAAGGGCCTGTCATCCCTTTGCAAGCATTCTCTCCTTAGTGACCCACCACATGCAGAGCGAATCATAAGTGCACACCTCCTATTGGACATCACCATTGTCTTCTGTCCTCTGAAACAGAGTGGACACTGCTGATCTGCAGTAATCACGGGAATTTGCCCCTCGGTCCCCTAAGATCAGTGGTGCCTATTTGCAGGAAGGCAGGGATGCGGGCTGAGGCCGTGGAACAAAATGAAGGTACCAGGACAGGTCTGAGCCCAGAGCCTGCACTCCCCAGTACAAGATGCTTCCCTTTCCAGACCAGCAGAAGCAGAATGGTGGTGCCCAGATACCCTGGCATTCCGCATGCAGATTCCGGGGTCCCACCCAGACCTAACAACTCAGAAACTTGGGGTAGACTCTAGGGTCAGTATCTCAAACAAAATTCTAGGTGGTTCTTCTGTACCCTTCTGAGAACCACTTCATAAACTCTTAGTACACAAGGACTGAATCTGATGACTTCTCTTTTGAGCTCTTTTAAAAAGATTTTATCTGAAGAGAACTGAAAAACATAAAGTCAAAATCCCCCAAAAGACCATTACTTCCCAAAGTAAATGTTTATGAGTGTTACATATAATGTATATATTTGTGCATATATTATACGTGTGTATATGATGGATATGTAAATATGTATATGTATTATATATGTATAAGTTATGTGTGTATCTTACATGTGTATATGTATGTATATGTATGCATGTCATATATACATGTAGAGCTGATGTACATGTATATGATTGATATATAGAAGTGTATAGATAGGTAGATATGGTAGCCATGTGATATGTGTTTATATCATGTATATGTGTGCGTGGTATATGACATGTACACATGCTATGTATATATGTGTGTACACGTGTATGTGCATGTGTGTATATGCGATAGATCTCTGTGTGTCTGTGTTATATATGCACATGATGTATAAATGTGTGGGATATATGCGTGTGTGTGGATATATATGTATCGTGTGCCACACATATGTGTGTGTGCGTGTGCATGTGTGATATATCTGTGTCCTGTGCATGCATACGTGTGTGTTGGTGTATATGTGTGCTGTGTGTGTATTCATATCTACATATTTCATCTACAGATGCATACATGAAAGGGAAAGGCCTCCTGCCTTCCAGTCCCCACTCCACCCTCCAGAGGTAAGCACTGCACTTTGGCAGATATAGTTACATGTTCTTCTCCACACACACACCTCTGCCCTTCGTTAACATTGCATTATCCATAGTCATCTACAACTTGTTCTTCTCACAGATCACGTCAAGGTCAGATGATACAGCTCTACCTTATGCCCTCTAACGGCCATACAACATCCCAAGAGCACAAGAGCTAAACAATGCTTGATGCCTGCTCTTAATCGGCTGATGGAAGAACAACGGGGTTGTGAGGGTGGAGCGGGGAAGGCTGGCACTCACCTCCCCGTCAAACAGTTCAATCTCTCCTCCTTCCACCAGGATGGTGACCCGCTTCTTGCATTTCACCGAAGGGTAGCTGCACCCCTCGTTCCCCACCAGGATCCGGAAGGTCCCAGGGTTGCCGTCACAGTCATCCTGGGGAAAGGGGGTGCCGGGAGAGGAATATTATCTCCGCTCTCTCTCCCCAGATCGGAAGATGGTATCTCATCATCTCAGACCATTGAAGGATACGTGTTAAAGGATGTTACCATGTCCGTGCACGTGTGTGTGCGTGCGATGCACGTGTGTGTGTGAGACAGAGAGACAGAATGAAATTGAGAGAGAGGGAAAGAGGATGGGATGGGGGTGGAAGAGAAGGGACAGGTGTGTCATCTTCAGCCACAACATACAAACCAGAGTCAGTGAGCACAAGGGAGAAAGAAGGGAGAAGAGGAGAGGGCAAATGGCCTGTGGTATGCTTTTTGAGCACATCAGCCTATAAGCCCCTATCCAGAACTGGTTAGTGCTTAGTCTTACCCAGCTAACTGGGACAGTTTGACCACAAGGCACTTTGTGGCTCTTGATTCCGGCTGAATCCCTCCGGACTGCCGGCCCATAAATATAACCAAAGGTCATCTGACACAGTTCCATGGCACTGAGCTACCCCCTCTGGTTGGGAATAGAGAATTAGGGACTACTGGTCCCTGCTGGTCAATTGCATAAAAATTAAGGAAAGGAGGGACATTTCTGGCAAATACCACCCCATGGTGGCTATTGCTGTGGTATGACAGGAGGGAAAAAAAGACCCAGAAAAAGGTGTGAGCCTTTGTGCTGCCACTTACTGGATACATTGAGCAAATCACTTACCTCTCTGACACCACCCCCCATACACACACACATACAATCTGTCTCTCTAAAAGACAGAGTCAGCCAGTGGTGGGATTGTTAAGTTAAACGGGTCTGTGTTAATGGGATTGTGAAAGGTAAATGAGGGAACAAAGGTACAGGTGCTTTATACATGGCTCTTGGCATCAGCTGAAATTTGGCTCAAAAAGAGTCAAGTCTTGACAACATGTCCCAAAGGAAGAAGGGAGAAAGGGGAGGATCCAGGACAAAGTATCAGAAGGGGACAGCAGGACTGGCTAGGAAGGAAAACAAGCAACCCACAAAGAAGCACAATTTGAAAGGGACTCTAAAACTGGCCCACTTGGGAAAGCTTTGCCTGGGCAGGAGAAAAGCGGGGAGCAGATCTGACCAGCTGCTTCTCAGAGCACTGAACTAGTGAGTGTTGTCTGTTTGAAACTGGCTGCATGGTTGAGCCCTAGAGCTGGTGTCTCCCCATCTCTTGCTACTAGCATTGGGAGGCAGATAATCGAAAGACAGGCTGCCATATATAATCTGCAGCACAGCTCTAGACGGGGATACACCCCAGGTTCATAAAGTGTCAGTAAAATCATGTCACGATGAGCATGTCCTCTCTGTCTCCCCAGCACGCTGCCTGCCTTTCTGGGGCCACACTGGGTCACGGGAGATGGAAGTTTGGTTAGCTGGTGCCAATGCTCACTCCCAGCATGCTCTGCCCACAGCTGCTCATGCTGCTGCCAGTTCCACCCACTCCCAGCATGCATTATGCTGCTGCCGATTTCACCCCTCTCCCAGCATGCTCTGCGTTGCTGCCGGTTCTGCTTCACTCTCAGTATGTTCTGCAGACATGCATGCTCAGGCACACTCACTACCTGGTTCATGGGGCCTCACGGCTTCTGTCTCTGGGACTGGGGCTCCTATAGGTCTGTGGTCTTCCCTTGAGACCACGCCAAGCCCCTTCCCTTCTTCCCAAGAATGGAGACAGGAAACCACATTTGTTTAAAGCTTCGCGGCATCAAGTTGTCGCATCCCTCATGAGAAAAGCACTCATCATCTCCTTGCTTACTCGCTTTGGTGTCAACCAGTAAGAGAAGTTTACAGGAATCCAGACGGCAGGAGAGGGAGACGGAGGGGCGGGTCCCCTTACTCACCAGCTAGGATTTTCTGGGCAGTACGACTTTTCTGTGCACCCCCCTTTCTGAACTGGACTAGGTTTGAAATGGAAATGGTGGACAACAGGATCATAGGGCGGGAAGCCAACTCAGGGATTATTCCAACTGTCCCCCAGTCCTGGGCCACTCACCAGCAGGGAGGGTGAGGGGGCTGAGTCCAGCCCGAGCTCCCCTCTCCCCTATAAGTCCTGACTGAGGCTGTCTGCCAAAAGGAACCAACGCGTTAGCTACTCGTGGGTGCTAACTTGGGCTGGGGCTAGCCTTGCCCCCACACCCATCCCGGTCAACAAAGGAGTTTCTGCCCTGTTCTTGTAAGTCTCCGGGTCAGCTGAAGGAAAATGGACCAGTGCTCTGAGTTTCAGGCCCCTTTTTTAGGGGCTGGAAAATTGCTGCAGTAGAAACCAGCCCCAGAGCTGTTTCCACACACAGAACAGCAGAATCTGACCCAGAAACCCCCAAAGGGCAGTCGGCACCTCCCAGCGCCCCCCAAAGACAGACAGCACCCCTGCCCTCCCTCCTTCTCACCTGCACCAGAACGTACTGGCACTCCCCAGGGAACAGGTATTTGAGCCCGTCAAAGGTGAGGTAGTGCGCCATGCCAATGGCAGAGCACGTGGCGTCGCACACGTGGTCTGTGCAGTTCCACTTCCGGTCCCGACAGACACTAGGAAGAGTAATGGCCGGGATGACCAGCTGGATGCTGTGGTGTGTGGGGTTCTTCCGGGCATTGGGGAGCGAGAGACAATGAAGGAATGCAGATCACTCTGGGGTGCCACCCCTACCCTCCAGGAAGCCTCTAGAAGCCACACCTGGGAGGTGTGGGTGTGGGAAGGCAATTCAGTCATCAACAATCACATTTTTAGAGCACAAGGCTGAGGAGGAGAGAGGGAAGCCATGCTGCTCTCCTGTTCCAAGGGGGAAGGGGAGGCAAAGAAGCTAACAGGTCACCCAAGGGGATTGGGCAGCCAGGGAAAGATGCTCTGAGGACCATCTGCTGTGGATTTGCCGAAGTTCAGCCTCCCTGGAAGATGCCTGAGAGTGGCCATGGGGTCTCTACAGAAGAGGCACACTGAGGTTGAGAGCCCACTGAGGTGAATGGGGAGAACGAGACACAACAGCAGGAAAGTTCTGGGCTGGGAAAACAGTGATCGACCATCAACTTCTGCCAGGAGAGGTTTTGTGTGTACATAGCTATATTTAAATCTACAGTGATTTGCCCACTATCACAGCACCCCATCCCCCCGCCACCCAGTCACTAGAGCTGACATCAGGAAGCCGACTCTGTGCATCAGAGGTGGTAAGTTCAGACCCAAGAAACAGCTAAGCCCCTTCCAGGTCCCAGCCCTGCCTGCCTCTGTCCACATAGGCCTGCCCCTGCAGCTGTGCACAGCCCAGAAGTCACAGCATGGTGAGTGAGCAGAGCAAAGGGCCAGTGAAGGGTGGCCACAGAGAAGAAAGAAGAAAACCAGCCACCCTCAGAAGGTCCTTGGCGAACCATGCCATTACAAGGACATTTACAGTATGCTGAGGGGACATTATGAGGCCAGAGAGGGAACCTCACAAGCCCATGCCTTTTGGCAGCTTGGCCACACGTGCAATGATCCATAAGGGCCACGGTCCTTCTTGGAAACGCTACTCTCCAGGAGACTGTCCGTGTAGGATGAGCCCAGGGGAGGATAAAGATTCTCCCCCCACTTTACAGATAGAGAAACAGAGGCACAGAGAAATGGAAAAGAATAACCATGTTCCCACAGGGTGCTACAGGCAAGTGCCAGAGGCCCTGTGGCCGTGTTGGCCCCCACATCCCCACTGTCACTCCCCCCACCCCAAGGGCTCCAGTCCCCACCCAGGGGACTTACCAAGTGTTGCAGTCAATTTTCACGGTTTCTCCTGGGGCGTACTCTCTGCCTTGATGGAAGCAGGGGCACCTTTCCAGAGCCACACACTTGTTCTCATGCCGGACCTAAGGGAAAGGAATCCAAATGTTCTGGGGGCCATAATGAGTGCTGGGAAGACAGCCTCTGCCGCAGGCCAGGCCAGGGAACCCACGCCCCGACTGGGGCTCAGCAAACATGTGCCCCCATCCACACAGATGCCCCCTCGCTCAGCTGGAGACACTCCGTCCACCCTCTGCCCTCATACCCTGCTGAGACCACAGTGAAGACTGGTAACCTGTGGCCAAAGCCCCTGGAATGTGCATATCATAGACCCAGTGATTCCACGCAGAGGATTTCTCCACAGGGAACAGATTTATGGACAAAGGTTAATGTAGAAACACTTATCATTGCAAAAAATGGAAATAACCAAGCGTTTAACAATAGGAAAATGTTGAATTCTATTAAGGAATCTCCAGGTATTGGCATCCTCTGGAGCTCTTGGAAGGGCCTTTTGGAAGACTTTTAAATGCTGTGAGAGACACTGAGGCTGTTCATTTTTAAAACAAGGAAAACTTTGCATACATATGGTCCCAATTATAAATATATATGTGACATATATCTATAAAACTATATACACACTCATATATATATACATGGATATCAAAAAGGACTAGAAGGAAATACAGAAGTTCCATCTGAATGGAAGGCTGAGATAGAGGAATAGAGGAATTTTATTTTCATCTTTGGTTTTTAAAATTTTTTCCCCAAATGTTCATCAGTGAGCCCGTATTATACTTACAACAGAAAAGATGGACGATGTATTTAATAAAATTTAAATGCATGTAATGCGCTGGAGATGAAGGCTGCATATTGGTCACAGGCAGGAATGGGCCAAAGCCAGAGTCTGGGGGCTTGTTGGAGCCCCACAAGCCCACTCCTCACCCAGTCCCCCAGGATTCTGACACCCTCCACGGGGGGATGCTCTGCTTCCCTGCCCTCTGCCCATGAAGAAAGCACTATGTGAGCATGTCATACTCCTCAGGGGGACAAAAGAACTAAGACCCACTGGCTCCAGTGGGTCCCAGAAGAGCTGTCCAAACCCTCTGACCCCAGTGTGTAGACATGCTTCTGTCCCAGCCCCGGGGGATGACAGGGCAGCTGTGGCTGTCTGCTCTGGAGTAGCCTAATGGCAGGTGATCTCAAGAGTCCTGGGTCACCCTCAGGTGAAGGGACCATGGCACTTTGGTGCCAGAGCTACCTAAGGGGTGAGGAACTCCTGGTCTGTATGTCAGGATCCGTGTGCTCCAGTCACTCCCCAGACAAGCCTGAGTTCCCACAAGGCTGTGAGAACAGGGCAGCCTGGGCCTGAACAAAGGGCTTTCATGTCAGGAACCGTAGGCTAAAGTAGTGTGTGTGTGTGTGTGTGTGTGTGTGTGTGTGTCTGTGTGTGTGTGTCTGTGTGTGTGTGTGTGTGTGTGTGTGTGTCTGTGTTGGGAGGGGATGGGAAGAACGACCTCCACTACTTCACCACCACCTTCATCCAACCCTAAGTCCTCAGCTCCTAAGGGGGAGGGTGGGAACACAGAAAATGAAGAAGAAGCAGGTCCGCCATGTCCTGCTCTTGGAAGACCGTGAGCTTAGGCGCCCAGCAGAGAAGATGGCAGATTGGGAGGCACAGGAAAGGGGAGGCACAGGGAGGAGGCAGCCTCTGTTTCTGCCACAGCCTTCTGAAGCTGTCCCAATTAGGGTTCATTCCCACATATCCATCCCCCACCCCCAGGCTTCATCAGCCTTGACTTAAGTAGTGGCTACTCTGAGAATGACCGCTGCATCGGCTGGAGAAGCTTGATGAGCTCTCCAGCCCCCACATCTACCAACGATGGAGACCAGACAGTAAGTCTCCCTATTAGAAACATTATTGAGACAAACATGATGCACAGAGTCGGATTCCAGGAAACAGAACCCTGCCCATCTCACCTCACCTCCCTCGCCTCGCCTCACCTCACCTCACCTCAGCAGAACATGCCCTATCCCTTCTCCTTTGAGCAGGCTGAGTTGAGGCTCCCACACCTCCCAGTCTGCATGTTGGCTGTTTCTACCTCTCTCCAGGATATTCAGCCCATTGACAAAAGTCCTGCACACCCAGGGCTTAGGTAGCCCCTCTCCCAGCCCATGGGTGAGTCCCAGCCCCCCTCCAATGGACATAAACTTAAATGCCAGCTTGGTCGTGAGATAATGCCACCACTGCTGCTCCCATTTCCTCCTTCTGTGCTCTCACTGACAAACCACAAGGCTCCTCTTTGCCCTGACCCACGGCTGGATTACAGTATTAAAATAAGAACTTGGGGGGTGCCTGGGTGGCTTGGTCTTTAAGCGTCAGCCTTCAGCTCAAGTCATGACCCCAGAGTGCTGGGATCGAGCCTCACCTGGGGCTCTCTGCTCAGCAGGAAGCCTGCTCCTCCCTTTCCCACTGCCCCTGCTTGTGTTCCCTCTCTCACTGTGTCACTGTCTGTCAAAAAAATGAATAAAATCTTTAAAAAAAAAAAAAAAGAACCTTTGTACTGGAGGAAGACTTCTATAGACAACAGGGGTGTGGAGTTAGATCCACAAGTGAGAGCTAGAGAGGGGACAAAGCAAAACCTTAAAAGGAAAGAAGAGGGTTTCCAGGCCTCACCTCTGTACAGGCTCTGACTTGGGAGAGAAGATCAAATAACATCAGTCCAGCCAAAAACACCCAGAGAGTCCTAAAGCATTAAAAAAAAAAAAAAATCCCTGGAAACTGAAAGATAAAGGCACAACACAGGGGATGAGGAGGATAGAGGATCCAGATGAGGACTGGTCAGACACATAGGGTAAGTCAGGACAGCAGTCCCCAGCTGGGAAAAGTCACTTAAGTATCACATTCAAAATAAAGTAAACCATCTCTGACGAGTGTTTGTCCCTTTGGAACACCAGAATGATAATAAGATAAAATTAACAAATGCCCTTCCAAGACTTGAGAAGAAAACATGCAGAAATCATTGTTACTATTCATCAACTTGGGCCATCTTGAGGAAGAATAGTTCATGCCAAGAACATGGTACTAGGTATTAGGCAGCTCCAAGAAAAATTATGAAGTAGAAAAAAATTGGTTTTCTTACTCTTCTCTGAAAAGGCACCATCCTCACCTTCACCCCGCCCAGCCCCCATGCATGAACACCATACTGATCCATTCTCCAAAACCTTTTTGCCTCCCAGCTATCCTTTGTTCATTCTCCCTATCCCACCAATACTTCCAGCTCAATGCATCTGATTACAACTAGGTGTTTGCTACTGAGGCAAGAACCTGATTAAATAATTCACACTAAGGTGTGAATGACTTCCTGTGAGAATTTAAATTTAAATTTAAATTTAGAAAAGCTGTAAGCTTTTCTAAAACTCTTGTTAACCAAAATGAATTTATGCTCACTTAATGTCAGTCATACAAGGAGTAGAAGATATTTTTGAGACAGAGAGGCTTTGGGGGCCTTTTAAAATTACATCTCATGGGATTTACAGTGCCCACATGTGAGGCCCACCCCTGATGGGCCCCGGACCCCCAAACTCTACATTTCAAAAAAGCAATGCCAGAGTCTGTTTAGTCTTCATACTGGGCCAGTGAGAAAAACAGGCATAAAAGGACAGAGAGATGAACACGTTTCCTAGCTGCCAAGGGCTTCCTCGTGCCAGCTGAACTAGGTACCAGCTAGGAAAGTGTCACTACTAGATTTCAGAGAGTAAGTCAGCATCCCCCACACTGGGGTGCCACACTTTCCAAGACCACCTCACAGGAGAGAGGGAGGCAAATAGGACTGAAGGAAGGATCCCAGCCTGGGAATCAGGAAACCAGGATTTCCAGTATAGAACTATGTAGCCTTGAGTGGTTCTGGTTCCTGTCTTTCCGCAGACTCCCGTGTGATAGAAGGGGCAGAAACCCCGAGTCCTTAGGGCTCCTTCTCACTTCTCCGCTGGATCCTGCTCCTAAAGAGAATGAATGGGGCGGCTGAACGAGTGAGCAGGGCAGTGGGTTGTGCTTTGCTGTCACCTCGTGGTAAAAGTGGGTAATAGTCCAACAAAGGCAAATCACTCAATTTTTGAACTAAGGAAAAAGATGGAAATTTTTCTAATGCAACCCCCTTATTTGATTGATCTCAAGGGCCTCCGAATGTGGACACTGAGGTCTTAAAATTGCTCCTGGTGTCTGATAACTTCCTATAGCATCTCTCCGTTCATAATATGATTCATAGTTTTTCTCCCCAAGCTTCCAACAGTGATCAAAGTACCACTTACTAAGCAACTTCCATGACCCTGTCACTGCACTACCAGTCCTCCCAACCGCCCTTCTAACCCAGTTTTACAGATGAGAAAAATCAGACTCAAGGGTTTTAAGTGACTTGCCATTCCATTAAGTAAATGTCAGGAGCCAGGGTTCACACCTGGAAGGACGGGACTCCAATCCACTGCCCTTCCCACTCAGCTTCTCCACTAACCATTTACCTAAGAGGACACTGGCCACGTATCGAAAGCATCCCCCCGCCCCTGCTTTGTCCTGTGCAAGGAGACCTTTGCAGCAGTGTCAGGAGCAGACAAAGTGGCCAGGAAACCCCAGCTCTAAGCAGATGCCAAGCTGGGCACAGACTGCAAAGAGGAGGGACCCCCAATCCATTCCCAATATTTTCAGACAGTTGCGGGCTTTACAGTGGACACTGAGCAATGTCTTCTATGGACAGAGAGAGGCAGTCTTCCAGCGTGGTCCCCTGGCCAGTGTTACTCTGTGATAATGAGTATGCAAATGAAAGGCGCTACGAAAATTCTACTGCAATACATCACATCTGTTGAATCAAATAAAAATGGGGGGGCACATTTTGTACTTATTTTGTATGTCCTTGCTTTCTGCTTCTTTTTTCTGATCATTCATTGCTATTATATCTACAAAAGCTTTAGGCCACGACAGATTGAAAATTTAAGAAAACAGGCCCTTCTTGGATCTCTCCTGTGGACAGGAGGAGGTTGACAGAGCCTCTGGGACTGAGACTTGGTCATTTACAAAAAGAATTGAAGCTATCCCTATGATTCTACAACCCTTTTGGGCCCACAGCCAATGCGTGAGGAAGGCAGAACAGGAATTATACGCCCATATCACAGGTAAGGCAATCGAGGCTCAGAGAAAGAACACACGCTCACCCCAGGGTGAGTGAAGCCTGAACAGAGAACTCAGGCCCCCTACCCTGTTCCTATTCAGGTGCTCTTTCTGCTCTCCAAGATCTGCCCCCCAGCAAAGAGCTCCTTCCCCACTCCCACCCCACCCCGGCCTGGCCCCCTGCTCAAGTGCATAGGATGCAAACGCCCGACCTCTTCCCCGAACCCTCCGTCCCTGGCCACATCCTTACATCTCCCCCGGAGGACAGGCCACACAGAGAAACACCCCTGGGTAAGATGTCTACACCATCACATGGGCGCACACAGCTCCTTTGTCTTTGCATTGTCGCCAGGAACACGTGTCCGATGCAGGGGCCAGCCGCCTGCGCACCTCGTAAATCATGGACTTTTCTGCTCTGCTGAATCTAGCCTCAACGATTTGCACCTCTGTTGGCATCCTAACGAAGCAGTTGTGAAAATAAGCCAATCGCTCACATTCTGAGCTTTTGAGTTTTGAGTCCCTGCGGTTGAGGTTAGAGTCACCTCGCTGTAGGACAGACACCTAAAGACTGTCCTCAGAGTGTGTGCCAGATGTCTGGGAAATGCCAGGGAGCTCCTGGTGTGCCCACATCCTGTGCATGAGGTCTAGCTCCCCAGTGGGGATTTGGGACCATGACACAATTATTGTGGTTATTATCTAAGATGATCCGTCCCATTTGCTTCATTGAAAAAATAGGGGGGGTTATTTAAAAGAGTCTCATGCTGACATAAGCCCCTGAGTGATACCTCTTTTCTTGCCAGAGGTTTCTCTGTTTCTTTGTGGGTTTTTTAAAAAATATTTTATTTATTTGACACACAGAGATCACAAGTAGGCAGAGACGCGCAGAGAGAGACGGGGAAGCAGGCTCCCCCCAGAGCAGAGAACCTGATGCGGGGCTCAATCTCAGGACCCTGAGATCATGACCAGAGCCGAAGGCAGAGGCTTAACCCACTGAGCCACCCAGGCGCTGCCAGAGGCTTCTCTGATGTTTGGAGAATTTCTCCTCCAGGTACAGTGAAAGGACAGTCAAATAAGAGGCCTTTGGGATAAAAAGAGCAATGCAGAATCTTCCTCTCCCCATCCTCTTTCTTGCCGCTATGCAGCTCTGAGCCTCCCCTCCTTATTTAGCCTCCTTGAATAGCCACCTCCTGAAAAGAAGACCTTCTAGGTCAGGGGTGCTCCCGGCCAATCTCTAGCTCCCCCATTAGAAAAGGCAGTTCACTGCCACTCTGTCTGCCTGTGATCCCTCTCTCTCTCTCTGACAAATAAAAATAATAATAATAATGATAATAAAATCTTTAAAAAAAAAAAAAAAGAAAAGGCAGTTCAAAATCGTCAGGGGCTAAGGCAGAAGGGAACACCTTAGGCAGAGCGAACAGCTCGCCTCTCTGTCTTGGAGGACAGCTGGAGGGAAAGATCAGTCACGTGCCCGTGCACCCCCAATGCACAGCCCGCCTGAGGGCCACCGGTGATGGGTCCCAGTTCCCTCCACAGGATACTGGCAGCTCCCACGGCCCAGTACATCACCCCTCAAGCCAAGGCCTGGGCATCACTCACACTCTGTACAGTCATATAGGATAGCCATCCTGCCCCCTCCCATTTGGCCTCTCCAACTCCTGCCCCAGCCCTACACTACTTGCTTTGGGTACAGGGGAATCAGAGTCAGGGAAAGTGAGGAGACATGAGGCTTTGGAAAGAGAAAAACCCAGAAGTTACATTTTTCAGGGTGACAAGAATAACCTATTATGCAGTTCCCCTCCCTCTTATCCACAGGAATACATGCCAAGACCCTCCAGTAGATGCTCAAAATCGCAGATAAGACCAAGCCCCATATATACTGTTTTATTCCCTATACACACATACCTATGATAAAGCTGAATTTGTAAATCAGACACAGGAAGAGGTTAACAGCAATAACTAAAAATGCAGCAGTTATAACACTATACCTAGGAAGAGTGATACGATGTGCTCTGAGCACCTTACTGTACCCACTCACCCTTCTCCTTCTGGTGAGGATGTGAGATAACAAAATGCCTCTGTGGTGACATGAAGTGAGGGGGATGGGACAGGCACTGAGACACGGCGTTAGGCTACTGCAGGCACCTGCTTCTGGACCCCAGTGGACGGTGGGTAACCGGGAACGACCGGCCGTAATGTATGTGTACAAAACTGACCCACAAGCAGACTTGGGAGGAAGCCAAGGATCTTGGGCACGCTCAGACCCCTGCCGCCAGCAGCCGTCTAGAACCAGGTGGAGGCAAAGCAGCAGACCTTGGACCATGCAAGGCATGCTGGGAACTGCTGGCCGCAGGCTGTGTCTATTAAGAGCTGGCCAAGACCTCGTAACTCACTTCCCAGGTGAGGAAAACCAGGCTCAGTGAGGGGAAGGGACTGGGGCCAGTCCTTGCTGGTGAAGGGACAGCAACACCAACATCATCTCTTGCAACAGAAAGTTCTACACATATATGCAAACGATATGCAAATATATGCGTGCCCTCTCCTCTTCATTCAGGGAATGCAGCCGCCCTTGGGAAAATTTCAGGGGAAATGCCAGTTTCCACACATAAGTATTTTCTGGAAATACTCACTTTGCTTCCTGCAGTACCTCTGTGCACGGAATTCCTGTGTTTTTGTCGGATCTTATCAGGATGGACTCCAGACACTTTCCCACCATCTCCCTTCCCGGCTCTGGCGGCTGAGTCAGCCACAGAAAACTGTCTCCCACCCCTACCCCAGTCACAGCCTCCACCCCCATTACCATTCTTGCTTTGCTCCTGTTTCGTCCTCTCTCTCTGCTCCAGAGCCACCTGGCCCATGCTTAGCCTGCAGGAAAATGCAAGGCTTCCCACCCTCCACTGCTCACGGTGGCTCCGGTGGCTTACCATGCCCGGTGGGCAGAGGCAGCCGGAGACACAGCCGGAGCTCATGCACTGCAGGTCATAGTTCTGGCAGGTTTTGGCACACTCGAGCCCTTCAGCCCTCGGGTTATCGGCGGGGCACACCAATGTGACCATGGGAGGCCGACAGGACAGGCTCCTTTTACCTTGGAAGTAGAAGAAAGCAAAAGAGTCAATGGATCTCCCTTCCACCCTGTCGTTGGTCCCCGCCTCACTTGCATGCAGAGACCCAGCCGCCCACTTCCTGGGATCAGGTGCTCCCGCAGGCCTTGCCCTGAGCCAGGTTCCCCTGGTGAGACTGGAGGGCCACCCCATCTACTCATCTGAGCCCCTGACCTTTGCCTAAATGGAAAGCATCTCTCCTTCCCTCCTTGTCCCCTTATCAGCCCATTCCTCATTCCCCTTGAACCCACTGCATCATGTTCAAGCATTAAATCAGGATGCACTGTGGAAATGTCCAGACCCATGCTCTAAAGGACATGCATTTGGGTGCTAAAAAGGAACCTTTGTGGGCACTAGTTGGATCGCTCATAAAATGGTCACAACTAATTGAGCCACAAAATCTTTAAGAGGGACTTTGTTTCCATGCCATCCTCTGCCCAGCCAATGGCCACCCCAGTTGCTCTGCTTGAATTTGCTATACTCTGTCCCTCCACACTCCTCCCTGCCCTCCCGGCTTTGTCATCCTCCATCTGATCATCTCTAATGCCACCCTCTGATGCACTATGTACTTATTTGTACATTGCCCACCCAGCTGCCCACCCCCAGAATACCATGATATGTTCCATGAAAGCAAGGGTTTTTTTCAAAAGACTTCACTCATTTTTTTGAGAGAGAGAGAGAGAACACAAGGAGGGGGGGTGGCAAGCTAAGGGAGAGAGAGCAGCAGGTCCCTTGCTCAGCAGGGAGCCTAATATAGGGCTTGATCCCAGGACCCCGGAATCATGATCTGAGCCAAAGGCAGACACTTAACAGACAGCCACCCAGACAGCCCAAAGGAAGGGGTTTTGTCTCCTTTGTACATGGATGTATCGTATCTCCTGACCATGGGCACCTATCACGGGCCGATTGAATAAATGATGACAGGAGGGTTGCTACAGCACTTGCCTTTCAAAAACCTGCATGTGCCTCACAGCATTTATATCTGACTATGTAGAGCACTTACTATCTCCTGTGGACAAGTTCCAGCCTTATTTTTATACAGAAACTTTGTTAGGAAACTGAAACCCTAAAAGATTAGGTGGACCTTCCAAATTGCACAAAATTCTAGGAGCTTCCTGACTTATTTAAAAAAAGAAAAATAAGTTACCTTCCAGGGGCTATAGGACAGAAAAAAAGCCAAGAGTGTGGGGACACAAGCAACCACCAGAGAGCAGGGCAGGACAGGAATTTGGGGGGCAGCAAGACATTCAGTCTGTAAGAGACCTGAGGGTCACTTACAGACTGAATATCTTGCTGCCCCCCAAATTCACATGTTGACCCTAAAGGTAGTGGTGCTACGAAGTGAGACCTTTGGGAAGTGACGGCGCCATGAGGGTAGAGCCCTCACGGATGGGATTCATACCCCCATGAAGAGAGCCCACTGAGCTCCCCAGCCCTCTCTATCCTGTGAGGACACGAGAAGTCTGTAACCCTCACCGGGACCTTGCTAGCACCCTGACCTTGGACTTCCAGCTTCCATAACGGTGAGAAGTACATTTACAAGACAAAGACAGAAATTGTATTTCTCACACTTCAACCACCTAGTCTGTGGTATTTTGCTATGGCAGCCTGAACAGAAAAAGACAAGGTCATGAGTTCTTATTTCAACTTCTGAGCCGCCCACGTGCTTGGGATCTTGCCCCAGCTCCAGGCTGAGAGAGACTCCCCAAGCAGTCACACGGGGCAGCCCGACTTCTCACCCAGGGCGAACTGGAGAACAAAGGCAGAGCACACACCCGGTTCGCTTGGAGAGATGGGGTCTTGAGGGAAGAGAAATTCAGAGAGAGGGGGTCAAGCGGGACACTGAAAATCGTGTATGTATCTGCCTAAAGTCATTCCTCTCCCTCTCCTGGGACAGTCCTTTCTAAGCAAAGATCCATTTGGAAGCCAATTAGTTCTCCCTGAACTATAATGTGAATATGGTCCCACCAGTGCCGGACCAACCCCTTCTCCCTTCTGTGCCTTGTCCTTAAACTGCGTACCAACTATGAGGACCTTCAAACTGAGAACAAAGGGTCCAAGATCCCTGCCTTCAAATCCATCTGAAAAGCTTCCTAAATAGATGTTCTTGTCTTCAAAGACTTAAATGTGAGACCTGAAACCATAAACATCCTTCAAAAGAGAAGCAGCAGTAATCTCTCTGACACCGGCTATAGGAACTTTTTTCTAGATAGGTCTCCTGAGGCAAGAGAAACAAAAGTTAAAATGAACTATTGGGACTACATCAAAATAAAAAGCTTCTGCACAGTGCAGGAAATAATCGACAAAATTAAAAGGCAACCTACTGAATGGGAGAAGATATTTGCAAACGACACAGCTTATATATAAAAAAACATCCAAAATATATAAAGAACTTATGCAACTTGACACCCCAAAAACAAATAATCCAATTAAAACATGGACAGATGACATGAACAGACATTTCTTCAAAGAAGACATCCAGTGGCCAACACACACATGAAAAGACGTTCAACATCAATCATCATCAGGGAAATGTCAAAATTACAATGAGATACCACCTCATACCTGTCAGAATGGCTAAAATCAGCAACACAAGAAACAAGAGTTGGAGAGGATGTGGAGAAAGGGGAACTATCTTACATTGTTAGTGGGAATGCAAGATGGTACAGGTACTCTAGAAAAGAGCGTAAGTTTCCTCAAAAAGAAATAAAAATAGAATTCCCAATAATTCCAATAATTCTACTACCTGATATTTACCCAATGACAGTAAAAGCAGTACTTCAAAAAGATACCTGCGCCCCTGTGTTTACTGTAGCATTATCTACAGTAACCCCACTAGGGAAGCAGCCCAAGCATCCACCCATAGAGAAACGGATAAAGAAGAGGTGGTGTATAGATGTACAATGGAATATTATTCAGTCATGAAAAGAATGAAATCTGGCCATTTGCAGCAACATGGATGGAGCTAGAGAGTATTAATGCATTGAAAAATCAGTCAGAGAAAGACAAACACCAGATACTTTCATTTTTATGTAGATTTTAAGAAACAAAGTAGCAAAGGGAAAAAAAGAGAGAGAGAAATAGAAACTAAGAAACAGACTCTGAACTATAGAGAAAGCGCTGGTTACCAGAGGGGAGGTGGTGGGGACGGTGTTGGGGGGGGATTGATGAGTGCACTTATCATGATGAATAAAAATAAATTAAAACGATTAGATAGATAGATAGACAGACAGACAGATATCCTTGTCAGCATGTCTGTGGGCAAAAGGAAGCCAAAGAAGGAGGGTAGTCTTCACTACAATCAAGGTGACCAACTTACAGCTGCCCTCTAGGTTAAGGTCACCATGGGCAAAACAGAAGTCCCACTGAATCCACCTTGCAGAGAACTCAATCTTTCCCCCTAAAATTCCTCCTTGCCTCAATAATCTGGATATACATATGCAAAGACACGTTAAGGCCTGAGAGTCAGTCATACAGACGCAAACATTGTGTCGGTCCTGACCCACGCCCGAATACATGCACCCATGGGACAGAGCAGCCCAGCCGGGAGATGGAGAGCCCAGTACTCACTGCGGTGAGACAGGGGACTGCTGAGCACGGTGTCGGGCAGGAGGCTTCCCGGGGTTCCGCTCGTTGTACAGTGCATGAAGCCGTCCTCACAGTAGCTGCAGACAGGAAGGTGGGAGCCCAGCTTTGCAAGAGCGGAGACCCTGGCGATCTCCTTTTCCTTGCCTCTCGCTCACCCTCTGACCCCTCCAACTCATCGGAAACACAGTCTGCTGAGGCTCCCAGCGGCCTCTGTGTTACCAATCCTAATGGAATGTCTTCAGTTCTTTGCTTACCTGATCCCTTTTAACATTATTCATCACTGTGACTATTCCGTTCTTCTAGAAAAAGAGAAAACCCCTCCTGGTTTCCTCTTAACTTCCTGGTTGCTCCTTTAGGCTTGCTCCCCCCCACTCCCCCGCCGCTGGCTCCCCGCTCCGCTCTCTCTTCTCACCCTGTCCTGTCATCCACACCTTCAGCTTCGAGGACAGAGATGACTCACACACTCACATCAGCAGCTGGGATCTCCCACCTTGAACCCAAGATCCATACATTCCAGCGCTTACAGGATCGCCATCTTGGTGTCTCAAAGACTTCAAACTCACTATGTCCAAAACTGACCTCATGATCCCTCCAAACCAAAGCCAGTCGTCCTCCAGCGCTTGGATCCATTGTATGATACCACCATCCATCCACGTTCACAAACCAGCAAACAAGGGGTCAGCCCTGCCACCGCCTTCTCCCCGCCCCCATATCTGGCCATCACCCAGCCCTTGGACTTCGTCTCCAAAACATCACTGGCCCTCAGACCGACTTCTCGAGCCACCACCACTTCTCACCCAGACGAGGCAGAAACTCCGAACTGATGGATACAGACCAAATCCCTAAGACGGTATCCCTGGCCCCATGTGCTTGGAACTCAGCCTGCCCTTCCTCTAGCCCATGTCAAGCATTCATAGTCCACATACTTCTCTTCCTCCTACCCTCGTGCCTTTGCGTGCATTGGAGTTATTATATGGCTAACATTTCTCTCTCTCTCCATCACTGGACTATGAGATCTAAGAAGGTAGAAGCCATGACTGGTCTTGCTCATTATCTCCTCAGCAGCCAGCACAAGGCTTTGCATAAAGTACTCAATATATTTTTTATATTCTTTTCTTCCTCTCCTCCAATCCCAATGCCCTCCCCTCACACGCACCACTATTTCTATGATATCTGGTCTCCTAAAGGGCTCCCGGTGATGCCTGTATCCTGGTGTTCACACTCTGGTGTCATCTCTGTTGCACCAAGGTTGGTCCATGTGACCAACAGGATGTGGTAACAGTGACATACCACGTGTCACCGAAGATTAGGTGATGAAAGACTATGGCTCCTCTCTTGGGGCCCTCTCTTGGATCACTCACTCTGGGGATACCAGTTCACAAGCCACCCAGTGGAGAGTTCCACGGGGTGAGGGACTGAAGCCTTCTGCCGAGAGCTGTGTGAATGAGCTGGGGCTAGAGGCTCCAGCTCCCTTTGAGGCTCCAGATGATTCCAGGCGTAGGAGCCAACCCAAGCCGAACCACCCAGCCAAGCTGCTCCGGCAATCCTGACCCGAGAAACTTAGAGATTTATACATGTTCATTGTTTTCAGCTGTTACATTTGGGGTTCATTGTTTTATGCAGCCATAGGTAAAGAAAACTAATACAATCTTATTCTGTTTAATGTATACCTGCCTGAATGTATTCTCATAAAGTGTGTTTATTTCACACGCGGGTATGTTTAATTTACATAAGCGGTGTTGTCTCATATATCACACCGTTTGGCTGTTTTCTTTAGCACCATGTGTTTAAGAATCACCCCTGCCAGGGAGCCTGGGGGGCTCTGTCAGTTGAGCATCTGACTCTTGATTTCAACTCAGGTCATGACCTCAGGGTCATGAGATGGTGCCCCGTGTTGGGCTCTGCGCTGAGCGTGGAACCTGCTTAAGATCCTCTCTCTCTCAAAATAAATAAATAAATAAAAAATTCACCCTGCTAGTACATACCTACTTGCCAGGTTCCTTCTAAGGCTGCCCAGCCCTCTATGGTTTGCATCCACTACATTTTACATATGTACCCTCCCATGGATAGACGTAGATTGTCACCGGCTCCTTGCCACAGCAAACAAAGGTGTGATTAACATCTTCATACATGTGCTCTTAAGAGCCAGTGTGAGAATTTCTTTAGTATACATGCCCCAGAACGGAACTGTGGGGTTATCAAGGCTGGGTATCTAATTTGCATAAACTGTGCCAACGGCTCTCCCAGGGGCAGCTGACCTTGCATGTGAAGGGAGCAATGCACCTTCCAGATTAAGGAAGGCCAGGAGGCTGGAGAGGGGAGGAGTTGGCAGGGGTCAAAGTGCATGGGCCCTGGAGACCATCTTGAGGATTAGGTGTCTATCCTCAGGCCTCCTGAAAGGAAATTATTAAGAATTCCAAGCAGGAGAGCACCTGGGTGGCTTAGTTGTTAAGCCTCTGTCTTCGGTCTGTGTCATGATCCCAGGGTGTTGGGATCGAGCCCCACGTTGGGCTCTCTGCTCAGTGGGAAGCCTGCTTCTCTCTCTCTCACTCCCCTGCTTGTGTTCCCTCTCTCACTGTCTCTTTCTGTCAAATAAATAAACAAAAATCTTAAAAAAAAAAAAAAAAAGAATTCCAAGCAGAGGTATGACATAATCAGCTTGAGGTTTTGGAAAGCCACTGGGTTCTCTGAACCAGTGTATGTCCTACGTGTAGCAGATCCGGGGCCCCATATTCCACAGTCCTGCCAATACTTGGCATTACCCAGATTTCCAGTTTTTCTACTCTAATAGATATGAGTAACACTCACTGTTTTAATTGTACTTCTCTGACTGTAATGATTGTGAACATTTTCAATGTGGCTGCTGTTTAATCAAAATTGAACTGAATGAGCAAGAGAATCAGCCCTTCCTGACCTGGGCACATTCAGAAACTGTACCCTCTGGTTTTTAACTATCACTCGATTTACAGATATCCTCCCGCAGATGTCTGGCCTGTCATTTGGACGTGACCCAAAGGTTAATTTTGGGGCACCTGGGGGCTCACACAGAAGGCATCTGCCTTCAGCTCAAGTCATGGTCCCAGCATCCTGGGATCAAGCCCCACATCAGGCTCCTTGCTCAGTGGGAGTCTGCTTCTCCCTCTCCCTCCCCCTCCCCGGCTCCTGCTCTCTTTCTCTCTCTCAAATAAATAAACAAATAAATATATCTTTTAAAACAAACGCCTAATTTTATTTTTAGAAAGAAGAAAAGAAAAACCTTGCAGGAGGGTTTACAATCAACTCCTGTCCCGGATCTTGGCTTGCAAGAGGGCAAGCACTCTACCCATAAGCCTGTCCGATGACCAGCCAAATGGCCTGAAGACACACGCTAGCCACAGGTGTTTGCCCTTCCTACTACCTGTTGTAGACGCCCCCGGCATGCGTCCATGGGACTCATGATCATCTGAAGAGTAAATATAAAGAGCCACAAACAGCCCTGGTGCCTGAAGGGAAGACCAGAAAGAGGAGGTTTCCACATCATGGAGAGGTCACTGATGTGCAAATCCCAAAGACAGCCTGAAGCCAGGGCTATTCCCCCTGCAGCCCTATTCACCCAGGGCCCACAGTACCTCATCTCCCACTTTCCCTGTGCCTCCGATATGGTAAAATGACCAGGGACATTAGCTGCTCTCCAAGTCACCCCAGCCTCCTACCCTCCAGCCGCTTTCCTCACCATGCTACTGCAACATGGGCACCACCATGACCTTCTGATCGCCAAATCCAGTCGCCTACTCTTCATGTAATATGAAAAGTTCAAGAGTCCCTGGGTCCTGTCACTCGCTAAATGATTTGGGAAAGCGATAATCTCTCTAAGTCTCAAATTCTTTGCTAAAAAAGCAATGCTTGACTCCTAACAACATTGTTTTAAGGTCCCAGAGAGAAACACCCTGAAAGTCACAGCCGGACAACTGTAGTAAAACGACCACTGGGCGAAGGCCCAATGTTCAACCCAACAGATGTTATTACTCCCCTGGTCCCCTCACTTCCACAACAGGGCTCTGCCCTCGTTATGCCTTTCTGCTGGCCTTTATCCTTTGGCCTCCCTCATGGGGTCCTCTTTCTCCTCCCCTGGTCCTCTAAACATCCCCCCAAGCTCTGGACTCAGTCCCCTTTCCTGCTCCTTGGCCCACACCCTCCATGAACCTCGCTACTCTCATGGCTATCCCCCCTACCTTCACATGAATCTTGTCCAGACTCAAGTTCCACCCACAGCCATCATCCCTGTGACTGTTTCCAATCACTCACCAACATGCCTTCTCAGTAACTCATTCATTTGGGCTAAGACCAAACACGTTGTCTTTCCTCTACCAACGAGGAGCTCTCTTGCTCTTCCTGTCCTCCCTTCTGGTCTTCTTGGCATTCCAGTTCAGAGTCCTGGGGTCATCTTTAGCAAACCTCATCCCCCCACACATGCCCCCAGTCTGTTTACTTCCAGGGTCTCTGGCGTCTGTCCCCTTGCTCCATTTTCACGACTGGTATTGGCCCAGGGCCTTGACACCTTTTGATCGGATTGTCCACTTCTTCCCACAGCGGATCTCCCTGCCTTCATGCCTCTCAAAGTTTCCAGAACGCTCTGATGCTCTCTGCTCTCTGTTCAACACCTCTGAGGTCCTCACTGCCTACTGCTCAAGTCCTCACCCTACTTTTCAAAGTCCCTCAACATCCCTCCAAGGTTCTCTTCCCTCTGACAGAGGACTTACCTTGGTGATGGGTGAGGACTCATTGTGGGTTTCAGTCCCTGGGCATGGGCCCACCCCAAAGCCCTCATCCCATGGGCCCACAATGCCCACTGTTAGAATCCTCCTCAAACCCAAAGCTACCTCTTACACTAAGTCTTCTCCAACTGGAAGAAATCTGCTCTTTCCAGAATGAGTAGAGATTTTTTATGTCTCCAAAATGACAAGTCTATCAAACACAATGTTCTTTCATCTCAAGAAACATTGAGCGTACCTATTTTCTACCAGAAGTGTGTTGGGTGCTGGGGATCAGGACCTAAGATATGGTCTCTACTCTTGGGGAGGTCACGGTCCCAAGAGGAAGTAGAGCATATTGTTCTGAAATCCAACTCCGATGACAGCCACTGCTGTACTCTGAGTGTAAAAAACCTTCCTCGAGCACACGAGATTGGGAATGACTGTAAATTCCACTAAGTGAGCTTCATTACCAAATGCAATGTCCAGACCTTGTTTGGATTTTGATTTGAACATACCAATTCTATGTAAAAAGACATTTGGAGATGGATAGGAAAAAGTGGACACGGGTGGAACATTAGGTGTTATCAGGAATTATTGTTAACACTTAGCTTAATAATGATATTACGGTCACGTTTGGTTTTTTTTTTTTAAGTGCTTATCTGTTAGAAACACAAACTTAAACATTTTCAGATGAAATGATGTAAGAGCTGAGATTTTCTTTATTCCAGCCAAAAAGGAGAGGTGGGGATACATAAATAAGATTGGCAAAGTGCTGATCATCGCTGAAGCTGGGGATGGATGCCTTAGGGCTCCTCACACTACGCTCTCTCCTTTCATGACAGAATATTCTGGAATCAGGACATGTGCATTCATTCCTCTATAGACTGTCAGCTTCCTCAGGGATGACGCTGTGTCTTCTTCACCTTCCAGTGCCCAAGGCAGAGCACGTGCCAAGGAAGTGTTTGCCCAACAAATGCTGTGTTACTGGTTTCTCTCGTGACCGCGACGGCTCTGCTGAAACTGACTGTGACCGAGGCCCCGGGCAAAAGGCCACAAGAAGTGCATACAGCGGGAGCTATTTTTCAGGCAGTGCAAGAAGCAGATCAAGAGCCGCGGTCGGTCTCCCTCTGGCTCAAATGCCCTTGTGCGAGAACCCTGCCAGGAGGCTAGAGTGGAGGGGACACTTACTGTTCTCAAAAGGGGAAGCTGAGACGTAGTGCAGGCAAATGGGAGCTAGCAACGGAGCTGAAGCAGTCTTGCTGGTAGCCTGTTCTAGATCCCTACAGTGCAAGGAAGTCATTCGAGCTGGGTGAATCCCACCTTTGCTTCCGACCTGCTGTGTGACTCCGGGTGAGTCCCTTCCCTTCCTGGGCCTCAGTCTCCCTTCCATGAAATGAAGGACCTGGAGGACCATTTCCTTTCTGAGCTCTGCCACTCCTGGGGTCCGCAGTCCCACTGCTCGTACTTACCACATGGTGTGATGGTCTGAGAAGATGTCTTCAGGCTGAAAGATCTCGCCGTCATAGTAGCAGGGGCACTGGGCCTTGGGCACACAGTCTCCCCTCTCATCCAGGTACAGCCCTGGGGGGCAGAAGCAGCCTTCCAAGCAGACCTCATCGCAGTCCTCATCCGGGTAAGAAAGGGAGCGGCAGGTCATGTTACATGGGGTCCCACACTGCAGGTACACCTGGCCCGGTGGGCAGCTCAGCGCTGGGAGAGAAGGGAGGGGAGGAAGGCCTCAGTGGAAGCATAGAAACACACAGATGCCAAGGACTAGGGTTCTGGGACTTGGGGTGCCACCCTTGCAGCTGGGACTCCAAGTGTAGCTATACGATCACCACCTTCCTTTCCCACTCTGAGCAAAACTGGGTTTTCAGGCTCACAAACGTCTCTGATAATAACAGATGCACATGGATTCCCCTTTGCTGAACCCGAGGGCTCCCGCCTTAGCAGTCTCCAAAGCCTTGAAGCCTGGGACGTGTAGAAATTGGGGGGACGTTGATACTGTGACTATTAAAAAGAACTGGGAGCGCCAGGCAAGGACATTTCTCCTCGGATAAAGATCATTAATTTAGCCCCTACTGTAACCCTGCCCTTCACACAGCTTTTATGCCTTTTACGCCTCTCACTGAGCTAGATCTCATGGCCCCTGTCCTACACGGAAGAAAACTCAACGTAAGCTGAGTGACTGGTCAAGATCATGCCTCCCAGGCAGAAGCTGAGGCAGGATTTGAACCCAGTTCTCCGTGACCCGAAAGCTCATGCTCTTCACCATTATGCCCTAAAAGCAAACTGCCCCGAAGGAGCTGTGCTTTGGAGGACAGCCGCAAAGAGCTGGCCATTGTTGAACCTGCTCCAGCAAGGCGGGCAGCCCTGCCTCCCCGCTGCCTCACTCTCCCTGGCCTCCCACAGAAAGACAACACGGTGTCCAAGAGCCAAGAGGTCGTGGGGCCAAGCGTCGCAACACAGGGAAGTAGATGGGTTCTGTCTCCCAAGTTCCTGGGTCTGAGACCCAGTTCTGCCACTAGTTACTACGTGACCTTGAGCAGTTTCCTGGCTGGAAGGGACTCATACCCGCCTGGCTTGTTGTGAAGGCTGAGCGAGCCAAGCAGGTCTGAGGCAGGCATGGCCCGTGGCACACGGTCACTGCTACTTAATCACTCTGATGACTGGGGAAATTCAGCCTGAGCTCTGAGAGCTCCTGAAGGGAGGGGCTTTCCAGAGAAAGGCCTAGGCAGAGGAAGGCCTGGAACTCCTGGGATCCGGCCACCGCACGCACTCCTGGGAGCACCCCAGTGAAGAAATTCTTTATTGGGGTGTGCTGGAAGCCCTTCACCCCTTCTGCAGGCATTCCCGCTGCGCACCAGCTGCTGTCCAGGAAGTGAGGGCCTCACTCAGAGGACACTCCTGAGACCACTGGAAGCCTTGCCCTCTCTGTTAGGATCCAATTCTACAGGAGGAACCTACGGGCAGCACGTGTCTTGGAAGCTGTAACAGAAAGCCCAGGCCACGAACCCCGGACATGGGGGTGGGAACATCTGGGGAGCCCCTGCGGCCTCCGCCTCCTGCAAATGCTCAGGGCTCAGGGTTTGAGGGTGGCTGAGAAGGCAGGGGGCTCCGTCACCATATTAGACGTGGATTCTTCTCTGAACCAGCAGAGAGGCTGGGTCGCGGTGGGTGAATATTTAGAGCAGGGCGGGTTAAGATGGGGCGTATGGGGCATAAAGATGCGACTCGCTTTCAGTCCACCGAACCTATGATAGTAAGGTCACGTTTCACCCATTAAGGAGCATTTGGAGCAGAGAGCCGGCTTAGAGCCCTATGAAATTTCTCTTTTGGCCTTTGTCCCCAGAAGTGGTACACACCTCAACGGAACAGAAGCGTATTGCACGTCCACTGTGTACTGGGGCTGTGCTACGCTCATGGATGCAGAAACGGTAAGACTTGGCTCCTGCCTGCAGGGAGCCTGGGCTCTTGTCCAGTTACAAGAAGAAGAAGAAAAAAAGGGTGTACTTCTCCCAGATCTTCTCCCAGCATCCCAGAGTAGCTACGTGAACGGTGATTGCTCCCTGAGCATCCCCAGTGGGCGTGGGTTCTTCATCCTTCTTAAGCATGGAGTGGCTTAAGGAGCTCTGTTCATTTTTCAGGACGAAAATGCCCATCCTCCTTAGGTTCAGGCCTCCCAGGCCCTCTGGCCAGCCTTTTCTCTGGTTTACCTCCAAGTAAGCCCATAGATCCAGAAAACTCCTTCCCACCTCCCCTCAAATTTTTTGCCTCCCTAGCCAAATCTCAGCCTGTTCCCTCCTGTTCTGTTCTCAATGGAGGTGAAGGACGATGGCTCTTTCAAGATTAAAGACTATGTCGGTAAGCCCTCAGCCTCTGGGACAATGTCCTAAATTAGGAAATCCTTCCGATGCTGCAGCACACTGATAAAACAGAATTTCTAATGCTGGTGGACAAACGAACCATAATATGGCAGACAAGCATATTCACGAGCAGTATGCCATTTACTCCTCACTGCTCTGCCTAATTTCTAAACAGCAAACCCCAAGGAGGAAGCTATGGTGTGGAGGGCAAGACAAAGAGTTCAAGGCTGCAGAGCAGGGAAGTCAAGGGCTGGTTCCAGGAAGACCTCAGATTCTACTCCTCTGGCTGCTGGCCATGCCTCTGTGTCGTGCCAGGCCCAGAGGGATAGGGAGGCAAAACGGCATGCCTGCATAGACATGGTCCCTTACGTCCTTACTTCTGCCTCTGCTCATCTTTTTTATGACCTTGCTTAGACTCCAAACGTGAAATGGCACTTAGGCCGCAACCCTTCTAGAAGGGTCTAGACACTTCTAGACCCCTACCTAAGCTTCTTTTCAAATACATGATATGAGATTAGGACCTTTCACCATTTCTCATATCTCCTCTATTTTCCTGCTTCTGCCAAGACCATGGACATTTTTGTCTCCAAGCAAAATCACTCTAAAATTCAGAATATTTATGACAGCTCATCCTCTCAGAATATCCCCTTCATTTCCCCAAATGACTACTACTGTCCAACAGTGGAACAGCTCTTTTCAGCCAAGATGGCGTCTTTTTAAGGCCTGGTCAAATACACCACCTCCAGAAGGCCTTCCTTGGTTGCCCCTGCCTCAAACTAATTATCTTTTATTCAGTGTGATAGTCACCTAGCAGAGAGGCAGTTCCCACCTGTGCCTCAAGAGGGAAGAAAGTTCAGGCTTTAATTACACCACTGGCGTTGCCTGACCATGCTAGGCCAGCCAGCCTGTGTTATTAGAGATTTGGGCCAGGAGTCTACTGGTGGTTTGCCTGGAGTTATAAGGAAGGATTGGTATGTGCATTCCCCCACTCCCTTCGTGAGACCCTCCAGGATGCAGAGACCCACTGGGATCTGGGACCCACTCTCTCCTCAACCTGGCCATACACGTATTGAACGCTAGGTGGCAGCAGCCACAGGAAATTTCTGCTTGGCAGGGACTCCAAGGTTCTGGACCTCCAGGTAGGGGGATGCTGCTCGAGCTCCTAGGACAGGCCAGAGTAATCACACTATCCTGTGGGAGAGCCAGTCGCCACCACCGCGTCTTGCTGGAGATGGAAGGAAAAAGCGGCTGCAAATGAAGAGTTCTCGGGATCCAGGCTTGCTGAATGCCTTTGGGCCCAGTACTGAATGCAGTAATGCTAAGACAGCGCCTAGAAAAGGACCAGCAGTGCACAGGGCACCTGAGGAGGGCTCGCCTGGGTTGTGTGGGGACTGGCGGGGAGGGAGGGCACCCACCACAGAAGCTGGGCTCCCGCCACCCGATGTGCACGCCTCTCCGGGCACAGGCTGCGGCGTAGTTGGCCACGGCACTACAAAGGCAGTCTCTGCCGTCGGAGCAGGAGCAGACGTCGTAGCGGCAGTTCTGCACGTAGGGTTGAGGGCCCACGGCGCGGTGGCAGGCCTCGAACTTGGAGGACGTCAGCAGGGCGCACGCCTCCTCTGCAAACCTGGCTGTGGCGGGAGAGGGAGCGGCATGGGTTTGGCGGCGACCCCGCCCCACTCGGCGCCCAGGCCCCAGAGGGCCAGGACCAGTCGGGCTCTGAAATCCCCCCAACAGCTCCTCCCTAGGCAGCTCTCCCCCACAAAACAACCTCACATCCCTCTGGAAATCACTGTGATTTTTCTTCTGCAGCCAATAAACTCTCCTAATTACATTTGGCTTAAATACATAACAAACTGCATTTCCAGGGCACACGCCCACTGACAGAAGGGAGAAAGTTCCAGGATGGGCAGGGTAAGAGGGGGAAATTAATGCAGGCCTGAAATGTTGCCACAGATAAATCTGCAAATGGCCACCCCAGAGCATTTATCTTCCAATAATTTAATTCTGGATCTGTGTGGCTGCTGTGCCAACAGACTGAGAGAAGGTCCAGGGACAGGAAGCATGGACTGTTCTCTTCTTTCCCAGGGTTAGGCTCACGGGGTGGGGGGTGGTGGTGAGGGGTTGCGCAGTCAAGGAACTTGGAAGAATAAACAATCCAGATGGAGATCATCAAATGTTGGTGGTAAAAGCCAAGTGCCCCTGTACCCTCAAGTGGGTGCACCGTGCCATGGAAGCCCGGAGACCTCAGGGCTCTGCAAGGTCCCCCATGCCCCCCCGCGGGGGCTCGCATACTCAGGCGCGGGTTGAGGCTGCACGGATCGCTGTGCTGCTTCTGAAGGTCTTCGCAGTCCCCGTGCAGTTTCCAGGCGTTCCCGAAGTCTTCCACCAGGGGCTCCGCCAGGCCTGAGGGCGTCACGAAGTCGTCACCCCTGTTGCCGTTGTAATTCCCACACAGGCCGCACGTCTTCCCCGCGTAGACTGGGGACAGCTGTGGGGAGACGCACACCCCTTTGGAGCTGCGGCTGCCAAAGCAGCCACAGCTTCCCCTCGGCTAATGAGATGGTTTTCATCAAAAACCGCTCCCCGGGTGAAAAATAAATACAAATTTAATAAACTGCAGCAGAAGCCTGAGGCTGTGGGCGGGGGGGAGCCCAATGGGGTGTAAGCCTACCACCAGCAACATCCCACTCTTAAATCATTAGAGTCAGAGAGCAGCCGGGCCAGAAGGGACTTCAGAGATCATCTAGCCATTTAAAGATGGAGAGACAGTCCAGGAGAGCGAAAGTGACTGGCCTAAGGTCACAGAGGTGGCGGCAGAGCTAGGACCAGTAGCTGGATCAGGTCCCCATCCAGCATGCTCTGTGCCTATCAGAGGAGATGCTCCTGCCACCGGGCCCTGCCACCCAGGAGAACCAAATGCAAAGAGCCCTTTACGGAACATTTATATCAGTCACACATGTGGGGGAAGCAGGTCCCTTGTGGTCCAAGTAGTCTCAGAGCTCACATTTGGTGACAAAGAACAAAACTTGCCCGTCTGGATTCGACTCAGCCACTGGGTGTCATTGGAGAGAAAAGACCATGAGCCAAGGAGGACTCTAGGGGCTGTGATCAGAGAAGCTAGGGTCAGCAAGGACTCTGGGGCAGTCTACTGTGGGTGACCAGGATGGTTCTGGAGGCAAAGTCTAGGCCACCAGCAAACGGTTTGTTCTCCATCCTTTGGAACCCAAAGTGCACACTCATGGACAACTTGGAGAGTAAAACCTGCCTTTCACACTTTACAAGGGGGGGCTTCCACCAGTTTCTAGTAAGAGGGCCCTCATCCAAAGACAGAGCCAGGGCGGGGACCCCAGAGTCCTGACTCCTACTTTGCATGTAATTAACATGGCCGGACAGCCTTCCTGGGTTGAAACCATCACGCGGTAGGACTGGGCCCGGTATGGTCATCTCTAGAAGCCTCTTCCAGCTTCTAGCTACGACTTCACAGGATGCAGGATGAACAATCTAGTGGAAGGTTCCAGACCCATATAAAACGTACCCAAGGAAATAGCATTAAAAGAAAGAGAATAGAGTGATTTTCCTTGTTTGCTTTACAAATTTTAAGTGTTGCCACTCTAGGCATGGACGACCTGTCCTGCCCTCCCTATTTAAAATGTAAATCCTCTGACCCTGATACTTCCTGTCCTTCTTGGCTGCTTTATTTATCTCCTCCAGATTTATCACCTTCTAATATATGATATAATTTACGGCTTGGTTTGGTTTCTGGTCTGGCTCCCCGGAGGGAACATAAATGAAGCAGGACAGGGTTTCTTGTCTGTTTTGTCTCACTGTTGCAACCTCGGCCTCTCAAATGCGACTTTGCACACTCAAAAGGTGCTGTGTTGAGTCCATGATTGAACAAATGGCTGAGTTCATGAGTGAATGAGGCTCTCCCTAGGACACAGACTGAAACATCATGCTAGCAGTCAAGGCGAGGCCCCAGCTGAGCAACTAAATCGGTGGTATCTTCACTCCACCACCCATGCCACAGCACCCTCTCCTCCTGCTTCATTCCCAGACTGAGTGCCGTCGTGCCCCCCCACCCCCAAGTCCCTTTGGTCATCCAGACCTCCTGTCCCACCACCCCCCCACTAAGACAATAGCGTCATCCGTTCCCTCAGTCCCTTTGGCTTAACTCAAGGGTAGGCTCAGCCCTCAGATCAAGAGCACCTTTTCTGGGAAGTGGGAGGCTGTGGAGAAGGTGGGATGGCCATTGGCAGGGTAGGGGGGCACCCTCCCTGAAGACCAGGGTACCAGAGGTGAGTGGGTCAGGAGACCTGAGTTCTCTGGTCCTCGCTCTGTCACCAAATGACCACGAGATCCAGGGTGAGTTCTTTCTGGCTCCAGAAAGGGATTTTCTTTCTTTCTTTTTTTATAAAGATTTTATTTATTTATTTGACAGACAGAGATCACAAGTAGGCAGAGAGGCAGGCAGAGAGAGAGGAAGGGAAGCAGGCTCCCCGCTGAGCATGACCCTGGGATCATGACCCAAGCCGAAGGCAGAGGCTTTAACCCACTGAGCCACCCAGGCGCCCCGGGATTTTATTTCTAATTGCAAATGAGTGGCTGACAAGATGTTGTCCGAGATCTTCCTGCTCTATGATCTGTGGTCATAAGGTTTATTTTTTTAGAAAAGAAAAGAAAGTCATTAATATGGAACATTCTCCAGGACTCTAAGACAAGGGAAAGAATATGGTATCATGAGGACAGAGGAAACCAAGATCTCATCAGGAATGCCCTAATGCCCCTGCCAGGATTATACCAAGGGCCCTGTGCCCCACAGGACACCTGTGCATCAGAAGGGACTCTCCAGGGATCCAAGGAATGATCTAGGGCAGCAGTTCTCCAAGAGTGGCCTTGGGGAGCTGTTGAAGTTGGGGGTGAGGGATCCCTGAGGACTTGCAAGGTGTCCATGAGGCCAAAACTATTTTCCTAATCATCCAAAGACATTATCTGGCTTTTCCCTCTCATTCTCTTACAAGTGTGCAGTGGAATTTTCCAGAGGCTACATGACACATAATGTTGCAAAAGATTGAATGCAGAAGTATATCTGTGACTCCAGCTGTCTTCTATTAAGCCAGCCATTAAAGAAATTGGCAGAAATGTAAAACAATGGTATTCTTCTCACAACTTATTTTTGTTTTGGAAAACATGATTATTTTTTTTTAAATATATTGTTTATATTAACATGGAGTGGTTTTATTATTGTTATTTTTTGTTTGGGTTTTTTTTAATTGAAGTGTCATTAACATACAGTATCATATTGGTTTCAGGTGTGCCATATATGATTATTGTAATTTTTTTAAAAATATTTTATTTATTTGACAGAGAGAAATCACAACTAGGCAGAGAGGCAGGCAGAGAGAGAGGAGGAAGCAGGCTCCCTGCAGAGCAGAGAGCCTGACGCGGGGCTCAATCCCAGGAACCTGAGATCATGACCTGAGCCGAAGACAGAGGCTTAACCCACTGAGCCACCCAGGTGCCCCTGATTATTGTAATTTTTAAGTGAATTCGTAAATACATATTTTAAGCCTCTGATTTAATTTCTAGTGTGGTAAATATTGACAGCTATACCCTTCGCAAAAGATCTTGGGGTCTTCAGTAATTTGTAAGAGTACAAAGGCATGTGATGACCAAACAATGAGAAGCACCAGTCCGGCAGGAAGGACACTGTCCTGAGCGCTGACCAGCTCTGCCCCAGCCTCGTGTGCAGTGCTGGGCACCTCTCCCCGCTCACCTGTGCCTGAGTCGCTTCATTCATAAAAACAGCAGTGAAAACCATACTGCCCCTACTGCTTCAGGAAATTCCCAGAGGAAACAGTGTATAAGGAAGCCCTGTGATATATATGGATTGCTACCCAAATGTGCCTCTGGGACCACAGAGACCAAGGGGGGGTGCCCCCCCCCAGATTGCAAAGGCTCAGGGAAGGGATGAGAGACCTGGCAGTTCCCAGTGCAACCCTTCAGGGCCAGGATGGTCTGTACCCCTGGGGAGCACAACATAGGATCTCAGTGGCCACTTCCAGACTTGCTCTTTCCTTTCTGCTCACTGTGGGTACCTCCACAGAGAGATGCCCCCGGCTCCCATTTGTCACAGCCAGGAAGCTGCGCTCCAAAATGCTATCTCTTAGCCCCTCAGGAGCCTACCCAGTCTGGGCGCCCCTGGGGAGCCAGAGCTCCAGAGGTGAGAACCCCCAGGGCAAACAAGGGGCATCCAAACAACAAACACCAGTCTCTCATAAACAAGAGAGGCCTGTTCCTCCCTCTGGGGGCGTAGGGCCTGGGGAGAGAGGAATTCTTCTCCCACCACAGAAAGCCACTCTCCCAGAGCACAAATGGCACTTTGTAAGGTCCCCGCTGCAAGGCGGCCGAGTCCGGGAGGGCACCTACCATCACCAGCAGCCTCCCCCGGCCGTCCCAGTCCATCTGCAGGTCCTCCCCGTAGCTGAGGCGCACGGAGGCCATCACGGTGTGCTGGATGCGGAGGTCACCTGGAACCGAGCAGGGACAGGATTTAGCCCTTCAGCAGAGATGGGGAGAGGGCTGGGTGGTGAGAGGCAGATGTATCGTGGAGAGAGACAGAGTGTCTCACAAAGGACTGTAACAATGACATCAAGGAGTTGGGGACAGATGGAGATGTCCATGAGGTTGAAGGGGTTCTCAGGAGGAAAGATAAGCAGGATGAACCTGGTACAAATGGAATTCCAGAGAAAGGTGCCCCACTATCCCAGCGGCAGCCTGCCATTCACTCTACTGCCACAAGAGGGCGGCAGAGGCTCCTGCATCCTCTGCTGAGGCAGCTCTGCCTCCCATTGAATTCCTGACACCCCACCTCCACAGCCCCCAGCCTTCCCCCAGGCGCTTCTGCCCTTGCACTGCTTCTAGGCTGCGCCATGAGTGTGCAGAGCTGCGTGCAGCACTCGTCCCTGAAGACGAGGCAGGAGACATACCTTTTACCCTGGAGGAAGGGATCTGAGAGGGAGACACACACCACTAACGACAGCTTCCTCAACTCATCCTCCCCCTCCACGAAGCCTTCCTTGCTTGCAAGGATGCCTGCTGAGGATACCCACCCCTCCCCAGAAGCCTCCTCACCGAAGAGGTGGGCAGGGAGCATGGCTGAGGAGTAAGTGGGACCAGCCCCCAGCCTGGTGGAGGAGGACAGAACACACCTTGCAGGAGAGGGATCTGGACATCCTGGCCATCCACGGACACGCCTCCTCCGTGCTTCAGCTTCACAAGGCTGTTGTGCCATTGGGGCAGGCGAACAGTGACTGAGCGGGTGCAGACAGCATCGGGGTCATCGGCACACTGCCAAGAGGGCCACACAGAGTGACGTCACCACAAACCCCCTGTCCGTCACCCCAGCCTGGGACCCATTTACTCAATGGAAAGAGCACAACCCCAGGCAGCCTCTGGCCTTCTGAGTGACAATTCCATTGTCACAGAATGGTCTCTGTGAGTAGGTCCCCTGGAGGGGTGGCTGAACAAGGCCCTGAGCCCAGCGCTCACAGCTGCCCAACTCCCTGCAGCTCCCCACACCCTTTCCCTTCCTCCTAGGCCTCTATCTTCCTGTTGCTTGGGCCTATGGTTCCAAAGCAAATCTGGGACTTCAGTCCTAAGGGGGAGCCATGTGCCCTCTAGATTTGCCCTCCTTGCTCCAGTCCCTGGAGAAAAGAGGGATAGTGTGTACCACAGCCACTCAGAGAAGGAACCACCTTGCCCCTCGCCTTCCATCACCACCTCCTGCAGGGCAGCAGGCCAGCTCACCTGCACAGTCTCAATGACAACAGAGAAGGTGTGGTCCTGGCAGTCCTGGGCCAGCAGGTACTGGCAGACCCCACTGAAGGTGAAGTACCTGTTGTCAAAGCTCTTGAAGTGGGATTGTCCTGTGACGAGACACTCCCCTGGAGGGACACAGAGGGAGGCGGTGAGAACAGGAAGGGGAGACCCCTGGTGGCGGTGGGGGAGGGGGACAAAGGAGGCCTGCATGAGCAAACCGGGCCCCTCTCGTGGAACTGCACAGACGTTCTCTCCCCACATCAGTCTGAAAATGAGTTCTATGGGAGGACTCGAACTCAGGTCCCAGTCCTCAAACAGTGAGAGGTCAGCACTGGATCATCACGTCAATGGCTCACTTTTTGGAGGGGACAACCAAGGGCAGTGACAGAGCCATATGCAGTCTGCAGCGGAGCCCGGCCTGGAGCCCGCGGCTTGAGCTCTTGGTTCAGTGTGGCTCATTGTGCTTCCCCCAGCCACCCCACAGGGTCTGGCTCTGCGGGGGTCAGGTGCCTCTTGGTCCCAGGAAGGGCCTTTCTTGGCACTGGCCTTGTGGGGGGCTCTGGGGCACGGCCCCACCCTGGAGAGTCCCCTGAGGCAAGCAGGCAGAAAGGTCAGCCCAGGTGGAGGACGGAGGAGGGGTGAGGCGGGCATTCTCCAGGCTCAGCAGGGCAGCGGCCGGGGCACCATCCTCGCCCCTCAGCCGAGGGGCGGCTCTAAGGCCTCCTCATGGGCAAGTCCATGTTGTGACTTCAGTTGGGGCCAATGGGGGGCCGGGAGGCCATCTGCCCATGATCTCACCACTGCCCAGCCAGCTCCCTAGCTCAGGCTGACACATCTGTGGGCAGGGATGAGGACTCCCCTTGGTCACCCTGCCACGCAGAGCCCTCGGCTCACCCTCCACCTGAGCCCCGCTCCATCCCGCCCCAGATCACAGCCCCGCCAAGAGGCTGGCTCAAGGCACCTCAGGCCAGAGGTCACACATCCCGCAGAGTGTCCGCGCAGCGTGGGTGGGGAGGGGGGTTGAGGGGGGGGGCTGCCAAAGTCCCCAGTGATTCCCTACACGCTCCCACCCAGCTCGGGGCAATTCCGTCCCCAGGACCCACAATGGGCCCATTGAAGCTGAAGTGGGCATCTGGATCCCTTCCCAATCTCCTTCTATGTATTTCCTCTCTCTTTTGTGCCTTCTACTCTTTAGAGAAATACAGACACCCACCATGACCGTCCCATAAAGTAGGGGTCCCTCCTTCCCACCCAGTCACCCTTGACCTCCAAACTGCAGACACCTATTCTCCAGAGCACTAATCCCGCCGAAACTGAAAGTTCCCCCTAAAATGGTCTTAGAGCCAGTCCCACCTTGGCCCACCACCAGGGGCTGCTCTTAGGCTCTGTCTCCCAGTCGGGGCGTTGGAGCCGCCCCCCCTGGCGAATACATGCCCAACACATCCCTACCACCTGCCGCCTCAGGCCCACGTCTGCGCTGAAAGGCATGGCAGGCACAATTTTGGATCCGGGTGTGGTCCTGCCTTTGGTCTGTACTGGAAGGCAGGGGTAGGGGAGAGTAGCCTCAGGTCACTGTGAGTGTCCTCTGACTGGTCCCCAGGGCGGCTGACCCCTCCCAAAACGACATGGGCCAGGAAGGCACACTCAGCCCAGAAGAAATTAAAAATCAGGGAGGCCCCAGATCATTTTCAGCATCACCCTCTGCGATAGTAAGAAATATACATTTGGTCTTTATCCCTGCTTCTTGACACAGAGCTCCCAAAGCCCTTGGGACATCCTAGGAGCAGCTGTTGTTCTACTGAAACCACTCTTGGTGGGCCCCTAGACAGCTTCAGGATGGGAGCGGGTCACCAGAAAGACCCAGGCGAAATGAAAGAATTGGAAATTTCAGTCCCACCCTCCAGCCTCCAGGGACCAGAGAGAGAGGCTGGGGATTACTAATGGATCACGTCTGCGTAAAACCTCCCTTTAAAATCCCTAAACAAGAGGATCTAGAAAGCTTCTGAGTCAGTGAATATTCCACGCACAGGAGGGTGGCTATACCCAGTTCCACAGGGACAGGAGCTCCATCCTTCTAGGCTTTGCCCCGTGCACCTCTTCACCTGATTGTTGATTTGTATCCTTTATAATAAGCCAGTACTAGTAAATAAAGTGCCTGAGTCTGGGGAGCCATTCTAGCAAATTATTGGACCTGAGGAAGGCATTGTGGGAACCCCCAACTTGTAACCAATCCGACAGAAGTGGGTACCCTGAGAGCCCAGTACTTGGGCTCAGCACCTGAAGTGGGGCATCCTGGGTGACGGAGCCCCTAACCTGCAGGGTCTGCATGATTCCTGTCATTAGTGTCAGGACTGAATTGTAGGACACCCAGTTGGCAACCAGAAAGTAAAAGAATTGGTTGACTTGGGGGAAAACCACACACATTTCACGTCAGAAGTGCTATAAATAGGACAGCTCAGGTCCTCCCATGACATCGGCCCCAAAGAAAGCAAGAGTGAGGGATCACTGTTCATGGCAGGCAGTAAAGGTCGGGCCAAAGGTCACCCCAACCCATTGTAAATGTGCTGAAATTCCAAATCAGCTGGTGTCACAGGAAAGCCTTTCTGCAAGGGCTGTTTCTCAGAATCCACCACGATCCTGCAAACAGAGTGATATGGACCTTGGTGTCAAACATCTTGACCCCATGGCAATAAAATGGGTGGGAATTCTTCCCCTGACCTTTCTCTGTTTTCTCAGGAGGGCTCTTATCTGAGTATGAAAGTGGGCCTGCATTATCTCCGATGAGGTCTAGGAAAAGAGGGGTCAAGAAGAAAAATGCACAAACATTCAAAAGCAGAACTTCCAGAGCTTGAATCTAATCGCCGGATCTGATTTCCTGCTCCGACCCCCACTGACTTGTGCTCTGAAGTTCCTCAGGAATCGAAAGTCTAAATATGACATTTAGCTTATCGCTCTGGTACCACTGAGGGACGGAGCTGTGAGCACAGGAAACCTAACAACACAGATGGGGAAGCTGCTGGGCTCTCGGATGGCCCTGGGAGCTGGAACCTGTCTCTCACCCGTCCTCTGCCCGGAGCAGGATGGCCAGGACATTCCCGGTCAGCTAGCTGGTCAAGCCACAAAGGGCAGCCCCCAACCAATGGCTGCCCCCCCGCCCCCCCCCACCCCCACCTTGCCCAGCCGATGGAGAAGGCGGGCAATGACAGTCTGGTGAATCAGAATCAGTGAGGAACAGGTGATTCTTTTTTTTTTTTTTTAAGATTTTATTTATTTATTAGAGAGAGAGAGAGCGTGCGCGAGCACAGGCAGACAGAGTTGCAGGCAGAGGCAGAGGGCGAAGCAGGCTCCTTGCCAAGCAAGGACCCCGATGTGGGACTCGATCCCAGGACGCTGGGATCATGACCTGAGCCGAAGGCAGCCGCTCAACCAACTGAGCCACCCAGGTGTCCCGGAACAGGGGATTCTTAAAAGAGCCTCAAAGTAGAATGGCCGGGAATTAAAGCAGATCTGCTACGTGAATAAAGATCTTCCCTTATTGGGGCACCTACGTGGCTCAGTGGGTTAAGTGTCTGCCTTCAGCTCACGTCATGATCCCGGGCTCCTGGGATCGAGCCCTGTATCGGGCTCCCTGCTCCTTGGGGAGTCTGCTTCTCCCTCTGGCTGCCTCTCTGCCTGCTTGTGCTCTGTCACTCTTGCTGTCAAATAAGTAAATAAAATCTTAAAAAAAAAAAGATCTTCCCTCATGAAAAAATTGGAAAGAACCCTCTCCCCCAATGGGAACGCATGACCTTGTCTAAAAGAAACCCCTTGTCTAAAAGAAATCTGCAGTACCTGAGACGTCCCTGGGGCTTCTCCGCTCAGCCCGTCTGCTTCTATCCTTTGCCACATGGCCTCCAGAAATGCCAGCCTCTCGCAAAGCAACACAGACTCCCCCAGTGGAAGTTCCCCCAAAGCCTGCCTGTAGACCGACAATAACATCACCTGTCCCCCAAATGCACAAGGTGCACTTCAAGGGCTCCATGGGTGCGTCTCATGCACTGTTTCCATGAGGCAGCCGTCACCAACCCCAGTTCACAGCTGAGGAAAGCGAAGCACAGAGAAAAACTCACCCAAGGCCCAAGGTCCTCAGACAGGGATTTGCTCGTGGGCCTTGTGCCTGGCTTCAGGGCCCAGAGCACTCCACACTACCCAGCACCCTTCCCCCGGGCCAGCTCCTGCGGTTTCCCATAGTCCCCGACATGGTGAAGGCCAAGCCTGGGTCACTCTGAGCCTGGGCACACGTGGGCCCCGTGCCAAGGGGCCGAGGTACCACTGAGTCTGGATACGGAGACTGAGTGGAGATGAGCCCTGGCTTCTTCCTTTTTTTTTTTTTTTTTAAGATTTATTTATTTATCTGAAAGAGTGGGGAGAGGGGCAGTGGAGAGAAGAGAGTTATGTCAAGCAGACCTCCCACTGAGCGCAGACCCCCGATGTGGGACTACATCTTACAACCCTGAGAGCATAACCGAGAGAATCAGATGCTCAACCAACTGAGCCACCCAGGCACGCTTCCCCGCTCCTTTTTTTTTTTTTTTTTTTTTTTTTAAAGATTTATTTATTTCCTGAAGAGCCCTGGCTTCTAAAGGTAGTACACTGGCCTGTCCTGAAGGAGGTCTGCTGGGACTCCAGAAGCCCCAGTATTGGCTGGGGAAGGCCCCAGCAGCGTTTCAGTGAACTTGGGCATTCAGATCCCTCAGGTGAGCCCAGGTGCCTAGGAATGCACGCTCCCATTGGACAGGCACTGGTCCTAATCACCGTCTCTGTTAGCCAACGAAGAAGTCTGTCTTCCCTGAGGCTTCGGAACAGATAGCTTGAATCCTAACGTTGAATTACAGGAATCAGAAATTATACGGAACCAAACAAGGAACAAGTTATACCAAGGCCCTCCCCTGCCCGGAAGCCAAGCCCAAGGCAGGGGTGGGTTCTCTCTGACCTTCTTGCCCCTCAGGCCCCAAGCTACACCCTGCCCAGGCCAGACTCCTTTGGGCGTGTGCCTATATGTCTCAGTCCTTCTCCCATCCTGCTTAATGAGGCAGTCGGGGCTACTGGGAATGAATATGGCTAACATTAATTGAGTGCTTGCTGTCTGCCAAGTAACAGCTTCTGTGGGATGAAGCTGCTGTTACCATCCCTGTGTCACAGATGAGGACACTGAGGCTGCAAATGATCAGGCAGCTTACCAGAGTCACCCCACTGGGAAGTGAGGGAACTGGAATTCTGGCCAGGCTGCCCGAGTCCACCCCACTGCCCAGGCCCCTGGCCCCCTGCTATGATAACCTGTCAATGGGCATAGGATGGGCAAGTGAGGAAGCCTCCACTCACACCTTCCCAGCTGCAGAAGAGAACCTTCTACATTCTTCCATCAGGAGTTTGAAATTCTAGAACTTTTACTGGAAGAGTAGTCCCTGTTAATAGGCATGCTCCTTCCTCATTGACCCCGATCAAACATTTATGGTTCAATGGGAACCAAATTAGCAGAACTTTCCTGGGCAGCATGTGTTGCAGAGGAAAGGAAGAGGAGGAGAGGGAAGAGAGGCTTGGGGTTACAGAAAAGGAAGTCTGAGAAAACCACAGTTTTGCCTGCTGCTGCCCTAATTCCTAACAAGAACAGAGAGCCTCAGTGAGTAATGAAGGCCTAGAGGAGCCCTGAAGCTCCAACCCCTCCCCATACAGACTGATGTTCTCCTGGGCAATTTCTTCTCCCTCCCACTCCCCATACACAACACTCCTTGTGCCAGGCAGCCTCTAAGATGCTCCCCGCATGGTCCCACCTCCTGTATTCATGTCTTTGTGTGATCCCTTCACCTTGAGTGTAGACTAGACATGTTGACTTTTTTCTAGTAAATGTAATACAGCAGAAGTGAAGGATATCACTTTGGAAATTGGGTTTTTAAAAGACCAGGGCTTCTATTTTGGCTGTTCTCCCTGACTCTGTCTGAGGTCACTCACCCTAGAAGAAGCCAGCTATCAAAGTCCTAAAGGAGCCTTCAGATAAAACCACAGCCCAAGTCAGCCCTGGACTGCAACTTCATGAGAAATAGTGAGCCAGACTCAGCCACACCCAGATTCCTGACATACAGAAGCTCTAAGATTAAAAAAAAAAAAAAAAGTTTGTTTGCTAAGTTTGGGGTAATTGTCTACACAATAGACAATTAGTACACTCTCATCTTATCCCCGAGAATCAAAACCCAGCTCCCTACTTCTAAGATTCGCAATATCAGCTCTTCCAGGGACTGTGGAGAAGTCATAGCCCGCTCTTTGCTATTCTAGCAGAGTCAAGCATATCCCCTTCCAGAACCTTCCCATCGGAAGCTTTACCAGCAATTGTCACACTGGGGGCATAAGACAGCCCCACTGCCAGCTGCATCATGGCAAATAATGGAAACATGCCTGTGTGCTACAGGTAGAAATGGAGTCAAGCATTTGGAGATGGGAGACAACCAGACAACAGGAGATGGGAGATGACCAGCTAAACTCCAGAACTTGAAAAAGAGGGTCAGAGCTGAGGCTTTGAATATACAGAGTATGAGTTTAGCGACTGTGTGGGCAAAATATGGATCGTCCACTCTGTAGACTGCAGAGTTGGAACTGGTTATCCTCCCATCAAGGAGTCAAGAAAATATCTTACATCCTCAGCAAAGCTATCTTCTAAATTTTGAACTGAAGACCAGGGGTTGTAGTCTGCCCCAGACCAAACATTCCAACATGTGCACAGTGAGTGTTCAAATCATTGTTGGATGGATGGATGGATGGATATATGAATGGATGGATGGTTAGTTGGATGGATGGATGGTTGGATGGATGGATGGATGGATGGATGGATGGATGGATGGTTAGTTGGATGGATGGATGGATGGATGGTTAGTTGGATGGATGTATGGATGGATGGATGGTTAGTTGGATGGATGGATGGATGGATGGATGGTTAGTTGGATGGATGGATGGATGGATGGTTGGATAGATGGATGGATGGATGGTTGGATAGATGGATGGATGAACAGATGGACAGTTGGCTGAGTGAAAGATGCTCCCTACAGAAAGTCGTTATTAAGAATTCCTAATCTGGGGGCGCCTGAGTGGCTCAGTGGGTTAAAGCCTCTGCCTTCAGCTCGGGTCATGATCCCAGGGTCCTGGGATCAAGCCCCGCATTGGGCTCTCCGCTCCACAGGGAGCCTGCTTCTTCCTCTCTCTCTGCCTGCCTCTCTGCCTAGTTGTGATTTCTGTCAAATAAACAAAATATTAAAAAAAAAAAAAAAGAATTCCTAATCTGGGGGTGCCTGGGTGCCTTAGTTGGTTGAACATTAGACTCATGATTTTGGCTCTGGTCATGATCTCATGGGTTGCACGATTGAGCCTCCCATAGGGCTCTGTGTTTGATGGGGAGTCTGCTTGAGATTCTCTGTCTCCTCCTCTCTCTGCCCTTCCCCACACTCTCTCTCTCTCAAATAAATATATAAATCTTAAAAAGAAAAAAAAAAAAAAGAATTCCAAATCCGTTAATCCAACAAAAGACAGTAAACGAATTCCTAATTCAGTCCATTGTGGCTCACAATAACAATGATTATTTAGATATTAACAGTGTTTTTGCAAGGCATTTATAGCAACTTCTTGTCTTTCAAAGGGCTCCTTAGGTCTTTCACAGGGTTTGATGATGTTAAATCGGAACATTGATATCCCTTGCAAGAACAATCTTTTGTTCTTCATGCTTCCTTTAAAAATTGCACAGAAGATAAACTTGCTGGTTGGCTATCCCTAAGCCAAACTAACTGACCTAGTTCTAGTGACCACTTTCCATCTAGTTCCAGAATTTTCCCAGTGTGGTGGGCATTGGGTTAGATCCTAAGTGACCTTCCAGCCAACAGGCCCCAAATATGACCCCAATATCCAAGTTCAGGCCCTGTCGGCCCACCAAAGCCAATGTGGCCTCTTTGAGCCAAAGGGAGGGGAGCCTGTTATCAAGCTATTTGCCTTGTAGTTTTTTCTTGTGCTCTACAGGCCAAGGGAACCCAAAAAGTAGTACCCAGCATACAAGCTGAGGCTGAGCTGGTCTTTAGCTAAATGTGGGTCCTCTTCTGGGCCGGTGAAGGATGGCAAAGACCTTCCTGCAAAGGAATAGATGGAGGACCAGGAAGGAGAGTAAACGGAAGGGCAAAAGCAGCAATCAGGGAGGTGTGAGTTTGAGTCCTGTCATTGTCTCTTAGCAGCTGTGTGACTTGGGCAAGTTATGTAATCTCTCCAGCTCTGCCTCCTTCTTTGACCTAGAATAACTTACCTGCCCCACCGGCTGGCATGTAAAGTGCTTAGTACAGAGCCTAACCCACAGCGAACACCATGTGAGGGACAATTATCAGGAGAAGAGCCAGGGTTATGGGGGGATTAGGCAGAAGGGAGCCTCAAATGGGCAAAGTTTGCAACAAATAGAATAGCGTTGGGGACAAAGAGAAGATCCAATAAAGGGCAGAGATTATTATAAAGCAACTTTTCCTAAAGACATTTTCCAGGGTGCCATTCTAAGGCCTTCCTATCAGGCATTCCAGAAACTTCTCACTTTGAATTTAAAGAATTACCAGGCCCTTTTTCCTCTCAATTTCCAAAGAATTTGCATCATCTTTGTTTAGACTGTGACTCTACAGTTCTTACAGTTCATTGAACCATAATCCCCTGAGCAAACAAGTGAGAAGAAAAGGACAATAAAACCTTAGCCCAGGTGCATTCTCACCTTTCAGCTATGCTGGGTGTCCCTCTGCCAGGCCCACAAGTGGGTCAGCACAGCTGGGATCCCAAACCAGAGCTGTGGTCAGAGGGTTGTATCCAGCCGGCACAGAGGCCACCTTCCCCTTGCCTTGAGATGCAGCCCTCCCTATCAAGCAAGGACGACACACCATTCCATCCGGAGAAGGGGAGATGAGCAGAAAGGCTCCTACCTGGGCATTCTTCATTGCTGCAGATCCACAGGCTGTTTCGGCAAATGCTGTTGGAGAGAAAAGCACGGGGTGTGGCTAGTTGTGCAAACCCGAGGGCACAGGAACAGACCTAAAGCTCCTCACAGGTGCCACAGACCCCACAGGGAGGGATCTGGGACAAGAGAGAGCTGGTGCTAAGGGGGTCTTTATGAGGCTGGACATGAATGGCACAGTGCTGTGGCCAAAGTGGGAAGCACCTTGGAGATGAGGCTGAGAGGGAGCGACCCTGACAAAGACAGAGGAGAAGAAAATTGAGGGGACTCGACATCTCTGAAAATCCACCCAGCCACTGAGCAGTGAAATTCCTACCCCCCACCCCCACCCCACCAGCTGTCCCTTCCCCACCACTGGGAGAAGCGAGGACGGGAGGGCTGGTGAAAGGGGTGCCACCCAGACCCATGCCGGCCAGCCCATGGGGGCTCCTGGAAGACAGTCGAGCAGGGAAAGACAGCAAAGGGAAGAGGCCTGAAGATGAAGTGAGGGGTTCTGTCCTCACAGAGAGAGCTGCCTGTGGTGTGGTGATGGTCAGGTAACCTTCCTTCAGAGAGTCATTCATTACAGCAGAGCTTGGGGGGAAAGCTAGAGACCATGTTTGCATGTAAGGGGGCCTTTCCTCCCCAACTCCCTCCTCTAGCCCCATCCTTGCTCCTCCTCACTGATGTCCCCCCCTTCCTCAAAGTGCCCCCACATCTCAACCGCTTCTCCCTCTGCCCAGCCAGATCCTACTGCACTTGCCACTGCCCTTCCTGCCACCCACTGCCCCTGGGCTGCCCTCCCAGACCCTACGGCGCAGCCCCAGGTACCAGGTGTTGCAGTCCTGCGAGAGGGAGGTGCCCGGAGGGTACCGTTGCCCGGCATGCACACAGGAACACTCAGCGCTCCCCACGCAGCGGCCTTCATCCAGGAGCTGTCCCTCTGGGTTCAAGGGCATCAAGGCAAAAACTCAACTTATCATCATTACTCATCTAGCAGCTCCAGAATGCCCATGGGTGACCACAGCTTAGGCTTCTTCAAGGAAGCTCAAAGAACCTGCTCTGTCTCAATAGGGCCATATTGGGGGGGAGGGAGAATATTAATCCTTCTCTGTCAGTGAAGAAATGGGGGAAAGAGCTTTGCTCAAGGTCCACCAGTGAGGAAAGCATGAGTCTAGGCTATGAGCCTCTCCCAGGAAGCTCCAAGAACTGGTACGACCCTTGCTTTCACAGTCATGCATTGGAAGAAGTCATTTATTTATTAATTTCCATTGCACAGATGAAGAAAGGAGGCAAGAGTTTTTGTTCCAGGTCACCCAGCGGGGAAGTCGTTAGTCAAAACACACAGGCCTCACTCTCAGTAATTAAAGTGTTTTTCACCAAAGCTCACTCGGTCTCCCCGGAGAAACAAGTTCTAGTGCAAAGCTCTTTTTCAGCTGAGCTCCCGTGGCAAACCCAGGAGACGTTTTAAAATATCTTGCCCAGACCCGTTCCCTGACACTCAACTGAGGAAACAAAAGTGCCACTCCGATCAGGCCACGTGCTCCCCAAACAAAGTCGCTGTCGGAGCCCAGACGGTCCTTCTGTTTCCGAGACACACGCGCTTTCACGGATACAGTACCACAGGAAAACAGAAATTAAAAATAAACCCCGGCTCGATCCTGATCCCTCTGTACAAAGACTTTTTTAAAAAATAAATAAAAGCCTTCTGATTCCAGCCACGGGTGACAAACACAAGTGGCCTTCATCTGGCTTTCCCAAGCCAAGGACACCGGCAAGGTCTCGGATTTGTGAATAGAGTAAGAAGCTTATTACCAGGGCAGCTGCAGCCATCCACGCATGGCTCCTGACACACTTCTTGGACGTGCAGGCTCTGGCAGGTTCTGGTGCAAGGGGACACGCACTCCTTGTACTCCATGCCAGCCGGACAGGCCGGTCCTGAAACAGGAAAATGCGGGAGTCTTCCCGGAGCAGCTCCCTCCCAGAGGGCACCTCCCAGCCACGCTGTCCTCAGAGCCTCTGCACTCTCTCCTCTGCTCCCCTCTGTCTTCAGGGTCCCAGGGGCCAGCTCCACCCCAGTGGCACCCCAGTGGCCCAACCATCCCTCCCTGAAGGGATGTCTTCCCCCTTGTAGGGCCAGGCTAAGACTCAGCAGAGTCACCTGGGACCGGCACCCCTTCCCCCTTGGTCATCTGCTTCTTGGCATTTTTTTCCCCCTATGCTCTGTCCCTTTCACCTAAAACCCTCTCAAGATAATACCAAAGTCCTCTAGGTTGAGAATAAATGTCCTCCGGGGGCCAAGCAAGGGGTAAGTGCCATCTGCATCACATCCGTCCTCTGAGGGCTCCCCTTGCTCATGAAACCGGTCCCCGTGGAAGGCCCCCGCCCAGCACCATTCATGCCCACTTTCCCCACGTGGCTGCCATGCTCGACGTTTATTTTCCACTGCACTGCAGGACTGTCTTCAGAGCCTTGTCATCCAAGCATCTGTCCTCCCCACTGGACCCAGCTCCTCCTGGGCAAGGACCGACTCCCCTGCTTTGCCTCTCAACCCTGTGACTGACTGATGCTCAGAGTCACTGAAGAACCAGAACGTACCAGTGACTTTTCCTGGGCTTCACAACACCAAACAATGGCTCCAAACCCCTTCTCCTCCAAGAGGCAACTCCCCACCCCCCGCACCCTATCTTCAAAGACCTCAAATAACAGCCACTCCACCCTACAGCCAAGAAGCCAGCTGCTAATAGCCACCTTCTCACACCCCCACAGCAGAGATAAAAGCTCTAATTTATAAGCGGAAAAAACACACACACTGAAAAACATGTGTGTGCTGTAAATATTTGGCCCGCTGTTCCGGCTCCATCAGCCAGGATGGCCCGTGTAATTACAGCGGACTGTCCATCTGCATGGCTTTTGGTCCGTGGTGGAACGTCTGGGGAGAGAGCGGCCTTCTTGCAAGGGAACTAAAGAAGCTCCTATTTAATTATGACAATTTGGGGATGGTGACAATGACAGCGATCAGAGACCCCGTGAGACTGGGAGATCCGAAACACAGGCGTCCTGAGGTGGAGGGAAAGGGGAGCCCCGTGCAGGGAGGAGAGAAGCCTGGGTTCACAAAAGGGAAGGGCTTACAGAGAGGTTGCCAGTCTCTCTGAGATCACGCCACTGCCACCACCACCGCTGTGGACAGTGTGGACAACTCTCTGCTCCTTGTCAATGCAGACAGGCCGGCGGCGGCGGAGCCGTGAGCTGAAATCAGGACAGCTGGGTTTCCCATCAGAGGCGGGGAATGTTCTCCAAGTCCAGGGAATAGATTTCCCAAGGGAGTCCAGGGCGCTGGGGGAGGCATGGTCCCGGATGGAGGCAGGGAGCCAGACGCCAGGCGGCCTTCCTAGCCACAGCCTTTAAGGGAAGGGACGCCCCCTGCAGGCCAGCCTTCTGTGATCAGGTGGCCCAGGAGCGTGACAAGCCAGAGGGCTTCCCTAGTGACACCCCAGGAGGACTGATACCACTCGTCCCCAGCTGGGAGGGTGGGCGGTGGACTTACGGCAGGTGCTGTGGTCGGTCCAGCCATGTAAGACCATGCCCTGCTGGCCACAGGCCCGGGCGTATTCCAGGAGGACCTCGCAAGGGCACCTCAGTCCCTGGGCACAGGTGCACAGAGTCCTTTCACATAGGGCCACGAAAGGCTCAGGGTCCACCAGAGGGTGGCAGCGGGCAAACGCCGAGGCACTCTTCAGAAGCTGGCACTGCTCCCACGGGCCCTGCAGGAACAAGATGCCACTCGGTGAGGACGGCAGCCATGCAGCCCCGGCTCTACGGGGCACTGGTTCTGTCTTCCTGAATGCGGCTCCATGAAGAGCCCATCCCACGCGGAAACCTGGGGAAGCTGCCTCACGCCGGGCACGGAGCGGGTGCTGATGAGCTGTTCTCACAGTCTTACCAATCCAAGGGCAGATATTGAACACACGCTACCAGAAGTAGACGGAGACACTGAGGTTACCTCCCAGGCTGAGCCCTGAACATCAGAGCCCAGGGCCTCTGAACAGCCATGGCAGGTTGGGGCGGGGTGGGGGGGTCCTAGGAAAGAAAGCAAAGAGCAGAGAGAGGGGAGTGAAAGGTGCGGAGCACAGACCAGGGCATCCAGGAACGCCCAGCGGCGTCTGGTTCCTGCTGACCTTGCCTCCTCCTCCTCCTCTCCCCAACGGGGCCTCCCCCTACCACACAGGAGGAGATGGCCCCAGGACTTTCAGGAATTGAAATGAGCTCTACTAGGGGTGGAGTTCAGCGACAGGTTTTCCCAGTGTTCACCAGGTGATTCCTGGCGCCAGACAGAATCCGTTCCCATCAGCAAAAACAAGCTAGGATTCTCAGAAATGTCCGCCAGACCCTCTGCCAGGCAAAGGTTGGCATTTTACACTGGCTTTTACCACCTTGTTAATACCCTCAACCTAACAACACAGGGCGAGGTGGAAATTGTTGATTACTACTCCCAAAACACAGTAATACAGACACTCCTATGTGCTGTCTTTGTAAACATCTCTGCATTCTGCTTTAATGATTCCAACTGCACTGTGTGTGTGTGTGTGTGTGTGTAGTTTAAAATCTCTGAAGTTGATGGGGAACCTGGATGGCTCAGTTGGTTAAGCATTTGACTCTTGGTTTAGGCTCAGGTCATGATCTCAGGGTGGTGAGATCGATCCCTGCACTGGGTTCCCACGGAGTCTGCTTATCTCTCTCCCTCCCTCTCTATTCTGCCCTACCCACTCTCCCTCTCTCTTTCTCTCTCAAATAAATAAATAAATAAATAAAATCTTAAAATCTCTGAAGTTGGGAGTCACAGTTTTAGAAGCTATTCCCTGATCTCTTTATTTGCTGCAAATAATCGTTGTCTTTATTTGACAAAACAAAGTCTCTGAAGTTAAGGTGCCTATTCCAATCAATCTTACACTTCAATTGGAAGCAGCTTTTTTTTTTTTTTTCTGGACTTGAGAATGGATTCTGGAATCTCACCCTACAGATCTTTCTTGAGCCATCTTAATAACCTGTAAGTCATCTGACCCGCTGCAATAAATCCTTCTTATTCCAGTTGTCTAACGTGGACTCTCTCCTCTGCCTCAGAATACTGACCAAGACAAAACCCCCAAGAAAATTTACAGAACACATTAAAGAATTAGTTTTTCATTTGTTTAGTATATTTTTACAGGAAAATCCATGTATAACCACTGACCCAGATAACAGGCCTCCCTCTGATTTCTCTCCCTCTCACCGCATTACTTTCTGCTTCCTTCTCTCTGCTCCTCGACTTTTCTTGCTTAGTGACACATGGAACCATGATGTGTCCAGGACTTGACACAGTAATGTAACGTCACCATGGGTCCTCCCCGCGGGGGCATCCGCCCTTTCACGCACAGAACGCTCTCCAACTGGAGAGTAATGGACGGAAGGGGGTGCCTGGCTGGCTCAGTCGGTAGAGCACACAACTCTTGATCTCGGGGCCATGAGTTTGAGCCCCACGCTGGGTGTGAGCCTACTTTTTAAGTAAATAAAGCAGAAAAATTTAAGAAAACAAAAAAACCTTCAGTCAAAAAGAAAGAAGTACCAGAGCATCTAAATGGAAGGCTGTGCCCTGAAGAATAAATCAGAGCAAATCGGTGTGACTACAGGGAACAGGAAAAAAGAGCTTTGATGAGAAGGAAACCCATCTGCTCAAACTATACAGAAGGATGGCCAGAGCAAGCCTGTGCAAATCAAGAGCTGGGGGGCAGGCCCGTGCGGCGCTTTGGCAGCACCATGGGAAGCCCAGAGGAACAGCAATCGTGCTACGCCAAAGATAAGCTGTGGTTCTGGGGAAAAGCCACATCCTGCCCACAGGCCACCTGAGCTGGGACCCTGCCCCTCCCCGGCATGCATGGAGTCTGCCCTCAGAACTAGGAAGCATGGCAGAGTGTCACAGCTGCCTTGGGGTCATAGCAGGCAGGGGGGCGGGGAGGACACAGAAGGATGCCCAGGGCCCCACCAAGCAGGTGGATGTGGCCAGTTCCCCGCACCTGTTAGGAAGGCTGTAGCCACAGGGACTGCTGGACTGCAGGGCTGCAGCTGCAGACGTAAGGACAAGGACCATGAGCCAGCCGGGTCATTGCTGAAAGCCGCTGCTCCCTCCATGACTCCACCTCTCTGGGCTTACCAGCTTCAGGTTGGAGACTCCACACCCACTGCAGGGCTGAAGCCCAGGCCCTGCCATTGCTGGAGGTAGGGAAGGAAGGAAATCTCCTTGCCTCACTGGAGAAGGGCGTCCTTGAGTAACATGAGAATAATCCCAGCAGGTGCTGCCTTGCAGGCGGTGGGAAGACACCGTAGTGCCCGGCACTGAGCCAGCGATCCATGAATGAAGATCACTGTAGTAGGTCCCAGGACCACTGAGGTCTTGGGTGATGACCTACAGCCCACTGTTTGCCATACTGGGCATTTTATGCAGGGGAAACTGAGGTCTCGGGAGACCATGCCAGAAGAGTCCTGCCCTGGACTTGTTATGAATTCACAGCCCTGGATCTGAGTTTTGCCTCTTGCACCTGCTGGCTGTGTGACCTTGGATTATTTTCTAGACCCCTGCTCCTCCATCAACTGGGGATAAGAATGACAGTTCCTGTGTGATGTGATGGTAGTGCAGATTGAATGAAATCATGCAGGTAAAGGCTTCACTGCAAAAATGATGACTCTGTATCATCACCGAGGCCACCAAAGAGGTCCCTTCCCCTCTCCCTCCTGCCAGGAGGCTTGTCCTCCAGAATGGTGGGCAGCTCGGCAGCAGGACAGAGGACATCTTTGTCCCTTTCCCTCTGTCTGCATCTTGGGGAGACTGGGCAACACTGGGATGAATGGTCACCATGACAACACAATCGCTTTACTAGTATCTTGGAGACTCTTTTGAGCGAGGGGATGGAGGAGGGACCCTCTCTTCTTTGCCATAGGCAGGTTTAAGACTCTCCTGAGGCTCAGGGGGAGGAGGCTGGAGCCTGGGTCTAGTTCTTTCCATTCTGCTGCACTGTCTGGCCCATGAGATGGGCCGCTCAGAGAGAAACGTTCCTGGGCTCTCAAAGGGCTGCCAAGGGTGCCCCGGGGAGGGCCAGAGGCTTGGGCTCTTGCTGGCCCTCCTCCTCATCCGAAATTTGGAACCAGAGAAAAACCCAAAAAGGCAACTCCATGGGTTGTTTTTTTTTTTTTTTCTAGTGATGCTGCCATCACCTGGTCTGTCGGGCAGCAGCCTGGAGCAGCCCCTGTATCACAGGACGGTTCCATAGGGACCAGGCGCCTGGGGTTCATCACCAGCACAGCATAGCGTCAACCGGAAAAAAGAAGAGACTCAGGAGTCCAGTGTCCCCTCCCACACTGAGAGCGATGTCAGGAAGAGTCCGCCATGGCCCATCTCCAGCTGGCCCAAACCTGTCTGTTCCTTGCTCAGAGGAAAAGTGGGACCCATTCGCCAGCACTTTTCCTGGGAGGTCCCTTGAGATATTAAATGGTTTACAGAAAGCTGTAGCAAGAAGGGTGTTTTCTGATTATTTGCCTGCAGGATGGGAGTGGATTTCTGCAGAAACAGCCACCTCCCTTCTGAGAACAATGCCTCTGGCCTCTCCATGTGCACCTGAAAATCTGACTAGGATTGCTAGAGACAAAAGGAAAACTCTGTCTCCCCGTCTTGTTCTCTGGTCTTCCTCTGGTCAGCTCTGGCCTGAACTTGGCCTATGAGGGTGACCAGAGTCTGAGGGCCCCGCGGTGCAGAGTGGTAGCACACCTTGCTTGCCACCTCTGCCTCCCAGCCTTTCCCGCTCCACATGGAGGGGTCAAGCCAGGTCCTGAGACAGAAATAAGTCCGGGCTGGAGCTGACATGGCATCCTCTCAGAACCTGGAGAGACGTCAGCAGGTAGGAGGTGACCAAACCTTTACTCAACAAGCACATCTGACTGTGTCCCACCCCAGCTTAAAGGACAAAGTTCTAACTCCTTTAGAAAGGCAGCAGGCATTCTAGGATCTGATCCCGGCTACTGTCCAGCTCTCCCCCTCCGACTCCCCATCTCACACATCACCAATGTCCCCCGAACAAATGAAGTGGTTTCAGAGACCACCTTGGCACCCCCTCCCACAAACGGGCCCTTCGTAAACCTAAAACACCTTCTAAGAACACAAAACTCCTCAGAGAAAGGCCAGATAAACAGACTTCCAGATTTGGAAACTAAGGCATGGAGAAAGTAAAGCATTCACTAGGTCAGCAGTTCACACAGTGTGACTTGGTCCAGAAAGCCCCTACAGACCCCCCAAAATCCTTGGGAGACTTCCCAAGATCCTTGCAAGATTATTGTAATAATCATACTAAGATGTTTTCTGGCCTTTGGGCTCTCACTCTTTCATGAGGGCACAGTGGAATTTTCCAGAAGCGCCACGATAGATAATCACACCACAGACTGACTACAGATGCTGACATGGGAATCCAGCTGATTTCTCTTAAGCCAGATAGCAAAGAGATTTGCAAAACTGTGAAACAATGCCATTCTTCTCTCTACACATTTTTCTGCTTGGAATTTATAGTGGCTTTTATTAAAAAGATGTCATCTTGTTAAATGCGTTTATTATTTTTAAAGGAGTATGTTGTAAATGTCTCCATTTTAGTATCTAATATAGTATATATCAATAGATAATCCAAACCCATAATCAACAGATAAACCATAGAAAATCTCTTTTGTGTCTTCTATTATTCTTAAGCGCGTCAGGGCGTCATCAGACTGCGCAGCTCACAGACTCCTGTAGCGAGCAGGGCTCAAACCTGATCGCAGCCTACAGGCCTGTCACCAAACCACAATTTACATGGTTTTCCTCCACGCCCCCACCCTCCCCACCTGTTTCCTCACACGAGGTTAGACAAACGGAGCACAGGAGACAGAGCTCGAGTTTTAGAAGCGTGTTTGTTCTACAGTCCCAACCCCATCACTTCCAAAATGTACGTCTGTGGGAAAATGATCTTGCCAGTCTGTGCCTGTTTCCTCCCCTGTAAAGAAGGCAGAGCAGAGAAGAGATTGAAAGTTGTCTGGGATCTCTTCCTCCCTTCTTTCTTAGTCCCAGCACCTTCAATTTTCAATCATCCCCCGAGCATGTGCCCACTGGGCATAAAGATTCCATCTCTTCACTTCCCTGTAGGCATATGCCCATAGGCGTAACGAAGCTTTGCCCAGTAGGGCATAAGCAGAAGGATAACGAAATATGTTCTAGGCAATGTCCTCAAAAGGAAAGGGTGCTTCATTCTTAGCCCCTTCTCTTCCCACTGCTGGAATGCAGCTGCAACGCCTGAGGTGAGAGCCGCCATCTTGGACCATGAAGTGGCAGCTCCATGCCAACAACAACAGAAAAACGAGACTGAAGGTCCCTGGGTCCCAACACCAAGGCATCCTGTGTTGGCCCTGGACATCCTACCTGAGCTCCTTTACACCAAGAGAGAAATAAACTTCTCTTTTACTTTAGGTGTCTCATCACTCACAGTGGGACCTACTCCTCACGGACACAGACAGCAATACCTACGGAAGCCAGCTGCTGCAAAGTAAGACCGCACGACTTTACACGGGAAAGGCAGTCGAGGACCCATCCCTAGGGCCACTAGCCTATTGTCAATAGCAGCCACACAGCGCGAAAATGGCTCCTCCTCAGCTCTCCGTGGAGCCGCTGTGGCAGAGACACGAGCGATGGTCAGTTCGTTTGCTCACTCCCAGCATGTCCCTGGCTCCAGTGCCTGGCAGCAGCTACTCTGCCTTCCTTCATCTCGTCTGCAGTGCCAGCAGCTGGCGGGAGAGATCCAGCCCCAGCTCCGTCCGCCCATGACTTCACCCTGCCCGGGCGGGTGTGCAGAGCCAACGGCAGCCCAACTTAATCACATTTGCAGTTCATTAAAGAAGTCCAGGCCTCTTCCCTGGGGATGCCCAGCCCGGTCCAAGGGAGCGAGGGGGTGGGAGAGAAAAGCAGCACATCTCCCCAGGCAGACAGGCAGGCGGGGAGGAGACCCAAAGCTTAGCTATTGTGTTTGTTCCCAAACAGCTGACCCAGGAGAAGGGAGGGGGCATTCCTAGGACTGAAGTGAACAAAGGAAGGAGAAGCTAATATAGAGAGTGCAAGATTGTTCACCACGGCCCTGCTCTTTCCAGCCCTGGGGTGGGTGCTCTGCGGCTGGCCCTGGAGGAGGTATGGAGGCGCCTGGCGCCTGAACAGGTCCAGAATAGTGGGGTCAAGAATTCACCCCCGTGGCAGGGCATAGTTTCTCATTGGTCAGCCGGCAAGGACAGATGAGGGAGGGTTGCTGATTCTATTTATATCTTCTGGCTGGCCTGGGACTCCCACCCACATTCCAAGATCTGGCTCACAAAGCCCCCATGAAACTGGTCGATAGATTTCCACCAAATGGATGTTCTTTGGTTTTTTTTTTTGTGGGTTTTTTTTCTTTCTTTCTTTCTTTTTTTTTTTTTTTTCAAAGTTGGACATTCCTCTCTCTGAGATGACTGGGGTACAGCCCTCATGAGGAATAGGGTAACTGGATATGTCACAGAAGTCCCCATATTCCAAAGGACCCTCCTTACCCTCTGCCCTGGTCTCCTGGAAGGTATCTGAGCCATTGTCAGGGACCAGGGCAGGGTTCAGTGGGCTGGGATGCAGGCCAAGCACCATCCCCAGGTTCCCAGTTTGGGGTCTGTCCAAGCCCTGGGATGGAACCACTCTACTCATCCTGCTCCCAGTGAGGAAAGATTATCAGCACTGTGCTAAGAGCCACAACACCACTCACCATTCTTATGGCAGTCTGTCACCTATGGATCCAAGATGGCGTTTATGTTGTTCTCTTTCATGGTTGTTCAGTTTCCCAAATGTGTTTTGTCCCTTGAACAAGATTGCAGATCCAATCCACACAGATTACTATCACCCAAGCCCCATAAAATACCTCAGTAAATACGTACGCATGGGTACCATCAGACTTGCTCATTCTTGTCCTCATCAGGGAATGGAAAAGGAAAAGAAAGCCACTTTTGTTAAGTTTGTTAAAGGATTTTGAGACTGTTATGTTAGGAAGCCATTTGAACTGGAAACTTGAGGACTAGGACCTTATCTGACCTTCCTCAAGGGTTTGTCAAATAAATACTGCTTGACTGGGGGAAGTCTCTGGAAACCTGTGGCAGCCCCTGATCTCTGCTATCAGACTAGACCCCAAAAGCACACTGGTCAAGGTCACCCCCAACCCACCACAATCACGCGGGGTCACTGCCACTCTGAATTATGATAAGCCTAAGATTCCTAACATCGATGAAAAAAATTTCTTCTGCTCCAGACACCTGCCTGATTTTGCTGCTGCTGCTGCAGGACAACTGACTGCTGGAGGGCCAAGCAATATATGGTGTACTCAGTCTTCCAGGAAAGACTTGTCATCTTGAGGACCAACTCTGGGGAGGTATACAGAGACAACTCTTAGGGCGGGGGAACTGAAAGCATCCTCATATTCAGGTAGCAGCTGCAAAAGCAAGAGATGGTCTTCCCAGTCTGGGGGAAGTGATTCTGGGGAGGAGAATGGCTGCAACAACTGCCGTTTTTCCAGTGAAAGCAAGGTCAAGGTCATGGCCATCAGTAGAGTTCTGCAGAGCGTCCAGCACATGGCGGCAACATGCTGAGGGGTTATCTTTCACACCATAGACACCACACAGGTACACGTACATTCTATGCACATTTCTAATACTTATTATGGCAATTTCCCAACAGGGAGCGGTAAAGTGCCTTGAGCAAGGGGCCCTTTGTCTAATTAGTAAGACTATTGGGTGGACTAGCTGTGGTAGTGAGGACTAAGGACAAAGACAGAATCCTTTCATAAGCTTCAGCCCTTCTGACAGTACCCAGACTAACAGAATTTGAATTAAAAAAAAAAAAGGCAACCTAAGACTCTTTCTAAAATGTTCATTATGTAGTAGAGTTACCTGCAAATTAACATCAATTATCTGAGCATTTAGAGCTTGGGGCTTTTTATTACTAGGTCTGCACCCTGAGCTCCAGACTCCAGCAGCCCTACCCTCTGTTTCAAAGGCTGAAAAAAACCTGGAAATTTGCATGCAATCAAACAAGGCATTATTCAGTCCCAGCAGGGAGACTGGGGGGTGGGGTTGTTGGCATAACAAGGAAACATTCATCCCCTAGCTATAATATGACCTGGCTCAGAATAAGCTGACTCCTGGCTACCAGCATGGAAAGGAGAGCGCCAGAGAAGGGGGAGAATAGATTCGGGCGGCTCTCAAGAAAAGTTCTTAGGTCAAGGTAGTCTTCCCCACAGAACACTCTGCCACAGCAAATGGTCCTTAGAGCCACAACGGCAAGCTCTTGTAAGTGATGCCCATTTACCAGACCTGCCTTTTGAACCCGGTGGCCCAGGGGACCAAGCAGGTGGAGAACGATTCCAGAGCCTGCACTAATCACCTCCCAGGAGAGGAGTCGTTGCGCTTCCCAGCCAATGAGGGCGCCCGGTCTTGGGTGAACACAACCTGATTGGTGGAGACCAAGCCAGCTCTGTCTTCGCAGGTAAACAACCTGATACTACTTCTGAGCTTAAAGAAGCCTGCGCCTGGGGAGGTCTGGCGTGTCTGGGGGGCCTCCGCCCAGCACTAAGAACTTGGAAACCAGTTTCCCAGGCTGCTCCCAGGACACTGGTTAGTAAGGACTTCAATGGCACCCAGGAGACAAAGTGAGTAGCAAGCCTGTAGCTGGAGCCTCCAAAAGGCAACCCTGGAGACAGACAAGGCTTCTCATGGATTCTTCCTTCCTCCCTCCCTCCCTCACCTTTGTCTCCAGCAGCCAGAGTGGCCTAGGATCAGGTTCTCCATGTGAAAATCCCGTCTTCACCTCCCACCTCTTAGGGATAGGTGAGAATATCCCTTTCTATCTCAAGGGTCGGGGAGTATTTGTCTAGCACTTCTTGGCACTGGCCTGTGTTTGCAAAGAACAGTGAGACAAAGCCCATGCTCTGGAGAAGCAGATTCAGCATTAGAGGTACTTAGGTGACCCACAACCCCACCTCACCACAGAGGCACCCCCTGCCTAACCCCACCGCTGCCTAGAGAACACTGAAGGGCAGGAGAGGGGGAAGCGCCTGCCAGCCACAAAACAGGAAGCTAGGAAATAAAGACAGAAATGACCAAAATCTCCCTTCCTGCCCCTCACTGCACCTGATTCCTGGAGGGCCCTCCATCTGAAATTCACTTGGGTTGCCAAGCAGCTCTAGAAGAAAATTTGGCTTCGGTCACATACCCGTCACTCAGCGTGGATGTGTTTAGACACCTTCTCTCCTTCTAACCTCAGTCTTGGCTCCCCCAGAAGGAACTGGGTTATAATTGGGAAGAGGGGAGGAGAAGAGAAAGAAATGAATTTTGGATCTTAGGCTTAAAACACTGTGTGTGCTTGGCCTCTTCCCACGCTCACGGTAGAGCCCCTGAAGCCGAGAGCCCAGACAGCCGGAGGATGCCGGGAGTCAAGAAATAATAATAATTAATAATAACAAGAACAGTGCCTACAGTTGAACTCCACTGCCCTAAACACTCCACACAGATTCTTTCTCTCTTATTCTTACAGTGACCCTCTGTAGCAGCTGCTCTTCTATGCCCATTTTATGCATGCAGAAACTGAGGCTTGGACAAGGCAAGTGTCTTCCCCAGAGTTACAAAGCCAGGAAGTGGCCTGACCCCAAACCCATATCCTTAGCATCATGCAGATGCCCATGGAGGAGAAAAAAATCGAGGGGGTACCAAGGATAACCACCAGATATTTCAAAAGTTTTCCTGGAAAGAAGAGTAAACTACCCTCTTCCACACAACAGGACCCTCCTTCCGGGTGTTAGAACTTGGTCAGCCTTAGTCGGTTTCCAGGACTGGGCTACGGTCCAGGTGACACAGATGTTTATGGACAAGCCGGAAACCTAGCACCACTGAAACCCTGGAAACCCAAGATAAAGAGGCATTCGGATCGTGCTTGTTTAGAAACTAGAAATTGTGTTTACCATCTCGGCAGCTGGACTAAATATCAAGCTAGAATATTTTCCTGTGCCTGACAAAGTCCTTGGTTCCAAAGATCAGATTGTTCCACAAAAATGGAAAAGGCTCACTACCCGAGTTACAAGCTAGCAATGAAAGTCTCTTGTGCTAAGGCACGGGAGTGTGTGTGTGTGTGTTTCTTTTGCTTCTGGAGCAGGAGAGGCTGGAGTTTCTCTATTTCTGGGCAGAGCTGGGTAGATCAGACTTCTGCAGGCTTCAGATGGGGCATCGATGCTGTGGAGGTAGTCCCAGTCTCCAGACACATAACACACCCACTGAACATCTGTCTCTCTAGCCCAATCCAGTGAAACATACAGTGTTCTAGAGCTGAAAGGAACCCTAAGAATCCTGGAAGCCATCAAGGAAAACTCAAGGACCACAGGCAGAGATAATGAGCCACCTGAGGCAATGAGGCCAGAGATGCAGACACCAGGGAGCCAGAGACGGGGAACTCTGACTCTGCAGCCTGTAAACGGCTGATGCTGGACAGGTACCTAGCCTCCCAAGGCTTCGCTTTCTCCTCACTGCTCTGGAGAACCGTGGAGGCCCACCGTGGCCCTGGAGGCCTGTCAAGGCTGTGCGGCAGGAGCCACCCTCTTGCTGTGGGCTGGAGCAGGGTGGTTGCTCCCTGGGTGGGGGGTGGGGGACGGCTCTCTACAGGGGATGTCCAGGGCAGTGTGGATGCCCTTCAAAGCCAAGGACTCATCTCCTCACGGCTAACGGTGCTGGCGGCTAAGGGCTCACAGCTGAGTCGCTGCAGGCATTGCCCTCAGTCCAAGAGAGCTGTCCTGCCTCTCTGCCGCAAAGGAAGCCTATATCCGATGACCAAGTAGTCAGTTCAGGCTTGCCTAGTGGGGGACATCACTCCCCCCCAGGTTTCAGAGCTCCCTGAAGGATCTGCCTCATGTACTACATGGCGATTCACCCTCCCCCCTGCCCATGCTGCCTTTCTCACACCCTTCCAGATGCTGCTTCTGAGAAGGTCTCCAGTCACTCCCTGCCCAGGAGAACTGACTCACACCATCCCCAAGAAATCTTGTCCCCCAGACAGTGAGTGTGTGCCACAGCCTCAGTAGGGCCATCCCTGTGCCGACAAGAGCCCAGCTTCACCCAGAGCCATGCTGTTTCTCCTCTCTCAGCCCAAGCAGCCAGACCCCATGGGGGAGAGGGGTCATGCCTCAAGGGAGGTCTGCCCCCTACCCACGAAACATCACCCTCTTAACACCCCACCCACCACGGCACAAGGCCATCCCTGCAGAAGGTAGAGGCATGGTACAGTCCTGCCTCTTTCTCCCACCAGACCCCCTCCTCTCCAAGGGGGAGGGTCTGGTAGTGGGGTTGTAAGGGGCAACTCTGAAGGGGAAGAAGCTGCCATATGGTTAGAAACAGGGGCTGTGGGGAAAGGGATGGGAGGTGCCACCATCTGTCCTGAGTCTCAGGACAGAGGCACACACAGATGCTTAAGGCCTTGTGACCGCAGAGGTACTGACTGGACTGATGTGGTCACAAGCCATGGAATGCCACAGCCACCAGAACAGGGAAAAGGAAAGATTTGCCCCTAGAGTCTCCCTGGAGAGGGCGGCCCTCCTGACACCTTGATCTTGGCCCAGGAAAGCTAAATTCAGATTTCTGGCCCCTAGAACTATGAGAGGATATGCTCCCATTGCCGTAAGCCACTGATTTTGTGACTAATTTGCCACCACAGCCTCAGGAAAATATTATCACGTACAGGTTGGACACCTCAGGCTCACCTCCCTCCTCTCTGCTCAGCTTCTCTGAGTATAAAGTAAACCCCTGGCAGCTCTTATGCTGGTAAGACCTTGGGGCCTTGCCCTCCTATTCGTATTTTCTAAAAACCACTCGTTGAACACCTAAAAAGGAATCGATTCCTTTTTAGAGGAATTGCAGAATCTCAGATAGGCGGTAGCTGATGATGGAGATATTTGGGGACAAGAGAGGGCATTAGAATGTAAAACAGAAAAGTCTGGTTGTTCACTCTACCAACTCCTTAGACTCATTTTCAGAGGTGCAGGCCCAGAACAGTGTTAGATTCAAGCTAACCAGACTCTGCACAGAGGTAGGCCCACTCTGTGCCTCAGTGGAGGATCTGAGACCAGATGACTTTCTGCCTCTTAACCCCAGAAAACCCACTCCATTCAGACCACCCCAGCTGGGGCGGTACCCACCTGCTGCATTTCCTCAGAGGAGACATTGCATGGGCTGCCAGGAGGGGACACCCGTTTGCACCGTTGTTCCCCGCTGCTCAGGGCCCAGGAGTTGGCAAAGTCATAGGGGTCCGAGGTCAAGGTCCCTGTGGAGAAGGTTTCAGGAAGGAAGTCACAGTTAAGCCTGAGCCAGGACTTCTGAGTGAAAACTCTGGGTTCTTCGTCACCTGAATCAACCTTCCATTAGGTTGGTACATAGGAGCCTGGGGTGGGGAGTACCTTTTGTGCAGCGTTCAGCAGGTTACCACAGGGCACAGGGCTCAGAGCTCAGCCCGTGTGTGGAGAGGGGTGGCTGGCTGGATGGGCACAGTGAGGAGGGCAGCTTGAAAGGTGATGAGGAGCGTGCCCATCCACGCTGTCTCCCCGTCCTTGCATGACTTTTCCCTATGTGCAGAATGTTCTCCACCCCCTAATACCTTGGCTGCCTCCACTCATTCTTTGAGATGCAGCTCCAGTGCCACTTCCTCCAGGAAGCCCTCTGAAGTGGTTCTGTTCCCAGCCCCCTGCCCCAGTCTGTGTTCCCTCAGCACCCCTGCCATCCTTCCATCAAAACTCTCATTGCCCTCTGTGTTAGTATTCCTTTTTTTTTATATTCATACTCCATTCAACCGTGAGCTCCCTAATTCAGGGTACACGCTGTGTCTCTTCGCTCTGAATTCTTATCTGGCGCTTTGTACACACTCAAAATGTTTTTGCAGATTGAAGGTAAGAATGTGACATGGAAGCTGAGCCCCCAGTCACTGCATTCCCCGGGCTCTCACGGCACTGGGGCCTTAGTCTTATACCGATCGTGCCTCCATTAACGCCCACAGCAGATGGGACTACAGGCTTCCATGGCAAAGGAGAGTCCTAATACCCCTTCTGAGTCTTCACTGCCAAGGGACTAATGCATCATTGAGGCAAACAGTCCCTTTGTATAACCAGGTCTGGAAGACTGAAGCATGTTTCAAGGTCAAATAATGTACTTGAGAATAGAAAATAAACTATCCTTGGGGAAGGAAAAGCAGGACGATGGAAGTATTGTCAGCAGGCATCTGGCGTGTCGTCAGCAGGGAAAATGGCACCCTTCAAAGATTCACTTCCTAATTCCTGGAACCTATGAGTATTCTCTTATAGGGCAAAAAGATGTGGTTAAGTTTTTAAGAATCTTAAAAGGAAAAGCTTATCTTGGATTATCTAAGTGGGCCTTAGATCCAACGACACATATCCTTATCAGAGGGAGGCAGCAGGAGGAGAAACAGAGACACGATGTAGCCACAAGTTAAGGATTGCTTTCGGTAATTGGGAGAGGCAAGGAACAGGTTCTCCAGTAGGGCCTCTGGAGGGGTGCAGCCCTATCAACACCTTGATTTTAGACGTTGGGCCTCCTGAACTTGTGAGAGAATAAACTTCTGTTATTTTAAGCCATGGGAGAAGCCAAAGGGAATTTAAATTTATGGAGTTTCTACTGTATGCCAGGCATTATGATAAATGCCCTCTGCGTTCTTAGTCACCATGCCACACAGGCTTGTCCACTTTCTAATATACCATGAGAGCTCCAAAAACTTCAGGTTATACCATCTTCGTATGGAGGTTATAAGACAAATATGCTTAAAATTATTACTATAAAGAAGAAATTGAAACCTAATACAAGGAGACAAGACAATAAGAAAAAAATGAGAGTTGAAGAAGTACCAAATTTATCTTCTAAAGCTACAAATGTAGTCATGAAATAGAAAGAAAGCCCAATTGGTGGGTTAAATATCATCTGGAAATTAGAGTTGAGGGAACTAGTAAACCAGAAGATAGATCTAGGTAGTGATGGGCTGATGAGCCAGCTGTCTGGAAATGCAAAGTCCTGATTTTTATGATTTTAGGATTTGCTGATTTCTATGCAGCAGATACTCCCACCATGGCCAGTTTCTAATTACCAATCTGTCAGTACTGAATGCAGACCTGGTAAAGACACACGCAACTGGTTCTCACCAGCCAGCATGAGTGCACCACCCAAAAAGCAACAAAGAGGAATAGAGAGATAGAAAAACGAAAATAAGGTTTAAAAAAAAAAAGGATGGAATAAAAATATCTGATGTATGTCTAACAGATAGAGAGAAAATAACTGAAATTTTTCTAAATCTGATGGAAGATAGGAGTCCTCAGTTTCAGGAATCACAGCCTCAAGCAAGATAATAAAATTAAGACTGGGGCACCTGGTTAAGCATCTGCCTTTGGCTCAGGTCATGATCCCAAAGTCCTGGGATCGAGTCCCACACTGGGCTCATTGCTCAGCAGGGAGCCTGCTTCTCCCTCTGCCTTCACTCCTCCCAACTTGTGCTCACTCTCTCCTTTCTCTCAAATACGTAAGATCTATTTTTAAAAAGATAATAAAAATAAAACCCACATCTAGACACAACATAGTAAAATTTCAGAATGCCAAGAACAGAGATGACTTGTGTACAAAGATAAAAGATATTATCTGCAATGAAATAACAATTGGACTGACAATCTACTTCTCCAGAACAACAAGGGAGTGACATCTTCTAAAGTACTATGAGAAATAACTCATGTCCTAGATTTCTATACCTAACTAAAGTATCGTGTAAGAATGAGGGGGTGTTTGTTCCAGTTACTGCTATTATCACTACCAGACCCTGAATGAAGAACTGAGGGATGTTTTTTTTTTTAAAGTAGAAATTGAACCTAGAAAAAAAGAATAAGATACAAGAGGAAATTATGAGCAAAGAATGTGTTAAACATGAAGATACATCTAAAGAAGCACTGATTGGGGCGCCTGGGTGGCTCAGTGGGTTAAAGCCGCTGCCTTCGGCTCAGGTCATGATCCCAGTGTCCTCGAATCGAGCCCCACATCGAGCTCTCTGCTCAGTCGGGAGCCTGCTTCCTCCCTCTCTCTCTGCCTGCCTCTCTGCCTGCTTGTGATCTCTGTCAAATAAATAAATAAAATCTTTAAAAAATAAAAATAAAGAAGCATTGATTGTGTCAAACTATAATAATAACACCAAATTTGGTGGTATTCAAAAAAGGTAGAGGGGTCAGTGAAGTAGTGAGGAGAGAAGTAACATTTTAAAAAGCAGCAATAGGGGGCGCCTGGGTGGCTTAGTGGGTTAAAGCCTCTGCCTTGGGCTCAGGTCATGATCTCAGGGTCCTGGGATCGATCAGGGTCCTGGGATCGAGTCCCGCATCGGGCTCTCTGCTCAGCAGGGTGCCTGCTTCCTCCTCTCTCTCTCTCTGCCTGCCTCTCTGCATACTTGTGATCTCTGTCAAATAAATAAATAAAATCTTTAAAAAATAATAAAAATTTTAAAAAAATTTAAAAACATTAAAAAAATTAAAAGCAGCAATAGTAGAAAGCACAAAATAAGACGGTTAATAGAAATCCAAATACACCAGCACCACAACTGAATATAAAATAAATGAAAAGAGGCAAAACTTCCCAGTAAGAAGACAGGAGAGGATAGGTTGCATTAAAATAACAAGAATGAGGGGAGCCTGGGTGGCTCGGTCGGTTAAGTGTCTGCCTTTGACTCAGGGTATGATCCTGGGGTCCTGGAATCGAGTCCCGCATGGGCAGGAAGCCTGTTTCTCCCTCTTGCTCTCCCTCTGTGTTCTCTCTCTCAAATAAATAAACAAAATCTTAAAAAAAAAAAAAAAAGGTAATAAGTAATAAAAAAAGAACTGCCACCGGATTCAGCAATTCCAACTCAGGGTATCTACCCAAAAGAACTAAAGGTGGGGTCTTTTTTTTTTTTTTTAAAGATTTTATTTATTTATTTGACAGAGAGAGAAACAGCAAGAGAGGGAACACACGCAGAGGGAGTAGGAGAGGGAGAAGAAGGCTTCCTGCTGAGCAGGGAGCCCGAGATGGGACCTGATCCCAGGACCCTGAAATGACAACCTGAGCCAAAGGCAGATGCTTAATGACTGAGTCACCCAGGCACCCTTGAAGGTAGGGTCTTGAAAAAATATTTGTACGCCCCGGTTTGTTGCAGCATTATTCATTCTGGCAAAACATGGAAACAACGCCAAGGCATGAATGGCTAAGCAAAACGTGGTAGATACATACAATGTACATTCAGGTTAGAAATGAAGGAAATTCTGACCTAAAGGGGATGAAGGGGTATGAACCTCCAGTCACAAAATAAATAAGTCGCAGAGGTAAAAAGTACAGCATGCAGAGAATATGGTGAATAAGACTGTAAAACGTGCTTGGTGACAGATGGTGATTACACTTATCTCGATGAGCACTGAGTAATGTGCTGAAGTGTTGAATCACTATGTTGTCCACCTGAAGCCAAGATAACACTGGATGTTGATTACACTGCAATAAAAAAGTGCCTTTCTTCCCAAGGGTTTATTGTTCATAGCAATACTGCTTCAGAATATCCCACTTACAAGTATAGCGTAAATGTGTACTATTTTACTCTGCAGGCACATTTGCGAGTCTATTAGCACTTACTTCGGGGCTCATTGCGACTGGCACTGTGTTTCTGACACAAACGGGCCTTAAGCACTTTGTTAAATTGTTGACAAATAATGCTCATCTGCTGTTGTTCTCAAAGTTGTTCTCTAGATGCTGAAATGCGTTATAAAACAAGGTGCAAATTTAGGGGCACCTGGGTGCTTCAGTCGTTAAACGTCTGCCTTCGGCCCAGGGCATGATCCCAGGATTTTGGGATGAAGCCCCATGTTGAGCTCCCTGCTCAGCAGAAAGCCTGCTTCTCCCTCTCCCACTCCCCCTGCTTGTGTTCCCTTGCTCGCTATATCTCTCTCTGTCAAATAAATTAAAAAAATCTTAAAAAAAAAAAAACAACCAAACCCACGAGGTACAAATTTAAAACAATGCCGTGTTGAAATAAATGATTTAAATACCAAAAAAAAAAAAAAAAAAAAGGAAATTCTGATATACGTCTCAACACGTGGATGAATAGTAAAGCCATTATGCTAAGCAAAATAAGCCAGTCACAAAAAGACAAATACTGTATGACTCCATTTACATGAGGTACTGGGAGTAGTCAGAATCACAGAGACAGAAAGTAGAATGGTGGTGGCCAGGGTTGGGAAAGAGGAGGGCCGAATGGGAAGTTACTGCTTAATGGGTATAGAGTTTCAGTTTTGCAAGAGAAAAAGAGTTCTGGAGACAGACATTGTGATTGATTGCATCAAAGTGTGAAAGTACCTGATGCCATTGAAGTGTGTACTGAAAAATTAGTAGGACAGTCAACATTATTTTATGTGTGTTTACCACAATTTTTTAAAAAGATTTTATTTATTTATTTGACAGACAGAGATCACAAGTCTGCAGAGAGGCAGGCAGACAGAGAGACATGGGGAAGCAGGGTCCCTGCTGAGCAGAGAGCCCGATGTGGGGCTTGATCCCAGGACCCTGGGATCATGACCCATGCTGAAGGCAGAGGCTTTAACCCACTCAGCCACCCAGGTGCCCCTGTTTACCACAATTTTTAAAATGGAGAAAAAAAACCTATACATGAATTTGGGGGAGAGGGAGCAGAGGGCAAATGAGAGAGAGAATCTTAAACAGGCCCCATACCAGCACAGAACTTGTTCTCATGACCCTGAAATCATAACCTGAACGGAAATCAAGGGTCCGATGCCTATACAGGCGCCCCTGCATGACTGTTTATAGCAGCTTTATCCATAATTGCCTAAGACTAGACACTTCCCTGTGCATGGATAAATGCATTGTAGCAGTACCCTTCAACAACTGACAGGAACAGTCTCCTGATACATCCAACCACACAGATGGATCTCTAAAGGATGATGTTAAGTGAAAGAAGCCAGACATGGAAGGCGAAGTACTCCAAGTATAGTATGATCACAGTTACATGAACTTTGGAAAAATCAAAACTATAGGATCAGAAAAAAGGGCAGTGGCTATCAGGGCTAGGGGCACAGGGAGAGTTCACCTACAAAGGAGCACAAGAATTCTGGGGGGAGGAGGCTGTTCCATAGTTTGTGGTGGTTCCATGGCTCCCCGCTTTCCTGAAAGCTCGTAGACCTGGAAGAGTGGCCTTTACTGTATATGCCTTATACCTTGATAAATCTGACCTTTAAAAATAATAATAATAAAACCCAGTTATGTGCTTCTTTCATGTAATACATCTGAAACAAAACCACACAGACCAGTTGAGAGTATGAAAAAATATATGTCAAGCAAATACCTAAAAAAAAGTGAGGTACTTATATATTAATGTCAGATTTTAAGGCATAAGGCATTATTAAAAATGGCAAGTCATTATATAAAAGGAACAGTTCACTAGAAAGATTCAATATTTCTAAAATCTAATAGCAAAGGCTCAAAATATGTAGAGGAAACTTGATAGAATTACACGAAGTGATTGACAAGTTCACCACCACTGTAGAAAAATTTAATACAGCTCTCTTAGTAAGGGTAGTTGAAGAAGACAAAAAGTAGGAATTATGTAGAATATTTGCATAACGTAGTTAACAAACTTAATTCAACAAGTATATACAGAATCCTGCACCAATCAGAGAACACATTCTTTTGGAGCATAAAAGGATCATCTAGGAGGTCACAAACAAATCTCCCCAAATTTCTTAATTAGAAATCGATTTAGTTACAAAAGATAACTTTAGAAATTCTAAACATCTGGAAATTTTGAACACGCTCTACAGGTTAAGAAAGAATTCAATGGCAATTAGAAAATCCATAGAACTAAATGAAAATGAAAATACCATAATTGGTGTAGTTAAGATGACATTTAGAGGAAAATGTATAGCCTTAAAAACGTATATATCGGATGATACAAAGTTTGAGAAATCAATGCTGGAGAAGATGAAAACAAATGATCTGACTATTTTCCAACATATACAGTGAAATGAAAGGAATAGTCAATTGTTTCTCTAGATGCTCACCCCTTAATCAGAGGGTAGTTGGGCCGTAAGGAAGAAGAACTTATGTACAAACGTTCAGCTTCTGTAAGGAAGCATCACTGATTGAATATTCACATAATTGAAGTTATCAAAAGACGATTAAAGATAAGTAGTAGTTTCCACATGTCCATATTCTATTGCTCATGAATACACACATAGACCGGCCTTCTTGGACTATGGACCTCCCCTTATAGACTTCCTCCATGAAGTCCTATTGTACTCATTTGGGAGGATCTGTTGAAACCATCCAGCATCTACCAACCACCTACCCTGTGTAAGCTTCTGCGGGCAAATCCGAGTTGAACCAAGCCAAGATGAACCAACCAACCTCCAAGATGTGGTTTGGGGGCAGGTCTAGGCAGTGGGTTGGAACGCTCAGAGTTAAGGTTGGCAGAATAAACATGACATGCCTGAGGAGGGGTGTTAGTGAAGTTTTGTAAGCAGGGAAATGACAAACAATACCACAACTCCAGGGAAATGGTATCCGAGAGTCACTTACCTTCCTGCGTCCTGAAGTCATCCTCAGCAAAGATGTTAAAGTTGCCACAGAGCCCACAGGTCTTGTTGAAGTATCTGTCTGATAGCAGGACTTGAAAGTTGCCATGGCCATCAATTTTGGCCACAAAGCCGTAGGCCTCACTGGACAGCTTGTAGTAGCCAGCCTCGGTCTCCAGGTACAGCCCGTTGGAGGCATAGGGCATGGAGATGCTGAGGGACAAGGATGAGTTCAGGAAGTGTGTTTCTTGTGCGTTTCCTGGGTGTCTCTCCCACCTTTCAACCCCAACCCCTTGCTCCAAGGTTGGGACCTTGGTGCAAAGTCACTGAGGGTCTAGACCAGGAGTCCGGACACAGAGCTCTCACCCAGCCCTGTCTCTCACTTTCCCTGGGCACATTTATTTCCTCTCTCTGGGCCCTAGCTCCCTCAGCTGAAAAAACAAGGAGGTTGCAAGAGGGATCCCCAGGGTCCTTTTTTTTTTTTTTTTTTAAAGATTGTATTTATCTATTGGAAGGGAGTGCAGTGTGAGAGAGAAAGAGAGATCACAAGCAGGGGGAGCAGCAGGCAGAGGGAGAAGCAGGCTCCCCTTGGAGTAGGGAGCACGATGTGGGGCTCAATCCCAGGACTCCAGGATCATGACCTGAGCAAAACACAGACGCTTAACTGCCTGAGCCGCCCAGGCGCCAGCCCCCTAAAGCCCCCACCCATTCCGGTGTCTTGTCCTTTTAAACTCAGACATTGCAGACATTCTGGGCTTCAGACTTACCTTTGGGTCCCCTGCAGCACAGTACCATTGACAAACAAATGGATGTCAAAAAATTCTCCGAGATACACGGAGAGGCTTACTCTTTTACCATTTTGGAAGCCCCCTGAAAGAGAAAAGAGTCAGTATCATGGATTATTACCCAAAAAGTTTGGATATTTATTTCTAATCATCTCATGTACATCACAAAATCTCATCTCCGTGGAAAACTCTTCCTGCCACATAAGGGCTTAAATGGGCAATAATATCTGCCCCAAAATACCATTTACTCACTCGTTTTCCCATTCATCTAAAAATATTTATTGAATGCCTGCTAATAGTCTCTTCTTCTCAAAAGAAAACCATAAAAGCATAACCCCTTCTGGGAGCTTAGAATCTTTTTTTTTTTTTTTTTAAGATTTTATCCATCTATTTGACAGAGAGAGAGGGAGTGTACAAGCAGGGAGAATGGCAGGCAGAGGGAGAAGCTGACTCCCCACTGAGCAGGAGCCTGATGAGGGGCTTGATCTCAGGACCCTGGATCATGACCTGAGCCGAAGCAGACACTGAGCCAACTGAGCCACCCAGGTGTCCCTGGGAGCTTATCATCTAAGTAAAATAAGCAGGCAGTAATTGACCATACTGTAAGGAGGCAAATAAAAGCCACATTGTGAGTTATCTGTAACAGGTACCCTAGGATAGAGTTACATAAATTGTTCTCTTAGGACAGCCCAAATCAGAATCCCTGGGCTCTTTGTTTTAAATGGATACTCATGGGACGCTGGGGGCAGGTCAGCGGGTTAAATGTCTGCCTTCAGCTCAAGTCATCATCCCAGGGTCCTGGGATTGAGTCCCACATCAGGCTCCCTGCTCAGCAGGGAGTCTGCTTCTCTCTCTCCCTCTGCTGCTCCCCCTGCTTGTGATCTCCCAGTCTCTGACAAACAAATAATCTTTAAAAAATAATAATAAAATGGAGATTCATGAGTTCTGTCTCAGTTTACTGAATGTGATGCTCTGGGAGACATTTAGAACTCCTGCTGGCGAAGCGCCTCACTCCTCCTGGGAATCTCAGGAAGGAGGCGATAAAGGATCGATACTGCCACGAGAGATGTGTGACTAGGCGAACACATGAGACAGTCGTCTCTGAGCAAGGGTTCCGCTGTGAGGGGCCAACTCAGAGGCCAGGGCGGGGGCAGGGACCTGAGAGCAGGAGCACAAGCAGGCGCCCCAGCGGCCCCAGCACCATGGAGACTAATCCCACCACGAGGCCCTGAGAACTGGGGGTCTTCAAAGATTACCGACTGGCCACGGAGGTGAAGGAGCCAGAAGGGACAATGTGGAGGCTGAGTCTCCAGCCTTGGAGACCCGGAAGTTGCTGAAAATAGGAAAGATGAAGGGCAGCAGTGCACACAGAGATGGAAGATGCTGGAGAAAAGGGGGTCGAAGATGGGGTTCAGTGTCTGAGGGAAACTGCAGAACTAGGGCGAAGGACCCAGGCGAAGAAGTTAACCTTGGAAATGAGGAAACAGTCCCTCTCCTAGAAGAGTGTGGGCTCCAGCCACTCAGCAAAGGAAGAGGCAAGAATGTCTGTGGACTTAGGCACCGGATGGCTCAATCGGTTAAACAGCTGCCTTCGGCTCGGGTCATGATCCCAGCATCCTGGGATCAAGTCCCATGTAGGGTCCTTGTTCAGCAGGGAGTCTGCTTCTCCCTCTACACTACTCCCCCCACCTGCTCTTGCTCCCTCTCCCTCTCTCTCTCTCAAATGAATAAAATCTTAAAAGAAAAAAAAAAAGAATATCTGTGAAACTAAGCGCAGGAGACGTGAAGGTTTGCTAGCATGGGTACTGCTGCCACGGTTTGGGCCACTGACCTCAGAGAGGAGGAGTTTCCCAGCTGAGACCTGAGCTGGACCGAGCTGCTGGAGGACAGTGATGAGCTATGGCGTGCACACGCACACACACCCACACGCACCAACCAGAAAATACGGTCGCTTCCGGTGAGATTTCAGTGAGGGAGTCACAGGTAAATAACTGGCCCATTCTAAGACCAGATTCCTAGACGGTCCATTCTTAGCAGCTCAGGGGCCCCCAGGAAAAGCCCCCAGACCACCCGCAGCCCACAAACCACAGTCTGCAGAGCTCCAGACCGAATCAGGCAGGAGGAAAATGAGATGCTAACCACATTAAAGGGGTTTTTGTCCTGTTTGCCTGAGGAGATTGCCTGTTCTGAATTTTCACTTAGAACAGTTTTGCCACAAGCAAATCTTTATAAACAGTTAAGCAAACTTTCTGACAGCAAGAAATTAGGCAAAGAAAAATAAACACCACAGAGATAGGTGATCGGACAAATAGAGTTAAACGTTAATGGTAGAATCTGAGTGCTGGGCATATGGGTGTTATTCTTTTTTCTTTTTTTAAGATTATTTATTTATTTGACAGAAAGAGAGACAGCAAGACCATGAACACAAGCAGGGGGAGTGGGAGAGGGAGAGGCAAGCTCTCCGCTGAGCAGGGAGCCCAATGCAGGGCTCGATCCAAGGACCCGGGGATCATGACCCCAGTGGAAGTGAGACACACAACAACTGAGCCACGCAGGTGCCCCTCACTGTCTTATTCTTTCAACAATTCTAAATGGTTGGACATTTCTGCAGTAAAATCTTGAAAAAACAAGCAAAGGGGACAGCCTGGTGACCACCTCCAGTTAGTAGTCCCTCCCCAGAGCCTTCCGTGCCCCTGGGCCTTTGCAGCTCCCTTCCTGGGCCTGTTCTGGAGCTTAGCCCACCCATTCACTACTCCATTTACCACATGCCTGTGGGCAAGGGTGGATGATGAGCCCAAGAAGTCGGGGGCTTTGGGTCCTGTATGACCACAGAACCTGGCTCCCCATCAGTATGACTTTCCTTGCCATCATGCCCAGTGTCATAGAGCAGATAGATGGGCGGTCTTGCCTCTGCCTCACTGAGTGATTCAACCAGCATGTTGCCCCTGAGCCAAAGGCATCTCATTCCTGGAAAGGAGAGGAATCCCTGTGTGCCACACCCTGTAGAATCTCCCGCCCTCTCATGGGGATTCAAAAGGGCTCTGGAGAACAAGGCTGCCAGGGAGAATGTTGCTGGAGGGTGGGTAGGCATTGGGAAGGCAGGGAACACCTGCTGAGCAGAGACTGGGTGAGGCAGTGCCCTGTCAGGGGAGGTGGAGCTGGCTGCCCAGGGTCCCAAGGGGGTGGGGATTGGGACACTTGGTGAGGCTGAACTTCGAGGAGTCTGTGGGATTTCCGACACTGGGCATCTGAGGAGCAGATCACTCCACACCCAAAGCAGGCAGGGGCAGCAAGAAGATTTTTGGAAGTGTGTCCTGAAGACTTCGGTACAGAAAAACACACTATGGGGGCACCTGGCTGGCTCGGTCATGAGAGCATGTGACTCTTGATCTCGAGGTCGTGGGTTCGAGCCCCATGTTGGGTGTAGAGTTTACTTAAAAATAGAAATCTTAGGGGGCGCCTGGGTGGCTCAGTGGATTAAGCCGCTGCCTTCGGCTCAGGTCATGATCTCAGGGTCCTGGGATCGAGCCCCGCATCGGGCTCTCTGCTCCGCAGGGAGCCTGCTTCCTCCTCTCTCTCTGCCTGCCTCTCTGCCTACTTGTGATCTCTCTCTCTCTGTCAAATAAATAAATAAAATCTTTAAAAAAAAATAGAAATCTTAAAAAGGGAGAGAGAGAGAGAAAGAAAAACATCATGGCAACAAGAAGTCTCTTGGGGATGGTCTAAACAGGTGGCTTTAAGACGTTTTCGCCCAAAAGCAGAATAAAAACACAGTTGACTTCATGAGGCTGTATGCACACACTCACACACTTCCCTTCACTTACCCTTCCCATGTGCCATGCACTCTGACACCTTCTAAGGTGTTCTATTCTGTCCCATATAATTTCTTTAAATGCTGGTTACACCCATTAATTTTAAATCCATACGCTATGACTTGGTTTGAAAAACACTGATCTAGACTGACTCCACTTCATAGGTAGAGAAGATGAAGCCTGAGTTTACAACATGGTTTGTCCACACATCAATATTGACATTTGGGACCAAGTACTTCTTTTTTTTTTTTTTTTTAAGATCTTTTTATTTATTTGAGGGGGAGAGAGAGACAGAGCATGAGCAATGCAAAGAGTGGCAGAAGGAGAGGGAGAAACAGACGCCCCGCTGCGTTGGGGAGCTTGATGCGGGGCTCGATCCCAGGACCCTGGGATCATGACCTGAGCCGAAGGCAGACGCTTAACCAACTGAACCATTCAGCTGTCCCCAGACACTTCTTTGTCGTGGGGGCCTTCTAAAGTATCCTAGGATAATTAGCAGGACCCCTGACCCCCCACCCCCTCGATGCCAGTAGCATCCATCCCCAAGTTGTGACAATCCAAAATGTCTCCAGATACTGCCAAATGTCCTCTGGGAGAAAATCACTTAGGTTGAGAACCATTGGTTTACGCTGTTAATGTTAGGCAAAGCCCATCCACAGGTTTTCTGACTCCAAGGTTAAATCACCTTTCCAAACACAAAGCTGCCTAACGGGACATCTCAGCACTCTGGATTCACATAACCACTAATGTGGGAGAGAACTCCTGATTAGCCTTATCTTTATTTGCTTCCTTCCCTCCCTGCAGAACTCAGGGGGAGAATCCAATGGCAGCTATGAGGAAGATGAGTCGTTAAAAATTGCCGGTGAGCCCAGGGGGGACTCCCACACTCCACAGACGCACAGGGGGCAACTTCCTATGGACACAGGGAAAAGATGGGCTGGGCATCCCCTGCAAGGGGCCAGAGCAAACCAGGGAAGTCCTTCCCCATGGCTCTGTCTCTCACCTGTCCTCTTGAACTCAGTGACCGAGGGGGCTGTGTGAGGGAACAAGGGACCCCCACCCCATGTTGGAGTGGGAAGCCTACTGGGGAGCAAGCTGGTGGCTGGAATCAGTCAGATCAGGATGCTTTCCTGGACCTTAGAATGTGAAACTCACTAATATGCATTTCTAACAAATACTCCACCTCCACTCCTGTGATTCTGATGCAGGTGATCATCTTCCAAACACTGAGAAATGGGGATCTGGTCTAATAGTGCCATTTACTGATGTGGAAACTGAGGCTCCCCCAGGTTAAGTGACTCAGTACAGGGTGCGTTGTCAGTCTATGGCTCTCTCTGGGCCGGCATGGGAACCAGATCCCTCAGCCTGCTGGAGGAAGAGCAGTCTCTCTGAGCAGGGGCTCCTGGACTCCAGGGATCTCGCTCTCTCGTCCCTGTGCCAGTGGGCCAGGAGACCCATAACTCAAGCCTGCCTGGACCGGCCTGACCAAGAGCCAGGACTGAGGACAGGATCCTCCCACCCTTTGCACCAGGTGGTCCTTCATGCTCAGATATAAACACTTTACCCAGGATATGAATAAGGTCCACAGGCACTCGAGAAGAATGGGAATTTGTGATTTGGAAGCAAGGAAACAGGATGTCATTGGAGAACAATGGGGCAGAGGTGTGTGGGAGGGGATACGGGCATGCACGTGGAAACTGGAACTGCCATGTCCAAGCATGCCTGACCCTATGTCTCGGCTCCAAGGAAGCAGCACTCAGTGGGGTGTCTGCCCCTCCCCCTACTCGTGCAAGGACGCTCTCTCAAATAAAGAAATACATAAAATGTTTAAAAAAAAAAAAAAGTGTGAAGAACCCATAGGCTGCTTTAGGCCAATTACCTGCCAGAAAACTGCCCCCTGACAACAACCCAGTGGTGTACGGTGGGAGGTGGGAAGGGGGGGTGTCCCACTGAAATGCTCTGAAACAGAGAGGCCTAACACAGCCCTGCAGTTTCTCCTTGGGCCCTGAAAGCCTGAAAAGGATGGGCAGAACGGCCAGCCCTTGGGCACAAACCCAAGCGATAGGCTGGGGAGGATGGACTAATGACCTTGACAGAGATAGGCCCCAGGGCCCTGCAGCCCATGGCCCCACCACGTTGGTGCCCAACAAGTGGACACCCCGTGTTAAGGGGCTGCTTTCAACCATGAAGATGGGGGTAATCCTGCACACCTGTCAGTGATTTCTCTCCCTCAGTCCTCACGGTGTCCCCATCTTAAAGATGAGGAAGGGGCAGCGGGGGCACAGGCGCACTTCCCTAAGAACACTCCGTGAACGGGGGGAGCCCAGACAAGCACACCGCTTTCTGACCACAACTGTGGCTCTTTCTACGCTTCCCTGTCATGCTGGGGGCAGAGCCATGTCATGCTGGGGGATGGAAAACAACCAGCCCCCAAGAGGATGAGCCCAGGGCTGGATATTGCCAGCGTGGTCAGGGGCTTCCTGGAGGAGGCAACAGAGACAGCCTGAGTCCCCTGCCTGCGAAGCCAGCCCTGAGCCGGGAGGGGTCTGGAGTGGGGTGTCAGTGGGGGACGGGGACTTGTCCAACATCATGCTGGCCTCCCTGAGCCCAGAAGGTGCACTCTGTGCTTGGCCCCAAGATTTCATTACACATGTTTCAAATCCACCTCCAGGGTAAGAAGTCCACAGCCGGGAGTCAAGATAGCAATCCCTAGGGTCTCCGTAGGGTCCCCTGGAAAGTCCCCTGAAGCCCAAGGCCACACGGCAGAAAGCGTGTCACTCTTTCTTCTTTCAAAATCTGTCTCCCATCACTCCTAAACGTCCATTCCCACTGACACCCCAGAGTCATCTTAGGGAGGGGTTCTTGGGCAGGAGGTCTATATGGAACCCCACTATGATTTTTTAAGATGCATACAACTGAGTACACATAGAAAGATCAGTGGATGGTTTCAATGTCAATTTCCTGGTCAGGATAGTTATGGATAGTTTTGTACAATGTTACCAATAAAGGGAAACTGGGTAAAGGGTACACAGATTTGTATTTTTTTTTTTACACCTGCATGTGAATCAATAATTAGCTTAAAATAAAAAGTTTGATTAAAAAAATAAATCTTGGATATTCTCTCTGGTAACTTTTGGGTTATTTATGGAAATATAAGAGGCCACTATGGATTTTTTCATTGAGAAGCAAGACAAAAAAGAGAGAAATGGTTTTTGCCTTGTGATGAGAACCCTTGAGACCTGCTCTCTTAGCAACGTCAAGCTCACCATACAGCAGTGTTAGCTAGAGTCACCTTGTCGTACAGCCCCTCTTTAGGACTTCTCTGTCTTATACATGGAAGTTTGTACTATGTGACCCCCTGCCTCCAAGACCCCCTCTCCCTACCACCTGCCTCTGATAACCACAAATCTGATCTCTTTTCTAAGAGTTTGGGTTTGTTTTGGGCTTTTTTTTTTTTCTTTTCTTTTTTAGATTCCACATGGAAGTGAGATCATCCAGTATTTGTTTCTCTCTGCCGGACTTATTTCATTTAGCAGAATGCCCCCAAGTTCCTTCCATGTTGTCGTCAATGCACTGTGCTTTTTCAGGTAGAGAAATCCAAATAAACATTGGGGGGGGGCTGCCTGAGGGAGGAGTTACTCAGCCTTCAGCCTCCAGGGGAAGGTCAAGGGTACTTTTTCTCTGCAACTACTCTCCGAAGTCTCTCCCCAGTCTCTGAAGCAAGAGGGGTCCCCAAATTCAATGTTCAGAATGGCTTTCTCCATTTGGCAGACGGCTGGGGATGTCTGTGGTCCTTTTCAACCCCTGCCTTTTTATCGCGGCCAAGACCACCCTACTCCCGCCTTTTTCCCTTTCTGGACCATTTTGGCTAAGTAGCAATTCCCTCTTCATCCTTCCAGCTGCACAATCTGTCTACACAGGCTCCTCAGTGCTGCTGAGTCAGGACGCAAACTCCCGTCTCAGGATGTCAGCCTCACCCCATGACCCAGCCTTACCCCCCAGCCCCATGCTTCTCAAAGTTTGATCCCCAAACCAGCAGCTGCAGCAGCACCTGGGAACTTGCTAGAAATGAGCCTTGCAGAGCCCCCTCCAGATGCACAGACCCAGAAACACTGACGATGGAACCCAGCAACCTGTTTCTAAGCAGCCCTCCCAGCGATCCTGAGGTAGGTTGTTTGAGAACGACTATGCCGGCCACACTGACCTCCCCACTGGGCAGCACTGAGGGAACATACATGCTGTCCAGCCTCTTCCCTGTGCCCTGGCTGTCCCCGCTGCTTGCAGCCCCCTGCCCGTCCTCTTGGTCCTCTCCGCCCAACTGGAACCACCCCCCCGCCCCCCTCCCCACAAGTCTCCTCAGAGGCCATGCTTTTCACAAAATCGGCTCTTCGGTACAACAGAGCACTGTGCTGTGTGAATCCGCACCCCACCCCCACGTTCCATGCTGCCGGAGACCCCATTGAGCCGCACCAGGAGACAAAGATGAGAGAGACACGGTCCTTGCCCCTGGGGGGGCTCACAGAGGAGAAGGGAAGGTGGCAGCCCAGTGAAGCTCAGCCCACTGAAGTCGCACTGAGACAGGCTTTCCAGCAGAGGCACGGCGGGCAGGAAGGCGGCAGGAGCCTCCCAGTTAGGACGCTGTCAGCCCACACAGCTCCCAGACCATCTCGCCCTGCACTGAGCCCCAAGGGCTGCCTCCAGCCTGGGAGACTGGTGGAGTGACCCCCCCAAGGGCCCCAGGGCCTGCATCTCGGTCTGGGTGTTGACCAAATCTCTCCTTGACCAAACCTGAATCAGGCTCCTCTCAATTAAGCCCCACCTCAGGCTCTGTCCTTGGTCTGATTAGTTCAGTTCGGCAAGAATCTTGCAGGGTCAGTTAATTGAAAATCCCCCATCCTCAATAACTGACCAGCTCCTTACACCCCTCCCTCAATGTCTTATCGCCCCAGCCTGCCTTCAGCAAGAACCCTGTTGAGCGGGCTTAGCCAGATGTTATCCCCGATGTGCTCCCCGCGGTAATTTTCCATGCCCTGACCCCCACCCAGCTCCTTGGCTGTGAATCCCCACTTGGCCTTATGATACTTGGTGTGAAGCCCCATGTTTCTCCCCTACTGCAACCCCCTCCCCAACCCATGGCAGTGGTCCCTCTTGAACAAAGCCTTCCTAACTATGTTTACCAAGTGTCATGAAATCTGTGCTTTAACAGTGTGGGTCTGTCCATTGCCACGCCATCTTCCCGAGGCTGCAGACCCCGTCTCTGCGAGTTTTATAGCATCCTCGCTCACCCATCGCACACATCCGATTCATCCTTAGGGTTGCCGAACCATAAGCTCCCATCACCGCCTCCAGCCCCGCTCCCCCCACCCCCCACCCCCGCCCAGAGAGCTCCCTCTCTAGTGCAGAGGAACATTCTGCACCCCGACAAGGCCAGGATCCAAATCCAGCTCAACCTTTTGTTAACTGTCAACCCTTGGCAGGATCATACCACCTCCCTGGGCTCGGCTCTTCATGTGTGAAACAGGGGTGGCTGCACCCGGATGCACATCTCAGAGCCGCTGTGGGGTGCAGACCTAACAGGGGCCAAAGTACCAGCACTCCTCCAGGAGCACGCAAGGGGCTCAACATCAGCCAGGTACCCTGAATTCCACTGTGAACATAGCAACAGCCCCTCCCGTCCGCCAGGAGCTCTGGGTGTTACAGAGCATCTTCTGGTTCATTTCTCTTGATGTTTTGGAGCTCCCAGAGTGCTGCCTGGACCCAGAGCAATGCACACAACTACTGGAAAAGCAGGAAGACTCTCTCCACCCCACCAGGCTCCCGAGAGAGAGAGACCTGAGTTGCGGCGGGTTGGGGGGGAGAAGCTAAGGGAAGATCTTGGTCATGGAAAGGCCATTGCCATCCATGCTTCGGCAGGAATCTGCAAAGCTCAGGCACCAACATAAGACTATCCCCGCAACCCCCACCCACACTGGGGTTGAGCTTAGCTAGCACCTGCTCTGAACCCTCCCTCCAGTGCCCCAGACTCACCGATAAGCGAGAAGGAGTGTTTCTGGCAGTCTCCAGCCAAGAGGTAACTACAATCTCCTGCAAAACTGTACATGCTCTCATCAAAGGTGCTGATGAAGTCGTCTCCAAAGAGGCTGCATCGGGCCAGCGGGGACCTGCCGACAGTCCCTTTCATGCAAAGTGTCCCTAGAGGGAGAGACGGCAGGTGAGCAAGCTGGGACCATCAGCCCAAAGCACTTCAGCCTCATGGAAATGAGACTGTGCCTGACAAAAATTAGGGAAGCACATTCCTTCCTAAACAAGACTCAGGTTGTTGCATTTGGCCCTCAAGAATGACCCAGGACTCACAGCAATGCTCGAGGAACAGCTTTTCAGGATATCTGTTTGTTTGAATGATGTTTCCTCACTAGTTTAAAATGTAATGCATGCTTATCAGAGAAAATTTGGAGAATACAGAAGAAAAATACAAACAGGGTAAAATCACCTGTAACCAACATTCAACAGCAATTAGAGTCAACATTTTAGTTTTATCTTTCAGTTGTATTTCACAACATTTATACAATTAGAGATTTTTTACGAATTTGTGATCATCCTATACAAACTGTTTATAACGTGTCTATTTCTTCAGGTATTATAAAGAATTTACCATACCATTGTGTATACTTGCAAAATATGATTTATAGTGACTATATTTTGCACCTGAATATATACAGTATAAGCCCCTACTATTAGGTTCTTAGCATTTTTTAATTTTTAACATATAAGTAGATTGTAATGAGCACCTTTATGCATTAATCTACTGGTATATTTTGAACAGTGTACATTGCAACAAATTAGCCTATGTGTCCAACATGCAGAATCTATGAAGCCTTAGATCCTCTAGGATCATATGCTAATTCCCAGGAGACCTTCCTGCCACCTTTCCAGTGTGTGTGTGTGTGTGTGTGTGTGTGTGTGTGTGTGTGGTCAGATGGGGCAGTAGGAAATTTCTAGTTGCCTGGGTCCACTGGCACAGGACCCACCTAGAAGGAAGACGTAGAGGGTATGAAAAATGTACATTTCTCCCCCAGACTACACTGTGAGCAGCAGGCTGGATGTTGCTGGCCTGAGTGGTATAAGTGAGGACAAGCCAAGGTCAGAAAACGGTCCCTCTTGCCATTCCCAGATTCAGTATCTCAGCATGGGAAGGAAGGCAGTGTAATCCAGTGAAAGAGTAGTATCCTGGGACCTAGGAGAACCGACCTCTGATCTCTGTTGTATGTGTCTTTGGAGCATTTGTTTTTCCTCTCTGACCCTCAGTCCCTTTGTCTGTACTCTGAGAGGTTCAACTAGATGACCTCTGCAGTCTCTATCCAATTCTTGGATTCCTTCTTCCCCATCCTGCAAACCCACTGCAGAGGACTGTCCTGTGTGGTCCTTATGCTTAACAGTCCAATCAGACTGGCATTTGCAGGCACCTGCTCCTTGAGGAACACAAGTCAGGAGCACAGGGCTCTGAAGAAGCTTCGCCAGAGGAATGAACTAGTGACTCTGGCAGGCCCAACACATGCCTAATATGGGCCTGGGTGCACAGGTGAGCTCCAGACACACCTGCTGATTCCTCAAAGAGAATTTTTCCAAATGACTCTGAGACAGGAGTGAAGAATGGAAGCAGTTTGATACCTACCTGGCAAGGTGAGGGCCAGAGCTAGCAGCACCCTCGTAAGTCTGGCAGGAATCATCTGCAGAGGGGCAGGAGAAATGGTCACTGATCACTGGCCTCACAGATAGCCACCGGTATGCACTACAGTCCATGTGCGAGTGGGAAAAACATTTTTTTTTTTAAGCAAGAGAAAAGATTGATCCTCACTGGCCCCTGTTTGCCTTGAACATGGAGGGCTTGTTCCCCCCCCACCCCCACCCCCACCACCACCAAAAAAGCTCCCAGCCAGGCCCAGGGCCAAGAGTAACAGTCACTGTGAGCCAGACCCCAGGCGTCCTTCTCCAAACAGCCGTCCCAGAGCCCAGGCAGAGGACAAAAGCTCTGCCTTCTGGTCCATATGCCCCCAGGACTGCCTGGCCTCTCGTTACCCCCGCACTCCTGCACCAGCCAGCAGCTGACATGCACCTAATCCCCCCCTGCCTCTCCATTCTTCCACACCCGACAGCAAACTGCAGAGAAAGAATTATTAAATGTTTCTGTTTCTACCACAGGCCCCAGATGTCGAGAATGCTCGACAACCACATTTGTTGGTCCATCCCCAGCATGATACCCTGAGCACCTGGCAGGGTGCCAGTCCCCAGGAGCTGCTCAGGCAATGAGCTGATGAATGGACAGCCGTCCAATAGCTCCAGGCCTGGGCAAGGCCCCCCATAGTGTGCCTACCCCCAGAGAGAGACCACTGACTCTGGCCGCAGAGCGCACCCCAAATCTTCACAGCCCCTCTCCTCTTGAGAACATTATTAAATAGGTACAGAATCTATCACCTGAGATTCGCTGGGGGTGACCCCTTTCCTGCCCAGTGCCTCATCCAACCCAGGAGAGACAAACCCAATCTGTCATGCATCTGCGGGACGGACACTTCGACATCTGCTAGAGCCACGTCTTGGTCTCAGAGCAGGTGACCCTCTACAAGCTCCCAACACTCAGGTACATCAAGCGGCTCCCAGAACACAGCCAGAGGTAAGCGCAAAACTCACTCCAGGCTTGCCTCTTCGTATGTTACATGCAGTAAAGTCAGGCGTGAACAGAGGTGGCCACAGGACTTCCTAACGACAAGGCGAGCCGGCCATTGGATGGTCCCTGGCTTTGAGTCACCCTCCCAGCAAGCCCTTCTAGCCCCGGAACAGAGGACCTCCTCTCCCCCAGGGGCTGGGACCAGTCCTGATCTTCCTCCCCAAACTGATCCAACCCTGCCCCCAAAAGACCAGACCTTTTCCTGCGAGCAGGGGTGCAGTTATCCCCAGGTCCGTTGGGAAGCTCAGCGTCGCACGACAGGTGCCGCCCGCCTAGGCCATGCTCCTGGGCAGCCAAGGCTGAAGGGACTGCTGCAGCTCTGCGCTGTCTTGCTGCTAAGTGACCCAGGGGCTGCACTCCCACAGCCAGGGGGAGATAAAGGCCAAGTCATGACGTCCACCAACCCCCCCCCCCCCCCCCCCCCCCCCCGCCCTTCCCACCACAATAGCGGAGAGCTGCCCCAGCAGGGGATTGGCCTCCTGTTAATTACCACAAGGGAACAATGAGCGGAAATGTTATTAGAAATACCTTCAAGCCGATAAGGCTTTGAAGAGTTTGGTGGGAGACCTCAGACAGCTGCCCTAATGAGCTGCCTTGTCCTCCCCACGCCCCCCTCACCCCAACCCTGGTCCTCCCTGCACGGCGGGCTCCACACAGATGTGATGACTGGGAATGCTGCCTGTCCCCCAGCAGGCTGGTCCAGGCCAGGGAAGAGTCCAGACCTGATGAACACAGCCTCTGGATCCGGCGGCCAAGGCCGGACGCCAGGGAAGTTTGGAAAAACACCTCAACCTGAGCCAAATCAGCCACTGTGTTTGGAGAAAGAAGAGAACGGATGCTTCCTGTCCATGTTAAGGTATGAATGATGCGGTCCTGGCCTAGACAAAAACAGGCCCTTTGAGTCGGGGCTAGCATTCACAGACTAGTTAGATGAAGGGGCTGCTCCCGAGCCCAGGCCTTTGTAAAATGATGGCCGGGACCCTTTCATTCTCGTCCTTCCCCCAGAGACTCTTCCTCCTGCTGCTGCTGGTGACTGACATGTCCCTGACCTCATACACCACACACACACACATACACACATACACACACTCAACACACAACACATACCCCACGTGCACATACACACAGCATACACACATGTATCCCATACATCGTACACACACACACCCCCCACATGCACATACACACACAGTATATACCACATATACACACACCACACATGCACAGCACCTACACAACACACACAACACATATACCACACACATACGCACACATCACATATACACCACGTATACTATCCATGCCACACACACCACCACATGCACATAAATGCACCCTACACACACATCACACACCTGACACACAACACACATTCCACATGCACACACACATACCTAACATATACCACACACACCACATATACCACACATGCACGCATACCATATACACATACAACACACACATACACCATATGCACACACACCACACGCACACACAATATACAGATATACCCCACATGCACATACACACACACACATATCGCATATGCACACATACACACACCACACCGCACATACACACATACCCATCCAACACCACATGCATACCACATATACTACCCACGCCAGACAAGCACACACCGTATGCACATACACATCATACACCCCACACATATACACTCATACCACATACATACGCACCATGCACGTACACCACATACATATGTATAGCACATACATATACACAGCAACACACAGCACATACACACCGCACATGCATAACAGACACACACCATACACATACACACTATACACACACCATACACATCATATCACACACACAGACATACACATACCACAAACCATATAACACCACACATACACACACATGTACCACACATACACAACACATGCACACATCACACACACTACATCATACAGACCACACACACCACATACATGACAATATGCGCATATCCCACATATACCACACATACACATACCCCACATCCGCATGCACCACACACAACACACATACCACACACACCCCACATACACTACCCACACCATACAAACACCCACATAACACCACACACTACCATGTGTACATATACACACATACCACACACATACAATACACACACCACACACACACATCACACATGCATGTATGTACCACATACACACCACACACCTCAATCCTTCCTAATCTCCCATTCCTAAGAGCCAAATTCTCCACATCATCTGCTAAACCTATTCCTGCTAAAACAGGTAGCTGATAAAACAGGAGGAAGGTCACTCTCACGGTGGGGTTCCAGGCATCATGATGGGCAGACACAGACACATGTAGGTAAGGAAGCCCGCCTCACTGCTTCTCACCTATGATTCCCACTTGCCCTAAGACTCTGGGAGTCTGGGAGACCATTCTGTCCCCAACCTCCCCACTCCCCACACACATGCCTCATGCTCTACCACTCCTTCTACCACCCAGAAGAGGAGGTTGAATGTTCCTGAGGAAGAAAATGGTAGTAGAGGCCAGAATTCATAGGATAGAGTAGAAAAGGTACTTAAAGATTTCCACTTCCAGCTTGCTTTTTTTTCTTTTTTTTTTTTTTTACCAAATAACCTGAAAATCTGCCCACTGTGAAATATCTTTAAATGCCATGTTAAGTATTACAAATACTTTTTAAACTCACAGCTGATGTGGGGGGAAAATAATGGATATCTCCAAGGATCAAGGATTCCCCATGAGCAGGAAGTGAGGCCAGCCTACAGGTTTAGTGAGTTGGGTACCTTCCAGGCTTGAGGCTGAGCTCTGCAAGAATATGAAACAAGGCTTGGGCCTGACCCAGGCAGAGATCTGGACAAGACCCTACATAAGGTTGATATGTGAAGGGAAACCTTCCAAAAGGTGGACTAGGAAAAATTCCAGCCACCAACATAGAAGAAAAGGAGCTTGTTTATCTCCATCAGTTTTGTTGATGGGAAATGAAGCCTTTCTCTAGAATTTGTAGCCACGGGTCCACACTCAGGCAGGTTTCAGGTTCAAATGGACATTGACACATAGTCCAGGAACTCCCAAGTTGAGAAGAGGACACAGAGGTTAGTCTTAGGTTAGTACCTGGGGCCCCTGGTAGAAACAAATAATTGAAATCTATCTAAAAAGATAAAATTTCTTCCCCTGTCCCATATGATATCCAGAGATAAAGCTCTCTCGAGGAGCAATTCAAAATCACAAATGTTAAAACATTTGAGAAAACAATCCACCATGTGCAAGAATAGTCAGTAACAACCCAAAGCAGGATTAGAGTCCCCCCAAGAACTTCAGATAATAAAATCATCAGATAGAAATGGAAAAAATCCAAATGTTTAAAAATATGGTAAGTGAAAGATCAGAAATTGAAAACATAGAAGAATAAGACGTGATGAGAAGAGAACAGGAAGACTTGAAAAAGAACTTTAAGAAACGAGAATACATAATAAATTCATTGAAAAATCCAAATACAAACAACAGACATTTCTGAAGAAAGACAGAACTGAGGACATTCTCCAAAGAGACAAGGAGATGAAAAAACGAGACCTGGGCTAAGGAACATAATAGAATGAGACAATCCGAAGAGAAGCGCTGAGGGATTGCCCTTGTGCGCCATGCCTCAGCTTGAATGCACCCCAGAAGCAGGCCCTGAGAATTTAAGTGTACATAATTTATCTGGGAGAGCAGGAAACACCAACAGGGAAATGGGGACATGAAATGGGGAAGGGAGACCTGCCAACAGAAGATATTTATTGAACGGCCACCACATGGGCACCTGAGGTAACTCTGTGAGGAAAATGTGGAGAAAGGCTGAGTCTCATGCTCAGAATCATCCCAGTCTTGGGTCAAGAAAGCAGAGGTATTTTTATAGTTACATGGGTCATCAATTGTCATGGGCTGCTCCAGGGGGCACTAAGTCCTCCACACATCTGGCCCTTGGGCACAATGGTGCAGACACTGGCAGGCTAGAAGAAATACCTGAAGTTCCGAGGAACATGGGAGAGGTACTGTAGCATCTGCTCTGCCTGATTAAGTTATGATTCAGAGTTCCCGGAAAGTAGAGACATTTTTCAGAAAAATGACAGTGGGCTTAACAGTAAGAGGCCTTTCTGAGAGAACTATTAAAGAGACTACTTCAGGAAGAAGGAAATTAAACCCAGAAAGAAAATGCCAGAAGAAAAGGCAAACAAAGAAACTGGTAAATACGGAGGTAAATATGAGCAAGCAGTGATTGCATAAAACAGTAACAATAGCAATGATTAATTAGGGAGTTATAAAAATAAGATAGAACCAAAATACCAGGTAGCAATAACACCTCATATAGGGAGTGGGTGATGAGAGTAAAAGTGTATTAAGGTCCTCAAATTGCTCAGGAGAAAGAAAGGGATGATAACTGTAGGCTTGGTTAAGGCTACAACGCATACCAAAATTTTAAGAGCGGCTACTAAAAAAAAAAACTAAATGTAAGTTTTCCAAACCAATGAGAAAAATAGGAAATAAAACTAAGTTGACCTGGCAGGCGGGGGGAGACATGCCAAGAGCAGGGCCAACAGCATAAGTTAAGATAGCATAAAACATCCAAACATGGATAACCAGCAGTAAAAAGAAAGACTGTCATATTAGATTTCTTTCAAAAGAAACAAATGGCGCACAATCCAGCAACGTTCAAGAGAAGGACCTAAAACATAAAAAACACAGAGATTGCAAGGAAAAAAAGCAAAAGTCAGTGGTAACCAAGAGAAAACTGGCTATACTAGCATCAGACAAAATAGATCTAAGATAAAACTTTTACACATAAGGAGGATAAAAAGTTGGTAATAAGTTGAACACACCAGGAAGAAATAATTATAGATTCATGTGCACTTCATAATATAAGCTCCAATTGTATTTTTTAAATTACTGGATTATAAGGCAAAGTGAAAAAGCTTCAGGTAAAAGTAAACAGCATTCACTTATGGAAAACAAGCAATCAAAAACATCTTAGTAAAGGGCGCCTGGGTGGCGCAGTCCAGTAAGCCTCCAACTGTTGGTTTCAGCTCAAGTCATGATCTCAGGGTCACGAGATCAAGCCCAGCATTGAGATTCATGCTTAGTGTGGAGTCAGCTTGAGATTCTCTCTCTCTCTCTCTCTCTTTCTCTGCCCCTCCCACCCGTTCTCTCTCTCTCTAAAATAACAAACTTAAAAAAAAAAAAAAATCTTAGTGACCTGCTAAAAGAAGGGAATGTTCTTGACCTAAGAAAGAGAGTAAACTTCACAATTATGGTAAATTATAAGCCACTTTTCCTTTAACAACTGGCAGACAAAGATGCCAAGTATTATCCCTGCTAGTCAACGTTGGAGCCGACATTCAGGCCAGTATAGTAAACGAACACAAGGCTAAACATGACTTTGAAGGGAAAAAGCAAAAATAGTTATTATTTGAAGATGTGACTGTCTGCATTGAAAAATTCCAAGAATTCAGCAGCTTACTAAAATAAGATGAATTTTCAAAACCTATTCTGTTCCTACGTAATTATAAAATGTAATCTTTAAAATGACTCTACCAGTAAAACAAATATTGTAAGGCACTTAAAAATGAATTCCGAGTTGGGGGAGAAGGAATTCCAGGGGAGCCTGACCAGTTGGTGGAGTATGCGATTTTTATGCAACTCTTGATCCTAAAGTCATGAGTTCAGGTCCCAAATTGGGCATAGAGATTACTAAAAATAAATAAATAAACTTAAAAAATTGAAAGGAAACAAAAGTAAACAGTGCCATAAATAAAAAGAGAGAGATTGCTATTTTTAAAAAAAGAAGAGAGGCGCCTGAGTGGCTCAGTCCATTAGACATCCAATTCTCGGTTTCATGAACTCATGAACTCGGAATTGTGGCATCAGGCCCCTCATGGGCTCCACACTCAGTGTGGAATCTGCTGGAGATTGTCTCCCTCTCCCTCTGCCGCTACCCCCATTCATGCTCGCATGAGTGCACTCTCTCTCTCTCTCTCTCAAATAAAGAAATAAAATCGTAAAAAAAAAAAAAAAAAGTAAGCTCATAGATACAGAAAACAGATTGATGGTGGCCAGGGGCAAGAGGCAGGGTAGGCAAAATGGGTGAAAGGGGTCAAAAGATACAGACTTCCAGTTATAAAATCAATCCCTCACAGGATATAATGTACAACATGGTGATATTAGTTAAGAGTACTGTACTGGATATCTGAAAGTTGCTGAGAGGGTAGATCTTACAAGTTCTCATCACCAGAAAAAAAATTAGAACTATGGATGGTGTCAGATGTTAACTAGACTTACTGTGGTGATCATTTCACAATATATACAAGTATCAAATCATTACACTGTGTGCCTGGAACTAATGTAATTTTATATGTCAATTATATCTCAATTCTTTTAAAGTTTAAAAAAAAAAAAAAAGGACAAACGACCCAGGGGCACTCAGTAAGTAATACAGAAAGACAATTCACAGAAAAGGAAGAAACCCATTTGGCTAGTAAACATATGAAAAACCATTCAACCCCACTGGTCATCAGGAAAATCCAAAATAATATCACAATTAGTTATCTACCCATCAGATTGGCAAGGATGTGAGGCCACTGGAACTCCCATTTGCTGTGGTTAGGACAAATGGTATATCACTTTGGAGCAAAATGTAGAAATAGCTATGATATTTAAAGATGCTCTTCCCCATGACCCAGCAATTATAGTCCTAGACATATCCCCTGGAGAAACTTTCGTCCACGTGCACAAAGCAATTTGCACAGAAGGCTTCCTTGCATCAGTGAACGTGGTCACCAAAATGTGTAAACAACCTAACTATACTTCAACAGCATGAATAAATAAATTGTGGTACATTCATTCAATGAGATGCCAAACAGCAGTTAAAAAATTATCAGGACGCCTGGGTGGCTCAGTCACTTAAGCCACTGACTCTTGATCTCACCTCTGGTCTTGATCTCAGGGTCGTGAGTTCAAGCCCTGCATTGGGGGTCCACGCTGGGTGTGGAGCCTACTTAAAAATATATATATTACATGTACTACATGTACCAACATAGATAAATCCCCAAAATAATAGTGAGCAGGAAATAAAAGCAAGTATCTCTACAGTGTGATAGTATTTATGTAAAGTCAAAGACCGTGTAAAATAAAACCGTATACTATTGCTTACAAATACGTTTAGTTGCCAGTAAAGTACACATACACAGGCTTGGTGTGATAACCAGTAAATTCAGGGTAGTGGCTGCCTTTAGGGAAGAATGAGGAAGATGAGATCCAAAGAGCAGTACACAAAAGGATACTCCTCTTTCATATGTTTTATTTATCTGATCATTTCAAAAATATGAAGCAAACACGGAAACAGGTTGAGATGGGACCGAGCTCCACTGCATTATCTATGTATCTAATCTACTAGAGTATCCTCTCCGGTTTTCTGTATGCTTGAAATTTTCATTGAAAAGATAAAGCACCCCCCTCCACCAAAAAAAAAAAAAAAGAAGAAGAAGAAGAAGAAGGAAAGGCCTGAAGCCAGGGACCTTGGCATGTGCCCTTACAAGCAGCAGAGTGACTAGCATCCTTGCACACCCATTTTTGCACACATGGCCTATTGCTTTGAAACAAATTCCTAGCAGTTAAAAAAAAAAAATCACTGAGTCAAAGGCACAAAAATTGTTAAGACTTTTATATATTCTGCCAAGAATTATACCAATTTACGCTTCCAAAGCATTTCATGATTATTACAAACTGAATGACGGTGTCCCCCAAAATTCATGTGTTGAAGTCCTTTCCCCTCGATGGGATGGTATTAGGAGGTGGGCTTTTCAAAGTAATTAGGGTTAGATGAGGTCGTGTGGCTGGGGCCTGTGATAGCATTGGTGCCCTTAGGAGAAGAGGAAGAGACACAGAGTTTTCTCTCTCTCTCTCATATGAGGACACAGGGAGAAGACAACGGTCTGCAAGGGAGGAAGCAGACCCTTACCAAAATCTGAATCTGCTGGCAGCCTGATCTTGAACTTCCAGCCTCCAGACCGGTGAGAAATAAATGTCTATTGGTAAGACCACCCAGTCTGGTATTTTGTTGTAGCGAAACACCATTAAAAAGTCAGCTGCCTGGAGTGCTTGGGTGGCTCAGTTGGTCAAGCATCTGACTCTTAATTTTAGCTCAGGTCATGATCTCAGGGTTGTGAGATCATGAGATCGAGCCCCGTGTTGGGCTTTGTGCTCAGCAGGGAGTCTGCTTGGGGATTCTCTCTCTCTCCCCCTCTCCCTCTCCCTCTGTCCCTCCCCAACCCACTCTCACTCTCGCATGCTCCCTCTCTCTCTCATTCAAATAAATAAATAAATAAATAAATAAATAAATAGCATCATTTTTTTTTAAATAGTCAGTAGCCTGAGCTAAGACAATTCTTTTTTATTATTTGGTAATTTAACTGGCAAAAGACTGGTATACGATTATTGTTTTGAAATGATTCCTTTAATTACAGAGAAGTAGTTTCTAAAATTCTCCATTTGTGGGGCACCTGGGTGGCTCAGTGGGTTGAGCCTCTGCCTTCAGCTCAGGTAATGGTCTCAGGGTCCTGGGATCGAGCCCCACATCAGGCTGTCTGCTCAGCGGGGAGCCTGCTTCCCCCCTCTCTCTGCTGGCCTCTCTGCTTACTTGTGATCTCTCTCTCTCTCTCTCTCTGTCAAATAAATAAATAAATAAATAATCTTTAAAAAAAATAAATAAAATAAGACAAAATTCTCCATTTGTATTTCTGCCTTTGTGAAATTCTCGCCAGTGTTTTTAGCTCATTTTCCACTGACATGTTTGTCTTCTCTTGCTGATTTATTTAAGCTCTTTATAGATAAAGAATATTATTCTTTTTTCCTCACATTAATATGCAAATGTTTTTCTCAGTTCTCCATGTACCTTTAATCTTTATTTATGGTGGGGATTCTTATGTACAAGAGTCTGGGGACTTGTTTCATGTTTTTTCGGTGGGGGAGGGGCACTAGGTAACACGGGCCCGAAGTAAAAGTACAAACACAGTGTTCGAAAGGATGCACAGAGAAAAGTCAAACCTCCCTCCTTGCCAGGTGGATGACAATTGTCCGACTTTGCTGTGACCTGAGGGACGCTTGGGGACGCGGGCTTTTCATTACTAAAACTGGGACGGTTCTCAGCAAACTGGGACAGTTGGTTACCCTACCAGCCCCCTAGTTTCCTTCCCAGAGACAATACTGGTACCAGTGTCTTGGGTAGCCAAGAAATCCCAGAAGTGTTGCAGAAGTTGGAAATATTTATCTCCCAAGCTGTGGTGGAACTATAATCTTGTCCCCAAACTCCCATGGAGAAGATATGCCACATCATTTGTTTTCTTTCCATCAAATAAAATGCAACCTTCTTTACAGGCAGGGTGACCCAAGAGCCCAGGGCATGCCATGAGCTCAGGAAGCAAGGTCAAGGTTCTCAGATCTTAGCCCAGCCCCTTGCCCTTCCTCCTTCCCAGGTCCACACAACTCCCTTAAAGAGCAGCAGCCCAGCAACTCCCAGGCCCTGTTGGCACGACCACCAGCTGTCCGCGCCAGCTCCATCCTGATCCCCAGGAAGGTGTGGGCAAGGCAGGAGCAGCCAAAATGCAGGAACACCAGCAGGGAAAGGCAGCGGAGTAAGCTCCGAGCCCCTACCTCTTCCCTTTCTGTAGGGCCCTCCTTCTGGGGCCTCGTGCCCCACAGTCGGTGTGTTTAACTGCCTCCTGCCCGTCCCGGCACCACTGTGCACCCCAAAATGTCTGCTCCTACCCACCGGCATCACTTCCTCCTGGTCTCAGCTTACTCATTTCCACCGTCCAAGAGAACTTCCTCTTCTCCCACTCCAGCCTGCAATCGTCCTTGCATGTCCCTCCCCTGGAGAGAAAGATCAGTCATCTGGTGGACACCTTCCAAGCGCAGACACTGCTCCGTGCTTTTCTTAGCCCTCTTCTGTCCGTTTCCTGGGGCTGCAGTGACAATTTGTCACAAACGTCATGACTTGGAACAACAGAAATGTATTCTTTCACAGTTCTGTCGAAGGCTGAAGTCAAGGTCTCCACAGGGCCACCTTCCTCCCGAAGGCTCTCAGAGAGAGAACTTCCTCATCTCTTGCAGCTTCTGGTGGTTCCAGACATTCTTCCTTTCTAACCGCCTCACTCCAAGGTCTGCCTGTCGCACGGGCCTTCCGCTCTTCTTTCTGAGGGCCTCCCCTGTGAGTCTCTTACAAGGACTCTTGTCATGGAGACTAGGGCCCACCTGAGTAATCTAGAACGATCTTATCTTGGGATCCCTAGCTTACAACTTTTCCTTTTTTTTTTTTTTTTTTAATTTTTACTTTTAAGCTGTCTCTGTGTCCAATGTGGGGCTCAAACCCACAACCCCAAGAGCAAGAGTCGACTGAGCCAGTCTGGTGCCCTGACACTTTTCCTATATAAGGTCACATTCACAGGTTCCAGGAGTGAGAACATGGACATATCTTTTGGGGAGCACCATACAACCCACCACACCTCCTAAAAACCATTCATCTTACCAAGGAGGATGCTAAGGCTCACACAAGCTCAGTAACTTGCAAAGGATTATGCTGTTTGGGGCATCTGAACAGACTTCCATCTGATGCCAAGTCCTTCTTTCTTCCGCTGCACCTGTCAATCTTCCAGAAGCTAATTTACCTTTCCTCCCTCCCTCATCACCCACTTTCCTGTCTAGAAACCACTTTCTTGCCTTTGAACCACCCTGACATCTCTACTGTGACTCTTCCGCTGTGCATTTTCTTTTTTTTATTATCAGTTATCCTGTGTTGATTTTTTTTTATTTATTTTTTCAGCGTAACAGTATTCATTGTTTTTGCACAACACCCAGTGTTCCATGCAAAACGTGCCCTCCCTATTACCCACCACCTGTTCCCCCAACCTTCCACCCCTGACCCTTCAAAACCCTCAGGTTGTTTTCCAGAGTTCATAGTCTCTTATGGTTCACCTCCCCTTCCAAATTTTTTTTTTTAATAAACATATAATGTATTTTTATCCCTAGGGGTACAGGTCTGTGAATCGCCAGGTTTACACACTTCACAGCACTCACGATAGCACATACCCTCCCCAATGTCCATAGCCCCCTCCCCCTCTCCCAATCCACCTCCCCCCAGCAACCCCCAGTTTGTTTTGTGAGATTAAGAGTCATTTATGGTTTGTCTCCCTCCCAATCCCATCTTGTTTCATTTATTCTTCTCCTATCCCCCTAACCCCCCATGTTGCTTCTCCATGTCCTCATATCAGGGAGATCATATGATAGTTGTCTTTCTCTGATTGACTTATTTCACTAAGCATGATACGCTCTAGTTCCATCCACGTCATCGCAAATGGCAAGATTTCATTTCTTTTGATGGCTGCATAGTATTCCATTGTGTATATATACCACATCTTCTTTATCCATTCATCTGTTGATGGACATCTAGGTTCTTTCCATAGTTTGGCTATTGTAGACATTGCTGCTATAAACATTCGGGTACACGTGCCCCTTCGGATCACTATGTTTGTATCTTTAGGGTAAATACCCAGTAGTGCAATTGCTGGGTCATACGGTAGTTCTATTCTCAACATTTTGAGGAACCTCCATGCTGTTTCCCAGAGTGGTTGCACCAGCTTGCATTCCCACCAACAGTGGAGGAGGGTTCCCCTTTCTCCACATACTCTGCTGTGCATTATCTTATTCAAGCCTTATCTCCTCCAGTCTTTGCTCTCCTAGAACAAGGACCATGCCTAATGCAACCCTGTATCTTCTAGAGCACTTGGCATGGGGCATGGCATGTAGCCAGTGCCCCATAAATGTTTGTTGAACTCCCCGTGGTGTTTAATTAGTGTATAATATTAAAACGTAACTTGAGGGCTGGAACTGCAGATAGCTACTGAGTATCTGAGGAAGATCTTGAGCTACTCTCCAGTTTAACACAGAGATTAAATTGGGGGAAAGGGGCACTTGCCACTGTGGTCAGAGGAAATTACACAAGGAGAGTCACAGGATTGCTCTGCAACGGGACAGTGACATCAGACCAGGGTTGTGCACTCATCTGGCATTCTGTGGCCATAACTAGCATAATACTTGGCACTTCCTATCTCTAAATGACCCTGGTACTTCTGTTGTATCGGATATGACACTCTTGCCTAGAACACAAAGACTATTTTCTCTACAGGGAAAGGGAGATGAATGCCACTGGGACTCCCTGTCTGCCACACGGAGGGCTGAGTGAACTGCACTGGTGGGGAGGGGAAGCTGCTGGAGGAAGAGGGACACCGGGAACTGCTGCAGCAGGCTTCAGAGCCCTCAGCACCCCCCTCCAACCCAGACCTCTGACTCCACTGAGCATAGCTAGAATTGGGCCGTCCCCCATTACCTAAGGAAATCCCAAGTCAGAGGCCAAGCCACCAAGTTTCATGTTTGACAGTACAAGCCCAGGGATTTTAATAGGTATTTTACATAGTAAATGCAACTGCTCTGTTAATACATTTAAAAATTGTCCAGGGAGGCTTTTCTGAGTTAATATTTCCATTGATGTGGTTGATTTCCCTGGGATTCTAGAAAGTTCTCTGTGTTTAAAAGCACATTATTTGAAAGGAAAGTTCTAGACATGAGCCAATGGCCCTGAGCCACATGAGCGTTTAAGACAGATTTATATATAGTGTGGGGGTCTAATCACATGGGCCTGATGTTTCAACAGCCCAGAGCACATCCCTCTGCCATGACCTGTGTGACTTCTCCTTTCTCTGCTCTCATATTCCCAAGATATCTGTTGGCAATTTTTGTACTTTTTTCTAAAACATAGTGTATTGATGTCTTATCTCCCTAATTAGACCATCAGTTCCATGACAACAGGAATGGAATTTGGAAATCAGCCTGCCCTTCTAGACTCTACACCACCTCCAAACACAGGAGCAAAAATGACCCTCCAGGTCTAGCTCCAGTCACCCAGTCTTGCATCCTGGCTGCCTGCCATAGGGTGTGGTGTGGTGTGTGGGATGCTTGGGGGATCCCTCTCCAGCGGCACTCCCGAGGGCAAAGAGCAGCCCCAGACAGAGCCTTACACCATAGGGATGATACGCTTCTCCCAGAGGTTGCTCTGTAGCAATTTCTTAAATAAAAATACAGGAGGTGTGCTAAGAGCTTACAAACCATGCTGGAGAGCCAAAGGAAAGAGCACTCACCTTCATCCAGGATGATTGCCAGCGGAGGCCAACATCTCCCCTAGCAAGAAGGGATGGAGTGTGAACTGACCTGTGTAGGGAGGGTAGAGTGATATTTTAACAACTTTAATCACGTCTCTATTATCACAAAAGTCTCCTCTGGTTCTTGTAGGAAAAAAAGGATAGACCAAAAAAATGAGAAAATAAAAATTGCCCATAATCCTTTGCAACCATGTGAATGGAACTAGAAGGTCTTGTGCTAAGCAAAATAAGTCAGTCAGAGAAAGAGCAGTACCATATGATGTCACTCATACGTGGAATTTAAGATACAAAAGAGATGAACATAAGGGACGGGAAGGAAAAATAAAATAAGTATGAAATCATAGAGGGAGACCTACCATAAGAGACTCTTAACTCTAGGAAACAAACTGAGGGTTGCTGGAGGGGAAGGAGGTGGGGGACGGGCATTAAGGAAGCCACATGATGGAATGAGCACTGGGTGTCATATACAACTGATGAATCACTACATTCTATCTCCAAAACCAATAATACACTATATGTTAATTAAATTGAATTTAAATAAAAACTTTTTTTAATTGTGCATAATTCTACTATACAGAAGCTACCATTGACAAGAGTTTAGCATGTTACTTTCCTTTTTAAATAAAAATTTTAATATTTATTTTTATTTATTTTCTATTTTATATATTATATTAATATAAATATATTTCATCTATTTTATATAATATTTTGTATTTATATTTTAAGTATATATATAATTTTTAAATAAAATCTTTTCATACAGATAGTCTTATCATCTGGCCTTTTCCTTTTGCATATATCATAAATATTCAATTCATTAACATTTTAGGAAGCTTTTTTGCTTGTGTTCACTGAATAATGTTTCACTTCATTCCACAACTTATGTAAGCAATTCCATATTGTTGGTTATCTATTTAGGTTGGCCCTAGTTTTTATTAATAACGCTGCAGTGAGTGATGAATTTTGAAGTTGTAGCTATACACTACCCTCAGGATTATTTCCATTGTATGAAATTCCCGTGGAATTTCTGGGTCAGTGGTAGTCTGTATTTTAAGGTCTCTGATGATAAAGCCAAACAGGACTTTGATAGGTGAAAATGAGGGAAATGGGCATCTTAGATGCACAGAAAGAAGTAAAAGCACAGAACCAGAATTGCTCTATGCATGTTAAAATAAATAAATGACTAAATGGGCTGGTAATCAAAGCAAGTAAAGAAGACTAGTAGGAGATAAGACGAGAAAAAGCGGGAACAATCTGTTGAGAACCTGAGCCAAGGTAAAGGGTTTGTGTTTATCTTGTAGACTCTGGGTGAGACACTGTAGCTGCAGTGGACATGGATTAGTAGAGGAGCCAGACAAACGGAGACTGGTCAGGGGGCTGATGGAATCTTCTAGACGATGCACAATGAGAATCTAAAGGGGATCCCAGGGCTTGAGCAGATACAGCCAGACACCTAATGGCAATATAGATCTGGCCCAAAGGTGTCGTCATCCTAATCCCCAAACCCTGTGAATGTCATCTTATATGGCAAAAGGGACCTTGCAGATGTGATTACGTTAAAGAGTCTGAGATTTAGAGATGATCCCAGATTGCCCAGTGAGCCCAAGCCAGTCGCAAGGGTTCTTACTAGAGGAGGCAATAGGGTCAGAGTCAGGGAAGGAGATGCGATCTCAGAAGCAGAGCTTGGAGTGGTAGGGGGCCATAGGCCAAGGAATGTGGGTAGACTCTGGAAGCCCGAAAAGGCAAGGAACAAATTCCCCCCTAGAACCTACAAACGGAACACAGCTCTGCTGTCTCCTTGACTTTGACCCATTTCAGACTTCTGACTTCCAGAGCTGTAAGATAAAGCTTTGTGTTGTTTTAAGCCACTAAGTTTGTAACAATGTGTTCCAGCAGCAAGAGGAGACTAGGGCGGAGACCACATGCTGCTCAGTCCGGCTCTCACACAGCAGCCTTGCTCAATTAGTGTTGAGAGGACAGTAAGTGCTATGAGGCTCAAGGAAGAGGGACCCCTGAAGGACGAATTGATGCGAACAGAGAATAGCACACATGGGAAAGTGTGATGATGGGAGGCACTTTGGGCAATGCTGCCCAGAGGCAGGGGGATGCAGGAGTCGACCTCTGCCTGCCTGCAGAGTAAATTCTCCGGAGCATAACTAATACAAATACGAAAGAACCTCAAAGAGGAAAGACGTCCTAGCAGGGCTTATATTTGCCTTTCTTTGTATATTTGGAGCATCTCTTCTCCCGTGCAAACTCTACAGGTAAGAGAACTTTCTCCAGAGTCCACTCCAAATGAACAAACACGCCAGATTTTTCAAGCCAGGCTCCCAGCTACCAGCATATACAGTCCGCACCTGAAGGGAAGCCATCCTCCTCCACTTCCCTTCTCCCAGGGACATCTGTGGGCAAAATAGTACGCTCACTTCCTTCCTCCACCGCATCATCATGGTGATGACGAACCTGCGATACAAGTTCTAAAGAATGGCACAACTTCAGACCAATCCTCTCGTGTTCTTGGTAACTATGACACCACCGTTACTGCCATAGAGTTAGAGAGTATCAGAGCACTACATCTGGTGGAGTTTCTGGTTCCAGCAGCACAGAATTCTTGAACCCAGATCCACTATCCCAGGCCCTGGGGTTCTCGCTTGGCAGACAAAAAATTATGCCAACTCTAAACTTGTATGCCTCTCATAAAATAGCTTCAAATTTACTTATGTCACTAAGTCAACTTCAAAGTCTTTCTCAATTATCTAAGATAAACAGATCAAATCGGCTAAGTCGACATTTTTTTAAACAGTTGTTAAGCACACTAATTGCACTTTTGGACATTTATGCAGAAGAAATGGAAACTTAGGTTCACACTAAATTCTAGACATGAATATTCTAGCAGCTTTATTTATAATAGTCAAAAACTGGAAACAACCTAGATGTCCTTCACTGGGTTAATAGTTAAACATATGGTGGTCCATCCATATATGAATTACTGTTCAGCAATAAAAAAGAATAAACTATTGATACAAATACAACATGTAAGTGAAAAAAAAAACCCCAAAAGTTGACATACTAATAATTCCCCACTTATATGACACTCTTGAAATGACAAAAATTACAGAAACAAAGAACACATTAGTTGTTGCCAAGGGTTAGGGGCAGAAGGGGGGGGGACAAGAGGGAGGTGCTTGTGATTATAAAAGGGCAATGGGAGGGATCTTTGTTGTGATGGCCTTATGTTGCCGTGATGGTGGAGACAAAAACCTATGCATGATAGAACTGTACAGAACTAAATACACACACACACACACACACACACACACACATGCAAATGAGTACAAGTAAAATTAGTGAAGTCTGAATAAAATAGATAGACCGTATCTACTTCAGCTTCCTGCAAGCAATATTCTACTATGGTTTTGCAAGATGTTACCCTTAAGGGAAATTACAAAGGATACAATGGATCTCTTGGTATTATTCCTTACAATTACATGTGAATCTATAATTTTCTCAAAATAAAAAATTTTAACTAAAAATTTTTTAAAAACAATGAATAAGTTTGATCTATAGGCAACTGGGTGGCTCAGTCGGTTAAGCATCTGACTCTTGATTTAGGCTCAAGTCATGATCTCAGGGTCTTGAGCTCAAGCCCCATCGTGGAGCCTACTTAAGAAAAGAAAAAAAAGAGAGAGAGAGGGGCGCCTGAGTGGCTCAGTGAGTTAAAGCCTCTGCCTTCGGCTCAGATGGTGATCTCAGGGTCCTGGGATCGAGCCCCGCATTGGGCTCTCTGCTCAGCGGGGAGCCTGCTTTCTCCTCTCTCTCTGCCTGCCTCTCTGACTACTTGTGATCTCTGTCTATCAAATAAATAAATAAAATCTTAAAAAAAAGAGAGAGAGAGTGAGAAGAGAAATTCTCAAAATTCTAAATACTCAAAACCAAATAATATGAAGACACTCCATATTAAGCAATATTCAAAGTTCGTGAAGATGTAGTAAAATGTGTTCTTTTGTGCTCTTGGCTCATAAAGTTAGTGGGAGTGTAAAAATGGCAACTTGGCAACACATGATGTACAAGACTCCTATAACATGCTCATACTCCTGATGCAGTTCATTCCACTTCTAGGAATTAACTTAAGGAAACCATCTACAATGAGGGCAAAGATCTGCATCCAAGATAGTCACTGCAGCATTGTTTCTAATCGTCAAAATGAAAGCGTAAGCATCCTACGTGTCCTACTTTAGGAGATTAGCCGAGTAACTTTTGGCACACACATGGGATGAACTATCACGTAGCCAGGAAAAACAGCGTTGAAGAATAGTTATAAATGACATGGAGAAACGTTTATGGAATAATCTTAGGTGAAAGGAGAGATGAAGAAGCATATTCCATACAATCTCAAGTGTGTAAAATATATACAGAAGAAAACACTATAAAGAAATATCTTAACACAGAGTACCTGGCTGGCTCAGTCAGTAGGGCATGCGACTCTTGATCTTGGGGTCATGGGTTTGAGCCCCATGTTGGGTGTGGAGATTAGTAAAAGATAAAATCTTTTTAAAAAAATATGCTAACGCATTTGTAGCTATCTCTGGGTGGGAGGAGGTTGTCCTTTTCTTTTTCTTTTTTTTTAGAGATTTTATTTATTTATTTGACAGAGAGAGATGGCAAGTAGGCAGAGAGAGAGAGAGAGGAGGAAGCAGGCTCCCTGCTGAGCAGAGAGCCCAATGTGGGGCTCGATCCCAGGACCCTGGGATCATGACCTGAGCTGAAGGCAGAGGCTTTAACCCACTGAGCCACCCAGGTGTCCCTGTCCTTTTCTTTTTTAAGCTTCTCTATATTTTCCAGTTTTTTCACAATGTTGCTTGTAATAGTACTTAACGTCTTTAAAATGATCTTTACTTTTTTTGTGTTAAAAAAAAAAAGGAAGCAGGGAAAATCAAACACAGAAAGTAACTTACAAAGTAAAGTTGCAAATGAGAGAAGAAGGAAGGAGAGGTCACCTGTGAATTCTGAGGAAAAGGGGTAGGCGCTCTTTTCACCCAGATTCTCGCTTCCCTAGAAAAGATTTTGGAGGGGAAAAAAAAATGTGGGCAGAAAAGCAAATGAAAAACAGCCTGATTTACTTTTCAATACCTCTTTACAACAAACCAAATTTATCAGTGCTGCCATTTGTGATAACCCCAAACTGGAAACAACCTGTTTCCATCAACAGTAGAACAGGTAAATACATTGTGCTATGTTCACAGAAGGGGTTATTATATAGCAATGAGAATGATCTACAACCCATACACAACAACGTGGGTGAATTTTACAACTATAATGTTGAGTGAAAGGAGCCAGATTCAGTAAAGTACTTACTGGATATTCCATTTACATAGAATACAAAAATTGACAGAACTGATCTAAGCTGTCAGAAATCAGAAGAGTGGTTCCCTTTGAGGAGGGGGAAGTGACTGAAAGGCAGGATGCGGGGACTTTCTGGTGTGTGGAAATGTTTGATTTTTTAACCCAGATGCTGGTGATGACACAGGGTGTCTAGTTTGTGAGAAAATATTGAACTGTGCACTTAGGATCTGTGTATTTTCTTTATGAATATTGTACATCAATATGAGGTTTTCAAAATGAAAAAAAAATTAATGGTGCTTGGAAGCATACTTGGAATTTATCTTCTCTCAATTGGATAAAAGTTCCTGAAAAGCTCACAGGCTTCCTAGAATTTTTATTAATAATTCAAGTCTCCCAAGCAGTGTTCCAGACAGAGCAGCATCTACTAACACATCTTGTGCTCCTTGTTCTGAAGCCCACTTCCTGCTCTGGCTGGCTCTTCTCTGGATCCCGAGCTGTTTACCTCTCCTGATGGACACAGAGGCATCCCCTGATTTACGATTAATAATTAGTTGCCGCAGTTTGATGTATACAATGTATATGGACATCAACACAACATCACATAGTGGAGCACAGCTTGGCTCAAAGGGAGGGGAAGTAAAAGGGGAAACACAGAGCTTATTCAGAGAGGAGACACTCCTTACTGGTTTCTTTCTTTCTGAGGATCCTAACCCTGGCTCCTAAATCCAGCATCCCTGCTATCCACACTCCTGTCCCCACTCTGTAATCACTAACATTTACTTGGTATCTGGGCTAAGCTCTGGGAATACAAAGATGAGTAAAAATATATCATTCTCTGACCTCATGGAGCTTATGGTCTATGGACAAGGACTGACAAGAATCTGAACAAATTAGAAGTGCAGATGGTGATTGGTAAGATAGTGGTGCCAGGGAGGCACACATGTAATGGAGTACTCCAACCTAAACTGTTCGAGGTGGGGGGTGGAGTGGTTGACAGTTGAGCTGAGCTTTATGGGGTGAGTAGGATGAAAACCAAGAAAAGCAGTTCTTTGGGGGCATGGAGCCAGCATGTACAAAGGCCCAGTGGCAGAAGAGAACTGCCTACAAAGAAATTGAAAGACAGTTTACATGGCTGGATGGAACACAGGACACAAGGGGAAACATGGTGGGGGAAAGGGCTGGAGAGGTGTAAATGTGCTGGATATGATAGGAATCCTATCTGTGGTATTTTTCAGTTTTCAGAGCACTTTCACAGACATGACCTCCTCAGAGCCTTGTACCACCACCATGAGTTAGAAAGAATAGGCAATGTTGTTTCCAATTTGCAGATGAGGAAGTAAATCCTCAGGGAAGTGACTTGTCACCAGCCACATAGTGAGGGAGTGGAAAAGCCCATGTTCACCCCTTGCCCTCTGATTTCTGGTCCAGTGCTCTCCACTGTACACTCTCACTGCCTTCCCCTCTGTTTAGTGCAAGCTGAGACATCCTCATGGCTCAGCCCTCAAATCCAAAAGCAAAGGCATCAGAGGTCACAGCTGGAGGAGATCTTGGGGATCTTGGGGATGGCCTTTTCTCTGTAGTCCCAATTGGCACTGCCATCTGGAAAGAACTGAAGGGCCCTAGAATCTCTGGCTGAGCCTTCCCTGGTTTATTGTGAAACACAGGCTGGAATCCTCTCAGCTTGGACTTCACTGGTAGGAAAGAGCTTTGGGATGAGATGATTTGGCTGAACTAAGCAATTCCTGCTTTTAATTCAGTTAGTCTGGAGGTCCCCGCATCTGCTTGGGGACACAGATCATGCCTCTGCAAAGCAGGCCACACCCTCTCATAGGAGGCTTCTACCACCACATTCATTTGCCACAGGAACTTGCCTCCTATCTTCATGGCTGCCTGAAACAGAACCATTATTATGTGAAATGGCTTCTCCCATACTACAAAGCATTTGTAGATTTAGGGGGTGGAAATGGGTATCTCCTCTTACTTCCTCTAATTCTTCTGTCTTCTTAAGCTTTCAACCTCTTTCTGTGAAACTGAAGCATTCTGTTATAATTTGCATGGAAAATTTAATGCATCCTCAACTGTGGGCCTTGAAAAAGCTCCTCTCCATCCAGCAAGTGATTCACGAAGGATGGAGCCTTTTTTTTCTTTTAAAAGCAAAGACCCGGTGTTAAAACCTTCCTGTCGGAGGAAGAGCAAGATGGCGGAGTAGCAGACTGAGATGACATCAGGCCACAGGAGTTCGGCTAGAGAGCTACCAAACCATTCTGAACACCTACAGACTCAATAGTAGATCGAAGAGAGGAGGAGAAGCAATCCTAGAAAGAGAAAAGTGACTACTTTCTGGAAGGTAGGACGTGCAGAGAAGTGATTCCGAAGCCATGGGAGGATAGACCGCGGGGGGGAGGGGCCGGCTCCTGGCACGTGAGAGAGCAGCGGAGCACAACATCAGAATTCTAGAAGTCTGTTCCACTGAGGGACATCACTCCAGAGGCTAAGCAGGGGGTTGATCCCTCGCAGGGACAGTGTGGTCTCAGGACCCGTGGGGTCATAGAAAGACTGTGGGTGTCTGAGTGCGGCAGAGTTCCCAGCTATCGAAGTGGGGAAGCCAGCTACAGAGACGGAGCCGAGCAGTGAGCTCTCAGCTTGGAGTTACCTTAAACTGTGATCCGAGGCACAGTCAGGCCACTACTGCTCTTTGAGCAGGGACCCCACAAGTGGCAGATCCGGGGAGACCCACCTTCCTCCTCTGGGAGGAGCAGCACAGGAGCGAGCGGCAGGAATCTGCTGGGTTTGGAGACTCCAAATGGGGCCATGCGCCTGTGATAGAAATGCTTGGTCACAGGCCGGGTGAGCTCAGAGCTCAGCTGGAGACCAGGGAGATGGGAAGGATTGACTGCTTTTCTCTGAGGGCGCACTGAGGAGTGGGGCCTGAGCTCTCAGCTCCTACAGGCCAGAGATTGGGAGGCCGTCATTTTCATTTCTGTCCTCCAAAGCGGTATAGAAAGCATTCAGGGAACAAACTCTCTGAGAGCAAACCTGAGCAGATAGATTACTTAGCCTGGCCCCTGGCAAGGGTGGTGCAATTCAGCCTTGGGCAAAGACATCTCTCCCCAAGAAGATTAGCAAGAACATCCAGCCAAGTCCAAGTTTACCGATCAATGAAAGCTACAATACATCAGAGCTACGGGAATACAGCACATAGAATTCATGGCTTTTCCCCCATAATTCTTTAGTCTTTCAAAGTTATTTTTTAATTTTATTTTTTTCTTATTCTATTTTTTTTAATTTTTCCTCTTTCCTCTTTTAACATTTTTAAACTATTTGATCTTATCAGTATCTTTTTAAAAATATTTTTAATATTCATTTTTATAGTCATATTCTATCCCTTCATTGTACTTAACCTTATTTTGTTGTATACATATAGGTTTTTCTTTCCTTAAAATTTTGGGATACAGTTTCTTCTGAGAGACCAAAATATACCCTAAATCTAGTGCATGGCTTTGTTCTAGTCTCCAGACTGATCACATTCTTTCCTCTTTTTTTTCCTTTTCTTTTTTCAACAAACTTCTCATCTTATCAATTCTTTTTTTGGAATCATTTTTAAATTTTCATCTTTGCAGTCATATTCCATCCCTTCATCATGTTTACCCTTATTTTTGTATATATATAAGTTTTTCTTTCTTTAAATTTTTGGGAGGCAGTTTCTTCTAACAGACCAAAATACACCCAAAATCAAGTGTGTGGCTCTGTTCTACTCACCAGTCTAATGTGTGTGTGTATATATGTATATATATATGTGTGTGTGTGTGTGTGTGTGTGTGTATACATCTTTCTTTCTTTCTTCTCCCCCTGGTTTCAGGTCTCTTCTGATTTGGTTAGTATATCTTTTTCTGGGGTCATTGCTACCCTTTTAGTATTTTGTTCTTTCATTCATCTATTCTTATCTGGATAAAATGACAAGGCAGGAGCCCCTGGGTGGCTCAGTTGGTTAAGCGATTGCCTTCGGCTCAGGTCATGATCCCAGGGTCCCGGGATCAAGCCCTGCATCGGGCTCCCTGCTCAGCAGGGAGCCTGCTTCTCCCTCTCCCTCTGCTGCTCTGCCTGCTTGTGCTCTCTCACTTTCTCTGTCAAATAAATAAATGAAATCTTTTTTAAAAAAATAAAATGAAAAGAAAAGAACAAGAGGCAGTACCAAAGTACCAAGGCTGGAGACCTAATTGATATGGAGATTAGTAAGATATCAGAGCTAAAATTCAAAATGACTATTATCAAGGTGCTACCTGGGCTTGAAAAAAGTATGGAAGATACTAGATAATCCCTTTCTGGAGAAATAAAATCCCTTTCTGGAGAAATTAAAGAACTAAAATCGAATCAAGTTGAAATTTTAAAAGGTATTAATGAGATGCAATCAAAACTGGAGGCTCTTACTGCTAGGATAAATGAGGCAGAAGAGAGAATTAGTGATAAAGACCAAGTGATGGAGAATAAAGAAGCTGAGAGACAGAGAGACAAACAACTACTGGACCACGAGTGGAGAATTCAAGAGATAAGTGATACCATGAAACAATATTAGGATAATTAAGATCCTGGAAGAAGAAGAAAGATACAGAGGGGCAGAAGGTATATTGGAGCAAATTATAGCCAAGAACTTCCCTAATTTGGGGAAGAAAACAGGCATCAAAATCCAGGAGGCACAGAGAATCTCCCTCGAAATCAATAAACATAAGTCCACACCCCGTCGTCTCATAGTAAAACTTACAAGTCTTAGTGACAAAGAGAAAATCCTGAAAGCAGCTGGGGACAAGAGTTTGTAACATACAAGGGTAGGGCTAAATGCCCCAATCAAAAGACACAAAGTATCAGACTGGATTTAAAAAGCAAGACCCATCAATATGCGGTCTACAAGAAACTCATTTTAGACCCAAAGACACCTCCAGATTTAACGTGAGGGGATGGAAATCAATTTACCATGCTAATGGACATCAAAAGAAAGCTGGGGTGGTAATCCTCATATCAGACAAATTAGATTTTTAAGCCAAAGACTATAGTAAGAGATGAGGAAGGACACTATATCATACTCAAAGGGTCTGTCCAACAAGCTCTAACAATTTTAAATATCTATGCTCCTAACATGGGAGCAGCCAATTATATAAACCATTTAATAAGAAAATCAAAGAAACACATCAACAATAATACAATTATTATTATTAGTTTAATACAAAGTTTGCATTGGTTCATATATTTAGGAACAAGCTTTCTTACCACTAAAAAAAAAAAGAGTTTTTAAAGATCTTCATAAAAGTTGAAAATGTTTCATAACTGACATCCTTTCATGCAAGTAGTTGCTGGTTTAGTGACTTCGGGAACTGATATTTTTTTCCCACTATGTTAAGGTATCTAGGGAAGATGTAAATATATCAAGAAACAGTGAAGTTATTTCTCTAATCCTACCCATAGAAACATACATGTGAAGGGGCTTATATGCTAGATCGTATTCTTAGTTTTAATGAAACTGGTAACCATTAGAAACAAATGCCCTCAAAGACCTATTTCTCAATGCAGGACATAAATCCCAGTGGTCAAAGCTATAGAGCAGTGACTTACTATGGTGCCAATAAAGAGGTAGTGACAAAACTTAATCACATGCAGGACGAGGAGGGAAGCTGGGAAATGCAGTCTTCAGTTATGTGGCCGGCTAGACGTTGATGCTCTGTTCGAGGCTTCAGTACTACTAGAGAATCATCAGCAGACTCTTCCACGAGGAAAAGTGTCCCTACTTTAGACTATAAATCTAATATGATCTTGATGCCAAAACCAGACATGAGAAATGAAAAGTGAGAAAAGGGGCGCCTGGGTGGCTCAGTGGTTTAGGCCGCTGCCTTCGGCTCGGGTCATGATCTCAGGGTCCTGGGATCGAGTCCCGCATCGGGCTCTCTGCTCAGCGGCGAGCCTGCTTCCCTCTCTCTCTCTGCCTGCCTCTCTGTCTACTTGTGATCTCTCTCTGTCAAATAAATAAAAATAAACAAAAAAAAAAAAAAAAAAAAGAAAAGTGAGAAAAGAAAGACCACTGGCCGGATTACTCATGAACATAGAGGTAAAAGTAAATGTAAAAAGTCCTAAGCAAAATATTAGCAACTGAATCCAACAGTATGTAAAAAAAAGATAATATATTATGAAACAGTTTTATTTATTCCAGAAATTTAGGAGTGGTTTAGCGTAAAAATCTATAATTATGACATACCACATTAGCAACCGAAGGGATAAAAATAATAAAAGTTCTGTAACTATGTATGGTAACAGACGTTAACTAGGCTTATTATGGTGATCATTTCGTAATACATATATACATTGAATCACTTTTGTATACCTGAAACTAATATCATATTGTAGGTCAATTATATCTCAATATAAAATAATGAATTAGGGCACCTGGGTAGCTCAGTTGGTTGGGTGACTGCCTTCGGCTCGGGTCATGACCCCTGAGTCCTGGGATTGAGTCCCACGTTGGGTTCCTGGCTCTGTGGGGAAACTGCTTCTCCCTCTGACCTTCTCCCCTCTCATGCTTGCTCTCACTCTCTCTCTCTCTTTCTCAAATAAATAAATAAAATGTTTAAAAAAAATAAATAATGGATTAACTAAGATGAGCATCTCAACTGATGCAGAAAAAGCATTTGGCAAATTTACTCAGCAAACTGGAAATAGAAAAAAATACTTTAAGTATAAGTAAAGAAAGTAAGTTAACTAAGAGTAACAAAACCTCTTCATTCTAATGAGAACATATAAGAAATGTAAACTCATTCCCATGAAAATAACAAACAAGATAGAATGCCCATTCTTACCACTTCTGTTTAAACTACGTTGGAGGAACACCTGGGTGGCTCAGTCATTGAGCGTCTGCCTTCGGCGCAGGCCATGATCCCAGGGTCCTGGGATGGCGCCCCATGTCGGACTCCCGGCTCAGGAGGGAGTCTGCTTCTCCCTCTGCCCCCTCCCCCTTTAAAGCTCTCTCTCTCTCTCTTTGTCTCAAATAAATGAAAAAAATCTTTAAAAAAAGAAGAAGAAAGAGACAGGAAAACACCATAGACAATTATACGCATCTTTGCTGTGAAAAAGTTCTAGAAGACACCAAGTCCTAAACAGTGATTATCTCTAGGGCCACATTTCTCAAACTCCAACACGTACACAAATTACCTGAGGACATTGTTTTGTTTTGTTTTGTTTTAAGATTTTATTTATTTATTTGACAGAGACCACAAGTAGGCAGAGAGGCAGAGAGGGACGGGGGGAAGCAGGCTCCCTGCTGAGCTGAGAGCCTGATGTGGGGCTTGATCCCAGGACCCTGAGATCATGACCTGAGCCGAAGGCAGAGGCTTTAACCCACTGAGCCACCCAGGCGCCCCAGACCTGAGGACATTGTTAAAAGTGTTAAAATTCCTACTGTGATTCAGTAGATGGGGTGTAAAGTCTAGGATTTGGCCTTCCGGACAAGCTCCCTGCACTGACAGGCTGACTTACAAGAGTTGACTGTTAACATTTTCGGGAATTTTGTGGCTCCTTTTTTAAGTACAGTCATTATTTAAAATTAAATTACATAAGTTTATAATTAAATTGTATTTAACGCAGAGACAATAATGACTCAAAACTCACTCCCTAATCACATTTTGGATTTTACTATTCTCTAGGCTCTCGAGGTCATATAGACGGACGACGGCGTCTGTGTGGTGTATATTCTATCTGGTCTCCTCTGGGCTACTCTGCCCAATTTTTCATTCGGTGACATCACGTTGTCATTCAGTGACATCACATTGGCGGCATGAAAATGTAGCCATGTGTAGCCATGGTGGTAATATGGACACCATGTTCATCAGCTACAGATCAGGGCTTTCCTTCCCGAGGATCAGAGGTTTAAACGTTTACCAGCACACCATTGCTCCCAGGCATAGAGCACCAGTCTAGGGCGTGGAACTGATGTGGGGAGAAGTTTCAAGAGTGAGAGGAGGAAAAAGTACAGAACAGGAGACCGTCAACATTCAATGCAAATTTGGGCGCACAGAGGTTTCTGTATTCCTGGCCTGATAATGGCATTTAGGGCTCAGGAAGGGTTGCCAGCTTTAGGAATGGATGAATGCCATGAAGAAGGGTTTCCACTGGAAAACACAGGATGACCCATCTCGCTCCTCACAGGGCCAGGGGTGAATGAGTTGGGTGTGTGCTCTTGGGGGCCCCCCAGCAGGGGAAACCCACAAGTGGTCCTCCGGCTCCCTCCCGCCCCCACATTTCCTGTATGCTTTGAGTTCCCGTATCTGGGAGCCAGTATTTACTTAACTCTGCCTCTGAAGTTCAGCAGTAACATTCAGCAAGGAAAGGCCAAGGCTGCCCAAAGTACTGGCCAAGGAAACACCCAGCCAGGCCTGGAAACGGACAGCAGGCGCCACGGCGCGCTCCAGCAGCCATGGTCTGGGCAAGGTGGGGCCCACACGCGCATCCCTTCAGCCTGCCCACCCACCACCATCCCTGCCTCCTGTCCCTTCCCCTGGATTTAGGCCCCCTCTCTCTAATCCCAGCCATCCCTTCTGCCTCTACCTCACCCTTCTGACCACCCTGGACAAAGTCCCTGACTAGGGGAGTCATCTATCCCTCCAGCTCCATCCTGATGGTTCCCTCGTCTCCAAACCGAACTCTCTAGAACCGAGGTCGGAGCATGGCCTGGCTGGCCTGGCGGGCCATCTGAACGGACTCAGGCTGAGCACTCCCTCCTTGTCACCTTCCAACACCCAGGAACAGTTACGTTCTCTGGACCCCTGCAGGAGGCCACTCTGCCCCTGTGTTCTGTTGGAGCAATTCATCCCGCAGTCCCACTCCCCATCCGGAGAACGTGCAGAGCCCCGACTTCGTGCTGGCTTCAGTGCAGGCAATGGAGACCCCGATGCCTAGACCATCCTCTCAAAGAGCTTACACCTAGTGGGGGGAGGAATTCAATGAACAAGGGCCCCGGACTGGCCGTTTGTAGGCTAACACTCTTGTGTTGAAGCCTGAACCCCTAGTGCGATGGCATAACCAGGAAGATAGCCCCCCCAGGAACTCCATCTGCTGGCCCCTGAAACAAATATAAGTTGATAATAAATGCTAGGAAGCACATCACGTAGGGTGAAGCAGGTGGCAAGTGATGGGGCCAGTGATATTTACAGAGGGTCGTCAGGAGGTCCTCTCAGAGAAGGTGATGCAGGAGAAGAGGGCTGTGTGAGGGACAAGTCTTGGAATATCCAGGAAAAAATAGCCAAGGCCAAGAGAGCTGTGCACAAAATGGTGGGAGCTGAGGCGAGAGACTTGAGGGCCCAACCACATAGGGTTATATGGACTCCTGAAAGGAATGTGAGGTTTAATCTGGAGAGATGAGGAACTACTGGAAACTTTTGAAGGGGGCAGTGTCATGACCTAATTTATGGTCTAAGAGGGTCCTTCTGGGTGCTCTGTTGAGAAGAGACTATGGGTAAGAGGCTGAGGGTAAAAAACACGGAAATTTTTAGGGAGCCTTGGGTGGTGGCTTAGACCAGGAGAATCAGAATGCCAGAATGCAAGGGTGGATTCTGGGTAGATTTTGAAAAGTTGGTCCAACAAGATGTGCTGATGAATTCTTTATAGGGTGTGAGAGAGATGGGTTGAGGCTGACCCTGGGGTTTGTGAGTTAAGTGGCTGGAGTCTGCATTGTATCATGCCTTGAAGGCAGAAACTGTGTCTTATTCATCCTCACTGTATTTTCAGGGATACAGAATGGGGACAATGCGTGGTGCGTGATAAGGGAGAGAGGAAGGGAGCCAGGAAGAGAGGGAGTCTTGAGGGAACGGGTAGATGGCGGAAGAGTATTTATGCTTTTGATATTTCTGAAGTACTGCCTAGTGACAAATAATTCACAAAATGACCCAAAGATGTCTGGTAGCTTGCTGCACCCTTCTCAAGAGCATTCATATATATATATATATATATATATATATATATATATATATACACATACACACATAGAACATATATATTATATATATAATCTGATTTGATTTATTTTTTATTTATTTGACATTTATTTATTTGACAGAGAGAGAGAGCACAAGCAAGGGGAGCAGGAGAGGGAGAAGCAGGCTCCCCGCTAGTCAAGGAGCCCAATGCAGGAGGGCTCTATCCCAGGACCCTAAGGTCATGAGCTGAGCCGAAGGCAGATGCTTAACCCACTGAGCCACCTTTCAAGAGTATTCTTATAGCTACCTGTCCTCCCGACTTCGCAGGCAATGCTCTGGCAACTAGCCTGTTGAGAACTGGTTTACCATTTTGACTTCACTATTGGGTTCACCTTCACATGGTAAAGCTAGAGATCTGGCTGCTGTAACAATACCACGCTGTAAATGGGAGAAAAAGCATTTCTCCCTCATGCACTAGTCTGAGCCCAGGAGCCCAGAGTGCTGCGGCAGCCCTGCATGGCAGGAAACCCAGCACCATCCATGTTTGCTCAGCCATCCCCAGGCTGGGGAGGAGGGGGCAGGGGCCTGGCCATATCTCATGGTTTCAGACAGCTGGTCACCACATCCGGGCTCTGGAAGGAGGAGGAAGGAAGGAGCAGGGCGGGGGAGGGGTGTAGAATGGAGAGCTCTGCCCTTTAAGGACATATCCAGAAATTGCACCTAACACTTCTTTCTTTGCTTTGTTTAAATAAAGATTTATTTAAGAGAGAGAGTGCCAGCAGGGGGAGGGGCAGAGAGAGAGCGAGAGCGAGCGAGCGAGAGAGAGAGAATCCTCTAGCAGACTCCCCGCTGAGCACAGAGCCCCAATGGGGGGCTCCATCCCAGGACCTTGACCTGAGCTAAAACCAAGATACAGCTGTTCAGCCAACTGAGCCACCCAGGCACCCCTCCTCCACCCACTTCTGCTCATATCCCATGGGCTGGAGCTTGGCTATGTGACCAAAGAGTCTGGGAAATTAAGACTTAATTCTGGGAAGTCAAGTTTCCAACTAAAATCCAATGGCCATGGAAGAAGGGAAGGAGAATGTGTGGCCAAGTGACAGTTCTGCCACCTAGATTATCCAAAGGAGCTCCATCTGACCTAAATGTCAAGATCCCCCCCTCCCCTCTTCAGATAGGACCCAGCTCAATTCTTTTCATTTTATAGACAGAATTTTTCAACATACGGCCCATCTTCACCTGTAAAATCGTCCCCTAACTTTACAACACCGAGTGAGATGTATGGTTTTATCCGACTTAACCTATAAGAGAACCGGACCCAGAAAGGCAGGCGTATTTGCTCCCGGGCAAGCGCTGATGGACATCTGGGATTTGAATTCAGACCTTCTCTCCAGATTCCCAGCCCTCACTTCTCACTAACAGGGCACTGAATGGGTAATCATTGTGATGTGAGGGAGAGGTGAGCCCTGGCATTCATAACACGCACTAGAATTTTCCAGGAAAGGCATCTGCTAAAGATTCATGTAGCTTGATAGACCCAGACAATGGTACTATTCTTACTGAAGTAGAAAAATCCCTCCAGCTCTGCACATCCGGGTATGTGACAAGAGACAGAGGAGTAGAGCTTAGTAGCCAGGACCACCCCTGGCCCCAGAAAGATTCAGCCAACATCCTCAGTGCCAACAGTCTCCTTGTCTACAGCAGCAATTGGGAATATTGGTTGGAGGCTGTGCCACACCACTGTTGAATATTTTTAATATCACTCCTCATGAGCTCTGTTCTTGGTCCATCCCAAGGTGTCCTGTCATCTTGGAGAGCTCTCTCAGCTTCCGGTCACACTTCTATGCAAGACAATGAGTCTATCGTAGCCCTCCCCACCACCCCCCGTCAGTGAGGGGACAGCTCTGAAGACACTGGGACAATAGGAGAGGTGACAGCCAAGTTTCTCCCCAGGCTTCTCTGCGACAGCACCTGAACCGAGAAGATCTTCCTCCCCAGCATGCTCCCTCCCATGCCCACAGCCTCTGCACCCCAACTTCCACTCCCGAAGCTACAGCTCGCCAGCCCCTGGCCTGCAGATCCAGCCCACTCCTACACTGCGGGGCAAGCTTGGAAGAAGGGGCAGAAATTACAGGGCTTGGAGTATCAGAGAAGAGAGAACTTCAGAGACCATTGGTCCCAGGGCCTCAGTGGCCCCGAGTGGCAGAGCCTCAATGAGGGCACATGATGTGGGGGGGGGTGCCCCCTCAAAGTCTCGGCACGTGACTTGACCTGACTTGACGACTCCGACTGGCTTTGATGCCAACTCTGCCACGTAGAGCTGGATGGTCTCAGCCAAAGGAGGCAGCCTCTCTGGGCCTCCGTGTTCTCGTCAGCAAAATGCTGACAATGAGAGCTCTAGGAGGGTCATTGCGAAGACGAAATGAGTTTCCACAGCTGCTTCTCGGTATTCAGGGTTGTGCTGTTCTGTGAAGTGGCTGTACACCGAATTAGCAAAGATTAAACCACAGCCTCTAGGGACACACAGGAAGGGTTAGGCTCCCGCAAGCGGTCACACTTCATCAGGCCGGCGGTACAGAGTCTGGCTCTGGGTGTGAACACACTTGACACCTGTTGTAGGTGCCTTCACGTGACCTCATGGCTGACAGCACGACGACTCATGTCCTGATGAAGCTTCTCCAACACACCTACCTTCCTCGTCGGGCACAAGACGGCCTTCTGGAGCTTAGGAGCGCACTAGACGGCACTTCAGTGCTGAACTCGGGGGACGCTTTCATTGTTCTTTATTTTATTGAAGTGTAATTGACATACACTGCTGTACTAGTTTCGAGTCATACTGTCTATTAATTCCACAGTTCCTTCCGTACATTACTCAAGGCACACGGCAAGAAGCATGGTCACCGTGTGTCCTCATACAATGTCATTGCAATATTGTTGACTCGATTCTCTACACTGGACTTTTCATCTCCATGACATTTATTTTATAAAAAGAAGTTTGTACCTCTTAATCCCTCTTCTCTAGGTCACCTAACTCCCCACTCCCTCCCCTCTGGCAAACACCACTTCGTATTTAAGAATTTGTTTGTTCATTTGCTTTGTTTTTTAGATTCCACACAGAAGTGAAATCATGCCATATTTGTCTTCCTCTGTCTGCCTTCTCTCACTTAGCATCATCCCCTCTAGGTCCATCCATGTTGTTGTAAATGGCAAGATTTCATTCTTCTTTGTGGGTGAGCAATATTTCATTATATATACCACAACTTCTTTAGCCATTCTTCTATAGACGGACCCTTGGGTTGCATCCGTATCTTTTCTATTGTAAATAATGCTGCCAAGTTAAAAAATGGTAGTTTTTATTTTAAATATTTTTAGGAATGTCCATACCGTTTTCCACAGTGGCTTTACCAATTTGCATTCCCAATGAACAGTGCGTAAGAGTGCCTTTTTCCCCACATCCTTGCCAACACTTGTTATTTCTTATCTTTTTTATTTTAGCTATTCTGATAGGCGTGAGTTGATACCTCGCTGTGGTTTTGATTTGCATTTCCCTGATGATTAGTGATGCTAAACATCTTTTCATGTGTCTGCTGGTCATCTGGATGTCTTCTTTGGAAAAAATGCCTATGTAGGTCTTCTTCCCATTTTTAAACCCAATTGTTTGAGGTTTTGTATGTGTGTGTTGATGCTGAGTGTTTTAAGTTCTTTATGTACTGGGGATTTTAACCCTGTTATTGGCTATATAATTTGAAACTATCTTCTTCCATTCAGCAGGTTGCCTTTTTATTTTCCTGGTGGATTCTTTTTTTTTTTTTTAAGGTTTTATTTATTTATTTATCAGAGAGAGAGAGAGAATGAGTGCACAAGGAGGCAGAGTGTCAGGCAGAGGCAGAGAGAGAAGCAGGCTCCCTGCTGAGCAAGGATCCCGATGTGGGACTCGATCCCAGGACCCTAGGATCATGAACCGAGCCGAAGGCAGCAGCTTAATCAGCTGAGCCACCCAAGAGTCCCTTCCTGGTGGATTCTTTTGCTGTGCAAAATTTTTTATTTTGGTGTCGTCCTAGTAGTTTATTTGTGCTTATGTTTCCTTTGCCTACAGAGACCCAGCTAGGAAAATGTTGCTAGGGCTGATGTCAAAGGGGCTTTCTGCCTATGCTTTCTTTCAAGAGTTTTATGGTTTCAGGTCTCACATTTAGGTATTTAATTCCTTTTGAGTTTGTTTTTGTGTACGATGTAATACGGTGATCCATTTTCATTCTTTTGCGTGTCGCTGTCCAGTTTTCCCAACATTCAGGGGCATGTGAAACTGTGAACCAAAAAAAGCACAAAATCGTGAACAACACAACACCAAAATGCCACAAAAAGGACAGTAGGAGCTGAAATAAGAAGGCAGACCGTCGCCTTATTCGACCTCAGCTGGGAACACGTGCACCAAATTTGAGGCAGCTCAAATGTCTCCCCGCTCCACATACGTTCTGGAATGTCTATAAAAACACAAGTATTGATTTTGGGAGTTACACATAAAATGTGAGTAAGGAGGCGAATTTGCATATTTTCTATGCTGCCTAGAACCCAGGGCCCCTGCTCCTTCGAGCTGGCCTCTGCACAGCCACAGGACACTGGCTGAATACGACACACAGGCAAGGCAGCCACCCCCCCCCCCCAAACAGAACCCCCATGTTTACACAAGAGCTTCCTTTCCCAAACCTCCTCAACTCTGAGACGCCTTAAGAACAAAGAGGTGGCTGGGCTTCCTGCTCCAGGCCACGGCATTCCTCCTTCTGGCTGTGGCTCTCCCATGTCTTTTCTCCTCCTCCTGCCTCAGCCCCGCCCAGCCCGTGCCAGCCACCAAGGCGGCCTGGCAGAAAGGCTTGGGGGCCAGCAGCTGATGACAGATTTTCTCAGCTGGCCTCACCTGACCACGAACAGAAGTCCCGGGAGAAAGAAAAGCAAGGCAGAGTGGTATGGGGGTGGAGAGGCCTGGGCGCAGGGACCCCAATGAGGCTCTCCACAGAATAGGGAGCAGAGGGGAGGCTGGGCAGGCAGAGGGGCAAGGGTGAAGGGCACAGCTGCCCAGCAAAATAGACAATGAGAAAGGCCCCGGAGCCCACATCCCAGTGGGCCTTCAGCAAACCAGCACCCATCTGGACCAATTAGGTAACCCCGCCACACTCCTGGGCCCAGAATTCTCGGAGTGGGTTTCAGATCCCCTCTGAAACATATCATTTCATGAGGGCGTATCATTCTGCATTTCCATCTACCTTATTACCAGGGGTGGGTCAGCCATGGCCTGTAGGCCAAATCCAGCTGGTGGCCTGTTCATGTACCACTCACATGCTAAGAATGGTTTTATACTCTTCAAGGGTTGAAGAGAGAGGGAGGAGGAAGAGGCTATGACGTCATATGTCACCCACAAAGCCGAAAATATTTACTTTTTGTAGGAAAATTTTGCCAGCCCCAAACCAGATTGACCCAGCCAAGGGGGCCCTACACTCACCCATCGCTGGCCAGTGGCCTTGGATATGTTTTCTCACCTCTATAAAGCTCAGTTTCCCCAGCTGTACAGTGGGGGCAGTAACCCTATGTCCCAGGGTTGTGAGAATTCAATCAGGCATCATCTGTGCTATGCCCGCAGCCCAGAGCCCCCGGGCTCCTGCATATAGCCGTGGCAGTGGTGCGGTGTGGCAATGGGTGGTGGGTAAATGAGGGAAAAGATCCCATCCTGACTGATGGACCATCCTCATGTCACAGACCAGTGGACAATCTAAGCATGGGAGAGTGACTCATCTGAGGTCAAAGAGCAAAAATAGGATGTCACCAGGACAGCTTTCCACAGAATCATGAATGTCCCTGTGTCTCCCCACCCACTGCCCCTTGCAGCCCTAACTCCCGCCTTTCTCTGACCTCTGCCCTGGGTCCCTCTCTCACAGGACTCTGCTCTGAGCAAGAAGCTAGTTGACTTCTTCCTCTGCCGTATTAGCTGCCCAGAGCTCCAGTGATTTCATATCCCAGAGTATTTTCATTTGACAGGTGACTCCTAGACCCCCAGACAGTCGCAGATATTTATCTCTGATTATGTCATGTCAGCACAGTGACGGGCCTTTGGAGCGATGCTGAAAATCATGGATGGCCACTTCCATCCAAAAAGCACCCTTTTATTGTCCCACGTTCCTCCCAACACGAGGATGAAAATCTGGCCAGCCAGAGCCTTGCCTCTCCGATCAACCATCCAAATTCAGTCTCGTGTGTTGAGCTCACGATCTAGAACAGACAGACAAATGCAAGCTCACGACATGGCCACGGAGTTTGATGCAGCTCTGGGGCAGCTGGTGCTTTGAGGCCTCGGAACATGGGGTTCCCCTCTCCCCAGCTCCTGGTGCTTAAAGGAGGCATTGTCTCTCAGGGGTCCTGTGAGGGGGCCCCGGCCAAGCCATCTTTTGTGATTACCAGTACCTATATTTTATAAGCTGCGGAAGTCCCCAAACAAGGCTAAGACACTTGTGATCTATTTTAAATATTTACACTGCAAAATTTACACTTTCATCCTGAATAATGCAACCTCGTGGTGCTAATGGACAAAATACTTTCTGGGTTTATAACAAATATTTACTTCTCCTGAACTCTTAGACAAAAAGGCCCAATGGTAAGCTAGATGGCAGTTTAACGTTGAACAGCATGTACCTTTTTTTGTTGTTGTTCTGTCACTGTGTCTCCATGTCTAATTATAGCGTCGCTTATTGAGAGATGAGGTCCATGAAAAGGAGACCCGAGCCACCCAAGCTCTGGCCTGTTTCTCCAGGAAATGCCCAGGTGGCTCTCCCAACACTGGACCATGCTGAGTGGCTGCTCCGCCCTGATCCTGGACCTCAACTCTTCTCTTACATCAAGCCCACCTCAGAGGCCACCAGCTTCTCATGGCCAGGTGCAGATTTTTCTGATACAGGACACCTGCCATCAGCCTGCTCTGCCCTCCCTCCCCTCCCCCTGCTTCTAGGAAGGTCCCCAGCTTCATCTCCTCATAGTGCTCCAAGAAATAACTCTTAAGTACAGTATTGGAAAGGGAGAGTCAGTTTCCAACAGACAAACCTTACCTCAGCTGGATGATCAAGGTCAACACCAACAGGCACGGGTCATGTTGACAGTACATACTCTCGATGTGTAATAAGCCAACAGGGACAGGTCATGTTGACATTATGCATTCCTGATGCATAATGCAAATGGCACTTCACCCTTGTGCTCTTCCTCCCCAAAAGGCATAACCCTAGCCCCACCGTGAGAAAAATATCGCACAAATTCTAATTGAGGAACATTCTACAAAATTCCTGACCATACTAGTCAACATGGTCAAGGTCACCAAAAACAAGGAAAGTTGGAGAAATGGTCACAGCCCAAAGAAGCCTAAGGAGATGTGACAACAGAATTGTAATAGGGCATCTTGGAGCAGAAAAGAGACATTAGGAAAAAAAATAAGGAAATCTGAATGAACTGTGGGCATAACTTAATCATCATGCATGGATACTGGTTTTTGAATAGTGACGTATGTGACTTCTAATGCAGGAGGTCTGTAACAGGAGAAACTGGGCACAGGGTACACGGGAATTCTCAGTACTACCTCGTCAACAACAGTTCTAAAAATCTAAAAATATTCTAAAATAAAAGGCTTTAAAAAAAAAAAAAAAAGAAAAGAAAGACCCCTCTATGCTTCCGTTGCCTTCCTAGGAATAGGAAGGGGGGCGATACCCACAGGATCTGCTTCATGGAACTGTTGACAAAATTAGTATATAAAGCTTTTAATTAAGCAGAGCCTAAATCAGAAAATGTTTGTTGTGATGTTAGTATTTTGTGTAGTCGAGAGATAACATCTAGAAGGAGGGCTGCCCCAACATGGCGGGAGCTGCGTGGTCAGAAGCCTCCCAGCCACCCACCCCCAGCCCTTCCCAGGTCACAAGGCAAAGATGGCCATCATGTCCTGAAGAGGATGGAGTCCAGGAGAGGAAGAGGAAGTGGGCGTCTGGGAGACCTCCCATGAGTGACCACACTCAGGAGCCTCCTTGGAATGCAGGGGGCGGGAAGTACACGGTGTTGCTGTGCCTTCTACAAAGGCATCCTGGTCTCTGTGTTCATGACCCGGGGCACTGGCGAGCACAATGGCCGGAAGAGCTATTCAAGGCCCAGCAAACAGACAGTGTCTGCCGCCTCCCCTCGTCGCCCAGGAGATCTGCTCACCAAATCCTGCTGAAGCAATCCATCAGGAACAGTGGACGCGGCAGGCCCCCCAAATAAACCACCGAGTAACCTTAGGCCTCCAGCGCCCCCAGCAGCCAGGCCGCCGCAAGGCCATCTCACAGCAGCCAGATCGGGTCGGGCCTTGCCACAAGCTGGCTTCCTCTGAGCCTACTCCTCAGCATTTATGGAACACCATCTGGGAGCAAGTCCCCAAAGGGCATGGCCTTCCCGACAGGCGGCACAGAGGTGTGCCAGGCCTGAACCAAAAGTCACAATAGTGAATTCCGTGGGTCCCCAATTTGCTGTCACCCAACTTCTCAGTGCCTTGGCTTCTTCTCTGTCGCCGGAAGAAGCACCACCTATCATGAATGTCTCAGAGCCCAGGAAAAGCACAGGGAATCGTGTGGATGAAGGTGTTCGATGAACCCCAAAGCACACAGCTTTCTTGCTCCCACAGCACCAGCCAAGCTCTCCATGTCAGGCATTTTGTACTACAGAGGACTTCACCTAGGGACACCCCCTCCCCCGCACACCCACTCTCTCAAAAAAAAAGTGTCTTATTCAACACCCCTAATTGCGTTTCTCCCTATCCCAGTCTTCACCATCACAGGGCAATTTTCCCCCACCAAATACTGACTGAGCCACACCCCTACCGCATCAGGCAAACTGCCAGGGAGAAACGCCGGGAACAACCACAGGGGCTCCTAAAAAGAGTCTAAGGGACACCTGGATGGCTCGGTCAGTTGAGCGTCTGCCTTTGGCTCAGGTCATGATCCCAGGGTCCTAGGATCGAGTCCCACATCGGGCTCCTTGCTCGGTGAGGAGCCTGCTTCTGCCTCTACTGTTCTCTCTGCTTGTGCTCTCTGAAAAATAAATAAAACCTTAAAAAAAAAAAAAAGATCTAAAGAGAGCTTAATGCAGGGTTAAGTGAACCAACCACAGGTGGAGATAGCCCTGGGAACTAGCCCCATGGGAAGCCTCCACCTTCCTAAGCCTGAGGGTCAGAAAAAGAAGCCAAGTTACCAGAGCCAAAGAAAACCAGAGCTGTGGCTGCAGAGGGATGCTGCCACTGCCACTGCCTTGTGACAAGGCAAGAGGGGGATAAACACCCCAACCCATCTCTCCTCCCACCTTCCAGCAGGGGGGCAGGCAGGGTAGGTGAAGCAGCTACGGAGAGGGCGAGCAGAGGCTAGAGAGTGGGTGGGCTAGCAAGAAGTGGGGCAAAGAGAAAATAACCAACACACACTCACATTCTAAGGAGCAAGTCCAAGTTCATGAGTCGGACACAGTCTGGCCACACTCTCTCCCTACAACAGGAGTTCCCACGAGGGCCGCCCACCACCCACACGCCCAAGCCCACTTCCCCAGACTTGCAAGGCTCTCTCCTGACTTCCTGCCTTGTCGGGTGCTATTCCCTCGGCTTTCATTACGCCTTCTCCACGCCCCAAGCTCTCCCCTTCTTTACACGTCAAAGTCCCATTCATCCTTCAAGGCCTTTCTCCGATGGCACCTCCTTCGTGCAGCCTTGACCAAGTGCCACACCCAGAGCGTCTCAAGCACTCCCACAGCCTCCCCCAAAGACTCCGTCCGAGCAGCTGTGCCCTTGTTCTGGGGCGGTTTGCTGGTCTACCTCACTGTTCAGGTCGTGAGCTCCTTGAGACCGGGGATTGAGTCTCTTCCTCTGTCCATCCTTGGCCTAAACACAGGCACATCATCAGTCCATAAATACTCATCGCATCTATGAATTGAAGATGAGGAGAGGACTTTCGTTGCCTTCTAATTCTCACCCCCACCCCTATATTTCTGCTCCCACAGCAGAGAAGCAGAGTGGGGCAGGAATGAGAAAGAGAAAGAGGAATGTGGACTCCAGTATCCACCCTCCGCTTTTCACTCCCAATCCAGCCCCGGCTCTGCCTGACCTAATACAGGAAGCCTTTCTCCTTGGCCTTTCTGTTACTGGACAAGTCCAGGTTTGAGTCGAGTGGACCTAAAGAAACAGCTTTGTCCCCCAGGCCGCTGCCCTGCCCCCAGCACTTTCTGTGGTAGCATCCACCCCACCCACAAGAGGTCCTGACCCTCTGGCGTGGTCACGAGGGGCGCTCTACTGCCCCTGCTTATTATAAGCACTTTTTGTCATAGCGTGTCTGATGGGGCCGGGGCAGCGGGGCAGTGGGGAGACAAGACTCATTCCTTCCCCTTCTACAGAATTCACTCATTTATAATTTGTACCCAGTGCTCCAAAGGACCAGGCACAGAGGACACAGCCCCGGATGAGCATAAAAGGCCGCTGCCTCCCGGACCTACAGGCTCGTGGGGGAGAAGACACTGAACAAGTAACTGTTCACATATTGTGCGGGGACTGTAGAGAAGGGGGAGGAGGCTGCGGAGGGAAGGAGCAACCAAGAGAACAGATGGAATGAAAGAAAGCCAAAAGCAGAAGGATCCGCACAAACCAGCTCCTCTTCTCTTCTTTGCTTAAAACTCCAGAACCCAAGGGACCAGGAGAGAAAGAATTACCAGGCAGGAGGGGGATTGTATCCGTTTCCTGGGGCTGCCGGAACCTACCACAGGCTGGGGGGCGCTGAACAACGGAACCTATTGTGTCACGGTCCCAGGAGCCAGGAGCCTGAGAGAAAGGTGTGCACAGTGTTGTTTCTTGGGGAGGCTGTGAGGGACAAGGTCTCATGCTTGTCCCCCAGCTTCTGGGGGTTGGTGGGCCATCACCGGTGTTCCTCGACTTGCAGGTGGTGTTCTCCCTGTGTCTTCACAATGTCTTCCCTTTGTCTGTGGTCTCTCTCTCTTCACAGGGTGTGTGTGTGCATTGTGTGTGTGTGTGTGATATACATAACAACACATTTAGCTATTTCAGCCATTCTGAAGCAGAGTTCAGTGGCACTAAGCACACGCACGATGTTGGGCAACCATCACCACCGTCCATCTCCAGAACTTTTGCAACTTTCCAGACTGAAATTCTGTCCCCGTTCAACACTGACTCCCCATTCCCCATCCCCTAGCCTCTGGGAGCCCCCCTCTGCATGCAGTCTCTGAATCTGACTATTCTAGGTACCTCCTAAGTGGAACCGTGCAATGTCTGTCCTTTTGTGTCTGGCTGATGGCACTTAGCACGGTATCTTCAAAGTTCGTCCCTGTCTGCATGGCATTCTTTTCATGAGGACACAATCATACTGGATTAGGGGACTGCTCTACCAGTATGATCTTATTTTAACTTGACTGATTATATCTATAATGACCTGATTGCCAATTGCAGTCACATTCTAGGGGGTGGGAACCTCAACATATGAATTCGGGGACAACAGTTCAACCCATACCAGACATGCACTGATCAAGACAGAGATGGGCCATACAGAAAAGTCTCCCCTGATGGGCAGAGCAGGAGTGATGGATGAGTAAGGTCCTGTTTTGTTGACCCCTAGCCCTGCTATACTCCGGACAGGGGCCACTTCCCTGGCGCATTTCCCCAAGCTGGCTGACTCACCGCACAGGAAGGGACGGGCAGGAATGGCTGGCTGCTGAGCCAAGGACCCTTCACCTTTGGCTAGGCCTGGCATGGCCTCCTACGGAGTCCCACTCATCAGCCCCCCCCCACTCCACGCTGTGTCCTGCCTGGAGAGTGGGTGCCCACTTAGCCCTCAGAGGGAAGCCAAGGGGGCCCCTCTCTCCCTTGACAATGTCCTTATCCAGGGGCCCAGCCCTCCCAGCCCAGGGGCTTCCGCTGCACGTCACACCCATCCACACAGACGAAGCACTCCCTTCCTTTCCAGCAAATATGTATTAACACCCACTGGAGGCCTGATGCAGGCCTTAGAGATAGAGCAGAAAATAAAAGAAACAGCCATTGTCCCTGAGAAACTTACATTCAAGCGGAAGGAGACAAAGACAAAACAAATCAACAGGCGCCAAGGCAGGTGGTGGCAGGGTGATGGAGGGCAAGAAGCCCGGGAAGACCCTAGGGAATGGGTGGGTCGGGCTGGGCTGTGTCCTTTGTAAAGTCGAGAAGCCATCCAATAGCAAAGGTCCAGAAGAAGGAGGGGTCCTGAGGAAAGGGATCCAGGCTGAGGGACCAGCACAGGGGCAACACACACACACTTCCTCACCCTGAGGAAGCGGAAGGGTGCGGAGGAATGAAAACAAAATGTCCCATGCCCTCAAGGAACTTCCAGTCAAGGTTTGGAAGTGGAGCAATCCCCAGAGGTGGAATTCATGCTGAACAGGCTTGGAACCAAGCTTGCCTTGAGCGAGACAAACTGTGGTCTGCCAGGCCTGGGGAGACACCGCAGGTCTCAGTTTAGAAGCCCAGTGTTCTGTGTCAACCTTGGTTTGAGACTCTTTGTTCCGAAGGGGGTTGTTTGTTTGTTCATCTTAAATTTAAATTGGGAGGAAAGTCCAGTAATCTCTGGGTTAACCACTTTTGCTTCGGAAAGCTGGCGACTCCAGCCACAGCTAACCCATGTCATGCAAGGCAGGACGCAGTGCGTATATGTGTGTGAGCGCACACACGGGCATGCAGAGAGCAGTGTATAACACCCTCCCCAGCGGGCCTCTTGGGCCAAAAATTTGCAGATCTGGTCAAGTTCAGGAGGAGAGGGGTGCAGGGGGATGGTCCAGGGCCAGAGCTAAAACGAATGAAGCGCTTCCATGCTGAGTAAAAGTATTAGCATCTGCGGGTTCTGTGGGTTCGTGTGGTGGAGAGAGGAGTTTCCAGCTGTCACCAAGCTCAGTGAGGCCAGAGAAGAGGGGAGCGCTGGGCCGGCCTCAGCTGTCAGCAGTGAGAGAAGACAGTGCTTCCAGAGAGGAAAGAGGTTGCTCCCACTGGGAAGCAAAGCAGAGAGAAACCCCCCACCCTCACCACCTCCGTTGGGGCAGGAGGGGCTGAAGGCAGACTGCCCTGCAGCAGAAGATTCCCTGGAGGCCCGCCCATAGGTCAGCACCCTGCACTCCCCACTAGCCCGAGGGGGTCGGGCCAAGCCTGGTGGTGGGTATTAAGGAGGGCACACATTGCATGGAGCACTGGGTGTGGTGCATAAACAATGAATTCTGGAACACTGAAAAGAAATTAAAAAAAAAAAAAAATAAAAAGAACCCAGAAGGTGTAGTCTAGAGCTGGAGAGAAGGAAAGCCAAATTTGCTGGACTTTACTATGTGTGGGATATTTTCCATTGGGTCCCACAACGATCCTGAAACGTAGGTGGTTTTGTTCCTTTTCTACAGATGATGAAAACAGAAAAGACTCACACAACCCCAGGCCCACCCAGCAAGTGAGTGCCTTCCCACAGCCAACCTTTCTGCCACCCCCACACTCATGTAAAAGGCGGAAGAGCTGCGTGTGGGAGGGGAAGCCAACTCATTCCATGCAGCCCCAGAGGGCAGAACATGGACTCGGTCACAGGCAGGGTGCAAACTTTTCCAACAGCCACAACTACCCCATAGGAGGGGCCCGGCCTGAGGAGGGGGTGAGTTCACGCCAAGCTGACTACTGGGTCGTTACGGGGGACCCTGGAGGAACTGATCCCTCAGAGAAGCTATGCCGGGTGTGAGCAGCCCGGGAACCTGCCAGGGTCCCCTTGTGCCCTTGATCTGCCAGGCACTATGCTGGATGTGTTGTGTGCCCTGTATGATTTAACCCTCAAAGCAACACTATGACGCAGGGGCTCTTATTACTCCCCTTTATTTCTTTTTTTAAGATTTTATTTATTTATTTGAGAGAACAAGAGCGGGGTGGGGGCAGAGGGAGAGGGAGAAGCAGACTCCCTGCTGAGCAGGGAGGCCAATGCAGGCTCCGTCCCAGGACTCCAGGATCATGACCTGAGCTGAAGGCAGATGCCCACCGACTGAGCCACCCAGGTGCCCCTTCTTACTCCCTTTTAACAGATAAGGAGACCGACTCAGAGAGGTGATGTAACCTGCCCAGCATTGCACAGCTTGTGTGTGGCAGAGCCAGGACCCCAGCCCAGATCGGTGAGACTTCAGAACCAGTGTGTCATACAAGGAACTGATGATGCTACCATCTGTACCGATACAGCAAGATCTCCAAGATAGAAGGTGGGAGTTTTCCATGGCGCTGTGACCCGTTACAACACATTTAGAGAGGTCAGAAGTCTGGCACATGGGTCTCACTGGGCTGAAATTAAGGTGCCGGCAGGCCTGCGCTCCTGGTTCTGGGGGCTTTGCCTCTTCCAGCTCCTAGAGGCCGTCCTCATTCCTTGGCTTGGGTTCCTATCCTTCAGCTTCAAAGCCAGCCCTATCCTGTCTTTCTGACCTTTTGTCACATCTCCCTCAGATGACAGCCAGGACCACGGCTCTGATTTTAAGGATCCATGTGATGAGACTGAGTCCACTTGTATAATTCAGGATAATCTCCCATCTCAAAGCTCTTAACCATAATCATATCTGCAAAGTCCCTTTTGCCACATAAAATAACATAGGTAAAGGTTCTGGGGATAAGGATGTGGACATTTGCAGGGAGAGGCGTTATTCAGCCTACTGCATACAATAAAGGTAGGAAAAGGCAAATGCACCAGGAGCGAGGTGCCCAAAAATGGTGGGGAAGGGAGTGAGTCATAATATATGAGTATTTGCATAAAGAACCATGCATAAAAACCGGTATTCATTCCTGGCAGAGGGCTAGACTGATAGGGGATGGAGAGGTCCAATGAAGATGTCTTTTGTCATTATGGAAGGGTTCAAATACACACAAGATACAGAGACAAGTATAATGATTTCCATGTACCCATCACCGTGCATCAACAATTAACCACCATTTCTCCATTCTTATGTCATTCGCCTCCCCACTTTTGGGGAAGAGGCTGAGAAGTATAACGTTTTAAGTCCCAGGCACAAGATCATTCTAGCCTTAAAAATTTCAGGATGGGGACGCCTGTGTGGCTCAGTGGGTTAAAGCCTCTGCCTTTGGCTCTGGTCATGATCTCAGGATCCTGGGATCTAGCCCTGCATCAGGTTCTCTGCTCAGCAGGGAGCCTGCTTCCCCTCCTCTCTCTCTGCCTGCCTCTCTGCCTACTTGTGATCTCTGTCAAATGAATAAATAAAATCTTTAAAAAAAAATAAAAATAAAAAAATTTTTCAGGATGAATCTCTAAGAGATAGGGTTTTTCAAATATATCCCACAACACCATCATCCCCTAAAAAAATTAACAGCATGTCCTTAATATCATCTAATACTTAGACAATATTTAAATTTCCCCCATTGCCTACAAAAAAAATTTTTTTTAGTCATTGGTATGGTTGAAGGAGGATTCCAACCAGGCCCACATGTTCCCCTTAGTTGATAGGACTCCTTAATCTTAATCTAGAACAATTTCCAGAAGGGACACTTCTCCCTCCTTACTCTTTTATGTCTTTATCTTTTAATCATCTAAAGTTAAATTTAGAGGAAAATCCAAACGTACTGCTTCAGGGAGGGTTAGGGCCCCCCAAATGTGGGGAGTTGAAAGAAAGCCCCCAAGCAGTGGAGACTCAAGGGTGGAGAGGATGGGGGGTGGCAGAAAGCCCACCAAAGTTCCAGGTGGTAGACAGAATCAGGGAGCCCAGGGCCCTGGCATTCTGGGGGGTTTCCTGGCCTGCCCGGCGGAGGTGGATGGAAGGGGGGTGGGGACAGAAGCCACAATCTAGCTTAGAGTAACCTGAGGAAAACCCCCAAAGCCAAGGGTGATAAAATCATTCAAAATATGCATAGTGGTGAGACACCACAGGAAGCTCACCGTCCACCAAATTGAGTCAAGTTTTGTACCAAAGTCCACCCAGATTGGACAACCGGGGACAGAGGAGACAGGCAAAGCACGGAGCACAGAGACGGTCAGAAGAAACTGGAACTTGGACACCTGAGTTCAGGTCCTCGCTCTGCCACCAGCTGCCTGCACTGTCCTGGGAAAGTCACCTGTGGACCTTGAGGAACCATGGCTGGGGGAGAGTGGAGTGAACAGTAATATATATTAGTATTTGCTTGCATGGGCGTAAAGAAGGATACAAAAAAACCCAACTGAGAGTCAAATGAGATCCTGAGTGTGGAAGGGGCAGTGGCAATTTCCCCACTTAATACTGCAGAATGTCCAGATCCCTAAATCCCACTCCTACGAAGTGCCCCCATTATTTCTGACCTAGCAGAAGGGTTGCTGCAGGATGTATAAGAGTTTGTTGTGAATGGGAAAGTTACTGTAGACAAAGGAAATGACAGGCTCAAAGGCAAACGGACGGGAATGAGCCCAGTGAATTCAGAGAATTAAAAGGAATGCAAAATACTAAATCACTGTGGGATCTTAAATTGGGTACTGGAACAGGAAATGGATCTTAGTGGAAAAACTGGTGAGATCAGAATAAAATCTGCAGTTAATAGTATGTACCCATGTTAACTTCTTCGTTTTGACAAATACCCCATGGTTACATAAGGTGTTAGGGGGAAGCTGTACTATTTTGGCAAATTTTCTGTAAACTTAATTTCAAAAAAAAATTTTTTTTAAGCTATTAAGAAAGAGAGAAAAAGTAAAAAAAGGAAAAGTAGTGCAAAACAGCCAGAATATATAAGGAGCTGGAAGAGGGGAAATGGGTGACAGGCATCGCCCCAGGCCAGATGGCCAGGGCCCTCCTATCTTGTGCAGTTGCGGGCAGTGACTCTGTGGCCATATTCTCCCTCTCTGAAACCTCCCCGTGGGTCCCAGGTGGACACTAGCTACAGCTTGTTTGGGTTTTTGTTTTTAAGATTTTTATTTATTTGACAGAGAGAGAGAGTGTGAGCACAAGCAGGGGGAGTGGCAGGCAGAGGGAAAGGGAGAAGCAGGCTCCTGACCGAACAGGGAGCCCGATGTGGGGCTCCATCCCAGAACCCCGGGATCATGACCCGAGCTAAAGGCAGACGTCCAACTGACTGAGCCACCCAGGCGCCCCTAGTGACAGCTTCTCAACCCCCAGTTTTTCCTTAACTATAATTCACCTGTCCATACTTGCCTGAACCCACACACAAAGGTCCCAGGTCACACACACAGACACACACACTGCCCCTCTGCGAGAAGCCTGTGTCTGGCCTCCGATCCTCCGCCTGAATCCAGAACCACCACCCAGAACAGAAGTTAGCAGCCATCCCCACTCAGTGAAGTACAGAAAAAGCAGCAAGTCTCCTGTTCCCACAGCTGCGGAAAGGGAGGCTCTGAAAGGCAGGCCCAGGTGCAAATACCACCTGTGGTCAGAGAGTCAGCTTGCTCAGAGGCGCCTTCAGGATGACACCGCCCTCGGGGTGAAACCCTCCTCCACGATCAAAGGCAAAAACAAAACAAAAACAAAAATAAAAAAAAAACAGTAAAGAACAGTGCCAGTGTTAACACAGCCCCTTACCCTGTGAAGAGGCAGGTGAGCACCTGGTCCCTGGAGCTGGACCACCTGAGCTCAAATCCTCACTTTGCTGCTTCCTAGCAAGTTCATTAACCTCCTCGTGCCTCAGTTTGCCCATTTGTAAAATAAAGATCCTAAGACTATCAACCTCATGGGGGCATTTGCGGGCTCAGTGAGCTTATCTAGCAGCTAAAACAGCCCCCTAGCACATCATACGTGCCATCCACGTGTTAGTCTTTGGACTATTTTTTCACTGAGTATCTCCAGAGTGCCTACAGCGGGCACCCCAGGAGCTGATAATCTAGTTGAGTTTTTTTTTGTTTTTTTTGTTTTTTAAAGACGCATGAGATGTCATATTACCATCCAGGACAATGTCCGAATAGAGTCTAACAGGTAACTCAGAGAGAAATTCCTACAAGAGTACTGGGGTGGAGGGAGGCAGAGCAGACTGACATGACCAAGGGTACTGGGGCAGGAGGAGGCCCCAGTGGCCCCAAAGCCAGGTCAGCTGCATACAGGGCAAGAGAGGAGGAAGGGCCTGGGCCAGGAGCTGAGGTTGAAGACAGAGGAAGTGGGAACTTAGGCCTAGGCGCGGGAGTGCACACAGGCTCCAAGAACATGGACAGAATCATAAATATCAAACCGTTAAGACAAGAGGGCAAAGGGCTTTTGTGATGAGTTTAGAATTGGAACATCAACTTTTTGTACATTCAATAAATACAGATTTACTGAGCACCTACTGTGTGTCAGGTACTATTCTAGGCACTGGGGACACATCTCCGAGCAGGACAGTCCAAACCGCCCACTCTAGTGGGGTTTACATTCCAGCAGGAAGAGGCATCCCATAAACGGGACACATACCAAGAAAAGTCTCCACTCAGGCGCCTGGGCGGCTCAGCCGATTAAGTGTCCGCCTTCGGCTCAGGTCATGATCCCAGGGTCTTGGGAACTGAGTCCCAAATCAGGGTCCCTGCTCAGCAGAGAATCTGCTTCTCCCTCTCCCTCTTCCCCTCCCCGCTGCTGGCTCTCGCTCTCAGAAACATGAACGAAATCTTTAAAAAGATTATAAAAAGAGAGAGAGAAAAGAAGTCTCTCATCTGTTAGAAGGTGAAAGTCCTCAGGAAAACAGTGTCCGTGCAGGGGGAGTTAGGAGGTTTTCAAGCCGGAAAAATGAGTAGGAAAGCTTGAGGAGTACAACAAAAGTATATTAAATATTCATTACCTCCAACCTCTCCCGCCCCCCAGTCGCCTAAAGAGGACAGATCCTGAGAAATACGACTTGCTTTGCAGAGCTGGGGGAGTAGGAGTGGAGAATACAGACTGGAAATGCCCAGTAATTACTCACCGCTCCTCATGGACAGAAGGCTGGCTGGTGGGGGTTGGGGGGGCAGGGGACAAGGCAGGAGCGGCTGCCGCGGAATGGAAGTTTGCAGAAAGAGACACCCAGGAAGGGTTTTTAGAACGGTGTTCTCTGGCCTTTGAGGGGATCCCCCTCCTGCAGTTCTCCATGGCATCTTCACTCCACTAAACACGGGTGGTCCGACATTGACTGGGTGCATGTTTAACACAATGCAAAGGTGTGGCTGGAAGCCAAGGAGCCCAGAGCAGCCCAAGCCCAGCGATGGTGCAAGGCAATGGGTCGAGCGATGTGAGTAGACTAGACAAGTGAAGACAGGGGGTCAGGAGGAGGGTGGAATGGTCCTTTGCTTTGGAGGAAGAGGAAAGAACTTTGAGGGCCTGGCCTACAGGAGACAGGGGGAATGAAGGCTGAGAAACTCAGAGCTGGCAGCAGAACGCCCAAGACCCAATCTTTGGCCATAAATCACCACCACCTCCTTCTTCGCCTTGCTTCCTTACCTCTCAATTGGGCAGCCTTGTGGCCACTGCCAGGAGGGATGGGAGAGATTCCCAGAAGCAAGACCCACGTTCGAGAGGCAGGTGTGGGACTGGAGGCAGAAGGAGTCACAGGTGCTGTGAATCTCTGTGCTGACAGATGAGACAGTGAGGAGAATGACCTCCGGAGCAGGGAGGCTCTCAAGGTCATGAACTCTGATCTGGGTATTTGTTTTGAGATTCCTATTGCTTCTGTAACAAATTACCACCCATTTAGTGGCTTACCATAACACACATCATTTTACAGTCCTGAAGGCCTGGAGTCTAAAATGATTTGTTCCTTCAGTCAGCTTTAGAGGAGAATCTGCTTCCTTGCTGCCGCCAGCTTCTGAAAGCAGCTGCCTGCGTTCCTTGGCACGTGGCTCCACATCACTCAGCCTTCTGCTTCCCCCTTCAAATCTCCTTCTCTGGCTCTGACCTTCCATCTCTTCTCATAGGACTCCCACTGATCACACCTGGCCCACCAGCATAAGCCGGGATAACCTCCCCCATCTCAAGATCCTTAACTTAATCACCTGTGCAAAAAGCCCTCTGGCACGCAAGGTGACCTCCTCACAGATTTGGGGAGTTCAGACGTGAGGGGCCATTAGAGTGGAACTGCCCAACAGGCCCTCAGTTACCATGATGAGTTTAGGGAGAGGTCAGCTCCAAAGAGAGAAAGTGAGAGGGGGTGAGTTCCCAGTGAGAGCTGAGAGGGGGCAGAGTCCAAAGCCTGAGGAAGGCTCACTCCTCTGCAGCTTCTCCACACATGTTTGCAGAGGACCTGATGGGCCGGTGAGGGACTGGGTTCTACGGAAAACACAGAAATTAATCAGGTGAAGTTTACTTTAGAGGAGCTTACCACAAAATGTGAACCCACAAGAGAACATGATGAAGGTCAATGAGTCAGCATGAGGGAGATTCAAACAAGGTAATCCATGGAGGAAAAGAACTGGGGTGTTCTTTATGAAGTGGTGGCATTTGAGCTTAGTAAGAGGAGCAGGAAAGAAGTTTCTAGAAATGAAGGGAGTGAACCAAGATGGTACATGTAGCACCAGGGACACCTGAGGGAGAAATGTCTAGAAAGAAGGTACTGTCAGCATGGTGAAATGCTGCTGCTGCAGCAGCAGGAAGAAAACAAGCCCCCAAATGATCCCTGGTGGGGTGTCTAGGAGGGCAGTCAGCGCCCGGTGAGAGCGGGGGTCCTGCCTGTTGCCTCCCAAGGCTGGAGAGATGAGCAGTCCCGGGGAGATGGGTGTGGCAGGTCATTAGTTCGCCTGGCCCTGGAGGTTTCAAACCTTACCACCAGGGGGCGCACAAAAGCCAAAGTGGGCCTTCAGCTCCGACCCGGGTTTTTCCAGAAACAGGATGCCCCGAGGGAAGGGAGGGAAAGTTTCCCACTCCCAGCACCACAAAGCCTGGAAGCCCTCTCTGCCTCCATGTGATGTCTGACTCAGGGGCTTACCCAAATTTTCCCCTTTCAGCTGCAGCAAACCACATTTTTTTCCATCTCTCCCTTTCCTGGTTACCCATAGAACTGCCCGTAATAAACACACTTTGGCCCAGAGGCTTTTTGCACCATGAATTGTCAGATGGTGGGCACCCCGCCATCTCCTAAGCCAAAGTGCCCATTCTACAGGTGAACAGACAGCTTGACACCCAGAGACAGCAAGTGACTTGTCCAAAATAAACCAAAGGGTCAGATTAAGACTTCAGATGGCCACACTCACATTATAAGGACCCCCTTGATTGTATGTAATTTGGAGCTGCACCAACACCCCCCCCCACATTGCTTCTGTAACAGTAACAGTAATGATAGCTCATATTTCTTGCTCACTTGCGTGCCAGGCACTGTACTAAGCCCTCCAACAGGACTACCTCATTCAATACGCACATTACCCTGAGAAGGGGTTTCTAGTATAAGCTTAGTTACTGAACTCTCCTCCCACCTGCACTGGTTAACGGGTGGGGGAGCAGGGAGGAGAGGAGAGAAGAATATCAAAAGATAAAATCCTCTTTCCCTCCGACCTGTTTCTCCCTAGGTAGGTGGCCTCTGCCTCAGAGCAGCACAATAGAACATTGTCTGATTCCCTACCACCCCCACATACTGCCCGGCCCCAGCCATCCTCAGTGGACACTAGATTAGGGTGAGTGACGTTACCAAAATTCCAGCAGTCGCTCGCTCTTAGTGTTGTGCAACACTGAGGGGAACCCAGTTCCAGCTCGTGCTTCTCTTTCCTCATCACAGCAGGCTCCCAAGAAGCCTTAGAACACGTGAATGGAGTTCCCCATCATCTGGCTCCAGCTGTTCTGGCTGAGATCTCCCCCTGCCTCCTCCCGCGTACACACACACACACACACACACACACACACACAGAGTCCTCTCTTCTGGTTTTGCTGCACTCTCTAGCCTATACCCCATCGCCCCATCTTGTTCACTTCTCTCTGTCTCTTCCTGACCTCTTCTAGGGCCTCCTGACTGCTCTCCACATGTCCCCACCTCACCTTTTGTGTCCCATGCTCCCCTCACACTACCCAGTTGCAGGGCCCCCCCGTTACAACACGTCACCTGTCACCTTCCTCATAATCCCCCAAAGTTCTGAGCCAAGGTCTGGACAGACAAACACAGTCCTTACCCCCAAGGGGCTTGCTGCCTGCACCTCCTGCCTTCCCCACCCAACGGCCTAAAATACAGGTAACCCTCAACCTAAATCACATAGCAAGGGGAGGCTCCCCCTCACCCCAGCAGCTGGGTCTCCACCGTGACCTCCCACAAACACCACCCCCACCCCCACCACCCCCACCACCCCCACCACCCCACCCCACCCCCCACCCCCGCCCCGTGAGCTCCATCCCCAGACCCCAGGCAGCCCCAGGGCCCCAGGCTTTGCCATAAGACTCTCCTGTGAAACAACTTTCCCTTTGGTTCTGCAGCATCACTTCCCAGTCTGTGTCAGAGGCCCCTCCTTAGAGCTCTCTCAGCATCCAAGCCTATCTCCAGGCCCCAAACAGTACTCTCCCCCACTGTCTGGCCACCTGAGTCCCTCCACTCCTGCCCTGGACATGCAGCTCCTGCCCCTAAGGAGCCCCCTTAGGAGTAGAACATGAAAATGTTTTTGAACAAATCAATGAAACAACCGAGAGTGATAATAAAAAGCAAAATCAGAGCTACAAAGGATGACACCCTCTGTTTCTAGTGGGTGAAATTTGAGTTAGGCTCCTTTTTGGCTTGTTGGTATTTTCTGATGTTTCTTGCCTTTGTAAGGGAAACTTCATTTGGGGAAAAAAAAATACAAAGGGGCTTCGGGACTTCAAAAGCAGAAGGAATCTCCTCATCCTTTGGTGAGAAACAGGAGAGGAGTTTCTCCAACTGAAGAGGGTAGGGCCAGGCAGACCAGAAGGCCCACACCACATGCCACAGGCAGGGCTAGGCCACACAGAGGTGGGGAGCTGCGTAGGGCAGGGAGTGCCGGGTAGAGCAGCATTCAGCATAGACACGAGATGGAGATAGGAACAGAATGCCAGATGGGTAATTTCAACTCAGGTCACTGAATGTGGGGAGCTACAGAAAGTTGTGGAGCAGAGAAGAAACGGGATCAGAACTTAGCATGTAGAGGTCAGAAGGCAAGAGGAAAGGTGCTGGGGAGTAGAGGCGAGAACAGAAGCCTGGCTAGGAACTCTCTCTTCTCTCAGGGCATCTGAACCCCAAGACCAGGAAGCACGGCAGGACCCCTCGACTTCCTCAGCCATATTACTGTTCAGGAACTATATTTGAACATTACTCCCATAACCCTCCATCCTCTCTTGCTGCCTGGACTGAAGTTGCTAATTCCTGTTCCTCAGAGTGAGATGCCAAGTAAAGAGTGTACTCCATGAATAAAAGTTTGCAAGGAGCCGCCTCAAGGAGAAATAAAGCCGGGCAGCTCCCCTCCAAATCAAGAAGAGCCTTCATTCAGCGGGCAGCCGCCTGGAGTAAGGGCACTGGATCCCAACCCCAACCCCCAACGACGCGGAGAAAGGTCTCCCGTAGCAGAGGGCTCAGGCAGGGAGATCAGAATCAACAAAGCGAGAACTTCAGGGCAAGGCTTCCACAGAACTCACAGGTAAAAGCGGAGGGGAGGAGGGGAGCGAGCAGTCTGGAATGATCCCGGGGCTGTTGAGGGGAAAGGGGGAGGTCGGCGGCGGGAAGGAGAGTCAGCCCAACGAAGGTGAGCGGGAGGGCTGTGCCCGGAGGAAAGAGAGGAAAGGGCAGCGCGCGCTCCAAGACCGCTGAGCCCCTGTCCCCCCGGAAGCCGGGCGGGAGCCGGCCTCGGGGCGTGGGCGGGGCAGGTGGGGCCAGGGGCCGGGTCGGCCGGGGGCGGGGTCCACGGCACATGCGCACCGCGGCCACCAGGCTCAGTAAGGAGTGGCACTTTTTAAAAGTGCAGCCCGGAGGCCAGCCTGCAGCCGCCGAAGCCCCGGTCCCAAGTCTGCTAACCCTCGTCGCGGCCGCGCGCGCCCCCAGTACCATACCGGTCCGCCCAGGCCAGTCTAGCCCGCACCATGCCGGTCAAAGGAGGCACCAAGTGCATCAAATACCTGCTCTTCGGATTTAACTTCATCTTCTGGGTGAGTGAGCGCCAACCGCCGCGCGCTCCTCTCCGGAGCCACCTGTTCATCCCGGGAACCCTGTCCGCGGTCGGGGCTGCCGGTAACTGGCACTCCCCGCGCCGGGTGGACTCCGGGCGGGAGGAGACAGGGCACCGCGGCCGCCAGCTGGCTCCTCGACCGGGTCCGGAGACGAGCGGGGCGGCCACGATCGTAGGGGCTCCTCCGAACCCGAGCCGGGCAGCGGAGCGCGGGGGGCCCTAGGGGGCTGGGGCGGGGAGACCGGCCCTAGCCCTCTTTTTCGCCGAGGGTTTGGGGTGCGGTTCGCGTCTGCTCCCTCCCCTCCCCCAGCCCCTCCGAGTGCAGGAGGGGAAGGCGGCAGGGAGAAACGGAGCACCCTTCTTCTGGGAACTTCAGGCCCTGGCCAAGGACGACCGATCTGGGTGGGGTCTCACAAGTGGCCGGGGCCGCGAGGAGCTCGTGGGGGGAGATGCGGGCGCTCTGAGGACTTCAGTGGGGCGAGGAGAGCTCAGCCCAGAGCTGTTGACACTTTTACACTGGAAAGGGAGAGAGAGGGAGGACTGGGACCGCGTCCCTGAGTGAGAGTGGGAGACCCCCTCCACCCTCGAGGAGGTGCCTGCAGGCTTGATTCTGAGCCCACCGTGAGAAAGTCGGAATTCCCCGAAACTACCTGAAAGACTAGCTTGTCTTGATTTTTTTTTCCCCCAAAGGCGATAAGTATCTGAACTGGAGAGAACTCTGGGAGAGTTGGGGAGAGGTGGGGCAAATGCCTGTTGGCGCTTTTAGTCCTGTGTTTCCCCATTTCCGGGGGAAGATCAGGTGCCCTCCGCCTACTGCTAGCCCGGGTCCTCCAGCCTGGCCTACACCCCCGTGCCAGCCCACCCAGTGGCTGGGCGGGGCCACGGACAGTGGTTCACCTGGATAGGACACCGGGCTGGGGAGCTGCTTGACACCCACTGCTGGCCGCACTCGGCCTTTCTGCAACTGGAAAACCTGAGGCAGGCACCTTCTCTTGGGGGATCAAGGGACCACCCGTAGACGGAAAGAAACAAGGAAAAGGGAACCTTTGTGTCCTGAGTCTGAGGCCCCCATGCCCTGCACACAGATGGATGGCATTTGCTCCTTTGCAGTTAAGGAAGGAGTTTGGAAAGGCAGTCCCTGTACCACTAGAGAGACTGCTGTAGAAACAGGCATGCCACCAGAGCCTTGTAGCAAAAAATATACTGTACCTGTTCCCCTGGAGCTGGTCACCGGGGTCCCCACAAACCTTGGGGCAAACCTCTTGAGATTTTAATCCTCTCTCCTGAGCCGATGCAAAGAGTCTGACCTGCCACACACAACACATGTTCTAGTGAGGATGCCACATAGATGTACCCCTGTCCAACACTTGGCCTGTTTTAGGGAGACCACCCCTCCCAGCAGTGGGTACTCTTCCTCCCTGTGTTCCCACCAGCCCCAGCAGCCAGCCACTGGCTCCCAGGCTGGGCTTCCTCCTCTCACCAACCTCTGGCACCAGAAAAGAATGTGAGAAGGCTGGCTAGCACCGCCCCACCCCACCCCTGTCCTTGGGGAGTCTTCCTCTCCCCTCCCCAGCACAATCTCCCCTGCCACCCTGTTGCTTAGTCCTCAGTTATCTGCCTAGGCTGCATCAGGGGTTTGGGCCAAGAAGGAACCACAGACTGCTATGTGCCTTCATTAAACACACACACACACACACACACCCACACACACACACACCCATCCACCACCCACCCCTGCCATGTGGCTCCTGCAGGAGCCTGATGAGAGGCTCCAGGGCTCCTCCGTATCTTCTCAGTCTCATTGTCTCCAGCCTGTACCACCCCACCCATATTCAGAGCTGCCCCTACCTGGACCAGGCGCTGCTGGTCAGCCATGTCATCTGAAACAGATATGACTGAATCTGGAAATGTTTGGGTCCAGAATTAGGAATGACTTTGGTGATTATCCAGTCCAACCCTGATACTCACAGTGAGAAAGCAGAGAACCAGAGAGGGGTGGGGTGATTGACCCAGGATCCGGGAGACCAAATCAATACCATAAGTCCTGGGTCCCTGACTTAAGTCCCATCTTCTTCTGTCTCCATCAGGAAACCAACAAGGGGACCTGGTAATGGACTTGGGGGAGGGGGGACAGCGCAGGTAAACCACATTTTTCTGAATTAACCATCGTTCAGTAGGCCTGTATTAAGGTCCCTGAAGAGATGCTAGAATAAAGGGGTATCAGGATCCACTGGGGCAGTGTTCTACAGTCTGCAAAGGCCTTTTCCAGGCCCCATGAGAGAAGCGGGAGCAGGAAGCATTATCCCCATGGTACCAGTGACCAGGAATCTAGTCTCCAGAGAGGTTTAGTGACTTACCAAGGTGATGTGGCAAGATAGCATCAGGAGTAAGTTTGAAGCCACGTCTGGTTGGCTAAAAGTGCAATCTGCTTTCCACCCCAACCCGCTGCCATGCCCAGCCGGGCAGAAACAAGCTCTCATAGATACCTTTAAAGGGAACAGCTCAGACTGTAATGATGGCACCGGTTACCTTTCTCTCTTGAGACCAGGAGTTTTTAAACTTGGCATTTGGGATCTGATGCCGGCCTTGGAAAACAGGAGTGTGAGGCCAGGAGCCAGCAACACCTCATGAACAAAGGATGCTGGGAGGGGTGGCCTAGCAGTGACCCAGAGAGAGAAGCAGTGGGATGATCAGGGTGGGGAGATGGTACACGTCTGCGCCGGCCTCAGCCCCATGGAACCCCAGTGAGAGCTAAGCCCACCCTCCCTGAGTAGGGCCTCTGATGCTCACAGCCAGACCAGCAACCAGTCTGTTCGTCCAACAACCCCACAACCCTAACTTCTTGACTCTCAGTTGTTTTCTATATTTTCCTCTGGGGCATCTTGCTTACCTACCTACCCCCCCCCCAAAAAAACAGTGGAAATCTGGACAGGGACCTGGGTATTAGTCTAGTTCTGTCCTCAAGTCACTTTGACACCCTGGGAAGTGGCTTTTGTGTTCCAGACCTCAGTTTGCTCATCTGTAAAACCAATGGGTTTTATAATTTTTTACAGTTGGGTCTTTCCCTCTGAGGGAGGTCTCTTTTCTGTTGACCTCACATTTCCTTCTGTCGCCCTGGGTAGGGTCCCTCTGTTTAGGGGTTTTCTGTTTTCCTGGCCCTCAGCAATCCGTGGTAGTCCTGCCCACTGGTCGGCGCATGGCACATTCAGCCCTCCCCCGCCATCAGCAGACGGAGCTGGTGTCTATGCCAAGGAGTTGCTGTGGGTTAAATGAGAGAACGTAGGGGCTGCCCTTGGCATAGCTTAGCGCCAGACCCAGTAAACTTCCAACCAAAGCCGCTTACTCCACAGTTGAGAAAGTAGATTGAGGCCATGGGGAGGAGAGGAGCCCTTCCCCAAGAAGTGTGGAAATTGAAACCAGGGATGTAGGCAGGCATCCACACTCCACCCCCCCCTTCCTTCCGACTTCCTGCATCAAGGCCAGCCTCGTGATCCACCCCACCTCCATGATTCTTGCTCCAGGACACCCACTCCATCTCATGTGCGGCTCCACGTTTGACTGTGGGGCGGCCCCAATTCTGAAAATAAACTACACTGCAGAGAAACCCCAAGACCTCAGACTTCTGGACCTGGGCAGTGTACAGACCTATCAGTGTAGACAGGGGCAAAAGCCCCTCCCACCCCACTTGCTGCTTCCCCCAGAAGCTGTTGGCCTTCAGCGTTGGGCTGAGCGAGCAGCTGGGACGCTTGCCTGAAATGGCTCCCCACCTTTGGCACACAGACAGCGGGAGCTCTGGTAAAGCTGGCGTTGTCTGTACTGAGGCTGGCAGGTTTGGGGAGAGGTGAGAGGAGGCCAGGTGTCTGCATCTGCTAAGAAAAAGAGGTCCTCTCCCCTGCCCAGAATCTTGACGGCTTGCCCCTCACTTTCCCCTGCAGTGGTTGTCAACAGCAAAGCTCTGATTCCTGAGTTTGGGGGGGCAGGGGGATTCCTCTACACAAACGCTACCCCTGTCCTTTCAGAGTGGCCCATGGCACCGTTTCAGACCTGACTCTTCTGTACTCAAAAGGAAGAGGTTTGAGTATTTGGAACCACTTGAATAAGCAGCCCATGGAGGGCGGTCCTTGCCAGGACACCTAACCAACTCTGCTAAATGAGTCTTCTGTGGCTTCAAACGTCACAAGTCAGCGTTCTCACACCCTTTGTATTAGATGTGGAATCTTCCTGTTAGACGCAGTGCTGGGTGTCCCGTGTTTGATTTGCGTGCTTATTTTCCGGTTCAATTCAATTTTATGAGGAGGTGTGGCTTTGGGTCACACAGTTTGCGACTTAATAATACACCTCAAACTGGCAAAAACGCCTTTTCTTCTGAAGAACCTAAGCCTTGACAGTTCTTTGCTGGGTGTGCCTGACTGTAGGTAAGGGTTACGGACCTGAGGTCATGGGTCATCATGGCTTCTGTGGCCTTTTGTCTCCTTGGTAGACAAAATTCTCGATGGACCTGTGTCCAGCTGGGGAGAAGAGAGTGAAGTTTGAGGGGGTGCAAGTTTCTATTCTGCGTTTCCCCCCTCCCTGGTCTAGGGGAGGGGAGTGGGGGGGTCAGTGGGATTGCTTCTGGGCCTGCCACAGGTCTTTTCAACCAGAGCCCTGCAGAAACCTTCTTTCCATCTCTTCCAAATGAAAAAGCAGTGACTTACTTATTCTGGGGTTTTGAAACTCTGGGCAAGAGCCCGATGTTCTCAACTACTCGGAAATGCCCTCTGCAACTGAGGGAATTCAGGAGACCAGGAGGGCTAATCTTAACAATACACTTTTTTTTAAATTTATGTTTTGAAGTCTGACTGCAGATCACTTGCCTGTTTCATTCTGTGGAAAAAGTAATGCTGGTCCAGGGACATTTTCATTTTCCATCAAGTGATGGCATGCAGCTGTGGAAAGCAGCATCCTGTCTCCAGATGAGATAATTTTATAATAATTACATCCATCCGGTAATTCCAACTCCTGTCCGCCCCCCCATCCCCAACCACCACCGCCACCCCCAAAAAGTCCTTCATTCTGAATCGTTTTTAAGTACTGTGTGCCATTGTCCTAGGCTCATGGACTTTAACCTTTTTAGGGAATTCCACAAAATCAGAGACCCACCTCCAGAAAAATGCTTTTGCCTCTTTTTTTTTTTTTTTTTTTTTGCTTTTTTTTCTGGAGGCCAATGAATGCCTCATACTGGTTTTTCTCCTCTCTTGGTTTCTAAGCAACCTCTTCTCTGTTCTGAATCCCATGCTTCAGCCATGAGCCGGGGGTTGCCTCGCCACCACCCAGGGACTGTGTGGGGGAATCCGGGGTGACTTGAAAAAGCGTGAGTTCCCCAAAGATCAAGAGCAGCCTGGACTGGAGAGCCAGCTTCCCCACCCATACTTGCTCTGACTCTCAGCTTAATCATTGCCCAAGGAGTGGTTTTGACTCTCGATTAATTTAATGAGTATTCTGTATTTCTCATCCACAGGAAGAATCCAACTTTATGAGCTTCTCGCCAAGTTTTGCTTCTTGGGTTAGTTTTTCCCATAGTTCAGATGATTTGTATTTGTTTAGGAAGAACTGAGTTCTCTGTTTCGCTCCACCTCCTTCCCATCAAATGGAGACTGATACAGCCAACCTTCCCCAGCCTTGACCTTGAAGGCTTTGGGAAGGTAGGGGGTGATGGGGTGGGGGTGGTGTTTGGAGATTTGGACTCCTGGGGAGATGATATTCAGTTTGGTTGAATATCAGAGGAGGATGAACCCCTCTGACTGAGAGGGGCCTAGATTCATTTGATTCTGGCAAAGATCCCTCGGTAGAGAGGTGTGGGGATTATGGACTTGGAGAAAAAAAAATCAGAAATCTGGATTTTAAAGATCCTTCTTGTTCAGTCCTCTTGCCAGCCACTGTACAGGGATGCTGAAACAGTGACTCTTGCTGGCTCTTGCTGAAGGAAAGTCACCCTTCAAAGCTTAATCCTCTTACTGTTGTGTTCAATGTACATTCTGGGTTCCAGTGAACACCTCTCAGGCCAGGCAGGCCAATGGCCCGTGACTTCTACTAAGCTCTCGCCTCCAAATTGCTCAGGACTCAGCCCCTTGCTCCTGTTCCCAGTATAAGCTGCTTTTCAGTGTCCAAGTATAAAAACACCACAACACATGGCTCACAGCAGAAGACCCTTGTGTGGGACTTAAAAATATGATAAAGTAAATCAGACAGTTTTACTGAATTCAAAATAGGTTTCTATAGCGTTCTAGTTTTATCTTTAAGCCTACATTGATTGAAGCAATAACATGATAAATGAGAACTGATGTATTAAAACTTTATACAGAAAGATCAGCAAAGGGACGGACGCCTAGGTGGCTCAGTCGGGAGCCTTCAGCTCCCAGGGTCATGGGATTGAGTCCCATACCTGGCTCCTTGCTCACTGGGGAGCAGGCTTCTCCCTCTGCCTGCTGATCCCTCTGCTTGTACTCCCTTCCTCCCCTCCCCCGTGACAAATAAGTAAATAAAATCTTTAAAAAAAAAAAAAGATCAGCAAAATCATACTTATGAACTCCTGCATTTCAAGTCAGTAAAAGTTTGGTGTTTTTAAAAGATAGTTTGCTATAGACTAAAATGTTTGTGTTCCCCCAAAATTCATATGTTAAATCCGAAAACCCAGTGTAATGGTATTTGGAGGTGGGCTTTTAGGGGTGATGAGGTCGTGCGGTTGGAGCTCTCATGAATGGGATTAGTGCCCTTATAAAAGAAGAGGCCCCAGAGCGTGCCCCGCCTCCCTTCTACCATCTGAGATTTTACCAAGAAGACAGCCCTCTGTGTACCAGGAAACAATTCCCCACCAGACACCAAATCTTTGGTGTCTTGATCTCGGACTTCCCAGCCTCCAGGACAGTAAGAAACAATTTTTGTTGTTAAGCTGCCTGACCGATGGTTGTTGGTTATACCTGCCCAAACAGACTAAGACATAATTATTCGCAGGTTCAAATCAACATCCCTTCTTCCCATCCAGGTGAGCAGTTGCGGTGTGCCATTTTTCATGCCCAGCTCACAACAGTGCCCCCCTCTAGTGGGCAGCAGGCCCCCTCACCCCCGCAGCAGCCCCCCTGCTCCAGTCCGTAGAGACAAGAAACTTGTCTCTAGTCCCTTCCCACTCTCCTGCTCTCCCCGATGTAGTGTGAAAGTCTTCCCATTGCTTCCCGTGATACCGGGCTGTGGATTTAAATACGTTACTGTTACGCTTAGGCTTGCTAAAGTTTTCTTTCTGCCAGCCTGAGAACCTCTTCTCATGCTCTACTTTCTCCCATTCCCACCATATTCTAGTAGTTCTGACTCCCTAAGACAGATAACCCTTCAGAGACCCAGAAAGCTTATTTCAAGTAGAAATGAGCTTCTCTCCCAGTGCTGGGGAGAGCCCATTAGGATGAGAAGCTGGCATTATCCTCCTCCTGTGGCAGGTGCCTCCCAGGACCCCATAGCCAGGGCCGTAACACAGGCTGTGGTCATGCCTGCTTGTGCCCTTTGGTGGCAGGATGGTGCTGTGAGGGAAGGGCAGAGGTTCTGGGCCTCCCCTTGGGGCAATTCCTATAGGGGATGCAAGCAAGGACCGAGGCCAGTGGGCAGCTGTAACCGTGTCTGCCCTGTGAGGCTTGCCACAGTAGCAAAGCTGGGATGAGAAGAGGACATGCCAGGTGACTCTGGGGAATCTGTTTCCCAGAGCAGTGCTCTGTGCACATCAACTTTCTGGCCAGTATAGCAAGGGCATAGATGAAGTTCTCGGGCCACAGACCAGCAGGAAGAAGCGCATTCTCTCTCTCTCTCTCTCTCTCTCTCTCAACTCTGTTCATTGGGCAGCTGGCCTCAGAGAAAGGCCAGGGTCAGGTGATGCCTCCAGGCCAAGTGGCTGAGGCAGGTGCCTTCCTGAGAAGGCAGAGCCTTCTGCTAGTTCAACTAGGCTCCCCTGAGACCCTTTAAGGCTATAAGGTGCACTTTTGGAAATGCAATCAGCTATGGCTGGGGGGGGGGGGGAGGGGAGACAGGACAAAAGTGAAAAGTTCTGGCTCTGAAATTAACAACACTGATCAAGAAGACAGCTCTGCAGAACAGTTGAGAATCTGGGCTTTGCACTCAGACTCTCCGGGGTTCAAGTTCTCGCTCAGCTGCTTATTTTCTTTTTTTTTTTTAAAGATTTTTTTTTTAATTTATTTAATTGACAGAGAGACAGAGAGCACAAGTAAGCAGAGTGACAGGCAGAGGGAGAGAGAGAAGCAGGCTCTCCGCCAAGCAGGGAGCCCGATGTGGGGCTCGATCCCAGGACCCTGAGATCATGACCTGAGCTGAAGACAGAGGCTTTAACCACTGAGCCACCCAGGCGCCCCAGCCGCTTATTTTCTATGGGATCTCTGACAAGCTGCTTCTGTGCCCAGGTTTTCTCAGCTAAAAAATGAAAGTAAATGTTACCTACTTGGTGGGTCTGTTGAGAAAATTAAAGAGTACAGGCAAAGAGTTGCAGGCAGGGTGTGGGGAGGGCAAGAGTTACAGGCTAGCTGGCCAGGAGCATACCGTTAACCCTTAAACATTACGGGGTTTAGGAACACCAACCCTGTGCAGTCAAAAATCTCTTTCGAACGTTTGCCTTCCCGAAACTCTACTACTAATAGCCTACTGTTGACCAGAAGCCTTAAGGATAACAGTAAGATGCTGTTAGCACATACTCTGTGAATGTATTATATGCTGCATTCTTAAAATAATCAAGAGAAATGAAAATAGTATTAAGAAAATCACAAGGAGGGGCGCCTGGGTGGCTCAGTGGGTTAAAGCCTCTGCCTTCAGCTCAGGTCATGATATCGGGGTCCTGAGATCGAGCCCCACATTGGGCTCTCTGCTCAGCAGGGAGCCTGCTTCCCCTTCTCTCTCTTTGCCTATCTCTCTCCCTCTGTCAAATAAATAAGTTAAATCTTTAAAAAAAAAAAAAAAGAAAGAAAGAAAATCATAAGGGGGGGTGCCCAGGTGGCTCAGGTGTTAAGCATCTGCCTTCGGCTCAGGTCATGATCCCAGGGTCCTAGGATCGAGCCCCACATCGGGCTCCCTGCTTGGCGGGAGCCTGCTTCTCCCTCTATCACTTCCCCTGCTTGTGCTTCTGCTCTCTCTCTCTCTCTGTGTCAAATAAACAAAATATTTTTAAAAAAATAAAAATAAAATCATAAGGAAGAGAAGACACATTTACAGAATTATAGTGTATTTACCTGCATAATTTGCATATAAACTGAAACCCGTGTGTGCAAATGGCAGCTATAATTAAGAGACCCAAAATGAAGGCAGAGATCATGGCAAAGGGATGGGATGGATGATAGATTGGACGCAGCAGTTGGAGACCTTTGGCCCCGCTCTTCTCCTGGCTTTGGGCTCAGAATGCCCCATGATGGGGAAGGAGGCCCATTTCACTGAGCAGAGCTGGGTGTGCCTGTTGCCAACACTCCCAATCCACACACCACATGGCACGGCTTCAAAGGTCTAAACAAAGGGGCATCTCCCACCACTCAGGGCCATGCAGGCAAGTGGTAACCGGTCCCACAGATGGAATGAGAGCTAGCTCTCATTTAGCCACTCACATGGCTAAAGTGTATAAACAAGAGTGAGTGAGTGTGTGTGTGTGTGTGTGGTCGCCAGGCATCTTAGGCATACACAATGGAAAACAAATGTGTGGTATTCTGGAATTTAAAGCAAAACATCCCCAAAACAATCCCCCACATCAGATGATTTTGGTTAAGATCAGAATGCCTGCTTTCAGTAGGAACCAGATTTATGGGCTGGCTGATGTGCGCTTCATGTCTGGCAAGCAGGCAGTGGAAACTTGCAGTGAGGTTTCTTGTTTAGAAAGAGGTTATCTTGGGCAGAGGCCCTCCCTCTGGATCCTTCATCCCCCAAACTGCTTAATATTAATATACCATATTAGCTAAAACTTTCTTTCTCTTTTGGGTGGAATAGAGCTCTGGTTTTTAAATGATGCTGACTTTGTCCTTGGAAGGGAGAATTTCTCCGCTCTTGAACTTGTTCAGATCAGGTTGCTGCCTAATTACCATCAAGGTTTGCTTTAAAAAAAAAAAAAGCTTATAAGGCCCATCATCCCCTGCAACACCCCAAAGAGGGGACCTTGCTAACTCCCTTCCACCAGGGCTGCTTCAGGCAGTCAAGTAACTGACCTCTTCATGGCCTGTGCTCTGCGTATGACAGAGGGAGAGAGCTGATGGCTAAGTTGTTCCATACCTGCTCTGTGACCTTGGGCAAGTTACTTTTACCTCTCTGAGCCCATTTCCTCATCTCCAACTGGGATGATCCTAACTATTTCAAAGGGTATAAGGCAGTCCTACCAGCCCTCTTAGATTCAGAAGGGGTAGAAATCTAGCTCCCTCATATTCCTCTTCTCCCTGGGAAATCCCACTGTTGTTCCTATAGGGCGTGTTCCCCTCTTAGCTGTGCACCAGTCTGAGGCAAGCTGGAGAACACCGTGGCCCCAAAGAGCCATGCTTAGCAAACGGAGGGTACCCGTATGGTATAGCTGTTGAGCCCCTCCGCCCAGGAACCCCCACCCCAAAGTGCACAGAATCCCCAGGACGTGAACCCGTGCAAGGCCAGCGGGCAGGCTAAGCAGGTGCTTAGGATGTCAGCAATGCAGGTAAGCCCAAGGAATCGTGGGGAAACTAAGTACTTTTTTGAACTTTTTTATATTTTATATTTCTGATTTAAAAAAAAAATACTGAATTATATAAGTGGTGGGATGGATGGTGCCATTTTCTCAGTATTTAGGGCAGTAAATGGTCACAAGAGGCAGAAGTGTGCCTCTCCAGGGGCCTGGCTTCTCAGGGATGGTTGGGTTTGCGTTTTGACCTCCCAACATGCCATCAAGGAGCAGCCCCCTTTAGCGGGGCCCTTTATGACCCAGGGTGGTGGTTGGGGGTGGGAGGAGTTGACTTGTCAGAAATGCAGATTCCTAGGGGAAGCAGCAAATCAGTGACTCTCCTTATGCCTCATTTTTGATTTTGAGTCCTGAAGGTCATACTGCCAGGGTCTTACGGTTGTTGGACATGATGGTGTTTTTAATGTGAAGCGTGTGGCAGTGCCTGGCTCAGAGCAAGAGCTCAGGGGTTGCTTCGGGCCCCTCTGGCTGTAGTTACTGTTACCACAGCCTCTCAGAACGTTCCAGGGATTGAAGTTGTCCGAAACACACGCCTCTGTGTCTTCTTGCTTGGTTCTGTAAAGCCGCCTCACACAGGATTGTTCTGGGCTGAAACTTTACCAGGAGGCTCTGTCCTTTTCCAAAGGTGAATTCGAGAACCCCACCTTCCACCTGTCCACAAAATGCCCATTTCAGAGATATCCCCAGCGTGGGAAAGGTGAATGAGGCGAGGGCCCAGTTTTGGCCTCAGCTGGCCATGGCCCCAGCATCAGGACCGTTTGGCCGAGCCCCCCTCCCTCTTGTGAGGTCTGAGAGTTTAACAACAGCCATAGGAAGAAGAAATCTGCTCTGCCTCCAGACCAGGAAGGGTGGCCTCAGCACCTCTCCCGTTCACTTCTCATGTTTCCCAAAAGGAGGTCAGTTCCTCTTATCTAGAACTTTCTTTATACCTTGAAGCCAGGTGTCAGAGCAGGGCAGGGCCAAAGTCACCACAGCTTCTATGTGGACATCACAGAGAGGAGAAGGAAGGCGGAGCTGGCCCCAGAGGATGCCTTTCCTTCACCCGGTGATGGTGGGCTTGCCACCACCACCTCTCCCAGCCACAACAGAGGGGGAGGGGAAGGAGAGCGAGGACGAACCCCAAGAAGTTAGCGGTCAGGGCTCCGTCCCTCTTGGCCTTCCCTTAGGCAGGGCCTGGTGCCCTGAATCTAAATGATCTCGCTGCAGCAGGCAAGGTCAGGTTCAGTCAGGGCAGAGCATTTAGCCAAATCCAGCATGTCCAGAGGACCTTCTTGTCCCCCAAGAAAAGTGCTTAGGGGTCCCCAGTCTTCCCATTCCCGGCTGGGCAGGGAGGGAGCACAGTTGAGGAGGACGGGAGCTTTGAGTCATCTGCCTGGTTCAGGTTCAGTGTGAATGCGGCCTCTGGCTGGCTGTGTCTCTTGCAGCGAGTTGTTACTTAACCTCTTGGAACCTGTTTCACCTCTAAAGTAAAGGTGACGAGGATTAAATGAGACGGTGTACGTCCGTCACTGCCTGTAATGTGGGACACTCATGCGCACTCAGAGTAACTAATTGCTCCACTTAACTATATGATTTTCCTTTGTTTAGCCTCTGAAGGAGTTGCTCATGACAGAAAAGGCTGCCAGAAGTCAACTCAGCATTAACCTACGACGTCATTGCCCATCAGCCTCAGCTTTAAAAAAAAATTTTTTTTCCTCCTAGAACTGAGGGTTGGTTGAGGAAAAGAATCCACTCAGCCGTAATGGCAGCCCTGCCTGGGGAGAACACGGGTTGCAGAAATCAGGAGGAAGCTTTCTTACCAGGAGTGCCCTGCTACAGAGGCTGTGGGAAGTATTTTGGCTTCTTGGGGAAGAGGGTTCACAGGGCTGAGGCTGTGGGATGAATACTGCATTTGGAAGCCAAGTGCAGGTTCTAACTTGACCTGTTTACTAGGACTGCCCAGGCTCAGTGGGTTCAAAATGGAGTTGTCCAGCCATTATCTGTTTCATGCCTCTTGCTTCCTTCCTGCTTACCTGTCCTGTGTCCTCCGTGTTCGCCGTCACCGTGCAGCAGTTCAGGGTGGCCCTGAGGCCCCGTGGTGGGACAGCTGAGCCCACACTCTGGATTGCCGTGTAAACGGGAATGCCGAAATTCTGCCCCATGTTGGGTGGAGCCCAGTGAGAGCTCATCTTCCCCCGCCCCCCGCCGCCCCCTCCATGGCTTCCTGCCCTTCAGCACTGGCGTCTAGGAAGCTAGTCTCTGGGCTCGGAACACCCAGAGACAGCTTCTCCATGTGGTCCCGATTGTTTGGTCTTTACATAAAGGCCTAGAGCATTGGTTCTCAGACGTGAGGGCACATCAGAATCATCTGGGGCTACCCCACTTGCCTCTAATTCAATAAGTATAGGGTGAGGACAGTGAATTTTCCTGTCTAGTACATTCCCCAGGTGCTGCTGCTGCTGCTGGTCTGGGGTCCACACATTTCTCGGTGGCCCATCTTCTGCCCTCGGTGTCTTGGTAAAAGCCCCAGGGCAGAAGTAATCCAGAGGGCCGAGATGACCGCAGGGATGACCCGATTCACAGAGAGACTTACTCTCCAGGACCGTCCCCTCCGGCGTTGTTTCAGCTCCTCTCTCACAAAACTAAAGTTCATAACAAGCCCTTGTTCATACCTTCAAATTCTGCTCAGAAGTAACTAACACATATAAGTCACTTGTGATCCTTAGCGAGGCAGGTCATGGCAGTTTTTTCCTGCTCAGTAGAGCAGAATTGGGTTTTGGTGGTGTTTCCCTATGCCGTGGGACCGGTTCCGGGAGGACTCTAGCCTCCGCTCCCGCCGGGTGCCTGTGCCCTTCCAAGGGTGACAGCTTCAGCCTTCATCTGGAGGTGGCAGAGGAGGGTTCCCGCAGAGGATCTGAAGAGGTGGTAGGGCCTGGGCTCCTGTTTGTGCTTGTCGCCAGTGCCCGGCCCGGCCTCCTGACGGGTGAATCAGCCCATCTGAAGCTTGGCAGTCAGCGGTGAGCCAGGGTTGCCATGGAGATGGGTGAGGCCCGAGCCCACAGGTCTGGGTGGCCTGACTTGTTTGTAAATGTTGAAGCCTGTGCGAACATAGAGGCTCTTATCTCCACTTCAGAAGCCTTCTTAAAGTGTGACTGGTTTTGGGGCCCAGAAAAGGCCAAAAGGAGAAACTCACATCCTTGGTATTCAGTCTATTACTAATTTCCCGGGTGCCATGGGCAACGAGGCCTACAGGTCTCCCCGGCTTGGTACCTTTAAAAAAAATAATAATAGTAACAACCAGGGCTGCTACATAGCTTTCTGAAGAAGGGAAGCAAAGAGGTGAAATCCCTTCCCTCTCTGCTCCATGAATACCTCCTTCCCACGGAGGTCATTCGGATCACCATCCCTGTCTCATCCTCGCAGAGCTCCTGGGAGGCATGTATGGGTATGAGGAAGGTAAATTTATCCATCGTCTTTCCACCACAGGGCGCTCGCACAGACCCACAGAATCAGAACCCCGGTGTCTTAAATCGCCCTGCTCCCTCCTGCCCGGCCGCCTCCTAAGACCGTAGGGACACAACCAACAGCCACCGGGTGCCGTGAATCGCCCACCTATTGTCTTGTGTCTTTCTCGAGGTTTATTATTCTTATCACTGGCATTATTTTCCCTGGAGAAGCCAAGGAAAATGCTAGTGTCAGACAGCCCCTCTGGGGGAGAGGAGCGAGAGACCACGAGTCCGTGGCCGGCCACGAGTCCACGGCCGGCCATGAACCCAGGGCTTCTTAGCAGAGGTGTGCCAGAGACTCCCCGGGCGGGTGCAGGACTCCACAAGCACATACAGAATTCCCACAGGGGACTCTGACGCCCAGCACACGTAGACCAGGCCCTGGGTGGCCCTGACGGCGGAGCAGGGGCCTCCTATTCCTTGCTTTGTCGTTCTTTCTGGGAGGCCACCTGCCCCTCACTGAACAGTGTTGCAGCATCTTCTTGACCACAGGTTCACCAAGGGAACAAAATGGCCATAGCTTTTCCAGAAGGACAGTGGGAAGCAGGATAGCAAGCACCCCTTTCCCCTATCCCAGCCACTCCCTGCGGCCTGCCTCCAACCCCATCAGAGTGCTGACGTGATTACCTAAAGTCTGAGGCCAGCCTCAGAGAAACTGCGTGTGGAGAATGAGCCACTCTCCCCCTCTGGGAGCCCTTAGAAAGCCCTCTGGGCTTTCTAAGGCAGCTGGATAGAAATCACATAATGAATATTTTGTCCTATTAAAAAAAAAGGTATGACCCTCAGGTCGCATTGCAGGAGAAAAGAGGGGACCTGGAGGAAGGGGGGGCCTGGCCAAGACCACCCAGTTTGTTTGCCATGAGAAGATTTTTCTTGGGAGTGGAATTTGTCCAAGGCAGATAGGGCTCTTTCCACCTGAGGGGGTGGGCTGCGGTGCCACGCGTGTACACACACACACACACACACACACACATACACACACACACACACACACACACACACACTCTGCTCTTTTCCTTCTTGTCGCATCCCTCTGCAGGCTTTCTTCAAGTGTGTCTGTCCGGGGGCCTGCCTGTCTGTAAATACCTGCTCAGGTTGGAACTAGAACGAGTTCTGCAAACTTGGCATTGGGGTCCAGAGCAACCAGGTGCCCCTAAGTGGCATCACACTTTGATTTGTTTTCACTCCGCCTTCAGAAATTCGAGACATTTCCTCTAACTCCAGGTGTGTTTTAGCATAAGATTTCTGGGCCTGGCCCTCCTGCCAGGTTTGTGGGGTGACTCCCTGAAGTACTCCTCTTCACGTGGGTGCCTTGAGCAAGGTGTGTCTTCAGCATAGGCAGAGGGGATGACCAGGAAACTCCACCGTGGGCCCGAGCTGGTGCACTACTGGGTTCTCAGGTCCCCCGGAACCAGCATGAGCCCCAGGTGACGGGGTTACCTGTGCACTCTTCAAAGATCCGAGTGTGAAACTGGGCTTCTGGTGGGGTGAGGACAGTGACTCATGGGCTCTGCATGAAGTCTCATTTTCAAAAGACTCCATCCAGGTCTGTCCCTAAATCTCACTGGGATGTTCGTCACATGCCCTTGTGGGTCTTTCTCAGGATTTTCTTTGGACAAGTTACTGTTCTTGGCAATTTCTGACTTTGCTAGTGAGATAGCAGAAGTTGGATCTGGATGAAAAGCCAGATGGGAAAGGAGGCTTGTTGAAGGGAAGAGGAGAGAGAGAGGAGAAGATTCGGGTGGGAGTTTCAGAGATTCTGTCCCTTTGAAGTAATCGTCTCATGTATGGGATAATTATTTGTTGATTGCTAATTTATTCACTGTTGTGTGCGAGGTGTGGATGGGCCAAGGGACTAGAAGGCCTGAGAAACAGCCCTGCCCTGAAGGAGCTTGTGCTCCAGTGAGACCCGAGCCCAGTACACCTGTGAGAGGAAGGGCGTGTGTGTGTGTGTGTGTGTGTGTGTAATATAAGGGCACTGGAAAGAACACACTTGAAGCTCTCCGGCTTACATTTCCTTGGGAGGAGACTGAGGACATCTTTGGTGGGGAAGCAGCAGGCCTCTGTGGCCAGGACAGTCTTCCAGGAGGAAGGGCTCACATGAGCAGAGGAGAGAAGGCAGGAGACTTACTTCTCCTGGGAGTGGCAGGCAGAGGGAGAAGGTGGGCTCGGGTCTCAATGGTGTCATGCTGCTGAGAGATCAGAAAAGATGAACCACAGCTAATGCCTGGGTGGCTCAGTTGCTTAAGCATCTGCCTTCGGCTCAGGTCATAATCTCAGGGTCCTGAGATGGAGCCCCACATCAGGCTCCTTGATCAGTGGGGAGCCTGCTTCTCCCTCTGCCTGCCACTCCCCCTGCTCATGCTCTGTCTCTCTCTGACAAATAAAATACAGTCTTTAAAAAAAAAAAAAAAAGAAATTTTTTAAAAAAATAAACTGAGCAGTTGACCTCAGCCACGTGAGCTTTTCAGGGAAATGGCTACTGCCCCACATGGAGGGCGGGAGGCAGGCTGGGTGTGTTCTACAGTGACTGCTTTGTGGGGACCTGGAGGTGAATAAGCCACCAGTTTCGGTGTCAGAGCACCAAGCAACCAGAAGGGAGCAGTGAACCTGCAGGCAGAGAGGGTTTGTTTCTATTTGGAATTTTAGGATCGAGAGATGGAAGCTTTGAAAGAAGAAACCCAGCTCAGTTTTAGATCTACGGATCTTAGTTTAGATCTACAGTTTCAGATCTATAGAAAGGTTGCAGAGAGAGTATAGGGAGCCCCCCATTTCCCATCAGTTTCCCCTGTGATTAACACCTCTAGGACCACATTGCATGTGTCGTAACTAAGAAAAAATCTAACATGGTACATTACTGTTGCCTAAACCTAAACCAGGCTCCATCAGACCTGACTTGTTTCACCGGTAAGACCCTTTCTGTTCTGGGTCCCAGCCATGATACCACGTGACAGTTACCGTGTCTTCTTCATCTCTGATCTGTGATACGTCCGGTCTTCCCTGGTGTCTCAGAGATGACCTACACTTCGGAGAAGCATGGGCCAAGTATTTTGTAGAATGTCCTCAACTTGGGTTTTTCTCCTGGCTATCTTCTAAGAAAAAACAAACATGCTTGAAGAACTCAAGCATTTCCAGCACAACAGTGGGGGAAAGCTCTCCTTTCTCTCTGCACTGTCAGATAGATGGGCCCACTGGGGGGCCTAAAGGCAACGAAGCTTTTCTTGGCAAAACCAAAATGTTTCCCCTTGGCTTCCTTTGGGAACAAGGTAACCAGGTAGACTCGGCTGTGCCTCGGGCTGGGAGTCGAGGCTTGGAACTCTCCACTTCCATCCCCTCCAACACAGTCGGTGATCTTGGACAGTTTGCTGTCCTTTTCACAGGGGCCCTGTGAGCAGGAACTGGTTCACTGAGCGTCTCCATCAGACCTGCTGGGATCCTGCATTGTTGCAAAAGCAAGATGGCAGCCGTGGCAACGGTGCGGCCAGCGTTCCTATCATAGGTCAGCTCGTTCACCCGGGAGGAAACCGGCAACTTTTCGGCCTCCCAGACCCCTGTTTTCTTAGTTTATGGAGTCCTTTCATAATCAACTCTGTGCCTTTCTTTTCAAAGTGAAAGCTCTGGTTCTTGCCATTTGTTTTTCCCTAGTATTCTAAGTAGCTAGGGGTGAGAGCCAGGTCGGGGGGCTGGGCGCCCCCCAGCGCCACATCAAAAACTGAATTCTTCTAGAAAGTACTCCAGAACCCCTTAGATAGTGCCACATGCACAACCAGGAGCCATTATTAGGTAGTGACCAGTATATGTGGCCCTGTGACCCCAAGCCATCCATCCTGACCCAACAGACTGAAGCAATTTCTCCCAACAGCATTCCAGAAAATAGGGCAGCTAATGGCTTACATATCTTCCCCTCAGGCCAATTAACTCAGTAATTCGATCCAAAAAGGCCTTAAGACTCACTCCTCTGATTGCTGTGAACCCCGTGCTTCCAGTCCTGCCTCTGACCCTCCCTTCCACCTGGGTATCTTGAAGCCCCCTCCTCTTTCTCTCTTTCTGTGAGTTTATAGGCATAAGAAACTGAGATCAATTACTGCTTTTTCCATTTCTCCAGAGCCAGCTGCTTTTTCTTCCTCCTTTTAGTGAAACGCTGTGGCTTTGACAACCAAGCAGCGCAATGATAGGTTCTGCGTGGGGTCCACCTGTGTGGGATCCCCAACTCTCTCTGGCCCTGTCCTTGGCCAGGGTGAGACCTGAAGTCTTTCTTCTCCTGGTTCCAGTTCTCCAGCATAGTGTCCTTCTTGCCACTGGTGTGTGTAAACCAGAGAAACGATCAGACTTAGCACAGATTTGCTCAGGGTCCTTGAAATGGAAGAGGCCTAACCATTGCAGGTGTGTTTTGGGTACCCCTGCTGTTATCCACGGAATCATTCCCAAAGAGAAATAATTGCACGTAATTGAGAAAGCATAGAGCAGAAAAGACAGGCCTTTCCTCAGTCCCAGGTGTTCTCAGCAATAGCACCAGCAAGATGAGGGCAAGAGGGAGGACTGAGGACAAGGTTTGTGGCCAAGCGCTGACTGAAACTGAGACCTCCCCCCGGTGCTTGGGGAGCCCCTGCCTATAGTGTTCTCAGGTTAACACGATCATGTCCACAGGGAGGCCCATGGCCTTGGTCTCCCAAAGTCCAGGGCTCTCACTGGGCCTCCATATGTTACAGAGATGAGAAAGTGTTGCCCTCTTTCCTTTAACTCTTCCAGGACCCCAGGGGAGGTGGGCCAGGGCCTGACCACCACAGTCAGGACCCCACTTAGTGTGTGCTTGTCCTGGACTCAGTGCACGGGGATGGGGATGTCGGAGCTGGCCCCACCGTGTCCCTGCCCCAGTGGTGGCACTCCTGAGTCAGGAGAACCCAGTCTGAACCGGGGTGCCCAGGCTAGAAATGGGGGAGAGACACCTACTTCTACACCACTCCCATCCCCCACCGCTGGAGCTGTGTCTGCTGTCTTTGGATTAGGCCAGGAGACCCTCACTCACCTACAGATCTTTTGTGAATAAGAAGGAAAGCTTGGCACCGTGAGTTTTTCTTCTCTGCACTGTGTAGCTATGGGTCCCCTGGTGTCCTTACTTCTTACTGATGTTTGGCGTTGCCTTCCATCCGATGAGAGCTAAGAGGAGATGCTGCATGACTGTCCTCCGCAGGGAGGGGTGCAACCCTGGGGACCTGAGTGCTGACCTGGTTACTCTCACAAGGCCCACGTGGTGGTACCTCCCTCGGAAGGACTTCTAATGTCATCTCCTTTATTTCTACCTATACTCAAATGTAAGGAGGGGCCACAGGTCACCGTTCCCATTCTACAGATGGGAAAACCGAGGCAGCAGAACCCTGAGCCAGGAATTCCAGAGCTGTGGACACACAGTGCTGGAGGTGTGGGCAAGGGTTTGACCCCACTGCAGGCCGAGGCCCTGGGTGATCACATCGGCTGTCGCCACACCCACTCCGCACATCTGCACCCGCTGCCAATTCCCCAGGTAAAGGAGAGGAGCAAACAGTTACAGAGACAGAGGCCTGGCCGCACCATGGCTGACCCACTCCCAGGGCAGAGAACCAAGCTCCCTCAGGAGCAGGGGCTCTGACACAGAGTGCCTGTGTGGAGGAGGGTGGTCTGGAGCCACTCACTCATCCCGTGGGCCCTGCAGTGCAGCCTGGGAGTCACTTTCGCACAAGACCCGGGCCGGGTGAGAGACGAGGGAGCTCGGGGATGTGGCACCTTGGTTGTATTCCCTAGTGGGAAGCTCTGCCCTTCAGGGTCCCGTATCTCAACTTGCCCTCCTACAAAATGGGATTTGGGGGAAGATTGGGGGATTACTCACACGTGCCTTATCTGATGTTTATAAGGATCACTCCTTTGGAAGCGTGGAGCCTAAAACCTAGAATGGGTCTGGTCAGCCTCTAAGGTTTGTCAGAGACAAAAGGAAAGGACAAATGTGGGCCACTCCGGGGAGACTCTGCTGTGTCACTTACTGAGCCATGTGATTTCGTGAGGAATCACAGCTGCCCTTATGCGTGCTAGACTGTGCCCGCTGAGCATCTGTCGTCGTTTTTACCGCACAGTGCATATACGGAGTAGTGCATGAAACACGAACGGTTTAAAGCCTAATTACGTCAGTATCCACGGCACCACTCTCCAAGTCCAACGCTAGACTGTTCCCAGTGCCCTAGACCCTGCCCTTGCGAGTGCTCTTCTCTCCCTCCCCCTACAGGGCACCCCACACTTGACTTTATGATAATCGCTGTCTTTTCCTTTTCCTTTCCTTTCCTTTCTTTTCCTTTCCTTTGTCATTTACATGGACCTCTAAACAGTAAAGCGATTTGTAACTGCATGTTACAAACACTGCATGTGTTTTTGTGTCCCTCGCTTCTCTTGTTGGACACCATGAGATGTGCTCATAGAATTGCATGTGGCTAACCGTGGCCCGTGTTCACGGCTGTGTAGTATTCCAGCATCTGTGAAGCATCTGTTCTGCTGCTGGGCTGCTGGTAGGAAGTGGTTCCCAGCCAGCTGGTATTTTTAGCAAATGGATTGATCCCCACACTGGCTGCTGTTACTAGCCGGTGCACAGTGAGAGGCAGAGACCGAGGGTGGTCCCAGAGCCCTTTGCAAGCCTCCCTTCCGGTGTCGTGGCGCTGTGCTCCCCTGGCAGGACTAACGCCCACATCCGGGATATCTTGCAGCTTGCTGGAATCGCAGTCCTTGCCGTCGGACTATGGCTCCGATTCGACTCCCAGACCAAGAGCATCTTCGAGCAAGACAGTCAGCCTTCCAGCTTTTACACAGGTGAGTGGGGAGGAGGCGCTGAGTACCTCCTCTTAATTGCAGAGGTGCTGTGTTGATCCAGGGATTGGCCTTGGCAAAGACTTTTCCTCTGGCCCCGGGTTGGCCTGGCCTGTCCTTTTCAAGCCACGCTTTGTGCGGCCCAGCCCACAAATTTGCATTTGACTGTTGTGGTTTCTTTTATCATGCTGACTAAGTTTGGCATCCTGACCACCCCGCCCCCCCCCCCCCCCCCCCCCCCCCCCCCCCCCGGCCCGTAGGAAGCTGGCTCTGCCCAAGTTGCTGCCACTCTTGAGGGTTTAAGAACCTCTGTGCATGCGTGCCCCTGACCCTCTCTTAATGCTCTGTCTTCCTGATCTTACTTAGTTCCTTAATTCAAAAAACTTTGTTCTGGGCATCCAGACTACCAGGAGTAGGAGAGGTGAGCCCTCCCCATGATGCAGATAGAGGCTCTGAGACCCCAGACCACCTGCCTCCTGGATCAGATAGTCAAAATGAGTAAGATCTAGCAGAGATGCCAACCTGGCCGACCCAGAGGGTTGGTTAATGCCTCTGATTTTCGAGGGTATTTGACGGGTATTTGGTTTTATTTGTTTGTTTCCTGAAGTGCTTTTGCTTTAGGGCAAAGGTTTGCAATTTAAACACAAATAGACTTAGCAGCTTACACCGGGCTCCTGGACGTCTTTTTATCTTTTCTACCATTATTCTGTCCCCTCCACCCACCGCCAAGGCTTGTCAAATGCAATTCCCCAGTTTCTAGTCAACTCACAGAATGCAAAAATCCCACAGCTCTTTCTGTTTTGGGATAGGAAACACTCATTTACGAGAAATAAGAGCAACCCCCTATTTTTAGGACGATGCTGCCATGTCATCAGGCTCAAAGTGTAAGTTTGGTCATTTCCTTCCCACCCACCAAAGAAGTTATTTTAAAAAAAAAAAAGATGGAGAACACAGCCTGAAGAGAGTGAACCCAAGGCCTTTTGGAAGGACGCAATGGCTGGTGGGCACAGGGACCTCCTTCCCGCCTCCCAGACACAACCTGAGCCAGGCCCCCATGGGCCACTTGGCTGCACGCGCTTGGCACTGTGGAAGTTTCCCTGCTTGTATTGCCTATTGCTGTTGTTTTGGGGATTTTTCAGGGTGTGTCTCCCACTTTCCGGAAAGAAAGTGAGGGAAAGAATAGCACAAGTATGTTTTCTGAAAAAACTATGTGCATGCGCGCGCGCGCGCACACACACACACACACACACACACACACACACACACACACAGAGTTTTTAGGGAGTAGGTCTCCAAAGTGCCCAGACTTGTTTTAGCAACAGCATTTTTTGCAGGGTGGCGGGAGAGGGGGGCCTGGAATGCTGCCCTGTGGAGAGGAAGCAGCATAGGGGCACTGTGCTGAGGGGGCCCTGACGCCCGCCTGCCCTCCTCCTTGTCATGCCAGGGAGCTGCGAGCCCTCTGGGGGAGACAGGAGAGCAGATCTGCCCAGGAATGGAGAAGCGGGTGGCAGCGTTGGGCCCGTGTCCTGAAGAGAGCCTGGCCTCCTGCTCCCACTGCCGTTGTCCTCTGCAGAGTGCCTGGCAGGCTTCGGTCTTTTGTTTCCTAGGATCCTGGCTAATTCCCTATATTTTTGGATCTGGGAGGCAAGGCTCTCATTGGCGAGTGGAGGAACCGGGAGGAAGACAGCTCCTCCGCGTGTTGCTCGCTGTCTCACACGTGTTGTTCCATGATTTAATCCTCGTAACTCTTTAGGATACATGGAATGATTCCCACCTTATCAATGAAGAAACCAAAGCCCAGGGATTAGAGAACGTGCTGAGCTTGTACCCGTCAAGAGGCAGGGTGAGGATTTGAACCCAGGCCTACGAAAGCTGCTTCTTGACTTACCCGTGCTAGATTGTGGGAAGGACTCCCCATGTAGGAAGAGAAAGTATCTCTACCAACTGGATGTTCCCTGTTGGGGAGGTGGGCAGGGTGGAGGCTAGTCTGGCCTTTGACCTCACCCAAATTGTAGTCGGGGGAGGGAAGCCCCAATTACTGGTGGCCCTGGCCAGTGGGTGACAGGGGGGAAGTCACGCAGGATGGCAGGAGAGTGACGAGCACATGGTTGGAGGAGCCATGGCCTTCCTCTGGGAGTCACAGGGTGCAGGATGGCCGTGATCCTACCCAAAGTGACCAGAGGCACAGTCCCAAAGAGACACAGCGATCCCTAGTTGGAGGCCAGCGACCACTGCTCCCTCAGCTCCAATAGAGGAATGCTGGCACTTTGCTTCCCTGGGAAAGAGCTCAGCTTTGGAGAGTGTGTTCTGCTTGCAGAAGCCCAACAAAGGAGGGCAATGCAAGGGACACTCGAGCATCAGTCAGACAAGTGGCCGCTTGGGTCTGGCTGGGCCTTGCACTTCACCGAGTGTGCTGGGACACCAAGTCACCATCACTCATGGGCAGAGGGCCAAGAAGGCATCACCCTTCCCCCTTGAGCTGTGACACCAGCCTTTGTATTGACCCATGCCCCCTCTTCTGGCAGAGTGCCTGCTCCACCCCTGCCGATATTCTGGGCATCATGGGGTGACTGTACCTTGCACGGGGGGGCCTCCCCATCTGCCGCACAGCCCACCGGCCAGCCTGACCACGAAACCAACCCTTTGGAAAACCTGAAGGACCCCGGGGTGGATTTTCTTCAGGGTGGGCAACGGCTTTTAAAATAGAGAAAGAATGCATAACCAGGCCGAGAAGCAAGTGAAAAAAGAAACTTTCCAACATTCACAACAGTCAGTAGTAAATCCGGAGCAGCTGACGGCCTTATATGGGCCTTCTCCCCAGTTGAGGCCCTGGGAGAGTCAGTCCGTCAGCAGTATCCATAATCCCAGGCCGCAAACACATTAGGGAACTTTATTTTCTTGGTCCCAGGCCAGCAGCCCTTCTTAACTCCTTGGCGTCCTTCCAGAATCGTAGCCACTGACTGAGGGCATCTGGGGGCCCCAGGCAGAGGCTGTGGATGTCCTGGTCCACCCTTCCCTGGGACCAATCCTCTTCTTAGGACAAGGTCCCTAAGAGTTTCCAGGGTATGCGGCTTTTGCCCTCAGCGAGCTTGCGGCCTCGGGCACTTTGTTGCTCTGTGCACAGTTCTCCCCAGCCTGAGACTGGCAGAGCTCACACACCCACAACCTCTCCAAAACAGAAATATACCGTGCTTGGCAAATGGGGCACCACTGTGATGCTTATATTAGTGAGAACAGCCACCTACAGGACAGAGCGGGACCAAGAGAGAACCACTGGGGAGCCACGTAGGGTTCCTTTGAACCCCTGATTGGGTTTTTGGAGACAAGAAACTGTTGTTGTCAGTGGCAAGCTGGGGCCAGGACAGGAGGCCGATGTGTCCCCTTGGAGCTGAAGCCCAGAGCCCTGATATGCAGGTGAAGAGAACGCTCAGTTTTGTGTATAAAGGACATCCCAGCATATGCTTCTGCTCTACCAAAGGCTTTTCTTCTCCTCTGACCAGGCCTATAATGTCGGCCTGAAAAGAGAATCAACAGCCCTTAAGCAAATTAATACAGTAATCCTAGAGAAGGCTCCGTGACGAATAACTTTTTCCATGAGTCAGACAAAAAGCTAACATTCATTTGTTTTGTAAAGGGGAACGCTTTGTCATTTGTCATTGCCAGCCTTTGCTAACAAGCTCAGGATGTAGGCTAGGAGGAGCCTGTCCAGAGGGAAGCCCAGCAGGGACCTGCGAAGAAGCAGCCAAGCCCTCCAGTGGTTCCACGTCTTCTGAGATGGGGGAGAGGGCCTGTTGCCCAGGAGCCCCCCCCTACAGCTTCATGGCCACTGCTGAAGTGCCTGTCAACAGCCCCCTGGGGAATTGCTTATCTTCCTCCCCAGCCGGAGAGGGTGAAGCCAAGACACCCCGCATCTGCAGCTCTCCAAACAAGATACTACACCAATGACCTTTGTCCTGCAGTCTTCATCTGCTGAGCCCAAGAAGAATATTTAGCATTAACCAGCAAGCCCATTAGGAGGAGAATCCATTGCATGTGCTCTCTTTCTCTCTCTCCCTCTGCAGAGGGAAGTGCTTTTTCCTTTAGTAGCTCTCCATGCTGCCAACCCAAGTCCCCTGATGTCTGCCAGGGCTGTCCTGGTTTACGAAGCTAGGTCTGGACTTAACAGAAGACATGTCCGTCCACTCCCACTCCGACTCTATTCCATGTGCTTGCAAATCCTTTTGATCTCTTAATACCCCCTGTGTATTCAGCCCTTGCTGTGGAGCTCAAAGGGTGACCTCATCCTTCGTTGTCTTCCCCCGATGAGATGGGGAGAAACTGGGGCCATTTGACTGCCGTGGCTGGCCTGTGTCCCCATGGCAGGTTCACCCCTCCCGGGGTGCCCGTGCAGTGCATGGAGCCGCGTGGCCTGAGTCCGGCCCGCTGCCCCACACTGTCGGACAGCCCAGGAGGCTAGGACTTGACTCGAGGACAAGCCGCATTTGTCCCCTTGCCCAGTCTGGGCCGGGCATGCACGGGAACAATACCCATATTCATACGACGAAGGGGTTTGCCAGTAAACCCACGTGACTTGACATCACGACAGATGTGGGGGGGAAAGGGGAGAAACACAAACGCTCCGTTGTGTGCGCTGCACTTGGGGCTGCGGGGGAAGATCAGCTGCAGGCGGGCTGCACGGTTTGTTGCCTGCAAAGCCTCAGCTCTGGACTAGGGGTGCAGATGGGGGACAGTGAAGTCACTGTAACACCTGCCAAGGTTCTCACTGCACTGTCCCGTTGTGCATTGTGCGGAAACATCACAGACATGCTCTCTCAGCTTCAGCCAGCACTTCGGGGAAGTCTCTCTAGTCCCAATGAGTAGGGAGGGATCAGCAAGTGTATAAAGATGCATCACTGTGGTTCTGAGTGACAGCCCTCCAACCCTCGTATTACCCAGAATCACAGCAGCCAGCATTTGTTGTGCACCTTTTGGATCCTGTCCTTTCGTCTGCACTGCGAGCCCTGAGGTGGGCATTGTTCGCACTCCCGTCTCACAGATAGGTCGTTGCACAGAGAGAGGCAGTCGCTTTCCCGGGGTCACAGAGCTGGCTCTCAAACCCAGACATGCTCTCCCCACGTGACAGGAGCCCCTCTCCAGATTGAACAGAACTCACCTGCAAGACAGGAAGGCACAGGACCTCTCTGCCAGCTTCCCCACGGGGCCTCTGCACTGGAGAGTGGGACGGCTGTGACTTCTCCAGAATAGGACTACCAAGACTGGCCCCTCTGGGCCTTCCCTGGGGGGTGCCAGAAGGAAGGACGAGGGCCAGGCTCCACTGTGTTCCCCTTTCAGGGTTTTATACAATGTCGGGCCCAGGCAAAATGTCACTGCCCTTCTCACTCAGATTGAGGACTTAGAAACCATGTCCTCATCCTCCCTTTAAAGGAGGATCCTGTTCACCCTTCACCTGGAACAAATGATTTGCAACCCTAAGACTCTTCAGTGTGCTTTAAGGAATGTCTTGAAATTTTCTAGCCACCAGGCTCTCATTTTACTGATAAAGATACCAAGACCCAGAGAGGGAACATGTCTTACCCAAGATCGCACAGCATGTAGTAGCAGAGTCGGGATCAAAGTGGGAGGTCTTCTGACCCCAGGCCTATGTTTTCCTCACTAGAGCAAGTACTCGTTCCTTGGCCAACATGTGCCCTTGGCCTTACTGACCATGCGTGCCTCACTGCCCCCCGGAAGCAGGGCAGGAAGGCACCCCTTCTGGGAATGAGGCAGAGCTGGCCCACCCTAAGCATGGCTAAAGTCTGAGCACCACAACCCCTTCCTACCGAAGCCTGCGCTGACATGCTCTTCTGTCCGGGAGCAGCCAGCCCAAGGCTCCTTGGAGTCCCAGGAAGTCAGTCCCAGTCTGGAGGGTCTATTTTAATTGGTGTGAGTGGATTCATCTTGCTGGAAACAGCTGACAGACTGGATCGGTTTGTGTCCTGCATCAAATCTGGGGATTTCTGTGGATCTCTTGGTTCTGGTTAGGGGGACAGGAGTACCTTCCAGAAAGGCGAGGGTAAGATGGGAGTGAGGGCTCAATGGGGTGGGGTCCTAGAAGGCAGACTGGTGGGAAGGAGACTTAAGAGCAGAGATGGAGGAGGCTGGTTTTTTGGTGTTTTGGTTTTTTTTTAAAGATTTTATTTTTATTTATTTGACAGAGATCACAAGTAGGCAGAGAGGCAGGCAGAGAGAGAGAGGAGAAAACAGGCTCCCTGCTGAGCAGAGAGCCCGATGCGGGGCTCGATCCCAGGACCCTGGGATCACAACCTGAGCCGAAGGCAGAGGCTTTAACCCACTGAGCCACCCAGGCACCCCGAGGAGGCTGTTTTGAAGGATGGGACACTTCCTCCCTGAGGGAGGGGTGATAAGGATGGGGGCACGGCCCAGATTCTTAGGGAGGGGATAAAGGAATTGCAGGACGTATCTGAGCCTCCACGCTATTGACTCCCTGCCTTGCCCTCTGTTCTCTCCCCTCAGGAGTTTATATTCTGATTGGAGCCGGTGCCCTCATGATGCTGGTGGGCTTCCTGGGCTGCTGTGGAGCCGTGCAAGAGTCCCAGTGCATGCTGGGATTGGTGAGTACCCTATCCACTCCCCGCAACCACTCTGACCCCCAGACCCCTGCCCCCAAGATCTCATAGAACACATGAGGTGGGGTGGAGTGAAGAGGGTTCCCTAAGGGCTTGAGCTCTCCTCAGCAACTCGACTGCAGGCCCCACCCGGGCCTCCTACGAGGCAGCCATCTTGTCCTCCTCCCCTGCAGCAATGCCTTGCTCCTCTTCCTTTCTGGAGCCTCTCTCTCTTATCACTTCCCTTAGGCGACTAAATGCCAGGACTTTGTTTTCCCCTTTTTCGAGGACCACGTTTGCTTTTTTTCCCTGAACCCACAGGTACCTTCACTTTCTCTTATTTTAAAATTTGTTACAGTTTTCTTCAAATTCCACAGTATATTCTTTCTTTATTTCCTCAAATCCCTGTGGTTTTTGTGAGTGAGTGATGGTATTTTATCACTGACTCTTCATTAACACCGTAGAAATACCAGTTCTGGGGTCAGCTGTGCCCCGTTCTTTCCTCCTGAGGAATCTCTTCCTACCACTGCTTTCACTCCTCACCTTAGCTAAGGCTCACAGTTCTATAACTTCTCCCCTGTCCCTTCCAGGGTATTCATTTGTGCCCCCAGATGCCCGACCCCCAGAGACTTGTTGATCTTCCTTGGTCTCCAGAATACCCTTTGGTTGCTCTCATTGCCTGTCTGGGATTTCTCCTCATCCTATCCCTTCTTTGTCTTCTAGTTCTTCGGCTTCCTCTTGGTGATATTTGCCATTGAGATAGCTGCGGCTATCTGGGGATATTCCCACAAAGATGAGGTAGGTTTCTCCCATAAGATCTCTTGGGAGTAATACAGGTTTGGGAATTTGTGAGTGGGAATGATGAGGGCAGACGGGTGTCCCAGTTGGCCACTTCGGTCAGCTTTCAGCCATCGCACATGCCTCTTACTTCAGCATGTTCCCATGTGCCCATCAGAATGTGATCTCTTCCAGGGAAGGGGATGTGGGTGTCCTGCCAGCCACTCCGTCCAGTTCCCTGGATGGTGCTGGCACATAATAGATGTTCAGGAAATACTCACTGGGTCCGTGTATGCGCATGTGTATCTCACACATCAGCAGCCCTGCCCCCATCTCCTCTGGAAAGATGGCGTAGGAAAAACAAGACTTTGTATGGCCTGGACCCACCACCACCCCCACCCCTTCACCTAGTCTCTGAATATGTGCCTCCATGAGCTGCGTGCTGTCCATACCCCACGTGAGTCCAGAGATGTGCAAGCCGTGGGCCCCCCTTGAAGCAACTGCCACCTGAGTGAAGGTTATGCATGATAAGTGTCATAGAAGTCATTTATATCCAGAAGTTCCAAGGAGTTGGAGAAGATAGCATGCCAAAGGGAACTCTCTTCTGGCTTCATGGAGAAGTGGGCATCAACACAAGCCTTGGGTGAAAGAGAGGATTTCAGGAGGAAAGTTGGTAGGAGACTGAGTACTTTATTATTTTTTTTTCCCATTTTATTTATTTTTTCAGCGTAACAGTATTCATTCTTTTTGCACAACACCCAGTGCTCCATGCAAAACGTGCCCTCCCCATTACCCACCACCTGTTCCCCCAACCTCCCACCCCTGACCCTTCAAAACCCTCAGGTTGTTTTTCAGAGTCCATAGTCTCTTATGGTTCGCCTCCCCTTCCAAATTTTTTTTTTTTTAAATAAACATATAATGTATTTTTATCCCCAGGGGTACAGTGGCTGCCTTCAGCTCAGGTCATGGTCCCAGGGTCCTGGGATTGAGCCCCATGCTGGGCTCCCAGCTCAGTGGGGAGTCTGCTTCTCCCTCGACCTCTGCCACCCCCGTCCCACTCAGGCTTGCTTTTTCTCTCTCTCTCTCTCTCAAATAAATACATAAATAAACACCTTTAAAAAAATAATAAAGTGTAAACCTGGCGATTCACTTTATTATTTTTTTAAAGGTGTTTATTTATGTATTTATTTGAGAGAGAGAGAGAAAAAGCAAGCCTGAGTGGGACGGGGGTGGCAGAGGTCGAGGGAGAAGCAGACTCCCCACTGAGCTGGGAGCCCAACATGGGGCTCAATCCCAGGACCCTGGGACCATGACCTGAGCTGAAGGCAGCCACTTAACTGACTGAGCCATCCAGGTGCCCCCCGAGAACTTTCCTTTAAAGACAGCTGAACATGGGCTCCCACGGGGAGCCACTAAAGAGTTGTGGGCCAGGATGGGCCACATCAGAACAGGTTTTAGGAAGGGCTGTCTTGGCTTGTTCAGCAGCAAGTGCAGGGAGACTGGATGCTGGGACCCCGTTTAAAGAGAGAAAAAAAATAAAAGAGAGATTTAACTGTCCGGATATAAATGCTGCAACCATAGAAATAGGAAGGGATGCTAGTGGAAGCTGCTGAAGGAGAGATTCTGGATGTTGGTCAGGGCGAGAGACGGGCGTTTGTTAAACTAGGGTGTACCCCGGTGCGAAGGAGAATAATTGTCCTTCATATTATAGTTGCTAATACTTATGCGAAATTTACTCTGTACCAGACACCATGCTAAGGGCTTAACATGCAGTATCTCCTATAAATCCTCACCATAACCTCTGAGACACAAACTCCTATAATCTCTATCCTACATACGCAGAAAAGGAGGTACAGAGAGGTTTGGTAATTTGCCAGAAGTCACACAGCCTCTAAGTGAAGAAGAAACAAAGGGAAGCCTGAGGAGCTAGCCTGGTCAGGAGTAGGATGTTGTGGTTGTTACCGTTCTTTAGACTGGGGAGAGTCCGTTTTGTTCACAAGTAGAAGGGAAGGAGCCAAGTTGGGTGGAAGGGACTGGCCAAAGGTGCAAGAGAAGAAGGGAAACTGGCCAGAGTGGGTTCCTAGGGATGTGGGAGGAGACGAGAAGGGCCCTGGAGGCGCTGGGAGAGGCAGGACCAGTCTGGTAGCTTCAGTCTGCTCAGGGATGTTCTCTGAGCACAGGAATCTGTTGTCCGAGCAGGAACAAGATCAAACAGGTGACATTTGTCCAAGAAGATGCCCTGTCTGCCCCTCTCTTTTCTGCCCATCCCAGGTGATTAAGGAAGTCCAGGAGTTTTACAAGGACACCTACAACAAGCTGAAGTCCAAGGACGAGCCCCAGCGTGAGACCCTGAAAGCCATCCACTACGCGGTACGTCACCCCCGCAAAAGCTCCTTGGACACGCGCATGCGCACCGGGGCCTGAGCGCACCAGACCCGGCGTCTGTGTGCTGGTGGTCTGCGTTGTTCGTCTGTCTCACCCCATCCCTGCCCTTCCCTCTGCAGCTGAACTGCTGTGGTCTGGTTGGTGGAGTGGAACAGTTTATCTCCGACATCTGCCCCCAGAAGGATGTTCTGTCAAGCCTCACAGTGAAGGTAAACTCGTGTGCCACCGCTGGCTGCTCTGGACCAGTCCCACCAAGGCTGACCTGAAATCCTGCCCTCTCCTCCTGGGAGGAGTTCTCCTTCTGTGCAGTGGCCCCTTGGTGGGTCCACCTCTTTTCTCCCCTCCCCCCAGGCCTCTGCTTCCTCAAGGGCAGCAGAACAAGGACCAGACCAGGGAAATCATGAAGTATTTAGACATGCCAGCAGCTCATGATTGGAAGCTGGACCCAATGTCTAAACTTCAGAATAATCAGAAGTAACCCAATGGCCTAATGGGAGCTAGAACCTGAAGCAGGGGCTTCCCCTTCTTCCTTCCCTTATTTCTTACCCAGACTTTAGGGACCCGCCTCCATATACCTTGGGTCTCACTTCCATCCACCAGCCAGGACACCTGGGCACTCCTGTCCCCAGCCCTTTCTGCGACCCCCAGCGTTCCTGGTGTGAGGCAGGTGCTATGGGAGGGAGGAGGTACCCTGGAGCAGGGATTGTGTGTGACCTGAGTCTTGGTTTGCCCCCCTCAGCCCTGCCCTGAGGCCATAGAAGAGGTCTTCCACAACAAATTCCACATCATCGGCGCGGTGGGCATTGGGATTGCGGTCGTGATGGTGAGTATTGAGGACACCAAGAGGGAATGATTGTCTTAGTGAAGCACACACCCTGGCTGGGGAGTGTATTAACTCATCAATTACTTTATCAACTAATTTAATCTTCACCATACCTGTGAGTGCAAGCTGTTGGTATGCCCCTTGTACAGACTAGGGAGTGGAGAGACAGAGAGGTTGAGTTGATCAAAGCGTCTGAGCTCATGTGTGAAGCATCTGGGATTTGAGCTCCGTATCTCTCCAGTACGTGTTGGCTTACCATCAAGGTTCAGGGGTGAGTGTAAGGTGACGCCAGTGCTGCTGGTCCACAGACCACACTCTGAGTAGCAAGGGCGTAGGTCACCCAGACCTGTTAGTTAGCCTGGGATCATCTTCAGGACATGTTTTTGTTACGCACCTGCTTTGCTTTCCCCCCAAGAAAGTAGTTCAGTAAAAGTTACATGAATGGGAATTATTTCTCACACACAAACACATACCATAGTCTAAAAGGCATCCAAAGGTGGACAGCCAGAAGGAAGATTCCAGGCTTCAGATAATCTACTGTCCCGCTAATCAGCACTCCCAAAAACCATTAAGGGCAACCAAGGTTCCCTGCAGTCACCCCCTCTTGTCCCAAAAGGGAGTGGTAAGAACCATGTAGGGGACTTAGCCCTCCTCTGCCCCAGTAAGACTATCCCAGAAGTGAGAATTGCTTCCTTTCTTAGTGGTTATTTACACCTAAGAAAGGCTTGAGGCCACTTCCAGTAAAAACCATAACAGTACTTCTTAAAATGGAATATAAAGCAGAGACACACACATAGGTGGAAAGCAGTACAAGCCTGTGTGGATCATTGGAATATCTGCCCTTTGAGCATTAAATTGAGCTCTGAGCTTATTTGACGTGCTCTGGAAGTTTCCTCAGGGAAGTGGCTTATGCCGTTTACGTGAGCAAGTCACTGCAGACCCGCAGAACCCCAGCAGTCAGTGACTCTTCCCGTTACCCAGCCCCCATCTCTCCTTCAGCACTCCTCAGCGTGCCTGGCCCTGTGGTCACTATCCTTGTTTGTCTTGGCCCGGATGACTCATGTCTCTCCTCTCCTTCACCCTTCCCTCGGCAAAGCCGCCTGTTCCTCATGTTCCCTTCTGTCTTGTAGATATTTGGCATGATCTTCAGTATGATCCTGTGCTGTGCCATCCGCAGGAGCCGAGAGATGGTCTAGAGTCAGCTTGCATCCCTGAGCAGGAAAGTCCAGTCCTAAAGATTGTCGGTTATTTTCTTGGGGTTCTGTTTTTTAGTTTTGGGGTTTTTGTTTTGTTTTTATTTTTGTTTGGGGGTGTTTTTTTTTTTTTTTGGTGTTGTGTTGTTCTGGTTTTTTGACTTTTTTTTTTTTTTGCCACTAACCTTAGTATTCATTCTGCATTTCTAAACAAAAAAGTTATTCCATGTTTGTCTTTTTAATGCTTTATTCAATATTGGTATTTGTAGTTGAGAGATTTGGGGATTTGGTTTGCTTTGGTTTATATTTTTTTGTTGTTTGTTTTGCTTATTATGTTAAGCAGAAATCCTGCAATGAAAGGTACTATATTTGCTAGACTCTAGACAAAAGATATTGTACATAAAGAGAATTTTTTTTGTCTTTAAACAGATAAAAAATGTCTATCATACTTAATCAGGTTGTAACTTATGTTGAAGACAATTTGATACGTAATAAATGATGATGACAATATCCCAGACCAGTTTTGGTTTTTCTTTCCTGTATATTTTTAAAGCTATTTGTTTTTCAGATGTCTTCTAACCTCGTTTATTTGAGAATTAGGTTGGAAAGTTGGTCTCCCTACTTGACTAATGAAGAAAGCAAGACAGGAAGGCATTTTGATCCCACATCACACGGTTTTAATAGAGTCTGCACCAGAGCCTAGCCCATGCCTCTTTCTTGTAGCATCAGGTTGTATGTCGGGAAGATAGCAGTAAATGTGACCTCCCTGATGGCGGGGGACTTAGTTTTCTTCACTGCTCTGCCCCCAGCACCTAGAACCTACTGTCTCTGGTGTGTAGTACGTGCTCAATAAATATTTGTTGGCAACTAATATTTGTTAAATAAATGAGGGCATTTGATCAGGGAGGCAGAATATCAAATGTTAAATATTATATATATTATAATTCACATTTTATATATGAGAGTGTGTGTGTGTGTATATATATATATAATTTGCTACATGGATTTGACCTTGTACGATCATTAGAGTTGTTTGCATAGTCTCTTTAAGACCATTGGCTTTTCATCAGACACAGGAACTTGAAGCCTTGTGGTCAGGGGGCAGACAGGAAGGACACCTGATGTCCTTGGGGAGAGCAAGAACAGGCCAGAACTCAAACAGGAGCTTGAGAAGACAGACAACTCTGTCAGTTCTTGTTTCTCTGATGGGGCAGTGGGTCCTGCAGAGGCTAGCACTCTGTGTTAGAGCTAAACAGGGGCCAGGCGCTGGAGGAGCTGACATGAGCCAGCAAAATAAGCGACAGTTTTGTGTGAGCTGCAAAATGTCTCATTACCTTTCAGGCCTCCCATGTGAGGAGGGGGAAAACCCAGGGTTAGCATGCTTGCATCTCATTGCTGTTCTGTGGCCCCAGGAGCCATATTCATCTGAGCATTTGAGGGCTAATTGTACTGTTTCAGTGTGGAAATAGCAGGTCAACTCTTCTTTCTATGAAAATGTGAATGAGCCCATGTTAAGTCAGCATCATAATCCCTGGTTAATTCTATTATCTGCCCTGTTGGTGACTGCCAGCTCCATCTAGGTAAAGCAGGTTCCATCTACACACTTTCCACTCTGCTTCTCTGCTGAAGGGTAGCTGGGGTCAGAATATAACAGATTTGCTACTACTTAAATCGAGGAATACCTCGGCGTTATACCCCGTCTTCTCAGTTTGTCATAAATAATGGGTCAATTGGCTAGCTTAAGCGAAAGCTTAAGAACACAAGTAGTATCTCCTGGAACCCAAGAATGGAAACACAGTTGAGCCATAGGAAGTTTCTGGAACCATGGACTAGGAACTCCTGCAGCTCTGCACTTCTGAGTGCTGTGTTCTGCTCCCCAAAGAGACCACTTGTCTCTGCTACTCCGTCCACATGGGTTGCAAAGAGAGCTGGTGTTCAACCCCCAAGTCTATGCAGACAACCTCCAGTAGCCTCACTTGAAATTTGCGGAGAGAAAATCTGCCCCAGTTTTCAGTGCAGTATCTATCCCTGACTTCAGTGGAGGGGTATGCGTAGTAAAGACTCATCCATCCTCTCACCTGTAGACTGAACCTAAGAACAGAAAAGGAGGGATCACTGAGAGCTGGCAGACCCCAGAAGGGAGCCAGCTGGTCCACACTGTGCCCAGTCCAGCCCAATAAGCTCGCCCTGACTCCTGGTGGATGGGTCTAGTTGAAGGTCTAAACTAAGGCAAAACCAAGATCGGCCAATGCTCTCAGGGCCTGAAAGGCTTTTGGAACAAAGTCCTTCAGGAAGTTACAGGTCACAAAAAGGCAATAGACTGCCAACAGCAGTAATAGCTATGGGTCCAGAAAGAACCTCCTCGGGCAGAAGAGGAATGGAAACACAGCTGGATGTGTCGGCCTCTTGGTTCAACTGGGAAAGGCAGAGCAGGGGCAGCAAATTTGAATATAAACAAATGGATAGTAAAGGTTATTACAGGTTATTACTTTACCTGATGCCCTTCAAGGACTGAGAGTGCTTTAATATCTGCAGACTCCACGCCTTCTATTGGGGAGCTGAATGGTGCGAGGGTGGAGGCAAGACCACAGGTATCAGGCACTCCTTCCATGCTTTGCCATTTCCCCGGCGAAGGAGTTTGAACTAGCGCACCAGGACACTCCCAGAGGGCAGCGTATTTTTGTTTCACTGAAAATGAAGGATCTCCTGAGCTGCTTGGGCACAGGATGGAGCAGTCTGGGTGGTTTTCCAGCACAATCAGATCCATAGCTGGGTGAACACTCCCATACCAGAGAAGAGATCCACTGGTGGCCTGGGGTTGGGGAGACCCTGCCCTCTCTGGTCAGTGTTTTAAATAACTTGGAATATTATGAAATATTACAGGTTTCACAAAGCTCTGAGGAATGCCCAGTAATGTGAGTAACACAATTATAGTTCAAAGAGCTCTCAGGATTTGGAATAATGGATTATGACACCCAAAGGATATATCTTATGAGGAATAAATAATAAGTAAGTGAAGTCAAGCAGTCTACAGTAATATGTTTTAACACAGCTCCTCATCCCTTAACACTTCTAGCTGAAGAAGAAGTTAAGTGTGTGTTTGGCTGGCTAGGTAATAGGGTTTTTCTCTCATGCATTAAGTCTGGAGATAACTACAGGTGTTAATTCCGCAGCTAGACACTCGCAAAGATGGCATCTCTGTGATTCTCTTGGCTTCCCTCTGTCACCAGGTAGCTGCCATGGCTCCAACCATCTCTACATTCACAGCAGGAAGTAGAAGGGCAAATCCTTGCTACAAGTATCCCATTTATCTAAAATGCAAAAGCTTGGGGCACCTTGGTGGCTCAGTGGGTTGGGCCTCTGCCTTCGGCTCAGGTCATGATCCCAGGTCCTGGGATCGAGCCCCACATCAGGTTCTCTGCTCAGCAGGAGCCTGCCTCCTCTCTCTCTCTCTCTCTCTCTCTCTCTCTCTCTGCCTGCCTCTCTGCCTACTTGTGACCTCTGTCTGTCAAATAAACAAATAAAATCTTTAGATTAATTAATTAATTTTTAAAAATGCAAAATCTTCCCCCAAAAGCTCAGAAGCTAACTTCCATTCGTGCATCGTTGACCAAAATCTGTCACATGAGTACTCAGCGACAAGGGTGGCTGAGAAAATGAGTATGTAATTATGCCAAACTACAAAGAAGATGGGAAAGGGTCAAATGCGTTATGGGTATTTCATTCCATTTTAAAAGTTAGAAGATTCCGGGGCACCTAGATGGCTCAGTGGGTTAAGCCCCTGTCTTCAGCTCAGGTCATGGTCTCAGGGGTCCTGGGGTCGAGCCCCGCATCAGGCTCTCTGCTTGACCGGGAGCCTGCTTCCCCTCTCTCTCTCTGCCTGCTTCCCTGCCTGCTTGTGATCTCTCTCTGTCAAATAAATAAATAAGATATATATTTTTTTAAAGTTAGAAGATTCCATTTTAAAGAAGAAGCTCAGTATTTGCCCCCAGAACATGCAATTAATCTATTGGATACAGATTTGAATCCGATTCTGTTTTTCTCCAGTCTTACTGCACATTTCACATAGTGGCGCCTCCAGGATTAATAATACCACAGGAAGAAATTCAACAGGAACATCCTGGAATCACTTGATTGGAAGAATTCATTACATAAATGCAGGATGGAGAAATAACTTCATTTGAAAAAAAAAGACAAGGAAATGTAGCTTACCACAAACTTAAAAGAAGCCAAAACTGTGAGGTGAGGCTGTTACAGGTTCCATCCAGAGACGTAGGTGTCTGGATGAGGGAGATAATAAAGCTACCACAGATGAAGCAGTCAGGCCCTAGGGCAGTATGGTGCTCCAATCTGGGGCCTGTCCTCAAAAAGTAAGGGAGCCAACTAAAAGACCTAGAGATAGGAGAGACCTTCTTGGGGAGGGTTTAAAACCATGTCATCCCAAAGGAGAGTGAAGGACCAAAGGATTCCAACCTGGGTGGGGTGGGGATACCAACACGCAACAATCTTGGTTTCCAAATATCTAAAGAGCTGTAGGGTAGACCAGGGACATATGTGGTCCCAGAGACCGCAATGAGAACTCATGGCAGAATTAACAGGGAACAGATGTTGGCTTAAAACAAGGAAAACTCCTTGGAACCTGGGGCTATTGAACAGAGTAGTGGGCCCCAAAGTGTGAAGGAGGCTCCAGGAGAATCTGGAGATGGGGTGTGCCAATCCCTGCACCAATGGGGCCTTGAGGAATCCCTACATCCCTCCCATCTCTAAAATCATATAGAGATGTAAATCTCCAAGCAAATACTTAGTGTTGGGGTGGAAGAATTTTCTCTGCTGTTCAAGGTCCTTCCATTTGGACTAAGAATCAAATTGACAGGAGGAGGATTAACAATAGAAAGCCATATTTAAGAGCATACATACAGGGAATCCACACAGACATGGAAATTGCAAAGACGGGCAACATGATACTTACATAAGCTAAGGAGTGGGGTAAAGATAAGAGGATGCGAAGGGGAGAAAGACCAGGAAGTTGAAAAGAGATGCTTGGAAAACAAAGGTTGCCCTATTATGCAGATAAATGTCTTAGGTAACACGGAATCTTTATTAATAGCTCTCTTCCTGGTACAAGCAGGCAGTTGAGGGGGAGGCAGAGAACTTTTCCTGAATCTGCTGGGTTTTGATGGCTTTTAATTCAAAATAATGTTTATACCAAAGTGGCCCATCTTGGGGTACCTGCCCTTGGCCCTTCCATCAGGAAGCCAGTGCTCTCTCTATATGTGTTTTCATTATTGGGGGAGAGGGATGAGAGTGAGGAGAGGACCTCTAATAAAGGTTAAAGTAATAGGAACCATGAATATTTCTATGGGCAAACCCAAAATATTTCAAAATCATGTTTTCTATCTGAAACTGTTGCATATTTTCCATATTCAGTGCCATTGTTGGGCTCTTCAAGATGCAGGGAAAAGAGCACCCCAACCCTTAAATAATAGGTTTGTTGAAAGGATATTCAGCATCTCAGCAACCATACCACAACTTATGCATTTTTGCATTTCTAGCCTGGATGGTGCAACAGGCCTAGCAGAGGTCTAAGATTGGGCTCATCCCAGCTCTGCAAATGCATCTCTGCTTCTCCCTGCATCTCACATTCAAGATCCCTTAGCAGAAGGGATCTAATGACTAGTTTGGCCCTGCCCAATAAGAAGCATCCATTGGCATCCCTTGTCAGGACACCCATCCCTGGTCCCGTGGTTGTGGCCAAGGGAGCAGTGTTAATGTTCAGGATGCCCTTTGGATGGCCTTCCAAACACAGGAAGTTGGGCAGAAAAGACCCCCCAGGACCATTTTCCTGGGGAGTCTTGGTCATCCTGGTCAGAGCTAACTGGCGCAAAGATGTCTAGGTCAGCCACCCTAGATGAGCCCTGACACAGAGTCTTTACCCCAATGTGACCTTCAATGGAATTCTCAGAGTAAATATGCCTGGCGAGGATGTTCTCCTTAAGTGTGACCACACTCCAAGGGAGGCAGGATTTTATGTGTGGGTCTCTGAGAAAGGGAAGTTCCAGAGAGGTCTGTGAACCATGGAAAGTTAATGGCAGCTACAGGTTCATGAGTCCCAAGCCAGGGATCATCAGAAGCTGAGGACTTTTACCCCACGGAGCTAAGTTCTCTCCTCGTCCCCTCAGCCCACCCTGAGTCCCTCATCCCCTGAGCCCACCCGACTGCCCTCAGTTTTAATGCTGGCTTGGAGAGGCCTGAGAAGCAAATGTAATAGCTTTTACTCAAGCACTGGCCAGCAGACCCCTGGAGAGCTAATTCAATTTCTTTATTTTTAAATTAGATTTCCCCAAACCATCTGCTTCCCCTGTAGCAATGCAGACAGGACAAGATCTTATCCCAATGTGGAATCTCTACTACGCAGGGCCCCAGGAGCCAGAACTGAAGTACCCAAGCAAGGCAGTCAGGGACCCGGGGGGGCTATTCCAACACACCCTGCAAGGCAGTCACTGGTACCCACAGATCTCTCTCTTTTTTTTTTTTTTAAGATTTTATTTATTTATTTGAAAGACAGAGACCACAAGTAGGCAGAGAGGCAGATAGAGGGAGGAGGAAGCAGGCTCCATGCTGAGCAGAGAGCCCCATGCGGGGCTCGATCCCAGGACCCTGGGATCATGACTGGAGCCAAAGGCAGAGGCTTTAACCCACTGAGCCACCCAGGCGCCCCTACCCACAGATCTCATTGTGGGCTATCCAACTGACCCTCAGCACTGCCCTGGGAGTCAGGGAAACAGGAGGAATATTCTCTATTCTTAACACATGGGGAAACTGAGACCCCAAGGAAGGAGGCAGTGACTTGCCCATGACCACAAAGCTCAGTCAAGCCTAGAGAAGCCCTTTAGCTATGGGGGAAGGTCAGAGAGAGACACTAAAACAGATCTACATTCTAGCATTTAGCTAGCATGGTCTTGGACCCTAGTTTCTTCATGTGTAAGTAGGAAGTGATACAACCTGTCTCACAAGGAAGTTTTGAAAAGTGAAAGTATTAAAAGAGGGGGAGGGGGGAGCTACCAAGCTGTGAAAAGACATGGAGGAACCTTAAATGCATCCTGCCAAGAGAAAGAAGCTAATCTGAAAAGGCTACGTACTATGTGATTCCAACTATATGACATTCTGGAAAGGGCAAAACTAAGAAGACAGTAAAAGGATAGGTGGTTGCCAAGCATTAGGAAGGGGGAGCGGATGGATAGGTGGAGCACAGGGGATTTTAGGGCAGTGAAACTACTCTGTAGGATACTGTATGTAACGGTGGATGCACAGTATCATAAATTTGTCAAAACCCAGGGAATATACAGTGTCAAGATAAACTATGGACTTGGAGTGATGACAATGTGTCAGCATTGGTTCATCAGTTGTGACAAATGTACCCTTTGATGCCACTGTTGATGGTGTGGGAGATTATATGTGTAAGGGGCATAGGGAGGAAGAAGCATTTGGGAACTCTGTACTTTCCAGTCAATGTTCCTCTGACCCTAAAAACAGCTCTAACAAATAACGTCTATTATTTAAAACAATTTTAAAATGTTAATCTGTATATAACAGGATGATAACACGGAAGTTTGAACTCAGACATCAAGATACAGTAGATAGAAGAGTCCACAGTAGGGTGCCAGGTGCCAGTTTTCTATGGATCCATCTAAACACTGGTTACATTACTTGAGCCTGCTTGCCATGGTGGTGCTGGGTGGTAGCAAGTTCCATGGACTTCCATGAGAACTTGAAGGCTACTCATTGGCATGTAGGCCAGAGTAATGATTCTTTTTTTTTTTTTTTTTTCATTTTGTTTTATTTTACATCATGGTAAGTGCATTCTTTTTCTTTTTAAGACTTTATTTATTTATTTGATAGAGAAAGAGATCACAAATAAGCAGAAAATCAGGCAGAGAGAGAGGAGGAAGCAGGCTCCCTGCTGAGCAGAGAGTCCGATGCGGGTCTCGAACCCGAGACCCTGGGATCATGACCTGAGCCGAAGGCAGAGGCTTTAACCCACTGAGCCACCCAGGTGCCCAATAAGTGCATGCCTTAACCCCCATCCCCTATTTCCCCCCAAACCTCCACCCACCTCCTCTCTGGTAACCATCAGTTTGTTCTCTATAATTATAATTGAGAGTCTGTTTCTTGGTTTCTCTCTCTCTCTCTCCTTTTTTCCTTTGCTCATTTGTTTTAGTTTTTAAATTCCACATATGAATGAGACCATAATGGCATTTCTCTTTCTCTGACTGACTTGTTTCACTTAACATTATACTCTCTGTCTCCAACCATGTTGTTGCAAAGATTTCATTCTTTTTTATGGCTGAGTAATATTCCATCATGTGTTTTTGTGTGTGTGTACATACATAGAAAATCTTCTCTATCTACTCATCAGTCAATGGGCATTTGGGCTGCTTCCTTAGTTTGCCTATTGTAAATAATGCTGCAATAAACACAGAGGTGTATGTATCCCTTTGAATTAGTGTCTTTGTATTTTGGGGGTGAATATCCAGTAGTGTGATTCCTGGATCATAGGGTAGTTCTATTTTTAACTTTTTAAAAACTTTTTTTTATTTTTAACTTTTCTGAGGAACCTCCATACTGTTTTCCAGAGTGACTGCCCCAGTTTGTATTCCCACCAATAGTGCAAGAAAGTTCCTTTTTCTCCACATCCAACACTTGTTGTTTCTTGAGTTTTTTATTTTAGCCATTCTGACAGTTATGAGGTGATATCTCATTGTAGTTTGGATTTGCATTTCCCTGCTGATGAGTAGGGAATTTGAGCATCTGGATGTCTTCTTTGGAGAAAAGTCTGTTCGTGTCTTATGTGTATCATTAATTGGATTATTTGTTTTTTGGGGTATTGTATTGCATCTGTTCTTTATATATTTTGGATACTAATCCTTTATTGGATATGTCATTTGCAAATATAATTCTCCCATTCCATTAGTTGCCTTTTAGTTTTGTTGGTTGTTTCCCTCACTGTGTAGAAGCTTCTATTGTGATGTAGTCCCAATAACTTATTTTTGCTTTTATTACCCTTGCCTCAGGAGACATATCTAGAAAAATGTTGCTACAGCCAATGTCAGAGAGATTACTATCTGTGCTCTCTTTTAGGGTTTTTATGGTTTCAGGTCTCACATTTAGGTCTTTAATCCATTTTGAATTTATTTCTGTGTATGGTGGGAAAAAGTGGTCTGGTTTCATTCTTTTGCATGTAGCTGTCCAATTTTCGCGACACCATTTGTCTTTTTCCCATTGTATATTCATTCCTCCTTTGTCAAAGATTAATTTACTATATAATTACGGTTTATTTCTGGGCTTTCTGTTCCATTCATCTGTGTGTGTGTGTGTGTGTGGGTTTTTTTTTTTTTATGCCAGTAACATACTGTTGTAATTACTACCATTTGTAATATAAGTTGAAATCTGGAATTGTCCCTTGAGCTCTCTTTCTCCATGGTATTCTCTTAGCAACACCCAACTCTTATTGCACCTAGACTTCGACTTACACCACATGTACATCTGAGCCGTGAACAACTTGGCTGACTGATACCATTTAAATTTCTACCCGCAGATCTCAGCTGGGTCCTTAACTATCTTACCATATTTTTCTGATGATCTCCTCCTCTCTCAAAGGACACATTTATATTTTCTCACTCCTCTCGGACTCACTTCTATAGAGAAATAGACATTTTATTCCATCTTCTCTGTCACCTCCTCCGCGTCCTCCTCACCGTCCCTTTACTAAATCTGCCCTGGCACCTGCCTTCCCTCCCGTTATAACGAATGGATTTCTCTTTGCCCCAAGTACAGCGAACATTAATACATTGCTCCAAGCCTCTGTGCTCATTCACAGAAACCTATGGACTCTCATTTTTTACTCCTTTTTCACTCCCACCAACATACGGTCACAAAAAACTAACTCTCATATTTAAAAATAAATCCCATCTGGGGCACCTGGGTGGCTCAGTGGGTTAAGCCTCTGCCTTCTGCTCAGGTCATGATCTCAGGGTCTGGGATCGAGCCCCACGTCGGGCTCTCTGCTCAGCAGGGAGCCTGCTTCTCTTCCTCTCTCTCTCTGCCTGCCTCTCTGCCTACTTGTGATCTCTGTCTATCAAATGAATAAATAAAAATCTTTAAAAAATTTTAAAAAAAAATCCCATCTTAGACCCCACAACTTCTTTCAACTATTATCCCATTTCCCTGTTTTGATTTATAATAAAAATCTTTGAAAATATTATTTAAAAAAAAAGAAATCTGGAGAAAAAAAAAATCTGGAGTTGAGGTACCTTCAGTTTTGCCTTTCTTTTTCAGACTGCTTTGGCTATCCGAGGCCTTTTGTGGTTCCATACAAATTTTAGGATTGTTTGTTCCAGCTCTGTGAAAAATGCTTTCAGTATTTTGATAAGGATTGCATTAAATCTGTAGATTGCTTTGGGTAGACATTTTAACAATATTTGTTCTTCCAACCCAGGAGCACAAAATGTCTTTCCCTCCCTTTGCATCATCTTGAATTTCTTTCTTCAGTGTTTCATAGCTTTCAGAGTACAGGTCATTCACCTCTTTGGTCAGGTTTATTCCTCAGTATTTTATTGGTTTTAGTGTGATTGTAAAGGGATTTTTTCTTAATTACAGTCTCTGCTGCTTTATTATTAATGTGTAGAAATGCAATAGGTTTCTGTACATTGGTTTTCTATCCTACAACTTTACTGAATTCACTTATCAGTTCCAGCAGGTTTTTGGTGGGTTAGGGTTTCCTATATGCAGTATCATATCATCTGCATATAATGAGAATTTTCCTTCTTCTTTGCCCATTTGTCTGCCTTCAGCACAACAATTCTGATATGTGGGATAATACGGCTCTGATTAAGGTTGCTGGTAAGATTATACCTTTGTTTAAGAGTGCACTAAAGGTGGTGAAACTTTTGAAGCTTCGGACCAAAACTGTGAAACCCATAAAACAAAGTCTGTTAAAAAGCATTAGAGAAAAGAAGGTAGAGAAGGAGCAGAGGAAGGGGGAGGAGGAAGAGGAAAGAAGAGGAGAAAGGGGAGGGAAGGAAAACAAGGGGAGGGAAGGAGAAGGAGGAGGAGGGGAGAGAGAGGAGGAGAGGGATGGGAGGGAGAGGAGGGAGAAGAAGCAGGAGCACACAACTCTAATGAAACAATGAGGAGTGGAAGCAACAACAGAAGGCAACAACATTTACTGAGCTACCTTGCTTTGGTTTGGAAATGAAGAGGAGTAAACTCCCCTTAGTCCATTTTTCTTCCTCTTTAAAAGAGTTATCAGGAATTAAATGAGCCAGAGAATGAAGATGAAATGTAAAGATGATATTCAGCAAATTAAAGTTAAGAATCCTCTGAGTCTCTTGAAAATAAATCCAACTCCATGATGTCAAGGGGGGGGAATGTCTTCATCTCTTCTGTCACGTCTCCTGTCCCCACTAGCCCTAGAAAAACCTAGACTCAAATTCAGTGGCCACCACCCTTTCTATCAAGCTGCCCCCCCCCCTCGTTTCCTTCTGGACCCGAGTGGAGTCTCTCATCTCTTCCCAGTCCCAGATCCTACAGATGATGTTGATGGGATGGAAGGCGTATTCATAGTTTGGTCCATGAATGACTTATTAGGTGCCCTCTGGGTTAAAAGCAGAGGCAGAGAAGGAAGGTCATAGCACTGAGTTAAGTACAAATCTTCCCCAGGGAGAGCAGTACTTTATCAAACCCTGAGCAAATGTTACATCATTTTCTCCATAAATAACTGACCATTATATTTAACACAATTTACATCTTTTTTCAATTGTGATTGGTTGGATATCGTTAAATAACCAATGTATAATCAGAGTCTGACCAAGAAGACAGAACCTAAAATAGGTAATTCATCGGAAAGGATTGAATACAGGGAGTTGGTTAAACACATCTTTCTAAAAAATCAGAAAAGGGAAGGAGGGAATGCAGAAGGAATAACCAGGAGGTAGGGGGAGAGAGAGCGGAGGTCAGACTATCGGACCCCCAAAGCTCAGACGCAGGGCCACGTTCTCACTGCTGCTGGTACCGGAAGGCTCGGGAGAGGCTGATTCTATGCCTCTGATCATTGGCCTGGGATATCTTTAACCTCCTCCAACTGGGAGCTCAGAAAATGCAGTTAGGTGAGGAGAGGTGAGCAAGCAAGAAAGGAAACACTGGGCACACTCCTTTCCGAGCACAAGGAAAGCAGCCATAACTTTAACTATAATTGGAAGCTTTGACTATCACCTGTGACTAAACCTTGTAATTCTGGAATGAAAACTGTGTTTTGCGACTCAAAGTCGCTGTAGGCCTTTACCCTAAAAGTCACCAGGATAGTCCTAAGACTGCCACACATCTGTCCTGGACAACGATAGACTCCTTCCATTGAACACAATTGAAGAACAGGATGAGACAAAAGAGAGTGGCTGTAAGGTTACAACCCATGCACTCTACTTGTTGGGCCTACTAAGTACAAATAGAAGGTGCCTTGCATGTAGCAGGTGCACAATAAGTCCTTTTGTTATTACTGAGTCTGAGGGCTCTGACCCCTCCCGCAGTGTTACACAGACACAGAGCGCACTGGGATCAGGATTCCCCCTCTCCGAGTGAGAGGGGCTGTCCCAAACTCAGCTGCCCGCAGCTTACCATCCCATGGAGCCAAGGTTGTCCCCTACAGCCAGCAGTGAGCCCCCAAATCTAGACTGACTGGCCCCAAGCCGCCTGTGGGTTTTCTCACGGACACAGTTGCTTTTGTATCTGCCCTGTAGAAAGGGCCAGGGTCTTTTTATTAGAACATGACAACTTAGTTTTTCTGACCCTGGGCTTATACAGTTTCTTTTTCCCCCCACCCCTCAATAAATAAATAAAGCATGCTGTTCCTTTATCTATGCCATGGAATATTGTGGGTCCTGAATCCTCATGCTTACCGGGTAGGGACCCATCCTTACTGGGTAGGGACCTGTCTGCATAACAGCCCAACCCAACTCTGGGGAACACAAAGTATGAGAGATTGACACAGATGTGCGAGGCCCTCTGTATTCTGGTCTCATTCTCTCCACTCAAGTGTATAGACCTCTCCACCCCAAAAGCAGGCCTTACCCCAACTGGGCCCCCTTTAAATCAGCTTTTTCCCTTAATACACACTGTGCCCACCACCACCAACTGAAAGTCCATCTCTCCTCCCTCACCAGGTCCCTCCCACTCGAGGCCCAGCCCGGACCCCGTCAACGCACCATCATAGCTGCGGGCAGAGAGGGCACGCTGACCCTCAGCTGTCCCTGCCCCCATCGTGGCGGATGCAGTTGTTACTGGAAGGGGGACTGCCCGGCCAGTCTCCCTGCACCTGTAGACGAGTAGATCTTCCAGCTGGAAGTGCTTAAGAACTAGGTGTACCTTCCACACCCCCACCTAGCAGCTACACCCCAAGCACAGAGAGGAAGGAAGAAAGGATCATGGATCCCCAAAAGGCTGCCTTGTCGGGACCATGCACTGACAGGGACACAGGGAAAAATAATTTGTATGGCATTAAACCCAGACTTCCTGGTTTATCTGTCACAGTCGTGAGCTTACAGCTCAGGCTGCCTCCGACCCCTGCTTTGCTTGACCTCCCACAGTGCTCCAAGCCAAGGCCACCTGAGGCCACACTCTACCTTAACTGGTGAAGATGCTTTGGGATACAAGCTTCAGGAGGCTAGACTCAAAAATCTTCACCATTGAGGAACTTACTCACATACAAGAAATTCAGACGTAGAGCAGCTCCATGGCTGACTGTCCTCCGCATGCTGGCTTTTGCCCTGAGTTAGTCCCTTCGTGGTCACAGGTGGCTATACCGGCTCAAGGCTTCATCTCCTCTCACAACATCTATATTTAAATAAAAGAAGAGAAAATATTTCTTCAGGGTGTCTTTTGAAGAATAATTCCCTCAGAAGCCATTCCTTCACATCTCATTGGCCAAAATGGATTACATACACATTCTCCTTTTTTCCAATACTTCTATTTTTTCTTTTTTTAATATCTTATTTAGGTTATTTGACACAGAGAGAGAGAGAGAGAGAGAGAGAAAGCAGGTGGAGCGGCGGAAGGAGAGGGAGAAACAGACGCCCTGCTGAGCACGGAGCCCGATCCGGGGCTCCATCCAAGGACCTTGGGATCAGGACCCAAGCCTAAGGCAGACGCTTAACCGATTGAGCCACCCAGGTGCCCCTAATTCCCCTACTTTTTAAAAATTTTTTTTTTAAAAAATTCTTAATTAAAGACAGTTGACACACAATTCGTTTCAAGTGTCCAGTGTAGTGGTTCGACAAGTGTGTCCGTCATGCTGTGCTCATCACGAGTGTAGCTACCATCTGTCACCATATAAGGTGAGTGCAATACCATTGACTATATTCCCCACACAGTGCCTTTCCTCCCCGTGTCTTACTCGTTCCATACCTGGAAGCCTGTACCTTCCACTCCCTTTCACTCATTTTGCTGCTCCTCCCACTGCCCTCTTGATTCCACACTCATTCTTTTTTTTTTTCTTTAAAGATTTTATTTATTTATTTGACAGACAGAGATCACAAGTAGGCAGAGAGGCAGGCGGGGGGGGGGGGGGGGGCGGGGAGCAGCCTCCCTGCTGGGCAGAGAGTCCAATGCAGGGCTCCATCCTAGGACCCTGAGATCATGACCTGAGCCTAAGGCAGAGGCTTAAACACTGACCCACCAAGGCGCCGCACACACTACCCAGGCAAGTAGAGTGGAATTATCATAAGAGGGCCAGACGAAGGAAGACCCATTCTCCAGGACCCAGGCCCAAGACTTTGAAGGGTTGCAGCCTCACCTGGAGCCCATGCCTCTGAACACCTGGAGTAGGGTAGGATCTGGTATTTAGGTAGAGTCCTAACGCTGTGAGCCCAGTTCACAGATGTCCCATACTTTCCTTTCATCGTCTCAACCTGTGGAAGGTATAAACTACTGGACAGGAAACCTGGATTCTGAAGCCACCAAGATTTTATAGGGATAGGGGCGCATGGGTGGCTCAGTGGGTTAAAGCCTCTGCCTTCAGCTCGGGTCATGACTCCAGGGTTCTGGGATCGAGCCCCGCATCATCGAAGCAGCAGCAGGCTTTCTGCTCAGCGGGGATCCTGCTTCCCACCCCCACCCCCTCCACCACCTGCCTCTCTACCTACTTGTCATCTCTGTCTGTCAAATAAATAAATAAAATCTTTTAAAAAAAAGAAAAAAGATTTTATAGGGATAGAGTTGGAAACACTTTTTACTAGGTACTAAAAACTTCAGGAAATGTTGAGGCGTGACCTAGGAGTTTATACATGACTAATCCCAAATCCTTGCTCCACGGCTTCTAATATTTTCTGCATTATGAGTCAAGCCTCAGTTTTGTCATTTGTTAAATGTGGGGAATCTCTGAGGTCTCAAGTTCCCTGATTGTAACCTCCCGAGGCCAGGATCTGGCCTTCACTCTTTCCCTGTAACCCCAGTGCAGTTCTGGGTACAAGGCTTGCATTCAGTGGAAACAGTAGCCATTCAAGAATTCTGATGTTGGGACGCCTGGGTGGCTCAGTCAGTTAAGCATCTGACTCTTGATCTCAGCTCAGGTCTTAATCTCAGGGTCATGAGTTCAAGCCCTGCATTGGGCTCCATTGGTCATGGAGCCTACTTTTAAAAATTAATTAATTAAAAAATGAAGTAAAAACAAAAGAATTTTGTATTTACATCTCAACTCTGTCAGAGAACCCGTGATATTGTGAGTTACCATAAGAAATATGTATTTGGTATTCCTCCCATTTCTGGCATAGAGCTCCTTTAGGAATGTCCGTGGGATTTCCTTAGTGACAAGAACAGTAACGGTGTCTTGATATTCATAGCAAACCCCCTTCCACCCCATCTGCAGTTATATGAATGAGGTGCCTTTTGAAACAGCACCCAAGGGTGGGGCTGGGTGTTAGGGGAACACACCATGTGACTGGAGGGTTGGAAATTTCAGTCACACCCCCTTGACATCTGGGGAGATGAGAGGGGCTGGAGGTTGAATTAATCTCCAGTGGCCAATGACTTAACCAATTTACCTATGTGCTGAAACTGCCACAAAAACCCAGAAGGATATCTTTTTAAAAAATCTTTAACAAAAAAAAAAATAAGTAAGGGGCTCCTGGGTGGCTCAGTTGTTTAGCATCTGCCTTCAGCTCAGGTGGTGATCCCAGAGTCCTGGGATCAAGCCCTGCATCAGGCTCCCTGCTCAGCGGGAAGCCTGCTTCTCCCTCTCCCACTCCCCCTGCTTGTGTTCCCTCTCTCGCTGTGTCTCTCTGTCAAATAAATAATTAAAAATCTTTTTAAAAAATCTTTAAAAGAAAAAAAAAAGAACCCAGAAGGATAGAGTTTGGAGAGTTTCCACACTGGTGGACAAGAATGTATCCACGTGCCACGGTGTCAGGCCCCAAACTCCATGGGGACAGAAGCTCCTGTACTGGAAACCCCACCCCGTGTATCTCTTCATCTGCCTGTTGATTCGTATCCTTTAATATCCTTTGTAATAACCCGTAATCTCAGAAGTAAACTGGTTTCCTGAGTTCTGTGAACAGCTCTAGCAAATTAATTAGATCCACAGAGGAGATCCTAGGAACCTCCCACAGATAGCCAGTCAGCTAGAGGCACAAATGACAATCTGGGCTTGCGAATGGGGTCTGACGCGGGGCGGGGAGGGGGGAGGGCAGTCTTGTGGGACTGAGCCCTCAACCCGTGGCATCTGATGCTATCTCTGGGTAGACGGTGTCAGAATTGACTGGAATTGTAGGACACCCCACTGCTGTCAGAGAATTCCTTGGTGTAGGGGGGAAAAAACCCACACATCAGAACTGGAGTCAGAATTGTAGAACCCAGCCTCTGTGAAATGTAGCACTTTGTAGTTGTATTGGAACATGAAATCTGAATTTCATGCTGTGAGGACAGTCTGTAGGAGGGAATCTATCAGCCATTGAGGGAGGCTGCGGGGCTGCGTTGCAAAGGCTTCCCTGGGAAAACAGACCTGAGTTCAAATCCTGGCTCTGCCACTGAGTGACCTTGGACAAGTTTCTTAACCTCTGAACTCCCAGCTCTCTTCCTTAAAATGAAGGGGAATTTGTACTTTGCCGGGTTCCTACAGAGCACGGAGAGGACCTCAGTAAATGATGGTTCACCTTAATACTGGATTCTGTGATCACTAATGAGCAGGCTCAGAGACAGTGGAGGGATGAGTGAGGAAACCAGCCCCTGGGGTTAGACCGGAGTCGGGAGCAGGTGGCTAATGCTCCTGGGGCAGGTTGTAATATGCTGGTGGAGAAAAAAGAGCCGGCAGGCTCTGGGCCGGGGAAGCGCGGGGAAAAGATTAGATCGAGAAGTCTTAGAGCAAGGAGTAAGCCCCACTTCACTGCAATCATCAATGGACTCTCAGGACATTTCTTGAAGAATGAGGACCCTGGTAAAGTATCTTTCTCTCCGGTACCACCCTATAAAGTCTTGGTGATTTCAGGATTGGCAAGAAACTCCTTCCAACGACCTGACCTGTCAGTTGTCTGACCTTCTCACCCACTCGCGTGGCCAGTGGTTTTCACACTTGTTTGTCCATGACCCAACCATACATGTGACTCAGTATAACCCCCACCATATATAAAACCCACATCCACACATACATAAATGAAATGGTTTTATGATACGATACCCTTGCCACACACACTGTGCTATGCTCTTTCCTATTCTGTTCCTCTTCATTTTTTATAGATGCACCAACTTAAATTTTATGATTCACCAATAGGCAGTGTCTCTCAAGTTAGAAAACACTGCCCCAGACGTTTTCATTACTTCACTCCAGCTTTGGAAATCAAAAAGCTGAAGAGAAACCAGTGAAGGAGACTGAGGTGAAGTAGCCAATGAGGTAGAACGGAGAACCTCCCTCCACTCAGTCCAGGTACCACACTCTTTAATTTCTCCCTGTCACTGAAACTCATTGTCTCTCATAGCCCAGATGCAACCATCTCCCAACCCTACCCAGAGCCTCCCAACCATTGATCTTACCACCTCTCCCTGCCTACCCCCTCCGTGATGCGACTTCCTCTTTATCTGGGTTAGATGACATAGCTCCTAATAATAATAATCCATTCATTGATTCGTTCAAGAGACAGTTGTCCACTCTGTGCCAAGCACTGTTCTAGATGCTAGAGACGCAGCAGGAAAGAAACCAAAGGTCCTGCCTGCAAAGAGCTTTTCATTGGGAGGAAGCAGACGATAAGCAAAGAAACATGAACACTGAAGCTACTTCCCGATAACAGGCACTGCAAAGGCCTAAGGCAGCAGGGTGCCCACAGGTCCCGGGGTCAGCACAGAAGCCAGCAAGACTGGAGCAGAGTGAGCAAAAGGGGGAGTCCCAGGAGAGGAGGTCAGAAGGAAGCAAGAGGGCAGGGGGTCTCACAGGCTGTTCCAAGGACGGCAGGTTTTCCTCTCAATGAGGTGGACAGTCATTGCAGGTTCTGAGCAGAGGGAGTGTTCCGATCTGATTTACGTCTTTTTTTTTTTTTCTGATCTGATTTACGTCTTAAAGATTTCTCTCTGGTTGGAGAATGGATGGTAGGGAAGTGAAGGAGGAGGATGCAGGTTAGGATACTATTGGATTAAGCCAGGTGAGAGAGGATGCCGACTTTCACCGCGGCAGTAGGGGAGGAAGCAGAGAGAAGTGGGTACCATTTTAAAGGCAAACCTAATGGGATTTGTTGATAGGATAATGTCAAGGATGACTCCAAGGTTGGGGACGTGAGAAACCTGAAGTATGGAGGTGCCTGTTACCGATACAGGAAGACTTGAGGAGGAGGTGTACAGAGTGAAGAAATCAGGAGTTGAACTTTAGATACAAGAGTTGAAAATCCCAGTAAAGACATAGTCAGTAGTTTAATACATGAAGTTCAATAGAGGGGCGTCTAGGTAGCTGCTAAAACTGGGAGACATTAGCATATACTTGATAGGAAAGTCACGAGTCTGGATGAGAGGACCTATGTGTAAGTGACAACAGGAGGGAGAAGAGGTCCAAGGATGGCCAGGAGGTCAGGCAGGCAAGGAGAAAGGGGCAAAAGAGAGCAGGAAGGAGCAGCCAGTGAGGGGAGTGGATCTCCTCGACGGAAATGCCTGCACAGGAACTCACAGAGATGTGTAGCTAATGTTCTCAGTGGTGCTGTTCATTACTGCAAAGAGCTGGAAGAGCCCAAGAGGCCATCGCAGGAGAGCAGATAACTGAGCTGTTTCCTGTGCACGATGAGATAGTACACAGCAGTGACCTGAATGGTCACTTTTAAAAATGTAAGTCAGATCATGCACTCGGCTCGAAACTTTCAGGGGCTTTCCCTGTCTGGGTGAAAGCCAGTCTTTACGGCACCTTCAGACTCTGGCGTGCATCTGAGAGCCTCATCATTTTCCTTCCGGCTCAGACCAAGCAGGTGCGAGCTTCTATCCGCTTCTATCCACTTCTATCGCCCTTACCCTGCTTGCTTTCTGTTTTTCCCATAGCCCCTGTCACCCCGATTTCCCTCCCCTGACCAGAGTAGAAGCTCCTAGAAGGCAGGACATCGTTTTGCTCTAGGCATGGCAAGGTGCCCGGTGCCAGGGCCACCTCCAGGTACGGCAAGGCGGTCCTGGGCAAATATTCCTTTTCTGAGCCACTGTCTAGATAAACAGTTGCAGTCACACAAAATCAACATGTCAGCACCATTCCGGCAACTCAACTTTCTGGGATCCCACGGCCACCAGCAGAAGCGAGCTGACTCCAGGCTGTTCTCCTGGAGCTGAGATGCAGCTGCAGAGACCCTGGAGGACCCCTGAGCTTGAGTCCCAGAGCTTCTCAGGTCAAGTTTATTCATGGGTAGAGAGGGTCAGAGGGCACACTGGAGAAGGAAGGGGGTCAGTGGAGCCCAGGCCCGGGTCTACAGGTGGTACTTCCCAGTGCACAGAATGTATCTCTAAAAATTATCGAACAAATACCCTGAACTTGATTTTTTTTTTCCTTCTTCCTCAGTCCAAACACTGGTTAAGAGACCATAAGTGCCCGCATAAACAGAGACTCCCTGCCACGGAGTGTATTTGCCAGCTCACATAGAGGGGTATGCACAGAGAACAGCAGTAGGGCCCCTGTCTGTGCCCAGGGCTGGGTCATTTGGTGGTGTCATTAGGGAACCAGGAGCAGCTCAATGTCCACAAATAAGCTTTCTGGGCCTCCAGAGCCCAGGGTGTCAGTCTACAACACTCACGGGGGGATAGAGTCCCTGCTGTCTTCGTGAGTGACCTTGGCTGGACAGATCAAATCTCCCAGTGAGACGGATCAAATCTCCTAGTGAGGCTTTCTAAGGAGCCTGAAGAAGCCAGACTGGGCGGTGGGTGGGGGTGCCAGGAGAGTTCCCCCTCCTCTGAGGTGCCAGAGGCTATAGGGGGCAGGGCCAGCCTCTCTGCTCCCTGGACCTTGACTTGAACATGGGGGTCTCGTGCAAAGTGCGCGCTGTATCTTACCTTCCTCATCCTCTGAGCAGCCCTCACAAAGAAGGCGTTGTGATCCCCACATTTACAAATGAAGAAACTCAGGCTCGGAAGGTTTAAGTGAGGGCACCTGGGTGGCTCAGTGGGTTAAGCCTCTGCCTTCGGCTCAGGTCATGATCTCAGGGTCCTGGGAGCGAGCCCCACATCGGGCTCCCTGCTCAGGGGGGATCCTGCTTCTCCCTCTCCAACACCCCCTGCTTGTCTCTCTCTCTCTGTAAAATAAATCAATAAAGTCTTCAAAAAAAAAAAAAAGAAAAGAAAAGAAAGTTTAAGTGATTGGCCCAAATTAACATAGTAAGTGACAGAGATGGGAGTCAGGACTGAAGCATGTCTGTTTGCCTCCGAAGCCCAGAGCACCAGCGTCCCGTACCCCCACACCTTTCGGGAACCCAAAGACCCCCAGAGCCTGGGGATGTGACCTCTATTGTGCTTCATGGGCTGCCTTCAAAGCCAATAACAAGGAACAGGGCATGTAGACTGCGAGGAGGCACAGCTCTGAATACAAGATCTCAAAGTGGAGAGGGATCCCGGGGGCTTCCTGGTAGGCGCCTACCTGAGCTCCGAGTCAGTCAAGTGCCATTTCAGACCAAACCTGCCAGCCCTCTGGCCACAGTGCTCACTCACTGTGGCTAAGTCACAGGGAAGAACAAAGCACAGAGTTGTGTTGGGTTAGAGACTGGAGACTTCAGCTGACGTTCACTGGAGACCTGTCCTCGAAACAGAGTGTCACCTGCCACAAGCCAGATAGGTGGAGGGGGCCTTCTCACCTGGCCTGTCAGAGCCAAACGCCACATGCGCAAGAGCACAAGGCAGCCGCTGACTCTCAGAGAATTCTCAGAAAGCATCTGCCCACACCCAGAATCCCCGGAGAAAGGCCTGGAGCCAAAATGAACATTATGGATGAAAGAAAGTGGAATTCCTGGGGTGTCTGGGTGGCTCAGTCGGTAAGTGTCTGCCTTTGGCTCAGGTCATGATCCCAGGGTCCTGGGATTGAGCCCCACAACGGGCTCCCTGCTCAGGGGGGAACATGCTTCTCCTCCCTCTCCCTCTGTGCTCTCTCTCTCTCTCTGTCTCTGTCAAATAAATAAATAAATAAATAAATAAAATCTTAAAAAAAAAAAAAAAAGACAGTGGAATTCCCTGTGGGGGGAAAAATGTGGGAGCACCTGGGTGGCTCAGTCAGTTAAGCATCTGCCTTTGGCTCAGGTCCTGATCCCAAGGTCCTGGGATCAAGCCCGGCATGGGGATCCCTACTTAGCAGGGAGCCTGCTTCTTCCTCTGCCTGTTGCTCCCCCTGCTTGTGCATGCTCTCTCTCAAATAAATAAAATCTTTTTAAAAAGAAAGAAAGAATGTGAGGAAGTTAATTTTACTTCTGAGAGGAAGAGGATAGTGACAACAGAGGGCATAGGAAGGAAGATGAGGAAGAGAGCAGGAGCTGGGGCTTTAGAAATGGCCACAAGAAGCCTGAATGAGAACATGCAGTCTAATATCCAATTTGTAGTCCTCATAGCTGCTCGGTAACTCCTTTCCATCTCCCCAGGTCATCAGGAAAACCTGCCACACAGACACTTCATGGTTCTGGGGAGGAGACGAGTTTTGAAAGAAGGGGGAAATGTTGTGAGGTTGACAAACAGGATCTTTCCCAGTCAGTCGTGATAAGATCGCTACCTGGGCAGAAGCAGGAACTTGGGGCCAACTGACCAAGAGAATGAGTTCCAACCTCCACCCCTACTAGTCTGAGAAATCCGGAGGAAGACACTGGAATTTCCACAACGGGAGTGAAGTCTGATTCCAATATGGGAGGTGGCATGACTCAGCTGCCCAGCTGCCTCCTTTCTGGTAAAAGTGTGCGCGTACTTTCCGTCTGGGTCGAATGCAATTTCACACAGCTCTGCTCTGGCCCCCTGTGTGTTGGTCCAGAAAGCATTCTTGGGTCCAGTAAGGAGGAGAGGACTCCTTGATGACTGCTTGCCACCATAGCTCTGTGGGCCTGAGTTAGTTAACCCTGTCACTTCTCTGAGTCTTCTTTCTCTCTTCATCAATAGGGATCCCAGTAAGGACCTCCCAGTTTGCAGGGATTAGACAGAAAGTTCGGGACAGAACGAGGAGCAGAGCCCCGGCCCACTGGCATCATGCTGAGTGGTTTCAGGTAACTTCGGTCCCTGAGAAACAGGTCAAGGAACTTCCTCTAGATCACAGTGCAGCAGAGTAGAGGAGCTGGGATGTGAACCCAGGTCCACCACACTTGGAAACTTGCCCTTAGGACAGCAAACCAAGACTTAACTGCAGTTTCAACTTCTCCGGGAATGGAATTTTCCATCAGTCCTTCTGGAATGTTCTGGTCAGTTCCAATGAGGTATCTGTCACATGGGCCCTCACCATCCCTCAGAAGAAGAGGAGGAAATCCACCTAATGAGACACCTTGCCCTTCTCCCTAAAGGAAGATGACCTGCGTTGGTTGACTTTGTTGGCTCAGTTAGTTGGGCAAATGACTCTTGATCTCGGGGGTTGTGTATTAGAGCCCCACATTGGGTGTAGCAATTACTTAGAGAAATAAATAAAGGAAAGAAAATGACTGGGCCTGAAATAATCTTTGCTTTTGCTAGTAACATTCTTGCCCCACCCTCCTTCCTGCGAAAATCCTCCATTCTGTACAATTCCTGGGAGCTCCCCTCTCTGTGCTAGACTCCCGTCTACCAAATACATAAAGCACTTCATAAAGCCAATTAGATCTTCAAATTTACTTGGTTGGATTTTGTTTTCTGGCAGAGGTCACTGACCTTGCACAAATCGGTTTACTAGACCACTGCCCACAGAGGGCAGGTAGTGATGTGCCTAAGCACACTGTCTCTGGAGGCAAGTGGCCCATCTGGCTTTGAAACCAGAATGACTTACTTGCTATGTGGGGATTGCACTCGCTGTGATCACACTTAACCCCTCCAGCCTCAGTTTCTACATCTGTAAAATGGGCACGTAGTAGTAACTACCTCTTTAGGTTGTTGTTGTGAGGATTCAAAAGGTCAGTACGTGTAAGTGTTTAGAACAGCACCTGACACATAGAGCTCGAGAAATATTTGACCAAGAAACATGAGGGCTGAGGAGGGGATGAAACTGGCCAAGGGAAAGGGACTGAGTCTAGGCTGATCTTTCAAAAAGTTTGACTCTCAAGTGGAAGAGGAAACAGTGGAAGGTGATGGGGGATCATGGGAAGGTTTACCTTTTAAATGCTGTTTCAAAGGAGCCAGAAGAGAGAGTTAGAGGATTTGGAGAGTACAAGGGAGGAGTCAGGTTTCAGGTGCCCAGGAGAGGGTGGGAGGGAGGTGAGGTGGAGTAGATGCCAATAAATGGGTAAGTGGGTGTGGGTGGGAGACCCTGGAGGCCTTCTGTTTAGTCCCTGAGGTAGAGATGACACCACCAACTCAAACTGAGGAGGTGGGTGGGAGGGTAGCAGAGAAGGTCCAACCTGCCCTTCAGGAAAATGGAGGAAACCACTTTAGACTCAGTCAGGCTGAAAATAATCCCTCACCTCATAGGATTTGACAATTCGCAGGCCTATTTCTCACCTCCTCCTCAGTCCACCCCACAACAATCCCAAGGAATATTCCTGTTCTCCCTTGGCAGGAAGGAAATCAGCCTGAAGGGGGTTGAGGCCCCGGCTTAAGAGTGGGACCCTAGACCTAGAGCCAGGTTTTCTGAGTGGGACCTCTGCACTCCATCCTGCAGGGCGTGTTGGTAGAGCGCGCACAAATGCACACACCCGTGCACTCAACGCACATGCGCACACACAGCCCCGCCCAGAGCGCCCCTCCCCCTCTCCCCCCAGCCAGACGGCTTTCAGAATGCAAATGAGCCAGGGCCACCTTGTTACAGGGCTGATCTCAAATCCACTCTCTTGAGAGGAGAAGCTAGTTAAGGAGTCACAAGTGGAAAACACAAGGTGAAGGACAATAAAGGGAATAGTATGCTAACATTTATGTAATAAGTGGAGGGAAAGAACGTGTGTGTGACTGCGTCTGCTTGTCTGTGCATAAAACATTTCTGGAAGGAGGCGGACAATTCTTCAACAGTTCCCTCCGGGGAGGGAGCTGCCAGGCGGGAAGGAGGGAGATTTTACAGTGTATTCCCTTCTGTGCTTTTTCAATTTTAAAATAGTTAAATAAGTAAATATATGCTTTGAAATACAAAGTAGTGCTTTGACTATTGTGAGTAACACACCACTTAAAACAGCCCACAAAAAAAAAAAAAAAAAAAAAAAAAAAAACATAGCCCTCAACTGAGCTCTGTTGTGACATCGTGACTGGAAATTCACTGTCCCCGCCGTGGTCCCTCTGGGGGACCCCTTCCTTTCTCTCCCCTCCTTGGCTTCTAGTCCAAGTCTTACCCCTACATCAGGCTCCAGCCCCGAGGCATCGCTATGAATCAAAGGAACCAGTGACCCAAGTGTGGGCCTCCACAGGCCTGTGAAGGTGGCAAGGCAGACGACATCGGGCTCTGTGATCTGGGACGGTCCTCATGCATCTCTTGGTTGCCACAGTCACCCTCACTGAATTAGATCTCAAACTGAGAGGATTCTTGTAAGGAATTTACAGCAAGAACAGTCCGAGGATTCCAGGAACAGCCATACCAAGGGTCTTCTAATTCAGGAAGGGGACAGTGCTCAGGACCCAGTGCACTCCGGAGCCTGGATCACCTCTTGGAGGGCTGTCGCTTTACCCCCCTCTCCTAGGCAGCTTCTTGCTTGTGCCCCCTCTCTGTCAGACGGTCCAGCCCCTCACAGTCAGTCCCTTGTGGGCATGGTCCTGATACCAAAGCCCCACCGCAGGCCCCTGGTTCAGGATGGTTCCTCTCAGAAGGCCCGAGGGCAGGGTGGTCATATGGTATACACCACAAAGTCTCCAGGACACCTCCAGGCCAGCCTGGCCTCACCTCACCCCCAGCACGGCCCCTCTTGGATGAGCTCCTGTGAACAGTGGTGTGGACACCTTCCCTGAGTCTAAGAGCCAGAAGAAATAGCTCCAATGTTTGCTACAAGAGAGAAGGTCCGGATTTATAAATACCTGACTACAACTGGCCCCACACAGGCACACCCCTGCCTCCTCTCTCCTCCTCCACCACAGCCTCGGGCGGCCACCCCCACTTCCTGCTTTTGCCAGCCTTCAGCAGTCAGAAAAATATTTGGAGATTTTGGACAACCCATGCACACAAAAGTAAAGAGAAACAAACCACAGAGGCAGCATGGGATTTTTACAACAGAAAGCTCTCAATGTGATTTCTACATCGGCTACTCTCTAGCTGTCCGATCTTGGGTCACTCGACCTCACTGAACCTCAGTCTCTTCACCTGTGAAGAGGGAGCAACGATGGCTAATTGACAAGGTTGACAGGAGAATTCAAAGAAAGAATGTGTGTGACAAAGCACATAGAAAATACTCCACAAATAACTCTTACCCTTTCCCCCTCTCCATGCACTTTTACTCTTCTGTCCTCCCTGCAATAAAGTCCCCTGACTTGAGTTCACCAGAGTCTGTCTCTGTTGGCTGCGGAGGAGAACACAGTTCTGATAGAGCCCGTGACTCCCTCTCGCCCTCACCTCCCAGGCCCCACATAGCTCTACAGTGGGGGACATTTGTCCTGGTTTCTCACGGCCCAACACTTTGAATACCCTCCCTGTGTCTGGGGAATTCCCCTTTTCCAAGGTAGCAGTTGGAAAACTTGCTTTACCAGCCTCCTTTGGAGCTAGGTAGTAGGCATGTGACCGTGCCCCACCAACCAGAGGCACCTTGCCAGTGAAGACAGAGCAGAAGGACGCAGCTACCACGTGGGCCGCACATCCGGGTGATGGAGGAGATGGAGGCACCGGGGTCTGGGGGCTGCTGGAGGGGCGGTTCCTGTGGTTGGGGGCCAGCATGGGCAGCCTGAGAAGCACTGGCCATGACCAGGGAGGGTGGCAGGCCTTTCTGATGTAGTCAGAGATAGGGTCTGGGTAGACCGCAAACTAGCTTCCCTGGTCCTCCCCGAGGTGCCCTGGGAATCAAATATTCCAAAATAAATTCCTTTTCTGACCACAACAGGAATGACTTCTATATTTGCAACTAAGGACATTGATACACACACAACATGTAGAGTATCTGATTGTTTTTATTTCAGCCTTATCAAGGTGTAATTGGCATATAAAGTCATGGGATAGTTCAAGTGTATATCATTGTGGCGATTTGATATACATGTGCACTGAGAAAGGATACCCCTATTCTAGTTCATTAACGTCTCCATCACCCTGCATAACCACATATTTACCAATCCTTCTTTCCTTCCTTCCTTTCCTTCCCTCCTTTCCTTTCCGTCTTTTCTTTCCTTCCTTCCTTTCCTTGTTTTCCTTCCTTCTCTCCCTCCTTCCCTTCCTTCCTTCCCATCTTTTTTTTTCTTTTCTTTTCTTTTCTTTTCTTGGTGAGAACATTTAAGTTCTACTCTCTTAACAATTCCAATTGTACAACATGTATAGTTACTTATAGTCACTATGCTCTACATTAGATCCTCAGACCTTATTCATGTTATAGCTGAAAGTTTATATCCTTTAACTAACCTCTCCCTACTTCCCGCAGCCCCTATCCCCTGGCATCCGCTTCTCTTCATTCTGTTTCTGAGAGTTTTGTTTCCTTTTTAAGATTCCATATATAAGTAATATCACATAGTATTTGTCTCTCTCTGCCTGGCTTATTTCACTTAGCATAATGCGTGCAAGATCCACCCATGTTGTTACAAACAGTAGGATTTCCCTCTTTCTCATGACTGAATAATATTCCCCTATGTGTGTGTATATATGTATATATACATATACATATCCCCTGTGTGTATATATGTGTACATGTATACATACATATGTGTGTATGCATATATACACACACATACATACATATATATCACATCTTCTTTATCCTTTCGTGCACTGATGGACACTCGGGTTGCTTCCATACCTTGACTTTTGTAAATAATGAGCACAGGAGTGAGATATCTCTTCAATATCCTGTTTCCTTTCCTTTAGGTAGATACACAGAAGTGGGATTTCTAGACTGAAAGGTAATTCTATTTTTCATTTCTTGAGGAACCTCCGCACTGTTTTCCATAGTAGCACCGATTTATACTCCCACCAACAGTGCACAGGGTTCTCTTTTCTCCACATCTTCACCAACACTTATTCTTGTTTCTTTGCTGAGAACCATTCTAATACATGTAATGTGATATCTCATTATGGTTTTGATTGCATTTCCCTGATAACTGGTGACGTTGAGCACCTTTTCTTATACGTGTTGGCCATTTGTGTGCCTTTTTTAGAAAAATACCTGTTCAGTTCATCTGGCCATTTTTAATCCAATTAGGAGTTTTTTTGTGGATTTTGTTTGTTTGCTATTGAAGTGTACGAGTTCTTTATATATGTTACATACTAGCCCCTTAGCAGATATGATTTGCAAATATCCCATTCCGTAAATTAACTCTTCATTTTATTGATGTCTTCCTTTGCTGTGGAAAAGCTTTTTTCATTTGATGCAATCCCTCTTGTTTATTTTTGCTTTTGTTGCCTACGCTTTGGTGTCAAATCAAAAAATCATTACCCAGTCTGATGTCAAGGAGCTTATCCCCTATGTTTTTTTCTGGAAGTTTTATGGTTTCAGGTTCTACATTCAAATCTTGAATCTATTTTGAGTGGATTTTTGTGTATGATGTGAGTTAGGGATCAGTTTCATTCTTTTGCATGTGGCTTTCTAATTTTTCCAACACCATTTATTGAAGAAATTATCTTTTTTTCATTGTATATTCTTGTCTCCTTTGTCATAAATCAATTGACTAAATATGTGTGGGTTTATTTCTGGGCTCTCTATTATGTTTGATCGATCTTTATGCTTGTTTTTATGCCAATACCAAACTGTTCTGATTACTGTAACTTTGCAATATAGTTTGAAATCAGAAAGCATGATGCCTACAGCTTTGTTCTTCATTTTCAAGATAGCTTTAGTTATGCAAAGTCTTGTGGTTCCATATAAATTTTAGGATTTTTTTTATTTCTGTAAAAAAAAATGCCATTGGAATTTTGATAGAGATTGCATTGGATCTATAGATTGCTTTTGGTAGTATGAACATTTAACAATATTAATTCTTCCATATATGAACATGAACTTCCATTTACTTGTGTCTTCTTCAATTTCTTTGATCAATGTCTTACAGTTTTCAATGTACAGATCTTTCACCTCCTTGGTTAAATTTATTCCCAGGTATTTTATTCTTTTTGATGCAATTGCAAATGTGAATCTTTTCTTTTCTTTTTTAGAGAGGGGTGGGGGCAGAGGGAAAGGGAGAGAGAGCAGGCTCTCTCTTAAGCAGGCTCCACACCTAGTATGGGGCCTGATACGGGGCTCATTCACAACCTTGAGATTATGACCTGAGCCAAAATCAAGAATTGGATGCTTAGCCAACTGAGCCACCCAGGCACCCCACCCATAAGAGTGCTTTCTTAATGTCTCTTTCTGGTAGTTCCTTATTAGCATATATAAACCTAACTGATTTTTGTGGAGTTGACCCTTGAACAATGCAGGAGTTAGAAATGTTGACCCTAACACAGTTGAAAATCCTTGTATAATGCTGCCAGAGTGGCTCAGTCCATTAAGCAGGTGCCTTCAGCTCCGATCATGATCCCAGAGTCCGGGGATCAAGTCCTGTATCAGGTTCCTTGCTCAGCAGGGAGCCTGCTTCTCCCTGTGCCTGCTGCTCCCCCTGCTTGTACTCTCTCTCTCTGACAAATGAATAAATAAAATCTTAAAAAAAGAAAAAAAAAAAGTCCTTGTATAACTTCTGGTCCCCCAAAAGTTAACTACTGATAGCCTACTGTTGATCAGAAGTTGTTACCAATAACATAAATAATTGATTAACACAAAATTTATATATGTATTATTTACTGTATTCTGATAATAAAGTAAGGTAGAGAAAAGAAAATGCTATGAAGTAAACCATTAGGAAGAGAAAATACATTTATAATACTTATTTATCTGGGAAAAAATCCACATATAAGCAGACCTACACAGTTTAACCCCGTGTTATTCAAGGGTCGGTGGTATATGGATTTCGTATCTTGCAACTTCACAGAATTTGTTTATTAGTTCTAACTGTTTTTTGGTGGCATCTTTAGGATTTTATATATATAATATCAAGTCATCTGCTGTTAGAGACAGTTTTACTTCTTCCTTTCCAATTTGGATGCTTTTTATTTCTTTTTCTTGTCTAACTGCTCTGGCTAGGATTTCTAGTACTATGTTGAATAAATGTGGTAAAGAGTGGGCATTCTTGTCTTGTTTGTGATCCTAGAGGGAAAACCCTTCAGTTTTCACTGTTGAACATGATGTCAGCTATGGACTTGACATACATGGCCTCTGTGGTGTTGAGGTATGTTCCTTGTATACCTAGTTTTGTTTGTAACATATTCCTCTATTTCTCCACTTTTCTTGACTCTTTGCATTGGAATCTGAACATTAGATAAAACAGCCTTCACTCCCAGTCTTGAAGGATGGGCATCAAGTAGAAGATGAACCTTATTGTTCAGCCCAGTCTGAGCCCTTGGTTGTCTCTCAAAACTATGTGATTGTCCAAGCCACCTTCCTTGTTCACAGTGGCTCCCAGCAATTTAGGGTGTGCCGAAACCTGTCAGTGTCCCAGAGGGGAAGACTTTAGTCAGCACTTAGGTGCAAGCTTATTGGAAGCTGGACCCTCAGGCAGCAGCTTTTAAAGTACGCAAGTAGATCTCCTTCAGAGAAAGACTGAGAGATGGACACTTCTGTCTAGGGCCCTAGACTGAGCCCTAGGAGGATAGCTGGTTAAAAACTGTTTCTTTGGGGCGCCTGGGTGGCTCAGTGGGTTAAAGCCTCTGCTTTCGGCTCAGGTCATGATCCCAGGGTCCTGGGATGGAGTCCCACGTCAGGCTCTCTGCTCAGCAGGAGGCCTGCTTCCTCCTCTCTCTCTGCCTGCTTGTGATCTCTGTCTGTCAAATAAATAAATAAATCTTAAAAAAAAAAAAAGAACTGTTTCTTTTGGTGCACATGGGTGGCTCAGTTGGTTAAGCATCCCACTTGTGATTTTTTTGGCTTAGATCATGATCTCGGGATCCTGGGATTGAGCCCCACATCAGGCTCCATGCTCTGTTTCTTTCCTTTTCATTCTTTCTTTCTCTTTCTTTCTTTCTTTCTTCTCTCTTTTGGACACAGTTCTGTGGGATCCACAAATACAAGCTCTTCTAGCCACCAGACCCAAGTGATCAAGGGCTGCATCCTCTAGGTAGCAGCTGCAAAAGCCAGAGCATCAAACATGCACACAAGCTCTTTCCAAGGAGACACAGGCTACCTGGAGCAGGCCAGAGGGTGAACACAGAGACAACCCTGCCAACCTCCCCAGCTCTGCTCTCTGGGAGGATCACAAGTTAGCCCCTAGATGTGTGCTAATTTATTTTTTTTTAAAGATTTTATTTATTTATTTGACAGAGAGAGATCACAAGTAGGCAGAGAGGCAGGCAGAGAGAGAGGAGGAAGCAGGCTCCCCACCAAGCAGAGAGCCCGATGTGGGACTCGATCCCAGGACCCTGGGATCATGACCTGAGCCAAAGGCAGAGGCTTAAACCACTGAGCCACCCAGGCATCCCGATGTGTGCTAATTTAGAAGGCTGACCCTCAGCCAGCAGATTTTAAAGTATGCAAATATGTCTCTTTCTGGGAAATACAGAGGTGAACATTTCTATCTGCTCTCTCCATACTGAGCCCTGGGAGTATCCCATTAAGGATCATTTCTTTGTTTTCTATAGCCTTGTGGGTCCTATGGATGCAAGTCCCATTGGTTTTCAGAGGTAGGTATTTGGGGACCCTAGCCCTCAAGTGGAATTCTTAAAAGATATTGGGTCTAAGCCCCTTGCTCTTCAGGGAGAAATTGGGAATTGTGGGTTCTCTCCCAACTGCATATTCCTGTGCCATGGCAGATAGAAGTGATGGCAAGAGTCTGTCCCAGGCTTTCCTAACAATTTTTTTTTAAAGATTTTATTTATCTATTTGACAGGACAGATCACAAGTAGGCAGAGAGAGAGGGGGAAGCAGGCTCCCTGCTGAGCAGAGAGCCCTATGCAGGACTCGATCCCAGGAGCCTGGGATCATGACCTGACCCAAAGGCAGAGGCTTAACCCACTGAGCCATCCACGCACCCTACCTGGTTGTCTCTAACACAGTCTGTTACACTGCATTAAATTTCACCAATGTGGAATTGAGTATAAAATATCCACTTTAAAGACTCATAGGAGCAACCTTTGTTGCACTGATTAGGAGACTTCGTTTTCCTTGTCCACCATCCATGAGATCAGATGCAGTAAGGAAACAGGAGGAGATTTGGCTACTTAGAGCAACAGGAACAGAGGTCACCTGTATTGAGTTAGGGGCTTCAGTGAGGTTCTCCAGGGGCCTTCTTGGAGGCCTAAGGGCTGGTGTGTGAGACTAAAATGTAGGTCAGACACAGAAAAGGAAGCAAGAGGATATCACAGCAAACCACTTCCCCTTGCTCACTCTGTGCTGAACACACTGGGCTTTTTATTGTGTCTCAGTGGTGCCAGGCAGGTTCCAGCTGCGGAGCCCTTGCTCTGGCTCTTCCTTCTGCGTGTATCACTCTCCCCTTCTACTAGCTGCCGACATCCCTCACCACCCTCTCCAGGCTGCTCAAATGTCAACTTCTCCATAAGGCTTAGCCCAAACGCCCTACATAAAATTTCCATCACACCTGCCCCACACCACTTACCTCCTGTATCCTGCTCTTTTTATTTTTTTTAAAGATTTTTTGATTTATTTAAGAGAGAGATGGGGGCAAGGGGAAGGCAGAGGGAGAAGGAGAGAGAAACCCAAGCAGTCTGTGCTGAGTGTGGAGCCTGATGTGGGGCTCGATCCCACAACCTTGAGATCAGACCTGAGCTAAAACCAAGAGTTGGATGCCTAACCAACTGTGCCACCCAGCCACCCCTCCTCCGCCTGCTCTTTTATTTTTTTCTATGGCAGTCATCATCTTCCAACATTATACGTGCATATCATTTATTGTCTGTCTCTCTTCCCGATGGGGATCTTTGTCTATTTTATTCATTGATATCTCCCAAGCACCCAGGACTGTGCCAGGAACATAGTAGGTACTCAGGAAGCAGTCGCTGAATGATGACTAAATGTATACGCCAGACATTTAGATATTTATTTAAATCTACCCTTCACCAGGCCCCATGACACCCATGTCTACACAATGAAGACACAGACCTTGCATTCATGAAGTTTACAGTCAAGCTTGTCATCTGATGAAACTAAGACATGTTGAGAAATGAATGACAAGAAAACATGCTCCCCTTCCTAGGAAGTGTGTCATCTTTACAGATAAACATTTTAATCCAGAGAAATGTCCCTCCTCTGACTTGAAGGCTTCGGCCTGGCTATTTCTGAGCTGGGTACTCTTCTGGGTGCATCTCCGATGACACCGAAGAAGCTACCCCACCCACACAGCCAGCCCTGACCACAGAGGAGTCCTGAGACTACCACCTTCCTTCCTCATTGTTAAGACACTGTCTGGATCTGTCAGTGTCTCAGCGACAGACAGAGAATGCATCCAAAAGGGGTGACTGAGAAGAGTTTAATGCAGGGGCTAACCACAGGACGACAGGCAGGTTGAAGGAAACCACCTAGGGATGGTGAGGCACCCCGGGGCTGGCCAGAGCTGACAGCCTCTACCTCTCTGAGGCATGCAGAAGTCAGAGCAAGGAAGCAGGAGCCAGCAAGGCCTGGAGCTTCAGGGGAACGCTACCTTCCAGGAACTGAGACTTCAGGAGAGAAACAAGGCCTCTGCCACTCAGCACCCCAGTGGCAAGTGAGCCAGGGGCATGAGGGCCCATCCCATTTTCCTGTCATCCTCCAGGCCCTGGGGTGTCTCCCAGAGGCTGACGAAAAGCCAGAGGGCAAAGGAGCCCACTGGAAGAGGTCCATAACCGTCAGCCTGCTGGGGTGCAGAGCAGGTGGAGAAGGGTGGAGAAGAGGTATGGAGGGACAAACAGAAAAACCAACGTACTCTCTTTGTCTTCCTTTGGTCAGGCTGGGAAACTGAGGTCCGAAAGCTAAACCTGAGGCATCTCTACTCCATACCACACACGGGCTTGAGGTTTTTGAGTCTCAAGGAAAAGGCACAACAAACATTATTCAGTCCTGAGAAGAGGGGAAACAGCAGTGTGCTTGTCTGAACATCACCACGGCAACCACGGCACTGCCTTCCAGACCCAAGCCCTGGAAATGGCTGGAAGTCACTTTTTCCATCACCCACCCATTCCATTCCTGTCCCTCTTTCCTTCCTCCTCAGTCCCAAAGTAACTTCCCTTGTTTCCTCCATCCCCAAAGAGCGTTTTTTAAGAGAACAATGGATGGCAGCCGCGGGAGGGCAGGCGGCCTTTGGGTAGTGACAAATGATGTTCTGTTGGGGAGGAAGTAACAGAATGAGGTACCACAGGGGATGCCAGAGAACCCAGTGAGAAGGAGAGTCGGTTGTGGGGGGGTCATCTGTAAGGGGTCACCTGGCAACCTCACATGTTTAGACGGTTGTCAATAAGCAACTTTGACTGTGTTGGCCCCACAAGGACATATCAAATTATGGCTGCCATGCCCCTGTCCCAGCCAGGGAGATGAGAGGAAGAAGGCTTTCGTTCATCCTTCCTTGTCAGTGCACCCAAAATCGTTACCAGTGAGCGACAGATTCTAGAAGGGCATGGCACCAGGTCTCTCTTCAGAGGAGAGTACTAGAAGAAGGATTTGCGTTTTTGCTTGGAAAAGGAAAGGAAGGGGCCAGAGCCTCATTTGGTGAGCATTTATATGACACCCCTTTGTGATGCTGGTGCCTAAGAGGCCTCCAGGCTCTGGGTCAATCCTGCTGAGCTGGAATACGGTAGAAATCAGGACAAGGGGTGGCCTGTAAATGCACTCTCTCTCCCTCAGGGCCCCCCAATAGCCCAGCTTGGTAGCTCCTCTCATAGTCTATTTACCCACATCCCCCTCCCTCCACCCAGTTCCAACCTGTCCTCCTAGACTTGGCTGATTCCCGTTCTTTATCGGCACAAAGTATTTTTCCTCTGGTCAATAACACTACACTCTCCTTCTGAAATGCCAAAGCATACACTGCGTATAGCCCTCAGTTTCACCCAGCATTCCCCACTTTTTTTCTATACGGATTGCCTTGCTTCCCAACAAAAAGCCTAGAACCCTCTCACGCCTAACTCCATCCGGGAACATAGAGTAGGCTCTCAGCAAGTACACTCTGATCCATGGAGAAGGGAGGCAAGCTCCCAGCATATACCATTGTCAGGATCTTTACTGTCAGCTGCCGCCGCCTTGGTTATTACCTACAAGAGGGAACTCTGCCCTTTCTGCCAACTGGGGAAGAGACAGCTCAGCTTCTCCAACTCAATGAATACAGACAACATCAATGTCACGACTGATTTTCAGTCACCAAAGCACACCTTTACAGGCTAGCTCATTTGAACCACACAGAAAACTTGTGACCATTGAACAGATGGGGAATTTGAGGGGCAGACAGGTTAAGTGATGTGACCCAGGGCACACAATTAGTTCAGCACACAGGTAGGTCCCTAGTCTCCTAGCCTAACAATTACTGTAGTATGCACCTAGCATCCAGTTTTAAAACGCTTAGTACCCAGGGGCGCCTGAGTGGCTCAGTCAGTTAAGCATCTGACTTTTGATTTTGGCTCAGGTCATAATCTCAAGGTTGTGAGATCGAGCCCCACATCCGACTCTGCACTAGGAGTCGAGCCTACTTAAGATTCTTTCTCTCAGGCCCCCTAGGTGGCTCAATGGGTTAAAGCCTCTGCCTTCAGCTCAGGTCATGATCCCAGGATCCTGGGATCGAGTCCCACATTGGGCTCTCTGCTCAGCAGGGAGCCTGCTAGGATCCTCCTCTCTCTCTGCCTGCCTCTCTGCCTACTTGTGATCTCTCTCTGCCAAATAAATCAATAAAATCTCTTAAAAAAAAATTCTCTCTCTTCCTCTTCCTCTGTCCCTCCCCACCCTCTCTTTCTCTAGAAAAAAAGAAAAAGGAAAAGGAAAGGCTATCAGACTGGGAGATAACAGATGCAACTTTAGTCCAAGGTGGACTATGACACTGCATGAGAGGGATAAACAATGTGAGCAAGGGGAGGGAACGTGATCATTCTACCCAGCTCACATGTTGTCTTGATAACACAGTCTACCAGAGACCTGGGGAAAGAAGATAGATATGAGGGTTCACTAAGGTCCTGGGACTGCCCGCAGGCTGGTCGAAGTCGTCAGGGCTCAAGGGTTGCAGCTCCAGCTGACAAGCTCAGAGGTGTGATCGCCCTGCCCAGGACCAGCAAGGAGTGAACCCCACTTGGTGGGTGAGAATACCAGTTCCTGGGAAGAGGAGAAATCCTATAAACTGAGGCAGGGCCAGGAGAGGTTGAAAAGGCACACGACTCCAAAGCAGTGACACAGATATTTCCACTGGAAGACTCTGGGACATTGTTCAAGGTCAGTTAGAAGATAGTGGGTTCAGTGTGGATGGTGGGATGGGGTAATGTGCGGGGTGGGTATTAAGGAGGGCACGTGATGTGATGAGCACTGGGTGTTGTAGGCAACTGACGAATTACTGAACCCTACATCTGAAATTAATGATGTCCTATGTATTGGCTAAATTGAATTTACATAGAAAATTTTAAAAAGAAGAAGAAAGTGGGTTCTACACCAGAGGTGGCGAACAAGCCTTCCCAAGAAAATGGCAGCAGCTGTCTTAAAATTACCGATTCCTGGGGTCACCTCAACCCTACTGGCTCAGTCCCTGGAACAGCGACGCCCCATCTCAGCTGCACACCGGAATCATCCCAGTGCCCAAGCGGACTCCCAGATCTAGTCCACCAGTATCTCTAGAGGTAGAACCTAGGCTTTCTTCAAGTTCTGAAGTAAATATCCTCACTGAGTATCCGTGTAGGACTAAGGCTGAGAATGTCTGCTCTCCGGTGGGCTAGGGATCTGTGTGTTTAACAGGCTCCCTAACAGACTCCATGAACTCCAAGTCCACCTCACTCTGTGGACAAGTATTTGAGAAACCCTGCTAAATGTAACTTTCCTTAAAGCCATAAGTGTGGTCTACCAAACCAGCAGGGAAAATGGGGATAATGGTGGAGGCCAGAGGCCAGGTCCTGGCACAATGCAGATGGTCAGCAATGAGACAAGAGTGCCAAGCAGCGGTTCTCTTCTGGCCTGTGGCACCTCAGGAAAGCCACAGAGCTTGGGCCTCTGGCAGGACCCGCAGAGCGGACAAGGCTAGAGGAAAATGGCTTGTCCCTCTGGTGCTGGGTTACCGCTGCCCTCTTCGGATACCCTGAACAAAATCATCTCCAGTGTATTACCTGATGCCACTCAAAGTCAGTCGCGTACACAGGGTGTCTAAAGGCAGGGGATCTGGGTTTAATCCCACACTGTACTTGCTAGCTGTGTGATCTCGTGCAAGTTACCTAAGTTCTCTGAGTCTCTGTTTACTCAGCTGCCATATGTCATCCAGTCTTTATGTCTCTATGTAGTTGTGAGAATCGAGTAAGATCACTAATGGGTGAAGAACACTTGGAACAATACCAGGCATACAGTAAGAGCCCTAGAAAGGTGAGCTACATAAATATATAATGGCTGACTATGTGCCAGGCACTATTTTGGGCTCTGTCCATGCACCTTGTGAGTGGGAGGACCAGGCCCAAGAACTCTGGGCTCCCTCTCTGAGCCCCTGGGGCAAGTCACGGCCCTTCCGGGGAGGGATCTCCAAAGCGAAGCTCGTAGCCCAGGCTCTCAGAGGTCTCCGGAAGCCTTTACAGCCCAAAGTTCTGAGCCAGACCCTCCGGGGTCGCCTTCTTCAACCTGCAGCTAGAATCCGGAGCTTCCTATTCTTCCCGACTTTCTCTGAGAAGAGGTGAAAACACTCCGGCACGCCCAAGAAGCAGAACAGGCTCTTTTCCGTGCGGTTTTGGCTGGGGGCATGTTTCCCTCTGCGCCTCGCCCACAGCCCAGCCCTGGCGCACAGAGAAGGCCAGCAGATCCCCGTCCAGACCAAGGCGGGGCTCCGAGCCCCTTCTAGAGGGAAGCAATTCCCGACGGGAGGACACCCTGCGCCGTAGAAAATGCCACCCGAGCCGTGCCGCGGGACACACACCCCCCCTCGGGACTGCCAGGGCCTGCGGAACGGGGCGCGGGGTGGGGGGGGAGTGCGCATAGCGGGCTTAGAGGGGGCGGCAGTCCTGGAATCCCCAGGGGCGCCCAGGGCCCAGGCAAGCATAGAGTCTCCTCCTGAAGCCCTCGTCCCACAAAGAAAAACTGCGGGCCGCTGGGTCCAGCGCGCACCCCGGCTTGGGGAGCCTAGAGCTCCTGGGCTGGGCTCAAAATGAGTCCCGAAAGGGCCAAGCCCGAGGAGAGAGTGCACGCCGACAGGGCGGCGCCCAGGCCCGACAGGCTCCCGGGGCCAGCTCGGTGCGCTGGGCCAGGGCCCGCCGAGGGGGGAAAGCGAGGTCCGGACGCGGCGCGGGACAGCTGACTCATCCTCCCACCGCCGCGGTGAGTCACCCGCCCACGCGCCCCGCTCTGGCCCCGGCGCCTGAGCCGCGGCGCCCCCTCGCGGCCACACGGGAAGCGCCGCCCGGGTCCCCACGCCCGCTGTCCACCCTCTGCTCTGCCCGCCGCTGAGTGGGGAGTGTCTGTCTCTCTCTCTCTCTCTCTCTCTCTCTCTCTCTGTGCCTCTCTCTCTGTCTTCCCACAATGCATTGTCCTTTTAAAAGATGAGTTTCTGGGCCCTCTCGGGGACCCCAAGCCAATGTCATATTGGAACCGGAAGCTGGGAGGGCCTCCCCACCCACCCCAAGCCCCAGGAGGAAAGATCAGTCCCTTAGCTTCCAGGGAGAAGACCAATGACCTAGGCTACCACCTACCACTCCTCTCCACCTCTGTCCCCACCTGGAATGTGGGCCCGGGGAACAGTGAGCCTCTCTGGCTTACCCCCACCCCCACCCCCATCTACCCCACCCCCCACCTCCACATGCAAAGCGCAGGATTTTCATCCAGTAGGCTGGATGAAACATCCATGAAGATGTACGCAATGAATGAATGGGTAAGGGACTTTGGAGTGCAGGAGAAAGGAGGAAGCAAAAGCGGGGGGGGGGGGGGGGGGGGGGATCGTCTCCTGCCCACTCCTCCAGCTACACTTACCCCTAGAAGTCTCACAAGACTTCCTCATCAGTGGCCCTCTTCCTCCTCCTTCATCCCCAAGGAACTAAGACACTACTGTGAGCCCCCACCACGCATTGCCTGCTCATCATGCCAGGCCCAGGGGGATCCCAGCCTGGCCCCCAGCATCCTGAACCCCAGCCCTCAGCCTGGCACAATTACCCATTTCCTTGTCCTGGTGGAGCTTGGTAGTCAGACAGCAAAGAATTCTCTGGAGATGAACAGGGGACTAATGATAGTGGCCAACATTTACCCAGTACATGTACCAAACATCTTTATTTAATGCTCACAGCCACCTGGGGGAAGTAGGTGCTGTTATGTGTCCATACTCAGAGAAAGAGATGAAGACTTAATAGCATAATGACAATTTGTAAAGAACTTAATTAGTTAAGCAACACTTTCTTTTAATTCCACAACAATCCAAGGAATGAGAGATTATTCCCCTGCTTTACAGTTCAGCCAACAGGACAGGGCTTTAAAAAAAAAAAAATTATTTATTCAAGAGCACAGAGCCCCTGGTGTTCTGTCTCCGTCCAGGGTCACCCCACCTCTTCCTACCCCCTGAGCAACAAGAGTGACTCACTCTCTTAATGCACTCCACATCCAGATTCCAGCACCCGTGAGTAATTTACCCTGCTGGTAGCTTTTGCTTCAAAAACAAACCTAAACAAGGGTGCCTGGGTGGCTCAATTGGTTAAGGGTTCTGACTCGTGATTTTCGCTCAAGTTCTGATCTCAAGGTTATGCGATCTAGCCCTGCGCCGGGCTCCCCACCCAGCATGGAGGCTGCTTGTCTCTGTTCCTCCTTCTGAGCTCACTGGCTCTCTCTTTCTCTCTCAAATAAATAAAATATTTTAAAACAACAACAACAACCTAAACAAATGCCCCTGCTAAGCCGCCAGCTCCTTGGGACAGGGATTTCTTTTTCTGTGTTATGTTCCCTGCTGTCTCTGCAGTGCCTAGACAGTCTACATATCTGAGGCTCAGTAGAATTGTGTGGAATGAATCCAATCTCTACACCAAATGAGGCCAGGAGGCCCTAACAAACTTCAAAAAGATTGGGAGATAGGGAAATGAAGGATTGGGAGGCAGGTGACAGTTGTGCTCCTAATCCTCTCCAGGAAGTAAGGCCACTTCCTAGGGCTCTTTCAGCTGCCAGTCTTCATGCCTCATGCCCTGTCAAGGTCAGAAATTTCTCCTTCAAATCTAGCCTTGAACATACTCTCACATTCACCCACATACTTTAAGGGCCAGAAGTAGGGTTGGCATCCTTCTGGCTCTTTGTGGCTGCTTCCAGAAGTTACATTCCGCCACCCTCCCTGCCATCCCTTATAAACATCCTTGAAGAATTTGGGCATCCAGCTTTAACGCACTGTCCTCCCTCTTCTGGCATCTTCTGGCCTCCTAGCTACTCCCCTTCCTTCCCTGAAGACAAAGCTTCTGTTTTCCCATCTTGCTCTCCACCCCCTGCCTCCTGTTCTTTCAAGAAGCCTCAGCATCCACACATGCGACCTGCCATCACTGTGGCCTCTCTTTTCCTGGTCCCCTTCCTTCCTGATGACAAATTTCTCCCCCCTCAACTTTCTACTCCTGAGCCACACCCTGGATCTTATCATGGACCTGAAACTGCCCCACCTCCCCAGGCACCTGTCCCATCATCCCAGCTCCCGACACCTGCTCAGGGACTGCCTGTAAACCAATCCTTTGGTGTCACAGAGACCTCCAGCCCGTAGCCCCTCCTCTGGCTTCTCTTCACTCTCCACCAGCAAAGAGTCAATGGATCGTCATTAGGCTCACTCCCTTCCACAAGTCCTCAATCCCCTCTCTTCCCTCCCATCATACCCAGCTAACAAATCCTGAGCCCCGGACGAACTTCTCTAGGCCACACAGAGTCGAGAATTGCTGGCGTGCACACAGCAGCCAGGCAGATGGCATTGCCATGACTTCTTGCTTACCACCCTCCAGGGGGCCCCAGTAGCCACCAACCATCCTAAGACATTTTTGAGGCAAGCTCCCTCTCCCACTCCCTAATTTCACCAGACAGTTTTCTTCTCACTTCCCCAGAACACAGAGCCAGCACAGAAGAGCTTTCTCAACCTCCAATGACCAAATTCACCCCCCCTACACCAGACCCCATCCTCTTTTCTCTCCAGACACCACGGAGGACGGGTCCCTCTTTCCAGAGACCAGCAGTCCCCGAGAGCCCTGGGTCCATCCCACCCTCTCGACTTCTCCTCTTAGCCCTCTCTGCCAGCTATCTTCATTCTCTCTGCCACCCGCACCCTTCCCTCCAACATCACACATGCTCCTATAAATGCATTGGCTTTCTAGTTACATTTTCTTTCATTTTCTTTATTTTTATTTATATTGAAGTACAGTTAACACACAACATTATATTAGTTTCCAGTGGGCAACACAGTGACTCCACAGCTCTCTACTTTGTGGCATGCTCATCATGATAAGCGTAGTTACCACCTGTCACCGTACAAGGTCATTATGATATTATTGACTATATTCCCTGTGCTGTTCATCCCCATGATTTATTTATTTTATAATTGGAAGTTTGTACCTCTTACCCCACTTCATGTGTTCCGTCCATCCTCCATCCTCTCCCCTCTGGCAGGCACCAGGTCATCCTCTGTATTTATGAATCTGTTTCTGTTTGTTCATTTGTTTGGTTTTTTGGATTCCACATGTAAGAGATCCTACGGTATTTGTCTCTGTCTGATTTATTCCACTTAGCATAATGACCTCTAGGTCCATCCATGTCATTGCAAATGGCAAGATATTATTCCTTTTTATGGCTGATAATAGCCCATTGTCTATCTACCACACCTTCTTTATCCAATTCATCTGTCGATGGACACTTACATTGTTTCCTTATCTGGGCCATTGTAAATAATGCTGCAGTAGACATCGGGTACCTGTATCTTTGGGGATTAGTGTTTTCATTTTCTATGAGCAAATACCCAATAGTGGAATTACTGGATCCTAATGCTCTATCTATTTTAAAATTGTTGAAGAGCTGCCATACTGTTTTCCACAGTGGAAAACATTTTAAAAGCCAAAACAACTACCAGAACCCCTGTTCTTTCTCCACATCCCTCTTGCCCAGGACTGTCCCTTTCTCTGTCGATCTTCAGAGCCTAGCTTCTTGAGGGAGCTGTCTGCACTCCCATACCCCTGTTCTCCCTCCTGCTGGACTCTGCCCCTGGCTTGGGCTGGGACTGCTCTTGTCACAGACAGCTCCATGTGGCCCGGCCCAGGGGGTGCTTCTCCTCTGCCTTCCATCGTCACAGCGACCACCCCACAGTGGATCACAACCTCCTCTCTGCCCCGAGGCCCCACGCTTCCTCCTTTTCCTTCTAGTCCTCAGTGTCTGCCTCCTCCAGCCAAGTGTAAACATCAAGGTCTGGTCCTAGGCCCCCATCTTCTCTGGTGTGCCTCAACCATCTCCACCATCCCCACGACCTCAGATATCATCTGTGTCACCGTGACTCCTGGAGTCTCTCTCCTCCCCACAAGACTCACCCAACTGCCTACTGACATGGTCCCTTGCAGGCCTCCCAGGACTTTAAAAATGGAACAAGGCTGTCCACTCTTCCCCATCAGCAGGCCAAGCCACCCTGCCACTGTCCTGGACCCCATACCATCCTTGTACTTCGGGCTGTCTCCAACCCTTCTCCACTCCAGCCAGAGTGATTTTGTGGCTTTTGAAATTTGTCTCAAGCTTGTGCATTATCATTTCTAAAACATGAATTAAAAAGAAAAGAAAAACAATCAAAAGCAGGGTCTGGAAGAGATACTGGTACACTCATGCTCCCAGCAGCATTGCTCCCCATGGCCAAAAGGTGGAAACAACCCAGTGTTCTTTGACAGATGACTAGGGAAACAAAATGTGACATACATACCCTGGAATATTATTCAGCCTTAAAAAGGAAGGAAATTCTGACCAGGCTACAACCTGGATGAACCCTGAGGACATAACACTCCGTGAAATAAGCCAGTCATCAAAAAATACAGTGTTTGCGTGTACCATATGATTCCCCTTATATGGGGCACCTGGAGTAGTCAAATTCATAGAGACAGAAGGGCAATAGGATTGCCCGGGGCTGGGAATTGGGTGGGGTGGGGGAGAGTTGTTATTTAAGGGGTGTAGAGTCTTAATTTTGCCAAAAGACTTCTAGAAGTCCACTGCACAATGTGAATGTACTTAAACTACTGAGCTATAAACCCACCAAATGGTGAAGGTGGTAAATTTTATTTCATGTGTTTATTTTTTTAAGTTTTAAGAAAGTTTTAAGAAAAGCTTAAGTTTTAAGTTTTAAGAAAAACTTCAACGAGGGGGCGTTTCTCGCCTGTTTTAAACCCTACAACGGCTTCTCCTTTCCCTGAGAATATTGATGTAGTTTTTGTGGAGAAGTGTTGGTGAGGTCCAGAGCTGACAGCCAAAAGGATTTTCATAAGCTACAGAAGATTCACCGGATACCTAAGGCTGTCTTTCCCTCTAGCAAAGCATTCCCCTGAAGACAGTTGGGAGCTTCCTGAAGGAAGGTTATCATCTGCCTGCTTCAGTATTTGTCAGTGGGCTGCAGGTCATAAGGACATTTAATTTTATCAACATTTCCTTCTGCCTTTTTTGCCCACATCAAATATGACTTCTGCTTCCCTGACACCCTCAGCTCTACCTTGGTTCCTCGCTGAGCCCCTGCTCAGCCTCGCAGATGGACTCTTCCCTCCCTGGAAAGCTGTTTCTGCCTCTTTTATCTTTTTTTTTTTTTTTAATACTCCATCTATTTATTTGAGAGAGAGAGAGAATGAGAGCAGGGGAAGGGACAAGCAGGGGGAGGGGCAAGCAGACTCCCCACTGAGTCCCACTCAATCCCAGGACCCTGAGATCAGGACTTGAGCTGAAGGCAAGACGCTTAACAGACTGAGCCACTCAGGGGCCCCTGTTTTATCCCTTCGTCTCAGCTGAGCTGCTATTTCCTCAGGCCTCCCCTAGCCAACCTCCCCAGAGATTTCCCCATTTTTCCATGTTGCAGTCCCGTTTATTTCCTTCAGAGCACTTTCCTTAATTTGCAGTTGCATGCGTGTATGGTGGCTGTTTCCCACTAACACGAAGGCCACTACCAGCGCCTCCTCCTGGCACTAAGTTCAGTAAAGCAGGAACCAAGTCTGTCCCATTCCCCCTCTTCCCCCTGACACCCAGCGTGGCGCAGTGATGAGGGAGCAGAAGGCTGGCTGAAGACAAAGCAGAAGGGGACCCTCTGCAACCTCCCCCACCCCCCTCCTGGGTGGGATGTGTGTGATTCTTCCAGGAATCTCCCAACTACCTTAAAGTTAATAGGTTCCTAGAGGGGGAAAAGCAACCTTAACTTGACAATGGCAAGGCTTCAGGTATCTGATAGGTCTTCTTTAGCGTAAGAAGGTTCTTTTGAAACCTCCCTTTTCCTTACTCCCCCAGTCCCACAGTATATAATCAGTCGCCCCTCACTCCCCGAGTGCAGCTCTTTCTGGCCCGCCCCCCCCCCCCCCAGTCCCAGCCCTGTCCCCGTGCTTTAATAAACAGCTTATTTGCACCAAAGACATCTCAAGAATTCCTTCTTGGTCGTCGGACCCCACTGAACTTGACGAATGTTCCAAAACCACATCAGTGAGCATGAACCACTCCCGGATTTAAATCCCAGCCTCCCCACTAAATAGCTGTGCGGCCTGGAGCAAAAAGCACTTTCACCTCTTTGAACTTCGGGCTCTTTATCTGTGAAGTGAAGGTGTCTCACCAGTTAGTTTTGAGGATTATGTTAAACAACATATATTAAGTGCTTGCCGCAGGTGAGTACCTGACATCAGTGCATTCCATACCAGCAAGGGGATAGTATTGACTTGGGGTTTGGGGCGGTGGGGGGGGGGGTTGGTTGTCAACACGTCACAAATCCCTTTGATAGTTTGATTAAAAATATGAAACTTAGGCACTTGGTTGGCTCAGTTGGTTAAACATCTGCCTTTGGCTCAGGTCATGATCCCGGGTCCTGGGATGGAGTTCTGCATTGGGCTCCTTGCTCAGCATTCTGCTTCTTCCTCTGCTCCTCGCCCAGCTCATGCTCCCTCCCTCTCTCTCTCTCTCACACACACACACAAGAATAAATAAAATCTTTAAAAAAAAAATCTATAAAACTTTCCTCTAACTAGAAATATGCAGCTTATCACAGGCATATTTTATATATAAGGTCTAGATGTTCACTGACCACAGTCACCAGGTTACGAACCCTCAATATCAAGGAGAAAAACAAAACAAATAGGATTATATTGCTGAGGCCTGGTAGCTTTCGAGAATGCCCGTCGCAAACAGCATTCCAAACCGACTCTCAGAAGAGCGCGGCTGGCGTCCCCTGGTGGTACAGTGCCCCCTGGTGGTGATGGGCTGTAATTCTGGCCTAGGACTTCCGGGCCAGAGGAAGGGCAGGATTCCCTGGGAATGTGCTCCGCCCTGGGCGGGTACCCTCAACCCTTCCCACGGCCTCTGTCTACCTATTTCTCCTTCAGTCACCTTCCCCGCGGCCCATCTCTGTCCCATGAAAATTTCTCGGAGAAGTGAAATGTTTCCAAGAAATGTTTACCAACCGAAGATTGATGGTTTCAGGAGAAAAAAAACCAAAAACGATAAACAGTTCTGCTCCCCCTGTTTCACAAGTTTGAAATATGACATTGACTGTGGCTGTCACAGACATTTCATTGTGTTAAAAATTATTACGTTCCTAAAGATTTCAGGACTGCTTTTTTTTTTTTTAAGATTTTATTTATTTGAGAGAGAGAGACAGTGAGAGAGAGCATGAGCAAGGAGAAAGTCAGAGGGAGAAGCAGACTCCCCATGGAGCTGGGAGCCCAATGCGGGACTCGATCCTGGGACTCCAGGATCATGACCTGAGCCGAAGGCAGTTGTCCAACCAACTGAGCCACCCAGGCGTCCCTTCAGGACTGCTTTAATTACAGGAACCAGCTTACGCATGCTTTTGCTTATGTTTTAAAATGTACTTTGTGCGTTCACACTGTTGTGCTATGTTATATCCCCGGATTAAAAAAAAATCATTAATGGTTCAAAAGAGCTTTGTAGAGTCATAAAAGTAGCAATGACAATAGTAATATATCAATCTGACAGCCCAGAACAATGTCATGCGTATACGGTGAATAGGATTTCTGTGGGAATATAATATGTCTGCATGTACTGAGACAAAGGAAAATGTAATTATGATTATTTTGCACAACAAGCAAAAAAGAAGCTGCAGATAGGAGCTGCCACAAAGATTACCTGGAAACTAGGTTTTATTGACGATTCTTCCCTTGTCCCCAATGCATTATCAGCTGTGAAATGTCAAATTATGGTTCAAAGTCATCAAAACTTGTGTATCAGTCACAGACAGAGCCTACTGGTTTCTTTCTTTTTTTCTTTTTCTTTTTTTTTTTCAAAATAAGCACAGGGAAAAAAAGAATCCATTAGTGCAAAAGAAGAAAGACAACAATCAAAAAAAAAAAAAAAAGAAGAAGAAGAAGAAGAAGAAAGAAAAGAAAAGGCACAAAATAGCACTTCCCAGAATAAAATTTTAATTTTGTGCCAAAGTCAGAAGAAGGTGCCAGAAATAGAGCACATCTCTTAATTGTCCTCACTCATCCGAGCAAATACAGGTACAAGGCCACAACAACGGAGAAGACAGATGACCCAATTTAGCTTTAATGACCTAAACACTTAAAGAGAAAGCAGCTTTATCAAACCCTACCGCTGGATATCACACAGCTGGCAGATCAGACGCTAACACAAATGGTGAAATTGTTATGAGCGTGAGGACAACAGATACGATGGCAAAATAGTGAAGTTTTGTTCTGCTTATCTCTAAAATTCACGACTACTAGAGAGAAATATCTTGTAATTAGCGGTGAGTATCAGAACAACTGGAGCGCTGGCTTTGGGAGCAAGAAGGCCAGAGGTTGAAGTTGTAATAAAGGAAGTTTACTGGGCACCTAGGTGGTTCTATCCGCTAAGCACCTGCCTTTGGCTCAGCTCATGATCTCAGGGTCCTGGGATGGAGCCTGCATCGGGCTCCCTGCTCAGCAGGGAGTCTGCCTGTCCCTCTCCATCTGCCACTTGTGCTCATTCTCTCTCTCAAAAATAAATTTTTTTTTAAATCTTAAATAAAAAAAAAGTTTACCTCTCTGTGCTTGTTTTTTCCCTCTAAAAATTGGAAATGATGATGATACTAATAGTAATAACAATACCTATTTCATGCAGTTGGGGTAAGGATTAGTATAAAGGGTAAGGATTAGATAAGAAATGCAAAGTCCGTAGGAATGTCTGGCAGACAGCAAGGACTCAATAAAGATTATTATTGTGAGCATCACATGAATGTCAGTTGGAACACTTTAATTCACAGAGAACCCCCGAGTGTCTTCAATATACCTCCGGAATCCAATTTAGTGTTGAAGGAAATAGAAACATTTCACCGTGATTCAGGTTGCAGTCACCAAGGATGGATTCTTTCCAATGTGTTCAGGTAGAAACAAGCAGCGCATAGAAGAAACTGCTTCCTCCTCCCAACACCTAGAGAGTTCTCTGACTCTAGAGGGCAAAGGTGCTCACATGAATTTGTTCTGTCCTATTTTAACGTTTTTATTGGGATGTAACTCACATAACATAAAATTCGTCATTTTCAATCGTATGTTCCAGAAGTTTTTGTCTATGTACTGTGTTGTGCAACCATCAGCACTAAATTCAAAACCTCTCTATCACCCCAAAAAGAAATCCCACCTCTATTAGCAGTCAGTCCAAATTCCTTCCCTCCCCGATCCCCTAGCAACTGCTAATTTACTTTCTGTCTATGAATTTGCCTACTTGGACATTTTATATCAATGGAATCATACAGTATCTGGTCTTTTGGGGTTGGCTTCTTTCACTTAGCACACTGTTTTCAAGGTTCTCCCATGCTGTAGCAGGTGTCAGTACTTCATTCCTTTTATGGCTGAATAATATTCCACGATATGACTATATCACATTGCTTGACAAACATTGTGTTGGTTCTACTTCTTGGCTATAGTGAGTAATGCTAGCATGCATAGTCACGTACAAGTTTTCCCGTGAACATGTTATCCGTTCTTTTGGGCATATGCCTAGGAATGGAATTGCTAGGTCACATGAGAATTCTATAACCCTCTGAGGAATTGCCAAACTGTCTTCCACAGCCACTGAACAAGTTTACGTTCCCAACAGCAGCGTAAGAGGGTTCCAATTCCTCTTTCTCATCAACACTTGTTATTTTCCTTTTTGTCGTTACTATTATTCTTTTAACTAGTCTAGTGGGTGTGAAGTGCCATCTTATTGTGGTTTTGATTTGCATTTCTCTAATAACTAATGATGTTGAGCATTTCTCCATGTGTTTATTGGCCCCTTTTATATCTTTGGAGAAATGCCTATTCAAATCCTTTGCCTTTTTAAAAATTGGGTTATCTTTTTTTACTGTTGAATTGTAGAAGTTCTTTATATATTCTGGATACTACGCCCTTATCAGATATATGGTTTGCAAATATTTCCCTCATTCTGTGTGTTGTCTTTTCAGATTCTTGTTAGTGTCCTTTGGCCCACAAAAGTTTTTAATTTTGATGTTATTTGTTTTTTTGTTTGTTCTTTTGGTGAACTAAGAAACCATTGCCTAATATGAAACCACACAGAGTTTCACCTGTGTTTCCTTCCAAAAGTTTTCTATTCTCAGTTCTTTTATTTAGATCTTTGGTCCACTTTGAGTTAAGTTTTTGTATGGCATGAGATAAAACTCCAAAATGATTCTTTTGCATGTGGATATCCACTTATCCCAGCATCATCTGTTGAAAAAGTTTTGTCCCCATTGAAAGGTCCTGGCACCCTGTCAAAAATCAATTGACCATCAGTGTATGAGTTTGTTTCTGGACTCTAATTCTACTCCATCGGTCTATCCTTACACCAGTATCACATTGTCATGATTACTGCAGCTTTGTGGTAAGTCTTGAAATTGGGAATGTGAGTCTTTCAACTTTGTTCTTTTTCAAGATTGTTTTGGTTATTCTTGGTCCCTTGCAACTCTATATGAAATTTAGGGTCAGCTTGCCCATTCCATGGGGGGGAAAATGCAGTTTTGACAGGGATTGCATTGAACCTGGAGATCAACCTGGCAAGTTTTGCCATCTTAACAATATCAAATTTTCCAGACAGTGAACATAAGATGTTCTTAGATATACATAGATTATCTTTAATTTCTTTTAATAATGTTTCAGAGTGTACAGATCTTGCTCTTTTTGGTTAAATTTATCCCTAAGTATTTTTATTATGTTTTATGCTATTACAAATGAAATTTTTTTTAAATTTCACTTTCAGATTATACATTGTTAGTGTATTGAAATGCAACTAGTTTTTGTATATTGATCTTGTATCCTGCAACTTTGCTGAACTTAATAATTAGCTCCAATTGGTGTTTTTATAAATTCTGTAGGGTCTTCTATATAGAAGATCATGTCCTCTGCCAATAAAGATAGTTAACTACTTCCTTCTCATTACATGAGTTTTTTAAATGCAAGGTGATGCTTCGTGACATTGATAATGCCAACAAAAAACATTTGTCCAACTCCAAACCATCTACTCACACAATGTACCTTAGTGATATGTCAGAGCTTATCCGGACCAAAATTTCACAATTGTAGTGTTGGGGATACAATACCGGGATGTCTCAAAACTAGAACTCTGGCCCAGTAGCAGCATCAAAGCTTTACTATTTCCCAACATTTGATTTATTTAAGAAAGAAATAAAAAACATACTATTGGCCATATTTAAAACCACTTTGGTAAATGGAAAGCTTTATGTTATGTTATGTATTTTCACACACACACACACACACACACAGAGAGAGAGAGAGAGAGAGAGAAGCCCTTGAAATTCTACATCATAACAAGAGTGCTTTCCAGTGATGAACAAAGCCCCGGAATGGATAAGGAATCCATTTGCCCCCCCCCACTCCTAGGTTGAAACAGTCAGTATTTCAACTTTTGTGCATAATGTGCTTACAGACCTAGCTAGGTCCTAACAGGTTGGCAAACTATTTTCACTGAGAATGCACTCCCACAGTTCTAAATCCAAGTTTAATCTGCTTACCCAGGACTGTCTGATGAAACACTTGACACCATTCTTTCAATTTTTCTCACTTAGTAGAAATGGTTAAAAAAAAAAAAAAACTAGTGGATATGGGATCTCAGCTATGGCTCAAACTATCTGACATCAAACTGAATACAAATAATTAAGCAAAGATTCCAAATATATCTTCCTCATTGACTTAAAACAAAGACATTGGTGTGCCTGGGTGGCTCAGTGGGTAAAGCAACTGCCTTCGGCTCAGGTCATGATCCAGGGGTCCTGGGATGGAGCCCGCATTGGGCTCCCTGCTCAGTGGGGAGTCTGCCTCTCCCTCTCCCCATCCCTTCCCCTGCTTGCACTCTCTTGCTCATTCTCTCTCGCTCAAATAAATAAATAATTTTTTAAAACCCATTGGTGTTACTTCTTAAACATTTTATTACATTAGTTTAAATTTTGTGACAATTTTTTAAATGTATCAAAAATTCAGGTACTTTATGTGTACCAGACATCCATTAAAATGGTCTATGGATGCCAAAGTTTGAGAAATACTAAATTAGTAAAAAGAACATTGGATTGGGAGCCAGGAAGGCTAGATTTTAGTCCTGGTTTTGACCTTGGCTATGTTAATTTCTATAAGCCCTAGCCTCCCCATTTTAAAATAGATTGGTATTTTTTGTCCTGGCTTCCTCCCAGGGCTTCTGTGAAAAGCAAATGAGACAATAGGTACACAAGTATCAATTGTGTAGATACTGTAAGACTGTGCAAATGCATTAGATGAGATAACTTTTAAGATCTTTATTGTGGCTTCCCCTTCTTTCTGTTCCTTTGTGTATAACCTCACCATTTGTCAAATAGTCCATTCCTCCTGGCTTTGCATTTATAAATTTGGACTCTAATAGGGCACAAACCCTGCTTGTCCCTGGTGAAGAAGGTTGCCAGGTCTCCCAAATCCTGCTCTGACCCTTCTGTGTCCCAATGTTCCCTGTCTCTCCATTTGTGGAGTCCTCCCATAAGTATCTAGAGAGAGTGGAGGCTGCATGGTTCTCAGTCACACACTGCGTATACCCGCCCCCTCACCCCCCCAACCCTCACCTCCACACCTCACCCCCCCTCCACCCACCCCGGGGCCTGAGGACAGCTCCATGCCCCAGCTTCTTTCCTCCTCTCCCAAGGAAACTCACACCTGAGATACTGTAGACAAACATTCTCCCCACCAATCCCCTCTGCTATATCCTGGGCAGCTCAGCAGTCCTTGTCCCTTGTGCTGAACCAGACAAGGGAGAGAAGAGCCCCACCTGCAGACCCCACCCTCCAGGACTGGATTTATGCTATATTGTGCGTGGCAACCATGGAAACAGGTGACTGTGAGTCAGAGGATAATAAACAGGAGTCTTTACTAACACAAGTTGCCTGGGGCAACTCTGGGAGGGGAGGGCCCTTGGATCGCTTGGTTTGGCCTCTGAGAACCTCCTAGGACAGCAGAGGTCCCAACTAGGATATTAGGTAAGGCTCACACACACAGATGTATCATTTGCCACTCTTCTGGGGTTCTTTCTCAAGACCCCCAATATCCGCTTGAACTTTGAGCTTCCTCATCTGAGCTTCTTTCCGTTCCACAAACTCACCATGCTGTCTCTTGACTTTCCTACCTGAGTTTCCCGCTCCCAGAAATCTCTTCTTCCTTTGACTCAGAAAACACCTATTCATCCTTTACACCTCAGGGCCCTTAAACATCAGGGCCTTCCCCACCCTCGGAAGTATCAGAACCCCAGAAAACAGGGAATCTTATTTCTCTCTCACTTGAGTAAAGTCTGGAGATACAGGGTGCTTTTCATGGAGTCCTCGGGGTCCCAGGCTCCTTCCCACTCTGCCAGCCCTACAGGTGAGTCCCTCAGCCTCATGATCCAGGATGACCGGATCTGCTCCAGGAAGCAGGGCTGGAGACACGAGCAAGTAAAAACAGGACCGAGGGCTTGTGCTAGCTGCTGTATAAAACAGGTCATTAAGCCTGCCAACAGGTTCTCAGCACCATTGGAAGGCAATTGACTTCTTTCCGCCAGCTCCCATAACCTGTCACCTCCTTCCTGAGACGTTCCTGCCTGCAGTCAAGGCAACTGCCAATTCTCTCATCCACCTGCCTCCTGGCATTCACCACGGTTCCGCCACTTTATAAGGCCTCTTATCAACGGTGTGCAAGAGCAGGGAAGTGCGAACTGTCGCCCCACACCATGGGCAGGCTGGGGGCGCCCTGGAGAGAATTTAAAACAGTGATCAACCAAAAGCCAGCTGGTCTTTCTTATCACCTCAAGCAGCAATGCCAAACAACATCAGTGATAAAATATTCCTTTCCTGACAAAATATTTGGTGGGTCTAAGTTCTAAATTAAACTAAAACGGCAGCGACCGCTGGCTTTCAACAATAGGTATTAGCCAATTAACATTTTTTATAACATGTTTTTAAGAAACATTATATTCTACAGAGAATTTCACTTCTGGGATTTCCAGTGATACAGCGACCCCTTGACTCCTGACTCAGGCGAGTGTGCCCCTTTCCAGTTGTAAGACCCCTTCACACTAGGTCTGCATATCCATCCGGGCAAACTACTCATGTCCGCGTTTAAACAGGAGAGTCAAGGGAAGGGATGACAGGGCTGAGAATGTAAAGACAGAAGAAGTAAATCAAGTTATTTTACCTCTGTCTACTTGGACTTTTTATTTGTGTTTAAAATTTAAAACAGTGAAAAGGAGGATTGATTCCAAGTAGGACAATTTTGTTTAGTAAGAGGAGGCATGAAATAAAGTCAGTTCATTTCACGATTACTGCGGAAAATAATTTTGTCTAAAAGAGGAGAAAGGTGTTAAAAACATAATCCACATATTGTCAAACACATCAGCCTCAGCCTCTCATCCCTCCTGACTTTTATTAGGATATAATGCTTAGAGGGCACCTTGGTGGCTCAGTAGGTTAAGTATCTGCCTTGGGTTCAGGTCATAATCCCAGGGTCCTAGGATTGAGCCCCACATCAGGCTCCCTGCTGAGCAGGGAGCCTGCTTCTCCCTTTCCCCCTACCTCTCCCCCTGCACGTGCACTTTCTCTCTCTCTCTCTGTCAAATGAATAAATAAAATCTTTGAAAAAATAAATAAAAAATTTTTAAAAAGATATAATGCTTAGAGTCAAAAAGCTTGGAGGCCCCAAACAAAAAAAGGCACCAAAATACAGGTTTTGGTGAATCTTCTTGTAATCAAATCAACACGAACCTACGATAGGTCTTCATGTCTTCTCTGTCATGTATTTTTTGTTATGGGCACACTGGAAAACTAAAAGGGAGCTAGCATGGTCCACGTAGGATATTCTGGATTCGGTTCGAGCACAGTACAGTGCAGCAGGATGGCAGAGTTAATTTCCATGGGCCCCAAGTTGTCCCAGAAAGCCTAAGTCTTGAGGGAGAATCCCTTAGCACAAAGCAATGAGATACTAACGGTATCTTCTATCATGCAGGTGCTACCATAGCAGAGCTCCATGCCTGATCTATCCATCTTAAAACTATTCATGATTCCTAAGGGCGCCTGGCAGGCTCAGTTAATAGAGCCTATGACTCTTGATCTCAGGGTTGTGAGTTCTAGCCCCACGTTGGGTGTGGAGAGTACTTAAAAATCTATTCGTTGGGGTGCCTGGGTGGCTCAGTGAGTTGGGCACCCAACTCTTGATTTCCACTGAGGTCATGATCCCAGGGTCCGGGGATTGAGCTCCTCCTTGCCACAGGCCCTGTGCTTAAGCTGGGAGTCTGCTTGAGGATTCTCTCCTCCCTCCGCAACCCCCCCCCCCCAAATAAAATCTACGTGTGGGCACCTGGGTGGCTTAGTCAGTTAAGCGTCTGCCTTCTGCTCTGGTCATGATGGGACCAATTTCCCCATTGGGATCCCTGCTCAGTGGGGAATCTGTTTCTCCCTCTACCCCTTCCCCCTGCTTATGCTCTCTTGCTCTCTCTCAAATAAATAAATAAAATCTTTAAAAAAAAACACAAACCTCTTCATGATTCCTAAAAAGGATCTGGACAGTGCTGACCTGCTCTGAAGCCCACTCCAAGCCTTCACTGCGAAACCCGGGGTTAGACAGAGTGCGGCAAGCCAGAACCCTCAGCCATCCGGTCTGGGTCTGGTCTGTTCTCCTTTGCACATTTGCATGACTTCAAGGAGGAGGAAGTGAAAAGTTTCACATTTACTTTCAACAGATGAACGCAACATCTTTAAATAAAAAGAACCTATATCAAAGGCATTTCAGTGTTTCACATTTTCGTGAACATTTATTGACTTGTAGAAAAAATTTTCATTTATTTTGCCCCCAAATTATTGGAAGATGGAAAGTCATGGTCTTTTCTGCTCTCTAATTTGGGTACGAGTCTCCTGTTTACTGTCAATTATCAGTCACTTCCTGGCTCATTTATTCATTCCAACCACGTTGCTACTAGATTAATTTAATAACATCTGTGATGTGCTCTCTTGTAAATACTGCATTCAACAACAATCATTAATACATCTTCCGTAAGCCTCCAATTTTCTGCTAATCCATATTTTCTTGTTAATTTGCTCCGAACCTTAATTATTTTAGGAATAAATAATTAGGTGTCCATTGATGCATTCTATTTGCATCATACACATAAATTGTACTTACAATAGATCAGGTAAAGCTCTAAGGACCTTATAATATTAACTTCTTATGTCCTCATCACAACCATATGAGATAGATATTATTATGGAGATACTGAGACACAGAGAGATTAAATAACTTGCCCAAAGCCAAACGGCTAATAAGTGGCAGAACCAGGCTTCCAGTCCAGGCTGCGTGACTCCATTCATGAGCTAAACACCTGCACTCTGATGCCTCTCTAAAAAAATTTAGGTCAGGGCACCTGGGTGGCTCAGTGGGTTAAAGCCTCTGCCTTCGGCTCAGATCATGATCTTGGGGTCCTGAGATAGAGCCCTGCGTCTGGCTCTCTGATCAGCAGGGAGCCTGCTTCCCTTCCTCTCTCTCTGCCTGCCTCTCTGCCTACTTGTCATCTCTGTCTGTCAAATGAATAAATAAAATAATAAAAATTTAAAAATAAATAAATAAAAATTAAAAATTTAGGTCAGGGGGAAGCTCTGTCCATCTCACTGGGGAAGTACAATCCCAATAAACTTCTAAGTTCAATGTGAATTTGAAATATATTTCTGGTTTTGATCAATTTCATTCAAATCATTCTAATGATGGGTAGAGTATGGGAGACAGCAAATAGGACAAAATATTGATAATTGATGAATCTAAGGAAAGTGCATACAAGAAGTCATTGTATTATTTTGCAACTTTTTTTTAAAGATTTTGTTTATGTATTTGTCAGAGAGAGCAAACACAAGCAGACAGAGTGGCAGGCAGAGGCAGAGAGAGAAGCAGGCTACCTGCTGAGCAACGAGCCTGATATGGGACTCCAACCCAGGATGCTTAGGATCATGACCTAAGCCGAAGGCAGTGGCTTAACCAACTGAGCCACCCAGGCATCCCTATTTTGCAACTTTAAAAAAAATGTTTTTAAAATCAGTTAACATAAAAAATCCTTTTTTGCTGTTAATACACTAAAAGTTACATTTAAATCTATTAAGAAAAATTTTAGATCGATCTAAAAAATACGCAAGGATCTATGTCGTTTTCCAAAATTCTTTTGGTAGTAGTAACAAAGTTTGAAGAGAACAGTTTTAATAAGGAATAGTAAGGAACCTGCCGTGTGATTCTTTTGCTTTCACCCCACTGGTCGGAACTCACCACGCGGTCACTGGCCGACCTTGTCAAGGGTGAGTTCTCGGAAACAGGACTCTAAGATGAAGATATGAACGGAAGAGGCTCATTGGAAGCACTCTTGGCCTCAGCCCTTGGGGAGGGCAAATGAAGCAGGACGAGGCAGAGGGAGAAGGAGGGAGACGACGCAGCTGCAGGAAGAGCCCCAGCTGACCCGGAGCGTAGGCAGCCCCCGATCTGGGATGGCCCTGCAGAGTTGTCCCAGATTGGAACGGGGGTCAGAACTTTATACTTGCACATAAGCCAGTCACTGGGTATAAGCTATCCCCGAGGGGGCAGGCATGTGAGTAAGACAGCTCTGCAGCTGCAGCAATCCGTGGAAGGGGAGACTTGGCTGCAAGTTATCAACAAGGCACCCCCATTTCACAGATAAGGAAGCTGAGGTTCATGGAGATGAAACAGCTTGCCCAGGGGCCCCCTGGTGTCTCAGTCCATTAAGCATCTGCTGCTTCGGCTCAGGTCATGATCCCAGGGTCCTGGGATAGAGCCCCACGTGGGGCTCCCTGCTCAGAGAAAAGCAACCTGCTTCTCTCCCTCTCCCTCTGCCGCTCCCCCTGCTTGTGCTCTCCCGCTCTCTCTCTCCCACTGTCCCTCAAATTAATTATTTAATTATTTAATTAAAATCTTTGAATAGCTGCCCCAAGGTCACAGAGCTGGTAAACGGCTGTATCAGTTCTCTATTGCCCCATTAATGCTTCATAACAAGCATCCACAAAACCTCAAATAACAGGCCAGTGATAAGCAATTAGTTTTGTGCATGAATCTCTCCATTGGCTAAGAAGGTCTGCTGATTTGGGCCAGTCCAGACCCTGCAGCTGGGCTCACTCATGCATTTGTGGCCATGGGGGGGTCATGTACTCTGCCTGGTCTCAGCTGGGATAACTTGACTGTTCTCCTCGTGGTCTCTCATCCTCCCATAGGCTACCTTGGGCTTATTGTTTTGATGGTGGGAAGGTTTCCAGAGAGGATACAAGTGCACAAAGCCTTTTGAGGCCTGAGACTAGAGCTAGTATTTCATCACTCTACCACTCTATTGGCCAAAGCAAATCACCAGGCCAGGTTCAGAAGGAGTGTGGGAGGGTGCTCTCTGACACAGAGAACCACAGAGGCATAAAAACCCAGAGATGATCAGCCACAGTGAGGGACCCAGGGAGAACATTTCAGAGACCTCTCTTACCATTATTTCCAGCCACCTCCCTAGCAAATCTTTCAGAGCATCCATTCATTTCATGCACCCAGCACCTCGGTGGGCACTATGGTGAGACAAGGTCTTACTTTCAAGGAGTCTACAGTCTAGTTAAGAAGATGAGACCACTTTGGAAGGCTTGGTGACAAATGGTAGGGGGGCAAAAGCAACGGGAACCAAAGGTAGGAAAGGGCATTGTGCACTGGAGAAGTGGGGAAGGTCGGGCGGGGTTCATTTGGGTCTTGCACTAATGTTCAGCATCGAGTAAGGAGGGACAGATCACTCCACATTCTCCTCCCTCCCCCAGGTTCTAAAGGGGGGGAGATAAAAGATGGAATGGGGGACCCAGGAGGAAAGTCAAATTTTTTTTTAAATTTTTTTATTTATTTACTTATTTGACAGAGAGAGATCACAAGTAGACAGAGAGGCAGGCAGAGAGAGAGGAGGAAGCAGGCTCCCCGCTGAACAGAGAATCCGATGTGGGGCTCGATCCCAGGACCCTGGATCATGACCTGAGCTGAAGGCAGAGGCTTTAACCCACTGAGCCACCCAGGTGCCAGGAAAGTCAATTTTTAAATCCCCTCTCCATTGTGTCCTCAGCTCCTGGGTTGCTTGGACAAGCATTCTGCACCCAGTATGCCAAGGCCAATCCTATTCAATTTGTATACGGGTTTTCTTCCCTCTTTAGAGAGTAGTAGGCTCTGAAAAATCTTTGGTTCTACTGAGCAGAAGGGGAGATGAGGATGGATGGCTTTGAAAAGGAAAAAGAATGGAGCTAGGGAGGGAAGGACCAGGCAGAGGGGTTTGAAGGAGGCAGAAAGGAGGATGCTAGAGGTCTGAACAGAGGCTATCAGGAGGGATTTTGGGGGGACAGAGAATGACATGCAAAGAGGCTTCTTTTTAAGAAATGTTTCCGTGTGGTAAGCCACAAAACCCTGTGCCCTATGTCAACAGCCTTTAGCAAAGACCAATGTTACTTCTCAAGGCTTCAGGAGTTAGATTTCTGTTTCTTTGATTACTGAGATGACCTTGAGAGTTGAAACAAGACAGCTGGTGTTCCTTGGTTTTCTTGTGATATGGCAAGCTACACACAGCCACCCATTGATTTTCCCATAGGACAGAGGTAAAAGGTGCAGGCTTTGGAGTGAGACAAATAGGAGTTCAAATTCTGGCTTTTCTTCCTGCTGACTCAGTCACCTGAAGCATGTCAGGTAACTGCTCTGAGCCTATTTCTTCATTTGTTCTAGGAGGGTAATATCTGACTCAGAACTTTGAGGAGGATTAAATGAAATGAAACCTGTGAAGTGCTTAATTATGCCTGCACATAGTAACTGCTTTATTAAAATATTAGCTGTGATTATCATAATGATCCTAAAATTTAATATTATTATCCTCATTTCACATATAAGAATGGAGACATAGAAAAGTCAATTCCTTTTGCCCCAGAAGTCCTTGAGAAGGGCTTGCCTTTGAACAAAGACACGCGGAACAAAGAGCCAGAAAGAATGTGTAAGGCCATGACTGAAGGTCAATCAGGCAGGTAGAAAGGATTAAGGCAAAACTAGGGTGGAAACCAATGTACAATGGAAGGAAGGTCAGAGGAAGACATCTGTCCTAAATGCTCACAGAGGTCTCTTGTTTGGAGGCTAGGGTTTAGACCAACTCCCAGCTCTAGAGCTCTGTTAGATGTGGGGGTAAGATCCCAGTTGTGCCACATGCTAGCTTTGTGACCTTAGCCAAGTTACTTTACCTCCAAGACTCAGCCTTGCATCCATCGAATGGGATGATACCAGTCGTACCTGTTTGCTTTTGGTTGAAGCAAGAGAATGTTGGTTAATCTACACGGGGCATCCAACACCATGCCTGGCGTACAGACCAAGGTGCCTGAGCCTTGGGTGTCTGTCCATGTGAACCCAAACTGAGAACCAGGGTCTCTGAAGGATGGTCTCTAAAATGACCCAGACTGTGGTTCAATGATCTGAAAAGGGGTTCATGCTACAGAGAAGGCCAGGTCCAGGCGTATGAGGAAATTATCTTAAGTTTGAGCTGGAGGCATTTGGGTCAGAGATGAGAAAGAACTTCCTGAAAATCAGGGTTGTCCAATTAAATTAGAAATAATGGTTAGGACTGTGGGCTGGCAGCCACTCAAAGGATCAAATGCCCGTCCATCTTCCTGGACAAGGCAAGATGTGTCATAATGAGATGGGAAGAGACAGTCAGCTGTCCTGGACAAATGAGCCTCAAAATACACGTGCCATGAGCAAGGGCTGGCAATCCTAGACTAAGTAACGAGGGCCACAGAGCTAGAAGTTGACCATGGCAGGGAGCCAAGCTCTTCTAACTTGGAGAACATCTGCGAAGACCCACTGAAGCCTTAAACTTCACAATTACAAGTACTTTTGAGTTAACCTCAGGCTGAAGAGGTGGGGGACCACGGTCAGCATAGACCTGAGGGAGGAAATCAAATGACTCCTCAGGAGGAAAGGGGCTTGAAGGAAGTGAGCACGCCCCTACTAATCAAAACCCCTTGAACAAAAGCACAGACTCTGGGAGCAGCATTGCGGAAAGTTATCAGGTAGAGGCCTGGGCTGTCTGCTAAGGTCATTAGCCAGTGTTCTTGCCTGAGGAGGCATGTGGGGTTGCAAGACCGCATGGGTCCCATTCAAGTGGGAAAGGGTAGGGCTTGGGGGCGTGCCCACTCCTGGCCCCAGAAACCAAGTCATAGCCTTTCCAGGGGATGCCACTAGGGGAGGCAATGGCCCTCAAGTGCAATGGAGCTGGGAAATAAAACATTGTTAGATATTAATCACTTTTGATACATTTTTGTCATTCTTTTAAATTTTTTTAAAGATTTTATTTATTTATTTAGGGGTCCCTGGGTGGCTCAGTTGGTTGAGCGTCTGCCTTTGGCTCAGGTCATGATTCCAAGGTCCTGGGATCAAGCACCGCATTGGGCTCCCTGCTCAGTGGGGAGCCTGCTTCTCCCTCTCCCTCTGCCTGCCACTCTGCCACCTGTGCTCTCTATCTCTCTGTCAAATAAATAAATAAATCTTTTTAAAAAAAAAGGTTTTATTTATTTATTTGAGAGCGAGAGAAGGCATGCACACTCAAGAGGCAGAGATGGGGAGGGACAGGGACAAGCAGGCTCAGCCCTGAGCAGGGAGCCCATCCCAGGGCCTGATCTCATGACCCTGAGTTCGTGACCTGAGCCAAAATCAGAGTCAGATGCTTAATCGACTGAGCCACCCAGACGCCCCCCTTTCATTCTTGAAGCCTCAGCTGCCTAGGAGGAGAGAGGAATCAGGGACATTCCCACAGGTGGGAATGTCATCACCTCAGCATTACCTGCTAAGCAATCTGCTGGGAATCCTGAACCACGAAGCCTTGTTGGTCTGGCTGAGTCCACAGGCCCCTCTGGGGACTGATCATGTCAAGAGGAGGAGGGAGCCCAGATGTTCAGACACTGGACTCCAAGGTCAGCTTTAAAATCTCAAGAAGGCAAATCTACCCTTGGAGCCCTCAGCTCTTCTGCTCACTGTCCTCCCTCAGCTCCCACCGAAGGCAAAGGCCCCAGGCTCTCCCAGCGCTCCAGTCTTGGCTTCCTGGAAGTAAAGATCAGATGGACTAACAGAAGGCGGAGGGAGCCCTGCCTCCTCACATGGCAAGTGTCGCTAAGCCATCTTAGCGCCCCTTCTTCTGAGCCTTCATCATCCACAGAATCCTCCTTGCCATAATATTCTAGGGAATCCGGTACTAATCCATCAGCAGTGATGTGCAAGGTAAAACTTACACGGTGTGTTCATCCTAACAGGTCAGAATCCTTTAGCAGGAGCACCGAGGAAATGTCGAAACTCTGTAATGAAGCAGGAATGCCAAACTAGAGTTAGGGAAGACTCCAAGATATTTAAAAAACAAAGGTAGTTCCTTTGAGCCTGGACAGAGAGATGACAGAATAGGCAAGCCTACCCACAAGTCCATTCTATCTGGATCCTCTCACAAATCAATACAGTTCAACACCACGGACACTGGTAGGGCCAGTCCTAGGCCAGGCCTCATGCTGGGGACTGGCTGCCCTCAAGGGGCTTAGAGTCTAGTGAGGGACATGGACATATGGAATAGCAATAGTACTGGGCAGGATAAGAACGGTGTCTTTAAAAAAAAAGAAGATTTTATTTAATTCATTTGATAGAGAGAGAGACAGCGAGAGAGGGAACACAAGCAGCAGAAGCGGAAGAGGGAGAGGCAGACTCCCCATGGAGCAGGGAGCCCAATACGGGGCTCCATCCCAGGACTCTGGGATCACAACCCGAGCAGAAAGGAGATGCCTAATGACTAAGCCACCCAGGTACCCTGAGAGTGGTGTCTTTTAAAGAAACATAGCAAGGACGCCTGGGTGGCTCAGATGGTTAAGCGTCTGCCTTTGGCTCAGGCTGTGATCCCAGCGTCCTTGGATCGAGTCCCACTTCAAACTCCCTGCTCAGCGGGGAGCCTGCTTCTCCCTCTCCCACTCCCCCTGCTTGTGCTTTCTCTCTCTGTCAAATACATAAAAAACTTAAAAAATAAAAAAGAAAGAAAGAAAGGAAGGAAGGAAGAAAAGAAAGAAACACAGAGGCCAAAGCAGGGAGCCTTTGGTTGGGGAACTAGCAGGAAATGGTTCATGAATGAAACAGCTGGTTGGAAGGATCCTGAAGGGGGCAGAGATGGAGATGGGAGGACAAAGGGCCAAGAACATTGTGCCTGCTGAGAGGAAGGGCTTGAGCAAAGGCATGGAATCAGGGCCACTAAGGCAGACTCAGAGAGTGGGGATATGTCCAGGGATGGAGTAGGGAAGCAGCATGGAGAAGGCAGGAAGTGTAATTGGGGTCATATTGAGGAGGTCCTTGAATGCCAGGAAGAGGGTTTGTCCTCCCAAGTCACAGCCCAGAGACCAGCTGCTTGGAGGGTACGAGGTCCCCAGGAAGCCTCCACAGCTGACTTTCAGGAGGTCTTTGGGAAAGCCTGCCCTTTCCCCCTTGCCTTTTTTTTTTTTTTAAGATTTTATCTATTTATTTGACAGAGAGAGAGATCACAAATACGCAGAGAGGCAGGCAGAGAGAGAGGAGGAAGCAGGCTCCCTGCGGAGCAGAGAGCCCAATGCAGGGCTCCATCCCAGGACCCTGAGATCATGACCTGAGCTGAAGGCAGCGGCTTAATCCACTGAGCCACCCAGGCGGCCCACCCCCTTGCCTTTTAAACATGCTCCTCCACATGTCAGGGTCTTTGTTCACACTGTTCCCTCCTCCAGAAATGCCCTTTCCTCCTCATTGGCTCAGCAAACTCCTGCTCATCTTTAAAGTCCCAGCTCAAAGTTCACCTCCTCTATGAAGCTTCCCTGGCTCCTTTATGTAGCTGTTAGTCCCTCCAAAGTGCCCCCGTACATAGCTCTTGGCTCGTTCCTTATATGTACGACTTGTACATCAGTGTTTTGTTCACCATCCATCTGTCTCTGCACTAGTCTGTGGCTTCCTGGAGGCCAGGGACTGTCTCTTATACTAGGAAGAGGACTAGTCCTCATACTGGGAATCTGTGTTCTATACATTCCTCGTATCTTCTGGTGCAGATGAACGAACACTGTCAGTAAGTGTGGAAGGCCCAGAGCGAGGGGGGGGGAGGAAAACAGCAAAGGGAAGGAGGGCATCAGTTCTGATCTGTGCCCAGTGGCCTGGCCTCCTGGTGATGAGCTTCCTCACGTGCCCTGGTGCCTCCCGGATCGAGCCCTCAGGTTCCTTCCTCTTCCTGACCCTGGGCCAAGGAGGATGCCCCCGCTAGCACCTCATTAACCCGGACGGCCTCCGCCCTGCCCTGAGAGGTGCCAGCCGGGCAAAGCTCTGAGCTCAAGTGAGTCTCCCTGTGAGGGAAGGGAGAAAGGACATGGAGCCCCAGAAAATCACCCGCACGCTCTGCATCCACAAAGCTCTGATCTTGAACAGACAGACCCTTTCTCATCAGCTGTGGGGTGGAGCTGGGGCATCCCTTGATGAAGGGTTTCCACACTAAGGGAGAAACTCAGGCTCGGAGAAGGAATAGGACTCAAGCCAGAGGTGGGAGGAAACCCCGGGCCGGCCAGGAGGAAAAACAATCATCCAGGTGCCCCTCTCTGGGCCAAGTGCCAGGTGCTCCCCAGGGCCCCAGAGTAGAGGCCGACACTCCAACTCTCTGGCTCTCTGGGCTTCATTCAGCTGCCTGAGCTGGGCTCCCCCACAGTCTGTCTGAAGGCGGCTCTCCACAGCAGAGTCATGGTTCTGGGGAAACAGAGGTTGTGAGGGCAAGGATCTGACAAAGCCAGAAAAGAAGGACTAGAAGCCAGGAGTCCCACCTCTTAGCTGACAGCTTGCACCCAGCCACACCCCCCACTTTTAGACTCCAGCTTTCCCTGGGAACCTCTCCTCCCAAGAGAGGCTGAAGACAGGCCCGGAGGCAGTGTCGGGCAGAGATTGGATCTCAGACTTGAGGGAAGTGAAAGGGTTAACTCTCTGTGTGTCCACTGGGCCAGTCCAGCCAGCTTGCCCAGAGCGCTATATGTCCAGGCCTGTCTCTGGTGTTCTCTCAATCTCCCTTTCCCGCATACTCCTCCGTCCCCCCTCTTCTGACTTTGCGAACAGAAGCTAGGGGCCCCTTGGCACCAGCTCTCTCTGGGGTGTCATTTAAGACTGCCTGTAATCACCATCTCCTGTTTATTACCCCTCTCTCCCTCATGGCTACTCTTGTCACCCCTAAATCTCTCTCTCTCACACACACACACACACACACCCATAGACACACACAAGCTGTGAATGGAAGAGAAAAGGGCTTCTCTTCAGTACAGGTCTGCCCTCCTCGACTGCTCTCTGGGAAACCAATGCTGATCAACCCAGAGACCGGAGGCAGGAGGTAGGATGTGGGAAGCTGGAGGAACTCTTCTGAAACAATGGAGCAATCACATAACAGCAAGCTCAGAGAAAAGAGGATTTGGGAGGGCAAATAGGAGGAGGGCGGAGGAAATTAGAAACCATCCCATGGTTTTAGGAGGAAAGTTAGGTGGAGGAAATTAGAAATCATCCCATAAACATTCCTCTCCCAAACAAAACGGAGTCATCAGAGTCCACGTGAGGACTAGAACACTTCCAGTCGCTTATGGATTTAAGCTGGCAGACAGGAGAGGAGCATGGAGGACCCTTTCCCTAGTGCTACAATGAGATTATGCTTTTGAAAGTGCTTCATAAATTCCCGAATGAGCTACAAATGGAAGGAGGCCTATCGGTCACTGCATGGCTGGCTGTGACAGGAAGACCACAGGGCAGGGTGGAGGTCCTGGGGCCTGGTTCCCCCCGCCCCTCCCCACCTCACCACAGACTCTTTGGCTTCTTGATTGTAAGATCACAATGACCCCGCACTGTGGACACTTCTGATCACCAACGCCCAGCACTCCTGTCAGGCGGTGTGTGCCATGAGGTGGGAATGTGAGAATGTGGTCCTTTCACACAGCGCCCGCCACTGCCCTTCCTTGAAGGCCTCTATGTCAGCAGCCCCAGCGGTGCCTGGGATGACACCCTCACGGCAGGTGGGGCCTGGGTGGGACATGCCCGTTGGCCAGTGAATGGTGGGGACGCCCCCATCTGACACCCCTGTCCTCCCACCCCCAGTCTCTGGTGGTGGGAGAAGCACTGGGTCAGGTCTTTGCCTGGTACCATCCCTGGAGCAAAGACAAAGTCCAGACATAGCCTTCCACCCGATGGCCAGGGCAGGCATGTGAGAGATAAGGGTCACACTTTGGACTCAGCCCAGAATGGGCACGAGGGGGCACAGGAGCCGCACTCACTGGCAGTCCCACTCCCCTGGAGCCGGCCACTCGCTGCACCTGAAAGCAAGGTGGGCACCAGAGAACACCGGGTCATTACTCTCGCCGCCTCCTGCGACGCCGAGCCTCACGTGTGTGCCTCATTACTCTGGTGCCCGGGAGGGGTCTGGCCGCGAGGAGAGGGCGCCAGGGTGGCGCGCGGTTCCCGGCCTTCCGCCCCGGCCGGGTGGCTGGTGAGTTCGGGTGCGAAGGAGGGAGGGGAAGAGGAGCCCTGCGCAGTGAGCTTTTCTTGCCCGGGGAGAGTGGCGGCTGCGTCACGGGTACCGGACCCTCCGTCCCGAGGGCCACACGGGCGCCCACACCGCGCGGCCGGGTCCGGGACCCGCGGTGAGAGGGCGGCGCCAGCCCGCGTCCCCGCCCCTCTCCCGCCACCTTCCCTCCCGGCCCGGCCCTGCGCTGCCCTGGTCCCGCGGGCCGCTCGGTCCCAGACCCAGGCCGGGCAGCGGGGCTGGCATTGCCGCGGGAGCCGTCGGGGGCCGGGAGCCCCGCGGGCGGCAGCGCGGGCGGCGGGCACGGGGACACCTGCGGACACAGGTGAGCGGCGGCGGGGCCGGGCGGACGGGGGCGGGGCGGGCAGGGGGCTGGAGCCGGCGCGGGCTGCGCGGGCGGCGCGGGCGGCGCGGGGGCGAGAGGCTGAGGCCAGCCGGCGTCCCAGCTCCTAAAGGACCAGGGGGAGGGAGAGGGCAAAGGAGACGGAGGCAGCCCTCGCAGGGAGGATTATTGGGAAGGGGCAGGGGAGACAATGAACTTTTTCCTCTTTCGCTCATAAATCAGAGAAAAGTAAGGGGAGGGCTGAGCAGGGGCCTCAAGCCCATCTGAAGGGGAACTAGCACATGCTTAGGCCTCTGCTCTCCAGGTCCTGCCCACTCAAAGGGTGGGTCCTCTATCCAGGTTTAAGGGGAAGGGATGGAGCCCCGGGCTGGCTCCCTGCTCCATGGAGGTTTCCTAGAGGCCCGGGAAGACCAAACACAGCCTGCTGTCTCTAAGCCAGCCACCTGATAGCTGTCCTCCCTCCCCTCCTGGTCTGTGGGCAGGAGGGTCCAGGTAAGGGGCGAGCAAACTGTCAGTAAAGAGCCAGACAGTAAATATTTCAGACTTGAAGTCTCTAGGGACAGTCTCTGTCACAACTAGCAAGAAAGCAGTGGTAGACAACTGGAAATGTGTAAATGTGGCTGTGTTCCAAGAAAACTTGATTTCGGGACCCTGAGATTTGAATTTTATATACTTTCCGTGTGTTAGGGAATATTCTTCTTCTTTTAATTTTTTTTTCCAATTATTTCCTCATGTCAAAAGCATTCTTAGGGGGCGCCTGGTTGGCTCAGTGGGTTAAAGCCTCTGCCTTCGGCTCGGGTCATGGTCCCAGGGTTCTGGGATCGAGCCCCACATTGGGCTTTCTGCTCAGCAGGGAGCCTGCTTCCTCCTCTCTCTCTACCTGCCTCTCTGCCTACTTGTGATCTCTGTCTGTCAAATAAATAAATAAAATCTTAAAAAAAAAAAAAACATTTTTAGTTTAGGTCTATACAGAAATAGTGGGTAGGTGGTACAATCTCCAGCATGCCCCCACCCCAGGGCTTCCCAGCACCTCTTCCCTAGGCCACAGGGAGGGTGTGGCCCCGTGCCTGGAAAGGACGGACATCCAGGAAGCCTGGGGATCTGCCTGTGACCCTTGCTCCCAGCTGCTCTGAGGACTACAGCATCCCTTGAGGCCAGTGAGGGAGCTGGTATGCCAGATGTGCTTACATGTAAGGGAGGAGGCATAGCTCCATGGGCTCCCTCCCCAGCATGCATGGCCATACCCTACCCCTACAAGTCACAGGGAGGCAGCTATACTCCTGCAGTAAGTGACAAGCCCTTGACCCTTCCTCCTCCACTTCATCATCTGCCCCATCCCCTCCCCCTCTTGGTCACCAACCTGGTGCCACTCACTGATCAAGGCTGACCCTTCCATTCCTTTTTTTTTTCTTTACAGCCTCAGGGGAACCTTTTCTCCTTGACATTGAAGCTATGACCCTTCAGAGGTGACCCAGGAAAGAAGAGATGCAGGCCTTTGTTCCTCCAGATGAGGGTCCCTTCCAAGGACTTGTGGCATCCCGCATTGAGACTTACGGGGGCCGGCATCAGGCCTCCAACCAGGGTTCTGCTGACCGTCTCCACTCCCAAGTTGCCCCTGGGTTGGTGAGTCCAGGGTGCCCCAAGAGTGACCTGGGAGGGGCAGGAGGGAGAATAGTGAGGCTTTCACATCTCTCTTACAGCTTCATGAGGTGGTCTATTCCTGTCCCTCACCCCTGCCTTCTTTCCTGGGTTGCGAGGGAGAGCAGGTTAGTGTTGATCCAGGCTCTCAGGACTCCACACCCATCCCAGGCAGATGGGTGAAGCCAGGCCCTTGGAGGAGGTGCTGTTAGACAGGTCTGAGGCCTGGAGTTGGTGGGGGGGGGGGGGTCATGGGGAGCAGGGAGCCTGGCACTTCCCAGACTCCCGCCTCTACTTGGGAGGAGCCTATGGGCTCCCTGAGGCCTGCTCTGTCTGAGTCAGCACTGAAGGAAGAGCAAAGGTTCAGGGTGTCCCTACTCTGCAAGTGGGGAGGGGGGTGGGGGCCTGTCTTGGCTTCCCCGCAGCTCCGCCCTCCTGGCCTGCCTGAAATGCCTGTCCTTTAGCCTCCAAGCTGCCCCTGCACCTTGAGACAGTTCTGCTTCCCACTGGGGGTATCCCCTGCCTTCCTGGAATAGGATTCGGCCCTGGGAGACAGGGAGGACAGCTGGGGACTCTCCCAGGCTGAGGGCCGGAAGGGAGACTAGGAAGTATGTGCTGTTAGGCCACAGGCAGATCAAGGAATGTGACCAGGCCTGCCCAGGAGGAGACTTGTGGCCGTGGTCTCAATCTCTCATGAGGAAGCACAGCCACTCCCAGCTGGAAAGGACACGGGCTGCTCCCTGGGGAGGAGGCCACACATGTGTGTGCCCTCATCCCCACATGCGAGGGAAGCCGTTCCCACGCAGGGGGAGCTGGGAGGGACCCAGAATGCAGCCCACACTGTGCCTTGTGCATGCACGCCCGCAGGACAGGGAGCACATATGTGAGCGGGCGGGCCCTGGGGGAGTATCCACACCAGAGCCCAGGCTTGTAGGTGCCTGTGCTCCTGCTCTAGAGGCCCCCCACTTCTGCCCCTGGGCCCACTAGGGAAGCCAAGTTGGCAGGCCCCTGCCCAGCTCAGCTTGGCCTCCCTGGCAGCAGTTGCTGTGACTCAGAGCAGGAGTGACTCACCCCAGACTGGTTTGAGGGGAGAGGTGAGCCAGCCCCACTTGCAGCGGTAGGGGACACCACCTGCAGTCAAGCCTAGCCCGCTACCTCTCTGGAACTTCGGGGAGAAGAGAGGCCCCCTACGAACTTACCCTGCTCTTCCTCCTCCTCCAGGATCCCGGTCACCGACGCCTCCATGGCTATGTCCCCTTTACCAAGGGCCCTGGCCAGGTCCGAGGTGTGTCTCCCCTCAAGATGCAAGAACCAGAGCCCGAGAAGAAGTATGGAGGCCCTTTGGGGGCTGGCCCACCACTTTCCCCCAAATTCAAGGTAAGAGGTCCCTCTTCTCCTGTCCCCAGGCTCACAGCCTGAGCTGTATTGTGCACAGATGATCAGAGCAGAGAGCGTGGCCAGCCGCTGTACAGGGCGGGATTCGGTTCTGTGGAGAGACCCTCTCAGGGACGCATCTGCAAGCCATGCTGCCTCATAAAAATGTCCGTTTTGTAGGCAAATGTCAGAATGTTGCCTGAGACCGCAGGTCCCTTGGTCTCCACCTGCAGGTCCCTGTGAGGGGTTCTGACTCGGAAGAGCCCTGGAAAGTATCTTTCCAGTCAGGGAGCCTCAGTCAGACTCCTCTCTCCGGCACGTTTCTGCAGGCCAAGATGCCTCTCCGTCCGTGTTCCAGCAATGCCCTTTTCCCTGTCCCCCAGGCTTCTGTGTCCCCACTCAGGGACGGTGCTGCTTGCCACCTCCCATTCCCAGACACACTCAGGCACGCATGCGCGCACACGCACGCATGCATGCACGTACCAGCGCGTGCAGCCATCCCCAGGCTGGGGGTCTGTGTGCCCAGGATATGGCCAGGATTAATCCCCTTTCCAGCTCCCCCAGGAAGTCAACAAGGCCCGCCAGCTGGAGATGAGGCTGCATACATTCAGCATGTTTGGGATGCCCCGCCTGCCCCCTGAGGAACGGCGGCACTGGGAGATCGGAGAGGGCAGCGACAGCAGCCTGGTCATCGAGAAGTCCTGGAAGGAGCTGGTGCCTGGGCACAAGGTGGGCCTGGAAGAGAGTCGTCCCTCCAGTGTCATAGACGCCCACAGACACCTCACGTCCGCCCTGGAAGGGGGGAAAGGCCTTGGGAAGTAGGGTCACGTGGGGAAAGCGTTTGGAGACATCTTGCTGTAGGTTCTACTCCTGGTTCTGCCACTTACTAGTGACAGCTTGATGGAGACAGGAAGCCTCTCTGGGCCTCAGTGGCTTCATCTGTAAAATGAGGATAACACCACTTACACACTTGAGGATTAAAAGGTCATCGTCTATGAAGTAGATCTAGTAGCATTTAAACAGGTGGCAGCTGCTGTTCTTGTTATCATTCCCCAACTGAACCAGTGCTGTCCCCACCCCAGGAGATGAGCCGAGAGCTTTGCCACCAACAGGAAGCGCTTTGGGAGCTGCTGACCACCGAGCTGATCTATGTGCGGAAGCTCAAGATCATGACCAATGTGAGTTGCTCCCGTCCCCGGCCCAGGCAACACCTCAGCCATCCACCCATCTCCCTTACATGGTCCCCCACTCCCCCAGGCCAGGAAGGGAGGGCCATGGAGAGGGGCGGAGGGAAGGGGGGGACACGTAACCAGGAGATCCCCCCATCAGAGACCCGCTGGGGATCTTGGGAATCAGGTTAGCAGTGGTGAAGCTGGGATGGAGATACATTGAAGGGCTAAGTTGGGGTCCCCAGAGCTGGAGGTCAGGTGTTGACACCCTTGGCTTTCCCTGCCCAGCTCCTGACCGCCGGCCTGCTGAATTTGCAGCGAGTGGGGCTGCTGACCGAGGTAAGTGGGCAGTCAGGAGGACCTGGCCACATCCCAAGCTCTGAGGCCACAGAATGGGGGTGGGCTCCCAGAAAGCCTCCCAGCCTGCTCTGTCTGGATTCCCATGGCCTCATTTTCCAGGACACCCCCTGCCCTCCTACTCCCCTTCCTTCTCTAGACCCCAAGCAGGCTGGCCTCTGCTCTTTTCCAGGACTCAGCGGAGCTCAGCCCAAGTGCCAGAGGAGTAGAAGGGAAAACCCTAGCCCCTTAGATCTCTCAGCTCCCCTGCAAGTTTCATCCTGAGCCCACCCTCCACCAGCCAAGCTTACGGGTCCTTGCCTGTCCGTGGCCAGAGCTGTCTGACGGTGACCTGCCAAGGCCTGTGGCTGAGTTCTGCTCCCTCCTCCAGGTATCAGCTGAGACCCTCTTTGGAAATGTCCCCAGCCTGATTCGAGCCCACAAGAGCTTTTGGGAGGAGGTGCTGGGGCCCACCCTGGGGGAGACTCGAGCCTCAGGCCAGCCTCTGGACCCTGTCAGCCTGCAAAATGGCTTCTTGACGGTGAGACATGGCAAAGGGCCACATCTGGCTGGGGCAGGCCTGGGAGGGCCCAGAGAGGTCCTGTCTGCAGGGTATGCCTCTGTCACTTGAGTTCTTCTATGGCTTGAAGGGGGTCTGAGAGCACAGCCCCCACCCCAGGATATTGCCTCGCCTCCTGCCCTTCATTCTACAGGTATGACCTCTGTCCCAAAGGTTCTTTGGTCTTTGGGTGACTCTTTGGCAATGAAACGCAGCTATCTCAGGGAAGGGTTACACCTGATTTCTTAACTACAGAATCTCACTTCTTGGCCGGAGATGCATTGCCAAACAGCTGGGAGAAGAAGGGGGTCTAAGCATCCTCTGGGTGCATGAGGGAGGGGCCGTAAAAGGCCCCAGATCACACAGAGTATGGAGAAATGGGACAAGAGAAAGCAAGAGGCCTGGGGTCAGACTTTCTTCCACAATTTTACCTGACCAGGAAGATGTGGGCCTTGCAGAGCCAGAATGGGGTCCAGAGGTTGGGGGGAGCACTCATCTCCTGGGAACAAGCCCAGGAACAGGGCTTCTGGGCAAGACTCAGGTCACTAGCCACCACCCGTGTGAAATGGGACCTGCAGAGTCCTGCAAACATTCCAGCTGAATTATTGATGATGGGAGAGTACGTCCAGAGCGGCAGGGGCTGTGCACGGAGCCTGAAAGCGTAGCAGTGGGTCTGCCTCTGGGGACCTCAGCTTCTCCCTAGAATCCAGAGAGAGGGACTGGCAGTCGCAGGTAGGGGAAAGGGGGGGATAGGGACTGGCAAGAGCTGGACTAAGCGTCAATGAGAGGCTCTCCCCGCTGCTCCCCGTGCTCTGCAGCTGGAGGCCAGATTTCATGACCTTCTTCCCCCTGCCTGCCCATATCTCTCCCTCAGTTCAGCCAGCGGTTCCAGCCCTATGTCCAATACTGCCTACAAGTGAAGCGGACCATGGCTTACGCCCGGGAGCAGCAAGACAATAATCCTCTCTTCCATGCCTTTGTGCAGGTGGGAGAGGGGGTGCTGGGAAGGGGGCTGGGGCGGACCCTAGACCTCCAGGTCATCCCTGATCTCCAGCTGGGTCCGAGGCCATCGCCGTCACTGCAATGGGGGCAGCAGGGGGCTTGCAGACTCCCGACCCCCTGCCCTCCTCTGCTGGCAGTGGTGTGAGAAGCACAAGCTCGCGGGGAGACAGATGCTGGGGGACCTGCTCATCAAGCCCCACCAGCGGGTCACCAAGTACCCACTGCTGCTCCAGGCTGTGCTTAAGAGGAGTCCTGAGACACACGTCCAGGAGGCACTGAGCGCCATGGTAGGTGGCCTGGCAGTGCCATGTCCTCAGAAGCTGGGGACTGGCATGTGGGAACTGATTTCCAGGAACTCTCAGGGGTCTCTTTCTTCATACGTATGTGGCCGCGTGGCACCGGCTGGCCGTCCGTGCTGTCACTGACTGGGGGAGACATACAGGGTAAGGGGCTGAGCTCTTCCTCCTTCCACACCCCACCCATCACGTAGATTGCCTCTGTGGACTCCTTCCTGCGACACATCAACCAACTGGTCCACCGGAGCGAGGAGCAGGAGAGCCTGGTGGCTGCAGCCCAACGCATCGGGCCCTACGACGTGCTGGAGCCGTCCAGCGAGGAGGTGGAGAAGGTGAGGGAGGGCAGAGGCAAGGAGGCACAGAGCAAGCAAGGTCCCCAGGGAAACAGAAGAAGCAGAGGCCTGGAGGAGAAGGGGCAGAGGGGCCAGGGAGGGGCCGTGCGCATCACTCCTCCCACACGAGGAGTTCCAGAGAGTGAGAAGGAAGTACTCGATGCTTCTTCTCCCTCCAAGAGAGCAAGGATGAGAAGGGAAGGTGCCAGTGACAGAACAAAGAACCACCATGGCTGGGAGGGGGAGGCAGCCCTGCCCAGCCCCATGATCCTCCCCACCCCATGTCCCTCAGAACCTGCGTCCGTTCTGCACCCTGGACCTGATGTCGCCCATGCTGGGGGTTGCTTCTGAGTACATCAGGCAGCTGCTGCTGGAGGGACCCGTGCGAGTGAAGGAGGGGCGAGAAGGGAAGGTGAGGGGCTATGGGGAAGCTCGGAGAAGGTGGGACGCAGATCGCAGAGAAGGGAGGGATGCCAGGGGACAGAATAAGAATCAGGAAAGCTGGAAATGGGCCCAGAGATGTGTTCGTGTGTCTGTCTGTCTGCGTCTGTGTGTGTTGGGAGGAGGACATGGCATGGCAAAGCTCTGGTTGTTTGTATGCCCCTGAGTCAGCCACATTCCTGGCCTATAAAGCGAGAGACAGGACCAAAGTGACACCCCTTCCAGCCCTAGCACTCCACAGTTGTGCACTTGTCCCCTGTGCACGTGTGCACCCATGCGCACACACAACGCAGGGGCCTGATCTGTGTCCCACTCTTCCCCTGCTCCAGCTGACCCTGTCTCTTTCTCCTACGCATGGCTTCCCAGCTGGACGTGCACCTCTTCCTCTTCTCTGACATGCTCCTAGTGACCAAGCCCCAACGCAAGGTCAACAAAGCCAAGGTCATCCGCCCCCCACTCATGCTGGAGAAGCTTGTGTGCCAACCACTACGGGACCCTAGTATGTCTCTTCTTTGGGGACCTTTTCCCTCTCCTTTCCTCCTGGCAAGGGGAAGGCGCAGTCAAGATGGGCATCAAATAAGGTCTAGCCCTTGAGCAGACCTTCTCCTCCGCCCAGACAGCTTCCTGGTGATCCATCTCACTGAATTCCACTGTGTCTCCAGTGCCTTCACCGTACACTGTTCCAGCGCTACAGACCGTGCCCGGTGGCTAGAGAAGACCCAGCAGGCCCAGGTATGTGAAAGCCAGAAGTGGGGAGGGGTGGTGGGGTCCTCAGAGGTCAGAGATGGGAGCGCAAGAGGGAACGAGGAAGAGAAAGAGGCTGGGATGGATGCGGGTTCAGTCCGGGTCAGCCCCTCAGGAGGGAGACATAGCCTTGACCATCCGCAAGAGCAGGAAAGAAAGCCTTTGGCCAGCGACTGTACCAGTCACTGGAGAGCCCAAGACAGCGTCCCCTGAAGGTCTTTATACCCTGAAACAATAATGTCGGAACTTCGTCTTCCATTCGACGCCAGTGGAGCCCTTGCTAGGTGCGGGCCCTGGCTGGGTGCTAGGGACTCAGAAAAGAATAAAGCATCCTCCCTCCCTTCAGGGAACATGGCCAACAGCCCAGCTTGACAGATTAGTATACAAATAATGGAAACACGTATGCAGAATGGAACTGTGGCCAAGGAGGGAGTAATTCGTTCTGTCTGGTGGGTTGGTTGGGAAAGGGACAGCGCAGAGGTCAGATGCTGTGACACCTTGACAGAGGGGTGATGGTCTGATCACCATTTCTGGGGATATCTCGGAGTTTATAGGGGAACGAGGATGGGAAAGAAGTGTATTCCAAATGGAGAAGCAGAATGTGCTGATGTGGAAAACATGAAACACCATGTGTGTGGAGAGAACCACTGGCCTAGGAGCTCATATTACCAGGATATGGAGTCCAAGGGCAGGTGTAGTGGCAGAGCGGCTGGGAGGTAGGTACTACCAGATGGTGCCTCCTACAGGATGCTCTGCTAAGGAAGCTGAACTGTGTCCTCTAGATGACAAGGAGCACGTGACGGTATTTAACAGGGCAGATTCATGTGATAAAAGCTAGAGGAATTCAAAAGATCCAAATGGAGCTGTACTAGTTACCACAAACTTAATGGCTTAAAGCAGCAGAAACTTATTCTCTCACAGTTGTGGAAGCCAGAATTTAGACATCAAAGTGTCAGCAAGCCCACCTGTTTCCCCTTCCAGACGCTAGGGGAGAATCGTTTGCCTCTTCAGCTTCTGGTGGCTTCAAGTGTTCCTTAGCTTGTGTCCGTCTCACTCCAGTCTCTGCCTCTGTCTTCTTGCGGCCTTCCTCTCTGTGTGTCTCTGTGTCCAAATCTCCCACTCCCGTCTCTTACGTAGCCACCAGTCTACCCTAAAGCCAGGATGATCTCATCTTGAGATCCTTAACTGAATATCTTTGCACATCTGCAAAGACCCTTTTTCCAAATAAGTGCAGAACCTTCCAAATAGGTTCTAGGGGTGAGGACCTAGACGTATCTTTCTGGAACCACTATTCAACCCACCACTGGAGCAGAATGGCCAGAGAGTAAAGATTTAAATTGGCCTTTTAAGTCTAGGGAAGACCGTGAGCAGAACGTCAAGGGAGCAGTTGGGTTGGATTATTTTGGGGACAGTGACCATATCTGTCTAAGTCTAGAGCAAAGGATTTGTGTGAGCAAGTGATGAGAGGGCAGGTTCTACAGGGCTCCCAAGAGCTACAGAAGAGTGTAGACAGGACAAGGTTGAATTGAGTGGGCTGACAAGACAGCCACCATAGATTCTTGAGCAAGAAATTGCCATGGTGAAATCCATGTGTTCGTCTTGGATTGACAGCTGGCAGGGTGATAGGTGGGCTGGAGGAGGAAGAGATTGGTGGCGGGAGATTTACTGTACTAGTTCGGGTGTGAAATACAGGGGTTTAGTGCCATGTTCTTAGGAACATGTTGCAAAAAGGGGGAGGGGAAATGTGTAGGGGATGGGGGTAGAGAAAGGAACTAAAGAAGAAGGAAGAGACAGATGAGCCTTTGGGAGGCTGTGGTTAAAAGCCCGCACTGAATGCAAGAACTGGTTCAGACACCAGTTCTACCTCTTCCTAGCTGGGTGATCTTGGGTGAATTATGTGCCCACCCCCCCTCCCCAAGCTTCCATGTCTTCACCTGCAGTGGACTTAAATAATAACAGTCCTTGCCTCATGGGGAAGAGTCAAAGAAGTCATTCTGATTAAGCAGGCAGCCTACTACCCAGCCCTAGGTAAATGCTCCTGATGGAGGTCACAGCTTAGAAAGGACAAAGCATGACTTCCTTCCCAAAGTTCCCATTTGAAAGATTGCTTTGGCAATGGAACCCCTGAGTGAAATGAAATCTTAACAAAGAGAGAAACCTATTGGGTTAGTTGTTGCTTCCTGAGAGGGTGAGTCTAGGGTACTATTCGGTTTTAAGCAGAAGCACTTTGAAAAGGATGTAGTGGGGGGTAGCCAAGTGGAGATATCTTAGGGGCTTTGGAAAGGATAGAAACATAGCCCTGAGGTTCAAGTGGGGACAAAGGATGAACTATGAAAGTTGCTAAGAGAATAGATCTTAAGATCTCTTACCATAAGAGAAAAAAAAAATTTTTTGTGAAGTGTATAGTGACGATGTTACAAAGACTTACTGAAGTGATTATTCTGTAATATATACAAATATTGGATCATTACTCTGTACACCCTAAACTAATATAATGTTATACGTCAATTATATCTCAGTTACCAAAAAAGGGGACATTTTGAACAAAAAAAGACTATTTCTAAAGAAGGCAACTTCACTATTTTTACAGTTTAAATCAAATTAGTGGTTCTCATAGCGCTTGCTTTAATGAATAGATAATAATGATTTGTCATTGGCACATTAGGTCATTAGGGCTTCTGGGACTTGTGAAAGTGGTTTTGTTCTTTAAACAATTTTAAGCATCCTTCCTGCCATCTTATCTATAATACCGTATCATCATGTGGAGAGCTTATTTAAGAGAAGGAAATTTAGAGCTTAGTCTCTGTTTAAATAGTATATTGAAAACTATGAATTAGGAGAGTAAAAAAGAAATATCAGGATTTTGCCATTTAAAAAAAGAAAGAAGAATGAAAGACAGACAGGGCCTCAAGATCTTGTGTCTTTCAGCCCTGCAGGCCTGCCACTTCCTTGAATACCTAAACAAGCCACAGAACTCCCCAGGGCAGCAGATGGGGGGCCCTTACTGGAGCCCCTTTCCTTCACCACCCCACTGTCAGAACTTTCTCTTCTTCCTTTGGTTCCCAGTCCCAAGGTGACACATACCCACTCCACCCCCAGGAGACCCCTACAAACTATTAGGATTTTATTCTAACCAATTCACCTTCAGAAGTCTCACTCCTGGTTAACAGGGGAAAGGAGGTCACTTCTGATATATAACCAGGCAGCACACAAGCTTCCTGGCCTCGTTTAGCAAAGCAAAGGACAAAGAAACTGAAATTAGTTTGTCCTGCTATTGTCTCACCCCGAATTCTTAAAGAAAACTGCTCTCTATTGCCACCAGTCTTTGTAAACTGATGAGGGCAGTAGAACGTGGGGCCCCTCCATAGAGAAACCGCCCAGGGATGGCGCTACTGCTTTCTCCCCTCGCAGAAATGTAAGTGCAGCTTTATTCCCACAGGTCTAGCCTGGACAGCCTAAGCTTTTAGAAAAAAAAATGAACTTCTCCAGGGAAGACAGACTAAATCCTGGGAAAGGTCCATGCTTAGGGTCTGGGAAGAGGAAGAAGGAACCAGTGGTGGGAACAAAAAAAAGCCGTAAGAGACAGAGGTCAAAAAATGGCCAGAGGGAGGCTGAAGCGGGCAGCTGAGGGATTAGCTGGGCCCAGCTCTCACCTGTTACTTTTGCTCTCACGGAAGTTACATCACGTCTCCAACCCCAGTCCCCATCTGAGGAGTTGCAGTGATAGTGGGCACCTCCATGCAGGAGCGATGGGACAATTATTACTGCCGCTTGGCACAAGGCCCAGCACTTACTGGCGTTCCATAAATGTTTGTTATTGTCATCACTAGAAGACAGTGGTGGTCAGTGGCGCCTGGGCAGGGCTGTGTGCTGACTGGGGAAAGGCCTCACAGCGGTTCAGAGTCCGTGGGCACCTTGAGAGATCCATGCTAGTCCACTTGGGCAGCTCTGGGAGGAGCAGATAAATCTAGGAGCCACCCCAGAGGCAGCAGCGGGAAGAAGAGGTGTTTCTGGTCAAGGCTGTGTTCTCTACCAGAGCAAAGGAAGAAGAATCCTGCTGGGGGAGCCCTCCTTCCTCTTCTTGGCTTTGTGGAGGGGTCACATTTTGGCTCAGGAACCCATTTCCTCTTCCCTTCCCAACTTGTCTGTCCTCTTCCCCAAACTGAGAAGATCCTCCCAGGGTTGCTGGGGAGGCTTGGCATGTCTGGGAGGACCTCAAACAGCCCCGTTCCTGATGCCTCCCTCCCTGCTTTTTCCTATGGTCGGGCCAGGGGCACATTGAGTGGAGATGCTTGTATTACCCCACCCCTTCCTTCCAGTTCTTTCCTTCCCCACACCATCCCTGTCCTGGACTTCCCAGACACTCTATTGAACTCGGGTCGTGTGGGGCCAAGGGCACGACATCTCAGCCGACCAGCAGGCTGCTCCAGCTCCATCCTGACTCCAAGAACGACTCCGCCCACCGTCCTTATTTCTTGTTCCATCCCACATTGGAGAGGAGGGAGGAGATCATAGAACCTGGCCCTGATGTGCTGGTTTCCTACCCCCAGGCACCATCATCCCTTGCTCCGGCCAACTCTCTAGTCTTTTGAGACTGCTAAGAATCTTTGCACTGCTTTGTCACTCATGAGACTGAGGGACTGGACACCCAGAGAAAGGAAACTTGCCATATAAACCTGATGCCAGTTCCCTATCCCTGTTCATCCATTTTTCCAACATGTCTCTGTCCGGACCCAGATGCCCGCTGTGTTTCTGGAGAGGCTTTGAGGAGGCCCAAGTGTCCAGAAGTTGCAGGTTCATATACCTCAAGCGGGGGAGATAATCAAAATATTTAACAATCAGTATGGCATGGTCATTATCGAATTAGAGTGGGGCATCTTGGGGGTGAGGGGGTGCCCTAGAGATCCCCTGCTGTGCCATGTTATTGCTCCAGCCGCTGGATCTTAAGGGATGGGGTAGTCCTAGGGAAGGGAGACAGGAGGCTGAGAGAGCAATTATGGAAGTACTCCAATATTTAAACAATGATATGGCCATACTAGAGAGTACTGATATCAGAGCTGCCCACCGCTGCCAACAGCACCTCCTTTTTGCCCAGCCTCTGCCTTCAACCTCTCTGCAGGTTCTGCTGCCTTCCCTCCCCCTCCACAAGCAAACATTGTCCTTTAGCAACTTTCCACCCTTTAAGGCTGCCCTTCAGTGCAGTTGCCGAACCAGGACTCAAAGAGAAGGCCCAGTCCCAGTTCTGTTTCTCTTCCCGTGGGACCTCAAGCAAAGCCTTTGCCTCTCTAGGTCCTGTTTCCTCATCTGTAAAATGGGCTGGTATCCATGGTGTGTATCAGATGACCGCAGGCCTGTGGAGGGGCCCTGCCAGCCACTTCTCAGATGTCACTACTTGATTCTGAGGGCACCTGTGTGAAAATGTTGGGGGAAGAAGACAGAAAATATAGTGTACCCTCTCTCCATTCCTCTTGCAATGGTCTTGCTTTCATCCCTGAAGGAGAGCAGAGGAGAGAGCCTGACCCTGTCCACCCTGGTGGCAGGAGTAACTTGAGGCCCAGCACCATTCAGAACACTTACATCGCCATCACTATCTATCAGGGCAGGCTTCCTGATGGAGGGCACAGACTGGATAGAGGGCTGGCAAAGGGGACATGAGAAGCAGGAAGAACTGTGCAAGCCGGAAAAGGAGACTTCTGTTCACCCCACCCACGCCTCCCAGGGCCAGCTCAGGAGTTCAGATCCTGGCTCCATCCCACTGTCTTTTGCTTTATGACCTTGACAGTTACTTATCCTGAGTTTTTCCGTAATAAGGAGGAATAAAGAGTATCTACCTCATAGGCTTTATAATATATTCAGAATCTGTGAGGATTAAATGAAATAATGTATGTAGCACACTTAGCACCAGTCTGGCATACAGCAAGTCTTCATCAATGAAAGTATGGCTATCCCAGGTCACCCTGCAAAAGCTGAAGGCAGAGGAGTATGTCCAACAGAAGAGGGAGCTCCTGGCTCTCTACAGGGACCAGGACCAGGAGTCCCCAGGCACCAGGCCCTCCTCGCCTTCCCTGGAGGGCTCTCAGAGCAGCGCAGAGGGGAGGTAAGACCCACAGGGACCACAGGTCTCTCAAAGGGGGGGCGGGGTTGCTGCGGGGAGGAAGGGAGAGAAGAGAAACCCACAAGGCAGAGAAATGTCAACACCGCTTTCCCGGGCATTGGAAAGAGATTGAGGAACCCAGGCTATGGGTTGGAGCAGAACAGGTTTGGATCAGTCATGCTAAGGACCACATGGGACAGCCTGGGGGATGAGTCAGTCTCTGGCTGCCTGGGGGTGGGGTGGGAGGCAGCAAAGGAAACAGACACAAGCAACCTGAGCTCCCTGAGAGGAGCAGGCTCCCCAGGCCGGGGATGGAGAAGCAAAGCCAATGTGGATTTGCAGAATGTTCCAGCTGCAGGGATCCGGTGAGTCCAAATCCCCGGAGAGGGTGAGAGGTTCATTCACAGTGACATAGCTGTTCAGCAGCGTGGTTAAGGAAAAAAAGACCCATCACTGGGGGATAACCTCAGGGGAGCTCTGGCAGCCTTTGGCAAATTCCTGAGCACCTGCTTGGTACAAGGTCCTGGCCCAGGTGCTGTGGCTAAAATGCCTTAGGGGAGCTTATAGTCTAGCCAGCAAGATGAGAACATAACCTCACGGTGTGAAGGTGATACCAAAGCAAGTTTGGAGGAGGGGCCATTTCTGGATGGGATGAGGCTTCCTGGACTTGAACTTGACCCTGCGGCATGGGACTCTAACCATTTACTATTATGGTTACTTGTAGGACCCCTGAGTTCTCCACCATCATCCCCCACCTGGTAGTGACAGAAGACACAGATGAAGACTCTCCGTTGGTTCCAGATGATACCTCAGACTCTGGCTATGGCACCCTGATCCCAGGCTCCCCCAAAGGGCCCTACCATTTGAGCCGACTACGCTCACAGGCCCTTCGGCGTGACCCTCGCCTCACCTTCTCCACCCTGGACCTCCGAGATGTTCCTCTGCGCCCTCAGCCTCCTAATCCCCAAGCTCCCCAACGTCGAAGTGCCCCTGAACTGCCAAGGGAAGTTATCCAAAGAGGAAGCAGCCTTCCCAGGGGTGATCCACCAACCTGGTCGGAGGAAGAAGACCGGACCTCAGTGGGAGGGAATGTGGTAGCAGAAACCTTGCATCGGGCCCGACTTCGGGGAAAGCTCCCCCCATCCCCAACCCACACAGACTCTGCTGGGGAAAGCCCCTGGTCCTCAGGGGATGAGGAAGAGGGGTCCCTCTTCCTGGGAACTGGCTGCACCCCCTCCTCCCGTACCCTCCGGGCTGAAGATATGCTCAGAGAGATCCGGGAAGACCTGGCCAGCCAAAGGATCGAGGGCATCCCCGAGCCTGGGAACAGCAAGCCTCGGAAACTGACCTGGGGCCAACTGCAGAAGATGCGTGGATCCTACATCCTACAGCTGGACACCCCCATGTCCGTGTCGTAAGTGCTGAAGGGAATGTGGCCTGGGAGGGAGTGAAGAAGGCTGGTATGGAGCGGGAGGGGGTGCCAGAATAGGGCCTCAGTGGGGACGGAGTCAGTAGAGGAGGGCAATACCAGAGCAGGGGCGATGGCATGGAAGGGCACTCAGCCTCACTCTTCACGCCACATCGGACCTGACCTGACTCCCACCTCCTTTCTTTTCAGAGAGGTGTGAGGAACCCTCAGGACTTTTGGCATTTCTCCCAGAGGAAATCTCTCCCCAAGAGTGCTGGTCACCACCCCACCCCTGGACTCTACCTCAAGGACCACACCTCCCACTGAGAAGCCTGGCTCAGGCACTCTGCCTCTCCTGCTCTGAAGGCTTTGGGATCAAGGGCTGTACATTTTTGTACCGTGGACATACCAGAGCCCCACATAAAGTCGTGCATAAAAATGACCGCCTGCTCATCGCTAGACAAGGGCGGAAAGAACCTGATGGGGAGGGGGGTCACAGAATTCACACGGGCTACTCTGTCAGCTGGTGGGGTTCCTGGCCCAATCTCAGGGACTTTCCCATCCCCCACCCCACATCAGGCGCCGGTCTCTGCCCCAGCCTCCCACACCCACTCAGAAGGACCATCCCCTCCAGGAGCAGAACTTTAATTCCAGAGTTTTAGTGTATTTACAAAAGTCCACAGCTCCAGCTGGCAGCCCCATTGTTCTGTGCTTGCGCCTGCCTTCGGACAGGTCAGCTCACTCTTTGCTTGTGCAGGCAGGGGGCAGAGAGGTGCCCAGTTTCTATTAGTGTAACATAAATGATACAAAGATTGCTTACCTACTGTGAAAAAGGCCCAGGGACAAACCAGAGGCCCCTAAGCTGCCTTGCTTGGTTCTCCAAACCCAAAATAGGCAGTGAGGCGGGGCACCCCATCTCTGCAGCCACAAGCTTGGGCTCCTGGCACACTCAGCCTCTCTCAGGATCATACACACACACACACACACCTGCCTCACACACACAAGGCTGAGCTTGGGCTCCTGGCACACTCAGCCTCTCTCAGGATCATACACACACACACACACACACACACAACCTGCCTCACACACACAAGGCTGAGCCCCTGGCAGTGCTCCGGCAGCTGAGAAAATCTATATACACTTGGAGAGTAGCACCAAGTAGGTGGCTGGCAGCCATGCTTGCCCTTCCAAGGCCCTCGTCCAGAAGAAGGGTCCGAAGGGCATCCTGCACGGTCCTTCCGGCCCCCAGCGAGGAGGCGGCGGTCCTCAGGGCAGGCCCCTCCCGGGGAGGGGCGTGGCCTCACCGCAGGAGGCGGGGCGCCGGCGAGAGGGAGGCTGGGGCACACAGCGCCTCCTCGATGTCCTCCAAGCAGCCCAGCAGGTCCATGTCGCGGAGCACGCGGCCCAGCAGCTCCAGCGTGGCCTCGCGCCGCGGCGTGCGCCGCCGCCAGGCCGCCAGCATGCTGTAGTGGGCCTCCCGCAGGCAGCGCCCGTTCTGCAGCTCCAGCCGCTCGATCTCGTGCTCGCTCAGCCCCAGCCGGCGCACAAACTCCTTCCAGCGCGACGGGGGCACGCCGTCCACCACGGCATACAGCGTCGCCGGGTCCGCGGGGTCGGCTGCGGGGAAGCAGGTTGTGAGCCTTCCACAGGCAGGCGACAGCAGCCGCCCGGCCCGCCCCTGCTCCGTCCCGCCCCGCCCTCGTTTCCCCCGCCCCCACTCCGCGCACGCGCACTCTAGGAGCCCCGCCCACCTGCTGCGACTGGGAGCTCACCTTCTGCGCGCTGACTGTGGGTGCTGTCCTCCCACTTCTGAACTGGGGTGGGAATGGGGGTGGAGGCTGGAGCCGCGGTGAGGATGGGGCCGGCCTCCTGGTAGGGTGGGGCCATCTCTCCGGAGTCTGACGGAGCCCTTAACTTAGACCAGTCACGAGGGGTGAAGGACCTGGGGGTGAAGGTGGGGTTGGGGATGGGACTGAAGCCCGGGATGGGACTGAAGCCCGTGGTGGGACTGAAGCTCGTGGTGGGACTGAAGCTCGTGGTGGGACTGAAACCTGGAACCGAGGCCAGGGTCTCAGGCTCCCCCTAAAAGAGAGAAGGCACAGCATTAGCAAAAGAGAGGAAAAACAGCCCTAACCCTCTTTACTCTTGAAGGGGGCTGGGATTAGAGGGAGTTAGGGGTGGGGGGGGTCATTTGGGTACCACAGGATTATAATGGAAAATCAAGGAAGGTTGGGGGTAGGTTCCTAGTTTCATCTTACCTCCTTTGTAGGTGTCGTTTTCCCACAAACTGAGAAAAAAGAAACAAAGCGTCACAAATTTCACTTCCTCTCTCAGCCCTGGCGCCCATACTGGGACTGGCGGTGGGGACTTGTGGTGACATGGTTCAGAGCTAAAGTGGCCCCAGGGACAAGAGAACTACTGATGCAATGTGACCTTTCACAAGCCATCAGAGCTGTCTCCTGCCGACAAGGTTCTCAGCAGCAAACTAAGGGGACACTCCTCATACCCCTCCATGTTGGTCCATCTTGACCATTTACCCCCCTCCCACGTCCCTGACAGCATGCTTTCCCCTCCCAAAGGCCCCACTCACTCACCAGTAGAGAAGAACCTGGGCATCTGCCGTTGGTAGCGGCACATTAAAACAATGGAGAAGGATAAAACACAAATGCCAAAGAAGATCACCAGGGGCAACAGCACTGTGGTACCTGGAGACAAGGCAGGCTGTGGTCAGAGGAGGGGGCAGCAGGAGGCAGCAGGGCTGGCTGGGTGGGTGGAAGGTCAAGGATTAGGACAGGGCAGGTGCGCATGGGAACAGGGTGATCTGTCCTCACCTGGGTCCTGAGGGACCGTAACCTTTTCCACAGGGAGTAGACACAACTTTCTGCATTCTGTGTTTTCCTTACAGCTAAAAGAAGAGATAGCACAGGTAAATAGGGTTCCTCCCATAAGAGGAAGACAGGGGAGAAAGACAAAAAACAAAAAACTCCACAGTGTTGCAAATCCTTTGCTTTATGATTATTTTAGCTCTCTCTTGGTATAATGGAAAATGAAACCTCTGCTGGGAAATTAAACTGCTCCTGATGGAGAGGAATGAAACCCAAGTTAATCACAAAATCATTAAATTTTAGAACTGATCTCCAGGAGGCTGTGTAGAAAAAAGTTAAAAGCAGTGAGAGGCGAGGCATGAATTGCAGCCCATTCATTGGCTAGCAGTGTGACTCCAAGCAAGTCATTTAACAGGTAAGCTTCAGTTTGCTCATCTGTGAAATAAGGCTCTTGCCCACCTGCCAGAATTGAGGAGTTAAGTGAGATCTGTCTGCCTGACATATAGTTAAGTGCTCAGTAAATGGTAACAGCAACTGAATCATTTTACTGATGAGAATCCCATGGTAAAGAGAGACTGGGGAGCTTTTTCTTGAGATAAACAATCCCTGACTTTGAGAGAGGGGTCAAACATGCATGTGAAAAGTTTTGAAATACATATTGTTGGGGGCAGCCAGAGAGTACTCTCGGACAAGCACATCTTTCCCTGTTGGGGGCATGGAGTGGTAAGAACTCCATGGAGGGCTAACAGGAGCTTAGGGGAAGGTGAATTCTCAGCGGGAATCTGAAAGCAGGAAGAGGCACTTTTGCCCACCTCACAAGCTCATGGTGAGAACCTCATGGAATGAGTGTGAAAGCTCTCCGAAGCATCAGAGCAGATTCGGTAGGAAAACAAAACAAGGGGCGCCTGGGTGGCTCAGTGGGTTAAAGTCTCTGCCTTCAGCTCAGGTCATGATCCCAGGGTCCTGGGATCGAGCCCCGCATGGGGCTCTCTGCTCAGCAGGGAGCCTGCTTCCCCCCACCACCCTCTGCCTGCCTCTCTGCCTACTTGTGATCTCTGTCAAATAAATAAATAAAATCTTAAAAAAAAGAAAAAATGGTTCAGTGTCAGACACTTTGTAGCTCTACAACCGTCCAAGTGAATATCATCAGTCTTACTTTAAAGGCGAGAAAACTAAAGCTCCGAGATGTTAAGTAACTTGCCCAAGGTCACACAGCCTAAGTGGTTCCACTGATATTTAAACCCAGATCAACTGAACTTGAGAACCCTCAGAGTTCCTTCTTTGCAAGCAAGTGTCTAAGACTAGGCTCCGTGGAGCCAAAAGAGGTAAGGAGGCCTGAACAGAGACTGGGTAAGAAATACCATATTGCAGCAAAGAGGCCATCAGTGATAAAAAGCACCATTACTACGTAAACACACACACACACACACACACAGCTGCCAGTTAAACCATGATACCTCATCAATTATTAGATGAAAGCTAATTTCAGAGATGTGAAAATGCACGTCCTAGAATCAATGGACTGTAGTAGATCCTGTCACCCCAAAATCCAAATGTCTGAATTAAAAGAACTGCAAGTCTGTGAAGTATGAGCCTCCATTCCCAAAGACTTCTTCAGATTTTAGGAGCAAGTCCCCAGGGGGTGGGGGGAAGGAGTAGCAGGAAGGACTGTCTGGTGTACTGACACTAAGTGTCAGCCACTCAAACAGCCAGTAAAAGCCAGAGCGTCTTGGGGTGTCTCCCTTGCCCTGCTGGTGGCCCTCACCTGCAGCCACCCCATCCCACCCCAACCCCCCACCCCCATCCAGTGCCCAGCAGCTGGCAGAGATACTCACTGAACACAAGATATGCATTCATTGCCTCTTAGAAAGAAACCCGCGTGGCAGTTGCACACTGTGTTCTGTTTCTCTGTGCCTGTAGGGAGAGATGCAGCACAGCTAGGAGAGGGCCGCCCTGCAACCCCAAGGATCACGGGGAAAACCAGAAGGGGCGGGGGGTAGATGGCCAGAGTGGAGGTGGTCCCACAGACTTCGGGAGTGGGAAGGAGCGAAAGTGTTGCGTGGAAGGGGGCGGCATAGAGGCAGAGAGCTTCCTCCTGAGCCTGAGCCGGGGCCACCCTGAGGCAGGGAGGAGACTGGGGTTGGGAGAGCCATGCTCACAGGAGATGTGCACTGTGCCATTGAGGCAGAGGCTGCAGTTCACGCACTGGAAAAGGGTTTCACCCCAATAACGCCGGTACTGGTTCTCCCGGCAGCCACACACAGTGTCCTGGGACACAGTGCAAGGAGAAATCTCCACCTGGTTCATTTCTGGAGAGGGGAGGAGACGGAGTGTGAGCCCCTGCCCCACAGCAGTGGGTGTCTTTCTCTGTACACTCGTCCCCACCCAGGCACTCACCATGCACAAGCATTCCCGCCCACACCCACCAGCAGAGATCTGTCTGCCCTCGCACATAGGCGCACGCACTGCTCTAACCTAGCTCCCTGATGCTCTGTTTAGAGCCCCTGCCGCCTCCTAAGACTCACCTTTTCGGCATTTGGAGCAACTGAGGCACTGTCTGAGGTGGTTCTCCGAAGCTGTAAAGGTGCCATTTTCACATTCCCTGCAGTCTGTGTCCAGCCCCAGGCTGGGACAGTCCTTGTACAGGTAGGTCCCTGTGGTGGGGTAGCAGGGTTAGGTAACGGCGAGAGCTCAAGGAAGGAGCCTCCGCTAGAGAGAACAGCCAGGATCCACCCCACCCCGCCCCAAGTGTCTAAGAGAGGAAAGAAGGGACAAAATCCCAGTCCAGGAGAGGCAGCAAAGTCAGGAGACTGGAGGTAAGGTTCCAGGTTCTAGAACCTCTGGAAAAGGCAAAGGAAGAAGCAGGACCCTATAACCGAGCAGGGTCACTGTTAGCGCTTTCTCCTACCTTTGTGGCACTTCGTACAACAAATGGAATTATCTTGCGGGTGAATATATTTGCCTTGGGGACACAGAACAGCTCTCTTCTCCCGGTCCCTGATGTGAGGGACCAGTGCCATAACCCTTAAGGGGTATATTTCCACCAACAGAGCCAGGAGCACCTGGGGAAGAGTCAGACAGGGGAGATCCCATCAGGAGAGGGTGGATGGGAGCCTTGGGGGTAGCAAGTCAAAGCCTTCCCAGCACAAGTCCTTTCTCAGTGGAACATTCTCCCCAGGCCAGTCCTGCTCACACTCCATGTTCTTCCTCTAAGCTCAGACAGCTGGCCCCACGTGATCCAGTGCTTAATTCTTCCCTAGTTGTTCTGTGGACTAATTTTTGTCCTTCCAGGTCAAGGCTAGTGGACCCCAGGCCTGGGCTCTATTTTATCCTTCTTTCCCCATAGCAGCTAATAGTGCTGGACACAGGGCAGGTGTTTAAGGAAGGGGGGTGTTTGTGGTGGTGGTGGTGGTGGTTGTTGTTGTTGTTGTTTTGACTGGGAACTAGCAAGTGACTTCAGTTATGGCCCTTCCTTCCAACAAGGAGCCCTAAGAATTAGGGTGATGTTTCTCCATCGGGACGCTATGATCACAGTGCATTCGCCTTGTGAACATTCACAGAGGTGAACAGTTAGGTAGGATCTGTGCACTTTCCTGGATTGTGTTCTATCAGCAAAAATGTTCTTTATAAAATCAGATTGGCGTGGAAGTAAGTGATGTTTCTGTGGGCACCATTCCTGGGGGGTGGGCAGAAGCAAAAGGAAGAATTTCTTTATACATCTCTATCAGAACCTCACTTAGGAGGGCGCCTGGGTGGCTCAGTGGGTTAAGCCTCTGCCTTCAGCTCAGGTCATGATCTCTGGGTGCTGAGATCAAGGCCCACATGGGGCTCTCTGCTCAGCAGGGAGCCTGCTTCCCCTCTCTCTCTTTGCCTGCCCTTCTGCCTATTTGTGACCTCTCTCTGTCAAATAAATTTTAAAATCTTTTAAAAAAAAGAAAAAAGAACCTCACTTAGGATTTTGCCCTGGGCCTCCAGGCCATATCCCCTTCCACCACTAAATCTGCAGAGGCCCCAGGCTGGCCAGGGCGAATGGGGAAAGTTCTGGGTCAGGAATGAGGTAGGTGACTGATGAAGTTTAGGAGAGGACAAAGGCATGTAGGTTCCACGCAGCTGGAGCTGGCCAGAAGCGGGTGGTCGGGCTCAAAGGACCAGCAAGCCTAGAGCTGAGGGTGGATGTGGGAGTCCTGAAGCCCTCTGCACACCAGGGCATTCTGGGACAAATGTTCACAGTCTCGCACGAGCGCACGGCAACAGAATCACCTGCTCCGTTCTGGCCTCAGAGCCAGGGAGAGCAAAGCCAGGAGTGGGGGTGGAGCTCCAATCCAGACTCTGTCCCTTGATCTCCGGTCAGCCTCTTTCTGACTCTCCCTGGGCCTGGATTTGTTTTCTCCTCTGCTATACAAGCCACTTTATGTCAAGATAAGAGGATGTCCTCAAAGTGTGTTAAACACTGGGAAGCAACAGGCTAATAATCAGATCACGGAAACCCCCATCTGGGACAGGAGGGCATGGCAGCCCACCGCCTGGGCAGGCAGGCAGGTAGGCAGGTAGGGAGATCATGCTCCGAGGCACCCTGTGGCGGACGCTGCAGCCTGGAAGCTGGAGGCTCAGCCAAGAACAGAACCCACGCTGTGCAACACAGCAGCAAGGACTGTGGCAAGGGCAGCACCCTCCTTAGCCCAGTCCGGAACTGCCATCTGCCCTGAACAAGATTGGGGCATTCAGGGCAACAGGAAGAGTTTTGGGGTGGTTATGCGAAGAACTTCCCAATCCTGAAAGTGTGGTTCCTTTCCCTGAAGAAGAGCTCTCAGCGCCTAAGGTTACTGGCACTTGAAATTCCATGGGAGCCCGCCCACCCCTCCACCCGAGGAGCACAGCCAAGCAGCAGAGACAGAGTCAGGGAGAAAAACTAGGGACTCCAGTTCTGGGACAGCCTTGGTGGGGAGCTTTTCGGGGACCACTGGCCTGTGAGGTATAAGCTTCCCAGGAATGGGAGCAAGGGAAGGAGACATTAGGCTTTCTGAAGCCTAGTGTCTCCTTCCCTCTCCAGCACTTTGGGGGTTAAGTCAGATCCGGGAAAGGGAAATCTTTTCCCAGCAGCTCCGCCCAGTGACTCAGGCCAGGGAGGGAGGGCATCTAGGGGAAGGGAGAGAGAACGAGCAGCTTCCCCAGCTCCTCAAGGGTCATGAGTCAGCACAAAGACGGAGGGACTAGCCAGCCATTAAGACCCCATGTGAGCCCTTCATCCTGTGGGCCAGGCTCTCCCTCCAATCCCCACTCACTTCCTCCCCCTCCCCCTCCCTCTCAAAAGAGCCAGGCAAAGGACCCCTGTCCCACTTGGGCCACGTATTTCGGGAAATGGCTCCCTCTCCCATTCCATCCCAAAGGGAAGTCTCCTCAACCCCTGGCTTCCTCCCATCGGGGTCACTACCCACCCCTCCCTGAGGGGCCTCTCAACTCCTTCCCGCCCCTCAGCATCCTTCCTTTAGACCAGGCCCCGCCCTGGATCCTCCTCCCCATTCGACCAGTCCCCAACCGACAGGCCCTTTCCCTGGGTTCTCACAGGAGCCCCCTGACACTCCCCAGCTCCAAAAGAAAGCAAACCAAGGCTGCCCTCCCACCCGGGGTTCACTGCATTCCCACAGCCTGGCTGGTTCTGGTCAGTGGGGTTGGGGTTGGGGACTTCCCTGGGGTCCCCAAACAACCCTTAGGAAATAAGGCCACTTCTGAGTCTCCACAGCCCTCTCCCCTGCCCCACCACGTCCACTGGCAGCTGAGGAAACATTCCAGAACCCTGAACACCCACGTCCAGGAGTGAGGAAGCAGGCGAGAAGAGATGGAAGAGGGCCAGCCCTACTTCCCAGGTCTCTGTAGCCCCCACAATGCCCCAGCCAGCCCTCTCTGATCCCTACTAGCCAGGGCCTCAGGCACGGCTGGCTTCAGGAAGCAGGTCCTTAGACGCTGTACCCTGCAGCTAAATTAGGAGGTAAGCAAGCTCTGAGCCCCAAGACCCTAGCCAGCTTGCACCTGTCATCAGGAGCAGGGGAAAGGCAGGAAGCTGGGAGGTGCCTGTGGAGAGCCAGTTGAGGGGGTGGCCCAGCACCCCTCTGACTCCCCCACAACTTCCGCCTAGGGAGACTTTAAAGTGTGACTTCCTGTGCTGGGGCTGCAAAGGGGGCGGAGAAGCCCAAGGAGAAACCGAGAGAGCTCGAGGGACCCTGTGGTCTAAACCTGACCCAGCACCTCCAGACCTTAGCTGGGCCCTTCCCCTGCATTAATTTGTTCATTAAATTAAAATGCATTTGTTCTTAGAATGTAGAAATCTCTGGGGAGTTTATGACAGCTTCTCCTCCAAGAGCTCAGTTGCAATCACACCTCCTGCCCCAAAGCCCCCCATTAATCCCACTTCCCCCGCTCAAGCTCATTAGATGCTCAGCCCCCTGTGATCTTCAATACCACGGATTAACAATATCTACTTTTGGCTCTTGTTATAATTATCCTGGGGAGTAGATATGATCTCCCCCAACAGACCATAAACTTTATGAGATGAGTGATCAGAGAGAGAGTGTGGTCAGAGATAGCGTCTTATCCTCCTGGGTATCTCCTCAGCTCCCAAAATGAGAGGAGCAAAGTAAGTAACGATGGGTTGGCCAGTCTAACAACTCATCTGTGCTTCCCTCCAGCTGACGCCACTGCTTCCCAGAGAGGGAAGGAGAGAGTCCGCGCCCCTTTGAAGAACAGACTTACCTCGGGGGGAGAGTTTCAAACCATGCCCAGTCCTTCCCACACACATGCACACCCACCCACACACTCCCCCACCGGAGAGTCTGATGAGTGTTCCTCTCCTGAGCATCACTGGGGACTGAAGGCAGCACATACCAATGATAAGAAGGCAGGTAAGGGTTTGAGAAGCCCCACTCTAGCCTATTAGTTGCGTACTTCATCTGGCTGTTCCTGAACCCTTAACGTGCCCCATACTCAATGGATCCATCTCCTGGGCTAGACAAATGTCACACAACTTCCTTCTCAGCACCAGTCTGAAAGCTCTGCCGGCCCTTCTCTCCTCGACCGCCCTCCCCACCGCACCTCCCCACCTAGTCCCAATCCATTGGGTCTGCCGGTTCATCTTGCCAGTCCTTCTTCTGTGATCTCTCAGTCCTGCCATACCCACGGGTGGCCTCACACTTGGATTATTGCAACTGTCTTCCTGCTGACTGCTCCGATCCATCCTACACACTCTTTGTGTTCACGCTTCATCTTGTACTTCTCCAGAGCCTGATCTGGAACATCGTTTCCACAGGTCCCTCCTTCCCTGAATGAGCACTTGCAGGGGTCCCTTGCTGCTATTCTGAACATTCTCAGATGCCATGGGCCCTCAGAGAAGTGTTTCTGAATGAATGAAAGAATGAATGAATGAATGAATGGATTCCTCTACCTGGGACCCCATACAAGATGCTCTCTTCATTTCCTCCCTCCTTCCCTCCAATTTTCTCATTCTCATTTCTTCTTGTTCCTCAACCTGCTCCTTCCACTCCATCCAAGGGGTCCTTCCACCCCACCTGCTCCCAACACAAAATCCCACCTCTCCCTTCCCCTCGTCTCCCCAAACCAGTCTCCCTTCTTTCCAGCCACCCTGCCAGCCACTGACTTCGAATCTCAGCCCCAAAACCACTTTTCTGTGAGGTTTTCCCTTCCTCGTTCCATCTGACCCATGCCTGTTCCTTGATTGATGCAACAAAGAGTTAGGGAGCACCACTACTCATGCGTCCCATTCTCTGCTGGGCCAGAGACAGCAGTAGGCAGAGGATGCTCCTGGAGCACCACAAGAGTGGAAGCAGCTGGTTGATGCTCATTCCCTTCCCTGGTTCTGCCTCCCATCTCCCCATCAGTGTTCTAGGACACCACACCAAAACACTTTTGTGGGTATTTTCCCCAAGAGTGTGCTGAAACCATTTTTTGGCTGTAAGCTATCTTGGGTCCCAGGCGATAAACTCCTTGAGAACGGCAAAATCCTACGGGCTTTGTCCCAGTCTCTCCAGTATTCTTCCCCACTATCCCCCCACACAAGCATAACTCCAGTGCTCAGTGTTGCCCACTGCAAGATGAGCAATTGAAAAGCTCAGACAGACCTCCATACCTTCTGTTTCCCCTCTGGCTCCAGGCTGAGCTTGGGTCCCTCAGAGCTGAGCTTGGGTCCCTCACCGTGTCCACACCAGCCCCTAGGCACTTTTCTTTATCTGTTGAGACCACCCATACCTTCTGTTTTCTAAACAGTAGCCACCAAACAATACTACTAACACAAACAAGACAAATCTAAGTGCTTTCCACTTGCTATACCTTGCTCCTCTACTAGAATGTAGACTCCATGGGGACAGAGATTTTGTTCACTGCTGTCATCCCAGCACTTAAAATAATGTCTAGTACAGACCCAGCACTTGATAAGTTGAATACTTAACCCACAGTTGACCTTGAACAACACAGAGGTAGGAGCACTGGGCAACACCCCCCACTTAATGAAAAAATCCATGTATAACTTTTGACTCCCCCAAAACTTAATGACTTAAAGCCTACCTTTGACTGGAAGCCAAATCAAGGGCAGAAACAATTGATTAACACACATTTTGTATGTTCTGTGTTTACACCATATTTTTACCATCAAGTAGGCTAGAGAAATGAAAATGTCATTAAGAAAATCATAAACAGAAAATACATTTACAGTTCTTTAGTTAATGGGGAAAATCTGCACGTAAGTGGACCCGTGTGGTTCAAACCCCTGTTGTTCAAGGGTCAACTGTATATCAATCTACTTAATCTTCAGAACGACATTTGGAGGTAGTGTTTATTACATACGTTTTAGAGATAAAGAAACTAGGACATGGAAGCTTCTGTAGCTTGCCCAAGTTCAGGCAACTAGTCAGTGATGGAGCCAGGATTTAAATCCAAGTGATCTACCCCAAGAAAACAGAAGTAAGACCAGGCAGCTGGAGGGGGGCAGAGGGATCCTGGGAGAAGGACAACCTTGAGAGAAGTCAAGAGAGGGGACGAGGGAGACAGGAGGTGGGAGAGTGAGAAGAACAGTGAGGCCAAAATGGAGAGAGGTGCTGACTGGGGGGATCAGGGTCTAGAAATGTGGACTCCAGCACAGAAGAGAGGGAGAGGGAGGAACCAAAGAGAAAAGGTCTCAAAAAAAGAGACTCTCATGGGGAAACTGATAGAAAAGACAGGAATGCTTAGGAGAGACAGGACAAGACCCAGAGAAGAGGGAAGGGGAGGAGAGTGGGGAAGACCTAGGCTAGGGAAGGGCAGAGACCTAGAAGAAACCAGCCAGCACACGCCAGAAAAATCCACCCCAGCAAGAGGGAGAGAGGGGCTTGGAGTACGACACAGGATGACTCCAGGACAGGCAGGGAGATCAAGGATACACTAAAATGAGGCTGAGGCACAAGAAAGGGACATTTTCCAGTGACGAAAACAAGTTTCTACTAACTTCCCCAAACCGCGCTGTAAAAGAAGACACTAAGAGATTGTTGTTTAGGCCTGTGGGAAGGGGGCTGGAAGGCTGGCACAGGGACAGGACTGGACCAGGTGGAGGTGGGGCTAGTTGTCCAACAGAGGCCACCCATCTAGAAGCTGAGCCAGAGGCAGGGGGTGTAGAATGCCTCCAGGTGGGCGCCCGGCCCGGGGAGTGCACTGGGGACACTCTCTGCGGGGTTGCCCTGCCCCTGTCCAGTTCCCACTCTACTCCCAAATATGCCCCTCCACACAGGCAGAAACACATAGCATCCCAAACTTACCCACCAACCCATAGCCGTTCCCGGACTCAGTTTCCCCCTTCACTAGCATCCGACTCCTACCCTCTGCCAGGGTTTACTCAGCCTGGGCCCAAGGGCAGCCTCCCCGAGCACACACACCCGCTGGCCAGCTGACCAGAGGACAGAACTCTGAATCATGGGGACTCCCTTCTTCCATTCCTTTCCTTACTCTCCGGAATCTGCCCCACCCTCGGGGATCACCTGCACCCACATTCCCCGCCACCTCCTAGCCCCAGCAAACTTCCTTGGTGTCCTCGGGTTCCCTTTCACTGTCCCCCCGGCCTCCGACTCGGCCGGTGGCCCGAATGAGGAACCCGAACTTCTGGCCGCGTTTGAAGTGGGGCCACGCTGGCCCGAGGCCGGGGGCCGAGACGAGGGCCCACTCGGGCGAGGCGGCGTCCTCCCCTTCTCTCCCCACTCCTCCTTTCCCCTCCCCTTCTCCCTCCCCCTCCCCCAGCCCACTCGGCCCTCGTCCCAGGGCTCACCAGTGGCAGCAGCAGGCCAGGCACGGTGGGGAGGCCCATGACCGGCCAGCGGTGGCCTCTTACTCCCCCATCAGGGCTCAGGCAGTGGCGGCGGCGGCGGCGGCGGCGGAGTCCGGGATGTGCTGGCCCGACGGGTCCCAAGAGGAGCCCGGGGCCGCGGGCAGGGGAGCTGAGGTGGAGACTGGGGTGAGGATCACGGCTCAGTCCGGGGCCGGGATCTCCAACCCCAAAGGCCGGAGCTGGAGCCCGAGTCCTGAGAACTGGGAGAAAATTAAAGCAGAAAGGAGCGAGGAGGTGGGAGGGAAGGGAGAGTGGCAGATAGGGTGTTGCAACTGCGGGACAGGAAGAGCCTGGGGGAGGAGAAGGGAGGAGGCGGGAGGAGGGGGCGAAGGGCTGTAACCCTTTGGAGCTCAGTCAGAGGTGCCCGAGTCCCGGATCCAGCGGCCTCGGGCCCCCAACCCACCAATCCGACCCCTCCTGAGCCAACACCACGGGGCCCTAAGCCCCTCCCTCCTCACTCACCCGGTCACCGACCTTTCCACGTGAACACCGACTCAGGGCTTTGGAGTCACAGTTACTGGGTTCCAGCTCAGAAGGCTCTACTTTTTAGCTCGATGGTCCTGGACCAGCAAACTACACTCTGAGTCTGTTTTCCAGTTTGCCACGTGGAGAGAACCTAGCTCAGGGGATGGGTGTAAGAGTTTTACTGAGACAAAACAGGTTGAGTGTCTGACCCATGACAGGTACTCAGTGTTCCTTAGTAGCTCTTCCCTTGGCCCCCAAGTTCTCCACTGACACCTTGGTCTCCCGCTTTCTTGGGTGTTTATCCCTCCAACCCAGACTCGGAGTGAACCCTCACCCTAGTTTTCCACCCTAACTGGGGCCCTGACACCCTCCCCCCCCTACTCTGTTCTCATCCACCCTGCCTGGCTGGTGCCCCTAGCTGCTGAACCTGGCTCCCCCACAAAAAAATCGAGGGACCTGAGGCAAAACCTCCCCGGAGCCTCATTTACTAAGTGAGAGTAACATTGCCTGGCCCACCTACATGGGGGAAATGATGTCATGAGGATTAATGAGATCCTATCTGTGAAAATGCTTTGGAAATTAAAGATACCTCGATCACGTTTTACCAGTACATTCTCAGTGCCCCTCTCTCACATATTCTGATATATCAATCCAAATTGACCTTGAACATGATCTACCACAGCGTTCTGTTTTATAGGTAAGAAAACTGAGGCCTGGAGATACATATGCAGTTTCTCTGCATGCCCGCTGAAACCCGGGAGCCCCAACTTCAGCCCAAGGGCCCATTTTACTATGATAGACAACATTGCCACTTTTCTATCTGTCCCCTTGAGTCAGACACCACCCTCTGGGTATTTCAGGCCACTCCCCTTTGTGCAGGATATCTCTCAGATGAGTCCCACAACAAGGGTACAACTTTCACCCTAATATCCTCTGGGCACAATGACTTTCATAGTGCCCAGCCCAGGCACGAGGTACCTCCCCACACCCCCACACCCCCACCCCCGCCACAGGGAGACCAGAGAGGTCTTTGTGACTTGGAATCAGAGCTCCTGGCCCCTTCTCTCCTGGATCTACCAGCTGACCCCACCTCTTGTACTCCATTCTCCCTGGCTCTCCCTGGCCTCCCCTCTTTGATCCTGAGGGCATGGCATCTGTAGAAGGGAATGGAGCTCACATGCCTGCTACCCAGGGCTGACTTCACCCCACCCTCCAGCTTCTGAAAAAAGAAGTGTTTACCATACATTAAGCATTGAATAAGTGGTAGTAACGTTAGTAATTGCACAATTAACAGTATTCCCAATTAAGAACAACTTTAATGTCCTGTTTTTAATGTTATGATGAATTTTTAATAGTCTGCGCCACCTGTTAAAGCCATTACACATAGCCTGGCACAAAAAGAGAGTTTCTTTCATTGTTTAGGTTAAATGTGTATTTACTTTAAATTTTGAAAAATGTGGTATTAAATTGTTCAATAAAATTCTGCCTTAAAAAGATGGTGAGAGAGGCACCTGGGTGGCTCAGTGGGTTAAAGCCTCTGCTTTCGGCTCAGGTCATGATCCTAGGGTCCTGGGATAGAGCCCCGCATCTGGCTCTCTGCTCAGCGGGGAGCCTGCTTCTCTTCCTCTCTCTGGCTGCCTCTTTGCCTACCTGTGATCTCTGTCAAATAAATAAATAAAATCTTTAAAAAAAAAAAAAAAAGATGGTGAGAGGTGGGTGCTTGTAGGCCTATGAAAGGCTAACTAGTCTCATGGAGGAAGTGAGATTGTGGACATGACCCTTCCAGGGGAAGAAGAAATAATGGTGAGGGAGGGAATAGAAGAGATGGAGAAACAGGAGAGGGGCGAACTAAGGCATGATGGAATTGGCTGTTAGGGCTTGTGAAGTAACAGATGAAGGGAAAAGAGCACTGACCCCTCCCCCCATGCCACGTGTGTGTGGTGTGTGTGTGTGTGTGTGTGTGTGTCTCACACACACACCACATACCACACACACACACAGTAGCAGCAGAGTGATCAAAAGGACACTGCTCCAAGTCTCGGTGACTCGGGTTCTAGCCCCAGCCCCATGACATGACTCCATGTCTCACAGGGAGCCGCAATGGGTCATAGCAGGAGACCTGGATGGTTCTGTAAAAATTAGGAGCTTGGGTAAGTCACTTCACCTGCCAACCTCAATAAGGAAAAGAAAGCAACCTAAAGACTTTCTTCTCTGACAACTATTCTGACTTCTTTTTTTTTTTAAGAATTTTTTTTTTAAGATTTTATTTATTTATTTGACAGACAGATTACAAGTAGGCAGAGAGGCAGGCAGAGAGAGAAAGGAGGAAGCAGGCTCCCTGCTGAGCAGAGAACCCGATGAGGGGCTCAATCCCAGGACCCTGGGATCATGACCTGAGCCGAAGGCAGAGGCTTTACCCCACTGAGCCACCCAGGCGCCCCAACTATTCTGACTTCTAACCGTGGGGTCCAATGGTCTGTATAGATAAGAGATAAACAGCTCAGGGTGGAAATGCAGTGGGCCAGGAGAAACTCCAGTGTGGGTTGTGGGGGAGGGGAGAAGGAACTGACCGCTCTCTTCCATGCTTTGTCCTGTAGCCAGAGGAGAGGGTCTGGGGACCCGGAGAGGAAAGGCCCAGAGAGGAGACAAAGACAGGCTGAACCTGAGGGTTCAGACAGAGGTTGTGACACTACCATTTTCCCCTCATCAGCTCAAGTCTAGGAAAGGGAAGTCAGAAGTCCTCACGTCAGTTCCTGTCACAACCTTTCCTACCTCTCCGCTCCTTTCACTGCCTACCCCTCCTTCTCCAAGGTTCCCCGTGGCTCCTCAGGACAGGGAAGATTGTAACTGGGAGGAGTAAGACCAAGGTAGCAGGGAGTTGTCCTCAGAGATGATGAGGAAGAGTAACTTCCGGCTTCCGGGTCTGATGCTAGAATGGAGGAAGGAACCGGGATTCCAAAAACTGGGGTTCCACTCACACATCCCCATTGCTCCTTTAATACAAGCATAAAGATTTCTGCTGCTGCTCTCTGAAATGATGAGAGGATAAGAATGTACCAGTCTTGGAGGTTCCAGAAGGAACTGGCCTGCGTCTCATCCTCCCCCACACCCCACCCCTCCTAACGAACTACTGGGCAGTTGATGGGGAGATGGGCAGGTGAGGGCGTTATCTTGAGACTGGGTGCACAGTCACTCCAATTGCATTAGCAGTTGGAGAGGTGGATGACTGATGACGTAAGTAAAGTTGGGGAGGGAAAGGAAGTTCAAACAGTGGACGAGGGTGAGTCATCCCAATCACTGCCCAGTAGGTGTCCTAAGGGGGACAGCACCATGGCTTCGGTGTCCCACCCTAACATGGTGATGGCCACCTAGCAGGTGCTCAGCGATGCCCACGGAGTTGTTGGCGGTACAGTTGGTCTCTGCCAAGACCCCTGAAGAATGGCTGCTTCCATTGTGAAGCCAAGGGCTCTGGGGGGGTCTGTCCCCTCGCCCCACCCTGGGACCTCCGACAAGCTTGGGCAGTGACCCAAGGACTTGTGTCCACTCCCTACCCCCTCGATGGTGCCCCTGTACAGCTCTCCAGACATTTCTTATGCAGTAAACGTTTATTAAACACCTGCCTACTTGCTCTAAGCGGGACACCGGGCTAGACCCTGAGGATACGTAAATGAACAAGACTCCATCCCCGACCCCCTAGGAGCTCACAGTCTAGTTGGGGAGGCAGGCACAAAGGAACAAGAAAGCATACATCATCAGCTCCAAACATCAGGCAACATCAGCTCTAAAACAGATGTTATGCTGCACTATGGGAGTCCAGGGGAGAGGGAAGTGATCAGCTCTGGGGAAGACAAGAAGGAACCGAAGTCTTTGCAGAAGTAGTGTCGGAGTAGGGTTCTAAGGGATGCGCAGGATTTCTCCAGATGGTGAGGAAAGCTTCCAGGCTGAGCAGGGAACTGGAGCAAATATGCAGAGGTATAAAGGATGCAGAGGCACTGGGGTATGGCTCGGTGGGGACGGAGGGTAGATGAGACTGGAAGACTCCTGGGGCCACCTAGGAATGGCCAAGCCTTTCCTACACTGGTCTGCTCCAGCCCCTGCCCTGGGAAAGGGAATTGCCCAAGAACTAAAAAAGGGGGCATTTGGGTGGTGTTCCCCACTCAAGTTCAAGAAGAGGTGCTAACGTGTCTAATGGAAAGCAGCGTGGCCAGGCCGGGGGGCTGGGTAGGAAATGCGCATGCCTTTGTGTTCTCTTGCTTGTGTTTTGTTTCCGGTCGCCAGCGGTTTCTAGGGAAGGTTCCTTGTCGAAGCTCCAAGTTTGGCCTGGCTGATCCCAGGGAAAGGCAGACTTGTTTGCATTTGGGGAAGGAAATCAGCGTCTCCTCGAGGCAGAACCAGAGGGTACAGGGCAGGAGACAGGGCCATTCTGGGCAGGATCCTTGGCCCCTGCTCACTGGGCCATTTCTGTAGCCCCTTACCCATCCTGCTTCCCTCCCCCACACCAAAGGCAGTTGGGCAGCTCTGAGAGGAAGTCCCCAAACTTTCTCTCATCCTGCCAAGCCTTCCCCCTCCCACCAGGGGAAGCGCCTGCCTTGGGTGGAGGGGGACACTTTCCTTCCCTCTCAGGGCTCCCCCAGAGTACAGGCGGAGGCGCTGGTCCTCACCAAGCTGGATGGAGATGGGCAGGGGTCCAGGGAGGCATAGGCAGGGGGAGGGGCTGTCAAGGCTGGGGAAGTCTCAGGGCCTGGTGGGGATGAGGAGGGGGATCTGGCGTGGGGGCATATATGGGAGGGGACGGAGGAGGCTGGAGTGGAGGCCACCTCCCGGGCACCCCTGCCCCCTCGGCCTGGAGACCAGTAGCGGCTTCGGAGCCTCCGGAGTAGCATGAGGACTGTAATGACCAGGAGGTCAAAGACAAGTTCAGCCATCTCCACCACAGACAGCACCGAGGAGCCGAACCACAGGCTCCACTGGCTGCCCAGGTTGGACAGGAGGGTGACCATCTGTGAGGAAAAGGGCACACTGACCACGAGGGCCAAGGTGGAAGAAGAGCCCCATCCCTCCTTCCTCAAGGCCCACACCCACCCCTTTCAGCCTCTTGGTGGTTCCCTGGACCCCTTCTGTCCAAGTCATACCCATCTGGCACACTCTTCCCTGTCACTGTGTCCAGAGAATTCTTCTGTCCAAGTTCCCCTTCTTCCAACCTTCTCAACCTTCACCCTTGTCCCCCCCCCTTTCCTTTTCCCCTACCTTTAAGGCCTAGACCCCTGTGGCCCCCCAGGGGCACCCCCTTGTTTTCCCTCACAGCCACCCACTAAGACCTCCAAGAGAATCGCAGGCTCAGTAAGGACATACTGTGACAGAGGGAGACTCCGAGTTGGTTTTGTATTTCAGCTCCTTGAAGAAGATGTTGAGTTTGGCAACACCATTTCTTTGGAGTCGAGGAGAGGGTAGAAGAAATGGCAATGGATTAACTTCTCAGACCCTCATCAACACCCTCCCCTGACCACATCCGCTTCCTAGATTCAGTTTCCTTCCCACCGACTCCTTTCCCCAGCCAGATCAGGGTAGGACTGACCTTTTGTTGTTAATAGTGTAATTGTTCTGTTGGGATAGCATCCGGAAGACCCAGTCCTGGAAAAGAATGGTGGTGTCAATGGGGTCACCCCATATTCTTCAGGCTTACAGAGTACGGTGTGGCATCAAACATACCCAGAGAAGACCACAGTGTTACACACACACACACACACACACACACACACACACACATCCCCTTTTCCCTACTTTACCTGAGATGTCACTGAGGGCCATCGTGAATAACCAGCAGACAGCTGGTAGCCGGTCACACTGGAGATGGAGAAAGGAGCTCAGTGCTTGTGGTGAGGGTCCCCCCACTCAAAGGCTTATTCAGGTACCCTGTACTCTCCCCAGCCAAGTGGGGAGAGTACTAGCCAAGTGGCCTAGCCAAGTGTCCAGCTGCCCAGCCCGTGCCCCAGGGAAGGAAACACTCACCTGCATGGCTTCCGGCACTTGGTGAAACAGCCCAGGCGGTCAGAGGAAAAGGCATCCTGGAGCTTATAGTAACAGTAACCTGTGGGTGCAGAGACATGCCCATTTTCCTGGGGCACCTCCACCTTCTCCACCCCAGACCCAAGAGTTCTCCCAAGATATGTGGGTACCCATATCCCAAGTTGCACTACAGCAATGCTGCCCAAGTGAGAGCACCAAAAACTGTTGAAGAAATTAAGCCAAGGGTGCCTGGGTGGCTCAGTGGGTTAAGCCTCTGCCTTCAGCTCAGGTCATGATCTCAGGGTCCTGGGATCGAGCCCCACATCGGGCTCTCTGCTCAGTGGGGAGCCTGCTTCCCCCTCTCTCTCTGCCTGCCTCTCTCCCTACTTGTGATCTCTCTGTCAAATAAACAAATAAAATCTTAAAAAAAAAAAAAGAAGAAAGAAAGAAATTAAACTAAGTCAGGAAAATTTAAAAAACAAAAACAAAAATTAAAAACCCAAACCAAAAAACAACCCAGGACACATCTGTGTAAAGATGACTAGGATATGGACAAAAATCTTAAAATCAAAAAGAAAACTGGGAACAACTGTGTAAGAAGCACGAGCTTAAACCACAGTGAGATGCCACTTCACACCCACCAGGATGGCCATTAAAAAAATAAATAAGTGTCCGGAGGATGTGAAGAAGCTAGAACCGTCCTTCTTCGCCGCTGGGAACGTGAAATGGTGTGGCCACTTTGGAAAAGAGTCTGGCAGTTCCTCAAAATGTCGAACACGGAGTTACGATATGACCCAGAAACACCACTTCTAGGTATATGCCCAAGAGAACTGAAACACATGTTCACACACGAAATAGAAACAGGACATAGAAACAAGCCAAGTGTCTGTCAACTGATGAATGGGTAAACACGCGAGATGGAGCTGTACCATGGACTATTCTTCCTGAGAAGGAACCTAGTACCACGTGGACAGCCCTGGAAAATGATACGTTAAATACAGGAAGCAGGGGTGCCTGGGTGGCTCAGTGGGTTAGGCCTCTGCCTTTGGCTCAGGTCATGATCTCAGGGTCCTGGGATCGAGGCCCACATCAGGCTCTCTGCTCAGCAGGGGGCCTGTTTCCCCCTCCCCCTCTGCCAGCCTCTCTGCCTACTTGAGATCTCTGTCTGTCAAATAAATAAATAAAATCTTTTAATAAATAAATAAATACAGGAAGCAGTCACAAAGGACCACACAGTACAGGATTCTGGTCCCATGAAATGTCCAGAATGGGCAAATCTGTAGAGACGGAAAGTGGATTAGTGGTTCTCGGGCTTGGGCAAGGGGGCTATGGGTGCGGGTCATGGGGAGCTCAGAGTGCTAATGGGTAAAAAGTTTCTTTGGGGGGACACCTGGGTGGCTCAATCCATTAAGCATCTGCCTTCAGCTCAGGTCATGATCCCAGGGTCCTAGGATCGAGCCCCGTATCGGGTTCTCTGCTCAGTGGGGAGCCTGCTTCCTCCTCCTCTCTCTCTCTGCCTGCTTACGATCTCTGTCTGTCAAATAAATGAATGAAATCTTAAAAAAAAAAAACTTAAAAAGAAGAGTTTGCTTTGGGAGTGATAGAAATGTCCTCAAGTTGACTGTGGCTGCCGCACAGCTCCGTGAGTATACTGAAAACTAAAACTATACTAAAATCAAATTGTGCACTTTAAATGGGTGAATTAAATGGGAGATAAATGATCTCAATAAAGCTGTTACCTAAAAAAGGGAGGGGAGATGACTCTACAGATCTCCCTTCTCCCCTATTTACCAAGTTCTAAGTAAGGTTATTGTGTCATCCCTGCTACTTTCAGTTGCCCGTTCTGGAAGTCCTCCATTTCTGACCCAAATCCCCCATCTGCCAGGACGGGGTGGGGGGTGGGGTGGGGTAGGTCTGGAAAGGCAAAGCAGGGGGGCAGCTGGGCCGTTTCCTCTGGGAAGTCAGGAGTCCTTAGGGAACAGCAGATCCTTAGGGAACAGCAGATTGTGTTTCCCCCCACTCCCCCATTCCTCTCCCCTATCCTCCTGGCTTCTCAGCAATCAGCACTGTTATTTTTCTCTCCCAGATCTTCAAACTCACAACCACTCAGAAATCATTGAGGGCAGCAAGGAGCAGTGGGCAGGGAGTCCCCATTCTGCACATGGGAGGGAGACAACACATCACATCCTCCCCCTGGGCCTTGGCTTGTTCATCTGAGAAGGGAGACAGTGAGGCCAGATGGCCCCAGAGTGTGCTCTGACCTAAGGTAGGAGAGAGGAGAACAGGAAGGTGGGGACTCCCAACTACAGGGCAGGGGGAGAGACCTGTGGGGAGCACACCCAGGGAAGGGAGGAGGCAGAGGGATCCACAGGGACAGAACCGAAAGAGGCAGACGCTAACCTCCGGGGTCTGCCCGGTCCCCTCTCATGTGCAGAGGCTCATCTTCTCCAACAACAGCCACCAGTGAGAGGAGAGCTGGGGAGGGAGGACCGGTCAGTGGAACCAGGTGAGAGCATGCACACCAGGACTGCCAACCTTCTACTTTCTAGTTTCTTGTTTGGGATTTTCTTTCTCTCTCAGCTACTTAGTACAGAGCTTCCACGCAGCATGACTCAACTATAGTTACAGAAAGGAACAGGGATTGGTCTACTCCTAAACCTGGAGACTTCAGTGTTCTCCAAACTTTTTTGATTTTGCCCTCCTGTTAGTAAAAAAAATTGTTAAATTGGGGCACCTGGTTTCAGCTCAAGCGGTGATCTCAGAGTTAGGACATCGAGACCCACATCAGGCTCTGCACTCAGCAAGGAGTCTGCTTGGGTTCCTCTCTCCCTCTCTTTCTGCACCTCCCCTCTCCCACCATGGCCGCTCGCTCGCTCTCTCTCTCTCTCTCCCAAATAAATGAATAAATCTTTTTTTAAGAATCTTAAATAAGGGGCGCCTGGGTGGCTCAGTGGATTAAGCCACTGCCTTTGGCTCAGGTCATGATCTCAGGGTCCTGGGATGGAGCCCCGCATCGGGCTCTCTGCTCCGCGGGGAGCCTGCTTCCTCCTCTCTCTGCCTGCCTCTCTGCCTACTTGTGATCTCTCTCTCTATCAAATAAATAAATAAAATCTATTTTTAAAAATCTTAAATAAGTAACTCTCTATGTATTGATTTATAAATTCCATACTTGCTACTAGAGAACTGATCCATTAGGTACATTATAAAACATATACAGAACGGAAAATGGAGAGATCCATTTAACTTCTAGTGTTTTCTTCTGGCACCCAGTGAGCGGTCTTGTGCCTTGCCCAGCACCTGACAAGTGAGATGGGGAAGCTATAGGCAAAGTGTGCACTGGGACCTCAGGACCACAGAAAGACTTTCCTCACGTGTTTTTCCTTCCTTATGCTGCAAGTTATTTTTAAATGGGGCAATTCTCTATAAACACACAGAAGCCAGAATGCAAAGAGGGAAGCTGAGAGGGATAGAGGAGAGAGAGTGAAAGGAAACCAAGAGGTGAGTCTAAGGGCTGGAACACAGGGGAGAGAGAGAATTAGCATCCCAGAGGGTCCCAGAGGGGAGCGCTCGCTCCTGCTCCAAGAAAGTCCTGGGGCCCAGGGTCAGGCTGGGGCTCCCTGCGGGCTCACCCCAGGAATTGTGCTTCCTGTAGTCACAGAACTCCGAATTCTTGGGCAGTGGATAGAAGATGTAGGCACAGCCACACTGCTTGATCATGTGCTCCTGGAAGCAGGAGCGGATGCACACCTGGAGGAGAGGGGGGTGATGGGAAAGGGGGTTCAGGCCTGCCCTCCTCACACAGCAGGGAAGGGAACCCCTCTTTCCACCTGTAACACACATACACACACACACAAATATACCCCTCCAACTTTCAACTGACCTTCCAGGGCAGGCCTGGAAGATGGTTGCCATAGAAACAGGCTGGTCTCACCTGCTGTGTGTACTTGGAAAGATAAAGGTTCTCCACAGGGACATCACTGCCATTCTTGGTACAGTCACCATAGTTGCCCCCAAGCCTGTCCAGCGCTTCCTGTGAACCCGCATGCACAATGAAGTCAGAGGTCAGAGGTTAGAGCCAGTGGCTTAGGCCCCTTCCTGAGTTCTCTGTCTTCCCTCGGTCCAGAGGATTTGTATCTCCCACCCAGCCAGCCCCTCCTGTCTGCCTGGCCATTTCCAAACATGCCACCAGGGGCCCCCAACGACTAACCCAGGGCTACTTTCAAGGACACTGGCTCCCTACTTCTCCAGCCCCTTGTCCCTGACGCTGCTCCTGAAGACCTCCACCAGCCCCAGACCCACCCCACATGATCTCCCTCTACGGACTTCCGGCTGTCGAGTCACCTCTCCTGCTCTCTCTGACCTGTGGCTCTCCCCTCCCAGGCCTCCCCAGCAGCACCCTTGCCTTCCTCATGCTGATGGAGGTCTCTACGCCAGGCCGCAAGTTGAAGCCGCCGTCATCCATGAAGGCGGGCTCATCCTGCCCGTGGACCATGACCCTGGCTCCAGTCACTGTGGACAGCAGCGGGATGAAGTCATTCTGCTCTGTGCGCAGTGTTAGGGACAGACCTGCGGGTACAGAGGGAGCAGAGTGGGGGCGGAGTTGGAGACGTGTTAGGACACAGAAACCCCCTCTCCCACCTGCCTAGTCTCTATTGCTCCTGAGGAGGGCCTTCCTGTAGGCCAGGAAGACCTACATAGGGATTTGGCAACCCCTGGACTCGATTCGGGGAGGGGTGGGGGTGGTGGGCAGGCAGAATTGGGACAAGGATTCCTAGCACACCTGGAGTGGACACCCAGAGAAGACTCCTTCCAGGATAGGGGAGCCCAGAGGCACATAGCACCTCTAGGACACGAGCACGAGGTGGGTAAGTGCGGGTGAGCAGGGCCGCAGGAAGCCCTGAGGCAGAGGTCAGGGATGGCAGGAATGAGGAATGGCTCACCATTTTTGATTCCAGGCATAGAAGACATCCACAGGTTAGAGCTGTTCTTGCCATTGAAAGTGTAGCAGTTCCCATACATCGGGTGATGAAAGTGAGAGTAATTCCTATCCAGGAGGAGGGAAAGTATGATCAGAAAGGAAAGTGCAGGGGATCAGAGAGAGAACTTTCAGTGACCTTGGTTTCCTGATCACCTACTATGTGCTGGCACACCCTGGGAGCTTTACCCATGTTCCCTGAGCCACTCTTACCAATGGCCTGTGAGGGATCATCCCCATATCACAGAAGAGGAAGCCAGGGCGCAGACATGTCAAGGAGCTGCCCAAGGTCACACAAACAATGATGACCAATTGGGACTCAAAAATAGGTCCTCTACCTTCTAGTCCAGTCTCCTCCCACCAGGCCACCTGACCTCACTGGTCTTGTGACCTCTCTGGCGTCGCTGTGTTGCATTACGAAGACTTTAGTAGTGCCCCTAGCTTTTCATGTATCTAAATCTTAGTTCCCCATTTGAACTGTGATCTCCTTGAGGACAGGGGTCACATCTCATTCATCTCTGTGTCATCTCTGGGTTAACTGCATAGTTCCTGGCATACAGACAATAGAGAAGATGGTTAATAAACAGGGGCCAAACGAATGAAGTGGAGAACTGGGAGCGAACAGGGTTAGGTGAGACCAGCAGTGAGCACAGAGCTGAGAGGAGGAAGGTCAGCACCCAGGACAGGAATGAGCAGGGTTCTGTTGGGATGGCCCTGAGCAAGTCATTTTCTCTAAGCTTATTTTCCTCCCTGTCAAATGAGGAGATTGGAACTAGATGATCTGGAATATCCCACTGGCCTTAAAGAACAAAAGCCCAGAGATGTGAAAGATGGGTGCCCATTCTGGGAAGTGCTAGCAAGCCAGCATTTCCAGAGCAAAGGCTGGATTCAGGGAGGGAAAGAAGAGGCTCCGGAAGTGAACAGAGGCCCGTCCTGGAAGGCCTGTGAGCCCTGCTCAGGGGAGAGAGGGGACAGACAGGTACAACGTTGTGGATGCCCACCACGGGCTCTATGTGGCAGGTGGAATCAACAGATTAGATGGAACAACATGGATGCACCTTAAAATATAGGTTACCAAAAAAAAAAAAAAAAAAAAAAGGCGAGGGACACCTGGGTGGCTCAGTCAGCTAAGTGTTTGCCTTCGACTCAGGTCCTGATCCCAGGGTCCTGAATCGAGCCCTGCGTCGCGCTCTCTGCTCAGTGGGGAGCCTGCTTCTGCCTCTTCTCGCTCACACTCTCTCTCTCTCTCTCACCCTCTCTTCCTCTCTCAAATAAATAAAATCTTTAAGAAAAAAAAAGGTGAAATGAGGCACCACCACTTACACATACATCTCAATCACATTTTGCAAAAAACACATATAAAGAGATACACATTCAGCACAATAGGGGAATCTATGAGAAGCAACAGAATGGGACGGTTAAGAGCACGGACTTCGGAACTTGACTATGTGCGTCTGAACCCCAGCTTTAATAAGCAGGAGCCGTGGAACCCACCACGTTACTTCATCTCTCTGCACTGCAGTTTCCTCTCCGGTAAAACAAGGATGATAACAGTACCTACCTCACCGGGGTGTGGTAAGGATGAAATCACCCTTTGAATGAGGCTTAGCACTTAGGAAGAGCTATATAAGTTTGCTATTAAGGTTATAAAGTAAAAAAGACAGTAGCAAGTGAAGGAAGGGGAGGATTTAGAACCCTCATACACTGCCAGGGAAATGTAAACTGGGGTGATGGCCACTTGGAAAATAGTCTGCCAGTTCCTCAAAACATTAAATACAGAACTACCCTAGGACCCAGCAATTCCACTCCCAGGTGGATGCCTCGGAGAAATCAAAAGATTCATCCCTACAAAAAACTGTATGGAAATGTTCATAACATTACTCGTAATAGTCAAGAAGCAGAAACAATCCATATGTCCATCAACCGAGAAACAGATGAATAAAATGCGGGCTAGCCATACAACAGAGTATTACCCAGCCATCAGGAGAACAAACTGCTGGCGCCTGGGTGGCTCAGTCAGTTGGGCGTCCAACTCTTGACCTTGGCTCAGGTCATGCTCTCTTGGGTGGTGGGATCGAGCCCTACGTCAGGCTCCATGCTCAGTGGGGAGTTTGCTTGAAGATTCTCTCTTCCTCTTCTTCTGCCCCTCCCCCCAATAGATAAATAAATCTTTTTTAAAAAGGTTGGGGGCGGGAGCGCCTGGGTGGCTCAGTCAGTTAAGTGTCTATCTTCAGCTCAGGTCATGATCTCAGGGTCCTGGGAGCAAGACCTGTGCCAGGCTCCCTGCTCAGTAGGGAGTCTGCTTCTCCCTCCCTCTGCCACCCCAGAACCCCACTCATGCTTGCTCTCTCTCTAATAAGTAAAATTTTAAAAAAATTAATAAAATTTCAAATTAGAAAGAATGGGGGCAGCTGGGTGGCTCGGTCATTGGGTGCCTGCCTTTGGCTCAGATTGTGATCCGAAGATCCTGGGATCAAGCCCCACATCAGGCTCCCTGCTCAATGGGGAGCCTGCTTTTCCCTCTCCCTCTGCTTGTCCCTCTCCCTCTGCTCCCCCTGCTTGTGTTCTCTCAATCTCTCTGTCAAATAAATAAATAAAATCTTTTTTAAAAAATTTAAAAGAATGAAGTGTTGATACATGCTATAACATGGACAGGCCTTGAAAATATCATGCTGAGTGAAAAAAGCCAGAGACCAAAGGCCACATAGAGTATGATTCTATGTATACGAAATGCCCATGACAGGAAATACATATAGATGGAAAGTAGATTCCTGGTTTCCAAGGCTTGGAGGAGGGGAGGGAATGGGGAGTGATTGCTGATAGGTGCAGGGTTTCCTTTCGGGGTGAGGAGAATGTTCTAAAATTAGATCATGCTTGCACATTTCTGTGAATACACCATAAATCACTGAATGGTATATATTTAAAGGATGAATTTTATGGTGTGTATCTCAATCAAGCTGTTATTAGAGAAAAGATTACAGAGAAAAGGAGAAAGCTATGATAAGGGGCTTCAACTCTATTTCAGAGGCCATAAGAGACCGTGGAGGATTTTAAGCAGGACTAACTGGGGTAGTTGCAGAATAAAGAGAGGATTTGGAGTCCAAAAGACAATGGGAGGGGAGGGAATTATAATAAGCTGGGTGAGAAATGACGAAGCTCCAGGCTCTGAGCTAAGGAAGTGACCTAACCGTCAAGACTGAGATGAACTCTGGACTTTCCATTGATGGGGAGGTACGAGCAGGGGGCTGGCACAGTGAGAGGACCTTTGGGAAGGTGACATTTAGAGACACTCGGTGGCAGGTGTGAGCTTCCTAGGAGGTAGCTCCTGTCTTCAATCAAACATGAAGACGAGAAACAGGAACAAAATCCCCCGTGCGCGGGACAGAGCGTGTGTGCCAGGTGAGGGTGCGGGCAGAAGCAGGTGACATCTGTCCTCGCTGCCGTGCTGCAGTGGCATGGGGAGGAAAGGCCCCTAGAGAGTGGAGATGCTACCTCAGCACCCTTCCTCAGCCAGGCAGAGACAGCCAGATGGCCCCTGAAACGGTGAAGCTCAAGCAGCAGGAATAAGAGGGAAGGCAGGGGAGGCAGGGGTAGGAGGGGCCAGAGGCTGCCACCTGCCACGACGTCTTTGCGAGGACGTAATGACTGGAGTTCTGGCCCAGGTAATGCCTGGTGGGCACTGCAGGGGAGTGGGAGGGATCCTTAGCTAGAGCTCCCCTGGAAACCAAGGGCAAGCCACATTCACCTGTTGGAGTTCAAGGGCGATGCGACCCAAGTCTCCCTGCAGTTTACAAAATGCCCTCACTTCTTATCTCATGAACTTGGAGATGGGTATAATCAACATCCTCATCGCCTGAATAGAAATGCCAAAAGGCCAAAAGTTATATATATTTTCCTTTTTGTTGTATCCCAAATTCCTAGAACAGTGACTGGCACACAGCCCAGATAGTAAACAGTATTTGCTGAATGAACATTGAATGGATCTCATTTTCCCCCATTTTATAAACAAAGAAATGCTCTCTGCAGAGCGATGTCAAATGCCTTGAGTCACCTGGCTGGGAAGTTACAGAGCCAGAGCAGGGACTCAGGCTCACTCCCTGATTGAGTCCATGCTATTTCCACCAAACCATTACTGTCCTCCTCCTCTGAGAAGATGACCTCCCAGGCACTTTTGAGTTTGGGGCTAGTGAAAAAGAGGCCTTAGAAAGATGGAGACGCATGCTTCCAGCCATGGGAGTCTGAAAGCCAGACCTCAACTCCATCCAGCCTTTCCAGGGCATCCCTATTAGGCTGCCTCACTCAGACCAAGAACCCCTGCAGGATAATCCACAGGGCAGAGGTTTGGACCTGAGCGAGGTAGGTGCATGCCCCTCCTCTCCTCCTGGCACCGAACATTTCCTGGGTGCCGCCCACATGAGCCTCAGATTGCCCTTGGGGAAGGAGACCCTGTAGGGAGCACGGAGGGCAGGCACGAGGGACTCACGCCTGACTGCAGGAGGCCTGGTTGAAGCGGCAAGCGAAGATGAAGTTGTCCAGCATGTCCTCCCCCGGGGCCAGAGAAGTGTCTCGCAGTCTCGCAAGAATGTTGATGTAGTGGAAACGGTACCACTCCCTCACTGCATCCACCCCTGACGAGTAAGTCTGGTAAAAGCAGTCCGATTTGTTCTGGTTGCACTAGACACAGAGATCACAGAGTGTCAGAGAGCCGGCAGCACGGGACAGGCTGTAAGACAGGCTGAGGTCAAACATGGAGTGGTCTGGGGTCCCGAAGGCTAATAGATGGGGTGGGGAGCCAGGACGGGGTTATAACAGAAGGCAGACAGAAGCTGAAGCCCGGAGGAGAATGCACCAGGAAAGCATGGGCTTAAGGGAGTGGTTGGCCAAGGAGACGGGGAGCTGTACACACCTTGTGGGTCATTTCTACAAGCTCTGCAAGAGGGTGGAGCAAGCATTCGTCTCCCCATTTTACCGATGGCAAGACGGAGGAATCATGAGGTTTGCCCCAGTAACAGAGCTAGGATGAAAACCCAGGTCTCCTGGCTGTATGGTCCACTCTCCCCAAACAGGGTCGCTCTTCTTTCCTCTGTTACTCCCCCACTTCCGCTTATGCTCCATTTTACTTTTTATTAAAACAATCTTTTTAAGTCTTTCTCCTGTCTCCTCCTTCTCTCTTAGGCCGTGAGAGCCCCACTTCCCTACTGGTGGGTCCCAACTGAGCCCCACTGGCGGGGACTGACAATTCAGAAAGGTGCTTTTTTCACAACAGATCTGACTTCCGGCCGCTGGAACGCTCCCACAGAGGCCGGGGCGAGGAGAGCCCACAAGTCCGCACACAGAGAGGTGTTAGTTAACTAATTAAAGTATTTTGCTGGCCGACAAGGTCCCGCCTCCCGTCGCTAGGCAACAGAAGGAGGTCCGGAAAGGCAGGCGAGGCCCGGGCGCAGGCGGAACCCGGGACCACCGGCGCCGGGGCGGGGCCGGGGGCGGGGCCTCCGGGGCTCAGGGGGCGGGGCCTTACCAGCTGGAAGCCGATCTTCCAGTCCTTCCTGTCCACTTGGGGGTTGTTGTCCTGCACAATCGATTTGGCGCTGCGGGCTTGGCGGACCCGGGAGGGCGGGGCCAGGACCGCCAGGCGCTGTAGGGGGTGCGGCCAAGTCTCCCCGAGGTCGCGACGACCGCGGAGGTGGGCCCCCACAGTGCTGGAAGAGTTGTACTTGTACAGGTCGTAGAGCGTCTGCTCGGTGATGCGGTCCAGTTCCTCCAGCTCCCCTTTAATTTGCGTGTCCCTGGAAGGGGCAATGGGAAGGGGGTCGGTCTGGGGGGTCGACCTCGCGCGAGTCCCTGGCCCCTGAGGGCCCCAGTTTCCTCTCCCGAAACCGGTAAGGTCGGTTCATCAAGAAGCCTGCGGGGAATAGCTCTGGTGGCCCCAGGGCTCTCTCAGAGGGCGGGGGACGTTGGGGTGTAGACAAGGTGTTCCGCGGGGGCAGTGGAGGCGACTGTGAGCCTCAGCGGTGACGACGTTATTACAGCCTGTTTATCAGAAGGGAGAGGCGGGAGGCGCCTGGCCGGGGGGCGCTCTCCTCCCACTCGCCCTGGCGGAGAGGGGAGCCCGGAACTCCTCTGCCGGTTTCCAGAGCAGGGACAGGGTGTGGCCTCGTCCTGCGCCCACACGCTCCCTCGGACCCGCGGTGTGCGGGTCATCCCACCCGGGTCCCCGCGGGCTCCCCAAAGTGGGCTTTGGGCCCGTCTGCCACCTAGCACCTGCTAAATTAGGGGTGCTGAACTGCACTTCTAAAACTTCCTCAGGAACTTTAAAACTACAGAAGCTGCACACGGCCCCTCCCCATCAAAGACTCAGTTTTAATGAGTGATGGGTGGGGCCCAAACACCAGAAGTTAAACACTGTCCAGTGTAAATCATCACATTCCTTCTCGTACAGGCGCTATTACCCTCTCCATCATGAAAGTCCATAATAGCAGTGCCTTAGGGCTAGAATCTACCAAAACAAAATAGACACATTAATAAATTCAACAAGGTTGTAGGATACAAAACCAATGTACAAAAATTCACTGTATTTCTAAATAATAGCAACAAAAAGATGGAAAAATGAAATCACAAAACAACACCATATTAAATAACATAAACAACATCAAATACCAGGAATAAATTTAATGAAAGGCAGGCAAGAGCTTTATCCTGAAAATCATGCTGACAGAACTCAAAGGTCAAAATGAATGGAGAGTTACATGAGTTCATGGGTCAGCAGACATTCTGAAGAAACCGACAGGCTGATTCTAAGGTGTATGTGGAAATGGGAAGAATGTACAGTGGTCAAAACAATTCTGTTTTTAAGTTTATTTATTTATTTTTAAGTAATCTCTATACCTCACGTGGGGCTCCAACTCAGACCCTGAAATCAAGAGTCCCATATTCTTCTGAGCCAGCCAGGCATCCCTCAAAACAATTTTGGAAAAGAGCAAAGCTGGAGTCCTTAACTCTATCTGACTTCAAACTCACTGTGAAGCCACAGTCAGCAAAACAGGGCAGTGCTTATGTAAGGATAGACAATAGATTAATGGAACAGAATAAAGTCCAGAAATAAACTCACACATATACAGTCAACTGAGTTTTGACAAAAGCTAATGAAAATAATTTTTTCAAACAGATGGTGCTGGAACAACTGTATGCTGTGTGGAGAAGAAAAACAAAAAATTAAAAAAAAAAAAAAGGAAACTCAACCTCTACCTCAGTTTATACACAAATATTAAATCAGGTTGGATCATAGACCCAAACATAAAATTCAGAAGCAGAAAGATTCTAGAAGGAAACATCGAAGATATCTTCATGACCTTAAGGTTATGATTTTTGGTTAAAAAAATATTTATTTGTAAAAAAAATATATATGTATATATAAATATATATTATATATGTATATAATATGAATATATATATTCATATTATGAATATGTATATATATGAATATATATTATATATGTGTATATATACATATATGTATTATACATATTATATAGAGAGACATATATATATCTAAGGAAGCAACTGATGGATCATTAAGCTCCATTTCTGAAACTAATAATATGTTATATGTTAATTAATTGAATTTAAATAAAATAAAATTAAAAACACCTTAGGAAAACCTTATCCTGCAATATAAAGATCTCTTACAAATCAGCAATAAAAAAGGCAAATTTTTAAATGAACCGAAAACAAATCCAAACAAAAGACAATAAAAGTAAAAATGCGCCAAAAGATATACACAAATAGTCACTAAACACATGAAAAGGTGCTCAACAAAATTAATCCTCACTACACTTCAACAAAAGATAGAAATTTTAAGGCAAACTTCTAAAAAAAAAAAAAAAGAATGAGGCACCATTTAACACGCATTACAAAGGCTAAACCTAGGGACACCTGGGTGGCTCAGTCAGTTAAGCATCTGACTCTTAATTTTAGCTCAGGTCTTGATCTCAAGGTCCTGAGTTCAAGCCATGCATTGGGCTCCACACCCAGCATGGGACCTACTTTAAAAAAAAAAAAAAAAAGTCTAAACCTAAGATTGACAATGTCAAACGCTGGTGAGAATGGAGAGCAGCTGGAGCTGCAGCTGGTGGGAATGGAGAGCAGCTGGAGTTGCAGCTGGTGGGAGTCTATAATGGCACAGTCGAGGGCTGCTTGGTAGCCCTCGACTACCAAAGTTAAACAACCATCTACCTCATGACCCAGCAATTTCACTTCCGGGTATTCTACCCGATTCCACTCCTAGCTATTTATTCAAGCACAATGAAAACATAAAGAGTTGTACGTGAATGTTCATAGCAGCTTTATTAATAAGAGCAAAAAGCTTGAAAACAACCCAAGTGTCCATCAATACCACTCAGCAATAAAAGGAGGCTGATACAGGCAAAAAGCATTGGAGAATTTCAGAAATACAGTAAAATCAGTAAGTTGAGCCAGACACACACACACACACAAAAAGAAAAAAATGTATGATTTCCTTTAAAAAATCCGAGAACAGGTCAAACTAACTGATGGTGATAGAAGTCAGAGAATGACAGCGGGAGAGGGAGAGGAATGGACTTCAAAGGGCCACCAGATAATGGAAATGTTCAGGATCTTGATAGTCAAACTTCAGTGAGGACTTAAGATTTGTGCATGTTACTGTATATCAATTATACCTCCATTATTTTTTTTAAGATTTTATTCATCTGAGAGAGAGAAGGAGCAGGAAGAGGGGCAGAGGGAGAGGGAGAAGCAGACTCCCCACTGAGCAGTGAGCCCCACATGGGACTCGATCCCAGGACTCTGGGATCATGACTTGAGCCCAAGGCCGATGCTTAACCGACTGAGTCACCCAAGTGACCAGTTTTGCTTCAATTAAAGAAAAAGTCAAGGTGCACCTGGGTGGCTCAGTCGGTTGAGCATCTGACTCTTGGTTTTGGCTCAGGTCATGATCTCAGGGTGGTGAGATCAAGCCCCACATTGGGCTCCAGGCTAGGCATGGAGCCTGCTTAAGATTCTCTCTCTCCCTCTTCCTCTGCCCCTCCCCTCACTCACACTTTCTCTTTCTGTCTCTAAAAAAAAAAATAAAAGAAAGGAAGGAAGGAAGGAGAGGAGAGGGGAGGAAGGAGAGGAGAGGAAGAGAAGAGATGAGACGAGGTCAAATACGTGTGTGTCAGGGGCACTGCCAGAGATTTGGGTTTTGGGTTTCGTGGGAAAGGGTGGGGCCCAAACAAGGTTGTTTTACAAGAACCCCAGGGGCCCTAACCAGTCTCTAGGCCATACCCTCACTGTCTCCTCCACTAGCTCAGTTTCTCCCTCCTTCATAAAGTCTAGCTGGCTGGGCCCCAGGCATCCACTCCGGCTGCCCCTCATCTCTTCAGAAAATGTAGCTCAGGTCAGAGGTGTGTGTCTGACATTCCCAGAGACTTGCTTGTGATTGGGTAATTCAAAGGATGGCAGAATCGGGTAGTCTTTATTGAGCACTTACTCTGAGCCAGGCGCTGTGGTATTAGAAAGGACATAATGTAATGTAATCTTCAGTATAATTCAGCAAACTGCTGGCCACTATCAGCTAATACTATTGTCATTCCTTTTCGCAGGTGAAAAACCTGAGGCATGTGGCTTGTTCAAGGTTACCCAGCCAGAAACCGGGTCAGAAAGCACTCCAGCCATCACACTGTCCTCCACTCTGTCCCTGCCAGTGCTGGCTATTTTAGGAGGTTAACAAGCTGCCCCAGAAGGAGCACCGGACCCAGAATTAACTAGATGTGTGTCCTGGTGTTCCCACCACACACTTCCAGCTGGGTAATGTTGGTAAGTAACTCACCCTTTTTGAATCCAGCCTCAGTCTCCCCACCTGTAAAAGGGGCATAACACTAGGTCTCTATACCATGTGAAGGTCTCAGGGGGTTAAGTAAGAAAATATTCAGTGACACAAAATGAACAGGCCACTGAGTACCTGGAAGACACGGACAGGAGCCCGAAGCCTGAGAAACGCAATCGTCTTTCTCCCACTCACATAGGAAGAATCCAGGTCTGCCACCTTGGCTGGAGTAATTGTCACATAGTCACCACATCTCTGGCCGAGCATTCCCTTTCCACACCCCCTTAAGCTGTCTCAAGTTCCTCTGTGTCCATCTTCTGCCTTGTACACTCCCCTTGTACACTCATCTTCGACTCAGAAAGTCTAGCACCTTCTCTAGCCACACTGCTCCTCCCCACAGAGCCCCAGGCTGTCCCTATGCCAGTTCCCCCCTTGACAGACCCCTTCCTATTTGGCTCCTTCCTGCCTCTTCCAGAGAGGCCTCTGATGAGACCCCAACCCCACCTCCAGAAGAGGCCAGGCTCCACAGAAAACACACTCCCTCTCCCAAGGTCTGCCTCTCTCCTTTTGGTTGATAGGGAGTTGCTTAAGGAAGGGAGAAGCATTCCCATATTCCCCCTTCAGAAAATAAATCTCTCCCTCCCTTTCGGCTGACACCTCGAACTAAGAGAAGTGATGTGGAGTAAAACCCACTAGTGACATCAGATCTTATCCTGCAAGCGGGAGGGCGCCGGAAAGAGAGCAGGGCAGAGGAGGGAATAAAGAATGCAAACGTGGGGGCTTCAGCAAAACAGTCCAGACTTCAAACCTTGACCTCCTACCCAGCCATGGTCACTACCCAGCTCCCACACCCTCCCACAATTCAGCCAGGCAGACACTACTATCTCCATTTGACAGCTGAAGAAACTGAGGACCATCCATCACCCGGGCAGCTTCTCCAGGGCCACTCAGCAAGGAAGTCCCAGAGCCAAGATCTGAGTCCAGGCCTGTCTGACTTCATGGTCCCTGCTTTTCCCACTACTTCTGCCTCTGGGCTCAGAAGCACTTGAGAATGGGGAGCAAAATCTCCTTTCTCAGCACCTGGCCATCTCCCCTTCAGCCCCTCTTCTCCCGCTCAGGACAGACTAGCAGGAGCAGGGAGACTGAGAGACTTAGGGGCTGAGACCCTGGCCACCTCCCTGTGTGCCTCTCCTCCCTCCCTCTTTCCCCTTGGTGGCCTCCTCTCAAGGGAGAGCCCTTCTCACTGGGCAGCCTTGGATTTGCCTAGGCCTTCATCCCACCCCCCTGGAGGACCCTAGCAGAACATTTGCACTCAGCCTTCTGGATGCCCTAGGCAGGCTGAGCACTGGAAAATCACCAGCTTCCTCTCTAGTCAGTGTGCATCTGAGGACCTACTCTCCTCCCTCCGTCCTCCAGGGACGACCTAGAAGCCTTGATTTCCCTTTCTTTGACCCTTCCTCAGTCCCATTCTCCTCCAAATCTTAGCGCCCCCAACCTGCCTCCCAGCGGGCTGGGAACAGACAGCCCCGATGGAACCCTTACACACACACACACACACACACACACACACACACACACACACACACCCCGCCTCTGGGAACTCAGCCTTCACCACAGTGTTCATGGGCAGGTGCCCTGGAGCAGCCCCTCAGCAGTGAGCCTCTCCTTGAAGCCAGAGTCAGCCCCTCTAGAATCAGTTCTGAGCTCTCAGACAGCAAGTTCAACTCAGTCCGGGCTGCAACATTTTAAGAACAATATATGTTCCCAAACGAATGCTTGTCCCGAGGAGAGACAGCCCAGGGACTGAAAACTCGAGAAACCGTTTCATCCAGAAACTAAGAAAATAAGTTCTAATCAGCTCTGCAGATGGATGTCTGAGCCCTGCCCACGGTTTAGATGGTTTGCCTTGAAGCAGTTACTTATCCTCTGTGCCTCTGCTTTACCACATGTAAAATGGGACTATTCATAGTACTTGCGGCATCAGGTTATTATGGGGAGTAAATGAGTTAATACAGGAAAAGTCCTGAGAAAAACACCCGGCCGAGGAGGTACTGTGCAGCTCCTGCTGTTGTCTTATTCTCATTGCTGTTGGTGGAGAAAAGCAGGCCATGGAGACACAGGTGTCCTGCCTGCTACTTATCCACCATGGAACTCTGTGGGCTTAAAAAGGTAGAGCCGGGGCGCCTGGGTGGCTCAGTGGTTTAAGCCGCTGCCTTCGGCTCAGGTCATGATCTCGGGGTCCTGGGATCGAGTCCCGCATCGGGCTCTCTGCTCGGCAGGGAGCCTGCTTCCCTCTCACTCTCTCTGCCTGCCTCTCTGCCTACTTGTATCTCTCTCTGTCAAATAAATAAATAAAATCTTTAAAAAAAAAAAAAAAAAGGTAGAGCCTAAGAGCAGATTCCAATCCTGGCCTCTCTGCCTAACAGCTGGACGACCTTTGCAAAGCCTATAGGTTCTCAGAGTCTCGGTTTGCCCATCTGACTTGGGGGGGCAGGGGCGGGGGGCATGGGGTGGCGAGGATTCTCCTTCCTTATCTAAGGAGCTTGTTAGGAGGATCCGAATCTGAGAGTGGACTTTGCAAGCTGCAGGCAGGCGCTGTTGTCCTAGTCAGTGGGTAAAGGAGAAGGTGTCTTTAGGGCTGCTTCAAAGAGACAGAACCAGAAGCAGAGGCTAGAAGTTTTAACGAGGTCAACTGCAGCTCTATTTAAGGAAGAAAATTTTGGTTTTTTTGTTTTGGTTTGGTTTGTTTTGTTTTTAGCGGGAGGGTGCACAGGTGCAGGGGTGGGGGAGGGCAGAGGGGCAGAGAGGGAGACAGAGAATCCCAAGCAGGCTCCAAGCCCATCATGGAGCCTGACACAGGGCTCGATCTCAGGACCCAGAGATCATGACCGGAGCCGAAGGCAGACGCTCAACCAACTGAGCCACCTAGGTGTCCCTAAGGAAGAACTTTCTAAGAACAGCTGCTACAGAGGTGGGGAGGGTCCTGACACGAGAAGGAGCCCATCACTGGGGGCCGAGGAGGGCAGTCCTAAGAGTCTGGGCTCTTGTTCATGCCCAGCCTGCGACCCACAAAGCCTGATTTCCAGATCCTGCAGGGTTAGGCATAGAGGACCAGCTCAGAGCCCTCCCCACCAAAAGCGTCTCTCTTTGGGGAACTTCCCCTCTCCTCATCCCACTCCTGCGCAATCTTGGGAAGGGATTTACCATCTTTGGGAAAGGATCCCATGACCTCCTTTGCTGTCTGAGAATCTCAAGCTCTTCCTTAGGTCCAGCCTCAGTCCCTCCTGGGACTAGATGAAAAATGTGTTCTCGGGCTCTGTTTTCTCTCGATGTGGATATGACTGGCTCTTTCTCAGGTGAGAAAAGCCCTTTGTTGACAAGAAAGAAAGAGACTGTTCTGGGTGACCCTTCACACCGGATTCTCAGCGCTTCCTTGCTTAGTATGGAAGGTCTTCAACCCCTCGCTCCCTCTTCCGGAAATGACCAAGCAGCCTCAGACCGCTCTGCCTCTGCTGGCCGGGGACATCCGGCTGCCGGCTGTGGGCACCCCTGCTCTGACTCTGCCTCATTCCTGTTCCCTCCCCAGCTCTTCTGTCCTGTCCACTGGTCTCCACCTCCTCCCTGCTACTTCCCTGGAGGAATCACGCATCTGGCCCGTCCCCTGCACCTGCCGCCAGCCAGCAGCCATGATTCACACTCGGGTCACCACCCACCCCTGCCTCTCTCCTAGAACAGGAGCCAAGAGCCCTGGATCCCTCTCTGACACTCCTGATGAGTACTCCTCAGCTTTTTTTTTTTTTTTTTTTTAAGATTTTATTTATTTATTTGGGACAGCATGAGCTGGTGGGGCGGGAGGTAAAGGGAGAAGCAGGCTCACCAGTGAGCAGGGAGCCCAATATGGGGCTCAACCCCAGGACCCTGGGATCCTGACCAAGCCAAAGACAGACACCTAACCAATTGAGCCCTTCCAGGAGCCCCAAGTACCCCCATCTTATTCCTGCTCTTCCTCATAGGCCCCCAGCAGCAGCCCGCAACTCTGTGGCACTTCACCGGGCTCCTCCTTAAAGTGCAAAGGGAGAAGAGCGTTGAAATCAAACACACTGGGTTTGTGACTCAGCGGTAACCTGAGATGCACTGGCTGCTCGGTGGGGTGGGTGGGTGGGTGTGGCAGGGTGACTGTTCACCTGTGTGACTCGGGCAGGTTACTCAACCTCTCTGGGCCTCCATCTCCTCACATATAACATGGGCCTAATACTAGTACCTACTTCAGAAGTCTTTTGTGAGAATTAAATATAAACTTCTATCCGGCACACATTAAGTACTATAGAATTAGTATATTAGCTATTGTTGTTGTTATTTCTTTATTATTTGTTCAAATTATTCAGTTTACTAGCTTAAATCATGTCACCTCCATTTCCAAAGGGAAATAATAATGTCTTACCCAGACTTGCCAAGAGTCAATGAGACAGTCCTTATGAAGCACCCAGGGCAGGGGTACCCCGGTGGCTTATTTGGTTAAGCATCTGCCCGGTGGCTTATTTGGTTAAGCATCTGCCCGCAGCTTGGGTCATGATCCCAGGGCCCTGGGATTGAGCCATGGGGCTTCCTGCTCAGTGGGGAGCCTGCTTTTTTTCAATCTCTCTCTCACTATCTCTGTCTCTCTCTCAAATTTAAAAAAAAAAAGCCTTAAAAAATAAATAAATAAAGCACACAGCACAGGGGTGAGCCCGTGTCAGGCGGTCCACATTGTTCCCTGGGCTAGGGGGCCTTCCCAGACTCCCATCCGGTCCTGGGGCGCACTCTCTCCGCTAAGCCCTGAGGCCATCAGTCATGCCAGAGAGATTCTATTGTGGACACCTGCCTCCCAGCCTGCTGCTCAGGTCTCAATCCCTGGGGCTTCTTCCTGGCCTGCCCATTACCCCTACCCATGACCCAGCCCCTGCAGAACCTTAGGTAATATACAGGCCTCAGCAGATGGAGCCCAGCCCTCTCCGTCTCACACCTGTGTCTTCCAAGCATAAGTGTTTATCAAGAGCCTCCCACCTGCCTGCCTTCCCCTCCCCGCTGGCTCAGAGTGGTCCACCACGGCCCAAGGGGGCGAAGGGGAATAAGTGGGGGAAAGATCAGGCAGGGAAGCAGCAGAGGGTCACGAAGAAGAGAAGCAAAAGCCCATGGGCACTAAGGAAGAAAAGTGAGGCTGACCCCGGGCAGGGGGGAAGGGAAGGAGAGCCAGGAAATGACATGTAAATGTCTGACTACAAACTTCATCTATTCCATGTCCTGCGCCTAGGAAATTAAGAAGAGGCAAGGGTTTGTGACCAGAGGGTGACTCACAGCTAGGTCACTATCTCGGTGGCCTTCTCCTCTGTCTTTGCCTCGGTTTCCTCCCATGTAAAATAGGGATAATAACAGTCCCTGCCTCGTGGGGCTGCTGGGGCACTTGGGGGTACTGCAGAGTACTTAGCACTGGCTGGTGCATGACATGGGCCCTTCGCCAGGAGGGCATATGGAGGCCAATCCCCGGAATGGCCCACAGTGTTTTCTCTGGGGCACAGGACGTCCCAACCCTTATTGGTCCGTGACACACCTTAGGACACAAACAGAATGCATGGGGGGGCCCCCCACCCTTAGTATGTGACCAATCTCCATCATCCGTAATGGGGCGCGCGCGCACACACACACACACACACACTCTTGCGGTCACACCCGCAGGCACCCATAAATCTTACACTCCCTGAAGGCAGAGACTATGACTCTCTCAGTCTTTATTGGACTGATCACTCGGCCCTGGTGTTTTGGTTTTGGGGGTTGGTTTGTTCCTTTGTTTTTCATCCTGCTGTTATTTGTGCCACCTGACTCTTCCATCTTATTTTATCCTCTGGCCCCCAGAACCTACCTGCCTTTGGGGAAGACTGGAGGAATGAGTGATCCCATTTGCCCGGGGCCTCACATTGTGTGGGGGCAAGTTCCAGGTGCCAGCAAAGGTGACCCAGCGAATGAACACAAATAAAAGGTGTATATAAACACCCAGCCCCGCCCTCCTTTCTTCTCTGTGGTCACCATCCCCTCGAGCTTCCAGAAGAAAAGCTGGCAAAGAACAGCGATGAAACCCAAAACTGCAGGACACACCCAGCACTTAAAAGTCAGGCACCCGGGGCAGGTGAGTTAGAAAGCACCTCAGGGGTCACCTGGGTCTTTGGGGGAATAGAGGACCAGGGGGCTGGGTTCCATCCTGTCCTGGTCTCCTCTGGCTCCACCCCAGCCTCAGCGCTCTGGGACTGCTTGGCTGCCACCCCCCACGTCACTTTCTCCAAAACAAACGCCCCCTTCTATACCAACACCAAGAGACCGGCCTGCCGGCTCCCACCCAGCACCCACCACCCGCAGCACCTGCCGCAGCTTCCCCTCTCCACCACACTCTTCTCTCAAGGTGGAGGAGGCCTTGTTCTTCACCCTCCTATCCCTTTAGGGAATCCGGGGAAGGAATGGGAATGATCTCTACCCTGCCCTTCAGGGTAGCCGCATCTCCCTCCATCGGCACTCCCCCCACCCATGGGAGGTAGAAGGGACGGAAGGGGAGGGCGCTGTTGCTCCAGCAACCACACTGTGGATAAGCTGGCCAGTGCCCCCAGCCCATCAAGTCAGGGAGTCAGGAGTACCCCCTCCTCCCGCCGGGCATGCAGTCCACCCCTGCCCGCTCTGGCCCAGCCTTGCCCCCACACAGCGGACTGACCTGTAGGGGTTGAGGTTGCAGATGGTGACGGCGGGGAAGACGAGCTTGTCGGAGTTGAGGTTGATGTTGAGGCTGACGGGGTAGCTGAAGTACTCCCCGAACAGCTGGCCGAACTGCCAGTACATCATGCAGAAGGCGCAGAGCCACAGCACGGCCCAGAAGGCCGTCTTCATGCGGTTGTGCTGGGAGCACACCAGGCGGATGGCGCCATGGATGGTGGTGTTGTTGCAGAAGAACTGGAAGAGCTCTCGGTAGGAGCGGTGGAACTCGATCAGGGCCTCCTCCTCTTCTGTGGGCTGCGGGGGGGCCGTGGGTTCGGGGCCCGGCCCCTGCTCCTCACGCTGCTCTCCTTTCATGAGCCTTGGAGGGTGGGGGGGGTGGTCAGTTCTGGGCCCTGGTGCCTCCCCCATCATCATCTTGACCCAGAGTGAGGGTGCTCCTGGCCAGGCCCACACCCCGTCGGGAGCCCCCTCTTCTCCGCCCCTCCCTCCCTCCCTCCACCTTCCCAGGAGCCAGCTGACCTGCAGGAGTCGAAAGAGCTGTAGCTGGGCTTCCCTGGGAAGCTACCTTTGGGGTTCTGTCCCAGCACCTCCCTTTCTGTCTCCTCAGCGATCAGTCTGCCCTGTCTTTAGTCTCCTTCCTGCAGGACCTCTGTGTCCCAGCGCTGACTCGTGCTCCCCCTCTCTCCGTCCTTTCTGCTTCTCTTTGGGTCTCTTTCTCAGCACTCTTCTTCCTTGCCTGTCTCCCGTCTGTGTGCCAGGCTCTCAGATCCTGCCTCTCTTCCTCTTCCTCCCCGCCTTGGCCCCTCTCAGTCTAGGTGGGCTCTCTCCTGCGTCTCTGGCCCTGGCCCTGGACTGTTTCCTGACTCCCTCTGTCCCAAGGCCTAAAGGCCTCCAGGACGTCTTGACTGCCTCCTGCTCCCAGCTCCCAGGTTGTGGCTGGACTGGGACTGGTTCCTTTCCAGTTGAATCTGGCAAGCGAGCCTCTCCTCCCCCTCACCTGACAGGTGCGGCGGCCTGCTAGGGAGCCCGCCCGCCAGGCTGGGATGGAAGCGACAGAAGCCTCATTAGCATCTCAATTAAAGGTGAGCAGGGCAGGGGGAGGGGCAAAGGAGGAGTTTGAGCTAAGAGTTCTCCAAAGGGCGGAAGGCTCCTGAGCGCAGGTGCCCGGGGAGTCGTGGGACTGGAGAAGGCAAGAGCCCCCACCCAGAAAAGTAACGGTGGGGGATGCTGACAGACGAGGAGACCAGAAACAGATGGACAGGAGAGGGCCAGAGATCATGGACAAGGAGAGAAATCCTGAACACCAAGCCAGGAGGGCAAAACAAAGGAAAAAGAACCAATCGGGATGAGGGGACTAAAGCCGGGGAGACCAGGAGGACAGAGAAGGCAGAAAAAGGGAGATCCATGGAGGAGGACAGAATGGAGGCCTGGGAGGGAGGGCAGAGTCGGAGGAGGAGTGGCAGAGAGATGAGGGTGATGGGGAGGGAGCCAGGCCTGAATGGACTCTCCCCTCCCTGGCAGGAGATCAAGGGGAAGAAGCCCAAGTGGGCTTCTAGGAGCTAGTTTCCCTCCCTGGGGACTCCTTCCAAAGGCACCCCTGAGTCAGCCTCACCCCCAGGTCTTGCAGAAGAAGAAGGGGTATCTGCAAGTTTCCTCCTTCCTCAATAAAGTGGGAATGCCTCCTGGCCCCACTGCCGCCCCCCCCCCCCCCAGTCCATCCTCTTCCCTCCTGACTCCTTACTACCACCCCCTACCTTGTCCAGGCCAGGGAGGGGCCCAGGTGAAGCTGAAGCTTGGGCGGGGCCCTAGGACATTCTGTTCTTTTTTACACCATTGGCTGCCAGGCCAGGAATGTGTAATGTCCCCTGTTGTGGTCACGGGGTTGCAGGAATGTGGTCACGGAGAGGCAGCACAGGGGCCAGGCAGGGCACCCAGGCACAGACCTGGAGCCCAGGGCACATTAGGGACAGCTGACACCGAGGGGACAGGGAGGGATGTGGGCAGCACTGGGCGTCACGGAGGAAGCCCTGTCTGCTCCAGGCCTGGAAGGAAGGAAAAGCTCACTGGTCGGGGCTGTGTTTTTCCTCCAAAATCTCAACTCCAAACTTAATCCAGCAAGAGGATAAAGAGTGACATGTAAGCAGTGAGCACGCAGAGAGGGAAGGCACAGGGCGATATCCCAGAGAGAAGCCCAAGGAGGCACAGCAGACACAACCACACAGCCCAGACCCTGAGCCTGAGGGCAGGTCAGCCCCAGCGGACCCCTACCAGAGGCAGCCCCCAGTACTCAGTACTCGTCACTGGCTGCTGCCACCTCCCTGGGGGGAGCAGGCCTTGGATAGGCAGACACAGGCCCCACCTGAGCACTGAGCACCGACAGAGGCGGGTGGAAGAAGACAGGCTGGTGGGCAGCAGAAGATAAAGACTCTGCACAGAGATAAGAACTGAGCGCTGAGGGAGCCCCGGGGAGGGGCAGGAAGAGGCACTCACCCTGAGGAAACTCAGAAGACTTCCTGGAGAAGGCAGCGTCTCAACTGCATCTTGAGGAATATGGAGGAGTCTCCCAGGCACACGAGAGGGAAGCGGGGTACTCCAAACTCAGGGGGCAGCTGGGTCCTGAGGCTTCCTCTTGGGACAGGAGTTCTCTTGTGGCCTCTTAAAGTCAGAGCTGCTGTCAACCAGGATTCCCAGCCCGGTCGCATGGCTTCCCTGGATGCCTGCGGGGGACAGCCCCCTCCTAGGAAGGGAAAGGCTGGGTTTTCCTTCATTTTCCAGATGAAGAAACCGACCCTCCACAAGAAGAAGCCAGTTTTCTGAGAGCACAGAACAAAAGGGCGGCCAAGTGAAACACAAAATCAGGATTCTCCTCCTGTGGGATTGTCTGCTTAGGCATTTGCCATTTATTTCCCATGATGAACCAACCAGAGACTCATGGGGAATTGGAGCTCCCCTGCACTTGGTTTTGAAAGCTGTGGAGGTTCACACACAGAGTGCATGGGCTCATCAGCAATCAAAAGCAAAAACCCGATTCTCTCCCTGACTCTGTGAAAAGCTCTCGTTACACCATCCCCACGTTCCCGTGGGACCCTGACACCCCTAGATCCTCCATGCTCCCTGAAGTGAGGTCCCTAAACAAGGAGTGATCCTACCTACAAACAGGGTATGCAGCACCCTGCCTGTTTGATCTGAAAGTCTCCCAGAGACACTTCCCTGTCCTCTGTATTCCCTTGCTAGTGTCTGATATCCAACCGTGGCTTAAAGCCACATAGCACAGAGTTTTCAACTCCAAGGGCTCTGTGAGCAGAATTGCAAGGGCTGGGCTGGGCTGAGCAGGAGCACGTGGTGTCCCTGGAACTACCTGGCAGGGTACCGGGAGGGAGCGCAGGCTTAGAGAAAGTGTCCTAGATCTGGAATGGACCAGATCAAGTTTATTGTTGTGAGAAACGGAAATCTGAGACCTGTTTCTGTTTCTGAGACCTACACTTCTGTTTCTGTCCTGGCTCCATTTAAAATATCTTTCAGGGGCACCTGGGTGGCCCCATCGTTAAGCGTCTGCCTTCGACTCAGGTCATGATCCCAGGGTCCTATGATCCAGCCCCACATCGGGCTCCCTGCTCAGCAGGGAATCTGCTTCTCCCTCTCACACTCCCCCCCCTCCCTCGCTTGTGTTCCTGCTCTCTCTCTGTCTGTCAAATAAATAAATAAAATTTAAAAAATAAATAAGTAAAATAAAACATGATCTTTGAAAGTGCAGAAATCATGCCTAAACACATTGTTGTGGCAATGCAGCTTTCCAGCAATACAGAAATACACAGAACGACAAAAGCTCCCCTTGGCTCCATTTCCCACCCACCCCTCCACCCAAGGAGAGCCGTCGTAATCTATATATTGGTCTGGATCTTTTTGTGTGCTTTTAGAGGCCTACGTGTATTTTTTTTTTATTTTATTTTTGTAAATGGGACCATGTCATAGGTATTCTGTGACTCCCATGTTTGCCTTTAAACTATGTGACTTTGAAAAAGGGACGTTACCTCTCTGGGCCCCTGTGCTCTCATCTGAAAAGTGAAATGGCAGGGGCAAGTGAGGGTGAGGCAGCCCAGATGGTCCCAAAGGCCCCTTCCAATTGACTTAATGCAGGAAGGAACCACGGCCCCAGAGAAGCAAAGTGACGTGCAAAGTGACGTGCCCAAAGTCACCCAGGAGTTAGGAGGGAAGCCAGAAGAGAGCTGAGCCTCTTCTTTTTTCCCCCTCAGTGCTGTTCTCCTGACTTCCAAAGAAGTGGAGTCTTGCTCTGTTGGGGACCCAGGGCCTTGTTGTCCTCAGTTTGGAAGTTCCCCCAGCCTCTCCCAAAAACCAAGCTGTTCCTTCCCTCCCAGTTCTAGCCATCCCCTGACCCCAGGCTTTGACCATAAAATGGGAAAAGGCTATACGGAGACAAGTAAAATAGAGGGTCTGCAGTGGGATGAGGGTCCTGAGTTTAAAGGGTCTTCTGGCCTCTTGCTCTCTGGGGAACAGGACATGATGGAAATAATCACTTTCTCCCCCACACTCCCACACTTGTTGACAATTCTATGGCAGCACTTACTGCAGGATACTATTAACCTGTGCATGTGTGCACGTGTGGGTTTGTGTGTGTGCGTGTGCACAGATCCTACTAAGTTCTCTAAGAACAGGTGCTAGGCTTATTCGTCTTTGTGACCCCCACTGTCTACTGGTCACTCTTTGTTGACCCACTCTGCAGAAGACCGCAAAATCAGCATCTTCAGACTCAAGGTTCATCTTTGACAGAGAGCAATGTGCTAGGAGAAAGCATCCTGATTTCCTCGGATAACTCATTAATTTGCCATCTATTAATTTATCTAAATTTCCTTCACTTTTTCCATTTCAGCTTCTATCCTTTCTAGTGTAAAAAATGAGTCACTCAATTAAATGCAACTCTCTGTTCTCACTACTTAGAGCTAACTAGTGTTTCAACATTGGGCTGCCCACTGTGGAAAACAGTGATACTTCTATCTGCGCTAAATGGTATGGATTTCTCCTTAACCTAAAAGGATGCACCAGAAAATTCCTCCTTGCCACTCCTACTCCCGTCACCTGGCAGGAGGCTTAGAAGTTCACCATTAGAAGTTTATTCCGTTGGGTCAAGGCAGAATTTCTCTACCCTGGCACAAATGACAACTGGATGATTCTTTGGGAGTATAGAGAAGGATGATCCCCAGTGAAAATGCAAACAACCTGGAGAAGGCTGGCCCTCACCCATGACACATCTCTCAGTGTTTCCCAGACCCTTTCTAAGGGCACTTTTTGGCTAAGAGCAGCGTGGGGAAGAGGAAAAAAAGAAAGAGTATCCAAAAGAATCCATTCGTGGGGCGCCTGGGTGGCTCAGTGGGTTACACCTCTGCCTTCAACTCAGGTCATGATCCTAGGGTCCTAGGATCGAGCCCCCCCTCCAAGACCGAGCCCCTGTTCAGCGGAGAGCCTGCTTCTTCCTCTCCCTCTGCCTGCCACAGCACCCCCCCCAACACACACACACACTGCTTGTGCTCTGTCAAATAAGTAAATAAGATCTTTTAAAAAATTTTTTTAAAGAATCCATTCCAGGGTGCCTGGGTGGCTCAGTGGGTTAAGCCTCTGCCTTTGGCTCAGGTCATGATCTCAGGGTCCTGGGATGGAGCCCGCATCTCGTCGCATCAGCTCTCTGCTCAGCAGGGAATCTGCTTCCCTCTCTCTCTCTCTGCCTGCCTCTCTGCCTACTTGTGATCTCTGTCTGGCAAATAAATAATTAAAATCTTAAAAAAAAAAAAAAAACAGAATCCATTCCCACCAACCCCCTTTTTGGATTCTTCCTGGACCTCTAGGAAGAAGGATCTCTCAGCAGGCCCCTTAGAGGAAGGCCTGGGAGAAAAGCCCACTCCCAAATGTTTTGGGAATCTGTGGGGTAAAGAAACTCAGTACAACTTGAAGGAAGCTGGCAAAGAACACAAAGGAAAGAAACCAAGACAATGCCCTGCCCATAAAGAACTCATGGATCCCCACTGTGAGTTTCCTTCATCCTCCTGGAGAGGGCTGGGTGGGCATAATAACCACTTGTTGCTAAGCTTTGTCCATCGTGGTCCAGCTTAGAAACAGGAAAAGCTCTAAGTCTTTCAAGTGGAAGAAATTTAACCCAGGGGGTTGGTCCATGGGTGATGAAGGAGATAAGAAGCCAAGCGGGACAGCAAGACAACCCAGAACGCAGCAAAGCAGGAAGCCGCCTCACCTCCAGGGCTGGAAAACCGGCAGGGTTATGTGGCATTATAGACCCAGAGGCCCCGTAAGCCATTTGGCAGGAAGTAAATAGTGGGGGCTGCCGGAGAGGAGATGGGATTATGAAAGAAGAGAAGGAAGAAGCACAACCAACCGCAGGTGAGGTCCGAAGTCTGAAAGCAAAGAGAGACAGGGAGAAAGAGCCTGGCTTCTTTCCTCCTCCCACCTACCTGTCCTCCTCCCACCTGTCTTCCTATTGGCTGAACCTACCCAGAAGGAATCTGGGAAATGTAGTTTCCAGTAGTAATATAGCACAGACCCGAGGAAACTAGAGAACAGATCTGTAAGCAAACCAGCAGGTGACTGGCAAAGGGGAAAAAAAAAAAAAAAAAAGAGGCTCAGAGAGAGGAAGTGATGGGACCAGGATAAAAGTCCAGATCTTAAGGCTCTCGTCTAGGATCCAGAGAGTCCTTGAAGGCTGACGTGACAGCATAAGATTGGCAGCAGAAAAAAGAACGTAGTCCAGCCAGTTGGGCATTAAAAAGATTTGAGATAGTGCTTACCTGTGAAGCAGGAACCTTTTGAAGTGCAGGAAATGTTCTAGGGAGATACACAAAAACATGCAAAAGTGAAAATTCACTGATCTGTATACATAAGATTCGTGTACTTTATGCATTTCATTGTTTATGAATTATACCTCAGTTAAAAGAAACAGGAGTTCCTCCTGTCTTTTGGATCAAATCTTGCCATATTTTCAAATGACATGATCTGTGTCTGGGGTTTGCTTCTAAATAATCAAGGGAAGATTGGAAGAATAGAGGAAGGCTGTATGGAGGAAACTGCCATGAGCCCAAGCTGGAGTTCACAATATTATTTTCTTCCCTTTTGTGTACATATATGTTATGTGCAAATTTCCATAATAAAATGTAAAAAAGAAAAAGGAGGAAAAAGGCTCTGGGGATCCTACACACACAGACATGCCTTCATGCACTGGAGAGCTCAGTGCTGAGTCCAGTCCCAGCCCCCAGTTCCCTTGACCGGGGAAAGAGCGCAGCCCCAAGCTGTGCATTCTGCTCTGAAATGTTTTCCCTTTCCAGGAAGCCTTGGGCCCTCCGGATAAACACTTGCCCACAGAGTACAGATCTCAGGCTTGTCCCAGGAGAGTGGACTAAGCTGTCTACACTCAGGCAGGCCCTTCACTCCCTTGGGAACCCTCCTTTCCACGCACACTCCTGCACCAGGACTTCCCAGCTCCCCACCAAGAGCCTATCCAGCCAGTCAGACCAACCAATGCAAGGATGAGTGCAGGGCCCTGCAGGGAGAGGGGCAGGACGGTGCCCAGGCGACCCATCTCCAGAGAGTAAGTCAGTCCCTCACACCAAAGGAGGTAGCCCAAGTCACAAGGAGGCAGCGTGGTTGCTGGATGAGCTTGGAACCCAGAAATCAGGAACTCTGGACTCCAGGCTGGGTCTGCACAGACTGTCTGGGTGATGTGAGCAAGGCCTCATCATTTACTCCATAAATATATACCGGACACTGGGCATGGACCAGACTGGGCTAAGCACTGGGAGCCAGACTTAAAGATTCCATCCAGACCATTGCAGAGTTCACAGCCTGGTGGGGCAGGAGGCAGAAAGCAGCAGGTCCCAGACTGTAGTCGCGTGGGAGCTGAGCAGCCTGGGTGGGGTGGGGGGGGGTGCTTACCAGAGCCCTGCTGAAGCTCAAGGACAGATGGGAGCTAGCCAGGAGCACAGAGACCTAAAGACCAGAGAGCCTGGCATCAGGGGACATGGGGGTGCTGTTAATGGGTCACAGGAAAATGATGGGAAGAAAGGGGATAGGGACAAGACCAACCCCCCTAGAATCCCGGTCTCCTCTCTGTGGCCCCCTCAGCCTCTGTCTTCTCACCCTTGAGGCGAGGGGGCTGGACGGGTGGGCTCTCAGCCTCCTCCAATGCAGAGGGATTCAGTCTCCTGGGTGAGGAAGCTGGGACTGAGGGCCAAGGTTGTCCAGCTCCAGGGCAGCTGCCCCTACTCATCTTCGGGTACTGGGTCTACCCTTTCCTCCCTGTCATCTAAGAACAGGGGAGCGGGGCCACTGCCCTCTCTGCAGTGTCTTCTTGGTGACCTGTGCCCACTAATGTGGGCACGGGGACGGACCACGCACAGGGGGGGCTGGCTGACTTGTTATGCCTTTATAGATTGTCTTTTAAAAAGTCACACAACAGGGCAGGAACTCCCAGGCGTCCAGATGGATGCCAAGTGGGACTTCTGTTTCCCAGATGCTGCAGCTGGCTGGCTGGCTGACTGTGGGTCCCTGGGGGTCCCTGCACTCCCCGTGTCTGTCAGCCACAGGCCCTTCCACTTTCGGAGCTGGCACCCAGCTGGACACAGCTCTGTCTGTCTCTGTTCCAAGTCAGCTCTGCTCTGCTCTCCAAGGCCCATCTGAGCATTGTCCACTGACTCTGCTGCCCTTTCCCACCTAGCCGCCCCCTACAGTCCTCCCCTGTTGGCCAGGCTTCCAAAGAAGGGAGGAGGCCCGGTTCCGGCCCTGCTGCCCTCACGTGCTTTCCCGGCCGCCCCCTCCCGCCCTGCATCGGGGCAGCCAAGCCTGTTCCTCTTCCCCGATTGCGACAGCTGCCTCTGCTCCCAGAGCTCCCTGTCCCCGCCCCGAAGGCCGGCTCGCTCCACTCCCACTTCCTGAGCCGGCGCTGGAGCCCTGGAGGCCAGGCCAGGGCCGGCCGCACGGCCCTCGGGGGCACGTCAGCCCAAGCCCTGTCCCAGGATCTGGGCTTGGGAGCTTGCTGCCACCACTGCCCAGGACGTGCAGGGCTCCCACCTTCCTGCCCCGGCCTCCACCCATCTGGCCGACTGGCCTACTGGCCGCCATGCGCCTGCCATGGGCCGCCTCCCCCTGCGGCCTGGCCTGGGGGCCTCTCATCCTGGGCCTCTGCGGTCTCCTGGCAGCATCCCAGGCCCGACTGGTGAGGGAGGGGCCCATGTAGGTGGGTGGTGGCTGGCTTGGGAGGGCAAAAGGGGGTCTGCACAGTCTGCTCTCTAGTCCCTCTGCCCTCCCCAGCAGACCCCTGAGTAATTCTCCCCCTACCTCCATCTCCCCTTGAAGGAGCCCCCATACCACACAGAGAACCGAACGTGCTGGGACCGGGAAAAGGAGTACTACGAACCCAAGCATCAGGTCTGCTGCTCCCGCTGCCCCCCAGGTGAGAGGCAATGGCCCAAGGAAGCTGGGGACGGGAGGTGAGTGGCAGGGGACTCTGGCCCACCCCGCTGCTGCCTGGAGGGAAGACAGACACCATCTCCCAGGAAAGCCAGCCAGCCAGCCTTCATGGGTGGCTCTCCAGAGGACAGGGTCTTGCAGTGAGCGGAGCTACAGAGGCAAGGGGGGATCCGGCTCCCCTGACACTGCAGGGCCCCACTCCCTTTCCAGGCACACACGTCTCCATGGAATGTAGCCGCAGCCAGGACACTGTTTGTGCCCAGTGTCCCGAAAATTCCTACAACGAGCACTGGAACCATCTCTCCATCTGCCAGCTGTGCCGCCCCTGTGACCCGAGTGAGTGGCAGGGGGCTCGGGGGAGGCTGGGATCTCCCAGAGCATGGGCCCTCCGCTGAGCTCTCCTGTCTCCCCACCAGTGCTGGGCTTCGAGGAGACCATGCCTTGCACCAGTAGACAGAAGACCCAGTGCCGCTGCCAGCCGGGAATGTTCTGCGTGCACTGGGACACAGAGTGTGTACACTGTGAGCCACTCTCCGACTGCCCGCCAGGCACTGAGGCCAAGCTGACAGGTCAGAGGTTGCTGTGGGAGGAGGGCAGGAAGGACGCTGGGTGCAGGGAGCACCTTCCAGGGCTGGGGGGCAGCCCCACAGGTAGTTCTCTTGGATATAAAGAGCCGCCTCTCCCTCCCTGTGAAAGACCCACCACAGGTGTCTGCAGAGACACCTGGACAGAGGCAGAATCTCGGAAAGCTTCTCTCAGCAAGAGGGAGATCAGGAAAGGTGCCGCAGAATGAGATGGGCGGGCAGGCAGGGACTGGCGGAAATTCACAGCATGGAAAGACCCGCCCCCCACCCTTGCCCCCTCACTGAGGCTGGCCTTGCTTTTCTCTTGCCAGATGAAGTCGGGGTAGTTAACAGAAACTGTGTGCCCTGTAAGGCAGGCCACTTCCAGAACACCTCCTCCCTCAGGGCCCGCTGCCAGCCCCATACAAGGTGAGTTCCCCCCCCACCCCACTCCCCCACCATCCTAGAAGTCCCAGCTGCTGACCACCCTATGCTCGCACCCATGGGCTCATCCTGCCACTCCCAGCCCTGTGCCAACCTGAATCGGGCCTCTCTTTCTGCTGCAGGTGTGAGGAGCAGGGCCTGGTGGAGGCAGTTCCAGGCACTGCCCAGTCTGACGCCAGCTGCAGAAATCCCCCAGAGCACTCCGAGATGCCAGGTGAGGGCCTGGGGCTGAGGGGCACATGGGGCGGGGAGGGGCGGGGGGTGGGGAGGGAAGTCTGGGAAGATGCCTTTATTCCTTCCATCTCAAAAAGTGGGGAACAGCTGAATGCATCTCAGAATTAGGGCAAGTGGAGAAGTTCCTTAGGGAGTATCCCTAGGCGAACTTAACATATACTCTTTTTATGTTATATGTATACATATATACATATAACATATTATATATAACATATATGTGTGTGTTATGTGTATATGTTATATATGTGTGTATATGTATATGTATATATGCATATATACGTATATAACATAATATATGTTATTATATGTTATATATTATATGTTATATATTATGTATGTCATATGTTATTTTATATGTGTGTATATGTTATATATTATATGTTATATATGTGTGTATTATGTGTGTATTTTATGTATATATAAAAACATATACATATATAACATATATAACATATATATACACATATATATGTATACACATATATATATGTTATATAAATACATATAACTTGTAAGTTATATACAATGTGTGCCAAGGACCACTCCTACTCTGACATGAAATTGTAGCTGACATCACTGTCATCACTTTGGACCTGCCACCGTCATATAATCTACTTACTAGACTGAGAATCTGTTTATTAGATTACACGCTTATATTATTAGAAAATTCACCCCACATTTGACTCTTTCTCAGTTTGTTGTTTTTTGTTTGTTTTTTTCTGTGAAGTTATTGGTTTCCTAGCCCAGCAAATGACTGAGGGATATTTCCAATGACTGTAAAGATTATTAGTTGGGAGAGAGTTTATTAACTTTTTTTAAGTTACCAAATAATGATATCTTTCATTTATCGAGAGCTAGTGTGTCACTCTGTCGGCATCTGACAATCACTAACTCATTTAACGTATATTTTTAAGATTTTATATATTTATTAGAGACAGAAAGAGAGCACACACAGGGGGAGAGGCAGGCAGAGGGAGAAGCAGGCTCCCCACTGAGCAAGGAGTCTGAAGCAGGGCTCCATCCCAGGACGCTGGGATCATGACCCAAGCCAAAGTCAGATGCTTAACTCACTGAGCCACCCAGGCATCCCTAACTCTTTTAATCTTGCTTAATGGCTCTACAAAGTACAGATGACCCTTGAACAACATGACTGCACGGGTTCACTTATATGTCACTTTTTTTCAAAAAAAAACAGCAGAGTGCTGTAAATCATTTTCTCTTCCTTATGATTTTCTCAATAACATTTTCTTTGCTCTCACTTTATTGTGAGAACACAGTATATAAATACATAACCTGCATTAATCAGCTGTGTTACTGGTAAGCCTTCTAGACAATGGCAGACTATTCAGAGTGAAGACTTCTTGGGAATCAAAAGTTATACATGGATTTTCGACTGCACAGGGTTTGGCACCCCTAACCCCTATGTTGTTCCGGGGTCAACTGTAGTTCTGTTATTAAGCTCACGGAGGATAATATGCTCAAGGAGGCTCGGCAGAGTTCATGTGACTTGCCCCAGATCACATAGGTGGTAACTGATGTTATGAAAACCTATACTCGGTTCTTTCTTACTCCAGAGCCCATGCCATAAATGCATCATACCGTAGAAAATCAGAAAATTCAGAGAAACAAAACTAAAAACCACCCACAGGACCATCATCACTTAGCATATCCACTCTTAACATTTCTTAATATATCCTTCCAGTTGTTTTTCTAAAAGTGGAGACATTTGAATATTTTCTAACTTGATTTTTCACTCAAATATATCCTAAATCTTTTTCCATGTCCTCTTGTTACTTTATAACCATGCATCATGCCACTGGCCCTTTAGAGCTGGAATTTTAGACCGTATGTACCTAACCCCCTCATTTTACCTTTGATATGCTCCAAAAGGAGGAATGACTTAAAAAGTCACCCAACTGGGCTGGAATCCAGATGTCTTGGACTCCAGGTCCAGTTTTTTTCCCAGGCCTCCCACTCTATCCTCCCTTAAGCCCTAGGTTTAGGTGGATCAGGAAGGGCGAGCTCCCAGGATGCAACTCTCCAAGCCTTCCTGATCTTCTCCAGACACACGTGATGGGCACTGTAGACTCTGCTGTGAAAGACAGAAATTATCCACGGCTACATACCAGAATCTGAGAAACCCAAGTCCCAGCCTCCCTTCCCTCCCGCTCCTAGAACTGGCCCTGAGCAAAGGGGTGGGGAACTTGCAGCCCCTCCTCTCTCACCCCCAGAAACACCCCACAGAGACAGAGGGGCAATCTCATCCCCTACCGTGGCCTCTCGTTAGAACGGGCGCGTCCACAGAAATGTTGCTCTACCCTGTGCCCTGAGTCGCTTACAAACCCAAGCCCCACCTTCCCTGTACCGCCTCCCACCCCCGGAAACCCAACTGCGCATGCGCCTGTTCTCACCCACAGACTGCCCCTTTCCCTGGTCTCTGTGGTAGCCACCAGCACCACCCCCAAAGGTCTCCATCCGTGAGTTGCTCCTGGCTGTCAGCAGGTCCTCTCCAAGTCCAACTTGGTTTCCCTTTTCTGTAACCCAAGGGAAGTTTCTCTAATTCTGCCTTTAGGAGCTGTAGTGGGTCTGGAAGGGAAAAGCTGCTCCCCCTTTTCTGTAGGTCGCCCAGACTACTGGAAACCTGGTCCTTACCTAGCCCCCCACCCCGCCCACCCTGCCCTTTCTAGTGTCCTCACGGCTCTCCTGTCTGCTGTCCCCACAGGAACTATGATGGTGCTGGCCATCCTGCTGCCGCTGGCCTCATTCCTGTTCCTTACCACCGTCCTGGCCTGCACCTGGAAGAGCCACCCCTCTCTCTGCAGGAAGCTAGGTAGGAAGAAGCTGGATACAGGCAGGGAGGCAGGCCTGGCCGGCTGGCTGCCCTCACCTGCATGAGGGAGGGAAGACTTGCGATGCCTGCCCCCAGCACGGACATCCTCTCCACCCAGCCCCCTATTCTGAGGCTGGAGATAAGGGCAACGATAGCCCTGGGAACCCACGGTGGGGGGCATACACCCCAGCAGGCTGTGAATGGTGCAAGCCACTGGGCCCAGGGCCTACTGGAGGCCTGACCCTCATTTCATTTTCCGTTGCAGGATCCCTGCTGAAGAGGCGTCCAGAGGTAATGGGGAAGGCTGAGAAGGCAGCAGGGAGGACCAGGCTGGGCTAAGTGAACAGGGTGGGGTAGGCAGGGTAAGAGTGTGTGGGCTTCAACATCCACTCAGCTAATAAGTGATTGAGCCTACCATGTGCCAGGCTCCGTTCTGGGCACCATGGATATAGCAGTGAACAAAGCAAAGTTCCTGCCCTCCTGGAGTTACAGGCCAAGGTAGCAAGACTAAAGTTAAAGAAATACATATCAGTGGGTGATAGTTGCTAAATAAAGCTCGGTATGGGGACAGTGAGTGACAGTGGCAAAGGGTGGGGGTACATTATCTTAGAGTGGACAGAGAGGGCCTCTCTGACAAACTGATATTTGAGCAGAGAGCTGAAGAAATGAGAGAGCCATCCATCAGAACATCTCAGGGAAAGTGCCCCAGGAAAGGGGGCATCAGGTGCAAAGGCCCTGTGGCAGGGAGCATGAAGTGGAGTAGAGGAGAACAGTGAGCTGCCTAAGCATGGGGTGGGGTGTGGGAATTCAAGAAAACTGGGATCCAAGGCCCATGTCATCGGTTGGTTCTCTGCCTCTCTCCTCCAGGGAGAGGAGTCAAATACCGCTGATGGAAGCTGGGAGCCTCCAAGGGTCAACCCACATTTCCCTGACCTGGTAAAGCCACTTCTGCCCTTTGGAGACATGGCCCCCGCCTCGGCCAGGCTCCCAGCACCCCCAGCTTTGGAGGAAGAGATGCTGCAGCAGCAGAGTCCTCTCAGCCAGGCCAGGGAGCTGGAGCCCGAGCTCCCAGAGCAAAGCCAGGTGGCCCACGGTGAGCCTAGGGCAGGTAGCAGGGAGGGGAGGGGGCAGGGAAGGAAGGGTGCAGTGGGAGGGATGGTGGGCAGGAGGCAAGTGTGGGCCAGACAGAAGTGAGAAGGCTGAAGCAGAGCAAGACAGAGACTCCCAACAGCTTGCCATCAGCCCCCTCAGTCGGCCTCCTTTCCCACAGGTACCAGCGGCATTCATGTCACCGGTGGGTCTGTGACTGTCACCGGCAACATCTACATCTACAATGGGCCAGTCCTGGGGGGAGCACGAGGCCCCGGAGACCCCCCTGTTTCCCCAGAGCCTCCGTACCCCACCCCTGAAGAGGGTGCCCCTGGCCCTCCTGGGCTTTCCACACCCTACCAGGAGGATGGCAAAGCTTGGCATCTGGCTGAAACAGAGACACTGGGCTGCCACGCCCTCTAACGGAGCCAAGGACCCAACTTGTCACCCATGCCTCTTGGTGTCTGGGAAAAGCCAGGAGAAGGGACATGCAAGAGCACCTTCTCCCTGAGGCTGCCCTACCCACCCAGGACTGACCGAGGGCCTGGGTCGGGCCCTTGAGAGGCAGACCGTGAGGGACCGGGCCTCAGACACACCTCCGAGAGCAGGGCCGGGCACTGGCTGGGTAGGTACCCCCCACAAGACTCTCACCAGCAGCTGAGCGGGCCTGAGACTTCATTGCAGACCCTCCTGCCCACGGGGCCTGCAACAGCTCAGCTTCTAGCACGGACCGGGCATGTGATGCTCACTGCTGCCCACCACGGCGCTCGGCAACCTCCGCACGGCGAACAGGAAGCCGGCCACATGGTCACGGGCGACGACATTCGCGGGACCTCCAGCAGATTCGTGGTGCTCATCCACAAGCTTCAGAGGCCCTTTGAGAGCCCGCCCTTCACACGGACTGAAGTAGACCCTGTAGGAAGATGGGCTTCATGGAGGACCGCCCCTCCCCTCTCCGCCTGGACAGGAAAGGGAGTGGCTGACAACTGGGGGGTTTGGACGCAGTTACTGGGTAGAAGGGAGAGTTTGGGAGGGGGAGGAAAATGGCAAGTGTATTTATAAATTGTAACCACATGCAAATAAAGAGATTGAGACCTAGATCACTCATTTTCTTGGGATTCTCAGAGAAACACTGTTCCACTGGGGCAATGTCAAAGGCAAAGGTCAAAACATTAAATACAATCCTACAAGGGGCTGGTGTATGTAATTCAGGTGATAACAATATTAGCCTGGGATCGCTGACAAGGTGCCAGACAGTGCTCCACACACTTTACGATATTAACTTATGCAATCCCCACCGCATCTCCCTAAGAGAGATACTTTCACTATTCTCCTTGAACAAATGGGGAAACTGAGGCACAGAGAGGATAAATGACTTGCCCAATTCAGCTGCAAATGGCAAAGCTGGATTTCCACCCAGTCTGGCTCTGGAGGCCTCTCAGGTAAAACCTTCACAAACCACACACCTGTATAGAATTTCCCCCCGAACAGGTTAGAAAAAAAAAAAAAAAAAGTGGTGGCAGGGAGGGGTGGGTGGGGGCGGGGCGGGGGACTGGTTTTCTCAAATGAGCAGATCTCCTTCACGTCCCCCAGGCATTCAGTCCGAGCCAACTCTCACACCCCCAGCCACAGTGCAAAGTGAAAGAGTGTTCTTTCCACATGGCCAGTCAAAGGGAAAGACACTCATTTCAGAGAGAAAATATGAGAGACCAAGTTCACATTCTGTCGGTGAAGAGATCCAGGCCGACCTCCTCCGGTGCTCCTTCAGAAGGGGCACTCGTGATTTTTACTTGTTTATTCCGTTTTGTCTTATTTTGCTCCCCAAAAGGACTTTAAATCTTCTCGAGCTCTTCTACTAGGAAATGTTTGGGCCCTAGAATTTATCTATCTCACTGCCTGGTGGAGACAACCTGCACATGAAGGATTGTGAAGGAAGCAGCTGCCAGAGGACTTCGCCTTCCATAAAAGGCCACCGTGTGGGTCTAGTGTTAAGAACTCTGTCGCTGGCGCTCATCAAGATGGTGTGGCTGCGGGACACGTAGCCATATGAGCCAACTGAGCGGATGGGTTATTTAAGGTTGGCCATGAAAGTATTAGATCCAAATTCCTTTTTTAAGAATTAAGTCATGGGGCACCTGGGTGGCTCAGTCAGTTTAACATCTGCCCTCGGCTCTGGTCATGATCCCGGGGTCCTGGGATTGAGTCCTGAGTCAGGCTCCCTGCTCAGCGGGGAGTCTGCTTCTCCCTCTGCCCCTCCCCCTGTTCTTTTTCTCTCTCTCTAATAAAATTTTAAAACAATTTTTAAAGTATTTTTTTTAAAAAGCTATAGTGAGCTGTATCTTTAGAGTTAATCCCCCCTCTCTTCCAGTATGCCAGAGCCAAACCACGTGAATCCTTAATCATTGCTCCACTGTATTTAGACAAAAAAAAAAAAAAAAAATTTACACATTTTTCAACAAAATAAAACGGAGGAAAGCTTTTTTAAAGAAATGGTGCTAAGGCCCTAAGTGGTACCGTTCACACTTAGACCCACACCAGTCTGTGTGAATTTCTTAGGGCTGCCGTCACAAGGCGCTGCAGGCTGGGGCTTCAAGAACAGAAAAGTATTTTCTCACCAGTCTGGAGGCTAGAAGTCCAAGATCAAGGTGTCAGCAGGGTGGGTTTCTTCTGAGGCTTCTCTCCTTGGCTTCCTGATAGCTGTCTTCTCCCTGTGTCTGCACGTGGTCTTCTCCCTCCTATTTGTGTCCTAATCTCTTTTTTTTTTTCTTTAACGAGAGAAAGTGCAGAGAAAGAGGGACAAGCAGACTCTGTGCTGAGCACGAGCCCAGTGCAGAGTGCCATCTCAGGAGATCATGACCTGAGCCGGACACTCAACCAGCTGAGCCACCCAGGGACCCCTAATCTCCTCCTCTTATAAAGACACCGGTCAGTTTGCATAAGGGCCCACCCTAATGACCTCAGTTTAATTTAATTACCTCTTTAAAGACTATCTCCAAGCACAGTCATGTCCTGAAGTACTGGGGTATAGGACCTCCACATATGAATTTGGGGGGACATGATTTAGCCTATAACACAGCCCATGATTATTTTGCCAGAGCTGAGTTAACAGGCTCCAAGCCACACCAACAGAGCATGTTTTATAGTGAGAGGAGCTCTCCCTAGAATGAAAGCTGATAGAAAAGCAATAAGGACAGCCTGTTGATTGTTATCTTCAAAAGAAAGAACCAGGGGTGCCTGGGTGGCTCAGTGGGTTAAAAGCCTCTGCCTTCAGCTCAGGTCATGACCCCAAGGTCATGGGATTGAGCCCCACATCGGGCTCTCTGCTCAGCAGGGAGCCTGCTTCCTTCTCTTTCTGCCTGCTTCTCTGCCTACTTGTGATCTCTGTCTGTCAAATAAATAAATAAAATCTTAAAAAGAAAGAAAGAAAGAAAGAACCGGATACAAGAAGAGGTGAGAAGGGGACAATTGGGTCTGAATCCAGCTAGCCTCCCATACTTGACTTCTGAGAATGCCACTCCTATATCACACAGGGGACAAAGGCAACACAGACTGATGACAGCGTGGCTGCAGGGAGCCCAGGAAGGAGGCTAAGGCAGCAGTCCATAAGAGAGATTGACATAACTGGGTATAGAGTACTGGCAGTGGGAGATGTGGGGCTATGTTGTCCCAGGGTAATGAAGTTTTAATTAATTTATTTATTTATTTATATATTTTCAAAAGATGGAGCGGTTCACATTGATGGCTGTGATGAATTCTTTCTGCAAACTCCCCAGCAGACTTCTGTACCTTTCCTAGGAACAGAACCCCATTTCTGTACTAGACAAAGATTCCATGATATTAGTGGAAGAGGCCCTTTCCCTAATCCCAGGAGCCAGTAAACCCATTCCCTTTTGCCAGAAATTGGTTTAGGATGGACATGAGGTCCATTTCTGACCAATGATGTATATAGGGAAGTCTTCCTTTCCAGGACAAAAAACATCATTAGGAGAAAGTGTTTGGCTTTCTTTGTCCCTTCTTTCTTGTGTGGAGGATGTTTGTGTGAGAACATAATGCCTGAGCTGTGGCAGCCATCTTGCTATCATGAGGAAAAGTCCAGGGAGATAAAAAGCCAATCCTCTGAAGATGGAGGTCCTGGAAGAAAAGAAAAGAATGTGGTTCATGAGACATTCTTTTTGTGTAAATCAGAGCAAGTTAAGTTTTCATTTTCTTTTCTGGTTTTAATTTTATTTCCTTTCTTTGGGTATTCACATGAATCAAAATTCAGAAAATATCAACAAGTAAACAGTGGAGTGTCTCTCTTCCACTCCGGACCCTCAAACACCACAGTGCCCTCCCTGGAAGCAACCACTGTCACTGTTTCTGATGTTTTTTCCAGAGGTAATTTACAAATATATACACTTATATTCCCTCCCTCCTTTTCTCCACATTCTCTGTATATCCTTCCCCTTGTCTTTTTCAGTTATCAAAATAGTTTGGCCATAATTCCATGTCAGTATCAAAAAACTCCCTCGTTAATTGTTATATCTGCATCTACATAGTATCCCATTATATGGTCACCCCATTTAACTAGATCCCTTTGAGGCATTTTAATTCATTTCCAATCTTACTATTAAAAACAATTCCAGGGGCATCTGGATGGCTCAGCTGGTTCAGTATCTGACTCTTGGTTTCAGTTCAGGTCATGATCTCAGGGTCATGAGATAGAGCCCGTACATAGCTGGGCTCTGTGCTCAGTGGGGAGTCTGCTTGAGATTCTCTCTCTCCCTCTCCTTCTGCCCCTTCCCTGCTTTCACAGATGCATGCTCAATCTCTCTCAAATAAATAAATAAATCCTTTTTTTTTTAAGTTCCACAATAATAACATATTTTGTTTTACACATGTGGGAGTATTGCTATCAAAAAAATTGCTAGAGAGGGGCACCTGGGTGGCTCAGTGGGTTAAAGCCTCTGCCTTCAGCTCAGGTCATGATCTCAGGGTCCTGGGATCGAGCCCCACATGGGGCTCTCTGCTCAGCAGGGAGCCTGCTTCCTCCTCTCTCTCTGCCTGCCTCTCTGCCTACTTGTGATCTCTGTCTGTCAAATAAATAAATAAAATCTTAAAAAAAAAAATTGCTAGAGAGGCACCTGGGTGGCTCAGTTGTTGAGTGTCTGCCTTTGGCTCAGGTCATCATCCCCGGGTCCTGGGATCCCTACTCAGCGGGAAGCCTGCTTCTCCCTCTCCCACTCCCCCTACTTTTATTCTCCCTCTTGCTATCTCTCTCTTTGTGCCAAATAAATAAATAAAATCCTTTTTTTAAGAATTGCTAGAAATAAAACTGGAGGTCAAAGGGTAGGTATATTTTATTTTGATAACATTACTAAATCGCCCTCCATAGAGACTGAACATGAGCTATTTTTTAAGATATGTATGTATTTATTATAGAGAGAATGAGCACAAGCAGGGGGAGCAGCAGAAGCAGACTCCCTGATGATCAGGGAGCCTGATGCTGGGCTCAGGGTTTGATTCCAAGACCTTGGGATCAAGACCTGAACTGAAGGCAGATGCTTAATCGACTAAGCCACCCAGGGGTCCCTGAACATGAGCTATTTTTAAGAGTGTCCATTTCCATATGCAAACACCAACTTTAGTGTGTTATCAAACATTTTGATCTTTGCCAATCTGAAAGGTGAAAAATATTATGAGTATAATTTTTATTTGCATTTCTTATTATGAGTGAAATTTTTCATTTTATTGCTAGTAAATATTTTCATTATGTTAAGAGTAATTTGGGGTGCCTGGGTGACTAGGTCGTTAAGCATCTACCTTGGGCTCAGGTCATGATCCCAGGGTACTGGGATCAAGCCCCGCCTCAGGCGCCCTCTGCTCATCAGGAAGCCTGCTTCCTGGTCTCCCACTCCCTCTGCTTGTATTCCCTCTCTCCATGTGTGTCTCTCTCTCTCTGTCAAATAAATAAATAAAATCTTTAAAATGGGGCGCCTGCGTGGCTCAGTGGGTTAAAGCCTCTGCCTTCGGCTCGGGTCATGATCTCAGGGTCCTGGGATCCAGCCCCACATAGGGCTCTCTGCTCAGCAGGGAGCCTGCTTCCCCCGCCACACCCGCCCCCGCCTGCCTCTCTTCCTCCTTGTGATCTCTCTCTGTCAGATAAATAAATAAAATCTTTTAAAATATTTTTTAAAAAGAGTCATTTGTAATTTACTTTCCATTGTCTGTTCATCTCTATTTTTCTATAGAACAATTTCCAAATGTTATCTTGCTATCCTTGAAATCACCTATTAAACAGTGATTTTTTTCTTCACTAACTCACTAACTGGTAACACTGCCATTAGCATAAACCAAATTTGTGTAAGAACTTGCATTTACTTCTGGATTTTCAGGTTTCTTCTTTTGATCTGTCTTTTTAATCTGCTAGCACCCACAATCTTCCAATTAATTTAGCTTTATATTTTAATATCTATTAGAGCTCCTTTTGATCTCCTTTTCCAGAATGTTCTAATGTTTTCTTACTTCCTTTTCTGAATAAACTTCAAGATCAGCGTCTTTAGTCCCCCTTCCCCTAAAAAAGCTCCCACTGGTATTTGTATTGAGATCGCACCTGGGTGGCTCAGTGGGTTAAAGCCTCTGCCTTCAGCTCAGGTCATGATCCCAGGGTCCTGGGATCGAGCCCCGCATTGGGCTCTCTGCTCTGCCGGGGGCCTGCTTCCTCCTCTCTCTCTGCCTGCCTCTCTGCCTAGTTGTGATTTCTCTCTGTCAAATAAATAAAATATTAAAAAAAAAAAAAAAAAAAAAAAAAAAAGAAAGAACTAACATCTTCCTCACTCTGGCTCCTTTTCAAGAACATGATGATATATTTTTAAAAATATCTTATGTATTTATTTGACAGAGAGAAAAAGAGAGAAGAAGCAGGGGGAGCAGCAGGCAGAGGGAGAGAAAGATAAGCAGGCTCCCCGCTGAGCAGGGAGATGGCTGGGCTCTTGGCTCTGTGCTAGAGAGGTGGGGGGGGGGTCCATGCAGGGCTCCATGTGGGGCAGGAGCCTGGAATCTGAGCCCAGGGCAGATGCTCAATGACTGAGCTACCCAGGCGTCCCAGAACATGGTGACTTTCAATGTGTTGATTCCTTTTGTGTGGCTTGGTAGTGTTTTAATGTTTATATTTTTTAAATATAGATTGTGAATATTTCTTGCTAAGTCCATTCCTAGGTGTTTTATCTTTTTTTTTAAGATTTTATTTATTTGACACACAGAGATCACAAGTAGGCAGAGAGGCAGGCAGAGAGACAGAGTGGGGGGAACCAGGCTCCCCACTAAGCAGAGAGCCCAATGTGGGGCTCGATCCCAGAACCCTGAGACCATGACCTGAGCCAAAGGCAGAGGCTTTAACCCACTGAGCCACCCAGGCGCCCCTAAGTGTTTTATCTTTATAAATGTTACAGAAACGGGATCTTTTCTTTTCTTTTCTTTTTTTTTAAAGATTTTATTTATTTATTTGACAGAGAGAGATCACAAGTAGATAGAGAGGCAGGCACAGAGAGAGAGAGGGAAGCAGGCTCCCTGCCGAGCAGAGAGCCCGATGCGGGACTCGATCCCAGGACCCCGAGATCATGACCTGAGCCGAAGGCAGCGGCTTAACCCACTGAGCCACCCAGGCGCCCCAACGGGATCTTTTCTAACTTAATTTTTTTTTAACCCAGCTACCTACCGAATTCTCTTATCATCTATAAGAGCGTTTCAGTTGATGCACTTGGGTCATCTCCTTTAAATCCTGTGAAATTATTCTCTACTATCTAAATTTTATACTTCTAAGACATTTAAGACATTTTAATCTCATCTAAATACATTGCTTAGTACCTTCAGAACAATGTTAAATGGTCACAGCATTAATGAACATTACTGTCTTCATCCTGATTTTAAGGGGAATACTTTTAGTATTTCCCCATTTAGCAGGAGTTGTAATAGATAGGTTTATTTTTATCACACTAAGAAAATAGCCATCACTTACTATTTCACTGAGGTTTTTATTTTTTAGGTTTTATTTTATTTATTTATTTATTTGTCAGAGAGAGTGAGACAGCGCACAAGCAGGCAGAGTGGCAGGCAGAGGCGGGAGAGAGAAGCAGGCTCCCTGCGGACCCCAGGAGCATGACCTGAGCCGAAGGCAGTGGCCCAACCGACTGAGCCACCCAGGCATCCTTTTTTTTTTTTTAGATTTTATTTATGAGGTTTTTATTTTTTAAAGATTTTATTAATTTATTTGAGAGAAAGGGAGAGAACACAAGCAGGGGCAGAGGGCGAGGGAGAAGCAGGCTCCTCGCTGAGCAAGGAGCCCGATGCGGGGCTGGATTCTAGGACTCTGGAATCACGACCCAAGCTGAAGGCAGATGCTTAACCAACTGAGCCACCCAGGCGCCCCTATTTCACTGAGGTTCTAAACAAACAATGGATATTGAATCTTTACGAAAAGCAAACACATGCCATTTAAGCCTCTGAAGAGTTGGTTATACTACTTTTCTCCTTAAATCTATCCACCTGATAAATTACATAAATCAGTTTCCTGATGCTAAACTATCTTTACTTTTCTGAAGAAACCCACACTTGATCTTGTTCTATTTTTCTTTGAATGGACCTCTGGGATCCTGTTTGCTAATATTTTACTTCAGATTCTCATTCATGAACTGGGCCTATAATATTGGTCTGTTTAATGTTGCTCATAGCTTTATAATTATATTTATATTTCTGACAGAACCATTCATCTTAAAGGAATTCTACCTTAGAGTTAATTTAGTTGAGTATCTAGGACTGCCAACCTCTTACCTCCCCCAACCCAAGGTCAACACATCCCCTAACCATGCTTCTGCTCAACAGAGTTATATAGTTCTGTATCTTCTAGGCACCTGTTCGTTTTTATGTGCTTATCATGAAAAGATTTACTTGTTCTAAGTTGTATACCTATGAGATCCTCAAATTATGGACTGACCCTCAAAACACCTGTTTGAATCCCAAAATTTGTATGGAACCAGAAAGACCCTGAATAGCCAAGGAAATGTTGAAAAAGAAAAACAAAGCTGTGGCATCACATTGCCTGATTTCAAGCTTTACTACAAAGCTGTGATCACCAGGACAGCATGGTATTGGCACAAAAACAGACACACAGACCAGTGGAACAGAGTAGAGCCCAGATATGGACCCTCAACTCTACAGTCAAATAAACTTTGACTAAGAAGGGAAAAATATCCAGTGGGAAAAAGATAGTCTCTTCAATAAATGGTGCTGGAAAATTGGACAGCCACATGCAGAAGAATGAAACTCGACCATTCTCTTACATCATACACAAAGATAAACTCAAAATGGATGAGAGACCTCAGTGTGAGACATGAATCCATCAAAATCCTAGAGGAGAACCTACATGGTAACCTCTTTGACATCAGCCATAGCCACTTCTTTTAAGACACGTCTCCAAAGACAAGGGAAACAAAAGCAAAAATGAACTTTTGGGACTTCATCAAGATAAAAAACCTTCTGCACAGCAAAGGAAACAGTCAAAAAAACAAAGAGGCAACCCACAGAATGGGAGAAGATATTTACAAATGACACTACAAAAGGCTGATACCCAAGATCTATAAAGAACTTCTCAAACTCAACACCCAAAAAACATATAATCAAGTCAAAAAATGGGCAGAAGACATGAACAGACACTTCTCCAAAGAAGACATACAAATGGCTAATAGACACATGAAAAAATGTTCATCATCATTAGCCATCAGGGAAATTCAAATCAAAGCCACATTGAGACACCACCTTACACCAGTTAGAATGGCAAAAACTGGCAAGGCAAGAAACAACAAATGTTGGAGAGGATGTGGAGAAAGGGGAACCCTCTTACATTGTTGGTGGGAATGCGAGTTGGTGCAGCCACTCGGGAAAACAGTGAGGAGGTTCCTCAAAAAATTAAAAATAGAGCTACCATATGACCCGGCAATTGTACTACTGGGTATTTACCCCAAAGATACAGATGTGGTGAAAAGAAGGGCCATATGCCCCCCAATGTTCATAGCAGCAATGGCCTCAATAACCAAACTGTGGAAGGAGCTGAGATGCCCTTCAACAGACAAATAGATAAAGAAGATGTGGTCCATATCTTGGTACATTCAATGGAATATTACTCAGCCATCAGAAAGGATGACTACCCAACTTTTGCATCAACATGGACAGGACTGGAGGAGATTATGCTAAGTGAAATAAGTCAATTACAGAAAGTCAATTATCATGTGGTTTCACTCATATGTGGAACATAAGGAATAGCATGGAGGACACTAGGAGAAGGAAGGGGAAAATGAAGGGGCGGGGGAATCAGAGGTGGAGACAAACCATGAGAGACTATGGGCTCCAGGAAACAAACTGAGGGTTTTGGGGGGTGGGGGGGTTGGGTGAGCCCGGTGATGGGTATTAAGGAGGGCACGTATATCATGGAGCACTGGGTGTTATACACAAACAATGAATCATGGAACACTACATCAAAAACTATTGGTGTACTATCTGGTGACTAACATAACATTAAACACACACACACACACACACACACACCTGTTTGATAAAACAGCTTGTCCAATCAAATAGGGAAAAGGAGGAAAAACAAAAAGGCAGCCATTCCAGAGCCACAAGACCTCAAAAGGCAACTATTTTTATACTCAATGCCTAACAACTCCCTTTGGGATTAATCCATTTGTAAAAAACTCTATCAGCATTGTCCAAAAGAACTTTCTGTAATGATAAAAATTATTATCTGTGTTGTCCAATACGGGAGCGGCCAGCCACATGTGGCTAATGGGCGCCTGACGTGACTTGCGCAGTGGAGCAATCGAATTTTATTTTAAAGATTGACTTATTTATTTACTTATTTGAGAGAGAGAGAGAGCATGTGCGCACAGAAGGGAGGGGCAGATGGAGAGGGAGAAAGAGTGTCAAGCTGACTCTGCACTCAGCCCAGAACCCAATGCCCGGCTCTATCCCAGGACCTCAGAACATGACCCGAGCAGAAACCAAGAGGTCAGCCGACTATGCCACCAAGGCACCCCTGGAGGAAAAAAATTTTAAATTTAATACAATTTTATACTTTTTTAAAAAGATTTTATTTGTTTATTTGACAGACAGAAATCACAAGTAGGCAGAGAGGCAGGCACAGAGAGAGGGGGAGGCAGGTTCCCTGCCAAGCAGAGAGCCCGATACAGGGCTCAATTCCAGGACCCTGGGATCATGACCTGAGCCAAAGGCAGAGGCTTTAATCCACTGAGCCACCCAGGCGCCCCAATCTAATTTTATATTTAAATAATTATTTAATTTGTGGCTAGTGGCTACTGCACTAGACAGCACGGCTCTAAGTGGTCTAGAAGAAACCAGATTCAGTGAGCCTATGGTTACCAAAAGCTGGGAAGGACCAAAGAGCCCAGGCATTGAGGTATTCATGGATTCATCGAATCTCAAATATTTAACTACTGAGCACCTACTATGTGCTAAAAATTGTTCTAGGTATCAAAGATAGAGAACTAAGCAGACCGTAAGGGCACACTCTTGCTCTCATTAGATGAGACAGATGATCAAAATAAATCGGGAACAGTAAGTGTTATGCTGAAAACTGAAACAGGGAAAGTGAGAGTAACTACTTAGCTACTTTAGACGAGAGCTCATGGAAGTCTTCTCGAGGAGGGGGCATCTGAACTGAACACCCAGAAGGAACCAGTGTTCCTCTTGGAATATTCAGCTAGTGTGAAAGTGCCTGGGACCTTGGGACTTCAGAGGAGTTGGGGGAATACACGTCTAGGCTATAGTCGAGTGGGTGAGGGCGCTCCAGATGGAGTCAGTCATATCACAGAGGACTTCATAAACCAAGAGAAGGACTTTCATTATATTCTAAATTCAGAGCAGCCATTGGAAGGTTTTGAGCAAGGGAGAAGTGCCATCTCTTTTCATGTTAAAAAGGATCAATCTGGCTGCTTTGAGAGAATAGACAATAGGGCATTATTATCTGTAATAATCCAGTGGGTAATGAATAAAGAATGGAACCCGAGAGACCAGGTAGAATGCTCCTGCAATAGACAGATGGGGAGCGTGTACAGTTTGAAGATATCCCTTGGAAACAGAGTCAGCAAGACTTGTTGATGGCCTTGGGTCTCAGCTCATACTCTGTGGCCTTGGACTACTCATTTTTTAAACTAATCCAAGGCTCACTTTAAAAATTAACATTCAGTAAGTATGACATGAGTATTTACTATATACCGGGCATCTGAAGATAACACAAACAAGACGGACTTACTACCTAACCTTCCGAAGCTTGAAAAATAATTACAGTAAAGTAAGTGTTATAAAGTAGAAACATACCATATCATCAGACACCGAATCTAAGCTTGAGGATCAGGATAGGCTTCCCTGAGGAAATTCAGGCTGTGACCTGCAGAATAATTAAGGTGAGCTAGGTGAAGTGGGGAGGAGAGAATTCTCCCAGTGGAAGGAGGGAACGGTGCGTGCCAAGGTCCCATAATCGGAAGAAAAGTTGGGCTGGAGCTTGGGAACGGAGAGATGAAGCTGGAGAAGTAGGTAGGAAGCTGATCAGCCCGACTTACAAACTATAATAACGATTTTGGACTTTACTCTAAAAGCAATAGGAAACCACTTAAGTTTCTTTTTCCTCCCACACTTTAATTTTTCATTCTTCTTTATTTCACATTTTATTAAGTCATAAGATACATATGGTAAATTATGTAAAGTGTACGGATCTTAAGTGTACAGTCTGAAGAAGTGTTACAACTGGGTTACATCCCAGAAGATACAGAACCTTCTCAGCGCCCCAGAAGACTTCACGCTCCTCCCCACTCAGTAATCTTTACTGCTTGGGTCTCATTTAACATTCTGAGAGATAGGTAATATATCTTGAGATAGGGACACCTGGGTGGCCCAGTGGGTTAAAGCCTCTGTCTTGGGCTCGGGTCATGATCTCAGGGTCCTGGGATCGAGCCCTGCATTGGGCTCTTTGCTCAGCAGGGAGTCTGCTTCCCCTTCTCTCTCTGCCTACTTGTGATCTCTGTCAAATAAACAAATAAAAATTAAAAAATAAAATAAAATTATATATATATATATCTTGAGATACAGGATATCTCCAGAGATGTTCACTATTCATCTTATGACTTGTCACCGTCAATTAGTCTATAGAGATACTCATGATTTAACTTGTGAATTATCCCCATCAATTAGTCTATTAAGCTGCCTATTTAGCCATTTCATGTCTGACTTCTTTTAATCAACGTCATGTTTTCGAGATGTATCTTTGCTATTGCTAGTATCGGTAGTTTGGTTTCTTTTTAAAATTTTGCCATGTGGGGGTGCCTGTGGCTTCATCAGTTAAGTGTCTCACTCCTGATTCAGTTCAGTCATGATCTCGGGGTCATGAGATCAAGCCCGGCATCAGGCTCCGTGCTGTGGAGTCTCCTTGGGGTTCTCTCTCTCCCTCTCTGTCTGCGTCTCCCTCCTGCTCACACTCTCTCATTCTCTCTCTAAAAAATAAAAAAAATAATTTTGTCATGGAGTATTCCACTGTATGAATACACCTGAATTTGTCCATTCTCTTGGTTCTTTCTAACTTAAGGGTTGTTTCAAGTTTTCAGCAATTCTTTTTTTTTTTTAAGATTTTATTTATTTATTTGACAGAGAGAAATCACAAGAGAGGCAGGCAGAGAGAGAGGAAGGGAAGCAGGCTCTCCGCTGAGCAGAGAGCCCGATGCGGGACTCGATCCCAGGACCCAAGTTTTCAGCAATTCTGAATAAAGTTACTACAAATATTCTTATACATGTCCTTTTACAGACATATGTGCCCCTTTCTCTTGAGTATATACCTAGAAGTAGAACTGCTAAATCATAAGATGGAAATCTGTATAGTTTTAGTTAATACTGCTAAAACATTTCTAAAATGATGGAAGTAATTTACAATCCCACCAGCAATGCTTGAGATCTGCATTGCTTCACATATTTACCTTAACTTGGGATTGTTATTCACCTTGATATTAGCCACTTTAGTGGGTCTATTTCTCACTTGGGGTTTCTTTTCTCAGTAGATTATTTCCTTTAGGATAAATTTAGAATTACAAAAAAGTTGCAGATGATACAGAGTTTGGATATCCTCCACGCAGCCTCCCTTATTTTAATATCTTACACACTCATGATTCATTAGTTAAAAGCAAGAAATTAACACTGTTAAAATACTAATTAAGCTATAGACTTTACTCAGATTGCACCAGTTTTTCTGTAATGTCCTTTTACTGGTACAGGATCTAATCCAAGATACTACATTGTATTAGTGGTCATGACCCTTTAGTCTGATCTGTGACAGTTTCTTTCTTTTTTCTTATTTTTTCCTTGGCAGTTTTGAAGCGTGCTAATCAGTTACTTGCAGAATGTCCTTCAGTTTGGGTTTTTGTAATGTTTTCTCAGGACTAGAAACTGCCAAACTGTCTTCCAAAGTGACTATAATATACCTTTCATATTTCCATCTGCAATCAGAGTTCCTTTTGCTCCATTACATTTCATGGTGGTAGTGTTGGTTTTAAGCAATTATGGGAGGTGAACAGCAGTCCCTCATTGTGATTTTAATTTGCATTTCTCTAATGACTAATGTTGACCATCTTTTCACATGCTTATTTGCCATCCATATACCTCATTTGCCAAAGTGTCTCTTTAAATCTTTTGCCTATTTTTAAATTGGTTCATTTGGTTTTTTTTATTCAGTTTCAAGAATTCTTTATGCATTCCAGATACAAGTCCATTATCAGACATGCAATCTGCAAACGTTTTCTCTTAGCCTGTGGTTTACCTATTTATTCTCTTAACATATCTGTCACAAAGCAGTTTTTAAATTTTGATATGATCTACATTACCAATTTTTTCTTTTATGGATTGCGTTTTCTTTTAAATAATCTCTATACCCAATTTGGGGCTCAAACCCACAACCCCAAGATCGAAAGTGGCATACTGCACCGATTGAGCCATCCAGGTGCTCATGGATTGCATTTTGGATGTAGTATCTGAAATCTGATCACCAAACCCAAACCCAACGTTAATGCAGATTTTCTCCTGTGTTTTTTTTTTAAGATTTTATTTATTTGTTTGTTTGTTTATTTATTTATTTGAGAGAGAGAGTGTGTGTGTGTGTACAGGGAGAGGGAGAAGCAGACTCCCCTCGGAGCAGGGAGCACAACACGGGGTTTGATCCCCAGGTGCCCAACCAGCTGGCCACCCAGGTACCCCTCTCCTATGTTTTCTTCTAAATATTTTGTCACTTTATTCTTTCAGTTTAAGCTTATGAGCCGTTACTCTTTGTGTAAATATGAGGTACATGTTGAAGTTTGTTTTTTTGTGGTTGAAAAGACTGTTCTTTCTACATCAAATTTTCTTTGCATCTTTTCAAAACCCAGTTGATAATACTTGTGTGGGTTTATTTCTGGGCTCTCTATTGGCACTGCAGAGCTATGGGTCTACCCTTTTGCTAATACCACACTATCTTGATGACTGTAGTTTCCTAATAAGTCTCTAAATTCAATAGGGTAGTTTCTCCAACAAGTGTTCCTTTTTTAGTTCCTTTCAGTTCCTTTTCTTTTCCGTATAAATTTTAGAATCCACTTGCCAATTTCTATCAGAAAAATATAAAAAAGGCCTGCTGTGATTTTGATTGAGGGTACACTGACTCTTTAAATCGAACTGGGGAGAACTGACTTCCATGCAATATTGAATTTTCCAACCCATGAACACAATATATCTCTCCATTTATTTACATCATTGTTGATTTTTTTATTACTGTTTCATAGTTTTTAGTGTACAGATCCCGGCCATACTTTGTTATATGTATACTTAAATACTTAAGTGGGGGGTGGGAGGTGGGGGACAATTATAAATCATATTTTTAAATTTCAAATTCTAACTGTCTACTGCTGATATATGGAAATATGTTTGACTTTTGTATATTGGCCTTGTATCCGACAAACTTGCTAAACTTACATATTAGTTCTAGGAACATTTTTGTAGATCCTTTGGGATTTTTACACAGATAATTATGTCATTTTCAAACAAAAACAGTTTTATGTCTTCCTTTCTAATCTGTAAAACTTTTATTTTCTTGCCTTATTACATTGGCCAGGACATCCAGTATATTGAAAAGATGTTCTGGTCACAGATTCCTTAGAGCAAAATGATCATACCTGTCAGAGCATTTTCATTTGGTGTAGCATTTACAGAACAGACACAGCACTAGTACCAACACAATGTACCTAACATTAGCACAAGCCACTGTGGAATAAGGATAGAAGAAAAGAAACAACTAGCATGTTCTGGAGAGCCATTACATACATTTTATATTCTTGCACTAATTTGATTACTCACTTTCCCCCTTAATTTACTGCTATTTGTACCTTATAGTAAGTTTATACATTACTATTTAGCATAGAAATCAGCTAATGGTCTGCTAGATCCAGGTCTTCGTCAGACCAATCATTTTCCATAGGCATTATATCCTGAGGAGGCTTTAATTTAATCCCCCAATACATTTGATCATTTGCGTGAAGTAGTTGAATTTTACCAACATCACTATATCACAGTACTTTTAGCATTTGGGTCTACTATCAAGTATGCAAATCCCAGTCCAGCATAAGGGTCTATTCCTATTAGAACCTATGTACAGTTCCCTGGGGCTTACCAGCATTGGTCCAACATAATCCACAAACAAGCTGTGTGCATGGCCTTCCTTTCCCCCTCCCCCCAGCACCTTTCCCAGAGCCATCTACAGTCTCTCTCTTGTGGCATTTTGTGCCGCAGACAGTGCAAGAGGAAGATGTCTAGATTCAGCCCCTACTTACAGCTGCAGCAGCCCGTGTCCACTCACCTCAAGGGAGTGCCACAAAATGTCGACTTCATGTTGCCAATCACTTCTAAATCTGGAAGGGAGTTCTTCTGGTGGGCATTGACCTGCCCTGCTTTCGTGTGCCCCTTAAATTCTCAGAGTGATTTCTGCATGGCCACACCCTATCCAGGCATCCCCTTAATAGTCCCGTTTTCCCTTGACCATCTGCCATGACCCCATGGCCAGGCCACTGGCTACTGCCCGTGAATCTGTAAAAAACCAAACATGGGGACTTTTAACCAGTGTTCAACTCTTGCATCACCGCTAGAGAACAGCATGCAGCTGAGCCCATGGAGAGATGATCCTCTTCTACCAGTCTTTCCATCTGACAGTCTCAAAACAGCAGATTTTCCAGCAGGATACTGGCCATTTCATCTCAGAACCACCATTAATTCTCATCCCAACTTTCTTTTAATCCCATCAGCGGCTGCCTCTGCATAGCCTCCTCACCTAATCTCAGGCCCTGTTAAGACTCCACCATTTTGGATTCCCGGTGCACTGGGTTCCTGCGTCAAGGAGCATCTGGTCGTGTGTCAAGGGTAATGGGCTTACTCAGCAGGTGGCTATCCTGGTCATCAGCAAGCCACAAAGCCAGTCCCACCTGGCTTGTGTAGGAGTCTCACCCTCTGCTTCATCAGCGGTGTTCCACTCAGCATTTATAGGGGAAGCTGGGTGGTTCATCATCTCAGGATAAACACACTTTCCAGTGTTTTCTATCCAGTCCACCATGCTGGCTGTTCCCTCCTGAATAAATCTCCTGTGCATCCCTGGGTCATGTATCATCCATTTGTGATGGTTCCACAGTGAGCCGCAGGTCCTGTATGGACCCAAACACGCACTTCCGTTCTGCAGCATTTGAAACCAAAGACGCGGCCCCAGGATCAACTACACTCACAACCCACTTCAGCAGAAGTTCTTCAGGGGGCTGATGACACCACTCTACAAAATAGGACAACTCCTTCACACTATAATACCTGGTTTCAATAGCTCCTTCATTTTGTCCTCACCCCATCTTGACAACTTTCATGGGAAACCGGGGACTTAGAGCCTAATTTTCCTCTTTACAGGCAGCTCTGAGGCTCTGGGCTGCAGCTCAGACTTTGAAGGTAGCGGCTGGCGCTACTGGTCCAGCATCCAAGTCCAACCCACCAGTTTCTTCTACTTTCACTTTGGCTGTTACAGATAACAACCAAGGGAGTGTATATTTAGCACGCTTCTCATTATTTTACCTTTCTTTATGTATCTCATGAGCCAACTCCTTGAGAATCAGGTCTACCCCCATTTCTCAATTCTCTCTGTGGCTGATCTTGGCGCAGCTGCTGTTTCAGACCATGAGGGACTGACTAGTTGGCCATGCAGGGGTCAAAGAACCCTTATTTCCTCCCCTTCCCTTACTTTCTCTTCCCAAGCCAATTCTTCTGTGAGCCATGGCTGTTTGAGCAAATCCGACTCCTCTGACGCCAACTTACAGAATCTGTTTCTACTCACAACGCTTGTGACAACAAATGTGTGCGTTTTCCACAGCAGATTCTCCAGTTCTCTGCAGATACCAACTTAGTGTCCTCCAATTTAGCTCAGTTTTGACACTAATGACCCAGAGCTTGTAGGTTACCTACACTTCTGTCCAAGTTGCCTACAAATCATGGGTTCCCAAGACCCCCGTCTTCAACTACAATAATTTGCAGGAACGGTTTAACAGAATTCAGGGAACTCCTTTACCAACTAGTGACAGGTTTACTACAAAGAATATATACTATAAAGGATACAAACAAGCAACCAAAGAAGGACGTAGGGCAAGGTCTGGAAGAGTCCAGAGCACAAGCTTCTGCCCCATGGTCCCAGCTCATGAATGCGTTCACCAACCTGCAAGCTCTCTGAACCCCTTAGTTTAGGGATTTTTTATGGCAGCCTTATCCTAAACAGAACTATTATTAATTCAGTCTCTAGCCTCCTCCCCTTCCTGGAGGGTGGGTGGATAAAGCTAGAAGTTCCAAACTTCTAATTATGGCTTAACCTTCCTGATGACCAGTTCTGACCCTGAAGCTATCCAGGAGCCCACCAAGAGTCACCACGTGAAAACAAAACGCACTTGAGAGGCGCCAGGTGCGGAAGCCAGTCACAGCTGGCTCAGGGTCGGCTGTGCACACAGGCAGCAGGCGCTGGGCTGGTACTCCTGCCGCGGCGGGCTCGGGCTCTGCCTCTGAGCAAGCAGCTTCCCTGCGTTGTTTCCTGTTCTCTCCCCCGTGAGGCTGAAGCTCCGGGCCTTGCCTTGCCGGCCCAGCTGACCATGGCTGCAGCTTTGGAAGAGCTACAGCAAGACCCAGAGGAGGTGAAGGTGCTGCTGGAAAAGGCCACTAGAAAAAGAATACACGATGCCCTTACCTTTGAAAGTCCAAGATGGAGACAGAAATCAAGACCAAGATGCCGCTGAAATCGCAGAGAGCAGCAGAACCTCTTGACAATGAAAATTCAGCCGCCGTGGTTGCTCCCTTGACAACAGAATGTACAGTGAAAATCAGTGATTGCGGATGGGATCGGCAGATAAATTTGTGAAGATCTACCTCACCTTAAGTTGAGTTCATCAAGTCCCCACAGAGAACCCACATGTGCATTTCACAGAGACCTCATCTGATCTTTTGGTAAAGAATCTGAATGGGAAGAGTCACTCCATGGTCATGAACAATCTCTTGAAACCCACCTCCGTGGAAGGCAGTTCAAAAAAATTCAAGACAGATACAGTTCTTATGGAGAAAGAAAGCAGAAAACATACAGTGGGACTACCTGACTCAAGTTGAAAAAAGAATGCAGAAAGAAAAGCCCTCCCACAGCACTCATCAGTAGGAAATACATCCTACTGAGGGACCGGTGGATGCTCTAAAGAAGATTATGAAGATGGAGGTGATGAAAGTGAACTGTTAATAAAGCCTAGGTGGAATAAAGCCTAGGTGGAATCAAGAGAGAAGCCAAAGGAGACACAGAATTTGGGGATTTTATTTTTTCATTTTTTAAAAGATTTTATTTATTTATTTGATAGAGAGATCACAAGTAGGCAGAGAGAGGGGGAGAAGCCGGTTCCCTGCAGAGCAGGGAGCCCAATGTGGGGCTCCATCCCAGGACCTTGAGATCATGACCTGAGCCAAAGACAGAGGCTTAATCCACTGAGCAACCAAGGTGTCCCACAGAATTTTGGGATTTTAAAGTCATTTTGGTGGGATGTCTGGGTAGTTTAGTTGGTTAAGTGTCTGTCTTTGGCTCAGGTCATGATCCCAGGGTCCCAGAATCAAGTCCCACATTGGGCTCCCTGCCCAGCCAGGTGTCTGCCTCTCCCTCTGCCCGACACTCCCCCTGCTTGTGCTCTCTCTCTCTCTCTGACAAATAAATAACCAAAATCTTTTTTTAAAAATTAAGATAAAATCAGAAGTCATTTTGAGAACCGTGGTGTGGAAATACTGATGTTCCCAGTAAGGAGATGTTGGTGAACTGCACAGATGAATTTGACAGATAACTACAAACATAGCCTTCTTCTAAGAAGAGGCAATGAATTCTCCCATTTCCTCCTGGAGGATTTATTTAAATAGAATGTGCTTATCAAACACTTCCTCCAAAGATGGTTTCTTTAGCAATCTGGGCATTTTGTTCGAGAAAGGGTAATATCGCATTCATGCGTGAAATGTGAAAAAGCAAGTCTTGCCTAATGATAATGCCACATTGTGTTTCTTTTCATTCAGCTAACAAAATTTATTGTTCACCTGTAAGTTCCTGACATCAGCTCCCACCAGTGTAAGAATAAGTAAAAATAAAACCTGAATTTCTATATAAATAAATAACAAAAGACATTTTTATCACTCAAGAAATTACCATGGTAAATCTTTTTATTTCTCCCTTAGATCTTTTAGTTTTGCTTCATATATTTTGCACCTCTACTGTTAGGTGCATATACGTTTAAGATTACTATGTCTTCTTCTTTTTTTTTTTTAAGATTTTATTTATTTATTTGACAGAGATTACAAGTAGGCAGAGAGGCAGGCAGAGAGAGAGGAGGAAGCAGACTCCCCGCTGAACAGAGAGCGCAATGTGGGACTCGATCCCAGGATCCCGGGACCATGACCTGAGCCGAAGGCAGAGGCTTTAACCCACTGAGCCACCCAGGCTCCTGAGATTACTATGTCTTCTTGAAGAAATGACCCTCTAATCAGCATATTGTGTCCCTCTTTATCCCTGATCTGTTCTTGTTCTGAAGTCTACTTTTTGTGAAATTAATATAAACATTCCATGTTTTGGGGCGCCTGGGTGACTCAGTGGGTTAAAGCCTCTGCCTTCGGCTCGGGTCATGATCCCAGGGTCCTGGGATCGAGCCCCGCATCGGGCTCTCCGCTCAGTGGGGAGCCTGCTTCTCCCTCTCCCTCTGCCTGCCTCTCTGCCTACTTGTGATCTCTCTTTCTGTCAAATAAATAAATAAAGTCTTTTAAAAAAATGCCATGTTTCTTTTGATTCGTGTTTTTATGGTACATCTTTCTCTACTCTTTTATTTTTAACCTATTGAATACTCTATATTTAAAGTGAATTTCTGGTACACAGAATATAGTTGGGTCTTGCTTCCTAAACTCTATCTTTTAAGTAGTATGTTTAGACTATTCATATCTAACGTGATTATTGATAGAGTTAGATTAAAATATGCCATCTTGTTTGCTGATTTCTTTTGTTTGTTTTCTGTGTTTGGGGGGGATTTCTTTTCATTGTTATCTATTTGTTAACAAATTTGATTACATTAAAATGTAAGATTTTGTCCACTGAAAGACAATATAAACACAGGACTTTAACGATACTTACAATTCATGTGACTGACAAAGAATTACCATCCAGAATGTTTAAAAGGAAAAAATCAGTAAGATAAAGACAAACAATCTGACAGAAAAACAAAGGATAGGAATGGGCAACTCACTAATGAAGAAAACCAACACCAAAAAAAAAAAATATTTTAAGGAGATGTTCAGCCACAGACTCTTAACTATAGAGAACAAACAGCTAGTTATCAGTGGGGAGGTGGGTAGAGGGATGAGTTAAGCAGGTGACAGGGATTAAGGAGGGCAGCTGGAGTGATGCGCACCAAATGTTGTATGAAGTGTTGTATCACTATTTGTACACCTGAAACTAATATTATGTTTATTATATATATATATATATATATATATATATATAGTATGTTAACTAACTGGAATTTAAATAAAAACTTAAAGAAAAGAGTAAGAATAGATCATCCACAAGGTGTATGAGGGTAACAAGAGAAGAGGGCCAAGACAAGACCCTGCAGAACTTCCACATTCAATGGCCAGGGAGAGGAGGAAGAGCTGGCAAAGGAAATTGAATCAGAACACCCAAAGAAGGAGGAAGAAACCAAGGAAACATGATGTTTGGGGAGGAAAAATGTTTCAAGAAGAAAGGAGCATTCAACCATGTCAAATGCTGCTCAGGGGTTAAGTAAGAAGATGGAAAAGTGTCTGTTGGATTTATTAAAATGTAATCATGGACCTTAGTGAGAATAGATCCAATGAAGAGATGGGGATGAAGTGAGATGAAGGGTGGGTGGGAGGTAAGCAGGGCTGCCACATGGCACAACCCTGGACAGCTCCTTTCAAAGGATGCCCCAGGAGGCACCATTTACACAGACTACAGAATAATGTGGTCTGTGGAGTTGTCCCATGCCGAGCCCCTGGAGAGAAAATGGAGTGCATGAGTAGAGTGATTTAAGAGCTTTACCCATAAGATCCAACAGCCTGTCCTCAAACACTGGTTGCAACACTTACTAACAATGTGAAGTTGCTCAAGTGGCTCAAACATTTCACACCTCAGGGTCCAAATCTATAAAAATAATAGCAACACAATAGGACTGCTGTGAGAGGTGAATACAACACTCTACATTTCAGTTCATAATAAGCATTCGATCAATGTAAATTATCATTTTCTGTAGTACTTAGACAAACACTTTCTTTTTTTTTTAAGTTTCTAACCATTTCTTAAAAGATTTTATTTATTTTATTTGTTTGACAGCGAGAGAGAGAGATCACAAGTAGGCAGAGAGGCAGGCAGAGAGAGAGAGAGAGAGAGGGAAGCAGGCTCCCCGCCGAGCAGAGAGTCCGATGTGGGACTCGATCCCAGGACCCCAAGATCATGACCTGAGCCGAAGGCAGCAGCTTAACCCACTGAGCCACCCAGGCGCCCTAGACAAACACTTTCAAAAGCATGGCCATCATTGGAAGAGAGAAATGACAATAGCTACAAGGGGATATGGAATTGAAGGAGGGTAGTGTTTGTTTTGTTTTGTTTAATTTAACCTAATTTAATTAAGTAACTTTATTTTTTAAAGCCTCTGTTTCCAGAAAAATTGCACAGAAAATACAGTGTCCCTATACTCTTTCTCCCCCCCACACACACCGCTTCCTCTACTACTAACATCTTGCATTAGTGTGGTACACTTGTTACAGCTTATGAACCAAACTGATACATTGTTACTAACTAAAGTTCATAGTTAACATTAGAGTTCACTCTGTCCTGTGGACCTGACGAAGGTATAATGTCATGTATCCATTATTATAGTATGGTATGGTACCAAGTAGTTTCACTACCCTAAAAATCCCCTATGATTCACCTCTTCATCCCTCCCGCTCCACAAGCCCCTGGCAACCTCTGATTCTTTTTACTGTCTCTGTAGTTTTGCTTTTTCTAGAATATCATAGTTGGAATCACACAATATGTAGCCTTCTCAAACTGGCTTCTTTCTCTTAGCAATATGCATTCAGGTTATTCCCTGGTTTTTGTTTCTGTTTTTGCTTTTTGTGGCTCAATGGCTCATTTCTTTTTTTGCAGAATAATATTTCATTATCTAGATGTACCACTATTTTTTAACCATTCAACCATATAAGAATATCTTGGTTACTTCTAAGTTTTGGCAATTATGAATAAAGCTACTGAAACATATGTGGGCAGGTTTTTGTGTAGACAGAAGTTTTCAACTCATTTGGGCAAATACTGAAGTACAAAATTGCCAGATCATGTGATAAGATAGCTTTGCAAGAAATTGCTAAACTGTCTTTCAAGTTGGTTCTGCCATTTTGTATTCCCACCAGAAATGAAGGAGAGTTTCTGCTGTTCTGTGTACTCACAGGAGATTGGTGTTTGGGATTTTAGCCATTCTAATAGGTGTGCAGTATTATCTTGTTGCTTTCATTTGCAATTCTTTAATAACACAGGAGGTTTAGCATCTTTTCTTTTTCATATGCTTATTTGCAAGCTGTACATCTTTGGGAGGTGTCCAGATCTTTTTGCCCACTGGGGGCCCCATTTTTTCAATTAAATTGCCTATTTTCGGGGCGCCTGGGTGGCTCAGTGGGTTAAAGCCTCTGCCTTTGGCTCAGGTCATGATCTCAGGGTCCTGGGATCGAGGCCCACATGGGGCTCTCTGCTCAGCAGGGAGACTGCTTCCTCCTCTCTCTCTCTCTCTCTGCCTGCCTCTGTCTACTTGTGATCTCTGTCTGTCAATTAAATAATAAAAATCTTTAAAAATTAAAAAATTAAAAAATTGCCTATTTTCATATTGTTGAGCTTAAACAGTTCTTTGTATGTTTTAAACATGTGTTCTTTATTAGATTTGTGTCTTGCCAATATTTTTTTCAGTCTGTGGCTTGTCCTCATTCTTTTAACAGTGTCTTTCACAGAGCAGAAATTTTTCAATTTAATGGGAATCTCATTTGTCAATTTTTTTTTCTTTCACAAACACTACTTTCGCTGTTGTATTTATTTATTTTTTTTAAAAGATTTTTATTTATTTATTTATTTGACAGACAGAGATCACAAGTAGACAGAGAGACAGGCAGAGAGAGAGGAGGAAGCAGGCTTCCTGCTGAGCAGACAGCCCGATGTGGGGCTCGATCCCAGGACCCTGAGATCATGACCTGAGCCGAAGGCAGAGGCTTTAACCCACTGAGCCACCCAGGCGCCCCTCGCTGTTGTATTTAAAAAGTCATTGCCAAGTTCAAGGTCTCCTAGATTTTTTCCCATCCTATCTTCTAGTACTTTTATAGTTTTGCATTTTACATTTAGGTCTATTACCCATTTTGAGTTAATTTTTGTGAAACGTATAAGGTCTATTCTAGTCTCTCTCTTTCTTTGTAATATTTTTGTTTATTTGTCAGTGAGAGAGAGAGCACAAGCAACGGGAGCATCAAGCAGAGGCAGGGAGAGAAGGAGGCTCCATACTGAGCAAGTAGCCTGATGCAGGACTTGATCCCAGGACCTTGGGATCACAACCTAAACCAAAGACAGATGCGCAGCCAACTGAGCCACCCAGGCATCCCTATTCTAGTCTCTTTTTTTGTATGTCCAGTTGTTCTAGCAGCATTTGTTGAAAAAACTATCTTTTCTCCATTCCCTTGCCAAAAATCAGTTGATTATATTTCTCTGTATCTATTTCTAGGCTTTCTATTAGGTTCCATTTATCTATTCGTTTATTCATTTTGCCCATTGTATACTATTTTTTTTAAAGATTTTATTTCTTTGACAGAGATAACAAGTAGGCAGAGAGGCAGGCAGAGAGAGAGGAGGAAGTAGGCTCCCTGCTGAGCAGAGAACCCGATGTGGCGCTCGATCCAGGACCCTGAGATCATGACCTGAGCCGAAAGGAGAGGCTTTAATCCACTGAGCCACCCAGGTGCCCCACCATCCTATACTATCCTAATTACTGAAGCTTTATAGTAAGACTTGAAGCAGGTAGTGCCAGTCTTCTTCTGACTTTTATCCTTCTCCTTCAATAACGAATTAGCTACTTTGAGTCTCTCTCTCTTTTTTAAGATTTTATTTATTTATATGAGAGAGTGAAAGCGAGAGAGATCACAGAAGGAGAGGAAAAGAGAGAAGCAGACTCCCAGCTAAGCAGAGAGCCCGATGTGGGGCTTGATCCCAGGATTCCAGGATCATGACCCGAGCTGAAGGCAGATGCTTAACCAACTGAGCCATGCAGGAGCCCCCTCTTTTTTTTTTTTTAAAGTAATTTCTACACTCAATGTAAGGCTCAAACTCACAACCCTGAGATCAAGAACCTCAAGCTCTTCCGACTGAGCCAGCCAGGCACACCTTGGATCTTTTTTAACTTTAGATTGGTTTGTCAATATACACAAAACAACGTGGTGGGATTTTGGTCAGGATTGTGTCGAATCTACAGATGAGGTTGAGAAGAACTACTATTGAACAATATTGAGTGTAAGGGTTTTGGGGTTTTGTTTTTGTTTTATTTTCTTAAGATGAAGAGAAGCTCGAGCACATTTAAAAGTTTTGGGGAAGGAGCCAGTAGAGAAGAGATTGAAACCTCAAAAGGCAGAGAATCATCAATATGAGATTACTGAGAAGGCTGCAAGGTGGGGTTCAGGGTGCATGTAGAGGAATTGATAGGAGGAGGGACCTTTGTCCACTATAAAAGAGGACAGGGAGTGAGGACATGCGCAAATGCAGGTGTATTTGTAAATTTGGTGGTGTTTGGTTCTTTAGTAAAGATGGATGCCAAGTCAGCTGTTGAGAGCAAGAGGATGAGATAGGACTTGGAAGTTTGAATGGAGGAAGTGTGAGCAGTCATCGCACAGAGGGAAAGAACATATTCGCCAGAGGGATGGGGCAGGATCACTAGGTAGTGTTGAAGCCTCTCCTGGTGACCGTAAACTTGAAGCCATGCAGACCTGTGAGACCACCCAGTGTACTCAGATACTCAATTGTATGCACAGAGAAGGAAATTGTTCATCCGGGATCAGGCTGCTTCCACAAAGGTGTGATTAAAGGTCAGGGACACAAAGGATTTTATAATAGCAACAAGAGAATGATGAAAGTAGTGGTGGGCTGTCAGATCTAAGAGGGACAGGGAAGTGAAAAATGGAAGGAGCTAATGACTGAAAATCAAGTGGAGAGGCTGGGGACTGGTGGCCGGAGGGAAGACCAGGTGCAGTGGGCGTGGTTGAGCAAGAACAGGAGGTTGTGGTCAAAGAGTTTCCATCTCTGTAAAGTTGGGACATGGGAGTTGCAGTAACAATCAAACGTGACAGAACGTGTGCTCTGTAAACAGTGAAACACCACACCCATGTTTGTTTTTTCACTAGATGTAAACCTGAAGACAGGAACCATGTCTCAGACATTCTTCCTGCTAGCCTAGCGCTTCATGTTGAATCCGTGGTAATGAATCTGAGTGTTAGACAGAGGAGCCAGTGAGTTCATTTCCCTTGAAGTTTGAGGCTCGGCCAGAATTTTGGACTTTCCAGTCCCGAAAACAGCTGATCCTTCCACATTCTTGTAGGCAGACCAGCTGATGTCTGACAATGAGGTTATATATAGATCAGACTGTTCTGATAAGGGCAGCATAGCTTGTATTGAATATAGTAGTCCCCTCTTATCCGTGGTCTCATTTGCTGTGGTTTCAGTTACCACTGGCCAACCACAGGCTGGAAATAGATGATCCTGCCTCTCACGCAGCCTCAGAAGGTGGCCTAACACCATATCACAGCGCCTATCTCATTGATTTTGTGTTCTCTCATCACAGAGGCATTTTGTCATCTCACGGTATCGCAAGAAGCGTGAGAAGAGTACAAGAAGATGTGTTGTGTGTGTGTATGTGGGAGACCACATCACATAACTTATAGCATGTTGTTATCATTGTTCTGTTGTTTTATTATCAGTTGTTATTAACCTCTGTGCTTAATTTGTGAATTCAACTTTATCATAGGTCTGTACATATAAGAAAACACATAGTATATATAGGTTCAGTACCATCTGTGTTCTTAGATAAGGGGGGGACTACTGTATATATTTATAAACTCTCAATAAAATATTAAAAAGCAATTATTTGAATACACTGGAGAATTACCTAAAGGGTAGAAACTGGAAGAGATTTAGTGCTTAAAAAAAAAGGAAAAAAGAAAAAAGAAAAACATACTGATTGAGAGCCATATTACCTGGCTTTTACAGGTTTTCATGATGTACATGGGGGAGGGATGGATAGAGCCAAAGAAGAAACTGGCACTCTTGCTAATGAGTCCAAGTTTGGTCTTGTCAGCTCAGCTGGAAACTGAAGGGTACTCTCAGAAAAGAAGGAACAAGAGGAGAACCCCCAAATCAGTGAACTCCTTCAAATCCTTAACTGACTCCTAAACTATGGAGCAATACTCCAAGGAGTCAATCACAAGAATGTCCATTCCTCATCAGGCATGTTTAAGATTAACCCAGCACTGGGGCGCCTGGGTGGTTTAGCCGGTTAACCATCTGACTCTTCATTTTGGCTCTGGTCATGATCTCAGGGTCCTGGGATTGATCCCTGCATCAGGCTCTGCACTCAGTGGGGAGTCTGCTTGAGGATTCTCTTCCTCTCCCTCTGCCACTCCCCTGGCTCAGTCTCCCTCTCAAATAAATAAATAAAATCTTTTAAAAAGTGTAACTCAAAGTGGATAAAATACCTAATACCTAAATGCAAGAGATAAAGCTATAAAACTCTTAGAAGGAATATGGGTATAATCTGTTTTACCCCAATTAGGCAATGGTTTTGGTTTTTTTTTTTAATATGACAATAAAAGCACAAGCAACAAAAGAAAAAAGCATAAATTGGACTTCATCAAAATTAAAATTTTTTGTACTTCAAAGGATACCATCAAGAAAGTGAAAAGACAACCCACAGAACGGGCGAATATATTTGAAAATCATATATCTGATGAGGGATTTGTATCTAAAATATATAAAGAATTCCTATGACACAATTTTTAAAAAGGACGAACAACCCAATTCAAAAATGGGTAAAGAACTGGGGTGCCTGACTGGCTCAATTGGTGGAACATGTGACTCTCAGGGTTGGGAGTTTGAGCCCCATGTTGGATGTAGAGATTACTTTAAAAATTTTTTTTTTGGGGGGACGCCTGGGTGGCTCAGTTGGTTAAGCGGCTGCCTTTGGCTCAGGTCATGATCCCAGCGTCCTGGGATCGCGTCCCACATCGGGCTCCTTGCTCGGCGGGGAGCCTGCTTTGCGCTCTGACTCTGCCTGCTGCTCCGTCTGCCTGTGCTCACTCTCTCTCTCTCTGACTAATAAATAAATAAAATCTTTTAAAAAAAAATTTTTTTTAAACGGGTAAAGGGCTTGAATAGATATTTCTCCAAAGAAGATGTATAAATGGCTAACAAGCCATGGAAAGATGTTCAACATCATTAGAGCTTAGAGAAATGCATGTAAAAACCACAATGAGATACCATTGACTAAGATGATTACAATTTTAAAAAGACAGATAATAACTAGTGTTGGTAACAATGTCAAAAAACTATAAACTTCATACACTGCTAGTGACAATGTAAAATGTTGCAGTCACTTTGGAAAACAGTCTAGTGGCTCTTAAAAAGGTTAAACATAAAATTACCACATGATTGCGGCAGCTGGGTGGCTCAGTGGGTTAAAGCCTCTGCTTTCAGCTCAGGTCATGATTCCAGGGTCCTGGGATCAAGCCCCACATCAAGCTCTCTGCTCCACGGAGAGCCTGCTTCCTCCTCTCTCTCTGTCTGCGTCTATTGCCTACTTGTAATCTCTGTCTGTCAAATAAATAAAATCTTTAAAAAAAAATTACCACATGACCCAACAATCCTGCTCCTAGGTATACACCTGAAAGAAATAAAGACACATCCACACACAAAACAGCTGTACAATTGTACACAAATGTTGATGGCACCATTACCCATAACAACTCAAAAGATGAAACAATGTAAATGTCCATCAACTGAGAACTAAGTAAATAAAATGTGGTATTAAAAAAATAAATAAATAAAATGTGGTATATCCATGCAAGGAAGTATTACTCAGTGACAGAAAGGAAGTACAACATGGGTAAAGCAAGAAAACATGATGCTAAGTCAAATAAATCAATCACAGAGGACTATATATTATAAGATTTCATCTATATGAAATGTTGGGAATAAGCAAATCCATAGAAATAGGAAGTAGATTGGCTATTGTTTAGGGCCAGGAGGGTTTGAGGGAAAATGAGTGGTGATGGCTCAGGAGTGTGGACATTCTTTTTGGGGTAATAATGAAAATGTTCTAAAACTGACTGTGGTGATGGGTGCATATTCTTCAGGAATGACAAGAGGGCCACTGGGTGGCTCAGTCAGTTAAGTGTCCATCTCTTGCTTTGGGCTCAGGTCCCGATCTCATGGTCGTGAGACTGACCCCCATGTGAGATCCATGCTCAGTGTGGAGTCTACTGGGGATTCTCTCTCTCCTTCTGCCCCTCCCATTTCTGCTCTCTCTCTCTCTCTGAAATAAATAAATAAATGAATCTTTTTTTTTAAAAATTTACATGGTATAGTAATGGGATATTATTTGGCGATGGAAAGGAATGAAGTACTAATATATGGTACAACATAGATAAACCTCAGAAGCATTACATTAAATGAAAGAAGCCAATCATAAAGGAGCACATATCATATGATTCCACTTATAGGAAATGTGCACAATAAGCAAATCCATGAAAACAGAAAGTAGATTAATGGTGACCTAGGGCTGCCTTAATGAGGGAAATAGGGAGTGACTGCTAATGGCCACATGGTTTCTTTTGGGGATGATGAAAGTGCTCTAAAATTGTAGGGATGGCTGCATAATTCTGTGAATACTCTAAACACCATCGACTTGCACACTTCAAATAGGTGAACTGTATGACTGTATAATTCAGATATAACTGAATTATATCTCAAAACTGGTTAAAAAAAAAAAAAAAAGACTGAGCCAAAAGCACACATTTCTACATCAACTGCAGCCAAGGGAAGACTCAGAGTTCAGAACCTGCAAAGGGGTTGGGGTGACTGCCTTTGGAGTGTGCGGGGGTGACATAGGGTAGGATGTCTGCTCATCCTCTCCCCTTTTGAGCATTACAGACTAGAGGCAACACCATGGTAGTAACATGAACAGAGGAGAGCCTACCCACAGGCCCACACATATGACTCAAACCCAAGGGTTGGCAATGGCCATGTTAATATCCCAGGGCTCTGAGGTGTCCAACTTGAGAGTCACCCCGAACCAGTGTATCAGCACCATTCTGGTGGCAGGGATCTATCCATACAGGACCAGGTCTGGTCCCGAGGCACCCTGCCAGGCTCACTGGTCCAAGGCACTGGAGGGAGACTTACAATTCTCGAGAAAGCTACTCCAAAGCACAAGGGCTCCTGAGGTGTGGGACCCTGGACAGTCTTTCTTCTGTCTAAGGGCAGTACTTCAGAGGGTACATACAAAAATCAAATAAGATGGTGAACTTAAACCCAACCATATTGACAAGTGCATTAAATGTAAATGGATTAAACACTCTATGTAAAAGATTATCAGACTGGATTCTTAAAAACCAAGGCCCAATTGTATGCTTTTTATAAGAGACACACTCAAAATAGATGCAGATGGGTTAACAATAAAGGATGGAAAGTATATATATACCATGCACACAATAAATGTAAGAGGGCTAGTTTTTTGGGTTTGTTTTTTTTTGTTTTTTTTTTTTTACATTTTTATGTATTTATTTGACAGAGAAAGAGAGGGCACACAAGCAGGGGGTGCAGCAAGCAAAAGGAGAGGAGAATCAGACTCCCCATTGAGCAGGAAGCATGATATGGGATTTGATACCAGGACCCTGGTATTATGACCTAAGCTGATGGCAGACGCTTAACTGACTGAAACACCCAGATGCTCCAGCTAGTTTCAATATAAGTATTACAGAGATTTTTTTAAAGCTCATTTTATAATGATAAAGCCAATTCTCTAAAAAGAATTAATTATGAGCAATTAAGAATTAATAAGACTAAATGTATAATAATCTTAAAACAGAACCAAAATAAATGAAACAAAAATATTACAGGAAGAAATAGACAATCATAGTTGAAGATTTAAAAATTCCTCTCTTGGGGCACCTGGGTGGCTCAGTCAGTTAAGCGTCTGCCTTCAGCTCAGGTAATGATCCCAGGGTCCTGGGATCCAGCCCCACATCAGGCTCCCTGCTCAGTGGGGAGCCTGCTTCTCCCTTTGCTCCTCCCTCTGTTCCTGCACTCTTTCTCTCTGTCAAATAAATAAATAAATAAAATCCTTAAAAAATAAAAAATAATAGAAATTCCTCTCTCAGTAACTGATAGACCACATAGACCAAAAAAAAAAAAAAAAAAAAAAAGAAAGAAAGAAAGAAAAAAAGAGAAAATTAGGAAAGATGTAGAATATTTGAACAGTAGCAACAAATCTAACCTAACATAAATTCATAGCACACTCTACCCAACAACAGCAAAATATGCATTCTTTTCAAGTGCACACAGAACCTTCACTAAAATATATCATAGGCTGGTCTTTAAGCAAATCTCACCCATTTGAAAGGACTAAATTTAAAAGATTGTGTTTCAAGGCACCTGGGTGGCTCAGTCAGTTAAGAGTATAACTCGTGATTTCAGATCAGGTCATGATCTCATGGGTTGTGGGATCAAGCAGGGAGTCTGCTTGAGATTCTCTCTCTCCCTCTTCCTCCGCACTTCCTGCCCAGCCCCCATTCTCTCTCTCTCATTCTCTCTCTTTCTAAAGTAAATAAATAAATCTTTAAAAGAAATAAAAATAAAAGATTATGTTCTCTGACTCAACAGAATTAAATTAGAAGTAATCTCAAAAAATCCCCCCAATAATTGAAAATTGAGTGAAACACTTCTAAATAATCCAAAGGTATTATGAGATACCATTATACACTCACCAGTGTGTAGCATTGTGGAGGTTTTTTTTAATGTTTTCTGTGGGTTTTCTCATCCACATATTTATTCCACAATCAAAATAAATCATAACTTAAAGCCATAACATTTCTCCTTCTTTAAAAAGGAGAATTTGTGTCACTGCTGCATTAATAAAACGCAAAGCGAATGAAAGAGCTTGGCTAAAATTTCAAAAGCTGACAACCACAGATCATAGCACATAGGAAGAACTGGAAGGCTCCTGAATTGCTAGTGCAAGTCTGAAATATAGAAACTACTTTGGAAAACTCTTTGGAGTTTCTTTTTTTTTTTTTTAAAGATTTTATTTATTTATTTGACAGAGAGAGAGAGATCACAAGTAGACAGAGAGGCAGGCAGAGAGAGAGGAGGAAGCAGGCTCCCTGCGGAGCAGAGAGCCCGATGCGGGGCTCGATCCCAGGACCCTGAGATCATGACCTGAGCCGAAGGCAGCAGCTTAATCCACTGAGCCACCCAGGCACCCCTGGAGTTTCTTTTTTTTTTTGTTAAGATTTTATTTATTTACTTGACAGAGAGAGAGGGAACGCAAGCAGGGGAAATGGGAGAGGGAGAAGCGGGCTCTCTGCTGAGCCAGGAGCCCGATGTAGGGCTCGATCCCAAGATCATGACCTAAGCTAAAGGCATGCGCTTAACCACTGAGCCACCCAGGCACCCCTCTTTGGGATTTTCTTAGAAAGCTAACTATATATCTACCTATGACCAAGAAATTCCACTCCTAAATATTTGTTTAAGAAAAATACCATATATCTGGGCGCCTGGGTGGCTCATTGGGTTAAAGCCTCTGCCTTCAGCTCAGGTCATGATCCCAGGGTCTTGGGATCGAGCCCTACATCGGGCTCTCTGCTCAGCAGGGAGCCTGCTTCCTCCTCTCTGCCTATCTCTCCACCTACTTGTGATCTCTGTCTGTCAAATAAATAAATAAATAAATCTTAAAAAGAAAAAGAAAAAGAAAAATACCATATATCCAAAACACTTGTATTAGAATATTCACAGCAGCTTTGACACTATTAGCCAAAAACTGGAAACAACCCACATTTTCACCAAGAAGTGAGTGGATAAGCAAATTGTCATATATTCACATGATGGAATACACTCAACAGTAAAAGGAAACTACGGATACAGGCAGCAACACAGATGAGTCTCAGAAACATTATGTTGGGCAAAAGAAGCTAGACAAAAACAATGATTCCATCTACATTACATTCTAGAACAGGTAGAACTAATCTGTGATGATAAAAATTAGAACAACCATTGTATTTGGTGGGGTGGGGGAGACACCCGTTGGAAACAGGGACACAGGAACCTCCCAGAGTGATGGAAATATTCCATAACTCAATTAGAATGGTGTAACACATGCAGATGCAATTGTCAAGATTCATCAAACACCTAATATCATGTGTTGTATTGCACATAAATTACACTTCGCAGCAAATGCCAGCTTCTTTAAAGCAAAAAAATCAAGCTCTTTTCAGGTGCCTCTGCACCCTGCCCCGCTGCATGTCTTCTCAGAAAATGCTATCAGAGATGAAGACTGTACAATCATCTATCGTTGGGGCATTAAGAGTTAGGGATCCTACTGTTAAATCAATTAAACAGCCAGAAGTGGTTGGATTTAGCTGGCATAGGCTAAGATGCTAGGGGGGTTGTCCAATACCTCATAGTGGAGGCAATTTTTGAAGAGGAAGGTATTCCAGAAACCACCACCAACTGTTGCAGACTTGGGAAGTGGTGAGAAGATTGGATAAGGTTTGGGGCACCTGGGTGGCTCAGTTGGTGAGGTGTCTACCTCCCTCTCAGGTCGTGATCCCAGAGTCCTGGGATCGAGTCCTGCAATAGGTTCCCTGCTCAGTGGGGAGTCTGCTTCTCCCTCTCCCTCTGCTTCCCCTGCTACCCCCACTCATGCTCACTCTCACTCTATCTCCAATAAATAAATAAAACCTTAAGAAAAAAAAGAAAGATTAGATAAGGTCTGGCTTTGGAAAGAGAACTCCTAGCTGCGAAAGAACTTGGAGGGAGGTGGTACAAAGGGCAAGGGGAATCTGCTTTGGTGGGCAAGATCTCCACTGGGGTGGACTCAAGAAAGGGGGAGCAGGATTCTCAGTGGGTCTGGGTTCAGATGGAACATGGACCAAAGCAAGCGTGACTGGGCCTTCATGGCAATCACAGGCTTAGTGAGAGTCTCTGAGGAGTCCTCAGCCTCTGCAGCCCCCCTCCCACGTCCAGGCCCTCCCCTGGCACCTGCAGCTCCAACCCAGCACCCTGGCACTGAACCTGACATCTCCAAGGTCAGGAGCTGGCCTGAGAACTGAGTCTCTGCTTTATTTTCTAATCTCTAACTCTGTCTCCCATCCAAAACAAAGCCTCTGACTGGAGTGTATCCTGAAAAGCAGAATCACAGCTCCAGACTGTCCTTTCTAGTCCTGGCCCTGAACCAGAGGCAGTAACAATGGTGATAGTGATAGCCTAGTAGTGTTGTTGCAATAGGACTAGTAAGTAGAGTAACCGTGGTAATTAATGCTGTAGTTATTATTACAATAGCATTGGTAGCTAACATTTAATGATGCTTAACTATATGTCAAGCCCCATGCTGAATGTTTAAATGCTTTATCTTATTTAATCCTAACAGATGCCCCCAGCTTATCAGGGAGGAGATAGAAACTCTTTGTACAATACTCTGCTATAACTTTATTTGTTGTTGTTGCATAAATAAAACCTGTTCATTATAGGAAAAATTGGAAGATGCAGGTGGGCAAAAAATATAGAAAATAAAAGTCACCCATCATCACATCCCTTTTAGTTAATCACTATTGTGCCCTACCACGTATATGTTCTTCAATATCTTTATAAAAACAGTATATTATGCAGTATATAGTTTAATCGACTCATTTCATTCAGTAATGTACTGAACCTTTCCCTTATTGATCAATAAATATACTTTTAAAACACCGTTTTAGGGGCACCTGGGTGGCACAGTCGGTTGAGTCTGACTCTTGATTTTGGCTCAGGTCATGATCTCGGGGTCCTGGGATCAAGTCCTGCACCTAGCTCTGTGCTCAGTGTGGAGTCTGTTTGAGAGTCTCTTCGCCATCTGCCCCTCCCCCCACCCACTCTCCCTCTGTAACCCTCTCTAAAATAAATAAATAAAATCCTTTAAAAAAATAAAATGTCTTTTTTAAAAAAATTTTTTAAAGATTTTTATTTATTTATTTGACAGAGAGAGAGATCACAAGTGGGCAGAGAGGCAGGCAGAGAGAGAGGAGGAAGCAGGCTCCCCGCTGAGCAGAGAGCCCCATGCGGGGCTCGATCCCAGGACCCTGAGATCATGACCTGAGCCCAAGGCAGAGGCTTAACCCACTGAGCCACCCAGGCGCCCTGTTTGTAATGTTTTATAATATTTTCATTTTTTTAATGTTTTAATGTTACAGAAATTGGTTCACAGACTGTCCTTATAGCTCTGAATACACCTTTGTTTTACTTCCTTCAGACTGGTTCCTAGAATGGGAGTTGTTGAGTTAGAGCGTGGGCATTGTTAAGGCTTTGAAGTCAGGCAGCCCTGACCTTGAATCCTGCTCTTGTGGCCTGACCCCTGGCCTGAGGCAAAGTGCTTCTGGGGGCTGAATTTGTGCCCTGTGCTCCTTCTCCTCCTGTTTGCTCCCTATCATAGTTCGCTGTTCTTGGCCCCATCCGTAGGTCTTGTGTTCTGCCCTGACTGCAGACCCTGCCGCCCAGGACTGTGCATGTTCCTCACTGTGTGCGCCCCAGCACCCGGGACAGAGCTCAGTGTTTCCTCAGATGCAATTTGGTGCCGCAGAAAGGTCATGGTCGGGAAGGAAGGCACCCAGGTCCCATTCCCAACATGACCACCACTAGCTCTGGTGACAGACAAAGCCGTTCCTCACCGGAACCTCACTCGGCTGTCGGGACTCATCACCTCCCACTCTACTTTTGTGCTAGCAACTCTGAGCTAACACTCCTCAGGGCTGTATGTTCTCAGAACATACCTTATTCTTCTATAAGTCTCTGCCTTTGCCCATATCTCAGGGCTGGAGACCAACACAGTGCCTTTATGCAAAATAGGAAAAGGTACCTCTTCCTCCCAGCAGAGTGCAGGCTGGATTTCACGCCCCACACATCCCTTGGCCCGGTGCCATACTGGATTGACTGACCTGGATAGCATTTCTGAAGCGTGGAACAAACACAGCTAGCCCGCCTAGCAAACTTCCATTCATCCGTCAAGTTGCAAGCCCAAGTGCTCCTTCCTCTGTAAAGTCATCTTACTAAAGCAGATATAACTGGTTTGTTTGCTAAGCTGCCTCTGCTTTTTGAAGAGCCTTCATTAAAACAATTAACTTTAATGAATTACTAAATACCTCTCTATCCCACTAGATTCTCAGTGTTTTTCCTCTTTTATTCCTCCTACAAGGTCCAGTTCCTGACACATAGGAAGTGACTGCTAAGCTTGAACGATGAATAAATGAGTGAGTGACATTTTACCCCTCTGGTCCTCATGTTGCTTGTCCGAGAATAAAGGAATCCAAATAACAGATGCCTGAAGTTTCTGCCAACTCCAAATTTCTCTTTCCCAATATGCATTAAGTAAATATCTGTTGAGCAAATGAATAGCACCAAATCAAAAGAAAATCCCTTTAAAGATGTGCCTTAAAGGATCATGGATCAATATGTTAAGTTTTATTCTAGAAGCAGGCCAGTGTGAGTTTTTGAATCTCTTAAATATTTTGCCTTGCCTCTGGAAGTCCTTCAGAGACATTTCAAACTGTCTGAAATAGAGTCTAAGACTTGCTTTAGGAAACCCTTCCAAAGAATGACTTGCTTTCCACCTTACCGTGTGAGTCACCTATTTTTATTATTTGTCTTTCTCAGACACTTTCACAAAAGGAACATCTGTTTCTCAACACAGGGCAGTTCCTTATACATCTTGAAGCTAGTGATGCTACTTCTCTCACAAGAAGAAGTTTTACCGTGTCCTTTCTCCATCTCCAGATGTCTCGTCTTTATGTGGACACTGCCAATCTCCTCAGAAGGACAGCTAACCTATTTGAGGGCATCAAGATTCTGAAACACTAACAGAAGCAGGAATCTAGGGTAGGGGCTTTTACAAACTATAGGCATCCCTGGATCCCTGAAGAGTTCACTAACTCCCTGAAATTCTACGCACAATAACGTATGCTTGTGCATTTTCTAGAGGAAAATCCACATCTTTCTTTGGAACCTCAGGGGAGCCCCTTGACCTGAAAAGAGCTAAGTAAGAGCCACTGGTCTACAGCCTGGGCTAAAATAAACTGGAAAGTACAGGGGCTTTTAAGATCAGATAATGTTCTGGCACATTCTTTGGAGTTATATTAAAGACAGAATCCTCAACAGATACAGACTTTGGGACTAAGTCCCTCCCCTCATATCAGTTGACTTCACTTGGGGGCTTCCCCAAATCCCTAGGACTCGCTGAAACCCAGCCTGCTCCCCAGACACAGAAAAGCTTTGGGGAGAGGTCAGGTGACTGGCACCTCTGCCCTTATGTTTTAGCAGTAATAGCCTTGGAGCCAGAAGATCGGGTTCCTGTGAGGGCATGGGATTCTCCGAAGCCCAGGATCATTACTCTACCACAAGGTGGCACCCAAAGCCCAGACAGACAGGACAACAAGCATCCTGCCTCCACTCAAATCTGAGTGTAGGACTCAAGAGCCCCCAGGCACTAAGCCATTAAATTCCTGGTTATACAACTGGTCGGCAAAGTCTTTTTACCCATGCCTAGTGTCCCACAGGGGGCCTCACTGCTCTTTCTAAAAAGTTTGCATGTGGTTCTTGCTGGCTTCAGCCCTTTTCCTAGAGGTGGCCTTGAACCCTACAATCCTCCCTGGCTCTACCCTGGATGTGTAATATGAATTATGATGATCCTGATCCTCGGTATACATAGTGCACACACTTCTCTCCACGCCTTGGAGTCACTCCTGGGATTCTGCAGGGTCCTTACCCAGTGTTCAGAATCCTCAGTATGATTTCCAGGTTGAGAGCACAATGACATAGGATGTCATTGGAACATCTCTATAGTTGTGACCCACTCAGACAAGAATAAGGAAAGGATCGACGTTCATTAGGCCAAAGGCAAGAGTTACCAAGAGTAGCTGCAGCTTGAGTGGGGATCCCAGACTGCCATGTATTCTATAGTGAGGCTGCAATTTCGATACAGAAGGCAGGCTCAAATCTAAACCCATCAGAAGAGTATGAACTTAGATAAAATCAAAATATTAAATTTATAAAGGGAGTTTAAAACACTTAAGGGAACTTAGCGCACTCAGTTAAGGAGACCCACCTAGACAGATGTTTGTGGGTACAGGTGGGGCATCCTAACCTCAAATCTCATGCAAATAGACAACTTCAGCCTTCTTGAGATGGTAATTACAGATCATGATCATACACTGTCCACACGAGCTAGGAAAACTGCTCCCTGAAGCGGAGAGATGTCCTTTTAACTACAAGAAGGTTTGGAATTAACAGGGTGGCTTGGTACTACGTCAGCTTTATGGAGATGAAGCCAAAGTTTTCAAGCAGTTCAAGGTTAAGATTGGCCACAAGAGAGATGTATGAGATTGGAAAGGGAGAAAGGCAGGATGAAGGCAGCAGCCATGATGCTGTTAAGGTCAGCTTGGGTTGCTAGGACAGCTGCTCTTCCCCCACTCTTAATTTTTTTACTCTTTCCCCTTCAGGAGCCAGACAGTAACAAACAGGACATTCAAAAGCAACTGCATATATGGGGAAAACTAGAAAGTGACAATGTATGCCCAGGAAAGACCCAGAAAAGACCTGAGAAAACTTTTAAATTTATACTTCAGGCTGATATTCAGTGTGGAGAGAGCCAACAACAACGAAAACAGGGTGGCTCAGTGGGTTGGGCCACTGCCTTCGCCTCCGGTCATGGTCCCAGCGTCCTGGGATTGAGCCCCACGTTGGGCTCTCTGCTCGGCAGGGAGCCTGCTTCCCTTCCTCTCTCTGCCTGCCTCTCCACCTACTTGTGATCTCTGTCTGTTAAATAAATAAAAATAAAATCTTTAAAAAAAAAAAAAAGGGTCGCCTGGGTGGCTCAGTGGGTTAAAGCCTCTGCCTTTGGCTCAGGTCATGATCTCAAGGTCCTGGGATCGAGCCCCGCATTGGGCTCTCTGCTCAGCAGGGAGCCTGCTTCTTCCCTCTCTCTCTGCTTGCCTCTCTGCCTACTTGTGATCTTTGTCTGTCAAATAAATAAGTAAAATCTTAAAAAAAAAAAACGGAAAAAAATAACAATAATAAAACAAACAGACCCTGAGGAAGGGGGAAAATCTGATCTCCACAGTTACCACATTATTAGATTCAAATGTCCAGTGTTCAACAAAAAAATCACAAGGATGTAGGAAAATATACCCCATTCAAAGGAAATAAACACATCAACAGAAACTGTCCCTGAAACAATTCTAATAGCACATATATTAGACAGAGACTTTAAAACAATCTGTCTTAAAAATGATCAAGGAACTGAAGGAAGATGTGGAGAAAGGCAAGAAAATATGGTGTTGAGGGGCACCTGGGTGGCTCAGTCAGTTGAGCATCTGCCTTTGGCTCAGGTTCGGGGATTGAGCACCACATCAGGATCCCTGCTTAGTGGGGAGCCTGCTTCTCCCTCTCCCTCTGCTCCTCCCCACTGCTCATGTGCTTTCTCTGGTGCACGCTCTCTCTCTCTAATAAAATATTTCTTTAAAAAAGAAAATATGGGGCACCTGGGTGGTTCAGTTGGTTAAGAATCTGCCTTCAGCTCCAGTCATGATCCCAAAGTCCTGAGATCAATTCCCACATCAGGCTCCCTGCTCAACAGAAAGCCTGCTCTTCCTTCTGCCCCTCATCCTGAGCGCTCTCTTGCTCTCTCTGTCTTGCTCTCTCAAATAAATAAAATCTTAAAAAAGAAAAGAAAATATGGTGTTGAATAAAATGGAAATGTCAATAAAGACATAGAAAACTTGAAAAGAAACCAAGAAGAAACTCTGGAGCTGAAAAGTATAATAACTGAAATGAGAATTTCACTAGAGGGATTCAAGGCAGATGTGAGCAGGCAGAAAAAGAATCAGTGAACTTGAAGATAAAATGATGAAAATTATCAAGTCGGAGGAATAGGGGGAAAAAAAAAGTGAACAGAGCTGATGGGGCCTGTGGGACACCATCAAGAGGATCAACATATGCATCAAGAGGATCCAGAAGGCTGAGAGGAGAGAGAAAGGGGCAGAGAAAATATTTGAAGAAATAATGGCTGAAAACTTCCCAAATTTGATGAAAGACATAAATACCAGCATCAAAGAAGCTCAGTGAACTCCAAGTAAGATAAGTTCAAAGAGAATCATACCAGGACACATATAATCAAACTTTCAAAGGGCAAAAAATGAAGAGAATCTTGAAAGCAGCAAGAGAGAAGGGAATCATCCCATACAGGGAATGCTCAATGAGATTATTAGCAGATTTCTCATCAGAAACTTTGAAGGTCAGAAGATAGTGGGCCAATACATTCCAAGAGCTAAAAGAAAAAAAAAATCGACTAAGAATACTATATCCAGCAAAACTATCCTTCAAACATGAGAGACAAATTAAGACATTCTTAGGTAAACAAAAGCTGAGGGGGTTTAAGACCACTAGACCTGCCCTGAAAGACAGGGAGTCCAGCAAGATGAAATGAAAGGAACTAGACAGTAACTCAAAGCTGTATGGAAAATAAAGATCTCAATAAAGGTAAATACATGGCCAATTATAAAAGCTAGTATAATCATGAGAGTGGTTTGTAGCTTCACTTTTTGTTTTCTATATGATTTAAGAGATTAATATATTTCAAGAAAAAAATTATTAGTGGAAAAGCTAGTATCACTCTAACTTATGGTTTGTGATTCCAAATCTTGTTTTCTCCATCATATAAGAAAGTAATGCATTTAAAAGAATTATTAGTTTATGTTTTGGGGCATACAATGTATAAAATGTTAATTCTGTGACATCAACAATTGAAAGGGGATGGGGATGAACTATAAAAGAGCAGAATTTCTGTGTATCATTTAAACCAGTATAGGTTCAAACGAAAGTATTATAACTTCAGGATCTTAAATGTATGCCCCAAATTTCACTGTAATATTTCATTATTTCCCTACATATTTCACTACAAAGAATCAATTAAGCACAAAAGAAGACAGAAATGCATGAATTAAGGGACAAAAAAATTTCCAACACATATAAAAAATATATAGCACAATGACAAAAGTACGTCCTTATTATCAGTAATTACTTTAAAGAGTAAGTGGATTGAGCGCCCGGGTGACTCAGTGGGTTAAGCCTCTGCCTTCGGCTCAGGTCGTGATCTCAGGGTCCTGAGATCGAGGCCCGCATTGGGCTCTCTGCTCAGCAGGGAGCCTGCTTCCCCCTCTCTCTCTGCCTGCCTCTCTGCCTACTTGTGACCTCTCTCTCTCTCTCTCTCTCAAATAAATAAAAATTTTAAAAATCTTAAAAAAAAAAAGTAAGTGGATTAAAGTCGCTGAACACAAAACAGAGATTGGTAGAATGGCTAAAAACACATGACCCAACTATATTCTGTCTATAACAGAATCACTTGATATCCAAAGACAGAAACAGATAGAAAGTGAAAGAATAGAAAAAGAAATTCCATGCAAATAGTAACCAAAAGAGAGCTAGGATGGCTACACTGATATCAGACAAAATAGACTTTAAATCAAAAAAAGTTTACAAAAGATAAAGGACACTATATATTAAAAAGTTCATTACCACAAGAAGATGAAATGCCTTGATGACTCAGTCAGTTGAAAATCCAACTCTTGATCTCAGCTCAGGTCTCAATCTCAGGGTTGTGAGCTCAAGCCCCACACTGGGCTCCATGGAGCCTATATATATATATACATATATAACTGGCAGAATTGGAGGGAGAAATAGATGATTCTATGATGATAGCTGGAGATTTCAATATCCCACTCATAATAATGGGTAGAAAAAACAGACAGAAAAATAAAGAAATAGAGGACTTACACAACACAATAAACCAACTAGAACTAACAGACATGTACAAAATACCCTTCCCAACAAAAACACCATACATATTCTTCTCAAGTGTACATGGAACATTTTCCAGGGTAGACCATATGTTAGGCTGCTGACTAAGTCTTAATTGATTTTAAAAGGTAAATATCATACTGGGGTGCCTGTGTGACCCAGTCAGTTAAGCAACTGACTCCTGTTTCAGCTCAGGTTGCGATTTCAAGGTCATGAGATCCAGCCCCATGTTGGGCTCCACCCATAGCATGGAGTCTGTTTGGGACTCTCTCTCCCTTTATCCCATTCCACCACTCTTTCTCTCCCCCTCTAAAATAAATAAATAAATCTTAAGAAAAATGGTAGATATTATACAAATTATCTTCTCTGACTATAATAGGATGAAGTTAAAAATTAATTTAAAAAAGGAAAACTGGAAAAATCACAAAATTATGGAAATTAAATAATACATTATTAAACAAAAAATAGACCAAAGAAGAAATCACAAGGGCAATTAGAAAATACTTAGAGGGGCATCTGGGTGGCTCAGTTGGTTAACTGTCAACTCTTGGTTTCAGCTCTGGTCATGATCTCAGGGTCCTAGGATGGAGCCCCACACAGGTCTCTGTGCTCAGTGGGGAGTCTGCTTGAGGCTTACTCTCCCTCTCCCTCTGCCCCTGCTCCTGCTTGTTCTCTCACTCTCTCTCTCTCTCTCTTTAAAATAAAGATAGATCTTTTTTTGTAAATTTTATTTTACTTTTTTCAGTGTTCCAAAATTCATTGTTTATGTACCACACCCAGTGCTCCATGCAGTACGAGCCCTCCATAAGAGACTGTAGACTCTGAGAAATATAAATCTTTAAAAAAAAAAAAAAGAAAATACTTAGAGACAAATGTGAATAAAAACACAACATCCCAAACTTTTTTTGTTGTTGTTTTTGCTTTAACTATTTCTTTCTTTTTTTGTTTTTAAGATTTTATTTATTTATTTGACAGAGAGAGAGATCACAAGTAGGCAGAGAGGCAGGCAGAGAGAGAGGAGGAAGCAGGTTCCCCGTGGAGCAGAGAGCCCGACACGGGGCTCGATCCCAGGACCCTGAGATCATGACCTGAGCCGAAGGCAGCGGCTTAATCCACTGAGCCACCCAGGCGCCCCTGCTTTAACTATTTCTTTAGGGGAGGGAACATCACACTTCTAGGAACATTTTTAGCATCTAAAGGTTTTTGGGTTTGGGGTTTTGGGGTGTTTTTTTTTTAGACTTATCATGTCATGAATTCATAGGGTATAGGCTCCAACTGCTCAGGCTCCTTTCCCTTGGTTCTCACAAAGTGTGATTCTCTGGGTGGAGCAGGCTAATACTTCAGTTAAACCTGAGTACCTTTCTCTTTGACTTCCTTTTTTTCTGATCATTTTCCTTCACATGCTTCAGGAAGCTATCTTGGCTCTTAGAGTGCTTAATATGCTCAACTTGTACATTAATTTCCATGTCAAGAATCATACCCTTAATGTGTTTGTTTACAGCAATACCAATACCATGCTAGGCAGCCCTGCAGATTCTTCTAGTTTTGCCATAGTAACATTTGTGGGGCAGTACTTTTTGAACACTGCCCATTTCCTTGATGTCTGTAATATCACCTTTCTTGAAGATTCATATGTATGTGGCCAAAGGAACAACTCCATGTTTTCTAAATGGCCTAGAGAACATATAGCAGGTGCCTCTACTCTTTCCCTTTGTATTGGTCATTCTGGCAAACTACTGGAAGATGGTGGTTCTAGCCAAAAGGCTCACACCAAAACTCTTGGGATGCAATGAATGTGGTAATAAGGGGTAAATTCATAGCTGTAAATACTCATGTTAAAAAGAAAATAAGAGGAACCCCTGGATGGCTCAATTGGTTAGGCATCTGCCTTCCACTCAGGTTGTGATGGGGTACTGGGACCAAGCCCCACTTGGGCTCCCTACCCTCCAGGGAGCCTGCTTTTCCCTCTCTGCCTGCCACTCCCCCTGCTTGTGCTTGCTCTCTCTCTCAATCTCTCTCAAATAAATAAATAAAATCTTTTAAAAAAATAAGAAAAATCTCAAATCAACAACCTAATTTTACAACTTAAGTAACTAGAAAAAGAACAACATAAACCCAAAGCTAGCAAAGGGGAGGAAATGACAGAGATTAGAGCAGAGATAAACTACATAGAAAATAGAAAAATAATAGAGAAAATCAATGAAACCAAAACTTGCTTCTTCAAAAAGACAAAAAAAAAAAAAGGACAAACCTTTTAGTTAGATGGACTAAGAGAAAAAGAAAATAAACTCAGAAATGAATGTGGAGTATTTGTGTGCCTATTTGACAGAAATAAAAAGAATTATTTGACAGAAATAAAAAGAATTATAAGAGAATACTATGAACAATTGTAATCAACAAGTTGGATTACCTAGATGAAAAAAAACAAACCCTTAGAAACACAAAACCTACCAAAACTAAATCATGGAGAACTATAATATCTGAAGAGGCCTATAACCACTAAGAAAATTGAATCTCGGGGTGCCTGGGTGGTTCAGTGGGTTAAAGCCTCTGCCTTCAGCTCAGGTCATGATCCCAGGGTTCTGGGATTGAGCCCCACATCGGGCTCTCTGCTCAGCAGGGAGCCTGCTTCCCCTTCTCTCTCTGCCTGCCTCTCTGCCTACTTGTGATCTCTGTCAAAAAATAAATAAAATGTAAAAAAAAAAAAAAAATGTAAAAAAAAAAAAAAAGAAAATTGAATCTCTAATCCAAAATGCCCCCTGACCAAAATCTCCCAACAAAGAAAAGCCCTGGACCTGATGGCTTCACTGATGGATTTTACCAAACATTGCAAAATAATACCAATCCTTCTCAAAATTTGTTTTAAAACACTTCTTAACTCATTCTATAAGGCCAAGATTACCCTGACACCAAAGCAGACAAAGGCATTATAAGAAAAAATAACAAACAATATCCCTTATGAACATTGATGCAAAGAAATCCTCAACAAATAAAATTCATCAGCATATTAAAAGGATTATACACCATAACCTGGTGGGATTTATTCCTGGAATGCAAAGATCATGCAAAATATGAAAATCAATCAATGTAATATGCCATGTCAACAGAATAAAGGGAAAAAACACATGATCATCCCAATTGATGCAGAAGAAGCATTTGACAAAAATCAACACCATTTCATGATAAAAAGCCTCCCAAAAACTAGGAATAGAAGTAACTACCAGCACATAACAAAACCCATATGTGAAAAACCCACACAAATAAAATATTCAATGGTGAAAGACTGAAAGTTTTTCTTCCAAAATGAGGAATTACCTTAATAATGCCCACTTTTACCACTTCTATTCAACACAGTACTGGAAGTTTTAGCCAGAGCAATTAGACAAGAGAAAGAAATAAAAGGCATCCAAACGGGGAAAAAAGATGTAAAATTATCTGTCTGACATGATCTTATATGTAGACAACCCTAAAAATTGCACACACATAAAACTGTTAGAACTAATGAATTCAGTAAAGTAGTAGGATACAAAGTCGACACATAAAAATCACTTGCATTTCTATACACAAACAATGAACAATCTGAAAAACAAAGCTACAAAACCAATTTCATATACAGTAGTTTCAAAAAAAAATACTTAGGAATTTACTCAACCAAGGAGGTAATAGAATTGTAGGATGAAAACTACAAAATATTGCTGAAAGAAATTATAGACATAAATAAATGAAAACACATTCCTATTCATGGATTGGAAGACATAATATTGTTAAAATGTCAATATTACCCAAAGTGATCTACAGATTTGATGCAATCCCTATCAAAATCCCAATATTTTTTGCAGAAATAGAAAAATCCAAACTAAAATATATATGGAATCTCAAGAGACTCCAAGTGGCAAAAATAATCTTGAAAAAGAACAAACTGGAGAACTCACACTTGCTGATTTCAAAACTTACAACAAAGCTACAGTTAATAAAACAATGAGGTATCAGTATGTCAGTATGAAGACAAACATACAGACCAATGGAACAGAATAGATAGCCTGGAAGTAAACGTGTGTGTGTGTGTGTGTGTGTGTGTGTGTGTGTGTGTGTGAGAGAGAGAGAGAGAGACAGAGAGACAGAGACAGAGACAGACAGAGACAGAGACAGAGAGAGAGAGAAATGATTTTGACAAGGGTGCCAAGACTATTCAATGGGGAAAGAACAGTCTTTTCTACAAATGGTGCTGGGATAAATGGATGTCTGCATGCAAAAGAATAGTTACCTATTAACTCAAAATGGGTAAATGACCTAAATGTAAGACCTAAAACAGTAAAACTTTTAGAAGAAAACACAGGAAGAAAGCTTCACACAACATTGGCTTGGCAAGATTTCTTAGATACGACATCAAAGGCACAGGTAATAAAAGAAAAAAATAAACACGTTGAACTTCATATGGTCACAAAAAGACAAATACCATATGATTCCACTTAACACGAGGTACTTAAAATGGTCAAAATTACAAATATAAAAAGGAGAATGGTGGTTGCCAGGAGTTGAAAGTTGGGGGAGGGGGGGATGGAGCGCTTTTTTTTTTTTTTTAAGGGATACAGTGTTTCAGTTTTACCAGATGAAAATGTTATAAGGATGGATAATGGGGGGCTCTGGGGAGCTCAGTCAGTTGAGCCTCTGCCTTTGGCTCAGGTCATGGTCCCAGGGTCCTGGGATCGAGCCCCGTGTCAGGCTCCCTGCTTAGCAGAGAACCTGCTTCTCCCTCTCCCTCTGCCTGCCTCTCTGCCTACTTGTATTTTCTCTATCTCTCTGTCAAATAAATAAACAAAATCTTAGGGGGGAAGAAAAGGATGGATAATGGATGGTAACAGTTGCACAACCATGTGAATGTCTTTGATACCACTGAACTGCATACTTAATGGTTAGGATGGTAAATTTTGTTAGGTGTACTTTACCACAATAAAAAACATGCTCCCCAAAAGTGAAGATCATTGTCTTTGTTTTTACTATATTATAAATAATCAAACAAAATCTATAGCCTGAAATTAAAGAAAAGCAATAAGTAAGATTTTCAAATTTATTAGATTCAGAATAGAACAACAAAAGTTGAAATTTAAACTTAAAAAGCATAAGAAAAATTATATTTTGAAGCCTATTGCTTTAATAAACTAATATTTAAAATTCTTGTAACTATGCATAGCCTTCTGTGTGTGTGTGCCCTCAAATATAAAAAGATACAAACTTGCACTAACCTACTTCTTGCAGCAGTCCCTAGCCAGCCTGTCTCATTTCTCTGGCATGAAATGTAATGGGGTCTCCTCATTGTCCATGTTAAAGATCCCATTGCTACCTCTGAGCTCTAGTAAAGGAGAGATTTGTCCCATATGCTTTCCATAGACCTCTCCTGAAGGATTTCTGTCCCCCTTCCCTTCCATTATGAGCTATGTAACACTCAACCCCAAGGAAGAAAGGACCTTGAGGATCAGCTCATATTCCAAGGAACATTTACTAACACCTTCTGCGTCAAGCCCTGTGTGGGGTGTGTCCCCACATTACCACACTTAGCTGTTCACATCTACCCTGTGAAGCAAGTGTCAGCACCCTCATGTTACAGAGGAAACAGACTCATAGTTTAAGTAACTGGCCCAGCTAGCAAGCGATCAAGCAGAGAGATGGCCTTGGACATAGCCTGGGCAGCACAGATCTATCTTGCCTGCTCCTCTGCTTCTCAGGTTTTCACCATCTGGTTGATCCTCATACTCCCTCCCCAGAAGATTCCTCTGAACGCCTCCCCACTGCAAGACTCCAGGACCCTGCCTGTGCCTGTCACTTTCAACATTCCTCTATGGCCAGGATGCTCACCAAAGGAGGGAAGATTCTGGCCCAATTTGCAGGTAAGAGAGAAGGTTACCACAATCCTTGCTCTTCAAGAAAAACTGCAGTGGGGCCCCTAAAAACCATGAAGGAGAGAAGGTCAGGAGAAGCAACTGTGAGAGAGGCAGAAGCCCCTGCCACTAACCCACCCTCTTCCTCTCCCAGTCGAGGAAGCCTTCAGAACCAAAGGGGGTATGGGAAAGATGAGTCAGATATGTTTCCCTTTGCGTCACAGAATCTAACTCTCCATCTGTGACTTCAGATAAGTTCCAAATAACCCCAAGCAGTGGCCCACAGGGTGTGATAGCAACACACCTACACCACAAGGTATCCCTTTCCAACTCTGTGGGAAAACAAGTGCCTCTTTCAACAGTCAACACATTACCTGAACAATGAACAATTCAAAAATGAAACTAAGAAAACTATTCCATTTACAATAGTACAAAAGAGAATAAAATATTTAGGAATAAATTTAATGAAGAAAGGGTAAGACTTGTACATGGAAAACTACAAAATGTTGAAAAACATTAAAGGAACCTAAATAAATGGAAAGATATCCTATGTTCATGAATTGGAAGACTTACTATTATTAAGATGACAGTACTCTCCCAAATTAATGTACAGGTGCAACCCAATCCCAATCAAAATTCCAACTGCCTCATTTTTTCAGAAACAGACAAGCTAATTCTAAAATTCCTATGGAAATGCAGGAGACACAGAAGAGCCAAAATCATCTCGAAGAAGAAGAAAACGTTGGAGGACTCACACTTCCTGATTTCAAAACTTACTACAAAGCTATAGTAGTTAAAACAATGTGGTACTGACATAAAGATAGACATATAGATCAATGGAATAAATTCAAGAGTCCAGAAACCAATCCATGTATCTATAGTCAATGGTTTTTAGCAAAGATGCCAAGGCCATTCAATGTGGAAAGAATAGTCTTTTCAACAAATGGTGCTGGAATGAAGCTGGACCCCTATCTCAAATCATACACAAAATTTACCTCAAAATCGATTAAAAAAGTAAATTTAAGAGCTAAAATCATAAAATATTAAAAATAGATAAAAATCTGTGTGACCTTGGAATAGACAACAAATTTCATGTGACACCAAAATCAAAAGAAAAAAAAATGGCAACAAAAGATATTGGACTCCATCAAAATTTAAAACTTTTATGTATCAAGGATACTGTCAAGAAAGTAAAAAAAAAACAACCCATAGAATGGAGAAAACATTTGCCAATCATATATCCGATAAGGGTCTAGTATCCAGAATATATATCCAGAATATATAAAGAACTCTTACAACTTGGGCGATTGGGTGGCTCAATCAGTTGAGCAGTTGAGCGGTTGGGTGACTGATTCTTGGTTTCTGCTCAGGTCAAGATCTCAGGGTCATTGTATCAAGCCCCAGCCCAGCCACCATCTCTGTGCTCAGCAGGGAGTCCGCTGGAGATTATAGCTCCCTCTGCCCCTCCCCCAACTGGCGTGTAGGCTCTGTCTCTCGAATAAATAAATCTTTTTTCTTAATATTGTATTTATTTATTTGACAGAGAGAGATGCAGCAAGACTGGGAACACAAGCAAGGGGAGTGGGAGAGGGAGAAGCAGGGAGCCCGATGCAGGGTTCCATCCCAGGACTCCAGGAGCATGACCTGAGTAGAAGGCAGACACTTAACAACTGAGCCATCCAGGCGTCCCTAAATAAATAAACCTTAAAAAAAAATAAAGAACTCTTACAACTCAACAAAAAAAGACAAATAATCCAATTTAAACATGGACAAAGAAATAAACATTTCTAAAAGAAGATATAAAAATGGCCGGTAGGCACATGAGAAAATGTTCAGCACCATTAGTCTTAGAGAAATGCATCTCAGAACCATAATGAGATACCCTTTCATTCTAACTAAGATGGCTATAATTTTTTAATGGAATTTAACATGTGTTGGTAACTATGCAGAGAAACTGGGATCTTCATGTACCATTGATAGGAATGTAAAATAGTTCAGTTGCTATGGAAAACAGTTTGTTAGTTCCTCAAGAAATTAAATATAGAGTTACCATATGACCCAGCAATTCCTCTCATAGGTGTATACCCAACATATGTTCAGTTGCTATGGAAAACAGTTTGTCAGTTCCTCAAGAAATTAAATATAGAGTTACCATATGACCCAGCAATTCCTCTCATAGGTGTATACCCAACATATGTTCACACAAAAGTTGACATGAATGTTGATAGCAGCATTATTCATAACAGTCCGAAAGAGGAAACAACCCAAACGCCTATCAATGGATAAATGGTGTATCCATCAGTGGATCTTCAACCATAAAAAGAAACAAAGCACTGATGACATCAGGTGCACATGAATAAACCTTGAAGATATTATGCTACAATGAAAGAAGCCAGATACAAATGGCCACATATTATATGGCTCCATTTACGTGAAGTGTTCAAAATAGGCAGTAAGGGAGAATGGAAGAGGGTAGATAAGGGAGGGGGGCAGCGGCAGGCGCGGAGGGCAGATGGGGAGGGAAAAAATGGGACTAACTGTAATGGGTGGGGTGTGAGGTTTCTTTTAGGAGAGGTGGGAATATTCTCAAATTAGATAGTGGTGATATTTGCCCAACTTTGTGAAAACGCTGAAAACCTCTGAATTGTACATTATAAAATGATTAACGTGTTGAATTTATTTCAACTTTAGAAGAGTCAACATGCAGGGACATCGGGGTGGTTCAGGCAGTTAAGCGTCTGCCCTCAGCTCAGGTCACGATCCCAGGGTCCTGAGATCAAGTCCCACATCAGGCTCCTTGCTCAGCAGGGAGTCTACTTCTCTCTCTGCCTGCTGTTCCCTGTACTTGTGGGCACTCACCCGCTCTCTCACTCTCTCTCTCTCTCTCTCTCTGACAAATAAATAAATAAAATCCTTAAAAAAAAAAAGTCAACATGCACCAAGGAGCCCTTCAGTGTAGGCTCAGGATCACTGTAGTAGTCCTTAGGGAGGCTTGTGGTGCTGAAGCAACTGAGTCTAAGGGTCAGCCATGTCCCAACCTCCATCTCCTAAATGAGCTCAGCGATACCCTCTCCGAGCAGGTCTGCAGTCTCCTAAGCAGGAATGACCTCCCTTGCCATTGGGAGGATTTTCTCAGGGCTTAGGGCAGAGGGCAAACATCTGAAGGGATTCACGGGATTGGCAGAGGTCCTGCAGGTTGGGTCACAGAGGATTTGGGAGAGAAGAGCCAGAACTGGACTTTAGAACACTGGTGGTGACACGAGGATAAAGACGTCACAAAAGAGGCGATCCAAGTCACGAAGGATGGCGGAAGATGCTCGACCTCACTGACAATCAAAGGAACACACGCTGGAACAACAATGAGACAGCATTTTCCCCCAATTAGATTGACAAAAATGGTTTGCTAATATGAAATTTGGCAGGATGTGAGGAGGTATGTGTCCTCATTCCACTGCTGGTGGGCGTGTGAGTTGGTAGAGCTGCTTTGGAGGGCAACTTGCCAGGATCTATTAAAGTGAACAGTACGTATACCCTATGACTCAGCGGTCCCAGTGTCCAGGATTTATTCTAAAGACACACTCCCACATGCACGGGGAGATATGAGATGTTTATGCGACTCCATTTGTGATAAGGAAATGTTGGGGGGCAAAAAATTGAAGTATTCATGAACAGGAGAAAGGCTAAAAAGCCTAGGTACATCCACTGTCTATTTAACAAAATGAGAAGCTCCAGAAATATGACATAAAATGATCTCCAAGGTACGTTATTGGATTTAAAAAGCAGAAAGCAAATTCTAGAAGGATATGTATCATTTATGAAAAAATGAAACAGGGGCGCCTGGGTGGCTCAGTGGATTAAAGCCTCTGCCTTCGGCCAGGTCATGATCCCCGGAGTCCTGGGATGGGGCCTGCACTGGGCTCTCTGCTTGGCGGGGAGCCTGCTTCCTCCTCTCTCTCTCTGCCTGCCTCTCTGCCTACTTGTGATCTCTGTCTGTCAAAAAAATAAATAATCTTTTTTAAAAAATGAAAAAATGAAACAAACCTCAAAACACAAGTGTGCTAAGGCTCCTGGAGATTTCTGAGAGGCAGGCCGAGATGCCAGGCCAAGTAAGAACCCTTTCTTTAGCTGGACAAAGATGGACCTAAAAAGTAATACAAGAAGAACATGGAATTGCCAGGCTTGGGGATGTTTGGCTTCCAAGAGATTTCGTTTTTTTAAGATTTTATTTATTTGTTTGCGAGAGTGATTACGAGCAGAGGGAGGGGCAGAGAGGCGGAGGAAGAAGCAGGCAATGCAGGCTCCATCTCAGGACCCTGGGATCATGAACTGAAAGGAAATGCCTAACCGACTGAGCCACCTGGGTGCCCCTAAGAGATAATTTTCTAAGGAATGGAAAGAACAAATGCATGATTTGTTCTTTGGGCTTTATTTCTTGTTCTGTGTTAGGTGAATTACTATAGGCCTGTGTAATATTTCTTTTAGAGAACAGAGGTAACCTACCATGCCCCAGATGAAAAAGGAAAGGTTAAAATTAGGTGTCCTCGTTGTCAGTGGTCTCAGGTATAAACGAAGGAGATAAGCCTTTGCCAGAGAGAAGTCATGACCACATGCTGTACATGAGGCTTTCACCCATCTCCCAGGCGGTCAAGGGGTCTTCCCTGCTCTGACAAATTCAAGCAGAGGGTTCTCAGTAGGAGAGGGCCTGAATCAGAGTAAGAAATAGCTGATTATGGTTTAATAATATTTTAAGTAGAAAACAAAAGGGACTTTAAAAAAAGGAGAGGAAAGAGACTTTGTTGGAAAGATCCACCTAATTCTTTGCTGATAGATGTCTGTAAGCAGAGGTTTTGCTCTTTCATTCTCTGCTGTATAAAAAGAACCTGGTTATTACCATACAGCCTAACAAAAGAAAAGGATCGTCCTTCATTTTTGGCCTTGAACATTCCTAAACTAATAACACATACACACGTATAAATTTATTTGTGTGTTTTTAAAAAGTTCTAGAAGGGGCGCCTGGGTGGCTTGGTCGGTTAAGCGGCAGCCTTCAGCTCAGGTCATGATCTCGACAGGGAGCCTGCTTCTCCCTCTCTGCTCTGTTGTTCCCATGGCTTGTGATCTCTCACTCACGGTCTCTTTTTCTCTCTCAAACAAATAAAATCTGAAAGAAAGAGAGGAAAGGAGGGAGGGAGGGAGGAAGGAAGGGAGGGAAGAAAGAAGGAAGGAAGAAAGGAAGGAAGGAAGGAAGGAAGAGTTCTGGAAGAATAGTCACTAATCTGAAACAGGGATTACCTCTGAGGAGGCAGGGAGAGGATAAGGGCTGGGGGAGAAGACTGATCAAAAGGACTTTGAGTTTTATCTAGAATTGTTAAATTTTTTTTCCATTTTCACTTTCACTTTTTTAAATAAAACAGAATGAGAGAAAGTTGGGGAAAACAATATTTAAAGATAATGTTATTTTTACATATTTACAACATAAAAGATCTTTTTTGCTTCCACTTAAATATCAATATACAACAAATTTTTAAACAACATAACAACATTTAGTAATAACATATTTTCACAAAATCTTGCTTCAGCATACCCAAAACAGTTCTTTTTTTTTTTTTAAATATTTTATTTATTTGACAGAGAGAAATCACATCTAGGCAGAGAGGCAGGCAGAGAGAGAGGAGGAAGCAGGCTCTCCGCGGAGCAGAGAGCCCGACGCGGGGCTCGATCCCAGGACTCTGGGATCATGACCCGAGCCGAAGGCAGAGACTTTAACCCACTGAGCCACCCAGGCGCCCCAAATAAAACTTTTTTAAAAAAGGAAGTTAGAAGGGCAGAATAAACCCAAAGAAAGTAAAAGGAAGGAAATAACTTTAAAATTACACCAGAGAGGGATGCCTGGGTAGCTCAGTGGGTTAAGCCTCTGCCTTCAGCTCAGGTCATGATCTTAGGGTCCTGGGATCGAGCCCCGAATGGGGCTCTCTGCTCTGCAGGGAGCCGGCTCCCCCCTCTCCCTCTGCCTGCTTCTCTGCCTGCTTGTGATCCCTCTCTCTCTCTCAAATAAAAAAATAAATAAAATCTTTAAAATTAAAAAAAAATACACCAGAGAATAAAATGAAACGGAAAACAAAGAAATAATAGAAAAACAGAATGAGATCAAAAAGTGGTTTTTTGAAGCAATTGATACTTACATATATTTCTTGCAAATATATCAAGAAAAAATGAGGAAGTTATAAATAAACAATATTAGGAATGAAAAGGGGAAAATAACTAGAGATCTAGTGGTGATTTAAACATTTACACCCATAAATCTGAAACAGGTTAAGTAATCTCCCAACAAAATAAAACCTACCCAACTGACTCTAGAAGAAACTGAAAACCTGAATTAAATCAGCAGTTAAAAGCCTACACTCAAAATACACACACACACACACACACACACGCATTCCAACAAGACTTCAAGGAACAGATTATCCCTATTTTTCTGTCATCTGTGTATAAGAGAAACTATTACAGCTCAAGAAAAGTGGCCAAAGGAAATAAAAAGAGGGTGGTGTCTAGAAACCTAAACCAAAGGAAGAGACAATTCTCAAGAAGGTGGAGGGAGAGTTGTCGGATCCCACACAGCTCAGCAGTGTTCCTGGCTGAACACTCCTCACCCCTGAGGGGACAGGCACCTGCATTATACCCAGTCCCTGCCCTCCATGGTGCTGCAGTAATGACCATGACTAACAACGTTACGTGTGTCTTTGAGATGATTTGATCAATTTCTGATTCACCGATGCATTGATTCCATGAGGGAAAAAAACACATGCTTATTTTTTTCATCTTTGAAAATAATGCATTACTTAGCTGGTACCTGGCACAGACTGGACAGGCAACAGATTCTTGTTGAAGGAGGAGTGGAATTTAGGAGGTCAATGTGGCCTTGGACCCCCTGCAATTTTAACCTTACAATTATGGATAGAGCCATTAAGGAATAAGACTGAGGGTAGACTACCCGATACTCAGTGAGTACCTTAAGTGCTAGACAATAGTAGGAGCTGGAGTTGAGATCCTAAAAAGAGGTCAGAGTTTGGAAGAAATGCCCACAAATGCTCAGTCCCCTGGAAGACCCAGACAGAAATCCCACAAATGCAAATTACGGAACTGGGAAGTGAGCTCACCCCACTGTCCTGCCCACTTGGTCTCTCAAAGACTCACTGGGAAGGAGGATTTAAAGCAGGGAGGGGGAGGGGAGGTATCACCAAAGAAAGTAGGAGTGGAAGGGGTGCCTGGCTGGCTCAGTTGGTTAAGTGTCTGGTTCAACTCAGGTCCTGATTCCGGGGTCCTGGGATCAAGCCCCCATCGGTTCCATGCTCAGTGGGGAGTCTGCTTCTCCCTCTTGCTCTGCCTGCTGCTCCCCTGGCTTATGCTCTCTCTCTCCCTCGCCTTCAAATGAATATGTAAAATCTTTATTGTTTTTTTTAAAGATTTTATTTATTTATTTGACAAAGAGAGATCACACACAAGTAGGCAGAGAGCCAGGCAGAGAGAGGGGGAAGCAGGCTCCCTGCTGAGCAGAGAGCCTGATGCGGGCTGGATCCCAGGACCCTGGGATCATGACCTGAGCCGAAGGCAGAAGCTTAATCCACTGAGCCACCCAGGCACCCCAATACATAAAATCTTAAAAAAAAAAAAGGAGTGAAGGATGAAGGAATGGAGTGGAGGGACAAAGAGGCTAGGAAAACTAAGGGGTTTGGTTGATACGGATCAGGAATAGTGATTTCTGACATCTATGTAATGTAACAGAAATTCATTTTAAGAAAAAATCTTGGAGAAAGCTTTGTTCCACTGAGTATTTTGACTGGTTATAGATTTATAAAGGGCCAAGACATGGGGCTCCTGGGTGGCTCAATCGTTAAACATCTTCCTTCGGCTCAGGTCATGATCCCAGGGTCCTGGGATGGAGGCCCACATCAGGCTCCCTGCTCCACAGGAAGCCTGCTTCTCCCTCTCTCACTCCCCCTGCTTGTGTTCCCTCTCTCGCTGTGTCTTTCTCTGTCAAATAAATAAATAAAGTCTTTAAAAATAAATTAAATAAAAGGCCAAGACTGATTTGGGGATTAAGGGCTGAAGACAGATGAACTATGCTGCCTGACAGAATGCATCTGAAAGGTAGTCTGTACGGGGTCGGGGATGGTGTCAGCAAAATGGCTAGTGCCTTTACTGCCTTGTAAGGTAGCCAGACTTCTGATAAATCTCTGCAGTGGGAAGGATCATTGAGAACAAGCACAGCCAAAATGCAATTTTAAGTTGTATCCCTATGATACATAAACCTTCATCAAAAGTTTTGCCACACCAAACAGCCTTTTGTTTACAGTTGGTTTGGAGGAAAATTCCAGAAAGTTCTGTGTTCCAAATTTGGAACCTGTGGCAGGGCAGAGGTAAGGGATAAGCCAGGAGCACAGAGGCAGGAACAGGACTTTAGCCAAGTGGGAACGAGGGGTGACCACAACAGCAGACCCACTGGAATTGGCGCCAGGTGACAGGTCTGCCTCTTCCTCACTCTGCCCAGGACCTACCCTGCCTGGAAAGCGAGGAGTGTCTCACCTTGATAGCAAGGAGCAGGGTGACCCCGGATGACCTCCTGACTATGGTCATTGCTCCAGACAGAGGGGTTATTCAGGCCCTCAAATGTAACAAAAATCATCAAAAGAGAAGGGCTTCTGTGGACCTCTCTCTCTGGAGATGCAAGCGGAGGAAGGAGCTGTTGAGAAGATGTGTCTCTGTGCTGGCAGGTATGGAGAGAAGCTGCACTCCAGGGGAGAATGTGGTAGTGGAAGATTCCCAGAGAGATCAGCAGGCTGCACTCGCAGGGCCTGTAGACAAGAGGAAGGCACTACCCAGGGAGTCAGTCCAGGACAGGCCAAGACTCACCAGAAATTGATGCAAACACAGAAGGCAGAAGATGACGTCATTCCATTTGCCCAGAGGAAAGTGAGGTCCAGAAAGCTGGCTCTCCTTCTCCTAGCCAGGGTACTCCAGGAGAGCCAGGAAGACCCTGCTCCTGTCCTTTTCCCCACAGAGAGATGATGGGCCCTAGCACAGACCACCTTCCTTGCATGGCCGAGCAGCTCACGACAGGTCAAAGTTGTCAGTCCTCTCGGGGTCCTCCAGTTACCCCTTCCACAACGTTCTCTCTAAAGGTCCCATCTCCTCATTGTTCCTGCATGGTGTCATCCATCCCCACACCCCACACCCCGCCTCACCATGCCTGCCCAGGGTTCAAGATTCACAGAGGAGGTGTCCCTGGGTGGCTCAGTCAGTTAAACATCCAATCCTAAGGTGTTTGTTTTTTTTTTAAGATTTTATTTATTCATTTGATGGAGAGAGATCACAAGTAGGCAGAGAGGCAGGCAGAGAGAGAGGACGCAGGCTCCCCACTAAGCAGAGAGCCCGATATGGGACTCGATCCCAGGACCCTGGGATCATGACCCGAGCCAAAGGCAGAGGCTTACCCACTGAGCCACCCAGGTGCCCCTAATCCTAAGGTTTTGGCTCAGGTCATGATCTCATAGGTGGTGGGATAGAGCCCCTAATGGGGAGTCTGCTTGAAGATTCTCTCCCTCTGCCTCTCTCCCCCATAATCTCTCTCTCTCTCTCTCTCTCTCAAATAAATAAATAAATCTTTAAAAAAAAAAAAAAAGATTCACAGTGAAAATAGTGACCATCATCTGGGGATGGGGCAGGCTCTGAGGTGGGAATTCAGGCGTGCTGTCTGACAGTGAGAAGGATGGTTGTGTACAAGTAATTCTTCAGATCACACTCATATGTGGCTTCCCACGGGTGAGGACCCTCTAAAGAGAAGAGGGGGCTGGGGAAAGACAAAAGGATGGAAAATATGAAGAGAAAGGAAACCAGAGTGAGAGAGAAAACAGAGCTAACAGGTGAGGTCACAGGAGTGTGACATTTTATGAGCACTCTGGAAACAACAGCAAAGCCCCTGAATGCAGAGTGGCCTGGAGAAATAAGCCATGCGTTCCCAGGACTCAGAGAGAGAAAAGTCCAGCAAGTTCCAATGTCCCCACAGCAGCTTTCCCAGGAGAACAGCGGAAACAGGGAAGAGATGACCCAGGGAATCTATTCCCAAGTGCCAAGGCTGTGGGGGTAAGATGAAGATGAGAGTGAGGTGACAAGGGCAGGCTAGATGGACAGGAGTGACAGCCATCCCACAGGCTGGCAGGAGGATGAAAAGAGGTCACACATGATCTCTTAGCAGAGTTCAACAGAGAGGAGAGCGCAGGTTTAAGTCCCTTGTTGACAACTCTGAACAATTCTGTAGCAAAGTCTTTTGGCCATAAAACCAGACCTCAGTGGATGTAAGAGTTAATTACGGTCCCCATTCACCCCACTTAGCTTAAATATTCAATTCTTTAAAAAAAAAAGATTTTACTTAGTTATTTGAGAGAGAAGAGAGAACATGAGCTGTGGGGAGGGGCACAGGCAGAGGGAGAGGGAGAAGCACACTCCCTGCTGAGCAGAGAGTCCAATGCAGGGCTCAAGTCCAGGACCCTGAGATCAAGACCTGAGCTGAAGGCAGAGGCTTAACAAACTGAGCCACCCAAGCCACCCAGGTGCCCCAGTATTCAATTCTGTTGCTGCAGAAATGTACTTGATTGAGTGCTACTCTGGTCTCATGAGGACGTCTGGCAGGGTTAGTTACTCCCCAAAATCTGAAAAATTCTGAATTCTAAAACTTACCTGACCCCAACAGTTTCAGCTAAAAGTCTGTGGGCCTATACTCGATTCAGGTTCCCCCTCCCTCTCTAAACTGTTATTAGCTTGTAAGCTGTAAACAGGGGCAACATGGGCATCTTTGTGTCTGAGCGCACGAACAGGAGAGGTGGTAACCGAGCGTCCAACATTCTGTAAAAGAGGCACGGGCGGGTTCCAATCTCGGCGGCTGGGAGATTCGGGCGTCTTGCGGGGGATGGAGGTCTCTGAAGAGCAGCAGGTCTTCTGACAGCGCTTGCCCTTTAATACTCTCCCTGGTACCCAGCACCCAGCACCCAGCACACGGAAAAGGGGGAGGGGGTGGAAGTCACAGCTCTGCTCTGCAGAAAAAAAACCAGCCACAACAGAGCTGCAGCTGCCATCAAAGGTAGGCTTGCCACCTGAAGCCAGCAGCTTGAAGAGGGCCTGCAGCTGCTGCCCAGGAGGTACTGAGAGTAGGGCTCCAGCACCCCACTGGAGGGGCCAGCTCCACGGAGGCCAGGCATCAACAACTGGAACACAGAAAGGGCTCCCTGGGCAAGAGCCATGGCCCGGGCTCCTCCCTGCTGGCTGTGGATTCTAGGGACCCTGGCGGGGCTCTCAGCGACTCCAGCCCCCAAGCCCTGTCCGGAGAAGCACTACCTGGTCCAGGGAGAGCTGTGCTGCCAGATGTGCAAGCCAGGTGAGAGAGGAGGGCTCGCTGGAAGCTTGGGGGGAAGGGCAACAGAGAGTGCGTCTGAGCTCAAAGAAAGGAATCCTGTACCAGCCTTGACGAGGGCAGAGAAGTGGCCTTCCTTGGGCCTTGACCCTGGACCTCTGCTCACAGGGACTTTCCTCGTGAAGGACTGTGACAAGCATGGTGAGTCTGCTCAGTGTGACCCGTGCATCCAGGGGGCCTCCTTCTCACCAGACCACCACTCCCGGCGCCACTGTGAGAGCTGTCGGCACTGTAACTCTGGTGAGATGGGCAAGCCTCTGGGGGCCAAGGTGGCAGAGGTGGGTGTGGGGAAGCAAGGAGGAGGGGGCCAGAGCTTGTCACTTTTAGGCTACTGCAAGGGGAGCCAATGCGGGAAAGTGGGGGGCCCTGAACAGGACATGTGCTGGTGTGGGCAGAACTCTGGTGTTACAAGGAAGGGGTAAGCAGAACGTGGGGGGCAGCCGAGAATGGGTGTACCAATCAGATCACCACAAGAAAAAGGAGTAAGTGAGGAAAAGGAAGCAGAAGTGGCCCTAGGTTCCTAGATTTCAGATGAGCGACCCCCCATGGATGAACTGGCTTGGTCTAGAAGCATGCATTTGTTTGGAACTTGGAGAACATCTTTCTTAGGATTTAACAATACCAGCTAGTGGGGAACATCCTTCTTCTTCTTCTTCTTCTTTTTTTTTGGCATAAAAGCCAATTTAGGAACAGGAATATGTATGCAGCCTGTTTTTCTTGTTTGTCTTGTAATTTTATCTTTTTTAAATGAAGAAGTGTAATGTCTGCAGCTGTGTTATGAATTCTTATTATTCCTCCAGCTGAGCTAGAATTTCAGAAACTGTATGCCAGCCGGGATAGAGGCACAGACTTTAAAATGGCCCCTTTGAACAAACATTCCCCCTCAGGACCCTTCTGAGGGCTCTGGAACTGAACCACTACCCTGCTTGTCTATAAGATATGCTTGGGCTCAGTAGGCCTTTTAGACTGTCGTCTTCAAAAATGAGCTAAATAAAAGGTTTTGCCATTGCAAATCGGTCAAAAAACAATATCCTACATACATAAGTATTCCTCAGTCCACTTAACTTAAAAATCTGTTACTGGATGCTTTTCTCTTCTTGGCAGTAACCCCAGCAGGGCTGGAATATTCTAGTCAGAGTCTCCCCACTCACTGCAGGCCCCACCAGGAGGCCTTTTCCCAATACTGAGTCAGTCCCCCCACCCCCCCTTTGCTGGGCTCCAGACCAGGCAATCCATGATCCTTCTCTGTAAGACTCAGCCCGTAGGCCTCCATAGCACCCACACAGCTACTGGCTGCAGGACACCAGGGGGAAGGTGGCCAGGGGGAAGGTGGCCAGGGGGAGGCTGAATAAGTGTGGCCCCTCTGGACTTCAGTGTTCCCCTGGGTAAAATGGAGAAGTGCCGGACATCAGCCTGGAATTGGGGACACAGGTTATACGTGGTGAAGAGAATTCCCAGGTCTCTGGATACTCATCTCTGAAAACGATGGCACTCCCATGCAGAACCAAGTCCAGCCCTCTCTTTAACCCTTCTCCCCTAGTAGAATTTTTTGGCAGTCACTCTGCACCTGACCTCTACACTAAAATAAAATTTACACTGTAAAGCCAAAGTATGTTACTAATCAAGTAACTCTCTAGTAAAGTTTAAAAACCCATCAGGGACCATAGCAGCACTATTCCTGATTGCTTAAAAACTGGAAAATACCCAAATATCCCGTTAACAGAATAGACACATGAATCACGGTATATTCATACAGTGAAATGCTATACCGCATGAGAACGAGCGGTCTGCAGTTACAGTATGGATGAATTTCACAAGGGATTGAGGAAGAGGGTCAGACACAAGTGAGTTCACATGCATGACTAGACAAATACAGTACAAAAATAAGCAAAGTGACTTGCGGCATTAGGAAGTCGGGCTGGTGGCTATCTGTGGGTGGGAGGAGGTAGTGACTAGAAAGGGACGCTGCTGCTCTTGTCCGTGGCTTCCATCTGAAGCCATTCTCAAGCTTTACGCTTGTGACCTGTGTTATGTCTTTGTCCGGCTCTTGTACTTCAATGAGAAGTTATCAAAGTGCCAGGGAATAGGAGAGAAAACCCTGCAAGCTATCTCTACTTTTTACAATTGGCATTTTCTGAACCATGAGTAAAGGAAAAAAACCCAAGTGTTTCCCTTTAATGACACTAGTAATAAAGGCAGAGGCCCTGGGTGACAGGGAGGGAGGGGCAGCCTTTGCGTGGTTGGGGCAGGAGTCCCTGCAGCTGGGCCTGGGATGGGAGCTCAGGACAGAACAAGCATGCCTGGCAGGTCTCCCAGGCCTGAGCTTCTTATGTTCCTCTTCTGTCCCCAGGTCTTCTCATTCGAAACTGCACCCTCACTGCAAATGCAGAGTGTGCCTGCCCCAAGGGCTGGCAGTGCAGGGACAAGGAGTGTACAGGGTGTGACCCTCCTTCAAACCCTTTGCTGACACTGCCTCAACTGTCTTGGGCTCCGGACCCACAACCACAACCACAACCCACCCACTTACCTTACGCCGAAAGTAAGTCCCGGTCAATGCTTTGTCCAGCCATGGGGATAAGGGTCGCACCCCAAACATCACCCTCCCCACATCAGATGCCTGGCTAGTTGGTCAGCCTTCCCATCTCCCTGGGCCTCTTAGGGCAGCTGTAAGGCCTTGGACCTGCCTTCAGCCCAGGCTTGTGCCCTGGGAGGTTTCCTGCTGCTGCTCACCCTGCCTCTTTCTCCAGGGATGCAGGAGCCCAGGACAGTTCCACAGGTGCAGAATCTGGCTGACTTCAGGTGGCTGCCTACCGCAGCCCTCTCAACCCATTGGCCAGAATGGGGAGGCTTCTCCCCATTCTCTACCCCAGAGAGACTGCATACAGGAAAGGGAAGCCAGCCAGAAAGCTCCTAGGAGTAGGGGGAAGAAGCAGAGTCTAGGGATTAGGAAAGAATTGTCCAATGGTAGCAGTGGGGGAAGGGGTGAGAGAGAGACCGGAGGAGGGGTGACAGGTGGTCTGGGCTGAGGGGAGTCAAGGCTGAGGCCTTCTCCAAAAACCCTTGCGTGGTCCTTGCCTATCACAGCCCAAAGGCCCCTGTGCAGCTCAGATTGCATCCGCGTCTTTGTCATTCTCTCTGGGATGTGTCTTGCTTTCACCGTGATGGGACCCCTGTTCTTCCATCAACAAAGAAAATGCAGACTAAGTAAGACACAAAATACTGGTCTCCAGTCCTGTCCCTGCACCCTACCCTACCACCCCAGCCCCTCTGTCCATGCCTCGAACCTCACGCAAGTCTTGCTCAATGCATATTTACCAAGCCCGGCTCCCCACTCCTCTTCCTTTTCTCTCAGATAGCAACCCCCTGACAGCCCTCCCCGAGCCTGAACTTCCTTGGCTTATCTCCACTCCCTTCACCACGTCCCACCCCCAATGCCCCCCAAGGTTCATCCCATTCTCCTCCCGCAGACAAAGAAGAAAGTCCAGGGGCGCCGGCAGAGCCTTGCCGGTACAGCTGCCCCAGGGAGGAAGAGGGTGGCGCCATCCCCATTCAGGAAGATTACCGAAAACCAGAACCTGCTTCCTACTGCTGAGCTTGCGCACGGAGAAGGCTGGGTGGGCGGGTCATCACTACACTAAATTCTCCGCCTCCATCCCACCCCAGCGGCCATCCACAGGGGGATCAAGACCGGGCACACACACCCCCACACACACCCCGACCCCCACTTCCGCCCCCAAGGTGGGGTTTCAGTACCATCCTGTCATCAGGACTCTTTCCTGTGCGCAGACTTGAGAAAGTGCCTTTTGGAGATTGGCACCTGCAAGGACGCATGGGGATGAGATGGAGGATGGGACGTGGGCCCCACCCCCACCCCAGTGTGCCCGGGTCCAGCCACCTTCACCCCTTGCACTGCACTGGAAGGGTGGGGTCTTAGGTGGAGAACACACTTTCCCCTAGAACCACCACGTGCTGTATCACCAACCTAAAAATTCGGCAAAATAAAGTGACAGCCAACCACACACCGCGCTCAGTCTTTCTCTCTCTCTCTCTGAAATTCCAATCTGACTGTGCTGGCCACACCCAGCCTCCTCTCCCAGACGCGGGATCTGAGGGAGGAGCTCTCTCCAGGGCAGACTAGTGTGCGGGCCCCGCCCAAGTCGGGAAGTGAGGATCGCGAGTGGGTGTGGCACCCACAGAAAATGAAGAAAGGTCCCCCAGTAGCCCCTCAGTCTCGCCCTCCTCCCCTTTTTTCACCTCCACTTTCTTGGTTGGGGAGCCAAAAGCGTGCATGCAGTCAAGTCAGATCTTGAGATAACCCAAGGATTTGGCGGGGTGCCATGGCGGGGGAGAAAAAGGAGAACAAGGAACAGGACTCTGGCAGGAGCACCTGCTGGCTTCACTCTCAAGCAAAGGCAGCCGCGGTGACAGTCGAAGTGAAAGCGAAAGAGAAGTAGGCCAAGGACTGAAGAGAAAGCAACAGGCTGGCAAGGGTGGTTTGGAGAGGCCCGTCTTCTCCACCCGGGCGGTGCCAGCGGGAAGCCCTGCAGAGGGGCTGTGGGGGACTTGGGGACTGGGGTACGAGGGGGGCGAGGGGGGCGGGAGCGCTGCCCCCATGGGCACTGAGGAGGGATGGTGCCTGCTGCTGTGCTTGGCTCTGTCCGGGGTGGCGGCAGACCCAGGTGAGTGGGGAGCGCTGGCTGGGGGTGGGGGGGGGGGTGCGGCACACCAGGGAGCCACCACCGCGGTGTGATTCCGGAAGAGGAAAGGGTTGGGGGGAGGGACTGACCTCCTCAGCCCAACAGGAAAAAGACCAGCAAAGTAAGATATCAAAGAGGAGAGGGAGAGGGTAGAAGACTGTGGGAAAAGCCAAATGAAGAGAAGAGGGGCCTCCTGGGTGGATGTGGTGGGGGCCTACCGGAGAGGGCACTGTCTGGGAGCAGACCCTGAAGGGGAAGGGTTCCCGGGCCAGCAAATCCGCGCGAGAAGTGATCCCCGGAGGTTTGGGGAGGGCAAGGCCACCGGTAATGGCAGAAAGCACAGCAGACCAGTGGGCTGGCTGGGAAATTGAGAAGACGGTTGCCACACGAGTGTCCTGTCTCTTCTCCCCGTGGCAACTTTGCTCATTTATTTGCTTTAGCTGAGAATTCCCTTGACTGAAGAGAGTATTTGGTGCCAAGTAAGGCACCGTGACTGAAGAGAGTATTTGGTTCCAAGTAAGGAAACTCCAGGATTTTAAATAATTCCTACCGAGTATGTACCTGGAGTAACAGGTGCTTCCCAGAAAGGCTGGTGTGGGGTGACAAAAGAGGGACACAGAGACAGCTAGGACCCTGGAAGACTTTTACTCCTTCCTTGATGACTCCACAGCTGGGGTAGGTGACCTGGGCACAGAAGCAACTCTCCGGGAAAAGGGTGCTCACCCTGTCTTTAACCTGCAGTGGAAAGGCAGTTGCGGGCAGTGGATGTGGTCCTAGACTGCTTCCTGGTGGAGGAAGGTAGGCAGCTTGGAGGTTTTGCCAGCAGTAGGAACATGGTGAAGGCCTTGCTCGTGCTGAGGCAGGTACCAGTACTGGATGACGGCTCCCTGGAAGGCCTCACCGACTTCCAAGGGGGCACGCTGGCTGAAGACAACCCACCTGTTACCTTCGAGGCCTCAGGTAAGAGCCCTGCACACTGTGTCCCGATCTTTCTGGGCTCCCTCTGCTGAGACAGCCTGGTGCTGAGTACACCCACTGCACTGGCTTCCCATGGGCCAGCTGTCCTGCAACCAACCAGACCTCTATGCTGCCCTTCTCCCCGCAGTGAACTTCGTACAGATTCCCCAGGCCGAGGCCTTGCTCCATGCTGACTGCAACGGGAAGGAGGTGACTTGTGAGATCTCCCACTATTTTCTCCAGGCCACTGAGAAGGCAGCTTGGTTCATCACCAACGTGCAGGTATCTGGAGGGGGACCTAGTGTCTCCATGGTGATGAAGACTCCCAGGGATGTGGAGAATGGGGCTCTCTTGCACCCCACACTGAATCTGCCCTTGAGCCCCCAGGGGATGATACAAACTGCAGGTGAGAAATTTAAAAGTAACAGTAAGAAAGTTTTTGGGTGTTTGGTGCTTTTTTTTTCAAGTTGTCAGTTATTGGGGAATAGAAGGAGAAGGAACAAGCCCACCTCCATCTACATCAGTCCTCTCAAGGTGTCCCCTAGCCTCAGTCCTTTCTCCTAAAGACCCAAAGAATTGGATTGGGATCATTTTCACCTCCCTAATCTAAGGAAATGACATGTGATGCGCCATTCATATATGCTGTCCCTAGCAGTCTTTTTTTTTTTTTTAAGATTTTATTTGTTTATTTGACAGAGGGAGAGATCACAAGTAGGCAGAGAGGCAGGCAGAGAAAGAGAGAGGGAAGCAGGCTCCCTGCTGAGCAAAGAGCCCAATGTGGGGCTCGATCCCAGGACCCCAAGATCATGACCTGAACTGAAAGAAGAGGTTTAACCCACTGAGCCACCTAGACCACCCCCCCACCCCCCGTCCCCAGCAGTGTTATTAAGCCAAATACCAGTTGTATTGCAGAGAAAGCCAGCCTGGTCTGGTGCTTCAAGATGATTAAAGCAACGACAGGGATGCAAATTCATTCATTATCTCTTATCAGTAAAACCTGGTCCCTGCCCCCTCCCACCCAGCACATCCCAGCAGGTACAGGAAATTGAGAACATCACAATAGATTTCTCTAGAGTTCATCAAATCCAGTATTTGGCCTTGAAGAAGACCCAACCAAGTCTAGAGATCAGGGGGCTACCCTTTATCCTTAGAAAGCCCCAGAACACTTGAAGTTTTCTGTGGTGCAATCTAAATTTATCCTGCCACATCAGAAAAGAGAGGTTCTCATGTCTGTACAGTGTCAACCATAGTCCTGGCACAGCTAGGTATCGCCCCTTTTATCTTGGGATAAATTTCAAACCTACAAAAAAGATGAAGGAATAATGGGGAGTAAATTGGGTAAAATTATTAATATTTTGCCACATTCTCTCTCTTTATAAATGAGAGAATAGATACCCCCCAAACTAAGTTGCCCATATCTCAACACTTCACCCCAAAAGTTTCCATGCAGAGCATGTATTCCTTTAGAACACAAACAGCAAACCAAGGTGGGGAGCAGTCTACAGTGGTGCAGGCAATCCGGGGGTACAGTGTGCAAAGAGTTCAACAGCATATTCTCACCATTATGCCATCGCCATATTGGCAATCTTGAACACTATCAGTGATAAAATACTCCCCCCTTGCCAGGGCAATCTGTTCCCATGACCCCCACCACTGCTTGGTACGCCACTGAGCATCAGACCTAAGAAACTGTAAAACTGATATAGTAGTCCTTTCAGTACAGAGTCCAAATTCAAACTTCTCCAGCTGTACCAATAATGTTCTGTATAGCTTTCTGGTTTGATTTTGGGTTTGTTTATTTGTTTGTTTTTTTTAAAGGTTAGGATTCAAACAAGGATCATGCATTGTGTTTAGTTTAGTACCTTTAGCTTCCTTTCTTTTTTTTTTTTTAAAGATTTTATTTATTTATTTGACATACAGAGATCACAAGTAGGCAGAGAGGCAGGCAGAGAGAGAGGAGGAAGCAGGCTCCCTGCAGAGCAGAGAGCCCGATGCGGGGCTCGATCCCGGGATTCCAGGATCATGACCTGAGCTGAAGGCAGAGGCTTTAACCCACTGAGCCACCCAGGTGCCCCTCTTCTTTTTTTTTTTTTTTAAGATTTTATTTATTCACCTGACAGAGAGTGAAGACAAGCAGGGGGAGCGGGAGAGGGAGGAAGAAGGCTCCCTGATCAGCAGGGAGCCCAACATGGGGCCTGATCCCAGGACACCGAGATCATAACCAGAGCCAAAGGCAGACGACGCTCAACCAACCAAGCCACCCAGGGGACCTAAGCTCTTAGATTCCTTAAGTCCAAAACATTCTTCTTCCAGCACTAATATTTGGAGAGTCCAGGCCCACTGTCTCAAAGAGCAGCCCACCATTTGGATGTGTCTGATTGTTCCTCATTAGATTCAGGTTTAGCACGCTTGGCACAAATACTACCACTGTGTGATTTTTAAATCTCTTACTCCTGGGGCATCTGGGTGGCTCAGTGGGTTAAAGCCTCTGCCTTCAGCTCAGGTCATGATCTCAGGGTCCTGGAATGGAGCCCGGTGTTGGGCTCTCTGCTCAGTGGGAAGCCTGCTTCCTCCTCTCTCTGCCTGCTTCTCTGCCTACTTGTGATTTCTGTCTGTCAAACTAATAAATAAAATCTTTTAATAAATAAATAAATAAATCTCTTACTCCTATGTTGTCTTCACAGCATCCTTGCCTTAAGCAGATGGCCTTGGCAACCCTCAGTGACTTGCCCAAGGTCACAGAGCTAGGAAGTGGAAGGAGCAGGGTTCCAAAGCTTTTTCTGCTATTCCAGTGGCCTGACCTGAAGGTCAATGGTAACCCCTAATTTTGGCTATGGACTTGTCTGGTGAGAAGTCCATAGCTTTTGTTAGATTGTCTGGGGGTAAGTGATTCCAAAATAGTTAGGTTTACCATGTGTGCCAGGCTGCCCTTCCAGAGCACCCATTTCTCTGTGGTTCCAACTAGTGGGAAATGAGCTCAGCTGGCCTCATTGTCCAGAGGAGGGGGCAGGTGCACGCATGTGCCCACAGCTAGAAATCGAGTGGGCTAAAGAAGGAAGCAGCCCACAATCACCCTTCTTTTTCTCACTGCAGTGGAGCTCCAAGTGACAACACAGACCCCATCCCTGAACATCCTGATGGGGTCTTCAGCCTCTCTGCCCTGTGGCTTCTCCATGGCACCGGGCATGGACCTGACCCATGTGGAGTGGCGGCTGCGCCATAAGGGCAACGGCGAGCTGGTGTACAGCTGGACCAGGGGGCAGCGGCAGGCCAAGCGGGAGGGCGCTGCGCTGCAGCCTGAGCAGCTACTTGTGGCCGGGGACGCCTCCCTCGCCCTGCCTAGCCTCACCCTGAAGGACGAGGGGACCTACATTTGTCAGATCACCACCTCTCTGTACCGAGCTCAACAAATCATCCAGGTCCACATCCAAGGTGAGGCCATACTCGGGTCTCCAGGGAGCGTGGAAGGGATACGTCTATGGGAGCATTTTCTAGGACAGAATCCAACACAAGGGCAAGTCCCCAAGAGGCAGACGGTCCCATTGCCACGACCTAACTGCCATCACCATCCTAGAGGCACAGACCATTCCCCATCAGACTCCAGAAGAATTCCACCAGGCACTTTCCCAGCCTGGATCCCACCGCCCTGTCCTGGCTGGCTGTCTCCCAAGTACCCCAGTCCTTGGGACCACAAGGATGTGGAGAAGAAGCAGCAGCAAACCGAGGAGGGGCTGTGGGCGCTGTCTGACTGGCAGGAGTACTTCATCACTGATGTCCTTGAAAATCAGCGGCCTATAGTGATGGGAAGAAGCCAACCTTTGCTTGGTTTTACTACTATTTTTCAACTGCCTATGAAAGACGTGCTCCCTTCTGGCCTGCACCCAGGGTGGACTCCTTACACCCACCTTGGGCCCTCCACTGGGGGTTAATTCCTTCAGCTCTCACAACCTACTTTCACTCCCAGCAGGAAGAGAAAGGAAGCTTTGGGAGATTAAGCCATCAGGTTGGGGCCCTCTGGCATCTTCTTCCTCATTCTTTCTTCCAGCTTCCCCCAAAGTACGACTCAGCTTGGAGAACAAAACTCTGCCAGCCACCCTCATCTGCAGCATCACTGGCTATTATCCTCTGGACATAACCGTGACATGGAGCCGAGAGGAGCCAGATGGAGCCCCGGTCCCAGTATCTGGCGCCTCCTTCTCCAGCCTCCGGCAAAGCGCAGCGGGCACCTACAGCATTTCCTCCTTCCTGACCGTAGAACCTGGCCCTGCAGGCACCACTTACACCTGCCAGGTCGCCCACAGCTCCCTGGAGCAGCCCCTGGGGGCCAGCACCCAGATCCTCCCACCAGGTACTAGGACTGTCCTCCTTTCCTATCTCCATACTTGGGCTCATGGCTCTCCTGCCCCCAGCTCAGTCTCTGGCCTTGTTCTGCTTCCCACAGCACTTTGTTCAACCTCTGCCTCTTGGTTCCCGAAGTGGCAGCCCCCCATCCTAGCTGCCCCCGCATCCCAAGACTCCACCAAACCCCAGGTTCCAGGGCCCCAGGCAGTGCACTGAGAGCTGGAGAGCAAGGGTTCCTGCCCTCAAGGAGCTTAGTCAGTTTGGAGGGGCTGACGCCACTGATGCCAGTCGAGGGAGCTAGCTCGGGAGGAAGAAAACAGCCAAGACGGAAAGAACGGCACATGTGAAGGCCAGATTATAAACAGTCTCAGGAGAACTTGGGGAACTGCACAGCTAGAGCCAAGAGTATGTGGGAAAAGGGAGAAGTGGCCCTGGAGCTTGAAAGTAATTACATCTATTGAGCATTTACATGAATCAAGCACTGTACTAAGCAGTTAGCTATATGATCACATGTATTATCACGACTCCCATTTTACTGATGAGCAAACTAGCTCTTACGGATGTCAGGGAATTTGCCCAAGGTCACCTACCCAGTAAATGGTCAAAGAAAATATGAAAAATGGGCACTGACTGCCCTACAGCCTTAAACCCTCTACACTATTAGAGGGCAGATCACAATGGGCTTTCAGGATGCAATTTCATCCTAAAGTCACAGAATGTCATTGAGAGGTTTTCAAGAAGAAATGCAAACATCCAGGAGCATTGGGCATTATTTGGTGGCTCGCCAGACTGCAAGCTTCCCCTGAACTGGGGTTTTGTCTCAGCTTACTTCATTTACCAGGTAGTCGCAAAATTTCAGTTTACCTGTCAACAACTTATCTAACCTAAATCTCTCTAAATGTCCCAAGGTGGGAAGGGGTAGGAAAACACATGGATATCCCACAACCTTCAACAAGTAAGAATACTACAGTGTGCCCAGTTCCTTGGTGAAAGCAGAATGCTTGCCATGAGCTCCTTAACCGGGGATGGGGGTGCACACGCAGACCTGCTCTCTCTCCTCTACCTTCTCTCCCTGCTTTGTCCCTCTTGCTGGGCCAGGTGCGGGCTCAAAAATTATTCCAACCTACTGATTCCTGCCCGTGCTCTTCTCAACCTACAGAGCAGAAAACAGCCTTTGGAGTCCTTTTGGCTAGCAGCCTCTTCCTTCTCGCACTGCTGTTCCTGGGGCTTCAGAGACGGCAAGGTAAGCCCTGCCCTGCCCCTCCTTACTTGTAGATCAGCTGACTCCAGCCACCTCCCCGCCCAGCCCAGGGACAAAGCCCAAGTGTCCTGAGTTCCAGCCAGTCCCCACACCACAGCCCCTGGCTTTTGGGGTTACCTCAACTGAAAACAGCCTCCTTTCTTCTTGTTTTCTCCTAGCTACCTCACCAAGATCTGCCAAGACTCTGAGGCCCTCTGGGTAACCTCCCTCCTGCCTCAGAGCTGAAGGGAATAGTAGTCACACTGTCCCAGAAGGGCTCCAGCCAAGTCTCAGAGCTCAAAAAGGCCCCAAGAAAGGCATGAAGAAGGCACAGATCCTGGGGACCCTGGCTCTGTGTGGGTCTCTGCCTTCCTTCCTTGTGTCCCTGGGCTGAACACCAAGGGAGAAAAGGTGAAGAGGTGAGAGGGTGGTAGAAAGCAGAATGTCTGGGTAGGAGGTTAAAAAATGAGCCTATGGTAGAAAAGAAAAAGGGAAAACACTAAGAAAGGAGTAAATGGGCAAGTCATGATCTCATGGTTCATGAGATGGAGACCTGCATGGGGCTCCACACTCAGTGGGGGGTCTGCTTGAAGATTCTCTCCCTCGGCCCCTCCCCCTGACTCATGCTCTCATTCCCTCTCTAAAATAAATTTTTTTTTTTAAAAAAGGAGTGAGTTGGGGGGCAGTGGGACAAAGGGGTGTGGCGGTTGGGCCATAACACACAAGCATTTGAACTCTGTCCAAGAGACCTTGCGTCCTCAGAAACAAAGCTTTTTCACTTTCCTGTCTTTCCCCATACCGGACCCAACAGAGTCCTGTCCCCAAGCCTTGCCACGCCCACTGGCAGAGTGTGCAGGGTATGAAACCAAGGCCCTCAGAGGCGGCCCTGGGACACTATCTCAGATTGCTCTGTTTGGAACCCTGAGCCACAATGAAGGTCATGCTCTTTTGGACAGCGCCTCCCTCCCTCAACTGCCAGGGAGAGATTTCCTCCTTCCATCCAACTCTAAGATGTGTCTGGTGAGGACAGAGGAACTCAGCAGAAGAAAACTGGACGTGAGGCTGCTGGGGAACAGGGTGTGTTCGCAGAGGCCTCATGTGGGCGCCCCCTCGGACAGGCGGGGCAGCACGAGGACATAGGAAGGAGGCAGAGGGGAGGTGTCAGAGAAAACCTGCAGTGGTTTCTGATGTGATATATGAGATGCCCACTCGACTTCCTGTCACCACTTCCTCTCTCTAGCACCTGGAGGAGTTGGGCTGCGCCAGGTACAGATACAGAGCGGAGACCACTTCCTCTGCCAACACATGGATCTTTTATCTTGAGAGTGCCACACGGCACCTGTCAGCCAGCCTTCCGGCCTCATGCAACAACACATCACATCGTAGAAGGAAAAGAACACCCCCCCCCTCAGTTACTCCAACCCAAACAACAACCAAGTCAGTTTAGTGGTAGGAATTTATATATATATATATTTTTTGCCTTTGTTCAGAATACATGAAGTTGGTAAATATGCCACATGCCTTGGGTGGAAGTACAGCAGTTATTATTCTATACAAGTATGAAGTTGGGGGTAGGAAAAAAGACAGAGGTGATGACAGACACACAGTGGAAACCCCACATCACCTCATGGCAAACCAAGGAAGAAGGGGATGTGGGAAGCTCGGCTTCATTTGACTGCAAAGTCCCGGGGTTTGGTTGCATATTTGCTCATGCACATGGGTGGTGGGAGGGACGAGGGACAGCAAAGACACAGAAGAGGGTACAGGGTGGGGTGAGAAAGAAAGTAGAAGGCCAAACATCCCCAAAAGAACAAAGCCAACTGCATCTGGTGAGCCTCAGAGGGACAGAAACCCAGGAAAGAATTCCTGTGACAGAGCTGGGTGGGCCAAGAGGGCGAATTTGCTCCAGGCTCGGGATACATCGAGGACAGTGGCAGTTCTTCTCCAGCGGTGACCTCCTGCATTAGGCAAGGAGGAGCCCAGAGGAGATTGGAGACCTTCGAGGGGGGCCGTTGGGAGGGTACACTGACTGCTTTCTTCCAGCTCTTCAGTCCTGCCCTGGGGCAGGACGAAGGGAATGTGGGAAACGGGCAAAAGGAGAGGAAGGATGGTTTTGTGCAATGAAATGCTGCTGCATGGAAAGGAAGCACCCAGACCCGGCCCGGCTGGACCTGGCCTGGCCTCAGCCTCTTCCTGCTTGTGGGCTGGAGGACGGGAGGAATAAGGGGTCATGGGTGTTCCCCCTTGCCGCTCCCAGCCTCCCTCCTTCCCTCACCCCTGGATCTGTCCCACTCCACAAGCTATCCTGAAGCCCAGCCGTGGCCTCCCACCCTCAGGTTCCACTGTCTCCCCCCACAAACCATGCAGAGAGGAAAGGAAAGGAAGCAAAGTGGAGTTCGGAAGGGTACAGGTGGTTCAGAAGGGGAACACAGCACAGGAAGAACAGACAGGTGGCTCTAGATAAGAGGGCCCATAATGGCACAGCAGTGCACATGCGCACCTGTCCACAGACGGTCCCGCCTCCCACCCAAGACCTGTCGGGGGGATATACTGGACTTCTCAGAATACTCAGAATCGGCCGGCTTCAGGAAGGACCTCCTGCCTCATCCTTGTCTTTGGTAAGTACATGGGAAGGGTGTAGAGGAAAGGAGTCCTGGAGAGCCCAAGTATCCTCATTTCTAACACCTCACGCTTTATCAAAGGGGAGGGAGGAGTGGGACCCTCCCCAACGAGGCAGCAACAAGTGGCTTCCTCCAAGCTTGTTATTTTCAGATTAGGCCCTTGACTCATTGTCTCTCTATAATTAATACTTGTTCTCTCCAACAATTAAAGCTAACTCAGATCCCCAGCTTTGGCTCTATAGAATTATTTGGTGCTCTCATAAATAATACAGAATCCTGCAGAAAATGTGGATGAGAGACAGCCCCTTGTAGTTATGAGCTTAGAAGGCTGCTTCTAGGATGGGAATGAAGCTGGTCCTTTTGTAATTAAGATGCCTTCTGTAGGTCTCCAGAAAACAAAGCAAAAGTCTGTATGATCCCTGATGACAGAAAGTCTCGGACAGATCAGAAATAACTGCAAAAACAGATGTGACTTTCCAAAAGGGTAACCCCAGAACCAAGTTGGACTTCGGGCCCACCCCAGGCTCCTTTTCAGGTCTGGTCTAAGAGAAGAGCCCCTAGTGATCAGGGCAGTCCTGAGTGAGCTGCCCTTCTCCCTGCTGTTCCCAGCCCGCTCCCACCAGTGACCTGGCCTTTCCTGGTGACACCATGGGCACCAACACCCTTCTCCTTCCCCAATCTTGACAGCTTCTTGGGCATGTCACCTTGGCTACACCCCTTCCTCTTCTCTTGGCCTCCCATTCTTTTTGGCTTTGGGGGAACTTGAGAGCACATAAGAAGGGGGTAGGCAGGTGCCAGCTGTGGCTCTTCAGGGAGTTACTTCGAGACTGTGCCATGAGCAGCATTTCTAGTGTTGAGGGACACAGTGCAAATGAGAGCAACAGAAAAGGAGGAATGGCGATGGAGAAGCCAGGACAGGGTGGAGGAAGGTAGATGGGGACGTTCGTTGAGAGAGCAAACAGAGGGAGAGGGATGTGAGTTCGGATGGCAATGGAGAACAGGGAAGGGGTGGCACATTCTCAAGTAAAAAAGTAGACTGGACACAGGAATCAGGAAGTCCCAGATGGAAAAGAGAAAGAGACAGGAGAAAACAAGAGGGCAAATTACATCAAGTTACTAGACATTCAGGCCTTTCAGTCGCAGGTGTCCCATCCCCGTGGTCTCCCTCTGACCCAAGCCAGTGACAAACAGCACAGCCCCATTTCCTCAGAATACGAAGGACCATCTTCCCACGAGATCTTGCAGAGGGAAGATCCTTGTCCATCAAGGAAGTCCCTTGTCTTTGCCATTCCTCCCTCCCAAACCAGGTGACAATCCCACAGCAGCGATCTCCATACCTCAGTGAGAGCAGCCCCACTCCCCAGGCAGGCAGGCAGGGCTGGGAGAAGACTCCAGGACCTTCCCACCTCTTCACCCCACCAGAAATCTCAGCGATACTTACTTACAATAACTACCACGATGATGGCACAGATAGCTCCCAGCATGATCATCATCTGAGGAAACATTGACCAAAAAATGGGTCCTTGGATTTGGGGAAGAGGAAAGAGGATGTTCCCACTAGAGATGTGGGAAAAGAACTTCCTCCATCCTGGGGACGGTGGAAGAAACTACTCATCCCCCAGGAAATAGGCGGGTCTCTCTGGAAGGGACAAACCCTCCAGTTCCCCATGAGACAACCATCCCTGCACCGCAGCTGAGGCTTCCCAGAAACATCCGAGCGTCTATGGCTCACTCCATCTCGCTTGGCTCCTTCTGCCTGAGGCTTTGAAAGGAATGCCATGGAGGTGCAGACACTGGATCTTTGGTCAGTTGGTTCATTTTCCATTGTGAAGTATTCAGCTTATTCGTAAAAGCTGTAAGTATTTAAATATAGACCTATCCTAGTCATCGAGTTAATGTTGGCTGTGTGTGGGGAAGGACAAGGCAAGATTTTCCCAGGGGTCGTTGAGGGAAAAGCAGCCCGACTGACCACTTCCCAACTCCTCAGGGTATGGCTGGCACCCAGTTAGTGGTTCTGAGCGCTCTAGCCTACCCTGGTGGCCAATTCTGGGTACCGCATCTCAAGAAGGCTTTCAGATTTCCTCCCCTCAAGGTTCCTCAGTGCCACCGGAGGTGAGGAAGGTAGAACCTGAGCGTTTCCTTTTCTTCCAGGAGTTGAGGCCCAGGAAGAGAAGGCTGAGAGGACAAGAAAACTCACCTTGCAGTCTTTCCACCAATACTTCCTCTTTAGCTTGGCAGCGCTAGTCTCAAACCGTGACGCTCCCACTTGCAAGGCATCCGCTCGGTCATCCAGCTGTGACAGTATTTCATCTCTCTTCAGGACCTTGTCCACATTCACACGCATGATGTCCACCACCTGAGTGGGTGCAGAAACAAAGCTAGTAAGCTTTCCTGCTAGAGATGGGTGAAAAAGAAAAGAATGTCAAGTCTGGTCCTGTGTAAGTCAGGGATGCCTTGCTTCCCAGAGCTTTTAGGCACCCCTTTATTTAAAAAAAAAAAAAAAAGGTTCTAAACTTCCATCATCTGGAAACTCTCAGAGGAAAAGCTCTCCACTTACTTCCTCCACTTGTGCCTGGGTTTGCTGTAGTCGTCTGTTACTGGTTGTATTAGGAGGAGGGCCAGGGGGGCCCCCTCCTGGGGCAGTCCCTTCTGCCCCTTCAGTAGGAGGCTGAGCTGGAGCAGACCTGTGGAGGGAAGGGGACCGAGTACACAAAGTAACTGAGACAAGAAAGGAATCACATGCATTCTGGCCCCGTATGACAAACACTATGGTGATGAGGCTCCATGCAACCAGAAGCGATTCTAACTTCTTAGCAACACCAAGGAGGGAGATGCAGCATTGGGGAAGAAGCAAAAGATGAAAGATCCTGTAACAACACTTGGGGTGGGGGGGTTCAGGGACATTCAGGGTGGCATCAAGAGATCTTCTTTGGGGCTATCCTTTGACCTAAATTCAAACATCCTCTGGCACAACGGCTATAGGGACAAAGATGCCAGCCTTGGACTAAATGGTACTTCCCTATCAGAAAGAAGCCTTTTGGGGCCTCTGGGTGGCTCAGTCATTAAGTGTCTTCCTTCGGCTCAGGTCATGATCCCAGGGTCCTAGGATTGAGTCCCGCATCGGGCTCCCTATTCAGCAGGAAGCCTGCTTCTCCCTCTTTGACTCCCCCTGCTTGTGTTCCCTCTCTCACTATGTCTCTGTCAAAAAATATATATATAAAATCTTAAAAAATAAAAAAAAGAAGTCTTGGGGCGCCTGGGTGGCTCAATGGGTTAAAGCCTCTGCCTTCAGCTCGGGTCATGATCCCAGGGACCTGGGATCAAGCCCCGCATCGGGCTCTCTGCTCCATGGAGACTCTGCTTCCTCCTCTCTCTCTGCCTGCCTCTCTGCCTACTTGTAATCTCTGTCTGTCAAATAAATAAATAAAATCTTTTTTTAAATGTTATTTAAAAAAAAAAAAGAATTCTTTTACATGAAGTCAAACTGGAAATTTCCTATCCAGGTTAAAAGAAATTCATACAAAAGACTAACACTTACAGACTGAACAGCTCTTTTATGCAAAGCCTAAAGAACACATGCAAGTTGACAGACTCTGCTTAGGGGAAACCAGCTATTAGTCGTTTCACATAATGATTAGTATATCGGGGCAGCTGTAAAGTAAGGACAACTTGGAGAATCACCAAAGACAAGGCTTCTGTAGGTAGATTTAAGTCAGGACTATTCACTTGCTTTGTTTTTGGCAGAGAAGATGAGCGTTTCACTTAGATAAACCTGGGGTGCCAGGCAATTGTGTTAGTTATGAAACTGTTCCAAGAGCACAGACAGGTAATGGTCTTTGACATACATGCATCATAGAGCGTGTCCCTTCCTTTTCTAGATTTGTCATCAAGTCTCAGGAAGCTCCCCTAGCTCTTCATGTCCCAAAGAGAAATCTTGGTTTACACTACTACACACAGAGATTCTTTCTTTCCCTTAGCCTTAGAAGGAATGAATCTAGTGGAGGTCTTCAAGATAAAATCTTTTCCATGTCCCAACGCATGGAGACTAAATTCACCTTCTGAAGAATTCCCAGAAATCTAACCTAAGGCATGAGATTTTTCTCTCCCAAGAAAGAATGCACCAACAGAGGGAGAGCTCTCAAACTTGATGGAGAATAAAAGTTACAGTAAGAACTCCTCATACGGGCTCAGAATCTCACAAAACATACCTCACAGGAGTAGTCCAAGAGTCAATGCATTAAGAATTAAATCATCACTAAAAAGGAAATGCCTTGACTACTCACAACAGAACTGATACCCAGAAAATTCTTCCTCCCTAAGTGAATTTTTTTTTTTTTTTGGATTAAAAAGATAGAGAATAACTCTTCAGAGAGGCTTTACTAGCAGACTATACCCAACTCAACTCCATTAAAGAAATCACTTTCTCATCTCCCTCTAAAGCACAAAGAAAGAAAAAAAGATACAAAATCATGGAAGGCACAAGACTCTTGGGTTACTACTGAGCTAAGCAATCTAGTTCTCTGAAAGGTGGAAAACTCAGTGAGTAGGCAGCAGCCAGTATTTGGTCTTGGAAGCAGTCCGGGATGGTGGCACGAATGACAATTTTAAGGTCAGAGACCTTGTGATGCCTTGCTTGTCACCATGCTTTCCCCATTTCCTTCAGTTCATCCCACATGCGTGCTGTTGGGAAGCAGTCCATCCCCCTCCTCCCCAGTGTGTGGGAAGAAAAAATGAAATTTAGCACTTGGCCAAAAGGCATAGAACATCACATACAGTTAAAACCGCAGAAATGAGAACTGAGCTACTCTGCGAGGCCTGGGTAGCTCAGCGGGTAGAGCATCAGACTTTTAATCTGAGGGTCCAGGATTCAAGTCCTGTTCAGGTGGTAATCAGTACTCTGGGGCTCCTGGGTGGCTCAGTGAGTTAAAGCCTCTGCCTTCGACTCGGGTCATGGTCCCAGGGTCCTGAGATCGAGCCCACATCAGGCTTTCCTGCTGAGCAGAGAGCCTGCTTCCCCCTCTCTCTCTGCCTGCCTCTCTTGCCTACTTGTGATCTCTGTCTGTCAAATAAATAAATAAAATCTTCAAAAAAAAAAAAAAACCTGCAGAAATCAAATAGAGAAAAAGCAAAATGGTTATAAAGCATTTGAAGGGACCATTTCACTTACTATTTGTTGGTAGTTGGGAACACTCAGCAATAAAACATCCAGGGGTAGTCATAACCCACATGTCACGTAAGTAAATCTTTTCCCCTTTTTGTCACTAAGAGAAGCAACACAAATATATCTAAGACAAGCCAGGACTCCAGGCAATAATAAGAAAGAAAAGCCTCTATTAAATATATGGTGGTCTTGAGAGGGATATACTTCATTCGTCTTGCCACAGTTCTCCCTCAGGATCTTGGGACGCCGGTTGTGTTGAAGATGGTCAGGCACTAAATTGAATTGTTGGAGGAAGTCAGAGATCCTCAGTTCTATTTCTTCTTCCAACTTGGCCTGGTCCGGATGAAGGGAAAACACCTCCTATACAGGTGGCCTTGAGATGAATGGCTGCTTGGAATCACATGCCACTGCCCCCTGAGTCTTTCTGAGCTGCTCACCTGGCGCCAAAGAACTGTCGGATAAGTTTCTGGATCTTTGCTCACTGCTAAGAGGAGGTGGGCGAGTAAGGTAACACGACACAGATGGGGCAAGGGGCATACATAAATCCGGAGATCGCAGAGCAATTCAAGTTACTAACTGGCAGGTGCACCCTGTACTGTTTCCAGAGGCCCTAAGTATAGATTCGATCAGACAACAAGAAAGGGTCTTGAACCCCCTCCCTGGTGTCTCTCCATGCCCCACCTTCGCCCAGTCCCGGGCTTCACTGTTACCGAGACTGAACCGGGCGCCCCGCAAGCCAGAGGAGAGAGTGCCATGAAAGTGGGACCCCCGCGCCCCTACCCGCCCCCGTGGGGTGCTGGCTGTGGCTGCTGCAGGAATGGGGTGCTGCCCTTCCTCCCCAGGGGCGGCCAGGTCTGGGGGCGGCGCGCGGTGGTGGTTCCCCGCGTCACAGCAGCTGCTGCAATGCGCCATTTTCCGTCCCGCAGAGTCCGGCCTAGGGGTGGGAGTTAGCAAGGAGGTGTCGAGCCCCCCACACCAGAGGCAACTCACATTTCTGTGGCTGTTGAGGGATCCGTCTTGTCTCCAGAGGCTGCGGCCAGATACCTGGCCGGGGAAACGCTGCGGTTGAAGTCTACGGAGCCACCAAGCTCCGCCTCCACCTAAGAATCCAGAGGTCCAGCTGCGGTAGAACTTACCGCAGCTACCGCGCGGGTCCCACACTTTATTAGCGTCGGCCACGCCTCCCAGTAACATTGACAACCACGCGGCCCAATCAACGCGCAGGACAGGCGTCAGTCCAGAAGCCAAGCCCAACTACGGCTGAGCCCGCCCCGCCCCTGCAAGTTGGCCAATCCCAGCTCTCCTCTCACAGTCCGACTCCGGGAAGGAGCTGTGGCCGAGGGGATCGTTCACTGACCACTACGACTATAGTTTTGCTTACCAATCAAAGGGCTGAGTGGAAACAGGCTCCTGCTCTCTGGAAGGGCGGTGCCAATAGTTTGATTTAGGGCCCTTGGGACCCTGCCAGCCAATCGCTGAGCAGTTCCTAAAGTCCGGGCCCGCCCACGGTCCCTAGCTCCAGCCAATCACAGCCGCGGGCGGGCCCCAGCAAGCTGTAGCCCTGACCTGAGAGTGCTAGGTAAGAAGGCGGTACCGCGGGGCGCGCAGACCCTAACTTCCCACCCCTCACAAACAGCTCTGAGGTGTAGAATCCAAGGAGACAGAGCCGCGGGCCGCGTCACCCAGTTCCCCGCGCGGAGACTTCATTCATCTTTTTGCTTCAGCATAGCCAGCAAGCTCCTCACGCGGTGTCTCCTAAAACGAACAACCCGGGCACGCCCGCTCCTCCTCTCCCTCCCACGCAGGTCTCCACATCCACTCAGTCGCCCAAACCACCTGGAAACCACCCTAGATTTCCTTACCCGTCCATCTGTACCCGCCTCTGATAATTCACCGAGGTGAGTCGATTTTGCCTTCTTAGTTTTTCTAGGATTCGCTTCCCTCGTATCACGGTCCTGCTCTCACTTTATTATTTTTTTTTTTTAAGATTTTATTTATTTGTCAGAGAGAGAGAGCGAGCGCGCACGAGCAGGTGGAGCAGCAGGCAGAGGCAGAGAGAGAAGCAGGCTCCCTGCCCAGCAAGGAGCCTGATGCGGGACTCGATTCCAGAGTTCTGGGATCATGACCTGAGCTGAAGACAGACGCTTAACCGACTGAGCCACCCAGGCGTCCCCCTGCTCTCACTTCAGACTATTACCCTTGCCTGGACCCTCTGAGTTGTAAAGCTGAACCGTTATTGTAGCTCCCGCTAAGGATAAAAACGGTGGCAAATGAACTGATGCCACGCTTTCTTATAATTTTGATTTTTTATTTTACATTTATTGAAAGTGTAAACTTATATAGATGCAGATTTTTGTAATAGTTCACTCTAGTGCGTACATAAAAAGGAAATTTAAAAAGAGTAACATGGTAATAGTATTCCCAAAACTTCACATTCAGAGCCTTACACCTATGATTCCTTTTTTTTTTTTTTTTTTTTAATACTCAGATGTCCATGATTGTTCACACAATGTAGTCCTTTGTGCATGCCATCAAGGGCTTTGGCGATGTAGCATTTCTTTCCTTTTTTTTTTTTTTTTAAGATTTTATTTATTTATTTGACAGACAGAGATCACAAGTAGGCAGAGAGGCAGGCAGAGAGAGGAGGAAGCAGGCTCCCCACTGAGCAGAGAGCCCGTCGAGGGGCTCCATCCCAGAAGGCTGGGATCATGACTTGAGCTGAAGGCGGAGGCTTTAACCCACTGAGCCACCCAGGCACCCCCGATGTAGCATTTCTTAAGAGTGTTCCTCTTCTTTCTGTCTCTAGAATTTTCTTCCAAGCCTCAGACACCCGTTTTGCATGTTTTGATTCTTCTGAGTAGGTGACAAATACAGTATGACTACTGTCTGGCTGATAGTTGTAATGAAACATCCCAATTTAGATGTTAAAGTATAAACAAAATGCCTCCTAGAATCAAGGAAATGTATCTTTCTGATTCTAGTCTTGCCCTCCCTCATATACATCTTTTAAGAAACCACCAGGAAGATCTATCCAAATGTCACAATCCTTAAACTCTTAAACCCCACCTAATCTCCCTCGAAGGGGCGCCTGGGTGGCTCAGTGGGTTAAGCCTCTGCCTTTGGCTCAGGTGGTCATCTCAGGGTCCCGGGATGGAGCCCCACATCCTCTGCACAGCAGGGAGCCTGCTTCCTCCTCTCTCTCTGCCAGCCTCTTTGCCTACTTGTGATCTCTCTCTCTCTCTCTCTCTCTGTCGAATAAAAAAATAAAATCTTTTTTTAAAAAATCTCCCTTGGAAAAAAACCAATAGAAAAAAATCAGTGAATTTTTTAAAAATTAAGATTTTTTAAAAAGATATTTATTTATTTATTTGACAGGGTGATAGAGAGCACAAGTAAGCAGAGAGGCAGGCAGAGGGAGAGGAAGAAGCAGGCTCTCTGCAGAGCAGGGATCCCAATGTGGGGCTTGATCTCAGGACTCTGGGATCATGATCCGAGCTGAAGGCAGACCCTTAACCAACTGAGCCACCCAGGTGCCCCCAAATTAAGATGTTTTTAAACTTGTTGAAAAGTAATTATAGATTCACATAAGGTGGCCTCCCATCTCCCTTCACCTAGTTCCCCACAGTGGTAACAGTACAGTATTTAAACCAGGAAATTAACATTGGTACAATCCACAGAGCTTATTCATATTTCACCAGTCTTACATGCATTCGTGCGTGTGTGTGGTTTTATGCAATATGTTTGTAGATTACCATAACCACCACCACAATCACCATACAGAACTATGACATTACTATCAGGCTCCCTTGTGCTATCCTTTTATAGCCATATCTACCCCCATCCCTAACCCTTGTCAGCCACTAATTTGTTCTCCATCTTTATAACTTTATTTCAAGAATGTTACATAAATGAGATCATAAAGTATGAGACCTTTTAAGATTGGCTTTTTTCCTGTTTTTGCCTATGGATGTCCAGTTGCTTCAGGACCATTTGTTGAAAAAGCACCCCTTCCTCCCTGATGCCCTTGAAGTTCATCCAACTTATCAATAGTTTTCTTGCTGAGTAGTATTCTGTGGAATGAGTGTGCCATAATTTAACTATCTACCTCACTAAAGGACAAGTGCAATTACTGGGTAGGAAAGTAATCACATGTTTAGTTTTAGAAGAAACCACCAAGGGGCGCCTGGGTGGCTCAGTGGGTTAAAGCCTCTGCATTTGGCTCAGGTCATGATCTCAGGGTCCTGGGATCGAGCCCCGCATCAGGCTCGCTGCTCAGCAGGGAGCCTGCTTCCCTGTCTCTCTCTCTGCCTGCCTCTCTGCCTACTTGTGACCTCTGTCTGTCAAATAAATAAATAAAATCTTAAAAAAAAAGAAGAAGAAGAAGAAACTGCCAAACTGCTTTCCAGAGCCGCTTTACCATTTATCAGCAATGTATGTGGGATCCAGTTTCTCCACATTTTCACCAACATTTGGTGTTGTCAGTAGTTTCTTTATTCTTGCCATTTCTATAGGTCTGTAGTGATATATGATTGTAGTTTTAATTCTCATTTCTCTGGTGGATGATGATGTTGCACATGTTTTAATGTGTTTTTTGCCATCCATTTATCCTCTTTGGCGAAGGGTCTGTTAATACCTTTTGCCCAGTTTCTAATTGGGCTCTCCCCCCCCCCTTTTTTTTAATAACTATTGAGTTTTGGGACTTCTTTAAGTATTCTAGATAAAGTACTTTGTCTGATAAGTGCTTTCTCCAGGTCTGTCATTTGTCTTTTTATCCTCTTAAAGGGATCTTTCATAGAGCAAAGGTTTTCAGTTCTGTTAGGATCCAGTTTATTAACTTCTCCTTCTATGGATTATACTTTTGATGTGAAGTCTAGGAAGCTTTGCCTAGCCCTAGATCCTGGTGATTTTTTTCTTATTTTATTTTCTAAAAGTTGTATATTTTTATGTTTCACATGTAAGTCTGTGATCTATTTTGAGTTCATTGTTGTATAAGGTGTAAGGTTTAGGTCAGGGTTCATTTTATTGCCTATGGATGTCCAACCGGTCCAGGACCATTTGTTGAGAAAGCAAACCTTTCTCCATTGAATTGCTTTTTCACCTTTGTAAAAAACTAGTTTGGCAACAAAACCTAACAGCACACCTAAAGGAGCTGGAAAAGGAACAAAAAATAAACCTTAAAGACAGCAAAAGAAAGAAAATAATAAAGATAAGAGCAGAAATAAATTATATAGAAATTTTTAAAAAAACAGATCAACGAAACTAGGAGCTGGTTTTTTGAGAGATGTAAAAAATTAATAAGCCCCTATCAAAAAGAAAAGAGAAAGGACCCAAATAAATAAAATCATGAATGAAAGGAGAGATCACAATGAATACTGAAAAAAATACAAACAATTTTAACAGAATATTATGAGCAATTATGCCAACAAATTGGGCAACCTGAAAGAAATGGATAGACTCCTGGAAACATAAACTACCAAAACTGAAGCAGAAAGAAATAGAAAAATTGAACAGAATCACAACCAGCAAAGAAATTCAATCAGTAATCAAAAAATCTCCCAACAAACAACAGTACAGAAGAAAGAATATACCTCAACATCATAAAGGCCATATATGAAAGACCAACACTTAACATTATCCTCAGTGGAGGAAATCTGAGAGCTTTTCCCAGAAGGTCAGGAACATGACAGGGATGTTAACTTTCACCACTATTGTTCAGCATAGTAGTGGAAGTCTTAGCCTCAGCAATGAGACAACAGAAAGAAATAAAAGGCAACCAAATCAGCAAGGAAGAAGTCAAACTTTTACTATTTGCAGACAACATGATACTCTATGTAAAAAACAAAACAAAACAAAACAAAACAACCACCACCAAAGGACTGCACCAAAAAATTGCTAGAACTGATACATGAATTCAGCAAAGTTTCAAGATATAAAATCAACGTACAGAAATCTGTTGCATTTCTATACACCACTAAAAAATCAGCAGAAAGAGAAATCAGGGAATCAATCCCATTTACAATTGCACCAGAAACTGTAAGATACCTAGGAATAAACCTAACCAACCAAAGAGGTAAAAGACCTGTACGCTGAAAACTATACAATGCTAATGAAGGAAAATGAAAAAGACAGAAAGAAATGGGAAAACATTCCATGCTCGTGGATTGGAAGAACAAACATTGTTAAACTGTCTATACTACCAAAAGCAATCTACACATTCAGTGCAGTCCCCATCAAAATAACACCAGCATTTTTTACATAATAATGTAAATTATTGTTTAGATAGATAGATATTGTTTAGAATAAACAACTCTAAAATTTGTATGGAACAAAGACCCTGAATAGCCAAATGTTGAAAAAGAAAAGCAAAGTGGGAGGCATCACAATTCCAGACTTCAAGCTGTGTTACAAAGCTGTAATTATCAAGACTGTATGGTACTAGCCCAAAAACAGTCACATAGATCAATGGAACAGAATAGAGAGCCCAGAAGTGGACCTATAATGATCTGACCAACTAATCTCTGACAAAACAGGAAGGAATATCCAATAAAAAAAAGGCAATCTTTTCAACAGGTGGTGTTCAGAAAACTAGACAGCCACATACAAAAGAACGAAACTGGACCACTTTCTTATACAATACACAAAAATAAACCCAAAATAGATGAAATACCTAAATGTGAGACAGGAAACCATCAAGATCCTAGAAGAGAACACAGGCAGCAACCTTTTTAACTTCAGCTGCAGCAACTTCTTACTAGACACATCTGTGGTGGCAACGGAAACAAAAGCAAAAATGAACTGTTGGGGTCTTCATAAAGACAAAAAGCTTCTGCACAGCAAAGGAAATAGTCAACAAAACTAAAAGGCAATCTACTGAATGGGAGAAGAAGCAAATGACATATTGGATAAAGGACTAGTATCCAAAATCTATGAAGAACTTATCAAACTCAACACCTCCAAAATAAATAATCCAGTTAAGAAATAGGCCAAAGACATGAACAGACATTTCTCCAAAGAAGACATATAAATGGTTAACAGATGCATGAAAAAATGCTCAACATCACTCATCATCAGGGAAATACAAATCAAAACCACAATGAGATACCACCTCACGATGATCAGAATAGCTAAAATTAACCACGCGGGAAAAAAACACAGATGCTGGGGAGGATGCAGAGAAAGGGGAAACCTCTGAAAGGGGAAACCTCTGACACTGTTGGGAATGCAAACTGCTGCAGCCACTCTGAAAAACAGTATAGAGGTTCCTCAAGAAGTTAAAATAGAACTATCCTATGACCCAGCAATTGCACTTCTAAGTATCCAAAGGATACAAAAATACTGATTCAAAGGGGAATGTGCACCACAATGTTTACAGCACCGCTATCAATAAGAACCAAATTATGGAAAGAGCCCAAATGATGATGTCCATCAACTGATGAATGGATAAATAAGTGGTGATACACACACACACACACACACACACACACACACAAATATTACTCAGCCATCAAAAAGAATGAAATCCTGCTGTTGCAACAATGTAGATGGAACTAGAGTTTATTATTTTATGTGAAATAAGTCAGAGAAAGAAAAATACTATTTGATTTCACTCATATGTGGAATTTAAGAAACAAAACAGAAGAACATAGGGGAAGCGAAGGAAAAATAAAATAAGACAAAAACAGAGAGAGAGGCAAACCATAAGAGACTCTTAACTACATAGAACAAATTGAGGGTTGCTGGAAGGAAGGTGAAGGGGAATGGGCTAAATGGGTGATGGGCATTAAGGAATGCACTTGTTGGGTATCAGCTGCTGCTTTCAGCTCAGGTCACGATGTCAGGGGCCAGGGATTGAGCCCCGTATCAGGCTCCCTGCTCAATGGGAAACCTGCTTCTCCCTTTTCCTCTGCCCCCACCCCTGGTTCATGATCTCTCTCCTCTCCCTACTCTAATAAATAAATAAAATATTTTTAAAAAATAAAAGGAGGGCACTTATGATGAGCACTGAGTATTATATGTAAGTAATGAATCACTGAATTTTACTCTTGAAACCATTACTACATTATATGTTAACCAACTTGGATTTAAATAAAAACTTGAGGGGAGCCTGGGCGGCTCAATGGGTTAAGTGTCTGCCTTCAGCTCAGGTCATGATCTCTGGGGGTCTGCAATAGAGCCCTGCATCAGGCTCCATGCTCAGCAGGGAGTCTGTTTCTCTGTCTTCCTCTCCCTCTCTCCTCCCCCCCACCCAACTCATGCTTGCAAATAAATAAATAAAATCTTTAAAATTTTTAAAAATAAATAGGGTGCCTGGATGGCTCAGTGGGCTAGGCCTCTGCCTTCGGCTCAGGTCGTGATCTCAGTGTCCTAGGATGGAGCCACATAGGGCTCTCTGCTCAGCAGGAAGCCTGCTTCCCCCCTCTCTCTGCCTGCCTCTCTACCTACTTGTGATCTCTCTCTCTCTGTCAAATAAATAAATAAAATCTTTAAAATTCTTTAAAATAAATAAAGACTTGAAAGAAAAACATAAAAAGGTATTATTATTTCCCTTTAAAAAATCAGTTTGGCATATTTGTCAAGGTCTAATTCTGGGTTCTCTATTCAGTTCCACTGATCTGTGTTTCTTTTTCCTTCTGCCAATAACACACTGTCTTAATTACTATAGGTACGTAGTAAGCCTTAATATCATATAGAATTATTTCTACCACTTTACTGTTCTTTTTCAGATTGTTTTAGCTATTCTAGATTTTTTGCCTCAAAAGGTTATTTTTAAAATGCTTTTATGAGCTGACAAGAAAATATAGACTGTGTGACCAAAACGTAAGTTAAAGCTGGTACTCAAAGAGATAAGGTAGCACTGTAAGCTGGTTTTGTCTTACGGGCTTTGCTAAAAAGTTGAATTTAGGTATGGTGATGGCCTCACTGGATGCCACCGTGGCAGAGGAGACAGAGCTCAGGGCTTTTCTAGGGTTAGAAATCTAACAGAAGGTCCCTACCATAAAGTCAGAACCCCTATATTGTCATGGAAGAGTGGATTTAAAGTATACTCACACCCACACTGCCTTAGGGGATGCCATAGAAAATTGCTTGTCTAGAACCTAGGTGCCTAGTGGAGATCTTTTACTTTTTTTTCTTTTAAACACTACAAAGAATTTATAACCCCAAGCATCGCTTTTCTGCCTCAATGTTTTGTTGATCCTAAAAACAAAATGGCAAGAATTTAAATTGGTTTTAGGTTAATAGTGCCACCAAGCACCAGGCGGGAAGCAATGCAATTCTCTCCGGATGAGCTCATCTTAAATCCAGGCCCTGGGGAATTTCCACAGATACAGTTCCAAGAAATGTAAATGGTGATCAAAAATTGCAAACAAATAAGGAACAAGGTTCTAAGAGCAAGAGCCAACAAGAGATGGAAATAGGAAATAAGAAAGAAAGTTGGAAAATCAAGCCAAATTGTCCAATGTCTGACTAATAGGAGTTCAAAAAGAAAACAGGATTATAAGAGAAATACAAGAAAATTTTCCTGAATTGAACAAATCCTTCTGGATTAAATAATGTGCTGTGTGCCCAACACAAAGAAAATAGAAGCACATCAAGACACATTTTTATGAAATTTTATGAAATCAGAATGGAAAAAGAGAAGATCCTAAAAGAATTCAAAAAAGGGTGGAAAAAGGAACAGGAACCAGAATGGCATCTCAATACAGTATTAGAAGACAGAAGACAATGTGGCAGTACCTTTAAAATTCTGAAGAAAAATGATCATTAATCTAGAATTCCATACCAACCAAACTATCAATATAGGATTAATATAAAAATAAGATCAGTATATATCAAAAAGTAGAATATAGACTTCTTTCAACATCAAATTCTTACCTCTCTTTTCAAGTAGGTTACTAAAAGATGTGCTTTGGCAAACAAGAAAGAGAAAGGCAATAGATATAGGGAATGGAATGCTGAATCCACACACAAAACGAATGAAAGAAAATCCTTGGAATGGTAACTGTGCCACAGACCCAGAAACAACGTGTCCTAAATAAGAATATAGAAAAAACTGCAAGAAAGTCTCCAGAGGGAAAAAAAAACTGATAAAGTACCTGACATGTTAAATATTTGAAAAATAATATGAACAAGTATTTTTATAGGTCTGATGATACATATGGGGAAAAATTAGAGCTAGATACATAGAAAATTATACAAAAGGAAAAAAGGAAGTTATTTACTTAAGGAAAAATAAAAAGTTAAATAAGAAATAGAAGTTAATTCATATTTATGTCAACTGATTTTCAACAAGGGTGCCAAGACTATTTAATGGAGGAAGGAATAATCTTTTCAACAAATGTTGCTGAGACAACTGGATGTCAACATGCAAAGAATGAATTTGTATGCCTACCTCTCGCCATACACAAACATTAAATCAAAATGTATCAAAAACTTAAACGTAAGAGCTAAAACTATAAAAGTCTTAAAACGTAGTTATATGTCTTAAAAGAAGATATGAAAATGGTCAGTTAGCACAAGAAAAATGCTTTACATCATCATCCATCAGGGAAATGCAAATCAAAGCCGAAGTGAGATACTGCTTTATGCCCACCAAGATAGCTATACTGGGGGAAAAAAAAAACAGATAATACCAACTGTTGCCAAGCATGTGGAGAAATTAAACCCTCATACACTGCAGGTAGAGAGGCAAAATAATGCAGCCAATTTGGGAAATAGTTGGCAATTCCTCAAACAGTTAAACAGAGTTACTGTGTGACCCAGATATTCCACTTCTAGGTATATACATAAGAGAAATGAAAATGTCCACACAGGGGTGCCTGGGTGGCTCAGTGGGTTAAGCCTCTGCCTTTGGCTCATGTCATGATCTCAGGGTCCTGGGATCGAGCCCTGCATGGGGCTCTCTGCTCAGCGGGGATCCTGCTCCCCCCACCCCCGCCTGCCTCTCTGCCTACTTGTGATCTCTTGATCTCTCTCTGCCAAATAAATAAATAAAATCTTTTTTTTTAAATGTCCACACAAAACCTTGTCATGAATGTTCATAGGTCACATTATTCAGAATAGCCAAAAAGTTAAAAAAAAAAATCCAAATGTCCACCCACTAATAAATGGATAAATATGGCATGGTATATCCATACAATGGAATGTTATTCAGCAATAAAAAGGAATGAAGTCCTGATACATTCTACAACATGAATGAACCTTGAAAGTACTATGCTAAGTTTAAAAAACCAGTCACAAAAGATTAAATATGGTGTGATTCCATTTAGATGAAATATCCCGAATAGGCAAGAATCTATAGGGACAGAAAGTGGGTTAATGGCTGTCTAGAACTGGGAGGGAGGGGAATTGAGGGTAGCAACTAAGGAGTATAGGGTTTCATTTTGGAGCAATGATGAAAATGTTCAAAAATTAAGTGTGATGATGGATGTACAACCCAACGAATATACTAAAAGCCATTGAATTGGGCAAATTATATCTCAATAAAGATACAGAGTTTTTAAATAAGAAACACAAGTTATTCATTCCACAGTACACTAAGTAGCAAGCAATATTGATGTGGTCCTGGTAATGTAGACACCACCTACTGATTTAAGCCAAAATGCTGAGATAGCTTTGATGAAGAGGAGTAGGGGGTGGGGACCATAAAGAAGGAGGGGATTGAGAAGTGTAAATCTAGATTCCTGACAAGATAACTTATAGAGGCCACTGGCTTCCTCTTCCAAAATCCAATCTGGAAAATCTGCTGAAGCTATAAGGAATCATGAATTTCAAGAACTAACAACAAAAGCAAAAAAATGTGGTATATATATAAGTAGATATATATACACCAGTGGGATATGTATATACATATGCATATACATGTATGCACATATACATATATACCTGCATATACATATATGTACATATACATATCCCACTGGTGTATATGCATTGGGGAGACTGAAGACTCTTTTTTTTTTTTTTAAAGATTTTATTCATTCATTTGACAGACAGAGATCACAAGTAGGCAGAGAGGCAGGCAGAGAGAGAGGAGGAAGCAGGCTCCCTGCCGAGCAGAGAGCCCAATGCGGGAGAGCCCAATGCGGGGCTCCATCCCAGGACCCTGAGATCATGACCTGAGCCAAAGGCAGCGGCTCAACCCACTGAGCCACCCAGGCGCCCCAGAGACTGAAGACTCTTGTTAGGAGTTGAATCGTGTCCTTCAAAAAATTTTAAGTTAAAGTCCCAGGGCACCTGGCTGGCTCTGTTTTTGGAGCATGTGACTCTCATTCTTGGGGTTGAGTTTGAGCCTGAGCCCCACATTCAGTGTAGAGATTACTTAAAAATAAAATCTTTTAAACAGTTTTTTTGTTGTTGTTGAAGTCCTAACCCTCAGTACCTCAGAATGTGATCTTATTTGGAAATAGGGTTCTTGCAAATGTAATTATTAGAGATGAGGTCATATTGGAGTAGATGGACCCCACTCTGGTATAACTAGTATCTTTATAAAATGGGAAAATCTGGAGACACACACACAGGGAGAATGCCATTTTAACATGAAGGCAGAGATCAAGATGATACATTTACAAGACAAGGAACACCAAAGATTGCCTGCAAACCAGCAGAAGCTAGGAGAGAATCATGAAATAGATTTTTCCCTCATAGCCCTGAGAAGAACCAATCCTGCTGACATCTTGATCTCAGACTGCTAAGCCTCTAGAAGTGTGAAACAGTAAATTACTGTTGTTTAAGCTACCAAAGTTGTAGTATTTTGTTATGGCTGCCCCATAAAACTAATATGTACAGCTATCTTGAAGTACCTTATGTTATATACCCCAAATCAGCAACAAACATACATATATTGTACATGTACATTACATATGATTATGTAATAGATGGTGAGAATATCAAAAGGTACTTGAGGGTGTGTAAAGTTTGACCTGTTATAATAAACACTGATAAGTTTAAAAAAACCAACAGGATGAAATAAATGTTTCTTAGAATATAAATCATCCTAAAGACAAAAATAGAACATTATTTTTCTGAGAGACCACATGATCTTTACTTATCCATCAAAAGATGTGTTTCATTTTTTTTAATTTATTTTTCCTCTATCTCCCCTCCATAGCCATAGACATTATAAATTGTTTGATAGGGGGCCTATGTGGCCCAATGGGTTGGGCCTCTGTCTTGGGTTCAAGTCTATGTCTCCTTATCTGGGTGCTGGGATTGAGCCCTGCCTCAGACTCTTTGCTCAGCAGGGAGCCTGCTTCCCCCTCTCTCTGCCTGCAGCTCTGTGAGCTTGTTATCTCTCTGTCTCTGTCAAATAAATAAATAAAAATCTTTTTAAAAATCAAATAAATTGTTTTATATAATTCTGTGTTTTTGCAAAATATGTTATTTTCTGTTCATGTGCTTTTAATTACATACATGATGTTTTAAATCTCATTCTGTTTCTTTTTCTCACTTAGATTTAAGTTTTAAAGATTCCTGTTTTAGACAATGAAAATCATATAATTTGTAAATGACCACAATTTGATCTTTCTATCAATCCTCATATCCATTCTCTCTTTTCCATCCTCCCTCGATTCCTTCCTCCCTCACTTCCTTCCTCCTCACTCCCTCCCTCTCTTCCTTCCATGACACCAACTAGAACCTTCAGTACTAACTTAAAGTGCAGCAGTAATAGCAGGTATCTTTGTCTTGTTGCTGATTTTTTTTTTTTTTTTTTGAGGGGGTTGCGGGATGAGAGGACAGAGGTAGAGGGAGAGAATCTTTTTTTTTTTTTTAAGATTTTATTTATTTATTTGACAGACAGAGATCACAAGTAGGCAAAGAGGCAGGCAGAGAGAGGAGGAAGCAAGCTCCCTGCTGAGCAGAGAACCCGATGTGGGGCTCGATCCCAGGACCCTGAAATCATGACCTGAGCTAAAGGCAGAGGATTTAACCCACTGAGCCACCCAGGTGCCCCGAGGGAGAGCATCTTAAGCAGGCTCCGTGTCCAGCATGGAGGCTGAGGTGAACCTCCATGTCATGACCCCGAGATCATGACCTGAGCTGACATCAAGAGTCAGACGCTTAACCGCTGAGCCACCCAGGTGCCCCTTGTTGCTGATCTTAAAGTGAATACATGTCCATTAAATATTTGTTGCTGATCTCTGTATATAATCTTTACCAAGTTAAGGAAATTTCCTTCTGTTTCTAGTTTAACAGCTTTTTTTTTTTTTTAAAAAAAAAGCATAAATAGGAGTTAAATTTCTAAACTCCCTTTTCTGTATCAACTAAGATAATCATGGAGGGCTAAAGCTTCATCTTTCATAACAGAAAGCTAATAAAGTCTAAAGCTGATAAATCATAAAGAGCAGTAGGGCATATTATTTCAAGTTATGATAATAAATACCAGAATAGTTCAAAGAAGTGAAAGCCCTTGGGTTAACTGGATGATGAACATTAGCGAGGGTACATGATATAATGAGCACTGGGTATTATTTAACACTGATGAATCACTGAATTCTACCTCTGAAACTAATAATATACTATATGTTAACTAATTGAATTTAAATTTTTTTAAAAAGTGAAAGCCTTTCATTCGAGAAAGGTAGTTTGGAGAGTAGATGGGTGAAGTAGGGGACTGATGTTTTTGTCAACTTCTCCCCCCTCCCCTTTTTAAGTAGGCTCCATGCAGGGCTTGAACTCACTACCCTGAGATTCAGACAAGAGTTGATATCAAGTGTCAGACACATAACCAACTGAGCCATTCAGACGCCCCATTTTCCCTTCTTTTTGATTAACTATATGCATGCATTACCTTTATTTTAAAATAAAGCTTAATTTAGAAATAAATCAAATCTCTTACCCCATCTTAAAAATTGAGATATAATTCGTATCCCATATAATTCACTCATTGGTATACAGTGATTATAAGTGTATTCACAAGGTTACGCAACCATCACTGCTAACTCCAGAACATTTTTATCATCCCAAAAAAGACCTTGTACCTGTCAGCAGTCATCTCTCATTCATCATCCCTTACCCTGTCCCCTGGCAACAACTAATCTACTTTCTGTCTCTGTGGATTTGCCTATTCTGGACATTTCATATAAATATAAGCCTTTTATGACTGCCTTCTTTGATTTACCATAGTGTTTTCAAGGCTCATCCGTGTTGTTATATGTATCAATATCTCATTCTTTTTTATGGCTGAATGATACTCCATTGTGTGGATATACATTTTTTAAAATTTTTTATTTATCTGAGAGAGAGAGAGAGACAAGCAGAGTGAGAGGCATAGGGAGAGAGAGAAGCAGACTCCTCGATGAGTGTGGAGACCAACATAGGGCCACCCCAGGATCTTCAGATCATGACTTGAGCTGAAGTCAGACTCCCAACCAACTGAGCCACCCAAGTATCCACCCCCCGTTTTCTTTATTCATCAGTTGATAGAAATTTGGGTTCTTTGTTTTTTGGCTGTTATGAATAACAATGCTATGAACATTTGTGTACCAGTTTTTATATGAACATGTTTTCATTTCTGTTGGGTATATACCAACAGAATTGGTGGAATTGCTGGGTCATATGCACCATTGAGCACTCTTCTTTTCCCTGCTTGAAACTTTCTATGACTTCTTCCGCTTCTTTCTCCCCTTACTGAAACCCGTCCTCTTCTAGGAAATCTCTCCTGATTAGGCCAAATACAATCTCTTATCTAGCTCATTTATCCCCATGTCAGAAGTTTCCAAACATGGCTAATGAAAATTACCTGAGGGATTTCAATCAGAATTATTGAAAACTAGAGGAGTAACACTTTGAATAAGTAAATACCTGGAAACAATCGAACTATCTATCAAAATGGAACTAGTAAAATATTATGGTATAGATGTGAGAATATAAAACAATATCCAAGTTATACTAAGTAAATAAGAAAGGTGACAGAACAGTAGTATGGAATGCTACTCTTCTCAAAAGGACTTATATAGTTAATATAAGCTTGAACATGCATGCTGTATGTCCAAAGGACTAAAAAGAATCTTTTAAGAATGGTTGCCTCTGGGGAAAAAAGAGTGGTCACCTCTGTGAAGGAGCACAAAAAACCAGTCTGGGAGAAACTTTTCACTTGATTACACTTCAGTAATTTTAAATTTTGCATTGTACGTAGGATGCATTTTTAAAACGTGTCTTAAAAAAACAACACATAGATGTGCAAGACTCAGCTCAGCTTTACAGATCACAAATCTTTGGAGGTAAGGACCAGGCTTTTGAAATTGTGAAACTACCAAGATGACTCTGACAATGTCAGGCTTAGGATGTAAACCATTTATATGGTACTTAATGCCTCAGAATGAAGTGTACATGTGAGAATATATCTTTATTCCCTAACTAGAAAAGCTTATTATCTATTACATTTTATTCTTCCTATAGAAGAGGTACCCAATATTTTTGATGAGAATAATGCAGAAGCATAATCCCATCTGTTACATTTCCACCAGTGTGAAAGTATTTTTATTTTTTATTTATTTATTTTTAATATTTTATTTATTTGACAGAGAGAGAAATCACAAGTAGGCAGAGAGGCAGGCAGAGAGAGGGAGGGAGAAAGCAGGCTCCCCGCTAAGCAGAGAGCCTGATGCAGGGCTCAATCCCAGGACCCTGAGATCATGACCTGAGCTGAAATCAGAGGCTTTAACCCACTGAGCCACCCAGGCGCCCCTGAAAGTGTTTTTTTTTTTTTTTTTTTTAAAGATTTTTATTTATTTATTTGACAGAGAGAGATCACAAGTAGGCAGAGAGGCAGGCAGAGAGAGTGAGAGGGAAGCAGGCTCCCTGCCGAGCAGAGAGCCCGATGCGGGACTCGATCCCAGGACCCCGAGATCATGACCTGAGCCGAAGGCAGCGGCTCAAACCACTGAGCCACCCAGGCGCCCCCAGCCTGAAAGTGTTTTTAAAAACACATTTAACATAACAGAATTATGAGGCAATCAAAAATTACCACTTTCAGTACATGAAGGGCTAAATGTCAAAAAGTACCAACAATAATTTTTATTTTTGGGGGTGCCTGGGTGGCTCAGTGGGTTAAGCCTCTGCCTTCGGTTCAGGTCATGATCTCAGGGTCCTGGGATCAAGTCCCACATCGGGTTCTCTGCTCCCTCCGCTCTCTCTCTCTGCTTGCCTCTCTGCCTACTTGTGATCTCTCTCTGTCAAATAAATAAATAAAATCTTTTAAAATAATAATAATAATTTTTATTTTTTAAAAGCTATAGGTATAGCTAGTCTGCAAAGGGCAGGTGGTTAAGTCCAAACCTAAGACTTACGGATGAGTGAGACATCATAGTCTACACGAATGAGTAAAAGTTCAACTAGAGTAAAATAAAGTATGTGGATTACAGATTCCAAAGAAGACCCATTTTATTACAGAGAGCATACAAATTCCTTTCCTTATAAGGAAAAGTACTGTTTCCCCTCCCCGGGTGACAGATGTGCCTCTTCCACAGTTCCCAGCTTTCTCCTCTAACGATACTTTCCATGGCGATTAAAGTGTTTGTAGAGGTAACTGATGCGCTTGTTAAGGTTGTGCAGGTCATCAAGGAACATCCTGTTTCCAACCATTCTCTTCTTTCGGATACAACGTTGTAGTTCATTCCCCTTCCAGCCCCGAAGCCATCTGGGGCCCTTGATCAGTTCTTTAGGGTGCCTTTCAAAGTCTCCTGTGTAATGTGAGAGAGGGTATTAGTTCCAAGACAAGAAGGAAGCCAGCCTCCACCCACTAAGCCTTCAGCACATAGTTGCCATTTCCCTGACCTACACCTATAGACAAGACACATTACACCACATGATCAAGAGCACAGCCTCAGGGCACCTGGGTAGCTCAGTGGGTTAATAAGCCTCTGCCTTCTGCTCAGGTCATGCTCTCAGGGTCCTGGCATTGCACTCTCTGCTCAGCTCCCCACCTCCCCACCCCTCCACCCCACCACCTCGCCACTCTCTCTCTCTGCCTGCCTCTCTGTCTGCTTGTGATCTCTCTGTCAAATAAGTGAAATCTTAAAAAAAAAAAAAAGGCACAGTCTCTGGAGCCAGTCTGTTCGGGTTGCTGGGGGTTCAAATTTTGTCATTTACTAACTTTGGGAAAATCACACAATGTCTCTGTGCCTCAGTTTCCTTGGCTGTTAAGTGAAAAAGTTATTCCAAGAAGTAACAGCACCGTACACAACGTAAATAGACCTGCACGTGTCTACTCTTATTATTGAGCATGGTACCGCTCCTACACTGGTCCAAAAAAAGTCTTTAAGGCACAACTGCCATTCTGAGATTCTATGCCGCGGAGTCACGTCTTACCCAGAATCCCGATGTTGTCATACACCCCGAACATGGCCCTTTTCTCGTTCCAACGATCAACCACTTTGGGAGGAGGAAGGGTGAGCCTCACATGGAACATTCTAGGAATACCTAGGAATGGGGAAGAAATGGAATGAATATGAGCTGCTTACAAAACAAGCAGTTCTCGGGCGTTTTTCTGTATGTCACTCACCCAGAGAGAAGCTTCTGCAGGCCAAGGGCACCCGGCCCCATAGGACCCTTCCTGCCCCCAAAGAGAGGCTCCCTGCCATTGCTCTCGTCTCTCCCCCACAACAGCGCAGCGTCGCACGTGGCCTTCAAAGAGATGACAGGGACCGTCCGCACTAGCGTCAGACGGCACTAGATGGAAGGAGCCATCTTGGGCCTCACCCCGCCTCGGCCCCTCCTTCCCCAGCCATAAGCCCCGCCTTCTTGGTTTCGAAGTATGGAGTCCTTGACAACCTCCCGCCCCGCCCCTCCCCGGTGCTTCCGGTTCGCCCGCAGAAGTCTGGGAGCGTCCGAACGACGGAGCCGCTCGTCTCGTGGTTGCTTGGGAGGCCTCCGAACTGAATTTCAAGAAAATTCTCTCTATCCTGGGTTGTCCCTCAACTGTGAGGGAGATGAGGGTGCAGACCCTGGAACCCCGAGCTTCCTTTTTCTGTGCCTCACGGCAGTTCTGCGCTGTAGCTGTTTTTACTACCCCTTTTCTACTGGAGAGGAAATGTAAGGCTCAGAGAGTGAAGTGACCTGCTGGACGTCACATAGCAGAGGCGATGGCGGAACGTGGACTATTGCCCAAGCCTTCTAAACCCCCGGCTTGGACTTGCCTCCTGTCCTGGGGGGATGACTGAGTGAGCCCTAGCTACAAATTCCCGGTTAGAAGCGGAGGAGAACCCGGCAGCGGCCAGACTAGGGGAACAGGCGTTGGATCCAGACCCCGCCCCTCCCTCGGCAGCGCGGCCCGGCTTCCCGCCTCCCGCGGAGTGATTGGCCGGTTTCCGCAGTGAGTGTCGCGATTGGCCTCCTAACGGCCGTTGAGATTTGAACTCCACGTTTGTGGCTTTGCCCGCGCGGCGCCTAACTCTGAGGCGGGTTTTTGCCTCCTGCTGCCGGGGATTGGCCGGTTTCTCTGCCCCGCTCGAGAGCTGCGGTTCTGATTGGTGCGTATTGTGCACTCCGTCTTTTCCCTTCATTTCGCCTCGCGACCAGAGTCGGAGGAGCGGCGGCTGAGTTCTGAGGTGTGGTGTTAATGGGCGCGGGGAATGAGAGACTGGGCATGTTGGGCTCGGGGCAGTATGACGCGGTATTGGGCCGGGTAGGAGAGGCGGGAGGTTCCGTGCGTGTATCCTTGGGGTAAGCTGTAGTAGAAACAGTATGTTTTACAGATCCGCTACGGAATATGGGCAAATCGCCTAACTTTCTAAGCTTCAATTTCCTCATCTGTAAATTGGGTTATATTACTGTGCATTCCTTGATATTAGTATTTGGAGAACTAGATCAGATATGATGTATTCAAATAGCCCACCAAGTAGGTGACACATTGTAAACAAATATGTATTAAATGTCGATACTCCCATTCTGGGGCGAGGACACCCACTAACCCATGCTGGCCCACTGTCGTGGCTTCAGGTGAGACGGTCCTGTGTTAAACTTTGTCCATAACAACGGAAATAACAATGCTAACTTGATGCATTGATACACCACTTTACAGCTCTGTACACATTTTCATAGCCCTTGACTCATTTGATCCTCAGAGCAACTTTGTAAAACAATCAGAGATAAGTAACTCCATTTTGCAGATGCGGTTCACCAGGTTACGTGACATGACCAAGTGGCAGAGTCACAACTAGAATTAGATTCTAGTCCAGGGTTGATCTCACATCTTCTGAGGTAATGTTACCAGCTTGATATAAGTTTGATATAAGCATCATATATTGAAGGGGGAGGAATAACAGAACCAGATAAAAAGACAGGCCTTAGATATAAACCCTAACCTATTTGCTGTTTGGTTTCCAGCCCTGTGAGCCAGTGGGAGAAAGATGTCTCTCCAGCTGTATGAGTTCCGTCTGCCTTTATCCCCCGAGGAGTTGTTGAAAAGTGGAGGGGTGAATCAGTATGTTGTGCAAGAGATATTGTCCATCAGAAATCTTCCATCGCAGCTTAGAGGTAAGACCCCATGCGGCTACTTCAAAACAACCATCCCACATGTAATTATATTGTCTGTCTGCTCCACTAAGCTCCATGTGGACAAAGAACGTGTCTTTCCTAGTCACTGTGTTTTCCTAGCATTGGTTGGGATGTATTACGTCAAGAATGTACACATTGACCTCCTTTCCTCAATTATTCAATAAACAGTCTGGGTGTTTGTGGCTACTCTTTGGACAAAAACTTATTTTTAATCTTTATCTCTTATCATACGCCAAGATTAAGTTCGGGTGGATTTAAAGGTTATAGGAGAAGGTAGCTTTCTCAGAATAAGTGGGACTTGACCTGACCTGTTTCAGTTAAAATTTTTTTAAAGTCTAGATCTCTTGTTTCCAAGAGTATAGTAATGGGGGAAAACAAACAAACACGTACAGCTGCAATACTGAACAGTGTATGTACAATGCAGTTATCCATTGAAACCTAGAGCTGAACAAGGCAATTTATATGTTATCAGTGAGTTATCAGGACCCTGGGATCTGACCTGAGCCACGTAGGTGTCCCAATGCATCATTTTTTAAATAGATAATCACTATTAGAGTTTTGCTGTTGTTGTTGTTGTTGTTGTTTTGTAACAGTTGCATTGCCTTTGGTGTCTAGAACCCTAACTGTAAGTTCTACAAGAACAAATTGTTTAATTTGTTGAACAGGTATTTACTGATGATGCACTGTGTGCCAGGTAGGCACTGTTCTGGCTACTGGAGATACAACAATGAACAAAACATACAGGTTGACAAAATTCTTTCTCTCAATGTTCTCAGTAAGGAATAAATAAATATGGGATTTGTTGGATGGTTGAAAGTGCCAGGGAGAATTATAAGCAAGATAAACAAGACATGATGTGACACAGGGAGCATGGGTAGCTCAGTCGTTAAGCATCTGCTTTTGGCTCAGGTCATGATCCCAGGGTCCTTGGATTAAGTCCTGTATCAAGCTCCTTGCTGGATGGGGAGCCTGCGTCTCCCTCTCCCTCTGCTGCTTCCCCTTTTTGTATGCTCTCCCACTCTCTGCCAAATAAATAAATAAAATCTTAAAAAAAAAAAAAGATAGGGTGTGGCAGGGTAGGAACTGCATTTTATGTTGGATGATCAGAGAAGGATTTCTGATAGGTGACATTCGAGCAGAGGCCTTAAAAGTGAAGAAGTAGGGGTGCCTGGGTGGCTCAGTGGATTAAAGCCTCTGTCTTTAGCTCAGGTCATGATCTCAGGGTCCTGGGATTGGGCCCCACATCGGGCTCTCTGCTCAGAGGGGAGCCTGCTCCCCCCCCGCCTGCCTCTCTGCCTATTTGTGATCTCTGTCAAATAAATAAATAAAATCTTTAAAAAAAGAAAAAAAAGTGAAGAAGTGAACTATGCCAGTTCTCATAGGCATTCTAAGCAGAGACAAAAGCCAGTGCCGGATCTGAGGTGGGAAAATGCCAATCTGGTTGGAGTGGAGTAAGCTAGGGCAAAAGAGGTCAGGTGAGAAGTGATCCAGATTCCTCTATAGTCATGCTCTTCCAAGTGTGATCTTCAGCCTAGCAACATTAGAATCATGATTTAGGAACTTATCAGAAACCCAAGCTCTAACTCAGAACTGCTGAATCAGAAAATCAATGTTTTAAGATCCCTAGATAATTCAGATGCACATTTAAATTGGAGAAGTACTAATCTAGAGTCTTACAGGTCGTATTAAGGATTTAGCTTCAGTGTGAATGAGTTTGAAAGCCATTGGGTTTTGAGCAGAGGAGTGACATGGTCTGACATTTTAAAAATATCACTGTTGGGGTGCCTGGGTGGCTCAGTGGGTTAAAGCCTCTGCCTTTGACTCAGGTCATGATCTTAGGGTCCTGGAATCGAACCCCGCATCAGGCTCTCTGCTCAGCAGGGAGCCTGCTTCCTCCCCTTTCTCTCTCTGTCTGCCTCTCTGCTTACTTGTGATCTCTGTCAAATAAATAAAATCTTTAAAAAATAATAATATATATATGTATATATATATATATACATATATCACTGTTGTTTTGAATAGAGAGTGTGAGTGGCAAGGGAAGAAGCAGGGAGACTGATTGCAAGACTAATACAGTAGTACCAGGTTGCTTGCCTGGGTGATAGCAGTGGAAGTAATTATAAAAAATTAGGTACTGAACAGATGTTGAAAGTCGAGCAAATAAGACTATTAATGGATTCACTTGAATTTATAGGGTTAGAAATAGAAGAATCTAGCATGACAGGGCTTTTGGAAGAATGGAGATGCCATTTACTGAAATGGAGAAGAATATAAGAGGAACAGGTTTATTTACTTTTTTTTAAAGATTCTTATTTATTTCAGAGACAGAACAAGTGGGAGGAGGAGCAGAGGGAGAAGCAGACTCCCTGCAGAACAGGAAGCCTGACGTGGGACTGGATTCTAGGACCCTGGGATCATGACCTGAGCTGAAGGCAGATGCTTAATTGACTGAGGCACCCAGGCGCCTGAGAGGAGCAGGTTTAGTCTGTTGGTTGTAGAGTTCTGGAGTTCGGGGGAGAGATGCCATCTGCAGGTATATATTTGGGGTCTGATATTCAGCATGTAGAGGACATTTAAAGCAAGAAATTTGAGTGTAGACAGAGATGAAAAACAGCTTTAAAACATAAGATCTGAGACAGTCCAATATGTAGAAGCTGGGAAGGTGAGAAGCAAGCAATAGGAGACACTAACAGCCAGTCATTGAGGGAGAAAGTGAACAGAGGTGCTACCTGGAGGCTAAATGATGAGAATATTTCAAAAAGAAAGGGAGAGCTTGGGACTCCTGGGTGGCTCAGTGGGTTAAAGCCTCTGCCTTCGGCTCAGGTCATGATCCCAGGGTCCTGGGATCAAGCCCCGCATTGGGCTCTCTGCTTAGCAGGGAGCCTGCTTCCCCCTATCTCTCTCTGCATGCCTCTCTGCCTGATGTGATCTCTGTCTGTCAAACAAATAAAATCTTTAAAAAAAAAAAAAAAAAAGGGAGAGCTTAACTGCCAATTAATGACTGGATTTTGCAATGTGGCTATTGCAGTGTTGGGGAAGGCGGTTTCAGAGGAGTGATGGGGAAAAGCCTAAATGAAAGAGGTTTATGTGAAAATGGGAGGACAGTTTAGATAACTCTGGTTGTTTTGCTTTAATGCGGAACAGAGAAATGGAGTAGTAGTAGATGAGGAGATAGAATTGAGGGAGGATTTTTTGGTAAGATGGGTGGCATTATATGTGTGTGTGTGAATGAAAGCACTCAGAGAAAGAAAGGTTGATGATGCAGGAGGGGGAGAGGATGAGCATTGGGGCAGTATCTGTAGTAGGTAAGAGAGTGTGCGATCCAGTGCACAGTGGGAGGAGATGGTTTTATTAGAGCATGGGACAGTTTAGCCGCAGCAGCAGAAGAAAAGGCAGGGTACTTGGGCACAGATGCAGATAGTACAGGAAGATACAGACCTCAGGGCAACTGGAAATTCTCTTCTGTGTGATTCTATTTTCTCCCTGAGATAGGAAGTGAACCCTTTAACTGGAAGGGAGCTGGGAAAGAAGTTCTTGATCTGAGCAGAGGAAAGATAGGAAATAATTGCCTAGAGGAAAGTGAGTAGGCCTGGGAATTTGTAATAGGCTTATTAGCAAGATGTACTAAGGGTCCACTTGAGATTGATGGTCATAAGTTTAAAGTGAGAATAGGCGGCATGATTGTGTATTTTTGTCAAGCCATTTTTATTTGTGTGGTTACATGAATGGAGTAAGCAGTCAGTTGGATTTAATCCAGATTTGCCAAGGGAATAAACGTGTTGTGAATTTTGAGGGCCCCAGGATAGGAGTGGGGAGCATGAGTGAGGGGAGGGGCAGAGGGAGAAGGACACTCCCCACTGAGCAGGGAGCCTGACACAGGACTGGATCCCAGGACTTTGGGATCATGACCTGAGCCAAAGGCAGATGCTTAACCAACTGATAGCTCACCCAGTTGCCTGGTGTTGTGAATTTTAAAGGAAAAAATTAGATCATAATGTCTAACAATAGGGGCAGCTGGCTGAGTCAGTAGAGCATGCGACTCCATTCATGTTGGGCATGAAACCTACTTTAAAAAAAAGAAAGAACTGGAAGGGGAGATGAACCATGAGAGACTATGGACTCTGAAAAACAACCAGAGGGTTTTGAAGGGGCGGGGGGGGGGGGGTTCAGGAACCAGGTGGTGGGTAATAGGGAGGGCACGTACTGCATGGAGCACTGGGTGTGATGCCAAAACAATGAACACTGTTATGCTGTAAATAAACGAATAAAAAAAAAAAAGAAAGAAAGAAACCATAATGTCTAACAATAGAAGAATGGTAAGTTAATTAAGATACATGCATTCGGTGGAATATTATGTGACCATTAAAAATTATTTACAAAGGTTTTATGATATGCTTATTGTAATATTAAATTTTAAAAAGCAGAACAGAGAATTGAATATGTGATATGGCCTCAAGCAGAAATACTGTGCATATAACAGATACATATGTGTGCTAAATATTGTTCTGATTTCTTCATGGGGATTATCTCAACTTAACCTTTACCATCCTGAAAAGCCCTATAAGTGTGTTCTTTTATTACACGCAATTTAGAGAAGAGGAAACAGATTTAGTAAGCTAAGTAGCTTGGCCTGGTGAATGTTCAAGCCAAATGTAAACCTTGACTAGTCTTACTCTAGACTAGATCAGTAGGTAATGCTTCAAAGAATTAAAGAGATATATGGACCAAGAAAATCGCTGGTTGTAATGAAAAATGGGTAGTTGGTAATCTTTGAGAAGAATAGTTGTTAGATTGGTAAATCTCAGAAACAGATTTCAGGAAATTGAAAGAGGAGACACAATTTAAAAGCGATATGATAGCAAGGTCAAATGAAAGGTATTGAGCATATTCGTTTTATTTATTTTAAAGGGAGGCCTGAGCCTGTTGTCAGGATAAGAGCACGTCCTCAACAGGGTAAAAGCAAAGGTGAAAAAGAGGAGATAAAGCTTTGGGGCAGTGAGACACATTAGTTTTAGATGAGAGAAACTTTTTGCTTGAGACTCAAGCAATGAATGTGAAGATGTTGGTAGAGGGGCTTGTTGACAGGGGAGCAGGATAAGAGAGAACCTGTGCTTTGGGTTTTGTTCTTTTTGATGAAGTGGAAGACAGTCATCTACTAAAGTCAGAGAGGTGTAGGGTAAGAAGTATAAAGGAAGAGGAGAATGTGTTATGATTATAGGGCTAGGGAGACTGTAAGAACTAGAAGAATAAGACAGCTTATTTAAAAATTACAGAAAAGGGGCTCGTGGGAGGCTCAGATGGTTAAGCATCGCCTTCAGCTCAGGTCATGATTCCAGGGTCCTGGAATCAAGCCCCACATTGGGCTCCCTGCTCAGTGTGGAGTTTGCTTCTCCCTCTCCCTCTTCCTGCTTGTGCGCTCCCTGTCAAATAAATAAAATCTTTTAAAAAAAATCACAGTGTATTTATACATAGTTGGATGTCCTAACACTACAGTGAATCAGGTCAGTGCCAGCAGCGATACTTGGAATGCAAGATTCTGGTTCTACTTTCAAGGCAAACCAACCTTCTTTTCTTCCCCTTCCTCAGAAAGAGCTTGGTGTACAACTTGGTTCAAAACCTAATTCCCATACTGCCTTGCCACTCCTACGTGTTGTAAGACATAATTCGACTCTACTTCCCTTGATACTGAAGTATTTATCTAGAAACAATACGATCAGGATGAAAAGAGCACTGGACCTGACAATCAAAAGACCCTGGGTTTTCAAAATGTAATAAAAACTGGTAACAAGTGCTGCTTTCCTAAGGGGCAGGGGAGAAGAATGAGGCACAAACAAGTCAGCTGTAAGAGAGAGGGAGCAGGGGAAGACAACTGGAAGGACTGTTGCCCAAGCAACTCCTCAGTTGGGCATTTACTAGATACAAGGTAACGACAAAGGAGAAGAAAAGAAGGTTATACAATAGCCGTAGGCCTAGTAGGTAAACAAGAAGGAATGTGAATCCTATATTGGTTACAAGTCTTAGAGGTAAACAAGAAGAGGAGTAAGGTGTGTCTGGTCCAGCAGCCTGGATTTTTAGTTGAGCCAGTGCACTTAAAGGGATTACCTTAACCGGAGGCTTTCTCAGAGGTCCAGGGGAGACAACTAAAAAGGGAAGTAGGGTGGCTTTCTGCCCTGAGCGAGGCAGGGATTCCCAGCTGCTTGGCTTCCACTGATATGTATCATCCTCTCCACCAGAGGCCTGCTGCTAGTACAGGTTTTTCTCAGGGTCACCTTTAAGCATGCTTGCATGATCAGTACAACTCCTCATTAGTTAGTTATATTTTAAGCAGTATATTATTCTGAGGGATAATTACAAACAAGTATATTACAAGTGTCTGACATAATCACAGTACAAAGTAGGGAAGAAAAGAACTAACCTACATAACTGGAGACCAGTAGTATTTTGACTATATACTTAGAAAAAAGAACTTAACACAATTGTTGTAATCTAAGTTAGTAAATTTTTTTTATAAGTGTTTAGGTTAGCAATTCTGAAATTCTTTTATATTTATACCAGGATTAAGGAAATATGTAAATGAACTCATGTTCTTAATATATACGCAAATAAAAATAGATATGGGGGATATGTATATACACACATGCCTCCTATTCTCTGCTGAGAGGGCCTAAAAACTATGATACTCCAATAGCAGTAGGCCTAACTAGTGCCTCAGACTTGGTTCCTAGATGTTGGACTTCTATAAAAGAAACCAGGACTCTACTGAGAATGGTTGATTCCAAGACTGGGCCAGGGAAAGTACCAGATGAGCCTGAAACATCTTGTGGTACAAGAAACTGGGAGAGTGAAAGTGAAGGGAGCATGTTGAAAGGACACAAGTCAGGCGCCTGCGTGGCTCAGTGGGTTAAAGCCTCTGCCTTCGGCTCAGGTCATGATCCCAGGGTCCTGGGATTGAGCCCCACATCGGACTCTGCTCAGCAGGGAGCCTGCTTCCTCCTCTCTCTCTGCCTGCCTCTCTGCCTACTTGTGATCTCTGTCTGTCAAATAAATAAATAAATTCTTTAAAAAAAAAGACACAAGTCAAGTTGAAGGAACTCCCAATGGTCAAATATGGGATAATCTGAGCAACAAAATAGATAGTAGGAGGAATGGATTAAAACAGAATAAAAGAAATATCCATGAGTCCACTCTGATTTGAATAAATAATTGAGGGGGAAGGGACAGCTCATCCTTTGAGTGGCATTCCAATTAGTAAGTGTAGAAGGAATGATGGAGAAAGAAAAATCGGCATACAGGGGCACCCGGCTGGCTCAGTTGGGAGAGCATATGACTCTTGATCTTGGGGTTGTGAGTTCAAACCCCATATTGGGTGTAGAGCTTACTTAAAAATAAAATCTTTTAAAGAGAAAGAAAAAAGATAAATCACCATATAGTAAATACCTCAGTAATAATTGTGGCTGGCAAGAATCATGGACAGATGCCTCAAATAGTGGGCAAAATGTGATGAGAGACAAGATATTTGCACAGTTTCAAAGTATCTCCCCACAAGATACTTAATTACTGCAAGGGGGGAAAATAGTAACTTTACAGAGGAGAGACCTGGCAAACACTACCAGGGGGTCAAAGTTAACATAGTAATAAGGCTTGGATATCATGTATTTCTTTGTAGGATGCATTGAAAGGACCCAACCTCCCTTCTGCATTCATCTTGCCAAAAATGCATAACCTCAGTCTAATCATGAGAAAGTAGTAAACAATCCCAGACAGAGGGACATTTTATAGAATAACTGACTAGCATACTTCGAAAGTGTCAAGACTGTGAAAAACGTGGGAGGAGACTAAGGAAACATGACAAATAATTGCACTGTGGGATTCTGGGTGGGATCCTGGACCCGGAAAAGGACATAAATAGAACAACTAACAGAATTCTCATAAGGTGTATAGATTCATTAATAACATTGAGTTAAGGTTAATTTCTTAGTTTAGGATAGATTCTTTTTTTTTTTTTTTTTTAAAGATTTTATTTATTTATTTGACAGACAGAGATCACAAGTAGGCAGAGGCAGGCAGAGAGAGAGAGGAGGAGAAACAGGCTCCCCACCAAGCAGAGAGCCCGATGCGGGGCTCGATCCCAGGAACCTGGGATCATGACCTGAGCCGAAGGCAGCGTCCTTAACCCACTGAGCCACCCAGGCGCCCCTAGGATAGATTCTTGAGCTGTGGTTATATAAGATGTTAACACTATTAGAGTGAAAATTTTAAGAACTTTGTATGTTTTTTTGCCACTTTTATAATTTCAAAATAAAAAAAAGAGATCCTGAGTTTGTGTTCACTACTAACTACACTGAACGAGTCACACAACTGCTCGGAGACTTAATTCCTTTTCCCCTAAAATAGGCATAATACCATCTGCTTTATCGAACTGAGAGATGTGATGAAACTCAAGTAAGACTTTCATTATAAAACTGGACAAATGTAAGATTTACTATTATAATAGGTTACATCGAAATGAACTATTTTCGTGATTCAGCCAATAAAAGTAATTAACTCAATTTTCTACTATGGGTAGAATTTACCAGAAAGACCTCTCCTGTCTGTATTAATTGGTTTCTTTCATCTTTATAGCATTTCAGGCTGCCTTCCGTGCTCAGGGGCCCCTGGCTATGCTGGAGCACTTTGATACCGTCTACAGTATTCTACAGTAAGTATAACGCACATGGCTGGCTGGTAGTTTAAGAACTGTTGGCTGTTGACCCTAAATTTGCATGTTAGTCCTGAAATTCCAAATTACAGGTTCACTGGTAAAGGCTCTGGGTGCTGAAATCTCTACTAATGAGCATTGACCCCAACTTAACACTGCATTTATTCAGTTGACCAATATCACAGATATTTTTAAGTATTAAATTCTTCAGGTTTGATCTGATCTAGAATGGGCTCTACAGTTTCCTGTCTCACCCCCCACACTTTCTTTCCCTCATAGTCACTTTCGAAGTATAGATCCTGGCCTCAAGGAAGACACTCTGGAATTCCTGATAAAAGGTGTTTATGGGTCAGGGGGTAGGGGATGGAAGGTGTTTGTCGCTGTTTGTTCGCTTACTGTTTCCTACATTTGATCAGCCATGTGATGATATCAAGGCTGTGGTGATTCAGTTGGTTTGGCTAAGCCCGGGGACCTTTGACCTATTAAGGTCTGTAATCTTGGTGGGCAATACAGAGTTGTGTGTGTTCGCTGTAAGGGCAGACCAACAAGAAATCTTTCCTACTCTTGAACTACCCCTCTTTAACACAGGCGGTTCTTCTAGTCACCAGAGAGAAACTGGGATGGCTGGAGTGAGAGAGTGGGGACAGGGCACGTTCAGGGCGTCGAGGTCAGGGGTCCCAAAGGACTTGGCTTGTGTTGTGACCACTGAGAGATGAAACACAGATCTTTGGTAATCTGATGGCTGCAGTTGCTGGGTGTTTTGATGTCAGGGTGTATGAGGAAAGTTAATGAAGCTGACTCTTCTGTCCCTCGCAGTAGTGTCCCGTCATTCCCAGGAACTTCCCACTGTCCTGGATAATGAAGCTTTGAGTGTGTCAGACAGGAGTGCCCACTTAAATGCTCTCAAAATGAACTGTTATGCTCTGATACGCCTCTTGGAATCCTTTGAGACCATGAGCAGCCAGACAAGCCTTATGGACTTGGACCTTGGGAAGGTAATTTGGAGTTTCTGGCCTGGAGAGCTAGGATGGAGGGAGATAGGGGAACAATTTATGTCTTCTGTGTTCGTTTCTACCTCGTCTCAGCACTGGGTAGTTTGGGCACTCAGACTAGCAGATCTTGACTCACTTTGTTTTCTTATTTTGCCCTAAATGTACCTGTGATTCTTTTTTAGGGGAAGAAAGCCCGGGCCAAGACCGCCCATGGCTTTGACTGGGAAGAAGAGAGGCAGCCAGTTCTCCAGCTTCTGACACAGCTGCTCCAGCTGGACATTCGTCACCTGTGGAACCATTCAATAATTGAAGAGGAGTTTGTCAGGTGGGTGGTTGAGATGGCTCCAGGTAATAGTGAGCTGTGAGGAGGGAAGACCTTGCTGCTAGATATGTCTTCTTTCTGAATACGTCATTTCATGCCTCGATTCTGTATAACACGTAGATGTATACTCATCACACTGAGTTGTTAGAAAGTGGATGACAAATGTTAGGAACCGCCATGAATTTCTCAGCTTTAATGCCCATTTATTCATTGATGACAGTATTTACTGACCATGCTCTGGGTGCATGGCTGTATTATGACAGGCACTGGAAACAAAAGTTTCTGCCCTCTTGGAGTTTATTTATAGAGCAGAAGATGATTTTTAGGATAAGTAAAATATATGGTGTGTTTTATAGGTTATTACTGTGGAAACAAGAAAGGAGGGGATGGGGAGTTTGATGGAACAGAGTTGTCATCTTAAATCACTATTCAGGCAAGACCTCTTTGAGGTGGTGACATTTGAGCAAAGACCCAGAGGAGCCCATGTGAGCCATGAGAGGATCTGGAGGAATAACAAGGGCAAGGAAAGGAGCAATGGAACAGCAGGTACCAAGACCCCAAGGAGGGCGTGTATCTGGCATGTACAGGTGACAGCAGCAAGGCCGGAGACCGGGCAGCGGGGCCGGTGAGAGGGACAGGCTGTGAAGTTCCACAGGCAGTGCAGGAGCGACAGTACAGCTCCTTGGCCCTTTGTGACTTTGGCATCTTCTCAGCGTGACGTGGGGCTCTGCTCAAGGATTCCAATCAGGGTGGCAAGGCGATCTGACTTGGGCTTTAACAGAATCATCGTGCTCTGGTTACTGTCATTACTATGAAGGGAAGGAAAGAAAGCAGGAGACCAGTTAGGGGACTGTTGCGGTGACTTGGGCAAGAGATGGTTGGAGTTTAGAGCCAAGAATGGCAGTGGAGATGGGGAGAAGTGCATGGATTCTGTACCTGTTTCCCGAAGGTAGAGCTTACAGGATGAGCTCATGGATGTGTGTGAGGTCTGAAGGAGAGTCAAGGATGACGCCCCCAGGGTTTGGGCCTAAGCTTTTGGAAGAACAGAGTTGGCAGTCATTGAAATATGGGGAAGGCTGTGCAGCGTGTTTTCAGGGGTGACAATTAGATGTTCTGGTTTGCATATAAAGTTTGAGGTGCTTCTTAGACATCCAATCAATGTTGTCCGACTCTGATGTTGAATTTACAAATCTGGAGCATGGGAGAGAAGACTGAGCTAGGATACCCATTTGGGAATACAGTGTATCTACATCAATGGTATTTACGGCCCCAAGACTGAATGAGTTTACTAAATCAGTAAGCATAGCTAAAGGAGAGCAGAAATCCTTATTGTACCCTGGGGAAGGGAGTCTGGCATCTGGCCAGATGAGAAGTGTGTTTCCAGGAGAATGGCATGGTCAGCTGCAACTAGTGCAGCTAAAAGGTTGATCCAGATGAGGACTGGATTAACCATGACAAGTCTTTGGTTAGTTTCTCCTCCCTTTTATCATATATTTGGGTTCTATGTAGGCATCATAACTGGTTGAAAGTCAGAGCACCTATCTAGAGTCAGCAAAGCAACATGGTGTAGAAGGTGATCCACAGAATGAAGAAAGGGGCGCCTGGGTGGCTCAGTCGGTTAAGTATCTGCCTTCAGCTGGGTTCATGATCTCAGGGTCGTGGGAACCAGCTCCACGTCAGGCTCCCTGCTCAGGAGTTGGCTTCTCCCTTTACTTCTGACTCTTCCCTCCGCTCATGCTTGCTCTCTCGCTCTTTCTCAATAAATAAAATATTTTTTAAAAATAGAATGAAGAGGGCACCTGGGTGGTTCAGTGGGTTAAAGCCTCTGCCTTCAGCTCAGGTCATGATCTCAGGATCCTGGGATCATGCCCCGCATCGGGCTCTCTGCGCCATGGGGAGCCTGCTTCCTCCTCTCTCTCTGCCTGCCTCTCTGCCTAGTTGTGATTTCTCTCTGTCAAATAAATAAAATATTAAAAAAAAAAAAAAAGAATGAAGAAAGCTAGAAGCGCCTAACTTTGGGGGCAGAAAAGGGAGAATGAATGAAGCAGGGCCTCCAGTGGAATGGAATCCACACACTTGACTTCATCATCTCCCTCCCTTCCTTTCCCAGTTTGGTTACTGGTTGCTGCTACCGCCTCCTGGAGAACCCCACCATTAGTCACCAGAAGAACCGCCCCACCCGGGAAGCCATCACGCGCCTGCTCGGTGTCGCCTTGACACGTTATAACCATATGCTCAGTAAGTTAGCCCTCTGCTTTGCCCCACGTTTTCCATTTTGCCTATAATTTCTCACGTTTAGTACATCCACAGGTGCTACGGTGAAGATCATCCAGATGCTGCAGCACTTTGAACACCTGGCCCCTGTACTGGTGGCAGCTGTGAGCCTGTGGGCAACTGATTATGGAATGAAGAGCATAGTGGGGGAGATTGTAAGGTGACTCTTTTCTAAGTTTCTGATTCTCCTCTTTCTCAGGGGGAAGATACCGAAAGATCGGAAGTTCTCTGTCACTGTAGCTTTCTTAGACATGAGATAGCAGTCTTACCTCCCCTTACTAGGAACTGAATTATCTTGCTATGGCTGTGTTTGCTTCCCTGCATAGAGAGATCGGGCAGAAGTGTCCCCAGGAGCTGAGTCGGGACCCTGCAGGGGCAAAGGGCTTTGCAGCCTTCCTGACAGAACTAGCAGAACGCATCCCAGCCATCCTGATGTCCAGCATGTGCGTTTTGCTGGATCATCTGGATGGAGAGGTACGTGGTCCCCCAGGGATCTCAATTCTTCTAGGGATTTTAAGTCCATTGCTGAAAGGCTATTTCTTAAAACAAGAAGATGGCTTTCCCTTGAAGTCGGGTTATCTAAGCATAACTCGGCAGTTTCTTCCTACAGAGAAGCAGGTATAGTTCATTGACTAAAGAGCCACTGATTAATCCCCATTTCAGTATCAGTTGGGTTTATCCAGGTCTGATGGAGGGGATGGCAGTTCCACACCTCAGATCTAGTGAGAGTCACTCGGCTATGATTTGGGGTCCCTTCCTCAGGACGAAGCCCCTTCCATTCTTCCTACCAATCTAGCTTGCATGCACTCCATACAGTGCCACCTCTCCATTCTTTCTGCTGGTTGCCTCTCAGACTGATGCAGGGCACTTCTAGGTGAACATCAAGGACAAAAACAGTCTACTCAGTCATCTAATCTACTTTAACTTCTTGTGCGAGACCCCATTCTCTGGCCCCTGGCCTGGCAAAACCCCAGTCCCTGTTCAGCAGCTCCTGCAGTGGACTTGCTTGGCACCCTAGGGCTGATTTGTACTTCCTCATGTCTCATTCTTTGTCGGTAACATGTGAGAAGGGGAGGGGGGGAGGGAGTGTTTTATTGGGAAGGACCAAAGGCTTTGAGGCCTCCAATGAAGGGTAGGAATGAATGTTTTTCAAATGTGGGTAGATGTGATGAGGCTTATGGGGAGAAATTATTGGGGGCTCTTGTTTATTTTGTCCCTGCTTTCTCCTCTGAGCAGACACGGCCCCTTCCAGTGAATATATAAGCAGCTGACCAGAAAAATTCATAGTGAAGCAAACTTACCCTTAACTTAAGGCCTTGCCACTTCTTTGTGCCTGGACAGGCTCAAGAGTTTGGGGAAAGGAGAGTTAGGACTGGAGTGCAGTGCCTCAGACCAATTCTGTTTCCCTCCCTTAGAATTACATGATGCGCAATGCTGTGCTGGCAGCCATGGCAGAGATGGTCCTGCAGGTTCTGAATGGTGATCAGCTGGAAGAAGCAGCCCGAGACACCAGAGACCAGTTCTTGGACACCTTGCAAGCCCATGGCCATGACGTCAACTCCTTTGTGCGGAGCCGTGTCTTACAGCTCTTCACCCGAATCGTCCAGCAGAAGGTGACTAACCTTCTGCTTGGTAAAAATGTACAGTACTCTATGTACAGGCCAAAGAAAAAAGGAATCCATTGTCCCACAGTAGAGTCTAGGATTCAGATTGTTACTGGCAGTGATAAAGGTCTTCCTCTACCAAGGACAAGAATGCCTGGCTCCATTTAAGGATTACACTGTATCTTAACCACTACAAAGAGAAACTGTTTTATATCCCATAAAAAAAGTTTCTTTAGAATGGGTGGGGAGCTCAGTTAGAGGGTACTTCAAGGTCAACTTGAGCAGAATGCATGATGTGGGATGTGAGCTCACCCTTCTTTCCCTGCCCCACACAGGCTCTCCCCTTGACACGTTTCCAAGCAGTGGTGGTCCTAGCAGTGGGACGGCTGGCAGACAAGTCGGTGTTAGTATGTAAAAATGCCATTCAGCTGCTGGCCAGTTTTCTTGCCAATAATCCCTTTTCTTGCAAGGTAAGTCAGCTTGACCTACCCCAAGGAGAAGGAATTAAGTGGAAACAGGAATCAAATTCTGTGACTAGTGGCCCTGAAACTCATTTGACCTTGGTAGCTTAGTGACACTGACCTTGCTGGACCACTGCAGAAGGAAACCCAGAAATTACAAGAGATGAGGGCCCAGAGACAAGCTGCAGCTGCTTGTAAGTAGTTCCTGCATAGGATTCCCCACCCTAGACATGCTGCTCCCTGCCATCAGAAGGTCCAGGGAAAGAGTCTAAGTGAGACTTTCTCCTTCAGCTGCAGTGCTGGACCCAGAGGAGGAGTGGGAAGCCATGATGCCAGAGTTGAAGGCTACTCTGCAGCAACTGCTAAAGCTTCCCCAGGAAGAAGAGATTCTTGAGGCTATTGCTAAAACAGAAACCAGTGAAGATGTGAAAACACGCATCCATCAGTTGCTTGCCAAGGCTAGTTACAAGTATGTGAAAGATTCTTTAACGTCCTTTTTATGTTTAGAAATAACTTTTGAGGAACAAGGTTTCTTTAAAATGAACTGTACTTAGGGTATGCTGCAACAAGGTGATGGTAGGTGTTTTCTTTGTAGTAATGTCCTGAACACCAGGTTGATGCTAACGGCATAGTCCGCAATTAAGTATGCTTTTTTTTTTAAGGAATATTATTTTTATTAACTTAAATTGTAGTATTAGCCCCAGGAATACAGGTCTTTGAATCATCAGGTTTACACATTTCACAGTGCTCACCATAGCACACACCTCCCCAATGTCCATCACCTGGCCACCCTCTCCCTAGTAACCCTCAGTTTGTTTCATGAGATTAAGAGTCTCTTATGGTTTGTCTCCCTCCGGATCCCATCTTGTTTCATTTTTTCCCCTCCCTATCACTGCCCCCCTGCCCTGCCTCTCAAATTTCTCTTATCATAGAAATCATGTGATAATTGTCTTTCTCTGATTGACTTCTTTTGTTAAGCATGCTTTTGTACTTTTAGGAATGTTTAAAGAAACTTTACAACAACTAAATGTAAATGATATTATAATTAAATATGCAAAAGCTCTCCATTTGAAGAAGAAAGCCTGTTATTCTAGCTCTATAATTTCAAGTTAGTTTTTTAAACTTCCTGGGCCTCAGTTTCCTTATTTGTAAAATAAGAGATTGATGAGGGGCACCTGGCTGACTCAACTCTTGATCACAGTCATGAGTTGAAGCTCCACATTAGGCAAAGAGCTTACTTAAAATCTTTTTAAGATTTTGGGGCGCCTGGGTGGCTCAGTGGGTTAAAGCCTCTGCCTTTGGCTCGGGTCGTGATCCCGGGGTCCTGGGATCCAGCCCCGCGTCGGGCTCTCTGCTCTACAGAGAGCCTGCTTCCTCCTCTCTCTCTGCCTGCCTCTCTGCCTAGTTGTGATTTCTCTCTGTCAAATAAATAAAATATTAAAAAAATATATATTTTTAAGATTTTATTTATTTATTTGACAGAGACATAGGGAGAGAGGGAACACAGCAGGGGGAGAGGGAGAAGCAGCCTTCCCACTGAGCAGGGAGCCTAATGCGGGCCTCAATCCCGGGACCCTGGGATCATGACCTGAGAAGGCAGATGCTTAACGACTGAGCCACCCAGGCGGCCCTTAAAAATAAAATCTTTAAAAAAATAATTTAGTACACTCACATGGTACAGAATTTTAAATTACAAAAAGGGCATGTATTGTAAAGTCCCTTCCAAACCTATTTCCCAGCCACTTAGTTCTCCTTTTCAAGAAAAGCAACCTTCTGAGTTTATTGCACATTCTTCTAGAGATAACACAGACATGTTATCAAACATATGTTCTTTTCCTCCCCTTCTTACACAGATGATCGAATTTTCTACCCACTGATCTACTACCTGGCTTTTTTTTATGGATCCATGTAGAGTAGTGTTTTTAATATTTATGCATAAATAGCTACCTCATTATTTCTCATGGCCACACGGAATCCCATCGTATGGATGTACCATAAATTAATCAGTTGATGAACACTTGTTTTTTCCAAACTTTGACTTAGCAAAGTTTTTAACCAGATGTTAGGAGTAGGTTTGTGACCTTTAAAATTTGAAAAGCATCATTTGAGGTTTTTTGAAGACTGTGAAGTCTTGTCACTTCAGAAATGGGGAAAGTGTTTTGAGCTCTACTCTGAGTAGGTACTTCTTTGTAAGCATGAGAAGTGTTCCTTTTCTTTGGGGCAAGAGGTCTAGCTTCTCGATGGAACCATGAGGTAGGCTCCGTGACAGAAGGTTGCAGTGACACTCTTGTGGGTTCCGAGTTGGTAACAGGTGGATGTTCTTCTAGGCAAGCCATTCTTCTCACTCGAGAAGCCCTGGGCCACTTCCAGGAGTCTGAACCTTTCAGTCACATGGATCCAGAGGAGTCAGAGGAGGCCAGGTTCCTGAATCTCCTGAAGACTATCTTCAAAGGTAATTCCTTCTCCTTTTTCAGTTAGCAAATATAACATTTCAGCTAGAATTTGTGGGCCATTGACTTTATGCCAGACGCTGACTGGACCAGCAGAACCCAGTGCTGAAGGAATCGAGGAACAACTGGCTGTGGCTCTGCTCTGGAATGGAAGTAGCCCGAGGGCCTCAGATTAATAGTCATACAGTGCAAAAGAGCGTTTCCAAACCACAGAGGACTTTATCGAGAAATACCAAGATAATTTAGAATAGGTTCTAAATGTATACCTTCCCACTGAGGAAACACATCCAATAGCTGTTGGATTGTCCCATATGCCGTTGAGCAACAACCATCCCATAATTCTCTCTTAGGCCCAGCAGCTTCCACACAGGAGAATTCCCAGGGCCCCGCAGGGAACACGGGCCCAGAACGGACAGTCTGTGAAGACAAGCCCAGCGCATCAGAGCCTGGGAAAGCCAGGGAACACGATGAGCTGGTGAAGCAGGAGATGCTGGTGCAGTATCTGCAGGACGCCTATAGCTTCTCTCTGAAGATTACTGAGGCCATCAGCATCATCAGCAAGATGATGTATGAGAACACGACAACAGGTAGGCCAGCCTCCCTCTCTGGAAGAACTGGGTCTTGGGGCTGGAAAAACCAGTCTCATCCATATTTTATTGACGACTGTCTGCTCCTTCAAAAATAAAGGGATTTCTTTATTTCTTTTGGCTGCGTGCAGCCCCTTGGAGCATATGCATATTAGCACATACAGTATTTCCCGGGAGAGCCGTCTGGGAGTCGACGTTTTCAGGGAGAATGAGGAAAGCTGCCACTTGAGCGTTGCCACACTAAGAAAGCTTCTAGCGCTAAGTACTAAGGGAATTTTGCCAAGTGGATGGGTGACATGTGTCTCCTCTCAGTGGTACAGGAGGTGATTGAATTCTTTGTGATGGTGTTCCAATTTGGGGTACCTCAGGCCCTGCTCGGGGTGCGCCGCATGCTGCCTCTCGTCTGGTCTAAGGAGCCTGGTGTCCGGGAAGCTGTGCTTAATGCCTACCGCCAGCTCTTCCTCAGCCCCAAGGGGGACTCTGCCAGGTCAGTGTGGTACCTTCACCTTCGTGGACGTTTCTGAGACCAGCCTATCATAGGATGTCTGCACTCCCCTAAAGAAATGGCAGGGAGCAGGGGTATAGTTCTAGAAGAGTTCTGAATCCATAGGCCTATAGATCTGGAATGGGGCTCAGGGTGGGAGTGGACTTCTAGTCAAGCCCATCCTATGTGGTTACATAACACTGTGTTTGGATAGCCCTAATAACCTATTTGCCAGGTTCAGACTTAGCAGTTTTTAATGACCTCTGCTCTCTGTTCTTCCCTCAGAGCCAAGGCCCAGGCTTTGATTCAGAATCTCTCGTTGCTGCTAGTGAATGCCTCAGTTGGGACCATCCAGTGTCTTGAGGAAATTGTAAGTCTCCTTACTTCTTTATTTTCTTCCTTTCTTTCTTTTTAAGCTGGTTTATCTATTTAAGTGATCTCTACACCTAGCATGGGGCTCAAACTCACAACCCCAAGACCAAGTATTGCACATTCCACAGCCAGCCAGGCGGCCCCTTACTTCTGCTTTCTTTATTCATTTAGTAAGTATCAGTGGTTACTGTGTGTTCAGCAATTTACTCAGCCCCACAAAGTATAAGATTGCATTCAAGTTCCCAACTTAAAAGGAATCAACAGTGTTTCAGGTAGCCAAAGGATGCAAAACATTTATAGAACGATGTAGCACATAGGTAGTTAGTGCCCGAAAAAGTGGCACAAGTAGTGTTTATAGCAGCAATGATAATATGGTAACACGTCGTATATGCCAGGCACTACTCTCAGCAGTTTGCTCGTACGAACTTGTGTGATCCTCACACAACCCTGTGGGGTGATGCTGTTCGTGCACATTTTACGGTGAGAGAAGTCTGAGGCACTGAGAGGTTAAAGGACTCGGCTAATTACAGCTGGTTCGTGGGAGAGACTCAGGCAATAAGAGGTCTGGAAAACACACTCTTTTTTTTTTTAAGATTTTATTTATGTATTTGAAAGAGAATGAGAGAGATGGCACGAGATGGGGAAGGGTCAGAGGGAGAAGAAGGCTCCTCACTGAGCAAGGAGTGTGATGTGGGACTCGATCCTAGGACTCCAGGATCATAACCTGAGCCAAAGGCAGTTGCTTAGCCAACCGAGCCACACAGGTGCCCCAGGAAAACATACTCTTAACTTGTGTGTTACTCTGACAATTCCGAAGAGGCAAAGAGAACAGTTTGGAGTAGGTGGTAGGACTTAAGCGGGATCTTGAGAAGTACAATATATGAGAATTAGAGAAAAGAGAGTAGCACAGAGATGGAAAGCCAACAGTACAGAAAGTTCCAGAATGAATATCGTGTTCTGGCTGGAAATTGTTACCTAGAAAAGATAATAAAGTGGGAGTGTAGGTTGGAACCGAACTGTAAAGGTCCCTGAAGGCCTTTCACAGGTCCTGGACTTTTTTGTTTGCTGCCAGATCTGCGGTGGAGCATGATGCTGGCCATCTTTCCCTCCTTGGGGGAGGTGCAGGGGTGGGGGTGGGTACCCTGCTGGCAGCCCCTGGCCAGAAGGCTCCGAGGCTAGCTCCTGGCCCAGAGCCCCTCTGGTGGGCAAAGGAGAGCTACTTCTACAGGACAATCATGGCGCGATGGAGTAGGCGTTTGGGAACAGATTGGTGGAGAGGAGGCTGCTGTCAGTGTGCAGCTTTGGAACACTGGACTTGGTGGGAGGCAAAGCTATGGAACTGCACCTTTTTTTTTAAGATTTTATTTATTTGAGAGGCACCTGGGTGGCTCAGTGGGTTAGGCCTCTGCCTTCAGCTCAGGTCATGATCTCAGGGTCCTGGGATCGAGCCTCGCATCGGGCTCTCTGCTCAGCAGGAAGCCTGCTTCCCCTCTCTCTCTGCAGCTCTGCCTGCTTGTGATCTCTCTGTGAAATAAATAAATACAAATTTAAAAAAAAAAAGATTTTATTTATTTGAGAGAGAGAGGAGAGAGAGAGCACACATGAGCGTGGAGGGGGAGAGGGAGAGAGAGAAATAGACTCCCTGCTGAGCAGGGAGCCCAACGTGGGGCCGGATCCCAGGACCCCGGGATCATGACCTGAGCTGAAGGCAGATGCCCAACCAACTGACCCAGCCAGGACCCCCAGAACTGCACTTCATAGAAGATAAAGTTTAAAGGAAGAATGGGGGGGCACCTGGGTGGCTCAGTTCGTTGGGCCTCTGCCTTCATTCAGCTTGGATCATGATCCTAGGACCCCAGAATTGAGTTCCCATCAGGCTCCCTGCTCAGGACTGAGCCTGCTTCTCCCTCTCCCTCTGCCACACCCCCTGCTTGTGTGTGCACATGTACATGCTCTCCCCCCCACCACATAAATAAATTAAAAAAAAAAAAATAGAAATTAGGGTGGCTCAATGGGTTAAAGCCTCTGCCTTCGGCTCAGGTCATGATCCCAGGGTCCTGGAATCGAGCCCCGCGTCGGACTCTCTGCTCGGCGGGGAGCCTGCTTCCTCCTCTCTCTCTCTCTGCCTGCCTCTCTGCCTACTTGTGATCCCTGTCTGTCAAATAAATAAATGGAATCTTTAAAAAATAAAAAAATTTTAAAAGTTAAAATTAAAAAAGAAAAAGGAAGAATAGTTAAGATTACATGGAAAAAAATTAGTTGACCATGAAGTTCTAAATATATGTGACTAAGTGCTCTGGGCAAAATGAGAAGGCAAGGAAGGATGAAGCTTCTGTTTTGGGCTTATTGAGTTGTGGTAACAGTAATAAGACCGATGAGAAATCTCTCGAATGTGGTCAGAACCACGGATCCACACAGATCCAAACAAAGTCACTTTCAATACATCGTCTTAACAAACGTAGTTTTGAGGGCATGAGGGTGAAAAAGTGACAGAGCTGGAAGTGCCTCCCCAAACCCTGAGTTCATGTTCGAGCCTTCCTCCTCCTTTACCGTGGCCTAAGTGTTGCTTTTACCCACCTCAGATTCTCTGTGTTCTCATCAGAGAAGTGGGCCAAGGACCGGGCAAATCATTATTTTCTGGCCTGAGCCCTTTTTCTTTTCTCTTCAGCTCTGTGAGTTTGTGCAGAAGGATGAGCTAAAGCCAGCAGTGACCCAGGTGCTGTGGGAGCGGGCAACCGAGAAGGCCCCCTGCTCTCCTCTGGAGCGCTGCTGCTCTGTCATGCTTCTTGGGATGATGGCGCGGTGAGGCTTTGGGTCCCCACAGGCAGTAGGGATGAGGGCAAGGGAGGGAGGGCTCGGAGAAGGTACCCTTCCCTTCAGTACCGGCAGTCAGGCCCAGCAGCTATAGGTGTGAGCTGGCTACCTCAATGAAAAGTAAAAATAAAAGAGTGCAAGTACCAGCCCCCAAACCCCTCCCCCCAGCCTGCCCCGCAGAATTGATGGGATTCATTACAGCAAGAGGGCCTCCGAGGGCTAGCCGTGTCAGAGCCTCTTTTGTAGTATTCCAGGGCTCTCAGAAAGCCTTGCGCCAAATCTGTTACCTACCCTACCTGGCATTGTCCCCTACAGAGTGCTGTTTCTGACTAGCTTTAACTCAGTGGCTTCATTCCTCTAGAGGGAAACCAGAAATCGTGGGAAGCAACTTAGACACACTGGTGAGCATAGGGCTGGACGAGAAGGTTCCACAGGACTACAGACTGGCCCAGCAGGTGTGCCATGCCATTGCCAACCTCTCTGACAGGAGAAAGGTACGTGGGGTCTCCAAACCCAGGAGAATGGGGATCCTCTTATCCACTTTCAACACATACCCATGTTTTGTCTTTGCTCTTCTCCACAGCCTTCTCTGAGCAAGCGTCACCCCCCCTTCCGGCTACCTCAGGAACACAGGCTGTTTGAGCGACTGCGGGAGGTGATCACAAAGGGTGAGCTGTTACAAGGGCCTGGGGTGGAATCGAGTCCCTTGTCTACACTGGGTAACTTCTCCCTTCTCCACTTCAGGCTTTGTCCACCCAGACCCACTCTGGATCCCATTCAAGGAGGAAGCGGTGACCCTCATTTACCAGCTGGCAGAGGGCCCCGAGGTGATCTGTGCCCAGATATTGCAGGGCTGTGTGAAACAGGCCCTGGAGAAGCTGCAAGAGAAGAGCAGTGCCCAGGAGGGCCCCAGTGAGTGGGCAGAGGGTCCCCAGTGGGCAGCAGCCAGATTCTGCTGCTTTCCTTGTTGGGCCGGAGGCCTCTGCCAACACAGCTTCCTGCCGCAGCCCCTCACCTCTCTCATACTACACTCGGTCACTTTTGTCACCCAGATCCGGCCTGTGAGCAAGGGCAAGAGCTTTCAGAACAGGGTTTAAGGGCCCTGTGAGACGTGATTTTGTCTTTTTCTCACTGCTTTCGCTCTCCCCTCCTTCAGAGAACACCCCCATGCTCCCTACTTTCCTGCTGATGAACCTGCTCTCCTTGGCGGGCGACGTGGCCCTGCAGCAGCTGGTGCATTTGGAGCAGGCAGTGAGCGGAGAGCTCTGTCGGCGCCGGCTTCTCCGAGAGGAACAGGAGCAGAAGACAAAGGATCCCAAGGAGAAGGTGAATGAACAGCCTGGGCATTTGGGTTTGTGTATTTGTTTCATGGCCTTGCGTCATTCGCATAGTCACATTGCCTCCTGGGGATCCCTGCTTTTCTACCCCTAAATAAAATGAGAAAGACGCTCTGCTCCTTGCTGCTGTTACTCTGGGAGACATTAGTGAGAACAAAGACAGAGCAGTCCATTCACGATCACCCAGGAAGGAAGACTTTAAGGAAACAGGGCACTGAGTTAGGGACCTCAGCCGGCAGCACAGGCTGCCCCCACAGAGGCTCTCCTTGTGAGGACGAGCACACCCCCGCCCCCCTTTCCCATCAGCCTTGGTCACTGGGCCTGCCACCTGATGGGAGCTTTGTGTTCTCCACTAGAGGCAGTGATGTCTTGCAAACCAATGAGACACGGAGCCTTGCAGCCGTGGAATAAGGTCTGACCTCTGTGACCTTGAACCACTGTCCACATGACCCGTCTGTTGACTGTATACAGGAAATGACATGATTCTCTGAGGGATGGGTTCAGAGATGGAGGAATATGCTTTGGCAACTTGAATATAAATGCCATTTGTTCAGTTTTGAATTTGCCAATTCAGATTTGGCAACATGAAAACAAAACTACAAAGACCTAGTTCTTTCCTATTGAATTCAGGAGTCCTCCCTCCGCACAGACGCATTTGATAGGTGTAGGAGTGAGTGGTTGTGCAGAGCTTGCCTTTCCCCAGATGCATTCTTGCAAAATGAAAGATAGGCTAGGGGTGGGGGGGCGCCCGGGTGGCTCAGTGGGTTAAGGCTCTGCCTTCAGCTCAGGTCATGATCTTAGGGTCCTGGGATCGAGCCCCGCATTGGGCTCTCTGCTCCTCTCTGCCTGCCTCTCTGCCTAGTTGTAATCTCTGTCAAATAAATAAAATCTTAAAATAAAAAAAAAAGAAAGAAAGATAGGCTGGGATGAAGATAGATGCTGCCCCGCATGGGCCGTGATGCCTGGTTTCTCCCCCAAGCATGCCGGCTCTGAGACCGCCCTGGAGGAGGAGATGGGACTGGCGGGCGCTACTGCTGACGACACAGAGGCAGATCTCATCCGTGGCATCTGCGAGAAGGAGCTGCTAGATGGTAAGACTGGCTGAGGGGCCTGCTCCCCAGCCGAGATAGCCTGTCCCAAACCGAGAGATGTCCTTCTGACAGGCACACAGGTCCTGGCTGCCTTCATTCCACTTCTGCTCAAAGTCTGCAACAACCCTGGCGTCTATAGCAGCCCAGAGCTCTCCGCTGTGGCTTCACTTGCCCTGGGCAAGTTCTGCATGATCAGGTAGGCCCTGGGGGTGGCGGAAGCGCCTGCTCGGAGAGGATGGGATCGACAGGCTCCCTGATGGTCCTCTCCTGATCCCCTAGTGCCACTTTCTGTGACTCCCAGCTTCGTCTGCTGTTCACCATGCTGGAAAAGTCCTCACTCCCCATTGTCCGCTCTAACCTCATGATTGCTACTGGGGATCTGGCCATCCGCTTCCCCAATCTGGTGGACCCCTGGACACCTCATCTGTATGCTCGGTAAGAGAGCCCTCATGACTCTTTCTTTCTCTCTCTCTCTTTTTTTTTTTTTAAGATTTTATTTATTTATTTGACAGAGGGAGAGTACAAAGCAGGGGGTGTCACAGGCAGAGGGAGAAGGAGAAACAGGCTTCCCACTGAGCAGGGAGTCTGATGCAGGGCTTGATCCTAGCCAGGACCCCCGGATCATGCTCTAGCCAAGGCAGACGCTTAACTGACTAAGCCACCCAGGCTCTCCCCTCATGAGACTTTAGCAAGCCTCGCCAGCTCCAGGAGGCTGCAGTGTGACCAGTATTAGAATCATTAAAACTGTATTTGTCTGGTCTTCAGCATTACCCTGAATATCTGTTTGATACCTGACCTGTACAGGCCTTAGCTAAATATGGCCCAAAAGGGATTGGTGCCTCTGTTCAAAGCCTTGGCTACAAGCTTGGCCTCTTTCCCCAATCCCAGTTTTCTAACTGCTTCTAGAATGTCACATTAAGAAAGGGTAATAGAGGGGCGCCTGGGTGGCTCAGTGGACTGGGCCTCTCTCTTCAGCTCAGGTCATGATCTCAGGGTCCTGGGATCGAGCCCCACATCGAGCTTCCTGCTCAGCGGGAGTCTGCTTCCCCTTCTCTCTCTGCCTCCCTCCCTGCCTACTTACAATCTCTGTCTGTCAAATAAATAAGATCTTTAAAAAAAATAAAAGAAGAAGGGGTAATAATACAGCGACGCTTGGTTGGCTCAGTCAGTAGAGCATAAGACTCTTGATCTTGGGGTCATGAGTGTGAGCCCCATATAAGGGTAGAATTTACCTTAACAAAAAAAAAAAAAAGAAGAAGTAGGGGCAATTCCTGCTGAGGGCCCTTCCTGCCAGTGTTGGTCCCACTGAGTCAGGATTTCCTTCCTAGGCTCCGGGACCCAGCTCAGCAGGTGCGGAGAACAGCAGGGCTGGTGATGACCCACCTGATTCTAAAGGACATGGTGAAGGTGAAGGGGCAGGTGAGCGAGATGGCCGTGCTGCTCATCGACCCGGTACCTCAGATCGCTGCCCTGGCCAAGAACTTCTTCAATGAGCTTTCTCACAAGGTGAGAGGCAGACAGGCAGCAGAGAGCTCACTGCTGAGGGAGGAGGCACATCACTGTCCCTATAACGTGACTCTCTCTCCCAGGGCAATGCGATCTATAACCTCCTTCCAGATATCATCAGCCGCCTGTCAGACCCCGAGGGAGGGGTGGAGGAAGAGCCTTTCCACACCATCATGAAGTACGGTTGCCTGGGCCCAGAAGCACATTTTTCCTATAGCTTATCCTTAGGAATCCGACAGACCCATGTTTGCATTTTGGTTCTGCTACATTTTAGCTGCGTGGCCTTCAGCAATAACTGAACCTCTTTGCGTCTGCTCCTCTAGTGAATGAGGCCTGGGATGCTGGCCCCTTAGTTCTTGATCAAGTTTCTAATGTGGTAGGCACATAGGCATCCTCACCGCACGACACCCACTTTTGTTACGAATTCCCATTCTCGGTGAACATTTCTCCAGGGGTAGGTGGACCTTTCTCTGAGGCAGGAAGAGGGCAGGAGGAACTGTGAGGCAGGCATGAGCCATGGCCGAAGGGATTCTCTCCCGGGCCAGGAGGGCAATAGAGGGCTGGTGCACGGGGAGGGATGGCTGTCCCTGGGAGGTCACACGTCCACATCTCCCGTCCCTCAGGCAGCTGCTCTCCTACATCACCAAGGACAAGCAGACTGAGAGCCTGGTGGAGAAGCTGTGTCAGCGCTTCCGCACGGCCCGGTAGGTTGCTATCTCCTGGGGTGGCCCCTAGGCTGTGGGAGCCTACTGAGGAAGGACGGGCCTTTACCTCTCTATCCCGCGACTCCCCCCCGCCATCTGCAGGACCGAGCGGCAGTACCGGGACCTGGCCTACTGTGTGTCACAGCTGCCCCTTACAGAGCGAGGCCTCCGCAAGATGCTGGACAACTTTGACTGCTTTGGGGATAAACTGTTGGATGAGTCCATCTTCAGTGCTTTCTTGTCGGTTGTGGGAAAGCTGCGGCGTGGGGCCAAGCCCGAGGGCAAGGTGAGCCTGGCTGCCGAGCCGGCCCTCTGCATACTGCCCGGCCCGCCTCACCTGCCCCAGGCTGCCCTCAGCCAAGTCCCCAGCACCACCTGAGCCCAGCTCTTTCTGTATCTGACTCCTGTTTCTCTCTCTCTCTCTCTCTCTCTCTCTCTCTCTCTTTTGAAATGGACTTCATTTTTTACAGCAGTTTTAGGTTCAAAAGCAAAATTGAGTGGGAGGTATAGAATTCCTCCATATGCCCCCTGCCCCCATCCACACGCACCACCTCCTCTAAGATCAACATCCGCCACCAGTGGCGCATCTGCTACAATCGATGAACCTCTGTTGACACATCATTATCACCCAAAGTCCATAGTTTATCTTAAGGGTCACTCTCAGTGTGCACTCTGGGTTTGGACAAGAGTGTAATGCCCTGTGTCCATCATTCTAGTATCCTACAGTGCAGTTTCGCTGTCTAAGAAGTCCTCAGGGCTCCCCCACTCACCCTCTGTCCCCCCAACCCCCAGCAACCACTGATTTGTTTTACTTTTCCACAGTTGTGCCTTTTCCAGAACATCCTATACTTGCAGTCACGCACTGTGAACCCCTCTCAGGTTCTCTCGGTGATCTGCATTTTAGTTTTCACCATGTCTTTTCATGACTTGTTTATCATCATAGAAGTAACTGTGTTTCCAGGTCTGCTCTTCATGGCTTCTTCCCTTCCAGGCTATAATAGATGAATTTGAACAGAAGCTTCGGGTCTGCCACACCAGAGGGTTGGATGCAGTGGAAGACCTTGAGCTTGGCCGAGGGGGTAGCCAGAGGGCCCCATCAGCCAAGAAACCATCCACTGGTATGTGAGGCTGCCCCACAGGTGGAGTGATCCGGCCCTCCTCTCAGAGCTTCCTTTTTGGAGACTCATGTCTCTGCCTTTTCTAGTCTCTAAGCGGCACCAGCATCTGGCTTCTGCAGCCTCATCAGATGGTGACTTTGTCACCCCCGAGCCCCGCCGTACCACCCATCGGCATCCAGACACCCGACAGCGAGTTTCAAAAAAGAAACCCAGAATCGTCTTCTCGAGTGATGAGTCCAGCGAGGAAGGTACGATGCTCCCTCCTGGCCTTGGCCCAGATGGAGCGTAACTTGGGGGCTGAGGCTGGTTCTGATGGGGTCCTGCTGTATAGATTGTCTCCACCGCCTCCCCCCGAGGTGTCTTCCCCTCGTGCCATTTGGGTTTTGTTTCTTCTGCATGGTCTGGAGCCATCCCACTTGTTCCCTGAGATCTACTTTTCACCATCTTTGTGACTCAGCTTTTTTTTATTCCTCCAATGCTCTGAGTAGAGCTTTCAGCAGAGATGACAGAAGATGAGACACCCAAGAAGACCACACCCATCCGCCGAGCACCTCCTCGAAGGCACAGGACCTGAGAGGTCATCTTGCCTGTTCCCATCCCTGCTGGGCAGGGTGTCTTGCTGGGTGACCTAGAAGTCCGGTGCTCTTGTAAAATACCTGTTTGCCTGTCTTCTTGTCTTTTTAACATTTAATGGTCTTTATAATGTAAAGCATTTTTCTTAAACTAGCCCAACTGAACTGAATTGAGCTGCTTTCACCGGATTATATGTCTCCCAGTCTCCTCATTTCCTAGTGAATAAATATTTTTATATACTTTTAGATTTTCCTAGGCTTGTCTGTTTCATCTTTCATGTTAGCCCAGATGCAGGAGGCAGGGAGAGGATTATCAATTCAGAAAGAGGAGACTGAAAGTCCTGGGGCCTATCTCAAGATCTGATAAACTCCATGCTACCTGGTGCCTCATTTTCCCCTTCTTGACCTCCCCACACTGCACAAGTGACAGGATGGCTGCACGGTGGCGAAGCACGCAGAGTTTAGTCTCCAGGTAGACGGGCTCCACTTGAGGACGGTTTTGCCCTCCAGAGGACATTTGGCAATGTTTTTTTTTAGAGGTTTTTTTTGTCATCACAACCTAGATGGGAGGGATGCTCCCTATCAGCATCTAGTGAGGAGAGACCAAGGCTTTTGCTAAATACCGTACAGTGCAGAAGACAGACCCCACAACAGAATGATTCAGCCCAAAGCGTCAGTCAGTGGTGCTGAGGTGGAGAAACCCTTCTCTAGACCCCGAGCTGGTCTGCGTGCTCCCCTCCCCCACTTGTGCTCCCTGAGCCTGTCTCTGGGACAGGGGACTGACCTGGTCACAGGGTTGATGGAAGGTCAGCTCCCCTCCACCATCTGTGCAGACTGCCTATCAGGGCATCACTTTACTGTTCCAGGGGCTGTGGGAAGTCAGCCACACGCGGACACTGCTTTAGCTTGCCCACCCCCTCAGCTCCCCAGGTCTGCTCTGCTGAGTCACCTGGACCATTAGGCAGTGAGCGTGCTCTCATGACGACACTGGTGTCTTGGCTGCCATGACAACAGCAGGCTGCATCAGTAATGCTCCATGGGCACCGAGCTCCCTTTTTGGCATAAGACACTAATGAAAAAGGACCTGTGTGCAGCAAAAGGGAAGATGGGACCTCAGAGACACATTCTAGGTAGTGTGGGAGCATCAAGTCCAAGAAAAGGGTTAATGGTGCTGGCTGAGCCTGGACAGAACGGAAGGGTTAGCAGCTGAGTCCCTACCCTAGGCCCCACCAGACCACCTGTGGTGCTTCCCACCTCCTACACCATTAGGTGCTCTCTGGCCCTGCCCTTGGGGTTCGTGAAAAGCCTGGGAACCAACCGTGCACATGGCTGCCAGACAGACACAGACTTGGCTCTGGGGCCCCACGTTGGGAGGGCAATCCAGGAAGGGTAGGGACTGGGGGGGGGGGTTGGAGTCGGGGTGCGGAGAGCGTGCTTTCTGCCTTTTAAGCAAAGGTTATCACCAGGCCGGCTAAACTTAGCCACAGGCTCTTCAGTTAGAAAAGGGGGCTGGTCTCAGGTTACGCTGGGCCAGCAAAGAGGCCCGTGGATCCCCAGCCCCCACTGATGGCCCTTGTCCCTTCCACCCCAACCCCCCCTAAACCCTCAAGCGTTCTGAACGCAGCCTTTCTTCCATCCAAAGCTGGCAAAACCGGCGCAGCTGGGGCCCCAGACTGTGGAAGGAGATTGGATCCCTCCCTCCGCCTCGCGTGGGGCTGAGGGCCGGTTCCCACCACGTGCCCAAAACGTCCCAAATTTCTCCCTCTTCTGGACTCCTCACCCTTCCCCCAACATCCCGGGGCGCGGGCAGGGTCGGGGCGTCCCTGGCACTGGGGCTGGCCGGCACGTCCCAGGATGGGGAGGGACTTCCGCCCTCACGTCCCACTCTCTGGCCCGGGCTGGAAGCGGTGAAAGGGGCACTGTCTCCTGGCTCCGGCGGCACAGCACTCAGGTCTCCCAGGAGCGACTCTGTGGGAGGCCTCTGGCCTCGCGTCCTCCCCCAGCCGCCCAGCCCCGCCTCAGGGAGAGCAGCGGGTGCACACAGGGCCTGGTTTGTCCGCCCCAATTATCAGCTCTCCCGGCTGCCCGAGCTTGCAGGACAGCGTGACCTTCAGCGCAGAAACCGCCCCCACTCCCCAGCCACCTCACGAGCCCTCGTTCGTCTCCAGGACCCCACTGCCCAGTGCCAGTCCAGACCCCCCGGCCCAAGGAAGCCGGGAGCCAGGGCCCGGGGAGGGGGAAGTGGGGGCTGGGCAGTGCCCGGCAGGAGGCGGGCTGACCCCTCCCGGGCCTTTTCCTCTGCGGCTCCCCCGCCACTACCGAAGAGCCTGGAGAAGTTCCTCAGCCTTCCCGCCTCTCAGCCTCTGAAAGAAAGGGGAGGAGGGTGGCCGCGCACAACCGCGAGGGGTCCCGGCTCCGGCTCCAATTCCCCATCCCACCAGCTCCCAAAGCCCTCCCGTTTCATCTGTAAAGCAACTTTAACGACTCTGGCTCCCGGAGGCCTTCCGTTGTCACCAGGAGCCCGATCCTGGGGTCCACAGTCTCCTGCATGCCCACGAGTGCCATTAGCAATCACCTCCTCCACTGAGCTGGTCTCTGTCCCCTCCCCCACTCCGTCCCTAGCCCACACGCTTGGTGCGTGCACACTGGAAGAAGCAGGCGGGTCCAAAAATTCGGGCCCGGCTACTCGCGGCTTTACGGGCGCACGTAGCTCAGGCCTCCGCGCCCTTGGGCCGCGACTGGGTGAGCCGGTGAGAGGCGGGTCCCGCGCCCCCACGCCCCGCCCAGGCGCTATAAATTTGGACAGCCGCTTCCTCTGATGCTCTCTGCTCTTCCCCGTTCGACAGACAGCCGGATCTTCAGGTGCAGTGCCAGGTAAAACTCGGTAAAGCCAGACAGAGACGGACCTCGAGAGGCCCGGGCACGGCTCCGAAGGGGGCCGGGGACGCTCCCGGACCCGGAGGGGGCTACGCGGCCGCTGGTCGGGCGTGCCCGGCCGGACCTCCGCATTGCAGGGGCGGGAGGACGGGCGTGCCCGGGCGCAGGGTGGGAATGGAGGCCGGGGGGAGGGGAGGGGAGGGCAGCGGCCGGACTGCAGCCCCCACTCTCTAATGCTCGCCTTTTTCTCCCCGCAGCCGCGTGCCCGAGACACGATGGTGAAGGTCGGAGTGAACGGGTGAGTTCGGGGATGGGATAGGGTGCGGCCCCGGGCGAGCGGGTGGAGTACGTGGGTGCGGTGGTCCTACCCCCCCCCACCACACCCGCAAGGAGAACTCAAGGTCGGCGCTCTGACCTGGCGGAGGCTCCCGCCGCATCCCCGGCTGTGGCGCCTCCTGCAATGCCGCCCCTGCGGGTTCGAGCGGCCCGCCGCTCTCCCGGCTTAAGAGCCATCCCCTAATCCCCCAGCCCGAGCTTCTTTCTTTGCTTTCGCGCCCTGTGGGGTCACGTGCCGGGGAGGCGCCCCTCCCCCCAGCCTCTTCCCTCCCCACCCCCACCTCGCCGGCGCGGCCCCAGGCTCCCGGGGCTCGCTCAGCTGGGTGCGCAGCCCGCCGGGAGGGCTCGTTTGCGGTAACCTAGCCGCCATGTTGCAACGGGGAAGGAAGTGAAGGAACCACCGTTAGGAAACCTCCCGTAGCTCCTCACTGTTCTCCTTCCTGGCCTATGACTAAACCTCCTAGGCCTGCTTCAATGGGGTGGAGTCGCCTCTATCCGGTAAGCCAGGTGAGGCAAGGCTTCCCGCAGCCTCGCTCTCGAAAGAGCCTGACTTTCGGAACCTGATCACATCCCTTAAGCTGCCAACCAAATTTCCCTCGGGGATGCTCTTCCTAGATGGTCCTCTGATGAATCAGAAACGTGGGTTCAGGGGAGTCGTCTTTTTTTTTTCTCCGGAGGTGTGGTAGCTGCAGCTTAGTGCCATGTCGGGGGAGCTGAGTCATGGGTAGATAGAAATTTCCACCACAAAATGGCTCCTGTGGCAGCAGCCCCTTATATCTCACTGGCTCTCTTTGAAGCTCTTTTCTTCCTTCGATGCCTAGAACTGACCTATACCTTAAAGGCCAAGGCTATAAAGGTCACTGGGAGGATTAGGTGTCCGTGAGCCTTGGGAATCCTGCCCTTCTCCCTATTCCGTTTTCCAGAAATCAGATCCTCACTCCACTCTAATCTAGGGTTAAATATAGCTGCTTGACCTTTCTGCAGTTGGGGGCCTGGGCTTCTACTCTCTTACTTCTCACCGCCCCCCACCACCACAGCCGTCAGTCACACACACACACACACCTGTTGCTTCTGCTCCTAATTTTTAGAAGAGGGCTTGCAAGGACAGGCAGGTTAGCAAACTAGACCCCTGAGATTAGGGGGTAGGGAAGTACCCTTTTCCCCCTCCTCTTTCCTTTTTGGAGGAAGGGATGGGCTTTCTTCATCCAATTAATTTCTGACCTTTACTCTTGCCCTTTGAGCTTGGTGATGCTAAGTGTGCAAGTCTTTGCTGCCCAGAGGGTGTATCCTGAAGCTGGCCCAGACCAGTGCAGGCATTGTCAGGGCAGATAGTGGGCGTGATAAGTGCCCTGAGCTGCTGTTTCTCTTGGTGGGACTGGTCAGCTGTGTGAGCACTGTAGTCAATGATCAGGAAAATGAGGTTAACCTCCACCTCTAGGACTTAAGGGAGGGGTAGTGTGTGAAGGGGATGGGTGCCGTCATGCAGGGGAGGCTTCAGGGGCAGAAGCACAGGCTACCACCAGCCACGTGGGCAGAGGCCCGGGTTCTGCCACGTGAGACTCAATGGCAAGTTACATATAACCTCCCGGGCCTTTCTGGTCACCTGCTTGTGTGGGGGGAGGAAGAGCAGGACACAGCTCCCAGAAGGGATTGTGTACCTACCGCCAGAAAGTGCTTAAAACAGGGACACAAAAGTGTTCAATAAATACTCTCCAGTTTGATTATTATTAAAGATTCCATTCCAGTGTCCACTCGGGCAGTCAGGCTGACACCTCATTCGCGTGTCCCTAGTTTCTCCCAAGCTTTTCCAAGTCTGGGACATCTTCTCAGCCTGTTGCTCTCAGTGTGTGACCGACAGGGAGGCAGCACACCTTCAGCTGATAATCGAAGAGACTGAGACCCTGAGTGCACACACACGTGCTCACACAACACAGGCACATGTAGCTTCACCTTTTTCTCTGCCACTCATCGCTGACTGGGAAAGGAGCAAGGGCTTCTGTCTCCCTCCACGAAGCTGCACCAGTCAGCTCCGGAAGCCACCCAGCCCAGGGTCGGGGCACAGAGACACCAAGGAGTTGGGCAAGTGTTTGAACTTAATCACCTCTTGGGAAGGCTTCACGTACTGGCCATGCTGTCCTGGCAGGGTTGCGCAGGATAAAATTAGATTTCTTGGGACTAATAGTGGCAGGGAAGTGCCATTTTCTAACCCCTGGAAGGGAAGGAGTTGCCCTCAAACTGTTTCCATGCCCGGGAGGCTTTTCTCTTCTGCCCCACTCATTCCTTCTTGCCCCTTGTCTTTCTCAGATTTGGCCGAATTGGGCGCTTGGTCACCAGGGCTGCTTTTAACTCTGGTAAAGTGGATATTGTCGCCATCAATGACCCTTTCATTGATCTCAACTACATGGTGAGTACTGTCCCTGCAGCCGCGCTAGGGAGCAGAGCCCCACTGAAGCACAGCCCCTCACTGCCCCCTCCCCCTTCCCTCATCCCTCCAGGTCTACATGTTCCAGTATGATTCTACCCATGGCAAATTCCACGGCACAGTCAAAGCTGAGAACGGGAAGCTTGTCATCAATGGGAAGTCCATCTCCATCTTCCAGGAGTAAGTGTGAAGGAGAAACAGGAAATTGGCTCTGAGGGAGGTACTAGGACAGGGTGACCACCTTGGGTACATGGTACCTCACGTCCCTAAATTTGATGTCATCTTACCTTATAGGCGAGATCCCGCCAACATCAAATGGGGCGATGCTGGTGCTGAGTATGTTGTGGAGTCCACTGGGGTCTTCACCACCATGGAGAAGGCTGGGGTGAGTGCCAAGGAGAGTAAAGGTGGGAGGGTATTCACCCTGGGCTCTGGTGTAGGTGTAGTGGGAAGAATGGGGACTGTGGGCTTAGACCAGGAAAGGAGGGCCTCGATTACAAGGATTCCTCCACTGCAGGCTCACTTGAAGGGCGGGGCCAAGAGGGTCATCATCTCCGCTCCTTCTGCTGACGCCCCCATGTTTGTGATGGGTGTGAACCATGAGAAGTATGATAACTCTCTCAAGATTGTCAGGTGAGCATGGCAGAGGGAAGAGGAGTGGAGAAGTGGTCCGGTAATACTTTGTATCACAGGGTGGATCTCCTTGGCCTTGACCTACCTCCCTCTTTTCAGCAATGCCTCCTGTACCACCAACTGCTTGGCTCCTCTGGCCAAGGTCATCCATGACAACTTCGGCATCGTGGAGGGACTCATGGTATGAATGATGGGGAAAGTGTCCCAGGCCCATTGATTTCTCACCCTGGACTGCATCTTTCTGCTTAGAACATGGTCCTCCTGGGTTGGGGGGAGCCACAGAGGTTTCAAGGTCAGGTGGCTCTGTCCCTTAATTCCTCCCAAGGGTGGGTGACATGAGTACTGCGTAGACCCTCACTCCTTCCCCCCATTTCCAGACCACCGTCCATGCCATCACTGCCACCCAGAAGACTGTGGATGGCCCCTCTGGGAAGCTGTGGCGTGACGGCCGAGGAGCTGCCCAGAATATCATCCCTGCTTCCACTGGTGCAGCCAAGGCTGTAGGCAAGGTCATCCCTGAGCTGAATGGGTAAGGTGCCTTCCTGCTTTTCTACCCTAGGAACTTGGGGGGAGGGGAGGGGAGGCGGAGGAATGGTACTGAGCCTTTTTCCCCTTGTCTGTAGGAAACTCACTGGCATGGCCTTCCGTGTCCCCACCCCCAACGTGTCTGTCGTGGATCTGACCTGCCGCCTGGAGAAAGCTGTAAGTGGGGGTTGGAAGAGGTGGCAGGCTAGGGATTAGGGGTGGGGGGGGGGAATAGCAAGATTGGAACTTGGATAACCATCTTATTTTTACCTTGTTAGGCCAAATATGATGACATCAAGAAGGTGGTGAAGCAGGCATCAGAGGGCCCCCTCAAGGGCATCCTGGGGTACACTGAGGACCAGGTTGTCTCTTGCGACTTCAACAGTGACACCCACTCCTCTACCTTTGATGCTGGGGCTGGCATTGCTCTCAATGACCACTTTGTCAAGCTCATTTCCTGGTATGTGGGGTGGGGGGGTTGGTTTGAACGACACCTAGGAAAGTGACTAGAGTCTGGCGCCCTCTGGTGCCCAGTGTGGGGAAATAGCCTTTCACTCCTTGATCTTCCAGGTATGACAATGAATTTGGCTACAGCAACCGGGTGGTGGACCTCATGGTCCACATGGCCTCCAAGGAGTAAGAGCCCCCTGGACCACCAGCCCCAGCCAGAGCAAGAGGAAGAGAGAGGCCCTCAGCTGCTGGGGAATCCCTGCCCCAACTTATCACCCAAAACACCGAGAATCTCCCAACCTCCACTATTTCCATCCCAGACCCCCAAAGAAGGGGAGGGGCTTGGGGAGCCCTACCTTGTCATGTACCATCAATAAAGTATACTGTACCCAGCCAAATCCTTGGGCGTTTTAGCTTTTTCCAGTGTCTGGGATAAAGGGAGCTAGGCTGAGTGCCAAAAGAAATCTTGCTGACTGTACCCAGGAAAGGCCCAGCACACCCCAACCAGGCTTGAACTCTGCCAGAGGTCTTGGGCCTAACAGGAGCATCCCTCCCAAAGGTAGGGGCATTGCATTCACTTGTAAGGGCCATTGGTCTTGGCTTTGGCTCAGTATCCCTCCCAAGGCCCATAGGTGCTAGATGACCAGGATGTGATCCCTTTAGAGGACAAGTCTGTGACCTGGCTGCCTCTGAAAGCTGTTATGTTTGCAGCCAAGGGAAGGGTAACCTTGGCACAGGAAGTCAGGGCTTTGGAATTGGGCTAGCAAGTCTTGTGGCCTTGACCGGTTACCAGGCCACTCCGGCAGAGCCCTAGTAGCATGGAGGACAGCAGAGTGCCAGGGGCAAATTCCACCCTGCCTCCCAGCTATGAGGTCTGGACTAAGTTACTTGCTTTAATGTGCCCTAGTCACTCCCATCTGTAAAATGATAGGCCAGTGCCCAGCCCCTCCAGGTCTTCTAGAAGGATTCTGTTCGGTCAGCTGTGTGAGCACTGTAGTCAATGATCAGGAAAATGAGGTTAACCTCCACCTCTAGGACTTAAGGGAGGGGTGGTGTGTGAAGGGGATGGGTGCTGTCATGCAGGGGAGGCTTCAGGGGCAGAAGCACAGGCTACCACCAGCCACGTGGGCAGAGGCCCGGGTTCTGCCACGTGAGACTCAATGGCAAGTTACATATAACCTCCCGGGCCTTTCTGGTCACCTGCTTGTGTGGGGGGAGGAAGAGCAGGACACAGCTCCCAGAAGGGATTGTGTACCTACCGCCAGAAAGTGCTTAAAACAGGGACACAAAAGTGTTCAATAAATACTCTCCAGTTTGATTATTATTAAAGATTCCATTCCAGTGTCCACTCGGGCAGTCAGGCTGACACCTCATTCGCGTGTCCCTAGTTTCTCCCAAGCTTTTCCAAGTCTGGGACATCTTCTCAGCCTGTTGCTCTCAGTGTGTGACCGACAGGGAGGCAGCACACCTTCAGCTGATAATCGAAGAGACTGAGACCCTGAGTGCACACACACGTGCTCACACAACACAGGCACATGTAGCTTCACCTTTTTCTCTGCCACTCATCGCTGACTGGGAAAGGAGCAAGGGCTTCTGTCTCCCTCCACGAAGCTGCACCAGTCAGCTCCGGAAGCCACCCAGCCCAGGGTCGGGGCACTGAGACCCCTGAAGGCAGGCACAGTCACAGCCATTGCCATCCACAGGCAGAGGGCCCTGAGCACTTGGAGGGTGGAGGGAGGAGGGAGCGCCCTGCCCATTCTGTCCTTCCACCTGCATGGCAAAGGGAGGCCCTCTCCCACACACAGCCTGGGTTCCGCAAGCCATGCAACGTCCAGCCTCATCCACTTCATACCAGTGCCTGGGCCATTTAGCACCAGTACAGAATCAGACCGTAAACGGGCTTGAGGCCACAGAACTGGAAGGAAGATCTAACAATCACATTCCTTACTCAGCGGAGAAAGTAAGGGGCCATGATCACTGGCAGCATTTTAGAGATGAGAAAGTAGCAGACACCCACGCATGAAGGCAGGAGAGCCCCTGCTGTGGTGGGAGTCACCTGGGACGGGCCAGCTAAGCCTTGCTCCAGACACCTTAGAACCCTGGAGGCCAAGGTCAAAGGCAGGAAGCCCAAGGGAGGAGTACCCCAATCCCCAGGGGTGAGGTTTGGTGCAGTGGGACGGATAATATTCCCCTCTGTGAAACCCCCACCCCGCCCCTCCGTGAGTTCCCAGCAGGGTGGGGCCCAGGGCTCCAAGCTGGAAGTAGGTCCCTATCTCATGGAGCTATCAGATGAGACATCACGATCGGAGTCCTCAGCCTCGCTTGGCGGCGGCGGGTCGCTAAGCGGGACCGCAGTGAAAGCAGGAGACTTTCTAGAAAAAAACACCAGCTGTCACCTTGGGGCAGGCAGGAATCCTGATGAGGCTGGCTAGCATTCCTCTCTCCCTTGGCCTTATTCTTGGGCAGGCTGGTGAACACCATCTCTGACAAGGACAGGTGGCCCAGGCAGATGAGGGTGGAGGCAGGGTGAGGGAAGCGGGGAAGGGGAAGGAAAGCTCTTGTACCCCACTGTGATGGGGGATATGGTCCCTGTCTTTATCTTGGGGACTCTGGGAGGCTCAGAGAAATATCTCAGATCACAGGGGCACACCTAGGTGGCTCAGTCACTTAAGCATCTGACCTTGGCTCAGGTCAGGATCCCTGGGTCCTGGGAGTCTGATGCTCCCTCTCCCGCTGCCCCTCCCCCCACTCATGCTTTCTCACTCTCCCAAATAAATAACATCTAAAAAAAAAAGATCTCAAATCACAGTATGAGAGATGTTGCCCGAGCCTAACTGCACAGGCTTGCTGGCCCCAGCTTTATGTCCTTCTATAGTATTTTGGGGACTTCTTAAAATTTACTTCTTTGTAGAGGCAGAAGGTACACAGGGCCAAACGCACAAACTATGGCCCTAACTTTAGATACAAATCCGCCACCACACCTGTTCTGTTCCTTGGCAGTTCTGAGCTGCTTCTGACCAGGGAACCCCCCAAGCTGGTGGTACTGGGAGGTCATCCAGCCATGAACGGACGCACACCCATCACCCCACTGTTGAGGGACAGAAGGCCAGGGGGCCGGGCTGGACACGCAGGGTGCCCCCCCCCAAGAGCCCCATGTCCAGATGGGACTGATCCTCAGGCTGTTCAGGGCCAACCCACCACATTCCCTCCCTGCACGGGAGCCCTGGTGGAAGACATGGCGGGGGGGCCCGGGCCCCCACCTCCAGGGCCGGTCCTCACCGGTCTCCCGACTGCGTGATGAGCCGGCGGCAGGTCTCCATCTGCACGTCCAGCCCCCGCTTCATGCTACACATCTCCATGTACTCGTGCAAGTGCCGATTCATGTCATTCTTGGCCGTGGCCAGCTCCAGCTGTGGTGGGTGAAGGGGAGGGCCCTGCAGGTCAGCAGGGCCCTGGCCTGCACCCCCAGGAGGCGAACATGCCAAGAACACTGCAGGGGGAGGTGAGGGGGCCCCGGGCGCCCGGCAAGTCCTCAGATTTAAAAATCAGTCTGCCCAGTGAGAGGGGACCCACTGTACTGTCATTCTGTCTAGCTTTCCTGGGCATCTTTGCCTGCAGAGGAAGGCAGAGGTCTCTGCTACGGGCCTGCCTTCTTGCAACTGATCCTCCCTGACAACAGGAACCAAAGTGCGGGCAGGACAGAGAGCCCGGGGCGGCTGTCCATGCAGCCTGGCTCCCTCCCTGGGCTTCCTGCGCGGCCCTGTGCTCCACTGCACCCCGTCTGTCTCCCTCACTCATTCAGGTGCTTCTGGAAGGCCAGCCATGGCTTATTCATCTCTGCCTGCACAGGTCCAGCACCACACTGGGTGACTTAGACTTAGAGAACTTCATGACAAGCCTCGTGGCACAAAGGAGGAGACCTGCCTGAGTCACTCGAAGAGGCTCCATCCTCCCCAGAGGGCTCTCCGGGCTCTCATCTCTCCTGTGAGCCATTCGCAGCATTTCACAGAAAGACTGTGGCCACACCCAGCGCCTTACTGGTTAGATGTACCCCGATTCAAGAAAGGTTCCATGGTGAAAATGTGGGCTCAGAGATCAAGGAAAAAATGACCTCCCTGGCAAAGGTAGGGCTGAGAGGCGGGGCAAAGGCGGGAAAGATCTGGGCCAGAGACAATCTTCAGCCTCTCTTTGTTTTGGGTACAAAGGACAGGGGCCAAGCAGAGAGGTGGAATCAAACTGCTGGACGGTGATCTGCTAGACTGCCCCAGAGCAAAGATAAAGGGTAGGAAACTCCCCGTGAATAATCCCAACTGGAAAGAGGAAACCACCCAGAACTAATCCCAACTGGACAGGGAGAGGATGGGAACTCAGAGAAAGAAGTAAAGGGGTCACAGGGCCCGACAGAAGAGATGGTGGCCTGGCTGCGGCAGGAGCCCTAGCGGGCACAGCTCACACAACAGCCGGGATTCCAGAGCCAGGGTGTGAGGGCGGGTCATGCGACTGCTCTGTCAGGAAGACAACAGAGGTCACTCACCCGCTCTTGTGAGGACTGGCCACTGCCACCACCCCAGCTTCTCCAGCTAAGGAGAGCAGGAGGGGAAGGGGCCAGCTGCTAGAGCCTGTCACCGGTGAGGCCAAGAAAGACAGAAATGAAGCAAGTATATTCTACCCAAAGACAAGGCTAGGACTGCCACCAGTGGCCTCTACACCATGTGTACGGGTCCCCTTCACACGTGAGGGAAGGGAGCCACCACAAGCCAGGAGGCACCCAAGAGCCTCCACCGAAACCCCCAGCCTCACTGTGAGACTGGAGGGCAGGGCAGGGCTGCGGCCCAAGGGACTGGAGGGAGGCAGGACAGCAGGAATTCCCTCCCACTTTCCACCTGGGCCCTGGCTTTACCGCTGATAACGACACTATCAGGATGAGTCACCAGGGCCAGCAGCAAACCCAAAGCAACTCAAACCACCCCCCCCCAACCCCCGTTAGCTCTCAACACCTCTCCTAAAGCCATCCTCCTGAAAGAACAGAGGGAGCCTGCGGGATGGGTGTCCTGAGTGGACAGAAAGCAGCTCTCCCCTCCCCCTCCTCCGTGGGGAGCAGACACCTGGCTGCCGGCCTTTAAAACTCAGCCCATCTGCCTGTGCAAGAAACAAAAGCAGGTTCAGCTTCAAGGAGCAGGACCGAGTGAGGTGTGTTGGGAGAACGCACAAGTAGGAAAATCATCTGTCAGTCCCTTCTCAAAATGGCAGCAGTGTGAGAACAGCAAGGGCATAAATAGGCCACGGGAGCTTAAAGAGAGGCCAGGAGTTTTAGAAGCCCAGGGGCCTCCTCTTCCCCACGCCGGGGCACTCAGGGCTCCAGGAACGGCCCTCTCCAGGAGCGGGAGGTGGCCGAGAACAACATCCTGCACTGCCGCCCCGTAGCTGCCACAACGCCACGCTCCGCCCTGCAGACCTAGCTCCAGCTTGGAGCCCTAGCCCCCCTTCTCCACTTGGGAAGGTTACTCCAGGCTAGGGAAGGACCACAGAGGTTCCTCCGGCCGCTGAAGGGCTGAGCTGAAGAAACAGCAGAGTTCGAGTCCACTCAGTGGCCTCTGCTATGGCCGCAACAGTAGGAAAACTAATGAGCATTACCGCCCCGGGGCAGGAAGCCTCCCAGGCTGACAGGCCCTGCCCTCAGCTCCGAGCAGGCCTCGCTTCCTCCGATCTTCAGACAAGCCTGTGAGCGGGTAGGATCGAGAGCCCGCCCAACAAATGAAGAAACAGGCTCAGAGGGTGCAAGCAGCGCATGAGCAATTTCAAGTGACAGGGCTGAGACTGGACCCACATCTGCCTGCCACCCCCCCCCACCGCAGAACAAGGTCTTAAGGCCCCACCCCCACAAGAGAAAGTGTCTGGGGTACCCCCCAATCCCCCGTCACAGCTTCAGACACCCCAGCCTTACCTCTATCTGGTCAATAGTTTCCTGATATTCTTTCTCCCGGGTTTTGAACAGGGACTCCGTATCTTTAATCACCTTCTCCAAACTGTCTTCCTGCTGCTGGAGCAAAAAGGAAAGCAAGGGAGGGGAGGCCAGTGGGGAGGGTGGGATGAGGGCATTGCACAGGGCCAAGGTGGGGAAGAGAGAGAGTCCTGTTAAAGGAAGCTGGAGACAGCCCATAGAAAGGAAAAAGGACGAGGGGAGAAGCAGGCAGAGGATGAAGGCCACAGAGGGGAAGCAGCAAGGAGTGCAGGGAGCAGAGGGGAGGGAGGGGACAGGCGGCCAACTGGGGTCTGGCAGGGGCGGCAGGACTGGCAGGGGCCCTGAGGCTGGGAGGGGCCGTTACCTCTCCCTGTGCCTCTGCAGCTGCCATGGCATAACCTGAGAAATCCTCCCAAAGCAGCAGGGTCTCCTCAGTCTCCTCCCAAGTCAGGCTGTCACAGTCGTCCTCAAAATCATACTCTCTCCTAGAGACAGGGAGCCCGCCGTCAAGGAGGGCAGGGGCTTTTCTTCGGGCAGCAGCAGGCCGCTGTTGGGGCATTGGGCAGGGTGGGGGGCGAGGGGGTGCCTCCGGCCTCGGGGCAGGGGTGCCGCTGAGGGGTGGGCCTGCAGGACTCGGGACTCACAGCTGGCTGAGCATGCGCTGCATCTCCTCGTTGATGCTGAGGGCTGTGCTCTCCTCCTCATCCCCATCGGGCTGGCGGGGCCCGTCACTCTCCGACAGGGAGGTGTCCTCCTCGATGGCAGCCTTGCGCTCCCGCTTCCGCCCCCCCATGGATGGGACCTTAATGGGAGACAAGTGCAGAGACTACAGAGACGAGGCCGGGTGCGTGAGGAGAAGGGCAGGTGGGCAGGTGGGCGCCGGCAGGGGGTGGGTGGGGGGAGGGAGAAGCGTGAACCAGCGGGAGGGCAGGGTGGACAGAGAGAGAAGACACAGTTACAACGACAGGAACAGACGCCGGAGTTACCAAGAGACAGGCAGACACACACGGATGGGGGCAGGGCTGCAGACTGAGAAGGAAGAAAAAGGAGAAACAGAGAAAATAGGGCAGTAAGATCAGGAGAGAAATGGCCTGGGGCAACCACATCAGATGTGCAAAATGTCTACAGAGGATTTATTTTCTTAAAAAAAAGAAAAAAGAAAAAAAAAGCCCTTTCTAATGAAATGACCAAACTGAAAGGAAAGTTTTGGGCTGCAAGGAGGAGGTGTATACAAAGGAAAGCCTGAATCACACATCCAGATCTGGAAAGTCGGAGAAGGGGCAGAAAGAAATGAAGCAAAGGGGGAAGGGCAAGGAGAACAGAGACAGGAGAAAAAATCTGGGCCCAAAAGCCCAGCGGGTCAAAACTGAAGGCCTAGGTGACTTAGAAACTGGGACTGGGACATTAAAAAGCTTGCATGAGAGCAAAACTAACCAGCTTCTTCTGTGGAGAAAGCAAAAGAAGATGAAAGGAAGAGAGGAGAGGAGGTGGACAGAGGAGAGAGAGAGGGAGGGGAGAGACGGCATTAGAGACGGCTTCCGAACCTTCTCTTCAGAGGCTGTTCCTTGCCCCCCAGCCTAGTCCCACTGAGGGGCCCCGGTGCCAGGGTGAGGCCCCCCAAGAAGGAGGGGCCGGCGCTGACCCGGGGGGCGGGGGCAAAGGGGCTCTGGGCCAGTGCCCCTTCCGTGAGGAGCTGAGGCACCGGGCAGGTGCAGCAGGGGCCGGGGGCCTGGGAGCAGCCCCGCCCCCTCACCTGGAACATCTTGATCATGTCCTCGCAGTTGCGCTGCTGAGCCACGTCGCACAGTTTGGCGGTGATGTCGATGCGGCGACAGATGTCCATATCTACCTTCATGGCCTTTTCCTGGATCTTCGTGTCCAGCTCAGACAGGTTCTGCCCAGGGAACACACGGTGCCGTAAGACAAGGCCCAGTGAAAGCCTCAGCCTTCACGTCACACACCGCTGCTGTGTGTCACTCTTCCTGGACGCCCTCCCCACAGCATTCCCGCGCTGCTCAGGCCACGGGCCCCCTGGTCGGAGGGGGAGCCCTTCAGTGCACGGCCCGGAACCTGCAGGGGCTCCCCCCGGAACTTATGCTCCCAGAGAGAGCCCACTGGGAGCTCCAAGAGTGGAGGAAGTAGTGCACGAAGAAGAATGGCTACCACTTATTCAGCACGAAGTCAGGGCCAGCACACCCCTAAGTGCATTCTCATCTCTGGACTTGCCCTACAAGGTACATGCCCTATGACCCCATCCCACAGAGGAGGGGGATAGAGCAGAGCAGTGACGGAATGCAGAAAGCCCCCCCTGCAGGCCGGTGGCAGAGTGGGGATTTGGGTCCTTAACCGCAGCTTAGGGCCTCCTGGAACGACGGCGGAGGCCATACTGCGCCCCCCCCCCAAAGGACACCGACACCGAAGCTTCGGTTCCTTCCTTTCCTCTTGAACAGGGTTGGGGGGGCACAGCACGGAGTGGTGGGTAAGGGCTGTGGCCAGGAGAGCCACAGGCCCAGACCAGAAAGGCCTGCTCTGCCGGTGCCAGGCGCGAGGGGGCCGCACTCACGTTGCTCATGAGCCCCTTGAAGACCACGAGCTCAGCCTTCAGCTGCTCCACCTTCATGGCCAGCTCCTCCTGGCAGGCGTCAGCCTCCTGGGCTTCCTGCAGTCGGGGAGAAAGCCCCATGAGCGAGCCATGCCACCCATGTGGGGGGCAGGTAAGGACACGGAAGGGCCCAGAGAGGACTGGGCCCAGGGCCAGTGACTGGGTGAGGGGACACAGCGGGGACGGCGGGAGCAGCCCTCACCTCCTGGAGCTCGTTCACTCGCTCCTGCAGCTGTATCCGCACAGTGTACTCCTCTTCCCACCTGGCAGACATGGGGGACAGGGAGAGAGCCTAGGTGCGGGGTCCTGCCCCGCCCCGCCCCTGCAGCTCCCTGCCCCCTGCGCCCGCCACCACTTGCACTCAGGCCTCTCTCTCTCTAGCTCTGCTGCCCTCGGTATACAGGAGCCGTGGGCAGGACCAGCCGGCGGCCCGCGGGTGGCCAGCTGCAACTGTCGGGTGGCTCCATGCTTCCTGGCACACCAGCTGTCTTCCCGGAACGTCCGGGCCGCGCCCCAGGAGCCGTACTTAAGAGCAACCGCAGCGCCTGTCCCACTCCGGCCGTGGCTCAGCCAGCTGCCCGGCTGGCCTCCTCCCCTCTCGTGCCCGCACCAGACCCCCAGACCCGCCGGCCCAGCCCCCCACATTTGGGGGCCCAGATCCAGTCTCCTGCCTCCTGCCCGCTCCAGCCCAGGGCTCCTCCAGCCTGCTGCCCTGCCGCTTGTGGTGCCATTTCACTGTGGAGAAGCAGCGGCAGGACACACGCCACAGCAACAAGGCTGGTCAAGAGCCTGGTAGGAGACACTCAAATTCTGTCCCCCAGCAAAGGTCCAGAAACTGCCCCCCCAAACCGGAGCCCCTGCACAGGAGTCCTGGAGAGGAGATGGGCCTGGCCCTGAACCACGAAAGCAGTGGAAAGCAGGAGCCTGGGATGTCCCAGGCACCCAAACATCGAGGGCGAGGGAAATCAGAGTAGGAAAAAGAGCCTCATTCATCTGCTGGGTGGGAACTAGCAGCCGCATCCCCTACGCTCCAGGATTCTGAAACTAGGAGCACAAGCAGCTAAGAGGACCCCCTGACTGCCCCCCTGCTATGCAGGGCCAGGGCTTCCACTAGACAGGAGTCCACAGCAAGCCAGCGCACAGGTCATGGTGCAGCAGAGGCGGAAGGGCAGTGCTGGAGCGGAACGCTGCAGGAGGACTCAAGACCCTGCGAGGGTGCCTGGGCTGGCAGAACTTCTCAGATCCCACTCAGACAGCCTATCACCTCCTGCCACTTCTTCCAGGCTCAGAAAGGAGGGACGGTACCATGAGAGACACTGCGGGATCAGAAAGGTGGCCAGAAGCCACAGAGAGGATGGCAAGAAAATGAAAGCCTGACAGAGCAGATTCTGCAGCCGTGGGACTCTATCCTCCCTGCCCTGCCTCCATCTCTCCCCAACCTCACCCTCCTCTCCCCACTGGGCTCTGCCCATAGCCTCTTCCCTCCAAGCCCTCCTGCTCCTTACTGGGCTCTGCACTGCAGTGTTCCTAATAATAGCACCCCAACGTCACCCACTGCCCCTCCCGCCTGGGCAGGGGAGAGGCAGCTGGTTCGGCCACTACGCGGCCAGCCTGCCATGCGGCCCAGCTTTCCGGCCTCTTAGCTCTCTGTCCCCCACCCCACTCCCTGCTGCCCCCACGTCCTTCCTCCTTTTGCTCTGGTGTTCTCCCTCTGATGGTCGGGGCCGGTGAGGGGTCCCAGAACCATCAAGTAAAATAGTTTCATAGTTCAGGCATATTTATCTTTCCTGGGCCTGTGGTTTCTTCATTGACAACCTGAAGGCATGGGACGTGGTGCCGTCATACCCTGAGTCCATAAGCCCCTGGAGGAAGCAAGCCTGGCAAGGGGACAGCGACCCTGGGCAAGATGCATTGGGAAAGGCAGAAAGCAGCAAATTCCAGTAGAAATTTAAGTAAGGAAGTTAGGGGAGGTTTGAGATGAACAAAATATTACAGAGTTTTAAAAAAAAATCTGAAAATAAATTGCCTGGAAGCTTACTAGAATTCTTTAAGGTTTATTTATTTATTTTTAGTAATCTCTACACCCAACGTGGGACTCGAACTCAGAACCCTGAGATCAAGAGTCACATGCTCTCCTGACTGAGGCAGCCCGGCGCCCCTGGAAGCTTACTAGAACTCTACTGTTCTCCAGCCAGACTTTCCCACAAACAGGTTCCTTCTGACCTCCATTCCAATCCGGTCTCACTTCCAAGGTTCCCTTGACAGGGGCAGAATTTGAGCAATTTCCATGTGTTCTACCTTACTAAAGACCTCCCTCCCAAATAAACGGTACCCTCGAGCAAAGTGAGGAAGCAGGGGCCATTCCTACACTGGAAACCAGAGGCCAGGACAAAGAGGTCCACCCAAGGTGGCGCACAGCAGGGAAGCTGAGAACAGAACCCAGGAAGCCTCAGCTCCTTCCCAGTTCAGTGCTCAGGCTATACCCATGCCTTCCAGGCCACGGACAGGAGCTATGGTGTTTTCAAGGGAACAGAACAAGGGCACAGGATCTGGGGTGGAAGAATGAGGAACCACCAGTGTCACGTACCACACACCTCTAGCTGCAGGGCCCTCTGCACAGCAGCATGCTGCAGAGCGATGAGCTCACCAGTCCCCAAGGAATAACTCTCTGCTGCCCTGGACAGCTGGACCAAGGACAAACACTCTTTCAGTTAAGGAAAAACAAATACCCGAGAACAGCAGCTGTTTCTATGGTTAGGCATTCCAGAACTGTCCGTGTTCGGCCACTGACCGTTGTTAATTAACTCCTGCAGGGGCAGGGGCTGGGGCAGGCTGGTTCTGGGGGGCATGTGAATGATGGCTTTAGAACTGAGACTCCCAAAGGCACTTATAACGTGCGCTACATACGACGAAGGAAGCCAGCATGAAGACAAGAATCAGCGTCAGAAAGTCTGCTGATTTGCGATCTGCTAGACTCTGGCTGGTTACAGCTCCCTGAAGGCTGCCCCCAGACCCAGGGGTAAGCTCCCGGAACATTCAGCCAAGCCCCAGCTGACACACCAGTATCCGCCACACAGGGCTGCCTGGGTAGTTCCCAAGACTGCCCACAAGGGGTCAGAGTAGCCAATGAAGAGGTTAAACGTGATGGCTCCCTAAATAAAGCCTCCTCCGGACCTGTCATCTTCCTCCTCAACCACGGCATCCGCATCCGTGGCGGAGGGCTGGCTGTGCTCGTGCTCCTTCCTAATGGCCCGGGTTCTCAGGCCTCTAAGGATATACAGCCAGCGCCAGCATCACATCCCTTCTCCTGAGACCTGGCTGCCCTGCCAGTCCCCCGCAGAAAGCCAAATCCTCATCCTGGGTCAGCACTGGGCTTGCCCCCCAGCTGCCTTATACTCACAGGGTGTGTCCAGATTCTCAACTTTTCCACGCACTCGGTTCCTCTGCTGGCTTCGCTCACATTTCATCATCCTTTGGCTCCTTGCACTTTCACAGATCCCCGCCCCCCTGCAGCTTCCACAAGTCCTATGATGACCAGCAGTCCCTTTCCCTAGGGAATTCCCTTCCCCCTTATCTCTTTACTTTTCTTTTTCTGACTTACTCCAAGCAATGTTCCAAGGTCCCAGAGCCCTTCCTGTAGAACTGGAGTAGGCACCCAGTTTCCATCAGCATCACCTTGGGAAACCCAGAGCAGCAGCAGGACCGCCCACTGGAAGATGCAGGCCCCCCACCCCCTAATTTCACTTAGACTCCCAAGTGAAAGTTATATCCCTGATCTCTTACTTTTGATCGTATGCAGCATCTACCACAAAACTGCTGAGGGCGGGGCCTGGAGAGGCTAAGTAGTACCCCAGATGTCTACCCACAGGTAGACGCGAGTCCCTTTCACACGGCACACAACTTCACAGTGAACCCAGTCATCCAAACACTGCAGCCTAGATGAGACAGAAAAGCCACAAGAAAAATATGTACGCCCCACAGTACTCAGCTCTGAGGATCCTTCTTCCGGTCACCAGTGCGACTTCTGCATTCCCTGTGGATTCCGGACTTCCTGTATCCAATGCCGTCTGTCTACTTCCAAGCTCCTCCTTACACAGCAGGAACTTTACTCTCATCTTACTCCTCCCTACCTCCTCTCCCCGACCCACACCTGGTCCCGGCCCCATGTGTGCCATGACGCTGAGCCCCGTCCCCACCTTCCCGGTCCCCTACCTCCGCTTGTACTCGTCCCGCTCGCGCTTCACTTTAGCCAGGACGTTGTAGAGCGCGCGGATCTCGGGGGTGATGGTGTCGATCTGGACGCCCACCCCGTCGGGATGCACCCACGACAGGCCAGGCCCTTGCACCAGCGTGGGCTCCAGTCCCGGCCCCAGCCGGCGGGCGTGAGAGAAGGACCAGATGGTGCCGGGCATGAAGCGGGCAGACGAGGAGTGGGAGGTGGAGGTAGAGGTGGAGGGCGACGAGTGGCAGGCCGAGGAGGGCACGAGGGGGCCGGCTGGCGAGCGCGCGGGCGACCCCAGCACCCGCGCCGAAGGGGTGCAGACGGCGGCGGGCCGGGCGCTCAGGGGCAGCCCCAGGGGCCGGATGGGGCTGACGAAGCCCGTCTGCACCGCCTGGTCGCGGCGAGCCAGGCCCCGCCGGCCCTGCTTACCCTCCTCCAGCGCCTGCTGCAGCTGCTTCTCCAGCAGCCGGTTGCGGCGCTCCAGCTCGTGCACCTTGGCCAGGAAGCAGCGGAACCGGAGGTTCAGGGTCTTGAGCACGTTGATGTTGGAGCCCAGGTCGTTGCGGAGAGCCATGGCGGCGGGGGGCGCCGGGCCCGGTCCGGGCGGCGAGTAGGCAGCCGGCCCGGGCGGGGCGAGCGGCGCTGGGGACACGTCCCCTCCCCCGGCGAAGTGGTCGCCTCCCAGAGGGTCCCCCAGCGGCCCGGCCAGGCCCTGCTGCTCCTGCTGTAGGAGAAAGAGGTTGGGGCCGAATAACGGATTCATGGCTGCGTCTTCTGCTGGGAGACAGAGACCGCTACAGAAGCAGGGATGGAGGGCGAGGGAGAAGAGCCAATAAGGCGCCGGGGGGACGCAGGCGAACCAATCAGACGGCCCGATGGAAGGGGCAGAGGTCAGGGGGCGGGGCGGGCCAGAGAGGAAGCCAATTAAAGGTTCAGTTGGAGGCCTGCACCTGGACCTTTCCGGGTCCAAGGCTGAGCGGACCCGGTCCATGCCCCCAAGCCAGGGTGACAGAAATAAAATCCAGGTCCTTCGGTATTCCATGGGTTCTGGTGGCAGGATGCCCATCCTCCCTACACCTCTACTGCCCTCCTGTGGTCCCCAGAGTCCAAACACCAGGACTCTCCCGCCCTTGGGACCCTGAGGAGACCAAGAGAGGATTTCTCAGGATACCACACTGTTTCCTCTCTTCAGAGGGGGCCCTATCCCACCCTCCCACCACTACCTTTAAAGCAGCAAAGCGAGCATCCAGTCCCCTCAAAAAACACACAGTGACCAGAGATTATAAAACGTGTATTAGATTTCATATGCACGGTGGGGATGCCAACCTCACAGAGGTAAAAAGTTCCAACCCAGTGACAACAGCAGTGAGCCATCCCAGTCTAGTTTCAACCATTCATCTAAGACAACCCTGGACGACTGCTGCCTCTGGACTGAGACTTCCTCCTCTTTGCTGGTGGGGGCTGGCTGGAACCAAGGAGGGACATGGTGGAAGTCTCAGCTCCCTTGGGGGTGCCATTCTGTTTCTGGAAGGCAGCTCTCTTGGAAGGCAACTGCTGCTTTACCTTCTCAGCCCCTTTGGTGTTTCGAAGGGGCGGATCACAGTCCTCAGGCTTGACAGTGGCCTGGGTCTTGGAAAGGGGTAGCACAGGCACTTTGTTCTTGGTGCCCTTAAGAGGACCATTCTGCTTCCGGAAGGCAACTTTCTTGGAGGACAGCAGGACAGCTGACTTTTGCTTTAGTTTCTTAGTCACCTTTGATCCCTTCATCACTTCAGCTTCTGGAGCTGGCTGACTACTGTCCTGGACCTTGGAAGGAGCTTGGAACTTTGTGTCACAAGATACAGTGGACAATCCTGAGTCTGTCCCTCTGGAGATGCCATTCTGCTTCTGGAAAGAGGCCTTCTTGGGATGTTTCCGTTTCTGCAACTGCTGTTTTGTGTTCACAGCCACTCTTGCCTTCTTGGCAGGCTGGCTGTTGCCCTCAGGCTTGGGGGTCACCTGACCTTTCACCTCAGGCAAGTCTAGGTTTGCAGGGGTGGAAGCTCCAGAATTCCCTGGTTAAAATTAAACATGTGGTTTAAGAAAATAGGCATCATCACTGGGATTTGATCATTAGTGGAGGAAGTAAGCTGCGGTCTAAGATAAGGAAACTGCCTGACTACGGTCAGCTAAGGGCACCCTTGTAGGCGGGATAGCACCTCAAAGCAGACCACCTAGATTCCAATTACTTGGTATCACCTGGCCTTTACTCAAGTCACATTTGTTTTGAGTGTTTTTTAATATTTTATTTATTTATTTGACAGAGAGAGAGGTCACGAGTAGGCAGAGATGCAGGCAGAGAGAAAGGGAGAAACAGGCTCCCCACCGAGCAGAGAGCCGGATGCGGGGCTCGATCCCAGGACCCTGAGATCATGACCTGAGCCGAAGGCAGAGGCTTAAACCACTGAGCCACCCAGGCGCCCCTGTGGTTTTTTTTTTAAGATTTTATTTATTTATTTGACAGAGAGATCACAAGTAGGCAGAGAGGCAGGCAGAGAGAGGAGGAAGCAGGCTCCCTGACAAACAGAGAGCCCGATGCGGGGCTCGATCCCAGGACCCTGAGATCATGACCTGAGCCGAAGGCAGAGGCTTTAACCCACTGAGCCACCCAGGCGCCCCCTCAAGTCACATTTGAACCTCATAATAAAGACAAAGGGATTTAAAAAATAGAGAAAGAAGAAGAGATCATTATTCATCCTTGGGCAAGGTTTCCGGAAGAAGCTGTGTCCCCTTAAGAACAGGTCACAGGAGACTCTGAGGAGGTAAATCCTAAATAAATGTGAAGTGCTGGGCTGTGTCTTTTTAAATTAAAGACAGGATTTTTGGGGTGCCTGGGTGGCTCAGTGGGTTAAGGCCTCTGCCTTCGGCTCAGGTCATGATCTCAGGGTCCTGGGATCGAGCCCTACATCGGGCTCTCTGCTCAGCAGGGAGCCTGCTTTCCCCTCTCTCCTCCTGCCTCTCTGCCGACTTGTGATCTCTCTCTCTGTCAAATAAATAAATAAAATCTTTAAAAAAAAACACAACAGGATTTTTTTTGTTTTTCATGTGGATTTTGATGAGATGCAAGAAAAAAGGAAGTCACACACAGCAACTAGAAACAGGCTAGGAAGGCACAATGAGAAAGGACATTAAATACGTACTTTTAAAGTTATGGTGGAAAAAAGAAGTTATAACAAATTTTGTCACTTAAGGTTTCTCTTAACATTCAGATGTGACTCTAGTGAGGAACATTATTTATCAAGAAAAGAATATCAGGGTGTCAGACTGGCTCAGTCCGAAGAGCATGTGACTCTTGATCTCAAGGTCACAAATTCAAGCCCCACATTGGGAGAGATGACTTGAATAAACTTAAAAAAAAAAAAAATCAACTCAGTAAGTCACAGTCTGTATTCAGAGAAACTCGCCTCTCCCTCTTCCAACTAAACCTAGGGTTCTATCCCAGCATGCAGAACCACCAACCCTGTTCCAGAAAACCCCACCCTTCCTGAGATCCAGGCCAGACTCAAGATGGCTGAGAAAAAGATTTGCAATTAGTGTGATGGGCTCAGAGAACTGCTGATGGTTCCGAGGAGTCTTGTGCCAACCCTGACAATGCTGGACCAGCAGAGCCCTGTTACCAGGAAGGCAGCCCTCGGCCAAGCAGGAAAAACAAACCACAACTGCACTGGGAATGCATTTAGTGCTGAAAGACTGCAGCCACTTGGCACAATCAAGCAAAAGGTCCCCATCTGCACAAGTACTTTCACATATACTCAAATGGGGTCCAGGCTCAGGAATGATTCTAATTGGGATTAAAGAAGCCTCTCATCCAAGCATGCAAAGGTGGGATAGCAAGGCACAAGTCCCTCCCTTCCCTGCAGTCATATGCCTCCTGAAAGGTAGAAAGGGCAAAGGTGGTGATGAAGGGCAGAAAGAGCAATCGCTTACCTGTTTGGGATTGGGGGACAGAATTAGAGAATTTCTTGAACTTAGCAATGAAGAAACCATCCATGTTGTGGGTGTGAGGGTAGAAGCGGCGGGTAGAACGCAGGGTGGGGTGGAAGCGCCTTTCTCGAAAGCGAGTAAAACCCTCCTGGCCAAAGTCTAGACCCGTGGGCACCAACCGCACATTCCTCTTTTTCAGGGCATAGTCTACCACCCACTCGTTCTCTTCCACCTGAGTACGTGGGGGAGGCAGAAAGAGAAGACAAAGCAGAGCTGGAGCTGAAGGGAGCTCTAAGGGGCAACCACCACCCTAGCCCCATCCCCTCAGCTCCGCCACAACAGAGGCCTCACCATGATGGAGCAGGTGCAGTAGACCAGGTAGCCTCCCGTCTTGGACGTGGCATTGACAGAATCAATGGCACTCAAGAGCAACTCCTTCTGAAGGTGAGCACAACGCAAGATGTCCTTCTCATCCTGTCCCAAGGAGAGACCGATGCAAGGGTGTCAAGATTTCAAAAAGACAGCCTCAGGAGAAGAGGTGAGCTATTAACTGCTCAGCGTGCTCCTCCACCTCCCCTTCCAGCTCCTGAAGGCCCAGGATACCTCTCAGCTGTCCCCACCCTACTCTGGACCCCACCTCCCAACTCCTCACCTTGTTAGTCTTCACAGCTGGGTCTTTGGAGATGACCCCAGTGCCACTACAGGGAGCATCCAAAAGGACTCGGTCAAAGCCCCCCACCACCTGGGGGAAAAGGGTAGACTGATTAGGTGTTTTTGGCAATCTGCACCGCACCATTACTTCCTAGGGGGAAGTCTAAACACTGCAAGGTCAGGAAGCAGGATGCACAGAGGGGGGCCGCACCTTGGGGAACTGGCGCCCGTCGTAGTGGCTGATGATTGTGTTGGTGACTCCCAACCGGTGCAGATTACCCACGACACTCTTGAGCCGCTCGGCATTGGCATCATTGGCAAGAATCACACCTGTGTTCTTCATCAGCTGGGCTGAAGGGAGAGAGGCAGAGAGCTCACCAGCCAGCTTCTCTGCCTCACGCCTGCCAGCCACCTTCCAGCCCAAGAACCCACAGCTGAACTCTCACCTCTTCGAGGCCACTTCACTCCCAATAAGCTGCCTCCCCACTGTCTACTGTACAGTGCCTGCACCCATTGATGAGCAGGCCTGCCAGTGGGGTTTTTTATTGTTTTTAAAGATTTTATTTATTTATTTGACAGACATAGCTCACGAGTAGGCAGAGAGGCAGGCGGAGAGAGAGGAGGAAGCAGGCTCCCTGCCGAGCAAGGAGGTCGATGCAGGGCTCAATCCCAGGATGCTGGGATCATGACCCGAGCCAAAGGCAGAGGCTTAACCCACTGAGCCACCCAGGCGCCCCGGGGTTTTTTATTGTTACTGAGCATCTTCTTGGTCCTACAGACTAACTTACTTCTTTGAAGCACAGCTGCTACCCCATTTTACAGATAGTAAGATCAGGGGCTTGTCCGAGGCCATATGGACAGTTGGTGGCACATGGGGCTGAAACCCAGGCCGACTCCACAGCCTGCACTCCTCACCACTCTGAGCTGCTCTGCACTGTCTTCCTAAGCACTAGAGAGTCAGCGACACCATTTACTTCCAGAAACAGAGAGCCAGATGGCTCCTACCCCTGCCTGCCCACCTCATACCTATGTAGCTGGTCTTCCCTCCAGGGGCACAACACATGTCCAGGATCCGCTCGTGCTCCTGGGGCGCTAAGGCCATGACTGGCAGCATACTGGAGGCTCCCTGAAGCATATAGTGCCCAGCCAGGTACTCGGGGGTAGCACCTGTGGAGGACGACCCATCTGTGACATGCTGGGACAAGGGCAGGGGCAGAAAGACCACCAGGCAGAGAACACTTACCAATGGGCACAGAAGAATCATACACCACCAGTCCAGTTTTTGACCACTTGCCCAGGGGGTCCAGGTTAACTCCACGGTTAATCAGTGCCTGAACATAAGAAAGATTAAGATTTTAAAACCTCGCAGGCTCCTATACCCAGAAAACAGGTGGGAATATGAAAATGTGGTTCTACTGAGGCCCGTGGCATCAAACTCCCAGAGCTTATAGGTACAACACAATCACCACAGACTCTTGGACCACAGCCTCACCCATACCATCCTCTGATGTCCTCTCCCTTTGCCTTAGGCTCTAACCCAAGGTCTGAACTCTATCCCAGTGGAGCAGACTACCAGCTCCCATCCTTCTGTTTCTTGGAACAGAACTCTGATTTTCCAACAGGCTCAGCCCTCTTACCATCCTATAACGTAACGTTGCTGGCTACAGCACATGAAAAATCAGAAGCAGGTAGGTCAACTTCGCACCCAGAGAAAGACTACACACAGGCCACACCACTGACCACAGAACAGCTGGCAGGGGCGCCTGGGTGGCTCAGTGGGTTAAAGCCTCTGCCTTCGGCTCAGGTCATGATCTGAGAGCCCTGCGATCGAGCCCCGCACTGGGCTCTCTGCTCGGCAGGGAGCCTGCTTCCCTTCCTCTCTCTCTGCCTACATGTGATCTCTCTCTGTGTCAAATAAATAAATAAAATCTTAAAAAAAAAAAAAGAAAAACAGTAGGCAGTCTTTAACATGGAGTGCCTGAACCCTTGGAAACGATGAGTTGAAAATACTGTTTGTGCCTGTGTGTTATGTCTTTCTCTGGGGGCAGGAATCATAGTTTCACCAGCTCCTCAATGATCTAAAAGGCAGACAACTCCCATTTTGTTCTGAGGCAGCAGAAATTTTATCCTGAAACAGTGTCTCAACCCTATCACAGAGAACACAGGCTGAAGAGACAAAGTTTCCCACTTCACAGAGGTCATCCTGGGCCCCAAACCAGATACCAACATGACCCTAGGCCTTCCTGGGTCTGCCTCTAAATCATGCGTGTACCAAGAACGCTTACTAGACCCCACTCCACCCACATCCTCCCCGCCGTCAAAGTTAGATAGGGGTGTCTCCAGGGTTAGAAATTAACACCTCCCTGAGATAAACAAATCTCAAAATCCACCCCTTACCTGAGCAAGGTCTCGGCGCCGGGTTTTCAAGGTATTGGTCCTGAGGGTGATGGGCCGAGGTACCTCATTAGCTTCTAAGAACTCCACCAGCTGGGAAAGCAAAATGGCAGCAAGCAAGTCAGGCTGATCAAGGAGCTCAGCCGGATGACAAAAGAGTAAGGAGGCTGCCTGCCTCCCTCACACAGTGTCAAATAAAGGTGGTGAGAAAAGAAAAGCAGAAAGGGCATTAGATTAGCAATTCAGTACCTCAGACAGAGGGAAGAGGTCCATGAGCTTGCCAAGCAGGAAGTCTCCATAGGAGTAATAAGTAGCTAGATCCTTCTGAAGCCGGTGCAGATACTCAGAACGAGACCGACCCTCCTCCCGCTGAGTCCCAAAATCACGCAGCACTCCTACTATATCCTGGATGCGCTTGTGAATTCTTTGCAAGTCTGGAGGCTGGGCATGTGGATGTGTTAAGGAACTGTTTCCTGGAACTGTGTTCCAGGGCCTGGAAATGCGCTCTCCCAAGCACCTGCTCCCAACCCTTCACCCTGCAGTGGAAGGATATCCTGCTCCATCTCCCCAGCAGGGGGCAGCACAAAGGTCTCCTCCTCATCCACATTGATCTGTAAGCCCCCATCTGTCTCATTATCCTTCTGGGGGCCTGACTCAGGAGACCCTTTCTCCTCTTCCTCCTCCTCCTCCTCCTCCTCAGTCTCCTCCTCACTCCACTGGCCCCTAAAAACAGGTTCAGAAACAGTGATTCACAGATGAAAACAGACACTGGCTCCCCACTAAGAGTTTCTTTCCAAAACTTACCCAGCCACAGCTTCCTGGGCCTTTTGCTTCCGAGCAGCCCTCTCAATGGGCAGCAGCTGAAAAAAGAGACAAGGGGTTAGTAATGCAATGCCTGCCTTCCACCCTCCCAGGTAGTGTTCTCTGTGTTTTGTTGTTTCCTGAAGGCAAAAATAACACCCTTAGAATAAAGTATACAACCTAAAGAAGCAAATGTAAGACTGGCAAAATATTGACCATTGTTGAAACTAAGTAACAGATTCAAGGCTTTCATAAAAACTCTTCTATTCTTGGGCGCCTGGGTGGCTCAGTGGGTTAAAGCCTCTGCCTTGGGCTTGGGTCATGATCCCAGAGTCCTGGGATCAAGCCCCGCATCCAGCTCTCTGCTTGGCAGGGAGCCTGCTTCCCTTCCTCTCTCTCTGCCTGCCTCTCTGCCTACTCGTGATCTATGTCTGTCAAACACATAAATAAATAAATAATATTTAAAAAATAAAAGTGTGATGTGTTTTCAAGTTTGTTTCCTTCCTTTTCTCATTCACAGATTACCAGCATTTTCATAGACATGATGGCCAAATATTGACTTAGTGTGTAAAGGAATTATAATTTACTTGGGCGTATTTGTTACTTTGGCAGTTTCCAGAGTTTTGGGCATTATGGTCCACAGGGTGCCTGCAAATCTTATAAGAGCAATTCTGTGGAAAAGGCAGACTGGGAAAAAGGGTGCAAATGGGAACTTCCTTTTCATCCATTACAACCCTGTATCACCTGAGGTTTTCTTTCTCTCTCTTTTTTTAAAAATCTTATTTACTGGTTTATCTGTCAGAGAAAGAGACTGCGTGCAAGCATGCACACGCACAAGCCAGGGAAGGGGCAGGCAGAGGGAGAAGCAGACTCCCCACTGATCAAGGACCCGGATGTGGGACAGGATCCTGGGATCATGACCCGAGCCAAAGGTAGATGCATAACCAACTGAGCCACCCAAGTGTCCCTTGCCTGAGTTCTTCTAACATACTCATATGCTAATTATATATTAATACTTAAAATAGCTTTTTTTTTTTAAAGAGTTTATTTATTTGACAGATATCACAAGTAGGCAGAGAGGCAGGCAGAGAGAGAGGAGGAAGCAGGCTCCCCGCTGAGCAGAGAGCTGGATGCAGGGCTCAATCCCAGGACCCCGGGACGACGACCCAAGCCCAAGGCAGAGGCTTTAACCCACTGAGCCACCCAGGCGCCCCTAAAATAACTTTTTGTTTAAAAAGTAATCTCTAGGGGCGCCTGGGTGGCTCAGTGGTTTAAGCCTCTGCCTTCGGCTCAGGTCATGATCTCAGGGTCCTGGGATCGAGCCCCACATCGGGCTCTCTGCTCAGTGGCAAGCCTATTTCTCCCTCTCTCTCTACCTGCCTCTCTGCCTACTTGTGACCTCTCTCTCTGTCAAATAAATAAATAAAATATTAAAAAAAAAAAAAGTAATCTCTACATGCAACGTGGGGCTCAAACTTACAACCCCAAGATAAAGAGTTGCGTGCTCTACTGACTGAGCCAACCTGGTGCCCCCAGCTTCTTATACCTTAGTAAATAAATCTCTGTCCACATTCTGGATTGTCTTCTGAAACAGAATTACTAGGCCAAAAGGAAGAAACTCTCTAAGGTTCTCAGACAGCAGACACTTCATAAAAAAAAAGTGTGCATATTTCTATTCCCCTCAGCAGGGCACTCAAGTATCCACCTGACTAGGTCCTCACCAACACTGAGCGTCCTGGATTTCAAAATGCTCTCGCCCACAGTTTTTCTACTCTTGCATGTACACTGAGCCAACAAGGTGACGAAAACAGAGACAGAAGACAAAAACCCCTTTTCTCTGCTCAGCTTATCCTTGTCACTGAGGGATAATCTCAAGGACCTGGAAACACTAAACGGCAAGGATCCCTTTCTGAATATCCTAAGAGCTAAACCTCACCTCTTCACCTTCATCCTCATCCTCCGAGTTGGAACCAGCGCCATAGTCATCTATCATATCGGCATCACTGTCCTCGGAGCCCCAGAGGTCCCCTTGGTTCAGCACACCATCCTCTTCAGGTTCTTCCTCCTCTTCCTCCTCACTGCTGAGGGCTGGTGCTGGACGCTTCCTGCCTTGAGTAGCATGAAGTAAGAACTGGGCTCCCTTCTTACCAGGTGTCTGGACAGCTCCTCCAGAGATTCCTAAGGGTTTGAAGAATTCTGGACTGATGGTAGCCACACACACACACTGATGGAGCCTGTACTTTCTACCCTTAAAAATGTCCTCTGGCTGCTTCTTTCACTCCAGAAATGCTCAGCAAGCCCTTCCCTACCCAGGACCCAGAAGATTCCTCATGTAGCACACATCTCCTATATTCACTGACCTTTGGGTAGTTTTCCAGGCAACGGTTTGGCCCCAGGGAACTTATGTGTCTCAAGGGCTTCAGCAGAGCCCAACCTCCTCTTGGCTGCCCTAAAAAAAATGTAAGGAGTTAGGAAATGGAACATACCTCTAGGCTCTGCCACAGAAATGAGAGAGTCCTCCCCAAAAAAGCCCCTCCCATCAGTATGAGCACATGTGACTACATGACTAAAGATGAGCAATACCAATTTAATCCACGGAAGTCTGGACATCAACACTCACCTTTTTCGAGCACGACTAGACAGCCTCTTAGAATTTTCATCCCCAGCTGCGTTTAAAAAAAAAAAAAAAAAAAAGGAGCAAACAGTACGTCACAAGGAAAATGAGTAAGAACATTAGAAAAGTGGGGAAAGAATTAATATACTAATTAAAAGTAGATTATAACTTGCTCCGCAGAGCTTTCCAAGGAGCTGAATGAGAAGTGTAAAGGAGATGCTCATTATGTGTTGTTCATCAACCAAATCCGAACTAGGCCTCCCTCCAGACTTCTGATTTCAATAAACAGCATTACTATAATACTGGTAACAACAGAGACTCAAAATTCATCTTTTCTCTCTGGCCTTGGACCTGGTTGGCAGCAACATGGCTAAACCCCCCGAGAAGGTCTGAATCGGTGATGGGTTGGTAAATATGGGATCCTTCCACTCTTCTCTCCCACCCAGCCTTCCATGCAGTAGACTATTCAGCATATGGGAACCAGATCTGTGTCTTCCCCTGCCCTCCTCCTCCACAATGCTGGTGATGGTGACTGGTCTGTTCCCTTCCTAAATTCCACTTACTAAAATGTCAGCCATTTTCCAAAACCCAGATTAAAATATTTTTAAACTGGGTGACTCAGGTCATGATCCTGGAGTTCCTGGGATGGAGCCCCACATCGGCTCCCTGATCAGCAAGAAGCCTGCTTCTCCTTCTCCCTCAACTTCTGCCCCTCCCCCTGGCTTGCGCTCTCTCAAATTAAAAAGAAAAAAAAAAACAAACAAAAAACTTTAAACTCTGTGTAGATCCTCCACTAACCTCCTTCAGTGTTAAAATGCACCTCTCCTTGACTTGGGTCTCTGCTGCATTGTCCCTAATTTCTAAGTGCTGATGACAGTGAGTGTTTCATTCATACTTAAGTATTTTTTAAAAGATTTTTACTTATTTATTTGACAGACAGAGATCACAAGTAGGCAGACACAGAGAGATGGGGGTGGGGGGAAGCAGGCTCCCTGCCAAGCAGAGAGCCTGAGGGTGGGGCTCGATCCCAGGACCCTGGGATCATGACCTGAGCTGAAGGCAGAGGCTTTAACCCACTGAGCCACTCAGGCACCCCAATACGTAAGTACCTTTTTAATCAAAAATTTTTTTTAATTTTTTTGAGACAGAGGGAGCAGGTGTTGGGTGAGTACAGGGAGAATCTTAAGCCGACACCCCATGGAGTGGGAGTGAGAGAGGGACTCAATCTCAGGACCCTGAGGTCATGACCTGAGGCGAAATCAAAAGTGAGATGCTTGGGGCACCTGGGTGGCTCAGTGGGTTAAAGCCTCTGCCTTCGGCTCAGGTCATGATCCCAGGGACCTGGGATCGAGTCCCAAATCCTGGGATCTCTGCTCAGCAGGGAGCCTGCTTCCTGCCCTCTCTCTCTCTCCGTCTGCCTCTCTGCGTGCTTGTGATCTCTGTCAAATAAATAAATAAAATCTAAAAAAAAAAAAAAGTGAGATGCTTAACCCACGGAACCATCCCGGTGCCTCCATTCATACTTACTTTCTAGTAACTCATACAATATACTTTGGTTTCTCTTCAAACATATAATCTTATAACTCATTCAAAGAAAATTCCACTCGAACATAAAGTGTACACAGAAACTAAAAACGGAGGGACATGTGATACAGATGAAACAATGGTGCAAAACCTGGAGAACTGGGGTGAGGGGTGGGAGAACACGCCTAACCCTTACCTGCAGGTAAGAACCTTGCCAGTTCGGTCTCAGCACCCTTCTGTTTCCGGGCCTTACGGCCCGGCCCGCGCTTCTCCTTCTTCGTAGGGTCCAACTTGCGCCCCATAGTACTGGACAAGGCAAAAATGGGAGAGGAGAGAGTCGCGCGTGTGGGAAAGGGGAACGGACACCTGACCGCAGTCGCAGAGTATTAGAATAGGAAAGAGAAGCGCCTCGAACCTCGACTCAGCAACCCCCGATGGCCCTCATGGTATGACCAAAGCTCCACTCCACGCTCCAGCCGGCCCTTGGGTCCCACGCCATTTGCACTGCGTCCGCCTCCCGGCGCCCCAGCCTGGATTCGTGCAGACACCCGTCCCCGACTTCTTCCACGCCCACCCAAAGCCCCGGCTCACCTGAAATAGGGTCCAGACACGAGAGACCCCCTCTATAAGCTGCGCAACACTCCACGTGCAAGCTGAGGTTAGGGTTCGGGCACCACACGCCGAGGAAACGTTTCACGCAGGCGCACAGAGGCGCGCTCACCTCGCGCCCCGCCTCTTCCGGTAGCTTTTAAGCGGCCGCAAACCCGGAACGGACGCTCGCTGGGGACGCGCACTGGGCTGGCGGGTGGGATGCTGGAGATTGGGGGGCGGACAGCTTCACTCACTCCCCGAGGGCGGAGAAAGCAATGACGACGGAACCGTTTTCAACTTCCCCGCCCGTCCCGGAAAGCGTTTGGCTTCTTGCCTCACTGCAGACTTCAGCGGGATAAACTCGTACCTAAGGTCGGGGCCTTCCTCCTGACACGCTCCACCCTACATCTAGTCTCAAGATCATGGAATCCCCTGCCATTCTCCTCCTCCCAACCCTTTCACTAGGGAACCCGCTTCTTTGACCCTACAGACTCCGCTCAGCCCATCAAGTAAGGTCTCAGCCTGGCTTCCCATCCCGAGAGGCTGGAGGAAGACGTCCTGTGTCCTAATTTCACACAAGCTAACGAACAACTCCAGCCTTCCTTCAAAGCAGCACTAAGGTGGTGCTCAGTAGCTGTTAAAAACTTTTCCAAGCACGTTACTAGTTCTGTCTTCCCAAGTCTTTGAGGAAGGGCTATTTTATGAGAAATCTACAGCCCAGATAAGCTAACTTCCTCAGGTCACAACGCCATTAAACAGTGGTACAGGTATGCACCCAGGCGTTGTTTTGGAGCCCCTCACTTTCCAGGTGGCGGTCACCCTTGGTCCAGAGCACCAAGACATGTGCACACACAACGTGGCTCCTCTGTAGGGCACTGGAACAGAAGGTAACCCCCTTCGTTTTCAGATACACATTCCCCAGCGCTGCTGTCATACACACTCACCCACCTGCACCTACACCCACACTGAACCAGAGCACTAAAATACAAGGAAACTTTTATTTTCAGTTTTCATCAAGAAATTTGCTGTGGTTTTTTATGCTTTTGGTTCTTTTCCTTTTTTTTTTTTTTTTTTCCAACTTTATTTCATTCTAGCTGCTCAGTGGCTGGAGCCGCTGGGTTCCTGGTATTAAAAAGATGCCAACAGAGGTAGCTGTGTCTCGCCCAGGGGCCCGGCCCACTCTGAATACCCCCAAAAAAGGAGAAAAGAAAACACAAAATAAACCAACAAAATAAAACCAAAAGGAGGAAGAAATTCAGATCATTTTCTTCAAGCCTGGCGGGAACCCACAACAGTTTGTGTGTAACGGGCGTTACAGTGGGGAGAAGCCAGGGCCCAGAAGGCCAGCTCCCTGTAGATGGCGCCGGCGCTACTGCTGCACGTCTCTCCAGCAGGAAGGGCACCGCTGCCCCTCGCTCCCTCCCCTTCCCCAGCACACTGGGGGCTGTTCCTTTACAACTCGGAAGATGCGCAGAAGGAAGGAGAGGGTCTCTCAGGCCCCAGGGGAGAAGCTGGGCAAGGGAAAGTGAGGAAGGTCACTGCTCAGCGGTGGAGGTGGTATCATCGATCCCAATCTTCACTGCTGCTGGGCCACCTGTAGGGGAAATAAGCCAAGGAAGTCAGAATCCCAAACCATAGGAAACAGCCCAATCCTGGGAGAACTCCCTGGTAAGATCCCACCAGTGTAAGAAACTCAACTCAGGGCAGAGAGCGAAGTTACAAGTCCCAGAATGGCTCTGCTGAAAGCCAGCCAGAAGAAAAGGGTCTACCTGCTGTGGAGTAGGTTCAGGTGCTCGGTTTGCCAGACGGCTGAGGATGTTACGCTCTGACATCTGTAGCCTCACGGCAACTGGGGGAATCCGGGCAATAGTAGCTGGGAGTCGAGTCACATCGGCTTTCATGTCACTTAGCAGTTCTTCTAGCTGTTTCAGAACTGCACAGAGGGATAAAAAAAACAGGTGGTGAGCTGTGGTGGTCAAGGCTGACATCCTTACGGAGAGAACCCAGCCCATTACTTCCCAGTGACCCAGCAAGTGATGTGCTGGAGTGCTGCAGTATTTTTTGGCCACTGAGTCACCTGACCTGCCTCCGCCACACTCAACATCCTACTCCTCCTGTTACAGTTCCAACTGTCCATGATGCTATGCAGTGTTACACCCCCTAGCCCTCACTGTACCTTGCTCCCTATGGTCTCTATTTTCTCCCCTCCTTGAGAGAAGATTTCCGTTGTTTCCTTTTCTCACCATCTTTGCTTTCTGAGCTGTCTTCTCCTTCCTTTGAGCCAGGCTTCTTTTTCTCATTTCACCCTCCACCCACCCTCAGCATTTAATTAGAAATGTTCAAAGGGGTCCAGAATTTGATGGGATCTGAAGTTACCAGAAGTTACCTCTACAGTATCCCAGATAGCACTGTATTATTCTGCTTTGCTTTCCATCTCCAAGAACTTGAATACATTGAGTTAAAAGAGGCAAAGAACTACTGTCTTCGACATTAGCTTTCCGAGGAAGAAGGCAAAGATCCCCAGCACATCCTAAGTGCCCAGACAGGGCCTCTGAAGAAGGTTTGGAAATCAGGAGTAACTGTGTGTTGGGGACAGGTAGCAGAGGAAGGCTGAGTCAGCAGGAGGCAGGGGAGCCACTGGCTACCTTTGTGCAGGACCGCATTGGCTGGCTTGTTTCCTGCCATTGACTCCTTGGACAGGTGCTGGTGACTCTCTGCCAAACACTCCACCTCAGCAAAGCGCGTGTTTAGGGCCATGGAGGGGTGAGAGGGGTCCTCTGACATGTTCAGGTAAGCTGCCCGACGCAGCTGTTCCTCAATCACCAGGGCTTGTTCTAAGAGCTGGAGAAGGATGAAGAGGAGAGGGGAGTTGCACTGACACTTGCTTTGCTTATTTCTGATGGGTCTCTCCCAATCTATAAAGAACCCTACCGAAGGCTCCACCACACCCGAGCCCTGCAACATCACGTTACTTTGTTTATTCCCATTTCCAAGTTTATGTTTTTAAAACTCTTTGCCCTTTATGGACTCACTTATACAAAAACGATTAAGATTTCAGTCTAGAAAATAGATCATATAAAAACTTATCACAAGTAATTGTACCTCCAAGAGATACTGTTAACATGTTGGTTTTCCCTTGCATCTAGATTTTTTTATGTAGCTGAGTTCATTCTACATACCTGTTGTGTTTTCACTCTAAGTTCCGTATTAAAAACTTCCTTTGTTATAACTGCCCTTTATAAAAGATGATTTTTATGGTTGTGTGGTAGTCCGTCTTACGGATTTACCTACCACATCGTATCATTTGAGTTGTTTCACTTTTTAAAAGTACTTCTGTTGCTTCTTTTCTTGTTTCCATTATCTCACTTCTGGTCCTTCCTTTCTCCTATAGACAATGCTTCTACTATACCTACTGTGTGGCTTTGTGCAAGTGTTCTTGAAGACAGAGGTTTGTTTCGTGTGCACATTTCTAACTACAGAATGTTGTTCTGTACATATAAAAAGCCTCTTGGGGCGCCTGGGTGGCTCAGTGGGTTAAAGCCGCTGCCTTCGGCTCAGGTCATGATCCTGGGGTCCTGGGATCGAGTCCCGCATCGGGCTCTCTGCTCAGCAGGGAGCCTGCTTTCTCCTCTCTCTCTCTCTCTCTGCCTGCTGCTCTGCCTGCTTATGATCTCTGTCTGTCAAATAAATAAATAAATAAAATCTTTAAAAAAAATAAAAAAATAAAAAAAATAAAAAGCCTCTTACTCCTTTCCCCACTTCAGATCTTTTCAGAACGTTCAATTTATGTTGTTCTAACACATCTATTTCATTCCTTCTATTGCTTAAAATGCTCCATGATGTGAATCCACATTCTACCCAGCCACACTCCCAGTTGATGTCCCAGGCAAACATCTAGGGTACCTCTGGGCCCCACCCCCCAAAATCATACTGCAATGAACACTTACACATGTCACCTGACGGAGCTATGTAAAAGGTTCTTTGCAATATATTCCAAGAGACAGAATGTTGATTCAGAAGTTATAAGACTTAATTTGCTCAAGTATCCATCCACTGCTTCTTAAAGACAATAAAGCCATTAGGGGTCAGGAAATAGGACAGTATGAGAATAATGGGCTGTTGTTTCTGCACAAGACGTGCTCCATCGAGCAGAGTAATTTCTCCCCAGACTGACCAAGCATCTACTTTCGATCTACATACCCTGTCTCCTTCACCAACTGCCTCCTCCTGTCCCAAACTATGAGCCTTCTCCAGGACCATCAGCCCTTGGCTTGCTGCTGTTCTTTTAAAGCACTCCCTTAAGCAATTTCTCCTCTCCCAGTTCAGCCAGCCCCTCTGTGCAAAGGATGTGATGCTTTCTGAACCTGTATTTCAAGCACTGAGTGTTCTGATCCCACTCATGTGGTTGACCACTCTTTGATCCTACTTGTTTATGGTGTGGGAGAGACGGCAGTGGGAGGATATGAGTTAAGACTATTCTAAAATTGAACTTACTCTTTTCTACATACTGCTCCCTCTCCTCATTTCCCTGATCTGCCAATGATAATTTTTTTCAGTGACCTGGGCTCAAAAGTTTAGTTTTATATCTCAAATCCATTAAGTCAGCAGTCCGTAAACTATGGCCTATGGGCCAAATTCAGCCCGCCATCTGTTTTTGTATAGCCCAAGAGCTAAGAATGTTTTGGGTTTGTTTGTTTTTGGTTTTTTTTTTTAATTTTTAAATGGATGGGAAAAAATAAAAATGGTTTGTGACACTTTACAAAAAATATATGAAGTTCAAATTTTCTTGTCAACAAATAAAAGTTTTATTGTAACACATTCATACTTCATTTAGAACCTGTGTCTGCTGGCACACTATGACAGAGTATTTCCAACATGTGTGTCCCACAAAGCTTGAGTTATCTGGCCCTTTAACAGAAAAGGTTTTCTGACTCTACAACACAGCAGTAAATCTTATCAATTAGTTGGTATTTTGTCTCCTTTACCTTATCCTTTTCATTTTCTAAAACCAGCATCACAGGCCAGCCCTTACTACCTCTCTTGACCATAGCATAGTTCTGTAATTTCATGAGTGTTCGGTTTCCATTTCCCTTGGTTGTAGGGTAAAGTCCAAACACTTATCTGGTGTCAAAAACCTACCTACTAACCTCTAGCCTTACCTCACTCTCTAATCTACCTGCCACCCTCACCTAACACTAGTGTTTTCTACAGCCCAACTGGGCTACTAGCTGCTTCCAAACACCCTAAGCTCTGTTGCCCTTAGGCCTTTGCCCTGCTTAATCCTGTTGGTTCAAACTACCTTCTGCTTCTATCCAGCGATCTCTAGGACATTAATCAAAACTTCATTCCAATGCCATCTTCTCCACGAAACCATTTGGGAGCGCTCTCCAGGCTCCCCAAATTCCCCCTGGAGAACTCACATATGGATCTCTCCTAATACACAGCGGCACGCATTTGCTCACACATTTTCCTCTACCTTAAACCAAAAGCTCCTTGACAACAGGCACCATGCCTTCTTTGTCTTTGTATCCTTATGCCACTCACTGCTTGGCACATGATGTACATTTCTTATTCCCCCAGTGACACTCAGCTTAAACCTCACATGTCTTGTCTTCATGGTATCCCACTTTGATGGTCTGCACACAAGCTGCCCTCAACATGTATTTGCTGAATTCCAGACTGAGACTCCTCTCAGTCCTGGGTTTACTAACCCTGGTGATTCTGAGACTGAAGCTCTACCTTTCCATCTCCTCTTTGCATCCACCATACCCTTTATCCACACAGGGGCTCTCAAACCCAGAAAAAAGTACCATTAGCCCACCCTCTTCAGAGATCCAATTCAATCCCACCTCTGTATCTTTCCTGGACACACTAACCTACAGCAGTCCCCTCACACACTCACTGCACGGCTGGGTCGTTTATTAGGTTGCATTTATTTAAGTAGGCTCCATGCCCAGTGTGGGGTTCACACTCACAACCCTGAGATTCAGAGTCGCATGATCTACTGAGCCAGCCAGGTGCCCCTTCACCTGTCTCGTTCATTACGCATGGTCCTCTTCCACCCTTAAAGAGCTGGTTAATTTTCAACTCTGTATGTCTTGAATTCTTATCTTTTATTTATTTATTTATTTATTTATTTATTTAATGTAATCTCTACCCCCAACACGGGGCTCAAACTCACAACCCTGAGATTGAGGGTGTCATGCTCTCCAGACTAAACCAGGCACCCCTTCATGTCTTGATTTCTAATATTTAAGATACTTGGGAGCAAAGCCTCTCACAGAATACCAAGAGTTAAGTCAAATACGCAAGAGCAGACACTAAACAGCACCTCGGTATGAACAGACTCCCTCCTCTATAGTCCCTTCTGCACTTCAAAGGCTGTCACTTCAACACCGTATTCCTCCCCATCCTGCTCACCTTGAACCTTCGGGCTAGAAACTTATTCTTGATCTCTAAGAAATTGCCACGATTCATTTCACCCTTGAAAGGTTCATTGAGGATGGCATAGCGTGGGTCATTCTGGATGTCCTGCCACCGGGCATAGCCATGGCTATTGGAAAGTTGTTCAGGAAAAACAAAACAAGACAGGGAGGAACCTCACACAGTAGTACCGTCAGAGCCCTTCACCAAGAACCTCAGCCCAGACTCAGGCAAAGGATACTTTATGATGCCAGCCAGCAGCCAGTAGTCATGCCGCCGATGCCAGATCTCATAAGTCTTCTTGGTGACAGTGGCTGCCCGCTCCTCATTCTGCCAAAGGGAGTGTAACTCTGAAGAGGAATTTGGGGAAGGTTGGGAAGAGAAAGAAAGGCAATATCTGTAAGAATTCCAAAAGCTATTTATTCCTGCCCCCACAGATGCCATCTTTTTTTTCCTTTTTTTTTTTTTTTTTTTTTTTTTTTTTAAGATTTTACCTATTTATTTGAGAGAGATTACAAGTAGGCAGAGAGGCAGGCAGAGAGAAGCAGTGGGGGAAGGCGGAGCAGGCTCCCTGCCAAGCAAAGAGCCCAGTGTGGGGCTTGGTCCCAGGACCCTGAGATCATGACTTAAGCTGAAGGCAGAGGTTTATTAACCCATTGAGCCACCAGGCGTCCCTCACAGATGCCATCTTAGGAGCATGCCTCTGGCTTTCTAACACAGAGGCAGGAGAACGTGCAACCAACTTGGCAGCCCCTTCATCTGGGAGAGATGAAGGCTTTGTACCTTGGCTACAGACTAGAACCCTAATTTCAGAACCTTCTAACCCCAGTTGGCCCCTCGCTGTCATACCAGTAAAACCACCATCTGCGATGTTGAACATGAAACGCTGTTTAATATTTTTCTTCTGCTTCTCATCATTCAGGTCCTTGGGGGTCTCTCCATTCTGAAGCATCACCTCTTTTTTCTCTTCTTCCTCTTTCTTCTCTTCTACAGATACGCAGGGGAAAAAAAGTCAGCTCCAGGCAGAAGCATAGCACCATGGCCCTTACCCACAGCATTCTACGCTCTCAGTATCCAGTCACCTCCACCCTCTCTCCACACAGGTATTTCTCAAACCCAGAAAAAGGCGCCACTGGTCCATAACAATCATACGAAGGATAGATGGGAGTCTTTTAACTTGGGATAAAATAGCTCTTGGGGTGTGGATGGGGAGAAGTCGGGGAGGTGGTGTCCCAGAGATAAACTCTTTGCATCTAGTTTTAGAGTCCTTTTTAATCACAATCAGCTTTTCCAAAAACCCACCTTTGTCCTCTACCACAATGGGGGTCAGATCTACTGCTGACTTTTCCTCTACCTTCTCCACGTCAGCAACACCTAGAGGGAACAGATGGCATTGAGAGCGTATAAAGAAGGGTCTGGGGTGCTTGGCTGGCTCGGTAGGTAGAGCACATGACTCTTCGTCTCAGGGTTATAAGTTCGAGCCCCAAGATGGGTGCAGAGGTTACTTAAAAATAAAATCTTGAAAAAAAAAAAAAAGAAAGGAAAAAAAGAAGGATGTTCTCCTCCATCCCACATCATAGGCAACTGGAACAGTCTTAACCCTAAATCTCAATGAAAAATGTCATGAAAGATGTCTTAAGAGATTAAAACCCTCAATTTAAAATCAGGGGTGCAGGATTCTCCAGTGTATCACTTCCTCCTGACATGTCCTTAGCCCAGCTAGAAGTCTAAGAGTTTCACAGGGATCTGGATGCAATAATTTGAAAATGTGGATACCTTTGGGTTCTGTTTCCATCGGTTCCTCTGTTCTCTCTTTCACCTCTGCCTTTTCTACTTTCTCCTCTCCCTCAGGAGGTTCAACAAGGACTTTTTCATCCTCTGAGGCAGGGGCAGGGGGCTGTGTACACTTCAAAGGAAAAAATACAGAAGTTGAGGCAGAAAGGCCAGCAACCAAAAGGATGAATGGGCTTATCCATTCATCTTTGGTATGGCATCCAGTCACCCCAGCTCTTACCTCAACGGTGGCCTCTGGGGCTGCAGACTTAACCTCCTTTTCTCCTTCTGCACTCTCTTCTTCTTTGAGGCTATTCTCCTCTATTTTTATCCCATCCTCTGCAGACCAATAGAAGACAATTAATTAGGAAGAAGGTTCTAGATCAGAGAGAAGATCACGACTTCTCAGTTGGTCTCATCTTAAATTGTCCTCTCGTGCCTTTAAGAGCCAGCCCTACTCTTAGGACGGCTCTCCTAAACTGAGAGGGAGACTGCTGTGTGTCCTGCCAGACTCCCCTGTCAGAGCTGAGAACAGGAGAGCAGAAAAAGCACTGGCAAGGACAGAAAAGGACAATATAGGTAGACTTACCAGCAGGTGGGGCAGGTGCCGGGGTATTGGGTTGTGTATCTCCTGGAGTGGAGGGGGTAGGAGTCTTTGGAGAAGGAGACCCTGGCTGGGACATTTTCTTGTTTTCTTCTACTTCAGCAAGTTCAGGCATGCTCCAGCGCCCATTGACATGTTCAAACTCCTGAACCTGTAGCAATGGGACAAGAAGGTGAAGACCCCATTCCAGCTCTGGGCTCCTTTCCTGTTGGTCCTCTGGTTTCCCCTAGAAACTGAACAAGGCAGAGAGGCTCAGGGCTCACCTTCTTTCGAATCAAGGACATGACACCAATCCTAGTAAGGACATGCTGGCGAGACAGGCCTTCTCGGGGGACACCATCAGCAAAGGTCTCAGCCCCATCTGCTCCTGGCTCACATAAATGTCTCATGAAAAGAGATACATAAGCCCTGTAGAAAAGAAGCGAGGAATGAGTTAAACAGCAATCAGGCCAACTCCTAGATGAGATCTTTCCCACTTATCCTAGACAACAACTCTGGCTCCATCTTGATATAAAGCCTGCCATTGCACTGAAGACCGGTTCTCCAGACCCCACAACATGCCTTCGGTTCTCCTCCAGGGAAACTACCAGCACAAAGAATCCTATTACTAACAGTTACTCCTGCCAACTGCAACAGAGGAAGCTGCCAACTCCCCTGCACAGCCTGGACTCACACCATGGAGTGACCAGAGATCAAAAGCTCTTGCTTGGGGCGCCTGGGTAGCTCAGTCAGTTAAGCGTCTGCCTTCAGCTCAGGTCATGATCCCAGGATCCTGGGACTGAGTCCTGCGTCAGGCTCCTTGCTCTCTCTCACTCTCTCTGTTGTTATCTGTCCTCCCCCCCGCCTCGAATAAATAAAATCTTTTGAAAAAATAATAAAAAAAAATAAAAGCTCTTGTCCTACATTACTCATTCCATCTCTCAACTTACTTGAACTCCTTCTCTGATTTGCCTCGCAGATCTCTCACAAGCCACTGGGTGGTAAAAGCATCCTGAGGAGGCATCCCATATCGCATAATTGCATTAAGAAAGGCTTTTCGCTGACGAGCATTAAAACCAAGTACCTAGAGGAAGAAGGAGCGTAGATGAGAGGGAGCAGGCCTTATTCCATCAAAGACCAAATATCTAGCACTCACCCACCCCTCCAAACTCACAGGACACTTACTTCAATATTCCCACCAACACGGGCCAACAGAGGAGGTAATGGCTTATCTTTATCATTCCGCAGGCCCTTGCGACTGGGCCTGCGGGGAGCTGCAAGAAGAGAAGAATGCATGAGTGATATTGGAAAGGGTGTTAAACAAAACGATATTTAAAAAGCCATCAGAAAGCACAGCTCTCACCTTCTGAACGTTCATCAAAGTCTTCATCACCTTCCTCTGAGGCCACTGAATAATCGGACTGGTTGTCGGACTGGTCGTCCTGCCAATCTGGAGGGAGAGAGGGCAGATGAGCGGGGCCCACTGCTCTAGTGGAACGGCCCATGGGTGGGGGGCGGGGCCGGCCACACACACCTCGGTCCTCCTGGGAGCCATCATTGTAGTTGACCTGTTTACGGATTCTTTTTCCTTTGCCCAGATTTCGGGCTAGATCTTCTTGCTGCTGCTCATAATGGTGCCGCAGCAATTTCTCCCAGTAGTCAGGATCCACACTTTCTTCCTGTTTTATGATTTCTCGTTCTACCTCCTCTTCCTCCTGGGACAGAGGGAGGGCCAGGACTCAGGGCTGCTGAAGTCAGCACCACCAGCTACCCCTGGTCCTCACAGTTCCCATTCTGCTAGCTCCTCTTCAGGGCTGGACTCTGAAATACTTAGTGTGCCTGCTTGGACCTAAGAACTTAAAAATAAATTTAGTTGACAGGACATGGCTCCTCATCATTACGTATGGATTAGCAGTCAACGTAACTAAAGAAAAACATGGGATGATGTTGTTATTACAAGACAAGGATGAAGAGACAGTATGCATTCTTCTAACTCCTTTGACACCTATATAGTTGGGAAACAGCAAAATGTAGAAAAGAGAGGTTAAGATGGCAAGTACAGAAAGGCTTCTGAAATGCAGCAAAAGATATCATAAGACATAAAGTAGAAGGGCCATAAGCTCTTCTGTTCTTCACAACTTCATAGAAGTTTGCCAACTGTGAGCAAAAAAACCCACAAAAAAACAAACCAACAAATTATACATATATATCCTCTCATATCCCAGTAATGTTTATGTTCCTCTGGAAGTCTTATGTTTTTTTTCAGACACTTCAAGGCCAGTAACTGATTCTTAAAACTAAACCACTACTAACAACATGAAAGCAGAAACAACCTGAATGTCCATCATTATGGAACAAAATGAATAAATTTCTGGGGGTGGGAGTGGCCAAAATGAGTGAAGAGGGTCAAAAGGTACAAACTTCCAGTTATAAACAAGTCCTGGGAATACAACGCAAAGCATAGTGACTACAATTAATAACACTGTACTGCACATTGGAAAGTTGCTCAAAGTAGCTCCTAAAGGTTCTCATCACAAGAAAAAAAAAAATGTGTTAAGTATGCATGGCGACAGATGTTGACCAGACTTATCACGGTGATCATTTCACAATATATACAAATATTGAATCAATCCACTGTATACTTAAGACAATAATGTTTTCTATGAATTACAGCTCAATTTTAAAAAAGTAAATAAGTTACGGTACTTCCAAACAAGGATATATTATGCAGCAAGAAAAACGGGAGAGGAGCCTGGCTGGCTCAGTCAATACAGCACATAACTCTTAATCTCTAAGTTGTCAAGTTTGAGCCACACAGGGGGTATAGAGATTACGTAAAAAAATATTTAGGGGCACCTGGGTAGCTCAGTCTGTTAGATGTCTGCCTTTGGCTTGGGGCCCGATCTCAGGGTCCTGGGATTGGCCTGAGCCCTGCATTGGGCCCCTTGCTCAGGAGGGAGTCTGCTTTTCCCTCTCCCTCTGCAGGTCCCCCTTCCTTGTGCTTGTGCTCTTCCTCTCATTCTCTCTCTCATGCTCTCTCTCCCTCAAATAAACACATAAGTTTTTTTAAAAAATGAAATCCAGATCACCTGCGTGGCTCAGTCGTTAAGCATCTGCCTTCAGCTCAGGTCATGATCCCAGGGTTCTGAGATTGAGCCCCACATCCGGCTCCCTGCTCAGCGGGAAGCCTGATTCTCCCTCCCCCACTACCCCTACTTGTGTTTCCTCTCTTGCTGTGTCTCTCTCTGTCAAATAAATAAAATCAAAAAATTTTTTAAGAGGGGAGGTCTTTACCAATTTGGACTCTCCAAGATTTATTTAAAGATTTTATTTATTTGAGAAAGAGTGCAGGAGTGGAGGGAAGCGGCAGAGGGAGAGAGGAGAGAGGTAGAGAGAAGCAAACTCCCCACTCAGCAGGCAGCACTGACACGGGACTCGATCCCAGAACCCTGGGATCATGACCTGAGCCAAAGGCAGATGCCTAACCACAATGAGCCACCCAGGGACCTCTTATTTATTTATTTATTTTTTTTTTTTTTAAGATTTTATTTATTTGTTTGACAGAGAGAGATCACAAGTATGCAGAGAGGCAGGCAGAGAGAAGGAAGCAGGCTCCCTGCTGAGCAGAGAGCCCGATGCGGGACTTGATCTCAGGACTCTGAGATCATGACCTGAGCCGAAGGCAGAGGCTTAACCCACTGAGCCACCCAGGCGCCCCTCTTATTTATTTTTAAAAGATTTCATCTATTTATTGAAAGAGTGTGGGGGGGGGAGCAGAAAGAGAAGGAGGAAGAAACCAAATAGACTCCCCACTGAACGCAGAGCCTTGGGGGAAGGGGGGCTGGATCCCACAACCCTGAGATCATGACCTGAGGCGACATCATCAAGAGTCAGATGCTCAACTGACTGAGCCACACAGGCACCCCTAAATCTCTAAGAGTTAATAAGTGGACAAAAACAAAGTACAAAACATTAGGTATAACAAACTACTTCGTGTTTAAAAGGAAAAGGGAGGGGAGCCTAGGTGGCTCAGTCAGTTAAGCACCCAAGCAACCAACTCTTGATTCTGGCTCAGGTCAAGATCTTAGGGTTGTGAGACTGAGCCCCATGTCGGCCTCCATGCTGGGCCTGCTTTGGATTTTCTCTCTCCCTCTCCATCTATCCCTCTTGTGCTCATGCACTCTCTCAAAAAAAAAAAAAAAGGAAAGGGAAAAAGGTGTTTGTGAGCATATGAGCACATGCATGTGTGCATATATGGACAGACATACATGTGATTGTGTGCACATAAACTACTGTTGGAAAAATATACAAGAAACAAAACATCAGTGATCTCCAGGGAGCGAACTAGACAGAAAAGAGATTATCTTGTATCTCTTGAAACTTGAACGTGAATTACTATTTATTCAAAAAATATGATTTAAAGAAGGTAAACAGCAGCTGGAGCCACTAGAGAGGGCCATTTGTATACCTGAGTAGCTGAGAGCAGAGTTTATCAATGGGAGGACCCCTCCTTCCCAAACATTCAGCATGTGCTGCCCCAGCCAATCACCCCCGTGCAGCCAGCCACCACTCTGACAGAAACACGGAGCACCTCACAGGAGGGCAGCTGGGACTGAATACCCCTGTCCACAGGCCTAGGTCAGAATTTTCAGCCACAGTTATACACATCCAAGGCTGGCAGCATCACCTCCAGAGAAGAACAAAGGTAACGGGTATATACGAGAAAAATGTAGTAAGGGAGATGGTTTTGAGTGGAAAGGATGAGAAAAGATGGAGAAGACTACCAGAAATCTATGCCAATTCAAAGAACCCTGAGTTGAGTGGTCTAAAGGGGACCAGAAGAAAAAGTGACCCTTTTTTTAAATTTTATACTCTACTTTGTGGGGGAGTAATTATTAAAGAAGCCACACCTTTATCAGACTTAGGTTTCATTTGTTTGTTTGTTTGCTTTAATGATTATATTTATTTATTTGACAGAGAAACAGCAAAAGAGGAAACACAAGCAGAGGTAGGGGAGAGGGAGAAGCAGGTTCCCCCCCAAGCAGGGAGCCCGATGTGGGGCTCAATCCCAGGACCCTGGAATCGTGACCTGAGCCAAGGGCAGATGCTTAACGACTGAGCCACCCATGCGCCCCAGGTTTTTTGTTTTTGATAAAAGAGATCCAGAAAAGGAAGAGAAGGGGAAACAATTCTAATGTTTTAAAAAGTACAGGGAAGCAGCTGCTTAGATATGTATCTCATCTCTTGCCTTTTCTCCAAAGAGATCTGAGATAGCAATCAGAAGTTTATGTGTAGGGTTAATAGAATACATAAGCTAAAATAAGATTCTGGTAAGGGAGAACTAATACAGATAAAAGTTTTGAGTGTGAAATTTGGCTGTGAGTTTCCTGACAGCCATGGTAAAAATGAGTATGTGACTGCCCATATGTGATAGTATTTATTTTCAAAGGAAGAGATATAGTAATTCATCAATGTACTGACTTACGCACACATGTTTTCTTCTTGTCTCAAATACCATCCTGGTCTCAGTAACAACTTGCAGACCAATCACCAAGCACAGCATTGCCTTGGACTCATACTCACCCCCATCTCTTCTTCCCGCACCATCCTGGTCTCAGTAACAACTTGCAGACCAATCACCAAGCACAGCATTGCCTTGGACTCATACTCACCCCCATCTCTTCTTCCCGCACCACGTACTGGGCCACTTTGAACGAGCTCAAATATTCATTCATGCCCTGCAGTTCTGTGTCTTCTGTCTCATCCTGATTACGGTCCAGAAGTCGTTCAATGGCCTTGTCATCATAGTGGATAACACTACTATCTTCTCCCTCTTTGTTGTCTCCTCCTATAAAGAATCAGAGGTCCATACCCTCAGTCAGCTTCAGCAGCTGCAGTGGTAAAAACAAATCCCACAGGACCCTAAGTCCACATCTCTGGACCCTGAGTATCAAATATATCCTTTCAAGAAGCCAAGCCCCAGACCAAAACAAGTTCCTGACTAGCTCACCTCCGTCTGTGGCTTCATCCTTAAATAGCTCCTCAGTGCCAAACTTGAGGATGTCATCAAGCTCCTGCTTGGACATGGATCCAGTCTTGGAGCCCAGCCCAGGCCGAACCACTAGATGCGTCAGCATCATCTTCTTCTTTGCCACCTGCGTGATGCGCTCCTCCACGGACGCGCGGGTCACGAACCGATATATCATCACCTTCTTATTCTGCCCAATACGGTGAGCTCTGCTAAAAGCCTGAAGTTGGGCACAAAACAAACTCAGAAATGGAAGAAACCATATTTTCCGGCTTCTGCTCTTGCCCCGATGTCCACGTAATAAGCTAAATTCAGCACAAGGCAGCTTGCTTTCACATGAACTCTAAAACCCTGCCCCCCCGATCACACCCTCTATCATGTTACCCCAAATAAGACCATAGTTAACCCAAACTCTCTGGCTCACAATAAGGTAAAAGACAAAAAGAATCTATTGTTTCCTCTGAAACAACTAATTCCAGATGGTGGAGCCCTCGCAGAGAACACTTACGTTACCAGTCAGTTACTGTATGTGAAGGCCGCAATCTCTGCTCACCTGGATGTCATTATGGGGGTTCCAGTCAGAGTCATAGATAATAACTGTGTCGGCAGTGGCCAGATTGATTCCAAGGCCCCCAGCTCGAGTGGAAAGCAAGAAGCAGAACTGTTGAGCACCCGGTGCTAAGAAAGGAACCAAAACGCCATTAGAAGTGTCTCTTGAATTCTAATTAATAATGAACGTAGAAGGAATGTCAGAAATACAAAACATCAGGCAAACACCACACAGTAGTAATCACTGTAAGCGAGGTCCTAGAATGGATGCTGAAGTCAATGTGCAAGTTTAAGGAGAAACAGTGCATGACCATGGTCTCAAATACCTCCCTCATCCAGTTACAGAATGGGTAAGTCATGGGGGCAAAAGGCACAGCACAGGGAATACAGTCAGTGATACTGTAATAGCATTGTGATGACAGATGGCAGCTACACTCGTGGGGAGCCTAACTCACAGATGTCCAATCACTACCTTGCACAGCTGATACTAATGTAACACTCTTGTGTCAACTATAGTTCTAACTGGAAAAAAAAAAAAAAGACATTTATCAGTATCAATTCCAATGGGAAGAAAAGTAAGTTTACCGTGGAGAAACTAAGCAGGTACCACCTGAACTGAGAGATCAAGGTTAACGTCACCAGTAATGGGACATTATCAACATCATGGTCCCCCCCGATAGGATGCAATGAAAAGAACACAGCATTGCTTTTATGGCATTCTTACCCAAAATGTCTAATAAGCTCAACCTGCGAGAAGAAAACATCAGACAAACCCAAACTCAAGAGAAATTCTATAAAATAACTAACCAGTGATCCTCACAAGTATCAACAGCATGAGAGCAAAGGAAAGAATGAAGAACTGTCACAGATAGGAAGAGACACAACAACCAAATGCAATGGGGGATCTGGTATTGGATCCTGAAATAGGAAAAGGACATTAGGAGGAAAACTGGTGACATTTAATTAAGGTCTACAGTTTAGTTACTAGTATGACATCAGTCATCACTTCCTGCTTTTGACAGTTGTACTGTAGTTATGTAAGCTGTTATTGTGAAGAGAAGCTGACTGAAGAATATATATGAACTCTGTATTGTTTTTTTTTAACTTTTAAATCCAAAATTATCTTAAAATAAAAAACAAAGGGGCGCCTGGCTGGCTCAGTCCGAAGAGCATGCAACTCTTGATCTCGGGGTCCTGAGTTCCAGCCCCACAGTGGGAGTAGAGATTAATAGAAAAGTAAACTTTCTTTAAGAAAATTAATTAAATTAAAAATAAGAAGGAAGGGGAGGTGGGGGAGGAGTGGCAGCTATGGAGACAGGTCTGCTACGATTTTGCTAACTGAGCTTGGTAAGTCCTGGTCCCTCTCTGGGACTCAAGAACAACAAAGAGGCTTAAATAAAATGCTCTTCGTGTGGCAAAAAGAATGAAGACTCCAAAGGGAAAAAAAAAATTTGCTAGGAAAAGTCCAAAACATTCTTTGAATCAAGGCATTCAAAAGCTTTACTCTTCCATATCACAATTAACAAAAACCCTAAAGAACCATACAGAAAAGCAGACTGACGAGAACAAGTGATCCATGCAAAGACATGAGTGAATGAGAACGCGTGGACTGAAACCACTCCCCCGCGTTTACCATTGAAGCGGTCAATGGCCTCTTGCCGCATGTTCCCGGTGATCCCACCATCGATTCGTTCATACTTATAACCTTCATGTTCCAAAAAATCCTCCAACAGGTCCAGCATCTTGGTCATCTGTTAAGGACGCACAGTTTAACGAAGGGCAAGTCAGAGGACAACTGTTCCCCTTGTGTCACAGTGGGCGGTCGACCGCTTTCTCCTCAAGCTTCCGGCCCAGCCCGTACAATACCTGAGAAAAGATGAGAACGCGGTGCCCGCCCTCCTTAAGGTTCTTGAGCATCTTCTGTAGCAGCAATAATTTCCCAGATGCTCGGATTAGGGCACTGCCATCATACATGCCATTGGGCATTTTAGGGGCTTCCTGAGGGAAGAAGCAAGACCAGAAAAAAGCATTAAGCCCACGGGAGCACTTCTGGCACAGTGAGGGGCTACAGAGGAGGCAGAGCGTACCATCGCGGCCACGGGGAAGAGGTACGGGTGGTTGCAGCACTTCTTCAGATCCATCACCACGTTGAGCAGAGACACCTGGTTGCCGCCACCCCGAGCATTGAGCGCTTCAAAATTTCGAGTAAGGATGTACTTGTAGTATTTCCTACACGGACAAGATGGAGAGAGAAGTCAGACTCGAGAGCCTTGACAGGACTCCTAACCTAACCTATACACGACTCCTAATACAGTCCCCAGGTCTGTGATCTTCCTTCCAACACATCCCACTTTGGGACCTGACGGCTGGCAACCTAACAGGCACCACTACTGGCACCGTCACGTTAAGTAAGGCATTTAACTAAGTTAAGCACCATGGCATCAGGTATGATCTCGCTTGCTCCCATCACCAGATGCCTGGAAGCAGAGTACAGGGAGGAATCACAAACACTCTGCAGGGGCGCCTGGCTGGCTCAGTTGTTAAGCGTTGTCTGCATTCAGAGTCCTGGGATCGAGCCCCGCATTGAGCTCTCTGCTCAGCAGGAAGCCTGCTTCTCCCTCTCCCATTCCCCATGCTTGTGTTCCCTCTCTTGCTGTCAAATAAATAAATAAAATCTTAAAAAAAAAAAAAAACATTCTGCAGACTAGTAGGTGTCCAGCTACTTTTACAAAATGGAGTCAATGCTTCTGTCCCTTCTGACTCACTTCTGCATAGGGCTCAGCTCCACACGCACAATCAATTCTGTCTTGGATGGCATGTTCTTGAACACATCAGCTTTGAGCCGCCGTAACATATGAGGGCCCAGCATGTCATGCAGTTTTTTAATCTGGTCCTCCTTGGCAATGTCAGCAAACTCCTCCAAGAAGCCTTCCAAATTGCTTCAGAAAGAGAAAGGAAAATGGTAATAGGAAATGGGCAACAAGAAGAATTAGAAGCAGAATTATCAGCTGATTACGGAGAAACGCACTTACTGGAACCTCTCAGGGGTTAGAAAGTTGAGCAGATGAAACAACTCTTCCAGATTGTTTTGTAACGGAGTCCCGGTCAGCAACAGCTTGTGTTGGAGTGAGTAACCATTTAACACCCGGAAGAACTGGAGAAGCAGATGGAGAAGGTGAAATCCAATGAAAAGAGGGCTCTGGGAGATCTCAGCAAATCTGAGCTGTTTCACTGCCCAGTGGTTAAGCCCCCACACTGCCTCCATTTCCATCTCCCCTTTTTTTTTTTTTTTAAAGATTTTATTTATTTATTTGACAGAGAGACCGAGATAGAGGGAACACAAGCAGGGGGAGAGGGAGGGGAAGAGGTAGGCTTTCCGCAGAGCAGGGAGCCCGAGTCAGGGCTGGATCCCAGGACCCTGGGATCATGACCTGAGCCAAAGGCAGACGCCTAACTACTGAGCCCCCACAGGCGCCCCTCCATCTCCCTTCTAAAGGCTGGCCACGAAGGGGAATCACCTGTTGAGATGGGAAGGAGACATCTGACCCTTCTGCCCCTCCCGGGCCCTCCCCTTCCAGAGCAGGTGGTATAGAAAGCTCAAGCCGGAGGCCACGACTTCCCCGCTCACCTTGGACTGGTTGTTCTTGAGCCGGTGTGCCTCATCCACGATGAGGCAGGCCCAGTCAATGGAGCCCAAGATGGCCATGTCGATGGTAATCAGCTCATAGGACGTCAGCAGCACATGGAACTTTACAGATGCCTCTTTCTGCACAAGAAGACAACTTGGTCACTAATGATTGCCCCCTCCAGTGCAGGCTAACCCAACGGACTTACGGGGTTTTCCCTCCTCCCAGCTGTTCTCCTCCTGGCTCGCCCCAGGAATAGGAGTCCAAAGGAAGCAGACTAAGCCCGCAGCAACAACTCCCTCTAGAGTGGTCTCCCACCCACTGAGATACCTTCATGCGAGAGGCTTTCTTGCCACCACGAATGGCGTTGTCTTCAAAGGAGAACTCATTCTCTCGGATGATGGCACGGCTGTCTTTGTCACCCACGTACGTCACCACATACATATCTGGAGCCCACATTTCAAACTCCCGCTCCCAGTTGATGATGGTAGAAAGAGGGGCACTCACTAGGAAGGGGCCCTTGGAATGACCCTTGGAGAAAGAAGTGGCAGGATAAGGACTGAGGGCCCCAACACACTACCAGCCTGGCACCCATCTCTACCACTGCCGCTAAGGCCAGCTGATGACTGGCATGTGTGCTGCTGCTCCTACCCTCACCTCTGTCCCCGTATGAAAACACTTTGCCTCCTCCTTCCCATGACACACCCACCTTTACGGAGAGTCTAAAACCCGACCCCTTCCTGCAAGTCTTCCTGTGCTAATTCCACTCACAACTCTGCTTATCTCAACGGGTATTTGTTCCCCCAAGCCTGAGGCTCTCTGCATCCTGATTCTACCCAGGGCTCCATCCCCTCAGTGTATCTCTGTGTACATGTGTCTATCTTACTGTCAACGTGTTCAAGTTCTGAGATCAATTTTTCCTTCCTTTTTCTCTCTCTTCAGGAGTGTGAAAACCCACAAACACAAAATACCCACCCACAAAACAATGAACCACTCCAGCTTTCCTACCTCTTTGTAGAGAGAATAGAGGAAGACTGCTGTCTGGACAGTCTTCCCAAGGCCCATCTCATCAGCCAAGATAGTATCGGTGCCTTGAGCCCAGGAGAAGCGCAACCAGTTCAAGCCCTCCATCTGATAGGGGTGCAGGGTTCCACCTGTAGCATCCAGGTACTCTGGCTGCCGCTCATACTTCACTGTCGGCTGAAGGATGAAACGAAGGAAGTCAAGAGCTGCCAAGGAGCTCCCTTCCTTCCTTAAGATAGCGGATGCCTGCTCCTCACATATCTTCATCAGATCCTCAAGAGCCATAAGGAATTGTGAGGAAACAGATCTTCAACAGCTACTGGTAACTCTGACTTAGGATCCTCTAGGAAGCAAGGCAACTAACCCATCAGAAAGACTGAGATCTTGGGCGTACAGATCTCTGCTGAATGACCGCGTCACAGCCTCCCTGACAAGTCAGTAATTCTGCTGATCAAGATCCACCAGGTCAACAATCCTATGCTCCCCCTAAAGTCAGCTTTTTGTTTTTTAAAGATTTCCTTTATTTATTTAACAAAGAGACAGACAGAGCCAGAAACCACAAGTGGGGGGAAAATGCAGAAGGAGGAGGAGAAGCAGATTCCCCTGCTGAGCAAGGAACCCGACGCGGGACTGGATCCCAGGTCCCTGGGATCATGACCCTGAGCCAAAGGCAAACACTTAACCAACTGAGCTACCCCCACACCCTTCGAGTTATTTTTTTAACCTTAACAGTCTTTATGTTATATTACACAAATAAACCCCAGAAGAACTGAGCCATGAATTAAGAGTCAGAAGATGGGCCACCTGGGTGGCCTCAGTCGTTGAGCATCTGCCTTCCGCTAGAGTCTCGGTCCCAGGGTCCTGGGATCAAGCCCTGCATCAGGCTCCCTGATCAGTGAGGAACCTGTTTCTCCCTCTCCCACTCCCCCGTTTGTGTCCCCTCTCTCACTGCCTGTCAAATAAATAAATCTTAAAAAAAAAAAAAAAAAAAAGATGTGGAAGATCCAGGTTCCAATACAAGTTTCAGAGAAGCTTAGTTACATGACACATCCCTAGGTAACACTTTCTCAATCATAGAAAATACCTGCCTATGTTTTCATTTTTCTGATGATGCAAAGAGAAAATGAGATGTAGAGAAGTAGGGAAGCATCTCGCTCTGAAGTTACTGCTGGCAGGGCATCGCTAGGAGTACCAGCTGTACACAAGACATATCGTCCCACCAAACAAACCGTCCCCTCCCTCTTCTGCCCCAACTCACATCCACTGTAGGAGTTTCAGGAGGCCTCTCCAACTTCCTCAGCTTCACCTTCTTGAGCTTCTTGCCTGGTCGTCCTTCCTCACCCCTCATTAACTCCCTGAAAGAAGACAGACATCACACAGATGCCCAAGGTCCTTCTCCGTAAGAACAAACTCCCCACCTCAGCAAAGCCGCCCACCTGTGGTTCCAGTAGCTCTGCTTGAACAGATCATAGTCCTGTATCTCCACATCCTCGCTCTCCCAGGATGCCTGATCGTAGGGCAAGTCCCGCCACTTGATCAAGTAGTGGACATGGCCCTTTTTGTCCACACTACAAGGTCAAGGAGAAAAAAAACCCTCAGAGCCAGAAGACGACACCTCACTCTCAAAAAGTGCCAATAACAGATGTTCCAAATGACTTCTAGGAAGGCCAGATGCCACATGTATTCAGAGTCTGAGTCTCTCTACCACACTAGTCTTTGGACCTAAAATTACATCTCATCTATGTCTTCTCCTGTGGCTCAAATACCAGGATTCAGTCAGTTAATAATAATACATTGACATGTCTCTTCCAAGCTTAAATCACCAGTGACATCCATTTGCTTACTCCCTTCAGTAGCAGTCTCCCAATGGCTATGCTGCCTACCTCCAGTTCGCCCAAGACCACCACCAGTCTGACCCTGTTCCACTGGTACCTGTGGTTGAGAATTCGGTGGATCATCATCCACTCAGGTTTTATGCCATAGCGATAGAAGCGTTCCTCCATCTCTGCAAATTTAGGGTCTTTGTTCTTACGCTTCCGGCTCTTCTCTTCATCACCACCAAAGTCCCCGGAAGGCGGTTCGTCCATATCATTCTTCCGCTGATAGTTTCGGAACATCACTTGACAGTGCAGCTCCAACTGCAAACAGAAAGACACATCAGCCACCATGGAGTGGCATCCGCTCTTCCAGCCACAAGGCTGTTTCTCATGACCCTCTTCACTGTAGTCCCCAGATCTCTAGCCTATCCCAGGTTTACCTGCAGTTCAGACACCCAGGAGCAGTGCCAGTAAGACATGCCTTGCCATTTCACAAAGAACTGCCGCTCTGGCCTCCCCTCCAGGGGCTTGGGAGACGGAGTATTGGGATCAGCATCTGGAGGCCGAGGCACTGGTGTGGGAGATGGTGGCTGCCCCCATTTCCAGATTAGAATCTTCTGAACTTTGCCCTTAAGCGCTGGACACTGAGAGAAAATGAGGATGCATTATCAAATCATTACCAAGGAGAGGAAAGGTAACAGCCCATAGCCTCAGCCTTATCAAAGGATTATTAAAATCTTATTTCAAGAGGTGCCTGGGTAGCTTGTTAGCTAGGAGTCCAACTCTTGGGTGCAGCTCAGATCAAAAACTTGGAGTCATGGGATCAAGTCCCCCCACTGGGGCTCAGTGTGGAGTCTGCTTGAGATACTCTCCCTCTCCGCATCCACCCACCCTGCTTGTGCTCTCTTCTTCTCCCTCTCTCTAAAATAAATAAATAATTCTTGAATTCTCTTTGTAAGAAGAACCATTCTATGTAAAGAATAATAGAATTCCATCTCCACTTCTGGACTTCATCCAGAATTTAAGTGACACCATCACTTCTATGGCTTTTTTTTTGGGGGGGGGGGGTTGGTTTCGTTTATTTTTAAAGATTTTATTTATTCATTTGACAGACAGAGAACACAAGTAGGCAGAGAAGCAGACAGAGAGAGGAGGAAGCAGACTCCCCGCCGAGCAGAGAGCCCGATGTGAGGCTTGATCCCAGGATCCCGGGATCACGACCTGAGCCGAAGGCAGAGGCTTTAACCCACTGAGCCACACAGGCACCCCTATCACTCCTGTGTTTAACAGAGGCAATAGCAAGACCTCAACAATAACCCAGAACAAGGAAAGCAGAGAAAATCCCCAGACCTAGGGCAGCAGAATTCCTCTTATAATCAACTGAAAAGCAATTAAGTAATCCTATTAACCACTCTAAAATACCAAGACCCCAAAGCTGGGTGCCAAGACAGAATGGGTGGTCTAGGCGGGAGAAACATGGCTTTAAGAACACCCCTTAAGGGGCGCCTGGGTGGCTCAGTGGGTTAAGCCGCTGCCTTCGGCTCAGGTCATGATCTCAGGGTCCTGGGATCGAGTCCCACATCGGGCTCTCTGCTCAGCAGGGAGCCTGCTTCCCTCTCTCTCTCTCTGCCTGCCTCTCTGTCTACTTGTGATCTCTCTCTGTCAAATAAATAAATAAAATCTTAAAAAAAAAAAAAAAAGAACACCCCTTAAAAGAGCTGGCAAAGGGCGCCTGGGTGGCTCTGTTGGTTAAGCAACTGCCTTCAGCTCAGGTCATGATCCTGGAGTCCCAGGATTGAGTCCTACATCAGACTCTCTGCTAAGCAGGGAGTCTGCTTCTCCCGCTGACCTCTCTCCTCTCATGCTCTCTCTCTCAAATAAATAAATAAAATCTTAAAAAAAAAAAAGAGAGAGAGAAAGGGCAAAGCATCAACTCCTCTGTTCAAAGCTAATCCTACTTTTTCCCAGATAAAGCTATCCCCAGACTACATGAGAAAGGAAAACAATCTGTCTCAGGGCCAAAAGATAGAGTTCTCCAATGACCTCTCCTACACCTCAGCCCCCCGCAGCCTACACATAAAAGAAGTATACCCTTCTGCTAGACTACACTACCCATACCTCCCACCTTGGCTAGGGTCAGTCACTCACCGTACAACGGGGACAGAGCCATTCACCATTAGGAATCTCTGGAAGTGGGGGGTTCAGGCAGTGGATGTGATAGGATGAAGGACAGGTGTCACAGCAGAGCAGCTCCCCACCATCTTTACAGACACGACAGAATTCCATATGGTGGTCATCCTCCTCTTCAGGGTCTCCTCCAACCTCTTCCAGGATCTCCTCACCCTCTGAATTGTCCTCTTTAGCCTCCCACTGGATGCCTTCCTTCTCCTGCAGTAAAGGACCACAGAGTCAGATTATTACCTCCCCCCACCCACCCAAGCCGGAACCACACCCATCATTTCTTTGAATGCTTCTCAAAGTCCACACCAGTACCACCACCCAGGCCCAAAGGATCTCTGTCACCCCACCCTTCCTCTTGAGGGTTCCAAAGGGCCACAATGGCCAGGCACTCACGCAATGTGGACAGCTCCACTTGCCCTCAGGAGCCTTCTCCATATCCGGATCCAGGCAGACCATGTGGTAGGCTCGGGGACAGGTATCACACAGGATGATCTCACCGCCTTGCTGGCACACCTCGCAATAGTCCTGGTGGTCTGTCTCATAACCATCCACAGCAGTCACCTCCTCCTCGCCTGGGCAAGGAAGAGGGAAAGCCCAGTTATTAGAAAAAAACTACCTCCCCCCACCCCCTCTAAAATAAACCCAACCCCGATCTCCTTAGGGAGATTCGTCCCCAGTCACTCCCACCCCACCCCATCAGACACAGACCCAAAAAAGAAACACACCTTTCTTTTTCTTTTTAGTGGTTCGGAGTTTCTTGCGGCTGCGGCTACTACGGCTAGTAGAACCATCAGAAACGGAATAGCTATTGATGCTGGCATCATCGAAGTCAGACTCCACATCTAAGTCATCATCCTCACTCTGGCAGAATGAAAAAAAGTAGGTTAGAGGTTAAAGTCAAGGGGAAGAAGAATTTATTAGAAAAGGGATCACTCTTACTAGGGGTGCTAGAATCCCAGCAAGCAGTCAAGTAAGAAGCCTAGTCACTGTGTTCTGGGGCCAAGAGTCCCCACTCTTACTTGCCTACCGTGAAGGCCAGACCCAGACATAGAGTAACACTGCACCAGATAGGGCACCCTCACCAAAACAGGATGGGCTGGGCTCTCACCGAGGATCTCTTACGCTTAGAACCAAAACCTCCCAGCTTGATTTTCAGGGGAGCTACTTTCTTGGGTTTAGGCTTCTTGGCGTCAGGTACACGAGGGCTGCCCTTGGGCTTCCTCCGAGCATTGGGACCTAAAGTCAGAGAGCACACTTAAGATCAGGTAATCCAAACACACAAGACAGCAGATGGAGAAGATTAATAAAATATTCTCTACCTAAGCACATTTCCCCATGTCCAGCTTCCCAAAATTTCCCACCTAAATCCAAGATTCATTTCTACCTCACACTCCTCTATCTTTAGGCTGACAGAAGAGCGTCCTCATGCTTCCTCCGTCTTTAGTATCCCATGCCCACATCATCCCACCTCACAGTGGGTGGGTCTCATTTCACCTTTGCCCTCCTTGGTCTTGGCCTTGCGGATGGGCACCTCCACAGGCGGAGGTGGTGGTGCAACTTCAGTGGCCGTCACCATGCTCTCCACCACAGCCACCGCTGCCGCCGCTGCTGCTGCCACAGAAGCCCCGGAACTGCCTTTGAAGGGATTGTTGGTGCTGAACTCACGCCACTTTGCACCCAAAACCATCATCATCTTGGAGACAGCAATCTTGGGGTTTTTGGCAGCAATGAGGGGTCTGGTGGAGAAACGGACAAGAACAAAGAGGACAATCTTTGAGAATAAAAGAGACAGAGAGAGAAGCGAATAGAGATTATTCAGGCACTCTCTTCCCCAGTGCCCAAGACCCCCAGTGTTTACCGGACAAACTGGCTGAAGGCCTTGTAGTTGGTGAGGGTGCGATAATCCTCCTCTGAGAACACATGGTCAATGTCTTCCATGCCCCAGTCTTCCAGGAGCTGAGCGGATGATTTAGGCTCCTGCAGAGAGAGCAAGGTCAAAGACCTGACACCTAGTGTCCATACTTGCTAAAGGGAATCTGAGCTGAGATGAAGGCCTGCAAGACCAGGGGAGGAGAGCGGAGAGAAAATCATTACAACCGGGGAGACAGAACACTCTAAGGGGCAGTGCAGTATCTGGGAGACAGAGGACAGGAAGACAACTGCAAGCACACAGGAGAGGACAGAGGTCCAGGCACCTTTGAATCATCATCATCGTCATCCTCCTCCTCCTCTTCCTTCCGCTTGGATTTGCTCTTCTTTTCTTTCTTAGGTCCAAGCTTCTTCTTTTTCTTCTTGCCAGGGGTATAGTCGCTGCCCTCACTGTCTGAGCGCAGAGCCACCTCTTCCTCCTCCTCCACAAACTCCGGCCCCTCCCCAGAGCTGTCCCCCAGCTGCCGGCATAAGAGCAGACGCTGGAGCAGGGAAGGGGGAGAGGGAGAGGGAGACAGACACACACATGCTACACACATGCTGACCTCAGAACAGCCCTGAGGCTCATCCCCAGGACCTGGCCCACAACTGGAGAAGAAGAAACAAATATCCCCCCACGCCCCTCAACCGTTCTCATCAGAGCTTCTCCCTTCTTCTTATTCCCCAAACATCCAGTCACCCACTCACCTCCTTTTTTTGGCGCTTGCTCTTAGGGATTTTAGGGTCCCGAGGTTTCTTAGGCTTTTTCTTCTTCTTGAGCTTTGGAGTCTCTGCTTCTGACAAATCCTCTTCTGGGTCCTCTTCATTTTCTACATATATTTCACAGAGAGAGGCAGGTAGAGAAAAGATCAATAGCAAAAGGTCAGAGCCTAATCCAAAGGCTTTAGACTTTATTCCCCCACCTCTTGTCCCAGATTCCACTGAAGAGAACTGCTATACTCACCACAGAAGGAAGCTGATACTCAGGACAAAAACAGACAAAGAGAGAGCTGTATATACCCGAAATAGGCCTGTCAGGCCAAACCAGGCCCACCTCGGGCAGCTGTCCAGACCCCTGCCTCCTTCCCCTCATCCCTCACTGGAGTCCTCTATATGTTCACCAGTGCAGCTGAAGCAAGCTGCTTAGGATGAACCAAATAAGAGAAATAGGTCTAGGGGCGCCTGGGTGGCTCAGTGGATTAAGCCGCTGCCTTCGGCTCGGGTCATGATCTCAGGGTCCTGGGATCGAGCCCCGCCTCGGGCTCTCTGCTCCACAGGGAGCCTGCTTCCTCCTCTCTCTCTGCCTGCCTCTCTGCCTACTTGTGATCTCTCTCTCTGTCAAATAAATGAATGGAATCTTTAAAAAAAAAAAAAAAAAGAGAAATAGGTCTAGCCCTCCTCTAACTGTCCACCAAATATCCTACAAACCAGGAGATGAAAATTAAAAGTCTTCCCCATAAGGCAAAAATGACAGAATACATCTTAACCACATTCCCAGAACGGTAACGGTCCAGGGGTCCCAGAAACCACACCCTTCACTACCCACTTTGGGTCATCACTGCTTAAAACCACCAGAATCCTCAAACCAGAGGTTCAGTTGTCAGCCCAGTATCATACCCACTCCCAAACATAATTCCCTTTCCCCATCTCCAGCTCCACAGTTCCTCTCCAGCTTCTCTTGGGTCAGTAGCCTCTTCTCCCCAGGGGCCCAAATCAGCCCAGCTGTCACCATCTCCTCCACACTCCCCCCTCAATCCTCCTCCCATCTGGCTCCACCTCCTCCCCTGGCTGGGAGCACACACAAAGCCTGGGGTAATACTGAGAGCTCCTGGGCAGGGATAGGTGGGAAGGGGCACAGAGGGGGAGGAGAAGACCAGGACGCAGCTTCCTTTGTAACTAACACACATTCACACCACCTCCCTCCTCCCTCCTCTCTCTCCTTCTTCCTAAGCCACCCCCGCCCAGGGAGGGGGGAGTGGAGAAGGGAGTGGAGAGAAGGAGGGAGTGCCTCACCCACTGAGGAGAGGGAAAATGGCTCCTGACCGCAGAAGCCAGCCCAGGGCACCCAGCTGCCAACATAGGACAGGAAGTAGCAGGGGAGGGGGTGGGGTTGGGAGAGGTAGCTGAGGAAAGACTACCCTCACAAAGACTTCCCAAATTATTACCTGGCCCCAGGTCCAGATGCCACTTCTCCTAACACCTATTCTGGGATAACAGTTCTCGAGAGGCCACTCTAAGGTCCTAGGCAAGGAAACCCAAGACAAACATGAAGGGTAATACAAGAGGGCCAACTGGGTTACTCCCCTCAATCATAATTATTTTTCCAATCATCAGAGCTAAGATTTAACAAAGGCTCAGTGGAGCTATGGTCAGAGCATACAACCTTCTCAAATTTTTGATATCCCAAAGATTTACCTTGAGGAATGGGAGCCCATAGGAAGTCTCTATAACTCAGTTTCCTCCTCATCACCTATCTCCCCAAGAGTCCAAGCCATAAATCCTAAACCACCTCTCATGGATTACAAATAGCCACCTATCCAACATATATGGGAGTGATGTCTTCACCAAGAAAAAAGGAGCAGCACCTGGACAGTGGTGGACAACAATATGCTTCCTTATAATCTTACACATGCTCTTTGGCCCTGACCCCCAGAACTAGCCCTAAAATGCTTCTGGCTCCGCCCTTCATGAGCAAAGCAGATACTAGGGAACATGAGATATTAAGCTTGACAAAGCACCATCAGCCTCCCCCCACTCAGCCCAGGATCAGGCCAGGCATACGAAAGCCCCTCCCATTCCCTTGGGAATGGAACACCAGCCTGGATTTCACCAGAAATAACCATTTTCTTAAGGCTTCTCCCCAGCAATCCCCATGTCACCCCCCTCACTAATCAGTTCCATCTCTCGGTTCCTCACCTCCATAAAAATTGGATACAAGGACAAACTCATGCAGGTGAAGGGGACACCCATCCTCATAAGACCCCCAAACTTCTCAGGCAGATAATGTGCTGAGACAACATGCGGCAAAGTGGCTGAGACATAAAAGAAGATTTGGGAAAGGGGCAGGAATGGGGCGTGGCAAGTGGAAAAACTGGGTCATGCTACAGCTTGGGGCAGAGTTCACCCTGGGAGCCTGCACAGCTCCCAATCAACTGGGGGGGGGGGGGGGGGGCAGCCCCAGACCAAAAGGCCAATGGGAAGCCAAGATGTGGAACCAGCATTGGCTGGATAGCACTACTACTTCTCTGGCCCCTCACAGAAAGGATCAGATCATATTACCTATACCACCACTCCACCCCCACCTTGGGCAACAGCACCGAAATTTGCCACCTTGGCCTACACGGTGATGAGACTAAGTCTAAGTTTCTTATCCCAACAGCTGAAGATTCAGTAACAAGACCCATCTCCTAAGTGCCCTTAGTTTCAAACAAAGACTTCCAACTTAGAAGACGCCAAATGTAGAAACATCTTTCCCAGACCACTTCAACTTGCTGCTAGAGCTAAGGAGAGAGAAGGCAGAAGTGAAAGATGTTTGATGGGAAACAAAAACAGGAGCAAGCTCTGGAATTAAAAGAAAAATAAATATAAGCAGAGAATAAAAAAAATGACATTTAAAAAAAAGCTCGAAAAAAGGTCAAGGAAACAAGTAGGTGACTTAGCTAAGGGCTCTTTAAAAGGAAAGACAGCCACTTAGATGCATGACATCAATCCCCATTTGAGAAGAGACAAGGGCTACTCCAATCAGGCAGGGTGATTATAATAACCATACGGGTTTGGCCAGTCCAAGGAGCCACCCCCAAACATAGACAGAACAACCCCCAACACACCTACACAAACACTTCATGCCACCAGCCCAAACCCTAGACTCCTTGCATGGAGGCAGAAGCCTCTAGAGAAAAAGCCTGTATTATATCCAAAAAGCCTGTATTATGTCCACTTGCTATAGGAAAGGGAAGGGGGGTCCGCAAGGTGTCACCTCTGTTCTTTTGCCCCTTTCTAGTATATCTTTCAGGCTATGACATCCTACCCCTAGCCCCCATCATTTCCCCACTTCAAACATTCCAGCAATCTGCCTGGCTAAAAGTGCTTTACAACCCAGCTAAGGAGCGCAATTCAAACTTCACACAGTTGAGACAGCACAGAAAACCGGTAACTGATCAGAAGCTAAAAATAATCAGATAGAGAGTAACCAGCACTCCCTCTCTCCTTTCCACAGCAGCAACCACAGGATCCTGCTAACACAGATGACCGATTGGTCTCCAAAATGCAATCCTCAACACACACCCCCTCCCACCCCCCCTCCAGGGGTCCCAGCCACCTGCATTCCTCCATGGATCCGCACAAGGTAAGGTCCGCCAACCCAGAGAGCTCCCTCAACCGGGAACTGCATAGCATTCCTGAAGACAGTGCAGCAAGCTTGCATCTAGGTCCCAGAGCCCAGGAGGCACATGGCTTCCACCCCCTCCCACAAGAGCTCCGCAGAAGGGAACCACTCCCTTCGGATGCCCTCCACCTCATACTCTGCACACAGAGAGAAACTCAACCCTGTCTCACCAGAGTCGCTAGGGAGGGCCCAAATGCCTCCTTCCTGCCCTGGGCCGTTGGGGAAGATGTTACCTGGGTGGGGTGGGGGCAAGCTGTTGTTCAAAAGTGCATCCATATCTTCCTCCTCGCTGCCCGCCGAGCAGGGGGACGGGGAGCCCAGGCCCGACGCCATCCCCTTCCGCTCCCGGCCAGGGAATCGGCCCAGCTGCTCCTGCCTGCGGCCTGGGGCCCTCTACACTGGCCCGAGTCACTGTGCGGGGGAGGGGGGAAAGAAAGAGAGAACAGTCAGTGACGCGCACTGTCCCCCTCCCCCACACCCACCCGCTCTTTCCGCCCACCACCACCAGCGGCCCCCCCACCCCAGCCACCCTAGCAGGGCACCCGAACCACTCAGGCTGAACTTAGTTCCACACTCCTCGAGGGCAGCCCGGAAGCCGGCTCCCCAACCGGAGCCCCCCAGATGAGCGGGAGCGACGCCCCCGAGAGCAGGCTGGTGCAGGCGTGGGGAGGGGTAGAAACCAGTCTGGACCGAGCAGGGTGTGACGCGGGCGGGAAGGGGGTCCGAGTGGCCGCAGCGCGGGGGGGCCGGGGGAGGCGGCAGGCGGCGAGGCGCTCGGGGACACAAGGTCACTTGGGGGTGGGGGGGCGCCTCCCTGCGCCTGGGGAGGGGCCAGTCCCCAGACAGGGCAGCTCTCCAAAGGCTGTCCTCTGGGACAACTCAGGTTCTCCGGAGGAGCTGCGGGGCCGAGGGGGCGTGGAGGCTTGGGCGCTCCAGGGGGCTGGAGGTTGGGACCTGGGGGGCGAGGGAGCGCCCACCGGGCAGGGGGCCGGGCCACGTGTCCCGGGGGGCAAGTGAGCAAAGGGCGAGGGGGCGGGCGCCGGGCATTGTGGGAGACCAAGCCCGAGGTGGGAGTCGCGGGGGGCAAGACTCGGGCCGGCTTAGGGCGGGGGTGGGGGGGCAGGGCGCCCTGCAGGCAAAGGAAGGGAAGGGTCGGCTCCTCTGGGCAGGGGGCGGTCCGCGAGTCCGGGACGTCTGAGGAAGGGGTGGGTGGAGGGATGAGCTTGGGGGCTGGTCGGGCTGAGAGGGGCGTCTCTTTGGGAACCCCGCGCTCTCCTCACCCCGGAGCCGCCGCAGGTCGCGCTGGGTCCGGCCCGGTGTCACTCCCGCTCCGGCTCCTCCTCGCCGCGGCCAAAGGGGGGAAAATGGCTCCGGCTCCGGCGTCGCCTCTTAAAGGGCCCGAAACACCGGCCGGGAAATCCCACCGCACAGGCCCCGCCCCCCCACGGACAGCCCATAATAACCTCAACCAACTCCAACCCCCCCTCCACTACCGCCACCCTCCTCCTTAGGTCTCCCGGGCAACCCCCGCCCCCTCGTCGCTCAGGCAACCATTGGCCACGCCCCCTTCGAGCGCGCGCGCGCGTGTCACCCGGGCAACCACCCACCTCCTGGCCATCCCATAATACACACGGACACCCTACCACCACCACCCCCCCACACACACACTCCATACACCTATATGCCAAGGCTGTTGACATCTCATAATATTGCAGACCTTTTGCAACTAACCCTTTCCCCACCTCAGACATCCCATAATAGTCATCCTTTGCCAACTTCTTCACTCTTGGCCCTAATGCTAACATCCCATAATAATTCGTCACCTCTCCTTCCCCATGGCCATCCCATAATAAGCACCCCTCCCAGCACTTCAGCCTCACAGCCCATAATACTCATCCCCATCCCCCACAGACATCCCATAATAAGCACTCTTCATCCACCCCCAGTTAGATATCCCATAATAGTCAGAAACTCCCCCCTCCCCCCCCCCACATTACAACAACGGACACTTCGGCCTCCTCCCACACACATCCCGTAATAATCAGTTTCCCACTTTCTATACTCACATCCCATAATAAACAACCCCCTAGCCTGAGCTGCCCTCAGCCCCAGCAGGCTAGGGTCTAGATCCTCAGAACACCACCCTCAGCCTTCATACATCCATTCCAACTCCACAGCCCATAACAACCTTCTCCTGTCAGAGAGATATCCCATAGTGATCGGCAGTCCTACTGTCACCCTACTGATGGACATCTAATCTCCTTTTTTCTAACCCTGGAAAGACATCCCATAGTTCTACTCCTCCACCCCACCCCCTGATATCCCATAATAATGTCAAGCAGCCCGTGGTCCACCAGACGTACTATAATACTCCTAGCACAACCCAGAGTCACATCCCATAATGCTTCACCTCCAGCCACCACCCTTATGCCTTTCCAGCCAGGCATCCCATAATATTCATATTCAAACCTCCCCCACCTCCACAGGCTGTCAGTCTATTCTAACACCCAGAGCCACAAGGGTGAAGCAGGCTACCCACACTGCCCTGTGCCCGCCCCAACTTGTACACACCTTTATCCCTTTCTGGGCCAAAGCAGTATCCTGGCATAAAGCCTCTTGATGTCTAAAACAAACCCTACCTTCCCTCATCCCATCATTTCCAGACACTCAGGAACTGAGAATCAACCTAGGGCCCCACCCAATCCCACCGAATTCAGTTATTCTCCGGATGCTTACCTTCAGCTCTTAAGTTTTGGGTAGAGCCAACCAAATACCATGCTGATCAGATGAGCCATTTACATAAAGTTTAATTCAGCCATAGCATCCCATAATAATTATAAACTCCTATCTTTACAAAGGAGTCTTTATTTCTCAGCATTTCAGCAGTCCTTCTCCCATGTCACCCTGCCTCTCTAGGTCAGGTGGTCCAGCATGCCTGGGCCAGTCCCATGGATGGACATCCCACCATGATATGAAGTGAGAATTCTGCTATATATATCAAGAACCAAGATCCCTCTTCTTACTGCTACTCCTCTTCATTGAACAGACGTTGACAGAGCACCTAGTAAGGCAGCAAGCTGGGCGCCACAGGGAATGCAAGGACTACAGGGCCTCCCTTTAAGAAGCATAAACAACTCATCGAACTATGGGACAAGATAGAATGTCTGGTGCCAAGGGAACACTGCTGAGTGTTATTTCCCAATTTCCTGTTAAAGAGACTTAAAGAGATCCCAACTGGTCTTGGGAGAGATCAGATCCCAATAGAGGTTCTTGATAGTCCTTCTAGAAGCTAGAAGGTATTCCAAAAGGATTTACTGTATAGATGGGTGGTCAAGATATCTCCTATCTGTTCCCTGCCACACTAAGGGATTTTGATTGGAAAACAATGTCCATCTATCCAGTGTTCATAAACTGAAATCCTGTAATATCATTATGGGCCTCCTTTTTGAGAGACTCTTAACATACCAGAGTTGTTATCCTCATTTTTGAACACCAAATTCCACTTACCTTCAATGTCCTGTGTTTTTTAACCACTTTCTTGTTTATATCCTGAAGTCTCGTACTTCCAACTGCCCCCATTCTCATCTTGCTGGGGCCCATTCTCCATCCAAAAAAAACCCTTTGATGTATAATATTCACCATCTTTCCTCCTCCCATGTACAAGTCAACATTCCAGGATGACTCTTTCATTCAGTTATGCTACGAGGTAGCCTTCCAACGTATACCCTCCCCTTTCCAGACTGCGCCTATCTTGCAGTTACCTTGGGGACCCAGTCTTAGAAAGTCCAAGAGCCCAGTCTTAAGAACTGTTGGCCCTCAGAGAGCCTGATCCCATAAACCTGTCACTTTTCCCTCTTCCTGGTCCCTAGAGAACCAGGACCCAAGTGAAAACCAATGTCATAGCACCATTGCCTTGCTGCCCCCAACCCCCAAGGCAGAGATAATGTCTTTCTTTGCTCTCATGTGCCTTTTTCATACAAATCCAAGAACTATGGCAGTGGGACATGTTGGAGAGAAACTGGAACATCTTCTAGGATGAACCTCACACCGTCTCTGCATTGCTCTTCTAACCTCGCTTTCCTAGAGAAAAGGCCTCACCAGAGGACTCTGCCCTCCCCTGGGAACCCAGAGCTGGAGTTGTGGCAAGGAGAAATAATTTCAGGAGAGGTGAGAGCTCGCTTCAAGAAGTTACCGTTCCTTTGCTTCTCAGCAGAGCGCCTGTGGTGTTAATACATCTTTTCACCAACTCCTATCTGACTTAACTCCCTGGAGCACCCTTTTGTGCTCCTGAGGTGTGCAGGCCATTTCCCCCATTCTGCAAGGTTGCTATGGTCTTCCTCATTCAATTCTCATGACATCAAAATTGGGCCGCATTCATTCGTGCAAACTCTCCCCCATGACCGCTTGAGTACTTAGGATGGACTTTGTAAACCTCACTTAGGGGAGAGGAGGCAGCTCTGTTAAGATATCATAATGTGCGTATACCTTCTTTCAACAACATTCTCCCTGGCAGGTAGAGCTGCTAGATACCTATTATGCCCTCCTCTCTCCCCTTTTCTCCAGGGAATCCAGCCTGCCTCTGGGCCTCAAATTCCCTTCTGTAATATCTCCATCTGCCCCCATAGCTTTTTCTTCTCATATATATAAACCCCATTACTACAGTGATTCGTAATATAAACCAGGAAGAGAGTTTTTTAACTGGGTAGTCACAGCTTTGTGCCCGTGATTATAAACACGGATTGCATTTGTCCCCCATAGCTCTCTGCCCACCTCTCCCTGCTCCCACCACAAGGAGAATGTTAGAATCCCTTTCTCTCTTCTTGAGTTCCAGAGAGGGCTAGGATGAGTGTGTTTATGTATTGCTTTTGTGGTCTTTATGCTTCTTTGCTCCCCCACTCCCTGGCCCCATGCTACCCTTCCAGATAAATTACAAATAAACCACTAGCATGATTGGCCCACAGAGACTAAGGGTGGGATAATCTCCTGATTAATGCACCCAGGGGGACAACCTCTCTAGCCGGTTACCTTAGAGTTCTGTTTCCATCCCATGGTACAGAAGAACCTAGAATAACACTCAGAGTGGGTTGTCCATGGAGTTTTCAGCACATGCTCTCTCTACATCTCTATCTTCTGTGAGCCCCAGAAACTGCCAGTAAGAGGTCTAAGGGACCAGTGTTCTCCTGCTTTGTCAGAAAAAGGGCTTTGGAAAGACAACATAGGGAGGAAAAGCCACAGTGACAGTGCATTCAGATGGCTAGACAGGATGCAGGTCTTGCAGGGCTTTGGGGAGGGGGTGGGTGACAGGCCAGGCATTTGTCCTTCAGGAGCCAACTGAGCCTCCGTTCCCTGTTCCCTGCGTGTGACTGCAAGGCTGCAAAGCCCCCGTGGCCCAACCCACCTACCTGAGCTGTGGTCCCAAGGCTCAAATCCAATAAGGCAAAGTGGGAGGAGAGTACTTGGGTTCTGTGGTCATCCAGGAGCACTACTCCCTTTGGTGTGCCACACAGACAGAACCCAGACATTCCCACTGCCAGCCCAGCTCTGCAGGCCCTGGACTCAGCAGCCCTGCAGCTCACAAGCTGCAAAAAGACCCAGGTGTCCAGGGTTCAGATCTGACCAGCTCTATCCTGCCCCAGGGGCCCCTTCAAACAGCTGTCACAGAAGAACCTCTCCAGCCAGTTACTCTTGCCAGGCCTCAGGTCTGACTCCAGGGCTCACCCCACCCTCCCCAGCTCCTTTCCCTCCCTCTTCCTTCCTTTCCTTCCTCACCACCAACCACCCCCCCACCTCCCCAGAGCTTCACCTACCCAGGACAGCCCCACCCAGTTGTGCAGGGCACATCCCATAATAATCCTTCTCCTTGCTAGCCCCCACCCCCCCCCAAAAAAGAGAGGCGGCCATCCCATAATAGCCACCCACAAGAGACATTCCGCGGTGACCGCCCCCTCCCTGCAGAGCTGCCGGGAGCAGCCATCCCATAATAGCTGGCCGCCTGTTTTACTGGTTACGGCTGTGGAGGGAGCTGGAGAGGAAATGGAGGGGAGGGGGGAGGGGAAGAGGATCAAGGGCCCCCACTTTGTGGAGGGAGAAGGGGGAGGAGAGTGGCCCAAGGGGATTGGGAGCCAAGAGGACATCGTGCAGGTGGGAGGTGTGATCCGCTGGCCGCTACAACCCTGCTTTAGGGCTTTCTCCCCATTCCCCAGGGGCTGCCTTTCCCCCTGAGCACCTTGGAGGTGTCTGCTAGTTAAGGGAAATACCTAGGATGGGTTGAGGTGCTCAAAGTGTGTGCGTGGTGGGGGGGGATGGATTTCAGGTGTTCCCCTTGGGCCGTTTGAAAGAGAAGGCAGACCCTTAGAGAGAGGATGGCAAGAGAGTAAGGGGTGGGGGGGTTGGAGAAGAGCTCCTCAGTCCCTCCCCATTCTGCACCACCATCCCATAATAATCCCCCCAGCCCCACTCCCCCTCCCACACACGACATCCCATAATATCTTCTGGAGAAGCAGTCCCCGCAGTAGGTACAAAGAGCTATCCCATAATATGCTCCCCCACCCCCACTCGCCACCCCCCCAACTTGGCCCCCCCCTCAGTCACATGCAGCCGGTGCCATCCCCCGCTGCTCCCCCCTCTGGCCACCGAAGGCCTTGCCAGCCCATAATACTCTTGCCTCTGGTCGCAGGAGGCCTCCAGCCCATAATATTCCCTTCCACCACCACCCCCCCTTCCCGCCCCGCACCCCTTCCTCCCGCCTCCAGTTGGATCCGGGCCTCACCAGCCCATAATATTCCCCAGTCTCCTAAGGCTGTTCCAGCCCATAATACTCTCCCTGTCTCCTAAGGCCTCTCCATCCCATAATACTGCCAGACGCCTGACCTGTGGGCCAAACCCCAGCCCGTTCCACACATCGAGGCTGTGTCAGCGCGGCTGGTCTCCCTCCCTGTCCCTCCCTCCTCCCTCCTCGGCGCTTTCCCTCCCGGGCTCCCTCCCGCCCTCCTGCCCTAGGCCCCTCTCCCAGCCCCACCCTGTGCCTGCCTGGGCCCTTACTTCCCCTCCAGCCTCCTCTCTTGCCCTTTCTCCTTTGCTGGGTTCTTCACCCCATGCCCCCTCTCCTCTCCCTTTCAGGCACTCTTCTACCCACTCCTCTGTCTGTGGGATAGACGTTAGGCCTAGTGGAGAGAGAGTGCCCCCAGAGGGCAACAGGCCAGTCACTGCCCCTGAAAACTGTCTACTTGACCTAGCACCGTGGAAACTTGCCCAGCCTGCCTCGGTCACCCATCCCCTGGCCCTGGTTCTGATTGCTGGCAGAGCCCTGTCTGGGTGAGGATTCACCTCGAAACCCTTGCTGTCTTCCAGAAACACTCCCCGTGGGCATCACAAACAGATTTTACCAATAGCATCTACTCCCCCACACTCTTGTTGAAAAGAGAGCTCCCCCTTTCTCCCACCTTTCTCCCAGGTGCCTTTCCAAGGTGATTTCATTGACCTAACAGCAACCCAACAAGTAGATACTATGATTCCCATTTCACAGAGGAGAAAACAGAGGTTCAGAGAGTTGTAGTTTGCTAAGTCACATTGCCAAGAAGTGACAGAGCTGAAATTAATACCCCCCCAGGTTGGTTCTGAGAGCCTTTGGGTTTCCCCAAGGCCTGTGTGAGAAACTTCGCTTTTTGGTGCTATCTCTTCTGGAGAGGATATAGCATGGTGAGAGCTTCCCAGCCTCCCTCTGTCTCCAGGATCTCCTGAAAGAATGAAGAAGGCAGGTCCGTGGTATGAGGTTTAACCTCCCCTTTCCCGTTTCCTCCACAGGACCCCCAGGTGGCAACCCAGTAGGGATTTCCCTCAAGTTGGTTCAGGGCTAAGAGAGAAGCATCTTGACCCTTTGGGACCCCCTTACCTTGGCCCTGGTTCTCCTGAATTTGTTTTATTTCAAGACCAATGATTGTTACTCTTCTCCAGGCTACTCACTGTGTGGAGGGAACTACAGAGGAGAGACCTCTTCCTACAGAAGAGGCAGACTTTGAGGAGAACCAGGGGAGGTCTTCTCTTCAGCTTAGTTGGTGGACAAGCAGGAGGGCTGCCTTGGAGATGCTGGGTACCATCCCGCCTGGGTGAGCCACCACCTAGCTACTCCCTTCTAAGGCTTTGATGGGGTGTGTTTCAGGGCTCGACACAACTGGAACCGTGAGTGAGCTGCGAGGTGCTCTGTGCCCGAACCTGGGCCCATGGAGGGGGAAGGGGCAGGTGTGTCGGACGGTAAGAGGGTTAGGAGTATGGAGGAAATAGTGGAGCAGAGAGGGTGAGAGAAGTAGTTGGGAGAGGCGGCCTGGGTGAGAAGGAGACAGGAAGCCGGGGAGGGTGGAAGGGACAGAGCCAGGATGAGAAAGTGGGAAGCCCCAGGAAGGGGAGAGACGGTGGAAAGTACTGCAAAGAGTAGGAGATAGGGAGCCAAATAGCTACCTTGCCTCTTCCCGGTTGTGTGACCTTCAGATCGAAGCTTCCCTAGGGTGCTTCATTTGTAAAATAGGGATAATAATTGTCCTTAACTCAGAGGCTTATGATAATCAATCACTAAATAATACATAATCAATAGTGATAAGCACCACATGGAGATCTTAGCATAGGGAGTTATTTCCAAAACTTGTTCACGCTCTTCTCCCGCCATCTAGGATGTTCTCATTTTCCTCATTTGGATTTCCCTAAACTATAAACAGTGTCACCGCAGGACACGGGGTGAGGGCTCTGGATCCCCCCACATCTTGCACCTGTCCTACTGTGCATTCGGTGTTGGAGAATACTATGAAAATGGCAGTGGCTGGCTCCAGATGCTCTTAAACTTTCCTAGCCTGTGGCTTGTCGGGTTCTTCTGTTCATTCCCCCTCTGCCTGCCCCATCTCCTGAATCTATTCCTACATCTTTGTTCTCGTGATAGAAACTCTTTGGATGCACTGAATGCAGGGAAACAGTCCACCAGAGCTTCAACCCCAGAGATTTCACACTGGAGGTGACCCATTTCCATCCACCTCCACACACCATGGTCACACCTCTCCTTGACAATTTTAACAGCAGCCTAACCAGTCTTCCTTTCCCCATTAGACTCCCCTCCCCACTTCCCTACAGATTACCCCACACCGTCTGTCAGAGTGAGCAAAACCTCCCTCAGGAACCTTTAGGGGCTTCCCACTGCCCACGGAATTGACTGCCATTTCTGACACCATCTTCTGTCTGGAATGGTAATTGTTGACTTGTTCTGTGGTCCCCCACGAGACAGTACACTACTCCACACCAAAATTCAACAGTTCATCATTCAACAAATATTTATTAAGCACTTCTTTTGTGCCAGGAGCTGTTCTAGATGCTGAAGATACATCAGAGAACGAAGCGAACAAAAATCCCTGCCCCCAGGGACCTTACGTTCTACCTGGGGGGAAGAGGGGGAGAAACAGAAAACTATAAAAATAATAAAAATAAATAATTATATAGTATGTGAGAAGATACTTGCTCTATGAGTTTTGGAACTCATTCACATATCAGAATATAAAAATATTCAAGCAATTTTTTAAAAAACTGTTTTCAATTCAGTTTAGTTTGGATAGGGCAAAGTTCTGTCACTTTGGACTACCACCACATTTTATGCTCTCAGGACATGGGTCTTGAACCCTAAGGACGAGGGAAGATGGAGCAGGTGCTAACCATTGGGCCTCTTCAAGAACTACAGGAAGGCCTAGCCCAGGGCTCCATCTTCCCAACAGATGGTGGAAGGTTCTACTTGAAAGTGATCAGGAGGAATCTGGGTCAGTTCTCCGCTTTGGCCACCAGGGGTCATTTTACCCCTGTAAATCACCATCTGGAGCAATCCCTTGAAGACACACAAAAGGCTTACTCTAAACTAAAACACACAGAGACACACACAGGAAAACCCTGACACACACACACACACTCTCTCTCTCTCTCTCTCTGTCACACACACACACACACACACACACACACATGCACGCCACTGAGAGCTCTAGTGAGAGAAATGCATACAGGACACACGCATGGCAGCAACTTCCTCACTTACGCAGTCTCAAATCCGCAACCCCTCCCAGCCCTACTCCAGTTAGGAGGGAAGAAGGAAACAGTAGGTGTTTCCATTCACCAGTCTTCCATTTCCTTGCCCCCAGCTTGCTAAGAACAGACACCTTATTCCTGTTCTCCCTTGCACTCTTATGTCCCTGGGAACTTCTTTCCGGGCTGTAGCAACAGTTCCCTTTTCCCTTCCCAGGAAGGGAAGGTGCCCTTCCCACCCCTCCTCTGAGTGTTTGTGTGACTAGTTCACCCCCACCTCAGAGCTGCCCCACCTGCACCAGGAAGCCAAAGTAATGTTGCACTGGGTGTGCAGCTCCAATCTACCCCTGCAAACCCTCAAGCCTTTGGGACTAGAATTAGCAATTGCTTTGTGGAGCATTGCCCTGTCCCCCGCAGTAATAAAAAACAATGTATACATATGCCCTGGGAAGAAGTTACACATGAACTCTAATACTGACTCTTAGATGTCCACAAGGTCAAAGTTATTTTCAGAATACTACTCCCTCCCACCAATGTTGATTGTCCTTTGCAATCTCCTTGTTCACAGGTATACCGTGGAGTTTTCCAGAGGCTTCGTGAAGTGTGATGACATTATTGCTCTCAAAGCTAATGGAATGCGTGCTTGTGTTGTTAGGACTTAACGAGTTTTAATTTCTAATATGGTTATGTATCAAAAGGTAAGGTATAAGCAAAGGCTTTTTGGAATCCTCGATTGTTAACAGTTGTAAAAGGGTCTGAGAGCAAAGTTGGGGAGATGAAGGGCCAGAGGCAGAGAGAGAGAATTTAGGACCTAGAATGGAGGAGGTCTGGAAAGTGGGGCAGGGTGGAAGGAAAAAGGACACCTAGAAAGGCCTACAGAGACCAGCATCTGGGGGGAAAACACCCTCTAACTCACAGTTTTGTCCTGCCCCCAACCACCCCTTGCTGGGTGTCAGGTCTAAATTGTTACAAGTCACTAACCAAGAATGAAACAGATTCTGTCAGTGTCTCATGCCTCCACGCTGGGCAGGGCAAGGCCAAGTGGAAATGAGAGTGGGTAGCATCAGAGGCACTGAGACTGCTGTGGTTGGTCTAAATCCAGGACACTCATTTTCTGCTCCATCTACCGGCCCTCCATAGTGTTTCATGCCCACACACCAAGGGCATGTCATCCAGTCGTCTGCCTATGCACTGAGGAAGCTCACAGCGTCACTCCCTCCGGACTGCCCAGGGATCCGCCCCACGCTCACCATCACCACCAAAGCAAAGAAGGCATTTCCACCAGCACTCTTCTTCCTTTCCTGTGCCCCAGGCTCGCCATGCTTTGTTCTCTTGTGCATTTATGGGCAGAAGCTGCCGCCCAGAAGTCCAAGCGCCCGATCCACTTCCCTCGTGTACAACACCCTGCGAGTGTGCGCGTGTGAGCGGCGCGGGGGCCTGGGAGGTGGGGATGACTGCGCAACCGTACGCAGTGCGTTCAGAGGGCCGAGTCCTCGCGGCGCTGGGTCAAGGGCGTCCCGAAGCTGGAATGCCGGAGCAGCTCTTGGTTGGCGGTAGCCGGACCGGTGATGAGGATGGTCTCGGTGGACCGTTCGGCGTGCGCTCCCTGAGCCCCGTTGGTGGCCAAGGTCCTGGCGCGGAGCGGAGTGCCCAGGCCGCGCAGGGTGTTGCGGAAACCCTCGGCGCTGAAGTAGTACACGAGCGGGTCCAGCACGCAGTTGGAGCCGGCCAACAGCACCATGACCATGAGCGCCTGGCGCACCCGGTCGCGCACCTCGCTGCGGGCCGTCACCACGTTGCCCCGCAGCAGCCCGTAGACCGCCAGCGTGGCGTTGTAGGGCACGAAGCACAGCAGGAAGATGACGAGGTTGGCCAGCAGGAGGCGCACGGTCTTCTGCCCCCGCCGGCTCCGCGTGCTGTCCGGCCGCGCCAGGGTCCAGAAGACCCGGCCCGACGAGTAGAGCATGGCCGCCAGGGGCAGCAGGAAGCCCAGCGCCTCGGCCAGCAGCAGGAGCCACAGTAGCCTGTTCTGCCACATGTCGCCGAAGCTCTCGAAGCACAGGTGCACCTGGCTGCCGTTGTAGCTGCAGGGCGAGGGCCTGTGCACCAGGCCGGCAGGCACGCCGAACACGGCGATGAGCGCCCACACGCCCAGGCACAGCAGCCGCGCCACGCGGGGCCGCCGCAGGTGCCGCAGCCGCAGCGGGTGCACGATGGCCACGTAGCGGTCCACGTTGATGAGAGTCAAGAAGATGCAGCTGCCGTACATGTTCGTCTGGAAGATGGCGCCCGCCGTCTGGCACAGGAGGGCAGAGAAGGGCCAGTAGTGCAGGGCGTAGTAGGAGATGCGCAGGGGCAGGGAGAGGGTGAAGAGCAGGTCGCTGGCCGCCAGGTTGCACATGTATACGCTCACCACAGAGTGCATGCGCAGCACGCGCAGGAAGATCCAGAGGGCCAGCGCGTTGAGGGGAAGCCCTGCGGCCAGCACCAGGCTGTAGACCACCATGTGCAGGTAGTGGGTGTCCCGGTAATCAGGGCACTGGGAAACGAGGCTGGAGTTGTTGGCAGAGTTGTGCTGCATGGTAACACAGTATGAGAGGAGCTAGGCTGGGGACATCATTGGGTACGCTAGGGTCCTGGCCTTGTGTTCGTCCCCAGACTGGGGCCTGGAGGCTGCGCAGGGACCGTCCTGGGGCAGGCAGGACATGGGAATGTGGGCTACGGCTGCGGGGCAGATGGCTGTCTGAGGGGTTGGACACTTTTGGTCACCGCTTCATCAGCAGTGGAGACCTGGAATAGGAAGGCAAGCCAAAGTCAAGATTATGCAAGGACAGCATGCGAAGTCCCAAATGTTTATCTAGCTAACCTGGCTGGCCTCTTGAGTCTTTTCTCAGCCTCGGATCTTTCCCTCACTTTCTGTCAGGCCATAGTAGCTTTCCGCAGTAAGGCTATATAGCACAGTTTTAAAGGCCCAGGCTCTGGGGTCAGACTGCCTGGGTGTAAATCCTGGTTCTGCCAACTTGCCTAGCTGGGTCCTCCGAAAAGTGACTTAATCTCTCTGAACCTCATTTTCCTTACCTGGAGAAAAAGGTGGTGGTGGTGGTGGTGGTGGGCGGCCCCACTTCATGAGGTTATTGGATTAAATGAGATAGGTGTTAAGTACACGGGTTCTACTAATAATCTCTCTCCCTTTCTTCCTTTCTCCTACAGATGTTTACTGAGCTTTAGAAGGTTCCAGGCATGTTCACAGCCCTGAACAAAACAAAGGCCTTGCCCCCAGCTCCTTTACTTCCACCGAAGGGAGACAGATAATAAAGTTCAAGTAAAGAGGTCCTATGTCAGATAGTAAGAAATACGATGGAGCACCACCCCTGGAACTCCCCAGGTCTGCTGGCTCCCTGTTATCTAGAGAATAAAGTTCAAATTCCCCAGGACAGTACAAAATCCAAGCCTCATTCATCACATCCATGATTGCTCCTGTGTGGGCTGGATTTGTGGTCAGAACAACCCGGGTTCGGCTTGATTGTTTGACCGCTCTCTCAGTTTCGTCGTCTATAAAGTGGGAATAATAACATAATGGGCTCTCATGGGCTGATCACACACCAGCACACTCCTGCCGAGGAGGAGAAGGTGGCTGTGGGCTGAACTTTTCCAGGTGCTTCCCTGAGGATCTGACTAGGGAGCTTCCCAGCTGGGATTCTGTGACAGAGGGAGAAGGGGTTTTTTTAGTGAGGGCTCAGAGGGGACCCTAAGTCCAGAGAATGTGGCAATGAGGCAAGGAGGTACCAAGGACACTGCCAAGGCCACTGGAGAGAGAAGCCCATAGCAGCCACAGTGCTCAGGCAAACGCTGGCGGACGAAAGATATGGCTAGGAGGTAGATAAGCCAGAGTACAGGACATGGTCTCAGAATCCCACTCTCCTTAATGCCTTAATGCCACAGAAGCTACTCTTCCATCTCAACCCCCAGTTCCATCTTTTGTGTGTGGTGGGGGGTAACGGGTAATATATACACAACTTAAAATGTACTATTTTAACCATCTTTAAGTATACAATTCAGTGACGTTAAGTACACTCACAATGTTGTATGACCATCACTACTATTTCCAGAACCTTTTCATCATCCCAAACAACTCTATACGCGCTGAACACTAACTGCCCATTCCCTCCCCGCACTCCCTCCAGCTCCGGGAAAACTCTATTCTACTTTTTGTCTCCAGGAATTTGCCTATTCTATTTGAATTAGTGTTTTCATTTTCTTTGGGTAAATACCCAGTAGTGCAATTACTGGATCATATGGTAATTTTATTTTTAATTACTTGAGGAAACTCCATACTGTTTTCCACAGTGGCAACACCAATTTACATTCCCACCAATGGTCCACAAGGGTTCCCTTTTCTCCATGTTCTCACCAGTCCTTGTTATTTGTCTTTTCTTTTAGAGGGGGAGAGGGGGAAAGTGAGAGGGAGAGAGAGAACCTTGGGCAAATTCCACGCCCAGTGTGGATTCCAACATGGGGCTCCATACCACAACTCTGAGATCATGACCTGAGCCGAAATCAAGAGTCAGAGACTCAAGAGACTGAACCACCCAGGCGCCCCTCTCATCCTGGTTTTGATTTGTGTTTCCCTGATGATGAGTGACATTGAGCATCTTTGTCTGCTATCTGTATGTCTTCTTTGGAGAAATGTCTATTCAGGTCCTCTGACCATTTTTTAGATTAGATTACTTGTATTTTTTTGTATTTTTTGTATTTTTTGTAGATTACTTGTATTTTTTTGGTGTTGAGCTGTGCAAGTTGAATTTGCCTATTCCAGACACCTCATCTGAGTGGAACCATATAATATCTGTCCTTTTGTGTCTGACTTCTTTTTTTTTTTAAAGGTTTTATTTATTTATTTGACACAGAGAGAGAGAGAGAGAGATCACAAGTAGAGAGGCAGGCAGAAAGAGAGGGGGATGCAGGCTCCCCGCTGAGCAGAGAACCCAATGTGGGGCTCGATCCCAGGACCCTGAGATCATGACCCGAGCCGAAGGCAGCGGCTTAACCCACTGAGCCACCCAGGTGCCCCTTGTGTCTGACTTCTTTCACTTAGCAAAAAGTTGTCAAGGTCCATCCATGTTTTAGTATGTATCAGAATTGCAATCTTTTTTCTATAGCTGAATAATATATATATATATATATTTAAAGATTTTATTTGACAGGAAGAGAGACAACGAGAGAGAATATACAAGCAGGGGGAGTGGGAGAGGGAGAAGCAGGCGAACAGGAAGCCTGATGTGGGGCTTGATCCCAGGACCCTACCCTGGTATCACAACCTGAGCTGAAGACAGATGCTTAACTACTGAGCCACCCAGGCGACCCTGAATAATATATATATATATATATATATATATTTGTTTATCTATTCAACTGTCAATGGTTACTTGGGTTTTTCCACCTTTTGCCTATTGTGAATAATGCTATGAATATGATGTCCACATGCCATCTGAGGGAGCAAAGTTGTCCAGAGACCCTGAGCAATTATCCCAAGATACTGGATTTATTCCTCTTGAAAGGAATTTTTTAAAAATATATTTGTTTTTTAAGATTGCTTTATTTACGTGAGAGAGAGAGCATGCGTGTGCGAGCATGAGTGGGGAGTGGGGCAGAGGGAGAGGATCCCCAGCAGATTCCCACTGAGCACAGAGCTGGAAGTGGGGCTCATCGCAGGGCTTGATTCCAGGACCTGCGATATCATGACCGGAGCCAAAATCATGAGCCAGAACCAGATGCTTAACCGACTGAGCCACCCAGGGACCCCTTAAGATTTTATTTTTAAGTAATCACTACACTGAACGTGGAGCTTGAACTCATAATTCCGAGATCAAGAGTTGCACACCTCACCGACAGCCCACCAGGTGCCCAGGAACTGCTTAAATTCTTACCAAGCTGTAAACCTGATTCTAAAGTCTTCCTGTGGGTTTTTTGTTGTTGTTGTTGTTCATTTGTTCTTCCTCAAACCATGACTGCTAGCAGTTAAGCCTTGTAAGAGGTTTAGGAGAACAGTTAGAGGAAATAAACATTTCCTCTGCAAAATACCAATTTCACCAATGAAAATCATCCTAAATGGGGCTGAAACCCACTGAAAAGCAAATAAAACCAGACTCTTTCCTTGACACATGCCCCATCTCCCATGCTTCTTTGCTCCAGCCACGCTACACTAACAACAGTTTTGCACAGTCCTTAATGTTTTCAGGACTCTGTTCTTGCACGTGGAGTGCAGGCTCTTTTTTTTCCCCTAAGATTTTATTGATTTATTTGACAGAGATACAGAGAGCACAAGCAGGCACAGTGGCATGCAGAGGGAGAGAAGGGAACAGGTTCCCCACTGAGCAGGGAGTCCTATGAGGGACTTGATCCCAGGACCCCGTGATCATGACCTGAGCCAAAGGCAGCTGCTTAACCGACTGAGCCACCCAGGCGCCCCAGTGCGGGCTCTTCTGCTTGGAATGGCCTGCCTCCCCCTCTCCAACCGGCAAAGTCAATCATTTCTTAGGACTCTGTGAAGCCTCACCTGCCTCCCTCCCTCCCTCCCCGCAAGGCAGATGACATTCCCCTTTGTACACTGTTCTCCAGGGGTGTCCCACCTGTCTTGTAATTAGCTGTGCTTCGCCTGCCCTTCCCCTTAGACTGTGAGCTCCTCGAGGGTTGGTCTGTGGACCGTGACTGAGTCATCTTGGTCTCCCCAGCCACTACGTCCATAAATTTTGAGGGAAAAATATTAGTGATGATTTACTGGCCATTCATCCCATCCCAGGCTATTTTACATGCGTGGTCTTTAACCTTCCAGCAGGCCTTTGAGATAGGTGTTTAGCCTCGTTTTTATGGTAAACAGAAGCTCTAGAGCTCCATCAGCATTTACACTCAGGATTCACACCCAGATCCCAGCTGCCCCAGGGCTGTTTGCAGCAAGAGTGGCTGGTGGGATATGAGGGTGCCTGTGGCCCAGAGCACCTGGTCCCTTATAGCTGCCGGGGAGAAATCTCGGCCCACAGATAAACAGTTACTTCTTTATTTCCCAGTTGAAATAGACACTTTTTTAACAGCCCACCATTTCTCATTGGTAACACAGACTCCTCTTGCTGTCACACACACATACACACACGCACACGTACACACACACACACAGGAGTGTCCCTCCTTACGATGTCTTCTCACCTACTTAAGCACATTAGTGGTTCACAGCTTTGAACTTCTCAGGTTGTTTCCTGTGTGTTTATTTGCTTCCATCCTACCCGCCTAGATGGGAAGGTCGTGGGTTGGGAACCCCTCGTCCATGGCTTTCCTTTCAAGCTCCCACTTGGGACTCACATTTCAGTCTCTGTGCTTAGCAGGCCCATGTGACATTCACTGACTACCTGGACGGAAATCTGTCCCCTCCCCGCCGTGTTCACACATCCTGTAATCTTGCTATAATGTCTCTTGTGTCGGTCCCCCAGCCGCTTCTTATCTCACTCCTACATTGCCCAAGTGTATAACTCACCTGGTAGAAGACTCCACCTCCTAAAGGGCCTGTTTGGAAACAGCCTGCATTATAATTTCAAAAACAGTTTACACTGTCACTACAGTCACACTTGATCATTCTTAACCATTGCCTGGAGAATCAATAGCTTCTTACACACACCAGACAATGAATGAGTGAATGAATAATTGTTTACCAAGAATCCCAAGTATTTCTGACAACAAAGTTACAATGTTCGAGGGACTGAAAAGTATTAGATGAGCTGCTAGTTAAAGGGAAAGGCCTTTTGTAAAGCAGATGGCGATGCTTTCATTACTGGACTCCAAAGTGGAGAAGTCCTTTTTGTGGAAAAGTCATTGCTTTCTGACAGATACACACACAAGGGCCTGAGCCGGGCATCGAGGACTGCCAGGGCCCTGCCCTGGTCCCCGCCCCATCTGCCTGCTTCCCGGGGCTCCTGTCCGTGGAGCTGCGTGGCATGGTGCCAGGCCAGATGGCAAAGATGGGGAAAACTGCCAAAAAGGAGGCAAACAGGAAGTGGAAGGAGGGCTCTAGCGGGGGCGGGGTGGGAGGGCAGCCCAGGATCTCACCCCAATCCTGCCTTGAGAAAGAGGTCAGGTTGTAGAAGAGATGGAGGAACCAAAGAAACAACAACTGTCCCAGAAAGGATCAAACACACCGGGGCTTTGTGTCCCCAGCGAGGAGGAGGGACCTGGAGGCCCACATCATCTTAATAACCTGCAGGCGACAGATGTGGTTACAAGCACAGCACCACACGCAGATGTGCGTGTGAAGACAGATAGATGTGCACACAAGATCCCCGGTATGTGCACTCACCCGCTAACACACAAGTAGGTGCATGCACGGAGGCGCGGACAACTAGGCCAGAGGAGGAAGAGCGGACACAGCCCTTGCCTTAGGGACAGTATTCTTATCCAGAGAGACAGAGCGCATCAGGCAGCCTCCGGAGCCATCTGTTGGCACCAACAGATCCCCGTGCCAAGACGCTGAGGGGCTGAGGAAACTCCCTGGGGACTGCCCAGGGCACACCACCCACCCTCCACACCACTCACACGCCAGAGCCAGGACAGCCGCCTTCCTCCTCCCCTGGTCTCTTTCAGGTCTCTTTCAGCTTCCTAGGTGCACATCAGAGGGCCAGGTTCCTGATGGCCTCAGGCCTCTTGAACCTGTCCCATTGCCCTCTGAGCTGGGCTGGGTGCTGCTCTTTGCTGAGATAAGCCAGAGAGGCAGAGCTATTTTCTGCCAGGCAGGAAGTGAGAATTGAGTAAAAATGTGCAGGAGGCTAGGTCATGATCATCTCTCCCTCTCCTCCACACAACCTGCCTGTGCTATCCACCCTTCTGGTGCCTGAACAGCCATGCAGAGAGGGCTGAAGAGAAAGGATTAGGTGATTCCGGACAATGGGGGAGGCAGGGTGGGGAAAGAAATATCTCTTCTCTGTCCAGCTCCCTCCTGTCTACCACACTCTCCATGTGCACCACCCCCCCGCCCCTCCTTCACACCCACCAAATGCCTTGCTCTGTCTTCTCTCTTTAGTCATTCACGCCCTTCAGGAGTTTGAAAAGAAGGAACCTCAGATCTCATCCTCCTTGCCCCAGAAGATGCGTTCTAGAGTAGCCCCAAACCTCATTTTTTTTAAAGACTTTTATTTATTTGACAGAGAGAGATAGATCACAAGTAGGCGATAGGCAGGCGGCGGGGGGGGGGCGGTGGGAAGCAGGCCCCCCACTAAGCAGAGAGCCCGATGCAGGACTGGATCCCAGGACCCTGAGATCATGACCTGAGCAGAAGGCAGAGGCTCAACCCACTGAGCCACCCAGGTGCCCCCCCAAACCTCATTTTATTTTATTTTTTTATTATTTTTTAAAGATTTTATTTATTTGACAGACAGAGATCACAAGTAGGTAGAGAGGCAGGCAGAGAGAGAGGGGAGAAGCAGGCTCCCTGCTGAGCAGAGAGTCCCATGCGGGGCTCCATCCCAGGACCCTGGGACCATGACCTGAGCCGAAAGCAGAGGCTTTAACCCACTGAGCCACGCAGGCGCCCCCAAACCTCATTTTAGATTCCAGAGGCCACAGCTGAGAGTCACAGTGAGCCAATGTGTCCTACCCCTGTGCGCCCTACCCACCCCCTACCCCCTCATTAGCTAAGCCCACCTCCGCAGCTGTGAGCCGGCAACACTGGCAGGATTGTCCCCTTTACCCACAGACAGGCTTAATTCTAAATCATACTTTTTTTAAAAAAGAGATTTATTTGTGAGAGCAAGAGCGTGAGCCCACATGTATGAGCAGGGGGAGGGGCCGAAGGGGAGGGAGAAGCAGGCTCCCCGCTGAGCAGGGAGCCCCATTTGGTTCCAGGACCCTGAGATCATGACTTGAGCCAAAGGCAGACACTTAAATGAGGCACCCAGGCGCCCCTAAATTATACATCTGATATGTGTGTATGTTCAGACTCCCCAAACAGATCCAAACCAGGCTGAAGCCTCCAGCAGAAGCTTACCAAAGTTTGAAGGCTTTGTGAACAGCTCTGTCTTAGAGCTGTTCTGAGGACACAGATGAACCCCGCTCATCTGAGGGGCCTGTGGCGTGGAGATAGTACAATGACACCACGGTGAGTGGAGTGGATGGCCTCTTCCTTCCCCCGGGGATGGGTGGGAGGCTACAGTCTTCCCAAGGAGAGAAGCCTCTGGCACAGGCCCCCCAGGGCTGTTGTGCCCTTTCTCCATGGCCCCTCTTCCTGTTCTGGGCCTGCTCTGCTGTCTCCAGCCAAAATTCCTGCTCCGGCCCCTCCCCACCTGGCCCCACCTCAGCCTGTCACTTCCTGCATCATCCAGTATCCTCCTCGGCCACGTCTTCTCCCTCTGGATATTCTGACCTCACCTCTCCCATTTTTTCTGGGCCAAAGCAGAAAGCAAAGGTGGCCTACAGCTCAGGAGTTGGTTTCCCAGGTCTGTGGATGTCACCGCACCACCCGCACATCTCCCTCCACCCTGCTTTCAAGAGCTGGAAAAACAGGAAATAAAGTCACCATCCAGAGAAGTCGCTGGGACCGGATCAGCCCGCTGCCACAGCCCTGTGCCCTGAGTTGTCCCTGCGCATCTTACCCTTGTTCTGGGGCCTGACTGGGTCCTGCCCCCGCACAGAAAGCCTGAGCCTTTTGACCTCTTTGACCTTGCCCTGAACTTGGGCGGCACTTTTCCCGAGCTTCTGGCTTCGCCCTCCACCTTTCCACTGCCTCCTTCCCATGGCACATTTTGCTGGGGTGTACTCTGCAGGGAGCAAGCTGGGGAGGGCCAACAACATCAGGCAGAGACACGAGGACCTGGGCTCTAGAGTCTCTGAGTGGCCAGGAGGGGAGGCTCACAGGTGCAGGCAAGTTCTTATTTTTCTCTCAATCCTTGCCTCCATCTCCCCCTGGGGCTACAACTTTCTCACCCTAAAAGGAGCTGGAGATACAACCTGGTGGGAGTGATCCTTCTTGTCATGGGGGCTCCCCTAAATAGAGGTAACAGGTAAGCAGCTGCCCTTAGTAGTGGGATCCAAAGTTATTATAGGGCCTTGCCGACCCTCACCTGTGCTCAGTATCTGAAATTCCATCCCCTTCGTGCCACTCATGAGCCGCATTCTATCAGAGTCATAGGGACATTAGAGAGCATCTTGTCTAATCTCGTACAGAAGATGGACGCACTGGGTTGAAGTGGTGTTTCTCAAAAATCCCATTAAGATACACCTTGGTTGGGGCGCCTGGGTGGCTCAGTGGGTTAAAGCCTCTGCCTTCGGCTCAGATCATGATCCCGGGGTCCTGGGATCGGGCCCTGCATGGGGCTCTCTTCTCAACAGGGAGCCTGCTTCCCTTCCTCTCTCTCTGCCTGCCTCTCTGCCTACTTGTGATCTGTTTGTCAAATAAATAAAAATCTTTAAAAAGAAAAAAAAAGAGTTCCTTTAAGATACACCTTGACTAGCTGGGAAGGATAGCTACAAGAACACATCTGTGCCAGTAATACCATTAGTGGAGTTTAATCAGATGAGTTCGTTGTCATCTAGCAGAGGGTTTGGCCTGGGGGGAGGAGGGAAAGGGTCTGGGAGAGTGGGACAGGGCTAGACACCACCCCCAGAGAGCCCTCCTCAGTAGCTGTGGGAAGCCCAGGATTCAGCATAACAGTGGGGGCCTGGGGGGGGAGGGGAAGACACACATCTCCCCAAGATTCTCCAGTGTGGGGCCTCGGGCTTCAGAGGGGCACTCCTCGATGTGCCTAGTGTGGTGGCTGCCTCCCTGGGCTCGCTCCAGAAAAGACTGCAGGAGGCAGCCCCGTTTAGCTTTTTAGCTTTTTACTCTAATCAGAAATATTTTCCAGGTCCCACGCCCCCCATCATCTCCAGCCCCACCCATGGGCCCCATTCTAAAGGAGGGACTTGTGCCCCCTGCAAAGTTCAACCCCGCCGGTGACAGCCCCATACCTGTGTTCCCTGTGGCTTCCGCTGCCTGCTCTGGGCTGGGCTGGCAGGACCTGCTCCTGAGGTGGGTGGGGACACATTCTCCCGGCAGATCTCAGCGAGTCCCAGCTCCCTGCACTCAGTCAATCCCACACAGGGCAGGGAGAGAGAGAGGAAGCCGTGCCCTCCGTGGCCTTTGCAGCCCATCAGCGAAGAAACCCCAGCAGAGAGTGGCACTTAGTCCAGCCCCAACTCTTGCCTACTAATGGCTCCCCCCACCCATTGCTCACACACTCCCTAGCTTCCGGGAAGCCCGACTGGCACACCCACCCACGGGGATGGATGACTAACCACCCACTCCGAGGTGTACTTACACCAGTTCCCCCTGGTGCCTCTTTCTTTTTTGGGTTCCAGCAGGTGGTTTCGCTCTTGCCATTCATGGTCACCCGGGGCCATTCCTCCCTGCTTCTGTCTGGCTCCCCTAAGGAGCTCCTTCTTCTGGGGAACGGGGGACTCAGATGGCAGTCCCTTGTTCTGCACCCTCTGGCTGAGCCCCTGACCTTCTGTATCAACAAGGCTAGGCATGTTGGCCATGCCCAATACACAAAAACAGCTTAAAAGATTTTGACTGTAGGTGAAAAAGGATATTGTGGTCAAGTCAGTCTGAGAAACTCTAAGCTGAACAGGTTTCTCTATGACAGGGCTTCTCATGGTCTTTACCATGCCACGAGAAGACTGATCATGTGTTCATAACTGAAGCTGGGTGAAGGGTTCATGGGGTGCGTTATTCTATTTTTGTGCATATTTGAACTTTTCCATAAAAAAATAAGTGCTTTTTTTTTTTAAATGCTGTTCAACACCATGCAGCTGTAGGAGAGACTGTATAGTTTCCCAAACACATGTATCCTTGAACACATTTTGGGAGGTCCCAAGTTCTTAAAGGTCAACGCTGGAGTCACACCTCACGGTATGTTGTCACCTCAGCATTCAGATCATCTGGCCCATCACTGGATGTCGAATCAAGGGTTTTCTGAGCTCCAGGTCCCAGCTCTCTCCTCCCTCCTGATGAAGGGCAAGTTCTGCCTTACTTCCCTGGGCTGATTCCCGCACCCCTGGAACAGGACCCCAGGCAGGCTCTGGCCTTTATCCTCCAGAGGGACCATCTTACACTCCTCTGAGGTCATGGGCTTCAGAAATAAAGACACGTGCCCTCATGGCCCACACAATTCCTAAAACCCGGGCCATGGCCTTCAGTCTAACTTCCTGATTCCTTAGGTCTTCTCCTGGCTCCTTCCCTGAGTACCATCGCTGAGGCCCTTTCATCTTCAGAAGGACCCATAAATCTCAGGGGTTGGTGTTGGTTCCCATGGGGCAGGACCGCAGTGCTGAGGATGGGATCGGAACCAAAGTAGGCCACACAGGTTGAAAATAAACACTTTATGTAAAGACATCCTTTAAGGCGGGTGGAGTTCCCATCATGGGCCTCTCTGGGACTGCTGCCCCAACCCAAGGAAAATATGAGTAAGAGACCAGGTAAGAGACCCATAGGGTAAGAGACCCATAAGGGTAAGAGACCTGTAAGGGGCAGCCAGGAAGCAAACTGACAGATGGGGTCTAAAAGCAATGGAATGTGGAAAGGTCGGGCTGGTGTGGAGACAGGACGGACCCCAGCTCATCCGGCTTGGCCTAGAGTCAAGGTGCTAAATTCCTGGCTCCATCGCAGCACAAGGTCCTCACTTTTGGCCTGGCTCAACATACTGTAAGTCTCGTTCTGCAGACATCTCATACGGGACACCTACCCGGGGATCAGGGACACACAGTCTGTGTCACAGAGCCCAGGAGGCAGAGGCGCCGAGGTGGGGAAGTGGCATTGGTCCCACAAGAACCAGAGGCAAGTGGGGATGGGCACAGGGCAGTGGAAGCAGAGAGGAAACAGTTGTGGGTTTTTAAGGCTGCAAGAGACACTGAGTAGCCCAGCCTCTCCTTTAAGAAGCGAGGAGGCTAAGGATGGAAGAGGAAGTAACTTATTCCAGACTCTTGGTAAGAGCCAGAGGCAAGCCAGAGACCTCAATATACAATGCCCAGCCCAGCTAGGGATTTTCGCTGTGGTGCCCTCTCCTTTTATTTGCAGCATCCCTCCTGGACCACCCCCCCTCCCGCCCCCCTTGCGCTGCCACCTCTGCCTGGGAGGGCTTCACTTACTCCAAGACAGGAGGGAGTGGGAGAGAGGGCTCTGGTGGAGGCCTCAGCCCAGGGATGCAAGCAAAGAACTATTCACCTGCTGCTCAGAGCAGAGTGGGGTGTGTGTGTGTGTGTGTGTGTGTGTGTTCATGCGCTTGCGTGCTCAGAATAGACCCCCCCTATGGTGGCCGATGGAGGGACTGAGGGGAGGAGGGGGCGGGGGGAGGGACTCACCTTCCGGTCGCGGCTTCTCATCAGGCACTGTTGGCTTTTGAAGGCACAGTAGTTTGGATATTGTACATAGTCTGTGTCACAAATCTAAGCCAGGAGCCAGGAATGGAGAGGTGGGGAGACATCAGAAGCCTGCTAACACACCAGTCCTCCAGACAGAGCCCATAACGGCTGAACCAGGGCCAGGGGTAGAGCCTTTGAGAACCAGACCTTCCACACCTGGGGTGCCCCTCTCTGAGGACTAGGTCTCTGTCCCCCTTGCCTTTCCTGCCCCACCCTCAAGTCATGGTTCGGTGCTGAAAAGAAGCCAGGAGCTGGAGAATTAAGTGGCTGCCCTGCTGGTCAGCTTTCTGGGGAAGCAGCTGAGGACCAGGGCATGGGGAACGGGGCCCCATCAGGGTCCAGTCTCAGGGAGCCTTCTAGTGATGGCCAAGCGAGGGAGAGGGCGGAAGAACCTCTCATGTGTGAACTTGGGTGAATCACTTCCCTCTGTGGACCTCGCCTCCCCATCTGTAAATCCAGGGGAGGAGGAGGGATGATCTCTGAGACCCTTTCTAGATCCAGAGGCTCCTCCAGGGCCTCTCCTCAGCCCCAGGGATAAGAGCTGTGCAGGGGCCCCTCATCTCAGCTACCAACCCTTCCTTAAGCTGCCCGGCTTTTCCTGGCCTTGATTTTTCCTGCTAAACCACAGGAGAGAGGGACCTGGCTGTCAGTCAACAGTCTCCTGGAGCTACAGGGGAGGACACTCTGGGGAGAGAGGGGAGCAAAGTTGATTCTACTGAGCAGGGAAAGTGCTGGAACCTAGGTCAAGGAGCTTTCATACTGGAGCAGGGCAGCACAGGGTCACAGGTCCTTGACACCTCAGGCGTCCCCTCGTCATTGGTTGTAGAGGTAAGTCTCACTTTGGGCCAGTGTGGGAAGTGGCTTGACCCAAGGCCCTCAGCAGGGACCCTGCAGAGCTGGGATCAGAAGCTCTGTCTCCTGCCTCCCCATCCCGTGCTCTCCCACCCCTCTGATTCCTACACCTTTCACAAACACAAACCTGCTTTTTCTTTTCTTTTCTTTTCTTTTTGAGAGGAGGAAGGGGGGATGGAAGGGTGTCTACTGGAAAGAGGCAGGAGGCTCAGTGAGGACTGGTTTCCCAGAAGCCAGAGGCCTGGCCCCCCCTTGCACATCTTAGGGCTACTCGGAGCAAATCACTGGAAGGAATAGGGACAGTTGGGTAAGGTTGAGCTTTGGGGAAAGGCGCTGACCTTGGTGGGGAAATCCCCATCCTGGAAGCTAAGGAACTCAGTCTGGAGCCAGCCGGACACTCGGATATCTTCACAGCCCTTGGTGGCCAGCCGGGCGCACCAGAAGTCCATGCGGAGCCCGCCATACATATCCAGCCCATAGAAGCGGCCTGATGTTGGGGTCCCTACCTGTGGCACAGGGGACAGGGGAGAGGTGCATGCCCCCAGCTCCCCTGCAGACCTCCCTTCCTGCTGCCCAGTCCTGCCTGGAGCCCGAGGCCTCCCCCACTGCGGGCTGCCCGGCTGGGTACCTGGGTACCGATGGACATGCTCTGGGCTATGAGCAAAGGGCTGATGAAGGGTGTTTTGTGTGAGCTGTCACACAGCTGTCGCTGCAGGACCGCCTCCGAGTGGCACTGTTCCAGCTTCAGGGAGCAGAAGTCACAGAGGGCACAGGTAGCTGTGTGTCGCCGCCCAAGGCTGTCACAGACCTGGGGCAGGAATGTGGTTGACAGACTGAGGCTGAGACACTCTCAGCCCTGCGGAGCTGTCCCTGCAGAATGTCTTCGCATGAAGGCTCTTCAGAAGGCTTCTCTGGCTTTCCTCCCTGCTCCCTCCCCAAAGGTTCCTCTAGGACCTCTTCTCAGCTCTCTAACTCTTCACCCTCTTCCTGGACGATGTGTTTACTCCCAGAGAACCTTCACCTTTCTGCAGGCAACACCCAAATCTTTATCATGTTCCCATTTCTTGCCTGAGCTTCAAATCCTCATTGCCAAGTACCTGACAGATGTCTACCACCAGGTGACCTATAACTACTCTTTTTTTTTTTTTAAAGATTTTATTTATTTGAGGGGCACCTGGGTGGCTCAGTTGTTATGCGCCTGCCTTCAGCTCAGGTCATGATCTCAGGGTCCTGGGATCAAGCCCCATGTCAGACTCCCTGCTCGGCGGGAAGCCTGCTTCTCTCTCTCCCATTCCCGATGCCTGTGTTCCCTTTCTCCCTGTGTCTCTCTCTGTCAAATAAATAAATAAAATCTAAAAAAAATTTATTTATTTGAGAGAGAGAGTGGATGAGTGCGGAAGTGGGGAGGGGCAGAGGCAGAGGGAGAAGCAGACTCCCCGCTGAGCAGGGAGCCTGACAGGGGGCTTGATCCCAGGACCCTGAGATCATGACCTGAGCCAAAGACAGACACTTAACTAACTGAGCCACCCAGGTGCCCCCAATTTTTTTTTTTAATTTTATTTATTTTTTTGACGGAGAGAGAGATCACAAGTAGGCAGAGAGGCAGGCAGAGAGAGAGGAAAGGAAGCAGGCTCCCCGCGGAGCAGAGAGCCCGATGCGGGCCTCGATCCCAGGACCCTGAGATCATGACCCGAGCCGAAGGCAGCGGCTTAATCCACTGAGCCACCCAGGCACCCCGGTGCCCCCAATTTTTAAAAAAAGATTTACAATTACTCCTAACTTAGGTTCTGAAAAGGACTCATGACCTTCTCTTTCTCTCCTCTCTGCTAATGATAATGCTAATATCTAGAGTCCACACAGTGCGAGGCCCCATGGCCATAAATGCTCTCGCCTCCTTTAGCCTTCACCAGAGCCCTATACTAGCCTAGGTAGGAGAAACATCTCCCACCGCCTGATGAGGCAATGGGCTCGGTTGACGCCGAGTAACCTGCTCAGAACCATATGTCTAATAGATGGCGGAACTCTGTCCCAGCTGACTCCCAGACCTACCCTCTACCCAAGAACCTAGGTCCAAAACCTCCCAGTTCTTGGACGACATTCTTCAGAGTGGAGTTACCCATCTCCTAGCTGGGGTCTGCGCCCCTACTGGGCTTCCTCCCCATTCTTGGGCAGGGCTTGCTAACCATCATGTCCAGTCAGTGCTGTCCGCCCCCCGTCACGCATGGGTACCCATGTCACAGTGCACAGAATCTCTCATGTCACCTTGCTTACTCATACCAGCACATAAGGGAGCATCATCATGTCCCTGATTCAAAATCATTACCGAGTTAGCTTTTCCTACTAAGTTCGATACAAATGCCCCAGGACTGCAGTTTGAGATTTTTCCCCTTAGGACCCTTCCTCTCTCTCGGACTCTTGTCTCCTGCCACTCTGCTCCAGGTAAAAATGGGCTCCTGACTGGTTCTGTAATGAAATCCTGATATCTAGGGAACTCTCCTAGAACTTCCTATACTCAAAAAAAGAAAAAAAAAAAGTCTCAGGGCCACCTGGGTAGCTCAGTCGTTCAGTGTCTGCCTTCAGCTCAGGTCATGATCCCAGGGTCCCGGGATCAAGCCCCACATCAGGCTCCCTGACCTGCTTCTCCCCCTCCCACTCTTCCTGCTGTGTTCACTCTCTCTCACTGTGTCTCTCTCTGTCAAATAAACAAATAAAATCTTTAAAAATAAAAAAATAAAAAATAATTTTAAAAGAGTCTCTTTCCAACACTACTGTATACTTCTTTTATAATGCTACGGAATCCCTCATGATTCTTGGACCCCTTAAGGGTGGGAGCAGTATGCCCGTCCTTGGTGCCCTACTACTCCCTCTGGCAGGAACCTCTACCAAAGCCCCTTCTTTTGCCTGTCAAACATCTTTCATTTTCAGGTCTCTGTTTTAAACATCAGTTCCTCTAAGAATTCTCTACTCCTCCCAAACATGGACCGTGGGGACCGCCATCTGCTGCCTCCAGACTGTGCACTAATCCATGGCTGCCTTTATCCATCACACTGTTCTGCCTGTTTCCTCATCTGCCTCTCTCACTAAAGATGACTGGATCTATTTTACTCATCACCGACATCTCAAGTACTTAGTACCGAGTTGGTACTCTGTACTAAAAAATCAATTATCTAACTTGCTCATTGGCCATCCTCTGGGCTTGACACTATGCAATATTAAACAAACGGTTGAAGTAAGCAAAGACAAGTATGCTAACTTGTCTTATTTGAGAACCTACAGAATACCTTCCTGGGAATAGGACTCGCTGGGTGCTGAGGGCACACTGAGCCTGGGATCCCTCTACCGATCCTTGGAATGGGATCTATGACCCCTCTGGAAAGGAGAGCCGCATCCAAGGCGAAGCCAAGTATTGAGGATGGGTGACCTAGCTCAGGAGGGAATTCAAGCCTAACAGCTCAGAGAGATGAAGAATGAACTCTGGACAGATATGGATTCCGGACTAGGTCTTGGGCCTTCATCTTTGAAGGTGAGCTGGAGATGTCCTCCCAAAGAAGGGATTCTCATGCAGACTCTCTCTCTGAGGAGGCCTTATGCTTTCTGCATCCCTGCCTCTCCCCCACACTCTCAAAGCCCAGCATAGTGCCGGGCCCAGAGGATGGCCAATGAGCATGTATCCATCCAGCAACATTGCAGACATACCGGCTTCCCGAAACCAAGGATCTCCTCCTCTATGTACTGCCAGGCCCTGGCTGTGGGGGTTATGGTACAGGTGTTCTCCACAATTGAGTAGCACAGCACGAGCAAGGCCTCCATGTGGGGCATCTGCAGGAGGCTGCAAGAAGACGGTGCAGGCTGGTGGGGATGGTCCGGAGGGCCGAGGTTGAAAGCCACATCCATTCTTTGCCCCTCCCCTTGGTGTCTGGTCTCAGTCACACACATTCAGCATGGCCGTGAGGCTCTGGAGGCCTTCAGACCAACTGCCTCCTTTTACAAAGGAGGAACTGAGGTCCAGGAAGGGGAAGTAATCTTCCCCAAAGCTGCAGTGCTAACCAGAGGCAGAGACAAGACCAGAGCCCAGTCCCAGGCCCAGGGTCCGTAGCACTCCGTCACGTGAGAACGGGTGTCTAGGGCAGTGCTAAACGCGATGATGATGACAGAGCAGGTGAGGCAGACAGTTGCGAGGCACGCCTGAAGCCCAAGCACGTCTGAGTGGGTCTTGGAAGCTGGGAAAGGCAGTTTCTCCTCCCCCCCAAAAAAGGGCAGCAGTGGGGATAGGGCTGGTGGCTGGGGTCCGGAGGTGGGGCGGCGGGGGGGGTGGGGAGAGGCGGTCAGAACTGCCTGTACCTGTCACGGGTTGGTTTTTTCCAGATGGGTTCTTCATCATACAGATCATTCATTTCATCCATTTCCTGGGCTGATCGAATGAGCTCCTGGATGTTCTCCATCATCATGGGAGTGGACTCCACTTCCCGCACCCGGGGAGTGAAGGAGAAAGGGTTGGAAGACACAAATTCAGACTGGAACTTGAGCTCTGGGTCTGTCTGCAGCCCAGCCATTGACTCCAGTCCCTCCTCCGCCCCCTGTCCTTCCTCTTGCTTTCCCTCCTCCTCCAGCTCCTCCTCTTGCTCTTCTTGCTCCTGTCCTTCCTCTTGCTTGTGTTCTTGCCCTTGCTCCTGCTTGCGCTCCTGCCCTTGCTCCTGCTTGCGCTCCTGCCCTTGCTCCTGGCCCCCGAGGGACAGGGAGGACTGTAGCAGCTCCTCCACGTTGTTGTTAAGCCTCTCCGGCCAGGGCTGGAAGGCCTGTCGTTCTGTGGCTGCAGAAGGGTTTGGGAAGGACCAAGAAAGAAAATGGAAAGGAGCAGTCACGCTTCTGGCCCCCGAGGGTCTTTGTTACAGAGGGACACACACAGAAACACAAAGGCACAAGAAAGCAGCCTAAATGACACTTATTCACACAGTCGAGTCGAAAAGACACAGGGAAGAATACGAATATCAAAATAAAAGAAAAATTGCCATAGTGATTATGGCAATCGTGGTTTTCCTTTCCATCTTCCTGACAAGGGCTCCTCTTCCCTAACTCCCACCTCAAATCCCACCTTTTGTCCCTCTCACTTAGGAAACTCCAAAGATGCTGAATAGCTAGCAAGGAACCCTTTCTAGAGTGAAGATGGTGACTTTTAAAAGTCCTAGAGGACTTCCAGATGCAGGAATATTTTGGGGAGCTGAGAAAAGCAAATTTTTCCTAGAATTGTAAGCACTGTCAGAAGATACTCTGGGCTGGGGAGAGCCCCATCTCGTACTCATAAAAAAGCACTCTCCTGCCTTTTGTAACTGTCTGTGTGCTGCCAGCGCCCCCCAACCCCCAGCCCTGCTCAACATTCTTCCCCATTCCCTCCTGACCCCCCAACGCCTAAAGTCCTGGGCTCTAGGATTTCTGGAAGGGCTTGCAGGCAGCCTCACTGGTACTGGGAGGGTCTCACCTGTGATGTGAGATGAAAGGGGGGAAGTCATTGTGGTGGGAGGGACATCAGAGGAAGCGTCAATCTCCTTGATAGTGTTGGGAGAGAGGATCGAGACTGGCTGGGAGCAGCGGACCCTCTGTAAGGAGAAAAAGACAGTGGGCATGCCTTCCCCATAGGACAGATTTCTACTCCAGCTTCCGGCTCAGTCCTTTTCCGGCATGTCTCCTCTCTCACAGTTGCTGGGCAGGGATGAAGGGATATGTTCCCTGGTAGAACCCTCTAGACCAGAGAAAGGGTTCCCCTGTGAGATAAGACTCCATGTCTGGGCCACACCTCTGCCTTCATTCTTGTGGCTGACTTGAATGAGATCACTCAAGTGTTAGAAGCAAGGAGGGGCTTATCCCTTTGCCTCTTCCCTTCCCTCTTCCCTACTTCTCTTGCAGGAATGAGATTGTTCTGACCGTCTGAACGCCCAAGGTGAGGCTGTACTCCTACGGAATCTGAGTAAAGGATTGGCAAAGTGGCAGGGAGGAAGGATCTCAGGATGGCCCTGCTGGAGCCCTTCCTCAACGCCTCACCCCTTCCACCTCCCCATGGTCCTAGGGCGCCAAAGACAACGTTTGTCCCAGCCCTCACCTTGGAGTAGTAGACGTGGTTGGAGCAACGATATTGAGTAAATTGGCAGAAGGACTCAAACCAGGAGGCATAAGGGAGGTCAGAACAGACTGCGCCTGAGAATGGGCAGGGGTGGAGAAGGTGAACACACAGAAGTGGAGGGGAACTCCCTCCCTGAGGGGGAGGGGCGGTGAGCTCCTTGGGTCCACAGAGTGGAGAATATGGCCTCAGGGTAGGGAGCAGGCCATACCCTTCTTGACTCAGGCGAGCACAGCCCCAGCGAGCACAGGGCTGCCCCACTAGTCTGGCCCTCACCGTCGGGCACCAAGCCGTGATTTTCATATTGGTCCAGCTGGACGAGGGTGGGATTCCGGCAGCCGTGCGTTGCACGGAGACGGCAGGTGGTCTCTGCTTTCCAGGTCGGGGTCAGCAGTGCAAAGAAGCGTTCATATTCGGTGGGAGAGAGAGGGCTGCCTGGAGTGGAGGCCGAAACTGAATCCTGGGCTGGGGCAGGTGGCAGAAGCAGGAGCAGCACTGCGGGGCAGGGAAACAGACCGAACTCCAAAACCCGCTTGGGGCCCTGGACAGACTGACTGGCGAGCGGACCCCGTGGACATCAGCAACCGGGGGTGGGGGGGTGGGGAGGCGTCTGGCCAGAGATCCCAGCGGGTCAGGGTGGCGAGATTCCAAGGGCAGAGGCTAAGGTCTGACCCCAGAAGCCAGGGAGCAAAGCCAAGGCGACCACCCTGAGAAGGCGTTTCAAAACCTTAAAGCATGGGATCTTGGGAGGTGGAGGACTGAACTCTGGGAGGGAGAAACTGCTCGGGCAGACGGGAAGCTCTCACCCTCGAGGAGTGAGAGAAGGAAGCCAGCGGCTAGCTTCCTCATGGCCCCAGTCGATCCGCCCGCGTTTCCCGGACCAAAGCGGCCTCTAACGGGCCAAGCCAGAGAGAGCCGGCGGGCGCGGGCTCGCCGACGGGGGAGTAGAAGGTGCGGCGCTGACGTCACAAAGGGCCGGGGGCGGGGCCGCGGGAACTGCCGCGCGCTCGGGGTTCACCGAGCCGGCCTGCGATGTAAGGGTCCTCACGCGAGTCATATCCCGCCCCCGGGGGGAAGTGACGGCAAAAGCTATCACTGACCCAGGACCTTCGACGGAGTAGGCCCCGTGTTGTTCTTTGTTATTACCCTGCTTCATTCCCGAGGTAGTCCCAGCAAGTGGGTACGTTTCCCCTCTCTTACACATGACAAAACCGGGGTCTGGAGAACCAATCGGCCCCACGGGTGGTGAGGCCTCGACGGGAATGTAGGGGGGCTTCTGGGGCAGGCAGGGACGAAGTGTAGGGGAAAGTTAGGGTCCACCTGGGTAGGAACTAGAGGGAGCCTCCAGGTAAGAAGTGAGCCAAAAGGGGAAACAAGGGGGTTCAGGTGAGGAGGTGCTCAGGATTCCACCTGGTGGTTCAGTCTGAGGAAGTGGTTTCCCAGTGGGACACAAGCAAGACAAGCCATGGGCACAAGGGAAAAATGCTTTTCGGTGTGGTGTTTAAAGTAAGAAATCAAGCTAATAGTATAATAGTACGTGCATAAAACACAAATACACATTTATTGGAAATTAAGTGAAAGATGTTTTATGGAGAAAAGATGCATAATTTTAGAAGTCTGGGAAAGCCCGGGTCTGAGGCACCCCCCCACCCAGCTCTGTCCTTCCCAAGGTGAGATGTGGATTCTGGTGCAGAGGTACCGCTTCTGGTTCCATGTCTTGTTCTACTTCCTCCCACGTCTAATCCAACCCCGACGATGCAAACAAAATGGAGAGCACATGTACTAAAATACAGTCTCTACAATAAATACAGCAGGCCAACATGGATAGCTTTTATTCACCTACTCAAGTTCCTTTACACGTGAGTTAAGTGCACTCCGCCATGCCCCCGCTCCCATTCACAAGGCCAGGATGAATCCTCTTGGCACAGAGGAAGGGGTACCCCTTCAACTAAGGCCACAGCCCAGATGCTCTGGGGGAGCCCCCACCGTGGAAAAAGCAGGAAGAGAACAAAGAGAGTTTATCACACCAGAGCCCCCCCCTACAGGGGGAGGGAATCAGGAGGGCTGAGGAGTGCCCCCATGCTACTGCCCCAGTCCTTAAATACAAAGCAAGGGGAGTGAAGAGGACCATCCCTTGGAAATACAGCACCAACCTCAGCACGGAGGCAAAAGGACAGTGGGCAGGACCACTTCCCTCTGAGGGGCGCAGGCTGAATGAAAGCACAGACGTTTAGCGGCTGCGGCACCCCTCCCTACCAGGGTTTGGATGCAGCCTCAGCACCAGGAGTGGGGAGAGGGGAGGAGAAGGGATGACTACACTGTGCCATCCACTCTCCCTGAGCCCCCAGGCCCCAGCACAGGCTTTCCTCTCCCCACTAGCCTGGGTCCAGAGATGTGGAAGAAACCATGGGAATCCATCGCCCCTATCTATTTCTTCTTGCGTTCCTGGGAGCAGCGTGGGCAGAACCTAGAGAGGAACAATGTGACAGAGAGGCGGAGGGAGAAAGTGAGTGAGAAGGGGTGCCCTCCTCCATGCAGCTCAGGGGCAGCCCGGCGCCTGCTGCAATTCACTCACCACTTCCCCCGAGGCTTGGTCGTCAGCCCCACACAGGCAAAGTGGAACCACTCGATGGAACACTGAAAAGGAGGAAGATGGAAGAAGCAGAAGTCAGGGGCCTGGGGCAGGGGGCTGAGGAAAGAAAAGAAGTTTCCTCCACAGATTCCTCAGAAGTGTTCCCGTATTCCGTCCCTTTGGAGAAATCTTGGAGGTCCCAAGGCCAACCAACTCCACCTTCCTCTTATTCTGCAGTCCCACTATTCAACCGTTTCTTCCCCTCTTGTACCCGCTCCCTCGTGGCCCCCAGAACCCCATCTGGAGGCAAAACGGTTGGTTCTCACATCAGGGTTGTCACAGCCAATCATCTCTCCATAGGAGACCTGGTGACAAAGGCAATAGGTGGGTTCGTTGGGATCCACAGGCATATCCAACACATCAGAGGGGTGGACACTGCCAAAGGTCACTGAGGGCATCCCATACTCAGGACTTCTGCATGCCGAGAGGAAGAGAACGTGTCATCTGCAGAAAGGGAAGCTACAGAGGTGGTAGAAAGACATCCTGGTGGGACAAATGACTTGGGGCGTCTCTTCTCTATCCAGCAAATACCACAATGATGAGGAGAAGTTACTGGCACAGAAGATGGAGAGAGTGGCAAGGGGCAGTGTGGGGTGGGAGTGAGGGACAGGAGAGAAAAATATGCCTCATGGCAAAGTGCCCCCCCCGTACACTCACGTGCGCACAAGTTTCAACTTCTTCTGCGCAGCTTTGGGAGCTTCTTCATCTGAGTTTTTTCCTTTGGAACGAGCACGGGCAGCTTTCTTCTCCTTTTGAGTCCGGCCTTCTAGGAAAAAGGGGAAAAGCCAGAAGGCACGGAGACAGAAAGATGGGTTAAGTCTTCTTGCTTCCCCCTCCTTCCAAGCTGGTGCCCCTCTCTGGTAGCTCAAGGGTGGCTGCTTCTCCCTCAGAATCTTCGTCCCCCCCCCTCAGGCCCCGCCCCCCTCCTCACTCTTTTTGCCTTTGCTGGAAGAGCTGTCATAGTCGCTGGACTCAATCTGCTTCTCCTTCAAATCAGCCTCAAAACGGGCCAGGTCTGTGTCCAGTCGCCGAATGTGTTTGTCCACCTACGTGCGAGGAAGGAAAAGAGAGAGCTACAAGGTTGGTTCAGGCCAAAGAAAATAAGGCTAAGGCACAATCTATGTATCTCCCAGACCCAAAACAGATCCCGACACAGCTGAAGGAGGGGTCTAGGACCCCAAGGATTAGATGGGAGGTAGGTGGGGAGCCGTGAACAGGGCCATACCATCTCATAGGTCTGCATGGCAAGCTGCACCTTGTCGTCACCAAATTCCTTGCACTTGCCATAGGCTTCTTGGATCTGTTTGAGGAGGGCCAATTTTTCCTCGGAGCTCAGGCTGCGGGCGCTATTCATATACTCAGTGGCCAACTTGTCAATTTCAGCCTTCAGGTCTACAACAGAGACAGAGGCCTGGTCACAAAGGCCCCTGAGTGGCTACGTGAAATACACTTCTTCCTCTTGTTTCTTGGGCCTTTTCCATTGACCATCATCATAACCTTCGAACTATAATGCCCTGAAAGTTCATAGGTACTGCGCCATTTACTCAAGTAATGCAACATAGTGACAGAATTTGTTTTAAAGGTACCTTCAGGTGCGGAAAACATTGCTACCATCGTTGGAACTGAACTTATTAGTGAAAAATGAGGAGGGAGTCTTTGCACACAGTACTAATATGAAGTGTATTTTTGTTCGTGTCTGCAGATGCTGCTTTGAAAGGCTTGGTGCTTCTCGAACCATGAATCTTGCCTCACAGGCTTCCGGATTTCTTGTCTCAAAAACATTCCAGCTCGGAGTGCTGCGAAGCCGGCTGGGTCATCTGCTGCGGCCGCCTTCCAGGTCTGTACATCTGTGACTCATCGTTTAAAACTAGGCCCTAGTTCATTTATGTAACAGTTCTTCTACCCTACTTTGCTCATCGTCTGCAGCCTGCTCATATTTCCCGTCACTTTTTCTCTGTTCATCTTAGACATTGCTCCGAATGTTTTCATACTGGAAGGCTGGCGATGTCCCCAGACACTGAGACTGTAGATGTCTACTGCCTGCTCTCTGGTAGGACTCATAAAAAATGTCGATGAAAAGAGACAAAAGAGTGACTATAACGTGGTGCAATGACGGATAACGGGAAGGATCTGTGTACACACTATGTTTGTGCCCCATTTCGTGGGAAGCCTTTGGAGGAAGCTGAAAATGCATGTAGTTTGATAGTCTCCCAACTGGTCTTTCTGTGCGTGAACTTAAGAATATGGACTGTGATACAAAGGAAGCAAGCTGGTTCTCAGGATTCGGCAGGCGGTTCTTGAGGTGGGAGAGAGGGGAGCCTACCTCCAGGATTTTACATGATGTTCACCTTTTCATGAGTAAACTTACCCAGAGTAACTGAAATCACAGCTTTAGGTTTTCTAACACCAGCTTGTCACATCCTTGAGCATGGCTACGTAAGAATGGAAGGTAAGACCTATATATCCTTCAGCAGGTATGGGGCATGGCTCCAACAGATGACATCTTTGCCCTTGAAGAGACCAATCTGACCACTGCAGTGTAACCTCAAGCTCCAAGTGAATGCCTCAATACAGCCAGATTTGCTCAACATCCAAGGAAGGCCACAGATGGTATCTAGTGCTTCTGTAAGGTTGAAGAATACAGTGTAGCGATCCTGTTGTTAACTGCCGCTTTTCCTTTTCTTTCTCTCTCTCTTTTTGAGAACTTCTCTACTACCATGACTAACAATCCAGCAGAGTAGAAACATCCTAGTCTTTCTATAGATTTACTGAATACAGAGAATAGCAACGATTCTCGAGTTGACTTCTTTTTCAATTCTTCTTGCAGATATCAAGAACAGAGCACCTTTGAATTCTTTTTTTTTTTTTTTTAAAGATTTTATTTATTTATTTGACAGACAGAGATCACAAGTAGGCGAGAGGCAGGCAGAGAGAGAGGAGGAAGCAGGCTCCCTGCAGAGCAGAGACCATGCGGGGCTCGATCCCAGGACCCTGAGATCATGACCTGAGCCGAAGGCAGCGGCTTAATCCACTGAGCCACCCAGGCGCCCCAACACCTTTGAATTCTTGAGGCCTTACTGCAGTACTCTATTATGGAAATGCTGATCTAGAAATGCAGAACTTCACTGCTCTCCTTTTAAGAATTACAAGAGAGTCAAAGAGAGAGAAGCCACAGTTCTCCAGATCAGACCAGATGATATGGTAACACCACGCAGGAAAAAGAAAAGATCATACACACTCACTTGACATACAAATTCCTTACTCTGTACGTACCCTCTGTTCTTTGGTCCAGGTCCCTCATGAGCTGAAAGTTTCGCTGCAGTTCGAAGGGGAGGTTTTCGATACCTAGCGAGAAGACGAAAAACTGAGAATCACAGCCCTTTATAGGTTTATAGCTACTTTTAAAGCACAGATCCAAAAGGGGACTCAGGAAAAGAATCCCTCCTTGGAATGGCTGGATTTATCCAGAACAGTACTCATCATTCCCTTCTCAGTGGAGGCCGTGTCTGTATCTCTCCACGATCCACTTTGCATCTCTTCACAGCTTTCCCACCATTTGCCCCTTCAGTGACCTTCCTCAATCAATCAGCCCCTCCTTTTCCTTGATTCCCTCCAAATTTCTTGCCCTCAACCCAAATACCCACCTGGTATCCTCCACTCATCACACACACTTTCAATCTGCTCTCTGTATCACAGTCAGAAAAGTCTCTTAACAAATGCAAATCTCATCAAATCATCCTCCTGCTTTATAACCATCTGGTAACTTCCTATCACACAACTCCTATTCCTGCTTTATCCTTTCTGGCCCATGTTCGCCTTACTCCAGCCTTGACTCAGGTCATTCCCCATTTGTGCTCTGCTCTCATCAGACTGGCCTTCTCTGAGTGCCCCCAACTTGCCAGGGCTTGTCCTGCTGCCCAGCTTTCCACGTGCTGCTTTCTGTCCTGAATGACTGCTTATTCTTCGTCCCACCTCCACCATACCTCTTGGGCTACTAAACTCCTGTTCATTCCTCAAGTTTCAGTTCAACTCCGACTTCTCCAGACTCCAAGTGCCCTTGATGATGCCGTCAAGTTTTCTGGCTCTACCCTTTTGGGTACTTATCCAACTGCAATTAAATCATGAATTGTGCAACCAGTTATTTGGTATCTATCTCCCTAGCCCTCCAGAAGGACTGGACACATCTGTCTTGCTTATTTTGCTATGACTTGCGTACAGAGGGTCTTCCATAAATACTTGAATGCATGCATAGATAACTCAAGTCTCTCCATAAAAGAAAAATCCCTTCCCATGACTCCACTTCAAACTTCTAAAATACCTCCACTGTTTTAACCTATAACGTCAGGTCTGCCACTACCAGTTTACTGAGATTACTTTAAGTCACCAGTGACTTACCAAAACACATGATCTGTTATTAGTCCTATCTTATCAAATATGTCTGCAGCAGTTGGCACCATCTTCTTCCCTTCAGTAACTTTCTTCCTCTTAGGATTCCAAAATCTCCTCACATACTTTCTGATAATTCAAACAGTGATGTTTCTTTAGCCTGTCCTTTTAATGTTAATGTTTTCTTGAGATTATACTTTAATCCTCTCATTTTCCCACCTTCTTTAACATTCTCTGAATGATCTCCATCTCACTCACTCTCACAATTACCATGCCTATGCTTAAGTTTAAACTGAATTAGGTATATTGCTGTTACTCCTGATTCCCTATCTTGCTGATGGTATCATATCCACCTCGCTTCCCAAGCAGGAAATCAAGGAGTCACCTTAGATTCTTCCTTCTCTCTCAACCAGTCAATCAATCAATGTGGTCCTTTTAGCTCTTAAAGACTTCTGTCACTCTCTGAGACCTGAACTTATCATACATTAGTTGTTTTCCTTTATTAAAACCTGTTTTTAAAATCTGTTGGTTCTTTATGCTATCTGAAGTGCAAGCCTCTTAGCTTGACTTAGAAGACCTTGCACAATCCAGCCCCAACCTCTCTCCAGCCTCACTTCCCAATGTCCCATCTTAGAGTCCTATATATCAAGCACTCTGACTTCACTTTTCCTTGACCTGCCACAAACCCACCTTAATACCTTTGCTGATGCCTTCCCCAAATCAGAAATTTCCTTTATTTCTCCACCCTCGCAAATAAACACTCAATCTTCAAATCTGTGATAGCCTTACCTACATCCCCAGGCAATTAGCCCCTCTTTCTCCAGTGCTACCAACTGTCCTTCTGATGTATTTCTATTATTTCACTTGTCACAGTTTTATGATTATTTATTAGCAGAATCGGTTTCCTCCTAGACTATGAGCACTTGAGAGCAGGGTCTGTGTCTTATTCATTTTGGTATCTCTGCAGTACCTGCCATTATGTCTGACACAGAGCAGGGCCTCAATAAATGAATGGATGAATGGATGACTCCCAACACTAAGACAAATGTAAGCGCATAAGGGTGACAGGCTTTGTGAAGGGGTGGTTTACACAAATGGCATAAACATAACACCAGATCTCCATATGATAGGAAATGGATCTTTACTCCAAGAAGAGAAGCGTTCCAGTTTACCATCTGACAGTGGTCACTCACAACCCCCGATCCCCATGAGAAACCGCTTCTGAGAAAGAACTGAGCGGAGGAGCTGCGAGCTGGTCTTTGTCGTTGCTCCAAATGGTCGTGGGTGATATACTAAAAGGACCGATCCTGAACGATTGGGGGGGTGGGGGAGGCGGTGAATAGCCTGAGGCTGGAGACCCTGGAGACTTGGGCTCGGCAAGTATCTTCCCAGCTCTGCCCATTAGCCCTTCAAGAGACATCCCCTCAGCCCTACCGCGCAGCCCCTCCCTCGTCTACACCCAAAAGCCAGGCCTCGACCCTGCTGCCCCGCCCCCTCTTTCTTCACACCCTCCAATATTTTCTCTCACGGAACCCCTTCGTAATTCTGACTTTCTGACCACCGGGACTTCGGGGCCGTACAGTTCCTCAGCCCCGATCCCCCCCGCCAGTCTATGACCCCTGACCCCCTCCTCCAGCCTGCTCTTACTGTCCAGATAATGTTCCAAATACATCCCCGCAGCCATCTTGAAGCAAAACAAAGCAACTTCCGATCCGCCCCGGAAGTGACTGAAACGCAACAGGCGCTGAAGCTATTATCCTTGGGTTGGAGCCTTTCCGCCCTTAAAAGGAGAGCTTCCGCCCTCAGTAAATTATTCGCGGAGACACGTCCGCCCGACGTTGAAACTTTCCCTTTTGCGTAGGTAGCCGTGGAGGCCGGTGCCGAGGTACCTGAGGTGGCTTTAGCCCGCTTCCGCCCTTACTGAGAGCCCGGTACGCGACCGAAGCAGGAATGACGTCACTGCGGATCGCCATTTTGCATTCCCTAGCAAACTTTTTTTTCCCTCCAAAACCAGGATGTGCGGTAATGAGGGGCAACCCCCCCTTGTCTCCTTAGGATAGTATTCCATAAATATACCTTTTTAGCGAGTGGGGACCTTTTCTCCTTTTTGTAGAATATTAATCTAGTAACCACAGCAGGTCCTGGCTGAATCCAGACTCTTCAAGGTAGCTACTTTCTTAACGAAGTTAGGGAGGCGTAGCTGGTGTTGCGAGATTTAAACCCTCCGCATTTCTTTTCATCGCCAGGATTATTTTTTAACATGGAAGAAATTCATTATTTATAAACTCTTATAAATACAAAGACTTACACAGTAAAGCTGTAATTCTTCACACTTGTCAGGGTTCCTGTCCTTCCACACTCGAATACATTCTCACATATAGAATGACACAGTACTTACGGCCTTGCCCCTTGTTTTGGTACCCCTCCCCTTTTTGTTTTCCAGTTTTATATGATGTTAACTAGCACCATGATTCTGAAAGGACAGGAGCATGGAGCTCTGTCACAACTGGGCCAGTTGTCATCCTAGTCAGCTACAGCACGATAAGGGCTTTTTTTCAATCAAGTGCATGACAGGCTGCCCCCACACCGGGGAAACAACTCAAAGCCCATACCTTAATAGTGGTGTTAATAAGAACGTTTTAGAGACTGTTGTCTGCCCCCCTCCCCCGCAACTCACACATTTGTGGTAATTATCAACACTACAGGGCAGCGTTTTAAAGAAAGATTTTCAGTCACTTACTTTAGACCAAATATGTGAAGAAGGGTAAGATGAAACCTCAGGTTTACTACTAAGTGGTAAGATACTGCAGTTGGATCTAGAAGACTTCACTCGAAGTGCCCCTGGATAAGTAATTTAATTTCTGAGTTTATGTCCTTCTCTATCAAATGAGACCAGTAGTACCTACCTCATAGAGTTCTTCCTATGATTGAGTGTGAGTGAATCCTTAAAAAGAGTAGATTCTGGTTCTAATACCTGTGGTGAAGATAATGCGGTCAGGGCATTTTCAGCAATTGGTGAGAGCATAGGAAAAAAGTACTCAGGAAGCTAGCAGACATTGACAGACTTCATCATAGATAACACATTCATTAGTGTCACAGCTCAGACTGAGAGGTCTTGGATGCCCACCCAAGAGACTGGCTGAGCCCAAAACTTAAGTGGGCATTACTTCATGGCCTATCGACATTCTTCCAGGTCATGAGCATGGTTGCCCAGCAGTACGCAAATAGCCATGTTATTCAATGTTGGAGATTTGTCACATTTTCAGTGCTTAAAGGTTTTTAATTCTCAAAAAAGGAATCTCAGAGGCAATCTAGTCCCATTCCTTCTAATTAACAGCCGAAGAAGCCTCCCAGTAAACACTGGTTAGCGGTAGAGCCAGAGCTGAAGTCCAGGTTTCCTGACCACGTTCTACTTTTCAAGCACAACTGCCCTGCATTGTTACTCATTTCCGGTTATGGCACCCGCCACTGCCGACCTATGGATATGGATAACAGATAGATGTACACACTCTGCCAACTGGAATTAGCCCTGAGCCTAGTGATGCTCAAGCAGGAGTGCAGGCCATTTCAAGAGACTGTGCTTCCATTTCTTTCACAGGGAGCCTACTGGTTTTACTAACACATGACTGAAATCTTGCTCTCATATACTTAGGCATCGCAGGCCCCATGAGAGGATTTGTATGTAGAAACCCTCATAAACCAGTATCTCACTTTAAGTACTGAAGCTGTGGTCTTCTACGCTTGGGGATACACACACAAGATTCTCATCACACAGCACTCACTCTTCACACATACACACGCTAGTGTAAATTCTTAGTACTGTCCTTGAACGTCTCCCCAGGTAGCTTCTTCCCATGCTCGCTCATATCATCAGCAGCTCCACTGCCTCTGATCCTTTTACACGAATTTATTTCTATACAAGGTTCTAAAAACACCCCTTGGTTTGTACATAAGTTTTTTTTTTTCTTCATTTTAAATTGCTTTATAACAACTGGTTTCCTGATTTTTTTCATTTTCTCTTTTCTCTGAAATCTGCCATGATTTAAAAACAAATAAAAAGGACAAAAGGAAATAAAAATGCTGTTGGCCAGAAGACAGGGTGGGTGGAGAAAAACAAAAAGGACAAAAATAAACAAAACATCAAATATGAAAATTCTCAGAGATAATGCATTTATAAACACAGAAATGGTTACAACAAAAATGGCCGTGATGAGTGGGTATATATATATATATTTATATATATATTTATATATAAATCCGTGTCCGGCAACTGACCGTGGCACCTAGGGAGCTAAGTCCAGTCCTTGTGTTTGCCCTGAACTCTCCCTTCTCTGCAACACCCCTTGTTTTGGGCTTTTGTAAAGAACACAAAGCTCCCACAGCTCCTCTGGCTTTGGGACTGGAGACTGAGTATAGGGCCTTGGCTGGCAGAGAAGGGGAGAGGCTCCAAGGAAAACCATAACCCACACTTCTAAGCCACCCTTGACCATTTTGGGGATCTCTGGCCCCTTGGGGACCACATCTCAGCCCTTGCCCCTTTAGAAATAAAGGGGGTCTGACCCCCACCCAGATCTCCCTCTTCCAGCATTAGGTAGGAAGTGAAGTGAGACCACGAGGGGAAGACGGCTCTTGGGGATCGGGGCATGTGAGAAACCTCTGTTCTTTTGCAGGCAAGAATAGAATGGGAGGCTGGTTGCCTTTAGGGCTCCCTTCTCTCAGAGATCTGGGAGGACCAGCCTCTAGTCTTCCACCAACCCCAACTTTGAGGATTATGAGGGTAACGAGAGGGTAAGTGCCCACACTGGAAAAGTTTCTATGAGGTCATAGCAAATCCCTCCCTTGAGCACCAACCCCCAATTTTGAAAAGCTATGCTTAGAAGGGGAGGCTGCTGGATTATACTACCAGCATATTATTCCTTTGCCAATCAGGAGGGCTGATGTTCCTTTTGAAGAGGAGTTGAGAATAAGCATGGTATCCTGTGTAGGAAGGCCGTGCCTGAGGCCCAAGGAGATGGAGCCAAGGCCTGTCAAGAAGAAGACTTTTCCCACCAAGAGAAGCTGGAGAAAGAAGGGACCAGAACTTCTTTCCCCTCTTCCCAGTGGGTGGCAGCACAGGTCTCTATGAGCTGGCCAGGTGCTCCACCTGGATGGTGCTGGTGGTGACAGTGAGGCAGATGTCCTTATGATGCTCCGCCGTCTTATAAGGGGTCAGGTCAAAGGAACACTGGGGTGGAGGGTTGGGGTTGCTGTCCCCGCCACCCCCACCCTGGGGGGCTGCCCCAGGGGACTGGAAGTGTGGTGGCTGTGGCGGCTGCTGCTGCTGCTGCTGCTGCTGCTGTGATGCCTGGGAGGCCTGGGCCTGGGCTTGAGCCTGGGCTTGGGCTTGGGCCTGGGCCTGGGCCTGGGCCTGGGCCACTGCCGCCGCTGCTGCCGCCGCCTGCACTTGTTGCTGGAGATCAGGAGGGTTGTGTTTCCGCATATGTTTCATAAGGTACGTTTCCTGAAGGAGATGGTGAAAAAGAGTTGAGGGATGAAAGAGAAGGAAAGAGGTTACTTATAACCAGCATCCTGGGCTCTTATTTTACTTTATAAATAGAGCCATACTTCAACAGAGACATTCTGGAGCCGTGAGCAAGTTGTCCCCAGGAGCCTCTGCCAGTGCTCACTCTTGGGCAGGAAGGAGAGGGGGAACCTTCACGGTCACAGTAGGCATTCAACCTGCCTCAGGAAAACTGGTCATTTCCACAAAGATCTTTGAATGGAAGGACTTTGCCACCTTTTCCTGGAGTCTAAAGGAAAACATCTAACTGAAATCTTTCTTCCCAAATTGCAAGTTATTTTGCCTTACGTTTAAGTAAAATTAAGAATCATTGCTTAGCAATCTTCCTCTATAGGCTTAAGGAATCAGGCACCCCCAAAACTCCTTAGCTACAGATCTATTTAATTTCTCCTCTCTTTATTGATTTTGGTGAGCTGGTGCTAGGGAGATTCTGTATAGTCAAGGCAGCACCTCTCCCTCCGGGAAAATGGGGTAAGGCGGACTGTGGTCCTCCTGGCCTGTGGGGAAACTAAGGGCAAGCACGAGCATGAGCACTCACCGATGTGTATGCCCGACTACAGATAGTGCAGGTGTACACCTTGGCGTGTTTCACCGTGTGCGTAGACAGGTGCACCTCGAGGGAGGCTGCGTCCGTGTACGCCCGATGACAATTGTGGCACTTGAAGGGTTTATCTTTGTTGTGCTGCCGTCTGTGGGACTGGAAAAATTAGGAGAAATCAGGATAAGGGCATCAGACTCATCCTTCCTGCCTCTTTGACCCTTAATGCCAGAGTGCTGAGCTGGGTGTCAGCCTGCCAGCTTCTCTATCTGAAGGTAGTAGGAACTGCTTTCAATAAAACTTGAGGAGTTACAGGCTAAGGGAAGAGGCGTAGCTCCTGCGGCATATTCCAGGATCCTGAGAAGTGGGAAGGACACTATGCTGGCCCCACTGGCCCAATAGTTCCCAAGGCAAAGCAGGGGGGTGATGCCAGGGAATACCAAGACTTCTCCACAGAGCCTCCAAAGTCAAAACACTTTTCAAAATAATGGTAAGACCACGTTTGCCTTTTCATTCTCCTCCTCTCATGACTGTACAGAGATTCTGTGATGTTTAACGGAGCAAAGACTGAGCATGGCAGGCAGGAGCATCTAGCCAGCTTCCGGTAGGCTAAACATTCAAAACGTGCAGCCAGGGCGCCAGCGTGGTGCAGTCAGTCAAGCATCCAACTCTTTTTTTTTTTTTTTTTAAAGATTTTATTTATTTGACAGAGAGAGATCATAAGTAGGCAGAGAGGCAGGCAGAGAGAGTGAGAGGGAAGCAGGCTCCCCGCCGAGCAGAGAGCCCGATGTGGGACTCGATCCCAGGACCCTGAGATCATGACCTGAGCCGAAGGCAGCGGCTTAAACCACTGAGCCACCCAGGCGCCCCAAAGCATCCAACTCTTGATTTGGGCTCAGGTCATGATCTTAGGGTCATGAGACTGACCCCACTTTAGGCTCCACACTCAATGTGGATTAGGATTCTCTCTCTGCCCCTCCCCAACTCCGCTTGTGCACATACACGCACTCTCAAAAAAATTTTTGGGGTGTACATGTCTGAAAAGATGTTATATATGTTAACTTGCAATGGGTTTGTTATTTTTAAATGAATTACTAAATATTTTTTCAAGTTTTTCAGTTTCACATTCTCTGTGTTGGCGGGTATTACTCACATCGACAAAAACTCTTTGGGTTTCCCAACAATTATTAAGAGCGTAAAGGGGTCCTGAAAGCGTTTGAGAACCACTGCACTACTCAAATGGCGCCGTGACCCAAGTCTTAGACGCAAGGCCCCGCGTGGAGGGTGGAACATTTACCTGCAGATTGGACAGCTGTGTGAAGGCTTTCTCACAGCCCGGGTGTGCACATTTGTATGGTCTGTCACCGGTGTGGATTCTGCATGGGATGAGAAAAGGAGACAGGAAAAGGATGTCAGCAAGGCCACTCAGGGATTGGTTCCTTAACCGACCTCCTCAAGGCCACTCCTGTCCTCCTCTGGGAGTACAGGCTGGGTTTCCGGGAGGTCCCAGCCTCAGCTCCTCTCTCACACTGATCCTGCCACAGTGCCTGATCTCTGCTCACTGCCTCCGTCACTCAGCTCAAGCTCCTCTGCTGGGGGAGGAGGGACCGGTGGCTTGGCAGCCAAGAGACAGGCAGTTCGTAATTTGGCATACAGGTCAGCTCCTACAGTAGCTGTCCCTAATGAATGTTCAGAAACATAAGGTAAACACACTCGTAGGGAAAAAGAAACATAGAACACTTCTTCCTCAGCCCCCACCGTACAACCAAAACCTATTCCCTCAGCCTTGAACACTGCTCCCAGAAAAAGCTTTGGTATCAAAGAAAAGCAGAGAGTTATGCTAATTATGGAGAATAGCAATGATATTAATACGCATGGCAACTCCTTGGGGCTTTTCCCAGTCTGGCCCCCGAAGGGCAGGAAATGCCTAGTTTAGTATCAATGTGACCTCTTTCCCAAACGTTACTGGCCCCTCCACTGAGATGAGCCAAGGACTTGAGGGTCTGTGGACACCTGCTCCTCATCAGGGACTTCAGAGCCAGCTTTGTAACCAGGTGCTTTTCTGGACCTCCGAATAAAATCTTGGAAACGTCACAGGACAGGTTTCTTTGTGAGGAAAGCCCGACTCCTCCTCTTCGCAATGCCAGATGTCTGAGCACTTGGAGGGGGGTCGCCGCATCCGGAAGCAGCCAGGTGAGAGGGCTCCTGATCAGGAACTCTGGACTCCATTTCAACTTGAGATCTGCCTGAAGGACATCATCAACTCTCCCGGCTGGCAGGTTTGCTTCCTCCAAGTCACTCCAGATTCATGGGACAAACAGTGGGCATCCTTATGAAGTATGAGCTTTTTCATTTTGTTTGCCAGTTCTCTGTGACTCCGTTTCGGACAGGTTTTGTTTTGTTCTCTATTCCTGGCATCCTTGGAGCCTTGCTGGTTGCTGTAGGGCTCACGAGGCTGGTACCCAGCTAAAGTCCGATTATGTCTCCCGTTCATAATTGGTGCCCTAAGGGCTAGTGGTATGGTCTTCTCCAATCACATGCCCTTGCTCTGGCACCAAGGAGAAAATCTTGCAAGATGTGTGTATTGGTGTTTGGAGCAAGAGAAATGAAGGCAGAAGCTGTCTCTGCCCCGGATGAGTCTCTTCCTCCCATGGGTCAGGGAATGTCACAGTCACTGCATCTTCCCCACGCTGCTTGTGCCCCAGAAAGGTTCTGAGCGTCCGCTTGTGCCTCCAGGGTTGTGGCTTCTTTTTCTCCCAGACGCCGGTCGTATTCTCCTCCAGCCAGGTCTCTCCCCCGCCCCCCGCATGCGGGTTGTTGTGTGTGTCCGGGGCGGGGGGTGGGGAGGGCATGCCAGCGGGGCGGGGGCAGTAGCCCGCCACTCTCCCTTACCGTGTGTGCTGCTGGAGGTGGGAGAGCTGGCGGAAGGCCTTCTGGCAGTAGGAACAGTTGTAGGGCTTGGCCCCCGAGTGGATTCGGAGGTGCTGGGCCAGGTAGGAGGTGTTGGCGAAGGTCTTGGAGCAGTGCGGGCACTTGTGGGGCTTGATGGTCTCCGTGTGCATCTTGGAGTGGATCCTGCCGGAGAGGAGAGGAGAGGAGGGAAGGGGGGAGGAGGAAGCAGTTCGACACCATGGGCTCAGCTCTCTGCTGGGTGAAATGATGTTGCTTGACGGATGACAGCACCCCCTCCTCCCTCCTCCCAAACACACTCCGGCCTGGAGAGGCTAATGACGAGGACACCCAGAGCTAGGTTGCTGCTGATCTTACGTCGGTGGCTAGAATGGCAGTGAGATGATGAAGAGCTGCGACCCCTGGCTCCTGGTCACCTTAACGATTTCAGGCTTGTCAACCCTCTGCTTCGTTCTAAGGTTATACACTCACCACAGATACCCTGCTTCCAAATAGTAATTTGAACAAAGGCCAATAGCGCCTGCTCCCCATGGACCTGAAGTTGAATGCACACCTTGGCTCTGAACTGAAGCATATAGTATAAGCAGGGCCTGCTCTGCAGAAGATTTCCAAACACAGACACAGAGAGAAACCACAAAGACCATTCCAGACTTGGGGACTGGAGACCACCATTGCCCAGGCCCCCACAAACTGTTAAAACACAGAGTTTATTTTTCAGAATCGGTAAAGAGAGCGAACGGAGGCTCCCGAAGGGCCAAGTAGAAAGGGAAAAGAGAAACCGTGAGGACAGAAGAGTAGGCTCAGGAAACGTGGCCTCGGGGGCAGGGGTTCACAGCCGAGTGGCAGGGCAAAACCAAGAGCAGCCTTACCGGGTGTGCTGCTGGAGGTGGGAGAGCTGGCGGAAGGATTTCTCACAGAAGTTACAACTGTAGGGCTTGGCCCCTGAGTGTATACGGATGTGCTGGGCCAGGTAGGAGCTGTTGGCGAAGGTCTTGGAGCAGTGCGGGCACTTGTGGGGCTTGGTCTCGGTGTGTGACTTGGAGTGGATCTGCATCTCCGACTTTGAGTAGAATGTCAGTGAGCACATCCGGCACCTGGGCCAAGCGAGGGCAGTGGTTAGAACTGTCCCACCGGCAGCGCACTGCACCCTCCCCCCACTTTCACAGAAGCCAGCCTATCTGCTCTTTTACCGCAACTGCGCTCAAAGGCCCTTGAGAGGAGGATCTGCTCTACTTATCTTGGCAGTCTATGCTTCTAATACAGACCCACACGATACAAATATTCAGTAAATGTTCAAATGATCTGTCTCCCTAAGTATGTAGAGAAACAAAAATTCAACCAGAAAAGACAGTAAAGCTTATTATTGGCTCTAGGCGAATGTGGATTTCACTGGGCCAGGGGTATCAGCTAACTTGTTTTCCTTCTGCCTATAACTTGATTTCAGACTTTGAAAGGGCTCCCTGCCCCAACTTCTCGTGCACAAAGTTCATCCCTTGGGTACTTCTCAAGTTCCCGAGGGGCTGATGAGGACAAACTGACTACACTCCCCAGAAGGACTTCTCTCCTGTCTCCTTACATAATTGCCTTCTCTCAGATTCTCTCCTACCTCCTTTTAGCCAGTGATTCCTAGAAGGATGGGGGTGGAGGGGGATCGGAATTATCTAGAGGGGCTTTTCCAAACCATCTACGTCTGGCCTCCACCCTGGATCTAGTGTTCTACTGGCCACCTCTACCCCTGAGCAATCAAGTGAGAACCACTTTTGCAAAGAGCCAAGGAATGAGCTATCTCCCCCTCAAACATTTAGGAGGAAAAGATTTGTGAAACACTGGGCTTCCATGCTAATTAACCCTTTCCTCTTCCCTAGCGCATAGAGCCGGAGCCAGCACTCTGGGCATACATCAGCGAACAGCTGATACACTTTCACCCATCACCTGAGTGGGTAATCCTTCCTGTTCTGATGCTGCCCAACTGTATCAAATAAGGAGCCTCTGAGCAAGATAAGCCACACTCACTCAGACTTTATTGAGTAAGAGTTATCTAGGAGCTGGAATGCTCTCATTCCTCAACAACCCTGCAGTGCACAGCATGAGCTGGTAGAAGAGGGCAGCACCTGGAAGCCAGGCAAGTGGGGAAAAAGTCCCCTCTGCTCTGGTTCCTCCCCAACTTCTTTCTATCATTTGGCCTCAGGATGGTGTGGGGAGAGGTCTTCTGCTTTCTTCTGATCCCAGGAGAATTTTTAGAGAATAAATGAGATCAAGACTAAAAAGAACTCTGCGCTCCTCAAAGGAAAAAATGCGACATTATTTGGGGGTATTATTATTGTTTCTACTAATTATGATTCTTCATGTTTCTACTAAAATTCCAATCATTAAGTTCAATTTCTGTTTCTCCGGGCACCTGAAAACTCTGAAGGAAATCGGATTCCCAGTTCGCCAATCCCTGGCCGTTGTCTGGCATGGCCAAACGTTATATGGGAGGCGCAGAGGTTCTGTTTATAGTTAGTACAGGCCCAAGGACACAGCCAATGGAAGCCTGGACACTTGGGCTCTAATCAGGGTTCAGTTACAGGCTTTGCTTATCAATCTAGACCTCAATTTTCTGGTCTGTAAAATGGAGAGATAAACAGCTGCCCGTAGTAGGGCCAGCAAACCCCCAGGCCAGTCAAAGGTAAGCCAAGAGTGTTCTCGAATAATAAAACTGCGCTAATGTTAACAGTACCAATGCTGATGGATGAGCTGATGCCACTATGCGTTCCACTGAGGTTGGAAACTGGACACCTTGTCACTGGGGGGGGGGGGGGAGGTACTAATGTTACAACATAATTTCCCTTGGTTGCTACAATTTCTAGGACAGGTGGAACAACACATTCATTTTAACTCAAACAAAAGCTCATAGTTTGTGTGTGAGTGTTGAACACACAGCTGCACCCTTAGTATGAAATTAACTACAAGAGAGAAAATAACTCTCTTTATCCAAGTTTTCAACTAGAGAGGAATCTACAAAACTTAAATCTGTGGATAATGGACTGGAAACAAAATAAGGAGTCTCAAATGACGATCATAATAATGAAAATAATAGTTGCCATTTGTTGTGCCGGATATTACCAGGGCCCCATACCAGTTACAGGCACTTGAGACACATTGTTTCCACTCCTCACAACAACCTGGTAAGTATTATCCCTGTTTTACAGAACGGAACGAGAAGGCTCAGAGAGGTTAAGTAATTTGCCAAAGGGCAAACAGTTATTCACTACACAAAGCTATGATTCTAACCTATTCTGAGATGCCTCACACTAGACGTACTCAAGGACAGGCAGACTATCATCTGTCAGGAATGTTCAGAAGACTTAAACTACAGGGACGGGGGTGGTGTAGGTGACCATTAACGTATTTCCCACTCTGAAATCCTATGAAGCCAGATAAAAGAGCACAAGTCTTTTAATGCAAGGTGTTGGAGGTTGGAAAGAAATCTGATTTAGGAGCTCTGTAGCAGTGGGGAGTCAGCAGGAAACAGCAAAGCCACCACCCTATTTCACTAGGCCAGGGGGCACCAGTCACATCTAACACAAGAATTGGGCCCCTTTGGGGGCACGTAATACAACGACCCTGTTTACAGTAATAACTTTAAATCACCCCAATTTTCCCCCTAAGATATTTAAAGCCAATTTCAGATATTCAAAACATTTCCACATGATAAATGGGGGCCATGACTGCCCATTTTACAAGATGGGAACCAAAAGCGAGAAAGAAGGTGACTTGTCCAGACTAACAGAAGCCAAGTCCAACAATACCCAGTCAAATGCCACTGACCACAGGAATGGATGTGGTTGACCCACACATGCACGGAAACAGGGATTGTGTGTGTGTATGTGCGTGTGTGTGTATGTGATTAAAAAGACTCCTTGGGAACTCCAGAGTTCTGAGTTTTTGAAGAAATTCCATTCACCTAGAATATAATTAGGCACCCTTAATTTCAGAGTTCTCCTTAGTCACCTGGGTGTGGGGCCAGTCAAGAATTTCAAAAACACTGAGGGTGTAGAAAATGCTACCAGGGCTTCTTTCCAATTGTATATTCACATTCCTTCCCATAGTTTGGGAAGTCCAGAGTTAGCTTTAATGAGAGCCCAAAAAATAAACAAGCAAAAGCAAAAGCAAAAACAAAAAAAGAAACCTCTGGCAGAATGATGGGACCCTAATCCATGTGCAAAGCTCCAAAGGGTCAGAGACCTAGCCCATTATTCTCACAACAACACATTTTCTAGAGGTGTATCTCCATGTCACAATGACCTCACTTTGAGCAAATACATAAAAATCCAGATTTCTACAAAATAAAAGGGATTTCCACTATATGAAATGATATATAAAAGATGCTTTTAAATGAATCAAACTTGTCAGGTACCTTTATAAAATGATATGATGTAAACATTTTCCAGGAACACTTTTATTGTATAAAGTGGGATACACCTGTAATAATAAAGCTGCAGTGAACTTTTGGATTAGGAGCTGCAATTCTGCAGTGCTCAGTACTTTCTGCATAGGAACACTCCCCTCACTTTCACTTAAAAGAGGAATTTAAACACTCTGTAGTCGTGGCTACTCTCCATGGTAGAAGCGTACAACACAAACACAAATAAATGCTAAATGACAACTATTGCTTCTTTCTTTTGAAGTTCCCAACATTTCAAATCTTAGATGACATATACTCCCAAGAAACGGGAGGCATAAACAGAACTCTCCCCATTTTACAGATGAGGAAACTGAGGCCCAGAGAGGGGAAAAGGACTTGCCCAGGGTCACACAGCAAGTTCGTGGTGGAGCCGGGAACTGAATCCATGAGCCCAAGGCTCTGTCCATTTCCTGTGCCGCAGTTCCCTTCGCTCCTAAAATGGGAACAACATTGCCCATCTCGGTACACTAAGGACAGACCCAGTCTCCCAGCCATGCACATCTGCCCCTGTCTGCATCAAAGCTGTGACAGTGGTTATCCCACTCTGTAACCTGGGACCAGACTTCCCAAACCCACTAGGGCCCCTGACAGTTTCCAAGGGGATTAAAAGATGTCCAACTTTCAAGGGGCAGGGAGTTTCCTTCTGAAATTCTTTTTGTATATCACCACATGCAAATATAAGACTATTTGGCAATGGACAACTTAAAGGAAGCAGAGAATCCAAATGACTTTCATGAATTAGAAAGTGAGCAAACAGGCATTTTATAAGCATATAGTCCGGGGTGGGGGGGTGGCGGGAGAGAAGGGCGATATCCTGTTCCTCCCATCTTTTTATACAGATCCCTCCCATCATCCCAACCATGCAGGGTCAAGCAGTCTCAGAGCTCAGATATGGCCCAAGAACCAGTGGATGGCACGCAGGTTAAGGTTAGGGGCTTATCAGAACAGTTTCTTAGAAAAATAGAATGGAAAGTATAGAAAGCACAAAGGAGCTGGAGATGGAGTCTGAAACCCAGTCTAAAGCCTTATCATAAGGAAGAAACTCCGTTAGGTCATTCAAAAATTAGTCAATGCTGACAACCCCAAAAAGGAAGGCGTACAGTGGGTTTGCGTCCTGGGGAAGAGTCACTAGAGAAGTGCTAGTTGGAAGCTCTACGTTCCTGCCCCACAACAGAACACCTGACATGCAAGTGGATCTGAGGTGGAAAGCTGTCCGCGTGGAGCCCGATTAGGGGCAAGACACGAAGGGGGGAGGTAAGCTGAGACAGGATCCTCACCCCTTGCTGCCCTGGCTCTGATCCTTACCTATAGGTCTTGCCGTCTTTCTGATGGTCGTCATCATCCTCGGGGGAGAGGACATAAGGGTCATTCATCTCAGGCAGCCCTGATTCCAGCATCCGCTTCTTCTTCCGGCCCCGAGGGGGCTTAGGAGCCACATTGCCACCTCCACCACCACCTCCTCCTCCTTCCTCTGTTAGGGTTGCTGCTACCTTCTTGGAGAGGTCAGGGACCACCTGCAGGGCTTGTGAGCCAGGGGGAAGAGCTGAGACAATCATGGGAGCCGAAATGGGGAAGGTCTGAGCTGATGAGGCTGTGGTCACAAGGGAGCCTGAGGGGGACGTGATTACCAAACCAGGACCTAGGATTGGGAGAAAAAGGAGATGGTGTCATGTTGTCCAGTCCTGATCCTATTTACTTCCCCCAGATCATTGTCTAATCAACCCCTCACCACCACCCCCCAGCCCGGAGTATATAGGAAACCCCAAACCCTGTAGAAAAATAATGGTCTCCTAACCCCTGTCCCCACCCCACCCCCGGTAACAGTGAGATTTACCCCTTGATTGACTCCCTTCTCTTCTCCACCTCTGAGAACAGGAGACTCCTTGATTCAGAGAAGGAAAGAATGTCACCTCCTCAAAGGCAGGGACCGCATCTTCTACTTCTTTGTATCCCCCACAATGCCTAGCGCATTGCTAGGCACACAGTAGGCACTTAATAAAAATGTGATTGAGTAATCAAACACATATCCCACTCCCCATGTCCTTGGAGCCCTCCAGCCTGGGGTACTGATCATGGAAGATCAACACCTCAGATTGGAGAAGAGCAGAGTGGCTCACCAGCAGTCATCAGTCCTGTAGACGGCACAGGGACCACGGTGATATTCTGGGTAACGGATGCCTGGCTATGTGGGGTCAGCTGGTCTGACTTGGACTCTGTGTCCATATTGATGCCTGAGGGCAGGGACACTGAGGCAGGCACTGTCAGCAGGGTGGGGTAGTGGGGTGGAGCCAGCCCACAGCCCTTCTCTGGCAGCAGCTGATCCTTCATCTTGTTGATGAACATCGTGTTCTCAATCTAAAACAAAAGGAAAGGGGAGGCGAGCGGGGAGGCGAGTGGCCACCTCTGAAAGAGCCTGATTTGGTCTGCTCCCTAAGCACTTTGTATGGTCTGTCCTCCTGGGAGAGCAAGAAGTACAGTATCTTTGGGCTTCCAGAGAGAAGCCAGGACAGAAATGCTATGATTCTTGTGGCGGGGACCTGGTGAAACAGCACGTGATTTATCTTGCTTCAGTCTTCACAGTGATAGAACCTATGCTCAGAGTTGAACAAAGAAGGCAAAAGAGAAGGAGCAAAAACCAAACACCACCTACCTGTCCTGAGACTGTGGGGATAGAAGGCCAGAAGTACGGGTTAGAATTGAAGTGAGATTCTTCCATTCTACCTGAAGAGAGAAAGAGACCGCGTCACACTCACGACTAACTCTAAAGAAACGTAGTAACGGAGAAGAGCAGTTGAGGAATTCCTGGCCTCTTCTTTGGCACCTGACCACAGGGCTGCGAATTTACAGTGAGGATCTTAGAATCTACCATATTTGTCCTGGAAAGCCACTCAGCATGAAATCGAACAGAGCCTATCTTACCTACCTCAGATGCCCGTGAAAGAACTTAATACATGTCTCACTTACCCACAGAATGTCTCCCATAAGCCAAAGAAATAGACTTGGCTGTACTTTCCTTTGGTGACATAAAGAGAAACTCAAGTCATGAGCAGGGAAGGGATGTACCCATGGTCACATAAAGTAAATCACTGACCAAGTTAGAAACAGCCAGGGTACCTATTCCTACTCCTCTTTTCCTTTATCCCACAGATCTATCTTCCTTGAAATAAAACATCTTAAGACTTCCAACTGACACATCTGTAGTTCTATGCAGCTTGAAAAGGTTCTAGGCCAGAACACAAAATGCCCGAGGGAACTGAAGAGTGAAACTGGCAGGAATCCCAATCAGTACCTGATGATACCTGGGGACCATGCCCCAACAATCCCACCAAGATCTCCGTAGCCCTGCACTGGGTACCACACATGCTGAACGGAGCAGTGAGAACCTGGAATTACCAGTCTAAAAGAGGTTTCGAGGGGCACCTGGGTGGCACAGAGGGTTAAGCCTCTGCCTTCGGCTCAGGTCATGAGCCCAGGGTTCTGGGATCGAGCCCCGCATCTGGCTCTCTGCTCAACAAGGAGCCTGCTCCTCCCTCTCTCTCTCTGCCTGCTTCTCTGCCTACTTGTGATCTCTCTCTGTGTCAAATAAATAAATAAAATCTTAAAAAAAAAAAAAAAGATTTCGAGCACCAGGAGTAGCAACAGCACCCCAGATTTCTACTTACAGGATTCAGAAAAGGGACCACAGTGGGCCAGAATACATAACACAGTACTAGACACCTGCCTTGTGATTCTCAAACACGATGCTTCTGAGAGTTCAATTTCTTCTCTGTGTGTGGATGATAAATGAGTTTAAAACTTTGGGAGGGAGGAATAAGCAAAAAGAGTAATCCCTCAGAATCATGTTGCGAGTCACAGATGGATACAGAATCTAGGCATCCCACCATTTTCCCACTCCGGTCACTTCTCCTAGCAAGGTAGTATGTTAATGGCAATTATTCAAGAGTAGTTTCCCCAAATCCTGGACCCAGGAAGATCCAGTCCAACAGAAGGTAGGTGAAGAGGGAGTATGAGACTGCTGGAATGGGGAAATGACCAACAGCTGGAAATAAACATTAACATCATGCTGCTAGTCTGAACCAGAAGCAACTAAGATTCAGGTGGGAAGGAAGGACCCGTGACTTCCAGCCACGAGTGGGTCCCACTGAGGATGCGCTGGAGGCAGATACCAGAACCACTAAGTACTAGAGGGTACGGTGGGCATAGAAACCAGGTTTGAGGTAGATTAAGGAAACTAGGAAAATCTGTAACAAAGAAGGAGAAACAGAAGGGACATCACTCTAGATGTAACCCTGTTCCTTCTCCTTCTCCAGAAATCTTACCACTTTTTCTGCTCTATTAAACAGCATTCTCAATTTTCACAAAACCTATAAAGGGAAGCAGAACTGAATTGCAGCCTACTCTTTCCTAAAAAGTAGCAGAGGAGAGGAGAGGACTGCACTAAATCTGTGAATACAACTTTACACAAATAAGGCTCAGTATTAAGTGATCCCAGAATCAACCACAGGCACGTCCTGCTCCCCAACTTATAAAATACATCAGAACAGGGGTGCCTGGATGGCTTAGTGGGTTAAAGCCTCTGCCTTCAGCTCAGGTCATGATCTCAGGGTCCTGGGATCGAGCCCCGAATCGGGCTCTCTGCTCAGCAGGGAGCCTGTTTCCCCTCCCACTGCCTGCCTCTCTACCTACTTGTGATCTCTGTCAGTCAAATAAATAAATAAAATTAAAAAAAAAAAAAAAGTTTAAAAAAAATACATCAGAACAATCTCCAACACAGGTGCCAACCTTTTCCTTTCAGCACTAACTTTACAAAGGGGCCTTGGATCCTTCTTAGGCAACAGAAATCAAGAAATGATCAGATCACAGTTTAAGGAGACCCAATCCTGCCAAGCCCTTGGGCAAGCAGGGATCACATCTTGGATCTCCCCACAGTCTCGAACACAGAACTCCTCACCCAGCATGCAAGTCCACATTTAATGGACTGAATGACAATGGACTCTATACATACAGATTTTGAAAACAATACTAGGGGCTCAAATCATAACCCAGAACCCCATCTGTCTAACCGAGAAATGACACAGACAAGAGTAGTGGCGTATGATGGCAATGAAGTAGAGAATTAAGCTGGACAGTAAAGAAAGGAGGGTCTAATTTATAATCTCCCCCGAAGGAAGTAAACACATTAGGGATGTGAAAATTTAGGAGGGAGGAACTGAAAGCCTGAAAATAAGACTATCTTCAGATAGGGTTCTGAGGCATAAGGCCCCTCCCTGCTAGTAAAGATTAGATCCATTCATACTGTCCTACTAGTGGCTCAGGTGAAACACTTTATGGAAGAAACAGCCCCTGTGGGTTCTTTACCAAGGGGGCACACAAAGTGATGTGGCAGGGGTGGCTGGGTGGCTCAGTGGGTTGGGCCTCTGCCTTCAGCACAGGTCATGGACTCAGGGTCCTGGGATCAAGCCCTGCATCGGGCTCTCTGCTTAGCGGGGAGCCTGCTTCCCCCTCTCTCTACCTGCCTCTCTGCCTACCTGTGATCTCTCTCTTTCAAGTAAACAAATAAAATCTTTAAAAAACAAAACAAAACAAAAAAACCAAAATGATGTGGCAGACAGGACCATGTCACCACCACTATCACCATGAACATCTACTAAGTGCTCGTTGTGTTCAGGAACTGTTCTAAGTCCTTCCAAGTACTTCACAACGATTGCATCATTTAATCCCCACAGCAACTAGATGCAGTAGGCAGTGGGATCCCCACGTTTCAAATGAGGAAACTGGAGTCACAGAGTCAAAGAGTAAATATTAGGGCGGGGATCTGAATGCAGATACCAAAGGGCATGTTAAGAATGGGGGTTCTAGAAGAGACCCAAACCCTACAACTGAAGTACATACTCTCTGACATTGTGACTTGATGCACCAATTAAAATTTACATTTCCAGGGGCGCCTGGGTGGCTCAGTGGGTTAAGCTGCTGCCTTCAGCTCAGGTCATGATCTCAGGGTCCTGGAATTGAGTCCCACAACAGGCTCTCTGCTCAGCAGGGAGCCTGCTTCCCTTCTTCTCTCTCTGCCTGCCTCTCTGCCTACTTGTGATCTCTCTGTGTCAAATAAATAAATAAAATCTTAAAAAAAAAAAAAATTTACATTTCCAGGAAGGGACTATACATTTTTGAGAGAGTTCTCCATAAATGTTTCCAAAAACGAAATTTTGGTAATAGCTAAAAATGCAGTTAAAGAGGATATTCTCTGTCCACAACCTGGGAGACCTCACGTGGCCACCAAGGTCAATGATTTTAGAATGACAGAATCTGAGTAAAAAGGCCAGACCATCCAGAGGGATGAACCTGAATAAAAGCCCTTTCCACTTCCCTGGATATCCAGGCTATCACTCTGCTTTGGATCTTAACAGAACAAAGCGGAAGACAAGAACCACAGCTGGTCCCAGGACACAAGGATAAATGTGACTCATGGGCTGCCGATAAATATGTCTGCCCCAAAGAGGGGGGTACACGGAGGATTCTGCTCACCCAACTAGGAGCAATGTTTGCCTGCAAAATGACACCTCTATGCTACACTACTGTTCTGAAAAGGCTGACTTCTATCCCTGTATCCCTGAAAGGAGATCAAATGGAGAGCCAAGAAGGAAGGCTTTTGGGGCACCTGGGTGGTTCAGTGGGTTAAAGCCTCTGCCTTTGGCTCAGGTCATGATCCCACCGTCCTGGGACCGAGCCCCAATTCCGGCTCTCTGCTCAGCAAGAAGCCTGCTTCTCCCTCTCTCTCTCTGCCTACTTGTGATCTGTCTGTCAAATAAATAAAATATTTTAAAAAAAAAAAGAAGAAGGAAGGCTCTTGCCAGAATACAATGTAAATGGTGCCCCCCTGGAGTTGTGTAACAGGGTGCTCCTGGTGCCAGATCACTCGAGACCTTTTTACTGTCCATTAACCTCTTAACTTTCTATGTTTCATGGAACAATTCTCCTTCCCAAACCATCCCAACATTCAAGCAGGCATATACCAACAGTCTTAAAACCTGGAGAAGCCCAGTGATATTATGGGGAAGCCCCATCTACACAGAGTGCCAGTTCTGATGGTTATGCCAATATATCAATGATAATAAAAAGAACTGGTTTACCCTAGATTGGGAAGGAAGTAGATTTGTTACAGACCCAAAGAGCAGGAAAGAAAGAAAAACAGTAAGTAGAAAGAATGCTGGCAGATTAAAAATCTGGGTTCTCATTTCAACTTTACTACTGCAGCATACCCCAAGCATTCCGTTAATAAAAATGAAGGTTTACTATAGTTAAGCTGAACAGTATTTTTCTTTCAAGAGGGTCAAAGAACTATGTATTTCTTTTCCAATCTGAAAAGAAATCTTGGAAGTACTGAGGAGGTGAAGAAAAAAGACAATTATTAAGTAACACCCACAAAACATTTAGTAAGACCTAACTCTTACACCAGAGCTTTGTCTATCAGTCTGTCCTTCCCCAGTGTGACCAGCCATCCAGGAACAAAGATGCCACCGCCTGCAGCATGTGGTTTTGGTAGACATGGTAAAAGACCATAGTCTCTTTCCCGGCACTTACTGTTTTAAAAAAATTGTTGCTTTTCAAATAAACCCCGATTTTTCTTCAGGAAAGCAATATTCCCTTAACACAACAAGTCTTGAGAAAATCACGGGAAGACTGCGGCAACCAAGTGTAGTAGCTGGAAAATGAACCTAGAAATCAAGACTTCTGGAATCTAATTCTAGGTCCCACATCAGTGGTTGACTCTGAATAATTTACTATTCTACTAAGTTTCTATTTGGGTAGAGGATGGAGGAGAATAAACCCCTTAAAACAAATTCATAAGGCATATGGTGATGGGAGGCAGCTCAAAAAAGAAAAAGAAATAAAATGCTTCAAGTGCTCCCAAAAGGAAGAGAGTTAGGGAAATACTTCCATGTGCCAAGGACTACTAGTGACAATTACTGACAATTACATAAAGACCACATAATTACAAAGGCACTACCCAAGAGTATCAGGTCTATAGCCTCCAGCTCAGTAATCATCAACTAGAAGCACTAACAATAGAGATGCAAAGAACAATCAACTCAACTCACCTACAGAAAGAACTTGAACCCAGGGACCTCAGACGCTCTATGGAGAAAAGCTGCTCCAAAATGCACAATTGCAGAAATGCTGAAATATCAGCTAAAGGACTTGAAATGAAGAAACGCAGGGAGCCATTTTCTTCTCAGTAAGGAAACAAAATCTTTTTCCTCAGGTTCTAAGGGCACTCAGCAAGGGCCATCTTGATAGGATTTGGGGCCTTCCTACCATCTGTGAACTCTTCCAAGTACAAAATAACCCAGAACAGGTTTATCCCAATTCTCCTGGGAAAGACCATCACACCATGCCCAAACACACCAAGAGGACCACTATGACCACAAAGTTGGCAATCCAAGCCAGCAACTTCTACCCTGGGTACCACTGGACCATGGTACTCAGTACCCTGTGGGAAGAAGAGCACAGCCTGTCCTGCCTATTTCACTACAAATGATGATCTGGGAAATATGAGGGGGGAAAAAAAAGTGGGCAGGGAAAAAAGGGGCGGGGCAGTTGAAGAGGAAATATGCACTTACTATTTAATTATCAACTTGGCTCAGAAACCTATGGGGAATAAATTTTATAAACCAGACTGGAATTAGTCCTCAGAAGAGATCGCTAGGATTATAAGCTCTGAATTCAAATTCTTTTGGGTCTCACACTGTCATTTTCAGACTACCTAAAACTCTACCACTATCAAACCTTGTATTCTGAATTCTTCCAGACCAACTTCTGAGGTTCACTCCATACAATTTTATCTACCCACAACCAGGGTTGTTTTTTTTCCCTGAAAACTTAACTCTGACACATCAAACTGAAATAACCCTGTGTCACAGATTCTAATCACTCAACAGGTCCACTTGAAGCACCCCTCTGTGACATTAATATGAACCCCACTCTAAACTCAGCTCTGCTTGTTCCAAATACAGAAAAGCAATTCCACAAGCCATACCACAAAGACTATACTGGCGACTGGGGCTCATTTATCCCTGAAGCAGAATAAATTTCTCTTTTGGACATAATGCAGCTCTACTCGGTGATTTCACTCAGGCATTTCACAGATCATTTCTGAATACTGGTGGGAACAGAAAGTGATGGGGTAAAGTGCTAACTTTTTACACAAAACCTTCCTGGGCATCTTCAAGAGATAATTTTTCTCTCACATCAAACACCAGTATCACAATTGCTATTACTAGAAGACTTCTGTCACACTGTCCCCAAAGAGCCCATTTAATTATGACCCCTTCTCCCCCCAAACCAGAAAATCCATTAACCCAAAATTGTCTTACCCTCTCTCTCTCTTCCTCCTGTCGTCTTATTCCTTCTCCTTTCCAGGGCTCCTGAACTTTCTGTAAACAAATCGCCTGGGTTACTGGGGCCAATAAGGGTGCAGCCACCAGGGGACCTGCAGAGAACCTCAGGAATTCTTTGACACTCAGCAGTCAGTCTTGAAGGCAGGCAGACCCCCCCCCCCAAATCCAAAGATGCAATGGTATAATAAGGAGTGTAGTGCCACCCACTATGCAGATAGGAGGGAAATAAATTCAATTCCCAGGAACTAAGATGAACTCTATCGCCAGTGTTTGGGTTCCACTCATGGGCTCAGACACTGGCTCTTCCTCGTTCCCCAGGGCTACAGGTAAGCAGGGGTCATAGAACAGAGGAGTTGGAGACAGAGATGGGCCCCTGCCCCGAGAGGATTGGCTCAGAAGACAAAACTGAAGACTAGGGGGATGCACAAGCCCTTGTGTCAGGCACAGTGCCAGTTCAGGCCCAGCCACTTCCTCTGGCCTCCCCCCCACTTCTTCGAGGACTTCGCCCCTGCCTACCCAAGGCCTTGCGCCAAGAAGTACCTCCCTCAGCCTGCACAGGGGTCTATCTATTGGACACCTCAGCTGTCCCCAAAAAACCTTCGCTCCCCTGAGACAGCCCCTGGGAGCCTTCTCCTGGTGTCGCCCCCCACCCCTTCCTCAAAGACCCTTCTTTGGGACGTCCCTCCTTCCCCTCCAGGGAGCTGAACTCTGCCACCCACCAGACAGACACCCGCCCCCTAAGCCCCCCCATTCCTCCCCATCGCCCGCTCCTCCACAACCACTTCCGGTTCCGGGACGGACACACATACAGTCACACCGTGGACCCCCCCTTCCACGCCCCCCCAAGGAAAAGGGGAGGGGGGAGGAGCAGAGAGCTTGGCGCGCGCCGGCTGCAGCGGCGCGAGACTCACCCGGCGGCGACGGCTGCGGCGGCGCCAGAGCCTGAGCCAGAGCGCGGGAGGGGCGGCGTTTGCTGGGAAAGGAGGGAGCCGAGTGGGGCGGGAGGACCAGCAGGGGGCGAGGGGGGGGGGGAGAGCGCGAGGCGGAGCGCGCGGGCACGCACTTTCGGCGCGAGACAGACCCACTCACTCACACGCACGGAATGCGCGCGAGACACCCGCAGGGCGGGGGCGCGAGGCAGTGGGTGGCCCCCTACCTCCCTCCCTCCCCTAACACTCACCCGGAAGTGGTGCTGCAGCTCGTGCTCCCGAGAACCCAGATTCCTCCACGCCCCCTCCCTCCCTCCCTCCCCCCGACAGACTCGGAGTAGAGCTGCGGCGGAGAGAAGGCGGGAGCGCCGGAAACGAAAAGGGGGGAGGGAGGGAAATGGCAATGCAGGGGGGGCGGTAATGGGGAAAGGGGGGGAATGCAAAGGTCGAGTCACTTCCGGGAGCGGCAGAGCATTTCCGGCGCTGCCAGCGCTCCGGAATACTCAGGGCAGAAGTTACGACAAGTAGGGGCGGAAGTGGCTTCCGCCCAGGGACGCGCTAGAGCCCTTTGTGGATGTGACGCCACAACGGAAGCGAAGGCGGGTTCCGCTGAGGGCAGAAGCCGATCCTTCAGAATTACGGTCCGGGGCTTCCGGAAGGGACTTCTGGGGAAGTGGGAGGGTGAAAACCGACAGGTTTATGAATTATGCATCAGGTACGGGGCGGGAGTGGGGGGGCGGGGGAAGATAGGGATTCCTAAAAGACTATGGATTCGTTTCCCTTCCTTCAGCGAACAAGACTGATATAGGAGGTTACCATTATTTTTTGCTATACTCTCAAGACTGTCTCAATGCTTTGAATTGTGGGGAAGGATGAGGATGTGTCAGTCGTTTTCTGAGGTCCCCCAGAGTAACTGATAACCTCTCCCGACCACACCTCTGCACTTTTGGCTTAGGGTCTCTATGTTCTTATTGCCCCATCCACATCTTTATCTCCTCACCCTGCTCTACTTTTGAATAGAGCACTCATCACCCCCTGTACTGTATTGTATGCTGTCTACCTCTTCCTGCTGGAATACCGGCTTCAAGAGGGCAAGGGCTTTGAATCGTTCGCTGCCGTATCCTCAGAGCCTGGCATTTGTCGCAGACATGAACACGGCATGAACTCTTTGAGGAAGCCTTACAGAATTGCTCGAACGCATAACGGTTCTGTTCTCTGAATTTCCACAGCATTTAGTCTGTACCTTTTGTTGCTCTTTTTTTTTTTTTAAGATTTTATTTATTTATTTGACAGACAGAGATCACAAGTAGGCAGAGAGGCAGGCAGAGAGAGAGGAAGGAAGCAGGCTCCCTGCTGAGCAGAGAGCTCGATGTGGGGCTCGATCCAAGGACCCTGGAATCATGACCTGAGTCGAAGGCAGAGGCTTTAATCCACTGAGCCACCCAGGCGCCCCTTTTGTTGCTCTTTTAACTACTTCGTTTATCTGACTCTTCAGCAACATTGTACATGGTATTCTAACCACTGCTTTTCTGAGTACATAGTAGATGCTGAATATATGCTGTTTGAGTAATGAATGCTGCCTGCACCCGGATCTGGCAAGAATCCCTTTGGACTGAGCTCTGTTTTGGCTGAAGCAGAATTGAAGTCCTTCTTACTAACAGTATTAGCCCCTTGCTGAGAAAGCAAAATAATGCGAATAAAAATAATTGTAATTTTCTTTTTAGGGATAATGAAAATAAGATTCTGAAGATTTAAGTGATTTTTTTTTCCAAAATCACAAGGAAGTAGCAAAGGATACCTAAAAATAAACATTTAAGTTAAAGGTTTAAATACAAGATATGTATCTTAGGTTTGTAATTATAGTTTGTGTCCTTTTGAAAGTGTCTACTGTCTTGATCACATTTTTTGGGCTGTTCACCAAGTCTATGTTAACTGAGTAGCAACAGTTGGCAGGATAAGATCTTAAGGGCTCGGATGTGACCAGACCTAGTTGCTGCATGGGTTGGAAATTGCTAATTCCAGAAACATCGACTTTGGGGGCTGAGATAGAGAAGTGGGAGCAAATTGTACTAATCACTCTAATTTCCAGTTCTCCTCTTCCTTCCTAGTTCTTTTCCTGTTTTCATTAACTGGTACTCCGTGAGCCTCAGTGTCTCCAACTGTCAGCTCTGCTCCTGCCCTTGCTATAAGAAGCCAGTTTTTTAAGTGCTTTGAACTTCTTACAGAAGAGCTTTAGAGATAAATGTGGGGCGTAGGGGGAGGAGGGCTGTTAATTTTAGCCTGGGGTTTTCCAGCTGGCACACTGTTTCCATCTTGAATCACTTCCACACCCTGAGCTCTGCCTGGGAGATCCCTCCTCCTGGGGGCTTCCCCATTTCCTGGTTTGGTCTGAGCCATAATGGTAAGTATTCCAGAAAAATGCTTAAGAGAAGACTGGCTGAGTCATTTGATGCACAGCTTAGGAGGCAAAGAAAGCATAGTGATGAGAGATGCTGGTCCCAGTGGTGCTTGTGATGTGTGGCCTCCAAGAACCAAAAGGGTAGTATGGCCTTTGTTTGTGTTCTTGGTCTGTCACTAACCAGTGACTCTCTGCTCAACCACTTGCAACCTTCAAGGACCTCCTAAGGCCCCATAGTCTGTTTCATGTTTCATTTCCCCAGGGCCTCTCAACTCTTCATGGTTATCCTGACAATGTGATCTAGTTTGGGACATTTCCTTTAGGACAAATGGGAAGATGAGGATGTCTCCTTTCTCCTCTGTCTCTCCCTGCCATCTGACTTTCCATGAGGAAGAAGGACATTTAGGGAGAAGGAGCAGGTGAGGAGTTCCCAGTGTCTTGCTGGTGTATTTTAATTTATTTAAATTTAGAGAAACAGCAGGCTAATCAGGCAATAATTAATTCCCTCTTCATTAGGGGCCTTCATGCGTGCCTTTTGCATATGGATGAGCCTCGGGGTCACACTGTCCCTCAGAAGAACTACAATTGCAGAGGGTGATAGAGCCCCAGCATGCTCTCCAGGCACTTGAGCTCCTTCCCCTTCTAAGCCAGTGCTCCTCCCCCCACCCCAACCCTACAAAGACTAGATTCCTGGGGGGCGGGGAAGAAGAGAAAGGTTAGTAAGGCTTCTTCTCCCATCCACCTCTGATCCCTACCTCACGCCCTGACCCATGTCCTCAGCACTTCCTGCACCCTCAGGTTCCATCCACCCTTCTCCCTCCACCAGCTGCTACTAGGATCTCTGCAGGCCCCACTGGGTTGACTCTGAGCCCTCCTCAGCAGCTTGTTGGCTTTGCACCTCTGCTTTTAGTTGGCTCATCACTCCTTGCCCCTGCTCTGCCTTTTTCCTCTGTAGCACTCTTTTTCTTATGGGGTCTGAGACTCTAAAGGTACATACTGCTTTGGTCCTGAGAAATGGGCTCCCTTCTCCCCAACTCCCCATTGTGGGCTCTATGGATTCAGCTACTCTTCCTTAAGTGGACAGTAAAGCTCCCCAACACCTAAAACACACGCCTACCCAACCTATACCCTCCTGATGCTAACTGCACAGATAAATACATGGAGGCATTCAGAGTCCGGGGCAGCCCAGACTTGCTCACTACAGTCTCCTCTCCTCCCCGGAGCTCCCCAATTCCAGGGAGCAAGTGGGGCACAGATGGGGGTGGGGGAGAAATGGGACCTGGGTGGTTACCATGGCAACAGAGCCTAGCAACAGCTGAGAGGCTGATGTGTGGGCTTTTGCAGGGCTGTCGCTAGAGCCAAACCCAGAATGGGGGGGCTCAGAGGTGACTGATCCCAGCTGGGCAGCCTCTGTTCCCTCCTCCAAACATACCCCATGATTCCACCCCAGCACCCTAGCAGCACCTCTCTCTCAGAGAGGGCAGAGTGGGGAAAGCTAGTGAGAGTTAACTACAGGGGTTCTAATGCTGCCCAGCTTTTGGGGGGCAGCTGTAGATGGGGGCAAGTTAGGGAGTAAGGCTCAAAATAAACTAAGCAGGGCAGCATCTTTCTTGTTTTTCTCTCCCCCTTTTACTCCTTACTCTCCATCTGTCTTAGCAGCTCTCTCCTTGCTTGCTTCATTGCGTATCCCTTTTCTCTGTCTCCTTTCTCATGGTCTTTCTGGACCTTCACTGGCAAGTAAGAAGCAAGCCACTCTTTTAGGTTTTCTTGCTCTGGCTGCTCCATTCAGTTTCTCCCTTTCATTCTCTCCCAAGTTAAAGCCTGAGGTATGCCTGTGCCTCAGTTGGTTAAGTGCCTGACTCTTGATTTCGGCTCAGGTTGTGATCTCAGGGTCCTGAGATCAAGTCCCATGTTGGGCTCCCTGCAGGCTGTGAGCCTGCTTAAAATTCTCTTTCTCCCTCTCCCTCTGCTTCTACCCCCCTCCCAAGAAAAAGCCCAGGAACCCTAACTCCAGATCAGAGCAGACCAGGTCACACTGAGTCTTAAGGAGTTCCCTCCAACCCCCCATCCTTCTTTTCCTCCTTTCTTGGGTACCCTTACCTCCTCCCTCTCCTCTCTTCAGGGTTCATAAGCAGAACCAGGGGACTCTGGTATCTTGCAAAGGCTTTATTTGAAAATTTTGAAACTTACATCCCACAAGAATTCAAGATTATCACCACAAGAAGAAAGAGATAATACAAAAATATATATCACAGCATAGGAGCCAGGTAAGAGAGGAAGAAGGGAGGAAAGTGGAAAAATGGTGAGACATAGGGACAAATATGAGGGGAAGTGGGGGGACAGGCAAAAGGAAGAAGAAATGGAAAAACCAAGGAGGGCGGGGAGGGAGAAGTGTGAGGGAGCCCAGGAAGGGGAGGGATAGATTGGGAGGCAGAGCTCCCCATGGCCTTGAACCAGCTGGCTCCAGTCCCTGGCAGCCCAGGTGGGGTTAGGGAGGCCCTCAAGCTGGGAAGTGGAGGACTGGCTCAGGGACTCTGAATTCCAGAGAGTGACCCACACACGGACAGCCAGGACAGACAAGACAAAAGGGACTTAGGAGGAAGGGAAGGGCAAATGGGAGCCCCTTTCTCATGTAGTGCAGCAGGTGACTCCCCAAAACCCATCTCCCAGACAACAGAATTCAGCAGTTCAGGGGGGAGAAGTTTGGGGCCTCATTACCCCCATTTCCATGGGGGAGCCCTCAGGGTAATGAGCACGCCCTTGGAGTGGGATGGGGGACACAATGAAACAAATGACGTGGAATGAAATGAGGCCATGACAGATGGGAGCATGAGAAGCCCCCAGCTCACCTCCCACCCACCTCTGGGGCAGCATGCAGGGGCCACAGAAACGAGATCAGTGGGTGTTCATGAGGGATGGCGTGAGCACAACACACAACACCACAACATAGGGCCAGGAAATGCGAGTGAGAGGTAACTGGAGAGTCGCCCACTGACCACTGAGTGACTGAGCTGAGCCTAGAATGTGGGAGGAAGAGAGAGTGAAGAGTGTGAAACAAACGGAGAATGGGAGGGGTCGGCAGGGGTGGGGTGAGTGGAGAGAGGGTGCAGAAGACCGGCTGTACAAGAGCGCAAGTATGTGCGATGGCCCAGGAGAGTGGAGGTGAGTGTGCAAGGCTTTCATGTGAGTGTGCAAGGGAGGGCTGGGGGACCAGAAGCCACAAATATGTGAGGCCCCCCACCTAAAGGAGGGTGAGCAGGTAGGATCGCCTATGGGGCCAGTGAGGGTTCCAGGGTGGTGTGCAAGGGCAGCAGCCAGGAGCCCCTATGGCCCCCTGCTCCCAAAGCTGCCCCACCCTCAGTGGGATGGGGGCTGTGCCGGCCCCTTGGCCTCCTGCTTGGCGGCACCCCAACATTGGGGGGCATCACAGATTCACCAGGGGAATCCTGAGAGGAAGAGGGAAAGGGCACAGTCAGGAACCACTGGGTAGGCCAGAATCGAAGAGAAGTCCAAGGCAAAGAAAGGGACTCAAGGATAAGAGGGCAGAGTTGAGTTAAATGACAGTGTGAGAACAGGACAGAGATCCACAGAGAGTAGGAGAAGGAAGGGTACCCTAGTAAGGACCTGGTCCAGTCCTAGGGAGGGCCAGGGGCTGTGCGGGTGGGTAGGTCTACTTCCTCCCCACCCACCCTGGAGGGAACACCCCCAACCAAGGCTCCGGACCAAAGTTGCCTTACCTCCCAACCCTCCCAGCCTTTTGCCCCTGCCCTCACCGGTTCAACTGGAAGGCTGGAGCCCCCTTGGGCTGGGGCATCCCAGGCCGGGGTCCCCCTCGGGGCTCCTCATGGTCAGGGGTGGGGGTAGGCGAGTCCCCGAAGGCCCCCAGCACAGTGACCCCAGCTGGGGACAGGTCGGTCAGCGGCTGCTGGCTCTCTTCCTGCCTCAGGGCACCTTGCTGCCCAGAGGGCCTGCGTCGCTTCTGGCTTCGGTCCCAGCTGGTACACGGGAAGGAAAGAGGTTCTCTCACACATTTAAGAAGCCCCCATCCGGGGCCTGCAGTGCTGGCCACGCCCAACCTCCCTCAGACACCCCAACATCCTACAGGAGAGAAATTGGCCCTTTAACAGTTCCCTATATTAAATATCTGAGACTGAGAGTCCATAAAGTTACTTTCCCTATCCCCCTTGGGGGCTCAGGGAGGTAAACCATCCTCTGGACCTGGTCCAGACCTGCGGAATCAGTACTCTCCCCACCCACACGGAGTCCCTTGAGATTGCCCCTCCCCATGCATACCTAGAAGAGCCATTTCTCTCCTCAGCAGGCGACTGGAAGATTTAGTTCTAATTCAAAATCAGCTAATGACCTGGACACCTGAGTCTAATGATTCTCGCAGTAAAGTGTGAAGGACTGAGTGACCCACTATTAAACGCGTGCAAAGAAAGCTCCAGACTTAATTCCTCCTCCCCAGACAGCCCCAAGAAGGGCCTCTGCAGAATGGGTCAGTTTTCTCGGTCTTGGAGGAAATGTCCAGGCCCTCAGTGTGCGTAAATAATCCCCCTGCCTCTTCCATTATCCTTATGTTTCTCTGGGAAAAGGAATTTGTCCGATTTCTCACAATCTCCCCCACCCAAATCCTTACCAACTTTCTCCAAGGGTTTTCTTGCTTAAATCTACCACTTCCGGGACGCCTGGGTGGCTCAGTTGGTTAAGCGCCTGCCTTCGGCTCAGGTCATGATCCCAGCATCCTGGGATCGAGTCCCATATCGGGCTCCTTGCTCAGCAGGGAGCCTGCTTCTCCCTCTGCCTCTGCCTGCCTTTCTGCCTACTTGTGCTCTCTCTCTCTGTCTCTCTCTCTCTCTGACAAATAAATAAATAAAATAAATAAAATCTTTAAAAAAAAAATCTACCACTTCCTAGCCCACCTCTAGCAAAAATGCTGCCCTTGCTCCTGCCCTCCCCGAAGCTTACCAGAACTTGAAGATGATGCCAGTGGCCACGAGAACAATAATGATGGAGATGGTAATTGTGACATAGAGCTGGGGGTCCACACCTGATTGGGGTGGGAAGAAAGTTTTAGGGAGGCCGGAGGTGGTAGGAGCCAAGAGGGGGTGGGGGTGGGATTAGGCTGCGGGTTCAATAATCTTGCAGAGTGTTGCCATTTGAATCCACAGTGCCCAACTCTTTCTGCTTTCCTGAACTGCTCCCCTCCCCCACCTTCATTCTTAGCATCAGCTTTCCCAGAAGTTTTTAGTCCTTTTCCTCCACATTCCCAAATCTTCTGTATACATGTGGTGAGGAGGAAGCTCCAAGGTCAGAGAGAAACAACCCCTCTCTCTGCATGGAAACTAGGGGGTGGGGTGCCTGGGTGGCTCAGTTGGTTAAGCCACTGCCTTCAGCTCAGGTCATGATCCCAGGGTCCTGGGATCGAGTCCCGCATCAGGCTCTCTGCTCAGCAGGGAGCCTGCTTCTCCCCCTCCCCTCTCTGCCTGCCTCTGCCTACTTCTGATCTGTCTGTCAAATAAATAAATAAAATCTTTAAAAAAAAAAAAAAGGAAACTAGGGGGTGGAAATGTCCATCTCTGCACCAGCCCCGCCCCCAAACCACTGTCCCTAGCTTGGCATTCCTTGAGCAGAAATGTCACCCCGAAGGTTCCTTTCATTCCCGGTATTCTTTTGCATGGAATATTCCCACTCCATTTTCAAGGTCCATCTCCAATGTCAATTCTTAGAAGGTGTCCTGATCCCCAGGCAAAGGTAATCTCTCCCTTCCTTCTTTTCCTAAAGACATTCTGTGTGTGCTCTATTAGAGCATTTGTTTCATTGACTCGTCCCCGAGTCCCCGAGTGTTTACACATCTGTCTTCGCTGGTGAACCTGAGCTCCTCCAGGGCTCGGAGCACATTTCATCTCTGCCCCTGTGCCCGCACAGTGCCTGACACATTTGTGGGAGGAGCTAACAGACAAGATCTCTTACTGTCCTTCGAGCCTCCCACCAGCCTCTCCCACTCGCACTCACCTTCCCCATGGGTCCCAAAAAGGAATGGCCGCAGGGTGGCAGGCGCTTCTCCAAGGATGAGCCCATCTCCATCACCCCGCATGGAGTCTGAGTTGGGGTGTGGGGTTGCCAGCCCATGGGGGGCTGCAAAACCATAGTCCAGGGGCAGAAATCCAGGATTGGCCGAGTTGGGGTCCCCCCCATCCTCTCGAGACACTGTAGGGCCCCATACAATGGCCCAGGGGTACTGGGATGAGGGTGGGCCCTCCTCAAAGCCAGACGGCGTGGCAGGGGGTGCCGTGCCTGGCAGGACCTGCCGACGCGATCTTGGGACCCGAGGGGAGCGGCTTGGTGGGGGTGCCCGCTCCCACACGCACACATGGCGTGGGGCAGAGGGGCCTCCCCGGGCACAGGGGGGCCGGGCTGGGGCTGGTGGGGTTCTAGGGGAAGAGGAGGAACCTTGAGCAGGAGGTGGGAGGGGCAGCAACAGCAGTGGCCAAAGAGGGAGGAGGTGGGACAGTAGCAGCGCAGGCCTGCAAGAAGGGAGAGAAAGGGGGTGAGACACAAGCCCGTCTTGGGCTTCTGTATGCGGTGCACTGGCTTATACCGGAGATCCCAGCTGTCTTCCTCCAGCTTTCTCTGGAAAAGCAGGTGGGCCTTGGGAAGACTGGCCCCATTTCCTCCCTTCCTAGGGTCTGGCCCTCAAGAAGGAAGGCCCAGGGTGGACCTAGGAGGGAAGGGGCCCAGACCCCAGGAGAAGTGGCCTCCAGGCTCCCTCTGCTGTACCAAACTTACCACATCTTGGACTTCATGTCCGAGCTCTTCCTCGTCTGTGACCCAGATTTTCAGCCTTTACTGGGGGAGAGAAGGGGTTGTCACATCCCAACCCTGCCCTTAGCACTTCCCCAGCTCCTTCAGCCATCAGTCCTACCTGGATCTATCCCCCTAGGCTGCCAGCTGCCACTTAGCATCCTTCTGAGGGGGGGCAGGGATCTCCCAGAGTGGTTCCTGTCTAGCCCCCAGCCCCTAGCTACTAATGCCCAGAGATCCTTGCAACTTCCCCACCTCGGAGTCTGCTCTTACTTCTCTGGCTTCCTTCCTTCTCACTTCCTCTGCCCACAGCTCCAAGCTCTTGTTGGAGCTTAATTTAGAGCCAAGAACCTTGTGATTCCTTGAGCACCTACCGCTAGGGAGGGAGTCTGACAGTGGGGGAGGGAAGGGGAAGTCAATCCGAGTGAGTGTGTGTGTGTGTATATGTGAGTGTGTGTGTGTGTGTGTGTGTGTGTGTGTGTGTGGCGAGCACACAAGGGGAGCACTCCAGCCTGCCTAGCCTGTTTGGATCCCAAGCGTTTCTCTTCCGATGGGCCCCCTGGGGAATCTACATCTTCAGGAAAAGGGAAATAATGGATGGAAGGATGGAAAGAAAGAAGCAGAGAAAGACAGAGGTAGGTGGGAGAGAAAATACAGAGTGTAATTTTTGCTCAGTGTTAAATCACCCAAATCCATAGGTGATCTCTGAAGGGAGGTGGAGCTGGGGAGAGGCCACCCCTCAAATGTAGCTCTCCTGGGCAGAGTCCTGGGAGAAGCTGGATAGTTGGGTTTTGAAAGAGGAAAGACAAGTTCTCAGAGCTGGGGGTGGGGGGAGATGGCTCCAAGGGTGCCAGGTTCCCCAGAGTGAATAAGGATATGATACCTGGGTCCTCTAGATTCTGGGTCTAAACCTGCACACTAAGTGCTCTCAGAGAATAACAGGAGAATATGATGGGAAAGTCTGGGGAAGGGCAAGTGGAAGTGGGCAGTGGGGAGAAGGGTGAAGGGTAAGAGGCTGAGAGAGGGAGGGTTAATTAGGAGTGAGGAGAGGAGGAAGGTGAGGAAGTGGGCCCAGAGCATGGGAGGAGGGAGAGGAGTCAGCCTGGAAGGAGGGACTGGGAAGGACTGGAAAGGGTGTGGGTGCGAAGGTTGGAAGCTTAGAGGATGCTGAATGGAGAATAAGCTAAGAGTACAAGTGAGAGAGGGAAACAGAGAAGGCGAAGGGTTCACAGGATCAAGGGAAGAAGGGGAAAGGGCAGGAGGGGATCAAGGGAAGAAGGGGAAAGGGCAGGAGGGGATCAAGGGAAGAAGGGGAAAGGGCAGGAGGACAGGATGGAAAGGTCTAGGCAGGACGGGAAGTGGAGAGAGTGGAAGGGGAAGAGAGAAAAGGGGTGGAAAAGACCGGGGACGCAGAGAAAGGAAATGGAAAAGGAGAGAACATCACACTGAGGACAAAATGAGAAGAGGTAGGGAGGAGGGACTGAAAACAGAGCAGGAAAAATGGAGGAGTTGCTAAGTGTTTCTTCAAATGTAAAGGGATATGGAGCTTTAGAAAGATACAGGGATGGGAGCCTGGTGGGCTGAAGGGAGAGAGGGACGCGAAGAGAAGGAAGCTGGAGGGAGGGATCGAGGGAGGGAGGAAGGAGGTTAGAGCGAACCAGTGAAGCGGAGAAGGGCTCACGGGGACATCTGTGGCCAGCTGACTCCAGGACTCACTCGCCTCTCTGCCTTGTGCATCCCCCCGCCCCAAAACCTACGTCAACTCCAGTCCCCGAGCCCCGCATCCCCTTTAGCCACCCCCTCCAGGAAGCCCGCAGTCCCCAGCCTGGCACGCCACCCCCACCCTTTCCTCGCTTCTCACCGACCTGTTGTGCGCAGGAGATGAGCTGGGGGTGGGGCGGGAGCTTTAGGGTGGGGGAACCGGGTCCCATCCCCAGCGTTGCCCCAGGCCCACCCCTCCCACGGGCCCGCGCTCCCCGGACAGGCTGGAAAGCGGCGGGAGTGGGGGGGAAAGCGAGGACCAGGAGGGCAGCGAAGGACTGCGAGGGAGGCAGCGCCGAGAGCAGAAAGGGAACCCGAGGCAGGAGGATGCACGGAGCCGAGGGCTGAAGCGAAGGCGGGATAGAGGCAGCCGCGAGGACGGTGACCGCTGCGCCAGGAGGGCAGGATGGAGTCGGGACCCGCGCAGTGATGGAGAGCACCGCGGGCAAGGCGCGCCTAGGGGCCGGTGGCTCGAGCCCGGGCGAGGGACCGCGCCGGGAGGGGCGGGGGGCCGAGGGCGCGGAGTCGGGAAGGGCAGGGCCTGGCTCCCGCGGGCGGGGGCGTGGGGGTCCCTCTCACTCACCTGCATGCCTGGCACGGCGGCGCGACAGCTGCGGGCGCTCGGGGCTGTGCGGGGCTGGGGGGTCGCGGGGGCGTGTGGGGCACCGGGCATGGTCGGGGGGTTTGGCCGGCAGCCGGGGCGCTGGAGAGGGTGGGGGGGTGGGCGCCCGGGGCGCGGGGCGGCGGCGGCGGCGGCGGGAGATGCTCGGCTCGGCTCGGTTCGGCTCGGCTCGGGAGGCGCTCGGCTCGGCTGGGCTCGGCGCGGCAGCTCCCAGCGCAAGGTCTCCGCCTCTCCCCCTCCCGCGGTGGGCCGCGCACGGTTTAACCCTCCTGCTGCCGCGCCACAGGAGTTGCGCCCAGCTGGGTCCCAGGTGGAGTGTTGGAGAGGGCAGCGGAGGGTGACCGGCGGTCTGATTCCCGGGGTTCTGGGAGCGGGCTTCTGCACCCCTTTCACCCAACTCCATGGATACCCATGGTCACGCCAGACAGTTTCTGAGATTCTGAGTCACCTAAGGCTCCGCATCCCCAACTCCATTTCGCCAGTGGTGGACGATGCAGAGCGCAGGGGATCTAGGTAGGGCTGGGGGTGGGGGTAAAGATCTCGAACCGTCCTTGGATTATCCCAAAGGCTTGATCCCCCATGGCACTCTGGCCCTGCTACAGTGCATTCTCCTACTCAAATGATCTTTAACATAAGTAGATCGAGTCGCATTACTCAGCTTTTCTAGCACTCAGAATATCCGAACTCCTCACTGTGACTTACAAGGCCCTATATGACCCGTCCACTAGGTTGCTTTCTGATGTCCCCTCCTCACACTCTATGGCCCAGTCACCCTGGACATGATCCATGTTCCTAGAACTAGAAGATCTTAACCTGCCACTGGGCCTTGACACTTACTATTCCCTCTGTCTGGAATGTTTTCCCCTGGCTTTTCACAGTGACTCACTTTTGTTGTTGTTGTTGTTAAAATTTCACAGAGATCCAATGTCAGCTCCTCTGAAAGGCCTTCCCTAACCTCTCCATCAAAAGTAGTTTCCCCTATTCCCACTCTCACTGGGTCCTACTCCATCCTTCTCAATCATGTTTTATTTTATTTTATTTTTATTTATTTGTCAGAGAAAGAGATGGAGAGAGAGCACAATCAAGTGGAGTGGCTGGCAGAGGGAGAAGCAGGTTCCTTAGAGTCTGATGCGGGAACTCGATCCCAAGACCCTGGGATCATGACCTCAGCTGAAGGCAGACGCTTAACCCGCTGAGCCAACTAGGTGTCCCAATGATGTTTTATTCTGATTGCACTTCTAGAACACCACCCTCTCTTAGTTTCCCTTCAACCTCCCTGGCTTTCCCTTCTCAGTCTTCTGGTCGACCTCTAAATGTTAACACTCGCTAGGGCTCAGTCCTTGGCTCCCTTCTCTTTCCACATTCTCTGTCCAGTGATGTCATCCAGTCCCAGGGCTTAAATACTATGTAAATGTCAGTGGGTCCTAAATTTATATCCAAAGCTCCAGACTCATTTATCCAACAGCCTGCTTGACATCTCCACTTAGATGTCTAATGGCTATGTGATGCTAATGTGGCTAAAATAAATGGCTTGAATTCTTCCCCCGCCAATCCATTTTTCTCCTTGTGTCCCATCCTGGGACATGACAACTACTTGTTCAGGCTGAAAACCTAGGGAACATCTTTTTCCTTTCCATTTTCTCACAGATTCTTGCCCTGTATCTAATTCACCAGCAAGTTCTGTGAGCTCTGCATGCAAAATATATCCTGAATCTACCCACTTGTCTCCACCTTTGTTACTTCCATCCTGGTTCAAGCCATCATCTCTCACCTGGAAATAGCACAATAGATTCTTAGCTGGTTGTTTGTTTCTGCCCTTGCCCTATACAAACCAGTCTTCACAATATCCAGTAATATTTTTATAACCACATCATATCATGCTCTTCCCTGCTTAAAATATTTGAGTGGCTTTTCATTGTACTTGGAATAAACATGAGCTCATTGTTAGGTGAGGCCCTCCAACTTGTACTCCTCCTCGATGTTCCAACAATGCTCCTGCCAGATCAGATCTCTTGATGTTCTAGAACATCTGAAATGGCTCCCTTAGCACCCCGACACTTTTGACTGTCTCTTCCTGAAATCTTTTGCCCACCCTTCGCCCGCTTCTTCACTTGGTTGGTTCCCTTCTGTCATTCACTCACCCACCCTGTTTCTTCAATGTTTCATTGTTTTTCCAACTCATAACTCTCTGAAATGACCTTATATTTGTTTACTGTTTATTGCCTCCCCCTGCCCTTGTCCCACCCCCACCCCCCAGCCACCATACACTAGAGAACAAAGATCTCATTTGTCTTATTCACTCTCTTATTCACCACCGAGCCTGGCACATAGTAGATGCTCATTATTTATTGCTTGGTAAACTTCATCTGGGACCCCTGCCCATTCTCTACTCTGCTCTCCACCTGCCTTTCCTCTCTGTCTGCCTGCCCTCCCTGATCTCTGCCCTGTGCTGAATGCTGTAGGTTGAGTCTGATCACACCCACGCCCCTCCAGACTCTCGCCCTTCATGCTCTGTGTTATTACTGTCATTAGCCTAGCACTCCCGCCTGCCGGAAGGAAGCCTGCTGTTCTAACCAGCATCTGCAGCGGTTGCCCTCCTGCTCCTCTGTCCTGACAGCCTTTCATTCAGAGGTCAGAACAGCAGTGAGAATGCTGCCCTCCTAGGGTTTCCCAGTAGCCAGGGAAAGATGGTACCCATTGAACACGAAACAGGCCATGCGAAGCAGGGTGTGCAAATCACACCATACCCTGGTCCCCAGTAAGACCCATGTCCTGAGGATGTGCTCTAAGAGGACTCATTATGTGGTGCTTGTGGGTCAGACTTACCAAGTGAATATTCATTTCCCGTGGAAGTGCCTTTTACACTGAGGACTTTGGATCATTACCCATTGTTTCTAGTATTCTTTTTTCTAATAAAGATTTTACTTATGTATTGGACATGTATGTACTGGACATGTACAAAGAGCACAAGCATGGGGAGGGTCAGAGGCAGAGGGAGAACCAGTCTCCCCCACAGAGCAGGGAGCCTGATGCAGGGCTCGATCTCAGGACCCCGGGATCATGACCTGAACTGAAGGCAGATGCTTAGCCGACGGAGTCATCCAGGTGCCCCTATTTCTAGCAATCTTGTTTCATTCATTCTTCCGACGACTCTTTCTGGAACACCCACTGCAGGCTGGGCACGGTGCTACTGGCTGAAGATATAACAGAGAGCAAGAACAAAGTCATCACTGTCCTCATGGAACTTAGAATCTAGTGGAGACAAGAAATACAGAATGATAAATGTGTCTTCAGATGAATTTGAGAAACTTCCCACACTCCACAATCTATAAACTCTCTCCCTGTGTCTGGCTCTGCTGGTATCTTTATCATTACCTCTGTGTTCATTGGGCTTTCCCAGTATTTGTCAGGGTAAATTTCTGTGTTTCCTGTCCTCAAATGTCCAATGTCTTTCCGAGCTCTTCTCACTCTCAGCTGATGACCCCGCTTGGTGCTTCTCTGAGAGAAGGAGGCAGGAGAGAACTCTCCCCTACCCCCCACTGCCACTACATCGCAGCCCACCTCTCCTTCTCTGAGGGATCCCTGGGCTTCTCAACCACCCGAAGTCATCACTCCAAGGGCTGTCCTCCCTCTTCTGCAGCATCACTCTCCTCTCTACTTGATTATCCCAGCAGCATGTGAGCACGCTGTAATTTCTTCCAGCCTAAAACAAGCTTTCTTAGCTGCTCCTCCCCCTCCAGTGTCTGCCCTTCCCTGCTTCCCTTTACAGCAAAACAGCTCAAAAGATGGTGATGGTCTGTATTCATCATCTCTTCCACTTCTCCACCCATTCCTTTCTCTTTTATTAATTCAAATTAAACTATTTCATTTTTGCAACTCATTAGTGTTTTCTTCTTCTTCTTTTCTCTCTCTTTTTTAAAAGATTTTATTTATTTAACAGAGATCACAAGTAAGCAGAGAGGCAGGCAGAGAGGGAAGGGGAAGCAGGCTCCCTGCTGAGTAGAGAACCCGATGCGGGACTCGATCCCAGGACCCTGAGATCATGACCTGAGTCGAAGGCAGCAGCTTAACACACTGAACCACCCAGGCGCCCCTTCTTTTCTTTTTTTAGAGAGGAACAGAGGGAGACGGAGAGAGAGAACCTTAAGCAGGCTCTAGGCCCAGCTTGGAGCCCGACATGCCACTTGATCTCAGGACCCTGAGGTCATACCCTGAGCCAAAATCATGAGTCGGATGCTTAACTGACTGAGTCACCCAGTGTCCCTGAAATTCATTATTTTGACTTGGTAATACATTCACATGTGCAAGAAAATTTCCAATAAGGGCACCTGGGTGGCTCAGTTGGTTGGACATCTGCCTTTGGCTCAGGTCATGGTCTTGGGGTTCTGGGATTGGGCCCTGTGTCGGGCTCCCTGCTCGGTGGGGGTCTGCTTCTCCCTCTGCCCCTCACTCTGCTTGTGCTCTCTTCTCTGTTTCTCTAAGATAAATTTTTTAAAGAAATCTTTAAAAAAAGAAGTTTCCAATATATAAAAAGATATATAGTGAAAATTCTCATTTTTTGGAAAGATTTTATTTATTTGACAGAGAGAGACACAGCTAGAGAGGGAACACAAGCAGGGGAAGTGGGAGAGGGAGAAGCAGGCTCCCCACTGAGCAGGGAGCAATGCGGGGCTCGATTCCAGGACCCTGGGATCATGACCTGAGCCACCAAGGCACCCCAAAATTCTCATTCTTTCCCCTGTCCACCATCTTTCCAGTTCCCATCCCATCCAATCAGTGTGACTAATTTCTACGCATTCTTCCAGTTTATGCATGCAAAAGCAAATAGTAATATAAATTCCTTATTCCCCCCCATGTGTGTGTGTGTGTGTGTGTGTGTGTGTGTGTGTGTGTGTGTTTAAAGATTTTATTTATTTGTCAGAGAGAGTATAAGCAGAGGGAGCTGGAGACAGAGGGAGAAGCAGGCCCCCTGCTGAGCAAGAAGCCAGATTTGGAGCAGGGGTAGTGGGAAAAGGAGAAGCAGGCATCCCACTGAGCAGAGAGCCTGATGCGGGGCTCGATCCCAGGACCCTGGGATCATGACCTCAGCCAAAGGCAGACAATTAATGACTGAGCCACCCAGGTGCCCCTACATCTTTCCTTTTTGACTTAACAAAGTATCTTTACTATTTTGGTTTATCAATGAATAGGGATCTTCATCACCCTTTTTAAAAAAATGTTTTTAAAGATTTTATTTATTTATTTGAGGGTGAGAGAGAGTGAGTGTGAGAGGGGAGAAGGGCAGAGGGAGAAGCAGACTCTCCGTGGAGCTCGGAGCCCAACACAGGACTCGATCCTAGGACTCCAGGATCATGACCTGAGCCGAAGGCAGTCGCCCAACCAACTGAGCTACCCAGGCGCTCTCTTCACCCTTATTTATGCAGCCTCATCATATTCTTTTTTTTAAAGATCTTATTTTTATTTAATTTAGAGAGCGAGCGAGCATGAGCAGAGGGAGGGGCAGAGGAAGAGGGAGAAGCAGGCTCTCTGCTGAGCAGGGAACCCAATGAGGGGCTCCATTCCAGGACCCCGAGATCATGACCCAAACCGAAAGGAGACACTTAACTGACGGAGCCACCCAGGCGCCCCATAACCTCATCATATTCTGACATATAAATGTCCTCCCAATCTCTCAGCCTACTCCCTTCAGGCTTTTGCCCCAGCTACCCTGCTGAAATTCCTCTTGTCAAGGCTACCTGTGACCTTCATGTTTCCAAAGCCAAAGTCCAGTTGTCAGTGTCATTTTACTTGGTGATCAGCAGCCTTTGTTACAGTTGATCATGTCCCCTTCTAGAAACTTTCTTAACCGACTTTTTAAAAAAGATTTATTTACCTGTTTTATTTTATTAAAGGCTTTATTTATTTATTTATTTATTTAAGAGAGAGAGAGAGCACAAGCGAGGGGGGCAGGGACCGAGGGAAGACAAGGAGACTCTGTAGTGAGCAGGAAGCTGGACACAGGACTCGATCCCACGACCCTGGGATCACTGCCTGAAATGAAGGCAGATGCTCAACCGATTGAGCCACCCAGGCGTCCCTTATTTACCTGTTTTAGACAGAGAGGGAGAGAGAGTGAGCACGGGTGTGCTGAGGAGCAGAGAGAGAGGGATAAGGAGACTCCTTGCTGAGCCTACAGTCTGATGTGGGGCTCCACTCCAGGACCCTGAGATGGTGATCTGAGCCGAAATCAAGAGTCAGATTGACTATTTTGGCTGAGACTGAGACCCCCAGGTGCTCCCTCACCCGACTTTTAAGATATTACACTGTCCTAATTTTTGTCCTACCACACTGATTCCTCCTTCTCAGGCCCCTTTGCTAGTTCCTCATGTCCTGACAGCCGCAGCTTGGCCCTCTTCTCTACCAGTGGTCACACCCCAGGGGATATTCAGTGTCTGGGCTTTAAATCTCTTTTTTTTTTTCTAAAATGATAATCATTTTTTTTTCCTGATGACTCTTACATTTTTGCCTCCAATCCAGCCTCTTCCCTCTTCCAGACTCTTCAATTGCAAATCTCCCTCTCCCTTAGCACTTCCTCTCTTTTAAATGGCATCTTTATTCTTCCAGTTGGTCAGGGAAAAAACCTTGGAGTCATCCTTTTTTTTTTTAATGTTTGTATAGCTGGCTAGTATTTTCTTTTATTCAACTTTATTATCTTTAAGTATATAGGTATACAAATATAATACATATGTATGTGGCATCTGGGTGGCCCAGTCGGTTAGGTATCTGTCTTCTGCTCAGGTCATCATCCCAGGGTCCTGGGATCCAGTCCCATGTCAACCTCCATGCTCAATGGGGAGTGGACTTCTCTCTCTCTCTCTCTCTCAAATAAATAAATGAAAAATTTAAAAAATACATATTTATATTACATATAAATATAAGTTGACATACATATAAAGTTTGACACACAAGATATTTTATGTATGATAGTTATGTATGATAGATATAGGAAAATAAAATTAATATCTGTAAACCCACCACCCAACCCAAGGGCTAGAAAGTTGCCAATAACTTGTATCTGTGAGATTCCCCTATTCTCTCATTCCCCTGTCTCCTCCCTATAATCACTCTCTCCAATTTTTTATTATTCCATTGTTTTTTATTTATTTTTTTCTAAAGATTTTATTTATTTGTCAGCAGGAGAGAGAGAATGGGCACAAGCAGGGAGAGCAGCAGGCAGAGGGAGGGGAGAAGTAAGTTCCCTGCAGAGCAGGGAACCCAATGTGGGACTTGATTCCAGGACCTTGAAATAAGGACCCAAGCCAAAGGCAGGTGCTTCACCGACTGAGCCACCCAGGAATCCCTTTCCATTATTTTTTAAAATATAATTTTCTCACACATGGATGTAAGCTTAAATATACTTGCTAGTCTTGTCAATTTTCAAGCTTGATAAGGATGGTATTATATGTTGTCTTCTGGTACATGTTTGTTTTTTCATTCGATATGGTGTTTCCAAGATTTATCCATACTGTTGCATGTAGCTGGAGTTCATGAAACACTTTAAGTTCACACACTTACATTGGAATGTAATGGGCCACTGTGTGAATATGTCAAATAAATCATTGTCTATTCTCCTATTGATGGATTTATGAATTGTTTCTTTTTTTTCTCTTTTATAAACATTGTTGCTATGAGGATTCTTGTATTTGTCTCCAACATATGTGCAAGAGTTTCTCTTAAGTGTGTATCTAGCAGTGAAAGGGCTATGTTGTGAGGCCTAAGAATACTAATCTTTGAGAGAGAATGCCAAATTGTTTTTCAACTTACACTCCTACCATTGATATTTGAGTTCCCATTGATTCACATTCTAACACTTATATTTTGAGACCTCTTAAGTTTTGCCAATCCAGTAGGTGTATAATAGTATTTCATTGTGGATTTGTTTGGCATTTCTATAATTATTAATGCAGTTAAGAATCTTTTCATATTCTGATTAGCCCTTTGAATGTCCTCTTCTGGGAAATGTCTAATCATTTGGGTTGTTTGTATTTTACTTATTGATTTGTAGGGGTTCTTTATATATTCTGGATACTAATCTCTTGTCTGCTTTGTATGTTGCAAATATCTTCTCTTTTGCGAGACATTTCTGACCTATACTTTACTTTTTTCATGATGTCTTTTGATTGTCAGGAGTTCTTTATTTTATCATAGGCATATTTATCATTTGTGGTCATGCTTTTTGAATCTTGTATAAAAAATCACTCTCGAGGGGCGCCTGGGTAGCTCAGTGGGTTAAAGCCTCTGCCTTCGGCTCAGGTCATGATCCCAGGGTCCTGGGATCCAGCCCAGGGCATCTCTGCTCAACAGGGAGCCTACTTCCCTTCTTCTCTCTCTGCCTGCTTCTCTGCCTACTTGTGATCTCTGTCTGTCAAATAAATGAATAAAATCTGTTTTTTAAAAAATCACTCTCGGGACACCTGGGTTAAGTGGCTGCCGTTGGCTCAGATCATGATCCCAAGTTCCTGGGATCAAGGCCCACATTGGGCTCCCTGCTCAGCAGGAAGCCTGCTTCTCCCTCTCCTGCTCCCCCTGCTTGTGTTCCCTTTCTCTCTCTCTGTCAAATAAATAAATAAATAAATAAATAAATAAATAAATAAATAAAATGTTTAAAAAAATCATTGTCTACCCTCTTTGTCAGAAAACTCTTTTCTTACATATTCTTCAAAAGATTTTAAACTTTTGTTCTTTATATTTAAGCCCGAAGTCTACCTAGAATTGATTTTTTTGTGTATGGTGTTTTTTAACAGTCTATTTTACATTTTGTAATATGGAAAATGAATTATCCCAATGTCATTTATTAAATAGTCCCTCCTTTCTGCCTGATCTGCACTGTGAACTTGGTTATGTATCAAAGTTTTATATATACATGGATCTGTTTCTGGACACTATTCTATTCCATTAGTCAACTTTTTTAAAGGCTGTACCAATAACACATTGTCCTATGGCTTTTTAAAAATATATATATTTTTTTATTTGACAGAGAGAGAGCACACAAGCAGAGTGGCAGGAGAGGGAGAGGGAGAAGCAAAGTTCAATTTGAGTCAAATTGACATTCTTTGGTACTGAAATTTCCTATTATGGACTTGGGATATCTCTTCATTTATTTAGGTCTTTAATGCCTTTCAGTGACTTTGTATCATTTTCTGCATACAAAGTATGCACGTCTGTTTTATTTATTCCTAAGCACTTTATTGCTTTTCTATTTATGGTAAATGGTATCCTTAAGATGCCATTTCAAATTGGGTTTTGCTGGTATATAGAAACGCAATTGATTTTCAATATTAGTTTTAGAGCCGACTACTTCGATAATTTCTCTCTTCTGTATAATTTTTCAATAGACTTTTGGAATTTTCTACAATCATGTCATCTGCAACTGATGGCATTTTGCTTTTTCCTTCCCAAGACTATGCCTATAATTTCCTTTTCTTGTGCTGGCCTGAACCTTTAGTACAATGTCGAATACAAGCAGTGATAGCTGGCATGTTTCTTTTGTTCCTGATTTTAAAGGAAATGCTTCCAATGTTTTCCCAGGAAGAATAATTTTTGCTGTATTGTTTTTTGTAAAATAACTTTTATTAAGTTAAGGAAAATCCCTTTTATTCCAAGTTTGCTAAGAGGTTATCAAGTATGGGTTGTTGAATTAAATGCTCTTTAAAGCTCATTTTTATTGTGAAATACAACACACATAAAGACAAATGCAATAAAACACAAATGTAAAATATTTTGAATACTTATAAACAGAATACTCACAGAAAGATGTGACTACCAATCAAGCTAACAAAAAGAACCTTACGAGTATTTGAAAGGGACTTGTGAGTCCCTATTTCCTCATACATCATTCCTTCCTCACCATAGATAAGCAGTATTCTAACTTCTATGGAAATCATTTATTCACTTTTCTTTTCTCTTTTTTTTTAAGATTTATTTATTTATTTATTTGACAGAGATCACAAGTAGGCAGAGAGGCAGGAAGAGAGAGAGAGAGGAGGAAGCAGGCTCCCTGCTGAGTAGAGAGCCCATTGTTGGGCTCCATCCCAGGACCCTGGGATCATGACCTGAGCCTAAGGCAGAGGTTTTAACCCACTGAGCCACCCAGGTGCCCCACTTATTCACTTTTCTTAATAGTTTCCTCCTATGTGTGTGCGTTCCTTAATAGCATAGCTTTTTTGGTTTGCTTTTGAAGATATATGTATAATAATGCTGTATGTATTTGCTATGTATGTAGAAGTGGAATAAATGCATCATAAGGCATCATTCACCTTATTAGATAATGCTAATTTTCTAAATTTTCCAAAGTGGTTTAACCACTGTATTCTCATTAACTGTATATGAGAGTTGTTTTTATCCATAGTCTTGCCAACACTTGTTATTTTCAGACTCTATTTTTAGCTATTCAGGTGCATACAGTGATATTTGATTATGGCTTTAATTTGCATTGGTTTGATTACTAATGAAGTTGAGCACCTTTTCATGTTGACCTTGTGAATTTCCTCTTGTGGAGTGCTAATTGAAATCTTTAGTTCATGCTTGTAATTTCTATTGTTAGGAGTTGGTTTTTTCCTATTAATTTGTAGGAGTTCTTTACACATCCTGGATATATCTTTTGTCAGTTATATGTTATAAATACCTCCTTCTATTCTGTGGCCTGTCTTGATGAACAGATGTTCTTGATTTTAATATAGTCGAATAGATCAATTTTTTTCTTCATAGTATATTTGAGTCTTAGAAAATCCTTCTTGGGGCACCTGGGTGGCTCAGTGGGTTAAGCCTCTGCCTTCGGCTCAGGTCATGATCTCAGGGTCCTGGGATTGAGCCCCACATTGGGCTCTCTGCTCAGCGGGGAGGCTGCTTCCCCCTCTCTCTCTGCCTGCCTCTCTGCCTACTTGTGATCTCTCTCTCTATCAAATAAATAAATAAAAATCTTTAAAAAAATAAAATAAAATGCTTCTTTACACTGAATTCATGAATATAGTCTGTATTATCTTCTCCAAGGTTTTTAATCTGCCTTTTACATTTAGCTTATAGTACAGTGGGGAATAATTTTTGTGTATGGCTTAAGGTAGGGATTTGGTTTTATTTTTTCATATAGACACACAATTGTCACAGTAACGTTGAAAAGTGTCCTTTTCTTCCTGCTCAAAAGTGCAAACTATATCATAAATCAAATGTCTATATATGCATAAATCTGTTTTGGCTTCTGTGTCCTTTGGCTTCTATTGTGTCTACTCAATCTATCTATCTTGTGTCAGTACTACACTATCTTAATTATTATGGCTTTATAATTATGTCCTGGTATCTGGTAAGGCAAGTTTCTCCACCTTGTTAATCTTCAAGAGGAGGTTCTTGGGCTTTTGTTTGTCTATGTAAATTTTAGAATCAGTTTGCTATTCTATACACTTACAAAAAGCCTGCTGGGATTTTGATTAGTATTGTACTAGAATCTTGAAATCACTTTAGGGAGAACTGACGTCTTCATGATATTGGGATTTCTAATCCACGAACATGATATCTCTTCATTTATGTTAGTTTTCTTCAATGCCTCACAATATATTATAATTTGCTGTATACGGGTCTTACACATATTTTGTTATATTTATGTTGGTATTTGGTATTTCTCATACTATTACAGGTGGTAATTTAAAAAACTATCATCTAACTATTCATATATGGGTATATATTTGATTTTGTATATTTTTGGTCAAGCAAACTTGTTAAGCTTTTATGCTAATAATTTATTTGTGGATTCTTGTGAATATTCTTTTTTTTTAAAATATTTTATTTATTTATTTGACAGAGATCACAAGTAGGCAGAGAAGCAGGCAGAGAGAGGAGGAAGCAGGCTCCCCGGTGAGCAGAGAGCCCGATGCAGGGCTCGATCCCAGGACCCTGGCATCATGACCTGAGCCAAAGGCAGAGGCTTTAACCCACTGAGCCACCCAGGCGCCCCTCTTGTGAATTTTCTACACATGCTATAACATTTTAATATTTTCCATAGGTGATAACAGCTTTGTTTCCTTTTTATCTAACCCTTTTACCCTTTTTTTCCTTGTCTTAGTGCTGTGGATCCCCATTACAAGACTGAATAGAATTATTGATACCAGGCATTCCTTTATCATATTAACAAGTTCCCTTCCTTTCTAAAGGATTTGTTTTTTTTTTTTATCACAAATGGATTTTGATTTCATCACATACTTTTTCTGCATTTATTGAGATGATTTTATGATTTATTCCTTTAATCTAGCAATATGATGAATAAAATGAATGTATTTTCTAATATTAAGCTACTCTTAAATTCTTTTTTTTTTTTTTAAGATTTTTATTTATCAGAGAGAAACAGAGTGAGACGGGGAACACAAGCAGGAGAAGTAGTAGACGGAGAATCAAGCTTCCCATGGAGCAGGGAGCCCAACGCGGGGCTTGATCCCAGGACCTTCAGGTCATGACCTAAGCCAAAGGCAGACGCTTAATGACTGAGCCACCCAGGCACCCCTACCCTTAAACTCTTCACATAAATTCAAGTTAGTCTTGGTGTATTATCTTTTTACACATTGCTGGATTCAATTTCCTAGTGTTTTGTGGGGTTTTTAAAAAAAGATTTAATTTATTTATTTGACAGACAGAGATCACAAGTAGGCACGGAGGCAGGCAGAGAGAGAGGAGGAAGCAGGCTCCCCGCTGAGCAGAGAGCTCAATGCGGGGTGATCCCAAGACCCTGGGGTCATAACCTAAGCTGAAGGCAGAGGCTTAACCCACTGAGCCACCCAGGTGCCCCAATTTCCTAGTGTTTAACTGAAGATTTTTGCATCTCTGTTAGTAAGTGAGATTGGTCTATCATTTTCCTTTCTGTTATTTCCCTTTTCTGGTTTGGTTATGAGAGCAATTCTAGCCCCATATAATGAGTTGAGGACAGTCCTTTCCTTTCCTATTTTTGCAAAAGTTTATAGAAAATTAAAATGACCTGCATTTAGGCAGTTTGGTGCAACTTGCCTGTATAATGTTGTTCTTAACTCTTTTTCTTTCATACTTCACATCTAAACCATTTGCAAATTTTGTTTATTCTAGCTTTAAATTAAATTCCAGCTCCAACTACTTCTCACCTCCACTGCCACCACCCTCGTCTAAGCCACCACCATCTCTCCCTTGGAGAATTGCTGTGGCCTCCTAATTGGACTCATTTGTTTCAGTCCACGCAGTCATCATATTTAAAAAAAAATTTTTTTTAAAGTAATCTCTACACCCAATATGGGCCTCAAGCTCACAACCCTGGGATCAAGAGTCACACGCTCCACTGACTCAGCCAGCCAGGTGCCCTGCAGCCATGCTATTTTAAACATATAGGTCAGATTCTGTTACTTGTCTGCTCAAATCCTCCACTGGCTACCCATCTCACTCAGAGTAAGCAGCAGAGTCCTTACAATGGTCCAGGAGGCCTGATAGGATTTGGCCTTGTTCTCTCTCTGACCTCATCCCTTACATCTCTCCTCTTGCTCCAGCTGCTCTAGCCACACGGGTCCCCTTGATGTTCCTGAAACACCTCCAGAATGTTCTCATCTCAGAGCCTTTGCATCTGTTGTTTGCTCTGCCTGGAACACAGTCCCCACAGAAATCTATATGACTTGCTCCTTTTCTTTTTAAAAGATTTTATTTACTTATTTGAGAGAGAGAGAGAGAGAGCACGAGCTGGGGGGAAGAGCAGAGGGAGAGGGAGAAGCAGACTCCCTGCTATCAGGGAGCCCGAGGTGGGTCTGGATCCTAGGACCCTAGGATCATGACCAGAGCTGAAGGCAGATGCTTAACCCACTGAGCCACCCATTAATGTACTTATGTATGTATTACCTGAGTCTCACCACAAGAATGTAAATACCAAGAAGGCAGGTATTTTATCTATGTGCCTACTAACTAGAACAATGCTTGGCAATCAGAGGTGCTCAGTAATACCTTTTGAATCAACGGTGAATATTTTATTATGTGTCTGACTCCTTGGTGTCAGTCAGTTTCTCTAGCTTTATTTCCGTACATTCTGTTTTCTAACCTTAGCATTAAAAAATAGAGCACCTGGCACATGGCCTTATACATAACTGTCAGTTAGTAATAAGTGAATGAGTGAATGTCACATCCTGGGCTTTGCTGAAGTTTAATGAGGTCCCATCCTCCTGTTGGAGAGCTTCTTTAGTTTTCTGCACTTTCTCTCATCTCTATTCCTTTCTTTTATCACATTTCCTCCTCCCTTTCGCTGCACTTTTTCCAAGAAGAGTTATTCATTTATTTTGTGGGGGGAGGGGCAGAAGGAGAGACTCTTTAAGCAGACTCCCCACTGAGGACCCTGAGATCATGACCTGAGCTGCAACCAAGTCTGGATGCTCAAGGGACAGAGCCACTGGCTCTGTCTTTTTCTAATCTCACTTCTCTAGTCCATCCCCCTCTCCTCTCTTTCTCCAAATTTTCTTTTTCTACTTATTTATTGTTCTCTCATTTTCTCTCCTTACTCCTCTTTCTCTGTTTCATAAAACATAAAACTCAGACTTTGCCTTAGAAAATCTGTTGTCGGGCACCTGGGTGGATCAACTGGTTGAATGATTGCCTTCGGCTCAGGTCATGATCCCAGACTTCCAGGATCGAGTCCCGCATTAGGCTCCCAGCTCCTTGGGGAGTCTGCTTCTCCCTCTGACCTTCTCCTCTCTCATTCATTCTCTCTCAAATAAATAAATAAAATCTTTAAACAAATTAAAAAAAAAAAGAAAGAAAATCTGTTGTCTAGGGGCACCTGGGTGGCTCAGTTGGTTAGGCGACCAACTCTTTATTTTTTTTTTTTTAATTTTCAAAATTTATTTATTTGAGAGAGAGACAGTGAAAGAGCATGAGAGGGGAGAAGGTCAGAGGAAGAAAGAGACTCCCTGTGGAGCTGGGAGCCCGATGCAGGACTCAATCCCAGGACTCCGGGATCATGACCTGAGCTGAAGGCAGTTGCTTAACCAACTGAGCCACCCAGGTGTCCTAGACGACCGACTCTTGATTATGGCTCAAGTGATGATCTTGCAGGTTGTGGGATGGAGCCCCCTATCAGGCTCCACACTGAATATGGAACCTGCTTGGTATTCTCTCTCTCCCTCTGACCCTCCCCACCCCCTACACACTCGCTCATATGCTCTCCTCTCTCTCTTAAAAAAAAAATTCCGTTGTCTAGGGGTACCTGGCTGGCTCAGTCTGTGGAGGGTGTGACTTTTGATCTCGGGATTGTTGGTTCAAGTCCCATGTTGGGTGTAGAGATTACTTAAAAAATAATAAAATCTCGGGGTGCCTGGGTGGCGAGAAAATCCTGGGATCAAGCCCTGCGTCAGGAATCTCTGCTCAGCGGGGAGCCTGCTTCCTCCTCTCTCTCTGCCTGCCTCTCTGCCTACTTGTGATATCTCTGTATATGTCAAATAAATAAATCTTTTAAAAATAATAATAATAAAATCTAAAAAAATATTCTGTTGTCTATTCTCTCACTTTGTAGATACAGAAGAGGACAACACAATAAACTTTAAGGTCATGACTTGTTTAAGGCTGAATCAGGACTCGATCTCAGGTTATCTCTTTCTCCCTCTTATCTCTTTCCTTTCAGCTTTTTCCTCTCTTTCTTTTGTTTAAAGATTTTATTTTTTAAAATAATCTCTATATCCAACATGGGGCTCAAACCCGGAGAGCAAGTCATATGTGCCAATGGCTGAGACAGCTGACACCCCTTTTCTTCTCTTTCCTTTTTTTTTTTTTCTTAAGATTTTATTTATTTATTTGACAGAGAGAGAGATCACAGGTAGGCAGAGAGGCAGGCAGAGAGAGAAGGAGAAGCAGACTTCCCACTGAGCAGGGAGCCCGATGTAGGCTCAATCCCAGGACCCTGAGATCATGACCTGAGCCGAAGGCAGATCTTTAACCGACTGAGCCACCCAGACACCACTTTCCTTCTCTTTCTTAACACGGTATCGAAATCAGACAAACTTGCATCTGACTGTCAGCTCCAACACCTACACTGACCTGCAGTAAATTACTTAACTTCTGTGATACTCAGTGTCCTCACAGGTTAGCAAAGATATTAATAAACACCTCAAAGGGTTGTTGTAAAGACTGAATATCAATGACAACAACACCCTACAGCTAACATCACACTTAGTGGTGAGAAACTAGTAGCTTTCTCACTAAGATCAGGTACAAGGCAAGGATGTCCCTTCTCACCCCTCTTCAACACTGTACTGGAAATCCCTGCTAATGTATTAAGGTTAAAAAAAAGGGGGGCACCTGGGTGGCTCAGTGGGTTAAGCTTCTACCTTCGGCTCGGGTCATGATGCCAGGGTCCTGGTATTGAGCCCCACATTGGGCTCCCTGCTCAGTGGGGTACCTGTTTCTCCATTAAAAAAGAAAAAAAGAAAAGGTTAAAAAAAAAAGCGACTACCCTACAACCCAGCAATTGCACTACTAGGTATTTACTTCAAAGATACAAATGTATTGATCCGAAGGGGCACATGCACCACACTGTTTATTGCAGCAATGTCCACAACAGCCAAACTCTGGAAAGAGCCCAGGTGTCCATCAGCAGACGAATGGATAAAGAAGATGTGGTATAGATATATACAATGGAATATTACCCAGCCATCAAAAACAAATGAAATCTTGCCATTTGCAACAACGTGGATGGAACTAGAGGGTATTATGCTGCATGAAATAAGTCCACCAGAGAAAGACAATTAGCATATGATTTCACAGAAACAAAACAAAGGACCACAGGGGAAGGGATGGAAAAACAAAACGATGAAATCAGAGAGGAAGACAAATCATGAGACACACTTGAACACAGGAAACAAACTGAAGGGAGTGCCTAGGTGGCTCAGTTGGTTAAGTGTCTGCCTTCAGCTCAGGTTAAGATCCCAGGGTGGGGTGCCTAGGTGGCTCAGTGGGTTAAAGCCTCTGCCTTCAGCTCAGATCTCAGGGCCCTAGGATCGAGCCCTGCATCGGGCTCTCTGCTCAGTGGGGAGCCTGCTTCCCCCTCTCTCTCTGCCTGCCTCTCTGCCTACTTGTGATCTCTGCCTGTCAAATAAATAAATAAAATCTTAAAAAAAAAAAAAAAAAAGATCCCAGCGTGCTGGGATCCAGCCCCACATCAAGCTCCCTGCTCAGTAGGGAGCCTGCTTCTCTTTCTCCTTCTGCCTACCTCTCCCCCTGCTAGCACACTCTCTCTACCTCTCGAATAAACAGAGTCTTGAAAAATAAAAAAGGAAAGAAACTGAGGGTTGCTGGAGGGGAGGGGGTAACTGGGTGATGGACAGTAAGAATGGCAAGTGATACAATGAGCACTGAGTGTTATACACAACTGATGAATCACTGACCTCTATATTTGAAACTAGTAACACATTATATGTTAATTAATTGAATGTAAATAAAATAGAATTTTTAAAAAGGAAATAAAACATGTACAGATTGGGAACAAAGCCATCAAACTGTCTTTGTTTGCAGATGACAGGATCATTTATGTAGGGCATCTGAAAGAACGGACAGAAACCAAAAACTAAAAAAACCTCCTGGAATTAATAAGTATACCAAGGTTTGGGGCTCCTGGGTGGCTCATGGGGTGTAGTAAGCATTTCTTAATCTTGGGGTTTGTAAGTTCGAGCCCCAAGTTGGGTATAGTGATTGCTTAAAAATAAGATCTTAAAACAGAAAACCAAAAAAAAAAAAAAAAAGTCAACTGCTTTCTTATGTACCAACAATGAAAAAGTAGAATTTGAAATTTAAAACATAACATTTACATTAGCACACCTCAACATGAAATATTTAGGCATAAATCTAACAAAATACACATAAGATCTATATGAGAAAAACTATAAAACTCTGATGAACAATATCAAAGGAGAATTACATAAATGGAGCAATAATCCACATGCCTGGCTAGGAAGACTTACTATTATCAAGATATCAGTTCTTCCCAACCTTACCTACAGATCAATGCAATCCCAATCCCAGCAAGTTAGTTTATGGATATTAACAAACTAATTCTACATTGGATATGGAGAGGCAAAAGGCCCAGAATAGCTCAGACAGTACGGAGGGGGAAAACAAAGTTGGAAGGGTGACGCTGTCTGATTTCAAGACTTACTATAAAGCTACAGCAATCAAGGCAGTGGAGTATTGGTGAAAACAGACAAACAGATCAGTGAACCAGAATAGAGAGCTCAGAAATAGGCACCCATATATACAGTTAAGGAACTTTCGACAAAAGAGCAAAAGCAAAAAGATTGATCAAAGATAGTCTCTTCACTTTTCAGCGACTGTGAAGCTGGGGAGATCCTGGCCTGGCCTAGGATGTTGGATCTCACTGTCCTCCTAGCTCTTCGACCTTTCTCTGAAGCCCCTCAATAAAATGGTTTGATCCTCCACACCCCCCCAAAAAGATAATCTCTTCAACAAACGATGCTAGAACAACTGTACATTCACAGAAAGAAAGAAAGAAAAAGAGAAAGAATGAATGAATGAATTTAGACACAGCGTTTATACCCTTCACAAAAATTAACTCAAAATGGATCACAGACCTAAATGGAAAATGGAAAACTATAAAACTCCTGGGAGATAGCAGAGGGAAAACCTAGATGACCCTGAGCATCATAATGTCTTTCTTAGATATCACACCAAAGACATAATCTATCAAAGAAATTTGATAGCCACCTGGGTGGCTCAGTCATTAAGCATCTGCCTTCAGCTCAGGTGATGATCCCAGGGTCCTGGGATTGAGCCCCCACATTGGGCTCCCTGCTCAGCAGGAAGCCTGCTTCTCCCTCTCCCACACCCCCTGTTTGAGTTCTGCTCTCGCTGTCTCTCTTTCACATAAATAAAATCTTTAAAAAAAGAGAGAGAGAAATAATTAATAAACTGGACTTAATGAATATAAAAAATCTTCTGCTCTACAATAGAACAATTAGAAGAGAATTAGAAGACCATCCACAGACTGGTAGATAATATTTGCAAAAGACACATCTGAAAAAGGACTATTATCCAAAATACAGGAAGAAGTCTTAAAACTCAACAAATAAGAAAACAAACGACCCAATTAAAAAATGGGCCAGGAGCGCCTGGGTGGCTCAGTGGGTTAAAGCCTCTGCCTTCGGCTTGGGTCATGATCCCAGGGTCCTGGGATCGAGCCCCATATCGGGCTCTCTGCTCCGCAGGGAGCCTGCTTCCTCCTCTCTCTCTTCCTGCCTCTCTGCCTAATTGTGATTTCTCTCTGTCAAATAAATAAAATAAAAAAAATGGGCCAAAGACCTTAGCAGATACCCTACCAAAGACACAGATGGCAAGTAAGCATAAAAGATGTTCCACATCAAATGTCATCAGGGAAATGCAAATTAAAACAACAGTGAGATACCACTACACACCTAGTAGAATGGTCAAAATCTGGAACACTGACAAGAGCAAAAGCTGGCCAGGAAGTGGAGGAATAGAAGTTTTCATGGGCACCTGGGGAAGCTCAGTCAGTTAAGTATTCAACTCTTAATTTCCGCTCAGGTGGTGATCTAAGTCTCATGGGATCTGGCAGATTCTGTCTCCACACTGAGCATGGAACCTACTTGGGATTCTCTCTCTCTCCCCCTGCCCTCCCTGCACATGCTCTCTTCCTCTCTAACAAAGAAAAAAGCGAACAAACAAAAAGAAACATTCATACATTGCGGATGAGTACAGCCACTTTAGAAGACAGTTTGGTGGGTTCTTACAATAATGAAACATACTCTGGGGTGTCTGGGTGGCTTGGTAGGTCAAGTGTCTGCCTTTGGCTCAGGTTATGATCCCAGGGTCTTGGGATCGAGCCCCGCAGCCGGCTCCTTGCTCAGTGGGGACCCTGCTTCTCCCTCTTGCTTGTGCTCTTTCCTTCAATCTCTCTGATAAATAAATTTTTTAAAAAATGAAACATATTCTTACCATATGATCCAGCAACCATGCTCCTTGATGTTTACCCAAAGGAGTTGAAAATTTTGTCTACCCAAAACCTTGCACATGAATGTTTATAGCACCTTTATCCATAATTGCCAAAATCTGGAAGCAACCAAGATGTCCTTCAGTAAGTAAATAAATAAATAAACTGTGGTACATCCAGACAATGGAAGACTAATGGTGCCAAAAAGAAATGAGCTATTAAGCCATGAAAAGACATGAAGGAGTCTTAAAGTGCAAAAAGCCAATATAAGAAGGCCGCATATAGTATGATTTCCACTCTATGACAATCTGGAAAAGGCGAAACTGTGGAGACAATGAAAAAAAGATCAGTACTTACAGGGGGGTCAGGGGTGGGGAGAGATGAACAGGTAGGGCACAGAGAATTTTGGGGGCAGTGAAAATACTCTGTATGACATTACATTGATGGATATATGTCATTATTCATTATGCAAGCCCACTGAATGTACACCACCAACAATGAACCCTTAGATAAACTATGGACTTCAGGTGATTATGATGTGGTCAATACAGGTTCAACTGTGCTTAAAAAAAAAAAAAGTACCATTCTGGTAAGTGATGTTGTTGATGGGGAGATTGTGTATGTGTAGGAGCAGGAAGTATTATAAGAAATATTTGTACCTTGCTGCCAATATTATTGTAAACCTAAAACTTATCTTAAAAAAATAGTCTTAAAGTTGAACAGATAAAGACATAGCACATAATAGAACATATGTGGGCTCTTCTTCTTTCCTAATATTTTCTTTTTCCTTCCCTCTTTAAATTGGTAAGATTGTACTCATTGATTCTTTGGTTCTTTCAAACTTCAGGTGTTTTATTATGCCTTTGATTCCTTCTCTTCACGTTTGTGTCATCTCTTCCATTCTTCTTTAGTTTTTCCGCTGCCTCTTCCACTCCTTTTTCTCCTTCTCCCCCACCCATCTCCCTTCTCTGTTTCTGCTTCTCATTTGCTACCATAATCCAAGCCATGTGTACCACAAACTTTGAGTTTAAAGTCCCTTCCACTCCAACAGTCTATCAGTCCTGTAAAATATTCTCCTCGTTTATGTTCTCTTTTTTTCCTTTCTCCTCTTTCCATTGTTTTTTGAATTACTTAACTATCCTGGACCTCAGTTTTTCCATGTGGAAAACAGAAACAATAATAGACTGTTATAAGCATCAAAGGAATTAAATAAATCTCCTCCTTCAGAGCCCAACACTCTAGAAATGTTAGTTTATTATTTTCCCTAAGATATCATGGTAATGTTGAAAGTTGGCTTTGGGCTTGAAGAGACCTGAGTTCCAGGCAAATCTCTAAATTTTTATGAGCATCAATTTCCTCGTCAGTAAAGTGAAAATAACAGATGCCTTCCTTATACCTAGGGTTTTTTCGTCTTCCAGGAATAAAAAAACTCAATGCACAGAAAAGCCTCACTCTACAAGTACAGGTCATCATAAACTGTGTCCTGAAGTCACACTGGGGATGCTGTATAGTTATGAGGATTCAGTAGGATACAATTTTAAAAGATGCCTGACCAATAGGAAGCACTTAACACATGTTACCTATCATGACTTCCTTTACTTTTCCCACTTCTTTCCTCTTGCTCCTCAAAAAAAAAAAAAAAAAAAAAGGTTAAAATAGCAGGGGACCCCTGCTGCTAAACTTCTATTATTGTTTGTTGCCTCCTTCTCCTCTCTCATTTCCCTCCCTCCCTTTCTTCCCTCCTCCCTGTCTTTCCCATTACAATTTTCCTGTCGCCCCATGCTCCCTGTGCAGCCCAGACTCCAGATTCCTGACAGCTTTGGGCCGACACAAAACCACCCGATACCTGCTGGCGACCCGGGGACTCCCATCTGCATTTACCGTCCAGCGCTCATCTGACAATAAAGTTTTATTGAAACAGAGCGGGGGGGGGGGGAGAGGAGGCGCCCGTCATTCTTCCTCAACAACCAATCAGAGGAGTAGAATGACGGGCGCTTGCAGGAGCTTCAGAGGTCGGGAGGGCGGGGGAGGGGCATGGCCCGCCCGAAACCGGCCTAGTAAGAGCGGAAGTACGACGCGGAAGCCAGCCATAGAGTTTAGTGGCCAGAGCGACTCTGCAGGGAGGCGGCAGGAAAGGCTCGGAACAGCTGCCGGAGGTGACGGAGCTCCGGCCCCGCCCGGTGTGCTGGAAGACGAAGCTTCCAGGTAGCGGCCCGCAGAGTCTGACCCAGGGTACGACGGGGCAGTCGCCGTGAGCCCACGGTCCCTGGGCGGCCTCTTTAAGGGAGGGGGCGGAGCCACGTGGAAGGATCGTGGGGGCAAGGTCACGTGACTGAGGGCACTTGCGGGGCACCATGGAAATTTGAGGGAGCGTTGTCGGGGTGGACACCATGTGACACCCCTTACCCCACTACATCCTGTGCCTTGGGGTTCAATGGGGTGCACGTGGTGGGGCTTGGGATCAGGCCCGAGGATGGGGGAGGGGGCGTGGCAACCCTGTCTCAGCCAGGCTTCCATCAAAGTGGCCGATTTTAGGATTTCTAGATCCGAGTTTTAGACTGATTCATCTCTCACCCCTCATTTGCAGAAGTGACTCAATGTCTCTGCAATCCAGCCCCGGCTCCTGTGCTTCCCGTCCTCCCAGTGTTCGGGGGCCTCCAGCTTCACATTCTCTTTCCTTGCAGCTCCAGATATCCTGAGCCCAGGTCCCCCCAGCTCAGTGCAGCCATGAGTGCCGAGGTGAAGGTGACAGGGCAGAACCAGGAACAATTTCTGCTCCTGGCCAAGTCGGCCAAGGGGGCAGCGCTGGCCACACTCATCCACCAGGTGCTGGAGGCTCCTGGTGTCTACGTGTTTGGGGAACTGCTGGATATGCCTAATGTTAGAGAGGTGGGTTCATGGCCTGGGGAGCCCACAGGAAGGTTGGGGCTAAGTTTGAACTTGAGAATGGGTGGGCAGGGCTCATTTGCAACTCCATAACCATTCAGTTGAACAAGAATATGACTATTAATTAGCAGCTGGCAAAAATAAGTAGGCAAGTAAACCTCTTGCTTTCCTTTGATGATGATGAATCTGTAAAACCCATATTTTTCATTTTTAAGCAAAAGAGCATGTGATTCAGAAAAGGAGACCTGATTCCAGCCTGTCTCCGCCAACGTAGTAGCTCTCAATAAGACCATGTTGCCTTGATCAGGTCATTTTTCCTTTAGGACCTCTGTTTCTCTGTTTTCCCTTTAACATTGGAGCTGATACTGCCCTTCACTGTCAGTTACAGAAATCAGGTCAGATTATGGGAATTGTAAAGTCCAGTACAAATGAAAGGCAATAAACATGAAATTGGCATACCCTCCTTTCCCCGCTTTGTACCCTTTGTTAATTCCCTTAAGTTAGAGATGCATCTGGAAGTGTTAGAAGGTCCTTTCCCCGGAAGACGTGTGGCAAGGAACACAGCAGAGAGAACTGTTCACACAGAAGTGGCAGAGTAAACAGTTTAACGTATAGAGTGGGTGAGTCACCAAGATGTATGACCTCACCCCTCGTCTTGAGATGCTAGGGCATTGGTATGTAGGCAGACTATGTTAGGTTTTTGAGGGCCAGTGATTGACTGAGTTGATGGATTTTGCCTTTGGGGATCACTCTGGGGTATATGGAGAAACTCTAGCTGCCTTCTTCCCCTGCTTTCCTCTGCAGTGGACCTAAAGAGGGTCCATTAAGGTGAACAAAAAGAAGCATTTATGGGTGCTTGTTTATCTCTCTGCTAGTCACCTGGGAATTCCAAAAAAGTACAAGACACAGTGCCTATTACCCTTCTAAAACTTATATTCCAGTTGCAGAGATAAGATGAATGGATATGGATGTGTAAATTACCTATTTAGCAAGTATCTATTGAGAGCTGAATGCATGCTTAGTTCTGCTAGACGTAGGTGGGTGGGATACCAGGGCCTGGGTCTGTAATCTTACTGGAAAAAAAGATATTCTTGGGTAACAACCTAAGGGTTTGATCGATTAAGTGCCAGAATGAGTGATCAGTGATAGGAGATGAGTGAGTGAGCTGGCCTGGACACTGAAGCCACTTGGGTGGTAGAAGTCTGACACAGAGGCCTCAAATTCCAGCGCCTGCTGAGGCCGTGCAGCTGTCAGAGATGCATGAGGCTAAGACAGGAGTGTTTGGTGACTTGGCAAGAACAGCAGACTGCCTGATGATATGCAGATTCAGAAATACTAAACACACTCAAAGGACCAAAATGCAGTTTGCAGTGTCCGGGTGTGCATGTGCCCACACACACACTACTGAACACTCTGAATGTGTTCAATTCTGAATTTAGGGTAAGAATGAAGACATATGGAGGAAGAGGGTATGGTGGATTTCGGCTGGGGGGCGGGTGGGGTAGTGCAAATAAGGGCCTAGAGGTGGAAATGAGGCCTTCCAATGGGGAGAGTGACCAGAGAGGCAGAGAAGTCCTTTTGGTGAGCTGGAAGAGCCAGTGGGAGAGGGGAAAGGTGGGGCCAGAAAGTGGAATTCAAAACAAGCGAGGCTGGGAAACTGGAGAGAGGCCCATCCTGTCACCTCTTCCTTCGTGTTCCTGCAGCTGGCTGAGAGTGACTTCGCTTCCACATTCCGGCTGCTCACAGTGTTTGCTTACGGGACATATGCTGATTACTTAGGTAACCAGAGGGCTGGAGCTCTGGAGTAGTGGAGGTGGGAGAAGGGCAATTTTTGGAAGGACTAGAAGAAATTCCTGGGAAACCTTTCTGCGGTACACAGGGTCAGAATTAAGACCTGAATTGGCATGGAAAATGGGGTGGGGGGGGGGAGATGAAGAAGCAAGGGAAGGAGGCTACGGCTTCCCACAAAAGTGTAATAATCAGGATTTCCTGTGCTTTGTCTTTTCTTCCTAGCTGAAGCCCGGAATCTTCCCCCACTCACAGAGGCTCAGAAGAATAAGCTTCGACACCTATCAGTTGTCACCCTGGCTGCCAAAGTCAAGGTGAGTGACTATCTCTCTCCATATACCCCACCCCTCCAAAGCCTGCTAGGTCCTGAACCGAAGGGGAATGTCCCTTCAAAGGGCCTATCTGAAGGGAATTTGCACTCAGACGGCCTTTGCCCACGCTGTCGCTCTTCTGCCTTCCCTAAACCCCACGTCCCTTCAAGGACTGTATCTGAGCTCCACTTCCTGCAGCAGCCTTTTGGGCTGAATTGTATTCTCTTCGCTTTCTGTTTTGTTTTTGTTTTTCATTCAACATTTTTTGCATTTTGGGTCAAAATAGCAACCAGAGTGCCATTCACTTGTTAAGGCCATCACCTTCCTCCTCACTATGGAAAGTCCCACACAGGGGTGCCTCAGTGGCTCAGTCAGTTAAGCTTCTGCCTTCGGCTTAGGTCACGGTCCTGGGATCAAGCCCCATTCGGGGCTCCCTGCTCAGTGTGGAGTCTGCTTCTCCCTCTCCACACCGCGCCCCCAGCTGTGCTCACTCATGCTAGCGTGTGTAGGCGCTCTCTCTCCCTCTCAATTAAATAGATAGAAATCTCAAAAAAACAAAACAAAAACAAAAACAAAACAAAGTAAAGAAAGAAAGTTCCACACAAACGGCCTCAGCTTTCAGATGTGGGAACAAGGCTTTCTCTTCTGGTGAAGTGCCAGGCTTCTGTTTGCCAGTCAGAAGTGCATAACCCAGACATATCTCTGTAGTTCCAGTTGGGTTCAGTTTCTTATTAAATATCCCTCTCCCACCCACCTACATTTTCTCAGCTGTTCCTTGACTTTCCTGTGGTCCCCATGATTGGACCTAAACTAGGCTTTCTGTCGTGAGGTGCCTCTGTGGAAGGAAGTGGGGTATGAACGGTTAAGTAACTCAGACCCCAGCCCCACCCCATGCTCCTGTTATGTCAGGCTTCTCTGGACCAAGGTCTGTGCTGTCCTGAGCTGTGGCCAGAGGACTGATGCCCAGGCAGATGTCACTTTCTTCCTCTGTGGGGTGGGAGGTGAAGGGTGGTTGGGGAACGTAAATCTTAAATCTTATTTGCCGTCGTGCTTCTCGGGAGGTTATTTTTCAGGGGATGGTACTTTAACTTATTTTGCCTTAGGCCCAGCCTTTTAGAGGAATTTTTTTAAAAAAATATTATTGTTTTTAAGGATTTTATTGATTTATTTGAGAGAGAGAAATACAGCGAGAGAGGGAACACAAGCAGGGGAAGTGGGAAAGGGAGAAGCAGGTTTCCCACCGTGCCGGGAACCCAATGGTGGGACTTGATCCCAGGACCCTGGGATCATGACCTGAGCCCAAGGCAGAAGCTTAAGGACTGAGCCACCCAGGTACCCCTAGAAGAAATCCTTTAGGAGTAGGAGTGGAGGGTGCCTGGGTGGTTCAGTCCTAAACTCCTGCCTTCGGCTCAGGTCATGATCCCAGGGTCCTGGGATCAGGCTCCACCATCGGGTTCCTGGCACGGTGGGAAGCCTGCTTCTCCCTCTCCCACTGCCCTGCTTATGTTCCCTCTCTTGCTATGTCTCTCTCTCTCTGTGTGTCAAATAAATAAAATCTTTATTTCATTTTACTTTATTTTTTAAAGATTTTATTTATTTATTTATTTGACAGAGAGAGAGAGATCACAAGCAGGCAGAGTGGCAGGCAGAGAGAGAGGGGGAAGCAGGCTCCCTGCCAAGCAGACAGCCCGATGTGGGGCTTGATCCCAGGACCTTGAGATCATGACCCGACCTAAAGGCAGAGGCCCAACCCACTGGGCCCCTAAATAAAATCTTTAAAAGAAGTAAAAGGAATAGGAATGGAGCACAGGCAGGGGAGCTGAGGTGGGGACGGGGTGGTGGTATGGAGGGAAAAATCTTGGAAGCCCTTCTCTGCTGGAGAGCCTCACAAATCCCAGCCCGACCTCCCTGCGCCCCAGTGTATCCCATATGCAGTGTTGCTGGAGGCCCTCGCCCTGCGTAACGTGCGGCAGCTGGAAGACCTTGTCATCGAGGCAGTGTACGCCGACGTGCTCCGCGGCTCCCTGGACCAGCGCAACCAGCGACTGGAGGTTGACTACAGCATTGGGCGGGACATCCAGCGCCAGGACCTCAGTGCCATTGCTCGAACCCTGCAGGAGTGGTGAGACCCCTGTCCTGGCCCTGTTCCTTCTCATCTCCCTCCGGGAAAGGGGGAGGTGCTTTGTGGGGGTGGGGAGGGCTGGGCTGGGCTGCAGAGGTAGAGTCCCAGAGGATGAAGGGAGAGGCGCTCATTCCTCCAGAAGCTTCTGAGGGCAGAAGGGAGCAGAGGAGGGCCTGTGGGGCAAGAGGCTGGAAGCAGTGTCCTTGGTATGTCATTGTGGGGAGCGGGGAGCAGTACTCTTGAGAGGCTCCTCAGTGGGGTGTTGGATCCTCACTTGTCGTAAGCCGGATTCACCCCATCGGTCTGTAAGCAGCACGTCTTAGGCCCTGGGTCTCTTCTGCTTCCGTGTTTCTCTTTGTGTTCTTGTCTAACTTCAATATGCCTTTTTTTTTTCTTCTCTCCAGCATCTACCCGGGGTTGTTTTCAGTTCCTCCTCTCACATGTTGTGCGTTACTCCAGGCACTTCCCATACCTGTCTTAGGCTGCCCCCCCCCGCCCACTCCCCCAGGTGTCTTTGTGGGTCCTGGGACTATTTTTGCACGTGGTTTCCAGGTGCCCTGGTGAGGGTCCCTAACTCAGACAAGGTGTTTGCGTGCAGGGTGTTCTGAGTCTGTCATGAGTGTGTGACCCCGGCCTCCTGCTGACGCGTGTCCGCTCCTGATCCTCCCAGGTGTGTGGGCTGTGAGGTGGTGCTGTCAGGCATCGAGGAGCAGGTGAGCCGCGCCAACCAGCACAAGGAGCAGCAGCTGGGCCTGAAGCAGCAGATCGAGAGTGAGGTGAGCAGGGGAGGCATCAGGACGGACCCGAACTCCCGAGCTCACGCAGCCGAGGCCAGTTGTCCTGTGTGGAGGGGTCAGGACCGTGGCTCTAGCAAACAGACAAGGTCAGCAGGGCCTGTCGGATTCTGGGACTTCCCTTATTGTCCCCCATTTCTTTCATCTGGGTAGGTGGCCAACCTTAAAAAAACCATTAAAGTTACAACAGCAGCAGCCGCCGCAGCTACATCTCAGGACCCTGAGCAGCACCTGACTGAGCTGAGGGAACCCGCCCCTGGCACCAACCAGCGCCAGCCCAGCAAGAAAGCCTCAAAGGGCAAGGGGTGAGCCAATGTGGCAGGAACCGCTTGCTTCCGGGGTGTCCTGCTTTTACTTCAGAGACCCGGCTGTCCTCACCCCCTTTAGTTGTTTGCGTGGGAGTAGACGTGGGGGGAGGCCGCAGGGGTGAGGGGATTCCCTGCAGCCTCTCTCTCTCTCTTCCCCTTGCCAGACTCCGAGGGAGCGCCAAGATTTGGTCCAAGTCGAACTGAAGGGACTGTCGTTTCTTCTCTGGGGATGCGGGGTCCTAGCTGCCTGCCTGTCCTTTAGGAGTCCTCGGCCTCCCTGTGCCCCTGGCCAGCTGATAATCCTAGGTTCATGACCCTTAACCTCCCTCTTCTCTTCCTGACCCCCAAGCACAGATCACACCTTCTCTAGGGAGGAGGCAAGTACAAGTCATGTTTTTATTGGTACTTTTGCTTTATGTGACTTTATTATGTGTCCCATTGTCTCCCTCCCCCTCCCTGCCATGCTCTCTCCCTGTTTCTTTAAAACGGGGGTGGGGGGGCAGCATCTATCCCTGTTTGTTATCTGCCATGGAGTAGGTGGGGCTGCTCCTTCTCCAGCATAACCCACACGTGTTTCTTCTCGCACCGCCCCATCCCCGCATGCCTAATCCCCGGTTTGTACTCTTTACCGCCCCCCGCCTGTCTGGGCAGCATCTGAAGAGCCATAGGGCTTCTGCCTTTATTCCCACCCGGAGAATCCTGGGAGCCAGTCTGCCATTCTCGGAGTCACTGGACACTTTCGTCCTAGAATCCTGTTACACTACAGTTGTTTCCTTTCCTCTCTCCTCCCCTTGGGTCCTGGGAATGCTGCTGCTTCAATGACCCCAGAGCCAAAGAAGGGCACCCGTCTCTTGAGATGTTGAGAGATGGCTCTTTCATAGCCCTGGCTATCTTGGAAAGCCTGATGGCAATCCTGGAAGGATTTATACTTCCTTTTGTGAGTTTGGTGGGGAAGGGAAGGGGATATAGATTGTATTAAAAAAAAAAAGTATATATATACATATATCTATATATAACATGGAACAGAAATAAATCTATGAGAAGTCTATCTACAAACATGCCCGGAAATGGGTATCTTCTGTCTTTGATATGTGCAGATGGGAAGAAGGCTCATTGTCCATCCACTCTAAAGCAAAGTGCTGGAAAGAGAAGAGAACCAGGTACTGGGCGCCGCGTCCTGGCCTAGGAGCCAGGAGACCTAGATCTTGAGTCGTGTGACTTGGGACAGATTGCTCAGTATTCCATCACTCACTCGGAATCAGCAGATACTTGCTGAGCACCAACACGTGCAAAGCACTAGACATGCAAAATGGCCATCCTTGGCCCTCCTCTCGGAGCTGGGCTGCTGCCTGTTGCCTTCCTTCTTGCAGAATTATAAGGGAGAGGAGTTGATAATAATCTTCAGGTTTTGCATCAGAACCACACAGGACTCTGAGATCTGCAGGAAGCAGCAGCAGGCTCCTGTCCACTGTCCAAGGCAGAGCTTCCCATCCTGGAACGATTCGTCTCCTTGGTCTAGTGCACTGCTTTGCACTCTTTTTAGAACTGCGAAGCTCGGGACGTCTGGGTGGCTCAGTGGGTTAAGCCTCTGCCTTTGGCTCAGGTCATGATCTCAGGGTCCTGGGATCGAGTCCCGCATCGGGCTCTCTGCTCAGCAGGGAGCCTGCTTCCCTCTGTCTCTCTGCCTGCCTCTCTGCCTACTTGTGATCTCTCTCTGTGTGTCAAATAAATAAAGAGCAAACATTTGTGAGGGGAAAAAAAAAGAATTGTGAAGCTCTAGTGTGAGGGACAGTTGGCCGCCCCCCGACTCCCACTTGCATGTGAAGCAGTTGCCTCCTGAGGGTCCCAGTGTTGACTGAGCTGCTCTCCAGAGATTGTGTTTTTCTCTACGTGGACATCTAGCACAGACCACTCTGGTTGCTAAAGGTTTCAGTCACAGAACGAGAAAGTGAGGTGGGATCCTGAGGTTTTGATTAAAAGTGGGCGGGGCGAGCGTCTTGTTTGGAGGGGGCTGTGCAGGCCTACTTGGCCAACTGGGATGGTTTGGCTTTGCCCTCGACAAGCTTGTTGAGCCTGTTTTGTCTTGGTTCTCAGTCTCTACTGCAATAATCCCCTTCTTCCCGTACCCTTCAATGTGTAGAAGTTGTTAATTCCTGGCACTTTGAACCTGTCCCCCCCACTTCCTTCCCCAACTTTTCACTTGAACTTCGTATCTTGTTTTCTTGGAAGCTAGTTCCAGCTAGTGACTCCATAACTTCTCTCAGTTCTCTAGTTCCAGCCTTCAGTGGATGGCTCCAGAGTCTAAGTGTGAGCTGAGCTGGGACTGCCCGGCTTAACGTTCAAAGCGGGAGAGAGACCATTCACATGGCCCCAAGGACACGCAAAGTCAGTCTGTTTTTGACTTGGACAGGGCCTTGGCTACCAAGGCATGAAGAAGGGGGAGCAGATTATTTTGGGGCTCAGTTTTTGACCATGAAACTTGGTTCAGGATTTAGAGATTCCATGTACAACCAAACTCAGGGCGCCAGAATATTTCCAACCAAGAATCTTAACCACGATGGGCACGCTTTCACACACCGATTCCCTGGGGTACAGCAGTCTTAAGTGGTCTTATGGCTGGACTGCTGTGGGAAGAGGAAGAGGAAGAAGACTTGCCTTTATGAGAATTCAGAGTTCATGCCCATGAAACCGGTGACACTTAAAAGACTATGTCAACGTGTCTGAAGCTAAAATCAGCAACTAGACTGGTATAAGTCTTCATGCACTAGAGCAAAGACAATGTCTACAGTCAGTATTCATGAAATCCCATTGAAGAGAGTTTGGGAATTCTCTGTTTAGATGCGTTTTCCAACAAGAATGAATAGAAGGGAGCTCTGGGGAGTCCAGGCAATGTATTAGTTATCCAATATGGTGTAACAAATTACCCTAAAATTTAGTGGCTTAAAAATACACATTTGGGGGCACCTGGGTGGCTCATTTGGTTAAGCGACTGCCTTCAGCTCAGGTCATGATCCTGGAGTCCCGGGATCGAGTCCCACATCAGGCTCCCTGCTTGGCAGGAAGTCTGCTTCTCCCTCTGACCCTGCACCTTCTCATGCTTTCTCTCTGCCTCTCTCTCAAATAAATAAATAAAATCTTAAAAAAATATATACATTTGGGGCACCTGGGTGGCTCAGTAGGTTAAGCCTCTGCCTTCCACTCAGGTCATGATCTCAGGGTCCTGGGATTGAGGCCCACATCGGGCTCTCTGCTCAGCAGGGAGCCTGCTTTCCCCTCTCTCTGCCTGCCTTTCTGCCTACTTGTGATCTCTGTCAAATAAATAAAATCTTTAAAAATCATTTATAAAAAAATAACACATTTATTATCTCATTTTCTGTGGTTCAGGAATGTGAGCACACTGTTTTCTGCCTCAGGGTCTCTCAGAAGGCTGCAATCAAAGAGTTAGCTGGAGCCACGTCCTCTCAAGGTTCCAAGGGGAAGGATCTCCTTCCATCCACACCCAGTGTGTCAGCAGGATTCACTACCTCATAGGTGGCTGGATTGAGGAACTTGTTTCTGGGCTGGCTGTTGGTCAGAGGCAGCCCAGGTAGCCCCCTCTATCAGAGCAAGAACCAGAGACACCACATCAGGAAAGCAGAATCAGTCTTGTAACCTAATCGTGGAAGAGGGATCATCACTCTTACCAGTCACCAGGTCCAGCCTAGTGACTGTCAGAAGGCAGGGGTCATTGGAAGCCATATTGGAAGTTGCCTACCACAGACACTATTTCTGTGGGCCACCAGCATCAGAAACATCAGGGGAGCTTTTGAAAATGCATATTCCTGGATCCCGCTCGCACCCCAGTTCCTACTGAATTAGAATCTCCAGGATGTGGATCAGAAATATGCCTTCACTGTCCTCATTGACTCAGCTCTGAGCTGAGAAGTCCCATTTATATAAGCAGACTTGCCCAGATTAGTGCCAAATTGGATCAGCTGGGAAGGCTTCTACTGTAGGGCCTTGGAGGACAGGTATGGAGAAGCAGGGTCACCATCTGGAAGAGAAGGATGTGCAAAGGGGAAACTTTGAGTACAGGACAAGAGAGAGAATTTGTCCTTTGAGGTTCTTAAGTATATGGTTAAGTAATTAAAAGTGTGATAAGTGCTGAGAAGTATAGGGTGACATGAAAGCATTTAGCATAAGGATCTACATCTTACCTGGGGTCAGGAAAACCTTCAAGCCTTCTTCTACTTCCCAGTGAAAGTAGAAGCCTTAGTGGCAGTTGGCCTGACGAAGGAAGGGAGGATGAGCATTCTGGGTAGGAAGAACAGTGGGATGAACACCTGGCAGTGTAATAGAATCCTAATGTGTGTTATACCTCTTGGCATTGGAGTTGTGGGTGATTTTTGTCTTTGTGCCTATTTCTGTTGTCCAATCTTTTTATGATTGTTTAAGACTAATACTAAGTGCTTCCTGCAGTCAAACATGATGCTAAGTGCTTTGCATATATAAACTCATTTAATCCACGCAACAGCCTTGTGAAGTTGATACCACTATTATCCTCCTCTAAAGATGACAGAAGAGGTACAGGGAGGTTATGTAACTTGCTCAGGACCACACAGATGATAAACGGAGTGGGCGCACCCCTCCCCCATCACTCCCAGTGCTCCCGGACGGACTGCATGGGACAACTCTCTGAGATAGCAGAGAAGTAGATGGTAGCAGGGAGGAAGAAACCAGAATTTGAAATTCTGTGAAACCAGTGGTGAGTTTGCCATCGCCCCCCACCCCTGCCCGACCCATTATTGCCCAGAGTGGACTCAGAGGTGGCCCAAACCCAGAAATGTACATCAGGTCTGAACTGAAAGAGTTCCTCTTGGAGCCATCTACTTATTGCAGGTCTGAGGAGCCAGAAAGGGACTCCTAAGGGTCAGAGAGTAGGGGAATCTCCAGGTTTTTTCCTTCTCTCCCACCTCTAGCCCCAGACAGCACCATGGTAGTGTAGCTATAGCTGCATAATGGGGCAACAGTGGCAGGCAGGCACTGAAACCTGAGAGAGGGGAATTCCTCTAGCGCAGGCGCTGTGGTCTCAAGAGCATTGAGGCAAATTGCTCTGCTTTTTCTTTCTTTCTTTTCTGGATGCTTAGCCCAGACACATAGTGGGAAATGCGCAGCAGAGTAGAGAAGCTAAAGCACCCCCCCCCACCGCCTTTTTTTGGCCGGAGGATCAGGAAAGGAAGACCCAGAGAATCAAAGTATCAGGGAGATCAGAGAGAGGAGGGAAATCGAGAGCCCATAGAGTTGTGTGTGAATTCCTGGGCTCACCTCAAATCGGCACAAGCACGGACCCAACCTTAAACATCTTTTTTTTTTTTTAACTTTTTTTAAAGAATTTTTTTTTTTTAATTAATTTGACACACAGAGATCACAAGTAGGCAGAGAGTCAGGTGGGGCGGGGGGGAAGCAGGCTCCCTTCTGAGCAGAGAGCCCGATGCGGAGCTTGATCCCAGGACCCTGGGATCATGACCTGAGCTGAAGGCAGAGGCTTTAACCCCCTGAGCCACCCAGGCGCCCCCCGACCTTAAACATCTTACCAAAGCTTTACGAATTGAGCTACAGGGTGGGCCACTGTCCAGGTCTCATTGACCACTGGGTGGCACACATCCGGGACTGATGTGGATAGCCCCACAAACGGAAAATTAAACTGACATTGGAACCACAATACAAAGAAGACAGGTTGCTGCAGGAACAAAACCTCATCAATCACCTGCTAAAACAAACATTCCCTTTAGCGTTTTAATAAGATCCAGAGTCTCAACCGATATTCAAAATATCCAGGATACAATCTAAAATTGCCCAGCATACAAAAAACTCTCTAGGGAAAAGACAAGCACCCCCAACATGACAAATGTTGGAATTTAAAGCAAAGACTTCAAAGCAGTTAGTATAAACATACTGGAAGAAGAAAGGGAGAATGCTTTTGAAACAAATGGTAAGGTAGAAAGTTTAAGCAAAGAAAATAGAAGACCTAAGGAAAAGTCAAATGGAAATTTTAGAACTGAAAAGTAGGAGTAAAATAAAATATTCACTGGATAGCAGACTGGAGACGACAGAGGAGTGACTTTGAAGATAGTCAATATTAATTATGCAATCTAAACAAAAAAGATAAACAAAAGAAAACAGGATCTCAGGGACCTGTGGAACAAGACCAAAAAATTAACATTTGTGTCAACAGAGTCCCAGAAGGTGAGGAGAAAAAGTATGAAATAGAAAAATTACTGGAAGTAATCATGGTTAAATGGTCCCAACTTTGGCAAAAGACATACACAGATTCAAGAAGCTTGGTGAAGAGCAAACAGAATACACACGAGTCTGTGACCAGACATTATAAACAAATTGCTGAAAATAAAAGACATAGAAAAATATCCACAGAACATCTATAGAAGAACAACCGATTTCACATAAGAGAACAATGACTCAGATTACTGCAGATTCCTCATCAAAACTAGGAAGCTGGAGGAACTAGAATCACACTTAAAGTGCAGAAAGAGGGACGCCTGGGTGGCTCAGTTTTTTAAACAGCTGCCTTTGGCTCAGGTCCTGATCCCAGAGTTCTGGGATCGAGCCCCATATCAGGCTCCTGGCTCAGCAGGGAGTCTGCTTCTCCCTCCCACTCTGCCTGCTGGTATCCCTGCTTGTACTCTCCCTCTCTGTTAAATGAATAAATAAAATCTTTTTTTTAAAAAGTGCTGAAAGAAAGGTGTCAATTCAAAATTCTATACCCAATGGGGGCACCTGGCTGGTTCAGCCAGTTGAGCATCTGCCTTCAACTTAGGTCATGATCTTGGAATCCAGCAGAGAGCTGCCCCTCCCCCTGTTTGTGTGAGATCTTCTCTCAAACAAGTAAAATCTTAAAAAAAAAATCCATGTCCAATAAAAATGTCACTCAGAAGTTAATGTAAAATAAAGATATTCCTCTGTGAAGGAAAGTATAACAATTTGTCAGTAGCAGGACCACTCTAAATGAAAGGCAAAGGGGGCGCCTGGGTGGCTGTTGGTTAAGCGCCCAACTCTTTTTTTTAAAAAATATTGAATATTTATTTATTATTATTTAAAAAAAAATTTTATTTGTTTATAAACATATAATGTATTATTAGCCCTAGGGGTACAGGTCTGTGAATTGCCAGGTTACACACTTCACAGCACTTAACCATAGCACATACCCTCCCCAATGTCCATAACCCCACCACCCTCTCCCTACCCCCCTCCCCCTGGCCACCCTCAGTTTGTTTTGTGACATTAAGAGTCTCTTATGGTTTGTTTCCCTCCCGATCCCATCTTGTTTCATTTATTCTTTTCCTACCCCCCAAGCCCTCCACGTTGCATCTCTACTTCCTCATGTCAGGGAGATCATATGATAGTTGTCTTTCTCAGATTGACTTATTTCGCTAAGCATAATACCCTCTAGTTCCATCCACATCGTCGCAAATGGCAAGATTTCATTTCTTTTGGTGGCTGCATAATATTCCATTGTATATATACCGCATCTTTTTTTAAAATATCTTATTTATTTATTTGACAGAGATCACAAGTAGGCAGAGAGGCAGGCAGAGAAAGAGGAGGAAGCAGGCTCCCCGCTGAGTAGAGAGCCTGATGAGGGGCTCGATCCCAGGACCCTGAGATCATGACCTGAGCAGAAGGCAGAGGCCTAACCCACTGAGCCACCCAGGCACCCCATACCACATCTTTATCCATTCATCTGTTGATGGACATCTAGGTGCTTTCCATACTTTGGCTATTGTGGACATTGCTGCTATAAACATTCAGGTACATGTGCCCCTTCAGATCACTATGTTCATATCTTTAGGGTAAATACCCAGTAGTGCAATTGCTGGGTTGTAGGGTATCTCTATTTTCATCTTTTTGAGGAACCTCCATGCTGTTTTCTAGAGTGGTTGCACCAGCTTGCATTCCCACCAACAGTGTAGGAGGGTTCCCCTTTCTCTGCATCCTCACCAGCATCTGTTATTTCCTGACTTGTTAATTTTAGCCATTCTGACTGGTGTGAGGTGGTATCTCATTGTGGTTTTGATGTGTATTTCCCTGATGCCGAGTGATGTGGAGCACTTTTTCATGTGTCTGTTGGCCATCTGGATGTCTTCTTTGCAGAAATGTCTGTTCATGTCTTCTGCCCATTTCTTGATTGGATTATTATTTGTTCTTTGGGTGTTGAGTTTGCTAAGCTCATTATAAATTTTGGATACTAGCCTTTATCTGATATGTCTTTGCAAATATCTTCTTCCATTCTGTCAGTTGTCTTTTGGTTTTGTTAACTGTTTCCTTTGCTGTGCAAAAGCTTTTGATCTTGATGAAGTCCCAATAGTTCACTTTTGCCCTTGCTTCCTTTGCCTTTAGCGATGTTCCTAGGAAGAAGTTGCTGCAACTGAGGTTGAATAGGTTGCTGCCTGAGTTCTCCTCAAGGATTTTGATGGATTCCTTTCTCACATTGAGGTCCTTCTATTTTCATGCATGGTATAAGGAAACGGTCCAATTTCATTTTTCTGCATGTGGCTGTCTAATTTTCCCAACACCATTTGTTGAAGAGGCTGTCTTTTTTCCATTGGACATTCTTTCCTGCTTTGTCGAAGATTAGTTGACCATAGAGTTGAGGGTCTATTTCTGGGCTCTCTATTTTGTCCCATTGATCTATGTATCTGTTTTTGTGCCAGTACCATACTGTCTTGATGATGAGAGCTTTGTAATAGAGCTTAAAGTCTGGAATTATGATGCCACCAACTTTGGCTTTCTTTTTCAATATTCCTTTGGCTATTCGAGGTCTTTTCTGGTTCCATACAAATTTTAGGATTATTTGTTCCATTTCTTTGAAGAAAATGGACGGGATTTTGATAGGGATTGCATTAAATGTGTAGATTGCTTTAGGTAGCATAGGCATTTTCACAATATTTGTAAGTGCCCAACTCTTGATTTTTGGCTCAGGTCAAGATCTCAGGGTCAAGCAATGGACCTGCATGTCGGGCTCCGTGCTCAGCAGGGAGTCTGCTTCAGGATTCTCTGTCCCTCTCCCTCTGCCCCTCTCTTTGCTTGCTCGCTCTCTCTCAAATAGATCAATCTTTTTTTAAAAATAAAAGAAATGCTAAAGAAAGTTCTTCAGACAGAAGAAAAACGGTGACTGAGGAAACAGGACATCAAGAAGGAAGAGAAACATGGGCGCCTGGGTGGCTCAGTGGTTTGAGCCGCTGCCTTCGGCTCAGGTCATGATCTCAGGGTCCTGGGATCGAGTCCCGCATCAGGCTCTCTGCTTGGCAGGGAGCCTGCTTCCTCTCACTCTCTCTGCCTGCCTCTCTGCCTACTTGTGATCTCTCTCTGTCAAATAAATAAATAAAATCTTTAAAAAAAAAAGAAGGAAGAGTAACAGATCTGATAAGTATAGATTGTTCTCTTGTTCTTTAAAATGTCTCTAACAATTGAAAGTAAAAGTTATAAAACTCTGATGGGGTTTTCAGCATTTTCAGATTTAATACTTATGACAACTACAACACAAAGGAGAGACAATAAAGGGGCCTAACATGGTGGTAAAATCTGTAGTGAAGTACAGATTCTAAGTGGACTCTGGTAAGTGTGGATTTTATAATCCCTGGAGCAAGGGTTAGTAAGCCACACTCCACAGGCCAGAACCAGCCCACTACCTGTTTTTGTAAATAAAATTTTATTGGAACATCTAGTATAATACTGTCTAGCTCCATCCTTGTCATTGCAAATGGCCAGATTTCATTCCTTTTTATGGCTGAATAATATTCCATTGTGAATCTGTACCACATTGTCTTATCCATTCATCTATTGATGGACATGTGCACGGATTCCATAGTTCAGCTACTATAAATAATGCTGCTATCAACATTTTTGAATTAGTGTTTTTGGTTTTTTGGGTAAATACCCAGTAGTGTGATTACTGGGTCATAGGGTAGCTCTATTTTTAACTGTTTGAGGAACCTGCATACTGTTTTCCACAGTGGTGGCACCAGTTTACATCACCAGTCAAGTGTTGCAACAGACATTGTATGACCTGCAAAGCCTAACATATTATCTGGCCCTTTACAGAAAAAGCTTGCCATTCCTGCCCCAGGGCTATCACTTAAAAAAAAAAAAAAAAAAAAAAAAAAGATGGGTGGCTCAGGTCATGATCCCAGGGCCCTGGGATCCAGCCCGACATGGGCTGCATGCTTGGTGGGAAGCCTGATTTCTCTCCCAGTCCTCCTGCTTCTGTTACTTCTCTTGCTGTGTCTTTCTCTGTCAAATAAATAAATACAATCTTTTTTTTTTAAAGTTAAAAAAAAAGAAAAATTTAGTAAGAAAAAAAAGGTAGAATACTTTCTATCTAATAATACCCAAATAGGGGCACCTGACTAGCTTCTTGGTTAAGTGTCTGCCTTCCACTCGGGTCGTGATCTCGGGATCCTGGGTTCAAGCCCTATCTGGGGAGTCTGCTTCCCCCTCTCCTTCTGCCCCTTCTCCCTGCTTGTGCAAGCATGCTTTGTCTCTTAAGTAAATAAACAAACAAACAAATAAATAAAATACAAATAAACAACAACAATAAAAAAATGGGGCGCCTGGGTGGCTCAGTGTGTTAAGCCTCTGCCTTTGGCTTGGGTCGTGGTCTTGGGGTCCTGGGATCGAGCCCCACATTGGGCTCTCTGCTAGGTGGGGAGCCTGCTTCCCCCCCCCCGCCTGCCTCTTTGGCTACTTGTGATCTCTCTCTGTCAAATAAATAAAATTAAAAAAAAAATCATTAAAAAATGGCTTGAAAGTGGAGGTAGCTGAATTATAAATGGGACCAAACAGAATAATAAAATAATAGAAGTAAATTGAACCACATTAACACTTATATTAAATATAAGTAGCATAAATACACCAATTAAAAGACTATCAAAATGCTCTTTAAAAACCACAAAAGATCCAACTATATGCTGTCTTCAAAAAACCCATTTTAAGTATAAAATAGGTGAATTAAAAGTAAAAGAATAGAAGGACATATACATGAAAACACTAATCAGAAGAAAGCTGTACTGGCTATAGTAAGGCAAATTAACTTCAGAGCAAAGAAAATTACCAGGGATAAAGAAGAACAGTACATAATGATAAAAAGTTTTTATCAAAAAAAAAAACTTTTTAAAAAAGTTCTGGTTTTTCCCAGAGGGCATAATTCTAAATGTCTCTGCATCTAACTACGAGGTTCAAAATACAAAAAGCAAAAACTCACAGATATTAAAGAGAAAAAAAAGGACAGATCCACAATTGTAGTTGAAAATGTCAAAACTCAGCAGTATCCAGCAGAACAAGTAAACAAAATTAGATGTATAGAAGTATGTAGAACTGAAAATTGTCATCAACCAATAGGATCTAACTGAAATTCATAGAACACTTCCTCGACACAACAGAATCACAATTTCTTTTTAAATACACATGGCAGGGCACCTGGGTGGCTTAGTGGGTTGAGTCTCTGCCTTCAGCTCGGGTTGTGGTCTCGGGGTCCTGGGATCGAGTCCCGCATCGGGTTTTTTGTTCAGCCTGCTTTCTCCCCTGCCCCCCACCCCCGCCTGCCTCTCTGCCTACTTGTGATTTCTCTCTGTGTGTGTCAAATGAATAAATAAAATCTTTAAATACATACATACATACATATGACACACTTACCAAGATAGGTCATGTCCTGAGTCATAAAACAAACCACAACAAATTTAAAAAGATTGAAGTCATACAAAGTATGCTTTCTGGCCATAAAGGAATTAGAACTAGAAATCAATAAGAGAAAGAAAACAGGGAAATCTCCAAACACATGGAAACTAAACAACATACTTTTAAATAGCCAAATCATCAAAAGTGAAGTGCTAAGAGAGATTAGACGGTATTGCAAACTTAACAAAAGGAAAATACAGGGGCACCTGGGCAGCTCAGTTGGTTAAGTGTCTAACTTTGGCTTAGGTCATGATCCCAGTGTCCTGGGATCCAGCCCTGTGTTGAGCACTGCACTCAGTGAGGAGTCTGCTGTCCCTCTCCCTCTGCCCCTCCCTTCTGCTCATGCTCCCTCTGCTTCTCTCTCAAATGAATAAATAAAATCTTAAAAAAAAAAAAAAAGAGGGACACCTGGGTGGCTCAGTTGGTTGGGCATCTGCCTTCAGCTCAGGTCATGACCTAAGGGTCCTGGGATCGAGTCCCACATTGGGCTTCTTGCTCAGTGGAGAGCCTGCTTCTCCCTCTCCCTGCCACTTCCCCTGTTTGTGCTTTCTCTCTCTCTCTCTCCAGTAAGTAAATAAAATCGTTTTTTAAAAAATGAAAAAATAAAATATCAAAATATGTGAGACGCAGATAAAGCAGTGATTTAAGGAAAAATTATAGCATCAAATGCTTATATTAGGAAAGAAGAAAGGTCTCCAGTCAATAATCTATACTTTTACCTTAAGAAGTTATGTGAATAGCAAAAATAAACACGAAGCAAGAAGAAGGAAAACATGGGGCACCTGAGTGGCTCAGTGGGTTAAGCCTCTGCCTTCGGCTCAGGTCATATTCTTAGGGTCCTAGGATCAAGCCCCGCATCAGGCTCTCTGCTCAGCTCTCTCTCTCTCTCTCTCTCTGCCCACCTCTCTGCCTACTTGTGATCTCTCTCTCTCAAATAAATAAATAAAATCTTTAAAAAAAAAAAGAAAGGAAAACATAATAAGAGCAGAACAATGAAACTTAGAGGTGCCTAGCTGGCTCAGTCTGTAGGCCATAGAACTCTTGATCTCAGGGTGAGATTGAGCCACACATTAGGTATAGAAATTACTTAAAATAAAAAATATTTGGGGCGCCTGGGTGGCTCAGTGGGTTAGGCCTCTGCCTTTGGCTCAGGTCGTGGTCCCGGGGTCCTGGGATCGAGCACCGCATCGGGCTCTCAATTTATTTGACAGAGAGAGAGCACAAGTACACAGAGAGGCAGGCGGCGGGGGGGGGGGGGGGGGAATCAAGTTTGCCTGCCAAACAGAGAGCCCAACGCAGGACTCCATCCCAGGACCTTGAGATCATGACCTGAGCCGAAGGCAGAGGCTTAACCCACTGAGACACCCAGGCGCCCCTCAACAATTTATTTTTTTAAGATTTTATTTATTTATTTGACAGAAAGAGAGCACAAGTAGGCAGAGTGGCAGACAAAGGGAGAGGGAGAAGCAGGCTCTCCACTGAGCAGGAAGCCTGACATGGGGCTCAATCCCAGGATCATGAGCTGAGCTGAAGGCAGCCGCTAAACCGACTGAGCGACCCAGGCACCCCTAAATTCAATAATTTAGATGAAATGGACCAACTTCTTGAAAGCCACATGCTACCAAAACTCACCCAAGAAAAAAGAAAGATCTAAATATCAAATGCACAACCACAAAGCTTTTAGGAGATAACATAGGAGAAAATCTCAGATATCCAGAGTTAGGCAAAGTGTTCTTAGATATGACACCCAAAAATGATATAAGAGAAAGTAGCGGTAATTTGGACTTCATCTTAATTACAACTTTTGCTTTGAAAAAGATGTCAAAAAAAAAAAAAAAAAAAAAAGAGGGGCGCCTGGGTGGCTCAGTGGGTTAAAGCCTCTGCCTTCGGCTCAGGTAATGATCCCAGGGTCCTGGGATTGAGCCCCGCATCAGATCAGGCCTCTCTGCTCAGCGGGGATCCTGCTTCCCTTCCTCTCTCTCTGCCTGCCTCTCTGCCTACTTGTGACCTCTGTCTGTCAAATAAATAAATAAAAATTAAAAAAAAAAAAGAAAGAAAGAGAAAAGAAAAAGAAGATGTGGAGAGGAAGAAAGGACAAACTACAGAATGGGAAAGAATTGTTTGCAAATGCCATTTAACAAAGGACTTCTTACCAGAATATATAAAGAACTCTCAGAACTCAACAGGAAGGAAATAAACAATCCAATTTTGAAAAATGGCAGGAAGACTTAAGCAGACACTTCATCAAAGAGGTTGTAATGATGGCAAATAAGCAATGACGAAACGCTCAACATCATTAGTCACTGGGGAAATACAAATTAAAACCATGACAAGATACCTATTAGAATAAATAGAAGAACACCTACGCACTTAATGGAATGGGTAAAATAAAATAAAAACTGACATACTAACCGCTGGCAAGGACGCAAAGCAACCAGGACTCTCTTACCTTGCCAGTGGGAATGCAAAATGGTGCAGCCACCCCGGAAAAGCTTGGCATTTTCTTTTCTTTTCTTTTTCTCTTCTTTTCTTTTCTTTTCCTTTTTTTCTCTTTCTGTTTTAAAAAGATTTTATTTATTTATTTGACAGAGAGGGAGAGATCACAAGTAGGCAGAGAGGCAGGCAGAGAGGGGGGGGGAAGCAGGCTCCCCGCTGAGCAGAGAGCCTGATGTGGGGCTTGATCCCAGGACCCTGAGATCATGACCTGAGCTGAAGGCAGAGGCTTTAACCCACTGAGTCACCCAGGCGCCCCTTGGCATTTTCTTATAAAGATAAATACGCACTTACCATATGGCCTAGCAATTCCACTCCATTCCTAAAACAATTAAGATACATACACACAAAAACATGTGCACAAGTGTTTATAGCGGCTCTGTTCCTATGCCCCCAAACTGGAAACTGGAATATCCTCAGACAGGTGAATGGATACCGATTATAAACACACAGACTACTACTCAGCAATAAAAAGGAGTAAACTATTAATACATGCCACAACACGACTGAATCTCAAAGGCATTATGCTGAGTCAAAGAGCTACTCTCATCTATGATTTCATTCTATGATATTCTGGAAATGGCAGAATTATAACAACAGAGAACATATCGGTGGTTGTTAAGGTTAAGATTCGAGGAAGGGTGTGACTACAGAGAAGCTGCAGGAAGGTGTTCAGGGTGATAGAACTGTTTGGATCCTGACTATGGGGGTGCTTACACAAATGCACATGTGTTAAAACTCACCCAAAAGTACACACACACACAGAACAATTTTTTAAGATTTTTTTTATTTGGCAAAGAAAGCGAGAGAGGGAACACAAGCAGGGGAGTGGGAAAGGGAGAAGCATGCTTCCCGCCGAGCAGGGAGCCCAATGTGGGGCTCGATTCCAGGACCCTGGGATCACAACCTGAGCCGAAGGCAGACACTTAACGACTGAGCCACCCAGCCTCCCCACACACATAGCAATTTTATTAAATGCTTTAAAAAAATACAAGATTTAAAAAACAGACATACTGGGCTACTGGCATTCATCATTTGAAATACGGTGTTATTACTTGAGTAAATTTTAATGTAAATTAAACGTTTTTACAAATCACCAAGGAGCAGTTTGAAGGACCACCCCCTGCCCCATGGTGAATCATTCTTGATAGCATGTTGGTATCATTTGTGTCAATCTGGATTTTGAGTCCTGGCTCTTGCAGCGCTGCTAGGTAGTTAGCTGCATGGCGTGCAAGCAAGTCACCTCTGTTTCTTAAGCAGTGACATAGGAGCGGGGGTTTGGAGGATCTCTGTAACTGTTGCTAAGCTGCATTGGAATCCTCTCCAACCTGGACATTCTGCTTTAGTAGGTCTGCGGTGAGAAGGTCACCTGTAAGGTCTCTAACTCTAAATGTGTTATTTATTTATATCATATACTGGGTTTGTTTAAATTAAGATGTGGGGGGGGGTGCCTGGGTGGCTCAAGGGGTTAAAGCCTCTGCCTTCAGCTCCGGTCATGATCCTAGGGTCCTGGCATCGCCCCGCATCGGGCTCTCTGCTCATCAGGTAGCCTGCTTCCTCCTCTCTCTCTGCCTGCTTGTGATCTCTATCTGTCAAGTAAATAAATAAAATCTTAAAAAAAAAAAAGATTTGGGGGCACCTGGGTGGCTCAGTGGGGTTAAGCCTCTGCCTTCGGCTCAGGGCGTGTTCTCAGGGTCCCGGGATAGAGCCCCACATCGGGCTCTCTGCTTAGCTGGGAGCCTGCTTCCCTCCCATCCCCACCTGCCTCTCTGTAAAATAAATAAATAAATAATATTTTTAAATCAATTAATTAATTAATAAATATTTGAATTGGGAATCAGCCTCTGTCCTTCCCTGCCATGTTCCCTGTATATTGGGAACTCCACCCACCCCCCAACACACACAAATCCGGGATATCTCGACTAAATTCACCGGTAGATTTCTAAGAACCTTCCCATCAAACCATTTCCCACCTCAGGGTGACCTTTACCTTGCCTGAGGTATTTCTGCTACAACTTTTAGAGACTCAATGCCACCTCCATGACCCTTTCCCACGCCTCCTCTCCTATGCTCCAGCTTCATGTGTCCAAACGGCCTAGCCTCAGATGGCTCAGACACTGGGTTGGCCTCTTGACTGGAGAACACTGACATCTTGGAGAGAATTGTCCAGAACCTGCAAGCTCCCCAGGTGGCAGGTGACAGCAGATGAAGAGGATGGGGTGGATGCTGAGGTTAAGGGCCGTGGGGATCAGGGGCGGGGGCGGGTAGCATCTTATTCCTATGCAAAAGATAAGGACCTCAGAGAAGAAAAGAATCATAAAGGCAGAGAAAGGGCAAGGAACTCTGAGTACTAACTTAGTTCATCTCATCCCAGGGATAGTCCAGAGTGGGGATGGTGGGGAAGCAGGGGGAGAAGTAGTACTGAGCCCAGAGGGAGAAGTACTACATGCTTGTCCTAGTCTCCCTAGAGGTACCATTTCAGGGTGGACATTGAGGATGGGAGGGCTCAGCGCTGTCAGCCCTCTCTGCCCACCTTCCATGGCAGCTCTGCTGGCCTTTGGCATCCGGGGCCTCTTGAGTGCACTCCCCTCCCGCCATGCCAGTTGTGGCCCTACAGGCTCTCCCCAGGGACAGAGGCTAGTTGGGACACTGCTTAGGAGAATCAGCTACCCAACTTCCCTCCCCATGCCCCAGTGCTTCATCTCTCCAGCTCCTAGCAGCCTCGCCTAGATCCCACCTCTCCTATCTGAAGACCCCAGTGATGTCTAAGAAGGGAGAGAAGTAAAGGCTACTTTTTTCTTTTTCTTTTTTTTTAAAGATTTTATTTATTTATTTGATAGAGATTACAAGTAGTCAGAAAGGCAGGCAGAGAGAGAGGAGGAAGCAGGTTCTCCACTGAGCAGAGAGCCCGATGTGGGACTCGATCCCAGGACCCTGAGACCATAACCTAAGCCGAAGGCAGAGGCTTTAACCCACTGAGCCACCCAGGCGCCCCAAGGCTACTTTTTTCTTAACCCCATCCCAACTGGAATGGCCTGGGAGAAGGAGAGCTTGGCTCTTGCGGCTCTCTCAGCCTTTGGGAGGACTCAGGCCCAGGCTGGGGAGCATCAGGGCGGGGCAGGTGCGTGGAGTATTTAAGTGGACTTGGACTACGTGGGCTGGGAGACTGAAATACTGCGTTCTTCTTGTGGATCAGCTCCTGGTTCTCTGGGTAACCGGTTTGTGACTTGGGCTTTGGATTGCAGGACAGAGGAAGGGGGCATGAGGTAGAGGGTATTAGTAGGACCCAAGGCTCTTTGTTAGCTAAGGACAGAAAACAACCCAAACCGCAAGCAGGGCTGGGTCAGAGTGGCCAAACCTTTGTTTCTACTTGTTAGTCTGTAAAGTTGAGGGACGATGGGTGGCTCAGTCATTAAGCATCTGCCTTCTGCTCAGGTCTTGATCCCAGGGTCCCGGGATGGAGTCCCCATCAGGCTCCCTGCTCTCTCTGCCTGGCACTCCCCCTTCCTGTGCTCTCTCTTTCTGTCAAACGAATAAATAAAACCTTGAAAGAAAAAAAAAAGGAGCAAGACAGAATAATCTGGGAGAAATCAGTCATTTATATCCCTTATACTGTGTCAAATGCTTTTTCTGTACTAATTTACAGATTTCTCACTGTACTATGGTATGGACCCATGTCCCCAGCGCCATCAGCACCTAGAAAGGCCCATTTTATAAAGTGGGAAACTGATGTTGAGAGATTAAGAATCTCTTCCGTCAGAGCTACGTGGTAGAGCCGGGTCTCGCTCATGCCAGGCTGTATTCATCATTTCACTCCTCTGGATAATTCATTTCCCCAAACCATGCAGGAAAATAATGAGTCTGACCATATCCCCCGGATGAGTGGATGGCTGTTGTGAATGAGGCCAGGGCCCAGTTGGAAAGCTGACCAGAAATAAAATGTCAACTTCCTTCCCGAGAGTTCCTTCCCTCTCTGTCCCCTGGGCCTCACCCCACAATGGCAGACAGGTCAGGAAGTGCCAGGGTGCTGGTTCTTGAGCCCTCACTTGGTGGCTGCTGCTGATTCCCCACAACCTATTCCTCCCTACTCACTAGTCACAGGCCCGAGGAATGAGTGCTGGGCTGAAGGGTGGTCCTCATCCAAGAGCAGGGAGTAGAGGTGAAAACAAGTTCATGTGTCTGAAAGCTAGGACCTCCTCGGCAGAGCTTGGGAAACACTAGGTTGCCTTACCTAGATTGAGATCAGGGCAACCCTTGCCCTGCTCTGGCCCCCACTCAGAACCGTGCCTGTGAGTGTGGGCACTGTGACTGAAATCCTGGTTGGCAGGTCGGGCATGAACTATAGCCTGAGGTTTTCTAGGTAGGAGGGAACTTCGGAGCAGAGGCCCAGGGAAGTGGAGGACCTGCCCAAGACCACTCGGCTGGGTTGGCGGCGCAGGTAAGGACTCAGCCTCTGGGCACCCTTTAGAGGGCTTGCGCTCTTTCAACGGTGGGCCCCTCAGGAGACTGAGGAGAGCGCTCTCACTCCCAGAGGAAGTAAATCTGTCTATTCAGACAGAGCCCAGGGGACCCCTCAGACTGAGGGCTGTGCTGAGTCCCATTATCTATAATTCAGCAACCCAGGTGGAGACGAACTCTCTCTACAGGCACCCCCCCCCCCCCACACACACACATTTCCAAAGTTCACACCACTCCACTTCGCTTTTACAAAAGACCAGCATTAATACCAGTTTTGGCTAACACAAAGAAATATGGATTTTTGCTTTTATGAGACAAAGTGTAAACAGAATTCAGCGTTTCTTCTGCAGCAATTTAAGTCCCACCGAGCTCCTGCCCCCAGAGCTCTGCTCAGCTCCCTGCCTCTGGCCTAGCTTTGAACTGCCTGGGAGCTCTATTTTGTGTGTCCCTTAGCGAGATAGTTTCAGCAAAATTCAAGAGGTTGTTATTTCGGGTCTGGGAATGCTCAAGAGCTTTTCCATGTCAGTTAATGGTAATCCGTTCGCTTTGTGCCATTTCAGCTTACAAAAGTTTTCGCAGGAACGCTCTGCTTTTGGATAGTGGGGGCGGGGTACCTGTACCTGCTTGACTTCTGAGATTGCTGGGTTCTCTTAGCTGCCCCTTAACCCTGCTCATGCCTCTTCACCAGCCCTATTTAATGAGATTTGGCACCTGCCCTGAGATATGAAGTCAGTGCCTGGTTGTTGCACTCAGCTTCATCTCTCTGCAGTCAGCAACCAGACAGGTCTCTGGAGTCTGTTTCTTCACAGAGGACACGGAAAGATCCTCCCTTCCTTGAGAAGAGCCAAAGTCTTGGGTTGTGTATGAGCGTGTGTGTGTTTGTTTTCTATGTAAGCTCTTTGGCCAGCGTGGGGCCTGAACTCACGACCCGGAGATTGAAAGTTGCATGCTCTACTGAGCCAGCCAGGCACCCCGTTGTCCCGTTTTTTTTTTCACTTTACAATAGACTGAAAAGAACCGAAGATTTTTATAAAGAAGAAACCATCATCAGTCCCTTACAAGCACTGACCATCCTTAAGTAAGTTCCCAAGAACAGGGTGACCCATTTGGCCATGCCAGGTCGAGCGAGAGCGAACATCTTGAGAAATTTGAGCACCTCATGCCCTTTTAGCACCGCTCAGGTTCCAGATTAGTTTTCTTCTCTGGTCTCCTTCCCTGGGCTCAAATTCTCAACAACTGAGAGTGAGAGAACACTGCTGACTCCTAGGTGCCTCCCCATTGCAGGCCTGTGCCTTCCTGCTACTTACGACAAGCGTTCCCACCCACAGCCCAGGGGCCAAACTCGGCCTGAGGGTCAAGGGGCAGCAAAATCCTCAGGCACCTAAGAGACTGGCCCTATGCTCCCCTGGACATGTGAAGAGACAGCAAAAGCAAGGGAGACAGCCAGCAAGGCCACTGCTAGTGTCTTCACCCACCCGCCCTAGGCCAGCTGACTTCCACAGCTGGTTCCTATCTGCCAGGCTCTGCCAGGCCCACGGTCATTACCACTGAGGTACTGGGCTTGAACTCAAGAAGGCCACATGTGGAGACAAAGGGAAGGCCAGAAGGGAACTGGGAGACAGGAGGGTTGAAATTGAACTGGGACCAGATCAAAAAGTAAAGCCAGAATTCTACTTGGTCTTTTTTTTTTTCCCATTCTCCTTTATTCCATAAACACCTAGTTCCAAGTTGCACAAATCAAAAAATAAAGGTAGAGAAAGGTGTAGGGAAGATTTCTGTGATGTGCAGGGGGTGAGAAGGGAGGAAAGGTTGGGAGCCAGTCCTCTCCCTCCACACACAGCCCCGAATGAGGGTTATGGCCCCTGCAGGGGGGCATCGGAGGAGGAGGTGGCAAAGACCCAGGGTAGCTGAGGGATGGAGGAAGCCCCTAAACCCAGAGCTCACCCCAAAAGCCCCTTCAATGCATAACAAGGGTAGAATGGGAAAGGTGAGGAGGTTCAAAGATGGAGCAGCAAAATGAAAAATCAAGTTAGCAGACAGAGGAGAAGTAGAGTCATCATGGTAGGGGATTAAAGAAGGAAAAAGTAGGTAAAGGGGGTAGTGAAAGGTTCTCCCTGAGACCCCCAGGGAGAGGTGGGGGCCAGCTTGCCTGTTAATTTAATATTAAATTGGGAGTGGGAGTTGGAGAGGAAAATGTTATTCCAGGGGACGATTTCTCAGCCTCTCAGCCTGTACCTGGAAGGGGAAGAGAGAACAGCACAGGTCAAAAGAAAGACAAATATAAAAGTGGGGAGTTGCATTTAATCCCCTCTTCCAGGGACAGCATTCTTCTCTTTCCAAACCAAAGAAAACTTATACCACCAAAAGGCAGCATCTGCTGGGCACATGGACTGCTGCCGCCTCGTGGCAGAGGCCTGGGCACAGGTCCACTCTTCAACCCCCCTCCGTGCTCCACACCTCACCTACTCCTCCCCCTCAGTACTTACAAGAGAGGCTGAGGGCCTAGGGCCCTCACCAGTCATAGCGGCGGGACTGTCGGGAGGGGGAGTCGTCAGGTCCCTGTATAGCCAGGCGGGGAGGCCCCTCAGCCCTTCGTCCCCCACCCCCTGAAGCCTCATGCCGCCGGAATTCCAGAGGGCGCTGCTGCCGGAACCGGGACGTCTCCCGCCGCCATTCATCGTCAAACGCTGCGGCCTCACCTGAGGAGCACAGAGACCAGACGTGACCACTTAAGTATATAGGCTGGCTTCAGGAAGCAGTTGAGAGAGTGAGCAACAACCTTCTAAGATGAAGAAACAGGGCAAAGCCTGGAAAGTATTATGTGTGGGGATGTGTTGAGGAAGAGCAGCAATTTCTTTCCTTAGTACTTGGTTCCACTAGCTAACAGCCAACAGTGATTCCAATATGGAAGCCACCAGCAGCCCAGAGGTGTGACTACTGAAGAAAGAAATTAGGAAAGGCACACTTAGGGGCGCCTGGGTGGCTCAGTGGGTTAAAGCCTCTCCCTTTAGCTCAGGTCATGATCTCAGGGTCCTGGGATCGAGCCCCACATCGGGCTCTCTGCTCAGCAGGGAGCCTGCTTCCCTTCCTCTCTCTCTGCCTGCCTCTCTGCCTACTTATGATCTCTGTCTGTCAAATAAATAAATAAAATCTTAAAAAAAAAAAAAAAGGAAAGGCACACTTATTAAGCTAAGGAATATCATCCCAAGCACATGGTAAGTATTTAATAAATATCTGTTGACTTGAAAAAAAAGGGGGGGAGGGAAAAAAAAAACGATCCAGACAGATGGTCCCTTCTTGGTGAGGACACTGCCGGCACCTGACTTAGCCTCTGAAGCCAACAAGGCTCAAGTGAGGTAAAACCAGAGGCCCAACCCTAACTTTGCCAAGAAATATCTACAGAGGTAGAGAGAGAAAGTTTCTATCTCCTAGCTCCTAGGAACCGGACCAGGGGCTACTGGGCCAGGAGTCAGAAGGGTGATGGAGCGGGGAGGAAGGCTCACTCTCATCCAGGTTGATATAATCCTGCCGCTCCTCCTGGTCCCCCGTGCGGTGGTTTCGGGAGCGCTGGAGGATGTGAGCCCGGTCTCGGATGTGGTGCCCAATGGACATCTGCTCTAGCCCACTGTCTGAGTCCCGTACAGTCCTCCGAGTCTCCCGGATCTGGGATGAGGCAGAACACGGCACACTGAGCCACCCCTTCCGAAGCCCTGGCTACACCAAGCCAGGACAGACAAACCACCCACAACCCAATCCTGAAAAAGGAAGCCAGGCTTTCTGTGTGTCATTCCGTTCTGTCCACTATGGGAAAGGAGAGGCCCTCCAACTCACCCCGCCTGGAGCCGAGCGCATCTCTGATGTCTCCTGGTAGACCTTCGGGGCCCCATCCCCCGTATTGGAGTAGGAGATGACAGTGGAGGATGAAAAGGTCTGGCAATTGCCTCCAGCTGTCATGTGTTCCTGAGGAGGAAAAGGTACTACAGGACTGAGAACCAAGATCCCTTCCCTCTGAGGAAGGGATCCCACACTTCAGCTGCCTGTTCTTGTCCCCAGCTTTCTCATGACACGTGGGACTTGAGAAAACCTCAGGGCTCATCAGCACCCCCCAAATTCTTCGGAGTCCAACAATAAACAAGAGGGACCTGAAGACACGGAGCCCTAATTGCACACTTAAAAGACTGCTGTCGCTGCTTCCTACTCAGGCGTGAGGGCAGGTAAGGGAATCCAGTGGCCTCCGGGTTCAGTGACTTCAGCCAGCTTGAGCCTGTCATCATACTTTTCCCCGCCCCTGCCTCCGAGGACTCAAGGGTGCCGCCAGTCATTACTGAGAACAAGACTGCAAAAACGTATGGGGCCAGAGTCTCACCATGTTCCCAATCATGTCGTTCATCATCCCAAACATGTCCATGAAGCCACCCGACTGCAGCAAAGAGATGGAAAACAGAGTCAGGAAAGCACAGTCAGTGCTCAGATGGTCTCCTTTAGGTCCCCGCTAGACAGACACACAGTTACTCTTTCTCTGTCTCTTCTTCCTCCACACGGAGCAACTGCTCTGTCTCTTCATTAGCATGACCAGAATATAGAATGTTCTCTTTGTGTTTCCCTTCCTGTATTATGGCTGGCTTCCTCTTCAGTCTCTACGGCTGCTCTGATCCAATTTTCTTTCTCCCGACTGTCCTATTTCCTCCTATCTTTAGGAAGCACACCAAAGTAAATGGACTCCAACCTATAAAAGGATTGGCCGTAAAACTAAAAACGACAACAAAAGCCATCTTTGTTGGCCCTTCAACTGCATCTCCATCCTCAGAAAGACAAACTTTGCAAGGCAATTACATTCTCCTAATAGGTATGGCTCCTAGAATGCAGGGATCAGTAAGTTAGCATCTTTAACCCACAGGACTCCTAGCACACAACAGGCCCAGAGCTTTGTAAACACTCTAAAAAGATTCTAGCGTTACTATCCCAGGGAGCCACATTTGGAAATAACATCTAAGGGTATACAGCTTGTCTGAGAATGGAAGGACACGAGGACATCAGGACTCACCATTCCCAGCATCCCAAAGGGGGAGACAGCCCCAGTCTACAGAAAAAGATAAAGAACAAATTAGAGACTACGTCCTCCTCTCTCCCTACAATCCCAAACCGAGCTCATGGCCTCAGCTTTTTTTCCATCCTCCTCTCAAAATGGGTTCACGAAGCCCTTTTGCCAGACCCCCTCCCCCTCTCCTAAAAAAGATCACTGCACTTGCTAAGTTGGCTGAAGTGCAAGAAAAATCAAGACCTTATTAACCATCCCCAGCATTTCCTTGGGTCTCAGGCATGTCACAGCACCATTACCTGCATCCTACGGCTGGCAGGTCTGGTCCCAGGCATGTTGCCATCTGTGATGCTGAGGAAGGGGCTATATCCAAAGCCACCTGACAACATTCGGTTCATATGCTGACGGTGAATAGCAAAGGGGTCCCTGTGGAGTGAGTATACCGTGTGGATGGCGGAGGGGCCAAGCAGTCAACACCTTCCTCCCCCACAAAACGGAAAAGTCCTAGGAAAACAGTGGCACAGATGCCTGTTTCCTCTCTGAGTCTGTGCTGGAGCTGAGTATCCAGCTGGTTCCAGCCAATGCCAGCCATGGGAACCCAGATGTCTGTCTGAACTACTTAGAGCCCTGAAGTGGAGTAGGATGAGTGCTCTAGAACAGGAGGGGGAGGGAATACTCACATCAGGAACATGGGATCCTCGGGCTCCACGTCCCTCATGAAGCGGAACATCCTGACTTTAGCTCCAGGGGGCTCCACACTGTAAAGATGCAGAGGCTCAGCTACGCGGACGAGCCGGGCTTTTTGCACAGCCGGCTCAGTGTAGAGACTCTCAGAATACAGTCCCTTCCAAATGCTGTAAGCGAGCCGCGCAAACTCCAGTGAGACCCTCTCCAGGTGGTGTTCGACACCACCCTCAAGGAAGAGAAGAGCTCTTCAAACCTCTCAAGGAGGGCCGTGGAAAATTTTTCCAAGCCTCGCAGTTTTCTGCCTCCCCCCGCTCACAGCCATCCTCTCCCCAAAGCCCTGGCCAGAAGCATGCCCCCCCCCCCGGCCTCCCCCTACGCCACGGTTCCGGATGCGAATCCCGAAGGCTGTCCCTCGCTCCAGCAATGACCCCAGCCACCTCGCCCCCTTCTTCCCCGGCCGCCCGCCGGGCCTCCCCCGGGGCTGGCCTCACTATCCCCACTGCCCCAGTCCGCCGATCCCCGGGCCCCCGCCTCCCCGCCGGGCGAGCAGAAGCGGAGGGCCTGGCCTTCTCCCCTCCCCGCATCGCAGGTTTCCAGATCCCGCAGCCCCGCGGGCCCGCTCCCGCCCCGGCCCCGGCAGCCCGCTCTGCTCGAGCCTCACCGGTCCCCGATTCGGGCTCAGCGGCCCATCCGGCCGGTCTAGCCTCTCGGTGCGCTGCAGGATCGGGGGTTGCGGCCCGAGACGCGGGATTGGTCCGGGCTTGCTCTTCTCGGCCTCCCGCGCCGCCTCCTCCCACGGCTGCCACCTCCGTACCCCCCCTCGGCCCACAGAGCCCGAACCGCGGCCAGGCCCGGACGGAAGTGACGTCACGATGGGACCGCCCGCCCCGGGGCCGGGCCCGCGGAGCTCCGCCCACTGGCGGATGAGGGGCGAGGGCTGGGACCCGCTCCCGGGGCGGTGGAGTGTGGTTCTGCGGGGTCCTCCGGGGACCAGGGGAGGGGAAGCCTCATAATCAACCGGGATTTGGGCTCTGGACAGGAAGGGGCTCCCTGTGAGGGTGCGGGGCAAGAGCAGGGGCGCTCGTTCCTCGGCAGGGACGGGGTGAGGGAGGGCGGTGCGGCACATTCCATTAGGGAAAGGAAGGGGGGGGCAGATTCCCATGAGGGGAGGGGCGGGCTCCCTGTGGGCGACGAGGTGGGGCGGATCCTGGGGGGAACATTAAGCAGATTTTCTACCCGAGCTGCTTGCAGCGGGAGAGGAAGGGCGGCCTTTCTGCGGGGGAGGTGCTAAGGGCCAGTCCCATCGGGAGGAGGCGCGTCCCAAGCAGGGGCGGGGTGCTCGGAATGACGTAGAGGGGGAGGTGACAGTTCTGTCCCAGTCTAGCTCTGCCTTCGAGAACTCCGGCGGGGCCAAAGAGAATCCAGGTTGGGAGGGCAGGCCGCCAGGTGGCGCTCTTCAGCCGGGCTGGAACTACAGGTCTGCGGGACCGGCGTTGGCGAGGTTCCTGGACCCTTCAGTTAGCCTGTGTGAAGGGTCGGTCTGGGCAAAGGTTGTCGTTCTGAAATCGTTTAGTTTAGTGCCAGTCTCTCCCCTTTCTTTTCTCTAACTGCTGTCTCCTTAAGAGCTCCCAGTCCCGCACCGATCTTTCTTGCCTCTAGTCAGGTAGGTAGGTCAAGGGTCTAAAGTTTGGGAGAAGAAAGGGGTGGAGAGGTTTCTTAACCAGGATCACCCGGGGCGGAGCTGAAATCAGACCCAGAAGACCCGACTCCAAGGCCAAAGATTGAAACTTTGACATACTAAATGTCTTGCATAAAATCTGGCCCAACTGGAGACAAGGGCCCTCCCCCAGGGTGTCAGGGGAATTTGGACTGTCTACGATGGACTTTAAACCAGACTCATCCAAACTCTAGCTCTCCCTGGTTCTTTACTCTGGCTGCTAGCCATATTAGTGCTATGTGGAGCCTGACAATGCCAAAGACTTGTTCCCAATACTTCCCTAGGGGTGGGGGGTCCCTGGTGACTCAGGAAAAGATACTGGGAGCAGGGCTTCTCAAGTTTCTTTGGACTTGATCATTATTAAAGAGGGAAAAACAATAGTGGAGACAGAGGGGGAAAGATAATTTAGAAGCTGTCAGACTGGTAAAACCAAACAAAGATAAAGACAGAATAAAAGCAAATTTGCTTTTCATTGATATTTCTGGGGAAGAGACTTAGTAAAATCTTGTCAATTTATTCTCCAGATCCTCTATCTCTGGACATCCCACCTGGCAACTGCCCCTTTTCCTCTTGCCTCAAAGGCAGTATGACACATGACCAGGTATTCTCTCAGAGTTCTGTGGCCCAGACTTAACTATTGTGGTCCCTCATCTTCCAGCTTTTCCCTTCTCATTCCATTATGTCCAGCCTTCACAGAATTGGATAGGAGATAGAACTTAACTTCCGGCCTCCTCCTTTTTTCTTTTTCCATTACCTGGTACTGTCTACCTACTGCCTTTAAATGCCTAGAAACCTTTCTCCTCTTCCTTATAAAACTTAAGAATCAGGTATCGGTCATATTTACCTTTGCCTGATTTTATTTTTTTTTAATTTTTAAAAAGATTTTATTTATTTGACAGAGATCACAAGTAGGCAGAGAGGCAGGCAGAGAGAGAGGAGAAAGCAGGCTCCCTGCGGAGCAGAGAGCCTGATGCGGGGCTCCATCCCAGGACCCTGGTATCATGACCTGAGCTGAAGGCAGAGGCTTTAATCCACTGAGCCACTCCGGTGCCCCCTTTGCCTGATTTTAAATCAGTGTATTACCTCTCCTGGGAGTATTTACAAATTAAAATTTAGCTTCTAACTATGAGAGAAAGCTCCAAACTTGGATTTTGTCTGAGATTAAAAAGAAATTCTTGAATAGGTAGGGAAGAAGAAAGACATGGAAGAGCTCATTTTCAGAGTCCCCAGAGACATGCCACATAGGCAACTATCTACTCCAAAAATGGAAGGAATGTAATTTTATGTAAGTAATGTTTATGTCCCCCACAACCAGAGTTTGTGTCTGTCTCCCTTCTCCCTTCCCTTCCCTGTCCCTCCCTCCCATTCCTTTCCTCCCTTTTTTTCCTTCCTTCCTCCCTTCCTTCCTCCCTTCCCTTCCCTTCCCTCCTTCCTTCTCTGCCCAATGAACTCTGAAGAACAGAAATTTCTCAGTCACTGGAGTGTCCTTTATATGATAAGATGTAGGAGGGACAGTGGGCCCTGCCAGGAGTGAGGTTTAGCCCAAGTAGGATAGTGGGGAAGGAAGAGAAACAATGTGGTTCTTATACTTGCTCCTCTGTCTGATAGAGCCACAGTCAGAAAGTCCTTGTGAGAGTAGAGCTGGGCCAGGAAAGGGACCCTCTTTAGATGAGAGGTCATACATTTGGGGTAATCCCAGGACAGTAGGATATTGGAACAGAGTGGGGCTGGGGCAATGATGTGTGATTTAGGGGAGACTGGATTTCCTGCCTGGAGAGCCAAAGTGAATGGGTATGACTGAGTGTGTGTGTGCGTGTGTGTGTATGTATGTGTATGAGCATATGTCTTGGGGAAAAGAGAAAAAGCCTGAAAATTAGTGCTTAAGTTGCCATAGATAGAGTTGTACTGAGGACATCAGGTCAGAGTAAGATTAAAAAGTGACTCGAGCATTTTTTTTTTTAAATCAGCTTTTCAGTTTGTTTTCATCTCCATATCCTTCAACAAATATTGAATGCCCATCGTGTGTCAGGTAAAATTCCTGGCTCTGGAAATACAGTAGTGACAAGACAAAAATAAAGCACGGGAGAAGGGGGACAGATGAATAAGCAAGTAGTTGGGAAGTGGTGGTTGCTTTTTAGGGTAACTAGGGAAGTCCTAACTAATCAGATGACATTGAAGCAGAGACCTAACAAGCTCAGGAAAGCTGAGGTGAGAGCATTCTGGGCAGAGGAAACAGTAAGTTCAAAGGCCCTGAGGCAGAAGTATGCTTAGTATGTTCAACACAGAAGCCAGTGTGCCTAGACTGATGTGAATGAAAGGAAGAGCAGTAGTAAGAGACAAGGTCACAGAGAAAGAAGGAAGCTGGATCATGTGGGACTTTGTAAGACCTACAGAAGAATCACTCTGGCTCTTGTATGGAGAACAGACTATTGGGGGGACAACAGCAGGAACAGAAAGACCATTAGCATGCTGTTGCCATAATCCAGGTGAGACCCTGTGATGTCTTTTTTTTTTTTTTTTTAAGATTTTTATTTATCTGTTTGACAGACCAAGATCACAAGTAGTCAGAGAGGCAGGCAGAGAGAGAGGAGGAAGCAGGCTCCCTGCTGAGCAGAGAGCCCGGATGCAATGCGGGGGGGGGGGGGGGGGGGGGGCTCGATCCCAGGACCCTGGGATCATGGCCTGAGCCAAAGGCAGAGGCTTTAATCCACTGAGCCACCCAGGCGCCCCGACCCTATGATGTCTTAAGAGTAGATTCGAAATAGCAGAGGAAGAGGAGTGGTCAGATTCTAGATAGATTTTGAAGATGGGGCCAACAGAATCAGCTGATAGATGGATGTGGTATGATGGAGAAGAGTCAAGAATGACTCCCAGATTTTTTTTGACCTGGGCACCTGAATGAGAAGGAAATGACCACCCTGCTTGCCGCGCTAACTGAGAATAGACAAGTATTGGTTTAAGAATATACTTAAATCATGTCCAGCTGTAAGATCCTAACCACGTGGATACACAGGGTAACTGACCAGACGGTCTTACCTTCTGCAGCTGACTACCCCAAGTAGGAGGAGATGTGGAAATAAGTGAATTCCATAGGCAGCTTGACCACAAGATATTAGTTGTTAGACCATCTTGAGTGGATATGCTAATGTGAATGGTCAGCTTAGAATTTGAAGGGTTTTGTTTTTTAAAATATTTTATTTATTTATTTGACAGGGAGAGAGACAGCAAGAGCAGGAACACAAGCAGGGGGCAGAGGGAGAGGAAGAAGCAGGCTTCCCGCTGGGCAGGGAACCCCATGTGGGGCTCAATCCCAGGACCCTAGGACCATGCCCCGATCCAAAGGCAGATGCTTAACTACTGAGCTACCCAGGGGCCCTGAATTTGAAGTTTTCAATCTTAAGAACTTCCTATTGTCTGATCTTCTCAAGAAGATATCCAGAAGGAGTCAGAACACCTTGTGATTAACATGGACATTAAGGGTTGAAGTTTGAGCTCCATGTGTGACGGTTTTTATCAAGATCTACTGAGCTTTTACTCTGCTAGGTGTGGTGCTAGGGGCTGGAGATAATAAGGCAAGGAAGATGCGGTCTCTGCCCTGGCAATTTCAAAGCCTAGTGAGAGGGGGCAACATGGAATTGATTATAATCCTGTGATGAAGGCTGCGGTAGAAAGATGTATATTAAGAGGGCAAAAGCCATTCAGAAGAGGGAGTGTGACTTGAGGACGGGGGTGGGTAAGCCAGGAGAGCTTTCCAAGCAGGAAATGTGATCAGTGCAAAGGCACAGAGGTATACTGCATTCGGGAAGGATTGGAAGGAGTAGAAACATTGGTGAAGCAAAACTTTTGAGGGAACAGTGCTGAGAGATAAGGGTACATAGGTTAGGTTTAAAGGGACCAGTCCTTGGGGCACGTGGGTGGCTCAGTGGGTTAAAGCCTCTGCCTTCAGCTCCGGTCATGATCCCAGGGTCCTGGGATCAAGCCCCACATCAGGCTCTCTGCTCTGCAGGGAGCCTGCTTCCTCCTTTCTCTCTGCCTGCCTCTCTGCCTACTTGTGATCTCTGTCAAATAAATAAATAAAATCTTTAAAAAAAAAAAAAAAAGGGACCACTCCTCGAAGGGCCCTCTTTTCTTCTGGACTTCATCCTATAGGCCTAGGGAAGCTATCAAAAGGTTTTATGTAGGGAAATGGCAATAGTCGGTTTGTATTTTATTTTATTTTATTTATTCTTTTTTTTATTAAAATATTTTATTTATTTTATTTGACAGAGAGAGGTCACAAGTAGGCAGAGAGGCAGGCAGAGAGAGAGGGAGAAACAGGCTCCCCACTGAGCAGAGAGCCCGATGCAGGGCTCGATCCCAGGACCCTGAGATCATGACCTGAGCCGAAGGCAGAGGCTTAAACCACTGAGCCACCCAGGCGCCCCTTATTTTATTTATTCTTTAGTCAATTTGTATTTTAGGTAGAAGGTCAGTTTATGCATTTCGGGAAACATTTTTGAGCTTCTGCTGTATACCAGGTAGGGAGGTGAGTGCTGAAGATACACAAATTCTTAAAGTATGGTCAAAAACCCTAATGAAGGAAGTCAGCACATGATCTTGACTCCTGGAGCAGAGACAGGACTGAATGTGGACAGAAGGGGAGGCACTCCAGGAATCTTTAGATAGTGGAGGAGCTGGGGAGGGAAAGAAAAGGTGGTCTTGGATGACCCCCTGGCAGGAATGAATGGGTGGAGGACAGTACCTTTAACTGAACCAGAAAGCGAGAGAATCTCAGTGGGATCATGCAGGGTTTGAGGAGCTCCAGAGGACCGAGGGATTGATGACCGGAAGGGAGACTGTGAAGAGTAAGAACAGGACCTCTGAGACCAGTCACCTGGGAGGGTTCAGGCACCACTGTCCTTGCCTCCTTCTGGTTCCTGGGTCCTCCCTCCTGTCTTTTACCCTGTGGGCAAAAGGAGTCTCTAGCTGTCACTTCCATAACATTTCCCCTAGACTTTTCTAGACTTTTCATTTCTACTCTCTGTCCCCTGCCTCAGGCACATGGTCTGTTTAACCTGTAAAAGTGTGGGAACCCTGAATAGACTTGCACCGATGGTAAAGTACATGACAACAGCCCAGATGACCTTCAGCATGGCAGCCAGAGTTGCTCTTGCCATTCTACCTATGGAACACCGGGGATGGAGAAGGGCATGAAGGTGGATGAAGAAGAGACAGTTTACGGCTGAGGTATAAAGTGGTGCTGTCCAATATGGCGGCCACTAGCTATAGGTGGCTATTTAAATGTAATTAAAATTAAATAACCTTAAGAAATGCAGCTGCATGGACCTTAGCTGCATGAGCCACATTTCAAGGGTTCATAACCACTCGTGGCTAGTGACCACTGTATTGGAAAGTGCAGATATAGAACACTTCCATGATCACAGTAAATTTTATTGGGCAGGGCACCTGGGTGGCTCAGTGGGTTAAGCCTCTGCCTTCTGCTCAGGTCATGATCTCAGGGTCCTGGGATGGAGCCCCACATCAGGCTCTCTGGTCGGTGGAGAGCCTGATTCCCCTTCTCTCTCTGCCTACTTGTGATCTGTCAAATAAATAAAAAATCTTAAAAAAAAAAAAGTAAATGTATTTCTTTAAAAAAAAAATTTATTGGGCAGACCCAGAAACCATCTATAAATGTGATCTTCCTTCCAGACTTTTCTGAATGCCTGTGAAGGCTTTCTGAAAAGCATAGGCAAGGAGGAGAAACAGAAAGGAGGGCAGTAGAGGGTTGGGCAGTGGCAAAAGTGAAGGAGGTCAGGAAGAGGGCAGGGAGAATTACAAAGCCAATCAGAAAATCTGGAGGAGACGTAGGATGGTAAAACCAATTCTTCTAGCTGGGGAGAACATTCATGGGGAAGTAGGAAAGCCACACAACTTTTGGTTGTGAGGATGATAGCATAAAAGACAGGGGCCGCCAGGACATCAGTAGTTAGAAGATTCCAAGTCAGAGAGAAGCCTACTCAAAGAAAGAAGGTTGAAAGGGCTCTGAGAATGAGGCCAAAATGGTGTGTCAGGCCTAGGAAGTCAATGATTTATTCAGCTCTTCCTCTTTGGTGCCTAGCATCGTGCTAGGTATTCGGCACCGGAGAAGGAGACAATCGGTAAGGGTGGAGGAACAGGGTGGAGGAATGAAGGGAGCCAGTTCTGAGTTGGGAACAATGGGTAAGGATTTGTAAAATCTGGAGAGTTCCAGGAGACATTCTAGAAAAGTGTACCCATGGAGACAGTGTGCTATCTGCCTAGTGGAAAGAGTGCTGGATGCCTGTCCCTTTCCAAAGGACTTTTTTTTTAATTTTTGAAAGATTTTATTTATTTGAGAGAGAGAGAGAGAGCAAGAGAGCACACAAGCAGGGGGAGTGGCAGAGGGAGAGGGAGAAGCAGGCTCTCTGCTGAGCAAGGAGCCAATGTGGGCTCCATCCCCAGACCCCGATATCATGACCAGAGCTGAAGTCAGAGGCTTAACCAACTGAGCCACCCAGGAGTCCCTGCATGTCCCTATTCAGGCTGTACTTTGAGCTATCCCCATCTATTCCTTGAATGGAGGAACCATCTCTTTTTCAGCTTTGTGTCTCCATCACAGAGCACAGTGTCTGACACCAAGGAGGAACCAAGGAGGAAGTTTGGTTTGTTTGGTTGTTTGTTTTTAAGATTTTATTTATTTACTTGACAGAGAGAGAGATCACAAGTAGGCAGAGAGGCAGGCAGAGAGAGAGGCGGGGAGAGCAGGCTCCCTGCTGAGCAGAAAGCCTGATGTGGGGCTGGATCCCAGGACCCTGGGATCATGACCTGAGCAGAAGGCAGAGGCTTTAACCCACTGAGCCACCCAGGTGCCACATCCCCCCCCCCCCCCCCGCCCAAGTTTGTTGAAGGCAAGAGTTCAAGCTTGGAAAGAGGGCAAAAAGAAAACTTAGAATGAAAAAGGTTTACCTCTACTTAAGAGTGCATGGAATGTGATGATGGATATGATGTGACGGGCAGTGTTCCTGATGGATGCACCTGAGTGTTGTGAAGAAGCTTTCTTAAGGAACATTCCTGCAGGCAACAAACATGATCAAACCTAGGCTGGTTTAGGTCTCTTTCTAGGAGTCCCTCTCTCTCAACTCTCCACTGACTTGAGTTTTGAAAAGATTTAAAAAAAGAAAAAAAAAAAAAAAAAGGAAAAACGAGGAAAAGAAAATGAGTTATCCTACAATTGGAATGGGGATAAAAAAGTACAGTGAGGAGTGGGGAGGTTCAACTTTCAGGTTTCTGTTGTCTAATGCCCACAGGGATCACCAGGCCTTCCTTAGCACTTAACTTATTAGAGAAACAGACAAGCTGAAAAAAGTCAGGAAGCTGGAGACAAGAAAGAATTAAGAATCAGATGGTAAGAGTTGGAACTGAACACCTTTCACACAGTAATGAGGTAAATCTCTAGGATGTCAGGCCAGCAGCCATGGTTTCTAGGGGGCTCATGCCTCTCTTGTTCTCACCTGGCTTCCTTTTTCCCACCTCCAGAAAATGTGTAAGAAGCAGGTTTCCCCATTCAGCTAGTGGGAGAAATTCTCAGTTGGACTGAGGAGTAGTGGAACTCTAGGAATAGGCAAGCCTCTACAAGGTCTCAGACGTAGTTCTCTGGAAGGAGCAAACACTAGCTGGCACCATTTAACACCACTGGCCCCAGAGGCTCAGAGACTAACCCTAAGGACTATGGGGTTAGGCTTTCAGCATCCCACTTGCTCCAAATTCATCCCAAGTTCCACTTCTAGCTTCTTTCTCATGAAGCCAAGACGTCAGGAGGCCGGGTCTGCTGTCCAACCACAGGAAAGGATAAAAGATGCTTCTCCCTTGCAGGAAGGGAATTAGATCTAGGCTTTCTGCTTCCTGGATCTTTTTCCTGTGGTCCCTGGGGACCCTAGTGTCCAAACTCTTAGATTCTCAAGGCACTCCCTTGGGCCTTGGGGCAGGATTCCCATTCTCTGCCTCTCCATCTCCCTGGAATTTTCCACTGCAGTTGCCTCCGCTCCCAGACACCCCTCCCTGGGCAAAATTCCCGGCTCCCTCCGCCTCCCTTTCCTAATCACACCTCATTCCCACCCCCAGCCCAGAGGCCCAGCCCACAGTCCGGCCCACTCCCCACACTAACCCCGGTGGTTCCAGTTAGAGAAATGGGAGGCCAGGCCCCAATTCGAGGGTGACAGGGAGGGTCCCAGGCTCTCTCCAGGGCGGGGAGAAAGGACAGTGGAGGGGCTGGTCCCCTGTGGGGCTGGAGTGGGGGGAGTGGCCCTCCTCAAATCCCCATATAAGGCAGGACAAGCAGTTAGCCTCCTGGATTGGCTGATTCAAATGAGCATTCCACCTGGCAACAGGGTTTCTATTGGCTCTCAGGGAAAATAGGAGGAAGGTGGATGGAGGTTGTTGGTGGCGGTGATTGGAGGGGGGGAGGGGATTGGAGGTGACCGGAGTGGGGGGCGGTTACCAGGGCAACAGGGTAAGAGCCCAGCAGGGTGTCCGAGACGGCAGGCGGGGCTCGGAGGTGGAGGAGGGGAAGAGGAAAGGAGGGTGGGAGGGAGAGGAAAGAGAGTGCCGGGAGGGAGCGAGACAGGGAGGCTGGGTGGGGGGTAAAGGAGAGGGGAGAGGGAGAGAAATGAAGCAGGAGAGTACAGAGATGGAGAGGGTCACAGATCGCTAAAGACATCAGTGAGTGAGTCAGAGAAACAGACTGAGATAGAGATGGGAAGGTCTCACAGAAAGATGATCAGAGTCCGGCAAGGAAAAACCTGGGTGGGGCTCCAAGATTTTTGAGGAGATGGAGACTGAGAAACTGATGGGAAGAGTGAGAAAGAGAAATTGGGAGTTGTGTACGCCGTAGGACCAAAAGATGGTATATTTAAGCACTCAGATACCAAAAGATGATGATTGATCAGTGTCTTTATTAAGAAAATGAAAAGACAAATAATGATAATGATAGACAAATACAGAAGTGCGCACACACCAAGGATATCTTTTTCCAAACCCTAGCCTTCCATTCCATCCACTTTCCTGACCGTTAATACATCCAGCTCCTGAAACCCCCAAGCTTCTCAAAATGATCCAAAGATACCAAGACTGCGGGCCAGGAACTGAGGATGAGTGGAACGGGGTGGGGCTGGAACTCCAGGCCTGAACCCCTTGCAAAGGAGGCAGATACAATCCAGAAAGGCTGGGGAAGATGGCAGGAGAGGAAAGAGAAAGGCAAATTGAAAATGTAAATCAATCAGGACCTGAAGAGAGAAGTTGGGGGAATCAGCAAGGGTACAGGGCCAGGTGACAAACTCAGTTGAGACAGGAACAGTGTGGTCTGGGACAGGGGGGAAGGGAGATCAGAGATGGAAGGGAAGAAGAGGGGAATGAGAAGCGGGGAAGAGGCTACACAAGTATGAGAGATGCGAGGGATAAAAGGTTGTGAGGGAGGGGTCTGGGTCCAGGTGAATGAGCTGGGATGAAGAGAAAAAGACCAGGCAAAGACAAGTGAGATGAGATGGGCGAAATCAGAGAGGTCCAATATGGAAGAGAAGGAAGGAGCCTAGAGGGCCTCTGACTCCTCTAGATCTCCAGAAAGATCCAGGAAGGGCGGAACCCAGTAGGGTTCACAAAAGTCAGCCTCCAGCGGGGACAGAGGGTGGACTGCCCTTTTGGCCCTCCCATCCCCTCTTAAGGCCACCCAGAGAAAGAAGATTCAAGACGAGAGGAGAACGCCAGCGTGATGTGGAAGTAGCTCCGCCATCCTCTTCCTCTTCTTTAAGCTTTTGGTTTCTCAAATACCTGACCAGCCTTTCCATCTGCTTCTCCCACCCCAACCCTTGGCAAAATCTCAGGGTTTCTTGGGAGGTGAGGGGGAGGGTCAGAAGGATTCTGGCCATCCCTCCAGTCCGCCCCCAAAAGACAGACTCCACTTTCGCAGGCAGTAGGTCGGGATTCGGAGAGGTCCCTCCCCGCAGGAACCCCACCCCTTCCCACCTCCTCGCCCCACTCCTTTCTCCGAGACCGTCAGTCTCTCCATTTCCCCCTTCTGGTCCTGTCCTCCCTCCCGCCTCTCGCGCGCTCCCTCCCCTAGCTTTCATCCTCCTATCCCCACCTCGCCAACCTCCGCTTTCATCCCCCTCCCCTCTCCTCTCCTCCCCGCTCCCGCCAGCCCCACCCCTGGGAAGCCCCTCCCGTCGGGCAGCGCCGCCTTTATAAGCGGGTTCCCTGCCCGGGGGCGGCAGCGGCTGGTCGGCGGCAGCTCTGCTGGTGCGGGGGCGGCGAGCCGAAGACCGAGCACCGCGGCCGGAGCGCGCCGGCCACCGCCCGCACCGCCCTTCCGCCCGCCCTCCGGACGGCCGCAGCCCTGCGGGTCTCCGTTTCAGACCCACCCCCGCCCCACCCCGCGCGCCTCTGCCGCCTCTTCCAGAGACCCAGCTTGCTGAGCGGCCGCCGCTGCCGCTGTCGCCGCCGCCGCCGTCACCGCGCTAGGTTCCGGCCGCGGCCACCCTCCGCCGTCCAGGGCCCCTCCGTCCCGGCCCCGGGACCCCGGCTCCCCGCCAGCCCCGGCCCCGGCCCCGGCACCATGTCGGAGAAGAGCGTGGAGGCAGCGGCCGAGTTGAGCGCCAAGGTACGGGCGGGGACGGCAGCGGCCCGGACCTCGCGCGACCCCCGGGCTCCGCGCGGTCTTGCGCCCCACGCCGTCCCCGACGGCCCCACGCTGCCCCGGCGCCGGGTCCCGGCGGACCCCTCTCCGCCCTCCCCCCCGCTCCCCTGCCCGGCGCTGCCTACCCCGCTTCGCGCGGCTCCCGCCAGCGCCCTCTAGCTTCCTGAGCGCTGCACGCCGCCGCTCCGGCCTTGCCGCTCGGCGGTCGCCCGGCCCCCGCCGCCGTCCCCACCCCTCTCCGGCTCCGGCTCGCGCGCCTCTACCCCGTCCGCTTCCCGTCGGAGCGCGCCGCGGCTCACTTTACCGTGCCCCTCCCCCGCTGCCTCTCTCCGCGCCCCCTTTCCCCGTCTCTCCTTCCAGTCTGACCTCACCTTTCCTCCGCTAAGCGGTTTGAGATCCTCCAGAGTAAACAGGAGTCTCCCGGGAGGCTGCTGCTCTCGGGCCCCTCCCCTCGAGGCCCGACTGCCTCTTGCTTCTCTCCTCGGACGGCTGGTGTCTCTGTCTGTCTTCTCCTCTCCTTTTCTTCCGTCTGTATCCATTTCTTCCCCCTACTGGCCTTCAGCTCTCTTTTCTCTCCATAGCCCCCTCCAGCCTCTCCCCCTCCCCCCCAACACAGACAGACTTAAAGAGTCTTGGATTCCTAAAAATCATGAAGGGAGGCGGGAATAGCCTTCGAGAAAGCTGAAGCTCAGCGTTGCGAGACATTGCTTCGAGCCGTCCTTGTTAACATCGGCTCCCTTTCCTGGCCCCATCCCTTTGCCCTTGCCTCGCTTCCAGCCTTCCTCTAATTTCCCTAGGGAACCTGCTGAGTGTCGCTTTGGGAAATTAATTCGGCCAGCGTTTGGGGGCTGGGAGCCCGACTTGGCTGGGGTGGGGGGGTTGGTTGTTGAGGAGGTCACAGAGGGCTCATAGAGGCCCCCGAAGTGAAAGGGGGCCACCAGTGGGATTAAAGGCAGTGGCAGCGAGGGGCTACGTGTGAGAGCTGATAAGGTGTGCCGTGGGGCCCTCCGGTGGGCTGTGCGGTGGCATGTGACTCCGCTGAGTAGGTGTCTTTGTATGTCTGAAATCCAGCGAGTGTGTGGGACTGCCCGTGTCAGTTACATGTGTGCATGTGGAGACGCGGATGTGCTGGAGCCATGTTGCTGCTTTGTGAGTGCCGAGTGGCTCCCCTGCGCTCTGGTGTGTCTCAGGAGTGTGTGCCAGAATGCCCAGACCCGGGCCATGTGTCTCCGGATCTCATGGGCCCTCCTCTGTAGCTGCGTGCTTGAATCGATGTCAGTCTGTGTCAGTGTGTGTGCCTGTGTTGAGTAAATGAGGCCAGAGAGCTGCTTAGCGCAAGACCTAGGTCACATACCCTCCTGGAAAAGGGATCATGGAAGGACAGTGACCAGAAGGACAGGACAGGGGAGGAGAGGGCCCGGCCTCTTGGACTTTGGTCTCTCATAGTCTCCCTCCCTCCCTTCCTAGAATTCTCCCTCCCTCCCTCCCTCTGTCTGGGCAGCCCAGATGGGAAACTCGGGCCAGGGGAGCATAGACAGACCTGGTACTGGGTCCCCTGGAGAGAAGCCGACCAGCCAGCCCCAACTCTCCAGGCCCAAGATGCTGGGGAAAGCCCACCAGGTGGTAGAGATGCCCTGTCAACCATGGGGCAAAGAAATGAGGACGGGGAAGTGGCAGGAAGCGAGCTGGAGTGAGAGGGTCTGGTGTCGTGTTTTCCTCTTAAAGGGAGAAGGGAATTGAGTGTCCCTCCAGGTGAGCCGTTCTGCACCAACCCCTACTGCTGTCCCTGATCCTGGTCCAGAAAGGACACACCCTCTAGGGTGATCTACTCGCACAGAAAACTTCCATCCACATGGAATCAGATACACAGAATTGTACGCCAACACCAGATCAGATCACACAGGGACACCCACAGCTGATCAGTGCCTGCCATAGGCAGTTGGGGAGGGTTGTCGAGGGAAGAGGGCTGGAATCTAAACTGGAAGACACTGGGTGGTATCCAGAGAGAAGGGACTCAGGAGCATCTCCATCTGTCACAGCAGAATGGGACGTTACATGTGCGCCTGCTGGGCTCCTGGGGGGGGATGAAGGAGGGAGGATACCCCAGACAGGTATCTTCTCCATCTACAGTCTCATCTCGGCCCAGCCCAGACACAGACCTTGTCTCTCTTCATCTACCATGTCCAGTACCCTCTCCCTTCCACGTTTCCTTTATCTTCCTTTACCGACATTGCCCCTGGAAATGGTCACTTCTACCCCTTCACCACACCAGCGCCAGCGCCAGGGGCACAGCACACCACACCACCCGTCGGGTGTAGGGAGGAAGAAACTACTCGTACTGGTTTGAAGTAGGTGTGTGTTTTGCTAGGGCGCTCTCCCTGTTCCCGTGGTGTTTGGGCACGGAGGAGCCTGAGGAGTAGGGGGACACATGGACAGAGAAACAAAGGCATTCAAGGAGGCTGAGGGGGAAGCTGGGAGGGATGCCCAGGAGAGAGTACTCAGGAAAAGGCCCCAAGAGGTAGACAAAAGACAGAGCAGGGCAGGCAGCAGGAGGGGGCAGGCCAGGAAGGCGGAGGGCCCTCAAGAGGGGGTGGGGCATCGGGGCTGCGAGCAGATGGAGGGGATTTGCTTTGCTGAGCTGAACTCTTCAGCCAGTGAGATTTTGGAGAACTTGATGCCAGTGAAGAGCCGTTACCTCAGCCATCCATTCCTCTGTTCTCATCACTCTCCCTCCTCTCTTGAGTCTTGGGGCAGGTGTCTGGTCCCAGCCCCCTTGTGGCCTTGAAGACCCTGGGACCTCTGTTTTGCCTCTAAGCTGCTTTAGCCAACTCCTTCATTCTCCCAGTCCTCTAAGCTCACTGCAGCGGGAGAACGGGGCGAGAGGGACCGGCTGCAGCTCATTTGTGGTGAGAGGAAGGTGACCTCTTTCTGTCTTGCAGGACCTGAAGGAGAAGAAAGAGAAGGTGGAGGAGAAAGCCAGCCGAAAAGAGCGAAAGAAAGAAGTGGTGGAGGTGCGGAGGGGTCGGAGGGGTTGGAGGGGTTGGGGGAAGAGACTCGGGGCTCCCCTCCACTTCCCTGGGTTGGGGAGCGCTGGGTCCTGCCTTGGCTCTGGCCCCTCCCACCCTCCCTGCCCAACCCTTGGCCCCTCCAGACGCCCCTGCCATTGGTGGTGGTGGAGGAACACGGCACCTGGCAGCCTGACCAGCCTGACCAGCCTGACCTGCCTGACGCTGCTCCCTCTCCCCTCTCTCTGTCCTCACAGGAGGAGGAGAACGGAGCCGAGGAGGAAGAAGAAGAAACTGCTGAGGACGGAGAGGAGGAGGATGAAGGGGAAGAAGAAGGTGGGGAGGAGCAGGGGAGGCTGGGCTCAAAGGAACTGAGTCAGGGTGGGTTTGAAGACCTGAAGCAGGGCTGAGGGCAACCACAGGGGGTCTGTGCCAGACCTTCCTGCCCTTCCCCAATGACCCGTTTCTGGCTCCTCAGATGAGGAAGAAGAAGAAGATGACGACGAAGGGCCCGCGCTGAAGAGAGCTGCTGAAGAGGAGGTTTGGGCTGGGTTGTGGGGCCTGAGGGGCTGTCAGGGATGCAGCAGGGGCTGGGAGCCCTTTGGACTTGGACCTGGATCCCTGTGGTGCGTGGGGTGGGACTGGAGCAGGGCAGGGACAGGGGGAGGTCCCGCTCCGATTTTGCAGCTACCCCAACTCTCCTTCCACAGGATGAAGCGGATCCCAAGCGGCAGAAGACAGAAAATGGGGCGTCAGCATGAGCCCCCCTGCCAATGGGCTGGGGGTGGGAGGCCCCTCAGGGCCTGGAGGTGGGGGTGGGAACAGACGAGTGCAGCCACTCTCCACCTGGCTCCTGGTTCTGGACCCTGCACCAGAGCTGCCACCCTCTTTGTCCCCAGCCTTTCTCATGTCCGCCTCTCCAGACACTGCCCCTTCTATCCTCACTCTGCCGTTGTTCCACCTCTTGACCTGCTCCATCTGAGCTCCCCAGCTGGTCCCAATTGCTCTTCTCCCTGTCCTTGCTCTCTTCCTCCCTTCCCCCACCCCTCCTCCGGTAGCCTCTCCTTCCTCACCTCTGCATTCCATCCTCATATCCTGTCCATCCCTACCCTGCCTGATCCCTGGGTCTCCCTCAGATCCCCTTCTCTCAGACAGCGCCAGGCCGGGGTGGGGCCAGGGTTGGGGCCGAGCCCCACAGCTGCCCCCCTCCCCTCCCCTCCCTTTTTTGTATAATTTAATAAAGAAACGGTCGCGCTTCTGTTTTTAACCTGTCTCCTGCTTTCCCGGGACAGAGGGAGGGGGGTGGCAGAAGGCACATTCCATCAGGACCCTTGCCTTCTATAAAAAAACAGCCGAGCCCTGCTACCGGCCACCACTCAAGAAGACAAGATCAGCGCTCCAGGGGTGGACGCGGAGCCCGCAGCTTCTTTGAGAACTTCTTTCCCGGTTTTGGATTCTTGGGGATGCTCCTCCCCAGCAGAACATACACACTTCCCTGCTAGCCCACACCAGGTCTAGACACTGCTGAGCCCAGTGGAAAGCTACCAGCTCTGTTGTGCTGAACCAGGCAAAGAAGCAGCCTCAGAAACAGGAAGTCCCGCCCCTGAAGTGGGAGAGGGATGGGAGGCCTGGGTCTCAGCCTCCTGGGACCTGGAGAGCGAGTTGTCTGGCATCAAACCTGTCCTCCACCAGGCAGGGAGGAAGTGAGCACTCCGGTTGGGCAGCGGAGAAGTCCAGGGCCTCTTGTGGTTCCCAGGTGTGATGCAAGGTCTTCGCACTCATCCTCCAGCTCTCTGGGCCAGGCTCCTCCGACTGGGTGGGGTGGGGAGCAAGAGTTCCCCTCTGTCCGTCAGACTTCCTTCTCTAGTTCTGTCTCAGTTTTTCTTGAGTTTGGTCTCTGTTGGAGAATTTCTGCATTTCTCCTTATCTCCCTTGCTTTGTTAGTTAAAACCTGTGGATTGGGAAAAGCTGCTGAGCACACAAGGGTCTTGAACTGGAGGATTGTGTGTGGGTGTGACACACATTGACCCCACCATTCTTCAAGAGGACGCGCAGAACACCCAGAGTCTGGACTACAGACACCTTTTGGCTTCATACTCTCTAACTGACCTTGGTCAATTAATCTTTGAGTCTGCCTCAGTTTCTTCATCTGTACAATGGGGGATACATTTCATGAGTTACTGTCCGTAAAGTATCCAATACAGTCCTTCCACCCCATATCTTCACTAGTATATAGTGAAGGCTCATTATAATGTAGCTTTTCTTTTTCGGGGACTTGGGGTGCCCCTCCCCACACCTGCCATCTTTTAGGTCTGCTTTATTCCCAAGGAGCCATGGGATGGGTGGGGAGGCTGAGTGAAAGTCCTGGAAGGTTAAGGGAATGAGGGAGGAGAGGAGTACCAAGAGAAGGGCTTGCCAAGAAGAAAGTGTTAATGTTGGGACTGGAGTAGCAGCTTAGAGTTGGGCAAGCCGGTAGTCCAGGAAGAAATGGCTTGGAGAGAACACAGAAGGCCTAGGGTAGGAGGAATAGTCAGATGGGTGGGGGAGGGGGAGGGTTCGGTGGGGACACCCAGGACTGAGGAAATAAACAAGGGGAGCGCCACCACAGAAGTGGAGGGTAATGCTGCTGGGAATCAACCCCCTCAGACTTTCCACTGCGAAGCGAAACTGTGAGCCTTGGGGTGTGTGTGTGGGGGGGGGGGGGGCGACGGGGAGGGGAAGTGGGGAAGGTGGAGGGAAGGCAGAAGGACAGGGGCAAGTGCCCTGGAGCAGCAGAACTGCCTCCCGGCTCAAGACAGCCACCTTGCCTCCGCTCTACTCTCTGCCACTGCCCTGCCCATTTGCTGGGAACCTCCCCTCCCCCCACCCCCATCTCCTGCTGCCTGATCTGGCCAGCTTGCCTCTAGATTCCAGCCTCCGGTCATTGGCTCTTCCCTCTATCTCTAGGTCTCTGTCCTTGTCCCTCTTCTAGATTCCCTTCCTCCACCCCAAATCTTTGCAGAACTCTCTTTTGTCCATCTGTCCCTCCCTTCTTTCTGACCTCTTCCCTTTGGGGGCTCAGCGTGGCCCAGACCCAAGGGGAGATGTGGGAGGCTCAGTTCCGGGTTCTGCTGCTTCTGCAACTGCGGTGGGTGGCTCCAGGTAAGATGGGGCTGACCCTCTGGGAGGGCTGCCCTCCAGACCCACGGGTGGGGAGGGGGTGGTCAGCAGGGATGTCTGGACCTCACATATGCCAAGGTCCTTAGCTTGGGTGGATTCTTCTAATGCTTTGCTTGGGGCAGTCATTCTGCCCCCAAAGCCTCTCTTTAGTCTTCCCATTGGGTGGGGAAGGGACAGAAACTCAAGGTCTTCCTCAGCCCTGTGTCTCCTTCATGTAACTGAGGCTCCTTCTCTACTCCTAAGTCTTTTGGCTCATGGCTCCTCCCCTTGGCCTCTTTTTTCCTCCCCAGTGGAGGCTCCAGGGTCTGGGACAGAGGTCCCGGTGGTGTGGGCCCAGGAGGGGGCTCCGGCTCAGCTCCCCTGCAGGCCCACAATCCCTCCCCAGGATGTCAGCCTTCTGCGAACCGCAGGGGTCACTTGGCACCATCTACCAGACAGGTATGCATCCGTAACTCGGGAAACAGGATCTCCCCAAATCCAACAGCACTGGCATCCCGACTCATAACCCCAGGCCCAGTCTAGCCATCGGTCTCCTCCTCCGAGCTGTCAGTCCCTCTGAAGCCAGTGGCTCAGCTGCCCCCCACCCCGCCCGCCCCGCTGCCTTTCCTGGGAAAGACTGCTCCCCTCACACCTGCATCCCTTCTACACCTGCCTCTCCAGAGAGTGGGTGGCGCTGGCCCAACCCAAGGGGAGACCGGCATGGGGACGGTTAGCGGGCAAGAGATCTCATTTTGGGTGGCTTTCCTCCTCCTCGAAGTGGCGGAGGCTTCCTCCCCCTCGAATTTCTCAGTCCCGTCCCTCTCTCCCGCCCAGCAGCCCTCCGGCTCCCGCGCCCAGCCTGCGCCCCGCCGCGCCCCCCGCACGGGGCTCCGGGCCGCGCCGCTACGTGGTGCTGATGCTGGCGCCCGGGGGCCTGCGCAGCGGGAGGCCGCCCCTGCAGCCCCGCGTGCGGCTGGAAGAGCGCGGCCTCCAGCGCGGGGACTTCTCGCTGTGGCTGCGCCCGGCCCGACGCGCCGACGCCGGGGACTACCGCGCGGCGGTGCACCTCCGGGACCGCTCCCTCGCCTGCAGCCTCCGTCTGCGCGTGGGCCAGGCCTCCAGTAGGTGGGGGCGGGCCGCGGGGAGCGGGGCTGGCGGGGCTGAGGCCGGGCGCCGCGGTCCCCGTCGCCCCGAGGCAGGAAGGGCCCGGGGGTAGGGGCTGTGCTTCCCAGGAGGTGCTCGGGGCCCCGGCCGAGAGCTCCCAGGAGGGGAGCGGGAGGGGGTGGGGAGCAGAATGGAAGGGGGCCCCCTCAGGGGAGCACGTGTGTGGGGAGAGGACCCTACGGAGAGACTGTCTCACCCCTGGAGCTCCCCTCCCCCACCCACACTGGGAGTGCCAGGGTGGAGGAGGGGAGGCACCCCTGGGTTGGGGGGAGAGTGCAGGGCTGGAGTGACTCATTTCAGACATCTGTTGCTCAGGGGGTGGGCTTAGTGGGGATCCTCAGGCAAGGTCTGCAGAAAGGGAAGGGCGGGGGGGGGGGGGGGGGTGGGTGCGGGCAGAGGTGCAGGGGGAGGGGAAGAGGGCAGGAGGTCCCGGAGCATCCATTTTAAGCACCTCCAGGTACCAGGCACTGGACTGAAGTGGGGTGGGGGGACGGGGAAGGGGGCTTTGCAGAGTGGTGGTGGGAGGAGGGTTGCCTCTTGTCTTCTAGGAGAAGACAGGTGTTTGCGGTAGGGCTAATCAAACCTCCTTTATTCCTGAGCAGTGACTGCCAGCCCCCCAGGGACCCTCAGGATCTCCGACTGGGTCATTTTGAACTGCTCCTTCAGCCGCCCCGACCCACCAGCCTCTGTGCACTGGTTCCGGGGCAGAGTCCCTGTTCTGGAGTCCCCCCATCACCACTTAGCTGGAAGCTTCCTCTTCCTGCCCCAAGTCAGCCCCTCAGACTCTGGGCTGTGGGGCTGCATCCTCACCTACAGAGATGGCTTCAGTGTCTCCCTCACGCACAGCCTCATGGTTCTGGGTAACTTCTTCGGGCTGCCTTCACCCTTGGCCACAACCCCTCCCTGCCTGCCATCTCCTCACCCTGACTTCTGGGTCCCCAGACCAGGCCTCTGGCAGCTAGCTAGCGCCCACCATGAATGCTCTGGGCCTCACTTTTACTTCGCATTGCAACATTTCAGCTGCCTTCCCCACTCCCGGCTTTTCCCTGGGCCATCCAGTCTCACTGGCAGCCTTTGGTCTCCTGCTGGCCCATGTGGGGGGCTCTGAGCATCCTCAGTTCACCCACATTACTCTGCTCCCTTGGGCTCTCCAGAGCCAGACCCCCCCTTTGCTCTTCTGCTTCGCTTCCCTACTCCAGCCTCTCTGTACCTCCCCTCTCTGCTTCAACTTTAGCTTCTCCTTCTTCCCCAGGTCTGGAGCCCTCAGGGCCTCTGACAGTATACGCTGGAGCCGGTTCCAGGGTGGACCTACCCTGCCACCTGCCCCCTGGTGTGGGGACCCAGTCTTCTCTCACTGCCAAGTGGAGCCCTCCGGGGGGAGGCCCTGACCTCCTGGTGGCTGGAGACAATGGCAACTTTACCCTCCAACTGGAGGCTGTGAGCCAGGCCCAGGCGGGGGCCTACACCTGCCGCATCCATCTGCAGGGACAGCAGCTCAGTGCTACGGTCACTCTGGCAGTCATCACAGGTCAGCCCCAGGTGGGAAAGGAACTCCCATCACAGGGGAGCTGGGACAGGGAGGCCAGGCCTTGGCTGGGCCAAGACCTGGCAGATCCGCTTTGTGATGCTCTAGGCCAGTAGGGACAAGTCGCAGAGGCTGCCCTGGTGGCCCCCTCCTGTCTCGCCCCCACATAAAGAACTGAAACTGAAAATCTCCCCTGAGTCACTAGGTGAACATTCCACTCTCCTCTAAGGGACTCCCCTGCTGTGAATTGGGAGGAGGGTCTGAGAAGTTAGAAGGAGAGGTGGTGAGAAAGTTTGAATGGTTCAAAAGAGGGGGACTCTATCTCGAGAATCCTCCTCTACTTGGGGACCAGTGCTTGGGTTCAAGTTGCAGAAAGTGGTTTGGATTTGGGAGGAGTTAATAAATCAGTCCCTTGGTCAGCAAATATTTACAGAGCAAGGGCTTTTTCTTTCTTTCTTTCTTTCTTTCTTTCTTTCTTTCTTTCTTTTTTTTTTTTTTTTAAGAGAGTATAACATAAACACAGGAAAAAAAAAAAAACACAACAAAACCCAAAAACTTAGAAAGTATGTGTTGATGGATTGGTAACTATGAGCCACGACAGCTGGGCTGTGTGTTTAGTGTTCACCTGTGGTCGTTGAACAGTAACATCTCATAGTAGGTGCTCAATAATGTACATTAGAGGTGCTTGAGGGCCTCAGGTCATGATCCCAGGGTCCTAGGATGGAGCCTCATATCGGGATCCCAGCTTGGCTCCCTACTTCTCCCTCGCCTACTCCTTCTGCTTGTGTTCCCCCTCTCTCTGTGTCTCTGTCAAATAAGTAAAATCTTAAAAAAAAAAAAAAAGTACATTGGTTCAGCGAATCAGTGAATACACTAATAGGTCTTACATCTCCCTGGGGCCAATGCTGACTTTCCACCTGCTCCAGGAGAGCTCTGCTTATATGTCATACCCACAGCCCAGCCTCACTCCGAGCCCCATCCTTTCCTCACACCATGTGTCCTCTTGCTGACTTAGCCTTTCTGTCGGTAACTGCATCCCACTCCCCCTGAAACTGGCCTCCTGTTTCCTCCACATCCAGTCAGCCCGCAAAGCCTCCCAATTCTCTCCATCCAAGGTCTTCTTGAGGGTCAGCTGTTCTGTGTTACTTGTCCAGGTTCTCTGCACTACAGCTCACCGGGACAGATTGTTGCCCCTGTTTTATAGAGAAGCGATTTTGCTTAAGTCACATGGCCAGGAAGTGCCAGCCTTGGGGTCTAAGGTCTGGTGTCTGTGTCACCAAACCCTCAGGTGCCTCCACTGCTATGCTCAGCTCAAGACCCTTCACCACTGGTGTCCCCCTCCCTGTCCTCTCTCTTCTCACTCTACAGCTTTGAGATGCTCTGTGTGTAGATGTGTGGGTCAGTTCATTGTTCTCTAAACATTGAGAAAAGGGGGCACAGTTCACTCAGGGGGCACCGATGTGAGCCTAGTCATGAAAGAAAAAAAAAGTGTAAGGTGTGTGTGGGGGGCCCAACACACCTGACTGATCTTGAGGTTTCTGAGCATTTGAGTAGAAAGTTGAGTAAGAGAATCCCAGATGGTATTTGTTATGTGATCCTTCCGGGCCAGCTTGAGTTTGAATAGTCCCCGAAGGCAGTGGAGAGCCTGGACAGCTTTTGAACTGCAGAGTGATCTGCCCAGAGCTTGGTCTTGATAAGATTAATTTGGCCCTGAACCCTGATCTCCTCCTCTCAACCTCACCCAATCAGAGCCCAGGTGAGAGCCAGGCGATAGAGACTGGGAAGTTGAGTCTATGGTTTCAAGTAAGGGGGTCGGGCCTCTGATTTCCCTTCCCTCTGATTTTCTCAGTGACTCCCAAATCCTCCGGATTATCTGGCAAGCTGAGAAAACTGCTTTGTGAGATGACCCCGGCATCGGGACGAGAGCGCTTTGTGTGGAGCCCCCCGGATAAGCAGTCTTGGAGAGGTTCCCTGGGACCCTGGCTGGAGATACAGGAAGCCAGACTCCTTTCCCAGCCCTGGCAGTGCCAGGTGTACCAGGGGGAGAGGCTTCTCGGGACAGCGGTGTACCTCTCTGAGCCGGCTGGCCCAGGTCTGAGACCCCCACAGTGCCACGGCACCTGCTCCAGACCAGTCCTCTTGATCCCACTTTCCAGACCCCTCCCTGCCCACCCGCATTCCAGATCTTTTCTTTCTAACCTCCAGCTCTTGTCCAGGCCCCAGCCCTCTTCCGCCATTCATTAGCTCATGATCCTTGATAAGTTCCCAAACTGGGGGCCTCAATGTCTGCCTCTGTAACATATGAGGGGTGGCGAGATATCCTTTGACCCTGTGCCTAATGTACTTCTTCTCTAGGTGCCCGGCGCTCTGGGGGGGCCCCAGGTGCCCCCAAAACAGGCCATCTCCCTCTCTTTCTCATCCTTGGTATCCTCTCTCTGCTTTTGATGACTGGAGCCTTTGGCTTTCACCTTTGGAGAAGACAGGTGAGCCGGGGACACCCCTCAGCCCCCACCAGCCACTGGCCTCTCCTCTCTTCAGTTTTCTGAGTGGCACCCCTTGCTCAGGGAAGATGACCCAAGTGGACTCCTCATCCTGCCTTCAGAGCACCAACCCCCACCCCCTACACCCCCACCCCCATCCCCGCCTTCCTAAGCCTCTCTAGGGACTCCTTGTGCCTGGAGGACCCAAGGGAGGCTTGAAGGGGCTGAGAAAAGGCCTGGGACGGGATAGGGAAGGGCAGGGGACTGGATACCCAGACACACTCGGTATCCTCCTTATTCTCTGTCCCTTCATCCTTCTCCCCACCGGCCCTCCGCGGCTTCCCACAGTGGCTTCAGAGAAGATTCTCTGCCTTGGAGCATGGGACTCACCCACCTCAGGCTGAGAGCAAGCTAGGGGAGCTGGAGCAAGAGCCGGAGCTGGACCTAGACCTGGAGCTGGAGCCAGAGCCCGAGCTGGAGCCAGAGCCGGAACCGGAGTTGGAGCTGGAGCCAGAGAAACTCTGACCTGGAAGCCCACAGATCTGCACAACTAGGTCCAAATAAACTCCCCATCAGCAGCAAGCCCGAGTCTGACTCCTTGTCCAGGGAAGGTTCTTGTCTCTGCCCAGCCTCTGGGGGCTCCCTTCTCCCACCTCAGCCTTCCGACCTACTTTCCCCAGCCAATCTCTCTTATCTTCCTCTTTTCTGTTCCTGGCCTCTTCGTGATTCTTTCTGCCTTGGTCTTTCTCTTGCTCTCTCTCTCTTTCCCCAGGTGGTCGTTTTTCTGAAGCTCGGAAAGCCCTCACTCCTTACCTCTACAGCTCTCTTCTGTGTCCTTCGCTTGTATTATGCTAGCTGCCCTGGTTTCCTTTGTATTTCCCATGGCCCACCCCATCCCACACTTGGCTCCATTTCACATTGTCCTTGGCCCTTTTGCTGCAGTGCGCGCGCGTGCGCGCGCGCGCACACACACACACACACACACACACGGAGGAGCCCTGCTATGTCACGTCCTCCAGGGGATCAGGTCTTGCAACCTTTCTGGGCAGCTGGCTGAGGTTCCTGCTTGCCTCCTCCCCACCCCCATGGTCCTTGGCTCTGGGCAACTTGTCTGGGCCCAGGCACGAGAACACACTGCCACCCGGTGGTCACTGCTTATCATAGCATGGGAGGTCGTTGGGCAGGCGGGCGCAGGCTGGAGGAGAACCGCTCAAGTGGTCCAGACGGGCCCCGATCCCTGCGTGCAGGCACCACCTCGGCGGGGTTCACTTTCTACGGTCTGTGTATGCGTGTGCACCAAGCCACGGTCACCTAGCTGGGGCACTCTCCAGGAGAGGGACTGAACCATGCCCACCTCAGGACACAGAGCCCCGGCCCTGGGGAGTGCCGTGAACAAAGGCCCCATGTGGGGAGAAAAATGGCCGGCAAGACTGCTGGCGATGGTGTAGCTTTAGGAGTCCAGAGACCTGGCTTCTGATCCTATCTCTGCTGATCGCCTCAGCCTCGGTTTCCTCCTATTACATGGAATAATGATAATAACTCATGAAAACGGGTTGCTGTGAGTACTGAATGGTCAAAGGGCTTTGAAAACCAAGGTGCCCTCGTGCATGTGATTTGTTTGTCTGATCACCCATTTGTGAAGGAGGAAGCCGGCGGGTCCCGGTCATGCCAGGAAGGGTACAGAAGCCGCCACCAGCCTGCCTGCCTCCCTCATTGTCTGTCTCTGTCTTGAAGAGAACATTCACCTGAGCTGTCCTTCTGCAGAGGGAGCGCACAGCCTCTGCCCCCAGCAACCCCCCCACCCCCAGGAACCTAGAGGTCCCTCTGTGATACACGCAGGGCTCAGCCACACACAGCTTTGCCAGGGCATTTTAACCATGGACAGGAGGAAACAAAGACTGGAAGGGAGTGGGAGTGAGCCTGCAGGAGCGGGGGGCACAAGATGGCACATACACGCACTATGGCAGAGACTAGGTATCCCACTGCGCCTGGGTGCCACGTGCCCAGTGACACAAACCCGGAGGCTGAAGGTATCCCTGTGGAGACACAGTGACCCGCGACTTGGGGACAGAGGGACACCTTTGTTTTGGGCAGAGCCTTAGAGGGCGAGGGGCGCCCTCTGAAGCCTGAGTCATGAACCATTTAAAACAACCTGAGTTTCTGAGCCTTAGGTTGGTGGTAACCATTGCCTTGTCACAGAAACAGTGGCACAGAGAGAGGCTCTGACACTCACCAGAGATCATCGCGCTGTAAGTTTAGGTCCTGAAGTTCCTTTGAGAAGCCTCGAAAGCATCATTCCCACCCTTTGCTGTGGGCTGGGGACAGTGGCTGAGGAGACACCTCAGGTCTGCCCTGTGACCCTGCTCTCCTTAGGGTGTGGTGGGGGCCCCCGTGTTTTAATGGGGCAGAGGTTTCCTGGAAAGTTCTGTGGGTGGCAATTTTCCTCTCTACTGGGTAACAGCCTATGCCCTTTGGGCTGATGAGATCAAGGATTCACCGTCGTCTGTGGGAACTTCCCCATGCTCCTGAACCAAGGGGACAGGGAGGGGACAAAGGCAGAATGAAAGGCCAACTGGTTCCTCTACCCTCTAAGAAAAAGAGCAAAGGGTAGAAGGAGGAAAGGGCATGGGGCTTGGGTATATAGGGCTCCTCCTTTCATTCTTACTCCTTTCTCTGTGGGGTCTCTCCTAGGGGTGACACATTCCTGCTCCTCCCCTTTCCCCACAAAGCTCCACTCCCCATCTGGCAGGATAACCTCAGACAATTTTACTGTCTGCTTAAGACCCCCCAGGGAGCTAGCTGAATTTATCTTGCATCTCCAAATTCATTGGCAAACCAGTGTTCCAGGTTGGGGTCCTGGAGGGGAAGGGACATGAAGAAGGCAGGGAGCTCAGAAAACTTCAGTGGGGGCTGGGGTGGGGGGGTCATCTTAAACCCTTGTTAAAAAGGAAGGAAGTGGGGTACCTGGGTGGCTCAGTGGGTTAAAGCCTCTGCCTTGGGCTCAGGTCATGATCTCAGGGTCCTGGGATCGAATCCCGCATCGGGCTCTCTGCTTGGCAGGGAGCCTGCTTCCCCCTCTCTCTCTGCCTGCCTCTCTGCCTGCTCGTGATCTCTCTCTCTCTGTCAAATAAATAAATAAATAAAATCTTAAAAAAAAAAAAAAAAGGAAGGAAGCGGTGTGCCTGGGTGGCTTAGTGGTTAAGCTTAGGTCAAGATCCCAGGTCCTTGCTCAGCAGGGAGCCTGCTTCTCCTTCTCCCTCTGCCATTCCCACCCCACCCCCGCCCTACCCGTGATCTCTGGCTCTCTTTGGCTCTCTGTCAAACAAACAAACAAATAAATAAAATAAATATCTTTATATTTAAATATAAAATAATAATAAATATAAAAATATTTATTTATTTATTTTACTTTTTAAAAAGATTTTGTTTATTTATTGGACAGAGAGAGAACTCACAAGTAGGCAGAGAGGCAGGCAGAGAGAGAGGAAGGGAAGCAGGCTCCCTGCTGAGCAGAGAGCCCGATGTGGGGCTTGGTCCCAGGACTCTGAGATCATGACCCGAGCTGAAGGCAGAGGCTTAACCCTCTGAGCCACCCAGGCACCCCAATAAATAAATAAATAAAATCTTAAAAAAAAAAAAGAAGTTAAAAAAAAGGTGCTCTATTGCCACATAAAAGTCACCCCAAAAGTCAGTAATTTAAAACAATAAACATATGATCTCACACTGTCAGGAAGCTAAGAGCAGCTTAGCGGAGTGTTTCTGGTGCAGGGTTTCTTGTGAGGCTGCTAAGATGTGGCCCAGGGCTGTGGTCATCTGAAGGCTTGGCCAAGGTGGAGGATCTGTTTCCAAAAAGGCTTTCTCGGGTGGTGGCTGGTCAGAGGCTGGAGTTCCTCCCTGAGTGGGCCTCTCTCTAAGGCTGCCCACGACATAGCAACTGGCTTCCTCACGGGGAGAAAGTGGCCAAGAAGAAAGCTATCGAGTCTTCATAGCCTCATCAAGAAAGGGATATACCATCACCTCTGCCCTAGTCTATTGGTCACACAGACCAGTGCTGTACAATATGGGAGGGGACAACACACGGTGTGAATTGGAAGTAGCGGGAATCACTGGGGGCCATCTTGCTGATGATAGCTTGATAGCTTGTCTCTCACGGGGGAACAGTGCCTGAAAGGGAGAAAGGCCAAATGAAGAGAAGGAGCATCTCTGTGTTCCTCCATCCCTAGCCCTGCAGTGGGCCTGATAGCCTCCTCCACTGTCTACGGCCAGAGTTTCTGGAAGCCAAACGAATTCCAGGGTCTTGCCAAGTCAAGTGTGTCAGGCAAGAGGCCATATTGTGCTCATTCAGATCACATTTGCCAGTGCGCCCCTGACTTTGAAGGCAGTGGGGTTGGGGCAGGCATGGCTTCTAGCTGCTGTGGCTGACAGTTCCTCCCAGGGCTGCAGGTGCCAACTGGCTGAGCCCAGGCCAAGCTCTGAAATTTGCCTGCTCCAACCTCCCATGGGAGGCAAGAGGCCCAGGAGCCTCCCTCCGAGTTGCCAAATGTGGTCCGGGAGTTAGGGACAATATGGCTGGGGTGGAGGTGGGTCAGCCCTCTAAGACTCTGCTTCCCGAACAACAGCCTCGGTCCCCCCCTCCCCCACCTCCCCCATCTCCAAGCCCTGCCCCCAACCCCTTTTGCTGAAGGTGTCGATGCAGCTGCAGAAGGTTCTGGTAAAGAGGCCACCACAAGCCTGCACCTGGGGCTTCTAACTCCCTACTCCACAGGTTGCCCTACCCCTTCTCCAACAGCCTGGTCCCCGACACTCCATCAGCAAGCAGGTCACCAAGTGGACTTTGCTCTTCTCCCCGTCTTTCTCCCACCTCGGGCTCCTTCCCCTCCTCCAGCCTGGAGACAAAACAGCACACAGCAAAAGTAGCTCTCTACCAGGAAGCAGGAGCCTTCTGGAAATCCCCATGCTCCATGCTTACAGTTTGTGATGGAGCAAACAGCTTCCCTTCAGTTTCTTCTTCTGTAAAAGGGGGACAGTAATATCTACCAAAAATGCTTAGCATGTGCTAATGTATGTGAAAGTACTTGGAAAGTGGAAAATCACCTGGTCGATGGGAGGGATCACAGCAGTGCAAAGCCTCAGAAGGCCCCAGATGGGCTTGTCGGCCTCATACTCCTCTGTCACCATGGAAGAAGACTTCTCTTAGCCGTCAGCCTGGACTTCCTCTTTTTTAATTAATTAATTAATTGGCCTTTCTTTTTTTCTTTTTTCTTTTTTAAATTTTTAAAAAAATTATTATTATTATTATTTTAAAGATTTTATTTATTTATTTGACAGAGATCACAAGCAGGCAGAGAGGCCGGCAGAGGGAGGGGAAGGGAACCAGGCTCCCTGCTGAGCAGAGAGCCCGATGCAGGGCTCGATCCCAGGACCCTGGGATCATGACCTGAGCCGAAGGCAGAGGCTTTAACCCACTGAGCCACCCAGTCGCCCTAATTGGCCTTTCTTAATGCAGAGGGGACGTGGGGTGGCCAGGGTGGGGGGAAATCATCAAGGGCTGGGTCCCCAGCAGCCGAGTTGGAACCCCAGTTCTACCAATATGGTTGCTAGCTCTTAAACTGTTCGAGCATCACTTCCTTTATCTGTGTGATCTGAAGAAGAGCACATATGTCCCATCATTGTCATAAGAATTAAATAAAATGCGCAACCATATAAAGTACACAGCAGTCCTAACTGCTCAGCAGAAACTTCCTCTCTCCTCCTGTTATCTTCTCATATAAATGTTTGGTATTCCACCTTTCCTTGGAAGTTTGGTAGAACAGGCAGGCAAGTCTGCGTCCACGTTCTGGTGCACCTCTCCTATCATCTCAGCTGCATTCCCTCCAGCTGACGCACCTCCTTCCCCACCCCTCCCTACTGTTTACGCCAGCCTACTTTCTCACTCCTGTTACCGAGCAGGCTCCTGTAGTAGTCATTCGATTTTGTGATCCTTGGCTTTCCATTCATTTATTCATTCATTCAAAAAGTATTCAACAGGAATTTCAATCAAATCAAAGAAAATAGGAGCACTTGGATGGCTCAGTCCGTTAAGCGTCTGCCTTTGGCTCGGGTCATGATCTCAGGGTCCTGAGATGGAGCCTGGTGTTGGGCTCCCTAATCAGCAGGGAGCCTGCTTTTCCCTCTGCTTTTGGGCTCTCTCTCAGTAAATAAATCTCTCAAATAAATAAACTCTTATTTTTTAATTTTTTAAGATTTTTATTTATTTGACAGAGTACACAGCAGAGGGAGCAGCAGGCAGAGGGAGAGGGAGAGGCAGGCTCCCCACTGAGCAGGGAACCCAGTGCAGGACTCCATCCCAGGATCCCGGGATCATGACCTGAGCTGAAGGCAGTAGCTTAATTGACTGACCCACCCAGGCATCCAATAAATTCTTTTTACAAAAAATAATAATAATAAAATAAAATAAGAATAACATATTCAACAGCTGGGGCTGGAGGAGGAGGATGGGCAGTAAGTGTTTAAAGGGTACAGAGTTTCATTTGGGGAGGACGAAGAAGTTCTGGAGATGGATGGCGATGATGGCTGCCTAATAACATGAATGTATTTAATTCCACAGAACTGTAGGCTTCCAAATGGTTTTATTATTTATTTATTTATTTTAAAGATTTTATTTATTTATTTGACACAGAGAGAGAGAGATCACAAGTAGGCAGAGAGGCAGGCAGAGAGAGAGGAAGGGAAGCAGGCTCCCTGCTGAGCAGAGAGCCCAATTCGCAGCTTGATCCCAGGACCCTGAGATCATGACCTGATCCGAAGGCAGAGGCTTAACCCACTGAGCCACCCAGGCGCCCCACCCAATGGTTTTAAAATGGTAATTTTCGCAGTATGCGTATTTTAGCACAACAAATTTAATACCAATAAATATCAACACAATTCAATTTCTTTTTTTTTAAGATTTTATTTATTTATTTGACAGACAGAGATCACAAGTAGGCAGAGAAGCAGGCAGAGAGAGAGGAGGAATCAGGCTCTCTGCTCAGCAGAGAGCCCGATGCAGCACTCGATCCCAGGACTCTGAGATCGTGACCTGAGCCGAAGGCAGAGGCTTTAACCCACTGAGCCACCCAGGCACCCCTCAATTTCTTTTTATTTATTTTTTATTTTTTTATTTTTTTATTTTTAAAGATTTTATTTATTTATTTGACAGAGAGAGAGATCACAAGTAGGCAGAGAGGCAGGCAGAGAGAGAGGAGGAAGCAGGCTCCCTGCAGAGCAGAGAGCCCGATGCGGGGCTCGATCCCAGGACCCTGAGATCATGACCTGAGCTGAAGGCAGCGGCTTAATCCACTGAGCCACCCAGGCGCCCCTCAATTTCTTTTTAAAAGAGAGAGTGCAGCCGCATGTCCGAGTGGGGGTTGGTGTGGGGGTGGAGGGAGAGAACCTTAAGTAGTTTCCATGCTCAGCACGGAGCCCAATGTGGGGCTCAATCCCAGGACACTGAGATCATGACCTGAGCTGAAATCAGGAGTTAGACGTTTCACTGACAGAGCCATCCAGGCGCCCATTAATATATTTAATAAAGGATTCAATAGTAATAAGGGTCTACCAGGCCCAAGCACTCTGCTGGGTGCTAAGACAGACAGACAGACATGGTCACAGCTTGAGCCTGCCAGAGAGACACTAAACAGTAATTTCGTAACGATTACACCCGGACGAGTGTTTGCAAGGGAGAGGAAGCATGGGGTACTGGCCCATCTTACTTTATTAACGGAACCTAGTTTCAACCAGGGAGCTTGAGACGAAGGGTCATGTGCAGAGGATAGCGGAAGCAAGAAGGTCCAGAAAATCCTGTAAATCCTGTAGCAGGGTAGGGGGTGGGGGGTGTGTGGGGTGCTCCCGTGTCTCCCTTACCTCTGAAGCACCTGCCTCCAGATTTCTTTCAGGTAAGAAATCATCTTCAGGGTGCCTGGGTGGCTCAGTCGGTTAAGGAACTGCCTTCAGCTCAGGTCATGATCTGTGAGTCCAGCTCCCAGCTCCGTGGGGAGTCTGCTTCTTCCTCTGACCCTTTCCTCTTTCATGCTCTCTCTCAAATAAATAAATAAAATCTTAAAAAAAAAAGAAGAAGAAATCACCTTCAGTCACAGCTAAGCTTCTATTATGTTGAATTTTCTTTCACTTGCTGCAGAGCCCAACGCTCCCTGATACACACTTGGCAGGGAAGACTTTCTTGATCTCCCAGTTGAAATAAGGCTCCCTATAATAAGATACCAGCACTCTGGGCTTCTCTTTTGTAGCATGTGTCCAATTGTGATGGCATTATTAATTGTTTAGTGTCTATGACGGAGGCTGGAGCAGTGACCACATCTAGCTTACTTATTACATCCCCAGCACCCACAGAGGGCCTTGGGCATAGAAGATACTTGAATGGGGAGGCCTGGCTGGCTCCTTTGGTAGAGCCTGCAACTCTTGATCTCGGGGTTGTGGGTTTGAGCCCCACTTTGGCTGCAGAGATTACTTAAAAATAAAATCTTAGGGGCGCCTGGGTGGCTCAGTGGGTTAAAGCCTCTGCCTTCGGCTCAGGTCATGATCCTGAGCCCCGCAGCGCCTCAGGCTCCCTGCTTCACTTCTTCTCTCTCTGCCTGCCTCTCTGCCTACTTGTGATCTCTGTCTGTCAAATAAATAAATAAAATCTTAAAAAAAAAGAATTAAAAAAATCTTTTTTCTCTCTCTTTTTTTAAGAATTAAAAAAAAATCTTTAAAAAAACCCACAAAAACAACACAGCTTGTTGAATATATGAATGAACGGGCAGAACTGGGTTAGATCAGAGGTTAGAAACTTAAATGCCTGTTAGGACCTGTGAGTTAATGTATGTGCGAAAAGCAGGCAGGCTGTAAACAGGTGCCCAGGAAGGGGATGAAGCCTGAGAAGGACACACACCCTCTCTGTAAAGGATAGCCCTAGAGGTTGCACTGAACACTTGCACTTATATCCATTAACCAAAATTGAGTCATTTAGCCACATCCAGTTGCAAGGGAGGCTGGGATCCAGTAGACATTAACTCTGGGCAGCCATGAGCTCAGCTAAAGAAGGGAGCATTCTATTATTAAGGAAGAAAGAGACAACATTTGGGGGACAACTGAAAGTCTTTGCAGAGAAATAGTGAAGATCTGAAGAATGAACAAAAATTTCCTCCGTTAGTGGTTCTCAAAGTATGGCCCATGGGGGGATGGGTCCCCGAGACCCTTTCAGGGAGAGTTTGAAGTCAGGCTACCTTCATAAAAACAGTAAGACGCTGTTGGCTTTTGTCACTATGTTGACATTGCAATGATGTTGCAAAAGCAATCTGGGTTAGACTGCTGCCTTAGCACAAATCAAGGCAGCAGAGCCAAACCGGGCTTGTCATTTTGTTCTTCACCGCCAGGCCCTTGCAGTAAAAAAAGAGTAAAAATATTAATGCCACTTGCACTTAAGAATGCCTTTGATGAAGCAGTGAATATTAATGTTATTACATCTCAAACGTTGAGTACACCGTGTTATAAAACGAGAAGCAGCACGATGCCATTCTGCCGCAAATGAATCACAAGGTTGTCTCCAGTAGAAATGTCTGCGTGAATTGTTGGAGTTGGGAGCTCAAGGAGCTGCTCTTTTCCTGAGAGGGAAAGGGTGTGGTCACATGGGCACCTTTAAAGAGCATTGAGGGCACCAGCGCTCAGGCTGCTGGTGGAGGATGGCCTAGAGGATGACAGAATGGGGAAGCCAGGAGACCAGCGAGGAGGCAGGGGCTGTCGTCCTGGCACAGGATGGGGAAGGCACCTGGGGTCGGAATGGATGGAATGGTGGTAGTGGGGCAGAGAGGCTTGGAAAGACTTCTGAGAGAGTTCGAAGGTGGTTGGGTGAGAAGGAGTCGGAGAGTACACGCAGTTGATCTGGACTGAGCAGCTGGGAGGTGGCGAAGCCCTAGCTGGGCAGGGACTTGCAGGAGAAGGAGGTCTGGAGGGTCTGGAGGTAAGCCGATGAGAAGTGGTGTGTGGGACACGTTGGGTTTGCTGTGCGGGGAGTGTCCAAGTGGAGAAGTCCGATGGGCAGATAGATCTACACATCTGGAGCCTGAGAGAGACCTGGGCTAGAGAAACACTCAAGGGCTGGCCAGAGATGAAGGGCTGGAGGAAAAGGGTCTGGTCCATGGTCACTCTGGGGGCCACTCTGCAGGTCTCAGCTCAGGCCCTCTCTGCCACGCTGCGCCACCAGTAATGCCTCCTGTCCCTCCTTGCTGAACAAATGCCCTCAAGACTCTGGAGTCAGGCACTGCGTGGGGCTTACCAAATGCCCTCATGTGTCCCCCACCTCCCTCTCACTTCTTCCCTTGAAGCCCAAACCAAACTGCAGAGTCATCAACGCCATCTTTTTTCCTGTTATGTGAGAAGTTCAGGGACACTCCGAACTCCAGCCTGGTTCTGCTCAACTTTTTCCCTTGACTTTGGCATTTTCACTTTGACATCTTCCCTGAGAGGCAGGGGGTGGGGACCCCAGCCCCAGATGGTGACGTTGGGGGTTGGCCCAGGCCAGGAGTGTGGAGGAGCCTCACCACCAGGCTTCCTGTCTCTTCGTTTACATATGTCTCTGCAGAAGTAACAAGCACTCTCCTCAGGGGCCTCCTGGCCGCAAACTCCCAGCCGTCACGTAGACACACCTGTGTGAGAAGCAGAAGGGAGGGAAGACACAAGTCCCGAGGTAAGATGGATACGGTCAGCTTCATTTCTTTCCAAGGGTTTCGGAAGGGGAGGAGAATGTGATGGCAGATGCGTTTTGGAATGTTCTGGACTCCCAGTTCTCTGCCTACCACTCTGGTCATCTTCTCTTGTGTTTCACACTGAATGAACTGTGAGTTTCAAGAGGCTGGGACTATGGCAAACTTCTCTCCACATCCCCCTGTGCACAGCTCAGTGCCTGGAGCACACGGTGCTCCTCAGAGTGGCGCTGAGCTAGATTGTAAGGTCAGAGAAGGCACAGAGACTGGAGGCCACCCAGGCTGAGAAAGGCGGTGGGAGACAACTAGCCAAGGGGCCATGGAGGAGAAGAGGATAGGAAGAGGGGAAAGAGGGAGAAAAGACAGAAGAAGGGGTGGGAAACGAATAGAAAGAATAAATACATATTAAGGAGGAAGGATGCCCATAAAAAATTTTAAACGAAAAGAGGAAACAAAGGAAAAAGCAAGAAAATAGAAGGACAAGCGAAATTTAGTCTAGAAACAAGTCTTCCCAGGTCAATTTTCCAAATGACGCCATTGCCAGAAATTCACACCAGAAACCATATTTGTTTGCAGCATGTCATAAGCCCTATGACCGAGGTAGGTTCCTTTACTTATCTTTTCTGCTTATATTTATTTGTACATTGTTGTCTAATTTGGGGCACTTTTAGGATTTTTTTTTTTTTTAAATTTATTTGACAGACAGAGATCACAAGTAGGCAGAGAGGCAGGCAGAGAGAGCGAGAGAGGAGGAAGCAGGCTCCCTGCCAAGCAGAGAGCCCGATGCGGGGCTCGATCCCAAGACTTTGGGATCATGACCTGAGCCGAAGGCAGAGGCTTAACCCACTGAGCCACCCAGGCGCCCCTTAGGATTTTTGAACACTATGTCTAAGGGTGCTTCTGTTTTAATGAGCTTAAATCTCATGATTAACGAAATTCTCTGAAAAGGTTAAAACTGAGCTCTTAGATATGCAATGCTGTAAACATGATAGATACATATTCTTAGGTAAATATGTCATTAGAAAAACTTCTAAGAAAGTTTTAGATGTCTCAGCTGCTCTAGAAAAGGAGGCAAGGCAGTTTAGAAAAGGATCTGCAGGTCCCTCCTGGGCTTGGTGTGGTGTGGGGGGATGCAGGAGGTGTTACCCCTCAAGATGGAATGTCTTGTATAATCCTGCTGCCCACCTCCACACTCTTTGTCCTTTCCCCTCTCCTAAGACCTCCACAGCCTTGCCGCGCTGTCCCCCAGGTGTCCTCAGCCTTCCCTTCTAGACATATTCTGGGACAGGGACCTTCTCGGTATGGTCAGAGTCCTCCAAATAGAAAGACCCCACTATCGCTAATTCAAACATTTTGCTCTGGGTGGGATAGCTCTTCCTGAAAGTCCCTTTCTTGTGGGGCAAATTTTTAGGGGTGCGAGGCTGACAGTAGAACCTGATGGGGGAGATCACCCCGTTTCATATTTTGATAAATAATTTCTTGTGCTGTGTTAGATTCTGTGGGCTCATACAAAATGGCCGCCTTCTTAACCTCGGATGAAGGAGTTCCCCGAAGACAGGATCAGAGAGAACTCCCGACATGATTTCCCTCTTTCAGTTGGGGGGCACTTGTGTAGAAGAGGTCTACCTTGAAATAAAAACTCCCCCCGACCAACTGGTTCTAGGCAGAAGGGCTGTAGCGGCTTAGGCCCTGATCTGGGCCATAATGGTGAGGTGGCGGCAACAAGGGAGTTCAGTAGACCAAGGGTCTTGCACATTTTGGACACTCAACAAATGTTGAATGAAATAACTTTGATGAGGGTGGGTGATGGGAAAGGGGCAGATGGGGGCCTGGGTTTGTAGGGCTCTAAGGTTGAGCTCTGTTCCACACCTTTTGGGGGATAGAGGAGAAGGAAGGAAGGAGGGCACAGCACCCTCCACGTGGGCGTCTGAGGCAAAGGAGAGGATGGCGGAGGTTGCAGCCACTGAACCACAAGGGTCTCTTAGAGGGTCACTGGGAAGTGTATACGAAGCCAGTAGAGAGCGTGTATGCGGTGGGGGGCCCGTCCCGCGATGGGGCTTGAGGGGCTGCCTGGGGGCTCCGGGGAGAAGATGAAAGTGTCTGTGGGACCACACACTGTTGCTGTGGTGGGGCTGTGCCCTCTTCCTCTCCCCAGTCTTGCTCCTCATCCCATCTGGGGGGCCAGGGCAAGGGGAACAGGAACCTCAAGAGCTCAGAGAGTTTGCGAGTGTTTGTTGCCATTTTGGTCTCACCGTTCTCTTGGTCCCTTTTGATCTCTTTTTTGGTCTCCAGCTATGGGCATGTGTGCTGCCTTTCAGAATGTCTTCATCCCTTTCCCTCTGACACTGCCCAGTCTGGACTACCCTGGGCTTGGCGTGGGATCAGGGATTGTGAGAAGTGTAGCGGTGCCTTTGACCAGCTGCTCTGGGTCTCTCCCTCCCAGCTTCCCTCATTCTCCCTTGGGGCCTCTGGTGCTTCTTGGAATCTGTCCTTTTCCCTTCGTCCACCCTGCAGACATCTCCCTCTCACCCACCTTCGGTTCCAGGCTGTGCTCTGCGGGCTCCCCTCACATCAAAGCTTGTTGAAAGCCCGTGTTCCTGCCAGAGGCCTGGATGCCTGTTTACTGGCAAGAAGGGGCTAGAGCTTAGTGGCAGCTGGAGGTGGAGATGAAAAAGGAGGAGAGAGGCAAGGGGTGCTCCGGGCCAGACCAACAGAGCCGGAATTGATTCCTGGCGTCCGAGGCCATGAGGAAGAGAGGTACAGATGTGGGGAGTTGAGTATGGAAGCCATCAGTGTGGGGAGGCACACATACAGAAATACACAGATGTGAGCAGAGGAACAAGGAGAGACAAAGGGAGGGAGAGAGAGAGATGGGGGGCCCAGAGCCTGGGGAACCAGCAAGCCCTCCCAGCCTCTCTCAGGCGCTATGGCTTACAGGGTGCTACTGTACTGGGGCAGAGCGCCTCTGGGGAGGATGAGGATGTGGGAATCAAAAGCCTGCTCTTTGGGGCGGCAGCGGAAGCCCAAGTCACCAAAGCAAGCAGCAGCTGGAAACCCTTAGCCTCCTCCACCTAGCTGAGCACCGGGTGATTTGGGGCAGTATAAGGAGCTGGAGGTGGGGAAGTAGCCCTTGGCACAGACCCCAGGATCATGGCGTGAGGAAGAAGAAATGACCACCACTTGGGGGAGGGTCAATAGTGTCCCTAGCCTTCCCCAGGCATCTATACTGAATTTGGACCCTAGGGAAGGGATATTCCAAATGGAGACTCCTTTACTCTCCGCTCACCAAGGACATGGCTGGGGACAAGTCCGGGATGGTGGGGACAGTGGGAACCACTCTCAGACATAAGAGCGACCATAGCGCACTCTCTCCCCTCAGCAACCCCATGCCCCATGCTAGCTTGTAAACAGCTGCCCCCGTGACCGGCCTCCACCCTCTGTTTCTGGAAACCTTCTTGATCTCTTCACTTCCTATTTCCCTGGTTAAAAAAAATTCTGTGAGAGACATCTAACTGGCTCAGGCAGAAGATCATGCAACTCTTGATCTTAGGTCGTGCGTTTGAGTCCCACGTTGGGTGTAGAGATTACTAAAAAAAAAATAAACTTAAAAAAAAATTTCTGTCAAGCTCCTATCTTATGTTAGGCTCTGGGACATTACTCTTTCAGAAAGATGAAGTGACTAGAGATGGCATTTTTTTTAAAGATTTTATTTATTTATTTGAGAGAGAGAGAGTATGAAAAGGGGGAGGGTCTGAGGGAGAAGCAAATTCCCTGCCGAGCAGGGAGCCTGATGCGGGACTCCATCCTGGAACTCCAGGATCATGACCTGAGCCGAAGGCAGTCGCTTAACCAACTGAGCCACCAGTTGGCTCATCTCCCTGGAGATGGCGTTTTTATATCATATCTGCTATATATATATATATCTCCTCATTGGGAGGTCCATGTCCCCAGCACCCATCTGAGAACAACATCCCTATCATGGGTCAATGCCCCACGAGAAACAGAATCTGCCTCCGATGGCTCAAGGGACTGCAGAAAGGGGTTCTTCCCAGAGCTGGCAAGAGGGAATCAGCCAATGCACGGAGGCACACCCGATGTTAAGGAAGGAGCAAGGGTGAAATGATGTTTCTGGAACCTAGGGAGGGTTTGAGTTGTGGATCGGGGGCCACCTGACAGGAGCTACAGTCAGGGTGTGGGGAGAAGAAGGGGGAGGGAGGGAGTATAGCAATTGCCAGAAAGTAGGCCTGAGTAGGAAGAGGCCTGTCTCTCGTGGGTGCGTCCCACTGGCCAACCCCAGCTAGTAGCAGGGGAGCAAGGGAGCCTTCGTGGTACAGTCTGTGGAGATCAACCTCCTTGTAGAGAGCAGGGCAGGGAGGCTGGAGAACAGCCCAGGGGTTGGGGGTGGGGTGGGGAGGAGGGGGAGTGGGGGGAGGGGCACAGGAGTAGGCAACATGGATCGGGGTGAGTCGGCTTCATCCAGGACAGGGTGGGCATAGACACATATTTAAACGACCCACTTTAGTAACACAATTACTATGTCGAGTACAGAAAGAAGTCAGTGATTTTCCCTCCTCCATTCAATTCAATTTGGTCTAAGTTAATCAAACACACCCCAAATCCCTTCTCAACGCTCCAGCGGGTGCTGGGCCCTACAGAGCTGGCTGGACCCTCATCTTCATCTTGGAGGAGATCAAGCTTCCCAAACACTGCACCGTGAGATCGAAGGCGGACATGGCCGCGAGGGCATCAGCAGGGGCCTGTGGGAGTGGGACTGGAGCTGCAGAGCTCAGTCAGCAAAGACGGGGCGGGGGACAGAGAAATGGGTCTGGACACGCAGTCTCCTCTTGCCGAGCTTTGGACCAAGTTCACGCTGACACTGCCCCCCAAGGCAGCCACCCCTCTGAGGCCTACTTGCAGTCTGGGCCTGGAGCGTAAAGATACCAGCCGTGTTCCCACCTGCCTTCCAGACATGATCTGGTGGCCTTCCTCCCATCCCCACTCCCTCCATGTCATCTGGTCCCCTTCCCAAAGCTCTACACAGACCCTGTCCCGTCTCTGCTCAAAATCCAGCAGTTCCCAGGCGTCTGCAGAGCAAAGCCCTGAGCTTCTAGCCTCCCTGGCAAGATTCTCAACCAGGCTCAGATGCTTTTTCACATCCCACCCCCGTCCTCCCTGACTCCTCTCTAGACTCCCAGCTGGGAGCTGGGCCCTGCCCGCTGACAGGCTGCCTAACCTAGCTGTGGCACGGTGGGCTTCCCCCCTTTCCCTCTAACTTGTGGTTTGCACACTTGAGCCTACGCCAGTCACCTGGGAGAGGGGTGGGGTTGTGAAAACACAGCAGGCTAGACAACCCCCCCCCCACCCCTCACCCCCGGTTTCTGATTCAGCAGGACTGGGGTGAGGCCCAAGAATTTACATTTCTACCTAGCTGACAGCTGCTGCTGATCCAGGACCATACTTTGAGAACAGATGCTCTGGGTGCCTGGGTGGCCCAGTCAGTTGGGTGTCTGCCTTCGGCTTGGGTCGTGATCTTGGGCTCCCTGCTCAGTGGGGAGTCTGCTTCTCCCTCTCCCTCTGCCTCTCCTCCCTGTTGGTGTTCTCTTTCTATCTCTCTCAAGTGAATAAATAAAATCTTTAAAAAAGAGAGAGAGAGAGAGAATCGCAGCTCTAACCTCACACTGCTCATTGTGCTGGGTTCATTCAGAGCCTTTCTACACAGGCCCCCCCCACCCCGCCCCAGCCGCCACCATCTCCGGAACTCACAGAAACCAACTCTGAAACAGTATTTTTCTGCTTTCCCTGAGAGGCCTTACAGGGTTAGTCTGAGAGTAAGCCAGGAGTTACCCTCCACTCCTTCTCTCCGTCACCGCTCACAGTGTATCTGGCCCCAAGTCCTGGGAATTTGTCCTCAGTCGTGCCCCTCAGGGCAGTCTTTTTCCACACTTCCATAGTTCTGACTTGTCTCAGTTCGGGCCTGTCTTCTCTCACCAGGGTGGTCACCACCTGGCTTCCTTTGCTTGGCTGCCTCCAGCTTGTCTCCTCCTCCCCCTCACAGTCACTGAAGGGAGCCACTCTGCACACCAAATCATGTCCTTCTTGACATAAAGTCCTTTACTGGTTCCCCGGTGCCTAGGGTCATGGCCCCTCATGGCAACATGGCATTTGAGGACCTTCACAGCTTGACCTGGCCCCTGTCTCTGGCCCCACCAGTTTGCCACCTTCTCTGTGAATCCTTTTCTGAGGCCACTTCGAGAACCCACTCTGGCCTGGGCACAGCCCTGTGTGGCACCTGAGGGTGGTTAGGTCCCTGGCTGGGCTGTGTGGGTGCGATTGCCTGTCACCCCCTCGAACCCCTTTGTGCTCCAGGCCCAATAAATGCCTGTTGACTGATGATTGGTGTCTCCTCAGGCCCCGCCCCTTGTGCCGGGAAGGCCCAGGTCCCTGCTTCAGCAAGGCCGCGATGAATCCAGGAGCTGCTCTTAGGCATCTGCTCCTGGTGCTGGAGTTGGGTGAGTGCTCAGACTTGGGGTCCCTGTGGGAGGAGGGGCTGACTGGGAGATGCAGAGGTGAGGGGTTGGCCTTGAGGCCTGAGCTCCTTTTTTGCCACCTAGCGATGCTCCCCGCTGTCACTCAGGGGAGAGAAGTGGTGTTCGGGAAGGTGGGAGACACAGCCGAGCTGCCGTGCAATGTTTCCGCGCGGAAGAACATAGTCTTCAACTGGATACAGTCTTCCACTGTCAAGATCCTGGGGCGTCAGGGCAACTTCTGGATCACAGGTAGGGTGGCCCAGCTCCCCGTCCAGGGAGGAAGACACCATGCGCTGAACATGCCTGGTAAACTCTGAGATCCCCAGAGGGGTCTGGTTGACCGCTCAGGTGCGCGCTCCCAGTCCAGGGTTTCCCTGTGCCAACTGCGGTGGCCCTGGGAGTGGCTCTCCGTGTCTGTTACAATTTCAGAATTTCAATGTCCATGGCCTTATTTTAGTGGATATTAGAGAAATAACGATCATATAAAACCTGTAAGTTCATGGATGTTATTGCTACAGACCTAGATGATATGTTTTTGCTTCCATTAAAAAGCAACAGAATGATTTTTTCTCTAGCCTTTTAAAGAGGAATTAAGATCTTTATACTTCTTAGGAACATATTTTGCAGTAAAGGAGTTTTACTGTCACAATCAGGTTTGCCCTCATGCTCATCTTTAAATAATTCTTCTTTCTTGTGTGTATGGCCTCGAATCTTCAACATGAAGCACCATATGAGGAAACCTCATCAGCATGAAATGTGTTTTTGTAAATATGTTTTTTATTTTATAAGTTTGTTAGATTTACCATTGTTTGTACTTCATTGCTCATTTTTATTTTTTACTGTTTTTTTAAAAGATTTTATTTTTAAGTAATCTCTACACTCAATGTAAGGCTCGAACTCACAACCCCAAGACCAAGCATCATACACTCCACCAGCTGAGCCCACCAGATGCCCCTCATTGCTTATTTTTAATATCTTTTTAATTATGAAAAATTTAAACACATAGAAGAGTAGAATAATTAGATAATGAACCCCCATATATCCCACTCAGCTTCAACAATTACCAATTCATGGTCAGTTGATGGTTTCCTTTCGTCTACATCCCCAAACCTCCACCACCGCAATATTTTGTAGCAAATACCAAACACTGTATCATTTAGTCTGTAAATAATCCGGTACATATCTCCAAAATGTAATGACTCTTTTTTTTTGAGAGAGAGAGAGAGAGAGAACAAGAGCAGGGGAGGGGGGGAGAGGGAGCGGCAGGCTCCCCAGCAAACAGGGAGCCTGATGTGGGTCTTGATTCCAGAACCCTGGGACTGTGACCTGAGCTGAAGGCAGATGCCCAACCCACTGAGCCACCCAGGTGCCCCAAAAGTAATGACTCTTTGAAAACATATCCACAGTATCATTATCACCATTAAGAATGAAGAATAAGGGGTGGCTCCGTGGGCTAAAGCCTCTGCCTTCGGCTCAGGTCATGATCTCAGGGTCCTGGGATCCAGCCCCGCATCGGACTCTCTGCTCAGCGGGGAGCCTGCTTCCTCCCCTCGCCCCCCACCTGCCTCTGCTTACTTGTGATCTCTATCAAATAAATAAATACAATCTTTAAAAAGAATGAAGAATAATCCGGGGTGCCTGGATGGCTCCTATAGTTGGGCATCTGCCTTCCGCTCGGGTTGCAGCCCCGGAGTCCTGAGATCTAGTCCCATATCAGGCTCCTTGCCCAGCAGGGAGCCTTCTTCTCCCTCTGCCTTTCCCTGCTGTTCCCCTGCTTGTGCTCTCTCTCTGTCAAATGAATAAACAGAACCTTTAAAAAAAGAAGAAGAGGGGCGCCTGGGTGGCTCAGTGGTTTAAGCCGCTGCCTTCGGCTCAGGTCATAATCTCAGGGTCCTGGGATCGAGTCCCACGTCGGGCTCTCTGCACTAAAGGGAGCCTGCTTCCCTCTCACTCTCTCTGCCTGCCTCTCTGCCTACTTGTGATCTCTCTCTGTCAAAATTAATAAATAAAATCTTAAAAAAAAAAAGAAGAATCCACGAATGATGATACATATCGAGGCAGTATTCAAATGTTCCCAGTTGCTGCTCATATTATATTTACATTTACTTTATTTGAATCAGGATTCAGATAAAAACTTATGCATGATATTTGGTGGATACGTCCATTAAATCCCTTTGAATTTGTGTATTTACTCCCCCAGATTTTTTTCCCTCTTATCAATGATTGGTTGAAGAAATGAAGCAATTGTCTCATGAAGTTTTGCACGTTTGAATAGGAGCTGGCTGCATTCCCACAGTGCCATTTAACATTCCTCTGTCCCTTGTATTGCCTATAGACTGGTGCTTAAATCTAGAGACTTGATTAAGTTCACATTTAATTTTTTAAAAAGGTTGTACTTATTTATTTGTCAGAGAGAGAGGGAGGGCATGAGCGAACACAATCAGGAGGGGTGGCAGGCAGAGGGAGAAGCAGGCTCCCCTCTGAGCAAGGAGCCTGATGTGGGACTCAATCCCAGGGCCCTGGGATCATGATCTGAGCAGGTGCTGAACCGACTGAACCACCCAGGCGTCCCAGTAATTTTTTGACAAGAACACCTCATAGGTGTACCAATTTCATCACATCAGGAGCTATGTAATGTCTATCACTCTTTTTGGGCTATTAAGATTAATTGATAGGTTCAAGTGTTAGCTGTAAGTGATAATTATAAAAACATTAGTTTTTGTTTTTTAGGTTTTTTTATAGTTGCCTTCCATTTATGTCAAATGCTACTGTTTAGTATAGCGGTAACAACTTTCCTTTTATTTATCTATTTTTAAGAAAGAGAGCATGAGCCAGGGATGAGAGGGCAGAGGGAAAGGGAGAGAGAGAGAGAATCTTAAGCAGGGACCACACTCAGTGCAGAAGCTGGATGTGGCCCTCAGTCTCACGACCCGGAGATCATGACCTGAGCCAAAATCAAGAGTCGGATGCTTAACCGGCTGAGCCACCCAGGTGCTCCTAAACTGTCCTTGTAAAATGAATGTATTTATTCTAAAAAAGTGAATGCATTTAAAGATGTTACATTAATAAGATAGGTAGATTTGGCCAAAATCATGTAGATGTGTGAATGGTTGAAGTCTGGGAAACCTGGCTTTTGTCCAGGACTCTGACTTTACTAGTGAGGAAACTGAGGCCCAGGGAGAAGTCCCTGTCCCGAGTTTGTGCCGGGTTAAAGGCAGAGCTGGGGCTAGAGCTTTGGTCTTTCAACTCTCAGGCCTAGGCTCTCCTGTGGAAAGTTATCCTAGGTGAAATCAAAACTGAATTGGCCACTGTGTATAGAAAAACACCTCTGTTGAGAATGGACGTCTCTCGGGCACCTGGGTGCCTTGGTTGAGTGACTGCCTTTGGCTCAGGTCATGATCCTGGAGTCCTGGGATGGAGACCCACATCAGGCTCCCAGCTCCATGGGGAGTCTGCTTCTCCCTCTGACCTCCCCTCTTATGCTCTCTCACTCTGTCTCTCTCTCTCTCTCAAATAAATAAATAAAATCTTTTTTAAAAAAGAAAAGAAAATGGACATTTCCTCTTCTTGCCTCTGTGGACTGGGAGGAAAATCCTGCATTTTTGGCAAGGAAGTTCTTGCTGGGCCCCAGAGGTATGATTCAGACACCCCTCCACCCCGCCACTGTGTCCACTTTTCATGTTTGGACATGAAAAAAAGAGAATATTGGGCTGGATCTTTATTGACCCAAAGCCATTCCCTAAAATTAACAAAACCCCAAACTCTGATCTCTTTCTGATACAGGCACACAAAGCAGAAATCAGCAGGTTAATGGCCGTTGGCTTGCCCATGTCCTCTCCATTAAACAGCTGCTTAAAGAGGACCCTATGGGGGACGCACGGGTGGCTCAGTCGGTTAAGCTTCTGCCTTTGGCTCAGGTCATGATCAGGGATCCTGGAATCGAGCCCCACACTGGGCTCCCTGCTCAGTGGAGAGGCTGCTTCTCCTTCTCCCTCTGCCCCTCCCCCATGCTTATGCTTTCTCACTCTATCTTAAATAAATAAAATCTAATAAATAAATAAGAGGACCCTGTGATCAAAGTAACTTGTGTCCTCCCCTGGCCTGTGGGCTCCTGGTGCCCATTATGTAATTTTCACTCCTGGGCAGAGCTCAGAACACTCCCACAAACTCTGCAAGTGATTTTCTTGTCCTAGAATTCTATTCTGCTGAATTGCTTGAAATAGGCAGACTTTCAGCTGAGACTTTATTTTTATTAATTTTAACATTAAAATGAGTTGAAAAAGTAACACAGGTACATGGTAAACATTTAAAACCATGCAAACGATACCCAGTGTGTTGAAAACAAAATTCAGCTGAGTAAATTCGGAGATCTAATTGGCTTTTTCCAGTGATTCGTAAATTGGGCAACATCCTGTCTAACAAACAGAAAAGAGCTCTGTAGAGCTGTAGAGAAGAAAGGTTTTTAAAGGCAGAAAAGGGGTGGGAAAAGGAAGGTTATTAGCAAAGAGTGCATTGTTTCAGGCAAGTTCACCTGCTTGAGGGGACAGAGGGGGTCTGTCAGGCAGATTTCCTCACTAGAGCCGACCAGGTAATTCCAGATTGACTCATTAAAGATTATGTTGCTGGGAAAAGTTGAAACTGCATTAGGTTAGGTATGAAGTCTTGGTTTGCCGATGTGGGGTTAGCATAACTGACGCCATTTTGGTCCTGTTGGCTCTTTTTTCACAGTTCCCGTCTTTTGATCACAGCTCTCAGTCAAACTGAGAGTGACATTAGCTACTGCTCTGAAGTTCTGTTGATTCTTCTGTTGATTCAACTTCTGTTGAAGTTTCTGTTGATTCTTTGTCTGGTACTCACAGGTCATGACTTCTCCCCCCTAATCTCTGTGACATTCATAGCTTATAACTTCAGGCTTACAATTTTGAAGTTGGTGGTTCTTTTTGTTCCTTTTCTGATGTTCCAATCTTAGGGAGATCATTTGCTTGGTGGTTAGCAACAGGAAACATTTGGGTCAATAAACTTTATTTGGGTCAATAAAGATCCAGCCCTTTTCTTCATGTCCAAACACGAAGAGTGGACACGTGTGCATGTCTGAATCGTCCCTCTGGGGGCCCCAGCAAGAACCTCCTTGCCAAAAATGGAGGTCTTTTCTCCCACTGGACAGAGGCAGGAAGAAAAGACATCCATTTTCAAAGGCATCTAAAGCCTTTGAGAGAGAGGCACCTGGGTGGCTCAGTCCCTTAAACATTTGCCTTTGACTCAAGTCATGATCCTGAGGTCCTGGGATTGAGCTCTGGCTTGGGTTGGACTCCCCACTCAGCAGGGACTCTGCTTCTCCCTCTCCCTCTGCCCTTCCCCCTGCTCATGCCTTCTCTCTCTCTCTCTCTCAAATACATAAATAAGACCTTAAAAAAAACAACAGCAACAAAGTAAAGTCTTTAAGAAGATATAGTGCACCAGGGAGACTACTATGATTATTATAAGCAGGAAAATTCCCAGTGTTTGGAGTGTACTTGAGAATCATGATCCCTAAGACCCAAACCAATAAAAATCAAACAAGTCAAAGAAAGACTGCATTAAAAGAGTCACCTTTTCAAGCCAAGTAGCTTGCTCAGTGACATTATGTAACTGAGTTTCAGCTTCTCTAGAACTGTTAATCCAGGCTCAGCAGGTGGTACCGGCCAGTGCAGACACTTCTTTACTCAGCAAAGAGAGAATTAAAGTCGGCCTTATTATCAAGAATCACTTTGGCCAGAGAATCTAAGGATTTTTGTTGGTCAGCTATTATTTTAGCAGTGGATTCTGTTGAAGAAGTTCCTGATTGTGTTCTCATTTGCATTTAATACTAGCTGGGGGAGCACTGATCTACGAAACTAATTTTGAATCAGGGATACCTATTGGTAATTCATGTTTGTGTCTGTGGTTCAGGACCGGAAAGGTGACTATCATGGAGACCAGTGAAATTTAAGGGTCTGTAGACCACATGGGTGGTTTTCTTCTGATTACCCTTGCCTGGTGTCTCTTCCCCGGGTTTGGGGTTTTTTACCAGAGACAGGGAAATGGGCCAGGGGCTCTCTAGCATCATGGACAGATCAGAATTTTTGATGACAAATCCAGCAGCCTGAAGGGTTACCCCGTTTAGCAACGACCTGGGAGATCCAGATGATCTCCAAGCCAATGCCAATCTTTCCAAACCAATGCCAGAGTAAAGGAAAGAGAGGAAGAAGGAGAAAGCTGAAGTGTGAAGTCTTGATCTAGCTTCTTGGGTACGAGCAATTTATCTCAACGTCTGCTACTTCTCTTCTTAGACAATTTGATTTTGAGGTCTCCAGCTAAAAGATTTTGAGATGCACAAGGCCAGGTGGTAGGTGGAGACTTCCTCAGCTGTAAGACATGTCCCCAAGACTCAGGTCCCTGAGGTTTGGCTGCCATCTGGGTAGCAAAGAGGACCTGATTTAGTACCATCCAAGGAGATTCAAAGGCAGTCTTTGTTCTCAGTGATTCCAAATCAAAAGGAGGAAAGAAAATTGGAAATGTTAGTTTGGAGAGTTGCAGCCAGATGTTTGAGGACACTAGAAGAATTCAGGACCCAGTCCAGTATACAGGTATGTAAGAAAACCTCAAAGAAAATTAACAGGGTTTGAATCTAATATGGACAAAAGTGCAAACATAATTTTTGTCTCCATAGTTAGCCCCATTTTTATCAAAGATAATCACAATAAAATGAATGTGTTTGCATTAAACTTGGTCTGATTATTTACATAAGTGCTGCATGAATAGTGATTGACCATATAAACTTTTTTTTTTTTAAAGACTGCTTTGCTGGAACCTTATGAATAAGGTGCCAGCTCAGTTTTTTCAAGGGGTTTTTTTGGCTCCATAAAGTCAACCTTTTTTTTTTATTCATTACTTTTATTAACATAGAATGTGTTATTTCCCCCGGGGGTACCTGTTTGTGAATGTCAGTCTTACACAATTCACAGCACTCACCATAGCACATACCTTCCCCATTCCCTCCACATACCCTCCACCACCCAGCCACCCTCTCTCCACCTCCCCCCCAGCAAGCCTCAGATTGTTTTGTGAGATTAAGAGTCTCAGATGTACAGATGTACATCTGGCTTGGCAGAGGTACAAATACATTTTATAATTTCTAGAAATATATGCTTTCTTTTTTTAAATAAAGATTTTATTTATTTGTTTGACAGAGAGAGAGCAAGAGAGGGAACACAAGCAGGGGGAGTGGGAGAGAGAAGCAGGCTCTCTGCTGAGCAGGGAGCCTGATGCGGGGTTCGAGCCCAGGACCCTGGGATCATGACCTGAGCTGAAGGCAGATGTTTAAGGACTGCGCCACCCAGGTGCCCTGTTTTTATTTTTTTAATTTTTAAAAAAGATTTTATTTATTTGAGAGAGAGAGAGAGAGAGAACGAGAGAGAAAGTATGAATAGGGAGAGGGAAAAGCAGACTCCCCACTGAACAGAGACCCTCCCCTCCCCACTCCATCCCTCCAACCTCCCACCCTGCCCCTGCAACATGGGGCTCTATCCCAGGACTCTGAGACCATGACCTGAACCTAAGGCAAACGCTTAACTGACTGAGCTGCCCAGACACCCCTGCACTCTTTTTAATGTTGATAGGTCTACAGACATGTCTATTTTAATTAAACCAACAATTGTAAACTAGCTTTTAATTACAAAAGATTACCTCAGATCATGTGAACCTGAAAAGTGTTTGGTTTCATTTTTACTACAATTTCTAAGAACTTTGGGAATCTATAATTCATATAGGCACTTAATTTTCTCTAGCCCCATTAAATAGAGTTCCTCCACAAATTAATTTTGACAATGCCATCTGGAGGCAGAAAATGCCACACATCTATAATACACACACATATATATAGACACATGTAAACATCCATACAGATGCAAAGACCTTATCGTTTGCAATTTTCAGTTACTTCCATGAGATGGGTATGATGATGGAAAACTTACTAGCTTATAAAAGAACAGTCGGAAAAAGTTAAGATTACCTGCTCGGATGGCTAAAGCTTTTTTTTTTTTTTTAATATTTTATTTATTTGACAGAGAGAAATCACAACTAGGCAGAGAGGCAGGCAGAGAGAGAGGAGGAAGCAGGCTCCCTGCCGAGCAGAGAGCCCAATGTGGGGCTCGATCTCAGGACCCTAGGATCATGACCGAGCCGAAGGCAGAGGCTTTAACCCACTGAGCCACCCAGGTGCCCCTGGAGGGCTAAAGCTTTTTATAAATATTAGTGGTGAGGGGCGCCTGGGTGGCTCAGTGGGTTAAGCCTCTGCCTTCGGCTCAGGTCATGGGCTCAGGATCCTGGGATCGCATCTGGCTCTCTGCTCAGTGGGGAGCCTGCTTTCCCCTCTCTCTGCCTGCGTCTGTCCCTACTTGTGAGCTCTCTCTCTCTGTCAAATAAATAAAATCTTAAAAAAATATATTAGTGGTGAGACACAATATTTTTCATTTGTCCAAGTCTCGAATCACATTTCTCCCCCTTTTGCTTTTCTTCTGAAGAATTACCTCCCTAAAGTTTATAGACTAGGCAGAATACTTACATCTCAAAGGCACAGGGAAAGAATGCAAGTTCCCCTAAAAGAATTTTTATGTCCTGAGGCCAAAAATTTTTACAGTACTTACAAGCCTTTTGAGATAAATAGGGAAGGTTTGGGGATTGATATAAGAATAGGTGGATTTTGCACTATTTCTGGAGAAGGTAAAGGCAGCTGCTTTCAATTCCCCAAGGAACTGGGTTGTAGCCTAAACGATAGCAAGAAACCCACCTGGCCATCCAATCATGTTATCTTCAAATTGCTCCTGAACCCTCTCCGGACACAAAGTTTCATCTTAGCATAAGAGAGAAGGCTGAAAAACTTAAAAGAAATCCTTTTAGGATTGCCTGGGTGGCTCAGTCGGTTAAGCATTTGACTTCAGCTCAAGTCATGATATTAGGGTTCTGGAAAGGAGCCCGCAGGCTCAGCTCTCAGCAGGGAATCTGCTTGTCCCTCTACCCCTCCCCCAGGGCTCGCTCTGTCTGTCAAATCAATAAATAAAATCTTTTAAAAAATCCTTTTAAATATCTTGTCAGTGTTCAGCTGGGACAAACAGTACCTATTCTTGGCAGTATTGAACAGCTCCTTGGACTCCAGAGGTAGCCACAAAGAGGGTGCAAAAGATATTTTATTTTCTCTCCCTTCTCGGCACTACACTCAGAGATACCGAAGAGCTGACTCTGGTAGGAGTTCTCACCTTGAGCTGGCTTCTGCCAGTTTTTCCAGGATCCCATCTGTATGGAGCTTGGGTATCTACCAGAATTTGGCAAAGTTTTCCATAAGCTTTAATTTTAGTTTTCCCTTGGCTGCTTGAAGTGAATAACATAGCCGTTTACTAAAAAAAATCCCATAGAGTCCCAACGACTCTGGGAGGGGTCCAGACAGACAAAAGGGAGGGGCTTCCTTTTCAGGGTAGTATGGGGGTGTCTGTAAGGTCACTCAGCTGGCCGACTTTTATTTACGATCCTGTAGTCTCTTCAGAGTGGAAAGCCAGTTCAGGCGGAGGATTACTAGAATGAGCACTCAAATAAAGGACCGAGGGACGCAGTAGGAGTTACATCACTCTTACAGTCCTTTGTTTTAGGAATACCTTTTAAGGAAGGCATTTTGGAATTTTGAAACTTTTTTTTTAAATCATGATACGTGTACTCTTTAATCCCATCCCCTAGTTCTCCCAACCCCCCAAACCCCTTCCCTTTGGTAACCATCAGTTTGTTCTCTCTAGTTAAGAGCCTACTTCTTGGTTTCTCTCTCTCTCTTTTGTTCTTTGCTTGTTTGTTTTGTTTCTTAAATTCCACCTATGAGTGAGATCATATGGTGTTTGCCTTTCTCTGACTGACTTATTTTGCTTAGTATAATACTCTCTAGTTCCATCCGTGTTGTTCCAAACGGCAAGATTTCATTCTTTTTTGTGGCTCAATAATATTCCATTTTTCTTCTTTATCCATTCTTTATCTTCTTTATCCATTCATCTATCAATGGACACTTGGGCTGCTTCCATATCTTGGCTAGTGTACATAATGCTTCAGTAAACATAGGGGTGAATGAATCCTTTTGAGTTAGTGTTCTTGCATTTTTTAAAAGTTGTATTTATTTATTTATTTTTTTGTAATCTCTGTATCCAACATGGGACTCAAACTTATGACCTGAGATCAACAGTCGCATGCTCTTCTAACTGAGCCAGCCAGGCACCTGGTGTTCTTGTATTTTGGGGTAAATACCTAGTAGTGCAATTCCTGGGTCAGAAGGTACTTGCATTTCTAATTTTCTGAGGAAACTCCATACTGTTTTCCACAGTGGCTGCACCAGTTTGCATTCCCACTAACAGTGTAAGAGAGTTCCTTTTCCTCCATGTCCTCACCAACACTTGTTTCTTGTGTTTTTGAGGTTTGATTTAGCCATTCTGACAGGTGTGAGGTGATAACATTGTAGTTTTGATTTGCATTGATTTGCATTTCCCTGATGATGAGTGATGTTGAGCATCTTTTCATGTGTCTGTTGGCCAGCTGTATGTCTTCTTTGGAGAAATGTCTGTTCATGTCTTTTGCCCATTTTTTAATTCAATTGTTTGTTTTTTGGGCATTGAGTTGTATCAGTTCTTTATATATTTTGGTTATGAATCCTGTATCAGATATGTCATTTGTAAATACCTTCTTCCATTTCATAGGTTGCCTTTTAGTTTTGTTAATTGTTTCCTTTGCTGTGCAGAGCTTATTATTTTGATATAGTCCCAATAGTTTATTTTTGCTTTTATTACCCTTGCTTCAGGAGACATCTCTAGAAAAATGTTGCTATGGCCAAGGTCAGAGAGATTACTGCCTGTGCTCTCTTCAAGGATTTTTATGGTTTCATGGTGGGTGGGAGATGGACTAAATGGGTGATGCGCATTAAGGAGGGCACTCGTTCTGATGAGCACTGGGTGTAATATGTAACTGATGAATCATTAAATTCTACTCCTGAAATCAATATTATACTATATGTTAACTAACTAGAATTTAAATTAAAATTTAGGAGGGGAGGGTTTTTATGGTTTCAAGTCTCACATTTAGGACCTTTTTTTTTAAGATTTTATTTTATTTATTCATTTATTTATTTTAAAGATTTTATTTGACAGAGAGAGATCACAAGTAGGCAGAGAGGCAGGCAGAGAGAGAGAGAGGAGGAAGCAGACTCCCTGCCTAGCAGAGAGCCCGACGCAGGACTCGATCCCAGGACCATGAGATCATGACCTGAGCCAAAGGCAGAGGCTTAACCCACTGAGCCACCCAGGCACCCGATTTTATTTATTTATTTCTCAGAAAGAGAGAGAGGGCATGAGTGAACACAAGCAGGGGGAGCAGCAGGCAGAGGGAGAAGCGGGCTCCCTGCTGAGCAAGGAGCCTGTTGTGGGACTCAATCCCAGGACACTGGAGTCATGACCTGAGCTGAAAGCAGGTGCTCAACTGACTGAGCCAGCTAAATGAGGATATAATTGCAGTTATTTCTGGGTTTTCTATTCTATTCCACTGATCTATTTTTAGATGTGTGTCTATTTTTATGCTAGTACCATACTGTTATAATTATTACCACTTTGTAATATAATTCGAAGTCAGGTATTGTGATACCTCCAGGTTTGTTTTTCTTTTTCAAGATTCCTTTGGCTATTTGAGGACTTTTGTGGTTTTACACAAATTTTAGGATTGTTTGTTCTAGCTCTGTAAAATTTGCTGTTGGTATTTTCATAAGGATTGCATTAAATCTATAGATTGCTTTAGGTGGTACAGACATTTTATTTTATTAAATTTTTGTTTATTTTATTAATTTTATTTAATTTTTATTTAATTTTTAAGTAATTTTATTTAATTATTTTATTTTATTTAATTTTTAATTTTATTTTTTATTAAATAAATAAATAAATAATTATTTTTCATTAAAATTTTAAATTATTTTTATTAAAAATCTATAATAATTTTATAAATTATTATATTTTATAAAAAATTTATAATAATAATAAAAAATTTTATTATTTTTTATTTAAAAATATTTTTTATTTTATTTAATTTTTAAGTAATCTCCATACCTAACATAGGGCTTGAACTCATGACCCCAAGATCAAGAGTTGCATGCTCCCGACTGAGCCAGCCAGATGCCTTAGTATAGACATTTTAACAATATTTGTTCTTCCAATCCATGAGCATGGAATGTCTTTCCATTTCTTTGCCTCATCTTGAATTTTTTTCATCAGTGTCTTATAGCTTTCAGAGTACAGGTCTTTCACCTCTTTGGTTAAGTTTATTCTGAGATATTTTATTGGTTTTGGTGCAGTTGTAAATGGGATTGTTTTCTTAATTTCATTTTCTGCTGCTTTATTAGAATATAAGAATGCAACAGATTTCTGTACATTGATTTTGTATCCTATGATTTTACTGAATTCATTTATCAGTTCTAGTGGGTTTTTTTTTGGTGGAGTCTTTGGGTTTTTCTATCTATAGCATCATGTCATCTGCATATAGTTTTACTTCTTCCTTACCAATTTGGATGCCTTTTATTTATTTAGGTTGTTTAATTGCTTTGGCTTGGACTTCTAGTACTATGTTGAATAAAAGGGGTGAGAGTGAACATCCTATGATCCAGAAGTCATACATGTTTATGAAAGTGACCAAATCTTACTAAAAACAACCTAAGATTGGGGCGCCTGGGTGGCTCAGTCATTAAGCGTTTGCCTTTGGCTCTGATTATGGTACCAGGGTCCTGAGATCCTGCTCCCTGCTGGGTGGGAAGCCTGCTCCTCCCTCTCCCACTCCCTCTGCTTCTGTTCCCTCTCTTGCTGTGTCTCTCTCTGTCAAATAAAAAAAAAAGAAAAAGAAAGAAAGAAAGTGGTTCCAAGGAGCTATACAAAAGGATAGGTTTTAAAGGCAGAGAGTGGGCAAAAAAAGTTTATTAGCAGAGAGTGCAAGTTTCAGGCAAGGTCACCTTCCTAAGAGGGACAGAAAGGGTGTATCAGGCAGACTTCCTTACTAGTGCTGACCAGGTAACTCCAGACTGACTAGTTAAAGATTACATTTCCTAGGAGAGTCTTGGTTGGCAGATGTGAGGATTAGGCTTAAGTGACTCTGTTTTGGGCCTTTTGTCTCATTTTTAATAAGTAATAATAAATTGTCCTCTATTCTTCCTTTTTTTAAAGATTTTATTTATTTATTTGACAGAGAGATAGAGATGACAAGTAGGCAGAGAGGCAGGCAGAGGGAGAGGGGGAAGCAGGCTCTCTGCTGAGCAAGAAAGCCCAATGTAAGGCTTGATCCCAGGACCCCGAGATCACGACCTGAGCTGAAGGAAGAGGCTTAACTCACTGAGCCACCCAGGCGTCCCAAATCTTTCTCTACTCTTGATCTTATTTCTCAGTTACCTTTTCCAGAGGCAACTTTTTTTTAAAGATTTTTTTAATTAATTTATTTATTTGACAGAGAGAGAGAGGTCATAAGCAGGCAGAGAGGCAGGCAGAGAGAGGGGGAAGCAGGCTCCCTGCTGAGCAGAGAGCCCGATGCGGGGCTCCATCCCAGGACCCTGAGATCATGACCTGAGCCTAAAGCAGAGGCTTAACCCACTGAGCCACCCAGGTGCCCCACAGAAACAACTTTTAACCAGTTTTTGTGTTTCCTTCAAGAGATGATATATGCATATATGTACACAGTCCCCTCTTCTCTTACATAAAATAATAAATTCATCATATACATGTATGTATATATGTATATGTATGTATTGAGTGCTTACAAGTACCAAGTAATGTTCTATATTAGATGCTGGGGACATAATATAGTGGAAAACAAAAGAGACATTCAGGTAGTCGTTCTAACCTTGCTTTCTTTCTTTTAAATTAGACAGATATTTTGAAGGTTGTTCTACATTCATATGCGTGTGTGTTTATATATCTACATCTGTCTGTCTCTATTTCTACCTCATTTCTTTTCAGTGACTGCGTAGTTCTTTTTCATAATTATACCATGATTTATTTGACTGACCCATATTGTCGCACATTCAGGCTGTTTTCAGTTTATATTGCTATCACAAACAGTGAATCAAACTGGGTATCTCTGAACACATATGCAAATGTGTCTTCATAAGATAAATTCCTAGAAGTGAAATTGGTGGACCAGCTCAGCTTCATCTTTAGATATCTTTGTGTTATGCAAATTTTTTTCAAATGGCATCTGCTATACAATTTGACTATATATTAATTTGCACCTTCCAATACATTACTTCCTTTATGCAAATTTTATTGATGTTACTGGTTTTTTTTCCTCCACATTTAAAAAGTATTACATACTCATTACAGAATATTTGGCAAATGCAAAAAAGAATAAGGAAGAGAATCAAGTGCATGCATACTTCCACCATTCAGAGATATCTTCTGTTAATGTTTTGATGTATTTCTTTCCAAGCTTTGTTCAGTGTGGATAATGTAATAGATATATTTTTACATAGATGATATCATGCTGTATTACCTTTTATCTTACTCCTCCATAACATTTTATCACGATGGGACAATCAATTATTAGACTAATTTTTAAAAATAATCTGCCAAAGTTTAACAAATACAAAATTATAACTCTTTTATGTAGTAATAACTACTCTGGAAAATTTACTTGACAGAAATAAAATTGTGAATAGTTCATGATATTTGTGCAAGGATGTTGTTATAAGCATTGCTTATAATATACAAGAATAAAGTTCAACTAAATATCCATTAATGAGGAAAGAATTGAACTATGGTACAATGATGGAAAATTATTCAGGTAATGAAAAAATAAGGGCTTTCAGGAGAATGGAGTAGACGTATATATTAGTCAGCTTAGGCTGCCATAACAAAATACCATAAACTAGGGGGCTCCAACAATGGAAATTTATGTTTTCACAGTTCTATAGGCAAGAAGTTCAAGATTAGGGTGTCAACACGGTTGGGTTCTGGAAAGAACTCTCTTCCTGGCTTACAGGTAGTGACTTCTTGTTGTGTCCTCACATAGCAGAGACAGAGAGGAAGAAAGCTCTCCCGCATCTCTTCGTATAAGGGCACAAATTCCATCACGAGGACCTCATGACCTCATATAAATCTAAATCTAATTACCTTTCAAAGGCCCCATCTCCAAATACCAGCACACTGAGTGTTCAAGCTACAATGGGGGGCAGGGGATACAATGCAGTCCATAGTAACTTACTTTGTGCTAAGCACACTAAGTACAACAGAAAGCCCTGGACATTACACACAGAACTAACTTAAGAAGACTCTGGAAGCTGTAGAGAAGAGGACAGACTAGTAGAGACCCCAGTGTCTGAGGAACAACAAGGTGGTGTGTTTTATTTTGCCTTGTATATTCGAATCTTGGAGCTAAAGAAGTCAGCAGCTTGGAAACCTCAATGGACACAGACAAAAATAAGCTTCAACAAAAAGCCTGCTTGCTCTCTCTAACCAGGGGACCAGGAAAGGAACAACCTAGAAAGACAAAATACTTTTAGATAATAACTGCTCTCCTTCTGTCAATCACCAGAAGAAAAACAGTGGCTCCTTCCCATCCAGAAGAGGCTGAGTAGGGAGCCTAAACTTCTACCTTCCTGGGACGATTGAGGCACCCCAATACCCCCACAGGTCCCAGTAGAAACCTGGGCCATTAATCCCTTCAGCCAGTGGCAAGTTTTCTCAACTCCCTGCATAGTCAGTAAAGATCACATAAGAAGCCTGGATTTCCACCTCCACCCAGCAGTCATGGGGCACCTCCTTGTCGGATGGTTTTCAGAGGAGGTCTAGTAGAGAGTCAAGACTTTGACCATCACTCAGCAATAACAAAGCCACAATCATAGGATTTATGGAGACCATGTAGGCAGCTAGAAATTTTACCCCTGCCCAGTTATAAGGAGCATCCCTTTCTAGTGGCAAAGGAGAATGAGAGGGAAACCTAGATTTCTATCTCTACCTGGCATTAGTAAGCTGGCACCACTCTCTTCCCTTGTCAGAGTGATGTCAAAGAAAGCCAGTTAACATAGAAGGCTCAAATAAGATCCAAAATCTCATTACATAACACTCACATGTCCAGGTTCCAATAAAAAGTCATTCATGAAGGGCACCTGGCTGGCTCAGTCAGAGGAGCATGTGACTCTTGATCTCAGGACCATGGGTTCAAGTCCCACATTAGGTATTGAGATTACTAAAAAAATAAATAAACTAAAAAAAAAAGTTATTTTTAAAAAATCATTCATGATACCAAAAACCAGGAAGATCTCAAGTGGGATGAATAAAAGAATCAGTGAATGTCCACACTGAGATGAAAGAGATATTGGAATTATGTGACAAGGATTTTAAAGCAGTCACAGTAAAAGATCCTTCAACAAGCAATTACAAACATACTTGAAACCAATGAACAAAGAAGTAAAAGATATAATAAAAGAAGAACACATGGAAATTTTGGAACTGAAAAATATAACAACCAAAGTACAAAGATCAGTGGATGGACTCAACAACAAAATGAAAGGGATGGAGGAAAGAGCCAGTGAGCTGCAAAATAGAATAAAAGAAATTATGTAGTCTGGGGGTGCCTGGGTGGCTCAGTCGTTAAGTGTGCCTTCCCCTCAGGTCATAATCCCGGGGTCCTGTGATCAAGCCCCACATGGGGCTCCCTGCTCAGCGGAAAGCGTGCTTCTCCCTCTCTCACTCCTCCTGCTTTTTCCCTCATTCGCTGTGTCTCTCTCTGGCAAATAAATAAAATCTTTTAAAAAAATTATGCAATCTGATCAACAGAGAGAAAATAAACAGGAAAAAAATGAACAAAGCCTAGGGACCTGTGGGACTATAACAGATGATCTAGTATTTGTGTCAATAGAGTCCCATAAGGAGAAGAAAAAGAAAATGGAGCTGAAAAAACATTTGAAAAACAAATGGCTGAAATGTCCCAAATTTGATAAGATATTTAGCCTATAGATTCCCTCTCTCGCTGTCTTTCTCTGTCAAGTAAAAATGAATCAAATCTAAAAAAATAATAATAATTGAAATTGTGCAATGTGTTCTCTGACCACATGGAATCAAACCAGAAATCAATAACAGAAATATAACAGGAAAATCTCCACACACTTGAAAACAACACCTTTTTAGTATTACGTGGGTCAGTAGTAAAGTCTCAAGAGAAAAAGAAAAGCACATCAAATTGAGTAAAAAAAATTTTTTTAAAAGATTGTATTTATTTATTTTTTAGAGAGCAGGGAGGAAATTGGGGGTGGAGCAGAGGGAGATGGAGAGAGAGAATCTTTATTTTTTTTTAAGATTTTATTTATTCATCTGACAGAGAGAGAGATCACAAGTAGGCAGAAAGGCAGGCAGAGGGGGAGGGGGAAGCAGGCTCCCCACTGAGGAGATCCTGATGCAATTTGGGGCTTCATCCCAGGACCCTGAGATCATGACCTGAGCCAAAGGCAGAGGCTTAACTCACTGAGCCACCCAGGCGCCCCGAGAGAGAATCTTAAGTAGGATCCATGCCCAGAGTGAGCCTCACAGGAGGCTCTGTTTCACAACCCTGAGATCATGACCTGAGCCAAAATCAAGAGTCAGATGCTTAACCAACTGAGCCATTCAGGGGCCCCAAACTGAGTGAAAATTTAAAAAGCATCTAAAAAAATCTTACAACTCATATTATACTTAATAATGAAAGACTGAATGCTTTCCTCTAAGATCCAGAACAGAACAAAGATATCTACTTTACTACCTGTCTTCAGCATAGTACTGCAACCCCTAGCCAGTGCAATAAGGCAAAAAAAAGTATACAAAAGAAATACTGATTAGAAAAGAAGAAATAAAACTGTTCTGATTTGCAAATGACAAAGAATCTATATTTTTTAAAAAACTCTTAGAATCAACCTATGAGTTTAGTGTGGTTACAGAAGTTAAGAGAGGGGCGTCTCAGCGGCTTAGTCGTTAAGTGCCTGCCTTGGGCTCAGATTGTGATCCCAGCATCCTGGGATCCAATCGGATCCAGCTCCCTGCTCAGTGGGAAGCCTGCTTCTCCCTCTCCCACTCCCCCTGTTTGTGTTCCCTCTCTTGCTGTGTCTCTCTGTCAAATAAATAAATAAAATCTTAAAAAAAAGAAGAACAGATGAGCAGGGTGCCTGGGTGACTCAGTGGGTTAAAGCCTCAGACTTCAGCTTGGGTCATGGTCTCGGGGTCCTGGGATCAAGCCCCACGTTGCGCTCTCTGCTCAGAGGGGATTCTGCTTCCTCCTCTCTCTCTGCCTGCCTCTCTGCCTGCTTGTGATCTCTGCCTGTCGAGTGAATAAATAAAATCTTAAAAAACAAAGGATGAGAAACATACAAAAATCTATTGCTTTCCTGTATCCTAGCAATGAATATGTGTGCACAGAAATTTTAAAAATAATGCCATTTACAAATGCTCAAAAAATACTTGGGTAAATGTAACAACATGCACAACATTTGTATGCTAAAGACTACACAATACTGATGAAAGTAGTCAAAGAAGATCTAAACAAATAGACATGCCATATTTATAAGTGGAAGACTCAACACTGTAAATTTGTCAGTTCTCCCCACATTGATATACAGGTTTAACACAATTCCTATCAAAGTCCCAGCAAGATTTCTTTTGTAGATATAAATAAGATTATTAAAAAATTTATAGGGAAAAACCAAAGAACTCAAAGAACTAAGCCAATTTTGAAAAAGGAGAATGAAGTAGGAGAACTCAGTCTATCTGCTTTCAAGACTTATTATATACCTAGAGTAATCAAAGTTATGTGGTATTGGTCGAGGGATAGACACATAGATCAATGGAGCAAAATAGAGAACCCATAAATAGATCCTCATAAATACATCCAGCAGACTTTTTTTTTTTAATACAAAGGTGTATTGAAGGAAAGATAGCATTTTCAACAAATGGTGCTAGAATAATTGGACATCCATAGGTAAAAACAATCATCAGCAACAACAAACCCTTGACCTAAGTCTCACCCATATTTAAAAACTCAAAATGGACTATGAATTTCAATGTAAAGTTATAGCCCATACAAGAGAACTTTCAGGACCTAGACTGGGCAAAGAGTTCTTAAACTTGATACCAAAAGCACAATCCCTAAAAGGAACCATGCATAAATTGGTCTTCATCAAAATTAAAAACTTTGCTCTGCAAAAGTCTACTAAGAAGAGGAAAAGATAATTTATTAAATGTAAGAAAATATATGCAAACTACCTATCCAACAAAGGACTAGTACCTAGAATATGTAAACAATTCTCAAAACTCAATTCCAAGCCCCCCCCTCAAAAAACAAATCCCAATCCAATTAGAAAATGGCCAAAAGATATGAACAGATATTTTGCCAAAGAAGATATAGAGATGAGAAAAAGCACGTGAAAAGGTCTTCAACATCATTAGTCATTAGGGAAATGCAAATCGGCACCATGATGAGGTATCATTACACAGAATGACCAAAATAAAAAATAGTAACAATACTAAATGTTGGTGAAGATGAAGAGAAACTGGTTTACTCTGGCATTGTTGGGGGAGTATATAATGATACGGCCATTCTGGAAAAAAAGTTTGGTAGTTTCTTTCTTTTTTTTTTTTTTAAGATTTTATTTTATTTTATCGGACAGACAGAGATCACAAGTAGGCAGAGAGGCAGGCAGAGACAGAGGAGGAAGCAGGCTCCCCGCCTAGCAGAGAGCCCGATGCAGGGCTCGATCCCAGGACCCTGGGATAGCAACCTGAGGTGAAGGCAGAGGCTTTAACCCACTGAGCCACCCAGGCACCCCATGTTTGGCAGTTTCTTAAGAGCTAAACATGCAACAACCCAACAATTGCCTTCCTGGGCATTTATCCTGGAGAAATGAAATGAAGATTTATGTTGACTCAGAAATTTGTATATAATTGTTTATAGCAGATTTACTCATAATAGCCAACAAGTAGAAACAACCCAAATGTCCTTCAGTGGATGACTATATTTATATAATGGAGTACTTTTCAGCAGTAAAAAGAATGAACTATAGATATATACAGCAACCTGAAAAAAAAGTCAATCCAAAAAAAAAAAAAAGTTACTACCAAAGGTAAAATACTGTGTAATACATTTATATAACATTCTTGAAATGACAGATTATAGAAATGGAGAACAGATAATCTAGGGTCTGGGTTTGAGGGAAGGAGATATGGCTAGAAAAAGGCAACATCCTTGTGGTGTTGAAAATGTTGTGTATCTTGACTGTGTCAATGCCAATATCCTGGTTGTGATGTTCTACAATTTTGCAAGCTGTTACCATTGCGATAACCTGGGTAAAGGGTACTTGAGATTTCTGTATTATTTCCTATAGTTATATTGAAATAAAAATTTTGATTTAAAAGATCAAAAGAATAAAAAGATTAGCTCTCATAATTTCAAAATAAAACAAACAAAAAATGAAGCTCCATATGTATATGCTTAGAAGGATATCTAACATATTTTAAATGGGAGGAGTGAGTGTATGTTAATATAATCCCATTTTAAAGATTTATTTATTTATTTGAAAGAGAGAGAGTGGGGGGAGGGGCAGAGGGAGAGAATCTTCAAGCAGACTCCCTGCTGAGCTTGGAGGCCAATGCAGGGCTCAATCCCATGACCCATGTGATCATGACCTGAGCTGACGCTCAGTTGGATGCTTGGGGCACCTGAGTGGCTCAGTTGGTTAAGTGACTGCCTTCAGCTCAGATCATGATCCCAGGGTCCTGACACAGAGCCCTGTGTCAGGCTCCTTGCTCAGTGGGCAGTCTGTTTCTCCCTCTCCCTCTACCTGCTGCTCCCCCTCCCCCGGCTTGTGCTCTTTCTCTCTGTCAAATAAATGAATAAATAAAATATTTTTTAAAAAAAAAGTCAGATGCTTAACTGACTGAGCCACCCAGTTACCCCAAAAACAATCCCATTCTAATTTTAAAACTCCATATGTCTGTATGAGCAAAGAAAAAAGTATGGAGGAATCCACACAAAACTGTTTATAGTAATATTAGAAGGGTAGGCAAGGGAAAAGGGAAGATCTGAGCTTGTATAAATTTTGTAATTCACAACTAAAAAGTAAAGACTATTCTCATGCAACTTTTAAAATATGTTATTTTATGTTATTATAAAATGTTATTTTATAATAACACAAAATATGTTATTTTATATAGCATATAAAATATTTTATTTTATATATACATATACACATAAAATATGTTATTTTACTTTTAAAATATGTTAAAATATGTTATATAAAATATGTTATTACTATAATATTTCCATTTCATTAAAAATTGTTTTAATACAATTGCACCAAAAATAATAAGATAACTAGGAATAAATCTAACCAAAAATGTAAAAGACCTGTACTCTGAAAAATACAAAACACTGAAAAATACAAAACACTGATAAGGAAATTGAAGATGACACAAAGAAATGGAAAAACATTCCACACTCACAGATGGGAAGAGCAAATATTGTTAAAATGTCTGTACTACCCAAAGCGATCTGCAGATTCAATGCAATTCCTATCAAAACACCAACAGCAGTTTTCACAGAACTAGATCAAGCTATCCTAAAATTTGTATAGACCATGGAAGACCCCAAATAGCCAAAGTAATCTGGAAAAAGCAAAGCAAAGCTGGAGGCATCATAATTCCAGATTTCAAGTTATATTACAAAGCTGTAGTAATCAAAACAGTATGGTATTGGTATAAAAATAGACACATCAATCAATAGAACAGAATAGAAAATCCAGAAGTAAACTCACAAATATATGGTCAATTAATCTTTGACAAAGAAGGCAAGAATATCCAATTGGAAAAAGACAGTCTCTTCAACAAACGGTGCTGGGAAAACTGGACAGCCACGTGCAGAAGAATGCAACTGGACCACTTTCTTACACCACATACGAAAGAAAACTCAAAATGGCTTGAAGACCTCAATGTGACACCTGAAACCATAAAAATCCTAGAAGAAAACACAGGCAGTAACTTCTTTGACATCGGCTATAGCAACTTCTTTCAAGAATGTCTCCTGAGGCAAGGGAAATAAAAACAAAAATAAACAATTGGGGCTACATCAAAATAGAGCTTCTGTACAGTGAGGGAAACCATCAGCAAAACCAAAGGGCAACTTATGGAATGGGAGAAGGTATTTGCAAATGGCATATCCGATTAAGAGTTAGTATCCAGAATATACAAAGAACTGATATAACTCAACACCCAAAAAGCAGATAATCCTTTCTAAAACAGGGCAAAAGACCACAGACATTTGTCTGAAGAAGACAGACAGATGACCAACACGCAAATGAAAAGATGCTCAAGGTCACCCATCATGGGGAAAATGCAAATCAATGCAAATCAGAACCACAATGTCTTATCACCTCACACCGGTCAGAATGGCTAAACGTAACATCAACAACACGAGAAACAACAAGAGTTGGGTGAGGATGTGGAGAAAAAGGAACCCTCTTGCACTGTGGGTGGGAATGCAAACTGGTGCAGCCACTGAGGAAAACATTACAGAGATTCCTCAAGAAGTTAAAAATAGGGCACCTGGGTGGCTCAGTTGGTTGAGCCACTGCCTTCGACTCAGGTCATGATCCCGGAGTCCTGGGATTGAGTCCCGCATGGGGCTCCCAGCTCCATGGGGAGTCTGCTTCTCCCTCTGAACTTCTCCCCTCTCATGTTCTCTTTCACTCTCTCTCTCAAATAAATAAATAAAATGTTTAAAAAAAATTTTTTTTAAGTTTAAACTAGAACTACCTTACGACCCAGGGATTGCACAACTAACTGTTTACCCAAGGAATGCAAGAACACTAGTTCAAAGGGATACAGGCACCCATAGGTACTGCAGCATTAATTTACAACAGCCGAGATATGGAAGCAGCCATCGACGTCCATCGATAGATGAACGGCTAAAGAAGGTGTGGCATATACACACAATGAAATATTACTCAGCCATAAAAAAGTATGAAATATGGCCATTTGCAACAACATGGATGGAGCTACAGGGTATAATGTCAAGTGAAATAACTCAGAGAAAGACAGATACCACATAAATTCACTCATATGTGGAATTTAAGAAACAAAACAAATCAGCAAAGGGGAAAAAATAAGAAAGAGAGACAAATCAAGAAACAGACTCTTAATTATAGAGTAAACTGATGTTTATAAACCTAAATTATAGGTAAACTGATGTTTACCAGAGGTGGTGGGTGGGTAGGGGTAGGGGGATGGGTTAAATAGGAAGAAGGAAAAAAAATTATTTGGTTTTTATATATTTATAAATATATATACATAAATATATATTGTATATATTTTACATAAATAGTTATATATTTTATATATTATATATTATGTTTAAAATTTATAATTATAAAATATTTTATAATTATATATTATTTTATATATTATATATAATATATTATATATATTTTTAATATATTCTGGATATTAACTCTTAATCAGATATGTCATTTGCAACCTAATATTCCAAATTAATATACTATAATATACAAACATTATTTTTTTGTCTAATGTACCCTATTAACAATACTATTATATTTGTTTCTACATTTTGGTTTGCATTTTTTAATTATTGTTTTAAGGATAACATTCTGGAAATGAAATTAAAGGTATACGGGTTTTGGTTTTTTTTTTAAGATTTTATTTATTTATTTGACAGAGAGAGAGCACAAGCAAGGGGAGAGGCATGTTCCCTGCAGAGCAGAGGAAGCCCGATGTGGGACTCGATCCCAGGACTCTGGGATCTTGACCTAAGCTAAAGGCTGTGGCTTAACCCACTGAACCACCCAGGTGCCCCCTGGGTATAAGTTTTTAATAATAGATAGTATATACTGCCAAGATGGCTTCCAGAAAGGTTCCATCCATTTACACTAAGTCTAGCTAACGGTGCCTTTTCCACTAGCACTCTTGCCAGCCCTGAGTAGTATTATTTAACACTTTTCTTCCTTCCTTTCTTTTTCTTTTCTTTTTGCTAATTTGATATCATTGTTGGGGCGCCTGGGTGGCTCAGTGGGTTAAGCCTCTGCCTTTGGCTCAGGTCATGATCTCAGGGTCCTGGGATCGAGCCCCACATTGGGCTTTCTGCTCAGCGGGGGAGCCTGCTCCCCCCTCCCCGCCTCCGCCTGTCTCTCTGCCTGCTTGTGATCTCTCTCTCTGTCAAATAAATAAAATCTCAAAAGAAAAAAAAAGAAAAATATATCATTGTTGTTTTAATTTGCATTTCTTTGATTGCCTGTGAGGTTGAAACACTGTTCTCCTTTCTAAAAATTCTCACCTTTTGTGTCAGTGTTTTTGTTCTGTTTCTAGGATTTGATTTTCCTCCAGAACAGCTCGCCTTCTCAACTTCCTGATCCCTGACTCTCCTGACTCCCGTGACTCCCCCAATTTCTGAACCAGAGAGTCAGGATTTTTTTTTTTTTTTCCTCTACTTCAATCCCTGGTTTCCTATCAGTCACCCATGATGGCTATTCCTTCCTTTGAAAGTGTGTTTCTCTTTCATCTTGTTAAAATGAAAGCAACAGGCCTAAAATGGTGTCACTTATGTTAAGGCCCCAAGTCAGTAAACCAAGACTTAATACCTAACCTAACTGCAGTTTCAACCCCCAGAAATGTGACATTTAACCAGTCAACATGGGAATTTCCTGGTCAGCACTAGGAAATTTACTGATGGACCTGTTCTGGTTCCCTTAGGAGGGTGATCTTTGCTAATAATTCCCTTTTCTCCACTTCCTCCCCACCTTTAATAACCTTTCCTTTTCAGGGGTACCCAGGTGGCTCGATGAGTTAAGCTTAAGTGTCTTACTTCAGCTCAGGTCATGATCTCAGGGTCCCGGAACAGAGTCTTGCCCAGCGGGGAGTCTGCTTGTCTCTCTGTCCCCCACCCCATGCTCTCTCTCAAACAAATAGATAAAAACCTTAAAACAAACAAATGCTTTCCTTCTCTGCAGTCCTTCAGAGCTCCCCTTTACTTGCAAGATGGGATGCTGTCCAATTCATGAGCTCATTAATAAAGCCAATGATCTCTACAATTCATTCAGTTGAATTTTTGTTATTTATTTATATTTTTAAAGATTTTATTTATTTATTTGACAAACAGACGGAGATCACAAGTAGGCAGAGAGGCAGACTGAGAGAGAGGAGGAAGCAGGCTTCCTGCTGAGCAGAGAGCCCAACGCGGGACTTGATCCCAGGACCCTGAGATCATGACCTGAGCGGAAGGCAGAGGCTTAACCCACTGAGCCACCCAGGCACCAGAATTTTTATTTAACAATCTTCTTTGTTCCTGTGCGAATGGCACCTTCATTAGGCTTGGCCACAGAACTCCCCCACCTGGATTACAGAGGAAGCCTCTGGGCAATTCTCTCTGTTCCCAGTCCCTCCTACTTGGATTTCTCTTCCACCTGCTTCCATACTGACTTCCAGACCCTTGCTTTGTACATGTCAGCCCCTAGTCCATTGGACCTGGCCTAGAACCCTCTGCCAGACATTCACCACGCAGCCATCACTTTTTTTTTTTTTTTTGGTCTAATATTGTACCCTATTAACAAATCCAAAAGGTAGAAAACAGCATGTAGTGAGAAGCCCCCCCAACACTTGTCCTGGGGGGTATTCATTCCCTCTCCCCAGGGGCACCCAAAGTTACCCTGTTCTTCTGTTTACTTCTAGAAATACGTGTTCCTATACCCAGCATCTGCGAAGAGATAGCTATAGATAGGTAAATTTCTCCCTCCTTTGTAGGCGAATGGTAGCCTGTCTAATATCTTGCTTTGTTCAGTTAATGATGTTTCTTAGCTATTATTCCATTCAGCAGATAGCTTCCTCCTTCTCGTACAGCATTCCACTGAAGGGGTGAACCATAATTCACTTGACCTATCCTTTCTTGGTGGAAGGGTATTTTTGTGCGTGCATTTGTAATTCCGGTAGATATTGTAAATTACCTTCTGAAGAAATTGGACTGGTTCATGTTCTTGCCAACAAGGCCTAAGTACGAGGTGAGGCAGCTACACAACTTACAAAACAAGCCAAAACGGCGCCTACTTCTTGGAATGGTGAAGATTACTTGAGATGATGCACGTAAAGTATTGGGCACTGTAGGAGGTGGCGCTCTGGAAATAAGGATATTATTTTATTTCGGATTAAGGCGATACTGTCCTGGCCAGTTAAGTGAGGGTGATGGGACCGCCTCACGGGTCTGGGGTTTTCTGATTCTGCAAGAAGTTAGGGACTGAGATCAGAAAAGTCGTGGGCCTTGCCCTCCCCAGGGATGTCATGCCTTCAGGCTACCCCAGCCTCCTCCATCTGACTTCTGCTCCCAGGTGCCTCCAAGCTGAAGCATCGTGTGGAATCGAAAAAAAACCTGTGGGACCAAGGATCCTTCCCTCTGATCATCAAGGATCTTGAAGCAGCAGACTCAGGGGTTTACTTCTGTGACGTAGAAGGCAAGAAGCAAGAGGTGGAGCTGCTGGTGTTCAACCGTGAGTAGATGAGGGGCCCTCCTGCCAACCGCCTTCCTCCCTGACTCCCAGTCCGCCACCAAAACCAGGCCTGAGCTGCTCGGGGCTCCTCCACAGTCCTGAGATGGCTCAGACTGGCCCCCGCGTCTCCTCAAACCCTCCTTAGGCTTCGGGTCGTGGTCTCGGTCTTGGTCTTGGTCTTGGTCTTGGTCTTGGTCTTGGTCTCACAGTGGGAAAGGAAGAAACCTGGGAGGTGGAGGGGTGCGGAGAAGGGCTGGAGCCAGAGGAAGGAGAGAAAGCAACAACAGCAGGGAAGAAAGCCCGCCTGAGGAGGAGAGAGGGAATCTCTGCCTCGGGCTAGGGCTGGGTTCCTGGGTCTTAGTGGGGGTAATGGAGAGACACTCTGGGTTTCCTGGCTTCTTCCTTCCCCTTGGGGATAGCGTGTGTGTGACACAGGTGGCCTGTTCCTTCCACAGTGACTGCCAAGTGGGACACCGGCAGCAGCAGCGGCGGCAGCAGCAACATCCGCCTGCTGCAAGGGCAGCAGCTGACCCTGACCGTGGAGGCCCCCTCTGGTATCAGCCCTTCCGTGCAATGGAAAGGTCCAGGGAATAAAAGCAAGGGCAGCGGCCAAAGACTCTCTCTGTCTGGGCTGGACCTGGAGGACAGCGGGACCTGGACATGCACCATCTCCCAGAACCAGAAGACAGTGGTGTTCAACATAAACATCTTGGTGCTGGGTACGAGGGGCGCCTCTCCCCTGCAGTCTCCCCTCTGCCTCAGTGGCAGACACAACCGCCCGCTGCTCCCACTGCTCTGCTCCTGGGTCTGCTGCTGGTCCACAGAGGGAGGCTCCAGTCCCCTCTGGAGCCAGACTGTTCTAAGAGGACTTCCAAGGGGGAGGAGGTGCTGCCTTGGGAACAATCTTGGGTGGAGAGACCAGAGAGGATGGGAGAGGTAGATGGCGACCTGAGGGTTTTAGACTCATGGTCCCTCCCCTTCCATCCCTTGGCTGTCCCCAGCCCATACCTACCCTAGCCCATACACCCTCATCTTCCTATCTCCGGACCCAGCTTCTTTCTCTTCCCAACTCCAGGTTTCCAGAAGGTCTCTAACACAGTCTATACAAGAGAAGGGGAGCAAGTGAAGTTCTCCTTCCCACTTAGCTTCGAGATTGAAAACCTGAGCGGGGAGCTGAGGTGGCAGGCAGTGGGCACTCCATCCTCCCTGCTCTGGAGCTCCTTCACCTTGGAGAACAAGAAGCTAATTGTCAAAGAGGTCCACCACCCCAGACTGCAGCTGAAGGAAACGCTCCCACTCAGCTTTATCCTGCCCCAGGCTTCGTCTCAGTGTGCTGGTTCTGGAACCCTGACCCTGAGTCTTGCCAAGGGGACACTGCAGCAGGAAGTGAATCTGGTGGTGATGCGAGGTGAGGAACTAGACTGAGAAAGGGAGGACGGGGGTGGGAGGTGGAGGGGCATGGCCCAGGGTTGCCTCTGAGGCAGGGTTGGCCCCAACAGGGAGGCCTCGGCCCTGGCCCTAGTTCCCTGATGGAGCTGATCCGGGGCCTTCTGGTTTGGAGCTGGTTTTGAACTGAGACTTGAAGCCACATGTCCTTCCTTGACATCTGTGAGCCAGCCCGGGGTGGGCTCTGCTGAGAATCCCCAGAGGGCCTGAGCTGGGAACCGGGGCTCTAATTCTGCCTCTGCCCAGCCCTCTGTGGCTCTCCCTAAGCCCCCTGCCTCTGCCGGCCTCTTTCTCCTAACGAGGAGAACAGAATCTGCTCTTAGTACGACAGCGTAATGTCAGGCTCTGTGCTGAGCTCTTCACTTCCTTATCTCCCCCATCACCGTGACTCCACAAATAATAATGGCTAAATCTGGATGCTCCCTCCGCACCAGACCCATTCAAGAGCTTTACATGTGTTTGTGAATTTACTGTGTATTTAATTAACGTCTGGGGCTGGGCTGTCGAGTCACTGGCAGGGACCCACAGATAGTAAGCATTGGGGTTAAGATTCAAGTCCAAGACCCTGGGCCTCGAAACCTGTCTTGTCTTTGTGTAACTGCTTGAAAATGTGCTCTGAGAGGCTCAAAGAGGGGGATTCATGTGGACTATTTTGACTGTTGTTCTACTGAAGCCCCTTAGGACATGGGGGGTGTTGGGGAGCTCAGAGATCCAGGCTCCCAGCCTCAGGCTCTTGTCCCTCTGTAGTGATGAGGTTTCCGAACAATTTGACCTGCGAGGTGATGGGACCCACCTCCCCAGAGCTGACGCTGAGCTTGAATCTGGAAGAGCAGGCTGCCAGGGTCTCGAAGCAACAGACGCTGGTGTCGGTGGTGGAGCCTGAGGACGGAACGTGGCAGTGCCTACTGAGTGACAAGGACAAAGTCCTGCTGGCCTCCAAGGCTGAGGGTAAGTGAGGACCTAGGTTCCGTGGTCTAACCCCGAGCCCCTTGCTCTTCAGTTGTGGGACCTTCCCTGGGTCAGGGGACACCACCCAGCGTCCCGGCCTCCCAGTGCCTCCGAGAGGGGTGGGTTATTCTCCTGCTGCCCCGACACACAGGGCGAACGAGGTAAGGCGAGGTGTGGTTCCTACCCGTAACCCCACAAGTTCCTGCGCCTTGAGATGCACAGCCCGGGAATGGGGCCCCTCTGACTAAGAGCCTCCGCCTCCGCTGGCTCCTTTCCAAACCCAGACACGCGCACATACTCACCCATGCACACACGCATGCCCCGTGCACAGCCTGAAACCGCTGCTTCCAGTTCCCCAGAGGGCCCTGGAGTCTCTAAACCTTAAAACCCCTGCCCCAGCCCTTCCCCTTCAGCCCTGGCGGCCTGTGAGAACCCTGTGGACCCTACCCTGCTCTCCCGGCCCAAGGCTGAGCCCCAAGTGGAGCTGGGCAGTGAGGCCTTCCTGGGGCCCTCCAGAATGGCCGGTGCCCCGATGGAGGGCAGTGAGCTGAAACATCTCTCTCTCTTTCTCCCTCTCGCTTTCAGTTTTGTCCCCAGTGTTCACCAAGGCCGGGCCAAAGCTCTTGGCCATTGTGCTGGGCGGGATCTTAGGTCTTCTGCTTCTCCTTGGGCTCTGCATCTTCTGCTGTGTTAAGTGCCAGCACCGCAGGGTGAGTGAGCCGCCCCAGACTCCCCTTGCACTCCCCATAGGGCATCCGAGCACCTGGGGCCTGTAGACAACAGCAATAACAACAGTATCCTGAACATGTGAGCCACTCCTGCCCTGGTCCCTCAGCCTGCCCAGCCGGTTCCCTCACAGCGGACTGGGCCCTGTCCCAGATCCCATGCCAAGGGAGAGACTGGAAAGAGCAAAGAGTTAATTCTGGGACAGATGGCCTCAGCCACAGTAACTGCTTCTTCTCTCCCAGCTCTCACCACTCCCCACTCCCCCCTCCAAGGGGCGCCTCCCTTCTGGAGGCCTGGGACCCTCACGACTCTCCTTTCTTCCTGGACAGAGGCAGGCAGAACGGATCTCTCAGATCAAGAGACTCCTCAGTGAGAAGAAGACCTGCCAATGTCCCCAGTAAGGAACTTGGCGGGGGGGGGGGGGGGGGGGGGGGGGGAGTGCGGAGAGGGAGGAAAAGGGGAGGGTGGCCGGTGTTGGGGGTAAGAGAGGGAAGAGAGGTGGGATGGAGGTGAGAAGATGGGGGCTCAGGGAGGTGGTAGAGGGCAAAGAAGGGTGCAAAGGGGTGGCTGAGGAGGTAGAGAGCAGGGAGAGGGTGGAGAGCAGAGGCGAGAGGGCAGCAAGCCGGGGATCTTTCTGGAGACCAGCCTGCAGCTGGGGCCCATTGGCTGCCAGTGCACAAGAAGGGAGAGTGCAGACTGGGAGCCGTGGGCTTCGAGGATACAAAGGAGTCTGGAGACGAATAAACTTGCTCTGCTTTGTTCCTCCAGCCGGCTCCAGAAGGCATGCAATCTCATCTGAGGCGCAGGGCCAAGGGAGTTTCCGGCTCATAGCCTCCCCAGCTGCCTTCCCTTGCCTTTGCTGCCTGGCTCCTAGGCTTGTGGAGCAGATGAATGTAGCAGACCCCAGCACTTCCGGCCCTCTCCCGTTCTCCTTGGCATTGGGCGTCCTCCTGCTGAGGCTTATACCATTTCTTCCCGGTTTCCTTCATATCAAGCCTAGCCCTATGGATGATTTCTTCCCAGCTCTCTCCCTCATGGCCCACTGGTCCCCTGGGGAATCACGTGGGACCAACCCTGCCTGGCTTGGAGGGCAAGGCTGGGTATTTGAAGCATGAAACTGTGATTTTACTGGTCTGGACCTTGGGACCAGAGGGGGCAGACCCCAGCCCTAGATCACACAGCCAGAGGAGGGTAGATCCAGATCCGAAGGCTCCTGACTGCCAGCTTCCACAGCTCCATTTGGTCTGCTTCTCAATCCATGTTGGCAGGACACAGACTCACATCGTGACCTGTGCACCAACAGGCACCCCTGGACCCACACGTGTGTACAGAGTGTACTTGTGCACTGACACAATTCCTTATGCCCCAAGCCGTATGTGTCAGTTTATGAGCCGGTTTCACATTCTTTGTCTGTTTAAACCTTAAGAAGATAGTGTAGAGCTGGGAGTGTTGGGACCAATTTATAGACCAGAAATGTAACTCAGAGAGGTCAGATGGTTGCCCAAGGTCACACAGCTAGTCAGTGCCAAAGGACCAGCCCAGGTCTTCTAACCCCTAGTTCCAGGGCTATGCCTTAAACACAGAGACAAGTACCACGTAGATGTCTGCAGCTGATTAGTCACTGATACCCAGGACCCAGCTCTGGATTCATAAGAGCACACCACCCCAGACAGGGCTTGCCTCAGAGAGTTCAGAAACACGGAAAAGGAGCCCCCCCTGTCTGAAATCCCTCCACAATTCACCTGCCGGTGGCAGAATCCTATTACCAGAGGACAAAGCTGTTAGTTCTCCTAATCAGAGCACAGGCTGGGAGCCATAGGCCCTGTGGGAGAGAGAGTACCCAGTGACCTACCATTCACCCTGTTGCAGAACCTTCTGGAAGGTGAGCTTTGTCAGGGGAAGGGGGCAGGGAGTTGGCTGGAGAGGGAACCCTCTGAGGGACTCCTGTAAAGGGTGACAGAGCCAGGCTACCATCTCCCTGCCCTGTACTTTCCTTCATCCCTTCCCCAAACCATCCAGGATACAGGAAAATTGGGGTTACAAGAGGCTTCTTCTTCCTCTTCTTGGTCCATTTCTCTCAGGATCCCCAGCCTCCTCTGTCTCTCCTTCCTTTCCTTTCTCACCACCTGTCTCAGTCCTGACCCCCTTTCCCTAGTCTTCTCTTTCCAGCTTGCCCCTTCCAGGAGGACTCCCTCTCCACTGCTTGCTTGGTATTCCTGCCCACTCCAGCCCCTGCCACAGAAAAATACAATAAACTTACTATAAAGAAGATGCTCTTTTCTGTGTGTTCATGTGTATGTGAGAGAGACAGGCAGACAGACAGACTCTTCTCTGGGGACCAGGATCTTCTGATCTTTGGGATCAGGCCCAGAGGAGAGGTTGCCAAGCTTTCCAGAGGAAGGAGGTGAAGTTTCCCTTGGGGGGGAAGGGGGTTTTTTGGAGCCCGATTTCCCCACTGCCCACCCCACAGGGTCCTGTGTGTGCAGGAGGCCCAGACTTTGGGGGAGACGCGGCAAGGTTGTGTGTGCTCTACACACATATGTGTGTGCTGGAGAAAAAGGACCAAGAGAAACTGTAATGCATGTCTGCCAATTGTGTGCATCCCCAAGAGAAGTGAGAGTTTGTGTTCCAGGAGGAGGAAGCGGTATGTGTGTGTATGGGGGCGGGGGGGGGTGCATTCTTTGAGACCTGTGTCGCGCCCCCGCCCCAGCAGCCCCAGCAGCCCAAGCTTCAGCAAACGCTCCAGCACTTGCCCCTCCGCTCTACACTCCAGGCGGGCGCAGCCCTCACGGATACACACAGTGACACACACGCTTCCTCCTCCCCGAGCACCACCAGCTGCCTCTCTGAGCTGGTGTTCGTGTCGAAAAGCGGGGTGGGGTGGGGGCAGGACACGAACCGTCTCACCAATGAAGCCGGTTCCCCGCCAGCGTCCTCGCCCCCTCCCTGCCGGCGCCTTCCCTGCCCCTCCCCCTCCAAGTCGCCGCCGTCCAGTTCCCCGCCCCGCACTCGCCCCCGCGCCCCCGGAGCAGCTGCCTGCAGGCCCCCTGACCCGGGGCTCACGGGCGGCGTGCCTCCGGGAGGTGGGGGGTGCTCCGAAAGACCTGGGGTGGGAGGCAGAGGCTGAGTGAGCGGCGGACCGAGCCCGGGAGGCTGGGACCGAGGGTGGGTGGGGGGGGCAGGGAGACCCGGAGGGAAGGAGGGAGGGAAGGAGGAGGGCGGGCGGGCTGGAGCCGGCAGGCGGCGGGAGCCCGGGCGAGCCGCGTCGGGAGTGCGGTCTCCATGGCAGTGCCGGGCTCAGACAGAGGTAAGACGACCCCGGCCCTGTCCCCCCGCGGCCGGCATTCCCGCGGACCCCATCCCCGCAGCCCCCTCCTCCCCACCCGCCTCCTCTCTCCTCCGGCCGGCCCCTCCTCCCCAGCCACCTGCTGTCACTGCCCGGGAGTACACGGTGGGTGGCGGGAGGGAGGAGCCGCCTGACCTTACCCCTTCACCCCGAAGGGCGAGGGACCCCTGTCCGCTGTGGAGTCCCCCAGATCCTCCTCCCACCGTCCTCTGATCTGTCTCTGTCCTTCACCTCCTCTCTGTCCTTCACATCCTTCCTGCCTCCCTCCTCTCTGACTCCCCATCTCTTTCTTCCACAGCCCACCCGCTGGACCTGGTTGGGGGGTAGGTGGAAAGGGGTGCGAGGCTGTAGGGGAGAGTAGTGGGGGGGGGCGCTTCTGACCAATTCCTTCCACCTCCCTCCGGCTGGCCATTGCCATGGCAACTAGGGTGTACTGGGCTCCGGAGGGAACAAAGGTGGGGGGCGGACTAGGACTTCTCAGGGAGGGCAAGGATCTGAGGGCTTCCACAGGAAGTAGACCCTCTTACTGCTGTGCCCCATTTTTACCCTTGTTTTCCCCCCAAAGTCGTTAGCTTATCCTTCTTGCCTCCACTCTGTTCAGGGTTTCACCTGATTTCCTCTTCGCCCCCTCCCCAGGGATCACTGAAGCTCAGCTTCTCAAAATTCAGGACTATCTTTCTTCCTATCAGAGGGAAACTGAGGCTGGGCAGGGGAGGAAAGAGCAGAGGTCTATGGGTGGGAGTCAGCACCTTATTGAACATTGGGCTTTTCTTCTCAGCCTCCCTGTTTCCTGCTCCCTCCTTTCACACAGCCCCTCTTCCTCCCCAAGCCTCCTCTCCTGGGGTCTCTGGGGCTTTCCTTCTATTTTCAGATACTATCACTTTGCCCCCTCTTTCTTTCTCTTCTGCTCAAACTCTCCTCCTTCCCCCTAGTTCCCCATCTTTCCATTTCTGGATGCTTCTGATGTCAGCGGTTTCCCCGCCTTCGGGTTCCCTAGCCCCCCCTCCCCTTGGTCCCAGCCTCCTTTCTCCCATCTTCCCAGATCCCCCATGAACTGGAGGGGGGTCACACAGGCTTGGGGACATGGGGCTGGGCACCAAGACCCCTGGGCCCAGGAGCTGGAACTCTGGGGAAGAACTGGGATAGCATACATATCCCAGTTTACCAGGAACCTCAAAAAAGAAACAAGTCATGCACCTGCCAGCAGTAGGTCTGAAGAGAGACTCAGGGACATGGAGATAGGGATTGAATAGTACCGAGCAGGGGATATAAGAAGGGACCTGGGAATGCCAGAGGGAGGAAAAGGGGTTAAAAGGGATAGGAGACAGGAGGTCAGAATACCTTCTTTCCTGCTGGTTTGGAAAGCAGGGCTCTTGCTCTGTGTGGGCTGTGTGACTGGCCATCCAACTTAAGGCAGGAGAATGTTCTGAATGGCCCCATGACCCCTAGTAATCAGTTATTTCTGTAGTTTCCAGAGAAGGGGGCACAAGACATCTGTTGGAGACCAGCCTAGGCCCTGCCTTTGCCCTTCCTCTCCCACCTGTCCTTTCTCCCTTGTAGTTTGTCCGGGTGGCTGAGCCTCACCCCCCACATCCCTTGGAGTACGCGGAAGATCCCTGACTGGTCAAGAATCAGAGGACGAAGAGACCCAGAAGTCCCGGCATGGGGACCAGAGCCGCTCAGCCAGCCTCATAGCTGGGAAAGCAATCAGCTTGCCTCCCGCATCAACGGCAGGGGTACTTCAGGAAGGTTCCCACCCACTATGGAGGCTGAGGACCACCTCTGCTGACCCTCAGTCTCCCCCCAACCCTGCCCTCCACACTGCCCCTTAGCTGGGTCAGTCATGCAATGCTGAGCAGCCGGGTAGACCCAGGGATGGTCTGCTTCACCAAGGGGCAGGGATTGTACACATCATGGCTGTGCGTGTGAGTGGGGCTCCTGGGTGAGACCCCCAGGAGTCCAAAGGGGGGTGGGGGGGCCGAGGATAGGATGGCTCGGGGAGGGGCAGGGGCAGAGGAGGCCTCCCTGCGCTCAAACGCCTTGTCCTGGCTGGCCTGCGGGCTCCTGGCGCTGCTGGCCAATGCCTGGATCATTCTTAGCATCTCGGCCAAGCAGCAGAAGCACAAGCCGCTGGAGTTACTGCTCTGCTTCCTGGCAGGCACGCACATACTCATGGCGGCCGTGCCCCTTACCACCTTCGCCGTGGTGCAGCTGCGGCGCCAGGCCTCCTCCGACTACGACTGGAATGAGAGCATCTGCAAGGTGTTCGTGTCCACCTACTACACCCTGGCTCTGGCCACCTGCTTCACAGTCGCCTCACTCTCCTACCACCGCATGTGGATGGTGCGCTGGCCCGTCAACTACCGCCTCAGCAACGCCAAGAAGCAGGCGCTGCACGCAGTCATGGGCATCTGGATGGTCAGCTTCATCCTTTCTACACTGCCCTCCATTGGCTGGCACAACAACGGCGAGCGCTACTACGCCCGCGGCTGCCAGTTCATAGTCTCCAAGATTGGCCTGGGTTTTGGCGTCTGCTTCAGCCTCTTGCTCCTGGGGGGCATTGTCATGGGGCTGGTCTGCGTGGCCATCACCTTCTACCAGACATTGTGGGCCAGGCCCCGAAGGGCGCGGCTGGCCCGGAGAGCGGGGGCAGGGGGTGGGGCCAAGGGGGGTGGGGCCGGGGGTTTGGGGACCCGGCCTGCTTTCGAGGTGCCAGCCATCGTGGTGGAGGATGCCCGAGGGAAGCGGCGGTCCTCGCTGGATGGCTCCGAGTCGGCCAAGACATCCCTGCAGGTCACCAACTTGGTCAGCGCCATCGTCTTTCTCTATGACTCGCTCACAGGGGTGCCCATCCTGGTGAGATTGGGGTCCCCCACCTGCTCTCCCCGATATCCAGGCCCCAGCACATTCACCTGACCTCCCAGCCCATCAGCCATACAGCAGCTTAGCCATCCGCCTTCCTCTCTTCTGCCCCCCCACATCCGTAAGCCCCCCCACCTCTATCATCCAACTCCTCATTCCTGTTACCCCCAGCCTCGTCGTCTGTTTTCCGGTTTCTAGTGCTCACACCGCCACCCGTCCTCCATCTATCCTGTGGCTCCACACTTCAGCCCCCGGACCTACCATCCAGCAGCCCAGCTCCAGTCCCCAGTCCCTAACGCTCTAGGGGAGGAACCACAGGGTCTCTGAGCACTCTGAGCACTCCAGTGGAAAACCCAGAGAGCTTCCGCCACCACCCCAGCTTTTTGCATCCCTGTCTAGTCCCGATTCCCGAATTTCTGTCTGTGTTCAAGTTTTCTGTATCACGTCTGCTTCCATCCCTCTGGACCTCAGGGCTTTGTCTCCGGTCCCTGCCCCCTGACCTTCCTCTGAATCAGTCCCTTCCCCTCTGTTCATCCCATCTCCACCTCCGACTTTGCTTCTGTCATGATCCTCTGAGAACTGGGCGATCCTTTCCCTTCTGCCCACCCACTGCACTAGAATACTGGATCTGGGGTCAAGTGGGACCTCTGTGCCCCCGGTGGTGACCCGCTCCCTTCCCCATCCTCCCGCTAGGTGGTGAGCTTCTTCTCCCTTAAGTCGGACTCGGCTCCGCCCTGGATGGTACTGGCGGTGCTGTGGTGCTCCATGGCACAGACGCTGCTGCTGCCCTCCTTCATCTGGTCCTGCGAGCGCTACCGCGCTGACGTGCGCACCGTGTGGGAGCAGTGCGTGGCCATCATGTCCGAAGAGGATGGCGATGACGGTCAGAGGAGGGCCTGGGCTTTGGCTTTCCCCGGCTTCGGCTCCCTTTCCTGCCCTTTTCTACCGGCCATTCCTTGCGCGGGGACGGGCTGCCCTGGAGTGCCCCCTGCTGGACGGAACCTGCGCCGCCCCTGGGCTGACTCCAGTCTCCCCCTTGCCCTAATCACGCACCCCGATGTGCACCCACTGCTTCCTCCTGTACCGAGGGCTCCCTGCACCCGGCGGCGGCTTCCCTCCGGAAGCCCACACTACCCAGCTCTGCCTCCGCTCTCCAGGTCGACTGCCTGAGAAACAGTCCAGAGTCCTAAGACAACCCTAAAGGAAGGCTGTGGTACAAAGGGGAGGCTAAGCTCCCTGACAGAGAACCCACCAGCTATAGGGACAGTTCTTAGGGGCGGGGTTGTAACTGTTTCAGTGAATCTGTCTATATGTATGAAGCACTAGGGACTTAGCAGCAGCAGACCTTAGACACTCCTGCTTTTCCTCTTAGAGCTTACAGACTAGTGGGAACAGGATTCTCCCGAAAGCTTATAAGGGGGCAGGAGGTTTTAAAGGGGGCCGGGGAGGGCGTGGGCATTCCCTGTCTGTAACCACGCCGCCCCTTTTCTCTCCTAGATGGAGGCTGTGATGACTATGCAGACGGCCGAGTGTGCAAAGTGCGCTTTGATGCTAATGGTGCCACAGGACCAGGGGGCAGGGACCCTTCCCAGGTGAAGCTGCTGCCTGGAAGGCACATGCTCTTTCCCCCTCTTGAGAGGGTCCACTACTTACAGGTATGGGGCTAGGGAGTGTACCTCCTTCTCTGGGTACCCCCTTACTACTTGTCTCCAGTCTCTACTGACCATCCTGACTCCCCACTCCCTAGCTCTGGCCTGCAGGGCCCTTAAGGGGTAGGTGAAAGAAAGGTGTGGCAAGAGACGCTCCCCTTCAGACCTCTCAGAACCAGGTTTGCCCATCAGAGGATGTTCTGCGAAATTTTAAGGAGGTGGAGGCATCTTGCCAAGTCCCCGCTTTGGTTCCTGCCTCTACCCCCCTTTGTCCCTATAGCACCTCTGGGTCTACCTGCTCCTCTCCCCAGGTCCCTCTGTCCCGCCGTCTGTCCCACGATGAGACCAACATCTTCTCTACTCCTCGGGCACCAGGCTCCATTCTGCATAAGTGGTCATCCTCTGATGACATCCGGGTCCTCCCAGCCCAGAGCCGAGCCCTGGGGGGCCCTCCTGAGTACCTGGGGCGAAGACAAAGGCTGGAGGATGAGGAGGATGAGGAAGAAGCTGAAGGTGGGGGGCTGGCCAGCCTTCGCCAATTCCTGGAGGGTGGGATGTTGGGGTCAGGTGGGGGACCCCCACGGGGTCCTGGCTTCTTCCGGGAAGAGATCACCACCTTCATCGATGAGACACCTCTGCCTTCTCCGACTGCTTCGCCAGGGCCCTCTCCTCGCCGGCCCAGACCCCTGGGCCTCTCACCCCGCAGGCTCTCCCTTGGGTCCCCTGACAGTAGAGCCGTTGGACTTCCTTTGGGGTTGAGTGCAGGGAGACGCTGCTCCCTGACAGGAGGTGAGGGGAGTGCAAGACCTTGGGGAGGATCCTGGGGCCCAGGTAGCCCCATTTTCCCCCAGCTGACCCTCTGAGCCCAAGTGGGCCCGCGGGACTTAGAGGAGGGGCCCTGGGTGAGTAACACCTCCAGACTCCGTGGAGATGGGCATCGGATCTGGGGCCTGGTGCCCACTGCTGTCTCCCATCTCAGTGACCAGATGTCCTACTCACCTTCCATCATTCTTAGCAAAATGTATTAAAGCCTGAAGTGTTACCATGGAAACCTCGGTGTGCTGTGTGCTAGGGTGGTAGAAGGTATGATGGGAGGCTCGGGGGTGGAATGGCTCATAGAGGACCAAATAGAGCAGGGGCAGTGACTAGAGGCACAGAAATATGCCCGGACAAAGACAAATTCAAACATGAAGACATGTAGAGGGACATGCTTATAAGAACATCTTGTGCTGGGCACGGACGTGGGCATGGGGAGACACTCGAGTTTGCTGCTTTGGGGTGTGAAGGATCTCTGTCCAGATTTGGGAAGTAGCTTCAGAGTGTGATTCCATGTGCCATGCCCCAACTCTCCTCCTTCCCCCAAATCCACCTAGGCCTCACTTTCTAGGCAGGAAAGGATTTGGGCCTGAGCTGGTGTCACAGGCCCGCATCTCATGCTGCATTCTAAGGCTCTTTTTCCAAAAGTGTGTGTGGGTGGGTGTGGGGGAGGCATCCACTCTCCCTGTCTTGGACCCAAGAGTGGGGGTAGGGCAGGCACAGAACAGAGGGGAACACAGCTGCAGGAGTTACTCTGACCCCATGAGCCCAGAGGCTGGAGTCAAGGGTCCTCCCATCCAAGTACTAACCAGGCCCGACCCTGCTTAGCTTCCGAGATCAGACGAGATCGGGCGCGTTCAGGGTGGTATGGCCGTAGACGGAGTCAAGGGTCCTAAGAGGTTTCCCAGGATGTTTTCCACAGCACCAGTCCCACTCCAGTCCCAGCCGTTTGCCATCTGTTCTTCAGGGCCTGTTCCTCGTCCCACATTGTCCCTCGTCTTAAACACTGCTTTCTCCACTTTGTGCCAGGCTTCCCGACTTCTCTGGCTCTCATCCTGGCCTCTCCCAGGGCTGAGTCTGGGCCGCATCAGCTCTTCGTGGCCCCGCTCATTCCTTCTCTCTTCCTCTCCTCCCTCCTCTCCATCTCTCCTTCCTTTCCCCTCCCTCTCCCTCCCCCCTTCCCCCTCTCTCCCTCTCGGCTCCCGCATTCTGCTTAGGCAGCCCGCCGGCGTCCCTGGCACCATGCTCCGGCTCCTCCGGTTGCTGCTGCTACTGCTGCTGCTGCCCCCGCCGGGCTCCCCCGAGCCCCCGGGCCTGGTCCCGCTGTCCCCGGGGGCGCCCCCCCAGGCCCCCGACTTGTTGTACGCGGACGGGCTGCGCGCCTACGCGGCCGGGGCTTGGGCGCCCGCGGTGGCGCTGCTGCGGGAGGCGCTGCGGAGCCAGGCGGCGCTGGGCCGCGCGCGGCAGGACTGCGGGGCGCGCTGTGCGGCCGAGCCGGGGGCCGCTCTCCCCGCCGTGTGGCTTGACGCCCCGGGGCCTGACTCCGGGCCCGGCTCGGCTCAGGGGGCCTGGGAGCGGCTGCTGCTCCGCGCGGCGCTCCGCCGGGCCGAGTGCCTGACCCAGTGCGGGGCGCAGAGGCTGGGCCCCGGGGGTGCGGCGCGGCTCCGCGTGGGGAGCGCGCTGCGGGACGCTTTCCGCCGCCGGGAACCCTACAACTACCTGCAGAGGGCCTACTACCAGGTGCGGGAGCGGCCCGGGCCCCTTCGGGGGTCCTGCCCTGACCCATGCTGCGCTGTTACTCGGAGCTCGCCGGGAGGGGGCGGAATGCCGGCGCCCGGGCCTCGGGGTGGGGCTGGGAGGTGGGGGCGGCCAGCGGGCGCTCTCCTTCTGAGTCTGTCCCATCCAAACGGCGTCAAGTACCCACTGAGGTCGCCGAGGGACAGCTTAAGAGAGAGTGGGAGCAGAGTGGGAGCGGGGCTGGATGGGGTCCTGAGTGGGGGGGGGGACCAGATCGGAGATGGAGGGAAGGGGCCTGAAACGTTAGGTCTTCCGGAGATCTACGTGGAATGATAGCCGCCTCTTCCTAGGAGTGAAGTGGAGGGGATGGAGGAACCCCGCGGCGGCACGGGAAGCACGGGGAGGGGGGAATTGAGTGTGAGGCTTTGCGGGGCAGGGGCACGACTCCTCAGCCCGAGGCCGAGGCCGGGCATGTGCTGGGCGGGCAGTGGACACTGCGCAGCTACCAGTTGGGTAGCTCTTGCCTACGTGGCTGGGGTTGGGGGGGCTGGTCACACACACCTCAGCCCAGGGTCCTAGAGACCTGCGGGTTTTGCCGGTCGCTCGGGTCTCCCCCACTTCCCCACATCACTTAGCCATCACTTGCGCCTTGTCCCCTAAGGGAGACACCGAGTTGCCTCTGCGGTATGGCACCCACTCTAAAGTCTTCAAACCCTTCTTTCCTGAGCTTCCCCAGTGTACTGGTTTCTGGGGGCTCTGGAGGTTGGGAAGTGATCAGTTCTGACTGACAAGTCTTCCAGAAGGTTCTGGGGGCATTTCCAGGTGTGTGTGTGTGTGTGTGTGTGTGTGTGTGTGTGTGGCGCGGGGGTGGGGGGAGGCCAGTGAGTGGGGCAGAGGTCTGACACCCCTGCAGGAGGGCACTGACTCCCTCATCCTCCTGCTTCTCAGCTGAAGAAGCTGGACCTGGCAGCAGCTGCAGCACACACCTTCTTTGTAGCAAACCCAACACACTTGCAGATGCGGGAGGACATGGCTAAGTACAGACGCATGTCCCGGGTGCGGCCACAGAGCTTCCGGGACCTGGAGACACCGCCACACTGGGTGAGACACCTTTGGCCAGGTAGACAGGACTCACTGGACTGGGACCTGTGTACTGTCCTCGGTAACCCTGCCTGGAGAGTCCCTCTCTGGGCCTTAGTTTTCTTCCCAAGGATCCCTAAAGTCCTTTGTTTGCCCATTCTGATCCTGAGGCCCTATATTCCCCAAGGTGAAGTGGGACCTGGAGTCCATGTCCCAGATGTGACCAATACCCCTCCCCTTCTTTCTGCTTCCCAGTCTTGCTTGGCACCCTGCCTCCGGGAGCTCGGGTGACTGTCCACTCCCCTCCCCCCACAGGCAGCCTATGACGATGGTCTGGAGCTACTGGGGCGCCAGGAGGCAGGACTGGCACTGCCTAGGCTGGAGGAGGCCCTGCAGGAGAGCCTGGCCCAGATGGAGAGCTGCCGGGCTGGCTGTGAGGGGCCCGAGGAGCAGCAGAGGGAGGAAGAAGAGGAAGAAGGAGCTGGGAACCAGGGGGGCCTCTATGAGACCATTGCCGGTAAGGAGCTGGGGATTCATGGCCCCACGGAGAAGAGCGTTGCAAGCCAAATGGTTCACGTGTGTTGTCTGCAGAATGGTTCACGTGTGTTGTCTGCAGGCCACTGGACTCGGGTCCTGCAGTGCCGCCAGCGCTGTGTGGGAGACATGGCCACGCGTCCTGGACGCAGCTTCCCTGTCCCTGACTTCCTTCCCAGCCAGCTGAGGCGGCTGCACGAGGCCCATGCTCAGGGTCAGTTGGGGAAGGGTGAGCCCTGGGGGTGACCGGGGTTGGAAACAGGGGAAGTGAAGGTTTGTCTCTGTCCATATCCTGAGCCTCATTCTCTCCATCCCTCCCACCTGTCTCTGGATCTGTAGCTGGTCAGGAGGACTCTCACTGGCTCTCCTTTGGCACCGTTATGGAAAGGTCCTTCTGCCCTTGCTGCTTCTCATCTTCTTTAATTCCCTCCTCTCTTCCTTCCCTTTGAACTCTGCCTATCCTGCCCAGGTATGTTTGAGTGAGCTTTGGAAAGAAGCGATGGCTGAGTGCGTCGGCCCGGTGGGATGGGGGTTTTGGAGTTGTTTGGCATCGGGAGACCACTTTTCTGGCTCTGCCTCTGTCCACCCGTCTTCCCTGCCTCTGCCCGGGGACCACTGTCATTCTCAATCTCCGTGCCCCACCCCGCCCTACTGCTCTGTCTCCAGTGGGGAATCTGTCCCAGGCTGTGGAAAATGTCCTGAGTGTTCTGCTCTTCTACCCGGAGGACGAGGCTGCCAAGAAGGCTCTGAATGAGTACCAGGCCCAGCTGGGAGAGCCGAGACCTGGCCTCGGTCCACGAGAGGTAACCCTCTGCCCCATGCTTACCCTATGAGGTAACCCTAAATCAAATAGAACTGAGCAGAAGCCTGGACTCTGTCCCCACAGCTAGGCACCACAGGCAACCCCAAGCCCAGCATCTGTCTTGTCTCCCCTCCCTGCTCCCCGTTGCAGACTTGACTTTCTGAGTCCAAGTGCCAGCCCTTCCCCCCTTGCCCTCACCTCACCCCTACTTGCCCTCCCTCATGTGCCTTCCTGTGCCACAGGCACTCCCTCCCCCAACCACACACACACACACACACACACACACACATTGAGCACAGATGCCCTGAAACTTTCGAACAGGAAGGCACAGGGAAGGGTTTAGGAGCGTGCAGGCTGACCCCTAGAACCTGGGCCTGCCATGCTTTAACCTCCCTGCTCCACGTGACTTCTCCTCGCCTCACCCCTTTCCCCCTGACGCCCACCCTACCTCAGGACATCCAGCGCTTCATTCTACGATCCCTGGGGGAGAAGAGACAGCTGTACTATGCCATGGAGCACCTGGGGGCCAGCTTTAAGGATCCTGTGAGTATCTCCCCTTGTCCCCATCCTGCCACTTGGTGCTCCCCCAGGAGGAAGGGAACAATGATACCGTACATTTGTGTCACTGCAGTTTGCAACAAGGCTTCCCAGTCCCCACACCCCTGGGACACTTGGAGAGGAGTCTGCAGTGTCTCAGGGACAGAGGCGGGTGCCCGCAGTAGAGGGTGGCTTTGGGGTCATGCAGGCCTAAATGTTGGTCTCTTTTCTGCCATAAATAAGCTCTGAACCTTCACTTGCCTCCGCCTCAATTTCCTTGCCTGTAAAATGGGTGCATCAGACCTTTCTCATAGCGCTATTGAAGCCATATCATTTGCTACATAGTAGGGAAGGCTCTGTTCCTACTGCTTTGGTTACTGTTGTTGTTGTTATGAGGAAACTGAAGGGCAGAGGGTTTATTCTCTGCTAGGACGATAACATAAAGCATTTTCCTGACCTTCTTGGCACCATTGACATTTTGACCTGATCATTCTTTGTAGGGGATCATTCTTTGCCTGGGCTTTGTGGGACGTTCAACAGCTTCCCTGGCCTCTGCTGGGTAGATGTCAATAGTACTCTCTGAGTCGTGGCAATCAAAAATATTTCCAGACATCGCCTAACCCTGGGGGGCAAATTCTCCCTGGTTGAGAACCGCTGGTTCCAAGTGTGGACTCTAAAGCTGGTTTATTATGTATCTATGTGTGTATGTTAAGTAGGCTCCACACCCAACATGGGGCTGGAACCCAGGACCCCAAGATCAAGGTCACATGCTTTACCAACTGAGACCCCAGTACCCCTCGAAAGCTAGTCGGAATCCCAATTTTGTCACTTGCTAGCTGTGTGATCTTGGGCGTGTTACTTTACCTCTCTGTGTCTTTGAGTCTCTTCCACTGCAAAATGGGCACATTAATACAATTGTTTCGTAAGACTGTTGTGAACCTTACATGAAAAATCTCCATGCATTCCGCTTCTGTGGACGAAGCTGTTAGAAAACCACTGATCAGTAGTGCCACGCGAGCAGATGTTGGTGGAGTTTGGCCCAGCTCCCAGGGCTCCGGACAATGAGGCCAGGGCTTTTCCCACCTCTGCCTTCCTCCCTGGAAGCAGGAGGACCTCTGTGTGGTAGTTTGGAGTCGAATAATGTCAGGGATTCAGGCTGGACTTGGTGGGTGATGGCGCTTTTCCTGGCTCTCCCAGGATCCCTGGACCCCAGCAGCTGTCATCCCCGAGGCACTTAGGGAAAAGCTCAGGTAGGAGATGCCCTATGGTAGGAGGGGCCTGGCCTGAGCTGAAGGCGAGGGAGGGGTCCTGGGAGGTCTGGGGAAGATGGGACTGGAAGACCGGGGCGCGCACTGAGCATATCTCTCACCCCTGAGAGAGGATCAAGAGAAGAGGCCTTGGGACCATGAGCCGCCACAGCCGAAGCCCTTGACTCACTGGAAGGGTAGGTCCCTGGGAGAGCGGGAAGCAGGAGCCTCGAGGGTCCGCCCTGCTGGGTCTGCCCTCAAGGGGCGCTCAACCCCCCTCTGCCCTGTCCCTTCCCCTGTAGATGTGCTCCTCCTGGAGGGAGTCACCCTGACCCAGGATGCAAGACAGCTGAATGGGTCAGAGCGGGTGGTGTTGGACGGGCTGCTCACGCCGGCCGAGTGCGGGGTCCTGCTGCAGCTGGCCAAGGTAAGAAGACTTGTGAGTAGGTGGTGCCCTCTGGCACAGCTCCCCCAACCCCGCCCTCTCTGGTTCTCCGGCGGCTACTGTGCTTGCCCCTCTCCCCACCGCGGTGGAACACGTTCTGTTCCTCTCAACTTAGCCGGCATAGGGTGGATGGACACTCTTTACAGAAGGATTTTGCGAGAAATTCTTAGAAAGTACAAAACAAAACAGAAGGGCATAAAATAGAGTGAGTGTGCAGGTGAGGATTCCTTGGTGGGTTGGCCAGAGTTTAATTACAGCTTGGCCAGCGGCTGAGGGGACATACGGGCTACTCTCCCCACCCGTTGAATCCCCTGCGAGTTTGGGTGGAATGATCCATATCGACCAGGCTGAGTCCGCCATTTCAGGAAGCTTCCAACTTCATTCTAGGTTAGCCTGCCTTCTACACACACTTACTGAGTATCTGCTGTGTACTCAGAACTGCTGGGTTCCGGGGGGAGGTAGGTGAGCTCAGATGTGCGTTCAGGAGCTCCTTGGAGGAGGCATCAGACACGGAGACATATTGGTAGACGGGGGTGGGGGGGGTTGCTACAAGAAGCATGTACCCTTGGGGTGCCTGGGTGGCTCAGTGAGTTATTAAGCCTCTGCCTTCAGTTCAGGTCATGATCTCGGGGTCCTGGGATCCAGCCCTGTGTTGGGCTCTCTGCTCGCTCTCTCTCTGCCTGCCTCACTTCCTACTTGTGATCTCTATCTCTGTCAAATAAAATCTTTAAAAAAAAGCAGCAGCATGTACCCAGCCAAATATAAGTGCTGAAATGCCCAGTCACAAAAAGCTTCCTGGGGGTGGGGGGCATTGGAGGGGCGCATTTGAACTGTCTTTTTTTTTAAGATTTTATGTATCTGTTTGCAAGAGAGGGGGCGTACACTCACGCACACGAGTGCACATGTCCGTGCATGCAGGTGGGGGAGGGGCAGAGGAGGAAGCAGACTCCCCGTTTAGCGGGGGGACCTGGCCTTCTGGGAGCTAGCCACGGGACTTGATCCCAGGACTTGATTCTGGGGACTCCAGGATCGTGACCTGAGCCGAAGGCAGATGCTTTGCCGCCTGAGTCTCCTAGGCACCCTTTGAGCTCAGGTTTAAGGATGAGTTAACAAGGCAGAGAAGGGGAGGAGAGCCAGGCCCTAAGGAAGAAGATGGAGGGGCCGCTGACCCCTGAGGCAGAGCCCGGGAGTAAAGAACGTGTGCTAGCCCCAGCAGTGATTGGCTGGGTGACCTTGTGCAACGTATTTTAATGTCTCTGAGCCTCGTTCCTTCATCTGTAAAATGGGGTTAACTACAGTGGGTTCTTTTGGGGTTGTTATTACCCAGGTAGTCCTGGGTAACACTTTTGGAGAATATAAAAAGTGCTCAGGACTAGCGCTTGCTGTGTCCTCAGGCTATATGTTATCCAGAGAAAGTATAGGGGAGAGAAGCCAGAGGTGGAGGCACAGGCGCGGTGACAAAGGGCCTTCTGTCCCCTCCCAAGGAGTTGGTCGGCGGTGGACAGCTCATAAGAGAATTCAAGAAGGGTTTAGGTTTTCTATCCCCATGCATTAGATGGAGTAGGGTCTGGGGTCACCATCCTGAGGAACCTGTGAGATCCCTCTAGTGGCACTGTGGAGAATGCAGTGGGAAAGGAAGGAGGAGAGGCTTCTGGGGTGATGCTGGAGTGCCACCGCTTTAGGTTAGGTCCTCATTTCAAGGGAGTGAAGAGAGGTGGACAGATGAGAAATATTTAGAAAGTCAAATATAGAGAAGTTCAGGGCTAAATCTAAGTGGAAGACAATGGAAGGTTGGAGTCAGGGATAACTCCAAGGATCGGCCCTCCTTTCTGTTCATCACACTAAATTCATTCTGGCCTCAGGACCTTTGCACTTGTGGTTTCTGCAGCCTGAAACATTTTTTTCTCTCACGTATTCAAGTGGCTCCTTAAATCTGGTTTGTTTGTTTCTTTACTCAGAATATAAACTGCGTGAGAGCATGTTCACGGTTGTGTCCTCAGTGCCTAGAACAGTGCCTAGCATATAGGAAGTGCTCAGTACAAATTTATTGAATGAATAAATATAAGAATGGAAGGTTAGATGGTTTGGGTGAGTAGGTGGTCTCTCAGAGATGGGGTTTATACACAGGGTAACTGGGTAGTGGTTGCAAAAAGCAGCCAAAAGAATAGGTGTCTGGAAAGGGACATTCAAATACCAGGAGACACCCATGTAATGAGACTCATGCAGGTGGTAGTTGGGGCTGAGAATCAAGGATTCTCACATCCTCCAAGAGTGTGTCAAGGGTGTCAGAGAGAGGCACCTCGGCCTATGCTGTCTCCCCACCTTGAGCCAACCAGGATCCGGCCTGTCAAACTTCCTGCTGGGGCCTTGTTTCTGGAAAGACTCCTCTATCCTTGGGTCATCGGGAATGAATGATCAAGCCCTTCCTGCCCCCTTTCCCCAACTGGCCTTACCCTCTCAGAGACCCCTTCCCTGCTGTAGGAAGTTCTCCAGAGTTCTGGGCACAGCCCCCTAGGCCAGTGGGCTTCCAGGTCTTTACCAGAGAGTGACAATATAGGCCTGAAATAGTTGCTCTGTGGGAAGGGGCAGCAGCTCAGGGAAGAGAGCCAGCAGAGAACCCTGGGGGCCTCTAGCCTCTTCTGGGGAGTTGGGGGATTGGAGGAAGGTCTTGCAGCCCTGTGGACAGTGAGGTGGGGGATGGCCTAGGACCCAGAGAGTGAGACACCCCGGCCACCTCTCTCCCTCCATAGGACGCTGCCAAGGCGGGAGCCAGGTCTGGCTATCGTGGCCGCCGCTCCCCTCACACCCCCCATGAGCGCTTCGAGGGGCTCACGGTGCTCAAGGCTGCACAGGTGAGAGGAGACCCCCGTGCCCTGGGCTGATGCCCAGAACCAGAGAAGAGGGTAGGCAGGAGGCTGGGCTCCCAGGCCTGGGCATCTCCTGTGGACTGAGAGCGCCTGAGTCCCCTGCCTAGAGTCGAGGGCGGCGGGAGGGGAGGTATTCTGAGACCTAGGGACCTGGGTGATGGTCGCAGAGCCAATGGAAGGAACAGTTCGGGGTGAATGACAGAGCTGGCCGCTGAGACCAAACCCGTGGGTGGAGAGCAATGGAAGTAGGGCAGGGGCTGGGGCAGGGCCGCCCTTCCCTGGCCCCCTCCTTTCCTGCCCTTCCTTTCCTGGCTTGCAGCTGGCCCAGGCTGGGGCCGTGGGCAGTCAGGGGGCTAAGCTCCTTCTGGAGGTGAGCGAGCGCGTGAGGACCTTGACACAGGCCTACTTCTCCCCGGAGCGGCCCCTGCATCTTTCCTTCACCCACCTGGTGTGCCGGAGCGCCATAGAAGGTGACTACCAGGGAGCCTAGATGCTCCTCCCCAGCCCCGGCCCCGGGTTGGGCCCTGCACCCTCTCCGCGTCCACCCTTGGTGGGCTCTCTGACTCCCCTGCCCGGGTGAGGGCCGGCGATCGCCCCAGCCAGCTGCCGTCCCGGCAGGTGCAGGGCGAGTGTGAGCGGCAGTGGATGGGCGCGGGAGCACTCACCAGGCGCCTCTGCTTCCCAGGCGAGCAAGACCAGCGCATGGACCTCAGTCACCCGGTCCATGCAGACAATTGCGTCCTGGACCCCGACACTGGGGAGTGCTGGCGGGAGCCCCCAGCCTACACCTATCGAGACTACAGGTGGGCAGCCCCCCCCAGGCGGCCTGGCAGGTGGACCCGATTTGGGGTCTCACTGCCTGCCACCTTTCTCCCTCTGCAGTGGGCTTCTCTACCTCAACGATGACTTCCACGGTGGGGACCTGTTCTTCACACAGCCCAATGCCCTCACGGTCACAGTAAGCCGGGAGGGGGGCATGGGGGTTTGGTGGAGAGCCCAGCTGTGGGCTCTGAATTCAAAACAGAAGCTTCCCAGAGGCAAATACAGGGAAATGGCTGGGTCCCCCTTAACCCTTTCCTTTTCTGGCCTCCCCAGCCCTCTCCACCACTTGTCTGTGTTTGGGGGTTCTGGTGGAGGTGGATTACAGCTCCCCGGGAGATGGCAGTGGCCCCTCCAAAGCCCCTCCAAACTCCCTCAAGGAGGGTGGGTAAAGCACACATGTCCCCAAGACCCTAGTCCAGGTAGAAACCAGGGGCTGGAATTGGACAGAAGGAGTGGGGCAGTGATTGTCTGTCATCTACTGCTCTGTCTTACCCAGCCACCTCCTTCTCTGCTAACTGCCACCAGCTACCGATGACCCATGGCCTCCCCGAGGTGGAAGAATGTCCCCAAGATCCTTATCCTCAATCCCCAGAGCCTGATACCGCGTTCGTGCCCTCAGATTGCATCACACCCGGGGTTCAAAGCTTGGGCAGGAAAAGTCAAGGCCTGGGTAGGGTGTTGGGAGGCCCTTCGTGGAGGCCCCTTTCCTTTGGCTCCGACTCCTCTAGCCTCAGTCTGGTGTTTGTGCTTCCCAAGTTGAGTCCAACGTCCCATTTTCCCCCCAGGAGCGTCCCTGAATTAAGGACTGGGAAGTGATGGCAGGAGAGCTGGACTCTTTGCGCCCTGGCCCGCCCCCTGGCATTAGGGAGTCAAGGGCAAGTTCTCTGAGAGCCCCCCTCTGTGGCACTGAACCTGCTCTCACCTCTTAGGCTCAGGTTCGTCCTCGCTGCGGACGCCTCGTGGCCTTTAGCTCCGGTGGAGAGAATCCCCACGGTGTGTGGGCTGTGACGCGGGGACGGCGCTGCGCCCTGGCCCTGTGGCACACGTGGGCACCTGAGCACAGGGAGCAGGTGAGGAGGAGAGGAAGCAGGAAGGTCTCTCCCTCCTGGTGTGTGAAGGATGAGGGGCGGGGCCAGGATGTCCCAGGGAGGGTCCTGGGGGCAAGGTGACGCAGAGGATTGGGCCACGCTCTCCTTCCAACCGCCCAGGAGTGGACAGAAGCCAAAGAGTTGCTGAAGGAGCCAGAGGAGGAGGAAGAGGAGGAGGAAGAGGAAGAAATGCCCAGCAGAGACCCTTCCCCAGAACCCCCCAGCCGCAGGCTTCCACGGGCCCAGGACAAGGCTGGGAAACCGCCTCGGGTCCGAGAGGAACTGTGAGGGACTGAGCCAGCAACTCGGGGATGTGGCCACTTGACTGGTGAAGGGCCATCTTGATGCCAGGACCCATGAGAAGCCCCCATGTGACGGGAGCAGAACAGTGAGCTCTCTGTCCCTGCACCCCTCCTACCTTGGGGATCACAAGGGCTGTCCAGCCCTGGACTCAGAGGACACTGCACTGACTAGCCTAAAGCACACCAGGCCTGGCTGATGGACCTCCATCCTGAGGAAAGACCTAGGACAGACTGAGGACACAATCCCCCCCCAGAAAGAAATGGCAGGGGTGAGGGCCTCACTTCTTCACGTGTGGAGGATGAGAGGGAGGCTAAACCCAGGGCCCTGTCCCAGCCTGTAATAAAGAACCGAAGATCCCTCAGTCAAGGGCCAGTCAAGGGTATCATGGTTTCTGTGGTGTCTGCAGCGGGGAGCGGCTGTGGCTGGCCTGGGAGGAGACAGGTGTCTCTGGGCCTCCCAGAGGCGGGGCCTCTCAAAGCCTGTGATTTGTCAGGGAAATCTCGGCCACCTGCTCTCCACATGCAAATGGACCCAAACCCCTGACAGCTGCTCCTTGGGCCTCCGACTTTAAGCCCTGTCTTCCCTCTCTGAGCTCAGCCAAGACGTAGGGCAGCCTGATCCTCTGATTCCAGCCTCACAACCCTGGCAGGACTCTGTGAGTCATGGGGGCAAGGAGTGGGCAAAACCCAGATGGAAGCCGGGTTGGGGTTGCGCCCCACTTCCCACCCTTGGTCCACTCAAAGCAGGGGCAACCCTGTCCAGTCTTTCTCTCTGAATCCCCTGTACCTTGCCCCATCCCCCCCAACCCCCCAGGATCAGACCCAGGGGCAGCTGGTTAGGGTTTGTTGAGAAGAAGGATTATCCAGATCAGTCCCATCTAATCTCAGCTCCTGCACCCTCCCCGTATTCACCCGAACCCCCTTCCCCACAACCCTGAACTTAGAGACAAAATCTTGGGTGTTGATAATGGGCCACCTCTCACCCTCATATTCCGGCTCCTGGACCGGTTGCTAGGCAGGCCCTGACTGCCACTGTCATCAGCACTGGTGGGGGCTGGGGCTGGGGGGGCACTGGAGCTGTGGTTGCTCCTGCTCCTCTGTACCCCTCCCAGACCCCAACCTTTAATCCTCACAGCTTTGCTCTAATCCCATGGGGCCTGATGCTCTTATCTCTGCCTACGAGGAGACTGGCCAGAGAAGCACCCCTTTGACCCTTCCTCCCCCCAGGGCCGGTGGGGGACTGCTCCTCTCTATAGCCCCACACTTGCTCCCACTCACCCCCCCCCACCCCAAGCTGGGCCCAAGTCTCTCTAGAAGCCACACACCTCCCTTCCCGCCCTCTCCCCCCGTCCCCCCCTCCGCCGTTGCCAGCTGATTTCATTTGCCTGACGTCGTTGTCGTCGGCCCTACCTTCTCTGTCAGTGCTCCCCCCAACCCCCCCACCCAGAGCTGGGGCCAGGCCAGGCCAGCTCTTCTGGCAGCAGAGCTGGGGCAGGTGACAGGTTGGCGTCGCCGCTGAGGGAGTGAAGAAGTGCCTGGAAGCAGAGCTGGAAACCCGGGAGAGGTCCAGTCAGAGTCCAAGTAAGGGGGAGCTGGCGTGGCTCTGGGGCTGGGCCTGGGGGCTGCAGGCTGCAGGGAGGGCTCGGGCAGGACCAGGCTTGGCTGTACGGGACTCCAGACGTGGAGGGGCTCGTGGGAGCTGGTGCAGCCCGCCCCAGGCATCTCTCTACTTCTTGTAGTGGACTCCAGGCCTTGAGTATGGAGTGGGCACAAGGGACAGGAACATGGCCGGGTGGGGACCACCTACTCCTACCCCATGTTCCTGACAGGAGCCGGAGCTACCCCTCAACCAGTCAGCCATGGGGGAGATGGAGCAACTACGGCAGGAAGCGGAGCAGCTCAAGAAGCAGATTGCCGTAACCCCAGAACTCTCCCGCCAGGGGACCCTAGAAAACATGGAACCCGGGACACGAGGGAGTGTGGACTTGGGGGTGGGGGAAGGAGGCTAGATTAGCTCTTGAGCAACACCGTAGAGACCCCTGACCTGGAAGTGACCAAAGACTTTCTGAACTTGGATCTCATATTTAAGATGCCCCCCAAACCCTAGAGGCCCAAGCCCACCCACCTCAGAGGCCCATGCACCCACTACCCCCACCTTGCCCTTGTGCCCCCCTGATGGCCACTTTCCTCCCAGGATGCCCGGAAGGCCTGCGCTGACACTACTCTGGCAGAGGTGAGACCTCCTTGTCCCCCTGAGGCAGGGCTGGAGGGGAGGGGAAGGGAGGGGACCTCCCTGACCAGCAGCAGCCTGGTGCCCGAGCTTTAGTACGGTGTGTCCTTGGCATGACGAATGGCATTAATTAATTCATTCAACAAACATTTAGTGAGATCTGCTCTGGGCCAGGCCCCTTATTGGAAGCTAAGGTTGCAGATGCTGTCTCTGTCTTCAACCAGAAGGAGAGAATGGTTATACCCCCTCGCAGGGTGGCGAGGAGGAAGCAAGGGATGGACTTAACGAGAGATTTCTAGTCTCCTAATAGTGTACTGCATCAATTTTAAGTCACATATTTTCACATTTTGACATCTCTGAGATCGAGATGCAGCCCAAAATAGGCAATGCCTTACAATTAGAATTGGCAGCATTTTCTTCCTTTCTCAGCGATACCTAAAAGCATGGTGCTTCGTGGGGTTGGCAGCATCTCATGTCGGATTAAATACGTTAATAGTGAGAGTGAACCTCGAACCGTTGCCATGAGCCCCACACTGGGCTAAGTTGCTTCAATACATAATTTCATTTAATTTCTACAACAACCCCATAAGTTGATGCTATAAACCTCATTCAACAGATGAGCAAACAAGCTCAGAGAGGGTAAGCAACTGGCCCAGGACAGCAAAGCAAGTAAATGACAAGTCAGGGCCATGGACTTGAGCCCCAGCCTAAATCGAGAGACTGGGTGGAGTGTAAGGGCCATAGGACCACAAATTTCAGGAGGTGCAGTTCAGGGTTGCCCTGGCTGCCCCAGGGAAGCCAGTTGGAAGAGACAGCCAGGCCACAGTGTCGTGTGGGACCGGGCCTCCTAGGGGCTCTGGACAGCGGATGTGTGCCTCTCTTCCCAAGTCCGTGTTCAGTGACTTCATGCTGGCAGCTTGAAGTTGGTCAAGGTGGGAGTATTTCCATGATGGACAGCTCTCTCCCGCCCCCATCTTCTCCACCAGCCCACACTGGAGAGATGCTTCTTAAACACTTAGCAATGTGCCACTGGCCCTGTCTGGTCTCTCCCACCTCAGCTGAAGCTGCCCCAGGGCAGGGACATATTTCTCCAAGGCTGGGGGCCTGACCCCAGAGCCTGGCACAGAACAGAACCTGGTCCAGATTGGTGGCCATGACACTGATACCCAGGCATGTGCCCTGATTTCTAGTGTCCCCTTTTCTGCAGCTAGTGTCGGGCCTAGAGGTCGTGGGAAGAGTCCAGATGCGGACACGGCGGACATTAAGGGGACACCTGGCCAAGATCTATGCTATGCACTGGGCCACTGACTCCAAGTGAGGCTTGAGGGCCACCCAGGGGTGGGGATGGGAGGCAGAAAGGAGATGCTCAGGTGACGTGGGCTGCCCTGTTCCCAGGCTGCTGGTAAGTGCCTCGCAAGACGGGAAGCTGATCGTGTGGGACACCTACACCACCAATAAGGTACTGGCCTCGCCAGCCCCTCATTGCCCTCCGCTTCCTGGGGGACATTGTGCCTCCTCACCTCCATCCTCCCCATCCGGGAGCTCAGCTCAGCTCCTGCCTCTGCCCGCCCTCCTGCAGGTGCATGCCATCCCGCTGCGCTCCTCCTGGGTCATGACCTGTGCCTACGCCCCATCAGGGAACTTTGTGGCCTGTGGGGGGCTGGACAACATGTGCTCCATCTACAGCCTCAAGTCCCGTGAGGGCAATGTCAAGGTCAGCCGGGAGCTCTCTGCTCACACAGGTGAGTGAGGGACCCTCTCTTCCCATCCCTCTTGGGGGAGGCCCAGGGAATCGGCCCTGCAGCCAGGGCGCTGTCCTCACCACCCCCAGGTTATCTCTCCTGCTGCCGCTTCCTGGATGACAACAACATCGTGACTAGCTCCGGGGACACCACTTGGTGAGGACTGAACGCTGTGGATGCCGGGGCTTGGGGTGCGGCTCTGTCCTGGCCTTTCTGTGACAGGTGACAGCGTCCCCCCTCCTCCCGCCAGTGCTCTGTGGGATATCGAGACCGGGCAGCAGAAGACGGTGTTTGTGGGGCACACGGGGGACTGCATGAGTCTGGCTGTCTCTCCTGACTTCAAGCTCTTCATTTCGGGAGCCTGTGATGCCAGCGCCAAGCTCTGGGATGTGCGGGAGGGAACCTGTCGGCAGACTTTCACTGGCCATGAGTCAGACATCAATGCTATCTGCGTGAGCACCCCTCTGCGCCCCAGCTCCCGAGACCTCCTCACCAGGCCCCCCACAAACATCCTTCACTCCTTCCCTAGTTCCCTCCGCCTCTCCTTTTAACTTTCCTGATGGGAATAATTTCACCTTACAGAAAGGCTGTGAGAGTCGCGGAAACACCTCTCATCTACCCTTCACCCATATTCACTGCTGACATTTGACCACGTTTGCCTTATCGTTCTCTGTAGATGGAGGGAGGGACGGATGGAGAAACAGACACAGACACCTAGATACATTTTATCATCTTTTTTTTTTCCTCTTTGGAGAGTAAGTTGCAGATACCATGCCTCTGTACCCATTAAATACTTCAGTGCGTGTTTCTTAAAAACAAGGCCACTCTCTAACACGGTCGCAGTATAATTCTTAAAATCGGATTGAATAATGACACAGTAGAGTCCACAGCCTATATCTATTCTCGTTTCACCAGTTATTTCAAGAATATCCTTAAAAGCCATGTTTTTTTCTGACTAGGAACATGCATTGCATTCCCTCATTATATCTTTTCACTTTCTTTTAAACCCGAAAAACTTGTTTCTACCTTTCTTTGTCTTTCGGGCCATTGACCTCTTTGAAGAGTGCCACCCCATTTTCTTGAAGCTTTGCGTCCCTTTGAGTTTATCTTATATTTCCGCATGAGGAGATTCAGGTCATGCCTTTGCCCTTGGCCCTGTACGTCCACACCCTGATCCAGCCACACCCTGATCCAGCCGGGAGCCGGGAGTCGGGGACAGCCTCCGCCCTTCTAGCCATGTGACCCTGGGCAAGCTGCCTGCCCTCCTTCAGCCTCGTGTTCCGGCTGGCAACGTGGAAATAATGCCTGCCTGCGGCTCAGCTCGGCAGCGAGGGGCGAGTGAAGGGTGTAGGGCAGCCACTGGCATGCAGCTGGTGTGGGACAAATGTCATCGGTGAAGAGTGCCGGGGACAGGATAGGCAGAGGCTGTGGGAAAGCGCTTGCCCTGGAGCTCAGGTCACCCCCCCTTGCCGCCTGTATCCTCAGTTCTTCCCCAATGGAGAGGCCATCTGCACAGGCTCCGACGATGCCTCCTGCCGCCTGTTTGACCTGCGGGCAGACCAGGAGCTGACGACCTACTCCCACGAGAGTATCATCTGTGGTATCACATCTGTGGCCTTCTCCCTCAGCGGCCGCCTGCTCTTTGCAGGCTACGACGACTTCAACTGCAACGTCTGGGACTCCATGAAGTGCGAGCGTGTGGGTAAGGGCCAGCCCCGCCCCCCCCACTGCCACCTCAGCGGGAAGGACCTTCCTACTAGCTCCCTTTTCTGGGACCCTTTCCCCTGTGCCCTAGTTACTGAATGACTCTGAGCTCTACCCCTAGAATCCAGTCCCCCTTGGTTTCCCAACCTAGGACCATCGTCTCTAGAGGCCTGTCTCCACCACCCAGCACTCTAGCTGCTTTCTGCCAAAGGAGCTTCCGTGTCACCCGAGACCCGTGGACCTTGAATGTCCAGTCACTTCTGGATTTCCAGGGCCTCTGAAGTGTCAGGGCCATCCACTGGAGGAAGGGGCAATCTCGGGGAACTGTAATAACTGTAATAAGAATCAAGGCCACCCCAAGGCTTAACGAGGACTACCCTGATCTGAAGCTGAATCAGATCGTGTGGCTTCTCTTGGGAGAGGCCAGGTGCTGAATGAAAATACCACTGGCCAGAGAGTTAGGATCCAAATCTGAATTGTGTTGCTTAGAGTCTGAGCGCCTGAGGGCAAGTCACTTCTCTCTGGGCCTCAGTCTCTTCTTTTGGAAACTCAGGAATGAGACAAAAGAGCTACCTCCCCCTTTTCTAGGGCCCATCAAGGTGCTCCTTGCTTTTTTCATAGCACACTGGTGTGGCCGACCTCTCCTGTCCCTCCTGGCCCGCCACTCCGCCCTCCATAGAGATTGGTCTCAAGAGAAACCCTGCCCCTTAGGGTAATCCTCTTTGAGTCCCCGCCAAAGGCTGAGAGTCCATGGCCAATGTAACCTAGGATTCCTGCGGATGCCCATGTGCTCTCTGCCAAAGCAGCATAGGCTAACAGGCTGACTTGTCTCCCTTTTCCTCAGGCATGCTCTCTGGCCATGACAACAGGGTCAGCTGCCTGGGGGTCACAGCTGATGGGATGGCTGTGGCCACTGGCTCCTGGGACAGCTTCCTCAAAGTCTGGAACTAAGGAGGCTGGAGGAGAGGAGGTAAAAGGCCACGAAGACAATCAGCGGCCCCCTCCCCTGCCCCATTTTCTTTTAAGGTTTTTTTCTTCTATGCCCCAGCTGCCATCCCCACCCAGCTTGTCCTTTGAGGGCAGTGGGGAAAATGGGGAATATGCCTTTGGGAGGCAGCATCAGGGACACAGGGGCAAAGAACTGCCCCATTTCCTCCCATGGCCTCCCCTCTCCATGGTCCTGCAGCTTCTCCTGTCCTGAGCAAGGATAACTGGCCCCTCTCCAGCCCTGGGCGAGCCTGGCAGGTTTCTGGTCTGAGGCCCCAGACCCTGGAATTCCGCCCCCCCCAGAGCCACTACCTTTGTCCAGACCTGGGTGGCAGAGGGTGCTCAGTCCTGTGACTATGGCTCTGGCATACATTTGGATCCTGGCCCTCTTCTTCAGGTTTTCTCCACTTTCTACCTTCTTTATTTCCCTCCTAAAGGACCTGCAATAAACCGTAGTGCCCGGTGTATGTCTGCGATGTTTGGCTTCTGCCCCACTTCTGTTGCAGAAAGACACAGGCCCAACTTAAGTAATGAGGTATTACAGGTGCAGTGATAAAGGCTGGGTACCAAACAGCTTGAGGGCAGAAAGTACGGGGGGAGGTGGAAGCCCAAGCCTCATCGAGAAGGCGTGAGACAGATCAGGAGGAGAAGGTATTCACTAGGTGGCCAGCAGAGCATCTGTCCAATGATTCACTACCACCGGCCCACCTGCATGTGTATAGGAAGGTTATGCTGAAAAGGAAACTGATTACAGCAGACATTGAATACCAGCGGAGACTTTATCCTAAGGGCAGTGGGGAGCCATTGAAGAGTTCTGAGCAGAGGAGTCACATGGTCAGTTGTGTTTCTCAGAAATGTCACCCTGGCGGCAGTGTAGGTTGATGAAATGGTGGGAAGGGAGATGAGGCAGGAGGAAGATGGCAAGAAATCTAGACCCGGAGGGACCCCTGGAGGCTCAGTCGGTTAAGCTGCTGGCTGGCTTTGGCTGAGATCACGATCCCAGAATCCTGGGATCGAGTCCAGCATCAGGCTCCTTGTTCAGCAGGGAGCCTGCTTCTCCCTCTGCCTGCTGCTTCCCCTGCTTGGGCACTCTCTCTCTCAATCTCTGACAAATAAATAAAATCTTTAAAAAAATAAAATAAAATAAGAGCGTTAGGACAGGGGGGCAAGGAAAGGGATGGGGAAGAGATGAAAGATAACAGAATCACCAGGATTTAGTGCTAGGGTATGGGATATTAAGAGAGAGCCATTCAAGATAATGGCCAAGGTTCAGGTTTGGGCAACAGGGGGGATAATGCTGTTATTCCCAGGGATAGAGAATAGGGTATGAGGAAGAGTTTGGGGGGAAAGAGCACAAATTCAACTTTAGACAAACTGACTCTGTAGTGCCTACAGGGCAGTTGGATAAAGGTCAGGGCTAGTTGGAGGAACCTGAAATTACCAGAATATAAGTAAATGATAGTTAAAGCTCTAGAAGTGCACACCTAGGGAGCGCAAGAGGAAAAGGCCAAGGACAGAGCTCTGGGGAATACCAGGACTTATGGGAAGAGTGTGAAAGTGGCTTGGAGGACAGGGAACCCAAGTTCCCCAGGATGCTTCTCTACCTACAGTAGCCCTCTGCAAGGTTTAGGTAGAACACTGAAAAACATCATTTAAAACCACTTTCTTTAATATACAAGAAACACATGAGACACAAAGCCCAAGAAAGCGCTGAGTCCCCGAGCCAGGAGTGTAGGGGGGTTGAAGGCAACGAGCCTTTCCAGTCTCCCAGGAAAAGATGGGATGGAGGGGACGCAATATCACCCGGCCCCGGGTGAAGCCAGTGCTGGGGCCACGCTCAACCTAGTTCTCCACCAAGTTTGGAAAGTGCTGATTTTCCTTGTCCTGGTCCTGGCCCTGCTCCCACACTCGGCCTCCAGTTTTCAGAAGTCGTCCAGTTCCCAGAATGGCCCCTTCCTTTAGCTCCCTAGCATTTTCACTCAGGGCAGAAGGCCGCTTACCCTGCCAAAAGCAGTGTGTGATTTGGAGGAGGGAGGGAGGTTGTTCAGGAGAGGGAAGATCGGGTAAAAAGGCCTCCCACCCTCCAGCCTGCCTTGGTCAGTAAGTTTTCACCCTCTCCCCCTTTACCTGTCGTGGTGCCAGAGTTCCGGGGGAATTGTCATCCTGTAGGATGGTGAGGGGAGATCTCCCTAGTACCTTGCCATTTGCTTTCCTTCTATTGTGCTTAGAACCTAGGGTGGGTATGGGGTTAAAGCAAAAGCCAAAATTAGGGGCTTACAGTTTATTCTTTCTACACTCATCCGTGGACATTATCCCTGTTTCTTTTCCCTCTACCTTGCCCTTAGATTCTGTACCTGAAGATCGGGGCGTCTCAGGGTCTCTTGAGGGCTTGTCCGAGCCCTGGCCGGCCATGGGGGTTTCTGAGGGTTGTCCTGCTTCCTCCCTGGAGAACACCTGCTTGGAGGGGAACTCAGTCTGGCTGCAGGGTGGCGTCTGGTCCTCAAGGGAAAGCTGGGTGCCGAGAGGCAAGTCCAATTCAGAAGATGAAGTTGCCTCTAAGGGCAGAACAGGCTCTGGGGGCAGATTTGATTTGGAGGCTTCGGTCTCAAATACTTCACTCAGCTGCTTCACCAGTGGGCTTGGGGGTTCTGGGGGGAGAAGTCAAGTGAGATAGTGACAAATCATTCATCAAGGAGGAAAAGATACAGGAGCTTTAGGATTCATGCCCTGGTGGGCAAGGGATCAGGAAGAGAGAAATCAAGGTGAGAGGAGAAACGTTGAGAGAAGAGTAAGACTGGTTAAAAGCAAGAGGATGGAGAAGATGGCTTTATTAGCCCAACCCACGGATCCTAGGTGACAGCCTTACCAGAGTTTCCTGGGCCCACCATTTACCTCCAGTGCTGGTCTTCATAGGTGTGCGTGCAATGCCAAGGGTAGGAGAGCGGGGATCTGAGTCCTGGGCCTGATCAGGACCCTCCAGCTGCTCCCCTGCTGGTAGGTTGGGCTGTGGAGAACTCTCCACCTGGCAGAACCAAAGGCTACAAGTCTGGACCCGGACTCTTTCTTCCCTCCCAGGTCTCTAGGCCCTGGTGGATAGTCCAAGCAGGCAAGGCCAAAGCCCTCGGGCATTCAGCCTGCCCCATCCGGATTAAGAAAGTGGAAAATAGGGCCTCGGATTAGAAAGAGGAGGGCGTGAGGGCTTTCTCAGAATCAGGCTAGGCAGAGGCCCACGAAGGCCGACTCTGCCTCCCCCACCCGGCCCGGCGTACCTGGATGGGAGTGCGCAGGATGCCGGCACTGGGCGAACGCGGGTCCGCCACCCGCGCCAGGAGCTTGTTGTGCAGCGGAGGCCGCGCCGGGGTGACCGGGGCGCTCTTGGCTGAGCCCATCTCAACCAGGAGGAATAAGGTGGGGCAGGGCCCGGCCGGGGGCGAGGAGGGAACGCCTGTGAGAAATGACTCAGGTCTCAGCCATTACCGCGACCACGTCTGACCTCTGACTGCAGACCACCCGATTTTCCCGGTTCCCGGACAAGGAGCCTTCCCGGCCGCCCGGCCAGAGGCCTCTGTGGAGATAATGACTGGTGCAGCTGACAGGCCGGCTCATTCCGCTGGGCCCTCTAACTTACTCGCTAACTTGGACGCTAACGAACTCAAATCACTTACCAGGCCCCGATTCCTCTTCTGGGTGCACCGCAGCAGGAGCCTCAACTCCCAACGCCGAGTTTCAAACCTCCCGCCACGCCCCCTGCTTTGACTCTATTGGTGGAGCCGACGCAGGCTCCTCTGGGCCTCCTTGTGAGACCCGCCTCCAGTGCGGGACGCCATTGGGCGAGGGCGACGTCTATCATGAGAACAGTGGGGCCAAAGAGCAGCGGCTCGGCTGGCCCAGGGTTGACACCGCCCTGCTCAGGGGACTTTTGTTCCGCAACGGGTTCCGAGCTGTCCGTCGTGAGACGTTGAGGCGTGCCGGTCTTCGCTTTTAACGTCTTCAGTTTCAAAACCCAAAGAATTTTATTAAAAAAAAAGAGTCATGAGTTTTTACGCGATTTCGTACAGATCCAACTGGAGATGTGGTTATGAAGGTTTTTCTGAGGCGACAGAGCTAGTCATCCTTATTGGCTGACGGGGTTATCAATCACTCGGCACGACCCCCCTCATACTCCGCCTCATTGGACAGCCCCGGTTCAAATACCAAGAGTACTACGGGCCTTCTACTTTCCGATTGGACAGGACCCAGGGAAGTTTCTGGGATTGATTGGTTTAAACAACCGTCAGTTCCTGCTCTTTGATAGAAGACACGCGAAGGGACTAGGGGTCCCAGAATCCGAGCATCCAAAATTCCGGGACCCTCCTCGCTGCTCTACATGCGCTCTGCCCTTGGGAGCGTGGGATTGGTTCCCTCGACCATCGCTTGCATTAGAAGCGCTTTTCATTGGCGTTAGTCAAGAGTAGGGCAGAGGGCGGAGCACTAGTAGGCAGGCTACGTCCAACTGCCACTCTCGCGCGTCCTCCCTTTAGCGCATGCACCTAACGAGTAGTGCTCATTGGACGGCAAGCCTAGGGGGTGGGGGACTGGGAACGGTGGGAGCCGCTGTGTGTGGAGGAGCTGCTGCCGGTGTCATGGCGGAGCTGAGTGAGGAGGCGCTGCTGTCAGTATTACCGACGATCCGGGTTCCTAAGGCTGGAGACCGGGTCCACAAAGACGAGTGCGCCTTCTCTTTCGACACACCGGTAAGCCCATTCCCCACGCCCGCAGCGAGCACGACTTCCTTCCATCGCCCTGGTCATTCTGCCGGGGCCTGCAAGGCTTGGGCTACCGCCTTCCTGCGATGCACCATGGGACTTGTAGTCTTCCGCGCTCCTCCCTGCCGTTGCATTTAATTAGCCGGAGCTGTCGTATGACTACCGCCCCCGGAAGCCACCGCGCCTGCCTCGCCCGTTCCCCGTCTCGTGGAGCACTGTGGGGATCGTAGTCGCTCTCTCCCCTCATTGCCGTTCCAAGGTAGAGGCGCATCCGATCGTCGGACTACATCCCCCAAGTGGACCCCTGCGAAAGCCTGGGAGTTGGCCTTGCCTGCCGCGCACGGCCCTCCGGGTTTTGTAGTCTCGTGTGGGAGGGATGGGGCGACCCCGCACGGTCCGGGGCCGGGGTTAGGGTTGGAGGGTGGGGACTGCAGTTTGTGGGCGCCTAGTAGTCTGGAGGTGACCGTGAAGAAGGCCGGTTCTGAGAAGGGCCGAGTTAGAGAGACTCCACCCATGGTTAATGTAGACAGGGGGCGGGGAGGTGGGTCATTGGTGGTAGGGAGGAGAGAGAGAAGAAGGGAGGAAAGCTCTAGTCGTTTCTCTGAGGTGACCTGGAACTGCAGCCCCCTCTCTTTTTCCCGCCCGTCACAGAGAGCAGAGGGAACCCTTTTAAAAGTATTCCCAGAGAGACGGTGTCTTTCGTGGAGGATACTAAGACCCCTTTCCCATCCCGCTCCCACTCTTGACTAGTTAGACAAAGCCTCCACCCACACCATGCTTCACGTTTTGCAGGCTCCACCCGGAACCTCCCTTCCTGCAGTTCTGCCTTCCTGTGTCACCGTCAAGCGGAGACTAGCCTTTGGCCTGGCCAGAGCCTTAACTGAGAGGGCAGCAGCCGGGTTGGGATCCGCCCCCCTCGCTACCCCTCCCGACCAGCGGCCCCTGGGCCCTGCCCAGGGTGTTGAGCCAGACCAGCTCATAGCTGGGAAAACTGCAAGTCAGAGTGGAAAGGCTTCATTAATGCATCGCCAGTGCTGAGTATAGCAGCATGATCTAAGGCCCAGTTCAGGATCATCACTGTGATTTGTGGTTTGCTTGGTTTGCTAGGCTTTGATGTGAGCCTCAGACAATGTCCTGCTTCTCTGGAGTCTGGCTTTGGCAAAGCTAAAAGAGGACGGCTCAGAGCAGAGCCCCAGGGTTCCCAAGCCTTGAGGAAACCAGTGTATTTTATTTCTAACCAAGGAGTTCGGTTACCGGGGAGCTCCCACATGCCACCCAGTTCATCAAGTGCCGGGTGAAGCACTGTCTTTCTCAGGAGGGAAAGGTTTTTCTTAATTACCAACAGATGGTAGAAGTCAGTGGGTCCCTCTTCACACTCCTGTCTGTCTCTTCTTAGTGACTGCTTCAAATAATCCAAATGGTGTTTTTGTAAGCTTGTAATACTTTCCTCCTCTCATCCCAAATCAGGAGATCTCCAGTGTGGCTTAGTTGCTTTCCTAACTGACTTCCGGCATGTTTGATTATCTTCAGATTGGGTTCATGGTAGGAAGGGAGCTTATTTGACCTCCCTGATGAAAAATGTCCCGTTTGCTCATCAACATTGTAACCCACACTGTTCTAGGGAGTGGTACAGAGCAATCAATGGGACCAAGAACTGCCTTAGAGAGTGCCCTATTTTTCATATCACAGAGAATTTTTCAAGGCCACTGAGGCGTGTATTCAAGGCAGAAAACGCCTGTCGTAGCTCAGATCTGAGGCAAGACTCTTGTTTTCTCCAATTACCTCCTCCACCTTATCCATCACTATTCACAAAGGCACTGGCAGACTTGTTCCATTTTAGAGAAGCTCATCCTCTCTTCTTAGCTGTGATTTGGGGTGGACCCTTGTTTTTCCCTATTTTCTTCCTGGGTTATATGTGTTTTAGCTGTCTTAGCAGATGCTGCTAGATTATTCTATGGGGGAATGGCTTTGAGGTTGGCAGTTGATGGACTTCAGCGGGGGTTTTAGTTATTGGTCAGAGGGGAGGCAGCCGGGTAGTGGCTGGAGAATGCTTGTCTTCATGTCCCTGCCAAACGAGACCCAGGTATAGCAGTGAGCCCCGGACAAGGCATTGTTACCCTGGAGCTAGGCTTTAGCAGGAAAGGAGGGAGAAGACCCAGCGTGGACCAAGGTTTAATGACCTAGTAGGATGTGGTAAAGGAAAAGTCTGGGCTTGCTGGCAAGCTCAGGAATTGGGTGCTAGCATCTCTGCTCCTCGAGTCTGGAAGGTTTTCTGAGTCCTGGAGATGAGACAGGGTTTGGCATTGTGTCCCTGCTTTAGGTTCTGTGTCTGGCATGCAGGGCTTTCCTCTCCTGGGAAAGGACCCCTTTTCCCTCTGAATATAATCACTGGCCCTGGAAATCCATAGTATTTGACTCCAGTTTACCTCAAGGAAAGAGAAAAAGGGGAGTGCCTAAGTGGCTCCAACAGTTAGGCGTCTGCCTTTGGCTCAGGTCATGAACCTGGGGTCCTGCTTAGCGGGGAACTTGCCTCTCCCTCTCCCCCTGCTTGTGCACACTCTCTCTTTCTCTCTCTCAAGTAAATTAATAAAATCTTAAAAAAAAAAAAAAAAGTAAAAGGATTTCTCCGCAATTGATTAGAAGGCTCCAGAGCTCAAAGAAGGATCAAGAAGGAAGAGGAATGGTGAATGACAGATGTTTTTCCGCCCCGGTATCCTTGGTTGTTATCAAATTCATAGGAGAGGGGCGAGAATCTTCACCATATACCAGGTCCTAAAAGGCTAAATGACTTCCCGAGAGCCACGTGATGTTGGAGAACAGGGTCTTTCTTTTGGAAACCGGCAGTGTCCGGCCTTGGGTCTTGGTTTCCCCACCTGGCCAGGCTGCATCCTCCCTGTACTTTCCCCCCTGCCTCTTGTACTACAGGAGTCTGAGGGTGGCCTGTACATCTGCATGAACACATTCCTGGGCTTTGGGAAACAGTATGTGGAGAGACATTTCAACAAGACGGGCCAGCGAGTTTACCTGCACCTCCGGAGGACCCGGCGCCCGGTAGGGACAAGGCTGGGGCGAGGTGGGGGGACATTGAGGCACCACTGCACCTCCATTTTGAATCTGTCGCTTTCGTTCTGATCTCCTATTGGCCTCAATTTCCCCCTCTCACCTATTTCTGTTGGTATCATTAGAACTCAGTACCCATGTTTGTTTGTTTTTTTATTCCATTCCCTTCTAAGATTAACCCACTCTGTCCTGTCCATCCTCCCCATTTATCCCTTCCCTGGTACTCTTTGCTGATCCTGGCCCTTCCTGCCTGATTGCAGAAGGAAGAGGACACTACTACAAGCACTGGAGATCCCCCCCGTAAGAAGCCCACCCGGTTGGCTATTGGTGAGCTCCATTATGGTCCCATTCTTTCTGAACTTGTCTTCCCTGCTCTCAGGCATTCCAGGAAAGCCCCATAAGAATGGGCCTGATCAGTGCCCCTAGAGCTCTGGAGGGGGACACAAGGAGATGCTGTATGGAAGGAGGGACATTTACCTGTGGTGGTCATCCTACCCTCCCTCCTCTTCCCTGTTTTACCAGGCATGGAAGGCGGATTTGACCTCAGCGAGGAGAAATTTGAATATGATGAGGATGTGAAGATTGTTATCTTGCCGGATTACCTGGAGATTGCCCGGGATGGGTTGGGGGGACTGCCTGACATTGTCAGAGATCGGGTATGAATACCATCCCACCCTACCAGGGACTCTAGGGCAAGCAGGGCCCGAGCAGTGAAGTCTTGGGCAAGCCCTGAGAAAGCTGGAGACTGAGGGGCTAGAGGGACAGGGGATGGGGGAGGGCTGGGTGCCATCTCTGACCCTCTGCTTCCCCCAGGTGACCAGTGCGGTGGAGGCCCTGCTGTCAGCTGACTCAGCCTCCCGCAAGCAGGAGGTGCAGGCCTGGGATGGAGAAGTACGACAGGTGTCTAAGCATGCCTTCAACCTCAAGCAGCTGGACAACCCAGCTCGAATCCCTCCCTGGTGAGGCCTGGCCCCTCCACCTTGGGGTACAACCCCCCAGGGCATGGCAGAGAGGCCACCCTCCCGGGGGATCTGGTGGGAGAGAGGGTTGGGAGCAGGCTAAGGAGGGGGACTGGGGGAGATGAACTCAGCAAAGGGACGTCCAAAGGAGAGAAGAGGGAGCTGTTGGACTGGCAGGGGGCCAATGCCATTACCCCTGACCCCTGTTTCAGTGACTTTCTTCTCCCCGGGTTAGTGGCTGGAAGTGTTCCAAGTGTGACATGAGAGAGAACCTGTGGCTCAACTTGACAGATGGCTCCATTCTCTGTGGCCGACGCTACTTCGACGGCAGCGGGGGCAACAACCATGCCGTGGAGCACTACAGGGAGACGGGCTACCCGTTAGCTGTCAAGCTGGGCACCATCACACCTGATGGAGCCGGTACTCCCGCCCCTCCCCCAGCTTCCTCCCTGCTGGAGTGTGTCTTAACTGTTACTCGGTGCATATGACAGAACATGTCCGTGTGTTCTCTTGATGAACAATGAAAATATTGCAGATGAGACTAAATCTTCAGTTAACCCCCCAAATCCCAGTCCTTTTCTTAGAGGTTACCAGCATTATCTGTTTAATGAGTATCCTTCCAAACCCCTCTGAGCCTACCACCCTACCCTGCCCAGTAGAGTGACAAGTAACTCTAGCCCTTGCTCTCTTTCACACCATCATCCCTGACAGCCAGTCTCGGAAGGGCCGGTGATCGGTGACCATAACCATGACCGCACTGCCCCTCAGGACCGCCAAGAGGGCTGACTTTCCAGGCTCATCCTTCTGTCCCACCAGCGCCCCCTTGGGGCAGGGAGTGGGATTGGAGGCCTGGCCAATCCAGGGCCACCCCCTCTGACCCCACTCCTCCTGCCTCCTGCCTCCTGCCCTAGACGTGTACTCCTATGATGAGGATGACATGGTCCTGGACCCCAACCTGGCTGAGCACCTGTCCCACTTTGGCATTGACATGCTAAAGATGCAGAAGGTAAGGTCCCCTTCGGATTCCGATGCTCCTCATCCCTCCCTGCCAGGCCCGTCCCAGCCTGAGGCTGAAGCGGTGTGTCAGCGGCAGCTGCCACAGTTATCCCAGTCCCCAGGACATTTGAGCTTCCTTTGAAAAGCTTTCTAGAATCATTTATTCACTCATTGAATACTACTGAGTACCTACTATACGCTAGGCACTGTGTGACTAAGACAGACTCATATTCTAGATGGAAAGGCAGACACTTATCATCTGCTCAGGTGAATGAGTGACTAACCACAAACCGAGGGGTGTTGGGAAAGAGACCTAGGGGGCACCTGGGTGGCTTAGTGGGTTAAGCATCTGACTCTTGTTCTCAGCTCAGGTCTTGATCTCAGAGTTGTGAGTTCAAGCCCCATGTTGGGTTCTATGCCCAGTGTGGCGCCTACTTAAAAAAAACAAAACAAAACACAGAACGACAGGTGCTGCAGGAGTAGTGTACACCAGGAAGACCAGGCCGGTCGAGGGGATCGAGGCAGTGATACCTACGTGCAGAGCTGAGGGGTGAGAAGGGGTAACTTCAGAATGGAAAAAACACTTCAAGCGGAGGGAATCCTATTCATTTCTTTTTGTCACCTGGGCAGAGGCCTGATGACTCAAAGCATAGGGAATAATTGCGCATGACCTTCGAGAACTGGGACTAGGACTAGCCAGTGTGTCTCCTGTATGAGAGTCCGTAATCAAACACATTTGAAGCTCCGGCCGGGGACTGTCCTGGACTCTGTGAGGGATCAGTGTGAAAAATCCAGGACTGAGTTTCTCACCGGGTCTGAAGTGCCCCTTTCCTTGCAGACGGACAAGACGATGACGGAACTGGAGATCGATATGAACCAGCGGATTGGTGAATGGGAGCTGATCCAGGAGTTGGGTGTGCCCCTGAAGCCCCTGTTTGGGCCTGGCTACACGGGCATCCGGAACCTGGGTAACAGCTGCTACCTCAACTCGGTGGTCCAGGTGCTCTTCAGCATCCCCGACTTCCAGAGGAAGTAAGTGGCACCCCCTCCCCATGACTGTGGACCCCTGCCCCACAGCTCTGCTGGACGCCAGCCTCTAGGCCACACTCCTTCAGCCACCGTCAGGACCTCTGTGTTCTGGCTCAGTCTTCATTCCTGTGACACTGTGGCTGGCATACTCCCGTCAGTTTGAGCAGCACTGTCCCCCAGCCCCATGGGTCCCACTGAGGGCAGAACACCCATCCCAGGGCACTCCCTGGCCTCCTGCCTGACTCAGTGGGGAGGGGATGCTCTCTCTACTTGAGACCAGTGACAGCAGATGAGGACCTGCCGTGGCCATAGGGGAGCCCCGGGGAAAGGGGAGGACCTGGGACACTAGGAGAGAGACCTGTTTCATCCCAGATAATGGGAGCTGCCCTTACCCTTCTCCTAGGCTGCCTTCTCCCTTCCCCTGGCTCACTCCTGGGGAGGAGACCGGGAAAGAAGGTAGCGGAGTGCACGGATGCTGGCACAGTGGGAAGGGGAGGAAGGGCAGGTTGCCGGGAAGAAGGGGGACTCTACGGTTCAACCCCGTAACTCCCCACTCTGGAGGGAGCCTATTCCTTGAGCAAGTGGGTAATACTCCCTCCCCTTTCCCTTGGAGCATGCCAAAGCACCTCTAATTGTGCTTCCCTTGGCTCTTAGGTATGTGGATAAGCTGGAGAAGATCTTCCAGAATGCCCCGACAGACCCTACCCAGGACTTCAGCACCCAGGTGTATGTAGCCAGGTCCTGTGTACAGAGGCTCCTGAGAGCCTCGCCGCCCCCATGCCTTCTTTCTCCTCCACGACCACCGCCTGGAGGGGGCAGCAGTGTAGGGTTTGCCTCCGGCCGTGCTGCCTGCCCTGACTTGGGCTCCTGGGGAGTCTGCGGTTTTTCACATTGTAGAGAGTTGCCTAAGGGCCATCAGCAGAGATTGAGTTGGGAGGGGGAAAGGCACAGAGAGAGGCCAGATGGTCATTAGTGGACTGAAGCTAAATGGTTCTCTTGGATGTTAACGCAGGGCCAAACTGGGCCACGGCCTGCTCTCGGGAGAGTATTCCAAGCCAGCCCCGGAATCAGGCGATGGGGAGCAGGTCCCAGACCAAAAGGTGAGTCTGGGACTCTATCCCTTTCAGGCTCTGGAATTAAGGGGAGACTGAGGTCTGGGAGATGTCTAAACAAGGCCCCTTGTGGCCTCTTGAGCCCCAGCTGAATCGCTGCGCTGGCTCTGCCTAGGAAGTTCAAGATGGCATCGCCCCTCGGATGTTCAAGGCCCTCATTGGCAAGGGTCACCCTGAGTTCTCCACCAACCGGCAGCAGGATGCCCAAGAGTTCTTTCTTCACCTCATCAACATGGTGGAGGTAAGAGCTGGCAAGATGGCAAGGAGGCCGTCCACATTCCCTCCCTCTGCCTGCAGCTCTCGCCTGTCTCCCTCCTGCCCATTCTTTCCAGTCAGCCCCAGCCAGGCCCTCCCCGGGACACGGGGGGTCTGCGTGCACCGGGTCTTCCCCGTGAGTAGCAGGTGCCCCCGTGGAGACTGGGAAAGCTAAGCAGTGATCCTTTTGCTCAATGGGTTTGCAGCTGAATGCAGGATACACCCAGAGAAAATGAGATGAGGATGCTTATTGCCTGCATAGAAAAATACCGATACGTTCCACCGCGGTCTCCTATGATGGCACCGGGGCGAGGGGAGGGGCAGTTAATTAGGGAAGGATCTACTATTATATCCGCGTGCCTGCTCAGGGCAGACTCCCTTCCTTTCCTCTCTCTCCCTGAGTGCCTAGTGACCCTTTCAGGCCCCTATTCCCCTCCCTGACCGCGCAGACCTCCCCACCCTGCCTCTTTCCTGTAGAGGAATTGTCGGAGCTCTGAAAACCCTAACGAGGTGTTCCGCTTTTTGGTGGAGGAGAAGATCAAGTGCCTGGCCACAGAGAAGGTCAAGTACACCCAGCGAGTTGACTATATCATGCAGCTGCCTGTGCCCATGGACACAGCCCTTAACAAAGGCAGGTTGCTCCCAGCGAGGCCCGGGTGTGGTGGGGCCGTGAGGCCTGGGAGGGGCACTAGGACGCCCATGGGGTGCCCTGCTCCCGCAGCTGGGAGTCCAGAGCAGGGCTGTCTCAGGGAGGTAGGAGCACCTTGGCTTGTCAGCGCTGTGCTGGGGCCAAAAGGCGAGATCAGCCGTGCATGGGTCATGTGGGTTTGGAGAGTAGGGGGCAGCTGACAAGCTGGCAAGGCAAAAAGGAGGGCAAGAGGCCGTAGCCTCTGAAGAACTCACCCACCAATTTTGTCACAGAGGAGCTTCTCGAGTATGAGGAGAAGAAGCGGCAGGCCGAGGAGGAGAAACTGCCACTGCCAGAGCTGGTCCGGGCCCAGGTACCCTTCAGCTCCTGCCTGGAGGCCTACGGGGCCCCAGAGCAGGTGGACGACTTCTGGAGCACGGCCCTGCAGGCCAAATCCGTAGCTGTCAAGTAAGTCCTGGTGGTCTGCGCCTCCGGTTTCGGGCCACTGTCAGGGTGATCCCAGAGATATCCTCTGCCTCGTTCCCAGTCTTCCGTCCCTTCCTGGTTGGCTCCTCAGGGCTGTATCCCTTGGAGCTGGCCCTGAGGGAAGCGAGAGGCCCCAGCAGCAGTCGATGTGGATGATTGCCACATCCCCTTGTCCTGTCCCTGTCACGCCGTCTTCTCTTGTGGGACAGGGTCACGTTCTAGTGCAGCTTCTGTCCACTCGTGAGGGCAAAGACACATAGTCTGCATTTTGGACAGAGTTTGGATTTCTAGCAAATGGCCTGAGTTTGAGCCTCATTCTTTCGTTGGCATAGGCTTGAGATCTGAAAGAGTGCTTTGGTCTTAAGGGATTTCAGCCATTCTCCCCCCTCCCACCCCCACCCCTTTGACAGGCCCCTGGCTTCTGCTGCTCCTTGTCTGCAGATGCTCTGATGTCTGCCCAGGGCAAGATAAGAATCTGAAGTGTCTTCTGGGCTCTCAGGTCTTCTACCCATGAGAGGCTGAACCCCAGGGTGGGGGTTTTAGGAGAAGAGATCTTTGGGATTCTCTGGGTACCAGAACGTTCTCTCTTCCCTAGGACCACACGATTTGCCTCTTTCCCTGACTACCTGGTCATCCAGATCAAGAAGTTCACCTTCGGCTTAGACTGGGTGCCCAAGAAACTGGGTATGGTGGCTGGGATGAGCAAGGGAGGTTAAGCAGAAAATGCTAGAAAAAGAAGGGGCCTTACCATGTGTAACCTAGCATTTCTCCAACTTTCCTCTAAAGGAGGAAAACATTACCCTAAGTGTTTCAAAATGAGCCGAGTTTGAAAAGCATGGACTAAAAATAGTAAAGCACTTGATTTTACACTGATGATTCAGAACCAAAAGCGGTTCTCACGGTGTTACTTTTATACTTGGTAAGAGGTTCTCATTTAGATAATCTTGAAACGGTTCTCCCAAGTCTTACTGCCCCCAACGGCTTTGAGAACTACTGATTTCACCTCATGTCCTAGATAAGTCGAGACCCACAGAGGTATGAGATCGTTGCGCTGTACGAGTCAGAGGCCCCCGTCCTTGTCCGTAGCGTATCTCAAGTAGCTCTAGGACTAGAGGCCAGGCCTCCTGATTCCCAGGCCCACCATTACGTGACACCGGGGTCCCCGCAACTGGAACCGCTCTGAGCAGCTCCTTACTACAGAGCAGTGCCACGGTGTGGAGCAGGGCTTTGAGGAACCCCAAGTGCTTTCTCCGGGAGGGCCCCAGGGAGCTGCCAAGGTGACCCTTTTCCCACTGTTGCGATCACAGACGTGTCCATTGAGATGCCGGAGGAGCTGGACATCTCCCAGTTGAGGGGTGCAGGGCTGCAGCCTGGAGAGGAGGAGCTGCCTGACATTGCCCCACCCCTGGTCACTCCGGATGAGCCCAAAGGTAGCCTTGGTTTCTATGGCAACGAAGATGAAGACTCCTTCTGCTCCCCTCACTTCTCCTCTCCGACATGTTAGTGACTCTTCTTCCTGCCTATCTCTCTTTTCTTTGCCGATGGGGGTCTTTTCTGCCTGCCTCCCCTTGACCCTGTCCTTTGTGTTTCTCCTGCCCTCCCTTTTGAATCTGCCTTGCCCTCTTGTTGGATGTGGGGACTGACGAGAGCACTCCCAGCCACATTCTCTGTGTGGATGGCAGTAGCACTGGCCAGTTGCCTCTCTGCCCTTGTCACCTCATCACTTGGGGGTGGGGACAGGCAGGCATCATACTCCAGAAACGGGGCCCATTCTGTGAGAATGGGTGAGGAGGGGGATCTACGGAAGAGCTTTAGCCTCAGTTCTGTGTCTCTAGTACTGCGGGATCCACATCAAGGCGTGCCGCCATTTTGGTTCTGGAGTAAGGTGCCAGGCCATGGAAGGAAAATGCATGGAATGGGGGTGGGGGAGTTGGGAGGGGGCCGGGGGGCTGGACCGTGGGAGGCAGGAGGGGCAGATAGCGGCCCAGGGAGTCGGGTCACCGTGCCGTCACTTCTCCCCCCACAGCACCCATGTTGGACGAATCGGTCATCATCCAGCTGGTGGAGATGGGCTTCCCTATGGATGCCTGCCGCAAGGCTGTCTACTACACGGGCAACAGTGGGGCTGAGGCCGCCATGAACTGGGTCATGTCACATATGGATGATCCAGGTAGGCTGGGCTGGGCGGTAGGGTGGGACAGGGCCCCCATCCTCCCACACACACACTTCAACCCCTTCACCCCCGCAGATTTTGCAAACCCCCTCATCCTGCCTGGCTCCAGCGGGCCTGGCTCCACTAGTGCAGCAGCTGACCCCCCACCGGAGGACTGCGTGAGCACCATCGTTTCCATGGGCTTTTCCCGGGACCAGGCCCTGAAAGCTCTTCGGGCCACGGTATGGGCTGCCCCTGTTTGAGGACTGGGGGCCCATGGGGAAGAACGGGTGGCGGTGAGGTTCCATCCTTTGTGAGCCAGACCTTTGTGGGATGGCCAAGGCCGAGGCTTCCCCCCTTTTATGGCTGCACTGAAGGAACTGAGGCCTTCACTGGTGGTTTTTCTTGCCCTGAACTTGTTGGAAAGAGTAACGCTTCCCTCCTCTCCAAGAACAATAGTTTAGAAAGGGCTGTGGACTGGATCTTCAGTCACATTGATGACCTGGATGCAGAAGCCGCCATGGACATCTCGGAGGGCCGCTCGGCTGCCGACTCCATCTCCGAGTCTGTGCCAGTGGGACCTAAAGTCCGGGATGGGCCTGGAAGTGAGTGTCCCTGGGAAGCAGGATGGGCCAGTGGAGTCTAGCCAGTCCACTACCAGCTCCTCATTCCCCCGCAGCTCTGCTTCCCTCAGGAAGCAGAGGGGGCAGAAGCTTCTTGCCACTGACGTGGCTTCTGAAGCTGGGATTCTAGGAGGCTGAGACAGACTTGTGACCCAGTCGCTGCCCCCCCAGTCCCTGAGACTAGCGTCCTGAGTTTGGGCTGGCGCTCAGGGACCCCTCTCGTTGTCTCCTCTAGAGTATCAGCTTTTTGCCTTCATCAGTCACATGGGCACCTCTACTATGTGTGGTCACTATGTCTGCCACATCAAGAAGGAAGGCAGGTGAGGGGCTGGCAGGGCACATTCGGAACCGGGGAGTGCTGGTGGGGAAGAGTGGGGGCATCCTGAAGTCTTCAGGATATTTGTGGGAGAAGGTAAAGGGCTGCTGCGGTGGGGGGGGGGGGGGGGCGCGGAGGGGACAGAGACACCAGAAATGCATAGAACGCCTGACCACAGGGATCAGCTGATGACAGAGAGCTCAAGGCCACCTGCTTTTCTCAATAAAGTTTTACTGGCATAAGCACACTTACTCACGTAGATGTCGTTGGTGGCTGTTTTCACACTGCAGCAGGAAAGTTGAGTAATTGTGTCAGAGACCGGATGGCCTGCAAAACCTAAACTACTTACTGGCTGGCCCTTTCCAGAAAAAATTGGCGGTCCTGGGCCCGGCAGGAGTGGGTGGGGGCTGCCATAGAGGTGCTGGAGGATCTGAGGACCGAGCAGGGAATGGGATTGGGATGCTCCCTTCAGGCAGGTAGCAGCTAACCTGTGGGTGCAGGGGCCCAGGTTGAGAATGTGGGGAACCTTTGCCCCAGCATCATCGGGATCTACTCCAGGGGCTGTGTCAGAGACTAAGCTGATGCAGAGTGGATGCCCAGTCTGTTCATCCTTCTCCACCCTCCCCCCGCCTGCCTCCCCAGGTGGGTGATCTACAATGACCAGAAAGTGTGTGCCTCTGAGAAGCCACCCAAGGACCTGGGCTACATCTACTTCTACCAGAGAGTGGCCAGCTAAGAGCCTGCACTGACCCCTTACCACTGAGGACAGGGGACAGACCATCTGGCATGAGGGATAGGGGCTGAGGGATGGACTTCAGCCACCACCCCCCCTGCTCTGTACCCTTTTTCTTTTTGTCCTCAGCAGCAGGGAAGAAGCTCGAGGCCACAGGAGAATGGCCAAGCAAAGCGGGGGACACTGGAGAGACTTTGGGGATAGAGCAGGAAGGGGATGGGGGGGGCCCGGCCACCTGTCTTGTGAGGAGACTTCGTTGCTTTCCCCGCCCCTTGAACCCACAGTGCTCTGCTTCTCTGTGTAACCCTGCCGGCCCCTGATGTGGAGGTGGGCTTGTTTGTGTGTGCGCCTGGGTGTCGCTTTGTGCAGCCTCTTCCACGGGGAGGGGGCGTCCGTGCCTCCCCTCCCTCTTTGTGTTTGCTCCCTGTGTGGTCAGGCAAGGAGGGTTGTGAGGGAAATGGGGATCCCTGTCGCCCTCCAGCCTGTCTTTCCCCACCCCGTCTCTTCCCTGCCCTTCTCTGGAAAATGCCAAAATACACGATGTGAATAAAAAGTACAATGGCTAAGTTGTGTCCTGTTTGGTACGTCGAGGGAGACCGACCTTGTCTGGGGCCAGCAGGAGAGCTGGCCGTTCTCTACTTTCACTATTTCTCTAATTTCACTATTTCTAGAGCTCTTTGGAAATGGGCTGTGAGATGGGGGCAGGGGAGCAAGCACCGGGGCAGTGCAAGAAAGCTAGGGGCTGGGTACTGTCAGATCAGGGGCAGTGAAGTGGGGTGACACAGAGCAAAGATGGGGGTGAAGAACTCCGCCGTCCCTTCAGCGGTCACACCAGAGTGGTCCCAAGTACCAAGGGCCGCCCCTCCCCCTCTGAACCCTCCTACTGGCCGCGTAGCTGTGGGACTACCCCCCTCCCCTCATAGGTCAAAGGTGCCGGCTCAGAAATCAGGGATGCAACTACTCGGGCGGGGGGGGGGGGGGGGGGGAGCGGAGGGAAGAAGTCCTTTTCTCAGAGTTGGAGACCTGCCCCCTCAGAGCTTCCTCGGTCCCGTCCAGCAATGCGATCTCAGGCCAAGCAGCCGGGAGTCCAGGCTCCTCTTGGAAGCACCTCTGGCCCCTGGGGGGCTGTAGTCGTGAAGTGGGGCTCCTCCGAGGGTGGGTTCTCACCTCCCCCCGAAAGCCAGGCGATGGGGTCGAAGCGCCCGAGCCCCCGGACGCCCCTGGAACGTTGCTACAATAAGGGGGGAGGGGTCACATCCCAGCATTGGTACAGCGGCTGCGGGCGGCGGCGGCGGCGGGCGGGGCTTCCAGGCGCGGGGCTGGCCTAACCATGGCCGAGGGCGGGGAGGAGGCGGAGTTCTGCCTCACGGCGCTCTACATAAGCGGCCAGTGGCAGCGGCTGCGCGCTGCTTCTGACCTTCAGGGTGTCGGATCCAGCGCCATGGCGCCCTCGAGGAAGTTCTTCGTCGGGGGGAACTGGAAGATGAACGGGCGGAAGAAGAACCTGGGGGAGCTCATCACCACTCTGAACGCAGCCACGGTGCCTGCCGACACCGGTAAGCCCTGCCCGGGCGGGGGCGGGGGAGGGGGCCGGGGTTGGGGGAGGTCGGGCGTGGCAGCGCCCTCTCCCGAGCCCGCTTAGCCGGGTGTCCGCGTGGACCTGGATGCATGACTGGGCGCGAGGGCGAGTGGGGGTCGAGACTTTGACCCCGCAGCCGCAATACCGGGGGTGTGTCGAGGGGAGGAAAGGCGGGCTACATGTAAGGGTGCCCTCAGATCGTGGGGCGGGAGAGGATTTCTGGGGTCACTGTGGGCGAACTTGGGCCCGGGACCCTACGGGAGCCGGAAATAGGAACGGAGCCCCTGCGGACGATCACTGGAGGCTGGCGACAGCCCCGCCGTGTGGAGGTGGAGGCTGAGCCTGCGTGCGGGGATCCAGCTACCTGCCCCCTCGTCCTTCTGTTCCGTGCGCCGCCGCACGTAGCCGGCGACTCCTCCCCGCGCGTTGCTGGGCGGGCCGAGTCCCCCCACCCCCGGGCCGCGGTGGCCTCCTGAGCTCTCCGCTCTATCCTTCACTGGCCCGGATGGCGCTTGCCTTCCCACGAAGGGGCTGAGCAGGTTCCAAACAAGATGGGCAACTGGGGAACGAGGAGCGATCCTACAGCCTTCTGCAGGCTGAAAATGGGAAAACGCAAGGCGCTTGTCACCCTCCCGCCACCCACGGGCAAAGAATGCTGTCCTCGGCCCTTACCCTCCCACTCCTCAGTCACAGAAACACCGACCTGATCAAAAGGAGCCCTGGTTTATTCCCCCAAAGACCCCAATACAAACCCCAGGAGTTGGCCCTTTTTGCTTTTGCTAAAAATCCTTGCTTGGGGGTGGTAGGGATGGATTATTTTAGAAGGGAGGCGTGGTTGGCTCCAAGAGAATGCTGAGTCTAGGAGGTGCCTGGGCCCAGAATAGCCTGAGGAAATCAGAACCACAGCTGTTAAAGAGCAGAGGGCAGGGCGAGGGCGGTGGCCTCCTAGGGACACCTGGAAGGCTCAAGGAGTTGGGTATGGCCCAGCCCGGGCTGGGAAATGGACAAAGATGATCTTGCTGGAGTGAAAAGGGCTGGAAGGCAGAACTGAGAAATAAGGTGAAGGCGAGGGCCCTCCAGAACACGGGATGGAGCCTGGAGAATGGCTTCCTTGTGACCTCATTCCCTTGTGCCATCATTGCCACTCTCCAGAAGTGGTTTGTGCACCCCCCACCGCCTACATCGACTTTGCCAGGCAGAAGCTGGACGCCAAGATTGCTGTGGCCGCACAGAACTGCTACAAAGTAACGAACGGGGCCTTCACTGGGGAGATCAGGTGAGATGCAGGCAGGAGGGGGGCCTGTGGGGACCTTCCCCTCACTTCCCTTTTTGAGGGGAAAGCCACAGGTGGGCTCTTGGCTGAAACATGGCTCTCTCTCTTCCTTTAGCCCTGGCATGATCAAAGACTGTGGAGCCACGTGGGTAGTCCTGGGGCACTCAGAAAGAAGGCATGTCTTTGGGGAGTCAGATGAGGTTAGTAACCAGGAGGGGAGGTAAGAGATGCCTTATTCCAAAAGGGTAGTGTCACCATATCTGTTCCTCAACAGCTGATTGGGCAGAAAGTGGCCCATGCCCTGGCAGAGGGACTTGGAGTAATTGCCTGCATTGGGGAGAAGCTAGATGAGAGGGAAGCTGGCATCACTGAGAAGGTTGTTTTTGAGCAAACCAAGGTCATCGCAGGTAACTCTGGAAAAGGGGACCTTTGAGCCTGACCAGGGCTACAGAGGCACAGAGGGTGGGGTCAGATGCCCTGCAGCCTGACTTGATCCCCATCCCATGCTGATACAGGAAGGGGGAGGGTGAGAACCCTTGCATCCTCCATATCACTTCTGTTCCTGCCCAGATGGTATAGATGCCACTTGGAGTTCCTCCAACAGCCACCAGGGGGCACTAGGCCACCACCGTTCTTGATCCCCTGGGCAGGGCTGGCTAGCTCCTTCCTGTTCATCCCTCCATTTGTGATCTCTGTCCTGCAGATAACGTGAAAGACTGGAGCAAGGTTGTCCTGGCCTATGAGCCTGTATGGGCCATTGGGACTGGCAAGACTGCGACACCCCAACAGGTAACGGAGCCCAGGAGCTCTGCCCCTCCCCTACCTGCCTGCGCAGGACTGGACTGCAACGGAGATCACCCTGAGCCAACCCCTAATTTTAAAGACAGGAGCCCCCAGGGTGTCTGCCTGGCTCAGTAAGTAGAGCATGCGACTCTTGTCTTGGGGTCGGGAGTCCGAGCGCCATGCTCAATGTCGAGATTACTTTAAAAAAAAAACCTAAAAATAATAATGGTAAAGACAGGAATCCCCAAGTCCAGAGTAGAGTGAGTTGTCCAGGGACATCCGTTCCAGGGCCTGGGTGGTACTGGAGTTGTGGCATTCTGACTCAGATCTCAGGGTTCTTGCCCTGAAACCACACTGCCTCTCTTCACTGGGGCCCAGGGTCTTTTAGCCTTTGAGTGAGAGGCAGGAAAAGGCTTACTTCCATCTGGCTTCTTGTTCTAGGCCCAGGAAGTACACGAAAAGCTCCGTGGATGGCTTAAGTCCAACGTTTCTGACGCCGTGGCTCAGAGCACCCGTATCATTTATGGAGGTAAGTGGGTTTGGCTCCCACTGATACAGGGTGGACTCGGACCTCCTAGCCCATCCCTGACTATTCCCCTCTTTCTTCTCCCTTCCCAGGTTCTGTGACTGGAGCAACCTGCAAGGAGCTGGCAAGCCAGCCTGATGTGGATGGCTTCCTCGTGGGCGGGGCTTCCCTCAAGCCAGAGTTTGTGGATATCATCAATGCCAAACAATAAGCCCCCCCGGCTGTCTTCCCTGTTCTTCCTGCTAAGCCAGGGACTAGATAGCTCAGAAGCTCGTAACAGTGCTCCTCCCCCACCCCCCACCCCACACATGCTTCTGATGGTGTCGCCCCCTTTGTGGCCAAAGTATACCTCTTCCTTAACGTTTACACCTTCCCCTATAATGGCTGGGACCAGGCCAATCCCTTCTCCACGTAACAAGCGATTGGAACGAAACATGTCACCAAGGTGGCTTCTCCATGGCTGAGAGATGGAAGGGGTGGCATTTGCTCATGGGCCCCCTCAGACCCCAGTGAGGGCAGGAGAGAGAAGCCATCCTCGTCTCCCATCTCGCTCCCTGAGGCCCGGGCTAAGAGAACGCCCTGTCCTTCGCCCAGAGGCCAGAGGCGCTGCTCTCTCCCATGATGCCAACGCCTGTGTGTGTTGTGTATGTGAGCAATCCCACGTGTGGGGGGGGCAATAAACACCTGGCACTGAGCCTTGTGGTGTGTCCTCCTTCGCTGTACTTGCCTGTATCATCTCTTCTTTCCTTTCGGAGGCAGCACAGAACACTTGTACAGAAAAACACCACAAACAGGTTTCTGCAATAGCACATCTCTTACCGTTTTTACTTGAAAAAAATGTCTTGCGTACTAGGAGGCCGTAACCTCGAATAATAGCTCCCTCCCATCCACCCCTCTGGGTGGCTCAGGAGCTTTGGGATCCCCAGAGCTTGGGTTGGGGTAGGGGCCCAGCCTCACCTCCCCAGCCTCACTGGCTTGAAAGCAGCTGGTCTAGGCCAGCAGTGCTGCTGCCCCACCCCCTAGGGGAGGGGTGGCCTCAAAGCCTCAGCGCCATCTGTGGTGTCCAGGAAGTCACTGGTAGAGCAGGTACCGCTTCATGGCAGGGGGCAAGGGGAGAACAGATACCTGGCCAAGCCGGGTATCCCCCAGGGCGTGACGCACACACAGGCGGCTCAAGTGCAGCAGGGAGTGTGGCTCCACTGGGAGAGAGAAGGAGGGGAAGGTAAGTTCGGATGTAGCCACCAGCCAGACCTCAAACTACAGGGTCCTGCCCAAATTCCCTTCTGCTTTCCTGCTCAGAGTTGGTTGAGAGGAGGATCTAAGGCACCCCAAAGTTCCACACCTGCTCTTGCGGTGGTAGGCATCACTGATCTCATGCATCCCCAGTCCACTGGGGGTGAAGCTCTAGCTAAGCTCCCCCCTGCCCAAAAAGCAACAGGCCAAGGCAGCTTGGATGGGAGTGGAGCTCATCCAGGCTTGGATTCCATAGAGCCTTGGAGCTGAGAATAATGAGGTGAGAGGAAGGATGGCACTTATCCACTCACCATCTGGGAGAGGTACCCACCCTCTGCCGAGCATGCAACTGCAGAGCAGGGTGAAGTTCCATCAGCCCCAAGCCGGGGGGGCCCCATCCTTTCTAGAGGAGGCCCCACACGAACACCCTGCCTCCTTCCCTGCTCTCCCTCCAGCTGCCCAGGGCCTCAAAGGCCCCTTAGAAGGAAATAGCACAGACAGGTCAGATCCCAGGAGATCTGGTCCCCACCCTGGGTGCTTGGCACTGTCCATCCTCTTCCTACACCTAGTCCAGCATCCATTTAACTATATGCACCTCTTGCTTCAGGAGCTTGTTATCTGCTGGAAAGCCCTGGAGCACCTCACTCTGTTCTGAGCACTCACCACTAAGTAGCAAATGGCTTTCCCGAGCCTCACTTTCATCTCTACTGCTGCTGGGATACAGTTAAGTAACAGCTGTGAAGCCCTTTTGCCATTCCCGGCACTGAAGAGAAGTAGGAGGCAGGTCAGATGAAGGCCCATTCCCTCTGCTCTTATAAGGTGTGCAGCGAACTGCCATCCCATGCCACAGCCACCAGTAACAGAACAGTCTCCCCACACCTGCCCCAGGGCTCACCTCTCCTTCCGCCCAGGTAGCTGATGCGGACCTGGCACTGGCCCCAGACAGCGCTTACTGCCGGATACAGGGTCCTGCCCTTCAGTCCGCGGAAGGCTGGCCCCAGGTAGGTGCCCCCAATAGCGTAGCCCAGAGTTCCCTCTTCCATGTCCAGAACCACCAGCAGCCTCTCCGGCACCTCCAGCTGCTCACCGTGAGGTCTGGCTGGATACTGCGGGGCCCCGGGCCCCTTGCTCTGATGATACAGCTTCCCCCGCCCAATGTCCCAGCCCCACGACTCGCTGTTGCTGCCCAGCAGCGCCGCATAGTGGTCAGCCTGCAGCGGGGCGAGGGCCGTGGCCACGCCCACCACGGCGTGGGTACCCCTCTGTTCCCGGGGCCAGCTGATCTCCCAGGCGTGCAGGCCCCTCGAGTAGCCTTTCTTACCCCGGGCCCCATCAGTGCTCTGGGCCACGGGCCGTCGCTCAAAGCACAACCCCCCTTCCTTGACCTCGATGTTCTCTGAGCAGTCCTTGGGATTCCAGCCGTGGCGCTGTTGGGCTCCCAGATCAGGACGGGGAGCAGACAGCAGCTCCTCCAAGCCCTCAGGACAAGAGAGGTCAGGGTACAGGGTCTGTGGGGTGGGGGTGCTGCTGCTGCCCCCTGCCAGGGCCGTCTGGCCCATGAAGGTGAGGAGCTGAAGGAATCCCCGAGTCTTCCTGGGGCGCCTCTCTTCTGAAAGTTGAGCTCCCGCACCGGATTGATCTAGAAAGGAGTTGGGAGAAATGAGGGTTTCAAGTGCGGTATCCCGGCGGGGGCTCCTCGCCCAGGTTCCTCATCCTTTCACGCATGTTTGCCCACCACTTCCCTCCCCTCCCTCTTGGCTCCCCCAAAGCCCTTAGGCCCATCACCTTGCCCTCGCCCATCTGTCTCGGTCTCCCGAGACTCTCGAGAATTCGCCCCCTTTGGACCTCCCCAGGGCCGTCTCCTTTCCCCATCCCGTGCCCAGTCACCGCCTCCGAACCTCGCTTGGCTTCCCAGGCCCGGAGGTCACCGGGTCTCAATAGGAACTCAGCCAAAGGTGGCCGAATCGCGCTGGGCACAGACTGCAGGCAGCTTCCGCCTCCAGCACCTCCCCCGGTCTCGCCCCGCCCCCATGCCCCGCCCCCACGGCCCCCGCACCCGGGCGGTTAACCCTCTCGTCGCCGCCCCAGGTCGCGCCCCGTCCCGAGGCCACGCCCCCACGGGGGTGTTCCTCGCCGGCGGTTAACACCTCAGTCAGACCGCAGGGGTGGAGGGCGCGCCCCGCCCCAAGGGCCCGCCCCCCTAAAGCCTATACAGGGCGGTTAACCTGTGGACCCCGCCCCGAGGTCCCACCCCCGCGGGGAGGCCCTCCCCTCTGGTTAACCCTTCTCGGCCGCAAACCAGTCTGCACCTGGTAGTTGAGGCTCCCAGTGAACTCTTTACCGCTTTGGGATCCCGGGAAGTGTGTTCTCCATCGTCGAGACCTTTGAGCCGCTTGAGCAACCGACTCCTGAGCTCCTAGAGAGGAAGGGCATGGGGTCAAGGAGGGGCTTTCAGTGTGCTGAAATCTGTTTCTGTGTCCCTTTGATTCTGGGTCACTATTTCTGGACTGGTCTCTTTCTGCCCCACTTGTGAGTCTGTCTGTTCTATGCCTGAGGTTCTGAACTCTGTTTTTAGAGGTAGGTGTCCTAGGGCTCAGAACTATTTTAGTCTTCATCTTGGATGTCAGTCCGTTCCCAAACTGTTGGTCTCATATGGCGGAGTATAATGGTTAAGACTCTGGTTGTGAGTGAAGCTATGTCACTAATTAGCTCTATGACCTTGGGGGAGATTTTAACAAACTTAAACCTGTTTTCTCTCTTTCTGTTATTTATTTATTGGGGGCGCCTGGGTGACTCTGAGTTAGAGCCTCTGCCTTCGGCTCAGGTCATGGTCCCAGGGTCCTGGGATCAAGCCCCGCGTCTGGCTCTCTCCTCAGTCGGGAGCCTGCTTCCTTCTCTCTCTTCCTCTGCCTGCCTCTCTGCCTACCTGTGATCTCTGTCAAATAAAGTATTTTTTTAAGAGTTATTTATTTTAGGGGTGAAGGTTCAGAGGGTGAGGGAGAGAATCTCCAGCAGATTCCCTGCTGAGCACAGACACTGCCCACCCCCCACCCCCGCCCGGGCCTCTAGAGTCTCCATCTTAGGACCCTGAGACGATGACCTGAGCCAAAATCAAGAGTCAGACACTCAAACCACTGAGCCACCCAGGTGCCCCAAATCTGTTTTCTCTTATGTAAAATGGAAATATGATGGTACTTACCTCATAGGATTGTTGCGGAACTGAAATAATCTAGGTAAAGCACTTAGCAGAATCTGGTACCTATTATACAATCACTGAGAATAACTATTACTGTTAACATTTACTAGGTGTCCACTCCATAGAAAGGCAATGTAGGGGCACCTGGGTGGCTCAGTCATTAAGCATCTGCCTTTGGCTCAGGTCATGATCCCAGGGTCTTGGGATCGAGGCCCGCGTCAGTGGGAGCCTGCTTCCCCCTCTCCCTCTGCAGCTCCCCCTGCTTGTGCTATCTCTCTCTGCAAAATAAATAAAATCTTAAAAAAAAAAAAAAGGGCAATGTAATATAGTGATGAAAGATGCCAAATGTGGAGCCAAGCTAACTAGGTGTGAATACCTGAAGGCCAGTATGCGTGTGACCTTGAGCAAACCACTGAACTTCCCCAATACCTGTTTCTTCCTCTGTAAAATGGAGATACTGTTGGTATCTACTGCATAAGCCATAGTGAAGATTCGGTGAGGTTATATACATGTGAGCTCAGAGCAGGTTCGAGTCCAAATTTAATCATCTGTGCTAAGCACGGAAGATGCAACTGTGAATCCCCAAGGAGGTGACAAGACATTTATAAAACAGTTTATTGGAGTGCTTGCGTGGTTCAGTGGGTTGGGCCTCTGCCTTTGGCTCGGGTCATGATCCAAGTGTCCTGGGGAATCCGAACTCTCTGCTCAGCCCCCCTGCCCCACCCTCCCTGCCTGACTCTATGCCTACTTGTGATCTCTCTCTGTCAAATAAATAAAATAAAACAGTTTATCTTGTAGTAGATGAAATTATGGAGGAATAAAGTCTTATGGGAGTCAAAAGGATGGGACTCCTAACCAGGGATCAAGCAGTTAGGCAGGTGTCCTGGAGTGTTACACTGGGCGGAATCTTAAAGAATGACTAAGAAAGGGCCCAGGAGGTAGTTCTGCAGGATGGGGGTTGGGTTAGGGTTGCTACATGAAGAAATCATTCCAGACCGAGAGGTCAGCATGAAAAAAGCCAGAAACAGGAGATGGGTTTGGGGAAGTTTGAAGACTTCAGGGTTCCTGCAACTAGAAAGAAACCATGAGAGACAAGCCTACAGAAGTCAGTGCCAAATGACAGTGGCCTTATTGGCCAAGTTAAGGAATGCAAATATTCTCCTGTAGGACAGGCCAGTAATGGAGACACATACAAAGGAAACAGGAGAGAAACATGGGCAGATACTCATTTTAGAAAAACCACCATGAGGGGACCCAGCTCGCTCAGTCGGTAGAGCATGCAACACTTGATCTTGGGGTCATGAGTTCGAGCTCCATGCTGGGTGTAGAGATTACTTTAAAAAAAAAATTTTTTTTTAAACCACCCTGGCACAGCAACATAAAGGTGGTTTCGGGGGAAATAGAACTACAAGCAAAGAGACTGGTTACAGCCGCCTGGGTGACGAGTGTCAAGAGCCTGAAATGAGGCTGTAGAAATAAGGAAGAAAAAAATTCAAGAAACACTGATGGAACTGCAAGTTATGGTGGCTGATTAGATGCTGAAGTGAGAGAAAAGGTTTAGTATGGAAGACTGTTGGAAGGGGGTACCACTAATGATGATGGAGATGACAGAAAGACAAGCCATTGGAAAGGGGCAGGGGAGTGGGGGAGGGATGTGAGTTCACTTTACATGTTTTTGAGGTGTCTGAGCAACAACCAGATGGAACCATCCGGCACACACATGAAAATTGCAGGTCTGGAGGGGTAGTAAGGGGCCTGGGCTGGAGAAGTAAATTTGGGAGGTGTGACATTCTTTAGTCAGAAGCTGAACTACGAGAATCAGAGAGGGGCCCTAGAGAGAGCATGTAGAGTGAGCAGAGGGTTAAGGAGGACAGAATGAGCAGAAAATTCAGGTTTGACTACTTAATGAGATTTTTTCGGTCGTTGGCAACTTTGATGGGAGAGCTCATGTGGGTTGTGGGAGGTGGGAGTCTAGGCCGAAGAGGCTGACCTGGCAGTTTCTGTATGTCAGACACTATGCTATGTAAAACAGGAGGGCAAAGAGAGAGAGTTGGGAGAAATAAGGTGACAGCCATGTCTCAGAATTACCCTTGAAAATCCCTTACTGAACCTATCAGATACAGCAGCTGTTTGTTTTGTGTAAAATACAGGAGCAGGAGTATCATACAATGGTGCATGAATAAAATTTCGTAATTTTAACTGAAGACGAAGAAAACGTATCAAAAGGAGGATGTGAACCTTAAAACCTGTCATCCACCCAACCTGGATATTCTTGTCATTGTGACAATAACAAAAAGGACATCATGACTGTGGTGGATGAAGGCTTAGGGCAAAAAGGGAAAGCTCATAGCCATGGCTGACTCTAGTTCGAGGTTGGGAAGTGCCCCTGCTCAGGGGCTGGTTGCTTAAAACATGGTATTCACCAGTTGTTACCACTGAATCTTGAACTGCTCAAACACTTGTTGATACTCGCTCAAATGTTACATAATGCTACAAGTAGTTTTATCTTATTACTTTTTATTTGAGCTGTAGCAACTATAAAGTCAATTCATCTTAAATTGTTCAATGAATTTTTACATTTGCTGTGTGATCCTCACCAAAAATATCCAGAACATTTCTAGCATTCCAGAGGCTCCTTCTTGCCCTTTCCCTGACACATCCTTAAAGGGAACTCTTATATGACCTCTTAGTATAGATTAGCTTTGCCTGTTCAATTTCATAAAATACCATAGAGAGTATATTCTTCTGTGCCTGACTTATTTTTCTCAGCATTAGGATGGTGAGTCATCTATCTTGTTGCATGAAACGGTAGCTCATTATTTTCATTGCTTTACATTACTCTGTTGTATGGCCATACCACAATTTATTCTGCTGTTGATGGTCATTTGAGTTGTTTTTGGTTGTTAGCTGTTATAGGAAAAGCTCGTATGTACACACAGTATTATATAAGTCTTTTAGTGGACCTGGGCACACATTTTTGTTGGGTGCATACTTATACACTGAACTGCTGAGTTATAAGGATACAGTGTTAACCACATTTAATTTTCTGGTTTCTCTCCACGGAGAGATTTTATTCAGAAATTAAGTCAATCATGGGTGCCTGGGTGGCTCAGTCAGTTAAGCATCCAACTCTGGATTTCAGCTTAGGTCTTGATCTCAGGGTTGTGAGTTCCAGCTCCCGCACTGGGTGTAGAGTCTAGGGGATTAAATCAGGTATTTCAGCAGTTTTGCAGAAATTTTAATATATTTACAAAGATGTGATCTGGTCTTCCCTTCCTGTTTCTCATATCTTTGTCTTCTGGGATGATTTTATCAGTTCCTCATCCTTTTTAGTATTTCTCTGTCGCTCTCAAGAAGTTCTTCAATTTCTCCCACAAAGCTGACACGATCGGCTGGCTAGGCCACTCCAACAATGTTTCCCTTCTTTGTTTTGTTTTTTTTTTAAAGATTTTATTTATTTACTTGACAGAGAGAGAGGGATCACAAGTAGGCAGAGAGGCAGGCAGAGAGAGAGGGAGAAGCAGGCTCCCCACCATGCAGAGAGCCCGATGCAGGGCTCGATCCCAGGACCCTGAGATCATGACCTGAGCCGAAGGCAGAGGCTTAACCCACTGAGCCACGCAGGCACCCTTCCCTTCTTTGTTAATAGAAAACCCTTAAAATCCTAAATACATTCTTCTCAACATGCATGATCTGTTTTAAGTTTGATTGTTGCCATGACTGTTTACTATAAGTGATGTAACTGGCCAACACAGAAGAATGTCCAACCCTTCCAACTCATTACCACATTTAGATTAGGGTCAGCACTCATGGCTCTGGGAGTCAGGGGAGAATCTCACTCAGCCTCATGTATGTGGCTTTGAAATAGCAGATTCTGCTTAGGTCAGCAAAGTGAAGGACACGGATAATGTTGGGGAGAGGTAGCCTTTGATGTCTTCAGGAGCACGCTTCTAAGGAGTGTGGTACGTCGGATGGCAGTGCAGTCTGTGAGCCACACTAAAGTCAAGGCCTTTCACTATGAGGTCCTACTTGACTTCTAGAATGTAGAACTGTAAATCCCAATCGTGGAAAGTGCGGTGGTCACCTAGCACTTTGCATTTAATCGCTGCAGTGAAAGCAGGTTTTTTTGTTTGTTTTCTCGTTTTTTAGGGTACTGGCATTGGTATCCCCATGGAACATGTTTGGCTTATTAAATACTGGGCTACGCTACCACAATGAAAGAGGGAGACAGAAGTGGTCACAAGGTCATTGTTTTCAATCCAGAGCCTTGTGTTTCTAGTTTGGAAACATAAAAACAGTTGGGCTCTTTCCCCCCAGAAGCTACCAGCCTCATCATATTCTAGAAAAGAGCCATTTGGCCAGTAATTTATTTTAGTAGCTCTGGGTGGGTTTTATTCCCTGTTCTCCACAGATACAGCCCCACCAATGGTTTGCACATTTTAAAAGTTGAAGTGGTTTCTAAATGTTATGACATCCTCGGGTGGTTTTGAAATCCTTCCGTCTGAAGCTGTCTTCTCTGGCAGGAGGCTTGAACTCTGGCTTGAGACCAAGAGTTCTTCTTTTCCCGCCATGTACTGCCATTCTTAGTTAGGCTCACATACCTGGTTCCTCTCTCCCACGAAGTTTAGTGCTCTTTCAGTCTTCCTTAAAGGTTTATCACATGTACTTTGCTGTCACTATAGCAGGTAGGCGAGAAACTGATGACCCGGGTTCCAAAGTTTTTTGAACCTTGACTGCACATGTGGATTTCTTGAGGTCCTTTATGTGCCATTTTGGGGGAGGACATGCCAGGCCTTGGTAAAATTGGTAGATTGCCTTCACACGGGTCCTATTAGAAAAGAGGCATCCGAAAACTCTAGAACCTAGTTTTAAAAACACAATTCTAGAATCTCAGTCAGCATCCCAAGGTAAAAGGCACTGAGAAGCGCAGAATTGGAGCCACAGAGAACATGGTCTCGTCTCCCATCTGTCACTCGCACGGAATAGTGGCTGGCAAGCTTCTGCCCTATTTAACCAGTCCACTTAAGTGCGTCTACGATGAAACTCCCACTGTATGTTATTAAGTCCTCCCGACCAAGATATGCCAATTTTTACAGATTCGTAAGCCGCGGCTCGGGAACGTTAAACGACCCGCCCAAGACTACAGAGCTGGTAAACGGCAGCATCAGGACTTAGAAACGAGAAGCCACTCGCCAAACACTGGGGCAGCGACGAAATGGCGACCGCAGATCTGTCAGCCTGGGCCACACGCCCCGCCCCGCGCCACCGCCCCGGGTGCTCGTTTGGTAGCGGCCGCTGAGCCCGCGGCAGGCGGGAACGCGGACACCCGAACGCGCCGCGGTCATGTGGACGGTTATGTGAGCGGGCGCGCGGCGGCGGGGGCGGCGGGGGCGGCGGGGGCTGCCTGAACGAGGGCTCGGGCGCCCCCCAGCGGCCGCATCCGCTGTCTCGCAGCCGCTTCCACCCACCCACCACCTCCGAGGCCAGAGCCCTCAAGCTAGGGCCCACCCCTGCACTGCAGCTCCCGCCTCCCGCCAACCGCCTTCCGGCGCGTCTGGAACTTTCTGCGCCGGAACAAAGGCCCTAGGACGGAAGCGAGGGTTCGAAGCTGAAAGCCCGGGCTTGGCGGGCAGCGGCTGTTAACCCGGACGCGGAGGGGCGGTTCTGGTCCGGGATTCCAGAGTGGGGTGGGAGGGCCTAGTGCTTCTGCCAGTTTCCGAATCGAGGCTTACAGCCCCGTTTCTTTACATGTAAAGGGTCCACTTGTCCATCCCTCAGTTTTCCTTGCTTCCCCATCTGTCTTCCTGCAGCTGTCAGGGAAGAGGTTTAGGCACCCTCAACAAGAGAGAATTTTTTTGTTCACCTTGGAGGGGGGAGGCCGGCAGTAGGAAACACCCAGGTTATGTTAGAAACTAGTATAAAGGAGCACACACACCTATTATAACAACCACAACGTCTTTAATTCTGCCAACCTCGCCTAGATTAGTCATCAAATGTCTTGCTTGCCAAATCTTTTTTTTTTTTTTTCAAGATTTTATTTATTTGACAGAGCACAAGCACGGGGAGCAGCAGAGAGAGGGAGAAGCAGGCTTCCTGCAGAGCAGAGACCCCCCCCCCCCCCCAATGTGGGGCATGATCCCAGGACCCTGAGATCATGACCTGAGCCAAAGGAACACGCTTAACCATGGAGCCACCCAAACCCTTTCGTGCCAAATCTAATACGCTTTTGTTTATCCTTGCTAATTTTAAAAATACAGACTCGAGTTTTTCCAGTTTTTCTGTCCACCTTTATATCCTTCAGGGTGTCTACTCCTAGTGAATCCTAATGACATCTGGAAGGGCGCATACCTGAGGATCCACAAATTTTTACATAAAGACGAACCGTGTTTACTGCTATCAGAGACAAGCCAGGAACTATAAGAGGGGAGCCTAACCCAAATTCCAGATCAGGAAAGGCCATTCTGAGGAAGTCACATTTAACTGAGGCCAAGATGATGATGAGCAGGACTTCCACACAGAGGAGTGAGATCCCCTGAAGAAGGAGGGGGCTTCATGGTGTGAAGACTTGAAAAGAGGACTCTCTGGTCCAAGGGTGGCTGGGTGCAATAACGAAGGTCAGAAAGGTATTCCAGGAGTCGGGAGAGTAGATGGAGTCACACTTCTCACAGGGAGGCCAGTGGGGAAAAGAGTCATTGAGGGAGAAAAAAAAAAAAAAAAGACAAGGATGACCCCCAAGGTTTCTGGTTTGAACATCTGAATGCTGATACAGGGAGTACTGAAGAAAAAGAGAGTTAGGGGGAAAGATACAGGACTTGTTTTTGGATCTGTTAAGTTTGAGATGTCTGTGAGTCACATAAATGTTGAAGTAGGAGGTTAGCTATATAAGCCCAGCAATGAGAAAAGAGTTCTTGGTTGAAAATAGAAATTTTCAGCAGAATATGCAGTGGTATGCTGAAGCTGGGTTGCACAGGCTTGTGAGAACCAATAAATTTTCATGAATTCTGTAAGCCAGATGTTAAAGGCAGCCATTTTAAAAAAGATTTTATTAATTTTTTGAGAAAGAGCACAAAGGGAGAGTGAGACTCTCTGCTGAGCAGACTCAATCCAAAGACCCTGAGATTATGACCTGAGCCGAAGGCAGACACTCAACTCACCGAACCACCCATGTGCCCAAGGCAGCTATTATTTTTTAATTTCATAATTTAAATAAATTTTATTTTATTTTTTAAGATTTTATTTTTTAAGTAATCTCCACACCTGACATAGGGCTCAAATTCACAACCCAGAGATCAAGAGTCACGCACTCTACCGACTGAGCCAGGCAGGTGCCCCTAAATAAATTATAATTTTTAAAAATAAAAGATACTTTTATTTAAATATTTAATATTTAATTAATATTTAATATTAATTTTATTAATTAATTTAATATATTAATGTTAATATAATTAATTTAATATTTAATTAATATTGAATATTTAATATTTAAATAAATATGCAGGTTTCTTCCTGCAGATGACTCCTTCTCATGTCTTTTTTTTTTTTTTTAAGATTTTATTTATTTAGTTGACAGAGAAAGGGAGATCACAAGTAGGCAGAGAGTCAGGCAGAGAGAGAGGAGGAAGCAGGCTCCCTGCTGAGCAGAGATCTCAGGACCCTGAGATCATGACCTGAGCCAAAGGCAGCGACTTAATCCACTGAGCCACCCAGGTGCCCCCTCATGTCTTCACATAGTCTTTTTCTCTGTGCACTGCACTTGTGTGTCCAAATTTCCTCTTCTCAAACTGACACCAGTCAGACTGGATTTGGGCCCACCCTAATGGCCTCATTTTAACTTAATCATCATTTGAAAGGGCCTATTTCCAAATACAGTCACATTCTGAGGTGCTGGCAGTTAAAGCTTCAAAATATGGATGGAAGGGGGTCAAATTCAACCCCTAATAATTTTACTCTTATCTATGCCCTTGAAGTTATTTACTTCTTGAAATTAGTCATGGTGGGAGTATTTACACCAGAGAAATTGGCAAATGGTAAAGATGAGGGCTTTTTGTTCTCCCTGGAGTGCCTGTTGTTAAACATTTAATAGCACATTACAACTATAGGGGTTACTTAGTCTCTAGAATATAATTTGGATCTGAAAAATGGGAAACATATATATGAATATATGTGGTGTATGGTATATGATAAACTACATATAGCTCTCATATATATATATAAATGTGTGTATATATATATTTTTTTTTCTATTTTAAGAACTTCCCATCTTAAAATTTATTGTATTCCTCCACTTCTCTCTATTCAATAGACAGGCTGTCTATTGTATTATTAGAACTAATAAGGTAGGAGGATATGTGACATATAGGGAAAAAATAGTTACGACAGTGTGGTACTGTCATATATATATATATATATATATATATATATATATCAATCAATCAATGGAAGATATTTATAGTCCAGAAACTATATATACAAATATGACATATATATCATTTATAACATAGATATATGATAAAGATGGCATCATTTCACATCAGTAGGGAAAGATGGGATTAATCAATAAATGATGCTGAGAAAATTGGCCCCTCTTTTGGCAAATGTTAGATCCCTACCTTATACTCTATACAAAAATTATTACTATACAAAATATACTATACAAAAATTAAAGACTTCAAAAAATGTAAATACGGCCCTGCATTGGGCTCCCTGCTCAGCACCCACCCCCTGCTCCTGCTCTATCTCACTCTCTCTCTCAAATAAATAAAAATCTTTTAAAAAAATGTAAATACCAGAACATATACAATCTTTTCATAACCTTGGGGGTGAAAAAGGGTTTCCTAAACCAGACACACAATTCAGAAGCCTTACTGAAGCAGTTGGCAGTAAAGAGCACAGACAAACATCAAATTTCTGTAAGGTGCCACTATAAACCAAGTATAAGGACAATTAGGAAAAGATACACTGCATGTAAAAAGGACAAAACATTACTGTATCCAGGTAAGGTTTTAAAATATGCCCACAAATTCTCTGATACTTCTTCATTCAAAAGGTGAAAGTTAATTCCCCTCCACTTGAGTGTGGGCTGGATTTAACAACTAGCTCCTAAAGAACAGAATAAAGTGGAAGGGGCACGTGTCTTTGGAGACCAAGTCATAAAAGGCACAGTGGCTCCATCTTGGTCTCTTTCTCCGATCACTTGCTCTGGGGGAAGCCAACTGCCATATTGTAAAGACACTCAGGTGGCCCTATAGAAAAACCCATATGGCAAGAAACTATCTTTTTAAAACAAAAAAGAAAGATTTTATTTATTTATTTGACACAGAGAGAGAACACAAGTAGGCAGAGCAGCAGGCAGAGAGAGAGGGGGAAGCAGGCTCCCCGTTGAGCAGAGAGCCCAATGTGGGGCTGGGTCCCAGGACCCTGAGATCATGACCTAAGCCAAAGGCAGAGGCTTAACCCACTGAGCCACCCAGGCACCCCGGCAAGAAACTATCTTGGCAGCAGTCATAGCAGTGAGCCTTCTTGGAGGCAAATCCTCCAGCCTTGGTCAAGCCTTCAGATAACTGTAGCCCCTTCCAACAGCTGGATGAAACCTAGCTAAGCCACTCTTGGATTCCTGATCCACAGAAACTGAGATAATGAATGTCATTTTAAGCTACTAAGTTTTGAGATAACTGGTTATCATCAGGGAAGAATTGCATTTGGCGACAACATAGATCCACCCCCAAACCCAGTGGCGTAAACTATTTTCTCTTTTGTAAAATTAAATCTTGAGAGGCAGTTCAAGGTTGGTATAACAGCTTCATGATGTTCTGTGTTTCACAGGCTGCTCTCTACATTTGTTCTAGAATCTTAGCACGTGGCTTATATTCTCAGGGTCATGGCATGGTCCCACACAGTTGCTAGGACTACATCCATCACATTCCTGTTTTAGACAGTAAGTAAGAGAAAGGGAAGCAGGAAAAAGGGACCCTCTCAAAGTTTCCCCCAGTGATTTCACTAATATGTCATTGACCTACCAGAAATGAAGGCTGGGAAATTTTTTTAGCTGGGCACAACGCTTCCCCCAGGAATATAAAAGTTCTGTTTGTTAACTCAATAACAAGACTGAAAACCCCAGTTAAAAAATAGTCTGAATAGACAGTTCTCCAAAGAAGATACACAAATGGCTAATAAACACATAAAAAAATGCTCAACATCCTTAGCCATCGGAGTCATGAAAATCAAAACCACGACAAAACACCACATCACATCCGCTAGGATGGCTATAGTCAAGAACCACAGATAACAACAACTATTGGCCAGGATGTGACGAAATTAGAACTCTCAGACACTGCTGGTGGAAATGTTAAATGGTACAGCCACTTTGGAAAATGGTGTGGCAGTTCATTAAAAGGTTAAATATAAAGTTATCATACCATACAGCAATTTCACTTGTAAGGAAAAATTTGCCTATAAACTAAATTGACATGTCTGAGGTCAGGTTGTAATCGTAATAGATTTTTTCACTTTTTACAGATTTTTTTTAAAGTTTTTTTTTTTTTTAATTTGACAGAGAGAGGGAGATCACAAGTAGGCAGAGAGGCAGAAGCAGGCTCCCTGCTGAGCAGAGAGCCCGATGCGGGGCTCGATCCCAGGACCCCAAGATCATGACCTGAGCTGAAGGCAGAGGATTAACCCACTGAACCACCCAGGCACCCCAGATTTTTTTATTTTTAAGTAATCTCTACACTTAACTTGGGGGCTTGAATTCACAGCCCCAAGATCAAGAGTCGCATGTTCTACTGACTGAGCCAGGCAAGCCCCCCTGTAAGATTTTCCAAATGAAAATAGTTTCCTTCTGAGCATTAGCATACAATATTTTATTAGGCTCTTACCAAAAGGCTTAGTACATAGTAAGTGCTCAATATATATACTTGACTAAATGAATATATTGATACTGTAAATATTTTTTTAAAAGACTTTATTTGACAGACAGATCACAGGTAGGCAGAGAGGCAGGCAGAGAGAGAGAGAAAAAAGGAAGCAGGCTCCCTGCGGAGCAGAGAACCCAATGTGGGGCTTGATCCCAGGACCCTGGGATCATGACCCAAGCCGAAGGCAGAGGCTTTAACCCACTGAGCCACCCAGGTGCCCCTGTAAATATATATTTTTTTAAGATTTTATTTATTTATTTGACAGAGATCACAAGTAGACAGAGAGGCAGGCAGAGAGAGAGAGAGAGAGAGGAAGGGAAGCAGGCTCCCCGCTGAGCAGAGAGCCAGCTGTGGGGCTGGATCCCAGGACCCAAAGATCATGACCTGAGCTGAAGGTAGAGGCTTTGATTCACTGAGCCACCCAGGCACCCCAGATACTGTAAATATTTTAGAATGAAATCTCCACAGGGCAAAGGATGATATTCTCCTTTGGAATCCTTTCATTATAGCACAGAATTCAATATTTTGATACCAAAAGTATTATTTTTGTATTGATATCAATTGGGTATGTAAGCAAGAGAAATGAAAACAAATGGCCACACAAAAATTTGTTCGTGAAATGTTCATAGCAACATTACTCATAATAGCCAAAAAATGGAAACAGGGGTGCCTGGGTGGCTCAGTTGATTAAGCGTCTGCCTTTGGCTCAGGTCATGATCCCAGGGTCCTAAGATGGAACACTGCATTGGGCTCCGTGCTCCATGGGAAGCCTGCTTCTCCCTCTCCCACTCCCCCTACTTGTGTTCCCTCTCTCGCTGTTTCTCTCTCTGCCAAATAAATAAATAAAATCTTAAAAAAAAAAAAAGGAAACAACCCAAATAACCATCAATCGATGAATGAAAAAAATAAAATGTGGCATAAACCACACAATGGAACATTGCTCAGCAATCAAAAGGGACAAAGTCCTGATAGATGCTACAGCACGACAAACCTTGGAGGTCTGATGCTCGGGTGAAAGAAGGTAGTCACAGAGGACCCCATGTTATATGATTTCATTTACATAAAATGTGCAAAATAGGCAAATCTATAGAGACAAGAAGTAAATTAGTGGTTGCCAGGGGCAATAAAATCTTGTAATAAAATAAAATAACACTGTTCAAAAACAGTTCAGTTAGGAAGGAAGAAGGGTAGACTGAATATCAGGTAGGCAACGTGCAGTTTTTGCCACAGTTAATCTCCAAATCCAAGTTCCTAAAATCAATTAAAATATTAATAACTTTGCAGGAACATGAAAAATGATTTGAAATGATTTTTTTCTTTTCCTTTTTTTAAAAGATTTTATTTATTTATTTGATAGAGAAGAGATACAGTGAGAGAGGGAACACAAGTGGGGGAGTGGGAGAGGGAGAAGCAGGCTTCCCGCTGAGCAGGGAGCCTGATGCAGGGCTCGAGCCCAGGACCCTGGGATCATGACCTCAGCTGAAGGCAGATGCTTAATCGACTGAGCCACCCAGGCGCCCCAAACTCTACATATTTATCATAAATTAGAGTGATGCTGAGAGTTCATGGACTTGTATGTTTCTCTATATACACTTAAGTTTAAATATTACTTTTATAATTCCAGAAGATTCTATCTAGACCATTCTAGAGGAAAGATGTCATCAGAGAGGACATGGAGTATCTAGCTGTCATTACACAGTGTAGATTCAGTCCTCGTCAACGAAACACAAAATAAAACCTCTGGTGGCTCCTCCCAGTTTTTAGGATAAAGTCCAGCTTCCTCAGTAAGCTCAGCTCTGTTTGCAGCTCCTATCTCATGTCCCTAAGCCTCCTGTTCCATCCAGCAGAACTACCCACTTTTTAAAAAAAATTTGTTTGTTTGTTTGAGAAAGAGAGAGAAGGGGGAGGAGCAGAGGGAGACAGACAAGGAGACTTCACACTGAGTGTGGAGCCCAACATGGGGCTCGATCCCACGACTCTGAGATCACAACTTGAGTCAAAATCAAGAGTCAACTGCTTAACCGACTGAGCCATCCAGGCGCCCCAAACTGTTTTCTTTGCATGGGTACTGACTGGCCTCTCCTCCAGGACTTACCAAAGGTGCTTCCTCAGTCTGGAATCTCTGCCCTGAATATATGATATTATCTAGATACATGTACTATGAAATTATCCCCTGGCACTCAGTGAAAGCTCTGCTAGTGTCGGGTATCATTATTATAACATTTGTCTCATTATATTGAATTACTCGTTTACTTAACCCTGTCAGTGGACTGTGAGGCTCCAGATGATAGGAACTGCCCTTTATTGTCCTTGGGTGCCCAGTACTCACAGCCTGGCACAGAGTAAGTGCTTAACAAAAGCAGGGCTCGATGATACTTCCCTCATCCTTCTGTCATATCTTTTCTTTCCACCTAATATGTCTTCTTTCTTATGGGCCAAGGAAAATCACAGTCTTTCCCTCTAGCTACATCAGACCACATGGACTTTTCCTTTCCCACTCCAGCAATACAGTTGGGTTCATTTGCCTCACATTTCTAACCTTCCTGAGTGTTTTCACATTTCCTTTCTTATTCTTCACGACAATCCCAGGACTGAGGAAACAGGCAAGAGGTGGGGAGGGCCAGGGAGATCCAGACAGAGGGTCAACTAAGTGTAAGGCAATTTACCCACATTGTCTCTTTTGACCTTCTACGAATCCTTATGGAAATGGATGTCTTTATCCCTAATTCACAAATGTAAAGATTAAACCTCAGTAGAAGTTATATAACCTGCTGAGGAACACATAGGGATTAAGCGATAGGGTGGGTTTTGAACCTGGTGTCTCTGACTCTGCCAGTTCCATGACATCAAGTGACCAGATTTGTCTATTTACTGTTTTATCCAAGCTGGACAGGGCAGGAGGTAACAGGTCCTGATTTCTAGCCCACCACATCTTCCATCGGATCACTTTGCGTGTCATAGTAAGCCTGTAACACACAATTTGACAATTAATCATGATATCTTACCTTGTTGCCTGTTTTATTTATATTAGATCCCATAAGATTGGTACTATCTCTCTTTCTCCTGGCAGGAATTGGGTCATAAATATTAACCACTCTGAGCCTTAGTCTCCTCTTCTTTCAAATATCTATCTCACAGGACTGGTGTAAACATTAAATCACTTGTGAAGACATCTCACATGGTATCTGGCACAAACTCTCAGGAAATATTTGCTGAACCTTAACTTCTTTTTCATCTCCTTCAACAAGTCACGCAGACCTGAGTGCCTGCCTAGGGCTCTATCAGGTCTTGTTGTCTACATTACAACGTTGGATGAGAAGTATTTCAGTGGGCGCTTGTTGTATTTTCTCCCTTACTAGCCCATAAAAGGTTTGCATCAAACCAGTCCAGGATATAAGGAAAAGTGAAATGCTCCGCACAGGGTTTAGCAAGCTACATTGCATTAGCATAGGTTACACACACACTCGAACCCCGTCTGTTGGTGTCACTTAAGCCTATTTTACAGATGAGAAATAGAGTCTCAGGTAAATTGCTAGTAAACTGCAGATTTGCCAAGACTCCAACCCAGGTCTTAAGATACATTGGCCTGGGCTCCTTCCGCTCCACCAAGCCACCTTGCAAAGGTCAGCCAAGTGCAAGGCTGGAGTGGGGGGTAGAAACCAGACCGCATACCTTGGTGTTTCTTGCTCCTCTTCCCCCTTTAGCTTCAGAGCCTGTTTCTTCTGAAGTCACAATACTTTTGCTTTGAGGATGTGCGGTCCCTTTAACGTCTTGAGTGACTTCCGCGTAGCCCCGCCCATCTCCCCTCCCCACAGCCCTGTTCCAAGCCCCACCCACTGCTTTTTGCCCTGGGCCAATTAACGTCCAGACTTCACAGGACTGGGAAGTTGGCTTCGGGATCCGGCGACTACTGGTCCACTTGCTCCGGGCGGATTTTTCGCGTCAGTTGGTCACCGACCCCTAGCGGCCCTCCTCTCGGAGGTTGCACCGTTGCTGTAGCCAAGTGTCCCGCCCCATCGTTGCCATAACAACAGTACACAACGCCTCCTGGCGCTTTCCCCCTCTTCCAAAACACTCCTTCCTTGTCAGGGCCTAGACCCTCTCCGGAACCTCATTTTTTAGTAGGGTGGAACCAGGGTCCGAGCCCCTCAGTGAAGGATTGGGTGGGAGAGTTGGAGAGGGTGTCAGTCTGGCGCCCCTGAGGGGACGGGGAAATGGGGCTAGACAGGGTGGGAAAGTGAAAAGAAATGACTGGGGTTAGGGAAGGCAGGGAGGAGAGGGGTGTAGGAGGTTGGTAGGAGAACGTGGCTGAAGGGGGAGGCGGGAAGACCAGGGGAGACGGGAGGCCAGGAAGCAGGGAGGCTGAGCTACAAGAAGACTGCCCTGTGAAGGGCAGCAAAGGCCTGGGAAGGCACCCTGAAGGGAGAGAGGTCCTTGGTGGGAAGTCAAAGTGGAGGCTGGGCGTCAAAATGAGAAGCTCACAGGGATAAGGAGGGAAGCACAGTTGGGAAGAGATCAGGGGTGATGGGAAGGGCACCCTGTCAATGGAAGCCAGGGAGCTGAGGGTTGGCTAGAGCTCAAGACACATTCTTTTTGGGGAGGCGCACTGAGCTTGATCTCTCACTCCAGAGCCTTCAGCAGGGAAGAAAGATGTCAGATGAAGAGCTGGAAGACTTTGAGCCAGACCAGGACAATCTGGAAAAAGAAGATGATGAGAAAGAGACTGAGGAGTGGGAGGACTACAGGAAGGAGGGAGAAGAGTACTCAGAGGAAGTGAGAGCTGGAAACGGTGGGGTCCTAAGGCTAAGGGAGGGGGTTGGGACCAAAGGGATGCCTGACTCCTCTTCCTCTTGCAGTGGATGTTCAACCCCCTCACGGAGGACATGATGAAGGAAGCGCTTTCTTTGCTCTGTAAGACGGGCAATGGACTGGCTCATGCTTATGTCAAGCTGGATGTTAAAGAGAGGTGTGCTTTGGGGGACCAAAAGAGGGCTGAGGTTGTAGGGTCCAATCTCCTCGCTCACCCTCCTGCCTGGCTGTTGCCACTGGGAGTCTGGATCTCTCTTACCTTGGCCAGTGGAAGGGAAGGATAGAATTTACTTTCCAGGAGCCCTGTGAGTCCTTGCTTCAGAGGTGGCCTGGGGAATTGGAGGCTATGATGGTCTGTCAGGGGGATTCCTACTGGACTGGACTCCTCCTCTTGTCCTTCAGAGGGTCAGTTCCCAGCTCTTCACAGACGGAAGCCCCTGCTCCCTGTGAAGAACCCACCTACCTTCTCTCCCCCTCCCTCACCACTCCCATCAGTCACCCATTCTTCTCTCCAGTACAAGCCATCTCCACATTGCCCTCTGCTGTAGCGTCTCTGCCGGTCCTTGCTGGATTCTTCACCCTAACTCTGGCCTCTGCCGTCTCCTAGGGACCTGACCGACATCCACCTGTTACGGTCCTACATCCATCTGCGCTACGTGGATGTTTCCGAGAACCACCTGACAGACTTGTCCCCACTCAATTACCTGACCCACCTGCTCTGGCTCAAGGCCGATGGCAACAATCTGCGGAGCGCACACCTGAACGAGCTGCCGTACCTGCAGATTGCCAGCTTTGCCTATAACCAGATCACTGACACTGAGGGCATCTCCCACCCTCGTCTGGGCAGCCTGGATCTCAAAGGTGGGTCCTTCAGTCGGGCTACACAAGAGTCTCTCCTTCCTAGCTTGGGGCCAGCAGAAGCGGGTAGTGTGGTCTTGGGCTGTGCCACACAGTAATCTCCATTCATTCATTCATTCAGAGAGCCCTTGTGATTCACTATGACATTTCTATGTGCTGGAGATGCAGCAGTAAACAAAACAAAATCCCTAGTCTCATGCAGCTTACATTCAAATAATGGAGGCAGATAGCTACCAATGGGCATAATAAATAAATAAATTTATGTACGATGTAGAGAGGAAATAGGTGCTGTGGAAAACAGATTAGGATAAAGGGACTAGGTAGAGGCACAGGTGGTAATTTCAAACGGGCTGGTTAGGACAATCGTCAGTGAGAAGCTGACATCTGAGCAAAGAATTGAGGGAGAAGAAGGAGTTAAGCACAGGGGGTACTGGGCAGCCTTCATTCCCTTCTCAAAGGCTTGGATGGACATGTCCATTTGGCCCTTAGACTCCCAGACCTCTTGCCTCAGCGCCCCAGAGGTGTCAAGTCTGGAGCTGTCCCTCCTCATAGACACCTCACATTAGAGGGACAGGATGAGGCTCCCATCATTCAGGTTCTACTGCTGGAAATTGGGACAGCTCTATGAGCTCATACCACCCTCTTGCTCCTTAGGGAACCGCATCCGCAGGGTGACTGGTCTGGACCCCCAAAAGCTGATCAGCCTGCACACACTGGAGCTGCGGGGGAACCAGCTGGAGAGCACCCTGGGAATCAACCTTCCTAAGCTGAAGAACCTCTTCCTGGTAGCTCACTGGGTTAGAGGGTGGTTGGTACGGGGAAGAGGGCACAGCTCGGGGCCAAGGGGTGGGGGGCAGGGTGCCTGGCTTCTAGTAGGCTCAGCTATTAACCTCACCATCATCATGGGCATTCGGTATCTTTTACTGAGCCCTTCCTACTTTGTAGGGCTGATAATACATAACACATGGGAATGGAGACAATTTGCTTTGATACAGGTAGTAGCGTAATTTACAGATAGCAGACTAGAGAAGCCACTTGAATGTTAAGTCTTTTTGGCTCTTGAGCTTCGCGATTCTAGGGTGGTGTTGAAGCCATTTCTGCTCAGTGGAGCAGTGGGGCGCATGGGCTTCGGCGTGGGTCAAAGCATCTCTTCCTGGTGGGATGGGGGGTGGTTACTGCTGATCCTTCTCTGGACTGGCAGCTTCTCCTAGACTTCTTTGCTGTCTACCCCCATCTCTACACAATTCCACTCCCCTCCTGCACCCCTGCACTGCCACTCTTATATTTTCTGCGTCTCTGATTTCTCTTCCCTGCCCTGGTACCTTCTCCCAATCTCTGTGCTGTATCCTGGGGGCTAGGCCCAGAACATGCTGAAGAAGGTGGAGGGCTTGGAGCACCTAAGCAATCTCACTACCTTGCATCTTCGAGACAATCAGATTGAAACGCTGAGTGGCTTCTCCAAAGAAATGACATCACTGCAGTATCTCAATCTGAGGTATGCACCCCTTCCTGGCCTCACCTTGTCCCTGCCCTGGACCGGGAGGGGCTTCTGACCCCACGTTCCTCCCTGGCCCCAAAGCCCCAATCCTAGCCTGCTCCTAGACTCTCCCCTCATCCTCCATCCTGGTCTTTAGTCCTCCTTTCCTTACTTTGTACAGCCTCGGACCCCTAAATCTTTATTCACTCGGTCCACAGTTACTAAGTACGTGTGACATACCAGGCTTGGTGCTGTATTCTGGGAACATCTAAAGGAATCAGAGTTAGTCCCTGTTTTCAAGGGATTCACAGTCTGGCTCCAACTCTCTTTCCTTGGTCCTATTCCCTGTAAATTTTCTCTGCCCTTCTCCATCTCCTGGACTCCCATTTCCTGCCTCTCTTCTCCTGAGCCCTACTTGTAAGGGATGGCTTCCTTACTGGTATAAAAACACAAGATGTTCTCATATTTGAGAAGAGAAGAGTATTTGAAAGAAAATCTCTAGATGGAAAGACTCTGGGAATTGATCGGATTGGGGTGGGGAGTGGATTTTCTTTCAGTAACCCTTGTCCATTGGAGGATTTTATGTGTGTTTCTTTAAGCAAGATGGAAGGTAACTGCCTCCTTAGTCAACATGGCCAAATCCTCAAAACTGGCAAAGGAAAGAGAATCTCCAAGTAGGGAGAGATGGTTACATCTTGGAGCTCCCAATTCCTGCCATGGCTCCTGGAGAAATCTCTTGTTAATTAGTTCTGCTGTGTTGGTCTGGTAGAGTTGGGGTGCGGGGGTTGCTCTTTTCCTATTAATAATCTAGACAGAGAAAATAGACCCTCCTCAATGGCTACTAACTGGGGTTGTTTGGACATAAGTGTAGGGGAGATGCCCCTTAATGACTGGGAGATGCCTCTGGGGCCAAAGATGCTAGATCTCTAGTTCCAGGCTCCTTCCTGAGGGGAGTACCAATCTAGCACCCACCTCCATGAGCTCAGATCCCAGTTCCTTCTCCACTGGCCTGGGTCCTGCTTTCTAACCTTTAATTAGGTACGACTGATACACAAGCACTTTGACACTGCAAGGGAGATATCCCCCCTCCTCTCCAACTAATGAGACAGGGTTGGTGACATAGCTTTGCTGCTCCAAAAGGAGAACTACGACCAGCATGTTACAGAACAGACTGTGGCACTCACAGTGTTCCGGAAGGGCTGAGGCAGCACTAGAGTAGGGCTGGACAGCCCTGGCTCTGCTCAGGTTATCCGGCTATGATGATCAAGCCAATCCACAGAGGCAGTGTTTCTAGGGAAACCAGAGTCCGGTGAGAGATTCTCCCAGGGGATTTTTTTCCTGGTGGTAGGGCCCCCAAAGCCCATTAATCCCCCCTGGGGTGAATCCCTCCTGACCACACCTGGCAGGGGCAACATGGTGACCCACCTGGGGGAGCTAGCCAAGCTTCGGGACCTGCCCAAGCTGCGAGCCTTGGTGCTGTTGGACAACCCGTGTACAGATGAGAATGACTATCGCCAGGAGGCCCTGGTGCAGATAACACACCTCGAGCGCCTGGATAAAGATTTCTTCGAGGACGAGGAGCGGGCAGAGGCTGACGAGATCCGTCAGAGGTTGAAGGAGACCCTGGAAGAGGAGGCTGAGGCTGAGCATAACTCCGAACTGAAAGTGCCATCCATGTAGCTCTTCGAGCCTCTGAGGACGGTGAGGAAGCTGACAGAGAGGCAGGAAGCGGAGGCCAAGGGTCTGTCAGCTGGAGCCAGAGAAGGTGCTGTAGGAGGAGGTGGTTGAGGAAGGAATATGGCAAGGAGATCCCTTGGAGAGACCAGGCCTAGGAGTTAAGGGGTGTCTTGGGATGGGGAGGAAGGACCAGAGGGGCTTGGGAGGAGCTGAGAAAAGGCTAAGGAGAATACATTAGGAGAGGAAAGTTAAAGGAGAGAATTGGGGTGGCAGGCAGAGATGCCGGTGTGCAGCTGAAAAGGACCAGTCTGGGGTGTGGTGGGGGGGCGCTGGGGGTGGAGGGTGGAGGTGGTGGTTAAGGATGGGAGCTGGGCTGAGAAGAGAAGGCGGGGGAGGAAGATTTTGCCCTAAAAATCTGAATCTAAAAATAACACGAAACAGGGATGAGGGGAAGAAAGGACAGGATAAGGCAGAAAGAGAGCGAGGTGACCAGCCCAGGGGAGTGTGGTGGCTGGGCACTCTGGAAGGGGGCACAGGAAGCAAGCGGAATGCAGTAAGGCCCAGGGGCTTCCCTTCCACCCTCTTCCTCCAGATCAAAGACACTGGCCCTACGACCTGAGAAGACTCCCAGAGAGGGTGCTGCCGCGTTCAACCCCTCATCCTGAGACAGAGCATGGCTTCTCTTGGCCCAGACCTGGGAATTCATCACAGCCTGCTGCCCAGGCTCTGTAATGGGCACCTGGGCAGCGTCTGGGAGGGGTCTGATCCCTGCCTGGGAACCTGGGTGTGTGTGCGTGTGTGTCTGTGGGGTGGGGCGGGCTCAGGCAGGTGTAGGGGAACCAGGCCGGGATCCGGATCGGCCCAGGGGATGCTGGCAGAATTGGCTGCAGAGGAGCTGCGGAGGCGGAGGGGTGTGTGAGAAACAGTTTGGTTTTCAAATAAAGAGACATTTTGATACTCTTGTGTCTGATTGGGGTTGTGAGACACCAAGTCTGTCATAGGCTTCACTGGTGTGAGGCTGTGCCTGTTACTTTCCAGGGGAGCGGGGCGTGGGTGTGAGCGCGCGTGGGTGGCGGGCCTCAGGGCCTGGGTCGCCCCCGCCCCCCTCATTGCTCTTCTCGCGGCCTCCCCCCATCTCCCCCATCGGCCCCCCATCCGCGCTCCTACGTGCTCCTCCGCTGGAGGCTCTGACTCATCGGGGGCTCCGGGTCACATGCGCCCGCCCGGCCCTATCGGCGCCTCCCCCCGCCCGCCCCCCGCCCGCCGCCCGGGAGCCGCAGCCGCCGCCGCCACCACTCGCGTTCTCTCTGCGTCGCTGCCGCCGCCGCCCCTGCCGCCGCCACCGCCACCGCCACAGGCTGAGTCTGCAGCCCCGAGGTGAAGCCCCGGCTGGCCCCTGCGTCCTTCTGGGTCCCCTCCCCTAGCCACTGTGCCCCCCCCCCACCCGCCCTCTCCCCTGGCCTGCGCGCCTCCCTCGCCCCGTGGCACTGCGCACCGGCTCCATCATCCGCACCTCCCCCGGGCATCCTCCCTCCCGGGCCTTCTGGGACCGCTCCTCTCGGTTTCCGGCTGTTGCCCCCTCCTCATCTGGGCGCCAGGCCTCCCTGCACCTGTTTCTCTCTAACTGCGCCTTTCTCTAGCATTGTCTGACCCTCTCCCCACACCTCTTCGCCTCCGGTTCTGTCCATGTTAAGTTCGGGGTCTTCACGGGCCGTGCATTTTTATCCTAGCACGTCTCCTGGCTTTGCGTCTGGGGAAACGTCTTCTCCCATTCCTCAGCTTCCCTGGACTTCTAGACTCCCTTCTTTCCCACTCCTCCCCCACATTGCCTCTCTCCTTTTACATTACCTCTCGATGCTGCACGGGGGAGGGATGGGAAGAGGGGAGAATTTGTCTAGGGGGTGGGGTGGGGTTCGGGGTGGGGGTGTTGGGGAGGGGGGTGTTGGGGGGCGGGGAGGATGGGCCCCGCCTCGCCTCTTCCCCCAGATCTCTTCTCCCTCTGCACTCAACTCCCAAGGACTGAGGGCTTCCCCAGGACCCTTTGGCCAGACTTCTCCACTGTACATCTCTTGGGAAGAGAAGGGACAGATGTTTGGGAGAGGGGCTAGGATCTTGGAGTGGGGGTTGGGGTGTTAAGTTAGGGTGGGATGAGGGCTCTGGAGGAGAGGCCCCAAGTACCCAGACAGCCCATCCTCCTCTTGGCTCCAAGGAGAAATGCAAGCCTGGCAGCCATTACACTCTGAGCTCTGGGGGAACCCCACCAGTGGGCTGCTGGAGCTACTGAGGGGGCAAGGGAACCTCTCCCAGGGCCCCTCCCTCCTCACTGCAGTGTCCTCCCTTCTCACCGCTTGATCCTCCCCCTCCCCCCACTGCAGTGACCTCCCCTTCCTCACCGCATTGACCTTCTCTCCCCATGGGGTGGGGGGGGATCCCTTCTAAAGCCAGGACTGCAGCCAGCTCCTCCCCACCCCCCACCCACTGCAGTAACCTCTTTCCCATCCCTCCCAGCCTCTGGTCCCTCCCACTGATCAGGCTCCACCTCTCTAAACCTCTTATCTTTCTCCTTCCTTTCCTTCCACCCGAGATCTCAGCCAGCCATCATGTCGATAGAGAAGATCTGGGCCCGGGAGATCCTGGACTCCCGTGGGAACCCCACGGTGGAGGTGGATCTCCACACTGCCAAAGGTAGTGAGCCTGGCCTGGGGTCTTCCCACAGCCCTCAGTCGGGGTTTCCCCTGGCCCTGGAGGGGATGACGCCTTGATTCCTAGTGGGGATGGGGTGCTGGGCCAGGCTTACAAGCCTGGATTATGGGGGTTGCATCCTCTCTGTCCAGGGGAGCCAGGATAGGCCAATCTGTGTGTCCTGTTTCAGTGTATGCAGTATACTGTTCCTCTGCATGTCTGTGCGTGTCCCAGGCATGGGGGCGTGTGTGTGCTGACAGCACAGCTTCGTGTCTGTGGGGTCCTCCTTGTGCATTTGGGACCTCAGCTGCACAGATGAGGCCACTGTCTCTGTGTGTGTGTGTGTGTGTGTGTGTGCACGTGCGTGTGTGTTAGAGAGCAGTGTGGGGATGGGCCTGGATGTGGCAGGCAGCTTGGAGCTGGAAGGCTGAAGGAATCCCTAGGCCCCTGAGTATCCTTCTGTGCCCCTCCTTATTTGATGTTCCTCTCCCAGGTCTTTTCCGGGCTGCAGTGCCCAGTGGAGCCTCCACTGGGATCTATGAGGCCCTGGAGCTGAGGGATGGGGACAAACAGCGTTACTTAGGCAAAGGTGAGGCCCTTTCTCTTTTCCAGGCTCTCCCATGCCTCAGCTTTAACTCTTAACCTTACACCAGCTCCCAACCTCCTTTTTGCATGCCCCCCACTTCTGGCCCCTTCCACCCTGACCCAGCTGGGCCTCCCTGCCTCTCCCCCAGGTGTCCTGAAGGCAGTGGACCACATCAACACCACCATCGCTCCTGCCCTCATCAGCTCAGTGAGTCCCACTCTTTGCTGGGGGCCGGGGAAGTGGGGGGTGGACTGGGGTGCTGGTGGGCAGGACCATGGTCCTAAAGGAATCTTGGATTAGGGGAGAAGGGATCCAGGGGAGAAAGGCCCACCTCTTGGGAATCATGGTTACCACGGAAGGGTGGGAAGACTCCTTTACTGCTCCCTGCGCCTGTGGGGTTCAGGTCCTCTAATCCAGACAGGCTGCTCTCCCAGGAACCCTGGCCAGAGGGGAACCTGCCTTAGGGCCCAGCCTCCACGCTGGCCTGGGGTGATGGCGGCTCTGTCCACAGGGTATCTCTGTGGTGGAGCAGGAGAAGCTGGACAACCTCATGTTGGAGCTAGATGGGACTGAGAACAAATGTAAGCTGGGCTGGGCGAAAGTGGGGAGGCGGGAGGGGGAGGACGTGTGGAGCACATAGTGTGGAGCACTATGGGGGCTTCCTTAGGAAGGACTGTCAGGAGTTAGCCCAGCTTCCATTCTCCTCCCAAAGCCAGAATAAGAGAAGATGAATTTAACGGCAGTGGGAGGGAGTGACATTAGACAGAAGGAAGAACTTCCTTGCAGCTCGAAGAGGGCAAGCTGGCAGGAGATAGCCTGTGGTCTCGGAATGCTTAGAAATAGGTGGAGCTCTCTGCCCTTTCCCATCACAACGTGTGTTTGTGTGTGTGTGTGTGTGTGTGTGTGTGTGTCCCCGCTATTTTCAGGGAAGCACTGATGAGGTGTTGCAGGAGTGGAGAGGGAGGAGGGGGTCTCCTTTACTGGCTCCTTTTGGGAGTGCAGGTGGAGGCCGGGGCTCGAAAAGATAGGGCCATTTTTGCTCAGTGCCTTCCTCTATAATCTCCCAGCCAAGTTTGGGGCCAATGCCATCCTGGGTGTGTCCCTGGCCGTGTGTAAGGCAGGGGCGGCCGAGCGGGAATTGCCCCTGTATCGCCACATTGCTCAGTTGGCCGGAAACTCGGACCTCATCCTTCCGGTGCCGGTGAGCTGTGCCTGCCCTGCCTGGGCTTCTCCAGGGGGTGGGCGTAGTGGGGGGGTAATCATGAGACCTTGTGAGGAATGGTGGGGGGAGAGTGCATTGAGGCAGCTAAAGAGAAAGTATGGGGGCAGGAGACTTTGAGTCTGGGAAGTGGGGGCAGACACTCTCGGGTTAACACTCTTCAGGGTGGAGGAGGGAAGTGCTCTGTGAGTTTTCTGTCCTGTGGCCCCCCTAGGCCTTCAACGTGATCAATGGTGGCTCTCACGCTGGGAATAAGCTGGCCATGCAGGAATTTATGATCCTCCCAGTGGGTGCTGAGAGCTTTCGGGATGCCATGCGACTCGGGGCAGAGGTCTACCACACACTCAAGGGCGTCATCAAGGACAAGTATGGCAAGGATGCCACCAATGTGGGAGATGAAGGCGGCTTTGCCCCCAACATCCTGGAGAACAGTGAAGGTGAGGCCAGGAGCCCCACTCCCTGCTTGTAGTTTCACTCTGTCCTGGGACATCAGGAAGGGCCACACACTTCACCAGGTCCTGAGGAGTATGGTGGCCCTTGAGCTAGCTCTAAGAGGTACCAGTACTGGAACTGGGTCTCAGAAGGCCTGCCACATTCACATGCAGGCCTAAGAGGACAGTCTTCACCAGCCAGCTAGATTTGCTATCTATCTATCTATCTATCTATTTATAGGTAGACAGATAGATAATATATCTGTATCTATCTATATATATATAGTTTTAGATTTTATGTACTTGAGAGAGAGAGCGTGTGCGTGCATGAGTGGTGGGAGGGGCAGAGGGAGAGGGAGAAGCAGACTCCCAACTGAGCAGGAAGCCTGATGTGGGGCTCTATCCCAGGACCCCAAGATCATGAGCTGAAGACAGACGCTTAACTGACTGAGCCATGTAGGTGCCCCTTGTTAGCAACTCTAAGTTCTTACTGAAGGCCCTGGAAATGCTGGGAAGTGGTCTAGGTGCCTTGTAGGATCCATTCTGGACTTGAACTTCATAGGACTCTCAGTTTGATGGGATAATATCATACTCTATGGATTCTATTCTAAGTCTATCCCATTTCCACGCCAATCTCTCAGTGAGCCTCTAAGATCCCTAATTTTTCTCTGCCTTGGCAGGAGCTGTATGGTGAATAAAAACAATAACAGGAAGTGGCTGAGAGTTCAGTTTCTGGGGCCAAATTGCCTCTATTTGAACCTTGACTTGAAGAGTTACTGGCTGGTGATCTTTCTTACTTAACTTCTCTGTGCTTGTCTTTCTTATCTATAAAATGGGAATAAGAACGGTATCTACCTCTTAGTATCATTGTACTTAGGTGACATAGTTAGCCCTCCATAAAGGATGGCTATTTACAAACAACCTGTTATGAACAGAATTGCATTCCTCTGCCATCTTAGAAGGTGGCCTGCCCTTCCCAGCCCTGGGGAAGACCCCACCAGCAACTGTAGTCAGGTTTCTCCCCAGCAACAGTCCTCCACCGGGGCTCTGAATTTCTTTCTTACTCTCATTCCTCTTTGCCCACCCTTCCTTCTGGTAATCTCACTGTATTCCATCCCCAGCCTTGGAGCTGGTGAAGGAAGCCATCGACAAGGCTGGCTACACAGAAAAGATTGTCATTGGCATGGATGTCGCTGCCTCGGAGTTTCATCGTGATGGCAAATACGACTTGGACTTCAAGTCTCCTGCTGATCCTTCCCGATACATAACTGGAGACCAGCTGGGGGCCCTCTACCAGGACTTTGTCAGGGACTATCCTGGTGAGAACAAGGGGTGTGGGAGGAAGGGCAGCGTGAGGGTCAAGGGGCAGGCAGGGATGTGTGGGGCAACTCTGGACTGACTGTATGTGGTGCTGGTAGGTGTCAGGCAGAGGTCTAAGAAGAGCCTGAGAATTAGGACCGACTGGGGGGAGGAGCCCGGTCCTGAGACCAAGAGCAGAGACAAGCTTTGTAGGTAGTTTAAATTTGCAGGTACCCATGGTGAATCTGTTTTATCTACTTCTGTCCTAATTAAAGTCATGCGTTCCAAAGTTACCAGGATCACAGGGAGGGCTTTGGAAGGAACCAGTGGCGGTGAGAGGGTGACGGGGCCCAGCAGGGAACTTGTATGTGTCAGTGTTTTTGACTGATGAAGTTGTGGATGCTGAGTGGACCGGCAGGCGCTGTGAGAGTAGAACAGAAAGGCTGACGAGGAGCCGAATTACCCTCTCCAAGACTACAGGGGCTGTGACCCCCACATGGAGGAAGCTGGTTTCCATTTCCCTGAGACAGAGCAAGAGAAAGTAGACATAAATGCAGAATGAAGGATTTCGAATAGCATTGAGGAAAAGCTTCCCAGTAGCGAAAGTGGGAAAAAAGCAAAAGAGTGAGAGTCTCTTGAGAAAGACTCTGAACCATTGGTTTTTTGGAAGGTTTTCCTTTTCTTTTTTTTTTTTTTTCTTTTAAAGATTTTATTTATTTCAGAGGGAGAGAGCATGGGGATTGGGGGAGCAGAAGGGGAGGGGGAAAGAATCCCAAGTAGACCCCATGCTGAGTGTTTGGAGCCCGATGCAGGGCTAAATCCCACAACACCGAGATCATGACCTGGGCTGAAACCGAGAGTCTGACACTCAACCAACTGAGCCACCCAGGTGCCCCTGGTAGGTTTTCTGAAAGAATCAAGCTGAGAATTGGCCAGGCTTATCTTGGAGGTAGGGAGGCAAGGATAGGCAGGCTCAGTTAGCCAGGGGAATCTGTCCATTTCAGGGAGCCATAGTGGGGAGGTGTTCCTGCCTGATGCGGAGCCCCTCCTGCTCTCTCTCCAGTGGTCTCCATTGAGGACCCCTTTGACCAGGATGATTGGGCTGCCTGGTCGAAGTTCACAGCCAATGTAGGGATCCAGATTGTGGGTGATGACCTAACGGTGACCAACCCAAAGCGTATTGAGCGGGCCGTGGAGGAAAAGGCCTGCAACTGTCTGCTGCTCAAGGTCAACCAGATCGGTTCGGTCACTGAAGCCATCCAAGCGTGAGTGTCCTCTGGCTCCTCCTGACCCAGCAGCCCGTTGCTACAGGAAACCTCCGGCAAGTGCTCCCAGCCTCGTCCTGGCACAGAGGCTGAAGAGAGTGGGGAACCTGTAGTCACTTTCCACCCCATGTCTTTGGCCCTCCCAGGGAGCTTTGTGCCAGACCAGTGTTGGGGCTGGGAAGGGAGTGCCCTGCGTGAGGGGCTGGGGGTCAGTGCTGGTATGTGGCTGCAGGTGCAAGCTGGCCCAGGAGAATGGCTGGGGGGTCATGGTGAGTCACCGCTCTGGAGAGACCGAGGACACGTTCATCGCCGACCTGGTGGTGGGGCTCTGCACAGGCCAGGTGAGTGCAAGGGAGAGCTATGTGCAGTTGGTGGGTTCTGGTCAGGTGGCTGGGTCTCTCTTTCCAGTGTTTTCAGGTGTCAGGGGAATGTCAAAGGAGTGTTAAGTTTTCTTATAGGAGACGGGGGGCAGCCACTGAGCTGCTTATCTTTGGGCACGTTTCAGATCAAGACTGGAGCCCCATGCCGTTCAGAGCGTCTGGCTAAGTACAACCAGCTCATGAGGTGAGGATACCTGGGGGCTGGGAGCCCAGGGCCCAGAGGGTTAGAAGCTCTGTTTGCCCACCATCCCACCTCCAGCACCCAGGGCCTGGAAAACAGTAGCTATCCAGAAAATACTTATTTTGGAATGATGGCGTTACTGATCAGTGGCTCCCATAATCATGTGGGAATGCCCACGCTTGGGCCAGGACATCGAAGCAGCTGCTGTGACAGATTTGGAGGATAGGGTCCCCCGGAAAAAGAAGCAGGATCCTCCCTGCTTCCCTGACTCTTTCCTCTCTGGCTCCTCTCTCTCAGGATTGAAGAAGAGCTGGGGGACGAAGCCCGCTTCGCTGGACATAATTTCCGCAATCCCAGCGTGCTGTGATCCCTCTCCTTGCCCGGAGACTTGGAACCCCTTTGCCACTCTCCTGGAACCTCTTTCTTCCTGTTCTGCTCTGTGACATCTCTCCCCGGAGCCCCTGGCTGACCTGCTGCATTCCTCCTTGGCTTGTCCAGCCCCAGCTGTGTGCTCTTCCCCCTCTGGGTTCCGCACTCTCCGCTTCTCTGTCCTTTCTATTCTCTCTCCTCAAAAACTGGCCATGGGACTGAGGATTAGAAGGGAGTCCATGGAAGAACAGTCAGGGTCTGGGAAGGGTGCATCTGGGCTGGTTGGTGAGGTGCGTGTCACTGTGTGTGTCGCTTCCACCCGTGTTCCATGTTGTGTAGGAGTCAGGAGGCGCGGCCAGCGAAGGTGGAGGGGCATGCTGGCGGCGTGATCGTGCCTGGGCTCTTAGTGGATTATTTATTCATTTATTTATTGTTCATTCACCTTAATCAATTCCTCCTTTCTCCCTAACTCTGGTGTCCAAACCTGGCCTGACTGGAAATGAGTGTGTGTGTTTGTGTGTGTGTGTGTGTGTGTGTGTGTGTGATGTGGCCAGAGATTCGGAGATGGCCTGGGGCTGGGAGGTCTTGCTGGAATGGGAAGGGTAACAGAAAAGGGCCTTGCTCATCAGCTCCTTTGTGTCCACCAGCCCTTAACCGAAGCCAGCTTGGTCCAGAGGTAGGGCTGTGGGCCCCGGGGCTCTTTCCCCTAACTCTCTCCTCAGCCCCGGCTTCCCTGTTCTTCCTCCAGCTGCACCAGAGCAATGTCTCACTCCCCTGTGCCACATTCCACAGTTGCCACCACCTCTGTGGTGTGGAAATGAGCACCACCATTAAAGTCTGAATCACAGTGCTTTGTTGTGTCTGAAGAGTCTTACTCTAGTCTGTATGAGGGGAAGAAAGATGGAGCACCCGGAAGTTGGTGAACCTGCATAGCAGAGCTGGGGAGGATCCCAAAAGAGGAGGAAACCGAACAAGTATGGCTAAGATGATGGCACTGGCTACCCCTCCCTGGCCAGGTGGGGACCCTGCTTCCCCTGCCTTGCCAGCAGAAGCCTGGCCCCAGGACCCGGGCAAATGAAGGGTTCTCAAGTCGGGAGTTTGAGAATTCTTAGAAGTGTCAAAGATTTTGTGCATGTGCATTTTTAGGAAGAGGGGTTTAGAGTGTTCTCAGATTCTTGTAGGCCTTGACCAAAGAGGAGACCAAGCCGTGGACTAGAGTAGTTCCTATCTAGGCCTCTCCCCATGGGCCATTCTGAGCTGCACCAGCACTGTGTGGGCATCACCTGTGAGATGGGGAACTAGGGAGAGAGGAGTGGAAAAGAGTGGAACCTGTGGACACAGAGGAGGGTCTGAGGAAATGGAGCCTTCTAGTAAACTGGGGAGTCAGAACCACAAGTGCTGGGTTGGCCTGGGTAGGGGCCCCATGTGCGGCTGGAGACCCACTATCACTCTTGAGCTCCAAGGGGGCCCTGACTGACTTTGACTGGGGCCCAGCAACCACCCAGGGGGAGAAACCCTCTCTCCTAGGGCTGGGATACAGAAAGCCGGGCATGTAGGGGCTACACATGGGGAGCTGTGGCCACTAGAGGGAGGCAAGGTTCCGCTGGACACCATACTCACCCTGAGCTAGGGGTGGGATGGGAGGAATTTCAAGGTTGTCCCCTCGGTGGGCCTCCTAAACTGCTTCTACTCCGAGTTCTGGTCCTGGGCTCTCTGCCATTCTGCCCAGCTCCAGGACTAGAAGAGGATTTGTTCCTGTATGGGCAAGACCCATTTCTCTGTTCTTCTGTGCCACTGACACCTCAGCCATTTTCAGTTCAAAGAGCTTCTTGCCCCTGTTCCTCTATGCCTCTTAATTTCAGTGTGGACATCTCATCTTTCCCTTCTCTCCTGTCTCCTGGCGCCCCTTCCCGTTTCCCTTGGAGCACACTGTACTTTTCTCTGGGCCTCTCAGTTTTCTCTGGGGTCCATGATAGCCATCTTTCTTCTCCAACTCCTGGACTGACCAGGACTGTTTTGGACCTCTGCCCTTTCCTCCCTCCTTGGTCGGTGGCCTTCTCTGGCAGCCATGCCCACCCCTGGCTCCCACCCCTGGCTCCCACCCCCGCCTCCGCCAGGTACTGGGTTGGATTGGGTTACAGCTAGTTGTCTGGGCCTCCCAGGCCCCTCTCCCCACTTTCCCTTTGTGCCGTTGCCTAGATACCAGTGGGGTGTGGGGGGCTGGGGCCATACAGGGAGCTGGGATGTGCGATGGTGGAGTGTGTGTGTGTGTGATGCACCCTAAAGCTGAGAGGTGAGCCTGGTCCTCAGGTCAGAGAGGAATTGGAGGTGGTAGGCCCTGGCTTCTCTGACGCTCCTTATCTTCCATTCCTACCTCTGCCTAAATTTTTCTTTTAGGTTCAGGTGTGTCACCACCCTAGCCTATCCCTCAGTGGTTAAAAAACAAGACAGAGCAGTTCAGCCTAGAAGGGAGATGGGAAGGGCCTGGGCCACGGGCCCAGTGGGAGACTGAACTGAGAAGTGCAGAAAGAGAGGAAATGCAATGGAGGGTGAGGAGGAGGAGTCTTGGAACAAAGTTGTGGGGGTGGGGAGAAGAAGCTGGGGCCATTCTAGGGCACTGAGGAAGGGAGGGCAGGGATCATGGGGAGAGGGAGATAGGGAGCTGGCCTGGTCTCTGGCGGGCCCTGAGGGATAAAAAAGGTGGGCATAGGGTAGAAAAGTGAGTGGCCAATTCAGAGGCTTTGCAGAAGAGTGGTGATTCACTGCTAGGCCACAGAAGCCTTCTGGCTTGGGTTCTCCAGGGCTTTAGAATCTGTCGAAGCTTTTTGGTAGTTTCAGAACCTGGCTGGGCCTGGCCCAAGGAAATATGAGGCAAAACCCACTGAGTTGTTACAAATCCAACCTCCTTCCTTCCCAGAAGCCTGTGGGATCCTACCATTCAGGGCCCATCCTTGGCCTCTAGCTGGCTTGCCCTCTCACATGCCCTACTCCCACCCCCAATCTGGAGAACTGGTAAGGGCTCCCAATCCAGGCTCCAGCTCCAGCTCTTCCAGTTTCCCAGCCTGCCTCCCTCCCATTCTCTGGCCTTCCCAATCTCAGCTGCCAAAAATCACCCAGTGTCTTGGTGTCCTTTGTCCTGGGAGATGTTGCTGCTTGGTGTGGGGCCAGGGAGACAGCCCAGAAGACGACACTGGTGGTGGACTGGTGGGGGTGCTGGCTTCAGGCTGCAAGACTGGAAATGGCTGGCTGGCTGACAGTCAGGGGAGAGTTGAAGGAAGAACCTGTGGTCTGGGGATGGGTGGGGATTGTCTCCACAGTAGGAGGACTGGGATTGGGGGACCACGGTACCTAGGGATTTGGCTCCACCTTGAGCCTAATCCCCACTGGACCCCTTCCCTGTGGCCCAGAGTACAATCTGTGATGACTTGAACAGGTTTGAGAATGAAAATGGAGCCACCACCAGACATAAGGGCCTGAAGATGGTACCCCACTCCTATAAATTAACCCCTTCCCTACACGGGGGTGGGGGGGGGGTGGGTGTATGCTTGCCCTCTCCCATTTCTATCATTTCCTTCTACTGCTTTCCCTTCCCATCTCCACTCTGGTCTTTCCATCACTGACCTCCCTCCATACAGCCAGCAAAGGCCTTGTTTATCTTACATTTCCTTCTAATCTTCTTTACCCACTTCCCCCTCTGCCCCCACCCCACTGTCTCCACCTTTGTCTGGCCAACCCAAACCCTCTTCAGTTCTCTTGGAAACCCCCCATCTCCAGATCCAGCCATCCTGGTGTCTCCCCACCCCTCTCCCACCCAGCTCTACAGGTCCCCAAGAATATGCCTCTGCCCCCACCTCCCTCATCCCATCTTAAGGTTCCTCACCTTTCCCCTTCTCTCCATGCAGACATTTCTGGACTTTCTCCAGCTTTCCATCGGCACCCCTCCTTATGTTCTCTATTCTTTCCCCAACACCTATCACCTCCAAACTACTCTCTTCCAGTAAACCCCATCTGCATATATATATGTCTACATCTTTTCAATTTCTTCCCCTCCCCATGACCTCAAGCTTCCATACCATTCTCCTGCATCATCGCCCCCACCTCTCCTGCTACGTGTCACCCCAAGCTTTAGTCACCCCTCGTCACATACCTCACCGCCCAAGGCCCCCAGGTAGCTCCATTTTCGCAATGTACCCCCATTAGACCAATCTCTGCCACACACCCAACAACCTTCCACTTCCTCTATGCCACAGACCCCCTCGGCCCCCAAACTTCTCCAGTCTCCCCCTTCTCTGCCCTTAAAACCGACAGCCCCTCCCACCTAGCCCTCTCCGGTTCCCCACATTCCGCCTCGGCGAACCCCTCCCCGCGCCCCAGCCCCCTCGGCCGGCCTCGGCCAACTCGCACAGCGCCTCCCCCTCTCCGGATCCCCCTCTCTCCCCCCTCGCAGCTTGCCTCGCGCTCCCTCCCTCGCGTCTCCCTCCTGGCCCCTCTCTCCTCCGTTCCTCCGCGCTCCCTCCTTCTCCCTCTTCCTCCCTTCTCCCATCCCCCTCTCCCAAGCTCCCTCCCTTCGCCGTCCGCTTTCCTGTGCGAGTCGCCGGACGCGCCGCCCAGCCCGCCCGCAGCCCCGCGTCGGGCCGGGGCCTCGGGCCGGGACCCATTTAGGGGGCACCGCTGGCCTCGAAGAGGGGCTAGGAGGGGGTGAGGCGGGGGGGACGACCGCCCGGGAAGGGGCGGAGGCCGCGGGCGGAGGCCGCCTAGGGGGGCCGGGGATCGCGCGAGTGCGGGCTGCGCGGGGCGGGCGCGGGCGGCGGGCGGGCGGCGGCGGGTCAGAGCCGCGAGGAGGGCCGGCCGGGCCGCGGGGGCGAGCGGCGCGGCGGGGGCGGGCGGCGCGGCCCGGGCATTCCGGGCGGCCGGGGGGAGGTGGCGGGCCTGGGGAGGGGCTGAACGAGAGCGCGGACCGGGATCTCCTCCGAGGGGCAGGCGGGCGATCGGGGCCAGGTGGAGGAAAAGGCGGGGGGGATGGGGGCCGCCCTCCGGGGGGGCCGGGGCCGCCGCCGCCGCTGTCGCGGCGGCGACTGAAGCCGGGAAGAGGAGAGGGGGGCGGGGGAGCGGCCGCCGCCGCCCCCCGGAGGCGCCGGAGCCCGGAATCTCGCTCGGAGCCAGCCAGCCGTCCCGAGCTACGACCCGGTAAGACCTGCTGCCGCCCCGGCCTCGGGCCCGCCCGGGTTCTGGCCCGCGGCTCCCCACCCCCACCCCTCCCAGTTCCCCCTCCCGCCGCCGCCGGCGCCTCCATTTGTTATTTTCCCGACCCGGTACCCCACTGCGGGCTCTGCCCGGGCTGAGGCTGGGGTTGGGGGGGTTCAGGGGGTGGGGCCGGACCCGGAGGAGGGATGGGGGCCCGGGCACCCGGAGGACCGGGAAGGTGGAGGGAGGTGGGAGGGTCTCAGGAGGAGGGCTGATGGGGCAAGAGGGTAGCCAGGACCCCGGGACCAAAAGAGAAGCACCGAGGTGGAGGGTTGGCAGAGGAAAAAGGGGTGATGCCCGCGAGGGGGCTTCGGCGAAGGCAAAAAAGGAATGGAGATATGGCAGCGAGGTGGGGCATTAGTGCTCCAGGAAAAGGCCCAGAGCCCGGGTTTCAGAACTCGGGGCTGGGGGTACAAGGTATAGAAGGGAAGTGAGAAATGGGGAAGGGGTGTGGTAGGTGGAAAGAGAGGGATTGTAGTTGATGAGGGAGAATGGAACCTGGGGAAAGGGAGGCTCTGAAAGGGCCGAGGAGAGGTCCACCTTCGAGAAGCAGCAGCAGAGGTGTTACGGGGTGGAAGTGGGAAGTGGATGCCTTTGTGATTCGATTTTCTTTCGCCCACTTCAAGCCACCTCTGACCTTGTTTTTCCAATCCCAGCCACAGTTACTTCTTTGAGAGGAGCACACTGGGGCCGAGTAGTGTGGTCCCCCTAGAACTAATGAGGAGGAAGATGGGACCATTGAAGGGAGAGTTAGGGAGAAAGGGTTTCTGGGAGGGTGGAGGAGGAGGAGAGAACTGAACAATCTTATAGGCACTCCAGGCAAGTTGTGTCCTCCTCCCTCAAATCCCTAGAGCAGCGGCTGCCCCTGGAGCTGTGGTTTCTGTGGAGGGGGTCATATCTTCATTTCTGTTCCGAGCTCAGAGATTGCTCTTTGTGCATGGGCTTGTTTCCACGGGGGCAGGCACTCTCCAGCTCCCTTCCCCGAGGGTGCCATGGAAGGGTAGGAGTTGCTTTGGCAACTGGAGGGGGAGTGGCTGGCAGATGGACTCCTGGGATAGACTCTTGAGGGGCAGGTTCTACCATTTTGTTGCCATAGTAGTGATCCAGTGGGATGTCCTATAGGTGGGGGTTCAGGATTTTGATGGACCTCAGCCTTGCACTCTGTCCTTGGGACTCTTGGCTTGTTCTGGAAGGTGTTTCTGGTGCTGCTGGTAGATGAGAGGTTCCCCAGGGGGTCCACCCGCCTTCCAGCCAGCAGTCTGTTGGAACAGGTAGACATGTTATTTTCAGGTCATAGGTGTTGCTCCCGATTCCTTCCCCTAGGCATGGTGAGAGCATGGAAATGCTCCTGTTCAAGTTAAACCATCTTTTGGTAGTTCTTTCTGGCCTCTGCCTACCTTATTAGTAGGAACTTTTTGTATTTGGTAGTCTTTGCTTCTTTGCACTGATATTCTGACATTTTCTTAAGCTTGAGTCTCCTTAAGTCTCCCTCTGCCTCTTTCCTGGACATCACGACAGTGACCCCTGCCCTCAGCTAACCTTCGACCTTCTATTTCCCTGACCTTGTGGGAGGGTCTGGGCTCTCCAACCAGCCCATCCCTTGTGAGGGTGGCCCAGGGGAGAGGGCAGTGGAAATACTCTGGAACAGGAGCCAGGATAACTGGGTCTAGTCCTCGCTGTACCTCTAACTGTGGCCTTGGGTCTGTCACTTCTCTTTGAGTCTTGGCTTTGTTGTAAGATGAAGGGCTTATAGATAAGATGATTTCTGAGGCCCCTCTGACAACCTGGCATTCTAAAAAGGCTTAGTTTGGTGCATTGTTATCTAGGAGTCCCTTTGGACTGGTTTGCTAGTCTGGCAGGTCTGGAATGACGTTGGGGGCTGGGGCAGCGATCCTGAAATTCACCCTGCAAGCCTTTCCCAGAAAGCCTTGTGCCTCGATTGTGTATTCTCTCTGACGTCCTTCTCATATTTCTCCCTTCTTTTCCTGTTCTTCGAGACTCCCTTTTTCTCACTTTTGCATCTCCCTAGTCTGGTATTTGTCATTTTTCTTTTGCAGTAAGGCTGTGAAGGGGAATGTGCATAGTGTGTTGCCAGATACACAGTAGGTGTTCTTGAAGTATTAGTTCCACTGACGGGCTGTTAGGGCAAAGATGGAGTATAACTCACCTTGTTGATACTAAAGCATGCTCTGAGTTCAGAAACGTCATGTACAGCCCAACCCTAACTGCTCTCCCATTGCCACTCCTTCCCCTCAGGATTACCTACGCTTTTATGACTGCTTTTCTCCTGCAAAGCTACTCACTGATAATTTTATCAGATTTCTTCTGTTTGAAACAGTGGCAGTAGGGGGAAGGGCATCCTGATTGCTGTGTTTTTCAGTTCCATTCATGCATTTCTCTGAGCTTTTGGATCTCCTCCCTCTAACTGACTTGAATGGATTCTGAGATTGGGGTGAGACATGGGGACTCTCCTCTAGTGGGGCTGGCAAAGACACACCAGTCACAAATAGTCATCTTTGCTGTGCTTCTCTTCTGTTGGGTTTTGTTCTTTGGATTTTGAGGGGGTCTGACAATGTCTTAAAACCCATCTAAACAATTCCAAAATGTGATAATAGTTGTAGTTGAAGAAAGATGGCTGGTTTGCTGGGCAGAGCATGGGTTCTAAGTTCAGAAGACCTGGAGCTGTGTCTGAGCTCTTTGTGACTCTAAGTAAATCATTATTTAAGTTTTCTGGAAAGGTTAGGTTCACCCCTCACCGCCTGTCTCAGTAGGGTTCAGCGGAGATGAGTGATAATTACTCTGTATTCCTTGGGAAAAACATGCTATTGACTGTGAAAATGCCATTTACCCAGCCAGGCCTCTGCCTCAGTAATAGGTGGCTAAGTTTACCCTGTTCCCACCAAAGCCAGCAGCATTTTATTCGAAAAGACCTACTGAAGTGAGTGGGCTTACAGGTCAGTGGCAAGGACAGAAAAGAGTATATATATATATATATATATATATATATATGTCACTATATATATGTGACACCAGTGGGAGATAGGGAAAGGAAGAAAACGGTGGGAAGATACTGTTTTTGCTCTCAAAAGACTTCATGGTCCCTAAAATGGAGAGATGTGACACTTAGCTAGAAAAACAAACAAGTGTGAGTGAAAATAGCTGTCTGTAGGTACAGGTACAGATATAGACAGGTGGTGAGGTGTGTGTCCCTGTCGAAGCCAAGTTGGGGTACAGACTCAGAAACTGGTAACTTTGTATTATTGTATTCTGTGCTCACTGATCCTCACTGCTTGGGTTGGTAAAGTGAAAGTCCTGACTTTCTAGCCTAAGGGAACCCAAGCACTAGACAGGGGGCCTCAGGGGGGCTCCCAGAAATAAAGTTCTGCACTTTGGGAATACCCGGGTTTGGGCTTGGGATTGGTAGGACTGTGTGCCTTTGTGTTAGAGAACGGGACATTTTTCTTCCACCTACTCTGATGTGAAAAGATTCTTTTCATATCTCTGGGACTGATCTGAGCCTTCTGAGAATTCTCCCTACCAGCTTCTGATGAGACTATAGCAAAGTCTAGAAGAAACAGCATGGGCTTTGAAGTCAGGGAGACGTGGGTTTGATTCTGGTGCTGTCACAGGCTTCTGTGTATTCATCACACAAAGTTGGGCAAGTCACAGTCTCAGTCTTTGAGCTTCAGTTTCCCCACCTATATAATGGAAATAAGAATACTGGAGGGTTGGTTTTAAGTATTCAGTAAAATTGTAAGGGCTTGACATAAGACAGCACTTAGTAAATTACTTACGATCTCAGCTACCTTGTTGTTGTTGTTTTTTTTTTTTCTTTTTTTAAGATTTTATTTGACTGGGGCCCCTGGGTGGCTCAGTCATTAAGCATCCGCCTTCTGTTCAGGTCATGATCTCCGGGTCCTGGGATCAAGCCCCGTGTCCAGCTCCCCGCTCAGCGGGATGCCTCCTCTCTCTCCCACTCCCCTTGCTGTGTTCCCTCTCTCACTGTCTCTGTCAAATAAAATCTTTAAAAAAATTTTTTTTTGAGAGAGAGAGCACAAGCAGGGGGAGTGGCATACAGAGGGAGAAGGAGAACCAGGCTCCCTGCAGAGTAGGGGGAGCCTGATGTGGGACCTGATCCCAGGACTCTGGGATCATGACCTGAGCCAAAGGCAGATGCTTAACCAACTGAGCCACGCAGGTGCTCTGAGCTACATTTCTTTATACTCCCTGGTAAGGTTCTGTGGAACTCATGGACACACAGGTATTTCCTAGGTATCATGAAGGGTAAATAATGTGACCTCACAGGTCCATCTGAATTTTCTACTTTCACCAGAGATGAAAGAGATGATGTTGCAAGCAAAGTCTGCTTCACTTGTAGATAGCCTGGGTGGCCCGCAGGGCAGGCCAGCAATGTCTTATGGGAGATTGTGCCTCCTGGCCCAAAGGCCCAGGGCTGGGCTGCGATAAGCCCAGTGATATACCCTTCAGACACTGTTCCCCAGTTTGGAGACTCTGGTGGTCTCTTCTAACAGGCTTCACTGAAAACAGATCCTGCAAGTTCCAGGTGCCTGTACTGGACACTTGGGAGATCCTGCTGCCTGCTTCCCAGACCACAGCTGTGGGGAACTTGGGGGAAGCAGAGAAGTTTCTGTATTCAGCTGCCCAGGCAGAGGAGAATGGGGTCTCCACAGCCTGAAGAATGAAGACACGACAGAATAAAGATTCAGTGAGTAATAGCTGAAATGAGAGACGTGAATGATGAAGGGTGGAGGAACTAGGGGTGAGGGCCTGGAGAAGTAGAACAGAAATAAGGCACACCATGAAGTTAGGTGCTTCCTTCCTTCTCCCTTAGATGTCAATGAGGAGTGGACGGAAGAAAGAGGCCCCTGGGCCCCGGGAAGAACTGAGATCGAGGGGCCGGGCCTCCCCTGGAGGGGTCAGCACGTCCAGCAGTGATGGCAAAGCCGAGAAGTCTAGGCAGACAGCCAAGGTATTCTGTCCTAGGGTCCTCCCACAGGATGCCCAGGCACTGGAGCTGAGGGTGTATGTGTGTGTGTTGTGGGGGAACTTCCTGTCTGGCAGAGGGTGATGGTGGAGGCTTTGGGAGGTAGAAGACAGGGATTTTCTCTTTTCTCTCTAACAGAAGGCCCGCGTCGAGGAAGCCTCCACCCCAAAGGTCAGCAAGCAGGGCCGGAGTGAGGAGATCTCAGAGAGTGAAAGTGAGGAGACCAATGCACCAAAAAAGACCAAAACTGAGGTGGGAGACCCTAGCAGCCATCCTGACCCATTTTCTGACCACTGTTAACCAAAAAACTTCCTTTCACTCACGATTCCTACTGTAATCTCGCCTGGGATATGAGAGACCTGGTGCTTATTAAAGGAGTCCTGTCTGTAATATGTCAGACAGGGATGTATCCAGGCCACTAGATGACCAGGCAGGGCCAGAGGGGACTGGGAGTGTGGGGGATTCTAGGCTCTTTTTTCCCAGGTCCTGGTTTTCATGAAGGGGCTGGGGAGGAGATTAAAGGTGAGAGGTCTCAAAAGGAAAATGCAGTAGTGGTCTTTTTAAAAACCAGGGGTTTCTGGCATGTGTAGTTAATGGGGTGAAAGGAGATGAGAAGAGGGTGGATATCAGCTGGTGGAAGACAGGGATTTGGGTTTAGCTGTGGATGGGGAGAAGGTGCTTGAGATGGACACTTGAGGAAAGAATGGAGTTTCCCAGGGAGGGAAGCAATACCGGCTGAGAATGTGGGGAGATGGGGGAATCCCCACATGGTAGGTGGGCTTGAGCAAGAGTATTCATCACATGGTACAGCGGTATGTTGGGAGAAATGATTTTGTGCAAGGGAGGCCCCAAATGCAGGGGGAGCAAGGAAAAAGAAAAAAAAAATGGTCTTCCTTCTTCTGCAGCAGGAGCTCCCTCGGCCACAGTCTCCCTCCGATCTGGATAGTTTAGATGGGCGGAGCCTCAATGATGATGGCAGCAGTGACCCTAGGGATATTGACCAAGATAACCGAAGCACGTCCCCCAGCATCTACAGCCCTGGAAGTGTGGAGAATGACTCCGACTCATCTTCTGGCCTGTCCCAGGGCCCAGCCCGCCCCTACCACCCACCTCCACTCTTTCCTCCCTCCCCTTCACCGCAAGACAGCACCCCCCGACAGCCAGAGCCTGGCTTTGAGCCCCATCCTTCCGTGACACCCACTGGATATCATGCTCCCATGGAGCCCCCCACATCTCGAATGTTCCAGGCTCCTCCTGGGGCCCCTCCCCCTCATCCACAGCTCTACCCTGGGGGCACTGGTGGAGGAGTTTTGTCTGGACCCCCAATGGGTTCCAAAGGGGGAGGGGCTGCCTCTTCAGTGGGGGCTCCTACTGGGGGTAAACAGCACCCCCCACCAACCACCCCCATTTCAATATCAAGCTCTGGGGCTGGTGGTGCTCCTCCAACAAAGCCACCTAACACTCCAGTGGGTGGTGGAAACCTGCCCTCTGCTCCACCACCAGCCACCTTCCCCCATGTGACACCGAACCTGCCTCCCCCACCTGCCCTGAGACCCCTTAACAATGCCTCAGCCTCTCCTCCTGGCCTGGGGGCCCAGCCACTACCTGGGCATCTGCCGTCTCCCCATGCCATGGGGCAGGGTATGGGTGGACTTCCTCCTGGCCCAGAGAAGGGCCCCACTCTTGCTCCCTCACCCCATCCTCTGCCACCTGCTTCCTCCTCTTCTGCCCCAGCCCCCCCAATGAGGTATCCATATTCATCCTCTGGTGGTAGCTCTGCAGCGGCCTCCTCTTCCAGCTCTTCATCTTCTTCCTCTGCCTCCCAGTACCCAGCTTCCCAGGCACTGCCCAGTTATCCCCACTCCTTCCCTCCCCCGACAAGCCTGACTGTCTCTAATCAGCCACCCAAGTATACTCAGCCTTCCCTTCCATCCCAGGCTGTGTGGAGCCAGGGTCCCCCACCACCTCCTCCCTATGGCCGTCTCTTAGCCAACAGCAGTGCCCACCCAGGTCCCTTCCCTCCTTCAACTGGAGGCCAATCCACAGGCCACCCACCAGCCCCAACACATCACCATCACCACCAGCAGCAGCAGCAACAGCAACAGCAGCAGCAGCAACAACAGCAGCAGCAGCAGCAGCAGCAACAACAACAGCAGCAACAGCAGCAGCAGCATCATGGGAGCTCTGGGCCCCCTCCACCTGGAGCATATCCCCACCCCCTGGAGAGCAGCAGCTCCCACCATGCCCATCCTTATGCCATGTCTCCCTCCCTGGGGTCTCTGAGGCCCTACCCACCAGGGCCAGCACACCTGCCCCCACCTCACGGCCAGGTGTCCTACAGCCAAGCAGGCCCCAACGGCCCCCCCGCCTCTTCATCCTCTTCCAACTCCTCCTCTTCTTCCTCTCAAGGATCCTACCCATGTTCACATCCCTCCCCTTCCCAGGGCCCCCAAGGAGCGCCCTACCCCTTCCCGCCGGTGCCTCCGGTCACCACTTCCTCGGCTACGCTTTCCACGGTCATTGCCACAGTGGCTTCCTCGCCAGCAGGCTACAAAACAGCTTCCCCACCTGGGCCCCCACCCTATGGAAAGAGAGCCCCGTCCCCAGGGGCCTACAAGACAGCCACCCCACCAGGATACAAGCCGGGGTCGCCTCCCTCCTTCCGAACAGGGACCCCACCCGGCTACCGAGGCGCCTCGCCACCCGCGGGCCCAGGGACCTTCAAGCCAGGCTCGCCCACTGTGGGGCCAGGGCCCCTGCCACCTGCCGGGCCCTCAGGCCTGTCATCCCTGCCTCCACCGCCTGCAGCCCCTGCCTCCGGGCCGCCCCTGAACGCCACGCAGATCAAGCAAGAGCCCGCTGAAGAGTATGAGACCCCCGAGAGCCCAGTGCCCCCCGCCCGTAGCCCCTCGCCCCCTCCTAAGGTGGTAGACGTGCCCAGCCATGCCAGCCAGTCAGCCAGGTGAGCCTCTGGGCCGGGGTGCGGTTGGGTCTGGAATGGGGAACGACAGAGCGAGGCAACGGAGAGCGGTGCGGGGGAACCCCACTCGTTCTCGTGGTGCTTTCTGAAGTACTCCAGAACTTGGCCTCGCCCTCACGGTCTGCGCAGGCGGGCTTGGGGGCAGGGTCACCGCCGGGCCGATCTGGCAGCTCGCGGCTGCTAAGCGCGCGCCGCCCTCGCGCCCGGCAGGTTCAACAAACACCTGGACCGCGGCTTTAACTCGTGCGCGCGCAGCGACCTGTACTTCGTACCGCTGGAGGGCTCCAAGCTGGCCAAGAAGCGGGCCGACCTGGTGGAGAAGGTGCGGCGCGAGGCCGAGCAGCGCGCTCGCGAAGAGAAGGAGCGCGAGCGCGAGCGGGAACGTGAGAAGGAGCGGGAACGCGAGAAGGAGCGTGAGCTGGAACGCAGCGTGGTGAGTGCGTCACCACATGCGCCATCCGCCTTTCTGGCCCTCTGCGCCTCGCAGGGAGGGTTGGGGGGGGCGTGTCATTGCGCCCCCTGTCAGAAAGGAGGAGGCACAGCAGCCGGGAAATGGAGACGGAAGGATTCCAGCGGGAGGAATCCTCGCATTCCTGGGTTTGGGGGAGGACAAATTGAGATCAGAGTATCTGCAGATGGTAGGGGGAGCCAAAGTCCAGGAGAAAGGGTTAGGGAAATTCCTGCTTAACTGAGTTCTAGTAAAGCGAAGCGTTTTGATTTTCAGCTGGCAAGACAAGTGAGTAGCTCAGGACCAGCTGCCTTTTTCCAGACCTGCCGATTTGACACTGTTTTTCCCCTGTATCCCACAGAAGTTGGCTCAGGAGGGCCGGGCGCCAGTGGAGTGCCCATCTCTGGGCCCTGTGCCCCATCGCCCTCCGTTTGAGCCGGGCAGCGCTGTAGCTACAGTGCCCCCCTATCTGGGTCCTGACACTCCGGCCCTGCGCACGCTCAGTGAATACGCCCGACCCCACGTCATGTCTCCTGGCAATCGCAACCATCCCTTCTACGTGCCCCTAGGGGCAGTGGACCCGGGGCTCCTGGGTTACAACGTCCCGGCCTTGTACAGCAGCGACCCAGCAGCCCGGGAGAGGGAGCGGGAAGCCCGTGAACGAGACCTCCGTGACCGCCTCAAGCCTGGCTTTGAGGTGAAGCCCAGTGAGCTGGAACCCCTACATGGGGTCCCAGGGCCAGGCCTTGATCCCTTCCCCCGACATGGGGGCCTGGCTCTGCAGCCTGGCCCACCTGGCCTGCACCCTTTTCCTTTTCATCCGAGTCTGGGGCCCCTGGAGAGAGAACGTCTAGCGCTGGCAGCTGGGCCAGCCCTGCGGCCTGACATGTCCTATGCGGAGCGTCTGGCAGCTGAGAGGCAGCATGCAGAAAGAGTGGCAGCCCTGGGCAATGACCCACTGGCCCGGCTGCAGATGCTTAATGTGACCCCCCATCACCACCAGCACTCCCACATCCACTCCCATCTGCATCTCCACCAGCAGGATGCCATCCATGCAGGTGAGACTCCTACTACTTTCTCTTGGTTCCTGGCAAGTGATTGGGCTTTTCTATTCCTCAGGCCAAGATTTCCCTCCTCTAAAGTCTGGCATGAGCCTCTTTCCGGGGATTGCTCCCCTGATCTTTCCCTCTCTGTCATCCCCCGTCTTCTCATGCCCCAGCCTTGCCACAGGGACTGTAATAGTGCACACCCTACCCCACTTCAGAGTCTAGCATTCCACGTGTGGTAGAGGAAACCTTGGAGGGAATGCTACCTTTCTTCCCTCAGACCACACCCCTAACCCCCTTCACATACCTGTTTCCTTGCTCCTTTGGATTAAACTCTGTTACCATTTTTTGCCATCTTTTCTCCTCCCAAGTGGAGGTGTTTTCATGTTCTTCCCCATCTCTAGATCTACCGCCTTCCAGAAAGAGCCCTTATAGCTTTGGCTGGGGGTATCTTAGGTACTAATGAGCTTTATTTACTGTCCTTTTGCCATATTGTCCAGAAATCGCCTGATCTAACCTTACAGTCCTGGTCATTCTGGGCTCCCTTGTGCTTTCTCTCTTAACCTCCTCTGTCTCTTCCTGTCTTACTTCCTAAACTTTCTAGTCCCCTCTATCTCCTTTAAGCAGTCCACGTCTCTTTCCTTTTCCTCAGAGCCCTCTGACAAACTAATCTCCTGTTACTTGGCCTCCGTGTGTCCCTGTGTCCAGTAAGGTCTTGTCCTGGCCACCCACCAGTCCCCTAGTTCTTCCTTTGCTCTTCCTTGTTCCTCACTGGGTCTTCCTGTGTTTGATTGTCCATCTCTTCCCAGCTTGAATCCATTTACTCACGTGTGTGGTTTTCTCCAAACTTGCCTTTTGGTGACACCTTCCTCTTCTCTACCCTCTAGCCTCTGCCTCGGTGCACCCTCTCATTGACCCCCTGGCCTCAGGGTCTCACCTTACCCGGATCCCCTACCCAGCTGGGACCCTCCCCAACCCCCTTCTTCCTCACCCTCTGCACGAGAACGAAGTTCTTCGTCACCAGCTCTTTGGTAAGGATGAAGGTGGGAGTGGGGAGGTTCTGATGAGATAAGGGCAGGAAGGAGGAGATTGGGTGGTGTGATGGGCCTCTTTGGGATTGGGGAGGGATGTGGAGGTACCCAGAGGAGCTAGGAATAGGAGAAGGAGGACTGAGGCCCTGCCCAAGAGAGGCGCAGGTTTGAGTGCCAGGCAGAAGTCTGAATCCTCTCCATGGCTGGCAACTTGCAGGACTGGCTTTTCCCTTTAAGTGTTTTAGTCTCCATCGCCTCTGTAGGTAGGGAGGCTAGCTGTCTCCTGGCCCAGAGTAAGTGCTCAGCATTCCATCGGTCCTGTGTCCCCTGCCCTTCCTGCCCACAGCTGCTCCTTACCGGGACCTGCCAGCCTCCCTCTCTGCCCCAATGTCCGCAGCTCACCAGCTGCAGGCCATGCACGCGCAGTCGGCTGAGCTGCAGCGCCTGGCCCTGGAGCAGCAGCAGTGGCTGCACGCCCACCACCCGCTGCACAGTGTGCCGCTACCTGCCCAGGAGGACTACTACAGGTGCGTTGGCTTCCTGGGGTGTGGAGGGGCAGGCTGCTGGTTCCTGTAGTGGTGGGGGAGCCCCAGCTCCACCATCCAACTCTGTGACAGGGGGCCTGGACAGGGTTGATCTCAATCTCATGGCTCTGCTCTTCATCCCCTCTCCACCAGTCACCTGAAGAAGGAAAGCGACAAGCCACTGTAGGACCGGCCATCAAGAGCTCACCCATGGCGCCTGCATCTGGACCTCCAAGGCCTCTCTCCCAGCCTGCCCCCCAGAGCTGAGGAGGGAGGGGTGCTGCTCCTTTGCAGGGTTTCAGCAGCTGGGCAGAGGGAGGGAGGAAGGGACAGAGGAAGGCCAAGGCTCCTGTGGTAGGCAGAGGTGGGGAGGTGGTGTCAGGGTGGAGGCAGAAAGCGCACAGTATCTTGGACCAGGTCCCTTTTTCCTGTCCCCCTGCTTTCTTCCTCCCCCATGCCCAGCCCTGGGTGGCCACCGCCCCTCCCCCACCCCATTGGTGTGATGATTTCATCTGTTAGATGTGGCTGTTTTGCGTAGCATCGTGTGCTGCCCCTGCCCGTCCCCAGTCCCTGTGCGCGCGCCCCTTCTGCGATGTATGCCCCTTGCCCCTCCCCCACATTAATAATTTATATATATAAATATCTATATGACGCTCTTTAAAAAACATCCCAACCAAAACCAAACAAAAACATCCTCACGACTCCCCAGGAAGATGGCTGTGACTGGTTCTTTGCGGGCTCTGGGGGCGGAGCTGGGGGTGACCTGGGGGGGTGAGCAGTTCCTGGAGAGAAAGCTGTGGAACAGGACACAGTGGGTGTAGAGATGTGGAATCGCAGAGGAGCTCTCGGCAGGACCCAGGGGCTCCACTGGAGGGTTACTGCGGAGCTAGTGCCTCCCTGCCTCGCAGTGCAGGGAAGTCCAGATGCCCGGGTGGGGTGCGGGAAAACAGGCACGCCTCTGATAGGGTCAGACCTAGGAAGCCGCTCAGACTTCGGAGGCCTTTCTGCTGCTGACCCCACAGCTAGGAGCCACCAGAGTCCAGAAGCCTTTTTGTCGAATAGATTGAGAAAGGGTTATGAAGTGGAGGTGCAGGGCCGTAGTTCCATTGGGTTAAAGCGATTAGAACTCCGGAGTCATAAGTACCCCTTAGTTTGAAGAGGGAGTGGCCGACCATTTAAAATGCCTAGGAGAGAAATTGGAAGGCGCTACGCTGGCGCGGACACTCGGCGGCACAAGGCCATTTTAGGAGAGCACGAGAGCCGCCTTCACTTTCAGCGTTCATTGCTGCGAATCACTACGTCCTCAAAAACTGAAGGGGGTGTGACCAGCCGTCCCAGCCAATCAGCTTTGGGTTCATTTGCATAGGCTCGAATCAAATGTTCCCAAACTCTAGCAGTGGTACTTTAAATAAGTTTCTCCGCCCCCCCGTTTTTCCTTTTGAAAGCTGTAAAGTCCCCCGTTGCTTATACAGCAATAGGAATTAGAAAAGGCCACTCTGAGCTCACCCTCACCAATAGTGGCGTTCCTGGACACCCCATGTTCTCTCCAGGCTACTTCCTGTAGTGTTACAGCTCTTTTAGAATTTGTCTAGCAGGTTTTCCGGTTTTTTACCGGAAGACCCTCCCTATACTGCGTATATAACAATAGACCTATTTTTTTTTTTAGTTTTGTTAGTTCGATTATCTGAGACGTTCGCTGGTCCGCGTAAGTGCGGCTGTCTTTTCTAAAGCATCTAGGAGTCTGTGGCGCGCTGCGCTACGTCCACAAGCTTCCCCGGCTTCCGGCTGCGGCTGATGCTGCTTCCCTTCCATCAGTTTTGAGAGCCACTCAGAGGCATCCCGTTTCTCCTGAGCATATCCTTGGTTTGCTGCACGTGCAGCTTTTGTTACCCTATGGCGTCCGCCTCGGCCCCACCCGCGGCCCTGAGCGCCGAGCAAGCCAAGGGTGAGAAGCATATTCTGGCCACCGCGTGGGCTTCCTGCTGGAGAAGGGCGCGGGCGGAGGGGACAGAGCGAGGGGTGTGGTTGCACCGCCGGGAAATGGGGGCACAGAGTTCCATCCTCTCTCCCCCAGGAGGGGTCCTAGAGCGAGGGAATCTGGGTCGAGTTTATCGGGTTACTCTGGCTTCAGTCCATTAATCTCCTGCCCTTTTCCCTGCGTTCTCGGCTGGGCCGGCCCGCCGTGCTTCGACTCCTACCCGGGGACGCGTCTACGGCGCAGTGGTCCTGGCGGAGGTAATCCAGGCGTTCTCGGCCCCGGAGAACGCCGTGCGCATGGACGAGGCTCGGGACAACGCGTGCAACGACATGGGCAAAATGCTGCAATTCGTGCTGCCTGTGGCCACGCAGATTCAGCAGGAGGTTATCAAGGCCTATGGCTTCAGCTGCGACGGGGAAGGTGGGTCGGACGAGGGTCGGGGGTGGCGTGGGTCCGGGAGAGGGCGCTGGATCCCACTGGGTCCCTGAGCCGTCCTCCCTTGCCTCGCCACACGGAGGCAGCCACAATCCGACGAACAGTATTGGCTGTAGGAGCCGGGAGTCTGTTCTGAACTTGTGCCAGGTGAAGTCCTAAGTGCTTTTTGTACTTAGCAGTAATTATACTGTTATTCCACTTTCAGATGAGGAAACAGACTCTAGTAGTAAACTAAGTGCTCGAGGTCACAGCAGAGCTGGAGCCGAACCCTCTTCTGATGAGTTCTAGTGGGGTGTCTGCATGGCAGTATGCTTCTGCAGCCCCTCCAGGGGGTTTTAGCTCGTCTCTTTTGGAGGGCTGGTCAGTTTCCTTGATGAGATCATGGTGTTCCCCAGGGTTGCTGATTGATTCAGCCCGGCTGACCTGTGGCCCTCCTGTGTTCAGGTTATAGACTTGGGACCTTATGCATGTTCATACCAAGGGTTCTTGTGAGTAAATTGCCAGAACGGTTCACCTGATCACGAGAGGCCGGCTGCTTAGGGGTATTTCGTTCACTGTTTTGCCTGGTCTAGACCAGGAAATGGTGGATCCAAACCACCCAGGGCAGAGGCCTGCTTGTGCCTTGTTTTGTTGACAGCTACCTGACCAGAGGGGGAACAGCCAGTGACTCATGCTCAAGCTGCCCGCCCCCCATGTCTGGGCACACCTGTCCCCTGAGGGCGTGGCTTGATGCTCCACTTCCCCTTGCAGGTGTCCTCAAGTTTGCCCGCTTGGTCAAGTCTTACGAAGCCCAGGATCCCGAGATTGCTAGCTTGTCCGGCAAGCTGAAGGCACTGTTCCTGCCCCCCATGACATTGCCTCCCCATGGTCCTGCTTCTGGCAGCAGTGTGGCTGCCTCCTGAGGGTCGGCCCTCCCGCACAGGGAAGACCTTAATGTTCCAGAGGATAATAAACGTGCCTGTGACTTAGCCTCGGAGTCAGTCTTTTGTGACCCTGACAACCCCCACCTTCTGGCCCCAGGTTCCCTCCGCCATTCCAGGCTGCTTCAGCTCCCCGTCCTGCTGGGAACGACTCTGCCCTGGGGCAGGATGGGAGGAAGGACATACCCCTCAATACCCTGGAGGAAGGGGGGGTTGTGTGGTGAGCCTGCACAGGTGCCACCTCCTCTGAGGAGAGGGGCCTCCTGGGCTGTTTTGGAAGCCCCCAGCTTCTGGGAGCTGGGAGGCTCCCTCATTGGTCGATGCTCCCTTGGCTGGGGTTACTTCCTGGTCTTTGCCCCCACCCCACCCACTTCCATCAGCTCTGTTGGCTAGAGCTCCAGGTGGAGCTCCAGGTGGCTCCTCCCCTCCCAGGGGAAGGAGTGAGGACAGGCGGGCCGTGGACGATCCAGTGGGACTGCAGGGAGAGGCCTGCGGCTGTGGGCAGTCTAAGGCCAGCCCCTCCCACCTGTCCCTTCTCCAGGGATCATTAAACCAGGGGCCCGCTGCTGTGGTGCCATTGGCTTGGCAGGCTGCATCGAGGAGGAAGTCGCTGAGCTCCCTGTGTTCCTCCTCACCTGTTTGGGCTGCTGTGCACAGCTGCGCCCATACTGGGCCCCACCCCTTGTGGCCCTCTGCCTGTGACTCCCCCGTCCATCTGGGGAGATGCTGTCCCGTGGGTAAGTCCCCGGGTCCCCCCCCCCCCCGCGGGTGCCACAGTCTCCTATTAGTTTGGGAGAGAGGGGCAGAGTGTATGCTCCCCGCTGGCAGGTGTGGGACCATGAGCATGACCCTGGTCCCCTGGCCTGGGTTTTCTTCCTGTCCCTGCCTCAAGATGTGAGGAGCTCCAGTCTCATTTATACCCCTCTGCCTCCTCCTTCTTGTCTCTAGCACCTTCCCTGTGACAGACGCATCTTTCTTCTCTCTTTGCTTGTCTCCCTTCACTCTCTGGTCCCCCACTTCTGCTGTCTGCTTACCCCAACCCCTGGGTAGCACACATCACCCATCACCTGAAACATACCCTGTCTGAAAGGCAAACCGGAGAAAACTCCCCGCTTCCCACGGAACTTCCCAGCATCCGGGGTTCGCTCCATTTTCTTTCAGGGTCTCTTCCCTTCCCCCTCCCACGCATCATTCATGCAACACACACTGTTGAGCATCCCCTATAGTCCAGGTACTTAGTAAGGTGCTGACAATAATTTAGCGAAGAAGACAGACACGGTCCTTGCTCTCAGAAAGCTTCATTCGAGCGGGAGGCAACAGATGACACAGAGAACCCAATAAATAGGACTAATTTTAGATTCTCAGAAGTGTCATGAAATGAGACGGCTTCAGGTGTCAGCAAGCATCTGGGGTGCCAATGGCATTGTTAACTGGAGGGATCCAGGAGGGCTTTCCGGAGGAGGGGACAGGCGCTGAGAGCTGGATGATGAGGCAGAGCCAGCCATGTGGTGCCCATGGGCAGAGGCCCTGTTGTGGGCACACGGGAACAATGACAGGGTGCGCAGAGAAAGCAGGGGAGAGGAAGGCAGAGACCCGAAACGTCATGTGCGGGCAGGATGGTGTGTCGGCGTGTGGGTGTCTGCCCTGGGCCAGAGACGTGTAGATGGATGTGGATGGTGAGGTATGTGTAGTGGGCCTGTGTATGCATGTGCATGTGTACTCATCTGTGTATGACAATCAGGGTGTGTGTGTGCAGGACCGGAAGCTGATCATGCCTGTGCATGGCCATTGATGAGCTTGTTTATTGGACGCCGTACTCTGCACTCTGCTTAAGGTGTTGTGTCAGCCTTTGAACTCCCGAAGGGGGCAGGGGCGGGCTGTGGACCCCCTGGGGTGGATCCCACTATGTAGCTCCTCTTTCTGCTCCTATAGCTCTGGGAGGGAATTTGTGGTCTTTCGGTGGTGCTCAAAATCCAAGATGGAAAGGGTAGTCAGGGTTAGGTCATCCAATAAACAGACCAAGCTTCCCAGGTACCAGAGGGAAGAGGGAGGGGGAGACCCCATTTCAGGGCGGGTGGTGGAGAATTGATGTTTGATATTTGAAAAAGTAATAAAGTAGTCATCGTAGGCAATAGAGACTTTAGTTGAGCTTTAACACTCGGTTGTTATTTTGCCTTATTTTTTATTGAGGTAATAGCATACATAACGTGCATGAATGCTTACCGTGAGCGCTTAACCTGAATTAAACATACGGCCTGATGAACGTCACGTCTCATCCACCTGTGCGTACACCAGCCAGCGTTCCCAGCACCCCAGCTGTTTCCTACAAATTGCCATCTCCCAGGCAATTTCTTTATTTTCATGAAATACATACCCGTGCGACAACTTTCAAAAAGGGATATGGGGGAAGGAAGACATCCACATGGCCAACAGACACGGATGCTCAACATCGCTCATCCTCAGGGAAATGCAAATCAGACCCCCTGAGATAGCACCTCCCGTTTGTCAGGATGGTTAGAATCAGAAAGATAAGAAATAGCAATTGTTGGTGAGGATGTAAAGAAAGGTGCTGGTGGGAACGTCAGCTGGCCCAGCCACTGTGGAAACCAGTATGGAGCTTCCTCAGAGAATTACAAGTAGAAATACCAGGGGATCCAGGAATTCCACTACTGGGTATTTACCCGAAGAAAATGGAAACAGTAATTCAAAAAGATATAGGCACCCCTATCTCATCACAGCATTATTTACAGTAGCCAAGATAAGGAAGCAACCTAAGTGTCCGTTGACAGATGAATAGGTAAGGAAGATGTGGGGTACATATACAATGGAATATCACTCAGGCGTAAAAAGAATAAGATCTTGCAATTTTTGACAACAGGGATGGACTGAGGGGTTACTATGCGAACAAAAGTCAGAAACAGATCCATAAACACAGAGAATAAACTGATGGTTTGCCAGAGGGGAGGTGGGTGTGAGAGGGGCAAAATGGGTGACGGCAAGTGGGAGGTACAGACGTCCAGCTATGGGGTGAATGAACCATGGGGATGAAAGGCATGGTGTAGGGAAGATAGTGGTATTTAAAAAAATTTTTTTAAAAAGATTATTTATTTGTTTGTTTATTTATTTATTTATTTATGTGAGAGAGACAGAGAGTGAGTGAGAGCTTGAGCAGGAGGAAGAGGGAGAGGGAGAAGCAGGCTCCCCGCTAAGCAGGGAGCCCACTTTGGGGCTCTATCCCAGGACCCTGGGATTATGACCTGAGGTGAAGGCAGACACTTAACCGACTGAGCCACCCAGATGCCCCTTGCCAGAGGTATTGTAATAATGTTGATGGTGACAGGTGGTAGTTGTGCCATGGTGAGCAGTGGTATACCGCGTAGACTTGTTGAATCACTATGTTGTACACCTGAAACTAATGGCATGTTGGGTGTCAACTTTACTTCAATTAAAAAAAAAAAAACAGGTATAGGGGTGCCTGGGTGGCTCAGTGGGTTAAGTGTCTGCCTTCAGCTCAGGTCATGATCCCAGGGTCCTGGGACAGAGTCCTTCATCCGGCTCCCTGCTCAGCGGAGAGCCTGCTTCTCCCTCTCCCTCTGCCACTCCCCATGCTCATGCTCTCTCTCTCTCTGACAAATAAATAAATAAAATCTTAAAAAACAAAAGACATGGGGCGCCTGGGTGGCTCAGTGGGTTAAAGCCTCTGCCTTCGGCTCAGGTCATGATCCCAGGGTCCTGGGATCGAGCCCCACATCGGGCTCTCTGCTCCGCGGGGAGCCTGCTTCCTCCTCTCTCTCTGCCTGCCTCTCTGCCTAGTTGTGATTTCTCTCTGTCAAATAAATAAAATATTAAAAACAACAACAACAACATAAAACAGGTATAAGGGAGAAGTAAATGTCGCTCCCAGATCTCTCCCCCAGCCACCTAGTCTCTTTCCCTGGGGCGGAAGCCACCGATTCGAGCTTTCTGTGTATCCTTGGTCAGGTTACTTTTCTTTTGTTTTGGTTTGGTAGTGTTTGTGTTTGTATGTGGAATTACGCACGGGGAGCATCACAAGCTTCTGGTGTGGAGGGCTCTCAAGGTCAACCAGCCCGGAGAATATGAACCATGGCACGGACCTCAGTCCCTAGCCCTCAGGGGACAGGCCCCTGGTCAGAGTCCTGAGCTCTGGCTGATTCAGAGCAGGCCCCTGGAGGAAAGCCTATGGCTCAGGCACAGGGTGGACAGCACCGAGGGGGCTGGCGGCTATACTCCCCGCCTGCTTCTCTAGAGCTGCGTGCCCTCGAGTTCTGTTGCTTGGCTCCACTGCCTGGCTAGGGCGCAGTGGGAAAAAGACTTGGGACAAGAAGTAGAAAAGGTGTGAGTCTGACAGCTGTGCGGGGTCATTTTGTCTGTCCGCCTGTCCCAGCGGCTCCTCCAGATAACTGTGTCGTGGGAGGTGAGAGCACCTTTGTATGGTTTGTAAGCACCTGCTTGGCCTTGGCTGTTAGAAAGTCTCCCCTTGGGGCGCCTGGGTGGCTCAGTCACCTTTGGCTCAGGTCGTGATCTCAGGGCCATGGGATGGAGCCCCGCATCCATCCGGGGCTTTCTGCTCAGCTGGGAGCCTGCTTCCCTTCCTCTCTCTCTGCCGGCCTCTCTGTCTACTTGTAATCTTGTCAAATAAATAAATAAAATCTTAAAAAAAAAAAAAAGTTTCCCCTTCCCTGCAACCCCCAGTGGCCCTGAGCTCCCAGCCTCTGTCTTCAGAAGCCCCCAGGGCCAGCACACAGTAGCTCAAGTCACCGGCTTTGGGAACCATTGTGTGGGTGACATCCCAGCGCTGCCGTGTACCGAACGGCCAGCCCCGGGCAAGTTCCCTACATTCTCTGAGCGTCAGGTTCCTTGGCCGTAGAAGGGAGAGACAGAGGCACCCGCTTTGCAGAGCTCTTCTGAGAAATAAATCGGCTAAGGCACATCAGTGACATCATAGCACAGTGGCCTGGCATGGAGTGAGACTCCATGAAATGAGACTTGTCACTGTCACCGTCATCATGAGTGTGGAGTGTGGACCAGGGCGGGGGAAGAAGAGATGGCGTGTGACCGTGTGGGTTCACATTTAGGAAGCACGGCCTTCACCAGTAGGGCGCAAGGCACATTTGTGTCCGTATTCTGTGTGTCGTCACGGTTGGGAGTGCCATGCTCCCGAATCCGATGGCAGATGTGTGGGAAGTGGGGCCCATCCCCACCCCCCACTGCCACCCTGCTTTGCAGTCTCTTCTGCTCTGCTCTAAAACGAGAAGTACAGTGAGTTCCCCCAAGGGGTCGGCCGCGCCCCTTCCTGTCCCCGCCCTGCTGGCTGCCCCCGGGCTGTGGAGTGGCAGCCCCAGCACCAGGACAGGAGGCCAGGGCTGTGAGGTGGCCTGGGCGCTCCGAGCCAAGCCGCACTGAACCATTAGCCCCAGAGTGCTCGGCCTGCCAGGACTGCCCTGCTCACCTCACTCCCTGCACCCCCAGGATGGTGAGGTAAGGTCCTGGGACCCATGGGGACGCAGGAGGCAGGGGCGCCCTGCAGCCAGAGGGCCATCTCCTCACTGCTCCCCGGGGGGCCTGCAGGTGGTTTCACCGAGACCTCAGCGGGCTGGACGCCGAGACCTTGCTGAAGGGCCGCGGGGTCCATGGGAGCTTCCTGGCTCGGCCTAGTCGCAAGAACCAGGGGGACTTCTCCCTCTCTGTCAGGTAAGGGCCCTCCATGCCAGCCTGGGCAAGTGTTTCGGCACCTCATTCCTGGTTCCCTCGTGGCAGTGCCTGCTCCCCCGGCCCCCCACTCCAGCACTGATGTGTCCCCCACCCTTGTGTCTGTCTGTGCCCATCCCATCCCTGTGTGTGTGTGTGTGTGTGTGCGTGCACGCGCCCCAGCCCATCCCCCCTATGTCCCCACCTCTACTCTTGCACCCACTGGCCTCACCACCGGGTGTCCCGCAGGGTGGGGGATCAGGTGACCCATATTCGGATCCAGAACTCGGGCGATTTCTATGATCTGTATGGAGGGGAGAAGTTCGCGACGCTGACAGAGCTCGTGGAGTACTACACCCAGCAGCAGGGTGTCCTGCAGGACCGAGACGGCACCATCATCCACCTCAAGTATCCGCTGAACTGCTCCGACCCCACCAGCGAGAGGTGAGGGACTTACTGGCCCACTCCCACTGCCAGGGCTGCCCCACTGCCTTCCCAGCGCTCTGCAGGCCCCTTTCTTCCACGTGATCCCGGGCCCGTGTCTCAGGGGACGGACCTCCCACCCCTTTCCCTCAACCCCCCGAGAAAGCAGGGGCCATGGCCTTGCCCTCCTTCAGGGTCCTAGTCGGCTGGTGCCCCAGGCCCTCCTGGGGGTGCAGGGCCTAGTGGCTGCATCTGGTAGTAGGCCAGCTCTGTTGTTAGAAAGCTCTTCTTCCTTCTGTGGAGCTGAATCTGCCTGGCTGTAAATGGTCTCTCACTGAGAGGCTGTTGAGGAGGGGCACAGGGACTTGTACAGGCGGACATTGAATGTCTTGTCTGAGTAGCGCAGTGACGATGATGGGTCTGCTTGTGGGGGCTCCGTGGGGCTTGACCAGTCCCTTGACTAGAACACGGATCCGTGGAAAACTGTGTGACAGGGTTACACGTGCAAGCGGCCTGGTACCTGGGCACCGGGTAATACTCAAGGCGTTGCCCTCCTCCCTCCTGTCCCTCTCCAAAGACGTGGTTCCCAGGACTGGGCGGGCCGCAGCACGTATGGTCTCCCTATAGCATGGGTGGGGGTGGGGGACCCAGATCCTCAGGATCACACAGTGGCTTCTTTTAGCGGCTGTGTCCCAAAGACGGCTCCATCAAAATGAAGGGCAGCCGAATAATTCCAGGGCCATTGTTTTTCACCTTCCTGGGGCCAAGGCAACTTGCCTTATCCTGTATGGGTGTGTTGATTGTTGTCATGATTGTGGCCCTGGGTTCTGCCAGGTTTCAGTCTATCTGAGAGGCATGCTGCTCAACTCACATCTTTGTACCAGTCACTGGTTAAAAGTTGGAACGGGGTGAGGCTGAGGTCAGGGCTTCATGGCCGCTTGATGCCACTTTCCAAGCCAGCATGAAGCCATGGATCCGTTCCCTTTGGAGCCACCTCTTCCAGGAGTGAGGCCCAGGCATGGGTGACTTTGTTCATGGTGGCCCTTCTTGGTCCTTGCTTGTTATCCTCTCCCTCTTGCCCTTTTCCTTTGCCCGGCCTGCCACACTCATGGGGGTTTGCCACCCAGGCCCTCTTGAACTCTTCGTGTCCTTTCTTCCTCTTTGCCCAATGTCAGCATCTGCCCTGCTACAGGGTGGGTTGATGGAGGCCCTAGAGGAGGAGCAGGAATGGATGGAGCTGAAGAGGGAAGGAGAAGCTGGGCAGACCCCCCTCCCCCCCCAGGGGGAGCCTGAGGCCTGGAGAAGCAGGAGAAGGACAGAGCTGGCGGCTGGGGGAGAGGGAAGGACTGAAGTAGCAGCAAAGGCTTAGCTGACTCTAAGAGGCCCTTTTGGTTCCCCAGGCCAGGATGCCAGGATGCCCGGCTCACCCCTGACCCTGGGATTTTGTGTGGGAGGCTTTCTCCATACCTCCCTTTGTGTTCCTTGCCCTAGTCGCTGCCCCTCCTCTTCAGAGGGAATTTGCATTTGTCCCGCCAATGGCTAGCTCTCTGCTTGTGGTCAGCTTGATATTTGCATGGAAACTTCCTCATCCTGGGCCAGGGAGACCAGGGTCAGCCCCCTCCCCATTGCGGGGTGGGGGTGGGGGGAGCTCTGGTCTATCCCTGAGTGGTGGGATGGGGTGACACCCCCCCCCCCCCCCCCCCCCCGCCAGGTGCTGCTTCTGGACAGGGCAAGAGTGAGCTGGGGCCAGTCAGACCGGCCCCTCCCACCTCCCCCCATCCCTGCGGTTGGAAAATGCCCCCTCCCCTGGTCCCTGGGCTGAGGAAACCTCACACCCTCACTTCTCACTCTCTCCCCAGAAGGAGTTTTGTGTTTTTTCCATCACGTGGTTTCCTGTGGGGCTGGGCATTGTGGGGCTACAGTTTCCTCCTGGGAAGGGGGTGTGCTTCGGGGAAAGGTCCTAGTTCTGCTTTCTGCCCTTCTGAGCCCCTCTGAGCCCCAGCCTCATCTCCATCTCTGGGCTACCCCAGAGTCCCCCAGACCACTGTTTCCCCCACCCCCCAGGGTTGTCTGTTTTCCCTGGTACCCAGGGGGAGTTGTCCCCATTGTGACTCCCTCATGACTCCCATCTCCATTGCTCTCTGTGGTTTGGCCTCTGTGTTTCTCTTGGTCTCCCTCCTCTTTTCCTAGTGCACCCCTGGCTTTCCTGAGACCCTTCCTTGGTTTCTCCCCTAAAGTTCTTCAGGGTATAGCCTGCCTTTCTGCCTCTGTCTTATGCTCTCAGAGGCAGACCTGGTTAGAACTCCCAAGGCTTCCCTATCAGCTCAGGGCCTTGGGCCAGTGTGATCGATAAGCTTCAGGTTCCTCATCTGTACAATGGTATGGTACCTACCTCTCAGCATTCTTGTGAGAGCAGTAGACCTAAACATCGTGTTGGATCTGAGGGGCACCTGGCTGGCTCATTTGAAGGAGCGTGCCACTCTTGATCTCGGGGTTGTAAGTTTGAGCCCCACGGTGGGTGTAGAGATGACTTTAAAAAGATATTTTTAAAAAAATATGGTGGTGGATTTGAAAGCATCTAGCACAGTGCCTGGCCGTGTCCCTCTCTGTGAACGTCTCTGCTCAGCGTCTGCCCCTGGGCTTAGGTGTCCCTTCCCCTATGTTGCCTTCTCTAGGTGGTACCATGGTCACATGTCTGGGGGGCAGGCAGAGACACTGCTGCAGGCCAAGGGGGAGCCCTGGACATTCCTTGTGCGTGAGAGTCTCAGCCAGCCTGGAGATTTTGTGCTATCTGTGCTCAGCGACCAGCCCAAGGCTGGCCCAGGCACCCCGCTCAGAGTCACTCATATCAAGGTCATGTGTGAGGTAAGGCAGCCAAGCATTTGATAGGGCCTCCTGCCAGGGCTCCCGTCTATACCCAGAGCAGGGGTGGTGGCATGGGTCAGCCTGGGCTTCAGTCCAAGGCTGGGGGTCCAGGGAGGGAGACTCAGATCGTGCAGAATGGCCTGATTTGGCATCCCTCAGGGTGGACGGTACACTGTGGGCGGCTCAGAGACCTTCGACAGTCTCACAGACCTGGTGGAGCATTTCAAGAAGACAGGGATCGAGGAGGCCTCAGGGGCCTTTGTCTACCTGCGGCAGGTAGGAGGGGCGGGCCTGGCTGCCTCCTTCCCCTTCCTGAGTGATCCCGCAGACCCAGAAGCTTTTGGGATCTCGAGTCGCTGATGTCTTGCCCCTCCCTGCCCAGCCATACTATGCCACTCGGGTGAATGCCGCAGACATTGAGAATCGGGTCTTGGAACTCAATAAGAAGCAGGAGTCGGAGGACACAGCCAAAGCTGGCTTCTGGGAAGAGTTTGAGGTGCATGGTGGGGCCGTCAGAGTGACTGGTGTGGGGTCCAGACCCCATCCCCTCTCTCCCCACCCTTTACACTGGTCTGCCCCACCTTCCCTCTGGGCGTGGATGTCCCTCCAGGGGCCAGCACTTCACTTCCTCCCCTCGCCCCTCAGAGTCTGCAGAAACAGGAGGTAAAGAACTTGCATCAGCGGCTGGAAGGGCAGAGGCCAGAGAACAAGAGCAAGAACCGTTACAAGAACATTCTCCCGTGTGAGTACCCTACCCCCGGGGCAGCCTCCATCCCTCCCCCTTCCCAGGCAGTGTCACCCAGGAGACTCCCCTTCCCTGAGCCAACCTCCCCCAATCTCCTACGGTCTCTACCCCCAGCCCAAGGAGGGTCCACCTCCTCACCCAGCCTCCCCTCCTCCAGAAAGCCTCTGCCCCACACAATGGAGCCTCCCCACACTCCATATCCACCATCCTCCTTCCTCTGAAACCTTCATCCCTGCCCCACCAACTCCCCAGCTGCCCACAGTGCTCCGACAGCCTCCTGGCCTCAGAGACAAGAATGGCCTGTGAGCTTTGGAAGGGTCTGCCCCAGGGGCTGGTGAGTGCCTGGCTGACCCAGGCCCATCTCGTTTCCTCCCCACCCACTCCCAGTTGACCACACCCGAGTGATCCTGCAGGGACGAGACAGTAACATCCCTGGGTCTGACTACATCAATGCCAACTATGTCAAGGTTGGTGGTACCTGCTCGTCGAGGGAGGAGAGCCTGGGCCCTGGGGATTCCCCATTCACAGGGGCACTGGATCCAGAGTCACGTAGGCACAGCCGACAAGTTAGGTGGTGAGGGGGGTGGGGATGCGGGGGCCCACAGGCCTGGGGTGCAGCTCTCTACACTTGCTTCCAGAACCAGCTGCTAGGCCCCGATGAGAACACTAAGACCTACATTGCCAGCCAGGGCTGCCTGGAGGCCACGGTCAATGACTTCTGGCAGATGGTATGGCAGGAGAACACCCGCGTCATCGTCATGACCACCCGAGAGGTGGAGAAGGGCCGGGTAAGGCTGAGTCCCATGTGCCCCTGACCCCCACAGCCCTCCTCCCCAGGGTATAACACCCATCACCATGAAACCAAAGAGAATCCAGGTGCCAGGGCAGAAAGGAACCTCAGAGGGCAAGGTCCAGCCCTTGTTGGGAAACTGAGGCATAGAGACCATCTTGGGTACACACTGTCTCCCAGGTCCCTGCTTCCAACCTGGGGCTCTCCTGACCACCAGACCCAGGTTTTATTTTTTTAATTATTTTTTAAACGATTTTATTTAGGGGCACCCGGGCAGCTCAGTCAGTTAAGCATCTGCCTTTGGCTCAGGTCATGATCCTGGGGTCCTGGGATCAGCCCTGCATCCACCTCCCTGCTCAGGGGTGAGCCTGTTTCTCCCTCCCCCTCTGCTCTTTCCCCACTCTCGCGCTCATGCTATCTCTCTCTCAGATGAATAAATAAAACCTTAAAAAAATTTTTTTTAGAGATTTTATTTATTTGACACAGAGAGAAAGCATGTGAGTGGGGTGGAGGGAGGGGCACAGGGAAGAGCAGACTCGCCACTCAGCTCGGAACCTGATGCAATGCCCGGCTGGATCCCAGGATCCTGAGATCATGACCTGAGCCAAAGTCAAATGCTCGACAGACTGAGCTGCCCAGGTGCCCCCAGACCCAGGGTTTAAATGGGCTTTCTTCCTTAAAGTGTCTCAAAGCAACATGCCCCTTCCCACCTGTCCCCATTCCAGCAACAGCCCTCCTGTCCTCTCTGCCTCCTAAGTCTCTGGAGTCCTAAGTCTAAGTCCTCACCCTCACTCCGCCGCCCAGCCGGCTTCCCTCTAGGCTGTCCCCATCGACAGCACGTCTCCCCTGGAGTCAGAGGGGTCCCCCTCAGAGCACACGCACTGTGTCAGGTTGTGCCTTCTCTGAGAATCTTCCTGTGGCTCCCAGTTGTCTTCAGGATCCAGTCCCACTCTAAGAGCCGGCCCTCAAGGCTTGGTGGCTTCCCTGCAACCGCCTGCCTCAGGTTCCCACGCCTTCACGCGAGCGCACTTTCTGCTGGGAAAGGACTTCCTCTCTCTGCACTATCTCTGCCTGACAGACTCCTTGTTTTTGAACACCCGGCTCTAACGCTCCCTCCTCTGTGAAGCCACCTCTGATTTCCTCCATAATCTAGAGGGAGGCTTCGTCTCTCCCTTTCTGCCGTGCTTCCTGCGGCTCTGTTTCCCCTGCTCGCCTGTCTCTCTGTGGATGGTGGAGGCCCAGGGGCATAGGCTGCATCTTCGTTGTGTCTGTGACCCCAGTCCGGGCTGGGCTGCACAGGCTAGCTCAGGTACAATGTGTGCACCAGCCTGTGTTTACTGAGTGAACCGTAAGGTCAAGGGGTTTGTCAGATCTCACCACGTGTTGGTGGCTAAGCCAGGACCGGATTCGCCTCAGATTCTAGGCCAGTTCATCCATTCATCCAGCTGATTGGGCCAGCACTGGGGACACAGGACCTCGAAAAGGGCCTGGAACAGGCCCCTGAGCATCCTCACCTCCACCCTCTGTTTGCAGAACAAGTGTGTCCCATACTGGCCAGAGGTGGGCACACAACGTGTCTACGGACCCTATGTGGTCACCAACTGCAGGGAACACGACACAGCGGAGTACAAGCTCCGGACCTTACATGTCTCCCCACTGGAGAATGTGAGTGTCCTCCAGCCCCGCCTCGCTCCCCTCCCCAGGACCCCCTCCTTGGATCTGCTCTTGCCCCCTGGGGTGGGGGATGGGGCGACATGTGGGAACAGAGGGCACTGGCCCCATGCGCTCTACCCAGGGGGACCTGGTTCGAGAGATCTGGCACTACCAGTACCTGAGCTGGCCTGACCATGGGGTCCCCAGTGAGCCTGGGGGTGTCCTCAGCTTCCTGGACCAGATCAACCAACGGCAGGAAAGTCTGCCTCACGCAGGACCCATCATTGTACACTGCAGGTGAGAATAATGAGGTTAGCAGTAGTAATCCAAAGAGTCGCTGGCTGGAAATACTGGGGACTGAGGGCCATGTGCTCTTGTAAAGGATCATTTCCCGTTCACACATTCAGTGCTCCCCCTGATCCCAGCTGCCTCTGGGCTCCTGCATGGCTCCAGACCCAAGGCAGAAACTTAGCTTGTAGCAACTTTGCTGATGGAGCCTCTGCTTGGGGTGGGGGGCGGGTGGCTTCTGTAGAGACTTAACTGCATGGGCCACCTCCCCCAACCTTCCCGAATACAGATGAGCAGACACCCTGGTGACTTGCCAGCCAGCCCGTGGGAGAGTCTGCGCGGGTGCTCACTGCTTTCTCACTGGTCGCTCCTGCTTTCTCACACAGGCTTATTCAGCCTGTATTTCTTCTTGGCCCTGGCACCTTCCATCTGGGGTCAGTGTGGCTCCTTAACGTTTTCTTTCTCCGAATCTGTAGCCCTGGGGTGCTTAGCCTTCTTCTCTCTCTCCGCCTTCCCAGCTAGGGAGCCCAGCTCAGCCTCCAGGGTGGTGCAGGGATGGGAGATGTTTTCCCAGAGGGGCAGCTGCATGACTAGCTCCATCAAGTTCATGATCAGGAGGCCCTGTTCCTGCTAGGTGGTGGGGGTGGGCAGCAAGGAGGAGTGTGGGGCACCTCAGTTCTGAGGGTTAGAGTCCTGGAGATGGGCCTGCCCAGCTGGCCTGGTCTGGGTCGATGGGACGCTGTGGGTGCAGGTTCCTGGACAGAGACCAGTAGGTTTAAACTCCTGATCTTCTGCTCGCTGGCTGTGTGATCACAGACCAATTACTTCACTTCTCTGACCCTCAGATTCCTCATCTGTAAATTCAGGATCTCCTGTGCTTGCTGTGAGGATTCACTGAGACCCTGTCCCTGTGTCTGGAATGCAATAATCCTTCCAGAAATGGGAGCTATTGATGGTTTAATAACACATCAGGCAGGGAATGGGGAAACAGGAGCCTGTTTCATCTACTTCCCTTCAGTGACCCCAGGCTGAGGGCCTCACATCTTCCTTTTTCCCACCAGTGACTTTAGTCCTGGGGCAGGGCTGGGTGGGCTGAATCTGGGGGTGCCCCCTGCCTGTCATCTAAGGGACTCTCTCTGCAGGCAGGGGTAGGCCCATCATTAAGAAGGACCCTCCTTCTACTCCCCTTCTACTTCTTGAAATCCCCATGGCCTTTATTTAGATGTTACAGGAAGGAAGTGGGTAAGGGGGGGTTATTTTTGACAATCTGGGTTTGAAATTAGTGCGACTCAGGCCATGAGCCTGGCAGCTCTGCCAAGAGGCCGGACTGGGGCCTCTGAGGGATCCTGAGGTTCCCGGGACCTGTGTGCCCCAGGATGTGGCAGAGGGTGAGGAAAGAAGGGAGACCTCATGCCTCACAGTGCCTCCACACCCCGCATCTCCTCACCCCAGCCCCCTTTGTGCCCTACTGCCTTGAAGGCTGCCCTTTCCCTGTCCTCAGGGTCTGAAGAAACAAAACCTTCTTAAAAGCTCTAAATAAAACTTTCGAATGGTGGTGGGGTGGGGGAGGGGCTTGGCAGGGAAAGCCTCATTCAGACCAAGGGTTTGGGAGAGAGCTGGCGGAGGCCCAGAGTGCCTGGGAGGCAGGCAGGATGCTGGTGGGACTGGGGGGGGTCCTAGATCTTCCAGAGTAGGGAGTAGCCCCCAGCCAGCAATGAGGAAGAGAAGCAGGAAGTGGGGGAGTGTGGTGCTGGGAAGAAGGAAGAGGGGGGCGGCATGGGGGGAGGGGGTGGGATCCAGCTTGGGGGCACTGGGCAGCCAGGCCCGCCCACAGATCCCTGGGCTGAAGCGCTGAGCACAGGTGCACAAGCCGGCCAGCATCTACCTCTGGCTAGTGTGTCCGGTGACCCTGGACATGTCACCTCTTCTCGCTGGAGCCTTGGATTCTGCCGGAGCTGAATGCTGGGGCTCCCCTTTCCCAGGGAGGCGTGGCTTGGGCCTCTGATGGCACCCCCTTCCCTCCCCAGCGCAGGCATTGGCCGCACGGGCACCATCATTGTCATCGACATGCTCATGGAGAGCATCTCCACCAAGGGTGAGGGTGACTTGTGGGGGACGCGGGTGGGGGAGGGGGCTGGGTGAGCGGCCCCTCGGTGTCCACCCCTTTCTGGGCCTGGGGTCCAACTGCCATGCCTGCCCAGGGTTGGACTGTGACATTGACATTCAGAAGACCATCCAGATGGTGCGGGCGCAGCGCTCGGGCATGGTGCAGACAGAGGCACAGTACAAGTTCATCTATGTGGCCATCGCCCAGTTCATTGAAACTACCAAGAAGAAGCTGGAGGTCATGCAGGTGGGTGCAGAGCAGGGCCTGGTAGGGCGCTGGCGGGTTGCGGGTCTCGCCGTATGCCGCTGGGACCACTGCCCTTCCACCCCACCTCTGCCCACAGTCCCAGAAGGGCCGGGAGTCAGAGTACGGGAACATCACCTACCCCCCAGCCATGAAGAATGCCCATGCCAAGGCCTCCCGCACCTCCTCCAAGTGAGTGACCCCTGCCTGCCACCTCCCCGCAGCTGCCTGTCCCTCCTCCCTGCCTGGCCTTCCCTTTCCAGAGAACACAGGGGCCGCTATTAGGGAGATCTGGGTTCAAATTCCAGCTTGGCTCTTCCTACCTGTGTGAACAAGTATTTCCCAAGTGCCCTCTCTGTGGGGCCTGTGCTGGGCACCGGTGGTGTTACTAATGTGGGAGATATAGCCGCTCCCCGCAGGGAGCTTCTGGTCTAGTGAAAGGACAGTGACCCGCTCTCCTCTCTCCTGGCCTCAGTTTTTCATCTGTGAAATGGGGGGAGGGGGGTGCTGGTGCTGGGGCATCGGCCCTGTCTTCTGACCTGTGCCAACTGCCCCCACGCACTTGCCTACCACACTGCAGACACAAGGAGGATGTATATGAAAACTTGCACAGTAAGAACAAGAAGGAGGAGAAGGTGAAGAAGCAGCGGTCGGCAGACAAGGAGAAGAGCAAGGGTTCCCTTAAGAGGAAGTGAGCCAGGGTACGCTCCCCCCCCAATCCCTCAACCCCCAACCTTCGGGCTCCTGCCTGCCCTGCCCTCAGTGTTCCCTGGATCCGGCGCTTTCCCCTGGTGGGATAGGGTGGCAACCACCTCACCCTGCTCTTCCCAGCTTTTCCAGACCCTTCTTGTACCCCTTCTGGGTTCCAGGCACCCTCTTACTCCCTTCTCTCTGCAGCTTCAGGCCTGATCCCTGAAGAGGCCTCGGTGGACCAAGCCACAGCCGGAACCTAGGAACCCGCCCCCATTCTATTGTAATTTAAATGTCTGCGTCCCTACTTCCCTCTTCCTGACTTGTATATAGCCCAGCAAGGCCTCAGGCGGTGTTGGGGCCCTTTACTCTTGTAAATAAAGCCCTTAGGATTACTGTGTGTGGGGGTCTCTAATTCTGAATGCTTGGATGGGAGGGGCTTGGAAGGGGACAGAGGGGGAGGTGAGCAGGGAGCCGTGTGTGTGTGTGTGTGTGTGTGTGTGTGTGTTTTCACACGTGCCTACATTAAAGCTCAGCCTTCACAGTCAGACCCAGTTCTGGACACTGCTTAACACAGGAGTGTGGCCAAGGGCCAGGCTCCTCAGTCTCTCCTTTAACGTGGTGATCAAAGGTACAGTGCAGGGGTGCCTGGGTGGCTCAGTGGTTAAAGCCTCTGCCTTCGGCTCAGGTCATGATCCCAGGGTCCTGAGATGGAGCCCTGCATCAGGCTCTCTGCTCAGCGGGGAGCCTGCTTCCCTTCCTCTCTCTCCGCCTGCCTCTCTGCCTACTTGTGATCTCTGTCTGTCAAATAAAATCTTAAAAAAAAAGGTACAGTGCAGGAAATACAGTCCATGGTGTCGTAATAGTTGTGTGGTGACAGGTGGTGGCTGCACCTGTGGGGAGCATAGCCTGCTGTCCCAACTTGTGGGATCACTATGTTGTACACCCCAAACTGATGTGACATTGTGCCAACTGTATTTCAATTAAAAAAAAAATACATATCTGGGGCACCTGAGTGGCTCAGTGGGTTAAGCCTCTACCTTTGGCTCAGGTCATGATCTCAGGGTCCTGGGATCGAGTCCCGCGTTGGGCTCTCTGCTCAGCGGGAAGCCCACTTCCCCCATCTCTTCTGCCTGCCTCTCTGCCTACTTGTGATCTCTCTCTGTCAAATAAATAAATAAAAATTAAAAAGCCCCCACAAATCTATACAATAAAATGGAGCACGATGCTCCTGACAGGGCGGTCCTGAAGACCCTTGAGATAAGGGACGAAGGTTGCAACTGGCAACGATAACTCATTCCACACTTGCCATGGGTTGGGGCACTGTTTCGAAGACTACACATTCAATCTAGGTTCCTGTGCGATTTCCACTGCACCGCGGGGGAAACTGAGGCACAGATCGACCACCCATGACTTGCTCGCAGGCACAGAACTGTTGAGCAGTGAGGCCGTCTGGCTCCAGAGCACACGCTCCTGGAGCTACAGCTGGGGTCCCCCTGAGTGGACACATGTGCACACCTCCCGCCCTGACTTCTAGATCTCAGAGCTCAGGAAGCGCAGTCCCAGCCCCTGCTGCCCCCGCCCCTCCCTCCCCAGGCTCCTGGGGGCTCCTGGCGGAGCGTCACTCTCCTCCCTTCTCCATAGCCACCGCCTCCACCCTTGAGCTCCTGACCGACCATTTTATTTTCGTCCCCTCCTCCCTGTCCCGTGTCCAGGGTGAGCCACCAGAGATTCTGTCCTTGGGCTTTCTCTTGATTGGAAAGGCCCGTCTCTTCGCCCGTGAAGCCTGTGAGGGTCCCTGTTGCAGGAGAGGCCAAGGGACAGTCCCCCCTCACTGTCCTTCGGCATATGCTGTGTTACCAGGTGTCCAGTGTGTCCCAGGCACTGGAGCCGTCCTGGGGGCATGGTGTGGGCACGACAGTTCCCATCACTGCGGAGCTAGGAGACAGACCCAGAAACGGGCCACGGGCAGCAGATACGTATGGACAGGTGTTAACAAGGACGCAAACAAAGGAGACAGAGGGAGAGCGGGAGAGGAAAGCTTGGATTGGGCCACACAATAGGCCCTGGAGCCCTTGGCCTCCCGGGGGTGGGAGGGTGGGGCATCACCTGTGAGCCTCAGGGCTCCTCTCCCAGCAACCGCTAGAGCTGCACAAAAGAAAGGCGGGTCCCACCCCTCTAACCACCCCAGGGCTAACTGCCTGTGGGCTGGAACTTGCACCCAGGGCACTGAGGTGGGTCCAGGAACAGCTCTGCCCTGAAGGGGCACGGCCCATCCCTCCCGCCCCCACTGAGCCCCACTCCCGCCGTACCCCTCCCCCACAGCAGTGGCCGTTTCTCCCCTCAGGACGCCTGTGAGGTTTGTAATGGGTAGGCTCCGCGCTGGTGCTCCTGGCCAGCTCTGGCCTCCCGGAGGGGTGGGCTCCCCAACCCTAGGGCTGAGGACAGGGGGCGCCCCGCTGAGCCCTGCCTTCCCTTCAACAGGCAGGGATGCCCAGCACAGGCTGGGGGCACAACCCAATCCCCGCGGAGTTGAACACTCGCTGACCTCAGGGCTCTCTGGCCATGGGCTGGGTGGGAGGCCTCAGACGAAGGGGCTAGCCACGGGGAGAGGCCAAAGGAGCTGGAAGAGAGCCCCTCTCCTTTCCCGTCGGAGACCAGGCTCCCAATGTAGGCCCAGGGGCAAAGGAGGCAGGTAGGAGAGAAGGGACGTGTGGAAAAGGGTGGGAGGCCTAGTGAGGCCTAGCTAGCGCCTCGGAGGAGGCGCCTAGGGCTAGCCGCGGGAGGGAAGGGGTTAAGGCCGTGGGGGGGCAGCCTATGGCAGGAGGACACACCTGTGCGCAGGGGCGGCGGGCGGGGCCCAGGTGAGGAGCCTGCGCTGCCAGGCGGGCGGAGAAGGAAGGAGGAAGAGTGGAGGCTGGGGCAGGCGGGCTCTAGGCCTTTGAATCTTGGGCCTTGACTCCCCTTCCTCTCCTCGGCACTCACTCTGTGGGGCCAGGCGGCCCGGTGACAGGTAACTGGCCACTGGGAGAGGGAGTTTGGGGACGAGCTAGGGACCACAGAGCGGGGCTGAGGGCCGATGAATTAGTGTGTGTATGGGGGGGTGCAGGACAAGCTGTGCGGGCTGCGGGGGAAGGGGCTCCAAGGCGGAGAACAGGTGGGCAGGGGGCTGAGGAAGACCAGCCTGGGTCCCCGTGGCTCCGCAGCTTGGGGTGGGGCTGGTGGCGGGCTGCGGGGCTCACCCGGAAGTGTCTCCAGGGACTCGGGTGGTGGGGGGATGGGAGCCAAGGTTCTGCAGCCTCTCCACAGGGGGCCTGGGCCGGACTGCCTGGCCCGGAGGTGGGCAGCTTGGGTGGGGGCCCCCGTCTTACCCAGCAGTGTTTGGGTGCTGGTTGGGAGTCTCTAATACTGCCGGGTAATGATGGAGGCCCCTGTCTCCGTGTCAGCGACATCTATCGCCTCAGGCCCCCCGGGCCCCTCCCGATGGCTTCAATCCCCTTTCCGGAACCTCCCCACACACCGTGGAAGGCCCTTCATCTTGAGTGAAGGGTGCTGCAGAAGAGGTGACTGTCGGGTTGGCTGACTGCCCACTGAAGAGACACAATGGCCCTGAGCCCCTCCCCCACGCCAGTGGGATTTGTCATCTGGTGGATCCAGAACCCACCGCTAACCTTGGGCTTGGCTCGCACCCTCTCAAAAGACCTCACCTGGCCTGCAGCCAGGGTCACGGTAACAACGGGTCAGCTGTGGCCGGGAGCCTCGTGTCCGCCGGCTCTGGGTCCGTCTTCCAGCACAGTGTTGGATGGTCTAATCGTGAAGCTCCTAACACTGTCTGGTAAAGATGGCCCCCGGGCCGGCTCCCTCGGCAGTGACCTTCAGGGAGGGTCTGAAGACCATGGAGGCCTCCTGATGAACCACCTCTGACCTTTACCCCTCTGGGTGGGGGGTACAAATCACTAGAAAGGGGGAACAATGGGGAGGAGACAAAATGGCTGCCCCTGGAGCCGCAGCAGGATTTGGAAACATAGCTGTTCACCGGGTACCTGCATTCCCTTCCCGCCTTGGGAAGGGGAAAGAAATAAAGTGTGCATAGGAACTCGTGGTAGACTGATTCAGGTCACTTGACCTGTCTTTTGTCTAGTTGTCGATTTCGTCTTGGGCTCCTAGCTCCTGAGGAGTGGGAAGCCATACGTGCTTCATCTCCCTGTCCCTTTTATGACACTTACCTGCAGAGCAGGGAACATTAGGTAATCTAATTTTCTTCAACAATCTGGGAGAAGCGGAAGACGAATCCCTAACCCTGGAAGACTCAAGTCCTCCCCCACCATGTACTCTAATTCCTGTACATACTTTCACCCCCAGTGCTAATGGTTCCCAATGTTCCCTGTCTCCCTATAAAGATAAGAGATGGGAAGCCGTGGCTTCGTTTCTCTGGTGCTTGAGTTGTCAAGCGGTGTCTTGGGACGGGTATGAGGCAGCCGGCTAGGGACTGAAAAGGGGTACATGCTCTGTTCGGAGCCCAGGGCTACCGGCATGAAGAGCCCACTTCCGTAGGTAAAACCTTGTTCCACAAACAGCTTCTCACATCTGGCAACTGAGAAATCAGATGTGAGTAGCCCCCAGCAAGAAACATGATCCGCTAGGCTTTTGGAGTCCCTCGACAGGCGCAGATAGCTTCCCCCACAGCTACATGGAAACTTGTTACCAACGAAGCAGCTCTTGTTGGGGTCATCAGATTTTTTTGGTCTAGCTCAGCAAAGCCACAGCTGCTCCAGCCTTGAAAAAGGAAATGTTGGTGAATAAACGTTGGTGATGTGGTAGAAGTGGAGGGTGGAGTGAAAAGGGCAGCTGGGCCACGGGATCCGAGGACCTGTTGCTCCCAGTTTGGGTCCTGTTTTGGATTTGACTCAGCTGGACTTTGAGGGTGAGCGGCAGGGCTCTGTCTGGCCCTTAACGCTTTCTTAACCGCTACGGTTAGAATCTTTGCGCCCCCTGCTGGCAGATACAAAGATCAGGAGTGCGTGATCTGAACCCACGCATGCGTGCCTCACCTCACCCACTGACACAGGACGCAAAAAGACTTCAGTTTAAGTAATAAAAATTTATTGAGAATTCCTGGGATGATGGTTATTACCTCCCGACCTGGAGGGAGGAACCAACACTGTAGGCAATCACTCTGAAATCACACTGTCCCAACACCTCCGGCAAACACAGGGAGGAGCAGTATCACTGCTCCGAAAACTGGTCAGGCTTTGTTCATCCAAGACGGGTTGGGAGGACAGATGCAGGAGGGACCATCACGTGATACTGGGGGTGGGATGGGGGGTGTGCTGGACCCCAAGCTGGCTCCTCGAAAACCAGGGGAGGAACAGATCCACTTCTTCTCCGGGAGTGGAGTTCCTGGTTACCAAGCTCATTTCTTACCCTTGATGAGGCTGTCACTGTGGAAATGGGACAGACAGACGACACTATTAGAGAACATAAATGTGAGAGGCAGAGCACCTCTGGCCACTCCCTCCTCCCTGAGGGGGCATGTGTGATGATGCAGTGGGGAAAGAGGCAGGTACTGGGAGAGGAGCTGTAAGAACCCAGAGAAACAAGGAGGCGTCAACACCTTACCTGCCCCTGTGGATACCAGGTCACCAGACGAGTGGGAAACAAAAGAGAAGAGAAACACACAGGTGATTTGACAGTTTCAAGTCCCACCTGCTCTAAATCCTCCTTTGCTCCCAAGAGAAAAAGACAAATGGGTGGAAGCCAGGAATCTCACTCCGAGAAAAGGCTGGTTCCCTTGGCCATAACCACTTCCCACCTCTCCTTTCTAGCTTCCTTCCACGCCCTTGATCAGCAATTTTAGGGCTTCCGAGTAAGTACGGGGTATTGTCTTTCACTACTGTTCAGGACCAAACGTCACAGCTCGAATGCTTTTGACAAAAATAATCCTATTTGATCCCATAAAATCCAATCTTAGGAGAGTCAAGCTAGCGACTGTCAACCACCCACATTTGTAACTTTGGTTCAGAGAGTGTCTTTCAAGCAACCAGACTCAGGTCCCATGCTCTGTGACACCCCACTGTATCAGTCACGTGTCTTACCGGGTGAAACTTTCATCCTGGAGGTTCAGAACGAGGTTGTCCGCAGTGAGATAGATACGGTTCTGTGATGTGGCAATCTGTAGGGCCGAAAATAAAAAACAGATGCTAGTATTCACACCTGGACCCAACCCTGCAACTGAAGAACCACTGATTGAATACACGTGGGTTAGGAACAGGGCTACGGCAACGAGCGATAGCCTGGTTTCTGCTCGCAAAGATTCAGAGCAGCGAGCCAACTGTGATGTATCAGCTCCATAACAGAGGCAGAAAAAGGCCAGGAAGCCCACAGGAATCACGGGTGATGGAGGAAGCGTGTTGGAGAAGCCAGTTTGAGTTGAAACCCCAATGAGCAAGATTCTAATCCCCTCACTCCAACGTGGTTTTTTTTTTTTTTAAGATTTTATTTATTTATTTAACAGAGAGATCACAAGTAGGCAGAGGCAGGCAGGCAGAGAGGGGGAAGCAGACTCCCCGCTGAGCAGAGCCCGATGTGGGACTTGATCCCAGGACCCTGAGATCATGACCTGAGCCAAAGGCAGCGGTTTAACCCTCTGAGCCACCCAGGAACCTCTCCAATGTGTTTTCACTTAAAACGATTCCAGACCCACAGCTGCCTTTTGGGGAACGCGGGGCTCCCAGACTCACCGTCTTGGAGATGTTCTGGGCTGCTCGGATCTTGCGCAGTTTGATATAGCCAGGGTTCTTACTCAGGGCTTCTCCCAGGTGAGCGGGTTGGGGTTAAGGGTTCACACAAAGTCCAGTCGGAGCCCCTGGGCCCAGTCTTAATACCGCAGCCCTTCTCCAGGCTGTCAGATCCAAGGTTGCGCTCAGATACCTGGTGCCTGGTCCCACCCGGTCCCCACCTGTGGGCCCCCCTGCAGGCAGCTGCCAGAAACTGGAGGCAGCAGCAGAAATGGAGGCAAGGCCGGCAGTGCTATGGATCTGCCTTACAGTGAGGAGCCACGCCTCGGGCACCCCACTAAGATTTCAGATCCCATTCCAAACCTCCAGCCCCAGGGAGCCAAGGACCAGACAGCACGGAGTCGCATTCGCCTTAGTGTCATCAGCCGGCCCAGGAGGGAGAAGGGGGAAGCAACACGCTCCAGGGACTGGGCAGAGACCTCTCTCAGCAGCAGGATATCATTCTGGCGGCCTCAGCCTCACCCTCCGCCTGCACAATCTTCTGCCGCTGCTCCTGCTTTGCTTTTTCCACCAAAAACTGGGCTCGCTGGGCCTCCTGCTGAGCTGTGGTGGGAGAGAGTCCGGGGGAGGGGGATCACAGATGTGAGGTCTCAGGGACCCCATTCTGCCTCCTGGATTTGCAGAAGCCCTGGCCTGAGTCCTCCTGTAACTCACCCACTTGTTTGGCTTCCACAGCGGCCGTGTACTCTCGGCTGAAGCTCAGCTCTGTGATGGCCACGTCATCCAGGATGAGGCTGAAGTCCTTGGCCCTCTCTGTAAGCTCCCGCCGGATCAACAAGGATACCTGGGGGTCAGGGAGGGGTGGAATGAAAAGATTGGAGAACTGGAAGGGAGGGCTACTGCTGTGATCGTCTGTATATCAGAGCTCCAGAAAATGGCAGAAAACAATCCTTTCTTGGTTCTTCAACTACAACACCTGAGTTGGAAGGGATTCGGTCCAGTCTTTCCAGTAGGTCAGTGACTCCTCATTTCCCACTCTCCCCAACATATGTACCTCTAGACCTTGCTAGTGTGAGAAAACACCATGCTTCCTACTGCTTGAGAACCCATCCTGACTCGTCTTGTTTCCCACAGTGGCCATCAGTGCAGCTCTAAGGTGAAAAGGGATCTAGCGTTGTGACCCTTTTCTAACAAGCTGCTCTTCTTAACATGCACTGCTTCGGGCCTAGGAGGGAAGGTGGGAAGCCACGTATATGGTGACAGCTCAGACCTGGGCCCGCTGGGTGATCAGCTGTGACGCATTGAACTTGGCCACCACACTCTTCAGCACCTCGTTGACGATGGATGGCAGCACTCGCTCCTCGTAGTCTAGCCCTAGGCGCTGATACATGCTGGGAAGCTCCATGGCATTCGGTCGAGACAGTACTCGCAGGGAGATGTTCACCATCTGCAGGTCTGAGAGAGAGGTCAGCAGCAGCTGGCCAAGGCTCCAGGGTCCTCATCTGGCCTTTTACCCAAGCACCCTTCTCCAAGCGTTTTCTCCTCCACATGCCGCTCTCTACACCTGGCGCAGTGCTGGGCAAGGTGACAGGCCAAATGTAGCCTCTTGCACTGTAAAGTCCTATTGACTCGCCAGCTCTCCAGCCAGTAGAGCTGACATCTCATTTTGCTTCTGTCCTATGTTCAACCTCTATTGTAGGCTCTCTCACACTGCATGGTAACCACCTGCCTTCTTTATGAGACTATATGGACTTGAAGATAAAAATTGTGTTTTATCAATCTTTTATCCCCAGGGCCTAGGATTCAGGGAATGTTAAGCCATTTGCACTAAAAACAGTACAAAACAGTACAGCACAGGTGAGCTACTTGAATTAGTGTGTACATGCCTGTGTGTGAGAAAGGGGTCTAGGGAATCTCAAAGACACAGCTAAAAGGGAGGGAACAGGTACTCCAGTGAAAAGTGGGACCAAGTCTGCCCAGGACAGGGGACACTAGTGGACAGAATTAATCAAGCAGTTAAAGAAGACAAGGCTTTACACTAAGGCTTTGATCTAGCCAGTGAATAAGAAAGGACAAACAGCGCTCTCACTGAATTTACGTTAGCGGGAGGTGACAGTTGATAGGTATGGCTGAACACACAGTATGTCAAGAATGTACTGCTTTGGGGACGCCTGGGTGGCTCAGTCGATTAAGCGGCTCCCTTCAACTCAGGTCATGATCCCAGAGTCCTGGGATTGAGCCCCACATTGGGTTCCCTGCTCCTCCCTCTGCCTACTTGTGCTCTGTCAAATAAATAAATAAAATCTTAAAAAAAAAAAGTATTGCTTTAACCAAAACCAGATACTTTTATTATAGTCCTTTTTTATAGATTTGGAAACCAAGGCCCAAAAGATATGACACTATTCTCTTACCCCTGGATCTCCTGCCAGGCTCCCTTGCTTACTTTATGCAGACATCTGCTAAGGACTACCAAATGACCAGACATACCTTTGGAGCCTGTAGGGGAGGAAATTTTTCGGGGTCTGGCCCGAATGTCATAGATGATGGGGTACTGGAACCAGGGGATCCTGCAGGGGAGGGAACAGGAACAGGTATTAGGAGCCTGCAGTTCCATTAGTTTTGCCTGGTATCTCTCCCCACGTGTTTCTTGGCCTGCTCCACCTCTTAATAACCACGGACAAGGAGAAATTCTCTTCCCCCTCTGGAAAAGAGGAGTTTGGGGGAGCTCCCAATGTCCAGGAGAAATAAAGGGCAGCGCGGAGTTCTTTGAAGTCCTACTGCAGCCACTGGTGGGCTGGCTTTCAAGGGTGAAGGGTCAGGGTCAGTCCGCTGGGCCCGCCATTACCTGAAGTGAAGGCCCTCGGCCAGTATGGTGTCCTGCTGCACGCCACCGATCCGGTTAAAGAAAATGGCTCTGTGCCCGCCTTCCACTGTGGGGAGAGGAGTTGGGATCAGGCTAAAACACTGCTGAGAGTATGTACTAGCCTCTGGTGGGGCGGGGAGAGGGAGTGGGTGTGCGTGGGGCTCCGGCGGGACAGGACAGGGAATCTGGGGGGGATGAGAAGAGTCCGGAGAGCTGGCAGAGGTTGCTCACCGGTGAACACGGATTCGCGGACGCCGTAGGCCACAGCGCCGGCCCCCAGCAGCAGCTTCAGCGCCGTGCCCATGCCCCGGGGCCCGGAGGGCAGCCGTCCCGCTAAGTCCTTCAAGTTCTGGGCCATGTCCGATCCTGAGGCCAGCGGCACCACAGGTCAGAAGCCGGTGCCGGCCCACCTCAGCCCCACTCCAGTTCAGAGATCACACCCTTACACGAGGGTCCGGGGCGCGACGTGCTCGCGGGAGAAAGGGCACCGGAAGTGCGCTCCTGTCTAAACCCGCCCCATCGCCCACAGCGGACCCGAACTTCGCGCACGGGAATTACGCATTCGGAAGTTCCCGCCCCCTTCTGGAACTCTGCCCTTCCAGAGGCGCTTCAGTAGCGCGAGGCTGCTAGCGGTTGCCATTTCCGAGTGCCCACCTTCAAAATGGCAGCGGGAAGGAAGTTTAAGATTAGGACCAGCCCGAGGTTTAATTTAAGGACTTTAGCGCAATTTCCGGTCCGGTGGCAAGATGGCTGCGCCCAATGGCAGATTCCAACCTCGTGAACGGCGCGGTGGGGAGCAGGAAGAGGGCTGGGATGCTGTGCCTCCCAAGCGGCCCCGACTCGGGGCGGGAAACAAGATCGGAGGGCGAAGGCTTATTGTGGTGTTGGAAGGGGCCAGTCTGGAGACGGTCAAGGTAATTTGGGACAAGGAAGTGGAGAAATAGATCGATAGGATGGGACCCCCGAGGGTTGAGGGTGAGAGGCTCAAAGTGGATGGGGAGGCAGAGTGAAACATCGTCTTGGACGAAGAGTGGCGTAGTTTACCGTCTCTTGGTTTAAGATCCTGGCTTGGCATCACTCTAATTCCATCTTTCTTGAATCCCACCGCAGCTGTCCCTTTCTGGCTGTCAATTGATTTAGTAGGCTTCTGTGATAAGGTCATCTAAGGGGAGGGGAGAGGAGATTTGTCCATAGTGTCATCCCGTATCTTAAGACAAGTTCTTAAAGGAGAAAGGTAGTTGCTGCGGCTCAATTCGCCCAACCCTTTTGCTTGTTAGGACTTTGTGTTTTATTTCGTTTACATGTGTTTGTTGCCACCCTCCTTTAGATTTACTATCCACTTGGAAACAATGGGTCATATTATCTTTTAAGTCTTTTTTTGTTTTTAACCGTCATGCGGCCGTTTTCCTGAATAAATCCAGCAATTCCCTATCTTAAAACTGCAATGTTCTCATTCTCTTGATTTCACTTACCCTTTACATCTAAACTTGTCCAGTGAGTAAGCCTAGAAAAAACAGCCCGGGTTTATAAGTCATACTTTGGTTTTAATCTTGTGTGTGTGTGTTTTTTTAAAGATTTTATTTGACAGATCACAAGTAGGCAGAGAGGCAGGCAGAGAGAGAGGAGGAAGCAGGCTCTCCGCTGAGCAGAGAGCCCAACGAGGGGCTGGATCCCAGGACCCTGGGATCACGATTGGAGCCGAAGGCCGAGGCTTTAACCCACTGAGCCACCCAGGCACCCCTAATCTTGGTTGTTATACTTAAGCGTGTGATCTTGATTCGGAAAACAAGTTTGTCCTCAGTTTATAAAGTGGGGGTTAATACTTTGAGAGTGCTTTTTGGAAGTATTATTTTTAAATTTTATTGGGTTTTCCCATCCTTTTTTTTTTTTTTTAAGATTTATTTGACAGAGATCACGAGTGGGCAGAGAGGCAGGCAGAGAGAGAGAGAGAGAGAAGGAAGCAGGCTCCCTGCCAAGCAGAGAGCCTGATGTGGGGCTCGATCCTAGGAGCCCGAGACCGTGACTTGAGCCGAAGGCAGAGGCTTTAACCCACTGAGCCACCCAGGCGCCCCTGGAAGTATTATTTTGGTAGTAATGTATGCTGTGATTCTTTTCCATCTTTACTTCAACCACTGTTACTATACTAAGCTTGCAGTCTAGAAAGCCTGCCCTTTTTTTTTTTCATTTTTCTTAGGTAATGATATATATATATATTTAAAGATTTTATTTATTTGTCAGAGAGAGAGCGAGAGTGAGCACAGGTAGACAGAGTGGCAGGCAGAGACAGAGAGAGAAGCAGGCTCCCCGACAAGCAAGGAGCCCGATGTGGGACTCGATCCCAGAATGCTGGGATCATAACCCGAGCCAAAGGCAGCCGCTTAACCAACTGAGCCACCCAGGCGTCCTGGTAATGATATTTCTTTTTATTTTATTTTATTTATTTGACAGAGAGAAATCACAACTAGGCAGAGAGGCAGGCAGGGAGAGAGGGGGAAGCAGGCTCCCTGCGGAGCAGAGAGCCTGATGCGGGGCTCCATCCCAGGACCCTGAGATCATGACCTGAGCCGAAGGCAGAGGCTTTAACCCACTGAGCTACCCAGGCGCCCCATCAGTAATGATATTTCTCATTATAGGATCTGTTATTCATCCCTCACTTAATTGCTTGCTGTATTTCCAGCCCATTAATTCTGAATGTCCTGTAAACACAAGGGACTCTTGTTTCTTCATATGTTCAATGGGGATGATAGTACCTACCTTACTGGGTTGTTGAGAGGATGAAAAGAGGTAGTAATCAGTAAAGAGCTTAGAATAATTAATGTCTGTCACTTGGAATTACTACTATTGTTCCTGATTCTAGGTTCTTTATCAAGTCGGTAAGCATCTGACTCTTTGATTTTTGCTTAGGTCATGATCTCAGGGTCATAAAATGCATCTCGCTCCACACTGAGCATGGAGCCTGCTTAAGATTCTCCCCAGGCCTTCCTGTTTTAATCCTTTAATGAACCCAGTGATTCACTTTTCATAATGTTCATCAAAATTTGGTTGTGGTTTCATGTCTCTTCTACTAGAAGGATCCATGAGGGCAGGGAATAAGGTTTTAAAAATTCTTATATTTCGGGGTGCCTGAATGGCTTAGTGGGTTAAGCCTCTGCCTTTGGCTCAGGTCATGATCTCAGGGTCCTGGGATCGAGTCCTGCATCGGGCTCTCTGCTCAGGAGGGAGCTTGCTTCCCCCTCTCCCTCTGCGGGCCTCTCTGCCTACTTATGATCTTTGTCAAATAAATAAATAAAATCTTTAAAAAAAATTCTTTTATCTCCAGTACCTGTTATAGGAAATGAATACACGTATGTTCATTCTCTGATTACTCTAGTTAGTGGTTTTCAAGCTTATTAACCACAAACCACAATTTAAAAATTACATTGTAAGTAGGTACACACAAGGCAACTATAAAATACTAGAAGTTTCATAAACCATTGCCTACCATTACTACATGTACTCTGTTTTCATCTCTATTTCATTAAAAGAACAAAACTGCTAGTTATAACTACTGGGTAGAAACTGGGTTATTCTATTCAAGAGGTTCTTTTTCTTTGATAACTAAGATTGTCCCATGGAGGTGGTTCTCGGTCCTTTGTTCTTTTCCTGTGCCTACTCTGACTTTTTTGTCATTTCAGTTAGTTACATATCCTCAAGTTGTTGCCAGACATATACCAATGTTCTGTTGATGCACAGAAAATATAGCCTTTCTAATCTGGTATTTCTATTTAATGGTATGTTTTTAAGACTTTTTATTGACCGTTTTAATACTCCTTGACTCCCAAATTGCAATTTGCAATTATTTCTTTTAGCTGCTATAGAGCATACCGGATCTTTAGTTTTGCGCTTCTAGCTGCTGACTTTTCTGGTGTACACAAGAGTTCCCAGGATAACATCCCACCCTCACTCATGCCCCTGTTATTCCAGGATTATTTCTGGCTTTGTGCTTGATACTTGAGGAACTTGTGGTTTACAAAGCAGTTTCATATAAAACCACTGTTCAATATACTTTTTTTTTTGAAAGAGTGCACAGGTATCTGGTGAGAGGGGAGGGGCAGAGGAAGAGGGAATCATGACCTGGGCTAAAAATGAAGAGTTGGACGCTTGACTGAGCCACCCAGGTGCCCCTCAGTATACATCTTTATCCATTCATCTATCAAGGGACACTTGGGTTACTTCCTAATCTTGGCTATTATAAATAGAACACTGAAGTAAACATACAAGGCTGTGTAGATCTTTTCAAATTACTATTTTCATTTCCTTTGGGTAACTACGGTAGTGGAACTACAGGATTGTATGATACTTGTATTTTTAATTTTTTGAGGAATTCCATACTGTTTTCCACAGTGGCTGCACCAATTTACATTCCCACCAGTAGTGCACCAAGGCTCTCTTTTCTCCACATCCTCACCAACACTAAGTTCTCACCTTTGATACTAGCCATTCTGGCTGGTGACGTATCTCATTGTGGTTTTGATTTGCCTTTCCCTGAAGAGTGATGTTGAGCATCTTTTCATGTGTCTATGGGCCATCTATAGGTCTTCTTTGGAAAAATGTCTGTTCAGGTTCTCTGCTTATTTTTGAATCAGATTGCTTTTTTTTTTTTTTTTTTTGGTGCTGAGTTAGGCAGGCTCTTTATAGATTTTGGATATTAACCCCTTATCAGATACGTCATTTGCAAATACCTCCTCCCATTCCCAAGGTTGCCTTGTTTTGTTGGTTTCCTTTGTTGTGCAGAAGTTTAGAGCATGTCAAACCACAGGCTGTGTCCTTCTTTCCTTTCCCTTTAAGAACAGTTATGGTGGGAGGGGAGAAAGGGTCAGTGGCCACATAGTAACCCACTGAAGGGCTTGATGGGTTCCATCTCCAGAGTTTCTGATTCAGAAGATCTGGAGCAGACCTGAGAATTTGACTGTCTAACAAGTTCCTAGATGGTGATTATGAGGATGCTGATTTGGGGACCACACTTTGAGAACCACTAGTCTAGGTAAAAGGAGGTTATGTTACTTTCTGTCATGGTCCCTGTTCTTCAGGTAGGAAAGACATATGAGCTACTCAACTGTGACAAGCACAAGTCTGTGTTGTTGAAGAATGGACGGGACCCTGGGGAAGTGAGACCAGACATAGCTCACCAGGTAACTCCAGGGACAGAGCTGGCAAACCCCTGAGACTCTGGGCAGAGGATCCGGCAGCTGCTGCTTCTATTCAGTCTGAACTGAGCCTCGGTTCTGCCTCCCTCAGAGTTTACTGATGCTGATGGACAGTCCCCTGAACCGAGCTGGCTTGCTACAGGTTTATATCCATACACAGAAGAACGTGCTGATTGAAGTGAACCCCCAGACTCGAATTCCCAGAACCTTTGACCGCTTTTGTGGCCTCATGGGTGAGAGCTTTAGGACTTAACATTCGGAATGAACTCTACGCTAGTGAAGAAGGGAGGAAGGGGACATGGGATAAATGAAATGTGAACTTTTTAAGCCTGGGGCGGGGAGTGGGGAACATGTCTGACACCAGAACAGGGAGGGGCTCTTCATTATCTTCCCAGGTGTCCATGGGTTCCTTGCTGAGTGAAGAAGGGAGCGGAAACTCACTGTCATCCAGCTAGTCCTCTGCTCAAAGCTGCTCGTTCAGAACATTTTAGGACCGTGGTGTGGATGTAAAGGACATAGGGAGCCCACTTTAACTATGGGTTTTTCTGGTTAGATTTCTGGGCAGAAGAAACCGGGTTACCACCTAGCTCTGAACTTTCTTTCCCCTCCCCCAGTTCAGCTTTTACACAAACTCAGTGTTCGAGCAGCTGATGGGCCCCAGAAGCTCTTGAAGGTGAGGTACTGGTCCCCACTGGTTGGAGGTGGGGTTCTGAGACTGTTTCTGGGGCTGATTCCCCCTCCCCCCTTCTTACTTTAGGTAATTAAGAATCCGGTATCAGATCACTTTCCAGTTGGATGTATGAAGATTGGTACTTCTTTCTCCATCCCGGTCGTCAGTGATGTACGGGAGTTGGTACCCAGCAGCGACCCTATTGTTTTTGTGGTGGGGGCCTTTGCCCATGGCCAGGTAAGGTCCGGGCTCAACTCTTGGGTTCCTCATAGAGCTGAGGCTTCATACAGAATTCTAAGAACAGCTGGCATTTTTTGATGACCTTGGGAAATACAGGGTGAGAACAAATCTGGGAGACCAGTGGGGCCTCCTTGTCCTGTCCCAGGCTGTATCTTTTGAGGGCCACTGGCATATTTTTGACAGTGACAAGTCAGGACCTTCTTCCTCCTTTGTACAAATTTGGTATTAAATAGCTCTGCGAAATACCAGCTCAGCTGTGTTTTTCCTGTCCCAAAGAAGGGCTTCCCCTGTTAAGAGAGTGACAGCCAGCACACAGAAGTCTTTCTCTCTTTTAGGTCAATGTGGAGTATACAGAGAAGATGGTGTCCATCAGCAACTACCCCCTTTCTGCAGCCCTCACCTGTGCAAAACTCACCACAGCCTTTGAAGAAGTCTGGGGGGTCATCTGACAGTAGTGCCCTGTTCTGGGACAGAGACTGTGGCCATCCCTCCACCCTGCTTTCAGCTCACTGCTCGGAGGGGAACTTCTTGCACCGAGGCTGTACATTTGCTATTTGTTTACCCTATAAATACTGTTCTTGCAGACCTGGCTGTTCTTTGAGGATTTTTTAAATGAGCAGCAGCTAATGGTGTGACGTGGCGACTCTCCTCAGCCTTCAGGAAAAGAGGTGAGGTTACAGGGTTCATAGCCGAGGGCCAGGAGCCAGCCCTGCTTACTTCAGCTACAGGGCGGGCACAGAGAACTGTCGCCTGGAGAACTGTCCGTAAGAAAGCAGTCAGCAGGGCTAGCAGTGAAAAACTGAACAAAGAGAAGTGATTTTATCTGGTACAGTTCCAAGGTAGAAAAAAGTGGAGCAGGTGGGGCCTGGTACCCTCCCCTCCCCCCCATGGGGGGGGTTGGTGGTAACGGCACATATACAATCAGAGTAAATTGGCAGAAGAAAAACACAACAGATCCTGGCTAGAGGGGGAGAGATAAGGCAACGTGCATGGGGGAGCCACGAGGGGAGACACGGGCCCTCTGCTCCTCCCACAAGAGCTTCCCCTCTGGCCCCAGGTGGAGGTGTGGCTGGCCGCAGTACCGTGTCTTCCCGCCCCCTGGCTTCTCTGTTCTGTGCTCTGAGGCGCAGGAGTGCTGTGGAAAGGGAACATCTCTGCACCAGTCCCGCTCTAGGCCACCTGCAAGAAAAGAGACTTGATGGGCAGGCTGGTCAGAGGCCCTCCTTCTAGTGTCTGGTCTATAGCCCTTCCAGCTTCTTCCTGGCAAGCCCAAGTTTGAGGAGTCCATGCCCCACGCTGGGTTTCCGAGAAGCCAGGCTGCCTTGGGATTTACTCCCAAGTGTCTCATACTCCCCGCCTGTTAGCCCCAATCTAGTGCCCTGTCCTGTCACTTGGTAGTTTAGCTTTGCTACAGCGGTATTTACTCACCGGGGAAACAGATTATCCCATTTTCTTTAACTTTTCTTTCCTTGGCACCATTGCTTTGCGAACATAAGGCAATACGAAGAGTAGGCTCAAGAAGAAGACGTGGCCGAGAAAATACACGGATTTGTACACCTGGGGGAGGTAAAGGCCACTGAGGCAGACACAGGGCAGGGACTATCCCTTACTGCCTGAGCTCTCAGTGACACCTCCTCCCCCGTCCTTGCCAGTAGGCCCTCACTTACCTTCAGCCATTTGTCCCAGGTGAAGAGACAGAAGGCAGTCATTGAGTAACCCATGAAGAGCCAGTGGATGGTCTGCTGCACCAAATAGTAGAAGGGCTGGAGGACAGTAATGGAAGCCAGCCTGCTCAGGGCTGGGCTCTCCTGAATGAGGCTGGCAGCCTGGGGAGTGAGCGGAGAGGTCATCAGTGTCTGGCCCCTTCTCATAATCCCCGTTCATACACCACCCTTCAGGCCTACCTGTCTCTCCACAATAACAATGAGGAATTCCATCTGGAAGCAGACCAGGTATCCTGAGTGTAGTCCATGCCAGAGGGCCAAGAAGAGCAATGAGAGTCCCTGGGATAGTTCTTTATTTCCAAGGAACTTGAGTCGTTTGAAGAAGTAACTAGAGAAAAGGGTGGGTGGGGATGAGCCTCAGACCAGTCTATGCACCGCAGCCATCTTGCCTCTGGCTTCCTAGCGCCCCGAGGTGTGCAGTGGTGGTGGCTGGCTCCTGCTCGGGGCCACCCCCGGTAAGGGAGGGAGTGCCATCGGATTAGCTTTAGAGATGAAAGGAGAAGTTCCAGCTCAGTTCGGTGACAGAAAACAGGCCTCAAGCTTAGCCGGGTGAGCCGGGACAAGCCACTCTGTCGATAGCTGCCCAGGTGCTTGCTGCACACTCATGCCTCGGGCACAGGGGTGTGCAGGACAGACCAGCTCCAGCGCGGCTCCCACTGGTGCACTGGGGACAAGTTAACAACGCCAACGGGGAACATAAAACTAGTGGGTAGCAGAAGTGGGATTAAAACTCGAGGCACTTAGGGCGCCTGGGTGGCTCAGTCGATTGAGCATCTGACTGCTGATTTTGGCTCAGATCATGATCTGAGGCCGTGAGATCGAGCCCCGTGTTGGGCTCTGCTCTGGGCATGGAGCCTGTGTAAGATTCTCTCCTCTTTCTGTCCCACCCCATCCTCTCTCTCTTCCTCTAAAAAACAAACAGAAAACTCAAGGCATGTCTGGGTCTTGCTTGTGTCCTACAGATATGATAGGAATGGGTTCTGGGGGGATGGGAGCAGGGACAAAACTATGTATGAGTGTGTGGGTGTGAGGATGACTGGAGGTTCTCTACCCAGAGTGGGAAAAGATGGACAGTACATCTGTACCTTCAAATCTGGGAAAGCAGAAGGAGGAGGAGCTAGGGCCCAGACCTCCCTGTCAGTGGCTTACCGGGCTACCCAGGCATTGGTGTTGATGTTGAACGAGGCGATGGTGCCAGTGAAGCGGGGGGTTGTTTCAAAGAGCCACACCTTCATGTTGGCACAGGTATCCCACTGTGCCTTCCCACGTTCGTCAAAGCCATTGAAGCCCAGTCCCGTCAAAATGCACACTCCTTCCTGAGGGAAGGAGCAATTCCATGAGCCTTCCTGCTACACTCCTTGCCACAATGCCCCCCCGGCTTGTTGAACGAGGACCCGCTTTCATTTTGTGACTTACCGTGACCAGCCAACAGGTGACGTATTTGTTCAGCACGAACTTGCCCCAGAGCAGCATGTACATGCAGCGGAACCAGAAAGGGTGGTTCTTGAGAGAAGGAAGAACAGCTGCGCGTTAGGGATGCTCCCTGGGTAAGGCAAACTTCCCTCAACATTCCTCCTCTCCACACGCGTGGCTGACCGCGGCGCATCCACCTGGCGGTCTGCTGGGTGGCCCTTCGCACAGGCTAAGTAAGAGGAAGACGTAGGGAACCCAGCGGACATCCGTTCGCCTTTCTCTTTGGAGAGTCCCAGAAACAGCCTCTTCCCTAACTTTCTAAAGCACCGAGCATTTGGGACACCAAGTACTAAGGGACTTTTTAGATATCCACGGTCAATGTTAATTTAAGAGACAAACCTACCCAGAGTGCGTAGGGAGCTGCTGCAAGCCTTTCAGCTGGGCAGGAGCAAAAGCCAGCACTTCCCCCTCCCTCGGTTTTTGAATTCCCTAGAAGCCCCCAATCTATCAAGAGAAGAAAACAGGCTGGAGAGGACCGGAAGCTACTAGGCTCCAAGGAGTCCCTGGCTGCGATACGTCAAGCTACGAGCTGCTCCCGAGGGAGGGGAGGGGCCACTCAACGTGCACCTGGCACAGCCCTGTGCCCGCGAAGGTCGTTCAGTGCTGGCTGATGAACATGTCCCGGCCCGGCTGGCATGGACACACCAACTCTCCCAGATCTAAGAGCAAAACCAACATGCATTTGTCGATGGTGTTACCCACTTCTCGCCTAGCTACAGGGATCCTTGCCTGTTCATTTCTAACTCGGACACGGCCATGCGGCTGCTGCACCAGTCACCACTCACTTCATAGTCTTCAGTGAGGAGATAGTCTTCTGTGATGTGGGGGCTAAGCACAGTGTAGCCCACTAGGTAGACAAGGCCCAGACTCAGGCGCCTGAGAGCAGGTATGGTGCTGGAAAGGAACAAGCAGGGTCACAGCGGGCAGAGCCTCGTCCCTTCACCCTCTGACCTTAATTACGCAGAGGAGTGTTTCAGAGTGTGTGGGACAAGGCGCTCTCGGTGCCAAGCCAACAGTCCGTGTCAGGGAGAGGCAGCTCGACGTGGCTGGCTTTGAGGAGTGGTTAACGCAGGAGCCCACCAGTCCCGGGCTAGGGCAGCGTGACAAGGGAGCAGTGTGTGCGAGCCTGTGGGACCGCACGGCCTCGCTGGCCTTCTCTGGCCACACTGGGCCTGAAGGGCCAAGGTGGAGGACAGGAGAATGCCCGATTCTCAATCTGCTCCTTCCTACCCTGGCCAAATCAAGGCTCAGCCACAGGCCAGGCAACTTCTCAGGAAAGGGATTTTTCCAGTAACTTCAATTTTCTACTCTGATGTGTGTGTGTGTATATACACATATATATGTATTTTCATACATTTAACATCCCCGTCCCCCCCAAAAATGGAGAAAATGGGTTTTAAAGGCAGGGACATGGCTGTTCAGGCAAAATCCTATGGCATAAAAGTGAATTTTTATGTCTGTACTAGAGGGTCAGAATGGATGGCTGGAAGTAGCCTCAGCTGAAAAGGACCTGCTGGCCACAATGAGCAGGGATAGAGTGCCCATTGCAACAGTCCTGCGCCTGCTGTGGCCCAGGCCTGTGAGCCAGGGCCACGCTGGAGAACTCGGCCAGGGCTGGTCTTCTGGAAGTCGTCTAGAAGTGGCTTTGTATAAGGTGAGACACCTATACAGAGGTCTGGACCAAGAGGGGGATTTACCTGTTTGGTATCTTCCCTGGTGTGTCAGTCAGCTGTCCCTGCACCAGCTTCATGTAGTGGTTCATTGAGAACTGGGGTCCCACCAAGAAGGCCCCATAGAAGTAGGAGAAACCAGCAACTTCCAGCAGGGAAGGGACACCCCGTATGGCATATTTCTGTTGCTCAGAGGACAAGGAATTCTATGCCAAGAAGAGAATGAACGGTTCAGGATAGCCTTGCATCTCCCCTCAAGAGCCAGTCTGTGTATTCCCCACCCTTGTACCCACAAAACCGGGCTTCTTCAGATAGCCATCTCTTTGAGGGCATGGTATGGGTAAGAGGAGCCGCTTCACATGGAAATGAGGGGTAACTTAGCAACAGCTGACTGCTGCTTTTCCAAATGCCAGGCCGGCACTGATCTCTGGACTGTGTGCACGAGCGGGATCCGGGGAAATTAGATTTGTTGATCCTTGCTCAGTGCTCTCTGAAACAGAACTCACACAGGCTGGGCAGGGGCGAGAGGCTCTGCTCCTGGCAGCTGGGTGCAGTCTTTTGGTAGCAACAGCCTTTCTCCTTCCCTCTGGTTACATTCCTTAACCTCTCTGCGGAGGAATGGGTACTTACCTGATCCTTCCCTCCGTCAAAGTAGTCAACAGCCAAACCTGAGCAGAGAGAGAAGGCGTGGGTAGAGCAGAGGGAGGGCACTGAGGATGTGGCCTGTGGACTGAGTGTAGCCAGGAGCAGACCAGAGGGCACACAGAGCAAGAAAGTTTACGGTGGGACCGGGGAGGAGCCTAGGTGTAAATGGGGAAGGCAGTGAGCCAGCACTCACCAATCAGCTTCAAGGTCAGGACACAATGTGGCATTGTCCACTTGATATCGTAGTTGCCAGTGGCTGTGTAATAATATCCGGCAAGAAGGTAGGCCTGGTGGGGTGGGGGTGGTGGAGAAGGAAGAACTTATTCTACCACCTGCTCCTGCTAGGGTTTATTTTCTCCCTGCTCTGAAACCCACTGTATTCTTTCATTTTTCCTTTATCCTGGTCTCCTTAAAGGCTTATTTATGTACCTATAAATGAAAGAAACTGAACCCACAGAGGGGAAGAGACTTGCTCAAGGCTTCTTGGCAAAATGAGGGCAGAACGGAGAATTCAGAGCTTAGAGTCCATGGCTCATTCCAAGCTGAATTCCTGTCTTGCCTTTAAACGACACCCCTCATGGACAGTCAGCTGGGCTAAGCCCCATCAGCACCAAAGAACCCGAGTGGCCCAGCCCTGTGCAAAGGGGGTTAGCTGGTGCTCCTCCCTGGAGGCGGGTAACATCTCAGCCTGCCGTGTGGAGATGAGACACTTGGTGCCTGTGAAAAGTGACCTCTCCGAAGTCGGGCTGCTAAAGTGATGCCAGGAGAAAGGACTAGAAACTGGATCTCCTAGTTCACTTCTGCTGCACCGCAGTCCCTGACCTCCCGGCTGCCCTGAATCGCTGTCGGCTGTGCCTGCGATCTAAGCCTCCCGCCATCAGAGCCTGCCCAGGGGGTGGCGCGGTTACCATCTGGAAGCAGTAGGTAGTGAGGACGGCAGTGACCGTGCGGCCCATTAGTCGGAGGATGAGGAACTGAAGCACAATGCAGAGCAGGGAGTGGTAGAGCTGATTTCCTGCAGGCAGAGGGGAGCGCAGTTTAGGCTGTGGTTGTCGGGGGTTGTTTTTTTTGCATTCCCACCCTTCCTGAAACTTCTAAACACAAGGAGAATTTAAAATTTACAGAAGAAACTTGGGTGTGAGGATTTTTTCTTTGAAAAGAGACTCATGGGGTGCCTGGGTGGCTCAGTGGGTTAAAGCCTCTGCCTTCGGCTCAGGTCATGATCTCAGGGTCCTGGGATCAAGCCCCTCATTGGGCTCTCTGCTCAGCAGGGAGCCTGCTTTCCCTCTCTGTCTCCTCCTGCCTCTCTGCCTACTTGTGATCTCTCTCTCTGCCAAATAAATAAATAAAATCTTTAAAAAAAAAAAAAAGAAAAGTAAAAAGAGACTCATGTTTTGGAGGAAGAAAAGGAAATGAATTGTATCAATAGAAGGGACTGGCAGGGAGTTACTGAGTTTCTGAATGTCTGAGCTAAAGGGGTGCTGCTGATGAGCGGACAGTGCGGGCAAGAAAATGATGGGGTCCCGCCAAGGCAGCCGCTCTCAAAATATCATCTGGGAGAGGAATGTCCGTAAGAGGTGAATTAAGCTGTTCCTGTGCACACGAACCCTCTTTCGGCAAGCACAGCATTATCACTTCCCTATCATTCGGATTCTCTGGAGAAATTCTGTTCAAGTCTGCTCCTTCCCGGGTTCTGGCCAATCACGAGGCCAACTGCTGAGTTTACTCACCAAAGTTAAAATAAGCAATTGAGAGGCCTGTAAAGGTGTGGAAGAGATGGATGAGGTAGGTGTCCTTGAAGAAAAGGTAACGCCGAAAAAACACAGCCAAGGGGTAACCTAGAGGGGAAAAAAAAAAATCAGTGAGAGGGTGCCCCACTCACCTAATGGTGACCCACTCACCTAACCAGGAGGCCTAATGCCCTCCTGGTTTTGTCTTAGAAGTTTAGCTGGCATGAAATGCAGCCCAGAGTGGAAAATCCATACATTCTGTGGACATTGGCAGAGACGGTAACGGCATCCCCAAGAATCAGAAGTCTCTTTGCAAATATAACTTTAAAACTGAAGATAGGAGTTATATATGGAGTTGGTACAAAACTGGGTCCCCAGACTAGGTGTTCCTTATAGCCAATTAAATATTGTTAGGAATTTTCTCTGTGTTCTTTTAAATGATTCAAGGAATTATGAGTGCCCAACAATGCCCAGGGACACTATTTTACACCTTTATGATCTATCTGATTTCATTACCTCATCTGTTAGCAGAGTAAGATCAGCTTACTAAGAGGACAAATGTAAATTCATGCCAGGCTGCAAAGTTGGATTTCTGCCTGCATATACATTTGCATACTCCTCACCTACTGAAGTCTGGACATCAACTGTGTTATGATTCCGTGTGAATATCCTGGAAAAATGTTATCTACAGCTGTGATTCCCAGCACGGTCCCAGGGCCATGACTGAACTACAAGGGCTATCTCGGGCTGGGCTGAAAGCAGGCGAAAGGTGGCTTACTGAATTAAAAAGGGTCAATAACATTTGGTGTTCCTCAACTACAATGAGCCTGTTCCGAGGTTTTGCTACATATTCCTAGTCAGTGTTCTAGCAAGAAGTCTGGCTCCTGTGCTCAGGAACACCCCTATGGCAGTAATGTGTGCGTGCCAAGAACTGGACTCCTTGCGTCCTTCTGGAAGGACACGTCACCTATCCCATCACTGCATAAGTAGTGATCATGGTTTACACTTGCTGCAATTCTTGCTGTCAAATTATAGACTACACTTAATTTTTCATGGGCAATGCGGTGGGGAGCTTGGTGACCTCCACAATGCTCAGGAAAGTGTTATACCCAGAGAAAGTGCTCAATTATTTATCAGGTGAACAAGAAGATAAATAACTGTGTTACATATTGACCTATGTGCTTGTAGTCCATTTTCTCATACTTCTTTTCTTTTAACTTACCAACACAGCCTGGGTACTTATGTATCCTGTTTTTTGTTTTATGTTTTTTCCCCCCCTCAGGTAACAGTGTATCAACTATCTGATCTCCTTGGTGCCAAGATCTGCCCATGTTCTTGGATTGCTGGTGGGCTAGGCTCTTCATCAAATTTACAGCTTCGTGCAAGTAGTTAATTTTACAGATATCCTGTGCATCACCGGCTCATTCATTTGACATACATTTGTTAAATGCCTACTGTATGCCCAGTGTTCTGTTTATAGAGCATTTGATGAGGGAGGAGGTGGCACAGAACAGTTTATTATCTCGCTAGCTGAGATGAAGTGATATAGGATTACTAGCTCAAGGGAGAGGGAGGCATCTATGACCCTTTCACAGTCAGACGAATGAGCAAAGAAATAGGATTGAGTCTCATTACATATCACATGGGCAGAAATTTGGCAGAGACAGAGCAGCAGGTTAGCAGCAAGTTTTGCTAGAAACCAGAGCCAGGTACTAGAAAGTATATAGAATAGGGTCTGATAGCCTTAAATCTTTTGCTTTTTATTTTATTTTAAAGATTTTATTTGACGGAGAAAGAGCATGCACCCAAGGGGGCAGGGGTAGAGGGAGAAGCAAATTCCTCGCTGAGCAGGGAGCCTGACGACAGTGGCCTCTGTCCCAGGACCCTGGGATCAGGCATGACCTGAGCCGAAGGCAGACGTTTGACCGACTGAGCCACCCAGGCACCCTCAGGGGTATAAATGAATAGAAGCAATAAACAGGGTAGATCTCAGGATGCCTCAGGTCATGATCTTAGGATCCTGGGATCCTGGGATCAAGCCCCATATCAGGCTCCCTGCTCAGTGGGGAGTCTGCTTCTCCCTCTGCCTGCTGCTCCACCTGACTGTGTTCTCTCTCTGACAAATAAATAAAATCTTAAAAAAAAAAAAATAGGGTAGATCTTAAATATCTAGAGTACTGATAAGTAAGTTCTACACAGCCAAGAGTTTACCTTTAGGTATGAGGACCTTTGACCAACTGGAAGCCCTAAAACCATTTCGAATGTTTGAAATTAAAAACAAAACAAACAAAAAAATAAAAAACACAACACACACTACTCTGCTTCCTGAAGTTGAATATAATTTAGTATCTTCTCTATTAGAGCGCCATAATTACTCCAGAGTACAGTCATGACCTACCGAGGTGTGTAAACCTGCTTGCTCTCACCCTTGTGGGCGCTCCACTGTCCGCATTCTGAGTTCTTGTATCCATCTCTTAGAGCGTTTATGCCCCTTTCCTCGCTATTTAGGGATCAAGAGTCAATTCCTGAGCTTTTTCTGTGTGCCTGCCAAGGACAGTTCCTTTCCCTATGTCTAATTTACCATAGCATTCCTCAGAAACCATAACTATGTTTTAAAGGTGTTAAAAAAAGATTTAAGAGCAAGAGTCTTGCATGCTTTCCTTACAGACGCAGGGCACAGGCTTGGTGACATTTGTCCTGGCCCCTCGAGGCCCTTTTTCTCCTGTTTTCAGGTATATGCGGGGGATAGACAGGGGCTGCTGAGTTCCACACAGGTAAGTGAAGGGTTAGCGCATGCTAGTAAACATAGAAGATGGAGCGGTTGGCAGGAAAATGAGAAGGCAGGAGGCCAGGTTACCAAAAACTCAGATCATCACGGAGAACAGCAAAGCCTAGGGTGAAGCCGCAGAGAGGAAGAAGGAACTGTGCGGGGTGAGTTGCTGGGACAACCCAGAGCTGATTTTGAGTGTGTAAACACCAAACCTTGGTCTTGGCTGCTGCTCAGCTCAGCGGGCTTTGGAGCCTGGCTGCCCCGCAGGGATGTGCTGTTTTGAGGAGGGTGTTGTCCTACAAGCTGTTTCTGAGTCTTAAGGCTTTTCTGTGGGAGCCAGTATTAATATAATGACTGTAGTCCCCAGAAGAATCTTTAAAAGCCAAAGAAAGGGCGCCTGGATGGCTCAGTCCTTAAGCGTCTGCCTTTGGCTCAGGTTGTGATCCTGGGGTCCTGGGATTGGGCCCCACATCCAGCTCCCTGCTCAGCGGGAAGCCTGCTTCTCCCTTTCCCACTCGCCCTGCTAGTGTTCCTTCTCTCGCTGTCAAGTAAAATCTTAAAAAAAAAAAAAAAAAAAAAAAAAAGGCCAACGAAAGCACCTCCTCACTCACTCCCTGCCCCCGAGTCTGATTCGGTAGGTCTGAGGGAAGGTGATGTGCAACCAAGGTTAAGAAAGAATGCTTTACAAAAAATCCTAAGGCAGAGCAGCAGTCTGTACTAGGTCCTGAGAATAAAATTCTAAGCCTGTTGACTAGGGGTTATGGTCTTTCTTTTCTTTTTTTTTTTTAAAGATTTTATTTATTTATTTGACATAGAGAGATACAAGTAGGCAGAGAGGCAGGCAGAGAGAGTGAGAGGGAAGCAGGCTCCCCGCCGAGCAGAGAGCCCGATGCGGGACTTGATCCCAGGACCCTGAGATCATGACCTGAGCCGAAGGCAGCGGCTTAAACCACTGAGCCACTCAGGCGCCCTATGGTCTTTCTTTAATAGCACCAAACAAACAGAGGTTTGTTTTATAAAGTTTTTTTTTTTTTTTTTTTTTAAGATTATTTGTCAGAGAGAGCAAGAGAGAGCACAAGCAGGGTGAACAGAAGGCAGAGGGAGAAGTAGACCTCACACGGAGCAGGGAGCCTGAAGCGGGGCTCAATCCCAGGACCCTGAGATCATGACCTGAGCTGAAGGCAGAGGCTTAACCTACTGAGCCACCCAGGCACCCCCAGATGTCCTGTTTTATAGACAAATTTATAGCTTCATGCAACTAGTGAATTTTCTAGATATCCTGTGGATTACTGGCTCATTCATTCCTTTGAGAAATGCTTATTTGACAGCCACTAATAGCAGGTGCCCTGTTTATGAAACATACAAGAACTTGCTTGACTATTCTGTAACCGTTTCTTCTTTGATTATTGTTTTAAAGAGGGGGCTTCAGAAACTTATCAGAAGATGCAGAATGCCGATCTAACAAACATGCTAAACCCAAGGATCCCCAACTAGAATGGGAATGTTCCAACGGCAAAAACTAGGGCATCCAAAATACTGTGAACCTCAAGGCACACTGAACTGGGTCCTAGTCAGAGGCTCAGGGAGTCTCGGAGTATCCCAGCAGCATTCTCCAGCCAGTCACTGGATGTTTACTGGGGTCCAGGTGCCAGCTGAGTCAGAAACTGGGATCTGTCACAACCTAGATTGCTCATGGCACTCCTGATTCTCTGTATACTAGCTGTGAAATTACTCACGAATCCTACAGGTTCCCAAGTTTCGTTTGAAGAAAGAGAAATGAGCTGTTTACATTCCAGTCTGATACATTTCTTTGACCGTTCAACCTGTATAGCTATTTCTGGACTCTGGAGGAATAGGATATGACCCTGTTTGATCAGTCAGTGGTTCATATCACCCCGGTGAAAAGAAAATACAGCATTTTTGGCAAGTGTGGGGGCGAAGAAAGGATTAGACAGAACTGCTGTGTGTTGGCTTAGCCCAACACTAACACCAAGTTTTGTCAAAAGAGACAACCACCTCAAACACCATGCGGAGGGCTGACATGACATCCACAGCGCACCGCAGGACTGTTCAAACATTTTGGTCTCGGGACCACTTACGGCTCTTAAAACTAACCGAGGACTTCAAATGACATTTGTCAGTGTGGATGCTATCCATTAATATCTCCTGTGTGAGAAAACAAAACGAAGAAAAATGTGAAGTATTTAATTACTAATTCATTCAAAAACAGTAAACGGAAGACATTGTAAGTAACATATGTCTAATGAGAACAACTCTGTTTTCCAAAAAACCCAATAAAGCCATTTAATGAGAAGTGTGGTACTCTTTTACATTTTTACAAATTTCTGGCCTTTGTCTGGCTCAGTAAAAGATAGCTGGGTTCTCAAATCTGCTTCTGCATTTAGTCCATTAATATGTTGTTTTGGTTAAAACATATGAAGAAAATCTGGCTTTATACAGATATACAGTTGGAAAGAGAATCTTAATAGCCTTTTCACATTGTTTTGAATATGATTCTTTGATACCATACCAAAACTGGACAAGTAGTTTCTTAAAGGTTAACCTGCAACTGAACTGGTTAACTTTCCATGCTGTTACATTAAAATCCATTGGCCTCTCATGTGGTTTTAATGAACCTTTTACCCAGGAGTGATTTTTGTAATACCACGGACTGGTCATTTGGAAAATACTGGTTCACTGAGTTAGGCAGATCTCCCAAATATTGACCTCTGTTGTTAGAATACAATATCAAAAAAAATCCTATTTCTCAATATCACCACTGATTTCCAGCAGCCAAGTCTTTATCAACAGGGAAGTTGTCAAGCTCCTGGTGATGGATATAGCTTTTCCTGCTCCAGTCCCCAGACTCTGGGAGGCGCTGGGGTTACTTTCTGTCTATATGGACTGTCTACTCTGGGAATTGAATACAGATGGAGTCATAAAATATGTAGACTTTTATGTCTGGCCTTTTTCACTTAGTATAATGTTTTCAAGGTTCATTTATGTTGCTGTACATATTAATACTTCATTAAATTTTTTTATTTGAGTATAGTTGACACACAATGTTCTATCAGTTTCAGACCAACATAGTGACCCAACTCATCTCCATGTGAAGCTATGCTCCCAGTGCACTGCTCTTTCTTTGTGGCCAAATAATATTCCTCTGTATGGATATACCGTGTTTTCTTTATCCTTTTAATAGCTGATGGACATCTGGGTTGTTTCCACTTCTTGGGTAGTACTGAATGAATGGAACATCCGTGTCCAAGTTTATGTGTGAACATATATTTTCTGTTCTCTTAGGTATATATATACTTAAGAGTGGGTCTCTCAATCCTTTTACCCTCTAACCCTACACCTCAGTTGGTGGTGTAGACCAGTCTTTCAAATTTCCCATTTGTTGTGGACCAATACAAAGTCACAGGCTACAAAAATTCCTAAACGTTTGCTCTCACTTTCTCACCTTGCTTTGACTGGCAAAGGGTGGCCAGCTATAATCTGAATAGATCACACTGATGACCTATCTTTCTTTTTCTATTTCAGTGAAGGCTGTTTTTCTGGTTCCTCCTAACTATGGCTGATTTCCAGGATTCGGTGTTGACCCTGCACCTTGTCGGTGACACTGCCTCTCTGGAAACCGCACTATTCTCCTGTGCCTTAATAGGATCTTCATGCCAAAGACAAACACATCTTCAGCTTTAATCCTAACCTCTCAAGTTTTAGTTCCTCATTTCCTACCTCCTGGTGGGGCATTCTTAGTTTGGTATCTCATACCATCTCAAACACGGTCTTTAGGAAAACACAACTTTCCCCCTACTCAGCCTTCTCTTGGCTGCTTTTTTTAATTTATGGGGCTACCATTCTCCAGGTCACACAACGACATTCAAAAGCCTGAAGGTGTCTTTGCCTCCCTGGACATCTCTCTTTTCCAATGGTTCTCGCCAATGTCCACCCCTCCTTTGCGTTCTGTACTACGTTCAAGGGGAAGGCCTTTAAGCACTCGCCCTTGAACTCCTGCTGCACTTGAGTGCCGGCTGTGACCTCCCACCTGCTCTCTCCTGCAGCCTAAGGCTGCCAGCCACCCTCCACCAGAGTACTCTTCTTTCTACTCCTGCTCAGAAAACATTGACCCCCAAATGACTACTCACCAGAGGACCAGTCCCTAAGCCCGAGTTTCAACTACATTTCTAGTTTCTCTGCTGCAGCTAAAACCGATCTGCTAGTTTTTGTCCCAACATGTCTTACGTCTTTTGTCTCTAGACCTTAGGTCACACCAATCCCTTTACGTGAACACCTTCTCCAACCACTCCTCTACCAAGTGAAATCCTACCCGTTCTCGGAAACCCAGCTCAAGTGCTTCCTTCTGTATGGCTACCCTCAGACCACAATGAACCCATGGCCCCCTGTATTACGGATTCATACCTTATATACATGGCACTTAGTAGGACTAAGACTTGTTGGGCAAATCATTGTATACTAGAATACGCCACTCCTTACATTTTTGTTTTATATTACACTTTTTACATGTTCAATCTCCTTTCCTCAAGGCCTCCTATGTCTTTGAATTTCCCATAGCACACTAACCTATATACTTGATTTTTTGTTTGATCGATCAACAGTAATGGATACAGTAATGGACTCAAGCATCGGTTTCCTCATCTGTAAAATTAGGGATAGTACCTGCCTCAATGAGTTGTTCTAAGGACTAAAGAAGACAATGCATATAAGGTAGCTAGCATAGTGCTAACTAACTACTGTAGGTGGTCAAAGACTTATACAAATACACATTCACAGAGAGTGAGAGGGAGGTAAATGGGGCAAACTTTGTTTTCCAAACACCTTTCACCTTTCTGCTAATGGCCTTTCCCACCCCTTGTCTCCCCAGACCCTACCACACTCCTTAGCTCAAATTTCTCTCTTTTTTTAAAAAGGGGCACCTGGGTGGCTCAGTCGACCTGCCTTCGGCTCAGGTCATGTTCCTGGGATCCTGTGATCGAGCCCTGCGTCAGGCTCCCTGCTCAGCGGAAAGCCTGCTTCTCCCTCTCCCACTCCCCCTACTTCTGTTCCCTCTCTCACTGTGTCTCTCTCTGTCAAATAAATAAATAAAATCTTTAAAAAAAAAAAGGTAGTGGGAAGAAAAGCAGGCCTCTTCTGAGAAATGGGTATCAGAGCTTCTGAATCTAATCTTCATTCCATGTGACAACCAAATGACTAAGGGATTTCCTTTCCATCTGCATTTCAGAAGAAGAGTCATAGCATATTTATTTTATAAGGATACTGACTTTGGCTTGCCAAAGAGCACTCTTTCCAAAATGCAGTGCTGGATAAAGGCTCTGGATGGTTGGAAGAAGGCGGACTTTGGAGTGAAGACAGATCTCAGTTTGAATCCCCATTCTGCTACTTACTAGCTGTCACCGCAGGCTGGTTGATCCTTAACCTCGCAGTCCTCAGTCTGTGTTAACTTTTCGTTCCTCAGCACAAGGAGTATCTAGCTTAGGGCTTGTACATTAAGCCTGGTACATATCAGATGCTCAGTAAACGTGAGACTGCCCCACTCCTGCTTTAGTGGTGAGGGGCCCAGCGATCTTGTCCAGTTGCACCCGTTTGCCGATGTCTCCCAAATTTTCGTCTTCAGCCCAGACCTCTCCCCGGGACCCCACACTGGTATGGACTACTCAACACTTCGAGAAGGCGCAAGCCTAAACAGATACTCAAATCCAACAGGCACTGCTGCCTTACCTTCCTCACTGAAGCTGCTCCTCCTCCTGGCCTGCCCCATTTCAGCAAATGCCAACTTAGCCTTCGTTCCCTTAGGACTGAAACCGTGCAACCTTGCCTCCATTCCTGACCCGCCCGCCTTCTGGCTTCAACCCAATCAGTCCACAAATCCCATCTGGCTACCTTGAGAGTAAACCCAGAATCTGGCCACCTTGACCCCTGGTCCAAGCCAACACCACCTCTGGCCTGTGTTATCATATAGCTCGCTGCCTGACTTACCGTAACACAGCACCCACAAGGCTTCTATTCTAAGTTAGATCAGCTCATTCCTCTGCTCGAAACCCTCGGAAGGCCTCCAACCTCGCTGAGCAAAAGCCAAAATCCAACCAGAACCTACGGGATCCGTTTGCCCTTCCCAGCCTGAGCTTTCTCTGACTCATCTCCACCACTCTGCCCCAGCCAAAGCTCTCCCTTCTGGGTAGTCCGGCAGGTTCAACCGAGAGCCACCACCTTAACGGGTTCCTCGCCTGAAATGCCCTTTGCACAGATAAGCTCAAGCCGCTCAGGTCTTTACTAAAATGTCACCTTATCAGTGAGGCCTTCCCTGACCTTCCTATCTAAAACTGCACATGCTTCCCCCCAACCTTCACCCGCCACCAACACATACTTCCTGTTCTCTGCTTTACTTTTCCTTTTTCCCCTTAGCACTTATTAACTGCTTTTTTACACACTATGTGTTTTATTTATTTACCAGTCTTTGGAAGTAGGGATTTTTGTCTATTTTCCCCCCCTGCTGTACGCCAGGGCTTAGCACAAATCCTGGTACAATAAAGGTCTCAAAAATATTTGTTGAGGGCGTCTGGGTGGCTCAGTGGGTTAAAGCCTCTGCCTTCGGCTCAGGTCATGATCCCAGGGTCCTGGGACAGAGTCCCGCATTGGGCTCTCTGCTCGGTGGGGAGTCTGCTTCCTCCTCTCTCTCTGCCTGCTTCTCTGTCTACTTGTGATCTCTGTCTGTCAAATAAATAAATAAAATCTTTAAAAAAAATTTTGTTGAACAAAAGACTGAATGAGGGAATATTCTGTTCTCTAGGCTGTCAATAAAATATTGATTAAGCAGCCATTATGTGGTCAGCACTGCATTAGGCCAAAAGGGGGCTGTGGCAGAATTAGAAGAGGGTTTATAACTCTTACGGAGCTTTTTAGAGAGAGAGAGAAAAGAGGTACCAAACACCGATGTTCTCTAAGTACTACACAGAACAGCCAATGCTGGAGAAGTTAGAAAGGAGAGAGAGCAATAAAGACCAGGGTAGTCAGGACGAATTAGTTAAGGAAGACAGTAATGTGGACACACGGAGGTAGGAAAGAGTCTGGACGAGTCACTTCAAGAGGGGCCAGCTAGCAGAGGGGTAATACAGCATGACAGAGCGGACAGGAAGGTTTGGGAAACTGGGCAGAGTCTGAAACTGACACAATAGGAAAAAAAAATATCCATAGGATTGACTGGATGTGGGGACAACAGAAAAGGACAAACTGAAGATGAGTGAACCACTGTGATGGTCTTCCGGAGTTTTACTGGCACGGCCCCTAAAATATGAACAACTCTCTATGCCCTGTCATATTTTTAAGTCGCCATCTGTCATTGATAAGCTTAAACAAGAGCAAATGATGTGGTTTTTTTTTTTTTTTCCTAAGTCCGTTGAAGCTGTGCTGTACGTACACATGGAAAATGTCTGGCCAATGGCAGGCTAATCAGCTCAATCAGACTTCCTGTCGAAAGAGGTCTAAGCTCATTTTTAAGTTCCGGTAAACATGTTCATATGTTCCCCTCAGAATGCCCATCTTATTTCCGAATTCTAGTTTTAAGATGGGTAGATACAGTTGCCACAAATTTGTCACATATTTGTCACAAATTTGTCAGATAAAACAAGGGCTGCTCATGCTGTATGTTAATTATACTTAATAAAGGGGCGCCTGGGTGGCTCAGTGGGTTAAGCCTCTGCCTTCGACTTGGGTCATGATCCCAGGGTCTGGGATTGAGCCCCACATCAGGCTCTCTGCTCAGCAGGGAGCCTGCTTCCCCTTCTCTCTCTGCCTGCCTCTCTGCCTATAAATAAGTAAAATCTTAAAAAAAATTATGCTTAATAAAAATAACTAAGGGGTGCCTGGGTAGTTCAGTCCGGTAAGTATCTGCCTTCGGCTCAAGTCATGATCTTGAAGTCCTGGGATCGAGCCCTGCTTTGGACTCTCTGCTCAGGCAGGGAGCCTGCTTCTCCTTCTCCCTCTGCTGCTCTGCCCGCTTGTGCTCCCTCTCAAATAAATAAAAATCTTAAAAAAAAGAATAGTTAAAAAAAATAAAGGGGCTGCTCCTCTTTGCTTTACTTTTGTGGCATCCTGTGAGATTTTTATACTGTGGGGCAACTTACTATGCCTTTTTTCTCCTTGTCTAAGGCCTAAAGGGTGACTTTAAGGTAGTTGGGAAAGGAGTGTCTTCGGAGCAGACAGTCTCGAGCACATCTGTTTTAGACAAGAGCGCATGTGGAAGCCGCAAATCTAGAAGCTGATTCCTTATCCATGTCCACGTACCCCCTGGAAAGTCTTTGTGTACCCCTAGAGTACACATACCCCAACACGAAGACCCCTGACCTTGAGGTTTTTCTTCTGGGAAGTTAAAAAGAAGGCAGTACCACTGTCAGAGACACAAAGACTGGAGGGGGAAGCTGGCTCTGGTGGTGCTGCTGCTGGTGAGAGCTGTAGCCCAGGAAAAAGGTAAGCTCTCCCCGGGACAGGCCCCGAAACACAGGCGGGCCAGGGGCCGAGTCTTGGAAAATGCCTGTAATTCAAGGCAGTGGAAGCAAAAGAAATGGAGATAAAACAGGAAAATAAGGAGGTAAATCAGGTTGGTGGACACGTGAGAAAGGAAAAAGCATTTTAGTAGGAAAGAAATTTAATCACATCAGACCTTACAGAGCCCAGGGAGGGTGAGGAAGAGGACAAGGTCACTGAAGTCACAGTGACGTCATTAGGAACTCGGCAATGGCAGCAGCTTGATGGATGTGGAGACCAGGAGAAGGTGGCCAGTTAAAAAGGCAGTGAGCAGGGTGCCTGGGTGGCTCAGTGGGTTAAAAAGGCAGTGAGTGGATAAAGGCGGAATGCAGGCCGGATATGAAGGCTATCAGTACGAGAAGTTTGGCAATAGACAACTGGCCAGAGAGCACGGCCGCTGAGTGAAGGGAACCATTCCTCAAACAGAGCCATTCTGTCCACATGTGTTTTCTGGAAGAAAGCAGTAGAATGAAAAGGAGACTGTGTATGCTACAGGAGGAAGGATTTACCTCAGAAAGGAGGAAAGAACCCTGGCTCTTTCCCTGCGGCTGGAAGGCCAGGAGAAAAGGCCGGCAAAGTAACATGGAAGGCGGAGGCTGAAGTTCATAAAAAGAACCTTAATCTCCTCAGTGAAAGGGGTGATGGGGCCATTCTTGGGAAGAACGGTGTGATGGGTGGGGAGGGTGGGAGGGATCGGGGGATGGGGGGGAGTGGGTGGGTGGAGGGGAAACACAGCCCATTCCAGGGGCATCCATCGCCCAGAGGTTAGTCTCTTCTCTTTGGGAAGGTTACTGAAAAACCGCAGGGGGCAAGTCCACAGCTGTGAAACATTTCTCCTTCTCCAGAAGTTCACAATTCTATAGGAATACGGCAGAGCCCTTCGACTTCTGACTGAAACCATCACTGCCAGTTCACGCCTATCCTTGTCTGAACAGGATCTGCTCCAACTGGGGCGCTGTGGATGGCACATCTGCCCTACGAGAAGTTTCGCAGAAAGGATTCCAAGCAATTTAACTGGTAAGTAACTTCATTAAGTGAAAACAAATCACACACAACAGAACTTGCAGCTGACCTGTATCTTAAAGACACAACATGTGACCTCAATGGCGTTTGTCTGAACAGCCAGTTTGCTAAGGATGCCGGAGCCGGAGAGCACACATTTCCTGCGTTTTCCACCACGGTCTACACGCAACTGTCTGGGAGAAAACTTAAAGATTTTATTTATTTGTCAGAGAGAGAGAGAGAGAGTGAGAGCACAAGCAGGCAGAGAGGCAGGCAGAGGCAGAGAGAGAAGCAGGCTCCCCGCTGAGCAATGAGCCCGATGCGGGACTCCATCCCAGGACCCTGGGATCATGACACAAGCCAAAGGCAGCAGCTTAGCCGACTGAGCCACTCAGGTGCCCTGGGAGAAAACTTAAGAAGCTCCACTTGAAATCTATGCTTTTAGGGCACCTGGGTGGCTCAGTTGGTTGAACGGGACCGCCTTCAGCTCAGGTCATGATCCTGGAGTCCTGAGATCAAGTCCTGCATCGGGCTCCCTGCTCAGTGAGGGGCGGGGGGTCTGCTTCTCCCTCAGACCTTCCCCCTCTCATGCTCTCTCTCTCTCTCTCAAATAAATAAAATCTTTTTAAGTTTTAAGTTTTTTTTTTTAAGAGAAAAAAAAATCTATGCTTTTACCTCCTTTTCTCCAGATTCAGAGGAAGATGTCTCTCCCTCCTCTTTAAATATCTCCTCCCCTTGGGTCCCGATCCTTGGAATTCTACCCATCTCAGTATTTCTGCAGAACTTCCCTTCCAGTCTTTCTTGCTAGCTTTCTTATTCTTTCCTTCTTCCTTTATTATTGTCACTGACACCGGTTAATATCAAGGAACCTTTACTGAATTCTTACTACACGTCACGCACTGAGTTAAGCACTTTACACACATTATCCTACTTAATCCTCAGAACTATTTGAAGTAAGAAATAATATTATTGTCTTCAGTGTCTGAATGAGCAAAAACACATCAAAGCAGTTAGGTAACCAATCTGTGCTGATCAGCGAGTAACTGACGCAGTTGGATGCTAACCTCTGGTTTCACCTCTAGGTTCATGACTTAAGTAAGCCCCTAGCAAATGATCTCCCCTACCTTCAAACAGCAAAGGCTCTTGGTTTTCCCCTTCTAGCCAACCACCACCTCTGTCCCTTTGCTGCTGCTTCTGGCTACTGTTCAGTTCCACTTCGTCCTTCTGTTAATCTCGTAGAATCATGGTTTAACTCATTGTCTCCATTTCTTCTTTTTTTTTTTAAATTTTATTTATTTGACAGAGATCACAAGTAGGCAGAGAGGCAGGCAGAGAGAGAGGGGGAAGCAGGCTCCCTGCTGAGCAGAGAGCCCGATGTGGGGCTCGATCCCAGGACCCCAGGATCATGCCCTGAGCCGAAGGCAGAGGCTTTAACTCACTGAGCCACCCAAGCGCCCCTTTGTCTCTATTTCTTGTCTACCCCTTTCTTTCTCAGCCTTCAGCACTGCTTTTAAGGACTGTTTACTGACAAGATTATGGCAACTCTTTGGAATTTCTAGTTACAGATGGCTGAAAAAAACCTGTTTCATCTTTATTTTACCTGGATGTTGTAATTTTTCTAGACTATCGAGGGTTACCATAGATAATGGGTATTTTGCTTTCGGCAATACTGAAAGGCCATATTGGAAGTATCTATCAAATTTCAGTCAAATTTTTCTAAGACTCCCAGACCAGAAAATAAAACAGGACTGCTTCTGAACCTGGCTTATTTGTAATTTTTGTTTGTAGTTAAATTTTATCAAATATTATCCCATGAAAATTTTATCATAATTACTTCTACTTTGAAGATCTGCCACTCAATTCTTTTTCCATCAAAGTGGAAATTCCTTGTGCTAAACAACGATGTAGAGAAAAGAAAAGACATGGAAATAGGAAGGACACTGCCTGACACTGTCTAGTCAATGGATCGGTAACTGATGAGTCATTTACACTGAGTTACTGATCACTCTGTAGCCTGAAGAGTGCTTGTAGATTACAGATATTTAGGTGAGAATGAAGCTCTCACCTTTGGAATCTGTTCAAAACTGGTCCTTTGTCTCTCTTCACCAGATTAAGCTTATTGACAGTAAGGGCAAGGTGCCAACACACCTTCCACCCTCTGACAATCTTGTATAGCTCAGGCTGAGTCATTCGTTGAATGGTTATTCACGGGATATATGGATTCTTAGAATCTGAAGAAATCTTAGAAGTCAATGACTCCAAAACCTTCATTAGATAAGACACAGAGGCCCAGAGCGGATAGCTGGCATGTTCAAGGTTAAGAGAGAACAGCTCAAGTTAGAATCCACATCACCTGATTTCCATTCTGATATTCTTGCCACATGCCTTGGCACTTGGCAGTGACCTGCAAGTGAATCACTCAGAACTAGCTGTGTGCTTTTAAAGCTACATCTACTTTCAAGCACCTGGTTGCAGACACAGGCACACTCATGTTCATGTTTGCTTATCCTCCTATCTAAAAACAACTAAAAACTACATTTTCTTCCCAATGATTTATTTATTTGAGAGAGAGAGAGACACACACAGAGAAAGAGCAGGGGGACAGGAAGACAAGTAGGTTCTCCACTGAGCAGGGAGCCCAATGTGGGGCTCGAGCCCAGGATCCTGAGACCACAATCTCTGCGCAGAAATCAAGAGCTGGGCGCTCAACTGACTGAGCCACCCAGCTGTCCCCCAAACTACATTTTAATGTTAAATCTAGGTGCTCTCCTGTACTCGCTTTGTTTATCTGATTCTTGCAGACTCCCTGTCCCTATCCTCACGCAGTACAGTAAGAATACAGCAGTTCCTTTCTGAAAGGCTCCTCCTGCTGAGTATCTCAAATATTTTGACAACTCTGACACAGGATTGAAGAAAACGGGGACAAGTGATCAAAATGTCCTGGGGATAAAAGAACAGAGGGGGCATTTCAAAGGTAAATGAGTGGATGGCTGTTACTTGTGAGAAAGAACAAAAAAGGGTTTTCTATGAAGGTTAAGAAATACTAGTTTTTTAGTCATTTAACCTAACCAAACCACCTAAAAGAGCTGCCCCAAAATCTCACCAAAAGTAATTCTTTAATTGCTCCATTTAAGCCAAATGCTCTCAGTAAGAAGCAAGGCCAGCTGAAGTTCACAGACACACACGCTACGCTGACTGACTAGTAAAACCGACTACAGGAGCTGAAAAGTTATGACACGATGCAAGACTGACTCTGATGTCACCAGTGTTGTTTGGTGTCATGCCACAGGAAATGAGACACACAGAGGTTGTCACTAGCTTCTTAGTCCCGGAGTTAGCTGTCCATCATGGCGAGCCCTCTTGAGCGTTTCAAGTCTGACTAGATGGCAACAGGGACATCAAGCACGTGATCTGCAGGTCTGAACATCTGGTTATAGTATTTTTCTGTACTCCTAGTTTGTTCGAATGGTCATGGAGTTAGTTACTTTAGAGAACTGTTTTTTCCTAAATCTTAATCTACATAAATTTCTAGACCGAAGGAATGTTAAAGCTCAAAGAGTCTGCTGACTGGCATTTCTCCCTTTCAGTGGAACAGGGACAAAAGCTGTTCAAGACTGACTCTGAGGTGCTTTAAGATACCAAAATGCCTTAATGAGCAAAGATAAAATGATACTCCTGTCGCCTGTATTCAGTACACTTTTTAAAAAAAGTTTTTTTTTAACTTTTTTTTTTTTTTAAAAGATTTTATTTATTTATTTGACAGAGAGAGATCACAAGTAGGCAGAGAGGCAGGCAGAGAGAGAGGGGGAAGCAGGATCCCTGCCGAGCAGAGAGCCCAATGCGGGCCCGATCCAAGGACCCTAAGATCATGCCCCGAGCCAAAGGTAGAGGCTTAACCCACTGAGCCACCTAGGCGCCCCTAAACTTTTTTTTAAAAGATTTTATTTATTTGTCAGTGAGAGAGAGCACAAGCAGGGGGAGTGACAGGCAGAGAGGCCAGAGGGAGAAGCGGGCTCCCTGCTGAACAAAGAGCCCAATATGGGACTTGATCCCAGGACCTTGGGATCATGACCTGAGCTGAAGGCAGATGCCTAACGGACTGAGCCACCCACGTGTCCCAACAGTCCGCTTTTATCACATTTTAATTCTTTGTAAATTAATACACCACATGGTGACAACTTCCAGCCAGATTATCTGATCAACCAGAATATCCCTGGGCTCAGGAATGAGAAGTCATCTAGTTCAGAAGTTCAGCTCTGCAGCTGGGGTGAACAGATCTCTTGGATCTCACCTGTGAAACAGGGAAAGTACTAGCCCTATCTGCAGGCTGTGGTACAGATTAAAAGAGAAAATACCTGTAAAAGTGTCACACATGGATGTCCTTGAGGCCACTTTAAAAATATTGACATTTGAGCAAATATTTTATATAAGCCTATCTATACCGAACTTAGTCGAGGCTTCTTTTAACTGGCCTGGTCACTGCCCACCTTATGATTAAACTAAATTAAACCTACACCAAGTTTCAAAAATAAAGGTTTGTAAATTGCACCTCATACTCCCAGGAAGAAGCCCATTGGCCACAAAGCTACTAAGCTTCTGCTTCAAGGCCCTTCCTTTGCACAGGTCCCTTTTAAGGCCCTGGGGGGCGGGGGATGGGGCGGTGGTGCAGGCAGGAGCTAAGGACCAGTTCACGTGGTCATATGTATCCGTGAAACTTATAAGCTATTTTTGTATCCTTTTTCCTAAAAAAGGTCCCCATGATTATATAAGCTTCAGGTCCCAAATCCAAGATTTGGATCTGGGATTTAAAAAAACAAACAACCACCATAAGAAAACGAGGCATTGGTCAGAAAAGCCTTCTACTCCCAGGATCCAGGGTACAGGGCTTCAACCAAGGTCTTCCAAATGACAGGCATACTCCCCAACTAAGTTCCAGTGGGGGTTCTGGGTGGAGGTGGGGCATTTGGCAGCAGGGGGTTCCTGGCTGTCGGTGGCTGCACAGGCCTGAGGAGGGGTGAGGCTGAGAAGGCTCTGACAGGATTGAGACTGGTAGGCAGGGAGACCAGCTGGGGTGTGGGATGCAAGGGTGGTATGTGGGAAGCAAATGTGGAAGAGAAGGGGCACAAAGACTGTCAAATGTAGACTTTGGGTACACTGTCACCCCCAGGCGAGTGTGTGGAGTAACGGAGTGCCTACAGCCCCTCTTCCTTGCTCAGTAACAGTCTGACACACAGAGGCTGAAATGCAGTGTACATCAAGAGACTACAGGAGGTAAGGGAATGCCGCCAGAGCTAGGGCGGGAGAAGGGAGGGAAGGGGGGGACCCTGGGGTGGGGGTGGGATGAAGTGGCCCATATTGCATACGCTAAAGTAGTGTGTTTCAGACAGCAGGGGCACTGTTTAAGTCCAAGAGAGAGGAGAGGATTGCAGAAATCATCCAGCAGAGATGTTTATCACCTGGGAAAACAGGCCCTTTCTGGACACAGTGAGAAGCAGTGGGCTGGCTGGGCTCCCACAGCATATCCCCCTCCCCTCCTCTCTGATGGGTCTGCCCCTCCTCTTGCCTCTTCTTTTCCTCTTCTGCCCTTTCCGTTCCTGTTTTCTCCTCTTCCTTCACTTGTACAGGCCTGAAGTATCTTAACCCCCTTTAAAAAAAGATTTTATTTATTTGACATGGTGAGGGAGAGAGTCAAAGAGAGAGAGAGGATGAGCAGGGAGAAGGGGCAGAGGGAGAGGGACTCCTAGCTTAGCATGGAGCTTGAGGGACTCAATCCCAGGACCGTGAGATCATGACCAGAGCTGAAGGCAGACACTTAACCCACTGAACTGCCCAGGTGCCCCCTCTCCCCCATTTTTAATGCTTTCTGGATTTTACACGTTATGGGTTCTCTCTCAGTAATGTCTAGCTAGTATGCAGTACCGTGGGTTTTCCTCCCCTTTTAATTCATGGCACTGGTCTTCAGTGGAGAAACGGCCCTTTGCTCCTGTTGTGACGTGATCTGGCCTAGGGCTGCCCAAGGGTTGCCCTGTCCCATTGCCAAGTGGCTAATTAGCTGCTCTTTCTCCAACCCTCCCAAATACTTGTCATGAGAATTTCTCTCTTGTTTTTAGATTTGCCAAATCTTATCTTTGTAAATACAAACAAGGTGAGACTTTTTCCTTAACAGGCATTTTGGCAAATGAAACAATAAATGCTTTCTTCCAGCCAAGATTCTAACAAGAAGAAAGATAACAGCATTACACCCTATAATTGTCCTCATGAATCTGAACAGGTGTAATTGTTGGGTTCTTACTCTACCTGAGATCATACATAGTGTCCCTCTTTAGTCTTTTTTTAAGTGTAGAATTCAGTGAATTTTAGTCTACTCACAATGTTGTGCAAGCATCCCCAGTGTCTTAATGTCAGAACATTTCTATTCCCCGGACAAGAAACCCCACCCCTCCTAGCAGTCACTCCCAATTCAACCCTCCTTTCATCCCCTGGCAACCACAACCACAAGCCCACCTTCTGTCTTTAAGAAATCTTCCTACACCGGTGTAGCCTGAGTGGCTCAGCTGGTTGAGCGAGGAGTCTTGGGATCGAGTCCCCCATTGGGCTCCCTGCTCAGCAGGGGTCGGCTTCTTCCTCTGACCTTCTCCCTCTCATGCTCTCTCTCAAATAAATAAGTAAAATCTTAAAAAAAAAAAAAAAAAAAAAAAAAAGAATCTGCTTATTCCGGGGACTCCTGGGTGGCTCAGTAAGTTAAGTGGTGGCTTTTGGCTCAGGGTTCAAGTCATGATCCTGGGATTCTGGGATCGAGTCCCACAACAGGCTCCTTGCTTGATGGGGAGCCTGCCTCTTCCTCTGCCTGCTGCTCTCCCTGTTTGTGCTCTCTCAGTCTCTCTGACAAATAGATACAATCTTAAAAAAAAAGGGGGGGTGGCGCCTGGGTGGCTCAGTGGGTTAAAGCCTCTGCCTTCGGCTCAGGTCATGATCCCAGGGATCAAGCCCCGCATCGGGCTCTCTGCTCTGTGGGGAGCCTGCTTCCCCCTCAATCTCTGCCTAATTGTGATCTTTCAAATAAATAAATGAAAATCTTAAAAAAAAAAAAAGGAATGTGCTTATTCTGGGCATTTCATATAAATGGAATCATACCAAATGTGCCCATTTCTCAGCGTGACATTAACATAACAAAAACATTAGGGTAACATCTGTCGGAGCACAAATAGTTGTTTCCACTTTTTGGCCTTTATATAACAATGCTATCAACATTTGTGTATGTTTTTGTATGAACACACACCTTCAATTCTCTTGAGTACAGAAGTAGGGGTCGCACAGCTAGGTCACGCTGTAAAAAATATTTAACTTTGAGACACTGCTCAACTGTTTCCCATGGCGGCTGCACTGTTTTCCATTCCCATCAGCGACCCACGAGGGTTCCAAGTTCTCCACAGCCTCACCAACACTTGCTTATTCCATTTGTTTTTTTCTTAATAACCATACCAGCAGGTATGAAGTGGTATGTCACTGTGATTTTAATTTGTACTTCCTAAATGACTAATGAGCTGAGCATTTTTCTGTGTGCAATAAGCCATTTGTATGTCTTGCTTAGACAAGTGTCTATTCATATCCTTTGCCCATTTTTTAACTGAGTTATGACTTTTTATTATTGAATTATAAGAGTTCTTGACAGATTCTGGATACTAGATCCTTATCAGATATATGGTTTACAAATTTTTTTTAATTCGATGGGTTATCTTTTCATTTTCTTGGTAGTATCCTCTGATGTACAAAAGTTGGAAATGATCTACTTCTTTCTATATCGAGCATTTCAATACTACTTGAAGATTTGGGAGGAATTTAAAAAACATTTTAAAATTATATATTTTTTATTTTTTTATTTATTTTTTATTTTTTTTTAAAGATTTTATTTATTTATTTGACAGAGAGAGAGATCACAAGTAGGCAGAGAGGCAGGCAGAGAGAGAGGAGGAAGCAGGCTCCCCGCAGAGCAGAGAGCCCGATGCGGGACTCGATCCCAGAACCCTGAGATCATGACCTGAGCCGAAGGCAGTGGCTTAATCCACTGAGCCACCCAGGCGCCCCATATATTTTTTATTTTTTAAAGATTTTATTTGTTTATTTGAGAGACAGTGAGAAGCGAGAGGTCAGAGGGAGAAGCAGACTCCCTGCTGAGCAGGGAGCCTGATGCAGGACTTGATCCTGGGACTCCAGGATCATGAACCGAGCTGAAGGCAGTCGCTTAACCAACTCAGCCACCCAGGAGCCTTATTTTTAAAAATTTTTTTAAGTAGGCTCCACACTCAGGATGGGGCCCAATGCTGGGCTTGAACTTATAACCCTGAGGTCAAGACCCGAGCTGGGTCAAGAGTCAGATGCTCAACCCACTAAGCCACCCAGGCACCCCTAAAAATTACACATTTTAGAATAAAAAAATACTTTATAAAACAAAAGGGTAAGATTTGAAAAAAAACTGGGAACTTTTGGTGAGCTGATGACCTAGGTCCCCATAATTATGTCAGGTTCTTAGTATAAATAATATAAATGCATGCCATCTAGTTCCTAGTTTTTTTGTTTGTTTTTGTTTTTAATATTTTATTTATTTGACAGAGAGAAACTGCAAGCACGCAGAGAGAGGAGGAAGCAGGCTCCCTGCGGAGCAGAGAGCCCGATGCGGGGCTCGATCCCAGGCCCCTGGGATCATGACCTGAGCCGAAGGCAGAGGCTTTAACCCACTGAGCCACCCAGGCGCTCCTAGTTCCTAATTTTGCTTTTGTTTACTACTCTTTCATTTTTCATTAAAAAAATTATTTAAAAATAATCTCCACACCCAACATGGGGCTTGAACTCATAACACTGAGATCAAGAACTGGATACTCTACTGACTGAGCCAGGTAGGTGCCCCTGTTTACTACTCTTTCAGAAGAACCAATGAAGAATTTAAAAATGGAGTCAGATTATCCTTTGGCTAGAGAATGAGGATTTCTAGAAGCACTTACAGCTCAACGTTTTTTCTCAGGGCCCCAGTATACTGGTACTCGAACTATAATCAATCTTTCCCCCTTTTGTCAGAGGTAGATACCATAGGAGCCTTACAAGGCACAACTCCAGCTGGCCTGCTTGCTGGCTTCCAAACTGAAGTTTTATATTTATGGACAGCAATCCAGAGCGGAGTCCAAGTCCATCTGAGTTTAGAATTGCTACCACAGCAGAAATCGGACACTTTAGGAGCTAGAAGGCATTTACCATGCCTACGTGGATGCCACGTCTCATTACAGCATACACAACTATTCAGTGATCAGAACTTTAACCTTCTGGGATCTCATATCCTCCTCAGATCTGCACGCAATATGTGCGCATGAATCCTTTTTCTTTTACAGTGAACTGCCTGAAAAATTACTATCTCACTGTTTATAATTTTATGTAGCACAATGACCATGTAGGCTTTTCTTATGAAAATGCCATAGCAACATGAATACTTGGTACTGAAAGCATCTTTAATGGACAAAAGCTTTTTATTTTGCATTTAAACTTAGCCTGTGCTTGGACTGGGGACATTTATTTATTTTTTTGTTGTTAAAAGATTTCATTTATTTATTGACAGAAAGAGAGAGAGCACAAACAGAGGGAACAGGAGAGGGAGAAGCAGACTCCCCAATGAGCAGGGAGCCCGATGTGGGACTTGATCCCAGGACCCCGATCTGAGCAGAAGGCAGACACTTGACTGAATGAACCACCCAGGTGCCCCAGAGTGGGGTATTTACATAGTCAACTTGATGACTTCATGTGAGCCAAGAACAAAACCTGGGTCTGATCATTTTTTGGCCTGATCTTTGCCCTGCTTTCTGACCAATGTCCTTATAGCTAGAAAGCAGTAACATTCTACCAGAAGCCTCTATTACTAACAACTTTGGTACATATGGCGCTTAGATAGAATACTTCATTCAAGGTGTCCGGAATTTAATGAATCTCACTTTATCTTCAAAGCCAGTGCCTGAATAGAGAGGAACTTGGATTTAAAAACCAGTCCATTTTAAGCCCAAAGGCAATTCTTACCCAGAAATTACTTATCTTTATTTTTAGTGCCTTACTCGCTACCTCCCTTCTCATTTTGAAAACAGGCAGAAATAAAGACACATGCAACATTTTTTGGGCTGCATGAATCATGGACAGGCTTTGAAGGTCTCTAGGGAACTACTGAGGCTTCACCATGAGAACTCCAGGTGGGGGGTCCTAAATCTCCTGGCCCCCGACTTCAGCAGTTGCTGGAAAAATGTCAACATGCACACACACACACACACACACACACACACACACACACACACCTACCTTAAACACTATGCTTGAGAAGGGCAGTTTGCCTAGAACAGTTTTTCCTGGCAGCTGCAACTAGGCCACCTCATTTTTGTTAAAGCTACAAGTCACAGTTTATTAACTGTATTCAGAAATGTGAGTCAGTCGATGAAGAGAAGGCTGGAGTGCTCAAGGGAGGTGACGCAAGCCAGAAAGGGAAAGATGGAACTAGGAGTCCCACCCCCTTATGGAAAAAATTCCTCCATATTTAACCTTCTCATCAAAAGTGTGAAAGACAGTGGAGGTAAAGATATGAGTTAGACGGTAGAGATGACAATGATATCTAACTGACATAATAATATTAACAGTAACATTCAGTAAGAAGAATATATTTGAAGAACAAGTGATGTTAGCAAATGGCATTTCTAACAAGTTCCTAGGACGCAAGCCAGGAGATGCTAGGAGGTGCCCATGCTGCTGGTCCCAAGACCATGCTTGGAAAGGGAGGGATAAGTATTTATTAAGGGAAGGAAGGAACAATTATTTAATTACAATTATTTAAAACTACTTCAGGGGCGGGGGGCGCCTGGGTGGCTCCATCTGTTAAGCATCTGCTTTTGGCTCAGGTCATGATCCCAGGGTCCTGAGATGGAGCCCTGAGTCGGGAGCCTACTTTTCCTTCTCCCTCTGCCTGCTGCTCCCCCTGCTTGTGCTCACTTGCTCTCTATCAAATAAACAAAAATCTTAAGAAACAAAACTATTTTGGGTCAAAGGTTTACACATTTTCCCTCGCTCAGTCCCACTAAGCTTCCCAGTTTGCTCTCCCTACTTTTCCAGGGCAGAGGAGAATGAACACATCTGCGCCACGGGTATGACTGAGTGATTCTCTGGGAGTCGGGCATTTCTTGGATGACTACACTATTTTTAAAAATTCACGTATATTTCGCACTCTTTCCAAATATTGCTTGTTATGAATTAAATCCAATTTAAATAACTATTAAACTGCTTAATGCTTAACCTCAATCCTTTAGTGAAACTGCCCTTCGGGAACACGAGGAAATGGATGGCTGAAGTTTAATAATTAGTCTATGGTGACGCAACTAGTACACACTTAATCTGAACACAGTCTCTACCTGGGCCAGCGGGTGTTGGAAGACAATGCACATCCCACTCTTTTATTCTGCCATTTTATCCCCACCTACCTGAAAGGTCTATCGGGTTTTTCTCTCTGACTCCTTTATGGGTCCTCTATTGTTCTAATCAAACTGGACCACCTGCTGTTCCTCAGATTCTCTCACTTTTCCCGATCTCCACATGTATGTTCATTATTCTTTGTAGCTAGAAAGATTCCTCTCTCATCTCTACCTTACTAGAATCTTCTATAACCTTTAAGGTCCAGCTGAAATACCATTTCCTTTTTGAAGACCAGTCCCATTTTTGAAAGGCTGCTGCACTGAACACCTCCAGTGAGTTCTGATGGCTGCCCAGACAGATTTAAGGTCAGTGGGTGTATAATTATTTTTGTAGTATTAGGTTGGGCATATAATCTCATGGGCCCAAATTTCCACATGCCTCTGTAAATGAATGATTCTATTTGACATTAAAGTTACAATGGCATTCAAAACATGAAGTTTTGGGGCATCTGGGTGGCTCAGTTGGTTATGCATCTGCCTTCAGCTCTGGTCATAATCCTGGGGTCCTGGGATTGAGCCCAGCTTTGGGCTCTCTGCTCAGCAGGGAGTCTCCTCTCCCTCTGTCCTTCCTCCCTGCTCTTGCTCTCTCTCTCTCTCTCTCTCTCAAGTGAATAAATAATCTTTAAAACACAAACAAACCAAAAAATAAAACAGAGCATGAAGTTTTGTGCAATGTAAGATATCGGAGTGTAGACAAAAAGGAGATGAAAGAATGTATTTAAAAGAAATTGCCAGGGGTGCCTGGGTGGCTCAGTCGGTTGAGTGTCTGGCTCTTGATTTCAGCACAGGTCTTGATCTCAGAATTATGAGATGGAGCCCTGCGTCAGATGTGGCACTGGGCGTGAAGCCTGATCAGGATTCTCTCTCTCCCTCTTCCCCACTCCTCTCTCTCTAAAAAAAAAAAAAAAATCTTCAAAGAGAAAGATTTAGATTATGATAAAATCTGTGGCTATGAATTAGAATAAAGTCTCAAAATGTAGACTCTACCTAGACTTTGAGAATTGGAAAAAGGCTTGAATATCATCTAAGACTACCCCCTCATTTTCTAGTAGAATTCTAGTAGTAGAATTTCTGGACCCCGTTTGTATTATGGTCAGAAGTTCACATTTGTTTAGTTAATGCTGTTTAATTTCCATCTACCTTGGCTTTGGTCTCTTTATATCATAATTTCAGTGCTACCTGAAGAAAGCTTTTTACACTGAATAACAAATTTAGTTCCGAAGGGCCAGACCTGACTTTGGTCCAAGAGGAACTGAACTGCAGGACCGACTTTGATTTTAAAGGTTATTAACCTTAGTCATGCTAACCTGAACCTCTGAGGAATGAATCCTTACCCCACCAAGTGCAATTTCTTCCTTTCTTCCTTCTTAAAAAAAAAGAAAAGAAAAGAAAAGAAAATAGTTATTTATTTATTTGAGGGAGAGAGAGAGGAGGGGCAGAAGGAGAGAAAGAGAATCCTGAAGCCGACTCCCTGGTGAATGGGGAGCCCAAAACTGGGCTCAATGGCATGACCCTGAGACTATGACCTGAGATGAAATCAAGAATCAGACACTTAGGGGCGCCTGGGTGGCTCAGTCGTTAAGCATCTGCCTTCAGCTCAGGTCATGATCCCAGTGTCCTGGGATCGAGCCTCACATTGGGCCGAACTTCTCCCTCTCCCACACCCCTGCTTGTGTTCCCTCTCTCGCTGTGTCTCTCTGTGTCAAATAAATAAATAAAATCTTAAAAAAAAAAAAAAAATCAGCCTCTTAACCGATGGAACCACTCAGACACGGCCCAGGTGCAATTTCTGTTCAGTCTAACAGCCAAGCCACAATCATGGCCAATACTAGAGGAGACCACTCATACTAAGCACGTGGCCATCTAGTCCATTTGGCCAGCTCCGGCTTTGGCCGCTGAGAGGTATTTCATGTGCTGACTCCATCTTGGCTTACCCACATAAGTGAATAGAACAGGACACCAGGGGCATTTATCTTTTCCACCCCACCCTCTCTTTGAAATCCCAGTGTGAGTAAGAGCAGGGACTTTAGAGCAGGGTAGAAACAGGTTTGACCTCCGACTGGTTACTTAACCTCTGAAGGCCCCAGTTTCCTATCTACATAAGGGTGAGGATAACAGTACTTTAATTATCTCCTGGGAAACCTGGCAGGCGTAGGTGGGGTATGTTGGGTACTTCAGATGATGTCGTAGGCATACCAAATCTTTCATGAACGTCAGCAATTGTTACTGTAGGCCAGGTGTGGTGAATGTTAACATACTCCATCAACAAGAACTGTGTTCTCTGCTCTTTGTACAAGCCTCTCCATGGTGTTTCAAGCCCTCCCTGATTCCATTATGATACCAACACTGACTCCTAAAACCCTATCTGTATTCCAACTTCTCTCCTGAGCTCAAGCTTGGGTTTCGTAACTCTTAAGACATCTGGAGGTGGCCTGGGAACCTAGAGCAAATCCAAAACAAGACCACTGCCTGGCAGGGCACAGTATGGGACGCTCCTCTTGACCTCTCTGCATTTGTGAGATATCATTATCTTTCTAGCAGAAGGACTGAGTGGGTTTTTTTTTTTTTTTTTTTTTTTTAAGATTTTATTTATTTATTTGACAGAGAGAGATCACAAGTAGGCAGAGAGGCAGGCAGAGAGAGTGAGAGGGAAGCAGGCTCCCTGCCGAGCAGAGAGCCCGATGTGGGACTCGATCCCAGGACCCTGAGATCATGACCTGAGCCGAAGGCAGCGGCTTAAACCACTGAGCCACCAATTGCTTCTTCATCCTCCATTTAATCAGCGGCCAAGTCATACACTCACATGTTCACTTAGTCAATAAATACTTCTTGCCTTTTTCAGAAGCCAGGTATGGTGTTCCACTCTGGGAAATACTGTGGTGGGCATAACTGACATGGTTTCTGCTCTCATCCACAAATACGGAATCACCAATGGGAATATACACGTGGGAGGAAATTTCAGTGGGTATGAGAAAGTGCAATAGGGGACATCATTTAAAATAAGAGTCAGGGGCTCCTGGGTGGCTCAGATGGTTATGCATCTGCCTTCAGTTTGGGTGATGATCCCAGGGCCCTGGATGGAGCCCCACATCTGGCTGTCTGCTCAGTGGGGAGCCTGCTGCTCCCTCCCCCTTTGCCCAACACTCCCCCTACTTGTGCTTTCTCTCTCTGTGTCGAATAAATAAATAAGATCTTTAAAAAAATAACATAAAGAGTCAGGAAAGAACTCTCAGATCACAGGAAGTGACAATCTGAACCGAGACCCCAAAGATGAAAGGAGTCTGTCAGGTGAATAATGAATGAAGAACATTCTGGGAAGCTACATTAGCAGGTACAAAGGCTCCGAGGTAGGAAACCACTTAATGCCTTTCTCTGAGGAACTGAAAAGAAGGCAGTGTGGCTAAAAAGTTGTGAGCTTGCTTGAGATGAGGCTGGTAAAGCAGGCAGGGGCTTACTAACTGTGTACAGAAGGGTTCTGAGCTGGAGAGGCACCGGGTCCGACCACTTTGCTTGGGGAGGGAGGGGGGCAAGAACAGAATTAGAGACCAGTTGGGAGGCTACTCGTGTGGTTCTGGTGACAGATGGCCAGTGGCTGTGGCGATGGAGAAAAGGGGATATATTAGAGACCCAATTTGGAGGTGGTATTGACAGGACTTGGGGACTGGGATGTGGGGAGAGGCTGAAAGGGAGGTGCAAGGCTGAGTCTTTGATTTCTGGCATGAGCAGTTGTAGATGCAAGTGTATGCAGAAGCTACTTTTCAAAAGATTCCGTGTTCTTAAAATACCTCACGAGATCCCTATTTTCCCCTCTTGGTGCAACCACCTTGTCTCCCAGTCCGTATAACCATCTGGATCACTGTTCTTTCTCATTGGCTTCCCTACTTCCTGTCTGTGTCTGCTTCAAATCACCCCATGCTGATAATCACCCCATTATTTTCCCAATACAGCTCTGATCACATTATTTCTCTTTCAGATACCTCCCATGGTTCCCTGTCACTGACTTAATTAAGGATGAACCCCTTGCTTTGGCTCTCCAGGCTCTATGATCTACCTTTCCAGTCTTCTTTCTTTTCTTTCTTTTTTTTTTTTATGGGGGGGGAGGGGCCAAAGGAGAGGGAGCGAGAATCCCAAGCAGTCTCCATGACCGGCACAGAGTCCAACGTGGGGATCCACCCCAGGACCCCAAGATCATGACCTGAGGAGAAATCAAAAGTTGGACCCTCAACCGACTGGGCCACCCAGATGCCCCTCCGGTCTGATTTCTACCACTTCTCTATTTAAGTCCTGTGGACTACTTCCTGTTCCACCATGTCCACTCCCTGTCCAGCACTCCAACGCCCTTGTTCACGGTATTCCCTTCTGTCTCACCATCTCAGTCTGCTGGAACCTTATTCAGCTTTCAAAGTTCATTAAAGGTCCAATCTCTCAATCTCATACAGATTTGTAATTCTCTTATGGCACTTAGATTTCTGTCTTTTATTGTGGCTGTTAGAGTACTTATCTCCGGCTCATTCCCTACCCCCGAACTGTAGACAATACTTTGGAGTGCCTGGCTCTGATTACTCATACAGCAGGGCCCATTGTAGGGTTTAACTCCCAGTAGGCACCTTTGCTTGAATTTACTTGGAACAACTCGTGTTATGGATGAGGGAGCAGAAGGCTAGCTGAGGACAAAGCACAAGCAGACACCCCTCAAGCTCTCCCCCGCCTCACTCCTGGGTGGGATAGGTGTAACATTCCTCCAGGAAACTTCCAGCTATCTTAATGTTAATGCTTCCTAGAGGGAAAAACAGTCTTAGCTTGATAATAGCAATGCATCCAGTGACCTGAGGGTCTTCTTTAGCATATCAAAGTCCTTTTGGACACCTCCCATTTTCTCTACCTCTCCCAACTCCCAAGTATATAATTGGCCACTCTTCACAGCCCAGGTGCGGAAGTTTTTTCCGCCCATCAGTCCTGTCCCTGTGCTTTGATAAAAACACCCTTTTGCGCAAAGATGTCCCAAGAATGCTTTCTTGACCCTTAGCTCCAGACCTCACCAACATTCCAGAACTATATCATTAAGTATCCTAAAGAGTAATAAGACCCCAGGTGTTGAAGGGGAGGTTATTTCCAACACCATAGCAAAACACCATATCAAAATTGACCTTCTGTCAAATTCCTTGTGATCTTACAAAAGACAAACATACATGCATCCCTTTAATGGAGTTTTCTGGCTGTTTAAAGTAATCCAAGGCAGCGGTACTCAGAAACTTATCCTTTCCTTGAAGTTCTGAATACAAAAAATTACAGCGTCTAACTCAGGTTTTTCAAACTACTTGTAACTGACTAATAGGTCCTGAAACTAATTTAGTGGGACATAAGCAGTGCTGAAAAAAACAGAAACTAGCTACACACAGCTTATATAAGAATAAAGAATGTTCCCTGAAACTTTTGTTTCATATATATGTACATATATATATATATGTACATATATATATATATTTGGGTCATGATTAAATATTTCTCACCATGGGTTGCAGTCACAAAGGTTTGAAAGCTACCACATTAATGAATTACTGCCTACCCCAAGATCAGTACACAGAACTTGAGCAGGAAATATAAGATATTAAGAAAATAGCAATGAGGGGCGCCTGGGTGGCTCAGTGGGTTAAAGCCTTTGCCTTTCGCTCAGGTCATGATCCCAGGGTCCTGGGATCGAGCCCCGCATCGGGCACTCTGCTTGGCAGGGAGCCTGCTTCCTCCTCTCTCTCTCTGCCTGCCTCTCTCCCTACTTGTGATCTCTATCTGTCAAATAAATAAATAAAATCTAAAAAAAAAAAAAATTAAAAAAAAAAAAAAGAAAATAGCAATGAGACTGTCTAATTAAAAGTTATTCACACTTTAGGGGTGCCTGGGTGATTCAGTTTGTTAAGCATCTGACTCTTGATTTTTAGCTCAGATCAGGATCTCAGGGTTGTGAGATCAAGCCCCTTTCTCGCCAGAGCATAGAGTCTGCTGAAGATTCTCTCTCTCCCTCTGCCCCTTTCGTCTCACCACCCCAAACACTCTCTCTCTAAAAAACAAAAACTCTCAAAAAAAAAAATTCACTTTAAAACGTGAATGTCTGATATACCTAACTTCCCTTGGGGTGTCTGTATAAGTGCCTTTAACCCACATTAATCGTGAATTAATAAAAAGTGGGTCAGAATCATTTTGGACTACAGGGCTTCTTGGTACATCTGACAAGGATTTCCTCTAGTATCCCCATTACCCAAGACAGCGGGGGTTCTGGAACCAGGAACTCCAGGAACTCCATTGCGGAAAGGCTACGGATCTCTAGGTTACAATACACAGAAACGGTAATACCTTTGTAAGGAAAACATTTACAACCAGAGTGCACTCTTTCTTCCATGCACGTGTCAAGCCTATCAGTTTCTGTCTGCATGTAGATATTTAATCCACACATATCCATGTGGAATAGCTATGCCTGATAGGAGGCAACAGCACTTGGGAGATAAGAAGGGGGGATCTGGGAAATGGCAGAATGGCAAGGGGGTTCAGGAGTACAGTAGATGTTTTACACCTAGTGTTTATTGCTTGATGACTGATGGTAATGGGAGGAGAGTAGAGGGGAATGATATGGAGAAAACAATTTCCCAGTCAGCTCTATGCTCCACGATAGCACAGCAGTAGCTCTCCAGGAGTGCACTGGCAGTATTCGATCACATTAGCACAAAACGGACAAATTCCAAGCCCTAATTTCAGCCCTAGCTCCATTCAACAGGTTACCCCTAATAATTTGTTGCTACTTATGTTACGTTCTCAATTTATAGTCGAGAAATCAACAGAGAGCTTCCAAATGAATGAATGTAAACACTCTTAATTGCCAATTACAACCCCAATTACAACCCCAACAAATAACTGGGTGAGAAACAAGTCTCAAGGAGTAGAAGTTCAAAGCTGCTGTGGTGTGAAGAACTCTGGATTGGGGGTTTTGATAAATCTGGGTTATATCTGAGAGATACTGAGGTGCCTTTTGCCTCGAAAGTTTTACACTTCTTACAAGGGAGGGAAAAGGGGACCTTTAGTTGGAAGAAAGGAAGATCAGCTTGGGTTTTTGGTTTTTTTTTTAAGATTTTATTTATTTATTTGACAGAGATCACAAGCAGGCAGAGAGGCAGGCAGAGAGGAAGGGAAGCAGGCTCCCTGCTGAGCAGAGAGCCTGATGCGGGGCTCGATTCTTGGACCCTGGGATCACGACCTGAGCGGAAGGCAGAGGCTTTAACCCACTGAGCCACCCAGGCGCCCCGATCAGCTTGCTTTTATATGTAAAAGACAAGTAACAATTGTATCAGCTGCTAAGGTTATTTAAATATAAATTAATGCCTCTCACATTATCTAGATCTAGTTAACACCCTTAGGTGATATTATATTCAATGTCTCTACTGACTACTGGATACATTCCAAACTTCTTTCTGGCATTTAAGGCATCCCACATCTAACTTTTATCCCCAACTTCTCATGACTCTGATCTTTTTAATCTGCTCCTGTCCTAGTCCTGTTTGCTTAATTCTTCCCTACCCCTACTCTCCTAACTGGAAGTCCTATAACCTTCATAAAACCTTCTGAATATTTATGCATCAGCTCTTGACCTTTGAATTCCTACAGGACTTTACAAGCTGTCCTTTTAGGTAGGCATTAATGTCCTCATTTCATAGATAAGCAAATTGAGGCCCAGGGTCCCACAGTCCGCCAGCAGCAGCAGGGCTGGGTCTGACTTGCTTGCCTTCCCAAGTCCACACTTTTTTTTTTCATTGTGCCATGCTGCTTCCTTGTATTAAAAAACCAAGGAGGAAGGATGCAGCAAAAAAGCCTATAAAGCAGTTATAATACAGCTTGTTGTGACATAAAGTCAGACACATCACATCCTTTGAACCACATGGATAATAAACGTTTGGAGTAGCATAGTTTTTAAAGGGGGTTGTCAGTCCTGTTTCCCAAGCCCAGTATTAAAATGATATTCCAGGATAGATGACAGGTGAGTAAAGTTAAGAGGGGGGGTGAAAAGCAACAAGGTATAAGAAGAAAACATCAGAAACAGAGAGAAGAGAAGTAAGTGTAATACAAGCTGGCAATGCAGAAAAAGATTCCGAACATGCAAATACAGAATACGGGGCTTAGGGGCCCACAAAGCTAATACCTAAGTTAGGGAGCCTATCCCTACCGACAAGAAGCGCGCATGTGTGAGAGTTGATATTAATAACAGACAGCAGTACACATGGACAAAGAGTGGGAACTCAAGAGAGAGACAAATAAGGATAGGTCGTGGGGACACAGGGGAGGTCATGGCATGATGAGACGGTGGTGGCGCCAAATGAGGGGCCAGAAGGGTACGGCAGGGGTCACAGAGAAAGGTAAAGGGGTTCAGAGGGCACGGCGCCCCCAGACTCGAGGAAAGACTTGTCTTCCTCTCGAGAGCTGGTCGGCGTGATTGAAGATTCACATCCGCACCCCACAAAGCCTTCCTGGGTGGCTCCGGAAAGTGAGGGGGGGGGTCACGTCCCCATTCCCCGGGGACTCCGCGAGGGGGCGGAGCGAGGCAGGAGGGTCCTTACCCATAAAGATGGAGATGATGAGCCGCAGCGCCTGTTCCGACGCGCCCAGGGACGTCGCCAACTTGTTAAGGCTCAGCTCCTCGAAACCCCACCGCAGCACCTTCGCGAGCTCCGCCACCGTTCCCACGTCCCCCTCAGCTGCGGACGCCATCTTTGCTCCGGGCGTCCCCCAGGGACCCCCCAGCTCCGAGCGCCCCGAATGTGGGCACAAGGCTGTAGCTTCACCCCCAATTCCGGCCCGGAGCCCGCCCACGGCGTGCGCATTGGCTGCGGGCCCGCCCAGTGGCTCCAGACTCCCCCGGCTATTGGTCGGCCTGAGAAGGGGGGCGGGGCCTAGGGCAGCAAGGTAGGCAGAGGGCGGGTCTGAACGTTTGTAAAGCAAAGGTGACTCCCGCCGAGAATGAGCGCGGGGCGGGCCGGGGGCGGGGCTTGGAATCGGGAACTAGAGTTGCGATTGGAAAAGTCTAAAGCCGGCGGCGAGGTGATTGTACAACTCGGTTCTAACAGTTTGGGGGAGGAGTCGGTGAGGGCGAGTGTCCGGCCGGCTCGTGCGGTGTCTTCCCATTGGCTGAGGCGGGAGCAGGCGAGAGTCGGGACGGGGGGGGGGGGGGGCCGTCACCCGACCGCAAGGTTACTCTCGGTCGCCGGCGCGCCGGGGTTACTGGGGCATGTAACGGAGAGGGCGGGAATTCCTGGAGCGGCTTCGCGAGCGCCTCCTAACGGCACCTTCGGGCCGTTCTCAGACCGTTAGCACGCCGCCTTCACTGCGCATCCCTTTTCGCGCAATTAAACCCTCACCTCTCCCGAGAGGCGAGGAAACCAACGTATGCCGTTTTAGTCCTTGTTGGTTTCATTTATAATAAACGAGTTTGTCACTATGTAAGTAGTGCAGGTTAATGGTAAAGGTTCAAACAGTTTAGAGACATAAAATAAGAGTTCTTTCCTCCCAGTCTTACTTCCTACGGGTAAACACCGCTCGGACTGCACTAACAAAAATGTGCCGAGCGCTTCGCGTGTGCCTGGGACTGTGCTGGGCTCCGGGGAATATAATGATGAACCCAAAACAATGGAATGGGCATGCTGCACGGTCATAGTGTTAATGCATGTGTAATTGAAAGCAAAAGTAAGTGCTCTGAAGCAAAGGAGCAGGGTGCTATAAGAGTATGTAACAAAAGAACACTGAGTTTCTTGTAATAACTGGAATTTGCGAAACAATCTTGTACTTTATAGCTTATACTTCTTTAGCCCTTTGCTCCTCACAAAGCATTTATAGCCATATTGTTTCACTTAATTTGGCTGTGAAACAGGATGTTAATTATTATGATTCCGTCTCATAGGCAGAGGCTTGGAGAAATTAAGGAACTTGCTAAGTTCCTTTTCCAGTAAGTGGCAGAGACAGACTTTAAACTGAAATCTGTTAAATTTCACTTTCCTCTCCCCCGTTTTTAGGAAAAAAATTAAAAATATGAAAAAAAATTCAGAACAGCTGAGAATAAGATACACCCCCCTCCAAATTAGGAAACAAATATCTCACATACAATTGAGGAGCCTAATATATGCCTACTCCGTGGCATTTTCCTCCTTCCCTTCTCAGAGGTCAAAACTTTACTGACTTTGGTATTTATCTGTCCCATGCCTATTTTTATACTTTACATAATGTGTACATCTAGAGAGAATATACAGTAAGTTTGTATGCTTTTAAACTTTATATCAGTGGGATTACAGTGAATGGATAATTTTGCAGGTTGTTTTTATGCTTAATATCTATTGAGATATAGTGTTTTCACGTGTAGTTCGAATCCACTCATTTACAGTGATGTAATATTCCATTGTATGATCATACTACATTTAGCTTTTCATGGTCATGTTGAGGAATACTTGGGTCATTTCCTATTAATTTGTGTATTGTCTTATGACAAACATTGCTGCAGTGAGCATTCTTTAAGCAAGAGTGAGAGTTTCTCTAGGACTGTGACTCCATACCTTTTTTTTTTTTAACTAATTGAGATCTCCTGTATGAAACACATTGCTATCCAGTAAACACACATATTCATACACTAGACAACAAACACATATAATACTCACACAAACATACCCACAATACACACAGCCATACTGATACTTTCTACTCTATTTTAGTTCATTAAAAAATTGCTGATCAGAATCCACTAAATTGATCAATACCTACTGGTAGTTCATGATCCTCACTGAGGAAAGACCTCCCTAGTGTTTATAATCAGGAAGGGAATTATGGGTTGTAGCTTATGCACACTTTTAACTTTATTATTTTGTTGAATTGAAGTGTCTGGGTAGATGTTATTTAAGATCCTTAAAATATCTGACTTGCTGAATAAGTAAAATATATTTGTTAAAGCATCTAGTCAATTGGACCTTGTCTAAAAATGTAGAAAGTTGTGGGATGCCAGGGTGGCTCAGTCGCTTAAGCAACTGACTTGATTTCAGCTCAGATAATGAATTCAGTGGCCTGAGATTGAGCCACGCCCACCCGCCCACCCATAGGGCTCTGCAGGGGAGTCTGCTTTGGATTTTCTCTCCCTCTCCTTCTGCCCTCTCCTCTCTCTCCACTTGCACACACATGCACACATTCTCTCTTTCAAATACATAAATAAGTCTAAAAAAATGTAGAAAGTTGTTTTTTGTTTGTGTCATGCAACTGGATAACATGTCTGCCCCTGCTTGGGCTTCTGGTGTTCCAAGAGAAGGGTGGGCATGGGACAGAGGCTGTGTCTATGTTGACGCAACAGGTGCCTATTTTCCTTTTTCCTCAAGTGTCTGGTTAGCCACATTCTCTTCATTCCTTCCCTTCTCTCTACTGCAGTCTTGGTGGTATGTCTTTCTATTTCTCCTTCCCTCCTTCCCTTCCTTCTTTCCTTCCCATTGGCTCCTTGATCTCTATGATCATCAGTAGGGTTTCTCATCTTAGAACACCTTGGCTTTTTCTGAAGTTACTGCCCTCTTTTTCTTTTTCCTCCCTACCATAATTTTGTGAAAACAATCTTGCATTCTCATCATGGCAGAGATGGTTGGTATTTACTCAATATCCACGCATGTGCCTCCGACTTCTCGACTCCCTGGAAGGCAACTTGGGACCATGTGACTAGTTACGGCAGATGGACTATAAGTAGAAACGAAGTGTCATTTCTTGGCCAAGGTGGTAAAGAGCCAGAGTGACTCCCAAATTTCTCTCTTCCTTTGCTTCTCTTTCCTTGCAGAAGCCGTATGTTCTGTATGGCATTGTTAGAAGAAGGAGCTCTAGACTCAGCTTGAGTAAGAAATAAACCTTTCTTGGGACGCCTAGGTGGCTCAGTTGGTTAAGTGGCTGCCTTCGGCTCAGGTGTTGATCCCAGCGTCCTCGGTGGGGAGCCTGCTTCTCCCTCTGCCTCTGCCTGCCACTCTCTCTGCCTGTGCTCACTCTCTCTGACAAATAAATAAATAAATAATCTTAAGAAAGAAAGAAAGAAACCCTTGTGGTGTTAAACCCCAAGGTTTAAATTTACTGCTTCAACTTACCCTAACTAACACATTAACCCACCAGTTTTTGCTCTCATTAAAATTTGGTATTCATTTTCACCATTTATGAAACTAATCACCCAAAGACCACCAACTACTCCTTAATAGTTATATTTACTTTCTCTACTCAGTCTCAGATTTTTAATTTCCAAGAGCTCTTTTCTTTTCTTTTTTTTTTTTAACATTTTATTTATTTGATAGAGAGAAATCACAACTAGGCAGAGAGGCAGGCAGAGAGAGAGGAGGAAGCAGGCTCCCTGTGGAGTAGAGAGCCCGACGTGGGGCTCGATCCCAGGACCCTGGGATCATGACCTGAGCCGAAGGCCGAGGCTTTAACCCACTGAGCCACCCAGGCACCCCTCTTTTCTTTTTTTTAATGCTGGAATAACTTCTTTCTTTCCAGCCTTCTTTTTTTTTTTCTTTTTAAAAGATTTTATTTTTGGGGCGCCTGGGTGGCTCAGTGTATTGAGCCGCTGCCTTCGGCTCGGGTCGTGGTCTCGGGGTCCTGGGATCGAGTCCCGCGTCGGGCTCTTTGCTCGGCGGGGAGCCTGCTTTCCTCTCTCTCTGCCTGCCTCTCTGTCTACTTGTGATCTCTCTCTGTCAAATAAATAAATAAAATCTTTAAAAAAAAAAAGATTTTATTTTTAAGTAATCTCTACACCCAACGTGGGGCTTACACTTAAAACCCCAAGATCAAGAGTTGCACACTCCACTGACCGATCCAGCTGGTTCCCAGCATTCTTGTTTTATGTACACAATCTGCTATCTTAGCCTCCTGAGAACATAATTAGGGATTTTGGAGGAAGGTTTCTTTCTTTCTTTTCTTCCTTCCTTCCTCTCCTCCTCTCTCCCTCCCTCCCACCCCGCTTCTTTCTCTCTTTTTCTTTCTTTGTTTCTTTCTTCCTTCCTTCCTTCCTTTCTTTATTTGTCATTACCCTTCTATTCCTTGCATTTTTCCTTTTTCCTCTGGATTTTGTTTTCTCTTTGTTTCTTTCATATCTTTTATGGTGATGACTGTCCTTCCATATACAAGCAAGGAATCACAAAGTTGACTGGGTATAGGAATGACTGATATATATGTGGATTGTATATATGTGATTGGGCTGGGAGCCCTCCTTTCCTTTGAGAAACTCCCAAATGTCAGCATGTGGTGGGTTTATTCTTTAGGATTCTACAGTTTCTTCAGAGGAATTGGCCAGCCTTCTGCCAGGAAGGCATCTTCCTGTTTTTAGCTCCATATCTCTCCTTTGTTCTTTGGAGTGCCTACTGTTCCAGAGTCCAGAGTTTCTCATATCCATTTTCTCAGATTATACCATCAGTTATCTGCCTGCTACTGATGGGGTTAGGTATTTACCTAATGGCGATTGGTCGGGGACGGGGGTTGAGTCTAGGCTTTCAGGCCTCCGACTTGGCTCCTGGTCAACTACTGCCCTCTGCTGTATCATCTAGCTCCCCTCCCCGACCATCTTTCCATTCTCCAAAACTGTATTTAAAAGATTCACCCGAAACTGGGGTGCAGGGCTGCAAGAGCACCCGGTTCTGGGGGTTCCAAACAGACCAGGTTGAGCCACCTGCAGCTGACAAAATCCAAAGGCACAGAGATGAGTGGTGGTGAAACCGGAAAGGAATTTATTTCAGTGAGACCAGCGCTAGTCAGACACAGGCTAATGTTCTACGACAGTGTCCCAAGTGCTGAAGCTACTTCTAGGCTTATACAAGGCAAATGTGGGACAAGGGTCGGTCGGTACACGCAGGTGAGCAGACCAGGTCAGTCATTACCTTGGGGTCAATCACTGATGGTTGGGGGTTTTGCTTGAGGGGGTAGTTTTGGTTCCCATCACAGGATGTATTGTTCGCAGGGTCTTTTGTCTGAGTTAAGAGATAAGCTGGGAAGAAGAACTTAATCAGAAAGTTTGAGGTTAAAATGGAAGTAGCTGAAGTCCTCTTTCATCTTCACTTTGTTGTTATAGATTTATATCTTCCCCCTTGTATCCTTCACTGTTATTTTACAGGATCTTAAGTAAGTCAATCTGCCATTTTTATTAGCAGCCTCCTTCTTTGATTTAAAAATATTTTTCTCTGGGATGCATGGGTGGCTCAGGTGGTTAAATGTCTGACTCTCGGTTTTGGCTCAGGTCCTGATCGATCTCATGGGTCATGGGATTGAGCCCCATGTCTCAGGTTCCATGCTCAGTGGGGAGTCTACTTGAAGGTTCTTTCCTTCTGCGCCTTCCCCATTGCTCGCTTGCTCTCAAATAAATAACATCTTTAAAAAGATAAAAAAATATTTTTCTAGATGGCCTACTTAAAAAAATACTTTTGAAGATTTTATTTATTTATTTAGAGAGCAGGTGGGGAGGGGCAAGGCGAGAGGGAGAGAGAGCATCTCAAGCAGGCTTCTCGCTAAGCACCGATGACCACACAGGGCTGACCCCACAACATGGAGATCATGGCCCCAGCCAAAACCAAGGGTTGGATGCTCAGCCGACCAAGCCACCCAGGTGCCCCTAAAAAACACTTTTGGGTAACCTATTTTTCTAATAGTTTTAGATCTTTAAAGAACATGCTTAGGCAGCTGTATTAGTCTGTTCTACAGACAAACAAAACCAGTAGGATCTATTGATCTATCTATCTATCTATCTATCTAATTGGCTCATGTGAATATGGAGTCTGAAAAGTCCCAAGATGTGCAGTCAGCAAACTGGAGACCCAGACGAGCCAATGGTAAATGATTCTGAAGGCCTGAGAACCAGGAGAGTGAATGGCGTCCCCTCCAGTTTCAGTGTGGGTGGGAAGGCAGGGGAAGACTGATGTGCCAGCTTGAAGACAATCAGAGAGGGCAAATTTTCCCTTACTCAGCCTTTTGTTCCATTTAGACTTTGAAAGGTGTGGATGAGACCCACCTCCTTTGGGGAGGGCAATCTGCTTTACTCAGTCTACATATTCAATCTTTAATCTCATCCAGAAACACCTTTATGGACTCCAAACACCTTTATGGTTAACGTTTAACCAAATGTCTGGGCACCTCTAGGTCCAGTCAAGTTGACATATAAAATTAACCATCACAAGTCTATCTCTTGTCCACTTGGCATCCATATTCATCTCCTTAAACCATACTTATTCTCCAAATAAAGACAATGGCAAGGTTATATTTCTACCTAACACAATAGAACAGTCCTCTGTACTACTGAGAACACACCAACCTCTTCACCAGAAGAGGAGGTGAAGTTATTGAGTGATGTTTACTCTTCTCCTTGATATCTCATAACTTAAACACATGATGTAAAATTAAAAATACTTAAAAACTATGATATAAGAGAAGGAAGAAACCAAAGATACTTGATATGTATATATTTATAATAAAATAAGCAGGAATATTCATGACAATTACAGTCTTTGTTTCTGTAGCTGGTTCACATGGTTACAGCTGTTATTTGTAACTACCTTCTGTTATCTATTCTGTATTCTCTTTGCCTTCAGCAAGCACCTCCGTTGGTAGTGGTTCTTTGTCTGGTGGAATTGATGTAGGAAAGATGATGGGGTTCGAAGCTGACTGCCAAGAAAGAATTCTTGAGACGTCTTTGGTGCAAAAAGGTGGTTTTATTAAAGTACGGGTTTTGTTAAAGGCAAAACCCAGGGTACAGTGGCCTATCCAGCCTGGGGGAAGCTGTGGACACAAGTTAGAGCCACATAGTCATTGGGTCCCATTAGGAGACAGTAGTCATCCAATTCTGGGCCTCCTTTAACTGTAGCCAAGATAACAAGGGCTATTCTGTTTTGGAGGGCCATCTTTTGAATTAGTGTAGTAAAAGACAGGTCCATGGCCACTTTGTAGGGACCAAGGGAATCCAAATCTAGGGAATTTCTCTTAGCAAAGTTTTTGTCACCTCTGTGGCCTTTTTACCCAAATAAGTCTCCTGGTGTAAACCCTGTCTTACCATCTACTGCTTATTTTTAGGTATAAAGATCTTTCCTTCATTATTTACAAGTCAGTCCTGTGCATTTTTGAATATCCTTTTTCCTGGGCTAGGTGAATTTCTTGGTCTGAATAGACTGGATTTATGGACTTTACTGGAATTAAGACTGGTAAAAGACTTAATATTTGTTGATTTTGTGCTGCCTTCTTGGCTGCACAGTCTACTGAATTGTTTCCTTTAGAGTCTAAGGTCATATCCTTTGGATGTCCTTTGAGGTGAATTATGGCTACCTCCTTAGGTAAGTATACAGCCTCAAGAAGAGTCATAATTTCAGGCCCATATTGGGGAGTTATGGGTTGATAATAATCCCTTTTTCTTCCAAATTGCTTCATGGGCTTATAGGACCAGGAAGCCATATTTGGAGTCAGTATAAATATTGATTTTTAAGGCTTTGGCAATTGCAAGGCACAAGTGAGTGCTAGAGCATACCCAGTGCTTCTTATTCCCTTTTCCATGGAACTATTGCCGCCAGTAAACCATCTGCATTTTCAAATGGGGCTATCTTTTAAAGCTGGTTGACTAGAATAAACAAGATCAATAACCTCTGAAGAGTTATGCTCTATAGACATATGGTAGTCAGGTCCAGGCATAAGGTAGCTAGGTTTAAAGTTTGACAGGTTTTGGGGTGCTTGGGTGGCTTAGTCATTGAGCATCTGCCTTGGGTTCAGGTCATGATCCCAGGGTCCTGGGATCGAGTCCTGCCTCAGGCTCCCTGCTGGGCAAGAAGCCTGCTTCTCCCTCTCCTACTCCCCCTGCTTGTATTCTCTCTCTTGCTGTCTCTCTCTCTGTCAAATAAATAGATACAATGTTTAAAAAAAAAGTTTGCCAGGTTTAAGTATTATTTCAAGCATATCTTTTTAAAAAAATTATTTATTTATTTGACAGACAGAGATCACAAATAGGCAGAGAGGCAGGCAGAGAGAGAGGGGGAAACAGGCTCCCTGCTGAGCAGGAAGCCCGATGCAGGGCTTGATCCCAGGACCCTGAGATCATGACCCGAGCTGAAGGCAGAGGCTTTAACCCACTGAGCCACTGAGGCACCCCTATTTCAAGCATATCTATAAGTATAGACTGGTATTTAATAAGTCAACTTCCAATCATTCATTGTTGGCCTTTGGTCTTTAAGACACTCTGGCCTTATGTGAAGTCATTACAGTCAGGGACTGTCCCATAGTGAGTTTTGAGGCTCTTTCTACTAGGAGGGCTCCTCTATGCTTGGCTAAAGCCTTTACTTGCAATTTTATATCAACGGAGGTGACTTCCAGGATAAACATGACTAGGGATAAAATCATTGAGAAGCCCTCTTTGAGGTCCAGCTTTAACAACGCCCTAATTACGAGGAATCACTGGCAAGTGGGAGAAGACTCATCTCAAGAGACAAGGGCATTCCCAAGGGCATAATCCAACCCATTCATAAAGAAAGTGGGATCATCCATTACCTCCACAAGTCCATAGTTAATCCCATAGAGGGGGCATGCTCTGGTTTAAGGAGCAATTTTGTCATCCCCCAGCCGCACAGAATTGGTCAAGGTGATAGCTGAGTTTTACAGTTACAGTGTTGGGAAGGTTTATAGAACACTTCTGTAGTACTCCTTGATTTATTTTGTAACAAGAGTACTTTTCATCATAAGACTACTGTTATGTGGTATAATATGGCTTTGCAACTCAAACAGAATTACCTGATGCTAGCAAAAATTATACTGATATGATATTGATGACCAAGTGTTTTGGGAGAGAGAATTACAACCACCACAAGATGTAATATTTATGGAAATTAACCGGCTGGAGAAATCGTTACAGGTAACAGAAAATTTAATTACCATTTTAAGCCAATCAACTCAAATATATCATAACCATAGATAAAGAAGATACTCAAATTAATTCAAGATTATCGGAGCACCTGGGTGGTTCAGTGGGTTAAAGCCTCTGCCTTCAGCTTAGGTCATGATCCTAGGGTTCTGGGATAGAGCCCCACATTGGGCTCTCTGCTCGGTGGGGAGCCTACTTCCTCCTCTCTCTCAGCCTGCCTCTCTGCCTACTTGTGATCTCTGTCAAATAAATAAACGAAATCTTTAAAAAAAATTATTGAAATTACGGGAAGGGATTTTTTTTTGATTCATCTTTTGTCTTTCTAATCCTGTACCTATTCCCTATTGGTTGCTTCAAATATTATTAATTGGATTTTTATTACTATTTCTATAGCTATGTTATGAATGTTACAAAAAGGCAAAGGGAAAAACTCACCACAAAGCACATGTACAATGTTTGCATGACAGATCTCATTGAAAAAAAAATCAACTGTAATAATTCCTATTAAAAGCTGTATTGTTAACCCTGTCCCTACCCCTACATAGACTCCTAGGCCACCTCAATCAGGCCTAGCATCGAGGGACATGATGGACCCATGGCAGATAAGGAATCACCCTGACATTAAGGGACAAAATAATGGTCATCAATGCTTTCTGCCAGAAGATTTTTTTTTTTAAAGATTTTATTTATTTATTTGACAGAGATCACAAGCAGGCAGAGAGGCAGGCAGAGAGAGAGAGAAGGGGAAGCAGGCCCTCCACTGAGCAGAGAGCCCGATGCGGGGCTCGATCCCAGAACCCTGAGATCATGACCTGAGCCGAAGGCAGGGGCTTAACCCACTGAGCCACCCAGGCGCCCCTCTGCCAGAAGATTATTGATCAAAGTTGGGGGGGGGGTGCTATGGGGAAGCAATGAGAAAAAAACTGTCTAAAGGCCCTGACGTAAGGGAGGCCATTTTTAAAATTTCTTTCAAAGTCAACACGACTATCTAAACTTCGTTTAAACCAAAAGCCTGATTTAAGGCCTGCCAAGCGTCTACTTTACAAATGAGCAGCCTGAAGGAAAGCCTCCTGTCCTTACGAAGTCGATCAATGCTTATTTCTATATTCTATGCCTACATAGTAATCTATAACTTTTTTGAGAGATGGTACCTCTGACATATTGATTTATGGCTCTTTATGTAAAAAAAGTATATAACCCTGTGAAAACCGTTCACTCCCTGGAGCACTTTCTCCCCTGTGAAGACTGTTTTCCGGGCAGCTGTCCTAATTTGGGCTCCAATAAAACTCTCTTCTTTCTTCTCATAGTAGGGTTCTTTCGGATCAATTTATATTGACAGAACGAATATAGCATGTTGTGCTTTATAAAGCCATAAGTATGTGTATCTTTAATGGGGCAGTTTAGGTGGCATAGAGGGACCCCCCCCCCCCCAAATTGGCTTTACTTTATTTCTGTCTTTGTCCATTTGGACTGCTATACCAAAATACCACAGACTGGGTGGCTTACAAACAACAGAAATTTACTTCTCAGAGTTCTGGATGCTGGAAGTCCAAGATTAGGGTGCCAGCATGGTTGGATGGGGGACCTCTTTGGTGTTATAGAATTTTTGGTGTTCTCACATAAGGCTGGGGAGCCATCTGGGGTCTCTCCCCACCCCCAGGGCTCTTTTAAAAGAGAACTAAGCCCACCCTTAGAAGGCACCCCTTCTTAGGGTTTTTCTATGTCAGGACTTTTCACTGTTTGGTTTTACTGAACAATAAGTGAGTTGGTATTTTGCCAAGCATTGTTTATATTAGAGCTTTTAAAGATTTTTTTTCTTTTTAATTTATTGTACAGACAGAGATCACAAGTAGGCAGAGAGGCAGGCAGAGAGAGAGGAGGAAGCAGGCTCCCTGCTGAGCAGAGAGCCCGATATGGGGCTTGATCATAGGGCTCCATCCCAGGACCCTGGGATCATGACCTGAGCTGAAAGCAGAGGCTTTAACCCACTTAGCCACCCAGGCACCCTAAGAGTTTTTGACAATAATGCTGATACCCCGTATGTTGTAGTGATGGAATTCTCTTCCTGACTCCTGATGCTTCCTTATAGGAATCCTCCTCTAAGAAAGCTGAAATCTACTTGTGCTACAGAGCCCTGGGGGAGATTGTAGCTTTCAGAGTTGAGTGCTTGGCTAAGGGAGGCAGTGCTAATTTGGCCAATGGCATTCCATATTCAGGACCAAGGAGGAAATCGTTGAGACTGACTGATCTGGAGTTGAGATGGCTTGTTCACAGGCTGGAGAGTGGCAGAGTCTCAAAAATTTGCTGGGTGGGTTTCAAGGTCATATACATATTGCAGGTAGGCTTGGTGGCATTGCCTGTGCCCTAATTTGTGAAGTCACTGTAATCTGTTAGTGAAATTAAAAAGAGGAAGAAAAGCTGGCATCAGGGCCTCTGGCAGAGGTATTGGTCCTTAAACTAAGGGCACAGGCTTCTGAAACTTCAGGAGGAACTATGGTTTCAAGAATCTACTAGAGGTCCTTTCTCTAGCTGAAACAAACATGGGGACTAGGTCTTTAGAGATTCCATAAAAGGGGCAAAAACCACTGAAAGGAAACCATCTGTCCTCTACATTGTGGAGTCTGGATTGCAGGCAGAGCTCACCTATCAGTGCAACACTGGGCACCAGAAGTTTGGAACCAAGGGAGAAACTGGAAATGAAATGTTCCATTCAGGAAGACCCGCATATGGTAAGTATAGAGTGTCCAAACTAACCTCTGTCTAAATGATTTCTTTCCCTTGTGCTTAAGTTCACCAGCTATGGATTCTGAATGGTTTGCATAAACCTAAGGGCATTAAGGTGAGGTCAAAAAAGATTTTCTCCTACCCTCAGATACACATGAATTTCTTCGTCAGTCTTTGGCAACATTAAGTATGGGTTTGGAAATATAATTGTAATTTTTCCTGGGATGTTTGCTTTGGGGTCTGGGGTTGGCTGTTTTTAGACATTTTGTGGTTGTGGGGCTGGTGGTGTGATATTCTTGCGCCTCATGAACTCTTTGGACATTTCAAAACTGGACTCGGGAAAGGTTGGCCTGGGAGCTAGCACAGTCTCCAAAATCTTGCAGGACCTAACTCACGCAGATTTCACACCCTCGCCCTCGCCGTTGAAATCCCCAGAGGGTAAAGCTGTGACCCAGAAGGTAAAGCTGTGACCGCCAAGCAGTGGGGATAGGTACGGTGCCCTAAAGCACGGCTGGGGCTCGATGTCAGGCTCACTGTCCTTGGTTAGAAAGCGGGAGGCTGTACCTGCGCCTCTGGGCCCACCAGGAACTTCTCGAAGTTCCAGGCGCCTTCTTTGGGGTGCATGGGAGACCAGGTGATGAACTTCTGAGCGCAGTGGTGTGATCACTGGGGGGAGGGCAGAGTCCCCGCAGGAAGGCAAGGACGCGGTGAGCCGTTCCCCTCTACGTCTCAAAAAGTGTCAAGGTGGGCTCTAACCCGCTGCCAGGTGGGACGTACTCAAGGGGATTCAGGATCTCTTCGTTCCTGGCGTCTCCTGATGCATGAACTGGTTGCACTGGAAGCCGGGAAGCTGAGCACCACCAGTCCCCCGCCACGAGCCAAAGGCCCGGCTGCAGCTCGGCCATCTGGGCGGAGTCCCGGACTGTTGTGCCTCAGAGAGAGGCCACATTCTCAGCACCGTGTCCCGCAGGGAGGCCAGGCTGCTGGGTTCCGCGCTGGCCAGTGGGCGCGCAGAGGCGGCCTGCACTGAGCTAGGGGCCACAGCCCAGAGCTGAGCTGCGCACAGGGTGGGGGGGGGGTGGGGGATGGGGGGGCTGTAGGACCGGAGTGCTTATTGTTGGCATTTTTAAAAAAAGATTTTATTATTATTATTATTATTATTTTAAGATTTTTATTTATTTATTTATTTGACAGACAGAGATCACAAGCAGGCATAGAGGCAGGCAGAGAGAGAGGAAGGGAAGCAGGCTCCCTGCTGAGCAGAGAGCCCAATTCCGGGCTTGATCCCAGGACTCTGAGATCATGACCTGAGCCGAAGGCAGAGGCTTTAACCCACTGAGCCACCCAGGCGCCCCAAGATTTTATTTATTTATTTGACAGAGAGATTACAAGTAGGCAGAGAGACAGGCAGAGAGAGAGGAGGAAACAGACTCCCCACTGAGCAGAGAGCCCCATGCGGGGCTTGATCCTAGGACTTTGAGATCATGACCTGAGCGGAAGGCAGAGGCTTAACCCACTGAGCCACCCAGGCACCCCATTGTTGGCATTTCTTAATACTGTCATTTAATCTCATTGCTGAACTCCGAGAGCTATCTTGGTTGACAAGAATGTAATGCAGATGGGAATGGAAGAGATGAATTTTCGATCTTGGGTGCAGAATGTATTTAACGTTAGTGCATTGCTCAGAATAATTTTGGGGGCTTCTGGGGCCAGGGTGCTGGAGGGCACAAAAGAGGAACAGCAGTTGGCCCTGGGTTTATGGAACCCTAATTAGATTCCTGTTCTTTTTTCTTCCGGGTAGACTGCCACATCCTAAGTTGATGATATGCTTAATTGTCAAATCTAACAGGTTAAAGAGGAGATGCCGTGGAAGTGTTGGGGTGATAGAGCTTTCCTGATGGAGAGAGCTCCACGATAGGACTGTTGTGGCCACTCCATTCCATCTCTCACTTAGCCCCTGGGAGGAAGAGTGGCTTATTTAACTGGTAAAGATGGGAAGAATAAATGGGGGGGGGGCTGCCCTTACCTTGGTCCTTCTTCCTCTTGGGAGTTAGCTGCCCACAGGGAACATATGTTCTCTGCTTGAGAAAGCCTTCCCTGGCCTAGTACTGTCTGTGTCTAGAAGGGTAATTCTAATTCTGGGGTTTAATTAGCCATCATTTGTCTTTTACACTAGGCTACTTAATCTATCTTGGCTTTTATTGCTATTAAAGATAATATTTTGAGCTCCATTTGCTGGTTTTGTTTGATTTCTCACTTTCTGTAAAACTTGGAACAGAAAGAGGGCTGGTAACTGACATTGTGAATATGGTATTTATGATTCTGAGTAACACTAGTGATTATTTTCTAAAATAGCCTTAGGACTGGGTGTTACACGTAAACAATTGAATCTTGGAACACTACATAAAGAACTAATGATGTACTGTATGGTGACTAACACAACATTATAAAAAATATTAATAAAAAAATAAAATTTCCTTAGGGCTCCCGAGTGGCTCAGTGGGTTAAGCATTCTACTCTTGATCTCAGCTCGGGTCTTGATCCCAGGGTTGTGAGTTCAAGCCCAAAAGAAAGAAAGAAAGGACAAAAGAAAATCTGGGGTGGCTGAATGGTTCAGTTGGTTAAGTGTCCAACTCTTGATTTTGGCTCAGGTCATTGGTTACCTCAGGGTTGTGGGATTGAACCTGAGTGCTGAGTCTGCTTGTCCCCCCTCTCTACTCCTCCCCCTGCTCTCTTTCTTTCTCTAAAATAAATAAATAAATACTAAATAAAATCTTAAAAAAAAGTCCTTTTCATGTTTATACACATTTAATACTAACATGTAAATTTCTAACTTTTCTTTGTATATTCGCATTATCACATCAGCTGGGGTTCAGATGACCCTGAGGGTGACAATGAGCAACACCATTTTTGTGACTCCCAATGATACTGAGCAGGTTATGTAACGGTTTCAAGGCTGTCACTGTGAGAGGTCTTGGCTTGTGCTTTTGCTGAATGGGAGAAGGTGGCCAGGCCCAGAGATGCCATCTCATGTGTGATTTGTTGTCTTCTTGAGATTTATTTATTTATTTAAAATATTATTTGTTTATTTATTTGACAGAGAGAGAGAGGCAGAGAGAGAGAGGGAACACAAGCACGGGGAGTGCGGGAGGGAGAAGCAGGCTTCCCACGGAGCAGGTTGCCCGATATGGGACCTGATCCCAGGACACTGGGATCATGACCTGTGCCAAAGGCAGACACTTAACCGACTGAGCCACCCAGGTGCCGCTCTTCTTGAGATTTAAAGAGAAAAATAAAATATTGTCATTGGACAGCAAAATTGAAGAGGTGAAGTCAAAACACACGTGAGGAGAGGGAGTCACTGACTTTTATGGTGAGTGTTGAATTCAGAAGGCAAAGGAGAAGCAAGCTTGGACAATTTGGTAAGATGTTCTCCACCCCCTGCCCCCTGCTGTGTACTGAGGCATGCTGGGAAGCTCTTGAGGAGACCCCTGTTGCTGCTGCTCTGGTGATGCTTGGAGATGACATTGTTGTTGTTTATTGATGAAGAGCTTACTTAGCACTAGATACATACTGATATATGTCTATATGCTAGATATCAGGTTTCTCATCTAGTCATGGCTACCGTAGGTCCTGTTGTTACAGAATTGCAGGGTTCTTGTCTCATGGAGTCAGAGAATGAATCTCACAGACACGAAAGGGGGAAGTGAAGTGACAGTTTGTTAAGTGAAGGTGAGAGCAGAAAGGAAAGAGAAGGGGCGCCTGGGTGGCTCAGTGGGTTAAGCCTCTGCCTTCGGCTCAGGTCATGATCTCAGGGTCCTGGGATCGAGCCCCGTATCGGGCTCTCTGCTTGGCAGGGAGCCTGCTTCCTCCCCTCTCTGGCTGCTGCTCTGCCTACTTGTAATCTCTCTCTCTCTCTCTCTCTCAATCTGTAAAAAAGAAAAAAAAAAATTAAAAAAAAAAAAAAAGAAAGGAAAGAGAAGAACTCCCTAGAGTGAGAGGGGTCCCGAATGGGTGGTCACCGTGGGCTGTCGCTGGAGTCTTTTATGGAGAGCTGACTGGGAAGATTGTGGCCTTGAAATTTTTGTGCCGTCTTGGTTTGAGCAAGGACTGCTGACAACGTCCTTAATGGCTCCCTTCTCTGAGGTCTGGTCATTTTCTGCGATTACAAAGAAGCTGGCAACCGCTCCACCCCCCCAAAAAAACTACCCTCCCTAACATCCAGGACCAGGTGGGCTTGTTGGTTCCCTTTCCTCTGGTTTTGTACACCTCAGCATTTCTCCACATTTGGGATTTCTGTGAGCCTAGTCAGGAGTCAGGGGCCTCCTGTGTCTCCCTGCCTAGACCTTAACCCTTCCCTTACTCACTGACAATGATAGCTGTGTCTGAGGGAAGTGATACATACATATATATTTTAAAGGTTTTATTTATTTACTTGTCAGAGAATGAGAAAAATTACAAGTAGGGGGAGCAGCAGATCAGAGGACAAGCAGTCCTACTGCTGAGGAGTGACCCCGATGAAGGACTCGATCCCAGGGCCCTGGGATCATGACCTGAACCGAGGCAGACACTTAACCGACTAAGCCACCCAGGTGTCCCTGAGAAAGATAGTATTATCCCCATTTTACACATGATAAAGCTGGAGCTCGGAGGGACTAAGTAACTCTTCCAAGGTCACACTCCCAAAAGCAGCAGTGAATGGTCAGAACTCATTGACTCATTTGGTCAGTCATTTCTCAGGTCCTCATTGAGTGTGTTGTATCAGCCATTATTGTTCATAGTTGCAGGCAACGGAGACCAACTCTGGTAGACTTGAGCAGAAGAGGAATTTATTAGAGGGATCCTGGACTGATTGTTCACTGACATGCCGGGAGCACTGGAGCACCAAGCTTGGAAGCTTCACAGCAGGAACAATGGTCAGAATATGGCTGCCTTGGGGCGCCTGGGTGGCTCAGTCGGTTAAACTTCTGGCTTCGGCTCAGGTCATGATCCCAGGGTTCTGGCACCTGGTGAAGACAGATGAATCAGACCCTTCGGAGACCTTACAGACTCATAATTCTCTTCCTTCTAATGTGCACATTTATTTGGCACCGTAGTTTGCAAAGCTCTTTCACTATTGTTATTTTCCTGACAGCCATGTAAGGCAGGCAGAATGGATGTTATCTCTATTTTATACTTGAAGAAGCTAAAAAGTTAGGTAAGGAGCCAGTCCTCTGATTCCAGGCCCAGTGCTGGTGAGTCAACCAGCAAATAATTCCAAGGCATCTGGTTTCCCCACTTTTTTTTTTTTTTTTTTTTAAAGATTCTATTTATTTATTTGAAAGAGAGAGAGAGAGGGATTGGGGGAAGGCTCAGAGGGAGCCCAACTCAGGGACTGGATCTAGGACCTGAGCAGAAGGCTCACCCCTAACCCACTGAACCACCCAGGCGCCCTTCCCTCCCGATATTTTAATGCTCCCCAAATCGGGAGGCAACTTATAATCAATGGTATATCATAGTTTAATTGGCAGCTCTTTATTCCTAGTGGTATGTAAACTAAGAGATTCCATTGATAAGGTGTAGAGTCCTTGGAATGCGGTCATTAGATAGGAGTAGGAAGTAAAGTAATAAGGGCCCTAAGGTGATCCAAGAGATCAGGTAAGACTTTGTGGGGGAATTGTGCAGCCCCCCATCCCTTGGTCGCCTCTACAAGTCTGAATTCCAAAAGGCTTTTTTTTCCCCCCCAAGGGTGGCACCAAAACTCATTTGTCAGCAAAACCTGATCCAAACTGATGTGAAGTAATTTATAAGGGATACAAAATATAATATATAATTATAACCAAATTATAATTTCAATTATTCTAGTTACCATGAAGATCAATATGTATAGCTGCAGAAATACTTTTAATTTTAATTTTATTTATTTATTTGACAGAGGGCGAGAGAGGGAACACAAGCAGGGGGAGTGGGAGAGGGAGACACAGGCTCTCTGCTGAGCAGGGAGCCGGATGTGGGGCTCCATCCTAGGACCCCAGGACCATGACCCGAGCCAAAGTCAGACGCTTAATGACTGAGCCACCCAGGCGCCCTAGCTGCAGAAATATTAATGTTTGATAATGGAGCATTATTCCAGCCCTTGAGGGGAGAGAGGGGAGGAGGTGTTACCAAATATTGGGGCCACGTACTGCAATGTCTTTTTAAAATCTGTAAAATTCTGAATTTTGAAACCCATTTGGACCCAAGGGTTATGGGTAAGGGATTCTGGATTGTATCTGAACCGGGGATTGACTGGTAGATAGAATTTAGATGTTTGGAGATGTGGGTCTAGGTCTCAGTCATTATCCAACCGTTAAGTGTGTTTTAGGAGCAGAGATGACCCGCATTTTTTATAAGTACTCTCCCTTAAGTCATGATTCATACACTGTTGGAGGGTTGGACTTTCTGGGTTTGGTTTTTCCCCCCCACAGTACTAATCCCCTCCTTTTCCCACAAATCACCTGACTTCCCTGAAAACTCTTAACACACCCTTTGGCTAGAAAAGAACATTGAGCAATTGGTGGAATTCCCCACTCCTTTCCGTCCCTGGAGCTCCGGATGGAGGGACCTCGGTACGACCAAAATATGCAGTTCTTGTTTCAAAAGCAGAGGGAGCTCCAAGATCAAGGCTGAGCTACCCTTTCCCTTATCATGGTCTCCCAGCCCCCTCTTTGTTTAGATCAGGGAATTTCAGACATGCACACTGGGATAGAGAATCATAGGAACAGAACCAGGACTGAGAGGCCGGTGGTGGTTCCTGCAGAGGGAGCGTCCAGGCCCGGTGCTGCTCTCCCTGGGAGCTGGCAGGATTGCCCAGCATGCCCACTGGCACGAGAGAAGGGACCTACCCACTTGTTACCGCCCGTTTCTGAAGGTAAAAACCTTAAAAATTGAAGAGCAGGGCTTTGATGGAAGGAAAAAGAAAGGCAGAGAACTTCACATGGGAAGGTTTTGGGCAAAGACGGAGGGCTGGAAGGAACAAAATAAAAGGGGCAGAATATAGGCAACCTCTTTCTCTTAGGTTGCCCCTCCCTTCTGTCGCTGTTACCCCACTACTTACCATCGTTTTCAGGCTTAGAAACATTTTTGGCAAGACTCTTTGAGGAACTGTGGAAAGATATCTCATCTTTTTTTAGTAAAGGAAAACACCCCAAACCCTGGAAAATTAATGTAGGAAATTGAGGGGATACCTTTCCTTTCCTTTTGTGTTTCTTGTCATTCAGCTGCCCTTTGTCTCATTCCCCACCCAACCCTGTCTCAGACCACTTCTCCCCAAGGTCACTGCCTTCCCCTAGTAAAAGCAGCTCATCCCTCCATCTGTGGTCATTGGGAGCGCCCACAGAAATGCACCATCATAAATGTAGTAAAGAGAGCGGGTGTGAAGTGATGAAGGGGATCTTTGCCAAAAGAGGAGGGAGAAATGTGCTTGATGGATAGTCATGATGGGGAAAGACTCCTGAAAACCTGAGTGGAAATGGCGATATTGTTTTGTGAGGGTGGGAGAGAGACTGGTAGAGAGGGGACAGGGGTCACCAGTGGGGGTGAGGGAGGACGAGGAGAAAATTGGGAGAATGCGCTCATTTTTTTTGGAGAAAAACTGGGAGAAGATCCAGAGAAGCAATGTGAGAAGGAGAAGATTGAGTTTTAGTCTAGAAAATGAATTGAGGTAGAACCAGGGAGGGTGTGAGAGGACAGGCATTATGTGGTGATCGGTGTGTGGCTTTGTTTAACTTGTGTGTTACTGTTATGAAGGTGACACTGAACCCCAGGTGACCCCCACCACCAAAGCCAGTGCCTGTGTTTGTTTGACAAATACGGCTAGCCCTACCGCCCCTGTGCTCCAAAGTCCGTTGGCGCAGAGAGCCAGGACCTAGAGACGTGCTGTTCACCAGGGATGAACAAATTTCCAGAGATGTGGTAAGTGATCACGAGCCTACAGAGATGTCCATGGTCTCTACTCCCTTTATCTTCTCAAGCAAACAGCTCATATCTGAAGCCCAGGTTTTGGTTTGACCTAGGTCTTTTTGCTTTATCCCAGCCTAAGATTCTCCGGTGTGCTGCTGCCATGCTCCCTTCTACCTAGTTCCCTCCCTTGCCCCACCTTCTACCCATGACAAATGCTAGGGCACCACACTAGTCTGCCAGTAATACCTGGGTCACCCCTCTCCATGTATGTTTTTTTTTTTTTCCAGGTCCTTTGTCATATTTTCCCTTTTGGCATCAGTTTATGCTGAGCCTACTATGTATGGGGAGATCCTGTCCCCTAACTATCCTCAGGCGTACCCCAATGAGATAGAAAAATCTTGGGATATAGAAGTTCCCGAAGGGTATGGGATCCATCTCTACTTCACCCATCTGGACATAGAGCTGTCAGAGAACTGCGCATATGACTCAGTGCAGGTATATTATGATAAGCACATAAAGGACAGGGCTGGGGTGGTGGCGGTGAAATGTTCCATTCTCTCTGTCCCCTTCTCCAACCTCCATGCCGAAATATGACCCTTTCTTAGCTTCCTTTTGACTCTTCTCTTAGATAATGTCAGGAGACTTTGAAGAAGGGAAACTCTGTGGGCAGAGGACCAGCAAGAATCCCAGCTCCCCAATTGTGGAAGAGTTCCAAGTCCCCTACAACAAACTCCAGGTGGTCTTTAAGTCAGACTTCTCCAATGAAGAGCGTTTCACTGGGTTTGCTGCCTACTATGTTGCTGTAGGTAAGGCTCAGCCTTCTCTATGTGCCTTAGTGATCCAGCCAAAAGATTAGAAGCAGAACGAACACTGAGTGATTCCATGAATAAGAATTCTGTTCATTGTAACTCTTAGGAAGTGTTGACTGGACTGGGGTCTATGAATTGCCCTTGTGAAATTCCAACACAAGATCCTATGTCAGTGGTGATGATGATAATGTAAAAATAGGAAATAAATAGTAATTTATGGAGAACCACTATACACTGGGCACTGTATTAGGAATTTTACCTATATTCACTTAATCTTCACCTCAGCCCTTCAAAGTAAGTGTAATGATCTCCACTTAAAGATAAGGAAAGTGAGGACCAGGGAGGTTAAATAACTTGCCAAGAATCACACGGGGAATGCACCATATTCAAACTCTCCCAATGGTAAACAAACCTTTAAATTTGGTGTGCTTCTACCCCTAACTGCAGGTTAAAGTGAAGTTAGATCATCTCATAAGGCCTAACTATTGTTTAGATTTGATGGAAATGCCCAAATCCTCTAGAGTGGTGAACGTACTGATTGTTCTTCCCCTCAGAAGGCATCTCATCACGTTCAGCCTTTGGAGTGTTGTCTCTGGAGCTGAAATGCTCCATTTGTGAGAAAGGCCAAGGGCCTCTCCCATTGAGAGATCCCTTATAGCCATGCGATGGCAGGGCACAGCTCCACAATCGTATTTCAGAAGCGTAATGTAGAATATAATACCATCCCGAGATGTGGTTCATCCATTCACGTTAGCAACAGGCCTTTCCTACTTCTTCTTACCCTTGTAGTTTTGGGTTGAAACTCATTCTTCCTTCTAGGTCTTTGTTCCTGACCTCAATCTTTCTCTACTTTTCCTAGATATAAATGAGTGCACAGACTTCGCAGATGCCCCTTGTAGCCACTTCTGCAACAACTTCATTGGTGGTTACTTCTGCTCCTGCCCCCCAGAATACTTCCTCCATGATGATATGAAGAATTGCGGAGGTGACCTTGGCATCAAGTGGAGTGCATGTCCCTGGGATCTGGAGTGGCTTGAGGCTTCGGTTACAGCTTTGTTGACCCTTCCAATTTTCACTAGCCTCAGCCTTGCTTTGGCACTATCTTTAGTTACCCATAAGCTAGGGAGGAGCCACAAGAGTGGAGGAAGACAAGCCCACAGGGCCAAGTTAAATGATTGGAGAGGAGAGATAGATGTCTGTGGAGAGTCTGCCTGGGACTGTTCTTAAGCCTGAGGGGCTCTATCACGAGCAATGTGATGGAAGCCCCATAGGCATTGGGTATCTCTATTGATTCATATTGGGTATGTAATTGTGGCGTGTGGGCTCCAGTCTGGGATGGTCAGTTCATGAGAACAGTCATAGAATGGGGCAGGATCTCCTTTGCTTGACTCTGTATTTGATTTGTCTTTTTTCCTTTTTCTGTCTTAGTCAATTGCAGTGGGGATGTATTCACTACACTCATTGGGGAGATTGCAAGTCCCAATTATCCCAATCCATACCCAGAGAACTCAAGGTGTGAATATCAGATCCTGTTGGAGGAGGGATACCAAGTGGTGGTGACTATGCGGAGGGAAGATTTTGATGTCGAACCAGCTGATTCGGGGGGCCACTGCCCTGACAGTTTACTTGTGCGTGATGAGTGATTAGTTTTCCTCCCATCTTACGCAGAGATTTCTCCTCAAAGACAAATTCTCTTTCTTTCTGTCCCCTTTTCTTCCCCTCCTTCTTATTTGATGCTTCTTTTATTACCTCCTTTACTTTTATCCCCTCCATCAGACCTCTTTCTTTTAGTCCCTTCTCTCTTCTGATTTCATCATTTCGTTTCTTTTTAGTTTGTTGCAAGAGACAAGCAATTTGGTCCCTACTGTGGAAATGGATTCCCTGAGCCACTAAATATTGAAACTAAGAGTAACACTCTTAATGTCATCTTCCAAACTGACCAAACAGGGCAAAAAAAGGGCTGGAAACTTCGTTACCGTGGAGATCGTGAGTAACCCAGAATTTGCTCTTTGGTGCTATCAAAGTCCTCGGATGACGTAAAAATCCTAATAGGTAGATTGTTATATGGCTAGGTATCCTGAGAGACTTAACTTCTTCAGCAAGATCTAAACCTGTCAGTGGTTGTAAAAATGCCCAAAACTCTAGGAATCCTTCAACTGGCTTGCAGGTGCGGACAACTTGGGGTGGCTAGTTAGTGTGTACTAACATGACTGGGAGGATGGAAATGGCTCAGTGACTTTTCCAGGAGGACGTCATGCCATATTATTTTAGACATCTCCTTTGGAATGTTAGGCACCAGGATTTAGGACTATCGAATGATTTCAGAAAGTATGAGGATGATATAAATAGAATTGAGATTCTCCAACTCTTTGGTAATTTTTTTCCCCCCTGTCCTTTCCAAGCAATCCCTTGTCCCAAAAAAGTTACTGCCAATTCTTTCTGGGAGCCTGAGAAACCCAAATATGTGTTCAAAGATGTGGTAAAGATAACCTGTCTGGAAGGATTTGAAGTTGTACAGGTAAAGTACCATTAGAGTCTTCTCCCTAATCCCTACATCAGGATGAGCATACTGGAATTGTCTAATGGTTTACTGAATGTCCTTGTTTGAGCAATTTAACACCTTTTCTGTAAACAGAACCCCTCAGGATCTTTAGTCCTTCCTTGTGAGTCATGGCCAGATTGACACTCTCCTTCTACCTCAGTCTTCCTAGGGAAGGGGCTCTGATATGTGGGGCAGAGTTGTCTTTTAGCCTCAACTCCTGGGTGCTTTGGGTCATTCTGCTAAGATGTCCCCAAGCTTCTTGTGGTCAGGACTCCTCATTGATCCAAGGCCAGAGATCAATCATTTTTGATTTTGATTTCCCATGTCTCTCCTTATAAATTAATGGTGATGTGTATTATTCTCCAGGGAAGTGTTGGCTCGACATCTTTCTATTCTACTTGTCAAAGCAACGGAAAGTGGAGTAATTCCAAACTGAAATGTCAACGTATGTATTTTTTTTTAAAAAATGGGACTCCTTTTCTGCCCCCTTTGGTGGGAATTAAAAGATCAGTTCATTAAGATTCAAATTCTTGTTTTCCTCTGAGGCCTGTGAGAGAGTGGGTTGGATTTTTTTTTTTTTAAGATTTTATTTATTTATTTGACAGAGAGAGAGAGAGAGATCACAAGCAGGGGAATCAGGAGAGGGAGAAGCAGACTCCCCATTGAGCAGGGAGCCCAATGCAGGGCTAGATCCCAGGACCCTGGGATCATGAACTGAGCTGAAGGCAGACGCTTAACCAATTGAGCCACCCAGGCATCCCATGGACTTTTTTTTTTTTTTTTTTAAGGGAAGCCAGCCCAGATCTGGTCCCAGACTGGCTAGATTAGCAGGTTTCTTTCAAAGAAAGAGGCTGGGGGACTGGTAGAGTTAGGAGCACCGTAGAAGTCCATTCCTGGCTTCTTCAGAGGCCTCCACCAACCGCCGAGAAGCAGGTTCCTCCTTGTCGCTTTCAAGGGGCTGTCTGAACTGGCAGGACTCAGTGGTCTGGGGAGATTCCTTGAAGGTGGGCTCGCAGATGTGGGGTGTGGGAAGGAGTGAGGGACGCAGCTGGGAGGATGGAGCTGGCTCAGTGACTCTTCCAAGAAGGAAGTGGCTATCATGATCATCACTTGCCTGCATTCTTCTTCTAGCCGTGGACTGTGGCTCTCCTGAACCCATTCGGAATGGTAAAGTCGAAGATCCAGAACATACTTTATATGGCTCTGTCATTCATTACACTTGTGAGGAGCCATATTACTACCTAGAAGATGAAGAAAGCGGTAGGTTTCTTTGATAAGAGAAAAGGGGAGAAAGAATAAGAGTGCTGGAGAGGAAACAGAACAGTCTTTCTGGGTTGGGAGAGAGTTTGGAGGGAAATGGAGGTGATGGGATGGACTTTGTTTATCCTCTTGTCTAAAGATACGGTTTGCCTATGGGGATGGATATAGGATCCTCCGTAGGGAATCCACAGAGGTCACTGAGCTCAGCTTCCCAACTGTGGTGGGAATTCCCCCCCTCCAATAGCCATTTTCATGTGGTTACCCAGCTTTTCACCAACTATTTAACGTAGAACTTACAGGAACAATGCTTCCAGTGTTAAGTCACCATACTGTGGGACTGGCCTTCTTAAGGGAGAGGCCTTGGCAGGATTAGATGAAGGCCCAGATGAGACAAGATATCTACCGCCTCATTGCTTGTAATTTATTATTATTTTTTAAAGATTTACTTGTTCTTAAGATTCTCTTCTAGCTGACTTGATTGGGTCCCCTCCTCAGATCCCAGAGGAGCTGGGGCTCTGCATGAAAGTGGGGATGGAAAAGCGGAGATGTGGTGGTGACTGTGTGTCCTGTGTCTCTCGCGCTTTTCCAGGAGAGTATCGCTGCGCTGGCAATGGGAGCTGGGTCAACACATTGCTGGGCACGGAGCTGCCGAAGTGTGTTCCAGGTAATCAGGGCCCTGTCTCAGGGAGGGAGTGTGGGCACAGTGGTTGGTGTGTGGGGCTACTCTATGAAAGTCGCTGCAATCTTCTTGGGAAGGGACTTAACAATCTGGACCTAACAGAGTCTAGCTCAGTGAGGTGGAGACGGCACTGGGCAGTGGGCCTGCCAGGAGCTGGGGAATTCCTCCATCGCAATGAGTCAGGCCAACGGACGGGAAATAGGAAATCAGCCAGTGACAGTTGGTATGAGATTTGGCGCGGGTTAGGTTTGGTAATCCCTAAGAACAAGACCTAAAAATTGAGAGTGAGGAATCTACACGCAGAAATGAGACCAGCTGACTTGCCCAGTTATTTATTATTTTTAAAAAACATTTTATTTATTTATTGGACAGAGAGGGAGAGAGATCATAAGTAGGCAGAGAGGCAGGCAGAGAGAGATGGGGGGAAGCAGGCTCCCCAAGAGCCCGATGCGGGGCTCGATCCCAGGACCCCGGGATCATGACCTGAGCTGAAGGCAGAGGCTTAACCCACTGAGCCACCCAGACGCCCGACTTGCCCAGTTATTATGTGCATGTCTATCTGGCACCCAGATATGGAGCAATGAAAGAAACAAGGAGTTGCAGACAGATCAGAATTGGATAGAAGGCTTTTGGGCAAAGCCGGAATAATAATAATGATCGTGGTAGTAACCACAGTGTTCTTGAGACCCAGGGCTGAGCTAGTTAGTTGCATTTATTATCTCATCCCAGTCCTTGCAACAACCCTTTGAGAAATGAGTAGCCCCATTTCACAGAGGAGTGAACTGAATACAAGGTCACAGGGTTAGCAGGAGGCAGGAACGGGCTTTGAACCCAGGTCTGTCTGGGTCCAAAGCCTTTTATGCTGACTTCAGAGTCTATCCAGGCTGACTACGGAGAGATTTTAGGAAGCTGACTTCCTCTGGAATAAAATTCAATTTTAGTGGTATTTGGCGATGGCAAGGTGATCAAACCTGGAATCAGTGGGGGCATGAGATGAAAGAGGAGAGAAGAGAACCCTCTCTTTGTCCTCTTTCCTTTGGATCGCTGGGAGGCACTCAGCTGCCGTTAGGACTTCAGCAAAGAAGGCGGTAAACACTCCATCCGGGCATCAGAAGACGGTGGCATGCTTGCCTCCCCCACCGTCTGTGCGAGCAAAGAGTTTCCTAGCACTGTTTCTAGCTGGGCCCCTGTCCCCATGGGCCAAAGCTAGGACGAAGTGTGCCTCTAGAGGGACCATTCATAGTGTTGAGGCCCTAGCTCGTTTGGACTCAGGAAGTCATACACTGCTTCGGTTAAACACGTCTCTCCCACAGGCCTGCCTGTGGCTTTGGAAAAGTGAGTTGTTTGGTGATTACATTCGGGATGAATCCGATACTGAGATAGCTGACCGAATACAAGGTTGGCTGTATGGTGCTAGGGAATTCGGAAGCCTGGCAGGTTTTTGAGTGATTGGAGGGTTTGCAGGAGGCCAACAATTTATTTCTTGCTCTCTCTCCGCCTTGTTCTTCTTCCTTCCTAGTCTGTGGTGTTCCCAGTAAGCCCTTTAAAGGAACACAGAGGATATTTGGAGGAATCGTCGCAGAGATTCAAAACTTCCCCTGGCAAGTCTTCTTTGAGAACCCATGGGCCGGGGGGGCTCTTATCGATGAGTACTGGGTGCTGACAGCTGCCCACGTCGTGGAGGGGAACCGTGACCCGGTCATGTACGTTGGGTCCACCTCAGTGGTCACCTCAGAACTGAGAAAAGCCCAGATGCTCACAGCTGAGCGTGTGATCATTCATCCAGGTTGGGTATTCCTGGATGCCCCCGAAACGCGGAGGAACTTCAACAATGACATTGCTCTTGTGCAGCTTAGAGAGCCAGTGAAAATGGGACCCACTGTCTCCCCCATCTGCCTGCCAGGCACCTCCTCAGAGTACAACCCCTCAGTGGGAGACCTGGGACTGATCTCAGGGTGGGGCCGAACAAAGGGAAGAGATCATGTGATCCTGCTCCGAGGGGCAATGTTACCCATCGCTCCCTTAGAAAAGTGCCGGGAGGTTAAAGGTAAAAATGTCCAAGTGGATATAAATTCCTATGTGTTCACGAATAACATGATCTGTGCTGGAGGGGAGAAGGGTGTTGATAGCTGTGAAGGGGACAGTGGCGGAGCCTTTGCTGTACGGGTTCCCAATGAAGAGACCCTCAAATTCTACATAGCTGGTCTGGTGTCCTGGGGCCCCCAGTGTGGAACGTACGGAATCTATACCCGAGTGCAGAACTACATTGACTGGATAACGAAGACAATACAGGAAAATAGTACCCCCAGAACGGACTAATGCATAGATGTGCTGCATGGCCCTCCAAGGGCTATGACCAATCTGTTGGTGTCCGTTCTTTTCAACATTCCCATTATTTCTCCGTGAATGAATGAAGACTTGGGAGTATGATTTAAATAGACCTTGATTATTGGGGTACCTAGCTGGAAGTAGTGTTTGGTCATTACACCGTGTGGGTCATTTGGTGTGGTTGAATCTGTGGGGTCTTCTCTCCTGGGTACCAACTATGGATAACAACATGAGAAGGGTGCTCCTATCTTACACTGTTCCATAAGGACTCCCCTTTCCTGATGGCTGTCTGGTGTCACAGTTCTGACTCTGAAATTTATTGTTGGGCATACCCTTGATTTTTTGTTTCCCCTTTATCTGTTCAAAGTTCCATTTACTTTACTATACTCAGTGTCTACTATCTCCTTGTAATAAATCATGGTTATAACCCAGTTCTGGCTGACTTGTCTTATTCCGCATCAAGACCTGAGCCACAGAGAAGGGTGATGAAAGACTGTTGTGTTGTGGCGGTTCAGGCATCTAGCAGCTTGTACTGCATTGTCATGAAAACAGGGAGTTCAGATTTCCTCCCCTCTTCCAGCTGAGATTTATGAGATCAGCATGGACACCATCAACACAAGTGCCATAGTTTGCTTTTGAAGCTCATGAAAAAAACCTGAGCCTCATTCAGAAGTCCACATACAGAACTGGCTGTTTAAGATTTTTAAGCATAACTATGCAGCCATTGAAAACCCCGGAAATCTTGCCATTTGCAGCGACGTGGATGGAACTGGAGGTGATTATGCTGAGAGAAATAAGTCAACCAGAGAAAGACAATTATCATATGATCTCACTGATATGAGGAATTTGAGAAACAAGACAGAGGATCATAGGGAAAGGGAGGGAAAAATGAAACAAGACAAAACCAGAGAGGTAGACAAACCTTAAGAGACTCTTAATCTCAGGAAACAAACTGAGGGTTGCTGGATGGGAGGAGTGTGGGGGGGATGGGCTGGTGGATAATGGATAGTGGAGAGGGTATGTGCTATGGGGAGTGCTGTGAATTGTGTAAGACTGCTGATTCACAGACCTGTCCCCCGAACCAAATAATACATTATATGTTAATAAAAAATAGTGTATATAAAAAAAGATCTTTAAGTGTAAAATTTTGAGGTATAAGTTCTTTTGAAGTCTCTTGAAAATTAATTTTCTTTTAATACATTTGTATAATACAATATTTTTTGCATAACACAGTATTACAACTTAGTAAAATGAAAAAAAATAAAAGAAACTGAACATGCTCTCATCTGCTTTCCTCGTGGTTTTGATCAATTTGTCAATCAGACAACAATGTCTTCTTTGAGTTAAACTCTGTGCCAAGATGTTACAGCTGAAAATTCTGGTGAGGATGCACCCAAAGCCTCTCCCTTCTATTTTTTTCCAAGGGAATGGAAATTAAAAAAAACAAAACAAAACAAAACTTATTCTTCACCACAAATTGATTAGTAATGAAAAATGATGACATAATTAGGCTAATTAGTTCTTGAACCATGGATAGGAAGCCTCTCTAGGGTGGCAGTTCCCCCAACAGGGTGTCTTCTGGAAGCCATGGATGGGGAGTGAGAGGAGGACTCTCTCTGGTCTGTTGAATGGGGCAAGAGGCTTTCAGAGAGCAGTTTTCATCAGAAGCCAAGAGGTGTGTATTTGGGGCCCATCAGGAAAGGACTTTGATTTTTAGTAAACCAAAAGGGCTACATTCAATGATTGACCTTAGACTGGCGGTTAACACATGATGAAGTCAACAGGACTGTCACTGAAAGGTCTGAAGAATCAACGGAGAATTATAATAAGGAACCTTGGAAGGACAGTGTCAAGTCAACCAAAGAGCCTAAAGCCATTATTCCTTGACTGTGTACCTCATAACCACCTTTGTCTACTTGCCTGTCATTACATATGCAATGGAATTGACAGAATAACCTGGACTTCAATGTTTTGGGTGGGAGAAGGGTGATTCCTCTAGAGAAAAGAATTGGAAAAATAGTAAGAAACTTCCTCATGATGTAGAAACTGTCCTTCTTTTTAAATAATTGAGATAATACGAAAAAATACCCTGGAATCAGACAAGCAACAGATAAAGGAAATCCATCTATGCCAGGATCTTCAGTCTCTTTGCGTTACTCCTTTGCAGATGACCTGGGCGTTAGTGACAGAATCCCCTCATTGATACTGCCTTATGCAGCAGGATGGTTAAGGTTAACTTCACTACAGGATCATTTCCCTGAGTGAATGGCGGAGAGGGGTTCTCAATGAATCATCATCAGAGACTTCAGAGCCAGGAAGAACTCATCACCAAGGCCTAGAAGGGCTAGAGAATCATTCATTGTGACTTGAAGGATATCAATCATGTGGCCTTACGCCTCACTTGGGAAAACAATGTGTGTCTGCTTCACCTGAAACTTAGGAAAAGACAACTTTTAAAAGCGGGTGAATTGTTACCTTTCTTTGGTCAGAAGAAAATGGACTGGTGGATCAATTTCTCATGCCAGGGAGAAAAGATGGTACCCAGGCGCCAAAGGACTTAATGGAAGGAATTGAATGGACCAGCACAAAAGGCGCTGGCAGGATTTTGGGACCCTCCAAAGTCGCTTTTATTGTGACAACATATTCAGTAGAAATGTGATGTTACACTTTCTGCATGCCTGTTTTTTTTTAACTAAAAATATGAGAAAACTGCTTTTTTTTCTTCAGCTCTACTGAGGTATAATTGACAAAACTGTAAAATATTTAAAGTACAATGTGATGATATCCTATACACATATATTGTGAAAGGATCCCCCCATCACATTAATTCGTCACCTCACATGCTTAAAAGTATTTTTTGGGTGAGAACACTGTAAGTTCTAGTCCCTTAGCAAATTTCAATTATACAATGTGGTGTTATCAACTGTAGTCACCTTGTTATGCATGAGTCCTCAGACTTTATTCATCTTATACCTGAAAGCTCTTACCTTTTTACCGGCCTCTCCCTGTTTCCCCTACACCTCCCCTCCTGGCTACCTCTGTTCCACTCTCTGATTCTATGACCTTAACTTGAAAAAGAAGTTTTTTGAAATTCCACATATAAGCAATACTGTGCAGTATTTGTCTTTGTCTGGCTTATTTCATTTAGCATGATGCGCTCCAGATTTGTCCATGTTGTCACAAATGACAGGATTTCTTTTTTTAAAAAGCTGAATAAGCATGCTGGGCGGCTCAGTCAGTTAAGCATCTGCTTTCAGCGCACGTCATGATCTCAGGGTCTTGGGACTGAGTCCCGCATCGGGCTCTCCTTTCAGTGGTGAGTCTGCTTCTCCCCCTCCCTCTGTGCTCTCTCTGGCTTTCACTCTCTCTTAAATAAATACTATCTTTTTTAAAAAAACGAAAAGCTGAATAATACTCCATTGTATGTAATATACACCGTATTTTCTTGATCCATTCACCTCCTGACAGACACTTAGCTTCTTTCCATACCTTGGCTATTGTGAATAATGATGCAAAGAACATTGGAGTACAGATACCTCTTTGAGATAATGGTTTAGTTTCTTTTGAATACATACCCCGAGGGGGTACTGCTTGATCAGGTGTATTTTTATTTTATTTATTTATTTGAAAGATTTTATTTATTTATTTGACAGAAGACAGAGATCACAAGTAGGCGGAGAGGCAGACAGAGAGAGAGGAGGAAGCAGGCTCCCCACTGAGCAGGGAGCCCAATGCGGGGCTCCATTCCAGGACCCTGGGATCATGACCAGAGCCGAAGGCAGAGGCTTTAACCCACTGAGCCACCCAGGTGCCCTGTATATTTATTTTTAATTACTTGAAAAAAACTCCATACTGTTGTTCATAGTGGTTGTACCAGTTTACATTCCCAACAAGAGTGTACAAGCGTTCCCTTTTCTCCACATCCTTGCCAGTGTTTGTTATCTTTTGTCTTTTCTTTTTCATAGCCATCCTAACAGATGTGAGGTGATATTTAATTGTGGTTTTGATTTGCATTTCCCTGATTAGTGATGCTGCGCACTTTTTAATGTACCTGAGGGTCATTTGTATGTCTTCTGGAAAAATGTCTATTCAGGTCCTTTGCCCATTTCAAAATTAGGTTACTTCCCTTTTTGCTTTTGAGTTGTATGAGCTCCCTGTATATTTTGGATACTAATCCCTTATTGGATATGTGACTTGCAAATATATATATATATATATATATATATATATATATATTTTTTTTTTTTTTTTTTTAAGATTTTATTTATCCACCTGACAGAGATCACAAGTAGGCAGAGAGAGAGAGAGGAAGAGAAGCAGGCTTCCCGCTGAGCAGAGAGCCCGATGCGGGGCTCGATCCCAGGACCCTGGGATCATGACCTGAGCTGAAGGCAGAGGCTTTAACCCACTGAGCCACCCAGGCACCCGCAAATATTTTCTTTCATTCTGTAGTTTACCTTTTCATTTTGTTGATGCTTGCTTTTGCTGAGCAGAAGATTTTTAGTTTGAGGTAGTCCCCCTTGCTTATATTCACTTTTGTTGTCTTGGCTTTTAATGTCAAATGAAAAAAGTCATTGCCAAGAATAATGTCAAGGAGCTTACCCCCTACATTTTCTTCTAGGTGGTTTATGGTTTTAGTCTTATGTTCATCTTTAGGATTAAAGACCTTTTTTCCAGTTGATTTTTGTGTATGGTGTAAGAGAATGGTCTAGTTTTATTGTTTTGCATGTGGCAATCCAGTTTTCCCAACATCATCTATGGAAGAGACCATCCTTTCCCCGTTGTATGTTTTTTGGCTCCTTTTTAAAAGCTTAATTGGCCATATGTGTGGGTTTATTTCTGGGTTCTCTATTTTGTGTCATTGTGTCTGTGTTTATGCCACTACCAAACTGTTTTAATTACTATAGCTTTGTAATATAGTTTGAAATCAGGAAGAGTGGTTTTGCAACTTTGTTCTCCTTTCTCAAGATTTCTTTGGATATTCGAGATCTTTTGTGGTTTCATATAAATTTTAGGATTTTTTTTTCTATTCTGTAAAAAATGCCATTGGAATTTTGATATAGAGTACACTGAATCTATAGGTGGCTTTGGGTAGTAAGAACATTTTAACAATACTAATCCTTCTCATCCATGAGCCTGGAATAGCTTTCTATTTATTTGTATCTTTATTTTCTTTCATCAATGTTTTATAGTTTTTAGTGTATGTTAGATTTATTCCTGTTTTTTATTCTTTTTGATGATATTGTAAATAAGATTGCTTTCTTAATTTATTTTTTTAAATTAAATTTTTAAAAAGATTTTATTCATTTATTTGACAGAGAAAGAGCAAGAGTGGGAATACAAGCAGGGGAAATGGGAGAGGGAGAAGCAGGCTTCCCCCTCAGCAGGGAGCTCAATCCCAGGACCCCGGGATCATTCCTGAGCCGAAGGCAGATGCTTAACACCTGAGCCACCCAGGCACCCCTGTTTTCTTAATTTCTGATAGTTTGTTGTTAGTGTATAGAAACACAACTGATTTTTGTATGTTGATTTTACATCTTGCAACGTTACTGAATTAGTTCTAACAATTTTATTTTGGTGGGATTTGGGGGTTTTTAAGTATAATTTCATGTCATCTGCAGATAGAGACAGTTTTACTTCTTCCTTTCCAATATGAATTCCTTTTATTTCTTTATTTTGCCTAATTACCTTGTCTAGGATTTTCAGTACTACGTTGAATAAAAGTGATGAGTGTGGGCATCTTTGTCTTGTTCCTGATTTTAGAGGAAAAACATTCAGATTTTCACTGTTCAGTATGACGTTAGCTAGAGACTTGTCCTATATGGCCTTTGTTATTTGAGGTACCTTCCCTCTATACCCAGTTTGAGAATTTTTATCATGAAATGATGTTGAATTTTATCAATGCTTTTTTTTTTGCATCTATTGAGATGATTATATGATTTTTATCCTTCATTTTGTTCATGTGGTATATTCCACTTGTTTGTGGATGTTGACCTATCCTTGCATCCCTGGAATAAATCCCACTTGATCATGGTGTATCATCCTTTTAATGTACTGCTGAATTTGGTTTGTCGATATTCTGTTGAAGATTTTTGGATCTCTCTTCATTAGGGATATTGGTCTGAATTTTTCTTATACTGTCTTATCTGGCTTTGGTACCAGGGTAAAGCTGGCTTCATAAAATGAGTTTGGAACTGTTCCGTCTTCTATTTTTGGAAGAGTTTGAGAAGGACTGGTGTTAATTTTCTTTAAACGTTTGGTAGAATTCATCAATGAAGACTTCTGGTCTTAGGGCTTTTTTTGTTGGAAGGTTTTTTTTAATTACCAGTTCAATCTCTTCACTAGTAATTGGTATATTCCTATCTTCTATTTCTTCATGAATCAGCCTAGGTAGATTGCATGTTTTTAGGAATGTATCCATTTCTTTTTAGGCTGTCCAGTTTGTTGCGAGACATTGTTCAGAGTAGTCTGTTACAATCTTTTGTTCTTGTAATCATCTGTAATGTCTCCTCTTTCATTTATAATTTTATTTATTTGAGTCCTCTCTCTTTTTCTCTTGGTAAAGCTAGCTAAAGGCTTGTCTGTTTTGTTTATCTTTTTGAAAAACCAGCTCCTAGTTTCATTTTCTTTTGCCCTTTTTAGTCTCCATTTTATTTATCTCTGCTCCGACCTTTGTTATTTTCTCCCTTCAACTAGCTTCAAGCTTAGTTTATTCTTTTTCCAGTGCCTCGAGGCATACAGTTAAGTTGTTTATTCGAGCCCTTTCTTGCTTCTTAATGTAGGCGTTTATCGCTATGAACTTTCCTCCTAGAAGTGTTTCTGTTGCATCCTGTAAGTTTTGCCATGGTGTATTTCCATTGTCATTTGTCTCGGGGTATTTTTTGATTTATCTTTTGACTTATTCTTTGGCGCATTGGTTATTCAGAAGCATGTTGTTTAATCTCCACATATTTGTGAATTTTTCAATTTTCTTCTTGTCATTGATTTGTAGTTTCCTGCCATTGTGGTCATAAAGATGCTTGATATGATTTTAATCTTTTTTTTTTTTTAAAGATTTTATTTATTTACTTGAGAGAGAGACACAAGCAGGGGGAGTGGGAGAGGGAGAAGCAGGCTTCCTGGGGAGCAGGGAGCCCGATGCGGGCTTCGATCCCAGGGATCCCTGGGATCATGACCTGAGCCGAAGGCAGGGCTTAATGACTGAGCCACCCAGGTGCCCCTGATTTTAATCTCCTTAAATGTATTAAGACCTCTTTTGTGACTTAACACGTGATCAGTGTCAGAAAATGGTCCATGTGTGCTTGAGAAGAATGTGTACCCTGTTGCTGTTGTATGGGTTGTTCTGTCAATGTCTTTTGGATGCATCTGACCTAATGTTTCCTCTTGATTTTCTTTAGGGATGATCTGTTGTTGAAAATGGATAGAGAAACTTACTTATCTTGGCCAAACTCATGAACTCTGCTATTATATTTTAATGATGGTTTAAAAAATCGTCTTCTTTTGAAATATAGATTGATAGGAAGTTGCAAAGATAACATACAGAGGTCCTGTGTAGCCTCCGTCAGTTTCCTCTAATGGCTACATTCTGTGTAACTATAGCAGGATATCAAACCTGGGAAACTTATTCGCACAAAGTGTGTGTGTGTAGTCTTGTGTGAGACTGCAAAATTATAACATTGTCACTTGAGGAGATTCATAATCACCGTGTCATCAAGATACAGAACTGTTCCATACCACAAAGAATTCCTTTAGGCTGCCGCTTTAGAGTCACACTCTTTTATTTTCAATTTTGTTCTTCAATTAAAAAGACAATTTTGAAAGATTCAGACTTTCTCAGTTGTGCTAAGAAGCCAAAGGAATAGGATTTCTGGTGTGCCCACCCTTCAGCCAGAGGGAGAGGGCAACGAGATAAATGATGGAAGGCAATGAAATTGTGGCAACAGGAACCACGGGGTGGGGGTGGGTGGAATTCCAAAGGGGAGAGCAGAAACTTAGAGTGAGAGTTCCCTAATGGGTCTTATTTCCTGGAGTGCAGGGCCTATTTTACTACAAGGGAATATAAAGGACACAGGATAGCAACAATGCCAGTAAGGCACTAGTTCTAATTTTAGTCACTTAATTCAGTCTGAACTCTAAACAGACTGTTTGCAATCTCTGTTTCCCTTTATATTTAGCGTGTAAGCTAATTATTATTATTTTTTGTCCTCGCTCTTTGGCACTGACTGTGAAATATTTTTGGCATAATATGCTCAGGTTTTTCTGAGTATCCATCTATTCATGAGTAAAATGAAAAGGTTTCTTGATCTCTTTTAGATAAAAAACAAGAGGAATCTAAGCTTTCCAACAGGAAGAGAGAGAGAGTGGGAGAGAGAAAGAGAGAGAGAGAATGTCTAGAATAAAAATGTATAGACGCCAGGAAAAAAAAAAAGCAAATAGTCCTTGAGTACATGGTTGAAAAACCCAGGACAAAAGAAACAAAAAATCCTGCAATCACTAGAGGCCAATGTCCCAAAGAACTCCCAAAGGAGAGACTCTAATCTTCTCATGGAACCAAGCACAGGTGTGAGTGTGGGGAAGAGCTGAACCTTCGAGACTGGCCAGAGGAACTCAGAGAGAGATTTCAGAAAACAATAATCATGTCAGTTGGGCCTACGTGAACTCTACTTCCACTTTGGGGGTGTGTGATGGGGAGTCATTCTACTTGTGAATGAAAAACATTCCCTCTCCCCCAGCAATTTATGAAGTTGTGTTAGTTTGTCTTAGGTGACCCTAACCTCCTTTGCTGGTCCTCGGCAGCTGGATCCCCTTCAGGCATCCTGCACTGTCCTCACTACCATCTTTTATCCTTCAGTGCAAATAGATGGACATCAACTCATCAGGTTGACCTCTATCGAAAGGTTTGAAGGACTTCTGCTCCTTGTTAATGACATTTCAACTGCCAGCCAGAAATGGGAGGGATTTCTTGAATGTGGGGGACTCAAAATTTTCTTTTCTTTTTTTTTTTTTAAAAGATTTTATTTATCTATTTGACAGAGAGAGAGATCACAAGCAGGCAGAGAGGCAGGCAGAGAGAGAGGAGGAAGCAGGCTCCCTGTGGAGTAGAGAGCCTGACGTGGGGCTCGATCCCAGGACCCTGAGATCATGACCTGAGCTGAAGGCAGAGGCTTTAACCCACTGGGACTCAAAATTTTCTTGAGACCCTGCGAATCATACTACTTCCCTGTTCCTACACCTTTAATGGTAGTAGTAATTTTTAGTGCATTATATCAGACTGAGGGAAAGGTGTGTTGAGAGGGTAAAGGGGTAAAAAGCGTGATTCTCAGATCACAGTCACAGAGAAAGACTTTGCCCTCTGGTTATGGAAGTTAAAGCAGCAAGGTACCAGAAGGACGTCTTTCCAGCATAGCTTACAATAATGCCTGGCACTTCGTGAAGTCTGTTTCATGTACTTATATTTATGTGTACTAAATATACATATATTATATATATATATATACATATATATATACACATATACTAAATATACATTAGTTTGTCTCTAATGATACTATTAGAGACAAACAGGCTCCGAGAGGTTAAGCAGCTTGCTAAGTTACCATGGGTAGAAAGACACCGGGCCCCTTGACACAAGAGCGAATTCCCTGAGCTACCATACCCTTTAGCAGCTTACTCAGTTGGGGACTGTCTTTCCCCCAAAGCCTCCTTTCTATAGGGCCTGGCAGTGTGACCCCTTCGGCCTCATTACCATGTACAGACCATTCTCGTCTTTTCCCGGCCTCTGAGTGCTGAAGCTCAGGGCACCAGACTGTATCATTTACATCTACTCATGGCTGTAGCCGTCTCCTGGAACCTGGCTTGTTCCCTTCATTTCTCAGTGATCTTGGTTCCTGACTCACTGTCTTTCTAGCACTATCCCTGTCATAGTTTTTGGCAATTTCAAAATACAGAGAGGTGAGCCTTCTAAAGCTTTGGCTTTATAGTTCCACAAATCTTCTTCTCCAACGCTTTCGTCTTCCACTTTACCCCAGCCACAACCCCCCATGGTCATGCCTCGATAGACCTTTTCATTACCAGTAACTGCAACCTCTTCTATTACCCCAGCTTTGCATACCCCGTTCTTTTGCCACCACCTCTTATTTTCCCAGGTCAATTCCTATAGGTCTACCCTTCCTATATCCTACAATACCGGAACCCTCAACACATCAATCCTACCGCATATTTACTGTCCATTACCTTCTCTGTACTTGATCTCCTCTTTACCCAGCTTAAATTCAATAGAATAGCTCTCTTGCATACAACCCGGTCTCCTGTGCCCTTCTATGGCTTCAATATATTCGCATGGCAAAATGAAACCTGCATCCTCTATGCCTTTATTGGTGCATCTGATAGGGTGAAAGCACACAGCCCACCTCCTACAACTGTCTCACAAGGGTGAGAAGAACCGTCTCATTTTAATTCATGACCATGAGTCTCAAGGGGATCCTTAATGTTCCCAGGAACCAAAATTCCCTAATGTGTTCTCTCTCCCACTCCCCTTGGTGATTATTTCATTCCTTCTTCTCTCTCCTCAAACCCCCAAATCCTGCATGCACATTCTCAGCCAGTAACCTTATTTTCTACTTCACCAGGACAAACGAAGAATTAGAGAAGAACCCATGGTGAAATGCCAACGTCTTAGACTCTGCTTGCCTGTCTGTTGGCGTGGGTAACACACCCATGCTTCCAACTGGATTCTGTCTCTCCCCCACTTCCACCCACCATCGTCATTTCCCTTCTCTATTACGTGATTCCCATCAATCTATAGACACGTTCTTACTTCTCTAACTAATAAAAAAAAAAAAAAAACCATTCTTTTGGCTCCCGTTCTTCTAATAGCTTCCCCTGTTTCTTTGTTCGCTCCTGCAACAAATTCCTTAAAATAACTGATTATACTTTCTGTCTCTAGTTCTTCTTCTTCCACTCTCTCTCCAACTCCAGTCTGGCTTTCGCCCCCATCATTCCATCAAACTGTGCTTTTCTAGCTCTCTGGTGACCTTGGCATTGCTCTAGCCCAGGATCAGTCCTCAGTCTTCATCTTGACCTATCAGTGCCATTTGCTCACTCAATCAATTGATCAGTCCTTTGCCTTGATGCATTTTCTTTTCTTGGGTTCAAAATTCTGAACTCGGGGCGCCTGGGTGGCTCAGTGGGTTAAAGCCTCTGCCTTTGGCTCAGGTCATGATCCCAGAGTCCTGGGATCAAGCCCCACATTGGGCTCTCTCTGCTCTGCGGGGAGCCTGCTTCCTCCTCTCTCTCTCTCTCTCTCTCTCTCTGCCTGCCTCTCTGCCTACTTGAGATCTCTGTCTGTCAAATAAATAAAATAAAAAAAATCTTTAAAAAAACAAAACAAAACAAGATGGGATTGGGAGGGAGACAAACCATAAGTGACTCTTAATCTCACAAAACAAACTGAGGGCTGCTGGGGGGAGGGGGGTTGGGAGAGGGGGAGGGGGCTATGGACACTGGGGAGGGTATGTGCTATGGTGAGTGCTGTGAAGTGTGTAAACCTGGAGATTCACAGACCTGTACCCCGGGGATAAAAATACATTATATGTTTATAAAACAAAACAAAACAAAACAAAACAAAAACAAAAACAAAATTCTGAACTCTCCAGGTTTCCCTCCTACTTCGGTGGTCACTGTCTTAGCTCAGGCTGCTATGATGGAAGACTGCGTGGCAGCGTCTTACAGTTCTCAAATCTGGGGAGTCCAGGAAGGAGGTGCTGGCAGACTCTGTTTTGGTGAGGTCCCTCCTCCTGGCTTGAATACAGCGGCCGCGCTGCACACTCACTTAGCCTTTTCTTGGTGCCTGTGTGAGGTGAGAGATCTTTCTTTCTTCTCCCACTCTCATGACCTCACCTAAACCTAATTACCTTCTAGAACCCCAACTCTGAATACCTTCATGTTTGGAATCAGGGCTTTAACGTATGAATTTTGAGATTCACATTTATTCTGTAACAGTCACGTTTTGTGAGCCTCCTTAGGCTGATTTTTCCTGTTCTCCCAGACTTTTATAATGGTATGCCTCAGGGCATAGGCCTTGGTTCTTTTCTCTCTCTATCTTCACTCCCTTGGTGCCTTTATTGGACCCCTGTGGCTTTAAACACCCATCTATATACCTACCAATGACACCAAACTTTGCATTTTTAGCTTAGGCCTGTCCCCTTAACTCCAAATTTATACATCAGATAGTGTTTTCAGCATCTCTTTTTGGGTGTCTAATGGACATTTATTTTCTGAGCACACACAGTGAAATTAGAGCAATTGTCTTAATGTCCGGTCAGTCTTCTAATTCTTACATCTGTTGGTTTTTGCTTGGTTTTGATGGATTTTTCTTCTCATTACGGATCATATTTTCCTGCTTCTTTATATGCTTCATATTCTTTGATTGGTTGCAAGACTTTGTGAATTTTATCTTGTTGGGTGCTGGATATTTTTGTAATTCTATAAATATTCTAGAGCGTTGTTCTGGGACTCCGTTAAGTTACTTGGAAACAGTTTGGTCCTTTTGGGTCTTGCTTTTGACATTTGTTAGACCAGAGTAGCATTTAATCTAGGGGCTAATTGTCTCCTACCCCTGAGGCAATACCCTTCTGTATCCACTACCTAATGCCCATGAATTCAGTCTGGCTGGTGGGATCAGGCACTCCCCACTCCCGCTCCCACCCCCCCTTGCTGATTACCTGCTACCCTTCCATATAATCGTGTCATACAGCTTTTTCCCTCTATCCTTGAATATTTTCTCACATATGGGTGAGAAAATCATAGGGCTCTCCTGCAGATCTCTGGAGTTCTCTCTTTGTGGCCTTCTTGTCTCTGATCCTCAGTTCTGTGAACTTCAGGAGCCTTGGTCTCCCTGCACGCTTGGCTCAACTTAGGGAGTCAGCTAAGTGCTACCTGGGTTTCTCCTTCCAGTGCCTCCGCTTGGAAACTCTCTCGAGGCAGTAACCTGGGGCAATCATAGGGTAATCCCTGTCCTTTGTTGCTTGAAATTTAATGTCTCGAGAACTATTGTTTCATATATTTGATGTTTTTGTTGTGGTTGCTGTTGTTTGTTTGTTTCAAGAGGGCAGGTGAATCCAATCCCTATTACTCCATCCTGGCCCTAATCTAACAGCATCTAAAATTCAACATGTGCAAAAGAGACCTCCTTAGGTTTTTCATCAGATCTGCTCCTCTTGTAATCTTCTGCATCTAGTTGACTTCTCTCTTTTTTCTTATTCAGCTATCTCCAATATTTATTCCATCAGGAAACCTACTGGCTCCACCTGCAAATTTTATCTATAATATGACTACTTTACATCCCTTCCACTGCTACCACTTGGTCGGAGCTACCATCAGTTCTTGCCTGGATTCCCCTAACTGCTTCCTAACTGGTCCTCTTTATGCCCTTTCCCACTTGCAATCTAATCTCAATTCAGCAGCCAGAGTGAGCCTTTGAAAATAGAAGTTCACATTATTCTGCGTTGGCTGCCTCTACAATGTTCTAATGAATCAAGCATATTCTTGTCTCAGGACCTTTGCACTGGCTGTTTCCTCTTCCAGGGACACCTTTTCCTAGAGCTCTGAATATCTAACATTCTTCAGTCTTTGCCAAATGTCCACCTACTCAATGAAGTTACCCCTTTGAACATTTTTTTAAAATTAAAGAATATTTTAATTGAGTTTCATCTCTATATAGATAAAGCATCTACATGACTCAAAATTTGAAAGATCAAAAGAGCATAGAGTTATAACTTTTCTTCTTTCTCCTGCCCTCCCCTAGAAACCATCATTGTTTCTTGTATATCTTTCCAGCAATAGTTTATGCCTATAAGAGCAATGAATACCCTCTTCTCCTTTTTATACAAATAGTAGTATTTTATACACACTGTTCTGCTTTTTATGGTCTTCAATTAGAGATTGAATGGCTACACTGTATTTCATTATTTGGATATTCCATTCCATTTGGATATTGCAACTTTGGTACTAGACCTTTCAGAATTTAGGATTCTAATACTTCGCTATCATAAGCAACGCTTCGAAGACTAACCTTGTACCTATGTCATTTATCTCATAGGTGAGACTGCCTGTGAGAAAAATTCCTAGAAGTGAAATTGCTGGGTCAGAGGCGTGTGTATTTGTGGTTTTGATTTGCATGTTCCCAAACTGGTCCTTACAGAGTTTGTACCGTTCACTTTCCAACAAGTAACGCATGACTTTCTTCTCTACATCTTCCCCAACAGAGTATATTGTCATTGCCAATCTTACGGCTAAAAAGTTGGTGTCTTTTTTAAAAAAAAAAAAAAAGATTTTATTTATTTATTTGACAGACAGAGATTATAGTAGGCAGACAGGCAGGCAGAGAGAGAGGGGGAACCAGGCTCCCCGCTGAGCAGAGAGCCCGATGTGGGGCTTAATCCCAGGACCCTGAGATCATGACCTGAGCCAAAGGCAGAGGCTTAATCCATTGAGCCACCCAGGCACCCCAAGATGATGTCTTAATTTAAGCCTTTTTTTCCCCTATGCCTTAGCTTAAGCCCCAGAGCTTAACCTTAATTTGTATTTTCTTTTCTAGTATCTATTCACAAAACATTGGTTTCAGCCTTATTATTATTATTATTTAAGATTTTATTGATTTATTTGAGAGAGAGACACAGCAAGAGAGGGAACACAAGCAGGGGGAATAGGAGAGGGAGAAGCAGGCTTCCTGCTGAAAGTGGGTCTCGATCCCAGGACCCTGGATCATGACCGCAGCTGAAGACAGATGCTTGCTTAATGACTGAGCCACCCAGGCGCCCCTCAGCCTTATTATTATTATTATTATTTTTTATTCTGGCACACTTGAAGGATAAGCCGCACAGGACTTTGGAGGAGGGGAGCTGGAACCAGGAGGATCAGAGCAGTCCCTTTAATGACTACAATAAGGGATAAAGGACTCAGAATCTTAACTTTGCCAGGAACCTTAGAAATAGTTCAGTATTTTCATTTTCGTTTCAGGTTTTGTTCTCACCACTTCTGGCTCCTCTGCCCACTCCATTCCCATCTCCACTGGAATCCTGGAGGGGCTTCCCTTCTGAAATATGCTGAATTCCTGAAATCAGCGTGTGTTCCTCAAACATACTGCATACCACTAGCGGATGCTTTTGTGTAGATTATACCAGAAGTCGTTTTCCCGTCATTTCTGCCACGGCCGCAATCCTGGCATCTAAAGTGCTCTTAAAAGCCGAGAGTGTTCTAATCGGGCACCAAAAGTTGCTTCGTGGCAAAACCTGACCAGACGGCTAGCTATTTAGAATCTTCATCTCTCTCACACACTGTGAATACTCGAATGTTTTTCAGAAGAATTATTCCTCTGCTTTGTTGCCTAGAGGGCTGCCCTAGACCCCACCGGCAGACAGTAGGTAATAGACGGTATGTTACATTTCTGAAACCTGTAAGATCTTGAATCCTGAAGGGCACTTGGCCCGGAGAGTGTCAGATAAGGGATTGTAGACCCGCATTTGGACTTAAAAATTCTCAGTACTTGGGAAGGCTTTAAGTCTGCATGGTCTTTTGATTTTTTCTTTGTTTTTACTTTTTAATTTTAATTTTTAGTAGATTTTATTTATTTATTTGACAGAGAGAGAGAGAGAGAGAGAGGGAGATCACAAGTAGGCAGAGAGGCAGGCAGAGAGAGAGAGGAGGAAGCAGGTTCCCCGCAGAGCAGAGAGCCCGACGTAGGGCTTGATCCCAGGACCCTGGGATCATGACCTGAGCTGAAGGCAGAGGCTCAACCCACTGAGCCACCCAGGCGCCCCTATTTTTTTATTATTTTAAAAAGGTTTTATTTATATATTTATTTGTTTAGAGAAAGAGCATGAGCAGGGGGAGAGGGTGAGGGAGAGACAGGGACCCCAGCAGACTCTGGGCTGAGTGCAAAGCCTGATGTGGGACTCAGTCTCAAAACCCTCAGATTATGACCTGAGCTGAAACCAAGAGTCGGACTGAGCAACCAGGTGCCCCTGCATTGGTCTTTTTAAATTCAGGCCCATGTGTATCAGTTCAGGTGAAATTGTTCAAATAAGTCTAGAAGAGAAGAGTCAGTTGTGCAATAACATCATGGTAATATTCTATTATAAACACTTACAGTGCTTTTCCCAAGTTTTGGGTCCTTCTCTGACCTTTAAATGTGTCTTAAGTAATACAAATTATTTGAAAATATTGTTAATCTTTCAACTGAGAAACAAAAATTTCATACCACTCCTCTCTTATGAAATATTTAGAGGGACCCTGACTGGTTCAGTCAGTGGAGCATGCGGTTCTTGATCTCAGGGTTGAGAGTTCGAGCCCCACCCTGGGGGGAGAGATTACTTAAAAAAAGTCCTTAAAAAAGAGAGAGAAATATTTAGAGATTGGAAAGTAAGCTTTTAAAAAACCTGTTATATTTGGAACTACTTGCACGGGAAAATCAGGATTTTCTTCATATCATACAATCAAAACAAAATTAGAAATAAATTGTTATTGGGGCACCTGGGTTCTCAGTCAGTTGGGCATCTGCCTTCGGCTCAGGTCATCATGCCTCTGACCCTTTACCTCACTCTCGTGCTCTCTCTCAAATAAATAAATAAAATCTTTTCAAAAAATCTTTTCTTTTTTTAGAAGATTTTATTTATTTATTTGACAGAGAGAGATCACAAGTAGATAGAGAGGCAGGCAGAGAGAGAGAGGGAAGCAGGCTCCCTGTTGAACAGAGAGCCCGATGCGGGACTCGATCCCAGGACCCCGAGATCATGACCTGAGCCGAAGGCAGCGGCTTAACCCACTGAGCCACCCAGGCGCCCTCTTTTCAAAAAATCTTAATTATAAATGTGTGCATAAACTTTTTTGTTCTCATTGCCTTCTTAAGTAAGTAATTTCTTTTTTTTTTGGTAGGCTCCACACCCAATGTGGAGCCCAATGCAGGGCTTGAACTCACAGCCCTGAGGTCAAGACCAGAGCTGAGATCAACAATCAGATGCTTAACTGACTGAGCCATCCAGGTGCCCCTGCCTTCCTAAGTATTTTGAATATGATCTTATTAAATATTTTTATATTGATTAAATACTACTTTTAACTCATTTCACACACTGGAATTTCTCATAAAATTTTATTTGGAAAGGGTTTCAATTATCCAATGGTACAAAAAATGGAAGAGAACGATGATAAGTTGAGATTGTGGAATATATCTTCTGTAAATCTTGGAGGAAAAAAAGGTGACTTTTGGGTCGTTTTAGGTGAAGAGCAGGGATGGGGTTATAGAAAAGAGCATTTATTTCACACGGTGTCTTTCTGCATCAGTGATTTTAATATAGATTCTTAGTGGTTATCAATAACGGGTCAGATAATTTTTTTTTTTTAATGCACTGCTCTTTGGATTCTGGCCCAGTAAATTCTGGGCTCAGCCCTCCCCCTCCATTTCCTTCTTGATCCAGTCCACATAGTTGAGTAATTTGGTGTAGAAGCCGTAGCCCCTGCTACAGCCAATGCCCCAGGAGACGATGCCCGTGGCCACCCAGCGATCACTGTTCTCATCCTTCACCGCAAAGACCCCTCCACTATCCCCCTGACAGGCGTCCTGCTTTAGAGACGGGTCTCCAGCACAGAACATGTTCTGAGAAAACACATCCTTCCTCTTATTTTTCCGGAGCCAGTTCTCACACGACTCTCGCTTAGCTACGGGCAGACGGATAAACTTGAGGTCATAGGAAAGCCTCTCCTCCATTATCCCAAAGCCACTGACATAGCCCATGAGGCCCCTGTCATAGAAGGTCTCGTTGTCGGGGAGGCAGATGGGGAGGAGGTTGGGGCCCAGGGTGACACTATTTTCCAGCTCCAAGAGGGCGATGTCCCCCTCAAAATTGTTAGACTCGTCCTGGCGGTAGTCTGGATGGATACTGACTCTGCGGACAGGGTGGTTTCCTAGCTTTGTGATCTCTTCCACGTCTACGTGGCCCAGGAACACGTCCACAGTGGCATTGCCTGCCTTGTCATGGTCCTTGGGGTAGAGGGTATGGGCAGCTGTGAGGATCCAGCGGTCGCCCAGCAGGGCTCCACCCCCTCGCCCATAGATGTTGGTGAACGCCTGCCAGGGGAAGTTGCCCAGCTTGGCTTTTTGCCCTCCAATGATGCGCTGCTTCTGTTCCACAGGGTGGACGGGTTTCCCACACACTGGAGAAGAGAGACAGGGAAGGCAGGGATGAGTCAGGCCAGGCCCACCTTCTTCCCCTCTGTGGTCAGTTAGTTCCCCATATAGCCTGTCTTTTGGCTCTGGGCTCTTTCCTCTTTCTCCTCCCATTCCCACAAATCCCTGCCTTTGGCCTCTAGTCAACCTCTTCTTGTTCTTGTTTATTTCTTGCTGGGGTTTTCTTGCTCTTTTAATTCCCTGACTTCCCATCTGCTCAGTGAGAAAGCAGGAATGTCAGGACCCAGTGTGATTCTCTGGGCTCCTTTCTCCCTTTCTCCTGGAATATCTCCTTCCCTCTTCCCTTCACTCCTTTTGTCTATTTTTGACCTCAGGCTGGAGTGCCTCTCCATTCACTTTGTCTCCATTCTCTGTGTGTGCTTTTCCTGAGGTCCCGCAGGGCTGCGAAAGGCACTGGGGATGGCTCCAGAGGGCTTCCACTCACCTGGCAAACACCGAGGAATCTTAGATCCTTCCCATTCATTCTTCCAAATGCCCTCCGCGGTGCAGGTATAGGCCCCTGAGGGAAGAGTGAGGGGCTATGATCAGGCTGGGAGGTGGCAGACAGGGAAACCAGGTCTCAGAGGCCAACGAGCACTGAATGAGCAGGATGGGGAGACGGGAGATTCGGAACCAACACGGACGAGGATCAAAGGGAAAGGTTCAGATAACGTAAAAATGGAATATGGGAAGTGTTGAGAGGATCCCTACATATATATATATGTATATTTTAATTAATTAATTAATTTATTTATTTTCAGCGTAACAGTATTCATTGTTTTCGCACCACACCCAGTGTTCCATGCAATACGTGCCCTCTCTATTACCCTCCACCTGGTTCCCCAACCTCCCACCCCCTACATATATTTTTGTTTTAATGTTCAGTGAAAAAAATCAGAATACTTAACTCCATGTTTGATGTCATTCCTAATTTGTGAAAATAGACATAAGAACTGGAAGGAACGTATGAAAATCTTATCAGTGATTGCATCTTGGTAGTGGGATGGTGGGGGATAATGGCTGCTACCTGTTCTGATTGCTGACAGTGCGCCATGCTTGTCTCCAAGCCCTTTATCTACATTATCTCATTGAAGTGCCACGGTGACACTTTTAGGGATTTTTTTTGGATGAGGAAACTGAGCTTAAATAATTTCCACGGGGTCACGTAACTTCTAAGTTCCAGAACCAAGATGTAAACTGAAGATGGTCTGTCTTCAAAACCGTAAAGAATACCATATAATCTATATGTATGATTTTTTTTTTCTTTTTTCTTCTGGATGTTTCAAACCTATAAAGCACGTGATTTATTTCATTTTAAAGAAAAATTTTGAAGATGCATTTGAGAGTCATTTAGTAAACCTAAAGGCAAAAAATCACAACATAGTAGCTTGGGGGCTCTGTGGGGAGAGCATTGGGGCGAGTCCCACTGACATGGCGGCAGCGTGGTTGGGGCGGTTGTGGTGGTAATGATGATGGTGATGGTGGCGGCAGCAGGGGTGGTGGGGGGTGGTAATGGTGGCGGCGCTGTTGGGGGCCGGTGGAGGTGGGGACGACGATGGTGCTTGCAGGCGTGGCGGGAGTAATGGCCATGGCCGTGGTGAGGGGGAGCTGACTGTGAGATTTAAGACTTTCTTTGAATCAGCTCAGGCGCCTCCTTTACCCTACTAGATGCCTCCTGGCCCCGTACTCCCTGTATTTCAGGCTCCTGAAGCCAGTGTCCTGGGCAGACACCTCAATATACATCCCCTAGGCATTATGTTGGGAAAATCTCAGATGCCCTGAGAAGACGGAAGGGAGAAGGCTGCCATTTGCGTGGGCCCCTACCTCGCGCGGTCTCGCTGATTCCACCTCTGGTATGCATCTTGTAATACGGCTCCTGGCAGGAGTACTGGATACGGGCCTGGTAGGTGTTCACCCCCTTTGTGGTGGTATAACTGAAGGCGCCGTTAGTCAGGCTTTGGGGTGGCCCACAGTCCTTGACTTGGAGAGAACACAGGGCCGTGTGAGATCTCAGAGTGACGGTACGGGAACATCAGTGGGAAGAACTTGAGTTTTCTGCCCACAGAACAGGCTGAGAACCTTAGGGAAATGCGGTCAGTTGGAGCGGGGGGTGTGCCGTGCTTGTGAAGGATTGGAATAGATTGAAATTCAACTCTGGGTAGAGCCTGCCAACACTGCAGAGATGAGGGCTGACTGGTTCCTGAGGTGGGCCATAGGCTTCAAGGGACAAGTGAGGGGGAGGGTGTTTGGGGGAGGCTCTCCCTTTCACAGCCTAGGTCTCCATGGCTGGGGGTGGGGTGGGGGCTCCCGAGGGGCAGACACTTGCTGAGTTGTGACTTACTCTTGCACCTGGGCATGGCACGATGCCAGGTGCCATCATCCTGACAGACAGCTGTGAAGGAGAGCAGCACTTGGTTTCCCTGTTCGAGACGAAGGAGACGGAGACAGAGGTGACATTAGCGCAAGGAGGCCCTGTGGTTCCCTTCCTGCCTTTCCCACCCTGGAGCAGCCGAGAATGCAAGGCTATCTCTCAGGCTCTCAGACCTCAGCACCCTTGTGGACATGGCTCCTTTGTTCTTCTCAGACCATAGTTGAAAATGGGAGCACTGCGTCATGCAGCGGAAATTCAGAGCAAGGGCTGATTGTCAGGCCTGATCATCCTCTCTCTAGACTCTTGGCTGCTTCCACTATCGTTCAGTGGATGCCCACAATTTTATTTTGTTTTACTTTATTTTACATAGGCTCCACACCCTACATGGGGCTTGAACTCATGACTCTAAGATGTAGACTCGCATGCTCTACAGACTGAGACTGGTGCCCCTGAACCCCACAGTTTTAAATTAAAAAAAAAAAACCAAACCAACAAGCTTGGTAGCCCCAGGGGTCACTCCAATTTTTTTTTTTTTTTATTATTATTTTTTAGTTTATCAGCTTTTGTGAGATTAACCAACAAAACCATGGTGCTTCCTGAGCCTGCAAAGCTGAGGACAGGGCGGTGGGCCCAAGGTGACAACACCATGGTGTCTGAAGAAGTCCTCAGGGCACAAGGTAGGAGATGTGGTTCTAGTCCCTTCTGTACAAAAGCACCACGATGTTGAGTGAGTCACTCTTTGTACTCCACCCTGCCTTTCATTCCCCACATCCGACTGTTACTAGGTTAGGCCCGTAGTTTTAAACTTGGCTGCACATCAGAATCACCTGGGTAGGGGCGCCTGGGTGGCTCAGTGGGTTAAGCCTCTGCTTTCAGCCCAGGTCATGATCTCAGGGTCCTGGGATTGAGCCCGCTTGGGGCTCTCTGCTCAGTGGGGAGCCTGGTTCCCCCTCTCTCTCTGCCTGCTGCTCTGCCTACTTGCGACTTCTCTCTCTGTGTCAAATAAATACATAAAATCTTTAAAAAAAAAAAAAGAATCACCTGGGTAGCTGTAAGTAATCCTAGGGACACTCCAGACCAACAGAATCAGTCTCTTGGAGAGGACCCAGACATCAGGGTTTTTAAAAAAAATTCGAAGTGTTTTCAATGTGCGGTCAAGTTTGAGAGCAGGTAGACCAGGTGACCGGTCCTCCAGCTCAAACACGTGTGAATCCAGCTGGGACTGAGCCTAAGTCTGATGATGGACCTACCCACCTGAAATGCTCCTGGAGGGCTGGGCTCACTCTCTCCCATAGGCCTTGGGCTCTTACCTCCACGAGCTGGTAGCCTTGCTGGCAGGTGGCAATGAAGTAGTCCCGGAACTGGTATTGAGGCTGTAGGTCCTGGATGATGGTGAACTTGTCTAGGGTCTGGGGTTGGGGGCACTTGATGACTGTTGGGGAGACCAGAGCACATGTTTATTTCAGAGCCGCTGTCCTCCTTTCGGCCCTCCTGATTCGGCCCTGCGGCTGGCCGGTGAGAGAGGTCACCAGGCAACCTTACTTTCAGTGGTGTAATGCAGCTTCCAGCCTCGGCTGTCCCCCGACTCATCGGTGAAGAACAGCAGGTCCACCGCATTGCTGTTGCTGTCAAAGTCAGCGGGTCTTTGGTTCCCACAGAACTCGCCAATGTTCCTCCCGTTGGCATAGATCTGGTGGGGAAAGGGGAAGGGGTGAGGGACAGCTCTCCAACTCAGACATTTCCCCACAGGGCCAGGATGGTGATGGTGGTGGTAATTCTGCTTTGTGTGCATGTTCTCAGCTGGAGGAGAAGAGGAATCCCCAGGACCCCTTGTCGCGCCCGCCCATGAGGGAGCTCAGCCATTCCTGTCTCAGTTGGCCAGAGGATCTAGTGGGAAGTGAGGATGAGGGGAGGGGGAGGGGAGACAGGGAGGCTCTCAGGGAGCAGGATGGCTGTACCTGCAGCTGGTCGTAGGGGCAGTGTACTTGCTGGTGGTCATCGATTTCGAAAGGCTCCAGGAACTTGAGGTGGAGGGTGAGGCCGCGCTCCACGCGGATGCTGTAGTTACAGCGCAGGTCGGGGGGGTAGGGCTGGGGGTACTCCAGGCTGGCCACGTAGCCCGACGTCTCCGTGTACAGCTCGCTGCTGCACTCAGCTGGGGGAACAGAGCCAGGCGGGGGTCACGGGGGGCTCTCTGGCCGGCCCCGCACACCCTTGCTTGCCCCCTGCCTCACTCCCGCGGTGCCGCAAGCTCACCCTGGCAGGAATGCCTGTCCTCCTGAAGCTCGTAGCCCGGGCGGCAGGAACAGAAGTAGCCACCGACATAGTTGTGACACAGGTGCTGGCACTGGGGCCGGAGAGTCTCCTCAGCCGAGTTGCTCTGGGAAGCACATTCATCGAGGTCTGGAAGACATTCCAGAAGGAAGGGCTAAATTCCTGCCTGCGGGGACTTCTGTCATGGCTCTGCTCTCAGAGAGGTTAATCCCCCGAGGCCTAAAGACCAAATCGTCTCCTGGCCACCTGGAACTCCAGGCCTCTCTCTCTCTCTTTTTTTGTGGGGGGTGGGGGTGGGGGAAGGGCGTGGGAAGGGAGAGAGAGAGAGAGAGAATCTTAAGCAGGCTCCAGTGCAGAGCCTGACGCGGGGGTCAGTCTCATGATCCTGAGATCATGACCTGAGGCAAAACCAAGAGTCAGACACTTAGCTGACTGAGCCATGCAGGCTCCCCACTTTCTGGCCACTCTAAGGCTTTCTGGGAACTGCCCCATGGTGACAGAACCCAGGTTGGCAGGCCTCTCCTGGAAAAAGCTCTCTTGAGGGGAAGAATAAGGAAGGATGGGCTTCCTGCTTCAATGGACTCAAGATTCCCCTTTTCTGGTCCCCACATAACGTGCCTCAGGCCAGAAAAAAAGGGACCCAGGGGCCACTCACCCACAGCTTGGTAGTAGGCCAGGAAGCCCTTATAGAACATAATGGTGCCGTTCTCCTCATTGGAGAAGTCCGTGTGGAAGGTCAGCAGCATCTTGTTCCCCTGAGACATAAATTCCTTTCCTTCTGGGAGGTTACCCAGTGGAGAACCCAGCTGCCCACAGAACCTCCCCAGCGTTTTCTTGTCAGCAGAGATCTGGTGGAGAAAGGACGAGAGGTGGGAAGAAGAGTGGTTGAGGAGACACCTCCTGTGTGGAAGCTCAGTGAAAGTCCTCCTTTTGTCCCAAAGAGTGAGGGGTGCCCCCCACTGCTGGACCGGCCACCATCGCGTCTCCACCCACGGGGCTCTGGCTGTTGTAAACTTTCCCTCCATGACTCTCTTTCTTTTTGTTCCCCCGGTGACTTTCATCTGCTCCTCTGAGTCTTCAGTGGCTAACTCCTGGCATGTTATCCTGCACCCGGTACATCGCCCCTTCCCTGTTCTCTGTCCCCTGGCATGTTTCAGGCCTTTCTTCGTCTCCGCCACCTCCTGGACTCATCTTCCGCTGGAATCCTGGCTGTCTCCACAGGCCTTTAGCCTCCCTTCAGCCCTGGAGCCCGGAGCGGTCTGCTTTACTTTCTGTCCACTTATCCCCCCTCACCTTATGCAAACCATTCATGTCCTGCCGTGCCTCCTGATATAGCTGAGCGGGAGCCTTTCCAGCCTCCACACAGGCCAGCATCACCGAGCTTCCCTTACCTCTTTCTTCACAGGTTCTTTAACCCCTCAGAAGTGGCACATGTCCTGTCCCCATCCCATCCCTCACCATCGCCGTCACCAAGACCCCCCCCCCCCCAACCCTGCAAACTTCTCCGGTCCTCGGGCTAGAAGATGGATTGTTTTCATGTTATTCCATCATAACATCCAGAGGGGCTCTGGGGGACGGCATTTACTGCATGTGTGTGTGGACTCTACTTAAATCCTGAATCTCGAATCTCATTTTCACTGATACAGAAAGTTGAGACCGGGAAGGCACACTTGACTGTTATAGAGCAGGGGGACTGAGCCCATCACCTTGCTGAGGCTTAAGCTTGAGCTAACACCCCTCACGGTTCTCTTTGCCATGTTCCTTAGGAAGGCAGCCATAGTGATATTCTACATAGAAACAGGGAAACTGAGGCACAATAGTTTTCCAAAGACTCCCAGCAAGTCAGCCATTGGGGAAGGTTTTTTCTGACTCCTATAGACAGTAAATTTCCTGGAAGTGGGGCCTATGCCTTCCCCACTCTGTGCTTCTCCCTTCAGTGCTCCATGAGGGCCTCTAAATCCAGGGCACGCGCCATCCGTGGTGTCATCAGACTGTCCGAACTCCACTTGGCCCTTAGCCCTTGCAGGGCTATGGCTGTGGCTGTGTCCGTGGGTGGGGAATGCTATTCAGGGTGATTAGAGCACAAGTCCTCGGTTTCCAGAGACACCCAGCTCTCCCTCTGCCCTCCCAACCTGATCCCCTACCTTGACATAGTCATACAAACAGCCTTCAGAAGGTTCCAGGTCAAACTGCCAGAAGACGAGCTTCACCCTGAATCCTGTGGGCACTGTGATCACAGTGGTTCTCTCAAAGTTGCTGGGATAAGGCTTGGGGTACAGAGGAGAAGTCACCTCCCCAAAGAGCTTCTGTGAAATGGGGATGGAGCCTCCCACACAGCAGAATAGGATGGGCCCCAGGAGATATGAGAGCCACCTGCCGACAAGAAAGTGGGTGTCAGTGCTGGGGGGGTGCGGCACTCCTGCCATTTGGGCAGTGACTGGGGTGGGGGTTGGGATGGTCATACTGCTCGGCATTTTCCTCTCTGGCCATTCCAGGCCTCGTAGCGATGTTCTAGGTGGGGGTGGTGGAGAAGAGAGGCTGGTCTTCCGCAGCCACTGCATTGGGTGGTTCCTCCCCCTGGGGCAATGTCCAGTCTAGAGGTCATCATCCTCCCTGTACCTTCCTCCCCATCCTCCTCCCCTGCCCTCTCCCCAACTTCCCTCCTCTTCTCGGAATAGGGCTGGCTTGGGACCAGTTAATGGAGGGCGAGGGTTTCCCGTCATGGCTCTCTGATGGGGCTCCCAAAGGCTCAGCAAAGGCCTCTGGGAGAAACGGCCTATGGAATATGGGGTCATGCACAGAGCATACCCCTCCGGGGCACAGTGGATCCCTTCATCTTGCTGCTCCCCTGCCATGAGCTGGGAGGAGGAAGGGAACATGGCCATTGCCTCGTGGGTCTAAGTTCTTCTCCTCAGGAGGAGGGATGGTGGGGTTTGCGTTTGCGTGTGCAAGCGTGCGGCTGTGGGAATAGGTATGGTATGTGGGGAGGGAGGGGTGTTCCCGTCTCCCTGCATGAATTTGGGAGCAGGGTTGCCTCCGTTGCCCAGGATTCTCTCCTCTGGCTTCTCCCTCCCTCCCGGGGCCCCATCAGCCTTACTCACATTTCTCAAGGCCTGTTTTTGGATCCTGGACTCTCCTGGCCGTGTCTTCATCCACTCTGTGTTGAGGAGAGAGCGGTCATGCAGGGGAGGCAAGGGGGAGGGAATGATTGTGGAGGGGAAGGAGGGGACCATTCCGGGAGGAATGTTGTAGGGAATGAATTATTTGCATAAACAAAACAGGAAAAAAAAAAAAAAAGAGAGAACCCGTCTGTTTCAAGTTTATTGTAGTTTTGGTTTTGAAATCCCCGATGGTGGGGCCACCTGCTGGCCTGTCTGGGGAAGGGCTAAGGAGACAGCCCGAATTTTCAGAATGGAGGAGACTTTGGTAGGAAGCCCAGACTTACCCGCTTCTAAATCTGATCTGTATTCTCCCTTTCTTTGGGGACTGCTGCTGTCTTTACGAGGTTCTGCTGCCAAAGGCAATGGAAATCGCAGTTGAGGGGGGGACTCTCTTTTCCGCAGTGCCCTGTTCCACTGACCTGGTTCTTCCTGCCCTTAGTCACCCAGGAATGGGTTTTAATGCCCAGGGTAGTGTGACAGCAACCATGGGCGGAGAGGGCATGGCAGGAGCAGACAGAAGAGACGGAGTCTGGTTGCACTGGGGCCTCAGCCTACTTTCCCCATGAATGACCCTTACACATGGAGCACGGATTCCTATGTCAGGGTGAAACCTACACCAGGACTCTGGTCTGTTTTAAGACCCTTCCTCCTCACTTCAGTGAACTCAGACCTGCCAGTGAACTTGGCTCTTAGAGAGGCAAGGGAAGCTGAGGGAGGGTAGAGACATCCTCTTCTTCTCCGCATCTGGTCAAGTTTTTGAACCCTTGAGTGTCATGGCTGGCCAGGGCTAGGCAGACAATGTGGCTGTGGGTCCACTTGGTGGACTTGGTCTTTTCTGAGAGAAAGCCAGGGCTCTGCGAGGGTGCCTCCTGTGCCCCAGGCCAGAGCCTCCCAATTCATAAAGTCTGCTCTCTGTGGAAGCCTTTCTCCCTTAATTCCTCGTGGCTCAATTACCGTGTGGTGCTGGATTCCAGAGGGAGGCTCAGGCAGAGCTGGCCTCCGCGTTTTAGGCCTTTGTTGTCTGTCCTGCTTGTTTCTCCAAATACATTAATTCCTCCTTCCCTCCACCCACCCACCCATTCATCCCTCCATGTATGGCCTTCCTGTTTAATAGGCCAGGCACTACCCAAGCAATGGATTGCGAGGACTCACAAAGGTGGGGCGGTTCACCATGAGAAAGTGACCAAGCCTGCTCTGAATGTGGGGAGATAGCAGGTGCAGTAAGATACCAAGTCAACCAAGGTGTGGGGATCATTCCAGCAGCTCTGTATGTCCAAGCTGAGGAAGGAGTCTGATGGCAGGGCTGATCCAGGACATAATTCCTGACATGACCCATGACCTCAGCAGGTCAGAAAAGAAAAAAAAAAAAAATGGAGAAGGTTAAGGACTTGATGAGGAGTTGAGAAAGAAGGAAATTTTTTTTTTTTTTTTTAAAGATTCTGTTTATTTGTCAGAGAGAGAGCTCACAAGCTGGGGGAGTGGCAGGCAGAGGGAGAAGCAGGCTCTCCGCTGAGCAAGGAGCCTGATGTGGGACTGGATCCCAGGACTCCGGGGTCAGGACTTGAGCTGAAGACAGGTGATGAACCGAGTGAGTCACCCAGGCATCCCAAGAAGGGGAATCTTGTCTAGAAAATTGCATCATATTAGCATTTTGACAGCACTGTGGGTGTGCATGCATGTCTCAGGCTCATAGTGGGGGCAGAGATCACAGGTAAGGAGCAGGTGGTCCAACAAGGTAATTCTTAGCTGGAGTTCTCCTGTCCATCGCAGGGATTCTGAGTTCTGTCCTGGTACGATACGACACGGCTGCAAGTGACAAACCTGGGCTTCGTCAGCTCGGTCCCAGTCCTACCTCCCCTCTGCCTGGCCACTCAAAGGAACCCTTACTTGCACATTTGTTGTATACCCTTGACTTACACCAAGGACAGAAAGAAGAAAGAGCCATATGAAGATTACTCCTGCACTGGTTTAAAGACCAGTATCAAAGACATTGTCTATTTTACTGTTTATTCCTCTCGGGTTTTAGTTCTGGGGAAAAAAAGTTTCTCTCTTAAAGTAATGGTAGGTAACCTTATGTGGATAGATCTAGACATCTAGATCCATATAGAGCCATATAAGTATACACTTTTTGCCTTGGTAGGGAGAAACATCATTTTTTCGATAATAAAACAAAATAAAATGAATACATGCTCATTAAATAAAATTTAGCAAACTTTAGCAGCTACAGAAGAATAGGGGGAAAACAGCCAAAATTATACCACCTAAAACAACTTCTTTTTTTTTTTAAAGATTTTATTTATTTATTTGACAGACAGAGATCACAAGTAGGCAGAGGGGCAGGCAGAGAGAGAGAGGAGGAAGCAGGCTCCCCGCTGAGCAGAGAGCCCAATGCGGGGCTGGATCCCAGCACCCTGAGATCATGACCTGAGCTGAAGGCAGAGGCTTTAACCCACTGAGCCACCTAGGCGCCCCCTAAAACAACTTCTGATCAGTATTTTAAGGTGTTCTTAATTATTTATTTAAAAGATTTTATTTATTTATTATTTATTTATTTGACACAGAGAGAGAGAGTATAAGCAGGGGGAGCAGCAGGCAGAGGGAGAAGGAGGAGCAGGTTCCCTACCAAGCAGGGAGCTCGACTCAGGGCTCAATCCCAGGACGCCAGGATCATGACCAGAGCAGAAGGCAGATGCTTAACCTAGCAAGACATCCAGGTCCCCCAAGATTTATTTATTTTATTTTAGAGAGAGAGAAAGAGAACAAACACAAGTAGGAGAAGCAGAGGGAGAGAGAATCCCAGGCTGACTCCACACTGTTCGCAGAGCCCTAGAGGGGGCTCAATCCCACATCCCTGAGATCACTACCTGAGCCAAAACCAAAAGTCAGACACTTAACTGACTGAGCCACACAGTCACCCCTTTGGGTGTTTTTAATAGTCTTTTATACTTAGGTTTAAAATGGTTTAGAAAAATCAAAGTAAGCGCATGTATGTACAACTTTGAAACCTGCTGTTTTTAAAGATCAACTTAACCTTTAGCCAGGTAGCTGACTTGACCTTCAATGCTAGCAAATTTTCTCTCTTCTGTTTTATGGTATTAATTTTCTATTTCCATTTGAACAATCGTATTTGACTTGTGTCTTTCACGGTAAATCACCTCAAGACCTTATTAAGTGTTATAGAGCTGGTCTTCTCAGGTGGAGCCCAGACCCGGGTGTCCAGCGGTGCTGGGGGGTGTCAGCCCCACCATCCAGCCCAGTGCTGGGCTCAGCTTGGGGTCTAGGGGATGGGGCCAGCAGGAAAGTGTGAGCCAGGTGTTGTCATCTTCACTGAAGCAGGAATTCCCAGGGAGGACCTGTGAGGATGTGGGAATTGGGAAGGGGAAGCACAGTAGGTCTTGAGGACAACTGCGAGGTACTGCCGTGTCCTGGAAAGCACATGGCCTTGGCAGTTCTGTCCCAGCTGTGGGTTTTGGGAAAGACACTTTATGTCCCTGGGCTTCAGTTTCTTCATTTGTGAAATGTGGATAATAACACCTCCATGGCCAACTTGCTGTGAGGAGTCAATGAAATAACCCGGGAAGTGTCTGGTACACAGAACACAGAGGCCAAAATGGGCTATTCACTAGAATTGCAGCTAGATTTGGTGGTGGTGAAACCAATAGCTTGAAAGTGTGAAGGCCAACTGGAGGGACTTGGGAATGTCTCAGAAATGAAAGCAATTAAAACCTCATCCCCCATACCCCATTTGAACTGGGGGATGAGAAGGTGACAGTCTCCCAGGAGAGCACAGAAGAAGCCATATCTGCAGGAGATGAAGTTTAAAGGGAAACTGGCTGAGATGTCCAGTGCTTCCCTGGAAGGAAGGTAGAGGAGGAGAAGGAGGAGGCACTGGGAAGGAGGAGGAGTTCTCTCCCACCCGGGACAGGGCAGCAGTCACTAGAATAGGGATTCCCTGCTCCCATCCCCATCCTTGAGCTGGGTCCTCCTTCCTCACCCTCTCCTGGGGGACAGGGGCGGCCCCCAGCTGAGTGTCCCTGCTCAAGCGACACAAGGCTTGAGCAGGGACAAGGCTTGAGTGTCCCTGCTCAAGGCTCAGTCCTTCCCGTCCATCACTGCCTTGATCCAGTCCAGGTAGTTGAGCACTTTGGTGTAGAAGCCATAGCCCTTGCCACAGCCCACGCCCCAGGAGACAATGCCCGTGGCCACCCAGCGATGGGCACGCTCATCCCACACCACAAAGACGCCGCCGCTGTCCCCCTGGCAGACACTCTGCTGCCTCGTCTCGCCCCCTGCACAGAACATGTTGGCGGAAAACAGCTCAGACCTCCGCCTCTCTCGGAGCCAGGCCCGGCAGGCGGACCGCGGGGCCACGGGCAGGCTTGTGTATTTCAGCTCCGTGGTTAACCAGCCCCTGTCCACGCCGAACCCGCTGACGACGCCCCACACGCCGCTGCGGTACAGGGCCTCGCGCTCGGGCAGGCAGACCGGGAGCAGGCCGGGGCCCAGCGGCACGCTCCGCTGCAGCTCCAGGAGCGCGATGTCGCCGTCGAAGTTGTGGACCTCGCGCGGCCGGTAGTCCGGGTGCACCACCACGCGGCGTACAGGGTGGCTCCCCAGCCGCAGCATCTCGTCGATGCTCGTGTGGCCCAGGAACACGTCCACGCTCCGGTTCCTCCCGACGAAGACGCCGTCCTTGGGATAGATGGTGTGGGCCGCTGTGAGGATCCACCTGTCGCCCAGCAGGGCCCCGCCCCCGCGGCCGTAGATGTTGGTGAAAGCTTGCCAGGGGAAGTTGCCTGGCTTGGCCTTGGAGGAACCCAGGGCCTCCTGGTTCTGGGTGATGGGGGTGACCGGCCGGCCACAGACTGGGAGAGAAGAGACACGAGCAGAGAAGAGAAGGTGACATCAGCAGCTGCATCAAGGAGCATTTGTTACAGACCTGCTTCCAAGAAGTGCTCTCCTCCCTGCTTCCTGGACACTTTCTTTTTTAAAAAGAATCTCTCTTATTTTACCTTAATAATAGGATTTAAAGAAATTAATTCCAGTGTCATTAACACACAGCTTATGTTAGTTTCAAGTACACAAAACAGTGATCGGACAGGCCCACACATCACTGAGAAGTGTGCTCTTGGTCCCCTTCCCCCATGTCCCCCATCCCTCATACATTTGAAGGCCACGTCCTCAGACTCTGGGGGGGGGGCATCCCCAGCAAAATCATGCAGCAAGCAGTTTGTCTGTGTCCTTCCTCCATCGTGGACATCTCCCCCATCACCTGCTCCCCAACCCACTCCCCGAACACTGCACCAGCCTGTCCCGAGAGCTTTCTGACGGTCAGGAGCGAGATCTGAGAAGTTCATTCAGATTGAGTTAGAAAGGTGATCTTTGACTCAAAAAAAAAAAAAAAAGGGATTTCAAAAACAGTCAACTTGAACAATCGTATCTTGCTGGTGGGAATGTAAAAGGATGCCGCACCAGTAGAAAACAGCCTGGCAAGTCCCCAAAAAGTTAAACTAGCAGGTGGAAGGTGACCTAGTAATTCCACTTACGGGGACACACCCAGGAGAACAGAAAACATGTCCACATGGAAACTCGTACACGAATGGTCATAGCGGCCTTATCTCTAAAAGGCAAAAAGTAGAAACAACCCAAATGTCCTTTAATGGATGAATGGATGAACAAGAGGATGGATTAAGGTACATCCCTGGAAAGGAATGGAATCCTGACATGTGCTACAACGTGGATGAGCCTTGAAAAAAGGCTAAATGAAAGAAGCCAGACACAAAAGGCCATGTGCTGTCTGATTCCCTTTATAGAAAACAATCAGAAGAGGCAAATCCACGGAGACAGAAAGTAGGTTAGTGGTTGCCAGGGGGTGGGGGAGGGGAGAATCAGAGGTGCTGGGCTTCTTTTTGGGGTGATGGGACTGTTTTGGAATTAGCGGTAATTTGGCACAACCTTGTGAATATACTAAAAACCACTGCATGGTACACTTCAAGGCGGTTAAGATGGTGAATTTTACGTTACATAACTTTTATCTTAATAAAAAGTCTTAAGAGTATGGTGGATTTCCTGGCACTGTGGCGTGTAGGTAGGGAGGTATTTTGGGGACAGAGAGCTTATCCTTAAAGCAGACCATCCCACGAGACGGGTTTCTCTTCTTTCTACTCTTCTGACCCTTTTCTCCTTTACCGTCCCCTGTGATGGACTTCATCTATGCTTGTACTCTCTCAGTTATCTCTTGATTCTGAATAAGGGACAAGACTTTTGCCTCTCCTTTTCTGGGCCTTCTTGGTCCCCTTCTTCTTCTCCACCTTCTGCCTTCATCTCTCCCTCTCTACCCTAAGGCTTTCCTTTAACCCTCTGGGTCCCACTCCCACGGGCCCCAGGTACAGCTGAGGTTTCTGCAGGAAGGGGCCACAGGGTTGGCGCTGGAGGTCATTACTCACCAGGTATGCAGTGAGGAAGCTCCTCTCTATCTTGTGTCTCCTTCCAGGGGAACTGGGGTGTGCAGGTGAGTGTCCCTGAGGAGTGAAATGAGGGGAGGTAGAGAAGCAGGTTCAGAATTGGGAGGTGGGGTTGCTAGGTGCCCAGAGCGCCTCTGGCTTCTTGGTGGGACTGAGGCAACTAGGAGCCAGTTTCCCAAGCAGGCAGGGACTCACCTGCTGGCACTGCCTGATAATAGGGCTCCCGGCAGTGGTTCTGGATCTGGGAGGGGTTGTCCTCCGGTGCGCTGATGGGCAGACTGTGGTTCACTCCTGTAGGGAACCAGTTGTCAGGAGGACCCCGAACTGGCAGCCCAGGGACTGATTCTGGCCGGGAGCCATATTTAGTGTGACTTGCACAGTCTTTCATTTAGAACACTTGAACTAGTTTTCACTGATCAGCTCATCAATGATAAAAAATGATAAAAAAAAAAAAAGGAGAGCAACTGTGATAATTAGGGTATGGGGAAATGGGCATTTTCATACATGGCTAGCCAGTACATGTTAGCGAAACCTCTTTGGGAGGAAATGCAGCCATGACAAAACTTAAATTGCAAATGCTTTTTCATCTAACATTTCCATTTCTAAGAATTTATTTATTCATTTTTAAAAGATTTTTATTTATTTGACAGAGAGAGGGACAGCAAGAGAGGGAACACAAGCAGGGGGAGTGGAGGGGGAGAAGCCGGCTTCCCACCTAGCAGCGAGCCCGATGTGGGGCTTGATCCCAGGACCCTGGGATCATGACTTGAGCCGAAGGCAGAAGCTTAATAACTAAGCCACCCAGGTGCCCCCATTTCTAAGAATTTAGCCCATACACAGGCTCAAAGACGTATATGCAGGGATACCCACAGCAGGACTGGCTTGTGGCAGCCCAGTATCAGTGGAGGACTGGTTAAACACAGTATACTCATCAATCAAAGGAATACTATAGGGTCCTTAAAAAGAATTGGGCACTCCTAACCACATGAATATGGGGTGCTCATTAAGACATATTACTGAGGGACGCCCGACTGGCTCAGTCAGTTAAGTGCTGCCTTTTGCTCAGGTCATGATCCCACAATCCTGGGATGAGTCCTGAGTTGGGCTCCCTGCTCAGCCCGGAATTTGCTTCTCCCTCTCCCTCTCTCTCTGTCCCCTCTCCCTGGTTGTGCTCTCTCTCTCTCTCTCTCTCACTTGCTCTTTCTCTCAAATAAATAAATAAAATCTTTAAAAGAAAGGCATATTATTAAGTGAAAAATGCTAGATTTAAGACATTGTGAATATTATGCATGCCCTTCCTTCCCCGCCACACAACAATATGTATATTTGAATGGCACAGGGTGTCTTTGGAAATGTACCCAGGAAATGGGCAACAGAGTTGTTTCTGGACAGGGTAGCCAGAGGCTAAGAGCCAGAGATGAGAGGAAGATGTACTTCTTACTCTATTACCATATTATATTATTATTTTTAAAATTTATCATGTACATGCATTATCTTGTAAAAAAAAATCTGAGTTCCCATTTGAAAATCCAGAACTTCACTTAAAAATCTGACTTTTGCTCCTCTTTAAAGAGGAGATGACCTGCAAGCATTCGGCCTATAAATCCGCATGGAAACAACTGCTGAGCCACGGTTGCCCCTTTAATTGGGCTGCTCAGCAGCGGGGGCACAGCTGGGTGGGGAGGGGCTACTCAAGCTTCCACGTGTCCCTTCAGGACCCCAGGGGCCATGGCCAGGGGCAGAGGCTGCACACCCAGGAGGGACACTCACTCACAGCTTGGTAGAGGGCCAGGAAGCCCTTGTGGAGGCCAGTGGTCCTGTCCTGAGAGGAAGCGGGGGCCCGGAAAGTCAGCCGCAATCGGTTTCCCGGGGATACAAACTCCCTCTGACCAGGAGGGCTGTCCAGCGGGGAGCCCTGCTGCCCACAGAACCGGCTTGGATCCATCCCACTGGCTGTGATCTGAAAAGGGAGGGTGGGCAGGCGGGTGTGGGGTGAACATGCACCACAGGGTCATATCTTCTAGAAGGTCTGCACGCCTCTGGGGTTCAGAAGCTGTTCCTTGGGGAGCTTTCCTCAAGTTGCATCTTGTCCCCTTACTGGCCCCCAGATTTCTTTTATCCATGACGAGATACCTAGCCTATTTCTTTAGCCTACCATATGTATCTCATAAAGCTCACCGTGGTTACCCACTTTCAAGAAGCTCCTTGGGAACCCCAGGTTTTCTCCAAACATTCTGCTGGATTATAGATTCTAAGAAGGCACGAACCACATCTATTTTGCTCACCACTGACCCCCTGATGCTCCAAATGGTACCTAGAGGACCACAGCCTTGAACTGACAAATACGCAGACCTAAGTCCTTCCCTTCTCACCTCCACCACCTCCACCGCCTTCCACTTGTCCGAATAATGTCCTGTGGCCAACGTCTGTGAAGCAATAAGACTATGCCAAGACTGAGCCCCTTGGGTTCCTAGCCTTTCCAGTTCTCCTTCTTTTGGAACGTTCCTCCTCTTACCCTAGGAACTGTAAGGGAGGCTCCCCCTATGAAATCTATAGACAAAATGTACACAGTGTGTGTACCTTGGCTACTGTTGCTTCAGTATATCCTTGAGGCTGGCTGTCTCCACTTCTGTTCCTTCTGACTGCCTCACCCCTGCTCAAAACCTTTCATGTGGATTCCCCAACCCAAGGACCATGGAGTTTCCCTGGCCCATGCATCACGCCACATCTCTTCTCTGGGCACACAGCTCACTGGTCAGCTCACCTGATTTCTGACCTTCAATATTGACCTACATGCCCTCTTTGTTCTCTCGTTCTCCCCAAATCTCAAATTCCTTTAAGGCTCCCTCCTGCTCATGGCTGTCTCCATGATCACAGTAACTGGGGGGAAGTTGGCACAAAGAAAAGTTTTCCATCACCTGGAATGTCTTGCTCAGGCACGCCCCAATACTCTTTTTCCTTAGGACATCCCCGCATCTAATATCCCTATTTAAGAAAGATACCTCTTGGGGGAGAAGCATGCTTCCCTGGGAAACTGTCCTTCATGCACAGACTTGGTTGTTAAATGCCCCAGTTTTCTTCACACCCTTTCCTGTGAGTTGTTGACTAAAACGACTTTAGATAAAACTAAATAGACATTGGCTCAGAAGCCCCCCCCCCAAAAAATACAAGTACATTCCCAGAGTTGAGGACTAGATTTAAAAAGTCTCTAGACTGGGGACGCCAGTGGCTCAGTGGGTGAATCATCTGCCTTCAGCTCAGGTCATGATCCCAGAGTCCCAGGATCGAGTCCCTCGTGGGTCTCCCTGCTCAGCAAGGAGTCTGCTTCTCCCTCTGATTCCACCCCCACCCCCATGCTCTCTCTCTCTCAAATAAATAGATAAAATCTTAAAAAAAGTCTCTAGATTAAAAAAACCCTGTACACAATGAGGACAAAAAGACTCGTGTCAAGGCACATCACAATGGAAACTTAGAAGACTGACAATAAGGAAAATGTCCCAAAAGTTCTAAAGAGAAAAAAACGAAGGACCAGGAATTACACTTGTACCAGGCTTAACAACACTAGAGCAAGCAGACCGTATCATCAAAATTCTGAGAGAAAATGGCTTGTAACCCAGACTGTGTCCCAAATTCACTATCTACCAATGGTGATGGTCGAATCAAGGCATTCAGGGATATGTGAGATCCTTTACAATTTATTCCCTCACGCTCTTTCTGGAGGGCAATGTATTCCTCCAAAATGAGGCCCTAAACTGGGAAAGAGTACGGGGTTCGGTTCCAGCACAGGACAGGTACAGGAAGTGCCCAGAAGGAGGGAGAAGGGGACTTCCTGAACGCATGAGGCTCTGCAGAGCAAGGAACCCAGACTTAGGAGATAAATCATCACAAGATCTTCAGGTGGGATGTCACCAATACAAAGCAGGACCAAGCGATTGAGATTTGTAGTTGATTCTGTCGAGATGAGATTTACTCTCCTGGCTAAGAGTCTGGGGGAGCTTAGTTACAGACAGAATTAAGGAAACTAAAAATCAAAACAAAAACAGAAAATCCAAAAAACTCCATGTGATTACTGACGCCCGGGAGACCCAAAAGCCAGAGAAAGAAGGACATATGATTACTGTACACCATGTGCTCAGAAGGAAGAATTTTAGGGGTGCTTGGGTGGCTCAGTGAGTTAAATCTCTGCCTTCAGCTCGGGTCATGATCTCGGGATCAAGCCCCACATTGGGGGGGGGGTCTCTGCTCAGCAGGGAGCCTGCTTCCCCACTCTCTCTGCCTGCCTCTCTGCCTACTTGTGATCTCTGTCAAATAAATAAATAATTTAAAAAATCTTAAAAAAAAAAGAAGGGAGGGGCGCCTGGGTGGCTCAGTGGATTAAGCCGCTGCCTTCAGCTCAGGTCATGGTCTCAGGGTCCTGGGATCGAGCCCCGCATCAGGCTCTCTGCTCCGCGGGGAGCCTGCTTCCTCCTCTCTCTCTGCCCACCTCTCTGCCTACTTGTGATCTCTCTCTCTGTCAAATAAAAAAAAAAAAAATCTTTAAAAAAAAAAAAGAAGGGAGTATTTTAAAGTCATGATAATATAAATAACTAAAAATGCTAATAATGCTAGCTTGGGGGGTTGGGGTGGGGAAGTGCACTGAAGGTCTAAGAGAGGTAAAGAGAGTCCTCATGTTCTAGAGTTGGAAATTAAGTGATCAGATCCAAAAAAGTAACACAATAATCAGTTATTTATATACATAGAAGCAAATGCCAGATGGAGCAGCTCCGGGCTTCGCAGGCGCTGCCACTAGGAGAGGCACTGGGGCTGGGAAGAAGGCTGAAGACTGCTGTCTTCATCATAAGCCTTGTCGTATACTCATTTTTTCCAAGAACTCTGTGCATGGGTTATTTTGCTATGAAGGAAATTTAACCCAAAAGATAATGCAAAGTGCTGTTTTTAAAGGGTCCCTATCCTGCAACTTGAACAGTCACCTAAGCTTTCGCTATTACTTAGGCCCAGCTTCCTGATCAGACGGAGCCTGTACTCCACAGAAACTTGGTGGGTCTTTACTGACTGTCGTGCAAGTCCTTGCTCTTTGACACCAGGGTTTTGTAGTATGTGTGTGTGTCCCTCCGAATGACTTCCAAAGGCAGAGACTGCCCCGCCGCCCTCTGTCTTGCTCTGTGGAACCCAGATGGTAGCCTGGGCGCAGGCAGTGCTGCTAGTGTAAGGCAGTGGCCTGGGTGAGACCTGAGCCTCCCAGCTAAGCCACCTGTGGCCCTGACTTAGGCTCTTCATCCATCCTTTGCCATTCAGGGCACAGCCACGTCCCCCTGCTTCCGGGCTCCAGGCCAGGAGGCTCCCTCCCCAGAGTCCCTTCAGGACCCCACCGCAGCTCACTGTGACAGAGTCCTGCTCACAGTTCTGGGATGGCTCCAGGTCGAAGTCCTGGAACACAAGCCTCACGGCAAAGCCCTCTGGAGCCTCGATGTCAGTGGTGCTCTCTTGGCCTCTGAGATAGGGCTCTGGATACCCGGGCGATGTCAGCTGCTGGGGTAGCTGCTGGGCCAAGAGCACGGAGCCCTGCGTGGGGCAAGCCTGGAGGACTCCCCAGAGGAGTAACCACCACCTGTGAGGGGGCAAGAGTGAGCTATGGCCACACGCATATGGCCTGAGGCCTGTCGAAATATGAGGGGCAGAGGCAGGTGAAGCTGGGAAATAGAGAGGCCCTGCAAAGGCATTCGCAGCTGTGGCCTCTGCCCTTGAGGCCTGGGCACCTGCTGGCTCCTCCCTTAGGGTCTCTCACCTTAATTCCTGCAGCCTCCCAGCCAGCTGGAGCGTGGACTGTGAGTTTCCCACCATTGCTCATGTCCCTGGACAGTTTCGATCAAAGCAGGGGGCTGCTTTCTGCTTTGGCAAGTCCCAGTCCCACCCTGGGACCTGGGGGAGCCGTGGTGGTGGGAGGGAGGGGAATTTAAATACGGTCGTTCTCCTGGCTTGGACCAGGGAGTCTGACCAACTCCAGGGAAGGCTGCTGGTGGCTCCAGGCAACTTTCCAGTTCCCCTTGCAGGGACTGGTTGTGTGTGTGTGTGTGTGTGTGTGTGTGTGTGTGTGTGTGTGTGTGTGTGTGTGTGTAGGCGTGTGGTGCGGGTGAGTGCGCGGGTACGCAGGTTCCTGGGTCCCACCTTCCCCTCTCCCGCCATTGTCCTCTCCTCCAGAGCGTTCCCTGGGCACACTCACATCTTGCCCAGGCAGCTTGTGGAGTGGGGGCTTCTCCAGTGGTCATTTCCCCACTCCGAGACCAGGCATCTGGAACTGGACATCTGGGACCAGCAACAGGACGTGGCCCACGCCAGGGAACGGGAGGTGGGGCTGGGCAAGGCCCTGCTGGGGGAGGAAGGAGAAGTTACTGGAAATGAGTTAAGTAATTGTCCACAGTTCCCTTTTCCTAATTCTCTGGGTTGAGCGCCACCTGCTGTCTGATTCAGGAATAGTTTGCCGGCCACAATTTAGAGGAAAAACATCTCCCCAACCCCATTTGCCCTCAGAAAATACCAGGGGGCAGGGAAGGCACCAAGTCATGACTGTTTTGTACTGTTCACAGCTGATTTTTCCCTCATGCATGTATCACACGGTAGGGGTGGGTCCTTCTGCGTAAAGGCTGTCACCTTAATGGGCCATACCTCTCCCTCCATGACCTTACCATTCATTGATGTTAGCAGACTGCCTCTTGTAGAAATTGAAGTTTGTGATCCGTGACCTTGAGCTGCTCCTTCCTCCTCTCTCATCAAGCCTGAGTGAGGGCACTTGCTTAGGTAGTCTTTTGAATCCTGCCCACAGCCCCTGTCAGTCCCAGACTCAAACTTCTTTAGACAAATACCAGAGGCCATGGCAGGGGACAGAGCCTGCTCTCCCTGTTCCCCCAGGAGAGACACTCACCCATAGCTTGCTAAGGGCTGCGAAGCCCTTGTGGAGGCACAGGGTTCTGTCCTCAAAGGAGACAGGTGTGTGGAAAGTGAGCAACAGCCTGCTCTCCGGGGACACACACTCCCTCTGGCCTGGGACACCAGCTCTGAGCAGCACCCCCACCCCCGAGGCTGTGACGTGAAATGGGAGGGGATGGAGGAAAGCAGGCAGATGCGGGGTGATTCCTTGTTAGTTGGCCCAGGGTCACGTCCTGTCGTGGACTCCATCTAGCTCCATCTAGAAGTTTTGCATACGTCTGGGGCTCAGAGTTATAGCACGTGATGTTTTTGTGGAATGGCTGTTTCCCGGTTCTGCTCACCACAAAGGCTGCCATGTGTTGAGAAGGACTCCTCAGCCACTCCAGAGCTCTTGGTCTACTCTTCGTTTAAGAGGCTCTCCGGAAACCCTTAGAGACACTCCGAGACAGCACGCCAGGCCAGCTAGGAGGCTCCATTAAGACCGGGACTATGAAAAAAAAAAAAAAAAAAAAAAAAGACCGGGACTATGGTTCCTTGGCTCACCACCATGGATGGCTAACACGGTGCCTAGTCCATGGGCGTGACCTCGAAACACACATGGTTGAGTCTTGACCATATGGGTAGAAAGTTTCTTAGTCGGCTTCTTCCCTTGCCCTCTCACACTGACCCTCAAACACCCCTTCTTCCGGTGCCTCTATCACTTTGCCAAGTACTCCCCTGCTACCCTCTCTGGGACCCAACTTTCCCTGCTTCCCCTTCTTCTACCCCACACAGGCAACAAAACACGTAGGCTTGTAGCACAGCTATCTAGTAACAGAGCGAGAAAAATCTAAAGATACAAACTACTAAAAATGGTATACTCTCACAATGTTGTATAATCCTGTAATGGCAATAAACAGCTCCTTCCACGCTCTCCCTGGGTCACCCAAGTGACCAGGCTCCTTCGGAAGCATCCCTCTGGGTTCCACTCAGTCCCAGAGCATCCTGCCTCCATCCTTAGTCCCAGGGAGAGCGTGGTGGGCAATCCCTCTCACCCACATTCCAGAAGTAACCTCTCCTCTGGGCCCCTACACTGCTCAGGTCCCTGGTTGTATGTTCTCCTCCTTCTGTTGCTTCTTCTTTTATTTGTCCCTCACCCCCGCCGCTTTCCTCCCTTTCTCCAGGCCTTTGTGTTCTTGCTTTCCTCCTCCTCCTGCATTGAAGCTTTAGCTCCGACAGCTTCCTCTCCTCTGAGCCTCGTGCCACCCCATCTTCCTGGAGACCCTATGGCTTGAGAAGGCAACTTCCTACTGAACTTGAGAATTAAAAAAAAAAAAAAGATTTTATTTATTTATTTATTTGACAGAGGGAGAGAGAGGAGTGAGAGAGCACAAGCAGGGGGAGCCGCAGAGGGAGAGGGAGAAGCAGGCTCTCCTCTGAGCAGGGAGCCTGATGCAGGACTGGATCCCAGGACCCTGAGATCATGACTTGAGCCCAAGACACATGCTAAACTGATTGAACCACTCAGGTGCCCCTGAACTTGATAATTTTTATTGCCTCTCAAGTAATAGGGGTACAGTAGAAATGGTGACCCCATTATCATGATCAGGACATCTGTCCTCCATCACCCTTAAGGTAGGGCTGTATGGGCCACACAGTCCAAGTCCCCTCAAGTTCACTGAACTTGGGGTTATGCTGCTTCCCCTCTTCCTTTTCTAGCTCTTCCCACTGGGCTGATTCCCAGCTTTCCTGGTAGATCACAGGGCAAGGACTGCCCCTGTTCATTCAAATCACCACACTCTTAAACTCTTTGAAAAAGACAAACAGAAGAATGAGATTTTACTTTTATGCCTGAAAGGACAAGGCAGTCCCAAAGGAATTCTTCTGGTCTAACAAACAAACAAGAATCTCCTAAGTCTCTATGCCTCTTCAAAATCAAAGAGGTTAATTTAAATATCGTTTTCAGGGGTGCCTGGGTGGCTCAGTCAGTTAAGTATCCGACTCTTGGTTTCAGCTCAGATCATGATCTCACAGTTGTAAAATGGAGCCCCGCCTCCACCTTCATGCTGGGCATGGAGCCTGCTTGGGAGTCTCTCTCTCTCCCTCTGCCCCTCCCCCTGCTTTTGTGCTCTCTCTATAGAAAAAAATAAATAAATGAAATATTATTTTCAGACAAATAAATTATCAACCACCAGCTGGAGTTGCAGACTTTCAAGGTTTATAAATTACATTGTATGGGTCATATAGCCACCTTCTTGGGTGTCTGTGTGTCTTAGAAGATTCCTTTGTGCAAATTACACTTCCAAAGATATATAAATATAACATGGAACAGGATTACATATTTTCACACCAGTGGGACTGAATGTTCTTGATTTACCACTTTATCAGCATCAACTCTATGAAGCAGAATCGTGTCTGATTTTCTGCAACTCTAGGAGAAGGGGGAATATGTTCTCGTCTTGCTGAGATTTATCTGGTGAGCACTTAGGGGGCTTGCTTTTTAACACTGAGCACCAGAATTTCATTTTAGGGCATTTAGAGGGGAAAAAAAAAAGGCAGGACTGAGAAGCTTTAAATGTGCAAAAGAGAAAGTCAACAAATGGAAAATGAGACACATTCTGGTTTTCACCTATAATTGGGAGACAGGTACATTTATTCCAGGGCAAGGGCCAGGCAAAGGGGCTGTGGCTGGGGAAGGCTCCGGAAGGAGGCAGAAGGTCACTGGAAATATAGTAATTCCCAGCATGACCTTTACAAAATCTCTAGGGTAGACAGCCTTGCCATCTGGCTCAGGAATAGCTAAAATATTGGAGACAGTTTTTTACCCCAGTTGAGGGTGGATATCTCTGAGATCAAGAAGACCTCAGGAGTGCCTGGGTGGCTCAGTTTGTTAAGCAGCTGCTTTCAGCTCAGGTTGTGATCTCAGGGTCCTGGGATCAAGTCCCGCATCAGGCTTCTGCTCAGCAGGGAGCCTGCTTCTCCCTATCCTTCTGCCTACCACTCTGCCTACTTGTGGCATCTCTCTGTCAAATAAATAAATAAAATCTTAAAAAAAAAGAAGAAGAGGGGCGCCTGGGTGGCTCAGTGGGTTAAGCCGCTGCCTTTGGCTCAGGTCGTGATCTCAGGGTCCTGGGATCGAGTCCCGCATCGGGCTCTCTGCTCAGCATCGAGCCTGCTTCCCTCTCTCTCTCTCTGCCTGCCTCTCTGTCTACTTGTGATCTCTCTCTGTCAAATAAATAAATAAAATCTTTAAAAAAAAAAAAAAAAGAAGAAGAAGAAGCCCTCTTACCCACCAATGCCCAGACTCAACTTGAAAGAGAAGCTGAAGGAAAGTCTGCTGGGGGTCCTGCCAGTTGTTCATTTTTAAAAACTTCTCTATTTCAAAGACTCTATTTCTTTATACTCCCAGTTCTCTATTAATCACTCTCCGGACTGTGGTTGTCTCTAACCCCGCCCTTCCTTTCCAGACCGGGTGCTCTGGGGTGAGGAGCGATGGCCACGTGGAAGCCCCAGGACACCCACCGCCTCATAGTGGAGAGAGGAAGGCTATGGTGAGAGGGAGTAGAATTCATCTCCATGGACTCCTCCTTGGTTCCTGGCCTGCCTTCCTCCACCCTGCCTTGACTTGGCGATCTTGAGATACAGCCTCTGACTCAGGTCCTGACTGCTCATTGGATGTCAGAGTCTGTGAGACAGCTGACTGTGGTCTGCCTGGCGGGTGGAGGGAAGCACGAGGGCCCCTAGGAGTCCAGGTTGGGCCACTTGGTGCCCACTGCAGCAGCAGAGGGAGGAGCAAATGGAGCCCCAGAAGAGGAAGCCTTCTACTGCCCCTTGCAGGCAAAAAGCTAGGACCTACAGGACCTGCCCAGGAACAAGAGGGACCCTGGCACGAGCCCCCAGGAATCTGCCCTCGGAGGAAGGGACACTGAACCAGCCACTGGATCACAAGGCTTAGGGGCCGAGTATTGTGTTCTTTGTCTCTGATGTTCTTTGTCATATTCTTTTGATCATGCTTCACTATGGCCTTTCCATCACATGCCCACCTAACCACCCATCAGCCCTGAAAACACTGGTGACTTTTGCATTTATTTTCACCCACCCTGATTCACTCTATTCAAAGAAATTCTCCCTGGGGAGCTCTGATGGCCCTAATAAGGTTCCTAGTGCTTTACCCACGAGGGCACTAACCCTCCTTCTCTTTGTAGCTTTGGTGGACTAAACCTCCAGAACACTCTATAGGGTCATCTATTGGGAGAGCATATGTCTCAGTTTGGTTGGAACAGTCCCAGTTCACGCTGGCTGTCGTAGTGTAATTATTACTAATGTCTTTCTTCCCTTTCACAAGAGTCCTGGTTTAGACAATAAGCTATCTGGTCATCAGTGGGCAAGATGCTTTGCAACTTCTTCAATATGGTGACCCTGTTGCATGAGACCTCCCTGTCCCCAGCCCCACTCACTGCCACTTTTTGTCACTGTGACCACTATCGCAGTCTGAGCCCTAAGTGCCCAGAGCCCTTTCTGGCAGCTCTGTGCCCACTACATCAGTTAGCATGCTTTCGTGGGCAACATGATACCCCTCTGAAATCACACAGAGGATACATGCTCACCAATATACCTCTGCTCCCCACCTCTCCACCGAAATCAGAGCCTCCCTTTGTTTTAATACTTAAAAAATATCATCTTCATGTATTCATATCTATCATATCTATTCATATCATATTCATATCTATCAGATGGGAGAGGATGGCTTTGTCCCAAAGTTCTGAGGTCTGACTACTAAACCCTCTCTCCTTATTTTTAAAGATTTTATTTACTTATTTGAGAGAGAGAATGAGAGGGAGGAAGTCAGAGGGAGAAGCAGACTCCCCACTGAGCAGGGAGCCAATGCGGGACTTGATTCCGGGACTCCAGGATCATGACCTAAGCCAAAGGCAGTCACTTAACCAACTCAGCCACCCAGGCACCTATCTGTCTACCAACCCCTAAGAACTCATCATGAGAAAGAGACTGGGAATATCCCCCAAAGAACCCTCCTGCTTTTACCCTGCCAGAGAGGCTGGAAGGGAGGGCAGGAGGAGTCCTCAAAACAGAAAAAAAAAAAAAAAAATAAGAAGATTGTGCAAGAAATTTTCAGTATATTTGGTGTGAGGAAAACCACTGTGGTGGAGTAGTATTGTGCCTCTCGGCAGCAGTGTAGAACGTCTTGTCGAAAACAGTCATCATCAGAGAGTGGGGATTTTGAAGTATTTTTTTTTTTTTAATTTTATTTCTTTATTTGACAGAGAGAGATCACAAGTAGATAGAGAGGCAGGCAGAGAGAGTGAGAGAGAAGCAGGCTCCCTGCCGAGCAGAGAGCCCGATGCGGGACTCGATCCCAGGACCCTGAGATCATGACCTGAGCCGAAGGCAGCGGCTTAAACCACTGAGCCACCCAGGCACCCCAGAGAGTGGGGATTTTGAAGCTGAAAACTTTCCCCCACAGGTTGCTCAATGAAAGCATTCATTTGGAAGTTGGATTGTTCTAGAGGGAATTCCTCATATGGATTGGAAACTATCTGTCTCAACTCCTTTTTCTCCCAGGCCTCAGAAGAACTTACCATTCAGACCCCAAAGCATGCACATGTAGACACATTCATTTATTCAACCAACATTTCTTTAATGTTACTATGTACCAGGTGTTCCAGGTATGTGGGCTGTATGGAAATTCTTATACTGCATTTGGTCTACATTCTAGACACACACACACACACACACACACACACACACACACACACATCTTTCACAGAAGAAGCCATTGTTTCTTCCGTTTTGCATCTTGTAATATGGCTCCTCACAAATGTGCCAAGTACAGACCCAAACAGGCTATGTTCTGGAACTTTGTTTTTTCCGGGCTGAAAGGGTTTGGGAGAGCTATGCTTCATGGCTGTCAGGGGATGGCAAGAGAGAGGGTCAAGACAGACACAATTTCCCAGGTGCAGTCCTGGTATCAAGTCTGCCTGCCTTCATACACCTACACCTACCACACCTGGGAATGATCTGCCTCATCTATCTTTTGAGGACCAGGCCCCCCTGGCCAGGGTTTCTCCCCTTTCCTGGGAGCACTGAAACCTGCCCTCTTATGTAATAACTCTTAGAGTCACATGGAGCATCTGGGAAACCGGAGACACATCCACAGGGGTGAACAATGGTCCCCGTCCATGAGCCATCTGGTGGGAAGAAACCAGGTAAGTCTCCAGTCAGAGCTGGGGCTTCATCCTTCACTTCCCTTCAGAGCATCCTTCCCTCCTCCATGATAGTCTGTAATGGGTAGGATCGGACTCTGCTCCTGAGCTTGTTCTCCCTTCTAAGAGGGGCGCATACTGGAGGTTAGCACTTCTGAGAAGACTTTCTTAGAGATGCTCTGGAGGACAGGAGGAGAAAGGTCTTAAAAGAGAACTCCAATTCTCTTTTGGCAGACCGGGTGACCAACTGTTCTGACTTGCCTGGGACCGAGGGCTTGCCTGGAATGTGGACCCTTCAGTTTTAAAACTGGGTGAGTTCTGGGGGCACCTGGATAATCTCTCCTAGTGGACAGGGGTTCAAGAGCTGGGTGGAGGGAGGCTGGGTGGGAAGAGGCATGGCCATACAGCTTCTGGTGTCTTGAGCAGCCCGGAGCCTGGACATGTACCCTGTTCAGAAGAATCTAACACTTCGAATATGAAGGCCTGCCCTTGTCCCACATAGGTGACGTGGCTGCAGTGAGTGTTGGGGGTCAGGGGACAAAGCCTCCAGGGACTTGGGGTGGAATAGGAGCCTGGTGGCTCTCTGTGCAGCTGGGTGCCACAGGCCCGTGCTGGGGCTGGGGCTGAGTAGCTGGGTGGCCTCTGTAGTTTGTAGTTTGTAGCCTGGCAGGAAAAGTAGAAGTGGCTACCCAAGAAATTATGACATCAATGCAGATAAAGGGGCTCCTCAGGGCTGGCACTGTGTTGGATGGTACCCTTGTCCACATCTGGGAGTGGGGACGTAGGAAGAATGCCAGGAATTGATGACTTGGGCTCTGGAGCCTTTGGGAAAGGAGCGTGTCTGAGGAAGAGCTAACACTCTTCTTAATATTATCATCATGAGGAATGCCTGGGTGGCTCAGTTGTTAAGCCTCTACCTTCAACTCAGGTCATGATCTCAGGGTCCTGGGATGGAGCCCCCATCCTGGTTTGGGCTCCCTGCTCAGCAGGGGGTCTACTTCTCCCTCTTCTTCTGCTCTTCCCCCCAGCTTGTGTGGTCTCTCTCTTCCAAATAATAAATAAATAAAATCTTAAAAAAGTTTTTGAACTACTGCTCTCTCAAGATAGTCTGCAGCTTGAGTTAAGCCAAGCTAACTACCTACTTGAAAAAAAAATCAATATTCTTTGGAGGAAGAACACAGAGTCCATAGTCTTTATAATGTACCCCCAGTTGTGTCCAGGATACAGTCCAAAATTACTCTAGATATGAAGAAACAGGAAATGCAAACCACACTCAAGAGAAAAGACAACAGAGATGTCCCCTGAGATGACCTGGATGTTGGAATCTGTGCGCAAGGATTTGGCATGCAAAGATGCAAGGAAAAATATGCCCATGTTAAAGGAAAAAGACAGGAAACATACGCAGAGAAATAAAAACGTTTAAAAAGAACCAAATGTGGGCGCCTGGGTGGCTCAGTGGGTTAAAGCCTCTGCCTTCAGCTTAGGTCATGATCCCAGAGTCCTGGGATCGAGCCCCGCATTGGGCTTTCTGCTCCACGGGGAGCCTGCTTCCTCCTCTCTCTCTCTGCCTGCCTCTCTGTCTACTTGTGATCTCTGTCTGTCAAATAAATAAATAAAATGTTTAAAAAAAAAAGAACCAAATGTAAATTTTAGAATTCAAAGATGCACTACATGAAATTTAAAAAGATCTCTGGAGGTCCTTAATAGAAGCACGGAGATGGCGGAAGGAAGAGTCCATGAACTTGTAGATAGATAAATAGAAATTATCGAATCTGAAGATCAGAAGGAAAAAAAATATTTTATTTTATTATTCCTAGTTTTTTTTAAAGATTTTATTTACTTATTTGTCTGAATAAGAGAGAGAGAGTGAGCACAGGCAGAGGGAGTGGCAGAGGCAGAGGGAGAAGCAGTCTTCCTGCCGAGCAAGGAGGCGGATGTGGGACTCGATCCCAGGACGTTGGGATCATGACCTGAGCTGAAGGCAGCTGCTTAACCAACTGAGCCACCCAGGCGTCCCTATTTTATTTTATTTTTATTATTTTTTTAAAGATTATTTATTTATTTGATAGACAGAGATCACAAGTAGGCAGAGAGGCAGGCAGAGAGAGAGGAGGAAGCAGGCTCCCTGCTGAGCAGAAAGCCCAATGTGGGGCTTGATCCCAGAACTCTAGGATCATGACCTAAGCTGAAGGCAGAGGCTTTAACCCACTGAGCCACCCAGGTGCCCCCAGAAGGAAAAAATTTTAGAAGTCCAATGCGCTATCCATTGCGCCACAGAGCCCACAGGAAAAAATTTTAAAGATGAGCAGAAACTCAGGGATCTGTGGGACAACACACACACACACACACACACACACACACACACACACACACACACATCTAAACCCTCTAATACAATTGTTCTTGATTTTCAGAAGGAGAGGAGAGAGAGAATGAGGCAGAAAAAATATTCAAAGAAATATGCTGGAAATTTCCCATCTTTGGTGAAAAACAAACATTTTTAGGTTCAGGAAGCTCGGTAAACTCAAAGCAGAATGGGAAAACAACCACAACTACAACAACCACAATCACAACAACAAAAGCACATCTAGGCCAATCATAGTCAAAGTGCTACAAACCAAAAGTAAAGAGAAAATCTTGAAAGTACCCAGAGGAAAAGGGCACACTGCACACAGAGAAAACATTCTCAATGTCACTGTTTTCTAATCCCAAACAGGGCAGACTGGAAGACAATGCAACGTCTTTAAAAATTCTGGAACAGGGCGCCTGGGTGGCTCAGTGGGTTAAATCCTCTGCCTTCGGCTCAGGTCATGATCTCAGGGTCCTGGGATCGAGCCTCGCATCGGGCTCTCTGCTCAGCAGGGAGCCTGCTTCCTTCTCTCTCTCTCTGCCTGCCTCTCTGCCTACTTGTGATCTCTCTGTGTCAAATAAATAAATAAAATCTTTAAAAAAAAATTCTGGAACAAACAAAACTGTCAACTCAGAATTGTTTTTCCAGTGAAAATATTCTTCCAGAATGAAGATGAAATAAAACTATTCTCAGATCAGAGAAAACTGGGGGACTTTTCTGACCTGCACAATGAGAAATGCTAAAGGGAGTGCCCGGGCTGGGAGGCAAGGAGTCCGGGACAGAGGGCAGAGCTGCAGGGAGCAGTGAAGAGACTTACACGGTAAATTTGTAGCTAAATAGAAAATCTGGCTTTTCATCTTAAATAAAAAAGGCATACCTGTTCAAAGCAAACATTGTAACAGGTACCGTGGGGTTTATAACATAGGTAGATGTACCTACAGGAAAAGTACAGCATGGTGGAGAGCGGTGGACCCCTACAGTTCTGGGGTTCTTCAGTATTTCCTCTAAGGAGGTGGAAAAGCTAAGGATGGGGAGAAGCAATTCTCTCCAGGGTGGTGGCTCGAAGCTTGTGGTCTGGCAAGCCCTGGGGGTCCCTGAGATCCTTTCAGTGAGGGGTTGGGGAGGGGTTGTGAGGTCAAAATTATTTTTACAACAATACCCAGATATTATTTGCTTTTTTCTCTTTCTCTCATGAGAGAACCACAGAATCGGCAGAGGCACATGTGGTGTGGTGAGATCATCCCCTGAAGTGTGTTTGTGAATTCTTGTATTTTAAGATGTTCGCTGTTTTAATTTTTAATGTGGTGACGATGAATAGATATATCCAGATAAACAAAAGCTCTTTGAGGGTCTCAGTTTGTAAGGGGAATACGTTTGAGAAAAGCTGCCTTAAAGCAACCACTAGAGGGACGCCTGGGTGGCTCAGTTGGTTAAGCGACTGCCTTCGGCTCAGGTCATGATCCCAGCGTCCTGGGATCGAGTCCCACATCGGGCTCCTTGTTTGGCAGGGAGCCTGCTTTGCCCTCTGCCTCTGCCTGTGCTTGCTCTCTCTCTCTCTCTAATAAATAAATAAAATCTTTAAAAAAAAAAAAAAGCAACCACTAGAAATACTACACAATACATATAATACACGGAATACAGTATGATAAAACACAATATAGTAATTAAAAAAAAGAAAAGCAAAGAAGTAGAATTACAAAGCCAATCTATCAATGAAATTGAAATGGAATTCTGAACTGGCTTAATTTGCAGGACTGTTTCAAACAGGGTGACCTATAGAAATCGTCCTGGTTGGTCTGGGACTGAGCCGTTTCCTGGGACACAGGACTTTCATGACTAAAACTGGTTCAGCCCCACGCAAACTGGGACAATTAGTTATTTCTAGTCCTTCAATCAACTACTTTGTCCCCTTTCCCTTGGCCAAACATGAGCCCCTGAAGAGCAAAACCCTCATCTGTGCTGTGTGTGGGCCCCCGACAGATGAGAGGACCGGATGAAGGAGGGAAAGGAAGCAAGCTATGAATTATAAGTGCACCACGTTCACAAAAATAGAAAACATCCATGAGAACAATTGGAAATGAACGGGACCGTCTTAGAACAGAGGGATGTGGGTGATTTAAAAACGGTTTCTCTGGGGGCGCCTGGGTGGCTCAGTCTTTTAAGCTTCTGCCTTCAGCTCAGGTCATGATCCCAGGGTCCTGGAATCGAGCCCCACTTTGGATTGCTTGCTCAGCGGGAAGGCTGCTTCTCCCTCTCTCACTCCCCCTGCCTGTGTTCCCTCTCTCACTGTGCCTCTCTGACAAATAAATAAATAAAATCTTAAAAAAAAAAACCAAAATGGTTTCTCTGTTTTTGTTTAATGTTATTAAATCACTTTAATAATTATGAGATAAATGTGTTTAGAGTCATAAGTGTGTCCAGGCAGCTCTTTCTAAGCCAGACAAGATCAGAAGGGTGAGGCCATGGATCCTGAAGATGGTGCTGGACCCTGGCTCTGGGGGCACGTTTAATCTGCCTGATTAATGAAGAAGGACTTTTTGTCCTTCGATAGAAACTCAAGCCAGGCACAGATCCTTTCAGCCTTGAGGGGCTTCTACCTAAAGACAAGCTGAGAGCCCGCCGTCCCGTCTCCCCGCTGTGTCTCTGATTCTCACACCTTCTGCACCTGTTTCTGGGTCCATTGTATTTTGTTTCTCACTAACTAAGGAGAGGCAGAGGGCAGAAGCAGAGAGGGGCATAGTCTCTGAAGTTGTGAAAGGGCAGAAAGGAAGCAGAGGGAGTACATCTTGTGAGTGCAGGAGTGCAGGAGAACATTTTCAGTTTGGATTTTTAGTTTTAGTTTCGAATTTTGAAATTCCTGTTGGTGCTGCCACCTGCTGTCCTGCATTGGGATGGGCCTAGGAGGAACAGGAGGTTTTCCTGCAGCCTCCGTTAGACCCCAGCATTCAGAGGGGAGTTTGCTCTTTCTTGGAATCCAAATGGCCATGGGAGACCCTGGGTTGGCAGAGGTGGGGGGGCAGTTTCCTGTCTTTAGACACCTTGCCCTGGGCCAGGACACATTGGGGCTTTTATGCCCCCCATCAGGCAAGGAGAGAGGTACAGGAAATGTGTCGAAAGCAGAGGGGGCTGAGGAGGCCAGGGTCAGCTGGATTGAGATCCTGGGCTTACATTCCTAATGGACACTAAAGCTGTGGGCAGGGATGCTTGGGTGGCTCAGTCAGTTAAGTGTCTGCCTTCAGCTCCCGTCATGATCCTGGGGTCCTGGGATCGAGTCCCTCATCGGGCTCCCTGCTTAGCAGGCAGTCTGCTTCTTCCTCTGCCTGATGTTCCCCCTGCTTGTGCTCTCTCTCTCTGACAAATAAATAAAAAAAATCTTAAACAACAACAACAACAACAACAGCAAATGGAGCTGTGGACGATATTTAGGGGATGGGAGTGACTCTAACAAGAGTTGAGTCTGTCCTGCAAGCTCCACTCTCCCCAAGTCTTCTCAAGTATGCAAGTTAGGGCCTCGATGCCCATAGGTTAGGGATCTTTGGGCAGAGGATAAATCAGTCCCGAAGGAGTGTCAGCCACTTGTGTTGGCCCTCCAGCCTACCTTCCCTCCTCTGTCAGCTGTCTGTCTACGGCATCAAGGGGTCATGCTCTTCCCCAGCTTAAAACCTTTCAACGAATGCACCCTCTGATCCACAACGTGAAGCCCAAGCTACTTGACCGTTGTGCCCCATTCTTCATTCATACTTGGGCTCTTCTTGCCTTATGCCCTGCGGTTCCCTCCCGTCATATGTGTTCCAGCCTTACTGGTGATCTTTCTCTTACTAAACATTGCCTTATATTTGCACCCATGACTTCTTGGCCAGTTCTGAGAGTTTTCCAGGTCTCAGAGACCAAAAGATAGCATAACACAGAGGCTAAAGGAGTTGGCTTCTAAGTCAGATTCACCTGGTTCAAATCCAGGCCCTGCCTCTTAGAAGCTTTGTGACCATGCCCAGATTATGCAGTTTCTCTGTGCCTTGAAAAGTCCTTACCTGTAGAAGAAAGATGAAGACAATTGTGCCCATTGGGGTGTTGTGAGGATTACATGAGCTAATAACCAAAATGTCTTTGGACAGTGTCTGGTATTTGGTAAACACTCGATAAATATCTTACTTAGAAAGCCTGGTCAGTGGTTTTCAACCAAGAGCAAGGAAAACTTGAAAATATCTAGAAGTTTTTGGCTTTCACAGCTGTGGGGGTGCTCCTGACAGCTAGTGGACAGAGGCCAAAGACGCTGCTAAGCATTCTACAATGCGTAAGACAGCACCTCCACGACAAAGAATTATCTGGCCCAAAATTTCAATAGTGCTGAGGTTGAGAAGTTGTGGGTTAAGTGGTCAGTCTCCTCTAGAACCAATCTGTTTGGGTTCGAATCCTGACTCTGCCTTTGATAGGCGACCTTTGGCAAATTAGCAAGGGACTCTGTGTTCCTTAATTTTCGTGATGGTTAATTTTGTGTGTCAACTTGCCCAGGTCAAGGGATGCCCGGCAAGCTAATTAAACATTGTTTCTTGGTGTATACATGAGGGTGTTTCCAGAAGAGGTTAGCATTTCAGTTGGTGGACTGAGTAAAGCAGGTTGGCCTCCCACTATGGGGGAGCATCGTTCAACGCATGGAGAACCTGCCTGGAGAGAACAAAAAGCAGAAGAAGGGAGGATTAGCTGGGACGTTGGTCTTGTGCCTTTGGACTGGGATTTACGCCACCAGCTCCCCTTGTCCCCAGGCTTTCAGACTCAGACTACAATTACACTGCCCACGTTCCTGGGTTTCTATCTTGCAGCCAGCAGATCATGAGACCTGCCTTGGCCTCCATAATTGTTTGAGCCAATACCTTATCTTAAATCTCTGGAGAATCCTGACAATACAGTTTCCTTACCAGTAAAGTAAGGATAACATTATGTTATAGGATTCTTGAGAGGAGTAAATGAGTTGAAAGGCCATCCATTATTATTACTTCCCCCTCGTGGGTTCCCTCCTCTGGGAAGCCCTCCTGGAGTCATGGTTAGATGACTTCCCTGTGCTTATCACACATTAGCACTCATCTTGATGTACCATAACTGCCTGTGCTCGTGGCTATCTTTCTTACAAGACCATGAGCTCCTTGAGGGAGGAACTGCTCTATTGCTTTCAATATCCCCAGGACTGATCATGACGCCTGGCGCCTGTGTCTGTAGGATAAGCTCATGGATGAGGTAGAGAGGAATAAGATGGGCCAGGCATTGGAGTTTCCAAGAAAGGTGCCCAGGGAGGAAGAGAGCATGGGGTAAATAGGCAGGTCCAGGAGCTGAGGTTGGCGGTAGGGACAGATGCTCCAAGAGAGGATGTCTGAACTCCTTTCCTGTTTTCCCGATCTGGAGGGAGAGGGAGTGAAGTTTACCCCGAGGATAGCCCTGCCCCATTTATTGTTCCGCAGGCCTATGAATACAACAGGTCCTTGAGAGGGCTCAGCTGGTTCTTCCCGGGGGGGGGGGGGGGGGGGGGGGGGGGGGGGGGGGGGGGGGGGGGCGGCTACTACCCTCTCTGGTCTTCATTAAGTAATAGAGCTTTGGGACCTGATGTGCATTCTGTTTCTCTTCGGTGGCAGCAGAGGTTACTGTACGGCAGGCTCAGGGGTTGCCCATAAGCCAAGATTGTTAGGGAGAGCATGGCAGAACAGAGAGCCATTAAAACACCTTCCCTGGTGTTCCTCTCTTTCCAGCCATCAGATTTGGCTAAACCTGCTGGCCTCTGCAATAGCCCTTTCCCATCTGTGTTTCTCTGTTTCACCCTCCCTCTTTTCAACAAAGAAATCTTTGGCTCGGGTATCACCAGGCTGGCCTTGGAGGCCTAGGGAGGACCCCAAAGATTCCTTACTCTGCAAGGGATGGCTGGCCACCCAGGTGTGGCTCTCCGCCTTGTATGTCTGGACACCACCTTCTGCTCATTGCTGCTGGTCCTCAGGACTCCGATGCTCTGTCATTGCAGAATTTGTCTATTAGCTTCCCACAAGCAAAAATCTGATGCTATCTGTGATATTCTCCCTGCCCCTGGATGTACAATCTCTCTAATGCTGTGAGGCTTATTGAGTTGTATTCTGCTGCATTTGTCCTATTAAAGCCACAAGGTAAGTTTACACATATGTGAAAGTGGGGGGGTATTATCTAAAGACGTTGGACATTCTTTTTAACAATTACCTAGGGAAAAGGTGGATTCTCAGAAAGTATTCCAGCAGGTGGAGCTAAGAGAGGAAAGAAAGGAGGCACCTGCCTACCTCTGAACTTCATTTTCTTTAGACTTCTAGGGGGGCACACACTGAGATGTGGGTTCCTGGCACTGGAGACTCAGGTGGTGTGTGGGCCTAGGGCTGGGATGGAAGGGCCTAGGACACTGAGTGTAGAGCTAGACCTTTTTGTGGTTGGACAGGTTTTTATTGCCCTAAGTTACTTGCTCATGTCCTTTAGCCAACTTGGCAAATATTGAAGCTGTGGTGCTGGGAAGAGGGTCATTTATGATGAAATTCAAAGCTGAGAAGAAGTGTTAGTTACCTGTTGTTGTGTAATCAATCACTCATACATTTAGCAGTTTAGAACAGCAAACGTATTATTTTACATAGTTTCTGAAGGTCAGAAATCCAGAAGAAGCTTGATGAGTAATATTAGCTGAGTCTCTCATAAGGCTTCAGTCAATGTGTTGGCCAGGGCTGCACTCATCTGAAGGCGTGACTGGGGCTGGAGGTTCTGCTTCCACAATGGTTCCCTCCCATGATCGTGGGCAGTTCACTCCCATGCCCCTGATGTAGTGTAAGAGAAGATTCCACAAGAATGGGAATGCCAGGAAGCAGGGATCATTGGGGGCCATCTTGGAGATTGGTCGAGTATCACAGACCAATTTTTAGCACAATAAATGCCGAAGACCAGCTAGTAGGGTGTTATTTTTGTTAGGTATGGTTGTTTTCAGATGCATTAACCTGAAGCCAGAGTGCCGTTGGGGGCTCTGACCCTCTCCTTCACCTTAAGACCTGAAGGGCTCCTTCACTCATCCCCACCAAGTAGCAGGGCCATACAGATCAAAGTATGACCTACAGGAGACCAAACACCAAAGAGGTGAGGCTTTGGGAAGAGAGCAAAGAATTAAAAAGGACCAAGAAGCTGTCAAGAAGGAGAAAGGAAGAGAAGCAAGGAGAAGCCCTAAATAGAATGCCTTTTCCAACCTAAGGGACAGTAACCATAGCATGAGTCTTAAGAATCTAGGACAATGGTCCCACATCAACAGATTGTCTAAAGGGACAAGTTCAGAGGCTGGAGATTCCAGTTCCAAATCTCCCATGTCCCATGGGCTTTGTGTGGACTTTCAAGCCTGAAATAAAGTCCTTTAGTAAAGAACTCTTTAAGCATACTGTGTGTGTGCTTTGCTTGTTAATAGCAAGGCTGTTCTGCCGTCTTCTGTACCATCCTTCCATCCACAATGAGTTGATGGGTGAGGCTGCATTTGTACCTCAGATAATTAACTCCTATATTACTCTCTGTTCTATTTCATTTTTGTTTTCTCCAAGGCTTTCCTAAACTCTTATTTTACATGGTTCACCTTTCTCCGATCTGTGCTACTCAGCAAGAACTGAGTGGTGGGGAAGCAGACCAGGGCGGTGAGTGGCAGCCGAGGTGGGGGGGGGGCACCTCGAAGAGAGAGTGCTCTGTGATCTAGCTGTTCCTTCCCACATTGGAATTCTTTCTCCCGCCGCGGCCTTGCAGGATAGACTTCAGTTACATGAAGGATGACAATTTCCCGACTGCTGGGTCAAGGGCAGGGAAAGAGAAAGGAAGCCAAGGGGAGGCTGTGGGTGTGGAAGTCAAGATAGTAGATCAGTCATAGAACATCGAGGCTGAGCAGAACGAGTTCTGTGGCACAGAGAAATGAAATAATTTGCCGGAGATCACACAGCGAGGTGGCAATAAATGACTCCTCAAGTAGGGCTGTTAGCTCTGCCTCGCTTGTCTGCTTAGGTCAATGAATACACACGGCTATTGTTCTGTGCATGAAGGAAAGAGAAGAGCAGGGACTGGCTCTCAGCAGTCTTGTAGAACAGGGGATGAAAAGGCCCACACGGGCAACACACACATCTCTCCCCACACACTGTCCTCTGCGGAAGAGACATTGTGAGACAGACTCAGGAGGGATGTGCACATTTGTGTGGAAGGAAGACTGCCATTAATGCTGCCAGGACCCTCCTCCTCCTGGCTCATCTGATGGTCAGCAGGGCTGCGGAAGCCCTACTGAGGCTTGAATGGAGCGGTTGCTGGGGCTTCACCAGTGCTCCAGGAGGACCCAAGATAATTCTGCAGGGGACCTGGGGCAGGTGGATGGAGGCCTCTCAGGCAAAGGGGAAGCATGAGAAAAAGCCCCAGGGCAGGGGTCAAGGTGCTGGCTGGTTTTGGGTTTTGGCATCCATAGGCAAGGACAGCGAGGATGGAAGTGGGGTGGGGGGACTGTCAAGGGAAAGTGGCCGCACCTGCAGCTGGCCACTGGAGGCTTCTGGAAGCCTAGTGGGCAGAAGGAGAAGTAGCCGTTCAGATTCCAGCACTGGAATGGCCCAGTCTGGGATGGCCCATTTGTACTCATGGGGAGGAGGGGGACACAGGACAGAGGGAGAGGTTCTGGTTCTGGAACCCCCGAGTAGACTGATGTTTTATCTGCCTGAATAGCCAATGGGAAGGTGATACTATCTCTAAATCTTTGGTATCACTGAACACTTCGGTATAAATATAAGCCACTCTGGGACCTCAGAGGCCCTGGCGGTGACGCCTTTTCCTTCACTTCCAGTTAAAGAGAATTTCAATCAGCAAGTGAAGGGGTAAGAGATAACAAAACTAATAATAGCCAAGATTCATCAGTTCTTTCTCTATTCCAGGCATTATGCTGAGTGATTTTACATGGAATCGTCACAGAATTCCTCGGAGGAAGGAAATGCTCTTGGAATTGTTTTGTGTGACCAGCAAAGCTGTCTTTTTAACTGTAGTGGCTTATTTGGTGCTTGGATACGCTCACACAGCTAGTAAGATGGGGCAGTTTGACCCCAGAGCCTACTCCCCTGACCACTGCGTAATACTCCTCCCCAGTTTTTGGGTGTGATTTGAGGTTGACCTAGAACTTCTGAGGCAAGTGATTTATCCACAAACTCAATGGTCTGGCTAGGCTGCTAACCCTCTCTGCTTGGGCACTGGCCATGGGGGACAGAAAGGAGGCTCCCAGGGCTGCCCATCTCCGCAGGGGCCAGAACAAAAGCGAGGGCAGAGGGAAGTGAAATGTGGGACTGGGTAGGTGGAGAAAGGCAGGAGGTCTACCCCCAGTTAGGCGGTGGGCCGGGAAGTCCTGGAGAGAACAGTGGTCTCCTTGTTCTTTCTGGAAGGTCAGCTCCATCTTATGCAGAGGCCAATTAGAATTCAGATGCCTTTGGAATCTAAATGGCCTCTGGTGAGGGTGGGTGTATAGTGTGGAGCGTAGGTGCCCACAGAGCTGGCCCAGAGCCATCCTGTTGGCTGAGATCTAGAGGAGGAGGGGGAGGGTGTGATGGGTACTGTTTTTGGCCCCTGGTCCGGCAGGGTCACTGCTTGCACGTTTGGTCTCAGTGGCTTTGGCTTGCTCTTTCCTTCCTTCATCACTTTCTCCCTCTCTCATCCCTTCACCTCTCTTTCCTTCTTTTCTTTCTCTCCTCCTCCCTCCCTCCCTTCCTTCCTTCTCTTGACGCAAACCCAGGTGAGCCTTTCAGAGTCCTTCCCAGAGCTCCCTGATTTGGCCATCAAGTCCCTTTCATACCCTGCTATACCTACAAGGTCTTCTCCATCCTCACCTGTCCATAATCATGGGTATAGCACTAGGATGACTCCAGATCAGTCCTTGGGGGGCCTGATGGCATGGGTCCTGCTGTGGTTGAGGGGCTTATAGCCCAGGAAAGTCAGGGGAGACATCCCAGAAAGCTGAGTGGCGGTGCTAGAGGTGGTTCCCAGGCTGGGTAGGAGCAGCACGCTCCAGAAGAGGAAGAGCCCATGGCAGGGAGAGGCAGGAGGGAAGGAGCAGGCCATCCTTAGCTATATTGGGAACTTCTGGCCTCATAGTAGCCTTTGGGTATGTGAACCTAGACCAGAGTTGTTCCTGCCTTGTAGGGGATAACATTTGTGTTGGCGAAAGGGGTCAATATGGACAGGCCTCTGCTCTCTCTTGGGATCCCAGGATTTGCAGTGGCTTCTGAGGGTCCCCTGCTGCCAGTAAGGGGTCCAACTGTGTTATAGGTTGGAGCTCCTGGCTGGGATGACCTTTGTACTTTAGAGTTGAGGAATGTCCTCTTTTGCCTGAGCTTTCTTTTCAACATGCAGGTCTGGGCATATGGGGTGGAGGATCACATGGGAGATCATAGCTCAAGTGGGGGAGGAGCAGCGGGGAGGGGTACTTGGCTAGACTTTGCTGCTCCTGCCTACTTTCTGGTCTCCTACCAGAATGTGGAGCCCGAGGCCTTGGGCAGCATGTGGTTCTCTGCTTCAGCAGGCATACACCTACTCTTGGTGCTTCCACCGTTGGTCACTTTCTTCTGGGAAGAGGGATCTGTAGTGATTCCCTGTAGGGAATCGAGACCAAAGGATCATCTGAAGTTCAGGCCAGAAGTTTGTGAGCATATGGTGCTATCTGGGCCTGAGGAAGAGGGAGTGGGGTAGGTGCCTGGTGCGGGGCTGGCTTAGAAGGGTGCCATTATTCCCTCTCACACGGAAATAAACATTTTGGATCGCTGACTATCTCCCTGGGGGCTAGGACACTGGTCAACAAAGTAGTCAAAGTTGGTCCTGGATCTGCAGCGTGGGGTGCTCCAGGACAGGCTGGGGGCGGGGAGGGCTATTTCCCTCCCTTCTTTCCCAGCTGGTGCTCTGGTAATCATCCCTTCCACCTGAGGACAGATGGAGAAGGCTGATTGGAATGAGAGGTTGGGGTTTTGTCAGGGTGAGTATGCAGGTTGGGAATTGGCGGTGGTGGTACAGGGTGTGTGTGTGTGTGTGTGTGTTGGTGGGAAATGGAATATTCAAGAAGGTGGTGGGAGGGAGGATTAAACTTGGTGTTTCTTTGAGACTCCCACTGCGGAGATCAGCGCCCCCCTGCGGCCCACAGGGGAAACAGCAGCGCGGACTTACAGGTCCCAGTAGGTCCTTGCTCCCGCCCACCCCCTTGGTGATGTTTCTGAAGCTGCTCAGTTCTCCTCTAATTGCTTGTATTCCTGGGGATCTCCAGGCTTCTTGTTGGACCCTGGCTCCTGAGGAGGTAAGGTCAAGTGAAGGATGTGGATTTGCAGTGTGGATGGCTTGACGCTCATGTCACGGGAGATTTGAAGGGGTTTAGATTGGACCTAACAAGTCACCATGGGGGCCTCCAAGCTTCCGGGTCAGGTCCTCTGGCAAGACTGCAGCAAGGAGCGCTGGGCCAACATGAAGGGCACAGAGCACAGTCCTGTGGGGAGAGGCTTGAACCTGCACTGTGAACTCAGAGGGGCGAGGACAAAGCATTGCCCTCGTGACTTAGGCAATGGGTAACTATACATGGAGCATCTTCCTTTGGCTTCACTGTGCCTTGGAAAGGGACAAGGTAGGATCCAGCAGTCCCCAGAGCTCCTGCTGGGTGGCTTTGTCCGGAGGAGGGCTCTCTACTCCCCACTCCACTGGGAACATCTGCTGAGAGGCTGGCAGGGAATAAGCTATTCAGTTCCACTCTGAGTTCTTTTCTTTTTCTTTTCCAAACTCATTTCAGGACATCTAGTAAGATCAGTGTTTCCAAACTAGTGATTGTCTTGAACGTGTAGGGGTTTAACCATTGCAGGAAGAGGAGTAGGGGTGATCATGTAATAAGTACAGGCCAGGGACTTTCCAGCAATCCCTACCTCCCACACAGTCAGGCTCTGACCCCACATGGCACTGAGCCCTCTTCTCCCGACTCTTGCCCCACAGGACTTTTATTCTGAAAGGACCAATGCCCCTGGGGGTGGGGAGGTATCCAAAGGCAGGAGCTGGCCCTGATCCAGAACAGGCCCTGCCCTTTGGGCTCTTTTCCAGGGTATTCTGGGACCCTTAGGGAGGGGCCTTGCTCTTCTCCCTTCTCCCTCTTATCCTCTGTTCCAGCCTTCCTGGCCTTCGAGCAGAGGGTCCCTATAACCAGGCATGTCCTTCTTCTCCCTGCTTTTGCCTTTACACCCCCATGTCCCTCACCTTCCTAGCCTTGGCCTTGTATTTTCCATCTGTCTCTCCTTTCAATCTTTTCTAGCCTTCTTGCTGCCTATCCTTCCCAAGGCAGACACGGAAGCCAGGTCACTGTTCCGAAGCTTCATAACCTCCTCCAGCACTAGACAAAGGTCTCGCCCTGTCCCATCCCACTTCCTCAAAATGTAGCATGGAAATATAAGATAGCCAGGTCTGTTGAACTCTGTGTGGGTGAGGGCTTGCCTTGGGCCTGGTTCTGCTGAGCACATGCGGCTTTCTCGAGAATAAGGACAGGAAACAGACAAAAGATTCTACCAGTAGTTCCTGTTTAAATTCTTGAACCCCGGTCAATTTTCCCAAAGTTCTACCAGGACTGATTTCTCACTTGTCCCCAAATGCTCAAAGCTCAGTTCTTTCGTAGACAGAAGATAAGGGACCACATGAACTAAAGACAGTTGAGATCCTTGTTCTCAAGGGGTCTTTCCCCTTTGCCTGGTTCTTTCATCCAGGAGGCCACACCAGGAATTGGGTCTGACGCCATAGTTGGGCAATGGAGTGTGAGGAAAAGGACTTTGGTCCGGGGGCTGCAAGTTATAGATTAACATGGGGAGGGGGGAGGAGGGACCCAGAGGCAGAGTAAGTGGCCCAAGGAAGGGACAGCTGACCTGAGATACTTTGGGCTTCAAGGGGTATGAGCGAGAGGAGTCTGGGGACCCGTGCAGTCTGGAGGGGCCCTCAGTGCCTCTCTGGCTACTTGACCTTCCTGAAGACCTGCTCGCACACTGCATCCCTTGCAGTCAGCTCCTGGGGACAGAGTGGGAATAATGAGGAGAGAGAAAGAAGGTTCTTCCCAGCCGGAGCTCCTTTCTTAAGGTCCTTGAGCTCTGTTTAGTCCTTCAGGATACAACAGCTAGAGCATTTGATATATGGGGAATTGTATCATTGTCCCACACCTTCAAGTTTTCACCCCAGAGGAAGGAAGAGAGCTGGGTCACGGAATGGGAAGTGGCTAGTCTCCATCTCTAGTCACAATTTATGGACATTCATCTGACTTGTAGCCAAGGCCCACCGGTCCCTGGATTTCTTCCTCTCTCTACTCTTCCCAGGGCTTTTGTTTTTCCTTTCTCGGTTGCCCTCCTTGGAGGGGGGCAGGGAGTAGAGTAAGGGACTGATTTGATTTGGGCAAGGGGATGAGTCCTGGGTGGAGGCCCCCTTCCTGGCCCAGCTTACCAGATACAACTTCTCTCCCTCCAGCCAGTGTCTCCAGCCTCGGTTGGGGACCTCCCCTTTCTGCACACATACCAACTGCTCCTCCTCCCAGGTTACAATGGTCTATAGGGAAAGCAGGAATAAGGGAAGATTTGGGGGCTGAATACCCCAAATGCATCCAACTCACTTTGGCTGGGCTGCCCTCGTCACATCACAGCTGATACTGTCTAGCTCCAGCCCCTTCATTCTGAATAAGATGGCTGCTCTGATTCAGCAGGACTCCCCTCCCCAACCCCCAAAGGGCACAGAAGGGAGTCCACAGTTTGTCTACAGCGACTGCTAGGGCAGATACTGCTAAGTATCCTGGAGCAGGATAACCAGGGGTAAAACTGGGGAGAGGGTGGAGGGTGATGAAGAACAAAGACCGTGTCCTTTGGATACTTCCAGCTGGACTTAGAGGGTCTTTCAGGAAAGAAGAGGATTGGTTGGGAATCCCAGCAGGGAATCTCTCTCCTTTCTCAATTTCAAGGACAGCTGAAGTGTCCCTGAGAGTAAAAGATCATCACCCACTCACCCCCGAATCAGAGTGGGGTGGGCTTGGGCATTCCAACTGGCATTTATCAAACCCTCCCATAGGATAGGCCCTGCTAACCAAGACCCTGCTAACCAAGGAGCTCCGAATCTTGGTCAGACAGAGCAGGAAACAGGTGCCTGTGATGCCAGGCAAGGGTTGGGGATGGGAGTGGGGAGGCAAGCGCTGAGTCTTCAAGGAAGTGAGGAGTTAGTTCGATTGGAGATACTGGGCAATTTCTAGCAAGGGAAGGAGTAGCATAGAGGTAAGAAAGAAGGGCACATGGTTGTAAGCGGCTCTGAACTAGAGTGTTTGTGGGAAAGACCCTTGTATGCCACGGACCTCATCTGGAATGTAAAGGATTGTCTCTGAGAGGTTTCATTCATGATCACTTTTACATCCTCGGTAAATCCTTCTGGCTACAGTATGCAGAGTGGGTTAGAGAACGATTAAGACTGGGGGAACACATTCCGGCACCAGACGAGAAATGAGGGCTTGGCTGAAGGTGGCACTACGGAAAGGCTGGAAAGAATCAACAACGTTCAATGGAGATACAGTGGGCCATGAACACAAGGTCCATTAGAAAATGCAAGATCCCTAGTAGCTGTGTTAGAAAAGGAAGAAGAAACAAGTGAAATTAATTTTAATAATATATTTATTTAATGTAGAATATCTAAAATATTGTCTTTTCAGTATGTGATTAAAATAAAAATTACTGAGATGTTTTACATTTTTTGGTATTGTCTCAAAAACCCATTATGTATTTTACGCCTATAACACACTTTATAAGTTTGGATCAGTTGCATTTCAAGTGTTCAAAGGCCGTATATGGCTAGTAGCAACTATACTGGACAGTGAAGAGAAGTTATAAAGACTTCCTGACCAACTAGATGGTGTGTGTGTGTGTGTGTGTGTGTGTGTGTGTGTGTGTGTGTGTGTGATTGTTGGGGTGGAGGGGTGGTCTGGGTTGTTGGGGTGGTCTGTGGTCTGGCTGGTTATTGCCATTAATGAAGACAGTAAATACACAAGCAGAGACAGTTTGGGTAGGAAGATAGTAAATTTGGCTTTGAGCTTGGGGCATGTATATGGAAACATAGGCAGATGAAAACTTCACCGTGGAGCTCAGGAGGCAGCTCTGGCTGGAGAATCCATGTCAAGGGCAGTTTATAGATGGTGGCAGGAAGCATGGGTATAGATGATTTAGCCCATGCTTTGGTGCACAGACAAAAGAGAGAAAGTCAAGAACAAAACACTGGGGGAAACCCCAGTTAAAGGGATTCATAGGAGAGCTAGGGTCTGCAAAGGAGACCAAAAGGAAGGCATAAGAAGCAGAAAGAAAGAGAGGAAAGGAAACCCATAGAAGCTAAGAGAATAGAGATTCTGCTTTGACCAACAGGGTCACAGGCTAGAGGGTGAGCCATTTCTTCTTTGGGTTGGGGTGACCTACCCTCTTCGTCCTTTTGGCTGGCAATGAGCGGTTGGGGGACTGTTACACTGGGGACTCCGCAGCCTGCTGTAGCTGTCCCTCTCTCTGGCTCGAGTTGGGGGAGAAGGCATTTCATTTTGCCCCGGATTGTTAAGAGCCACCTGCCTGCTCGCCCACGTGCCCTCCCCCAAGCCTGAGGAGAAGTACCTGGCATTTTCGTCCATCCACGATCCTTAGATCCTCCTCAAACTCAACTCCCACCTCGAATTCCAGAATGTAGTTGTGGAACGTGCTGAGGGTCTTCACTATCATGTGGTTGCCCTGGTGGTCGATCTCCTTGTCTGGCTTGAGCAGCAGGGCTATCTTCCGCAGAGCCACGCTGATGTCTGTGGGGGCTGTCTTTTAGTGGGGCTCCTACAAGCCACCCGGGGGGCTCCCCCACCGGCAGCAGTACCATGGGGCTGTAGGCCACCCCTGAGCTGGATCTGGGACGGTAGACTGACTCTTACCAATGCCCTGACTAGAAATGGATCCCAAGTCCGGTGCTACCACCTGAACCCTTCCATAGCATCCAACCCCAGCACCCCCTCTTCTCCATGGGACAGAGAGGCAGAGAGGGAAAGGGGAAAAGGGGAGGGAAAGGGGTCTGGGAGGGTGAGGCCATTACTTAGGGCTTGGAGGTAATCCTCCATGTTCTTCTGGGAGACAAAGCGGTAGTAGCCGGTGAGGTTGGGAGGCATTGTCTGGGCTGGCCAAGTTGGAGATGGAGCTTTCTGGAGCCTAGAGCTGGCAGGGTGCGGAGGGAGCGGGTGTTGTCTGGCAGGTGAGGCTGAGAGAGTCCGGGCTAGCCTAAACACACACACACCACACACACACACACACACACACACACACACACACACACACACACACACAGAGGCTGTGTGAAGGTCTGTGCTTACCAGGGTTTTTATAGGGCTGGGTCCTGCTGCAATAAGAGTTCCTACCAGACTTCCTCCCTCCTCCCATATTGAGTTTGGGGCTGGTGCCTGGAGCCTGAGGGAGGGGTAGGAACTTGGCCAGTTGGTGCCGACCTCGACTTTTCCTGAGGAAGGAACCTGGAGCAGAACCTGGGGCTGTCAGTCATCCAAGACCTGAACCTTTTCAAAGGTCAGTTTTGGCTTCCAGCCCATTTTCAGCAGGCTTGGGAAATGTCCCTGAGCTCTGAGGTCTGGTCTTGCTGTGTGGAGTGGGGGCTTCCGGGCTTCTCCAGGAATGAGTTCTAACAATATCCTGAGACCCCAAGACTGAGTCAGGATCCCGAAAGGTATCGGGGGAAGAAGTGGAAAAAGATGGGGGATAGTCAGCTGGCCAGGAGGCCACGGTGAAGGAAATGCTAGAGGGCTGCCTCGCACAACTCCCTCAGACAGCTTCCCTGAGCTGGGGCTGCAGCCCTGGCGTTCCAGACTCTTTGTCCTGTAGGGCCATGAGGAAGGAGGCAGAGCAACTGCTCTTCCCAAGCACAAGAAGGGCTTGCCAGCATGACAAGGTGTTGAGTTCAAAGTCTGGAGTAGAAAGTGAGAAAGTTTTGTTGGCTATTCTGGAACATTTTGGCTTGGACCCAGGGGTTTCCCTCTCCCTCTGAAGTCAATGATGCAACCATCACTTCCAGTCCCCAGTCTTTGGACAGCTCATGCTTACCAGACGCATTACCACGGTGGGGGCTGCCTAAATTATTGTGTACCTTGCCTTCACCCTCCGAGCTCCTTCTCTCTCTCTCTCTCAAACATACCAACTCCCCTGGCTTCAGAATCAGCTGGGTTGGTTCATCATAGTTTAAGATGGGAAATTCGTAGAGAGGGAGGCAGGGAGCCTAGGCAGTGGAAGAAATCCCACCTAGGAGTAAATCATCTGGACAGGTGTGTGTGTGTATGTGTGTGTGTGTGTGTGTGTGTGTGTGTGTGTGTGTGTGTGTACACAAATCTCTAGCTCTTCCTCCAGTCCTAGAACACTTTCCATCTCCCTGCTGACCATCCCATGGTTTTCTCAGACACCTGGGGCTGGGAACGGAAATGCTAGGATCTCTTGGGTTCAGGCTGTGGGTGTTGCTTCTAGGCTCCCAGGAGGCACGCAGCAGGGACCTGCTGATGAGCTGAGCTGTGAAAAGAGGTTAATGCAGAGTTGGTTGTGGTGATGGTGGTGGTGGTGGGGTGACGTGATACTGCCCCTCCTCTCCTCCCTCAGGTCTCCGTTGACGTCTCTCCATTTCCCACCCCCAGGGCTTATAGAGCTTCTCCATTTTCCTGATGCTCCTCTTATTTCCCACCCCCTCTACGGTTTTCCAGCTTCCGCCCCAGCCCCCGCAGTTTCCTTGCTCCCCCAAATTGCAGTCTAGGGAAAAAGCCCTACCACAGTCTCCCGCCCCTGCTCCCTAGTCCCATTGGTTGCCTCCCCCCCTGCAGCACCTGGCCCCCCCCCCAGCCATCCGATTGGCCAGCGGCCCCATCAGTCCTCGCCTGGCCGTCCTGACGTCATCCTGCAGTAGCGGGGATGGGGTGGGAATGAGGGAGAGAGTGAGGACGCCCGTCTCGAGAGCGAACGGGAAGCCTCTGCAAGTCCCCCACCTCAGCCACACAGGTTGGGGTCTGTCTAGGTCCGCTCTATGCACTAGTGTGGACGGCAGGCTCTTTTCTGTCCCTGCCCTGCGGCCCGCTGTCTTCCCTTCCCTCCTTGGAGAGCCTCTGCATCCCTCCCCCAAGGTGGAATCAGCCGGCTGCAGGCTCCTGGGGGCGAGCGGTCGCCTGGCCCTGCCCTGCCCTGCCCACACCACACCACACCATGACTCTCCTGCTGTTGCCCCTCTTGCTGGCCTCCCTGCTCCCCTCCAGCTCCTGTAACAAAGGTGAGTGAGGTGGGGGAAGGGGGGCACTGAAAAAGGGGTATCCGGCAGAGCCATGTGGGGGTAGGGGTGAGCAGGGGCTGTTGAAGCTCTCTGGCAAATGACAGGTGTGGGTTCTTCAGACCATTCCCCTTCCCATCCGTTTTCTGAGAGCTGCCCCTTCTCTCCCTCACATCCGCTTCTCCACATCGTCCTCTCTGGGCTGTTTCTACCCATGTGCTTCTCTGGCTCCCATTTGGTCCTCATTTCCATCCTGGGGTCTCCGTCTCCCCCTCCTCCAATTTCTGCCTGCGGGAGATACCTCAGGTCAGAAGGACTTGCCCCGAAAGGGTGAGACACATCTCTGGACGGTTCTCCGTGTTCACTGGGGTGTGCCTGCACTAAGGGTGTGTGACAGATCCATCTGGTTCATCTCCATCCCATCCTGGGGAGAGACAGTTCCTTGCAGCTCAGCGATTCGGAGCACGTATGTTTTGGCGTGTTGCTCCGGATCCGTACCCTGCATACAGCTGGGCTGAGGGTTACCAGAGCTGCCCTCTCTGGCAGACAGCAGAGAAATTCAGCTGGGTGAGGCCATCAGAGGGACGAAGGCGGAGGGGGGCAGGGAGAGAGGGGTTGGGGGAAGAGGGCTCAGGTAGGTGGAGAAAGGCAGGTAAGGGCAGAAGTGGGTGTGTGGGGGGGGCACTTAATGAGTGGTGAGAGGGAAAGCTGAGAAGGACGAGGGAGATGGGGCGTGGGAGGCGGTGAGACAGAGGGTGAAGAGAGTAAAGGTGGAGGCAAAGAAAGGAGAGAAGACTGAAAGGGGAGGCAAGAAGAACAGGTGAGGAGAGGGGGAAGGGAAAGTCAAAGAGGGAAGGGCAGGGAGCCAGGAGCCAGTGAAGGAAATGAACACCAGGAGAGTCTGTGGCAGGGAGACCTGGGGGCGAGCCGTGGAGAGGGTGCCCAGCATGGGCCTTGCTGCTCTGCAGGTCCTTCATCTTGAGGCTCCTCGCCTCAGTCTCTGACCTCAGCCCAGCTTCTTAGCCTCCTGCCACTTCCTGTGCTTGCTTTCTGAGCACCATCTTGTGGCTTTCTCCTCTGCCATTAGACAAGGGGGTTTTGGTGGTCATCTGTAAGAAAGGGGCAGGCATTCTGGTACCAGAAGGCTTTTTTGTGCTGTGGTTGGAGGAAAGAGTGGAAATCAGGCCTTTTTATTCACTGTCACATACTGGGCATGTTTTCTTTTCGTGACTCAGTTTCCCTCTGATGATATGTCTTCCTCCACCCATGTTCCACGGATAGGCCGTCACAAATGTGCTTTGGGAGCCTGGTGGTTGGCACGGGGGGATTAGATAGAGCAAGCAGTAGCAGTTGGGTTGGCGGGTGATTAGAGGGAAAGGGAACACATTGTGCCTTCCCCGTAGCCCCTCACCAGGCTAGTGGGAGTTGGGTCCTGGGGAGGAGACACGATTGAGCGAGCTGAGTGTGGCAAGGAGATGGGGAAGTCTAGAGGCTGAGTGGGTCCCGCATCCCTCCTGGTTGGCTGGTGGTTGAAGGGAAGAGGGGTGGGGTAGGCAAGAAGTAACATGAAGTCATGAGCCTGTATACGAAGTGAGGTTCAGGGAGTGTGGGGTTGGGGGGGACACAGAGTTGTGCTGGCTGTGAGTGTGCTCTCTCGGGTGTAGGGATGAGAAGCGGGGAGGGGATCCGTCATGTTTCTAGGCCATCTCAATAATCCCTTAGGATGTCGGCTGTGCTGGGTCCAGTCATTTGGCATTGATTCCCCTGCTCCATCCCTGCCCCTCTCTGTCCCCCTCCTTCTGTCCTATATTTTCCCTCCTCTTAGGTTAAATGGACTTAGGTTGGGGCTTGGCTGGGAGAAGTGCAGAGTGGAGGGATCAGGACTGAAATGGGATGATGGTGGTCGTGGAGAGTGTAGATACTCATGATCTCAGGAAACATCTAGATCTTTTTCTAATCACAACTCTGCCCTTAATCTATGCCTTCCCTTTCCCGGGGCCTTCTGATGGCCTACCACTGCTCCCTGAATCTCCAGTCTGCACTCTCTAGCACTTGAAATCCCTAAAGAAAATTCTTCACCCTCTGACCACGTTTCCCAGGGAAGATAGTGGTCCCCCACCTCCCCCAGGGCAGGCTGTTGCCACGGAAACTACCAATCCTGCCACAGAAGGCGGCTGTCACAGATACTCTGACTCCTTTAATGCTGATTTCTTGTCCTCAGCCCTTCCTTCTGCAGGTCCTTCTGCAGCGGGTGGGAAGGGTGATAAGCTGGAGTGTGTCTGAGTTGCGTGGGAGTGGAGGGTCAGCTCACACGTGCTTTCTGTCCTCATCCTGGGTGGGGGTCAGCCAACAAGCACAAGCCATGGATCGAGGCAGAATACCAAGGCATCGTCATGGAGAATGACAACACGGTCCTGCTGAACCCACCACTATTTGCCTTGGACAAGGATGCCCCCTTGCGCTATGCAGGTGATTGGGGTTGGGGGATGGCAAGGTGGGTAGGGCAGAGAAAAATGGTTGGGAAGGCAGAGGGCAAGGGAAGAGAGGGGAGGAAGTCCCTGGAGGGAGAGCAGTGGAAGCGGGGAAGAGACCTTGGCAAAGTGGTAGCAGTAGGCTTAAAGATGGTGGCTGAGTAAAGGGAGCCAGAGAGAAGGAGGTGGGAAGGCAGGGGTTAAGCACACTATTTTGTCAGATCTCAGACCCAGTAGCTCTGAGAGGTTACAGCTCGGGGGAAGCTGGTGTTGGAGCTGTATGTCTGATGATTAACATTTTCACATGTACAAGAGAAGGGCTGGGGTTTGGAGGGAGCGGTGAAGCCGAACCAAAGGCAGGGAGGTTGAGGCTGGGAAGAAGATGCTGGAAGTGGCGAAGGAGAAAGAGCCTCACCCTCTCTCCCCATCCTGGGCCAGGTGAGATCTGTGGCTTCCGGCTCCATGGGTCTGGGGTGCCCTTTGAGGCCGTGATTCTGGACAAAGCAACTGGAGAAGGGCTGATCCGGGCCAAGGAGCCAGTGGACTGTGAGGCCCAGAAGGAGCACACCTTCACCATCCAGGCCTACGACTGTGGCGAGGGCCCAGACGGAGCCAACACCAAGAAGTCCCACAAGTGAGGAAGCCCTTGTCTCCTGCTCCCTGCTGCTGGGCCCCCCTCTCTTCTCCCAAGCCCCTCACTGTTTTCTGCCCATGCTCTCACTGATACCTGCCCCTCGCCTGTCTATTCATCGGGTCAGGGACAGGGAACATGTCCTCCTGAGCCTTCACTCAAGGTGACGGAAACATGTAGTAGACTCATGGGATCTAATTCTGGTTCTGCCTCTTATGACCTTGGGCGACTTACTTAGCCCTTCTGGATCTGCTTTAAATTCTCTGTAAAATGGGGAACATGATGATCCCGATTTCCCTAGGTTGCTGTGAAGGGTAAAGGAGATGGTTTGTGTAAAAAGCGTGTAACAGCGCTGATACATGAGAAAGGCTCAGCACATGGAGGTATGATGATGAGGAGGGTAATGAGAAGGGCGATGAGCACCTCGGCCCACGTCCTGATTCCTTCCGCCTGCCCCACCATATACTCACACGCATGGGAAACTCATGCATAGTGCGAGGGTGGGCAGGAGAGGGCTCTGGCATGAATGAAGCCGGGGCCTGAGAATCCTATGACTGTGCCCAGCTAACTTCTCATCTGAGAATGGGAAAAAAATTGGCAGTCAGGGTTCCTGGGCTGCTAGGAGGCATTGGTGATAAAGGGCTCCTTGGGATTCAGTTTCCCATTTGGAGATAGGACCCTGCCTCTGAGACCTGGGCACCTAGATCTCGGCAAGGGGGCAGGGCTCAGCATGAAGGGCAGAGGGCTGCTCACTCCATGGGGCCCAGGTTGCGGGGAGGCACACTGGACATGCACATTGCACACGGGTACACAGAAGGCAGCACTCCTCTTGCACTCATGTCAAATGATTTATGGCTTTTATATAAATACCACTTCCCTTTTCCTGGTTGGTCTTAAAGATTTTATTTTATTTTAATTAATTTAGTTTTTTAAGGATTTATTTATTTATTTAGAGAGAGAGAGCATGGGCACGCACAGCATGCAGCTGGGAGGGGCAGAGGGAGAGGGAGGGAGAAACTCAGGCAGACTCCGTGCTGAGTGGGGCACCCAATGTGGGGCTTGATCTCAGGACCCTGAGATCGGGACCTGAGCCAAAACCAAGACTCAGCTGCTCAACTGATGGCGCCATCCAGGTGCCCCATAAGGATTTTTATTTTTAAGGAATTTCTACACCCAGTGGGGTCTTGAACTCACAACCCTGAGACCACGAGTGGGTACTCCCCTGACTGAGCCAGCCAGGCACCCCATACCCTGGTTGGTTTTAATTTGGCTTTTATTCTATGTCTTCCTTGATCATCCCATTGGATTTGATTATTGTGGAGGAAAAACCAACTGGATGTAAAATTCTGTTTTACCCCGTGTCTTGGCACCCAACCTATAGCATTCTGTACAGGAGTCCTCCAAGTCAACTGCTGGTGTCCCCTTCCTTTACCCCTTACATCAGTCACCCCTTCCCTCGTGGAGCCTGGAGTCCTGGGGGGTGGGATGGGCACGCCCATGGCCCTAGGCTCAGGGCACACTGGTTCCCGCCAGCTCTGACTCCAGTCTGCATTCCTACTTGTGCCTCTCTCCACATTTTGAGGCTGACTGACTCTTCCCTGTCCCTTCGCCTGCTCTGGTACACAGGGCGACGGTGCATGTGCGGGTCAACGATGTCAATGAGTTTGCCCCTGTGTTTGTGGAGCGGCTGTACCGGGCTGCCGTCACCGAGGGGAAGCTGTATGACCGCATCCTGAGGGTGGAAGCCATCGATGGCGACTGCTCCCCCCAGTACAGCCAGATCTGCTACTATGAGATCCTCACCCCCAACACCCCCTTCCTCATCGACAATGACGGTGAGTCCATCCCTTGCCGCCCCGATCGCCCTGCCCGGTACACCCCACATTCATCAGAACGCCCTGGCGCTGAGCTCTCCACTTGTGCCCCTCAGATCCTCATTCAGAACCTCCTTCCCAATGTAGAGTCCTTTTCCCCCCAGACACCCCCTTCCCAACTTCCTGCTGCCTAATTCACCCGCTGCTCAGTTGACACGTGAACCCTCTAGGAAACCCTAGGCTTTCCTCTAGTGTTCCTTACCCTCTTTGTCTCCCCCCCACACCCATCCCAGGAAACATTGAGAACACGGAGAAGCTGCAGTACAGTGGCGAGAGGCTCTACAAGTTCACGGTGACGGCTTATGACTGTGGGAAGAAGCGGGCAGCAGATGACGCTGAGGTGGAGATCCAGGTGAAGCCTACCTGTAAGCCAAGCTGGCAAGGTGAGGAGCTCCGCTCTGTGGCTCGCCTTGTGAATCCTCTTCCCCTGGGTCTCCCTTCTTGTCCCTTCTGACAGTCAGAGCCCTAGCTTAGGAGCCAGGGGAGAGATATTCAGGGGCAGGCTTGCAGCTGTCTATCCAAGAGCGTCAGGGGACACGACAAGGGCAGAATGGATAAGAGGGGCTGCCTTCCTCGCCTCTCTCTCCACTTCCCTCTCCCTTTCCCCTATGCAGGCTGGAACAAAAGGATTGAATATGCACCAGGTGCAGGGAGCTTGGCTTTGTTCCCTGGCATCCGTCTGGAGACCTGTGATGAACCTCTCTGGAATATTCAGGCGACCATAGAGTTACAGACCAGCCACGTGGCCAAGGGCTGTGACCGTGACAACTACTCAGAGCGGGCCCTCCGGAAACTCTGTGGTGGGTGTGCCCTCCCCCTTTCCAGACCTCTCCTGGACCCTCCTCTGCCTCTTTCCTAAGACTCTTGCCTTACTCCTTCCCTTGCCCACCCACAGGGGTAGCTATCTGCAGAGGTTATAGCATATGGTTAACTCTGTGGCCTCCAAAGCAAATCAATATGTCGTTTGCAAAGACGGGTGATTCTAGCACAAGACCATCACCAGGTCCCTTGTGGAGCAATGGTAGGGTGAGAGGAAGAGGTGCAGAATGAGTGAATTGGAGAGCCGTTCCTAGAAGAGGGGTCCACCCTCTGGGGTCTTTGAAAGGCCAGAAGAGGCCATGGAACTAGCTGGGGGATATCTCTCTCCTTCAGTCCCTGTTGCCCTGGCTGCTTCCTGTCTCTCCATCTGCTGCCTCCCAGCTCTGACACTTGTGTCTTCTGGGGCTTCTGCAGGTGCTGCCCCTGGGGAGGTAGATCTGTTGCCCATGCCTGGCCCCAATGCCAACTGGACGGCGGGACTCTCGGTACACTACAGCCAGGACAGCAGTCTTATCTACTGGTTCAATGGCACCCAAGCTGTGCAGGTGCCCCTGGGTGGCACGGCTGGGCTAGGCTCTGGACCCCAGGACAGCCTCAGTGACCATTTTACTCTGTCCTTTTGGATGAAACATGGTGTCACTCCCAACAAGGGCAAGAAGGAAGAGGAAACCATCGTGTGTAACACCGTCCAGAATGGTGAGCCTTCCCCACGGTACTGGTCTGAGAGTGAGGAAACTGGCTTCTTATCCTGCCTCTGTCACTGCCCAGTTTGTGGCTATGGACAGGTCACTTCCTCTCTCTTCCTCTGCAACTTGGCAGTGCTAGGTTTGACGATCCCTGATATTGGGTGGCTTACTGCCTGCATAACTGGTTGAGACCCTACTGCTCTCCAAGTGCAATGGAACTACTCGCTGCCCTTCTCACCTACAATCACTGAGTCTCCCTGCATCCCACCATGTGGTACACTGTCCCCCAGTCTACTCCCATTAAGCCTGTCCACTGCAATGGAAAAGCTTGGATAGTGGTGTACCCCATTCTTTCGCTCCCACCACCATCCCGTCCTCCTCTTAGAAGGGCGAGTTGGCTCCACCTCCAACTTCCCCTCTTCCCTCAATCGCAGTGGCACAGTCAGTCCCGTTCGGCTCCATCTTGTCCTGACCTTTTATTTCTGCTGCTTCTCTAAGCTCACTTCTCTTGACCTGAAAAGGGTTATCACACATGGAGCTTGCATCAACCAAAGGACCTATAGAAATCTGGGTGGGAGCAGGCTGGCCAGTGTTCCACCTTGGCCAATCAGAATGCTTGAGAAGCCCTAGTGATCCATTGGCTTGGACTCTGTGTGTGTGTCAGAGGGGGAGAAAGAGAGAAGACTTCAGGGAATATGGGAGGGAGAGCCCCTGAGAGAGTGATGAGAATCCTGTGTCCTCGCCCTCTGGGGCTTTGAACCTGTCCTTGCCTCAGGCCCTGTGTTTGACCCCTGTCTCCATCCTCTCCCCTCAGAGGATGGCTTCTCTCACTACTCACTGACCGTCCATGGCTGTAGAATTGCCTTCCTCTATTGGCCTCTGCTTGAGAGTGCCCGCCCAGTCAAGTTCCTCTGGAAGCTGGAGCAGGTGAGGCCAGTGACAGGTTCCTCGGAGAGCTGGGTGGGTGTATCTTACTTCAAGGGAAGGAGGGTCCTGGGGCAGGGGTTGGTGTTTTCTGGGTTGCCCTGTGCCCCCTTCATGCTGCATTTTCAGTTCCTGACCATTCTACCCCTAAGTTCTCTTGTTCTCCTCTTCCAAGTCTTGTCTCCTGCAGAAAGCACTCTGGGATTAAAAGGAAATTGGGAACACATTACTACTAACATCATACCCAACAAACATCTTTTCTCCTTTGTTTATTTCATCCCTTTCTTACCTAGAACCTTCACAATACATATCCCTGACTCTGAAGCAGTTAGGATGTTGTAAGCCAGAAAGTAAGTAATTCGGGGGTATGCAGATTGGGTTTGAGTCTGGCCAGGGCAGCTCACTAGACACGAAATCTTCCTTGGTGTGTCTACATCTCAGTTTCTTGGCCTATGAAATGGGAATAATAGGAATTGTTGTTGCAGGACTGTTGCAGGATTAAAGGATGTGATAGACCTTTTAAGTCAGGAGGAATGTTAATCTTCATTACTATTCTCTGCGATTATGAAGGATAAATAAAAAGAGGCAAAAAATGTGTAAAATCCTCTCTTCAGCTGACAGTTGCAGCCTGTGCTTTATTCATTCTCTAAGCTGACCACGAGAAACAGTGGAACTAATTTGAGTTCCCATCTCCCTTTTTTCTTGTAAGCCCCAGTGGAGCACTGAGTAAGCAAATAGCTGAAAGAAGGCAGGAAGTGGGAGAAAGAGAACAGGAAAGGAAGGGTCTAGAAAATCCACAAATTGGATAATTGAGGGCTGTCTACAAAGGCTTTTGCTTTCTGTGGCACTCTTTGAAAGAGACAGTCCGCCATTTGCTGCTCCTTGATCTTTCCCCCTTGTTGCTAATATTAGTAACATGACTCTGCTTTTCTTCTCTCTTCCTTTATTTAGTCAACAAATATTTGTTAAATACCGAGTAAGGCTCTATCAATCTGCTTCATTCTGGGGATACAACGGAGTATAAGATAGAACAAAATCTTTGCCTTTTCGAGCTTACATTTTAGTTGGAGAGATAGATTTTTGAAGAGTAAGAAGTCATATACAAAGGGTAAATTGTAATACATTTTCTGAAAGAAGCAGCAGGGAACTGAAGTAGAGAATGGGGGAAAGGCAAAGAGAGGGGAATTCACCTTAGGTCAGATGTTCAGGGAAGACCTGATGACGTGAAATTTAAGTCTTGCTCTAAAGGATGAGAAATGGGTGAGAAGAAAGTGCTTTGGGCAGGCAGAAGAACTGATGCAAAGGCCCTGAGGCAGGAAAGCGCTCAGCATGTTCCAAGCATGGAAGAAGGCCACTGGGGTTAGAATACAGTGAACAAGGGGGAAAAACTGGACATGAGTTTGGAGAGATGAGCAGTGATCAGGTCGTACAGTGGACTTTGACAGCTGGGGTTTGTTTAGGTATTGTCCTATGAGAGGCAGGAAGCCTTTTGAAGGGTCTGAAGCAGGGAGGTGATCTGATCAGATTTACATTTTAAGATGTAAACTTGGCAACTATGGGAGGAATGTATTGAAGAGACCTAAAAGTGGAAGGATCCAGATAAGGCTGTGGCCGCAGTAAAGGCTGAAGACTTGACTGATGCGTGGCAGTGTAGAGAACTGCACAGAAACCTAGAGCTTTTAGCTCTATTTGGACCTAGGATCAATAGCGCCGCTGATGGATTGGGTGTGGAAGGCAAGGGAAAGAGAAGGATCAAAGGTATCCTGCGGGTCATCCATTTGAGAAACTGGATGGACTGTGGAGCCTTTATGCTGCCTCAGAGAGAAGTGAGGGGACTGGGAAGGGGTGTGGACTTCCATCTTGCATGTGTTAAATCTGAGAGACCTGTGAGACATCAAGTGGAAAGCCCAGCATTCACAGGAGAGCTCTGGGCTGGAGATGTAGATTCTGGAGTGATCGGCATAACTATGGTATCTGAGCCCATGGGAAACAGTTACTTCCTAGTAACTCCCAGGAATAGCCTGTAGAAAGAAAAGGGAGAAGAGTCGAGGTTGAATCTTAAGACATTCCAGCACTTAGAAGCTGATAAGGCAGAGAACTCTACACCTGATTCCTCTATTCCCCACCTCCATCTTGACTGACCTTAGGAGAAACTTCCAAGGAGCCTCTTTGTTTTACTGTTGGGTTACAAGTTTCTCTAGACCTTCCAGTGCATGCATGCATACATACATACATTTTTGGGCAAAGATTTATTAACAAAATAGTGTGGTCCTCCTCTTAGGAACGTTTATAGTGTTAGAGATTTGCCTGAAGAATGGAATTTTAGATACTTGCTTGGTTGGTGTTGATAGATTTTGGGTAGGGATGTTATTTCTGGAACTGGGTAGGCAGCAATTCACTAGTAAGCCTTGCTGATAGAGCGGGGAATGTGAGGGACTGTACACTGTCTCCCAGGAGAAGGGGTAGTACCTTGTATTGGTTCCCTGAAGATAAAGTAACTGAGTGTTCTTGCCCTTATGCTGCCCTCCCCCCAGGTCTGTGATGATGAGTGGCACCACTATGCTTTGAACCTGGAGTTCCCCACAGTCACACTTTATGCCGACGGCATCTCATTTGACCCTGCCCTCATCCATGACAATGGTCTCATCCACCCACCCCGAAGGGAACCCGCTCTCATGATTGGGGCCTGCTGGACTGGTAAGTCCCCTCGAGCTTCTCAGTGAAGACACTGAAAGTTAGCGCCTCTAATGGCTTAGGATTATTGGTGAAGGAGCAAGGGCAGCTTGACTTGTAGTTGGACAGGATGATTCAGAGAGATCTCCAGGGGAGGAGACCACAACCCCCCTGAACCCCCTTCCCCCAATCTGTAACCTATTCAACTAGTCATCACCTCAGAGAGATTCACTGGAATCTCTCTTTGTGTAACTTTGGGCAGTGCCCATGTTGTTTCATCAAAGGGATGACTTCCATGGTACATTCCCTTGCTGGAGGTCAGTAATAATTAAGAGAGTCACCAGTTTTCCTTAAGCTATTCCTTTCATTTTTTTTTTTTCCTTATGGGAGCATGTGTGCATATGTGTGTGTGTGTGTGTGTGTGTCTTACCAGAGATCTCGTGTTTTCTCAGCAACATACTTGAGGGTTGGTCTCTAGCAGAGGCGGGAGAGATTAGATGTAACATCGGCGGACAGCAGTCCTATGCAGACGGGACAGAGCAGGGAAGACCTCTTCCTCACTGCCAATCTGTCCCCACAACCCTAAACTCATTGCCACTTTGTTTTTCCTCCAGAGGAAAAGAACAAAGAGAAGGAAAAGGGAGGAGACAACAGTACAGACACCACACAAGGTACTCTGTGATTAAGAACTGGAGACCAGAGAGTTCTCACCTTAACTTTCTGTGCTGTGCTTCTAATTCCATCCCAACCCTAAATCCCAGTCTGCCTCATAGTTACTACTGCCCAGGCCTCCAGGGGGCAGAGCCTGCACGAACTACTGCAAGGCAGGGCTCCCTTGGCGAGGTAAGGCCAGATGGAGCTTGGTGGCATCCTGGGTGTCCCTTCATGCCCAGAGAAGGAAGTGGAGGAGTTCTCTTGCTGGCTTTCCACATAGTGTATCGGATTGTGGGAGGCAGGAGGTGGTCCCAGGCAGGGAGATCTGGGCAACTGTGAAGCTCCACACGTCCCCCTGGGTCCCCTTGCATGCCCTATGACCACGCCCTCTCACCTTCTCTGCCTTTTCCTCCACCGGCTCCTCTTTCCTCCTTTTGGTTCCACTCCTGTCCTTCCCTTTCTGCCTCTCCTGGGAGCTTTTCTCATTTCTGTGGCTTCTGTTTTTCACCCTTCTCCTCTCCTTGGATTTATTCCCTCTCGGTCTTCCTTTCTCCTTTCTCGGGTTTCCCAGCCTCACTTCCTGGTCTCTTCTTTTCATTTCCATATTCTTCTCATGCTCTTCCTCCAGCCTTCTGCCCTTCCTCTCTGCCCCCTTTCCTGCTCCAGCCACCTCTCCCCTCTCATACTCTCACCTCCCGTCCCCTGTGTTCCTGCCCTAGGAGACCCCTTGCCGATCCACCACTACTTCCACGGCTACCTGGCTGGTTTCAGCGTGCGCTCAGGCCGCCTGGAGAGCCGCGAGGTCATCGAGTGCCTCTATGCATGCCGGGAGGGGCTGGACTATAGGGATTTCGAGAGCCTGGGCAAAGGCATGAAGGTATAGCCCCTTCCTCTAGCCCTGCCCTTCCAGGCATGCCCCCAGCCCCCGAGCCCTGCCCACCTCTCCTCCTCTGTGCCCTTCCTCTCCCACGGCCTGCCCGGTCCTGCTCTCAGCTATCTGTGTCTGGGGCCCAGGTCCACGTGAACCCCTCGCAGTCCCTGCTCACCTTGGAGGGGGATGATGTGGAGACCTTCAACCATGCCCTGCAGCACGTGGCTTACATGAACACTCTGCGCTTTGCCACGCCCGGCGTCAGACCCTTGCGCCTCACCACTGCCGTCAAGTGAGTGTTGGGTGGGGAGGGCAAATCTCAGAGCAGAGTCAGAAGGTGTCCGAACTCCTTGGCCTTCGAGGTCCCCCAGGGCTAGACACCCCTCCCTCACTGTATGGATGGGGAGATTGGGGCCCCCAGGGACAACGGACCTACCTACCTGCTTAGTTGACATAGCAATGTTTGTGGAAGAGCCTGGACTACACTCAGAATTCATCAACGGATTCATTACTCCTTCCGCCAACCACCCTTCCGGGACTTTGGGGTTTTAATTTTCCCTGTGCCTCTGTGCTGATATATAAAGTGGGACAGACAGGGTTCTGGATTGGGAGCTGGGAGATCTGACATTAATTCTGACTCAATACTAATTGCCTGGATGAACTTGAGCAAATAGCTAGGGCTGTTTCACCTATTTTAGTCTTGATTCATCAAGTTCTTACAAGGTCAAATAAGATGATCTAAATCTGGGGGGTTGGCAACCTAGGCTCTGGGGCCAAATCTGGCCTATGGCCTGATTTTGTAAATAAAGTTTTATTAGAACACAGCCATCCTCATTCATTTGCATATTATTTCACACTAACATGGCAGAGCTGAGTAATTGGGACAAAGTCCGTACTGTCTGGCCCTTCACAGAAAGCTTGCCGACCTTTGAAATCTAAGTAAATAATTTTAATTCTTTAAAATAAAAATTGTACATTATTTCCAGTTTAAGTATAGTAGGTGTTTAAAATACAGATTGAGAGGTAATGAAGGCATAATAGTTATGGACATAGAGTCTATTCACATTGAGCAAATGCAGGGATGACAATAGAATCTAAGTCACAGAATTGTTACCAGAGCTAAATGATACAATCCAGATCCAATGCCTGGCAGAGCGCCTATTCCACCAATGGGGGTGATTATATGCAAGCATTTTCAACCCCCACAACCCCCGAATGTTTGTGGGGCAGATTTTTTCTTTTTAAGATTTTATTTGTTTATTCGACAGAGATCACAAGTAGGCAAAGAGGCAGGGGTGGGGAGGGGAAAGCAGGCTCCCCGCTGAGCAGAGAGCCCTGATGCAGGGCTCCATCCCAGGACCCTGGGATCAAGACCTGAGCAGAAGGCAGAGGTTTTAACTTGCTGAGCCACCCAGGCGCCCCTGTGGGCCAGTTTTTAGGACATACTGCCATCTAGTGGATGGATTACGCAATGCAGGAGTCAGGATTCTTGAACAAGCAGTCCCTTCTCCCCAGCTCTGCCTCAGTTTCTCCATAAGCGAAACGAAGATAAACAGCTCTGGCTTGTCCCTGTGCTGGGAAGGGTGGGTTGAGAGAGGAGAGAGGAGAGAGCTCTGAGCCCTGCAGAGTGATTGGGCATGCTTATCAGGTCTCACAATTAGAGCTCTTGGAAGGTGAGGGCAGCAGCTTTTGGGAATTGTGCTGCCAGCCTGTGGTGTGGTCACGGTGTGGAGCTGAAGGCAGCAGGTAGTTGGAGTCATGAGGGCATAGACCAGAGCTGAGTGTTCTCTCCCCACCGCTCCCCCCCACCTCCATGTTCTAGCTGGAACTCTAGCTGTTCAAAGGCAGACATGTGGTTATACAAGGTTTAACTCACCAGAGATCAAGCAATTGGCTCATGCTCTTTACTAGACTCAGGAACCCTTTCGGAAGGGAGGGCATTGTCCTGTGGCTCAGGGTGGGGCTCTGCAAGGGGAGGGTCCCGCAGCCGGAGGGGTTGACATCCTCTTGTGTTCAAGGACTCAACTGAATTCCTCCTACCTCTTTCGTGCCCCCGGGAGAGGCTTATCCCAGGGCTGGGAACCTGACTTTGGCCTTTTAGTAGAGGGAAGGGGCCTTGTTTTCTGTAGGAGGTTGAGAAAGAGAGCTCATATTTTTGCATTCATGAGTCTACCATGGGGTTAGTGCTAGTCTAATCCTTCTTTGAGGTCATTGGGGAAAATAGAGGTGTGTGTGTGTGTGTGTGTGTGTGTGTGTGTATGTGTCTGTGTGTGTGTCTCTCTGTGTGTGTGTTCGTGCTCCTGTGAAAGAGGGAGAGCCAGGGGCCTAACAGTACCTCCCTTTCTCTGATACATAGCCTCACCCTAGTCCCTGTGGCTTCCCTGGGTTCTAGAGTTCAGTTCTTGGATCTCTGTTCATTTAGAGCCAGATATCTGCAACTGTTTGGTCAGTGTAGATTTTCCCTAAGGTTTTTTATCCTCTCTTTCTTGGAAAACCCATCTAGTTTGTGACATTAACCCCTGAATAAATGGCTGCCACATCTTTTCGGCTAACTTTGTCCTTTTCCCTTAGCCCTTGACTCTCTGCCTGTATCTTGCTGTAACCTCTATCAAGAAATTCTGCCAGCACCTCCAACAGATGAGCTGAAGGTGGAATAATGACCTCTGTTACCCAGACTAGGCCCTCTCCCTGAATTCTCTATTTCTGTGATGGTGTCTCTGCCTTTGCAGTCACTCAGGCTGGAGACCTCTGAGTCATCTTGGACTTCTCCACTGTCTGTCCTGCATGCCCCATCAGTTGGCCAGGTCACCTTGATCCTGCCTGTGCTGGATGTCAGGGAATCTTTCTCCTTTTTTCCCATTCCTGCTGTTAAGACTCCAGCCCTGGCTCTGATTGTCTCTCACCTGCCCTATTGCCGTAACCTCCTCACGAGTTGACCCATCTCTAGTATTCTAACTTCAGATCACCCTCCCCGGGAGGCTGGGTTAGTAGTGGTCACGCATGAGAATTTTCATCCTCCTATTTCCCTGATATAGAAGATATCAATGGCCTCCTGTCAGCCAGTGCTCAGAAACTGCCCTCAAAGCCCTCAACCATCTGATCCCGGCTTTCCTGCTGCATGTTCCTCTATTTCCCTCGGTACACTCCTCACTATCCACTCGAGGGTCTACCTTCTTCCTGGTGAAGTCCTACCCTCCCTCCAAGGCAGCTCAGCCGCTACTTCTTTTGACTCTTCCTCCGTTCCCTTGCCAAATGCCCCAGTGCGGTCCTAGCCAGAAATCACGTCTGCTTCTCTAAACTCTCAGGGGTTTTTGTTTGTTCCACTTCCCTGATGGTGACGACGTTTGCCATTGCTTTGAGGTTGTGTGCCATAGCTGAGCTCTTGACCAGATCATTAGTGCCTTCGGGTCAGGACCAGCCCCCTGTTGCCCTTTGGGTCTCCTTTGGATTGCTCACTACAAGGCGGACATGTCTGTTGGAGTCCGAGCTTTCAGGGTCAGCTGGATCTGGGCCCCTTGGGATGACCATGCAGATTCTTAGGCCCCACTCCTTGTGGCGCAGGAACTCAGCAGGCTGTGGATGCCGATGACATCATGGGCTCTGAGTTCATCGTATCTGCTGGGGTTGCCCTTTTCCCTTCCCCTTTTGGCTCCTGTGGTCAAGCCAGGCATGCTCAGTAGCACTCCCTCAGTTCGCACAAGCATAGGGACCATTGGTCCTACTTCCAGTTACCAGCTCCCTTGTGAAGGCTGCTTGTTCAAGGGGTGCTTCTTTATAAACAAATTTGGTGCAAACCCAGGCCCCAAATAGTGGGCTGTGGTTCAGTGAAAGGAGTGTGACCTTGAAATAAGAAGAGTAGGTTTAAGCCTTGGCTCTGACACGTATTTCTCGTGTGGCCAAGATGCTCGATCTTCTCTGGTTTCTTACCCCAAGTCCACAGTGTTGCAATAAGGTGAATGAAACAATGTGTACAATGCCTCAGAAACCAGTGAGTGTGATGAGAATGTGTGGTGTCATTCTTACTGATTGGCAAAACATGGGGCTAGAGGTGACCCTGGGAACACCTTCCCGAGGAGCTGTCCTGTGGGTTGGTTGGCCTGGCCGAGTGCTTTAGGAAGTCTTTCCTGGCACTGAGGTCAGTGAGGCTTCATGGGACCATGGATGCTGGTCCAAGATTGTCACATTAGCTCACCTACCAGCGTAGGTTTCTCTGATAGTGAAGGGAATGAATGGAAGACACACCAAGGGAGGAGGACATCCTTGGAGAGGCTCCCCCACCATATCCCTCCCCTCCTCTTTTGTTACTGAGTATTTCTTTAAAAAATTTTATTTATTTTAAATAAAATAAGAATTTTATTTATTTTAAATAAAATGAGAGAGAGAGAGAGTGCGTGCACGAACATGAGCAGGGTGAGGGGCAGAGGGAGAAGCAGACTCCCCGCCAAGCAGGGAGCCCAACGTGGGGCTCGATCCCAGGACTCTGGGACCATGACTTGAGCTGAAGACAGACACTTAAACTACCGAGCCACCCAGGTGCCCCTGTTGAATATTTCTGGACATGTATCTGCCACATATTTTTCTGAACACAGGTTTTAATTTAAATCTCCTGAGTAAAGCACTGTGTATGTGTAAACATTTTTGTAGGTTCAGCTTGTAGAATGAAGTTTGATAGATGTTCCATAATCTTGGGTGAGGGCATTGACAATGGGCTCATCCCTGCAGGTTGGGGTTGCCTGATCTCTCCCTGACCCTTTCCCACAGTGGCATCCTCCCAGGAAGGCTATCTTCCCTCCAGCTCTGCTATGGAGGGCTAGTGATGCTGCTGCATAGACACTGTCTCTCTCTTCCCTCGCCCTCCCTGACATGGGGGACTCTGTTGTAGAGATGGAGGCCCAGAAGGATGAAACAGAATATGGATCATAGGGGAGGAGGTGTTGGGGTCACAAGCTGCCTCTCTCCCCTCTTGTCATACAGGTGCTTCAGCGAGGAATCCTGTGTCTCCATCCCCGAAGTGGAGGGCTACGTGGTGGTTCTTCAGCCTGATGCCCCCCAGATCTTGCTAAGTGGCACTGCTCATTTTGCCCGCCCGGCTGTGGACTTTGAGGGACCTGAGGGGATCCCCCTGTTCCCCGATCTTCAAATCACTTGCTCCATTTCTCACCAGGTGGAGGCCAAAAAGGATGAGAGTTGGCAGGGCACAGGTAAGGATGACTGCAGAGAATGATGTCATCCTGAGAAGCGGCCCATGTCTGGAACCAGAGGGAGGGAGAAGAAAATCTGGGGCTAGAAAATGGGAATGACTTCATCCCACATTTTGCTTGCCGAGAACCATTTACGCGAGGACAGAGAGCCAGGAAGAGACCTGTGGGTGTGAGGAAGAGGGGGTAGTGGCATTTTTGAACATGTTGCTGACTGCTCTCGGGGCCTGAGCCTGGAAGGGGAGGAAGAATGGCCACGAGGTGGGCCCCTTGGCTGTGACTTATATGCTGACTCTCTCCCATTCAGTGACAGACACACGCATGTCAGATGAGATCGTGCACAACCTGGATGGCTGTGAGATTTCCCTGGTGGGGGATGACCTAGACCCAGAGCGGGAAAGCCTGCTCCTGGACATGGCATCCTTGCAGCAGCGAGGGCTGGAACTCACCAACACGTCCGCCTACCTCACCATTGCTGGTCAGTGGGGACTGAGAGCCTGTCTTCTTTTTCTGTGGGTGCCCCTTCCCATGATCAAGTCTCTGGGAGTTCCAGAGAATCCTCCTTCCAGGCCTAGGGACATGGCCAAGTGCTATCTTGCACCTTTCCGGCTTGGAAGCTCCTCTGGCTTCCAGACTGCCCCTGGAGGTACCGGTATGCTGGGGTTTGGGCTCCCGAGTGGTTCTTTCTCCCTGCTTCTCTCCACACCTTGGCTCCCCTCTCTTCCTGGTTTCCCTCCTCCTGTGGACCAGTCTTCCCTGATGAGCTTCCAGTCCTCCAGCTGTTCAGTCCTAGCTACCTTCTCTATGTCTTCCACCTCTCTAATCTCTTGCACACACCAGATCTTTAACTCACGTGCCCACATCTTTGTGAATAGTAGCAATGACTTGGTAGCTTCAAAAGGAAGCCTGTTCTTCTCTGCAGGACTCTCCCTAAGGGAGGATGGGAGAAGATGGTCATATCTGGTTCCCTCCCATTTCCATCCCCTTCCAGAGCCTTGCCGAGGACTTCTGTATTTTCTATTCTCTCCATTTCCCTCCTGCTTGCCGTCTCCCTCTGTCTTGCAGGGTGTCCTTATTGCCATCTCTTCTGCCCTACCCAGAAGCCTCAGAGCTTTTGGAGAAGAGCAGGGCAGGAAATGGACCCCAGTCACTTTATCCCAGTCAGGCAGAGCCGGGGTGGGGGTGGAGGGGGACATCTCTTGGGAGAACTCAAGTCATAACCTTGTGGAGGAGATGGGACAGACCCATGCTGCGGCTGCGTGTGCTGTCAGCTGGTCTGAGGGAGCGGGTCCTGCCCTGAGCTGCTTCCTCCTCCTGCAGGGGTGGAGAGCATCACTGTGTACGAAGAGATCCTGAGGCAGGCTCATTACCGGCTAAGACACGGAGCTGCCCTCTACGCCAGGAAATTCCGGCTGTCTTGCTCAGAAATGAATGGTCGCTACTCCAGCAACGAATTCATCGTGGAGGTATTCAGAGTCTCCTTCCCTCCACAGCTCCCTGCCCAGCTGTCGAGGAGGAGCCTGGGTGTAGCGGACTGAGACCCAGAGGTGGTGGGATGGCAGTGGGCCTCGAAGCATGGAGGAGCCCTCGGCGGTGGTGGAGAAGGAGATGCTGTGGGGCAGGCTTAGTGATGGGCTCTAGAAAGTGGAGTGGGGCGAGCAGAGAAGCGGGTGCCCATTGAGCTCTCCTTCCCCAGGTCAACGTCCTGCACAGCATGAACCGAGTGGCCCACCCCAGCCACATGCTCAGCTCCCAGCAGTTCCTGCACCGTGGTCACCAGCCCCCCCCTGAGATGGCCGGACACAGCTTGGCCAGCTCCCATCGAAACTCCAGTAAGTAAGCCCGAGCCTGGTCAGGCAGGGTGGGGCAGTGGTGGGGAATGGGCTGGGCTCGGGCATCTTCTCCACCACCGGGAGGGGAGGAGGCTAGTGGAGCGGAGCTACAGTTCTGTTCCCTGTGCTGCCTGACTTTACTGACCACTCTGTGGTCCGCTAACTTTCCACCAGGGAGACTATGAGCCTGTGTCATTCATGGCGGGGCTCGGAGGGGGGCCGCTCATGCCCAGAATCATAAAGTTGGTGTGCGGTTTAGGGGCCTTTGTTGTTCCTGCTGCCTCCCCCCAGCAATGTCAAAGTAGCCTTGCACCTAGGGACCTTCTGTAGTGAAGCTATCAATATTTATGAAGCACCTCCTGTGTACTAGCATGGTCTTAAAGTGCTATTAGGAACATAAAAGAATTATATGCTGGATACAGTTTCTATCCTCAAGGAGAAGGTTGGTGCTATTACGTGTATTATCATGTGCTATCTGGAAAGTCATGAGTCTTTCTAAACCAAAGTGTGCGGCTTGGCAAAGTACTAAATCTAGATGGACAGCTGCCCTTCCAAACAATCTTGTTCCCTGGCGGTTGTCCTTTACCAGTGAGGCAGAGTTTAATCACCAACTTAAGAGTTGCTTAATTGTAGACAAACTGGAAACTACAAGTATAAAGATGAAAAACCAGCCATAATTCCATCGCAGAGAAGAAATCATTGTTAATGTTCCAGTTTTTTTCCGTGCCTATTTTTTTTTCTTTTTACAAAGGTGAGGTCAAACTATTTTATAAACTGGTACTTACACCTATATAAAATGATTTTCTTCCACATTATTAAAAGCTGCAAAATGATTCTGACGATGCTGAAAATGATTTTTGGAATCCCTTTTAGAATTGCTTTCAAAGCCAATTTATGTGATACATTTATTTTTTTCATTTTTTAAAAAAAGATTTTATTTATGTATTTGACACAGAGAGAGAGATCACAAGTAGGCAGAGAGGTAGATGGAGAGAGAGGAGGAAGCAGGCTCCCCACTGAGCAGAGAGCCCGATGCGGCGCTCAACCTCAGGACCCTGAGATCATGACCTGAGCCCAAGGCAGAGGCTTAACCCACCGAGCCACCCAGGTGCCGCTGCATTTATTTTTATTTCTTTTTCGATACACCTTGCTTTTGACCCGTTTCCGTTTTACCCAGTTTCATCAGACACTTTTGTCAGAGTTGCTCTGGATGTCATTTGGAGTTTTTAAGCATACGACCTCCTCTCAGAGGGCCCAGATTTGTCACTTCTGAAGAAAGTCAAAAGGTGTATCACTGACTCTGAAGGCAATTCCCTAAGGAATTCTGAAAATATTTCCTTGGAAGAAGTCCATGTCACCAAACATGACTTTGAAAGTTACAGAGCTCATAGCAATACATTTAATAAGAATAGTGAACACATCGATGTGTACTAGGTGCCACGCTCATGGACTCTTACACACATCAACTTTAGTCCTCACAAACAACGAATGAAATAAGTACTAGAGATATCCCCTTTAAAAAAGGCAAGGGAGGGGCACCTGGGTGGCTCAGTGGGTTAAGCCTCTGCTTTTGACTCAGGTCGTGATCTCAGGATCCTGGGATCAAGCCCCACATCCCGCTCTCTGCACAGAAGGACAGAAGGGAGCCTGCTTCCCCTTCTCTCTCTGCTTGTCTTTCTGCTTATTTGTGGTTTCCCTCTCTATCAAATAAATAATAATAATAATAATAATAAAGGCAAGGGAATGGAAGCCCAGAGAGGTTAAGCGCTTTATCCAAGATCACAACAGCTAGAGAGTGGTAAGAACCAGGATTCAGATCCAGGCAGGAGGAATCCTGAGCCTGTGTACCAACCATTGACTTCCATATTTTCTCCGGTTATGTTTGATGCTTTCTTGCTTTTCCTTTTCCTTACCTTTCCTTTTCTTTTTTTCTCTTCTCCTTTCTTTTACCTTGCCTTCTCCTTTCCCTCCCTCCCTCCCTCCCTCCCTTTCCCTCCCTCCCTTTCTTCCTTCCCTTCTTTCCTTCTTTTCTTATTACTTTATAGTTTAATCTAATTTGGAGGAGCTCCAAGGGCTTCCTAGGGCTTTTTCGACTGAGGCTAACTCCCTCGTATCCCCAGAGATTCTGTCTTGTTTCTCCCTTAAGTGGTGGCCACCACTAGAGTCTCTTGTGTTGCCTTTCCCTGGGACTGGCTCCCTTCTTCCTTGCTCTTTCTGAAAACAGCTGCAGGGGCCTCTCTAAGTGTTCTTACTCACTATAACAAAACAATTGGAGGTAGGGGTGGAGAGAGAAGGGAAGCAGGGGTGAAGAGAGAGCTTGATGCATAACCAAGTTGCAAAGGTTCATAGAAACTTCACACAATCTTTAGAGACCTGTGAGCAAGTTAAACCCATTTTTGTTAAAAAGACCCTTGGGCCAGCTTCTGCACCCTTCCCCCTCATTATGATCCCCTAGCTCTTTCTCCAGTTCTTTCCTTGGGAATCGTCCCATTCAACTTCATTGGATACTGGGTCCTGCTACTCAGTTTAGGCTCAGAGTAGACAAGGATTGGCCTGGCTGCTGGCCGGCTGAGATTCTCAGTCCTCGTTTCTGGGAGGCGGGAATCCCTGTTGTAACTACCACAGAACTTCATGCCCTGAGTGGCCAGCTGCCCCACACTGGCTGGCCTGACAGGCCATGTTTCTCACCCCTCATCCCCTGAAGCTGCCTGGGGGTGCTCCAGGGGTGCTCCATCTTCCCTCTCCACTCTTCTGAGCCGATGTCTAGGCCAACCACACTTCCTTATGAGATTTCAGTTGAGAGAGGCAGCTTGCTTTTGCTTTTCCCCTTATTTTGGTCTGAGTAGGATGCTGAGTTCATAGCTCACCTAAAGCCATTGGTGACAGACATCTCCTGAGTGTACCTGTTCCATATGTCTTCTCTGACTCTTCACGGTGTTCCTTCCCCTCACCTCCTGACTGTCCCCGAACCCTCCCAACTGCAAGTGTGGGGTTACGGAGTCATGGCTTTGCCATTTCCAATTGTGCTAGCCAGGGGGAAACCGAAGGAGACATAGTAGTGCCTTCCAGTGGGATGGGGGTTCATTTCTCCCAAGCTCCTAAGATCGGCGTGAATTGGGACAGTCTGGGAAGGTTTGGGGACGCAGGTAGAGTTTAAGCTTGGACCCTGAAAGGTAGAAGGGATTTTGGCTGGGCAGGAGAGAGAATGAGAAGTTGAGAATGGGGGGCGGGCAGCTGGTTTGGGGTGTTCATGGTTAGGGAGAATAAGGTCGTCTCCCAAGGGTGAGGCAAGATGATGAAGACAATATTTATCTAATTATCCCGGACTTTGATACACATCAGATCGGCTGGGGAGCTGTAAAAGTCCTTGGTGCCTAGGTTACTTTACGCCCCATACTAGTTAAATCAGAATGGAGGTGGGAGCCAGGCATCAGTGGGTTTTAAAAATCCCCAGGTGATTCCAGTGTGCAGCAAGTTTGGGAACTGTTTCCCTGCTTTGTTCCCTACAAGTATCTGAAGCTTTGCAGGAAGACACGCAGCGAAGTAGGGTTAAGTGTAGGGACACCTGGGTGGCTCAGTCAGTTAAGTGTCTGACTGTTGATCTCAGTTCAGGTCTTGATCTCAGGGTTGTGAGTTCAAACGCCACATCGGGCTCCACGCTGGACATGCGGCCTACATTTAAAAAAAAAAAAAAAAGGAAATAAGGGAAGAATAGAAAATGAACTAGGGAGTGAACTAAGGACAGTTCTGAAAGAATAAGGTGCCAGGGGGAGTGCAGTCCGTTCACAAAATACATACCCTGAGATATATGTGGTTGCTGGAGTGGGCCAGAATTTGGTTTCTGAGCTTAGGCAAAAGGAAGCCTGAGCAGTTATGAAGGTCATATGATATAAGCCGACCAGTATCTCAAGGGAAGTTCTGGGACTGAGAGCAGAGAGAAGTTTCTACCCAGGATCTTCAGAAAGAGGGCACCAAGCGGGGCTGTGGACAGAGCTTTCAACAGTGTCCTCACAACCAAATGAAACCAGAAATTTCACAAGGGCTGTTTGATAAAACAGCTCTTCCTGCTGGCTGTGCGGGTCATCCAAGGCCAGAATTAACTGCTTGGATCTAAGGCAGCAAGGAAGGTTGATTGCACTTTTTATAAACTCTTGATTTTTGTCTGTCGCTAATTTAAAAATCCTGCCATCTCGCTGGCTTCCAGGCTCATTTTAAATTAATTAACTCTACTTGTTTGCCCGCAGACACAGGGTCTGCATTTTGTCTTTCATGGGGCCATTTCTTATTCCTGGCAATCAACTTGTCGTTTTCTTCACCGGGCTTGGGGCTCAGAAGGACAAATACATTTGATTAAGGCACAAACTAGGAACTTTGGCTTGTCATCATTGGGCGCCTAGAGCAACTTTGCCTGCGATGGCCTCCTCTCTGAGTCGGGGGAGCATTCTCTGCTCCTTCTGGAGCCTGGGCTTAGCCACAGGGGGCATCTCTTGGCAGGATTACTGCTCCTGGATCTTGCCCACTGACATGGAGACCTGGCCTCCCAGCTCTCTCATTTCCTGCAGATGGCCAGAAAAAGCACCTCTGTCCCCTTCTTCCCTCCTCCCCCATCCCTAGGCAGTTGAGAAACGCTGAGCTGGCCATCTCTGCCCTGGAGCCAGTACCCAGGGAGCCTCCCTGCCCTGTTTAGCAGGATCGGCTCTCATTGGCAAGTGGCCCCAAGTGAGTTATGGGTCGGGTCAGGACAGGGACCAGATTGGCAGAGAGCCATCAGGGTGGCCCCCCAGAGGTGTGAGGCTGGTGTGCCTGCTCAGGCAGGACATTCTCCACACTCCTGGCTGGCCCTGGAGCTCGTGGCAGTCTGCAGGTGCTGGTGGCTGGGAAGGAGGGGTTTTGCCACAGCCAGTGTGTGCGGCTCCTCTGCCCTGTGCTTTGCGTTCTGCTTTGTCTCTCAACATGTGAGTCTTAAAGGCTGTGGGTGAATTTGGGACCGGGAGATCTACCTGCTGGCTGCATGTGTGTATGGGACGCTTACATGTAATCATCCCGTAGCCACGGGACAGTCCAGATTCTGGGCCTCACGGAGCCCTCTGCGGTGGGCCGGGCTTCTGTGCACAAGACCGGTGAGCAGGGGGTGTGCCCCATGTGGGGTGCAGTGACTCAGCAGTCCATGCGGGCCCTCCGCCTGGGGACACGGGTGGGGGCTCGCCACCTTCACGTGCTGTCTGAGGGGCTGTGGGCTCTCCTGCTGGGCCTCGTCCTGCCGCTCCAGGTGCTGCTCGCGTGTGTGCGGGAGGGGGCCAGGGCCGTGCTTGCGGCTGCTAGCTCTGCAGCACTCAAAGCCCGTGTCTGTGCTGTTTACACCTGCCTTCAGGGGGTGGCCTGGGTTGCCCGGCTGCTGGGGGGCTGGGTGGCGCTGCACCTACGGCTCTCCTCTGCCCTGCTGGAGACCCTCAGATGCATCCCTTTGCTCCCACTGTGCGCGCAGGCTGCCAGGTGGCTGGTGCGCACGGGGGTGTGGGCCGGCGGAGTCTTGGCTCAGGTGCGGGGTGTGGTGGCTCTGGTCCAGCTGTGTGCCCACGCGCTCTTCCTGGGCTGGTGTTTGTGCTTCCACATCTGCTTTGCCGCCATCAGCTCTAAGGTCCGTGTGTGGGTCCACGGGCCTCTTCCCATCTCACTGGCCTTCAGGGCTCATGCTCCCCTGAGCCTAGGCATCAAAGTGAGCCTACCTGGCCAGAGGCGCGACAGGGCCCGGGGGGAGGTGGGTAACCCTCAGGGGGAGATTTGGGAAGAGCAGGAGCCCCAGATGCCCAGGAGCCCTGAGCCCACAGGAAGAAGAGAGGTGTCACAGAGCAGGAGTGAGCTCAGTTCAGGTGGGTGAGTAAAGGGGCTGCTCTTTGCCCCTGGGACCTGTCCCCCAGTCTGGTTGCTACTTCTCCTCTTATGATGCAGGAGGACTGTCTCCTCTTGCACCACTGGGCGTGTGTGGCTGCCTCTCTCCTTCCCCCACTGAACACCAGGTACCTCTTCTCTAGGCTGAGTGGTCCCTGGGGAAGGCACAGGCAGAATGACCTGGGTAGGCTCCAATCCTTGCCCTCTGTCTGCTGAGAATAGAGCTGCTCATGAGAGCATTGGGCCGGCAGCTCTCCTCCCTTGGCCTGTGTCCCACTTTGGACACCTCCCTCCCTCTGTCTCTGTCCCTCTGGCCTCAGCAGCTCTTCGACCACCTTTCCTCCCTATCTCCTGCTCTTCTCAGTAGGGCTCTATTTCTCCTCCAGCTTGCACAGGGGATTCCCTCCTTCTGGGCCATCAGGTTTCCTGTCTTCTCCTACTCTAAGGCTCTCTCTTCCCCTGGGTGCCCCCCACCATTGCCCACTCCCTGCTGTGCCAAGCCCCTGCAGTTGTGCCCGGCCGGTGCCCTCACCGCATGCTTTCCCTGCAGTGGTCCCTAGCGCGGCGACTCTCATCATCGTGGTGTGTGTGGGCTTCCTGGTGCTCATGGTTGTCTTGGGCCTCGTGCGCATCCACTCCCTCCACCGCCGTGTCTCCGGGGCCGGCGGGCCTCCAGAGGCCTCCAGCGACCCCAAGGACCCTGACCTCTTCTGGGATGACTCAGCGCTCACCATTATTGTGAACCCCATGGAGGTGAGTGGCACTGGGAAGTGGGCAAGTCCACAGTCAGGAGGCGGCTGGAGCATCTGCATGGCCAGGCCCTGGGCAGAAAGCTCCAGGCTGAGCTGCCCTGGGTGAGGAGGAAGGTGTAGAGGGGGTGGGGTAGAGGGCCCAAGGGAGTGCGATCCTCGCAGGAGAGGCTCTGGGCTCTGTGCAGACCCCTGAGCTCCATGCTCTCTGCTCTTACCTTGTCCAGTCCTACGAGAATCGGCAGGCCTGTGTGGCGGGGGCTGCCGGTGGCCAGCAGGAGGACGAGGACAGCAGTGACTCAGAGGCGGCGGACTCCCCCAGCAGCAATGAGAGACGCATCATTGAGACTCCTCCACACCGCTACTAAGGCTGCACCCCTCCCCAAACAGAGAATTCTGCCCGGTGAGACAGAGACACCCCCAGAAAAGAAACAAGGACATTCTGAGAGAAGAGACCAAGAGGGAGAGAGCTCTTCAGAATGAGTCGCCCTTTAATCCCCAAATCCCAGGGGGCCCCGCTGGGATCTGCCTCCCCTTATGCCCCCAGCCCACCTCTCTCCTGTCCGTCTGGGCTCCTGTTCCCCAGAAGACTCTGGCTGCCTTCTCTGCCCCCAAGACAGCGACGCCCTAGCTTGCCCAGGTCTCTGTCTCTCCCCTACCAACCATCCTCTCTATGGGGGGCTGGGGACATCACTAGTGGCCAGGGGTGGGATCAAAGGGAACCCTTCCCTACTCTCCTGTCCATGGAGGCCTTCCTTCCCCGGGACTCTCTCAGCTGGGCCTTTATGGCTTCTCTTCTGCCCCCTCCTCTCTCTGTCTTTCCACGTCACTCTGGGGACCCCTGCTTCTTCATCTCGCCCACTCTCCTTCCTTCTCTGTCCTCTTTCCTCTCTTCCCCTTGCCTGAGGTCCTGCAGCCCCTGCCCCTTCCTGTGTGACCCGGCCACGGCCAGGTTGTGGGGATGGCAGAGGGAGAGTGGTGGGGGGGCCCAGGTATTATATATAATGTATATTTTTTCATGTCGCTGTGAGCGCAGCCCCTGTGTTCTGTGTGCAGCTCACAGCCTTGTGTGTGTGTGCGTGGCATCGTCATGTCCTGGGGTGGGGGTAGGGGGATGGGTGTGGTGAGGGAGAGGATACACCCTAGGGTTTTCAAATAAAACAACCAGAAAAAACCCTTCGAGCTGCCTCCTGCCTCATCCTGTGTGGGTGCTGCGTAGGTGGCAGGCTCTCCGGTCCCAGGGCCCGCTCGGGTTTCTGAGCAGGGCCAAAGTGAGGGGACAGGGTATCAGAGCACCCCCCAGGTAAATCTCCAGAATCCAGGGCACTGGGATGTGACACGATTGGCCCTACTGCCTTCTTCCTCCAGCACCCCCTAGAAAAGCATAGACAAGTCAGGGAATGCCCCAGAAGCCTGGGCTTCAGGGGAGACACTGTCAACCCCTCCCCATCGTTTGGAGATTCTGCCTGTATTTTCTAGCCCAGGAGCCCAGGGCGGGAGGGCAGGCAACCCTACTATCTGTATAAGAGGACAGGCTCCTGTTCATGTTCCCAGGTAGTGGGGAACAGGAACAAGATGGGCTCATTTCAGAAGAGGGGACTGTATTGGGAGCATCCTTCTGGTCCCCACCCTGTCCCAGGAAATACCAGGGATCCACATCTTCATTCATTCCTGTCCCATGAGGAGCTTCAAGCAACAGCGGTTCTCTATCGTTCTCAGGAACACAGTTTGGGTGGAGATGGAGCTCATTGGCCCAGCTGAGGCTCCATCCAGGCCTGGTCTGACCCCTGCCGGGTGCCCTGACCTTACCTATGGTTTCCTCCGCCAGCTGTATGTTGACGCCTCCAACCTGTGTGTCTCCCTCCCAAACCCTTTCCCCACCCCTGTGTGCAACTATTGTTGTCCCCACATTGTTGTCCCCACCCAGGCAGCTGGTGCCTCAAAGCCACCCTTTCCCCGATTTCTGCTCTCCTTACTCCCTATTGCCTATCCCTTTCCCCTTTTGCGGAGTACGGGGGAAGCCGAAAGCCTGGGAGTCCATCTCTATTCCTCCCTCTCCCTTAACCTCCTGTCAATTTTACCCCTTAAAATCTCTCAGATGTGTCTTTCTTTCTCTTTCCTCTACTGCTATTGCTGTCTCAAATCCTACTGCTTCAAGATATACAGGTTGCCTCTCTGTTGAAAGAGCCTCCTCCTTCCTACCTGTTCTCCTGGTCCCGGGGTGTCTTGCTCTAGTCCCGCCCAATGGGTCTGCGGGACCTTTTTACACCTCTCTCCTACTGAGTGGCCCTGTCACTGCCAGGGTCAAGTCCTGAAACCTTGGGAGGTCCTCTAATGCTCCGGCCCTGCCTCCCTCTCGCCCCCCCTCTGTCTGCCTCCCCCACCCCCTGCCCCTGGGCTCCGGTCACACGAACCACTGGTGCTTCTCCCAGCTCACCCTGCTCTTCCGCTGCCGTCCTGTCTTTGCGTGTTCTGTTCCCGGTGCCCAGCGCGCCCCTTCCCCTTTGCACGCCTCACAGTCTTCCACCTATCCCTGGAGACTCCGTTCGGATGTCAACTCTTCCAGGACGTCCGTGCTCCCTTCCAGGTCATCTGTGCTCTGGTGCCCCTTGATTGCGACTTCACCATGGCAGCCCCTCCTGCACTGTGGCACCCGTCTGCCTCCCCCGCGGCTTCTGCTGTATCCTCAGCACCTTGTGCAGTGCCCGGTGCAAGGGCAGGAGCTCCATGGATATGGAGCAAGGGATAATGCGTGGCTCTCAGACTGAGAGAGGACTTTATTAGCAGGAGGAGGGGCTCTGGTGGCCTCTGGCCTGGGGGGTCCGTGCACAGAGCACCCAGCAGTTGCTCCCCAGCAGCCTCCTGGATGCCAAGCTGATGGTTCGAGGTCTGTGGGAATATCAAGTGGGAGGCAGCCGGACCTGGTCAGCCGAGAGGCCCTCAGAAGCTCAGGTGGTGGCTGCGTAGGTAGAGCCTTCAGACATCTGAGAGCCTTCGCTCTCAAAGGGGTAGAAGAGAGAGTTTTTAGTGAGTTATCTCCCTCTTCTCCTTGTTGCCATCCTTCCAGTCCTCCCCTGGCCCTGGTCTTGGGGACTACTGCTTCCCACGCAGTGGGTCCCATTTTTCTTGTGTTGGTCCTTGGAGCCCCACCCCAGTGTGACTGAGGCTTGGGGTCTTCACCGCTGGCTCAAGCCATGGTACGAGGGAGCAGGTGGAGGAGAGGGTAACCTTGTTGTGATCTCTGCCCACCCCCACCCCCACCCCCAGTCCTGTCCTTGACGTCCAGACTCCTAGAGCCTGCAGAGCAAGTGGTGACGTAGAGACTTTCTCTTAACATCTGCCCAACCTTGGCCTGACTCTCGGTCTTCCCGGATCATGTCTCGGGGACTGAACAGGGGTTTCTCCTGAAATGTATCATTCTGCATTTGTTTCTTGGAGACTTGCTCCGTAATTAGAACCATGGATCACCGATTAGTTCTTATAGGTGTGAGCTTTCCTGTCTCTGCTCTGCACCTTCCCTCGTTGTCTGATACCACAGATCTCAGGCCTTGATGACCACTATCTCCCTCTATGACAACTGGACAGGCAGATGTGTCGTGTAGTCTGAGGGTAGAAATAGGAGCCTGGAGGCCTACAGAAGACTTTGAACTCCTTGGGCCACCACCTGCCCCAGACTGTTGCTCTTACTGAACAGCCTGCCCTACCTCTCGCAATCTCTCTGTCCCTGTCTCTTTGTATCTCTCTCCGCTTTACCCGCCCCACCCACTTCACACCCACCCACCCACACACACACACAAATAGGAATCAGGAGTGAGGCAGGATGCCAACTACAATCATGTAGAGAAAGGGCACCAGGCAGGAGTCCAATGGGTTTTTATTTTGTTGCTCAAGATCTCCTAGAAGGTTGCTCTCTAACCTCCCTCCCAGCAGCTGCTAAAGCCTCGGCATGCCAGGCCTTGGACAGGGTTTCCAGTTTGCCTGTTCTCAAGTTCATCAGAAACAGCGAACACATCTCTCTTGGCCTAACTCAGATCTTTCCTTCTGCACTGGGAGGCTGTTTTCCCATTAGGTCCCTTCTCTGCAGTGTAAATTGATGAGCTTGCTGAAGGGTGTGTGATGAAAAAGCTATGCCCTTGGGAAAAGCCATGCTGTCACCACCGGTTCAAGAACAGAGTGTGTCCTTCTTCCTGTTACCAGACTGGAGACTTGAAAACTCACCTGCGCCTTCTGGGCAGGTGGACACAGACACACTGGTGGTGTGTAAACCCAGCACGCACCCTGACCCTTCAGGAGTTTCTGATTCCACTCTGCACCCTTGGGGCTGATGCACTAATCAGTAACAATAAGGAAGCCTCCATTTCCCCACCTACTAGCCCCCACCCCTGGGGCTCTGTTGGGAGAGGTCAAGAATGACGAAATTGCTCCCGGTCTTCTAGGAGCTATGGAAGATCTCATATTCCCTTCAGATTTTGATCTCCACTCCTGAGAGCGTGTCTCCTGGATCCCCCAGACTTAGGACACCTCAGGGCTCCTCTGGACTGTGTGTTGATCCATCCAGTGAGTCTCTTGGACACTGGGGTGTTTCACGGCAGTGTCTGCAAGTGTGGACCAAGGAGGAGTTTGTGTGCATTAGGTCCCCCTGTGGTACTGCTGGGACCTCTGTGGTACTGTGGGTCCTGTTTTCCCAGACTTCACCTCCTGGGGATCCTCTCCTCTCCCAGTGTCCTGCTGAGGGCTCCCAGTGAGGTCCCTCCTGGGAGAGAGTCAGAGCAGGGGTCAGGGGGATAGATGGGAGGTGGATGGGGGAGTCCCTGGCGGGCGGGTGCGTCTGACAGACAGAGGGGAGGAGCTGGCATGCTTATTTTCACAGCGCTGGTGTCCCTGCCTCTCCTGTGGCACCACGCTGTCACTCCCTTAAAATACTCGCATCCTACAGGAAAAGGACAGATGAGGGTTTAAATATAGCAACAGTGGGTGGGAGGAGGGGGGATAGAGGCGCTGGGATGTGGTGGAGCTGGCTGTGTCAGAAAAGGAGTAGGAACCCCATGGGGCCTGGTGAAGATTCTGACCCACACGGATAAGGGAACCAGTCTCAAAGACCTGACCCCAAATTTTCAAGTTCTCACCCCACCTCTATAGCCCTCTGCCACCTCCCCCATCACATGCAGTCTTTTCTCCTCAAGTGTGTGTGGCTTGGGATTATGCTGCCCTTTTTCCATGGGCTGCAGTGTGGCTGGCTCTCTAGGGCGTTGTTAAATGGCCAAAGCAACATTTGGGAAGACCAAATGGTGGTTTTTACTCAGGCCACTGGAGGGGGACTAGTCTTCCTTCATTCCATGTCATTACAGAGAGAGTAGAGTCCAAAAGGCAATGAAGAGAGGGTAATGCAACTTCCACCCAACAACTGGGCAAGGCACCAGGGTACCAGTCCCAAGGTGCACTTGGGCTGTTCATACTACCTTGTCCCTGGAAATCCAGCCTTCCCCTCACAGACCACTGGTAGTCCTGAGACTACCTCAGGACTCTACTCTTGAGCTGCCATCTTGTTGTTTTGAGAAAGTCCTAACATCTGGCACCTCTTGCCAGGGGAGGCGGTGGGTGAGGAGGAGGGGTTGAGATGGGCTTTGCTGTCAGGCTTCTGTGTTGGGATCCCAGCAACTTAGAGTCCAGTCTTGGTCTTTAATTTCTCTGAGCTTTGGTTCATCACTTGACAAGGGGAAATTGCTTACTCAAAGGTTTGAATGAGGCTTAAATAAGGTGACTTTTTCTGTAGTATCTCAGAATCAGGATATTACATTAGTTATCATTATCATTGATTCATTGATTATCGGGAGATGGGCAAAGCCATCCCAGGCCCCAGTGGCAATGGGGTCTTCAGAAACGCAAGGTCTTGGGGATGGCAGGATCCCTGAAGTTCCTTTCACCCAAAGCCCAGGCTTGTGGTTTTGAACACATACTTTGGAGTCAGGCACACTTGGGTTTTCTCTTACCTTGGCAGCTTACAGAAGCTTGTGGCTCATGCCCATAGGAGAGTAACTCTCTTTATAGCTTCCAGGCTGTTTTAAATGGGCACAGGGTTATTTTTTAATAGGTGGGGGCTTCAGCAACAGGAATTGCTAGGGTCTTAGTAGTCAAGAGCTCACAGGGGCTGACTCCTGCAGTTGACCTTGGGCTAGATGGGCAAAGGTGACCTGAAGCTTCCGTTAAAGCAAACATAGAGATTAGTTCACATAGAGATGGTCTTTTGATCTCACTTCAAAATAGGCAGAATTTTAGCTATGCAGTCTTTCCACATCAGATGTTGGTGGATGGAATAACTTTTTGTTCTGCTATGTTTTTCAGTCTGGTTTTCAGGCTGGGCCTCAAATGTCAAAGGAGCCAAGTGTCACTCCCCAGCGTGTTTGTGTGTGAACTTTGTGCAGGCCTAGGTGGGCTGTGCCTGGTCAGCCTCTCATTGTCACTGGGGACTGTGTTATGCAACAAGGGAATGGGGTGTGGGGAGGCCTGGAGTTCCTTCCAGTCATCTCAAGGTGGCTCTGGAATTGTGTCCTTTATACTCCTTTGGCTAAGTAGATGGTCCTTGGTCATGAATTTGAACCTCGTAGACCCAGACTGCAGTTTCACCTACCAAGGTTGGCATACTTTTTCTTTCCAACAAAAGATCAAAAGAAGGGGGGTCCTTTATTATATATAGGGGATATACTACTTTCCTATTAAGATAAATAATTGAACTTACAGAAACCCAAAGTCTCAGGAAGGTGATTAATAAGGTCTGTGTCTGGAACTTTCTGGTTCTAAGAATCATGTTTGCTCAAGAAGTCGGGAAGAACTGCTTAAGAACAACAACAATCACTTCTCGGCCTTTTGGCTAAGATCATTACTCCTGGAACAGGACAGGTGGGAAATTGAAAGAAAAATAGAAGGCTGATTAAACTAGAGGAAGGGATAGATTTCCCTGGAAGAAAGATTTACGGTTTTTGAAGACAGGCTAGACACATAGGAAAGGAACATGGGGTCTCAGAGGTCAGGCCAGGGGGTGCGAATGGGAAAAAATTAATGTGAATTTGATGCCCCTTAATTAGAGGATTAGAAAAGAGGCCAGTGACAGGGCTAGAGAATTGGGTAAGACAAGCAAAACAGAGAAGGAATGGAAGACCTAATAAGTGAAGTGAAAATTGCTGAGAGATAGATGGGGTGCAGGAGGCATTCATCTATCCAAGATGGGAAGCACGTGAGAGATGCTCTGATTTGAACTGTGAATTGTGAGCTGGTCTAACTGAAAGCCCAGCGCTACAGTCCACACAGGAGGCTCTGCCAGGAGGATTTGCAGTGAGTTCACTGGGGAGAATTATCCTGACTACATGCAGCCCCTTCACCTCTCTGGTGCCTCCGTCCTGCTCTTCAATCTGATAACTAACTGTTTCGTTGGCATTAAATTTTTGAACTAATAACCTCAGCCTTCCTGACGTAGTCCAACCAATCTTCTGAGAAGGTATAAAATTTGGTATAGAGATAATGAAGTAAATCATAATATTTTGATGTTAAGCTTATGGTAAGTTTAAAAATCTGAATTTAAGTTAAGTTTTGCATTTTCAACATGGAATATCGTTGATTTTAGAGTTATGACTTTTAGTTGAAAGTTATAAGATAGTGCTCAAGCTTATAGACAGTATTAGAACATTTAAGACAAATCTAACATCTGAACAGGGTAAATGAAGTAATGAGATTTGTAAGAGTCGCTTATGTTATAAGAAAGATTTTTTTTTTGGTAAGAAAGATTTTGCATGTAAGGATTTTAACCCTACCTTGCCAGGCCATTACAACAAATGACGAAAAAAATCAAATGTATTAAGCATATGAATGCGGTTTAGTAAGTTTGTGGATGGGACTGATTGTTAAGGAAATTTGCATCTGTTCAAGTTGAGTTAAACACCAATCAAAGAACAAGTGGAAGTGATTAAAACGTACCATTCGGCACATTCATAAATAGAATTTCAGGGCTTGTAAGTTGAATTTAAAGATTAAAGCAAAACCAGATTTTATTCTTACAATTTTAATAAATTAGCTATTAAAACCCAGGTAACTGGAAGTAGTCTCTTCCACATACACGGGACATGATAGCTCTTCACAACGATGTGCTGTGTGTCAGTTGTTGAATCAGAAACAGTTAAGGGACCTAAAGAAATCCGAAATGGAGGAGACGTGTCCCAGAAAAGACCAGAGATCTCATGAGAGAGCTCCTGGCCAGGGCACAGCCCAGAGGTGGCTCCTCAAAGTGTAGTAGAGATGGGGCCACTGAAAATCAGAAGATTGAAAGATTGAAGATTGGCAGATTAAAACAGCGACACCAACCTGTTGACTGGCAAATCCTTTCAATGGAGTTTAATTTCATAGTCATTGGCATAGCCTGATACTGGTGAGCAAAAGGGTATGTGATTCACATACCGTATTTGCCTTATTAAAATCCCCAAAGTTCTGAACATGGAGACACATCTGGCTCCAAGAGTTTAAGATGAAGGACTGTGGACCTGAGAAAATGTGGGTCTGGGTTGTACATGTATTGTCCTAGATTCTAGGATATATCTTGCTTGGACTAATCAGTTTTGAGTTAGAATCTCAGGCTAATACCTTCTGGTGCTTCTGCCGTTTTCAACACATGATTTCCAAGGTCATAGGGATGGATGGCTGCACCACGCTGGAAAGAGCAAGAATCTGAGGCTGGCACATGGGGGGATTTCAGGCCAGACCTGGAAGTAGTGCTTATCATTCTGCTCAGGTTCTGTGAGCTCATGTTTAGTCCCCTGGCCACCTTAACAGCTGAGGAAGCTGGGAAATGTAGTTTGGCTGCATGCCCATTCCTCCCATGAGGAGGAATGAGGCTTTGTAATTAGCTGGCAGTCTTTCTACGACAGTCCATTCTTCTGGTATTTTTGGCAAAATATCCATCTTATTCTTCTTCCCATATAGGGAAAACACTCACCCCTCTCCCAAAGGACACACCCAAGTCCCAACCACGCATTTCTGGATGGTGTGAGGTATTCTCTAGGTCACTCCTCTGGGTCTGGTGACTTGGGAGCTAAAAGACAAGTTATCTGAACGCTGCTAGGACTGCACGGGAGTTCAGCTTCTTTCTTCGCTCAGCCCTGCTTTCTTTGCTCCACCACACATACTGATCCTAGAGGCACTCCCCAATAAACCTCGTGCATGCAAATTTCCACATTCAAGTCAGCTTGCAAAGGAGTCCAACCTGTGACAAAAGAGATATGTGAAGTAGTCTCATAATTAAAAAAAAAAATCCCGTTTTTTAAAAATTATTTTTTCCTTGTCATTTCTTGTTTTGTGCATTTAAATTTCCCCTTCTGCCTCCTTGACTAGGTTTGCTAGTAGTTTATGTATTTTTTTAACTTTTCAAAGAACCATATATATATATATATATGTATATATATATATATATGTATACATTTTTTTAAAAGATTTTATTTATTTATTTGACAGAGAGAGATCACAAGTAGGCAGAGAGGCAGACAGAGAGAGTGAGAGGGAAGCAGGCTCCCTGCCAAGCAGAGAGCCTGATGTGGTACTCGATCCCAGGACCCTGAGATCATGACCTGAGCCGAAGGCAGCAGCTTAAACCACTGAGCCACCCAGGCGCCCTGTATACATATTTTTAAAAGATTTACTTATTTGATGGAGAGAGACATAGCGAGAGAGAGAGAACACAAGCAGGGAGAGTGGGAGAGGGAGAAGCAGGCTTCCTGCTGAGCAGGGAGCCCGATGCGGGACTTGATCCTAGGACCCTGGGATCAGAGGCTTATCGACTGACCCACCCAGGTGCCCAGAACCATATATTTTTTAAAAGATTTTATTTATTTATTTGAGAGAGAGAGAGAATGAGAGGGGAGAAGGTCAGAGGGAGTAGGTCAGAGGGAGAAGCAGACTCCCCATGGAGCTGGAAGCCCAATGTGGGATTTGATCCCAGGACTCTGGGATTATGACCTGAGCTGAAGGCAGTTGCTTAACCAACTGAGCCACCCAGGCACCCCCAGAACCATATTTTTTTATATATTTGTTTTGCTATTTATTAATTTTAAAAAATTAATAGACTTTAATTTTTAGTGAAGTTTTAAGTTTACAGAAAAACAATTCCAGGTTTTATAGAAAAATGAGCAAGAAATATAGAGTTTACATATACCTTCTCATACCCTCTTCCCCCTATTATGCTTTAGTGCAATTATGTTCGGGATAGTTGATGAATCAATACTGATATATTATTATCAACTAAAGTCCATAGTTTACATTGGAGTTCACTCTTTTGTGTTGTACATTTTATGTTGTTTTTCCTAAAGATTTTATTTATTTATTTGGCAGAGAGAGACACAGCGAGATAGGGAACACAAGCAGGGATGTGGGAGAAGGAGAAACAGGCTTCCCACCGAGCGGGGAGCCCAATGCAGGGCTTGATCCCAGGACCGTGGGATCATTACCCCAGCCAAAGGCAGACACCCAACAACCGAGCCACCCAGGCGCCCCCATATTATGGGTTTTGACAAATGCGCAATGTCACGTACTTGCCATTATAGTATCATATAGAACAGTTTCACCTTGTTCTCCATCTAGTCTTCTCTCCCTCTTCCTGTCCCTGCTGGAAAGCACTGATCTTTTGATCTTTTTACCCTCTCTGTAGTTTTGTCTTTTCTGGAATGTTACATAGTTGGAATCAGAGTACGCAGCCTTTTCAGTTGACTTCTTTCACTTAGGGTTCCTCCATTTCTTTTTTATGGCTTGATAGCTCTTTTTTTTTTTTGAGAGAGAGATAGAAAGGAAGTGCGAGTGTGCATGAAAGCTAGGGGGAGGGGCAGAGGGAGAGGGAGAGAGAGAATCCCAAGTACACTCCACACTCAGCACAGAGCCCGATGTGGGGCTAGATGGATCTCACAATCTTGAGATCAAGGCCTGAGCCCAAATCAAAAGTCAGATGCTTAACTGACTGAGCCACCCAAGCACCCCTCATTTCTTTTTCTTTTTAAGTTTTAGCACATTTCTTTTGTTACTGTCATTTGTCATTTGTCTTGTATGAATGCATCACAGTTTATCTATTCACCGACAGAAGGAATCTTGGTTGCTTCCAAGTTTTGGCAATTATGCGTAAAGTCATTATAAACATTCATGTATAGGGTTTTGTGTGGACAAAAGTTTTCAGTTCATTTGGTTAAATACCAAGGATCACTATTGCTGGATTGTGTGGGAAGAGTATGTTTAGTTTTGTAAGGAATTTCCAAACGGTCTTCCAAATGGCTGTACCATTTTGCATTCCCACCAGCAAAAAATGAGAGTTCCTGTTGCCCCACATCCTTGCCAGCATTTGGTGTTGTCAGAGTTTTGGATTTGGGCTATTCCAGTAGGTGTGTAGTGGTATCTCTTTGTTATTTTAATTTGCATTTCCCTAAGGACATAAAATGTGGACCATCTTTTCATGTGCTTACTTGCCATCTGTACATCATCTTTGGTAATATGTCTCTTCAGATCTTTTGCCCATTTTTAAATTGGGGCTGTTTATCTTTTTTTTAAAAAATATTTTATTTATTTTACAAGTAGGCAGAGAGGCAGGTAGAGAGAGAGAGAGAGAGAGGAGGAAGCAGGTTCCCTGCCGAACACAGAGCCCGATGCAGGACTCGATCCCAGAACCCTGGGATCCTGACCCAAGCCGAAGGCAGAGGCTTTAACCCACTGAGCCACCCGGGTGCCCCGGGGTTGTTTATCTTCTTATTGAGTTTTAAGAGCTCTTGGTAAAATTTTGCTACCACTTTTTTTTTTTTTTTAATCAGGCATGTGTTTTGCAAAATTTTTCTCCTAGTCTGTGGCTGGTCTTCTAATTTCCGTGAATTAATACTTTTTAGAATCAATACATGTAGAAGAGGTCTCAGTGGAAGTTGGGTTGGGAAGATGGGTGGGATGGAATGTTCCCATTTCCCATGGAAAGGGCCGGAAGTGTTTGTGTGTGGTGGTGAAAGAGGGATAGGTAAGTTTGAACCCTGGGAGGGGATTTAAAGATAATGTAAGTATCATGGTAAATGCCCAGTACCAGTGTCAATAATAAGGAATTAAGGAATTAGCATAGGGATTTGAGCTCAGTACATACTTGCTGATTTAGTGAATAACTGTCTGTCTCTTATACTAGACATTTGATACTACTCACTGCATGATAGTCACAGATTTTAGAGATGGAAGCCTTTTAGAGATCTGATGAATCCTATCCCGTCCTTGGTCATAAATGAGAAAATGAGGTGTTGGGCCAAAGTTACTGCAACTCATAGATGGTGAATATAACTAACTAGTGGGAGAGACTGGTGATTCAAATCCCAGGTTTCATGCCTTTACCTAATGCTTATTTCAAAAAAACAAACAGTGGTATAACATTGCTTCAACTATCAAACATATTTTAGAACACTCAAGCACACTATATTTGTCCATATTTTTGCTTAATGTATTATTTTCTTTTTTCACGATATTGCAGTTGTTTTTTTTTTAAAGATTTTATTTCTATTCATTTGACAGAGAGAGAGATCATAAGTAGGCAGAGAGGCAGGGAGAGAGAGAGGGGGAAGCAGGCTCCTTCTGAGCAGAGAGTCCGATGTGGGGCTTGATCCCAGGACCCTGGGATCATGACCTGAGCCGAAGGCAGAGGCTTTAACCCACTGAACCACCCAGGTGCCCCACGATATTGCAGTTTTTAAAAAAAATTTTATTGTTTCCCTTCTGCTCAAAGAACTTCCTTTAGCCATTCATTTAGGGCAAGTCTGCTGATGACAAATTCTCTTCATTTTCTTCCATTGAGTATGTCTTCATTTCCCCATTCCTGAAGGATATTTTCACTGGGTATGGTACAGAACAATGTCCCTCAGGCCAGCTCCCGGCAAGCGGCGGAGCAACGGAGCACAAAATCAGGACTTTTAAAAGTCTGTTCCACTGAGGGACATTACTCCAGAGGCTAAACCAGGGTGAAGCCCACCGGGGTCAGCGTGGCCCCAGGCCCCGCAGGGTCACAGAAGGATCAGGGGTGTCGGAGTGTCGCAGAGCTCGCAGGTATTAGAACGGAGAAGCCGGCTGCAGAGACAGAGCCGAGGACTGAACTCTCAGCTCGGGGTTACCTTGAACTGGTCGCGGGCTGGGTGAGCTCGGAGCGTGGCTAGAGGCTGGGGATACGGGAGTGATTGGGTGCTGTCCTCTGGGGGCGCACTGAGGAGTGGGGCCCCAGGCTCTCGGTTCCTCCGGGCCGGAGACTGGGAGGCCGCCATTTTCATTCCCGTCCTCCGGAACTCTACGGAAAGCGTTCAGGGAACAGAAGCTCCCAAAAGCGAACCTGAGCCGATTACTTAGTCCGGCCGCCGCCGGTAAGGGCGGTGCAATCCCGCCTCGGGCAAAGACACTTGAGAGTCACTACAACAGGCCCCTCCCCCAGAAGATCAACAAAATATCCAGCCAGGACGAAGTTCATCTATCAAGGAGAAAGCAGGTTCAATTCCTAAGACAGCAGAGCAATTCCAGAGGAGGAGAAAGCAAAGCACGGAACTCATGGCTTTCTCCCCATGATTCTTTAGTCTTGTGGCTACTTCAATTTTTTTTTCTTTTTTCAATTTTTTTTTCTTTTTTCTTTTTTCTTCTTCTGCTAAATTTTTTAAAACTTTTACCCTTTTCTTTTTTAACGTTTTTTGACTAGTTCATCTAAATATATATATTTTTTCTTTCTTTTTTATATTTTTTTATTTGTTTTATTTTTTAAATTTTTTTTCCTTTTTTTTTCTCTTTTTTTTCCTTTTTTTTTTCAGAACCTGTTTTTATCCCCTTTCTCCCCCCCCACAATTAGGGGTCTCTTCTGATTGGTTACAGCGCATTTTTCTGGGGTCTTTGCCACCCTTTTAGTAGTTTATTTGCTCCTTCATATCCTCTTATCTGGACAAAATGACAAGGCGGAAAAAATCACCACAAACAAAAGAACAAGAGACAGTACCGAAGGCTAGGGACCTAATCAACACAGACATTGGTAATATGTCAGATCAAGAGTTCAGAATGACGATTCTGAACATTCCAGCCGGGCTCGAAAAAGGCATGGAAGATATTAGAGAAACCCTCTCTGGAGATATTAAAGCCCTTTCTGGAGAAATTAACTAAAATCTAACCAAGTTGAAATCAAAAAAGCTATTAATGAGGTGCAATCAAAAATGGAGGCTCTCACTGCTAGGATCAATGAGGCAGAAGAAAGAATTAGTGATATAGAAGACCAAATGACAGAGAATAAGGAAGCCGAACAAAAGAGGGACAAACAACTACTGGACCATGAGGGGAGAATTCGAGAGATAAGTGACACCATAAGACGAAACAACATTAGAATAATTGGGATTCCAGAAGAAGAAGAAACAGAGAGGGGAGCAGAAGGTCTATTGGAGAGAATCATTGGAGAGAATTTCCCTAATATGGCAAAGGGAACAAGCATCAAAATCCAGGAGATGCAGATAAACCCCCTCACAGTCAACAAGAATAGGTCCACACCCCGTCACCTAATAGTAAAATTTACAAGTCTTAGTGACAAAGAGAAAATCCTGAAAGCAGCCCGAGAAAAGAAGTCTGTAACATACAATGGTAAAAATATTAGATTGGCGGCAGACTTATCCACAGAGACCTGGCAGGCCAGGAAGAGCTGGCATGATATATTCAGACCACTAAACGAGAAAAACATGCAGCCAAGAATACTCTATCCAGCTAGGCTATCATTGAAAATAGAAGGAGAGATAAAAAGCTTCCAGGACAAACAAAAACTGAAAGAATTTGCAAACACCAAACCAGCTCTACAGGAAATATTGAAAGGGGTCCTCTAAGCAAAGAGAGAGCCTAAAAGTAGTAGATCAGAAAGGTACAGAGACAATATACAGTAACAGTCACCTTACAGGCTAATAATGGCACTAAATTCATATCTCTCAATAGTTACCCTGAATGTTAATGGGCTAAATGCCCCAATCAAAAGACACAAGGTATCATAATGGATAAAAAAACAAAACCCATCAGTATGTTGCCTACAAGAAACTCATTTTAGACGCGAAGACACCTCCAGATTTAAAGTGAGGGGGTGGAAAACAATTTACCATGCTAATGGGCATCAGAAGAAAGCTGGGGTGGCAATCCTTATATCAGATCAGTTAGATTTTAAGCCAAAGACTATAATAAGAGATGAGGAAGGACACTATATCCTACTCAAAGGGTCTGTCCAACAAGAAGATCTAACAATTTTAAATATCTATGCCCCTAACGTGGGAGCAGCCAACTATATCAACCAATTAATAACAAAATCAAAGAAACACATCAATAATAATACAATAATAGTAGGGGACTTTAACACTCCCCTCACTGAAATGGACAGATCATCCAAGCAAAAGATCAACAAGGAAATAAAGGCCTTAAATGACACACTGGACCAGATGGACATCACAGATATATTCAGAACATTTCATCCCAAAGCAACAGAATACACATTCTTCTCTAGTGCACATGGAACCTTCTCCAGAATAGATCACATCCTGGGTCACAAATCAGGTCTCAACCGGTATCAAAAGATTGGGATCATTCCCTGCATATTTTCAGACCACAATGCTCTGAAGCTAGAACTCAATCACAAGAGGAAAGCTGGAAAGAACCCAAATACATGGAGACTAAACAGCATCCTTCTAAAGAATGAATGGGTCAACCAGGAAATTAAAGAAGAACTGAAAAAATTCATGGAAACAAATGATAATGAAAACACAACAGTTCAAAATCTGTGGGACACAGCAAAGGCAGTCCTGAGAGGAAAATATATAGCGGTACAAGCCTTTCTCAAGAAACAAGAAAGGTCTCAAGTACACAACCTAACCCTTCACGTAAAGGAGCTGGAGAAAGAACAAGAAAGAAACCCTAAACCCAGCAGGAGGATAGAAATCATAAAGATCAGAGCAGAAATCAATGAAATAGAAACCAAAAAAACAATAGAAAAAATCAATGAAACTAGGAGCTGGTTCTTTGAAAGAATCAATAAGATTGATAAACCCCTGGCCAGACTCATCAAAAAGAAAAGAGAAAGGACCCAAATCAATAAAATCATGAATGAAAGAGGAGAGATCACAACTAACACCAAAGAAATACAGACAATTATAAGAACATACTATGAGCAACTCTACGCCAACAAATTTGACAATCTGGAAGAAATGGATGCATTCCTAGAGACATATAAACTACCACAACTGAACCAGGAAGAAATCGTAAACCTGAACAGGCCCATAACCAGTAAGGAGATTGAAACAGTCATCAAAAATCTCCAAACAAACAAAAGCCCAGGGCCAGATGGCTTCCCAAGGGAATTCTACCAAACATTTAAAGAAGAACTAATTCCTGTTCTCCTGAAACTGTTCCAAAAAATAGAAATGGAAGGAAAACTTCCAAACTCATTTTATGAGGCCAGCATCACCTTGATCCCAAAACCAGACAAGGATCCCACCAAAAAAGAGAACTACAGACCAATATCCTTGATGAACACAGACGCAAAAATTATCGCCAAAATACTAGCCAATAGGATTCAACAGTACATTAAAAGGATTATTCACCACGATCAAGTGGGATTTATTCCAGGGCTGCAGGGTTGGTTCAACATCCGCAAATCAATCAATGTGATAGAACACATTAATAAAAGAAAGAACAAGAACCATATGATACTCTCAATAGATGCTGAAAAAGCATTTGACAAAGTACAGCATCCCTTCCTGATCAAAACTCTTCAAAGTGTAGGGATAGAGGGCACATACCTCAATATTATCAAAGCCATCTATGAAAAGCCCACCGCAAATATCATTCTCAATGGAGAAAAACTGAAAGCTTTTCCACTAAGGTCAGGAACACGGCAGGGATGTCCATTATCACCACTGCTATTCAACGTAGTACTAGAAGTCCTAGCCTCAGCAATCAGACAACAAAAAGAAATTAAAGGCATCCAAATTGGTAAAGAAGAAGTCAAACTATCACTCTTCGCAGATGATATGATACTATATGTGGAAAACCCAAAAGACTCCACTCCAAAACTGCTAGAACTTGTACAGGAATTCAGTAAAGTGTCAGGATATAAAATCAATGCACAGAAATCAGTTGCATTTCTGTACACCAACAACAAGACTGAAGAAAGAGAAATTAAGGAGTCAATCCCATTTACAATTGTACCCAAAACTATAAGATACCTAGGAATAAACCTAACCAAAGAGACTAAGAATCTATACATAGAAAATTATAAAGTACTCATGAAAGAAATTGAGGAAGACACAAAAAAATGGAAAAATGTTCCATGCTCCTGGATTGGAAGAATAAATATTGTGAAAATGTCTATGCTACCTAAAGCAATCTAGACATTTAATGCAATCCCTATCAAAATACCATCCATTTTTTCCAAAGAAATGGAAAATAATCCTAAAATTTATAAAAGAAAAGACCTCGAATAGCCAAAGGAATATTGAAAAAGAAAGCCAAAGTTGGTGGCATCACAATTCCGGACTTCAAGCTCTATTACAAAGCTGTCATCATCAAGACAGCATGGTACTGACACAAAAACAGACACATAGATCAGTGGAACAGAATAGAGAGCCCAGAAATAGACCCTCAACTCTATGGTCAACTAATCTTCGACAAAGCAGGAAAGAATGTCCAATGGAAAAAAGACAGCCTCTTCAATAAATGGTGCTGGGAAAATTGGACAGCCACATGCAGAAAAATGAAATTGGACCACTTCCTTACACCATACACGAAAATAGACTCCAAATGGATGAAGGACCTCAATGTGAGAAAGGAATCCATCAAAATCCTTGAGGAGAATGCAGGCAGCAACCTCTTCGACCTCAGCTGTAGCAACATCTTCCTAGGAACAACGGCAAAGGCAAGGGAAGCAAGGGCAAAAATGAACTATTGGGATTTCATCAAGATCAAAAGCTTTTGCACAGCAAAGGAAACAGTTAACAAAACCAAAAGACAACTGACAGAATGGGAGAAGATATTTGCAAACGACATATCAGATAAAGGGCTAGTATCCAAAATCTATAAGGAACTTAGCAAACTCAACACCCAAAGAACAAACAATCCAATCAAGAAATGGGCAGAGGACATGAACAGACATTTCTGCAAAGAAGACATCCAGATGGCCAACAGACACATGAAAAAGTGCTCCACGTCACTCGGCATCAGGGAAATACAAATCAAAACCACAATGAGATATCACCTCACACCAGTCAGAATGGCTAAAATTAACAAGTCAGGAAATGACAGATGCTGGCGAGGATGCGGAGAAAGGGGAACCCTCCTCCACTGTTGGTGGGAATGCAAGCTGGTGCAACCACTCTGGAAAACAGCATGGAGGTTCCTCAAAATGTTGAAAATAGAACTACCCTATGACCCAGCAATTGCACTACTGGGTATTTACCCTAAAGATACAAACATAGTGATCCGAAGGGGCACGTGTACCCGAATGTTTATAGCAGCAATGTCTACAATAGCCAAACTATGGAAAGAACCTAGATGTCCATCAACAGATGAATGGATAAAGAAGAGGTGGTATATATACACAATGGAATACTATGCAGTCATCAAAAGAAATGAAATCATACCATTTGCGACGACGTGGATGGAACTAGAGGGTATCATGCTTAGTGAAATAAGTCAATCGGAGAAAGACAACTATCATATGATCTCCCTGATATGAGGACATGGAGAAGCAACATGGGGGGTTAGGGGGATAGGAGAAGAATAAATGAAACAAGATGGGATTGGGAGGGAGACAAACCATAAATGACTCTTAATCTCACAAAACAAACTGGAGGTTGCTGGGGGGAGGTGGGATTGGGAGAGGGGGAGGGGGCTATGGACATTGGGGAGGGTAAGTGCTATCGTGAGTGCTGTGAAGTGTGTAAACCTGGCGATTCACAGACCTGTACCCCTGGGGATAAAAATACATTATATGTTTATTAAAAAAAAATTTGGAAGGGGAGGCGAACCATAAGAGACTATGGACTCTGAAAAACAACCTGAGGGTTTTGAAGGGTCAGGGCTGGGAGGTTGGGGGAACAGGTGGTGGGTAATGGGGAGGGCACGTTTTGCATGGAGCACTGGGTGTTGTGCAAAAAGAATGAATACTGTTACGCTGAAAAAATAAATAAAATGGAAAAAAAAAAAAGAAGATCTCCATGTTATAATGCCCAGAACCTGTGACTGTTTTAGGAAAAAATGGTTGTAGATGAATTAAGAGTGCTAGTCAGCTGAATTTAAGATAATATGAGGGAGCTCAATATAAGTACAAAGGTCCTTATGAGAACCTTTAGAAGAGGGAGGCAGACGTGAGAGAACCAGAGAAATGGCAGGCAGGGTGACAAGAACTTGGCCCGACCTTGCTGGCTAAAGATGGAGGAAGGAGGCCATGAGCCAAGGAACACGAGTAGACTCTAGAATCTGGAAAGACAAGGAAACAGATTTTTCCCTAGAGTTTCCAGAAGGAATATAGCTCTGTTGACACCTCAATTTTAGCCTGACGAGACCAACTTCAGACTTCTGATCTTCAAAATTGTAAAATAATCAATCTGTGTTGTTTTAAGCCACCAAGTGTGTGATGATTTGTTATAGCAACAATAGAAAACTAAGGTTAATATATTCTAATAATACAGGATTCTGGGTCGATAGCTCTTTTCTTTGAACACTTGAAAAACATTGTGCTGCTTCTTTCTGGACTTCTTGGTTTCTGAGGAGGAATCTGCCCAGGTTTTCCATTTGCCCTCCACTGACATGGAGAGGCTGAGACCGCTCTTAACTGAGGGGCTGGGTAGGGGTATTAATTCCAACTCCCCACTTTGTGTCCACTGACACTGTAGGAGATGGAGGAGAGCCTCATTACTGGCCTGTGGGAATGGGCTCCCTACCTGGCCTTCTTTGATTTCACCCCATGGTAGGTATTAGGGTATCTTGTAGGTATCTTGATACAGCCTCATGAGGGAGGAGATCTGGGTTCCACCTCTTGGCCTTTGCAGGTGTGAGTGCGAGTAGGGCCACAGTTTTTTATTTAGTGTTTTGCTGGAGCAGAATTGCTGTCTAGAAGATTCTGTTTTGCAGGCTAACCCTTTCCTGTCTTTTGGCTAGAGAGAGCAGGGCTTTTACTGGAGCTCTTTTTTTGTCTGTTAATGTTGGTGTTAATAGGATGCTGACCTTTCCAGTGCCCAGTCTGGGATATAAGAGGCAAAGAGAAAACCCATAAAACTCACTACCATGTTGTTCCTTGGGTATTGAGGTCCCTAGCTAGTCTGCTTTCTTTTTTCCACCTTTTGGAATCTCCTTATATTTATTTTACATACAATGTCCAGGATTTTTAGCTGTACTTAAGTGGGAGGAATAGAGAAAATATGCCTACTCCATTATTCTGAGAGCAGAAGTTTTCCTGAAAACAAATATATTGCTTATCTATCTATGTAAGCTATGGATATTTGGTGAAAAATCCTGAAGAAGGAGCAAAACTCATTTCGGGAAAGACTCCCAAATCAAAAACCGTGACTTCTTTTTTTTTCTTCCTTCCATTCTTTGAGGGAGAGAGGATCAAAACTTTCCCAATTGGATTTGGTAAGAGTGACATACTCTGAAACTTCTCTGGATTTCTAAAGGTGGTAAAATTCTGCTATAAGCAGGGGTAGAGGGAATGTGTACCACAGTCCTTATTGATACCTGGGGGAATTCCCTGCTCTGTGTCCAGGAAATGGAGTACTTTGCATCGAAAGCTAGGTTGGTAGTGTGGGCTACACCTACACATCTATATGTAGGTGTACCTATACTTAGGTATATCTAGATCTCACTATTCTTTTAAATTTTTAAATTTAAATTCAATTAATTAACATATAATGAATTATTAGTTTCAGATGCAGAGTTCAGTGATTCATCAGTCTTTTATCATACCCAGTGCTCGTTACATCACATGTCCTCCTTAATGTCCATTACCGTTACCCTATCCCCCAACCCCTCCCCTCCTGCAACTCTCAGCTTGTTTCCAATGATAAGAGTCTCTTAGGGTTTGTCTCCCTCTCTGATTTTGTCTTATTTTATTTCTCCTTCTTTTCCCCTATGATCCTCTGTTTTGTTTCTTAAATTCCACCTATGGGTGAGTAGATCTCATGATTCTGAACACTTAAAGCAAACTGAGATTTTTGTCCAGGTATATTTAGATGGGGCAGCTTTGGGATTTGCTGCATTTCACTACACATACAGCTTTCCTCCTCTACTGAGTTATCCCTGCCAGTGATGGTACTGAGGCTGATAGGCTGGGGAAATCATAACCCACATGTCCTGCCAAATGTACGGGTATAAAGACAGTACCTTGATTTGCAATTTCCAGAGTATGGACAGTTCCATAATGTTACATGTCATGTCATTAAAAATTAAAGAATCAAACCAGGTAAGATGGTTCCCTATTTCCAACTCTGTCCCCCCAACAAAAAAAAATATAGAAGTCAACACTTCTACAAAAATTTGTTTGCTCCAGTGAAGTTGAGTAAAGAAATTAGTTGCACCTAAATGGGACAATAAAAACTGGGTAAAATTGAAACCCATGAGTCAGGTATCATATTAGTTGAAGGACACGGCCTTAGGAACTATGATACAGCAGAAAGAACTCATCTCTAAAACTGGGCTGAGACTGTTTGCTTGTTATTCAGACAGCACTGTCTTGTAGCTCCTAAGTCTTGTGCCTTGTCTCAAATCTCTGACTTTTAAGGACCTTTTACTACGGTTCCAAATTTAGCCTAGTAACCTTGACCTCCTGAGCTAGTAAATTTACTTTTCAGAGGTATAAGTAAGTGACTTTATGAATTAAAATATTTGATGTTTAAGAGAATCTGATGTATTAGCCTTCAATTTGGGAAGTAAAATTTTAGACTTGAGAATTTAAGAGGATGAAGGGAATTGGACAAATATTTATAAGTTTGATTTATTAGATGTACAGGGTTGGGTTAATTTAGAAAGGTTTTGCCTGATAGGGTTATTGGCCTTGGCATTCAAAATACTTAAAATATTTATGTATATTAAATGCCATGTAGTTAAAAATATTTAAAGAAATGTAATTTTATTTTTAAAAAGGGGAAGTCTAGTGTCATGTTTAAGAGCATGGCCCCTGGAACCAGATTATGTAGGTCAAGGGTCATTAAACTATGGCCTGTTGCCTGTCTCTATACAGTCTGCAAGCTAAGGATGGTTTTGACATTTTTAAATGGTTAAAAAAGATCAAAAGAATACTTTTGTGATGTGTGAAAATTATATAAAATTCAAATTTCAGTGTCCACAAAAACATGTTATCGGAATATGACCATGCTTGTTCGTTTGTATATTATCTTTGGCTGCTTTATGCTATAAGAGCAGAGCTGAGTGGTTGTGACAGAGGCTGTGTGACCTGAAAAGATAGGATTTACTGTTTGGCTCTTTACAGATAAAGCTGGGTGATCCTGGTGTAGGTTCCAAACACACCCTAGCTACTTATTAGTATGAGGTTGGGTCAATCATTTATCCTCTCTGTGCCTTGATTTTCTCTTCTGCAAAATGGGTAGAATTATAGTTGCTATTATGAAGTTATTTTGAGGGACACCTGGATGGCTCAGTTGGTTAAGAGTGTGCTTTCAGCTCAGGTCATGATCCCAGTGTCCTGGGATCAAGTCCCCCATCAGGCTCCTTGCTTAGCAGGGAGCCTGCTTCTTCCTCTGCCTGCTCTTCCTGCCTCTCCCCTTGCTTGTGCGCGCGCTCTCTCTCTCTGACAAATAAATAAATAAAATCTTTATGGAGTTTTGTGAGGATGAAATAAATTGATAATTGAAAAATGCTTAGAACAATGCCTGGCACACAGTAAATATAGTCTATATCTAAAAATTGGAGAACTTTAACCTATTAAACTTGAGTTAATCAATCATTAGTTAAAACAATAAGAAGAATTTGGGGCGCCTGGGTGGCTCAGTTGGTTAAGCGTCTGCCTTCTGCTCAGGTCATGACCTCAGAGCCCTTGGATGGAGCCTCATGTCTGGCTCTCTGCTCAGCGGGAGGCTTGCTTCTTCCTCTCCCCCTGCTCCTCTCTTCGCTTATGCTCCCCCTCTCTCAAATAAATAAATAAAATCTTTAAAGAAAGGAATAAGTAGAATTAAAGTATGAAATGAAATTTTCATTTTATAAAACTTATTATGGGGGCGCCTGCGTGGCTCTGTGGGTTGAGTCTCTGCCTTCAGCTCAGGTCATGATCTCAGGGTTCTGGGATTGAGCCCCAGGTCTGGCTCTCTGCTCAGCAGGGAGTCTGCTCCCCCTCCACCCCCATGCCTGCCTCTCTGCTTGCTTGTGGTCTCTCTCTCTGTCAAATAAATGGATAAAATCTTTAAAAAAATTAGTTTTATGAATAGAATAAAAATTTAAAGTTGAACTTAGTATTTTAAATCTAGAACTTCAATAAATTGAATGTTTAACACCCAACTAGTTTTATTAGTCCTTTCTTAGCCTTGAGTCCCTCTTGGACTTGTAAGCCAGGTTCTGTGCAGAATTCTATGGCCTGGGAGACAAAGCTCTTTGGGACTTATACACAGGGCTTCCCTGAGACTGGGAGGCAGTGTTTCATAACAGGTAGGTATTTGGAGTTATGTCTGGATTGAATTTCGACTTCCTAGCTGTGTGATTTTTGGGTGTCATCTGCAAAGTGGGGTCGGAAATACCTATTTCATAGGGGTATTATGAAGATTAAAAGCACCACAGCCCATAAAGTGTTTAGTGCAATGCCTGGGTTTTAGTAAGCATCAAATAAACATCAGTTATTATCATTATTACCATCTCCTAGGAGGTGAGCACCTAATGAATTAATGATAATCAGTTATTAAACTCCTAGCAGAGCAGGTGCCTATGTGTGTGGTATGGTTTGTGGTACCGGGAAGTCCTTTCTAGTTGCCTTGATTTTCTAAAATTCTACTATATCACATGCTTTCACTTAAATATTCCCCTCTGCAGGGATCCTTTACATGCTACAGAGCGTCCCTTCCTCCTCGGCATGGTTTAGTTTACTAGGTACTAGTTATTTTCTTTACAGTGGCAGCCTGAGAAGAGTGAACATGCAAGGGCTGGGATTTGTGTTCTCCAGGGAAAAGGGGCGGGGTGGGGTGGGGGTTCTGAAGGATGGTGAAAGGTAAGGAAAAGGAGAAATTCTGCACAATCTCCAGGTTTGCCATGCCATTCTGTTCCCCTGTAGTGTCAGAGCAGCTTCTTTATTTTCCCAGGGAGGAGTTTACAGAGCCAAGCCCCTCTGATCCCAGGGGGCCTGCACCTTAGAAATCTGCGGGACAACCGGGAAACAAGTGTGGCCCAGGGCGCCACCTGCTGTCTACCTGTTTCCTCTCCTGCACCCTGGGATGGAATGGTGCTTCTTTTACTTCTGGTACTAACCTGTCCTTGCTCAATGACCAGCAGCCCCAACCCTCTTCTGCCCTTCTTTGTGGCACCAGGACTCCCTTGGTCTTGGAGCTAGGTGAGATATAAGGGTTTCTTTCCTGGAGACCTTGAAGTTTGACATCAGAGCCAATGCTGTGGCAGATGGTGGGGCCTGAGGCTTATCCCGTGATTAAAAATCATTTCTTGGATCATGTCTGGCTTTCCCAGTCTGGAGCAGTGGGAACAGGGCCACCGTGGTGACCTTGACCATGGGTGAAGGAGGAACGAGGGGGAGAGGAGTGATTCACTGTGCACCTTCTCTGTATGTTACCAGTTTGAGGACTGCGGATGCTTTGGACCTTATTTTAGTCTCCGGAACTTGTCATCATCCAGTGCTATTTTCCCCACTACGCACTGGCAGAGGGATTGGGGGCAGGCCTCTGTCTCCAAGGAGACTGTGACGATGTCCCACTAGGGGCAATTTGGAAGTGGACATCCTTAGAAGGTCAAATCCGCCTCGGATTGACCCTTGCAATTCCCGTGTGAGGACCTTTCTCCTACCTGCTTTGGGGCTTAGGAAGACTAGCCAGCCCCTTTTTAGAAGGGGAAACTGAGGCCAGAAAGGGCAGGGAATCCCCTTGGGTCACAGTGTGCCACCAGGGAACTCAGGGTGGGCTGAAACCAGGAATACCCTCCCTTGGCTCTCCCTCAAAGCTCAGAAAGCCCCTCCTAGCTCCATTCTTCTTTGAGCTTCCCATCAAACCTGTCCTAGTGCCGAGGATCCTTTTGAACGCTCTCAGCGTCGCAGCTCCAAGACTTTCCCTTTAAGGCGTTCTTCCCCTTTAAGATTCACGGCTCCCTCCGTCACGCTGCGTCGCAGCCTTAAGGCCCCGCCCCTACGAGCAGCTTTCCGCGGGGCAGCGACTACTGCGCGGCTGCCACGGCCCCTTTAAGCTCGAGCCCCGCCCCTTGCTTCCCGCCCCCTCCCCTCCCCCCCACCGTTAGCCCGCACCAGGTGCCCCAGCGGGTCGTGCGGCTCGGCGCGCGACGGTGAGGGCAGGGCTCTGAGGGGGCGCGGGGACGCGTTCCCAGTCTTCCCCCGTCCGGGCCTGTTCCTCGCGGGTCTCGGAGGCGGAGCTGGAGCTGCGACTGGGGCGGGGGAAATGGGTGGTCCGGAGCGCTGGAGGGGTGGGCCGGGACCCACCGAATGGGGGGAGGGGCTCAGGTGACTTAGGGGGAAGGAATGGGTCTCCGCGGAGCTCGCCGGACAGGAGGGGTCTGGGGGACTGGGCTTACGCTCTGGCGGCGTTCCCCCTCTTCCTTGCCTGTACAGCCCAATTGCGGAATTGTCCCCCTTAGACCCCTGGGGTTCCGGCCCCTCTGTGGGGGGCGACCCCTGGCCGGTGTCGCCGCCTGCGACCGCAGTCGTGGAGGCCGCTGGAGAGGCCCAGGCTGAAACCGGTGGCTTTTGAGGGGGGCGGCAGGAGGGCACCGGCCCCCTCTCGGACTCCTGGCAGAGGTGGGGGCCGTAGGAAAGGGCACAGGGGCGGAGGGTGGCGAGTGGCTAACAACCTGGGACGGACGTTCGCCTGCCTCCCCCAGACATGGGCTGAGTGTGGGCTGAGGAAGGATCTGGCAGCCGGACCTCAGTTCCAAACCTTCTTTGCCCGGCAGTGGGCTGGCGGTCACCATGGCAATGCGGGAGCTGGTGGAGGCCGAATGCGGGGGTGCCAACCCACTCATGAAGCTGGCTGGGCACTTCACCCAGGACAAGGCCCTTCGGCAGGAGGGGTTGAGGCCTGGCCCTTGGCCCCCAGGAGCCCCGGCCTCAGAGGCGGTGAGTGTTCTTGAGGTAGAAAACTCAAAGGGTGACCTGGGATAGAGGGGCCAGATGAACACGATGGGATAACTGCTTTCTCTGTTGTGTTGCAAATAATAGTAGTTATCCCCTAATGGGTGTTTACTTAACACTGTACTAAGCATTGTACATCCTTGTACAGATGAAGGCAGTCATTTTGTAGATGAAGAAACTGGGGCTCAGAGAAGTTTTGTGACTTGCCCAAGGTCACTCTAATGCTAGATCTGGAACCTTAACTCCTGTTAACGGAGTTGGGTATGTGGACTTCATTACTGTATCATATTGCTTCCCTTTTTTTTTCCTGTCTTAGGTCTCTAAGCCTTTAGGAGTAGCCTCTGAAGATGAGGTAAACATACCAGTCTCTTCTGCTCCATTTTTCTTCTGCCCATTGTATTTTTACTTTAAACATGGCTCATTTATATTTCATTCTTTGGAGCTCCCTGACCAAAAGAGATTTGCCTTATTTCTTCTCCTGCTTGGTGTTAAAAGTGTACTGAGTATTTTGACATCTGTAGTTTCTGTGTTTCCCTTTCCTTGTATTTGATGTAACTGTCTCCCGTTCATGGGGCCCTGTCTCTTGCTAAGTTCATGTCATCATCTTTCTCCTGGCAGCTGGTGGCTGAATTTCTCCAGGACCAGAATGCTCCACTTGTGTCCCGTGCCCCTCAGACCTTCAAGATGGATGACCTCCTGGCAGAGATGCAGGAGATTGAACAGTCAAACTTCCGCCAGGCACCCCAGAGAGGTGGGTCTAAAGTCTGGTGGGAAGGCAGATCACCATTTTCTGTGCAGATGGGACCAAGGGGATTCCATATTTGGATGCCACTGGCATTAGGGAACTGAGATGCAGAAGGAGATAAAAGGGAAAGTGCTTTCATGTCCCTCAGGGTTCCTGAGGCATGATAGAATGATATGCATTTCTTTTCTTTTCTTTTTTTTTTTTTTCTTAGTTCTCTCTCTTTCTTTTAAGCTCCTGGTGTGGCAGACTTGGCCTTGTCTGAGAACTGGGCCCAGGAGTTTCTTGCAGCTGGAGATGCTGTGGATGTAACTCAGGATTATAATGAGACAGACTGGTCCCAAGAATTCATCTCTGAAGTTACAGGTGAGGCTTATCGTGGGTAAGTGGCTCATATGGGACAAAGTTTGATTCTGTGCCCCCAGTTCATCTTTAGGGTATAGAGCGATTTCAGCTTCTCTGACTTTTCTGGTCTCTTGACTCATTTCTCTAGGGCACTGAACCTGATTTCCCCTTAGGTGGTAGTAGAGAGTTATTGAAACTTACATGAAAGAAGGGACTGGGTTTGAACCCGGTAAGAGATTTTGGAAATTATATCTATGTATCTCTTTATATGACTCTATTTAAAGAGAATGGGAGAGAGGATGAGGAGAGAGAACTCGTGGAGTTAGGTACTTCTTTGTTATCTGGGACTTTATTACTGTAGTTTGGTGGTGTGGATCCACAGATTGGATGGATGGCAGTATGACCCAGGAAGAAATGCTAGGCATAGCCAGTGAGATTCTGGCATTAAGTCATCTTGAACAGGGACGCCTGGGTGGCTCAGTTGGTTAAGCATATGCCTTAGGCTCAGGTCATGATCCCAGGGTCCCAGGATCAAGTCCTGCATCGCTCCTTGCCAGCAGAGCCTGCTTCTCCCTCTGCCTGCTACTCCCACTGCTTGTGTGTGTGCGCTCTCTCTCTGACAAATACATAAAATCTTAAAAAATAAAAAGTCCTCTTGAACAGAGTTGGGGCCTTAGAAAATGGAATTGTGTTCAAGGGCTTGAAGTATGAGGTCTTAGAGGGCAAAGACCATATCCCGATGATAATAATAAATATTCATAATAATCACCAGTGTGTACTTACCATCTTCTAGGCTTTGTATTAAGCGCTTTCAGTGTATTATCTGTTTAATCCCTATGAGAATTCTTGAGGTAGCTACTGTTTCTATTCTCAGCATATAGATAAGAAAACAGGCTTTGAGATTAAGTGATTTGCCCAAGGTGATACAGTTTTGTAAGTGGTGGAGTTGGGATTTGACTCTGGGTTTGAATGATTCCAGACCCGGTTGGCTGAACCATGGTGCTCTGCTGCCAGACCTGCACCTGGAGCTCTTCAGATTCCCAGCCTCGTTTCTGTTCTCTGTCTTTGAGAGTGTCCATGCTCATCCTATCCTTTGGAATTGATTCTTCTTCCCCAAGCCTGTCTTCCCCAAGGGGCATGGGGAAAAGACACTCTCTCTCTTCAGCTTTCCTCTTCCTCATTGCTTTCAAAGAGAAGCACTTGTTAGCTTTTTTCCAAGTTAAGAAATTAAGAATAACAAGAGATACAAATGGAAAAAGTTACAAAGATTCTAGACTCTCAGGGCATTCATGGTCATAGTTCTTGAACATTCTTGAGATCATTAATGGCAGCTCGTTGTTTTTTTTCCTGCCATCGTTTTTATTCTTTAAAAATAAGGCTTTCTCTCTCTAGGAAAAAAATCCCAAATCTAACAACTAAAACTCATCTTTAGTAAAAGCTATTGATCTCTTTTATAGTGACTCCTTTTCCTACCCTTAAGTTGGGAGTTTAAGGTAGAATGATAGATATTCTTGGTTTCATTAGTGGTACTTTGCACTTGATAATCTTCATTTGGTCTTCATGGTTACACTTAGCTGGTAGGTATTCCTTCCCCATTTTATAGATAAGGAAACTGAGATTTGGAATGGTTAACTACTTTGTTCAGAGTCACTGAGGAACATTCTCTATGCTCCATACTTAAAACCATTACTCTATCATTGAGACTCCTCTTCAGGGAACTGCCTCAAGTGAAAATCTGAGTTGTAAAAAACACCTTCCACCAAACAAACTCATTTTTCATACAAACCTTAGACTTAAATGCGATCTCTTTATCGTAGAGGGACTTCTTTTGTAATGTGTGGGCACCTGTCATTTTTGGTAACTCAGAAAAAAAAAGTCAGTGCTACTATGAGCCTTGAGATTGATGAGATTTTTGTTATAATGATCAAAATTGCTTGCGATCAGTGAAAACTTCCTTAACCTGTAAGTGAAAACAACTTTAGAAAAATGAATTGAACCTCTCTTAACTTGTTAAGTCCTCTTTGGCAGATTTCTTCTGTTTTACACATTCTTTTGGGACTGTGCCTGCTTCATGGAGGCAAGAAGATGGAGAGCTGGAAAGGGAAATTGAGCTTTTGGGGGTCTGTCTTCATAAAAATGCCAATTGCAGCAGTATATTGCTTTGTAGGTACTGGACCTTCAGTATTTATTGAACAAATGAATTGAGATCTGGGAGAAAGCTAAAGGAAATTAATTTTCTGGTAATTCATTTTTTATTATCATAACGTTTGTGGCTGATATTATATTGATGATATAGGTTACCTATTGCTTTATGGATAAGTAGACTTCAAGATGAAAGGAGGTTATATTTAAATCCTTTTTATCTTCAAATCCCTGTTGTTAAGATTCTAGACTCAAGTTTAAAAGGAGCCTTGACAGTTTTTTTTTTATCTTGTATTAGTGTTTTATTTGGAAATAATTATAGTTTCACTGGAAGTTGCCAAAAAAATGTAGAGGAGATTTCTGTGTATCTTTCACTCTGTTTTCCCCAGTGGTAATATTTTGCGTAACTGTTAGTTATATACAGTATCAAAGTCAGGCAGTTGCCATTGGTACAATCTGTAGAGTTTATTAAATCACACCAGTTTTATAGGCCTTTGTGTGTGTGTATGGTTTTGTGCCATTTTATCATGTGTGCAGATTTGTGTAACTACCACCACAATGGAGTTACAGAATTAATCCATCACCACATGAAGCTCATTTTTGAGTCTGCCATATTTGATGCAATCCAGCCTCCACCCCTGCCCTTAAATCTCCTGGGCCAAATAATGCTCCATCTTGTGACTCAGCTGTAGGGATGAAATATGTCTTTAGTGGATTTTGAATTTAGACGGCCTCAGCTAACATGGTGTATGAGGTTCCTGCAGTAATCATGAGAGAGAAACCTGAACTTTCCTAGAAAGGGTGGTAGACAGCAGTAGCAAGTGGTGAGTGGCAATCCATCTCCCCCCGACGGCAGCTGAAGAGACTGTGGATGAAAAGGAGTAACAATCTCACTGTGATGTTTTCTACTTTCCGTATGGGTTTGCTGTGAGCAGACAGTAATGATAATAATAACTAACATTTGTTACTCTGTGCTTGATGTGTGCATTAACTCACTTGGTCTTTACAACAATCCCTATGAGGTAGCTATTATTATCTCTATTTTATAGATAAGGAAAGAGAAATTAAGGGTTAAGTACCTTGCACAGTGAATAAGTGGTGGTGTTGGGATTTGAGTGTCCAGTAGGCTGATCTGGAACCTACATTCTTTACCATTAATCGGGCTCTTGAGTAAACTCAGAAACCTTTACAGATAAGGGTAGGAAGTTCGGAGTTTTTGACTTTGGAGCTTGGGCTGGATATGCCAAGGAACACACAGTGAGAAACTAAGACAACATTCTGAGTTGGATATTTGGTATCTAGGTTGTTGGTTCTAACTCTACTAATTTATGTGACCTGGGATAGTCCCTTCCTGTCTATAGGTCTTAATTGTTTCAATCTCAGGTATCCAAGAGGATCTCATTTTCTGTAAGAATTTATTGAATAATAGTGTGAAGGCCATATAGAATTCTTTTGGTCATTTCATTTTGACTCCTTTTTTGGAGCAGGTTTCCAGTGACAAGAAATTCTGAGGCTTGTGGCTGGTAAAATATGGTAAAATACCAGATCATGGCTGTTTGAAGATGACTTCTCACTTCTGGGATTTTTTTCTAATCTGCCCCATGCCTCTTTTAAAGTCCAGGTGGTTTGTATTTTTTCCATTGCTTGGAATGAAGCAATTTGTCCTTCAAAGGAGGACCTTTGTCCTTGAAAGGAGCATTTCACAGAAAGAGTATTCTCTATAATTTGAGGAGTACTTGCGGCCAGAGTAGGGTTCGCAAAATCCTCTAGTTGAGAGGAAGGAGTGACTGGAGAGTAAGGAGGAGGAGTGGCTAGTTTTCAACAGAATGGGACAAAGGGACCAGGAGGCATCATAATGTCTACTTAAGTGTTAAGGTATCTCCTTACTAAGTCTCCACTCTTGAGCCAACAGTCTAGTTGGGGCAAAGGAAAAAGAAATGTTGTCTGTAAGAATTGGTGAGGGAATCTGGATAAAAATGTTGAGAGTCCTTGAATTTGAGGTTGATCAAAAAAAATCATCAGCCACATCTTTTGTTATATTAGTAGTATTTATTATTTATAATTAAGTGTATTTTGAGAGTCTGGAACCCCCTCCCCCCCCTTTTTTTTCTTCAGATTTTGACATTACTTTCTCAGATGTTGGGTTTACTTTGTTGAAACTGTTCAGGCAAAGTCTCAGTAAATAGAATAGACAGTTCTGTTAACATATTTAATACTGAGGAGATGAATCTGCCTTCTCGGTGTTAAAAGCAAAGGCAGATCTTTAAATTGGGGAGAAAGATAGGACGAGCGCTTCAGCGTTGATGTGGAAAGGTATGGATGCAGAGCAGAAGGAAAGGATACCGAGGCTCCTGACTTCTGTGTGTTTACTTGTTCTTTAGGGCACCTTTGAACCATGCCTTAATGCTTTCGTTTTGTTTTAGTTTGGTTTTTTTTTTTTTGGCCCTGGAATAGTTCAGTACAAAGTCCTGGAGGTTGAGAAAGAGTTTAGCACCCTCGTTCGATCTGTCACTTTGGTGTATTTATTATGATGTTGCAGTGACGCCCTTTGTTACTAGAGCTTCTGAGACAGTTTCCAGAATTACACTTAAAAACATAGCCCTCAGAATGAATCAAAAGTCAGACTAGTGTTTTTTTCCTGGGGGAGGGGCGGTCTGTGGGAACCTGTGAGAGAGCAGTAAACCTCCTGCTTCTTGATCTGGGTGGCGGTGATCCGAGCGCACTCAACGTCAGAGTTCATCAGACAGCTCGCTTACGTTTGGTGCAGTGTATGTACTTTCCTGCTTGCATGTTCCATCTCAGCTAAAAAAATGGAACAGACACCCAGTGGGAAGAGTGGACCAACATATCTTTAAATTCTAGCCCTGCATTCTGCTTCTCAGAGTCTCTAGGCAGTTGTATTAAGATGAAACATGAGGCTTGTTTTCTTGGGAGAGGGTGAACTCTGTCTGTTGGAACGCACCAGAGCTTTGGTTAAGGAGTAGGGGCTCTTCTGTTCTCCCGTAGCTCCTTACCAGCTGGCCGCAGTACTTTTGAGGAAGGTGGAGGCCCTCAGCACCCGCTATTTCTTATTGAAGTCTCTGACACTTCAAGCAAAAAGGTTTGGTCTGTCCTCCTTTCCTGAGTCTCCTCATTTGTTCTCTTGTTTCCAGCTCCATAAACTTCCACCCCAGGCCCCTTGGAAGTAGGTTGTGTATTGAGAATTCAGTAGTGTTTTCCTTTGACCAGGAGTCTCTGAGGTATTCAGTAGGATCTCATCTGCTTTGGCTTGGGTAAGAGGGTCAGTTGAGAACGTGTCGTACTCTCCCTTTCCCTGATCCCTCCCTGAGCCCTGTGTGATTTCTCCACATCTGTTCCTTGCAGATCCTTTGTCTGTTTCCCCTGCCCGCTGGGCTGAGGAGTATCTGGAACAGTCAGAGGAGAAGCTGTGGCTGGGAGAGCCTGAGGGAACAGCTGCCACAGATCGCTGGTGAGTCCAGCTACTTCTTTCTGGATGGATCCCTGTGAAAGGAGTACTAGATGGTTTTCCCAGCCTCCCTCACCTCCTCCATCCACATTCTCAAACCAACTTGCAGTCCCCTCATTTTCTGTGTTAAGGTTCCCACTTGTATTATTACTCTGGAAGTTTGTCTCACATCCAGTTGAGTCAAGAATCCTAAATGTCTTAACCAGAAGTTCATAACTTTAACTTATGCACCCTGTTCCCTCTTTACTTTAGAGGCTACTGCTGTATTCCTTCTCTCTATAAATGGGTATTTGGGAAAGGGAAGGATAAAAGAATGTAGCTAGTGCTTTGTCACTTCTGCCCAGATGTTCTTTTTAAATGTAACTTGGAATTTGTAGGTCCTTAATGAGAGAGTGGAACCACCCTCCCCACCCCCCATCCCCGCCCCGGGACGCAGGAACTGTGATTGCCATGGGCTGGGAGTAGGCAGTAGTGTGGGGAAGGTGGTGTCAGACTAGTGCGTGGAACTGGTTTGTCCTTACTTGTTCTAGGTATGATGAATATCATCCTGAGGAGGACCTGCAGCACACAGCCAGTGACTTTGTGGCCAAGGTGGATGACCCGAAATTGGCTAACTCTGAGGTGAGCCACATCCCACTGCTGCTTTGCCTAGCAGAGCTGGTCTTGGAAGTCAAGAGTCTAGCTTCTCTTACCCCAGTTTAAAGAGAAGGAAATAAGATCTGAAGTCCATTCCTTCTATCTGGAGAACAGAGACTTAGGATCCTTCTTCTTCCTTCCAACATCCTGTCCCTTATTTCCTTGCATACTAACCCTTTTGCTTTTCTGTATCTTCTCAAATCTTTAAGGCCAGAAATCCCTTTCTTTTTGCTCTCGACGTTTTTCAGGGTCTTTAGCAATTCTTGTCTGCAGCTAGGGATGGTCAGGGGGAGGGGGAAGTGCAGGCGTCTCTTGGGCATGGTTGAGAGTGCACTCCTGGAAGTCCTCTCCCAAGTGGCCTCTGTGTGTCTCTGTGCCCCAGTTCCTGAAATTCGTGCGGCAGATTGGCGAGGGGCAGGTGTCCCTGGAGTCCGGTGCAGGGTCGGGCCGAGCTCAGGCAGAACAGTGGGCAGCAGAGTTTATACAGCAGCAGGTAGGACATTGTCACTTCCCAGTCCCACTTCAGAGCCGGCTGGTGCCCCAGGCCTCGGGTTCAGTGTTCAGGGGTCCCAGACGGGGAAGCGATTTTATTGCCAACGTATCTTGGTAGCATCCAGGTCCTGAGCGGGTGGGAAAGAGAGTCTGAGAATGTCCTCAGAAGTGTCCAGGTTGCTGGTGTTCAGTGGGTAGAAAGTTGGTGGTGGTATGACCATCCTTCTTTGTCACAGGGTACATCAGAGGCCTGGGTTGACCAGTTCACAAGACCAGTAAACACATCTGCCCTTGATATGGAGTTTGAACGAGCCAAGTCAGCTATAGAGGTGAGAGCAGGTAGCACAGGAGCAGACGCCTCAAGGGAACACACTCCATTGGACAATTGGTGTGTGAGCATCACCGATGATTAATGTTGTATGCTGTAGTGTTCCTGGACGCTCCGTGTCAGAACTGCTGGGGCTAGGGTGGGTGACTGTCAAAAATGTCAGTCCCAGGCCATCACCTTCCACTGCAGGATCGGAATCTGGGGGTAGGATCCAGAGGCTTTTGGACGCTTTGACATTTAGGATTTACTGCCATAGGGAAGCCATCCTGGAGGTGCTGAGGGTGGAGTGGGGTGGTCATGATGGATCTCCTTTTTCTACCTGCCTTCCCTTCCTTACAGTCTGATGTCGATTTCTGGGACAAGTTGCAGGCAGAGTTGGAGGAGATGGCGAAACGGGACGCTGAGGCTCACCCCTGGCTTTCTGACTATGATGACCTCACGTCTGCTTCCTACGATAAGGTAGGAATCCGTTCTCAGATCGCTGGGTTTCCTTGTTATGTTGTTTCTCCTCTCATCCTGAATGAAGGGTACTTCCTTGCAAGTAATTACTTCCTTGGGCCCCTTTCTGTGAAAGGAAATCTGAATCATTCCCTTGTCCCACTCCTCTTTAGAAATTGAAGGTATGCTTTATCCTTAGAACATACCAGTTAATAATAATAGACTGTCCTTGTCAAATCATGATAAGATGGTGATGTAATACCTGTGACAGAGATTTGCATGTGATGCATTCAGAACACAGATGAAGGAGCTCTGCTTTGGAGGTTGATTGGGGGATCGGTGTAATTCCTTTGGTAGAGAGTGATAATTGGTAGACTATGTCTACCATCTTAGTATCTTAGTATCTATTTACTTTTTTAACTCACAAATTTATTTTAAAAATTTATTTTAAAATAAAAAATTATTATAAAAAATGGATCTCTTTGTCTAAGTACTGACCATGTGTGCCAATTTAGGGTGTTTGCAAAGAATTATATTAAATAAAATGTTAGGAAAATTTCCCAGCCAGTCATTGCTCAAAGATAATCTAGTTTTGTACATAGTATAGACTTAGACTTAGAAGCGTATGCTATTTAAGAGGTATTACTGTAGAAAAAAATGTACTTTGAGGTTGTAGGGTATTTAGGGATGTGGTTAATAATTGAACTGCTAAGTTGAAGCATGAGAGGGAAGGGAGAGAATTATTGGGTTTTGAAAGAAGCAAAACAGGAACTGAGTAGGTTAGTAGCAATGCCTCTTCCCAGCTCAGATCTGGTTGGGAAAGGATTCTGGCGCTAAAACCAGGGCCTGAGATGTGAAGCTGGATGCTGGAGGTAGATTTTGATATCAGGGAGCTGTGTGTGCAAAGATAAAGAAGAGTGAAGTTCAAGATAACTTTAAAAAGGTTAGCATTTGAAAGCCAAGGAAAACTTAGTACTGGGAAAAATAGGATTTTGTTTACTATTGCAGTCTGATTTTTTACGAGCTATCCTTTTAGTAGAAAACAGCTTACTTCTTGGATCCTGCTTTGTGTTTTGCCATAATGAGTTCTATAGAATTCTGAGGAGGAAGAACTCAAGGTAATACATGGTATAATACCTGGTAATACCTGGAGATAATACATTTATTAATTTGTATAGCAATTTGGTAAGTTGCAAAGATCCTCTTAGCTTACAAATGGCAAATTATAAATTTTAGGTGAGAATTTCTGTGCTTTGATAAATACAGATATAGCATTGATTTTGTATGAATAGCATTTTTTACTCTCATGTTAATGACTTGATAGGTGGAATATAATTTTTTTTAATAAAGTTTTTAATTCAGAACTTATGTTTTTAGATTTTTGAACCCTATTTGATATCATTGATACCTTGAGATATTGCAGATGTAGGACTAGAAATATTTGCATTAATGTTCCACAGAAATGTGCTCTACTTTGTTACTAATAATGAACAATTCAGATTTTATCTGGCTTTATTCTAACTATTACTGAATTATATGTCAGTAGTGCTTTTTTTGCTTTGAAATGTGACTCTGACCCTGATTATTCTATAAATTCATGGGTCTCTGAAAAATTTTTTCTGGATGGTCCTTAAATTTTCAAGACAACTTAACATGTGTACCTCAAGCAGATAGTGTATTCTTTTAGCATAAAGAGAAGTTTCTGCGATGGGACAGATGCTTAGTAGAAGAGCAGAAGCTGTGTGGTCCTTTGAGATTTCAGAGTAGACCAGACAATGGATCAGACCTAATGACTAGCTCAGGTTAGACATTTTAGGTTGTAGCAGTGATCATAAGCTCATGCTGTGTTCTTTGGCGGGCTGTTGAAGCTTTCTCCAGCATATTCTTGTTCCTGTTGTGCACGTTTTCTAATTGTGAACAATTCCTCTCTGATCAGCAGTTGATAAAATGGCAAGGAGGCTAGACAGCACAGATGAGGGAGCACTTAGGGAACCCTGTGGTTGCAATCTTGATGGCAACCCTGTGGATGGCCTTGATGTGTTACATTGTCTTTTCAGGATAATACCTATTTTATGAATAGTATTTTATGCCTTTTTTTTTTTGAAGATTTTATTTATTTATTTGACACACAGAAAGAGATCACAAGTAGGCAGAGAGGCAGGCAGAGAGAGAGGGGGAAGCAGACTCCCTGCCAAGCAGAGAGCTGGCTGTGGGGCTCCATCCCAGGGCCCTGAGATCATGACCTGAGCCGAAGGCAGAGGCTTAACCCAATAGAGCCACCCTATTTTATGCTTTTTGATAATATGACTTGGATGAATATTCTTATTTGATGCTCTCAATAGCTCTGAGAGGCAGGAATTAATTTCATTATGAAATTGTATTATAGATGACGGTGATCTCTGTTTCCTACAGGGTGGCTTAAGGCGTGGATGGATGATAGATAGGAATTGAGGTTGAATGTGGTAAACTGGTAGTTTGGAGTAGGGGTTAGCAAACTAGGGCCTGCAGTAAGTCTGGCCTGTCACCTATTTTTGCTGGCCTGTGAGCTGATAGTGGCTTTAAATGTTGAAAAAAATTGAAAAGTACTATTTTGTGACATGTGCAAATTATACAAAATTCAAGTTTTGCTGTCTATAAATAAGGTTTTATTGGAACACTGTCATACTTACTTGCTTACCTATCTGTGGCTCCTTTCTCTCTCCAGAGGTGGAGTTGAGTAGTTGCGACAAAATATTTATTTACTTATTATGTGGCATTTTACAGAAAAGACTTGCTGATTCCTGGTCTAGGGTCATTTTCTACCTTCTAAGTTTTCATATTGTACAGAGATATCCCAGGCACATTACCTATTCTCAACATGAATAGACTTTTAATATGTTTATTTTTAATCCATCTCCTATAATATGTCTTGTTTTTTTTAGACTTCCTTCGTAATTATGTAATTTCGGTTCATCACAAATAATTCACATCTGATCGCTTATCATGGTTTAGAACTTGGCTGATAAGGTTTAAGTGTTGCCAGTTTTTTTAGCAGTTCCACGGTAATAGTGAAAAGGGGCCTCGCTCTTGTCTGTATTATGTATGGTTTCATTCTTACGTGTCCTTAGCTGCATTTAGAAGGCCTCTGCCTGGTAGTTTGCATCTTCTTTCATTCTGGTGTGTTGTTGGTGTTTGTAACCATTTACTCCCCCAAAAAGAACATTTTATCTGCTTGTCCCAAGTCATGGGGCTTACTAATGACTCCCATTTTATCCTATTATTACTACTCTTTGCCTAACATGAAACCAGTAGACAGAGCTTTGCACATAGCATCATAATTCTTTCCTCAAATGAGAAATCCTCAGTGAGAAAATGTTGTGTTTCTGAAGCATTTTCTGCCATCAGGATTTTGGGATCTAGCTTTCATTTACTAGATAGAGATTAATATTAGTAGCTTCTAAGAGTGAAATTAGTGAACAACTAAAATTTTCAGAGTGTTTGAACACATGTTATCCAGTCATGCACACAGTGATTCCGTGAACTGGGTAAGAGTGTCATCTGAGTGGTACAGCCTCTCATTTCAAATTGCATTTCCATTATTCATTTTCATACTGTTGCAGGAAAATAGGAAGTGCCCTTTGAGTAGCTAAGGAGAGCTTATCTCATAAGATCTGCTTATCTTAAGCAGATCCTGTAAGAAGTGTGTTCTGTCCAGTGGTGAGAATCAAGGATGTGGAAATACAGGCCTATAAGGACTTCCTTAAATTGGCTTATTCCCAGCATGGGTCAGAGTTTGTAGACTATTAGCTTTTCAGGAGATAGCAGCATGAGCATGATACTGAATGGATTTACTGCGGTCGTAGATGATCTCCTTTCTAATACGGAAAATTTGCCCGTATTTAATTTTGGAGGCCTTTAACTTCTCTACCTCTGTCCTGGTTGTCATCTACCATCCCGGTGCTTTGACTGTGATGGCTCTTTCTTAGGTTTTCACTTGCTTCCTTTCCCTCTAGGGGTACCAGTTTGAGGAGGAGAACCCCCTGCGTGACCACCCCCAGCCTTTTGAGGAGGGGCTCCGGCGACTTCAGGAGGGGGACTTGCCAAACGCTGTGCTACTTTTTGAGGCAGCCGTGCAGCAGGATCCTAAGCACATGGAAGTGAGTGACGCGTTACTCTGACTTCATATGAGAGAGTTTTGAGGGAAAACCCACAGAGTAGTGCAGATGGATTAGGGCCCGGGTGATGGCCTGGGATGGGGTGATTGGAGTGAGAAGGTGAGTGGGGGGAGCCAGAGGAAGAGAGGTTGGAAAGGGGAATGCAGTGATGGAATCTGACACCTTCTCTCTAGGCTTGGCAGTATCTGGGTACTACCCAGGCAGAGAATGAACAGGAACTCTTAGCCATCAGTGCACTGCGGAAGTGAGTACATGAACGGTGGGGTGAGGTGGTTCCTGGGCTCTGTGAATAGCCTTTGGAATGATAGGATTCCAGACCCAGATCCTTGTCTCCTTTTTGGTCACTAGCAAGAGTGTTTTCTTGTGGTGGGACTCTTAAGGTTTGGAGTAAATTGGAGATATCTTGTTCCATTCCTTCATCAACTTTAATTTTGTATGTAGGACCCTCACTGGTTCCTTTGCTGCTAAAACCTTCTCCTTCTTGTATCTGTAATTTTTTTCAATAACACCCCTGTAGAGGAGTCCTCTGTGTCTTTAATCTGAGGGAGTTGGCAGGTGAGGCCATTGTGACTCTGCATTCTATGACTACATTCCAGCATCATTGCGGATACCAGCTCTGCCCACTCTGTCTGAACAGGTGTCTGGAGCTAAAGCCCGATAACCGGACAGCACTGATGGCGCTGGCCGTGAGCTTCACCAACGAGTCCCTGCAGCGACAGGCCTGTGAAACCCTGCGAGACTGGCTGCGCTACACGCCGGCCTATGCCCATCTGGTCGTGCGTGGCGAAGAAGGGGCTGGGGGCTCAGGACAGGGCCTCAGCAAGCGCAACCTCGGGTCTCTGTTGTCCGAGTGAGTGAAGGATTCCTGGGATGACAGATGGTACCCTGAGCCCCAGTAGAAGGAGGACCTTGATTTTGGAAGCCTGGCTGGATTGATACTCAAGGACCTCAGAGTGGGATAGGAAGCCTGGGATGCACTTGAAGGAGGTCTGCATTCTATGGTGCAGTGCTGGGATGAAACAGAAAAACCTGTTTCTAAAATGAAATTTGAGAGTAGGAGGATGACTGATAGATTGATGAATCTTGGGGATATGAGTGACGAATTAAGGAATTATTTTGGAAGGGTAAGAATATAGACACATCCATCCACCTATTTTTGCATTTTTTTTTTCTTTTTCTTTCCTATTTATCTAGCTCCCTCTTTCTTGAAGTGAAAGAGCTCTTCTTGGCTGCCGTGCGCCTGGATCCTACATCCATTGACCCGGATGTGCAGTGTGGCTTAGGAGTCCTTTTCAACCTGAGTGGGGAGTATGACAAGGCGGTGGACTGCTTCACAGCTGCCCTCAGCGTTCGTCCCAATGTGAGCCTCAGGGGAGGAATGGAAATAGCACATGATTGCATGTTATTGAAGGATCGTTTGTTGGGACCTTCAAAGTCACAGGAGCTTCCATTCCATATACTGATTACCTTAGGAGAATTGGGCAGAGAAGGCTGGGAACAGTTGAGAAGAAAGGAAGGGAGAGTAACATGTATTAGCTAAACAGAATGGTGACCCGGGGAGGATGGGCAGAGTTGGATCTGAGCCTGACTGTTGTCGCTACTCCTTCCCCATCTCTATTCCAGGACTATTTGCTGTGGAATAAGCTAGGGGCCACCTTGGCCAACGGAAACCAGAGTGAGGAAGCGGTAGCTGCATACCGTCGGGCCCTCGAGCTACAGCCTGGCTATATACGTTCCCGCTATAACTTGGGCATCAGCTGCATCAACCTCGGAGCTCACCGGTGAGAGCATCTATGGAGTAATTCGTGAATGAACTCTTTCTCCCTGCCTTTGGCCCTAGCTCCTCATTCTCCGATCCTCTGTTTGACTAACCAGCCCCAGCTTTCTCCCCATGCCCGCTGATCTGCCTCCTTCCAGTAATGTTCTGCTCACCAGCTCTCCTTCTTTTTCCCCACAGGGAGGCTGTGGAACACTTTTTGGAGGCCCTGAACATGCAGAGGAAAAGCCGGGGCCCTCGGGGTGAAGGGGGCGCCATGTCGGAGAATATCTGGAGCACTCTGCGTTTGGCATTATCCATGTTAGGCCAGAGCGATGCCTATGGGGCAGCCGATGCCCGGGATCTGCCCACCCTCCTAGCTATGTTTGGCCTGCCCCAGTGACAGTGGGATGGGCTGCCCTGTGAGTGTCTGCTTGGAGGGGTCCCTGCTCTGGACGTGACTCCCTCTCCCCAAATGGGCCTACTAAGGGGGTGGGCTGATGACCACAAGCGGTGTGGCCCCTCAGGAGCTGCCTCAACGTAGTGGGTGGGGGGTAGTCCATGTTCTTCCTACATCACTGTAGGAAATGAGCTGTGTTATCTCTGAGTCCCTTGGTAATTCAAGGGATGTACATTGAGCTCCAGATCTCTCTGCTCATCATGCCCTTTCTTGGTGCTGCTTTTTGGGTAGGACCCGAAGATCTAGGATAACTGTTGTCATCAGCTGCCATTTCTGATAGGGTCTACCACATTTGTAATGTCTGTCCTTTCCCCCACTTACTGGGAACTGACAGTAGTACAGCTTTCTTGGTCAGTTGTGTGCGGTAGATTCTTCTACCATCCACCTCTGAGGTGACTCCACCTGGGACAGGATGTTAGGAGTTGGCCTGTTGGGTTGAAATGTTGCTTTTGCTCAGCAGAGCTGAGTTTGATAGGGCTGCTCATAGTTCTCTTGCTCCTAGACCTCTCCTGGCTGTAGTTCAGATTCTCTGGGTACAATGCTGCATGCGGTGCTGCTGGCATCATTATTGAGGGGTCCGTAGGAGTTGCTGGGGTCAGTTGTACAGAGAGTGTTTGTATGTAGGATAGGAGGATGGCGTATTTGTGGAATGAGCCTAGGAGGGACCAGATGGGGTCAGATCAAGGGTGCTGGTGAGAGGAAGAGCAGGTGGCCTGGGAGTGTGGTGAGTGCAGCCAGCTCTCCTCTCAGAAAGGCCTGCGAGTAGGAATTGAGCTAACTCTTCTAGAAAGTTGGTTCAGAAATGACAGTCTTGCCAAATTCCTAGCAAAGAGGCAGTTCAGTGTTACCATAAGCCTTTTGTTGTACTTCTTGAAAGTTTCTAGGGAAAGCATTGAAAAACCCCTCCCCCCATATTACCTCCACAAGGTGAAGACTGAGGGAGCAGCTCGGACTCTTCTCAACTGTCTCCTGCATGGGGAGATACACTAACCCCCAGAAATGACTGCTAAGCCTCTTGCCTTGTCTTCAGTAGCTAATGATCAGAGAGATTTTTTTTTTAAACTACCATGGTCCCAAGGTTCCATCCTGAAATTTATTTTTCTTTGTATGAATATGTGTAAATGATTTAAAAATAAAACTGTGTGAATAAAATTTGTACGAAGAATAAATGGAGCTGATCTGGGTGTGAGTTCCGCTGCCAGGTGTGAAGTTGGGGTGTGGGAGGTGGGTTGGTGTTTGAAGGACAGATATTTAACAGTTTTCCTCTTCTTTCTTTGTCTCTCAAATTCTCCTTGGTGTATTGATCACTCATCCATCTGTCCAATAATATTGAGCACCTAATATATGCCTCTTACTGTGAATAACACGGATGAGGTCCCTGTGTTCATGGAACTTAAAGTTTAGCAAGAGAGACCACTGGTTAACAATCGTGCATTTTTCATGCTTGCAATAATACTATAAAGAGAAATATGGGGTGTGATATAATTGGTATTGTTTTCATTCTGAATTACATGGGAGGATTATGGTAGTTTTGCCAATGCTTATGCTTTCTAAAGGTTTTCATTGGGCTCTCCCTGGTTTTATTAGAAACTGTATCAAGAGCCATATAAAGATGGGTATTGATCCTGGGGAATTTTTTTTTTTTTTTTTTTAAGAGAGAGAGAGAATGCAAGCAAGAGGGAGGGGCAGAGGGAGAGAGAATCAAGCAGACTCCACGCTCAGCATGGAGCCTGATGTGGGGCTCGATCTCACAATCCTGAGATCATGACCTGAGCCAAAATCAAGAGTCAGATGCTTAGCCCACTGAGCCACTGGGTGTCCCTATCCTGGGGAAAAATTTTAAAACAAAGAATACTTATATTTGGAAATACACGTCCATGGCCATGTTAGAATTGAATAAAAAAAGTCTAATAAAATGTCTAAAAGATAATTGGTTCAGTAAATTATCCAGATAGTGAAATATTTACTTATTTCCAATTACAATAAATGCTAACATAAAACACAATACAAGAAAAAGGTTAGCAAACTATAGGTTATCTCAAGAAAAGCATGCATTGAAAAGAGGCTAGGAAATATTCCATTATGCTACAAGTGTGATTATGAGTGATTTTTCTCCTGCTTTGTCATACTTCTCTGTAACTTTCAATTTTTCTTAGTGCATGGGTAATAGTTCCATAGAAAAACCCAACAATACACCTTTGGGGGAAGGGAGGGGCATCTGTTGCTGCTACCTGGGTGATCTTGAGACAGCTGTGTCCTGGGCTCTGAATGGCAGGCAGGCAAAGCAACAAACTGATGCAGCAATTTCTACAATGTGTAGATAAAAGAAGAAACTCCTGGCATGAGAGTCGAGCTAACGCCTGGTTTCATTGATGTCTCCAGGTTTACCTACTTTGCCTGCCTTTGGTGGCATGAAGGTGTCCAGGAGGATGCTTTTCTTGCATGGCCAGGGCTAGGCAGCTCTTGAATCCAAGTCAGATCCATCTGGTGGTAATTGAGCCCCTATCACGTGCCAGGTGCTGTTCGGGTACCAGGGATACTATTCCCAAGGGCCCTGTTCTCACGGCTTACATATGAGTTGACTGAGAGAATATATAAGTTAAAAAGAAAATGCCTGTTTTACATACTATGAAGAAATCACAATGGCACATTGCGCTAGAGAGTAAAGGGGATGGCTTGCAGGCAACACTGTGGTCAGGAAAGGCCTTTCTCATGAGGTGAGCTGAGTGGGAGGGCCCAGGTCCCAGGGGGCAAATATGAAGGCTGGGATCTGAAGGTAAAAGGGCTCTCTGTGCACACTAGCAGGAAGGAGCCTGCACTGTAGAGGAGAGGAGCAGTGGCAGGACAGAGGGTAGAGAGGAGTGGTCAGGAGCCATGATTATGGTGAAGAGTCTGAATTTTATTCCAAGTTCCAGGAAATCACTGGAGAGTTTAAACAGAAATGTGATGTGATGTGATTACGTGTTAAAAGACCATTCTGGCCACAGGGTGAGGAATGGATGTAAGAGGCTGGGGTGGGTTGAAGCTGAAGCAGGAGGACCAGTTAGGCAGTCAGCCCACTGAGAGATGTTGGTGGCTTAGTCTAGGGTGGAGACGGAGGGCAGGGGAGGAATGGATGGATAGCACACAGATGGAGGAAGTTGCACAAATTCAGCATATATTTTGTAGGTACAACTATAGGATTTGCCGCTGGATTGGGTGGATGTAGAGGGCTAGGGTAAGAGATGAAGGATGACTCCTAGATTTTTGGCGTGAGCAATTGCAAGAATGGTGATGCCTTTAACCGAGAAGGGGAAATGGTGGGCGGAGCAGGTTTGGGAAGGCAAACATTAGGTTGAAGGTTGAGATCTCTCCAAAAATAGATGTCAAGTAGATAAAGTGGATATGTAAGTCTCGGGGAGAAGTCAAGGCTAGATGCTTACATTTGAGAGTCCTGTTTATAGAGACCGCATTTAAAGCCCTGGGGCTGGGCAGGTTTGGGAGAATGTAAATAAGAGGAGGGGGTGGTGGTTGGCTACCAAGAAGCACTGATTACTAGGCAGGCAGAATGGCTGAAGCAGCTGTTTGTTCTGTAGGATACAAATCTGTTAAGGGTGACCTTGTTAAAACACAAAAACAAAAAATGACTTGGAGGTCTGTAACTTTAAAGAAACAATTTAACTTTTAATCCAAGTTTTTCTTTTTCCAGAAAGAAGTGTAACCAGCAGATGATCTGTGTGTTCATTTCAGTAAGACCAGGGCATTCTCCCTCTGTAGGTAAACTGATGGGAGTTGAAGGACAAAGGCCTTCTTGGCAAGTGTGGGAATTTGGGTTAATGGTCTCAGCACCTTGTCGCTGATGGGCTGACTCCACTATCCTGTAACCAAGGGGGGTGCGAAGGAGGTAGGGAAGCATGCCAGATACCCTCTTTTCTAACTGGAGCTTGCACAAGGCCCTGAGGGCCTCCTTGAGGCTCCTCTTTATTTTCTTTTTTTAATTTAAAATATTACTTCTAATTTTTACTTTAAATTAAAAAAAAATTTAGAGCGGTTTTAGGTTTACAACAGAATTGACAGAAAGGTGCAGAGATTTCCCTCGTGCCCTCTGCTCCCCCACAGGCATGGCCGTCCCATTAACAACGTCACCCACCAGAGTGGGACTTTTTTTTTTTTAACCAAGTATGAACCTCTATTGATACATCGTAATCATCCAAAGTCCATAGTTTACTTTAGGGTTTACTCTTGGTGTTATGCATTGCATAGGTTTAGATAAACACATAATGACTATATCCATCATTGTTGTATCACACAGAGTATTTTTGCTGCCCTCAAAATCCTCTGTGCTCTGCTCATCTGTGTCTTCCCCACCCCCAAGTCTGACCCTTTAGTGGTCTCCATGATTTTACCTTTTACAGAATGTCATAGAGTTGGAATAATACCATATGCAGTCTTTTCAGATGTGCTTATTTCACTTAGCAATAGGTATTTAATGTTCCTGCATGTCTTTTCATGGCTTGATAGATCTTTTTTTTTTTTTTTAAATAAGCACTGAATAATATTCCATTGTATGGATGTATCTCAGTTTGTTTATCCATTCACTACTGAAGGGCATCTTGGTTTTTCCCAGGTTTTGGCAATTACAAATAAAGCTGCTATAAACATTTGTTTAGACAAAAGTTTTCACATCCTTTGGGTAAAAACCAAGTAGCATGATTGCTGAATTGAATGATAAGAATATGTTTCTTTCCTTCCTTCCTTTTTTTTTTTTTTGGATTTTAATTAATTAATTATTTTTTTTTCAGCGTAACAGTATTCATTGTTTTTGCACAACACCCAGTGCTCCATGCAATACATGCCCTCCCTATTACCCACTACCTGGTTCCCACAACCTCCCACCCCCGCCCCTTCAAAACCCTCAGGTTGTTTTTCAGAGTCCATAGTCTCTTATGGTTTGCCTCCCCTTCCAATTTCCCTCAACTTCCTTCTCCTCTCCATCTCCCAATGTCCTTCATGTCATTTGTTATGCTCCACAAATAAGTGAAACCATATGATACTTGACTCTCTCTGCTTGACTTATTTCACTCAGCATAATCACTTCCAGTCCTGTCCATGTCCTTCCTTCTTTTTAAAGATTTTATTTATTTATTTGACAGAGAGAGAGTGAGAGAGGGAACATTAGCAGGGGGAGCAGGAGAGGGAGAAGTAGGCTTCCTGCCGAACAGGAAGCCTGATGTGGGGCTCAATCCCAGGACTCTGGGATCATGACCTGAGCAGAAGGTAGACACTTAATGACTGAGATACCCAGGCACCCCTCTTTTTTCAGAGATTTTATTTATTTATTTGATGGAAAGACACAGAGAGAGCCAGTGAGCACAAACAGGGGGAGGGACAGAGGGAGAGGGAGGAGAAGCAGGCTCCCTGATGAATAGGAAACCTGATGTGGGGCTCCATCCCAGGACCCTGGGAAGGGGGAGGGACAGAGGGAGAGGGAGGAGAAGCAGGCTCCCTGATGAATAGGAAACCTGATGTGGGGCTCCATCCCAGGACCCTGGGATCATGACCTGAGCCCACTAAACCCCCCAGGCTCCTTTTTGTAAGGAACTTCCAGACTGGCTTCCAGAGTGACTGTACCATTTGTCATTCCCACCAGCAGTGAGTGAGAGTTCCTGTGGCTCCACACCCTCACTGCATTTGGTGTTGTCAGTGTCTTGAATTTTGGCTGTTGTAATAGGTGTGTGGTGGTATGTCATCATTTTCACTGGCATTTCCCCAATGACAGATGATGTGTAACACCTTTTTGTAGGCTTATTTGCCACCTGTGTATCTTCTTGGATGAGGTGTACTCTCTGCTTTCTTGACTACAGTCTCTCTTCCTAATGATTGTATCTTTAGACACTTTTCTTTTTAGACTTTTTTATTTCTAAGTGATCTCTATACCCAATGTGGCACTCAACTCACAACCCCCAAATCAAGAGTTGCACGCTCTACTGACTGAGCCAGCCATGTTCTCCTACATACTTTCTTTAAAACCTTGAACTGAGTTTTAGGTTATTTTTTCTGCGTAGGATCTGTTAAATTCCCTCTCTGTACTCAGAAGCCTTCCTGGGCAGCTTTCTACTTGGCAACTCCCTTTTTTCTCTCAGCAGAGATCCTGCAAGGTCATCAGGAAAACACTGTATAAATGTTCTCATCTGCCCCCTACAAGTTTATCTCCACTTCCGTCCATTGGGTCATTCCTCCTTCCCTGCTGCCATTTCAGGGGAACAACTACCATCTTCCTCTTCAAGGATAATCCCTTATTCAGGCTTTCAAGTTTCAGTCTTGGCAGAATTGCTCATCTAGACTTTATCTTTAATTCCTCCCTCCCTACTGGCCCTTTCTCTTCATTAAGTAATGAATGCTCAATTATTTCCCATCCTTAACCAAATAAAAATCTAACTGATCCACTGATAGGTCAACCAAGCAAAATAATCCTTTCTTAGCACCAATCCATCCCCACTATTGTCTTCCTTCTTCCTCACAGCCAAGCTTCTTCAGGGAGTTAGTTGTTCTCTGTCTGTACTCTTTGCTGCCCTCATTACACCACTGAAACTGCTTTGCTCAGGTTACAAATGACTTCCATTCATTGTCAAAGCCAATGGACATTTCTGATCTTGCTTGACCTAACTCTGACATTTGATCCTAAGCAGCTCTTCCATACCTGGTTGGGCAGATGGTACACTGCATATCTCAGGGGCACCATTAACGTGGTCCATGTGAATGATGCTAGCTAGGGTTGTGCAGTGTGCAATCTATATGGCTGTACTCTTGCATTGATGATGACTTTCTTTTAAATCCTCTCCCGTGTTTCTCTTCCTTTTTTCTCTTATTTTTAGTCTCCTCCTTGTGTCTCTGTGTCTCTCTGTTCCTTAAATTCTCTTTACCTGCTTTCCTTGCATTACAGTATTCCTTGTTGGCTCCATCTACCCTGTGGCTGTTCCTACCATTTAAAGATTTTTTTTTTATTTTATTTTATTTGTCAGAGAGAGAGGGATCACAGGCAGGCAGAGTGGCAGGCAGAGTCAGAGGGAGAAGCAGGCTCCCCGCCGAGCAGGGAGCCCGATGTGGGACTCAATCCCAGGACGCTGGGATCATGACCCGAGCCGAAGGCAGCTGCTTAACCAACTGAGCCACCCAGGCGTCCCTGTTCCTACCATTTAAATGTTGATTATAATTTACTGTAGATCTCACCCTGGGCCTTACATATGGGCCTTACATATGTTGCACACTTACATTCTGTCTCCTCCATTTGGATGTCCCCCAGCTACCTTAAACTCAACACATTCAGAACAGGAATTCCCTTCTAAAAATTGCTCCTCATGTTGTATACTCTTGGCAACATCACAGGAGAAAACAATGACTGGATCTAGATGGCTCCTTTTAGTCCTGTGATACTTCTTCAGTCACCGAGTCCCACAGGGTCTCCCTCCTCAATCTAGCTCCCAAGGGTCCTCTGGTCTTTTTATTGTTGCTGTTACTTTTGTTTAGGGCATATTGTCTCTTGGATTGCTGCGATAGCTTCATGTTTGTGTGTGTGTGTCTTCTTTTCATTTGTTGGCAACCCATCATCACTGAAACAAATGTACTTTCTATTCATTCATTCAGTCAGTCAGTCATTCATTGATAGTGGGGGTGGGAAGGGCAGAGGGAGAAAGAGAAAGAGAAAGAGAATCCCAAGCAGGCTCCATGCCCAGCACAGAGCCCAGTGAAGAGCCCAATGCGGAGTTTGATCTCACAACCCTGACTGAGATCATGACCTGAACTGAAATCAAGAGTTGGACACTCAGCCGACTGAGACACCCAGACACCCCTTAAGGAGAGGTTCTTAAGGGTATGCCGTCTTTCAGAACAAAACCATGGAGTGAGGGAGCCAGAGACCTTGTCCAGCTCATTTTGTTAGGGAAGGGAGAACACAGATTTTGGAGAGGGACCTGTGCAGGGGTGGGGTCTATGTCCTGCACAGAGGCCCTTCAGTGCCAGGGCTCCATGTCCGCAGTTGTGTGGTGTGCAAAAGAGCTTGTTGCAAGCTGCAGCTTGGCAACAGAGCTTCGAGTAAGCTTTGTGTCAGTGGAGAGCAGCCCCACTGCGACAGTGGCTCTGGCAGGGAACCGCACTATGACTGAGCAGTGATTGCCTTGACCAGCAGTGGCATGGCAAAGGTCACCAGATGTGGATGAACTGCTTTCTGGTGCCTGGGGTGCTGCACTTGTGACAGTACTGCTTTCATTACACAGGGTGGGGACGAGGAAAGTATTGGGGTAGAACTCAACCACAGCCCATGGCCGAACGAATGATAAGAGAATCAGAAGAGAATCTCAGCAAACAACACACACACACACACACACACACACACACACACACACACACGGGAATTCTTAAGAAAATGCCAATAGAGCACAAAAGGACTTCCTAGGACCATTAGACGTGATTTTCTAAGTAAAAATGCAATAGGGAAACAAAAGAGAAGATGATCACCACTGAAAATAAATACAAAATATTAAAATACTAAATACAAAAATATAAAATATTTTATATAATATAAACATATTTATATTATAAATATAAATATAATATAAATATAATATAAATATATTTATAAAATACCAAATACAAAAATCATAGCTACCTATAGAAACATAGAAATAAAAATAAAAAAAATTTAAAAACCCCATAGGAATAAAAATGAGGGAAAGACAGGATTAGGTCAGATCAAGGAAATCTAATATACAGAACTTAGACAATTTCCAAAAGAAGAATAAATTCAATAAAATAAATGAATAACAGAAAATGTCCCTGGGCTCGAGACTTGATTGGAAAGCTATACCGAGTCCCATATGAGACTCAGTTCCCGTGAGTCAGTAGAACGATAGGATTCTAGAACGGCAGAAGCAGTAGGGAAGCACTTAAGCATGAGAGAGGAAGGTGGGCATAATTACCATACAGATGGTAAGGTTGGGTGGGAATCAGGGGACTCTAACCCCTAGGAAACTATGGTGAAAGTTAATAGCATATGGTGTTCCCAAGAATAAGAGGTGGGTAGCCAATGAAAGTGTTGCAGAGGACTCCTGTCATCCTCTACAGTGGAAAATCATGATCCTTTACCCAGGTTCCAGATCTGTGTCAGTTATCAATTGAAAGAGAGGATAGTTCCCTTTAAAAAGGAAACTTGCAATGCCACCACAAGTATGTTCAATAAATATTCTCCAAGTCTTCTCTAAAGGGACCGATGGCCATATACCAGAGTAATTGTATACAAGGGAAAGGAGAATACCCAGATTTTCAGGGGATTTAAGTGCTATTATGACCTCAGTTGGTATACTGGGAAGTGAATGAAAGTCCTGACCCAAGTCCTTCTCATAAATGGTCTAATGGGATTTTTTTTTTCCAACAGTTAGCTTTTCCTGACTAACACAAATTATTATTATGAAAACTTTCACCTCCGTTCAGTTCCCCAGACTGGAAATCTTAGTTCCCAACTCCTCCTCACTCCCACATCCCATCAGTTACTAAGTTGTAACTGAACCTTTCTTGTTCATTGTTTAAAATAATTTATTATATAACATTTGATACAAAGAACACATTTAACATGTAATTTACAAAGCACAGTAATGAAATTCATTCCCTTCAAGGATCGCAACCAGAATGTTATCAGTAATGGTCTATGGCCATACCACCCTGAACGCGCCCGATCTTGTCAGAATGTTATCAGTAACGTTGAAACTGTGCTTCTCCTCTGTTTTCTCTCCTTGACTTTTCTTCAGAAGTAACTACTATCCCTTTTACAAAAATACTTCTTATCACACATGCTTCCCTAAACAATAGTGCATTTATTTTCGAGTTTTCTAAAAATGGTATCATTCTGTTGTAGTTTACTGGGTTCTGCTTTTATTCATTTAACATGGTATATCAGACTCATTCATATTTCAATATACAGCTGCAGTTTACAAATATACCACAAATTATTTCATTCTTTTGTTGATTAACACCAGTTGTTTCTACTTCTGGCTATAATGAACAAATCATTGCTTAAGTATTCTTGTAGCTGTCTCCTCGTGCACATATGCCCCTGATTTTGGGTATATGTCAAGGAGTAGAATTGTGAATGTTTAATTTATAAGGTTATGCTGAATTGTTTCAAGAGCGAGTGTGCCAATTTCCATTTCATATATACACCTCTCAGTGTGTATAAGAATTCCTGTTGATCTATATCATTCCCATACCTTGGATTGTTGGATACCTTGTTCTCTAACTTGGTATTGCTAGACATTAATTTTTACATTACAGTGATTTCAAAGTGGTCTTGCATTGTGATTTTAATTTGTATTTCTCTGACTAATAGAGAGATCGAGTATGCATCCATGTTTATTGGCCATTCGTATTTCCCATTCTGTGAATTGCACAATTTATGTTTATTGCACATTTTCCCATGGGGTTATCTTTTTATTTCTGATTTTAAGGAAGATCTTTATATATTTTGGAGACTAATTCATATGTATTACAAAAAACTTCTCATGGTCTGTGGCTTGTCTTTTCACTCACATTCTAGTATATTTTGATTAACAGAAGTTCTTAACTTTAATGTCATTGATTTTCTCACTCTTTTAGAAAAACGATTAGAGTTTTCTGTGTGTAAATAACAAGATTTAGAAATACCCTATATATTATTCTGAAAATGCTAATGCTTTGATTTTCACATTTGAAACTTTAACCCATCTCAAATTGATTTTTTTGCATACTGTGTGAGGTAAAGACCTAATTAATTTTTTCCTATTTGGATAATTAATTACCCCAGCACTTTAGAACCATACATTGAAGAACTTCTTTTTTCTAGTGATTTACAATGCTTCCTCTAGTCATCTCTTCAGAGCCATATACATGCGGATCTATATCTGCCTTTCTATTTGGTTTCATTTATTTTTTATTTATCCCTATGCCAAGACTGCTTGCCTTCATCATCTAACTTTGTCATAGTCTTTGTTTCTTTCAGAGAAAGTCTCTTCTCTCAGTTTATTCATTTTAGGTTTTCAAACACAAATTCTTGAGACTTTGCTTATATATATATAGTAGATATTTATTATATATTTATTTATATATCATGTATGTTATATGTATATCTATTATATAATGTATATATGAAGAGTTTATAAAGTTCCACAAAAGCCTAGTGAGATTTTTTTTTTAAAGATTTCATTTTATTTATTTGACAGAGAGACAGATCACAAGTAGGCAGAGAGGCAGGCAGAGAGAGGAGGAAGCAGGCTCCCTGCGGAGCAGAGAGCCCGACGCGGGGCTCGATCCCAGGACCCTGAAATCATGACCTGAGCCGAAGGCAGCGGCTTAATCCACTGAGCCACCCAGGCGCCCCGCCTAGTGAGATTTTAATCAGGATTTCATGTAAGTTGTAGATCAATATTAGGAAATCCGACATCTTTACAATGATTTTTTTGTGAAACTTACAGAACTAAAACTTTCAGTTTTACTTAGATCTTTGTTATTTTTTTAAAGGATTTTATTTATTTACTAATTTGACACAGAGAAAAAGATCACAAGTAGGCAAAGAAGCAGGCAGAGAGGGAGGGAGCAGCAGGCTCCCCGCTGAGCAGAGAGCTGGATGCAGGGCTTGAGCCCAGGACCCTGAGACCATGACCAGAGCTGAAGGCAGAGGCTTAACCCTCTGAGCCACCCAGCTGTCCCTGTTAATGTTTTTTTTTTTTAATTTTTTTAATTTTTAATTTTTTTGATCTTTGTTATTGTTTTAATGTAATGTTTTAGAATTGTTAGACTTGTTTCTAGGTACTTGCGATTATTATGGTTATTGTTATTATTGTCTTTATTAAATTATGTGTTAAAGTTGTTTATTTCTGGTGTATGAAAATGCAGTTGATTTTTTAAAAGATTTTATTTACTTGACAGAGAGAAAGCGAGAGAGGGAACACAAACAGGGGGAATGGGAGAGAGAGAAGCAGGCCTCCTGCTGAGCAAGGAGCCTGATGTGGGGCTCGATGTGGGGCTCCATCCCAGGACCCTGGAATCACAACTGGAGCCAAAGGCAGACGTTCAATGACTGAGCCACCTAGGCACCCCAATTTTTTTTGTATAATTAACTTATATCTAGTTGCCAAATTCTCTTGTGAATTCAGTAAGTTTAAGTAATCTGACATTACATTCTGTTAGATCATAGACAATCATGTAAAATCAATGACCTTTTTATTTCTTCCTTTTCAATCCTTTTAATTATTTTCTTATCATACTGTACTACCTGGAACCTCCAGTAGAACTTTATTTTTTATTTATTTTATTTTTAAAGATTATTTATTTATTTGACAGAGAGAGAGAGATCACAGGTAGGCAGGGAGGCAGGCAGAGAGAGAGGGGGAAGCAGGCTCCCCACCGAGCAGAGAGCCCAATGCGGGGCTCGATCCCAGGACCCTGAGACCATGACCTGAGCTGAAGGCAGAGACTTAACTCACTGAGCCACCCAGGCGCCCCTGCAGTAGAACTTTAAATAAGAGTTTGTTCTTGGGGCACCTGGCTGGCTCAGTCAGTAGACCATGTGACTCTTAATTTTGGGGTTGTTAGTTCAAGCCCCACATTGGGTTAGCAATTACTTAAAAATAAAATCTTAAAGAGGTGCCTGGGTGGTTCAGTTAGTTAAGTGTCTGCCTTCAGCTCAGGTCATGATCCCAGGGTCCTGGGACTGAGACCTGAGTCCCCCTGGCTCCCTGCTCATCAGGGAGTCTGCTTCTCCTTCTCCCTTTGCCCTGCTCCGCCGCCCCTCCTCTACTGCTTATGCACCCTCTCTCTCACTCAAATAAACATATAAAATTAAAAAAAAAAATCTTAAAAAAAGTCTTGGGAGGAGAACTAGACAGTCTGGTGGGACAGTCCTTCATCCCCGCATCAGGTGAAGGATCACCTGTTCCTGCTGTAGTCAGCAGGGGTCCGAATGACCTGTTTGAACTCTCCCTAGGAATAGGCACGGCGCCTGGTGGATATGTGGCTCCTAAGGCTGTCTGGCTGCCTGCAGTGAAAGCTAAAGGCTTGGAGATTTCCGGAACATTTACTGACTGCCAAGGGCACATGTTGATGGAAATGAACTTCACAAAACAAACTAAATGGACTTCGCAAAACAAAACAAAGTTCACCCACAAAGCTCTGCAGCACAGGACAGGCTCTGTAGTCGAGTTCAACAAGAATAGCTTTGGTGTCATGCTCAGCTCTCCCCCGACTGTCCATCCACGGCTGATGCCAAGCCACAGCACTGATGTCTCCCTGCCTCTCAACACCTTGAGCCCAGTCATGAAGATGGAACTTCTGAATAACCTGCAGCTGGCTGTGAAAACAATACCGAGGTCTTCTGCTTAGGCTGCCTCATCCCATTCAATGGGCTTTTTTTTTTTTTTTAAAGATTTTATTTTTTATGTGTCAGAGAGAGAGAGGGAGAGAGGGATCACAGGCAGACAGAGTGACAGGCAGAGTCAGAGGGAGAAGCAGGCTCCCCGCTGAGCAAGGAGCCCGATGTGGGACTTGATCCCAGGACCCTGGGATCATGACCTGAGCCGAAGGCAGCTGCTTAACCAACTGAGCCACCCAGGCGTCCCTCAATGTGCTTTTTGTAGAAGATGGCAAAATGGATCGCCGGGTCTTCCTTGCCACATGGAAGGATATTCCCGATGAAAATGAACTTCAGTTTCAGATGAAGAAATGTCATTTAAATAATGGCACTGTTTCCAGCAAATTGCAAAACAACAGTGCTTATACTATTGCCAAGAGGAATGTGGAAGGGCAGGACATGCCGGACCAATGCCTGAAGCTCACTAATGGTGTTTGGTTTTTGGCTGAGCTACTTACGTATCCAGCCAGGAAACCCAAATTATATGCTCTTGCCGAAGTTGAGCTCCTGGGGTCCCTCAGTACATCTACCAGGTCTAGGACAGCATTTTGAAAAATTAATAGACTAGTCTAGGGCCCTCTGCCCACCTGTGATTGGCGCAAGCCAAGAATTCTTAACTGGAAGAAATCGTATTGATGTGTAGAATCTGAAAACAAAAGCGCTGAGGCCGCCCACCAAGGTAGTGACGAGTCTAACCTGTGCTAACATTAGGGCACAACTTGTTGGATAGTTTCAGCTTCGGTCAATATTTGTAAACACTGCTTGGATCACCTCCCGCCTTCTGCTGCCTGCTGCTGTGATCTGTCCTTACTTGTGAGCTTCTCCATAGCGTGCCAGTGGCTGACATTTTTTAAGTGTGGTTTGATATTTTGTCATTGAGAGCTCATTTCAAAAACAGAAAAAGACAAAACGTCCAGTGAGGAAAAGTGTCATTGAAAAAAAAAAGCGTTTGTTCTTGCTTGTACATTCAATGCTTCCTATTTTTCACAAGTAAGCATGATTGGCTGTAATTTTTTTTGGTAAAAAATGTATCAGTTTACAGAAGCTTCCTCATTTGCTAAGAGATCTTTTAAAAAATTGTGACTGTTACATTTAAAAGACATGAATAGGTATAGAATTCAATGACTTTAGAAATCTTCACATAAATATAGACTCAATGAATTATTACCATATTGTATTATTCCAAAGTTCTAAAATCATTTTGGGATTTTAAGAACTATAGAGAAGCTAGCTTCAATGAACAATATAATTACTGTCAATAATCTGAATTTATCAGAGAAATGTGGCAGCCTAAAATTTTACTCAGATTGTGGATGTAAGGTAACTTTGCAGTCTACATAATTTGCACTAATGACTAAGATTAAGAAAACCCTTTTATAAAGATACTAATTACCTCAATTATTAAATTTAAATATTAATTACATAAAATTATTTAAATACCCATTTGCACATATATATACATTTACATGCTGTTAAATAATGGCAAAGGTAGCAACTATGTCTCTAAAGCAAGTGTATATAATTTAGTAGGTTTCATTTAATCTAGCCTTTTAGAAAGAAAAATCCAAACTCTTACCTAAGCTATAATGCTACATCTGCTGTTTTATTTTGTACTGTGGGAAAACTTTAAGAAATATATATAGAAACCTTGTGGGGCACCTGGCCGGCTCAGTGGGTTAAAGCCTCTGCTTTCGGCTCAGGTCATGATCCCAGGGTCCTGGGATCGAGACCCACATCGGGCTCTCTGCTCAGCAGGGAACCTGCTTCCTCCTCTCTCTCTACCTTCCTCTCTGCCTACTTGTGATCTCTCTCTCCATCAAATAAATACATAAAATCTTAAAAAAAAAAAAGAAATCTTGTACATCTGAAATTCACACACCAGTTTCTTTAATCCAAGGGAGCTTGTATTAAAATTTAATTCTCAAATTTATTTTGCCCTCATAACTTCTATTTTTGGGTTTTAAGATCTTAGGATCCCAACAAGAAGGTTTTCAATAAAATATCTTTCAGTTTTTAATAATACATTTGAAGGAGTTTAGACCTAGAATCTCCAAAGTTTCTTCTTGCTGGTTTTATTCAATTTACTTATTTCTTTTCTGTAAAAATATATAGCAGATGCTACTTCTGAATCAAAAGGCTGGGGTTTCCTTGGGATCCTGAAATCATCTTGAGTTCTTTACTCACCATCTCTTAGTTTTCTTGGGCACTCATATGGGAAAGCAAACCTTTACTTGTTGTCTGGCCACTCTAGATATTCATGATAATCTTATATTTCAAAGAAAGGAAAAGAAAAGAAATAATTGAATCAGGGGGAAAACGCCAAGCCCGATCTCAGAATAAAACACATAAAACAGGGGTGCCTGCGTGGCTCAGTGGGTTAAGGCCTCTGCCTTCAGCTCAGGTCATGATCCCAGGGTGCTGGGATTGAGCCCCGCATCAGGCTCTCTGCTCAGCAGGGAACCTGCTTCCCTGTCTCTCTCTGCCTGCCTCTCTGCCTACCTGTGATCTCTGTCTGTCAAATAAATAAAATCTTTAAAAAGACCCAACACATAAAACAGCTTGTTCTAGGATTTCCAGCAAACCATACATTTATTCCATCCTCTACAGCAGTTGGTCCCTTGTCTTGATGAAGGGCTGCCATTGGGGCCCTATCTTTCTGTTCTCCTCTAATCTCGACTCTAGCAGAAGTTTTCTCGTAGCCTGGGAATTCTTATCCTCTGATTCCTGCTCAGTGGCTTAGTCTCAAATGTCATAAAGAAAGAACCCATTTGTCTCCAGGTAGGTTAATATCTATCTAAATCGATAAATTTTTCAAATAATTGCTAACATTTCCAAGAGGACAGAGTTTAAAGGTTTATTTATTTATTAGAGAAGGGGGAGGAGCGGCAGAGATAGAAAGGGAGAAAGACTCTCCAGCAGGCTCCCCACTGAGCATGGAGGCTGTTGCAGGATGTGATCTCATGACCTTGAAACCATGACCTGAAGGAAACCAAGACTCAGATGCTTAACCAGCTGAGCCACCTGGGTGCTCCCAAGAGGGCAGAGTTTAAATCACTTTTCCTTTGAGTTGGACTACATAGGCTTTACCAGTTAAAAAAGTTCCCGTGCTAACGGGAAAAATTTCCACTAACAGTATCTGGCAACCAGTACTATGCAGCAAAAACTCCTACTACCGCTCTTACATATTGGAAATTCTCTTACATTCTGTAGGTTCTCCGGTCAAGTAACCCTAAGTTGTCTGGATCATGTTAGCAGAAAGCACAAGTCATACCCAAGATTCAAAGGGAGGTGAACTCACCCTGGAGTCCTCATTCTCTGCCCTTTGCTTCTTCTCACTTTAAACAGCTAGTTCAAGGCACTTTTGTTTGTTTGTCTAAAAAAGAACCAAATACTCTCAATCTCTTTGTTTGAATAAATGACCCAACAGAAGAAGAAAACATCATATGCAGATGTTCCAGTAAGAAGAAAAAACAGCTAATATAAGGAATCCAAACCATTTGGTATTGCCAACCCTGGACCAACAGCAGGGGGCGCCAAAGGATCTTAACCATATCATTCAGGGATCTTTCTCCTTTGAGGAATATAACTTTCTTTAAAAAATATATGTTGTTTGTTGTGAGCATTTTTATGGGCTTCTCTTCTACTATTTTGAGTGGGGAAAATTCTGCAGGAATCATTCCAGTAAATTCGTATAATAAATGGTTCTGGATTTCTAGCTGAATTTTAGAAATTACTCTTTTCTGTTTTCCAATATCTTGATCATTTCTTCACCCAAGCAATTCCTTTTTCTCTGAGAATTTATTTGTAGTACCATAATTGTTTGTACGAAATCTCGTTGACACTCCTCCCTCCCCACCAAGTACCATTTTGCTAACAGTTTGGGTGGCAAAAAGGTGTACCCTTTGGTATTTTCTTTTGAGAGTTTTGACTGGGTAAACGGGTTTCCTGTTGCTATAACAGTGTTTACCCATCTTGGAAAAGCCAACGTGGAAAAGCCTGTTGGGGTCCGTTATCAAAGGAATGAGATAGAGACAAAGTGAAAGTTATGCAAAGCTTTATTCTATGCCAAGCATTAGAAGTCAGACTGATCAGCCAGGGCTGCCTCCGAAGAGAGTGACCACCCCCAGCTTACAGGCTCAAGAATCGACTAACAGATCAGGGCCGCCTCTAAAGAGAACGACTACTCCCAGTGCACAGGCTACCTTTTATTGCGTAAAACTGCAACCCATATCTTGTTATTTTAACCCACCATGTTCGTGTGTCTTTTGCTGATTGGCTAGTTTCATCCAGTCTGGTGACTTGTTATTCAAGATTACCCCATACCAGGAACTGTTACAAATAGTACTTTCTGGGAAGGCTTAGTCAGTTAACATATTCAGTGTGAATAATAAGATGGTCGTCCTTCCCAAGATGGAGCCATTTTGGTTTGGGCAAGGCCTTCTCACTGTTACAAACAGTACTTCATACTGATTAGATATCTCCATCTGGCCTGACGTGTCCTTGTATTCTGGGCTCTGTTATCAGGAACTAGCCGACTACATTTTACTGGTTTCCTGGACTTGCTTCTAAGTAAGTTTCTTGGGGGGGGGGAGTTAATTTAAATTTACTGCACAAACAACACAATGGCTATTTAACCAAGATGGAGTCGCTCTGGCTAAATAGGCCCTTACAAGCCACCATGCCTTCTAACAATTGGAAAGTCATGCAACCCTTCATTTTCAAAAAGAACCCAAACCCTTTGGGGCGCCTGGGTGGCTCAGTTGGTTAAGGCCTCTTTCTCTGGCTTAGGTCATGATCCCAGGGTCCTGGGATGGGGTCCCACATCGGGCTCTCTGCTCAGCAGGGGGCCTGCTTCCTCCTCTCTCTCTGCCAGCCTCTCTGCCTACTTGTGATCTCTGTCAAATAAATAAAGAAAATCTTTAAAAAAAAAAAAAAGAACCCAAACTTCATGAGCATATGACATCCAGAGGATGGAAGAGATCATCTATTAACTTTTCTATTAACTTTTCTATACTGTTGCCCCTTTCTCTACAGAGTCTTACATGGGTACAGATAAGTCCCTATTTCTTGGTTTTCTTCCATACTTTCTTTTGATTCCCTTTTTTCCCCTTCTTACTGTTCAGGTGACTTCCTCTCACGTTACTGGAGCTGATGGGGTATTATGTAGTAACAGGTTTGCAGATGACAATTCCATTTCATTTTTGAATGACTAGTTTCTTTCTACTTCAGGAGAGCAGCTGTAAGTTTCAGGTCAGGGAGGATCAGACTTGTTGAGCCACTGAGTCTCCTGGGAAGATCCTCATAGAAATCTGTGAGGCACACACATCTCTTACTCCTGCAGTCTGACCTTCTGGCTCCTCTTCTCTGTCTGTTGTTACTCCTATTGGTAGTTTACTTTATCATGCAGAACAATTTAGTTGTTTTGTTCTTTACAGTATACTTCAAGATCAGCTCAAGAAGACTCTCCTTTGAAGACGTGAAAGACTAATTAAGCTATTTGCATAAGCAAAAGGATTCTCTCTCTACCTCATCTCTATATCATATAAAGAGTATTGCAGAACTTTTTTAGTAATATTTTTTTCTTCCTGTTGTATTCCTGTGTGGTTTTACTTGAAAAGCAGCCAAATGATAAATACATTTTATCTGTCTCTTCCGTTGTATCTGATTAAGCTGTAATAAATTACCACCTGCTAGGATGTTGTGGTTTGTCCTGGGTATCTTTGCAGACAGAGAGATTGGCAGCATTTTCTGCTAATGATACATTCGTGAATGTTAAGCTGCTTCTGTTCTTAAATTTGGCATTTATTAATTGCTGAAATCATATGCCTTAAAGCTAAAATGTCAATTACCTAAGTAATATTCTCAAAAAGAGCTCTTTTTACACAAGATCATTTCTCTTAAGTGTCCAATATGGTGTTACTCATTCAATAAACATTAGTTGAGCATCTAGTAAGTTATAGACATTAGAAATACAGAGCACCTCCCCTCCACATCTAGTTTAGGAGATTAAGTGGCACATAAATAAATGAGTTAAAAATTTCAGGCACTCTGGTAGCAGTACCTGGGAGGTAAAGTAGGAAATATAGGCTTTACTCCAACCTTTGGCCCTATAGGACCTCAGCAGATGTCTGCAGCCTGCAGGGGCCTTAGTTAACATGCCCAGGTGGGAAAGAAAAAGAAAAGAGAGCCTGTTTACAGACTTTTTAAAAAATTTAAATATATTTATTCATTTAACAGAGAGAGACAGAGAGAGCACTAATAGACAGAGAGGCAGGTAGAGAGAGAGGAAGGGAAGCAGGCTCCCACTGAGCAGAGAGCCCGATGTGGGCTCCATCCCAGGACCCTGAGATCATGCCCTGAGCCGAAGGTGGAGGTTTAACCCACTGAGCCACCCAGGTGCCCCGTTTACAGACTTTTTAGACGTTGAAAGGAGGAAGAAATTTTGCTATATTTTCAGTTTTCAAGCAGGTCTGCAGGCAGGACTTTAAGCTGCATCAAAACTCCATGTGCAATGCAGCACTCCTGTGGGAGCACCCAGCTTTGAGGTCTGAGTGCCAACCATAGATGGTTCAGATGCCCAGATTCTGCTCTTCTTTTATTTGATTTTGAAATGCCTTCTGGTTGGAGAGCAAACTATCTTAGCAGTAACCTTGGGTTTAAGTGGCTCAAGAATCACTACCCATGAGAACTCAAATTGCTCTGGACTGGCTAATTACCTAAGCTCTGAGCAGAGGACGATTAATCATGATGCTAATAAAGCCTAACTTCCTGGCCTTGTACTGTACGAGCCCTTCCAAGGCCCTGGGAGGGGCCCCAACGCTGTGTTCACAAGGGCATATGGTTTGAGTGTGCCATTTTTAGGATGAGGAAAAAAAAATCAGTTTGGGGAAGTTATTTCTTACCCAAAGGCCATGAAAGTAATTAAAGCCTGAGCATGGAGCCCTAAATCCAGGAATCAGGTTTGCTCAGGAAACCAAGAAGCAATGGAAGAGGTTTAAAGCACACGATGTCTTTTCATTAATATGGGAATGTGGAAGGCTAAAAATAAAGTCAAAGTTGATAAATTGAGTAACCTGGCAGAAAAGAGAGGTGGTTAAGGACAAAGATCAAGATGTTGAGAGATGAAAGCAGAGAAATGGGGGTGTGGCTATTAGCAGACTGGGGTAAAAGGAGAAAGGAGGTGCAGCCAAGTCCAGTTGCTCTTTTTTTTTTTTTTAAAGTTTATGTATTTATTTGACAGACAGAGATCACAAGTAGGCAGAGAGGCAGGCAGAGAGAGAGGGGGAAACGGGCTTCCCACTGAGCAGAGAGCCTGATGCGGGGCTCGATCCCAGGACCCTGGGATCATGACCCGAGCTGAAGGCAGAGGCTTAACCCACTGAGCCACCCAGGCGCCCCTCCAGTTGCTCTTAAAAGGGGGTTTTCCATCTAGTTGTCAGTAAGTCAGAAACAGTAACTGGGAACCAACAGAGTCCAACAGAGGAAGCACACTGAGATCTGAGAGAGCAGCTTGGAATGAATATAGAAGAAGAAACCTGGATGCAGGAAACTATGAAGAAGCACCTTCTTCACATTGCAGACTCCATCTTCTTTCCAGGTCTTCTTTCTCCTTGACGTCAATCAGAATAGACTACATTATGCTGCTGGAACAAATTAACACAAAAGTCTCAGTAGTTCTCTCTCTCTCTCTCTCTCTCTCTCACACACACACACACACACACACACACACACACACAGACTTGTTTATCACCATGCTAAAATCTGCTGCCGTCAGTGGAGGGCTCTATGCTCCTTAGGAACTCAGGGACCCAGGCTGACTGAAGGCTCTGCCATCTTGTTAATGTCCCATATGGAACATGCAGCTTCTAGGGTAAGAAATTGAGAGACTAGAGAGTCATACATGGGCTTCTCACTGCCTCCACTGGGAAGGGACACACGTGATACCTACAAGCATTTCATTGGCCAGAACTAGTCATCAGTGCCTAGAACAGGGAATATTTGATGGTTATTTCTTGTCTATGCCATACCCTTCAAACTTTTGATAGCACTGCTGTCAGGTTTTTCTTGGAGAAGCTTGTGAGGTATAACTTTGTATAGAAATTGAACACATTTGAACTTCCCCAGAGTGGGTGTTGAAGACATTTTATATCTGAATCCTCTAATTGATGGGATCTTTGGCGTCTCACCTCCACTTTAGCCTGTGCTGAATGTGATTAGTCAGATTTGTGTCTTCCCTGTTTCCTAGCTTCCATGAACCCCAATAGTTATGAACTGCAGGTTTTCTTCATCTTTGTTCATGTATCCAATTCTTTTTTCTTTCTTTCTTTCTTTTTTTTAAAGATTTTATTATTTATTTATTTGAGAGAGAGCACAAGCAGGGTGAGTAGCAAAGGGAGAGGGAGAAGCAGACTTCCTTCTGAGCAGGGAGATGGATGTGGGGCTTGATCTCTGGAGCCTGGGATCATGACCTGAGCCAAAGGCAAACACTTAACTGACTGAGTATGCAGGCACCCCTCCATTTCTTTACCCAATATTTATTAAGCTTTTACTATGCACCTTTACTTGGTCTTAAAGAGACATTGAAGAATAAGACACAGTCCCTGCTCTCAAGAAGTTTCCAATTTGGAGACAGTAAACACATTTGTACAGATTAATTAGACACAGCAGTGATTTCTAGCTGGAAGGATCAGAAAGTGCTTCATAGAGATGATAGCTTGGAGCATTTATAAATTCAGGAAAGACTTAAATGTGAGAGGAGGAGCAAGATGGTAGAGGAGTAGGAGACTTAAGTATCATCAGGTCCCAGGAGTTCAGCTAGATAGTCATTAAACCAATATGAACACGTAAAAACTCAAAAGGAGATCAAAGAGAAGAATAGCAACAACTCTAGGAACAGAAAAAGTACCACTTTCTGGAAGGTAGGTTGCGCAGGGAAGTGAATCTGAGGCAACATACGGGAAGAGAGACCACGGTGGGGTGGGGGGTTGGCTCCCAGCAAGTGGTAGAGCAGAAGAACACAAAATCAGAACTTTTAGAAGTCTGCTCCACTGAGGGACAGCATTCCAGGGCTAAACGGGGGTGGGGGGTGGAGTCCTTGTGGGGACAATGTGGTCTCAGGACCCACAGGGTCACAGAAAGGCCAGGGGTGTCTGCGTGTGGCAGAGCTCCCAGGTATCAGAGCGGGGAAGCTGGCTGTAGAGATGGAGCTGAGCAGTGGGCTCTCAGCTTGGGGTTTCCTTAAACTGGAATACAAGGCACAGTTGGGCCACTGCTCTTCAAGCAGGGACCCCATAAATGGAAGATCTGGGGAGACTCACCTTCATTCTCCAGGAGAAGCCATGTGGGAGAGCATGGCAGGAATCTGCTGGGTTTGGAGACTCCAAAAGGGATGGTGTGCCAGAGACACAAAGGCTCAGTCACAGGCCAGGTGAGCTCAGAGTGCAGCCAGAGACCAGGAAGACAGGAGGGATTGACTGTTTTTCTTTAAGGTGCACTGAGGAGTGGGGCTCTGAGCTCTTGACTCCTCCAGAGCGGATATTGGGAGGCTGCCATCTTCATTCCCATCCTCCAAAGAGGTACGGAAAGTGTTCAGGGAACAAAAGCTCCTGAGAGTGAACCCGAGCAGATTACTTAGCCCAGCCCCTGGCAACAGCAGTGCAGTTCTGCCTCAGGCAAAGACACTTAATAATCACTGTAATAGGTCCCTCCCTCAGAAGATCAGCAAGAACATCCAGCCAAGACCAAGTTCCCTGATCAATAAGAATCGTGGAACTCCAGCACTAGGGGAATACAGCACATGGAATCCGTGGCTTTTCCCCCATGATTCTTTAGTTTTTCAAAGTTAAATTTTTAAAATTTTCATTATTTTTTTTCTATTTTTTTGAATATTTCCTCTTTTCTGTTTTAACCTATTTATCTTATCAATATCTTTTTAAAAATCTTTTTTAATTTTCATTTTTATAGTCATATTCTAACCCTTTATTGTATTTTACTTTATTTTTTGTATACATATAAGTTTTTTTTTTCTTTAAAATTTTGGGATACAGTTTCTTCTAATAGACTGAAGTGTACATTAAGCCTAGCATATGGCTTTATTTTAGTCTCCAGCCTGATCACACTCTCTCTCTTTTTTTCCCTTTTTTTCAACCAACTTCTTATCAATTCCTTTTTATCTTTTTTTTAAAAAAGATTTTATTTATTTATTTGACAGAAAGAGATCACAAGCAGGCAGAGAGGCAGGCAGAGAGAGAGGAGGAAGCAGGCTCCCTGCCAAGCAGAGAGCCTGATGCGGGACTTGATCCCAGGACCCTGAGATATGACCTGAGCCGAAGGTAGAGGCTTAACCCACAGAGCCACCCAGGCACCTTTATCAATTCCTTTTTAAAAATCTTTTTAAATTTTCATTTTTACAGTCATACTTCATCCCTTCATCATGTTTACCCTTATTTGTGTGTGTGTGTGTGTGTGTGTGTGTGTGCGTGTGTAATTTTTTTTCTTTCTTTAAAATTTTGGGAGGCAGTTTCTCCTAACAGACCAAAATACACTCAAATAAAATATGTGGCTCTGTTTTAGTAACCAGCCTAATCATACTTTTTTTTTTTCATTCTTCTCCTCCTCTCCACCAACCCCGGTTTCAGGTCTCCTCTGATTTGGTTAGTGTATATTTTTATGGGGTCATTGTTACCCTTTTAGTGTTCTGTTCTCTCATTCATCTATTCTTCTCTGGACAATATGACAAGGCAGAAAAACTCACCTCTAAAAAGAACAAGAGGTAGTATCAGCTTCTAGGGATGTAATCAATACAGACATTAATAAGATGTCAGAAACTGGAGTTCAGAATTATGAGTATAAAGATGCTAGCTGGGCTTGAAAAAAGCATAGAATCCCTTTCTGGAGAAATAAAATCCCTTTCTGGAGAAATAAAAGAACCAAAATCTAACCAAGTTGAAATGTAAAAAGCTTTTAATGAGATGCAATAAAAAATGGAGTCTCTTTCTGCGATGATAAGTGAGGCAGAAGAGAGAATTAGTGATGTAGAAGACCAAATGACAGAGAATAAAGAAGCTTAGCAAAAGAGAAACAAGCAACTATTGGACCATGAAGGGAGAATTTGAAAGATAAGTGTTACCATAAGATGAAACAATATTAGAATAATTGGGATCCCAGAAGAAGAAGAAAGAGAGAGGAGCAGAAGGTATATTGGAGCAAATTATAGTAGAGAATTTTCCTAATATGGCAAAGGGAACAAGCATCAAAATCTAGGAGGCACAGAGAACCCCCCTCAAAATCAATAAAAATATGTCCACACCCTGTCATCTGATAGTAAAACTTACAGGCCTTAGTGACAAAGATAAAATCCTGAAAGCAGCTCAGGACAAGAGGTCTGTAATATACAATGGTAGAAATATTAGATTGCCAGCAGATCTATCCACAAAGACCTGGCAGGCCAGAAAGGACTGGCACGATATATTCAGAGCACTAAATGAGAAAAACATGCAGCCGAGAATACTATATCCAGCTAGGCTATCATTGAAAATAGAAGGAGAGAAAAAAGCTTCCAGGACAAACAAAAACTAAAAGAATTTGTAAACACCAAACCAGCTCTACAGGAAATATTGAAAGGGGTCCGCTAAGCAAAGAGAGAGCCTAAAAGTAACAGACCAAAAGGAACAGAGACAATATACAGTAACAGGCAATACAATGGCACTAAATTCATATCTTTCAATAGTTATCCTGAATGTAAATGGGCTAAGTGCCCTAGTCAAGAGACATGGGTATCAGAATGGATTAAAAAAAAACAAGACCCATCAACATGCTGTCTATAAGAAACTCATTTTAGACCCAAAGACCCCTCCAGATTTAAAGTGAAGGGGTGGAAAACAGTTTACCATGCTAATGGACATCAAAAGAAAGCTGGTGTGGCAATCTTTATATTATGCAAATTAGATTTTAAGCTAAAGACTATAATAAGAGATGAAGAAGGACACTATATCATACTTAAAGGGCCTGTCTGACAAGAAGATCTAGCAATTTTAAATATCTATGCCCCTAACACGGGAGGAGCCAATTATATAAACCAATTAATAACAAAATCAAAGAAATACATTGACAATCATACAATAATAGAAGACTTTTACACCTCCCTCACTGAAATAGACCAATCATCTAAGTAAAAGATCAACAAGGAAATAAGGGCTTTAAATGACACACTGGATCAGATGGACATCACAGATATATTCAGAACATTCCTCCCCAAAGCAACAAGAATACACATTCTTCTCTAATGCACATGGAACATTCTTCAGAATAGATCACATCCTGGGTCACAAATCAGGTCTCAACTAGTACCAAAATATTATGATCATTCCCTGCATATTTTCAGGCCACAATGCTTTGAAACTAGAACTCAATCACTAGAGGAAAGTTGGAAAGAACTCAAATACATGGATGCTAAAGAGCATCCTACTAAAGAATGAATCAGCCAACCAGAAAATTAAAGAAGAATTTAAAAAATTCGTGGAAACAAATGAAAATGAAAACACAACTGTCCAAAATCTTTGGGATGCAGCAAAGGCAGTCCTGAGAGGAAAGTATATAGCAACACAAACCTTTCTCAAGAAACAAGAAAGGTCTCAAGTATACATCCTAACCCTACACCTAAAGGACCTAGAGAAAGAACAGCAAAGAAGCCTAACACAGAAGAAGAAGAAGAAGAGAAACGATAAAAATCAGAGCAAACAGGTCATGATCCCAGGGTTCTGGGATCGAGCCCCGCATCGGGGTCCCTGCTTGGCAGGGAGCCTGCTTCCTCCTCCCACTCTCTCTGCCTGCCTCTCTCCCTGCTTGTGATCTCTATCTGTCAAATAAATAAATAAAATCTTAAAAAAAAAATCAGAGCAAAAATCAATGAAGTAGAAACCAAAAGGGCAGTAGAACAGATCAATGAAACTAGGAGCTGGTTCTTGGAAAGGATTAATAAGTTTGATAAATCCCTGGCCATACTTATTAAAAAGTAAAGAGAAAGGACCCGAATGAATAAAATTATGAATGAAAGAGGCGAGATCATAACCAATACCAAAGAATACAAACAGTTATAGAAACATATTATGAGCAACTATATGCCAGCGAATTTGGAAGAAATGGATGCATTCCTTGAGATGTATAAACTATCAACTGAACCAGTAAGAAACAGAAAACCTGAACAGACCCATAACCAGTAAGGAGATTGAAGCAGTAACCAAAAATCTCCCAACAAACAAGAGCCCAGGGCGAGACAGCTTCCCAGGGAAATTGTACCAAACACTTAAAGAAGAATTAATAACTGTTCTCCTGTTCTCAAGCGGCTGCCTTCGGCTCAGGTCATGATCCCAGCGTCCTGGGATCAAGTCCCACATCGGGCTCCTTGCTCCACAGGGAGCCGGCTTCTCCCTCTGCCACTCTGTCTGCCTGTGCTCTCTCTCTCTCTCTGAAAAATAAATAAATAAAATCTTAAAAAAAAAAAGTTAACTCATGCTCTCCCACTGAAAATGTATTCTTTAAGTTTGCTCAGATTCAGTGCAATAAACACTTGGTCAATTCCAGATGGAGACTCTCGGTTGGAGTTGGTTTTCTTTTTTTCAGGAAGAATTTTCTCTGTTTCCCCCTCCAAAACCAGGGGACTTATTTTAATGGCAGTGGAGAAAGAGTCCTTGTTCTCCACTTAGTGTCTGCTTGTCTTCAATTTAATAGGGTTGATCTGGTCTGGTTTCTGGGCATCATTCATTGGATTTGTGGAGAAACGAATGAGACCTATTGAGAGCTGAGCTCTTTGCTAGATGTTGCTAACCATACTGCAACAGGCTGCATAAGCCTGGGCTGCCCTGGAGCCCACTTATGCCTCTGGTCCCTTGAAATGGGCTTTGCTAAAGGAGTCTTACCTAACCCTGAAACCATTCACATAAGGAATACAGATGAGTGAGTTGGATCTCCAATGCTTGGGTCAAACTACTCAATTAATAATTTCTTCTTAATGTTTTATAGATCTTTTTTTTTAATTCAGAAGGACTTATTTTATTTTTCTTGTAAGGAATATTTTATATCATAGTGGGAATATTTTGTATCTGTTTCTGATAGCGCTTGACAACTCTCCCTCATGCAAGAATGTTTAATTATTAACTTTCCAGAAAAGAGATTACTTAACCTCTTACGCCCCTTTCGCACAGGCCAATTGGAAATCATAACATGATGTTGCAGTATTGTTGTAACATACTACATTGTTTTACAACCCATAAGTCCAATCAAACAGATATCCTAAGTGAAAACCCAAAATTCTTTCTGCTCTTTACTTCTATATTTTGTATCCAATATAAAAGACGCTGAATTAAAATTTTTATAACAAAATTTTCTTACTGTTACAGTTGTATGTGGTTTTAATTGGAAATGTGTCAAACGATAAATATGTAACATCCTGTCAACTTAGCCCTATCTGATTAAGGCTAGAGTAAGAGGCTTCATGGTCTTCACCTGTCGATGTTGAGGTTTGTCTTCTGTGTCTCGGGGTACACAGAGAAACCTGCAGCATCTGTATGTTTTTGAAACTGGCTGTCTCATCACTGCTGTGGCAATGGGGCTGCATTGGTTTCTGGAATTTGGAATTGACTGTATTCATTGTGTTGTTTGACCCCTTGCTCATACCATTTAACGGTATTATATGAAATATATTAATAGAATAGCCTCTCAAATTTTCCTCCCTTTCATCTTTGAAGAGATTGTACACTGATATTTCCTCATGTGTCAAAGAAGGTCTTATCTTTATTGGAGGGCAAGAAGGCTTATGTTGACCCTATACCCTAGCTCTGTAGTACAGGGCAGTACGTGGAGACAGCATGCAGCCCTGAGTTGAGCTCCTCCTTTCCAGCCCATCATTCCTTTGAACAGGGTCTGGAGCCCACAACAGTGCCTTCTCTCTGAGATTTCAGTGCTGAGGAAAGTAAAAAGTATGAAACTGGTTACAGTGCTCGCTTCGGCAGCACATATACTAAAAATTGAAACTGGTTACACTAAATGCATGCCTTTGTCATCTTGTGGGAAGGGATGGTTGGACTCCAGCAAACCCTGTGTTCTAGGAGTCCAGGTGAAGGGTTTCTGATGAGGATGTAGAGACTCAAACTGGGAAGGGAATGGTAAATCTGGGCTCCAGATGGAGGATAGCATCGACTCTGAGTGACCAGATCCTCATCCTAACTGTGGCACCTGAGATCAAATCCCGTTTCTCAGATTTATAATCAGTTATTTTCATTACAATGATAAGATGACAGACATAGGAGAAGACAGGGCTTATGTATAGCCATGGGACTTAGGAGTGGGAGAAACAGATGACAAGTGTGTGATGCTTGGGAAATTAAGAAGTAGCTACTAGAATATTTAGGGGAGATGTACATGTGTTCAATTGTTTTTTCTCCCTTTAATTTACCTAAGTCTTAAGGACAAAGAATGGGCTTGGTAGGGACAGAGAACCTATATTTACTGACCTGGATGAGATGGGTCCTTCTAGCGGAGAATGTGACAAGGCTGTGAACTGACTCACAGGGTTTGTTCCCCTGAGAACTTCCTGCATAGGATGGGGTGGGGCATGAGGCTGTCTCTGAGGTTGTGGGGGGAGGTGGGTACTCTGGGGATGAGGAGGTCACAAAATGCTTCCTTCCATATCTGTGTGCTTAAATGCTGAGGGCCAGGGTGCGGGGGTCACAGGGTGGGTTTGTGTGTACTGCAAGGGTGCATTATGGGAACTCTGAGCTCGAGGGGGCATGAAGAATGGGGTGGTAGTGGTGTTACCAACGTTGAATTTTGAAATAGGAGGCTATATCTTGCATTTCCTTACTGTCCGTCTTACTATATCCACACTGGGGGAACATGTGAGAACATCTCTGATCCATGGGAACCAGAGTAAGGCAGCAATGGCTAAATAGGGTGCAAGCCCCATCTGCTTTTGGCTTTCCCCTCAACTCATCTGGACATTCATTTTTGCCCCCACCTTTCCTCTTGGCCTTAGGTCTAAGGAGGTGAAGTGGGGGCTCACTGGTGCTTTCAGGCAGCATTTGCCCCCTTCTCTTTTCTGTTTCACATGCTTCTCCCTTGACCCTTACCCTTTGCAGCCACCCTCTAGCAAAAGACTTTCTCTCTTCCCTTTCTGTCTGGGGTGGTTCCCTTAAATTATATTTTATGTCTTCCTTAGCTGTGGTTTATAATACAACTGTGTTCTGATAGGAATCAAACCAAACTCTTAATATACAAAGGGGAAACATCTGAAGTTTAGAGAACCATAGTCTTTCAAAAATATTTTCTTTTTGGGACCTAAACATCTTATTTTGGTGGGCTAGAGTTGAACGTTGACTCCTTCATTCTCTATCCGTTGTTATAACAGCCTCTTTCTCACCTGAAGGTCATTTGGTGACTAGCTGAAAAGGATAGTTCACATAAAATGAAATGCAATAAAGAAAAGGGTAGCATAATTAAAAAGCCTCTTATGTCTAGATATTGTATCCATCTGGCTGTCTATCTTCTGTCTATGTATGTATGTATCTATCTATCTATGTATTATTTATCTATCACCATCACCACATCATCAATCATACCATATATCTAGTCCATCTGTTTAGTGTCTATGTTTCTATCTTCATTAATATCTTTCAGAGGGCAAACAATGGAGCTTTGAGATCTTAGTCAATAGACCATTCTAGGACATTTGAACATGAAACAGATATTGTAACCTTGTTGAGAAACAAGTGATGACATTTGACTTGGCTCAGTCTGCTTGCAATACCTGTCATTCCCAGCTCTGCCATCTTGTGGCGATCCTGTTACTGGCACACTTGCAACCAGGAACCTGGGCGCCAGCGCAGAAGCTGATGTTTTCACACATTGGACAAGTACACTGATACATGGAGTGGATTACAGATTGACTTGAACATTTCTTTGTAAAAATTAATCATTTAAGTATTTGCAATTCAGAATTCCAGAACCCAATGAAGGCTATGTAAAGATTCCATGTCTAGGTGAAGGGAGGGTGGGTAGTGAAACTTGGGGGTTGGAGGGAAGTTGTCAACACATCTCCTGTGCCTGAAATACTCCCCATTCCAGCCACTCTTAGAAGACATAGTGACTTAGACGTGGAGTGGGATGAAGGAGATAAATTTATTTTTTTCTTTCTCCCCCTTCAAGAAAGTTTGGGTGATTTAGAGGAGAATGGAAGGATTTCCAGGTACTTCAATGACAATGTGATAAGAAACAATATTTATTTATTTATTTATTTGTTTGTATTTATTTTCAGCATAACAGTATTCATTGTTTTTGCACCACACCCAGTGCTCCATGCAATACGTGCCCTCCCTATTACCCACCATCTGGTTCCTCAACCTCCCACCTCCCACCCCTTCAAAACCCTCTGGTTGTTTTCAGAGTCCATAGTCTGTCACGGTTCATCTCCCCTTACAGTTTCCCTCAACTCCCTCTCCTCTCCATCTCCCCATGTCCTCCATGTTATTTGTTATGCTCCACAAATAAGTGAGACCATATGATACTTGACTCTCTCTGCTTGACTTATTTCACTCAGCATAATCTCTTCCAGTCCCGTCCATGTTGCTACAAAAGTTGGGTATTCATCCTTTCTGATGGAGGCATAATACTCCATCGTGTATACGTACCACATCTTCCTTAACCATTCATCTATTGAAGGGCATCTTGGTTCTTTCTACAGTTTGGTGACCATGGCCATTGCTGCAATAAACACTGGGGTACAGATGGCTCTTCTTTTCACTACATCTGTATCTTTGGGGTAAATACCCAGCAGTGCAATTGCAGGGTTATAGGGAAGCTCTATTTTTAATTTCTCGAGGAATCTCCACACTGTTCTCCAAAGTGGCTGCACCAACTTGCATTCCCACCAACAGTGTAAGAGGGTGCCCCTTTCTCCACATCCTCTCCAACACACATTGTTTCCTGTCTTGCTAATTTTGGCCATTCTAACTAGTGTCAGGTGGTATCTCAATGAGGTTTTAATTTGAATCTCCCTGATGGCTAGTGATGATGAACATTTTTTCATGTGTCTGATAGCCATTTGTATGTCTTCATTGGAGAAGTGTCTGTTTATATCTTCTGCCCATTTTTTGATATGATTATCTGTTTTGTGTGTGTTGAGTTTGAGGAGTTCTTTATAGATCCTGGATATCAACCTTTTGTCTGTACTGTCATTTGCAAATATCTTCTCCCATTCCCTGGTTGCCTTTTTGTTTTGTTGACTGTTTCCTTTGCTGTGCAGAAGCTTTTGATCTTGATGAAGTCCCAAAAGTTCATTTTCGCTTTTGTTTCCTTTGCCTTTGGAGACATATCTTGAAAGAAGTTGCTGTGGCTGATATCGAAGAGGTTACTGCCTAGGTTCTCCTCTAAGATTCTGATGGATTCCTGTCTCACGTTGAGGTCTTTCATCCATTTCGAGTTTACCTTTGTGTACGGTGTAAGAGAATGGTCGAGTTTCATTCTTCTACATATAGCTGTCCAGTTTTCCCAGCACCATTTATTGAAGAGACTGTCTTTTTTCCACTGTATATTTTTTCCTGTTTTGTCAAAGATTATTTGACCATAGAGTTGAGGGTCCATATCTGGGCTCTCCACTCTGTTCTACTGGTCAATGTGTCTGTTTTTATGCCAGTACCACACTGTCTTGGTGATCACAGCTTTGTTGTAAAGCTTGAAATCGGGTAACGTGATGCGGCCAGTTTTGTTTTCGTTTTTCAAGATTTCCTTAGCAAATCGGGGTCTCTTCTGATTCCATACAAATTTTAGGATTATTTGCTCCAGATCTTTGAAAAATACCGGTGGAATTTTGATTGGAATGGCATTAAAAGTATAGATTGCTCTAGGCAGTATAGACATTTTAACAATGTTTATTCTTCCAATCCAAGAGCATGGAACGGTCTTCCATCTTTTTGTGTCTTAAGAAACAATATTTTTGTCATTTAACTAATAATAAATTGTTCTTCTGCAAATATAAAATAATACCTTTTCTGGGCATTATTAAATGTAAGTAATCTGAAATGTGGACAAATTTATGTGAAAAGATTTTTATGATAACGTTAATTAGATGAAATGAATATGTGGAACTTTCTTTTTTTAAAATAAATTATTTATTTATTTTAGATTTTATTTATTTATTTGACCGACAGAGATCACAGGTAGGCAGAGAGGCAAGCAGAGAGAGGGGGAAGCAGGCTTACCAAGGAGCAGAGAGCCCGATGCAGGGCTCAATCCCAGGACCCTGGGATCATGACCTGAGCCGAAGGCAGAGGCTCTAACCCACTGAGACACCCAGGCGCCCCTATGTGGAATTTTCTTTTCTACCCTCCTCTTTGTCCTCATTCTTTTCTTTCTTTTCCTCGCTGATGATTAGTGATAAATTATTATCATTAAGAGAGCTGTTAATGTGTTTTTATTTTCAAGAAGACTTGTCTACTGACTCTGACTTCTCAGAAAACAATTTAAAATTTAAGTCAGAGTACCATTTTTATTCATTTACACTGGGAAATGTAACTGTCAGATTAACTGGGTGTTACCTGAATATGACCAAACAACATCTCTGCCTTTAACCTCTGGGTGTGGGTGGGGGAGGGGTTGGCATGAGATGATTGAAAACCTAGTTAATGAACAGAGGAAGCTAGATATTTAGTTGGAAGTTTTAATGGCCTCAAGCTCTACAAACTGAAAAACCCATCTTTCCAACAAAGATGGATGACACTTCCATTCCAACAAGACAATGTCAGATGGCTTTCAGGAGACCAGACCATAATATTGGCGAGTAAGGGGATCCTCTGACTTCAATAACCCCTGCAAAGGCATAGCCAACTGTTTGTTTTTGACAGCTCTCTTATGTTTCTGGAGTAGGATGTTAAAGCTGAAATCGCCACCGAGACATCAAAATGTAAAATAGGAAATTCTGAAGCCACACAGCTAAATGCAGATTTGCAAAGGTAATATATTAGGTATGGTTCCATGGCACTTGGCCCCATTAAGGAGATTATGGATAGGAAAGAGATCATAGTGTCAAGAAAGGAGGAGTTTTTGAAAGAGGATTTGGACACCTTTGGTGCCTCAGTGCTGAAGCCAGATATTTTTCCTCAGTCCAGGGCAGTATGTTCAGTCCAGCCTATATGTCCTTGCTCCACATAACCTGGGGCTTCTCAAATCTTGATGTGCATAAGAATAACCTGGAAAGTTTGTGACAGCCAGATTCTAATTTAGTAGGTCCCAGTGTGGTCTGAGAATTTTCAGTCTAACCACCTCCCAGGTGATGCTGATACAGCCTGTGTGTGTGGAAGGACCTACTTGAGGAGCCATGGTCTAAATTGCACCCTTACTTCCACAGCAAACACCGGGCTTTCTCGGGGCCAGGGTTGCTTACTCTTTGTCCACTCTTAGGAAGATGTGTTTGGAAGAGGTCGATGCAAGTCTAGGAGCAGGCTGGGCTCCATTTGGGCAGGGAATTAATTCCTGGTTCTGAGAACTCAGAGGTGGTCTAGTAGGGGATGGCATGGACTCTGTCTTGGTGGGGTATTCACCTATCTCATGGACTCTCATGAAAGCACCCCCTGCTGAACCTTCCAACTCCATTTTAGTTAGTTGTCCCTATATTAGCTTTACAAACCCAAAAGAACTGGTTTCAAAGAGCTTCTGGGCTGGTGAACACATGGAGATGCAGGGAGAGGGGTCTATCTGGAGAAGACCATGGAGACTCTGCACCCCTTCTCCCGTCCCTTGCCCCATGCATCTCTTCCATCTGGCTGTTCCTGAGTTGTACCTTTTTGTAATAAACTGGTGATCTAAGAAGCAAAATGTTTCTCTAAGTTCTGTGAGCTGCTCTAGCAAATTAAAGGGACCCAGTGTGGAGGTCCTGTAAACCTTCATCTGTAGCTGTTCTGTCAGGAGCACAGGTAACAACCTGGACTTGGGACCATGTGTGTGTAGGGGGAAGAGGGGTAGTGGGGATGGTCTTGTAGGATTGAACCCTTAAGCTTTGGAATCTGATACGCAATCTCGGTAGATTGTGTCAGAATTAAGTTGAATTCTTAGACACCCTGCTAGTGTTGGATAATTGTTTGGTATTATGTGAGAAGCCCTCCCCTCCACAACCCTCTGCTAGAATCGAGGCCAAGAACCCAAAAGAGGAACTTTGGCATTTACTGTGCACAGCATGCCCCTATCTATTCCTTTGTCTTTTCTTACTCTTCTTAACTATTGGAAATACCCTCCAAACCCTGAGCACTTGATGCAAGCTGAGCCAGAAGAGAGTAGCTTATCCTTCTGAGCACAGCTCCTGGTCCAGGGATGGGCATAGGACTTAAGCCAGGCCATCCAGTGTCCTCTTCTGGGTTTGTCAAACCACAGCTAGAAGGAGAGACAGCTTTGCTTCTTGGGGGTGAGAGTGGGTTAGAGGTGGTCTACAGTAGCAAAGAATGGAACCAGCAAGAACAGGACAGCTGAGAGGTCAGTGCAGAGACTCCTGGCCGTGGCTGGTCCCGGCTTCCATACCCAGAGGCTCTTCCTTTTCAATGGTTCAATGAACTGCTTCATGCCTTTTAAATAAATTTTGTATTTGTTTTGTCAACAGGATTTTTAGGTTCCTAACTCTGGAAGCTCAGTGTTCTAACAGATAAATGAAATAATGTAACTTGAATAATAATGCAGTTCTCATCAGGTGTAATTGCAAACTTGCTTCTCTCTCTAAATCTTTTACAAAACACTCCGTTCCTTCCAGTATTTTTGTCTTTTATTTTACTGAGAGAAATAATCAATGATTTAATACATTATCTTCTCTCTTCACTACAAGTGTTAGCATCACAGTGCTTATTCGTCCTTTTTTTCCCCCAAGACCAGAGTCATTTCCTCTCAGCTTAAAGCCTGTCTCTCTGCTCCTGTTCTAGATCTCAAGAATGAAGAAATGGGCCTAAGCCAGTGCCATCTACTCCACTGAGGTAGGTAAGGAGCAGAATGTTCTGAGGGCTGTGTGGACCATCTCTATCCCATCTAGATGTGAACTGACCCTGAACAGGTATATTTACAAAGTCCTGAGAATTTTCACATTTACCACTAAACCTGATGTGTGGCTTTACTATATTCCTCTCCAGACTGAATGTAGAGAAAATAGCTGCCAAGGAAAAATGGTTGACCATGGAAGTGAGTAATTGGGACTTTCTATGCTCGATGGAAGTGAAGGTGTTAGGGCCCACCCTAACTCTGTGGGCCAGCAGGAGAGGAAGGCTAGGCCTACTGTCTGACTACCCATGGGTCTTTCTGCCTTTGATCCAGGCTTGACCATGAGCCCCTGCAGGCCTGGCTCAGTGGCCTCAACAGCTTCTGGATTAATAGTGGTTAACACTGGTGAGTAAATACTGAGAGGCAGCTGTGGGGAGCAGTGGAGTGTTGAGGAAGGATCCAGCTAGAACCGGTGTTACAGGAAGTAATTGTTTAATCTCAGAGGATGTAGGCTGACCCCTGAGTTCACCACAAGATACTGCCACATGAGAGAATCAGCAATGGACCTGAGGCTCAGAGCTACTTATTATGTAGGGGGGTACTGAGCTGATGAACCTTGGGTCTGGTGTTTAGAGGACCCTTTCAACAGACTGGGTCCAGTATTGGGATGCCACTCATACTCTGTGGGTGACAGGGAGGATAAAATAATCAATGGAGTGTGAGCTGGAGCAAGAGAGTGGAGTTGTCAACCTGTTGGCTAGGGTGCAAAGATTCTGTGTAATTTTGAAATAGCATCAAATAATGCCGAAGGGAAGAGAAGCAGTGAATTTGAACCCTTGTTGATAGGACGCTTCCTTTTCTTTTGTTTTGATGCCTGCCAGGTAGATGAAACATAACTTCTCTTAATAGTGGTACCTGTTGACAATAAGTAATATCAGTGGATCAGCTTGACTGAGTTCATTCTGCTGTGACTCTGCAAGTTGTAGAGAGTAGTTTGCCATTCTTATTCCATCACACTATCCCACTGGTTATCTATTTTTTTTTATTCTAGGCTTACTGTATAGATTTTACAACTATCTTTGTCCTCTGTAGTAGTTTCTGACTCAACTTGAGAGTTTCATGTGTTTTCTCCCAAACTTTAGGCTCCTACTGGTTAGAGGTTAAATCTCCATTCCCATGACTGCACCAAAGCATCGCTCTATGGGAAGTCATGTTTCACAATAAAACATGAACATAGTAGGGCCCATTAAGTAGCATCGCTCTATGTGGCATTTTACACATTTGAGGAAAATGGTAGCGTTGCTGTCCTTCTTGTTCTGGTTCACCATTCCCCACAAATTCAATAATATCAGATTACTTCTTGCAAATTCTGAGCCTCCTGAGGCCTGGCTCTACATCTTTAAGCCCCAGTCAACTCACATATGCCTCTTGGTGATCTAATCTTTAGTTCTTTCTCCAGCTCTTAGTGCATTCTATCTCAAGTAGAACAAGAGATTCAAGGGAAGAGAGAGGTCGAGGTGAAGGACAGGTGGTAAAAATAAGACCAAGAACTAGAAGAAGAGAATTTTAGTATATAAACATTCTGGGATGTGGTTACCAGCAATGGCAGAGTCGAGAGAGAGGCCATGAAGCTTGAGTTGAGGGACTTGAGTTTTCTGGCATGCTCCACCTCCTTCATTTGTACCGGCTGAAATATCCCTTCCAAAGAGAAACTTCCCCTGGTGAGAGCTGACTTCCCCACAGCCTCCATGTTGTAACCTCTTATTATTCACAAAATTTTTCATTATTGATTTTTCACATCTTTGTGAAACAATTTCATATGCACTTAGTCTGTTTAACATATTTGACCACCAGCTAGACCATGAACCCCTTGAGCTCAGGGATAGTGTCTGTCCTGTTCATTGTTTTATTCTGACCCTGTGGCACAGTGTTTTTATGTAATGGTGTAGAGAGGATGTTAGTAAATGTCAGCTGATGGTGTGTTATGCGCGATGCCTAGTAACTCACTAATTTTACCTCCGTGAGCACTCATACCTTCTGAGTGCTTCTTGGTTCTGTTTCCCCTTGTTTCTTTTTCTGGTGTGACTAAGAGAAAAACCATTAAAAATGAAGAGAGTGAATATGTGTATTAGGGATAGCAAGGATAAGATGGATTCAGGGTTCAACTTCACATTACACCAAAGTAGGAATTTAGAGAGATTCCAAAAGAGTGGTGGTGGAGGGTGGGGAATGCAGGAAGAAAAATGGTGCAAGTGGGTCAGTCGTTTAGCTGGAGTGGATGGGGAAGCGAGGGATGCCCAGGGATTGGTTTGGAATGAAGAAAGGGTTGTGGGGGACAGAGAGGCCGTGGGCTGTGAGCCCTGAGCACCAGCCCGGCTCTCTAGAAGATCGGGTCTGTAAATACCCTGTGGGTTAGAGCTCATCCTCATCCCATATAGAACTTAGCCCCGGGTGACAGGTGTAGGCAGGACAGAGTGGTTTTAAAGACTCAGAAATATCCCTAAAGAGGAAAAGTTAGATTCTGTCAAAACCCCTTTTTGTTATGAGCCCCTCTTGCTCTAGGTCTTCGGTGTCCGGATCGTTCCGAGCAGAACGAAGAAAGACCAATAATCTCATGTCCACATAACTCCCACCTCAGCCCTCCACATTCACCTGTGAATTTCTGTGCTGCCGATCCTCATTTTCTGCTGGCTTATCTGATAATTATTCTTGTATTTCAAACCTCCTTGTGGTTCCCTGTTCTAGCCATAAGTTAAGACACAGGGAAGAACAATGCTCGATTGCACCAAAAACTTCCTCTGCTGGGCCAAATGGTAACTGATCGCGGCACCCTGACCCTCCAAGATTTCAGTCTACCACCAGCAGCCAGGACGCTTAGGGGAGAGAAAGCCACTCATGCTTTTTGATGTAACTTTTCTACTTCAGCCCCCATGACGCAGGCCTGGTTCTCAGAGACCTAAGGAAACATGATGTTAAAAGGCCATGGTGTTCATATAAGGAGATTTTGGAGATTCAGAATCTAATTGGTGTTTGAGCTTCAGAAAGTGGCAGATGAGGTCTCCGATCACATCTTAAATGGCAAAGTGTGTCTCTATTGGCTCTCAGTAGGGAGGATGTCAGAGGATGTGTTTATATTACCCCCTCCCATTACTGTAGACTTTTGTTGGTGTCCTGGTACCTTCTCGCAGGGTTATTTTGCAGCTGGGACTGTGACTTTGAGGACATGGGAGTCAGGATGGCTTTGAATCTCTCTCTTCAGGGACTCTGTGTCCTCCTCAGTACCATGGTGGCTGCTCAAAGTGAGTTCTCCGGGATCAACAGTAAGGGGTGAAGGGAAAGTTTTCTGGAGTCAGGGAGCTGAAGCCTCAGTGGAAACCATGTGTTTTTAACCAAAAAGGAACCACACTGACTGTGAATACCGGTTCTTCTCCTAGGGGGTGTCAACTGATCATGGTGGGAGGTTTGGTAAGAAATTATAATGAACCCAGACTGAGATGAGTCAGTGACAGTCCGAGTCAATTCTCCCTTGTTTTCAGGGAGTGTTTGGTTGGTCCCTGTGTGTGGGAAGGACCAACGATTGACCTCAGCTATGTCCCTGGGGTCCTTGCACACTGTATTTGTCCACTTTGCAGAGGACTACCTCATCAGGATTTCCATGTTTGATATGTTTATGTAACTGTAGGCTATGTGCTTGTGTGTGCGTATGAGGGGGTATGAGGGCTGTCTGTGCGGGAGGAACAGGGCTGCTGAGAAGCGGCTGAGTCGGTTGCTCTGTGAAGCCCACACCGTTGGCAGTGCCATGTCCCATATGTAACCAGATCATAGATAATCTCACACCTGCTCTCCTCTTTAGCACCTCTCCTTCAGTCCCCCCGTCTTCTCTCTGCTTGACTCTGGTGTTTGCCCCGCACTGGATTCTGGGAGAGGCATTGCCTCCTGGCCTCGCTTGTTCCTACCAAGTGTCTGTTGTAGAGCAGAGGAACCTGCAGCCATGTCAGGAGGCCTCTTGTTAACAGATATTAACTGATGCACAGCTTAGTTATATTAAGCCTCCTGAGTCCCTGCCCCTGTCCTTGTGAATCATTTCCTGGCTTACTGGGATCCTGGCCTGATCCTTTCTGAATTCTGGAGGGTACATTTTCTCTCTCTTGCGTTCTTCTATCCCTCTCTGCAAGCTGGTTTCTACCGAGCCTTGGACTCCGAGGACTGCGGGCGTCAGAGATAGGGCTGCAAAAAACCTAGGCTTCAATCCGGAGGAGGCAGTTCTTTCAGATTTGGGTGCGGGTCCAGGCTGAGACTGTTTACAGCTTTGACTGCTCTCAGTGCTGATTGTCTTCCTTCTAGAGCTCAGTCTCTGTCCCTCCCTGACTCTCCTTGGGAAACCCCATCCTTCCAAGTTTCTGCTGCATGAGTGTTGGCCAGATGCTAGTGAAGATTCTTCTCTTGATGACTCTGAGGTGCAGGTGAGGGTTTGGGTCCATGAGAACGAGATACAACAAGTGTTCTCATATAAGGCCCTCTCTTCTGACCAGGAAAACTATAGGAAATTTCCTCAGTAGTAAATTAAGTTGCAAGAACATTTCACCAAAGCAAGCATTCTTTTTATTTTCCCAGAACCAACACCATTCAGTGTAGCCTACTAAAAATTTATTCTCTTTCATACAACATTGGCCCTGCTCTTTGTAAAACAATAGTCCTGGCCTTTTGGAGCATTTGATGATTTCTTTTTTTTTTTTTTTTAAAGATTTTATTTATTTATTTGAGAGAGAATGAGAGAAAGCATGAGAGGAGAGAGGTCAGCAGGAGGAGCAGACTCCCTGCTGAGCAGGGAGCCCGATGTGGGACTCGATCCCAGGGCTCCAGGATCATGACCTGAGCCAGAGGCAGTCACCCAACCAACTGAGCCACCCAGGCGCCCGCATTTGATGATTTCTGGGTTGGACACACAACACAGGAGTCTCCACTGTGAAACCCATGATGGGCGTTGGCAAAAGATTATCCTTTGAAACACAGTTTATGCCATTATACATAGAAACATAGACTCTCAAAGATTGGATAACTCAGTATTTAGTCTGTAAACTCTTTTTAAACAAATTAACAATATTCTTTGGACAGCTTGTTATTCTTGTTTTACACACTAAAAATATTTTATGGTAGTATGATGAAAATATGGACTATTTCAGGAGTATTATGGAAAATTTTATTTGCTTCATTATTTATTTCATTATATGACCAAAATGCAATATACTCACCTAATCAGCTGCTTTGGTCATTTAGTTGTTTTCAGTGTTTTGGCTTTTATGAAACATGCTGTTCTGAATTTCCTTGCATTTAAGCATAAATCACCTCATGATTGTTTTTCTTAATGACATTCTGAAAGCAGAATTGCTGTTTTATAGGTTGTGAATTCTTTCAGAGCTTTTGATACATGAAGAGCCATTGTCTGCCAGAAATGTTCGCACTAAATTTTTATGCCTACCAACGTTGTATGAGAGTGTTAGTTTCCATAGCTCCTCACCAACTTTGGCTTTTTATCGAGTTTTAAAAAAACTGGGCCAGGGGCGCCTGGGTGGCTCAGCGGGTTAAAGCCTCTGCCTTCGGCTCAGGTCATGATCCCAGGGTCCTGGGATCGAGCCCCGCATCGGGCTCTCTGCTTGGCTGGGAGCCTGCTTCCTCCTCTCTCTCTCTCTGCCTGCCTCTCTGCCTACTTGTAATCTCTATCTGTCAAATAAATAAATCTTTAAAAAAAAAAAAAAAACTGGGCCAGTTTCATAAGCAAAAACTGGTATATATTAGCTAATTTAATCCTTCATTTGTGAATTACTTGCTAATTACGTCTGTGCTTTTAAACTTGGGATGTTTGTCATTTTGTCATGATTTATATTGGAGCTTTTTATACTATTTCTACCACGACGATTGTCACTATGATTATCGGCAGATAATCGGACACTGCATTCACTTCTGTGAACTCCTGTGAGTGCCCAACAACCCTACAAGGCAAGCGATGTTTTTATCTCAAAAAATAGATCAGAAAACTCAAGGAAAACAAAGTTCAATCACTTGTCTAAGGTGAGACAGGTGTAAGTAGATTAGAGGCAGGACTTGAACCCAGGCAACCAGGGTCCACAATCATTGTCCCTATTGAATTTTTCCCTTTACAGGCTGCAAATATTTTCCCCAGTTTGTTTTCATTTTATTGTTCCTATGTTTTGAGATGCAAGTAAAGGTTTAATGTTAATTGTCAAATCTACGAAAATTCCTCCACCCACTTTCAGAGCCTTGTTACAAAAGCTCTTCTTGTTTCAACTTTAAATTATTTCATCTTTATTCTAATAATTTTGTGAATATATTTAAATATATGTCAATGCTAGCGAGCATTTGCGTAGCTCAGTCAGTCGAGCATCTGACTCTTGATTTTGGATCAGGCATGATCTTGGGGTCCTGGGACTGAGTCCCAAGTCAAGCTCTGTGCTCAGCATAACATCTACTTGAGATTCCCTCTCTTCCTCTCTCTCTGCCTCTCTCCCTGCTTGCCTGCTCTCTCTCAATAAATAATCTTTAAAAAATCTGAAAAAAATATGTCAATATTGGTTAACTGCATAAATTAGTTTACTGAAGGATATGAAGTGATACCTAACATTATTTTATTTTTTCCAATAGTATTTCCTGAATTCTGTTTTTGTCTTTTGTCACTGATTTGAATGCCACTTAAAAAACATGCTAGGAACGATTGGGTGGCTCAGTCGGTTAAGCCACTGCCTTGGGGTCAGGTCATGTTCCCAGGACATGATCCTGGGATCGAGTCCCGCATCAAGCTCCTTGTCCAGCAGGGAGGCTGCTTCTTTCTCTGCCTCTGCCTGCCACTCTGCCTGCTTGTGCTCTCTCTCTGACAAATAAATAAATAAAATCTAAAAAAAAAACACACACAACAATATGCTAAACCACATCATGGCCCTTACATTATATCATTTTTGGATCTATTTAGACTTTAATTCCACAATTTTTTATTGAGTTTAAGGTGGGCCGGAGGGATATGAAGTTGATATATTCCCTTTGCAGTTCATTAGGTGCAGAGGCCCTAGCAGGGATGAAAGAGGCATTCCCTGGCCCCGGAAGCTGAGTCCAGGGAGGCTGGGCACCAAAACAAGAATTTATAATAAACTCTGTTTTCCATTTACATTCCTACCAACAATGCACAAAGGTTCCCTTTTCTCTACATTCTCGCCAACATTTGTTATCTCCTGCCTTTTTGATAATAACCATTCTGTGGTTTTCTCATTGTGGTTTTATTTGCATTTCCCTGATGTTTAGCGATGTTGAACATCTTTTAATGTACTTGTTGACCATTTGTATGTCTTCTTCGGAAAAAAGTCTATTCAAGTTCTTTGCCAATTTTTGAATTAAAAAAATTTTGGGGGGGACGCCTGGGTGGCTCAGTGGGTTAAAGTCTCTGCCTTTGGCTCAAGTCATGATCCCAGGGTCCTGGGATCGAGCCCCACATTGGGTTCTCTGCTCCATGGGGAACCAGCTTCCTCCCCTCTCTCTCTGCCTGCCTCTCCGCCTACTTGTGATCTCTGTCTGTCAAATAAATAAATAAAATCTTAAAAAAAAATTTATTTTCGGGATGCCTGGGTGGCTCAGATATTAAGCATCTGCTTTTGGCTCAGGCTGTGATCTGGGGGTCCTGGATGGGGGGGTCCCTGCACAGTGGGGAGCCTGCTTCTCTCTCTCCCTCTGCCTCTGCTATTCTCCCTGCTTGTACTCTCTTACTCTCTCTCTCAAATAAATAAATAAAATTAAAAAAATTTTTTCCAAGTTAAATTCTAGTTAGCTATCATATAGTGTAATACTGGTTTCAGGAGTAGAACTTATTGACTCATCACTTATGTACAACAGCCAGCACTCATCACAAGTGTCCTCCTTAATGTCCCTCATCCCTCACCCACCTCCCTCCAGCAACCTTCAGTTTGTTCTCTATAGTTAAGAGTCTCTTGTGGTTTAATTACATTAAATTATTTTTTTTTCTTTCTTTCGTTTCTCTCTCTCTCTCTTTTTTTTGCTATTGATTTGTATGAGTTCCTTATATATTTTGGATTTTTTAAAAAAAAGATTTTATTTATTTATTTGACAGAGAGAGAGCACAAGTAGGCAGAGAGGCAGGCAGAGAAAGGGAGAGAGAGGAGGAAGCAGGCTCCTGCTGAGCAGAGAGCCCATTGCAGGACTCGATCCCAGGACCCTGAGATCATGACCTGGGCTGAAGGCAGAGGCTTAACCCACTGAGCCACCCAGGTGCCCTTCAATTTTTTTAAAAAGATTTTATTTATTTATTTGACAGAAAGAGAGACAGCGAGAGAGGGAACACAAGCAAGGGGAGTGGGGGAGGGAGAAGCAGGCTTCCCACTGAGTAGGGAGCCCGATGTGGGACTTGATTCCAGGACCCTGAGACCATGACCCGAGCTGAAGGCAGACGCTTAACGACTGAGCCACCCAGGCACCCCTCTATTTTTGATCCCCTTATCAGATAGATGGCTTGCAAATAGTTCCTCCCATTTCATATGTTCTTTTTCCATTTTGGTGGTCATTACTTTTGCTCTACAGGAGATTTTTAGTTGAACATATTCTTACTTGTTTCTTTTTATGTTTTCTGCTTGTGCTTTTGGTGTCATATCCATAAAATCATTGTTAAGTAAATATCAAGATTTCCCCTATATTTTCTTCCCGGAGTTTTGTAGTTTCAGTTATTACATTTAAGCCTTTAATCCCCTTTGAGTTAATTTTTGTGAGTGGTGTGAGGTAGTGGCCCAATTTCATTCTATGCATGTAAACATTCAGTTTTCCTAACATTGTTTATTGAAAAGACTGTCATTTCCCCTTCGAGCATTTTTGGCTTTCTTGTCAAATATAAGTTGGCCATATTGCATTTTCTTCCCCTGGGGTTTTGATTCTTTTCCAAGGTCCATGTGTCTATTTTCATGCCAGTATTATACTTTAGCTTTGTAGTATAGTTTGAAAGTGATACCTTCAGCTTTGTTTATTTTTCTCAAGATTGCTTTGGCTGCTTAGTGTCTTTTGTGGTTCCATACAAATTTTAAAATTTTTTTCTCTTTCTGTGAAAAATGTGATTGGAATTGATAGAAATTGCATTGAATCGATAGATGACTGTGGATAGCATGGATATTTTAAAAATATTAATTCTTCCAAACATGAACAAGTTATATCTTTCCATTTATTTGGGTCTTCTTCAATTTTATAAAATCAAAGTCTTATAGTTTTCAGTGTCCAGAACTTTCCCTCCTTGGTTAAGTTTATTCCTAAGAATTTTATTCTTTTGATGCTATTGTAAATGAGGTGGGTTTTTAAAATTTATTTTTCAGATATTTCATTTTTTGTGTATAGACACACAACTGATTTCTGTATTTTGGTTTTATATCTGGCAACTTTATTGAACTCACTGATTAGATAGGCTTTTTGGTTGAGTCTTTAGGATTTTCTTTATGTAAAGACATCTAAAAATGGAGACAATATTACTTCTTCCTTTGTGCCTTGGATCAAGTCTTTTACTGTCCTTTACTTCTTTTTCCTGTCTGATTGCCCTAGTTGGGGCTTACTGTACTACGTGGAATTAAAGTGGTGAGAGTGGACATCCTTACTTGTTACTGATCTTAGAGGAAAAACTTTCAACTTTTCACCATTGAAAATGGTACTAAGTGGGCTTCTTACATATGGCTTATATTATGCTGAGGTATGTTTATACCCAATTTTTGGAGAGATTTGATCATTTAAGCATGTTGAATTTTGCCATCTTTTCTAATCTATTGAGATGACCATATGATTTTTAGTTTTCATCTATATATGTGAGGTGTTATATTTGTTGATTTGATGCATTGAACAATTCTTGCATCTCAGTGATAAATGCTTCTTTGTCGTGGTATATAATCTTTATAAGGTACTCTCAGTTCAGTTTGTTAATATTTTTTAAAAATATTTTATTTATTTATTTGACAGACAGAGATCACAAGTAGGCAGAGAAGCAGGCAGAGAGAGAGAGAGAGAGAGAGGAGGAAGCAGGTTCCCTGCTGAGCAGAGAGCCCGACGTGGGGCTGGATCCCGGGACCCTGAGATCATGACCTGAGCCGAAGGCAGAGGCTTTAACCCACTGAGCCACCCAGGCACCCCCAGTTTGTTAATATTTTGTTGAGAATTTTTATATCTACGTTCACTGGGGACATTGGCCTATAGATTTCTTTTTTGTAGTGTCCTTATGTAGCTTCAGTGTCGTGTTTATGCTGATGATGTAAAATGATTTTGGGAGTGTTCTTTGCCTTCAATTTTTAAAAAAGATTTTATTTTTTTTTATTTTTTTTTTTTTTTGAGAGAGAGAGAGAGGAGAGTGAAGAAGGGGAGAGGGGAAGGGAGAAGGAGAAAGAATCTGAAGCCGATTACACATTGAGCATGGAGCATGATTCAGGGCTTAATCCCTCAAATGTGAGATCATGACCTGATCTGAAACTGAGAGTCAGACGCTCAACTGACTGAGTCACCCTTTCCTCTTCAATTTTATGGAAGAGTTTAAGAAGGATTAATATTAATTTTTCTTTAAAAGTTTTGTCAGTTTTGTTTATCTTTTCAAAATACCGGCTCTTAATTTTGTTACTCTTTTCTATTGGTTATCTGGTCTTTATTCCATTTTTTCTGCTCTGATCTTTGTTATTTCCTTCTTCTGATGCTAACTTTGGCTTGGTTTCTTAGTTATTTGAGGTATAAGGTTAGGTTTTCAATTTCAGATCTTCATTTTTTTTTGTAATGTAAGCATTTCTTGCTATAAACTTCTCTCTTAGAACTGTTCTTGTATTCCATCGGTTTTAATATGTTGTCTTTCCATTTTTACTTGTTTCAAGATTTTTTTTTGAATTCCTTTTTAAGTTTTTCTTTGACTTACTGGTTGTTTAAGTGTGTTGTTTAATGTCTACTTTATTGCAAAATTTCCAGCTTTCTTCCTTTTATTGATTTTTAGTTTCGTACCATTGTGATTGGAAGAGATAGTTGTTACGGTTTTAGTCTTAAATTTGTTGAGCTGTTTTGTTGCCTATCATATGATTTATTCTGGAGAATTTTCCTTGTGTGCTTGGTAAGAATGTGTTCTGCTTCCGTTGGATGGAATTTTCTGTTCATGTCTCTTAGCTACATTTGTTTTAAAGTATGGTTCAAGCCCAATGTTTCCTCATTGATTTTCTGCACGGATGGTCCACCCACTGTTGGAATGGTATATTGAAGAACTCTACTTATTATTTGATTGTTTTCTAGTTCTCCCTCTGGATCCGTTCGTGTTTGCTTAATATATTTAGTGTCCAGTGTTGGAAGCATATATTTACAATTGTTATATCCTCTGGGCGAATTGACCACTTTATCATTATATAACTGCCTTATATGTCTCTTTTACAGCTTTTTTTTTTTTAATTTATTTGACAGAGAGAAATCACAACTAGGCAGAGAGGCAGGCAGAGAGAGAGGAGGAAGCAGGCTCCCCGCGGAGCAGAGAGCCCAATGTGGGGCTCGATCCCAGGACTCTGGGATCATGACCTGAGTCGAAGGCAGAGGCTTTAACCCACTGAGCCACCCAGGCGCCCCTCTTTTACAGCTTTTGACTGAAGTTTATTTTGTCTTTTACAAGTATGGCTATCCCTACTTTCTTTTGGTTTCCATTTCCATGGACTATCTTTTTTAATCCTTTCACTTTTCATTCTGTGTTGGTACTTAAAGCTGAGGTGAGTACCTTGTAGGCAGCATATATCTGGTCTTTTTGTTTTTATCCTTTCAGCTACTCTAAGTCTTTTGATTGGAGAGTGCAGTCCATTTACATTTAGAGAAATTATTAATCTGTTGGGCTTAACTAATGCCAGCTTATTGTTTTCTGGCTGTTGTATAGTTCTCTTAATCCTTTCTTCCTCTTGCTGCCTTCCTTTGTAAACTGATGATTTTTCATAGTGGTATGATTCGACTCTTTATCTTTTGTGAATCTACTGTAGGTTCTGTTCTCTCTCTGTGGTACCATGAGCTTACATAAAACACCTTAATATAAAACAGTTTACTTTAGGGGCGCCTGCGTGGCTCCGTGGGTTAAGCCTCTGCCTTCAGCTCAGGTCAGGATCCTGGGGTCCTGGGATCGAGCCCCGAATCTGCTCGGCAGGGAGCCTGCTTCCCACACTCTCTCTCTCCCTATCTCTCTGCCTACTTGTGATCTCTGTCAAATAAATAAATAAAATATTAACAAAACAAAACCAGTTTGCTTTACACTGGTAATAATTTAACTTTAATCTCATATAGAAACTCTACCCTTTTACACTTCCTCTTTTATGTTTTTGATGTTACAACTTACATCATTTTATATTGTATATCCATTAACAAATTGTTTTAGCTAAAGTTTTTTGGTTTTGTTTTTTAAGAGAGAGAGAGAGAGGGTGATCATGAGTGGGGAAGGGGCTGAGGGAGAGGGAGAGAGAATTTTAAGCAGGCTCCACACCCAGCCCGGAGCCTGATGTTGGGCTTGACATCACAACCCTGAGATTTTGACCCGAACCCAAATCAGGAGTCAGACATTTAACTGACTGAGCCACCCAGGCATCCTTTAGCTATAGTTACTTTTAATACTTGTATCCTTTAACCTTTATGCTGGAGTTAAGTAGTTAATACATCACCATATTATAGTGTTTGAGTATTTGGAATCTGACTATGTACTTTACCAGTGTGTTACATATTTTTATATGTTTTCATGTTACTAACTAAAGGTTTTTCATTTCAGTGTTTTTTGTAACACAGTTCTAGGGGGGATGAATTTTCTTAGCTTCTATTTGTTAACAAAAGTCTTTATCTTTCCATCATTTTTGAAGGACAACATGCTGGGTAAAGCATTCTTGATTGGAAATTTATTTTTAGCACTTTGAACATATCATATTATTCTCTCCTGGCTTGCAAGAACTCTGCTAAGAAATCTACTGATTGTCTTATGTGGATTTCCTTGTATTGAAATTTTTTTCTCTTGATAATTTTAAAATTCTCTCTTTATGTTTGATTTTAGGCAGTTTTATTATAGTTTGGCTCGGATAAGACGATTTTGGATTGAAATTGTGCGATGACCTGTTAGCTTTATGAACTTGGATGTCTAAATTTCTTGCCCAGTTTAGGAACTTCTTAGGCATTATTTCTCTAAATAAGCTCTCTACACAATTCTTTCTCCATTCTTCTTCTGTGGTTCTGGTGATTCTTTTGATGGTGTCCTATAAATCTGATAGGCTTTCTTCATTCCTTTTTACTCTTTTTCATTTGCTCATCTGACTGGATAATTTCAAATGATTTGTCTTTTAACTCACTGATTCTTTCTTCTGTTTTGTTAAGACTGCTGTTGAAGGTCTTTATTGAATTCTTCATTTCAGTCATTGTATTCTTCAGCTCCAAAATTTCCATTTGGTTCTTTTTTATGTTTTCTATTTTCTTTGTTGATATTCTCATTTTGTTTGTGTATTAGTTTCCTAATATTACTCTATTGTTTACTTATGTTTTCTTGTAGTTCTCTGAGCATCTTTAGAACATTTATTTTGACTCTTTTGTTGAGTAATTTCTGTGTCTCCATTTCTTTGGGACCATGTGGTGGAGGTTTACTGTATTCCTTTAGTGGAATCATTTCACCTTGATTCTCCTTGATTCCTGTAGCTCTGCACAGGTGTCTGTGCATTTGTAGGAGCAGTAACCTCTTCTAGATTTTATTTATTTATTTATTTTATTTTTTATTTTTTAAAGATTTTATTTATTTATTTGACAGAGAGAGGTAGAGAAGCAGGCAGAGAAGCAGGCAGAGAGAGAGAGGAGGAAGCAGGCTCCCCGATGAGCAGAGAGCCTGATGCGGGACTCGATCCCAGGACCCTGAGATCATGACCTGAGCCGAAGGCAGAGGCTTTAACCCACTGAGCCACCCAGGTGCCCCAAGATTCAGATTTTAAATGTGATTTTATACAAGGCATGTCTACTTCAACTGATATCCCAGCTTATTGTGGGGACTGGCTTCTATTAGATATCTCATCTGGGCATGGGTTTGGAATTTGATGTGGGCCTCCTCACCACCAAAGGCCATAAAAAAATGCATTTTCTTGAATAGGCCAATGCTGTCAGGCAAAAGCACATTCCATGCTCTTGTGTCTCAATGAATTCCCATTTTCCCTTCAGACTTGACTTGATTTTTCCTTCCGATCTTAACAGGTCTTTAATATTTAATGATCATTTTTACTATGTTTTATTCCACTTTTTATTTTATTTATTTTCAGCAGAGAGATAAATTCAAATGACCAAGCTTACTACTACTAAGAAAGTCTCTTGGAACTTTTCAGAATAATGAAATCATCTGCTTGCTTATGTCACCAACTAGATACAAACCACTTGAAGCCAAGAACATTGTCTAATTATTTTCTGTGTTTACAGCATTTAGCACAGGACCTGCTTCACCCATCCATTATTTTATTACTATTATTTTAAAAGATTTTATTTATTTGAAGAAGGGGAGGGGCAGAGGGAGAGATTCTTAAGCAGGCTCCACACCCAGCACAGAGCCTGATGTAGGGCTTGATTTCACTACCCTGAGATCATGACCTGAGCTGAAATCAAGAGTTGGACACGCAGCTGATGGAACCACCCATGTGTCCTTTGATGATATTATTATTATTATTATTATTATTATTTTGATGATTTTACTATTAATAATAGTAGTTTATTTTTTTAAAGATTTTATTTATTTATTTGACAGAGAGATCACAAGTAGGCAGAGAGAGAGAGGGGGAAGCAGACTTTCTGCTGGGCAGAGAGCCTGACACGGGGCTCAGTCCCAGGACCCTGAGACCATGACCCAAGCCAAAGGCAGAGGCTTAACCCACTGAGCCACCCAGGTGCCCCAATAATAGAAGTTTCTTATACACTTTTAGGATCCCATTTGAATCTTTTACTCTTACCTCAATGTTAGACTTAAAAAAAACTGAGGGAGCTTGACAGGATGGCTCCCTTCTTACACTGTACCCTTTACCTTCTTCCCACTTCTCTGTTCTGGACGAGAGAGAAGGAACGTGTTCTACTGAATAAGAAACTGATATGACAAGAAAGAGGTGGTTTCGGTCCCAATTCCAGGTAGGACCAAGGTCACATAACTGGCCACTTAGGAAGTAGTCTTATTTGGATGAAGTGATTAAGCCACTTAGACGTATATCTCTAGCTTGTCCAACTTGCTGTTTTCTGACTCTGGAGGGAACCCCTAAGTCAGTAATATATTGCTGTACAACAAATTACTTCCAAACTCAGCTGCTTAAAACAACAACTATCTAGTATCTCAGGTTTCTGTGGGCCAGGAATCTGGGCGTGGTTTATCTGGGTCCTCTGATTCCTGATCTCTCACAAGGTTGCAATTATCTTAAGGTTCAAATGGGATTGAATACCATCCAAGCTTATTTTTTTTTAATATACCAGTTATTTAATTAGGTTCTTTGTAAGAAATTTAGAACACCAGTTTGTGAGGGTATCCTCCATTTGTGAGAGAAAACACAGAGTGGAGGTAGCCCCGAAGCTGAAGAACAGCCTTGATTTTTGACAGAATTGTGAGTCTGTAGCTTTCTGATCAACCTTGCCGTGCTCTGTAATCCTGTATTTCTCTTTCTTGGTATCAAAGATCTCACCCTCCTGGTGTCTGGGCTTATGCAGCTTCTTCTCCTTGAAGTAAGCATCAGTGAGATGTTTGGGGATTTTCACACTGCTGATATAAATTTTATTAGAAGTACCAATGACGAATTTCTGGTGTGTTCTGCACAGAGGAACTGGATTGAGGGACAGAGGTCCAGTCACAAGTAGCAAACTACTGTTCAGTTGCTTCAGGAAACTACCCTCTTGCCTCTGTGGAGCCCAGTGAAGATGATCAAAGTGGTCCCAGGGGTGGTGTTAACTTGCAGTTTTCTCACGCGCTGAAAGGTTTTTTTGCCATGCATGGCTCAACAGCTTTCGAGGCACATCTTCAGTAGGATAATACCTCAGCATTTTGCCAAGTTTAGCAACCTGGCTACCACCGTTCTTGTCACCACCCCCTGGTTTTGTGACAGTAGCAACAACCTTCTCCTTTTCTTTTCAACCCTGGATTTAGCTGCCGAATACTTCTTCTTGTACATGGCCTTTCTGGAATACATAACCGACTGGGAGTATCTGCCAATTTCTCTGACAAGGACAGGGTTTCGGCTGCAGTGGGGCTTCCCCTTCTTTGGCTTTTTAGCCTTCAGGTTACCCTTCTTAGCCATGCCACTGGCATTAGCCTCCTTGGCTTCAGGTTTCTTTTCCTTAGTATCTGGCTTCTTAGCTTTTTCACCTGCCACCTTGCAAGATGGGACCATCCAAGCTTATTTACTTGGTTATTGTATTGGCAGCATTCAGTCCCTTTTGGACTATCTGAGAACCTCAGTCCCTTGCTGGCTCTTGACTAGAGGCCTTCCTCAGGTTCTTATCAGGTGGATTTCTCCACATGCAGCTCACAAAATGGCAGCTGGCTTCACTGGAGCAAGCAAACGAGAAAGCAAGACTGATCAACAAGAAAAATCAGAGTTGTCTTGAAACCTGATTTTTTTTTCCCATTAAAAAAATTAACATATAATGTATTATTTGTTTCAGGGGTACAGGTCTGTGATTCATCAGTCTTACACAAGTCACAACCCTCACCACAGCACTTACCCTCCCCTATGTCTATCACCCAGCCGCCCCATCCCTCCAACTCCCCTCCCCTCCCCTCCAGCAACCCTCAGTTTGTTTCCTGAGATTAAGACTCTCTTACAGTTTGTCTCCCTCTCTGGTTTCATCTGGTTGAAACCTGATTTTTTTAAAAAAATATTTTATTTATTCATTTGACAGAGAGAGACCACAAGCAGGCAGAGCAACAGACAGAGAGAGAGGGGGAAGCAGGCTCCCCACTGAGCGGAGAGCCTGATGTGGGGCTGGATCCCAGGACCCTGAGATCATGACCTGAGCCGAAGGCAGAGGCCTAACCCACTGAGCCACCCAGGTGCCCCGAAACCTGATTTTTAAATTGACATTGCATCACTTTTACCAAATTCCATTGTTAGACGAATGTTACTAGGTTTAGGCCACATTCATGTGCAAGGAGGAGTTCATGAGTGTGAATATTGGGAAGCAGGAATAATCAGGACATTTTTGAGGCTGTTTACCAAAGTCCTCTCTTCCAAAGCTAGATAAGAGTAGTTCCTGTGGGACAGAGAAGGAACGGGAATATTCTTCCACTGACTTCATGGGCCATGAACTGTAACTGAGGTGGGGGAATTTCGGCCCCTACTAGCCTTATGCATACCTGCTGGGGAGGCAGCATCTAGAGTCATCTAAAGGCCTGTCCTTAATGGTATGCATGGAGCTGAGTCTACCTGCTTGTGAGAAATAATTGTGTGCGTCTTTTCCCAACTCCATGTTTAGCGATGCCACAGCAGTAGCTTAAAATTGACCACAGCGGGAATATTTATACCACAGAAATCAACAGTTGCTATACATGAGAGGATTTTTTTTTTCTTTCTCCCCCAGAGACCTCATTTTTTAAGACTTACCAACATACCGCTAAGATCCTAAAATCTTTCCTGTGTCCTGTGTTCTGTGTCTGTCTCTCTTACAGTTACGGAGCTGAGGCTAGTGAATGGGAATCACCGCTGTGAGGGGAGAGTGGAAGTGAAATACAAAGGAAAATGGGGCACGGTACATGATTACAGGTGGTACCTGCAGGCTGCAGATGTGGTGTGCAAACAGCTGGAATGTGGATATGCTGTTGATGCTCCCAGAGAGGCTTATTTTGGACAAGGGATTGGGCCCATTTGGCTTGTAGATACTGTTTGTGATGGGACAAAACCAACCCTCAATGACTGTTCTCATGATCCTCTTCAAGACTACCATGATCAAGGCTACTCCCATCATTGGGATGCTGGAGTAGTGTGCTCAGGTAAGGTCTGTCTGATCTGTCAAGGAGATACCCAGTAGGAATAGCCTTGGTTTCATTCTCAGAATAACTAACAGGATCACATCCTTGGGTGAAGACCCCAGTCACACAATGACTCCTAGAGTTTTAGGTGCTCAAGGCAGCCTAAGGACTTGCTTGGTCCTGGACAGTGAAGGATCTAAACCTCTGGATCACTGGGCCCTTCAGATCTCTGTGGTGTGTCATAAGAGGTAGGAAGGTGGGGTCAAGTGTTTCATACAGGTACAACTGCTGGGTTGTTCCTGTATGAAGTAAGTTTCATCATGACAGCTTTTTTTTCCTTTCATGAGATGGTCAGTCAGGTGCAACCACAAGAGGGGACAGGGGAGAGATTCAGGAAAACAAAGTTTATTATATTCCTAGAGAGATGGACTCACTTCCTGTTGCCAGGGGGCCACATGGAAGAAGAGCCAAGGGAGCTGGCTCAACCAAGCTGTTAAAGATCCAAAGAAGAGAGTAAAGACCTGTGGGTAAATTACCATATTGGGGTCAAGGGAGAGTATACAAGCAAAGGGCATAAGGGAATTTCATTGATACATTTGAATGTTACTAGCTCATACTCAGGAGAGGGAAAGAAGGGGACTGGTGGCAGATGTCATCCTTAACTCATTGGTACACCTGGTCACCTGGATGGTGTGCTCAACAGCCTGTTTGTGAAGACATTGAGGCAGCAGGAAAAGATGAAAAAATTTGTTTTAATTATTTAATTTACTTTTAATTTTTTAAAATTATTTTTATTTTCAGGTAATGTATTATTTGCCCCAGGGGTACAGGTCTGTGAATCATCAGGCTTACACATTTCACATTTCACAGCACTCACCATAGCACATACCCTCCCCAATGTCCATAACCACCCTATCTCTACCTCCCCACCCCCCAGCAACCCTGTTTGTTTTGTGAGATTAAGAGTGTATTTTATTTATTTTTGAAAGATTCTATTTATTAGAGAGAAAGAGAGAGTGATTTTGAGCAGTTGGGAGGGGCAGAGGGAGAGGGGGAAGCAGATTCCCTGCTGAGCAGGGAACCTGACCTGAGGCTCAATCCCAGGACTCTGGGATCAAGATCTGAGCCGAGGAATACAATAGCTGGATAAAGGACAGTAAGGGCAATAAGGCCAAGAGAACCTGAGGTGGCACATAAGAAGTGCTCGATGCCATCTAAGTGTATTTGGCATGTGCCGAAGTGGAGGCAGTAAAGACAACAATAAAACTAAAGTGTGAGTGGGTGGTGTCTGTATTTGTCAGAGATGTTCTCAGTAGTTATCACAATGATTGATGAAAAGTCCATCACAAATGCCATCAGAACAGTTTGATTTGGGGCACCTCGGGTGGCTCAGTAAGTTAAGCATCTGCCTTCAGCTCAGGTCATGATCCCATGGATCATGATCCTAGGATCTTGATCCTAGGATCAAGCCCTGTGTTGGGTTCCCTGCTCAGTGGGAACCCTGCTTCTCCCTCTTCCTCTGCCCCTGCCCCTGCTTATGCTCTCTCTCTCTCTTTGTCAAATAAAATCCTTAAAAAAAAAAAACCAGTTTGACTTGGGAAGGTATTATCAGATATCACAATGAATTCCCTAAGGTAGGTATTTGGGTCTTAAAAAAGGGCCATCCCATCTGATGGAGTGGTGGGACAGTTGGAGACTTGAGAATATTTGACTAGGTCTATGGCAACCTAAGAGCATGATCTTACAACCAGTCAGTATTTTTGTGATCTGCATGAGGTAAATCACTGGAAAAATGATCTTTTCAAATTGTAACTTCAGTAGATCTTTGATGATACTAATTCAGGTCCCTAAAAACACAACTATTTTCTTTTTTGAGAGCTACTCTATTGAGGTGTGGTTGACATCCAGAAAACTGTATGTATTTAATGTATACAACTTGATGAGTTTGGAGGTAAGTATACATCTTTGAAAATAGCATGATCTGTGCCATAAAGCTATCTATCATCTCAAAAGTTTCCTCCCATCCTCTTTATTATTATTTAAAAAAATAATTATTTTCAAGGGGCATTTGAGTTTACTACCTTCAGTTAGGACTTTTTTGTTTTTTTAAAGAAAACTTGTTTTCTGACATTTCAAGTAATGTTCCTATTGTCATGATTACAGTCATAGTTATTAACTGTGAAAAATATAAAGTCATGGAAACACTACAGGGGACCTGCCTTATTTTGATAAACCAGTATCTGAGTAAAAATGGAGTATGTGATGCTGGCACTTCTATTATTATCTTAAGAATTGATGCTTTTGATATTAATTCCAGTTAAGGTACATGTAAAGATAAAAAGAGTTTGAGAGTGGTATGGCATCTAAACTTTGGTTTTGTTTTTTACTCCCTGATTACCATTACCATTGCTTTAACTTAAATTCTCATATTTTAATGAACTGTTTCAGTTTTCTTTGACTGATCTCTTTGTCATCGGTTTCTACTCTCCAGTCTGTTTCTATATTTTCCAGAACATGTTTGAATGATGTAAAGGGAAGTCAAAGTGGTGGTGATGTAGCATTGGTAAGAATAGGAAACCACACCTTCTGCAAAATTTTATTTTATTTATTTATTTTTAAAGATTTTATTTATTTATTTGACAGACAGAGATCACAAGTAGACAGAGAGGCAGGCAGAGAGAGAGGAGGAAGCAGGCTCTCTGCTGAGCAGAGAGCCCGATGAGGGGCTCGATCCCAGGACCCTGAGATCATGACCTGAGCCGAAGACAGAGGCTTTAACCCACTGAGCCACCCAGGTGCCCTTCTGCAGAATTTTAAATTGGTTCTTGGAATTCCTTTCTCTCAATTTTAGGAAAGGGGTTTGAAAGAGAAATTTCAGCCTCTAGTAGACTGTTAGAAATACTGTGTTTAGCAAAAATCCAGAGGTGGAAAGAATGATCTGTGAAGAGTACAGAGGAGCTTGTTTGAAATAAAGAGGGGATTTCAGAGGGTTCTGGGAAAAAGATTGGGGAGGGGCTTCACAACTTGGGAGGGGCTACAGCACTGAGGTACAAAATGGCAAGGGTAGGAAGACGCAATTAACTTCAAGAGGGGAGGTTGGGGACTGGAGATCCATGTTAATTCATACATTCACTACAGCTACTGTTTTAGACTTTTTTTTTTAAAGATTTTATTTATTTATTTGACAGAGAGAGATCACAAGTAGACAGAGAGGCAGGCAGAGAGAGAGAGAGAGGGAAGCAGGCTCGCCACTGAGCAGAGAGCCTGATGCGGGACTCGATCCCAGGACCCTGAGATCATGACCTGAGCCGAAGGCAGCGGCTTAACCCACTGAGCCACTCAGGCGCCCTGTTTTAGACTTTTTGTTCTCATTTCTTCTTTCCCTGTCTTCCTCTGTGGGAGTGCAGGAGTTTTTATTTATTTTATTTTTTATTTTTTTATTTTAATTCTTTATTTAAATGCAATTTAGTTAACATATACTGTTTTATTAGTTTCAGGGGTAGAATTTAGATTCATCAGTTTCATATAGCACCCAATGCTCAATACATCAAGTGCCATCCTTAATGCCCATTACCCAGTTACCCAATCCTCCCAACCACCTCCACTCCAGCAACCCTCAGTTTGTTTGCGATAGCTCAGAGTTTATTATGGTTTGCCTCCCTCTCTATCTTTTTTATTTTTTTTCACTTTTTAAAAATATCTTTTCAGCTTAACAGTATTCATTGTTTTTGCACCACACCCAGTGCTCCATGCAATATGTGCCCTCCTTATTACCCTCCACCTGGTTCCCCAACCTCCCACCCCCCACCCCTTCAAAACCCTCAGGTTGTTTTTCAGAGTCCATAGTCTCTCATGGTTCATCTCCCCTTCCAATTTCTCTTAACTCCCTTCTCCTCTCCATCTCCCCATGTCCTCCATGTTTTTTGTTATGCTCCACAAATAAGTGAGACCATATGATACTTGACTCTCTCTGCTTGACTTATTTCGCTCAGCATAATCTCTTCCAGTCCCGTCCATGTTGCTACAAAAGTTGGGTATTCATCCTTTCTGATGGAGGCATAATACTCCATCGTGTATATGGACCACATCTTCCTTATCCATTCGTCCGTTGAAGGGCAGGAGTTGTTTTTGACCTCCGCAGGTATTTGAAGCTTGCAGTTCTATTTGTGGGAAGTTTTTACAATATGAGCTCTATTTCTTTCTTTCTTTTTAAAAAAAAAAAGATTTTATTTATTTATTTGAGGGAGAGAGAATGAGAGAGAGCGAGAGTGAGCAGGAGTGGGGTGGGGGGGGGTGGAGGGCAGAGGGAGAGGAAGAAGCCTGCTCCTTGCTCATCAGGGACCCCCAACAAGGTGCTTGATTCTAGGACCCATGGACTATGACCTGACCTCTGAGCTGAAGATGTTTAACTAACTGAGCCACCCACGTGCCTCAATATGAGTTCTGCTTCTTTAACAAATATAGGAATACTTATATTTTCCATTTATTTTTGTATAGTTTTTGATAAATTGTGTTTTTCAAGTAATTAGTTTTCAAGGACTCATCCTATTATAAATAAAATTTTCAAATTAGGACAAAATTTGTTCATATCTTATTATCTTTTACATATTGATAAGATCCATAATGATAACCCCCTTTTCATCCCTGATATTGTTAATTTGTTTATTTCCTCATTTTTTTCTTGATCAGGTCTACTAGAAGATGATCAATTTTACTATTCTTTTAAAAAGAATCACCAATGTACTCTGCTGATTTTCTTTATTGTATTTGTTTTCTACCTCACTGATTTGTTTCTTAGTTTGCATTTGGTTATGATTTGCTGTTATTTTTGTAGATTCTTGAGTTGGAATCTTAGATTATTTATATTTAATTTTTCTTTTGTATTCTAATGTATGTATCAAGGAAGTGTCAAGACTCTAGATTTTCTTTTAAGCACTGCTTTAGTGGTGTCCCACTAATTTTGGTATTAAATGATTTCTTTTGTATTTTATCATCATGAAATATTTCTTTATTTTTGAACATATTCCTTGTCTTATAGTCTTAGTTTGTCTGATATTAACATAGATAACGACAGCTTTCTTAGATTAGTACTTGCACGGTTTATCTTTTCTGACGCTTTTAATAGGTTTCTGTGTTAATTTTTAAAAATTTTAATTTTATTTTAGAGAGAGAGGGAGGGGGAGGGACAGAGGAAGAGGGAGAAGGAGAATCTCAATCATGCTCTACCCTTAGCATGGAGCTGGATACGGGGCTTGATCTCATGGCCCTAAGATCATGACCTGAGCTGAAATCAAGAGTCAGATGCTTCACTGACTGAGCCACCCAGACACCCCCATTTCTGTGTTTATATTTAATGTATGTGCTTTTGTGGACAACATACGGTGTGTCTTACTCTTTTTTCCCTAGTTTTATTGAGATATAATTGAAGTGGTGTCTTATTTCTGTCCCGTAGGGTTATCTTGTTTTTATTTGAAGTATTTAAATTATTTCAATTTAATTTAATTGTTGATATGCTTGGTTTTAAGTCTACTGACTTGCAGTTGTCTTATGTATTCTTTATTCCTATTTTAATCTTTGAATATTTTTAGTATTCTATTTTATTTACTCTATTGGTTTATTAGATATATTGCTTTGCTTAGAGTTTACCATAATGTTGAAATTATTACTCTGTAATCACATTTTGCCTTCAGATGATGTTATATCACAGCATATAAGACCTTACACAGTATGCTTCCGTTCTCTCTTATCATTTCTGCTATTGTTGTCATACGTTTTACTTATAAATATATCATAAATCTTATAACACATTGCTGTTGTATTTGCTTTAAATATTCTATTATTTTAAAAATGAGACAAAGTTTTTTTTATATTTACCCACAGATTAATCATTTACAGGGGTCTTCATAGCTTTGAAAACATAGATTCATGTTTTCATCTGTTACTGTTTTCCTTTAGCTTGAACTTTAACATTTTTGTGTAATGCAGTTCTGGTGGCCTCGAATTCTATCATTTTTTATTTGTAGGAAAATGTTTTTATTTTCATTCAGTTTTGAGATGCATTTTCATAGGTGATTTTTCTGCCTTTTCTCTCTGGGCTTCAGAAAGAAAGCCTCGGGGGCGCCTGGGTGGCTCAGTGGGTTAAGCCGCTGCCTTCGGCTCAGGTCATGATCTCAGGGTCCTGGGATCGAGTCCCGCATCGGGCTCTCTGCTTGGCAGGGAGCCTGCTTCCCTCTCTCTCTCTCTCTGTGCCTGCCTCTCTGCCTACTTGTGATCTCTCTCTCTGTCAAATAAATAAATGAAAAATCTTTAAAAAAAAAAAAAGAAAGAAAGCCTCTACTGTTCTGTGTTTAATTTCATAATTTTTTAATTCTACAATGTCTAATCTTTTAAGTTAATTTTTTTCATTCCAGCTATTATATTTTTTAGTTTTAGAAGCTCCATTTGTTTTTTCTAGTTTTTAAAAAGCTGCTTTATGTTTCATTAAGTACATTTAATGAATTATTTAAAGACTTTGTCAGCTAATTCAGTCATCTGTCTAATTTCTGCATATTTTTAATATGCAGATTTATTTTTTTTAAGATTTTATTTATTTATTTGACAGAAAGAGACACAGCGAGAGAGAACACAAGCAGGAACAGTGGGAGAGGGAGAAGCAGGCTTCTCGCTGGGCAGAGAGCCCAATGCGGGCTTGATACCAGGACTCTGGGATCATGACCTGAGGAGAAGGCAGATGCTTAATGACTGAGGCACCCAGGCACCCCTAAATGCTCACTCTTTTAAAAATTAAAAAAAAATTTGGGCACCTGGGTAGCTCAGTGGGTTAAAGCCTCTGCCTTCGGCTCGGGTCATGATCCCAGGGTCCTGGGATTGAGCCCCACACCGGGCTCTCTGCTCAGTGGGGAGCCTGCTTCCTCCTCTCTCTCTGCCTGCCTCTCTGCCTACTTGTGATCTCTGTCTGTGAAATAAATAATAAAATCTTTTTAAAAAGATTAAAAAATTTATGAAGAAAATGAAAGAATATACAAATAAATGGAAAAGTTATCTTGTGTTCATGGATTGGAAGGTGGCTATTCTTATATCCTAGGGTTTCAAGAGAGATGGCTGGAACCACGCCCTTCCCCTCCTGACTCTCTGAGCTTTCTTAACATCCAGACTCATGTTCTTTCCCACTTAGGTCACCTAAGTTGTTCATGGAATATTTTGGCATAAAAAATTATCAGACAAGATTTGGAATCACAACTATGGATTAGTTATAATGCCTATATTTCTAATATCAAGGCATCAGTCTGTCTGCAGGCTGTCGTGCACTCATGGATACAGATCTCATGGTTTTTCTTATCCTCAGTCATTTGAGGGTTGGCTCCTAGGAAAGAAAGTTGACCAGAATTTGAGCTCCACAAGTCTCAGGATGACTTTCTAACTTTGTCTGGCTGAGAGATCTCTACCCCCTCATAGCCCATGTCCCTCTGTTGGTTCTGTTCTTTATACCTCTGTAGTCAGGTTTGAATGCCTACATATCGTGCAGTTTTCCTGGGCTCAGATGAAGAATTCGTTTCTCTAACCAACCCCAAAATATATTTTCCTAGTATTCAGCCACTCCAAATCATCTGTCTTCAGAAACTGACTCAGGGAGGTGTCATTATGATAACCACTGTCAAGTCCTCTCCTCCTTCCCAATGCCTGGGAAAAGGAAAATTTTAACTATGACATCTAATGGTTATATACTATTACGCATGAAATGCCACTTCTAATTGCTAAACCAGAATCATGAACACTTACTTGGTTTGGTTTTCTTTTTTCTTGTAGGATTTGTGCGTCTAGCTGGAGGGGATGGACCCTGCTTAGGGAGGGTAGAAGTGCATTCTGGAAAAGACTGGGTTCCACTGTCTGATGGGAACTTCACGCTACTCACTGCCCAGGTCATCTGTGCACAGCTGAGGTGTGGCAAAGCTGTGTCTTTCCTGGGGGATATGCCTATCAGAGAATCAGATAGAGTCTGGCCTAAAGAGTTCCAGTGTAAGGGGCATGAACCTGATCTCTGGTTTTGCCACAGTGAGTCCTGTCCAGGAGATGCATGCCACCGTGGGGCTGTTCAAGTTTTCTGTTCAGGTGAGATGCAGAGCGGGACTTCAACCTTGCCACGTACTCTCCTGGGGTAAAAAAAAGACATGAGATTTGTCTGAAATATTGTCTTCTCCCATCAGTGTACACAGAAGTCCGGCTCATGAAAAATGGCATCTCTCAGTGTGAAGGGCAAGTGGAGATGCATATTTCTGGACAGTGGAAAACGCTCTGTGCCTCACACTGGAATATGGCCAATGCCAATGTTGTTTGTCAACAGCTTGGCTGTGGAGTTGCCATCTCTACTCCAAAAGGAGCATACCCTGTGGAAGGAAGTGATAAAATTTGGGAAGCTCGATTTCACTGCTCAGGGGCTGAGTCTTTTTTGTGGAATTGCCCTGTGACTGCCCTGGGCATTCCTAGTTGTACCCGTGGAAACACAGCCTCAGTGATCTGCTCAGGTAAGAGAGAGGAAAGGGTTAACTGGTAATCAGGATGCTTCTTGAGTGAAATGTCCTTAAGAGCAGAGATTGTGGAAAAATTATTTTAAAAATGAGATAATCCATGATAAAACATGGTTCTTTTTGTTGTTCATTTGCCTTTCAGTTCAAGGCAAGGAATGTTAAGAGGGATCTCTTTTAAAATTAACACTATTATTTGAATATATCTGAGTATTATTTGCAGAGAAAGTCTGTAAGTAGTAAGCATGTACTTCAATGAATCATAACAACATGAATACTGTGTAACCTCAACCCAGATCAACAAAGAGATCATTAGCCGCACCCCGGAGGCCACATTCATACCCTACCGGTCCCTATGCCCACCCTTCTGTCTGAAGAAAACCAGTCTCCTCACTTCTATGCTATAGAATAGTTTTTTTCTATTTTGAACTTTATATAAAATCATATAGTATGTTTAATTTTGCATCTAACTTTTTTGATTCCTTACTGTGTGTGCGATTTATGCATGTAGTTGTTTATAGCTGTGTTTCACTCATTTTTATTATTGTGACATATCCCATTGAATGACCATGTGACCAGGTATTGATCCATCAACCGACAGTGAAGTTTTTATTTATTTCCACTTCTCAGTGATTACAAATAGTGATGCTGCAGATAACTGTGACAATGACTTGTGGTATAAATATGTATGTATTTATTTTGGGTGTTTAACTCTTGTCTTTTCATTTTTACTCTCTTAATGGTGTTCGTTGATAAGCCAAGTTCTTGAATTTAACAAGGTTCCATTTGTCAACTTTTTTCCCCCCCCACATACTGCTTCTTATGTCCTTTGAAGAGAACTTTGTCTGCCCTAAGATCCTGAAGATATTCCTCTATGGTTTAGTTTCTTTATTTCACATTTTGTTATATAGTCCTGGAATTGGTTTTCATATGTGATAGGGATCAAATTTCATATTTTTACATGAATATCCAATAGACTCAGAATCCTTCCTTTTTCTAATTTATAATTTTTTATTTTTTATTAACATATAATGTATTATTAGCCCCAGCGGTACAGGTCTGTGAATCGCCAGGTTTACACACTTCATAGCACTCACCATAGCACATACCCTCCCCAATGTCCATAACCCCACCACCCTTTCCCTCCCCCCCTCCCCCCGGCAACCTCAGTATGTTTTGTGAGATTAAGAGTCTCTTATGGTTTGTCTCCCTCCCAATCCCATTTTGTTCCATTTATTCCTTTCCTACCCCCCAAATCCCCCATGTTGCCTCTCAAACTCCTCATATTAGGGAGTTGTCTTTCTGTGTGACTTATTTCACTCAGCATAATACCCTCTAGTTCCATTCACATCGTGGCAAATGGCAAGATTTAATTTCTCTTGATGACTGTGTAGTATTTTATATATATATATATATATATATATATATATATAACCTCATCTCCTTTATCTATTCATCTGTTGATGGACATCCAGGTTCTTTCCAGAGTTTGGCTATTGTGGAATTGCTGCTATAAACATTCAGGTACATGTGCCCCTTCGGATCACTATATTTGTATCTTTAGGGTAAATACCCAGTAGCACAATTGCTGGGTCATAGGGTAGCTCTATTTTCAACTTTTTGAGGAAACTCCATGTTGTTTTCCAGAGTCGTTGCACCAGCTTGCATTCCCACCAACAGTGTAGGAGGGTTCCCCTTTCTCCACATCCTTGCCAGCATCTGTCATTCCCTGACTTGTTAATTTTAGCCATTCAGAATCCTTCCTTAAAAAGACATTTTCCCCACTATAGTGCCACCTTGGTCATAATGAGTATATCTGGGTCATCTTCTGGACTCCAGTCTCTTCTATTGTATCATTGTCTCTTCTGGCATTAATGCCCCAGTTCAGTAATTATTATAACTTTGTAGTATGTCTTTAAAAATTTTTTTAATTAACATATAATGTATTATTAGCCCCAGGGATCTGTGAATCGTCAGGCTTACACACTTCATAGCACTCACCATAGCACATACCCTCCCCAATGTCCATGTAGTATGTCTTGATATGTGGTAAAATTATACCTTTAACTTCATTGTTTTTCTTCTCAAGATCCTTGTTGATCAGTGTTGATCATTCTTGACTTTTTCCATATAAATTTTATAATTAGCTTTTATTTTTCACCAAAAAGATGATCTTGTCCAAGACGGTGACATAGGAGACTCCTGAGCTTACCACCTCTTACAGACACATTTTTTCCAACTCTTATAAGTGAGGCAGGAATTATTCTCTTTCTCTTTTTTAATTTTTTGGAAGACTAGGTGTTAATTCTTTTTTTCTTTTGCATTAAACTTTTTATTTTTAAACAAACACAAACTTACAGAAAAGTTGCAAAAATCATGTAAATATCAGAAAGGACCCATAAATATAAAAATCTGACTGGGGTATTAGAAGAAAGGTGAATTACATATCACTTTTTCTTTATGGATTCAGAATTCATGAGTAAATGTAAGCAAATTAAATCTGGAGATGCAAAAAAGTTAATACACCACAACCAGATAGAGTTTGTCCCAGAAATGCAGTTAGTATAAGATGTACCAATTAACAAAACTAAACAAGAAAAGAATCACATAATCTTTTCATCAGATGTGGAAAGGCGTTTGGAAAGATTCAAGAATGATACATATAACATCTCTTAGCACATTGAAAATAGAAGGAATTTTCTTCAGTCTGTTAAAGACCATATAACAAAAATCCAGAGCAAATATCACACTAATGGTGAAATATTGAAACATTTTTCCCTGGGATGAGGGAGATGATATTAATATCTATTACCATTTTTATCCAACAGTTTACTGGGGGGCAAAAATATTTAAAAGTATGAGAACTAAAATGGAAGAAATAAAATTTACAACATAGTTGCAAAAAATGCACAAATGCATAAAACTCAAACGAATCTGTAGTTAGATTATTAGAAGTTACAGTCTAATTCTAACATTGCTGGATACAAAATCATGTACAAAATATATACAAAATTTTTAAAATTAATATTAGCAAATAGTATCAATAAAAAGATGATAAAATAAAAAGATGTACTAGTCATGATAAGATAAAAAACATAAACCACCAGGGAAAAATCTGGTTAAAAACATAAAAGATCTCCAAGAGAGATTAAAGATGTTTAAAAATGAAGAGATACACCATATAAATGAATTGAAAATATTAAATATAGTCAGCTACCTCAAAGTTCATTTGTAAATTAACTCCAATCTCAATCAAAATTCTTAGCAAAAATTTTTTTAAATTTCAGCTTGATTGAGGTATAACTGACAAAATTGTAAGACCGTCCAAGTATACCATGAGGTGACTGGATATACATATACTTTGTGACAGGATTCCCCCCATTCTAGTTAATTAACACAGTCATGGCCTCACAAATTTACCTTTCTTTGTGTGTGTGAGAACATTTAAGTTAGGCTCTTACAGCAAATTTCAATTATACAACACGGTGTTGTCAACTATGGTCACTACGTTATGCATGAGACCCTCAGAACTGATTTTTTTTATAATTGGAAGTCTGTACATTTTTACACAACTCTCCCTACTTCCTCATCCCCCAGCCTCTGGCAACAGTTATGCTACTCCACATTTCTATGATTTTGATTTTGTTTCTCTTTCAAATTTTTATTTAAATTCTAGTTCATAGAATTTAGTGATTCATCACTTACAACAACACCCAGTGCTCATCACAGGTGCCCTCCTTAATGCCCATCATGTATTTAGCTCTTCTCCCCGCCCACCTCCCTCCATCAACCCTGTTTATTCTCTGTAGTTTAGAGTCTTACGGTTTGCTTCTCTCTCTCTCTTTTTTCTTCTTCCCTTTTGTTCATCTGTTTTGTTTCTTAAATTCTACATATGAGTGAAATCTTTTGGTATTTGTCTTTCTCCAACTGACTTATTTTGCTTATTAGCAACATACTGATTTGGATTTTTTTTTTTTTTTTTGGATTCTACATAAAAATGACATCATGTAGTACCTGTCTTTCTCTTTTTGGCTTATCCTCTTTAGTGTAATGCCTGCACTATCCATCTCTGTTGTCCCAAGTGGCAGGGTTTCCTTCTTTCTCATGGCTGAATAATATTACATTATATATGGCACATCTTCTTTATCCATTCATCTTCTGACCGATTACCATTGTTGTAATTCTATTTTCTAGTTCATAAGTCTGATTCAGAATTTCCCAACTGTCCCTAATAGGTACTTAACAACAAAAAAAGAGTTGAGGAAATATGCAGCATTCAGTTGTCTTCCTTTTAGTGTTCTCTAATCAGGGATATTTCCTGAATCTCGCTTTGCATTTCTGACATCAACTTTTTAAAGAATACAGGCCAATTATTATGTAGACTCTCCTTTCAATTTGAGTTGTGGCCATAATCAGGAGAATTAAATATTGTGGAAGCATGGTAAATTGGTGTTACATACCATCCTGCCTGAATGCAAATTGGGATTTGGCTGTTTTCAAAGTAGAAATTGAAAGTATTAGCAAAGTCAATCACTGAACACCAATCTTCCTTACTTTGATGCACAGTATAAATCCTGTGTTTCCAGCTTAATCCTATTTTGGTCAAAATATATATATATATATTTTTTCAAAAAACACATTTTAATGATTTTTCAAAATTGTTTCCAAAAAACAAATTTAACGATTTTTTAAAAATTAAATTTATTTACTTATTTCAAATTTAATGATTTTTTAAATGTCATTTTGTGTGTGTGTGGTGGGGGGGGAGTATAAAATGTGCTCAGCCTTGCTAAATGAGCTGTATGCCCTGGGAATAATGTGTATTCTGTGGGTTTGAGGTAAATAAATATTTACTGACTGATTTTGCTGGTTGCTCTCAGTTACTGAGACTGATGGAAGGTATTTTCTGGTTACTATTGCATAATAAATTTCTTCCCAATCTAGTCACCTAACGCAACTATATGTTATTTTACATAACACAGATCACCGCTCATTTCCCCTCCAGCCTCCAGTCACATTTTCTTTACCTCCTTTAAGTCCTCATTGACAGCATCGACCCAGCCCATCCAGCTTCTGCCCGTTACTTTGTTTCAAGAATGTCACATGTTTTAGGTGGAGTCACAGTTTGGGGCTATTACGGATAAAGATACTATGAACATGCCTATTCAAGTCCTTTTGAAGACAAACATTTCATTTGTCTTCAGTAAATGCTCAGTATTATGGCATGTATAAGTTTTCTGGTTCTTAACGCTGCATAACAAAAATTTGGCATTGTCAGAAGCAGAACTTTCCATAAAGAGATGAAATCTACAATTCTAGTAAACTTGCTGTTATGTTTCAGCTTTCATCTCAGACCCCAGCACTAGGTTACTCTTGAGTTTCGTTCAGTTTCCTGTTCCTCAACCCTCCTAACCCTCTGACCATGCTGTTTCTGCAGGAAACCAGACCCAGGTGTTGCCCCAGTGCAACGACTCTGTGTCTGAACCCGCGGGCTCTGCAGCCTCACAGGAGAGTGCAGCCACCTGCTCAGGTGAGGGGTGGGGTGGGGGGGCGGGGCAAGAAAGCCCTTCTTTCTTGTGAAATGCTTCAGTGGCTTGATTCTCTCCTCAGATCGCAGACAGCTCCGCCTGGTGGACGGAGGCGGTCCCTGTGCCGGCAGAGTGGAGATCCTTCACCAGGGCTCCTGGGGCACCATCTGTGATGACAGCTGGGACCTGAGTGATGCCCACGTGGTGTGCAGACAGCTGGGCTGTGGAGAAGCCCTCAATGCCACGGTCTCTGCTCACTTCGGGGAGGGATCGGACCCTATCTGGCTGGATGACCTGGAGTGCACAGGAAAGGAGTCCCACATTTGGAAGTGTCCTTCCCGGGGCTGGGGACAGCACGACTGCAGACACAAGGAGGATGCAGGGGTCATCTGCTCAGGTCTGCCTGCGCGCTGTCTGTAGGCTGGGAGAGGAGGTGTGGGCTCTGGAGGATGGGAGTCTGAGCCCTGAAGGGTGTTGCTGAAGGGGCCAGAGGAGAAAACTTCCTTCCACATTGCCTGTCTTTTTAAAGATTAGGTGCTTTCTTTTCCTCCTGTGGCATCTGAGGTTCAGGTCCTTCCTTCACAGCAAGAGCTCCTGACAGAGCCATTTCCTACAGTTTCCATTTGAAAGCAGGGCTCGATCTTCAGCTCACTTTGGTGGTAAAATCTTGAGATCCTATTGCTGTCGAAATGCATTACCATATAATGAGCGGTAGAAACAACACAAATTATTAATGTATAGTATTGTATGTTAGAAGTCCAACAAAGGTCTCACTGGACTAAAATCAAGGTGTCAAAAGGGCTGCGTTCTTTCTGGAGGCTCTGGGGGAGATTCCTTTTCCGTGTCTTCTCTAGTTTCCTAAGGCCATGTGCATTCACTGGCTGGGGGGTAGATCCCTTTCTTTCTCTTCAGGCTGAAAGCGTTGCCTTCCTCTGACCATTCTTCCTCACTCATGTTTCCCTCTGACTGAAGTTGGGAAAGATTTCCCATTTTTAAGGATAGTGGATCTAAAGAGGTGATTGGATTTGGGCTTAGCTGGTCAACCCACACTACTCCAGGTTAATCTCACCATCCTAAGGTCCTTATCTCAATCATGTCTGAAAAGTCTCTTTTGCCATGTACAGTAACATATTTACACAACACCTTTTGGGGGCCATTATTCTGCTTATCACCCCACTTTCCACACTCCCTTTCACATACTCTGTCAGAAGTTTTGTCAGGAAGCAGGATTCAGCTTTCCCTTGGGGTAGAGTGCCCAGGTGGCTATTCTCTGTTCATATTCTACTACATCGCTGTGGGGGAAATAGAAACCCAGACACAAACACACAAAATCAGGTAAAAGGGAGGTCAGTTTCAGTCTTGCCACCTAGTGGGTCCTTCCTCAGCAGAGTCAGGGATGAGTGTTAATAGTCTTTGGCATGGAGAAAAAAAATCAAGGGCGCTGAATGGAATGCTTACTATGGACTCTTTCCCCCTCTCTCGCCTTCCAATTTAGAATTCCTGAAGCTCAGGATGGTGAGCGAGGACCAGGAGTGTGCTGGATGGCTGGAAGTTTTCTACAATGGGACCTGGGGCAGTGTCTGCCACAACTCCATGGCAGTGTCTGCCATCACCTTGTCCATCATCTGTAGACATCTTGGCTGTGGAGACAATGGGACGGTCAGCGATTCCATAGTTCCCAGGGAAGGTTCTAGACTTCGGTGGGTGGATCAAATCCAGTGTCGGAAAACCGATTCCTCTCTCTGGCAATGTCCTTCTGACCCCTGGAAACGGAACTCATGTTCGTCACGAGAGGAAGCTTATATCTCCTGTGCAGGTAATTTACTGTTTCCATGTGTCTGTCCTAGTCCTGTAGGATGTTGTTAGTGAGAATTTATCTTCAAATCGAAGGGTAAGTTTAAGGTAAGAGTACAACATGAAGTTTGGATGATTATTTAACTTACACGTTCCAATCTCGTTTCGCAGGAAAAAATAAGGAAGCTGGTGTCAATAGCAGTTTACATGAAAAATATCAGAAGGATTGCATTGAAAACAAGCAATACCCTGATAAACTTTCTAAGCAATTGCCAATTAGTTAGGAATAGTTAAGTGATATCCCAACACGTTAAAGTAAATAAGGGGCCAAGTAAGGAATCAACCCTGATTGTTTTGTCTCTTAAGCTAATGGTAACTTTACTCTGGAATGTATCCACACCAATCGGACTAGCCCTCCAGTCAGCCTTTTGGTAGATAGTAACTGAGTGCCTTGTATGCACAAGTTTATGCTGCAGGTGGGAGAATGGAGAAGAGCAGAAAATGTAGTCTCTGCCATCATGGAGCTTACAGTCCAGTGTTGAAAACTCTCATTAGGCAGAAATTTCATGAAGAGTTAGAAAGTGCGGTGGAATTGTGGAATTGGTGTAAAAGAGGAAATCATACTTAGATGGAAAGCAGAAGGGTGAGTAAGAGTTTCTCAGAGGAAGAAAGTGGAGAGATCGCTTGGGTCAGTGTACATACTGAAGTAAGAGGAACCATGGCGTCTTTGAGGCACGAGAAAAATCCCATCATGGCCAGAGCAGAAAAGGGTGAGAGGGAGGGGAGCAGGGTTCCCCTGGAATGATGAACAGAGCCAGAGAACTCTCTGAGGCAGAGCCCAGGAAGACATTCCTATTAAAGAGGAATTCGTTTATCTTCTTGATTGCCTCATCATGGAGAACTGCTGAGAAGTCAGTAGCCTCATGACCCCATGACTTTCTGCTTGAATTTCTGTCTTCTAAGAAGCCCTTAGGATCTCAGTTTTCAGGGCTGATCCTGTATCCTTTGAGCCATTCATTAACTACCAAGTGCTTAATATGTCCCCCTCATCTCACTCTTCCAAAATGTTCTACAGAGCCTGCTGGAAGTTGGATTCCATCATTTTCAAATTCTCTTATGTCCTCCAAGTTCCCTTCACTTTAGTGTTTGGATCAAAACCTGCTTTTTCCCTGAAAACACTGATTTCCCCCTCACCTGTAGGCTCTTTTTTCCCCCCTCTCAACACACTTTTCTCTGAGACTTGGAATAGATATACTTCTTACTCTCAGTTGCCATTTTCAATGCTTCCTCCTCTGTGTCTCTTCTTAACATCCAGCTACTTGAAATTCACACCATGAGGCAACAAATACCACCTAGTACTTCTGCTTGTTGCTGTCATCATCCTAACTTTCTGGTCACTTCCCCTTGTCCACTGAAGACTGCAACAACAGACTCACCATGTTCCTCGTCTCTGTCTTACTCCTGGAACCATTGGTACTTCCTTCAATATCCTTAAACACAACTGAGACAGCATCCTGACCTCTCAGCTCATTGACTTCTTCCTATCTCTGCCTATGCATATACCACTGATATCCAGCAACAGTATGGCTTGAAATCTTGATTTCTTTTTTCCATTCTCTGACCAGTGTTTCCTATCCTTATGGCTCCTAACTAAGAATGCTCCATTTCAAATAATTTCTTGTGCTCATGGAGATGCCCAAACTTTTCCCCTATCAGTTTTTCTTACTTTTCTACTCTCCATCTAACTACACATTTTTTTCTTAGTCAGATTAGATAATATGATCCAACATTATAATCCTTCTCATTTAATTTATATAATTCCCTTGCCTCTTCTTTGTCAGCCTCACCTGACAAACTCCAGACCTGGTTAAAGTCAACTACCTGAGTATTCTTTGTCTGCAGTGGACTAAGGCAAAGGTGGGGAAAGAACACATAGTCAAGTGGCTACTCTACTTTTGAATTCATGGACCCAGTCTCTACTGGGGATTCCATAGTGTCTCTGAGGACACTGTACTTCTTTAATATGTGTGCTTGCCCTAAATTTAAAATTGTATTTTACATATTTTCTGCTTTCCTCACATTGTCAACACCTGATCCCCACCATCTAGTCTCAAATCATGATCTTGCCTCTTACCTCACTGAGAAATTAGAACAGTTGGCTGCAAACTCCTCCTCTGCCTTTCACCAAATCTACTTACTTTTGGTCTCTGTGCCCACTCTGTACTTGCTTGGCCTCCTGCATCAGTGGCCTCAGGCCTCATATTAGGCCAGCTCTTCTGCTCAGACTGTGGATCCTAACTGCACTTGTCAAAGTCTTCACTTTTATTCCCTCTTCTAGTGCCATCGACTTCCCCCATCTCCTGGTTTATTCTCATCAATGTAAATATATGGGTTTGTGTGACTCACATTTTGAAAAAGACCTGAGCAGTTTTCCTTGACTTCCTTGTTACTGTCCTTCTCTCTACTCCCTCTTCCACAGCCAAGTTTCTGAGAGTATGGTCAGTAACCACTCAGAGTCCTCACGATTTCCCCTCTTCTACTATTCTAAACTCATCCAGTTAAGCGTTAGGGTCCACCATTCCTCTGAATTGGTAAGGTAATGAAATGTAGCAGACTTTTCTCTCTCCAGTATTTATGAATTTTCAGCAGTGTTCAGCAGGTTCACTTCTCATTCTTTTTCATTTTTTTCTCTTGGCAGTCGCTCCATCTCCCCGATTGTTAGATAGAAGTTGAGATCACTGGGAATATAAATGCTCCTTAAACAGACTCCAGGGAACACTAACTTTTTAAAGATAGTACAGTCTATGAACAGACATGGAGTCTGATGCAGAGCAGACAGAGAAACAAGAACCCAAACAATACTGTGTTTGGAACTCGGGTTCCTTTCATGGAAAGGGGGATGTTTTTATATATTAAATTCTACTGAGGTTTCAAGAACACTTGAGTTGAAAAACACCCAACAGATTTAGGGCATTGTGTGCTATTGACTGTTTAATGAGAACATTTTTGAGGCAGGGTAGAAACCAGAAGTAAAAGTATCAATAAGGTGATGGTTAGAAAAGTATACAACACTTTTATTTATTTATTATATCATTTAATTAATTAATTTATTATTTTAAATTTTATTATTTATTTATTATTTTAATTTTTATTATTATTTAATTTATTTATTATTTTTATATTATTTTATTTATTATTTAATTTATTAATTTAATTTATTTTAATTAAATAATTACCAAGTGGATTGATTTGTCATGTGTAATAGGGTGATCTACTTTTAGAAGTGACACTGGCACATTGCATTGTCTGGGTTATGTGTCTCTCGTGGAAAACAACTGGAAACCATGTCATAGGAAGTCTGTAACTAGGCTAATTAGCAGAAATGCCAGAATAGATGTAACTTGACTGTTGACCTTTGAAGGACTTTACCATAGAAGGAGAAGAATCACCATGAACTAGCTGATGCAGGGGGCAGGACACCAGGCTGATGGATGGGGCTTACAAAGAGGCAGATCTGAGTTCATTCTAAGTACAAGTAGCATAAAGGTATCTCACCTTGTGATGGTCCCTCAGGGAATGAACAATACTGTGAGGTAAAAGAACACTGGAGTCACGATGGGATGGCCTCTTCCTCTTCCTCCCTCCCTCCCTCTCTTCCTTACTTTTTTTTGCATTTTCATAGTGTTTTCCTTTCCCTTAACATTCTTTTCCAGTTCCTTCTTTCCCCCTCCCCCTTCCCTGCCAGCTCAGGTATATCTTGGGGGATAAGCTAGGAGTTACCTGAAGTCCACAGCCAAGGGAGAGCATGGTGATAGATGTTTCAAAGGCAGAGCTCACTCCCTTCCTTGCTTCTCTTTCCTTACCTCCTTTTCTTGTTTCTGTGTCCCTAAAAGCTGAAGGGATATTAAACTCTAAGACCTTATATTGATGATAATTTTCTACAATCAAACATGATGAGTTGAGTGATAGTGAAGACTCCAGTGCTGAAAGTGAGCGAGCACCCAAAGAGGTCCTGCCATCATTTTCTGAGATGTTCACAGGGTAGGAAGTTGGATAGGATCATATGGAAAGAATATGCCAATTCTGGTATTTTATGACAAGTACCATGTATACTTCTGTCTTCTTGTAATTTTTTGAATTTCTGGTCTTCCTTTGGTTTCCATTTTTGTCTTTTTTAATCTCATGTTTGTTATCTGTGTCCTCTCTCCATGTAGTTTTTTGTCAGTATATTTGAGTATCATGTAAACATTTCTGTCTCACTCCTTAGCCATTTGTCTACCTAACTGTTTTTCTCTGAATCCTCTTTATTCCAGTTCTTTATAAAAAGTATCCTCTTAACATAGTAATCTTTGCTTGTGCGCATGTCATACTGAAAAATAGATAAGAAAAGTTTATAATCTGTTATATAATTTTCCATTAAAAATATAAATGGAATAGTGAATGCAAATTATGTCTGTGATTCAGGATTTAAAAAAAATATCCACTATTATTACCACAAACCATTAATATCAATTTGTATTCCCTTTATTAACTTACTTATTAGCAAGAATTTAAAGGAATTATGTTTTACTGGATTTTATTCACCCATTCATTCAATAAATATTTATCAAGCCCCTATACATAGTATTTAGAAAAAGTTCTCAATGCACACTTGTTGAATGCATACAATATACCAAGTATATATAGCAGAAACATAGAGATGAATAAGACATGCAAAGTGTTTCCTCTCATGGAGTTGTGTGTGTGTGTGTGTGTGTGTATGCATATGTGTGTGTATGCATAATGACTATGATTTTTAGCGAATGTCTCAGTAATTCAGCCCATTAGACTAATTAGGAAGGCTGTTATTTTCACTTGTCCTTTGGGCTGAAGCCAAGCACTTCAGATAATCTTGTTTGGGGAAGAGCACCCCCAGCTGTCCCGGATCTAGCACTGCCCCCTTGTCTGCTTCTGCAGGAGTGAGACCCAGGAGCTGTCCAACTGCTGCCCCCTGCACAGGTACATAAAGCCCCTCCCCTTTCCCCTGTTGGCTCCCAAGGGCTCCTTCCTTCCCACCAGGGGCAGTAACAGAAGGTGCTGCTGCCTTTTCAGACAAAGAGAAGCTCCGACTGAGAGGAGGAGACACAGAGTGCTCAGGGCGAGTGGAGGTTTGGCACGAGGGCTCCTGGGGCACGGTGTGTGATGACTCCTGGAGCCTGGCAGAGGCCGAGGTGGTGTGTCAGCAGCTGGGCTGTGGCTCTGCCCTCGAGGCACTGCAGAAGGCCGCATTTGGGCCGGGAAATGGGAGCATCTGGCTGGATGAGGTGAAATGCAGGGGCAGGGAGCCCTCCCTGTGGGATTGTGCTGCGGACCCCTGGGGCCAGAACAACTGCAAGCACGAGGAGGACGCTGGGGTGCGGTGCTCTGGTGAGTGGCTCTGGCTGAGCTGGAGCAAGGGTGGGCCAATGGGGTGGGCTCAGGTAAAATGGGAAGTTTGCATTCAGAAAGCATCTAGATGCTGTCAGCCCTGGATCTGGGAGAAGGGGAGGTCTCGACATTGAGGTTGTGGTAATTGAGGAGTGATTTCAGGGCTCAGGTGGGGAAAATGGGCCGCCCTGCACTCTGATCCAATCCCAGACCGCAAACTCCTGTTTTTCTCTCTAGGTGGAAGAACAAGCTTGCAGTCTCCTACAGGAGGTACAGTGCCACAATCTGGAGGCAGGGGAGAATATTCAGATTTGGGGGACCTGTTCTGTGGAATCTGCCCGAATTAGCCAACTCAGGAAAAGAAAGACCCCAAAGAGCCATCTGCTGGTGGGGAGGTCTTAGGGCATTTCCCTTGGGGAACTTCCCTTCACTCCCTTCAAATTTCCACTGCCCTTGGGCCAAGGGAGGCTGGTTCCTGCGCTTCAGAATCTAAGGTTTCCCCACTTGCCCATGAGTATCACTCCCCTGCAGCAAGATGCCTATCCCAGGAGTTGCTTGATGCTCTGGTCTGGAGAGGCCTGAAGAAAGGGGGCTACCGTTGTGTATGTTGGCCCAGTACTCCGTTGGACCTTAGTGGAGTGGAATTCAGTTTATCTCAGAATAAAGCCTGGGGGAGTGTCCACCAGGGGCACTGTAAGTCCTGTTATGTCTGAGGCTGGGACTTGCCCAGGCTGGAAATGCTAAAAGGAAATGCCCTTGCCCTTCTCCAAATCCTATTGGCTTTATTCTCCTTAGGGATCAGACGAGGCCCAAATCTTGTCCGTGGCACCTTCTCCCTGTCTGAGATGCTCTGCTTCATCCTGGGGGCCCTTCTCTTCCTGGTCCTCGTCATCCTGGCGATTCAGATGTACAGATGGAGAGCAAAGCACAGAGGTGGGCTACAGGGGTACAGGGTAACGTGGAAAGTGTGTGGAGGCCGGAGACAGGGCCAGGTGGGAGGGGGGGAACTGTGTTTGAAAACCTCCATCTGCCCCACATGAAACTCTAAGGGCTGCCTTCAGATTGAACACTCATCAGTCATGGCTTCTCTGTGAGACAAGAAAGAATAGGGGCTGAGCTGTGGGTGCAGGGTCAGACAAGGGAGAGAGGTGCAGACATGGCACCCTGGGTGTGAGGAGACTCTACCAGAGTCCTGGCAGCCCTGAGGCTTTTTCCCTGTTGACCGCTGGGGAGAATGATTTGCTTGTTGGTTCAGGGATGAACTCGGGGACATTTCTCACTTGCTGGTGGTTTGCTTAGCCTTACCCAGCTTCGAAGATGTTCCCAACGAGGCTGTGTACGAGGAGATTGACTATCTTGTGGCAACGAAGGAAGATCTGCTGGGCAGCACTGGTGTGTATCCATCCCTTCCTTGCCCTCCTGGGCCCTCTCGGTGTCAGCCCCTCCCCCAGCCCCACTGTCTGTGAGCCAAGGCTTCTCTGCAGACCCCATACTCCCTCATGCTCGCAGAAGCAGCCCCTCCAAATGCAACGGATGGGTTTCCGCTGAGCTCCTGTGAGCTCTGAGCCTTCTCTTTATACCACAGGAGCCACAAGTGCTTCAGCATTTCTTCTTAGCCTTACCACAGGTCCCACGGGTGTGAGAGAGTGTGCGTTGTCTGCTTTGTGATTTTTTTCGTTTTGTGTTTTTCTCCACATTAGAGGCCCTGTCAGATAACTCCGTGACTAAACTGCCATATTACACTGGGGATGGTGAGGACAACAGTTACTTTCAACCTACTCCAGGTAGTAGGGGTGAACTGTCTCGGCTGGGTATTGGGGGCAGGGGGCTTCCTTTCATAGAGATGAGATTCAAGAGGGACAATCTTCCTTTGACCGGGATTAGTGGGATCTCTTCTCTCCTTCTTCTCTGCTTGCTCTGATGTGCCTCATGGTGAGGCTGGGCTGTCTGTGTCCAGAACCATCCTCATTCAGTTGCAACATACACACTGTTTTGAAAAATAGCATCTGGAAAGTGTAACTGACCAAATATTTTACTAAGGCACGCTGGTGCAAGGGTTTCTCTGAAATATGTAGTTTTAATCAGGAAATATTGAGAGGTTTGGATTGTTTTTCTGGTTTATGGACTCATCAAAATGAAATACATGACCTTGGAAAAGACCTTTTAAAACACAGAGTGAATAGTGCCTCTGGTTAGTAGCTATCAGATTCTCTGCAGCAGAAGGGATTTTAGATATTATCCAGGACAACCCATTTACTGTGGTTCCATCTAAACCCCCAGCTCAGAAGACTGATGCCCCTAGTGAGGACTATGATAATGCTGAAGAGGTCCCAGTGCCTGAGGCTCCTTTTGCCTCCTGGATGAAGGAGGGGGAAGTGCCCCCAGGGGAGGAGAATGTGGTGAGGGCCTCTCCAACAGGTGAGTGGGGTTAGTTGATCTCTTGTTAATCTTTTGTTTCTGTCCTGGAAAGGGTTAATTTGAGCTCCTCATTGCTGGTCCTTCTTATAGATTCAAAATTCAGATGATCTCATATCCTTTGACCATCTTCCTTTGAAAACCTCCATCTGCCCCACATGAAACTCTAAGGGCTGTCTTTGGATTGAACATTCATCAGTCATGGCTTCTCTGTGAGACAAGAAAGAATAGGGGCCTTCTTCCTTTCTTTTGTGCTGTCACATTCCTTGGGGGCGGTGGGGAGGGGGAGAGAATCACTCTATATTCTTCGTATCTGTGTCTGCATAACTTCATCTCTGAGGTGCTTGCCTTAAGACATCGGTTAGTTTTCCAAGTCCAAAAATAGAACGACTGTTCTTATAACACTTTTGCGCTGTACCATCTCTGAAAGGCATTCAGAGACTTAAGAAATATTGTAATATTGGAGTTTATGAGGGATTTGATCATCTGAGAGGCACTGCAATCATGTTAGCACTAATTTGTACAAAGTCTATCATATATGATAGCCTTGAAAATGAAAGACATGGTGGTGGATTGTAGAGTCTCAATTTGTAGGCAGTTTAGGGCCAATCTGTTCCAGACATTTCAGTGGTCAAATGAAGACACCCATTCTCCAGAGAAGAGTATTTCTCCCTCTGAGGGCCAATGTGACCCTGGGGATGTGGCAACTATGGAAGGATGCTGTGATTGTTTTGGGGGGCATTTAGGGACACAAGTCAAGGCCATGAAGAGCAGAGTGGGATTGTCAGTGAGGACCTGAGATTTTTCCAGGTCTCCTGTACCCTTCTGTTTCTGAATTTGGACCTGTCAATTGTGAAAAGAGAAATTTGCATGTCCCTTCTTTTTTTTTAAGATTTTATTTATTATTTATTTGACACAGACAGAGAGAGATCACAAGTAGGCAGAGAGGCAGGCAGAGAGAGAGGAAGGGAAGCAGGCTCCCTGCTGAGCAGAGAGCCGGATGTGGGGCTCGATCCCAGGACTCCTGGTTGAGCTGAAGGCAGAGGCTTTAACCCACTGAGCCACCCAGGCACACCTACATGTCCCTTCTTATGATTCTTACCACTCTTTTGCCATTCTTCGCTGAGAAACATGTCTTTATAGAGCACCTATGTTGGCCATAGATCTCCTGTGATAATAGTGTTCTGGAGACCCACACGGACTGGATCCCGATAGGATAACCTTGATATACCTTTGCTGTAACTATATTACATTGTCTGAGCTTTCTTGAACATTACCTGCTGCTTTGTCATCATGACTTGACTTGCTTCCACCATGGGCACTGTCCTGTCTCTTTGTCCCAATTCTAATCAAGCTTCTCTTTAATGTTTCAGGCTCTTCTCTACAGTTCTCCAGAGGGATAGCTGGTCCTGGGAAAGAAGAAGCTAGTCCCTGGTTGCTTCAGGGGGAAGAGGGGGACCCTGGATATGATGACGTTGAACTAAACGCCCCTCAAACATCCACTATGGTTTTCTCATGATGTTGAATTGAAAATGAGATAAGGCCTCAGATATTCTAATTGCCTGTATTTCAGTAGAATAGTGCTGACTTATAATCGTATTATATGAAATTACTTAAAACGAAATATTCGGAATAAATTACTTTTTGCTTTGTTGATTACTTAGCAACTTTTATCTCAATTCAGTTTCCCTCCAAAGAAATACAAGGTGAGTATAGTAACCTGTTTTCTTACCTCCCCTTTGGGCTACTCAAGGCCTTAGTTTGCCTGGGTTCATGAATGTTCCAGTCTCTCTTTCTTAGACAAAGGACTCTAAACTTGGTCCATATTCATACCCTCATTCTTACCAAGATGAACTCATGGGGAAAAAACCAATCCTGAACATTCATGTATGCTCTTCCTTGAGATGTGGTATCATCTGTTTTTTTTTTTTTATATTTAATTTTTTTTCATTTTATTTATTTTTTCAGCGTAACAGTATTCATTCTTTTTGCACAACACCCAGTGCTCCATGCAAAACGTGCCCTCCCTATTACCCACCACCTGTTCCCCCAACCTCCCACCCCTGACCCTTCAAAACCCTCAGGTTGTTTTTCAGAGTCCATAGTCTCTTATGGTATCATCTGTTTTTAAGCGATTCTTAGGCACCAGATGTGCGTAGGAATTTAAAAGTTGAGGATGGGAGATTGGGTAGGGGAGAGAGTGAAATTTTCATGGATCAATTAAAAGTCCAATTCAGGGCACCTGGATGGCTCAGTTGGTTAAGCATCTGACTCTTGGTTTTAGCTCGGGTCATGATCCCACAGTTATGAGATCCAGCCCTGTCTTGGGTTTAGCGCTGAGCTTGGTGTGGATTCTTCTTAGGATTCTCTCTCTCCTCTCCCTCTCCCACCCCGGCCACCATGCTCATGTGCTTGCTCACTTTCTCAAAAAAAATTTTTTTAAATCCAATTCTCCATAACTATCTCTTTCTATTTCATCTCTTATTCCCTAGGTTATTTTTCCTGTTTATTACTCAAGCCCATACAGATTCCTTCTCAGTCTTCTCTTATATTTAGTGAGTTATCATCTCCTTTTAAATTCTGTCTTTCCTCTCCATCACTTCTTATTTCTTCAGGACGTTGTCATTTTCTGTCTGTCCAATTATAAAGCCTTCTAAGTGAATTATGTCAACTGATATATTTCTTTACTGCAAGTTGATAAAGGACAAATTGGCACTGACCCACAGACCTGTATCCAAGTGGAACAAGAAGGCAAAGAAGAGACCCAGGCAGAGGATATCCAGAAGGAATATAGATAGATAAATCAGGAACTATTGGGTTTTATAGATGTGAGTGGAGGGACTTGTCATGATTGAAGTATTTTGATGCTCTATTAGGCAATTTATATCAAAGACCTTCAGAATGGTCATGTTGAGAAAATAATAATGACTTCTCTATTAGGTCAATGTAGAACAAATGTATTAGGTTCATAAAACCTTTTCATAGCATTGTAATTGAAAACATAAATATACAACACATGGAATTAGATAAATAAGTTATGACTCAATAATACAGGGAAGTACTGGCAACCATACAAATAACATAGATGTTCTAATAGGACAGAAAGGATTTTAAAATATATTGTTAATTTTGAAAGTGAACATAAAATGTCATACAGGAATTTTACAATCCAATTATGTATGTGTGTGTGTGTGTGTGTATGCATGCACATACATGTGTGTAGAGACTGAGATGTGCTCTGTATTAAAGCAGGGATGTATGTTCAGAAAGAATCTAAAGGGAGCTGGCAGATCCTGACTTGTACTATAGGGACTCTATAATGTACGGCAGGGCTTGGGAAATAGTTGATACTCTTTGACACCATGATAATGAGGTTGAAATTCCACAAGTAGATGGGGAAAACTCAAGTGAACTGAATGCTTTAATATGTGAACATACTCTTTAAAAACATGATTCTAAAAAAGTTCTCTCTGGGAAAAAAAATACTTGGTTGATGAAATGTGATTTCTTCTTAGCCTAATGAGAAATTTATTCATTGTTGTCAGAGCTGGAGAGACCAACCTGGAATCAGAGCATCAATTTTATATTTGATTTTGATTCTACTTCTACCCTTAAGGGCCTGCAGAGTCTAAAAAAGGACAACTGTTGTAAGCCTATGGCCCAAACTCAAGCAACTGGAAGTTCCAAGAAATATAACCAGGAAATGAAGAGCGGAATCTCTTGCTCTTGTTGGAGGCATAGAATTGCCCATTCAAGAGAGACAGAGGCTCATGGTTGGAGGGCTTTGAAACAGGAGGAACTGTAGGTCAGAGAGATCAGGAATCAAGGTCCACACCTGGGCCTGGCTCGCCAGCCACGTGACTAGATTGTTCTCCTTTCAGGAGCTTACTGAGTCAGGAGCCCAACAGAGACAAGATTTCTTCTAAGATCTGAGGAAACTACAAGGGAGAAAATTTGCCAAAGTACATTAATAAGCACAGGGTTCTTCCTAAATAGCTGATCCATTAGGATGTCACAAAATAAGCTTGTATACCTCACTAGGGCAGGGGAAAATTGACCAAAGAGGCACATCCTGAAGTCTCCAAGGCTAGATCCCTCTTCTGCCTTCTATGCTAGTATCAGTCCATCTAAGAACACCTGCATTCGGCATCACTTTCTCTGGTGGTGTGCAATGAGGTTGGGGGATGATCAGTCCAAGAGGTAAGAAGGGAAAACATCACAGGCAGGAAGAGAAGAGTTCTGGAAAGAATCCAGTGCAGGGGAAAGATCACAGTAAATCGGAAAAACATCTGAACTATAGGTTTGTGGGGAAGAAAAAGAAAGTAAAAATCAGGCTTATATTACAAATACAGGGTTATCTAGGAGTTTCGTTATAGTTCCTATTGGAAGGACTTTCTTTATAGACAGAAAGGCTTCCATATCTGTTGTACATATACACATACACACATATCATCATCACCACTACCACCTCCATCACCAAATCCAGCAATCTGGCATAGAGAATGTGAGTTCTATGGACTTGTATTTAAGAAAATTGACTTTCACCAGGCAGACATATTCCTGCTTACCACAGTTAGCCTTCACATACTCTTAAGACTCCATTCCACCTGATTCCTCCACTCTACCCCCCAACTCCCTCTCTCATGCACATGCCCATAGTCTAAATGGTAACATAGAGTATAGAAAGGACAGATCAGAGGTCCAGCCTGATGTAGTCTTTCAGCCATAATCCAGTATGAGAAGCCCTTGGAAATGATCTGAGGTTTTAGGTGATTGAGGCTGATTTAGAAAACAAACTTTATATGTCTGCAACATCTCACTGCTGAACTTGAAAAACAGAGTCCCTCCTCACAGAAGAAAAAGCAACATTCATCGTCACTAAAGATCACATTTGGTCAGAAACAAATGGTCAATAAAAAGGCATTGTATTTACAACCCCAGGGATCATCTCCCCAGAGTCTTTGAGCTAATCCAATATCTCTGCTGATATTAAGAAGTGAGGCTATCCTTACCTTGAGCTTTGTGAACTCAGTGAGGGCACTGAAGAGAAGAAAATCAAGTCCTCGGAGAAAGCAGACTCCATTTCTGGTTGTTCAGATCTTCATGTCTTCAGGTAACAGCCTCAGCTTCTTCAAACCATATAAGGGACTCTCCTGCCCTCCTGTTCCTCAGTGGGGCTTCTACATCAGGAAGGGAATTATAAAGTCCCATCCTGGTATCACTATTTTCTGGAAACCAAGAGAAACCCTGTTTATTATCTTCTCTTCCATCAGAGACTACATAAAAAGAAAGCTTTCTGAAATACAAGCACCAATTGCATGCTGAATCTTAAATATCTCCTTATATGAGATACAAGGTTTCCCAATATTAGGTGTCATTTTGTCTCCAAAGCTGCTCAGAAAAGCTCTATCAAAGATATATATTTCTTTCTTTTCTCCATCCCAGGGGTCTGGCTCAATGGCTGGTTCAGCTCAGCTGGTGAAATTGACAATCAGACGCATTGTTTTGGGGTCAGTTCTACCACATATGGCCCAAGAAAAGATGGCTGTCATTACGGTGTTTGGAAATGAAGTCGGTTTTATACAACTTGTTTATTACCACCCTTGCTATCAACAAAACAAGAACTCACCATGCTTTCATTTTTCTAAGTTATTTTTTGAGATATAATTGACATATAATATTGTGTACATTTAAGGCATGCAATGTGTTGATTTGATACATTAATATATTGCATTAGGATCACTATCTTAACAGTACGTGACATCTCTATCACATCACATAATTTTCATTTCTTTTTTAGGTGGAAACAATTAAGATCTAATCCTTAGCAATTTTGAAGTTTATAACACAGTATTATTATCTATAACCACTATGCTGTGCACGAGTTCTCCAGGATTTACCTACTGGTTGAAAGTTTATACCTTTAAATTACATATTCCCAATTCTCCCAACTCACAGCCTCTGGTAGGCACCACTGTATTCTCTGCTTATAGGAATTTCCTTTTTTTTTAAATCCACATAAAGTGATATCATACAATATTTGTCTTTCTCTCTGACTTATCTCACTTAGCATAATGCCTTCTTACCATGTAGTTTCACTTGTCTATTTTTGCTTTTGACATCATATTTTTTAAAAAAATTGTTCATTGCCAAGATCAATGTCAAGGAACTTCTTCCCATTTTTCTTTCCCATTTTCCCTAGGAGTTTCACTTTATCAGCCTTGAGTCAAAAGTTTTAATTTATTTTGAGTTAATTTTTGATTGATGTAAGACAGAGGTCCAAATTCACTTTTCTGCATGTATCTAGTATTCCCAGCACCACTGTGGAAGAGATAATCCTTTTCCCATTGAGTGTTCTTAGATCTCTTGTCAAATATTAGTTGCCTATATATGTAGAAATATATTTCTGGGCTCTATATTCTGTTCCATTGGTCTGTGTGTCTATTTTTTTTCAAAGATTTTCTTTATTTATTTGAGAGAGAGAGATAGAGAGAACTTGAGCCAGAGAGAGAGAGAGAGAGAGAGAGAGCGCACAAGGTGGGGGGCAGCAGAAGGAGAAGGAAAAGCAGACTCCATGCTGAGCAGGACCCTGGAATCATGACCTGAGCTGAAGGCAGATGCTTAACTTACTGAATCACCTAGGTGCTCCTTGTGTCTGTTTTTATAATAGTACCATACTGTTTAAATTACTATAGCATTGTAACATAGTTTGAAATAAGGAACTGTAATGTGCTTTGTTCTTTCTCATAATTGTTTTGTCTATTGGGGTCTTTTATGGTTTTACATAAGATTCATGTGAAACTTAGGATTTTTTTTTCTATTTCTATGAATATGCCATTGGGATTTTGATAAGGATTGTGTTTAATTGAAAGACAGCTTTGAAATGTCTACAATAGCCAAACTATGGAAAGAACCTAGATGTCCATCAACAGATGAATGGATAAAGAAGATGTGATATATATACACAATGGAATACTATGCAGCCATCAAAAGAAATGAAATCTTGCCATTTGTGATGACATGGATGGAACTAGAGGGTATCATGCTTAGTGAAATAAGTCAATTGGAGAAAGACAACTATCATATGATCTCCCTGATATGAGGAAGTGGAGATGCAACATGGGGGGTTAAGGGGGTAGGAGAAGAATAAATGAAACAAGATGGGATTGGGAGGGAGACAAACCATAAATGACTCTTAATCTCACAAAACAAACTGAGGGTTGCTGGGGGGAGGGGGTTTGGGAGAGGGGGGTGAGGTTATGGACATTGAGGAGGGTATGTGCTATGGTGAGTGCTGTGAAGTGTATAAACCTGGCAATTCACAGACCTGTACCCCTGGGGATAAAAATACATTATATGTTTATAAAAAAAAAGAAAAGATTAAAAAAAAGGAAAAAAAAGAAAGATTTGAGTAGAATGAATATTTTAACATTAATTCTTCAATCCATGATCACAGATCTTTTCACTTGTTTGTGTTTTCTTCATTTCTTTTATTAATGTCCTATAGTTTTCAGAGTAGAGAAGAGAAAAATAGAATAGAATAGAAACAGAAAATAAATAGAACCCATTTCTTTATTTTTTTAAGAAACTTACTGTTAGTGTATAGGGATTATGAGTTTTTGCATGTTAATTTTGGATATTACAACTTTGCTGAACTCATTGATTAGATGTAACTATTTTTCAATTGAGTCTTTAGAATTTTCTTTATAAAACTCATGTCATCTGCAAAAAGAGATAATTTAATTTTTTCCTTTCAGATTTGGATATCTTTTATATCCTTTCCTTGCTTGGACTGCTCTAGCCAGGACTTCCAATATTATGTTGAACTGGAGTGTTGAGAGTGGGCACCCATGTCTTGTTCCTGATCTTAGAGATTCATCATTGAGTATGATATTAGCTGTGGGCTTGTCATATATGGTTTTTATTATGTTGAGCTATGTTCTTTCTGTGCCTCATTTGTTAAAGATTTTTATTATGAATGGGTGTTAAATTTTGTCAAATGCCCTTTCTGCATCTATTGAGATGATCATGATTCATTTCTCTCATTCAGTTAATGTGATGCTTCATATTGGCTGAATTGAGGGTGTTGACCACCCTTGCATCCCAAGGATAAATCTCCCTTGTTCATGGTGAATGATCCTTTCAATGTGCTGCTGAGTTTTGTTTGCCAATATTTTGTTGAGAATTTTGCGATATTCATCAGGCATATTGACCTATATAGTTCTTTCCTAGTAATGTCCTTTTCTATTTAGGGTATCAAGAAATCCTGCAGGATTTCAGCCAGCACCACTATTTGGAGTCCTATAAAGTGTTTAACTCATTAATGTCAGATCTTGCACCACTATGCTTCCGATCAAAGGCCTTCATTTTATGGCAAAAGAGACTTGGCAGGGGTTATGTGACTGTGGGATCCAAAGGCCCTATCACCTATCCACTGACAGAGCAATGGAAATACCTATTGAAGGTATAGCTGAAGCCAGCTTGAAGTTGATATCCTCCAAGAATGGGCCCACCATCCACACTACAATACATATTCTCAAAATCAGTTACCATTATATGGTTGTCCATGATATAACCAATAGGTAAGAATACATGGATCCCAGAATTAGTGGAATCAGGAGTGGCAATTCTTACTTTCACTCCCAGTGGTCCCCCCTTAAGGTATTTGGGAATTCTATCTTCCAAGTCTTGGCTTTGTGGATTTAGAAGCTCTGGTTCCTAGAAGGAAAAATGATTTCACCAGGGGTCACAATAAGCATTGCATTAAACTTGAAGCTATGACTGCTTTCCAATCACATCAGGATATTCAGGACAAATTACCAATAAGTAAGAAAAAAATAGCCTTATTACTGGGGTAAATGATCCTAGTCATCAGGGAGAGGAGAACTGCTGCACAGCAGGTGGAGACAAGAATATACTTGGCATCTATATTTGGATATCTTGGTATTCTCTTGCCTCATTTTGATAACAAATATACCAGTGCAGCAGACACAGTCTGAGAAGTATATGGTGGCCAGGGTTTTAGATCCCTCAGGATGAGGGTCGAGATCACCCCGCCAGCTAAGCTACCTAGACCAGCAGAGGTGCTAACAAAGGATGAAGAAAATCTAGAATGTGGTAGAGAAAGGAGATGATAATTTATAGTTGTGGACTCAAGACCCAGTTGTAGTGGTGGGGGTCTGTGGCTTATCCTAACTAATCTTCCTCTTGTAAATTACTCCAGGAAAGGAAGCATACAAGAGTCCAACAAGAATAAGCTCTCATAACTTAATGTTAAATGCATACTTAATGCTTAAAGCAAATGAACTGGAGAGGTTCAAAGGTAGCTGTAGTGCGGCCCCCTTTCTGACTAAGGCCCTCATTTCCTAGTTGCTGTAGTTGTTGGTAGCTGTCCCCTCCTTGGTGACAGTCCTTATCCAGAGGCTCTTCAGTGCATGGGTCCCTTTGTCTCTACTTGGGATGACCATGAAGGGCATCTCCCTGTGATATCAACTGAGCTCCTGCGTGACTACATTATAGTTCTGCCTCCCTCGAACTCTCAAGATAGTATTCCTCAATAAATTTCCTATTCTCAAATCTTCATCCCAAGCCTGTTTTCTGGGGGTACACAACTTGTAACATAGTGACTATTTGAAGTATTAGTTCTTGGTTCTTATTTTGGTACCAGGTGTGAAGCACTGGAAGACTTGGCTCAGGGTTTACTAATGTGTGCATTTCTGTAAGCTCTAAAGTATATTGATACCCTGAGATGTGGGTTGCTGCAGATCACAGGCCCATGGTTTTGATTCTGTTGGGAATCCAAAAAGGATTGGACAGTTTGGTTTTATTATACAATTCACGATGCCATCTAGGATGTGTTCATGCAAATCAGTGGATTCTTGAAGATGTGGTTTCTCTTCTCTGTACTTTCTACCATGGTGTTCATATACCTGCTCTGGTTATTTGGGGAGGCTGTGTTTGGTCTGGGGAATGGAAATGTCTGGCAGGCTGAGGTGCAGTGCAAGGCTTGCCATCACTGTAAGACAAAACATAAGGGCAAAGAGAATCCTGGAGTAGGTTGTCTGATGAGTGAAGATGTCTGGGCTGTAGACTGAAACTCTGTAAAGAAAATTGGTTTTGACAATTTTGGGGATGAGCTCTATAGTGGATTGAATAGTATTCTCCCAAAATTCATGCCAAAATTTCTGAAGGTGACCCCATTTAGAAATAGCATCTTTGTAGATGTAATCGAGTTAAGATGAGGTCATGTTGGATTAGAGTGGTCTGTAATCCAATGACTGGTGCCCTTATAAGAAAAGTGGCACTGTGTAAAGATCAGAGGCACATGAGGAAAATGCCATGTGACAAAGGAGGCTGGGATTGGAGTGATGAATTTACAAGCCAAAAAATGTCAAAAATTGCCAAAAAACACAAGATACTAGGCAAGGCAGGATCCTCTCCTAATACCTCCTGAGAGAGCATAGCCCTGCTGACATCTTCATTTTGGACTCCTAGTCTCCAGAACTGGGAGAGAATAAGTTTCTGTTGTTACCCAGTTTGTGGCAATTTGTCATGGCAGCCTTAGGAAACATGGTGGGGATTAAAAATGTTCTTTCAGAAAGTGCCTCAGGGGGACTTAAGGGTTCTTATACCAGGTGAGGCTCTGTGCCTAAATTGATGGATTTCTCTAGGTATGTTTGGAAGAAGGGAATCCTAGGGCATCCCAGGAACAGAGTGAAGGAGTGAGGTGGTCTTCCTGGTGATAACTGGACAACCTTAAGCTCTTTCTTTACTGTCCAGACAATAAGGGAATCTGCCTCGTTCACATAGGTAGAGTGTTCCCTTCTTTTTGTCCCATGAGACAGAGCTATTCTAATATTCTCTTTGGTGCACACATTTTTGAGAAGATTAGATGTGCCCTGAGGAAATTTGTCCCTTCAGAAAAGGATCAGGAGTCTCTTTTTGGGAAAATTTTCCCTTCCTTGGGTTGACTTAGGACAGAATATTTAGGAAAACAAACCACTTGCCATGCATGTGGGTCTTATTTGCTTTGGGAATATTCTCATCCTATGCAAGAGTGCTCTGAGCTTTCTCCTCCCTGGTCTGATGTGGGTGAGCTCTATCCCTGGAAAAGGGGTTAGATATAGTGCTTCTGAGCCTATGAGTCTGTGGTAATGTGTGAAGCTTCCTGAGATTCCTTAGCATTCTCTCCTGTAACTTCACAGGCGAGTATTGGATGGGGTTGAGCTTCCTGAAGGACAAAGTCTGGGCCAGTACCTGCCAGGCTCTCACAATCTCCCATTGTGCCTCAGCTATGACTTCACCCTCTTGAAAACTCAACCGGTGACAGTAGGGACAGGATTTCCCCATGTCTTTTCCCATCCCGAGGATATGTTTTTTTCAGAGTCCAATTCAGGCTCAGATCCTGGCCCTGGAATCTTCTTTGTGACAGGTATCCTCAGTTTCATCTTTGGACCCTGCATCTTCCTTTTTCTCATTTTCCTGGTGATTCAGCAATGCAGAAAGAAAATGAAGTGCCGAGGTAAGCTTTGAAAAGGAGATAGGGTTGAGAAGAGCTTGTGGGCAGTGGAGAAGAAGGGGCCCATTGTGATGTGAGATACTGAAGCTGCCTCTTGTCCTTATTACATTTTTCTGGAAAATGATAGCTGTACTGCTCTGGACTCTAAGCTTCAATGGCCTTGGACTAGGAGGGCCAAGGAAATACGGTATCATATATGACAGCAATGAGTTCAGCACCAGGGATAGGGACACAAGTTATGATTGGACTAGGATGTGCCCATAAAGCATGAAAAGGGAAGGGGCTCTGATGAGCTGAGAGCAGACTCAGAGACTTCAAAGATGGTTTTATATGAGTTTCTGACTCAAACCTTTGTATCAATCTTGCCTGCTTGTGAATATTATCTATGTGAGGCTGCACGTGTGGACATCAATGACCATGAAACTAAGGAGGAGAAACAGCTGGATTTAGGCAGATGTCCCTGCCCTCTCTAACATGTTATGACCATAAACCACCATCTGGGGGGATTCACAGGATCTTTGGGTGCAGCATCTACACATGGCATTCCTGTATCTCTCCTCAGAACCATACCTTTCTCCATGCTCTAAGGCTATCAAAAATCTCTGGTCCTCAGTGGATACTAAGTCTTCTCTCAGGAAAGAAATTATTTCAAGCCTGAGGTTTGGTTCTGGGCCCGTACTTAGTTTTCCCAGGTGCAAATTTACCTTTTCATGTCTATTCTTGGGAAGTTTCTTACCTGGCAGATAATCCTGTGACCAAGCTGCCACCATGTGCCCAAGAGTGTGAAGACAAAGTTAGTTTGTGACATACTGCAGGCAAGGGAGGCCAATCTGGTCTTGGGATTGGGGTGTGGGTAGGAAGGTCCGTTTGGAAGAGATAATGAAGAGGGAATAGAGCATTGGGAGAATGTAACCTCAGTCCTCTGAGAGGGGAAGTCTGGTTTCCTGGGGAACATTCTCTGAAGAATTGAATGACTATTTCTCCAGCTGGTTTAAAGTGCTTTTTCCTCAACACCTCAGTAACTGCCTCATGATCTTAGAGAGCTATGTGTACATAGCTGCTGTAATAGTTTCAGGCATATGTTCATGTATCGGTAATGTGACTATATTTCCCAAACCAAGATATCTGGTTCAACAAAACATTGTAATACCTCAGGGTGGGAGACAACTGAGAAATATCATTTTAATGAAATATATTGGGATTTGGTGAACATTTTGGTGTTTTATGGGAATAATGCTGCCAAATTTTTAAGATGGTAGATCTACTAATTATCCAGAATGCCTTTAATTATAGATTCTGGATTATTGGTACTTGAAAGGATCATAGGAACTGTATAGTCAAATACTGCTATATAAATAAAGTAACTGAAAGTAGATAATGATGTGAATATCTCAAAGTCATACATAAATCACTCTTAGATCCAGAATGACTCTATCCTGATTCCTGGGGGTAGTTCCACTCCACCTACATGCTCCACCAGAAGCCCTAGCCTGCTATTAGAGGATAAGAGACAGGTGGTCTAGAATACAATCACAAAAACGAAAGGTTTTCTGTGCCTGAAATTCTTCCTGAGACTTATTTATGTGGAATGGATGAGATGGACCTGCTCAGGGTCACCTTTATGGGAAATTGCCCAGCTCCCTGCACTAAAAAGGACCTCACACTTGGTTTGTTGCCCTCCTGTTGCCATCTTGAACTTCTTGATAGTGTTTGAACAAGAGGATCGGTATTTGTTTTGCACCCGGCCCCACAAATTACATAACCCAAAGAATAGTCCCTCACAGACAAGTAAAAAAGTAGTCTTTATAGACAAGAAAAAGAAGATTTCTTATTTAGAGCCAGAATTAGCTTTTTAAGTAATTGGCATCTTTACGGAGGATAGGAATAGATAGGATTCCATGAAAGAGACTTTCCTGCAGTTCCAACCACGCATGTATTTTTTGATGCTGTGATCCTATTTTCCCAATCACAACAACCATATAGATGGCCAAAATATTTTTGGGGGTAATTCGAAATGTGACAAAGTGAAATTGTCTTTAAAAGGTCAAAACATTGATGTGAGACTCTCTTTTGATAGTCTATGGTTACTAATAAGATTACTCTAAAAAGTTATGTGTTTTCATGGAGGCAGGTTTTGGATGAAGGGCAGGAATTACTCCATATTTCCTCAAGACCCATGGCAGGACTGGTTTCATAATTTTCAGGCCCAATGGGAAATGAAAATGTGGGATTACTTGTTCAAAAATTATTAAGACTTTGAATATGGTGAGAGCAGGCCAAACATAGGGCTTTCCTGAGCATGAAGTTACATGCCCATGAAGCTGGATCCACACAATTTCAGAGTTGGTAGTCCCAATGGGATCCTCTTTTACCATAGCCCACGTGAAGGTGGTGGGGTTTCTTGGGAGGAGAAAAACAGTAGAAGCTGAAACAGCTATACCCATCTGAGGACTTTCAGAAAAGATTGGGATTATCCTTATGGACATTTGGGAAATCAGGATCTGGTGCCTAAGTGAACTCCGGGGGTAGGTGGTAATAGAGTTGTACCTTGCTGTCACCAAATTCCTGTGATTCAGCCCAATCGAATTGGGAAATGTAGGATACTTACCATTCCTTTCTTCGGTTTCCTGTCTCTGTGGTGAATATCGACTGAGTTTATACTGACTGACTCTTCAGACAGAAGAGTCTTCTGACAGACTCTACTGACAGAGTTCTTTAGTCTCCATTACAGATATTTCCTAGACACTGATCTGAAATCAGTCTGTATCTGATGATTTCCCTGATGTGTTTTATATTGTGCAGAAATTGCCTCAATCTGGGTCCCCAGGGATGCTGTTTTCTTCTTGCCCATCATTCTGATGCCCTCTAGGGGACTCTGTTTAGTCTCTACGTTAAAATAATTATGACCAGGCCCTAAATTTGCTCTTGCAGGTTGGTTTTCAAAATCTTCATTGGGTGACTCTCTGGGAAAGGAGAAACTCCTGAATGAAGATGAGCTTCAATGTGAAAATGCTGAGCTTAGAGCCACTGCGATGACATTTGAAGAACAAATATGCCTGTATTGAAACTCCTGTTACATTTTGGCCCAGACTAGAGGTCCAGAAAATATCACTATCTCTATCCAGATATGATAGTGACAACTTGTGTTCCGTTTCCACATAAATTGCCCTTTCAGACCAGTTCCGTGTTATCAAGAAATCTTTGTGAATATCTAGAGACTTAAGACAAACTGCTTTTATAGAATTCATACCCTAGCTGCTTTAATCCAAATACATTTTTTCCTGAGTGAAATCCCAAGTGACTGATCTAGGATCAGACTAAGGGAAGTGCTGAATCCAGCTCCAGATCTGAGGTATTGTTCCTCAAGATGACATCATAGTAAAAACATGTGAATATTCCAGAAATGTTCCATCCTAATTACATCATCTTTTCTTACATAATTTCAGTCCCTCCCCCATGGACTCTGGAATTTGATTTCGTGTGGGTGTTTCAGAAATTTCTTAGTAAAAATAAATAAATCTAAAAACTTCTCAGAAGCATAATTGGAATAGTGAAGTACAAAAGTCACTCAGAAGCTGAATATTTTTACGTTAATTTTGAGACCTTGACTGTGAAGACACTTAAACTTCAACTTGCTTCCAAACACAATATACATTTTCATGGTTGACTGGGTATAGCACATACACATTTAATTAAAACAGATATTATTTCTTGTGTCCTCAAGTACAGTGATCTTTGAAAACATAAATTGGTTCTAGTTACCCCACAGGTGGGGTATCTTCTAGGATACGAATTGAGAAGACTATCCACATTCACCATGGCTGTAACATGCTGAGGCAATCGGACTGGCCCAACACCTAATCAACCATCACAATACCTGACCCTAATCCAGCTCCTGGCATTCCCAATATTCACCAAGAAATATGTAATTTCTGATCTTTTTCAATAGCTTGGGGATGTGAGAACAGGTGCATGACATCTTGGAAAATATTTGTTGTTGGTGGTATACTCTTTATACCACTATCTCTGAATTACTTGTTTTGAAGAAATGAAATAACCCCTTGCAGTCAAGCTAGGAGTACTGGAAAGTCAAATGATAAACACTTACAAGGAAAAAGTGCTGACTTTTATCCCCAAATTCCATATGAATGTGTGCCCATCCATCAAGGGAAAAGAAGGAAGTCCTTTATTTCTGACCTGCCATGTTAAAGTCAATAGGATCACATGTGATATACAGAGTAGGGTCAGACTTTCCCATATCCCAAGGTTCCTGAGAAAAATCATTAGAGCTCACACATCTGCTGGGGAAAGATAGACCATGTACATATAACATGCCCAAGTTTTCTATGCCTTTGGAAACTAAGAGATGAAGTGATTTGAATCATTAGCTCTGCATACTGTCCCTAGTATTTCTAATGATTTCGAATGTGTTTGGGCTATCATCCTTCCAGCTACTACTTCCTCAAAGTGTCCTTTTGTTGAATTCTCCATCTTTGTTTTCTTCCTTTCTTCCCTATGCCTCTTGTCTCTTGTCCTTTGGCCAGCAAACCCTGAGGTGGCGAATGAAAAGATTACTCCAGACACCTAAGTGGGAGAGGACCTGGGGACCAGAGACATTCTAGTGGCAAAGGGTCTGGAGCCACACTCTGCCTCTACCTTTATTGTGTGAATGCTCTTAATACAACACGGGAATAAAAAAAACAAGAAGGAATGTGAAGCTGTAATAATCAGGACAGTGGTATAGAGAGTATGATGTGAGTACAAGCCGTGCCTGTGACAGGTGTGCAGACAGGGAGTGTGTGGAGTGTGTAACATTTACAGATAATGTCTCTCTAAGTCAAGCATTACTCCCCGGATGAGTACTTTGAGCCTCAGTGAGGATCTGGCTGTTTTCTGCCCAGAAACATTACAGGGGCCCCGTTTCTCAGACTCTCCCTCTTTGCTTTTCAACTAGTCTCATCCAGAGAGGCATGTGTTCATTAAATCTTCTCCAGTCAGGCACTATGAATTCCCGCACTCTCTGTCCCATTTCACCAAATGAGGACATTTTGCGGCTTCTTCCTCCTCTAAAACATTATTATCAAAAGCTTATGTAATCAGCATTTGCTGAAATTTAGTGTTAAGGGGGGCAGTGAGGAGGGAAGATAGCCTGGCAAAAGATGTAAATAATTGCCAAATTTGACCTCATTTTTTTTTCCTTTTTTTAAGAGACAGAGAACGTATGAGAGTGGCGGTGGGGGAGGGGCAGCAAGGGGTAGGTGAGAGAGACTCTTAAGCAGGCTCCACACTGGGCACAGAACTTGATCTCACAACCATGAGATCATGACCTGAGCAGAAATCCAGTCAGATGCTTAAGTGACTCAGTCACCCAGGTGCCCCAACTTGATTTATTAATTAACAATATTTTGTGTAGTTTGGCTCAAAAATGACAAATATTTGTATTATCTTCCCAAAAGATTTCTTCTTCAGTGGGACAATATGTTTTATATACCATGGATCCTATTACTGTCCAAATGATAAAACAAACAGGGGCTGCCAATTCCTAAAATCAATTGGATGCTTATTTCCCTTTTATTTATTGTTACATGGAGCAGTATTTCTTTGAAACTGCTACCTAATATTCCAGGGACACATGGGTGGCTTAGTTGGTTAAGCATCTGACTCTTGATCTTAGCTCAGGTATTGAGTTCAGGGTCATGAGTTCAAGCCCCATGTTGGGGTCCATGCTGGGTAGGAGCCTACTTTAAAAAAAAATTGCTGTCTGGGGCACCTGGGTGGCTCAGTGAGTTAAAGCCTCTGTCTTTGGCGCAGGTCATGATCCCAGGGTTCTGGGATTGAGCCCCTTCCTCTTTCTTCCTCTCTCTCTGGCTGCCTCTCTGCCTACTTATGATCTCTTGTCTGTCAAATAAATAAATAAAATTAAAAAAATATGCTACCTAATATTCCAATGCAAGACTATATCACTATTTATTTATTCTACTGCATTTTGGACACTGAATTATTTTTAGTGTTTGACTATTATAAATAGAGCTAATATGAGAGATAACGGGAAAACAATAAAGAGTACCTCTACCTACCAAAGCACTTATTATTATGAGGATATTCATATCAACAAGCATAACCCAAAGTTGATGAAAACTAATTTTTTAGGAATTCTCACAAGAGGAACTGCTGCCTTATAAGGAATAAATAAAGCTCCAACGACCAGAGCTAAAGATACAGGGATCTATAAACTGTATTACAGTTAATACAGAGAATGAATTAATTCAGAGAATTAATTAATTAATATTTTTTCCAAGTTTTTATTTAAATCCCAGCTAGTTAAAAGAATTCAGAGAAAGTTTCTTAAAGAAATTCATGAATCGCAAGAAAACACAGATAAACAGGTAAACTAAATTAGAAAAACAATGCATGAACAAAAGTCTAAGAAAAAAAAATAGAAACCACTAAAAATGAACAGAAATAGTAAAGTTATAGAACACAATGACTGTGCTGAAGAATTCAATAAAAAGTTTCAGTAGTAGACTCAGCCCAGCAGAGTGGCTGGATGGATTAAAAAACAAGGCCCAATCATCAAGACAGTATGGTACTGGCACAAAAACAGACACATAGATCAATGGAATGGAATAGAGAGCCCAGAAATAGAACCTCAACTCTATGGTCAACTAATATTTGACAAAGCAGAAAAGAATGTCCAATGGAAAAAAGACAGTCTCTTCAACAAATGGTGTTGGGAAAATTGGACAGCCACATGCAGAAGAATGAAACTGGACCATTTCCTTATACCACACATGAAAATAGACTCAAAATGGATGAAGGACCTCAATGTGAGACAGGAATCCATCAAAATCCTTGAGGAGAACACAGGCAGCAACCTCTTTGACCTCAGCAGCAGCAACTTCTTCCTAGGAACATCGCCAAAGGCAAGGGAAGCAAGGGCAAAAATGAACTATTGGGACTTGATCAAGATCAAAAGCTTTTGCACAGCAAAGGAAACAGTTAACAAAACCAAAAGACAACCGACAGAATGGGAGAAGATATTTCCAAATGATATATCAGATAAAGGGCTAGTATCCAAAAATCTATAAAGAACTTACCAAAGTCAACACCAAAGAACAAATAATCCAATCAAATGGGCAGAGGACATGAACAGATATTTCTGCAAGGAAGACATCCAGATCGCCAACAGACACATGAAAAGTGCTCCACATCACTCAGCATCAGGGAAATACAAATCAAAACCACAGTGAGATACCACCTCACACCAGTCAGAATGGCTAAAATTAACAAGTCAGAAAATGACAGATGCTGGCAAGGATGTGGAGAAAGGGGAACCCTCCTACACTGTTGGTGGGAATGCAAGCTGGTGAAATTTCTCTGAATGTGAAGGGATGGAAAAAGGTATTCCATGCACATGGAAACCAAAAGAAAGCAGGGTAGCTACACTTATACCAGACAAAATAGACTACTAGCAAAAACTGTAATAGGAAACAGAGAAGATCACCATAAATGAGAAGGGGTCAATTCATCAAGAGGCAATAACAATTAGAAATATATATGTGCTTGACATCAGAGCACCTAAATATTTAATCACACACAGATCCAAAGGGACAACAGTACAATCATAGTAGGGATTCGAATAATGGATAAATTACCCAGACAAAAAGATTCAATAAAGAAACAATGGATTTGAACTGTACTTTAGACAAAATGGGCCTAAAAATATATGCAGAACATTTCATCCAATGGCAACATAGATGCATTCTTCTCAATAATACATGCAACACTTTTCAGAGTAGTTTACACATCACAAATAAGTGTTGGTAAATTTAAGATGATTGAAATCACACCAAATATCTTTCCCAGTAAGATTTTACAAAAGGAGAAGAGTTCCCAGCCGGTGAAGGACTGGTAAATTGATTCTATCGGCCTCCTCCCACTGAGTGAAGGTTCTTAACAACTTTGGTTTGTGCAGACACTGTGTCTGCTCTAACCGGAACTTTCCCTGCTGCCAGGCACCCCAAGATGTCATCGTCAGGGGGTTAGAAAAACTGGGTACCATGCATGGATACCCTCATGGAAGAGATAGAGGTTGGGAGTCACACTTCAACAGTTAGGAATTGAATGGAGGTTTCGTATTCCCTATAACCCACAAGCAGCAGATATACTACGAAGGAAAAGGTCATATTAAGGCACCAAATTGTTAACAGGTGAAACCACATTGGCTGGGTGGACTAAAGTACTGTCCCAGGCTTTAGTACATTTAAATGACCAACCTGTAGGGCTTATTGTCCCATATGCCAGACTAGGGACCCAGGCTGGGGCACTTAAATATTGTGAAGGTATGGAATTCACGAGAGACAGCAGCTGCCCTGCCTCACCGGGGATCGATGTGCTATGCTGCTGGGAACACCGAGCTCCAACACACCTGGAAAAGGACTTATCTACTGGAATTTGCACTTGGGATGTCCCACCAGGGTGGGTGAGTTATTTTGTACCCCCGGGGTGAATGGGAACTACTCAGTCTGCTGGGATCCCATTATCCTGCTGCAAGCGGGATATGTTAAAATGCATTATACTTGGGGACGCCTGGGTGGTTCAGTCAGTTAAGCCGCTGCCTTTGGCTTGGGTCATGATCCCAGGGTCCTGGGATGGAGGCCTGAATCAGGCTGCTTGCTCAGCAGGGAGCCTGCTTCTCTTTCTGCCTCTGCCTGCCACTCTGCCTGCTTCTGCTCTCCCTCTCTCTCTGACAAATAAATAAACAAATAAAATCTTTAAAAGAAAATACACTCTACTTGGAATGGAACAAACACCACTGGAAGAGGGGAGTAGCTGGGGCCCTGGTCTGGCCTATTCCATCCCAGTTCAACCCCTCATACCTGGCAGTGCTACCTTCTCCAGCCAACACATATGGTTTGTACAACCAAGTCATGTTTCTAAAGCTGCCAACCTCCCTCTCCTCAGGGCAAGGGGGGAACATTTTGTTATGCCACTGGTGTGATCATTTCGCTGTGTCTTTGTTCCTTCCAATGGCCTACAAAAATGTTATAATGCACATAGAAGCCCTTATTAAATTCACCTAGCCCCTTGAATGAGAACCAGCAAAGCCTGTCCTTACAGATCACTGAAACGTCTCTGACGAGAAAGGCTATCCGAAGGCTCATGAGGATTTCTGTGTGAGAGCGTCAACACAAACAAAATAACATAATCGTGTAGATATTAATGTGGTTAACAGTAAAATGGGACCAACACTGTTTTTGGTTTCTGTTTCTAGACATTCATTTTTACCCTGATAAGTTCTAATAAAGCTTGGTTGAAGGATTTTAGTTTCTGAGACCCAACCAGAAACAAAGCCAATAAAGACCCACGGGCATTTTTCATTCCCTGTTGATGTTCCTTGAAACCAGGAAGTCATTTGGACTCTCAGGAGGTCATCTCCTGTTAGTTCCATTCGTTTAATAGCTATTTTTCTTCTCTCATGTGCTATAAAGAATGTTCCAATTTCCCCAGCCCCTAATGACACTTGCCTTTTTGGCCTGAGGTTTTATTTCCTCAGCTGGGTGAGAAGCCCCCTGCCCGCCACCCCTAGTATTAAGGCCTCGTATTCCTTGTCCAAGCCAGCACTGGCCACTCTTTCTGTTCTTAGGCAGTGTCATTGTGTCAATAACTTCTCTTTGTTGTTCTGGGTGAGCAAGAGGGAGTTTGTGGACCTTAAGAGGAAGTACATACAGATGGCAGGTAGAGATTAGGCATGAAGGCTCCTGGAGATGGTCCAGAACAGGTCTTGGGAGCTGGCAAAGACTGTGGAGACACACCAGCATCTCGTGACTGGGTGTGCACTGGTCATGTTAGAGATAGAGAAGGGAAGTTCAGACAAGGATCTGAGATCCTTGTGTGCAGGGGGAGTTGGGCCGGGTTGGGGTGTTACCTGGGCAGGGGGCTGGGAATCTTTGGAGAGAGTGGCTTGAAGCAGGAGACAACTTCTGCTCTTAGGTGCTCTTTTGAATGGGGGAGAATTGATTGATGGAAGTTCTTTGAAGCATGTTTGATGGGTTTGTGTGGTAGCTTAGGAATTAGCAGATACTGAAAGAACAGTGATAATCAGAGAAATCTGCTGCCCCATATTCTGTTTAATTTAGAACACAACCCCCATCTTAGAAGATAAACTCTTCCCTCCCTGTTGACACAGCTGGAGAGAGATTTCCGTGATCTGTGTGACACACAATCCTGTCATGACGCGCACACACAGACAGGGATTTCGGAGCTTCTGGGGAAGGATCTGAAATCTCTCCTTAGGAAAATGTGGTCTTTCGACTGGACATCATTCCGCTGACAAAGACTAACTCTAGGGCTGTGAACTGTAGGGAGGCAGTCCCTTCATTTTGTGAATGGATATGGTTCTGTGTAGTGAACCACACATTCTGAGTATCTGTGTAGCAATCTACCTTCCTATTGGTCTGGCTGGATAGTCTAGTAGTTTTGGTTCAGCAGAGCTGCAGTAGAAGTGAAACTCCCCGAGAGTCCTTGTTTCTATACAGTATGTATAGAATGAGGCTTGGCCAATCCCCACCCAGATCCTCAACCCTCCTATTGTTCCCTAAGCTGTGACTTCATCACCCTGATCACCTGGGAGGTGAGAGAGCTGGGGCAGGGAATTCCGTGTACACTCTCAGATCTCAAATGGCGGAGGTTGAACCAGGGGCCAGTTTACTCCCAAATGGTGTTCCTTGGCTCTATGCCCTGTTTGCTATGCTTTTTGTATTTTTTCTCTTTGTCATGTTCTCTCCCTTTTTACTTGAGATAGACCAACATATAAAGAAATGTAAGTACCATGGGGGGCCTTAGCGCACAGGGGAATGAGAAGTATGAGTGTGTATATGGAGGGAGGAGAAGTTATACATTATAAAGTGGGGAACAAGGAAACAATGTCTGCTCTTCTCTGATCTTCAAGGTCTTAATGACCCAGGGCTAAAGGATTTAGAAATAATAATCTTGGGGCACCTGGGTGGCTCAGTGCGTTGAGCCTCTGCCTTCAGCTCAGGTCATGATCTCAGGGTCCTAGGATCGAGCCGTGGGTTGGGCTCTCTGCTCAGCGGGGAGCCTGCTTCCCCCTCTCTCTACCTGCCTCTCTGTCTACCTGTGATCTCTGTCTGTCAAATAAATAAAATCTTTAAAAAAAGAAATAATAATCTTATATATGATGGAAGTACCCAAAGGACATAGGTCAGGACTGGTCTGGACAGCCTGTTTGTGATACATCTGTGGAGCGTGGAGTGGTAGCTAGGGCCCTCCCTGAGTTGAAGTAAGGCCCAGACACAAGGATATGGGAAAGCCTGGGGGAATCTGGGGATATGTGAGGAATTTCCAGATGACGCACTCTGACTCACCGTGCTTCGCGCTTCGACGCAGTCTGGCTCAGATGCAGGTATTCTCTGCATAATGCTCTGCGTAAGAATAAAGAAAATGAGATAAAGATGGACCATCTGGGAAGGCCAGGTGAGTGTTGTTTGCCTTTCACCTCTGGGCTTATTATGTCCATAAGCTGGGCGGTTCTAGTTACTTCCATCACATGTTAGATGGCTGGGAACTCTCCAACCTAGTCTCCGTGAGGCAGCCCCCTCGCATTCTGTTTAGCTCAAGAATTCTGTCTTCTCTCCAGGGAGAACATTTTTCAAGTGGCAGTTTCATTCTGAACCCTCACTAACTTCATAATCTAAGGTCTCCTTTGATTGAAAAGGAGGTAGAAAATTCCTCCTTAGGTGGAAAAGTTTCTCTTTTCTCATCTATACTTATGATGTTTCTCCTCTTATCAGGGTTCTCGCTCAAATGATTCAGGGGCAAAGCTACCATTTTCTCATGCCCATGAAAAAAATTAGGTGACTCTTCTCCAGGCACTTGTTATAAAGTTGTTTTTGTGATAGGGATATTTGCAGAAGGACTTTGTAGGGATAGAATCTTACCAACAGTCTGAGGAGACTGAAAGCCCATTGTTCTGGGGAACATTCTGACCACCAGGTGACTATAAGCCCTGCAAATTGTGTACTTGCTTCTCCAGGCAAGGTTAGTTCTTCCCTCCTTTGTGCTGTTCTGGGACTCCCTTGTGAAATTACAGAGAGATAATACACCAGATTCTTGGTTTTTTGGTCCTTCAACTTAGACATCATTGAGTTCTTTGTGTCCACCGTATCACTCCCTCAATATGAATGTTTCATGTTAAACTTTTGTTTTCTTTCTGCTATGTAAGGTGAAAGTTGTGGGCTATTTGGTGAGGATTGACTTTTATAGCTCATGTAACATATCCCATTATATAGTTATTATAACAATTATTAAATAATGATACAACTATTATATAATATTATATTACATATATTATTTTATATATTATGTATATAATATTATATATTATATGATTATATTATATAGCTTTCTGCACAGATATTTTGAGAATCAGGCCAAAGCTCAAGAAAAGATTGGTCACTGAGGAACAAATCTTTTGAGCTTAAAACGTTTCTTATTTACTTAAGAAACAATAATCTCTTGTGACAAGTATTTCCCAGACAGTAAGTCAAGAAGCATATATATAGTCCTGTCCTGTTAGGATTTTTCTTGAGTCTTTAGTGATGTACAGAAAATTTCATAATCTGCATCTCTTTCATTGTTCTGCTGTCCAAAATGGCAGTTACAATCTGCTGGGTCACAGGTATAATCAAATAATTTTCCTCTTGTTCCAGGCTGTCCTCTGGAGTCACCAAGGAGAGAAGTTCTGGGAAGGAAGGAAGATGGGATGGGAAGAGATCCCTCGCTACTTGTGAGGGTATCAAGAGAGCCCAGGAGTTCTGAGGTTGATATCTGTACCCCTGGACCATCCGTTTGAGAGTGGCTGAGCCTCTAAGGAATCACCTGTGACATCATATCCCAGACATGAGAGGGCTTCTTAGACCCTCATTATGTATGTTTATATGAAAAAAAAGATAATAAATATTTTGAGACTCTCAGAAAAATCCTACATTACCAGGAATTTTTTGTTGAACTTACAGCTTCTAACATTCAGTTGCTTATAGTCAGTCCAAATCCCAAACAAATTTCCCACTTCCAGGTGAAATGCTAGGTGAATGACTTATGCTATGTTATTCTTCTAAAGCAACAGGTAGAGTCATTCTTCCAGGGGAAGAAAAGCTCATAGTGCCTATTAGACTAAGAAACATTTAATCCAGGACCATGGCTGAATCCTTCCTCTCAATTTATCTGAACACTGTCAACATGTTCTGTCCAGATTGTTTTCTTATATAAGTGCCATGCTCCTTTCATATCTTATAGTACAATATAAATGCATAGGAAGGAATTGGTATAGATTTTCTCTTTCTACCTAAAGCATCATGGCTGCCCCAAATTGCTTTATTATCAAGTGAAACTATTTTTGTCTAAGTTCCTCCACATAATTCTCTCATTCTTACCTACTTATCTGCTCTTCCTCTCTGTTCTCCTTTTTTTTTTTTAAGGTTTTATTTATTTATTTGACAGACAGAGATCACAAGTAGTCAGAGAGGCAGGCAGAGAAAGGAGGAAGCAGGCTCCGCACTGAACAGAGAGCCCGATGTGGGGCTCGATCCCAGGACTCTGGGATCATGACCTGAGCCGAAGGCAGAGGCCTTAACCCACTGAGCCACCCAGGCGCCCCTGTTCTCCTCTTTTAATAATGTTGGTCACAATGGGTCATTAAAGCATCCATGTGGAACCCTCTAGTTAGAGAGGGGTATAAGGGACTGTGGAGAGGGAGAGAAAGAGAGGAGAAGGAGGAGGGAGGAGGAGGTGGAGGAAGGAGAGAGAAGGAGGGAGGAGTAGGGAGAAGGGAGGGAGAAGAGAGGGGAGGCAAAAGGAGGGGAGTGATATCCAAGTTGGAGACACTGGATAGGTTGTTTTTAATTGAAAGGAATTCCTATCAGTGGAAATGCTAAAGAAAAGTCTGGCAGTGTCAGAACAGTTATGTGAGGGATTTCTACACTTGTTAGGAAATTAAAACTGTCTGGAAATTTCCTTCATTGTCTAATACTTATGATAACTTTTGATATAGAACTGTTAAGTACCAATTCACTTTGATGTCAATGAAACCATATGGGTATCTATTAAGCAGCGATTCAATTTGGTTTTTGGGTCTGCATCTGTTTCTTCGGGGGGGGGAGTCTCTTGGTATGTTCTTTTTTTCTTCACAAATGCTCCTGCAGTTTCTGGGGGCATATTCTTTTTTCCCATTTTCCATTTTATTCTCTTTTTATATATCATTTATTAACATATTGATTCTTTTTTTAATATCCTGATTGTTTAAAAAAGTTTTAAATAATTTTTCTTGCCTTCATTTCTGGGCTTATGCATGTCTTTCGTATTTCTGATTTCCTAAATTTCAGATTATCTCCTACTGAGTGTAATTTCTTTCACTTTCTCTTTTTTTCTATCTGCCCAACAAATTTCTTGCAGATGTTTCCTTCTTCATGTTTCACTACTTTAGAGTAAGAGAATAAAACTCCAAGGCCCTATTGCTCTGCTCCCCCAAATGTAATCTTTCCCAGGATTAAATGAGTTTAAGGAGACCCAGGGCTCTAAAATTAGACATCAAACAGAAAGCCCTCTAGGTATTCAAAGCAGGAAGTGGTTTACTACAGGAAACTGTGTGCTTACAAAATCTTCAACATGAAGTTTCAAAAACCCCAGGAAACCACTGCTAAAGGTCACCCTGCTGCAAAAACCAAGGCTAGCAACTTTCAGGGCCAGTGGAAAGGCCCTACAAAACGAAATCTCCCATACATGGGAGAACCTAGCCTGGTGGAACCTAGCCCAGATTCCACCTGTCCATTCTTGTGGGAAATGTAGTACTCAGTCTTCCAGCTCCTGCCGTTCAGGGAGAGTATAATGAGAGGGCAGGAATGGTAAGGAATTGGTCATGCAGCTGGGTTGCCTATTCAGGGCAAAAGAAGCTCTCTGCTTTATCTTCAGCAGAAAATGTAGTGCTTCCATGACGGTACTCTCTCTGATCTTTTTCTGTTCTCCACAGGGATTCTTCAGGCTGCTGGGTCAGGAGGGCTTAACAATTGCCCAAGATGACATCCCACCCTTTTGATATTAGTCCCAAGGAACGAAACTGTTGTCTTTCTCACCTTTCTAGAAGCACACCACGATTACAATATCTTTCCATTTATTTTCCCCAAATCTTGGTTATTTAAACCTATATACCTTCATGTGCACTGCACCCAAGTTCTTGTCTTAATATGCTTGCCAGGAAACTATTGCTCTTCCAAAATGCTCCCTATGTGGCGATAGGCCTGAAGTATTTCTTAACAGATATCCATTATCGCTCAACTTCTGGGACTTAAATTGAGATTTAACTGGCCCAAGAGTTTTCTTCCTAAACAAAGGTTGTTACTTGCCTTGTATTTGTATAAACAAAGAGTTTATCATGGTTCATTTCCAAAGCCATATGGAGTAATCTCTTCTGCTAAGGATGGACTGGAATGATGCTTCCAGAATGTTGTTCACACCTCAATTACCACTCCATTGAAAAAATAATCCTAAATATCAAATTAAAAAGAGGTTCCATTGAACTATTATTACTGTCTTTCTACATAATCTTCATATACATTTAAATGTCAAAAACCCCACATTTTTCTCCCTTAGTATCTTAGATCATTATGCAACATTGTATTTATTTATTTTTAGAGAAGGAGAGAGATGGGGAGGGGCAGAGGGAAAGGGAGAGAGAGAAAATCTTAAACCAGCTCCCTGCCAGGCTCAGTCTCACAACCCTGAGATCATGACCTGAGCCAAAATCAAGAGTTGGACACTCAACCGACAGAGGCACCCAGGCGCCCCTCAAACATTGTTTTTAAATAGAAAGGCAAATATTTGTTTTTTAAATATCTAACTCATGATTATAAATGGTGATTTTTCCCCAAAATTTGTCTATGGGAGGGAACATAGACTTTATATGAAAAAGAATAAAAACATTGAAGAATTCTGCATCAGGATAAAGGCCTTTTTGGAGGAGAGAGGGGTGCTGGAGTCACTGACTGTCTTTAGGCCCAAGACATCTCACCGTCAACAGTGGTGGCCTTTTTGTCGAAAGCGTTTAAAATGAAACAAAACAAAACACAGTAGATAACAGTTTTTCTACTGGCTATTATAATAAGTACAATCAGTAATAGTTTTTTTTATTTCAGCTTCTAAACATGGATTTTTATCTCAATATATCTTTTAAAAATCTAAGTGAAGAAATCTTCGGTTTCTGAGAGTATTCTCAAAATAAAGCCAATGAAGCACGCAGGCATCTTATTTCTGTTTCCATCCCCTGTGATCAGGGAGCCACTCTGGCTCTCAGGAGAGCATCTCCTGTTAGTTCCATTTGTTTAATAGCTCTTTTTCTTCTCTAATGTTCTATGAAGAATTCCCCAATTTTCTCAACCCATAATGATCCTTGCCTTTTCAGCCTGGGGTTTTAGTTCCTCAGCGGGGTGAGAAGCCCCCAGAGGGCAGTAATTAAGGTCCCATATTTCTTGTCCAAGCCAGCACTGGACACTGTTTCTGTGTAATAAGTTAAAACTTAGAGGAGGTAATGCTTCAGAGAAATTCCATCTGTGAGCAAGGCCGCGTTCATGGAGCAGGTCACTTGGTGCGATCCCTTGACTCTCTCCTCAGCGTTTCCAGAGCTGCTGCCAAGGAGCAAGAGAACATATTCTGGTGATATTCAGAGCAACGCCTCTGCCCAATATTCTGTTCAGTTAGGAAGAAAACATTATAACTATCTCAGAAAATAAACAGTTCCCTCCTCTGATGTCTGTGACTGGGGAGATAACCTACAGTCGATGGGACACCCAGTCCTGACAGGAGTAAGTACACTGAGACAGGGAATTCTGGAGCTTCTAGGGAAAGATATGGATTTTCTGTTCAGGAACAGTTGATATTTCTTCCCCCTCCCACTTAGATATCTTATTCTCTAGATAAAGCTGGTCCTAAAGCTGAAGGGTCTGAGGCTACTCCTTTAATCTACAGACATGATTCCAATGCGGGAGCACATCCGTTCTGAAAGTTTGTGTATGAGTCCTCCCTCCTCCTCGCTGTGTTTAAAGAGACGAGTCTTAGAGGGGCCACTGAGGCTTTGGCAGAGTGAAGCTATCTGATTTTCCTCAGTGTTTGGTTTTTGGAAGGCTTGGCCAATCCCCACTGAGACATTCATGACTCCCATTGTTTCTGAAATTGTGACTTCATCACTCTGTCACTTAGGAGGGGACAGGGCTGGGACAGAGAATCCTATATCCTTATTTGCATCTTCATGGGTGGGTTTGAATCAGGCAGCAGCTTACACGTCAACGTGGCTTTCTGGCTATACATCCTCTTTACCATGACCATTCTTTCTATCATCTTTTTCTCATTTTTCCCCTTCAGCGAGGTTGATGAACCCATAAGGAAATGTAAGTCTTACGTGGGGCCTGGAAGAGGAGGGGGGATCCATTAAAATATGAGGTGCTTGAAAATATGTTCCTTACTACATGTTCTGGGTAAACACTTCCTCATCTCTGAGCTTTAAAGTCTTTCCATGACCTTGGGCTAAGAGTTCTTAGACATTGTACTTGCGTGTATGATGGAAATACCTGGTGGACAGAGGTCAGGACTGGCTAGGAAGCCCATTCCTTGTACACGTATGGAGACTGAGGAAGTATTTGGGGCCCTGACTGAGCTGAGGTTAATGCCCAGGTTTAAGAATAGGAAAAACCTTATCGACTCTGGGGATCTATGATAGAGTTTCCAGGTATTTGTCTCTGATCCAGGGAATTTTTTCTTAGTCTTGTTCAGATTCAGATTGTTCCTGTGTAATGCTGTGTGTAAGAATAAAGAGGACAACATTATAAAAATGGACAGTCTAGGGAGGCCAGGTGAGTATTCTTTGCCTTTAACCTCTAAGTTTTTCTGCACAAAAAGCTGGAAGCTCTGGAGAGTTCCAAAGCCCACATGCTAGATAGTTTAGACATGTACAAATATGGTCTCAGTGAGACAGTCCCCTCATGTTCTGCAAATGACCTCCCCTTCCTCTCAGAGACTTCTTACTTGTGAGGACATTTACCAAGCTGAGTTTTCGTTCTGAGCTGTCATTAATTCTTGTGAGTGGAAGCACTTTGCCTTTTTGTTTATTTCTGTGGATGTTTCTCTTTCTATTAAAGGTCTCTTTTAATTGACTCAGAGATGAAATTTCCATATTATGGGCTAGCTAGTGAAAGGAAATAAAATATTTATAACCGGACAGTGGTTATAAATTTGATTTTTGAAATAGGAATAAAGACAGAAGGATCCTGGCATCTGTGGAGATGAGACCTTTAGAGAAAAATTGAAAATCATTCTGATCTTCTGTTGACCACAGTTCCCATAGACTGTGTATGTGAGGTGGCCTGTCTCCCCTGGTGGGGTCAGTTCTCTTCTTTGTGCTGGTCTATGACTCTTCATGGCATCACAGGGAGAGAACACACCAGATTCTTGGGTTCTCGGGATCCACCATATCATACCCTCCATATGAATGTTATATGTTCTATGATGCCCTGACCAAGTTTCCCTCACACAAAATTGAAATGTCTGGTATGTAAAAGGCTATTGTGTTGCTTTAAGGTAAGTAAAACAAGAAGGAGATAAATTTTTGCCTAGATAAATGATAAAACTTGAGAACTTTTTTTTTTTTATCAACTCAAGGGAAGAATGGTAGACTGTGTATTTGTATTTGTCACATCCCCAACATAACCAAAGTATATGGTGGTTTTAATTGTAAACAACCACAATATCTATCTCAACATTGCCATTGTATAGATGAGAATACACAATTTATTATTGTAGTTGGAGAAGTTAAGTGAATGGCCCCAAATTTCACATGAAGTCACTGGCTCTCAGTCATTTGTATAAATGTCTCCACGTTTCCAATTTGTGTTCCACTTCATCACTTTGCTACTGTTCTGGAGACCGTTGCTTGCCTGGAGAGCCCAAAGTAGAACGATAATATCCCAAGTGATAATTTCAAAAGAGTCAAAGGAGTGGCTTTGTCTAGAACTTTCCCTATTACAGCAATGGGAGAGGGGGTATTGCCCTCATGCCAGGATGAACAGACAAAGTTTTATCACCCAGGATCTCTTGTAAGTGGTCATGGAAAGTGTAAGTTAGTACAACTATCCCATCTGGGGGTTCAGAATCCGAGTGGGCTCCTATTTCTCTTAAACATCAGATTTGCCCTTTGCAAAGTGTTACTGTCATTCCCCTTTATCCTCACAGAGGTGTGTAAAGGTTAGGTTCGATGGTTATGCCTCTCTCCTTGCCCACATTTTTGTTCACTTAAGCACACATTCTTAAATTCAAATGTTAGTTCCTTGGACTGTCATGATTTTTTGTGCTAACTCTAGGTATGATTAAGTGTGGGTATCCAGTGTAGATTTTAAAATATTGGCACATTTGTGATACGTTCGACCCTTATAATTTTGATTAAGACTTTCTTGATATATAGTTTCAATAGTTAGACATCAGATTTTAGAAGAACATTATCACAAATTTTCTTATTCACACATAGAAAATTAGAGCTAGGAGGAACCACAGAAAATATAAGCTCCAATCTTTCCAATTGCAGATTAGAAAACTCTCTTCCTCCTCGCTGTATGGAAAAAAAATAAGAGTTGCATGGTTTTTGATGACTTTTGTTTATGAGGGTCAAGTAATCACTCCTACCTGGGGATAAGCAAGGTTGGGGTTATCCACATGGAAATTTTGGTAAATCAGGACAGGAATGAGGGATCTGGAGCTGTGTTTTCCTACCTTCCATTTCTTGTGAATTATTCATACTTTGAAAACTGAAATGTTTGCATCTTCACGCTCATGTTCTTACTGATTACGTAGATGGAGAGAGAGTTTTATAGCTGTTGTCTGGCTATAATCTCTTATTTACCATCCTATGGTCTATGAGCCACATATTTCCATCCTGATATAAATGCTGCGAATTATTTGTTGATGTCCTGAAATATCTGCAATCTGAGTCTCTTGAAATTGTGTCTGCCTAAATAGGGTTCTGTCATTTTGCTGCATTAAGCCTTAGCCAAGGAGCGTTCCTTCTGTTTCAGGCTGTCCTCTTCAGAATCCTGGGAGAGAACCTCTGAGAGAGGAGGAAGCTGGGATGAGACAAGATCACTCACTCACTGTGAAAGTGGTAGGAGACCGAACCCAGGAAATCTGCCCCGTAACATCAGTGTAACCGTGGCTGAACCTGTAAGGAATCCTCTGTGACCTCACATCTCAGACAGGAGAGACTTCTCAGACCCTCATTATCTGTTTGTTCTGAAATGAAATTGATAATAAATACTTTGATACTCTCAGAAAAGTGCTAAGTTATAAGGAATTCCTTACTGAATATCTGTCCTCTTTTATCTCATTTCTTTTAAGAAATCAAAATCCCAAGCACACTTCTGTTGTCCTACGTGAGTTACCTGTGTTATTTGTTTTCTCAATGCAGCATGTGGTTTCACTCTCATTGGAGAAACAATGTTCGTTGTTAATAAGAATAGACAGACTGGGGTTATGGACATTGAGGAAGGTATGTGCTATGATGAGTGCTGTGAAGTGTGTAAACCTGGTGATTCACAGACCTGTACCCCTGGGACTAATAATGCATTACATGTTAATAAAAAATTAAAAATTATATATAAAAAAAAAAGAATAGACAGACACTAAATCCAGGACCAGAGCTGAGCTCTTCCTCCCTCCACCCAAAATGATTTCACAGCCAAATCTCATAAATATTCTAAAGCATTCCACCCAGATTACATCACTTTCTTGCACAAGTGCCCTTCTCCTCCCCTGTCCTACAGTGGAATAAATTTTCATGGATGGACGTGTGGGGGAGGAATTGCTGCATCTCCTCTCATTCTTTCCTAAGCTCTCTGGCTCCCCAGATAATACTCTTCTACTATCAAATTAGACTAATTTTATCTGACTTCCATACAAGCGCACAAGTCTCCTTCATCCTCACCTACCACATACATCTGTCTACCAGGTCCTGCTTTGCTCTTCCTCTCTGTCCACCTCTCCTCACCACAGGCGATATGATATCTCTGTCATAGTCCTGAGGCTTATATCGTGTGCCTGTGCCATTCTAACCGCCCCACAGTTCAGATTATGGAACTAATCTGTCCCTTTTTCATGCTGTGTTTCGCATTTCATTGTACATAGCCTAACAGTCATGTTCCAACATGTCCTTTCTTTGTATAAAGGTCTCTGGAGGCTCTTCATCAACTATATTAGTGCCCTTATACTGTGGCATTCATTGGGTCAACTTCCAAACTGAAAAAGAATAGTGATTCCCTGGTGTATTCTCTGTGATTTTGAAGAAGCACATTTTAAGAAGCATATAAGACACAGACTATTGGCTCACTCCCCAAATCTGTGCTTTTCTTCTTCCTGGGCACATGGCTTTTCAGCAAGAGGCTATGTTTCTTAACTTCCCCTGCAGCAAGGAGTAGCTATGTGACTAAGTGTTAACCAATAGAATGCTAACAAATGATCCATGCTAAATCCATGTCATTGGCTAAAGGGAAATATTTTCTCTGTTCTTGAGTTGGAAATGGAACCAACTGAGGTCACCTCAGAAGCCCTGTTTAGAGTAAGGAGAACAGCTTTTCTAGCAGGGATTCTTGGGGGTAATTTGCAGAGTAGAGGTCAACTCTTGCTGCTGTATATTTTCCTTAGAGAGAATAAACTTATTTGTTCATTAATCACCATATTTTTGGCCTCTTTGTTAGAGTTGCCTGGCCTTTACTATAACTTTACATTCTTCTGTTCACGGTGTTTAGTGTATCACAAGAACCATTGACCCAGTGTTTAAAACACCACAGTTTTTAACATAATAGACAAGGACCACCACAATCAGACTCAATGTACCTAACAGGTAGCTTTTTTACCATTATCTGGCACTGGAATCCTTTACTCAATTTCTCTCCCCCACCTCAATTCATACCAGTGTTCACTATTCCTTTCTCTGAATAATCTTCCTCTATAAATGTCCTGTACCTCTCCTCTTCCTCAGATACTCCTTTTTCACTTAACAGCTTACCTCAAAACTGTTGCGTCAAAGAGAACAAAAAATTCATAAGGCCTAAAAACAAAATTAATTTGTTTTTCACTCACATAGCAGACTTATTTGGTGCTGCTGATAATGGGACTTCTTCCCACCCCATGACTCCTCCACTCATTGGATGGTCAGTTATCTGTCTGCAGACAGATAGGGGAAAGGGGAAAGAGCAAGGACAATGCGTGGAAGTGGCCCACATTCCATTGATGAGACTCAGTCACATAATCACACCTAGTTGTAAGAAATGCTGAGAAATAACTGATGCATATACTAAAAATCATATTACTTTGAAGAAGGGGATGGAGTATGGTGTGTCACTAAGGTTCCTGTTAAGGAGAAAAAGGGAATTGCATAGAGAACTCCTCACCTTGACATATCACCATCAAACTCCTAAAAAAGAAAGAGAAACATCTCAAAAACAGCAAGAGAAATATGACTTACCATGCACAAGAACACCATATGATTTATGCTAGAATTAATGACGTCCAAAGAAAAATTATGTGCTAAGAGTGAAGAATCTTTATCTTACATAGATGAATGATATACTATTCACTTATATTCCAGACACAGATAAAAAACATTCTAAAACATTAACAGTAGTTTTCTCAGAATAGTAAAACTATTAGTATTTATTATTGTCCTTTTAATATTTTCCATATTTTTTATGTAGTCATTTTCTAATAAAAGAACTGAAGTTTCTGTAAATAGAAATAAGGATATCTCAGCAATTTTATATGGGAAACATTTTAGTGAAGAACAAAATATTAACAAAAAATATCTTAATAGGTCAGGGTTAAATTTTAATATTTAAACTCTCTATTACATTTCTGCATAATATTTACTGCAAACATAATACATGGTTAGGTCCTGGGATTTACATCAAGCCTACAGGACTAGGATCTTGCTCTGTCTTGATAAGAAGCTTTCAAAACAAGATTTTCTTACAACTGGATTAATTATTCTTTCTGATCAGATTCATGGACCAAAGAGTCCTGATTTGTAATATCCCCAAAAGCTGTTTGGGGACTTAAAGATTTAAAATTTCCCTTATCAGGGCACCTGGCTCTCTCAGTCGGACGAGCAAAGGACTCTTGATGTCAGGTCACGAGTTCGGGATTGTGAGTTCAAACCCCACATTGGGCATATATAGATTCCTAAAAATAAATAAACTTAAAAAAAGAAAAAAGAAAAATTTCCCTTATCATATCTTAGTCTTCCTTTTCTCTGTTACATCCCTTATTAGAGTTCCATTAAGCCTATTGCTTTTTCCAAAATCATTTTACTCTTGAGATTGTAATTTACTACAGTTCCTATGGGAAGAACAATATGCTCACAATCCAAAGAAGCTAAACTAGAAGCAAGAGCAATTAACCAAAGCCATCATGAATAAACCCAATAGGGATAAAAATAAAAATGATGATTCTGATACTCAGTTTTGAAAATGGTGCTTTCTACAGTCAAGTCTCAATAGAACTAAACACACTTGAACCACAAGAACAGCCATCAGTTGGCCTCAAATAATGTTTTTCATTGTTCAGTTTATTGTAGTAGAAGTCTTAGTTCAGGTTACTATCTCAGACTACCATAGACTGGGTGGCTTATAAAAAGAGAAATTTATTTCCCAAGTTCTGGAGGCTGCAAGTCTGAGATCAAGGTGGCAGTGTGGTCGGGTTTTGGTGAAGACCTTATCTCAGGTCGTTGACTGCTAATCTCTCACTGCATCCTCAAGTGGTGAAGAGTGAGAGAGCTCTCTGTGGTCTCTTTTATAAGAACACTAATTCCGGGTCACCTGGGTGGCTCAGTCATTAAGTGCCTGCCTCGGCTCGGGTCATGATCCCAGGATCCTCGTATGGAGCCCCACACTGGGCTCCCTACTCAGCGGGAAGCCTGCCTCTCCTTCTTCCTCTCCCACTCGCCCTTCTTATGTTCCCCCTCTTGCTATCTCTCCCTCTCTGTCAAATAAATAAATAAAATAAAAAAAAGAGAACTAATTCCTTGCCAAAGGCCCTCCTTCCTAATGCTACCACGTTGGGAGTTAAGATTTCAATATATTAATATAGTGGGGCAGGGGGAAGTGTAACAAATATTTAGTCCATAACAGTGATACATGTAACTTAGCTTTTATTATCACCAGTTTTTATAAATTTAGCTATTCTTTTTTTTTCTTTTTTCTCTGTAAATATTGTTTGGACCAGGTTTCTATAGGTAAGTTGACTTCTCCTTCCACAAAAGTTACAATCTCTTTCAACGTCACTTGGAGGTTGATGTGAAATTATAAAAGAAGAAACAGTAAGTTCCTATTCTAAAAGATTTTGTTTATTTATTTATAAGAGAGAAAGAGCTGGGGGAGGGGCAAGGGAAGAGGGAGAAGCAGACTCCCCGCTGAGCCACAGGGTCCATGAGGTACTTGATCCCAGGACCCTGAGATCATGACCTAAGCTGAAGTCAGATACTTAACTTACTGAGGTACCCAGGAGCTCCAGTAAGTTCTTATTTTAAATAAAGCTGCTGTATATATGAAGATAAACACACAAACACATACCTACACACACCTCACAAAGTACTGAACACTGGACACATTTAGCTTGTGTTGTATCCTAAAGTTACCTTCTATGCTCAGACCTTAAACAATTTTCTTCTTGCCTCAAAAGTTAATCTAGAATTTGGAGTCTCAGAATGTGAAAATAACTTATTTGACAAGGAAACAGTTAAATAACATCAGAGTGAAAGAGGAAGGTAAAACTGAGTATGGTTTTGTTTTTGAAAGGCCTTCTGGAAATTAATCTTCAAAAAGTCTTTAGTTTGGGCTCTAATAATTCTGAATTTATGATTTACTGAGGTTTAGACAGGGCAAAGATGTTCCTTTGCTTCATACAGTAACTAACGTGCCAAGTGTTATAGGCTGAATGGTGTCCCCCAAAACTCATATGTTGAAGTCTTAACCCCCAGTACCTCAGAATATGCCTGTATTTGGAGGTAGGGACTTTAAAGAGGTAATTGGGGAAAATGAGGTCATTTGGGTGAGTCCTAATGCAACATGACCTATATCTTTACAAGAAGGAAAGATTAGGGCATAAACACACACAGTTCAAGGGGTGAACATGTGAGGACACAGAGAGCTGGTGGTCATCTGCGAGCCTACGAGAGGCTTCAAAATGAACTAAACGTGCTGATGCCTTTATCTTGGACTTCCAGCCTACAAAATGGTGAGAAAATACATTCCTGTTGTTTAAACCACTGGGTCTGTAGTATATTTTAATGGCAGCCTTAGCACATTGATAGACTAAGCACCATGCTAAACTAAACAGAATTGTTGAGGGAAAATGTTTTCTAACATAGAAACTTAATTTTAAGTGCGTTAACAGTTATACTTGTATCTATTTGCAAAGGGTAATTGTTCTAATTCAAATTGCTGTTTATTAAAATTGGTTTAGAATAATCTCGACTTAATCCTTTGTCCACATCATATGGATGGAAACATAAGGCACACATTTAAAGAATACATGGGTTAAGACTCTGCCTTTGGCTCAGGTCATGATCTCGGGTCCTGGGATCGAGCCCTGAATCAGGTTCTCTGTTCAGCAGGGAGCCTGCTTCCCCTCTCTCTCTGCCTGCCTCTCTGCCTACTTGTGATCTCTGTCTGTCAAATAAATAAATAAAATCTTAAAAAAAAAAGAAAGAATATATTTTAGTTTCAGCTTTTCACTGACCTTTTCCAGATAGAGAAATTAATATCATCAATAACTAAGGAATGGTGTATGAGTAGGAAGGAGGTGCAATCATACATACTGTTAAGTCTTTGGATGACTTACAATGGTAACTGCTACATCCTGTCTGAGCTAGTTACCATCTAAATGGTCTTCATGTACTTCCCCGTTAATTTTTCTTCTTTTTTTCAAAGATTTATTCATTTATTTTAGGAGGGGTGGGGGAAGGGCAAAAGGAGAGGGAGAGAGAAACCTAAGCAGATCCCAGGCTCACTGTGGAGCCTGATGCAGGGCTCAATTCCAAGACCCCGGGATCACGACCTGAGCCAAAACCATTGTGCTGACGCTGCCTGAATGTCCTATAATAAAAATCAGGAGGTGTGATATATGCTTGCCCCCAGGTATTTATTTACTCCCATAAACACTTTCAAAATTGACTGGATGAAATAGGAAAGGCATTTTCCATATTGCTAGTTTACCCATGTTGGGAATTAGAAAGTCTTCTGCATGCTATTTATAAAGCATTGTGCTTTCTAGTGTGTGCCTTCCACAAGTTCAAGTCCTTTCTCCATCATGCCTGGACCATCCACTCTATCCTGGGTATAGGCCACGAGTGATCAGATCTTCTTAAACTTTCTGATTCCTTGACACTTAAACAAAAATCATCAGCAAGCTGAATTCTAGTAAGTGATGATCTTGGAACTTGAGAGAAAACACTGCTCTTTTCATGCCAGAACTCCAGGTTGACTTAGACTTTTTTTCTCATTTCAGTACTGGTAGGTGTTTTAGAATCGCCCTTTGAATATATATGTGTATATATAAAATATATATGATTATAAATATAATACATGACATCATCGTATAATGAGTGCTTGTTTTTCTAAATCTTTAGAGCTTGTTTATTATGCTAATGTTTTCCTTCCAGAAAAAGCCACCTACATTCAACAAATATTGAGCATGTATCTTGTGTTAGGCAATGGAGATTAAAAAAATAAAGGGTAATTTTGATGAGGGAGCAGGAGGCTGACTGAGGACAAAGCAAAAGCTGGCACCCCCTCTCCACTCGCTCAGTAATACCTGTGACATTCCTCAGGCACTCCTGACTGCCCTAAAAGAAAAACAAATAGTTAACTTGCAGAGATCACAATCCTGCAAGACAGGAGTCCCCCTTGGTTTACAAATGTCTTAGAGATCTACAAACAAAGAAGTTACCTTATCAATAGCACAATCTCCAGAGGCAAATAACTCAGTTCCTCAAGCCCTAAAATAAAGTTAAATTTCTTCTAAACCCAAATCTCACTAACAAGGACACTTGATAGGAGAAATGTGAAACTTTATCTCTAGATCTCCAAGATAGTGTTGAGAATAATTCCCAAGCATATGGCCCACTGATATACATCTAAAGGGTCTCACAAGAAGATTTTTACTACTAGTAATAAATAACCTTTCTCCCAACAATAGTTAGCCCCTCAAGGTCCTGGAGACCTTGCTTCCAAAATTCCTTAGAGACTAACATCACCCCCTTTGTTCTCACCTACCCAATTCCTGTGTATATAATCAGCCACTCCTCAGGATAACGGGGCAGTAGCTCTTCCTGCCCATGGGTCCTGTCCCCGTGCTTTAATAAACCACCATTTTGCATCAAAGATGTCTCAAGAATTCTTTCTTGGTCATCGGCTCTGGACCTCACCCCACTGAACCTCACCTAGGTTCTAGAACTTCATCATTTCAATGCACTGAATCTGGGTCATACTTAAGAGAATGAAGTGTGAATATCCTACTCTGTGTAATAAAAGTAAACAAATCCTAGGAATGGAAGTTATTAATAAGCAGTGTTCAAAGCTGAGATCTAATTATCCTCTACCTTACTGATACACTCTCCACAACTTCAGCCAATGCTCAGTCCTGATAAATTCTATAAGCTTTCTATAAGAACAACTTCCTCGGGGCACCAGGATGGCTCAGTTATTTAGCGTCTGCCTTTGGCTAAGGTCATGATCCCAGGGTCCTGGGATTGAGCCCTGCATCGGGCTCCCTGCTTCATGGGAAGCCTGCTTCTCCCTCTCCCACTCTCCCTGCTTGTGTTCCCTCTCTCGCTGTGTCTATCTCTGTCAAATAAAAAAATAAAATCTAAAAAAACCCCCAAAAACAAAAAGACAACTTCCTCATCACCCATACTCTTTTCCAGAAGGAAACTGAATGTTTAACAGACTGAGGAAGCCAGTCCCATAATATACATGGTAACGTAAAGATAGGGAAAAAAACAGATGCTGAACTCTGTGACAGTAGGAGATCTGTGTGTTGAGTTTCAGTGATTGAGTAATGCTTCTCAAATTACCTAGTGGGCTTTGGAAGCCCCAAGTCATCTGGCAGCTTCCAAGGGAAAGCGGGAACTTCCAGCAAGCAGAGCTATGTGGCCGGCATCTTCACAATCCTGGGTGTGAGTGTCATCTAAAAGAAAGACAAACCATCTGTATTACCTAGTAGGAAAATACCTTCCTACAGAGGGAGGAGCTGTGAGGTGCAGTCTTTGAGCAGCTAGGAAAATACAATAGAGCAAGGAATGCTTATCACATAACGGAAGGGCATGCTCAGATACTGTTTTGAAGTAAAACACTGAATTATCAAATTTAAAAGGGTAAACTGTTAAGCCAGTATCATCCATAAAAGTGCAGTGAAAATTAGATGATCAGATTTACTCCCAATGTCTTGAAGACCTAGGACTGTAACCTACATTTATATAAATATCACAGTCCCATTCAGAGCGGAATCAAGAGTGATGGAGAATTGTCCATGGATGGAGAAATTTAGGTACCTGAAAATTAATAACATTGACTAGGACTGGATCTATTAAGAGTGACTGTCTGAACTTCTTCCTTCCCATCTGCTATGTAAGAAGCTTGGAGTTCATCATTCCTAGCCATACAACAAGAAAAAAGCTGAACAAATTGAAAACCACCACCATTTCCTGGATTTGCCAGAGCATTGAGGTCACAGGGCAAACTGTGCCCCCCTCCCCCAAATTAGAAATTAGAGACTGGCAGGTAGAGACAGAGTACAAGACACTGGAACAGAAGCCCACAAGCAGAAAGCTCTGTGGGAACCAGTCATGGTGGAGGAACGCCTACGCTGCTCTTGACAAATGGCCAGAGGCTCAGTGTGGACGAACGCAGGGTCCCACACTTCCGCGATCTTTACCTCTAGGAGCCATAACAGCTTCTCACAGTGAAGACGAGAGAAAAATCCCCTTGTGATTCCAGCAGGAAAAAAAAAAAGTAACCATTTGGAAACATACAGGAGCATTCAGGTTTTATTTTGTTTTGTTCTTTTTTTAATTAAAAACCATCTTTTTAAAACAAGATCTGCCCTTAAAGGAAACTATTTAATCAGAACCTAACAGACTGGAATTTTCCCAGAGCCTAAAAGACCTGTGGGCGGGGGAAGATTCAACTTCAGCCCCTTCCGGCCTTCCTGTCTCACCTAAGGGGGGGAAGGATACCTGAGGGGCACACCTGAATGTCTCAGCCTGGGGGGCCCAGAATCACTAGGCAGTTGAGACCAGATAACAGACATGCAGAAGGCTTCCCCTCCCCCGCCCCCACATTACCACTGCAACACTGGGCTGCCAGATAGTAACAGGGGATTACAACAGAAAGGTCGCACATCTGAGACACCATTGATGAAGTCATGAAGGAGCGCAAAGACACAAGACAAGGAAGACACCACCACCAGTAGAAATTTTAGCCTCTGACACCTATAGTCCATAGTTAACACTAAACACAGTTTCAGCCCTAGTCAGATAAACATAAAACTTAACCAAATTCTTTTTTACCTCAATTCCTTTTACCAAGCACATCATGTCTGGCTTTCAAGAAAAGATCACAAGGCACAGTGAAAGATAAAAATACAGTTTGAAAAGACAGAGCAAGCATCAGAATGAGACTCAAATTATGGCTGAGGGATTACAATGATCAGACCAGGAATTTAAAATAACTATGATTGGGGTGCTTGGGTGACTTGGGGGTAAGCATCCAACTCTTGACTTCCGCTCGGGTCATGATCTCAGGGTCCTGTGGTTGCCCCTGAGGTCAACAGGGAGTCTGCTTGAGGATTCTCTCCCTCTGTCCCTCCCCCCACTCATGCTAGCTCTTGGTGTCTCTAAAAATAAATAAATAAATCTTTTCCCCCTATTATTATTTTTTACTGTGTTGCATTAGTCACCATACAGTACATCATTAGTTTTTGATGTAGTATTCCATGACTCATTGTTTGTATATAACATGAATCTTTAAAAAAAATAAAACAGGGGCGCCTGGGTGGCTCAGTGGATTAAGCCGCTGCCTTCGGCTCAGGTCATGATCTCGGGATCCTGGGATCGAGCCCCGCATCGGGCTCTCTGCTCCGCAGGGGGCCTGCTTCCTCCTCTCTCTCTGCCTGCCTCTCTGCCTACTTGTGATCTTCTCTCTGTCAAATAAATAAATAAAATCTTTAAAAAAAAAAAATAAAATAAAACAACTATGATTAATATGTTAATGGCTCAAATGGAAAAGGTGGACAACCTACAAGAGCATATGGATAATGTAAGCAGAATGGAATTCTAAGAAAAAGTAAAAAGGAAACACTAGAGGGGCGCCTGGGTGGCTCAGTGGGTTAAAGCCTCTGCCTTCGGCTCAGGTCATGATCTCAGGGTCCTGGGATCGAGCCCCGCATCGGGTTCTCTGCTCAGTGGGGAGCCTGCTTCCCCCTCTCTCTCTGTCTGCCTCTCTGCTTACTTGTGATCTCTGTCTGTCAAATAAATAAATAAAAATCTTTTTAAAAAATTAAAAAAAAAAAAGGAAACACTAGAAATTAGCAACACTGTCACAGATATGCCTTTGAAGCTGGCCTAGAGGAAGAGCCAGGAGAGCAAAAAATTAAAATAACCAAAGGAGCCTCCCATGCTCCCTGATTTTCCTTCCTGTTCATCTGGCCAGAAAGATGGGTTAGAAGTAGGAAGAAAAGAAACAAAAAAACAAAAAAAATTCACCACCACAACCATTATAGTCTGTCTTTGATTTTGGAAATCCTTCCCAATCTATTATTTATAGAGACCTAAAGGGTTTTTCTTTTTCCCTCCCTTCCTTTCTTCCTCTCTCCCTCCCTCCTTTCTTTCTCTTTTTCTTCCTTTTGACATCTTTACCATTTTTATTTTGTTTTTTAATTTAATATATTTAAAATTTCTTTTCAGTGTTCCAGAATTCATTGTTTATGCACCACACCCAGTGCTCCATGCAATACACGCTCTCCACAATACCCACCACCAGGCTCACCCAACCCCCCACCCCCCCTCCAAACCCTCAATTTGTTTCTCAGAGTCCCCAGTCTCTCATGGTTCATCTCCCCTTCTAATTTCCCTCAACTCCCTTCTCCTCTCCATCTCCCCATGTCCTCCATGTTATTTGTTATGCTCCACAAATAAGTGAGACCATATGATACTTGACTCTCTCTGCTTGACTTATTTCACTCAGCATAATCTCTTCCAGTCCCGTCCATGTTGCTACAAAAGTTGCGTATTCATCCTTTCTGATGGAGGCATAATACTCCATCGTGTATATGGACCACATCTGCCTTATCCATTCGTCCATGGAAGGGCATCTTGGTTCTTTCCACAGTTTGGCAACCGTGGCCATTGCTGCTATAAACATTGGGGTACAGATGGCCCTTCTTTTCACTACATCTGTATCTTTGGGGTAAATACCCAGTAGTGCAATTGCAGGGTCATAGGGAAGCCCTTTTTTAATTTCTTGAGGAATCTCCACACTGTTCTCCAAAGTGGCTGCACCAACTTGCATGACTTCAAATGTACAGTTTGGTGATAGTAAGTGATGAGGAAGAAGAAAGCAAGCTGACAGCACGGCACCCCCATCCCCCCAAGGTGGGATATATGTGACATTCCTCAGCCACTCCTGGTGGTTGAGAACAAAGGAAAGGCAAAAACAAATAGTTAACTGATAGAGATCATAGTCATGCAGGACAGGAGTCTCCATCAATTTGCAACTGTCTTAATGATTTACAAGACAAAAACAATCTCCGGAAACCTAAAGACTCAATTTCCTGAAGCACTAATATCATCACCTCCTCTCTATACATATATATGTGTATATAATATATAATTCCTCACTCCTCACAACCCCAGGGCAGCTCTTTCTGCCCATGGGTCCTGTCCCTGTGCTTTAATAAAACCACTTTCTTTGCACCAAAGACGTCTCAAGATTTTTTTCTTGGCCATTGACTCTGAACCCCACCACTCCAAACCACATGATTCATGGTAAGAACTTGCAACATGATAGGTATAAAGGACATTTTGTCAGCACCATAAAGGCTGTTTATGAAAAATCCACAGCTAACATCATAATCTGTTGGGGTGGGGAGGAATGGGGAAGCTTTGCCTTTAAGATCCAGAAGAAGGCACGGTATTCATTCTCCTCACTTCTGGTCAACACAGTACTGAAAGTACAGCAAGATAAATATTCAACTTGGAAAAGATAGAAACAAAAGATATTCAACTTGGGAAAGAGGAATTAAAATGATCTCTGTGGGCAGAAGACATGATCTTTTATGTAGAAATCCCTATCAACTCTACAAAAAAACCCTTCTGTCTTGAGTTGTCTCTCCCTTACTTATTTGTGTTTTTATTCTTTCAAAACAAAAATGAAAAACTACATTAAAATTTAGCATACTAAATTCAGCAAAAATATTTAAAAAGTCAATAAACATTAGGTTAACCCATGGTTAAGTTTGGTTTGAAATAGAAAAGTCTATAATTATCATGAACCACATAATAGGTTCAGGGCCAAAAAATCCATATAATCGAGGTGCCTGGGTGGCTCAGTCATTAACTGGCTGCCTTCCACTAAGGTCATGATACCAGGGTCCTGGGATCAAGCCCCACATCAGGCTCCCTGCACATTGGGGAGTCTGCTTCTCCCTCTCCCACTCCCCCTGCTTGTGTTCCCTTTTTTGCTGTGTCTCTCTCTGTCAAATAAATAAATGTTTTTTTAAAAAATTCCATGTAATCATTTCAATGATATAGTAAAATAATTTGATAAAAACTTTTCATAAACTAAGAATAGAAATAAACTCCCTCCTTCTAAATGATATTTGACAAAAGCACATAGCAATAATAATCCTAAAAAGGCAATGTTGGAAGCATTCCCTTTAAATAAAACAGAAGGAGTGCCTGGGTGGTTCAGTCCATTATGTGTCTGCCTTTGGCTCAGGTCATGATCTCAGGGTCTTGGGATCGAGCCCCACATCAGGGTTTCCTGCTCAGCAGGGATCCTTCTCCCTTTCCCTGTGCCTGCCACTCTCCTGCTTGTGCTCTCTCTCTCTATCAAATAATAAAATCTTTTTTAAAAAAATCACAAGCAGGAAAAAAATGTTTGTTTTCATTGTTTCTATATAACAGTATAATGGAAATTCTGGCCAGAAAAATAAACCAAGAAAAATAAATTAAAAGCTTAAAAATTGTAGAAAAGAAACTGAATTATCTTTATTTCAAATAAAAAAAATTGTATCAAATCAGCATTTGTATACCTTGAACTTACAGGATATGTCAATTGTATTTCAAAGGAGCATCTCACTATTTCATCTACAGAACCTGTCACCTTCCTCACTTCTCTCTCCCTTTCCAGTTTGTTCTCACTTCTGCAACAAGTAAAATTTGCATCAGTGTGTTGGAAAAGAATAAGTTGAAATGGGCAGAAACAACATACAACTAAAGGAGTCAGGACCTTATTCTGCATATCATTTGGAGACTTCAAATAATTTAATCAGGTTGCTTTATAAAATTAGCATTTTAGAAAGATTATTTTAAATGCAGATGGAAGGGGCACCGGGTGGCTCAGTCAGTTAAGCGTCTGCCTTTGGCTTGGATCATGATCCCATGGTTCTGGAATGGAGCATGGTGTAGGGTTCCCTGCCCAACAGGGAGTCTGCTTCTCCCTCTCACTTGGCTGCTCACTGCCTCCTCTCACTCACTGTTGCCCTCTCATAAATAAATAAATAAAATCTTAAAAAAATAAAATAAATCCAGATGGTAGGATTAATCATGGAAATTTATAGGAATAGGTGTAAATTTATAAGGGTAATGCACAGCATTGGAGAAGGAGGCTACTTAGTAAGCTGATACCAACATGCAAGAACTGAGGAGAGGTGAGCAAATAGCATGGTAATGAAGACTGGACAGAAGGGACAATTTGTAAAGTATTGTAATCAGAACTCACGAACCTCCCTAGACCTAATGCCATCCTACCAAATTCAACATTTTCAGCTTCTTTGTTCATTTTCTAATTAAATGCATGTCATGTAGTATGTAAAGTTTAAATAAAATAATCTTTTAAGTAATACACAAGAATTGTGAAGAACCGTAATTCATTAGGTCCAACTTTGCTAGATCAAGGCCGTGGCTCTTGAGCTATAATAAGTCTTTCCCAAAAAGATGTCTTTTTTTTTTTTTTTAAAGATTTTATTGACAGAGACATAGTGAGAGAGGGAACACAAGCAGGAGCAGAGGAAGAGGGAGAAGCAGGCTTCCCACCATCGGGAGCCCGATGTGGGGCTGGAACCCAGGACCCTGGCATCACCATCCAAGCTGAAGGCAGATGCCCAACTGACTGAGCCACCCAGGCACCCCAAGATGTCTTTTTTAAAAAGTCAGACATTCTGCTGATTCTGGTCTTCAGGCATAAGCAAAATAGTCATAAAATTAAAATGTAATATTTACAATTTGACTTGTAGCAACAGCACACTGAGGTGTGGTGTAGACACAGCACCAACAGAAATAGCATTGCATTTTCAAAAGCCTTACACAGTTTAAGGCTCAAGTCTCAGATACAACAGAAAACTCACTCCAACCCTGTGATCCTTTGCCATTCCTTCTTTCCACTAAATGTCGATGTCATGTAAGTTTAAGGGTTATCTTTAATATCATATGTGCTCTGAACTACTTCCTAGCCACATTTTCCTTGGTCCATTCTTAGTCTTCAGAGTCCATTAAAGACTTGGTCTTTGTTTTCCGCCTTAGAATGTCTTTTTATTTTTCCTTACTAAAATTTATAGCAGAAAGATCAAGAGTTCAGACTTAGCTGGCTCTAGGTTTAAATTACATTTTGGAATTTACTATATGACCTTACATCAACTAGATAGTCTTTATAAACATTCATTTTCTATTTAACAATGGTAATGATAATACCTACATCTTATGAGTTATTTATGAGAATTACTTATGAGAATTAAACTGAAATGATGTAACACATTTACTATAGCACTTAGCATTTGGTAACAATAAATATGCGTTTCTCATTCAAACCTTATTTTCCTTTTTACAACTTCATATCCTTGTATGACTTCTAATACATGGCTTCTATCATTTATTTTTCTTGACTTTATTAGTGATTTTCTCTTTTCTTGGATTCAAATTCTGCCTCCAATATTGCTGCTGCACTAAGCACCAGAAAGTTTCCAATATTTTCTATATTTCTCATTTCTTCTCTATTTTTATCCTTACTGCATCATATTTATAGCTGTCTGTTGATGTACGTACTCGTACCGTATCCACTCTCTTCCAAATGGCAGCGTAAATAAAAGCAAACCCTTACAATATGCCAAGAGTTCTGAAGTTGCATCTGTTCCTGAGTCTTAAGTAATAACTCCTGGGGCACCTGGTTGGCTTGGTCAGTTAAGCCTCCAACTCTTGATTTGGGCTCAGGTCATGACCTCAGGGTCATGAGATCAGGCCCTTCATCAGGCTCTGTGCTCAGTGCGGAGTATGCTTCCCCCATCCCCTGTACCACCACCTCCGCCCCCGTTCTATCTCCCAAATAAATACACAAAGTCTTTAAAAATTAAAAAGAAAAAATATATATCTATATATATATAAAGACAAAATTCCTGGATCCTCTTATATACGACTCAGAGGTGTACTAATGATGTAAAAAGAGATCTGTTCATCGGAAATAAGAAGATTGTAAGATTAAGTTACTTGTACTTGAAAGAAGAAGTCATTATAAAAGCTGAGGTTGTGTTTCCCTTGTTACTTCCTTGTCACGTTAGGATATGGGATGGCAAAGGCAGTTAAAGAATCTGCCTGGAGGCTCTCACAGAGTAAGGGGAACTATAAACTGCCATCCTAAACTTCCAAAAAGATTCATGTTTTGCGTGAAGAGATGTATGTGGATTTTACTTAAAAGGGAAACCATGTCCCCAAGTTTGTTTACTTTAGCATACATATTGCAACTGCCGATGGTAAAAGGTTCAGGTAGAAATTACAAGATCCTTTCTTCTTTCTTCTCCTTACTTCCTTTCTTTTTTAAGATTTTGTTTATTTGAAAGAGTGATGTGTGTGAGCACAACTTGGAGGGGTGTGCAGAGGGACAGGGAGAAGCAGGCTCCCCGCTGAACAAGAAGCCTGATTCAGAGCTCAATCCTAGGACTCTGGGATCATGACCTGAGCCAAAGGCAGACACTTAACCAACCGAGCCACCCAGGGGTCCACAGCCAGATTTTCTATGAAAGTTTTGCTGATGTCAACATGAGCATGGATAAACACATTTGAAAATATTCTATAATTGAGACCCCTGGGTGGCTCAGTTAGTTAAGCAACTGCCTTCGGCACAGGTCATGATCCTGGAGTCCAAGGATCCAGTCCTGCATCAGTCTCCCTGCTCAGCAGGGAGTCTGTTTCTCCCTCTGATCCTCCCCCCCTCACACTCTCTCTCTTTCACTCTCTCTCTCAAATAAATAAAATCTTTAAAAAAAAAAGAAAATAGTCTATAATCTATGAACATGTTTAAAATAGAGTCCTTGGAAAATTGGATTTTTAATATTAGTGATCATGTGAAAGAAAACAAAGTTTAATCATCAAATGAGTTTGGAAAACATTGATTTAAGTAATTTAAAACATTTGGTGGAAACCAGCAGAAGTTGTGTCTCAGCTCATAGTGATTATTATATGTTCTAATGGGCTTATACATCCTACTCTGCTTCTTGGGGAAAATTTCTTTTTCTCTCTCATGTTCAATATGTTAATAGTTAGAGCTCACATCTTTTTTTTTTTTAAGATTTTATTTATTTATTTGACAGAGAGAGATCACAAGTAGGCAAAGAGGCAAGCAGAGAGAGAGAGAGAGAGAGGAGGAAGCAGACTCCCCGCCAAGCAGAGAGCCCGATGCGGGACTCGATCCCAGGACCCTGGGATCATGACCTGAGCCGAAGGCAGAGGCTTAAACCACTGAGCCACCCAGGCGCCCCAGAGCTCACATCTTCTTATAAGCTCATGTCTCCCTGATTATAGTGACAGGTCCAAGGAAAAACCAACAAGACCACCAAACTTGTTAGGGTTTTTCATACCATACTTCTATATAGAGTAGGCTGATTAAGAAAAACAAAGCTAGGGGTGCCTGGGTGGCACAGTTGGTTAAGCGTATGACTCTTGGTTTCAGCTCAGGTGATGATCTTGGAGTCCTGGGATTGAGCCGTGCATTAGGCTCCACACCCAGCACAGAGTCTGCTTGAGAGTCTCTCTCTTTCTCCCTCTGCCCCTCCCACTCATGCTGTCTCTCTCTCTCTCTAAATATAAAATAAATAAATCTTTTTAAAAAGCGAAACTAACATAAATTAAAATGAGACATAAGGAAATAAAGATTTTAAATAACTTAGCCCTTATAAATTTCCATTGCTAAATTCAAAAGCTTTGTCCTTCCTTGTCAACTTTGATACATGGCAGACCACATAACAAAGGTTAAAAAAAATTATGCTACAATGGGGTGCCTGGGTGGTTTAATCAGTTAAGCAGCTGACTCTCTTTTTAAAGATTTTATTTATTTATTTGAGAGGGAGAGTGAAGGAGAGAGAGCATGAGCAGGGTGAGGTGCAGAGGGAGAAGCAGACTCCCCACTGAGCAGGGAACCCACTGCAGGGTTAGATGCTAGGATTCTGGGATCATGACCTGAGTATTGGAGAAATATAATTTATGATCCAGCCCAAGGTCATATGATCGAGAGAATGGAGGATACAAGGGAGGGTACTGAAACTTGGTCTGGTACCTTGTTTCTCAGCCACAACTTCCTGAAATTTTCAAAATACAGGGTGGCTGGAAACATTTTCCCTTCTTTGACATTTTCATGCTGACACACTCCAGAGTAAACTATTGCTGGTAAGTGAGTGAACTTTGATCTTACAGAAGTGAGAACTAAAAACATAGAACAATGAAAACCTGGTTATTACTATTCTTTGACAATACATATGTACTGATACTTGCCTTCACAACAAACCTGCTACTGTTTTGGGTTTCCTCCATTTCCCGTCTCCCAAAGTTATCTCCCTGAGATGCTTGGTAGAGTTCCCTATCTAAAGGTTTGAGTCTCTTTCTCACCTTTACAGTGAACAGGTACAACAAATGTGACAGCCTTCTCCTTTGGCAGTAGCTGCTTCAAGGTCTCTCATAAGTTGTCAAATGGGGCTGTGGTTTCATTAAAGATTTGACTGAGGAAAGATCTGCTTCCATGGTCACTGTTATGGACTGAATTGTGTCCCCCCAAAATTAATAGGTTGAAGCTCTAACCCTCAGCGTGACTACATTTGGAGGGGCTTTAGGGAGATAAATAGGGTTAAATGAGTTTATAAGTATGGGGCCCCAAACCAGTAGGTTGGTGTCCCTGTATGAAAAGGAGGAGACACCAGAGAGCTCTTCTGGGTGCACACAGAGGAAAGACTGTATGAGAACTGTGGAGCAGGTAGCGATCTGCAAGGAAGGAAGAGCTCTCACTATACACCGAATTTGCCTACACCTTGATCATGGAATTCATTCTCCCGAAATGTGAGAAAATAAGGCACTCAATCTATGCTATTTTGTTACACAGCCCAAGCAGACTAACATGGAATGAATAAGGTTGTCAGCAGGATTCAGTGTGTTATGGGATGTTGTATTTGAGGCACACTGTTTCTTGCTCCGACAGAGGCTGCATTTAGTTCCTTGCCATATTGACCTCTCCATAGAGAGAGAGAGTCTGAACTCTCAATGAGAAAGAGAATACTAGAAAGATGGAATCATGGTTATTTATAACCTAATCTTCAAAATAACATCAAAGCATTTTTGCCATATTTTATTCATTAAAGCAAGGCTTTAAGTCCAGCCCACCCACAAGGGGAGGGGATTACATAAGGCACCTGAAGACTTAACTGGGGAACATTTTGGGAAGAATCTACAACAAAGACTGAATAAAGATAAACAGGATATCCAAAAACTGTGGGACGATATGTAACAGTGGTATAATGGTAATGGAATGGGACAGAAGAAATGATGGTCAAGAATGAATGATTAATGCCTGGGTGGATCAGTCATCAAGCATCTGCCTTAGGCTTAGGTCATGATCCCAGGGTCCTGGGATCAGGCCCTGTGTCAGGCTCCTTGCTCAGTGGGAGGCCTGCTTCTCCCTCTCTCACTCCCCCTGCTTGTGGTCTCCCTCTCTTGCTGTCTCTCCTTCTCTGTTAAATAAATGAATAAAATCTTAAAAAAAAAAAACCACACCAAACCACAGGTCTAATATTCTTAAAGAACACCAGGTAAGATGAGAACACACACACACACACACACACACACACACACACACTTTCACACACTTCTGTACTTTATATACTGTGTTCAATTGAGAAAGGAGAGAGAGAGGGTGAGAAAGCTGAAGTCAACTATTGTAATCCAAACAGTATGGTTCTGGCACAAAAATAGACCTGTAGAGCAATGAAACAGAGTAGAGAGCCAAGAAATAAGCCCACAGTTATGTACAATTGTATAGTCAATTAATGTCTGACAAAGGAGGCAAGAATATGCAATGGGGAAAAGGCAGTGTCTTCAACAAACAGTGTTAGGAAAACTGGAAAGCTATGTGCAAAAGAATGAAACTGGACCACTTTCTTACACCACACACAAAAATAAATTCAAACTGGATTAAAGACCACTTAATGTGAGACCTGAAATCATAAAAATCCTAGAAAAGAAAACAGGCAGTAATTTCTCTTACATCAACCAAAACAACATTTTCCAGGTATGTCTCTTGAGGCAAGGGAAACAAAAGCAAAAACAGATTATTGAGACTACATCAAAATAAAAAACTTCTGCACAATAAAGGAAATAATCAAGAAAACTAAAAGACAACCTACTGGATGAGAGAATATATTTGAAAATGATATATTTGATAAGGATTAGTGTCCAAAATATTTAAAGAATTTATACAACTCAAAAGACACACAAAATGGATAATCCAATTAAAAATGGGCAGAAGAAATGAGCAGAGATTTCTCCAAAGAAGACATACAGATGACCAACAGACACTTGAACAGATGCTCAACATCACTCATCATCTGGGAAATGAAAGTCGAAACCACAATGAGATATCACCTCACACCTCTCAGAATGGCTAAAATCAAAAATACAAGAAACAAGTGTTGGCGAGGATGTGGAGAAAAAGGAACCCTCCTGCACTGTTGGTGGGAATGCAAGTTGGTGCAGCCACTGGGGAAAACAATATGGAGATTCCAAAAAAAAAAAACCCCCCAAAAAAAACCTAAAAATAGAACTACCATATGATCCAGTAATTCCTCTAATGGGTATTTACCCAAAGAATAAGTAACCAGTAATTCATGTGACTTTTTCTCCAGTTGACTTCAACTTTTATTGTTTATTTATTATGTTGATATATGTTCCCTCTAAACTTACTTTGTTGAGGGCTTTTATCATCAATGGACGTTTTACTTTGTCCCATAATTTTTCTGTATCTATTGAGATGATCACATGATTTTTATCCTTTCTTTTGTTGATGTGATGTATTATGTTGATTGATTTGCAAATATTGAACCACACTTGTCATGAAAATAAATCCCACTTGATCATGGGAAATGGTTTTTTAAATGTATTGTTGGATTCAGTTTGCTAATATTTTGTTGAGGATATTTGCATCTATGTTCATCAGAGATATTAGTCCGTAGTTCTCTTTTTTTTGGTGGTTTCTTTAGATGGCTTTAGTGTCAAGATAATACTGGCCTGAAAGAATGAATTTGGAAATTTTCACTTATCTTCTATTTTTGGAAAAAATTTTAAAAGGATAGGAATTTACTCTTAATGTTTGGTAGAATTTGCCTGTGAAGCTATCTATTTGTTGGGAGTTTTTTGATTACTGATTCAACTTCATTTTTGGTAATTGGTCTGTTCAAATTTTCTATTTCTTCTTGATTTAGTTTTGGAAGGTTATATGCTTCCAGGAATTGATCCATTTCTTCTAAGTTGTGCAGTTTGTTGGCATATAATTTTTCATAATATTCTCTTAAAATCTTTTGTATTTCTGTGACATCAGTTGTTATTTCTCCCCTTTCAGTTCTGATTTTGTTTATTGAGTCCTCTCTCTGTGTTTTTTTTAACGATGAATCTAGCCAAAGTTTTATTGATTTTGTTGATCTTTTCAAAGAACCAGATTTCATTGATCTGTTCTATTGTTTTTTTAGTTTCCATTTAATTTCTTTCTGATCTGATCTTTATTATTTTCTGTCTTCTACTGGTTTGGGGTTTGGTTAGTTCCTTTGCTAGCTCCTCTAGGTATAAAGTTAGATTTTTTATTTGAGATTTTTCTTGATTTTTGAGGTAGTCTCATATTGCTACAAATTTTCCCCTACAAATTTTTAAAATTTCCTCTCTGATTTTTTGGCTTATCCACTCATTGTTTAGTACCATGTAGCCTTTTAACCTCCATGCATTTGTGTTCTTTCCAGATTTTTTTCTTGTGGTTGATTTCTAGTTTCATGGCATTGTGGTCAGAAAAGATGCATAGTGTTACTTCAACCTTTCTGAGACTTGTTTGTGACCTAATATGTGATCTATTCTGGAGAACGTTTCACATGCACTTGAAAAGAATATGTGTTCTGCTGTTTGGGGGATGAATTTTTCTGAAGATATCTGTTAGATCCATTTGGTCTGATGTGTTATTAAAAACCATTATTTCCTTTCTGATTTTCTGTTTGGATGATCTACCCATTAATGTAAGTGGGGTGTTAAAATCTCCTTCTATTAATGTATTATTATCAATTACTTCCTTTATGCTTATTATTAGCTGCTTTATGTATTTTAGTGCTCCCATGTCCAGTGCATAAATATTTACAGTTGTCATATCTTCCTGTTGGATTACCCTTTTATGATTATGTAGTGTTCCTTTTGTCTCTTGTTCTAGTCTATTTTTTTTTAATTTATTTTTTATTTTTTATTTTTTCAGCGTAACAGTATTCATTGTTTTTGCACAACACCCAGTGTTCCATGCAATACGTGCCCTCCCTAACCCACCACCTGGTTCCTCCAACCTCCCACCCCTGCCCCTTCAAAACCCTCAAGTTGTTTTTCAGAGTCCATAGTCTCTTATGGTTCACCTCCCCTTCCAATTTCCCTCAACTTCCTTCTCCTCTCCATCTCCCAATATCCTCCATGTCATTTGTTATGCTCCACAAATAAGTGAAACCATACTTGACTCTCTCTGCTTGACTTATTTCACTCAGCATAATAACTTCCAGTCCCATCCATGTTGCTACAAAAGTTGGGTATTCATCCTTTCTTTTTCTTTTTTTTTATAAACATATAATGTATTTTTATCCCCAGGGGTACAGGTCTGTGAATCACCAGGTTTACACACTTCACAGCACTCACCATAGCACATACCCTCCCCAATGTCCATAACCCCCTCCCCCTCTCCCAACCCCACCTCCCCCCAGCAACCCCCAGTTTGTTTTGTGAGATTAAGAGTCATTTATGGTTTGTCTCCCTCCCAATCCCATCTTGTTTCGTTTATTCTTCTCCTATCCCCCTACCCCCCCATGTTGCTTCTCCATGTCCTCATATCAGGGAGATCATATGATAGTTGTCTTTCTCCGATTGACTTATTTCACTAAGCATGATCCCCTCTAGTTCCATCCACATCGTCGCAAATGGCAAGATTTCATTTCTTTTGATGGCTGCATAGTATTCCATTGTGTATATATACCACCTCTCCTTTATCCATTCATCTGTTGATGGACATCTGGGTTCTTTCCATAGTTTGGCTATTGTAGACATTGCTGCTATAAACATTTGGGTACACGTGTCCCTTCGGATCACTATGTTTGTATCTTTAGGGTAAATACCCAGTAGTGCAATTGCCGGGTCATAGGGTAGTTCTATTTTTAACATTTTGAGGAACCTCCATGCTGTTTTCCAGAGTGGTTGCACCAGCTTGCATTCCCACCAACAGTGGAGGAGGGTTCCCCTTTCTCCGCATCCTCGCCAGCATCTGTCATTTCCTGACTTGTTAATTTTAGCCATTCTGACTGGTGTGAGGTGATATCTCATTGTGGTTTTGATTTGTATTTCCCTGATGCCGAGTGACGTGGAGCACTTTTTCATGTGTCTGTTGGCCATCTGGATGTCTTCTTTGCAGAAATGTCTGTTCATGTCCTCTGCCCATTTCTTGATTGGATTGTTTGTTCTTTGGGTGTTGAGTTTGCTAAGTTCCTTATAGATTTTGGACACTAGCCCTTTATCTGATATGTCGTTTGCAAATATCTTCTCCCATTCTGTCAGTTGTCTTTTGGTTTTGTTAACTGTTTCCTTTGCTGTGCAAAAGCTTTTGATCTTGATGAAATCCCAATAGTTCATTTTTGCCCTTGTTACCCTTGCCTTTGCCGATGTTCCTAGGAAGATGTTGCTGGGGCTGAGGTCAAAGAGGTTGCTGCCTGTGTTCTCCTCAAGGATTTTGATGGATTCCTTTCTCACATTGAGGTCCTTCATCCATTTGGAGTCTATTTTCGTGTGTGGCATAAGGAAGGGGTCCAATTTCATTTTTCTGCATGTGGCTGTCCAATTTTCCCAGCACCATTTATTGAAGAGGCTGTCTTTTTTCCATTAGACATTCTTTCCTGCTTTGTCGAAGATTAGTTGACCATAGAGTTGAGGTTCTATTTCTGGGCTCTCTATTCTGTTCCATTGATCTATGTGTCTGTTTTTGTGCCAGTACCATGCTGTCTTGATGATGACAGCTTTGTAATAGAGCTTGAAGTCCGGAATTGTGATGCCACCAACTTTGGCTTTCTTTTTCAATATTCCTTTGGCTATTCGAGGTCTTTTCTGGTTCCATATAAATTTTAGGATTACCAAAAAAACAATAGAAAAAAATCAATGAAACTAGGAGCTGGTTCTTTGAAAGAATCAATAAGATTGATAAACCCCTGGCCAGACTCATCAAAAAGAAAAGAGAAAGGACCCAAATAAATAAAATCATGAATGAAAGAGGAGAGATCACAACTAACACCAAAGAAATACAGACAATTATAAGAACATACTATGATCAACTCTACACCAACAAATTTCACAATCTGGAAGAAATGGATGCATTCCAGAGACATATAAACTACCACAACTGAACCAGGAAGAAATAGAAAACCTGAACAGGCCCATAACCAGTAAGGAGATTGAAATAGTCATCAAAAATCTCCAAACAAACAAAAGCCCAGGGCCAGACGGCTTCCCAGGGGAATTCTACCAAACATTTAAAGAAGAACTCATTCCTATTCTCCTGAAACTGTTCCAAAAAATAGAAATGGAAGGAAAACTTCCAAACTCATTTTTGAGGCCAGCATCACCTTGATCCCAAAACCAGACAAGGATCCCACCAAAAAAGAGAACTACAGACCAATATCCTTGATGAACACAGACGCAAAAATTCTCACCAAAATACTAGCCAATAGGATTCAACAGTACATGAAAAGGATTATTCACCACGATCAAGTGGGATTTATTCCAGGGCTGCAGGGTTGGTTCAACATCCGCAAATCAATCAATGTGATAGAACACATTAATAAAAGAAAGAACAAGAACCATATGATACTCTCAATGGATGCTGAAAAAGCATTTGACAAAGTACAGCATCCCTTCCTGATCAAAACTCTTCAAAGTGTAGGGATAGAGGGCACATACCTCAATATTATCAAAGCCATCTATGAAAAACCCACCGCAAATATCATTCTCAATGGAGAAAAACAGAAAGCTTTTCCGTTAAGGTCAGGAACACGGCAGGGAAGTCCATTATCACCACTGGTATTCAACATAGTACTAGAAGTCCTAGCCTCAGCAATCAGACAGCAAAAAGAAATTAAAGGCATCCAAATTGGCAAAGAAGAAGTCAAACTATCACTCTTCGCAGATGATATGATAGTATATGTGGAAAACCCAAAAGACTCCACTCCAAAACTGCTAGAACTTGTACAGGAATTCAGTAAAGTGTCAGGATATAAAACCAATGCACAGAAATCAGTTGCATTTCTGTACACCAACAAGAAGACAGGAGAAAGAGAAATTAAGGAGTCAATCCCATTTACAATTGCAGCCAAAACTGTAAGATACCTAGGAATAAACCTAACCAAACAGGCTAAGAATCTATATGCAGAAAACTATAAAGTACTCATGAAAGAAATTGAGGAAGACACAAAGAAATGGAAAAATGTTCCATGCTCCTGGATTGGAAGAATAAATATTGTGAAAATGTCTATGCTACCTAAAGCAATCTACACATTTAATGCAATCCCTATCAAAATACCATTCATTTTTTTCAAAGAAATGGAACAAATAATCCTAAAATTTATATGTTCCAGTCTGTTTTAAAGTCTATTTTGTCCAATATACATATTGCCACCCCAGCGTTCTTTTCACTTCCACTTGCATGATAAATGCTTTTCCATTCTTTCACTTTCAATCTGCCTTTGTCTTTAGGTCTGAAATGAGTCTCTTGTAGGCAGGATATAGATATGTCTTTTTTTCTTTTATCCATTTCATCACCCTATGTCTTTTGATTGGAACATTTAGCCCATTTATGTTCCAACTAACTATTGATAGATATGTTCTTATTGTCATTTGTTACTTGTTTTGTGGTTGTTTTTGTAGTCCTCTGTTTCTTCATTCTCTTGCTCTCTTCTCTCATGGTTTGCTAGTTTTCTTCAATGATAGACTTGGATTCCTTTCTCTTTGATTTTTGCATATCTATTACTGGTTTTTGATTTGTGGTTACTGCTCAGTTTGCATATAACATCTTATGTATATAGCAGTCGATATTAAATTGATGGCCACTTAAGTTTGAACCCATTCTTTTTTTTTTTTTAAAGATTATTTATTTATTTATTTGAGAGAGAGAGCATGAGAGGGGAGAAAGGCAGAGTGAGAAGCAGACTCTCCAAGGAGCAGGGAGCCCGATGTGGGACTCGATCCCAGGACTCTGGGATCATGACCTGAGCTGAAGGCAGTCGCTTAACCAACTGAGCCACCCAGGCGCCCCAAGTTTGAACCCATTATTTACTGCTCTACCCACCATGTTTTACGTGTAAGGCATCATAATTTACATCATTTTATTTTGAGAATCCCTTGACTGATTTTTATAGGTATACTTAATTTTACTACTTTTTCACTTCCTGCTTTTCTTACTTGTGATCTTTCTTTTCCACTTAAAGAGTCCCTTTTAACGTTTCTCATAGGGCTAGATTAGTGGTGATGAATTTCTTTAGCTTTTGTTTGGGAAACTCTTGATCTCTCCTTCTATTCTGAATGATACCTTTACTGGATAGAGTACTTTGGGCTGTAGACTTTTTTCCTTTCAGCACTTTGGATATATCATGCCACTCTCCTCTGTCCTACAAAGTTTGTGCTGAAAAATCAGCTGATAGATTTATAGGGTTTCCCTTGTATATAACTGCTTCCTATTCTCTTGCTGCTTTTAAAATTAGAATATTATTATTTTTAAAGATTTTATTTATTTATTTGACAGAAAGAGAGACAGTGAGAAAGGGAACACAAGAAGGAGGAGTGGGAAAGGGAGAAGCAGGCTGCCTGCTGAGCAGGGAGCCTGATGCTGGGCTTGATCCCAGGACCCTGGGATTATGACCCAAGCCAAAGGCAGATGGTTAATGACTGAGCCACCCAGGTGTCCCTAAAATTCAAAGAATATTATTTTATAACTAGGTGATTTCAGTGGCCAAGTAATACAGACATGAAAAATGAGAGCATTTGAGCATCCCGAGAAAGCTAGATTTGGAGCAGAGAGACATAGGCAAAAGTTGAGAGGACAATTTGCTAATAAAGATTTGGTTCTTTTCTCTATTGAGGTGGCTAATACTCTATTCTTGCCCTGTTTCATCAAAGCAAACAGTTTCTCTACAAACAGTATCAGTATCACAAATTACACTTAAGTGGGTATTATAAGACAATGAAAGTTGGAAATGTCTTCACTCCATATAAATTGAATTTCACTTTGAAAGTTGGTATATGTCATATGATGGGTAGGAGCATGGCCTCTAGAACCAGAGTATCTGGCTCAGATTTCAGCTCTGTTACTTACCGGTTGCATGCTTTTAAGGCAAGTTACTTGATTTGTCCTTCAGTGTTCCCAAATCTAAAATGGGTATTACAACCCCTTTCAAATTATTGTGAGGATTTACTTGTTAACTCATATAAAACATTTAAAGTAGTTTCTGGTGCATAGTAAGCACCGTATGTTAACTATTAATTCACGGATTAGAATTTCACCATCCAAGGGACATGATGAGCAACAGAAGGGGGAGGGTACATTACTATTAATACTCTCTCAAAAAATTGTGAAAATTCTGAAAATACCATCATAATTTTCATTTACCTCCTACTAGTGTATTAACAAGAAGTGTTTTAACAGTTGATGTCTCAAACATTATTTTGGCAAAATAAATCTAAATATAGGTAGAGATTCTATTCATATTATATATTATTTTAAGAAAGGTACATAAATATTTATGTTAATTATTATATAGGTGGGGTTCCTACAGGTCTATCCTATAATTCGATACATATTTTATATATATTACCTGATATTTTATTTACATATATATATGTATGTATATATATATAACCTGACTTGTAATTAGGGGGCTAGGGCATGGCATATAATTGGGTATTTAATGTGCAATGCCCGACAAATAGTAGGTGCTTAGTAAATATTGTTGAATAAAAGAGTAAATAACTAAATGATTAAATTAATTTATGTCAAGGATATGTCTAAAATTGACAAGAGGAAAGAAAGAAATGGGAAGTGGGCTAAATGTCATGGTTCTACAAGATAATGGCTTTGAAGCTCTAAATGCCAGAAAAGGGTGTAGGCAATACCAGAAAACTGAGACAGGGCTAAAATTCAATTTGCATCTAACATGGGGATATTTAACAACAGACTCTAAGCTTAGTGTTGAACTGTTGTAAGTCTTTCTTTAATGTCATCATCTCTGGCACCTGGGTAGCTTAATCGGTTAAGTGTCCACCTTCCTCTCAGGTCATGATCCTGGGATTAGTCCCAAGTCAGGTTCCCTACTAGATGGCAAGTCTGTTTCTCACTCTCCCTTTGCCCCTCTCCCTGCTCCTTCTCTCTCAAATAAATAAATAAAATCTTAAAAAAAAAATGTTATTTTCTAGGGGTGGGGGATGGGTTAGCCTGGTGATGAGTACTAAGGAGAGCATGGATTGCATGGAGCACTGAGTGTTATACGCAAACAATGAATCATGGAACGTTACATCAAAAACTAATGATGTACTGTATAGTGACTAACATAACACAATAAAAAATATATAAAATATGGATATATGATTTTTAATAAAATATGAAATTTCACTATAACTTACATTTATATAGAAAAGATGTAATTTACACATTCATTTCAGTTTTAGTTACACTGTCCTAAGCAACAAAGAAGTGAGCCATTGAGTCTTTGTACCTTTACTAGGTGTTGCTGTGCATATTTTGTCAGTGATGAGAATTACAATAACAAAAAGCAATTAAGAACCGATGGGATTCATGCCTTGTAGAGGTAATATATTATTAAAGTTTCAATAATCATTAACTTTCCCTTTCTTAAAAAAATCTGAAAAATAAAAAAATTTGTTTTGATTTTGTAATAAGAAAATTATTATTTAAACCAAAGTAGAAAACATATATATTATATGCAAATGAAAACACTGTCAAACAAAAAGAGATCATGTCATATTTATGAAACCCTTAAAAAGTCAGAAAGCCTACTCAGAAATTCATAAAATCAAGGGCAGGAAGTTAAGACAAATTCAAATCAGAAATATTCCTTTTTATTTAATCCCCTTGAAAGTCCTATAAAGAGTTTCTAGTCACATTCACCAATTTAATTTTTATAAATTCAGCAGCAATCTTTGGGACACTACGAGACAAAGGATGTACTGGAATCCTCAGTGAACCAGGTGGATTCTTGCTCCATTCCATTGTTCAGGTCTTCCTCATGGGGTCTTCAAGGCTAAACTGAAACCAGAAATAGAAAAACTGTTATTTTCCTCTTTATGCACACTTACATAGAATTATGTTGTAATATGATGTATTATATGACAGCACACACACATACACATGTATTTTATTTTATTATTATTTTTTAAAGATTTATTTATTTGACAGATAGAGATCACAAGTAGGCAGAGAGGCAGGCAGAGAGAGAGAGAGAGAGACGGAAGCAGGCTCCCAGCTAAGCAGAGAGCCCGATGTGGGGCTCGATCCCAGGACCCTGGGATCATGACCTGAGCTGAAGGCAGAGGCTTTAACCCGCCGAGCCATTCAGGCACCCCCACATGTATTTTAATACATGTGAGTTTGTGAACCAAACTCACATGTATTAAAAAGCTTACTACTTCCCTGAACAGAAAACTTGAAAGCAGTGATTTGCAGATTTCACTAGGCATAAGAATTATTTCTAGCTCATAAAACGAAGATGGCACCCCAAAATGCCATTTTTAAAAGTACCCCCACCTGATTCTGAAGCAGTGATTCAGCCGTGATTCCTCTTCAAGGAAAAAGTAGTTTAATCCTTATTCATTACATCAGAATAATATTCATATGTTCAAGATTATAAATCATAAGTCTATTGTAGTCCTAATCTAGCAAAGTTTGATATTTAATGTTTTCATATACATATACACACATATACTCTTATAGGTATAAACATTTAATTATATCTGATAACATGAGCCCATAAATGGAATGATGCTGCTTTTTTGAGGATGATTCTTCCTTTTTCATTTGGCCATACCATAATTTTCTAGCCATCAGCTCACTGATACTCATTCTGTTCCCAGTTTTTTTGCCACTACTAACAATGATATACATAGGAATCCTTACATACAAGTTCTTACACACTTGTGACTTTATCTGTATGGAAGAAGTTCTCAGGGGTAGAATTTTGCATGAAAGGATTTGTGGAACATTTAAAAAAATGTTTCCTAGACATTTCCAGATTGCTTTCTGCAAAGGCTACCACACCTCCCATTTCCAATAACAATGTTTGAAATTACAATTTTCCCTGTATTCCCACCAGCAATAAATAGTGGTGCTGTTTTAAATATTTGGCAGTCTGATTTACTTGAAGTGACACCTCAATGTTAATGGTAACTTGAATTGCCTGGATATAGTGGTGAATTTGAGCATTTATAAAGGTCTATTTGTCACTTGAAATTCATTTTGTATGAGTTGTCTTTTCATAGCTTTGCCCAGTGATGATCCATCATCAGATGTTATCCTTTAATAATTGTTAAGATATATATTAAGATGCATATATATGTATATTTATCCCTTTCATGCTATATAGCATTTATTACCTTCTATGTGTGTATGTGTATATGTATAATTTAACACTTTGCATTTATATACTTTTAAGAGTTCCAACTTTAATCCTGTGTCTCAATTCATATTTATTACATCCACCAAAAAATGCTAAAACAAAACCCATACCTCAGTATATATCATTTGTAAATATATAGTCCTCCCCAAATTGTTTTTTTTTTAATGGAAAATATATCCACTACCTCATTTCACCATTTTTTCTTTTTGACGTATAACTTAACAAATTCCTCATCTATTCACTATTTTCTTCTGTTATACTTTCCACATGAAAGCAAATTATAAAATGCAAATCTGATTTTGTCTTGCCCCAGCTTAATTGTTCAAAGCCCACTGCCTCCCTAACGGTCCCTAAAATAAAACATGAATGTGAACTACAATACAAGGCCATTCATGACGGAGCTCTATGCAGCCTTTTCAAGCTTAGATTCTCACCATTTCCTCTCTCTTGGGATTTACTTTAAACAATCATGTCTTTGTCAGTAGTATCTTTTATTTATGTGTCTTCAGTGCTCAGAACACCACTTGTCACTGTAAATATGATCAATACATATCTTTTAAGATTTTTATTTTTAAGTAATCTCTACACCCCATGTGGGGCTCAAACTTACAGACCTGAGAGCAAGAAATGCCTGCTCTGCTGACCAAGCCAGCCAGGTACCCCAATTCAATACATATTTTTGAAAGAAAAACTTCTTACTATTCCCCAGATGTGGTTCTTTTCTATTCCTCCATAGTTTGTACATGCTATGTCCTTGCCCTGAAATTGTCTTTCAATCATTTGATGCTTTTCCTGAATATCACATCTTCAGAATCTCCCCCAATTTCTTAGGAAAACTTTCTATGTTCTTATGGCATCTGGTACTACATTTACCATAGCATGCATTATACAAGTGTTGACATAAGTCTTTTCTCTTTCACAAAATGACCATTACAATATCTTGAAAAGATTTAATCCTATAAATGTACCCAGTTTCTCCTTAACTCCATGATGTACCATTGTTATTGCTTAGAATATATAACTAAGAGTTGGGGCACCTGGGTGCCTCAGTTGGTTGAGCATCTGACTCTTGATTTCAGCTCAGGTCATGATCTCAGGGTCGTGGGATCAAGCCCCAAGTAGGGATCCCTGCTCAGTCAGGAGTCTGCTTGGGATTCTCTCCCTCTCCCTCTCCCTCTGCCTCTCCCCTCTCTCTCTCAAATAAGTAAATAAATCTTTAAAAATAATAATATATAACAAAGAGTTGGATAAGAGTCACATTTATAAAGAGCAGTTATGTATTCTGAATATAAATATACATACATAAATATATTTACATATATATGGAAATATGTATATATACATTCTTTTTTTATAATAACAGAGGAGTTCTCAATTTTAAAAAACATGTACCTGTTTTGAACAACATTGAATAATTTCTCCTCACTCACCTTCTTGGGTTTAATTCCATTTTTCTTTTCAGTGTACCTCAGAATGGTCTTCTTTTTCATCCAGAAACAGGAAGAGATTTAGACACAGAAATTAGCTCACCATCATTAAAATCATCTGACTCATTGGGATTTTCTGAAAGGAAGAAAATAATTACTGGGAAATAAATCAGACCTCCCCCCAAGTGTTGTAACACCTCTTTGAACATTTAAGCCCATTGCCCACAGTTAGGAAGACAAGCGTGTGATTTACGGGGCACAGGAAGTCTTTTCCATGCCGTAAGTATATTTTCCTAACATAGTTGCAGCAAATACCACGTCCCTGGGATTGAAGAAGGGAGGCAGGGCCTTCTCAGAAGGTAAGGAATACGGAGAAGGTGTTGAGCCTTCATGGAGTAAGTGGGTATTGGGCTATTTCTTCCAACCCAGCAGAATCAGGCTGCCCAGAGGCAGAATTAGTCCATTGGTGCAAAACAGAAGTTGGAGGACAAAGAAACCTGTATGATGTAATGGGAAATAGCGATGGCTTCTATGGGAAAAAGAGATAGGAACTTTAAGTTTTTAGATTTTTAGGAGAAAATATCATAAATATCAAGTTAGAGAAAGGAAAGGAGCAGGAAGTGAGAAGGGAAGGAAGTGTGAAAGAGAAGTGAAAAGTGAAACCTTTTAGATGAATGTGTTCAGTAAGTTGAAGTCTGAGTCATAATATTCTACTTGCATGGTTCTTTGTACCTCCACCAGAAATAATCATCGACCTCTAAGCCAGATCGCATGATTACGTTCTCGAAGAATCACTTGTAGTTCGTTCCTGCCTTTCTTCCTTATGTGCATCATAAGCTTCCTATGACATGTTTGAGATTTCTTTCCATTGCTATGCAAAGTACAATGCCTCAGCTGCAATTGTAGCTACTGGTCTGAACCCCAGGGCTGTAGACCCTCAAAGAACCCACAGACCTGAGGAAGTCAGCACGTCCAGATCATCTGCTTTCAGGCAAGAATTCATCTCCCGGTATTGAACTTGGTGAACCGAATTCTCTCCTCTCAAGGAAACTGACAACAGAGGTCCTAGGTTAGGGATCAACAGATCATAATAAAACTTGCCCTCCCTACCAGGGCTTTTTCCCAGCAGTGCACACATACTCAATCTTTATCCATGCCCTTGTCCTTTTTCCATCCCTTCTAAGGCCAAACTTTTCTCTTTTAATGTTGCAAACTCAAAGGAAGCAGGGTGAGGCCAAAGCACCTCTACTGCCATCATATGCCACCCCAGTTTCTTCCTCCAACCAGGTGGCAGTCTTCTCTAACTCGGAGCTTAAAAAAAAAAAAAAAATCTCTAGGAAACCTATCCATCCTCTCTTCTCCATGCTCACTATCAAGTCCTTTTCATCTTTCATGCCAACTATTTCAAAATGCTACCCCTACAGCCTCTCACACATCCTGTCATCAAACAGAACTTTCTAAAAAACAGCTGGACTATTTCACCCCCTCCACCACATAATACTCTGACTAGTCATCTTCTTACCGTAAAGTACATGATTCATCCTTTGTTCCCCATCCTTCTACAGTCTTATTGTAGCTTCTCTCCTTGAACTCAACTTTTACTTCCCCTCAAAATGGCAGGTGGCCATCCTTTAAGCTTCTCTGCATTTGTATGTATTTTTCTCTTTCCCTATAATGCACTTTACCCAGTTCTTTGAACTTGATTATCAAAATGTCTCAAAGCCTCCTAGAAGCCTCCAATTCTCTCCATGCCCTAGTTAATTACTGTCTTCTCTGTGCCACTTGTGTTCCTTATTCCCATGAACAGGCAATATTACAGGGTGCCTTATTGTTTGCATATGTATCTCTTCTGCTAGACTTGAAATCCCAAGACTACTCAAACACTTCACTATTGATGTCTATACCTTCAGAGCCTAGTACATTGCTTAAAAGAACAGTAAAATGAGTACTAAGTATATAGTAAGAGCAAATAAATATTTGGGAAATAAAGGATTCCTCCCAAACCATATAAGCACATTTATCTGAAACTACCAATTCTATAATGTCCTGCTTAAACATACAGCTAGAGTACAGGAATCATCAACCACCCCAAACCCCTTTCTCCTCTGAAATCTTGTTTCCTTTTTTGGAGAAACTACTTGAACCTCTTCTAGGTTCCATTCTTTTGGCTGTTGATGCTTGAGTCTAATATGTGTACACTTGCTTTTAATAGGTATATCTATTGCCAATAATATGTATTTTATCCCAAGAATCTTCTTATCCCATTGAGACACTAGAAACACCATAGCTTGGCTCAGACCTGTAAGCCGCTGTTGCTGTCTTCGCCTCTGAATCCACAAGAGGAGAGCAATGAGAAAGGCCAACACAATGACGCCAAGGATCCCAAACACAACAACGGATGAGTGACCTAAGTGCAAGAAAGCATCACGAGAAATGACGTCTTAGCTGAGAGACTGAGGTCCCTGGTGCCATCCCTCTCTTAGATACAGGATGGCTGAAGTAAGCTTCGCAATCTTCAGAACGACTTCTGATCCAAAGTCTCTTAACAAAAAAGATTCTAAATAACACAGACAACTGGACCCATGCTCATAAACCCCACAATTATACCTCCAGCATTTGATGATCTGTGGGCCATGGCAATTTCTGTAGGAGAAAAGAGAAGGAGACTCAGTCTGGGGAGTAATGCGTAGAACAAATATTTCTATTTTTTGGTGTGAGTCTTCGGTGCCTCTCAACCAAGTAACCTACTCCTTCCCACCTAAAACTAGGGTTCCCTTATCTTTTACTCCTTCTGTGCAGAGAGACATGTAAGTCATATGCTTTTCCTTGGTGAAAGCCAACGGATAAGAACAAATATTCTCATGGTTCCTTGGACTGAAACATCATCACTCTTTCCCTACCAGATCCCTGTGTTGAGGTGTCCAGTCTTGACACAAGGCACTTAATGCCCACCCCCTTGTTGCTGCCCGAGATTCCAAGCTTACTCCAGGCTCCCGGCACTCACCTGAGCACCTCACAGCAGCATCTTCCTTGTGCCCACAGTCACTGTGCCCCCAGGGTCTAGCAGGACAATCCCACAAGGAAGACTCATTTCCTTTGCATGCCACTTCATTGAGCCAGATGGGCCCAGTCCCCTGACCGAATGCTGCCTCTTTTAGTGCCTCTAAGGCTGGGCCACAGCCCAGCTGTCGACACACCACCTGCGCGTCTTCAAGGTCCCAGGAGTCGTCACACACTGTTCCCCAGGAACCTCCGTGCCAGAGCTCCACACGTCCAGAACAATTAGAGTTTCCTTCTTGAAGTCTTATCTTGTCTGAAAAATCATAGACACCTAGATCATCTCTGAGAATATAAAAACTCCTAAGAGGTCACAGAAGAAAAGACAGATTTAAAAAATCTTTTAAAATCTTTATTTTAAGGGGCACCTGGGTGGCTCAGTCTTTAAGTGGCTGCCCTCAGCTCAGGTCATGATCCCAGGAGCCTAGGATCATGACCCACATTGGGCTCTCTGCTCGGTGGGAAGCCTGCTTCTCCCTCTCCCACTCCCCCTGCTTGCGTTCCCTCTCTCGCTGTGACTCTTTCTGTCAAATAAATAAATAAATAAAATCTTTTTAAAAAAATCTCTATTTTAATACTTTGCTTTTAAAAATAATATACTTTTAACAAAATTTGTCCTGTATGAAAGCCTATGTTCTTTCAGCAAACTGGGTGTATTTCATCCTGGACATAAGAATATTAGTTTGGGGGCACCTGGGTGGCTCCGTTGGTTAGGTGTCTGCTTTCAGCTCAGGTCATGATCCCAGAGTCCGATGACCGAGCCCGGAGCTGGGCCCCTTAACCAGTAGGGAAACTGCTTCTCCCTCTTCCTCTGCCTCTCCCCACCTGGTGCGCGCTCTCTCTCTTTTTCCCTCTCTTTCTTTCCTGCTTGCTCTCCCCCTTTCTCTCAAATAAATAAATAAATAAATATTTTTTAAAGAAAAGAACATTAGTGTGACTCAGGAAATGTGAAATAAATGAAGTTAATATGGTATAATGTTAATTTTCTCAAAAAGAAAATGATTTAGGAGACTGCCAGGTCTGTAAAAAACCTTTTCCAGTGTAAGAAGATGGAGAACAGCAAAATACCTTCAAGACTAATCTTTTTGACTGCTTCACTTCTTCCGTTAGTAAAGCAAGATAATATTTGAAAGAAAAGTGAGAATGGTAAGGTAGACCGTTCAATAGCCAACTACTGAATTATCTATTTTCTGCTTCTCATGTGTTCTCTGAGAAAGCAATTAAATAAAAACTTTCAAGAAGACCATGGGAAGTGTAATGCTTTTTGTACAACTAATCCATGATCCTGAATACCTATAAGCCAAATTAAATGAAACCAATTACGCCAACCAGGTAGAATAGGTAGCAAATGTTATTCATTCCTACTAAACGAGATCAGAAGATGATCATGGAATTACAAAATTCTCATATCAGCCAGAGGATACTCACCAGCACATGTGATCCAGGTCTCCTCTGAAGGTCTGGCCACTCTCTGTTTCCATGGAGCAGATGGGCACTGCCATAGCGTGTCGGGTCCTTTTGGACACTGGACATTGTCCACCCAAATGTGCCTGGACGTTGGCTTGTCTAAAGATGCAGGGATGATGTCTCCTCTGTCCGCGCAGCCCAGCTGCCTGCATACCACCTCCACGGTGGTTGCAGACATCCCGCTCTTGCCAATGCTGCCCCAAGCTCCATTGTAAAAAACTTCCAGACGCCCTGCACAGCTGTGTCTGTTGGTTTCATCGATCAGTCTCAGAGACATGAACTCTGGGGTGAAATACAGAGTTAGTGGTGTCACATCTTCTCTGAAGATTCACAGGGCTCCCTCCCTTTAAGGTGAGAATGGCTTTAAAAATAGGTACAGCATGTCAATTATTAGTAATTCTTTAGTAACTTCTAGATGATTTAGTAGATTTTGGTAAAACGTAGTATGTTGTACATTAAGTATAGTATGGTTCTATAAATAGCTTATAGTGTTCCAGTATTGGGTTTTGTGCTTAGGGATCTCTTTAGAAGGCCACCAATGATTCTAAATTGATTTCTAAATCTTAATCAAGGGCTCAGAGCCTTTTATATCAATCGCATAGCTTGGATTTTTCTCCCCAAATTACTGCAATTTTAGCCTCAAGAAACTTATTTCATTAATTTTTTTGCAGGTCTCTTGATAGTTAAATTTTAGTGAGATACTCAGACACTAAAACCAATGTTGTGTACATCACCTTAAAATGAAATATTTCCTTCTCTCTTTGTAGTTGGCTGCGTATGTCCTCTACCAGTTTATGTCATTAAATGTGAATGATATCAAATCACTTCTGGCATGTAGAATTTTTCACTTCCCTAAGTAACCAAGTCATATTTCTGTTTGTCCCAATATATCACCACTGAGTACAGTTTTCAACTTCACAATAGTTTCTAAGGCTTGCCACGTAACAGAATAAAAGCAGTGGGCTCTTATGATAATTTTTGCTCCTATGACAAGTAAGTTTCATTTGCCTATCATGGAAAATTACTTGGGAATGGTGATTATCTTTTGCCCTATGGAAGTAGTTCTGGATTTATTTCTTCTTGTCCCTTCTAATCTACTTCTTTATACAGTGATACAGTGCTCGCTTCGGCAGCACATATACTAAAATTTATACAGTGATACAAGTGGTGTGCTGAATATAGTTCCATATATATTCATAAAAGTTCTTGATTTGGGTTTTGTTGTCATGTTCACGATAGGTAAGCCTAGTTCTGTATTTTTCTCTTTCTGATGTTATACTACCTTGCACTTGGGGTAGCATCAATTAATTAATCAAATCTACACTTTGGGACCCTGACTGAAGCAATAGTTCCCTCTAAACCTACTGTTTAGGGAATTCTCTCAGTCCAGTATCCCTTAATCCCCTTGGCTCCTCCTCGGTCCTTCTTGAGTAATTGTGACCAGAGCTCCAGCACAGAACTCACCTGAGCAGATGACTCCTGCATCCTCCTTATGCCTGCAGTTGTGCCGTCCCCAGCCATGTGATCGGCATTGCCAAATGCGAGATTCTTTTCCGTTGCAGTTCATCTCATCCAGCCAGATGGGCCCTGCTCCTTCCCCAAAATGAGCAGAGCCAGTGGCATTAATGGCCATTCCACAGCCCAGCTGTCTGCACACCACGTGGGCATCACTCAGGTCCCAGCTGTCATCACAGATGGTGCCCCAGGAACCCTCATGGTAGACCTCTATTCTCCCAGCACAGCGACCGCTTCCATTTACCAGGCGAAGTTGACCACTCCCTGGAAAGAGAAAATAAAATGTTAATGAAACACCTTCCTAAGGATGGATAGGTCACTGATTTTTTTTTTTTATTTTTTTATTTTTTTTACATTTTGGTCACTGATTCTCACCTATGCAAGTGACACCACTTTCTTCTGGAGTCGTAGATCTTGTTGTGTCCAGAGATGAGGAGTTGCACGGGGATAGGGTCTGACTCTGATTTCCTGAAAACACCAAACTGCTCAGTCACACAAGATACACAGAAGTTAGGGTGTGGAAGGGAGACCCCAGCTGTCTGTGTAAGACAGACGAGCTGAGAACAAAGAGCTCTAGAGAGAGGGGACGGTGGTGGGTCAACCAGGTTGGGAATGATTTGAGAAGGGCCAGTACATGGTAAGCACCAGATAGGTAATTATGAGTTTTGTGAAAATTAAGTGTACTTTTCCTCTAGAAAGACACATGAGGTTACGTTCTGGCACACTTCTCATGATCTCTTAAAATAGATCATGCCCTTTCTCTTTTGTTCTTTGTCCCTATAAGTACACCGGCTCTGACGGCTCACCACCATGAGAAAGATTCGTCACCAGGGGTCCGTCATCCTCTTACCTGAGCAGATTACAGAGGCCACTTGTCCAACTGAACACAGCGACGCACCCAGAGCAGTGACAGGACAATCTCCCATGTGCCTCTCAGTCCCTGTGCAGTGAAACATGTGCCTCCAGATCTGACCGCTTCCTTTCCCAAAATGCGCTCCTCCCGGGGTAGAAAGGGCAACTCCGCATTTGAGCTGCTGGCACAAAACATGGGCATCTTCCATGTCCCAGTGAGAGTTGCAGAGGGATCCCCATTTTCCAAGTATCTTGAGTTCCACTCTTCCCTCACACTGGGACTTGCCATTCACCAAGCGGACTTCTGTGTATCCTGGAAGGAGAATAGGGCTTTTAAAAAGATGTCTGCAATTACCTAACCCCACCCTCCTCACAGTACAGGAACAACTGCAACATGTTCTCTGGGTCTCACTTGAGCAGACGACTCCAACATCCCTGCTGTGGCTACAAGTCCCATCGGGCCGGGAGGCTACTGAGCAGAGCGAAAGGTGGGACTCCTGGCCCTCACACTGGAATTCTTCAGCCCAGATCTGTCCATTTCCTTCTCCAAAATGAGCTCCCCCTAGGATGGAGATGACTGTGCCGCACTGTAACTCTCTGCACAGCACACTGGCAGCTTCCAGAGAGAAATCAGAGTCGCAGACGGTGCCCCACCTGTCGCCGTGTTTCACTTCCACACGCCCAGAGCAGGGAACTTCTCCTCCAACCAGTCTGGGTTCCCTGTGGGCTGAAGAATGATACTATTTCAGTGAGAAATGACATGAGTCTTCGATTTTCCTTCATGATGGGCGTGGAAAGGGGAGGCTGGGTTGTTTAATGATTTTCCATACTTGTTCGCCTTGGCTTTTCTGCCTGGAATTGGGCATAGCAGATTCTAGATGTCTCCATTCCTCACTGGACCAATTCATCTGAGAGAATTTTAGAACTTTGGTTCTTGGCATCAACCATTCCTAGAAGCATGATAACTCTTTCTTTTTATATTTTGTGTACATTATTCATAACACTGGAGACCACAGATCTATATTACATATATATATATATCTCCTTTTTTAATTTTTTTTAGCCTATATTCATTTCTCTACCCACCACTGTCTGGTGTTGGCCCCAACCCTTTTGAATGGTTTTATATATAATGTTGCAACATACTTCCTGTTTTCAAACTGAACATGGGATTTCTTCTTCTCTTTGATATGTGTTAACTTGATACATGAGATACTCCTTTCTCCCATTTTCTCCTCCTTCCCCTCTGACAGTACTTTACCAGAACCTTTCATGAATTCCCTGACCAAAATATTGTCCTCAACTCCCTCACCTTCTCTTAACTGCCAATAAATATGTTTTCATCTATATGTTTCTCTTTAAATTTTTATTCATAAACATATCTACTTGGACATTTGGCACATAAAGTGTTCAAAATTGAACGAATTATTTTACTGACAGGACCACAATATTCTTTACTCAATTAATTTACTCAATTCTTTACTCACAATATTCTTTACTCATCCAGACCAAATTAGAATCATTTAAAAATTGAACCACTTCTAAATGACTCTTAATCTCACAAAACAAACTGGGGGTTGCTGGGGGGAGGTGGGATTGGGAGAGGGGGAGCGGGCTATGGACATTGGGGAGGGGAGGCGAACCATAAGAGACTATGGACTCTGAAAAACAACCTGAGGGTTTTGAAGGGTCAGGGGTGGGAGGTTGGGGGAACAGGTGGTGGGTAATAGGGAGGGCACGTTTTGCATGGAGCACTGGGTGTTGTGCAAAAAGAATGAATACTGTTACGCTGAAAAAATAAATAAATAAAAATTAAAATAAAAAAAATTGAACCACTTCTTTATCTCACTTCTTTATCTCATAAATGATAATGATAATGAGAGTAAGAACATTAAATGAGCACCTACTTTATTTATGGCACTTTACTACATATTGAACAAACATTATTTCACCTAATCCTTACAATCTCCTCAGGGGAGAATTTTTTAGTACCATTCCAATTTTACAAACAGGGAAATGGAAACAGAGAGGTGTAGTAACTTGCTGCGGTCACACAGGGAGTTCCTGAAGGGCCAGGATTTGAAGGCAGACAGTATGTTCCAGAGGCTAGAATCCTGACCCTGTCAATTCACAGCTCATGTGGAATATCACCAAGGTCTGGTAGTCCTTCAGTATATTTCTCCTCCTTATTTGTGGCTACTGCTTTTTCTTTTAAGATTCCTTTATTTATTTTAGAGAGAGGGAGAGAGAGAAAGCGCAAGCCAGGGGCGGGACAGAAGGAGAAGGAGAGAGAGAAAATCTCAAGCTGACCCCCTGCTGAGCACAGCTCATGACATAGAGCTCCTTCTGGTGACCCTGAGATCATGACCTGAGCCAAGAGTCGGACCATTAACTGGCTGAGCCACCCAGGTAGGTGCCCCTGTTGCTACTGCTTTCATGTAATTTGTCTTCTTTTTTTTTTTTCTTGTCTTCATATATCATGTAGACCCTTGTAATGGTGTCCTAAGCAATCCTGTTACCTTGTTTCTAAGCCATCTTTCTTTTCTTTTTTTTTAAAATTTGCTTATTTTCAGCGTAACAGTGTTCATTGTTTTGGCATCACACCCAGTGCTCCATGCAATACGTGCCCTTCCTATTACCCACCACCTGGTTCCCCAACCTCCCACCCCCCCGCCCCTTCAAAACCCTCAGGTTGTTTTTCAGAGTCCATAGTCTCTCATGGTTCATCTCCCCTTCCAATTTCTCTTAACTCCCTTCTCCTCTCCATCTCCCCATGTCCTCCATGTTTTTTGTTATGCTCCACAAATAAGTGAGACCATATGATACTTGACTCTCTCTGCTTGACTTATTTCGCTCAGCATAATCTCTTCCAGTCCCGTCCATGTTGCTACAAAAGTTGGGTATTCATCCTTTCTGATGGAGGCATAATACTCCATCGTGTATATGGACCACATCTTCCTTATCCATTCGTCCACTGAAGTCTAAGCCATCTTTCGAATGAATCTATGTCATGCCCACACATGTTATTATGTTCAAGTATTTCACATGATTTCTTTGCCTTCAAGGCAATTCAACGTTTCTTTACTATTTATGAAATAATTCACCCTTTCACCAAATAGTATTAAGGACCTACAATGTTTTAGGCATTTGGGTGGGCTAAAAATTCTGTCACAGTTTAGTCCATCAGTAAAAATAGATACTACTACTACTACTACTACTACTACTAGTAATCATAACCATAGCAATGAACATGTATTGATCACTTGCTGTGTGATTCCTGTGGAGCAGGAATTATAATCACCACTTTTCTTTTGAGGAAATTGAAGCAGAGAGAGCTTTGGAAGATTCTCCAATGTTACCTGTCTATTAAAATTAGAGATGATAAACACTAATTTCTTAGCATGCCTTAAAATACTTTATGGTGTCACTTTTAAAGCTCTCATGTCCATTACTTTATCAATCATACCCGATGCTTCAATCTTAAAGGAGCCTGGTCATGCCATGTTTGTGTGGCTCTACACTTACAGTGTATTTCCTAACCTATGTACCTGGGAAAAAGCTATTTCTTTGCAGGGCTGCTCAATTTCTCACTGATCATCCTCTCCCTCAAAAACATACAAGTGAGCAGAAGATATACGTGTTCAAATAATGATGAGTCCAAGGGTGCCTGGGTGGCTCCTTCGATTAAATGTCTGCCTGCGGCTCAGGTCATGATCTCAGGGTTCTGGGTTTGAGCCCTACATCAGGTTCCCAGCTCACAAGAAGTCTGCTTCTCTCTCTTCCCCTCCCGCCACCCTCATGCTATCTCTCTTTTTCTCTCTCAAATAAAATATTTTTTTAAAAATGATGAGTCCAAAACTAAAAATATATGTTAGATATGAAACTAGTAAATGAAGGAGTGATCAGCTCTGTTTGAGGCTTTGCAGGAAAACTATAGAGAATGCTATAAATTTGAGCTGAGTTTGGAAATAATAAGATCAGGAATTTGCCAAGTAAGTGATTATAGATCCACATTTAAAGGATATAGTCATAGGGGCACCTGGGTGGCTCAGTTGGTTAAGTGTCCTACTCTTGACTTTAGCTCAGGTCATGATCTCAGGGTTGTGAAATTGAGCCCTGCATGGGGTTCTGTGCTCAGTGGGGAATCTGCTTGAGATTCTCTCTCTCTCTCTCTCTCTCTCCCTCTGCCCCTCCCCTGCTTTCCCTCTCTAAAATAAATAAATAAATAGAATATTAAAAAATAAAGGCTATAGTCCTGAAATATGGCATAACTGAGGAATTATGAATAATTTGGCATGATGGGATTTAAAATGTAAAGAAAAGGCACACCAGAAATAAAGCTAGGGGCACCTGGGTGGCTCAGTGGGTCAAGCCTCTGCCTTCAGCTCAGGTCATGATCTCAGGTCAAGCCCCGCATCTGACTCTCTGCTCAGCAGGGAGCCTGCTTTTCCCTCTCCCTCTGCCTGCCTCTATGCCTACTTGTGATCTCTCTCTCTCTGTCAAATAAGTAAATAAAATCTTAAAAGAAAAAAGAAATAAAGCTAAAGAAATGGGGCTCAGGTTTTAAGAACACTCTTTGCCAAGTACAATTCTCAAGATAAATAGGAGTTTCTTTTGACATTCTCAGTGATGATTCAAATTATTTGGAAGATATAAACTGTTTCCTTTAATTAATTTTTAAAGAAAGGACGTGCATTTGAAGGACCTTCTGAAGGGCATACGTCTTTTAGAAATGCCTGCTGTCAAACAGCACTAATTCCCTTGATGTTAGTTTCAGCATGACACAGATATCCTATCAGCACTTGCCAGTTCCTGAAAACGTTTCAGATCTGGCTATATGCTGTATTGCAGCAGTATAAAATACCCCAGCATGTGAAGATTTCACTACTTATCCATTAAATCTGAACAAAGCAAGTTTCTACTCAAATGTAGGTCGAAGAACACATCGCTTTCTAAACACAGCTCCAACTTTAAAGCAGATATGATTCCTCTACCCCACAAATAATGAAGGACTCTTGAGTTGAGTCCTTAATTTCTTCTTGTTAAACCATTATCTGGGCATGAAATTCCTCTAAGATATCATTAACTAGCACACATATGATCCCCTTCCACTTTGGAAGAGACATAAACCTTTAATTAAAGGGAGTTTCTTTCTTTTTTTTTTTAAAAGATTTTATTTACTTATTTGGCAGATAGACAGTGAGGAGGAAACACAAGCATGGGGAGTATGAGAGGGAGGAGCAGGCTTCCCACCAAGCAGGGAGCTTGATGAGGGGCTCTATCTCAGGACCTTGGGATCATGACCTGAGCTGAAGGCAGATGCTTAAGGATTGAGCCACTCAGGCGCCCCATAAAGGCAGTTTCTTAGGTTGAGCCAAAGTCATCATTCTTGTGAACTCCTGCTCTCTCATCCGGCTTCATCTTGAACAAAATAAAACATAGCTGGTGCCAAAACAAACCAAAAAATGAAACCAAACCAATAATCTCTTTCATGGTGAAAACGTATTAAGCACTTGAAAAGAGATCCCTTCTATAAATATCCTCTTCTTTCATTTTTCCTAAAGTGTTTGAACCCTGGGCAAAGGGAAATTCTTTCATGCAGAAATGACTTCGAGATTCCATTCTAGCTTTTCTTTTTTCATGAATCTGTTAGTAACACATTAATCTACACCATAAGTTGGCTTCCTCATATTGTTTACTCTGTGTACATAGTTACACTATTCAAAACTTACTCCTTTAAGAGATTTCTTTTCAGCTAAACCTGTGACTGCATTTTAACATGGAAGCCATTCATTTGATTTTTGCACCTGGATTTAGCTCCTTTGATCAATAATATAAACTTCCCCCCTGGCATAAGTAACTGAATTTGTCTTTCTTTCTTTCTCTAGAAGTAAATAAATAAATGAAGACATGAAGAACAAATGTGAGAAAGAATTCCTTAGAATTACTTCCTTTTGTTTAGTAATAGATAAACCTCACAATATGATTTAAAGAAACATTAACATATTATCACTTATTTCTTTCCAGACTCTGAAGAAGTATAAAGCATTCTAGTATCAAAACTATTTCTCGGGGCACCTGGGTGGCTCAGTGGGTTAAGCCTCTGCCTTTGGATCAGGTCATGATCCCAGAGTCCTGGGATCGAGCCCCGCATCTGGCTCTCTGCTCAGCAGGGAGCCTGCTTCCCTTCCTCTCTCTGCCTGTCTCTCTGCTTACTTGTGATCTCTGTCTGTCAAATAAATAAATAAAATCTTAAAAAAGAAACTATTTCTCAAACCTTAGTAAATACAAGGGTGGCACAGTTGGTTAAGCAACCAACTCTTGGTTTCAGGAGAGGTCGTGATCTCAGGGTCTTGGGATCAAGCCCCACATCAGGCTCTGTGTTCAGTGCTTAGTGTGCTTGGGATCTCTCTCCCTCCTCCTCTGCCCCTCCCCCACCCTGTGCTCTCTTTCTCTAAAAATTAAAAATAGATTTTTAAAAACCTGATTCTTAAGTTCAGATGGTCTCTGTGGTCCATACTCAGACATTACAAATAAAATGTTTGGGAATCAAAGTAACTTTGTAGCAAATTTTCTTAGACCAGTTTGTGATTGATTGATTGAAACTGCACATAAGAGATAAATTTTTGCCTTATCTTTCTAGTCTTCCTGCTTTTTTGAGTTCTTTGGTCCTTTTTAGCCTTAAAGCCCTGTGCTTTACAAAACTAAGAACTCTAATTATTTAGACAGATAATGGAATTTGTAGTTTGCATTTGGCAGGCACAGAGATAGTATTTCCATGATTTTTCCCCCAGGAAACCTTCTAAAGTACCAAGAAATCAAGACATAAAATTACAGGAGTGACTAGGTGGCTCAGTCAATTAAGTGACCAACCCTTGGTTTTGGCTCAGGTCATGATCTCATGGGTCGTGAGAGTAAGCTCCGTTTCCACTTCCAGCTTTCAGCTCAGTGGGAAGTCTGCTTGGGATCCTCTCCCTATGCCCCTCCCCCTAATTATGGGCACTCCCATACTCTCTCTCATAAATACATAAATCCTTCAAAAAAGAAACAATATTACAAATTCTATTTCTAGCAAAACAAGAAGAGTGCTAAAACCTATGTACCCACTAAGTAGAAGAGCTTCTAAAAACTACACAAACATAACAAAGGAGTTTACAAAAGAAGGCAAAGAACACGCATGACATACTTAGCAAACAAAAATATAGCTCTGTAAACAGAGGGGCCCACTTTCAGCTGCAAATTTACAATATTTGGGATTTCTATTCGACGCAGTTGAATAGAATCCTAAATAATTCAGAATGTTACCAAAACTGAAGTGCTCTAGTAATAAAACCTAAATTCTGGATGCAGTTGAACAGAATGGGTAGAAAAAATACATAATAACTCAGATATTGTAGGTTGGAAAGCTGATGCCTTGTTATCCCTGATAAGATATTTGAATAAATGTCACCTTGAAAAGAAAACCATGTGCTCTCTGAAGCTGAAAAATCAGAGAATGTACTTGGAGAACAAAAAGACTGGGGAAAAAATTGGAATGCTGGCATGGCATAAATCCTCCTTGCCACTTCCAGTACTTACAAGAGAGAGCTGAGCTCAGACTTGAAGTAGCCAGACTACAAGAAAAAAATGGAAGGAAAGGGGCGCCTGGGTGGCTCAGTGGTTGACCTTCTGCCTTCGGCTCAGGTCATGATTCCAGCGTCGTGGGACTGAGCCCCATATCGGGCTCCCTGCTGGGCGGGAAGCCTGCTTCTCCCTCTCCCACTCCCCCTGCTTGTATTCCCTCTCTCGCTGTATCTCTCTGTCAAATAAACAAAATATTTTTTTAAAAATGGAAGGAAAAATACCAATTTTGTAAGGGAGACATGTTCTGCCTACAACTACTACATAATGTAATGAGAGATCTATAACTTGGAACTTGCAGGACTGAAAAAACATAAAAACAACAACCCAAACCCTAAGTATCCTATACCCCAAACTGAGGTGGTGATAAAACTGTAGGCTTAGCAGAACATAGAACTGACACTCTACATATGAAGTTCATAGCCTACCAGCAAGACCAGGGCTGTTGTCTTGTTTTTCCTCCCAAGCCCTAGGTTTTAAATGATCTTAGGGGGTCGGCCAATAAATTAAGAGGAAGGGGCTGGTCATAGCAAAGATCAGAGTCTGTAAATATTTTCCTTGACTGGTTAATTTCATGTGGTATTAGATGAAAGAAAATTGACTAGAAGGGTACTAAGTTTGGAGAGAATTGTTTTGCTGACTTTGAGGACAGCAGACATTGGCCAAGGATAAGTCAACCTGTAAAGCAATCCAAGGGTCCGTAAACCAATGTCAGCAGAGAGTGGGTTGTGAAAGGTGTGCAGGCTCCAAACCACACTCAGATATGACTGTGGAGAGCATGCAGCAGAAGGAACTGCCCTGAGAATACCACTTGGGCCGTGAAGGACATGGACAGAGGACTGCTTCTCAGAGGGCAGAACCTGGCCTATCAGACTGGTTTACCAGGAGCTCCCTCGGTTGCCCCTCAACTTCTCATTCTTGACCAACAGGATTTGATAATTACTGCAGAAAAACAACTCCAGGTACTTCTTGGTGACCACAGAACCACCCAAACAGCTTTAAACTGCTTATCTATTTGGCTTATTTCAGTGAGAAAAGTAAACTTTTTCTTTATCTACTCTTATTTGGCTTTCTTTTGGATGCTGCTAAACTTCATGCTAACTAATATAAAATACAATTCATAGGAAAATATTTAGAAGAAAATGATCAGACATACAATAATGCTTACACATGCCCAAACACAGGCAAAGTTCCCCCCAAAAAGTTATGTGGAGAAATATAGTCCATAGTTAGTTGTAGCCTGATACACGATGACAATAAATATTATGGAGACATAATATGACAACATAAAGATGCATAATATGACTAAGTTAAGGTCAAATATGTCTCTCATCTCTAAAAAGTAATCCAATCAGAGGTCTTTTTAAAATAAATCTGAATTCTACGATGAATACAAGGGATGCGTCTAGAACAAAATGATTCATAAAGATTGAAAATAAGAGAAAAAAATAAAGCAATTGTGATATTAATATCAGACAAGTTTGATTCAGAACAAGAATCATTCAACCACAAAAAATGGGAAAGTCTGTAATACTAAAAAGCATAATTCATAATGACAACATAACGGTCATAGGAAGATCTATGTCTGAGATGCACAGAGCATCAATTCATCAATTATATGATATAGTCACTGGTATACTCAGTGGAAAACCTATAAGGTTTTCCTTATGAATTTATGAACTAGGAAAGAATCAACATTAATTAGGCACTGAACTCAAGAAGTTAAATCCGTCAGAAATCAGAGAGGAATTAATAGAAAGAAAAAATTATAATGAATTAGAAAATGAAAATAGTATTAATCTTCAAAAATCCAAATGCTGGTTCATTAAAAAAAAAGCAAAACCAAACTAATTTTATCTAATAAAAGAAATTAAAAGTATAAATAAAGTCACACATAATAAATGACAAGAGAAATGTTATTGATAGAGAAGTAATTTCAGAAAGGTCTTTAAATATTGATATGAAATTATGGTCAAGATATTGTACTAAGTGAATACTAAGGTACAGAATAATTTACAAAATATGCCATCACTTGAACAACAAAATGAGGTGAAACTTATATATAGATTTATATATATATATAGATTTATATATAATATATATAGATTTTTATATAAATGTAAATACTATATATGATATATGATTATATTATATATATATTTATATATATTATGTATATGTTATATGTATATAAATATATATATTTTTCTTTAGGAGATATATTGTGTAAATACAAATATATATATGTATATATATGCCAGCCATGGAAGTTGCCAGTGAAGAGTAGAACTAGACAGTTGGGGAAATCTTTCAGGAAGAGCTTACATTTTCATTTCAAAGTGTGAACCATTAAACACACACACACAGATGAAAACACACACACACACTCAAAAACAAAGTGTGAACCATGTGACTATACTGTCTAATCAAGAAATCTCTTTTAAAAAGTAAAGAAGAATGGTTGAAAAGCAGATATGCATATTCAGCTTTGTACCTTAGAAGACTATGGTTTCCAATCAGAGGATAATTTCTAGGTAACTAGAGGAAGACACCATTTGCAACATCAGGTAATGCACATAGGAGCACGTGTAGATCAGGATGTATCCGAAGTAAAGCCTTTGGTTAGTGGACACAAAGCACCACATGACTACATCTCTACATGGTGAATGATTTTGCTCTTAGGTGGCTTTCCCTAGAGTCTTTCTTTTACCGTATCGGTAATCGTTACGTCAATATGTTACCTGACAGTTGTTAAAGAAGGCATCACTTATCAACAACGTTAGCATTTGTGTAAATGTGATTAGCATAAAATATTAGAGATTTCCTTAAACCTGGCCAACTCACAGCTTACTTTGGAACTGCTAAGAGAGGTTGCAGTGAAATACACAAAAGCCTTCAGAAAAAAGAAGTTCTTACATAGAAAGATGGAGCCCAAGGGTTAGTCATGCATGTCTATCCAACATATTTTTAAAATCATTTGGAGACATTCCCATAAAACACATATTTAAGTTCTACCTTCAAAATTTTAATCCTTATTAATCTTTCAATACTTCCTTGGATTTAAAAAATGACTCAATTGTTTTGTTTCTTAATGAACAAGCATAGGGAAGAGAAAAGAGAGAGGCAAACCAAGAAACAGACTCTTAACTACGGAGAACAAACTGATGGTTACCAGAGGGGAGGTGGGGCCAATGAGATGGAGGGGGACGCTTGTGAAGAGCACTGGGTGTTCTTTGTAAGTGTCCAATCACTTATTTGTATATCAGAAACTAATATTACACTGTATGTTAACTAACATATTTTTAAGATTTTATTTATTCATTTAGAGAGGTGAGGGACGGGCTGAGGGAGAGACAATCCCAAGCAGGCTCGTTTCCCCAACGAGCACAATGCAGGGTTGACATGAACGTGAGATCATGACCTGAGCCAAAATCAAACAGTGGTCACTCAACCAACGAAGCCATCCAGGTGCCCCTTAACTAATTGTTACTTAAATAAAAACAAAAACGGGGCACCTGTGTGGTGCAGTTGGTTAAGCATCCAACTCTTGGTTTCAGCTCAGGCCATGACCTCAGGTCGTGAGAATGAGCTCCGCACTCAGTGGGGAGTCTGCTTGGGATTCTCTTTTTCCCACTGCCCCTCCCTCTGCTCAGTCTCTCTCTTTCTCCCAAATAAATAATTAAATCTTTTTTAAAAATTACTGAAAAGCTAAAGTGAACAAACACAAAATAAAACAAGTCTTACCTGTGACCAAGTCACGAAATGAATTATAAATTCATCTGAAACACATGATGAAATAGACATTTTCTGGTTTCTTGCCTGAGAGCTAGTCATAAGGACCAATGTTTCTCATCAGTTTCAAGGATCTAACTGGAAATTTACACTTCTGGAATTTGACTTCTTCACACGTTGACTGAAAGTCTTACCTGAGCAGGTAACTTTAGCTTCTTCATAGTGTTCACAGCTAAGGCCGCCCCACTGCCAGTTCTGGCAGTCCCAAAGAGAAGATTCATTTCCAACACAGTTGCTTAAAAACAGCCATGTATCTGTTGCCTTAACTTTCGAATAACTCTGATAGGACGTTTTGAGAGCAGATCCACATCCCAAATGCCTGCAAACCACATCGGCTTCTTTCAGGCCCCAGCCTCTATCACATACTTTTCCTAGCAGCTTCTGAATTTCCACCTCCACTGTCCCGGCACAGCGGCTGCCTCCGCCAACAAGTCTCAGCTCCAGATCGGATCCATCTTCAAAAGAAACAAAAACTTAGTCCATAGAGACATACGGAGGTTAGCAACCAAAGGATAGGGTGTTTTTGTTTTGTTTTGTTTTATCTTGCTCCTTCCCAGATACTGAGGCATTGGAAATGATGACTTACCCATCTCCTGACATTTTTTTAACAGCCAGTATAGGCCATGAGTTCAGTTAGAAACAGGATTATAGTTTCAAGGGTTAAGAAAAACTGTTGATGGCAGAAAAATATGAGCAAGTCGGAGATTTGTTAAAAAGACATAACATTCTGTGTCTCGGACTTAGAATCTGAAATGTGGTCCCTAAGAGCAGCCTGAATAGTTACTACAGAAAATAATCAGACGACCCTCCAAACTAGTCAAATAAAGAATGGGGACATCTGGGTGGCTCAGTAGGTTGAGTATCCAACTCTTGGTTTCAGCTCAGGTTGTGATCTCAGATCTGTGATCTTGGGATACTGATCTTGGGGTTGTGGGATCAAGCCCCAGTGTGGAGTCTGCTTGTGGATTCTCTCTCTCCTTCTCCCTCTGCCCATATTCTCCAAATGATGATAGATAGATACATAAACTCTTTTTAAAAAGAAAGAAAAAAAAAAGAATGTGTTTAAGATTCCTTACAACAAGGAAATGATTAGTTATCTCTATCTCTCCCATCTTGCCCATTCCTACTCCTAAAGAACAGAGGTCTTTTCTTCTTATTTTTTTCTTTTTATTTTAACTTACCAGAACATGTCACACCAGCATCTTCATTATGATTGCAATAATGCTTTCCCCATTCATGGTGTCTACACTGCCAGAGAGCAGATTCGTGTCCGTGGCAGGAAACACTGTCAAGCCAAATGTGTCCTGTTCCCTCACTGGTGTTAACTCGACCAGTGGCGGTGATGGCAGTTGGGCATCCCAGTTGCTTACATACGACAGCGGCATCATGACTATCCCAGCCATCATCACACACTGTCCCCCATTCCCCTTGGAATTTTACTTCTAATCTTCCTGAACATTCAGTGACTCCATCTACCAGTCTCAGGCTGAGATCTGCTCCATCTGTAAGAGAGCCATAAAACAAATTATGATAAAGAAACAAAAATAAGGGGGGACTCTAAGTAGGGACAGAGAAAACATATAATACCACTGGAAATCATTAAAGGTGGAGAAAGAGTAGCTTGGGCAAGAAGACAGGACTTTTCAGAATGGCTAGTATGAAAAAGATAAGAAATAACAAGTCTGGCGAGGATGCGGAGAAAGGAGAACATTCTTGTACTGTTGGTGGGAAAGAAAACTGCAGCAGCCACCATGGAAAACAGTATGGAATTTCCTCAAAAAATTACAAATAGAACTACCTTATGATCCAGGAATTGTACTACTGGTTATTTTCCAAAAAAATTACAAAAACATTAATTTGAAGGGATCTATGAACCTCTATATTTATAGCAACATTATTTATGATAGGCAAATTATGGAAGCAGCTCATGTCCATCGATAGATAAACAGATGAAGAAGATATGGTGTGTGTATGTGTATATATATATAGATATAGATATAGTGGAATATTATTCAGCCATAAAAAGAATAAAATCCTGCCATTTGCAATAACGTGGATGGAGCTAGACAGTATGATGCTAAGTAAAATAAGTTAGTCAGAGAAAAAAAATCATATGATTTCATTTATATATGGAATTTAAGAAACAAAACAAATGAGCAAAGGGGAAAAAAGAGAGAGAGACGCAAACTGAAAAGCAGACTCTTAACTACAGAGAAGTGAAGGTCACCAGAGGGGAGGTGGAGGAGAGGATGGGTGAAACAGGTAAAGAACACTTATCATCATGAGCACTGAGTAATGCATAGGATTGTTGAATCACCAATTTGTACACTTAAAACTAATATAACACTGTATGTTAACTATACTGGAATTAAAATAAAACACTTGATAAGAAAATTAAAAATATAAATGCCATGTGATCCCATAATTCCACTAATGGATATTTACCCAAAGAAAATGCAAATGCTAATTTGAAAAAATATATGTACTTCTATGTTTACTGAAGCATTATTTACAATAGTCAGGATTTGGAAGCAGCCCAGTATCCATCTATAGATGAATGGATAAAGAAGATGTGGTGTATATATATGATAGAATATTACTCAGCCATCAAAAAGAATGAGATCTTGCCATTTGTAACAACATGGATGGACCTATAGGGTATAATGCTAAGTGAAATAAGACAAACAAAGAAAGGTGAATATCATATGATTTCATTTATATGTGGAATCTAAAAAACAAAACAAATGAATAGACTCTTAACTGTAAAGAACAAACTGGTGGTTGCCAGAAGAGAGGAGGGCAGGGGGGATGGGTGAAATGGATAAAGGGGATCAAGAGGTACAAACTTCCGGCTATAAAATAAATAAGTCAGAGAGATAAAATGTAAAGCATAGGGAATACAGTCAATGACGCTGTAATAACTCTGTATGGTGACAGATGGTGACCACACTTATTGTGTGAACAGCGAGTAATTTATAGAGTCATTGAACCAATATGTTGTATGCCTGAAACTAATATAACATTTATGTCAATGATGCTTCAATAATAACTTTTTTAGAAGAAGAAGACAGGACTTTTCAGTACAGAGAGCATGTACTATAAAAAGAATTCCTGGGGCACCTGGGTGTCTCCATCAGTGAAGCATCTGACTTTGGCTCAGGTCATGCCTTAGGGTCCTGGGATCAAGCCTGATGTCTGGTATCGCACTCAAAGGAGAGTCTGCTTCTCCTTCTCTCTTTGCTGCTCCCCCTACTCTCTCTCCCTCTCTCAAATAAATAAATGAAATCTTAAAAAAGAAAAAAAAGGAAAGGAAAAATTTCCTAATGAGATCCAGGGGCTACATTTTATTTAGAGATTTGTTTGACTATCACAGAGTTTTAATTGGAATTATTTGTTTTTCTTGCTAAATCCCTATTTGCATGCATTCAGGGGGTATGCACACACTCCTGGTTGCCCAGGACTCAACACTGACTTCTGCCTCTGACTCCTTCAGTATCTGTAACTACCCAGTTTGCATTAAACGCCTGGTCCCTTTGTGACCACTTCCTTAGTCTAAAAGCAAGCAAAGAGAAAAGGGGACCTCAGCATTACCACATTCACCTCCCCCAGTCAATATTCCTCAGAGAACAGAGCTTGATCTTGAGCAATGTCTTATAATAAATAATTTGCCCCTTCCTTCTGGCAGTTTTAGCATTTGCTGCCCCAGTACTGTTTACTGTGAGTGCTAAGCATTGAGAAGAAATGTGCTGACTGGGGACCTGGAAAGATTTGGGCGGGGAAAGGAGAATGGAAGGTAAGTCCTGTGCTCTTGGATCCCCAGTCCCTCTCGCTTTCTTCAGCTAACAAATTCCATCTCCTCTGTGGGAATTTCATTCTTTGTAGTTCAAATAATAGATTATCATGTTGTCCAACAACAACAAAGGCCAATGTAAGATACAGAAAAAGAGCCAGAACCCCTATGGCACTGTTTAAGTGTTTGAGTGCCCCTGGGCCTGCAGCCAAGCGTACCCCCTCAATTTCCCAGTTTTCTGAGTCAGTATCCTCTTTCCTTAAAGTTAGTTAGTTAGTTAAAGTTTGAATCAAGCTTTCTTAATTGGAAAAAAAAGATATCTGGTGACTACAGAGACATTTTTACTCCATTATATTTTTCTGAATGTTCTCTGGGGTTCAAGACCTTCTAGGTCAGTTTTGGACTAAGAACTCAGGTGAAAAAGGGGTGTCATCTCTGCACACACAAATTCAATGTCCCTGTCCCCTGAGCAAGTATGAAACATGGAAGTCTCTAGACACAAAGTCTGTTCCTATCATAACACTAGCATAAATAAGATTTTAATAGAAAACCAAACTATTTTTATCATTTGATTCTGTGAATTTGAGCTAATATTTTTGGGAAGGTGTGGGTTAAGCTCGTTGCAGGGAGAGGATGATAAGGAGTGTGATTCATTTTTAAAACTCATCCCCAAAGTACAATTTGCTAGTTAAGCTGGTTTTTTTTTTCCTTTTTTCTTTTTCTTTCTTCTCTTTTTTGGGGGGGTTGGGGTAAAGAAGGAGGACTGGGGTATTCTCCAAACACCTCCTTCTATCCTCATGACTGGAATCTCAGTTTCACTGTTCATCCTTCCTCCCTAACCTAGTTATTCTCCTTTCAGTTAAGGTAAAATCTCCACAGGTATCAGGTGGGGAACCTGAAATTAGGTCATAATAAGATGATGGAAGAAGAAGGTCTCAATCTGTTTTTAAGAGTTCAGGCTCTTCAGACTCTCACCCCCTTTCTTTTGTCCTCTCAGGAAGAATAGAACAAACCCGGACCAGTCCTTACCCATGCAAATCACTCCAACGTCCTCAGAGTGATCACAGTTATGCTTTCCCCATCCTTGGTGCTTGCAGTTCCAGAGAGCTGACTCATTTCCACTGCATATAAGATCGTCAAACCAGATTGGTCCAGAACCTTCTCCAAAATTAGCTGAACCAGAGAAACTGACAGCACTTCCACATTCAAGCTGTTTACAAACCACAGACGCATGATCTATGTTGAAGTTATCATCACACACTGTTCCCCACTGTCCTTCGAATTTGACCTCTATTCTTCCAGAACACCGGTTTCCTCCATTCGCCAGCCTCATCTTCACATTGGATCCATCTAGAGCAGAGAAAAGACCAGAGTTCAGAAGTCATATTCATTCAGAAGTGACTTTAGGAAATAAGATTGTTCTGGGTGTTTGAGATTTGATGCTGTCCTTAAAAATGGTGCCTCATTTTGGATGTTGCCCATCTTTACATAGTGGAGAATTTTAATTGTTTAAAGACCAGCTAACAACTAGCACTTTCATCTACACCTACGCACTAAGGAAGATGTTTTACAGATTAAAATTTTCTTTCTGCTTTGTTTTATTTCCTTCCATTATTAAGACAAAGTAAGCACACTTTTATATAGAAATTGGTCAATTTGACTTAAAGCACTTATTTTAAAAACTAGAGAAAATAAAATGAGCTCATCCAGCAAAGTAGCAAAAATGGCAAACTGAGGTCAAATATAAAATTAGAAAACAGGAAAAAGGAAAAATAAAAATGCCTAAGCATGCATAATAGTTTGCAAATCATCCTATGGCATACCAAGTTAATAAAAATTAAGGAAAAATAAATCAAAATAATCCATTTCTTACCCATCTCCTGTTTGAATCAAAGCTTCCCCTCCCCCAAAACATCTGGTACCATTTTTAGCAAAGAACAGCTTTTTCATAAAGGAAAATCTCTCTATACACTCTTCCCTAGATTTTCTATGAGGACTAAAATACCTAAGAAAAGGAGATGTGGGATGAAATCTGGGCACACGTGGAAAACAAAAACTGTTTGGGCTTGAACAAAATTTTAGAGGCTTTCTTTTTGAGAAAGGGGGTCACTTTTAAAAGCTCTAAATACCAGGCAAAGACCTCTCACTTAACAGGATTTTTTTTTTTTTTACTCTGGACAATTAATAATCATAAAAGCAATAGTTCACAATTAAAATATGCATCTGGCACTCCAGTGTAACCCCTGTGTTATCACTCTTCACAGCACTGAGCACTATGTGTTATTCCCACTAGCCCCACTTCACAGATAAGTATTCTCGGTATGCCTAATTGTCACAGGGTCACCCACCCGGAAAAGAGCAGAGCCAGGAGGTGAAAAGAAAAAGCAGTCTAATGCCAGCGTTTATTGTCCTGACTGCTATACCATATTGTCCCTGTGCGCGTGATAATAGCAAAACCTCCCAAGAGATGAGGCTCTGAGCATTAAGCATTAGACACAGCCTCTGAAATCTCATGAAACTAGGGAGTCCGTGGGTGGCTAGGCATGCACCATTTGGCACCTTCACTGTATAAACTTCAAAAAGCAAATTTGATTAAATCTATCCTTAAGTATGAAAAAACAGAAAACAAGAGTTTAAAGTGCTACACTGATGTCTTAGCTTAAACCGTCGGCTCTGTAGGCTGCAATAATTCTAGTAAGAGCCTGGCAAGAGTTTTTTTTTTTTTTTTTTAAGATTTTATATATTCATTTATTTGAGAGAGAGAGTGTGGAGAGGAGGAGCAGATAGAGAGGAACGAGCAGACTCTGTGCTGAGTGTGGAGCCGGACCCCGGGCTCCATCCCACCACCCCAAGATCATGACCTGAGCCAAAACCAAGAGTCTGATGCTCAACCAACTGAGCCACCCAGGTGCCCTGAGCCTGGCAAAACTTATTATGATTTTTAACTTCGCTGTAGATGTTACTATTGTTATTCCCTATCTTTCTGGTGTAATGATTAACAATAAAAAACTAGAATAGGGAGGAGGGGAAGAGGAGGAGGAAGAGGAGGAGTGGGGAGTGCAGGGATGGACGGAAGGAAGAAGAAAAAGGTAGAGCTCTACATGTATTAAAGCACCGAGTTTTCAGAAACTGAAGTTAAAAAAATTTAAGAACTTTGCTCAAAATAACATTCATGAGTGGCTGAGCTGGAATTTAGTCCCACATTTTTCTAGATACTAGCCTGTGTTGTTCCCAATACACCCCAATGCCTGGGGAGAGATGAGTCCTTTCTAAAAATCAATCCCATGGAGGAGACTGTTTCTGAGAAGGGGGCTAGGAGAGAGAGGCCAGTGAAATGAACAAGGAGAAATGGGAAGCCCAAGAATCTGAATTGGGTCATAAATATGACCTTGGGATTTATAGCAGAAAGGTCTGACACAGAACTTTCTGAGTTATTGTAAGGTCAACTGAGATGAAATTTATGAAATGTTTTATAAATCAAAACCACCATGGGGCACCTGGGTGGTTTAGTCTGTTAAGCATCTGACTCTTGATTTTGGCTCAGGTAGTGATCTCAGGGTCCTGGGATCAAGCCCTGTGTTGAGCTCTGCCATCAGGGAGGGGGGCTATTTGAGAATTCTCTCTATGTTCTCTCTCCTTCTCCCTATGCCCTCCCCCAGCTCTCTCTTTCTCTTTCTCATAAATAAAATAAAGAAATCTTAAAACACACACACACACACACACAACAATTCACCATTAAATGAAGTGAACAGCATTATATACTGAAAAAAGCAATTATACTTGTCAAAACATCCTTCCTTCAACAGAGAATTAGTGCTAGGAATATTTATTTCTCAATTCAGTAAGTTGATTATCAGGGAATGGACAAAAAGGTCAATGCCCAACAGTAGCACATTACTGAGAAAGAGGACAAAGAATTCACTTAGATATGATATTTTTAAGTAGGAGTAGAGACTTACAGTAAGATTACTGACTGTAAAATGAGGCTGGTCACTTCCTCATTGATAGTGGTATTCACAATCTCTTGATTTCTTTTCAATGGGGCTTGTCATGCATCTTCCTGTCTTTGGCAACGGTTTGGGTGATTTTATATAGGAAACAGACAACTTACAGAAAACTGGCTCCTTTTCATTTTTAACCCATCTACATATTTCTCCCCCACAAAGCATTTCATGTCGAGGCTTTGACTTTCGCAAGTCCTACCTGAGCAGGTTATTATAACGTCCTGCTGATGAGTGCAGTTATGCTTTCCCCATCCATCATGTTTGCAGTCCCAGAGAGCAGATTCATTCCCTCGACAAGAGACATGATCCATCCAGATGCGTCCAGAGCCCGCCCAGGAATTAGACCATCCAGTGGCTTTGATAGCAGTGGGACATTCCAGCTGCCTGCAAATCACAGAGACCTCATCCATGCCCCAGCCATTATTGCACACAGTTCCCCATTCCTCCTGGACTTTCACCTCCACTCTCCCGGTGCACTTGTTTTCACCATCCTTGAGCCTCAGCTCCTTCTCTTCTCCCCCTGCAACAATGCATAAAGACAGCCATTGGTCGGGATCCAAAGAGCACGTGGAGAATTATCATTCCTTAGATTACTTATTTATTTTTCAAAGCCAGATTTGAGAAGCATTCCCAGACTCATCCATGGTATAATAGGAGAATGCTATTTCATGGGTACCCAAGTACAAATATCAGCATCACAGGCTTCAGATGAAGCAAGGACATAAAACCAGTTAAGCTAAGTAATGCAATAATGCTGATTTATATAATCTCCATAGAGAGTTTACTATGTAAATAATATATTACAAAATTTTATAGGTACCAACCATGTAAGTTTCTCCAAATTCCTAAGATAGATAGGAAGAAGGCTCCTGATGAGGATGAAAAAACCAGTCTTAAGTAATTTAACACCCATTATACACATATAGGGAAAACATCAAGGATTCTTAAAAATACTAGTTGAAATCTGGCTGAAACTTTTCTACTTAAATGGAAGTCGAGATAGAGATATTTTCCTATTACCTGCTATCATGAAAAAAATCCCTCACCCACCCCCAAACCACCTCCCTCAAATGTTTCAGCTACCATCCTATGATTACTTTAACGTAGGAACCTGTGGTCTCACTGATGTCTATCTGGCCTCCCTCAATACATTTTAAGGTAAATTTTGGCACTGAATTTTTTTTTTAATATTTATTTATTTGACAGAGAGAAATCACAACTAGGCAGAGAGGCAGGCAGAGAGAGAAGAAAGGAAGCAGGCTCCCTGCGGAGCAGAGAACCCGACGCAGGGCTCGATCCCAGGACCCTGAGATCATGACCTGAGCCGAAGGCAGAGGCTTTAACCCACTGAGCCACCCAGGCGCCCCTGGCACTGAATTTATTAAAGTGTTCCTCAAATTCCATTTCATCCCAATAATTCTGAGTTTTTTCCTCCTCTGTATTGTCCCCTATTTTTTAGGTATTTTTTTTAGACCTATTTTAAATCTTTAAGCAAAGTGAACATTTTTTTCCTGTGAAAGTTTATTTTATTTTGGGGGAAACCATGCTATTTTGTTCGTATTTTGGTGTCACATGGTTAGGACCTATTTTCTGCTTTTAATATCTGATCCCTTGAAATCATGAAGCATGTTTTCATGAAGCATTATTTGCATTTGACAAAGCACTCACCGAGAGAACTGGTGATCAAACAGGCACTGAGGACTGAGACCACAGCCACAGTGGAGGGACTCAAGAGGGTGAAACATCTTCTACAGTCTGTGAAAAAAAAAAAAAGGAAGAAAAGGACAAAAGTATTGCCTTCCCAAAAAGAGGCTTTGGAGAAGAAGAATGGTTTCAGAGATTCAAGATTAGCAAGAAAAGTCAAAATGGCAAGGTGAACAGGAAATATTCATACCCAGGATCACATACTCTCAGTGAAATAGCTTTGGAAATGTTCATGTTTACAGGCAAGCTAGGGGTGAGGAATTAGGAGCAAGTTGCAGATGGAAAAGAATTTCAAGAACTGACCTTAAAACCTAGAAAATCGAAAAAACACCGATGAAGATTAGCAGGGGCACAGAATGATAGTCAACTACTGAAATCTCCAAACCCACTGGATCCAGATGGTTACATGGTTAAGTTCCAGGAGGGAACAGATTCTTTGTATCAAGGTCAGCTCTGCTTCACCAGTACTGACACCGTGTCTGTTCAACAGTAACTGGACACTGATGGACTAAAGTGACAACGTTTATATGTGAAAAACTAAATTACTGCATCATATCCTTAGATAGAGCATCAAGCTCTAAAGTTTTTATTACTCTCACTTGTTATTCTTACTCTAACCTGACATAAAAGCAAGCACGTGTTGGTGGCCACACAGGAGCACACACTTTGGGATAAGTCACTGAAGTGTGCCCTTAGGACATACTTTCATATGGTATGCTCTACTGTGATTAAAAAGCTTAGAAAAAAAAGGGCTTCTCAGTGGTTCAGTTGGTTAAGCATTGGCCTTCGGCTCAGGTCACGATCCTGGGGTCCTGGGATCGAGTCTCCAATCAGCCGGCTCCCTGCTCAGCCAACAGTCTGCTTCTCCCTCTACCTCTCCCACTGCTCATGCTCTCTCTCTCTCTCCCTCTCAAAAAAAGAAATAGAATCTTTTTTAAAAAGAAAAGCTCTGAAAAAAATTTTAAATGCTAAATGAGTCTAACACATCCATATAAATCACAAAGCAGTTTTTAACACTCAGGGGATGCTATTCTAAATTTCCCTAAGTGATCAACTTGTAATCAATATTCATTCTTGTATGGTCTATGTTTTCTAATAATTGTTGCTTTCTTACTCAATCTGGTTCAGTTCATTTCAACTCCTTTCTTAATCTCACCTCAGCAATTTACAAAACTGATGCCAAATCTGATCTTTTTTGGTGCCAAATCTAATCTTTATTCCCCATTTTCAATTCTGAATCTATGGCAGATACAAGTTACTGCCATAAAACCTTAATGCCCACTTCCCATTCCTTACCTTTCCAATGCCAATCACTATTAAATAAGATTCACTGACTGTTAACTTCATACTACATTTAAAGGTAAACGTAGAATAATTGAGAAAAGAGTTTACCAGCAGATCCAGAGTTTCCATGTGGGACCATTCTGAGTTTGTCCAGTCCAAGGTTCTAATGATTTCTAAATCTTCTTGTATTTTTCTTTAGAAATGTTCTGCTAAAGAGAAGGACCACTAAGTCTTCTAAAAATCATCTCACTTCCACAAAACAAAACAAAACAAAATGAAAAAAACCCAGAAAGGCTACATAATGGAGGTGGAGTCAGTCAAAAAAAAAAAAAAAAAAAGGGAAGTCATTCATAAACTGAGGTTCCCTTTCATACTCATGTTTTCTTCAATATAGGACATGAAACAACCAAAAGAAATTGAGAAACATTTACTACAGATTTATAGAAATTAAGGGGAAATATTAACTCATGTTCTATTGTCTATATGTTCTAATGTTCTAAATGAATATTTAGATTTCAGTACTCTGTTTTGGACTAATAGAAACAAAAATGACAATCATTATGTAGTTATGTCAAAAAACTAAAGTGAAATAAGCAAAGTATAATTAAATAATATTTTATTATAAATCACTTGTAATACTATTACTATAATCAAATGTGCCAAATGAATAATTTTCTATAGACTATGTACAGAACTTGCTTTTTCTTTTCTAATGAGATGAAGAGCAACAATAAAATTAGCCATGACCATTTATGGAGTCTGCAAATGGTGCAATACAAATTTACAAGACATAATTTAAGCTCTAAATATCTCAAATTCAAGTGACAGAAATACATACACTAGGAATAATAAGTAGAAGTTCAAAGCAAAAGGTGAAAAATAGAGGAAAAAATGGTTATATCAACTGGGAGACAGGAATGAACAGTCAGATTTCTGTGAGAAGATGCTTAAATTATGTCCTGAAATATGAGAAAGGCTTTGCCTCAAAGAAAAAAGACAAAGGGATTTAAGGCATAAGAAAAAACACATACAAAGCAACACAGTCATGTGAAAACATGGAAATTTGATGGTCCATGGTGGCATGAATATTCTCAGGTATTAGTGGTGGGCCAGAAGAGGGGAGTTTAAGAAGCATCACCAGTTTTACAAGGAGATACTCCTTACAGTCTGGTCAACAAGGGCATGCTGGTGTCTTTCCATTTCTTGGACATAACTAACCTCTTACACACATTGTTCCTTCTGTGTGTATTGCTTCCTACCACTGTCTTGCGAGAGCTAACCCTTACTCACCCAGCTTTTATTTCTTAGTTAAACTCCACTTCGCTAGGAAAAAGAACCTTAACCTTGAATTATTCGGGAAAATGTGTGCTCCATGGTAACCTGTGCTTTGGAGATCATAACTTATACTTTTTATAATTATTTATTGTTCATCTTACTTGTTGGTCTTAAAACACCAAGGAGAGGAAGTGTGTCTTCTTTTTCAGCAAGACATCCATCAGCCCTGGACAAAGGGGAGGCACTTGAGAATATCTATTTTTTTGTTATTGTGAAAAACGTTGTTGATAATGCTGCTACTGTTGCAGAGGTAAACAGCAACATGAAGTTTACATGAAGAAAGGCATCCTGTACCTTATGTTATAAAGTCCTGTGCCTTGGCATGGGAACTCTCTCGAGGCAGTAAACTAGAGCAACCATGGGACTTAACTTAGTTTCTCATCTCTCATGGATTACTGTCTTTTGTTGCCTATTTCATCTGTTTTTTTCAGTTATTTCTGATGGGAGAATAAATGCACTTCCTTTTTCTTCCTTCTTAATGGAAGCAGAATTTTTTTGCTCACTAAGATTTTTATCTTTTGAATTTTGCATTGGTCTAGTCCTTCCACTCTGCTACTATTTTTTTTTTCCAATTAGGCTCTTCTTATAATCTTAACAGATTTTAAAAATTACATTCTACTTTCAGTGCATTTTACTCTTGCCCTCATTTCTATTACCACCCCTGCCTCCAATCATCTTCAATATTGCTACCACGGTAAAATGCAAAACACGAAACATCTTTGGATGCTTGGGTGGTGTCGTTGGGTAAGCATCCAACTCTTGGTTTCAGCTCAGGTCATAATCTCAGGGTGGTAAGATTGAGCCCCACATTGGGCTCTGTGATCAGTGGGGAGTCTGCTTGAAGATCCTCACCTTCCGCCCCTCCCTTCACTTGCTGTCTCTCTCTAACATAAATAAATAAAACTTTAAAAACACACCCAAAACCATCTTTTTGATACTCTAATTTTGAAAAACATTTACTGTCATTATTTGTCTATATATAACCTGTACTTTGAAAATGGTAACTCATACTTTATATAATTATTGTTCATCTTACTTTAGTCAATATACCAAGGATAAGAAGAGTGTCTTCTTTTTCAGCAAGTTGAATATATGACTCCTCTATTTGTTATTTCTTGTCACTTTCATTTTTTCCCTTTGCCCTTCAATCCTGCTGCCTGCACCCTTTTCTCTCCCCAGCTCTTGTCATGGACCAACACTCCAGTATTTGATGCAGATCCCCAAATATGCATGCACACAGCCTTGTAAAATGAGTTTTGCCTGCTTGTGTTTTTAAATTACATAAGTGATATGTTATAATTAAAAAGTAAAAGGGGAACCTGGATAGCTCAGTCAGTTAAGCATCTGACTCTTGATGTTGGCTCAGGTCATGATCTCAAGGTCATGAGACTGAGTCCCATGTTCAAGCATGGAGCCTGCTTGAGATTCTCTCTTTCTCCCTCTGCTCCCTCTCTAAAAAAATAAATAAGAAAAGATAATAATAACAATAATAACACAAAGAATAAGTAGATAAATGGAAGACTATTATTATAAAATTTAGGTACTATACTTATAAAGTGGCAAAATATCTTTTGAAGGTAGACTATGATGAGCTACATTGTATACTATAAACCTAAAAGAGCCACTAGAATAACAAAACAAAGAGTGGTAGCTAATAAGCCAACAAAGTAGATTAAGTGGAATCAAAGGTATTTAATCCAAAAGAAGTCATAAATAGAGAAAAGAAGGAATAAGAATTGATTGAACAAATAGAAAACAAAGAGCAAGATAATAGATTTGGACTCAAATATATTTATAATTATATTCAATATAAATGATCTAGGCACACCCAATTAAAAAGCAGAAATTATTTATTCTTCTCCTATCCCCCTAACCCCCCATGTTGCTTCTCCATGTCCTCATATTAGGGAGATCATATGATAGTTGTCTTTCTCCGATTGACTTATTTCACTAAGCTTGATACGCTCTAGTTCCATCCACGTTGTCGCAAATGGCAAGATTTCATTTCTTTTGATGGCTGCATAGTATTCCATTGTGTATATATACCACCTCTCCTTTATCCATTCATCTGTTGATGGACATCTAGGTTCTTTCCATAGCTTGGCTATTGTAGACATTGCTGCTATAAACATTCGGGTACACGTGCCCCTTCGGATCACTATGTTTGTATCTTTAGGGTAAATACCCAGTAGTGCAATTGCTGGGTCGTAGGGTAGTTCTATTTTCAACATTTTGAGGAACCTCCATGCTGTTTTCCAGAGTGGTTGCACCAGCTTGCATTCCCACCAACAGTGGAGGAGGGTTCCCCTTTCTCCGCATCCTAAATGAAACAAGATGGGATTGGGAGGGAGACAAACCATAAATGACTCTTAATCTCACAAAACAAACTGGGGGTTGCTGGGGGGAGGTGGGATTGGGAGAGGGGGAGGGGGCTATGGACATTGGGGAGGGTATGTGCTATCGTGAGTGCTGTGAAGTGTGTAAACCTGGCGATTCACAGACCTGTACTCCTGGGGATAAAAATACATTATATGTTTATTTAAAAAAAAAAATTTTGGAAGGGGAGGCGAACCATAAGAGACTATGGACTCTGAAAAACAACCTGAGGGTTTTGAAGGGTCAGGGGTGGGAGGTTGGGGGAACAGGTGTGGGTAATAGGGAGGGCACGTTTTGCATGGAGCACTGGGTGTTGTGCAAAAACAAAGAATACTGTTACGCTGAAAAAATAAATAAAATGGAAAAAAAAATTTCAATGGTAAAAAAAAAAAGCAGAAATTCAATTTCAATTCAATTCAACTATACAATGCCTAAGTAACATAAAAAATAAAATAGGCTAAAGGTAAAATTATGAAAAATGTTATGCCATGATAACATCAATGAAAAGAAAGGCAGAATAGCTATATTAGAATCAGTGAATGTGCATTTCAGAGCAAAAAATATTTCCAGTGACAAAGAAAACCATTTCATAATGGTAAATGAGTCCATTTATCAATAGTGCATATCAATTCTAAATGTTTATGAAATTAACATGAAAGCTTCAAAACCCATGAAGCAAAAACTTATAGAACTGCAAGGAGAAATAGCAGATCCATAATTATGGTAGGAGATTTCCATCTCTCTCTGTCAATAACTGATAGAACAACAGGCAGAAAATCAGTAAGAAGACAGTAGAATTAAACAAAATTACCAATCAACTTAATCATGTAAAGGACAGTTTATTCAATAACTAGAGAATATAGGTTCTTTTCAAGTGCATGCAAAACATTTGACTAGGTGATATTTCTGGACATATAAAATTTCTCAACACATTTAAAGTAATTCAAAACATACAAAATATGTTCTATGATCACAATGGAATGAAATTAGGGGCTCCTGGGTGGCTCAGTCAGTTAAGTGTCTGACTCTTAATTTTCGCTCAAGTCATGATCTCAGGGTTCTGGGATCCAATCCTAAGACAGGTTCCCCTCTCAGTAGTGAGTCTGCCTGTCTCCCTCTCACTACACCCCCCTCCCTAACTTCACCCTCTGCTCTCACTCTTTCTCCAAAATAAATAAATCTTTAAAAACCTCAACAGACTGAAATTAAAAATCAATAACAAAAATATTTTGGAAAACTTTAAATATCTGGAAACTAAATAATAATCCAATGGTCAAAGAAAAAAATCAAAAAGGTAATTAAAACATGTTTAAGAATAAATAAAGAAAACATCAGACTTTGTGGGATGTCACTAAAACACCATGTAAAGGGAAATTTATAGCACCAAACTCTTATACTAAAAAAGACATGACAAATAAATGACACCAATTGTCATAGAAAGAGAAGAGAACCAACAGATTCCTCTCCAACCTGTAACTCTGATGTGTTCTGGGTCAGCTTTTAGTTCTTGATAGTATATTACTGTCCTCTAAAGCCTTTCTTCACTGTTACCCTGTGGTTCTGGCTTCTTCCCACAGAAGCACAATCGCCCCCAATGTATCATATAGTTCTAATCTCTGGAGACCACCAGCAGCTTGACTTGACAATTTAGACCCCTTAAGAGTGTGAGCTGTTAAAACTGCATGCCTACCTCTCCCACTCACTGCCATATCTTCCATTCCCCACTGGGTTTTGGAAAGGAAGGATTCATGAGGACCACCTCCTTCCTTTGTGACCCTGGCTCTTCAGTCCCCTCCCAACATCTCTAACTAGTTAGGTCGCAGTGGTGCTCACTTGCTTGGAAGCAGGCTCCCAACAGGGAGAAGAGCTCTCTACACGGTTTCTCTGAACATGACAGGACAGGGCTCTCTATCAGTGAGAAAAGTCATAGAAATTTGCAGTTCGCATATGTGGGTTGTGATGTGGAAACTGAGATTCCTTATTTATTAATGGAAACTGATTGATTGATGGGTTGATTGATTATGGTTTTTGTTGCTCTATCTTGTGGGTCTGGGAGAGATTCCATTATTCTGACATGGCGTCCTTTCTGTAAGAGGTACTTCTGCAGGTGAGATATGGGGTTGAAGAAGCCCAACCAGCCTCTAAAATCATAGTGGCCTTTAAAGAAAGCTGGTCCTCAGCACTAACAAAATGGCTACAATAGCCTACCGCTTTTTCAGAAGACTTTTTAGGGAAAGATGTTAGGTTTTCAGTAATTGTTGCTCTTTGAGTTTTTAGAGCATTGAGATTTAGGAATTTTAAGGGGATGAGAAGGGTTGTTCAGGGTTTGACTTATAGATAAAAGATTTTCTCTTGTGAATTTATTTTCTTTTCTTATCCCCATCATTTCTTTCCCTGTACCTTCTTACTAGCCCAATGTGGGCACCTTGCTTTGTTTCTGGTTTTGCTTTGCTTTATCATTGGTTGATTCCAGCTCCCAATTAGTCATGTAAGATGAATTTCAATCCTTACCTCATATAATACAAAAATTAACTCAAAATGGATCAGAAACATAAACTGAAGACCTAAAACTGGAAAACTTTTAAAAGAAAAGAGAGGAGAAAAATCTCTGTGACCTTAAGTTATACAAAGATGTTCTAATACCAAAGCATGAGTCATAAAATGGTAATTTGATAAATCGCATAGCATCAAAATTTTAAAATTCTGCTCTTCGAAGTCACAAAAGAATGAAAGGCAAAAGAGAGAAAATACTTACAAATCATGTATCTGATAAAGGACATATATTCAAAATTTATAAAGAATTCTCAAAACTCAATACTATGAAAACAACCAGTCTTATTAAAAAAAACAATACAAGAATTTTGTACAGACACTTCACCAAGGAATCTATAGGATGGCAAATAAGCACATGGAGTGATTCTCTACATCATTAGTCCTTAAGGAAATGCAAGTGAGGAATCACAATGAAATACAACTTCTATACCTATTAGAACATCTAAAACTACAAAGATTGACTACACCACATGTCAAGAATGCTGAGGAACTGGAACTGTCATACAGTCTTAAAGAGAATTTAAATGATGCAACCACTTTTAAAAACAGTTTGACAGTTTTTTAAAAAAAATTAAACAAATTCTTCAGTTTTTACTTAAGGCAAATGGTAACATATGTCCCTTTAATGACTTGTGCATGAATACTTATGCCAGTTTTATTTGTAATAGACAAAAACTAGAAACAAACAAAAGGTCTTTCAACTGGTGAATGGGTGAGCAAGCAGCGGAATGAACTATTGACACAGGCTACAACAGGAATGAATCCTACATTGTGATTCTATTTCTACAGAATTCTGGAAAATGCAAAGCAATCTCTTGTGACTGGAAGCAGTGGTCCAGAGATGGATTGGGAAGGGTGGGAAGGAGGGATTACAATAGAAGGTAATGATGAAACTTTTTGGAGCAAATGATATGTTCATTGTCTTCATTGTGTTGATGGCTTCAGGTGTACACCTATACCAAAAGTAAAAAATTGAAACCTATAAGCATGTACAGCTTAGTGTCTATCAGTTATACCTCTATACAGCTGTTTGGAAAATTTTAGTGAGCAATTATTAGTGGAAGGTAAAGGAAAGGGAGAAGTCAGCCCCATCTTCCAGGTTTACAACATATTATGGGGCAGGGCAAACCCTCCAGTGAGAGTCATGTTTGGGGGGAACTAGATATGTACAAAAATGTAGGAGGATCTGGAAATTAGAACATAATTCCGTAGGAAATCTGTGACATATTTATATGGGCGTATGCATGGCATATGGAAGAAGGAAGAGAAATAGAGAAGGAGGGTGGTACCAGATTTTGGAACTTCTTTTGAATTTTTATTTTTTAGTTTTTAATTTTTCTAAGATTTTATTTATTTATTTGACAGAGAGAGAGATCACAAGTAGGCAGAGAGGCAGGCAGAGAGAGAGGGAGAAGAGGCTCCCTGCTGTGCAGAGAGCCTGATGCGGGGCTTGATCCCAGGACCCTGAGATCATGACCAAGGCTGAAGGCAGAGGCTTAACCCACTGAGCCACTCAGGCACCCCCGTCTTTTGAATTTTTAAACAGATCTGGGGCTTATTAGTAATGCCACCGTGCCCATATTCTCATTGTGTCCCTTCTATAAATAAAGTCATTAGCTTCACCTAGTGATTTATAATGAAATAAGCTTTATTATTGTGCTTAAAATCTCTACATATAAATTGTAGGTTGATAGCATGATTATACAAATCAGGAACAAATTCATGCTTTTTCCTTTGTCTTCCACCACCCACCCATAGAGAATATCTGGGTTCTCTTCCTAATGTGTCTAAGATACAGTCTCCATAGAGCTGAGCAAGCTCAAGTTCAACTTTTCCTTTCTTTAGGTTCTGCCAATCACTGAATAAGCAGTCACATTAATTGTGTAGTCTTTGTTGCAGTTTATGGAGAATAGTCATTTATACCTGATTATCCTTTGTGACAGAATGCCAAAACTCCTTTGGTTCCAGGTTCTTCAATTATTATTATTATTATTATTATTATTATTATTAGCCTTTCTGGAAAGTTCTTCACCCCTTGTATCTGATTTTATTTTTTCCCCTCAAAACCCCAGAGTACAATGTCTTCTGACCCCTCTGTGCTCTTGGCCCTCATTCAATATTGCCCTTGTTCTCAGATTATTTTTGTTTAACACTCTACCACACTGTGCACAAATTTAAACTACACAAACTCATCATTTACATTGAACATACAAAATGTGCTTGTTGCATATGAGTAATACTTCACAGGCTCCTTATTGCCTAATAGCTGGCTGTGATTCCATCATACTCTGGTATTTTTTCCCCAATTCTAGTAATTGGACTTCTGCTTTGCTCCAGCCTTGCAACAGTCTTTGTCATGTACCAAAGTAATTCCAGTAATTTGTTTCAGATGTCTATTTATGCTTCACTTACTATCTTGATTACCTCTCCAGATCAATGAGTGCCACAAGCAATATGTAGGAAACAGAAGCAAGATATTGTCTTCATGCTGTTTTACTACCAGCCAAAGGCTGGATATCTTTCTCTTTACTCCAGCAGTTGCCATCGCTAAGCTACCTAATATCACAGTTTTATGGTTTGTAACTAGAATGTATTACTCCCCTATTGAGTCTAAATTGTTTTTCTCTACAAAGTAACATTATAAATGCTGCTATGCATTTATGGCTTCCTGAAAATTATTATTTTCTTAGCCTTTATTTTGTTCTTTAAGCTAGTCAAACACAACTACACCCTATGTATGGAACAGCTTCTGAATTACATGTGATGGATAATCCCATACTGACCTTTCTCCTTGTTCACAATCTTTTCTTGCTCTTTCTCCACATCTCCGGTAATAGAAACTTTTTGCTCTCCATCTGGTCTCTGATTTTATCCCTGGGAGCTTAGATTTTGTGTTGTACCCAATACTTTCAGAATTTGATATTTGAATTTCCCAGTGTTCCTCAGCATAGACTTGCAACTCAAGCTTTTCCTTTTTATAATTTATTTGTAAATAAGCAATTCATACTCACAATTTGCTTTCCTTTCATCCAACTGAACTCAGTTCAATATGGTTTCTACTCCCTATTTTATATTTTTGCATTGAATAAACAAATACATTTAAGTGATATTTGTGTCAAGTACTTTGTTAGTTTCTTGGAATGCATTAGAAATTAATTCCTTCAAGACTTCTGATCTCATTGAGCATATAGTCTAGGAGGAATGGTGGACAGAAACATAATACTAATAAAGTATTCTATGTAAGATAGAGGGCAGGAGCATAGCAAGGGGACTTAACATCCTACAAACAATTTTAAAGGATTTGTATGACACCCAAGAACAGCGTCCTTTAAGTTGAGCTCCAAAGGATCAGTTAGACAGCTACACTAGAAAAGAAGATTTTCCTAGTGAAAGGGAAGGCATTTTGAAAGTCGAGGAGGTAAGAAATAGACCGATGCACTGCAGGAAATAAAAATCCAGTATAACTATAATAAAGAAACATGATGACATTGGCATTTGATGAGTTCAGAGGCAGGGCAGAAACAGATCTCATAGAACTCTTCAGGCCACCTTAGGAATTCTTCATTCAGGGTATAAAGAAGACCCTGGGTAGTTGTAAATGAGTAGTAATACAATCATATTTCTGTTTTCAACAATTACTCTGGCTATGTTATAAAAAGAGCTTGCAAAAGGGCAAAAGTAAATGTCATAATGCCAGATTGGAGACTCTTACAGTGTTCACTAAGAATGACACATAGTGTGGATGATGGGAGTGGTGGTGGGTTCATCTGGGTTCAATTATTCCTATTTTAAAAAAATGACTAACTAGCGATGGCTCAGTTGGATAAGTGTCTAGATGCCTTCAGCGCAGGTCATGATTCCAGGGTCCTGGGATCAACCTGGGATCAAGCCCCATGTTTGGCTCCCTGCTCAGTGGGCAGCCTGCTTCTCACTCTCCCTCTGCTTACTGCTCTGCCTACTTGTGCTCTCTCTCTGTCAAATAAATAAATAAAATCTTTTAAAAAAATGACTGACTGAATAAATAAGGTATGTATGGTTACCAATAATGACAATGTGCCATAGCTCAAGGATTATCACTGATTTGACCATATCTACCTGAGATCCAAGAACAGAGGAAGAAGAAAACAAATGGATGTGGGCAAATGCACATTGGTAGTCTAAAAGATAAACTTTGATGGTTGAGGATGAGGGGTGAGAGGACTTAAGGCTTGAAGGATTGAACAACAGATCAGTTTGTCATTAACTATGATAAGGAGTCCTGGAGGAAGACTGGAACCAAAGGCAGTGGGTTAGAAGTGGGCATGCGACAGTTGAAGTTTCTTTCAAACATCCAGGAGGAAACAACGAGAAAGCAATATACATGCAATTAAGAATTGCAAAGGAGTGGGGTGCCTGGGTGGCTCAGTGGGTTAAGCCTCTGCCTTCAGCTCAGGTCATGATCTCAGGGTCCTGGGATTGAGCCCCACACTGGGCTCTCTGCTCAGCAGGGAGTCTGCTTTCCTCTCTCTGCCTACTTGTGATCTCTATCAAATAAATAAATAAATGAAATTAAAAAAAAAAGAATTGCAAAGGATTACCTTGAGTGAAATAAGTCAAGCAGAGAGTCAATTATCATATGGCTTCACTTACTTGTGGAGCATAAGGAATAACACGGAGGTCATTGGGAGATGGAGAGAAGTAAGCTGGGGGAAATTGGAGGGGGAGAGAAACCATGAGAGACTGTGGACTCTGAGAAACAAACTGAGGGTTTTGGAGGGGAGGGAGGTTGGGGGGTTAGGTGAGCCTGGTGGTGTGTATTAAGGAGGGCACATATTGCATGGAGCACTGGGTGTGGTGGATAAACAATGAATTCTGGAACACTGAAAAGAAATAAAACTAAATTAAATATTTAAAAATTTGCAAAGGATTTTCTCTGATTGACTTATTTCACTAAGCTTGATACCCTCTAGTTCCATCCACGTTGTCGCAAATGGCAAGATTTTATTTCTTTTGATGGCTGCATAGTATTCCATTGTGTATATATACCACCTCTCCTTTATCCATTCATCTGTTGATGGACATCTAGGTTCTTTCCATAGTTTGGCTATTGTAGACATTGCTCATATGATCTCCCTGATGTGAGGACATGGAGATGCAACATGGGGGGTGAGGGGGATAGGAGAAGAATAAATGAAACAAGATGGGATTGGGAGGGAGAAAAACCATAAATGACTCTTAATCTCACAAAACAAACTGGGGGTTGCTGGGGGGAGGTGGGGTTGGGAGAGGGGGAGGGGGTTATGGACATTGGGGAGGGTATGTGCTATCGTGAGTGCTGTGAAGTGTGTATACCTGGCGATTCACAGACCTGTACCCCTGGGGATAAAAATACATTATATGTTTATAAAAAAAAAAATTGGAAGGGGAGACGAACCATAGAGACTATGGACTCTGAAAAACAACCTGAGGGTTTTGAAGGGGTGGGGGTGGGAGGGTGAGGGAACCAGGTGGTGGGTAATAGGGAGGGCACGTATTGCATGGAGCACTGGGTGTTGTGCAAAAACAATGAATACTGTTACGCTGAAAAAAATAAATTTAAAATGATCCTATATTTAAAAAAGAAAAATTTGCAAAGGAGCCAATGATACTGGAGATGTAAGTTTTAAAGTGTTTATCTAGCAATTAAAGACGTAAAAATTTTTGAGATCACTTGCCCTGAGAGCATGGGTAGTGATGAACATCCAAGAAACTCCAACATAGAATGATGGGACAGAGAAGAAACAGTCTTTCCAGAGAAACAGAGAAGGAACACTCAGATGCCTTGAGAAAATCTTGGAGAGTGAGGCTCTATAGTCAAGAAAATAAAATATTAGGAACAAAAAAGAAAACAATTCATGTGGCAAAGGATTTGACATACTGAGTGAGATGAGGACTCAAAAGAATTTTTTGGATTTGTGATGTAGAGGTCAATAATGAATTAATGTACAATGTCAGTGAAGAAATTTTATTTTATTTTATTTTAAAGATTTTATTTGTTTATTTGACAGAAAGAGATCACAAGTAGGCAGAGAGGCAGGTGGGGGGTTGGGGGGTTGAGAGCAGGCTCCCTGCTGAGTAGAGAGCAGGATGAGGGACTTGATCCCTGAGATCATGACCTGAGCTGAAGGCATAGGCTTAACCCACTGAGCCACCCAGGTGCCCAGTAATTTTATTTTTGTGTGTGAAGTATGAACATGTGACACAGATTGTGGGACAGTGAGGGCATAACCAAACAGAAGGCCCAGAGGAGGATTGATGTTATTATTTAAAGTGATTCTATCTGCTCATTTTTTTTCCAGCAGTGATCACAGCTAGGGGAGGTAAACAAGATGAGCAATGGGAGCAGAACAAAATCTAGACTCAGTATCTCTCTGGGTCACTTCCCCATCATTGTGTAACAATTCATCATTACTAATTCCAGAAGCAGTAAAACTGCAATTTTACCAAGAAAAGGCTACTTCCCATTCTTTCCATCCCACTATTTTTTTTTTTAAACAGCCTATTGCATAAATCATTTCTAGCTCCTGTGAGACATTCTAAAGAAAGGCTAGGGATGACAAGTTCTTCTCTCACTCTCAACTGGCCACTGCAATTTCCAGCAACATGCACAGCGTGGCTGAAAGGAAACTCAAGGGTTAGTGGTTTCAGAAAGGGGAATAGTGTTTGTCTTGAAGGAATGTCCAGGAGTTCAACTTGTGTGGTCTCAGTTACAGGAAGATAATTTTTAACTTCTCATCAGTTGAGTGAGGAGAAAAACCACCACCTGGAGTGGATGAAAGGCCCCACGTAGTTGGGCTGATTTGAGTCCTAACACTATAGTATGTGTGGAACTCCAATGGGATCTTGAAGAAAGGAGAAAGGATTTACAGATGTAACCAGTGCCCTTTGCTGAGATGTAAATGGAATCACCATGAACAGGAGTTTGAATTCTTAGTCTGCTAGCTTGAACTGGTAAGAGGAGGAGGGAGAAGCTCAACTTCTATTATTTGCCACAGTTCTGGAAGATCATTCAAGACACTTGCTTCCTAAAAAGACACCTTTAAAATCTTCATGTGTATCTGAGGTTTATACTTAGTGCTATGACATTCTATATCTTACTCTTCAGTGTATAGAAACATTACATTTTAGAATCTTTTGCCTGTCTACTATTTTTAATTTAGAAAAATAGTTCCACAGATTTTTAAATTTTCTTTTTCTCTTCTTTAACCCCCTTTCAAAAGTTGTCCAATCAAACATGACTTTAACTTCTAGTCACTTTTTGGCCAAAAGTTTCCTACAACTTACTTTATGTTTGTATTTTTTAAAAAGTTGGATGGAACTAGAGGGCATTATGCTAAGCAAAATAAGTCAATCAGAGAAAGACAATTATCATATGATCTCACTCATATGTGGAATTTAAGAAACAAAACAGAGGAGCATAGGGGAAGGGAGGGAAAAATTAAACAACATGAAATCAGAGATGAAGACGAACCATAAGAAACTCTCAATCAGGGGCACCTGAGTGGTTCAAATGGTTAAGCATCTTCCTTCGGCTCAGGTCATGATCTCAGGGTCCTGGGATGGAGCCTGGCATCAGCCTCCCTGCTCAGCGTGGAGCCTGTTTCCCCCATCTGTCTGCCAGCCTCTCTGCCTACTCGTGATCTCTCTCTCTGTCCAATAAATAGACAAAAATCTTAAAGAGAGAGAGAGAGAGAGACACTCTTAATAATAGAAAACAAACTATAGGGTTGCTGAAGGGGAGGTGGGTAGAGGGAAGGTGTAACTGGGTGATGGGCATTAGGGAGGGCACTTGATGTAATGAGGACTGGGTATTATATGCAACTGATGAATCACTGAATTTATCTCTGAAACTATAGTGTAATAATACAATATAATGTTAATTAATTGAATTTAAATTTTTTAAAAAGTCCTTGTTTTGTTAAGAAAAAAAAGGAAAAAAGGGCTTGTTTTGTTAAGGAAAAAATAAAATAATATAAAAATTTTTTAAAAAGTCAATAGTTTTTTACAAGGATACTTTCAGATAGTAAAAACTTCACCTTTGGTTGAGAAATTTATAACATTTAACTATCTGGATAAAACAATTTTTGAAATACATGTCAAATTTTACCTTTTCATACATAAAATTGTACAAGCAATTTTACCTGGGGAAAAACTATCTGAATCAGGAAATATTATGGGGGGAAATATAATGAGCTGATTCTGAGATAAAAATATAAATATTATGTCACAGAGTAATAACATATTAACTCATTGGTATCTACTACTAATCTAACAGAAATTTCTTTATCAAATAAGTAGCTAATAGCAAGTGAAACTCAGGGGAGGTAAAGAAAAGCTCAGTTCTAAAAAAGTTAAGATTTTGGAATAAAACACAGAGGAAGGTAGAACTGTGTCATCAAGAGCTGTAAGGAAAATTGCAAGAGATAGAAAATATCAATAGACATGTAGAATGTAAACCCCAGAACAAAATTATCAAAAACAAAATTTAGGGGCACCCGGGTGGGGGTGGCTCAGTCAGTTAAACTCTGAGTTTCAGCCCAGGTCATGATCTGAGTTGTGAGATCCAGCCCTAAATCTGGCTCCATGCTCAGAAGTGAGTCTGCTTGAGATTCTCTCTCTCCCTTCCCACTGTGCACCCGTGTGTGTCCGTGCGCGTGTGCACATACCTGCGTGTGCACTCTTTCTCTCTCTCTCAAATAAATAAATCTTTAAAAAATTTTAGTTCTATAAAACTAATCATAGGATAGAGTTAACAGCCACTCATATATCACTAATTTGTTTGAGCCTGGCACATAATATTGAGCGCTAAATGAAAATGTGTTTAATATTTAATAAATTAATAAATAATAAATAATAAATTAATAAAAGAATATATTTTAGTTTCAAAGTATCTTGTTCAACATTTTTTTAATAATATACCTCATTTGAGTCTTATTCTAAGATAATGTCTGAGTATGCCATGGAGAAACTTTTCATTTAATGGATCTGTTAGCACATTCATTCTGTAATTTAGCTCATGCAGCTTGGTGTATGCCAGCAGCTGTGGTGAGTGCAAGGAACAAAATAAGCATAATCCTTACCTTCAAAGAATTCACAATCGAATCTAGAGCTTAGCCAATTACAATGCCCTAAGATTTATTTATTTTTTTAAGATTTTTATTTATTTATTTGACAGAGAGGGACACAGCAAGAGAGGAAACACAAGCAGCGGGGAGTGGGAGAGGGAGAAGCAGATCCATGCAGGGCTGGATCCCAGGACCTGGGATCATGACCTGAGCTGAAGGCAGATGCTTAACACCTGTGCCACCCTGGTGCCCAAGATTTTTTTTTTTTTAAGATTTATTTATTTTAGAGAGAGGGAGAGAGAGGGAGTGCATGGTTGGGGGAAGAGGGGATGAATCTCAAGCAGACCCCTTGCAGAGCATGGAGGCCAACTCAGGCCTCAGTCGACACCCCTGACCTCACAACCCGAGCCAAAATCAAAAGTTGGCTGCTCACTGATCAAGCCACTCAGACACTCCACAGCGTCATTAGATTTGAATACAAATCATATGAGAGCATGTTTTTTAAAAGGAGAGTCTATTAACTCTGTTCTTGGTATTTTTTTTTCATTTATTTTCAGCATAACAGTGTTCATTGTTTTGGCATCACACACAGTGCTCCATGCAGTACATGCCCTCCCTATTACCCACCACCTAGTTCCTCAACCACCCACCCCCCCGCCCCTTCAAAACCCTCTGGTTGTTTTTCAGAGTCCACAGTCTCTCATGGTTCATCTCCCCCTCCAGTTTCCCTCAACTCCCTCTCCTCTCCATCTCCCCATGTCCTCCATGTTATTTGTTATGCTCCACAAATAAGTGAGACCATATGATACTTGACTCTCTCTGCTTGACTTATTTCGCTCAGCATAATCTCTTCCAGTCCCGTCCATGTTGCTACAAAAGTTGGGTATTCATCCTTTCTGATGGAGGCATAATACTCCATTGTGTATATGGACCACATCTTCCTTATCCATTCATCCGCGGAAGGGCATCTTGGTTCTTTCCACAGTTTGGCGACCGTGGCCATTGCTGCAATAAACATTGGGGTACAGATGGCCCTTCTTTGCACTACATCTGTATCTTTGGGGTAAATATCCAGCAGTGCAATTGCAGGGTCATAGGGAAGCTCTATTCTTAATTTCCTCAGGAATCTCCACACTGTTCTCCAAAGTGGCTGCACTAACTTGCATTCCCACCAACAGTGTGAGAGGGTTCCTCTTTCTCCACATCCTCTCCAACACACGTTGTTTCCTGTCTTGCTAATTTTGGCCATTCTAACTGGTGTCAGGTGGTATCTCAATGTGGTTTTAATTTGAAACTCCCTGATGGCTAGTGATGATGAATATTTTTTCATGTGTCTGATAGCCATTTGTATGTCTTCGTTGGAGAAGTGTCTGTTCATATCTTCTGCCCATTTTTTGATATGATTATCTGTTTTCTGTGTGTTGAGTTTGAGGAGTTCTTTATAGATCCTGGATATCAACCTTTTGTCTGTACTGTCATTTGCAAATATCTTCTCCCATTCCGTGGGTTGCCTCTTTGTTTTGTTGACTGTTTCCTTTGCTGTGCAGAAGCTTTTGATCTTGATGAAGTCCCAAAAGTTCATTTTCGCTTTTGTTTCCTTTGCCTTTGGAGACATCTTGAAAGAAGTTGCTGTGGCTGATATCGAAGAGGTTACTGCCTATGTTCTCCTCTAGGATTCTGATGGATTCCTGTCTCACATTGAGGTCTTTTATCCATTTCGAGTTTATCTTTGTGTACGGTGTAAGAGAATGTTCGAGTTTCATTCTTCTACATATAGCTGTCCAGTTTTCCCAGCATCATTTATTGAAGAGACTGTCTTTTTTCCATTGTATATTTTTTCCTGTTTTGTCGAAGATTATTTGACCATAGAGTTGCATTTGACAAAATCCAGCATCCGTTCCTGATGAAAAAGTATAGGGATAGAGGGAACATTCCTGAACCTCATAAAATCTATCTATGAAAGACACACAGCAAATATCATCCTCAATGGGAAGAAGCTTGTAGCCTTCCCGTTGAGATCAGGAACACGACAAGGATGCCCACTCTCACCACTCTTGTTCAACATAGTATTAGAAGTCCTAGCAACGGCAATCAGACAACAAAGAGAAATAAAAGGTATCCAAATTGGCAAGGAAGAAGTCAAACTCTCTCTCTTCGCAGATGACATGATTCTTTATATGGAAAACCCCAAAGACTCCACCCCCAAACTACTAGAACTCATACAGCAATTCAGTAACGTGGCAGGATACAAAGTCAATGTACAGAAATCAGTGGCTTTCTTATACACTAGCAATGAAAATACAGAAAGGGAAATTAGAGAATTGATTCCATTTACTATAGCCCCAAAAACCATAAGATACCTGGGAATAAACCTAACCAAAGAGGTAAAGGACCTGTACTCGAGGAACTACAGAACACTCATGAAAGAAATTGAAGAAGACACAAAAAGATGGAAAACCATTCCATGCTCTTGGATCGGAAGAATAAACATTGTTAAAATGTCTATACTGCCTAGAGCAATCTATACTTTTAATGCCATTCCAATCAAAATTCCACCGGTATTTTTCAAAGATCTGAAGCAAATAATCCTAAAATTTGTATGGAATCAGAAGAGACCCGAATTGCTAAGGAAATGTTGAAAAACAAAAACAAAACTGGCGGCATCACGTTACCCGATTTCAAGCTTTATTACAAAGCTGTGATCACCAAGACAGCGTGGTACTGGCATAAAAACAGACACATAGACCAGTGGAACAGAGTGGAGAGCCCAGATATGGACCCTCAACTCTATGTTCTTGGTATTTAAGTCTTCAAAACAAATTCTGGTTCAATAATGTGAGATGACCCTATCTTAAATAATGATATGAATAAATAAGTAATAAAATGAAAGAAACTAAAAAATATTTATTTTTTTTAAGATTTTATTTATTTATTTGACAGAGATCACAAGTAGGCAGAGAGAGAGAGGAGGAGGAAGCAAGCTCTCTGCTCAGCAGAGAGCCTCGATCCCAGGACTCTGGGATCACGACCTGAGACGAAGGCAGAGGCTTTAACCCACTGAGCCACCCAGGTGCCCCGAAAACTAAAAAATATTTAAGCTGAGCATATTATTACATTAGAAGTTGCCCCTGGAGTCCATCCCAAATGGTGGAGTTCACTGCATTTCCAATTGTATCTTTGGAGCTAGATGCTTTGGCTTTTCAGCCTCATTATTTCATGGCCAAGCTTGCACACAATAATAAGTTAATTCTCAGTGTAGGCACCTATGATTTAAAGTTAAAAAAAAAAAAAGCAGGATCTAAAGTAAGTTATTTCAAAATTAGGTCCAGTAAATAGTGAAAGAGCAGGAATAACTAAGTGGGGGAAAAGGGCCGTCTGACCAAGTAAGAGAGACCGCCTTGGATGTGGGGTCGAGCAAGCGTTCCTTTGAGGGCTAACACCCGAAACAGAATCTGAGGCGGTGTGGAAACCACTTGTAGCTGTCCATCAGGCAAGACTGCAGGAATGAGGACACTTCTCTTGGTTCATCAGAATACGCTGATGTTATACACATGTGAGAAAGCAGGAGTACCAGTGAGTGCGTTACAGAATAGGATATACAGAAGAAAAAACAGACATTGCAGAAGTCTTTATACTTTCTGCAAAATGATATGGTCTGGAAAATGGATATTAAAATTGGAAAGAATGAGACCTTTTCTTTTAAAATTAAGAAAAAGTCAGTTTAAAAATCAGATATTGAGGGTTTCCTGGGTGGTGTGGTTGGTTAAGCCACCAACTCTTGGTTTTGGCTCAGGTCGTGATCTCAGGGTCACGAGATCCACCCCCATTTCAGGCTTCACGCTCAGCTGGGAGTCTGCTCGAGATTCTCTCTCCCTCTCCTTTTGCCCCTCCTGCTTGTGCTCTGTCTGTCTGTCTGTCTCTCTCTCTCTCTCTAAAATAAGCTAGTAAATCTTTTAAAAAATCAGATATTGAGCATGAAGAAGCAAAACATTCCTGGGGACAAATGGGAATAGCAAATACTGAATTCTGACGTGTAATGAACAAAGAGAAGGAAACTAAGGTTTAGTGAAAATCAAGCCAATCTTGTCTGCTAACAATTGCAGATGACCCATTCTTACTCAGGTGATGTGTTGTACAGTTGCAGGCAGGTTGCCTAGTTTAATCTTGCCAACTACCTTGGGAAACAGTAATTTCTTCATCTTGCAGATAAGAATACCAAGGTTTATAAATTAAATGGCTTACCCAACTTGCTTATTATGTAGAAGAATAAGGATCAAAACTGACATTTTGACTTCAAGCCCATTTTCCTTTCCATTTAAATATATCTCCCTCACAGTTAAAATACCTTTGGAACTGTATAAAAAAGATCCCCAGGGGCGCCTGGGTGACTCAGTCAGTTAAGTGTCTGCCTTCAGTTCAGGTCATGTTCCCAGGGTCCTGGGATGGAGCCCCAAGTCAGGCTCCCTGACTCCTTCTCTCTCTCCCTCTGCCTGCCACTCCGCTACTTGTGTTCTCTTTGTAACTCTCTGTCAAATAAATAGTTAAAAATCTTTTTAGGGGCACCTGGGTGGCTCAGTCATTAAGTGTCTGCCTTTGGCTCAGGTCATGATCCCAGGGTCCTGGGATCGAGTCCCACATCGGGCTCCCTGCTCAGTGAGAAGCCTGCTTTTCCCTCTCCCACTCCCCCTGCCTGTGTTTCCTCTCTCACTGTCTTTCTTTGTCAAATAAATAAATAAATAAAATATTTAAAAAATTTTTAATTAAAATTAAAAATTTTATTATTTTTATTTTATTAAAATAATATTAAAAATTAATATTTTTATTAATAATAAAATATTTAAATTTTTTAATTAAAATTTTTATTTAATTTTAATTTTAATTTTAATTTTATTTTAAAAATTTAAAAGATCCCCAATCCTTAGAGCAAGGAGAAAGAAAATTGCACAATGACTTTCCATCATGAAGAATACAGTTCCAAAAACCGGAAACTCATTTAGGCTGAAAGAGTTGGAAAGAAGGGAAAATCTACATCCCTAGCAAAACTTAAATCCTTTAGAAAAGTGCCAGTACAAATGGGCAAATTATAACTTGGTGGATTTCTGAGGTATTTGTGTTTTTTCTTATTGTTAATAATCTTGGTATAAGGATGTTGTTACTTATTTTTGGTAAAATGAATCTTTTCTCTAATTCTCTCTAGAAAAAAAAAAAGCAATAAATTAGGTGAGAACCACACTTACTCTTCCTGTTGAGTTCCAACACTGGTATGTGGGCCCTAGCTTCATCCTTGTACAATTGCCTTATATTTTGTCAGCATAGAGTTGAATGTTTTCATACACAGATTTTTTTAGGAGTGTAATGTTCTTCCCTTTTTGAAAGCAGCTGTTTGCAAAAACCAGGAACATCACACCCAGTTATTTGCTGAAAACCTCAGTCTTTTATTCCATAATAAGAATTGAGTACTAAATGTACACAACAGATTCCCCCACCCCATGTGTTTACTATTAAATCCTTATGTCCAAGAAATTTAAGATTTTACCCACAGACTTAGATTTTAGGGAAGCAAGTGGACAAGTATACTAATATAAATACTCAGAATTATTTAGCATAGCATGATTTTGAAACAAGCATGTTTCCAGTAAGAGCAGAAAGTTGTCAGCAAAATTTAGGACATCTAAGGATTTTGGATGGCTTAGTCAGTTAAGCATCTGAATTGATTTTGGCTCAGGTCATGATATCAGGGTTGTGGGACTGAGCCCTGTGTTGGGCTCTGTGCTGAGTATGGAGCCTGCTTGAGATTCTCTCTTCTTCTCCCTCTGCCCGTCCCCACTCACACTCTTTTAAAAAAAAAAAAATCCATTCAGTGGAATACTATGCAGTTGTTAAGAATGATATGGCATTTTGGGGTGGCACCTAGGTGGCTCAGTCATTAGGCGGCTGCCTTCGGCTCAGGTCATGATCCCATGGTCCAGGGATCGAGCCCCATGTTGGGCTCCCTTTTTGGCGGGAAGCCTGCTTCTCCCTCTCCCACTCACCTTGCTTGTGCTCCTTCTCTGTCAAATAAATAAAATCTTTAAAAAAATATAGCACATTTTTATGTATGGACTTGTAAAAACCATGCTATTTTATAAGTAAGAAAATCAGGATACAGAATATTATTTATAGTATGATTACATTTTACAAATGTCTGAAAATATATGCACATACACATCCATGCATATACTAAAAGTTCTGAAGTAATAAAATAAAAATTGAACTGTACTTTATTTATAACTGATACATTTTTTATTTGTACATTAGAAGTAAAAGAGTATCTTTTAAAATAGTATGTGGCTCCCTAATTTATTTATCTCTTCAATCACGTACTTAAGAAATATTTACTGATCATCCCGTCGATGCTAGTCTCTGAGATAAATGGTATGAATTCATAGATGAAAAAGGTGCCATAAACAAGAAAATCAACAACTACAACAGAGTGCGGTTTAGATTTGGATGGCCAGTGTAGAAGGGTACTTAAAGAGCACTGTTAAGCATCCCTTAACATCAATGGGGTCAAGAAAACTCTGTCCTCTGCTAAATCTGAAACTGCATCAATAGTAGTCATGAAGATAAAGGAGCCTGCTTGGGATTCTCTCTCTCTTCCTCTCCCTCTCCCCCTCCCCCACCTCACATGCTCATTCTCTCTATCTCTTAGGGAAAAATGTCGATAAAAAGCAAAAATGTGATTGATACGTCATTAGAAGATATGTCAATACCATATGATTTCATTCGTATGTGGCATTTAAGAAACAAAGCAAATAAACAAAGGAAAAAAGAGAGTGAGAGAGCAGCAAACCAAGAAACAGACTCTTACCTACAGAGAACAAACTGATGGTTACCAGAGGGGAGGTGGTTGGGAGGATGGGTGAAACAGGTGATGGGGATGAAGGAGGGCACTCATTGTCAGGAGCACTGGATGCTTTATGGAAGTGTGGAATGACTATATTATACACTTGAAACTAATATTACAATGTATGTGAACTAACTGGAATTTAAATAAAAACTTTTAAAAAAGGAAAAAAAGTAATGGAAAGCTTAGAGAGACTTTATGTTGAACGAAAGTAAATCGTTGTAATTATCCGTGACAGCTTTTCTGATGAAGATAAATGAAATCCATCATGTTGACTACCAAATAAATTATTTGACTTAAATGTTAGAAAAGACTTGTTAGAGAACCAGGATGAATGGCCATTTAGGAAATGTGCCAATGGACTGCTGTGTAAGTCTGAATGGAGTATTTCTTGGAGCTGGTTCTGATTCAGATTCAAACTCAGTTCTAATTCTTTGTGCATAGCTAACTCCATAAATGAAATTAAAAGAACAATCTGAAATAGGCATTATGATCTTTCAGTGGAGCTCTCCTAGTCTAAGTACTATTTAGACATTACAGGATGTAAATAGGGGAAAGCCATGGGTTACCCATATGGCTCCTAAGTTTTCACTGTCACATGAAAGGCAGGCATGTTGATGGCAACACCACACTTTTTCAGTTCTTTTGGTCAAAATTCTTGGAGTCATCATTGATTCCTCACTTTCTCCCATATTGCATATCCAATTCTTTGGGAAATCCTATTTGTATTATTTTATTTTTCTAAGATTTATTTATTTATTTTAGAAAGAGAGAAAGAGAGAGAGAGCATGAGCAGGGGAGGGATAGAGGGAGGGAATCTTCAAGAAGACTCCCAGCTGAGCACAGAGGCCATCATGGAGCTTGATCCCACAAACCGTGAGATCACAACCTGAGCCAAAACCAAGAGTTGGATGTCTAACTGACAGAGACATCCAGGACCCCCTGTTAGTATCACTTTAAAAGTAGGTATACATCTGTTACAATCATCCTGATCAAAGTCCCCATCATCTCATGACTATCCTGCCTTAGCCTCCTAACTCCCTTCACCTGTCCCAAGCATCTATTCTCAACTCGGTGACTAGGGTAAATCTTTTAATTCTAAGTCATATGATAACATTCATTTATTCAAAATTCTCCAAGGGCTCCCTATCTCACTCAGAGTTAAGACCTGAACCATTTACAGTAGTCTATAGAAGGCTAACCATCTCCCGCCACTGCCACCACTCTCCTTACCTCTCTGAATTGACTTTGATCCTTTCCCTACTTTTTAATCTCCTCCCATACTGACTATGCTGCTGTCCCTAAAGCACATCAAGTGTAGTCCTGTCTTGGGCCAGTTGCTCCTAGTGGTTTCCTTTGTCTACATTAAATTCCTTCACCTTCTTCAGATCTCAGCTGACCTTAGTAAGTCTTTCCCATAATAATTAAAAAAAAACAATTCCTTCTCATACCTCCACTGTTGTATTTATTTTTCTTTTTGTCTATAAAATTTTTACTTTCTTACAATACAATATTATTTATTTATTTGGCCTATTTCTTTTTTTTTTTTTTTTTTTTTTTTTTTTTTTTTTTCTCATTTTATTTATTTTTTCAGCGTAACAGTATTCATTCTTTTTGCACAACACCCAGTGCTCCATGCAAAACGTGCCCTCTCCATTACCCACCACCTGTTCCCCCAACCTCCCACCCCTGACCCTTCAAAACCCTCAGGTTGCCCCAACCTCCCACCCCTGACCCTTCAAAACCCTCAGGTTGTTTTTCAGAGTCCATAGTCTCTTATGGTTCGCTTCCCCTCCCCAATGTCCATAGCCCGCTCCCCCTCCCCCAATCCCACCTCCCCGCAGCAACCCCCAGTTTGTTTTGTGAGATTAAGAGTCATTTATGGTTTGTCTCCCTCCCAATCCCATCTTGTTTCATTTATTCTTCTCCTATCTCCTACCCCCCCATGTTGCTTCTCCATGTCCTCATATCAGGGAGATCATATGATAGTTGTCTTTCTCCGATTGACTTATTTCACTAAGCATGATACGCTCTAGTTCCATCCACATCGTCGCAAATGGCAAGATTTCATTTCTTTTGATGGCTGCATAGTATTCCATTGTGTATATATACCACATCTTCTTGATCCATTCATCTGTTGATGGACATCTAGGTTCTTTCCATAGTCTGGCTATTGTAGACATTGCTGCTATAAACATTCGGGTACACGTGCCCCTTCGGATCACTATGTTTGTATCTTTAGGGTAAATACCCAGTAGTGCAATTGCTGGGTCATAGGGTAGTTCTATTTTCAACATTTTGAGGAACCTCCATGCTGTTTTCCAGAGTGGTTGCACCAGCTTGCATTCCCACCAACAGTGGAGGAGGGTTCCCCTTTCTCCACATCCTCTCCAGCATCTGTCATTTCCTGACTTGTTCATTTTAGCCATTCTGACTGGTGTGAGGTGATATCTCATTGTGGTTTTGATTTGTATTTCCCTGATGGCGAGTGACGTGGAGCACTTTTTCATGTGTCTGTTGGCCATCTGGATGTCTTCTTTGCAGAAATGTCTGTTCATGTCCTCTGCCCATTTCTTGATTGGATTGTTTGTTCTTTGGGTGTTGAGTTTGCTAAGTTCCTTATAGATTTTGGATACTAGCCCTTTATCTGATATGTCGTTTGCAAATATCTTCTCCCATTCTGTCAGTTGTCTTTTGGTTTTGTTAACTGTTTCCTTTGCTGTGCAAAAGCTTTTGATCTTGATGAAATCCCAACAGTTCATTTTTGCCCTTGCTTCCCTTGCCTTTGCCGTTGTTCCTAGGAAGATGTTGCTACGGCTGAGGTCGAAGAGGTTGCTGCCTGCATTCTCCTCAAGGATTTTGATGGATTCCTTTCTCACATTGAGGTCCTTCAACCATTTGGAGTCTATTTTTGTGTGTGGTGTAAGGAAGTGGTCCAATTTCACTCATTCCTATTCTCCTGAAACTGTTCCAAAAAATAGAAATGGAAGGAAAACTTCCAAACTCATTTTATGAGGCCAGCATCACCTTGATCCCAAAACCAGACAAGGACCCCACCAAAAAAGAGAACTACAGACCAATATCCTTGATGAACACAGACGCAAAAATTCTCGCCAAAATACTAGCCAATAGGATTCAACAGTACATTAAAAGGATTATTCACCATGATCAAGTGGGATTTATTCCAGGGCTGCAGGGTTGGTTCAACATCCGCAAATCAATCAATGTGATAGAACACATTAATAAAAGAAAGAACAAGAACCATATGATACTCTCAATAGATGCTGAAAAAGCATTTGACAAAGTACAGCATCCCTTCCTGATCAAAACTCTTCAAAGTGTAGGGATAGAGGGCACATACCTCAATATTATCAAAGCCATCTATGAAAAACCCACCGCAAATATCATTCTCAATGGAGAAAAACTGAAAGCTTTTCCGTTAAGGTCAGGAACACGGCAGGGATGTCCATTATCACCACTGCTATTCAACATAGTACTAGAAGTCCTAGCCTCAGCAATCAGACAACAAAAAGAAATTAAAGGCATCCAAATTGGTAAAGAAGAAGTCAAACTATCACTCTTCGCAGATGATATGATACTATATGTGGAAAACCCAAAAGACTCCACTCCAAAACTGCTAGAACTTGTTCAGGAATTCAGTAAAGTGTCAGGATATAAAATCAATGCACAGAAATCAGTTGCATTTCTGTACACCAACAACAAGACTGAAGAAAGAGAAATTAAGGAGTCAATCCCATTTACAATTGTACCCAAAACTATAAGATACCTAGGAATAAACCTAACCAAAGAGACTAAGAATCTATACACAGAAAATTATAAAGTACTCATGAAAGAAATTGAGGAAGACACAAAAAAATGGAAAAATGTTCCATGCTCCTGGATTGGAAGAATAAATATTGTGAAAATGTCTATGCTACCTAAAGCAATCTACACATTTAATGCAATCCCTATCAAAATACCATCCATTTTTTTCAAAGAAATGGAACAAATAATCCTAAAATTTATATGGAACCAGAAAAGACCTCGAATAGCCAAAGGAATATTGAAGAACAAAGCCAAAGTTGGTGGCATTACAATTCCGGACTTCAAGCTCTATTACAAAGCTGTCATCATCAAGACAGCATGGTACTGGCACAAAAACAGACACATAGATCAGTGGAACAGAATAGAGAGCCCAGAAATCGACCCTCAACTCTATGGTCAACTAATCTTCGACAAAGCAGGAAAGAATGTCCAATGGAAAAAAGACAGCCTCTTCAATAAATGGTGCTGGGAAAATTGGACAGCCACATGCAGAAAAATGGCCTATTTCTTTTCCTGGGTATCAGTCTTTCCTCTTTCCAACAGCCACATCTGGATATATGCTCTATATGAATAGGGAATTCATTCTCTGATATATTCCAAGTACTTAGTAAACCACTTATTACAATTTTTGAGTGGACTAATATGAGTCAAGTATAACTTTTTCTTAATCAGTTAGTGCCAGATATTGTAATTAGTATAATTGATTAGTATAATTAGTAATTAGTATAACATGCCATAATTCTGCCCACTTCATTGAACAACTAATGCTATTTATTGATACTACCATTTGGTTGGGAGTGACAGGAAAAGTCATGTAGCACTGCACCTTAAACCACTTTTTAGACATCATCAATTTAATTTTGAAATTAGTGACCTCAATTATATCCTTTGGGACCTCCTTTCAAAAGTATTTACTAAAGAACCATTATTAGTTGAGATATTTTAGGCCCTGCACTCTTATAGGAATTGTCCTCGATGTAGTTAAATAACTATTTCATTAATGGATAGAATGTGAATTGAATGAAGAATTGTTTCTATAAAGATGGAGTATTTGGAGAAAGTGAGTTGCTAATAAGAATTTTAAAAGATCAACAAAAATCCTAAAAATCTAGGCAGCTCCTACATACAAATTACTTGAAAAATGTGTTCAAGCTCTGACTCTATTTAAAATAAATAAATAATAATAAATCACCAAGACAGCGTGGTACTGGCATAAAAACAGACACATAGGCCAGTGGAATAGAGTGGAGAGCCCAGATATGGACCCTCAATTCTATGGTGAAATAATCTTCGACAAAACAGGAAAAAATATTCAATGGAAAAAAGACAGTCTCTTCAATAAATGGTGCTGGGAAAACTGGACAGAGATATGTAGAAGAATGAAACTCGACCATTCTCTTACACTGTACACAAAGATAAACTCAAAATGGATAAAAGACCTCAATGTGAGACAGGAATCTATCAGAATCCTAGAGGAGAACATAGGCAGTAACCTCTTCGATATCAGCCACAGCAACTTCTTTCAAGATATGTCTCCAAAGGCCAAGGAAACAAAAGCAAAAATGAACTTTTGGGACTTCATCAAGATCAAAAGCTTCTGCACAGCAAAGGAAACAGTCAGCAAAACAAAAAGGCAACCCACGGAATGGGAGAAGATATTTGCAAATGACAGTACAGACAAAAGGTTGATATCCAGGATCTATAAAGAACTTCTCAAACACAACACACACAAAACAGATAATCATGTCTAAAGAAGGGCAGAAGACATGAACAGACACTTCTCCAACAAAGACATACAAATGGCTATCAGACACATGAAAAAATGTTCATCATCACTAGCCATCAGGGAGTTTCAAATTAAAACCACATTGAGATACCACCTGACACCAGTTAGAATGGCCAAAATTAGCAAGACAGGAAACAACGTGTGTTGGAGAGGATGTGGAGAAAGGGGAACCCTCTTACACTGTTGGTGGGAATGCAAGTTAGTGCAGCCACTTTGGAGAACAGTGTGGAGATTCCTGAAGAAATTAAGAATAGAACTTCCCTATGACCCTGAAATTGCACTGCTGGATATTTACCCCAAAGATACAGATGTAGTGCAAAGAAGGGCCATCTGTACCCCAATGTTTATTGCAGCAATGGCCACGGTCGCCAAACTGTGGAAAGAACCAAGATGCCCTTCAGCGGATGAATGGATAAGGAAGATGTGGTACATATACACAATGGAGTATTATGCCTCCATCAGAAAGGATGAATACCCAACTTTTGTAGCAACATGGACGGGACTGGAAGAGATTATGCTGAGCGAAATAAGTCAAGCAGAGAGAGTCAAGTATCATATGGTCTCACTTATTTGTGGAGCATAACAAATAACATGGAGGACATGGGGAGATGGAGAGGAGAGGGAGTTGAGGGAAACTGTAAGGGGAGATGAACCATGAGAGACTATGGACTCTGAAAAACAACCAGAGGGTTTTGAAGGGGCGGGGGGGTGGGAGGTTGAGTAACCAGGTGGTGGGTAATAGGGAGGGCATGTACTGCATGGAGCACTGGGTGTGATGCCAAAACAATGAACACTGTTATGCTGTAAATAAACAAATAAACAAAATAATAATAATAATAATAATAATAAATAAAATAATAAATAATATTATAAATAATAATATGTAATAAATAAATTATAATAAATAATATATAATATAAAATAAATAAATAAAAAGTAAAATAAAATAAAATAATAAATAAGTAGAATAAATAAAAATTAAACTGGTAATTTTAGACAATGCTTTATAGATGTAAGATTATTCAAGAATAAAGAGGCACAACTACAGTCAGTCAGTAAAACCAATTGAAAAAAGAGTAACATTGGCCTTATCAGAAGATTGGAGAATTAATGTACCTTTACATATTTTCAATTATATATACTCTCTCACACAGATTTTATTTTCTCAACCATCCCAGAGTTAAGACATGATGTTCATTTTCTCCTAAATAGTTCCTTAAAACAGACAAGTATTTCCTGTTTCTTTGCATATTCTAAAAATAATGACATTCTCTTCCGTAACCACAGTATAATTATGTAAATCGGGAGAAGTTTACAGTGCCAAGACATTAACATGAGAACAATACTCATATTTAATTTACAAACCTTAATCATATTTTGCTAACTTCCTCAATAATATCTTCTACAGCACAAGAAAAGCCCAGATCATGTATTGCTTTGGTCATCTGGTTAAGTAATGCCTACAGGTTTCTCCATTGTATAAATTTATGATTTTTCCTTTTGTGCTTAAGTAATTTATAGAAAAATACTTTGAGAATATGTAAATATTCTCTTCTCCCCACCACGCCCCTGACTATCACCTGGTCTACTATCCAGTATTATTTTATATAGTTACCATGTCTTTTTGGTCTTCTTTAATCTGAAATAGTCCAGCAAGATTTCTTTGTCTTTGAATTTATTAACAGTTTTGAAAAGTGCATGGCAGTTATTTTAGAAAAGACCTCACAGTTCAGGTTTTTCTGATATTTAATAATTAACACCCAATTATGAATACATGCTATAATTTTTAAAGTCCAATCCATTTAATGGAGAAGCTCTTTCCAATAAAATTGTACTGTTTGTGTTTAATAATTATTTACCAGTATTTTATTATGATTATTTTGTCTTGTTTGTACACTAATAAAAATTCTAATAACCATGAATTTGGAAGAATCAAAGTTAGACATTTAAAAAATTCTCCTCAGTGCATTATATCTTGGATGAGGAATGTCAATTTTCCCCTATTGATGGGTCAACACTGATCTTTTGGTTAAAGCTTCTGTGTATTCTGGAATCAAGCAAATGTACTGGGAGACAGATTTTCCACTATAAGAGTAGAGAATTATAACTATGGAATGAGAGAAGTTAGAATGAATCCTGGGCTGTTGGATTAGAAATGGAGAGATCCTGTATTGCATGGAGCACTGTGTGTTATATGTAAACAATGAATCTTGGAACACTACATCAAAAACTAATGATGTACTGTATGGTGACTAACATAACAATAAAAATTTCATAAAAAAAGAAATGGAAAGATCAGTATAAATTCATAGTTTTTAAGAGAAAAAAAGAAGACATGGGTATAGGGGAGCATGTCTGTGTATGTGTGTTTGTGTGCATGTAAGTAGCTCTGAGTGCTTAGACAGCTTAAAAGCAGTGACATCCTAGAAGCAATAAGCTCACTGAGGGTTGAGATCTTGGTCTCTAAATATCATCCTCCACAAAAAGAACCTGGGCACTTTAGGTAAATTGTTGATTCCAGCCTAGAGGAGAAAAGTCTGTAATTTTTATAAACTTCCATTTACTATTTTATCTTAATTTTTTATCTAGATGACCAAAATTCTTGTGAATTTAGTTTTCATTACAATTTTTATAGTGTAGAAATAACCAAAACAATGTAGTTACATTGAATGGTTAGTGTATAATTATTAAACAAAAAATATAATTTTATTAAAAATCTTCTCTTAATGAACAGAATTAGACTTTTAAAAAATTATAGCATGTATTCATAATTAATGTTATAAGTTATTGCAATCTACAGGATTCAGCATAAATTCTTTCATAATTTTTTATAGATTGAAGTACCAAGAAATCTTGTTCAGATAAATATGGAAATAGGAATGGAGAAAGTTTTGTTAATACAATGCTATCTGATTTGTTGAACTTTTTGAGTTATGTACCCAAAATTATACAAGGAACTAGCATCAGTTCTTATTAATGATGACTCAGCTAACCTCTCTTATTAATATCTCTTTAATTTTATTGAAATTGGGGCACCTGTGTGGCTTGGTCATTAAGCGTCTGCCTTTGGCTTGGGTCATGATCCCAGGGTCCTGGGATTGAACCCCACAATGGGCTTCCTGCTTGGTGGGAAGCCTGCTTCTTCCTCTCCCATTCCTTCTGCTTGTGTTTCTTCTCTCGCTGTGTCCCTTTCTGTCAAATAAATGAATAAAATCTTCTAAAACAATTTTACTGAAAGCAAAGAAATGGAAATATTCTAACTTTCAAATGTATTTGTCATCTATAAGTAGAGTAATTTTCTTTCTAAGCATATATCAGTATGTCATTTTGTGTTAATTGACACACTGGGGTTTATAACACCCCAGGCAAGTGCTTATCAATAAAGAGAAAAAAAGATATATATCTTTCTTTTACAGAGAAAAGCAATTATGATAGGGGAGTTTGGAAAAGGGAAATTTTAGCCAGTTACATATGAAATTGGATCTAGACATGATTCCCTTTATGCTATCCTTGTCAGCACAAACTTTGGAAATATCACCAAAGATAGAGGTACTCAAGTCTGAAAACTACTGTACTTAATCTTATATAAGGTCTTTTTTATTTCTAACATTTTATGAAATATAAACTTCAGGAAAATTGGCATAGCACAATATTTGCCAACCTCTGGTTAACAAGTCACTTGGGTTTGTTACAGGAGCAAAAAAGTTCACATCAGTAAAAGCAGTAACAGGATATTTCAATTCTGTTATGGAAAAAGTAAATTTTCTTAAACTATTTTACACTTTAAAAGGAATGGTTTGGAAGCCTTCAAGATTGGAGCAAAGGGCCTCTAATGGATTTGACCTGGCACATAGTTAACAATGATGAATTATGAATTATTTGGAGATGGTCAAAATCATTCTAGGTACCAAAAATTTTAAGTTATAACCATTAGTGATTGGAAAATTTTTGCTATGGATTTGTGTAAGGGTGACATAATCAGTCTCCTCTTTTTTTCTCTTTATGTTTCCATTTTTGTTCTGGTGATGGGAGGTGAAATAAACTGAAAATTGGGAGCATGCATCACATGGAGCACTGGGTGTTATGCATAAATAATGAATCATGGAACACTGTATAAAAAACTAATGATGTATTGTATGATGACTAACATAACACAATAAAATAAAATAAAATAGTAGATAAGTAAGATAAATAAATAAATAAATATTCTTTATGCATTAAAAAAAAGAAATTTTTTAAAAATGTAGATACTGGGGGTACCTGGGTGGCTCAGTGGGTTAAGCCTCTGCCTTCAGCTCAGGTCATGATCTCAGGGTCCTGGGATTGAGTCCTGCATTGGGCTCTCTGCTCAGCGGGGAGCCTGATTCCCTCTCTCTCTCTGCCTGCCTCTCTGCCTACTTGTGATCTCTCTCTCCATCAAATAAATAAATAAAATCTTTAAAAAAAAAGTAGATACCATAAGAGACTATGGACTCTGAAAAACAACCTGAGGGTTTTGAAGGGTCAGGGGTGGGAGGTTGGGGGAACAGGTGGTGGGTGATGGGGAGGGCACGTTTTGCATGGAGCACTGGGTGTTGTGCAAAAAGAATGAATACTGTTATGCTGAAAAAAAAAATAAATAAAAAGGGAAAAAAAAAAAAGTAGATACTGCCCAAAGGATTTTATTTATATAAATGTTTCTCAAGGTCCAAAGCTCAAGAGACATTCATATTGGAAAGGAAGAAGTAAAACTTCTATGTCACTATTTGCAGATGACATACCACTGTATATATAGAACACCCTCAATCACCAAAAAGCTAGTAGAACTAAAAAAAATGAACTCAGTAAAGTCACAGGATATGAATTAACATACAGATATGCAGAAGTAAACAAGAGTGACACATATTTGTATCTTTTATATTGAATGAACCAAAAAAATCAGCCTTATGTTATGAAGGATTATTGGGTAAGACAAGGAGTATCAACGTGAAGGAACAGCATCCTAAGAAGTTAGATACTTTGTCATCCTCAGTAGGTTTCCACATGTTGTGGCCTTTATGAGCTATGAACAAACGAACATGGAAGAGAGCATGATGGCATCAAATTATAATAGGAAGAGATGAAATGACACTTGGTGAGATTAGCGAGGCTTGTAGAACATTAAAAATGTTACATTGTAATTAAAATCTATATGGCAGGAAGTAAATAATGTAATTGATAGCAAGAAAAATAAATTTATAAGAGGAAGCTAAATCTGAGAAACTTTAGTAGATGACTGAGGAGAAGGACAAAAATGGTCTATAGAGGATGGAGAGTAGAAATACAACCTAGGAAATAGAGGTCTTTTCTAAGTACCAACCACAATAGATGAGATAAAAGAAAATATGTATCAAATACGTAATTGGAGTAACAAATGTTTTTAAAGAGAGAAAGATAATGAAATATGTAGATTAAAATGGATCACTGTGTTTTAGGAAATAAATAATAAAAAGAGAATCACACATACTATTTCAGCAACACATTTTAACTATGAGGGCAAGAATAGGTAACCTATACACTAAAGGAACAGAACAACACTGACTCCAGACTTATTTTCTGCAACAGGTGACAATGGATATAGAATAATATGCTGTTAAAATATTTATGACCCAATAATTCTACTCAATCAACTCATCTGTCATGTGCAATGACAGCAGAATATTTTAGTTATTTAATGTGTTAAGAAATGTATACTCACACACAATGCCCAAAATTATTTCAGAAATAAAGAACAAAAGTGACTCATTAAGAAAGATATGGGAAAGCAGAACAGAAGGAAAGCAAGAGGAGACAGAAGAATATGTGTGTCAGCAGGACTACCGGGTAAGTCCTTCTGGAATCAGCGAAACTAAGCATGAGAGGAAATGCTGAGTTTATTACTTAGGAGAATTTGTGGTTGAATTTTTCACCTCTTGCCATGCTCTTCTTCCTTCCACAGTCCTCCTTCCCTGGCTACTGTCTCTAGGGTTAGCAAGGGAAGGAGAAAGTAAGCCTGAAGAGGAAGTAAATTTGGAAGGAATGAGGAAATGTAGTCAATGTGAGGACTATGACCTCTTCCTAAAGAGGGAAAGGAAGTAAAAATGGGCAACTCTGAATTACAGCAATCAAAATGAGGGTTACAATGTGTTCACAAAGGCTCATATGATTTGGAAAGCTATGACTTTGGGTTAAAGGACTGTTAATTTTCCATGTCAGTTTTCACTCTTAAGACTATGTTGTAGGACATTGAGATACCACCTAACACCAGTTAGAATGGCCAAAATTAGCAAGACAGGAAACAACGTGTGCTGGAGAGGATGTGGAGAAAGGGGAACCCTCTTACACTGTTGGTGGGAATGCAAGTTAGTGCAGCCACTTTGGAGAACAGTGTGGAGATTCCTGAAGAAATTAAAAATAGAGCTTCCCTATGACCCTGCAATTGCACTGCTGGGTATTTACCCCAAAGATACAGATGTAGTGAAAAGAAGAGCCATTTGTACCCCAATGTTTATTGCAGCAATGGCTACGGTCGCCAAACTGTGGAAAGAACCAAGATGCCCTTCAACGGATGAATGGATAAGGAAGATGTGGTCCATATACACAATGGAGTATTATGCCTCCATCAGAAAGGACGAATACCCAACTTTTGTAGCAACATGGACAGGACTGGAAGAAATTATGCTGAGCGAAATAAGTCAAGCAGAGAGAGTCAAGTATCATATGGTCTCACTTATTTGTGGAGCATAACAAATAACATGGAGGACATGGGGAGATGGAGAGGAGAGGGAGTTGAGGGAAACTGGAAGGAGAGATGAACCATGAGAGACTATGGACTCTGGAAAACAACCAGAGGGTTATGAAGGGGCGGTGGGAGGGGGTGGGGTGGGGTGGGAGGTTGAGGAACCAGGTGGTGGGTAATAGGGAGGGCACGTACTGCATGGAGCACTGGGTGTGATGCCAAAACAATGAACACTGTTATGCTGTAAATAAGCAAATAAAAATAAATTAATTAATTTAAAAAAATGTAAAAAAAAAAAAAAAAAAAGACTATGTTGTAGGGGGCGCCTGGGTGGCTCAGTGGGTTAAAGCCTCTGCCTTCGGCTCAGGTCATGATCTCAGGGTCCTGGGATCCAGCCCCGAATCGGGCTCTTTGCTCAGCGGGGAGCCTGCTTCCCTTCCTCTCTCTCTCTGCCTGCTTCTCTGCCTACTTGTGATCTCTGTCAAATAAATAAAAAAATCTTAAAAAAAAAAAAAAGACTATGTTGTAGGGGCGCCTGGATGGCTCAGTGGGTTAAAGCCTCTGCCTTCAGCTCAGGTCGTGGTCCCAGGGTCCTGGGATCGAGCCCCGAATCGGGCTCTCTGCTCAGCGGGGAGCCTGCTTCCCTTCCTCTCTCTCTGCCTGCTTCTCTGCCTGCTTGTGATCTCTGTCTGTCAAATGAATAAATAAAATCTTTTTTAAGAAAATAAATAAATAAATAAAAGACTATGTTGTAGAACACTATTCAACTGACCTGACTTGAACATTACTGGTCCTTACGCAGACACGGTGGGAAGAAAAGGGATTGTAGCAAGAGTTGTACAGGACATAGAGCCAAGAATAAGACCTTCAGGCTGTTCTAAGTTCTGAAGACATTATGGTGCTATTTCATATACATGCTTCAAAATAAAATTTCAAATTAGAGTAAGGAAGCCTGACAAGATGCTAGATTATCCCCCAATAATTACTACTTCAATGATTTGTTCTATATTTAGAAAAATTTCCCCCAATTGCATTAATTTGATGGTACCCTAAGCACATGCTTGGCCTTTCTGTTAGGTAAGATTTTACTGGGATTGTAGTCTAAATACTTGTGTGTGTCTCTGTGTGTGTGTGTGTGCGTGTGTGTGTGTGTGCACATTTATCTCTCTTGATTCCTATCAATGAAATTCACACATCCTTATTTAGCAAATCCCTGTTGCTTCTTACCATTCTCCTCTGTAGGATTTCCTTGTTATTCTCCTAGGGTATTTTTATTCCTTTATGTTCTCATTCAATGCATCCTTTCCTCTTATGTACTTCCCACAATCTCTTTCAAATAGATCAGATTCCTGTTAGTTCATAACACATCTTGAATTAGTTTATTCAGCTTGCTTACCTCTTTCTTTACTCTTCTAGACCTATAAAAACTTGATTTATCAGAAAGGGTAACTTGTTTCCTTCCTCCTCTCTCTCTAGCCTTAGACTGTTCCGTATCCATGTCTCAATGAGAGAGATGACAGTGAGTTGGCCTTATCCCATATTGATGCCCCTCCATATTATTTCTGCCTTATAGAAATGCTGTTAAGGTTAAACGAGGCAATTATTATAAAGTGCTTGCCACACTGACTGAGACAAATTAGATGAACATCAAAGTGTAGCTTTGGTTTGGGACACCTGAATGGCTTAGTTGATTAAGCGTCTGCCTTCGGCTCAGGTCATGATCCTAGGGTCCTGAGATCAAGTGCCACATAGGGCTCCTTGCTTGGTGAGGAGCTTGCTTCTCCCCCTGCCTGTCTCTCTCCCTGCTTGTGCTCTCTTTCTTTCTCTGACAAATAAGTAAATAAAGTCTTTTCTGGAAAAAAAAAAAGGTGTAGCTTTGGTTGTGTGCCACAGAGTGAGTTGGGAGAGACTGAGCTAAATATGAGCATTTCAGTACATATCAGTACATATCAGTACCAGATATGGCCAAGGAAATAATCATTGAGCTTGAAAATATGTCAGTAAGAACTTCCAAAACTAAAAAAAAGAAAAACATGGAGCAAAAATTTTAAAATATCTAAATAAATGGAGATATATTTCATGTTCATGGATAGGTAAACTCAATATTGTTAAGATATTGGTTCTTCAAAAATTGATCTATAAATTCAATGCAGTCCCAAATATCATCCCAGCAAGTAACTTTATGGATATCAACTAACTGATTCTACAGTGTATATGAAAAACCAGAAGATCCAGAATGGTCAGCACATAGTGAAGAAGAACATGATGTTGTGCCCTGAAAATTACCCAAATGCTCTGGTCTTCTCTTTCCTGAATGAGCTTCAGAAGGAGTTCACTACTACTTATAAAATGATGAAGACAAACCCTGCTGTCAGACCATACTGTTTCATTGATCTTGATAACTTTATTCAGAGGACCAAGCAGCGATATAATCATCCCAGTTCTCTTTCAAGAGAGATAAATCCATTGGACATGCAGATGGAAATTAAGCTGAGGCCCCCTTATCAAATTCCGTGTGTGAACTGGGGTCGGCCCATGGAGTCACATCTGCATTTTCTATTGACTCTAAAGGGGCTGGTAAGATTTCTTCTGCTCACCTGCGACTGGAACCAGTGGCTCTGTCAGAGATTGTGTCACTCATCCTCAGTCTTATATGCAGCTCTGAATTTAATTTGAGGCTTTCATGCCGTAGAAGTCTTTTGCAGAGTGATGGTGAAGATTTTAATTACATCATTGCATTTTTTTCCTTGGAACAGCAGCCTCTCTTTCCCAGTGTTACTTACTTGCCTATTATCCTGGCTGGCCGAATGCCATATCTTTTTTGACTTTTGGTTTAATCTGTCTGTGCAACATGTATCTCTATGAATTGCTCAACCTGTAGCAGCTTTTCTTTCACGTGACTGTGGGAGCGTTTGTTCCACACTGCAGATCTGACTAAGGCAAGCCCAGAGCAAGGCTCCTAATTATGATGTCTGACCCCATCCTTCAGACACACTGCCCTGGCATCCGGGGAAAAAGGAGGGAGTATATCCTAACTGCCACTGTGATGAAGAAACCATTCACCACAAGCGAGAAGCTCTGCTTTCTTTCTCTCCAACTATCCTCTTTCTTTTAAATCAGCATGTCATGCCTGGGAGCGTGCAGTTCCTGCTAGGCAAGCTCCTCACATTAGTCATGAGATTATTATTCAGAGGAGATGTCTTTTTCCTGGGCCATGACCATGGAAGAACAGTCAGAAGCCATTTGGAGACTTGGCCAGCAGTCCTAAATCCTTTTGAAGAGTTCAATCAAAAAACGTGTGTGGTACATGCTCTGAGGACCAAGTGGGGACCCTACAGCCTGGGTTCGCCTTTGTGAGGCATAAGTATAGCCCAGACAAAAAGATGTCATGGAGTTTATGTTTAAAATAACTTGCTAAATGTCAGATTACTTGCACTCGTATAGTACCATGAGTTTATGAAGTCCAGGATGGTGTAGAATTGGTTCTTTTTCCTGTTATATTTTTGCTTGAATCTTAACTCTGGAAATCACTTGATCTAGGAGAAGGCTTTTTTGAGCTTATTTCTAGAACATCACAAGTATTGAGAACAAAGTAATGTGTTTCCTTTCTAGACCATGTTTGTAGTTTCTTTTGAAACTTTTAAAAAAGGTTTTATTTATTTATTGGACAGAAATCACAAGTAAGCGGAGAGGTCCGTAGAGAGAGAGAGGAGGAAGCCAGCCCCCCACGGAGCAGAGATCCCAATGTGGGGCTCGATCCCAGGACACTGAGATCATGACCTGAGCTTAAGGCAGAGGCTTTAACCCACTGAGCCTCCCAGACACCCCTCAAAATCACTTTTTAGACATGTGATTTGTTAGATATAGCCATTGTTCCCCAGACTTCTATCACTTGAGTATTAAATATACTATTATGTTTTAGTATTTACCTTTTAAATCTTAAAATAGTTTAAAAACAAACTAATCTCTACTCCAAGAAGAAAACCAGCATCAATTTACCATGAGTAACTATGAAATAAAACAAAAAATGTAATTAAATTCTAACTAGATACTAATGCCCCCCAAGGCTCTGAACCCAAGAAGCCTGCTCTTTGTTGCAGTGAGAGAGATCTTACCCAACAACAAAATGGGGCTCTCTCTGTGGAATTATCAGAAGGATAAAATTGTAAAGGGAAATTGTAATTTCCCTGTGACTCTATACTATTTACTTCTGTGTTGTATACCACCCAAAGTCTCCTTGTGTGCCACCAGTGGTGTGGGTCCTGCACTATGGAAACACTGACCTGTACTAAGAGAACTGGGAGGTAACTTCTACCGGCAGCTCATTCTATTTTGTGGCTTTGAGGAGTTCAGCACCTAGTATCTTAGAGAACTTACTTGCTTTTTTTTCTTTTTTTTTTTTTTAGTTCAAAATGTCTTTAATTTATTTATTTTTTTTCAGCGTAACAGTATTCATTGTTTTTGCACAACACCCAGTGCTCCATGCAATATGTGCCCTCCCTATTACCCTTATTTGCTTTTTGATAACATTATAAGGTTGTTCAAGCAGTTATGAATTAATAATACAGGAAGAACAGTGTGATACCACTAGCAAAGTCTGCAACTCTCCTGGTTTGAAAGTTACCTTCATTAATAATTTTCTTTTGTGTTTATTTTTTTTTATTTTTTTAAAGATTTTATTTATTTATTTGACACACAGAGAGAGAGAGAGAGAGAGATCACAAGCAGGCAGAAAGACAGGCAGAGAGTTAGGGGGAAGCAGGCTCCCCACCGAGCAGAGAGCCCAATGTGGGGCTTGATCCCAGGACCCTGAGACCATGACCCGAGCCAAAGGCAGAGGCTTAACCTACTGAGTTGCCCAGGTACCCCTTCTTTTGTTTCTAAAGAAAAGATTCCAAGCAAAGTATATATAAGGAACTAAAATTTTATATCCAGAAAATAGTGGGCCCATTACATATAATTCATGTTACTGGGTGTATTTATTAAGCAGAATAGTCCAGAGGGTTAAGTCATTGAACTACCATGTTTACCAGAACCCATATATGCAGGTATGTCTGCAACTGTAAAATCTTGCTTAACTAGGGGTGGGGGAGTCAAGATGGCAGAGGAGTAGCAGACTGAGATGACATCAGGTCTCAGGAGTTCAGCTAGATAGCTAGACAGCTAGATAGCTATCAAACCATTCTGAACACCCACAAACCCAATAGGAGATCGAAGAGAAGAAGAGCAACAATTCTAGAAACAGAAAATCCACCACTTTCTGAAAGGTGGGATGTTTGGAGAAATGAATCCGAAGTGATAGGAAGATAGACCTTGGGGGGAGTGGCCAGCTCCCAGCAAGCTGTGGCTCAACGGAGCACAAAATTCAAACTTTTAAAAGTCTGCTCCACTGAGGGACATTGCTCCAAAGGCTAAGCAGGGGTGGAGCCCTCACAGGGACAGTGTGGTCTCAGGTCCTGTGGGGTCACAGAAAGATCAGGGGTGTCTGAGTGTAGCAGAGCTTCCGGGTATCAGAACTGAGAAGCCGGTGGCAGAGACGAGCCAAGGAGTAAGCTCTCAGCTCAGGGTCACCTCAAACTGTGATTCGTAGCACAGTTGGGCTACTGCTCTTTGAGCAGGGCACCCACAAGTGTAGATCCAGGGAGACCAACCTCCATTCACCAGAAGAGCAGAGCAGGAGGGTCTGCCAGGTTTGGAGTCTCCAGGCAAGGCTGTGTGCCAGAGACAGAAATGCTCCGTGACAGGCCGGGTGAGCTCGGAGCATGGCCGGAGACCAGGGAGACGGGACTGATTGAGCGCTTTTCTCTAAGGGCACACTGAGGAGTGGGGCCCTGAGCTCTTGGCTCCTCTGGACGGGAGATTGGGAGGCTGCCATTTTCATTCCCGTCCTCCAAAGCTCTACGGAAAGCATTCAGGGAACAAAAGTTCCAGAGAGCAAACCTGAGCAGATTACTTAGCCCAGCCCCTAAATATATATATATATTATATATATTTAAATATATTTATATTTATTTATTTATAATATATAAATATAATATAATATTTATAATATATTAATATATATTATTATATATATATAATATATATTATATATATATATTAAAAGAACAACAGGCAGTTGTTATAATCTTTTTAATATATTAAAAAGAACAACAGGCAGTACCAAAGGCTAGGGACCTAATCAATACAGTCATTGGTAATATGTCAGATCTAGAGTTCAGAATGATGATTCTCAAGGTGCTAGCTGGACTCAAAAAAGGCATGGAAGATATTAGAGAAATGCTGTCTGGAGAAATAAAAGCCCTTTCTGGAAAAATAAAAGAAATAAAATCTAACCAAACTGGAATCAAGAAAAGCTATTCATGTGGTGCAATAAAAAATGGAGGCTCTTACTGCTAAGATAAATGAGGCAGAAGAGAGAATTAGTGATATAGAGGACCAAATGATGGAGAATAAAGAAGCTGAGCAAAAGAGAGAGAAACAACTACTGGACCATAAAGGCAGAATTTGAGAGATAAGTGATAACATAAGATGAAAAAATACTAGAATAATTAAGCTTCCAGAAGAAGAAGAAAGAGAGAGGGGGGCAGAAGGTATATTGGAGAAAATTATTATAGAGAATTTCCCTAATATGGCAAAGGGAACAGGCATCAAAATCCAGGAGGCACAGAGAACCCCCCTCAAAATTCATAAAATTAGGTCCACACCCTGTCATCTAATAGTAAAACTTACAAGTCTTAGTGACAAAAAGAAAATCCTGAAAGGAGCCTGGGACAAGAAGTCTGTAACATACACTGGTAAAAATATTAGCTTGGCAGCACACTTATCCACAGAGACCTAGCAGGCCAGAAAGAACTGGCATGATATATTCAGAGCACTAAACAAGAAAAAGTTTCAGCCAAGAATACTATGTCCAACTAGGCTAGCATTGAAAATAGAAGGAGAGAAAAAGCATCCAGGACAAATAAAAACTACAAGATTTTGTAAACACCAAATCAGCCCTACAGGAAATATTGAAAAGGGTCCTCTAAGCAGAGAGAGAGCCTAAAAGTAGTAGATCAGAAAGGTACAGAGACAATATACAGTAACAGTCACCTTACAGACTAATAATGGCACTAAATTCATATCTCTCAATAGTTACCCTGAATGTTAATGGGCTAAATGCCCCAATCAAAAGACACAGGGTATCAGAATGGATAAAAAAACAAGACCCATCAGTATGTTGCCTACAAGAAACTCATTTTAGATGTGAAGACACCTCCAGATTTAAAGTGAGGGGTGGAAAACAATTTACCATGCTAATGGACATCAAAAGAAAGCTGGAGTAGCAATCCTTTTATCAGATAAACTAGATTTTAAGCCAAAGACTATAATAAGAGATAAGGAAGGACACTATATCATATTCAAAAGGTCTGTCCAACAAGAAGATCTAACAATTTTAAATATCTATGCCCCTAACGTGGGAGCAGCCAACTATATAAACCAATTAATAACAAAATCAAAGAAACACATTGACAATCATACAATAACGGTAGGGGATTTTAACACTCCCCTCACTGAAATGGACAGATCATCTAAGAAAAAGATCAACATGGAAATAAAGGCCTTAAATGACACACTGGACCTGATGGACATCACAGATATTTTCAGAACATTCCATCCCAAAGCAACAAAGTACACATTCTTCTCTGGTGCACATGGAACATTCTCCAGAATAGATCACACCCTGGGTAACAAATCAGGTCTCAAACAGTACCAAAAGATTGGAATTATTCCCTGCATATTGTCAGACCACAATGCTCTGAAGCTAGAACTCAGTTAAAAGAGGAAAGTTGGAAAGAACCCAAATACACGGATGCTAAAGAGCATCCTACTAAAGAATGAATGGGTCAACCAGGAAATTAAAGAAGAATTGAAAAAATTCATGGAAACAAATGATAATAAAAACAAAACGGTTCAAAATCTGTGGGACACAGCAAAGGAAGTCCTGAGAGGAAAGTATATAATGATACAAGACTTTCTCAAGAAACAAGAAAGGTCTTAAGTACTTGACTTAACCCTACACCTAAAGGAACTGGAGAAATAACAACAAAGAAAGCCTAAACCCAGCAGGAGAAGAGAAATCATAAAGATTGGAGCAGAAAACAATGAAATAGGAAAAAAAAAAAAACAGTAGAACAAATCAATGAAACTAGGAGTTGGTTCTTGGGAAGAATTAATAAGATTGATAAACCCCTGGCCAGACTTATCAAAAAGAAAAGAGAAGGGACCCAAATTAATAAAATCAGGAATGAAAGAGGAGGGATCACAACCAACACCAAAGAAATACAAACAATTATAAGAACATATTATGAGCAACTATAATGCCAGCAAATTTGACAATCTGGAAGAAATGGATGCATTCCTAGAGATGTATAAACTATCACAACTGAACCAGGAAGAAATAGAAAACCTGAACAGACCCATAACCAGTAAGGAGATTGAAGCAGTCATCAAAAATCTCCCAACAAACAAGAGCCCAGGTCCAGATGGCTTCCCAAGGGAATTCTACCAGACATTTAAAGAAGAATTAATACGTATTCTCCTGAAACTGTTCCAAAAAATTGAAATGGAAGGAAAACTTCCAAACTCATTTTATGAGGCCAGCATTACCTTGATCCCAAATCCAGGCAAAGACCCCATCATAAAGAGAATTACAGACCAATATCCTTGATGAACACAGGTGCAAAATTCTCACCAAAATACTAGCCAACAGGATCCAACAGTACATTAAAAGGATTATCCAGGGGCGCCTGGGTGGCTCTGTGGGTTAAGCCACTGCCTTCGGCTCAGGTCATGATCTCAGGGTCCTGGGATCAAGTCCCGCATTGGGCTCTCTGCTCAGCAGGGAGCCTGCTTCCTCCTCTGTCTTTCTGCCTGCCTCTCTGCCTACTTGTGATCTCTCTCTGTCAAATAAATAAATAAAATCTTTAAAAAATATAAATAAAGAAAAGGATTATCCACCACGACCAAGTGAGATTTATTCCTGGGCTCCAAGTTTGGCTCAACATCTGCAAATCAATCAATGTGATACAATACATTAATAAAAGAAAGAACAAGAACCATATGATACTATCAATAGATGCTGAAAAAGCATTTGACAAATTACAGCATCCCTTCCTGATCAAAACTCTTCAAAGTGTAGGGATAGAGGGCACATATCTCAATATCATCAAAGTCATCTATGAAAAACCCACAGCGAATATCATTCTCAACAGAAACTGAGAGCTTTTCTGCTAAGGTCAGGAGCAAAACAGGGCTCTCCACTATCACCACTGCTATTCAACATGGTACTAGAAGTCCTAGCCTCAGCAATCAGACAACAAAAAGAAATTAAAGGCATCCAAATTGGCAATGAAGAAGTTAAACTATCACTCTGCAGATGATATGATACTTTATATGGAAAACCCAAAAGACTCCACTCCAAATCTGCCAGAACTTGTACATGAATTCATTAAAGTATCAGGATATAAAATCAATGCACAGAAATCAGTTGCATTTCTATACACCAACAACAAGACAGAGGAAAGAGAAATTAAGGAGTCAATCCCATTTATAATTGCACCAAAAACCATAAAATACTTATTAATAAACCTAACCAAAGAGGCAAAGAATCTGTACTCAGAAAACTATAAAGTACTCATGAAAGAAATTGAGGAAGACAAAACAAAATGGAAAAACGTTCGATGCTCATGGATTGGAAGAAAAAATATTGTGAAAATGTCTGTGCTACCTAAAGCAATCTACACATTTAATGCAATTCCTATCAAATTACCATCCATTTTTTTCAAAGAAATGGAACAAATAAACCTAAAATTTATATGGAATCAGAAAAGACCTCGAATAGCCAGAGGAATGTTGAAAAAGAAAGCCAAAGTTGGTGGCATCACAATACCAGACATTAAGCTCTATTACAAAGATGTCATCTTCAAGACAGTATGGTACTGGCACAAAAACAGACACATAGATCAATGGAACAGAACAGAGAGCCCAGAAATAGACCCTCAACTCTATGGTCAACTAATCTTCGACAAAGCAGGAAAGAATGTCCAATGGAAAAAAGACAGCCTCTTCAATAAATGGTGTTGGGAAAATCGGACAGCCATATGCAGAAAAATGAAACTGGATCATTTCCTTATACCACACAGAAAAATAGACTCAAAATGGATGAAAGACTTCAATGTGAGACAGAATCCATGAAAATCCTTGAGGAGAACACAGGCAGCAACCTCTCTGACCTCAGCTGCAGCAACTTCTTCCTAGAAACGTCGCCAAAGTCAAGGGAAACAAGGGCAAAAATGAACTATTGGGCCTTCATCAAGATCAAAAACTTTTGCACAGCAAAGGAAACAGTTAACAAAACCAAAAGACAACTGACAGAATGGGAGAAGATATTTGCAAACAACATATCAGATAAAGAGCTAGTACCCAAAATCTATAAAGAACTTATCAAACTCAACACCCAAGAACAAATAATCCAAATAAGAAATGGGCAGAGGACATGAACAGATATTTCTGCAAAGAAGATATCCAGATGGCCAACAGACACATGAAAAAGTACTCCAATCACTGGCATCAGGGAAATACAAATCAAAACCACAAATGAGATACCACCTTACACCTGTCAGAATGGCTAAAATTAACAAGTCAGGAAATGACAGATGCTGGCGAGGATGCGGAGAAAGGGGAACCCTCCTCCACTGTTGATGGGAATGCAAGCTGGTGCAAGCACTCTAGAAAACAGCATGAAGATTCCTCAAAACCTTGAAAATAGAGCTACCCTATGAGGGGCACCTGGGTGGCTCAGTGAGTTAAGCTGCTGCCTTCGGGTCAGGTCATGATCTCAGGGTCCTGGGATTGAGCCCCGCATCGGGCTCTCTGCTCAGCAGGGAGCCTGCTTCCTCCTCTCTCTCTCTCTGCCTGCCTCTCTGCCTACTTGTGATCTCTCTCTGTCAAATAAATAAATAAAAAATCTTCAAAAAAAAAAAAAAAAGAACTACCCTATGACCCAGCAATCACACTACTGGGTATTTACCCTAAAGATACAAACGCAGTGATCCGAAGGGCACATACACCCGAATGTTTATAGCAGCAATGTCTACAATAGCCAAACTATGGAAAGAACCTAGATGTCCATCAAGATATGAATGGAAAAAGAAGATGTGGTATATATACACAATGGAATACTATGAGGCCATCAAAAGAAATGAAATCTTGCCATTTGCGTTGGCGTGGATGAAACTAGAGGGTATCATGCATCATGCTTAGTGAAATAAGTCAATCGGAGAAAGACAACTATCATATGATCTCTCTGATATGAGGAAGTAGAGATGCAACATGGGGTGTTTGGGGGGTAGGAAAAGAATAAATGAAACAAGTTGGGATCGGGAGGGAGACAAACCATAAGTGACTCTTAATCTCACAAAACAAACTGAGGGTTGTTGAGGGGAAGGGGTTCAGGAAAGGGGGGTTTGGTTATGGATGTTGGGAGGGTATGTGCTATGGTGAGTGCTGTGAAGTGTGTAAACCTGGCGATTCACAGACCTGTACCCCTGGGCATAAAAATACATTATATTTTTATAAAAAAATAAAAAATAAAAATTAAATTAAAAAATGTAATCCACAAGTGTATTAACAGCTAAATAAATACACTGTAGTGTATTTGTACAAAAAAAATTAACTATTTTCAGATAACATGATTTTATATGTAGAAAATCATGATACACAAGGGGAAAAACACCTCAATTTGAGGTAAGAAACAAATTTACAAATTTACAATGTTGCTGGATACAAAATCAGCACACTAAAATTAGACATACAGATGGCCAACAGACACCTGAACAGATATTTAACATTACTGATTATCAGGGAAACACAAATCAAAATTACAATGAGATACCTCACACTTGTCAGAATGGCTAAAATAAGGAACACAAGAAACAACAGTTGTTGGCAAGGACGTGGAGAAAGGGGAACCCTCTTGCAGTGTTGGTGAGAATGCAAACTGGTGCAGCCACTCTGGAAAAAGTATGGAGGTTCCTCAAAAAAGTTGAAAATAGAGCTACCCTATGATCCAGCAATTGCACAACTAGGTATTTAACAAAAGGATATAAAAATATTGATTTGAAGGGACACATGCATCCCGATGTTTATAGCAACATTATCTACACTAACAGCCTAAATGTCCACTGACTGATAAATGGATAAAGAAGTTGTGGTATATATAGAATAGAATATCACTCTGCCATAAAAAATAAAACCCTGCCATTTGCAATAACATGGATAGAGCTAGAGAATATTATGCTGAGATAGTTAAGTCAGTCAGAGAGAGACAAATACCATATGATTTTAGCGGCATGTGGAATTTAAGAAATAAAACAAATGAGCAAAGTGGAGAAAGAGAGAGGCAAACCAAGAAAAAGATTCTTAACTATAGAGAACAAACTGATGGTTACCAGAGGGGAGGGGAGGATGGGGGGAATTGGTGATGGGAATTAAGGAGGGCACTTGCTGTGATGGACACCAGGTGGTGTTCGGATGTATTGAGTCACTATACTGTGCACCCAAAAGTAATATTACACTGTGTGTTAACTAGTTAGAATTTAAATAAAAATGTTTTAAAAAATCTGTTGAGTTTCTATACATTAATATTGAAAAAGTCTAAAAACAAAATTAAGAAAACAATTCCATTGACATAGCATCGAAAGAATATTTCCTGGAGTCAGCCTACTGTAGAAAGAGATTTATTAAGTTTGTCACTTAGCCCTAAATTTAATAATTTTCTATAAATTTTCTCTATCTTCTAAGAAAAATGAAAAAAAAAAGCCATAAACAGGGTTCTTGTTTCTTCTTCTTAGTCTATTGAGGAACTTCACCAAACATCTATAATTGAAACAGTCTTCAAGGTCTTTGAAACTTACAATTGTAAAGAAACAAATATACCATAAATATTACCATAAATATATGGTAAGATAAAGGGGAAAAGTGGTTTGAGATGAGAACACAAAGAAACAATAGATTACCGTTATTGTTATTGACACAAATCCCCAGAATAAGGCAGCGATCGACCATGAGGGAATTAGGATATAAAAAATTCATGCAAGGATTATCTCCTTGTTTTTCTCTGGGAAGTTTCTGTATTATTTTCAATAGCAGAAAAATGTTGCTGATCTCTATTTAAAGATGGGGAACTAAATAGACACTATAGAATCTTCCCTTTTGCATCAAGACTTTCAGAATGACAAGGAAATTATTTTTTAAAAATCTATAATGGTGCTCAAATTAAGTGGAAACTCAATAGACCTAGATTCATATACAATTCTTGGGGAGAGATAACCTAAAGAATAAAATTAAATAAGGAAATCAATACCCAAAATGTATACTTAATACCATATATATTACTACTGAAACATATGAGTGGTAGTTCCAAGAATGCTTCAAATTTAGCACAAGGAGAAATCCAAGGGCAAATGGCAGGATAATCACATTCACTCCTAAAGTCAGGTTCAAAGATAGTAACTCTAGGGTATCTAAAAGACTTTAACATGAAAAATTATTGCAGGGTCATGAAAGACAAAACTTCTGAAGAAAATAAATATTATGAGAGAGAGACAATAAACACAACAAATTAAACACTTTATATCAAGGAAACACTTCAAGAAGATATACAAGATATACAAAATAACTAAAAGTAAGATATTCAAAGAGACATTAAAGGATATTTAATTAATTTTTAAAACCTAGACCATATAAAAATTTTCCTTGTTGAAACAGAAAACCCCTCAAAATAGTACTTGAAGGGCAAAATGAACACCATATAAAAAATATTCTCGACCTGAGAGACATAAAGAGATAATTCTCCCCAAGTACAGTAGATAGGGAGATAACAAAGATGAAGAATATAAAAATAAACATGAGAGATATCCATCTAATAGAATTTATAGAAATATTAAATGAGAGAACAGAAGATAAGCAGTAACAGGCATAATGACAACAGATGAGAAATGTCCAGAATTTAGCAAAAACATAAATCCTCACTTAGCCTTCATAGCAGGAAAACAGATGATACTCAAAGGAAATAGAATCATATTGACAGCAGACTATTCACCACTAACATTGGCAAGAAGGAAATTAGACAAAAATCATTGTTACCTTGACCATACAAGGAGTTCTTAGACATGACACCAAAAGTACAACAAATAACAAAACAGTCTGCTGGGATGCCTGGGTGGCTCTGTCAGTTAAGCATCTGCCTTTGGATCAGGTCATAATCTCAGGGTCCTGCTGGAGTCCCTCATTGGGCTCCCTGCTCAGCAGGGAGTCTGCTTGTCTCTCTCCCTCTGCCCCTCCACCCTGCTCATGCTCTCTCTCTCTCTCCCTTTCTCAAATAAATAAAGTCTTTAAAAAAATAATAGAACAAAGTGCTAAGTTGGATCTCATAAAATCTAAAAACTTTAGTTCTTCAGAGTTAAAGATTGAAAAACAATGATTTCTAGAAAATAATTGCACATCATATAACCAATAATAAACTTGTATCCAAGATACATAAAGAACTCTGATAACTCAATTAAAAAAAAATTAAAAAGGGGCAAAAAGATTTGGATAGTCACTTCCCCAAAGAAGATACAAATTTACAGATGGAAAATGAGCACATGAAGACAAATTTGACATCATTAGTCAGAGAAATGCAAACCATGATGAGGTGTTAATACACACTGATAAGAGTGGCTAAAATTAAAAAAAAAACTTGATAATGCCACATGTCGACAAGAATGAAGAGCAACTAGAAATCAAAGGCAAAATGGCACCACCATTTGAAAAACAATTTGACAATTTCTTATAAACATAAACAAACCACACGACCTAAAGATCTCACTGCTAGATATTTACTCAAATGAAAAGAAACTTTACTATTCGCACATAAGCCTGCACATGACTGTTTATAGTGGCTTTACATGTAACTATCCCCAATGGAAAGAACCCAAATATCCTTCAAATGACTACTGAATAAACAAGTCATAGTACAACCATACAATGAAATACTATGAAGCAACAAAAAGAAAAACTAATTACACATGCTAATATATATGGATGAATCACAAATGTATCATGCCACATGAAAAGAAGTAAGACACACAATGTTGTATTTTGTATGAATCTACTTCCGTGACATTCTGGGAAAGATAAAACCATAGAGACAGAAAACAGAAGGCATGGCAGAAGAGAAGTTAATTACCAAGGGCCATTTTTGTTGTGGTGAAACAGTTCTGTATCTTGATTTTGGTGGGGGTTTTACAACTATATGCTTTTGTAAACACTTGCAGAACTATCCACTAGAAAGGGAAAAATTTTACTGTATTTTGCCTTAGTACAGGTATTTTTTTTAAAAAACTAAAACAATAAAGTTTTCAGTAGAAAAAGAGAGCATTTTTCATGATATCGGAGTAAGTTGTTTCTTAAATAGGACACACACACCACTAACTTGAAAAGAAATACACATAAATTTCCACAATCTGTCCATTGAATGATTCTATTAAGAGAATGGAAAGGCATCCCTCAGAGTGGGAAAAGATATTTATAATTCACATATCTATAAAGAACTCATATCCAGAACACATAAAGGACTCCTCTAATTCAAGAAAGAAAAGACACATAACGTACTAGAGAACAATGGACAAAAGACTTGGACAAGCACTTCACAAAAGACTACTCAAATAGCCAATGAGCATCATTGAGGGAAATGCAAATTAAATCCATATGCAATACAACTACGGACCTAACCAGAGCAGCTAAAATGAAAAAAACCTGACACTGTCAAGTGTTGGGGCATATACAAAGGAAACAGATCTCTCATGTTGGGGGAGTATAACTAATACATCAAAATACATGTACACAGTCATCATAACGGCACCACTTATAAAAGCCCCAACTTGAAAATCACCAACACTAAAATGAATCAATAAAACATGACATATTCAGATAGAGGAATACTCTACAGCAAAGAGAAGGAAAGAACCACAACTACAATCGACAATACTATAGGTGGATCTCACAAAACAATATATAAAACAAAATTCCAGGTATCAAAGATTACATACTTCATGATTCATTTACATGCATTTCTAGAGCAAGCAAAATATATTGTTTGATATTCAGATGTTGGTTCCCAATGGAGAATGGTACCTGAATGAATGTACAAATGGGGCTTCTGAGATGTTTGTACTGGCCTCTTCTTGATCTGAATGATAATTACTTGAGTGTATTCATTCTGTGAAATTCATAGAACTGAACAATGGGACTTGTGTACTTGTGTATTTGATGTTAACATTACATTGAAAGTTCTATCTACCATTTGATAATGGTGTGTGCTTTTTGTATACATCATGCTTTAAAAATTAATTCAAGGTGTACTAAAAACCTACCCAAGAAATGAGAAAAATAACTTATAGTAACCTAAGAAGTTAGGAGGGGGTGCTGGGAATATTTCAGTCTGAATGCATCCCATCCCTTCTCCACTTTTGTTGTTGTTGTTGTTGTTATTATTATGTTCAGTTAGCCAACATATAGTACACCATTAGTTTTGATGTAGTGTTCAACAATTCATTAATTGTGTAACACCTAGTGCTCATCACGACACATGCCCTCTTTAATACCCATCACCCAGTTACCTCATCCCCCCTCCCTTCTGTAATCCTCAGTTTGTTTCCCAGAGTCTCCTTCCACTTTTAATTTCAGCACATTCCCTTCTCCTGACAACCTAGCAGGTCTTCACAGAACAGATCAGGCTCTGTAGTAATCCCCATAAAGGAAATCGATGCAAGTCTGTCACTTCTCAATGAGAGAGCTTTTTCAGAGAGTCCCAGGGTAAGGATTAAGTATAGTGTTTTCTACAGAATGCTTGGCTTTCCAGTAACTGTGACCTCACGGATGAAGAAAAGCTCTACTATCTGGCTTGTCTCTTGGGCTCCCAAAATCTGAAAAGGAGCATTGTTGGTTGGCTTTTCCAGAAGCAGACACTGAGACAGAATTGAGGGTGCAAAATATTTGTTAAGGATTAATGTCTCTGAGAGGAAGCCAAGTGTCAGTGTCAGGGGTGTGAAAAACAAGATGGACTAAAGGAAGAAGTTGAGCTATGATGCAGGTCTCCCAAAATCTCAGCGATTTTGATAGGGAAGGCTGGAGCAAGTGTGGACTGTTTTGAGTGTTGTAATAATAATTTGTTCTGAAAATATTTTCATAAGAGGGATAGAGAATTATAGAAACCACAGGTCCCAATAAACTTATTGGAAGATTGTACTCTTCACGCCATCAGAATTTTATTTATTAAAATGTATTTTTATTTTTAGTATTGAGGTATATATTCAATATCATTAATCACCAATGAAATGCAAATCAGATCAGTAATTAAAAGCAAGAATTACCTCATTCATTTTTCTATACCAAGAATTGTGTTTGATGCTCCAAGTATCTGTGAATCAATAAAAAGTTCAAATGAGCAGCAGAATGTAATGCAAGTAAGAAATTTAAGCTGCTCTCCCAGAAAAGGCAATCCATGCATCTTGTCTGGTTCATCAGAAACATATTTTGAAATTGGTAATGAGCTTTGGGAAAGTTGGCCTCAGGAAGAGCCTAAAATGATACTGGTGAGTTCAGTTAATCCAGCAGATAATTACATCTCAGGGAGAAATGATGAAGACTTACCTTTAAGCACTTACATGCAGATAACTGTGGGAGTTCTATGACAGTTGAAACTGTACTGTTGACACAGGTTGGTACACAGATTATAAAAAGAAGTAAATGCCACAGAGTTTATGATGAGAGCAAGCAGGATAATTATACAGAGGATTTAATAAACTGTGGGAAGAGGTTGGGAAATGCAATGGGGTTGGGAAGAGAGATTGGTAAGGAAAAATGAGAAGAAGTTAGCAAATGAAGGAACAGGAAATATTATTAAGTGGGTATATTTATTCTGAATACTCTTTCTCTGGAGTTGTCTTCCCACCTAAGACCACTGAGTACCTTCACAGAGAGTACCTAATAAGAGAACAGCTGAGATTGTACAAAAGGCCTAAAACACAGCCATTCCTTTCCCCTGATGCGACTTTGCTTTTGTCTTCCTAGATTCCAAGATGGCCGAGGGTACTAAATTTTGGGGTATGGCACCTATCATCCTGAAGATGAGCAAAGACCCCACCAACTTCTACATAGGCCGAGCACTGTGGTTCAGCATTACTTTTCTGTATATTTCAGTTGTGTATGTAGTGCAAAACACCTGGCTTCACCTAGATGTAGACTTCCAGTGCCATGGAAATATCTCCAAAACCTGTCTGGCAGAATGCTACGAGAATCACTTCACGAGGCCTGTATTAGGAGTTTGGTATGTGGTTGGCTTTGCCTTTTCCTCCATTTTTTTTGTGATGGAGTTTTTTGTCTCTCAGAGCGTGCATAAGCAAACCAAGATATTTAAGAAGGCATCTTTGGAAAAGGAGCCCCATGGCTCTGAGAGAAACGCAGACCACGTAGACACAAAGGAAGATGAGATTTTTGACTTATCCCGAGAGAAGCCCCTCCTGATAATGTATCTTGTCTACTTTCTCGTTCAGTGGTCTGTGCAGGTGATCTTCTTGGTCATTCTCATTCACTATCACCTACCACTGATTAAAAAATCCATTCAGTGCAGTACCCACATGTGTCATGGACCTTATGCATGCGTGCTGTTGGGGACACAGGAAAAGATGATGTCCATCATACTTCTGGCTACACTCTCAGTGGTTATCATGATGTTTTGTATTATGTTTTTCCTGTATACCATTAACACATACATAGTCATGGGACATAAATCGACCTGAGACATACAGAGGCTCTGTAAAATCCTGACAGTAGCCTTGACGATCAGCACTGATGACAAAACATGGAACGATGGCAGAGGAGGCCTGCAGCAGTCTGATACCCAAAAACAGACATTCTGGATCCTACTTTCACATTCCCAGAACACTCTTATCTTAGAAAAATAAACTCAGAGATGGGACAAGCCTGCTTTCTTCTCATCTGGGTAATCAATTCATTTCCCAAAGGAAAAATTGGAATAGGTTTCAGGGTATTTCAAAGGCAGGAATGTGAGGGCATTTTACCCTAGCAGTTTGAAATCCTGTCTATGGTGAAATTTTAAGAACTATTCTTTTTTTTTCTTTTTCATTTTCATGTGTTTCTTAGTTGTTGTTTTATGTTTTCTTTGGTAAAATGTCTAAGTTTTTTCCCTGCTTTTACTTTTTTTTATTAACATAGAATGTATGATTTGCTTCAGGGGTGCAGGTCTGTGAATCATCAGTCTTACACAATTCACAGCACTCACCATAGCACATACCCTCCCCAGTGTCCATCACCCAGCCACCCCAGGCCTCCCCTTTCTCTCCCTTTATGCCATGGTTCTCAACTTATTTGAGAGGGAAATATCTTGAGCAGAATAGAGTGGGAAAAGAATTTCTCCCTCCTTCTGTTCCAATTCATTTTTATCCCTTCCTGTCTCAACAAAAGATTTATGGAATCAACACGACCATATTCTAGGAAAAAAGAAAAATTTTCTGCTCCCTTAGCTCTGCTGGAAGCTGGAGGGTGCTAGGCCTCTGAGTAGCAGTACATAGAATTTTGTGTTTTTTTGTTCCTCCTTCCTCTGTATTGGGCTCAGAAATTATACTGTGTCTCTATGTGAATATGGACAGTTAACATTTACCAACATGTACCTACCTACTTTCTCTTATTTTAAAAAGAGAAGAAAAAATTTATTTTATTTTTTTTTAAGATTTTATTTATTTATTTGACAGAAAGAGATCACAAGCAGGCAGAGAGGTAAGCAGAGAGAGAGGAAGGGAAGCAGGCTCCCGGCAGAGCAGAGAGCCCCATGTGGGGCTCAAGCCCAGGACCCTGAGATCATGACCTGAGCAGAAGTCAGAGGCTTTAAAGCACTGAGCCACTCAGGTGCCACCCCCCAAAAAAAACTTTTAAAAATGGGGTTATAGTAGGTCAGCAAAGAGTGATTTTGACATGTTTGGGTGGGTTAAGTGGCGATTTTGACAACATGGTTTTTCCTTTGGCGTGTTTAATGGTGATGTTTAACAGACATCCTTACAGTTTAAGGTGACACTTTTAAACTCTGTCCTAATAATGACTTAAGCCCTGCCCCTCAGTGGAAGAATCAGCAGAACCTATAGAATCATATTTGGAATTGACATTCTCTATTGTAATTTTGTTTCTGTTTATTTTTTTTTTAAGATTTTATTTATTTATTTGACAGATAGAGATCACAAGTAGGGAGAGAGGCAGGAAGAGAGAGAGAGAGGAGGAAGCAGGCTCCCTGCCAAGCAGAGAGCTCGATGCGGGGCTCGATCCCAGGACCCTGGGATCATGACCTGAGTGAAAGGCAGAGGCTTTAACCCACTGAGCCACCCAGGCGCCCCTGTTTCTGTTTATTTTTAAATTTTCTTTTTGTTTCACTGGAAAGGAAAGATGATGTTCAGTTTTAAACATTTGTATAAGTTGCTTTGTTATAGTAGAAATAAATGTGTAAAAAAAAAACCCCAGTGGATTAAGAAGATGTGGTGTGTATATATATATAAATCTGGATACATATCTTGCCATTTACAATGATGTGGATGGAACTAGAGGTATTATGCTAAGCAAAATAAGTTAATCAGAGAAAGACAATTATCATATGATCTCTCTGATGTGTGGGATTTAAGAAACAAGGCAGAGGATCATATGGGAAGGGAGGGAAAAATGAAATAAGATGAAACCAGAGAGGGAAACAAACCATAAGAGACTCTTAATCTTAGGAAACAAACTGAGGGCTGCTGGGTAAGGGGTGGGATGGGGTAACTGGTTGATGGACACTGGGGAGGGTATGTGTTGTGGTGAGTGCTGGGTGTTATAGAAGACTGATGATTCACTGTTATATAAGGTGATGAATCACCCGAAAACAAATAATACATTATACGTTATATGTATTATTTGTTGTATGTTATATTTTAAACATTATATGTTTAAAAAGTACATACATTTATACAAATAAAAGGTACTTTTAAAAAAAGGTACTAGGGGGGCACCTGGGTGGCTCAGTGGGTTAAAGCCTCTGTCTTCGGCTCGGGTCATGATCTCAGCATCCTGGGATCGAGCCCCGCATCAGGCTTTCTGCTCAGCAAGGAGCCTGCTTCCCCCTCTCTCTCTGCCTGCCTCTCTGCCTACTTGTGATCTCTGTCAAATAAATAAATAAAATATTTTTTTAAAAAAGGTACTAGGGGTGCCTGGGTGGCTCAGTGGGTTAAAGCCTCTGCCTTCAGCTCAGGTCATGATCCCAGGGTCCTAGGATCGAGTCCCGCATTGGGCTCTCTGCTCAGCAGGGAGCTTGCTTCCTCCTCTCTCTCTGCCTGCCTCTCTGCCTACTTGAGATCTCTATTAAATAAATAAATAAAATCTTAAAAAAAAAGGGTACTATTCTATAGAACTACAATATGTTCCTACAATCTCACTTTCAACTCAGAAGAATTGAAATCAGGATCTAAGATTTTATTTATTTATTTGAGAGAGAGAGAGATAGTGAGAGCACAAGCGGAGAGGAGAGGGAGAAGCAGGGAGCCACATGTGCGGCTCCATCCCAGGACCCTGGGATCATGACTTGAGCTGAAGGTAGACACTTAATTGACTGAGCCAACCAGTCACCTCTCATTGAAAGATTTTAAGCAATAAAGTGACATTATCTGAATTTATGTTTTCAAACTTTGCCTTTTGGAACATAAGGACGTAAGAATGTAAAAGAACATAAGAATGTAAATGTAAATGTAAATGTAAACTGAAAGACCTTTTAGAAGACAATTGGAATTTTCCAGGGAAGGTATGTTGATAGCTTGGACTAGGGTAGAGATAAGATATCTTTTCAGGTCTGAGTCAACTAGTCAGTGCTAGATTGGACTGGGAGGCCCAGGAAAGGGGGAGTCAAAGATGACTCCTAGGTTTTGGCTTGAATAGCTGAGTATGTAATGGTATCATTTGCTGAGATGGTGACGAATAGAAAGGAACATACTGAAAAGGGAAAGGCATTAAGAAAAAGGGAATGTTCCATTAGGGATATAGGAATTTTGAAATGCTTGATAGAGAGCCAGTTGGGGGTGTTGAGTAGACAGTTTGGTCCATGAGACTGGAACTTGGATGAAAGTCTGACCCGGAAATATGTCAGTGTCTATATATGGTCTTCCAAGCTATGCAACTAGATGAAGTCACTTGCAGAGAGTTTGTATAGGGAAGAGGACCAGAACTGAGCCCTGAAGCCCTGAAGCCCTGAAACATTCATTGTTTCAGCAGTGGGGAAGCCAGCCAAGGAACCAGGGAGAAATTGCCCCAAAGGGAGGAGGAAACCAGGACTATGTGGTGGCAGAAAGACAGTGGAGTCAATATTGAATACAGCTGAGGGCAAGAAAGTCCCCATTGAATCTGGTAACCAGGAGAGCAAAAGCAGTTTCAGAGGCTTGGACAGGGAGATGAGGAAGAATAGACAGTATAGTTGGAAGCAGGCCTGTGCCACTCTCCTCTCCTTCAAGACCCTTGCAGAAGAGGGAGGGCTGGCTTACCCTTACAGTGGAGGGAAGGGAATTTCAAATTATTACCTCCACTGCTTTTCTTACTGGGTGATGGGGAGATGACTCACTTTTTAAAAAATCTATACATTGATAAACATTGGATTGGACTGTGTACGTGCATATATGACATGTTGTTCATCATGCTGAGTTCGATTTAGTTTGATCAAATATTCTTTTAACTTTAAAATTTATCTTTATAGACTTCACCATGACAGCAAACATCTGTTTAGTGCCTGCTGAGATTTCTTCTAGTTCCCCTAATGTTCTAAATTGAAAATGATGATAGCCCCATCTTGTGGACTTGTTTAGCTTGTGAAGGTACAACTGTGTCCTGTTCTCTATTCTCTACAACTCTCTCTGGAAGATGGTCAAGGCTTTTGTGAACTTACTGGCTTTCTGGTAAATGAAGACAAATCCAAACATTTGGCCACTTTGCTTTATTTTTGTTTTGCTTATAATTTCAGAGAGTCTATGTTAAACCCCATAACTTCATGGGAGAAATAGAGGCTCCTGGGCTAGCAGTGATACAACTGTGAAATCCAGACTCATTCCAATGTCAGGAGGCTGCAGCAATTTCTAGGAAATGTCAGAATTCTAATCATCCCTTGGCCTCTGGAGGTGAAAGCAGGAAGTGTGGCCCTTCCATGATACAGAGGCAGTTATGGAATTTTCTGATTGTGTAAATAATTGAAACTTTTATAGAAAAATTTTGGAGATTAAAGTTAGAAAATAGAAAGCATTCACCATCCAATCACTTGAAGACAGTTGCTATTATCATTTTTTATATCCCGTTTTGGAGCATAGGATTTTGATGCTTATTTTTAAAGCCATTAAGATCATTATACAGAGAGAACTTTGTGTTTGGTTAAGGTTTGAGGGCTTTGGGGTTATGTAGGAAGTTACAGATAATCTATCCATTTCTGTTTGTGAATCAGGAACACAGTGATATTCAGACTGGTTTCTCCAGAGCCAGGCCAGGAGAATTCATGTCCTTAGGAGTTTGCAGTGGCCTATTTTGTGCAGTGAGATTGTAATAATTTTTTTTCTTTCTAACTTCTCATGGCCCCTGGCAAACACTTAAAAGTCTTAGGCAATGTGAAATTTTTATTTTGGTGAGTCACTGTAATTTATGGCCACTCTGACTCCAGGGAAGTGGTTGTTTTAGACATTGGTCTTGAACTAATTGTGGGTGGTCATGGTGCCTACCAGGAGCTGGCTTTAGAATTTGAATTACAGGAAACAACATGTGTTGGAGAGGGTGTGGAGAAAGGGGCACCCTCTTACACTGTTGGTAGGAATGCAAGTTGGTGCAGCCACTGTGGAGAACAATGTGGAGATTCCTCAAGAAATTAAAAATAGAGCTTCACTATGACCCTGCAATTGCACTACTGGGTATGTACCCCAAAGATACAGATGTAGTGAAAAGAAGGGCCATCTGTACCCCAATGTTCATAGCAGCAATGGCCACGGTCGCCAAACTGTGGAAAGAACCAAGATGCCCTTCAACGGACGAATGGATAAGGAAGATGTGGTCTGTATACACTATGGAGTATTATGCCTCCATCAGAAAAGATGAAACCCAACTTTTGTATCAACATGGACGGGACTGGAAGAGATTATGCTGAGTGAAATAAGTCAAGCAGAGAAACTCAATTATCCTATGGTTTCATTTATTTGTGGAGCATAACAAATAACATGGAGGACATAGAGAGATGGAGAGGAGAAGGGAGTTGAGGGAAATTGGAGGCTGAGATGAACCATGAGAGACTATGGACTCTGAAAAACAATCTGAGGGTTTTGAAGGGGAGGGAGGTGGGAGGTTGGGGGAGCCTGGTGGTGGGTATTTTGGATGGCACGTATTGCATGAGCATTGGGTGTGGTGCATAAACAATGAATTCTGTTACGCTGAAAAGAAATTTAAAAAAAAAGAATTTGAATTATGACAGTTTTATTTTGAATGACACTGGTATTTAATAGCTTTACAGGGTCTCATTGCCAGTAGACAGGGGGCCATCAGAACCTCAGTAACAAGTGCATCTGAGGCAAGGATTCGCTCAAAAGGACAAGAGCATCTTGATTGGGGATAATTAATTGCTGCTTTTATAATTTGATTTTCAACCAGGTCTGCAGGCCAAGAATTTGCAGCTAATTCATGTGTGTGAGCTTGATAACTAGCGTTCAAGTAAAGGGCTTGTGCAGGTGTGGGTTGGCTGCTCTCTTTTTGTGCGTCTTTTTAAGCTTTTATTTGCTAAGATTTTATTTATTTGACAGAGGGAGAGCACAAGCAGGTAGAGCAGGAGGCAGAGGGGAAGGGAAGGGGAGAAGCTGGCTCTCAGCTGAGCAAGGACTCAATCCCAGGACCCTGGGATCCTGATCTGAGCCAAAGGCAAATGCACAACTGACTTACCCACCCAGGCGCCCCTTTTAATACTGTTTGAACTGAATTCAGAGCCAAGGGAGGAATCTATGGAGGGACTAAGCCATGGATATGCATGGTTTATAAACAGCCTTTAAGATTCATTCCCCACTTTGACATCCAGAGCCTGTAACATCTCAAAACCTAGGATGCACGGTCTCCGGTAGAAATGACATAGGGATTTGTCCCACAAGGCCTCTAGAGGCGCACTTCATCAAAAGCACCTTTATTTCAGGAACTTGCTGAAAGTGGTTCTCCTGCTGAAATAGTTCTGGGGATGAACATTCCCTGGGAAGCTGGGTTCAGACCTAAGATGTTCCACAGCAAGGAGCAGTCTCCATCGTGGCTTGGGACTAAAAACACCAGTTCCTGGGAGAGAGTGCAGGCCCTGTCACCACGTGGGAGCCCACACCGACACAGAAAGATGGCCCTCAAGGAGAAGTGGAAACTGAACGGGAAGAGCTGCTTCTCAGGGTGTGATGCCGACTGCTTCCCTTGCCAGTTTAAAGGAAAAAAGAGAGAGAGAGAGAAAGAGAGAGAGACAGGAATATCTCAAATGATAATCCCTGAGAAAAGAAATGAGTGACTCCCAGCCCCTACCACATCCTCGTCCCACAAAAGTGGTATATCTCATATTATCAAATTCAACCTCTTTTGACATGTTCTCCCAAGTGTTTTAAAAATTGAGATATAAAAGGACTTGTTTACAAAAACCAGGCTCTGAACTATAGAGAGCAATCAGATGGTTACCAGAGGGGAGATGGGTGGGGGGATGGGTGAAATAGGTGAAGGAGATTAAAAATGCACTTATAGGGGCGGAGTCAAGATGGCGGAGAAGTAGCAGGCTGAGACTACATCAGGTAGCAGGAGATCAGCTCGATAGCTTATCTAAACATTGCAAACACCTACAAATCCAACGGGAGATCGAAGAGAAGAAGAACAGCAACTCTAGAAACAGAAAATCAACCACTTTCTGAAAGGTAGGACTGGCAGAGAAGTGAATCTAAAATGACGGGAAGATAGACCGCGGGGGGAGGGGTCGGCTCCCGGCAAGCGGCGGAGGAACGGAGCACAAAATCAGGACTTTTAAAAGTCTGTTCCACTGAGGGACATTGCTCCAGAGGCTAAACCAGGGTGAAGCCCACGCGGGGTCAGTGTGGCCCCAGGTCCCGCAGGGTCACAGAAGGATCGGGGGTGTCGGAGTGTCGCAGAGCTCGCAGGTATTAGAACGGAGAAGCCGGCTGCAGAGACAGAGCCGAGGACTGAACTCTCAGCTCGGGGTTACCTTGAACTGGTCATGGGCTGGGTGAGCTCGGAGTGCGGCTAGAGGCTGGGGATATGGGAGTGATTGGGTGCTGTCCTCTGGGGGCGCACTGAGGAGTGGGGCCCCAGGCTCTCGGCTCCTCTGGGCCGGAGACTGGGAGGCCGCCATTTTCATTCCCGTCCTCCGGAACTCTACGGAAAGCGTTCAGGGAACAGAAGCTCCCAAAAGCGAACCCGAGCCGATTACTTAGTCCGGCCGCCGCCGGTAAGGGCGGTGCAATCCCGCCTCGGGCAAAGACACTTGAGAGTCACTACAACAGGCCCCTCCCCCAGAAGATCAACAAAATATCCAGCCAGGACGAAGTTCATCTATCAAGGAAAGTAGGTTCAATTCCTAAGACAGCAGCGCAATTCCAGAGGAGGAGAAAGCAAAGCACGGAACTCATGGCTTTCTCCCCATGATTCTTTAGTCTTGCGGCTACTTCAATTTTTTTTTTCTTTTTTCAATTTTTTTTCTTTTTTCTTCTTCTGCTAAATTTTTTAAAACTTTTACCCTTTTCTTTTTTAACGTTTTTTGACTAGTTTATCTAAATATATATATTTTTTCTTTCTTTTTTATTTTTTTCTTTATTTGTTTTATTTTTTAAATTTTTTTCTTTTTTTTCTGAACCTCTTTTTATTCCCTTTCTCCCCCCCAACAATTTGGGGTCTCTTCTCATTTGGTTACAGCGCATTTTTCTGGGGTTTTTGCCACCCTTTTAGTATTTTATTTGCTCCTTCATATCCTCTTATCTGGACAAAATGACAAGGCGGAAAAAATCACCACAAACAAAAGAACAAGAGACAGTACCGAAGGCTAGGGACCTAATCAACACAGACATTGGTAATATGTCAGATCAAGAGTTCAGAATGACGATTCTGAACATTCTAGCCAGGCTCGAAAAAGGCATGAAAGATATTAGAGAAACCCTCTCTGGAGATATTAATGCCCTTTCTGGAGAAATTAAAGAACTAAAATCTAAACAAGTTGAAATCAAAAAAGCTATTAATGAGGTGCAATCAAAAATGGAGGCTCTTACTGCTAGGATCAATGAGGCAGAAGAAAGAATTAGTGATATAGAAGACCAAATGACAGAGAATAAAGAAGCTGAACAAAAGAGGGACAAACAGCTACTGGACCATGAGGGGAGAATTCGAGAGATAAGTGACACCATAAGATGAAACAACATTAGAATAATTGGGATTCCAGAAGAAGAAGAAACAGAGAGGGGAGCAGAAGGTCTATTGGAGAGAATTATTGGAGAGAATTTCCCTAATATGGCAAAGGGAACAAGCATCAAAATCCGGGAGATGCAGAGAACCCCCCTCAAAGTCAACAAGAATAGGTCCACACCCCGTCACCTAATAGTAAAATTTACAAGTCTTAGTGACAAAGAGAAAATCCTGAAAGCAGCCCGAGAAAAGAAGTCTGTAACATACAATGGTAAAAATATTAGATTGGCGGCAGACTTATCCACAGAGACCTGGCAGGCCAGGAAGAGCTGGCATGATATATTCAGACCACTAAACGAGAAAAACATGCAGCCAAGAATACTCTATCCAGCTAGACTATCATTGAAAATAGAAGGAGAGATCAAAAGCTTCCAGGACAAACAAAAACTGAAAGAATTTGCAAACACCAAACCAGCTCTCCAGGAAATATTGAAAGGGGTCCTCTAAGCAAAGAGAGAGCCTAAAAGTAGTAGATCAGAAAGGTACAGAGACAATATACAGTAACAGTCACCTTACAGACTAATAATGGCACTAAATTCATATCTCTCAATAGTTACCCTGAATGTTAATGGGCTAAATGCCCCAATCAAAAGACACAGGGTATCAGAATGGATAAAAAAACAAGACCCATCAGTATGTTGCCTACAAGAAACTCATTTTAGATGTGAAGACACCTCCAGATTTAAAGTGAGGGGGTGGAAAACAATTTACCATGCTAATGGGCATCAGAAGAAAGCTGGGGTGGCAATCCTTATATCAGATCAATTAGATTTTAAGCCAAAGACTATAATAAGAGATAGGAAGGACACTATATCCTACTCAAAGGGTCTGTCCAACAAGAAGATCTAACAATTTTAAATATCTATGCCCCTAACATGGGAGCAGCCAACTGTATCAACCAATTAATAACAAACTCAAAGAAACACATCAATTATAATACAATAATAGTAGGGGACTTTAACACTCCCCTCACTGAAATGGACAGATCATCCAAGCAAAAGATCAACAAGGAAATAAAGGCCTTAAATGACACACTGGACCAGATGGACATCACAGATATATTCAGAACATTTCATCCCAAAGCAACAGAATACACATTCTTCTCTAGTGCACATGGAAACTTCTCCAGAATAAATCACATCCTGGGTCACAAATCAGGTCTCAACCGGTATCAAAAGATCGGGATCATTCCCTGCATATTTTCAGACCACAATGCTCTGAAGCTAGAACTCAATCACAAGAGGAAAGCTGGAAAGAACCCAAATACATGGAGACTAAACAGCATCCTTCTAAAAAATGAATGGGTCAACCAGGAAATTAAAGAAGAACTGAAAAAATTCATGGAAACAAATGATAATGAAAACACAACAGTTCAAAATCTGTGGGACACAGCAAAGGCAGTCCTGAGAGGAAAATATATAGCAGTACAAGCCTTTCTCAAGAAACAAGAAAGGTCTCAAGTACACAACCTAACCCTACACGTAAAGGAGCTGGAGAAAGAACAAGAAAGAAACCCTAAACCCAGCAGGAGAAGAAAAATCATAAAGATCAGAGCAGAAATCAATGAAATAGAAACCAAAAAAACAATAGAAAAAATCAATGAAACTAGGAGCTGGTTCTTTGAAAGAATCAATAAGATTGATAAACCCCTGGCCAGACTCATCAAAAAGAAAAGAGAAAGGACCCAAATAAATAAAATCATGAATGAAAGAGGGGAGATCACAACTAACACCAAAGAAATACAGACAATTATAAGAACATACTATGAGCAACTCTACGCCAACAAATTTCACAATCTGGAAGAAATGGATGCATTCCTAGAGACATATAAACTACCACAACTGGGGGCGCCTGGGTGGCTCAGCGGGTTAAAGCCTCTGCCTTCAGCTCAGGTCATGATCCCAGGGTCCTGGGATCGAGCCCCGCATCAGGCTCTCTGCTTGGCTGGGAGCCTGCTTCCTCCTCTCTCTCTCTCTGCCTGCCTCTCTGCCTACTTGTAATCTCTATCTGTCAAATAAATAAATCTAAAAAAAAAAAAAAAAAAAAAAAAACTACCACAACTGAACCAGGAAGAAATAGAAAACCTGAACAGGCCCATAACCAGTAAGGAGATTGAAACAGTCATCAAAAATCTCCAAACAAACAAAAGCCCAGGGCCAGACGGCTTCCCAGGGGAATTCTACCAAACATTTAAAGAAGAACTCATTCCTATTCTCCTGAAACTGTTCCAAAAAATAGAAATGGAAGGAAAACTTCCAAACTCATTTTATGAGGCCAGCATCACCTTGATCCCAAAACCAGACAAGGATCCCACCAAAAAAGAGAACTACAGACCAATATCCTTGATGAACACAGACGCAAAAATTCTCGCCAAAATACTAGCCAATAGGATTCAACAGTACATTAAAAGGATTATTCACCACGATCAAGTGGGATTTATTCCAGGGCTGCAGGGTTGGTTCAACATCTGCAAATCAATCAATGTGATACAATACATTAATAAAAGAAAGAACAAGAACCATATGATACTCTCAATAGATGCTGAAAAAGCATTTGACAAAGTACAGCATCCCTTCCTGATCAAAACTCTTCAAAGTGTAGGGATAGAGGGCACATACCTCAATATTATCAAAGCCATCTATGAAAAACCCACCGCAAATATCATTCTCAATGGAGAAAAACAGAAAGCTTTTCCGCTAAGGTCAGGAACACGGCAGGGATGTCCATTATCACCACTGCTATTCAACATAGTACTAGAAGTCCTAGCCTCAGCAATCAGACAACAAAAAGAAACAAAGGCATACAAATTGGTAAAGAAGAAGTCAAACTATCACTCTTTGCAGATGATATGATACTATATGTGGAAAACCCAAAAGACTCCACTCCAAAACTGCTAGAACTTGTACAGGAATTCAGTAAAGTGTCAGGATATAAAATCAATGCACAGAAATCAGTTGCATTTCTGTACACCAACAACAAGACAGAAGAAAGAGAAATTAAGGAGTCAATCCCATTTACAATTGTACCCAAAACTATAAGATACCTAGGAATAAACCTAACCAAAGAGACTAAGAATCTATACACAGAAAATTATAAAGTACTCACGAAAGAAATTGAGGAAGACACAAAAAAATGGAAAAATGTTCCATGCTCCTGGATTGGAAGAATAAATATTGTGAAAATGTCTATGCTACCTAAAGCAATCTACACATTTAATGCAATCTCTATCAAAATACCCTCCATTTTTTTCAAAGAAATGGAACAAATAATCCTAAAATTTATATGGAACCAGAAAAGACCTCGAATAGCCAAAGGAATATTGAAAAAGAAAGCCAAAGTTGGTGGCATCACAATTCCGGACTTCAAGCTCTATTACAAAGCTGTCATCATCAAGACAGCATGGTACTGGCACAAAAACAGACTCATAGATCAGTGGAACAGAATAGAGAGCCCAGAAATCGACCCTCAACTCTATGGTCAACTAATCTTCGACAAAGCAGGAAAGAATGTCCAATGGAAAAAAGACAGCCTCTTCAATAAATGGTGCTGGGAAAATTGGACAGCCACATGCAGAAAAATGAAATTGGACCACTTCCTTACACCACACAAGAAAATAGACTCCAAATGGATGAAGGACCTCAATGTGAGAAAGGAATCCATCAAAATCCTTGAGGAGAATGCAGGCAGCAACCTCTTCAACCTCAGCCATAGCAACATCTTCCTAGGAACAATGGCAAAGGCAAGGGAAGCAAGGGCAAAAATGAACTATTGGGATTTCATCAAGATCAAAAGCTTTTGCACAGCAAAGGAAACAGTTAACAAAACCAAAAGACAACTGACAGAATGGGAGAAGATATTTGCAAATGACATATCAGATAAAGGGCTAGTATCCAAAATCTGTAAGGAACTTAGCAAACTCAACACCCAAAGAACAAACAATCCAATCAAGAAATGGGCAGAGGACATGAACAGACATTTCTGCAAAGAAGACATCCAGATGGCCAACAGACACATGAAAAAGTGCTCCACGTCACTCGGCATCAGGGAAATACAAATCAAAACCACAATGAGATATCACCTCACACCAGTCAGAATGGCTAAAATTAACAAGTCAGGAAATGACAGATGCTGGCGAGGATGCGGGGAGAAAGGGGAACCCTCCTCCACTGTTGGTGGGAATGCAAGCTGGTGCAACCACTCTGGAAAACAGCATGGAGGTTCCTCAAAATGTTGAAAATAGAACTACCCTATGACCCAGCAATTGCACTACTGGGTATTTACCCTAAAGATACAGACGTAGTGATCCGAAGGGGCATGTGTACCTGAATGTTTATAGCAGCAATGTCTACAATAGCTAAACTATGGAAAGAACCTAGATGTCCATCAACAGATGAATGGATAAAGAAGAGGTGGTATATATACACAGTGGAATACTATATAGCCATCAAACGAAATGAAATCTTGCCATTTGCGACGACGTGGATGGAACTAGAGGGTATCATGCTTAGTGAAATAAGTCAATCGGAGAAAGACAACTATCATATGATCTTCCTGATATGAGGACATGGAGAAGCAACATGGGGGGTTAGGGGGATAGGAGAAGAATAAATGAAACAAGATGGGATTGGGAGGGAGACAAACCATAAATGACTCTTAATCTCACAAAACAAACTGGGGGTTGCTGGGGTGAGATGGGATTGGGAGAGGGGGAGGGGGCTATGGACATTGGGGAGGGGAGGCGAACCATAAGAGACTATGGACTCTGAAAAACAACCTGAGGGTTTTGAAGGGTCAGGGGTGGGAGGTTGGGGGTACAGGTGGTGGGTAATAGGGAGGGCACGTTTTGCATGGAGCACTGGGTGTTGTGCAAAAACAATCAATACTGTTACGCTGAAAAAAATAAATAAAATGGAAAAAAATGCACTTATAAAATTAAAAAAAAGGAAAGAAAGAGTGCACTTATGATGAGCACTGAGTAATGTATAGAAGTGTTGAATCGCTATCTTATACACCTGAAACTAATTAACTCTATGTTAGTTACACTGGAATTAAAATGAAAAATAAAATGATTGAAATTAAAAATGACTGAGCTACCCAGGTGCCCAATTAAGAATGAATGAATGAATAAATAAATATATACATATATATATAATTCAAGGTTTAAAAATGTATATATCAGTAATTTTCAGTATATCAACTATCACTTTTGCCTGTTTACCATTAACTAAAACCAGTAACAAATTCCAGAACATTTCCATCACACCAAAAAGAAACCCCACATCTATTAGCAGTCAGTCACATTTCTTTCCACCCCACCACCTGGTAATCACTAATATACTTTTTAGCTCTACAGATTTGCCACTTCTAGATAGTTCATATAAATGGAATGATACAGTGTGTAGCCTTTGTGACTGACTTCTTTCACTACAGGATAATGTTTTCAAGGTTCATCCATATTGTAGCATGTAGCAACTCCCATTCGTTTTTAGCAGAATAATTTTTCATTGCATAGATGTGCCACATTTGTTTATCCACTCATCAATTGATGGCATTGGATTGTTTACATTTCTTTTTAGACATTTATTTATTTATTTATTTATTTATTTGAGAGAGAGAGAGAGACAGCAGTGGGGAGGGGCAGTGGGCGAGGGGGAAGGAGAGAAGCAGACTCCCTGCTGAGTGCATAGCCTAGCAGAGCTCAGTGTAGTGACCCTGAGACCAGGATCTTAGCTGAAAGCAAGAGTTGGGTACTCAGCTGAGCCACCCAGGCACCCCTGGATTGTTTATTTATTTATTTTTTTTGGCTGTTATGCATAATGTTCTTTTTTTTTTTTTCCCAAAGATTTCATTTATTTATCTGAGAGAGAGAGAGCATGAGAGGAAAGAGATCAGCGGGAGAAGCAGACTCCCCACCAAGCAGTGAGCCCGATGCGGGACTCAATCCTGGGGTTCCAGGATCATGACCTGAGCCGAACGCAGTTCCCCAACAAACTGAGCTACCCAGGTGCCCCACTATGGACATTCTTGTGCAATCCTAATTGGTTTTTGGGGTCATGGTCATGGGCCCCAGAAATGCAACATAGGTTGACTAGTAAAGTTGAAAGAAATATTTTTCAGATACTTTTGAGTTTCTATTATGACTTTTGATGACACTAAGTGCTGAGATTTGGAACATAATTATGTTTGGATTAACTATCCTAAGATTTGGGGATTGTTTTATTTTTGTTAATGTGTAGGTGTGAAAAACAATTGCTGTGTAATTTTATATGCTTTAGATCCTTCATAGTGAGGCTGCTGAGCTGTGTAGTAAGGAAACAGACACAAAATCAGAGGTCCTGAACTGCAGCCACTCTAGAGAAAGAACAGTACAGGCTGCAGCTGCTTAAAGAATGAAGACATGGAAAATTCATCTAACTGAAATTGAGCAAAAGAGCAGTTGAAGAGAATGATTATTTAGACTTTAAACTGAAATTTGGGACTTTAATTTCTTGGATTTGTAATGCACAGGGACAGCAGAACTTTTGTACACTTTAGCCCTTTGGGACTTTAGCTAAAAGATTTTGGATTTTAATTTTTTAAGATTTATATCTTTTAATTATTTCTTTTTTATTTATTTATAATTTTTATATTTTATTTATTATTTTCTTTTCTTATTTATTATTTATTTATATATCTTTTAATTATTTCACTGGGAAATTAACAATGGGAGGGTTTTTTATTGAATTTAGGAGTATCACAGCATGTTGATATATGATTTTTGGAATATTTTAACTTAATTTGGAATATTTGATTTCATTTTAATGTTTTAATGTTGTTATTTAACCTCATTGCAGAAACTCTGAGAGGCTATGTTGGGCAATATAGCTGGACAAAATTTGGAATAGGAAATAGAACAGAAGTGAACATTCATCTTTAAATTCAGTACGGCCACTGAGATCATTCAATTAATATACCATTTTGTCCCATTTCAGAGCCTAGAGCAAAATCTAATTCTATTAGCAGTAAGAAAGGTCCTAGAAAGTCCCAGAGAAATCCACAAATGAATATAGAAGGGCAGTTATTTTCTTGTAAAAAATATTTTCTTCACTATGGTAAATGTATATTAGTTCTATGCTAATAATGCCTCATGGACTAATTTTTAGAAGATATCTAAAAAAAACCAGAGACCTACATTTAGAATAAAATTTTTTAAAAATGCAGCACAAGATAAGTCTTCTATTCAAAGGTAAAGGAAAAATACAAGGAATGATGGTTGTATTATCAGCTTACTCTTCCATCTGGGAGATGGAAAATTTCTTTTGCTGTAGATTTTTTAAGCAGTTAGATTACAGAGACATTCAAATGTGAAAAAAAAAAAGTTCTGGATTTTCCTCTCTTAGCTGAATCACTGCTACTTCCACTGCCAGGAGTGTAAAAATGGTGACTGGACTTTGGCCCTTCAGTTTTTTCTCCCTGGGCCAAAGTGGAAGATAAATTCGGCCGTTCTTCCAAGTGTGGGCCTTGAGCCCTTTCCTACCAGCATGGGAAAGAGGCTGGAAACCAGCTATTCTCTTTCTGCCCCTGACCTGTCAGTGGGTTTTCCAGAATTTTCCCACTGGCTCCTACTTTACATACTCTTCTCTGGAAAGGGAGTCACTTTTCCATTCCTGGCATTATATCTTAATTTGGTGCAAGTTTGTGGTATAAGATTGGACCTTTTGTTTGTTTGTTTCATCATGCAAGACCTGTTCTTTACTGTTTTTATTTTTTAAGTTCATGTCAATCACTTTTAAGAGTGATTTCAAAAGGATTTCAAGAAGGGCACCTTGGTGGCCCAGCTGGTTAAGCATCTGACTCTTGATTTCGGCTCAGGTGGTCATCCCATGGGTCGTGATCTCATGAGTTGTGGAATTGGGCCCCATGTCAGGCTCCATGCTCAGTGGGAAGTCTGCTTGAGATCTCTCTCTCCTGCCTCTCCTTCTGCCCCTCCTCCTGCTTGTATGCACACTCTCTCTCTCTCTAAAATAAATAAATAAATCTAGAAAGAGAAATAAATAAATAAAGAGAGAGATTTCAAAAATTTGTGTATATATGGCCATTTTATCCTGTCTTTAGAACATTTAAAAATGTTTCACTGTCTCCTTTAAAAAAAGTCTGGCATATTTGTTTAGTTAATGTAAAGACACCATGCAAGTTTCTGAAGCAGAATGTCATATACATTAAAAGCCATCTCTGGAATTTTGAAGTTAGAGAAAAATTCTGCCAAAAGTCCCACCTAGCAGTCTAATTCTAGTAGTGTTAGGAAGCTCACCTACTTTTCTTTTCTTTTTCAAAGATTATTAAATATTACACAATTAGGATTTCACATTCTACCTGGCATATGGTAAGTGTTCAACAAATGTTGGCTTTTTTTTTTCTTTTCTTTTCTTTTATTTTTTATTTATTTTTTCAGCGTAACAGTATTCATTCTTTTTGCACAACACCCAGTGCTCCATGCAAAACGTGCCCTCCCCATTACCCACCACCTGTTCCCCCAACCTCCCACCCTTGACCCTTCAAAACCCTCAGGTTGCCCCAACCTCCCACCCCTGACCCTTCAAAACCCTCAGGTTGTTTTTCAGAGTCCATAGTCTCTTATGGTTCGCCTCCCCTCCCCAATGTCCATAGCCCCCTCCCCCTCTCCCAATCCCACCTCCCCCCAGCAACCCCCAGTTTGTTTTGTGAGATTAAGAGTCATTTATGGTTTGTCTCCCTCCCAATCCCATCTTGTTTCATTTATTCTTCTCCTTTCCCCCTACCCCCCCATGTTGCTTCTCCATGTCCTCATATCAGGGAGATCATATGATAGTTGTCTTTCTCCGATTGACTTATTTCACTAAGCATGATACGCTCTAGTTCCATCCACGTCGTCGCAAATGGCAAGATTTCATTTCTTTTGATGGCTGCATAGTATTCCATTGTGTATATATACCACCTCTTCTTTATCCATTCATCTGTTGATGGACATCTAGGTTCTTTCCATAGTTTGGCTATTGTAGACATTGCTGCTATAAACATTCGGGTACACGTGCCCCTTCGGATCACTATGTTTGTATCTTTAGGGTAAATACCCAGTAGTGCAATTGCTAGGTCATAGGGTAGTTCTATTTTCAACATTTTGAGGAACCTCCACGCTGTTTTCCAGAGTGGTTGCACCAGCTTGCATTCCCACCAACAGTGGAGGAGGGTTCCCCTTTCTCCGCATCCTCGCCAGCATCTGTCATTTCCTGACTTGTTAATTTTAGCCATTCTGACTGGTGTGAGGTGATATCTCATTGTGGTTTTGATTTGTATTTCCCTGATGCTGAGTGACGTGGAGCACTTTTTCATGTGTCTGTTGGCCATCTGGATGTCTTCTTTGCAGAAATGTCTGTTCATGTCCTCTGCCCATTTCTTGATTGGATTGTTTGTTCTTTGGGTGTTGAGTTTGCTAAGTTCCTTATAGATTTTGGACACTAGCCCTTTATCTGATATGTCGTTTGCAAATATCTTCTCCCATTCTGTCAGTTGTCTTTTGGTTTTGTTAACTGTTTCCTTTGCTGTGCAAAAGCTTTTGATCTTGATGAAATCCCAATAGTTCATTTTTGCCCTTGCTTCCCTTGCCTTTGCCGTTGTTCCTAGGAAGATGTTGCTGTGGCTGAGGTCGAAGAGGTTGCTGCGTGCATTCTCCTCAAGGATTTTGATGGATTCCTTTCTCACATTGAGGTCCTTCATCCATTTGGAGTCTATTTTCGTGTGTGGTGTAAGGAAGTGGTCCAATTTCATTTTTCTGCATGTGGCTTTCCAATTTTCCCAGCACCATTTATTGAAGAGGCTGTCTTTTTTCCATTGGACATTCTTTCCTGCTTTGTCGAAGATTAGTTGACCATAGAGTTGAGGGTCGATTTCTGGGCTCTCTATTCTGTTCCACTGATCTATGAGTCTGTTTTTGTGCCAGTACCATGCTGTCTTGATGATGACAGCTTTGTAATAGAGCTTGAAGTCCGGAATTGTGATGCCACCAACTTTGGCTTTGTTCTTCAATATTCCTTTGGCTATTCGAGGTCTTTTCTGGTTCCATATAAATTTTAGGATTATTTGTTCCATTTCTTTGAAAAAAATGGATGGTATTTTGATAGGGATTGCATTAAATGTGTAGATTGCTTTAGGTAGCATAGACATTTTCACAATATTTATTCTTCCAATCCAGGAGCATGGAACATTTTTCCATTTTTTTGTGTCTTCCTCAATTTCTTTTGTGAGTACTTTATAATTTTCTGTGTATAGATTCTTAGTCTCTTTGGTTAGGTTTATTCCTAGGTATCTTATAGTTTTGGGTACAATTGTAAATGGGATTGACTCCTTAATTTCTCTTTCTTCAGTCTTGTTGTTGGTGTACAGAAATGCAACTGATTTCTGTGCATTGATTTTATATCCTGACACTTTACTGAATTCCTGTACAAGTTCTAGCAGTTTTGGAGTGGAGTCTTTTGGGTTTTCCGCATATAGTATCATATCATCTGCGAAGAGTGATAGTTTGACTTCTTCTTTACCAATTTGTATGCCTTTAATTTCTTTTTGTTGTCTGATTGCTGAGGCTAGGACTTCTAATACTATGTTGAATAGCAGTGGTGATAATGGACATCCCTGCCGTGTTCCTGACCTTAGCGGAAAAGCTTTCTGTTTTTCTCCATTGAGAATGATATTTGCGGTGGGTTTTTCATAGATGGCTTTGATAATATTGAGGTATGTGCCCTCTATCCCTACACTTTGAAGAGTTTTGATCAGGAAGGGATGCTGTACTTTGTCAAATGCTTTTTCAGTATCTATTGAGAGTATCATATGGTTCTTGTTCTTTCTTTTATTAATGTGTTCTATCACATTGATTGATTTGCGGATGTTGAACCAACCCTGCAGCCCTGGAATAAATCCCACTTGATCGTGGTGAATAATCCTTTTAATGTACTGTTGAATCCTATTGGCTAGTATTTTGGCGAGAATTTTTGCGTCTGTGTTCATCAAGGATATTGGTCTGTAGTTCTCTTTTTTGGTGGGATCCTTGTCTGGTTTTGGGATCAAGGTGATGCTGGCCTCATAAAATGAGTTTGGAAGTTTTCCTTCCATTTCTATTTTTTGGAACAGTTTCAGGAGAATAGGAATGAGTTCTTCTTTAAATGTTTGGTAGAATTCCCCTGGGAAGCCGTCTGGCCCTGGGCTTTTGTTTGTTTGGAGATTTTTGATGACTGTTTCAATCTCCTTACTGGTTATGGGCCTGTTCAGGTTTTCTATTTCTTCCTGGTTCAGTTGTGGTAGTTTATATGTCTCTAGGAATGCATCCATTTCTTCCAGATTGTCCAATTTGTTGGCGTAGAGTTGCTCATAGTATGTTCTTATAATTGTCTGTATTTCTTTGGTGTTAGTTGTGATCTCTCCTCTTTCATTCATGATTTTATTTATTTGGGTCCTTTCTCTTTTCTTTTTGATGAGTCTGGCCAGGGGTTTATCAATCTTATTGATTCTTTCAAAGAACCAGCTCCTAACAAATGTTGGCTTTTATTGTTACCACTCTTTAATTTGCTCAGCCACATGTGATCATCACACAACGATTTTACCCTATGCTTATGTAATACCTTTTTGCTCTCCTTCTCTCTGCCCTCCCTGGCTCTTTCATTCTTCGCTTTTTTTCTTTTCTTCCTGCTGTGGTCAGCTCCACAATCATCCTCTAAGTCTGCCACTATTTCTATTCTCATTGTTCCTATCAATAACTCCATCAGGCAAATAGTGCAAATTTGTATGTTTACTTTAAAAATTTATTTATTTATTTATTTGAGAGAGAGAAAGAGAGCACATGAGTGGTGGGGGTTGAGTCAAGGGAGAGGAAGAAGCAGGCTCCTGGTTGAGCAGGGAGCCTGATGTGGGGCTAGATCCTAGGACCCTGAGATCATGACCTGAGCTAAAAAGGCAGATGCTTAACTAACTGAGTGGTCCAGGCACCCCTGTATATTTACTTTCTAGTCTTATAAAGTACAAATGTGTTTCTTCTTCTTTTTTTTTAAGACTTTATTTATTTATTTATTTGACTGAGAGAGACAGCAAGAGCAGGAACACAAGCAGGCAAAGTGGGAGAGGGAGAAGCAGACTTCTTATTTTCTTATTGAGGTATATTATTAAATTTAAACATAAACTATTTAAATTACTATATCAACTTACACTAGGAGGTCCTATATGTTAGTATAAATGCATACCACCCAAATATTATTGCTTATGGGGCTATGCCTTTAGTCTTTCATGGACTGATGTGAAGTACCAGATTGCATTTATAATGCAGGAGAAGACCTGCTTCTGCTTTCCATGGCACCATTTTGTATTCAAAGTAAGGATCCTTGTTAGTTAGCTCATGGCATTTTCCTTTGGTCTAGTCTATAAGATGTGGGGCATTTGGGATGACATTTTGGCTCATCCTCATTTTATTTCTTTGGTCACTCCAGACATTTCTGGGAAGAAGGATTTTAACACTTCTTATAGCATTATGTTTTCTGGAAGTCAACCTATACTACCATGGACTCTTCAAAAATCAAGTCATATGTTGTTTCTAATGCTTGGGATCATCTCTCAAAGACATTTGCTGATTACCATGTTAATGTCTAAAAAATATTTTGACGGGTTCTCTGCTCAGCAGGGAGCCTGCTTCCTCCTCTCTCTCTCTCTGCCTGCCTCTCTGCCTACTTGAAATCTCTGTCTGTCAAATAAATAAATAAAATCTTAAAAAAAAAATATTTTGAAGCTCTTTTCCATGAATGCATTACCTTAGCATTCAGAATTAAGATGTGTCTCTGATTCAAAAATCAAAGTAGGGGCGCCTGGGTGGCTCAGTGGGTTAAAGCCTCTGCCTTCAGCTCAGGTCATGGTCCCAGGGTCCTGGGATCGAGCCCCGCATCGGGCTCTCTGCTTGGCAGGGAGCCTGCTTCCTCCTCTCTCTCTGCCTGCCTCTCTGCCTAGTTGTGATTTCTCTCTGTCAAAGAAATAAAAAATTTTTTAAAAAAATCAAAGTATAATCATGGAAACTATTTTTTCAGGAAATTAGATTTTCCTGGCTGAGATAGCAATGTCTGATTGTCAAGGAAAACTCTCCACATGAATAATATTCTAAAGGAGGAATAAAGAGGTTTTATCTGGGAATTTCAGAACACTGAAGGAAATGATTGTTTAAGGGGGGGCCTGATTTTTTTTTTTTTTAGATTGCTTTCCTTTTTTTTTTTAAATTTATTTATTTTTTCAGCATAACAGTATTGATTGTTTTTGCACAACACCCAGTGCTCCATGCAAAACGTGCCCTCCCCATTACCCACCACCTGTTCCCCCAACCTCCCACCCCTCACCCTTCAAAACCCTCAGGTTGTTTTTCAGAGTCCAAAGTCTCTTATGGTTCGCCTCCCCTTCCAATTTTTTTTTTATAAACATATAATGTATTTTTATCCCCAGGGGTACAGGTCTGTGAATCGCCAGGTTTACACACTCCACAGCACTCACGATAGCACATACCCTCCCCAATGTCCATAACCCCCTCCCCTCTCCCAACCCCACCTCCCCCCAGCAACCCCCAGTTTGTTTTGTGAGATTAAGAGTCATTTATGGTTTGTCTCCCTCCCAATCCCATCTTGTTTCATTTATTCTTCTCCTATCCCCCTAACCCCCCATGTTGCTTCTCCATGTCCTCATATCAGGAAGATCATATGATAGTTGTCTTTCTCCGATTGACTTATTTCACTAAGCATGATACCCTCTAGTTCCATCCACGTCGTCAGGCAAAGACACTTGAGAGTCACTACAACAGGCCCCTCCCCCAGAAGATCAACAAAATATCCAGCCAGGACGAAGTTCATCTATCAAGGAAAGCAGGTTCAATTCCTAAGACAGCAGCGCAATTCCAGAGGAGGAGAAAGCAAAGGGGGGCCTGATTTTGACAATGATTCTTTAATATATTGAAAAGGTGAGATAAAATTTTTATTTTTACTTCTTTATAACCACAAGAAGGCACCAGTTTCCTATTTTTAAAAGTTTGACATTGCTGTTTTTCATTTTTTTTTTTTTTTTTAAAGATTACAAGCTGTTTGGGGACATTTGGTTATAACTTTCCCTCAGATACAGGCTCATAGACTATAAGGCTAGAGTTATGGCATTAAATAAGAATTTGTAGGTGGAATAAGATTTATAATATACATCACTTATAACAAAGCTTCATTGTGGAGAGAGTAACTCATGAATAAGGTGCAGTAATTTGTCCACAAATGTTAAATTATGGAGTAAGTTTCAAACTCAAAACCTCATACTGGCAATTTTATGAGCATTTTCTCATACAAAGTCACATAAAAGAGTATAAACCAGCAACTAAAATGCAGTAAATACCAGAAATCTATTTACATGCTTTGAGATCTGGCTATGTATAGGTTTTGTCTTCGTTACCAGAATTATAATGCATTTGTGAGTTTGAATGGCCAAGACCAAGAATCAAAGCAGATTGTATCTGATTGCTCCCCCCTAGTTTTTTCTAGATTAACCTATAAATAGAATTTAGATTTCTCAAAATAACTACAGAATAGATTTTGGCTAAACATTCCATGGTCACACATTTTTTGTGATGTTGCCTTGAGATAACTTGAAGTTGAACTTGTGAGACTCTAAGCCCTGGTGAATTTGGGATAAGTCCCAGAAATGACGAGATGGCCTTGATGATGTGTGTTTGTTATAATCGCTTTCCACATTAGTTTACAAGTGTTAGAACTGTTCCAAAGGACCTAAGGCTAAGTTTATTTTATAGAGGGTCAACCCATTATATTAACATGATGACTGTGCTTTTCTTGTGGAAAACTTGGAAACAGACTAATAATAAAATGTCCCCCTGCCCCCCACTATGAAACTAGATTGCTTTAATTTGAGGGAATTGATCATAGTCTTACAATGACAGTTTCTACACTATTTTAGACAGCATTCTCAGTGTATTTAACATTTGCTTTGACAGCAAAGCTGTGGAAAGAAAGGTTCTGATTGAGTGGTTATGAACCAAAAACCAGGTAAGAAGCCTGACTTTAAGGAATAATTTCTACCCTGTTAATTGTCCTATGGGTCTTAAGGAAATGAGATAGACAATAATCCATTCTTAGGGGGTTAATGAGGCACAATGTCTGAAAAGTTAGCACGTATATTGGAACTTCCTTGATGATGAATGATGTCCAACATCTTTTCAAGGACCTGTTGGCCATCTGTATGTCTTCTTTGGAAAAATGTCTATTCAGACCCTCTACTCATTGTAAAATCAGACTGTGTTTGTTTTGTTTAGCTATTGAGTTGTATGAGAACGTCATGTATTTTTGATATCCGCTCCACTCCAAGTCCTATTTCTATGTTCCCTTTTCCTTGACTAGCACCACCATTCATTTGGACAGGCTAGTTTATCTCTCATCCTATCAACCACTGAATTCTGAAATTTTTACCTTCAAAACATCTTTGGGATTCTTCTATCAGTTTCCACCATAGTCTGAATAACATTTTTTAAAATGTGGCATACTGCATTATTAGCCTTAAAAATGGCTTTCTTGTATGCAATCTGACCTTCACTCTGGCAGAATAACCCTTTCAAATATGAATCTGTTGCTACCACTGCTTCGACAAGACACTTCAGAAATTCCTCTTTACATTGAGGATAAAGACTCTATTTCTAAACATAAGTCACCAGTGCCTGTATGATCTGGCCCCTCCCTCAGACTCTGGCTTTCTCCTGCACCACCTCCCTCACTCCTCTATGCTCCAACCTCCCTGGCCATGTTCTCTCTTGCCACAGAATCTTCTCACATGAGGCTCCTTCTGTCTGGATCACTCTTCTACCTCTCCACTACTTACCAAGTTGTCTCCTATCTTCCCGCAACATAAGCTCAAGCTTTAGCTCCTCAAGCCTGCCTTTATGGACCTGCCTTGCAGCTCTTTCTTGGCACTTATCACTGATAATTTTACATTTGCCTCTATTATTATTGTTAACCAATAATGCCTGTCTTCCCTACTGGGCTCAAGCTCTACAAGGTCATGACTTATGTCTGCCAATCATTAATTCCGTAATCCCAGGCAAGAGAATGTAATAGAAGTTCAATAAATAGTTGTTAGATGAAAGATTGCTTATATTGCTTTACAACGTACTTTTCTATCTAAAAGAAAGCAGTGTGTGATTACTGGTAGGTTTGGGCTGTCTTGAGCATTGTTGTGAAGTGGCCAGCAAAACCTTAAATGGCATACATGAAAGGGATGTAGCAGGCTACTGTGTATGTTCTTTCAGAGGAGGTTGTGGATAGAGTAGCCCAATTTCTCAGAAGAAACAGATGTTGCTCCCACCTTATTTCCTCTCTAGCCGCGTAAAAAGCAGACTAAATGGAGCAAGTTAATTTAGCACAGTTTCAGATGAAGTCTCACACTTTTCTTGGGATAGGATAGCATTATAGGATAGTCAAGGTGGTCTGAGATTGGCTGTGGACAGTTGCAATTGGTGTTCTTCCATACACGTTGGGAAGCATGTCGAAGTTTCCAGAAGTGTTACCCGAAATAAAAATCTTGTTTGCCTACCTAAAAGCTGTTCCCACCTTTTCCTGGGATGTAGAGCCTTTATTCCATTCTAGTGTGTAACCTTAACTCACGCACCTTGAGAAAGATACAGTATCCAGACCCCAGCAAGAAATTCTAATGGATCTAAGCCAGTCATTGTGACCCAGTTCCCTTGTCAGTTATTGAATCTGATGAGGGCGTGCCACTGCGTGTGAGAGGCCTTCCTGTTCTTGGAGAAAAGGCTCTTCTCTTGTTATCAGAGGCACGTGGATAAGCAGTCCCCCTCCTTCTGTTCAATACTGTTGTCTCTGAATGGGGTCCTGAGAAGGCTGCAGCCAGCTTGTGACATGGGAACTAGTCTGCAGATGAGAGACATGCTGAGCATGGCAGAGAGGCAAGGTAGAAAGCTCTGAGCTGCAGGCTAGTTCTCCAGACTCTAGCCTCCAGACTGCCACCAACCCACCACCTGTCTAAAATGTTTTAATGTAATAATTGTATTCCCTGCTTTCTTGTCAGTTTCCTGCTGTAGTATCCATTTGGCCTCTGCCAACCATTTTTCTGTTCTCATCTTTAAACATGCCACCCCCTCTGAACCTATACTCCGCTTGTTTCTTGGCATTTAAAGTCCTGTCATACAAGATCGCTTGCAGTTCCTGAGTGCTAAAGCCTGTTATTTCATGGCTCTGTCAGATTGTTTATGCTTTGTGTTCCCTGTGGTTTAAAAATCCTATTCTCTGTGATGCCTCTCTTGACTTCTGAGATAGCATTTATTTTACCACCAGACCTAGAACCTCTTTTTTTTTTTTTTGAAGATCTTCTTTATTTGAGAGAGGGAATGCATGCAACCAGAGGAGGAGCAGGGTGGGGGAGGGAAAGAGAGGGGAAAAAATCTTCAGCAGACTCCTTGCTGAGCTCAGACCCTGATGTTGGGCCTGATCCCATGACTCTGAGATGACGACCTGATCTAAAACCAAAAGTCGGATGCTTGACCAACTGAGCCACCCAGGTGCTCCCAGACCTAGAACTTCTAACGTAATATCAAAATGATTTCAAAAAATTAGTTATTTGTTTATCTCTCCCCAGTAGACTGAGAACATTCTGATCATTGGTTATTTATCTTTACATTTTCACAACCTATACAAGTCCAAGTTTGTAAAAGGTACCCAGTAAACATTTAATAAGTTAATGAGGTTTTTCCTCTAGTAGAGATAAAGGAGTGTGAACATCAAACCATTGGAACCCTAAGTCCACATGCGACCTACTGTTTTCAGTATAGTGTTCTTACAGAGAGTTTCTTTATTAATCAATGGATGGAAGTGTAAGTTCCAGAGTTAGTTTCCTTGCCATTGATTAAATAATTTATTTTTGAGTCTTAGTGTAATTCTTCTGATGGTCAACAAAAACTAGAAATTCTAGAATTTTTGAAAGGATCTTTTTGAAAGTGATCATTATATTATTGGGCAGTGTTATCTATATAGTGTTATCTATACAGTAAGTCAGTACTGATGCCTTGTTTGTGTATTTAGGGGTTCCTGTTGCGGGACAGGGGATCAGATGTTGAGAGTTTGGACAAACTCATGAAAACCAAAAATATACCTGAAGCTCACCAAGATGCATTTAAAACTGGTTTTGCAGAGGGTTTTCTGAAAGCTCAAGCCCTAACGCAAAAAACCAATGGTAAGTTGATTAGACACCATCCATATTTGGGAAGAATATCTAAAAGAAAGTCATAGTCTTACCTTTAAGTGGTCACACATACTTTTTCTAACACATATGCACATTTTCATTAGTTATATTCCATTATATTTGTAAGTTAAACTGTGTCAAAATGGAAATACCTGTTGACCCTCTCCCTTTTCTCAAATGAGAACCAACATCAAGGACAGAAGCACGAGTGCCTTCATGAGGTTTTTGATAATAGGGTGCTGAAAGGAAATCATGGAAATTATACAAAAGAATGCCAGGTTCCAAAATTGCATTTGATGGAATATGATTACCATCAATAACCTAATTCTTGCTTTTCATCAAGGTGTCATTTGTCATTGTTGTTATTTAAGTTTTTTTTTTTTCTTTTCCTCCTCCAGATTCTCTGAGACGAACTCGTCTGATTCTCTTCGTTCTGCTGCTGTTTGGCATTTATGGACTCTTAAAAAAATCCATTTTTATCTGGTAAAGGCTCTTTTTATTTATCTGACTTTTATTTTTAATCTTTTAAATACTCGACTTTTTTTCATAGTCTGCTTTAGACAGGAGAGAAGAAGCATTTCCTGTTTTGTTTTTGTTTTTTAAAGATTTTATTTATTTATTTGACGGAAAGAGAGAGATCACAAGTAGGCAGAGAGGCAGGCAGAGAGAGAGGGGAAAGCAGGCTCCCTGCTGAGCAGAGAGCCTGATGTGGGATTTGATCCCAGGACCCTGAGACCATGACTTGAGCTGAAGGCAAAGGCTTAATCCACTGAGCCACCCAGGCGCCCCAGCATTTACTGTTCTGGTGTCTAGGTCTTTTTTCCTAAGTCAACACTTCACAGATTGGGTCAATTTGAGGTGATTTTTTGCATTGAAGTAGAAAAGTCTTAATCTGTTATGGTTACATGCCATCTGCATTATCAGGGCTCATTATACTTACATTGCTTTGTGGGTTACAAGGAAAGTTCCTTCAGACACTGTACGAATTTCAAGTTTTATTTTGAGAAAATAATTAATATTTTATTAATGTTCCAAGGATTATGTTATAGCAAAAATGTTAGCTTAGGGGGCACCTGGGTGGCTCAGTGGGTAAAAGCCTCTGCTTTCGGCTCAGGTCATGATCCCAGGGTCCTGGAATCGAGCCCCGCATCTGGCTCTCTGCTCGGCAGGGAGCCTGCTTCCCTTCCTCTCTCTCTGGCTGCCTCTCTGCCTACCTGTGATCTCTCTCTGTCAAATAAATAAATAAAACCTTTAAAAAAAATGGTAGCTTAGCTTCTGTTAATGGTTGGTTTTCCAGACTTCTAGAAAGTTACACCTGTCCAATTACAAAATTTAAAAACATGTAGAATAATTTTGTAATAACAATAAAAAGTGAAATACTACTTTATTTCACAGACACACTAATAAATTTGTGAAAAATTTATATATAATACATAAATATATAAAAATTGGGAGTTCCTGGGTGGCTCAGTTGGTTAAGCATCTGCCTTCAGTTCAGGTCATGATCTCAGGGTCCTGGGATCGAGGCCTCTGCACCTTCTCCTACTTGTGTGCTTTCTCTCTCCGGCTCTCAAATAAATAAAATCTTTAAAATATATATATATATATATATATATATATATATATATATATATATACACACACATATATAAATTTAGTATACAATTAAGAATCGCCTCAAGTGATTCTCATAGTTCTCAGTTTGCCAGTCTAAAATGAAGTAATAATGCCCATCCTAAGTAGTTCCTGTTGCTTTCTCAGCTATTCAGTTTTTACCTCCTGTTTTCTATGTTCTTTATGATTGGTTACCTTGAGAGAAAATACTGATAACAATTAAAGAATAACAGTTGGTCTGGATCAGGACTTCATCCCAGAACTTGCATGTAACCCCATATATTTTAAGTTTTTTTGTGTCATCAAACCTTAGATGAAATTTTAACATCCAGGAATATTCTTTTCTTTTTTTTCCTAAGATTTTATTTATTTGACAGAGAGTGACTGCAAACATGGGGAGCAGCAGGCAGAGGGAGAAGCAGGCTCCCCGTTAAGCAGGAAGCCAGATGTGGGACTCAGTTTCAGGACCCTGAGATCATGACGTGAGCAGAAGGCAGATGCTTAACTGACTGAGCCACCCAAGCGCCCCCAGAATATTCTTTTTATAGCTAGAGTCACCTTCTTTTGTCTCCTCATTTTCAAAACACAACCAGTGTAGGGACACCATATGATTGATAATGGAGGGGTAGGGTTAGTTCTGGCTACTATTTTGTTTCTTAATTTCTTATATTAAACAAAAACATATATCAAAATATGAAGTGCATTGTCTTATAATTTCTTATAAGGTTCAAGTGGTTTGGCTATAAATTTAATTTGCATAATTTATAAAGTCCCTCTGTGTAGATCCTTAAATAAACAATGTAGTGGGCTAAAACTGTTAGTGTCCAATGTAGAATTACTATTTTACATTTACTCTTCCAACTTGTGTATTCTTGGTATGTTAAGTGTTTTCAACAAAACTCTAGTTTTGCCTACTGATTTTTTTTTTCGCATCCAAATTTCTGTCTTAAGGACAATATTTTTGTCTTCTTCTGAGGAAATTAGAAATTTCTCTATTTACTCACATCTGTTCAGTAGGGAAGTTTAACCAAAGGGGAGAGGTTTTAAGAAAGTTTTGTAATAGTTCCCTGTAGTTGATCTAAAGTATTTTACTGTCTTTCCAAGCTTTCACTGTCTTTCTTAATGATGTCATTATTGATATATATCATCTGAGGGCAAGTAATAACAGTCGCTAGAGGAGGAGGCTACATGAAAAGTGAAATAATCTCTTTTAAGGTTTACCCTTTTTTTAAAAAAAAAAAAGCTAGTGCCAGTTTTTATGCTAGGTTTAAGGCAATGAATTTTGTGGTGTGTATCCCTCACCAGTTGTATCAGGATAATTTAGGGTGATGGTTAAAAATGCAAACTGTCCTGGGCCTTTTTCTAAAACTACAAACCAGAAGTTCTGGGCCATGGCCTGGGAACTTGCATTAATACATTTCTCAAGTGAATTTTATGCAGAGAGAATGATTGATTTAAATTTCTCTTGTTAGATATTACAGGGTAAGAGGGAAATAATTTTTCATTTTAAAATATTTATTTATTTGAGAGAGAGAGAGAGATCACAAGTAGGCTCCCTTTCTGAGCAGAGAGCCTGATGTGGGGTTGGATCCCAGGACCCTGAGATCATGACCTGAGCCGAAGGCAGAGGCTTAACCCACTGAGCTACCCAGGCGCCCCAATTTTTTACTTTAATTGGAAGGTGTAAAGATGTTATTTTAGGGGCACCTGGGTGGCTCAGTCGTTAAGCGTCTGCTTTCAGCTCAGGTCATGATCCCAGAGTCCTGGGATCGAGCCCGCATCAGATGCCCTGCTCGGCGGAAGCCTGTTCCTCCTCTCCCATTCCCCCTACTTGTGTTCTCTCTCTCGCTGTGTCTCTTTCTGTCAAATAAATAAAATCTTTTAAAAAATTAAGATGTCATTTTAATGTGAGTCATTTATTCCTTGAACATGGTCTAGGAATCTGGAAGATGTAGTTTCTATACTTCACTATGAATTAATGTATGTAAACTTAAATATAATTTTCTGTACTTTCTTACATCTGAATAATAGGGTGGTTGAAATTTTATGAAACTATCAAATATATAAACAATTATTTTTTTTCTCTTTAGTCCGCTTCCAGACAACAACAGGGCTTGACTTTGCAGTAGAACCCGTCCAGATGAAAAAATGTCACCTTTGAACATGTTAAAGGAGTAAGTTAAAAAGTTTACCCTGCACTCTTCAAATATTATCTAATTATATAAGGCCAATATTTGATTTTAAAAGTATAAAATAGAAAAAAAAATATATATATAGGTCTCTACCTCCAGTTCCAGGTGTTAAAACTCTTGTAATTCTCTAAGTGACAAGAGTACTAAGTGCATCTTTGCTTCTGCAGTTTGATCTTTGATGCTGATGTCTGACACAGGGCTTCTAAATCCCTAGGAATTTCCTGGGTGATAGCACTATCATTTGTATGAGGCCACTCTGGTGGGCTCCTGGGTGGGGCTGGACACTAGAGAAAACGAAGCCATGATTAGAACCTTGGAAGTTTTAGCTTCACTGCATATTCTCCAGCCCTCTTTTAGGTATTGGAAATAAATCTCTGCTGTCATTTCTAACAGAAACTAAAACATGATACTGCATATAAGGAAATAATAGAGTATGTTCAAATGTGATGAAGTATTATGGGAAAAGTATGGAACAGCATGAAGAAGATTGGGAGTTTTGAGAGAAAGATCACAATTTTAAATGGGGTCATTCAGTGTCTGATTGACTGAGAGGGTGACAGATGAGTGAAGATTTGAAGATGATAAGTAAACCATGCATTTTTTTTAAGATTTTATTTTTAAGCAATCTCTACACCCCACATGGGGCTCAGACTTGCAACCCTGAGATCAAGAATCACATGCTCCACTGACTGAGCAGCCAAGTGTGCCTAAGTATTTGAGCAAAGGACACTTCTAGCCAGAGGAAGAGAGAGAGCAAAGATCTTGAGAATTAATGTGCCTGACTTGTTTGATGATCAATCAAAAGGCCACTTAAATTGGAGTAGAATGAGAGCTCTTACTCTTTCCACACTCTGTTCCCTATCTATGCATAAATATTTTTCACAGCCTCGACTATTAGGGAATAAAGTATCAGGAGTCACTATGATAATTTTATACCAAGTAGTTCTTCCCTTCCCTTGGCAATTTTTTAAAAAGATTTTATTTGTTTATTTGACGAGAGAGAGATCATAGTAGGCAGAGAGGCAGGCATAGAGAAAGGAGGAAGCAGGCTCCCCGCTGAGCAGAGAACCCTACGAGGGGCTCGATCCCAGGACTCCGGGGTGATGACCCAAGCCAAAGGCAGAGGCTTTAACCCACTGAGACACCCAGACGCCCCTAAGATTTTATTTATTTATTTGACAGAGATCACAAGTAGGTAGAGAGGCAGGCAGAGAGAGAGAAGGGGAAGCAGTCTCCCTGCTGAGCAGAGAGCCTGATGTGGGGCTCGATCCCAGGACCCTGGGATCATGACTTGAGCCAAAGGCAGAGGCTTTAACCCACTGAGCCACCCAGGCTCCCCTCCCTTGGCAATTTAAACAGCTGTGAACCCTGTGAGAATTGTGAAAAGAGAATAATTGTGGAAGAGGTTGGTGCGGTGAGTATTTGAAACTTATTACTGCAGAGGGCCCTGCCCATTTTAAGATGCGCAGTCAGCCTGCTCTACATTGAACCTGTGCTGAGATTATGGTCAGCAAGGCATTCTTACTTTCTCCCTGCAGTGTATATACTTCAGTACTCAATATACTACACTTCTTTTGGAATGAGTCCAATTCTGATTATGAAGCTAAAGAAGACATATTGATAATACTAGAAAGGGGTCATCACAAAGTTTGTAGATTATCACAGTTTTCTGTGCTAATCTAAACAAATATTACAATTACCGTTACAATTTTATATTGCCATCATCATTATAGAATCTAAATTTATATAGACCAATGTAATTTATAACATTTACCAAAATAGGTGGTCAGTAGGTGGTACCTGTGATCAGTTTTACCAACTCTTTTTTTTTTTTTTAATTTATTTATTTATTTATTTTTTTCAGCGTAACAGTATTCATTCTTTTTGCACAACACCCAGTGCTCCATGCAAAACGTGCCCTCCCCATCACCCACCACCTGTTCCCCCAACCTCCCACCCCTGACCCTTCAAAACCCTCAGGTTGTTTTTCAGAGTCCATAGTCTCTTATGGTTCGCCTCCCCTCCCCAATGTCCATAGCCCGCTCCCCCTCTCCCAATCCCACCTCCCCCCAGCAACCCCCTTAAAGAGCTAGTATAGGAATTTCTTTTCCTTGCCTAGAATTTCTGGTTCTGTAGGAATAATTTTATATATAGTTGCCATAAAAATACTAATAAGAGCTTTTATAACTTCATTCATTATCTTGATCCCTCAACTCTATTCTATATAGATTTTATATACTTCAGTTGGGAATTTTCTTGACACAAAGTTTGGGCAGAGGAAATGTAGCTTTAGTAGTAGATGACATCTAATCTGTTTCCCTTTTTCCTACAATTTAAAGTTATTGATTACCTTGACCAAGTGTCTTCTGGCCTTCTTTCAGTATATGGATATCTTTGAATATTTAAAAAATGTATTTTAATAGATAAAGGGCTTGATCTCTTCTTATATACATTATTTTTTTTATTTTTTGGGGGGATGCTATTTTTTTAAGAATTTATTTATTTATTCAAGAGAGAGAGCGTGCGAGAGAGCACAGGCAGAGGGAGCGGCAGAGGGAGAGGGAGGAGCAGGCTCCCCGCTGAGCAGAGAGCCTAATGTAGGGTTTGATCCCAGGACCCTGAGATCATGACTTGAGCCGAAGTTAGCTGCTTTACTGACTGAGCCTCCCAGGAGCCCCCCAGATCTCTTTATAAACATAAATTTTGAAGCTTAGCATTAACACAAAACTGTACAAATCACAAATCTGTACCTTAGTAAGTTTTCACACAGTGAACTCAGTATATTATTGGCACCCAGCTCAAGAAATGAAATATTATCAGAAACTTCCTAGTGTCCCTTTCTTCCCAAGCAAGCATATTGTTGTTCTGACTCATAACATACATTAATTGGCCTGTGTTTGAATTTTACATAAACAAAATACATGTAGTGTATATGGCTTCTTTCATTCAACATGATGTTTATGAGATCCTTCCATGTTTTTACATGAAATTTTACTTCATTCATCCCCATTGCAGATTATTCTATGAATCACAATATTGTGTATTTTCCATTAGGTAGACATTGGGTTGTTTCTAGTTTTGGCCTAAAGAGTGCTCTTGTGAATATCTCTTATGTTTCTTGGTGAACATATGTATGCATTTCTCCTTAGGGGTGGACAGAGCTTTACTTACAACTGTTAACTTTACAAACATTTTATTGTTTTAATAATTTAATCAGTAATTTTCAAAGACCATTCTAAGCCTAATTAAAAAAAACTCGTTTACTCTTTAACGACTGTATACTTCCTAGAGAAAGTCCTAGAAAATGATCTAGGAATCTAAGAGAGTCATGAGTTTAATTCTAGATTTTCATAATGCCCTTCAGCCCAGAGATGTTTCATGTTTTATTACACTTCTTGTCAGGTAGTTTCTTTTTAACCCTGACCAATGTACTTGAGTTCTTTTTTCCCCCACTGAGAACTATTTAAAGTTGTCTAATACATGGTTGCAAATTGGCTGCAGACGTATTATTAGACCAGTGTAATTTAAAATAAATACATAAAAGTACACACATAAATGTGCTTTTAATTTAAATTGATAGCTAACATTTTTAATGATGTCTGTTGAATTCTTGACAAATCCATAAAAATTTACTGTGCTTGGAGGTATACTTCCAAAAGGTAAGGTACCTTCCCTTTACCATGACTTGACATTAAAAACAAAATACAATAATCCATTGCTAATTTAATTTTTACCGATTTAAAAGCATAAGGTTTAGTTCTTAATGACTATTTTACAAATAAGTCTTCATTCTGAACATACCATTGTATAACATTTTTTTGAGAGAAAGGGGATTTTGAATTTTATTACAATTTCAGATTTTAAATTGTGAAAATAGTGTAGGGAACTCTCCGTACTCTTAACCAAACTCAGTAGTTTTTTAGCACTTTGTCCCATTTGCTTACTTTCTTTACATAAATGTATTTTTAAACTGTATAAGAGTAAATTGTAGATATCATGCTCCTTTAACGCCAAATATCTCATTATGTATCTCCTAAAAAATAAGAATATTCTATTACATAACTCCAGTATAGTTATTAAAGTCAGGAAATTTTACACAGTTCCAGAACGAATTATGAAATTTAGTTATATTCAAATTTCTGCATTTCTCTTATTAATACCTTTTGTAGTGAGGTCCTCTCATCCCCCACCCCAAATCCAGGTTTAGGACTCAATCCAGGTTTACACATTTAGATTTTTCTTTAATCTTTTTTTAAAAATTATTTTAGAGGAAGAGAGAGAGAGGGAGAGCAGGCAGTGGGGAGGGACAGAGGGAGAGAGAGAATGAGAATCTTCAAGCAGATGGATTATGACCTGAACCAGAATCAAGAGTTGCTGCCTAACTGACTGAGCCACCCAGGCACCCTTAGATTTTTCTTCAATCTGAAAAAGTTCTTTAGCCTATTTATTTATTTATTTATTTATTTATTTATTTGAGAGAGAGAGAGAGACAGGGTGAGCACACATGCAAGTGCAAGAGTCGGTCAGGGGGAGGGCAGAGGGAGAGAATCTGAAGCAGACTCTGCACTGAGTGTAGAGCCCCATGCAGGGATCAGTCTCACGACCCTATCATGAGGTGAGCCGAAGTCTAATGTTCAACTGACTGAGCCACCCAGGCTCCCCTCCTCACTATTATTATGGGAGTGGGTGTGGATCTTTCATGACCTTAAAATTTGTGCAGTATACATACTAATTTGTGGAATAGTCCTGTTTGTCTTTGATGTTTTTCTTTCAATGACTGCTGTGATTTATAATTAGAAATACATATTTAGGGGCGCCTGGGTGGCTCAGTGGGTTAAAGCCTCTGCCTTCGGCTCAGGTCATGATGCCAGAGTCCTGGGATCGAGCCCCGCATCAGGCTCTCTGCTCAGCGGGGAGCCTGCTTCCCTTCCTCTCTCTCCGCCTGCTTCTCTGCCTACTTGTGATCTCTGTCAAATAAATAAATAAAATCTTTAAGTTTCACTTATTTGTGGAGCATAACAAATAACATGGAGGACATGGGGAGACGGAGAGGAGAAGGGAGTTGAGGGAAATTGGAAGGGGAGGTGAACCATGAGAGACTATGGACTCTGAAAAACAACCTGAGGGTTTTGAAGGTGGGAGGTTGGGGGAGCCAGGTGGTGGGTATTAGGGAGGGCGCATATTGCATGGAGCACTGGGTGTGGTGCAAAAACAATGAATACTGTTACGCTGAAAAGAAATTTAAAAAAAAAAAGAAATACATACTTAGTCCCACTTCTTGTAGTTTTATAGTGATGACAGGAATAGATTTGTCTTCTGTTAATGAGTCAACTTTTAGGGCACACCTAAGGTTAACAGCTGGTTGCCAGGAGAATCAACCATGTGATAAGAGGGCTGGAACTTTCCACAAATTAGTATGTATTCTGCAGTCTTTTGGGACGAAGTCCTTAACTTACGGTATTTGATGCTATCTCCAGGTGAGTAGCATCAGAATTGATTTGAATGTTAGGGTGCCCGACTGGAGAATTGTTTGTTGGTGTGAGGGAAAACCATATGCTAGAATTGGGTACAAGATTGTAATGACTTTGTGGTGTCCTTGGACTATATGATCATGCTATGCTGTAATCACTTACATTAAACTTTAATGGTTTCCAGTATTTTGTGGTTAGAATTAGCAGTGTGAATTGGGCAAAATGTATGAAGAGGAAAGAGGGAAACATTCTTTCAGTTATCGAATGGGTAAGTTCAAAGGCGTAAAAGGCATATATTTCCTGTACATAGGAAATATAGTCAGTGATACTGTAATAGTGTTGTGTGGTGACAGAGGTAGCTACACTTGTGAGCACAGCATAATGTTTAAACTTGTCAATCACTTTGTTGTACACCTGAAACTAATGTAACTGTGTGTCAACTATACTCAGATATTTTTAATTAAAATAATAAAATCAGCACTGTGATGATCATCTTATTATCTCAAGGCTTTGCCTACATCCTTAATTATCCCTTTAGAATAAATGCTAGATTTACTCATTTATTTATTCAATTATTCTGGATTCTTATTCTAGAAATGGAATTGGTAAGTTAAAGGCGGCACTCATATTTAAGGTTTGTTTCTATACTGCCCACTATCTATACTGACAATGTTCAGCAGTATATAAAACTGTTTGCATGAATCTCTGCTAATTTAGGATTCATTTATTAAAATCAGTACTATAACATCAGAAAGTTTAAAGTTTAAAGTCACAGAATAGCTAAACACTTTTCTTTCTAATCACAAGAGATATTTTATAAAATTGTGGGAAAATTCTCAGTTACAAAAATACATTCTACCATTTAAACCACTTAAGAATAACAATAACGTGGCAATACAAGGGGTAGTCTTAAGGATATTTTTCAACAACTTTCCTTTAAGATAGATTTTTATGTTAAAATATAGCATTAATACAGGGTTTTTTGCCTTTTTAAATGAAAAATGAAAAGTTGTGGAAACCAGAGAAATCTGTTATTCCAACATGTGAAAAACGTGCTGCTGTTATGAAAATTTTCTGACATAGGAAAAGTTACAAAGCTGGAGACATGAACTACTTTACCTCTACATACTTAGTTATGTGTCACCTAAGACTAAGGACATTATCCTAAAGAGAATAATTTATCCTACCGAACAAAATTAAATACCGTTTCCTTAATATCTTGTACTCTGGAATTTTTTCAAATTTTCATCAGATGTCCAAATCAAATTTTCATCAGTTTCTGAAATATGTTTTTTATGGAAGAACATCAAGTCAAGGGTTCATGTGTCACATTTGGTTGCTTAATCTTTTAATCTGTGTTTATGTGAATTTTATCTTTCTTGTTTAATGACAGATAAGTTTATTATGTTCCATTCTCTCAAGATTTAAATGGTAGAGGAAAATTCGTTTTAAAGAAGTTCCTGAAGTGAATCATTGCTAGAGTCATATGTTTTGCTTTGTTTCAAAATAATAGTCATGTGCTTTCAACCTAAAAACTATGTATACATTGATTAATAACTACTTGTTTCATACGTTCACATCAGGTTTTATTTTTATTTTTTAAGTTGAATCAGTGTATTTGTTTTCTCTTTTAGGAATACTTTTAGTTGGATCACCAGGGACAGGAGAGATGCTTCTTGCTTGAGCTGTGGCTGGAGAAGCTGATGTTCCTTTTTATTATGCTTCTGGATCAGAATTTAATGAAATGTTTGTGGGCGTGGGAGCCAGCTGTATCAGAAATCTATTTAGTACATTTTAATGTATCTTTCGTACAATATGAAATTTTGTTAATTTTAAGGGAAGAGGGATTCTTACCCTTTATTTGTTATTCGATTATGATAGCTGACCTCACCATTGTGGGGTTTTGGTTTTAGGTAATTTAATGTGTGACCTAAAACAGAACTGTACTTTCCCAAATAGAGGAGCTAGAAGTGTTAGGTGAGGTTGGGGCCTATTGAAAAGCTGAGTTTTCTATTGTTGTCCTTTTTATCTTATTCATTAATTCAGTAGTATATAATTAAGGAATAGCTAGCCTCAAATCTGATTGTGGCTTGTACAGTCAGAAGAATGAATACTCGGTTATTTTTATTATGTATCATTTTGTATGGTACAGTTTTTTTCCTGAGGCTACTGTTCTTAAATCAGTTTTTAAAAAGAAAGAAAGAGATCTCATTTTATGTACTTTCTCCTTAATGAATGTCTTTTGTTGCCTTTGGCAGTCTTACAGGTTTTTAATACTTACATGATTTTGTTAAAAAAACATTGATTTCATTAAACTTATTTGTATCTCTTTTCTCTTCCTAGGAGAAGCAAAAGCAAATGCTCCCTGTGTTATATTTATTGATGAATTAGATTCTGTTGATGGGAAGTGAATTGAGTCTCCAATGCATCCATATTCAAGGCAGACTATAAATCAGCTTCTTGCTGAAACGGATAGGTAATTGAATCTTCGTCTGTCTTTGGGATATGGTAATATATTTGGGAACATTCAAGAAATAGTGGGGCATCTGGCTAAGTCAGTGGAGCAAGCAGCTCTACCTCCCTGAGTTGTGCATTTGAGCCCCACGTGGAGTATAGAGATTACTTAAAAATAAAATCTTAAAAAAAAAAAAAGAACAAGAAAAAAATGTAGGGAACTGAGTAGTCCCTGTGCATGAAGTCAAGACAAGCTGCATTCTCTGTATTGTGTTCTTTCCATTACTAATGGGGTGACTGAGGTATCAACTCTTCTTAATTGGTGATCTCTATACCTTTTTTTAAAATTTTTTTTTATTTCTTTTCAGCATAACAGTATTCATTGTTTTTGCACCACACCCAGTGCTCCATGCAATACGTGCCCTCCCTATTACCCTCCACCTGGTTCCCCAACCTCCCACCCCTCCGCCCCTTCAAAATCCTCAGGTGGTTTTTCAGAGTCCATAGTCTCTCATGGTTCATCTCCCCTTCCAGTTTCCCTCAACTCCCTCTCCTCTCCATCTCCCCATGTCCTCCATTGTTATTTGTTATGCTCCACAAATAAGTGAAACCATATGATACTTGACTCTCTCTGCTTGACTTATTTCACTCAGCATAATCTCTTCCAGTCCCATCCATGTTGCTACAAAAGTTGGGTATTCATCCTTTCTGATGGAGGCATAATATTCCATGGTGGATATGTACCACATCTTCCTTATCCATTCGTCCGTGGAAGGGCATCTTGGTTCTTTCCACAGTTTGGCGACCGTGGCCATTGCTGCAATAAACATTGGTGAACAGATGGCTCTTCTTTTCACTACATCTGTATCTTTGGGGTAAATACCCAGCAGTGCAATTGCATGGTCATAGGGAAGCTCTATTTTTAATTTCTTGAGGAATCTCCACACTGTTCTCCAAAGTGGCTGCACCAACTTGCATTCCCACCAACAGTGTGAGAGGGTTCCCCTTTCTCCACATCCTCTCCAACACACGTTGTTTCCTGTCTTGCTAATTTTGGCCATTCTAACTGGTGTCAGGTGGTATCTCAATGTGGTTTTAATTTGAATCTCCCTGATGGCTAGTGATGATGAACATTTTTTCAGGTGTCTGATAGCCATTTGTATGTCTTCATTGGAGAAGTGTCTGTTTATATCTTCTGCCCATTTTTTGATATGATTATCTGTTTTGTGTGTGTTGAGTTTGAGGAGTTCTTTATAGATCCTGGATATCAACCTTTTGTCTGTACTGTCATTTGCAAATATCTTCTCCCATTCCGTGGTTGCCTTTTTGTTTTGTTGACTGTTTCCTTTGCTGTGCAGAAGCTTTTGATCTTGATGAAGTCCCAAAAGTTCATTTTCACTTTTGTTTCCTTTGCCTTTGGAGACATATCTTGAAAGAAGTTGCTGTGGCTGATATCGAAGAGGTTACTGCCTATGTTCTCCTCTAGGATTCTGATGGATTCCTGTCTCATGTTGAGGTCTTTTATCCATTTCGAGCTTATCTTTGTGTACGGTGTAAGAGAATGGTCGAGTTTCATTCTTCTACCTATAGCTGTCCAGTTTTCCCAGCACCATTTATTGAAGAGAATGTCTTTTTTCCACTGTATATTTTTTCCTGTTTTGTCGAAGATTATTTGACCATAGAGTTGAGGGTCCATATCTGGGCTCTCTACTCTGTTCCACTGGTCTATGTGTCTGTTTTTATGCCAGTACCACACTGTCTTGGTGATCACAGCTTTGTAGTAAAGCTTGAAATCAGGTAACGTGATGCCGCCAATTTTGTTTTTGTTTTTCAGCATTTCCTTAGCAATTCGGGGTCTCTATACCTTTTTTCATTGATTGTATCATGACAGGAAAGTGATGATTCCCATTGAGAATACTAGTCTGTTTGGAGACGTAAAGAGTGTTTGCTGGTTCCTACACAATTTGTGACTCACTTTTAGGGTTGTGGTAGATTAAAAGTTTGCATCAGTTTTTATAATATAAAGAGCAAGAAGTGAGGTTGCTTTGGAAGAAGGAAAGACTTCTTTTTTTTTTAAGATTTTATTTATTTATTTGACAGAGAGAGTTCACAAGTAGGCAGAGAGGCAGGCAGAGAGAGAGAGAGAGGGAAGTGGGCTCTCTGCTCAGCAGGGTGAGGGACTCCATCCCAGGATCCTGAGATCATGACCTGGGCTGAAGGCAGCAGCTTAACCCACTGAGCCACACAGGTGCCCCAGAAGGAAAGACTTCTTAAAACCAAACAGGAAGTCTAGGAGCAAATAATTTGAATTGGTAAGCTTGAGAATAATTTTTCACAAATTAGGTTCCCTAGCCTTTTCCATTAGGTCATGTCTTCTGAAGTAGAACAAATACTGTGAAGGCATGTAATCATAGATGACTTTGTGATTTATGGTTAGAAATTTTATTGAAGTGTACTGGCCTAGTAACATTTGTTCTTTTTAAAAAATAATAGAGATGTCTTATCACTTTGGCTATAAAAAGGATCAGTCCCTTTTCTTTACTGTTACTAAATTTAATGATAGTTTTGTGTAGAGCATTTCTATATGTGTATTGTTTTAATTTTCAGTGAAATGTTACTTTCCTTCTTTTTTTTACTAGCTTTAAACCCAATGAAGGAGTTATAATAGGGGCCACAAACTTCCCAGAGGCATTAGATAAGTACATATTAAAAGACTGTTTTTACAAGTACTGATACATACTGAAACGTGGATGAACTTTAAAAGAGAAGGAAGCCCATCACCAAACATCACATATGATTCTGTTTATGTGAAATGTCCAGAATAAGCAAATCGGTGGCAACAGAAAGTAGATAAGTGGCTGCCAGAAGGAGGGAAGAATGAAGAGGGACTGTTGGTGGCTATGGGGTTTCTTTTGGAGCAGGGGAATAAAAATATTCTTAAGTTAGATTGTTGTTAATTGCAGAACTCTTACTATATTAAAAACTACTGGATTATCTACTTTAAATTCTGTGATGTATGAATTAAATTTCAGTAAAGTTGTTAAAAGAATCTTCTGACAACTTTATATCACAAAAGTTTGGGGGTGGTGGAGAGCATTTTTAAAATAAAATTTATTACAGTTTTAAATTTTTTATTTTATCATAGAGGTTATTTATACTCTAATTTGATCTAATAGTTTTTTTAATCTTGTCTAAGTCTGTGGTTTAACATTTTATACTTATAGCAGTTGTGATAGGAAGCTATCACAGTGTAGCTCTCATAATAGACTGCTGTAGAATTATTGTTCCTTGAGTGACTAGCTTGCATGTTTTTGTTTATGAGCGTTGTGTACTATCTCTATCAACCTTTGTTCTGCCTTCTGGTTATTGAAACTGTTACCTGAGTCATGTTTTACAAGGAGTTATCTGAATATTTATATGCAGAATTCCAGTCTAGGGTGGAATAGGTGATGGGGATTAAGGAGCACACTTGTGATGAGCAGTGGGTGACACGTGGAATTGTTGAGTCATTGTATTGTACACCTGAAACTAACATAGCACACTGTATGTTAGCTGTCCTTGAATTAAAATAAGAACTAAAACTCCATCCAAGATAATAATCCTTCACAAATATTTAATGTTAATGGATATGAGAGTCATTAACTTGCAACATTTAGTCATATTTATTCTTCCAAACATGAAATGTCTATCAAATAATACTAGAATTTTTATTTTTTATTTTAAATTTTTTATTTTTTAATTATTTTTCAGTGTACTAGAGTTCATTGTTTATGCACCACACCCAGTGCTCCATGCAATATGTACCCTCCACAATACCCACCACCAGGCTGACCCAACTTCCCACCCCCCCAACCCCTTCAAAACCCTCAGATTTTTCTTCAGAGTCCATAGTCTCTCATGGTTCATCTCAACCTCCAATTTCCCTCAACTCCCTTCTCCTCTCCATCTCCCCATGTCCTCCATGTTATTCCCTATGCTCCACAAATAAGTGAAACCATATGACAATTGAGTCTCTCTGCTTGACTTATTTCACTCAGCAGCATAATCTCTTCCAGTCCCATCCATGTTACTACAAAAGTTGGGTATTCATCCTTTCTGATGGAGGCATAATACTCCATCGTGTATATGGACCACATCTTCCTTATCCATTCCCCTGCTGAAGGGCATCTTGGTTCTTTCCACAGTTTGGCGACCGTGGCCATTGCTGCTATGAACAGTGGGGTACAGATGGCCCTTCTTTTCACTACATCTGTATCTTTGGGGTAAATACCCAGTAGTGCAATTGCAGGGTCATAAGGAAGCTCTATTTTTAATTTCTTGAGGAATCTCCACACTGTTTTCCAAAGTGGCTTCACCAACTTGCATTCCCACCAACAGTGTAAGAGGGTTCCCCTTTCTCCACATCCTCTCCAACAAATGTTGTTTCCTGTCTTGTTAATTTTGGCCATTCTAACTGGTGTCAGGTGGTATCTCAATGTGGTTTTAATTTGAATCTCCCTGATGGCTAGTGATGATGAACATTTTTTCATGTGTCTTAAAGCAAAAGTATTTTTGTTCTAACAAACACATTTTTCAGCATTAGGCACTTACAATTTCATAGTGTCAGTAATAAAATAATACTAATTTAAAAACCATGAGAGACTCTTAACTATGGGAAACAAACTGAGGGTTTCTGGAAGGGAGGTGGTTGGGGGATGAGGATTAAGGCAGGCACTTGACGTGATGAGCACTGAGTGTTATATACAGATGATGAATTATTGAACTCTATATCTGAAGCTAATGATATGTTGGTATGTTGGCTAATTGAATTTAAATTAAAAAAACAAAATAGGTAAATGTATTAAATACATGTATATACTGAACTAAAGGAAGATCTATAATCTTAGTAAAAATTTAAAAGCAAAGCAAATTAATGGATATAGTATTATCCAGTTCTTACAAAAGTAACATAATCTATGTATATATTACATATCCTACTTTATGTATTATCTACAAATCCATATAGCTATAGATGATATATGTTTGTACATATAGGAATCAAAGTCGTGGCTATCCAAGTGTGTGTTTGGAATCTTAACTTTTTTTATATGTCCCCCTTGGTTATACTTGTCACTGAAAACATGTAATACCTTTGTAATTTAAAAAAGTAATAAAGAAAATATAAACAATTATAAAACAGAGAACAAGTGAAAAAAAAACCTCCATCCAACTTCTGGTTATCGTTATCTTTCCATCTTGTCTTCAGAGTGTCAGTCCTATTTAATTTGACCTTCAGTACTCAGATTATTAATTTATATTTTCTTCTCATATTCTCCCTTTAGTGCCTTAATACATCCTGGTCGTTTTGACATGCAAGTTACAGTTCCAAGACCAGATGTAAAAGGTCGAACAGACATTGCTGCTAGAAACATGGGGGGGAGGTGGGGTTGGGAGAGGGGGAGGGGGGTTATGGACATTGGGGAGGGTATGTGCTATGGTGAGTGCTGTGAAGTGTGTAAACCTGGCAATTCACAGACCTGTATCCCTGGGGATAAAAATACATTATATGTTTATAAAAAAAAAAAAAAAGAAAAATAAAAAATTTTTAAAAAAAAGGTCGAACAGAAATTTTGAAATGGTATCTCAATAAAATAAAGTTTGATCAGTGTAAGTCTAAGTCTAGTAACAAACTTTATTATTATCTCTATGTAATGGTAATATTTCATTCCGCCCTATTTGTGGTCCTTACTTGATAAATGTCTCAGAAGACCAGTTTTTTCTATGTCCTTTTTTCTCTCCATTTGTATTTCCTTTTTAAAAAGTTTATTTCTTGATAATGACATATGTAGGACATTCTGTCATTTGAATCCCCATTGTAAAGGATGTTTTCTTGGGGTTCCTGGGTGGCCTAGTTGGTTGAGTGGTTGCCTTCGGCTTAGGTTGTGAGGGTCCTGGGATCAAGCCCCGCCATCAGCCTTCCTGCTCAGCAAGAGAGTCTTTCTCCTTCTCCCTCTCCTCCTGCTCATGTGCTTTCTCGCTCACTCTCTCAAAAAAATTTAAAAATTTAAAAATAAATCTAATTAATAGATTAATAAATTAAAATGATAAATATAAATAAATTGTAAATATAAATGAATTGAATAATTAAATATAAAATAAATTAATTAAACATAATTTAAAATAATAAATTAAATTTAGTAAATTTAATTAATAAATTTAAATTTAAAATTAAAAAATTTTTAAATTCCCTTTTTAAAAAGGAATGTTTTCTTGAGGGTATTCAGATAATACTTGAAGATAAATATAAGTGGTTTTAGATGAATGTAAAATATGAAATAGTAGAAAAAGCACATAAAATATCATCACTTTGGACCCAAAAGAAGCAAACTGTAAAACAAAACATATGAAAATATTATGGACCCACTTGAGTAATAAATGCAGCTATTAAATTAAGCTGTAGTATTTTCAATGATAGGTGAATCAATTTATAAAACCTGATATGTTGGGGCACCTGGGTGGCTCAGTTGGTTGAGCAACCGCTTTCAGCTCAGGTCAAGATCCTGGAGTTCCAGGATCGAGTCCCACATCGCGGACTCCCATCTCCATGAGGATTCTGCTTCTCCCTCTGACCTTCTCCCGTCTCATGCCCTCTCTCTCTCTCTCAAATAAAAATAAGTAAAATCTTAAAAAAAAAAAAAAAGCCTGATATGTTTCCTCTAATAAGGGGAGTTTTACAAATGTACATATAATACTAAATACTTAAGTATAAAATATCTCAAGATGAAATTCAGAAAACAAAATGTTTTCTATGAGTATATATTCTCAGGTGTGCTTAGACTAGTAACATTTTAGGTCATAATTTGAAGGTTTATAAATCATGTCTGGCAACTCTGCATTTCTTTATTTTTCACAAAGTTATTTAAATTTAAGAATTAATGATGTGTCCCAATGGGATTTTAATGGTCTATTTAATGGCAATTTTGGTTTTCCTTTAGAAAAAGTAAGTTTATTTTGTAGTTACAGTGATATAAATATTTTAAGTTCTAGTTCAAGATAGCTGTTTTCTTTTTTCTTTTGGAATATGAGTCATTTGTGAAGAGTTGTTTTGGAATTTTAATATTGTGTTTATCTCGGGGCGCCTGGGTGGCTCAGTGGGTTAATGCCTCTGCCTTCGGCTCAGGTCATGATCCCAGGGTCCTGGGATTGAGCCCCGCATGGGGCTCTTCTGTTCCTCGGGGAGCCTGCTTCCTCCTCTCTCTCTCTGTCTGCCTCTCTGCCTACTTGTGATCTCTCTGTGTCAAATAAATAAATAAAATCTTTAAGAAAAAAAAAATATTGTGTTCATCTACATAGCTGTGGATCCAGAAATTATAGCTCGAGGTACTGTTGGCTTTTCTGGAGCAGAGTTGGAGAATCTTGTGAACCAGGCTGCATTAAAGGCAGCTATTGATGGAAAAGAAATGGTTACCATGAAGGAACTGGAGTTTTCCAAAGATAAAATTCTAATGGGGAGGTTTTCTCTCTTTTTTATTTTCCTTGTCTTACACTATTCATTATGTTAGAGAATAAATTTTTTGAGAAAATGTTATAAGAAAGAAAGGTATAGGAGCAAGAAAATATATACTCAAAAGTAGCCACACAACTGGGCCTCTTACAGAACAAATATAGTTTATATAATTATACAGTTTGGGGGCAGGGGGTGCCCATGTGTTTACTCTTGTCTGGTATTGCTGATAAAAGAATAACTGTACTGATAAAAGAAAAATTTTGCTAATTTTCAGTATTTGATTTTAAATCTTGAATCGGCTTCAGAACAATTCCATTATGACATTTCTTGTTTAAATTTATTTTCTGGAAATAGAACTAAACTTTCCTGGTTGATAGTAAGGAGTAAGAGGACAGCTCTTACAATTTTGGTTGTCAGTTGGCAACTTATTTTGGTTTAAAATAACTTATTAATGATATTAAGTCATGTCACTCTAAGAATTTCTTAAAGGCAAGTGGGTTTCATTCATCTAAATATACATTCCTAACAGAATAATTTTATGCAATTAAATTTTTATCCTTAGGGCCTGAACATAGAAGTGTGGAAATTGACAATAAAAACAAAACCATCACAGTATATCACAAATCCGGTCATGCTATTATTGCATATTACACTAAGGACGCAATGCCTATCAACAAAGCTACAATCATGCCAAGAGGGCCAACACCTGGACATGTAAGTATCTTGTTTTTTTCTTTTCCTTCAAATAACACTTTCCAAAAGCTTTTGTAGGAAACTGTTGAGGAAAATAATTAAAAAGAAAATTCAACTAAGTTTTAAGTTTGCTGATAACTTTCTTCTTGAATGTTCTGAACCATTGTGAGATCAGAGACACTCATGAAACTTATCTTCTAATAAAGAATACTAACAGTTCAAATATTATATATTTACATGATGAAATTTAAGTCTGGAATTACAACAAAGTATCATTCTTAAATATGTCATTGTTTTTTCCCTCCGCAAAGAAACTATGTTAGTGGTTCCATAGTCTAAGATTTTTCTCCCTGAGCACAAGTTTCATTTTCTTATCTTTCTAACGATAGACATTTTAAGCCCTTTTTTGGCACCTGGGTACAAGTCCATCCTATTGCAGCATTATCCTATTGCAGGATTATATAGCTATGATATGTAAAATGAACTTTTGCTTTATAAAGAATTTTTCTTCCTTTGTATAATGCCAGTTTTGTTGTTAGTCGCCTGAGACCATCTCTACTAAATGTCTTTGAGCTGTCAGCATCATGATATTAAGCACTATAGCAAGAGCCAGATGACAATTCTGATCATTAATGTAAATATTTCCAACTGTGTCTGGAGTTTTTCTTTGTTATCAATTGTCTAGGTGTCCCTCTTGCCTGAGAATGACAGATGGAATGAAACTAGAGCTCAGCTGCTTGCGCAGATGGATATTAGTATGGGAGGAAGAGTGGCTTAAGGAGCTTTTATTTAGAACTGACCATATCACAACAGGTTGGCTGTAAAGAATGGCTTTAGTTCAGATCGTGCTTGCTGATTTAAAAATATTTTTAAATATTGAGTCTATGTATATTTTTAAATTTTAGGTGCTTCCAGTGATTTTGATAATGCAACTAAAATTGCAAAGCAGATGGTTACCAAATTTGGAATGAGTGAAAAGGTAATAGCTAATTTTACCCCTCCCTCATGTATCAAATGATGACTGCCAAGTGTCTCCTTATGAGACATGGTTCTTTTTTTTAAGACTATTTTTTTATTTGAGAGAGCGAGCATGAGAGGGGGGATGGTCAGAGGGAGAACCAGACTCCCAGCTGAGCAGGGAGCCCAATGCAGGACTTGATCCTAGGACTCTGACACTGTGACCAGAGCTGAAGTCAGTCTCTTAACCCACTGAGCTACCCAGGCACCATATGAGAGAAGGTTCTCGTTATAAATTGGTAACATTTACTTTTCCCCTGTCTCATTCCAAGTAGATTTGTCACAGATCATTCTAAACTAAACTTTTTTTTTTTTTGAGTACTAAAATATAGTATTCACTTTCCATTCTGGCTGCTTGGACAATAATAGTATCTCATGAGTTAAGCAAATGATAAGATATTCTGTTTCTGTTCATATGACCTAAAACTTCTGTTTGCCGAACTTGCTTACTTTGCCCTTCCCACATATTTCACTCTCCTACATTATCACAGTGATTTCACACAGCACTTCTAATACACTACATTGTGGATTTCTGGATTTGGAATAGTGGCAAAGGTTTTCTAAGAAGGTACTCAGAACCATACTTAGAATTTTAAAGTTTCTCTCTTGTTCATACTTTTTAGTCTTACAGTTTCAGAAGAATGTTGAAATTTCTATACTGAATTTCTTCCTTTCCCTTGATGAGGTTTCCTTAAGTATAGGATAGTACTTCCCCTGTTAACATTTATTAGTGGTTTGGGGTGTTTCTGTTCAATTTCTTTCTTTTCGTTTGTTTTAGCTTGGAGTTATGACCTACAGTGATACTGGGAAACTGAGTCCAGTAACTCAATCTGCTATTGAACAAGAAATTAGAATCCTTCTAAGAGTAATAATTCTGTTTTTCTGTGCTTATTCATCTGTCTAGTCATTAATGTGCCTAAATAGGTGCTACCAGAAGATAATGGTTACCTCTGTTTAGAACTGTCACCATATATAATCAAGAGAATGAGTGCTCCATTGAAGCCATGATTTCAGTACGTAGTTGGGAGCCTCTGGTCATAGACTGAATCTTTATTTTATTCTGGCGATAGGCTAGGAACAGTTAATATCAGTAATTATAAATATTCTACTTCAGCTGTAAAACCATAGTGTTGTTAGAATGGGGGGATATTTGATTACTTGAGTCTTTATTAGTTTTTCACTCTGACATATATTTTATTCAACAAATATTAGTTGCTTTGTGCCTCTCTGTGTACACATGCTGAGAATGAAGCATAAAGGTCTTTGAAAACAAGTCTTTTGGATTGCAGGGTCCAGTACAGAATATGTGAGCGTCGATTCAGTGAGATGAGTTAGTAGGTACTGTGGAATCTCCTTAAGGTACAGCAGATGCTTGGATTAGGGCAGTGAGAGGGGAAATTGAGAAAATTGAGAAAAATGAATGCATTCAAGAGATACTGATCTAGTGGAATCAAAGGCCTTTCTGATGTTTGGGTGAGAGAGCAGCTAAATTAAGTAACAAAGCTGTGTTCTCGATTTCTGCCTGGTGCAGTCATCTAGTTGTGTGTGCTGTTGACTGAGAAAACACTGATGATGGCCTAAGGTGGGGAAGTGTGTAGATTATGAGCTGAGTTTTATACATATTGAATTTGAAGTGTTTTCTTTTTTTAAGGTTTTATTCGTTTATTTGAGAGGGAGTGAGAGAGTGTGAGCATAAAGTGGGGTGAGTGAGGGGCAGAGGGAGATGCAGACTCCCGGTTGAGCAGGGAGCCTGATGTGGGGCTCGATCCCTGGACTCTGGGATCATGACCTGAGCTGAAGGCAGACACTTAACCAACTGAGCCGCCCCCAGGCACCCCTGAATTTGAGGTGTCTTAGTGAAGATTTCAAGTTGGGAGGAATACATGGGTCTGGTGCTTAGTGCAGAAGTTGGATATCCATTCCATTCCATTCCATTTGGATGTACATGAAGGCAGGTCTTGGAATGGAAAAGACTGAGCTAAATGGCGGAAAGTCTAGTGAATGAGAACTAGGAATTAGGGTTGTAGATGGCAGAATGAAGGATGTTGAAGTCAGATGGTGTAAACTTCCAAGGAATCATGCTTTATAGAAGAGGGTGGTAAAGTAATAGTCTGTCAGCAGTGAGGGGAACAAAGAGCTCACCTCTTTGCCCTGAAATATCTGGGATAGGAGTGAATCAGCAGCTGTCACTTGAGGGATTCAGAGTCTCCCCAGGAGGGCCAGGTTTGATTAACTCAAGGAGGTAAAAGCTATAAAGTCATTAAGTTTATGAAAAGTTTATATGATGGAAAGGTTTAGAAGGTGTTTCAGAAGAGGAATTCTCTCTCCCTTGCCTGAATCTTTATTCTCTCTTTTTTTTTTTTACTATTTATGTTATTTTGAGTAAATTATCTCTTCTAGTATTAGGGCATTGGAAATACTCTTTCTTTGCTCTTAATACTTTTCTGAAATGTTAAGCTTGTGAGGGCGGTAGGTACTCTTTCCACTAGATGGCACACTTACATTGTTAAGGAAAATGATGATTAGCTAGTGTACATTTTAAGTTCAAATGTATATGAAACTTAAAGATATAAAAGCCTTATCATAGTCTTACATGTTACAGTGTAAGGGTTTCATTCCAATGGAGTTTTTAAAGTTAATGCTAATTCATCCTAGGTTATTAGTTTCAATATTCCATGACATATTTATAATACTTTATATGTTATCTTTAATTTTATATTTCACTTGACCATAACAGTTCTGTTCAGAATGTCTAATGATGTTTATTTTTAATAATTGTGTTATTTTTATATAATGTATTCTTCTTGGTGTTGGTAAACTCATTTTACAGTGGTATACTCACTGACTGACTGGTAAGATGTTACCAAATAAGAATAGAAAAGTAGATCTTTTCTCACCCTTTAAAGTGAATAAATTGGTGAAATCTCACAAGGCAAAAGGAGGAAACCTGCCTTTCCTTTTTAACATGTATATCGAATAGAGAAATAGATTTCTTTGTTCGCAGACCTTATTTAAAAAGCAGATAAGTATAGTATATACTTATATGTCTTTAAGTATAGCTGCCTAAGTAGTCCTCACTTATCCATGTGATACATTTTGAGGTTGAAAATAGAACGTTTGCAAGTATGAAACTAATCTTTGAAAACCAAGCTTGCCTTATCTATCAACCAATCAATCAAGTAGCTCCATGCCTTAAGAGACTCTTAATCTCACAAAACAAACTGAGGGTTGCTGGGAGGAGGAAGGGGGAGGGATGGGGTGGCTGGGTTATGGACATTGGAGAGAGTATGTGCTATGGTGAGTGCTGTGAAATGTGTAAGCCTGATGATTCACAGACCTGTATCCCTGGGGCAAATAATACATTCTACATTAATTTTAAAAAAGAGCTTCATGCTTTTATCTTTTATAAATAGAAACGAATATAGTTCACATTTTTTAAGGCATATACATTTTTTTTCTTATTGATGATTTTTGCTTCTACTAAGTTTTCTGCCCCTTTGATACCTCCTTTTTTTCATTTCAGCACTCATATAAACGAGCGAAACATATCTTGAAGACTCATGCAAAAGAGTGTAAGAATCTAGCAGAAGCTTTACTAACCTAAATCTTTGGATGCCAAAGAACAATTCAAATTGTTCTTCAGGGAAAGAAATTGGAAGTGAGATAATAACTCTTAAAATGGATGCATTGCTGGTTTTGCTGCAGGAATATATAAGTAGCATTTCGGTAGTCTCCTTTTGCAACGCTTTTCTCCCATTCTTGCCTTGGTATCACTCAAGAGTGAAACATTTTGTCTCGCTTTTGTCACATTTAATGTAATTCTGGTTATTCTCATGATGACACCTATGGCAAATTATCAGCCCATAGCAAATATGTTAAAGAAAATAAAGAACTGTTAGGATTGGAAACAGCTTATTTGAGAAATGTTAATCAGTTATTCAGCTGAAAATAAGTAATGATTTTATGGTTGATTCCTCTACTAGATGTGAATAAAAATTGTGCCTGTAGCTCTTGGGAAGTACTTTTACTTGGCAACGTAAAATTATCGAAGGATTATCTTTGTTTTTAGATAGTACCATTAATCTTTGATGAAGAAATGCTGCTATTTGGCTCAAGTGAAACATATTTCTATATAGGTCAGTGGAAAGTTCATTAAGGTGCACTTAATTATTATGCTTCAGATTGTCCATATATAAAATAGTTCTGTTTTTGTCTATCTAAGAGAGAATTGTAAATGTACAGATTTAATCAAAATTTAAATGATTACAACCTTTTAGAAATGCAGCTTGCATTTTCATGGTCTTTTTTTTTTTAAACGTCATCATTCTTACTAATGAAATTTATTTCAGAGCAGCAAATATTTTGTTAAATAAAAAGTGAGTCACTTCAAAATCTGAATACTATATAATTACGCTTGGTATTAGAAGAAAGATTAACCCCAAATCTCAGTCCTTTCAAAGTGAACTTTGAATTACCCTCTTGGTTATGGAAAGTCATGTTTGCTTTTCATTCAGATTTTGTGAATATGAGCATGTTGTTACAGGATTTACAGATGACTTTATTTAACTGAATAGAGAATTATTTTAGAGCTCATTGTATTGGCTCTACAACCAAATTATATTCTTGAAGTGATTTTATTAAAATTACCTACAGTTTTCTAAAACTGTAGATGGTCTTCATTGAAGAAGTTGATAGAGGGAGTTTGTTATACAGTATCTTGCCTTTTTTTTTTGTAGTTTTAAATTTTGATCTAATTTCAAACTTACAGAAATGTTACTTGAATAATACAAGGAACTCCCATATACCCTTGGTCCAGATTCATTGTCCCATTTTTTAATTGCCCACTTCCCTTTCCCCTTTCTCTCCTCTTTCATCCTTCCCTGTTCCTCTCCCCTTCCTTCCTTCTCCCTGTATGTATACAAGTCTTTGTGTGGATGCATGTTTTTATTTTTCCTAGATAGAATTCTGGGGTTGAAATTTCTGGGTCATGTTGTAAGTTTCTGTTTACCCTTTTACAGACCTGATGAAATGCATCATTCTCTGTATCTTCTACAGTATATTCTTAGAGTCTTTTTGATAAAGTCATTCTGGTGTGAATGAAATAATATCTCATGGATTAACATGCGTTTATCTACACTAGTGATATCCTCTCCTGTTTTATTGGCCATGTGTATATTTTCTTTGGAGAAACGTCCATTCAGAACACCCTCACCGTTACTTTTGGGTTGTCTTATTATGTGGTGAAAAAGGTCATATATTCTGAACACAAGTTTTTTATCAATCTTGCTTTTTGCAAATCCATTCGACAATCTCTGTTCAGTGGAGTGTTTAGTTAATTCAGATTTAGTTTTGATATACTTTTCTACACCTCCCATTTTGCTTTTTGTTTCCTGTTTTTCTCATATCTCAAGAGATCCTTCTGTTCCTCCTTTTTTGAGTTATAGCTTAGTGATTGATCTAGGTATGACTGTGTGCATCTTATCAGTCTACTCTAATTCTGGTCAAATGTAGGAACTTTGTTTCAGTATATCTCATTTTATTTTCTGTGCTCCTAGTGTCATATGTTATATCTGTGCATGTTACATCAACTCAACAATATAGTGACATAACTGGTGCTTTATATAATCTTATTTCCACAGTCTTTCTCTGGGAATGTCCTTTATTTTTGTCTTTGTTTTTTTAAGAATCATTTTGCTGGATATAGAATACATGGTTGCTTTTTTTTTAATTGTTAATCATTTAGATTATGTTATCCCATAGACTCCTAGCTCCCATTTTTTTTTTTTCATTTTGATTATGTTATCCCCTAGACTCCTAGCTCCCATTACTTTTTTGTAAGAAGTCAGCTGTTAATCATAATTTTGGTCTCCTTTTGTGATAGGTTGGGCTTTTTCTTTTGCAGATTTCAAGGTTTTGTTTTTGTTTGCTTATCCTTGTCTTTTAGCAGTTTGACCCCATGGTGACGTGTTTAGGTGTGGATGTCCTTGTCCATTTCCTAGTTAGGATTTACTGGGCTTCATGGATCTGCAGATTAGATTTTCATCAAATTTAAGCAATTTTTGGCAATTACTTCTTCAAATATATTTATAATCCTTTTCTGTCTTCCTTCTGGGGGTCTCCTTACATATGTGTTGGTACACTTATCATTGATCTGGTCTCAGGCTTTGTTCATTTTCTTCATTGTTATTTTTTCTCCCTCTCTGCTTGAGATTGAATAATTTCTGTTGATTCTTCAAGTTCACTGATTCTTCTGTCATCTCAAATCAGTTGAATTTTCCATTTCAGGTACTGTATTTTTCAGCTGTAAGTTTCATTCAATTCTTTAATTTACTTTGTATCTTTTTATTGAGACTCTTCATGGGTTGTGTCATTTTCATCATGGTTTTCAACACTATTTCCATTAGTCTTTGACCATGTCCGTATAGCTGTTTTTAAATCTTTGCTGAATCTACCATCTGGAAATACTCAGATGGTTTCTCCTTAATGCTTTTTGTAGTAAGAGTCACCTTTCTTGTCTCTTTGTTTTATAATCTTGTTGAATTTCCGGTAATGTAGCAATTAGGGGTTCTGATTTCCTCCCCAGGAGGTTGTCTTGTTTTGTTTAGTAACTTGCTTCCTGTAAATTTATGAACTGTCTCTACCGCAGTGTGCAGCCATTGATGTCTCTGTTCATTTCTTAAATTTTTTAAATCTTGCTTCCTACGTGTTGCTGCTGTGCCTGCATCCTTTAACATTTAGCCAAAGTTTTGGCAGATGTTGTGTGCAGACCCCATTATTCATGCTTTCTCCTCTGCTGATGGATCTGTGTGGGCTTATAAGTCCATTCAACATTTGGGTCATTTTCAAGGCTGCCTGGTTTTTGCTTTCTAACAAGCTTTTTGCTTCTTTGCGGGTATGCGCATGCCTTGGCAACCATGGGTATGTGGGTGGCTTGAACCAGCTTCAGTTTCTACTCTGCATGCCTCTGGTAAATCTAGAGTTTATGTGGAGTGCTTATCACATCCAGATGGCTCTCCGACCTCTTAGAGTTTACAGTTAAATATCTTGCTACTCTTACCTCATTTCCCCCAAACAGGATTGCAACCTCAGGCTAGAGAACTCTGTGTGCTTAGCATGGAGGCCACCTCTTTGATTTACTTTGCCTCAGGTCAAGCAAGTCCCTTCTCTCTAAGTGACAAGTTCTGGCATGGGAAGTGAGAGCACAGCACAGACTCACACAGCTCTAACCAAACTTCAGTGATTTTCATGAATAAACACTTCTTAATTTGTTGTAGGTCTTCAGAGTCTTTAAAATAATTTTATCCAGATTTATAGCTGCTTTTTAAAAAGTGGGGATGATTTGTCAGCCTCCTCACCTCATCGTACTGAAAGCGAATTTCCCTCTCTTACTTTGAATCATACTCCAACCAGAGCAGTTTAATGAGAATAGACCTAGAGAGGACTGGTAAAGTTTCCAGAAGTATCCATTCAAGGCTCTCAGAATGCCAGAGTTTGACATGTAACATTTATCTATTAAGTTGATTACTTTTGGTAATGGATACATGTTTTATTTTTAGATATTCTTTGTGTTTATTTATGTTCATTTTATAGTAAATACTAGTTACTTCAGTCCACCTGGTTATGAGTATATTTCTTAATGTAAGTATGTAGTATTTTAATAAAATATGCTGGAATGTAGACTTGATCTTTGGATTGAAAAAATAACACCTAGTACTAGACATAAGAATTGGGAGTCGATATACTTGAACTAAGGACTTTATTTCTGTACAAATTCTCTCCTGCCCCCATTCTGTCACAGGTGAATCCCCATTCTTTTAGGCAAGAATGTGGATTCCCACCCCATATAGACCATGGACTTTAGTTATATATAAATGGTATGTTGACTTCGGTCTTGCATCATATGATAATATAATGGGTTGGTAATCTGTTCTGAATTTGAGAATGCATTTAATGGGAAAGAAAGCTAATTACAAGGCTGCCAAATGGGAGGGTGAGAAGATACTATTTCTCATAAAACCTAGTTTGGAGAGCTTGATACAAATCTCTTGCAGTTCTGGAATTATAAATGTTTGGCTTATATTCAGGAAACCTGGAACCTGTGAGGACTGGTAAGGTGCTTTGGCTAATGAAGGGAGAAGTCTAATGTTAGTTGAGACTGTTCTGCACACTCAGCATTTGGTCTGACAAAAAGTGCTTGAGTGCTTATGAAGGACCAGATGTTTGTCAAGTGTGGGGAGTGGGCCCTTGTGGGGAAATCCACTTTAGATACTGTACAAAAGGGTTGCTTAGAGGTACAGGGAGGCCTCAGAAGAAGACAATTCAAAACGGATCTCTGGATTCCTTAAGAGTTAAGAAGAAAGAAAGCCCGACAGAATGGATTGTGTTCACTCAGGCAAGGGAGTTGCTGGGGCGAACAGCCATGGGTACAGAAGTGCCCATGAGAGGAAGTCAGCATGAAAATAACTGCCAGGCACCTGGCTGGCTCTGTCAATAGACAATGTGATTCTTCATCTTAGGTGTGTAGCCTGCTTAAAAAAAAAAAATGATTGCCAAATGCAGCCTGTTCCAAAGCATCTTCGCCAGATAAGAACTCAGTCACCCCCTACAGTTTTAACTCCGGCAAGTTCAAGCCATACACAGCCAACTGAGAGGAGGAACGGAATTAGGCAGGAAAGAAGAAAACGACCATGTCAGCCTTCTAACCCTACTGCAGGTGGTTAGCCTGTAGCCTGGCCCGGCTTATGAACTCTTGACGTTTGGTGTTTTTATAATTTTGTGGGGCTGACATTCTGTTTTAGTGCCTTACAAGTTCAAACAACTCGATGGACTTTATATTAAAGTAAGCTTTTTCAATCTGGATTGGTAGAAAAATATCTGAATATTTAAGAGACTACTGGGAGATGATTTTGCTGTGTGATTTTATCCCGTGAGTTAAAAAAATTGGTTATAGGGGTGCTTGGGTGGCTCAGTGGGTTAAAGCCTCTGCCTTCGGCTCAGGTCATGATCTCAGAGTCCTGGGATGGAGCCCTGTAAGAGGCTTTCTGCTTAGCAGGGAGCCTGCTTCCTCCCTCTCTCTCTGCCTGCCTCTCTGCCTACTTGTGATCTCTCTCTGTCAAATAAATAAATAAAATCTTAAAAAAAAAAAAGAGTGGTTATGTATATTAAGATTTTGGGGGTGCTTGGCTGGCTCAGTCGGGAGAGTGTGATTCCTGATCTTGGGGTTGTGAGTTCGGGCCCCAAATTGGATGTGGGGATTACTAAGAAAAAAATAAATAAACTTAAAAAAAAATATTTGAGCATTTTTTTTTTTTGGTGCTGTAATTCCATTCATGTGATTATTCAAAACCTGAAATAGTTTTGTCACAGTTATGTATGGGATATATATAGATATATGAATATATGTCACCATTACTTTTTTAACAAAGCTTTATTTTGGTATTTTTAATGTGATTTTTATTGTACTATATTACAGCTTCATATTCTTTCCCCTTAAAATTGCTATGAAATTTTGTTCTGTTATCTTCCCATAATTGTTACCAGAATTAATACTGTTAATACTGAAAGAGCTAATTCAGGAATTTAGTAGAATCATCTATTTTTATTTATTTTTTTTTAAGATTTTATTTATTTGACAGAGAGAGAGAGAGAGAGAGAGAGATCACAAGCAGGCAGGCGCGGGGGGTGGGGGAAGCAGGCTTCCTGCTGAGCAGAGAGCCCGGTGTGGGGCTCGATCCCAGGACCCTGAGATCATGACCTGAGCCGAAGGCAGAGGCTTAACCCTCTGAGCCACCCAGGTGCCCTATCTATTTTTATTATTGCTGAATTAATAAGGCAAGAGAAATCCTTTCTGATGATTGCTTTTAGCTGGTCACAGCTCTTGTTTCCCTCTTCATTCTATTGATAACACTTCTGTGATTATGTTAAAAATTCAGGAATTATCTTGTGGCATACTTCTTTGCTTTTTAATATTGGTAAACTCTGATGTTATTTCTTTAGGTCTTTCAGCTTCTCTCCATTTTCCTGTCATCTAGATGTTGTTGATTTCTCAGTCTTTCTCTCCAGCCCTTCTGTTAAGGCTGTATGTCCCCCTGTTCTGTTTCTCCAGAGCATAACACGTGTACTTCAGCAATAACCTGTCCTCGAATTTATTCTGTGTTGACCTCCTGCCACCTAATGGTGAGTTCTAGGAGCAGTCTTGAACATATTTGTATCTCTAGGGCTAACTGAGGCGCTGTATAGGTAGTCAGCTAATAACATTTTCTGTGAATGAAACAATACTAGGCATTCAATAGGTTAATTCTTTTCATTTCCCTCACCCTCAGGTACAGCACTGGAATAGAAGGTTCAGATTCTCCATAGAAAGTTAAATAATGCTATAGAGACTATTATGTGAACTTTCATTCCTGAAAATACCATAGTGAGTAGAACAGAAACAGGAGATACCCTTTATGTGACCGAAATGTCTTTTTGTAGAGGAACATCTGATTTCTTTTTTAGAAGATAAAAAATGCAAGGTCGGATTGTGTGCCAGGTTTGTAACGTGTCTGATATGCAGAAAGACCTGTCAAAAAGAAGAAGACATCAAGCATATGAAATTCTTTAAGGTATTTTGGATTTCATATAAGATGTGCTTTATCTTTTGGTCAACCAGTTGCTGCCATTCATGTTCTAAATTAAGTGTCTTAACACAAATTTATTATTAATGAAAGTCTCTTAAAATTCAACCTCGGGGACAGAATTTCATGAATCTTTCGTATATTTGTTTGTAGTGCTGGGAGATACCAGACATCATCTTAAAAACTAGAGAGGGGACTTAGAGAGCAGGGCAGAAGAAGAAGTGAATGAAACTCAAATTTAAAGATTTCCTCTTTGCAATGTGAAATTATACTTCATCCCTTGGGTGACATCTAGAGTGACCTGCCATTTCCTGAGATCATTATGTAGCAGAAAGGATTAATAATTATTATTTTAGACACTGAGCCTATTCCGTTTCATATAGACAAATATTTCCAAGTTGCTCTTCATAGGGAATATACCAATGTTTATGCCTACCAAAGCCATTCTATTTTTTATTAGGTTCAGTTGGCTATGTCATTAGTTTTTTATGCAGTGTTCAGTGATTCATTAGTTACATATAACACACAGTGCTCATCACAACACGTGCCCTCCTTGATACCCATCACCCAGTTACCCCATCCCCCCTCCCCGCTCCTCTCTGAAACCCTGAATTTGTTCCTGGAGCCCATAGTCTCTCACAGTTTGTCTCCCTCTCTGATTTCTCCCCCTTCAGTTTTCCATTCCTTTCCCTTTGGCTCTCCGTCTTATTCCTTATGTTTGACATAGAAGTGAAACCATGTGATATTTGTCTTTCTCTGCTTCTTATTTCACTTAGCATAATCCCCTCGGTTCCATGCGTGTGGATGCAAATCCTTTCTTTCTTTCTTTCTTTTTTTTTTCAAGATTTTATTTATTTGACAGAGATCACAAGGAGGCAGAGAGGCAGGCAGAGAGAGAGAGGAAGGGAAGCAGGCTCCTCTCTGAGGAGAGAGCCCGATGAGGGGCTCGATCCCAAGACCCTGAGATCATGACCAGAGCTGAAGGCAGAGGCTTTAACCCACTGAGCCACCCAGGCGCCCCTGCAAATCCTTTCTGATGGCTGAGTAATATTCCATTGTACCACATCTGCTTTATCCATTCATCTCTTTTTTTTTTTTTTAAGATTTTATTTATTTATTTGACAGAGAGAGATCACAAGTAGGCAGAGAGGCAGGCAGAGAGAGTGAGAGGGAAGCAGGCTCCCTGCCGAGCAGAGAGCCCAATGCGGGATTCGATCCCAGGACCCTGAGATCATGACCTGAGCCGAAGGCAGCGGCTTAAACCACTGAGCCACCCAGGCGCCCCTATCCATTCATCTCTTGAGGGGCATCTCGGCTCCTTCCACAGTTCGGCTATTGTGGACATTGCTGTTATGAACATAAGAATGCATATGCCCCTTCTCCTCACTACATCTGTATTTTAGGGGTAAATACCCAGTAGTGCAATTGCTGGGTCATTGGGTCGTTATTTTTAACATCTTGAGGAACCTCCATACTGCAAAACCAGTCTTTAGAGTGTTGGTCTTTTTATGTCAGATTTTAAAAGACGTACTACAATGGAGCTGTAATTGGCATTTTCATTAATTAATATGGAGTGAAATTAAATATCTTCTCCTATATTAAAAAAAATACTTTCTCTAGTAGTTAATCGCATCCTTGCCAAATTCTTTACTCACCATGCTTGCACAAGTAAAAGCCACAGGTTCCATTAATTATGTGTTAAGACCATGTAAAGCGGGTGACCTTTTTTTATTTTCCCTTAGGAAGAAAGTATTAAAGCTGAGTTTTGTTTACTGCACACCTCTAATGGATTTTTCAGTTGAATTGTACCATTAGTAATCAGATGCATTCATTTTGGGGCATTAAAAATAATGAAATAGATTATTTGATATTACAAAGAAGTGAAAAATCTCCCATTTTCCAGATCCTTTGTTGCTCTATTATTATCCCGTGAACTTACCAAGTGATCAGATAAATCAGGATGTTTTTGTGAATAGATGGGCATCTCCTGAATAGGTTCTGGGTATAAACAGATGTGGTCAAAATTCCAAAAAAAAATATATATATGTGTGGGACACCTGGGTGGCTCAGTCAGCTAAGCGTTTGCCTTTGGCTCGGGTCACAATTCCCGGGTCCTGGGATTGAGTCCTGCATCGGACTCTCTGCCTCCTGCTCCCCCTGCTTGTGCTCTTGTGCTCTCTCTGGCAAATGAATAAATAAAATATTTTTTTTAAAAAGTGTACATCACATGAACTCTCAAGGAAAGAGATGTATAGTGAGAGCCTCTCTGAAGCTGCCATCTTACTGTGTTTAAGTGGATACATTTCACTTAATGAGCTTTTCCTTCATGTTTCATCCTTTCTGTGCTGCAGAAATAATTTTAGGCTCTCACCTCAAATTTCGCCACCCTTCACAGTCCTGAAAGTATGTTAAAGACCAGCTGTTCTTAAACCTGAGATGGTATGTCTCTGTAAGTCCTAGAAATGATGAGCGAGGTGATGACAAAGACAGAGGTGTCAGAAGTAAGGAAATGAGACAAAATAGGAAGGTATTTGGAGAACTTGGTTGCTAAAGGATTTTCAAGAAGAACAAAAGAGAGACTCTTGTTTTTTATTATTTCGAAATAATCACAATTAGCGAAAAAGCCATAATCAGTTGTAAAAAATGTGAAATGACAGCGAAGATAAGAAATTTGTGGTTCAAGTAATGTGAAGCCTGGTGTAAAATCTTCATGGATGTGGAAACACAGCCCTCACTAGTTAGAATGGCAAATTGCCAGTATTAGTGATGCTATGACAAAGGTTCAATTTTTTAAAAATCTTGATGAAAAATCATGTTTCATGCTGCTATAGCAGGAAACAACAGACTTCAGAATTTACGCAGCTTATATCATATACTTTGATTATAATATAACCGATTTTTTTTTCCTGTTTGGGAAACTAGGCAGATGTGTTTGCCTGTACCCTCTCTCCACATAAGCTAACGCCTTTTGTATACTTTTGAAAATTTTTGTTAGATTTTAAGATGCTTAAGTTTAATGCTTCTTGGTGTTATAAAAGGTCTTCAGATCTTCTTATATAAAATGTGAAGAGTTATTAGAGGAATAAATAGAAGGAAAAAGAATGTCTCTTGGTTAGGCTTCATAAAAATACACTATTTCCAAAAGTGAGATATTACTATGTGCCTATCCCAAGTCCCCAATTTAGTTTTATCCACCAGAGCTTTTGATCTCTTGGAACTGATTATATTGTTAACATGTCCTATCAATCACATGTGATACAAAAGCGGTATCTTGAATTTGTGCTTAATTTTGGGGAAGTATTTCTTTAAATGGATAACGCTGATTTGTTTTTTGAAAAGATTTACATAAATTGTAACAATGGGGAAGATTTTTTCCACAAAGACTTTCAGACTGTTTCCTAGGTACCTAATAGTATTTGCATGAAGTAATCCATATAACGGGTAAGTATGATGATCTGTAAGGTAGTGAGTATATCAAGATTCCAGTGGATTAAATTATGACAGAACTAAAGGGCAAATGTCTTGAGGTAGGTTCTTGATGAAGTTGAACCTACTGTCCGGATCAGGTAAGAGTAGAAGGCTGGTACTCATGGTTAATTTGTGAACTGGTTATACACTGTGATCATTTACAAAAAAAATTTTAGTTCCATGATAATGCTTATCATTCATGCTAATCCTTTTTTTCCTATATTTTCACTTATATTAAGTTTATTTGGTCACAGATTTTATGTGGCCAAATGTATTGATACTTTCTTTTATAACTTCTGTTGTTTGAAAAGTCTGCCACTCATCAGTAATACCACTCATACATGTTTTCTTCTGAAATATTTAATGGTTTAATGGTTTCGTTAAAAGGAGTAAACACTTTTACTAATAGGGTTTATTTTGGTGTATGTGGTGTGATGTGTAGGTAGGTTCTGCTCACTAATTTTTTCTAGAGTATTTTTATTTTCCATCGATTATTCTTTTGTAGACAACACTGCATTTAATAATTATAGATTTGGCCGCCGCCGCTGCCCCTTTCCCGGCCGCCGGCCGCAGCGCAGCTGCCACCTCCCAGCTGCAAGCCGAGCGGAGGCCAGGACGGAGCGCGCGAGCGCCGCCCTCCCCGCCACTCCGTGGGTCGCTCCAAGGCCCGAAGAGCTCCGCCGGCGCCCCCCGCGCCCCAAGTTCGCCCGCCCCCGCGGGCCCACCGCCTCCTCTGCCCGCCACCCCCCCGCGCGTCCCCCGCCACGCCCCCTGCCGCGCCACCGCCCTCTGCGCCCCGCGGCGCCCCCCACCCTCCCGCGTCCCGCCCGCCATGCCCGGCCCGGCCGCTGGCAGCAGGGCCCAGGTCTACCCGGAGGTGAACAGCCTGAGGAGCCGCAAGTACTGGGACTATGAGGCTCACGTCCCGAGCTGGGGTGATCAAGATGATTACCAACTGGTTCGAAAACTTGGTCGGGAAAGTATAGTGAAGTATTTGAGGCCATCAACATCACCAACAATGAGAGAGTGGTTGTAGAAATTCTCAAGCCAGTGAAGAAAAGGAAGATGACACGAGAGGTTAAAAGTCTGGAGAACCTTCGTGGTGGAACAAATATCATTAAGCTGATTGACACTGTGAAGGACCCTGTGTCAAAGACCCCAGCTTTGGTATTTGAATATATCAATAATACAGATCTTAAGCAACGTTACCAGATCCCGACAGACTTCAATATCCGGTTTTATATGTATGAGCTACTTAAGGCCCCGGATTCCTGCCACAGTAAGGGAATGAGGCCCAAGGATGTGAAACCTCACAATGTCATGATAGATCACCAGCAGAGAAAGCTGCGACTGATAGACTGGGGTCTGGCAGAGTTCCACCATCCTGCTCAGGAGTACAATGTCCATGCAGCCTCGAGATATTTCAAGGGCCCAGAGCTCCTTGTGGATGATCAGATGGATAATTACAGCTTGGACATGTGGAGTTTGGGCTGTATGTTAGCAAGCATGATCTTTCTTTTTTTTTTTTTTTTTTAAAGATTTTATTTATTTATTTGACAGAGAGAGAGATCACAAGTAGGCAGAGAGGCAGGCAGAGAGAGAGGAGGAAGCAGGCTCCCCGCGGAGCGGAGAGCCCGATGCGGGGCTCGATCCCAGGACCCTGAGACCATGACCTGAGCCGAAGGCAGCGGCTTAATCCACTGAGCCACCCAGGCGCCCCAAGCATGATCTTTCGAAAGGAGCCCTTCGTTCACGGACAGGACAACTATGACCAGCTTGTTCGCATTGCCAAGGTTCTGGCCACAGAGGAGCTGTATGGGTATCTGAAGAAATACCACATAGACCTAGACCCGCACTTCAATGGTATCCTGGGACAACATTCACAGAAACGCTGGGAAAACTTTATCTATAGTGAGAACAGACACCTCGTCAGCCCTGAGGCTCTAGATCTTCTGGACAAACTTCTGCGATACGACCATCAACAGAGACTGACTGCCAAAGAGACCATGGAGCACTCGGACTTTACACCGTGGTGAAGGAGCAGTCCCAGCCTTCTGCAGACAAGGTTGTGCTTTCCAGTGGTCTCACGGCAGCCCAGTGAAGACTTGGAAGGCAACGGGTCATGCAGCATTGATGCTTGCCAATAAAACCGACCAACCAAACCCAAATCTTGAAGGAAAACTACAATGTCATAAAAAGAAATTCTAGTCATTCCTTCGAAATGCAAAGAAGAGTAAAGACCTAACTGGCTGTCAAAAAGAAAGAAATCCCCCAGTACTAGTCTACAGGGTGCTGCCGTTGTGACAGCAGGACGATGCCCAGAGTTCAGGATCTGAGGGAACGCTCCCTTTGGAATGCATGGGAGAGGAGAGACTCGGGTTGTTGTCCATTTACCTTTATTTAACAGGAGGCCACTGTTGAATTAACCCGTTCAGTCAACAAGCTCTGAATATCTGACTTCCTATCTATTCCACTGTGGTCTGGGTTTCCTTTGGTTTCCTTTGGCTCAAGATTTAGCAAAACGTCAGCAGTCTATACTGACACACCAGCCTCATTTATGAAAAGGAGATATTAAAACAGTGACAGTATTTTTTTAAGCTTTTTTACAAATTCATGTTTTATGTATTTTTTTTATGACATGAGCTCTCTGGGAAACGGACCTCACCCCTGCAGTTTTCTTCTAAGTGTATTCATTTGGGAGCAAACTGCAGGCACTCACAAGAGGCCCCTTTGCCGTCAGCAGGCATCACTTGAAGCCTTATGACACCGTGAACAGGTCCCTCTGTCTCATCAGAAGTGCATAACTTGGAGCTCACTGTAACCTTTGTTGATTTGCCTAACCATAAAATCTTGTTGCATTTTTAACCGTGTAGCCTTCTTTTTCTTTTTGCAGCCTTGTAAGGAAAACCTCGCCATTTCCCAGCACATCCAACCCTATGTGTGCACCTGTTTTCATGCACCTCCCTGAAATAGAGACTTTCTGGTCATAACCATAATGAAAGCTGGAAAGTCGGTCTTCAGGCAGCTTGGGGAATGAGGGAAACATCCTATTAGAATGTATTTAGGAAAAGACCTACTGAGTGAGAAAAATGTACTCTTCCCCCACCCCCCACCCTTTTTGCCTTTTTATCCCCATGAGAAGAAATTTCTCTCTATAATCAGGGCAAGCTGCATTTGGAAGCTCCAAGAGGTCATATGTGAACGTGATGGCAGAGCTGTCCTTCTCACGGGCAGGGACTGGGGTCCTGTGTGCAGGTCCAGCCCGTTCCCCAGTGACTGAGCAATCATCATCTGGGGGGTCTGGGCGTTTAGTTGGAGCTCCTGGAGCCGGTGTCAAAGCTCGGGATCCATTGTGCCAGCCTTCGTGTTAGCAAAGGAAGCTAGATTCTGTCTTAGAAAGTAAACAGGCTGATTTCATTTTGGGGACTTGTCACCAGTCTGGTTTGCAAGCAGTCTCCTCCCCCAGTGCAGAGCCATGCCACAGCTATGGGGACTTCAAGCTAGGCTAGAGCTCGAGGTGTCAACCCACATCAGACCGTAGGATTTCTTTATTAACTATTTAATAATGTCACACATTTTTATAAGGTTAGATTGTTTGTTTGAAAACATCTGTTTACAGTCCATATTCCAATAAAATCGTATTGGTATTGGTTGCAAAAAAATTATATTTTTACATTTGTGAATTATATATTTTATACTTTGTTATCTAATGCCGAAAGCTTCATTTGTTAATCTTTAAACACATTTTTTTTTTAAGATTTTTCTTTGAGATAGAGCGAGAGTGAGTGAGAGAGAGAGTATTGTGGGGGCGGATAGTAGAGGGAAAGAGGGAGAAGGAGAAACAGGCTCTCCACTGAGTAGGGACCCCAACATGGGGCTTAATCCCAAGACCCTGTGATCTTGACCTGAACTGAAGGCAGACACTTAACCGACTGAGCCACCCAGGTGCCCCAATCTTTAAACACATTTAAAGCTATTTTATTATTTTAACTAGAAACAAATTACTATGTGCAAAGCAACACACAATTTATCATTGAAAAATCAGAAAATATAAATAAGAAAATAAGTATGTAGTGGTATTAATTCCTGGCAGTCTCCCAACATTGGCTCCCCAACATGCAAGGATTTGAGGGGTGATGCTAAATTTTTGCCTATCTCCTTCCCACTGGAGGGCTTTTGAGTCCCCACTTGAGTCCCAGGTTGAAGACTGAGCTACTTAATTTGCTTACGTTGAAAAAGTCTGGCAACAAAGAGGATACCTATAACGACTCTCTGGGCACCAACTCCCTATGAAATTTAGTGCCAACTCCTATGTTTGGCACACAGATTCTGGGACAAATAAAAAATATTTTAAAATTTAATATAATAGAGATGCCCACTCATTTTTCTGTTGAAAATAGGAAGTTCATTGAGTGATCGGCTCTAGTCATGAGAAGGTGTACTACCAGTATGTACCTTCCCCATAGGAAAGAATGACACAAGTGGGAATGGTTTGAACCTGCACAATGCTCTATACCCTCACGGTGGAGGCGGTCAGGCACATAGGCACTGGCCTGAATTCTGTAGGGCAGAAGTGTGGAAGTAAAACGGAGGACCAAACTGAAATTTTAACCTGTGTTCGTAATCTGAGTTTTAATGTTTGAAAGTTACGAAGAGGAGTTACAAATGTCCCACTCTGCCTAAGGAATCTCAGAGTCGCACATGGTGTCTTTTCTGGATTGGTGGGGGATATGGGAAGAGTGGGTACAGAGATAGTTTAAAAAAAAATCTCCAACTATGAACTGCCATAATAAGCAGAAATTACTCGGGGGGGGGGGGGTGGTCAAAGCGATGAGGGGTATGTTGGGTTACCCTGGGACTGACTTGTTCTTAGCACTAACAGCCCTGAGTCCCAAGAAGCCCCCAGTCCTAAGCACACCGGGGAACCTGTTTGAGATCTGGAGGTCAGAGGTCTGAAAATCTCACTCAAGTTAAAGTGTTGGCAAGGCTGCATTCCTTTCTGGAGGTTCTAGAGAAGAATCCATGTTCTTGTCTTTTTCTTTTTTTTTTTTTAAGATTATTTATTTATTTGACAGAGATCACAAGTAGGCAGAAAGGCAGGCAGAGAGAGAGGAGGAAGCAGGCTCCCTGCTGAGCAGGGAGCCCAATGCTGGTCTGGATCCGAGGACCCTGAAATCATGACCGGAGCTGAAGGCAGATGCTTAACCAACTGAGCCCCCAGGCGCCCCCTGTCAGTGATTTCTATTGCTTTTTTTCATTTCATTCACTATATTATTCAGCTCCAAAATTTTTGTTTAGTTCTTTCTTAACTATTTCCAGCTCTTTTGAAAAAATATATTTTATCTATTTGTTTGAGAGAGAAAATGAAAGAGATCAAGTTGGAGGAAAAAAGAGAGGGAGAGAGAATGTCAAGCAGACCCAGGGCTCGATCCCATGACCCTGAGGTCATGACCTGAGCTGAAACGAAGAGTCAGACACTTAACTGACTGAGCCACCCAGATGCCCTTTCAACTCTTTATTACATTTCTCATTTTGCTCATCTAGTATTTTTCTCATTTTATTGAACTGGCTTTTTTAATTAAAGGTTTTATTTGTTTATTTATTTATTTTAGAGAGAGCATATGTGTGAGCCAGGCGAGTAGCAGAGGGACATGCAGACTCCGCACTGAGCATAAGCTCGATGCAGGGCTGGATCTCATGACCTTGCAATCATGACCTGAAATAAAAATAAAGGGTCAGGTGCTTAACAGACTGAGCCACCCAGGCACCTTTGAATTGGCTTTTTGTGTTTTCTTGTAGTTCACTGAGTTTCCTTAAAACTGCTATTTTGAACTCTTTTTTGGATAAACTACTGATCTTCATGTGTTTGAGATCAATTACTGGAAGATTATTGTGATCATTTCACGGTATCATATTTCTTTGACTTTTTAAATTCTTTGAAGTTTTACATCGCTGTCTTTGCATTTGAAGTAGTCTTTAATGACTACCTTTCCAGTGTGTCCAAACCCGATTTTTTTGTTTTTTGTTTTTTGTTTTGCTCTGGTGGTGTGCTGGAACTTTACTGTAGGAAATCTAGTTTTCCAGAAAGGCTTTCTCTTCAGTGGGTGATTATCTAAGACAGTGTTTTCCAGGGGCTCCCAGATGTGGTTGAGAGGAAGGGGCTGGAGCCAGTGTATGGGCTATTGCTGGGTCCACAACTGGGCCTGTAGTGAATGTGCCTGTTATCTGATGCATGGGGAGGCAAGAGTTTTCCTAGGTCCCTGGTTTATGGTGCTTGGTTCCACAGCTCCTACAAAGAGGTCCACAGCCATTTTATCACCACAAAGACATTGTATTGTAATTGTATATTTTTCTGTCTTTAAAGCAAGGGATGTGTATTTCCTTATATATGGTTGGACTTCATAACTGTTCTGTGAACTAATAAATGAATTGAGATGGGTAGCAGAATTTCACACAAAAAAAATTGGTTTTCTTTATTCTTTACCAGTAAAATTATTAGAAAACATTGGCTTGGCTTTTTAAAAAAAAATTTAAATTTTTTTAAAAAAGATTTTTTTTAATTTAATTTAATTTTTTCCCAGTGCTCCAAGATTCATTGTTTATGGACCACATCCTGTGCTCCTTGCAACACGTGCCCTCCTTAATACCCACCACCAGGCTCAACCAACCCCCCCACCCCCACCCCTCCAAAACCTTCAGTTTGTTTCTCAGAGTCCACCGCTCTCATGGTTTGTCTCCCCCTCCCATTTCCTCCAACTCACTTTTCCTCTCCATCTCCCAATGTCCTCCATGTTATTCCTTATGCTCCACAAGTAAGTGAAACCATATGATAATTGAGTCTCTCTGCTTGACTTATTTCACTCAGCATAATCTCCTCCAGTCCTGTCCATGTTGGTACAAAAGTTGGGTAATACTCCACTGTATATATGGACCATATCTTCTTTATCCATTCATCTGTTGAAGGGCATCTTGGCTCTTTCCACAGTTTGGCGTTCGTGGCCATTGCTGCTATGAACACTGGGGTACAGATGGCGCTTCTTTGCACTACATCTGTATCTTTGGGGTAAATACCCAGTAGTGCAATCACAGGGTCATAGGGAAGCTCTATTTTTAATTTCTTAAGGAATCTCCACACTGTTCTCCAGAGTGGTTGCACCAACTTGCATTCCCACCAATAGTGTAAGAGTGTTCCCCTTTCTCCACATCTTCTCCAACACTTGTTTACTGTCTTGTTGATTTTGGCCATTCTAACAGGTATAAGGTGGTATATCAATGTGGTTTTGGTTCGAATCTCCCTGATGGCTAATGAAGATGAACATTTTTTCATGTGTCTGTTAGCCATTTGTATGTCTTCTTTGGAGAAGTGTCTGTTCATGTCTTCTGCCCATTTTTTGATGTGATTATCTGTTTTGTGTGTTTAAGGTTGAGGAGTTCTTTATAGATCCTGGCTATCAGCCCTTTGTCTGTAGTGTCATTTGAGAATATCTTCTCCCATTCCGTGGGCTGCCTCTTTGTTTTGTTGACTGTTTCCTTTGCTGTGCAGAAGCTTTTGACCTTGATGAAGTCCCAAAAGTTCATTTTCACTTTTGTTTCTTTTGCCCTTTGAGACGTGTCTTGAAAGAAGTTGCTGTGGCCGATGTCAAAGAGGTTGCTGCCTATGTTCTCCTCTAGGATTTTGATAGATACCTGTCTTACATTGAGGTCTTTTATCCACTTCGAGTTTATCTTTGTGTATGGTACAAGAGAATGGTTGAGTATTTATTTAAGATAGAGGGAGAGAGAGTAAGAAAGACCATGAGAGGGGAGAAGGTCAGAGGGAGAAACAGACACCCTGTGGAACTGGGAGCTTGATATGGGACTTGATCCCGGGACTTCAGGACTCCGGGATCATGACCTGAGCCAAAGGCAGTGGCTTAACCAACTGAGCCACCCAGGCACCGGAAAACATTGGCTTTTTAATGGATATTTTAACTGCTAAAGTTTTTTTTTTTTTTTTAGATTTTTTTTAAATTTATTTATTTGACAAAAAGAGATCACAAGTAGGCAGAGAGGGAGTCAGAGAGCGAGGGGAAAGCAGGCTCTCCACAGAGCAGAGAGCCCAATGCAGGGCTTGATCCCAGGACCCTGGGATCATGACCTGAGCTGAAGGCAGAGGCTTTAACCCACTGAGCCACCCAGGTGCCCCTAACTGCTATTTTTAAAATAGTGATCCTGCTTTGGATACAAAGGAAGTAAGGAAAGAGGAAAAAGAAAAACGAACATGGAAAGAATCTGTGATTACACCAAGGTTTGAGAAAGCCCCTTCTCTAACTTCTCATCCACTACAAATGAATGATGACAGCACTTCAAGTGGAATGGATCAGGATGAAGGAAGGTAAAATCTATAAATTCTTTATTTCCCTTTGAAGGAATTTTAACAGTGATTACTTTTTATGGAAATAAAATGCTGCGGTGTAGGTACAGGCAAGACAAGAAATACTCAAGTATATCAGACACACTGCTTGAAAGGTTAAGATGAGGACAAGTGACTTTGACAAGGAGCAGTTTCAACAGTCACCATGGAAGCTGGACTGTAATGAATAATTATAAAGAACTCCTTAGAGAATTTTTACAGGGAAAGGTATTAGAGAAATGGATGATAACTGAAAAAGAATGTGGAGTTCAAAGGAATTTTCTTTCTTTTTTAATTTTAAGGTGGGAGCCTTTAGAGTACGTTTGTATGCTCCTGGAAATGACCCAATAGAGGAGACATGGTAATTTAATTTTGTTCTCATTTCCAAATATTAGAAAGCTTATTGATTATATTACATTCTTTTAAAGATGATATAGGGGGCGCCTGGGTGGCTCAGTGGGTTAAGCCACTGCCTTCGGCTCAGGTCATGATCTCAGGGTCCTGGGATCGAGCCCCGCATCGGGCTCTCTGCTCAGCTGGAGGCCTGCTTCCTCCTCTCTCTCTCTGCCTGCCTCTCTGCCTACTTGTGATCTCTCTCTGTGTGTCAAATAAATAGATAAAATCTTAAAAAAAAAAAAAAGATGATATAGTAATTGTCCTTAGTACTCCTATTCATGTAGTTTTGTGTCAAGAAGTTGTTTATTCAGAATTGGTTTCACAGTGGAGTATTCTCATATAATTGAATGTGCACATGCTATCATTCATTGATTTAAATATATATGTATAACAGTAAATATATAAACCTTAGGACATTCTGAATAGAACTAATCATTCCTTGATAATTTTAGATATTCAGTGCATTTGACAGTATCATGAATAGCTATGGTTTTATTAGGGACTTTGAAGTATCTGGTTATATTAACTTAATATTGTTTAGATTCTGGGGGAAGGGGAAAGATTTTATTTATAATTGAAAAATAAACTATTAATCTATCATAGATTATTACTTTTGGTTTATAAAGTTCTAAATTACAAAAGCCATGATTCCTGTGCCAACAGTGTCATTGAAACATGTAGAGTGTGCTCAATAAGTGTATGTTCGTGAATAAACAGTTGAATGAATAAATGAATGCCCATTGATCAACTTCTTTAGAAGAAGCAAATCTTTAGTTGTTTGAAAGTAGATTGTCAATATTGCCTACATATGAAGTCTTTTTATTTAAAAAAAATGGTTGATTCATGAATTATTATTTACAATTATAGCTAAAAATGGAATACTAATAGATTCATTTGCTATCAGATTACTTAAAAACACTTAAATATTACTTTCACCACATACTGTAAAACACGTGTTTTTTTTTTTTTCTTAATAAACATATAATGTATTTTTATCCCCAGGGGTACAGGTCTGTGAGTCGCCAGGTTTACACACTTAACAGCACTCACCATAGCACATACTCTCCCCAATGTCCATAACCCCACCCCCCTTTCCCAAGCCCCCTCCCCCCAGCAACCCTCAGTTTGTTTTGTGAGATTAAGAGTCACTTATGGTTTGTCACCCTCCCAATCCCATCTTGTTTCATTTATTGTTCCCCTCCCCCCCAAACACCCCATGTTGCATCTCCACTTCCTCATATCAGGGAGATCATATGAGAGTTGTCTTTCTCCGATTGACTTATTTCACTAAGCATGATACCCTCTAGTTCCATCCACGTCATTGCAAATGGCAAGATTTCATTTCTTTTGATGGCTGCATAGTATTCCATTGTGTATATATACCACCTCTTCTTTATCCATTCATCTGTTGATGGACATCTAGGTTGTTTCCATAGTTTGGCTATTGTAGACATTGCTGCTATAAACATTCGGGGGCACGTGCCTCTTCAGATCACTACGTCTGTATCTTTAGGGTAAATACCCAGTAGTGCAATTGCTGGGTCATAGGGTAGTTCTATTTTCAACATTTTGAGGAACCTCCATGCTGTTTTCCAGAGTGGTTGCACCAGCTTGCATTCCCACCAACAGTGGAGGAGGGTTCCCCTTTCTCCGCATCCTCGCCAGCATCTGTCATTTCCTGACTTGTTAATTTTAGCCATTCTGACTGGTGTGAGGTGATATCTCATTGTGGTTTTGATTTGTATTTCCCTGATGCCGAGTGATATGGAACACTTTTTCATGTGTCTGTTGGCCATCTGGATGTCTTCTTTGCAGAAATGTCTGTTCATGTCTTCTGCCCATTTCTTGACTGGATTGTTTGTTCTTTGGGTGTTGAGTTTGCTAAGTTCCTTATAGATTTTGGACACTAGCCCTTGATCTGATACGTCGATTGCAAATAACTTCTCCCATTCTGTCAGTTGTCTTTTGGTTTTGTTAACTGTTTCCTTTGCTGTGCAAAAGATTTTGATCTTGATGAAATCCCAATAGTTCATATTTGCCCTTTGGCAATGTTCCTAGGAAGACGTTGCTGCGGCTGAGGTCAAAGAAGTTGCTGCCTGTGTTCTCCTCAAGAATTTTGATTAATTCCTTTCTCACATTGAGGTCCTTCATCCATTTGGAGTCTATTTTCATGTGTGGTGCAAGGAAATGATCCAGTTTTATTTTTCTGCATGTGGCTGTCCAATTTTCCCAACACCATTTATTGAAGAGGCTGTCTTTTTTCCATTGGACATTCTTTCCTGCTTTGTCGAAGATTAGTTGACCATCGAGTTGAGGGTCTATTTCTGGGCGCTCTGTTCGGTTCCATTGATCTGTGTGTCTGTTTTTGTGCCAGTACCATACTGTCTTGATGATGACAGCTTTGTAATAGAGCTTGAAGCCCAGATTGTGATGCCACCAACTTCGGCTTTCTTTTTCAATATTCCTTTGGCTATTTGAGGTCTTTTCTGGTTCCATATAAATTTTAGGTTTATTTGTTCCATTTCTTTGGAAAAAAATGGGTGGGATTTTGATAGGGATTGCATTAAATGTGTAGATTGCTTTAGGTAGCATAGACATTTTCACAATATTTCTTCTTCCAATCCAGAAGCATGGAACATTTTTCCATTTCTTTGTGTCTTCCTCAATTTCTTTCTTGAGTACTTTAGAGTTTTCTGCATATAGATTCTTAGCCTCTTTGGTTAGGTTTATTCCTAGGTATCTTATAGTTTTGGGTGCAATTGTAAATGAGATGGACTCCGTAATTTCTCCTTTTTCTGTCTTGTTGTTGGTGTATAGAAATGCAACTGATTTCTGTGCATTGATTTTATATCCTGACACTTGACTGAATTCCTGTACAAGTTCTAGCAGTTTTGGAGTGGAGTCTTTTGGGTTTTCCACATATAGTATCATATCATCTGTGAAGAGTGATAGTTTGACTTCTTCTTTGCTGATTTGGATGCTTTTAATTTCTTTTTGTTGTCTGATTGCTGAGGCTAGGACTTCTACTACTATGGTGAATAGCAGTGGTGATAACAGACATCCCTGTTGTTTTCCTGACCTTAGCGGAAAATCTTTTAGTTTTTCTCCATTGAGAATGATATTTGTGGTGGGTTTTTCATAGATGGCTTTGATAATATTGAGGTATGTGCCCTCTATCCCTACACTTTGAAGAGTTTTGATCAGGAAGGGATGCTGTACTTTTTCAAATGCTTTTTCAGCATCTATTGAGAGTATCATATGGTTCTTGTTCTTTCTTTTATTAATGTGTTGTATCACATTGATTGATTTGCGGATGTTGAACCAAGCTTGCAGCCCTGGAATAAAATCCATTTGGTTGTGGTGAATAATCCTTTTAATGTACTGTTGAATCCTATTGGCTAGTATTTTGGTGAGAATTTTCGGACCTGTGTTCATCAAGGATATTGGTCTGTAATTCTCTTTTTTGATGGGATCCTTGTCTGGTTTTGGGATCAAGGTGATGGCAGCCTCATAAAATGAGTTTGGAAGTTTTCCTTCCATTTCTATCTTTTGGAACAGTTTCAGGAGAATAGAAATTAATTCCTCTTTAAATGTTTAGTATTTAAATGTTTTTCTTTCTTTTCTTTAAATGTTTAGAATTCCCCTGGGAAGCTGTCTGGCCCTGGGCTCCTGTTTGTTTGGAGATTTTTGATGACTGTTTCAATCTCTTTACTGGTTATAGGTCTGTTCAGGTTTTCTATTTCTTCCTGGTTCAGTTGTGGTAGTTTATATGTCTCTAGGAATGCATCCATTTCTTCCAGATTGTTAAATTTGTTGGCATAGAGTTGCTCATCCTATGTCCTTATAATTGTTTGTATTTCTTTGGTGTTGGTTGTGATCTCTTTCATTCATGATTTTATTTATTTGGGTCCTCTTTTCTTTTTGATAAGTCTGGCCAGGGGTTTATCAATCTTATTAATTCTTTCAAAGAACCAGCTCCTAGTTTCTTTGATTTGTTCTATTGTGGGTTTTTTTTTTGGTTTCTATTTCATTGATTTCTGCTCTGATCTTTATGATTTCTCTTCTCCTGCTGGGTTTAGGCTTTCTTGTTCTTTCTCCAGCTCCTTTAGGTGTAGGGTTAGGTTATGTATTTGAGACCTTTCTTGTTTCTTGAGAAAGGCTTGTACCACTATATATTTTCCTCTCAGGACTGCCTTTGCTGTGTCCCACAGATTTTGAACCATTGTGTTTTCATTATCATTTGTTTCCATGACTTTTTTCAATTCTTCTTTAATTTCCTGGTTGACCCATTCATTCTTTAGAAGGATGCTATTTAGTCTCCATGTATTTGGGTTCTTTCCAAATTTCCTCTTGTGATTGAGTTCTAGCTTCAGAGCATTGTCGTCTGAAAATATGCAGGGAATAATCCCAATCTTTTGATACCAGTTGAGACCTGATTTAGGACCCAGGATGTGATCTATTCTGGAGAACGTTCCATGTGCACTAGAGAAGAATGTGTATTCTGTTATTTTGGGATGGAATGTTCTGAATATATCTGTGATGTCCATCTGGTCCAGTGTGTCATTTAAGGCCTTTATTTCCTTGTTGATCTTTTGCTTGGATGATCTGTCCATTTCAGTGAGGGGAGTGTTAAAGTCCCCTACTATTATTGTATTATTATCGATGTGTTTCTTTGATTTTGTTATTAATTGGTTGATATAGTTGGCTGCTCCCACGTTAGGGGCATAGATATTTAAAATTGTTGGATCTTCTTGTTGGACAAACCCTTTAAGTATGATACAGTGTCTTTCCGCATCTTCTATTATAGTCTTTGGCTTAAAATCTAATTGATCTGATATAAGGATTGCCACCCCAGCTTTCTTCTGATGCCCATTAGCATGGTAAATTGTTTTCCACCCCCTCACTTTAAATCTGGATGTGTCTTGGGGTCTAAAATGAGTTTCTTGTAGACAGCATATTGATGGGTTTTGTTTTTTTATCCATTCTGATACCCTGTGTCTTTTGATTGGGGCATTTAGCCCATTAACATTCAGGGTAACTATTCAGAGATATGAATTTAGTGCCATTGTATTGCCTATAAGGTGACTGTTACTGTATATTGTCTCTGTTCCTTTCTGATCTACTACTTGTAGGGCCTCTCTTTGCTTAGAGGACCCATTTCAATATTTCCTGTAGAGCTGTTTTGGTGTTTGCAAATTCTTTCAGTTTTTGTTTGTCCTGGAAGATTTTATCTCTCCTTCTATTTTCAATGATAGCCTAGCTGGATAGAGTATTCTTGGCTGCATGTTTTTCTAGTTTAGTGCTCTGAATATATCATGCCAGCTCTTTCTGGCCTGCCAGGTCTCTGTGGATAAGTCTGCTGCCAATCTAGTATTTTTACCATTGTATGTTACAGACTTCTTTTCCTGGGCTGCTTTCAGGATTTTCTCTTTGTCGCTAAGACTTGTAAATTTTACTATTAGGTGATGAGGCGTGGACCTATTCTTGTTGATTTTGAGGGGAGTTCTCTGCACCTCCTGGATTTTGATGCTTGTTCCCTTTGCCGTATTAGGGAAATTCTCTCCAATAATTCTCTCCAATAGACCTTCTGCTCCCCTCTTTCTTCTTCTTCTTCTGGAATCCCAATTATTGTAATGTTGTGTCATCTTATGGTGTCACTTATCTCTCAAATTCTCCCCTCGTGGTCCAGTAGGTGTTTGTCTCTCTTTTGCTCAGCTTCTTTATTCTCTGTCATTTGGTCTTCTATATCACTAATTCTTTCTTCTGCCTCATTTATCCTAGCAGTAAGAGCCTCCATTTTTTATTGCACCTCATTAATAGTTTTTTGTTTTCAACTTGGTTAGATTTTAGTTCTTTTATTTCTCCAGAAAGGGCTTTTATCTCTCCAGAGAGGGTTTATCTAATATCTTCCATGCCTTTTTCGAGCCCAGCTAGAACCTTGAGAATCGTCATTCTGAACTCTAGATCTGACATATTACCAATGTCCGTATGATTAGATCCCTAGCCTCTGGTATTGCCTCTTGTTCTTTTTTTTTTGTGGTGAGTTTTTCTGCCTTGTCATTTTGTCCAGATAAGAATATATGGAGGAGGGGCACCTGGGTGGCTCAGTGGATTAAGCCGCTGCCTTCGGCTCGGGTCGTGATCTCAGGATCCTGGGATCGAGCCCCACATCGGGCTCTCTGCTCCGCGGGGAGCCTGCTTCCTCCTCTCTCTCTGCCTGCCTCTCTGCCTACTTGTGATCTCTCTGTCAAATAAAAAAAAATCTTAAAAAAAAAAAAGAATATATGAAGGAGCAAATAGAATACTAAAAGGGTCGGCAAAGACCCCAGGAAAATGCGCTTTAATGAAATCAGAAGAGACCCCAAATCATTGGGGGGAGAAAGGGGATAAAAAGAAGTTCAGGAAAAAAAAAATTTAAAAAGAAAACAAATTTAAAAAAATATAAAAAAGAAAAAAATATGTATATTAGACTGATGACTAGAACAGGGTCACCCACTTAATTTCGGGAGTATTTTGGTCTCTTAGAAGAAACTATCTCCCAAAACCTTAAAGAATGAAAAACATATATAAGGGTAAACACAATGAAGAGATGGAATACGCCTATCAAGATGAAAAAAATTTTTTTTTTATTTCTAAAAAATGAGTTGGTAAAGCAGTTGGTTGGGAGAATAAAAAAAAAGAAAAGAAAAAGAATAAAGAAAAAGAAATAAAGAAAAAGTCTCAGGCTGGAGACTAGAAGAAGCCCTGAGTTAGATTTATGGTATATATTGATCTATTAGAATTTGTACCCCAAATTTTTTAGAAGAAACAACCCTATGTGTGTACAAAAAATAAAGTTAGATCCAATGAAGGATAAAATATGACTATATAATGAAGGTTCAAAAAATTATTATTTTTTATGAAAGGTATTGTTAAGATAAACTAGTTAAAAAACGTCAAAAGAGGAGAGGGTAAAAGTTAAAAAAAATTTAGAAGAAGAAAAAAAATTTTTTAAAATTAAATTAACTGCAAGAATAAAGAATCATGGGAAGAAAGCCATGAATTCCATGCTTTGCTTTCTCCTCCTCTGGAATTCTGCTGTTCTCCTTGGTAAGTGAACTTGGTCCTGGCTGGATGTCTTGTTGATCTTCTGGGGGAGGGGCCTGTTGTAGTGATTCTCAAGTATCTTTGCCCCAGACGGAATTGCACCGCCCTTACCAGGAGCCAGGCTAAGTAATCCGCTAGGGTTCACTTTTGGGAGCTTTTGTTCCCTGAATGCTTTTCATAGAGTTTCGGAGGTCAGGAATGAAAATGGCGGCTTCCCAATCTCCGGCCTGGAGGAGCGGAGAGCTCAGGGCCCTACTCCTCAGTTCGCCTTCAGAGAAAAGTGCCCAATCACTCCAGTCTTCCTGGCCTCTGGCTGTGCTCTGAGCTCACCCAGCCTGTGACTGGTTCAAGGTAAACCCGAGCTGAGAGCTCACTCCTTGGCTCTGTCTCTGTACCTGTGAGCTCTGAGACACTCAGACACCCCCGATCCTTCTGTGACCCTGCGGGACCTGGGGCCATGCTGGCCCCGTGTGGGCTTCACCCCGGTTTAGCCTCTGGAGCGATGTCCCTCAGTGGAAGAGACTTTTAAAAGTCCTGATTTAGTGCTCCGTCGCTCCGGGCTTGCTGGGAGCCTGCCCCTCCCCCACGATCTATCTTCCTGTCACTTTGGATTCACTTCTCCACCATCCTACCTTTCGGAAAGCAGTCGATTTTCTGTTTCTAGAATTGTTGCTCTTCTTGTGATCATAGAACTCTTTTATTATATGAACTTCTGAATTTATAATTGTTTTCTCCTTCACTAGACTTTAAGCTAAATAAAAGCCAGAAATCTGCAGAGTTTAGTGTAATATCTTTTTTGTTTTTTTTTTTTTTTTTGAGAGACAGAGTACATAAACTGGGGGAGGGGCAGAGGCAGGAGGAGAAGCAGACTCCCCACTGAGTAGGGAGCCCAATGTAGAGCTTAATCCCAGGACCCTGAGATCATGACCTGAGCTGAAGGCAGATGCTTAACCAACTGAGACACCCAGGCATCCCAGTAATATATTTTATATTGAAATCATTCAATATATATTTGTTTAATGTATGAATGAGTGAATGTGAAAAATACAGTCCTTTACATGCAAAAAGTACTCATATATTTTATTTCTTTTTCTTTTTTAAATAGTTAATTTATTGGAGAGGGAGCATGACTGGGGAGTGGGAAAGAACATAGGTGAAGGGAGAGAGGGGGGAAAGAATCTCAAGCAGACTCCACGCTGAGTGGAGCCCAATGCAGTGCTCCATCTGACAACTCTGGGATTATGACCTGAGCCGAAACCAAGAGTCAGATGCTTAACCAGCTGAGCCATCCAGGTGTCCTATATATTTTATTTGTTTTTTTTTTCTCTGATGTAGATTCTGTCAGCTTATTGAAAATCCAGGATGTGGTTCTTTCATATGAAAGATTAATAGAACTTAAAAAAAAATCACTGTGGACAACTTAAAAGAAAAAATTTTAAAAATGGAAAATAAGGCTAAGGGACTACAAAAGCAGCTATCAGAAATAAAAGAAATGATATCGAAGTTGGAGTTTGGAAAAGTAGAATGGGAGCAAGAACTCTGCAGTTTGAGATATGATATCTTGGTTTTAAGGAAATACTTGAACTATTTACTTTTTTTTTTTTTTAAATAGGCTCCACACCGAATATATGTGGGGCTTGAACTCACAGCTGTGAGATCAAGAGTCACATGCTCTACCAGTTGAGCCAGCCAGGTACCCCTTGAATTATTTACTTTTATACTACAGATGTGTAGAAGTTTTGAAATTGCTAACTGACCTGGGATTTTAGAGGGAAGAAAACTTCTTTAGTATTGTGAAGTATGAGATTCTTCAAAATAATACAGCAAGTTCTTAACAGTGAATACTTCTAATAATTTAATGAATATCCCAAATCGTAATTTTAATGACCATATAGAAATCCACCAGGTGGAAACCTCATTATTTAACAAATTGAATTTTGGGTCCCCCCCCCCCACTTTTCTATACTTGAATTAATGCTGTAAGGAATGTCTTTTATATAAATCTGTTTCTATATTTCTGGTTACTTGGAATAAATTCTTCAATGTAGTGTTGTTTTCTTAAAGTATAAAAATTTTTTAAAAAAGGTCTTTGATCCTATTTTTAAATTGGACCCATCAACAGTATAAAATGGCCATTTTTCTCAAGACAGAAATATTTTTAAAAATTAGTTTTAAACATACAGTGTGACTAAAAAGTAAAATGGAAAATGATTACTGCTATGATTTTTCAGCATCTCTCTTGTATGTTGATAAAATTAATTCAAAACTCTATACTGCAACACATATTACTCTTTATTGTTTACTTAATATAGATCCTGTGTTGTTATAAAAGGGTTTTCAAATGATTTATTAAATGGATAGTAGGGGAAACAAATAATACATTATATGTTAATTTAAAAAAAAAACAGATAAGGGCGCCTGGATGGCTCAGTTGGTTAAGTGTCTGCCTTTGGCTCAGGTCATGATCCCAGGGTACTGGGATTGAGTCCCCCATTGAGCTTCTTGCTCAGCGGGGAGCCTGCTTCTCCCTCTCCCTCTGCCTACTACTCCACCTTTTTGTGCTCTATCAAGTAAATAAATAAAATCTTTCAAAAAATGAAATGTATAATAATCAACAAGGTAAATTGAGAGTATTGCAGAAGAAGAAACATCAATATTATAGGGCAACAGATATTTGACTCCCTAGTAATCTGCGGGTGTACATTGTGTAAAGGCATCTGCAGATGCTGTCTTACACTGCCATACCTGTGATGTTTCGTGAAGTAGCAATTTACTTGTAGTGAATTATAACTTCTTTATAAACAGCAACTTCTCTTTTTAAATAGTAACTAAATTGTCTCTTCTATGGGAGGAGTAATTATGACTATGTGGAAAAAACAATAATTTTCCATTCTTTCTTGAATAATTTCAAAATTCCTTTCACTACAGTATCTCCCAGAGATATCTCCCAGAGATATCAGTACTAAGCAGCATAATGCTTTTTCATTGCTTCTTTTCAACTATATACATCTTTTGGAAGGGACTGAAATGAGAAATTAAAAACATGAGTCCTAGAAAGAAAAAAAAAATTGAGAATGTAGAAATTTCGTTTGGATAATAAACCAACATATTTGGAACCAGATCATAATATGAGCTTTTTATTGCTTACAAAACAAATTTTAAAATAAGCACATTTATTTGCAGATTTACTATAAAACAAGAAAAAGAAAGAACAACAAGTGCTGAAATGTTACATGAAAAGATTCAGGAGGAACTAACAAGAGAGGAAGAGCAGTATAATAAAGAAGTTGAAATGAAACTAGAGCTCAAACTTAATCTTAGAACACTAGATATGGAATTGAGGACTGTAAGAAATGATTTCAGTCAGGTAAGTCTTTGATAAAAATTGCATATTTCCATCACTATTATTTATAATATCTCTTTGATTTAATGTATATTACTTAGGTATAAAATAGATAAAAAATTTAGTTTTATACTAATAGTAACTATGATATTTATAGATAAAATAATTAATTTATTGGAATTTTTGGCTTCTCATATAAGCCCTATGTATATTTTCTGAATGAAGGGATGGAGGGTAAATTGAAATAAATATGCATGTTGGCTTTTTTTTTTTTAAAGATTTTATTTATTTTTATAGAGAGAGCATGAGTAGTGGAATGTGTAGAGGGGGAGGGAAAGGGAGGGAAAAAAATCTCAAACAGACTCTGAGGGCAGAGCCTGACTCAGGTTTGGATCTTAAAACCTTGAGATCATGACCTGAGCTGAAACCAAGGGTACCAACTGAGCTACCCAGGCACCCCAGTTTTGGATTTTTTATATTAAAATACAGGCTAAATGACCTTGAGACTATGATGGAATTAGTTAAATGTTTTTTTTTTTTTTAAAGAAAAGGGTGGAATTTAATCTTTATTTACAGACACTGCAAGAGAGGAGATTCCACATAGAAATAAGAAACCCACTGGGAGGAGGAGCTTCATACAGTTTGTACAGTTTGGAACTGGTCAAGTAGAGTTTTGTTGTAAAAAGTGCTACAATAACAAAACACATTTAAAAAGAGTTCTTAGTAGAGAAACAGTAAGACAAACTTCTACCAAACAGAGCACACCACAAACAACGTTCTGCGTCGGCTGTACAAGCTAAAAGTTAAAGGTCCCAGCGGTGCCATCCTGAACCTGGAACGTATAGCCTTCAGAGGTAGTTTCTGGCACAACATTCTGATCTTCCTCTTCCTCTACAGAGAAATACTTCTCAATCAAGTTTAATGAAGCTTTGTACACAGACTCATTTTCATGGTTTTGTAGAGCCTCGATTTTGTCCAAACCTCCACATTCTTCGATCATTATACTAAGTTTCTCGGTTTCACCTAATTTCTCAGCAGCCTGAAAGATATTGGAAATGGCATCCAGAATGACCAAAATAATTTTGGTATCCTTCGCAGTTAAGAGGTTCATCAATGGTTCTATTATGCCACAATGGACGAGGTATACAATCTGTTCAACTGTCCCACCACTTGTATAGTTGGTCACAGCCCAGACAGCTTCCTTTTGTGTCTTAAAGTCTGCCTTAGAGAGAACACCAACGAGGAATGGGACTAATCCATGATTTACAACTCGCTGAATCTGGTCCTGGCGGCCAGCTGTGATGTTTGACATTGTCCACGTGGCTTCCTTCTGAATATTAGTTTTGGGGTTCGTTAGCAGGCTGGGGAAGACAGCAAGCACTCCGGCATCTATTACAACCTGATTCTGTTCATCTGTCCCAGTAACAATATTTCCTATGGCTCTTAGCGCAGGAGTCACAATGGGCAATTCAGTAGCTCCTAGAAGCTTTACAAGCTGGGGCACAACTCCTGTTTTCACAACCATCTCAATCCGTTCATTTGGACCATCCGTCAGGTAGGAGATGGCCCAGCAGGTATCTGCCAAGACCTCTGGATCGTCGTGATGCAGGAGACGAACTAAGGTAGGAAGAATCTGCTCGACGGCATCTAGCGGGGGTGCGGGGTTCTTATTGCGACAAAGGTTTGAAAGTGTCCAAGTAAGGTTCCGTAAGTAACCACATGCTAACGATGACATATCAGGAACCGCAAGGAGAGCCAGAAGTGGTTCAACTGCACCATACTTGATAACCAAGTCTCGAAAAACTGAACCGTCACCTGCAATGTTTCCTAGAGCCCACACAGCCTGTTCGCTGATGTGAGCGTGGGAAGATGCCAACAGGGAAATGAATGCTGGGATAGCGCCTCCATCCACCACAGCCTTGGTCTGTTCTGATGTCCCGGAAGCAATGTTAGTGAGAGCCCAAGCGGATTCAAACTGAATGGGACTACAATCGGTTCTGCCCAAGAAGGACACAAATTTTGGAATCAAACCAGCCCGGATTATGTTGTCTATGGGGGGCTGCTTTTCCCGAGAAAGCAGTTTCCTAGCAGCTTGAGTAGCCTGGAGGTGGCTTTCCAAATTGTTGCTATTCATGCCCTTGACAATGTCATCAACAGACCAATTTACAGTGCCCTGGTTGTTGCGGTTTTCCTGCAGTGGAGAGGTAGCATCATCGGGAAACGAGCTTACGTTTCTCCTTTTCAGCATCTGGTCATCCTTCTTAGCTTTCCTCAGCTCCACATTAACTTCTATTCGACGCCGCCTCATTTCTGTACTGTCTTTCCCCTTGTTCTTGAATCTATTAAGGCGGGCAGCTGGTGAATTAGCATTCTCGTTGGTGGACATGGTTATGAGACAAAGGGAGAAAGCTACACGGCCGGCTCAGGCTTCCACGGGAGGTGGTCCGGGACGCGCAGGCTGCAGGTCAGCTGCCCTCAAAACGTCCACCACGGATCACCCCAAAGACGGTGTGGAATTAGTTAAATGTTTTGTAAAGAAATTTTATTTCACATACTATATCTACCTGTATTTTTACTCTATAACAAATTTAGCTGTCATTTAAATTAAAATTTGAGTTATTCATGTAGGATAAAAATCCTTGTATTTAAAAAGGCTATTTCTTTTGAACATTTTTTTAAAGTTCTCTTAAACTTTTGACTTTTTTTTTTTTAATGGTGTCATCCAAAATCCTAATGAAAATATGTCTTTAGGCTGTGGAAGAATGGAATGATACTAAGAAACAACTTTGTCGAGAACAGGATGCCAGAATATTACAAGATGGAATTCTAAACAATCACCTCTGCAAACAAAAGGAGGTAGAAATGGATAACAAAAGGTGTTCTGGGGGGTGCCTGGGTGGCTCTGCCTTCGGCTCAGGTCATGATCCCAGGGTCCTGGGATGGAGCCCCGCATCGGGCTCTCTGATCTGCAGGGAGCCTGCTTCCCTTCCTCTCTCTCTCTCTCTCTGACTGCCTCTCTGCCTACTTGTGATCTCTGTCTGTCCAATAAATAAAAAACTTTTAAAAAAATCTTTAAAAAAAAAAGGAGTTCTGGGGTATTTTCTTTAATTATTTTGAAGTACACGTGTGTATGTATTTGTATGTATATATAATTTATTTTCTGAAATTATTATTTTTTCTCCATGCATATATATATATTTTTCTCATATATATATATATATATGTTTCAGTTTTTGGCAGTTGTTTCCTCACCTCTCTCTCAATAGTTTAGCTTAACACTTCCACCGATGAACAGGAGGAAATGTGTAGCCTATTCAGAGACTTTATTTTGGATGTTAGTCTCTTACTTTTGAGAAAAGTAGCATTTTGCTCCAAGTAGTATCCTATTTCATTAAAGGTGCCTTTGAAACAATCATATGGTAATGATGATTTATTGATGAGTATTTTAATCCTAATAAAATAGCTTAGTGTATTTTTCCCTATTTTGTGTTTATTACCATTTTAAACATCATGATGAGGAAAACATTTATTGCAGCAGCAAATAATCTCATGATTTTTCTAAGAAAATTTTACCTTATTTACCATTGGTATTTTGTGTGAAATATGAGGCTTCTTTTGTCTTTATGATTTACGCTAGAGAAGAGCTCTAGTTTCGTGCACGAGCACTAGGAGTGGAGGAAGAAGACCTGCGGGAAGTCCTGCAGCTCACTTAATATTTTGAACCTCTCCACTCTAGAATTGTGATAACTAAAAAAGTTCATTGATGTATGTAGAAGTGTTTATAGTACAGGGCCTAGATTTGTCAGTTATCAGTAGATTTAACTCTTATAACTGACTACAGAAATGTTAGAAAAGTAGAATTTCTATGGACTATTGTGAGGAAAAAGAATTTTGGGAAATTTAATCTGTTGAAATATATGCAGAGCTAAGGATTTTACTGTGGCGTACCTGTGTTAGATGTCAGACTGTAAACTTGATTCTTAGTGTAGTCAGGTTTATTAATCTTTTATTTCAGGCTTTCTGGGTTTGTAATAAATCAGAGAAAGACATTTCCAGTTCTGAGATTCTTAAAAAATTTGTCTTGCTTTCTTTTTTCCTTTCATGCATTCATTGTTTTCAATTAAATTTTTGAAGCTTTGGGAATTTATGCTTGTATAAAGTTTGAGGTTTGGACCCAACTTTATTTTTTTCAGTTCAGTATCTACTTACTGCAACCTAGTCATTGTATAAACGTAGTTTATTCTTTAATTTCAGAGAAAAATCACCATAATGTAATTTTATTGTGTTCCAACTAAAAGTCTCCTTTGTTTTACTTAGATTTCTAATAGTCAGGAAAATGAAAAATATCTGTTGCATAAAAAAATACATCTTGGAGGATCAAATCACTATGCTAGGACTGAAAATAGACACAATAAATAACTGGAACCAGGAGAAGGAAAGGAAATACTGTGAAGACATTGACATTTTAAAAGAAAAGCATGTCAGTCTTCAAAAGACCATAAAACTGAATGAGGAAAGATTAACAAAAACAATACTCCAACACAGTGGACAGATTAATGCTTTGACCATTGAGGACACAATGCTAAAGTCTAAACTCAAGAATGAAAAGCAAAATAAAGAAAGACTGGACGAGAAAGTTGAATTGTACCATGCTAGACCAGCTGCTGCTATACAGGATTATGACCAAAGTCAGACATCAAAAAGAGACCTAGAACTTGCTTCCCAGAGAGCAAAAGGCAAATGGTTTCGTGTACAGGACAAATTGAATTTTGATGTGTCTAACCTAAAAGAAGATAATGAGCTTCTTTCTCAGAACCTTTCTGAAGCTGAAAGTAAATTTAATACTCTGGAAACTGAGCTCCATCGCACAAGAGATGCTCTCAGAGAAAAGACTTTGGTTTTAGAACGTGTACAAAGAGACCTAAGTCAAACACAGTGTTGGAAAAAGGAAATTTTACACACATATCAAAGTGCACAAGATAAAGTGAGTAAATACATTGGGAAGCAGGAATCCTTAAAGGAGAGATTATCTCAACTACAAAGTGAAAATATGTTGCTTCAACAGCAAGTAGATGATGCTCACAACAAAGCTCCCAGTAAAGAAAAGGTGGTAATTAATATCCAAGACCAGTTTCAGGATATTATAAAAAAACTTCAAGCTGAACGTCAAAAGCAAGCTTTTGTAATAGAAGCAAGCAAGAAAGAGTTAATCAATGAATGTAATCTTTTAAAAGAAAGAATGTATGAGTATGAAAAGGAGAAAGTAGAAAGAGAAGTATCCAGAAAGATAAATATTTTTCAAGCTTCCTGAGAAAATTCAAAGTAATATTTGATTATGGATTATTGTTGTTATTATTATCTTAGAGAGAAAGAGTGCACCTGCACATGAATGGGAGTGGGGCAAAGGTGGAGGGAGAGAGAATCCCAGGAGGATTCCATGTTGGAGAACTCCACCTCATGACCCTGAGATCATGACCTAAATGATTATAGCTGAATTTTGAATCTAGTTGAATATAAAAAATATATAGACTGTAAGTCAGCATAACTTGTATCCAGCCAATAAAAATTAGACTTGAGAGGTGCTTTAATCTGAATAAAATTGTTCTGTATTCTATGAAAGTTTAAGAAGTTAAGTTATAAATTGTTAATAGGTAGTAGGCTGATATTAATAATTTAATCTTATACTGCTAAAATAAGAATTTTAATCCTGTCATCACATGTTAATACCATGATGAACAGATAAATGGAAATGCTCAAAATACTAAAATGAGTATTCTGAAATTGAGATTCAATTAAGTGGATTAACTTGACAATTAGCTCCAGATTTCCCAAATGAACTGAATAAAAAGTACAGTATCTCAGTACTTTTTATACATATATACATAAGTATAAGTATATATTTATAAGTATAAATATATGTATATACATATATACTTTTATACATTTATGCAAGCTATACATGGTAGCTTTTTATACATTTTAGGTTGGCATAATTTTATTCTTATTTATATAAATTTGGACTTTTAGTCTGAAATCATGTATTCTTATACCTTTTAATCCTTTGAAGGCACTTACTTTTCATTAAATCATAATTTGGGACAACTGTGATGAGCTTTAGCAAAACTATATTTGATTTAATCTTCCCACGGCTATTTATAATTTTTTTTTATTTATTTGACAGAGAGAAATCACAAGTAGGCAGAGAGGCAGGCAGAGAGAGTGAGAGGGAAGCAGGCTCTCTGCTGAGCAAAGAGCCCGATGCGGGACTCCATCCCAGGACCCCGAGATCATGACCTGAGCCGAAGGCAGCGGCTTAAACCCCTGAGCCACCCAGGTGCCCCTGCTATTTATAATTTTTTAAGCAATTTTGCAAATAATTTGCTCATTTCAAAGCTCAATTACTATCATTTGGGCATAAGTTTGTCCAACACAAAGAGAATTGTATCTCTGTAATTTATTAATTGGGCATTGGATCTCCATTTTCAGATTAATGAGGGGTGGCAGGATTCTTGTGTAGCAGGAATGGAGGTCAGGGAGAGAGGTGAAAGCCAGGTTATCTAGGTTCTTGAAGGCCATTAGAATGACTTCACTTATGTTCTGAGATAGTTATCTATTAAAAGGATTTGAGCAGAGGATTGAATATGTGAGGAAATCTGACATTAATTGAAGCCTCTAATAAAAAAGAGGGAAAACATGTCATAATGTAGAATTTGCCAATGTTAGTTCCACCTATATACTCATTTCTTTTTGAGACTTCAGTAGATTGGGAAGCTTTGGGAAAATTCATCCACAAGGAATGGATAGTGGGGCTGAATTAATGATCTAAGTAACATAATACTGACTAGGCAGGATAACATCTTTTTGTGTCTTTAACCAAATTCATTAAACAGACATAATGTGTACATGTTAGGAAAAGGAGATGAATTGATGTTTGTAGTTAAAATTTCCAAATACATAGGTTAAAGTTATATATTGTTAACATAATTTAATAGTAAGATGATTTATAAAACCAGTAACAGAAATGTCTTATTAGGTAGCTGTGAGACAACTTCAAGAAAAACTGGCTGATACCCTAAACAAACTATCTATGTCAGAGGCTTCACTGAAGGTGACATCACATTGTCGTATGAATTTAGAAGATGAGACACAGGACTTAAAGATGAAACTGGCTCAGATTAGAAATCAGGTATGTATGAAATGTAACATGTCTAGTTAATCTGTACTAGGTTAAATAATATGAAGTGTTTTAGGATGCTTATTTCCATGGACCACTTCCTTTTGTATTTTCATTATAATCAATTTAGTATAATTTTAATATCTTCACAATGTACTTATTTCTTAAATTTGACTTTCATTCTGCTATTTGTGTTATACACTTTTTTCTTATAATAGTTACCCTTAGGAAAGTTGAAACTTACACATCATTCCTCACAGAAATTGAGACTTTTTTCCCCACTAAATAATTTTTTTAAAGATTTATTTATTTATTTATTTGTGGTGAAGGCGGGGGCAGAGAGGCAGAGGGAGACGGAGAGAATTTCAAGCAGACCCTGCGCAGCACAGAGCCCCCCATGCTGGCTTGATTCCATGACCCATAAGATCATGACCTGAGCTAAAATCCTGAGTTGGATGCTTCACCAACTGAGCCACCCAGCTGCCCTAAACAATGTTTTTTAATGATATCTCTGTTACCATGATGAGCTAAGCCGTGTAAAAGCAGAAGATAATGTTTAATGGAATGTTTCAGAAAATTGTCTTATTTCTCATCTTCACTTTTTTGAATGGATACAGAATCTGTACTGATTTCAGGATAACTTGTACAGAAAAGTGATTTCACAAACCGGTTGAACTTAGGCATTTCCTTCATTTTCTTTTCCTTTTCAATATATGATAAATGCACAGAAATATTTAGATCATGTATACTATATATGCCCAGAAGAGAGAATTAAGAAAATTATCTAGGCCTTGCCATTGGATTTTTTTAAAGCTTTATTGAGATAGATTACACATTCCATACAATTCACGCATTTAATATGTGTAGTTCAATGTTTTTTGAGTATATTGATAGAGGCAATCATTACTGCCATCAAGTAGAACATTCTAATTATCCTGAAAGAAACCCTTAGTCCTTGGCCCCAGGTTCAGGCAACCACCAGTCTACTTCCCACCTCTATAGAGTTGCCCATTCTGAATATTTCATATATAGGGAATCACACAATGTGTGGTCCTTTGTGACTAGTTTCTCTGCTTGTGTTCTCTCTGTCAAATAAACAAATAAAATGTTAAAAAAAAAACCACAAAAACTTAATTATGTTGAGCATCTCATCTTTTTATGTTGTTATTATCCATTTCTATATCTTCCTTAAGGACTGAATTAATTACTTTGCCCATTTCTTTATCGGATTGTCTTTTAATTATTGTAAGAGTTATTTGCATATCCTAAATACAGATCCCTTATCAGATACAAGATTTTCAAATCTTTTCTCTTATTCAGTAGCTTGTCTTTTCACTTTATTGATGGTGACATTTGAAGCAATGAAGTTTTTAATTTTGATGAAATATACTTAATCTTTTTTTGTCTTTTAGTGTCATGTCTAAGAAACTGTTGGCAAATCCAGTCACAAATGATACACCTATGTTTTTTTCTAAGAGTTTTATAGTTTTAGCTCTTACGTTTTGAGTTAATTTTGTATATATGCTATGAGGTAGAGGTCTAATTTTATTACATTGCATGTGGATAGCCATTTGTCCCAGTACCATTTCAGTACCATTTGTTAAAAAGACTATTCTTATTTCATTTAATTGTTTTATACCCTCGTTGAACGTCAGTTCACCATAATGTAGCAATTTCTTTTTAGATTGTCAATTCTAATACATTGATCTATATGTCTATCTTTCTGTCTCTGTCCAATCAAATTTTATGATCTTCCCTAGTCGTCTTGCAAATTACTCACTCACTTATGTAATAATAAAAAGTCACTGTAGTAGAACTTAACTTTACTCCTGTAGACATTTTTTGCTTCTTAAAAATGAGACTTTTACCAACTTATGCCTTGCTGACTCCATGATAGGATAAGAAGTTAGGCTCAAAAAGATAGGGTCCTATTTCTTTTCTCCATTCATATCGTTAGTCTCTCACTCAGTGCCTTGCATATCCATTTTCATCAAATCTTGATTGTAGGATTTGCTGTCTACGATTTACTTCATTATGTTCTATGAACTTGTTATAAAGTATAGACTCATCCATAAATTTCACCATCTAGGAAGGAAAAGATGAACTCTGGGCCTTCAGCTTTCCTGTTTTGAAATCTTGCTAATCCAAAATTGCAACTCACAATTAGTTACTCTTTTGACCTGGTTCTTGTGTATAACACTGGTGTTGATCCTGTTCTTGGCACACCTCCTACATTCTCAGAAAACACAGTTGTCTTTATCTGTCTTCTTTTAGTTTAAATAGAAAGATATGTACTTTAATAGCTCAATACGCAATTAATGGAATAAACATTTATTACATTATTTCAAGAATACAGCTGTAAATTATCAGGTTTGATTTAATGGAGTTATCAGAGACAAATAGTGGATAATCAGTTTGAATTAAAAAAAAAATTTCAAAGCCTGTTTGTATGATATGGGAAAGCTTTGTGGCACAACATAAAGACGAGATGGTCTTAATTACCTCCCCACATAAACAAGCTTGGGGTAAGATAAAGAAGTTATATTCAATTTAAATAGTGCCAAAGAACAGTACATTTGGTTTGCTACTGAAAATATTAAAAATGATTCCACAATGTTCTCTTTATTTCCTCACTGATGAAAGCAGAATAAAGATTGAGTATTAGATTAATTAAAAAATACTCAAAGCTGCCTATTTCTTTTAGAATTTCAGTTAAGGGAGATCAGGTAAAAGGTCAAATTTTGGTTATTAAACTATATCTAGTTTTTCAGCTATTATATTTCAAATCATATTGTTGCAACTGCCCCTCAGAACAATGTGTTACTTAAACTATAACCCCTGGAGGATTTTACTGGTTACCAAGCACATTTAGATACGACCTTAAGAAAAACACATACTGGCAACAGTTCTTTGGGGGAAAGGACCATACAACGGTGAAACTGAGCAGCTGGGAACGCCAGGCAGAACGAAATACTGCCTGCTTCCCTTTTCTGTGGTCTCTCTCTTCTCTTCCCAAAAGCTCCTATTGTTAGTTAGATGAGTCTTTTGAATGTGCTTGGTTAACTATAAACTTTACCCTCCTTCTTGTCTGTCCACAAGACATGTGACTAATGTTTGACCTTCATCGGCTCTTCTGTGGGCTATTGTTTCTATCTAATAAAAGTGAGACTTAGGAGTTGCTTGGTGTAGTAGTCTTTTCAACTGTTGTCCCCCTCTCCCATTCTCTTGCAGCTGACTTGTTTGTGCCTAATTCTTCTCCCATTCACCGACTGGAAGTGGCATATTGTCTCTCTGATTGTGAGTTTTTCTTTTCTTCTAACTTAAGGGGAAATTCTGTAAAGGTGTTCCTGCCAGTTGTAATAATTTGTAATTGAAGGGAATCTTAGAAAAATATCCTAAGAGAAAGGAAGATGGTGGCAGAGTAAGAGGAGCCTAGGTTCACCTAATACCTGAAGACTAACGGAACAAAGTCCACTATTAGAGAGAATATGCCACATCAAAGAAGGTAGGAAGTACAGAAATGTGGTTTAGGAAAGAAACAGATCCTGGCTGCTGCAGAGGAGAGGGAGTCATGGTCATGGAGAAGGGCAGGAGTGAGACATGGAACTGCACAAAGAGAATGTTTCCCTGTAGCCACTGACTTGGACAGTGAGAGGAGCTTAATTTCATGAGTTCTTACAACTAGGGGGGCTTAAAACCTGGAATTCTAACGGTCAATGGGCTTGGCTGGGATAGAGCCTGTAGGGCGCTGTGCTGCTCTTGGAGAGAAGGCAGGCAAACAACCTGGGAGCATACAGCATGGAAACAGTGATCTGAACAGTGTCTGGGGCATACAGTAGGGAAATTACTCACTCTTCTCAGAGCATTTCCCTGAGAGGCAGTGTTCACAGAGACCCCTTCTCTAGGAACAAAGGAACGAGCTGGTACCATTTCCCTCCACTGCCCCTCAGCACAAGTTTACAGAGCCATCTGTGGGAAGAAGTGCAGCTCTGACATTGGCTACCTAATCTGCTTATACCTTGCACTCCAGTGGAACTGCCCTGCTCAATCATTCTTGCCTCAGTTCCACCACAGCAGGCCTTTCCCCCAGAAAATCAGCACAAGCCCCTGCCCACACCACATCTGACCAGATTCGGGAGGGCCTCAGTTCCAGTGGAGGTGGCGACAGGTCTCATTTCACAAGCACACCAGAGCACACCTAGTTAAAAGTTGCTACATTCAGGCCAGGTACCAAACACTGCCCACAGCAGTTAGGGAGAGCCTCTGCAGATGTCTGGCCTGAAGGATAGAGCAGCCAGAACACAACAGCAGAGTGCATGCAGCACACACTAGAGATACTCCCCTAAGCACGAGACCCTGGGCACTACATGACGTCTTTTTTCATAAGTCCATTACTTTTGGGAGTAGATGACATTACTGGCATTTCTAGCACAGAGAAGCTGGTAGAGACTTAGATAAAATGAGAAAACAGAGGAATTTATCTCAAAAGAAAGAACAGGATAAGGCCACGGGTCCAGAGATTGAAGTGAGACAGATGTAAATATCATGCCTGTTGGAGGATTTAAAGCAGTGATCATAGGGATACTCACTGGGCTTGAGAAAAGAATGGACAACATCAGTGAGACCCTTACAACAAAGACAAAAGAGTTAAAAAATAATCAGAGATGAAGAGTGGAATAAATAAGAAACACACCTAATGCAATGAACAGCAGGCTGGAAAAAACAGAGGAACAAATTAACAACTTAGAAGACAAAGTAGTGGAAGGCAATGAAGCTGAAGAAGGGAGAGAAAGAAGAACTATGCAAAATGAGACCAGACCTGGGGAACTCAATGACTCCATCAAATGTAATAACATTCATGTTATAGGAGTCCCAGTAGAAGAAGAGAGAAAAAAGTGTAAGAAAATTTATCTCAAGAAATAATAGTAGAAAACTTCCCTAATCTAGGGAAGGCAACAGACATCAAGATCCAGGAGACACAGAAAACTATCAAAATCAACAAAAGCGGCCAACACCAAGACATACTGTAATTGAATGTGCAAAATATGCTGATAAATAAAACATCTTAAAGGCAGGAAAGCAAGTCAGTAACTTCCAGGGCAAACCCCTTAAGGCTAGCAGGAACTTTTTCAGCAGAAACTTTGCAAGCCAGAAGGGAGTGGCATTATCTATTCAATGTGCTGAATGGGAAAAACCTGTAGCCAAGAATACTCTATCCAGCAAGCCTATTACTCAGAATAGGAGAGATAGAGCTTCCCGGATAAAAACTAAAGGAGTTTGTGACTACTAAACTAGCCCCACAAGAAATATTAAAGGGGACTCTTTGAGTGGAAAGAAGAGACCAAAAGTGACAGTATAAAGGCAGGAAACATGAAAGGAGCAAAAATGAACATTTATATAAAACATAAGGAACTCAGAAAAAGAGGATATAAAATATAATACCTTACCTAAAGCATGGGGAGAAGAAGAAAAAAATAATGGGCTCAAACTTAAATGACCAGCAGCTTAATACAGACTGCTATATGCAGAAGAGGTTATATACAAATTATATATCAAAAACCACTAATAGTGGTGCCTGGGTGGCTTAATTGGTTAAGCATCTGACTTGATTTCAGCTCAGGTCATAATCTCAGGGTTGTGAGATTGAGCCCTGCACTGCACTCTATTCCAGCCATGAGTCTGCTTAAGATTCTCTTTCCCTCTCCCCACTTCACTCATGCCCTTCCTAAAAAGAAAACAAAACCACTGATAAACACTCAAAGAGGAGAAAGAAATCCAAATATATCACTAAAGAAAACCAGTAAAACATCAAAGACACAGAAAATGATCAGAGAAAATCTCCAGAAAGCAAGTAGTAAAATGACAAATACATATCTATCAATAATTACTTTGGATATAAATGGGGTAAGCGCTCCAATCAAAAGACATAGGATGTCAGAGTGGATTTAAAAAAAGAAGAAGAAAAAACAAGACCCATCTATAAGCTGCTTGCAAGAGTTTTATTTTTATCATAGGGACACCTGCAGATTGAAAGTCAGGGGATGGAAAAAACGTGTGTCATGCAAATGGATATCAAAAGAAAGCCAGAATAGTAAAACTTATATTGGACAAAATAGAGTCTAAAAGAAAGAGTGTAGTAAGAGACAATGGCACTATATCATAATACAGAGGACAGTCTGACAGGAAGAAGAGCTATCAATTGTAAATATTTATGCACCCAACATGGGATCATCCAAGTACATAAAACAATTAATGACTAACATAAAAGAACTAATTGATAATAATAGAATAATACTAGGGTACTTTATTTTTATTATATATGTTTTAAATGAGATTCATTGCTTTTATTCCTAATTGCAAAAGTATCCGTGAGGACAATGTACAATTTGGATATTTTAGGAAGGAATAGAAATAATCAATAGTTGGGTACTTTAACACACCACTTACATCAATGGACAGATCAGAAAGTCAACAAGGAAACAGTGGCTTTATATGATGCACTAGACTAGATGGGCTAAAGAGATATAGTCAAAATATTCCATACTTAAACAGCAGAACACACTTTCTGGAACATTCTGTAGAATAGACCACATATTCGGCCACAAAACAAGCCTTTTTTTTCTTTAATTTTATTTTTTTTCAGTGTTCCAAAATTCACTGTTTATGCACCTCACCCAGTGCTCCATGCAATACTTGCCCTCCATAATACCCACAAAACTGGTCTTAATAAATACAAGAAGATTGAAGTCATACCATGCACCTTTTCTAATCACAATACTGTTAAATTAGAAGTCAGCCACAAGAAACAATCTGAAAGACCACAAATGCATGTTGGTTAAGTAACATTCTACTAAACAATGAGTGGACCAACGAGGAAATAAAAGAATAAATTTAAAAATACATGGAAGCAAATGAAAATGAAAACACAATTGCCCAAACTTTTGAGATACAGTAAAAATGGTTCTAAGAGGGAAGTATATAGCAATACAAGCCTACCTCAAAAAACAAGAAAAACTTACAACAACCTAACCTTCACCTAAAGAAGCTAGAAAAAGAACAACAAATGAAGCCTAAAGTCAGCAGAAGGAAGGAGAGTAAAAATTAGAGCAGAAGTAGCAGTACCTGGGTAGCACAGTTGGTTAAGCAGCAGACTCTTGATTTCAGCTCAGGTCATGATCTCAGAGTCCTGGGATTAAGCCCTGCTTCTAGCTCTGTACTCAGCGGGGAGTCTACTTGAGGGTTCTCTCACTCACTCCCTCTCCACTTGACCCTCTCCCAACTCTCTCTCTCAAATAAATCTTTTTAAAAATTAGAGCAGAAATAAACACTATAGAAACTTTAAAAAGACAAAAATAGGAGAGATCAATGAAACCAGGAGCTGGTTCTTTGAAAAAATTAATAAAACCAATAAGGCTTTAGCCAGAGTTATCAGAAACAAGAGAAAAAGGACCCAAATAAAATCACAGATGAGAAAGGAGAAATAACAACCAACACTACAGAAATTCAGACAATTATAAAAGAATATTATGAACAACTATATGCCAACAATTTGGACAATGTAGAAGAAATGGATAAATTCCTAGAAACATATAAATTACCAAAACTGAAACAAGAATAGAAAATTTGAACAGACTGATAACCAGCAAAGAAATTGAATCATTAATTAAAAAACTATGAACAAACACAAATCCAGGACCAGAGGCAAATTCTACCGAGCATTTAAAGGAAGAGTTAGTACCTATTCTCAAACTATTCCAAAAAACAGAAAAGAAAGGAAAAACTACAAATTCATTCTATGAGGCCAGTATTATCCTGATACCAAAACAAGACAAAGACACCGCAAAAAGAACTATAAGCCAGTATCTCTGGTGAACATGGATGCAAAAATCCTCAACAAAATACTTGCAAACTGAATCCAACAATGCATTAAAAAATCATCACCATGATCAAATGGGATTTATTCCTAGGTTACGGGAGTGTTTTAATATCTGCAAATCAATCATTATGATACACCAAATTAATGAAAGGAGAAGAATCATCTGATCATTTCAAAAGATGTAGAAAAAGCATTTGAGGGGCACCTGGGTGGCTCAGTGGGTTAAATCTTCTGCCTTCGGCTCAGGTCATGATTCTGGCATCCTGGGATCTAGCCCTGCATCGGGCTCCCTGCTCAGTGGGGAGCCTGCTTCCCCCTCTCTCTCTCTGCCTGCCTCTCTGCCTACTTGTGACCTCTCTCTGTCAAATAAATAAATAAAATCTTTAAAAAAATTTTTTAAAAAGTACAACATCCATTCATGATAAAAACCGTCAACAAAGTAGGTTTAGAAGGAACATACTTCAACATAATAAAGGTCATATATAAAAAATGCACAGGTAATGACATCCTAAATGTGGGAAAATGGAAAGAAAAACTTCTTAGAAAAAAACTTCTAGTTATGTGCTGCTTCTCATTAGCACTGTTTGTCATTATTAAATTAATCTTAGGGGCACCTGGGTGGCTCAGATGGTTAGTGTCTGCCTTCGGCTCAGGTCATGATCTCCAGGTCCTGGGATCGAGTCCCATGTCAGGCTCCCAGCTCAGCAGGGAGTCTGCTTCTCCCTCTCCCTCTGCCTGCTCCCCTGCTTGTGCTCTCTCTGTATCTCTTGCAAATGAATAAATTCTTAAAAAATATTTTAAAAACTAATCTTAACATTTATTACTTCCCACTTTAATGGAGACCAATTTCTACTATATAAATTATGTATCTTATTAACACTTTTTGTCATCCATTTTTCTGTTTATCTTTCTGTTTTTTCTTAAAAAACTCCCCAAAGTTTAGTGGCTTAAATAAATAACATTTATTTTGTTCACAGATCTACTGTTAGTGTGGAGGCCGAGAAAATTAAGGCCATTCCACCTCAGGTTTAGCCTTAGCATAAGTACAGCCATCTTAGCTCTGGAAGCCATCTCAGACCCCTGTGCCCAAGGGCTGAACTTTCCCCTACTTTACTTTAGTTCTACGAACCCCCACCCTGCTTTGGTTCCAGAAACCCCCACCCTGCTTTAGTAACAGGAATCCCCACCCTGCTTTAGTAACAGGAACCCATAAATACCCCTCCCTTAACTAAGCTCGGGGTCCAAGTCCCTACTCTGCTGTGTTGGGTATACTTGGGCCCAAGCTTAAGCTCGTTAAATAAACCCTCGTGTGATTGCATCGGTGTTGGCTCCTTGGTGGTCTCTTGGATGCAAAAAGTCGGGTACAACATTAGGAAAAGTGTGGCTAGAACAGCTTGTTTCTCTTCCCCTAGCTTCAGGCGGGGCAACTGAAAGGCTTGGGGCTGGAACTGTTTGAAGATTTGTTCACTCACATCTGGTGTTGTTGATGCTGGCTATTGCCTTAGGACTATAGTTAGAGCAGGCAGCCAAAACACTGGCACACCTAGACTCTTTGTGGCCTGAACTTTCTTACAAGATGGGGGGCTAAATTCCAAGAAAGCTGCCTGAGCTGCAGAGCAAGGCAGAAGCTCTATTGTCTTTTGTAACCTAGCCTTGGAATACACAGAGCAACACATTCACCATATTCTGTTAAGAGAAAGTCACTAAGGTAGGCCCATGGTCTTCTTTTTAATGGAATGAATATTTAAAAACCGATGGATACATTTAAAAAGCAGCATGATTTACCCACCGACCACAATTTTTTGTATTCCTTCTACATGAAAAATACACTCACCTTGCCCCCATACCTCCCACAAATCTCAGTTCTCCTGGCATTGGGTTTAGGCTTGAGTCCAAGATCTTACCATCTTAATCAGGTACAGCAGGGATAAGGTGCCTGAAGTATAGTCCCTTGAGTGCAAGTCCTCTCAATCTGAACACTTGGGAATTAAGGAAGACAGTTCTCTACCACTCAAAATGGAACACTGGTAACCTGCTAAGTACTCTCCCATTGAAAGAAGATTGGAGGCACACTAGTCCATAGCAGTTTTGAAACACACCCTGAAGCGTGCTGTCAGTTCTTCAGTTAGGACTTAGTCCTAACCATGGGAATGCTTCTCCATGGCTGTTTGCTTTACTCTTTGAGCTCTTGGTTCTGTCCTTTTCATAAGGAATGACCTGTGTTTGTAGTTGCTTTTTCAGCCTGCTTCCTCCTCATGGGACTTCTAAGACTCAAAGGCCTATTTTTAGTTTGTACTATCTTGGTCTCGTTTAGTCCAAGCTCGCAAACAGTGTTTTTGCTACTATAATTCTCTTAGTTTTTGAGTTTTCCGTGAATATGATTGGATTTCATGCCATTAGAAAAGCCATTCTCGGCCAAAATTAGCAAGACAGGAAACAACGTGTGTTGGAGAGGATGTGGAGAAAGGGGAACCCTCTTACACTGTTGGTGGGAATGCAAGTTAGTGCAGCCACTTTGGAGAACAGTGTGGAGATTCCTGAAGAAATTAAAAATAGAGCTTCCCTATGACCCTGTAATTGCACTGCTGGGTATTTACCCCAAAGATACAGATGTAGTGAAAAGAAGGGCCATTTGTACCCCAATGTTTATTGCAGCAATGGCTACGGTCACCAAACTGTGGAAAGAACCAAGATGCCCTTCAACGGATGAATGGATAAGGAAGATGTGGTCCATATACACAATGGAGTATTATGCCTCCATCAGAAAGGACGAATACCCAACTTTTGTAGCAACATGGACGGGACTGGAAGAAATTATGCTGAGCGAAATAAGTCAAGCAGAGAGAGTCAAGTATCATATGGTCTCACTTATTTGTGGAGCATAACAAATAACATGGAGGACATGGGGAGATGGAGAGGAGAGGGAGTTGAGGGAAACTGGAAGGGGAGATGAACCATGAGAGACTATGGACTCTGAAAAACAACCAGAGGGTTATGAAGGGGCGGCGGGGGGATGGGGCGGGGTGGGAGGTTGAGGAACCAGGTGGTGGGTAATAGGGAGGGCACATACTGCATGGAGCACTGGGTGTGATGCCAAAACAATGAACACTGTTATGCTGTAAATAAACAAATAAAAATAAATAAATAAAAAATTAAAAATTAAAAAAAAAAAGAAAAGCCATTCTCCTGGGTCTTTTTTTTTTTTTCACTTTTTTTTAAGTTCTTTTCAGCATAACAGTATTCATTGTTTTTGCACCACACCCAGTGCTCCATGCAATACGTGCCCTCCCTATTACCCACCACCTGGTTCCCCAACCTCCCACCCCCCCACCCCCCCCCCCGCCCCTTCAAAACCCTCAGGTTGTTTTTCAGAGTCCATAGTCTCCTGGGTCTTTTTGAGATAAGCTTTTCACCTCAGGTTTCCTGCGAAGCTCTCATTTGATAATGCCTTTAAAATTCTCATACTCTTAAGATCCTTAAAGAAATTTGAGGTACACCTTAAATCCTTCTGAAGTCTTAATAAAGAGTTTATAGTTTTGGCTTCACCCATAGGCCATGTCTTCCTGGATTTGCTTTTAACCCAGAAGCCATTTCTTTATTTTAACTTTATTTGACAATACAGCATGTGGAGAGGCTATGAATGAGGAACAGATAGATGAACCCAGTAAGTCCTGGTTCCTTCATGTTGAATAGTCTTTCTTTAGCTCATCTCTCCTATCAATTTTACTTTCAAGTGGTTTGTGGCATGAGTTCCTTTTCCCTCTAGTGTCATTTTCTTCACTTATCTAGAAACCTTTGCTGCAAGCCTCTTCAAGGGCCATCAGGTTTCCACTAACAGTCTCTTGGAAGCCCTTTTGGTTTTCATTCTTACTCTTCTCTACTTCTCACTCTTAATCTTCTTTCAGGTTCCACCCACTTCCTGGTTCAAAGAAGGTTTAGTTTTAGTTTTTTGGTTTGTTTTTTTTTTTAATGGCAGCACCCCATTTTTAATATCTGCATCTATGCCAGTTATTTATTACTGTATAATAAACCCCCTCAAACAGCTCCAAACAGCATTTATCTTGATCACAAATCTTTGGACAAGGCTGAGTAAGGCCAACTCATTTCTTCTTCCTTTGGCATCACCTGGGATGACTGGAAGCTGAGAACTAGAATCATCTAAAACTTGTTCATGCACATGTTTGGCTGTTGAGGCTGGCTTTTGGCTAGGATGTTAACTAGGGCAGTCTCAGCTGGAATATTTACATGAAGACTCACTAGGTATCCTGGGCTTTCCCACAACAGCTGGATTCTAAGGGTGAGGTTTCCTAGAAGAAGAAAGTCAGATGGAAGCTATATCACATTTTCTAACTTAGCCTTAAAGATCACACAGCAGTTCTGCCATATTCTGTTCACTAGGAACCAGTTACCAAGGCTAGCACATATTAAGGGGAAGGATTGTCATGGGAGAAGTGTCAATTTATAAAACCACCACATCCACTCACCTTGTCTTTCCAATTATATCTAAAGGAAAGGAGTTCTTCCCAACTCAGCATCACTGAAACTCTAGCAAGTTTTTTGGTTGTTTTCATTGCTTAGTATATTCTCTTATTTTGTGGGAAGTAACAAAGGATTGTAACACTGTTGAGTTAAGGAATTTTTGGGGGGGGGCCAAAAATATATGGATCATCTCACTAAATTTTTTTCCCCACTAAATTTTTTTACTGAGAGATGTGATTTCTTAACCTTGTGAATCATTTCTCCTCAGAATGCAATTCAAATTAGCATAAAACATTTGTAATTCAGAAAAAGGCTGATGGCATTAGAATCAGTATTTATAGATTCATTAATTAGAGTCTTATTTTCAAAGTCTTCTTTGGTAAGCATTTATTGGCTCAGACCTACATAAGTCATTATGGTATTCCTAAAACTTCTTTAAAAGTTATGGAGTACGAGGGCACCTGGGTGGCTCAGTTAAGTGCCTTTGGCTTGGGTCATGATCCTGGGATGCTGGGATTGAGCCCCATGCTGGGCTTCCTGATCAGTGGGGAGTCTGCTTCTCCCTCTCCCTGCTCTTGTGTTCTCGCTGTCTTGCTCTCTCTCCCTCTCAAATAAATAAATAAAATCTTTTTTAAAAATTATGGAGTGTTAAGATGAGGAAAGGATTAAGAGACTTTCTACTAAGAGGTGACTTATATTTATTTTATGGAGGAAAAATATGAAACAATCATAGAGAAATAAAAGTATAAAAATCAAATACAAATGTGTGGCAAAGGGGATGACAGCAGAGATCGATTTTAGCAACTCCTAGTGGTTTTAATTTTGTTCTTAATTTTTTGAGTTGAGGTTCTACATTCCAAGACTGTACTACAATATAGACAGCATTTTGTTGAAAATGAATTTATCTTAAAATTTGAGCACCTGACTGGAGCAGTCAGTAATGTATGTAACTCTTGATCTTGGGGTTGTGAGTTCAAGCCCTATGTTTGGTGCAGAGATTTAAAATCTTTAAAATAAATTTGGGGTCTTAGTTTTGCACTAGACGATTTTCACTCTACTTCCAAACTTTATTTTATTATTCATGCAGGTTGACGATCTTACAGCAAAACTGGAAACTGTGTCTTCAAAAAACCAGGTTCTTACTCAAGAATTATCATCAATGAAAGAAATGCTGACAAAATGTGAAAAACTAGAGAAGAATTTTAAAAAGCTGGAACAACAAGTAGTAAACCTCAGAAGTCGTGTAGAAGTCAACATGGTAGAATACAGTGAAACAGAACAATATAAATGGGAGCTTGAAGAAAGAACAAGATTGAACATAGCAGAAAAATTAATAGAAGTCGATCTATTTTTACAGGTTAATTTATTTGTCTATAAAATGCTTTAATTCATTTCATTGCAAATTATATTTTGGTTATATGCAGTGTATAGTTTCCCTCTATTTCCTTTATAGCAATTTGGTAAATTTCTGGAAGCATTTGTTCCTTCCCTTTTAAAATTTCAGTTTTCATCATTATTCTCACTAAATTGATCTTCCAGAATGATTCACAGTGGAAAGTCATTTTATTTTGTAAGACCAGTTAGTATAAAACAAGGCTATTGAGAGGAAAAGAAAAAATTGTGCTTTAAAAATTTTCACCATGGGGTACATGGGTGGCACAGTCAGTTGCTTATTTGGGCTCCATTCTGGGCATGCCTACATAAAAAAAAAAAAAAAAAAAAAAAATGTACCATACTTGGATTATTCCTTTTTTTATATTAAATATCTTAATTATTTATTTGGAAAGCACAGGTAGGGGATGAACAGGTAGAGAGAAAATTCCAGGCGTACTTCATGCTGAGTACGACACAGGGCTTTATCCCAGGACCCTGAGATCACTATCTGAGCAGAAACCAAGAGTCAGGCACTCAAATGAGTCAGCCAGGCACCCATGTACTTCAATTATTCTTAAGTTGTATTGTTCACTTTTTAAAAAATTTAAATGATTTTATTATTCTTTGAATTATCAGATTACATGAGTTCTAATGTAAGAATGACCATTATTCACATTTAATTCAGTTTCACATTAATGATAAATATTTTACATTTCAGTTTGTTTTTTTTTTTTTTTTTTCACTTTAAAAATTGCTCTCTGGGGGCACCTGGGTGGCTCAGTGGGTTAAAGCCTCTGCCTTGGCTCGGGTCATGATCTCAGGGTCCTGGGATCGAGCCCCGCATCAGGCTCTCTGCTTGTCGGAGAGCCTGCTTCCTCCTCTCTCTCTGCCTGCCTCTCTGCCTACTTGTGATCTTTGTCTGTCAAATAAATTAATAAAATCTTTAAAAAAAATTGCTCTCTGAATCATTGACACAAAACTAAAAGAAAGAAATATACTGTAGTTACCCAGGTTGTAACAATTTTAAAACTATGCTTTTAATTTGCTTTAGACACAAGTAGCATCTCAAGAAACATTAGCACAGTTAAGAAAAAATAATAATGTTTCACTAAGAAGTCAAATGGAACTCAGAATTAAAGAGCTGGAATTTGAATTATTCAAAATGGAAAGTTCTCAAGAAGATCTTACTAAAAGAGAATTGGACAGATACAAGCACCTCTACCTAGAAGAAGTAACACATCGAACGTCATTGACAAATGAACTGAACAAGTAAGTTAAAACAATCATAGAAAGTAGAGTTAGCTTATTAATTTGCCTCTAAACCATAATTTTTATGGAGCCATGTTCATGAGATCAGTAGTAAGTGAAAGCCAACTAGATAGTATAATTTTGAAAAATGATGTTTGTAAATGAACTTACTGTTGAAATACTAGTCCAAGACAGTTTGCATCTCTCTTTTTTTTGGTTTTAAATGATTTTATTTTTTTCCCTTGAATATTTTCAGTGACTCTGATCTCCTAGTCTTTAAGCTAATTATTTGAAGGTTTATAATTTAGACAGCATATTATTATAAAATCGTGAGAATTACCCTAAATAGAAATGTTTATTAATATTTATTTATTAATGTTAGTTTATTTTTGGAAGAGTACATCTTTAATCCAAAAGGTCAAGACAGAAAGGGCAGACTCCACCTCCAGTACCCTGGTATCTGTGTTATAACCTAATTGCCTCTGGAGCTATTTCAATTCGTTCTGATCACAACTCTGCCATCTACTTCTCCCCAAGCAATTGTTCATCTAAATTATTCCTCAGTAAAAAATAAATAAGTAAATAAATAAAAATAAATTATTCCTCAGTGCCAAATGCTCAGTTTCTCTGAGGTAATGTGTGAAACGTACAAGAGTGGTGAAAGCCAATGCTTGAAAAATGTCTTCGAGGGATTTTTTTTTATTTTTATTTTTTTAAAGATTTTATATATTTATTTGACAGAGAGAGAGGGAGCAAGTGAGCACAAGCAGAGGGGAGCAGCAGGCAGAGGGTGAGGGAGAAGCAGGCTTCCCGCTGAGCAGGGAGCCAAGTGTGGGGCTCAATTCCAGGACTCAGGGGTCCTAACCTGAGCTGAAGGCAGATAGATGGCTAACTGACTGAGCCAACGAGACCCCCCAGGATGATTTATTTCTGCAACTCTAAACTGGTTAACTAAATATTAGTATGTGTCATGAATCTTTTAAGTACAATCCCCAAGAATCTTTTAAGTACAATCATTCCAGAAGGCAGCAGGTATTACCTGTTAAGCCATGGACATCACTGCTAGCCATTCCTCTCCCTCCTTAATTTGAAGTACTTGTTAGTTAGGAACCCTAGAAATAAATATACTTCTTTAGAACAGTTTTAAACCTATAATTATACATAGTAGGTCTGCTCTGTCACATTTACCATGTTAAAACACTATTTTTTTCCATTTTATTTATTTTTTCAGCGTAACAGTATTCATTCTTTTTGCACAACACCCAGTGCTCCATGCAAAACGTGCCCTCCCCATTACCCACCACCTGTTCCCCCAACCTCCCACCCCTGACCCTTCAAAACCCTCAGGTTGTTTTTCAGAGTCCATAGTCTCTTATGGTTCGCCTCCCCTTCCAAATTTTTTTTTTTTTAATAAACATATAATGTATTTTTATCCCCAGGGGTACAGGTCTGTGAATCGCCAGGTTTACACACTTCACAGCACTCACGATAGCACTTACCCTCCCCAATGTCCGTAGCCCCCTCCCCCTATCCCAATCCCACCTCCCCCCAGCAACCCCCAGTTTGTTTTGTGAGATTAAGAGTCATTTATGGTTTGTCTCCCTCCCAATCCCATCTTGTTTCATTTAAAACACTATTTAATGGCACATTCTGTTTACTATTATGGAAACTTAAAAAAATGCAAGTAATTTAGGAATGATTTGGGGAAAAATGAAATACTAAGCATTGTGTTTTGTAATCTTAACAAGACTAGTGAGAGGCTGGCAGAGACCAGTACCAAACTTCTGGTGGAGAAGCAGCAGAAGCAAACTTTGCTCAACACTATTAATATGAGGCCAGCCCTGGAACTGCCTTATGGTAGAAATGTTAGTAGTAATAGTTCGCTATTCAATAGAAATGTTGCTCTAAGAGAAAACGTGGTGATTCATACCTCAAGTAATGACATCGGGACTTTCTTGACCAAGGTTAGTTATATTATCTTACCTTTTTTCCCTTGGGTTTCAGATTTCTGATATAATTTTTGTTTTTAATTTGGCAAAATTCTGAGTTGTTTAGCTAACTAATACACATTAAGTAAAAGTCATAATTATTTGTGCTAATAAAGAAATGAGACAGAAATTTTGATTTTTTTTTCTTAGTTCCTGGAGCTCTTATTTTCAAGAGATAACATACCTATTATTACCTTTATTCAATAAGTATAACTAAAATGACATATTTTATTATTTTTTCAAGATTTTATTTATTTTAGAGAGAGAGTGTACAAGAGGGGGAGAGAGTGTGAGACTCTCAAGCAGACTTCCTGCTAAGTGTGGAACCCTACATGGGGCCCAGTCTCACAACCCTAAGATTATAACCTGAGCCAAAAACAAGAGTCAGACACTTGACTGAGTTACCCAGGCACCCCAAAACTGACACATTTTAAATTTCTTGAAAACCTACATCTAAATTCAATTTTAGAAAGTAAATATTGTTGCTCACTAGTGAAATCTATACTTAGATGCTTTGACTAATTTCCTGGTTGGCAATGGTTCATAACAATTTTAAAGTTCGCTGTTACCCATTTTTCCCACCCCTATGTATAAGTGAACAATAAGAATCCAAACACTTAATCACATATGGATATTTATTATTTAAAAGAATCCATGATAAGTCCTTTTTCTGAATTAAATAAACTTGTAATGCTAAAAAGATTAATTTTTCTTTTTAAGTTATAATTGTTGTCATTTTCTTACCTGAGAGTACATCCTTAATTGTTTTCTTTTTTTTTAAGATTTTATTTATTTATTTGACAGAGATCACAAGTAGGCAGAGAGGCAGGCAGAGAGAGAGGAAGGGAAGCAGGCTCCCCGCTAAGCAGAGAGCCCAATGTGGGGTTCGATCCCAGGACCCTGTGACCATGACCTGAGCCGAAGGCAGAGGCTTTAACCCACTGAGCCACCCAGGCACCCCCTTAATTGTGTTCTTACTTGGAGCATTTTTTAAAAACTTGTAACACTTCTATTTCAAATTTTACAAAATGTCTTGCTGAGCAATTGTAGAGCATTTTCCAAATCGCTAAATCAAGCAAATACTGGATTTTTTTTTTTAGAGAGAGAGAGAGAGAGTGTGTGTGTGCAAGATGGTGGGGGGGGGGGGCGATGAGGTGCAGAGGGTAAACAGGTTCCATACTCAGTGCAGAGCCTGATGCAGGGCTCAGTCTCAACGATCCTGAGATCATGACCTGAACCAAAGTCAAGATCAGGTCCTTAACTGACTGAGCCACCTAGGTGCCCCCCAATTGGAATTTTTAAAATGAAGTTCACATATATCTACCCTGCCATCACTTGAATGATTGATGACTAAGATGGGAGTAATAGGGAGTCTTTAAGTAGCAGCTAGTTTCCATTATGTATCATTGTTATTAAAATATCCATTTCAATCAATGTACATAGGTTTATGGTTTTGAAGGTATATTCATGGTCTTATTAATGTAGACAAAAGTAGCATAGGCTCATGGTAAATGAGGTCTCAATCTTGTTCTTTCATTTGGTTTCCTTATTGTCTTGCTCTCTTTCCTTCTAATTTGAGGACTTTCTTTAGTGTTATGCTCGGTTGCCTTTCTTTTTCTTTTTTGTATGTTATAGATTTTTGTGATCACAATGAAGTTCATATATAACATCCCATGTATATAGAAGTCTATTTTAAGTTGATGGTTACTTAAGTTCAAACACATTTTTAAAACACTACATTTTCCCACCCCACCTTGTTTTATGTATTTGATGTCTTAGTTTACATCTTTTTATTTTGTGTATCCCTTAACTAATTACTGTAGATATAATTGTTGTTACTACTTTCGTCTTTTAACATTCATACTGGCTTTATAAAAGTGATTGATCTATTACTTTTATTGTATGTTTGCTTTTACCAATAAAACTCTTTCTTTCATAATTTTCTTATTTCTAGTTATGGCCTTTTCTTTCTTTCTTTCTTTAATAATCTATTTTTGAGAGCAAGCAAGAGAGAACACAGATGGGAGGGGAGGGCCACAGAGAAAGGGAGAAGCATACTTCCTGAGCACGGGGCCTGGTGTGGGGCTCAATCCTAGGAGGTCCCTTAACCTGTCCTCATTTTTTTCAATTCTTTTATCTTTTTATTTTTTGGCTTGGATGATTTCTGCTACCCTGTCTTGTCACTTATCTGTTCATCTGTAGCTTTTAATCTGCTATTGATTCCCTCTGGTGTATTTTTCATTTCAGGTATTGTATTTTTCAGCTCTGATTGGTTCTTCTTTATATTTTCTCTTTGTTGAAGTTCTCACTGAATCCATCCATTCTTCTCCCAAATTGGCTGAGCGTTTTTATGACCATTACTTTGAACTCTTTATCAGGTCAATTACTTATCTCTGTTTCATTTAGTTATTTTTCTGAAGTGTTGTATTTTTCTTTCATTTGGAACATATTCCTCTATCTCCTCATTTTGTCTGACTTTCTGTGTTTATTTCTGAAGTTGTTCTTTTTAACTTTCTCCCTCTTTAAAGTATGTTGCTTTGAACAATGAATGTTAGTTATAAAGTCAAGGAAGAAGATACCATTTCTAAGTATTGTTTGTTCATTTTTCTTGTTGAAACTGTGGTAGAGTAGGTGACAGATAACATTGCTCTACTTTTTTAAAAAATTTAATTTCTTTTCAGTGTAACAGAATTCTTTGTTTATGCACCACACCCAGTGCTCCATGCAATGTGTGCCCTCCATAATACCCACCACCAGGCTCCCCCATCCTCCCACCCACCGCCCCAACCCTCAGACTGTTTTTCAGAGTCCACAGTCTCTCATGGTTCATCTCCCCCCCAATTTCCCTCAACTCCCTTCTCCTCTCCATCTCCCCATGTCCTCCGTGTTATTTGTTATGCTCTTCTTTTTCTGAGTTGAGAACATAGGAGTCAGGCAGTTGGAGATAAGCTTAGTAACTTTAATACATATCAACAAATTGGAGGATGTGGTTTAGGTATGTAGCCACAGCGAACTTCCTAATACTTTATTCCAAATTAGGCACTTCCACACACAGTTGTAAATGGAAGGAACAGATTTTTGATGCGCATCCCACAAAGATGAAAGCAGACATACTATGGCAAGCATAGCTTTTCAAAGAAGAGATTTGGAAACATGTAGGCACTGCTTAGTGCCTTCTCCCAAATTCACCCATTAGGTAAATCTCCTTTCCTGTCATGAAGAAGGTAGAGAAATGTTCTCACATGGAAATGAAGGTTTACCTATAATTTCTGAGTGGATTTAATTTATAATTAAAGTTAATCGTGTCTTTTGTACATATGAACTAGTGGAGAGGCTAGATGGCAAAGAGGAATCTGTTCAGTGTTTTAAATTTTGCTATAAATAACTCACAACATTGGTAACTCATTTGTTGATTGAGGGGTGCAGGTGCCCCTTTGGATCAATATATTTATATCTTTGGGGTAAATCCATAGTAGTGCAATTACTGGATTGTTGGTTAGCTCTATTTTCAGCTCTTTGAGGAACCACTGTACTGTTTTTCAGAATGGCTGCACCAGCTTACATTCCCACCAACAATGTAAGAGGGTTCTGCTTTCTCTGCATGCCTGACAACATCTGCTTTTTCCTGACTTGTTCATTTTAGCCATTCTGACAGGTGTAAGGTGATATCTCATTGTGCTTTTGATTTGTATTTATTTCCCTGATGCCAAGTGATGTTGAGCATTTTTTTCATGTCTATTGCCCATTTGTGTGTCTTCTTTGGAGAAATGTCTGTTCATTTCTTCTACCCATTTCTTGACTAGATTGTTTGTTCTTTGGGTATTGAGTTTGATACGTTCTTTATAGATTTTGGATATCTGATATGTAAATTGCAAATCTCATTTTCCATTCTGTAGGTCATCTTTTAGTGTTGTCAGTTGCTTCCTTTGCTATGCAAAACCTTTTTATCTTGATGCAGTCTTTGTTTCCCTCGCCTTTGGAGATGTGTCTAGCAAGAAGTTGCTTTGGCCAAAGTCAGAGAGAATACAACCTGTGTTCTCTTCTAGGATTTTGATGGGTTCCTGTCTCACATTTAGGCCTTACATCCATTTTAAATCTTATTTTTCTGTGTGGTGTAAGAATATGGTCCAGTTTCATTCTTCTACTTGTGGCTGTCCAGTTTTCCCAACACCATTTGTTGGAATGACTGTCTTTTGTTCCATTGGACATTCTTTCCTGCTTTGTCACAGATTAGTTGACCATAGAGTTGAGGGTCCATTTCTGGGTTCTCTATTCTGTTCCATTGATCTATGTGTCTGTTTTTGTGCCAATACCATACTAACCTGATGAAGACAGCTTTGTCATAGAGCTTGAAGTCCAGAATTGTGATTCCACCAGCTTTGGTTTCCTTTTTCTACATTCCTTTGGCCATTTGGGGTCTTTTCTGGTTCCATACAAATCTTAGGATTATTTGTACCAGCTCTGAAAAAATGTTGATGGTATTTTGATAGGGATTGTGTTGAATGTATAGATTGCTCTGGGAAGTATAGATATTTTAATGGTATTTGTTCTTCCAATCCATGAGCATGGAAGGTTTTTCCATTTCTTTGTGTCTTCCTCAGCTTCTCTCATGAGTTTCTATAGTTTTCAGAGTACCGATCCCTTGCCTCTTTGGTTGGGTTTATTCCTAGGTATCCTAATGGTTTTTGGTGCAATTGTAAATGGGTTTAACTCCTTAACTTCTCTTTCTTCTATCTCATTCTTCTAACTGATTTCTGTGCATTGATTTTATATCCTGCCACTTTGCTGAATTCCAGTAGGACTTCTAACAATTTTAGGGTCGAGTCTTTTGGGTTTTCCACATAGAGTATCACATCATCTGCAAAGAGTGGGAGTTTGACTTCTTGCTGATTCAGATGTCTTTATTTCTTTTTGTTGTCTGATTGCTGAGGCTAGGACTTCTAGTAGTAGAGTAGCCACCCTGCCATGTTCCTGACTTAGGGGCGAAGCTCTCAGTTTTTCCCCATTGAAAATGATATTCACTGTGGGCTTTTTGTAGATGGCTTTTATGATATTGAGGTATGTTCCCTCTATCCTTGCACCATGAAGAATTTTAATCAAGAAGGGATGCTGTACCTTGTCAGATGGTTTTTCTGCATCTATTGAGAGTATCATATGGTTTTTGGTCTTTCTTTTATTAACATATTGTGTCACACTGATTGATTTGCTGATGTTGAACCACCCTTGCAGACCAGGAATAAGTCCTACTTGGTCACGGTGAATAATCCTTTTAATGTACTGTTGGATCCTGTTGGCTAGTATCTTGGTGAGAATTTTTGCATCCGTGTTCATCAGCAGTATTGGTCTGTAATTCTGCTTTTTGGTGGGGTCTTTGTCTGGTTTTGGGATCAAGGTAATGCTGCCTCATAGAAAGAGTTTGGAAGTTTTCCATCCATTTTTATTTTTTGAGACAGCTTCAGAAGAATAGGTATTAATTCCTCTTTAAATGTTTGGTCGAACTCTCCAGGGAAGCCATCTGGCCCTGGAGTTTTCTTTGTTGGGAGATTTTTGATGACTGCTTCAGTTTCCTTGCTGGTAATGGGTCTGTTCAGGTTTTTCTGTTACCATTTCTTCCAGGTTGCCTAATTTCTTCCAGATTGCCTAATTGCGAATAGTTGTTCATTATACATTCTTAAAATTGTTTGTGTTTCCTTGGTGTTGGTTGTGATCTTTCTTCTTTCAATCATGATTTTATTAATTTGGGTCCTCTCTCTTTTCTTTTTGCAAAGTCTGGCCAGGGGTTTATCAATCCTATTACTTCTTTCAAAGAGCCAGCTCTTAGTTTTGTTGCTGTACTTTCGGTTTCTATTTCATTGATTTCTGCTCTGGTCATTTTTAATTCTCTTCTCCTGCTGGATTTAGGCTTTCTTTGCTGTTGTTTCTCCAGCTCCTTTAGGTGGAAGGATAGGTTGTGTATTTAGGACCTTCTTTGTTTCTTGAGAAAGGCTTGTTTTGCTCTATACTTCCCTCTTAAGGACTGCCTAGGCTGCATCCCAAAGATTTTAAATGGTTGTGTTTTCATTTTCCTTTGTTTCATGAATTCTTTTACCTGTTCGTTAATTTTCTGGTTGACCCATTCATTCTTTAGTCAGATGCTCTTTAGTCTCCGTGTATTTGAGTTCTTCCCAAATTTCCTCTTGTGATTGAGTTCAAGTTTCAAGGGACTATGGTCTGGAAATATGCAGGGAATGATCCCAAACTTTTGGTACCGGTTGAGACCTGATTTGTGACTCAGTATGTGATCTCTTCTGGAGAAAGCTCCATGTGCCCTGGAGAAGAATGTGTATTCTGGGGCTTTGGGATGGAATGCTCTGAATATATCTGTGAAGTCCATCTGGTCTAGTGTGTCATTCAAAGCCCTTTTGTCCTTGTTGATCTTCTGCTTAGATGATCTGTCCATTGCAGTGAGTGAGATGTAAAAGTCCCCTATTATTTATTGTATTATGCTCGATGTGTTTCTTTAATTTTGTTATTAGTTGGCTTATGTAATTGGCTGCTCCCATGTTAGGGGCATAAACCTTGACAATTGTTAGATCTTCTTTTTGGAGATACCCTTTAATTATGATAGTGTCTTTCCACATCTCTTATGACGGCCTTTGGCTTAAAGTCTAATTTGTCTGATAGAAGGATTGCCACCCCGGCTTTCTTTTGATGTCCATTAGCATGGTAAATAGTTTTGTACCCCCTCACTTTCAATCTGGATGTGTCCTTCGGTCTAAAGTGAGTCTCTTGCAGATAGCATATTGATGGGTCTTGCTTTTTTATCCAGTCTGATACCCTATGTCTTTTGATTGGGGAATGTGGCCCATTTACTTTCAGGGTAACTATCAAAAGATATGAATTGAGTGCCATTGTATTACCTATAATGTCATTGTTTCTGTATAATGTCTCTGTTCCTTTCTGGTCTATCTCACTTTGGGGCTCTCTCTTTGCTTAAAGGATCCCCTTTAGTATTTCTTGCAGGGCTGGTTTGGTGGTCACAAATTTTTTAGTTTCCGTTTGTCCTGGAAACTCTTTATCTCTCCTCTATTTTGAATGACAGCCTTGCTGAATAAAGTATTCTTGGCTGCATATTGTTCTGGTTTAGCACCCTGACTATACCATGCCAGTCCTTTCTGGCATGTCCTGAGCTGCTTTCTGGATTTTCTCTTTGTCTTTGAAATTTGCAAGCTTCACTACTATATGTCGAGGTGTTGGCCTATTCTTACTGATGTTGAAGGGGGTTCTCTGTGCCTCCTGGATTTGAATGACTTTTTCCTTCCCCAGATTACAGAGGTTCTCTGCTATAATTTCTCAGATATACCTTCTGCCACACCTCTTTTCCTCCTCTTCTGGGATTCCAGTTATTCTAATATTGTTTTGCTTTATGGTATCACTTATTTCTTGAATTCTCCCTTGTGATCCAGTAATTGTTTATCTCTCTTTTTTCTCAACTTCTTTATTCTCCAACATTTTGTCTTCTATGTCAGTACTTCTCCTTTTTTGTGTCATTTATCCTAGCAGTTAGAGCCTCCAATTTTTTAATTTGAAATAGTTAATATTTATTAGTTAATTATAGCTCAGTAAGTCTGTAAAAGATAAGTAGTGTTTTATTTCACCATTACCCATTAAGTACATGATGATTTTTTAAAAATTTCTATTCAATTAGCTGATATATGATATATCAGTTTCAGATATATCAGTTTCAGATATAGTGTTCAGTTAACCATCAGTTGTATATAATACCCAGTGCTCTACACATCACATGCCCTCCTTCATGCCCATCACCCAATTACCCCTCCCCCATCCCACCTCCCCTTCAGCAAACATCTGTTTGTTTCCTATAGTTAAGAGTCTCTCATGATTTTTCTCCCTCTTTGATTTCTTCTATTTAGTTTCCCCCCCTTCCCCTATGATTCTCTGCACTGTTTCTTATATTCCCCATATGTATGAAACAATATGATAATTGTCTTTCTGTGATTGACTTATCTCTCTCAGTATAGTACCCCCCGTTTCCATCCACATCAATGTAAATTGTAAGAGTTCATCCTTTTTGATGGCTTTGTAATATTCCATTGTATTTATATATACACCACATTTTCTTTATCCATTCATCTGTTGATGGACAGATGGGCTGTTTCCACAGTTTGGCTATTGTGGAGATTGCTTTTATAAATGTTGGTGTCCAGGTGCCCCTTCAGATCAGCATGTTTGCATCTTTGGGGTAAATACCTTGCAGTACAATTACGGGGTCATATTTTTAACTTCTTGAGGAACCTCCATACTGTTTCTGGAGGTAGAGTCTCCATTTTTTTATTGCATCTCATTAATAACCTTTTGATTTCAAGTTGGTAATATTTTTGTTCTTTTATTTCTCCAGAAAGGGATTCTGCAGTGTCTTTTGTGCTTTTTTCAAGCCCAGCTAGTATTTTTATAGTTGTTATTCTAAACTCTAATTCTGCCATCTTACTTACATCCATACTGATTAGGTCCCTGACAGTCAGTAGTACCTTCTGTTCTCTTATTTCAGGTGAGTTTTTCCATCTAGTCATTCTGTCTAGAGAAGAATAGAAAATGAGAGAACAAAATACTAAAATAACAACAACAATGCCAGAGAAATATAATCTTAAACCAATTAGAAGAGACCAGAAACCAAAATAAATAAATAAATAAATAAACTAAAAATTTAAAAAGAGAGAATATAATCAGACAGGTGATGAGAACAGAGCAATATACTAGATCCTGGGTATATTTTGGTCTGTTTGTTAGAGGAAACTACATCCCAAAATTGTAAAAAAAGAAAAAATATATATATCTATATTTGCATATATATTTTTTTGCATATATATATGCAAAAATAAAGTTAAACACTATGAAAGGATAGAATGTAACTATAAAAATTAAAATTAAAAAAGTTTTAAAAACCCGAGTTGATAAAATGAGAAATTGGTTGAAATGGAAAAAGAAAAGGAAAATTAAACTTGAAAGATTAAGATTAAGATTAGGGAGGATTTTCCCCCAGCACTAGAGTTTTATAGTTCTTTGTGATTGGTTACAGTTGATTTTAGCGGGAAGTTCTTGCTGATTTTCTGGGGGAGGGGCCTGTTGCGCTGATTCTCAGAGGTCTTTGCCCTGGTGGTACTGCGCTGCCCTTGCCAGGGGCCAGGTTAAGTAAGGGCCTCCAGATTCGTCTTCGTGGCTTTTGTTCCCTGACGGTTTTCCGCACTGCTTGAGAGGATTAGAATGAAAATGTGAGCCACCCAGTCCAGTGTCCAGCCCTAGAGCTGAAAGCGGGTACCCTCCACTCTTCAGTGTCCCTCACAGAAAATCTGTCAATCACTCTTATCTCCCTGGTTTCTGCCTGCACTCTGTGTACACCCAACCTTTGAGCATTTTTATCTCAGCCATGCAACCCTCTTTGGAGTTTCCAAACTTTGCAGTCTCCTGTGGCATGCATTCATGCCATTCCTCCAGGGGGAGGGAGGGAGGTCTTGCCCTGGTTTTTTTGCGGGTTGGGCCCATGCTCTGGGAGAAGTTACCCAGTGGGCTAGGGTTTGTGGTTAATGGCAACACTGAGCTGAAAGCCCCCTCCTCTGCTCTTTGATTGCTGCTGGCTTCCCTGCTGAAACACCTGGGAACTCTCCCATACTCAAGCACCCCATTCTTTCTGTGACCCTGGGGATCCTGAGATCAGGCAGTTCTACCTAGGATTCCGACCTACTTCTCCACCTGAGTGCTTTTCAAGCAGGTGTGTCCCTCACCAGATTAGACTTATAAAAGTTCCAGTTTGCACGCCACTGCTATACCACTTTCTGATAGGCAGTTTATGCCCCACCCCAACAGTTTATCTTCTCAGGTATCACCTTGGATTCACTTCTCCACGCCACACTTCCTACCTTTCAGAACGTGGTCACTTTTCTATTTGTAGAATTATAACAGTTCTTTTCTTAGATCTCAGGTTGAGTTCACAGGTGTTCAGAATGATTTGAAAGCTATCTAGCTGAGTTCCAGGGACTGGACAAAACTATGGTCCCCTATGCCTCTGCCATATTCCTCTTCTTCCAGAAATTATGTATATTTAATAGACCAATATTAATTGTACTTTTTATCAGATTTATCTAAATAGCGTAACATGTATTTCTTCTGTTACCTAAGATTAAAATAATTAGGGATTTATTTTATTTATGTAATTATCTTTCTATTTAAGCAATCCCTGACTTAGTTTTAGTCTCTAATAGTGTTATTTTAAGTTCACATTTCATAAGCTATATATAATTCCTACAATAAAGTCTCTTGTTTAACTTGAGCATTATAAATAATATTTGACTTATTTCAGATGCAGCAGGAGTTGGAAAAAAACATAACTAGAGAACAAGAAGAAGGTATGTTGCCAAATTTCTGAATTGAGATGGTCATTGATTTCTGAAATAAACTATGAATGGTAAATGGCATTGCTTTCCATTGTTTGGATAATAGGTACTATGCTAAAATTTTTAATATATATCTAATAAAAAAACATAAGCATAATGAGGAACATACTTATTCCTCCTTTAGTCATCGTGTTTCAGACTTTTAAAAAAAAATCTCCATTGGGAGAGGGGGAGCGGGCTATGGACATTGGGGAGGGGAGGCGAACCATAAGAGACTATGGACTCTGAAAAACAACCTGAGGGTTTTGAAGGGTCAGGGGTGGGAGGTTGGGGCAACCTGAGGGTTTTGAAGGGTCAGGGGTGGGAGGTTGGGGAACAGGTGGTGGGTAATGGGGAGGGCACGTTTTGCATGGAGCACTGGGTGTTGTGCAAAAAGAATGAATACTGTTACGCTGAAAAAATAAATAAAATGGGGAAAAAAATATCTCCAAATGTCTATTTATCTGTTATTTCAAGCTGTAATCCTCCTTCACTTCTGCCATCCCTCTGGAACTGTCAACCTGAATATGTGGGCTTTCTCAAATCCTTGTTTCTGCTAATGATATAAAACAAACAAACAAAAAAAGCAGCCTTGTCTTAGGTGATACTTAGTTAAGCAATTATAGTTCAAATACCTGTCGCTTGACAGGTGACAGTTAACTCTCCAGTCGTTGATTTTGTCATTGATTTACCTTTTGCCATTGGGTAAAATTCCAAGCTCCATGCATGGAATAAAAACACCCAAATCAGTTTGGTTCTTGCCAGATTTTTCAGCCTTCTCTATCGCTAACAGTTACGTTACTCTGCTGCTTTGCTCTCGCACCTCTTCAGCGTCGACTATATGCAATTCCACAAGTGTTCTTCTCACTTTCTGTGTACGTTCTTTGTATATGCATCTTCCCTCTACCTGGCACACTTCTTCCCTGTCCTTCAGGTATCAACTTACATATCCCCTCCACCAAAAAGCAGACAATATTGATAGAAAACTAGGATTTTCCTTCTGTGTATTCTTATGTTCAACTCTGAAAATTGCCAGTTTGATTTTTCAGTCTGTCGTATATGATTGTTCATGGGTGGGCTCTGTTATCATCTTGCAATGAGAAAAACAGAAGCTCTGATATTTATCCACAATAGCTAGTACCTCAGTGGGCAACCGTGAGCAAAATATATTTAAAAGTAAACTTGTGGGGCGCCTGGGTGGCTCAGTGGGTTAAAGGCTCTGCCTTCAGCTCAGGTCCTGATCCCAGAGTCCTGGGATCAAGCCCCACATCGGGCTCTCTGCTCAGCAGGGAGCCTGCTTCCTCCTCTCTCTCTGCCTGCCTCTCTGCCTACTTGTGATCTGTCTGTCAAATAAATAAATAAAATCTTTTAAAAAAAAAAGTAAAATTGTATTTTATATTGTAATTGTATTAGATATTTTTCATTCTTCATAACACTCCTAAGGCTTCAACTTTTTTGTTTTACTAACCTTTAGTTAACAATGAAGTATTTTAGGTAAAGACTGTAATTCTTTTCAGTTGCTGCTGAATTTGAATCAGGCTCATCCTGTGGGGCCACCTCTTTAGAATCTACTTTTGAAAGACATATGAATTATGACGATGTACTGAAATCATCCAGAGATTTCTCACAGTTTCTGAAGAAAAGGTGTACCATCTGAAAGATAAATAGTAAAAATTTATTTACTGGATGTTTATACAACATTTTAATTGTTTCCTATTAAATGGATGTTATGCAAAAATCTTTATTAAAGGAAAACATTTCTGGATCATGTATGTAATGAAAGTTTATATAATATTTTAAGCTATGTTTCTTGGCAGCTATTTAGCTTTTAAGCAGATTTTTTATGTGGAAATCAGCATTATTGGGTTTTACATGTTTCAGGCTACCCAAATACCAGCTTTCTAAATAGCACCCAACCAACCAAGTTTCCATGAATACTTCAGTCATGTTAATTGATAACTTTTTGGTATTTTCCAATTTTTTTTTACTATATGTCAACCTAGAGATTTAGACACAGATTATTTTGATATATTGCTGCTAAGTTTATTGTCAATGTTTGCATGTATTCTAATTTTTATAGTGCTATAAAACCTATATATAATTTTTAAAAGATTTTTTTTTATCTCAAAGATATCTGTACCCCCCATTCTCATAGCACCATTATTCACAATAGCTGAGATATGGAAACAACTCAAGTGTTCATTGATGGATGAATAGCTAAAGAAAGTGCCATATATATATATACATTATATATATATATATTTCAGCCTTAAAAAAGAAGTAAATCCTGCCATTTGTGACAATGTAGATGAGCCTAGCAGACATTACACTATGTGACATAAGCCAATCACAGGACAAATACTGCATGATTTGACCTATGTAAGATATCTAAAATAGTTAAACTCATAGCAGCAAAGAATGTAATAGTGGTTGCCAAGGGCTACAGAGTAGAAGAAATGGGGAATTGTTGTTCAATGGGTATAAAGTTTCAGTTTTACTAAATAAATAAATTCTGGAGATTTTTTTTTTTAAAGATTTTATTTACTTGAGAAGGAGAGTGAGAGACAGATCATGAGCAGGGGAGACGGGTAGAGGGAGAAGCAGACTCACCGCTGAGCCAGGACCCTGATACAGGACTTAATCCCAAGACCCTGGGATCATGACCTGAGCCGAAGGCAGAAGCTTAACCGACTGAGCCACCCAGGTGCCCTCTGGAGATCTTCCGTGCAGCAAATATAGTATAGGTAACTATACAATATTGTCTGCTTCAAAATTTGTTAAGAGAGTAGATTATGTCAAATGTGCTTCACACACACACACACACACACACACAGGAGCACAAGGAAACTTGGCAGGCATGAGATGTGTCTTTTGATTGTGGCAATGGTACTGTGGGTGTTTGCATATGTCCAACTCATCAAATCATACATATCAAACGTGTATTTCTTTGTGTATCAATTATGCCTCAATAGAGATGTTAAAACTTTTTAAATAAAAAATAAGAAGCTATGGTGGAAAGAATATCTGGCCACCCATAAGTTCTAGATTCTATTTATAGCTAGAACACAAACTATGTGATTAGGGAAATTACTTATTCTCTTTGTTCCTTTATGTGTAAAATGATGGGATTGAGCCAGATTAGCAAAAAATATGTATTGTTTATCTAAAATTCTAATTTTTTTAGTAGTTTTGCATTCAGATTATAAGAGTTGGGAAAGGCAAGAACCTCAACAGAATTGTATGTGTCCTCATTACTTACCGGACAATTTATTTATTTTTTTAAAAGATTTATTTTAGCGGCGCCTGGTTGGCTTAGTGGGATAAAGCCTCTGCCTTCAGCTCAGGTCATGATCCCAGGGTCCTGAGATCAAGCCCTGCATCAGGCTCTCTGCTCAGCAGAGAGCCTACTTCCCCCTCTCTCTGCCTGCCTCTCTGCCTGCTTGTGATTGCTGTCTGTCAAATAAATAAATAAATAAAATCTTTTTAAAAAATAAATAAACTACACTTAAAAAAAAGAAAAAGATTTATTTTACAGCAGAGGGGGGACACCGAGAGGAGGGAGAGGGAGTCTCAAGCAGACTCAGTGCGGGAGTGGGGCTGGATCTCATCACCCTGGATCACAACCTGAGCCAAAATCAAGAGTCCGGTGCTCAAGTGACTGTGCCACCCAGACACACCCCAGATAATTTGTTTTAAAGTATCTGGACTTACCTTGTTTAAGCAGTGAAGAAATATAAATTAGAAATATCTGGGCTATGTTAACCATTGAAGTTAAATCCTTGGATCTCGATAAATGATAAATTACATAAGATCAGAATCTAAGTTCATATTCATTGGACAAAAACATTTTGGACGGTGCAGTGTCCTCTCAGCATGTGGAATATCAAGCTCATCTTTAAGTGATCGATGACATAGACAAACGTTACAAATCTATGACATCCCAGCTCTTCCATTGCTAGGAAAGATCGCTTTTAAATATGCACAGGAGCAAAACTTTCTGCCTCTACCAGTATGTCCAAGGGAATTACATCCGACCATTAAAACTACTTCTTTGGGCCTTCAGAGGCGGAATGAGACAGGGAGGACAGATGGGATACAGCTACCAGAAACAGGTATGCCTTAAGGTGACCTAACTGGTGATCAACCAGAGGTACCGGGGTGTTTAGCAAAGAATGGGCATGGTATGTTTGAGGGGATGGGATGAGTATCAGGTAAAGATGAGCAGAAAAATGACAGGGGCAGGTGTTGCTGTAACAAACTTCAGTAACTTCGTAATTGTTCCAAGCACATTCCTGTTGCCATTCTGAGACCTGATGCCAAAGATAGCATCTTCTAAAGGGGTTCCTGTTTTTATTGTTTTGATGAGAAGCTGGAGTCCATTCATTAGCACTGTTCTCACTTCTCTCCTCTTTCACTCTCAACCAGAAATTAGGGTCCATGAGAAGTTAATGGCCCCTGGTTCTGCACCTGCCCCCAATTAGTACTAAGGCAACAGGTGAAAAATATGTTTGGAATCATGCAAACCTCCAGAGACAGGTAGATGTCCTCATTAAGCCTGAGAATTCAGAAGAGTCCTGAGCTGTGCAGTTGTGCTCTCTGTTGAATGATCCACAAAACCAAGGCCCCTGGCCGTTCCGATTATTACCTGGACCAAGAGGCTGAATAGATTGGGAAAGTTAAAAAGAAATAAAGAGTAACTCCAACGAGTTACTGCAAGCAAGAAAGATTCACAAGGTCACTAATGTAACAAACTGTGCTCAGTTTAGAGCAGTAAAAATGAAAAGCAAACTACGGATTTCCCAGAATATATTATTCTAAAAGTCTTCATGAGAGGCTTTTTTAAAAAGTAACTCTAGACTTTTTAAGACAAAATGCGAAAACAGCATTCCTATATACACTTCCCTTTGTGTTATTATCTTACAGAAAATGACGGTACATCGTAATATTAGTACAATACTGTTAAGCAAATTCAAAACTTAATCAAATTTCACCAGTTTTTCCATTGCTTCTGTTTTAGGACCCGATCCAGGATGGCATCTTGGGTTTAGTTCTGTCCTGTCTCCTTGGTTTCTTCCAGCCTCTAACGATTCCTCAGTTCTCCCTTGTCTCCACAATTCTGACATTTTGGAATGTCAGAATTTTGGAATTCATTTTGGAATGAATGCCCATCTATTATTTTGTACCATGTGCCTCAGGGTGGGCTTCTCCGGTGATTTCTCATTATGAGTTGGAGGTTCAGCACTGTTGGGGGCATGCCATAAAGACAATGTGCCTCCCAGTGTGCCCTATCAAGGGGCACTTGATGTCAGTATGTTTTACTGATGATATTAACATTAATCACTCTGCTAAGGTCAATGGCAGGCTTTTATCACCTTTTTTTAATAGGTGAAGAAGGAGAAGCTTAAGGAGAAAAACAAGCTACACAGCCTAAATATAGGGTCTGACTCCAAAGTTCATGGACTTTCCAAAATGTACCACATTGTCCCACGTTAGTTGGAACTATAGTGAAAATTCCATCCCCCCCTTTTTTACTTCTCCTCTAAGATCCCTAGGTGAGTAAAGTTGACTAAAACTGTTGCCCATTCTGTGTCTCTATGTGCTTTCAGAGTTCTAAAAAAAGGTGAACATATAATTCAAATGAAAACATTAGAAAATTAACATTTGCAGTCTCTCAGTGGAAAAGGATATTAAACATCAGGGTCTTGTCTTTTCTCCTGAGCCAGATTTATGTTTTCTGATGATCTGAGGCAAAAATAATTTTGTATATTGGGCAGCAAAAACCAACCAACCAACCAAAACAACTTTGTCAAAAGAGAGTATTAATATTTTCATCACAGAGAGATTTGAACATAGGCTGAGAAAGAGAACTAAACAGTTTTGAAGGAAATTTTCTTCAGAGAATCAGTGATAATAATCTCAATGACTATATTTGGCCTCCAGACTAGAAAAATAAGAATTTATTTTCCTTACTTTACCTCACTCCCCTGTCTTCCCACATCAATGATATATCTGAAATAATTACCATACCTGCTCTTAGAAATGTTTCACATAGAACAGACTTCATATTCTATTGGAAGGAAATCTAGTCAGTGAAATTAAAATGTTATCCAAAAAACTAAGTGAACATATTATATGGTAAATGTAAAATTGTTTTCAATTAATTTATATCTGTTTTTATATTTTTCCCAAGCCAGAATATATTTCTTACACTGGAATAAATTAATATATGAGTATACCATCTCACATGAAGCTTCAAACTGTTCCTAGGTGTTTCTCTCATTTGGACAAAGCTATCCATAAGTCACTGAGTTATGGGCTTCATTATGGGAAAAAAAGACTGGCCAATCTCTCCAGAGTATCCTGATAGAGAGAACTTGAAATTACAAAGGATATGAAAGAATGTGGCCAGTTCATTCATTAAGCCACAAATATTTTTCAAGTTAATATATCAGAGTGATCACGCGCACTGAGGCCAAACTACCTTAGCTCAAACCTGGGCTTAATATACTAGTTGTGAGGTCTTGATTAAATTATTTAGTCTTTATGGGGCACCTGGGTGGCTCATCAGTTAAGCATCCAACTCTTGATTTCGGCTCAGGTCATGATCTCAGGGTTGTGAGATCAGGCTCCTCGCTTAGCAGGGGAGTCTTCTTGAGATTCTCTCCTTCTGCCCCTCCTCCCCTCTAAAAAATTATTTAGTCTTTCTACATCACAGTTTCCTCATTTGTAAAATGGAGATAGTGGTGTTCTATAGCTCATCTGTAGGATGGGGATAACAGTAATCTCTTCACATGTTCTAATGAGGAGCAAATGAGGAAATATCCATAAAACACACACACACAGGTTTTGTTACACAGTTGTACACAAAGTAACTGTGAAATCTACTGTGTCCTAGACATTGATCATTCTTGTTGTCCTAGCATAATTATTAATAGGTCCTCCCATTCAATCTAAAAAGAGTCCCAGTTTGGAAAATAAAGTACATAGCCATCCTTGTTACAAAGCATGTAGTAAATACTATATAACCATTGGTTATTATCAAAACTTCATTCTGAGCATTGGGGATGCTTAGTAGTGAGCAACAACAACAAGGACACCGTAATCTCTGCCTTCCTGAAGTTTTTATTCTAGTGGGAGACATAACTAACCATCAAAACCAATCAGTAAAATATATGTTAGATGGTGATAAATATAATGGCATTCAATAGCAACTCAGCTTCTAGAAACTGCCATTTAGCCTATCTTCTCAAATGTATCAGTGGAATTTTTTTAAAAGATTTTTAGAGAGAGAGAAAAAGAGAGAGTGGGGAGAGCAGAGTGAGGGGGAGAGAATCTCAAGCAGACTTCCCACTGAGCACAGAGCGCAGCGTGAGGCTTGATCCCAACATCCTGAGATCATGACTTGAGCAGAAACCAAGAGCTGCGTGTCTAACCAACTGCGCCACTCAGGTGTCCCTATCAGTAGGCTTTTTAAACTTGTCTGAATAAAGAAATATTAACTCAAAATGGATTAAAGACTTAAATGTAAGACCAGAAACCATAAAACTCCTCTAAGAAAAAACAGGAGAAAAATCTTTGACATGGGTCTTGGCTTTTTGGGGGGGGGGAGGCGGTGGGGAATGACACCTAAAGTGCAAACTACAAAATAAAAAATGAACAAGTGGGACTACATCAAACTAAAAAGCTTCTGCACAGCAAAAGAAACAAGGAAAAGGAAAAGACAACTTAAGGAATGAGGGGCAAATATTTGTAAGTAATATATCTGATAAAGGGGTTAATATCCAAAATATATAAGGAACTCACACAACTCAAGTAAAAATAAGTGATCCAGTTTAAAATGGGCGAAAGACCTGAATAGACAGAAAGGTATACTACCTAAAAGATACACGAGTGGCCAACAGGGGCATGTAAAAGTGCTCAGTGTTGTTAATCATTAGGGAAATGCAAATCCGAAGCAAGTAATATCTCCCGATCTTATCAAAAAGATAAGAGATAACATTGTGTAAGACTGATGATTCACAGACCCTGAAACAAATAATACACTATATGTTAATTTTAAAAAGATAAGAGATAACATGCTGGCGAGGATGTGGAGAAAAAGGAATCTTTGTGCGCTGTGGGTGGGATGTAAATTCGTGCAGTCACTATGGAAAGAGTATGGAGGTTCTTTGAAAAATTAAAAGTAGAACTACCCTATGACCCAGCAATTCCACTTCTGTGCTTTTCTTTTGGTGAGTTCACTATCTAAAACGCTCCCCATGGGTCGCCCAGGTGGCTCAGTCGTTAAGCATCTTCCTTTGACTCAGTTCGTGATCCCGGGGTCCTGGGATGGAGTCTCATATCAAGCTCCAGCCCAGCATTGGGCTCCTTGCTCAGCAGGGAGCCTGCTTCTCCCTCTCCATCTGTCTGTCACTCTCCCTGCTTGTACACTAGCTCTCTCTCTGTGTGTGTGTCAAATAAATAAGTAAAATCTTTAAAAATAAAATAAAATGCTATCCACGTGCAATGCTGATGCTGACATGCTGTCTGAGTGCAGGAAGGCTGTGTGCGATGTGCCTAATGGAGAAAGTACATGTGTTTGATAGACTTCCTGTTAGCTGTCAGTGAATCTTATAATGTTAATGAACCAACAACATTATATTGAATATAGTGTCTTTAAATAGGAAATACATAAAACAGATGCACTGATCAGTTCACCAAAAATATGTTACTAGAGGTTCACAGTATCTGACTCTATATTTTTTCTGAGAGTATCAGTTCAATAGTCACTGATTCTGTGTTCTTAGTGACTTTACACTATGTATGTATCATAAGTAAACCACACACACACCCCAAATTGATGTTATTTTCCCAATAGAAAAGAAAAACGCTGGATTAAAGGTAAGTTTTTTCTTGGAAATCTATATCCTAGAATAGAAAGTAAGTTGAAAGTTTACTTAATGTGAATGTCTATGTTATAATTTAATGTTAACATAGAAACATATCATGGCATTTTGTAATTAGCACCCTGAATTCCAGAAGAAATGGAGAAGGAATGATCCTTCTAGATCTAGAGTCTAGAGCCACAAGGGGGCTTCACTACCTCAGGAATGAGACTTGATATTCCAACTAATTGATAAGAAAATGTTTTCTCTGAATTTAGAATTTATCCTCTTCTCATTATTTACTTTCTCTTGTTCAATCACATAGTGTTCATAATTCTTTAAAAAATTCGTTGGCACATGTTAGCCATGCACCATTATTGACTCAGTGAATAATTTACAGATTCAGAATGACATAGAGTTAAAAACATTAAGCCGAAGTTAAGAATTACTTTGGTCTATGAAACTTGGATTTCCTATTTCTTGTCTCTGTAGGCGGATAAGAAATGCAGCTCAACAACACACATGTGAAAGGAAAATGGAGCTATTTCAGGACAAATTGGGCCTTAGTGACCTTGTGAGAAAGGAGATTTCCACTGAGACACCCCGACCCTTTAATACTGGGTTTCGTCGATCCCATCAGACAGGACCCTGTCCAGAAAAAAACCACAGCAAAATTTACTCTGGCAGGAAAGCTCATGCAACCAACAAAATCTAGAAAATCGAGATGTTACTGTGTTGCCTTCCTCAGTCAAATTCAAATTTTCATGCCCATTTAACAAGAGTGAACAGAGGTGCATTGTATAGCCAGGGAGGTCAATTTTCTGAACGTGTCGCCCTGCCAGGTTTTGATCTAGACTGTTCGAGTTATCCATAACTCCTCCTTTCCCTGATCATTCATACCAATCCACCAGCACTCCTCCTGGTTTATCCTTCAAAATATATCTGGTATTTTAAGACTTCTTATCAACCTTGCCACCTGGGCCAAAGATGGCATCATCTCTCATCGGGATTATAATTCTTAGGCATAGTATAAAAGATTTCCCTGATTTGTCTTTTTTCCCCACTCAGTGCAGTAGCTGATGCAATCTTGTGAAAAGGTAACTTGCAATATAGCACTGTTCTTTGCAAAAGCTCCAGTGGCTTCTTACCTAAGTCAGAACAAGGTCAGAGAGAATCATTAAAATGGAGGACAAGGCTCTCAGAGATCCTGTCCTCCGTGACCATGACCTCTTTTACCTCATTTATTGCAGCTGTACCCCTCCCCCTGTCACTTCCTGCCTCTTACTCTAGCTGTTGCTCTAACCTGCTGTATATGCTTCTGATTGGAGGCTGGTGCTTGTTATTCCCTCTGCCTCTTTCCCAGACATCTTCATGGTTCGCTTCCCCACTTCTTTCAAGCACTGGGTCATTATCTCCTTCTCAGTGAGGCTCTCCTTGACCACCCTCTTTAAAATCTCAACTCTCTTCCAGGAAGAATTTCCTGTCTCCTTTCCTGCTTTACTTCCCCCCACATTATTCATCATCTTCTAATAGACTACATTAATGTACTTAAAATTTTCGTGACACTGTTGTTTTTCCACTTTCTAGAAAAGAGCTACCATAAAAGCAAGGATTTTTGTCTCCTTTGTCATGTCAGTATTCCTAGAACCTAGAATATTACCTGGATCAATAAATGCTTTGTTGAAAGAATTAATGGTAACTCTCAGCTGTGTGTGTGTATGTGTGTGTGTCTGTGTGTGTCCTAATGTGGGTAGGAACCCATCTCCAATCCCTTCGCATATTCCTGATGAAGTCTTCTCTGGCAGAATGTGAACGACATTAAGTAGGCATTTTACTTTGGTCACCCTTAAACTCTCTTAATTCAAGCAGAGTAAACACAACATAAAAAGTCCAGATGGGTTTGGTTGTTTATGCAACTAAGCCAGGGCAGACAACTGTGGAGTGGCACATCCAGAAAAATACCAGGACCCAGGCACCCATGCATTTTCAGTGAGTAGATAAAAGCCAAGAGTTAGCCCATGAAACTCATACTGTGAAGTCTACCTGAAGATAAACGACAACAGAGGTCCCAATTTCCTCTCTGTGTGAACTTGGGAAACACAGGAAGGACTAGATCATTCTTAGAGGATGTTAAATTTTCATAATTATACTGAATAATTGACTTGAGCACCCCTCCCACCATGACACGTCTCAAGTTCTTCTCCTTTTATGAATCCACCCAAAGAACAAAATAAAAAACTATGCTTTTTTTTTTTTTACCCTGCAGAGTTTATTTTTTTGTATGTTACTCTTGAACACGAACACGGAACTCTATGCCATTCTACAGTGTGAGTGCCGAGTAAAAATGATTTCAAAATTCTTAAGGAGGACAGTGTAAGATATTTGTATGACCAGGGTGCTGAAGACATAACCTGGGAGGAGCCTCCTTAAAAATATAGTGATAAGAACTAAAGGAATTACAAAGATGAAAAAGAGCTCAATGTTGACCCCACCGCCCCCCGAGGTAGATAGGAAATAAGACTCATTTTCTAAATCATCAGAGGAAAAATATTTTAACAAAACTAATTTGGAATTATTTATCTATATTATTAGTTCCCATTCTAGAAGGAGATGGAGAGCGTAGATCTCTGGTAATAATCTTAATTTCAGAAATACTTAAGGAAGACAATGTCGCTTCATACAGCCTTGTCAAGTGAAAAGAAAGTGTGAGGGATAGGTAATGTTTCTGTTGGTATCTCAGCCATGATTTTGGTCCAGATGTTTTATTTCCTATGCTGGCCCTATTTACTGGCCCTATTTTATTAGTAGCAGATTCAGGATCGTCACAGATGTGAGACCGTGAAACCATCACGATGAAACCATTACACCGTATAGTTGTTTTAGCTGTTCCAGTTATTTTTTCTTCTTCTCTAAGGGCCTATCATGTGCTCTCCTCACAAATAAAATTGGTGCATCTGGGAGAAATGGCAGCATGCTGTGTTTGCTCATGTTTACCTTTGAGATTATTTTTCCTAAGCGATGGTGGGTTTTCTAGATGTTTTATGTAAACTTGAAACTGAGTAATAAAATGGTAAAATAAACCACCACCAAAAACAAAAGCCCCAAAACAATGGGTTGAACAATTGTTCCACATAAAATATCGAATTGTTGGGTGGAAGTTTGTCGAACTAAGACTGAAGTGTTCAGGTCTTGGCGTTACATAAGAAAAGCAGACACATTTGGTTTGGGAATAGAACTCTAAGTAAGGACTCTAGCTAACCATTTCTCTATAATTTATTTTACTTTGCTGAAACAAGCTTTAATTTCTCCCCTACCCTACCCTGCTTCCATTTTTTTTTTTTTTTACAATCTTGCCCATCAAGGCTTCAAAACCCATTTCAACTATTTCCAAGGGAGTATTGGATGTGCCAGAAATTTAAATCTATTACTAAAGTTGTAATTTGATGAAATACAAAAACCAAAAATCAATAAAGTACATCCTCACTGTCCACAAAAAGGAAAAGAAAATATTTCTTTTAAATGTTCATAAAGTCATTGGCAGTAATGTCTGTAGCCTCTCACTAAAATTTCACCTTGCATGTTCTGATGGCTTGGGAACATCTAGGGAAAGTGCTCTATTACGCTGATTTTTTTTTTTCTCACTGTAGTCCTCTACAAAATGTCATTTTACTACATGTGTATCTTAGTTCCCATAAAACTTCATTCTTTCCTGAGATACATATAGTGATACAGCTTTTTAAATACATGAATATTATTAAGACTTCAGATTGCCATTGGTATAAAGCAAGCTCATTTGCTTTTTAAATTCTGTTCACACCTGAAGATTTAATTTCCACTCATTCTTAAAATGATTAAAATAGTGTATGATTTTCCAAAACTCATACTTTGCTTTTTATTCTCGGTGTGTGCACAATTCACAAATTGTATAAAGAAGATGTGCTCTCTGCCATCAATTGTCTGTCTGTGTATCAGACAGGGACCTCTAAGGAACCCCGAGATTTATTACAAGGAGTCAGTTCATGCGGTTGTGGAGGCTGAGAAGTCTCACAGTCTTTGATCTGCAACCCGGAGACCCAGGAAAGCTGGTGGTGTCTACGTCCAAAGGTTTGAGAATCAGGGGAGCTGATGGTGTAAGTCTCAGTCAAGGGCAGGAGAAGAAAAACATCTCAGCTCAGCAATCAGGCAGAAAGGGGCCACCTTCTCCTTTCCTCTGCCTTTTGTTCTATTCAGGTCCTCAACAAATTTGACAACACCCACCCACACTGGTGAAGGCAATCTGGTTTGCTACAACCGCTGATTCAAAGTCTAATGTCATTGGGAAAAACTCTCACAGACACACCCAGAAATAATGTTTCACTAAATATCTGGGTACTCCCTGATGTAAAGAAATTGACATGTAAAATGAACTATCACGCCCTGTTTATACTCAAATTACACAAAACCACTATTTGGATTCCTTGTGCCTTTGATACGTGTCCTGGCACGTGTCTCTCCTTATCCCCTCCAGACTATTCAGAGTGACTTTTTTTTATTTTTTATTTTTTAAAGATTTTATGTATTTATTTAACAGAAAGAGAGAGCGCAAGTAGGCAGAGCGGCAGGCAGAGGGAGAGGGAGAAGCAGGCTCCCCACTGAGCAGGGAGCCCGATGCAGGACTCGATCCCAGGACCCTGGGATCGTGACCTGAGCTGAAGACAAAGGCTTTAACCCGCTGAGCCACCCAGGCACCCCTAAAGATTTCATTTATGTATTTGTCAGAGAGAGAGAGCCCAAGCAGGGGGAGCAGCAGGCAGGGGAGAAGCAGGTTCCCTGCTAAGCAAGAAGCCTCATGTGGGACTCAATCCCAGGACCCTGAGATCATGACCCGAGCCGAAGGCAGCGGCTCAACCCACTGAGCCACCCAGGCGCCCCAGTATCTGGATTTTGAGTTGTAATTAGTCACAGTTAAGTTCTCAGACTTGGGATATATAAAACTTCAGCTGTGTATTCTTGTATTTGTATGGTTTTATTTTTTTATGTTCAGATTTCTCTTCTATTTGGAACCTATTCTGGTATTTGACATGGGGACCCAATTTCACTATTTTTTCAAATGCCTAGTTAGTTGTTCCCATTGTATGGATTTAAAAGTCCATTTTGGGATGGTGCTTTTATATTTTTAAGTACTTGTATTAATTTCTGAATTTTTGTTTATTCCATTCATCTGTGTGTCTCCTTTTGTGCCCATACCACAGTGTTTTAAATACAGAGGCTTTATAATGTGTTTTCATATCTGAAAGGACTATTTCCCTTTTATGGTTCTTTTCTTTGTGTGTTTTTAAAATATCATGTGTACTCTAGTATATTTTTTGCAATATGAATTTCAGAGGTTTTTTTTTTTTGCTTAAAAAAATTATGCTATTTATGTTAGGACTATGCTAAATTTCTATGTTAATTTAAGAAAAGTTGACATCTGGGTACCTGGATGTCTCAGTCAGTTAAGAGTCTGCCTTCCACTCAGGTCATGATCTCGAGGTCCTGGGATCAAGCCCTGTGTAGGACTCCCTACTTAGTGGTGAGTCTGCTTCTCGCTCTTCTTCTGCTCTTCCCCCTAGGTCCTCTACCCTGCTTGTGGGCTTTCTCTCAAATAAATAGATAAAATCTTTAAAAAAAAAAAAACAAAACGAACAAACAAACCTGACATCCACAAACAAGGGATATCGTTCCATTTGTTCACGTCCACTTTCAGAAGTGTGCTAAAGTCTTTCTCCTATGGTTTTTTTCACGTATCTCATTATGCTGTTTCCAGGAATCGTTATCTTTCCTGTTGCTATTGTAAATAGAGTTTTCTCTTCTGCCTGGTTGTGTTTGTATATACATTGATTTTGTATGCTCATTTTCTATTCTACTCTCTTCCTATATTCATTTCATTGTTTGCATCCTTGATTCTCTTAGATGTTTCAGGTATATTACCATATCATCTGCTAATAGAGAGTTTTATATCTTCTTTTCCATTTGTTAGGTTTCTAGTTATTTTCCTTTAAAAAAAATGCACTGGCCCATTACCTCCAATATAGTACTAAGGAGTAATGGAAATAAGTGAGCCTCTTGCCTTGTTCTTGACCTTAGTGGGAATGTCATAGTGTCTCTGCACTAAGATAGAAGCTGATAGAGATAACCGGGCTGTACTTCCCCAAGTGTTTGTGTGAAGAATGGATATTAAATTTTGTCAAGATCCTTAAATACTGAAGGCAATTTATGAAGATAAATAATTTTTATCTTTGATGAAAACCAGAGAATAGAGCTTAAGGGACATTGAAAGATATAGAAAATATAGAAAAAATAGAGGTTAAGAGGCATAGAATAAGACTATTGTATATCTCTAAGGAGAGGAGAAAGAGACTAGGGGAAACAAAATACTTTCTTAAACGTCTGGGAATTTTCCAAAAATAGTAAAAGTCACTCTGCATATTTAGAAAGACCAGAATATCCCAGACATGATTAAAAAAAGAAATCCAACACTTAGTCATGTCATTGTGAAATTATTGAATTTCAAAGAAAAGCGGAAGTAAAATGACAATTTCATTATGAATCAGGGAATTATAAGACAAAATGAAATACCACTTCCTAATCTCAAAGTGACAAAATTAACAGTCTGACAGTGACCAAGGTTTGGTAAAAGTGTGGAGCAGTGGGCGTTTATATAAACAGCTGTTGAAAGTTCATATATAGAATTTAGAAATAGAATTTAGAAAGCGATTTGATACTTCCTAGCAAAGAAATCCCCTATGACACAGAAATTCCACCTCTAGAGAAATAGTCCCCATATAAACGGATTTGTATAAGAATAGAGGAATAGAATAGAATAGAAGAAACAGCACCATTTGCTGCTATTCTTACACAGCAGCATACAATAAATCCTTAAAACAGGGTTTTGAAATATAGCAAATTACAGAAGAATATACACAATATGATACATTTATATAACATTGAAAAGCAGTAAAAATTCAACTAGGTATTACCTTGGGATGGAAAACTGTTTTCAAACAAAGCAAGGAAATGATGAACACAAAATTTAAAGTAGAGCTTCCCTCTAGAGAACTGCAGGGGACAGAATGTGGTTGGGGAAAGGACACCCAGGGACCTACTTCCTTCATAGGTACTGATTTATTTTTCTTTTTTTTTAGGATTGTATTTATGTATTTGAGACAGAGGGAGATGGAGCGAGCACAAGTGGGGGGAGGAGCAGAGGGGGAGGTAGAAGCAGGGAGCCCATGAGGGGCTTGATTCCAGCACCCTGGGTTTGTGACCTCAGCCGAAGGCTGATGCTTAACCAATGGAGCCACCCAGGAGCCCCGGTACTAATACTTTTTTTAGCAACATGGTCATAAAAAGGCTTTTATGGAATGAAAATTTTTTAAACAGTACTTGGACATTATCTACACTTTTAAGTGTACCAGATTACAAAATAATAAATTTAGATATTTTGTAAAGAACCATTGGATGATGAGGTATTCTGCATTCACCACGACTCAATTGCTGCACAGTATACCCCCTTATAGTCCATTTCAACTTGAGAACATTTGGTTTGAAATACATATTTGATCATGGGAGGCCCGATTATCTCAGTCAGTTAAGCGTCTTCCTTCATTTCAAGTCATGATCCTGGGGTTCTTGGATCAAGCCCCACATGGGGCTCCCTGCTCAGTGGGGAGTCTGCTTTACTCTATCCCACTCCCCCTGCTTGTAATATCTCTCTCTCTCTCTGTGTCAAATAAATAAGTAAAATCTAAAAAAGAAAAAGAAAGAAATACATATTTGATGTTCGTTTAAATACTTGGTTAGGCTCCCCTCAAGAGAGTTAAATTTCTACCATTTATATGGGAATGTTTCTGAAGACATTTATTCCTTCTATCAGTTCCTTACAATTCAGTGCTTGATATGCAACCCCAACACAGAAAGATTTGCTCTAGAAAACGTGACCTTACATTGTCATAATTGTGCTGAGCTTCCATTTTTTTTAAACTAAGCTTATCCCTTTTTAAACTGTAAGTTCCAGTGAATGGATACATAATATAGCTGTAGAAACTTTCCAACGCAACTTCTGCAACACAATCTTTTCCATTATCATCAGGTAATAAATTGAGTATAATTTGCCTTATTCACATCAAAGCAGATTCTAAAGGAATATTCTTTCCCTTTGCTACAAATTTATGAACAAATAGAAGCAACTCAGTTCAGTATAACCAAAGTGGTAAACCTATCTTAATTTTAGTTAGAAATCTACTTTGTGAGCACCTGGGTGGCTCAGTCAGTTGAACATCTGACTTGATTTCAGCTCTGGTCATGATCTCAGGGTTGTGAGATCAAGCCCTGTGTTGGGCTCCCTGTTCGGTGGGACTTTTGCTTGAGATTCTCTCTCTCCCTCTGCCCCCCCCCCGCAAATATATACATAAATCTTTTTTAAAAATAAATCTATTTTATTACAGAAAGAAAAAAGATAGGTGGCAATTGAGAATGGAGTGAAGCTAAGAATACCTTTAAGTCAACGTCCCTTGGTCTTACAGTTGTACTGTGTTCAATATTATGTGCAAGCACAATTCCTCTCAAGCTCCAGAACTTCGAATGACATAACTTCTGCTCTAAAAAAAAGCAAGACAAAACAAAAACTAAAAAACATTTACCCGACACAGTAACTTACAAGAATCCGTTATTTCCAATGCTTTTATTACTTGGCGGATGGCCGCCATGCCTCAGCAGAGACCCTGACCACCATAGCAAACTCCAGTTTAAGCTCCAGAAATCAAGAATGTGGCACTCGTCTGTATGTACACGCAGATGATGACCTGGCAACTGAGGGGAGCAGATCTCTTACTGGACAATCAGAAATGGTCTGTGCAGAAGAATTCCCTTGCCAGAAAAAAATAAATAACTGAAAATGCCATCTCTCAGAGAGAACTGTTCTATAGTTCATCCAGGTGCTTTTATTTACGGTTGTTAATCTTACATTCCTGGATCGAAACCTCATTTCTTAATTCACATCTAACCCCTTACACATCTCACTACTGGAAAATACAGTTTAAGAAATTGTAAGGGAGGGGCGCCTGGGTGGCTCAGTGGGTTAAAACCTCTGCCTTCGGCTCAGGTCATGATCCCAGGGTCCTGGGATGGAGCCCCGCATCGGGCTCTCTGCTCAGCAGGGAGCCTACTTCCTCCTCTCTCTCTGCCTGCCTCTCTGCCTACTTGTGATCTCTGTCTGTCAAATAAATAAATAAATATTTTTTTAAAAATAAAAATAAAAAAAATTTCACATATGAATTAAACAATTCACACATTTTTATTGAGCTGTAATTTACATATAGCATTGTATCAATTGAAGGTATACAACGTGTTGACTTGATACATTTATATATTACAATATGATTACCACTGTAGCATTAGCTAGCACCTTTATCTCATCATATAGTTATTATTTCTTTTGTGTGGTGAGTAGAAGTAAGATATGGTCTCTTAGCAGCTTGGAAGTTTATCTAATTAATTATCTACTATAATTATCTAATTTATTGTTAGATAATTGAATATTAGATATTATCCAATTATCCAATGAATTAGCTAATGAATTTATCTAATGAATATATCTAATGAATACTATCTAGTGAATATTAAATAGTTATTTAAAAGTTCTTTTTTAAAAAAATGTTTATGGCTTCAAATTGCGACTTTATTTATTACATCTTAATACATGGAGCATGTCCTTCGACCTCTCCATCTTAGCTCAATTTACTCATCATTAAGATGAGATTAGTAGTAGGACCTCACTATTGATTGTTATGATCATTGAATGAGATTTGTGTAAACAGCTTAACCCAGTGAGTTACATATATTAAATAACAAATGACTAATACAGTTAGAGGGTGGTTGTGGAGGTATTTCTTACACCACTCTTCCTTTTTCCTACTTGAATTACTATGATGATGAATAGGTAATATCTATCCCATCCACATTGCTGACATTCCATTAAATATTTGGGGAGATGTTATGTAAGCATACAAACTTGCAACTAATAGAGAAATAGTTCCTTAAAAAAGCAAAAAATAAAAAATAATTACTCCTGAAGACTTAATGCCGAGCATGTGGAGATTTTAGTCAACAATATTATATTATAAAATAAACTCCCAAGCTGCTAAGAGACCAGATCTTACTTCTACCCACCACACCAAAGAAATAATAATGATATGATGTGATAAAGGTGTTAGCTAATGCTACAGTGCTAATCATATTGTAATATAGAAATGTATCAAGTCAACATGTTGTATACCTTCAATTGATACAATGCTATATGTAAATCATAGCTCAAAAAATTTATGAATTGTTTAATTCATATGTGAAATTATAGATGTGTAGAGAATATGCATTTCCCATTGCTCTACTTTGTAAATTCAGAGAAAAGGCTGTCGGAATTCCATGACTGCTCTTTAAATCCAGGGTTTAAAGAGCCTTTTGATGACGGGCTGTGTAAAGGTCACTTTATTTTCTCAACTGCTTTTGGAGGAAAACGTACTCCCTATTGAGGCAGGAAATAGGAAAAAACAGCACTACCCACTGAAACGAGAGATACGGGTCTTAGACCTTGTTCTGCCACTCAATATTTACATGATCTCCAGCAAATAATCTCTTATTTGGAACACAGTATCTTGTTTGTGATGAATGTATTAAATTAGATCACTGCGTTGAACTCTAACATTCTTCCCCATTCCCCGTGTATCTACCTTTCTCTTGCAAATATCATAGAGCTCGCAGACCAAATTTTCTCAAACATTAAAGACCACTGTTGATTAGAAACAGATGGAAAAATGATAATTGAATTCGAGTTAAGAAATAACACTTTTCTTTATTGAGATGTATGAGAAGAACGAGGACAACATTATCAACATATCAAAGATAGTTCGATGGGGAGGTTCTATTGCCAGAGGTAAGAGATTTGATTTTCAACTGCAAAATACAGTGAGAGCTGACTGACACTTAAAGCAGAATTTTTAGAACCAAAGGCAATAGCATCAAATTGGATGAGCCTGGGGGAAAAGCAGATGAATAACTTGTTCTTGTCCCACAAATAGATTTCACTAGGACTTCAATGAAAGATGCTTGCTTCCTTCGTGGGCTTTACATGCTATTCCTGTGACTTAGCTCATCTCTGACTGAGTCCTCAATAGACCGCGTAGCTCCCTCTTCCCAGTCTGCTCCAAACAGACCCAAACTGGAAGGGAGGACAGGCTACAGCCAAACTTAACTGAGGGCTTAGAACCTGTATGTCAAGTAATTCCCTAAGGAATGTGCATTCTGATCTAATCATCATCACAGCCACCATTTCAAATAGTTTTTTCTTTTTTTATTTAATTTTATTTTTTTCAGTGTTCCAAAGTTCATTGTTTATGCACCACACCCAGAGCTCCATGCAGTCCGTGCCCTCCTTAATTAACCCACCACCAGGGTCACCCAACCCCCACTCCCCTCCCCTCCAAAACCCTCAGTTTGTTTCTCAGAGTCCACAGTCTCTCATGGTTTGTCTCCCCCTCCGATTTCCCCCAACTCACTTCTCCTCTCCATCTCCCAGTGTCCTCCATGTTATTCCTTATGCTCCACAAGTAAGTGAAACCATATGATAATTGACTTTCTCTGCTTGACTTATTTCACTCAGCATAATCTCGGAGTGAAATAAGTCAAGCAGAGAGATTATATCCTTACTATCTCTGTTTTAAAGCTCTTTGTTTGTAAATTATAAAATAAATAGGGAAATTCGTAGTGACAACAATTATTTAAAAAGAGTGCAGGGCACCTGGGTGGCTCAGTTGGTTAAGCATCTGACCGGGTTATGACACAGGTCATGAACTCAGGTCCTTGGATGGAGCCCGGTGTTGGGCTCTGCACTCAATGTGGAGTCTGCTTCGGATTCTTTCTGTCCCATTCCCTGTCCCTCCTGCTCGTGCTCTCTCTCCCTCTAAAATAAATAAATAAATCTCAAAAAAAAAAAAAAAGAGTACGATGTCTGGAGAGCTTTAATAAAATTATTCACAAAAATTTAAACAATATGCTTCACATACATTTATAAAATTTGATGTAATAATATAAATGTAACAGAAGTTAATTACAGCATAATTTAAATCTTTGCAGAATACCTCTGTTAGATGTAATGATGTTTAAAAATGAGCTAAATCACTTGTTTTGTTATTTAACTTCCATTTAGGCTACCAGTCTTAGGTTAAATTCTACATGGACATTTTTCTCATCTTACATGGGTAAATTAACAGCAGAATATCAGTTTTGCCACCTTGAAATTTCATGGGGAAGAAAAATTTCAAAATATTACTTAACAAAATTCAGGGAAAATCATATTGGATACAGAAAGAAATTCTTATTTGTCGTTAAGGAGTAGGAATAAGAAGGGATTCAAGAAGAGTAAATATTCAAAAATATCCTGTTCTGTGTTCTCCCGTGGTGAAGAGAAAGTTAGTATGACAAAACAGAGCATGCTGATCCCAAGAGCCACGTACGAGCTGCTCTGTGCAGACGTTCACGCTCCCAAATGCAACAGCATTGTGTTACATTTATCTAAGCTTTTGATATTTAATTGCAATGAAAATTACCTTCAGAGAAAATTTTATACTTATGGTTATAGCCTGGAAAGTTGTTCTATGATGAAAACTCAAGCCAAATAATGATTTTTAACATTTGGCTTGTGTCATTGAGCCAAAAAGTGTGCACCCGCTAATGTCTATAAAAGTAGCCATTAATTACCTCATGCGTTAAGGAAGGAAAAAGTAGAAATTAGCTGTGCCTGTCTTATAAATTACAGAGAAGTTTAAACAATAGAGTTAAGAAGATAGATACCCAAATATGTTGATGAATATAAAAGTAATTTTTAAAACATAAAAGTGTTGCAGGTATGATCTTACTTAACTAAAAACGAATAAGCAATATGTTATATAAACATGACTTACGTAAGCTTGGAGAATGTCTCAAGGTATATGCAAGAAATCATTAAACAGAGTTGACTTTAAATCTTTTTTTTTTTTTAATTTTTCTGAGTGAGAGAGAGAGACAGTGCACACGAGCATAAGCAGGCGGAGTGGCAGGCAGAGGGAGTGGCGGAGAGAGAAGCAGGATGCCTGCTGAGCAAGGAGCCTAATGCGGGGCTCGATCCTAGGACTCTAGGATCATTACCTGAGCAAAAGACAGATGCTTAACTGACTGAGCCACCCAAGCACCCCAAGTATTGTTGACTTTAGAAGAGTGTGCTTAGGATGGATGGGAGGTCTTTTACTCGCCACATTCTTCTTATATTGTTAACCATAAAAATATTACTTTTAGGGGCGCCTGGGTGGCTCAGTGGATTAAAGCCTCTGCCTTCCGCTCAGGTCATGATCTCAGGGTCCTGGGATTAAGCGACACATTGGGCTCTCTGCTCAGCAGGGAGGCCGCTTCCTCCTCTCCCTCTGCCTGCTGCTCTGTCTACTTGTGATCTCTCTCTCTGTCAAATAAATAAATAAAATCTTTTAAAAAATACTTTTATAATTTAGAAAAAGTAATAAAACAAAGGATAAAAACATGTATTTTGACTGATTAACATATTAATTTGTTGATTATTAATATTAGTCAATTGAATATTCATAAAATTATTAACATAGAATTGTTTATTGATGTTAGTTATTACTGACTGATCATAATAAATAATTGACTGTAGTCATTATGATTCATCATTTAATAATTCATTTAACTCAGCCAGTAGATAATTTCTTTTTACTATTCAAAAACAATTTGCTGATAAGACCCATGTTAGATATGCATATATTTTATAATATACACATGTAGAATTTTAAAGTTTTCTTTATTAAATCCATAGAACTATAAAATGGAGGATGCAGAGGAAATTGAGCAATACATTGAAACAATAAAAAGTCCCTTTGAGAACAAGGATATTTTCTAAGATGTGAAGGCTGTGACTCATTGGCATGGGGATTACCAGGTGATTTTTTATATAAATAAATAAATACTTATTTATTTATTTATTTTACTAATGCCTCCTGACACTTGTGAATTTTAATCTATAGAGACCAGTTTGATCTTAAGTATTTTTAAGGAAGGGAGTAGAAGATTACTACACCTAACTAACCTTCCAGAGAAGGATTATATTTTCATGTCTAATTAAAATTACTTCTTCTGGCATTCAAGTTTATTTCTCCTAATACAGGCCCTAATATAAAACAAAAATCCCCAAATAATTTGGAAAAATAGAATGAAACTACCTGCTGAGTCTCAAAGGCTCCAGAAGCTGTGTTCTGACATAGGGAATGGATCTGAATTTCAAAGTAGTCATACCACGTGAGGCGATTCAACTGAGGGGACTTGTGAGATTGCCTAGGGGTAAGCACTTTGATAGAAGAGATATAAACCCACAATGCAACATGCACAGCACGAGAGAAATCCAGAAGTTTCAAGAGATGCAAGCGAAGGAGGAAGGAAAAACAAAACAAAACCGTAGAATAGGAAAAGGAATTCGCATGGCCAAGTTGTAAACGCATATACAACATGCCCAGCTCTGTGCCAAGTGCGAAGTCTTGGAGTCTGTCCCCTTTCCAGTTAACAAACGTGTGGTGGCAAGGACCGAAAGGGAAACTGCAAGTGTGGTGGAGGGCCCCGCAAATGTCAAGGGCAGACTGAAGGATGAGTGATGCCTGGAAGAAAGTAGAGAAATTTTACCCACCAAAATAAAACTGTATTTTTAAGCCCCTGATGTGTCCACATGCTCAACCCAATCTGCTGATACTTAACCACCTCACCGTTTCCCCATTTAGTTGTTTCCTAAACTGAGGAGACAGATGTGTCGCCCAGTAAAGTCCCTTGTCCTCCTTATGCAAGAAAGGAAACCCTGACTAAAACACAAAGCCACAGAACACGTTGATATTATGATGTCTTGGGGTCACACTTCCTAAAAAACAGAAAAAGAATCATTTTTCTTGAATCTTACCAACAAAATACTCCTGGATTCAGAAACTGACGAGAGGAGAGAAAGGGAGAGGGAGAGGGAGAGAGAGAGAGAGAGAGAATGAATCCATCCCAACCATCTACATCACAAGGCACAGGTAAAATTTGCAACTCTCCCTTTCTCTCATAGATCTTTCTTTTGGGAAGAGGTGATAAATATTTTGAGGGAAGGGACAATAGAAAAGTCTCCACTAGAACAAAAGAAGGGAGACAGATAGAACGCAAGAGAGGAAGCTGAGGGAGGCAGTGGTTAGGGACCGTATGTTGTACTGAGGATCGCTGGGCTGGCTTCCAGGGAGCGCTGAATCAGACCGCTCTGCCCACCCTTTCCCTGTGTCGTGTTGGGCAAGTCACCTCACTTCTCTGGAACCCACTTTCCCTGTCTGTAAAATGTGTATCTGGAGGGAGGGAGAGAGGAGCTACCAGAGGGTGGCCCGAGTTTTATCTGATCTGATTGACAGAGAGCTTGGGAAATAAGACACCGAAAAGAGGAGAGCAAGCAAGAGACAAGAAAAACAGAGAGGGTGAGAGGGAGAAATGGGAAAGACAAAAATAGGAAAAGAAGGGGGAAAAATCTGGGAAACTTAGGAAGGAAAAATTGCCCAATTCAGTTCACGAATCTTAAGATTAGCAATTCTAGTGGTTCTGAAAGATGGTTTCCAGACCAATAGCAGCTTCTGGGAACTTGCTGGCTCAGTACCAGTTCTCATGAAATATTAACTCTAGAGGTGAAGTGCCTTCATCTGTGTTTCAACACACCTTCCAAATGATTCTGATCCATGCTGAAGTTTGAAACTTACTCCATATAGAACAGTGTGAGTGGAAGGAACTAAGTGGTTGGGTAAGAATCTCTTGTAACTTGCTAGGGAAGATTGACTATGTTTGCATATTTCTTTCTACAGAGAAAAGACGCTTGTCTGCCCAAGTGCTCTTATGGATTGTTGCCGGGGTCTCCATGCTACTGCTCAGCGCCTGTTTTATCACCAGATGTGTTGGTGAGTTTGAAAGGTCGAGTTTAATCTCCCTGGTGAATATTAGGGGTAAAATCTTTCTTGTTGCCTTTGGGTTCTCTTCCCCCTCAATAGGTATTTCTGTTCCACTCTCTTCCCTATTTATCTCCAGGTTATTGCTCAACTAGAACCCCAACTAGAACAGAATAGTTACCAAATTTCAGTGACCTCTGACACATTTTTCATGATAAACATTTTTCATCTCCTTGACGGCCTTGTGTCCTTCCCTTTGCATTCCTATCATTAGGGTAAACTTCTCTATGGGATCCTAACCAGAAGCATGACAAAATCGCTTTTTGGAAGAAGGGTAGGGAGGGTTGGCATAAGAGTGAGTAAAAATGCATATTTGTTTTCTCTGGGCCTTTGGACCTGAGATACAATACATTCATCTTCATAAATCAGGAAAATCATGAAATGTGAATTCCTTCTTCTTTCTTTGAGTAGGTAAATCTTGTTGCCTCTCTGTGTAGAAGGACAAATAGGAAAAAAAGGAAAAAGAAACCATGATGATTATTGGTACTTTCATTATAAATACAAAAATGGTAACATTTATTTTTTTCAAGATTAATGAACATTAACTCTGCACCTTCCCTTACAGTGACATATCGTGTCCTTCAACTCTGTGATGAGAATAAGTTCCAGCTACATGAGGCATTCATGGACTTCTCCTGCTCCCGTGATGGATTGGGTATAATAGTCCTCAAACTTGAACATCAACATTTATCTATTGACACTTTTCTTTTAAGATTTTATTCATTTATTTCAGAGAAAGACAGAGAGTGCAAGCATGAATGTCGGGGAGGGGCAGAAGGAGAAATAGACTCACCACTGAGCAGAGAGCCTGATGCAGGGCTCAATCCGGGGACCTGGGATCATGACCTGAGCCAAAGGCAGACGCTAATCAACTGAACCACCTAGGGGCCCTTATATCAACAATTTTTTTTTTTTTTTTTGGCTTCTAGATTGATTTGGGGACAAGTAAAGTAGTTGGATGATGTTCTGTTTTTCAAAAACAAAATGTAAAATCTTGCCTGTTCTATATAAGAATGCTGAGGAATTGGTAAGAAGACAGTTCTAGAACTTCGGAAATGCAGTTAGCATCAGGACAGGAAAACTTGGGGACATTATAGAAAACTTTTAGAATAAATCTGAGGTATGTCTCAACAGAACCTAGAAGAGGAAGATATTGTCTCCAGGAATGCATTTTCTTTTTCTCACTTGCTTCCAAATGAGATGAAAGAGAAAAAAATCTTTATAGATTAGGGAATTTGCAAATACTTCAGAAATTTACTCCCAATGCTCTTGTATATACATCTTATTCCAAGTCTTAACAAAATCCTAGACGCTCCTCTGGGCTAGAGCACTCACGGAAATGTCTCTCCTCCTAGATTCAGTCAAGAATTGCTGTCCATCGAACTGGATACATTTTCAATCTAGCTGCTACTTCTTTTCTACTAACACCATGTCCTGGGCATCAAGTTTAAAAAACTGCTCTGACATGGGAGCTCATCTTGTTGTTATCAACACGCGGGAAGAACAGGTAGTTGGCGTGCAGCCTCCTCCAATGTCCACGTGACCTTCTCAGGATCTATCCCTTTCTCCATACGTGCATACAGTGTTTGGGCCACAGCTACTATTTGTTAAACGAATGTATTGAAATGCATGCCAATTCTACTATTTCTGTAAGTCGATACTTACTCTATTTTCATCACCAGAAGAGCCTAAAGTGAAGGGATTTCTATGTTCAGTTTCTTTATTAGGAGGATGGGGGGGTGGGGAGAAAAGGGCTGGGAGTTCATTTTAGAATAGCTATTACATTGATGAGCACATCATATGATGATGTCAGATATGTCAAAGGTATGGCCACGATCCTTAAGCTGTGATTAATAAAGTTTCGTGCTGGATAAATACAGTAGATTTTGCTACAAATAACAGTAGATAAACTTGGAATTATTATTGGGAACCTCCTTCTCTGTTAAAGATTTGATTATGGTATGCCTATTTTTACCGCAATAAAAAGAATCAGGAGACAATCCTCCATGATCTTACAATTTCAGAGCCACTTATCCTCTGCAGTCTTTGTCCTACTTTATTTCTCTTAAGAACAGTTACCTTCAACCTTTGTTCAAAATTGAAATAATTGATCTTTTTTTTTTATTGTGTTGCTTCCATAGGAATTCCTTTTCTTTGCGAAACCTAAAAGGAGAGAGTTCTATATTGGACTGACAGACCAGGTGAACGAGGGTCAGTGGCAATGGGTAGATGGAACACCTTTCTCAGAATCTCTCAGGTAATTTCCTTCTTGCAGGAGAATTTTAACACTGTCTCAAATCAAAGTTAGACCATTCGCAGAACCTCCTCCTGTTCCACAAGATATCTTTGGGTCAACCCTTCATAATACGATTTGCAAGAATATAGATGAAGGAAGCATGAGGTGCCCCCTCATTCCTGAGACTATCTGGATACAGGGGACATAACAGATGAAACAGAGAGGGTTAGAATTAAAGACTAATTCATTGGAAATGCAGCAGAGACAGAGTGAAATTCAGAGTCTTGTGCTCCAAACTAGTAAATGAGACAAAAATAATGATTTGAGAAAGTGGATTTATGGAGTGAGAGCATGGAACCCCCTTGTTAATGTCTCTTTTCTCCTTAATAATGACCTTACTTTGTGACTGCACAGCACTTCGGAATTTTCAAAGTTTTTATCTCATTCGTTATTTCATTTTACCTAAATTACACCTTTCTGCTATATATGGATATCATTAATCTTTACTTAGCATTTGAGGAAACTAAGGGTCAGGAAGGTTAAGAACAGTTCTAAGAGTACAGCCCAGATGCCCTGAGACTTGAGAAAGTCGCTTCACTACAGCACAATAACACCACTGAAGTATGTGCTTACGTGATTACAAGTGTGGAATAAAGGGAACCAAAGGTAAGATGAGACAGGAGTGTGAAGGAAACAAATTCATGAGAACATGAGAGCTTCGTAGCAAACACGTCCACCAAAATATCAATAGCTACTCGTTATGGGTCGACAACCACGAGGGAGCATGACAGAACAGAAAATCAGGAATATCCAGTTCAGCTTCACTCCTCATAAACTCTATGACTTAGACAAATGGTTTAGCTTTCCTGGGATTCATTTTCCTTATCCAAAAATGCAGATTATAGGGACACCTGGGTGGCTCAGTTGGTTAAGTGTCTGCCTTTGGCTCTGGTCATGATCTTGGGGTCCTGGGGTCAGGTCTGCTTCTCCCTCTCCCTCTGCCTCTCCCCCTGCTTGTGCACTTTCTCTCTCTCTGTCCAATAAATAAATATTTTTTAAATTAAAAAATAACATGGAGATTACAATGCCTAACAAAAGTGTTGTGAAGTGATGCAACACAATTGTCATTTGCCTCGCATAGTAGGTCACTTGGCTTCTTGTAGCTGGGATTTTAAATCTGTACGATTATTCTCGTTCAGCTTCTGGGATGTCGGGGAGCCCAATAATTTAGTGACAGTGGAGGACTGTGCCACCATCCGAGACTCTTCAAATCCCAGGAAAAATTGGAACGATGTGCCCTGTTTCTTCAGTGTTTTTTGGATTTGTGAAATGCCAGAAATAAATGTCTAAAGCAACAGAAAAATTCTCTAAGAGCAGAAAGCACAACTTAAATGCATAAATACGGAGGCACAACAGCATGAACATAGCTCCAACCAGAGAGGTGTGTGCGGCATTAATGAGGACTCCGTAGGGACTTCAGGAGGACTTCGTTGCTTTTGCTACCAATAAAAATGAGTCATTTTGAATGTTCTAATTTGTGATGCTGATTGACCTGCATGTTTCTCCATATTAGTCTCAGGACTTCTCGAAACTTACCAAGCAATTCTAGAACAAATGTCAGGAAGAGAAAAGTATACTCCTTTGGGCACATTGGCTTCATTTGTGAAGACTGATGGGAAAATACAGGGGTACAGAGCAAGTACAGAGCCCAGCGAGAAGAGGATTTTCAAAGTGACTTTGAAGCCCCTGAATTCAGGCTCTGGCTCCTGAAAAGTCTACCTTCTCTTCTCAATTGCATACCATTTTTACCTCTGCTCGAGCAAGGATTGTCACTATGTTCTCTTGTACGATGAATAAGAAACTCCCTCAAGTCATGAAGCTTATCCCTGCTTCAAAGACATGTGGACTTCCCAGCTAATGGCCTTGATGACACCTCGCTAGGAAAAGGCCATGCTGAGCTTCGGCTCCAAATAGACTATGATTCAGTCCGTTCATCCCAAGAACTCCCTTTTCTCTTTATTCTCTTCCACTGAATAACTGAATCTCACCTCAGTTTGTGGCTCTTGCTCAGCTAGTGTCCAACGGTCAAATTGTTTGAAGAGAACATTCAGCTTGACAATTTCCTATCTCAAGCCTACCCCCTACTAGCATATTTTTTTCAGTACTGATAAGGTTATTCAAGAATATTTAAATAGGGCGCCTGGGTGGCTCAGTGGGTTAAGCCGCTGCCTTCGGCTCAGGTCATGATCTCAGGGTCCTGGGATCGAGTCCCGCATCGGGCTCTCTGCTCAGCAGGGAGCCTGCTTCCCTCTCTCTCTCTATCTCTGCCTGCCTCTCTCTCTACTTGTGTCAAATAAATAAATAAAATCTTAAAAAAAAAAAAAAGAATATTTAAATAACATAGTACCTTTAATAACCATGTTTCTTGCATGCAGCACCATAAAGAGACCCTCAAAATTCATACATTGGAATGAATGTGTAATCATGAAATGGGAAAATTCAACTGTGTAAGTGAATATAATATATTATCTTTCCTTAAAAATGTTTATTCTTCTTAGGTATAAGGGACCACATGTGGTTTTGAAACCAATATGCCTTTAAACCGAAAGTCATTTGACCTAAAAGTAATCCAAGGCATGTATTTTCTACTTTCTAATTCCCTTTTATCAAATTATAAACATCAATGAAAGACATGGAAATACTTTTATTCACCATTTGTTTCTCTTTGGTTGGCTATAATTTGTTATTTTAAATTTTATTTTGGGGCACCTGGGTGGCTCAGTGGGTTAGGCCTCTGTCTTTGGCTCAGGTCATGATCTCAGGGTCCTGGGATTGAGCCCCACATCGGGCTGTCTGCTCAGTGGGGTGCCTTCTTCCCCCTCTCCCTCTGCCTGCTTCTCTGCCTACTTGTGATCTCTTTCTCTCTGTCAAATAAATAAATAAAATCTTTAAATTTTATTTCAATATTGAAAGATATATGAAAGTATTAGCATATATTATTCACCATACATTTATAATTTGTTACGCAATTAACTTTGTCTTCGAAGTTTGGCAAGAAAAGAAACAATCACTCAGGGTTTAATGGTTAAAGGTCAATAGAACCCAAGTTATTTATCTGGAAAATTCTGAGGGGTAGATTATCTGTTTGATACTATTTTAAAAAATATTTTTACAATAGGGCCTACAAAAATATTCAGGCAGCAGAAAAGCCAGAAAGTTCCAAAAAATAAAAGAGTAAGTAATCATCTATAGTCCCAAAACCATATTCCCAAAGTAAACCACTGTTCTGATGTAAATATTACCATATGGGCCTCTAAATATTTTAAAGAAAAATCATTCTAATACATTTGGTGAAAATAATACACACTCATTATCAAAAATTTTTACTCATATGTTATCATGAATATGTAAAGATTATCACAGTTGAATCTTGTACTGTATCATGATTATGTATTATATTACATGCTTTCTTAAATACATTTTGCTTTTTGTATAGCTAATATTGACAGCATTTTTTATTTATCTAGTTTTCTATGTACTGATTAATAATGCATCCCTTAACTATGCAGAATTGTACATCACCTCTCAATGCATTCAAATACATTTTCTATCAGTCCCATATTTTCAAGAGGAAAAGAAATCCTCTTGGAAATGTCTTCCGTTTCTAATCTGAACTGGGATTGTTCTTATGGTTTCTTTCATAGCCATTATTTTGTTGATTTTTATTATACAAAGGAAATATTTTATCATTTAAAGGTTATTATTTCAGATTATGATATACCAATATAATGGAACACTGTTTAGTTATTTGAAACAAGGTATAAAACATTTCCCAAGCTATATTTTTAAGTAAAAAAATGCAAGATGATTACCCCAAAAAACAAATAATCCAATTAAAAAAACAAGCAGAAGACATGAACAGACATTACTCCAAAGAAGACATCCAGATGGCCAATAGACCCATGAGAAGATGCTCAACATCATTCATCATCAGGGGAATACAAATCAAAACCACAATGAGATATCACCTCACACCAGTCAGAATGGCTAAAATCAAAAACACAAAAAACAAGTGTTGGCAAGGATGTGAAGAAGATTGCTGGTGGGAATGCAAGTTGGTACAGCCACTGTGGAAAACAGTATGGAGGGTCCTCAAAAAAATAAAAATAGAACTGCCATACTATCACACTACTGGGTATTTACCCAAAGAATACAAAAACATCAATTCAGAGGAATACATGCACCCCTATGTTTATTCCAGCATTATCTACAATAGCCTAACTATGGAAGGAGCCCGAATGTCCACCAATTGATGAATAAATAAAGAAGATGTGATATACATGTCACACACAACAGAACTGTACACACACATTATTGTATATATATACATATATATGTGTATACACACACACACACACACTCAGCAGAATATTATTCGGGTGAAATCTTGCCATTTGCTCAAGTGGATGGAGGTAGAGTGTATTATGCTAAATGAAATAGAGAAAGACAAGTACCACATGATTTCACATATGTGGAATTTAAGAAACAAAACAAAGGAGCAAAGGCAAAAGAGAGAGAGAGAGAGAGACAAACCAAAAAACAGAATTTTAATTATAGAGAACAAACTGAGGGTTACCAGAGGAGAGGTGGTAGGGAAAGTGGGAAAGAAGAGATGGGGACCAAAGAGTACCTGATCATGATGAAAAACAAACAGACAAAACCCCTGAGATTCATGGGAGAAAAAAATTGCAAGATGTTTAAGATGCTACAGACAATGTTTCCACTAGTGTTAAAAAAAATGGGTTGTATGTTTATATACATTTATATACACTTATTTAAACATATACAGAATTACGTATAAGACACTGACAATCATAGTTTCTCGGAAGAGGCATTTAAGGGACGAGTTCAGGGTGGAAGATTTAACTCATACTTTCATTTATAATTTTCTGGTTTGCCTTTTTAACATATATATATCATACTTTTTTAAAGACAAAACCAGTGTTCAAATTTTTTAAGTGTTTCAAACTTCTACAATTACCAGAGTGTCCTAATAAATTTTGCAGTTATTTTTATGAAATTACTATCAGCTGTCTTAAAGAATTTATGAAGAATAGGAGAAGTGCCATGAGAAGTGGGGACAGATTGAAAGGGGCCAAGGGGAGAAACAGGGGGACTATTCAGAAGGCTATTGCAATAATCCAGGTAAGAAAGGTGGTCTGTGGTGGTCACCAAAGAGGTAGTGAAAAACAATCAGACTGCAAGAAATAGATTAGGGGACACCTGGGTGGCTCAGTCAGTTGAGCAACTGACTTGATTTCAGCTTAGGTCATGATCTCAGGGTTGTGAGATTGAACCCCATATTGGGCCCCACATTAGGCTCTGTGCTTGGTGGGGAATCTGCTTGAGATTCTCTCTCTCCCTCTCTCAAATAAATACATAAATCTTAAAAAAAAATGTAAAGAGTTTGTCATAACTGGGACTAAAATAATGGCACACCACTACCAATTGGAATACCCCACACTGTAAAAATCTGAGCAGAGGAAAGCAATGACTAAGAGATTGCATAATCTGAGCCATTCTGTTCGATATGTCATCAATACACCCCAACTGAAAAGGAAATACTCTGATATACTATCAAGAAAGCAAAATTAATGAAAATGGGTTCTCACAGAAAATATAACTCCTGCCACCATACCACACAAAAACATAGTATCTTGAATGAATAGAACAAAAATAAATAAGGCCATCATAACTGAAAATTTTCTATTTTCTCAGCAGGTTTTCTCTGTTCCAATGGTGCAGGTACATTCTTCCCTAGTCTAATTTGTTCTTCTTTTCTGTCTCCATCTCAAGGACTTCTTTGGAGGTTTCTAGTTGAATGCTGTTCCAGGTAATTTACAAATACTTTTTGTCTCAAAGTTACAAGGAGAATCATTCCGTGTCCATTTGTCTTGAACATTAACAAGGACAATACAATTTTCTTCCTGATTTTTGGGTTCACCCTCAGGCCATAATCTGAAATGAAAGAAAAATATATATATTTATATTTATATTTATAGTGTGTGTATGTGAGTGTATGTGTGTAGGTCAGGGGACATGCAGGGAAAATGTCTTTGGTGAAAAATATGGAGTGCACTGTCTAATAGAAGTATCATAGTATATTAGTATAGGGGTTACTCAACACATAGCGCTCTATTCTGAGTAAGCATTCCTACATCAGTATACTGCAGCCCAAATGAATTCTGCTTGCTATCTTCCCAGATTTACCTATAAAACTCTTACACTCCAGTCAACATACTCACAAATTATGTGGGTTAAATGCAGTCTTGTTCACCAAGGATTGGCCTTCATGATTCTCATCTATAAGTCCCAGGAAATATGAAAATCGTCTATCCAAAAATTGAGTAATAAAGTTCTGCATAAAAATATAAATTTTTAATAATTATATTAAAATTGTATATAAATTTTATAAAATTGTAATTTTTATAAGTATATTTGCATTTATCATTTAATAACTATTATGTTAGGAAAAGAGAGAAACAGTCAGATATATTATTAGCTAAGCACAAAAGAAGTGTTATCAGACAGATGTGTTTTCAAATCCTGCCTCTGCCATTTATCATGTAATGGAGTAAGTGCTCTAATCTCACCAAACCCAAGATTTCTCATCTCCAAAAGGACCACTCTACTACTGCGCAGAGTTACTGTGACGAGTAAGTGAGATCACACTTGCAAATCACTTAGCACAATGTTTAATAGGATCACATTTTTTAAAACTTTCATTTTAAAAATTGCCTCCTTTATGCATATGTGTATTAAATTAAATTCCATTTTATTCAAAGAATTGGTGAACCTATAGATTGCAAAGCCATGGGGACAGAATCCTCTGGGAAAACTTCCTAAGAAAAGAGTAGAATATAAGTCATATATATATATACTATATATATGCATATAGTATATATATATATATATATACACTCATATAGAATATGTTTATATGTATGTATGTATATGTGTGTGTGTATATACACACACACACACACACACATATATATATATGGAAGTATATTACAAGAGGAAATACTGCTTTAAGAAATGCTTTATGAAGGGTCAGGGGTGGGAGGTTGGGGGAACAGGTGGTGGGTAATGGGGAGGGCACGTTTTGCATGGAGCACTGGGTGTTGTGCGAAAAGAATGAATACTGTTACGCTGAAAAAATAAATAAAATGGAAAAAAAAAGAAATGCTTTAAAGTGTTTTAAGGAACTGAATTAAACTTAAGAGTTTTTTTTACTTAGAGTTACAATCATACAACTGAATTGTATTTCTTACGCTTTCTCCTGAGAAGCTATTTCAGTCCTGCTTAACCATTCATTTATTCACTTACTCACCAAACATTTATCAAGACCTATCCGGTGTGCCTAGCACTGTGCAGGACTTTGGAGATGCAAAGATTAGGAGAGCACAGCCACAGACCTCTGCAAAGGAGAGTCATTGGCAGACAGGGAGCAGTGAACAGATCATCTCGATACAGTGTAAGTGCCATGACCCACAGTGCATAAAGTACCACAGGTGCCTCTCAAATTACAACAGGGAGGATGCATAGGGAAGGCGGTCAGGGTAGTTTTCTGGAGGAAATAACATGTGAATCAAATCTGGAAAGACCAAAAGTTGGCCAGATGAAGAAAAATGAGTGAGGAAGATAAAACAGATGAAGCAAAGGCATAGAGGCAGAACAGAAAAATTCCTCTTTCTCTGCAAAGAGATTCAAAGAGCAGAGAGATGGATTTGAGCCTTCGAACATACCAGCTCAGCTTCTGTGCTGATGGTGGCTAGATGAGCCCCCATCCTCATGCAGTTCCTTTTGTTCTTAACCCATGTCTTGTTGTCATTAAGAGGAAAATAGCAGTTGAACTGGAATGCTCTCCAGCCAAAAGGACAGCAATTCCAGGTGGTCCCTCATGAGAAAATTGAAATGAAAATCAGTTGCAAAGGAGCATTTTATCTCTAAGAGATTGCATAGTTATTCTGCTAACTATCCAGTTAATATTTTTTTGGAAATAATACCAAGATTACTAATATCATTTTGTTCCCCTTTTTAAAAAATCCTGAAAATTGCATTTCTAAATATTTCTGAGCAAAAGTATCTGAATCATGTAGTGACTTATATGGAAATTACAAGATATTCTCTTAGAAGACAACATCATTTTTCAATGTCCCTACATGTATTTACTTCTATTTTTGAAGTGCTTCTAGAACAAAGCCTTTTGCAGGTAATTTTATCTAAAAAGGGTAGAGAACCTACTAGAACTCTCAAGCATTTGCCCATCCTCCCAAAGGATGGGGGATTTTATAAATTCCAGCAAAATATAAGAGACAAAGTCACTTTGGAAAAGCTGTATATTCTAGGAGGGAAGTCCTTAAGATATGCATGAATCAAAAGAAAACGTTATGTTTTGGATGCCAAAAATGGATCCTAAATGTGTTGTTATATTCTCCAGTTATTCAACTAATTACAGTCACGAGAAATCTATTTCTATTTATTTTTTTCTCATTTTATTTATTTTTTCAGTGTAACAGTATTCATTCTTTTTGCACAACACCCAGTGCTCCATGCAAAACGTGCCCTCCCCATTACCCACCACCTGTTCCCCCAACCTCCCACCCCTGACCCTTCAAAACCCTCAGGTTGCCCCAACCTCCCACCCCTGACCCTTCAAAACCCTCAGGTTGTTTTTCAGAGTCCATAGTCTCTTATGGTTCGATGTTTACTCTTGTACCAGATACTCCTGTTGTTTTAATCTCTCCTCATTTACTACTGATTACTTTAAATTGGATTATGAGCCTGAATGGAAATGGAAGTAAGACAAAACAAAGAGGCAACCCACGGAATGGGAGAAGATATTTGCAAATGACACTACAGACAAAGGGCTGATATCCAAGGTCTATAAAGAACTCCTCAAACTCAACACTCAAAAAATAGATAACCACATCAAAAAATGGGCAGAAGACATGAACAGACACTTCTCCAAAGACACATGAAAAAAAAGTTCATCATCATTAGCCACCAGGGAAATTCAAATCAAGACCACATTGAGATACCACCTTACACAGTTAGAATGGCCAAGATTAACAAGACAGTAAACAACATGTGTTGGAGAGGATGTAGAGAAGGAGAACCCTCTTACACTATTGGCGGGAATGCAAGTTGGTGCAGTCACTTTGGAAAACAGGGTGGAGATTCCTTAAAAAATTAAAAATAGAGCTTCCCTGTGACCCTGCTATTGCATTACGGGGTATTTACCCCAAAGATACAGATGTAGTGAAAAGAAGGGCCATCTGTACCCCAATGTTCAGAGCAGCAATGGCCACAATCACCAAATGTGGAAAGAGCCAAAATGCTCTTCAACAGATGAATGGATAAAGAAGATATGGTCCATATATACAATGGAATATTATGTCTGCATCAGAAAGGATGAACACCCAACTTTTGTATTAACATGGATGGGACTGGAGGAGATTATGCTGAGTGAAATAAGTCAAGCAGAGTGAGTCAATTATTATATGGTTTTATTTACTTGTGGAGCATAAGGAACAACATGGAGGATATTAGGAGAAGGAAAGGATAAGTGAATTGGGGAAAGTCAGAGGGGGAGACGAACCATGAGAAACTGTGGACTCTGATAAAAAAACTGAGGGTTTTAGAGGGGAAGGGGGTTGGGGGTTAGGTGAGCCTGGTTGTGGGTATTAAGGAGGGCCTGTATTGCATGGAGCACTGGGTGTGGTGCATAAATAATGAATCTTGGAACACTGAAAAAATAAAATTAAAATAAAATAAAATTAAATGTTAATTTAAAAAAAGGAAATGGAAGTAAGAAAGAAATTCTCCTATGCTCTTTTCTATCTACCTTTCAATTTTGATTTCTCTCTGGTGCATGTCAGCTTCATGTGGTACTCTGGTAACTTGAACACTCTTGCATCTCTCCTGCAGCGTAGAATGTTGTGATGAGTTACTGTCAAAGGGGAAAAGAGTTAGTTTTCTTTTCCTATATAATCACTTACTTAGGGAAATGGGAGCTGGTCACTCTGGTCCCTCTCTTCTCCTAAGAGTTAAGGTAACTAACTCTTATTACCCAGTTCCTTTGTTCTAGTCCCAGGTGAATAGGTTGAAAAGAATTGTCAAAAATTAGTATTTAATTATCATATTATCCATTTTGTGGTTTATGGGAGTAGTTCTGCAAACATTTATGTGTATATGCTTTTAAGCATATTTTTCTATCAGAATCTGTTTTAGAGTAGAGATTTTTAGTGAACACTGGGATAGTTCTGCCAAGCATTATCAGCCATATACATTCACTTATCTTTTAAATATTTTAACTTTGAGGGAAACCTGGATGCCTCAGTCGGTTGAGCATCTAACTCTTGATTTTGGCTCAGGTCATAGTCTCAGGGTTGTGAAATCAAACCCCACACTGGGCTCTGTGCTCTGCATGGAGCCTGTTTAAGATATTCTCTCTCTCTCTCTCTCCCACCGCCCCTTGCCCACCCCGTTCACACACTCTCTTTCCCTTTCTCTCTTCCAAAACTAACTAACTAAATAAATAATAAATAAATATTTTTACTTTGAAACACAATCAAGTGCAAATAAGTGAAAAACACAAATTTACAGTTCATCAAATTATTATAAAGTGAACACTCCAGGTAACAACAATCTGGCTTAAGAAACATAACATTGCCAACACCTCAGGTGGCCTTCACATCCCAAATACAACCCACTTCCTCTCTCTTAACGGTAACTATGCCATGGCTTTTAAACCAATCATTTTGTGCTTTGCTTCAAATTTTACCCCTTGATAACATATCCCTAAACCTTACAGATCAGATATGCCTGCTTTTGAACGTTACATAAATAAAGTGATAAAATATGCATTCCTTTGGTTCTGTCTTTTGCTCAGTGTTATTTCTGAAATTTATTTTTATTGTTACATAAATCCATTCGTTTTTATTACTATAACGTGATCTACTGTCTTAATGCACTAAACATATAGCCTTCTTCTGGTAGACATTTGCTTTGCTTCCAGTGTTTGACTATTATGAATGATACCATTCTGAGCATTTTTGACCATGCATCTTAGAGCACATGAGCATGCATTTCTGTAGGCTATATGCCTAGGAGTAGAATTGCTGGTAATAGAATATGCATATTGCCAACTATGATAGTGGCAAAGTTTTCCAAAGTGGTTGTACTGCTCTGTGCTCCCCTGAAAACTAATGAGCTTGACATTTTTTATGTGTTCATTAAACGTTTCCATTTTTCTTTTCTATAGTGCCTATGCAAAATTTTGCCTATTTTTCTGCTGTATTGTCAGGACTTTTCCCCATTGTTTTGAAAGAGTTGTTTATATACACTGTACATTAATTTTTTATCAATTATATGATTACAAAAACCTTCTATGGCTGCTTTGTTTCTTGGTATTTTTGTTGTACACTAATTCTTACTTTAATATAGTATAATTGGTCAATATTTTCTTCACTGGCTAGCACATTTTATGACTTAAGAAATCATTCCCTGACTTGAGGATATGAATATATTCTCCATTTATCTTCTAAAAAGCATTATTGATTTGCTTTTCACATTTGGCCAATAATTCATGTCAGGTTGGTTTTATACATGATATACAGGGGACAGATTTCATTTTTTGAAAGAGGATAATCAATGGTCTTCTAGCACATTAATTGAACAAAATTGTCCTTTCCCTATACCTGCAGTATCCCCTTCTGTTTTACATAAACAGTTCATATATGCAGGATCTGTAACTAAGCTCTCTATTCCTTTCCTCTGGTCTATTTGTCTGTACTTGCACCTATACTATATTACTGTAATTATAATAATTTTATACAAGGTCTTGCTATTAGAAAGAACAAATCTTTCAACTGTTCTTTTCAAAGCAGACCACAGTCTACCTGAAAGTTGGTTTTTTGCTGGTTATTCTTTACTGATAAGATACAGCCCCTTATAATCTCAGTCAAAAATGGGGAATGATTTACTTCAGCCACCAACCTTCATAGGTCTAGGAAAGGGTTTAACTTCCATCTTTCATTCCCTGACATAAGACAGCACCATCAAAGGACAGAGCGTTAAAAATGTAGCTCTGAATTTTAAATTCAAGACCCTGAAAAGCAGTATGGATTGAAATGTTGGGACGGGGAATCAAAATAACAAGCCTTAAAGGAACTTCATGAACGTTGTTTGGAGAAATTCACAGAGTTCCACTTCTGCTAATAACTTACCCAAACAGTTTGCAATAAAACAAGCACTGAGAACTGAGATGAAAAAAACAGCAATGGCCCAAGGGATCATCTGGGAATGCTGGCCTCTGACTAGGGCAAAAGGAAAGATAAATACATTGTCTTCTCTGCCACAAGAACTGGGGAAGATATTCTACTGAGTAGCAAGCTAAATATGAGCTCATCCACAATATTTTAGATCTAGAGGAAAGCTTAAAGATTTCCTCCTGAATAAATCAGTTTAAAAGTTTACTGATAAAAACATACATACATACATGCATACATAAAAATATAACCCTTTTTTAATGGAAAGACTTTTTATAAGACAGAAAACACAATGAATGATCATTAAACAGAAAAGTATGCTCAAAGAAATGTAAACTAAAATATTATGGTACAATTTTTCACATATGAGATTTTTTAAAAGAAAATAGAAAATATATAGTATCAGCAAGACTGAGGAAAAATAAACTCTCTTGGTGTTAGCATATAGTTTATGCTAAACTATAAATTAGAAAGCTTTTAGACAGACCAAGTTAGCAACACTTATCAATTTCCAAGTGCATCATATTTACCACAACAGTATCAATTCTAGAGCTCTATCATGTAGAAAATTTGAACTTTTTTCTATGAAAGGATATTCATTGCAGTACTTGTAGAAATATATAATTTTAAAATTAATAATTAAAATTAATGTTTTACTTCACCTCATCACTGTACCATGGTAAACTTCAATGGGACCACAATGTACCCTGGTCCTAAAACACAGCGTTTTATGTAACAATATGTCTTGGAGACTTTTTCTGTCAATACCTACTAATATATAGGATTATTTCAATCATTGTGTAGAATTCCATCGTAGAGATTCACCATCATTTAGAATCTGTACTATTAGTAATATACAAGCAAGTATTGGTTTCTGGTGTTTTTTTCTGTTTCTAAAAGTACTGCAATGAATATCCTTTCATAGAAATAATATTTGTTCGATTTCTCAAAAATATTGTTTAATATTCTTATAATACAAATACATGTGACCCTTAAGGACAGCATAAAATGGGATAAAGTCAGAGCCTCAGGTAAACTGTGAACCTTAATTGGTGTGTTTTGTCTATCTTCCTTCCTCCTCTTACCTTTATAAGAATCTTCCCAAATTACTCTCTTTCTTTCCATCTTATTTTTCCTTTGCATAATTTATCTCTTGTCTTGGCCCAATGTATGTTTCACAAAGTTTCTCTTACCCAACATACTTGAGTTTATCTATGACCTTTCTCCTCACCAAAGTCATCGTCATTTCCTTTACCTCCTCCTCATCATCATCTTCCATCTTCAGAACTATAACTACCATTAATTTATATTTTAAAATCTTAGTCATAATTACATTTGCTTCTTTAAAACTGAGAGGAGAGGATGTACTCACGTTTATTTTGAGGCTCTTCTTGCCCCATTGTGGGTTAATTCTCTTTCTGTCCAGTGGTTGGGAGAATGAGAAGCTTCTTCTGTTTTTGCCCAAGTGTATATCTCTGCAGGTAATGAGTATACCCTCAGAAATACTTGAGACTGAACATTAATCTTACTTATTCTGGTAAGATCAGAACATTCTCTATATAAAGGACAAGTCAAAAGAAGAAGTCTTTTCAAAGACAAGTTTCCTTTGATTCACTGAGAGACAGAGAAAGACAAAAGGAAATTGGGAAAGCAACACTCAAAAACAGCCAGTAGAAATTTCCATGAAGTATGTTGAGATCACTAGATTAGTGTGTCATGTGAAATTTCTCAATTTGTTTTTATTCATTCAAACAAGAAGTTTAGCAATGTCCTAAAAGAATAGTAATTATGCTTAATAAAAATTTAATACACATTCCTTCATCTTTCTTCTTTTTTTTTTAGGGAGGGGTATTATATTTTCAAATTACATGTTACATGCTTGAGGTAAATTATGCCTTAAAAATATCTCTGAGCTGAGTAAGCTGTGTGCAAGATGACAAAAGACAATGTGAGCAATGAGCTAAAGCATTTTTTTAAAAATATTTTATTTATTTATTTGAGGGAGCACAAAGGGAGAGTGAAAGGGAGAAGGTAACTCCCTGCTGAGCACAGAGCCCAAGGTGAGGTTCAGTCCCAGGACCCTGGGATCATGACCTCAGCTGAAGGCAGACGACTGAGCAGGCGCCCCTGAACTAAAGCTTTTAATGTACACAATGTATGTATACTGTATGTAAAGACACAGGAACTTTTGTTTTGGGGTTGAGAAAGGGATGGCGGAGCTGTTGATTAAATCCCCAAATCTTCCTAGATGAGAGAAAATAAGCTTATTAAGGCAATGGAAAAGGAAATGTAACATTCTGTGGTAAAGACATTATCAGGTTCCCTGTCTTCTTTTACAGTGTCATCATGGACTGAATATTATGTCCTACAGCCATGCTGGCACTGTGATCTCAAATGTCCCAACCTCTAGAACTGTGAGATATAAATTCCTGTTGTTTAAGCCACTAATCTATGGTATTTTGTTACAGCAGCCTGATATCACCAAAAAAAAAAAAAGTATCTAGCAGCTTAGAGATCCTTCTTAAATTCTAGCTTCCAAAATATGGCCCTTCACCTGCCTTTTTCCTTAAGCTACAATATTATTTTAAGTATATATACACATACATATATGTACGCACACACATATATATTTGGTCATCCTGAATGAAATACTACTATGTTAAGTTGGAAGTGGGAGGAAGTAAAATTATAGATTTGACAACACATGTATTTTTTAAAACTGTCACAACCAAAGTATTTCCACAGCAACAGTATTACTTACCCACACACTTTCAAAGTGACCCTAGAAACTACATCTTTATCTAAAATAATATGTTCTTTATTAAAAGGATCTAGGAATCTTAGAGGATATATAAATCCCACCTAGAACAGGAAAAAATAATCTACACCTGGCATATTCTGTGTTCCCAGAAAACAAACATGGTTTCAAATACATGAGAGAAACTCTGCTCTAGAAAGTTTACTGAGCCAAATGAAAAGATGCATCCAAGGTATAGTTAAGATGACAAAATACAGGGGTGCCCACCTGGTTCAGCTGGTAATGTGTCTGACTCTTGATTTCAGCTCAGGTCATGACCTCAGGGTTGTGGGACTGAGCCCTGCATTGGGCTCCATGCCCAGCAGCAAGTCTGCTTGAGATTCTCTCTCTCCCTCTGCCTCCACATGCTCTCTCTCTCTCTAAAATAAATAAATACATATTTTTGTAAAAACAGCTATAGCTTCAACAACTTGTTAATGGATGGAGACACAATAAAAATGTAAACGTTGACATCAAAAATGTACAAAGAGAGAGAGTAAAAGATGGAGTTTGGCATGCAAGCAAAGTTAAATTGTTATCAGCATAAAATAGACTTATATTTACAAGATGTTTGATGTAAACCTCATGGGATCACAAAGTAAAAACCTAAAATAGATACACTTAGATAAAGAGAAAGGAAACAAAGCATACCACTACAGAAAATCACTGATTGCAAAGGAAGGCATAAAGAAAGGGGGAAGGGGGTGGAATGGAACAACGAAACACCAGAAAATAATAAGATGGCATTAGCAAGTTCTTGCCTATCAATAATTACTCTTATTGGGAAATGGATTAATGGATTGAATTCTCTAATCAAAGGCACAGAGTGGTTGGATGGTTAAAAAAACAAGACCCAACTATACACTGACTATAAGAGACCCACCTCGGCTCTAAACATATGCAGAAATTCAGAGTGAAGGGAAAGCAAAGATACTTCATGCAAGCAAAAACAAAAAAATATCTATTCTAAAATAAAACAATATAAATTTTAAGCCTAAAATGGTAACAAGAGACAAAGATAGTTTTTATGTAATGGTAAAATGCCACTACATCAAGAAAATAAAACAAACAAATATATATACACACAACATCAGAGCATCTATAATATTTCAAGAAAATATAAACAGACCTAAAGAGAGAAATAGAAAATAATCCAATAATAGAGGAGCTCAATTCCTCACTTTCAACAACAAATAGATTGTTGAGACAGAACATCAATAAGGAAACAATGGACTTGAAACAAACTTTAGACTAAATGTACCTAACAGACATATCCAAAACATTCCATCCAATAGCAGTAGAATATATATTCTTCTCAAGTGCAAATGAGTATTTTTCAGGATAAATCACATGATATTCACAAAACAAATTAAGCAAGTTTAGGAAGAATGAAATTATACCAAGTATCTTTTCCAAACACAATGAAACTAGAAATCAATAACAAGAGGAAAGCTGGAAAAAAAACATAAATATGGAGAGATTAAACAACATTCTCCTGAATGGGTCAACAAAGAAATCAAAAGGGAGGGGCGCCTAGGTGGCTCAGTTGGTTAAGTGACTCTTGATTTCAGTTTAGTCATGATCTCAAGCTTGTGAGATCGAGCCTGGTGTCAGGTCCAAGCTGGGAGTGGAACCGTCTTAAGATTCTTTCTCTTCCTCTCCCTTTGCCCACCAACCCAACAAGCTGCATGCACACATGTGTGCATGTGCTTTCTCACTCGCTTTCTTAAAAAAAGAAAAGAAAAAAATCTAATTTAAACAAATGAAAATGAAAGCACAACATTTCAAAACTTATGGGAGACTGCAAAGGCAGTTTTTTTTAAATATTTTATTTATTTGAGAGAGAGTGAGAGAAAGAGAGCACAAGCAGGGGGAGTAGCAGAGGGAAGAGCAGAATCCCCACTGAGCAGGGAACCCAAAGAGGAGTTCAATCCCTGGATCTTGGGATCATGACCTGAGCCAAAAGTAGACACAACCTACCAGGTGCCCCTAAAGGCAGTTCTAAGAGGGAAGTTTATAGTGATTCCAGACTAGCTCCAGAAACAAAAAGTAGCTCGAAGACCTTACTTTATACCTCATGGAACTAGTAAAAGAACAAACCAAGCCCAAATTAGCAGAAAGGAATTAACAAAGACCAGAAAAATACTTGAAATAAAGACTGATCAGGGGCACCTTGGGGGACTTAGTTGGTTAAGTCTGACACTTGATCTCAGCTCAAGTCTTGATCTCAGGTTCATGAGTTTGAGCCCCACATTGAGCTCCATGACCAAAAATATAAAAGATCATTAAAACTGAGAGCTGGGGCGCCTGGGTGGCTCAGTGAGTTAAGCCTCTGCCTTCGGCTCAGGTCATGATCTCAGGGTCCTGGGATCGAGCCCCACATCGGGCTCTCTGCTCAGCGGGGAGCCTGCTTCCCCTTCTCTCTTCCCCTCTCTCTCTGCCTGTCTCTCTGCCTACTTGTGATCTCTCTGTCATATAAATAAATAAAATCTTTTAAAAAATAAAATAAAACTGAGAGCTGACATTTTTAGATTAAAAAAAAATCGATGGGGTGTCTGGGTGGCTCAGTCATTAAGCATCTGCCTTTGGCTCAGGTCATGATCCTAGGGTCCAAGGATCGAGCCCCATGTGGGGCTTCCCCACTCTGTGGGAAGCATGCTTCTCCCTCTCCCACTCCTCCTGATTATGTTTCCCCTCTCACTGTCTCTCTCTCTCTGTCAAATAAATAAATAAAATCTTTTTAAAAAAATCAACAAACTTTGGGGCACCTGGGTGGCTCAGTGGGTTAAGCCGCTGCCTTCGGCTCAGGTCATGATCTCGGGGTCCTGGGATCGAGTCCTGCCTCGGGCTCTCTGCTCAGCGGGGAGCCTGCTTCCCTCTCTCTCTCTCTGCCTGCCTCACTATCTACATGTGATCTCTCTCTGTCAAATAAATAAATAAAATCTTAAAAATAAAATAAAATAAAAAATCAACAAATTTTTAGCTAGAGTAACACAGAAATGCAAAGAGTACTAAAATAAATGAAACCAGAAACTAAAGAGGAGACCCTATAACTGATACCACAGAAATACAAAGGATCATGAGAGACTACTATGAAAAATTATACACCAACAAGCTGGATAACCTGGAAGAAAAAAATTCCTAGAAATATGGAATCCATAAAGACTGAAACATGAAGAAATGGGGCACCTGCTTGACTCAGTCAGTGGGGCATCTGCCCTCGGCTCAGGTCATGATCCCAGGATCCTGGGATTGAAGCCTACATCAGGCTGCTCAGCAGGGAGCCTGCTTCTCCCTCTCCCTCTGTCCCTCCCCTTTGCTTATGCTCTCTCTCTCTCAGATAAATAATATCTTTTAAAAAATGAATAGAAAATCTGAACAGAGCAATTTCAAGTAAAGAGATTGAATCAGTAATAAAAAAAATCTCTCAACAAAGAAAAGCTAAGGACCAGAAGGTTTCACTAGTGAATTATTCCAAACATTTAAAGAATGAATGGCAATCCTGAAACTTTTTCAAAAAACTGAAAAGGAGGAAATACTCCCCAAACTCATTTTATGAGGATAGCATTACTCTGATACCACAACCAGATAAGGATACTACGAGAGAAGAAAATTATAGCCCATTATTGTTAATGAATATAGATAGAAAAACACTCAACAAAATATAGCAAACCAAATTCAATGGCACATTTAAAAAAATCATTCACCATGATTAAATGGGAATAATACCTGAGATATAAGGATGGTTCAACATATGTAAATCAATAAATGTAATATACCATATTAATAGAATAAAAGATAAAAATCATATGACCATCTCAATAGATACAGAAAAGGCATTTGACAAAGTACAACATACTCAATGCTGAATAGGTGAAAGTTCTTTCTCTAAGATCAGAACCAGACAAAGGTGCCCACTCTGACCACTTCTATTTGGCATAGCACTAGAAGCTTAGCCAGAGCAATCAGGGAAGAAAAAGAAATGAAAGTCATCCAAACAGCAAAGGAAGAAGTAAAATTGCTTTTGTTTGCATATATGATCCCATATGAAAAATATCCCAAGCACTCCATCAAAAAACTTTTGGAACTAATCAACATATTCAATAAAGTTGCAGGATACAATTATCATACAGAAAATCATTTTGTTTCTATAGACCACCAACAAAACATCTGAAAAAGAAATAAAGAAAACAAATCCATTCATGATAGCATCAAAAACACTAAAATAATTAGGAATAAATCTAAAAAGGGGCAAAATAAATGCACTGAAAACTATAAGATTTTGATTTTAAAAAATGAGGATAAAAACAAAAGGAAAGATACCCTGTGTTCATGGATCAGGAACATTAACATTGTTAAAATGTCTATACTACCCAAAATCATCTATAGATTCAATGCAATCCTTATCAAAATCCTGATGACATTTTTCACAAAATTTTTAAAAAATAAAATAAAATTTTAATTTTATTTATTATTACTTTAAAAAATAAAATAAAATTTGTATGGCACAAGAAAAGACTCTAAACAGTGAAAACAAAAGAAAATAACTGTAACATAACATTTCCTGATTTCAAATTATACTACAAAGCTATAGTAATGAAAACAGTGTGCATAAAAATAGACACATAGATCAGTGTAGCAGAATTGGAAACCCAGAAACTCTTGCATATATGGTAAACAAATTTTTTTTAATACATTTTATTTATTTGACACAGAGCATGAGTGGGGTGGGGGGCAGACTCCTGCTGAGCAGGGAGCCCGATGCGGGGATCGACCCCAGGACCCTGAGATCATGACCTGAGCTGAAGGCAGAGGCTTTAACCCACTGAGCCACCCAGGCGCCCCGGTCAACAAATATTTGACAAGGGAGCCGACAATACTCAAAGGAGATTCCATAGTCCCTTCAAAATGGTGTTGGGAAAGTGGATAACCATAAGTGAAAGAGTGTGGTTCTTACCCTTATCTTATACCACTAATAAAAAAGAAAAAGAACTCAAAATAGATTAAAGACTTTAAGAAGACCTGAAACTATAAAACTCCTAGAAAAAAACATAGGGATAAAACTCCCTGACATTGGTGTCAGCAGTAATTTCCTGGGTATGAGAGCAAAAGCACAAGCAGCAAAAGCAAAAATAAACAAGCCCACTTACACCAAATTTAAAACCTTTCTAGTCAGGCACTTGGGTGGCTCAGTTGATTAAGCAACTGCCTTCAGCTTAGGTCATGATCCCAGGGTCCTGGGATGAGTCCTGCATCTGGGTCCCTGTAGGGAACCTGCTTTTCCCTCTCCCTCTGCCTGCTGCTCCCCCTGCTTGTGTGCTCACTCTCTCGCTCTCTCTCTCTCTCGAAATAAATAATAAAATCTTTTTTAAAAATAAAAATAAATTTGGGGTGCCTGGGGTGGCTCAGTGGGTTAAGCCGCTGCCTTCAGCTCAGGTCATGATCTCAGGGTCCTGGGGTCGATCCCCGCATCGGGCTCCCTGCTCAGCAGGAGTCTGCCCCCCACCCCACTCATGCTCTGTGTCAAATAAATAAAATGTATTAAAAAAAATTTGCTGACCATATATGCAAGAGTTTCTGGGTTTCCAATTCTGCTACACTGATCTATGTGTCTATTTTTATGCACACTGTTTTCATTACTATAGCTTTGTAGTATAATTTGAAATCAGGAAATGTTATGTTACAGTTATTTTCTTTTGCTTTCACTGTTTAGAGTCTTTTCTTGAGCCATACAAATTTTATTTTATTTTTTAAAGTAATAATAAATAAAATTAAAATTTTATTTTATTTTTTAAAAATTTTGTGAAAAATGTCATCGGGATTTTGATAAGGATTGCATCTTTCCATTTGTTTTTATCCTCATTTTTTTAAATCAAAATCTTATAGTTTTCAGTGCATTTATTTTGCCCCTTTTTAGATTTATTCCTAATTATTTTAGTGTTTTTGATGCTATCATGAATGGGTGGCTCAGTGGGTTAAAGCCTCTGCCTTCAGCACAGGTCATGATCTCAGGGTCCTTGGACTGAGTCCCACATTGGGCTCTCTGCTCAGCAGGGGGCCTGCTTCCCTCTCTCTCTCTGCCTGCCTCTCTGCCTACTTGTGATCTCTTTCTGTCAAGTAAATAAAATCTTTAAAAATAAATAAATTAATTAATTAATTAATGAATAAATAAATAAAAGCTTTCTGCTTTCTAAGAGAGCACTTACAAAACACATATCTGATAAGGAATTAATACCTAAAAAATATAAAGAATTACTACAACTCAATAGCAAAAAACCCCTAATAACCCAATTTAAAAATAGGCAGAGGAACTGAATAATTTCCAAAGACACACAGAGAGCCATGAAAAGGTGCTTGACATCACTAATTATCAGGGAAATGCAAATCAAAAGCACAGTGGGGAAAAAAAGCACAATGAGATATCACCTCAAACCTGTTATAATTAAGAAGACAAGAGATAACAAAGATAACAACTATTGACAAGGATATGAAGAAAAGGGAACCCTAGTGCACTGTTGGTAAGAATGCAATTTGTACAGCCCCTATGGAAAAGTGTGGAGGTTCCTCAAGGAATTATAAATAGACTCATGATATGATCTAGTAATACCACTTCTGGTTTCATATATATTAGAATATTGTAGGGATGTCTACTATATTCATTGCAGCATTATTCACAATAGTCAAGATACAGAAACAACCTAAGTGTCCATCAACAGATGATGGATAAGGAAGATATATTATTCAAACATGAGAAAGAAGTAAATTCTGCCATTTGCAACCATTTGGATGGACACTGAGGGCATTAGGCTAAGTGAAATAAGTCAGGTAGAGAAAGATAAATACTGTATGACATCACTTATGTGTGGAATCAAAAAATGACAAATTGAGGAACAGAGAGTAGAGGTGTGGTTACTAAGGGTTGGGAGTGGGGGAAATGGGGAGATATTGGTCAAATGGTACAAATTTCCAATTGTGAGATTAATAGTCTAATATACGGCATGGTGATTATCACTAATATTATTGCATATACTTGAATGTTACTAAAAAATAGATTTTAAACATTTCTGCCACACAAAAGAAAGGCAAATATGTGACAGGATGAAGGTGGTAGCTCATACTACAGTAGTAATCATTTTGCAATTTATAAATGCATCCAATCAATACACTGTATACCTTAAAATTATATAATGTTATATGTCAACTATATCTCAATGAAACTGAGGGGGAAATGTTGTATGCACACAACAGAATGCTATTTGGCAATAAAAAGGAATGAAATACTGCCATATGGTACAATATGGATGAATCTCAAAAACATTATGCTGGTCCTTGGCAAGATGGTGAAGGAGTGCAGTCTCTGTTTCAACTGGTCCCCTGAATTTAGCTAGACATCTACCAAGGCACTCTGAACACCCACAAAATCAGCCTGAGATGTAAGATTATATGTCTAGATCTCTACGGGGGGCAGAGGGTCATCAGTCCTGAGGCATGAAGGATGGAGTTGGGATTGCATGGACAGATGTTGGAGGATAAACAGAGTGGGGAGTGAACTACCAGAAGCTAGCCACTGGAAAGTAATACCTCAGTGCAAAAGTGTCCTATGCTGGAGACCAGGGATAGCTTGCAGAGCTGTGGCAGTAGGATAGGAAGGAACTGATAACAGGGTTCAAACAGAACACAGGGGCTTAAGGGGCAAATACTAGGATCAGGCAGCTACAGGCACAGATCTAAGCCTACAGATTGGGGGAGGGGGGGTAGCCACCACCACCACTGGCTGGGGCTCACCCAGACTGGGATCACTTGTGGCTTTTGAGGCACAGGGGGCAGAGATAATTGGGGGCTGGGGTCCACTGCTGAGAGGATTGCTGGGGGCATACACCACCTGTGGGAAGCTGCAGTTTTCAGTGGCACTTATGGGGGGGAGACTGTGTGTTCTGGAGGATTCAGAGAGGAGAGGACTATGGTTTCTCTCCTCTGTGGTGGAGGTCTAGGTATGGACATTTTCATATGCTCTGACCCTCCAAAAAGCTGCTAAAAGCCACCAGAGAAAAAAAGTCCAAAAAAAGTTTCCATGGAGTCCAGCCCCTTGAGAGGGGGCAGGGCAACTCCATCCAAGCAGGACTGACTGAAAAACAATGTGTCAGGTCCCTCCCCCAGAAGACAAACTGGAAGAACAAGAGGACAACCACAGAGTCCCCATGAAACTGTAAAACCCCAAAACCAGGGGAAAATAGTATATTAAGCTTCTGGTGTTGCCTCACGGCCTGTGCATTTCTTAGATACAACTCTTCCTTTTTTTAATTCTTTCTCATGTTTCCTCTTCTTCTTCTTCTTTCTTCTCCTTCTTCTTCTCCTTCTTCTTCTCCTTCTTCTCCTTCTTCTTCTTCTTCTCCTTCTTCTTCTTCTTCTTCTTTCTTCTTCACCTATTTATCATTTCAACTAGATGTTTAATACAACGTATTCCATGGTAACTTTTTAACATGAACTTTTCCACACATGCACTTTTTTTTTATCTTATTCTTTTTTATGTATATACAGATAAAAGTTTCAATGTAGTCCTTTTTTCCCTATTCAATACCACCTTTATATATATATACCAGCTTTAATTCCCCGTATTGCTGTGAAGTAGTATTCTCTGACAAAGAGAACAAAATACACCCAGGAAGAACTGAAACACCCTACCTCACCCACATCGAGGGATTATAGGTCCCTTCCCTTCACTCCCCCCCACTTTTTTGTAGTTTTTTATTTGTTTTTGTTTTTGTATTTGTAAATCTTATTCTTGGGTTTCATTTTGGCTGGGTTATTTTGCTTTTTTGTTTGTTTTGTTTTGTTTTGGTGGTAGCTTCTGATTGCTCTGAACTTTCCCAGGGTGCTCCTTGCCTGGATTGTGGTTGATATTTTTGACTGCACATCCCCTCAACCATAACTGAAATGACCAGGAGGAGGAACTCCCAACGAATGAAAGAACCAGAGACAATGGCCTCTTCCACAGACCTAATGGATATAAGATGTCAGAAATACACTTCAGGGTAATAGTTATGAAGAGAATAGTTAGGATGGAGAAAACCATAAACAAGAACATGGACTCTCTAAGGGCAGAAATGAGAGCAAATCAGGCTGAACTTAAAATGCTATAAATGAGATGCTGTGAAACTAGATATTCTAACAGCTTGGGCAAACAAGGCAGAAGAATGAATTAGTGATTGAGAAGACAAACTGATAGGAAGGAGCAGGAGGAACCCTGAACAAACACGTTAAAATCCATGAGAATAGAATTAGAGAAATAAACAATGCCATAAAATGTTCCAATGTCAGAATTATTGGGATCACTGAGTGGATGGAGAGAGGGAGGAGACTAAAAGATATACTTGAGCAAATCATAGATGAGAACTTCCCCAATCTGGGGAATGAAACAAGCATTCACACCACAGAGGCAGAGAGGACCCCTCCCAAGATCAAGGAGAACAGACCAATGCTCTGGCATGTAATAGTAAAACTTGCAAATATTAGAACCAAGGAAACCATCTTAAGAGCAGTTAGGGGGAAGATATTCTTTATATACAGAGGCAAGAACATCAAATAACATAAGACCTGTCCACAGAGACCTGGAAAGACAGAAGGGCTGGCAAGCCTATTCATGGTACTAAATGAGAATAACATGTAGCCAAGAATACTTTATCCAGCAAGGCTGTCATTCAGAATGGATGGAGAGATAAGAGCTTCCAGGACTGGCAGAAACTGAAAAGATACATGACCACTAAGCTGGCACTGTAAGAAATATGCAGATGCATTCCTGGAAATCTATAAACTACCAAGACTGAAACAGGATGACTAATAACCAGTAACTGTATTGAAGCAGTGATCAAAAACCTCCCAAAAAACAAGAGTCCAGGACCTGATGTATTCCCTGGGTAATTCTACCAAACATTCAAAGAAGAAATAACACCTAGTCTTCTGAAGCTGTTTCAAAAAATAGAAACAGAAGGAAAACTTCCAGGCTCATTCTGTAAGACCAGAATTACCTTGATCCCCAAACCAGGCAAAGACCCCATCAAAAAGGAGAATTTTGGACCAATATCTCTGAAGAATCTGGATGCCAAAATTCTCAACAATAGGATCCAACAGTACATTAGGATCCAACATTACATTAAAAGGATTATCCATCACAACCAGGTTGGATTTATCCTTGGGATGCAAGGGTGGTTCAACATCCACAAATCAATGTGATAGATCACATTAATAAGAGGAGAGAGAAGAACCATATGTTTCTCTCAATTGATGCAGAAAAAGCATTTGACAAAATACAGCATCCTTATCCTTAATCAGTTTTCTGATTAAAACTCTTCAGGGTGTAGGGATAAAGGGAAAATTCCTCAATTTCATACAAACCATCTATGAAAAGCCCACAGCAAATATCATTCTCAATGGGGAAAAGCTGAGAGCCTTTCCCTTAATATCAGGAACATGACAAGGATGCCCACTCTCACCACTGTTGTTTAACATAGTACTAGAAGTCCTATCAACAGCAATCAGACAACAAAAAGAAATAAAAGGTATTCAAATTGGCAAAGAAGAAGTCAAACTCTCTCTCTTCACAGATGACATGATACTTATGTGGAAAACCCAAAAGATTCCACCCCCAAATTGCTAGAACTCATACAGCAATTCAGTAATGTGGCAAGATATAAAATCAATGTGCAGAAATCAGCTGCTATCCTATACACTAACAATGTAATTATAGAATGAGAAATTAGGGAATTGATTCTGTTTACAATAGCACCAAAAGCCATAAGATACCTTGGAATAAACCTAACCAAAGAGGTAAAGGATCTGTACTGGAGGAACTACAGAACACTCATGAAAGAAACTGAGGAAGACACAAAAAGATGGAAAAGCATTCCATGTTCATGGATCAGAAGAATAAACATTGTTAAAATGTCTATGCTGCCCAGAGCAATCTGTACATTCAACTCTATCCTGATCAAAATACCAATAGCATTTCAAAGAGCTGAAACAAACAATCCTAAAATTTGTGTGGAACCAGAAAAGACCCTGAATCACCAAGGAAATGTTTAATAAAAGAAACAAAGCTGGGATCATCATGTTGCCCGATTTCAAGCTGTATTACAAACCTATAATCACCAAGACAGCATGGTACTGGCACAAAAACAGACACATAGATCAAGGGAACAGAACAGAGAGCCCAGATATGGACCCTCAACTCTATGGTCAAATAATCTTCAACAAAGCAGGAAAAAATATCCAATGGAAAAAAGACGGTCTCTTCAATAAATGGTGCTGGGAAAATTGGACAGCTATATACAGAAAAATGAAACTCAACCATTCCCTTACACCATACACAAAGATAAACTCTAAATGGATGAAAGACCTCAGTGTGAGACAGGAATCCATCAAAATCCTAGGGGAAAACATAGGTGGTAACCTCTTCCACATCAGCCACAGCAACTACTTTCAAGACGTGTCTCCAAAGGCAAGGGAAGCAAAAGAAAAAATGAACTTTTGGGACTTCATCGAGATAAAAAAGCTTCTCCACAGCAAAGGGAACAGTCAGCAAAACAAAGAGGCAACCCCGGAAATGGGAGAAGATATTTGCAAGTGACACTACAGATAAAGGGCTGATATCCAAGATCTGTAAAGAACTCAAACTCAACATCCAAAAAACAAATAATCAAGTCAAAAAATGGGCAGAAGATATGAACAGACATTTCTCCAAAGAAGAAATACAAATGGTTAACAGACACATGAAAAAAATATTCATCATCATTAGCCATCAGGGAAATTCAAATCAAGACCACATTGAGATGCCACCTTACACCAGTTAGAATGACAAAAATTGGCAAGGCAAGAAACAATAAACGCTGAAGAGGATATGGAGAAAGGGGAACACTCTTACACTGTTGGTGGGAATGCAAGTTGGTGCAGCCACTTTGAAAAACAGGGTGGAGGTTCCTCAAAAAGTTAAAAATAGAGTTACCAGAGTTACCCAGCAATTGCACTACTGGGTATTTACCCCAAAGATACAGATGTAGTGAAAAGAAGGACCACATGCACTCCAATATTCATAGTAGCAATGTCCACAATAGCCAAACTGCGGAAAGAGCAGAGGTGCCCTTCAACAGATGAAGGATAAAGAAGATGTGGTCCATACATACAATGGAATATTACTCAGCCATGAGAAAGGATGAACACCCAACTTTTGCATCAACATGGATGGAACTGGAGGAGATTATGCTACGTGAAATAAGTCAAGCAGAGAAATTCAATTATCGTACGATTTCACTTATATGTGGACCATAAGGAATAGCATAGAGGACACTAGAAGAAGGAAGGGGAAAATGAAGGGGAGGAAATCAGAGGGGGAGACAATCCATGAGATACTATGGACTCCGGGAAACAAACTGAGGGTTTTAGAGGGAAGGGGGATAGGGGGATGGGTGAGTCCAGTGATAGCTATTAAGGAGGGTATATATTGCATGGAGCACTGGGTGTTACACACAATGAATCATGGAACCCTACTTCAAAACCTAATAATGTGCTATATGATGGCTAACATAACATAATTAAAATAATTATGCTAAGTTAAAGGATTCAGTCATGACAGACCACATATTGTGTGATTCCATTTATACAAAGTGTCCAGGATAGACAAATTCATAAATACAGAAAGTAAATTAGTGGTTGCCTAGGGCAGGGGGTGGTGGTATAGATTTTGGAGTAATGATTAAGTGGTGTGAGGTGTTTTTTTGGGTAATGATATGTTCTAAAATTGACTGTGATGAAAGTTGCACAAATCTGTGAATATGCAAAAAAGACACTGATCTGTGTAAATGACTGAATTATATGGTATGTAAACTATACCTCAAGAAGGCTCTTAAGAAAAAAAATTTACATCTGAATGTCTATCAACTCATGAACAAATAAATAAAATGTGCCTGAAATATTATTTATGAAAAAGTAAAAAATACTGACATATACAACAACCTCAATGAACCTCAGAAACATTATGCTAAGAGAAAGAAGTCAGACACAAAAGAACACATATTAATAATTTTTTAAAAGAAATATTCACAAAAGGCAAATCCATAGAGGTAGTGAGGAAATCAGTGGTTGCCTAGGACCAGGAGTGGGAACGGGGAGTGACTGTAAATAGGCACAAGGAATCTTTTTGGAGTGATGGAAAAGTTCTATATCTATATTGTGGAGATGGTTTTATAACTCCATAAATTTACTAAAAATCATTGAAATACATACTTAAAGCATGGTATATAAAGTATACCACATTAAAGTTCTTAATAATAACAATAACAGGGGCGCCTGGGTGGCTCAGTGGTTTAAGCCTCTGCCTTCGGCTCAGGTCATGATCTCAGGGTCCTGGGATCGAGCCCCGCATCGGGCTCTCTGCTCAATGGGGAGCCTGTTTCTCGCTCTCTCTCTGCCTGCCTCTCTGCCTACTTGTGATCTCTCTCTCTGTCAAATAAATAAATAAAATATTTTAAAAAAATAATAATAACAATAACAACTTTAAATGGAATAGATTAAATTATCCAACCAAAAGACATAGAGCAGATGAATGGATAAAACAATATAACATGCTTCCTCTAGGAGACTCCATCTTTAAGGACACTCACGGTCTGAAAGTAAAGAGATGGAAAAAGATATTTCAGGCAAATGGAAATCGAAAGAGAGCAGGTTATAGCTATACTTGCACAAAATAGAATTTACGACAAAGACTATAATAAGAGACAACAAAAGTCAAAGTGATAAAAGAGTCAAATCAACAAGAGGATATAAAATTTGCAAATATTTATGCAGCCAACATAGGATCACCTAAATATATAAGGTAAATATTAACAGACCTGGAGGAAGAAACAGGCAGCAGTACAATAATAGTAGGAGACTTCAATGTCCCACTTTTCACAGCAGATGGATCACCCAGACAGAAGATCACTAAGGAAACACTGGACTTAAATGGCACATGGACCTAACGCACATGTACAGAACTCCATCCAAGAGCAGCATGATATACATTCTTCCCAAGTGTACATGGAACATTCCCTGGGAGAGGTCACATGTCAGGCTACAACATAAGTCTCACTAAATTTAAGCAGACTGAAATCATATTAAGCATATTTTCTGGCCACAGTGGTATAAATCTAGAAATTAATTGCAATAAAACACCTGGAAAATTCACAAACTATGAGGTTAAACAACATGCTCCTGTGTGCATACATACTATTCATTGAGTCACTCTGTATCTTTTGATGGAGGAGTGTAGTCCATTTCATTTAAAGAAATCATTATTATTATTTGATTATGGTATACTTCACATACCATAAAATAATGTTTTAACCAATGGGTCAAAAAAGAAATTAAAAAAAGAAATCAAACTGGAAATCAAAATATGTCTTGAAACAAATGAAAATGGAAATACAAAAAAAGAAACACAACATACAAAAACTCATGGGATGCAACAAAAGCAGTTTTAATAGGGAAGTTCATAGCAATAAACACCTACATGATCAAAAAATATTATTTCTTTGAAGTAAAAACAAGAACCAAAAAAAAAGGCAAACATCCTTTAAAAAGTGATATGAAGGGGCACCTCAGTGGCTCAGTCAGTTGTGTCCAACTCTTGGTTTCAGCTGAGGTCATGATCTCAGGGTCCTGAGATTGAGCCCCATAACTGGCTCTGCACTTACCGGAGAGTCTACTTGGGATTTTCTCTCTTCCTTTCCCTCTCCCCCTCCCGCTGCTTGCACTCTAAATAAATAAATAAATAAATAAAATCACCTTTTTTAAAAAGTGATATGAAAATCAAACCAGGCTACTAAAATCATTATGATGTTGGTCAGACAACCGTTCCAAATAAGCAAATCAACGTATGGCAGCCAGGCTCAGAAATGGAGAGGAGTCTGTGGAAAGCAAGCCTGAAAGGTTTGTTAGAGTGAGGGATCCAGAAGAATCTACTATTCAAAACTTCACAGTGCATTATTGCAAAGCCTGTTAGTTGAGAATATTGAGTTGTGTATTCTTTTGGGTTGTACAATCCCCTCCACACTAGAGGTTTTGGTGTTTGCCATTTTCACTTTTATGGCTTTTGTCACACTGTCCTCCAGTATCTCACAGATGAATTATTTCTCTAGAATGAAAGAGACATTTCAACCTCAAATCTTGCATCAAAACTTAGCAAAGAAGTAGGTCTTTGCCTTCAAAGTGTTTGGACTCATCCTGATAATGGAACCTGGGAAAGATATATAGGAAATAAACATAACAGGGCAATTCCTGATGAAGAAACCAAGGCCAGGAACGTGATGGAAATAAAAATAAATCCATTAATTGGTCGCAAATATTTGGAAAGTATTTACTATGTGCTAAGCACTTTGTAGTTTGTGGGAATACAACAGGGAACATTGTCTTTCACTAATTCCACAGTGTACCTATTATGTACTGGGGACTTTTCTGGCATTGGGGAAAAGGCCATGGGCAAAATAAGTCCAAATTACCCATACTCCTAATGCAGACACTGTATTAGGGAAAAAAAGATTTTCAACAAATGCTTATATATTTAACGAATACTACCCAGAAAGAATTAGTGAATAATAGTGAAGAAAAATGGGAGCGCATAACCCAGTCTGGAGCTGGAGTAGGGTTGCTGAGGAAGGAAAGCAGGCATCTGGAGGAAGGGATGACTTAGAAGATGAGTAGGAGCTGTTTGTCCCACCACATCCCACAAGTGCCAGGAGATTTAGAGAAAATACAAGGTTGCATGGTTAATAAATGCAATGGTTAATAACTAATTAGATGAAACAGGGTCCCTTTCAAATGTGAAAGAGACTCAGTATTTTATAAGAAATTTCTTTCGTTCTTTGTTTTAAAATAATAATAATAATTAACTTGCTTACTCACCATCCAATCAAGTAAGTACTATTATTTCCCCCTTTATAAACAACATATCCGAGTCTCTGAAAAGTTAAAAATTTGCCTGAGCTCCTGCAAAGATTATGCTAGAATTGGAATTCAGATCTAGGTAATATGGCACTCCAGCCCATATGGGTAACCACTAGGTTATAGTCCTCTAAGAAAAGAAAGACATCTTACCAGATAAAAAGCCACTAACAGAATAAATATAAGCTGACACAATTTTTTTAAAAAGACTAACAAGAAAAAGGGACAAGATTAGTATGGAGGGAAGACTGGACTGTGCTAAGGGGAAAAAAGGAATTTGTGCAAGAGGCAGAGAAAGGAAAGATATACACCAACAACAAAGTGAGGAAACCAACATAGACAAACAGGATGGAAAATAAAGCAACAATCCAATGACTCAATGGGAACCCACAGTTTCCTCTTTGGTTCTGCAAGTGAAGAGCCCTAAACTGGGACAATATGTTTCTCAGAGGTCAGACAGGCCAGAGTAAACCAGAAATGGTTATGAGTGAGTATTTCTTTTTTGTTGTTGTTTTTTGTTTTTGTTTTTTAATTTTTTTATAAACATATAATGTATTTTTATCCCCAGGGGTACGGGTCTGTGAACTTTACACACTTCTCAGCACTCACCATAGCACATACCCTCCCCAGTGTCCATAACCCCCTCCCCCGTCCCAATCCCACCTCCCCCCAGCAACCCCCAGTTTGTTTTGTGAGATTAAGAGTCACTTATGGTTTGTCTCCCTCCCAATCCCATCTTGTTTCATTTATTCTTCTCCTGTCCCCCTAACCCCCCATGTTGCATCTCCACGTCCTCATATCAGGGAGATCATATGATAGTTGTTATTTCTAAACCAACATTAAAGCTCTGCTTCTCTTCCCACAAATGCTGTGGACACAGTCTTGGAGCCAGACTGTAGTCAAAAACATTAACTAAAGAACTTCGGTCAAGTAGCGTAGACAGCACCCATACTTCCAGACTACTGACTGGGTCTACGTATAGAAGATGAAATCTGTAGAAAACAGGGAATAGACACTTACACCTATATTTCTTTTACAGTCAAGGGCATACTTAACTTTCACTTTAAAGTTATAGCCGATCCCCCAAACCACCATATTATTAGATTCCATCCTGATCTTTCACAGATTATCATTTTCCTACTTTTTATAATCTGTATACCATGATTATTATTTCTGTTGTTTTTCATTTGCCAACAATAGAAAGAAACCTACTAAAAACCACTGAAAAAAAATAAATGTAGAAGATGGCTGCTCATGCATTTCACAGAATCCAAGAAGGAGATGAACAACCAGGCTTCCATAAGTGTCAACCAAGGTAGCTTGGGGAATCACAGACACAAACATTTTTAGATCTTAAACCTAGGGCCCTGCCATCAATAAGGCTTGATTCTTAAAACCAGCCCCTATGTCTCTCAGCTCAAATTCAGAATCCCTTAGAGAATTGGATTTTATAGCCTGGACCAAGTATAGAGAGTAAGGTAATCACAGATGTGATTACTAAGGCTTTTGTGGACAAAGCCCAAAATAATTTTTTAGTAATAGTAGATAACTGAGGATAGCCCTGAACTTCCTGTTTCATCCCAGTGTTTCCCCTTATGCAAATATTCTCTTAGAAAATACAAACAACTTACAATTAGCTCATTTATTTGGCTGTAGGATATATTGGTCAGATTTTTAAGACGGCATAAAGAGGAGTGGGAACATTGATCTTTCTGTGACCAGTCAGGTATCAAAATCTCGAAAGGTAGGATAGGTGGGCCAAAAGTAACAAGCAACTGAACATGAATGAATATTAAAAATCTGTATTTGTGTCCAGAGATGTTATGGTAAGTGATGCATTGGGAAAACATCCTCAGCCCACAGGAGGCTCTGCCACCATGACTTCATCTCCACTTCACAAGTGCCATAGAGAGAAAGATGATAAATATATAAAGTCATCAAGCAGGAAATTATATAAATCAAGCAGAAAACTGTATAAAAAAGTATAAGGCGGGGGCATCTGGGTGGCTCAGTCATTGGGCATCTGCCTTGGGCTCAGGTCCTAATCCCTAATCCTAGTCCTGGGATCAAGCCCAGCATCAGGCTCCCTCCTCTGCAGGAAGCCTGCTTCTCCCTCTCCCACTCCCCCTCCCCCTGCTTGTGTTCTCTTTCTTGCTGTATCTCTCTCTGTCAAAAAAATAAATAAAGCCTTTCAGACCAATATCCCTGATGAATATGGATGCCATGATTCTCAACAAGATCCTAGCTAATAGGATCCAACAATACATTAAAATGATTATCCAGCATGACCAGGTGGGATTTATCCATGGATGCAGGGGTGGTTCAACATTCGCAAATCAATCAATGTGATAGAACAAATGAATAAGAAAAGAGAAAAACCACATGGTCCTCTTAATTGATGTAGAAAAAGCATTTGACAAGATATAGCATCCGTTCCTGATCAAAATAATTCAAAGTATAGGGATAGAGGGAACATTCCTCAACTTCATAAAATCTATCTATGAAAAACAGTGAATACCATCCTCAATGGGGAAAAGCTTGCAGCCTTTCCTTTGAGATCAGGAACACGACAATGATGCCCACTCTCACCACTTTTGTTCAACATAGTATTAGAAGTCCTAGCAACGGGGACGCCTGGGTGGCTCAGTGGGTTAAAGCCTCTGCCTTCGGCTCAGGTTGTGATCCTGGGGTCCTGGGATAGAGCCCCACGTCAGGCTCTCTACTCAGCAGGGAGCCTGCTTCCCCCCCCCTTCCTGCCTCTCTCTGCCTACCTGTGATGTCTGTCTGTCAAATAAATAAACAAAATCTTAAAAACAAATCTTAAAAAAAAAAAAAAAAGAAGTCCTAACAAGAGCAATCAGACAACTAGATAACTGGAAAGGCTCACCTTAACCCCTTGCACACCCATATTAATAGCCAACTGACCAGAGGACCACATAAAATCTTTTAGGGAGTAATTAAGCACTGGATCATATGTGTCCTTAATTTATGGCAACTTTATCTAACTGAATTTTATTGCTAAGTAGTCCAATTTTAACTTTATAATTCAATTTAGGAAAAAACCTCTGCCTTACAACTACAAACAACAAATTATATGAAAACAAAAAAAAAATCTTAACAAAACACATCACTTCCTATATATACTTAACCTGGCATTATGTCATAGGTACCTCCAAATCTTTAGTTTGGATCACGTTCACCAAAGACAATTAAAATGTTTATATAATTAAGGATTCTTGGTTTAATCAAGTACTGCCTTTCTCCGTATAAATGTTTTTTATAATTCACAACAAAGAACAAAATCGGTGATTTGCACCCTAAATAGTCCCTTTTTTTTTAAGATTTTATTTATTCATTTGACAGGCAGCGATCACAAGTAGGTAGAGAGGCAGGCAGAGACAGAGGGGGAAGCAGGTTCCCCACTGAGCAGAGAGTCTGATGCAGAGCTCAATCCCAGGACCCTGAGATCATGACCTGAACCGAACGCAAAGGCTTAACCCACTGAGCAACCCAGGCGCCCCAATAGTCCCATTTTAAAACCATAGTTACCAACTAAATTACAGAAATACCTCAATTTTAGAAAAAAAAACAAAAATTGGATTTCAAAAAAATTGCTTCATTCATGGAAAGCCAATAATATGGGGATTCTTTCAAAGAACACTAAATGTTCCTCTACAAAATTCAAAAGCATAAGTTTGGGGAAATATTATTTCATTTACTTAGCAAAAAGTTTGAAGTCCCATCTATAAGACAGGCCCTGGGAACATAGAGATTAATACTACATAGTCACTGCCATCAAGAGTCATCTGTTCAACATAAAAATTATTCCACTTGAAATCACTGCATTTCATAATCACTGACCAGGAATAGGGCCAGGCTTTTTCATCCATCTCAAATTTATTTTTGTGTGTGGTGTAAGGAAGTGGTCCAGTTTCATTCTTCTGCATGTTGCTGTCCAGTTTTCCCAACACCATTTGTTGAAGAGACTGTCTTTTTTCCATTAGGTATTCTTTCCTGCTTTGTCGAAGATTATTGATCATATTGTTGAGGGTCCATTTCTGGGTTCTCTGTTTTGTGCCAGTACCATACTATCTCAATGATTACAACTTTGTAATACAGCTTGAAGTCTAGAATTGTGCTGCTTCCAACTTTTGTTTCCTTTTTCAACATTACTTTGGCTATCAGGGTCTTTCTGTTTCCATATAAATTTTAGGAATGTCTCAGCACTGCAAAAAATGCTGGTCGTATTTTGATAGGGATTGCATTGAATGCGTAGATTGCTTTGGGCAGCACAGACATTTTAACAATATTTGTCCTTCCATTCCATGAGAATGGAATGTTTTTCCATTTCATTGTGTCTTCCTCAATTTTCTTCATAATTGTTCTATAGTTTTCAGATCTCTTACCTCTTTGGTTAGGTTTATTCCTTGGTATCTTATAGATTTTGGTGCAGTCCTGTAAACAGGATCAATTCCTTGATTTCTCTTTCTTCTACTTCATTGTTAGTTACAAAAATGCAACAGCCTTCTACACATTGATTTTATATCCTGTGACTTTGCTAAATTCCTGTATCAGTTCTAGCAATTTTGGGTGGAGTCTTTTGGGTTTGTTTTGGTTTGGTTTGGGTTTTTTGTTTTGTTTTGTTTGACAGCGAGACAGCGACAACAAGAGCAGGAACATGGGCAGGAGGAGTTGGAGAGAGAAAGCAGGCTTCCCAATGTGGGCTCCATCCCAGGATGCTGGGATCATGATCTGAGCCAAAGCTTAATGACTGAACCACCCAAGCGCCCTCTTTTGGGTTCTCTACATAAAATATCAAGTCATCTGCAAAGAATGAGTTTGTCTTCTACTTTGCCAATTTGGATGCTTTTGTTTTTTATTTCTTGTTGTCTCACTGCTGAGGCTAGGACTTCTAATACTGTGTTGAACACCAGTGGTAAGAGTGGACATCCCTACTGTGTTCCTGACCTTAGGGGAAGAGCTCTCAGTTTTTCCCCATTGAGGATGATATTAGCTATGGGGTCTTTCATATACATCCTTTACAATGTTGAGGTATGTTCCTTCTTTTGTCGAGAAAGGGTGTTGTATTTTGTCAAATGCTTTTTCTCCATCTATTGAGAACATCGTGTGGTTCTTATCCTTTCTTTATTAATGTGGTGTATCACGTTGATTGATTTGCTGATGTTGAACCATCCCTGCAGCCCAGGAATAAATCCCACTTGGTCATGGCGAATAATCTTTTAAGTGTACTGGTTGATCCTATTGGCTAGTATCTTGTTGAGAATCTTTGCATCAGGGATAATGGTCTGTAATTCTCCTTTTAGGTGGGGTCATTGTCCGGTTTTGGGATCAAGGTAATGCTGGCCTCATAGAGTGAGTTTGGAAGTTTTCCTTCCATTTCTATTTTTTGGAACAATTTCAGAAGAATAAGTATTAATTCTTCTTTATTTCAAAGACATAAATAATACTCATCTATTTATTTATTCATTCTAGAAATATAGATTGAGTTCTTATTTTTGCAGGGCAAAAAATTATCTTAATTTTATACAATTAAGTCCTTTCTATCTGAAAGCTTCATAGGAAACTCAAACTTAGAGTGTTCAAAAATGAGCTCTTAATTTCCCATCTAAAATAGTCTCGTAAAAAAAAAAAATAAAAATAAAATAAAATAGGCTCATGCTGCTGGCTTCTTCATACCCAGAAAATTAAAAAAAAATTAAAGCTAAATTGAAATCTTGTCATTCCTCAAGTCAAAAGCCTTCACTGGCTTTCTATCTTGCCCAGAATAACATTTAGAAATCCTTACCATGGCCTACAAGGAATCACATGGGTGGATGTCTGGCCCATCTGCCTCACTGACCTACCTTCTCCCTGCAAATGCACATCCATTCATATTGGCCTCTTGTATCACACAGTCTCAATATTCCAAGTCTTTATCTTCAAGATGACTTAGCCTGGATCCTCTCCTCAGATATCTGCCTGGCTCAGTTTTCTTTGTTTTTTTTTTTTTAAGATTTTATTTATTTATTTGACACAAGTAGGCAGAGAGGCAGGCAGAGAGAGAATGAGAGGGAAGCAGGCTCCCCGTGGAGCAGAGAGCCCGATGCGGGACTCGATCCCAGGACCCTGAGATCATGACCTGACTGGCTCAGTTTTTTTTCTTCTGTGAAGCTATTGCCCAAATGTCACCTTCACAGAGAGCCTTCCCCAAGCACCTATGCTAAATAGTAGCCCACCATCACTCTCTATTTCCTTATTCTGTTTTAATGTTTCTCCAAAGCACTTATCATATGATATACAATGTATTTGTTTATTTACTGCTCCTTCCCATTAGAATGTAATATACATGTGAAAAGGAACTCTGTTTTTTACTGCCTTATCTCTACCTAGGAGAAAACTTGCACATAATAGGTTTGCAATATACGTTTTCTGAATAAGTATTTTTTTAAAAGATTTTATTTATTTGACAAACAAAGATCACAAGTAGGCAGAGAGGTGGGGGGGGGGGGGCGGGGGGGGAGCAGGCTCCCTGTTGAGCCTGATGCGGGGCTCGATCCCAGGACCCTGAAATCATGACCTGAGCCGAAGGCAGAGGCTTAACCCACTGAGCCACCCAGGCACCCCCTGAGTAAGTATTAAACGAGGCATTGGGTTAGACATAATTTGTATCAACAGTGCTTGTTTGTTTTATGAATTATACATTTAATTCTGTATTGCCATACAAGCTTGAGTATCTAACCTCTGCAGCCTACATCAGTGTTTCCCTAACAGATATATCACAAAATACTATGGCAGTTACTTACAAGTACCCCCCCAAAATTAGTTGGAAAACCCTGCATATCCTACACTATCCCACTTGGAAGCTTCACAATGCATCTTGTTCCAGGAAGAAAAGTCCTCAGATTCTTACATAAATTAATTTTAAATGGAATAAGACACCTTTCTGAAATTAATTTGAGTTGTGAACACTTTTTTCTTGGTATACCCATGTGATAACCGTCTTCAACAAACCACCAAAGCTTTAGTCCTAAGGCCTGGCTGAGGCCATCAGTTTCCCAAGCAGGGAGCACTCAGAGCTACCCTGGTGAGTTCCGCTCTGAGCTCCATTGATGGTTACAGTGGTTCAAGAATCAATCCATCTCATTCTCATCCAATCAGGAAATTCATAAAGAAGAATCAACCAATCGTCTTAGTAAAAAAACTAAAATTATGAGGAAAAAATGACAACCACATCATTTATATCACAGATATGTAGGCACAAAGTTCTTTTAAATTTGTCCACTTCCTCCTACCCACAAGTAATCTGCTCTCTTTTCAATGAAAAATACCCCTGTTCATTATATTCCAGATCTACCATATGGGGAATTGAAGGCATATTCTACTTTATGCTTAGAAAACTCTGCACAATTCTGAATGTCACTTATAGTAAGAGAATGCATGACAGAATAACCACGCTGCCTTAAAAGAAGTTTCTAATCATCCTGATCTATTTAAAACCCTCAGCCCCCATACAAATAACAGGTTTAAGTCGTAGCCTAACGTTCCTTTCACTGGAATATTTCTGAAAACAACTTTCTAGATGTGGGGAAGCTCAGCTTCCCCACAGTGAAAGAATGTTTCCAGGACTTTACTATGCTAACTCCATAGTTCACATCATTCCTGCTCTCTTGTGCTATAAAAGAGAACAGCCGGTAAGCACCTGGCTAAGAAAGCAGGCATCACAAAATTAGGACTGATGCTCATGGTAGGGCCTGAAGATAGCCAGGAATCTGGAAATATCGGGCAAGTCACACCCTTTGGCATTATTTTTTGTCTTAATAGTAAAATATGCTGACAATGATACACATTTCATAAAGCCGTTACTTTGAAATGCAATAATGCAGGGAAAGATCCTAGTATTTTAGAAAACGCTCATTAGGTGTCTTGGTATCTAATACCTATTGAATCATCTCCTGAGGCAGGAAGGATCCCATTTTGACAGCTTTTCACAGAAATAAGCCACAAAAAAACCAAAACCAAAACCAAACAAACAAACAAACAAACAAAAAACCCTTAACACCAAACACTACCACCATTTTTACCACAGCTGCCTGGAAACTGGAACTGTATCAACTCTCTGCAACTTGACACAGTCTCTGAATTTCAGGACAGAGATGGAGACAGGAACTGAAACCACCCATCCCTAGGGAACAGAGGAGAATTCACTAGGGACTGGTCACCTAGACATGGTGCCTTCAGTTTGGTTTTCACAGGCAAATTTTTTATGCAAATAAAAATACCTTTGCATCACAATTTTAACTACTGCAAAGTCAGTCCTAAATTTGAGTTAAAAGTATGCATCCAGGACCTGCGGACAGTGGTGCAAGAGGACCCTAGAATGGCACTCTCTTCCCAGGGGTACAGCTCCAGGAGTAACATAAATGACTCCCCACACTGTAATATCTGGAACAGGAGCGGACTCAGGTTATCCAAGAAAAGAGACAGTTACAGCCTTGAGTTTCCTGGAAAAGGAAAAGGGCTGGCAAAGAGAGGCCAGGTTCGTGCTGAAAGAGTTTGATGCTCTAACAGGAAAGATAGAGCATCTCCTGCAGCCTGCTCGTCCCTCCGGCAGGCAGCTAGAAAATGCAGAAAAGCTAACTGGTCCCTGCTGCCACTGCCCTGCAGATGCAGCTGCCTTGACTGACCCCTTTCAGCTCCATACATATGGTGGCGATGTCTGGAACTCCAACACACGCGCCAGAGTGGGAGACCCCCATATCTCAAACACTGGGAACTGATGGTTGCCCTGAAGAAGTGTAAGAGAGTGGAGAACGCCACGCTGGAGAAGCAGGGCAGGGGTGAAGTATGCCTGCAGCGACGCTGTGGCCTACTGGGTTATTTACCCTTGCTCCTTTCCTTGTGCCACATGCACAAAGCCACCTTGCAGCACAGCATTTTTCCGCTCCCACCACCCTCTGAGAGGAACACAGGGTTTCTTCTTTGACCCTCTTCAGCTACTGGGCATGCAGTTTCTTGGAAAGATTTTTTTTTTTTTTTAAGCTATAGTGTTCTATTAGGCCGAACAGTATAACCTCCTATCTTAGCTGTACGGGAAGACTTGTTTTTAAGAAACTCAACTATAGTTGACCCTTGCTGCAAGTAGTTTTTCTGTTTTTATCAATTCCTAAATTTCTGTTTTCTCCTTAAATTACTTTTCTCTCTCCTACAGTTATATTTAGAAGTTGACAGGTAATGGATAGAATTGTCTAGTGATAACAGAAAACGGTAATATTATCGTTTTCACACTGGTGGGAGAGTCTCTCTCACTGAAGGGAAAGAATGTTTCTTGTATCCAGTTGATACTTTGGGATGTGTTTGGGATTTGGCTTGTGTCTATATGTAGTAAGCACATAGTATTTATTAGCAATGACATAATAAAAAAAATACTTGCCATTTTAAAGGCAAAAAAAAAAAAAGTATGTGTCCATAAAATATTTAGTTTAAAAAACATCTTCCTGCTGAGCAATGACCATCCTTAGCACTGTGACTATGGTCTTGAAATGTTATTTTCCACTAAGAGAAAGCCAAGTTTCTCATAAAAATGGATGATTTCATGTCTGGGGGAAGGAATGTAGAGGACGAAACTGGAACCATTCCAAATAGCAAGGAAATTATCAAATACTTCTACAGCCATGTCAAAAATACTCGGAACTCAACTAAGAGTCTTTTTCTGGTTAAAAGTGATATTATTTGAGCTTTAATATGAAGAATTTCAATGTGTTAACACTCACCAAATATCTTTTTTTTTTAAAGATTTTATTTTATTTATTTGACAGAGAGAGAGATCACAAGTAGGCAGAGAGGCAGGCAGAGAGAGAGGAGAAAGCAGGCTCCCTGCAGAGCAGAAAGCCCGATGCAGGGCTCGACCCCAGGACCCTGAGATCATGACCTGAGCCGAAGGCAGCGGTTTAATCCACTGAGCCACCCAGGCGCCCCTCACCAAATATCTTTTAATCCATGAGTTTATAATGTTATTATAAGAACTATTGAACTACCTTCTGAGAGTTACAGAAAACAAATTCATGAAAGTTGATAAGCAGTAAGTAAGTTGAAAGACTCAGGTATATATCTTGTATTTCTTAAATGAAGTTATTGGTACAAAGAGGAAAAATCTCTTAATAAAAGTATCCCAGCTGATAAATCACAAGGAACTTATATAATTATAATATCACCATCTTAGAACCCAGTGAATTAATGGATCTAGTCATCAAATACCCACCAGTGGCTACTAGCATCACAAAAAAAGAAAAACTGTGTGACAGAGTTATTCAGCTGCTAGGTAATGAAATTCTTACTAATGAAAATAAGTCACAAGATTATTCATTTTGAATAGAATTATGGCTTTTGAAAGGGTTCATAGTATAAGAAAAGCTAGAGATAAAATTGGGTATTAAGAAAAATTACCATAATTTAGAAATACCAAAGATAGAAAAAGTATTTTTAAAAGTTCCAGAGAAAAAGAACAAATCTCCTACAAAGGAGGAAAAATCTGATTTACTTCTTGTTTCTCAGTAGTAACTTTGGATACAAGAAGACAGTGGAATCGTATTTTTTATCTATTTTTTTAAAGTATTTGGAATCTAAAATTTATATCTAGCCAAATAGTCTTTTTTTTTAAGATTTTATTTATTTATTTGACAGAGAGAGATCACAAGTAGGCCGCGAGGCAGGCAGAGAGAGAGAGAGGAGGAAGCAGGCTCCCTGCCAAGCAGAGAGCCTGATGCGGGACTCAATCCCAGGACCCTGAGATCATGACCTGAGCTGAAGGCAGAGGCTTAACCCACTGAGCCACCCAGGCACCCCAAATAGTCTTTTCTATACAAGAACACTGTAAGAATGTTCTACCCAAATAAATCTATCACTGAAAATATTCACAAGGAGGTCCTTAAACATATGGGTAAATACAGCCAAGTGTTGCCAGAGATAGAAGAAGGGAGAATAAAACATTTTAATAAAATTTATTGTTTTAGAAAATGACCTAAGACCTTAGTGAAGTTTATTGTTGTCTCAGAAAAACCTAAGACCAAAGAAATTTTCAAAGCAATGTATATCTGTAACAATCTAAAAGTTTAATTACAGACAACAGCAATGTGGAGCCAGGGCAGGGATGGGGGAGGGGACTAACAATGTACTAACATTGCTTGTCTTTTTAAGGAGAAATATAAAGACATTGATAAGTGACTTACTTATTACTTGTGTTTCTCAAATATTCTATTTTTGTCATCTTCTGATCATATGTGATGATTTTACTTCTCAGTCCCTGAAGTAAAGTGGAGTCTTGTGGCTCATTCTGGCCAATAATATGTGACAATGTCACTTTCAGGTCAAAGTATTTAATACCATTAAGAGAACCTCCAGAGCTGCCTCAACAATCATTGCCTCAACAATCATTGCCATTATTCCACATAGTGTCTGCTTCATCTGTTTTGGCTGCCCAGTGAGGAGAATTGTAATGTAGAACCTAGCCAACTAGAAATTGATATGTGGCATGAGAAGAGAACATTCTGGTTTGTTTTAGTATAATTGTTTTTCATTGTATAATACACACTATCTTGACTAAGACAATGTCTAAGAAATTAGTAAGGCAATAATCACAAGCATGAATCTGAGGTTAAGAGTATCCACCCTAAGCCAAAAATAGAATATAACTTTTTAAAATAAGAAAATATTTTTATTAACCTAATAAAAAGCAGGAAGCAATTTTTTAAAAGAAATAAAATTGAAAAAGAGTACAATGAAAATATGAAACAAGATAACAATGATAACTCAGTATAAAATTATCACAATAAATAAAAATGGGTTGAACTTACTATTTAAAAAAACAGAGACCAAAGAAACCTGCAAGTTGGATCAAAGGCTATTGTCTACAAGAGACATGTAAAACAAGTAGAAACATCAAAAAATGTTGAAAGAGGGGTACCTCTTCTTTTTTTTTTTTTTTTAAAGATTTTATTTATTTATTTGACAGACACAGATCACAAGTAGGCAGAGAGGCAGGCAGAGAGAGAGAGGGAAGCAGGCTCCCTGCTGAGCAGAGAGCCCGATGCGGGACTCGATCCCAGGACCCCGAGATCATGACCTGAGCCGAAGGCAGCGGCCTAACCCACTGAGCCACCCAGGCGCCCCAAGAGGGGTACCTCTTCTTATGAGTAATAAACCTATTGGTTTTTTCCCCCCAAGTTTCCTGATGTTTATTGCTGGAGGCATCTTGCAATCATACGGACCACAAAGGCCGAGTCCAGACAACATTGATTCCAGAAGGGGAGATGTCTCTGTGGATTTGCAGCAGGCCCTATGAAATCCCGAGGCATGTCTAGCTGATAGCATCACTATTGATAGGCTGAGACCAACACAAAACAGGGGGTAAATAGAGAAAACTTATTGAAAATGACTCAGATGTGTAATTTGAGTGCTGGGTATATACTGAATTCATTTACTTAAATGGGGAGCACTAGAAGAGGCAGTTTTTTGGTAAAATCTAGGGTCTCATTTTAACATTTTAAATTCTTATTGAAGATCTCCAAGTGAAACAGCCACCTACTTATTTGGAACTCAGAATAGAGATCAGACTAAATGGAAATTTAAACATAAGAACAGGAAGTCTGATTATACATTGCAAATTAGTGTCTTTCAATAGGATTGCATTTCACAAGCAAGTCATAAAAAAAAAAAACCTTATCAGGAGTATCTGGCTGGCTCAGTTGGTTGAGCATGCAACTCTTGATCTCAAGGTCATGAGTTTGAGCCCCACAATAGGCAGAGAGCCTACTTTAAAAACAAAACAAAACAAAAAGCCCTTGTCAAATTTCCATTATGTAAAGCTTTGATGACTCACAGGAAAAGAGGAAGAAGATTTGTTCCCTTACATTTTATCACGTGTTTGTTAGTCTACAAGAACTCAGAGAAATATTTTACTTACTACATTACCAATTTATTATGGAAGGATAGCTCAAGAACAGCCAGATAGAAGAGACGCATGTATAGGGCAAGATATGAGAAAGGACACAGAGCTTCCAGGCTCTTCTCCAAGCACACCACTCTCCCAAACCTCCATGTTTTCATCAAACCAAAAGCTCTCTGAGGCCCATCCTTTTAGGTTTTTATGGAGATGTCATTAATTAAAGTGATTAAATCACTGGCTATCGGTGATTAATTCAAACTCCAGGTCATCTCCACTCCTTCAAGGTCGGGGGGTGGTGAGCACCAGAAGTTTCAACCTTTTAATCACATGGCTGGTTTTCCTTGCATCCAGTCTCCATCCTTAGGTGCTTTCCAAAAATCACCTCTTAAATATACCAAAAGACACCTATCTCATTTTCACCACTCAGGAAATTTCAAGAATTTTAAGAGAAAGAGACCAAATATGTATTTCTTATTGTAAATCACATCACCATTGCACTTTAGATGAAATGGACCTAAAGACATATACAGAACATTTCATTCAAAATCATCAGAATACACATTTTTTGTCAAGTGCACATGGAATAATCTCCAGTATGGGTCATATGTTAGATCACAAAACAAGTTTTAACAAATTTGAGAAAACTGAAATCATATCAAGTATCTTTTCCAACCACAATGGTATGAAACTAGAAATAAATAACAGGAAGAAAGCAAGAATATTTATAAATATGTGGAAATTAAACAATATATTCTGGAACAACTGATGGGTCAAAGAAGAGATCAAAAGGGAAATAAAAAACTATCGATGGACAAAGAAAAATGAAAACACAATAAACCAAAACTTATAGATGCAGCAAAAGCAGTTTCAAGAGGAAAGTTTATGATGAAAAATGCTTACATTAAGAAAAAAAGAAAGATCTTGGGATGCTTGGATGGCTCATTCCTTTAAGTGTGCCTTCAGCTCAGGTCATGATCGCAGGGTCCTGGGATCAAGTGCCACATCAGGCTCCTTGCTTAGTGGGGGACCTGCTTCTCCCTCTGCCTTCTGCTCCCCCTGCTTGTGCTCTCTCACTCATAAATAAACAAAAAGTAAAATATTAAAGAAAAAAATCTCAAATAAACAACCTAACCTTATACCTAAGGAACTAGAAAGAAACTAAGCCCAAGTTAGCAGAAGTAAGAAAGATTATAGCAGAAATAAACTAAATAGAGACTAGAAAGACAACAGGAAAAATAAATAAAACTAAGAGCTGTTTTTTTGAGAAGATAAACAAAATTGACTTTACCCACAAAAAAAGACAGATGGCTAAAATTATGATCAAAAGAAGACACATTACATCTGATACCACAGAAATACAAAGGATCATATGAAACTATTCAGAATAATTATACACCATAAGTTAGATAACTTAGAAGAAATTGATAAATTCCTAAAACACACAACTCATAAGACTGAATCATGAAGTGATAGAAAATATTAACAGACCGATTTTTTTTTTTTTTTTTAGCTCTCAAAGTGCTGTCCTCCTGTGGAGTTAGCACAGAAATCTTTATTCAGTGTATTAAGGGGCAGGGAGCTGGCATGTACATTAAGGAACTCATCCATGTTCTATCATTTAGGCACTTTGGCTTGTTATATAAGTTAACAGACCAATATTAAGCAAGGAGATTTGATCTTTAATTTAAAATCTCCCAACAAATAAAAGCCCAGAACCAGATGGCTTCACAGGTGAAATCTACCAAATATTTCAAGAGTTAATACTAATACTTCTCAACTCTTCCAAAAAATTAAAGCCAAAGGAACACTTCCAAACTCATGTCATGAGGGCAGCATTACCCTAATACCAAAGCTAGATAAGAACACTGAAAAAAAAAAAAATTATAGGCTAATATCCTTGTTAAACATAGATGCAAATATCATCAAAATACTATCAAACCAAATGCAAGAGCACATTAAAAGGATCATACGGGGGTGCCTGGCTGGTTCAGTGTGTTAAGGCCTCTGCCTTCAGCTCAGGTCATGGTCCCAGAGTCCTGGGATCCAGCCTAGCATCTGGCTCTCTGCTCAGCAGGGAGCCTGCTTCCCCTTCTCTCTCTGCCTGCTTCTTTGCCTACTTGTGATCTCTGTCTGCCAAATAAATAAGTAAATAGATCTTTAAAAAAATAAAAGGATCAAACACTAGGATCAGGTGGGACTCATCCCTGAGGTGCAAATATAGTTAAAAACACAAATCAAGGGGCGCCTGGGTGGTTCAGTGGTTAAAGCCTCTGCCTTCGGCTCAGGTCATGATCCCAGGGTCCTGGGATTGAGCCCCGCATTTGGCTCTCTGCTCAGCAGGGAGCCTGCCTCCTCCTCTCTCTCTCTGCCTGCCTCTCTGCCTACTTGTGATCTATCTGTCAAATAAATAAAAATATTTAAAAAAAAACACAAATCAATAAGTGTAATTAACATATTACAGAATAAAAGAAAAAAATCGTATGATTATTTCAATTATATAAGACTTTTTTTTGTTTTTAATTAATTATTTTTTCAGCGTAGCAGTATTCATTGTTTTTGCACAACACCCAGTGCTCCATGCAATACGTGCCCTCCCTATTACCCACCACCTGGTTCCCCTAACCTCCCACCCCCACCCCTTCAAAACCCTCAGGTTGTTTTTCAGAGTCCATAGTCTCTTATGGTTCGCCTCCCCTTCCAATTTCCCTCAACTTCCTTCTCTTCTCCATCTCCCAATGTCCTCCATGTCATTTGTTATGCTCCACAAATAAGTGAAACCATATGATACTTGACTCTCTCTGCTTGACTTATTTCACTCAGCATACTCACTTCCAGTCCCGTCCATGTTGCTACAAAAGTTGGGCATTGATCCTTTTTTTTTTTTTTAAATAAACATATAATGTATTTTTATCCCCAGGGGTACAGGTCTGTGAATCACTAGGTTTACCCACTTCACAGCACTCACGATAGCACATACCCTCCCCAATGTCCATAACCCCCTCCCCCTCTCCCAACCCCACCTTCCCCCAGCAACCCCCAGTTTGTTTTGTGAGATTAAGAGTCACTTATGATTTGTCTCCCTCCCAATCCCATCTTGTTTCATTTATTCTTCTCCTATCCCCCTAATCCCCCATGTTGCATCTCCACGCCCTCATATCAGGGAGATCATATGATAGTTGTCTTTCTCCGACTGACTTATTTCACTAAGCATGATACCCTCTAGTTCCATCCACGTTGTCGCAAATGGCAAGATTTCATTTGATGGCTGCATAGTATTCCATTGTGTATATATACCACCTCTTCTTTATCCATTCATCTGTTGATGGACATCTAGGTTGTTTCCATAGTTTAGCTATTGTAGACATTGCTGCTATAAACATTCGGGTACACGTGCCCCTTCAGAACACTATGTTTGTATCTTTAGGGTAAATACCCAGTAGTGCAATTGCTGGGTCATAGGGTAGTTCTATTTTCAACATTTTGAGGAACCTCCATGCTGTTTTCCAGAGTGGTTGCACCAGCTTGCATTCCCACCAACAGTGGAGGAGGGTTCCCCTTTCTCCGCATCCTCGCCAGCATCTGTCATTTCCTGACTTGTTAATTTTAGCCATTCTGACTGGTGTGAGGTGATATCTCATTGTGGTTTTGATTTGTATTTCCCTGATGCCGAGTGACGTGGAGCACTTTTTCATGTGTCTGTTGGCCATCTGGATGTCTTCTTTGCAGAAATGTCTGTTCATGTCCTCTGCCCATTTCTTGATTGGATTGTTTGTTCTTTGGGTGTTGAGTTTGCTAAGTTCCTTATAGATTTTGGATACTAGCCCTTTAACTGATATGTCGTTTGCAAATATCTTCTCCCATTCTGTCAGTTGTCTAAGAAAAGACATTTTTTTAAAGATTTTATTTATTTATTTGACAGGGAGCACAAGCAGGATGAGTGGGAGAGGGGAAGCAGGCTCCCTGTTGAGCAAGGAGCCCAATGCGGGATTTGATCCCAGGATCCTGGGTTCATGACCTGAGCTGAAGGCAGATGCTTAACCAACTGAACCACCCAGGCACCACCCAAAAAAATTTGACAAAATTCAACATGCTATCTAGATAAAAACTCTCAAGAAATTAGGTATCGAAGAAATTTTACTCGACACAATAAAGGCCATGTATGACAAGCCAAAGCTAACATAACACATAATGGTGAAAAATTGAAAGCCTTTACTCCAAGATCAGAAACAAGACAAGAATCCCCATTCCTACCACTTCTACTCAATGTAGTATTAAAACTCCCAGCTAGAGTAATAGGCAAGAACAATAATAAAAAAATAAATTAAATAAAAGGCAACTCAGGGGCACCTGGGTGGCTCAGTGGTTTAAGTCTCTGCCTTCAGCTCAGGTCATGATCTCAGGGTCCTGGGATCGAGCCCCACATCGGGCTCTCTGCTCAGTGGGGAGGCTGTTTCTCCCTCTCTCTCTGCCTGCCTCTCTGCCTACTTGTGACCTCTCTCTCTGTCAAATAAATAAATAAAATATTTTAAAAAAAAGGCAACTCAACCAGGAATGAAGAAGTAAAATCATCTCTCTTTGCAAATGACATGATCCTATATGTAGAAAACCCTAAAGACTTCACCAAAAAACTGTTAGAACTAATAACTGAATTTAATAAAGTTCAGGATACAAAACTGACATATAAAAATCAGTTGAATTTGTATACACCAACAACAAACTATCTGAAAAAATTAAGAAAGAAATCTTATATACAATAACATCAAAAACAGTAAAACTTAGGAAGAAATTTAACCAAAGAGGTAAAAGAGCTACACTACAGACTCTAAGACCTTAATGACAGAAAATGAAAAAATAATAAATGAAATATATACTGTGTTCTATTTGGATAGGAATAATTAATATTGTTAATGATCCCAAAATTATTACAGCCTATACTACCCCAAATGATCTACAGATTCAATCCACTCTCTATTGAAATTCTAATGGCATTTTTAAAAAGATTTATTTATTTATTTATTTATTTATTTGAGAGAGAGAGAGCAGGGGAAGGGGCAGATGGAAAGGGCAAGAAATCCTCAAGCAGACTCCACATGGGGAGCCAACATGGGGCTCGATCCCAGGACCTTGAGATCATGACCTGAGCTGAAACCAAGAGTTGGATACTTAACTGACTGAGCCACCAAGGTGCCCCTCCAATGGAATTTTTCAAAGAAACAGAAAAGACTACCCTAAAACATGTATAAAGCTATTAAAAAATATATCCAAACTAATTCTGAGAAAGAAGAAAAAAGCTGGAGACATCACACTTCCTGATTCTAGTTATATTACAAACTATAGCTAAAAACAGTATGGTACTGGCAGGAAAACAGGAACATAAACCAGTGGAACCGAGTAGAGAGCCCAGATATAAACCCATGCATATATGGTTACCCAATATTTGTTAAGGGTGCCAAGAACACACAATGGAGAAAAGATAGTTCCTTCAATAAATGGTCTTAGGAAAACTTAATATCCACATGCACAAAGGTGAAACTGGCCCCCTATGTTCCATACTCACAGAATTAACTTGGAATGGATCAAAGATTTACCTGTAAGACCTGAAACTATGTAACACCTAAAAGAAAACAGGGGAAAAGGTCCTTGACGTTGGTCTTGGCAATGATTTTTTTGGATAAGACAGCAAAACACAGGCAACAAAAGTCCAAAACAGAAGTGGGACTACATCAAACTAAAGAGATTTGAACAGCAAAGGCAACATACAGAATGAGAGAAAATATTTGCAAAACATCTATCTGAAAAGGGGATAATATCCAAAATACATAAAGAATGGATACAACTCTGAATCGAAAAAGCAAATTTTAAATGGGCAAAGGATCTGAATAGACACTTTTTCAAAGAACACATACAAATGGCCAATAGGTAGGGAAAGGTGTTCAACATTATTAGTTATCAGGGAAATGCAAATCAAAACTTCAGTGAGAGATCACCTGATACCTGTGAGGATGGTTATTCTTGAAAAGACAAGGGATAACAAGAATTGGCAAGGGTGTGGAGGAAAGGGGATCCTGTACACACTTGGTGGGGATGTTAAGTTGCTATAATGTTTATGGAAAACAGTATGGCAAAAAAATTAGATACTGAACTACTCTATGACCCAGCAATCCCACTCCTAAGTATATGTTTGTAAGAACTGAAATTAGTGTCTCAAGGAGATATCTGCACACCCACATTATGAGCAGCATTACTCATAAATGCCAAGATATGAAAACAACCTAAATGTCCTTTATTGGATAAAAGGATAAAGAAAATGTGGTATATATACAATGAAATATTATTCAACCATGAAAAAGTAACACCTGTCAATTGCAACACATGGATAAATCCGGAGGACATTCGTGAACTAAGTGAAAGAGGTCAGACAAAGAAAGATAGATACTGTATGGCATTACTATTATCACTTATATGTGGAATTCTTTTTAAAAGCAATTTTATAGAAACAGAGAATAGGGCACATGGGTGGCTCAGTTAGTTAAACATCTGCCTTCAGCTCAGGTCATAATCTCAGGGTCCTAGGATAGAACCCCATGTTGAGCTCCCTGCTTGGTGGGGAGCCTGCTCCTCCCTCTCCCTCTGCCACTCCCCCTGTTTGTGTGGTCTCTCTCTTCCTCCCTCTCTCTCTCTGTCAAATAAATAATAAAATCTTTTTAAAAAGAATAAAAAAGAAACAGAATAGATTGGTGAATGCAGAGGCTGGAGGGAAGGCAAATTGGGTGATATAGTTCAAAGATACAAATTCTCAGTTATAAGTTAATGTACAGTTGGTGACTATAGTTAATAATTCAGTATTTCATACTAGAAGGTTGCTAAGAGTAGCTCTTAAACGTTCTTACCATGCACACTTTAAAGGGTTTACTATGTGTGGTGATGAATGTATTAATTATCTTAACCTTGGTAATCATTCCACAATGTATATGTATATCAAAATATCACACTGTAGTCTTTAAATATACAATTATGTTTGTCAGTCATTCCTCAATAATTTATTTAATTTCTTTTCAGTGTAACAGATTTCATTGTTTATGCACCACACCCAGTGCTCCATACAATACGTGCCCTCCATAATACCCACCACGAGTTTCCCCCAACCTCCCACCCCCCACCCCTTCAAAACCCTCAGATTGTTTTTCAGAGTCCATAGTCTCTCATGGTTCATCTCCCCCTCCAATTTCCCTCAACTCCCTATGTCCTCCTCTCCATCTCCCCATGTCCTCCATGTTATTCCTTATGCTCCACAAATAAGTGAAACCATATGATAATTGAGTCTCTCTGCTTGACTTATTTCACTCAGCATAATCTCTTCCAGTCCTGTCCATGTTGATACAAAAGTTGGGTATTCAGAGGGTTTTGAAGGGGCGGTGGGGGGGGGGGTAGGAGGTTGAGGAACCAGGGTGGGTAATAGGGAGGGCACGAACTGCATGGAGCACTGGGTGTGGTGCAAAAACAATGAACACTGTTACGCTGAAAATAAATAATAAATAAATAAATAAATAAATAAATAAATAAATAAATAGTTGGGTATTCATCCTTTCTGATGGAAGCATAATACTCCATAATGAATATGGACCACATCTTCCTTATCCATTCGCCTGATGAAGCCCATCTTGGTTCTTTCCACAGTTTGGCGACTGTGGCCATTGCTGCTATGAACATTGGGTTATAGATGGCCCTTCTTTTCACTACATCTGTATCTTTGGGGTAAATACCCAGTAGTGCAATTGCAGGCTCATAGGGAAGCTCTATTTTTAATTTCTTAAGGAATCTCCACACTGTTCTACACAGTGGCTGCACCAACTTGCATTCCCACCAACAGTGTAAGAGGGTTCCCCCTTTCTCCACAACCTTTCCAACACACATTGTTTCCTGTCCTGCTAATTTTGGCCATTATAACTTGTGTAATGTGGTGTCTCAATGTGGTTTTGATTTGAATCTCCCTGATGGCTAGTGATGATGAACATTTTTTCATGTGTCCTCAATAAATTTTTTAAGAAAAGAATCCAAATTGGAAAAATAGCCAGAACCAGGCAAAGTTACTAAAAATGGCAGCCAATTAATTTTTAAAAGTCTTGTTTTAGCATTTTAAGAGCCATCATAAGGTCAAAAAAGAAAATAAAACATGTAATCTATATTTTGAATTCTATTTGGTAAAAAAGGACAAAATTACAGTAGAAAATAGAAAAGCTATTTTGAAGGACATTTGCTTAAAAAGCTGCATTGGAAGTACTGCAGAGATTTCTCCATTTCTTTTTCTTATAGATTTTTTAAAAGATTTTATTTATTAATTTGACAGAAAAAGACACAGTGAGAGAGGGAACACAAGCAGGGGGAGTGGGAGAGGGAGAAGCAGGCTTGCTGCTGAGCAGGGAATCCGATGTAGGGCTTGATCCCAGAACCCTGGGATCTTGACCTAAGCTGAAGGCCAATGCTTAACATCTGAGGCACCCAGGAGCCCCACAAATTTTTTTAAAAGATTTTATTTATTTGAGAGAGAGAGGAAAAGAGAAAACATGAATGGGGGGAAGGGGAGAAAGGAGTAGCAGAGGGAGAGGGAGAAGTAGACTCCCCACTGAGCAGGGAACCCAACCTGGGACTCAATCCCACGATCCCAAGATCATGAACTGAATCAAAGACAGATGCTTAGCCAACTGAACTACCCAAGCACCCGAGATGTCTCCATTTCAAACAAGAATTTACACAATAAACTACAATGAAATAGCCCGTGAAGGATGGAATGGAAATGAGAGATACTCTGAGGCTTCTCCTAGGACTATCAGCTCTTCCTTCTATCAGGTCTGCAAAATAAAAACAGTCACAATCCCCTCCATCTAACCATTCAGGAAGCCAGTTTCCTATGAGTCTGGAGCATGGAAAGTTTGCAAACTTTGGCAGTACTGAGAAGTCCATACTGCCTATTTTCCTATTCTTTTTCTTCTTGAATGGCATTCTTCCTTTACTGCCATATCTTCCCCCAAACTTTACTACCTTCTCCAATTTTTCATCTCCCAGAATTGTTTTTTTAATCTTCCTAATTTCTCATGAGCTCAGTTATTTCTCTAACTTCATCTTTTTCTAACCAATTATTATGCTCTGATATCTACTACAGTACTCAGATTATCTAATTATATAATTCTTTCACTTGTTTGCTTACTTTATAGAATATCACTCTTGGAATCAACCTCATTTCCTAATCCTCCATTCTTGGTTTTACTTCTACCCTCTTACTGAAGTGAAAAAGAAAATAAGTTCTCACTTCCACTCTGAGGTTATTCTTCAAGAAACATTGTGTTGGTGAGGCATACCAGGAACTTCTTATGTCTGTTTCTCTGATGTTTTTATCCAGAACACCTGGATTTATTCAGAAAGGCTTGGCCTTAGTCATCATACTCTTTTTTTCTTAATATTTTATTTATTTGACAGAGAGAGATCACAAGCAGGCAGAGAGGCAGGCAGAGAGAGAGGAGGAAGCAGGCTCCCTGCTGAGCAGAGAGCCCGATGCGCGGCTCGATCCCAGGACCCTGAGATCATGACCTGAGCCGAAGGCAGAGGCTTTAACCCACTGAGCCACCCAGGCGCTCCAGTCATCATACTCTTAAATGCTGGAGAACGTCAGATATAAAATTCACCTCAAAAGAAGTTAGAGGGGTGCCTGGGTGGCTCTGTCGTTAAGTGTCTGCCTCCAGCTCAGGTCATGATCCCAGGGTCCTGGGATCAAGACCAGCATCAGGCTCCCTGCTCAGCGGGAAGCCTGCTTCTCCCTCTCCCACTCCCCCTGCTTGTATTCCCTCTCTTGTCTCTCTCTGTCAAATAAACAAATATTTTTTTAAAAAGGAGAGCTAAAGTACCCCCAAATTTAAAAGCTTTTCATTTACAATCAGAAAAATGTAAACATCAGAGATACAGAAGGACACTACATAATTCTTAAAGGGACTATCCGCCAAGATGATCTAACAATTGTGAATATGTATGCCCCCAATATGGGAGCACCCAATTACATAAGAAAACTATTAATCAAAACTATTAATAAGAGTCATATTGATATGAATACAATAATAGTAGGAGATCTTAATATGCCTCTCTCAGAAATAGACAGATCATCGAAGCAGAAAATTAATAAAGAAATAAGAGCATTGAATGAAACATTGGACCAGATGGACTTCATCGACGTATACAGAACATTCCACCCTAAAACAACAGAATACTCATTCTTCTCAAGTGCACATGGAACCTTCTCCAGAATAGACCACATACTGGGTCACAAAGCAGGACTTAACCGATACCAAAAGACTGACATTATTCCCTGCATATTCTCAGATCACAATGCTTTGAAACTGGAATTCAATCACAAGGAAAAGTTCAGAAGGAACTCAAACACCTGGAAGCTAAAGACCACCTTGCTTAAGAATGCTTGGATCAACCAGGAGATCAAAGATGAACTTAAACAATTCATGGAAACCAATGAGAATGAAGACACGTCGGTCCAAAACCTATGGGATACAGCAAAGGCGGTTCTAAGGGGGAAATACATAGCCATCCAAGCCTCCCTCAAAAACATTGAAAAATCCAGAATACACCAGCTGTCTCTACACCTTAAAGAACTGGAGAATCAACAACAAATCAAACCAACTCCACATGCAAGAAGGGAAATAATCAAGATTAGAGCAGAGATCAATGAGGTAGAAACGAGAGATACAGTAAAACGTATCAATGAAACTAGAAGCTGGATTTTTGAAAGAATCAATAAGATTGATAAACCATTGGCCACACTAATCCAAAAGAAAAGAGAGAAAGCCCAAATTAATAAAATTATGAATGAAAAGGGAGAGATCACAACTAACACCAAGGAAATAGAAACAATCATCAGAAATTATTACCAACAGTTATATGCCAATAAGCTAAGCAACCTAGATGAAATGGATGCATTTCTGGAAAACTACAAACTCCCAAAATTGAACCAGGAAGAAATTGACAACCTGAATAGACCGATATCTAGTAATGAGATTGAAGCAGTGATCAAAAACCTCCCTAAAAACAAGAGCCCAGGACCTGACGGATTCCCTGGGGAATTCTACCAAACTTTCAAAGAAGAAATAACACCAATTCTCCTGAAGCTGTTCCAAAAAATTGAAGCAGAAGGAAAACTTCCAGACTCTTTATGAAGCCAGCATTACCCTGATCCCCAAACCAGGCAAAGACACTACCAAAAAGGAGAATTTCAGACCAATATCACTGATGAATATGGATGCAAAGATTCTCAACAAGATCCTAGCAAACAGGATCCAGCAGCACATTAAAAAGATTATCCACCATGACCAGGTAGGATTCATCCCTGGGTTGCAAGGTTGGTTCAACATTCGCAAATCAATCAATGTGATAGAAAAAATCAATAAGAGAAGAGAGAAGAACCACATGGTCCTCTCAATTGATGCAGAAAAAGCATTTGACAAAATCCAGCATCCGTTCCTGATGAAAACGCTTCAAAGTGTAGGGATAGAGGGAACATTCCTGAACTTCATAAAATCTATCTATGAAAGACCCACAGCAAATATCATCCTCAATGGGAAAAAGCTTGCAGCCTTCCCGTTGAGATCAGGAACACGACAAGGATGCCCACTCTCACCACTCTTGTTCAACATAGTATTAGAAGTCCTAGCAACGGCAATCAGACAACAAAGAGAAATAAAAGGTATCCAAATTGGCAAGGAAGAAGTCAAACTCTCTCTCTTCGCAGATGACATGATTCTTTATATGGAAAACCCCAAAGACTCCACCCCCAAACTACTAGAACTCATACAGCAATTCAGTAACGTGGCAGGATACAACGTCAATGTACAGAAATCAGTGGCTTTCTTATACACTAGCAATGAAAATACAGAAAGGGAAATTAGAGAATCGATTCCATTTACTATAGCACCAAGAACCATAAGATACCTGGGAATAAACCTAACCAAAGAGGTAAAGGACCTGTACTCGAGGAACTACAGAACACTCATGAAAGAAATTGAAGAAGACACAAAAAGATGGAAGACTGTTCCATGCTCTTGGATTGGAAGAATAAACATTGTTAAAATGTCTATACTGCCTAGAGCAATCTATACTTTTAATGCCATTCCGATCAAAATTCCACCGGTATTTTTCAAAGAGCTGGAGCAAATAATCCTAAAATTTGTATGGAATCAGAAGAGACCCAGAATTGCTAAGGAAATGTTGAAAAACAAAAACAAAACTGGCGGCATCACGTTACCCGATTTCAAGCTTTACTACAAAGCTGTGATCACCAAGACAGCGTGGTACTGGCATAAAAACAGACACATAGACCAGTGGAACAGAGTGGAGAGACCAGATATGGACCCTCAACTCTATGGTGAAATAATCTTCGACAAAACAGGAAAAAATATTCAATGGAAAAAAGACAGTCTCTTCAATAAATGGTGCTGGGAAAACTGGACAGCGATATGTAGAAGAATGAAACTTGACCATTTTCTTACACCGTACACAAAGATAAACTCGAAATGGATAAAAGACCTCAACGTGAGACAGGAATCTATCAGAATCCTAGAGGAGAACATAGGCAGTAACCTCTTCGATATCAGCCACAGCAACTTCTTTCAAGATATGTCTCCAAAGGCCAAGGAAACAAAAGCAAAAATGAACTTTTGGGACTTCATCAAGATCAAAAGCTTCTGCACAGCAAAGGAAACAGTCAACAAAACAAAGAGGCAACCCACGGAATGGGAGAAGATATTTGCAAATGACAGTACAGACAAAAGGTTGATATCCAGGATCTATAAAGAACTTCTCAAACTCAACACACACAAAACAGATAATCATATTGAAAAATGGGCAGAAGATATGAACAGACACTTCTCCAATGAAGACATACAAATGGCTATCAGACACATGAAAAAATGTTCATCATCACTAGTCATCAGGGAGATTCAAATTAAAACAACATTGAGATACCACCTGACACCAGTTAGAATGGCCAAAATTAGCAAGACAGGAAACAACGTGTGTTGGAGAGGATGTGGAGAAAGGGGAACCCTCTTACACTCTTGGTGGGAATGCAAGTTAGTGCAGCCACTTTGGAGAACAGTGTGGAGATTCCTGAAGAAATTAAGAATAGAGCTTCCCTATGACCGTGCAATTGCACTGCTGGGTATTTACCCCAAAGATACAGATGTAGTGAAAAGAAGGGCCATCTGTACCCCAATGTTTATTGCAGCAATGGCTACGGTCGCCAAACTGTGGAAAGAACCAAGATGCCCTTCAACGGATGAATGGATAAGGAAGATGTGGTACATATACACAATGGAGTATTATGCCTCCATCAGAAAGGATGAATACCCAACTTTTGTAGCAACATGGACGGGACTGGAAGAAATTATGCTGAGCGAAATAAGTCAAGCAGAGAGAGTCAAGTATCATATGGTCTCACTTATTTGTGGACCATAACAAATAACATGGAGGACATGGGGAGATAGAGAGGAGAGGGAATTGAGGGAAACTGGAAGGGGAGATGAACCATGAGAGACTATGGACTTTGAAAAACAATGAGAGGGTTTTGAAGGGGCGGGGGGGGGGGGGAGGTTGAGGAACCAGGTGGTGGGTAATAGGGAGGGCACTTACTGCATGGAGCACTGGGTGTGATGCCAAAACAATGAACACTGTTATGCTGTAAATAAACAAATAAACGAAAAAAAAATGTAAATTAAAAAAAAAGGAATGGAAAAAAAAAGAAAAATGTAAACAAAAGAACATTCAAAATTAAAAAAAAAATGTTAAGGACTTCTTCAAATATGCTAAAATCATTTACCAGGTGTTTCCCATTAAGTTTCTCTATTTAATTACCATGTTAGATCTTTCAAAAGACAAGCATGTATATGAAATGAAGGTAATTCATTCATATGTCTTCAATGTATGAACAAACATTCACATCAATTGCTATTCTTATAACTTTCTTCATGGTAAATTTTCAGTGAGGTTGTGCCCATGAAGTAAATGTCTTAGAAGGAAACATAAGTCATTTTAATATAGAAAGATAAGCAACAGCTCAATTTTATAGGTGTGAGTTAAAGGAAGGAAAGAATAGCATAGGACCCATGGATATTTTATAGTGTGGGATATGCTTATAAGACTAGAATTCTTGAAGTTTCAAGAACATGAGAAGATTGTTAATCAGTATTCATGAGTCACGGTTAAGATGAAGCACACCTTGGAAAAACATTTCACGGTTTTCTTGGCTAAATAACAGTAGAATTTCCAAAACAAGAAAGGGTGACACAAGGGTTTGGAATGTCGGAGGCAGGTTCCCTGTCTTCAATATTAGTAACTCAGTGAGGCTCTCTAAATCATCCTTATCCCAAATCATTGATCAAAGCACATTCTTTTTTTAATTTTTTTATTTAAATTCAATTAACATATAATGTATTATTGGTTTCAGAGGTACAGGCCTGTGATTCATTAGTCTTATATAACATCAGTGCTCATTACAACACATGCCCTCCTAAATGTCCATCACCCAGTTACCCCATCCCTCCACCTTCCTCCCTTCCAGCAACCCTCAACTTGTTTCCTATGATTAAGAGTCTCTTATGGGGGGCGCCTGGGTGGTTCAGCGGGTTAAAGCCTCTGCCTTCGGCTCAGGTCATGATCCCGGGGTGCTGGGATCGAGCCCCACATCGGGCTCTCTGCTTAGCTGGGAGCCTGCTTCCTCCTCTCTCTCTCTGCCTACTTGTGATCTCTATCTGTCAAATAAATAAATCTTTAAAAAAAAAAAAAGAGTCTCTTATGGTTTGTTTACCTCTCTGATTCCATCTTGTTTCATTTTTTCCCCTCTCTTCTCCTAGGATCCTCTGTTGTTGTTTTTTCTCTTAAATTCCACATATCAGTGAGATCATATGATAATTGTCTTTCTCTGGCTGATTCATTTCACTTAGCATAATACCCTCTAGTTCCATCCATGTCACTGCAAATGGCAAGATTTTAAGTTTTTATAGCTGCATAATATCTCATTGTATATGTATACACCATATCTTCTTTATACATCCATCTTTCAATGGACATCTGGGCTCTTTTCAGTTTGGCTATTGTGAACATTGGTCCTATAAACACTGGGGTGCAGGTGCCCCTTCAGATCACTACCTTTGATTCTTTGGGGTAAATATACAGTAGTGCAATTGCTGAGCCATAGGGTAGCTCTATTTTCAACTTTTTGAGGAACCTCCATACTGTTTTCCATAGTGGCTGCACCGGTTTGCATTCCCATCAAAGCACATTCTCAAGGAAGTAATATTAAATAAACAGAGACTTGAATAATATGAGATTTTGTTTTCTTTTTTTTTTTTTTTTTTTTTTTTTTTTTTTTTTTTTTTTTTTTTTTTTTAAAGATTTTATTTATTTATTTGAAAGACAGAAATCACAAGTAGGCAGAGAGGCAAGCAGAGAGAGAGAGAGGAGGAAGCAGGCTCCCCGCCGAGCAGAGAGCCCGATGCGGGGCTCGATCCCAGGACCCTGGGATCATGACCTGAGCCGAAGGCAGAGGCTTTAACCCACTGAGCCACCCAGGCGCCCCGAGATTTTGTTTTCTTGATGGGACTTTTAAAATGGAAGAAGTTACTGTGTCGCGGCCAGCGCGACAAATCGACCAGGAACGTGAGGGTAAGAGGATGGTGAAAGAAAAAGACTTGAGAGACAAAGAGATGGGGGCAGGAGGAGCACTGAGGAGGATGTCCAACAATGCTGACTTTATTCAGGGCAGTGAGGCATTATTTAGCCAACAGTAACTATTTTCAGCTGGTTACAAAAGAATTTGCTACATGCACAAAAAACCTCCGGACTTCCCCATTACCTACTTCTCAAGGTCTAATTGCAGACCCTCCGTTTCTTGTGAGAACTAGTGAGAAACGAACGAGGTGCACCTGCAGGCAATGGCTGATGTTACTACAACTGTCCGGTATAGATACAAGAAGTAACAGCAAACCTGAGAGTGATTATGAGCTGTGCTGGAACAGCAAGAACCAGTTAAGTGTTATGACCCCAACCAATTTGCTCCATCTAACTAGTAAACGTGTGAGAAGTCACATTGGCGAGCGCACAACACATAGCACAGACCCTTTCTCAGTGCTACTCAACTTTTCCGTCCTAAGCCTTTTGTTAGGCTATTCGGGTTTTAAAGGAGACACAAGTCAGGGCCTGGTTTGGTCCTCGTCTCAAGCCTTACGGTGGCCTCCCACATTACTGATAAAATGAAAACTCAGGAACAAGCTGGAAATAGTACAAATTCCTTCAGGGTTCAGTGAGAGCAATAGTTTATTCACGAAAGAGGAAGAGCAGATTCTGCAATGTCACTTTCAGTTTTCAGATCCTCTTGGTAACAGAAGATACAATAAACCAAGGCTTGAGAATAATTTAAGGTCTGAACAAAAGAGCAAAGACATCTACTACATCAAGTCATGTAAGTAATAGACCAACTAATAGTCCCAATTTACAACTTGCTCACCTATTCACGATCTTTTATTTTCTATTTTCTATTTTCAAGTGCAGTTGACACAAAATGTTACATTAGTTTCAGGTATAGATTTGCCCTCTGGGTGCTGAGGGGAGGGGAAAAACTAAAAACAGGGGGGATGCTAAAAGGAAAATAAACGAAAATAAATAACATAAAAACATGGGCAAGGTGCCAAATTAATATAAAGCAAAAACAGACCTGAATGTTGCCTCAGGTCACAAATGGAGACAGCAGAGAATCTTTTGACTCTGACCAGGTACAAGTACAAAAACAAAGGATCACAAGAGAAAATCCTAGATAGACTGGCAGATATGGAGGGAAAATGTATACATTGTTCAAACATTGAATTGTGTTCCTTGTGACTTGACCTCTTTTAAAAGGGTAAGTTCTTTCCTGGTGTATACCGTGCTGCTCCTAAAGTGTAATCTATGAATCAATAAATTAAATTACCCAGAGTTTCTGTCCTCAGAAAACATCTCTGGATTCCTCAATAAAGATGTGTGCCTGCTAATTAAAGGAAAGATTAAATTTTCTTGCTCAACAGTTTGAATTGACAATAGCAAGTGGAGTCTAAAATTGCATCTAGAAAATTGTCCTGTATCATAAATTGGACATTTAAGAAATATAAAGAAAGTATGAATTTCTGTTCACTCAGTTGTACAATAAACATTAAATCTTTTTTTTTTTTCTGAATCAGTTTATTTTTACTGTTTAACCACATGCCATTGGACTAGATTTGAAGAAATGTGACCTTGGTTATGTCGAGATTCTTCTCTGCCACAAAAGGCATATTAAGTCTCCTCTAGTGGGTCAGTGCCAAGATACTGAAAGAGTTCAGAACAAGTCTCCCCACATGTAGACTATTTTGAGCTTAAAGCAATCAAGACCCATCAGATTCAAGAAAAAATTTTACCTCTCCCTTAACGGCCCAGAAGATTTTAAAGATTTTTTTTTTTTTTTATTTGACAGAGAGAGATCACGAGTAGGCAGAGAGGCAGGCAGAGAGAGAGGAGGAAGCAGGCTCCCTGCTGAGCAGAGAGCCTGATGCGGGGCTGAATCCCAGGACCCTGAGATCATGACCTGAGCCAAAGGCAGCGGCTTAACCACAGAGCCACCCAGGCGCCCCAAGGCCCAGAAGATTTTAGGAGGGCCTGTCCAGAAAGAGAAATATCACCAGTGATAGCTACAAAGAATATGGGTTAGGTATGATAAACTGGGGTTGTGGGGGGAGCTTGGTGAGGCCTGGAGATCAAATTCCTGTGTCCCATTGTCTCTGCATGGCATGGCAAACATTTGTTTACCACATATTTGCTCTTCCCATCCTGTGAGTTGTCTTCTTCCCTTTTGAGGTGCCAGACCCTTACCACCTTCCCTTTAGCTCAGAATGACATATAAGCCTCAATTGCCTGACCGCTGGTGGGTTTTATATTTTTATGGAGTTGCCATATGTACATAATTAAATTTGTTTTCCTCCTGTTAAACTGCCCTATATTAATTTTATTATTAGACCAGCCAAAGAACTAAGAAGGGTCAAAAATTTTTTTTTCTCCCCAACAATATTGAGAGGCAAAAAGCTAAGGGGAGCCAGGCACATGCCCTTTGTCCATTTCTCTACTAGTTATCACTGGAAGAGTCATCATCTCTACCCACATGACCCTCTGAGGCCCACTGGTTCTCAACTCCTTTTGTTATGTGATTTACACCTTTTGTTATGTCCTTTTAACACACTCCCTCTTTTCTCAGAACCTCTATTTTAATTTCTGCTTTCCAAAATCCCTATAATTTTCTTAAAGGTTATGATTTGGAAAACAAATGCTAGGAAGTCTAATAAGCTACTGCTTCTTCAGCTCTGGCACTTACTTCCCTTGCTGCAATGCATTATAAAATCAGCTTGCTGCCTGAATGAGAAGGAAGCAAAAATTCCCACAAATAGGAATGCATATTTTGACCTCTGATCAGGTATTTTTTGCTATTCTCCCATGATGAACATTAACATTCTTTTAATCAGCCATATTTGTCCATAATTCAGAGCTCACTATAACTCAAGATAACCACCATAATTTGGGTTCCTGGGTGGCACAGCTGGTTGAGTGTCTGACTCTTGATTTCAGCTCAGGACATGGTGTCAGGGTCATGGGATCGAGCCCCATGTTAAGCTCTGTGCTGGGCATGGAGCCTCCTTGGGATTCTCTCTCTCTTCCTCTCCCTCTGCTCCTCCTGCTTGTGCACACCTGGACTCCCTCTTTCTCTCTTAAAAAAATAGAAGGGGTAACCACCAGGACTCTGGTCCCTGGCCAAAAAAAATCTATGTACAAGCTGGCAGTTTAGCTCTTGTCAGCTCTGCCGAGCCCTTGATAACACTCAAACTAAAATCCAAAGGAAGTATATTAGTTCCCTAATGCTGCTATAAAGAATTAACACAAACTCTGTGACTTAAAACAATGTAAGTTTATTATCTTATAGCACTAATGATCAGAAGTTTAGAATGAGTTGGCAGGGCTGTATTCCTTTTGGGAGTTCTAGAGGTAAATCCATTTCCTTGCATCTTCCAGCTTCTAGAAACCATGTACATTCTTTGATTCATAGTCCCTACTTCCATCTTCAAAGCAAGTTGTGTAGTATTTTCAAATCTAATTCTGACCACTGCTTTTGTCATCGTATCTCCTTCCCTGACTCTGATCCCTTTACTTTTCTCTTGTAAATTTCCTTTAGTCCATTAAGCCCACCCAGATAATCCAGGATAATCTATCTCAAAATCCTTAATTTATTAATATCTGTAAAGCCTCTTATCCTATTGAAGGTAACATATTCACAGGTTTCTGGGCTTAGAGTGTGAACATCTTTGGGGGCCCAGTATTCAGCCCACTACAGGAAGGTTCAAAATATCTTCTTGTTGCAGTAAAATATGAGATGTCTAGACTTCCATATCCAGTCATTTGCAGGCTTGATAAATTATACCAGCCCTTTTGAGGAAAACAACTATAAAAAGCTAAATGAAATGTATTTTTTTAATATCTTTAAAACATCAATGGCTTCGTCACAGATTAATTGACCATATAGTTGTGGGTTTATTTCTCTGTTTTCTATGGCTGTCCCACTGATCTATGTGTCTATTTTTGTGCCAGCACCATACTATCTTGATCACTACAACTTTGTAATATAACTTGAAATCCAGAATTGTGATGCCTCCAGCTTTGCTTTGCTTTTTTCAAGGTTGCTTTGGCTAGTCCTCTGTGATTTCATGCAAATTTTAGGATTGTTTGTTTTAGCTCTGTGAAAAATGCTGTTGGTATTTTAATAGGGATTGTATAAATCTATAGATTGCTTTGGGTAGTATGGGCATTTTAATAATATTTATTCTCCCAATCCACGAGCTTGGAATACCTTTGCATTTCTTTGTGTCATCCTCAATTCCTTTCATCAATGTGGGTTGGTTTTTTTTTTTTTTTTTATGATTTATTTATTTGTTTTAGAGAGAGAGCATATACAAACAGGGTGGAGGGGCAAAGGGGGAGGGAGAGAATCTCAAGCAGATTCCTTGCTGAGCACAGAGCCCAACATGGAGTTTGATCCCACAACCCTGAGATTATGACCTGAGCCAAAATTGAGAGTCAGATGCTTGACTGACTGAGCCACCCAGGTGCCCCTCATCAATGTTTTATAGTTTTCAGAGTACAGATCTTTCACCTCTTTAGTTAGATTTATTCCTAGATATCTTTTTTGTTTTGGTGCAATTGTAAATAGGATTGGTCCCTTAATTTCTCTTTCTGCTGCATCATTTTTGGTGTTTAGAAATGCAATAGATTTCTGTATGTTGATTTTGTACCCTGCAACTTTATTGAACTTGTGCATCAGTTCTAGCAATTTTCTGATGGAATCTTTCAGTTTTTCCACATAGTGTCATATCATCTGCAAATAGTGAAAGTTTTATTTTTTCCTTGCCAATTTGCATGCCTTTTATTTCTTCTTCTTGTCCAGTTGCTGTGGCTAGGTCTCCCAGTGCTATGCTAAATAACAGTGGTGAGAGTGGATGTCCCTGTCTTTTCCTGATCTTAGGGAAAAAGCTTAGTTTTTCCCTATTGAATATAATATTTGCTGTGGGCTTTTCATATATGGCCTGCATTAAGTTGAGGTATGTTCTCTCTAAACCTACTTTGTTGAGGGCTTTTATCATGAATGGATGTTGTACTCTGTCAAATGCTTTTTCTGCATCCTTTGAAAGGATCATATGGTTCTTCTCCTTTCTTTCATTAATGTGGCATATCATATTGATTGGTTTGTGAATATTGAGCCACCCTTGCAATCCAGGAATAAGTCCTAATTAATCATGGTGACTTATTTTTTTTATTATATTGTTGAATTCAACTTGTTAGTTGGTTTTGGTTTTTTGGTTTTTTTTTTTTGAGAATTTTTGCATCTGTATTCATCAGAGACATTGGCCTGTAGTTCTCTTTTTTAGTGGAGTCTTTAGCTAGTTTTGGTATCGGGGTAATGCTGGCCTCTTAGGATGAGTTTGGAACTTTTCATTCCTTTTCTATTTTTTTGGAATAGTTTGAGAGGAATAGATATTAACTATTCTTTAAATGTTTGGTCGAATCCACCTGTGAAGCCATCTGGTCCTGGACTTTTGTTTGTTGAGAGCTTTGATGATTCAATTTCTTTGCAGACTATTGGACTCTCAAATTTTCTATTTCTTCCTGTTTCAACTTTGGTAGTTTGTTTCTAGGAATTTATCCATTTCTTCCAGGTTGTCCAATTTGCTGGCATATAGTTTTTCATATTTTCTTATAATTGTTTGGATTTCTGTGGTGTTGGTTGTTATTTCTCCTCTCTCATTTGTGATTTTAGTTATTTGAGTCTTTTCTCTTTTCTTTTTAATATAATACAGGAAAGACTATGCAATGAGAATAGCCTCTTCAACAAATGGTGTAGGGGAATCTGGACAGTGACATGCAAAAGAATTAAATTGGACCACTTTCTTATACCGTACACAGAAATAAATTCAAAATGGATTAAAGACCTAAATGTGAGACAGGAAACCACAAAAATCCTAGAGGAGTGGAGTAACCTCCTTGATATCAGCCACAGCAATTTCTTTCTAGATATGTCTCCTGAGGCAAGGGAAACAAAAGCAAAAATAAGCTATTGGGACTTCAAGGTTAAAAGCTTCTGCACAATAATGGAAACAATCAACAAAACTAAAAGGCAACTTACAAAATGGGAGAAGATATTTGCAAATGACATACCTGATATTCAAAATGCATAAAGAATTATAAAACTCAATACCCAAAAAATGAATAATCCAATTTAAAAATTGGCAGAAGATATGAATAGACACTTTTCCAAAAAAGATATACAGAGGCCAATAGACACATGAAATGATACTCAATATCACTCATTATCAGGGAAATACAAATCAAGACTACAGTGAGATACTACCTTACACCTGTCAGGGAATGGCTAAAATAAAAAACACAAGAAGCAATAGGGATTGGCAAGGATGTGGAGAAAGGGGAACCCTCTTACACTATTGATGGGAATGCAAACTGGTGCAGCCACTCTGGAAAACAGTATGGAGGTTCCTCAGAAAGCTAAAAACAGTACTACCTTATTCTCCAGCAATTGCACTACTAGGTATTACCCAAAGAACACAAAAATACTAATTCAAAGAGAAACCTCTACCCCAATGATTATAGCAGCATTATCTATAATAGCCAAATCATGGAAACAGCCCAAATGCCCATCAACTGGTGAGTAAAGATACACACACACACACACACACACACACGACACTAGAATATTAGCCATAAAAAAATGAAATCTTGATCTTGCCATCTGCAACAACATTAAGGAGCTAATATAATGCTAAGTAAAATAAGTCAGAAAAATCATACCATATGATTTCACTCACATGTGGAATTTAAGAAACAAAACAAATGAGCAAAAGGAAAAAAGAGAGAGAGAGGCAAACCCAGAAAGAGATTCTGAACTATAGAGAACAAAATGATGGTTACCAGAGGGGAGGTGGATGGGGGATAGGTTAAACAGGTGATGGGGAGTAGAGTACACTTGTTATTATATGCAACAGGTGTTGCACAAAAGTATTGAATCACTACATTGTACACCTGAAACTAATATTACACTGTATGTTAACTAACTAGAATTTAAATAGAAACTAAAAAAAAAAAATCAATGGCTAACAAGCACATGAACAAATGCAATCATTAAGAAAATGGAAATAGAAAATAAAAAAGAAAGGAAGAAGAGAAGGAAGAAAGGAATGAAGGAAGGAAAGAAAGATAAAAGACACCCAAATTAGAAAGGAAGAAGTGAAACTGTCCCTGTTTGCTGATGTTATAATCTTATTTTCTATATATAAGATTAAAGATTCCACCAAGACATTGTTAGAATTAATAAATTCAGTAAGTTTCAGAATACAAAAATCAGTTGTGTTTTTAATAATAAACTACTTGGAAAATAAATTAAAAAACAATTCCATTACAATGGCATAATAAATAAATACTATATATAATAGCAATAATAAAACACTTAGGAATAAATTTATCCAAGGAGATAAAAATCTGTACATTGAAAACTATATATGTTGATGGAAGAAATTGGGAAAGACACCAATAAATGGAAACATATCCCATGTTCATAGATTGGAAGACTTAATAATGTTAATATGTCCATACTACCCAAAGCCATCTGTGGAGCCAATGTAATCTCTAGCTATTAAATACCTATAGCATTTTTCACAGAAATAGAAAAACAATCCTAAAATTTGTATGGAACCATAAAATACTCCAAATAACTAAAGCAATCTTGAGAAAGAACAAAGCTGAATCATCACACATCTTGATTTCAAACTGTATTACAAATCTATAGTAATCAAAACAATATGATATAGGCATATAAACAGAAATATAGACCAGTGGAACAGAATAGAGAGTCCAAAAATAAACCTATGCACATACAATATACAATAAGTATTTGGCAAGGGAGCCAAGAATACTAAAAGGGTAGTCTCTTTAATAAATGGTAAAACTGGATAATCACATGCAAAAGAATAAAATGAACCACTATGCTATTCCACCTACAAAAAATTAACGCAAAATGGATTAAAAACTTTTATGTAAGTCTGCAACAAACTTCTAGAAAAATACATAGAGGAAAATCCCCTTGACGTTGGTCATGGCAATAATTTTTTTTGGATATGACACCAAAGACATAGGCAACAAAAGCAAACATTTAAGTGAGACTACATCAAATTTATAAGTTCTGCACAGTATAAAAACAATCAACAAAATGAAAAGGCAACCTATAGAATGAGAAACAATATTGACAAACCAGCTAAATATAAGGAGTTAATATCCAAACTATATAAGGAACTTATAGAACTCAGTAACAAAATTAAATAATTTAAATGCAATTAAAAATGGGCAAAGGACCTGAACAGACGTTTTTCCAAAGAAGACATAAAAATGGCCAATAGGTATGGGAAGATGCTCAATATCACTGATCATTAAGAAAATGCAAATCAAAGCCACAATGAGATACCACAATGAGATAACTTCTGTTAGGATTACTAATCTCAAAAGACACCAAAAGAAAATAAATGCTAATATCAAAAGATAATAAATGCTGTCAAGAATGTGGAGAGAAAGGGCTGTTGACAAGAATATAAATTTGCACAGCCACTATGGAAAACAATATGGAGGTTCCTCAAAAGATTGAAAATAAAACCACACATGATCCAGCAATTCCCCTTTTGAGTATATATCTGAAGGAAATGAACACTATTTTGAAGAGATATCTGCAACTCCATGTTTATTGCAGCATTATTTACAATAACCAGGACATGACAATAACCTGTCTGTAAATGGATGAATGAATAAAGTGTGGAATATAAATGATATAATATTCAGCCATAAAAATGAAGGAAATGATGAATTTGTGACAACATGAATGGACATTAAGGACATTAAGCTAACTGAAATAAGTTAGAGAAAAACAATTACTGTATGATCTCACTCACACAGAGAATCTGAAAAAGCCAAACTTATAGAATGAATAAGTCACAGGAAAAAAGACTCAGCATAAGGAATATAGTCAATAGTATTACAATAGTACTGTATGGTGATAGAGGTAGCTACACTTGTGCTGAGAATCACATAATATATAAACTTGTCAAATCACTATGCTGCATACCTGAAACTAATGTAATATTGTAGGTCAACTGTACTCAAAAATTTAATTAATTAAATTAAACTTATTTAATTTAAATTAAAAAGCCACCATATAATAGACTATAATAGTGGTCCAGGTGCTGGGGTATGGGGGAAATGGGAAAATGTTAATCAGAAAGTATCAACTTCTAGTTATAAGATGAAATCTAAATCCTGGGATGTAATGTACAGCATGGTGACTATAGTTAACAACACTGTACTGTTTATTTCAAGTTGGTAAGGAGTAGAACTTAAATATTCTGGCCACAAAAAAAAAAAGGTAACTATGAGATTTGATGGATGTGTTAACTAACCTTTTGAGGTAATCATTTTGCAATGCATACATATATCAGGTTATCACATTGCACACCTCAAATTCATGCAATATTATATGGAAAATATAAATCTTTAACACTGGAAAAATACTGTTGGAACTAATACATAGAGTCAGGAAAGTAGGATATAAAATCGACCTCAACAGTCAGTTACGTGTCTGTACACTAACAATAAACAGTATAAAAAGAAAATTAAGAAAGCAATTTCATTTACAGCAGCACCAAAAGAGTAAAATACTTAAGAATAAATTTAACCAGGGGAGGAGCAAGATGGCAGAGGAGTAGGAGACATAATTTCATCGGGTCCCAGGAGTTCAGCCAAATAGTCATCAAACCATTCTGAACACCTACAAACTCAACAGGAGATCGAAGAGGAGAGCAGCAATTCTAGGAACAGAAAAGCAACCACATTCTGGAAAGTATGATGTATGGAGAAGTGAATTCAAGGTGATATACGGGAAGATAGACCGTGGGGGGAGGGGCTGGCTCCCAGTAAACTATAGAGCAGTGGAGCACAAAATTGGAACATTTAGAAGTCTGCTCAACTAAGGGACGTTGCTCCACAGGCTAAGCAGGGGATGGAGCCCTTGCTGGGACAGGGTGGTCTCAGGAACCACGCGGTCACAAAAAGACCAGGGGTGTCTGAGTATGGCAGAGCTCCCAGGTACAAGAGCAGGGAAGACAGATGCAGAGATGGAGCCAAGGAGGGGGCTCTCAGCTTGGGATTACCTGAAACCATGATCTGAGGCACAGTCAGGGCCACTGCTCTTCAAAAAGGGACCCCACAGGTGGCAGATCCAGGGAACCTCCCTCCTTCCTCCTCCAGGAGGAGCAGCGTGGGAACATGCTACAAGAATCTGCTGGGTTTGGAGACTCCAAACAGGGCCATGCACCCGAGATAGAAACGCTCAGTCACAGGCCGCATGAGCTCCGAGTTCAGCTAGAGACCAGGGAGACTGGAGTGACTGACTGCTTTTCTCTCATGGCGCACTGAGGAGTGGGGGCCGAGCTCTTGGATCCTACAGGCCAGAGATTGGTAGGCCTACATATTCATTCCCATCCTCCAAAGCTGTATGGAAAGTGTTCAGGGAACAAAAGCTACCAAAAGCAAAACCGAGCAGATTACTTAGCCTGGCCCCTGGCAAGTGTAGTGTAATTCCGCCTTGGGCAAAAACATTTGAGAATCACTGCAAGAGGCCCCTCCCACAGAAGATCACCAAGAACATCCAGCCAAGACCAAGTTCACCAATCAGTGAGAACTACAGAACTCCAGAGCTAGGGAAATGGAACACACAGAATTCATGGCTTTTCTCCCATGATTTTTAGTCTTTCAAAGTTAATTTTTTTTTATTTTATCTTTTTCTTATTCTATTTTTTAAATTTTTCCCCTTTCTTATTTTAACCTTTTAAACTATTTTATCTTATAAATACCTTTCTAAAAATCTTTTTTTAAAGATTTTAATTTATTTATTTGACAGAGAGCGAGCACAAGCAGGAGGAGGGGCAGGCCGAAAAACAGCGAGAAGCAAACTCCCCATAGAGCAAGAGCCCAACATGGGACTTGATCCTAGGACCCTGGGATCATGACCCAAACTGAAGGCACACACTCAACCGAGCTACCCAGGCACCCTCTAAAAATCTTTTTTTAATTTTCATTGTTATAATCATACTCTATCCCTATAAGTTTTTCTTTCCTTAAAATTTTGGGGTACAGTTTCTTCTAACAGATCAAAATATACCCTAAATCTAGCCTAGGGCTTTGTTCTAGTCTCCAGTCTGATCACATTCTCTCCTTCTGTTTTGGTTTGTTTTTTTTTTTTCTTTTTCCCACCAACTTTTTTTTTTTTTAAGATTTTTATTTATTTATTTGACAGACAGAGATCACAAGTAGGCAGAGAGGCAGGCAGAGAGAGAGAGGAGGAAGCAGGCTCCCCGCTGAGCAGAAAGCCCAATGTGCGGCTCAATCCCAGGAGCCTAGGATCATGACCTGAGCTGAAGACAGAGGCTTTAAGCCACTGAGCCACCCAGGTGCCCCTCAACCAACTTCTTATCAATTCCTTTTTTAGACTTTTTTTTTTTTTTAAGATTTTATTTATTTATTTGACAGAGAGAGATCACAAGTAGACAGAGAGGCAGGCAGAGAGAGAGAGAGGGAAGCAGACTCGCTGCTGAGCAGAGAGCCCGATGCGGGACTTGATCCCAGGACCCTTAGATCATGACCCGAGCCGAAGGCAGCGGCTCAACCCACTGAGCCACCCAGGCGCCCCTCAATTCCTTTTTTAAATTTTCATCTTTATAGTCATATTCCATCCCTTGTGTTTATCCTTATTTGTCTGTGTGTGTGTGTGTGTGTGTGTGTGTGTGTGTGTGTGTGTGTGTATGCTTTTCTTTCTTTAAAATTTTGGGAGGCAGTTTCTTCTAACAGACCAAAATACACCCAAAATCAAGTGTGTGGCTCTGTTCTATTCACCAGTCTAAATTTATGCAAACAAACATATTTCCCCCACCTTTCTTCTCTCTCTCCCAGTTTCCAGTGTCTTCTGATATGGTTAGTGCATATTTTTTCTGGGGTCATTGCTACCTTAGTATTTTGTTCTCTCATTCATCTATTCTTCTCTGAATAAAATGACAAAGCAGAAAAACTCACCTCAAAAAACCAAAAAAAAACAAGACATAGTACCAGTGGCTAGGGACCTAATCAATATGGACATTAGTAAGAAGTCAGAACTAAAATTTAGAATGATGATAATAAAGATGCTAGCTGGGTTTGAAAAAAAGCATAGTAGATACTAGAGAATCACTTTCTGGAGAAATAATCCCTTCCTGGAGAACTAAAAGAACTAAAATCTAACCAGGTTGAAATAAAAAAAAAAAAACTATTAATGAGGTGCAATAAAAAATGGAGACTGCTGGGGCACCTGGGTGGCTCAGTGGGTTAAACCTCAGCCTTCGGCTCAGGTCACGATCGCAGGGTCCTGAGATCAAGCCCCACATTGGGCTCTCTGCTCAGCAGGGAGCCTGCTTCGCTTCCCCCTCTCTCTCTGCTTGCCTCTCTGCCTACTTGTGATCTCTCTCTCTGTGTCAAATAAATAAATAAAATCTTTTTTAAAAAATGGAAGCTCTTACTGCTAGAATAAATGAGGCAGAAGAGAGAATTAGTGATATAGAGGACCAAACAATGGAGAATAAAGAAGCTGAGCAAAAGAGAGACAAACAACTACTGGACCATAAGGGGGGAATTCAAGAGATAAGTGATACCATAAGATGAAACAATATTAGAATAATTAGGATCCCAGAAGAAGAAGGTGGGGGCAGCAGGTATATTGGAGCAAATTATAGCAGAGAATTTCCCTAATCTGGGGAAGGAAACAAGCCTGTTCCCTGGGGAAGGCCAGAAAGAACTGGCATGATATATTTAGAGCACTAAATGAGAAAAATATGCAGCCAAGAATACTATATCCATCTAGGCTGTCATTGAAAATAGAAGGAGCGGTAAAAAGCTTCCAGGACAAACAAAAACTAAAAGAATTTGCAAACACCAAACCAGCCCTACAGGAAATATTAAAAGGGGTCCTCTAAGCAAAGAGAGAGCCTAACAGTAACAGACCAGAGAGGAACAGAGACAATATACAGTAAAGTCACATTGCAGGCAATACAATGGCAATAAATTCATATCTTTCAATACTTACCTTGAATGTAAATGGGCTAAATGCCCCAATCAAAAGACACGGAGTATCAGAATGGATAAAAAAAAAAACAAACCCATTGATGTGCTGTCTGTAAGAGACTCATTTTAGACCCAAACACACCTCCAGATTTAAAGTGAGGAGGCAGAAAACAATTTACCATGCTAATGGATAGCAAAAGAAAGTTGGGGTGGCAATCCTTATATCAGATAAATTAGATTTTAAGCCAAAGACTATAATAAGAGACGAGGAAAGACACTGTATCATACTTAAAGGGTCTGTCCAACAAGAAGATCTAACAACTTTTTTTAAGATTTTATTTATTTATTTGATAGACAGAGATTGCAACTAGTCAGAGAGGCAGGCAGGGAGGAGGAGGAGGAGGAGAAAGCAGGCTCCCCGCTGAGCAGAGAGCCCGATGTGGGGCTTGATCCCAGGACCCTGGGACCATGACCCAAGCCGAAGGCAGAGGCTTCAACCCACTGAGCCACCCAGGCGCCCCGAGAAGATCTAACAATTTTAAATATCTATACCCCTAACATGGGAGCACCCAATTATATAAACCAGTTAATAACAAAATCAAAGAAACACATCAACAATAATACAATAACAGTAGGGGACTTTAACATCTCCCTCACTGAAATGGACAGATCATCTAAGCAAAAGATCAACAAAGAAGTAAAGGCTTTAAATGACACACTGGACCAGATGAACATCACAGATATACTCAGAACATTCCATCCCAAGGCAACAGTATTCACATTCTTCTCTAGTGCACATGGAACATTCTCCAGAATAGATCACACCATGGGTCACAAATCAGGTTTCATTGGGATCATTGGATTGGGATCCAAAAGATTGGGATCATTCCCTGCATATTTCCAGAACGTAATGCTTTGAAACTGAACTCAACCACAAGAGGAAAGTTGGAAGGAACTCAAATACAGGCTAAGGAGGCTAAAGAGTATCCTTCTAAAGAATGAAAGGGTCAACCAGGAAATTAAAGAAGAATTTTTTTTTAAGATTTTATTTATTTATTTGACAGAGAGAGAGGTCACAAGCAGGCAGAGTGGCAGGCAGAGAGAGGGGGAAAGCAGGCTCCCCGCCAAGCAGAGAGCCAGATGCGGGGCTCGATGCCAGAACCCTGAGATCATGAGCCACCCCTTAAAGAACAATTTTTTTAAAAAATGGAAACAAATGAAAATGAGAACAACTATTCAAAATCTTTGGGATACAGCAAAGGCGGTTCTGAGAGAAAAGTATATAGCAATAAAAGTCTTTCTCAAGAAACAAAGAAGGTCTCGGGGCACCTGGGTGGCTCAGTGAGTTAAGCCTCTGCCTTCGGCTCAGGTCATGATCTCAAGGTCCTGAGATCAAGCCCTGTTTCGGGCTCCCTGCTCAGCAGGGAGCCTGCTTCCCCCTCTCTTTCTGCTTGCCTCTCTGCCTACTTGTGATCTCTCTCTCTCTCTCTCTCTGTTAAATAAATAAAATCTTAAAAAAAAAAAAACGAAGTAAGTTCTCAAAACCACAATCTAACCCTACACCAAGAGAAGTTGGAGAAAGAACAAGAAATAAAGCCTAAACCCAGTAGGAGAAGAAAAGTAATAAGAATCAGAACAGAAAACAATGAAGGACACCAAAAGAACAGTAGAACAGAGCACTGAAACTAGGAGTGGTTCTTTGAAAGAATTAATAAGATTGATAAACCCCTGGCCAGACTTACCAAAAAGAAAAGAGAAAGGACTCAAATAAATAAAATCATGAATGAAAGAGGAGAGATCACAACTAACATCAAAGAAATACAAACAATTATAAGAACATATTATGAAGAACTATGTGCCAGCAAATTTGACAATCTGGAAGAGATGAATGCATTCCTAGAAACATATAAAATACCAAAAATGAACCAGGAAGAAACAGAAAACCTGAAGACCCATAACCAGTAAGGAGATTGAAGCAGTCATCAAAAATCTCCCAATAAACAAGAGCCCTGGGCCAGATGGCTTCCCAGAGGAATTGTACCAAACATTTAAAAAAGAATCAAGACCTAGTCCCCTGAAACTGTTCCAAAGAATAGAAGTGGAAGGAAAACATCCAAATGCATTTTATGACGACAGCATTCCCAAAGCCAGACAAAGTTAAAGACCCTATCAGAAAGGAGAATTACAGACCAATAACCCTGATGAACATGGATGCAAAAATTCTCACCAAAAGAGTAGTCAATAGGGCCCAACAGTACATTAAAAGGATCATTCACCATCACCAAGTAGGATTTATTCCTGGGCTCCAAGGTTGGTTCTACATCCACAAATCAATCAGTGTGATACAATACATTAATAAAAAAAAAAGAACAAGAACCACATGACATTCTCAATAGATGCTGAAAAAGCATTTGACAAAGTACAGCATCCTTTCTTGATCGAAACTCTTCAGTGTAGGGACAGAGGTACATACCTCAATATCATAAAAGCCATCTATGAAAAACCCACAGTGAGTATCATTCTCAGTGGGGAAAAACTGAAAGCTTTTCCCCTAAGGTTAGGAACATGGCAGGGATGTCCACTATCACCACTGCTATTCCACATAGTACTAGAAGTCCTAGCCTCAGGAATCAGACACAAAAAGAAATAAAAGACATCCAAATCAGCAAAGAAGAAGTCAAACTCTCACTCTCTGCAGATGATATGATACTTTATGTGGAAAACCCAAAAGACTCTACTCCAAAACGCTAGAACTCATACAGAGAATTCAGTCAAGTGTCAGGATATAAAATCAACGCACAGAAATCAGTTACATTTCTATACACCAACAGCAAGACAGAATAAAGAGAAATTAAGGAGTCAATCCTTACAATTTACAATTGCACCCAAAACCATAAGATACTTATGAATAAACCTAACCAAAGAGGCAAAGAATCTGTACTCAGAAAACTATAAAGTACTCATGAAAGAAATTGAGGAAGACAAAACAAAATGGAAGAATGTTCCATGCTCATGGATTGGAAGAACAAATATTGTGAAAATGTCTGTGCTACCTAGAGCAATCTACACATTTAATGCAATCCCTATCAAAATACCACCAACTTTTTTCAAAGAAATGGAACAAATAATCCTAAAATTTATATGGAACCAAAAAAGACTCCGAATAGCCAGAGGAATATTGAAAAATAAAACCAAAGGTGGCAGCATCACAATTTCAGACTTCAATCTCTATTACAAAGATGTAATCATCAAGACAGTACAGTACTGGCACAAAAACAGACACATAGATCAGTGGAATAGAATAGAGAGCCCAGAAATGGACCCTCAACTCTATGGTCAACTAATCTTTGATAAAGCAGGAAAGAATGTCCAGTGGAAAAAAGACAGTCTCTTCAACAAATGGTGTTGGGAAAATTGGACAGCCACATGCAGAAGAATGCAACTGGACCATTTCCTTACACCACACACAAAAATAGACTCAAAATGGCTTAAAGACCTCGATGTGAGACAGAATCCATGAAAATCCTTGAGGAGAACACAGGCAGCAACCTCTTCAACCTCAGCCTCAGCAACTTCTTCCTAGAAACATCGCCAAAGGCAAGAGTAACAAGGACAAAAATGAACTATTGGTACTTCATTAAGATCAAAAGCTTTTGCACAGCAAAGGAAACAGTCAACAAAACCAAAAGACAAGCTACAGAATGGGAGAAGATATTTGCAAATGACATGTCAGATAAAGAACTAGTATCCAAAATCTATAAATAACTTATCAAATTCAACACCCAAAGAACAAGGAATCCAATCAAGAAATGGGCAGAGGACATGAGCAGACATTTCTCCCAAGAAGACATCCAGATGGCCAACAGACACATGAAAAAGTGCTAAACATCACTCCGCATCAGGGAAATACAAATCAAAACCACAAATGAGAAACCACCTCACACCAGTCAGATTGGCTAAAATTAACAAGTCAGGAAACAAGAGACGTTGACGAGGATGTGGAGAAAGGGGAACCCTCCTACATTGTTGGTGGGAATGCAAGGTGGTACGGACCCTCTGGAAAACAGCATGAAGGTTCCTCAAAAAGTTGAAAATAGAATTAGCCTATAATCCAGGAATCACAATACTGGGTATTTACCCCCAAAATACAAAAACACTAATCCAAAGGGATGCATGCACCCTTTCCATTGGCTCCCAGTCCTCAGCAACCAACTTCTTAAGATTCCACATATAATTGAGATCATACGCATTTGTCATTTTTTCCAGTTTTATTGAGACATCAACATATAAAATACGTAAGCTTGAGGTATATAAAGTGATGATTTGATACACACATAGACTGTAAAATGAGTACTACAGTAGGATTAGTTAACACATCCATCTCTTCACATGACTAATCTACATTCTCAACAAGGTTGAAGTATGTAATATAGTATTGTTATTTGACACAAAAGCAAAGGCAACAAAAGCAAAAATAAACAAGAGTGGCTATATCAAACTAAAAAGCTTTGTCACAGCAAAGCACAGACCACCCATCAGTAATAACTCTCCCTGGGTTTTAGATTAAAAAGAAAAACCAGGGGGCGCCTGGGTGGCTCAGAGTGTTAAGCCTCTGCCTTTGGCTCGGGTCATGATCTCACAGTCCTGGGATCGAGCCCCACATCGGTTCTCTGCTCAGCAGGGATCCTGCTTCCCTCTCTCTCTCTGCCTGCCTCTCTGCCTACTTGTGGTCTCTGTCTGTCAAATAAATAAATAAAATCTTTAAAAAAAAAAAAAAAAAATTAAAAGAAAAGAAAAAGAAAAACCAGTAGGAAAATACAAGGTGAATCTGAAATATCATGTTCCATCAGATATAAAGGAACTGGATAGTTATTTTTCAGTATCACCAAAATGGTGACATAGGAGACCCAGTCTCTGTCTCTCCTCAAAGATCAACAGACTGCTATCTATGAGCAAAAACAGCTCTGGAGAGTTCTGGAGTCTATTTGAGAAACTTTAGCAATACAATAGAACAAAAAAACAGAGAATAAGAACAAAGAATGAGAAGAAAGAGTTTTATTTTGCCTGTCTTTTCCCACCACACCCTACCCCTTCACCCAAGGCAACACTGCTCAGCACCAAGAAGGTTCTTCCCAGCTAGAAAGAGCTCCCTTTACCAGAAAAGGAAAAAAGGGATTAGTGATCAGCTTCCCTATCCTTTCAGAGCACTTCATGGTCTCACTTCAATTTCATCCCACCCAGACTGCACAGAGACATCTAGGAACAAGGAAAAACAGCAGAGGCAACCAAAAGCAGCTACATGAGTCACAGGTCACATGTCATAATTCAGTGACATGCTCTACAGACAAACCCCATGGATTCTGCCACTTCAGAAAGTAATGATCACAGCAGAGTCCCTGACAATTTCACCAGCTTTTGCCTCACAGGTATTCACATTTGTTCACATTAGCCCCCTCTCCATACACACTCCCTGCCACCCTTTCTAGAGCCCTTGAATCACACCAGCAGCCAACCAAGGTTGCTGTTCAAATACAAGATGCTAGCACAGACCCCAAAAGATTACCCTAAACATCATGTGCACATAAGTCTAGCTTCTCCAGCTATGCACTTGCATACTACCAACCTGATGCCCATCAGTAACCACCACTATGGTGCACACAACCGGAAGGGGAGACCATGCAACCAGAGGAGAATACACCAACAGCCAAAGCCCCTGTAGCTGCCAGTGAGCCCAAAGCTGGCTCCAGCCATGCTCCTTGCCCTGCCCCAACTACTACATGTGTCTGCAGCTGGCCTCCATCACTTAACAGGCGCTTACGACTGGTCCCAACAGCCAAGTGTGTGCATACCAAAAGCTCCAGTCACCACCACTGTCTGTCCTGGTCCCTAGCTGCTGGGCCTCACCTGGTGGAGTGCTAGAGGCACCACTGAGGACTTCAAGAGCCCTCACAGCCTCTGTAGACCCTGCAGTGCTTGCCAAAAACAACTGTCAGTGCTGTAGATCCCAATGGTCTGAGCCAAAGGCTCATCATGCCCCACCCCATAGATAGTACAACTACACATCCCAGCAGTTAGCACCCTGCACCACTACAACTGGGGTTACAGCATGCTCCAATATGTGCCCACCCACAGGTAAAAGTCTTCCCTCATCGAAGTTAGGCCAAAAGAAGGCTGTTTCTTCAAATATTTGGGAAACCATACTAGGCTAAAGGAATAATGAAGAATCAGGGAAACATGCAGAGAATACAGTAAACCTCTAGTAACTAACCCCAAAGAATGGGAGACCCAGGAATTACCTGACAAAGAAACTCAAAATAATTGTTCTAGGGCGCCTGGGTGGCTCAGTGGGTTAAGCCGCTGCCTTCGGCTCAGGTCATGATCTCAGGGTCCCGGGACAGAGTCCCGCATCGGTCTCTCTGCTCAGCAGCGAGCCTGCTTCCCTCTCTCTCTCTCTGCCTGCCTCTCTGTCTGCTTGTAATCTCTCTCTGTCAAATAAATAAATAAAAATCTTAAAAAAAAAATAATTGTTCTAAAGATGCTCAGAGAGCTGTAAGAAAATAGAGAAAAACAATTTAATGATTGTGAAAAACAATACAAGAAAAAGTGAGAAGTTCAACATATAGCATAACGGAAAAAAAAATCGAATTCCCTGCTCAGTAGGGAGCCTGTCTCTCCCAGTGTCCCTCACCCTGCTCATGCTCTCTCTAAGTAAAATCTTAAAAAACAAAACAAAAACAGAAATTATATAGCTGAAGAATACAACACTTGAGAATTCAACAGAAAGCTTCAACAGCAGACTTAACCAAGAAGAATAATCAGTGATCTAGAAGACATATCAATTGAAATTATCCAGTTAGAGAGCAAAAAGAAAAAAAGAATGAAAAGAGAAGACAAAAGTCTACAAAAGACGAACAATCCACATATCATTAGAGTTCCGGAAGGATAAAAGATGGAGAAAGATTCCCCCTCTCTCTCTGCCTGCCTCTCTGCCTACTAGTGTTGTCTGTCTGTCAAATTAAAAAAAAAAAAAAAAAAATCTTAAAAAAAGGGTGGGGGGCGCCTGGGTGGCTCAGTGGGTTAAGCCACTGCCTTCAGTTCAGGTCGTGATCCCAGGGTCCTAAGATCAAGTCCCACATCGGGCTCTCTGCTTCCGCGGGGAGCCTGCTTCCTCCCCTCTCTCTCTGCCTGCCTCTCTGCCTATTAGTGCTGTCTGTCTGCCAAATAAATTAAAAAATCTTAAAAAAAAAAAAAAAGATGGAGATAGGGACAGAAAGCTATTTAAAGAAATAACAGCTAAAAATAGTCCAAACCTGGGGAGAGACTTGGACAGTCAAATTCATGAGGATAGAGATCACCACACAAAATCTTAATCCAAAATTATCTTCTCCAAAGAAGAACAAAGCTGGAGGTATCACAATTTTAAGATTCACTACAAAACTGAAGTAATCAAAGCAGTACAGTACTGGCACAAAAGACACATAGGCCAATGGAACAGAACAGAGAACCACCTAAATGGTCAATTACTTACATGAAAGGAAGGAATAACAAACAATGGGGAAAAGACCATCTCTTCAACAAGTGGTACTGAGAAAACTGAACAACTACATGCAAAAGAATGAAACTAGACCACTTTCTTACACCATACACAAAATAAACTCAAAATGGATTAAAGACCTAATTGTGACACCTAAAACCATAAAATCCCCAGAAAAAAAACATAGGCAACTCCTCAAACAAGGAAAACAAAAGCAAAAATAAATTACCACAACTACATCAAGATGAAAAACTTTTACACAGTGAAAGAAACAATCAACAAAACAAAAAGGCAACCGACTCAACAGGGAAATATATCTGCAAATGATATATCCAATAAGGGGTGAATATCCAAACTATATAGAGAATTTATACAATGCAACACTTCAAAAAAAACAAATAATCCTACTAAAAATGGGCAGAGGACCTGAACATTTTCTGAAGACATACAGATAGCCAAAACATGTGAAAAGATGCTCAAGATCATTAATCATCAGGGAAATGCAAATCAAAACCACAAGGAGAGATCACCTCACACTTGTCAGAATGGTTAAAATCAAAAAGACAAGAAATAAGTGTTGGCAAGGATATGAAGAAAAAGGAACCCTCAACCACTGCTGGTGGGGATGCAAATTGGTGCAGCTACTGTGGAAAACAGTCTGGAGATTCCACAAAAAGTTAAAAATAGAAATATAATCCAGCAATTCCACCACTGAATACTTACCTAAAAACAGAAAAAAAAAACCAACAAAACAAAACACTAGTTCAAAAAGATACAGGTACCTCTTATGTTTATTGCAGCATTATTTACAATAGCCAAGAAATGGAAGCAACCCAAGTGTCCATCAATAGATAAATGGATAAAGAAGATGTGGTGCTACATACAAGGGATATTACACAGCCATAAAAAAGAATAAGATCTTGGGGCGCCTGGAGGGCTCAGTGGTTTAAGCCTCTGCCTTCAGCTCAGGTCATGATCTCAGGGTCCTGGGATCGAGCCCCGCATCGGGCTCTCTGCTCAGTGGGGAGCCTGTGTCTCCCTCTCTCTCTGCCTGCCTCTGCCTACTTGTGACTTCTCTCAAATAAATAAATAAAATATTTTAAAAAAAAAGAATAAGATCTTGCCATTTGCAACGTGAATGGCCCTAGAGGGTATAATGCTAAGTGAAATAAGTCAGACAGAGAAAGACAAAAACCGTATTTCATTCATTCACATGTGGAATTTACGAAAGAAAAGAAAGAAAACAAGAGACAAAAAAACAGACTCTTAAATACAGAGAACAAACTGGTGATTGCCAGAGGGGAGGTGGGTGGGGAGATGAGTGAAATAGATGAAGGGGATTAAAAGGTACAAACTTCAGGATACCTGGGTGGCTCAGTAAGTTAAGCAACCAACCCTTGATCCAACTCAGGTTATGATCTTGGGGTTGTGGGTCAAGCCCCACATTGGGCTCTGTGCTGAGTGTGGCGCTGCTTAAGATTTCCTCTCTCTCTCTTCCCTTCCTTCTGCCCTACCCCACCTCATGCTCTCTAAAAAATAAAAATAGGGGCGGCTGGGTGGCTCAGTCCGTTAAGTGGCTACCTTCTGCTCAGGTCATGATCCCAGGGTCCTGGGATCAAGCCCCGCATCAGTCTCCCTGCTCAGCAGGGAGCCTGCTTCTCCCTCTCCCTCTGCTCCTCCCCGCTGCTTGTGCTCTAATAAATAAATATTAAAAATAAATGAAATAAATATAAAAATAAAAGGTACAAACTCCCAGTTACAAAACAAATAAGTCACAGAACATTTCATCCAACAAAAGCAGAATACACATTCTTCTCATGTGCAAATCTAACATTTTTCAGAATAGATCATGTTAGATCAAAAACCAAATCTTAGGAAATTTAAGACTGAAATCATACCAAGTATCTTCTTCAACCACAATAGTATGAAACTAGAAATCAGTAATAGGAGGAAAGCTAGAAAATTCACAAATATGTGAAGATTAACACATTCCTGAACAACTAATATGTCAAAGAAATCAAACAAGAAATAAAAAAAAATTTAAGCAAACAAAAACACAACATACCAAAACTTATGCAAAGCTACAAAAGTAATTCTAGAAGGTAAGTTTATAGTGATACAAGCTTACACCAAGAAAAAAGAAAGAGCTCAAACAAATAACTTCACTTTACATCTCAAGGAACTGGAGAAAGAAACACAAAGCCCAAATTTAGTATGAGGAATGAAATAACAAAGGTGAGAGTGAAAATAAATAAAACAGAAACCAGAAAAATGATAGAAAAGATCAACAAAACTAAGAGCTGATGTTCTGAAAAGATAAAATCAACAAAGCCTTAGCAAGACTAAGAAAAAAAGACAACTCAAATAAGTAAAATCAAAAACGAAAGAGGAGACATTGTATCTGGTACTACAGAAATACAGAGAATAATAAGAGATTACTATGAACAATTATATGCCAATAAACTGGATAACCTAGAAAAATGAACATTTCTGAGAAACATAAAGCCTACAAACACTGAATCAGTAAGTAACAAAAAATGTGAACAGATCAATAACAAGTATGGATTTTTAATCAGAAATCCAAAACCTACCAACAAAGAAAAGTCTAAAACCAGATGATTTTATGGAGAATTCCACCAAATGTGTAAAAAAAAAGATTAACACCAATCCTTATCAAACTCTTTCAAAAAATTCAAGAGGAGAAACTACTCCCAAACTCATTTTACAAGACTAACATTACCTTGATACCAATGCCAGATAAAGATACAATAAGAAAATTACAGACCAATATTCCTGATGAATACAGATACAAAAATTCTCAACAGAATATTACCAAACTAAATTCAACAGCACATTAAAATCATCTTACACCATGGTCAGGTGGGATTCAGCCCTGGGATGCAACAAGAGTTCAATGTATGCAAATCATGAACTATCATATACCATATTAATAAAATGAAAGACAAAAAAATTACAGATCATCTCAATAGATATAGAAAAAAAATCTGACGAAGTACAACATCCTTTCATTACAAAAACTCTCAACAAATTGGTTATAGAAGAACTATACCTCAGCATGATATAGGCCATGTATGATAAGCCCACAGATAACAAATTCACAATAGTGCAAAGTTGAAACCTTTTCCTCTAAGACCAGGAACAAGAAAAGGAATCCCACCACCATTCCTATTAAACATAGTCCTGGAAGTCCAAGCTAAAGCAATCAGGCAAGAAAAAGAAATAAAAGTCATCCAAATCAAAGAAATAGTAAAACTGTCTCTGCAGATGATATGATTTTATATATAAAAAAATCCTAGAGTGCACCAAAAAAACTGTTAGAATTAACAAACCAGGGGCGCCTGGGTGGCTCAGTGGGTTAAAGCCTCTGTCTTCGGCTCAGGTCATGATCCCAGGGTCCTGGGATCAAGCCCCACATTGGGCTCTCTGCTCAACAGGGAGCCTGCTTCCTCTCCTCTCTCTCTGCCTGCCTCCCTGCCTACTTGTGATCTCTGTCTGTCAAATAAATAAACAAAATCTAAAAAAAAAGAATTAATAAACCAATTCAGTATAGTGGCAAGTTACAAAATAAACATACAAAAACCAGTTGTATTTCTATATACTAACAATGAAATAATTGGAAAAGTTATAAAGAAAACAATCCCATTCACAATAGCATCAAAAACAACAAAATACTTTTGGAATAAATTCAACCAAGAAGGTGAATTTCTACACACCAAACACTGCAACTTTGACAAAAGAAACTGAAAAGAAAAAAATGGGAAGATAACGCTGTGTTCATCGATTGAAAGAATAAATATTGTTAAAATGTCCACATTACCCAAACCATCTAAGGATTCAATGCAATCTCTATCAAAATTCCAATAGCATCTTTCACAGAAATAGAAAAAACAATCCTAAAATTTGTAAGGAACCACAAAAGTACACTCCAAAGTAATGGCCAAAGCAATCTGGAGGGAAAGGACAAACCCAAAGGCATTATACTTCCTGATTTTAAAGTACTCTACAAAGCTATAGTATTTAAAACAGTATAGTAATGGCATAAAAATAGACATAAATACCAATGGAACATAACAGAGAGCCCAGAAATAAACCCCTGCATTTATCTGACCAGGACGCCAATAATATTCAATGAGAAAAGGACAGTGACCAAAAAATGCTATTCAGAAAACTGGATTACCACATGCAGAAAAATGAAATTGGACCCCCATCTTACAGCACTCTTTTTTTTTTTTTAATTTTTTTTTTAATTTAATTTTATTTTTTTGACAGTTAGAGATCACAAGTAGGCAGAGAGGCAGGCAGAGAGAGAGAGAGGAGGAAGCAGGCTCCCCGCCAAGCAGAGAGCCCGATGTGGGGCTCGATCCCAGGACCCTGGGATCATGACCTGAGCGAAAGGCAGAGGCTTTAACCCACTGAGCCACCCAGGCGCCCCATCTTACAGCACTCTTAAAAATTAACTCAAAATAGGTTAAAGACTTAAATGTAAGATCTGATACAGTAAAACTCTTGTAAGAAAACAGGGAGGAAGCTCCCTGGCATTGGTCTTGGCAATGATTTTTAAGATACGACCTCAAGTGTAGAATCAACAACAGTAAAAATCGTTCAGTGGAACTTCGTCAAACTAAAAAGCTTCTGCACAACAAGAGAAACATTTTAAAAAATGAAGATGCGGCACCTGGGTGGCTCAATTGGTCACACATCTGCCTTTGGCTCAGATCATGATCTTGGGATCCTCGGATGGAGCCCCACATCAGGCTCCCTGCTCAGCAGGAAGTCTGCTTCTCCCTCACCCTTTGCCCCTCACCCCCTCCAACTCCTGTTCTCTCTCTCTCAATAAAGAAAATCTTTTTTAAAAAATGAAGACAACCTATGGAATGGGAAAAAATATTTACAAACTATATTTGAGAAACTATATTACCCAAAATATATTTAAAAAACTCCTACAACTCAGTAAAAAAAAAAAAAAAAGAAATTAAAGTTGGGCAGAGAAACTACATATATTTTTCCAAGAAAGACATAAAATGGCCAGCAGCTCTTTTTCTTTCATTTACAAAAGATAGGTTATGTTTATTTAGAACCATAAGCAGTTAACTGTTTCAGTGTGACTCGAGACCACAAAGATACCATTTCTACTTTACTCCATTCCAAGCCCGATGGTGGGCCCAGACTGGCAGGAGTGATGCTTGGGGCCCATCCACATAAAGACACTCAACATCAGTCATCATCAGGGAAATGCAAACAAAAAGCACAATGAAATATCAACTCACAGCTTTTAGAATGGCTGTTGTCAAGATGACAAGAGATAACAAGTGTTGGCAAGGATGTGGAGAAAAGGGAACCCTTCTACACTGTTGACAGAAAGACAAATTAGTACAGCACTATTGAAAACAGTACAGAGGTCCCTCAAAACACTAGAAGTAAAACTGCCAAATGATCCACTTCTAGGTATACATCCAAAAGTAATGAAAATAAGGAATCAAAGACCTATAAGCACTCCCATGTTTATTGCAGCATTGCTCACAAAGGCCAAAATATAGAAACAACCTGTGTTCATTTATGATTAAAAAAGATATGCCTGTTTATATGTATGTATGCAACAATGTAGAATGACCTTGAAGGGCAATGCTAAATGAGATAAGTCAGACAGAGAAAGACAAATATTATATGTTATTACTTATATATGAAATTGAAAAAAGCCAAACTCATGAAACAAAGAGTAGATTGGTGGTTACCAGGCACTAGGTGGTGGGGGGTTGGTGAGATGAGGTTTAAGGATACAAACCTGAAACCAGTAGATAAGTCAGCCCTGGAGGCCTAACCCACAGCATGGTGATTATGGACAATATTGCATTATAAACTTCAAAGAGGTAAGAGCCTAGATCTTAATTGTTCTCACCAGAAAAAAAAATAAGTATCAAATAAATGTGATAAATTTGTGATGTCAACTGGAAGTGTTATCTTCTAGGGGCAGCTGGGTGCCTCAGTTTGTTAAGCAACTGACTCTTGGTTTCAGCTCAAGTCATGATCTCAGGGTCTTGAGGTCAAGCCCCGCACCAGGCTCCACGCTCAGCAGAGTCTGCTCAAAATGTCACCTCTCCCGGAGGCTGTAAGCTTTCTCTTTTTAAAATAAATAAAATCTTATGGGGCGCCTGGGTGGCTCAGTGGGTTAAAGCTTCTGCCTTCGGCTCAGGTCATGATCCCAGGGTCCTGGGATCGAGCCCCACATCGGGCTCTCTGTTCCGCGGGGAGCCTGCTTCTCCTCTCTCTCTGCCTGCCTAGTTGTGATTTCTCTCTGTCAAATAAATAAAATATTTTTTAAAAATAAATAAATAAATAAAATAAAATCTTTAAAAAAAAGGTATTAGCAACACAATAGTGGTACTCCTATTAAAATATACAAATGTATCAAATGAATATGTTGTATTCCCAAATTTTCTTTTAAAAAAGAAAGGAAGTCACATCACTTTACCCTTACACTTACCATTTCATTGCATACCCTGATACTGAGAATTAGAAAAGCCACCAAGCAGCAGTAGTGGTGGTACCACGTGCCAGACCCTGTCCTGAGCACTTTAAAATTTTTATTTTGTTGTCACAATAACCCAATAAGGTAGGAACTATTATCCTCATACTGCACATGAGGAAACTAAGGCAAACAAAAGTTAAGTAACTTGTCCAAAGTTAAAAAGCCAGTAAGTGGCAAAGCAAAATTTTGTACCAAGGCAATTTGTTCCCTCCCAAATCCATGCTATAACCATTACTACACTTTACTACCTATTAAACATCTATTCTGATGGGGGGGTTATTAAAATTGAGTATATTCCCCATTCAAATATTTATTTAAGTATTAAAGTCTAAAGAAATTCTAATTCTCTACTTCATTTTCTGCCTACCTAAACAGCAATTTTTCTACATTCCCAAAAAACTTTGCATCAAATGCATGTTTAGACTCCATAAATATGTCTCTTGAGTCTTTCTTATGTCTTTCTTTTTAAACACTTTCCCTGTCACCAGGACGTCTGTGCAGTATTTCCTACAGTTGGGCTCGAGTTGCTAGAGGGAGCTCGCCCTCTAGTGGTCCCATGCAGTCAGATTAAGCATTTCACAGAAAGGGCTCCAATGCCTTTTTTCCTATTACAGGTTCTGTGGCAGAGCACACATAAGAAAAAAAGAAAGTATTAAAAAGCAAGTAATCCACAATGTGTCTTAATGCATTATTGTATTTAAGTGAGGGAATGACACTATCCTCAAACTGGTAAGGCAGAACATGAGGTCACCACAATTATTTAACTCCTGGTTCCAAAATAGGCAATTCAAATACAGCAGAGCTTTTTTTTTTTTTTTTTTTTTTTAATTTGACAGAAGGAGACACAGCAAGAGACGGAACACAAGCTGGGGGAGTGGGAGAGTAAGAAGCAGGCTCCCAACTGAACAAGGAGCCCCATGTAGGGCTCGATCCCACATGAGATCATGATCTGAACCGAAGGCAGTCACTTAATGACTGAGCCACCCAAGTGTCCCTCTAGCAGAGCTTTTTAAAAAACCTACTACCCCTGTATCTTATCTTTCAAAAGGGGACTGAAAATCACTACTGCAAAATCTAAAATAAATGTCAAGCCATAAAATTTCTGTGAAAACAATCATAAGGCTACATATATCCTCCAGGCTTAAGGGACCTGGAAGTAAAGATAAAGCTCTTCATTTGCCCTTTCCTTCTCTAGAGAATATGTGATTGATGGGGAGCTCCTGAATAGGAGTCCCCTAGTCACAAACCATATATATTCCCTTCATGTACAGTTAAGAGGCAATAACAGAAATGGATTTTTTAGAAGCTAGAAAATAACTAAAACATAGCCAAAGTGCAATGTAATCTTAGACGGTTATAATAATCAAAATGAGACAGTAAGCTACCAAATCTACCCACAGCTGTGCTTTACAGTATTGTTTTTCTTCTCCCAAGTCATAAGCAAAGTACCAAAGTAAAATTTTTCTTCATCAATGTTTTCCGAATCCTAATACTGGCGTACTCTGGAGCACATAAATGAGATTTTCTCCAACTATGACAAAGTGGTAAGGAATACTTAACATCACGTAGCAAGGAACAACCCTGAGAATAAGTAAAAGTAAAACACCCAACTTACTGATTTCTAGTCCTTCTTCACTGAAATCACTGTTAATTCAACAAGAATTTAATGAGTATCGACTGCATAAAAAGGTATACGGGAAGTACGGTAAAGCATATAAAAATGAAGACATGGTCACTGTATTCAAAGAGTTTACAAACCAGTAAGAATTTCAACAGCAACCCAAACAAAGCAAGCGAGATCATTTTTCAGACTGGAAGGAGAGGTGACATTTCATTAAGTAGCATTTACACGAGCTTTATGAAATGCAAAGTATTTCAACAGACAGGAAGGTATTCTAGGCAGAGAGAACTTTAGCAAGCATTCAGTGCTCATGGTGCTAATGGCATCTGAAAAATGACCAGTCCCCTAGTTCCAGGAGCATACTGGGGGTGGAAGGGAAAACAGAGTTGAGGATGAAATGGTACTATGGACTTTATTCTATACACAAAGAAAATCATTAAAGACAATGAGCTGGGGAGGAAAGGGCATCAGCAGGGCTCAGGGAGGAAGATGATTCTGGTGGTAACAAGTAAGCTGAACTGGAGCTGGAGGAAAAGAAAGCTAGAGGCAAGCCAACGGCCTCGAAGGTCATCAGAGTGGAGGAAGTGGAGTAATGAAAGTTCACACTACAACTGTGAAGGTAGATACAAATGTACAACTGAGGGGATTGAGCTAAAAAAAAAAAAAAACAAACAAACAAAAAAAACTGATTGTCCACATTTTTCCCCAAATAAAACCTGAGGTTTAGGATACACTTCTATCAATGACAGTCCCTCACCACATCAGTAATGATAAGAAAGGCCATGGTTAGGAGAGCCATCCAGGCCCTACTCTAGGACAGCAAATGGAGGAGCTGCAGCAGAACCTCTGGAGTGAGAAGCATGTTACTTTATTTAAAAAAAAGGCCAACACATATGTCATTTTGATTCCCCTTCTGTGAAAATCACTGAATGAGAACTCCAAGATCCTTCTGACTTCCAAAGTCTATGGCCTTGACTTTGGTTCCATCTCCTACACTGATTCCCCTCATTTATGCTGCTTATGGTTCTGGGATATGAGAGGTGGCCTAGATCCTGAAGATAATCTGAAGCAAAGGAAATGAACTATTCCAGCAAATAATTCATATGATCTCTACAAGGAGTGCTCTGTGGGTTTTGAACCATGAGGGCAGAAGTCTAACCTGAATTTAAAAAGGCAGAACTTAATCTGAACCTATCTCTTGAAAGAGTAATAGATATAAAATGTCTGTTTATTACCTACTGGCCCATTTATACTGGGTCAGTTAAATTAAAAAGGCACTGAAATAGACAAGTTAAAAGATAAAGGAGACACTACCTTTTTCCACACTTTTAATTACCATTATTGCACCAATACAGCATATGCTTTATATACATATATTTTAAATTTCATTTTTCAATTTTTCAGCAATTCAAATACATAATATATTATCATCTTGAGAATACAAAGAACACAACATGGAGGAAGATTGAGAAAATAGGTTCCCAGTAGTTAGTCACTAGTGATTCTATAGAACTTCCCATTTAGTGTTTTCTATTGGAATTTTAAAATGTCCTGCCATGGCTCTGTAAGAATAGAGCTGCTTGGAACAGGAGGCAATGAAAAAAAATGGACCCAAAGTTAAAAAGAGTCAGGAAGGAAATGCAGGAGAGAGAATATATTTTGAAACTAAATATAAGACTCCCTTCAGCCAGAATGTACACATCCAAAGAAGTGCTAAGGGAAGAAATTATATCCTCCCATTTCATCCTCAAAACTGTGGGTTAACAAAATAGATAGTGCCCGTTCATCCAAGAAAGGGAACTCTCTTCACAGCATCATAAAAGGAATGGTGGGGTAGAGGGAAGGGAAAGTGGAGGGAGAGTAACTTGCTTCTGAGATACCCCAGGTGACGGTTTATCAAGGCCATCACTCGGGCAAACCTATCACAGCCTGTGCCATGGACTCTCTGACTTCCTTGATAGATGATGATGTAGGTAATAGCAGCTTTCTATGGAAGAGCTAGATGGGCTGAAAAATAAATGTTTATGGAAAGGGGCCAGATACCCAGGCAGCAAGGCAATATGGGTCCTGAAAGAGAGCTACGTGCTTTCAACCCCTCTGCTCTACATATCCAGTTAAAAACTCTAAACCCTTCAACTTCAGGTCAAATAATGGGGCAAATACAAAGTAATGCCACACTTCAAATGCAGCAACTAGATGGAGCTGCAAGAAAGTAAACGCTTCTCTACAACGTAACTTGGGAAACATGGCCCCTTGAACCTCCTTCATCCAAGAGACACCCACTGATCAAAGATGTTGCACTATTCAGCAAACAAAGAACAGTGAAAGTGCCACCAGCAAGACCCTCTGAGCATAGGAAGAAACATGTAAACACATGAGAGGGTGACGGAGCTGCACCTGGCACTGGGCGTTCACTGAACAGGATAAGCCTGAAGGAGCATATATAACACAGACCCAGGAAACAGGTCTTTCTTCACACCTATCCCTATCAAAACTCAATTTGTAAACACTGAGGTCAGTCCATTGTTAGGGTCTTAGGTTAATGGAAAAGGAAATTTCAAGGTTTCTGTCTCCCCTGAAATTGCTAAATAGGGCATACAGGGTCATGAGATGATTCAGAAAGAAGGAAGAATTGAAAAGATGGGAGAAAAATTTTACAGATGGTAGATTTTGTACCCCACCCCCCGCCCCGCGCAAAGAGACCTGGCCTTCTGAACCCTGCATAGTCAGCCACAAGTATGGTAAGACCCATTATTCCCCTGCCTTAATAGTGAACAGGAGATAAGGGATACTTTCTTGGCTGTACAACAAGTAACAACACGGGAGTGACATAAACCAGCTCGAATGCAATGGAGAAGCTATGAAAAAGATTGTCCAGTAATTCTGATTCTGGGGACAGTAGGAGTTCCTAGCTCCCTCACAGATTGGTGCCCTCAAGGTCATTTTTTTTTTCTTCAAGTCTGTCCTTAATGTCCTGCCAATGCTATTCAGAACTGGACCCAGTTGGATGGCTGTGGTGCCTGGTTTGGAACAGAGCTGCAAGACAGGAGAAGAGAGAGAAAGCCAAAGGAATTAGGATAGCTACTCCATTCTTCACATAATAGCTTCTAAGAAATTGCTGCCCAGAATTTCTGAAACTATACCTCGCAGAAATTCTACTTATCAAGTCTTGAGATATCCCACTCAAACATCATCCTACAACTCTCTTACCCCACCAACCCCCACACTCCCCTAGTACTTTACCTAGAATTCCTGCCGAAGACTCTGTGACCTGCAAATGCCCTGCTTTCCCAGATCAAGACTTCATTTAACTGTAACATATCCTCTGACTGAGAGTATGGTGGTTTCATGAGGTTCATACCTGGATGCAGTGCTAAAGTCTCCCCACAGGTCATTGCTTGCAGAAACTGGAGCTGATGCTGGTGTCGTGACAGGAGCAGGAGAATCCAAATCTAAAAGGATATCTGAATACATAGTAAAGAGAAGAGAAAGAAAAGGGAAAACAGAATAAAAATCTTAGTAATAAAAACTTATGCTCACACAAATCTATACACAAATGTTCACTGCAGCTTAATCTTTAACATTAGTCAAAAACTGAAGACGACCTAGATGTCTTTCCATGGGTAAAGGTTAAACATACTGTAGTACTTCCAGACCATGAACTACTACCCAACAACAGAGAAACTACTGACAAGACACAACTTAGATGAATCTCTAGGGAAGTATGCTGAGTGCAAAAAGCCAATCCCCAAAAGTTACGTACTCTATGACTCCACCTACACAACATTCACAGAAGTGACAAAATTATAGAGAGAGAAAAGAAATTAGTGATTGCCTAGGGTTACTGAGGGGGTGTGAGGCAGGACACAGGAGGTTAGGTGTGGTTATAAACGGATGACATGAGGGATCCTTGTACTAATGGAGCTGTTCTGTATCCTGACCATGGTGACGGATCCAGGAACCTACCCACAATAAAAGTGCATAGAACTAAAAACACACATATACACACAAATGAGAATACATAAATCTGATGAAATCTAAGTAAGATCAGTAGATGGTATTGCTGTCGATTTCCTGGCGGTATCTGACTTTGGTTTTGCAAATGTTACCATTTAGGGGAACTGAGTAAAGGGTACACGGGATTTCTTTGTGTTATTTTTTTACAACTGCATGTGAACCTACGATTATCTTAAAATAAATAGCTTAATTCAAAAAAATTTAAAGTAAACCTTAGACATTATACCCAGTGCCTTCTGGAGACACTTATGAAAAGATGCTAGCTCATAACCATTTTTACGTCAAAATTTCAAAAGAAGTTTACTCTTAGCAATCAATGATATGAATGCTCTACATCCTGTAATCTAGTAAATTAAAACTACAGATTCTAATACCTGCTTCTCTAATCTTTGCAAAATTCCTTCCTGAATTCTAATGTTCCTATTTTTTTTTTTTTTTTTTGGAGAAGAGTTGACATTTATTTATTTATTTTTAAAGATTTCATTTATTTGATAGAGAGAGAGAGATCACAAGTAGGCAGAGAGAGAGGGGGAAGCAGGCTCCCCCGCTGAGCAGAGAGCCCGATGTGGGGCTCAATCCCAGGACCCTGAGATCATGACCTAAGCCGAAAGCAGAGGTTTAACCCACTGAGCTACCCAGGTGCCCCTAATGTTCCCATTCTTGAAATGGAAAAACTCCATCTATTCTTTTTCCCCTCAGATAATACAGAAGAGTGAAAATGTATTCACAAACCCAGATGCTATCTAATTTTCTCCCAAATGCCTTTGGGAAGAAACAAAAGATAAAAAAAATAACATTTACTGAATGGCTGCAATGTTCAAAGGACTGTGCTAGGTGGTGTCACATCATTTCTCCTTTATAATCCTGGGGTAATTCTAAGTCTCCATTTTGCAGTTAAGGATATTGAGATGGGATGCCTGGGTAGCTCAGTCAGTTAAGTATCTGGCTTTAGCTCATGTCACGATCCCAGGGTGCTGGGATCGAGCCCTATACTGGGCTCCCTGCTCAACAGGGAGTCTGCTTCTCCCTCTCACTCTGCCCCTTCCCCCCATGCACACTTTCTCTCATAAAATCTTTTTTTTTTTTTTAAGATTTTATTTATTCATTTGACACAGAGAGAGAAGAGAGCACACAAGCACCAAGTAGGGGAGCGGGAGGCAAAGGGAGAGGGAGACACAGGCTCCCCGCTGAGCAGAGAGCCAGATGCAGAGCTTGATCCCAATACCCTGGGATCATGGCCCAAGCTGAAGGCAGACGCTTAACCAACTGAGCCACCCAAGCGCCCCTCAAATAAAATCTTTAAAAAGCAAAAAAGGATATTGAGACCCAAAAATGTAAATAATATTACCAGATACATTCAGATATAAAATAGCAGAGCTATGACCAAAATCTTACTCCATCTGACTCTCTACTAGCAACTCACCAAGGTATAATAAAGAAAATAGTCATTAAATCTACTCATTTTCTAACAAAGAACCTGCCAAATATCATGACTCTCAGTTCACTAGAAAAGCTTTAATTCCTTATTTGAGGCTGCCAGAATCACCATGTCAGTACCAAGTGCCATTTAACAGCAAAAACATCAAGATACTCCTTGACAAATAGGTGCTACCCAATCAAAACCTAAGATATGATGATTTCTCAAAGTTATGAAAAGATTTACCTGCATCACTACCTCCATGGTTAGATTTTGGAATGGGTGGTGGAGTGACATGATTGCTGATGGCAACAGAGGACGGTGGGGGAATAGTGACTTTGCCTCCAGGTGGGGGTGGGAGCAAGCTTAGGCCCCCAGTCCCTGTAGTCTTGGGCTTAGAAGCACCTCCTTTCTTAGTTGTAATGTTCTACATAGAGAAAACAGAGAAGAGAAAGAAAAAGTCACAAGCTTATTACAGAAATACAGGGAGTGGGGGAAAGAAAGCATACTCACCCCAATACTCAATTTGATGGTCTGTCCTTCCTTGAAGCCCAGATCCAACTTAGGACGATTGTCCATGTCCTGAGATTCTTTGGAAATCTCAGATTCCTGCTTTACCCACCTAAAAGAGTAAATTATGTTAATCTGAGATTACCTAAGAGTCCGGCACACAAACTTGAGTGTAACTAACTTACGGGGAACAGGATTCCAGAAAGCAGAGTGAGGAAATATGAAGAATGAAGAAGGAAAGGAAGAAAAATGATGAAAGAGGGCAACAGGGTTCAGTGGCACTGAGGAGCCATACAGAATACATATTTAACTTTTCCCTCCAAGGACAGCGTTTAGCTGCCAATTCCCATCCTCCATGATTGAGAGCTGCCCCTTAGGGAGTGTTAATTCCTCAGTCCTTCCAGGCTGCATTCCTGTGCCAAGTGAGTGGACTTCCACAGTTTCAAAGTTCTGTGCCTATGCCTGCCCTTGAAGTAGAGAGTCAACAGTGTGCATGATGCTACCCACCACAGCTGTGCCAAAACCAGGCAGGCGGAAGAAATATTGAAACAGACATAAAACATGTCAGCTACACAAAGTAACAAAACTGCCCCACACCTCCCCACTATCTCCCATACAGTCCTGCTATTATTGTATGCCACTTAAAAGCACAATTCCCCAGCCACTTAAAAGCACAATTCCTCAGAGACATAAGCAAAAGCATCTCAAAATACCATACGAGGGACCAAAAGCATGTTCCAGGATTTAAGGAAAGGATAGAGCAGATACAAACATAATGTAAGGAAACAGCAAATGGAAAGATTCAAAATCATAAGGTACTGGTTTACCAAATACAGAAACCGAGAGGTAAGAGTATCCATTCAACTGAAAAGGAGCACATCCAAAACCTTTTAGCCAGATAACTAAAGATCAAATTTCACTCACTTGAAGTGATCTTGCAAGGAGACATTAAAGTCAAAGGCATCACCCCGATCTGTGAAGCCAATGCCAATGAAAGCACTCCGCCCTGTGAAAAAGACAGGAATATTCTCAATAGGAAGTACCCCTTGGGGAAAATTCCACCCAGTGAAAAGTCCAGAACATGAAACATTTTCTCACACCCCAGGGGTCCACAATCTACATATAGCCCAAGGGACAAATGCTTCCATCACTTGTCTTTATAAGTAACATTTTACGTGAACACAGCTACACCAATTTGTTTACGTATTATATGGCTGCTTTCACACTACATCAGCAGAATTAAGTAGCTACGGTTGAGAACAAAATCTAAAATATTTACTAACTGCATCCTAACAAAAAGTTAGGACAACTTCTGATAGAGACTATCGAGAAAAGATAGAGAATGATTGCCCTAACATAGATGATTTAAGACAGTCCCACCAAAACCCACCACAAACAATGAGTGAATGGGCAATATGTGTTAATTCTTTGGTTAGTTAGACACTTTGATTTATTTACGTCTACCTATTAATCACCATGTCTTGAACTTGTGTTCGTATCTATTACTAATAACGTGTTAATCCTTGTCCTTGCTTTTAGCAACTACAGTTAACTATGGAGAAAGGAGAGGAAAAATTTAGTAAACTAAAGAAAGATAAATGCAATTAGGACACACTTTCACTGAAGTGCATTACTTATTTTCCTACTATCATCCCATTCAAAATCCCAGATTCCTTACCAGTACCATCCTGGATCCGGATTACAAAGTAGCGGCTAGAATCTGTCACTGTCTCCACAGCAATACCAGGATATTGTTCTACTGGTGCCTGAGCAAAGAGCTCCCCTGACAGGTAAGAAAAAGACTTCTTTGGGCAAAGGAAGCAAAAATCTAAAACTCCAGTTAACAAATAATTACATTCCAGTCCCCAACTTAAATGTACTTTAAAAAGCACCAAACCAATATTCTTAATACATCAGAGAGCCACCAGCACAGATTACCTGAAACTTTATCCTCAAGTTTGATGTAAGCGATCTTCCCTTTTGAAGTGATTCGGAGGCGACCAGTCCAATCAGGCTGGTCTAATTTCCAGTCAGATGCCCTAGAATAGGGAAATAGGAAGTCTCAGGTCCATGACTTTAATTACTAAAAACCTACACAAATCATTTGTCACAGTTCTATTTTGCTATCCTGGGTTGCTTATTCTTTCTACCTATTAAATAATCAATAAGAGTAACTCATGACCCCTCTACATAGATGTCTCATTAGTACATATAGCCCAAAGCAAACAAGTCCTTACTATGTAAGGATTATCCAATAAGCATCAATAAAAACCTGTAAAGTACAAATACAAGCAATTTTTTTGAATTCTCATAATAATACCATTTCCCTACTGCAGATAATAATTTATTTAACAGTATTTTACCAATCAGGTAACAACAAAGTCTACTAAATAAATCATATTGGTAATAGAACCCTTCCCAAATCCCTAAATGTATCATCATCTTTCACTGAATTCAACCAATATTTACAGAGTGTGTATTAAGTCGCAGGCACTATTCTGAGCGCTTGGGATACAATAGTGAATGAACAAAACAAAGACTTCTACCCTCATGAGGTTTACATTATAATAGAAAACAAGTAATTTAAAAAAACATAAAAAATAAGCAATATAAATAGTATATCAGAAGATGATAAGTGCTACAGTAAAAAAGAAAATGCAGAGGCAGAAAAGGGAAATTGGGAGGGTAGTGGGAGAATAAACAGGATGTAACATTCAAGAAGGTGGTTGGGAAGATCTTATTAACACAGTGAAATGTGAGCAAAAATGTGAAGGAAGCAAGAAAGTTACTCATGCAGATATTGGAGGAAGGAGGCAATTCCTGGATTAGAACAATTAGTCAACAGGTGCTGAGATGGGAGTGTGTCTAGAATGTCTGCCCTCAAAAAAAGGAAGCTGCTACAGTGAGAATAAAATAAATTAAGAGATGAAGTGGGAGAGGAAAAAGAGGACCAAATGTTATATGCCCTGTAAGAACTTTGGCTTTCACTCTGAGTGAAGAAGCCATTACGGGTTTTAAGCAGAGGTGAAACATGATCATGATCTTCCTCTTATTTTATTTGTTTTAAGAGAGTAGCTGTTTTTTTAAAAGACTTAACTTATTTGAGAGAGAGGTGAAGGGAGGAAGAAAAATCTCAAGCAGAGACTTCCAGCTGAATGTGGAGCCAGACATAGGGCTCAATCTCATAACCCTGAGATGATCACGACCTGAGCCAAAATCAAGAGTCAGATGCTTAATCTACTGAACCACCCAGCCACCCCAATCTTCCTTTTATTTTAAAAGGATTACTTTGTCTGTTGTGTGTAAAAGCAATGTAGGGATGTAAGTGACGAAGCATGGGGATTAGTTAAGAGACTACTGCAGTAATCTAGGAGTCATAATGGTGACTAGGAAGAGGGGGCAGCAGAAGTGGCTACATTTTGGATATTTAAACCAAAGAAGAAGGATTTTCTAATGGAGTTAATGTGAGGTAGAAGGAAAGAGAAAAGTCAAGGATGACTCTGAATGTTTTAGCCTGAGCAAAGGAACTGCCAATAACAGAGATAGACTATAGGTAGAACAACGTCTGGGAAGAAAGATCGGGAGTTCAGTTTTGAATACGTAGAATTTAAGATAGCAAACAGATTTTCAAGCAAAGATACAGAGAAGGCATTTGAATACGAGTCTGGAGTTTAGGAAAGACATGTGGGCTAAACATACCGATGTCCATGGAAACATTACAAATACTGAATACTTATAATCTGTATGATGATAAATGAATTTGAATGAAATCTAAGACATTTAAATATGACCAATTTTACAAAGCAGTGCCTTGTGATTTTGTCAGTGTGTGGAAAAGAGAGGGCAAAGTAAAGTTATTAATAACTTATCCTGGGGCAGCTGGCTGGCTCAGTCAGTAGAGCACGTGACTCTCGATCTCGAGGTTGTGAGTTCAAGGCCCACGCTGGTGCAGAGATTACTTAAAAATAGTATCTTAAGAACAAAACAAACAAACTCATCCCTTAGGAACCCGAAGACACACACTCACAAGTTAAAAAGGTAACAATAAGTATATATAAACAATAATAAGTTTAACAAGATGGCAAGCAAAAGATGGAAAAGAGAAAGCACAGGTTTTGAACAGGATTTATAAGACAAATCTTTGTCATGTCCACCTCTCTTGATGCCCTGCCTCAAAGACACTCAAGTACTTGAATCTAATCCAGAATACAATGCTCTAAAGGTCCCTGTATTTTAATTTTTTTTAATATGGTCATTACTTCTTCTATTATGCCTCTATGAGCTAAACACAGTATACTGAATATATCAGAACAAGCCTACCAGATGTGTTTCCTGGGACAAGTTCCTTGACTCATTTATCTTACGTGTCTAGTGGCCAATATTTAACAAATTCTCAATAAGTGAATGGATATCCCCAGCAGCAGTCTCCTTCAGCCCTAAGCCTTAGTTCTTTTCCCACTCCCAAGACCTAGCCTGAGGAACTCTTGGTTTCACTGGTCTTCTGAACTGACTTCAAACATTTTCATTCACCTCAGTAATAAATGCTTAGAGCAATCATATGGAACAGGCATGAAAAGCCTATTATCTCTGTCTCTCTAAGTGAAGAACAGTAACACAGCAAGTATACAATGCCTAACTTCAAAGTCCAGTGTTCTTCTCATTATCTTAAAACAGACTACTGAGCTTACTATTGATTTAGCTGAGGAGGAGGGCAGTGATGAATATAAAAATTTTTATAGGCTGAGATACTATTTCTTCATCATTTATAACTTTCTCATCGACCTAAACTATCAGTGAAAGCCTGAGAAGCAACAGCTCACACTAGGTGATCTTAGTCACTCAAACCAAGTGACTCCTGCTTCCTAAAAAGCCCAGTTTTTCCTTTAATGGCAGCCTAAAGAAGTCATGCTTATAATGGAAAATGTGTTCTGTAAACAAGATTAGGCAGACAAAAAGACATAAAAGTAATGTTTATCAAGCATCTATTCCATGCCAGTCATTATGCTCACTCATGAAAATTAAGTGAGAGGATACTGCAAGGTATAAGTAGTATATCCATTTTTACAAATGAGGAAACCACAGTTCAAAAGAGTTAAGTGTCGGGAGCCTGGGTTGGCTCAATCAGTTAAGCGTCTGCCTTTGGCTCGGGTCATGATCCCAGAATCCTAGGATCAAGCCCCACGTCAGGCTCCCTGCTCAGTGGGGAGTCTGCCTCTGCCTCTCCCTCTGCCACTCCCCATGCTTGTGCACTCTTTTTTTTTTTTTTAAGATTTTATTTATTTATTTAACAGAGAGAGAGACAGCTACAGCGGGAACACAAGCCAGGGGAGAGGAAGCGGGAGAGGGAGAAGCAGGCCTCCCAATGAGCAGGGAGCCCGATGCATTGCGATGCGGGGCTCAATCCCAGGACCCTGGGATCACAACCTAGGCCGAAGGCAGATACTCAATGACTGAGCCAACCAGGCACTCCTTGTGTGCTCTCATGTCCTCTCTCTCTCTAAAATAAATAAAATCTTAAAAAAAAAAAAAAAGACAGAGAGAGTTAAGTGTCTTGCCAAAAGCAAATAAATGGGAATCTCGACGCAAACTTAGTGCAGCTCTCATTCATTATAGTAAGTGTGGATAATGATAAAATACCTTTTGGAGGATTACAAATGTCAATAATAAGCAGGAAAACATAGATAACAAGAAAAAGAGGAAAATTAAGAAACTGTTTTGATGGCTCACTGCTGTTAACGGACATAAGGATAAAAGGTTCTGGATAAACTAGGAAGTGAAGGTAGAGAATGCAGATAGGTGAGAGAAGGAAGGTCTTTAAAAAACCTTAAAGCAGTGTGATCTCTGTCTGTCAAATAAATAAATAAAATCTTTAAAAAAAAAAAAAAACCTTAAAGCAGAAGAAAAAGAAGAAAACCCCACTTTATGGTATATCCTATCCTCCAGGAAGTCTTAACTATTAAGTTGGGCTATTCCACCTTATTTAGCAGTTCAATCAATGCTAACTTATGCGATTAAGTATAACCTACTAATTTCTTCCACATTTAGAGTGCCCACTATGTGCCAGACACTATAGTAGACCCCGGTACTATAAAATTAGAAAAGAAACAAGTTGTTCATAGCTAGTCTGGGAAAACAGATTGAGCAATCAATTACAATACAGAAGGAAGAGCACTCACTATGACAGAGATAAGCATAGGTGTTGTGGAAGCATGCAGAAAACATACTACAGCCAGAATGAAAAGGTAAAGGTGAGCTTCCAAAGATCTCTCAGCTGAGTCACACATATTACTACCTGTAACTACCATCAGCAAACATGGAGATTCCTATTCATGGTCAATTTGGAGTCTGATTGAAAGACTGGAATTAGGACTACCTCTTTGTCAAAAGGTACAACCCACAGGGTCTAATGCACAGGTCAGCAAGCACAAAGATACTGACTGAAGATGAACTGATGATGAATGCCTCTCCAGTAAAGAGGCAAAATAATGGACACAGGAGGAGCACAACAGTCAAAGTAATAATGAATGCCAAGAGGAAAATCATGATGGTGATGTGGATCAGAGAACAATAAGAACAGTATCCTATATATTTACATACTGCTTTACTGTTTCCTAAATTCTTTCACATTATATTATTTCATTTAACCCTCCAAAAACTTCTGTGAGGTACATAACCAGAGCAGATTTTATTATCATTAACTTTTTTTTCCCTATTTCACAGATGAGAAAACTAAAGCTTGGAAAAGCTAAGAGATTTGTCTCAAATCATACAGCTGTTAAGTTGTCAGAGGTCATACTCATATTTCTTAGTATGTAATCCAGTTAACATGTTAACTCTTTCCACTACATGACCTCATGACTTCCTACAGCATCCTCAGAACCTCACTGTTATCGGATTACAAGGTGGTTAGTTAGCACTACAGAGAAAATGTTCCATTAAACCTGGAGAGAAAAAGCTACGGCAGAGGTTAAGGGGGCGGGGGGGTGATGTAGGAAAATAGAAAATACTATGTAATCATCAAGAAAACGTACTGAAAAGAAACAGAATGGACAACCACCGGAAAACCTATAATTCTAACCTTTGCCCACTAGCCAAAGAATTGAAAGGAAAACCAAATGGTGGATGATATTTGGTAGCAAGACTGACAACAGCACAGAAGATAAACTGTATCACCTACAGAATGGCCAACAATGACTACAACAAAAGCGTACCGGGTACTAGTAATGGGTATGAGGGAGGACGGGAGGGGGTTTCGACAAGAGTGACAAACTGAAGGACGCAGGAAAGAACGAAAGGTGACTGGCAATGGAGCAGGGACGACTGGATGTGGATGATGGGGAGCAGATTGGTAACCCAGAGGGGCCCAAGGGAGGAGGGGTGTGAGGATGCAGACGGTAATTTTTCTAAAAGCGGAGGAAACCAGGATGGCATTCCACAGTGGGGAAAGAACAGGAGGGCAGGGCCATAACAACCCAGGTGGGCAGGCTAACAAGGTGACAACCCAGAGGTGGCAGTGGCAAGGGACGCGCAGCGTGCTACCTGAGGCGGAAACTTTTATCCCCTACTCGGTATGCGTGTGCTGCAGTGCCTCGGGGTTAGTACCTGTAACCGCGGTTGGAGGCCCGGGGAGGAATCCGGTAGACGCTAACGTCGGGCTTCACACACAGAACAGACTCGTACTCCAACTCGGCCGCCATCTTGGCTCTGCACTCCGCTCCACTGGGGGCGGGGCGTATGGAATGGGGGCGGGCTGTTGGGGGCGGGGAGGTGGGCTGTGCGAAACTTCCGCTTACGCTACTTCCGCGTGATTTTAGTTGGGTTCCTGAGATTAACCTCCGGAGGTACGGGCTGGGGAAGCCATATTGAAACCTGGAAACCGTGAAGCTGCTCAGTTCGCCATCTTGGGTAATGGCAAAACGGCCTTTCCAGTGCGTGACCCACGTTGTGGAAATGTCGATTCCCAAAAGTGATTAGGGAAAGCTCCATCTTGGTTGGGGCTAGCGGGTTCCTGCAGTGCTTGGGCTGGAAGAGGACCATATTGAAATCTGGGAGAATTTTTTTCTGACAAGAACCACTTTTTAACCTGTTGGTAATCCCAAACCGGGTGCCTGCAGTAAATACATGACTCAGTCATAGTCATGGTGGATTTTAATCCTCCGGCGTCTAAATGTTAAAAATGCCCAGCCTGATTAGTTGCCGAACAGCACTGTTTAATCTAGGATTTCACAGAACAACACTTGTTGAAATAGTTTGCCACACTTTCAGTGTACATTTTGGTTATCTTTTTGGAAAATGTGAACCTCAAACTCTTAAATGGGACCAACTCAATTACTGATAAATTAGTGAAAACTAATGAGCTATTAATGCCCACTATTTGCTCCAGATCCTATTGTAATGATAAATCCTATTGAACTCTTTCCATAAACATGTTCTTTGTACACTTCACATGTAAACTTGCCACAATACTATCACTTTGAAACTATTAGCAGGGACAGCAGGTGTCAAAACCAAGTTATGAACTGAAGCCTGTCTGATTAAAATAGGAGTGGTCTTTGCCCTTCATTATACTGACTGGTTGAAAACCTGTCATTAATAATAGCCTACCTGACAAAGGGACAATCTTAAAATTCAAAAAGATTTACTTATTTTTTAAAGATTGTATTTATCCATTGAGTGAGAGAGAGCATGAGAGGGGAGAAGGTCAGAGGGAGAAGCAGACTCCCCGTGGAGCCAGGAGCCCAATGTGGGACTCCGTCCCAGAACCAGAATCATGACCCAAGCCCAAGGCAGTCGCTTAACCGACTGAGCCACCCAGGCACCCTCAAAAGGACTTATGATATATACTCCTGGCAAGGACGTGGGAAACCAGCTACTCTCATACACTCCCATTCACTAGTACCGTGAATGTACGTTGATAGTGTTGTGCCCGAGTTTTCGCGTCTGAGAGACCACCAAGGAGCAGATAGAACATTTTGAAGGGAAATTTAGCAGAGTTGATCAAAATATTGTATATAACTTTAAATTTAGTAAAACCACTAATAGGTATGAGACTTTTTTTAAAAAGATTTTATTTATTTATTTTGAGAGAGAAAGGAGAGAGAGAGCATGCAAGCATGGAAGAGGAGGGACAGAGGAAGAGGGAAAGAGAATCTCAAGCAAATTTCACCCTGAGAAGGGAGCCAGACACCTGGCTCCAGCTCACCATCTGAGATCCTGACCTGAGTAGAAATCAAGAGTCAAACTCTAAAACAACTAAGCCACCTAGGTGCCCGTAGAGATATTCTTATATGCACAATAAAGTAGGTACAGTATTTATTACTGCATTGTTTGTAATAGTGAGTAATGCAAAACAACATGAACACCTATCAGTAGAAAATATATATTAAAATATATATAACATGGGATGCCTGGGTGGCTCAGTGGGTTGAGTGTCTGCCTTTGGCTCAGGTCGTGATCCCATTGTCCTGGGATCCAGTGTCGTGGGGCTCCCCGCTCAGTGGGAAGCTTGCTTCTCCCTCTCCCTCTCCTACTGTCCCTGCTTGTGTTTTGTTCCCTCTCTCACTGTGTCTCTCTCCATCAAATAAATAAATAAATAAAATCTTTAAAATAGATTATATATAATACATATTATGTTATACAATATAATACTATATAATGTAATACATAACATATTATATAATATATCTATTACTTATATCATTTATATTTATATATAATTTATATATATTATTTACATAAAATCTAAAATATAAAAAAGTTATATATAAATATATATTTATAGTATATATATTTTATATATTGTATGTAATTTATATTTAAATTTATATATGATATAGTAATATGTATTATATTATTTATATTGATATAATATATATTATATATTATCTATAATATAAATGTTATATGAATATATACATTATATATAAGATTCATATATTTTATATAAATATTTATATATAAAAAATAAAAAATTATATATAAATATATGTTGGTACCTAAATATATACTTATATATAATATATTTACATATAAAATATATATGTATATCTTGAAATTAAGGCCATAGGAAGGCCGTAGGAAAAGATCCATGATAAAAAAACAAAAAAAAGTCAGTAAACTTTCACTTAAAATTTCAGTAATCCTAAACTACTTCTGGTTCCAGAATTGTCCGTGTTCATCATATTCTTCACACCTTTACATGCATTAAACCTTTTATCTTGAACATTTTCCTCTAGCTTGTCAATTTGATATATTCACGTATCTGCTCAAATAATACCTCCTCTTTGACTTCACCGGGTACTTTTTTCTAATTCCAGTGTAGTTAACATACCATGTAATATTAGTTTCAGGTGTACGATACAGTGATTCAACACCTCCATACCTCACCTGGTGCTCATCACAGCAGATGTACTCCATACTCCCCATCACCTACTTCCCCCCTGCACACACACACACACACACGCACACACACACACCCCAGTAACCATCAGTTCATTCTCTATAGTTCAGATTCTGTTTCTGGGTTTGCCTCTTCTCTCTTTTTCCCCTTGTTCATTTGTTTTGTTTCTTAAATTTCACATGTAAGTGAAATTTACCCACAGTAGAAACACATTTTATATTAGAACCCAATGCACACATGTGTACTTGAAACAAAGTTTTCCCAAAATAATTCTATTAAATGTGATGGCAGTTTATAATTTTATTGTGTTCTCTTCTATTCTATTTTATATTATTGTTCTCAATCCACAAAACTGATTTCAATACTAGTAGTACATCTTGACCCACTTGACCCACAGGTTAAAGAAAAAGTAATGAAGGGGCCCCTGGGTGGCTCAGTGGGTTAAGCCTCTGCCTTCAGCTCAGGTCATGGTCTCAGGGTTGTGGGATGGAGCCCCACGTCGGGCTCTCTGCTCTGCAGGGAGCTTGCTTCCCCCTCTCTCTCTGCCTGCCTCTCTGCCTACTTGTGATCTCTGTCTGTCAAATAAATAAATAAAATCTTTAAAAAAAAGAGTAATGAAGAAAGACCAAGAATGTTTCTGATAATTAGATCATACACTAAGATTAGTGTGTATATTTTACTCTGCGTTTTCAAAGAGTCATCTTACTACCACCTCACACCAGTCAGAATGGCTAAAATTAACAAGTCAGGAAACGACAGGTGTTCGCAAGGATGCAGAGAAAGGGGAACCCTCCTACATTGTTGGTGGGAATGTAAGCAGGTGCAGCCATTCTGGAAAACAGTATGGAGGTTCCTCAAAAAGTTGAAAGTAGAGCTACCCTACAACCCAACAATCGCACTACTGGGTATTTACCCTAAAGATACAAACGTAGTAATCTGAAAGGACATGTGCACCTGAATGTTTATAGCAGCAATGTCCACAGTAGCCAAACTATGGAAAGAACCTAGATGCACATCAACAGATGAATGGATAAAGAATATATATATATATATTATATATATAATATGTATATATACATATATATATGTATATGTATATATACATATATATACATATATATATATATGCCATATCTCATATATATATTTCATTCCAATGTATTCCAGTGTGTGTGTGTGTGTGTGTGTGTGTGTAGTGGAATGTATGGAATACTATGCAGCCATCAAAAAACGTAATCTTGTCATTTGCAATGACATGGATGGAACTAGAGGGTATTATGCTAAGCGAAATAAGTCAGTCAGAGAAAGACAATTATCATATGATCTCTCTGATAATGAGAAATGTGGGGGCCGGGCAGGGGCTTGTGGGGGGGGAAATGAAACAATCTAAGATCGGGAAGGAGACAAACCATAAGAGACTCTTAATCTCGGGAAACAAACTGAGGGTTGCTGGGTGGGTGTGGAGGGAGAGGGTTGCTGGGTTATGGTTATTGGGGAGGGCATGTGCTCTGGTAAGTGCTGTGAATTATGTAAGACTGATGATTCATAGACCTGTACCCCTGGAGCAAATAATACATTATATGTTAATAGAAAAAAGAAAAATAAAAAAATAATAAATTCAATTAGCCAAAAACAAAGAAAGAAAGAAAGTCATCTTACAAACTTTCCACCGGCTGTACGATAAAGTCTAATTTTCTTAGCTAGATGATTCTTAATCTTGCCCAACCTTCTTCTCAGGCTCACATAGAGCCACTTTTCTCACACCATCTTCCTCTTGCTCCCAGTGTCTTCTCTAACTTAATCACATTGCTGTAATTTTCCAAACACACCATCTTTGTTCATGTTGCACATATTTGCACAGGCTGAAATGCCCTTTCCATTCATTTCTTGGTAAAATGCCTTCAGATGTAATTAATATATCAGTTTATCTGAGAAGTCTTTCTCAATTTCCCCAAACCCAGCTCTACACTCCCACAGCATTATTTATACCTAGGTTTTAATTCTTATCACATTGCATTCAACTGTTAATAGGTACAAAGGCAAGAAACATGTTTGCATTTACACAGTATCCATCACAGTTTTTGGAATGTAGTAAGAACACCATACTTTTTTTTTCTACTAAATGAATGATCGTTTCTGTCCATCTTTACTGCTATAATTTGTTCTTTCTGAATCAAAAAAAAAAAAATGCTAAATATCTTGGCTGGAATTCAGCTCTGCCCACCAGCAGGGGGTAGCAGCTACACAATTCAAAAGTTCTGGATTGGAGATTAGATTAACTGTCCCAGAAATCAAGCTAATTTTCTCCTATGTGTGATTCTCCAAGTATATGTGATTTAACTGAGTTCAACAAAAGCACTTTTGTTAGAAATGTCAGGGGCCTCATCCAACTCAAATTGTGATTATTTTTAGATATATTTTAAACATGAAAATAAAGGTCAAGTTTTCTTGACTTTTTCCACTAGTAACGTATTTTTCAGTTCTTTATTCTTTGCACACATACAAAAAGCTATTTACCACAGGGTTTTCAATTATGATTTACCTTTGTTCAGGGTACTATTATCTATCATGAAATTGTACTGGTTAAAGTTTAACCGTCCTAAGTCTTAGGGTTGCTACAAACGCAGTGATAAAAATTGTAATGAGATTTCAATCATAGTTTATAAATATTCCTTGCTTAGAATGGACCTAGTGAACTTGTGGGTGAAATCTTGCACTTTTCATATGGCAGACTTGAATCTGAGACTTATTAAATCATTTGTCCAAAGACACAGTTGGTGATGAAGTCAGGATTGGAAACTCATATTTCATGATTTACAAATTAACATTTTTTTCACCCCACCACACTTTATAAATACAAGAAGCACCCAAGATACTGGTACAAAAATAGAACACTTGTGTAGTTTTGTATCCATATCAATTTTTTTCATTTAATATAAGCCATAAAGATAACTTCACAAGTACACAGAAATATATGGGATATTTACTGCAGAATTTTTGTAATTAGAAAATGGAAATAATCTAAATGTCCATCAATCTGGAATTGATCCATTCCATAAATAAATAAGTTATGGTACATCTATCAGTGAAGTACTATGTACCTATTAAACATTGAAATTTGTCTATATGCTCAGATATGAAAAGGTAAATTAATAAGTGAAAAACTGTAAGGTACAAAAAGGTATAATATTAGGTCATTTCTATAAAAAGTAAATATAAGGGCTGCCTGGCTGTTTCAGTCAGTAGAGCATGTAACTCTTGATCTTGAGATCATGAGTTTAAGAGCCATGTTGGTTCTCGGGGCGCCTGGGTGGCTCAGTGGGTTAAGCCGCTGCCTTCGGCTCAGCGGGGAGCCTGCTTCCCTCTCTCTCTCTCTGCCTGCCTCTCTGCCTAGTTGTGATTTCTCTCTGTCAAATAAATAAATAAAATCTTTTGGGGCGCCTGGGTGGCTCAGTGGTTTAGGCTGCTGCCTTCGGCTCAGGTCATGATCTCGGGGTCCTGGGATCGAGTCCCGCGTCGGGCTCTCTGCTTGGTGGGGAGCCTGCTTCCTCCTCTCTCTCTCTCTCTCTCTCTGCCTGCCTCTCTCCCTACTTGTGATCTCTATCTGTCAAATAAATAAATAAAATCTTTAAAAAAAAATAAATAAATAAATAAATAAATAAAATCTTTTAAAAAAAAGAGCCATGTTGGGTCTAGAGCTTACTTTTAAAAATAATAAACAAATAAATAAAATCTAGACTTGATAGGCATAAAATAATTATGAAACTATAGCAAAGATGCTTAACAGGGGCTGTTGTTTCTGGTAAATGGAAATGGTAAAGAAAGGGAAACTGTTTCTCATTTTATATACTTCTTTATACTACTGTTGTGATAACAAACTTGTACCAGTAAATCAAGAACCATACATATAAAATTTCAATACATAAAAATGAAACTACATGTTATTTATGAAGTCATACATATGTAATAAAACTATAAAAGCCATTAAGGGGAAAAGTGGTTATCTCTGGGGAAAGAGAGAGCTAAAAGATTTGGGGAAGAAGGAGTAATTATCTTTTAAAAGTATCTGAAGTAAACAGCATAATATCAAAACCTTAGTAAAGATGATTAGTCACAAGTTGATAGAGCTGATGCAAATTCTATTTTTATATACTTATTCACCTATCTTAAATATGTCATCATAATAAAATAGAGAATGGGTAATAATTTGGTCCCAGAGAGGTTTGCAGCAATAACTCATCCTTTGAGAATCTCCACTCCATCTCAAGGACATGAGGCATGTGGCAGGTGTGGGATGTAATTAGGAAAAGGATCAGATGCTACAGCTAAATATATCTGATTTTCCTCCCAACTCTGTCGTCTCATACTGCACCAATTACATTTACCAAATGTAAATCCAACAGAAGCAATTTCTAGTCCCTACTATAGTTACTCTGTAGATAATTTTGCAAAGATCACAAGTAGGCAGAGAGGCAGGCAGAGAGAGAGAGGAGGAAGCAGGCTGTCCACAGAGCAGAGAGCCCGATGCGGGGCTCGATCCCAGAACCCTGGGATCATGACCTGAGCCGAAGGCAGAGGCTTTAACCCACTGAGCCACCCAGGCGCCCCTGTAGATAATTTTCTAAGGAAATACTTGATTTCCAGAGTAATCTCCTTATTGAGTGAAGAGTTTTGGAAGACATCCCTCATGACACAACTAGTCACAAAAATTTTTTAAATTGGTCCATATCCAAGGATGTGGGGCAATGGAACTGGTGGGAGTTTGGCTGTTTCTAGTAAAGTTGAACATGGTCATACCTGGAGTACTCCACCGAAGTAAGCGACTTCTGCATATGTTCACTAGGTACAAACATACAATCAGGGGCTGGATGTTATTAGGGAAAATGCACAAGAATTTTGTTGCAACATTGTTTACCATTTATGACCATTTACAAAATAAATGTCCACCATGAGAACAAATCCACTTGGGTATATTGGTATAATAAGACAGTGTAAACAGTGAACCTGAATGAACTACTCACGATGTGCAGCAAAAGGGATAGATCACAAAAACAGAATGTTGGTTGGGGAAAAAAGAAAAAAGTCAGTTAATGAAACTCGATTGTCCATTTGGGCAATATTCAAAAATGAAAAAATCTAAAATTGTATGGTTTTGGGAAATACATTTCGGTGGCAAAGCCATTTTCAAAATGAAGGGAAATGATAAATACCAAATTCCCAATTGTGGATATTGGGAGTCAGTGGGGGGAGGAAGATTAAGGTGGGCACAGAGTGTGCTTGAATGATAGTGATAGCATTCTACTTTTAAAACAGGATGAAAAATTGGATGATAAACTCATGATAGTCATTTCATTATTATTTAAAATGTACATATTCGGGGTGCCTGGGTGATTCCTTCATTAATTGGCTGCCTTTGGCTTAGATCATGATCCCAGGGTCTTGGGTTCAAGCCCCCATCAGGCCCCCTGCTGATTGGGAAGCCTGCTTCCCACTCCCACTCCCTCTGATTGTGTGCCCTCTCTCACTGTGTCTCTCTCTGTCAAATAAATAAATAAAAATCTTTTTTTTTAATGTACGTATTAATTACAGAATTTTCCAAATGTATTATATACCTCACAATACATTTAAAATGTGATATGTGAAGCAGCTAAGTTGTTAGTTATTGATTCCAACAATAAACATTCTGTATGGCAACAATAATGGTATTAACTGATATATGGCACCTTGAAAATTACAAAATGCGGGGTACCTCAGTGGGTCAGTTAGTTAAGCCTCTGATTCTTAATTTCAAAGTCATGGGATGGAGTCCTGGGTTGGGCTCGTGCTCAGCAGGGAGTCTGCTTGGAGATTCTCTCCCTCTCCCCCTACTCCTCCCCCTGCTCACATGCTCTCTTCCTCTCTAAAATACATCTTTTTTAAAAACTACAAAATGTGGGGCACCTGAGTGGCTCAGTCAGTTGAGTATCTGCCTTTGGCTCAGGTCATGATCCCAGGCAGGCTCCCTGCTCAGTGGGGAGTCTGCTTCCCCTTTCCCTCTGCCTGCTGTCTCCCCCCACCCCCCGCCCCGCTGGTTCTCTCTGTCAAATAAATACATAAAGTCTTAAAAATTAAATAAATAAATAAATACAAACTACAAAATGCTTTCACGTACACGATCTCATTTATTTCTCACAACAGTCTTGGCTGGTCGGTAGTAGTATCCCTATTTTCATCAAAAATATGCTGAGATACAGAAAGAGCTATTGATTTGGTCGTTTAATATTTAAATGTCAGGAAAAGAACGCCTTACCTTTCTGGTACTAACACAATAGCTGCTCATAATTTACATTTATGTTCGCATGTATTATTAGTAATACTGTGTGCCTGGTGGGTTATACTAATGACGAACGATTACTGAATGCTGAATACTATTTCACAAGCTGATGTGCAATTTAGCATTAATCCTCACAGCAGATAGGTACTATCATTACCCTGCTAGTTTTACAGGTGGAGAAACTGACACACTGTGATTAACTAACTTGTCTACTGTCACAACTGGCAAACAGATCTAAATGTCTCCAAGACCCAGTCCTTAACCAGCATGCAACTCTGCCTCTGTAATCCCCCTTTTTTTTTTTAGGAGGGAAGAGGGAGATGGGAGAGGGAAGGGCAGAGAAGGAGGGAGAAAGAGATTCTTAAGCAGGCTCCACGCTCAGTGTGAGCCCAGCACCGGCCTTGATCTCACAACCTTGAGATCACAGCCTGAGGCGAAATCAAGAGTCAGATTCTTTTTTTTTTTTCTCCCTAAATCAATTCTTCAGTCACAGCTTTTTTTTTTTTTTTAAGATTTTATTTATTTATGTGACAAAGATCACAAGTAGGCAGAGAGGCAGGCAGAGAGAGAGGAGGAAGCAGGCAGCTCACTGGCAGAGAGCCCGATGCGGGGCTCAATCCCAGAACCCTGGGATCATGACCTGAGCCGAAGGCAGAGGCTTTAACCCGCTGAGCCACCCAGGTGCCCCTCAATTTCTTTTTATTTTTTTTTTATTTTTTTATTTTTTTTTAAAGATTTTATTTATTTATTTGACAGAGAGAGAGATCACAAGTAGGCAGAGAGGCAGGCAGAGAGAGAGGAGGAAGCAGTCTCCCTGCGGAGCAGAGAGCCCGATGCAGGGCTCAATCCCAGAACCCTGGGATCATGACCTGAGCCGAAGGCAGAGGCTTTAACCCACTGAGCCACCCAAGCGCCCCAAGAGTCAGATTCTTAACCAGCTGAGCCACCCAAGCACCGCTGCCTCCGTAATTTTTTCTTCTCCCTCCAACCTCTCCATCCAGTTAATGGGCAGAATATGCAAGACTTTTGGCAATTCCAGGAGATCCTCATTATTATGAATTTTATATGTGTGAATTTGCCTATTTGCTTAAATTTATTTGTAACCTCAAGATCGATAGTCCCCAAACCTTTCACAGTTATTCTTGGACACACAAAGTGGCAGAAAATTTGACTCACTGGAAATGCACATATTCAGCTGAGATTAAGGCACTACAAGGTAGTGCTGTACCTTCTTGTTTCATCTCTCATATATTTTTTTTAAGGTTTTATTTTTATTTGCAAGAAGGAGAGTGTGGGGTGGGGGTGGCAGGGATCAGGCAGAAGGAAATAGAGAAGCAGACACCCCACAGAGTAGGGAGCCCAGTGCGGGGCTCTTATCCCAGGACCCTGAGATCATGACCTGAGCCAAAAGCAGATGCATAACTGACTAAGCCATCCAGGAGCCCCTCACCTCTCATATTTTAAACAAGTGCCGTCTGCAATCTATGTAGTGCCAAGGCTTTTGCATATTTATGGTTTTTCTTGGTGTTTTCTGTTTAAAACAGCTCCCCAAGCAGGGCACCTGAATAGCAGCAGAGAGAGAAGGAGAAGCAGACTTCTGCTGAGCAGGGACCCTGATGATGAAGGGCTCAATCCCGGGACTCCAGGATCATGACCTGAGCCAAAGACAGATGCTTAACCGACTAAGCCACCCAGGTGCCCCATCTTTATGATTTTCTTAACAACATTTTCTTTTTGCTTGCTTACTTTATTGTAAGAATATAACATATAATACATATACAAAATGTGTGTCGATCACTGTTTATTGGTAAAGCTTCTAGTCAATGGTAGACTGTTCACAGTTACATTAGGGGGAATCAAATATGACATGTGAATTTTCAGCTGTGTGGAGGGTCAGCTCTCCTAACTCCCGTGACGTTCAAGGATCAATGTATAGCGATCAGTTGACCAGAATGCTATGAAATCTGGATTTCCTCTAGCAGCAGTGGTTCAGAACTTGCCAATTCAGTGTTCTTGGTGACTTTGCGGAGCATAAACTGCCATGAATACTGAGAGAATAGAGCATTCATGCAGGAGCAAAGTGTCTAAGAGGATAGGCTCTGGAGGCCAGCTGTCTGGTTCGAATTCTGCCATTTACATAGTGGTATGAACATGGATAATTCATTATCCTCTTTGCAACTCAGTATCCTTTTTGACAACAAGATACTAATATTAGTACCTATCTCGTGACCGGGTGGTTGGGAGAGCTATATACATGAAACCAATGAAGAGCTTAGCACAGTGTCTGGTAGATAAACTCTCAGGGTGTAAGTTATTACTACTATTGGTACTACTTTACATTTGAAACAAGAGTTACAATGTTCGTTTAGGTTAAGATAAGCACTGACACATTGATTTTCAGTATTTCAGAAGCTATACAACAGAGAACATAATAACTAAAATGGAGTTACCAGGGCTCCTGGGTGGCTCAGTCATTAATCCTCTGCCTTTGGCTCAGGTCATGATCCCAGGTCCTGAAATGGAATAACACACTGGGCTCCCTGCTCAGTGGGAAGCCTGCTTCTCTCTCTCTCTCTCTCTCTCTCTTTCTCTCTGTGTCAAATAAATAAATAAAATCTTTCTTAAAAATTAAAAAATAAAATGGAGTTACCATTCTAACACGATTTTTCCCTCAATGACTGGCAAATGTGACAAATATATAAGGAATATCTCATCTGAAATGGCCACGTGTGATATTGTGATTTATAATAAGAAATATGTATCTTGATCTCTGCCCCCAGTTCTTTACGCAGAGCTCCTAAAACCCTTGTAACTTCCTAAGTGATAAGAGCATTAGGAGCTATATATTGGGTCTTTGAACTGGATTCCCGACTCAAGGCTCCTGAAACTCTTGTCACCTCCGGGTGACAGGAGTGACTTTTGTTTATGAGGCAGCTCTGGGTAGGCTTCCAGATGGCTCCCAGATGAGGGTTCTGGAGAGACAAAGCCATGATTCGAAGCTTGAAATTTTCTGTCCCATCCCCCATCCTCCTTGAGAAGCTAGAAGAGTGGGGAAAGGAGTTAATAATTGATCACACCTGTGTGAGAAAAATGCCATAAAAATCCAAAAAGTATGAGATTCAAAGAACTTCCAGGTTGGTGAGCACAGCCACACTGGGAAGGTGACATGTCCCACCTCATCAGGGGCAGAAGTTCATAGGGCTATCACCTATGTATCTCTTCATCTAACTGTACACATGTATTCATCTTGTATTCTTTAATAAACTGATAAACATAAGTATGAGTTTCCCTCAGTTCTGTGAACCACTATAGTAAATAAAGCAACCCAAGGGGGAGGAGGTCATGGGAATGTCCAGTTTGTAGCCATGGGGCAGAGAAGTCATGAGTAATCACGGGACCTGCCCCTTGCCATTAGCACCTGAGGTGAAGAGCAGTCCTGTGGGACTCAGTCCTTAATCTGTGGGATGAAACACTATCTCCAGGTAGATGGTGTGGAATTGAGTTAAACTGACACCAGCTAGTCTCACAGAATTGTTTGATGCGGCAAGAAAAAAAAAAAAAAAAAACGCAGGTGTGGTGACCAGAAGTGTCAGAAATGAAATGTTGGCTGCATGAAGGAGATACACAGAAAAGGGAGAAGTGGGTTTGTTTTTTTTTTCCCTACCAGAGGGGAACACTGGGTGGTTTCCCAACACAGTACCACCACGTTCTGTTGCCTTTTACTGAAGATGACATGGGGAAGAAAAGAGGAAGAAGAAAAGAAATGAAGACATTTTCTTTTTCTGTTTTTTATTTTTATGTTCAGCTAGCCAACATGCAGTGCATCATTAGTTTTTGAAGTAGTGTTCAACAATTTGTCAGTTGCGTATAACACCCAGTGCTCATCGCAACACGTGCCCTCCTGAATGCCCATCACCGCTTTCTAAATAATGCACAAGTAGGATAGCAAACATACAAAATCCACCAAAATTTACTCAACAAGTTATGTAGACTTACACTTAGGAGAGCTATCTTTTCCTCAACAGTCCTGAATCCTGTCCCCACCAAAAAACAGGGGCCATAGGGACTATGGCTTCTCATCAGATTAGATAAAGCACAAACCAAAAGCTTGTCCCCTTGTCCACTTTCAGTTTCACCAAATGAAAGCCCCAAAGGGTGTTCGTGGAAAATGTGGGTGGACTCAGTTTCCTTCCCCTTCAATCTCCCTCTCTTGGCTATCCTAAGTACATACTATAATGGAAAAATAATAACAAATAAATCAGTAGTGGAAACATTTACTTTTCTTTAAACCACTCAGATCTGAATGATTTATCATGCCAAACTTGACTGACTTCTTTCAAGATCTAGGCATACGTGCATCAGATATTTTGATGGGATTAACAGTTTTTTGTTTTGTTTTTTTTTTGCTTTATTTACTTTTCAACTGAATTGCTTTCCTTTCTGGGTGACTTTCTTCTTCAATTTGTTTCCCTTCTTGGTTCTACTATAACTATGTGCTAGAGGAAGAAGGGAGTACATCTAATCCACATTCCTGAAGGGCCATGGGCTAGGATTTGATTTGACAGAAAGGACATGACTTAACAATGGGAAAAGAACATTCCGTAAGTTATTTGTTACATGTCCAAGCTGGGAGAATGGTTGTGATATAATAGGCAATACTGGAAGCCACGTAATTTTTTTGGCATAATAATTACTAACATTTATTGAGTCCTTATGTGCCAACTCTCTTTCAAGGGCTTGGCATGCATTTATTAACTCCTAACAATCCTATAGAGTACAGTGAATAGTCCCCTAAATCAGTCATTGCCCAGCCAGGAAAAGAGAAACCATTGTAGGTACATCAAACAGGGTATTTAATATTAGGACCTGGTTACGAAAGTGTTGGGAGGCTAGAGGGATAAAAGACGAGGAGATGATAGAATTGTGGGTGACTGATCCCCTAGAATTGGAGAAGCGTGTCACTTAGAATGGGCAAGTATGCCTTTGGCTTTAAGGTTGAGGGCTCTTGCTGCTGTCCCAGGCATCTAAGAATGCATAGGTCTGAGGAACCAGTAATCCCACGAGAGCCCACAGGAGCGAGCAGCTGCCTCAGCCACGTGTCCCATCTCCTTTGCGGGAGTTACCACAGTTGTCTTCTGCTACAGAGCCAGAAGCTAAAGGATTCCCTTTTCAATCAATCTTTTTCTGTATGTGTATGTGTGTGTGTGTGTGTGTGTGTGTGTGTAATATAGTTATACATATAGTTTTAATGTTTAGTCTGTTTTATGGTGTTTGTTCTTTTTTACTTTTAAAACAGATTTGCGGGGCACCTGTGGCTGTCCTTTAAGTGGCCGACTTGATTTCACCTCAGGTCATGATCTCAGTGCATAAGATCAAACTCATGACAGGCTCCCTGCTGGGTGTGGAGTCTGCTTAAAATTCTCTCTCTCCCTCTCCCTACCCCACCCCCACCCCACTCACATGTGTACACACACTCACTGTCTCTCATATAAATAAACAAATAAGTAAATAAATAAATAATAAAATAGATTTGCAATCCTGGGCACCTGGCTGCCTCAGTCAGTGGAGCATGTGGCTCTTGATCTCTGGTTTGGAGTTTGAGCCCCATGTTGGGCTTAGAGATTAGTTAATACACCAATTAAATAATAAAAAAAAAAAAGATTTGCAATCATTGTGAACAAACGAAGTTCCAGAATTGAATGCAATGCTTCCCTTTACCTTTCACCGTCCAATAGCACACGAGCATAGCCCTTCTGGGAAAGCCTATTCAGAATTCCACTGGAGAGAAGGTCTAGGAAATGTGGTGCCCAGGCTTCCAATAGAGAGATAGTAAGGAAAGATGGGAATGGGCTTCAGTTCAATAGATAAAATCTGATGCAGTCCCCGTTTTGCAGGTGAGGAGATGAAAATGGAGTTTAAATCATTTCTGTACAGTCACACAATGAACTGGCAAAGCTGGGACTCAAACTCAGTCTTCATCGAAGTCCTTAAGGGCAGAAATTTTGTTGTATGTTTATTTTTTAATTCTCTCAGGCAAAACAGGCCAGAGGTTCTACGATTCCAAAGTTTTTAATTTGGCCAGGTGAATACAAATTGCCATCACTGAAAATGTAGAATTAATCAGTAGTTCATAAAAGGTTTTAATATGACTGACTTTGTAATATATATTCAAGATTCCATTCTTTCTAGAGCATCTAATCTCTGCTTAGATGTTTATAATTTAGAATTCAAAATGAACAAAACATGGGGATGACTGATGGTTCAGTCAGTTAAGCCTCCAAATCTTGATTTTGGCTCAAGTCATGATCCCAAGGTCCTGAAATTAAACCCCGCGTCAAGACCTGTGTTGGGCTCCATGCTCACTGGGGAGTCTGCTTGTCTCTCCCTCTCTCTCTGCCCATTCTCCTGCTTGTGCTCTCTCTCTCAATCTCAACAAACAAAATGTTAAAGAAAAAAAAAAGAGCAAAAGATAACCACAGAAGTTTCCCCAATTTTTCAACATTACAACACAAAACAGCTAGTACTTTATAAGAAGGGACAGAAGAGGGGCACCTGGGTGGCTCAGTGGGTTAAGCCTCTGCCTTTGGCACAGGTCATGATCCCAGGGTCCTGGCCCAGGGTCCCGCATCAGGCTCTCTGCTCAGCAGGATCAGGCTCTCTGCTCAGCAGGGAGCCTCCTTCCCCGTCTCTCTCTGCCTGCCTCGCTGCCTACTTGTGATCTCTGTCTGTCAAATGAATAAATAAAATCTTAAAAAAAAAAAAGAAGGGACAGAAGACATCTAGAAGCACGAGAACTATTTACATGATGTTTTCAATAATTTCCTTCCTGATCTGAAATCTAAGGATCACACCTAGAAGTTCTCTAACTGGTTTTAATTGCTTTATAATCTTTAGAAAGACAGGAATTGGTAAAACTGAATCCACTTGAGAAACAACCTTAAAGACTCTTACATCTTTGAATTATATTCGAAAGTCAACGTCCTTTTCAACCACATATTCATTCATTCATTCATTCCCATGTGTTAAACAAGAATGTAGCAGGCACTGGACATAGAAACAAAGTCATGACCTCATAGGGCAGAGAAACATAAAATGTTATTTTTTCTGCACTACAAGGGCCTGTAAAATTTCTACCCATCTTTAAAGTCTAGCTCAAGTGCTACCTCTTCAGTGGTCTGTTTGCTTCAGTAAGAATTAGCATTTCTCTCGTGTTTCTGGGCACATTGGAAACCTCCCAGCAGCCCCCCCCTTTTTTTTAACTGGATAAAATTTTTTATTTTTTTATAGAAAGATTTTTTAAGTATTTTTTAACAGATAATGTATTACTTGTTTCAGGGACACGAGTCTGTGAATCATCAGTCTTACACAATTCACAGCACTCACCATAGCACATACCCTCCCCAGTGTCCATCACCCAGCCAACCCATCCCTCCCACGCCCCTCCACTCCAGCGACCCTCAGTTTGTTTCCTGTGATTAAAAGTCTCTCATGGTTTGTCCCCCTCTCTGGTTTTGTCTTGTTTCATTTTTTTCCTCTCTTTCCTTATGATCCTCTGCCTTGTTTCTCAAATTCCACATATGAGTGAGATCATATGATACTGTCTCTGATTGACTTATTTCATTTAGCATATCTTCTAGTTCCATCCACATCTTTGCAAATGGCAAGATTTCATTTTTGATGGCTGCATAATATTTCTGTGTGTGTGTGTGTGTGTGTGTGTGTGTGTGTGTGTGTACACATATATACACATCTTCTTTATCCATTCATCTGTTGATGGACATCTAGGTTCTTTCCAAAGTTTGGCTATTGTGGACATTGCTGCTATAAACATTCGGGTGCTCATGCCCCTTCGGATCAATACATTTGGGTCTTTGGGGTAAATACCCAGTAGTACGATTGCTGGGTTGTAGCTCTATTTTCAACTTTTTGAGGAACCTTCATACTGCTTTCCAGAGTGACCCAGCAACCCTTATTATGTTATAATGATGTATGTGTTTCATTGCATCTGTATCTCCTACAGCACAAAGTATAGTGTCTGTGGTAGGAACAGAGTACATGTTTATGATACTGAACTTAATGATAAAGACCTTACCTTTTGCAAATGGAAAAGATGCTCTCAAAAAAAAAAAAAAAAGATATTCTCACCACTATCAGTGAAAGTATAAATTGATGGAATCTCTGTATCAGGAAATTATGTATCTTTCAAAAATGTAAATGCACATACTCTTAGACTTAACAGTTATAACTCTAGGAACCTATTCTACAAAAGTGTTCATAGATGTGTAAAATACAAAAGTACTCATTGGAGCATTGTTTGTAACTGCTTTAAAAGTTGATTTAAAAAAATAGGGCACCTGGTGACTCAGTCATTGAGCATCTATCTACTCTTCGTTTCAACTCAGGTCATGATGTCAGGGTGGTAAGATCGAGCCCTGGGTAGGACTCTGATCTCAACAGGGAGTCTGCTTGAGATTCTCTTTCCAACTCTCCCTTCCCCTCTGCCCCTCCCCCTGCTTATGTTTGAACCCTCTCTCTTTCTCTCTCTCCCTAAAATAAATAAATAAATCTTTGAAAAAAAAGAGTTGATAAAAACAGACTATTCATCAACAGAGGACTAATTGATTAAAGGGATAATATGGACCAATTTTAAAAAATATGATGTGGGGGCGCCTGGGTGGCCCAGTGGGTTAGGCCTCTGCCTTCAGCTTGGGTCATGATCCTGGGGTCCTGGGATCGAGCCCCGCATCAAGCTTTCTGCTCGGCGGGGAACCTTCTTTCCTCCCTCCCCCCCGCCTGCTGCTCTGCCTGCTTGTGATCTCTTTCTTTCAAATTAATAAATAAAATCTTTAAAAATAAAATGATGTGGACTACTATGTCCTGATATGAAAAGGTAAATAGAAAAAGCATAAGACAATATGTGTAATGTAATTGCATTTATATTTATGAAAGAGATTCCTCCAGGGAGTAACAATAGGATAGCTAGGTATTCTGGAAATTTTAGTTTTCATTTCATTTTAGTCCTTCTATATTTAAAGTTTTTTTTTTTAGCATGGGAATGAATTATTTTATGTATATATGTGTATATATATAAAATGTGTATATATGCACACTTATGATAATACTATCTTTTGGATGCTCACTATTTGGGCTTTCTGAATACCTTCATTATTCCATGTTTCCAAATACTAGATAAAAATTAAAAAAAAAAAAACAGAATATGGGGCGCCTGGGTGGCTCAGTCTTAACCCTCTGCCTTTAGCTCAGGGCATGATCCCAGGGTTCTGGGATTGAGCCCCTCATCAGGATCCCTGCTTGGCGGAGAGTCTGCTTCTCCCGCCCTCACTCTCCCTGCTTGTGTTCCCTCTCTTGCTGTATCTCTCTCTGTCAAATAAATAAATAACATATTTTTTAAAAAAACAGAATATAATTAATAGAACTATATGCACTAACATGGGAATATGTTCTGATATATTGTTAAGCAAAAAAGCAGGTCATAAAATCACATGTAAATTATAATCCCATTTTTGTTTGAAACTACCTTTTTAAAAGATATGTGTTCTACTTAGAACAAATTTACAAAGAATGAATGTGAAGCTATTAAAAATAGTTACTTCTAGGCAGTGGAATTGGAAATAAAAATTTTCATTCTTTTACCCTTTAACTTTTGTATTATTTCAATTAATCTGAAAAGAAATTTAAAAAATAAATAAATAAATTTTTTTAAAGTCTTTAAGGATCTACCCAGATCTTACTTCTACCTTAAGACTTTCCTAGATTGCCCCAGGCTAAATGGAGCCTTCCTGTTATGTTCTACTATTTTACTTCTACAGGCACTTCTGCCATGATAGTCTGGGTTGTATTGAAGGGGGATTTTTGGTGTGTATCGGTGATTACTCCTACTAGGTCGTGGATCTCTCAATATTAGAACATAGTTTAATTAATCTGATCTTGGAATGGCATGTTTCTTTACACATAATAAGCATTCAGGAGATGCTATTTGAGATTCTTGCATCAGGATTGTGCCAGTCACGCCTTCCAGCCACTCAGCACCCCACCCTCACATAGCATAGGATCATGTGTATGTGTTTCTAAAACGCAAGCAAAAACCTACCAAGTGAGAAGCTTATGTACAGAAGTACTCTCTCTTTAGCGATATTCTGTGTTCTGCAGAAAACAATTACGCCCTCCCACTTCTGCTTTTTTTTACTTTTCTTATCTGAAGCATTGAGGAGTGACTCACTTCAAAACTCATCCTGTGAAGTCAGATAGTAGTCAAAAGTGTGGAGTTTCCTCTGTCACCAGAAACGAAGAGAGGGAAGAGGAAGCGCTCAGCAAATTTCCTAAACATACTTCATAGCTTGATTGTGGGTAAGTGTGAGACCCACACAGGATTTTGGGGGACCTCCAGACCAGTGCTGAGGCCGTCAGCTACTGTCTCAGGTTTTTGGTAAGAAAACCTACATCCACCTGACAACTCGTGCTTCTTCTGCTTATTACTGATAATGATTTGAGGGTCATTATCTCCTCTTCCCCCCATTCCTCCCCCAACTTTTCTTTCTTTTGTTTTATCCCCATATCCTCTTTTCTTTTACTAAATATCCCACGTTCTAAATTTTCTTCATTCTTCATATTTTCATTCTAGAATAGTGAATTTTATGCCATTTTTCCTCTTAAATTGGCTATGTTTCTCTTTCTGAATTTTGAGTCCACCTTTTCACAATAGCTAATTTTTTTAATTTTATATGTATTTTTTCTCACCCCATTTTCCTCTTTTTTCTTTTATTCTTCTGCTTATTTTTAAAAAAAGATTTTATTTATTTATTTGACAGAGAAAGATCACAAGCAGGCAGAGAGGCAGGCAGAGTGAGAAGGGAAAGCAGGCTCCTGCTGAGCAGAGAGCCTGATGCGGGACTTGATCCCAGGACCCTGAGATCATGACCTGAGCTGAAAGCAAAGGCTTAACCCACTGAGCCTCCCAGGCACCCCTACTTATTCTTTATTGTTACCAACTCTGTCTCCCTATCATTAGTATTTGATTCTGGAATCTACTTTCTCATCCTGTTATAACTGAATTTTAGTTTCAGGATTGTCTTTATCCTTTTAACTACTTTTGGCCAATGTAGTATTGAAAACTAAAAGAGAAAGAAAGAAAGAACGGATTCTACCAGTCGTAAATGTAGAGGTATCTTTCAGCCGAAACACTTGGAGAAATGTAAAAAGTGATCTGGTTCATTCTGAAAGATTTTTAAGACTGATTTATACATACTTTCAAGGCAGATGATATGTGATATTTAAAATGTAGTTCATACCTATGGCTCTATTCATATTGGAATTTTGCTCTTTTTCTTTTTTTTTAAAGATTTATTTATTTATTTTAGTGGGGAGAGAGCACAAGGGGGTGTGGGCAGGGGCACAGGGAGAGAGTTTCCAGCAGACCCTGCCCAGTGTGGGGCTCGATCCCACGACCCTAAGATCATGATCTGAACCAAAGTCAAGAGTCAGTTGCTTAACAGAATGACCCACCCAGATGCCTTTCTTTTCCGTCTTTATTACTTCAGTTTGTGCAGCTCTCGGTACCTTTCCCTTGTTATTGTTAATAATAACAATACCAAAACCTTTTTAGTTCTGTGGTTCTTTGTAGTAGAAAGACTATTGGACTTAAGATCTTAGAACCCTCCTAGTTGTGAATATGTGACTGTCCCCTAATTTGCTGAGTTTCTGTGTCAAAAACTGCAAAATAAAACTAGAGACAAGGAAAAATAATTGCTAAGTTTCTTTGCAGTTCTAGCTTCTCTGATTCTATCCTTCTCTCAATGCTTCACGGATGCTGGCATGACTATGTATACTGGAGCAGGACAGTAGACCAGGGTAGCTGCCGTGCCCAGCAAGGAAAGAAGGGGTCCTGATAAGACTTGAGTATTTGAGGGGCGCCTGGGTGGCTCGGTGGATTAAGCCGCTGCCTTCGGCTCAGGTCATGATCTCAGGGTCCTAGGATCGAGCCCCGTGTCGGGCTCTCTGCTCTGCGGGGAGCCTGCTTCCTCCTCTCTCTCTGCCTGCCTCTCTGCCTACTTGTGATCTCTCTCTCTGTCAAATAAATAAAATAAAATCTTAAAAAAAAAAAACTTGAGTATTTAAGTGCATACGGCTACAGAGAGGGAGAATGAGAATCACTTCTTCTTTTCTATTATTTTGTTGACTTGGTTATTTTAACTTCTGCTAATCATGTAAGACCCTATGACAGCATTTGGTTAGCTCAGCAGAATTCCAAGTCACGAAAATATTTTGGGACTCTATGAAAGGAAACATAAAATGCTATTCTAGCCAGTAAGAACTGGAAACTGGAAACCAAAAGGAAGTTAGAAGAGACAGCATCTTTAATGGATTAAGTGGACAATAATAAAAATTTTAAATTTAGTTGAAAAAGAAAATAAAGTAAATCCCAAACATGAACATCCATGCAACTGAAGTCATCTTTGATCTTTATGTCATAGACTCCCTTGTGCTAACTTCAGTAGAACAAGCACTTAAGTAGAATAATCATTTTTACCATTATGAAATTTAAGGCCAGAATAATGGATAAGACAGCCATGACAATAATTATAATACAGGAGTGCCTGGGTGGCTCAGTCGCTAAGCATCTGCCTTTGGGTCATGTCATGATCCCAGGTTCCTGAGATCAAGCCCCGCATCGGGCTCCCTGCTCAGTGGAAAGTCTGCTTCTCCCTCTCCCACTCCCCCTGTTTGTGTTCCCTCTCTCGCTATGTCTCTCTCTGTCAAATAAATAAATAAAACCTTTTTAAAATAATAATTATTATTATACAAGGCAAAATGCTTCACTGCAGAGAATATGAAATTGAGATTCAACACATATACACACACACAAATTTAAGAGGTTGAAGAACTAATTTCTTATTGAGACTATAAGAGGAGGTTTCGAAGAATAACATTTGAGCTTATTTTGAGGAATGGCTAGAATTTCAACAGGTAGAGATTAAGGATGCAGGACAAAGGAGGTTAAGGTGAAGGACGTAATTCCAGACAGAAGTAAACAGCATTAACCAAAATGGTGAGTTGTTCAAGAAAGCTATAAAGTAGGGTGCACTTACGGGAGTCTGCGGAATTAGGGGACGGTAATGTCCAGAGGCCAAGAGAATGGAGTTGTGAATAAAGACAGAGAAAACAATGTTTGGATTTGTTACCTAGAAATAATTTTAGAGCTAACTTTACCCCGTGATGGGTCAGAAGGCAAATTACAAAGTGTTAAAAAATTACAAATTACAAAGGTTAAAAAGTGAGTGGTGAGAACAACAGACCCTGAGACAAGCTAGCATCCTTGACAAACTATGTTAAAAAAGGAGAGAGAGAGACTTAAACATAACATTTGGATGCAAAGTGTGATCCTAGATTGGCTATAACTGTGGATCAATCAGCTACAGAAGATGTTTTGGGATGGTGAGAAAAAAACTACGTCTAGAAAAAACTAGACAAAGACTGAGTATTCCTTAAGGTAAAATATTACTGCATAATGTGGAGACTAGCTGAAAAAAAGAAGTCAATTTATACAATATGCATGCCAGTTCATAGCAGCACTGTTCACAAGAGCTAAAAGATGAAAGCAATTCAGATGTCTATCAAGAGATGAGTGGGTAAGCAAAATGTGGGGTTTACATACAATGGAATATTATTTAGCCTTAAAAAGAAAGAAATTCTGACATATGCTACAACATGGATGAGCCTTGAGAACATTATGCCAAGGGAAAGAAACCAGGCACCAGAAGACAAATGCTGTACAATTCCATTTATATGAGATGTCTAGAGTAGTCAAATACAAATAGTAACAGAAAGTAGCCTGGTGGTTTGCCAGCGGCTGGGGGAAGAGGGAAGTGGGGAACCATTGTCTAATAGAATTAGAGTTTCAGTTTTACAAGGTGAAAAAATTGTGGAGGTTAATTGTACAATAATGTGAATATACTTGATACTGCTGAACTTTATACTTAAAAAATGGTTAGAATGGTAAATTTTGCGTTCTGTATTTGCGTTATGTATTTTCCCATAATTAAAGAATTTTTAAAGATGCACAGACTAATCAAGTTTTGTTAAATTTTGATTAATATGCATACACATATACATATATGTATATATGTGCAAATGTACGTGTATATATTCATGAATAACATTTTTAAAAAACAAGAAAGAAAAGACGGGTGTTGAGGGAATCGATGCTGAGAGGGTAAACAGCTCTTGAGAAATTGGAAAGCAAAAGGAAAAGATGTGGTTATATCTAAAGACATAACTGGGGGCGGCACCTGGGTGGCTCAGTTGGTGAAACAGCTGCCTTCAGCTCAGGTCATGATTAGAGAGTCCTGGGATTGAGCCCCACATCAGCTCCCTGCTCAGCAGGGAGCCTGCTTCTCTCTCTTCTCCTTGCTCGTGCTCGCTCTCTCGATATCTCTCTCTTTCTTTCAAATAAATAAATAATCTTTTTTATCTTTTTATTAAAAAGTAAAGATACAAGTGAGTCTACATTACCTTTTATTGTGGTAGTGAGTCATTGAAAATCTGGTGGAGGGATTGGATGGACCTTCTGCCCTCATAGAAATGAGTCTATGCAACCTTAAAATCTTACATACTGTTTGAGGTGGTGATGGAGCTCCATAAAGCCTTTTTGTGGATCGAAAGCTGGGAACCTCTGGTCTAAAGTTATTGTTCATCCATTTTGCTTATTTGGGGTTTTTTTTTTTTTGGTCTTGTTTTGTTTTCTAAGATTATTTATTTATGTGACACAGAGAGAGAGAAAGAGAGAGAGAGAGAGAGCGCACAAGCAGGGGGAGTAGCAGGCAGAGGGAAAAGCACAATGTGGGGCTTGATCCCAGGACCCAGGGATCATGACCTGAGCCAAGGGAAGACACTTAACCGACTGAGCCATCCAAGAGCCCTGCTTGTTTTTAGTAGGGAACACTGGGTAAGGAAAGGAACAAGTGCAGAATGTAATATTGGAATTGCAAGAAAGAGGAGAAATGTACATTGACAGGAACTTCCAAATGAAATTATGATTTTGGTACACATTTAAATTGACATGGTAGATTTTAACAATCACAGAATGTTTTCGTGTGGCCCAGGGTGAAGTCAAGGAATACAGACTAAAACAGGGGCCTCTGTAGTCTACAGCATTATGTGGGAGGGTTGTAATTCTAAGGATATGCTTTTTAAGAAAAAGATAGTCTTTAATATTATTGCTTATATTTTTAGAGAAGTTCAGCAATGGAGCCTTCCTCCAATGATAACAATTCAACTGGCCTACCCTCACAGCCCTGGTACGAACCCCAAGTCATTCTCTCCATGGGCATTCTCAGCCTCACTTTCTTACTGGGGTTGCCAGGCAACGGGCTAGTGCTGTGGGTGGCTGGCCTAAAGATGCAGCGGACAGTGAACACCGTTTGGTTTCTCCATCTCACGCTGGCTGACTTCCTCTGCTGCCTCTCGTTGCCCTTCTCCCTGACTCACTTGGCTCTGCAAGGACACTGGCCCTATGGCTGGTTCCTGTGCAAGCTCATCCCCTCCATCATCATCCTCAACATGTTTGCCAGCGTCTTCCTGCTGACTGCCATTAGCCTGGATCGTTGTCTTTTGGTCCTCAGGCCAGTCTGGTGCCAGAATCACCGCAAGGTGAGGACAGCCTTCGCTATCTGTGGATGTATATGGATGGTGGCTTTTGTAATGTGTATACCCGTATTCGTGTACCGGGAAACATTTACTGTAGATGACCATTACATGTGTGGCTACAATTTTGGTCCCTATAGCTCCTTTGGTTATTCAGACTTCACCAGTGATCTACTGGAAAATGGGTCTCTTGACAACTCCACTGCGCAGCTGCCTGGAGAAATAGATGAGGGATTAGAGTCTTTTTCGTTACAAACAAATGATCTTCCTTGGACAGCCACCACTATCGTCTATTCTCAAACATTTCAAAGAACTTCTGGAGAGTCACTCCCTGTGGATTCAGTGAAATTATCTAATCAATATCCATATTATAATTTACTTGCTGGTGAGGTCTCATCTATAAGCCCCAGTGGGTTTCCTGTTGAAGATCGCAGAACTAACCCACCAGATAACTCTGATAGTTTTCTCTCTACAGATTTAGAGCTTTATTCTGGTACTTCCAGCAACTCCTTATACGCATATGAGCTATTCCGAAATCTCCAGGATTATGATCTAGGCCAGTTTTCATACGACAATCAAGTACCAACACCCCTGATGGCAATAACCATCACTAGACTACTGGTGGGTTTCCTTCTTCCCTTTATGGTCATGGTCACCTGTTATGGTCTCATTATCTTCCGAATGCGACGGGGCCGCTTCACCAAGTCTCGGACCAAAACCTTGCGAGTGGCCATGACTGTGGTGGTTGTCTTCTGTGTCTGCTGGGCTCCATACCACATTACTGGAGTCCTATCATTGTTTTTTGACTCAGAAACTCCCTTTGGAGAAGCTCTGCTGTCTTGGGACCACGTGTCCCTTGCTCTAGCATCTGCCAATAGTTGCTTTAATCCCTTCCTCTATGCCCTCCTGGGAAAAGATTTCAGGAAGAAAGCCAAACAGTCCATGAAGGGCATTCTGGAGGCAGCCTTCAGTGAAGACCTCACACACTCTACCAGCTGTCCCCAAAGCAAAGTCTTTTCGGAAAGAAACAGTATCAGTACACCTGTGTGAAGATACGGAGCTGTGGACCCAAGCCAAGGTTCTTAGGTATTCACCCGGTGTGATTTGTTTCTGAAGCAACAAGTGGTGTTGTGAGCAGGGGATTCTAGAAGCCATCCAAGAATCAATCCATAGGTTCTCAAAGTATGGTCTGAGACTAGAAGCTTCTGCATCACCTGGTAACTTGTTAGAATCACCTAGAAACTTGATGAATCAGAATCTCCGGGGGTGAGGCCCAGCAAGTGTTTTAATGAACTCTCGTGTTTCTGATGAATGCTAAATTTGAGACTCATCCCCCAAATTAGTGTATTTCTATCCCAAACTAAGCCAGTGAGATCAGGGAGAACCTAGTCTGTTTTAAAATGATTTTGCCGTCATGAACTTTTTTCTTTGGGAGTGTCCAAATCCCCTCCCAGATGCAATTTAAAACCATTTTGTCTAATCTTACATGAGTGAACAATCATCATCTCTTTTTGGCTTTGTTGTGGGGGTGGAGATGTTTTCAAATGAAAACATGGTGCAAAAAGACAAAGTCCACGAAAACAAGCAGTTATGAGATGGAATCTGGAGCAGAGTACAATGTCAGATGCTTGCTATGTGCAATACTCCTGGATACGGGACATGGGAATTCCACGTTTCCACTGTTACTACTGAATAGGCATCTATTGTGTAAAGACAGGCTGCTAAGGCATCTGAAAACTTAGTCATAAAATGGCACGTAAGCTGTGGTTTGGGGAGTTTTCTATTTGTTTACTTAGTCTGCCTATTGATAGAACCATCTCTCTTCCATTCCCTTTCTTAAGCTCCTTTATTCCTTTATTTCTCCCCTGCCTCTAAATCTTCTTCTGTATTAGACTTTGTGCACCTAATAACCTCTAATTTCTTAAGATTCAAATTGCTCCCCTTCTCTTGCTTGAAACTAATATTCCCTGAGAAACTCGTTTCCAGTGAGAAGAGGAGGAGGGTGGAGGATGGAGCAGTAACCCTTGAATTCACTGCACAGTGACTGAGTACCCTCAGGAATGCCATCAAACTTTGTAAAGCATGGCTACGCTTGTGTATCATTCACCAGGTATATCTTTGGGTTTTTGAAATGAATTTTTATCTTTCCCAAAGTAACAGATGCATGTAATTTAAAGAGAACCCGAGGCTTATAATGAAATATAAAGTTTCCTGCCCCTCTCTGCCCAACCAATCCCTCCTCCCACTCCCATCTCCCAGAAATAACACTTGCAACAATTTTAGACATTTCTTCTGGTATTTACCATAACAATCATGTGCCTATGCAGCTAGTTTTCATACACATGATAACATCACTTCTTGTCTTGAAAGATGGATTTTATCCACATTCATACTTTTTGCTTATCCATCATCCTAATACTCATTAATTACCGTATTTCAGTTGGCTCCTGACCACACTTTCTTCTGTTCTGTGGATCCATCCCAACCCCACATACAGCTTTCCTTCCATCCTTTCATTTAAAAAAAAAAAAAAGTTATTTAACCCTATCACCTTCTCATTTGTCTGTGTATTTAAACTTTATTGTGTTAAGCTTCTAAAATCTCAGGGTTCTTGTACTATAATATAGCCTCCCCTGGGTGGAATATAATTATTTAATCTAAAAAAAAGAGAAAATGAGATGTTTAGACTTGCAAGGCACTATTATTTGTTCAGTGATTGGGGTGAGGCTTTGGACTACAAATAAGTAATAACGTGCTATGCAGAAAAATTGCAAATCACTGAGAAGTCGTTCATGTGTGAGGTAACAATGTGTGACATGATGTAAGATTTGCAACGCCACCTTCCAATGTAATCGTCTTATGTATTTGACATAAATACATAATTTATTTCCACTTGCTTTCTTGTGGTTCCTTGTAAGACTGGGATTCATGGATCCTCTTAATTGTTGGATACTCAGAATATGTCATAATCTCTGAACATACAGCAAATCATAGTAGGCAGCTGGAGGCTTGCTATAATGGCAATTAGCTAGGATCCTGAAGTCCCAACGGGTCTCACAAGACCCGGATGTAAGTCCCAAACTTCTGCATTTAGTGTACAGGATATTGGGGTGATGGCACAGTTATAAGATTCCATAGTTGCTATCACTGGATTCCCTTTGAGAGTTCCATCCCTGGGAAACGTATTCTGAAAACAAAATCTTAACAATTGGAATTCCCTCTTTTCTTATGAAAAACTCTGGTAAGTACCTGTGAGTATTTGCCAGGAAGTCCCAGATGGAGATCCAACTCCTCCCAAAATTGTAGTATCTCTGATCTTTGAAATATCCTAGAACACAGGCAAGGTGACCTAGTCCACACACCAAGCTACAAGGGGTAACTGCCTCTCCCAACATTATTTCACTGTATTTAATAGCATGGGGCGGGGGGGGAAGCAATGTTAAATGCCTGTTTTTTAATTCTTCTTTCCCAGCAATCTTACAAAACAAATCCAAGATCAACTGATTGGACCCAGAGGTGGGAGGCAGAGAAAGGGTACAAGGCTAGTTGAAGACAAATGCTTCCCCCTTCCTGCCTCCTACCCTGGCAAAAAGAAATCTGAGACCAGCACCAGTGAGATTAAACCATAAACATTCTTCCTTTTTTTTTTTTTTATTAAGAAAGCATGCAAAACACAACAACAACAACTTGTGAGATCATACACCCCCTTGCCAGCCTGCACCAATGCAAAGCACTATGGGTGGTATGAAGGACTCACCAAACCAGAAACCTGGGGGTCGAAGAGAGGAAAGTGAGGATGAGTGGATCTATACCACATGACTACTCCATCTGTCCCTCTCCTCCCATTTCTCCCTCCTCTCCTCCTGGAGGCAGGAGCGCCTGCACTTTTGCACACGTCACCCAATACGACACTGACTATACTTGGAGCCCAGCAATGCTGGACCAACAAGAAAAAGTAGTATTCTTTCCATTTCATGGAGGGGAGGGGAAACTGAGGCCCAAAGAGGGTAAGCTTTGTCCTGTGCCATCTAGCAAGGCTGAGTTTAATGGAAGGGAGCTAAAATCCCAGGAGGCCCGATGGTCTCCAGCCCTAGCCCCAAACTTTAGTTACTCTGGCTGCCCACCAGAGTCTTCATGAGACTAATTTTCAGAAGACACAGATGAATTATAAACAAGGGACATTTACATGTACAATTTCATCTACCCTCGTAAATCCTGTGTGGATCCGAGTAGAAAAGGGGTTTAGAAAAGAGAAGTGATCATTTGTAAAGGGGGGAATCTTGGGGAGAACAGGAGAACAGATGGGAAGTTGTGTATATAGGAGGCACCTTGACTGGAAGGAATTCGGAAGAGATGCCTAGAAAAAGGACACAGGGCAAAGGCATTTTGCCACCCTCTAAGAGATATTCTCCTTTCCCCAATGGGAAATATTATGTCATACTTCAACCCCACTGACTGCCCAACAACGGGGGATTCAAGCCACTCATATCCCCATTTCTTACAAAGAACTTCACAGGAAATAAAGTGCTCTTTAGTTAACCGCCCTTTCTTGCCCTTTGCTTCAGCCTTCTTTGACAAACTCTCACATATAACCCCCTTACAAAGAAAGAAAGGGGTGGGTGAGGGAAAAGCAGAAGAGCAGAAAGCTAGATCTCCTGGACGTCATGGGTAAATAAAAGAATACGAACAAGCAGCAGAAACCACAGAGAGAGTGGCCTTGTCCGTTCCTTACATTTGTCCTGCAGCTTTCGGAAAGTGAACATTCAGTGAAATAAAAACAGAAGTAAAATTGCCCTTCCCTCTCATAACTAATATTCAACAATTAACGTGAAACATACACTAAGTATTTTGCAGCAGTAACTCATGGCCATGTCTTGTTAAAGGATAGAAGTTGTCCCTGGACCTTTTTTCTTTTTCTGGGGGGTCTCCCTTGGCCCTCACAATCTCTCCTCTCTAGATTATTTAATCCCCTTTACCAATTTCCTTCACCCCTTGAAAGTCAAATGGCAAAAGCTTCAGCCTCGGTGATTTGGATTCCAAGAGAAGCATTTGCTGACACAATTAAATAATTGAAATATTCCCTACCTATGTGTATGCCAGCTCCTTTTCCCTTGCCCCACGCCCCAGCACCAACGCTATAGGTTTGGTTCTGCTAAGATCAGTGGGAAAGTGGTTCCCATCTTGTCCTAGGACATAATGAAACTGAAAGAGTGATAATGGCTTACTTTTCTTTCTTGAGAGTTCCAGAAAATGGGGGGGGGGGGGGGGAGAAGATAAAAGGGGAGGAAGAGTTGAGCCAGCAACTGAAGGAGGACAAAACAGTATTTGCTGAATGGGAAAAGGGGACTGAAGGATAATTTGTAAATGCAAATATGAGCCACAGTTAATTTCCAGAGAAAACTATGTTTAAAAACTCTAAAGGGTTAAATTGAAACCATCTCCTAAAAGCTGAACCTACGCTGGACAGGTATCCTCATCCCTACCACAGAAGCAAGACCAACTCTATCTCCAATAGACTAAGGGCTGGGAACAAGCCCATGGAAGTTTCTAGCAGCATACAGAAACTGTTTTATATTCCATCACCCCTCTACACTACTTGGCTCCACCCAACCCAGACATCTTATTCTTCTAGGATTTAATGGTCACCCTCCTGCACCACCACCATCACTCCTACCCTAGATGGGGAGTGAGGATCGGTAGAAGTAAGGATCGAAGATAAAAGGGACAAGGAAGAGCTCAGAGGACAAAATTAGCACCATTGAGTAAAACCTGCAAATTCATGGCTGCCAAGCAGTGTTTTAGATCCCTTTTTCCTTGAGAATGTGGCTTCTCTAGTACTGGACTGAACTGACAGGAACAGAAAACAATTTAGGGTCGGAAGGTGAGATTAGCATTGATTTTCTCAAAGAGAAAGGTAAATCAAAATTTGAAACCTTTCTCTGTAGCCATCAAGGCCTCACCTTCCGGCCAGATGATTTTAAATTAGCAAGGGGTGGACACGGTCTGTGGAGGAGGGCAGAAGACTGGGGACAGCATATAACCAATAATAATAATAACAATAATAATAATAATAATACCATAATAAGAATAATAATAAAAGAATTCAGAAAAAACAAGAAGGAAGAGGAAGAAGGAGGCAGGAAAGAGGGGGGTTATCTTCGGCAGCATCTTGCGGTGGCTTTTCTGACAGAGCAAGAAAAAAGAGGATATATAAGTATATACAGCAAGGAGGAAGGGATGGGCTGGGGCTGCTCTTGCCCCACTCCCAGACTTCTCGCCACCCAGCCTTGGGCTCATGGCCACGCTCCATGAGGCCCTAAGTGATCAAGTCCCAGTCGAAGTCATCAGGGATCTCCTCGTTGGTACCCGGAGGGGGGACCGGGGGCCGAGGGACCATATGGTGTGCTGTCAGGAAGAGAGAAAGAAATTAAAAGGAGAGTGGACGGGGAGTTATTCTATCCATCTAGATAGGCAGTGCTCAACCCCGAATACGACCACGAGGAAGGGCTGGTGAAGCTATGCTCCTGATCAGCCCAGAGTTGATTCTGTTGCTAGCGCCACTCCAGTGGGTCTCAGGAAATAAACCAGAGTAAACAGAGGGCACATGGCAATTCAACACTATGCAGCCCCCAAGAATTATACTTATGAAAACCATGTAGTAATGAAAAAAACATACACAACGTACTATTATATGAAATCACAGTATAGAAATTTGTAGACGTGTTACATGGATAAGGAAGACATGGACAAAGAGTCTGATGTCACCCAAAAAATCCAAAACCCTTGTGGTTAGGCAGGATAAATAATAGCAATTTTTCTGAAATGTATTTAAAAGCAAATGATCTGTTTATTTTATATTATTTATGGCAAGTTAGGGTCTACCTCCACCCCCATCAGAGGTAGTTCAATCCCAGACCCCTGATACAGGAGTCAGGTGACAGGAAAACAGACATGGGCACAGAGCAGGTATATCTGTATAATATGCTCATTGTATCTGCCTGACCATACCTTCCATCTAGATTCCAAAGCTGGACATAAATGTTCAACATTTTGGTCTATTTGCATGCTTTTACTGCCTTTTTTTTTTTAAAGATTTTATTTATCCATTTGGGTTGGGGGAGAAAGAGCATGAGCAGGGGGAGAGGCAGACAGAGGGAGAAGCAGACTCCCAGCTGAGCGCAGAGCCCGATATAGAGCTTGACCCCAGGACCCCAAGATCATGACCTGAGCCAAAGTCAGACATTCAACTGACTAAGCCACCCAGGTATCCCTGCTTTTACTCCCTTTTATTATTTCAGGCACAAGTTATGCTCAAAGTAAATCAGTCTTCTTTAGTCTCCCATGACATGTACCTCCCTAGCAAGGGGCCCACCCTCCAGCCTTAGGAATCATGAAGGCTCACACGCTCCCAGCAGGGGTGAGCAAAAGGGAAGAGAATGCAGGCTCAGAGCCAGAGGAAAGCAAACACAACTTGTCAGGGTAGAGAGTGTTGGGCTGTTGGAGAAGCAAGCTTCCTGGTTCTTACCTGGGCGATTGTATCCTGCTGAATCCTGGGTGGAGATTGGGTACATTGGTGATGGGCCGGGGTAGAGATGGGGGGCTTGTGGGTGCACATAAGAGTTCACTGCCAAAGCAAGACAAAAGTTACTTGAGCAGACTTCACATACTCAGTGAAGTGGGGCCCGATATAGAGGGGGAAAGAAGTACTCTTTCTCCCCTTGATGTCTCCCCCCTTCCTTGCTCTGTTCTATAGTTTCAGCAGGCTTAAAGGCTTTCTGGAGGAGCCATCAGTCCTCACCACTTAAGACAAAAAGGGACCCTAATGGTCCCTAGAACTATGACATGGCTAGTCAAAGGATGACAAATGGAGAAACATGATCATTGAATCTCTCTCATTACACTTGTCTGAAGATTGTGTAATTGTAGAGAATCACAACCCCATCTGATACGATCCAGGTAGAGGTTACTGAGACACACATCTGGAATGAGCACCTTTTCCACCCTTTTCTTAAGTAATTCTGATCTCCCAAATTAAGGTGGAAAAGGGACTCATACAGTGTTTCAGTACAGGACTTGACTGATGCACTAGATGTTCAGTCAACGTAGCAGACAAACGAGTCCCGCTGCTCAGTCTGGGTCACTGCTCATCAGATGACTTTGCTCAATTCTCTTCTGCCCTTTTCCTCCCCCTCTCTTTTCGTCAGAGCCTCCACCTCCTTGGTAACTTGCTTGGTTCACTACCTTGGTTCATGGCTGGCTCTTGTTTGCCACTGGTAAGGGCACAGGAGTCAGCAATGCGGGCAGAGGCTGGTGGCCGGTGGGAGCCCCCTTGGGGGGGCACATGACCAGTTTGGGTAAGGAAGTGGTTGAGAGAGTCACACAGATTGGCAATGTGATGCTGGTCGAGGCTCCAGTTCTTCTGCTCTGCCTGTCGCAGACTCTCCATCAGTTCTACAAACAGAGAAGCAAGAAGGGCTACCCTTTGTGGAGGTCCTAAAGCCCCTACCGTATCTGCCCCCATCTCACTGCTCCCACCACATCACAAATCAACACCACAGACTAGATTCATTGCCAAGAATAACTGACATCTCCTAGAGCTCTACATTTTCCAACTCTTCTTCTGCTGGCTCCTTCCTAAATTCTTGTTACAATTTCCATCTTGCTGGTAAAGAAAACAAAATTTCAAAGGGAGTGTTTGAATTAGCCCATAAACAGTGACAAAACTACAAAATTGTGGTCCCGGTTTCTGAATTTCTGAGAGCCTTCCCACTCCAGGGACAAAACAGGGTAGGATAAAACATGGTCATATTTTTGGGTGAGTTCAGGCAAAATTAATTGAAATTAATTTGCAAATAACATTGGCATCATCCGCCTTGTGAGATATTGAGGGAAAACAATGGAATCCTGCTTCCTCAAAGCTCACTTCACCATCCCCTTCTGGTGCTGGTTTCTACTGGGCTTCCCACTCACCATGTCCTCCTCTCCCCTCTGGTCATCTTCCTCTCCTCACTCACCTGAGAACTGTGACTGCTCAATGCTGGACCAGTTGAGCCGATTCACCATCTTAAAGCTTTCCTTTAAGGAGTCGATGTTGGAGCACCAGTCGGGAGGAAAAGCTATAAAGGGGCAGGGAGGGTAGTAAATAGAGTGCCAAGGCAGCCGGCTGACTACGTGCAAGGTTGTCAATGACATCACCAGGATAATCTGAAAATCTCCCTCCCTGGAGATGGAGGACTAGTAAAGCTGATCGCTTTAGGGAGAGACAGCCTAGCTCCCAGGCAGGAGAATCCATAAAGCAATCGCAGGTGGTCCAAGAATCCCAAAACACGGAGCTCTGAGTGGCAACTTCCGCGGGCTCAGAGGGGATCCTGCCGTTGCGGGGGGGGGGGGGGGGGGGGGGGGGGGGGGGGTGGACGACACGAGTCTAGAGACGACCCACTGTTAACTACCTGGCCAACTGCATCTCCAGCCCCAGTCAGAACAAGCGGGTCAGCCCGCCCTCCTCTCGGAGCCCGCCCCACCCTCCGTACTCACCAAAGCCAGTACTGTTGATAGGAGCCTGGCCCTGCGCCTGCTGCGGAGCTGGCGGCTGTGGCTGCTGGGCCGGGTGGGGGTGGGGATGGTGCTGATGCGGGTGGTAGCCCCCGTGCTGCAGCGGGGGTGGGTGCATGGCCATCACAGAGGGAGGCCCGTAGCCTTCGGCCCCAGCCGGCTTCCCCCCGGGTGGGGTACACCCATCCGGGCTTGGGGTGTGCAGCGGAGGGGCACCCCCTACAGCAGAGGGGCCTTGGGCGGGAGCCGGCTGTGGCTGCGACTGCTGGGGGGGCGGCTGCGGCTGCTGCTGGGGCGGCGGCGGCTGCTGGTACATGTAGTAGTTGTTAGAGGGCGGCATGTCCCCCAGGAGAGACGAGAAGCCTAGAGGGCCGGAGGAGGCAGCCAAGTGAATTGGGCAATTCATTTTTCCTTTTTTTTTCTTTCCTTTCTTTTTTTAAGGGTTTATTTATTTGAGAGACAGAGAGCATTGCGAGCAGGGGGAGGGATAGAGTCCTCAAGCCTACTCCCCACTGAGCATGGAGCACCGCGTGGGGCATTTGATCCCAAGACCCTGAGATTATGACCTGAGCCGAAACCACGGTCAGGCACTCAACCGACTGAGCCTACCAGACACCCCAATGCATTTTTCACTGAACAGGACTTCCACAGGGATGAGATGGGAGGCGTCATACAGAAACCCCAGACTTGAAGGTGTCCTGAGAAGGCATGGATCCTCTGGGCTCCCTCTGCCCTCCATGGCTCCCCCACCTCTATAGACACAACAGACAGATGGACGGCCTTGACAGTGCAACAACTGCTCAAATTCTAGCAAAAAGGTTAGCATGTACCTTTTCATGCTATTCCTCAGAGATCTGGGGGTAGGCCTGGAATCAGTGTCAAGAGCAGTCAGATATCAGGTGAAGTTTTAAAAGTAAATCACACGGGCACCTGTTAACTGTCTGCCTTTGGCTTGGTAGTGATCCCAGGATCCTAGGATGGAGCCCTGCCTCAGGCTCCCTGCTCAGGGGGGAGCCTGCTTCTCCCTCTCTCCCCTCTTCGTGCTCTTTCTCTCAAATAAATAAATAAAAGGTAAATTACTAATAAAATAAAGGGTACCTACTCTTTCTTCTTCCTGTGTCTACACTCGTCTGCTGTTACTACCTACTTGGATTCACCACCAACAAAGGGAGTTGGGTGAGGCACAGGGTAAGGATGGATGAATTTTTCACATACATTGGGCAGGGAAGAACTAGAGACTGAGGCTGGGCAGGGGCTTTCAGCCACCATGAAACTTGAGTGAACACTTGAATCCTCACTCACTCTAATTTTTCACTTTGTCTCTGACAGCCCCTCCCTGCTCCCCACTTCTGATCAACCAATCATCTGACCTGGATTCATTTCTCAAGCAAAGGCTGCAATCTCAGAGCATAACTCCAGCTCTAAATCCCCCGAGATATAAAAGAAGAAATCCACGGCAGTTAATATAAATTTTCCGAAAGGTGGCTTCTAATCAGTTTTCATCATCCTGTTTATCCCCTGAGGCCTGTACAAGGCAACTACACAGAACAAGAGGCTCTGATGTCTCACCCGAAGTCAACCCCCACCTCTAATTTCTTTAGGACCACAAACAAGCAGCACCTGGGTGGCTCAGTGGTTAAGCATCTGTCTTTGGCTCCGGTCATGATCCCAAGGTTCTGGGATCAAGTCCCACATCCGGCTCCCTGCTCAGCAGGGAGCCTGCTTCTCCCTCTCCCTCTGCTTGCCACTCCCCCTGCTTGCGCCCTCTGTTTGTCAAATAAATAAATAAAATCTAAATAAATAAATAAAAACAGAAACAAACAGAAGTCGCAGAGGGCTGGACCAGGTGATCTCTCAAGGAGCTTTCCAATATGAACTTTACTCTCACATGGTAATTCAGGAAATTTGAGTATGGACCAAATATAAACTGATATTAAGGAAGTATTATTGACTGTGCTAAGAATAATAATAGCAGTGGATAACCAAGTCTTTATCATTAAGACTTCACACTGAAGTAATATCTATAGGTGGGACAGCACATCTGGGAATTGCATTAAATTACTCCCATTTAAAAAAAAAAAAAAAGTGGCTGGTAAATGAAACGAGCTGAACAAAATATTGCAGTGTATTACTGGGCTATCTTAAAAGTTGGAAACCTGAGGGTTTATTATACTATTTTCTCTATTTTTGCATCTGTTTGAGATTTTTTTCTAACAAAAATTAACATGGGGTGCCTGGTTGAGCATCTGACTCTTGATTTCAGCTCAGGTCATGATCTCATGATCTCAGGGTGATGAGATTGAGCCCCAAGGTGGGCGCTGCGCTTGGTGGGGAGATCCTCTCCTTCTACCCCTCTCCCACTTGCTCACTCTCTCTCTCTCAAATAAATAAATCTTTTTTTAAATATATGTGCTGCCAAAGTGAGCACAAAATTTTTTTTAAAAAAGCAACTAGAGGGAGGCCTGGGTGGCTCAGTTGGTTAAACATCTGCCTTCGGCTCAGGTCATGATCCCAGCGTCCTGGGATCGAGTCCCACATCGGACTCCTTGCTCGGCAGGGAGCCCTGCTTCTCCCTCAGCCTCTGCCTGTCACTCTGCCTGTGCTCACTCTCTCTCTCTCTCTCTGACAAATAAATAAATCTTTAAAAAAAAAAAAAGGAACTAGAAATATGCTAAAAAATTAAATTGTCTCATAATGAAATGGATTCTGAAGGAAAGGAAACCACTGCTGTCCCCTAGTGGCCATCCTCTAAATGACCTGCTTGCAGCCATGACTGCCCCTAGTTCTAGAACTCACTCTCTGAAGCTAATAACCCAGCCTGCCTCTCAAAACAGCTCCAAAACAGCTCCAAACTAAGCCAGAAGAGCTTGACTCCAAACAATTCTGGTTTCTTGAGATGCTTCCCCTAACCAGTGATCAACCTCTCCTCATGTGAAAAGTAAGACAGAAGGGAAAGAGAATGTGACCACCCATCCGGGAGTATAAGGATATTCATGCTCTTATCCCAACAGCAGGCTCACCATGCTGAGATGAGGAAGAGGATTTCTCCAGCATGGATTTGTAGAGGTTGCGAAAGGACCAGCTTAGGTCCTGAAAATTGATCTCTGAGTAGGAGAATTTGAAGTCATGGTTGGTGTTATACAGGGGAGGAGGACCCTCGGCACCTTCTCGGCCAGGAGCCCCTGCTGCCACCGCTCCACCATCCACAGATCCTGTGCCCTGCAGAAAGGAGTAAGAGAGACTCAATCCATGTGCTAAATCAGGAAAACAGCCCTTTCATGGTCACCAAGCTCTCTGGCTTGTCTCATCCTGTCCTAACTTTTCAATAAATGAACATCATTTCCCGTCTGTCTCATTGATTCCTATTGTGATGTGCCTTGAGCCATTTTCCCATGCTCCGTCCATCTTCCATTCTCATAACCTTTCTGGCTCCCCTTCTTCTCTTCTCACTACTTTTCATCCCCATGATCTTTCTCAAAGTTCTGTTACATCTCTCTCTCTCTCTCTCTCTCTCTCTTTCTCTCAGCTTCCCTTTTCTGCTTTCCCTGTCTTTCCCAATTGATCTGCCTACTACATCACAGATAGTCAATACAGTATTTCCAACTGGCAGATCTCTGACTCTGTTCAATGACTTGTCCACCCATCCATCCATCCCCATGCACCCTGACACCCCTACTTCTTACCTGGCTGTAGCTTGTGATAGAAGTGGGGCTCTGAAGGGACATCTGAGGGTTCCCCTCAGAAGGCAGTGAGGCTTCTCCACCCCCAGGAACGCCCCCCCGTGGGCTCTTGCTTGCCTCCTGTTCTGGTGAGTCTTGGGATAGCTGAGGGTTGGGAAAAAACAGAAACCTAGAACAGAAACTAAACATCCTCCTGAGACCCATGGTTTCAGCTCACCCTTCGTCCCAAACACCGGAAAGGACCAAAACTACAAGACAGGATGTGGACCGAGCAGTTAACTCAGGTGGGGACTTACATCATCATCTGGAGGGTGTCTTCTCTTTCGGGAGATGTCAGGGCAGGTGTCGATTGTCCAATAAGAGCCCTGGAAGGAGAACCCAACCCCACAGAAAACAAAATCATTATATATGAAAATTCCCACCTTTGGAAAAGTAGATAGTTGGGAGGGTTTTCACCAAAAAAAAAAAAAAAAAAAAAAAAAAAAAGTTATATTAAGAAAAATAACTGGAGAATCACACAGAGTCCTGAGGGTACTGACTATTTTTGAGGAGTAAATTTGTCCTAAAAGTTCAATGAGTATGTCAGGGGTATAACTGGTGGTCCAAACACAGACCTTGATTGTTCTGGTATCTCGTTCAAAGAGCTGGAAATGCCCACACACAACCATCCCCTTCTGTGTGATCTGTGGCAAGGCTCTCCTGAACTCTAGCATCCACATCTTTCGAAAGAAGAAACTGATTTATCTCTTTTCCCTTTTGAAGATAAAAGTCATGGGATTTTTGTAGAGAAAAGTCCCTACAAAGGTTATTTAGCCTACCTTTCACATCTAAAAAGAGGGCCACACATAAGAAAGGGGGCATTAAAGTCAACTTTACCATATATAATTCTATTTAAAAAAAAGGATTTCAGGGATGGCTGGGTGGCTCAGTTGTCTCCTGCCTTTGGCTTAGGTCATGATCCCAGGGTCTTGGAATCTAGTCCCACATCAGGCTCCTTGCTCAGCAGGGAGCCTACTTCTCCCTCTCCCTGCTGCTACCCCTGTTCATGCTCTCTCTCTCTCCCTCTCTCTCTGACAAATAAATAAATAAATCTTAAAAAAAAAATTTCACAATCTTTCTTAGTCACTCATCTAGTGGGGGCCCAGAAGCATGATAGCCAAGCTCTTCCTTTGAGAAAAAATAAAGCTGCTTCTCTAATTAACATGATTTCCTCTTCTGGGTAATTAAAACAGCCATAGGACTCTAGGCTGTCAACTACTCCTCTCTCCTTCCTGCCCCTCCTTTCAATGCTTACAGGAGTGTCTCACCTTCCCAGGGTCATCCCGAGGTCTGGGCACCTTCCGGAAACACTTGTTGAGAGAAAGGTTGTGCCGAATTGAATTCTAGGGAAGCAGAGAAGCAAGTTAGGCTTCAGCATGGTGTACAGCAGAAAATTTTCCAATAGGGCACAGAGGGACACAAAAGAACATAACATAATCATAAAGTTCAAGTATCAGGCAAACTTAGGACCTCCTAACTATACTGGTGGAGGACCTTATCTAGCAGATAGCAAGAGCACTGAGATGAGAAAATGCAGAAATTAAATGGATGGGAGGTAATGCCTATAAACTTGACTACCAAGTGCTTCTGGTATCTATATAAAAAACAACTATATAATCTTTCTGGTTATATATAACCAAAAAGATTAAATTAAGACAGATATATATATGCCTTAATTTATTTTAATCTCCCCTAAAAGAATACTACTTTAAGACTGCTTATATAAATAAAAACAAATATAAATTAGAAACAAAACAAAGGCACAAGGTCACCTTTGTTTTCTCAACAGCCCCCTGGAATGCTACATTCGGAGGAAAGAAAGAATGTTGCCGCTGTGTACTGGACGAGGCTGGGTGTTGTGGTAGCTAGCAGGGACAGGGTCAGGGAGGAAAAGCTGAACTCTTCCAGTAGTCTCCAGCTCATCATCTGGTTTGTATGTCAACTGGTGATTTACAGAGTGAAAGAACTACCTTAAATCCCCACTCCTTCTCAACAACTGGCAAATGAGTTGCTGCTCCAGAAGACGGGGAACAGCAGTCTTCCTTCTTTGCTTGGAAGAAGAGTTTCCTTCTTCCTTTACTGCCAACCAAACAACTTATCCTCTTACTACTTGCTTGGCGGATGAGCTGTTGGTGAAGGACCTTATTATTATCATTATCATTATTATTATTATTATTGTTACTGGTATACAATTTTTCAGAAGATGAGGACTGCGTGGAGTGAAGCTTTGGAAATCTGATGAGACTCCTACCTCTAGGTAGGAAGAAGCAATGCCATCCCTTGCACAGTGACTTGAACATAGTAGAGTGGCAATAAGTATTTGTGAAATGAATGAATCTCCTTTTCGAAGACTCAGAAGGTAAGAGGGTATGATGAGCAACAGCATCCTGCCATCCTCATAACTACACTTAGTGGCTCGATATCACTGGAGTTTCCCTGATAGAGTAGGGGATGGGAGATATAAGATTTTAAGTTCACACATCTCTGAAACAGGTCAGAGTGAACTGGACCAGGTTAGAGGAAGAAACAAAAGAGTAGAGAAAAAGGCTGTCAAAGGCTAAAAACAATCTCAGGTTACAGAAGCCATCCCACCTTCCAACCAATGCCAGCGTTCTTGTAATAGGGGAAGTTATCACAGATCCAGCGGTAAATCTCACTGAGGGTCATCTTCTTGGCTGGAGAGGAGTTGATGGCGTAGGTGATGAGGGTGGCATAGCTGTATCGTGGCTTGCCATCCTGGTGCACTGCTGCCTCATCTTTGCTCAGGGTGGCATTTGGATCTGTGGGTGAGCCTGGGGGACACTTGCGGCTGCCACCTGGAGGCCCAGCCTGAGAGGCACTCCCAAGCTTCTCGATGGTAGCTCGAAGGGTCAGCTGGGGGAGCCAGTCTATGGAGGTGAGGCTACTCTCTAGGTCAGAAGCCATGGTACTTCTGGGTTCTGCAGAGAAGAGAACAAAGGGGAGAGGAAACTAGAACAGGTGAGTGTGATAGCTGGTTACTAGTGGCAAATAATATTCAAATGTTAGTGCGCTAAGGGAAGTAGAGTTTCTTCCCACTGTAATCCCCATGGGAGACTGTCGCAGGACAGCCCTCAACCAAGTGTTCCCAAAGCCCCAAGACAAAATATCATCTACCAGATGACAGACTTGTACTTACCAGTCTTACATCTTAATGTAGAACACAGCCAACAGGACTCTCCATTCAGCACTAAGAGAGAAGTCAGACCCCCACCCAACTGAGCTATTCCCTCAATCCTCCTTACGTGGAGCCCTACAACATAATATTTTAAACTACATAATTTTTTTTAAAAAAACTTAATATCAGTAAAATCAGCCAAAGTCTACTCTCCAATTATGTGATGCTTGTTTTAAGTACATAGAGACAGCACAAGTGAACATGTAAAGAAAAACAGTCCAAGTAAACACAAATATACAGCAAAGAAGCACACACCAACACTTTTACAGATGTTTCACGGTGGGTGTATTTGACCCCTCACCTTTTTACCCCATATATGTGCACGTAGGCATATTCGATTTACCCCAAGCATAAATTACGCATGACAACCAGCAAAGGACAGAGGCAAGACACACATGTAAACAGTGGCCCCCATACCCAGAGATCACAATGAGATATACGATGTACATTACCAGCAGAGCACAAAGTCACACACAGGTAACAGATCCTGAGTTAGAGCCGCCCTCACACCTTTAAAGCTGCCCCTAATCGGCTCCCGCCCACAGACACCAACACCAGGAAGAAAGCATCGGCAAGGACCTCCCACCTCCCAGCCCGCTGGGCTTCACTGAGCCAGGAGGTGGGGGACACCCAGCTGTGTGCACACCGCAACAATCAGATAGCCTAGCTAAAAATAGCTACTCTGGGGCTAAGAGCTGGCTCCCCTTCTCCCGCCCTCCTCCTCTGTCCTTCCTTCCCAGCCAGGCACGCACGCTTGCTGCACCTCCATGCAAACTCCTGGCGCTGCCAAATCGCCCACGCCTGATGTTTGCACACCCTGCTGCCACCCACACCCCCTGGGCGCTCTCTCTGGCAGAGCGGTGTGGCCGGAGTGACGTCTTAGTGGGGGAAGGTGAAGAGCGCCCGGTGCTCTCTGCTACTGCAGGGTCTAGAAAGGCTGGCAGGAAGCGCTTGGTAGCCATTTGGCGCTCCCTGAAAGCCCATGCCAGCAACCCCCTAAGCACTTGCCGCTTGGCAGGTTTGTGCCTGCTCGCCCGAGGAGGAGAGTCCAGCCAGTATTTCCTTCTCCTCGCCCTGCTGACGGTCCCACCAGGGCTAGCGAGCCTCAGAATTCAGAATCCCGGACAGAAACACATCGCGTATGTAATTTCTAAATGCGCACCCAGATAAAATGCACGAGCGGTATGGATTCAACTACACACAAACCACATTCTTTGCCACGAAAAACTCAATCCCAGGTACGACTGCCTACTCCCCTCTCCTGCCTCCAACACACCTTGCAAGCTGTCAGATCACTCTGTCGCCTACAGCCGGGCCTCTCCTCCCCTTGAGATTTACCCTTTCTCCTAAGGGTCAGTGTTCTCACTCTTGTGTTCTCCCCCAAATTCCCCACCCACACCACCTCTGCATGTACACACAAGTAGCCGGCACCCTGCTCCTCCCCAGCAACACACCCACTCCACAAGGCTGAGGGAAACACCTTATGCCTCAGGGCCTGAGCAGCATAAGACCCAACTGAAACCCAAGAATTGCTTGACAGGAGAAAGAAAGAAAGAAAGAAAGAAAGAAAAAAGCTGTGTTTATAAATAGTATCATGAAAGGGTTTCCCCTTTATGGTTAGCTTCTCTCCCACTACCTCCTTTACAGCCCACCACCACCATCTTGCCTTACAATATCATGGAAACTTGGAAGCTAATAGGGACATTTAATCATTCCAGAAAGCCTCAAACCTCCTAGCGCATTACTGAGTCAAAATGCCACAGCATCTGGAGTAAAGCAGGGCGCTTAGGGCAGTGAATTGGTCCTACAGCTGGGTTATCGCAGCCGAACAGTAATGTGACAATAAGCAGGTTCTCAGTAACCAGGGTTTTCCTGGGTCCTCCTCAGAAGGGGAGGTCTGTAAAGGTTTCCCTATTATCGGGCACCCAGGTGGCTCAGTGGGTTGGGCCTCTGCCTTCCGCTCAGGTCATGATCTTGGGGTCCTGGGATTGAGTCCCGCATCGGGCTCTCTGCTCAGCAGAGAGCCTGCTTCCCCCTCTCTCTCTCTGCCTGCCTCTCTGCCTACTTGTGATCTCTCTCTGTCAAATAAATAAATAAAATCTTTTTAAAAAAATTCCCTATTATCTCCTGCTAAAGATCCCTAGGAAATCTCAACTTATGAATACAGAAGCCTTCCATGGACCCTTCATTTGGAAGTCTCCCAACACGGGACACGGACATGAGAGTAGATTTCACGTGGTTTACAGAACCCATTTGGCACATGCCAATCGCTGTGAATTCCAGAAAGGGAAGCACTCCCAGCCTTTGCTAGTTGTTCCATGCTCTTCCCTATCCTTACCCCTGCACCAGGTTAAGAGAGGTTAAATTTAACTTTTCTCCAGCACCCTCCTGGTCAGCCCTCCAGATACCACCCAGCACTCAAAATATATCCTAATCTTACCAGCTACAAGAAGCTTGCAGCAGAAGGTCCTGCTGATCTGTTGGCACCATTCTCCCTCAACCCACCCCACTTCCTCACCCCTGTCACTTCCCCATTCTGGAAGGGCCATCCAGTGCACAGAACCTCAGAGATGAGGTCCCTCTGTTCTATTCCCAGCCTTGACACTGACTCACTAAATGTCTCTAGCCACCCCTTGCTCCCTGAAGTCTTGATGCCTCAGTTTCCCCCTTCAATAAAAGGGATGAAGTCATCAACACTGCCAAAGCTTCATCCCTGGAGGGAAGTGAATGAACCTTAATGAGCTTGTGGCTGCCACACATTCCATGCTCCCCAAAATAATGGCACGAGGTTAATGTTCAGGGCTAATATTAGAAAGGCAAACAAGAGCTACTTCCATTTCTTAGTCCAACCAACCTAGTTACCCAGACCTCTCCAGGTGGGCCTTGTGCCACTGGGCTTGGGCAGAACCCGAGTTAGGCCACATTCTTCTCTGCATGCTGGAAGACTGAAAGGAAATACCCGTAGAAACTGGGAAAGGCAGCCAAAGGGCAGGCTCCATCACATCCACAGGACATCTAATGAAGACTACAGTACCAGGAGAAAGGCAGAGAAAAACAGAAAGACATTCTGTTGGTGTGGAAGACTGATCCTGGATGAGATGTGTAAGATCCAAAATAACAGGCACGGTTTTCTTCCCACTTTATCTGAAAGGCCAGAAATTATTCTCTGTATGGTGCCAAGGTCAGGTACTAAGGAGTGATAACTTCCTGCTCTGGACAGAATGCCAACACTAATAGAGCAGTGGTTGAGTTTACCACATTACTAATTACCAGTTAGGACGCCTGGGTTTCAATCCTGGCTCCACTAACTACTGGCTGTGCAACCTCAGGCAAGTTACTTAACCTCTCTGTGTTGTCGTTTCTTCCTCTATAAAATAGAGATGATAACTGTACCTTTACAGGGTTGTTGTGAGGATTGCCTCAAGTTAATAATTTTAAGGCATTTAGTAAGTGTTAGGTAAGTGTAGCTATCATTATTTTTGAATGAGGCAAAACAGAGAATATTGGAAATGAGAAAGCAGACTGTGGAGGTTAAGACTGAAAACAGCAAGGCTGCCATGGTTTATGTTACAAAACCTGCACTGAATTTGCAATAGCTTTCGAGATGTCAGAAACTCCACCTTTCACTTTGGGGATAAGGTCACCCCACTACTAACCAATGCCAGGACCAGGCAGACTTCAAAGATGAGGGAACGAGGGGATATCATCTCTATTTTTCAGCAGGGACCAGGTCTAGTCATAAGACATGATCTGGAAAACACCACTCTCTAAAGCACAGTTAATCCACCCCAACAGCCATCTGCTTCCAGCGGATTCCACAGAGGCAAGGAGAATTAGGGAAACTCCGTCCTAGTAGGATCCGTTGCACTGTTGGGGGGTGGGAGCGGAGGTCCACCTGGAGCCGCTGTGATACAGTTCCCTCTGAGTCTCTCAACAAGTTGCGTTCCAGCATCTGGGAAAGCACTTTGGGAAAATTGGGTTGCTATTACACTAGAGTCGGCTCTTTTCACAAAGTGGGGGAGGGAGTTCTAGGGGTAAGAGCCAAGGAGTCTCATGCTTTTGAGACCAGAGATACCAGAAATGATACTCTCTCGCTAGTTCTAGAAGAAGTGGCCACAGCCTGACACTGAGCAGCCCTACCACAAGAAAGGACTCTCGTGCAGCCATTCATGAGGGTTCCCAACTGTCCAGGGCAGGCCAAGGCCTTCCTCCCAGCAGGGCAGCCTTACCAACAACCTCTCCATGTTCTCCGGCAGGGGCACCTGCTTCGAGAGGCCTACCAGAAACACAGGATTCTGGGTAATTGGAGGCTTAGTCCGAAAAGCGCGGATGCAACTGTCCCCACACACATACCGACTCGAAACAGAGTCAGAGCCCCATTCACCTGAAGTAAGAGACATATGTACACCGCTCTCTAGCACAGCTGTGCGGACCTGGATTATACCCCTGCCTCATATACCACTAACCGGTAGTCTCCAGGGCCAAGTGGATGTACGTAGGGACTCGCACAGCCCACCAAGGCCCAGACAGAGAAAGAAGAAGTAGACATAAAAACCCACGTAAGATGAAGTCTCCCACTTGGTTTTGCTGTGAGGTACACACAGGAAAGCGGGCGCCCAGCTAGTGGTCCCAGGTAGAAAGACACACTGCTAAACGCACATAGCCCAGCATCCACTAGAAGGATTTCCTAGCACCCTTCTCCCGCCTTTTCTGATGATTCTGGGCTTTGATGATTTCTGCTCCATATCTCATGAAAGAAAACTTAAATACCAGATTCCAGAGACACAGAACTGAACAAGAAACAGGAAGGGAAAGATGAAACTATTGGGTGCTTTTCTGAAAGGAGATTCATCACAGGTCAAATCTCCTGGTTGGGGGAGGGAGGGCGGGCAACTTATTTCGATGGAAGACTGGAATGAGGCTGAGCAGCAACACCCCTCTCTTCCTATCCAGGATCTGCTTTTTCCTGAGGAACTATCAGTGAAGGACAGGAGCTGTGGACAGGAGCCGTGCAGGACATGAGGGCAGTGGTACAGGACCAGCACTAGGGAAGAACTTCAACCCAGGAGTTAGCGTTCCCCTGCATCCTCTCTTCTTGCTTTGGGAAGGCGGGATTTCCATTGTCCCTTTGGATTTTACTGACAGAGCCATGCTTCCATGCAGGAATAGGTAAGCCACAAGGGAGGCCTCCTGATGTCTGAGTAAGGGTGAGTGGGGACAGGCTGATTTTCTTGTCAAGGAGACAGTGGGTAGGAGAGAATAGCTCTGGTGGACATGAAGCTGAGGTAGGCTTACAAGGTAAGACAAGGTAGTATCACTGGAAGCCCTAGACAAGTGTAGGCCATGAAATGCCACGATCACTTTAGTGAAGTAAGAAAGCCCAAGAATGGAGAGCGCTTTGGGAGTCTGGTTGGGATGTGTCCATCACTATTACACAGTACCGATGCAGTTCTGGAAATGCAGGCATTTGCTGATACCCCTTTGCCTTCAGCATGAAACTCTACACGTCCCCAGGGACCTCAAATGACTCCCATCCATGAGTTCCCAAACACTAAGAAACCCATTTCTCAGAGCCTCTGCAGAAGGTGTGAGTCTGAAGCCAGGAGCTTCCTCAGAACACACTCCCCTGAGGATTCTCTGAGTATTACTCGTCCTTCCCCAGTGATGAAACCCAAGAGCCACCATCTTAGCCCCTACCCCCACTAGTACCTAAAGAGCACAGAGAGGTGAAAGAAAGCACTAACCTGTCTCCAAGCTTCCCCCAGCAAAGGGAGGGAACCACCTGGTACTGGAGTTTAGGGCTGGAGGGACTCCCCTCTTCAATGGCAGATGAAGAGTCTCATCGTCAGTGGCTCTTCCTGTACTTGGCTGAGCATCCCAAGCTGGGGTCGGGGGGAACTGGGTCCCCTGAGGATGGGGAGCGGAGGGAGGAGGAGGAGGGGGCGGAGGAGAAGGAGGTCCTACCTGGGGAAGGTGGCACACCCCCCACACCCTGCCTGTAACCCTGGGGAGGAGGGGAGGAGCCTCTCCGAACCAGGAGTTGTCTCCTCCCCCTTGGGGGAGTCCCCCTCCCCCCCAAACTGGATCTTTCGGGAGTGGAGGGCTCCGTCTGTCTGCTGGAGATCTGAGCGGAGGGGCTCTGCCCTGTTCCACTGTCTAGGTACAAGGAAGTTGAGAGGAGAGTCCTTCCCCTCTCCTGAAAGGCCGAAAGCCGGCTCCTCTTCTTGCCTGGAGTGTCCTCTGCTTCTGAACGTAAGGACTCCTCTCCCCTGTGAGTACTGGATAGGATGGAGGGCGCCTACTCCACAGGCATGTCCCCCTTCTCTTAGCCTCAAAAGTCCTGAACTGCTGAGAGTGTGCGTTTGGAGGGGTGGAGGCACGCTGGGGCGGGCTCACTCTGTCTGCCTCCTTCAGCAGGATCGCCCCTTTCTACTTCTGGAGGTCTATTCCCGGGCCAGGATGGGGGTTTTCCTCTCCCCTACAGGGGTCTCTTCTTCCCCTCGCCCGAGTGGCGGTAAGGGTCTCCGCTCCAGCGGGGAGAGAGGCTGCTCCCGTCCCCGCGCCCGCCTCCGCTCCGGGGGTGCCCCCGAGGGTGGGGTTTTCCTACTCCCCGCGCTCCCTGAGCTGGCCTGGGCAGCAGGGTCCGGGAGGCCGCGGCTGCCGACTCCGGTCCCTGGCTACTGTGGCCAGCGCCTCCTCTAGTCCCGTCCCGTCCGGTCCGCTCCCTTCGGCGCGTGAGGCCCCCGGCGCTGCCACCTCTCGGGCTCCGGCCAGTCCGGGCTCCCGGGGAGCCAGAAGGCGGACGGACAGTGTCAGGGCTCGGCTCGGGCTCGGGCTCGGCTCGGCTCCGCTGCAGGCCCCGGCTCCTCCCCGGCCTCCGCGCCGCGCTCCACGCCCCTCCCCCTCCCCCGCCCGCCCGGCCGCCGCCGCCGCCGCCTCCCCGCGCGGGTTAAGGAGGAGCGGGCGGCGCCGAGCCGCGGGCCGAGCCGCAGAGGTTCGCTGCGCGGGGAGAGACGCGCGGCCCGGAGCCGGGGGGATGGCGCGGGGTAGGGGGGCCGCCGCCCGGCCACTGGGCCGCGCGAGCATCTCGCCTGGGCGCGCGACGGCAGCCCCCTGCCCTCGGTCGGGACGGTCCCCCGGTCACGCCCGACGCCGTCCGCCGCGGCTGCACGCGCGCCTTCGGGGGTGTTCTCTGCACGGCCGACCCGAGGCGTTCTCTCCGGAACGGCGCTGATGGGCTTCCCGCTCCCCGGAGACGGTGTATGAGGGGTTATGGCGTTGGGACCGGGTTAGTCTGTCATCCTGACCTCATCCTGGAGTTCAGTACGTGCTGCTGAAGGAGCGGATGTGTGGAGAGAAGGAGCGGGTCACGGAGAGAAGTCTAGACTAAACTCCGTATAAACTTGTGCAAGGCCTCTCTTCCGCGGGGTCTGAGCGACGAGGGGACCTCGATACTCGCCCTGGCTACCCACTAGGCCTGTTGCAAGGACCACAGGAGATCACTGATGTGAAAATGCTTTTTAACTGTATAGTATACAAAGGATGCAAAACATGACTTCTCGTTCAGTTCACTTGGCGACCTTGTAACATACCTTATTCTGAGTGACACACAGTAAAGAATGTTACTTTCTGCCCCTTCCGGAATCATTCCCATGCAGAGACAGAAAATGCCACCCGGGAGCCCACCTCAACTTTTCCTCCTTCAGTCACATTATTCCTCTGGAAATTCTTACATATGTCGCCCTCTGACCTGTTCAAACTTTTCTCAAACTATTCTAATTTCTATCATACAAAAGATTATGAAAGCAAAAAATATCATCCATGGAATATTTGAATTGCTCAAAAGAAAAGACTGCGTATTCAGGATTACAACTTGATGACTACATCACATTTAGATAGTAAAGTCTTTTATCTTCTGGCTAAATGTATGATACTATTTAAGTTACACATGTATAAAATTGCATTATATTTACAGTGTGCCAGGCATTGAGCTAAGAACTCTGCATGTGTTATCACATTTAATTCTTCTAGCAATCCCATAAGGTCCTTATGGTACCCAAAAGGTACCATTTACAGATGAGAAAACTGATTTAGAGATTATGACTGTGTCTACATTCACATGATTAGTAAGTAGCAAAACCAGAACTTAAACTAACAAATCCAAGTAACTCCAAAGACCCAACTCTTAACTTCTATTCCATTCTCCTGAACTCCTCAGAATTAAAAGCCATCCTTAAACTTAGTTGTAATAGAGATGTATGGAAACAGATGGTAGCTGCATTTATGATGAACATAGCATAATGGATAAACTTGTCCAATCACTACAGTTGTATGCCTGAAATTAATGTAACATTGTGGGCAAATATACTCAAATAAAAAAGAAAATAGATGGCATTTCCTCTACAAAAATAGAAAGCAGAAAGGTCAATTGGTTGTTTGTGATTGATTGATCTATCTGTATCACAAACATGTATATATTAAAAAAATCCTTAAATTTATAGGAAATGAAGCCCAGTTGAGTCTTTTCTTTCTCTCCACCCTTCCACTATCCCAATTTAAGCTGTATCCCTTCCTTTAAAAAAAAAAAAAAGTATTTATTTATTTGAGAGAGAGAATGAGAGAGGGCAAGAGAGGGGAGGTCAGAGGGAGAAGCAGACTCCCCATGGAGCTGGGAGCCCTGTGCAGGACTCAATCCAGGGATTCAATCCAGGGACTCTGGGATCATGACCTGAGCCACCCAGGCACCCTATATTTTTCCCCTTTTGAAATATTAACTTTTTCTCCCACACAGATAACTTGGCATCAAATGCTTGCTTCTTGCTACATGTTAGATGTTTTGTTATGTTTCATTTGTCAATCATTTTTGACATTTTTGTATGTATGTGGAATTTGAGAGGCACGGTAGAGAAGTAGTCCTAAAAATGGGAAAGCTAGGGAAGGATTAGACCACCCTTAACTGGAGATTTAGAAAAATTAGAAGCTCAAGAAATTATTTAACATATGCAAGATATTTGCTGTATTATTTGTGACTGTAGAAAATGAGAAAATTTGCTTAAATAACCATAATAGGGTAACTCTTAAAAAAATAATGGTATGTCTATATAATAGATAGCTGATTTTCTTTTTATATCTTCTTTACCATTTAGATATTTTACAATAGGTGTACATTATTTTAAAAGAACCATTTTTTCATATATCTGAATATATTCCAGTGAGAAAATCATGTTTTAAAAGTTTGTATAATAGAGGCATCTGGGTGGCTCAATCGTTAAGCATCTGCCTTCTCCTCAGGTCAAGATCCAGGTTCCTGGGATTGAAACCCACAAAGGGCTCCCTGCTCAGTGGGAAGCCTGCTTCTCCCTCCCCCACTAGCCCCTGCTTGTGTTCCCTCTCTCTTGATGTCTCTCTCTCTGTCAAATAAATATGTAAAATCTTAAAAAAAAAAAGAAAAGAAAATTTGTATAATATAATCATGTAATTGCTTTTTAAAAATATATACTTATCGGGCGCCTGGGTGGCTCAGTTGGTTAAACGACTGTCTTTGGCTCAGGTCATGATCCCGGAGCCCTCGGATCGAGTCCTGTCCGGCACCCAGCTCCATGAGGAGTCTGCTTCTCCCTCTGACCTTCTCCCCTCTCATGCTCCCTCTCTCTCTCAAATAAATACGTTAATTAATTAATTAAATAAAATATATATTTAAGTGTATGTATATATTTGAGTATACACACAGACACAGGTGGATATACACTAAAGATGTGAACTTGAAGATAATTTAATTTACCTCATTTTCTACTATATCTATAGTTAGTGTTCTTATGGGTTTTGCTTATGTAATTTTTAAATTAGAAAAAGTGATAAATAAACCTACGTTTGTTTTGTTTTCACCCTAAGACAGGGGGAAACACCTGCATTCATTCTCTGTATATTTGCATTAAGAAGGGTGATATGGGGCGGAATAAAAATATAGTCACTGAGAGGCATCTGCTGGTTCAGTTAGAAGAGAACATGCCACTCTTGATCTTGAAATCATGAGTTTGAGCCCCACCGTGGGTGTAGAGCTCACAAACACATAGCTCTAGAGAGAGAGAAAGAGAAAGTGAGTCACTGAAACATGCAAGAAACCAAAATGTAAGGATTCACACTTTTCTAAAATAGAACATATTACATAATTCACAAGTGTTAGTTTGCCTTGAGCAAATCGTTTCTTCATACTATTGGTGACTAATATGTCACAATACTGTTTCAGGAGCATTTATTAAAGACTTATGTATTATATAAAACACAGTGAATATGATTTGTGTATCCAAGTCCCAGCTTTGGTGCTCTATAACTGTGAGAACTTAAATCACTTAACTGTTATGTTTCCTCAACAGTAGTAAAATGGGAATCATAATAGTACCTACTTCACAGTGTTGTGGAAAAACGATGTGACTTCATGCATGTAATGCATTTAGGTAAGTGCACAGAGAAAAAGAGCCTGAAGCTTAAAGGGGCTTAAAAATCATACCAAACAAATGCAATGTATATGGCCAAGAGACATATCCATCAAATATAATATGTGGACATTTGGGCCGGGTGGAGGGAGATCCTGATTTGAACAAAGCAACTGGAAAAGATATTATAAAGCAATCAGTAAAATTTTAATCTTGACTCTGGTGATATCAAAGAATTATTGTTATATTAGATGTGTTAATGGTACTGTGTTATTGTTTAAGGATCTCTATCTTTTAAAAATGCATACTGCAGTATTTAATCATGGAATGCCTGAAATCCCCTTCAGAATAATCAAGCGATGGGAGGAAAGAGGTATAGATGATAAAAGATCGAGCGGGGTCGCTTATCACATGTTTTTTGTTTTTGTTTTTGCTTTTTAATAAACTATTCTCAGAGTACCTGACTCAGTCAGTGGAGCATATGACTCTTGATCTTGGGGTGGTGAGTTCGAGCCCCACCTTGGATGTAGAGGTGCTTAAAAGTAAAATCTTTTGGGGGCGCCTGGGTGGCTCAGTCGTTAAGTGTCTGACTTCAGCTCAGGTCATGATCCCAGGGTCCCAGGATCTAGCCCTGCATTGAGCTCCCTGCTCAGGGGCAGGCCTGCTCCTCCCTCTCCCACTCCCCCTTCTTCTGTTCCCTCTCTGTTAAATAAATAAATAAAATCTTTTTCTAAAAAATAAAATCTTTTAAAAATAAATAAAATACTATGCTCTCTACATTTGTACGCGTTTGAAATTTTACAAAATAGTTTTTTAAGGGGCACCTGACTGGCTCAGTCAGTAGAGCCTGCGACTCTTGATCTTGGGGTCCCGAGTTAAAGCCCCATGTTAGGGGTAGAGTTTACTTTTAAAAAGCTTTTAGGGGCGCCTGGGTGGCTCAGTGGTTTAAGCTGCTGCCTTCAGCTCAGGTCATGATCTCGGGGTCCTGGGATCGAGTCCCGCGTCGGGCTCTCTGCTTGGCGGGGAGCCTGCTTCCTCCTCTCTCTCTCTGCCTGCTTCTCTCCCTACTTGTGATCTCTATCTGTCAAATAAATAAACAAAATTTAAAAAAAAAAAAGCTTTTAAAAAATATTGTTTAAAAAAGTGTTAGAAAATAGTAAGGATTATTCAAGTCTTTGCTGTTACTATATACTTTGTATTTATAATACTGTATTATCTATGCTTACACTTTTCAGATTACAATGTTTTTATTAACGCTACGTATTTTAGCAGTGAAAAACGGAGAAACGTGGTTGGAGGGCGGGAAGACGTCACATCCCGGTCGTTCTGAGGCCCAGCCTCCCAACAGCTCGGTTCCACCTTAAGAAGCTTTAGCCTCTCCCCCAGCGGAGCAGACACACAGCTCCTCCCACTCCCGTGTCAGCTCCGACCCGGGAACGTGGGGAAGGGAGGAGAGACGCACTGAATGGAAAGATTGGTGCCCGAGGCCGTAGGGTCTGTCCTTCCCCTCCTCTGCCCGCACGAGAGGAACGTAAAGCCCCGGCAACTGGGTTCGGTTCTTTTCCGCAGGATTCTGGATGGGGGCGTGCCAGTCTGAAATCGGAGGGCGGGGGGGGTGAGGGGAATATATGTGAGGGGTGGGGCTCATCTTGGGGTGGGGTCGAAGAGAACAGAACTGGGGCATTAGAGATAGACAGTACGCAGTGACTGTTGGTGGAAAACTGTAAGTTCAAGAAATCCGGACGCACCTCTCCAAACCATTTCCAAAAGAGGGGGCAAGTTTTCCATTCTCCGCCCCGATTCCCCGTCTCCGTTTTAATTGATTGGGTTTAAGGTAGGCTGGGCCCAAGGTTGCTGGTTGATTGGCTGCGTCAGTAATCCATCAGGATGACGCAAGCGAGGGGTGTGGCTATTTGGGGAGGAAGTGAAGATTATTTTGGTACCGCCTACCGCAACTACTGATTGGTTGAGGTTGGCAGTGAGGTAAACGAGGCATAAAAATGTCCACTAAAGGGAAGGGCTTATTGGCCATTCTCTCAGGGACGATATCTAGGGTGGGACTGCGAAGAGTCAGGGGACTCTGTTATTGTACTGACGGACCAAATTGATTAGAACCCGGAAATGAGTTTAAGAAGGGAACTGAAGGAAAGAGGGAAATCCGCAGCACTTTCGTTGCCCTCAAACAAGGTCATTTCCTGGATAGGATCGATAATTTCCTGTTTACTCAACGAAGTCAGCGTGTACCCGGGCTTTCTGGAATACATATGATAATTGAATTCTTATGAGCCTTTGGTGCCATTTAAGTGGGACCAAATTTAAGATTTCCCATTTACTTACATTACCTAAAAGAATGAGACAGGAAAGGAAAAACATGGGTTTAACCTTGACTCTAGGAAAGGATAGAAAAACTGAGACTCCAAGAGAAAGCTAAGGATGGACCCTGGATTACCGTATCCAAGCAGGTGCGTTCCTAAAGAACTCATTCATAAAAGAATGAAGAGAGTGGGCGGAGATGTAGAGAGCTGAAACGATTTGTGGAAAGGAAGAGCATTCATCTATACAGAAACCTTCGGTAGGGAATATATTTTGTTCATCATTGTATCCCTCATGCCTGGTGGTGTCGGATACATGGTCCGAGATCTGAACCAAACAAAATGAGAAGATGTTTTATAGTATAATGGACAAATTCTAAAGATGCCAGAACTTTAGAATGTTTTTCACAGTATATATCAAAATAGGGGCGTCTGGGTGACTCAGTCCCTTGAGTCTGCATTTGGCTCCTTGAACCTGCTTTTGGCTCAGATCATGATCCCGAGTCCTGGGATGGAGCGCCTCACGTGAGGCGCTCCCTGCTCAGGGAGGAACCTGCTTCTCCCTCTCCCTTTGCCCCACCCCTAACCCTCTACAATATAAATAAATAAATCTCTCTCTCAAATAAATCTTTTTTAAAAATACATCTATACGCACATATTTAAAAAATAAAGTATCTATGTCAATTTTATAATCCTGAAAAAATGTTTCACACTTACCACCTGGGTTAATCCAGCCGTAAAATGAAAGGTAGATCTGCTTCCCAAACCTGCCATTTTCCTCTTAACACCCTGGGGCTTTAAAATTTGGAAGCAGATTGCCCCTTAACCTACATTCCTAGAAAAAAATTGAAAAGATAGATGGAATTAGTAAAAACAAAAATGGCCTCTACATCCAATGAATGGGAAATAAGTTGTTTAACCTACAATCTGAGAGTCAAGGGTAGGAAGAATTTACTATCTGAGAGTATTGAGAGATAACCAGAAATTATGGAATCGCTTGCTTTCCAGCAAGATTATAGCAAGATTTCACCCATGCTTTAACATGGTCTAAAAACGGCTCTGAAATTGAGAAAACTGCAAAAACTTCCCAAGAGTGTTGTAACTATCCCACCACAAGCAGGACACTGCACAGGCGGTCGGTCAAGATTCAAGTACCTTCTATTTATCCAGACCGAGTCCCTCTTTATAATTTTCTAGAATCTTCTAGGTCAGATAGTTTATAGTTTATAAGAGAGTGTATCATACTGGTTTGTCAATATAATTTGGACAGTAGTTTGAGATAAGGGGAGGAGCAGGGGCAGTTCTATTTGCAATAATAAAAGTACCATAGGAAAATTATTTCTAAGCTACAAATAATTTTAGCATAGTAAGGTATACATTGCTTATATGCAAGTAGGTAAGGGAGATACTAAGAAAATTTTCAAGAATGGTGTTTATCACTTAAATGTGCATTTTTTTCCTGGTAATATTATATGAATATGTGGAACCATGCAAAATGATTTTGGGGTCAATAATTCATACAGTGAGAGCACTGTACCTTTCCTTTTGATGATATCCAATAAATCAGAGTGGAAATTGTCTCTAAGGAGAATTAGAGCCTACCACTAAGTCTAAGGAAGAAAAAAACTGGCATTGTTCCTAATCAAAGATCCAAGCCCTCTAGCATGTAAAGATAAACCAGTGGCATCTTGATTAGTGAGAACATTAGACACTGAGTCAGAAAGAATCTTAGGCCCTAGGAAAATCTTCAACTTCCTCCAGCCTAACAGCTGCCCCACCTCCCCAAACCCCTCCTCTGTGAAACCCAGTCATCTTTTTTTCTTTCCTCTGGAGGCCCAGCAACAGTTGGAAGGCCTCTAAAGCCAAGGATGAAAGCACCAGGTTATGCTGCACTTGGAATTTATGGAAAGAAGAGGAAAAGGGCAGACAGGGGTTTGGAGGGGCTGGTAGAAGTCCAGAAGGGACAAAGTACTATTGCTCAGTAAGTATGCGATCTGGTTGTCTACAGGAAGCAGAAACTATTTTAAGCAGAAAAGGCCTTAATACAGGGACATGGGTACTTAAAAACTTGTTGGAAGGATTTAGAAGGAGCGGGGCCTCTGCTATATCCCAGATATGGCTTCAAGAACAAGACTACTCAACTCACCCTCCAGGGGAAGCTGCAGAAAGGGGAGAAATCAAGACTGTTCCTAAAATTGTTGAGTGCAAGAATATAGTGCCTTCCCTAAGATCCAGGCATCAGGAAGCTACCGTTGCTGTCTCAGCAGCTTTCAGTGGCCATGGAGCTTATACATGGTTGCTGCAACACTACAGAAACCTCCCCTAAATCCCATGACCATGCCGGCCAGCAGCCACTACCAAAGTGGCCGGGAGATGGCCCTTGCCTCACTTTGACTTCTCAAGTCTCTTGGATGTGCAAATTTTTCATAGATCAAAACTCACAACTAGAATCCTAGCTGCGAGAAAATCTATGAAATTGAGGTTTTGGTTTTCCAGCCTCTGTAAGTAGAGGAAAGTATATAAAAAGGAGGGAGGGGCACCTGGGTGGCTCAGTGGGTTAAGTGGCTGCCTTTGGCTCAGGTCATGACCCCTGGGGTCCTGGAATCAAGCGCTGTGTCAGGTTCCCTGTTCAGAGGGGAGCCTGCTTCTCCCTCTCCCTCTGCCCTTCCCCTATCTCGTGCTCTGCCCCCCACCCCAGGACTCAGTCTGTGGAGCAGTGACTCTTAATCACAGAGTTGTGAGTTCGAGCCCTACACTGGGTATAGAGATTACTTAAAAATAAAGTCTTTATTTTTTCAAAGATTTTATTTATTTACTTGACAGAGAGACAGTGAGAGAGGGAACACAAGCAGGGGCAGTGGGAGAGGGAGAAGCAGGCTTCCCACTGAGCAGGGAGCCTGACTCAGGGCTCAATCACAGAACTCTAGTCATGACCTGAGCCAAAGGCAGACACTTAACTGACTGAGCTACCCAGGCGCCCTGGAAATTAACATTTTTAATACCAAAAATATGGGAAGGATATACTCTCATAATTTAAGAATTGGATACATATCACTTCAAAAAAAAAAAATACTGCCTTGTTTTTTCCCTTCCGAGGAAACACTTTATTCCAGCGTGGCATCGTTATGAATCCACTGATATAGTTTAAGGTGACCGCCATACCAGGAAAGAAACTCAGCTTCTTGTTCAGTCTGTTTCAGACTTGCCAAATAGCCTTGGACAGGTCATTTTACCACTGGGCCTTCATTTACTGCTTCATTTAATTTATTAAAACTAGTAGTCCAAAAAATATTAACATTTAAGAAAAGAGAATAGAAAGTTTGGAAGAAACAGTTTCTAAAAGGAACATAGACTAGAAAAAGAAAACCTGTTATTTAAAAATTTAAAAAGGCATTAGACTAGTGGAACTCTTAGTTCTCTTACAATTCTAAAAGTCATTATTCAACTTTTTTTCTGGACTCCTAATAACCTCTCGACCAGGACTTTGGCTTGTAGAGTCTACTTATGTCAAATCATCCCCTTCAGTGGCCCAGATTTAATAAAGTGCAGATTTTTTTAAAATGTCACTCTTTTTGTTCAAGAGCATTCCATGGCTACCAATTGTCAATAAAACATATTCCAGAGGAGTGCTGGGTGGCTCAGTGGGTTAAGCCTCTGCCTTCCGCTCAGGTCATGATCCCAGAGTCCTGTGATCGAGCCCGGCATCTGGCTCTCTGCTCAACAGGGAGTCTGCTTCCCCCTCCCCACCCCTTCTGCCTGCCTCTCTGCCTACTTGTGATTTCTGTCAAATAAATAAATAAAAATCTTAAAATAAAATAAAAAAACATATTCCAGACTATTCAGCTTGGCATTCAAGGCCCTCCTGAAACTGATCCTAATCCCTACCTGATCTGCAATTCCCTGCCCTTCAAAAACCAACTGGTATCATCTGATAGGGTGCCTTTATTTGTTACCATTTTCCCCCCATTTTATTTCAACAAATATTATTGAGCTTATTGAGCAGCTTCTATGTGCCAGACTCTGTAGAAACTTCAGGTTCAAAGATGAATCGGGGGGCACCTCGGTGGTTCAGTCAATTAAGCATTCAACTTTTTTTTTTTTTTAAGATTTTATTTATTTGACAGAGAAAGTGAGAGGACACAGGCAGGGGGAGCCACAGAGGTGGAGGGAGAGGCAGCGAGGTCCCTGCCATGCAGGGAACCAGAGGCAGGGCTCTATCCCAGGATCCCGGGGTCATGACCTGAGCAGAAGGCAAACGTTTAATGACTGAGATATCAGGCGCCCTAGCATTCGCCTCTTGACTTTGGCTCAGGTCATGATCTCGGGGTCATGAAATCATCAAGCCCTGGTGGGGCTCCAAGCTCAATGGGGAGTTTGCTTGAGGATTCTCTCTCTCCTACCTCTGCTCCTCCCCACTTCTCAAGAAACAAAACAAAATAAGGGCAGGGGAGCCTGGGTGGTTCAGTCAGTTAAGCATCTGCCTTGGGCTCAGTTCATGATCCCAGGATCCTGGTATCGAGCCCCACATTGGGCTCCTTGCTTGGCAGGGAGCCTGCTTCTCCCTCTCTCCACTACTTCTACTTGTGTTCCCTCTCTCGCTGTATCTCTCTCTGTCAAATAAATAAAATCTTTAAAAAAAAAAGAAGAGGAAGAAACAAAATAAAAAATGAAAACAAAGATGAATCAGGCTCAGCTCCAGTTAGAGTGACTACCCATCCCAGATTGCCCAGGACTATTCCGGGGAAACCCCTTAATCCTGGGATAACTGAGACAGTTGATCAGCCCAGCGCCTGTTCCCAAGAAATTATAAGGATCTTAAGATCCCTCTAACTCGGGTGCCTGGGTGGCTCAGTGGGTTAAAGCCTCTGCCTTCAGCTCTGGTCATGATCTCAGAGTACTGGGATAGAGCCCCACATCAGGCTCTCTGCTCAGCAGGGAGCCTACTTCCCCCTCTCTCTCTGCCTACTTTTCTGCCTACTTGTGATATCCGTCTAATAAATAAATAAAATCTTTTTTTTTTAAAAATAAACGAATAAAATCTTAAAAAAAAGAAAGATCCCTCTGACTCAGAAACTCTGCCTAGATGCATATACTTTTCCCCAACTTTCTTCCAGAGTATTTTAATAGGATTTCCCTAGCAATTAGCACAGAATCAAAGACTATTCCCCAGCAATGACTTGCTTATACCACTGCCTAGATTATGAAATCCTGGAAGGCAGACACATCTTTCCAGGACTCCACAGTCCCTGCTAGATCCTTATAATGATCATAAAAGCGATGCAGGTTGAATTGAGCAGAGAAGTTGGACAAATTAATGTCAGGCTTTTTGTTCTGAAAACTTTTTAAGGTAAAACATATCAGGAAAATGTTTTATTGGATATTGGGGTTTTTTTTCTTTTTGTTAAAGATTTTATTTATTTATTTGACAGAAAGAGAGACAGCAAGAGAGAGGGAACACAAGCAGGGAGCTCCATGTGGGGCTCCATTCCAGGACTCTGGGATCATGACCTGAAGGGAAGGCAGATGCTGAATGACTGAACCACCCAGGCGCCCTTGGGAATGTTGTTTTTATAAAGATAACAGCACCCAGACCAAGTGACTGACAGACCCCAGAAGCCATGCTGTCCTTTCTAGTCACAATCCCCCGAAAGGTAACCACAGTCTGGATTTATGACACCGTATGTTAGTTTTGCCATTTTTGATCCTTATATAAATAGAATCTTTTAATATATTCTCTCTCTCTCTTTTTAAAGAGTTTACTTATTTATTTGACAGACAGAGATCACAAGTGAGGGGTGGGGGAAGCAGGCTCTCCGCTGAGCAGAGAGCCGGAGGGGGTGGGGGGGCTACATCCCAGGACCCCGGGGTCATGACACAAGCGGAAGGCAGAGGCCTCAACCCACTGAGTCACCCAGGCGCCCCAACATATTCTCTTTTGCACTCTGGTTTCTTTCACGAAACTTTATGAGATTTATCCATATCGTTGCATGTCACCATAATACACATTTGCTCTAATTGCTGTATCCTATGTCATTAGATGAATATACTCATCACGTATTTATCCATTCTTCTCTCAACGGACATTTGGATTATTTCCAGTTTTGGAGCTATTATGAATACTGCTGAGATGAACATTCTAGTATCCATGTTTTGGTGAGCATGTATATGAATTTCTGTTGAAATCCGTTGGAATGAAATTGTTAGGTCACAGGGTAGGCCTATGTTCTGTTTCAATAAATATGGCTAGTTTTCCCTAAGTGATTGCACCAATTTATCAATGTATATCCCCAATTACCAGTGTATGAGAGTTCTGGGCGCCTCATATCCCTCCCACGTTTGGTATTCCTTCTTCCTTTCCTTTTCCCCCTTCATTTTAACCATTCTGAGGGGCGTGCAGTGGAATCTCATGTAGTTTTAATTTGGAGTTTTCTGAAGACCGATTCAACTGCATACCTTCTCCTGTGTTTATTGTTCACTGGGACAATCTCTTTGGAGAAGTTCAGAGTAGATCTTCAAAACAAACAAACAAACATCAACAACAACAATAACAAAAACCCGTCCCTCGTGCCTCGCCGCTTTATTAAAGGCCAAGCCATCACGGTGAGGCTCCAAATAATTCCAAGTTAGGTTTGGGGAAAAGCAGTCTCCCCCAAACACTTTTGTGTTCTCCTGGGCCCTCCCCTCCCCTGGAGAGCACCTACTGGGCAGCAGGGGACGACTTTTATTGGAAATTGGAAAGAGTCCTTTCTGGGAGGTAGAAAGAAAGACAGTTGGGCTTTTCATCAGAAAACAGCCACCGGGGCCAGAAGAACTACCAGGAATTGTCCCCCCGCCCCCCCGCGCCCCCTCCGCCTCCTCGGCACCCACTCCGGCCCGCCCCGCGGGGATATCTGGGGGCACGCTCTCGCGGGCGAGGGGGCGGCGAGGGGGACGGGTATCTCTTAAAGCAGAAATGTTAACGCTCTCCTAACGGCGACTGGAAGGATGGTGGGGCCCAGCACAGTTTCCCCGTAAAGGGTTCCCAGCCGCCTCGGTCCGAAGACGCCGGAGGGGTCGTGCGCGGGCCGCCGGTGCCCGTCCGTTTGGTGCGAAGGTGAGAAGGAGGGCCGCGGGGGGCCGCGGTGGCGGGGACTCGCGAGGGGGACCCCCGGCGCAGCCCGCGGGTGGGAGCGCGTCCTCCTTCCGCGGGGAGCCGGATAGACGAGTCACGTTTTACTACCGCATCAACGGATCCGTCAAAAAAGAATCCTTGACATTTGGCAGCAGCGCGGGCGGGCCCAACGGCTGCTCAGCGAGCCCCGCGGAAGCGCAGTGGCGCCGTCACGGCCACTCCCGGGCGCAGCGGCCTGGGACCAGCGGAAAAGCCTGGGGGGCCCCCGGAGATGGGCGGTTGAGCGGAGCCGCAGGGCCCAACTGGAGTTGCAGCGTCCGGGTGGTGGGCGCGCTGCGCTGTCCCAGTGGCCGGCAGGTGGGAGGACCAGCCCGCCCGCGGGGTTCGGGTAAAGGTGGGTGGTGACCCAGAATTGGATTGCGCCGAGGGAGGATGGGTCCTGCGGCTCTGGAGAAACCAGCACGTCGCCTCTGAGTCTGGGAGAGAATATCGGTTATTTCCTGAGCACCTATTGTGTCTCAGCCCCTGCTCGAAATGCTGGGGGTCCCACTGTGTACCAGGTAGACAATGGCCCTGCCCTCCGGGAGCTTATATTCTATCGAAGAGACACACAAGAAAATCACATAGATATATAATAAAATGCCAGACGGCGATAAATCTTATGGAGATAATACACAGTGAGAGATGGGGAGGGGACTGGTGTATTAACCTGGGCGAGGGAGAAGGGATGGTATATTAAGGGGGGGGGGGTGAAGGGAAAGGGGATGAGGTGGGTCTGAGAAGTCCTTTCCGGGGACGTGTCTTTTGACCCTGAGACCTGAAGGAAGTGAGGAAGGTCGAAGAATGGTCCAGGCCATGGAACTTGAAAGATGTCTACCAGGAGTTTAACTGCTACTCAGATGAGATTGGTTTTGTAGATTTTTGCAAGATGAAAACTGGAATTTCCTTAGAAAATTATGGATCATCCATTCATTAAATGCTTTATTCCTGAAGCGTAAGAGAAGGGGAGTAAGGCCAGATGCCCTTGGAAAAATACCGTTGTTAATTTTATCCCAGTTTAATACATAGATTAAATTTAGGATTTCCGTTTGTTTTCAAGAAGAATTTATCTGAATTAATTCCATAAATAACCAAATAGCATCTCCCTTTTTAAGAAAAGTATATTTACTCGAATTTAAAGAGTTATGGGCTGTTTTTTTGTTGTTGTTGTTTCTAGTTTTGTCCCCTCCCCCCACCTCCACCCCTCCCCGCCCCCCAAATGAGGATGACCTAGAAAACAAGAGGCAGTAGACAGGAAAGGAGAGAGAGGAGACTGGGGTGAGAAGTTTGAAGAGAGAAATGGAAAGAAGTATCAAGGAGACTGTGGAATAGTCAGAGGAATGATCTGTCCTAATTCTCTGCCTCCTCCTGATAAACTCAGAAAGTAGTACTGGTTCCTTCAACATACAACATCCCAGCCAATCCCCACAACCATGCATCCACTTCAGGAGAGGAGGGAACAGACTCAGGACTTGATAACTGGTTAAGCAGAATCATGATTTCTGACTCCACTGCAGCTCACTGAAGCACTTTAGGCCACAGGTAGCATATTTCCAAGATTTTAAATTTTATGCGGCAAAATAAGCCACATTAAGTCCCAGAATTTTGTAACAGCAAGATTATCTAACCCTCTGCTTATTTTTGCTAATGGGGAAACCACTAGTTGATGACAGAGCAATGACTCAAAACATAGAGGTTCCATTTTCACCATATCGAGCTCTATCCCTCTTCTCTCCCCAGACCCCTTAACTTGATAAAATTCTTCCCACTGGCTACTGAACAAGTGGAAGGAGCTTGTTGGAGACCCCAGAATTGAGTTAATCTAAGACATCATTAGATTTCTGTGAAGGTTTCATATCCTTCCACAAGTATTTCTTGGGGTGCTCAATGGTGGGCTAAGTCATACTTAAGCTCTCAAGCAGTTCAAGTAGATAGAACGAATAACTAACCAATTATAATTTACAGGAAGCACTACCTTGAAGAGGAATTGGAGGGAGAGTGAATTCTTAGAACAGAGACATGGAGAGCAACAAACAGGATGTGAGTATTAAGAATTTATGTCAGATTGGTATCAAACTGTTTTGTCGTGGCTGTGTTAATTGTAGTATCTTTCATCTTCCTAACCTTTTGTTGGCTTGATCATGTATGACATTCATAAGTGGTGGTGGGAGAGACTATTACAGTCAATAGACTTGGTACATATCTGCATTCTCTCTTTTTAAATTAACTAGTATTTGCCCCTTGTGGTGTTTTGTGCTATAATATCAAGAGTAATAAGAATGTTCAGCATTGTAATTGCAAACAAGCTTTGGTAAAATTATGACATAACTGGTTTTGGGGGAACATTCTGGAAAAGAAGCATGGCTGTGTAGGTATAAAGAGTAATACAGAGGAATATATGAATGCATGATAATAAGAACTCTTATAGAGCAGGCTCTAGAGTGTAACTGAGTCCTTATTACTTGCAAAGCCTTGTGTTAAGAATCTCTGAAAAGGTGTTAAAACTTTGGAATGAAATGGGGTGGGTTAGACATTATGGGGTGGCTAAAATCACATATTGCTCGAAGTCAATGGTTTACCACGTGTGATCACATCTAGAAAGACTTTAAGTAAGGTTGTTTCTGGGGTTTCATTGGTATCTTGAGTGGCTGGCATCTCAGACTCCCTGATTTTTTCCTGAACTTTTTAATAGTCCTACTAAGGAAAGAAAAGCTGGGAGAGCAATTGCTTTCTTAGCATGTTTTCCAAAAGATGTACATTTTGGAAAAGTTTAAAAGTCAACACATTTTAAAAGATGATACATTTATAGGACAGTGGTTAAGACTCTTTTGGAAAGACGTTAGAGGAAGCACTCCAAGAGCAAGATATGAAACTCAGATATTCGAATGATTATTTTTTTAAAAATGTGTTCACTTCTCTACCAGTGAAGAGCAAAGCCACTGTGCCCTTGCAATCCCAGACCTCTATCTAGTCCCCACTGCTCCATATGCATTAATAATTAGACTAGACCCTTTACTTTGTTTTCCATTTCAAAAATCACAGAATTGTCTACCTCTTTTATTTGTGGGCTTCTAATTGTGCCTTATCAATATTAAGATATCATATATCATTGTTGTTTTATTTTAAAAGAAGTCCATATCTATGAAGCATCTCGATAATACAGAAATTAAAAGACAAAGTCTTCTGAATCGTGGTGGTAATTAAGGATAAGTAAACATTGAAGATAGTTGTTGCTGTTGTTACTGACATTAAAAACAGTTACTCTACTTTTGACAAGGTCATTTTGACATAGCCAGATACAATGACTGCGAAAGTTTGTTCTATTTCATATCAATTAGCCACACTATAATTAGCTCTTTGCATGACATCTCTCTTTGCCAGTTACTGTAACAATTAAATTGGATTGTGTATTCTAAGCACTTGGTAACATATTTGGCTATGTAGGGAAAAATCCAGTGATTCTTTCCTTTGGATCTCATTTACGACTCAAACAAAACAGTTCTGGTCACCAAATTTTGGAGGTTTTCCCTCACACCAAGCAATTTAGTTGTCTTACAATTTAATCAATTCGGACACCATCTACCTAGAAATAGTATCAGATTCCACAGGTTAGGGGCCCAGTCCTACTAGACTGACCCTCCCCCCAACACTCCCACACCTCAGACACCAGTTGCAAGCCCTGGTTCTATGCGCACTTCTGATCAACTGGCTGTAGATCAGAGGTTCCAGCAGCCCCCTCTTTGGGTTTGCTGGAGTGACTCCCAGAATTCAGGAACACTTACTTGTATTCACCAGTTTATTATATGATAAAGGGTACAGATGAAGTCAAATGAAGAGACACATATGGGAAGTCTGGGGAGCTTCCCAAGTGCAGGAACTTCTATCCTCCTGGACTTGGGGTGAGGTACCCTCCCAGTGTGTACATATTCACAGCCTGAAAGCTCTCTGAAACCCTACGGCTGGGATTTTACGGAGTTTCCTCAGATCGGTGGGATCAATTATTAACTCCATTTCTAGCCCCTCATCCTGTGCTGGAGGATGAGGGTGTAGGGCTGAAAATTCCAAGGTTCTAACCATGGCTTGGTCTTCCCGGTGACCAGTCCCCATCCAGGAGTCCTCTCATTAATGTAATGAGTAGAACAAAAGATGCTCCTAGTGCTCTCATCACTTAGGAATTTATAAGGGTCTTAGGATCTCTGTGTCAGGGATGGGGTCAAAGACAAATATTAGAACAAGAGATGCTCCTAGTGTTTTTGTCACTTAGGAAATCACAAGGGTTTTAGGAGCTTTGTGTCAGAAGCTAGGCATATAGTCTACGGCCATACCACCCTGAACGCGCCCGATCTCGTCTGATCTCGGAAGCTAAGCAGGGTCGGGCCTGGTTAGTACTTGGATGGGAGAAGCTAGGCATATAGAAAATATTAAATAATTGGAAACTTCCAATTATTTACATGCATTGATTTGTGAGACAGATGTTATTATCTGAATTCAAGGTTTCAGATCTTGAGATAAAATAAATAAAATCTTAAAAAAAAAAAAAAAAAAAGCCTGGGTGGCTCAGTGGGTTAAAGCCTCTGCCTTCGGCTTGGGTCATGATCCCGGCATCCTGGGATTGAGCCCCACATTGGGCTCTCTTCCTGGCGGGGAGCCTGCTTCCTCCTCTTTCTGCCTGCCTCTTTGCCTACTTGTGATCTCTGTCTGTCAAATAAATAAATAAAATCTTAAAAAAAAAAAAAAAAGATCTTGAGATAAATTTTCAAGGTCACACAACTACAGCATGCTAGAGCTGGCCTGTGGTCAATGTCTTTATAATGAAGCCCTCTTTCTTTTGTTTAACAGTGTTCTTTTAGTAGGTAGATGAAGAGGTTCAGAATTCAAAACAATTGGGAGAAAGCAATCACGGGTAAAAAAGATAACCTACATTATTATTCACCCATTAGGTTCCAGAGGAGATCAGGAAGGAATATAGAGTTAGAAAACTAAATCTAAGGGCACCTGGGTGGCTCAGTCCGTTGAGCATCTGCGTTAGGCTCAGGTCATGATCCCAGGGTCTTGGGAATCCAACAGCATTGGGACTCTCTGCTCAGTGGGGAGCCTGCTTCTCCCTCTGTCTGCTGCTCCTCCTATTTATGCTATCTCTCTGACAAACAAATAAAATCTTAAAAAAAAAAAAAAAGGGATGGGTGCCTGGGTGGCTCAGTGGGTTGGGTCTCTGTCTTCAGCTCAGGTCGTGATCTCAGGGTCCTGGGGTCGAGCCCTGCATCGGGCTCTCTGCTCAGCAGGGAGCCTGCTTCTCCCTCTCCCTGCCTGCCTCTCTGCCTACTTGTGATCTCTGTCTGTCAAATAAATAAATAAAATATTTTTAAAAAATAAATAAAATAAAATAAAAAGGAGAGAAAAAGAAAAAGAAATCTAAAGACATCCAAGCATCCTTGCCCTCTAGTCCTCTGTAACTCCTTAGCTTGCTCTGTTAGGGAATCTCACAGAGGTACAATGACACATAAACATCACTTACACAAATTATGATGGGAATCAGATATATAGTTCTTTTATTCAAGCATTGCTCCCCTAATAAAATAATTTATGGAGTTAACAGTAGGATTATTTTTCTAAAAAATGGGATAGTTCTCTATGATTCATTTTTCATTCAAATATATATTAAGATTTTATTTATTTGTCAGAGAAAGCACAAGCAGGGTGAGCTGCAGGCAGAGCAGGCAAAGGGAGAAGCAGAAGCAGATTCCCAGCTGATCAGGGAGCCCGATGCAGGACTCGATTCCAGGACCCAGGGATCATGACCTGAGCCAAAGGCAGACACTTAACCACCCAAGCGTCCCCAAATATCTCAAATATTTCCTATAGTAGGTACTGTTGGTGCGAAGGACTACCCTCATATAGCTTATATTCTCCCAAAGGAAGTAATACATTCAAATGAAAAAAAATAAAGCAAGGTAAAGGCATAGATGTTGGGATAGGAAAGTAGGGTTGCATAAATAATGTAGTCAGAGAAGGCCTATCCAACATGAATTTGAGCAGGAACCTTTGTGACAATAAGGAACCAGCCATGAGAAGATCTGAAGAAAGTGCTTCAGACAGAAGGAAGAATAGATGTAGAGATGCTAGAGTAGAAAGGCATAGCAGATTAGAGCAGAGAGTCCACAAAGTTTTCTGTAAAGACCCAGAGAGTGTTTTAGGCTTTGTAGGTTCTGTGTCTCTGTTAACAATTTTCAACTCTGCTGTCATATGTTAAAGCAGCTACAGACATTATGTAAACAAATGGGCATGGGTGTGTTATAATGAAACTTTATTTATAAACACAGGAAGAGGCTTGACATCAAAAGCATAAACCATAAAGAAAAAAAAAGATAAATCGGGCCTCACCAAAATTAAAAGCTTTTGCTCTTAAAGACCCAGTGAAGATGGTGAAGAGACAGGCTACAGAGGAAATATTTACAAGCCACATATTGACAAAAAGCCCTCTCAAACTCAGCAGTAACTGTAGTCAAAACAGTGTGGTATTAGCATAAGGTTAGACATATAGATCAATAAAATAGAATTCATAGTCCTGAAATAAACTCTCATATGCCTGTGTTCAACTTTCAACAAGGTGCCAGGATCATTCAGTGAGGGAAAAATTAGTCTTTTCAACAAATTGTGCAAGGACAACTGGGTAACCACATGCAAAGGAGTGACGTTAGACCCTTACCTCACACCATTTACAAAAATTAACTCAAAGTGGATCATGGATCTAAAACCATAAATTTTTTTTAAAGATTTTATTTATTTATTTGACAGACAGAGATCACAAGTAGGCAGAGAGGCAGGCAGAGAGAGTGGGGGGGAAACAGGCTCCCCGCTGAACAGAGAGCCCGACTCAGGGCTCCATCCCAGCACCCTGGGATCATGACCTGAGCCGAAGGCAGAAGCTTTAACCTACTGAGCCACCCAAGCACCCCAAACCATAAAATTTTTTTTAAAGATTTATTTATTTGAGAGAGATAGAGGTGTGGGGAGGAGGAGATGAAGAGGGAGAGAGATTGCCTCAAGCAAATTCCCAGCTGAATGCAGATCCCAGGACCCTCAGATCAAGAGTGACACCTGGACCTGAGCCAAAATCAAGAGTTGGCTGCTCAATGGACTGAGCCACCCAGGTACCCAAACCATAACATGTTTAGAAGGAAACATATATGTAAACCTTTGTGATCTTGTATTACGCAATGGTTTCTTGGATGAGATACCAAAATCATGAATAACAAATGAAATAGATATATTGGACATAATCAGGGTTAAACACTTGTTTTTCAAAGACACCATCAAGAGAGTGAAAAGACAACCCACAGAATGGGAGATAATATTTGCAAATCATGTGTATGGTAAAGGGACTTGTATCTAGATTATATAAAGACTATATTATGATTATTATGATTATGATATTATGATGGAATTATGATTATAATTCCATAATAAAAAGACAACCCAAAAAAATGGCCAATGATCTGTGTGGACATTTCTCAGAAGATAAACAAATGGCTAATAAGCACATGAGAAGATGCTCAATATCATTACCCCTTCAGGAAATGCAAATCACAACCACAGTGAGATGGTATTTGATGCTCACCAATTGTCTATAATTGGAAATACAGACACTGAAAAGTGTTGGCAGGCTATGAAGAAATTGAACCCCTTTATAAATTGCTGGTAGGAATATAAAATGGGAAAGCTGCTTTGGAAAATAGGCCAGCAGTTCGTCAAAACATTAAACACAGGGGCACCTGGGTGACTCAGTGGGTTAAGTCTCTGCCTTTGGCTCAGGTCATGGTCTCGGGGTCCTGGAATTGAGCCCCACATCGGGCTCCCAGCTCAGCAGGGAGCCTGCTTCCACCTTTCTCTCTGCCTGCCTCTCTGCCTACTTGTGATCTCTCTCTCTTTCTGTCAAATAAATAAATAAATAATCTTTAAAAAAATTTAAACATAGAATTACCATATTGACCCAACAATGCTGCTCCTAGATATATACGGAAGAGAAATGAAAACGTATGTTTACACAAAAACTTACACTTTAGTGCTTATAGTAGCACTATGCATGATAATGGAAACAACCCATATGTCCATCAACTGATGGCCGGATAAATAAAATGTGTTATATCAATACAATGGAATATTATTTAACAGTAAAAAGAAACAGAGTGCTGATAACGTGCTACAATATGGATGAATCTTGGAAACATTGTACTGAGTTCATGAAGCCAGTGACCGAAGTCCACATATTATATAATTCCATTTATATGAAATGTCTAGAATAGGCAAATCTGTGAAGGCAAAAAGTAGATTAGTGGTTACCTAGGGCTTGGAATTTGGGGGAAATTAGAGAGTGACTACAAATAGGTATGGAGTTTATTTTTGAGTGATGAAGATTATCCAAAATTGATTGTGGTGGTGGTTGCACAATTCTGTGAATATCCTAGAAACCACTGAATTGTACACTTTGATGGTGAATTATATAGTATTTGAGTTTTATCTCAATAAAACTATTATTTAAAAAACCTCAACATTTTTTTTTAAAGACTAAGCAAAAGGGGCACCTGGCTGGCTCAGTTGATAGAGCATGCAACTCTTGATCTCAGTGTTGTGAGTTCGAGCCCAATGTTGGGCATGTAGAGATTACTTTAAAAAAAAAAAAAAGACAAACTATTGCTTGAATGGGTCTCAAGGGAATTTTACTGAGTGAAAAGAGACAATTTCAAAAGATGACTTATTATATGATCTTATTATGGACTGAATGTTTGTACCCCCCTCAAATTCATTATGTTTTAGAAATCTAATCCCCAGTGTGATGGTACTTGGATATGGGGCCTATGAGAGGCTCTTGGGTTATAAGGGTGGAGCCCTCATGACTGGGATTAGTGCCTTTATAAGGAGAGGCCAGAGAGCTACTTTATGTGTTCTCTCTCTGCCATGTGAGGATACGAGGAGAAGGCCGCTGTCTGGAAACCACGAAAAAGACCTTCACCAGAGCCCTGCCATGCTGGTACCCTAATCTCAGACTTCTAGCCTTCACAACTGAGAAATAAACTGTTTAAGGCACCCAGTCTATGGTACTCTGTTAGAGCAGCCCAAACTAAAATAGGTCCCATTTATATAACATTTTTTAAATGATAAAAATATAGAGATGGAGGAGAGACTAATGGTTGCTACTGGTGGGCACCGGGAGAGGGCTAACTGGCTATAGGGTGAGTAGATACAACAACATCAATTCGCTGGTCGTGATATTGAACAGTGTTATGCAGGATATTGCCTACAGGAGAAACTAGGTATATTTAGTATATTTAATACACAGAGATCTGTGTATTATTTCTTACAACTAGCTGTGAATCTATAATTACCTCAAAAAGGCAATAAAACAGGGGACGCCTGGGTGGCTCAGTCGTTAGGTGTCTGCTTTCAGCTCAGGACATGATCCCGGGTCCTGGTGTCAAGCCCCGCATTGGGCTCCCTGCTCGGCGGGAAGCCTGCTTCTCCCTCTCCCACTCTCCCTGCTTGTGTTCCCTCTCTCGCTTTGTCTCTCTCTCTCAAATAAATAGATAAAATTTCAAAAGGCAATAAAACAAACAAACTACAGAAACAACAAAAAAACAGATGATGGGCTACATTTGGCTCAAAGAACATTACAAGAACAGCAAGGGAGGAGGGTAGCACATCAAGGAGAAGAGGAAGGAATGAGATTGGGGAGGCAGGACTGAATCACCTAGGGCCTAGCAGACCATGGTGAGATGTTGATTTTTTTTTTTTTTAATTTGATATCAGGCCACTGGAAGGGTTTTGAACAGGGGAGAAATAAGAGTAGATTTATGTTTGTTTGTTTTTTTTTAAGATTTATTTATTTATTTATTTGACAGAGAGAGATCACAAGTAGGCAGAGAGGCAGGCAGGGGGGGGGGGGGGGAAGCAGGCTCCCTGCTGAGCAGAGAGCCCGATGTGGGACTCGATCCCAGGACTCTGAGATCATGACCTGAGCCGAAGGCAGCGGCTTAACCCACTGAGACACCCAGGCACCCCATAGAGTAGATTTATGTTTTTAAGAGGTCACTAAACCAGTCGGTTGGAGAATAAACTATGGGGGCAAGTATAGAAGCAGGTAGGTCAGTGATTAGCATATTGGTAGAGATCATGTTGGGTTGGGTAAACATGGTAATAATGGGTAGGAAAAGTAGGTGTAGGAAAAGCAGTCAGTTCAGCAGGCAGGACCTACTAATGAACTGGGCAGAGGGTGTGAATGTAGTACAGAACTTAATAGTAGTTCCTTCTTTTTTTTTTTTTTTTTAGCTTAAGCAGTTGAGGTAGGAAAATTGGAAGAAGCACAAGTTAGGGGAGGAACGGACAGGAGCCTGGAGCACTCCTGGGTTTGAGATTCCCATGTAGCCCTCCTTGTGGAGACATCCAGTTCTGTAGCTTAAGATACCGGGTCCAAACTGGAGACTGAGATTTGATATAAATTGTATTTAAAGCCATGGGTCTAGAGGTGACAAGCCAGGGTATGAGTGTATGTGGAAAAGGGTTTTAAGGATTAAACCCTGGAGACAATCCAACATTTAGAAATGGTGAGAGGAGTGCCTAGGTGGCTCAGTGGGTTAAAGCCTCTGCCTTCAGTTCAGGTCATGATCTTAGGGTCCTGGGATTGAGCCCCACATCGGGCTCTCTGCTCAGCGGGGAGCCTGCTTCCCCCTCTCTCTCTGCCTGCCTCTCTGTCTACTTGCGGTCTCTCTGTCAAATAAATAAATAAAATCTTAAAAAAAAAAATGGTGAGAAAAGGCAGGAACTGGAAACCAAAACAGACTGATGTATCAAAAGCCTAAGGAGGAAATTTATTTGAGTGATTAGTTTTGTCAGAGATTTTTGAGTGGTTGGGTGGGAAAGATAGAGAATTGGCTGTTGGATTTGATAAGATGGAGTTTGTTGATGACCTTGACAGAGTAGTTCAGATACAAAAGCCTACCGGAGCAGGTTTAATAAAGAGTGGTTTAAGGAATGGGAAGAATTTTACTTTAAAGGGAGCCCAAATATGGGGTGCTCGGGTGCCTGGGTGGCTCAGTGGGTTGGGCCGCTGCCTTCGGCTCGGGTCATGATCTCAGGGTCCTGGGATCGAGTCCCGCATCGGGCTCTCTGCTCAGCGGGGAGCCTGCTTCCCTCTCCCTCTCTCTGCCTGCCTCTCTGTCTACTTATGATCTCTGTCTGTCAAATAAATAAATAAAAATCTTTAAAAAAAAAAATATGGGGTGCTCATCTTGAGAGGGACTTATTTCCTTCCTAAAGAGAGAGAAGAATTATTTCCTTTCTATAAAGGAATATATGTGTTATAAGAATTTTTTATGGATGGGGTATCTGGGTGGCTCAGTTATTAAATGTCTGCCTTCAGCTCAGTGCATTGGGCTTCTTGCTCAGTGGGAGGCCTGCTTCTCCCTCTCTCAATCCCTCTGCTTGTGTCCCTCTCTCACTATCTCTTTATCAAATACCTAAATAAAATTGAAAACAAAAAAATAATTTTTTTTTTAAAGATTTTATTTATTTATTTGACAGAGAGAGAGATCACAAGTAGGTAGAGAGGCAGGCAGAGAGAGAGGCAGAGAGAGAGGAGGAAGCAGGCTCCCTGCGGAGCAGAGAGCCCGATGCGGGGCTCGATCCCAGGACCCTGAGATCATGACCTGAGCCGAAGGCAGCAGCTTAATCCACTGAGCCATCCAGGCGCTCCAAAAAAAATAATTTTTTATGGCAAAAAATATATATATTTAGAATTAGCCAGCTGGACTCAGTTTAGATGATCCCAGTTTCTTTGGCAACATCCAAAGCATCCTAGTCAGAAGTCAGTTGAACATGGACCTTCTCTCCATCAGGCCTAATCAGAGCTTCCTCACACCCATTTGGTCTGGTGCTTGTAGACTTTGACATCCACAGTGACTGGAAGAATGTTGTGGTCTTCCTTCTTCATGGCTGAGTCAGTGGTCAGGAGAAATTGATGAAGGCATAGTGTTCAAGCTTGTCTTTCCTGGGGGTGCTCTTCTGAGGATGTTTGGGCTGCCTATGGAGCCGTAATGTGTGGACACCTTTTAGCACTGCTTTTTCGGCCTTTAAATCCTTTGTTTTTCACTTTGGGAGTATCAGGGACTTTCTTCTTCACTTTCAGCATCATCTTTATAAAAAAGGCAAGAATTTTTTAAATGAACATCTTACACCAATCTCCCTGCTTAAGAATTAGAGTCTTATAGATAGTGTTAAGATTTTCCTCTAGCTTCTCACCATGCCTGAAGTCTCCACTTTTCTGAATTTTGTCTTTATCTATAAGGGAAAGCCTTGGTATGGGGTGCCTGTGTGACTCAGTGGGTTAAGCATTTGCCTTCGGCTCAGGTCATGATCAGGGTCCTGGAATCGAGCCCTGTGTCATCGGGCTCCCTGCTTAGTGGGGAGTCTGCTTCTCTGACCCTTTCCCCCTGTTTGTGCTCTCGCTTATATGCTCTCTCTCTCTCTCAAATGAATAAATAAAAAGTCTTTAAAAAGAATTCTTGAGTAAGACAAGAAGGAAAGGTATCCAGTTTTCTAGTGGAGGGGCTGGCCTTACCAGATGGGAGCAAGAGCCACATCACCCATTTTAACAAGGGGGAAGCTGAGTGTATGGATACTGACATGTCAAATGAGTAGATTTGGTAGTGAAATAAGAAAATGAGGAAGTTCTCTTATCTAGGTTTCCAATGAAATTAGAAATGAGATTGTCAATTGAGAGTGAAAAAGGAAGAAGAGATCTTAGAAATTTCAAAAGCAAGGAAAAGGTGTGAAATTGTTTTCTTGGAGAATAGAGAGTTAATTGATTTTGGAAAATAAAGCTTTGCAGAGCAGTCCTGAGAGCCCACTTGAGGTTATCATCTAAATTTAGTGTGGGACCAGTTAGCAGGGTTGTGGATTTCTTTCCTCGCCCATGTTTGCTTAGTTAGAGCAAGCAAGCCAAGTTAAGTAGGGTGGAAATTAACCAAGGGTTGGGATTTTACCAAGGAATACAACAGGAAGGGAGGAAGTGCCAGGGAGTTCCAAGTTTGCGCAGAAGAGTGTGTAGAGTGAAGACTGAAATAATTTAAGGTGGGTGATGTGGGAAGTAAAAACAGAAGAAGAGTGATGGACAGTGGAAACTTAATAGGGCTGCTGGCTTAGAGATCTCGCGTCTATTAAGAAACTGTTGCAGAGGAGGTGAGAGGGTCAGTGTGAGATGTGAGAAACAGGTTTTGGAAGGAATGTATTTATTATTAATGACTTGGACTGGGGGGTCACCATGGGAGTAAGTGACTGAGGTGGGCTGGAAAACAAGATGACTGGAAATGAGTGGACAAGGAGTTGAGAGGCCAGCACACCATTTCCATGGATGACAAAGTCACTAGGAATGATGATGGGGGGAGTGGTGTAACGGAAGGAATGAATCAGGTCTTCAGATTTCCAGGGAAAGAGGGGAAGTAACCCAGGATTGTCAGCAGATGATTACAGTACCCTGATGGCATGCACCTCAAAGGATCTGAGGTTTTGAGAAATAGTTTGGAAGAGGCAACGTGGAGCTCGGTAAGAATTACCAGGGAGATCTGGAATCAGTCGGTGGAACTTTAAGGGGAGTGAGATGCTCCTAACTCGGAAGCTCAGAAAGTGGATCATGGAAAAAGTGGCATTTGCTCTGGAGTTGGGAAGGTGAGAGAGTTTTGAGAGAAATTTTTGGAAAGATCCTTCCAGGCAGAGAAAATGTTATGCCGAAAGGAGAGGAGGTTCTCGCTGTCTGTTGCGCCCACGACCGGTGCTTCTGCGCCTCCGACGTCAGTCCAGTTGCTAGGTTGTTACTAGCGCCCTGGCGTCGCCAGCGCTCTTTCACAGTAGGCCACCAGGTGGCAGTGTAGATCCTTGAGACGCCCTCCCTAGTCCGCGGCTGCGTGAGCCCCGGAAATGAAAATCGAGCGCAGGTCTAGCGGAGGTGAGGCAAGTGACAAGTGACGTGGGGCCTAGTGTATTTAGTAGGGCTTGAGATGTTGTCACGGTCCTAGCGATGAATAAACCTGGAACATTTAGGCAACAGATCAGGAAGAAGATGAAAGGAAGCTGTCTCAACAGAACGTTGAGACCGTGCACATGCTGCAGAAGTGAAGGCCACGCTTTCTTTGGCCTCACACAGACATAAACTCGATGGATGGAGACTTGAAGCCGTAACACTCCTGGAGGACAGCATGGGCAGTCATCTCTCTCACATCAGCCTTAGCCACATTTTACCAGGCCCGGGAAACTAAAGCAAAAATAAACTATTGGGACTACAGCAAAATAAAGATTGGCACAGAGAAGAAAATCATCCACAAAACAAGAAAGCAACCTACCGAATGGGAAAAGATGTTTGCAAATGAAGATGTGTCCATAATATGAAATATTTGCAATAAAAAAGAATAAAATCGTGCCATTTGTGACAACGTGGAAGGAACTGGAGGGTATTATGGTAGGTGAAATAAGTCAGACAGGGAAGGACAAATACCGAATGATTTCACTTATATATGGATTCTTTTTTTTTTTTTAAAGATTTATTTATTTGACAGATAGAGATTACAAGTAGGCAGAGAGGCAGGCAGAGAGAGAGAGAGGAGGAAGCAGGCTCCCAGCCAAGCAGAGAGCCCGATGCGGGGCTCGATCCCAGGACCCTGGGATCATGACCTGAGCCGAAGGCAGAGGCTTTAACCCGCTGAGCCACCCAGGCGCCCCTTATATATGGATTCTAACACACAAATGAACACACACACAAACCAAAAACAAAACAAAACAGAAACGGGCTCATAAACGTAGAGAACACATTTTTTGTTGCCAGAAGGAGAGTATGAGGATGGGCAAAATAGGTGAAGGAGAGTGGGAGATACAGGCTTCCAGGCATGGAATGAATAAGTCATGGGGATGAAGGCACAGCATAGGGAATATAGTTGATGGGATTCTAATAGTATTGTATGGTGACAGATGGTAACTAGAGCTACTGTGAATGTAGCATGCCATACAGACTGTGGAATCACAATGCTGTACACCTGAAACTAATGTTACATTGTGCGCCAAGTATACTTTTTTTTTATTTTATTTTTTATTATTGATTATTTGACAGAGAAAGAGAGATCACAAGTAGGCAGAGAGGCAGGCGGGGGGTGGGGGCAGGCTCCCTGCAGAGCAGAAAGCCTGTTGTGGGGCTCCATCCCAGAAGCCTGAGACCGTGACCCAAGCCGAAGACAGAGGCTTAACCCACTGAGCCACCCAGGCACCCCAAGCATTCTTAAGAAGAAGTAAAGGCCAAAAGAAGGAACCGCAGAGAAAGGAAGAGACTTGCAGACCTGCGGTATTACAGTGGGAAGTGGGCACCAGAGCAATACTGAAAGAAAGACAGAAGCAGTGATCTTCATTTTCTTCTTCTTCTTTTTTATTTACTCACAATTTTGAAAAACTATATACCCTCCTCACACATTTTTAAGTTAACATCTAAAATAAAATTTTTAATGTCTGAATAGCTCACAGGGATTAATTTTCTGCAGTCTAGTATGTGACGTATGTGCTTTGAGGGCCACTGCTAGACTTCCCAGTGCCTCTGCGCAATTTGGAAAAGATGTCCCCCTGGGAAAAAGCAGAATGAACAAGTTTTCTGGGGATGGTACCCTTGTGCAAAGAAAAAGATGTCCCTCCTTTTGGCAGAAGAGCAGGGCCTGGCCAGTGGACTGCAGACTGTGTTTTAGCCTCTGCCCTCCCTGGGAAGCTGCACAACCAGGTTTCAGCCTCCACTTCCCCCCTCAACCGCACAGCCATACCCATAGGCCTTGTACATTTTTGTGTCTAGAAACCTTTCGATAGAGACATAGTGCATTGAGTTTGTAGAAATACAAACCAAACGGCAAATTGGTAAACCCATTCAAACTTTCTGTCAAAAAAGTCTGAGCTTTTTTTATTTCAAGTAAAAATGCTAATGTATAGGGGCGCCTTGGTGGCCTAGTGGGTTAAGCCTCTGCCTTCAGCTCAGGTCATGATCTCAGGGTTTTGGGATCGAGCCCCACATACATCTGACTCTGCTCGGTGGGGAGACTGCTTCCTCCTCTCTCTCTGCCTGCCTCTCTGCCTCCTTGTGATCTCTCTGTCAAATAAATAAATAAAATCTTTAAAAAAATGTTAATTTATATCCCGGTGTCAACCATCTTCCTTCTTAATTCTAAGATAGACAAAAGCTATGGAACTTTGCAGAGGGCTTCTTTACCAGTTGATGCTTCTAAAACTTTAGCACACTGGGGCACCTGGGTGGCTCAGTCAGTTGAGTGTCTGCCTTCCGCCTGGGTCATGATCCCAGGGTCCTGGGTCTGCTTCTCCCTCTCCCTGTACTTCTCCACCCTGCTCATGCTCTCTCTCTGTCTCAAATAAATACATAAAATATTTTTTAATAAATCGCATTTATAAATAAATAAATAAAACTTTAGCAGCACATGTAAGAGGCACTTGAAAGTCTTGTTAATACAGATTTCTTGGTCCCACCCTGCAGGCATTCTGACTCTGCAGGTCCAGGGTGGAGCTGAAAATTTGCTTGTCTGCTGAGCTCCCAGGGGATGCTGATGTTGTCTCATCCATGGATGATCACACTTTGAGTAACACTGGTTGAACTAAGGCATTGCCTGCTTTAATATTTCCCATCAATGCCATAAAGACTGCCATAGCTCTCTCGGGAGCTATGCACTCTCAGATTTTGCCTATCATAACCACAGTAAAAATTTAAGATGGGTTAGAGATATGTTTTTCTTTTGCAAAGGAGGATAAAGGAGTGAAAAGTGGGAAAGAAAAAAGAGCAAACCAGGAGCATTCTTAAGAAAAGCTGTTTCATGAAAGTTGAAGATCTGGAAAATTATTTCATTACGTGTGGGTTGGAGGGGAAGGAAGGGATGAGTAAGTGGAGCATAGAGGATGTTTTAGACAGTGAAACTACCCTGTATGATACTGTAATGGGAGCTACAGGTCATTATACATCTGTCCGGACACATGGAAGGTACAACACCAGGAGTAAACCCTGATGTAAACTCTGCATGTTGAGTGATAATGATGCGCCAATGTAGATTCATCAGCTGCAACAAATGTAACATTCTGGGGAGGGATGTTGACAATGGCTCTTCAAACAAAACAAAACCCAGAAGCCCTGTCATCAGAAAATAGGAACTGCAACTGGCATGAAACTGCAATTGACATAACCGAGGAGGAGGTAAAGATGGGGTGCCCATTGTGGGGAGTGGGAGATAAGGAGTTACCCCAGGAAGCAATGTAGTCATTTTGCTGTGCAAATGACACTCTGATTTCCCAAGCTGCATATGAAGAGAAATGCCTCTGAGGTAGGACCGCCTGTGGGATGGGCTATCTCCTGACCTCTGGTTCAAGGAATCCTCACTTCCAGGGCTTGGTGGGACTCAGTACCAAGAGCTCAGAGCTTTGCAATTTCCGAAGAACTTCAGTATTTTTTACTCACTCCTCCCATAATTCAGTGTTTGGCACTGATGCTGCAGAGCTACACCTCAAAGCGGAACTCAGCCAAGGGATGGAGTTTGTTACAGGCCTTTACACTTAAACTGTAAATTCTTTCTAACAGCTGAAGCTGCATAGTATAAAAGTGATTTTGCTAATGGAAACGGTTGTATGCTTACACGACAATACTTATGACCACCATCTCGTAGCAGGTTTCCTTTCATTTATTTATTTTTAAAGATTGTATTTATTTGAGACACACACACACACACACACACACACACACACACACACAAGCAGAGAGGAGGGGCAGAGGGAGAGGGAGAAGCAGGCTCCCTGCTCAATGTTAAGCATGATCCCAGGGCCTGAGCCAAAAGCAGGTGCTTAACCAACTGAGCCACCCAGGCGCCCCACAGATTTCCTTTTATAATTGTGCTTCACTCAATACTAAGTATTTTTCATGTTTCATTTCTGTAGCTGGGACAGATGCATGGGGGGGGGGGCGAGGGGGGGGCAGAAATGAACCAGAAGTATGCTGGGAGACAAGGATAATCTACACATGAATAATTGAAAATTATTAGTATCATTATCATATTCCTCAGCCTAAGGAGAGGCCAGAAGAACTTTTATTTACTAGTATGTATTAGGTACTTTGCCACTTTATCTGATATAATCCTCCTGACAACCTATGAGATGGAACTTTAGCTACCTGGTTCAGGTTGCCAGATAAACTAGTTTTTGGTATCAGTATGTCTCAACATTTCATGGATGTATTAATAGTATGAAAAGTATTCATTAGGGGGGTGCCTGGGTGGCTCAGTGGGTTAAAGCCTCTGCCTTCGGCTCAGGTCATGATCTCAGGGTCCTGGGATCGAATTCCGCGTCAGGCTCTCTGCTCGGCAGGGAGCCTGCTTCCCTTCCCCTCTCTGCCTGCCTCTCTGCCTACTTGTGATCTCTCTCTCTGTCAAATAAATAAAATCTTTAAAAAAAAAAAAGTATTCATTAGGGCACCCGGGTAGGTCAGTTAGTTAAGCAACTGCCTTCAGCTCAGATCATGATCCTGGAGTCCCAGGATCGAGTCCCGCATCAGACTCCCTGCTCAGCCAGGAGTCTGCTTCTCACTCTGACCTCTCCCCTCTCATGCTCTCTCATTCTCTCTCTCTCTCTCTCTAATAAATTCTAAAAAAAATTTTTTTGAGTATTCATTGTTCATTTGAAATTCAATTTTAATGGCATTGTTTGTTTTTTGCTAAATCTGACAACTCTGCCCGTTTCTTTCATCCCTCATGTTAAGAATGAATTGCTTTTCTTCAAAACACATTGCACTCCTTAAACAGATTGCCTAGGTAATACAGACATAGCTCAGAGATATTATAGATTCAGTTCCAGACTAGCAAAATAAAACATATTACAATAAAGCAAGTCAAATGAATTTTATGGCTTCCCTGTTCGTACAGAAGTTACGTGTATACTTTACCACAGTCTACTACGTGTACACTAGCATCACACTAAATTTAAGAATAACGTACATATCTTTTTTTTTTATTTTATAAGGTTTTATGTATCTGTCAGACAGAACACAAGCAGGGGGAGCAGCAGGCAGAGGGAGCAGCAGATTCCCCGCTGAGCAAGGAGCCTGATATGGTACTTGATCCCAGGACTCTGAGACCATGATCTGAGCCAAAGGCAGGTTGTTGTTTTGTTCTGTTTTTTTCCCCAAAGGCAGGTTCTTAACCTACTGAGTCACCCAGGTGTCCACAATGGACATATCTTAATTTAAAAATGCTTTGTTGTTTAAAAATGCTAACCATCCTCTGAGCTTTCAGTGAGTGGTAATCTTTTTACTGGTGGAGGGTGTCACCTTGATGTTCATGGCTGATGACTGATGAGGGTGGTGGTTGCTAAAGAGTGGGGTGGTTGTGGCAATTTCTTTCTTTCTATCTTTATTGCTTTCTTGGCTTTCTCTTTCTTTCATAAGCTCTAGGACCAACATGGGGCTTGAACCCAAGGCCCCAGATCAAGAGTCACATGCTCGACCAACTCTGTCCCCATGGCAATCTCTTAAAAATAAGAAAACAGTGAAGTCCCCGCCACCCCTTGATTGACCCTTCCGTGCACAAATGATTTCTCTGTAGTGTGTGGCACTAGATAGCATTTCATTCACAGTAGAACTTCTTTCAAAATTGGAGTTGGGGCGCCTGGGTGGCTCAGTGGATTAAGCCGCTGCCTTCGGCTCAGGTCATGATCTCAGGGTCCTGGGATCGAGCCCCGCATCGGGCTCTCTGCTCCGCAGGGAGCCTGCTTCCTCCTCTCTCTCTGCCTGCCTCTCTGCCTACTTATGATCTCTCTCTCTCACTGTCAAATAAATAAAATAAAATCTTTAAAAAAAAAAAAAAAAAATTGGAGTCAATCCTCTCAATTATCAGCTAAGATTATGCAATATTCTAAGTCCTTTGTTGTCATTTCAACAGGAGTAGATTCCATCTCAAGAAACCACTTTCTTTGCTCATCCATAAGAAGCAAGTCCTCATCTGTTCAAGTTTGATCATGTGATTGGAGCAGTTCAGTCACATCTTCAGGCTCTGCTTGACTGTAGTTCTCTTGACATTTCCACCCTATCTGCGGTTCCTTATCCACGAAGATCGTGAACTTCTCAAAGTCATGAGTGAGAGCTGGAATCCCCTTCTTCAAAACTCAGGTTCATGTTGATACTGTGACCTCATCCCATGAATCACAAATGTTCTTTTTTTTTTTTTTTTAAGACTTTGTTTTTTTGACAGAGATAGAACACAAGCAGGGGAGAGGCAGGCAAAGGGAAAAAGAGAAGCAGGCTCCCCGCTGAGTATAAGAGCCCAGTGCTGCCCTGGATCCTGGGACCCTGGGATCACAACCTGAGCTGAAGGTAGACTCTTAACCGACTGAGCCACCAAGGTGCCCCAAATTACAAATGTTCTTAATGACATCTAGAATGGTGATCCCTGGAGTGTCTGCATAGCTCAGTTGGTTAAATATCTGCCTTCAGCTCAGGTCGTGATCCCAGGGTCCTGGGATCAAGCCCCACATCGGGCTCTGTGTTCAGCAGGGATCTGCTTAAGGATTCTCTACCTCTCCTTCTGACCCTCCCCCTGCTTGCACACACTTCAGTCTCTCTTTCTCCCCCACAAAATAAATAAATAAATCTTAAATGGCAAATCCCTCCCAGAAGGTTTTTGATTTGCTTTGCCCAGGTCCATCAGAAGAATCATTGCCTATATTAAATATAGCTATGTTGGCCTCACAAAATGTATTTCTTAAATAATAAGACTTGAGGGGTAAATGAGTGGCTCAGCTGGTTAAGCATGCAACTTTGGAATTTGGCTCAGGTTATGACCTGTGTGTCCTGGGATTAAGCCCCACATCAAGCTCTGTGCTCAGCAGGGAGTCTGCTTTGAGCTTCTCTTTTGCTCTCCCTCTGGCCCTTCCCCCATACACGCTTTCTCTCTAATAAGTAAATACATATTTAAAAATAATAATAAAAAAAAAATAATAATAATAGTAAGACTTAAAGTAGACTTATTCTTTGATCCATGGCCTACACAATGGATGTTGTCTTAGGCATGAAAACAATGTGAATCTCAGTGGGCATCTCCATCAGAACTCTTGGGTGACCAGGTACAGTGTCAATGAGCAGTCATATTTGAAAGGAATCTTTTCTTCTAAGCAGTAGGTCTCAACAGTGGGCTTAACATACTCAGTAAACCATGTTGTAAACAGATGCGCTGTCATCCAGGCTTTACTATTCGAAATTAGAGAGCACAGGCAGAGTAGACTTAGCATAACTCTTGAGGGCCCTCGGATTTTCAGATGGTGAATGAGCACTGGCTTCAGCTTATTCACCAGCTGCATTAGCCCCTAGAAAAGAGTCAGCCTGTCCTCTGAAACTTTGAATCCAGGCACTGACTTCTCCTTTCCAGCTATGAAAGTCCTAGATGACACCTTCTTTCAATAGACGGCTGTGCGTATATTGAATATCTGTCATTGAGTGTGGCCACCTTCATTAATGATCTGAGCTAGATCTTCTGGAAACTTCTTGTAGTTTCTCCATCAGCATTTGCTGGTTCACCTTGCACTTTGATGTTATGGAGACGGCTTCTTTCCTTGAACCCCGTGAACCAACATCCATTAGCTTCAAACTTTTCTCCTGCTACTACTCCACCTCTCGCAGCCTTCCTAGAATTAAAGAGACTTAGGCCCTGGTCTATATTAGGCTTTGGCTCAAGGGAAATGTTCTAGCTGGTTTGATTTTCTATCCAGATCACTAAAACTTTTTCCATGTCAGCCATGAGGATTTTGCATTTCCTTAACATTACCATGTTCACTGGAATAACACTTTCCACTTTCTTCAAGAACTTTGCCTTTGTATTTACAACTTGGTTAACTGATGCAAGAGGCCTATCTCAGCTTTCAACATGCCTTCCTCAGTAAGCTAAATCATTTCTAGCTTTGATTTAAAGTGAGAGACTTATAACTCTTCCTTTTGCTTTAACACTTAGAGACTATCATAGGGTTTCATTCATTCATAATTTCAATATTGTTGTGTCTCAAGAAGTAGGGAGACCCAAGGGGAGGGAGAGAGGGGAATGGCCAACCAGTGAAGCAGTCAGGACACACACAACATTTATCCATTAAGTTCATCACCTTCCATGGGCATGTTCTGGAGCACCCCAAAACAATTACAATAGTAACATCAAAGATCACTGATCATAGATCGCCATAACAAACATAATAATAGTGAAAATTTTTGAAATATTGTGAGAATCACCAAATGTGACAGAGACCAAGTGAGAAAATGCTGTTGGAAGAACATCGCTGGTAGACTTGCTCAACACAGGGTTGCCATGAACCTTAAATTTATACAAAATGCAGTATCGGCAAAGCACAGGAAAGCAAAGTGCAGTAAAACAAGGTATGCTCATAATTTTGTCTCACTAGTGACTGGATCGTAAGAAGAGCCAAAAGTTAGAGGCAAAAGGTTGTCGTTGTTTTGGATAAATTTTATAGGAATCTACTGAAGGAACTGTAGGAAATCCCAGAAATTTAACTTCTGTTATTCCCAGATTTTTCTGAATCTCAAGTCCTCAATCCTAATTTCAGTGAAGAATGATTTATTTCTCTTTACCTATCAACCTTATGACATGTTGGTGAATCTTTATAATGACAATTGTAAGACTTTTAAATGGGAAGAGACCTTAGAGATTGTCTAATTTTTGAGTTTCCAGAACCTGACTCCGACTCATAAGCAAGAACCCTTGTCTCCAGGATTTTGCAGATGGAGATTCCCCTACCTACTGCCAGGGGGTGTCAGCGTACCTCATCTTTCCCCTTTTCTTGCCTAGGCCCCCTCCACACCTCTCCCTGTCTGAATGTTGGAATGTCCCAACATTCCAAATAGTTTTTGTCCTTAGGTTATGAAGTGTTATCTATGGCTCCAAAGTGGGGATGATAAAAGCCAAGCAGGACAAAGAAAGTGATATGGAACAATTAGAGATGAAAATAAACATGCCCCAGACATGGAGAAATTGAAAGTGTGGCGCGCCTGAGGAAGAATAGCTCTTTCCAACTTGGGAGAGAGAGATAGGGAGAGGTCAATCAGCACAGGCTCCTTGTAGTGGATAAATGAGAGGTTATTCTTCCCAAACCAATAGAATTCAAGGTCGTGAATGCTAAAGGGGAGTAAATGCCAAGTTAGTCAGCACCTGATCCTCTAATGAATATGTAACCTTGCCATTGTTCTAGAGAAACAAACTGAGATTAGCTGAAATTCTTTCTAAAAGACTTTCTTCTGCAAGGAGGACCACCAGCTCTCAGAAAGCCTCTTCTCCATGATCTGCTAGCACATATCTAGAAGCTTACCAGTGGCTTTAAGTCATACAAATGTATGTCTATGGGTACACAAAGAATTGTCCCAAAGACTCAATATATAATAGTTGATCAGTAAATGTTTATTGAATGAATACCCCCAGGTCAGGTTCTTTTGTTGTTGTTGTTGTTTTTGAAGATCTTATTTATTTATCTGACAGAGAGAGACAGCCAGAGAGGGAACACAAGCAGCGGGAGTGGGAGACGGAGAAGCAGGCTTCCGGCTGAGCAGGGAGTCTGATGTGGGGCTCGATCCCAGGACCCTAGGACCATGACCTGAACTGAAGGCAGACGTTTAATGACTGAGCCACACAGGCGCCCCAAGTGGTTCTGTTATTTTTCCTGCTTTGTCACAACTATGTCTCTATCTTATTTTTGCCATCTGAAGTTTAAGAAAAACCAAATCAAACAAGAAATCGTAAGACCTGCCTCTCAAGGAAATTTACTTGAAAACAAAGGTTTGCCTGAGGTTTATGGTTTTTGTTTTTTTTTTTTTAAGATTTTATCCATTATTTGGCAGAGAGAGAGATCACAAGTAGGCAGAGAGGCAGGCAGAGAGAGAGGAAGGAAGCAGACTCCCTCAGGTCATGATCCCAGGATGCTGGGATCATGACCTGAGCTGAAGGCAGAGGCTTTTAACCCACTGAGCCACCCAGGTGCCCCAACCTGAGGTTTATGTTTTAAGCCCTTTCCATAGCTGGTGTTCTGAGCTCACCTGCTGGGATCTCAGGTCAAGTCATTGTCATCTATTCATATAAAAGCCCCTGTAGAGTTTTCGTAATCTTCGTCTGTAATCTTTCTAAATTTCATGCTCATGTTATTAATGTGCTAAACTTGCTAGCTCTCCATGGTACTCAGAATAAAGTCTAAACTCCTTAATCTAGCATATTGGGCCGTTTGTGATTATGATCCCTTCATGCTTCCCAGCCTCTTCTCATCCCTTGGCCCTCTACACTTCTATGCAGAAATTTTTTGCAGGATCACAAATATACCATACTCTGTCCTTCAAGCTCCTTCTCACACTGTACCCTCAACCCAGAACACTATTTTCTCTTCTCTACCTCCCTCTTATATTGGCGGGGCAACAAGCAGCAAGCCTTCAGGTCTTTCTCAACTTACCTTCTCAAAGAGGAAACCATCCCGGACACTGCCACACCCTTCCTTCTGCCTGAATTTTGTATCTGTCCCCCAAGTCCCCTCTGTGAGACCGGAAGTCATGCACTGCTGGGGTGCGGGGAGAGGAGTCGCATAAACTCCGATAGGCCTGGTAATCTGGGGGGTGCAAACAATCTGCGGAGTCTTCTGTGGGGTCACTGTGGGAGTTTATGAGCCTCACACGTCTCCCTATGCTTCTGTCTCTCATGAGACTGCTAATTCTGCAGTGATGTGGCCCATTGCCATTCTGCCCCACATAACTGCTCCTTTATAACTCTAGGCCCTGTACTGAGTGCTGGAAGACAGTGAAAGGAAACTAAAGAAATTAATGTGTACATTCAACTTTAATACATAACAAGGTCATGGCTAGTTCTATAATAGAACTGTAAAAAAAAAAAAGGTACTGTGTAAGTCCTCAGGAGAGCATAATTAATTGTTTCTGAGCTTTGGAAAGGGCACAAGTAGAGGGACATTTGAGCTGGGCCTTAACGGTATGGCAATTGATGGAAACAGTAAATAACCATATTTCAAAGAGAGAAAATATAACACCAAGAGTACAGAGATGGGATGCCCGAATCTTGATTTTGACTCAGGTCATGATCTCCGGGTCCTGGGATCGAGCCTCGCATGAGACTCCCCACTTGGCAGGGAGTCTGCTCTTCTCCCTCTCCTTATGCCCCCCCCCAAATAAATAAATAAATAAACTTAAAAAAAAATAGTACAGAGGTAGTCTGTGCGACCAGATTAAGTAGGAGTGAACGAGAAGCGTGAAATCAAAGTCAGTCGTGTAAGGTTGTGTAAGAATTTTGCACTGCAGGGAGCAATCACTGAAGAATCTTGAGCACAAGAGTGATATAATTAGATCAGTGTTTAAAAATATTTTTCACTGGGGCGCCTGGATGGCTCAGTGGTTTAAGCCGCTGCCTTCGGCTCAGGTCATGATCTCAGGGTTCTGGGATCGAGTTCCGCATCGGGCTCTCTGCTTGGCAGGGAGCCTGCTTCCCTCTCACTCTCTCTGCCTGCCTCTCTGCCTACTTGTGATCTCTCTCTGTCAAATAAATAAATAAAAAAATCTTTAAAAAAAAATATTTTTCACTATTTTTACTACAAAACAAAGCATTCTTCTTTTTTTTTCCCCCTTCTTCACTTATTCCAGAGAAATATATGTCAGATAAAGTGCTGAAAGTTCTTTATAATCCCACTCACTAAAATTCCTGTTTGGTATAGTGCTCCATATTTGTCCTGTGCACCTGCCCATGTGTGTGATGTTTTTATAGATGACTGATTCATTCCTAACAATGAGATCATTCTAACCATACTTTGCCTTTTTGGAAGTAATAGTATCTTCTTTTTTTTTTTTTTTTTTTAAGATTTTCTTTGAGAGAGAGAGAGAGGACACTCCCACGTGTCGGAGCAGGCATTGAGGGGGCAGGGGCAAGCAGACACCCCTCTGAGCAGGGAGCCAGACCTAGGGATGGATGTGGGGCTCCACATGGGGCTCCATCCCAGGACTCTGAGATCATGACCTGAGCTGAAAGCAGACATTTAACTGACTGAGCCACCCAGGCACCCCCACAGTGAGTATCTTCTATGAGGAGGCAGATCACATAAGCAGTATCAACTACAACAAAAACACGAGCCATATGTGAATATACTCTACTTCACTAATAAGAATCAGCATAGAAATGATATCCTATTTTTACCTATGAGATTGGACAGTTAAAAGAATGATCAAGGGGAGTCTGGGTCGCTCAGTCAGTTATGTCCGCCTCCTGATTTTTGGCTCAGGTCATGATCTCAGGATCAGGAGACTGGGCCTCGTGTGGCACCCGGCTCTGTGGGGAGCCTGCTTAAGATTGTCTTTCTCCCTCTCCGTCTGCCCCTCCCCCTGCCTTGTATATCTACTAGCTCTCTCTCAGAAAAAAAAAAAGAACAGTATTTAGTTTTGGTGGAGATATAAGCCACACTACACATTTGGTGGGAGTAAAAATTAGTACTTTAAGAAAGGGAAATCTACCAATTCTTTTCAAAATTTAAAATATATCTACCTGTGAAGTAGCAATTTCAGGGGCACCTGGGTGGCTCAGTTGGTTAAGTGTCTGCCTTTAGCTCAGGTCATGATCCCAGCTCCCTGAGATCTACTCCCACATCAGGTTCCCTGCTTGGCAGGGAGCCTGCTTCTTCCTCTACCTCTCTCTCTGTCTCTTTGTCTCTCATGAATAAATAAATAAATAAATAAAAACAAAAATAAATTTTAAAATATCTTTGAAGTAGCAAGTTCATATCTATAAATTTTTCCTACAGAGTTATCTCAGAAGCTCACAAGGATAAATGCACAAAGATGTTTATTGTAGCATTATTTGCAATACCAATGCATCCTAGGTGGACAGTAAATTCTGGTGCCCACTACCATATTATGGGCCATTGTGTAGCATGTGGAAATGTGCTGATATAAAAGAATGTTCATGGTACAGTGTTGAGTGAAAAAATATCAGAATGGTAAAATGATATATGTATTTACATAAGACCATTTTTTAAATTGTACATATATACAGAGAGCATATGTATGTATTCATCTGTAATTGTGTACATATATGTGTGTTCATGTATTATGTATATATACCCCCAGAGTTTAACCAGTTAATCTTGAAATTAAATAGGAATGTAGTGAATATCTTTAACTTTTAACTTTTTTTTTAAAGACTTTATTTCTTCATTTGACAGAGAGAGATCACAAGTAGGTAGAGAGAGAGAGGAGGAAGAAGGCTCCCCACCAAGCACAGAGCCTGATATGGGGCTCGATCCCAGGACCCTGAGATCATGACTGGAGCCAAAGGCAGAAGCTTAACCTGCTGAGCCACCCAGGCACCCATCTTTTTACTTTATATATTTACGTACTTCTTCCTTTTTTTTTTTTTAATAGTGAATATATATTATTTTAGAAAGATACAGTGAAGAGCGGCACCTGGCTGTCTCAGTCAGTGCAGCATGAGGCTCTTGATCTCAGGGTTGTGAGTTCGAGCCCCACACTGGGCAGAGTTTACTTGAAAAAAACAGTAAAATAGACAGTGAATAAACATATACTCAGACATGTATTCAAGTCAATATATATAGTTATATTTTATTCTTTTTAAGAATGACATTGTATTTTATTGATAGCTATACCATTTATTCATTCTCCAGTTACTGAGAGCCCACTCTACAACAGATATCAAGCTGAGGCTTGAAAGAAGCAACAAGCACTTAAAACAGATATTAACAGAGAAGGATCTTCTTTACAAAGATTGAACAGGGAAGGCCTTTCTTAGTAGTGACAGTGAAGTTGAGACCTAAAAAAATATGCTAGCTTTGGAAGAAAAGAGCATTCTTGGCAGAGGGAACATATTTGCAGGGCCCTAACCAACAGACCTTAGGTATTTCCTGGAAAATTGAAAAAAAAATCAATGTCGCAACTGCTAAGTCAGGGGGAGTAATAGTGCAAGGTGAGATAATAGGCAACATTTTTTAAAAAAGCAAATTTCCTTAGACATTGGTCTTGTGTCCAGACTTTTCCTTTAACTCCATGCTACAGTGATCATCTTTGTACTTGGATCTGTATGTACTGTGGCAGTGTTTTATAGGATCCCAGCACAGCAGAAATCATGGATCAAAACATATAAATATTCAAATTTGGTAGATACAGTTAAGCTGCTGTCTAAAAAGGTTTATACATTTTACATTTATTCCAAGTGTCTATTTTCTAAAACTTGAGCCAGGCTTCAGTATTGTCAGCCGTCATAATTTTTACCAATCCCTATAGGGGACATAAAATAAACAAAAACATAACCCTTTTCATTTTCATTTGTTTTGTTACTAAATTTGGATGTCTTTTTGTTTTGGTCATTACTGGTTTTTCCCATTCAAAAGCTAGTTCCTGTGCCTATTATTGTCTTTTGTTGTTCCCGTTTTTCTATTGCTCTGAAAGACCTCTTTGTATATTATGAAAATCAAGCCTTTGTCCTTTGAATTGCATACTTCCTTGCCAACTTTTTTTAATTGGACGGTGTTTTATAACAATAGAAAGTGTTAACTTTATGTGGTCATATTTGTAAGGTTTATCCTTTATAATTTGCATGTTACATGTTTTGCTTAGAACAGATTTGTATCTTTTCTTTTTAAAGATTTTATTTATTTATTTATTTGACAGACAGAGATCACAAGTAGGCAGAGAGAGAGGAAGAAGCAGGCTCCCTACTGAGCAGAGAGCTCAATGCGGGGCTAGATCCCAGGACCCTGGGATCATGATCTGAGCTGAAGGCAGAGGCTTTAACCCACTGAGCCGCCCAGGCACCCCCAGATTTGTGTTTTAAAAAGCAACTATAGGTGCACCTAGATGGCTCAGTGTGTTAAGTGGCTGACTCATGATCTCAGGGTCATGGGATCAAGCCCTGAATCGGGTTCTGCACTTGGCTCAGTCTGCTTGTTCCTCTCCCTCTGCTCCTTGCCCTACCCCCCAAGTTTACTGGCTCTCAAATAAATAAATAATAAATAAATAAATAAATAAATAAAATATTTTTTTAAAGGCAACTATAGTGTTGTGAGGTTTATGATTATGCCTGGGAAATTGAAGAAAATGAGACAAGTTAGTATTGACTACAAATCGAGGCAGTGACTATGAGCATGAGGAATAGAGCTCACCTACTTAAAGTGTTCAATTCAAGGGTTTTCAGTACATTTGCAGAGATTTGCAACCGTGAATCAGTTTTTAATCACCCCAGAATTAGCCCCATAATCACTAGCAGTCTTTCTGCTCCTCCTTAACCTCTCCCAGCCCTTGGCAACTGCTAAACTACTTTCTGTCCCTATAGGGTTTGCCTATTATGGACATTTCATGAAGGGAATCATAAAATACATAACCTTTTGTGACTGGCCTCTTTTACTTAGCATGATGTTTCAAGGTTCATCCATATTATAACATGTACTTCATTCCTTTCTATGAATAAATAATATTTAGTTATATGATGATTATATGGCATTTATTTACCCATTGATCACTAAATGAACATTTGTGTTTCTTCCATTTTAAAAAAAATTTTTTAAATCTTTTAAACATTTTTATTTACTTATTTGACAGACAGAGATCACAAGTAGGCAGAGAGGCAGGCAGAGAGGGAGGGGGAAGCAGGCTCCCTGCTGAGCAGAGAGTCGGATGCGGGGCTCCATCCCAGGACCCTGGGATCATAACCTGAGCCGAAGGTAGAGACTTTAACCCACTGAGCCACCCAGGCGCCCCAGGTTTCTTCCATTTTTGACTATAATGAATAATGATGTTATGAACATTCTTACCCATTTTTTTTAAGATTTTTAAGATTTTTTTTAAGGCGCTCCTCTTATCCATGTTTTTATGTGGACATAGGTTTTCAATTCCTTTACACATACATTGGAGTGAAATTGCCAGGTCATATAGTAACTCTGTGTTTAACTATTTTCCAAAGCACCACACCATTTTACATACCCACCAGTAATTGTGAAGGTTCTCATTTATCAATATCCTTGGAACAACAATTGTTATTTTGTCTTTTTTATTATAGCTGTTTTGGTGTTTGTAATTGAAATCTCAATATGAATTCATTTTGCATTTCCTCGGGGCACCTGGGTGGCTCAGTGGGTTAAAGCCTCTGCTTTTGGCTCAGGTCATGATCCCAGGGTCCTGTGATCGAGCCCCGCATCTGGCTCTCTGCTCAGTGGGGCGCCTGCTTCCCTTCCTCTCTCTCTGGCTGCCTCTCTGCCTACCTGTGATCTCTGTCTGTCAAATAAATAAATAAAAGCCTTTAAAAAAAAAAATTGCATTTCCTCAAAGACTAAAGATGTTCTTTGCTTATTGGCCATTTGTGTATCTTCTTTGGAGACATGTATGTTCAAGTCCTTTGCCCATTTTTATTGGATTATCTTTTTGTTAAGTTATACATTTTTTTTTCCTTTGGTGAGCTCTATGCCCAATGTGGGGCTCAAACTCACAACCCCACGATCACAAGTCACATGCTCTACTGACTGAGCCAGCCAGGCGCCCCAAGTTGTAAATTCTGTTGTTTGTTTGTTGGTTGGTTTTTTAATTAGGCTCCATGCCCAAAATGGGGCTTTGAACTCACAAACCTGAGCTGAGGTCAAGAGTCAGACACTCAACCAACTGAGCCACCCAGGTGCCCCCCCAAGTTGTAAATTCTTATATATTCTAGATATGTTCTTTATCAGATATTTAAGTTATATTTTCTCACACTATATGAGTTGTTCTTTTGCTTTCTTGATGGTATTCTTTCAAACACAAAAATTTTACCTTGACAAGGTCCAATTTCTCTCATTTTTCTTTCCTTACTTGTACTTTTGATATTATATCACAAAAAACTTCATCTGACCCAGGTCAAAAAGGTCTACATTTAGATCTATGAACGATTTTGAGTTAATTTTTATAGTATGAGGAAGAGGAAGGGGTCCAACTTCATTCTTATGCTCATGGATATCCAGTTGTAAACAGTACTGTTTTAAAAATAAAATTTGATCTTTTCAATAACTAGTCCAATATTAAGGGACACTTTCTGAAAGCAGTTTTGAAAGTACTCGACGGCTTAAAACTGAAGGAGATAGAAGCATCAGAAATTTTAGTTCAGGAACTAGATAATTACTAATGCCATTAACCCAAGTGGGGAAATTAGGGGGAAAAAAGCATAAGCAGATTTGGAAGATCAATTTTGAGCATGTTGAGCTCGAGGTACTTAATAGGACATCCAGGTGGAGATTCATAGCAGGCAATTACAAATTTGGTCTGGAATTCAAAAGTGTGTTTGTTGAGTGGCTCAGTGTGTTAAGCATCTGCCTTCGGTTCAGGTGGTGATCCCAGAATCTCAGGATCAAGCAGCCGATCATGGGGCTCCCTGACAGTGGGGAGTCTGCTTCTCCCTCTGACCCTCACCTCACATGTGTTCTCTCTCTCAAATAAATAAATAAATAAAATCTTAAAAAAGGAAAAAAAGAATGGAGTGAAAACCCAATATTGGAATCTCTCTGTGAGAGAGGTTGAGAACACGAGAAGCTGTTCAAAGATTAAGATGAACCTGATGTTTAAGAGTCATTGAGGAGGAAGAAATAAGGGGGGGAAAGTAGAACCAAGAATTAGAAAAAGTTGAGGACTCTCTAGAAAATGGTGTGGGAACTGAGAGAGATTGGGGGGCTCACTAACAATTTAAATGATGAAAATAGGTTCCACTGGGCAATAGTAGAAGGTCACTGGTTTTACAATTAGGTTATTCAATGTCTTTTGCAACCGGACCTTCAGTAGAGAGGCTGCAATGGAATGTGGGGAAGAGTGCTTGAACCTTCAAACAAAAACACTTTTTCTTTGGAAATTATTGCTAAAGACTGTACCTGCCCTCTTGGTAGCCTCAAGGAAGGAGCACAAGAAGGACAGAGTGCTTTTCATTTCCTCTAATTCTGTCTCTCCACTCCAACTTAATACAACTGAGATAAGCCTAGAATGTTGTAGCAAGACTTTCCAAAGACTAGGAGATAAAAGAAGAGAAAAAAAATACAAAAGTTATAATTAATAGATACTTGTCTTTCAGTGAAGTGGTCACAGAAGACCTATCTTGCCAAGAAGCTCTTGGCCTAGCTCCATTTATCAGAGGCCAACCTTGTACTTCTTAGGAGGGTCCTCAAACACATCAAACTCGAAGTCTAAGAGAACAAGGTCTGGTTTCCTCATACATATGTGTAAGAGTTCTGATTTCCTTTTTATGGACCTACCTCTTTTCTCCAGATGAAAGAATGTCTCCCTTTTTTTGAGGGAAACCATACCTTCTCACAAGCTCGTAACCATAGGCATAGGTAACAGCCTTATTTCATAAAATAAATAAAATTCTAGTCATACCAAAGATATTGCTAGTGGCAGGTCTGTAATTTCATATAGAGGTCTGAACTTCTGTGCAGACCATTAGCTATTCTGAAATATGCTGATGCTGAATAGGAAGGAAAGAAATAGAAGCAGGGAGTATAAATCGCTCTTTGGAAGAATTCAAAGGTGAAGAGTACCTTGACAGAATACTTCAGGGAAGTTGAGGTATGGGAAGAATGAGAGTATTTCAGGATGGAGATACTTTTTAGAATTTCATTGGCAGCAGGAAAGGACAAGCAGAAAGTGAGAGATGGGAATAATAGATGGAACAGTGTCCTGGACCATTGATAGGATAAGATATGGAAAATAAAAATTTCTAAAATGGGCAGGGTTTTAGAATGAATGGATTAAGGGTGAGGTGAGGGTAAGGAATGAAAATTAACAAAATCCATTTTCTAAAAAAGCATGGGGTCTGGTCATCTGGGTAAATGGGGCAAACAGGGATGAGATTGGAGTTTGAAAATGCCGGCAAAGGGTTGTTTCTCTGAATGAAGTGTTTTCTCCGTACCTTAAAATCTTGAGCAACAATACTCCTGTAGAGAGAAGTCATTTCCTGTACTTAACCCTCTGCGCATAACTACTTGGTTGTCTGAATCTTTTTTCTGTCCCTCTGTTATATTAATTTCATCTCTGCCGCAGGGCCTGCCTGGAGATGTCCTCAAATGCCAGATTCCTGAGTCTCTTGCCCAGGAGTCGTATCTCACCCACCTGAAAACCCTTCAGATTGGTTTAGGCTTCTTTGATACTACTCCCAGGATGCTGAAAAGAGGGAACAGAACTATAGAGAGGATTGCTACTGTTATAAATACGTAGTCCTCGGGGCACTGGTGGCTCTGTCGGTTAAGCATCCAACTCTTGATTTCGGCTCAGGTTGTGATGTTGTGGTCATGGGATGAAGCCCCACGTCAGGTTCTGTGCTCCAGGCAGAGTCCACTTGAGACTCTCTCACTCTCTCTCACTCCCCCATTGCTCGCATTCTGTCTTTCTCTCAAACAAATAAAATCTTTAAAAAAAAATTTTTTTAAAGGGGTGCCTGGGTGGCTCAGTAGGTTGGGCATCTGCCTTAGGCTCAGGTCATGGTCCTAGAGTCCCAGGATTGAGCCCTGCATTGGACTCCCCGCTCAGTGGGGAGCCTGCTGCTCCCCCTGCCCCTTACCCTACTCATGCTCTCTCTCTCTCACTCTTCTTCTTCCCTTCTCTCTCAAATAAATAAATAAAATCTTTTTAAAATTTTTAAAATAAATAATAAAATAGTAAAAAAATAAATTCATAGTCATCAGTCTCACTGAGTTATAATGCTCAGAAATCTGTAATCATCCAGTCCAATTTCCTACCAAATGTAAGAAATTCAGTTCATCTGTATAATTGATTATCCATTTATTCAACAAATATTAATTGAGCATCTAGTATGTATCTAGTTCCTTCTAGACATTATGAGTATGAGTCAAATAATGTTGATAGACAAGATCCCTGTTGAAATGGGGACAGATAATAACCAAAGAATTTCAGATAATAAGAGCTATGAGAAAAATTAAAACAGGGAGGTATGATAAATGGTGGGTGGGTAGAAGGGTAACATAGCCTGCTGGAAGAAGGCCTCTCTGGAGAGCAGGCTTTGAGCTCAGACCTGAATAACAAGAAGGAATCTGGGCATTTGAAGACATCTCCAGGTAGGCCCTGTGGCAGAAATGAAATTAATATAATAGAGGGAAAGAAAAAGACCTGATATGGCTGGAGCTTAGTGAATCTGGGGAATAGTGGTAGAAATAAGGCAGGAAAGTGGGAGACGTAGGGGCCAGGTATAGTTCTGATACCTTTGTGAAGAATGAATTATAGAATAAGAATGAATCATTAAGACTGATTAAAAGACTCATTGCTAGGGTGCCCAGCTGGCTCAGTCAGTAAAGCATGTGACTCTTGATCTCGGGGTTGTGAGTTCGAGCCCCATGTTGGGTGAAGAGATAACTTTAAAAAAGTAAATAAGGGGCGCCTGGGTGGCTCAGTGGGTTAAGCCTCTGCCTTCAGCTCAGGTCATGATCTCAGGGTCCTGGGATCGAGCCCCGCATCAGACTCTCTGCTCAGCAGGGAGCCTGCTTCCCCCTCTCTCTCTCCCTGCCTCTCTGCCTACTTGTGATCTCTCTCTGTGTGTCAAACAAATAAATAAGGGCGCCTGAGTGGCTCAATGGGTTAAAGCCTCTGTCTTCAGCTCGGGTCATGATCCCAGGGTCCTGGGATCAAGCCCCGCATCAGGCTGTCTGCTCAGTGGGGAGCCTGCTTCCTCCTCTCTCTCTCTGCCTTCCTCTCTGACTACTTGTGATCTCTGTCAAATAAATAAGTAAAATCTTAAAAAACAAAACAAAAACAAAAACCTAAAAAAAAAACACAAATAAATAAAATCTGGGGGCGCCTGGGTGGCTCAGTGGGTTAAAGCCTCTGTCTTCGGTTCAGGTCATGATCCCAGGGTCCTGGGATGGAGCCCCACATCGGGCTCTCTGCTCTGCGGGGAGCCTGCTTCCTCCCTTCTCTCTGCCTGCCTCTGCCTACTTGTGATCTCTGTCTGTCAAATAAGTAAATAAAATCTTTAAAAAACAAAATCTAATAAGTAAAATCTTTATAAAAAGAGAGACTTATTGCAATAGATGAAGTGACAAATTATGATGGTTTTGACAAGGGTGGGACAGTAGAGAGTGGAAGAAATCTGGGTATATTTTGGAGGTAAAGCTGATAATACTTGCTATTGTGTTAAATGTGGAAGCTGTGGGAAAGAGAGAACCCCTGAAGAGCTCCTAGCATGTTGGCTTTTGCAAAAGGGTGAATAGTGATAATGTTTATGAAGGTGGAGGAGACTGTGTGAGATGCCTTTTACCCACTGAAGGAGAGAGAGCAGGCAGGCAATGGATTTGTGACTCTAGAAATCAGGTCAGCAGTGGAAAACTTATTACCTTACAAGGCAGCCCCTTATATTTTGGATAGCTTTAATTACTAGAAACTTCTTTCCATGACATTGAGATTATTAAAAATGTAATAGAGGGGCACCTGGGTGGCTCAGTGGGTTAAGCCTCTGCCTTCCACTCAGGTCATGATCCCCGGGTCCTGGGATCGAGTCCCGCGTCGGGCTCTCTGCTCAGCGGGGAGCTTGCTTCCCTCTCTCTCTCTCTCTCTCTGCCTGCCTCTCTATCTACTTGTGATCTCTCTCTGTCAAATAAATAAATAAAATCTTTAAAAAAAAATGTAATAGAAATGTGATGCCTACTTCCATTTGGGATTACTGAAAAATAGATATTTGGGGAAGCACAACAAATATTTGAAGAAAGTTACCATGTTGTCCCCCATCCTCTTATTCTCTAAGCAAAATAATCCTAGTTCCCTCTGCTGCTCTTGACTACCTTTTTTTTTTAAAGATTTTATTTATTTGACAGAGAAAGATCACAAGTAGGCAGAGCAGCAGGCAGAGAGGGAGGGGGAAGCAGGCTTACTGATGAGCAGAGAGCTGGATGCGGGGCTTGATCCCAGGACCCTGAGATCATGACCTGAGGCTAAGGCAGAGGCTTAACCCACTGAGCCACCCAGGTACCCTAGCTCTTCATTACCTTGTTTCAAGATATCTTGTCCTCCAGTCATATCTTTTGGAGAGTAGGGTGCCAAGGACTAAAGTGATATGGATAATATAGCCCAAACATAGGACTAATATCCTTCTGATTTGTTATTCGCTCAAAAATATGTTTCTTCAGAGGCACCTGGGTGGCTCAGTGGGTTAAAGCCTCTGCTTCAGCTCAGGTCATGATACCAGGGTCCTGGGATCGAGCCCCACATCGGGCTCTCTGCTCAGTGGGGAGCCTGTTTCTCCCTCTCTCTCTGCCTGCCTCTCTGCCTACTTGTGATCTCTGTCAAATAAATAAATAAAATCTTTAAAAAAAAATACGTTCATTCACTTTTTTTTTTAAAGATGTCATTATTAGAGAGAGACAGAAAGTGGGAGTTGGGGGCGGTGGGCAGAGGGAGAGGGAAAAGCAGACTCCCCGCTGAGCAGGGAGCCCACCATGAAGCTATATCCCAGGACTCCAAGATCATGACCTGAGCAGAAGGCAGATGCTTAACCCACTGAGCCACCCAGGTGCCCCTATGTTTGTTCAGTTTTTATAATTTGTCAGTTTCCTTTCTTGGTGTCATTGGTGTGTTAGGGCTCCCACATGCGGCATAGGGCAGCTCTTCTAATTTTCTTCTAATATAGTGTTGCTGGTTTGGAAATCAGATAACAAATTTATGCTCTGTAAGAGTTTTTAACATTTTGTATTGTATGTTGGGAATATTTTATAGTAATTTAGAAAGAGAGAAAGAGCATGGTTTCTGAGAGGGACCATCAGAGCTCTCCTATGAAGAATACTTTGCACTCTAGCGAAAAAATGTTTTTTCCTTTGTAACTTACATTCAAAATAAGTTAGTTTGGGATGCCTAGGTGGCTCAGATGGTTAAGCGTCTGCCTTGGGCTCAGGTCATGATCCCAGGGACCTGGGATCAAGTCCCCATCAGGCTCCTTGCTCAGCAGGGAGCCTGCTTCTCTCTCTCTCTGCCTGCCATTCCCCGGGCTTTGCGCTGGCCCACGCATGCTCTCTATCTGTCTGATAGATAGATAGATAAAATCTTTTTTTTTTTTTTAATTTTATTTATTTATTTGACAGAGAGAGAGAGACAGCGAGAGAGAGAACACAAGCAGTGGGAGAAAGAGAAGCAGGCTTCCCGCTGATCAGGGAGCCTGATGAGGGGCTCGGTCCCAGGACCCTGGGATCATGACCTGAGCCGAAGGCAGATTGCTTAACGACTGAGCCACCCAGGTGCCCCAATAAGTAAAATCTTTAAAAACAAAAACAAAAGAAGTCAGTTTCCCCAATAGTTGAGTTCCAGATAGGTGAGGTATTGCAGTCTTTTACCCAAGGAGTTCCTAAGGAAATGCTTCTCACTCAGCAGTGATGTTGCTCCCCAGGGACATTTGGCATTTTCTGCAGACGTATTTGGTTACTGTGACTGTGGCAAAGAGAATGCTACTGGCATCTAGTGGGTGGAGAACATCTTATAAGACACAGGACTAGCCCCAGTAACAAAGAATTATCTGGCCCAGAATAGTATCTAGATTTTAAAACCCTGCTCTGTGGTATTTTGCTGCTTTTAGGGAGTGAGGGGGGGTAACCTTCTGAAAAAAAGCTTAGTAAAACCTTAGGTTAAAAACTGACATGATGTGCTCGCTTCGGCAGCGCATATACTAAAAAACTGACATGATGTGTCATGTCATCATGACACCTGGGTGCTCAGTGGGTTAAAGCCTCTGCCTTCGACTTAGGTCATGATCCGGGGGTTCCGGGATTGAGCCCTGCATCGGGGGCTCTGCTCAGCAGGGAGCCTGCTTCCTCCTCTCTCTCTGCCTGCCTCTCTGCCTACTTGTCATCTCTCTGTCAAATAAATAAATAAAATCTTTAAAAAAAAAACTGACATGATGTAAACTTAATGAGTTAATTCTGCATCCAATTAATCCCCCCTCTTTCCTTTTATTGCATGCCAACCATCTGTTAGTAATCTTTCCAGAATTTAATGGGAAATTAATGAACCACTACTTATTCTCTCTTAGAAAAATTTTCATAGCTCCCAGGTTTTTTGTTTGTTTTGTTTTGCTTTTTGAGTTTATTTATTTGTCTTTTTAGTAATCTCTGCACTCAGTGTGGAGCTCAAACTCAGGACCCCAAGACCAAGAGTTGTATCCTCTTCCAAGTGATCCAACCAGGCGCCCCTACAATCTTTTGTCTCCCAATCTCCATAATTTTTAGAATATTTACAAGTGTAATAAAAAAAGAATATTGACTAGTGTTCAATGATCAAATCTGAGCATTTTTATATGCTTTTTATCTAAAGGAAAATTATACTCTCCCTTTTCTCATTGCCCTTCCTGGCCTTTAGTTTCTCTTCCCCATATTTCATTCATTTTTTTCCAGTAGAAAGGTCATGTTTGAGGCTCCAGGGTGGCTCAGTTGTTAAGCCTCTGCCTTTGGCTTGGGTCATGATGCCAGGGTCCTGAGATCGAGCCCTGCGTCTGGCTCCCTGCTTTGCGGGGGGCCTGCTTCTCCCTCTCCCACTCCCCCTGCTTGTGTTCCCTCTCTCACTGTGTCTTTCTTTGTCAAATAAATAAAATCTTTAAAAAAAAAAAGGTCATGTTTCTTGAAAAGAGGATAATCCTACTTTTCTTCCATCTCTTTTTTTTTTTTAAGATTTTATTTTTTCATTTGACAGACAGAGATCACAAGTAGGCAGAGGCAGGCAGAGAGAGAGGAAGAGAAGCAGGCTCCCTGCTGAGCAGAGACCCCCCCCCTCCATGCGGGGCTCAATCCCAGGACCCTGGGATCATGAACCAAGCCGAAGGCAGAGGCTTTAACCCACTGAGCCACCCAGGCGCCCCCGTCATCTCTTAATATTAGATAAATAGGATACAACTTCAACTGAAGGCTTTGTTCTCCTTATCTTTCAGGGGCTCTAGTGAGGCATGCAGCTATTTTGGAATGTGGCTATCCTCATAAAACCCTCTAGTGTGTTACTCGTGAGACAGGCAGCGGCAGAAGTCCCTGTCCTGTCACTGTTTGCACTTAGAGGTAGAGGTGTGGGAGACAAAAGAATGCTGTTCCCTGCACGTCCTGCACGGTGGGAACGTGCCGGTCTTTTCCTGGGGCTGTTTCATTTCTTGGTATTGACTGCAGGTGTCAAGATCAAAGAGGAAATAATGAGACAGGAGTAAAGAGCTTCATTCTCCTCATTCTCCGAGTACCTGAGAGGAGTGAGGGCTGATGGAAACTTAAAAGTAAAAGGGAAGAAATAAATTCCTTCCTCAGCCATACCTGAAAAGAACAACCAGGTAGCTCTTTTCAGATGCTTCTGCGTTTTCAATACAACTGTGTTACCACTCAGGATCTGGTGACAAAAATAATCCTTCCCCTATGTTTAGAGCTGGGAATTCACTCATTCATTGTTTCTTTCATTCAGATACTTATTGAATGTGTCTATATATGTCAGGCACGTAAATGAACCAGGGAAGCTTCTGAAAACCTGGAAATTTCAAGTGTTTATTTGAAAGAGGAGTGATGAGTGAATGCCTAGTTAATAGTCAAAGTATTTGGGGTTTTTGTTTGTTTTTTTGTTTGTTAAATTTTATTTATTTATTTGGGAGAGAGAAAGAGAGCATGAGAGGAGAGAGGTCAGAGGAAGAAGCAGATTCCCTGCCAAGCAGGGAGCCTGATGTGGGACTCCATCCCGGGATTGCGGTATCATGACCTGAGCCAAAGGCTACAGTTGCTCAACCAACTAAGCCACCTAGGTGCCCTAGTCAAAGTATTTGTTAATTTATCACCTTTCTTCCTTGGGGTAACGAATCACTAAGCATTTGTGTAGGTGGTATATTTGTGGAACTCCTGAGATTGCAGAGAATAAAACAACTAGGTCCTTCTCCTTCAACCTTAAGACCACCTTTTAGAGATGCCTGGATGGCTCAGTCAGTTAAGTGTCTATCTTTGGTTCAGGTCATGATCTCAGGGTCCTTGGATCGAGTCCTACATCAGGCTCCTTGCTCAGCAGGGAGTTTGCTTCTCCCTCTCCCTCTGACCATCTCCCCACTCATGCTCTCTCTCTCTTTCTCTGACAAGTAAATAAAATCTTTAAAAAAAAATTTCTTTTTAAAGACCACCTTTTAGAATGAGCAGACTGAAACACAGGTTGAATGACTTACTAATCACTAGCTAGTGTGTAGCACAGCAGCCCAGGACCATAGTCTGAACTGCTACCTGGGTTTTCTAATTTTCAACCTTGTCTTTGTTCTAAAAATAGAAGTGAGAGAAGATGCTTTGCAGAAAGGCCTCTCCACCACCACCGCAACCAGGTTGGTTTCTATCTAGAAAGCCTTCTGACTGAAACAATGGACACGATCATGAAATGAAACAAGAGTTTGGGGTTCAGGAGCAGGGTTGAGAGAAGCAATGGAAAGAGGGAGATTAGAAAAAGCTCAGAACAAAGAGAGAACATATTTTAGTTGGGGTAAAGCATATAAGATAAAAGTGACATGTCTGGTATCTCTGGAGGACAAATAGTCCTGTAAAAAAAGAAAAAAATGCAGTAAGATTTGACTTCATTCCCCACCTAAGGGCATACAGTCGAAGTAGCCTGTCTGGTATTCAAAGACCTCAGCGGCATAGCCTGAACTTGCTTTTCCAGCATTGTCTCTCAGTAGACTCCTCAAGGCACCCTGCTCTTCAGCTAAATTGGTCAAAGCCCTATTTCCCAACCTTCTGCCCAAGCTTCCTACAATCATACCTTTGCCAAGGTTATTCCATTTTCCTGAAATGCCCTTCTGTAATCTCTGCCTCACTCTTCTCTCTTCTCTCACCCATCTTTCAAGACCTATTCCAAATTCTAACTTCATGAAGTCTTTCTGGATTCTTCCCACATGAACAGAGTCTCTTAACACTTTGGCTTCCTTCAGAAATTATTTACCTCGTTCCCTCCGTGGCCAGATTGTAACCAACTTGAGGGGAGGGACTTTGGGTCTTCTGCATCATTCATTAGAGGGCTGTGTATTTTCATAGGCTCTCTGGATACATACTTATGTATATATCTTCATTTTTCTCAATGTTGCCTTTTAAAAAACTCATAAAATTTTTTCTGTATTTAGAAAACCATTGTTTCTTATTTTTTATTAGCTGTTATCTTATCCAAAGATGAAGAGGTCCAAGTAAGAATGAAGCAAATACGTGAAAACAGAGAATGGAACTGAAAGAAGCCAAATTTCTGGCTAGGGTGTGGAGACAAACCTAACTTTAGGAAAAGGGAGATACTGGAAAAGAGAATGGGATAGACAAAAGGAGCATTAAGATGGCGGCTTGTAGCCTGGGAGGTATGGGGAAAAACAGAAGAGAAAGAGAAGGAACTCAGAAATTCTGAGTTACAAATATTGGAAAGATGGAAGGAGGAATAATCAAGAGACCAGAAGGTTTAGGTGTAAGGGAAAGATTTTAGCTTTTGGTTGTCTTTGGGAGGTTCCTTTCAGAAGACCATAAACAAGAAAAGGAAGTGAAAAACCATACAGAAGTAGGGTTATCCTCTGTGTAACCTCCCACTGGTCCCTTCCTTGGAAATAAAAATGACTCAGGAAGGCATATGAGGGTAAATAAACACTTCTGTGGAACTGCCGCTGTTCTCAGCAGGGTTCTGTGTGAAACTGTTTTCAGCAGAATCCTGTATGATCTGGTTCATCCCCTGACTGTGTCTCCCCTCCTGTGTCTCTACGTATATTTCAGGTCCCTGAGTTTGCTTATGCCTCTTGCCTTAGAACAAACTATACTCTGGGCCTCTAACTGTGGGCAGTATGTCCCCATCCATTTCTATAAGTAAGTTGTTGATGGCATCTTTTTTTTTTTAAGATTTTTATTTATTTGACAGATAGAGATCACAAGTAGGCTGAGAGGCAGGCAGAGAGAGGAGGAAGCAGGCTCCTCACTGAGAGAGCCCGATGCGGGACTTGATCCTAGGACCCCGGGATCATGACCTGGGCCGAAGGCAGAGGCTTTAACCCAATGAGCCACCCAGGTGCCCCTTCTTTTTTTTTTTTTTTTTTAAGATTTTATTTATTTATTTGACAGAGAGAGAGAGATCCCAAGTAGGCAGAGAGGCAGGCGGCGTGGGGCAGGCTCCCTGGTGAGCAGAGAGCCCAATGCAGCCCTAGGACCCTGAGATCATGACCTGAGCCAAAGGCAGAGGCGCAACAACTGAGCCACCCAGGTACCCTTTTTGATGACATTTTATTGCCATCAACTTGACTGACTGTATCACTTGACTGTATCAAGTCTCATCTGTGTCTGTGTCTTTTTCTTTTGTCTTAATCTTGTATTTTTCTCTCTGCCCTCTGTCCCATTCTGCTTCTGTCATAGTTTTTCTTACCAGCTGGCTTACTATGATTTCATCTCCATAGCAACCCCTCCCTAGGGAAGAATGAGAGGAAAGGGAAGGAAGAGAGAGCCTAGAATAGATGGACAGTGAGAGACCGGATTGGGGTTGAGGATAACCTTCTGTCCTGGAACAGGGTAGAAACAAACTATGTGGGTGGATTCCTGCGAAGTCACACAAAGCCTAAGGGAACAAAAATTTGGGGGCCCAAACCCAGCCCCTTCTAGCATACTCATTCAGCAAATTCTTTTCTATTTATGCTAAGTTGTCGTCTGTTTATCCCTACCCTGTGGTCCAAATTAACTAATCTGTCTTTCTCTGTTTCTCGCCTTCATAATTCTTATACATGTATAGTTTCTGATAATGTTAAACTTGAAAAGGGATTTTCTTGAAGATTCAAGAATATTCACATTGGAACCATAGGTTTTTATTTATTTCTTATTTTTATTTTGTAAAGATTTTATTGAGGAGCTCCTGTGTCTTTCAGTCAGTTAAGCGTCTGCATTTGGTTCGGGTCATGATCTCAGGGTCATGGGATCCATCCCCTGCATTAAGTTCCTGCTCAGCAGGGATCCTGCTTCTCACTCTCCCTCTGCCACTCCCCCTGCTTGTGCTCTCTTATTCTTTCTCTGTCAAATAAAAAAATAAAATCTTTTTTTAAAAAATAAGATAAAATGTATTTATCTGAGAGAGAGCAGGAGCAGAGGGTATGCGTAGAGAGAGAAGCAGACTTCCCACTGAGCAGGGAGCCCAATGCCGGATTCAATCCCAGGATCTTGGGATCATGACCTGAGCCACCCAGGAACCCACAAGGTCTCTCTTTAAATGTGCTTTAGTTTTTCACTAGGATTCATTATAGACATTAAGTGATCATTAAGTGATAATGAAGAACACTTGGAATGGCCTTAGAAAAGGGTAAGAAAAGCAGGGGCGGGGAGGAGGGATGCCTGGGTAGTTCAGTTGGTTAAGCATCTGCCCTGGGCTCAAGTCATGATCCCAGGGTCCTGGGATTAAGTCCTGCATAGGGATCCCTGCTCAGCGGGAGCCTGCCTCTCCCCCCACCCCTTCCCCTATCCTTTACCTCCAGCTCAAGTGCACACTTGTTGACTCTCAAATAAATAAAATCTTTTTTTAAAAAAGGATAAAAAAAATTTTAATGGTACTGTGCACTCTCATGTAGGACCAGAATGTTAGATATGAGATTAATAAGCAAGAAAGAAAGGTTCTACAGGGGTGCTTGTGTGGCTTGGTCGGTTAAGCATCCTACTGGTGATTTCAGCTCAGGTCTCGGTCTGTTGGTCTCGAGATCCTGGGATTGAGCCCCATGTCCAGCTCCACACTCAGTGGGGAGTCTGGTTGAGATTCTTTCTCTCTCCATCTCCCTCTGACCCTCTCCACTCTCTCTGTCTGTCTCTCAAGTGGATAAATGGATCTTTAAAAAAAACAACAAAACTTTTTTTTTTTTTTAAGATTTTATTTATTTAGTTGAGAGGGAGTGAGAGAGCACAAGCCAGGGAGGGGTGGGGGGGAGAGGCAGAGGGAGAAGGAGAAGCAGGCTTCCCACTGAACAGGGAGCCTAACATGGGACTGGATCCCAGGACCCTGGGATCATGACCTGAGCGGAAGGCAGATGCCCAACCAACTGAGCCACCCAGGCACCCCAAAAACAACAATAACAACAACAACAACAAAACTTTAAAGAAAGGTTTTACAAACAATGGGATTTGTTTTACTGAGTAATATGAGATAGTGGAATCATTCTGCCCAGAGATCTTTAAAACCCAAGTAGGTGTCTGTATATCTTTAAAGGAAAGATCAGTGCTTCTCTAACTTTTAAGCTCCCTTTTCCCACAGCTTCCCTTGACCTTAACCTGGAGAGCTTATTAAACAAAAATTCCTGAGCTCTACCCTTAGAGACTGGGATAGTCTAAGGTTGCGGGGAGGGGTGGTGGAAGGGGTATGAATCTGTATTTTTTTTTTTTTTAAGATTTTATTTATTTATTTGACAGGCAGAGATCACAAGTAGGCAGAGAGGCGGGCAGGGGGTGGGGGCGGGGTGCAGGGGAAGCAGTCTCCCTGCTGAGCAGAGAGCCCGATGCAGGGCTCCATCCCAGGACCCCGGAACCACGACCCAAGCCAAAGGCAGAGGCTTTAACCCACTGAGCCACCAAAGAGCCCCTGAATCTGTATTTCTAACAGGCTTCCTGGAGATGATGCTGCTGATCCCGTGGGCCACATTTGAGTAGTCCTAGTCTAGACGATTTCCAAAGTCAAGGAATAGAGTTGACAAACAGCACATAAATGTGTGGGTATTACAATGCTCTTGGATTAAAAATATCTTTTCTCTGGGAATGGAAGAGGACAAATGAGCTGACTCAGACAGGTTTTGTGTTTTCCTTTGCAAGCTGTGATACCACTTGACAACTTTCTTTGTCCTATAGAGTGACCAACCATCCGGGCCATCATGTGCCCGGGCCCTTTCGGGGCTAAAACTGGGATAGTCCAGGGCAGAGTGGGCATTTGGGTGACCTCTCCATTCACATGAGGCCAGTGAAATAAGAGGAATAGAAAAAGAAAAATGAATTTGACTAGGAATCAGAAAATATGGTGTCTAGTCCTAAATCATAATGTGTTAATTTTATGACTTTAAATGGGACATTTAAATTGTTCCCATTTCAGTTTCTGTACCTGTAAAATGGAGATGGTATTACCTATTCCACTTCACAAAAATGTTTTGATGATCAATTGAAGCAATGTGTATAAATTTTTTCATTAAAATACCGTACGCATATTAAGACATAGATGTAGCTCACTTTTTTTAAAGGATTTATTAATTTTTTTATTTGATAGAGAGGACACAAGCAGGGGGAGTGGGAGAAGCAGATTCTCTGCTGAGCAGAGAGCCTGATGTGGGGCTTGATCCCCAGGACCCTGGGATCATGACCTGCACTGAAGGCAGACGCTTAAAGACTGAGCCATCCAGGTGCCCCATCACTTGTGTTTATTTAGAATTGGTTACTTATTGACAAAAAATAGCAACCCAGCAATCCTGTTCCTAAGTATATAAGCAAGAGAAAAGAATTCATACATATGGCAAATGCCAAGAATGTTTACGATAGCTCAAAACTAGAAACAGTAATGTGTTCGTCAAAAGAAGAATGGATAAATATTGGCATATCCACAAATGGAATACTACTCAGCAATAGCAAGGAATGAACTACTGATACACACTATATAAAACAGACACTATGTTGAGTGAAAAAAAAAATCCTAGCACAAAAGAGTACATACTATAGGGGCGCCTGGGTGGCTCAGTGGGTTAAAGCCTCTGCCTTTCGCTCAGGTCATGATCCCAGGGTCCTGGTATCGAGCCCCGCATCGGGCTCTCTGCTTGGTCGGGAGCCTGCTTCCTCCTCTCTCTCTCTCTCTCTGCCTGCCTCTCTCCCTACTTGTGATCTCTATCTGTCAAATAAATAAATAAAAAAAATCTAAAAAAAAAAATAGAGTACATACTATATTATATGACTCCATTTATATATAGAGCAAGCACAACAAAATTCATAGATGATGATAGGAGTATTGTGGTTACCTCTGGGAAGGGAAGCTATGTACTGGAATAGACATAAGGAAACTCCCTGGAGAGGTAGAAGTGTTCTAGAAGCTATATCTTGATCTGGGTAGTGATTATATAGGTGAATACAGATGTAGGTCTTCACCTTCGTGCATTTTTACCTGCTTTATTATATAGCAAAAAGAAAAAAAGGCATAAAGAAAGAGCTCACCCTAAATCCTGAGCCCACTAGAAGACACATTCCTTTTGTTGAAATGTTTCTAACAACCTATCAAACAGGCTTAGTTTTGTGACTTGAACATCTCATATGTAGATCTAGAGATCATCCCCTCGTTCTGCTGTCTTGGTTTCTAGACTTGAGTAATATGTGACAGTAAAGGGAAGTGGAAACCCTGTGTCACTGGTAAGGAAGAGGACCAAGTTTACATCAGCATTGCGACAAGTCTTTGTTTTTATTTGTTCTTTTTCTTATTTTTTACCTTGGTGCTCATAAGCCTGCTTTTTTTAGATTGATTTTTCACCCTCCCCCATACATCATATCCTTTGGGGGGGTGGCCTTCACATTTTCTTTATGTCTTGTTGGTGACCTACTTTGCCATCATTTCTAATATGAGTCATTAAACTCAGTTGTCCGTGCTCATATTTTCTTTTATGAGTCCATTCCAGGGATTCACTTCCGGTCCCCCTGCCAAGGAACCTTCCAGTATTTCCAAACAGGGCTGTATTTCCAGACAGTGCCTGGGATATTCCCACTCTCTCTAGGGCATGCCCCTTTCTCACCCCTTGGAGAGTTCTCCCCAATGTTGTAGGTTCTCACCCTGCTTTCTACTCAGCAACGATTCTGTGTCTGGTGTGTTGCATTCACCCTTAGCCTTCCTTAGGTAAAAAAGAAAACTGAGGAAAAGAGAAATCATGTCTTAGGAAGGTTTAGTCAGGTGACCAAAATGTCAGGGGGTCTAAAAAGGAGAGATTATCGGAAATATATAAAGTCGCATTGCATGTGCTACCCCTTTTAAACTGTGCTGTGCTAGTTTATTTATTTCTTCAACATCAGTGTTTGTTTCATAGAAGGTACTTAATAAATATAAATATACAAATATAAGGTGCCACTGAAGAAGGACAGGGTAACTGCAGCCAAGGATCAGAGTGTTCCGGGAACTTTCTGAGATGAACATCTACAAGGCTATAGTGTTTGCCGGGGTGTGTGGCTCTGTCAGACCTCATGACAGTGCACCTAAAATGTATGCACTGTGTCTATCTTATACATGAAATTGACTTTTAAAAACAGAGTCAAGGTGCTGCAGGGGCATAATGAAGATTTTGTCAAGATCCAGGGCAAGGTGACATGTGAAATGTGGACATGCAAAGAAAAGAGAAGAGGGAGGGGATAAGAGGTGAGAAAATAACAGAAGAGAAAAGGAAAGACCAGACCCGACAGGAGAGTACACAGGCATGGTTGTCGCGGCAAAATGGAGGAGTAGGGGGGCTGCAGACTGACGAATGAGTGATGCTAAAAGTGATGTTTGGGGATTAGTTATGCAGAACAAAAACATCTGTCCTTGAGGTAAAACCTTTGTATAGCCTTTTGCATCTCTCTAGAGATGCCTCTGGTTCCTGGAAATTTTAACTTTCTCTGGCCAATGGGGTGGCAGTTCCTGCAAGCCTCTCGGCCGCGGAGCGGAAGGGCGGGCGCGCGGGGTGGCCGGGTGGCCGGCTCAGAGCTCAGCGTCACCTTCCCGTCACCGCCGGGACGTGCCGGGTGGCACGGCACCCAGGGCGCGCAGGCATCCTGTCCCCCCCCCCCCCGCTCCTCCCCCCCCCCCCCCGACCGGGAATCCCGGCGGAGGGGCAGGGCCCCACAGAGTCCCCTGCACGCTTTTTCTCCGTGCCTGGTCCTGGGCCGGTTTTGGCCCCGAGGGACTGCACTGAAAAGAACGAAGGTGGGAAGGGGAATGGAGAGTTTCGGAGGAAAAGACTGAGCAGAGTGTAAGGCTGGGGAAAGAGGGGACGTGCAAACTGGGTAGCAGAATGTGTGAGAAGGAGGGAGACAGCGCAGTGAGGGAAGAGGTGGACTGAGCTGGTAGAGAAGAGACAGAAAAGCAACGATTTTGAATTATCGGGATGCAGATCAACGTGAGGCAAGCTTGGGAGTGGAACAGCAGTAAGGATGGAGGCCTCGAAGAAGAGAATGAACTTGTTTAGGGAAATGGAGGAAAAGCTTGTTCCAGGTGTAGGGGCCAATGGCAGGCTGCCCCCAGAGGTGCCACTTTGGGATACTGATCAATTTAAATAAAAGTTAGGGTGTTTTTTAAAAGATTTTATTTATTCATTTGAGACAGAGGGATAGGGGGAGAGGGAGAAGGAGACTCCCTATTTAGCTGGGAGGCCAATGTGGGGTTCCATCCTAGGACCCCAGGATCATGACCTGAGTGAAAGGCAGTCTCTTAGCCATCTGAGCCACCCAGATGCCCCTAATTAAAAGTTACTTAGGAGGGGCACCTGGGTGTCCCAGTTGCTTAAGCCTCTACAACTGGGTTTCCCGTTGGTGGTGATCTCAGGATCCTGGGATAGAGTCCCCGCCCCCGCCCAGCATAGGGCCCCGCTCAGTGGGGAGTCTGCTTTTCTGCCCTTCCCCATCTCCTTCTGCCCTTCCCCCTGCTCCTGTGCATGTGCACATGTGTTCTCTCCCTCAAATAAATCTTTTTTTTTAAAGTCACTCAAGAGACAGCCTGTGCAATAAGAACACTCAGACATTCCTCTGTCCCCTGCAAGCAGAAAATAAATCTCCCCTGTGAAAGGTAGCCTTCCTGTACCAGGAGGTGAGGAGACATCCTTATCACCAGAGATAGGAAATGTAAAGCCCAGAAGGCGTAGAAATAACCTTTGTTACTTTGTACTAGTTTACCACTCTAGCCCAAATTCTGCTTAAAATTCCTAACTGATTGAAGCTCCCAAAGTTAAGTTTTCTTTGTATTGTCAATTCCTCAGACGTATTGTCTCTGTCTAGACAGGATAAAAGCTCCCTACCTTGGTAATTTCTTTAATTCTCAACTTCATTATTGGGCCTCTCTGTGCACATAATAAAACTTTGGGGTTTGTTTTGTCCTGCTAATCTTTTTTTTTTTTTTTTTTAAAGATTTCGTTTATTTATTTGACACAGAGAGAGAGAGAGAGATCACAAGTAGGCAGAGAGGCAGGCAGAGGGTCAGGGGGAAGCAGGCTGGACCCTGAGAATATGACCTGAGCCAAAGGCAGAGGCTTAATCCACTGAGCCACCCAGGCGCCCCTGTTAATCTGTCTTGTGTAAAATTTTTAAAAATTTTTATCTATTTGTCAAAGAGAGAGTATACAAGCAAGGGGAGCAGCAGGCTGAGCAGGGAGCTCTATTCAGGACTTGATGGGATCATGACCTGAGCTTAAGGCGGGTGCTTAACTGACTGAGCCACCCAGGTGGCCCCATACCTATTTCATGTAAATTTAATTCTTAGTCCAGCTGAAAGACCTTGAAAGATACAGGAAGAGGGGCACCTGGGTGGCTCAGTGAGTTAAGCCTCTGCCTTGGACTCAGGTCAGGATCTCAGGGTCTTGGGATAGAGCCCCACATAGGCTCTCTGCTCAGCAGGGAGCCTGCTTCCCCCTCTCTCTGCCTGCCTCTCTGCCTACTTGTGATCTCTCTCTCTCTCTCTGTGTCAAATAAATAAGTAAAATCTTAAAAAAAGAAAGAAAGAAAGATACAGGAAGAATCTTTCCTACCATGTGCAAATGTGTTTGCACACTGCTCACTATGGCGGAAGAGAGTGCCTGAGAGGAGAACTAGTAGCAACCAGTAAAGGGGAAAAGTGTAAATCAAGAACTCCCCTTTTCTTTCCTCGATTCCCTTACTGATGAGGTGTAAATTCCCCTGTTGGCGTGTATCTTTCTTTCTCGTACTCTGGAGAAAAATAAGCACCGTGTTTTAAAAACGAGGCAAATTATGTATCATGACATTCTATTTGTATATTATTTTTAGTTATACACTTGGTAGTATCCCTTCGCACCAGTTAATGTCAATTTTTATAACTTTGAGTATATGTATCAGCATATATGTGTCTTCAAAACTGTACCTGTCATATTGCAGAAAGTCAATCATTAGAAAATTCAGTTATGTTCTACTTTAAACGCACCAACTGTGCCACATTAAAATCATAATTTGCAGAAAAATAAATTAGAAGAGTCATTTATATTACAGAATTACGCAGGGCTCCAAAAATTACTAGTTTTCTTTCTTTTTTTTTTTTTAATAACAGGCTCCCATAATATATTTAAAAATATTGCTCAGCGGGGCCCCTGGGGTGCTCAGTTGGTTAGGTGTTTGCCTTCAGCTCAGGTCATGAGCCTGGGTTCCCAGGACTGAGTCATGCATCAGGCTTCCAGCTCAGGGCGGAGGAGTCTGCTTCTCCCTCTCCCTCTGCTGGTCCCAGCCCCTCTCTCCCCTCTTGTGCTCTCTCTTGCTCACTCTCTCAAATAAATAAATAAAATCCTTAAAAAAAAAATAAAATTAAAATATGACTCCACATCTAGCAGTGACAGCAACCAGTAAGTGTAGGACCAACAAATTACTGATCTGTATTTAACAATGTATTCTATTTATCATGATTCATTCAGAGACCTAATTCCACTAACGTGCTTATTCCTCTGCTATTCTCCACACCCCATTTCTCACCCATTACTTCATTAGGTAAATGGGCATGGGTGGTAACATTTTGGCTCCAGTTTCCATCCCCAGCTTTTGCCACTTGCACTTCACTGGAAAAATGGGAAATCCCTGGCAACAGTCTAACTCTCAGTGCATTATTGTACATTTCAGCCATCCCTATGGCCCTCTTGCCTGCACCATCTTCAGTGGTTATACAATATGCAATGTGTCAGGACACCTGGGTGTCTTAGTTGGTTAAGCGTCTGCCTTTGGGTCAGGTTGTAATCCCACGGTCCTGGGATCAAGTCCTGCATTGCACTCCCTGCTCAACGGGGAGCCTACTTCTCCTTCCTCCTGCTTCCCCCTGCTTGTGCTCTCTAGCTCTCTGACATATAAATACATACATACATACATACATAAATCAGTCTTTAACAAACATGCAATGTGTCTGCTACCTTTTGGGGATCACAGAAAATGACCATGGAGCTAAGAAAGACAGGGAGACTGGACTTGCAGATTAGACACCAACCCATCTTTCATTAACCACTTCTCTTTTTTTTTTTTTTTTTAAGATTTTATTTATTTGACGGGGTGAGGGGGGGAGGAGAGCGCAAGTGCCCACACAGGGAGGGGGAGCAGCAGCAGAGGGAGAGGCAGAAGCTTGAACTCACAACTCTGAGATCAAGAGTTGCAGGCTTCACTGACTGAGCCAGTCAGGTGCCCCGGAATTTCATATAATTTTTACAAGTCACGGGGCGCCTGGGTGGCTCAGTGGTTTAAGCTGCTGCCTTCGGCTCAGGTCATGATCTCAGGGTCCTGGGATCGAGTCCCGCATCCGGCTCTCTGCTCGGCAGGGAGCCTGCTTCCCTCTCACTCTCTCTGCCTGCCTCTCTGCCTACTTGTGATCTCTCTCTGTCATAAATAAAAAAATAAAATCTTAAAAAAAAAAAAATTTTTACAAGTCACAAAATACTATTTTCTTTCGTTTGTTCTCAACCATTTAAAAATGTAAAAACTATTCTTACTTTATGGGTAGTACAAAAACAGGCTCTCCAAATCCATTATTCCTGAAGTTAAGTGCACCTTTTTCCGCTTTGGTGTGTTTTGCTGGCAGAGACAATGCTGAGAGGAGCCAGAGCTTTCTTTCCCTCATGTAGCCTCCTTGCCTGCTCTCCTCATCTCCCCTCCACCTATGAGGATCTCCTCACCAAAGTCTGAAATACGGGTCTTCACTGGACGCAGTAGGGAAGGATAGCTCCCTTTCCCAAAATTCGTGAATGGCCGCATATCATCAGCCTCCACATTATTGCTCCACAGCCATGCTTCCTGTTTATGACCAGTGGCTTAAGAAGGGAGCAAAAAAAGGCTCCATTTCCAGGAGGAAAGAGGTGGGGGTGGGGATGGGGAAACCCTGGCTATCCCAAATACTTTTTTCTAAACCGACATTGACTGTATCTTTCTTGGAATATACAGTAATATTGCATAGATATACATTCAGACAACTAGTTCTGCCCCAACCTTTGTTCCTTAAGCAGATTACTTACAGGTTTCTCATGGGAAATCGGAACGGTAATACTAAATTTAAGGTACTGTTGTAGATTGTAAATGAGCTGACATGATAAGAACCTGGCACTTACCAAATACAGCTTCAGTTGCTACAGAGAAGAATATTTACTGCAGGGCTCCTGGGTGGCTCATTCGTCCCCAGGGTCCTCAGATCGAGCCCACATCGGGCTCTGCTCAGCGGGGAGTCCCGTCCCCACCACACCCCACCCCTACTTGTGATCTGTCAAATAAATAAATAAAATCGTTTTGAAAAAAAAGAATATTTACTTGAGTTTCTCACATCCAATTGGAGAATCTCTGGCAAGTCTTTAGGTTCTTAAAAAGAAGGAGGATCTAGAGTTACAAAAAAAAAAAAAAAAAAAGATTGTACTTATTTACTTGCGAGAGTGCCTGTAAACACAGCTGCCTGGAAGCCACAGAGGGAAAAGCAGACTCCCTGCTGAGTGGGGAGCCCGACTCTGCACTCAGTCCCAGGACCCTGAGATCATGACCCCAGCTGAAGTCAGATGCTTAACCCACTCAGCCACCCAGGCACCCCGTGGATCTAGACTTTAACCCAAGACCTACAGTAATTTATCTCTGAGCGTATATATTCAACTTTGAAATTAAGTAGGTATGTCTGCCTCTTTTTTTCTTTTCTTTTTAGACAGACACTTACAAGACAATAAATACTGGGAACTGTTCTAAGTGCTTTACACATACTAACTGATTTCATTTAATCCTCATAACAAATCTTACAAAGTAAACTCTATTATTACCTTCATTTTACATAGGAGGAAATAGAAACACAGTGAAGCTAAATGACTTTCCCAAGATCACACAGTGTAAGTGGTAAGCAGAGCTAGGATTCAAACCCAGGATGTCTGTCTCCAGAATCCGTGGTCTCAGCTACACTTGCTTTAAAATAATTTTTAGGGGCACGTGGTTGGCTCAGTTGGTGGAGCATGGGACTCTTGATCTTGGGGTTGTGGGTTGAAGCCCCATTGTAGAGATTACTTCAGAATAAATTTTTTTTTAAAGATTTTATTTATTTATTTGACAGAGATCACAAGTAGGCAGAGAGGCAGGCAGAGGAGGGGGGGAAGCAGGCTCCCTGCTGAGCTGAGAGCCCAAAGCGGGGCTCCATCCCAGGACCCTGCCATCATGACCCCAGCCAAAGGCATAGGCTTAACCTACTGAGCCACTGAGGCGCCCCCAGGATAAAATATTTTTAAAAGTAAGAAAGAAGGGGCGCCTGGGTGGCTCAGTGGTTTAAGCCGCTGCCTTCGGCTCAGGTCATGATCTCAGGGTCCTGGGATCGAGTCCCACATCGGGCTCTCTGCTCGGCGGGGAGCCTGCTTCCCTCTCTCTCTCTGCCTGCCTCTCTGCCTACTTGTGATCTCTCTCTGTCAAATAAATGCATAAAAAAAAAAAAATTAAAAAAAAAAGTAAGAAAGAAAATACTATTTTAAAGCATAGAAATAAAAAGTAAAAATATGTGCATAACCCTGATACACTTGAATTTAAGCTTCTCGCAAGGAGATAATGGAGTTCTCCTATCACCTTCACCACAGTACCCCCAATATCCAAAACTTAGCCTGGCAACACAATAGATCTGTATGAATGAATAAATGAAGTAATCAAGATCCATATCCCATTGTAGATTTTCCAGGCCATTCGTCTTTCTTCTTCACTCTTACTGTCAGTGTGTTTATCTGTTGTTGCTTATTAATAGTATTAGGAGGGAGAGAACCAGAGAATCAAGTTAAGGACCAAAAGCCCTTAAAGGGCCGCAAGTCAAGAGTATGAGATTTAATGGACTGCCTCCTTTCCTTTACTTTTGTAAAAATGTGTAAACTTGTTTATTTGCAATTATCTTAAAATAGCCATCTACATGTAACTGGAATGAAATAGGATTAAAAAGCCCCCCTGGAGTCTGATATTAAATTGAGGTTTTAATCAGAGTAACTCTCCCACATTTGAACACGAACAGTAGGGGATTATAGGGACAGACAATCAAAATGTACATTCCTTCCACACATTTTTTAAAATAGGTACATATTCATTCAGTAAACCTGCATCTGATCATTCAAGAACTCAGGGTTTCACACACCCATGAGATGGTACAAATTCCTGTCAAACAGAGGAGAACCAGAGAGGAGAGGAAAAACAGGACAGTAAGGGAGATACAGATATTGCCTGCATCCCTGGGTAGTATCAGCGTGAAAATAAATTCCCCAGGAGGCGGGGAGAAGAGTACAAAAGGGACAGGGACCTCTCTTTAATCAGCCTTGAGTGATGGAACTAGTCACCTAGATTTGGCAGACGGTCTGCAAAGCACGTCTGCAAGGGCTGACTTAGCAGCCTAAAAATGTAGGCAGGCGGGGCTTAACGTATTGGGTAGCGCAGAAGGAAGATTCTTGGGTTTCTGGGCCCGCTTCATCCAAATATTCCGGTGACTTCCTAATTCAATTTGAGGCTGAAAACAGAAGACCAGTGGCCTTGACTGTTTGTTTAAAAAAAAAAGTGTAAGTTAGGGAAGCTGATTTTTCACTATACAGAAAGATTACAGTGTACTTGCAAATGAAGCCTGTACCAGAGACATCAAATGATTTTATGTACAGTGGCCAGAAGACTGTATAGCACATACTAGACACTGGATAGAATTTGTTGAGTGCACATAGTATGGACAGTTTTGATAAGGAGACTATATGGCTCTGTTTAGCTCCAGAGAGCTTTACCAGCGCTGCTGCACATCTCTTCCTTTTTGAGTTGCTAAAGGCAAAAGCTAAAATATCACAGTGGCCGTTTGGATGAGTTAAGGCAAAGATTTTTTAGTCTCCCCCAACTTGTTCTGTGATGAGGGTCAGCTGTACTTCTCACTAAAGTCCCCAAATAATAAACAGCTCTGTGACTGCTTCTTCTTAACCTCCCTCCTGCTGAGAGGGAATTAGGCTCTGGTTTGAAAAGGGCTGGTTCTTTGTGATGCCACCTGGAGCTCAGACCCTAAGAGTGGGCGGAGAACTAGCTTGAAAGCAGACAATGCCTGCAGTTTCCCTACTGTAATTCCATTGAGAGGTCAGATTCTCCCCCCCACTTCCTACCACATCCAAGGTTTGGCAGCTCCTTTGGCTGTTTTCTGGCTCTTGTGCTCCTTTCTGAGACTATGATAAGAGCTTGGGGTCCCCCTGGCCCCTCAGAATAGTACACTGAAATACAACATTTGCATTCATTTTCAGGGCATTTGTGTGCTGTCTAGTCTGTCTTCAAACTCCAGATTAATAAACACCACCCCACAGTTTCAACAGCCTTTTCTTAGAGAACTTGATGGATTTTTTTTTTTTTTCTGAGGACTTGGCTTGTTTTGGGCAGGAGGGTCACCAAAGTTAGGGAAGTGCCCTACTAAAAGAACGAAAACCTCTTAATTGTGACACATTGTATCGAACAGTAGTGGCAGTGCGTCTATCGTCATCCACGGATTGGCACTTGCTCACGGTTTTTGAAAGGGTGGATATGAGTCAGTTTGGTTATCGGTATTCAGTAGCTGTCTTCCTGTAAGTGAGCCAGACAGGGGTATCCTGGTGATAGTGTCAGACTAATAACCACAAAGAGAACGAAGGACATTTATGTCTTAGAGCACTGCCAGAGTAAACGTGAGGAACTTAAAGAAAGCTCTGTGCTTTTTCCAAGCAAGAGTCTATGGTCTGTATCAACAATGGATTAGAAGTTCACATTTAAGAAGACTTGTTTATGATCCAGCAGTGACACTCCTTGTTATTTACCTAAATGAATTGAAAATTGACATCCACAGACACACCTGTGTGTGATGTTCATCATGGCTTTATTCGCAGTTGTCCAAACTTGGAAGCAACCAAGATGTCCTTCAGTAGGTAAATAGATAAGGAGATGTGGTACATCCCATGGAATATTATACAGTGCTTTAAAAAAAAGAAAGAAAGAAATGAGCTATCAAGCCACGAAAAGACACAGAGGAACTTTCAGTGCATATTAACTAAGTGAAAGAAGTCAGTCTGAAGAGGCTCTGCAAACGATGCGATTCCAACTGCAGGTGTACTCTATTGCTCTTCACCAACACTGCCTTTTTTTTTTTTTTTTTTTTTTACAAATTGTAGCATTCCTGGGTCAGTCAAATCCACTGGCATCCATTCGCTCATGTGGTGTCTCTGTGTCACATTTCAGTAATTCTCACAGTTTTTCAAACTTACTCATTGTTGCAGTGATGGGTGATCAGTGATCTTTGCTGTTACTCTTCTCTTCTCTTCTTTTTCTTTTTATTACTATCGTCATTTTAGAGAGAGAGAGAGAGCACAAGTGGGGGTGGGACCGGGCAGAGTGAGAGGGAGAAGCTTAAGCAGGCTCCACGCCTCCACACCCCGCACAGAGCCGGAGGTGGGGCTTGATCTCATGACCCTGAGATAATGACCCTTAGAATGACCTGAGCCAAAATGAAGAGTTGGACACTTAGCCAGCTGAGGCACCCAGCTGCCCACTCCATTGATATTACTAATATAATTGTTTTCAGGTGCCACAAACCACACCAGATGTGGTTTTTACCAGATGGCAAACTTGAAAATGTTGTGTGTGTTCTGATGGCTCTACCAGCCAGCTCTTCACTCCGCTTGCCCTCTCTTCAGACATCCCTTTTCCAGGAGACCAACAACATTGAAATTAGGCCACTTAATAACCCTGCAATGGCCTCTAACTGTTCAAGTGAAAGGAAGAGTGATATGTCCCTCACGTTAAACTGAAAGCTAGAAATGAATACGTTTAGTGAGGAAGGCATGTTGAAAACCAAGCTAGTCTGAAAGTCAGGTTTCTTGCATCAGACTGCTTAATTATGAGCACAAAGTTAAAGTTCTGGAAGGAAATGCAAGTGTTATTCCAGTGAAAACGGAAATGATAAGAATGTGAAACGGGACGCCTGGGAGGCTCAGATGGTTCAGTGTCTGTCTTCAGCTCAGGTCAGTGATCCCAGGGTCCTGGGATGGAGCCCCACATCTCTGGGTTTCCTGCTCAGCAGGGACTCTGCTTCTCCCTCTCCCACTCCCCTGCTTTTGCACTTGCTCACTCTCTCTCCCAAATGAATCAATAAAATCTTTTTAAAAAGGAAAAGATGAGGGCGCCTGGGTGGCTCAGTGGGTTAAGCTGCTGCCTTCGGCTTGGGTCATGATCTCAGGGTCCTGGGATCGAGTCCTACATCGGGCTCTCTGCTCGGCGGGGAGCCTGCTTCCCTCTCTCTTTCTCTCTGCCTGCCTCTCTGCCTACTTGTGATCTCTCTCTCTCTCGCTGTCAAATAAATAAATAAATAAAATCTTTAAAAAAAAAAAGGAAAAGATGAGAGAAAGAAAGTGAAGCAGCCTTATTACTGATATGGAAAAAGTTTTATCTATCTGGATAAAAGATCAAACCAGGTACAACATTCCCTTGAGCCAAAGCCTAATCCAGAACAAGACCACAACTCTCCTTAATTCTATGGAGGCTGAGAGGCAAGAAGGCTGCAGAAGAAAAGTTTAAAGCTAATGGATGTTGATTCACAGGGTTCAAGGAAAGAAGCCGTCTCCATAACATCAAAGTGCAAGGTGAACCAGCAAATGCTGATGGAGAAGCTACAAGAAGTTTCCAGGAGATCTAGCTCAGATCATTAATGAAGGTGGCCACACTCAATGACAGATATTCAATATATGCACAGCCGTCTATTGAAAGAAGGTGTCATCTAGGACTTTCATAGCTGGAAAGGAGAAGTCAGTGCCTGGCTTCAAAGTTTCAGAGGACAGGCTGACTCTTTTCTAGGGGCTAATGCAGCTGGTGAATAAGCTGAAGCCGGTGTTCATTCACCATCTGAAAATCCGAGGGCCCTCAAGAGTTATGCTAAGTCTGCTCTGCCTGTGCTCTCTAATTTAGAGCAGCAATCTGCCTGTGCTCTCTAATTTCGAATAGTAAAGCCTGGATGACAGCGCATCTGTTTACAACATGGTTTACTGAGTATGTTAAGCCCACTGTTGAGACCTACTGCTTAGAAGAAAAGATTCCTTTCAAATATGACTGCTCATTGACACTGTACCTTGTCACCCAAGAGTTCTGATGGAGATGCCCATTGAGATTCACATTGTTTTCATGCCTGCTAATACACCATCCATTCTGTAGCCTATGGCTCGAAGAATAAGTCTACTTCAAGTTTTATTATTTAAGAAATACATTTCATGCAGCTATAGCTAACATAGATAGTGATTTGTCTGATGAGTCTGGGCAAAAAACCTTCTGGAAGGGCTTCACCATTTTAGATGCCATTAAGAACATTTGTGATTCATGGGATGAGGTCACAGTATCAACATGAACCAGAGTTTGGAAGAAGGGGATTCCAGCTCTCACTCATGACTTTGAGAAGTTCACGATCTCTGTGGAGAAGGAACGGTAGATAGGGTGGAAACATCAAGAGAACTACAGTCAAGCAGAGCCTGAAGATGTGACTGAACTGCTCCAATCACATGATCAAACTTCTTATGGATGAATAAAGATAGCAGTTTCTTGAGACAGAATCTACTCCTGTTGAAGAAGCTGTGTAGACTATTAAAATGACAACAAAGGACTTAGAATATTGCATAATCTTAGCTGATAATTGAGAGGATTGACTCCAATTTTGAAAGAAGTTCTACTGTGAATGAAATGCTATCTAGTGTCACACACTACAGAGAAATCATTTGTGCACGGAAGAGTCAATCAAGGGGTGGCGGGGACTTCGCTGTTTTCTTATTTTTAAGAGATTGCCATGGGGACAGAGTTGGTTGAGCATGTGACTCTTGATCTGGGGCCTTGGGTTCAAGCCCCATGTTGATCCTAGAGCTTATGAAAGAAAGAGAAAGCCAAGAAAGCAATAAAGATAGAAAGAAAGAAATTGCCACAACCACCCCACTCTTTAGCAACCACCACCCTCATCAGTCATCAGCCATGAACATCAAGGTGAGACCCTCCACCAGCAAAAAGATTACCACTCACTGAAAGCTCAGACAATGGTTAGCATTTCTTTTTTTAAGATTTCATTTATTTATTTGACAGACAGAGATCACAACTAGGCAGAGAGGCAGGCAGAGAGAGAGGAGGAAGCAGACTCCCCGCGGAGCAGAGAACCCGATGTGGGGCTCAGTCCCAGGACCCTGGGATCATGACCTGAGCCAAAAGCAGAGGCTTTAACCCACTGAGCCACCCAGGTGCCCCCAGTTAGCATTTTTAAGCAATAGTTTTTTAAATTAAGTTAGTTACATTTTTTTTAGATACAGTGTTATTGCACATTTAAAGATTTGTTTATTTCAGAAAGAGACTGCAAGTGGGAGAAAGTGCAGTGAGGGAGAAAAAGGGAGAGGGAGAGAATCTCAAGTAGACTCTGCTGAGTGTGGAGCTGAGCAGGGGACTTGATTCCAGGACTCTGAAATCATGACCTGAGCCAAAATCAAGAGTCCAGCGTTTCATGGACTGAGCCACCCAGGCGCCCCTATTGAACATTTAATAGATTACAGTATAGTGTACACATAACTTTATGTGTACTAGGAAACCAATAAAATTCATTTGAGTTGATTTATTATGATATTTGCTTTATTGCAGTGGTCTGGAACCGAACCTGCAATATCACTGAGGTATGCCTATGTATGGCATTCTGCAAAAGTCAAAACTATGGAAACGATAAAAACGCTGGTTGCCAGGGGTTGGGGTGTCGAAGGAAGGATGGATGAATAGGCAGAGCACAGAGGTTTTTTTAGGACAGTGCAATTATTCATTACAATACTGTAATGATGAAAACATGTCATTATACATTTGCCCAAACCCATAAAATTTACAAGACCACGAGTGAACCCTAATGTAAAGTGGAGTTTGAATGACTCTGATGCATCAGTGTAGGTTTTATCAGTTGTACAAATATACTACACTCATGCAAAATGTTAATAATAGGAAAGCTGCGATGGTATTTGGGAACTCTATGTATTTTTTTTTTCAAAGTATTTGTTTATTTATTTGAGAGACAGAGAAGATGGGCAGCGGGGAGGGGCAGAGGCAGAGGGAGAAGCAGGCTCCCCACTGAGCTGGGAGCCCAATGCAGGGCTCGATCCCAGAACCCCGGGATCACGACCTGAGCTGAAGACAGACACTTAACTGGCTGAGCCACCAGGTGCCAGTATGCACTTTCTTCTCTGTTTATCTGTAAATTTAAAATTGTTCTCCCTAAAATAAAGTCTATTAATAATAACATTATAATAAGTTTCTCTCTATCCCCTTCCATGGGACCTTAAAGACAGAAACCATATCTTTTTTGTTTTTATAATCCCAGAATTTTAGGGTGAGGGGAGGAGATGGTCCTATTGTTACGCCTGTTGTTAGATATTGTTAACAATATCTCAGACTTCAGGGATGCATGGGTGGTTCAGTCAGTCTGCCTTTGGCTCGGCTTGTGATCCTGGGGTTCTGGGATCGAGCCCCGCATTGGGCTCCTTGCTCAGCAGGGAGCCTGCTTCTCCCTCTGCCTGCCGCTCCCCCTTCATGTGTACTCTCTCTTTGACGAATAAAATCTCAAAAAAACCCCACACACAATATCTCAGACTTCACATGTCTTAAACCAAACTCTTGATTTGACTCCTCAAACATGCTCCTCTCTCTGCCTTCCTAAATGAGTAAATGGCAACCCCAGTTCTCCAGTTGATCAGGCCCAAACCCTGAAGATCATTTTTTACTTGTTTTTCTTCTCTCCTACCCAACATGTAGACTATCAGGTACCCTGTTGGTTCTAGCTTTTTTTTTTTTTTTTAAGATGTTTATTTATTTGTTTGGATGAGGGAGAGAGAGAGAGGAAGAGAGAGCGCATGAGTGGAGTAGGGTCAGAGAGATGAGCAGACTCCCCGCCGAGCACAGAACCCACTGCTGGGCTCTGACACCAGGCTCGATTCTAGGACCCTGAGATCATGAGCTGAGCCAAAACCATATGCTTAACCAACTGAGCCACTGAGGTACCCCCTTGTTGGCTCTATCTTGAAAATATCTTTCAAATCCAACAAGTTACTGCTTCCACTACTACTACTACTACTACTACTGCTACTACTACTACCCTCTCTCAAGTCCTACCAACTTCAAGTCCTTATCATTTCTCACTGGCCAGTAGCATCCTAATGGGTTTCCACTCTTGTTCTCTGCCAGCATCTTCTCTATTCAACAGCAAATACCTTTTTGAAAACATAAATACATTCATCCTAAGGCAGAATTTCTCTCCAGATATGAACCTGTGAAATCAAAAAAGTTATGTGCTTCCAAAATACAATAGTGGGACAGGCATAAGACAGATGTTCTCTTTCCAAAAAGGAGAAATTGGAAAGAAGAAAGGGAGGATGAGTACCAAACAAGTCTAAAATGTAGCAAAGTAAATCCCATTAGTTTTTTCTTACTTTCTTATTGTGGTTTATAGCACATAACATAAGATTTACTGTCTTAACTATTTAAAAAAAATATTTTATTTAATTATTTGAAAGAGAGCACAAGAGGGGAGAGGGCCAGAGGGAGAAGCAGACTCCCTGCCGAGCAGGGAGCCTGATGCAGGAAAACAAAATGAAGGAAGACTTAAGTCCGCTAGGATTCTCCAGGTTGGGACAATAGATCTATCAACATTTCCTATCTTTCAATAAAAGGTAAGATTGTCACTGAAGTTGATTCAGAGATCAGCAGGGTTGCTACTCCCACCACTGGCCCAGAGCACAAGGGCCCTCAAAGTAAGGCCTTCTCCTCCTCAGTTTCAGTGGGCCAGACTGGCCCCCACAACTGAAGGAACAACACTGTCGCCTCAGTGGGGCTCGAGGGCAGAGCGCTGAGCCACTGAGGGTTATCTTAGACTTAAATCTAATGAAACATAGATTTGACACTAAAGCACAGGCAACAAAAGCAAAAACAGACAAATGAGACTACATTAACCTTACAAACTTTTGTTCTTCAAAGGATACAATCAACAATGTGAAAAGACAACTTATGAAATGGAAGAATCATATATCTGATAAGGGGTTACTATCCAGAATATATAAAGAGCTCAACAACAAAATAACTCAACCTGATTAAAAATGGGCAAAGGATTTGAACAGAAATTTCTCCATATATGATACACATGGCCCACATATGAGGATATGATGCCCAACATCATTGATCATTAAGGCATTCAAATCAAAACTAGAAGGGAGCTTTCTGGATCATAGGGTAGTTCTATTTTTACTTTTTGAAGAACTACCATACTGTTCTCCATGACAACTGCACTCCTTAACAGTACCACCAACAGTATACAAGAGTATCAATTTCTTCATATCCTCACCAACATTTGTTATTTTCTCTTGTTGCTTTTGATAGTGGCCATTATAATGGGTGTGAAGAGATTTCTCATTGTAGCTTTGATGTGAATATCTTAATAATCAGTGATGTTGCCAGGCCTAAATTTAGAGTTTATAGGGTTTTTTCTTTTTTTTTCCCTTCCTTCCTTCCTTTCTCTCTCTCTCTCTTCTTTCTCTCTCTCTCTTCTTTCTCTTTCTTTCCTTCCTTTTTTTACATTATCTCATTTCTCCCAGTAATTCCATGAACTGAGTATTATGGCCTCCAACTGACTGAAGTTGAGACATAGAAAAGTTAAGTGACCTATCCAAATGTCTCAATTCTAGTTCCTGTTCCAGAACTGGGACTCAGATTCTGTTCTTTTGATTTCCAATCCTCTGCTTAGGCAATTACTGTAATTATTCTCTCTCTCCTACCTCTTCTTCCTAGTATTAATAGGAGGAAGTAGATAATGTAATGAAGCCAAGTCTCTGCTGGGTGTTGAGAAGGGTGTATAATGAGTGAGAAGGATGTTTATGCCCCACCCAAGGCAGCTGTAATCAGTGAGGGGAGGTGGCCGAGAAGGAGCTCTAGCTTTCAGGGTAGATGATCATTTCAGGGAAGCACTGAGATGCTCTGTAATAAGAGAGTCACTTGCTTCTCTAATCCTGAAAGACCAGTTAAGAAAACACTAGACGGTGTCAATAAATATAAACCCAGACATTTTTTTTGTGTGTTGCTTATCTTTCAGAATTAGTTTGGCATATGGGGGAGGGGAGAGTATGGGGCTACTTGTGGGCAGCTATTGTATAAGGTAGTGGTATTTTCTGGTTTGAATTGTGACATAGATACTCACTTCCTTCTCTTAGTAACCTGGTTCTTCCTTTTTCTTCAGATCTTCCTTTTCTCAACTATAATGACCTACTTATCTATCTAGATACTGTTGTTGTTTTTTTTTTAAAGGTTTTATTTATTTATTTGACAGACAGAGATCACAGGGGCAGAGAGGCAGGCACAGAGAGAGGAGGAAGCAGGCTCCCTGCTGAGCAGAGAGCCGGATGCGGGGCTGGATCCCAGGACCCTGGGATGGAGACCTGAGCCAAAGGCAGAGGCTTTTAACCCACTGAGCCACCCAGGCACCCCTCTAGATACTGTTTGGAGCATACTCTACCAATCTTATTATTGATTATTAACAATTTGTAAAATATACATGATGTCTTGGCATGGTAAAATCAACTTAATCTCTGCCGAGTATTAAAAAATACTTGATTCAAAAAAATAATAATTACTTGGTATTGTCAAGTGAGCTTAAAAGTGTGAAGTGAAGTTTTTAAGGAAATGAGTACCAAATAAAAGTTTATATAAAGAAGTTTAGAGGTATGGTGTTCACTGGTCTTTTCTTGGGACATTCTTATCAACTGATTAATTGATCAATAGAAATTAATCATTTGAGGGGTGCCTTGGTGTCCTCTCCGTTGAGCCTCTGCCTCTTGGTTTCAGTTCAGGTCATGATTTCAGGGTGGTGAGATCAAGCCCTGAGTCAGGCTCCATGCCCGGGATGCCACCTGCTTAAGCCTCTTTATCCCATCCCACTCACCCCCTGCCCCACCATGATCTCTCTAAAATAAATAAATAAATGGTTCCTTTTTTTTTTTCATCTTGAAAAGAGAAATTAATCACTTGATTTCATTAAAGAGGTAACAAGGGACAAGCCTAGTTGACTGATTAGGCAGGGCTTAAAGGCAAGTTGTGCTACTGAAACTGAAAAGAGATTATAATATTTTTTTTTTTTTAAAGATTTTATTTATTTATTTGACACAGAGAGAGATCACAAGTAGGCAGAGAGGCAGGCAGAGAGAGAGGAGGAAGCAGGCTCCCCGCGGAGCAGAGAGCCCGATGCGGGACTCGATCCCAGGACCCTGAGATCATGACCCGAGCCGAAGGCAGCGGCTTAATCCACTGAGCCACCCAGGCGCCCAGAGATTATAATATTTTAATTGGCGTTCTGGTTTACCAATAAGAGTGAAGTGTTTATGTCCAGTCAATATATTCTCTCCCATAGAAAACTGTCTGGCTCCAAAATGAAACTATTTAACTCCCCCCCAAATACTTATCAAATGTCTACTGTACCAAAGTATTGAGATAGTGATGGAAATGATGTTGGAGGAAAAGACACAGAAATGAAACGAACACAGCCTCTGCTTTTTTAAGATAAGATTGTATAGGAAAATGGTCATCTTTTTCTTTTTTTAGATTTTATTTTTTTTAGAACAGTTTTGGTTGTTTTAATTTTCATTTTTTCTTATGATCTTTAATGTGAAGGAACTTTTCATATGCTTATTTGCCATTTGTATATCTTGTTTGGGGCAATGTTTCTCCCCTGAGGTCCTTGGCCTATTTTTTTAGTCAGGTTCCTCTTTTCATTTTTGTTGAATTGTAACTGCTCTTTCTATATTTTGGATAATAGTCCTTTATCAGATGTGTCTTTTGCAAATATTTTCTTCCAGTCTGTGTTTGTCCTCTTATTCTCTTGAAAATGTCTTTTCCAGAGCAGAAGTTTTATTTTTAATAAAGTCCAACTTACCAAATACTGTTTTCATGGGTGGTGCCTTTGGTGTTCTATCTAAAGAAGGCATTGCCATACCCAAGGTCATCTAAATTTCTCTTCGGTGTTATCTTTTGGGAGTTTATTAGCTTTGGTTTCACATTTAGATCTATGATCCATTTTGAGTTAATTTTTGTGAAAAGTATAAGATCTGTTACTAGATTCTTTTTCTTTCTTTTTTTGTCTGCATGCAGACATCATGTTGTCTCAGCACCATTTGTTGAGAAGGAGATTATCTCTGCTCCACTGTGTTGCCTTTGTTTCTTTGTAAAAAAGCAGTCAGCTGTATTCATATGTCTTTCTGGACTCTTGATTCTGTTCCATTGATCTATTTGTCTATTGTTTTCATCAATACCACAATATCTTGATTACTGAGACTTTATGGTAAGTCGCAAAGTCAGGTAGGTAATATCAGTTCTACAAATGTATTGTTGTCCTTCAATATTGTGTTGGCTATTGTGGGTCTTATGTCACTTCATATAAACTTTAGAATCAGTTTTTTTATATCCACAAAGTAACTTACTGGGACATTGATTAGGATTGCATTGAATCTATATTTCCAGTTGGAAAGACTAACATCTTGACAATATTGAGTCTTCCCCATAAGTATAGACTAATTCTCCATTTATTTACTTCTATCTAAATTAGTTCATCAGAATTCTTTTTAATTTTTTTTTTTTTTAATTTGGCAGACAGAGATCACAATTAGGCAGAGGCAGGCAGAGAGAGAGAAAGGAGGAAGCAAGCTCCCAGCTGAGTAGAGAGCCCAATGTGGGCTCCCAGGACCCTGGGATCATGACCTGAGCGGAAGGCAGAGGCTTTAACCCACTGAGCCACCCAGTTGCCCCTAGTTCATCAGAATTTTATAATTTTTCTCCTGTAGCTCTTGTGCATATATTTTTTAAAGATTTTATTTATGTGTTTAACAGACAGAGAAAACAAGTAAGCAGAGAGGCAGGCAGAGAGAGAGGGGAAGAGAAGCAGGCTTTCCGCTGAGTGAAGAGCCCTATGTGGGGCTCGACTCAGGTGCCCCAGCTCTTGTACATATTTTGTTAGATTTATATCTAAATATTTCACTTTACGGATGTTAATATAAGTGGTTATTGTGTTTTTAATGTCAAGTTCTACCTTTTTTCCTAGTATATAGAACTGTGATTGACTTTTACATATTAACCTTGTATCTTGCAACCTTGCCATAAAAATTTATTACTTACAGGAATTCTGTCAGTTCTTCTGGATTTTATTTTTATAGAAAATCCTGTCATGTTCAAACAGTTTTATTTCTTCCTAATCTGTATACCTTTTATTTCCTTTTCCTATCTTATTACATTAGCTAGTACTTTTTTTTTTAAGATTTTATTTATTTATTTCACAGAGAGAGAGATCACAAGTAGACAGAGAGACAGGCAGAGAGAGAGAGGGGAGCAGGCTCCCTGCTGAGCAGAGAGCCCTATGTGGGGCTCGATCCCAGGACCCTGAGACCATGACCTGAGCTGAAGGCAGAGGCTTAACCCACTGAGCCACCCAGGTGCCCACATTAGCTAGTACTTTTAGCTAATGTCAAAAAGAAGTAGTGAGAGAGAACATTTCTACCTTGTTCCTGATCTTAGTTTGAAAGCTTTGGCTTTTTCACTATTTCAGTATGTTGTTAGTTGTAGGTTTGTTTTTTTATCAAGGAAGTTCCTTTATATTCCTAGTTTACTGAGAGTTTTTAATCATGAAAAAGTGTTGGATTTTGTCAAATTTTTCATTTATTGACACAACTGTGAGTTTTTTATTTAACTTGCTAATATGATGGAGTACATTAATTGATTTTCAAATATTGAACAGGCCTTGCATACCTGTAATAAATCCCAATTGGTGATGATGTATAATAATTATTTTTATTTATTGTTGTATTATATTTACTAATATGTTCTTAAGGTCTTTTGCATCTATGTTCATGAGAGATATTGGTCGTAGTTGTAATGTCTTTGTCTGGTTTTGGTATTAGGGTAATGTACTTACAGAGTGAGTTAAGAGGGAATTAGTCATCCTAATGGTAGATAATATTAAATATTAACCATCAAATAAGTATTTTTGTTTAAGAAATAGAGACCACTGGGGTGCCTGGGTGGCTAGGTTGGTTGAGCATCCGACTCTTGGCTTCTGCTTGGGTAGTGATCTCAGGGTGGTGAGGTGGAGTCCCCCAGGTGGGCTCTGTGCTCAGCAAGGAGTCTGCTTATCCCTCCTCTTCCCCCCTTCCCCTCCCCCCAGCCCGTGTACTCTCTCTCCCTCTAGGATGGATTAATAAATAAATGTTTTTAAAGATGCTATTTATTTATTTGCCAGAGAGAGAGAGCGTGCACAAGCAGGGGAAGCGGCAAGCACAGGGAGAAGCAGTTTCCGCTGAGCAAGCAGTCTGCAGCAGGGTGTAATCCCAGGACTGTGGGATCATTGACCTGAGCCAAAGGAAGATGTTTAACCAATTGAGCCACCCAGGTGTCCCAATAAATTTTAAAAAATGTTTAAAGAAGGGGAGAAAAAAAAAAAAGAAATACAGAACAGTGGGGCACCTGGGTAGCTCAGTTAATTAAGCCTCTACTCTTGATATCAGCTCAGGTCTTGACCTCAGGGTTGTGAGTTCAAGCCCCACATTGGACTCTATGCTTGGCATGGAGCCTACTTAAAAAAAGCAAAGAAATGAAATGAAATACATGCCACTATTCTTTTCTTTGTTAACATGTTCTTTTTAGAGGGATGCCTGGGTGGCTCAGTAGGTTAAGGGTCAGACTCTTGATTTTGGCTCAGATCATAATCTCAGGATTCTGAGATCGATCCCAGTGTTGGGCTCCCTGCTGGGCAGAGAACCTGCTTAAGATTCTCTCTCCCTCTTCCCTGTACCCCCCATTAAAAAAAAAAAAATCTTCTTAGAGACAGGCAGGATATAAATACAATTAAAACTATGTTCGAGGGGGGGCACCTGGGTGGCTCAGTGGGTTAAGCTTCTGCCTTCAGCTCGGGTAGTGATCTCAGGTCCTGGAATTGAGTCCCACATCGGGCTCTCTGCTTGGCGGGGAGCCTGCTTCCTCCTCTCTCTCTCTCTTTGCCTGCCTCTCTGCCTACTTGTGATCTCTGCCTGTCAAATAAATAAATAAAATCTTAAAAAAAAAAAAAAAAACTATGTTCAAATGGCACCTGGTTGGCTCAGTCGTTAGGTGTCTGCCTTTGACTGGGTCATGATCCCAGGATCCTGAGATCAAGCCTCCCTCTCCCACTCCCCCTGCTTGTGTTCCCTCTCTTGCTGTGTCTCTCTCTGTCAAATAAATAAATAAAATCTTAAAAAAAAAAAAAACTATGTTAAAGGGTGTCTGGCAGGTTCAGTCAGTAGAGCTTGTGACTCTTGATCTTGAGGTTTTGAGTTTGAGCCCCACGTTGGTTATAGAGATTACTTAAAAATAAAATCTTAAAAAAAAAAAGTACTATGTTCAGTTCTATTTGAATCCTGATAAATTGGTCACCATTTATTTCTTCACTTCTTCAACGAACATTTGTTCGTTAACTTATAGTGTATCAGATATTCAGAATATTGAGACAAATAAGACATAGCCACTGTTTTTAGGAAGCTCACAGTGTATTTGGGGGAATAAATTTGTAAACTAGCAATAACAAAGCATTTTTTTTTTATAAGATTTTATTTATTTGGGGCGCCTGGTTGGCTCAGTGGGTTAAGCCACTGCCTTCGGCTCAGGTCATGATCTCGGGGTCCTGAGATCGAGTCCCACATCAGGCTCTCTGCTCGGCAGGGAGCCTGCTTCCCTCTCTCTCTCTCTGCCTGCCTCTCTGTCTGCTTGTGATCTCTCTCTGTCAAATAAATAAATAAAATCTTTAAAAAAAAAAAGATTTTATTATTTATTTGACAGACAGAAATTACAAGTAGGCAGAGAGGCAGGCAGAGAGAGAGAGGAGGAAGCAGACTCCCTGCTGAGCAGAGAGCCCGATGCAGGGCTCGATCCCAGGACCCTGGGATCATGAGCTGAGTGGAAGGCAGAGGCTTTAACCCACTGAGCCACCCAGGCGCCCCAACAAAGCATTTTTTAAGTAATACAATAACATGGCATGGTAATAGATTTGTCTACGCTAAGCACATTTCAAAAGTGTCCACTTCGAAACTGACAACAGACCTAAACATAAACTTCAGTGTTCTAACAGATAAGATATTGACCATTTCAAGATGCCTATATTTCGATTAGGAGTATAGGGTTCTCTGCTCATTGGGGAGCCTGCTTCTCCCTCTCCTCCCCGCTTTTGCTGTCACTATCTCTGTCTCTCTGAATGAAATAAACAAAATCTTAAAAAAATAATAGATTAGGAGTATAGCATATAGCATTAAAGAGTAACAATAACAAGTCCTAAACAGTATGTGCTTACAAATGAACTGATGATAGCCTAGACCAGTACTAGAGGTGTTTTGTTTTGTTCTGTTTTAATGTCAAACGGAGGGCTTAGCTGACGATTAGCAGAGCTTCAGAGATGAGTGGTGCCAATGAAACAGACACAAGGCTGATTGTACATTTCTTTAAATTGGCTGTTTGTTTTACTGATGAAAAATTAAACTTCAGAAATGCTAGTATACTTGTAATCTTTGAATACATTAAGGACTGGTTCTTGGGAAATAAAGGAAATTGTATCACTTTCATCAAGTTATCAAGCCACATCCATGTATATCCCTAAAAGAAGTTTATTTTCTAAAGGTTTATTCTCTAAATGTTTTCAGACATCTGTGAATCACTACCTTTATTAACAAATCATTTCTATAATCATGTTGTACAATTTACTAATTAGGAAGGCGCCTGGTTGGCTCAGTCAATGGAACACACGATTCTTGATCTCAAGGTTGTCAGTTTGAGCCCCATGTTGGGTGTAGAGATTACTTAAAAAAAAAAAAGAAGAAGAAGAAGGGACACCTGGGTGGCTCAGTCGGTTAAATGTCTGCGTTGGGCTCGGGTGGGGATCCCAGGGTCCTGTGACCAAGTCCCACATGGGGCTTCTTACTCAGTGGGGAGCCTGCTTCTCCCTCTGCGTGCTGTTTCCCCTGATTGTGTTCTCTCTCTGACAAATAAATAAAATCTTAAAAAAGCAAACAAAAACTTTTTAAAAAATTACTAATCAGGTTCTAGATTGTTTAGATATGCAACAGCCCTAAGGATAGGCTTTGGACATGTTTTATTCAGCTAATTTAACAAACTTTTTTTGTTCACCTATTTGTTGGGCACTGTGGACATAATAAAATGTCTGTCCTCAGAGTACTCACAATTTAGAAAAGTAAGCAAATATGTTGACAAATAATTGCTATGGGATATAGTAAGTCCTATAATATAGGTATATTTGGGATAGGTTGTGGCCCAAAGGAAACCATATCATCTTAGGTTTGTCTGGGAATGTTTCACAAAGGGGAGAAGATAGCTGGTTATTGTACGTATGACTAGGAGTTAGTTGGGAAGGATATTCAAGATGAAAAAGTACAAAAGAGTGAGTCTTTTTTCTTTTTTTTAAAGATTTTATTTGTTTATTTGACAGATCACAAGTAGGCAGAGAGGCAGGCAGAGAAGGGAAAGCAGGCTTTCTGTTGATCAGAGAGTGAGATGCCTGGCTTGATTCCAGCACCCTGAGATCATGACCTGAGCCGAAGGCAGAGGCTTAACCCACTGAGCCACCCAGGTGCCCCAAGAGTGAGTCTTTAATGATATGGTATGATGGGCTGACTTGTGTTCCCCCAAAATTCATATGGAAGACGTAATCCCCAGTACCTCAGAATGTGATTGTATTAGGGGACATGACCATTAAAGAAGTGATTAAGTTAAAATGAGGCCTTTAGATGGGCCCTAATCCAATCCTACTGATGTCCCTATAAGAACAGGAAATGTAGATATTCAAGAGTCACCAGGGATGCAGGCACACAGAGAAAAAGACCATGTACAAGTCAAGGAGAAAACCCTGAGGAGAGACCAAACCTGCCAACACCTTGATCTTGGACCCCAGACTCCAGAATTGTTAAGAAAATAAGTTTCTGTTGTTTAAGCCATCTGGTCTGTGGTGTATTGTTATGGCAGCCCGTGGTGTGTGTTTTTTCACACCACCAAGCAATTCCTCAGTTCTCAGCCATGACAACAGAATACCCTCCCATTTCAACCCAATTCTATCTACCATGAAATAGCATCAGGTGTCACAGGGTAAGGGCCCAGCCCCCAAGACTGCCTCCCTCTCCCTCCACTTCAGAGGCTAGTGGCAAGCCCAGGTTATCAACTACAGGAGATCAGAGGTTCCAACAACCCCGTCTTGGATTTCATTAATTTGCTAGAGCAGAACGGAACTCAACAGAACTGGAAGAACTCAAAGAAACATTTCCTCACATTTATGAGTTTATTATAAAGGCTGTAATAAAGGATATAGATGAAGAGGTACATAGGGCTGTTGGAGCACTGTGTTTGTACACTGACAGTTGGTTCAGTTTGGCTAGGGCAAAGGAGAGATATACCTAAAATGTGACTAGTGTGACTGAGGAGTTTACTTATTAACTGTATCCCATTTTAATTCATTGAGTTTGTATTTAAAAACTGAAGCAAAACAAAACAAAACAAAAAAAAACCTGAAGCAGTGTTGGGGCATCTGGCTGGCTCAGTCGTTAGAGCACGCAACTCTTGATCTTGGGGTGTTAAGTGTGAGTCCCATGTTGGGCATAGAGATAACATAAAAAAGAAGAAAGAAAAAGAAAGAAAGAAGAGAGAAGAAAGGAGAGAGGGAGAGAGGGAAGAAAGAAGGGGAGGGAAAGAAGGAGGCACGGAGGAAAGGAAAGAAAGAAAGAAAAGTAAGGAAGAAAAGAAAGAAAATGACAGAAACAAAAAAAATTGAAGCAGTGTAAAAAAATTAGAAGTACCAGAAAGTGTTTCTGTTAAACACAACTTCATTGTTTTGATCAGACAATCATTTAATCATTCACCTTAATTGTTGAAAATTTAGTGTCCCTATTAAGGCCCAAAGGAAAACCATATCATCTTATTTATTAAGGTGTGCTGTAAGTATAAAAAAGATTGAATTTTTAAGATCTAGTACAAAAAAAAGATAGAAATATCTCATTAATAATTTCTTTATTATCTATAGGTTGAAATTATAATATTTGGTATATATTAGGTTAGATAAAATATAATATTGACATGCACTATTTCTTTTCACTCTTTTTTAAATGTGACTACTGGAAATTTTTAAATTTTTTATATAGTTCACATTATGTTTCTGTTGGACAGCACTGATCTAGACTTTATTCTGTAACACTGAAGACATTTGAATAGGAGAATGATATGATAATGATTTTGATTTAGTGCAATTCATCTAGCACTGGTACAGGATAGATTGATTTTTGAAGGAAATTGTAGGAGGAGCGATCCCTTAGAAAGTGGTAAGGGTCTGAGAGCTCCGATTAGGTGCTTCAGGATCAACTGGAGTGACAAATGGCTGAAACCCAGTGTAGACAGGAAAATCAACATTTCTCAAATTTTTTCTTTCTTTACCCTGTTGTTTTCACATTCAAAATGAATTTTGACTACACCTAGCCTATTAGAGGAAGATTAGTAAATAACATGCAAAAAAAAGTTGTTCTTTAGGGAGAAATTACAAATGCAAGCAAAGAATAGAATTAACTCTGGCAATCTTTAGGCATTAGCTTTTTTTTGCCTGCCTTGAAATGCCAGTACGCTGTTCTATGAAAGAGGCGGCTTTCTCTTTCTTTAACTCTCCGTATTTAAAGTCCTGGATTCCTTGACTTAAGGATTTTTTTGATTTGTTTGTTTTCCTCCTCGGTTATCACAGTAGCAGACATCCTCCCGCAGAGCAGCAAGAAGCTAGGATTCAGATGTATTGTCTGCTGATACCTGTGTTTGGACCTAAGAGATTTCAAAGCATTTTTCATTCATTACTTTTCTTCTTAGAAGACCTACATTAAACTATTAGGTGGGAATTTCATAACATTTCTTCCCAATCTATTCCATTTTTAAATATATCACCACATTTCTTATGTTGTTTTCAGTAAAGAAGGAAGAACACCTCACAGGAATCAAATGATCCCAAGATACATTTTAGGACATTTACCTTGCGCGCCTGAACCTAGCATAATCACCAGATTAATCACCAGAGCTGACTGATTGGAGCTGGGATTCTAAATGCATCGAAGACCCCAATCAACCAGCCGATCTCCCCAAAACATCAACACAAGTTGCATTGAGCAACTGTTATCTGTTGCCCAGGGGGAGGATTGCTTAACTGGGGCGTCTCTGGGGCTAAGCTGGTTTCTGGTCAGCAGTTTCTTAGATCCCTCTTACTCAAGAAGCATTTATCTTAATACATTCAGCATGCTTTTAGATGCTTGAGATTCCGTTGAATTCCAATTGTAACTTTTAAAAGTACATATATTGCTAGAAGAATGCTCTCTGTCCCTATTAACTTGCTTAACTTTCTTTCTTTCTTCTTCTTTTTTTTTTTTTAATTTTATTTATCATGTATTTGACAGACAGAGATCACAAGTAGGCAGAGAGGCAGGCAGAGAGAGAGGGAAGCAGGCTCCCTACTGAGCAGAGAGCCCAATGCCGGCTAGATCCCAGGGTCCTGGGATCATGACCTAAGCCAAAGGCAGAGGCTTTAACCCACTGAGCCACCCAGGCGCCCCACTTGCTTAACTTTCTTAAAGGTAATTTTCTCAGACTGAGTTAGCCAGACAAAATATATTTCAGATCTGTCTCCCTTTCACCCTCACTGCTTTTTCACCAAGAAGAAAATATCGTACAGAATTCACATACATCTAAAATTTAATCTTCAGTGTTGTCTTTCTCCGTAGCTGTTTTGCACAAATTAATTTGGGACACATAAATTCTGCACCTTCACAATCCATTTATTCTTTCGTTAACCATTGGGCAAATAATTACTGGGGCAAACACCGTGCTCTGGAATTACCTTGCAGCCCGCTTTGAGCAAATGAAGGAGGTAACACAGACCGACTTTGTACTTTTACCCGTGCAGTTTGCTCTTGCAAAACATTAAAGACTAATTATATAAAGCTTAGGAAGAGGCAGGAGGAAAAGAAAAATGATTTAGAGCCAAGAATGACACTGTGAGGGGCGCCTGGGTGGCTCAGTGGGTTGGGCCGCTGCCTTCGGCTCGGGTCATGGTCTCAGGGTCCTGGGATAGAGCCCCGCATCGGGCTCTCTGCTCCACAGGGAGCCTGCTTCCCCCTCTCTGTCTGCTGCTCTACTTGTGATCTCTCTCTCTGTGTCAAATAAATAAATAAAATATTAAAAAAAAAAAAAAGAATGACACTGTGACACAAATAATAAATAAAAGCCAAGATAAGAAAAACGTAGAAAAGACCAGAGGAAAACAGAGCATCGATGTCCTCTTACCCTAAGCTCCAAGGTTCAGCCGTGAGCCTCTTGGGTCTACTGAGTACTTACATGTGACTAGTACAACTGAGAAACTGAATTATTGATTTGTATTAATTTAATATTGGAGCGATTTAAAATATTTTCCCATCAAACACAGCTTTGTTGTTTTGATAGATGCCGTATTTAACTGTAGAAAACTTAAGAGTCTAAAATGGAGATGTGTTATAAATGTGAAATATACACTGAATTTCAAAGACATAGTTGGGGGGTAGTAAACTCCCTTAGTAATAATTGTTATACTGATGTCATACAAAAATGATATTATTTGGGTTATAGTGGGTCAAATAAAATAGTTACTTAAATTAACCTCTTTTTTCTTTTAGAATTTTTAATGTGGCGACTAGCAAATTTTATATTACATAAATAGCTTGGATTATATTTCTATTGGACCTCACTGCCATACAGGATATTCTTTGTCCTTTGGCTGCTAAATTCAGTTGCTGTGGTAACTAAAGGGGCCTCTAGGCTAAGTGTTTCCTGGAAGGACAGGAATGAGGCGGGGGAGGGGAGGTGTGACCTCAGAGAAGGTTTTCTTGGATGTCACATTTCACTTATACTTGGTTCTCTCAGCTAACAATTTAGTTTAGTTTTGTTTTGTTTTGTTTTTTTTGAGAGAGAGAGAGAGAGACAACATAATCTGGTTTGTTTCAGGTCCTGTAGCATCAGTTCGAATTCTAGGCCCTCAACCAAAACCTAAAAGAAAGATGTACTAACACCAGTTTACCAACTAGGAAAATTGGGTCCAATTACTGTGCTCTGTCCTTGGTCACCCTCTTCCACATAGTGAGGTTGTTGCTAGGCTACAAATTAACCGGCATTAGAGGAAATGGAGCATTGATAGTCCCACACCCCACCCCTCCCAAGAGCCTTCATTCCCCCCCCCCCCCCGCCCCCCCTCGCTCCGCCCCTTCAAAGCCTTGATACTATCTCTCACCCAAATCTTTAATCAGAACTAAATTGTTTTCTTTGTTTACTCACACCCTCGGCCTCCTCCCTCTCTCCTTTCATTATCCTTCATCTTCCTCTGTTCACATTTTCCCTGTTTTTTCTACTCGTCTTGCTCAATTTTCTTGTCTGACTGAGTAATCAAATACTTATCTCACACTTCTTTCAAGAAATTCACAGTCCGTAATCAACAGGCTATTGATTATTCTCTCTAGTTGTGTAAAAATCAGGTGGGCTTGTCCCTTTTTTATTTTGTTAAGTAGAAGTGAGTTAGAGGGTTTCTGTGGCCTTAGTGCCTGAGGTCCTTGGTGGTGCTGTTTCAAAGACGAAAGACTCGTGGGTAGCAAAGCAAGAGCAAGAGCATATAAAGCTCTGGGGAGGGGGGCGCCTGGGGTGGATTGCCCCTGGACTTTCTAAATTTAGGGGGTTTTGTGAGCTCTTTTGTGGAATTATCTTAAACAATCAGGGTGTGCTGAGTCCTTCGGATTAAGGCTTTGGTTATGTATCTGTCTACCTGTTAGGTTAATGTCTCTATGCTGTTGGTCTTTCTGCAGATGTCTGGGGGCTGATGTCTGGGGGCTTCTGTCTTCACGGCCCCGTTCCTGTTTTAGAGACCAGTGCTTTGTGGTTAATTGTCTTATTTTAGGATGTTTTGCACATTGGGAGACGGAGAGGAGAAGTGAGATGGGGAAAATCAGAGGGGGAGATGAAGCATGAGAAAGTGTGGACTATGAGAAGCAAACTGAGGGTTTGGGGGGGCGTGGGGGGGGTGAATGAGCCTGGTGGTGGGTATTATGGAGGGCAGGAGGACACGTATTGCGGGGAGCACTGGGTGTGGTGCATAAACAATGAATTTTGGAACACTGGAAAGAAATAAAATAAAATGGGGGAAAAAAGAGTAAGTTAAAAAAAATGAAGAAGTCATCTCTGCAAATGCTGCAAAGCAAAATAGTGTAGTCCTGTCCAAGCTGCAGAATGCGATATCACTTCATTTGAACTGCCCTGACTCCATATTTTCTTGTTGGGGACCCTGACCCTGACTACCTAGCTGTCCAACTAACTCCTAACAGAATAAGAAGGGAAATACTATAAATTTCTTAAAAGCCAGGACATTTTTTGTCCTACATACTGATGAATCCTCAAGCTCTTGGAGAGTACCTGACGTGCAGTGTGCACACAACAAACACCTGTTTAGCTGAATGTGGTCATCGTTCCATCTCTAGATGCTATAAACCTGAGACTAGAGGCATAACATCTCAGAATGGGTAGGATTCAAAATAAGCGGTAGGGTAAATGCCATCTTAGGAGTTTGAATGGTATCCCATAAGCAGTTGATTCTCTTGTTCCTTCAACCCAGGAGAGGTGGTCTGGCTCCCAGATACTCAGGTCTTCTTCCTCCCAGGAGAGACTGCTAATCAGAGGTCAAAGAGAGCCAAAAACTGGTCCAGTTCTTCCCTTGCTAGCTTTTCTTCTCCAGGCTGCCCTTTCTTCCCCTTTAAGATGGTAGACCCAGCCTATAATCAAAAAGGAGCCGATAAATTCATAGCATGGTGAATTTATCTGCTTACACTCCAAACAACCTGAACTCTCAGACAGTAGCACCCAGTTGACTTTTTCTTATATAAGTAGCATTTGGTTTCATCTCTTTAGATTGACTTTATTCCCAGCAGATGTGAGAGCAAAAATTGAAGTGAATGTGCCCTCCCTTCAGGCTTTTCTGGTAGCATTTTGTCTTTGAAACTAAGAGATTATCGCTGCTGTTAGAAGAGGGAAGGAGGACGAGCTTTTAAAAAAAAAAAAAAAAAAAAAAAAAAAAAAAAAAAAAAAAACCTGGCAGGGGGCGGGTGTCCGCTGCGGTTTTAAAACAGGGTGGGGAGGGAGGGAGCCCTTGCCTAGGGCGGGGGCAGAGTTTGAGGTCACAAAATTCCGCTAGGTCACGGGGACTATAGCGGGGGTGGAGGGAAGGAGGGTTTGTCTTCTTTGCAGGCTCCACCCTTTGCGGAGATTATAAATCCGTTCCCGGCTCGCTGTGACGGTGAGAGTGCGAGTGAGGGTGGGATCGTGCGTCGCCGTTAGTCTGAGAGGAGAGCTTGCTGCCGAGGGCATTCTGGAGGTTTGGTTGATTGGAAGAGGTGTCTCAGGGGTCCCACTCGTAGATCTTTGTTGAAGATTGGAAAAGAATTAAATTAAGGCCATGGGGACCCAGAAGGTAAGATTAAGACAATTACCATTTATCTTTGCTTGTTTTGGGGGTACTCTCAGAAAGGCTGGCTTTAACGGAGATAGCTGTGTTCTGTTTTATTACGAGTCATGTAGCCATCTAGCCGTCTTCAGGCCTTTTCTTTTCTTCTCCAGCCTGTGATGCTGTGGTTCTGTCTGTTCTCTTTGGATGTCACAGCGTCTAAAGGACTTAATCCCAGTCCCACTCACCTTCCTGTCGCAGGGAAAGTCACCTGGAGTAGTTGTGTGTTTCTCAGGGGTTTTGTTGCTTTGGCTTGGTTTTAGCATAATCACATGATACTAAGGATGTGGGGGTGAGATGGTTGAGTGTTCCAGGATGCTTGGCTGTGTTGATTACAAGTGTGGGTCTCAGTGAGGCAGCAGGAAGATTGCTCTGGAAGCCTTAAACTTGAAAGGACCTGGGATTCGTTTGAGGGCTTGGGTCAAGTGTCCAGCCATCTATTCTATTATTCAGTCCATGGATACTAAGGAGGGAGAATTCTAATTGTCCTTATCGGTGTCGTGATTGTGAGTGCACGGAACATTAATGTGTTACTGTGTGTTACGTATGTAGTATATGTGCTGGGAGAAAAATCACTGTCGCCAAGGTGAGCTTACTTGAAAATAAGGGGAGATAAGAAAAGGGGTGGAAAAAAGGGAGGAGGAGAAAAAGGTCCTCGAGAATAGTAAATGATGAAGCAAAGTAGAAAGGAAGAGGTGAGTATTGACGAGAAATGGATTAAGCAGAAAGAACTGTGCGTGCGAGGGCGTCTTGGGTACTTAATGCCTGGCTGTCTGGGGTGCAAGGTCAACTTGGGGAACTGAAACTTCTGGCTGGCCGCTGTCTAACATAAAGAGGGGGTAGTTAAGGTAAGGAAGGATTTGGTGGGGGCAATGAAGCAGAAGATGTCCTCAGCCATAAAAATCGAGTTGGAAATCTAAGATAAACACAGGCTTGAATTACTCCCAGCAAGGTGAGAGAGGGCTCCTTCCTTCCCCAGCCCATCTCGGGTCGGTTGGTTTGGGAGTTGAGCTTGTGCTCTCCCCCTGCTGGGTGGGGGTAGCAGTACTAAACGAAGTGAACAGGAAGAATTTCAAATGGGATCAGGGTACCGCGGACAGATTTTATGGATTCCATTATCCAGAGTGAAAACAACAGCCCAGTGGCGAAGGCACCACCACCACTCTGGGCTTCAGTGGGATCTTGGGTCCAGAAGCGGGCAGCACTGGATGTAGCTGTTTCCAAAAGAATCCCATTTCTAGGAATCCCAAGGCTCGTTCTCTTCTGTAGTTTTTAGTATATGTGCTGCCGAAGCGAGCACTCTTCCTGTAGTTTTATGCTTGTTTTTATATGGGGTGATTTTTTTTAATAGTTTGAAACCAGTTAACCCAGTTCCTCTTAACTTTCTTCCCAGTTTTTCTTGCCATTTTCCCCGAGTTTTTGTGGTTGTCTATATCTCCGGAGAAGTTCTCAAGTATAACCTGTGCTTTTGTGTTCCTCCATTCATTACCTAAATTTCGTTAAGTTTTTGTTCTTGCCATACCACTCCTAGGCCAAGTGCTCCTAATAGATCTCCTGAATTACTAAGAGACAATCATCAGCGGAGAGTTTTAAGGACTGTTTCTTCCCTTTTCCCCCCACCCCAGGTCACCGCGCCTCTGATCTTTGCCATCTCCATTGCTACAATAGGCTCTTTCCAGTTCGGCTACAACACGGGAGTCATCAATGCTCCTGAGATGGTGAGTGCCAAGCGACCAGAGTTAGAATTTGCAATAGGGAAATTATTCCTTTAAGTAGGGTTTCGAGAATGAAGAATTTCAGACAAACTTGGTATCTAGCTTGGTGAAGGCTGAAGAGGCAGAATAATACTGGTGGGGAATTCTAACTGAATCCTTAGTCAAAGGAAAATCTCAGTTGCTCCCCATACCCTTGACTGTAATCCATTCCTCTTCTCACCCTGTCATGATACACTTCCTTTACTATCCCCTCAGGGCTTAGTTACAGGGAGGGTGGGGAGAGTCTTAGGGGAGGACTGGGGTAGTCGCTGAACATCGTGCTCCCTCCTTTTTCAGGACAAATCAAAATTGTTCTTTTCAGAGCTACCATGAACCTCCAAAATGTTCTCGATCTCTTCCATCCCCGCCCGTGTACTTGATTCTCTACCAGTGATTGTAATGCTGGTTTTTTAGGGAGGGGAAGATCCCTAGTATGTGCTCCTTCTCATTCAGCCGTAACAACCTATCTGTCCAATCATTTTAATTGGCAGATCATAAAGGACTTCATCAATTACACCTCGGAGGAGAGGTGGAAAAAACCTCCCACTGAGGTGTTACTCACTTCCCTCTGGTCCTTGTCTGTGGCCATCTTCTCCGTTGGCGGTATGATTGGCTCCTTCTCCGTGGGACTCTTTGTTAACCGCTTTGGCAGGTACTGACCAGAAACTGGGTAAGGAAGGGGGCTCTTCCGGTTGCATTGAGAACGGGTATTGAGAATTAGGATGGGGAGGTGGTGATGCATTTGAATGCCAGCATCCCAGATTCCCATGGAGGCAAATAAAGGATAGGCCAGCTGGCACTGTGTAGGACTGCTTGCAACTCTGCTGCCCATCAGGAGATGGGTCCAGCTGAAGCTAATTCAGTACTCTCTAATAAAGTACACTGTGAATTTCCCAGAAACCTACTTGATTTAAAAGGTCAGAAGTTGTTTGCTTTTCTTAGAAAATTTGGGATTTCATGCAGGTATATACAAAGCAGGATTGGGAGGAAACGCTTTATAATCCTTGGCCTGTGGCAGATGTGGATAATAGCCAAATAACTGACATTTTTTCCCCAAAAGAGAAAATTGAATCTTCTCATTCTTTGCTGACTTAGTAAAATGTCTTAGCGGAACACTTTCAGTAATGATGGTGAAGAAACCATTTCATTCGCTAATTAGATGTTCTGGAAACACAGATGGAATTCACCTCTAAAAAAACTTAAAGCAGTCCATTTTATTTGATAACACTTGGGGTTTGTTGTGTTTGTATTTTTGAGGCCGCCATGTGATTACTAAAGTCACTGAAATTTTTTTTTTTCAAGTGAGGAACTATAAAAAGGAATTTGTTTATTGAGGGCAAGAGGATGCAAATAATATAAAAATCAAAAGCTTATCTGACTTTTCTTTCTCTGCTTCTCAAATGGGGGTTCGATTTTATTTGTACATTTTCTGAGGGTCCCCAACTGCCAATGGAATCCTTTATATAGGGGGAAGCTGTGGGACAGATTCCTTAAGAGACCCTTTGGGAGAACTCTGATTGGGCAGGAGTGGTGCTCAGTATCACCTGTTTCTTTCTCTCTGCTTCATGTGTACTATCATTGCATGCAGTGGTGAGCTCTACGATTAGGGAGAAGCAGCTTTGGAAGCCCACTTTGCCATCTCGGCACTGGTCGAGGTCCTTCATTTTGTCCACGGCCAGAGGATCTTTCTGATTTTCCAAAAATCCAGGGAACTCCTTTTCCATGAGTACTCGCAGGTGCTCCTTTGTTAAGTAGCCTTTATCACCAGCAAACTTGTGAAACGTGAACATCATGGTTTCCGTGGCATGTTCCATTTGAGACGGCATTTTGGTGAGGTCTGTTGAAACCTTGGCCCGAGGCGCAGCAGGGACGATTGGCTGGCTGGAACGCGTGGCCAGTCTAGTCACTGAAATTTTAATGTGGTCCTCCCATAACTCAGTGATATTTTTCCTATCATTATTAGCAAAAGAACCTAATAGAGGAAGTAGGGAAAGCAGGAAAGGAATGCAGAGAAAGGTAAAAGTGAGGATGAGGGATAAAACTTTTCTCTCCTTTGGCAGCACATATGGGTCTCCCAGGGAGCTTTTCAAAGTACCAGTGTTTGAGAACTCCTGGGTAATTCCAACAGGCCACCCAACGGCAGAATCCCTGAACTCTCTTCAAGTGTCTGCAGTAATTTTCAGCGTTAAGCTCTTCCTTCTGACTTTCTCTAGTTCTTTCGGTGGTTTGGCCTCCCACACTTAACACATAGATGCAGTTATTTATTATTTTATGCTGGCTATCAATACTTACTGTATATGGCCTCACCATAGACTAGCTGAGAGCCAGAGAGCTGAAGCGGTCTGCTTTCTGTGCATGGAAAAACTTGTGGAAAATCTGTCTCCATTAGTATGTTGGTGGCACCTAAGCAGCTATAACAAAATCGAGTAAGAAGCATAACAAGAGCAGCACTGGTCCAGAAATTGCTCGAGTGAGTTTGTGGACCAGCTGCATCAGAATTGCCCAGGGCAGTGGTTCTCAGACCTTAGCGAGACTCAACACCCGGATGGCTTCTGGGAACAAGGTTGCTGGGCTCAGTCCCAGAGTCAGACCTAATGATTTAGTAGATCGGGGTGGGGTGGAACAGTTTTAATTTCTTGCAGATTCCTAGCTGATGCAGTCAGTTTGTGGGCAACTGAGAACTACTGGCCTTTGTGCTTGCTAGAATCCTGGCTGTCACTGGGGATTAAAACAATCTTAAACAAGTTCTCTAGGTGAGTTTTTCTGTGGACAGAGGTGTAAGAACCATTGATCTTATCTCAACTAGAATGTTCTGATAACAGACTGGAGGAGGGTAGAGAGATAAGGAAAGAGAAGATCCGGGCTGGCGGATTTTGCTGACTTCTTGCTGACTTCTCTTGTTGTCTTCGGTTAACCTTTCAGGCGCAATTCAATGCTGATTGTCAACCTCCTCGCCGTCGCTGGCGGCTGCCTTATGGGGTTCTGCAAAATTGCCAAGTCGGTTGAAATGCTGATCCTGGGCCGGTTAGTTATTGGCCTCTTCTGCGGCCTCTGCACAGGTTTTGTGCCCATGTACATTGGCGAGGTCTCTCCGACTGCCCTTCGGGGGGCTTTCGGTACTCTAAACCAGCTGGGCATCGTCATCGGAATCCTGGTGGCTCAGGTACTCCAGAACTCCTACTTAATACGTGTTAGTTTCTTGGTTCATAAAATGAGTTAACATAGATAAAGCTCTCAGGAATCTCTGGCATATGTAAGTTTGAGGTGTTACTATTACCTGTAGCTCACAGATAGCTAAAGAAGCAGGCAGCGTAGAGAAGAAACAGAATTTATCTTTTCTTTTTAAGTTTATCTTTTTTAAGATTCAGTTTTTGAGAGGGAGAGAGCAAGCATGAGTGCACTCACAAGAGCAGGGGAGGAAGGCTAGAGGTGGAGGGAGAACACACTTAACCCTCTCCCATGCGGGACTCAATCCCATGATCCTGGGATCATGACCTGAACCAACTAGTAGATAACATAACCGACTGAGCCACCTGGCGCCCTGAATTTTTTTTTGATTGACTTGCGGGTTATATAAGGTATGAGCCTTATAAAGTATCATCTTTATCTGGTTTCTAGATCTTTGGTCTGAAAGTCATCATGGGGACGGAAGACCTTTGGCCCCTGCTTTTGGGCTTCACCATCATTCCAGCTGTCCTGCAAAGTGCAGCCCTTCCGTTCTGCCCCGAGAGTCCTAGATTTCTGCTCATCAACAGAAGGGAAGAGGAGAGTGCTAAGGAGAGTAAGTATCATTCACACTTTCGCTGTAGGAATTTTGGGGTCGTGGTTTATTTTAGGATGAGGGTATTGGATCTGTGTTTTGTCTGCTCCTTTCCTTGCTCCTCTGGACCCAAGTGGAGACTTTCCTGATTGCTCTGGAGTCAGAAACTTTGCACCCCTTAAAGCGTGAAGTGAGAAGCAGGTTAGGGTTAGGGCACAGATGCTAACAGATGAGCCATTATCTGGGGCTCATTCCAGTGTGACTTCTTCCCAGCTGAGTTACAGGGGAAATGAAGTCGAGATGGCACCTTATCTTTATCCTTTGTCTGTTTGACCAGTCCTCCAACGATTGTGGGGCACCCAGGACGTGAGTCAGGACATCCAGGAGATGAAAGATGAGAGCGCCAGGATGGCGCAAGAGAAGCAACCCACGGTGTTGGAGCTCTTCCGGTCGCGCAGCTACCGGCAGCCCATCATGATTTCCATCATGCTCCAGCTGTCCCAGCAGCTGTCTGGAATCAATGCTGTGAGTAGCTGCTCTGTCTCTGGCTGTCCCACACATGCTTCCACTTGCCCTAGGGGCCAAGCAAGGGTGGCTGCTCACCTCCTTACTACCTACAGAGTCCCCACGATTCTTGCACACAGCAGCCATTCCAAAAATGTTGGTTATCCAGGTTTTTTGACTTGTTTTTTTTTCCTTTTTTTTTTTTTTTAAGTTTATTTACATAATCTCTACACCCACCCTGGGGCTAGAACTCACAGCCCCGAGATCAAGAGTCACATGCTCTTACCGAGGGCGCCAGTGAGGCGCCCCTGTTTTTATTTCTTTAAAATTTTATCTGCAGTACATGTTTTCCATGTGGGGAAATAAGAAAATAAATAATAAAACAAAAAATTCATCACCTTTAGTCTTGGAACTTGTAGATAATACTGTTGTCTTTCAAACTTTTTAAAAACATTTACCTACTTTTAATTAATCCTCTTTTCCGACCACTCATTCTTTATTTCTAGTTGTCTTTTACTCTGATCAGTCCTGTCTGATGTCATCAGTGATAAGGCAGGCCTTGCAACTGAAGCAGATGCAAGAATTTACACTCTGGCTTTTCTCCAGGACTTTACAGTCTTAAAAAAAAAATCACTGTAAAGCCCTGGGGAATAAGTAGGAAATAAATTCAAGAAATCTGGGGGCACACTAAGAACTTAGAGCTGACCTTACTATTCTTTCTGAATATAGTGACTCAGTTTAAAGTAGCGAGCAGGGGCGCCTGGGTGGCTCAGTGGATTAAGCCGCTGCCTTCGGCTCAGGTCATGATCTCGGGATCCTGGAATCGAGCCCCGCATCGGGCTCTCTGCTCCGCAGGGAGCCTGCTTCCTCCTCTCTCTCTGCCTGCCTCTCTGCCTACTTGTGATCTTCTCTCTGTCAAATAAATAAATAAAATCTTTAAAAAAAAAAAAAATAAAATAAAAAATAAAGTAGCGAGCAAAATGGAAGCTGGCATTTGGCAGGTAGCTTGAATTCTGCAGATAACTAACGACCTTCTAGCTCTTGGGTTCTAGTAGTGGTAAGAGGATACTCCCATACCTTCTATCCATTCGCAGATAGAGTTTTTGGATATGAAGCACAGCCTTCTTCTGATTCTGCCCAGAGGGTTTCTCATCACGTCCTTCTTCAATCAATACGATTAGATCATTCTGTAGCAGAGCATTTTGCAAAACACACTTCTTGATACTCAAAATAGCAAGTTGGTCTTTGGCCTTTTCTCCCTCACATACAAGAAGGTTACTTGTAGGGACGCCTGGGTGGCTCAGCGGGTTAAGCCGCTGCCTTTGGCTCGGGTCATGATCCCAGGGTCCTGGGATCGAGTCCCGCATGGTCTCCTTGCTCGGCAGGGAGCCTGCTTCTCTCTCCACCTCTGCCTGCCTGTGTGCTCTCTCTCTCTCTCCTTCTCTCTGACAAATAAATAAAATAAAATAAAAATTTAAAAAAAAAAAAAAAAGAAGGTTACTTGTATTTGAAATAGCAGTGCTTTTCATGAAAGATTAGAGGCTGTTACATCAGAAACTGGAAGAAAAAATAGTTTTAAAAAAACCTCTGAGATGATTTGATGGATCCCAGTTTCAAATTTTGTCATTTTTAAAAACCACTGTGGGCAGGGCGCCTTGGTGGCTCAGTGGGTTAAGCCTCTGCCTTCGGCTCAGGTCATGATTTCAGGGTCCTGGAATGGAGCCCTGCATCTTGCTCTCTGCTCAATGGGGAGCCTGCTTCCCCCTCTCTGCCTCCTTTTCTGCCTACTTGTGATCTCTTCTCGATAGAGTGTGTGACTCGATCTTGGGGCATTGGGTGTAGGGCTTACTTTTTAAGATTTTTTTTTTTTTAAATATTTTATTTATTTGACAGAAATCACAAGTAGGCAGAGAGGCAGGCAGGGAGAGAGGAGGAAGCAGGCTCCCTGCGGAGCAGAGAGCCTGATGCGGGGCTGGATCCCAGGACCCTGGGATCATGACCTGAGCCGAAGGCAGAGGCCTAATCCACTGAGCCACCCAGGCGCCCCTTTTTTTTTTAAGATTTTAATTTGATTTTTTTTTTTTTAATTTGACACAACACGACCGGCGAGTGTTCCCTCTTTTGCTATGTCTTTGTCAAATAAATAAATAAAATCTTTTAAAAAATAACAAATACACATAGTTTCTATCCAGGGTTGTAGGTGTTTGAAGAGTTCTTGAGAAGGTAAGTCCCAGTGTAAACGCATATATTCATCACAAAGTCTGATGACAATACAGGCATAGGGGGCAAACACTCCAGATGAAATCGTAAACTGACCCAAACCTGAAGGACTGAACCTTAGCTGATCTAGATCCTGTTCCGTTGTTCCCTGGAGGTCTGAGTTCAGTATTTGGACATCTCAAAATTAACTATGGTAGCTTAGCAACCCTACATTTCAGCAGGCTGACCAGCAAATAATAAACAGTAGTATAAACTGTAGCTTACTTAATACTAAGTACATGTTAAATTAAAATGATAGCTGGTGTCATTTCCTCAAACACTTGGAAATGACCTAGGGTTAGGGGTCAGCCGAGGTTCTGTTTCTATTTTCATGAGCAGGCTGAGATTACTCCCAGTTGCTTCGCTGTCAGAATAGGATGTCTGTGTGCCAGTCACTGTTCAAGGGTTCAAGGGTTAGAGGAATTGTCCGTTGAAGAAGCTAAATTGAGGAACTTGCTGCTGGCTGGCCTTGTCAGAAGATCACACAACTTTTGACCTCGGGGTCTTGAGTTCCAGTGCCATGTTGGGTGTAGAGGTTATTTTTAAAAAAACAAAGCCTTTAAAACAAACCAGAAAAGCTTAACCAATAGTTGTTAAGGAGGAGACTTCAATGAGCAGAAGGAGTAAACATTGAAGAAGAAAATGGAAACAAGTAGCTAGAATTGAGAACCAAGAAGAGAGGAGAGATAAGATATAGAGGATGATTTCTTTGTAGAAAAGACACTGAGTGAACCAAAAAATCCAGAAAGGACTCCTTAACCTCCTGGGACTTGGAGATTATTATTCTGAGGGTTTTCTTAACTGCTGTGCACAACTGCAGTTTCACAGTTGTATCTTTTGTTTTCTTTCAGGTCTTCTATTATTCAACAGGAATCTTCAAGGACGCAGGTGTTGAGGAGCCCATCTATGCCACCATTGGCGCGGGTGTGGTTAATACCATCTTCACCATCGTCTCTGTAAGTTGGATGGTGTGAAAGTTTGGGGGCGGGGGAGGGGCGAGGGGCGTTCTTACTATACACGTTCAAAGCTGGGTTTCTTGTCCTGCCATCTCCCTCCTCCCTACCATCATTTAAATAATAAACCTTTGTGTTACCTCGTTCTTCTTTGGGGAAGAAGAGCTGTTTTATGATGGGTATAAAAGTCTTCACTCCAAGCAAATAAGAAGTAGGTGAGAAGGAGGGAGGTATAAAAGGGATTCTGTAGGATGCTTTAAACTCAGAACTAAAACAGGAAGTGTGGGGGGTGCCTGCATGACTTAGTTGGTCTTTGACTGCCTTTGGCTCAGGTCATGATCCCGGAGTCCTGGGATGGAGTCCCACATGGGGCGCGGGGCCCAGCAGGGAGCCTGCTTCTCCCTCTCCCTTTTCTGGTCTCATGCTGTTTCTCTCCCCCTCTCTTTCTCAAATAAATAAATAAAATCTGAAGTAAATAAACAGGGAAGTATGACTGTAACAAGTATCCTGCTACTGGTAAGGCAGATTCAGGTAGTTGGTAACTGTTTTCCTGAAAGGAAAAGCAGACATTTTACTTCTATTCTTCTTTTAGCTGTTTCTGGTGGAAAGGGCAGGGAGGAGGACTCTGCATATGATTGGCCTCGGAGGGATGGCTGTTTGTTCCATCTTTATGACCATCTCCTTGTTGTTGAAGGTGAGTACTCTCTGAGTGAAGGAGAGGGAGGGGATGGGAAGAGAAGGTTACAGGTGGCTCTGACAACGGGTGGGAAGGTAAGGTCGGAGATCCATAAAGTCATGTATTTTACAAAAAGTGAATCATCAGAGATCGGTAATGATACTGCTATAATTCTATATATATATTCGACATAACACAGGCTTGTAATTTAATTCTTCATGTAATGTTGAGGTAATTTTTCCCATTTTATGGGTGATGAAATGATCTTAGTGCAGAATAACACATGTGTGAGCACAAGGCTAGGATTCAAAAACCCAGCCTTTTGACTCTTAAGTTAAATAACTCCATTGTACCCCAGGACAGAGGGAGCTTTTCATTATCAATCAGTCCTCATCTCTGGGAGGCTAGATCCTATCCAGGCTGAGCTGTCTTTACTACTAACTTTCTTTGTTCCTTCCTCATTTAGGATGACTATAATTGGATGAGCTTTGTTTGTATCGGGGCTATCTTGGTCTTTGTGGCCTTCTTTGAAATTGGCCCGGGCCCCATTCCCTGGTTTATCGTGGCGGAACTCTTCAGCCAAGGACCCCGCCCAGCTGCAATGGCAGTGGCTGGTTGTTCCAACTGGACCTCCAACTTTCTTGTTGGGCTACTCTTCCCTTCAGCTGCAGTAAGTAAATTATAAACATACTCAACCAAGCCCATCTCGAAATCAGCTCACTAAAGCCAGCACATTTAAAATCTGGCAACTGACACCGCAGAGGATTAGATAGTGTTTTATGTTTTGGTGTTTTGTTTGTTGTTTAAAATTTTATTTAAGATATTTTTTTTATTTGTCAGAGTAACAGGCAGAGGGAGAAGCAGGCTTGCTGTGGGACTCAATCCCAGGACCCGGGGATCATAACCTGAACCGAAGGCAGACACTTAACCAACCGAGCCACCCAGGCATCCCCAGATTTTATTTATTTTAGAGAGTGAGATTGTGGGAAGGAGGGAGGAACGGGAACAGGAAGAGGGAGAGGATCTCAAGCAGACACTGCGCTTTGTGCCTGACCTGGGGCTTGATTTCCTGACCCTGAGATCAGGACCTGAGTGAAAAATAGAGTTGGGACGCTCAACCAACTAAACCACCCAGGCGCCTCAGATGTCAAGTGTTTTAAACCAGATTTTCTTCTCATTTTCAGTGGCATATAGAAAAAGAAGGAATGGTAGCCAAAAAAAAAAAAAAAGGTTGAAGCAGGAGGGCAAAACTGGGGAGCTCTGTTTTTTAAGTGAACTCTAGCCCCCATCTTGGGAGCTCAAACTCAAGACATGGAGATCAAGAGTCACGTGTTCTACTCACTGAGCCAGCCAGGTGCCCCAAAACTGGAAATTTTTTTTAATGTATTTTAATTTTAAAAATCTCTACACCCAGCTTAGGGCCCGAACTCATGAGCCCAAGATCCAGTTGCGCACTCTACCAACTGAGGCAGTCGGGTGTCCCAGAACTGGAAATTTGAAAAGACCGCTGGTCTGAGGTGATTACAGGAATAGTTCTGTCTAGATACAGTGACCGTGATCAGTCTCAAAGGATTCCAGAACAACACTTAAATCCACAGTTTGAATTAGCTGGCATTAATGACTTCATGACCTTAAAGACTCATTAATAATCATAGGATATTAATGAGTGAATGAAGGAGATCCTATTTTAAAATGACCTGGGGATGATTCCGTAAATATACGCACTTGCAGTGGACTTCTAGAATGCTAAGAAACCGGGTTGTTTTTTTTTTTAAACCCAGATAATCATCAGAAGTCCTAGGGCCCCTGGGTGGGGACTCAGTCAGTTAAGCATCTGCCTTCAACTCAGGCCATGATCCCAGAGCTGGGATCTAGCCCTGAATCAGCCTCCTTGGTCAGTGGGGAGCCCCCTCCTCTTTCTCCCTGCCGTTCTCCCCCTGCCTGTGCAAGCACTCTTTCTCTCTTTTTCTGACAAATAAACCTTTTTTTAAAAATGTCCTGGAATACTCAATAGGTATTTGGAAGCAGGTAGGGATCTTTAATGAATGGGAAAAGGAATGACACAGGATTAGAGATAACAGTAAGTGAGCAGTGGCATTTAAAGACACAAAGAAGACTCCCTGTGTTCTCGTTCAATGTGGAAGGCTTGTGCCTTGAAGCCTACTGGAAATGGACGGGAAGGAGGTTTGGCAATGACCAGAATTTACACTGACACTCTTCTTTTGGTATCTTTTCACTAGTTCTATTTAGGAGCCTATGTTTTTATCATCTTCACTGGCTTCCTCATTATCTTCTTGGTCTTCACCTTCTTCAAAGTCCCTGAGACTCGTGGCAGGACTTTTGAGGAAATCACACGAGCCTTCGAAGGGCAGGCACAGGAGGCTAACAGAGCTGAGAAGGGCCCCATCGTGGAGATGAACAGCATCCAGCCCGTGAAGGAGACTGCCACCGTCTAAGCCATGCCTCCTTCCCGCCTCCCTCCCAACATGGAAAAGCCACCTCTCCCCCCAGATGAGGGAGAGACCTCATCAGGTTGTAATCCAGGACTGTTTCTGAATGCTGCTACTTGATTCCTTTCTCTTCCCACACACTCCATGAGCACTCAGAGGAACCCAGTGCTGGAGCTAGTATCTTCAGTGGCTTTCGAAACATTTCATTTCTTGGACATTCTCTTCTGTTGAGGAGAGACCAGGTGAACCTACCTTCATTTCAGGAGGAACTGGCCGCTTGCCGTATGACAGCATTGCCAGCTCTTCCTCCCTTGGGTTCTAACAGGGCTTCGCGAGGGCCAGTAGGGGAGTAAGAGTGAGGTGCAGTTTCCCTGACCCCAGACTTGCAGGAAGCAGATGTACAAGAGTGTGGAGGGCAGAAAGGGATTAAATAAGAGCACCTTCCTTGCTTCCATACAGCTCTGCAGAGCAAATTAACTTGAGTTTATTTATTTAATCTTCTGGTTTTATTGCATAAATATTTATTTTTTTAAGTGTAAAATAATTTTACCAAATAATGAAAACATAAGGAAATTGAGGATAGAGGGAGGCGCTTGAGGAGAGGTTATAGGGTAGAAGACTGGATGCTGGAGAGAGAGGTGGAGGTGCAATAAGGGAAGATTCAGGGAGAAGTGTAACACGTTCTCAGAGGGTACGTGATGGGGTGTGTGAAGTCTGCACGTTGCCTCTTAACCTTCAGGTGGAAACTCTAAAGTTTAATTTCTCAGAAAAGTCATGTGCCTGTATTAAGAAGCTACTGGTTACCTTTGGAACTTCTTTCTTTGTTTAAAATTATATGTAGTATTACTTGAAACCCAGGGTTGTTATTAAGATGGGCGTTATAGCTAATGGTGGTGGGTGGGTTCTGACTTCGGTTGGAGTCCAGAGAAGGGAATGTTATTTCTAGAAATCTTTCTCCCCTCACTGGACAAAACTTCTTCCACTTGTTGCAGACTTGTGGGGGTGGGGGGTGTTTTAAGTATTCCTAACACGGCTTGGTAGGAGAACCTTCCACATGAAAAGCCCAAAATAGTGGTTCTTGGTAGAGGTTCTGTATTTCTCCATTTTGTTCTTTAGGAGATTTTAGTTGTTGATTTTGAATTATTTTCAAGCCATAGCTTTAAAAGAATTCAGAGGAGAATGTTCATAAACTTAACTTAGAACTTGTAACCTCAGCTCTGGGAGAGGATTTTTCCTGAACGATTATTACCTAGTTGAAGTATGTTACTGCTTTAGGGTCCTCGCATGCTTGTTCTGTTACCATATTTGCATAGTGGGGTGGCAAGTGCCCTTGGGGGACCATACATTTGGGGTAGTATGAGTAAATGTGCAGTGTAGCCCACACTTGAGAGAGTATGAATGTATGTGCACTGTCACTTTGCTCTGGGTGGGAGTAGATGACTGGTAACTTGTGTCCTCTGTTCCTACAGCCCCCCCCTTTGAATAAAAGGTGTTCAAACTCATCTCCATATATATATAAATAACACTGCCTTTGCTGGGTAGAATTTGCATCTACAGTTTTCTTCCAGACTTCAGAGTTCAGGCTCACCTGGCTAATTTTCCTTGTTGGGCATTTTGGGGAGAACTCCTTAAATCTTGAGATGGAGGGTGGAGGACTCTGCCTCCCTCTCTACCCAGGCAGTGGCAGTAGGAAAGGAAAGTGTGAGATCAGAACATGTGGCCTTTTGGAGGGGAGTGGGAGGAGAGAGGGAGCCTTTCTTTTAAGCGGGTAAGAAACAAAGTGAAGACTTCTACCTATGGAGCATTTTAGAGTCAGACAAGGTGGAGGGAGGGATGTACGCTTGCCGCAAGTCATGGACACCTCTACAAATCATCTAGTTTCCCAGTATTTTTATAAATGACACCTACTCTGTCTTCCCTGTTTCATATGTTGCTTGATCACCTTCTCTCCTTGGTGCTTACATATTTCAGACCCTTTAGCCAAACCCTTGCCTTTGACAGTATTTTAGTCACCAGTTCTCACTGTTACCCCTGGTCACGGCCTATGGAAAAGAAACTCACAGAGCTTATATGGAATGGGGCTTGGTTGACCAGTTGACTTTAACCGCCCCTCTGCTTCTGAAGACTCAAAAAACAGTGGGTTGGCAGTAACGCTGTGTGGAAGTTTTCCCATTTCTCGGTGACCAGATTGTGAATATTTCCAAATGGGTTTTCTATTATTAATGTTACTGTGGTTCTTTGTTTTGAAATAAAAACTCTGAATGTACATATGACATCACAGGCTTTTTTGTTCTGCTTTGGTTTGTTTTGTCCTTCCTGTAACAACAAAATCAACTTTAGTTTCCATTTCTTAACTTCCATTTATTTATTTATTTTTAAGGATTTTGTTCATTTGACAGAGATCACAAGTAGGCAGAGGCAGGCAGAGAGCCAGATGTGGGGCTGGATCCCAGGACCCTGGGATCATGACCTGAGCCGAAGGCAGAGGCTTTAACACACTGAGCCACCCAGGCGCCCCTTAACTTCCATTTAGATAAGAAAACACACCCACTTGCACTCATTAACACCTTCATGCCTTCATTTACAGACTGACATTCTGACATTCCCTTCGCTACATTTCCCTGTCCTTACTAAAGTTACCTGAACGGGTACTTTATTTCTGTTTCACCCAGGCACGAGCTCTGTCAAGCCTTTCTGCCAGCAAACATAATCATGACACTGGTACTCTGTTAGAAGGAGAATGAAACCCTGAATGTCCTGAAAGAGCTTGGGGATTGCACCATACTCTCCATAATTGTGGGAATATTAGGTCCCTTTTTCCATCTTTGCTCTCTCTCAATCCATTTTCCAGTAACCCGAGCAATCAAAAAGATCGTATCGGGGCGCCTGGGTGGCTCAGTGGATTAAAGCCGCTGCCTTCGGCTCGGGTCATGATCTCAGGGTCCTGGGATCGAGTCCCGCGTCGGGCTCTTTGCTCAGCAGGGAGCCTGCTTCCCTCCCTCCCTCTCTCTCTGCCTGCCTCTCTATCTACTTGTGATCTCTGTCAAATAAATAAATAAATAAATCTTTAAAAAAAAAAAAAAAAAAAGATCGTATCACTCCTCTGCTTAAAGCCTGATTACATCTTGTTGCACTTAGAGTGGCATCCAGACTCCCTTACTGTGACCTGTAAATTTGGTGACCATACATCCTAGCTGACTCCTGTTACACTGGAGTAATACTTAGAGTATATACTGCTTTCATTCATTATCAAAACCCCCCTAAAAATATCTTAGGAGGGGCGCCTGGGTGGCTCAGTGGATTGGGCCGCTGCCTTCGGCTCGGGTCATGGTCTTGGGGTCCTGGGATGGGGCCCCGTGTTGGGCTCTCTGCTCCGCGGGGAGCCTGCTTCCTCCTCTCTCTCTGCCTGCCTCTCTGCTACTTGTGATCTCTCCTCTGTCAAATAAATAAAATCTTAAAAAAAAAAAAAAATCTTAGGATTACTCTATCTAAAACGTTTCCTTCAATTTCATCTCTGTTTCTCTGTTTACAGAAGTCTAGCCCTGCTGAGCCTTCTAATTCTCAAATACTTCAAGTTCATTATTAGTAGGTGCTTTGCACTCATACCCCTGTGCTTAGAATATTCTGCCTCGGGCGCCTGGATGGCTCAGTGGGTTGACTCTGAGGTCATGATCTCAGGGTCCTGGGATCGAGTCCCATATCGGGCTCTGCTCAGTGGGGAGCCTGCTCCCTACTTTCTCTGCCTACTTGTGATCTGTGTCAAATAAAATCTTAAAAAAAAAATTGTGCCTCAGAATTTTGTATGGCTCAGTCTATCTGGTGAGTTAGGTCTTAGTTAACAACCTCTGTAGAATATAAGCTTAAAAGCAAGTACCTTGTCTGTTTCGCTCCTGCCCGGAACACTGCTGGACATCAACTGATTAAGTGTTATCGAACTGGTTGGCTCCTATCAGAAGACAGAAACTACACAATGGTTTAAACAGAGAAAGTGTAATACAAAGAATGTTAAGCTGGGCCACCTGGCTGGCTTAGTCAGAAGAGCTTGTGACTATTGATCTCACGGTTGTGAGTTTAAGCCTCACATTGGATGTAGAGATTACTTAAAAAAAAAAGTCAAGGTGTAATAAGTAAAAAATAGCAAGGGTACGGGCTGGATCTGTCAGTGGAGCAAGTGACTCTTGATCTTGGGGTTATTTCAAGCCCTACACTGGGTATGGAGCCTACTTTTTAAAAATATAAAAAAAGGAAAATAATAGAACTAAATATGGTATTCTAGAGCTGAGGTAGAGTATCCAGGGAGAGACACCCTTGGAAGAGGGGCCACCTCCCCAAAGCTGAGGCTCAGTTTTTGTTTTTGTTTTTGTTTTTTTTTCAAGATTTTGAGAGAGGGAAAGATAGAGTGTGATGGGGGGGGTGGGGGGGGAGAAGCAGCAGGAAAGGAAGAGGAAGGCTCCCCCTGAGCAGGGAGTCCAAGGCAGGGCTCAATCCCAGGACCCCAGGATCATGACCCCCGCCAAAGGCAGTCACTTTACCGACTGAGACATCCCAGGCGCCCCTAAAGCTCAGATCTTTGAAAAATGCAGTTGTAGTCTACTGAACAGCAGAGAAATTTGCTGGATTGCACAGGCCAGAGCTGGTGTGGCCTGAGAAGTAGGGGACAACTGCTGGTGAGCCACAGCTGGTGGCCAGACATGTGAGTGTACAGAGGGGGTCAGGGCACCAATGGGGGGGTTGGGGGGCGGTCCTTGGAGCCTGTGGGAAATGATTGCCAGACATGGACTGGGGCTGTGAGGTGACTGATGGAGCTTGTATTCTGGGTGCATGACTGGGGCAGGGTGCCACCAGATGTTTTGTCATCTATGGTATGGCCACTGGAAAGAGCAGGAAAAGCCCCATTCTTCCTAGAGTATCCTAACAGCACCATCTACTGAGAAAACTTCACTGTGATTAACACTCTCAAGAGGAAATGATCTAAAGGCATTCCACCATTACCAAAAGGATGAATTTGGAGCCGAGAGGCAAAAACTCAGTAGCTGGCAGAATAAATGTGAGATGGCTGGCTGAAGTGGTCCTGGGCTGAGAGAATGACTCTTTCCACACCTCCCAAAGTCTACCTGTGCTTTTGATAAAATTCAAGTTAAACGTACAAAGGTACCACCTTTTTCAAGGTTCCAACTGGATGGCTGCAGGGGAAGTTAAGCTGGTGGCCCCCGCCCAGGGTTGAGAAAGGGAGACGGGGAGAGGTAGAAGTGCCCCTGGGCCTGGAGCCTGGCGCTGTGAGATGCTGGGGAGTGGCCGCAGGTGGGGACCAGACCACAGGTGAGCCCCAGTCCTCCAGCTCTGGCTCTACGTTCCCGGGGCTTCCCTATGCCATCCTATCCATCCTATCACCAGGGAGAACTACTTTTGTGTATCCCTTTCGATTCCCAACGAATCACCTAGTGTCAAATTTGTGTCCTGGATCCGGGCCCTGGTTGCGATGGCACTGATGTAACCGCCGTCGCGCGGAGCGCCGACCTTGCCTTAAGTCGCCGCCGGGCTCGCTATGGGACCGCTGCCCGAAGCTGGCTTCTTGAGCTCGCAGGTTTCGGGCCTGAGCCTCTACAGCCACAGGCGTGGCCCTGTGGCGGCCACCGCCCACTTCCTCCGCCCTTCCCCCCGCCCTCCCCCGCCTGGCGCCAGAGAAGCCGCAGACCCTGCGGGAGGCGGGGCTTCAGACGCGTCTTCACTGCGCAGGCGTGGATGGGGGCAAACCTCTAGTCCGTGTCCCGTTTGGTTCAAGATCTTTGAAACCATTTCTGGTTTTAGTACAGGTCGTAACCCAGAAACCTTCCAAAGCAGGTATTTCTCACCTGTCTTATTATGAAGTGAATTTAATTACCCTTCCTAAGTTGCTCTAGTGACTTAATTGATATGCCCGAATTACATGAGTCACATTAGATAGATTTCAGAAATTAAATCCAAATATATATATATTTTTTTAAATGAGGAAATTGATAGCAATGACTGAATTGGCAAAACTGGAGCTGGCATGGTACCTCTGTCTCTTGACTAAATGCTCAGGGACTGGAATAAAGTTAAGTAGCCAATAAGGTGTAAGGGTGCCAGTTTCTACATATATTTACCTAAATATTATAAAAAAGTGTTTAATTTTTTAAAGGTTTTATTTATTTATTTGAGAGAGAAAGCATGGGCGGGGAGAGGGACATAGGGAGAAGGACAAGCAGGCTCCTGCTTGGTGGGGGGCGTTCTGGAGCAAGGGATAGGGCTGGGGCCAGGGCTGCCTACCTCTCCCTCCTCCTGCCACTCCCCCTGCCACTCCCCCTGCCTGTGCCCTCTCGCTCGGGCGCTCTTTGTCTCTCTCTCTCACTCTCTGACAAAAAGAAAAAAAAAAGAAACTCTTTAAATATATATATACATATAAAGCAAAACTGAAAAAATTAGCAAATCAACCTATCAATTTCAATTAACCATAGGCTAAGCAGATTAAAAACCTGCAGTAGTCGAATACTTTACCATGGACTCTCCTCCTCTGTATATGAAAGAAGTTAACATTTCGTTTGCCATATATTTTGCAGGGTTTTTTTCCCTACAGAATTAAAAAAAAATTTTTTAAGATTTTATCTATTTATTTCAAAGACAGAGATCACAAGTAGGCAGAGAGGCAGGCAGAGAGAGGGGGAAGCAGGCTTCCCACGGAGGGGAGAGCCCGATGTTGGGCTTAATCCCAGGGCCCTGGGATCATGACCTGAGCTGAAGGCAGAGGTTTTAACCCACTGAGCCACCTAGGCGCCCCTTAAAAAAATTTACTAATCAAATTAAACAGTCTTTTCTAACTTTTCAATCTTTTCTAACCTTCTTAAAAAACTTTTTCATCCCAGTATAAGTATTAAATATTAAATATTAATGTTTCTTCTAGTAACTTTATAGCCTTCACTTATGTTCAAATCCTTGATTTCTATGGGATTTAATTGTGGGTATGCTGTGAAATAAGGATTCATCTTTGTGTTTTTTTCCTCAATACCTAGACTCAAAAATCCATCTTTTATTCTTTGATTTGAAATACCAACTTTGCTGTATATTAAATTTTCATATGTACTTGGGGCTATTTGGGGCCATCTTTGTCCCATTGATCTGTTTTTCTGCAGAACCAAATTGTTTACATATTTCAAAGATATCTGCTGGGCTACTCCCTCCTCACTTTACTTTTTTGGAATTTTCCAAATTAATTTTTTCAACTTCCAAAAAGAAACCTGTCCTAATATTTTCATTGGGATGACATTGCATAGAAATTCATTCGAGGAGCACTAACATTTTTATGATATTAAGTTTTCCTATCTGTATATTCCTCAGAAGAGTTTTGGGTTTTTGGGTTTTTTTGTTTGTTTGTTTGTTTGTTTTTTAAGATTTTATGTATTTGAGAAGGAGTATGAGCAAGGGGAGGGATGGGTGGGGAGAGAGAATCTGAAGCAGACTCTACATGGAGCAAGGAGCGTGGAGCCCGACTTGGGGCTCCATCCCAGGACTCTGAGATGATGACCTGAGCAGAAATTAGGAGCTGGCCGCTTAACTGACTGAGCCACCCAGGCAGCCCCCTCAGAAGAGTTTTATAGTTTTATTCATAGAACTTCTCAAATAAAATACTTAGAAGATATTTTATATCATTTTATTTTATTGGTGCTTATTGCAAATGGCATCTTTCGTATTGAAAAATAGGTTTAGGGGCGCCTGGGTGGCTCAGTGGATTAAGCCGCTGCCTTCAGCTCAGGTCATGATCTCAGGGTCCTGGGATCGAGCCCCGCATTGGGTTCTCTGCTCCGCAGCGAGCCTGCTTCCTCCTCTCTCTCTGCCTGCCTCTCTGCCTACTTGTGATCTCTCTCTCTGTCAAATAAATAAATAAAATCTTAAAAAAAAGAAAAATAGGTTTAATAGAACCTAGAAAATAGGGGCACCTGGGTGGTTCAGTGGGTTAAAGCCTCTGTCTTGGGCTCGGGTCATGATCTCAGGGTCCTGGGATCGAGCCCTGCATTGGGCTCTTTGCTCAGCAGGGAGTCTGCTTTCTCCTCTCTCTCTGCCTGCCTCTCTGCCTACTTGTGATCTCTGTCTCTCAAATAAATAAATAAAATCTTAAAAAAAAATAAAAAATTAAAAGTACTATTTTAGTCTACTAGTGCATCCAATTAATGTGGGTGGAAGGGTGGATTTGTATGCCTTCTGTTTTACAATGCTAATAGGGGAAGCATTTCCCAGTCAGGCACAGTATTTATTCCTATAAATATATTCAGGTAAAGGAGACACACCATTTCACGTAAAGCCTCTTCAAACATACTGATTTCTATCCAGATTTTCACCTTAATCTCATCCCTTGAATTCTTATATCCTCCCAAGCGAACTGTAGCCCCCATTAGGGCTTCACCAGCAGATTATAGAAGAGCATGGGGCTACCGTGTCAAGGATCCTACAAATGTCATTTCTTCACCCAATGACTATTTTGCCTACTCATGTGCATATGGCTCTTGGTTCCCAACTGGGGTCAGGCCAAAGAACCTAGGCCCTCTAATCATTTCTTATTTTGATGAATTGCAAGAACATCACCCCAGGAAACTAGAGGTCAAGTTTCTTGAATTCTTCCAAACTAGGACAAATAAAGCAGGTTTGTTTAGGGCCCCTCGATTTTGAAGGACCAATAGTAGTCTCATATACTGTTCTTACAGTCCAGGTCCTCCCAGTAATATGCCAATTTTCTGTAGAAAAAGACCATAGAAGCAAATTAGAAAGAAAACATTAACTTATGAGAATTATAATGTAGAAAGTAAGGAAAATGCTTACAAGACAGGATCAAAGTACCAGCACCCCAGGCTTTAAAATGAAAATTGTAGGGTCTCCTTTTATATGTTAATATACCAAAAACCCACTCCCAGGATTTGCTGGGGCTAAGTAGAGAAGGAAGGACTTCATGACACCTGTATGGAAGATTAGACACTTTTGACACTTAGCAGGTAAGGAAAAGGTGGACCTTACTATAAATTAGCAATATCCAAAAAGGTTACTGAAAAGGCATACTGATAACATACACGTGAAAGAGATACTGATTACATATCTTTGAAAACAAAGATAACACTGCTTAGAATAACAAAAAGAATATAATATTTAATTTCTGTAAATGTACTATGATGTTTGTCCAAGGGAGTTAAACATTTACCATCTTTTCTATTAATTGAATGCTTATCTTAATAGGTGACTTGGTTATTTTTTATCATGGAAAGGGTGATTTCCTCCTTATAGTCTAGTTAAGACAAGGGCTGAGAATTGCCATTGTGTTTAGCAATATGGAGATCATAAGTGATCTTGAGAAGAACAATTTTGGTGGAGTGATGGTATTGAAAATTTGATTGTCGTGGGATCAGAACAGAATGGGAGGATTTCAGACAAAATATACTTCAAGATAAGAGAGTATTATTATTATTTTTTTAAAGATTTTATTTATTTATTTGACAGAGAGAGATCACAAGTAGGCAGAGAGGCAGGCAGAGAGAGAGGAGGGGGAAGCAGGCTCCCCGCTGAGCAGAGAACCCAATGCGGGGCTCCATCCCAGGACCCTGAGATCATGACCCGAGCTGAAGGCAGAAGCTTTAACCCACTGAGCCACCCAGGTACCCCTAAGATAAGAGAGTATTAAAGAATAATAGAGGGGCACCTGGATGGCTCAGTCAGTTGAGCAGCTGGTTACCTTTGGTTGTCATGATACCTGGGTCTTGGGATCCAGCCCTGTGTCTGGCTTCCTGCTCAGCAGGGAGTCTGCTTCTCTCTCTCTTTCTCTCTCTCTCTCCCTCTGCCCCACACTACTGCGTCTCTCTCTCTCTCAAATAAATAAATAAAATCTTTAAAAGAAAAAGAATAACAGGATGATAAATGATTTTTAAAAACAACAAAATAAATCAATATATCAGGAAGGCCTGGGGTGCCTGGGCGGCTCAGTGGGTTAAAGCCTCTGCCTTTGGCTCAGGTCATGAACTCAGGATCCTGGGATCAAGCCCCGAGTCCGGCTCTTTGCTTGGCAGGGAGCCTGCTTCTCCCTCTCTCTCTCTGCCTGCCTCTCTGCCTACTTATGATCTCTGTCTGTCAAATAAATTAAAATAAAATATCAGGAAGGCCTAATGCCTTAGTCTTGGATCAAAAAATTATTTAAGAATACATAAAGTATGGGGCGCCTGGGTGGCTCAGTGGGTTAAAGCCTCTGCCTTCGGCTCAGGTCATGATCCCAGGGTCCTGGGATCAAGCCCCACATCAAGCTCTCTGCTCAGCAGGGAGCCTGCTTCCTCCTCTCTCTCTGCCTGCCTCTCTGCCTACTTGAGATCTCTGTCTGTCAAATTAAAAAAAAAAAAAGAATACAGAGAGTAAAAATGGACAGAACTAAAGAGAGAAGTAAACAAAAAATATTGGAGGGGCACCTAGCTGGCTCAGTCCGTGGGGCTTGTGACTCTTGATCTCAGGGTGGTGAATTCGAGGCCCATGTTGGGTGTGGAGCCTAATTCAAGAAAGAAAAGTAAAGAAATATATATGGGGCACCTGGGTGACTCAGTAGCTTAAGCCTCTGCCTTCAGCTCAGGTCATGGTCTCTGGGTCCTGGGATCGAGCTTCGAGTCAGGCTTTCTGCTCAGCTGGGAACCTGCTTCTCCCTCTGACTGCCACTCCCCCTGCTTGTACTCTCTCTTCCTTTCTCTGACATGAATAAAATCTTTTAAAAATTTATTACTTATTTATTTGAGAGAGAGAAATAAGATAGTGAGAAGAGTGCATGAGTGGGGAAGAGAGGGTGAAGCAGGCTCCCGCTGAGCAGGGAGGCTGGTGTGGGCTCATCCCAGGACCTTGGGATCTGGACCGGAGCGGAAGGCAGATACTTAACTGACTGAGCCACCCAGGAGCCCCCAAACTGGCTTATTTTTCTTTATTCTTTTGGAAAATGCAAGTGGCATAAGGAAAGACACAGTGAAGAGCCACTGATGGAGTTAATAATCATCATCTCTCTCTTATCCTGATGAAGACTGTGGAGTCCGAATAGATAAAAAAGAGCCCTTGGCACTCCTGGGTGGCTCAGTCCCTTAAGCGTCTGCCTTCAAATCAGGTCATGGTCCCAGGGTTGTGGGATTGAGTCCATCAGGCTCCTTGCTCAGCAGGGAGCCTGCTTGTACTCTTGCTCTCTCTCTGGCAAATAAAATCTTAAAAAAAAAAAAAAAAGAAGAAGAAAGAAAGAACCCCTTTTCTTGACGTAATAAATAAGAACCAGTGGAAATTAGCTTATTTGTGCTTAAGGGTTCCTCGGGCAGCACCCAAGGGACCAGCAAAACCTACACAGTTTGGGGAATGTTAAGTATGACGGTAGGATTAAGTGGCTGAGGAAGGGTTTGAGATTGAGGAAATGAGATCTGGCATGTAGAGAAGGCTGAGAATCAAGGAAGATCTAGGGTTGCAAAAAGGACAGGAGCCGTGTGGCTAATCTGGTTTAATGTGCAATTACTATATTGTTGAGAATGTTCACTTCAACCGTGGGAAACAATTGGAATGTATGTAACACAGGAAGCACATTAATTAGAGGTAAGTCAGGGGGCCGCCGTGCCTCAGTGGGTGCAGCATGTGACTCTTGATCTCCTGGTTGAGTTCAGCCCCCATTGGTTGCGGATATGACTTAAGAAAAAATCTTTAAAAAATTATAGATCAATTAGTAACCAGTAAGACAGATTAGATTTGGATAGGCAGAGGACAGGTGCAGAGAGCCCAGAAAGAAATGGAAAGAGGCACCTAATACTCTTCTTTAGCCTAACCGTGAATACTCTTACACAGCTGTAACTATGAACTTAACAAGGCCAGCCATCCTTGATCCCCCATTCCAGCCCCCCCAAGTACTCCGCTCAGGCAGTGAAAATAAGTTCCATAGCTGTTCATCAAGCTAAGGAGAGCTAGGAGTGCTGGCCGCGGTGTCTGCCAAAGAGGAAGCCCGTTGGATTGTGTGCAGGAACCTTCCTTCTGCAGAAGCCCGGCGCACCAATGTCAAGTTCTCGTCCTCCGCCCTGGCGCCCGCGTCCTGCACCAGAGACCTGTCCTGGGAACATCACTTGCAACCGTCCTGAACGCGTGTATGGCATATTCGCATACCCCGTGCCCTGAGCATTTGAGGAGATGGATTGAAGACCAGTCTAGCTGGTCTTCATTTCATCCGTGAGCTTTTCTGATGGCTTGCAGGCTCGTACACGGGGAGGTGGCGCGACCGCTGTATTCCAGTCCTTTCTTACCTTCACCTTGCAAAATCCCCAAGAACGCGTTCTTCTAGGAGCACAGAGTGGTCCATCAACCACCCAGAAACTAGGACTCTTTTAAGGAGAGACCGGCCACCAGCTGCTGCTGTTGCTTTTCAATGGGGTTTCACTTCAACCCCACACAGAGGCGCCTATTCAAATGCCTACCTTCCAGCATCCTTAGTCAACTAACTTCCTGCGCCTTAAGCTTTTGTCTGCCCCAACTGGCTTCTTTATTTAACAAATTCCCTTATCTACCGCTTGAGGCGAAGCTCACTGGGCCCCAGGAGGCAAGCAATATTTACTAAAGTTCCTCCCCCACTTTCCTGCCCCGTCTGGCGGGTGTCTGCCTTTACCTTTAGGTTTGCAGTCCTGGCCTGTTTTTTTCCCTGTAGACATGAAGTTTTCTGAATAGGATTATTCAGAACAGAATGAAGCGTGTCCTTTACCCCGAGAACCAGGTGCTTGAAATTCAGTAAGCAAGGCTTCTAATCCTCCCACTCGAGAGCTTTGAAGCCAGACTGTGAAATTCAGGAGAGCCAGGCAGATCGACCCAAGGGTGCTTTTCCCTTTCAGGTAGAAACTGAGAAGGAAATGCAAGCCGAACATGAAGAAAACGTGAGTTTTAAAAACTAAAATATGGTAAAGCAAGTAAAATAGGAACCGGAAGTAACAACCACCTCCTTTTGGAAGATGGAGAGAGCAAGATTTTCCGAAAGAAAGGGATGTGAAAAGATGGAGGGTATGGCTGGTGAGGTTATAAGTAATTCACCTTTGTGCCTTATCTCTATTTTGCTAGTATATATTCTGGGTGAGTCTGTGACCAAAAGGATAAGCTCAACGGCCTTAAATTGAGTTTGCAACCTCTTCTAATTCTTCTTGGCAACTTCTTCAAGCTTTTATGTGGCTTACTTATGAAGATAGTGAATTTTTTTTTTTTGCTTTTATTAACTTTATTCTCAAACAGCCATCTTCTACCTTCCTAGGTATTTATTATATAATACATATATATTTATGTATATTTCTGTTTATATTGTTATATATTTTTATATATGTTATATATGTTTATATATATTTTTTTAAAGAACCGGATTTTTTATTTTCTTTGTATTTTTTTTTTCCTTTTTAATCAGAGAGAGAGTGGCACAAGCAGGGGGAGAGGCAGTCAGAGGGAGAAACAGACTCCTTGCTGAGCAAGGAGCCCCATGCGGGACTCGATTCTAGGACCCTGGATCATGACCTGAGCCACCCAGGTGTCCCTATATATAGTTATATATATTTCTTTTATATATATATATATATATATGTATATATATATATACACACACACATATATATAAACACAAACATACATATATATAACAAACATTTATTTTATATATATAATAAATATATATACATGTTAATAGCAACATGGTTTATAGTGGCAAATAACCAAAATGGGAGCAATTTTAAATAAGTTGTAATGCATCTGTAATAGGTAAAATTATACAACAATTGAGTCAGATCTTAATTTACTCACGTGGAAAAAATCTCTGATACATTCTTTGAAAACAAAAGAACAGGGCACTTGGGTGTCTCAGTCATTGAGCGTCTGCCTTCCACTCGGGTCATGGTCATCGGGTCCTGGGGTTCCCTGCTCAGTGGGAAGTCTGCTTCTCCCTCTCCCATTCCCCCTGTTTGTGTTCCCTCTCTGTCAAATAAATAGATTTTTTAAAACTGTTAAAAAAATTAAAAAAAAAACCATAAACAACAACAAAAAAACACTTGTTGGCTCAGTTGGTTAGCTTGCTATTCTTGATCTCTGGGTCGGTGGATTTGAGCCCCACTTTGGGTGTAAAGATTACTAAACAAACAAAAAAACCTATAAAACAAAAAACAAAACCCACTCATGTTTTTGTGTTCACACGCACCATCCTTTTGATCTTATTTATTTATTGTAAGTAAGTTCTCTGCCCAACCTGGGACTTGAACTCACAAACCTGGAGATCAGGAGTCACTCGCTCTCCTGACTCAGCCAGCTGGGCATCCCCTCTATGACATACGAATATTTTTTTTTTCCCTGATATATTCTTAAGTAGAAAAAGAAGGTTTCAGAACAAAATACATGATGGAATTCTGTATTTGGATAGGAAAATTGTGTTATAATTCTATTGTTTATCATGTATACACATGGAAATGTCTGCAAAGATAATTTGAAAGTTAACAATGATGTTAAAAAAGTTAACTTTAGGGGGCGCCTGGGTGGCTCAGCGGGTTAAAGCCTCTGCCTTCAGCTCAGGTCATGATCCCAGGGTCCTGGGATCGAGCCCCGCATTGGGCTCTCTGCTTGGCTGGGAGCCTGCTTCCTCCTCTCTCTCTCTCTGCCTGCCTCTCTGCCTACTTGTAATCTCTATCTGTCAAATAAATAAATCTTTAAAAAAAAAAAAAAAAGTTAACTTTAGGGGCACCTGGGTGGCTCAGTGGGTTAAAGCCTCTGCCTTCGGCTCAGATCATGGTCCTGGGGTCCTGGGGTCCTGGGATTGAGCCCCACATTGCCCCTCATCGGGCTCTCTGCTCAGCAGGGAGCCTGCTCCCCTTCCTCTCTCTCTGCCTGCCGTTCTTCCTACTTGTGATCTCTGTCTGTCAAACAAATAAAACCTTTTTTTTTTTTTTAAGATTTTATTTATTTATTTGACAGACAGATCACAAGTAGGCAGAGAGGCAGGCAGAGAGAGAGAGGAGGAAGCAGGCTGTCCGCAGAGCAGAGAGCCCGATGCGGGCTCGATCCCAGAACCCTGGGATCATGACCTGAGCCGAAGGCAGAGGCTTTAACCCACTGAGCCACCCAGGCGCCCCAACAAATAAAATCTTTTTAAAAAAAGTTAACTGAAGAAAAAAAGTTAACTTTAGGGGTGCCTGGGTGGCTCAGTGGGTTAAACGTCTGCCTTCAGCTCAGGTCATGATCCCAGGGTCCTAGAATCTGATCTCCTGTCAGACTCCCTGCTTAGCTGGGAGCCCGTTTCTCCCTCTCCTCTCCACTTGTGCTCTCTCTCGGTATTTCTGTCTGTCTCTCAAATAAATAAATTTTTAAGTTAACTTTAGGGGTGCCTGGGTGGCTCAGATGGTTAAGCATCTGTCTTTGTCTCAGGTCCTTGGGTCATGGAAGTCTGCTTCTCCCTCTCCCACTCCCCCTGCCCGTGTTCCTGCTCTCACTGTCTCTCTGTCAAATAAATAAATAAAATCTTAAAAATTTTTTAAAAATAGGGGCACCTGGGTGGCTCAGTGGATTAAGCCGCTGCCTTCGGCTCAGGTCATGATCTCAGGGTCCTGGGATCGAGCCCCACATCGGGCTCTCTGCTCCGCAGGGAGCCTGCTTCCTCCTCTCTCTCTGCCTGCTTCTCTGCCTACTTGTGATCTCTGCCTGTTAAATAAATAAAATCTTAAAAAAAAAAAAATTTTTTTTTAAATAGGGGCGCCTGGGTGGCTCAGTGGGTTAAAGCCTCTGCCTTCAGCTGAGGTCATGATCCCAGGGTACTGGGATCCAACCCCACATCAGGCTCTCTGCTCAGCGGGAAGCCTGCTTCCCCCTCTCTCTCTACCTGCCTCTTTACCTACTTGTGATCTCTGTCTGTCAAATAAATTTAAAAAAAAATTTTTTTTAAATAGAAGTTAACTTTATGTAATAATCTTGTTTTAATATTGTATGAGTAGGGTTTTGTTTTGTTTTGTTTTTTAAGGGAATAACAAAGCCACACCGGGAACTTAGGAAGAGTCCCCAAAACTAATCTTTCTCTTAGTTCAACTACCTCAACGTCACCTTTATGTTCTTCATATCAGAAATGTTTTGATAGAGAATATTCAAGAAAGAAACTATCTCAACCTTGGCTGATACATTTAGGAAAATAAATCTTTTTTTTTTTAAGATTTCTTAAAATTTAAAAAAAAATTTTTTTTTTAAGATTTTATTTATTTATTTGACACAGAGAGATCACAAGTAGGCAGAAAGGCAGGCAGAGAGAGAGAGGAGTAAGCAGGGTCCCCGCGGAGCAGAGAGCCTGATGCAGGGCTGGATCCCAGGACCCTGAGATCACGACCTGAGCCGAAGGAAGCGGCTCAATCCACTGAGCCACCCAGGCGCCCCTAAAAAATATTTTTGACAGGGGCGCCTGGGTGGCTCAGTGGGTTACACCTCTGCCTTCAGCTCAGGTCATGATCTCAGGGTCCTGGGATCGAGCCCCGCATCGGGCTCTCTGCTCAGCGGGAAGCCTGCTTCCACCTCTCTCCCTCTGCCTGCCTCTCTGCCTACTTGTGATCTCTCTCTCTCTGTCAAATAAATAAAATTAAAAAAAAAATAAATAAAAATATTTTTGACAGAGCCACAGCGAGAGAGGGAACACAAACAGGGGGAGTGGAAGAGGGAGAAGCAGGAAGTCCGATGAAGAGCTCGATCCCAGAACCCTGAGACCATGACCTGAGCCAAGGCAGAGGCTTAACCCACTGAGCCACCCAGGTGCCCCAAATTCTTTTTTAAAACATAATTATCAGGGTGCCTGCCTGGCTTCATTGGAAGAGCATGTGACTCTTGATCTTGGGGTTGTGAGTTCTGGTTTCATGTTGGGTATAGAGATGCCCTAAATAAATACATAAATAAATTTTTAAAAAAGTAATTATCAATATTTAAGATTCTTCCAAATAGATATACATTCTAAATTCTGACTTGCAAAGAGGTTGAAGATATAATGCTAAGTGGAAAAGATACACAACAAACTTTTAGAGGAGAATGTATGGCATGCGTAAAAATTCATATAAAACCACGCATATTATACATACTAAATACCTGTAGAAATTAAATAAACTGTGCTTACTAGGTTCACTTTATGATTCATTTCTCTATTACTTAAGTTTTTTTTTAAGTCTTTTTTTTTAAATTTTATTTATTTATTTATTTGACAGAGATCACAAGTAGGCAGAGAGGCAGGCAGAGAGAGAGGAAGGGAAACAGGCTCTCCGCTGAGCAGAGAGCCCGATGCGCGGCTCGATCCCAGGACCCTGAGATCATGACCTGAGCTGAAGGCAGAGGCTTTAACCCACTGAGCCACCTAGGCGCCCCTTAAGTCTTTTTTTTTTTTTTTTTTTTGGAGATTTTATTTATTTGACAGAGCAAGAGAGCACAAGCAAGGGGGGACAGTGGGGAGAGAGGGAGAAGCAGGCTTCCTGCTGAGCAGGGAGCCCGATGTGGGTCTCAATCCCAGGACCCCGAGATCATGACCTGAGCGGAAGGCAGGCGCCCAACCGTCCGAGCCACCCAGGCGTCCCTTAAATTTGTTCTTAATAGCAAGTTTTAATTTTGCAATCTAAAGAGTCCAGGAATCTTCTTTCTGCCTGTGGTCTCTGTCCCTGTGCTTTCATAAAAACACCCTTTTTGGCGGGGGAGGGAGGAAGAGGTCCAATCTTTTATTAATTTATTTATCTTTTGTTTATTTATTTAACATGGATTGAGCGAGCAAGCGACAGAGAGAGCAAGCACAAGCAGGGAGAATGGCAGGCTAGGGAGAAGCAGGCTGCCAGCTGAGCAAGAAGCCCAATGTGGGGGGGCGCCTGGGTGGCTCAGTGGGTTAGGCCGCTGCCTTCGGCTCGGGTCATGATCTCAGAGTCCTGGGATCGAGTCCCATATCGGGATCTCTGCTCAGCGGGGAGCCTGCTTCCCTCTCTCTCTCTCTCTGCCTACTTGTGATCTCTCTCTCGCTGTCAAATAAATAAATAAAATCTTAAAAAAAAAAAAAAGCAGCCCAATGTGGGGCTCGATCCCAGGACCCTGGGATCATGACCTTAGTCAAAGGCAGCTGCTTAACCGACTGAGCCACCCAGGTGCCCCAACTTATTATATCTTTCTTTTTAAAAGATTTTATTGATTTATTTGACAAAGAGAAATAAAGCAAGAGAGAGAACACAAATAGCGAGAGTGGGAGAGGGAGAAGTCTCCTCGCTGAGCAGGGAGACTTACGTGGGACTTAATCCCAGGACCCTGGGATCATAACCTGAGCTAAAGGCAGCTGCTTAATGACTAAGCCACCCAGGCACCCCCAACTTATTATATCTTTTAAAGATTTTATTTGAAAGAGAGCACAAGTAAGGGGGAGAGGAGAAGCAGAGTGAGAGGGAGAAGCAGGCTCCCCACCTAGCAGAAAGCCCAATGGGGGGCTAAATCCCAGGACACTGAGACCTGAGTGACCAGAGTGGAAGACAGATGTCTAATTCAGAGAGCCACCCATGCGCCCAAGAGGTCCTATCTTTTGAAAAGATAAATGCAGACTCTCTCTGGTTCCCTCCCTGATGACCCTGGGTTTCACTGTCTTCTGCCTTTGGGGTTTTGTCTTTACCTAACACTCACCTGTTGGGAAGAGTGGGTGAACAGCATTTCCAGAATTCCTTATCTCCAAAAGAGAAGGTGGAACACCAGAAATCATCTTTCTCCTTTTTCCTTCTTTCCTTTCAATCTTTTTTTTTCCCCTTCTTTTCCTTTCCGGTATTTTTTAAATTGGTGTTGGGAGCGCCTGGGTGCCTGTCGGTTAAGCGTCTGTCTTTGGCTCAGGTCGTGATTCTGGAGCCCCAGGATCAAGTCCCTGAAGTCTGCTTCTCCCTCTCTCTGCCCCTCCCCTAGCTTGTTCTCTCTTGCTTACTCTCCCAAATAAATAAAATCTTAAAAAAGGAAAATAAAAGTGTTCTTTTTACTGCTCTAAATCTTTTAATTCTTAGCCATTTCCTTGCCTATTCCCAATGTCTTGTAGCTGAACTTAATCCAAAGCAAAAACAAGCAGCAATAAAGGGTGTTAAAACATCACTTGCACAGGGAAGGTTCAGTACTGGAGAGCTAACTTTAAGTTTCCCTAAGATTCTCACTATGTAATCACTGTTTTCCCATTTCTACGCTCTGGGTCACCATTTAGTATTTCCTCAGATGTATTGGCAATTCACTACATGCAAAGAATTTTGTAAAAAAGTAATGTTTTTTTTTTTTTAATTTTTTAAAGTAAGCGCTATTCCTGATGTGGGGTCTGAACTCAGGACTCTTCAGATCAAGGGTCAGGGCTCCACCAGCTGAGGAAGCCAGGGGCCCAGTGACACAGTATTTAAGAAAAAAAAAATTTTTTTTTTAAAGATTTTATTTATTTATTTGACAGACAGAGATCACAAGTAGATAGAGAGGCAGGCAGAGAGAGAGAGAGAGAGAGAGAGAGAGAGAGAAGCAGGCTCCCTGCCGAGCAGAGAGCCCGATACGGGACTCGATCCCAGGACCCTGAGATCATGACCTGAGCCGAAGGCAGCGGCTTAACCCACTGAGCCACCCAGGCGCCCCAAGAAAAAATTTTTAAGAGAAAAAAAGTGGCAGAACAGTGAGATGCTATGAAATATCATACTCAAATCTTGCTGAATTATGAAACTAAAATGTGGGGATTTATAAGTGATTTCATGTACTATTTTAATTGTTGGATCAGTGCTTTTTGTTTTTTAAAGATTTACTTGACAGAGAGAGATCACAAGTAGGCAGAGAGACAGGCAGAGAGAGGAGGAAGCAGGCTCCCTGCTGAGCAGAGAGCCCAATGTAGTCTCCATCCCAGGACCCTGGGACCATGACCCAAGCCAAAGGCAGAGGCTTTAACCCACTGAGCCACCCAGGCTCCCCGTGATCAGTGCTGTTTTTATTATCTTCTCCATTCATAATATAGTACTTGGCACAAAACTCAAATAGCAGACAGCTGAGATTGTGTTGTCCTCAGGTCTTGGCAGAAATTATCCCCGATTTCTTGTCAAATGTCTAGACAGTTTGATTGGATAAGGTTTCACAACATTGGACAATTGGGGGAACCATGAGGGAAAGGACCAGGAAAACTGCCTGGTTACTCTCTGCTGCTTCGGGAAATGTATGTTCCTGTGGAGCTGGAAGGCACTGAGGAAGGTGGACTGACTCAACTAGACCAATTTAGGGGTGAGCCAGAATGGGAAAAGATAGTAAAAAAAAAAAAGTTTTAGTATCATTCATAGAGGTCTGCCTAGCCTATCCTAAGGTGAGAACATAACTTACCTGGACAAAAATATCTATTGCGTATTTGCCTCAGAACTTATTACATATTAGTCTCTGCAATGGTCTATGTTAACATTGATTTATACTTTCAAACATTGTGTTTTGTAGTTGGCCTGTAAATTTAATAAGGTCTTTTTTAAAATAAAAGCTGACATTTATAGGTCTTAAAAATCTTAAAACAAGGGGCGCCTGGGTGGCTCAGTGGGTTAAGCCGCTGCCTTTGGCTCAGGTCATGATCTCAGGGTCCTGGGATCGAGCCCCGCATGGGACTCTCTGCTCAGAAGGGAGCCTGCTGCTTCCCTTCCCCTCTCTCTGCCTGCCTCTTTGCCTACTTGTGATCTCTGTCAAATAAAAAAAATAAAAAACAAAAACAAGACCCATGTTGGGCACCTGGGTGCTCAGTCGGTCAAGCATCTGCTTCCTGCTCAGGTCATGATCCCAGGGTTCTGGGATCTACTCTGGCGGGCTCCTTTCTCAGCAAAGAGCCTGCTTCTCCCTTTCCCTCTGCCAAGTAAATAAAATCTTTAAAAACTAAACAAAAAACCCATTTTAGTCCAGTTTTTACTCACTGAACTACTGGTGAAAATCAAGGTAGAGACAACAAAGGGTAAAGTGGGTATTTTTATTTATTTGTACTTAAACCTATCCAACCAGCCAAACTGGTACTATTATCATGATACGTTAAAATACAAAACATCTTTCTACAAATACTAGAATTAACAGTTCTAGTAAAACTTCGCAAGGGGCAGAGGAAATCAATGAAGCACATTGTAGTTTTACCCTTCACCATTAAAAATTAAGGTTGTTAACAAGAAAGCCTCACAATCTCAGAAAATACCATTATCCTTTATCACATGTCTTTGTATCTTTACTTCCTATTCTTGAGGTTAGATTCTAGAGCCTGAAAATACACCAGTAGGACTGTATCCAGTTATCTACAGTCAGAAACACCTGTTCCATGTTGTGCACAACCAATGCTACTGAGAGCTTTGACTCCAATCAAACCCCCTCAAAAGGTACAGTAAGAATAACGGGAAACACAATATTAAGGCAAAGATACAGGACTCTAAAAGACAAAGCCTAGGAGACGTGATACAGCCATTGCCCAAACCAAGATCGAGTAATACTCGTCGTCACACATCTTCAGGCTGTATGTTCAGAGTAATTTGGGAACAAATCCATGATTTGCTGGGTACTGAAATACTTAGCGGACTGCTGTATTACACTATAGCTTTCCCCAGAAGTTTCTAAGAGGGACTCCAAATCACTGACGGAATTTTGCTGGAACTGGATCTGGGGTTGCAGGGATTCCTCTCCACAGCTGTGGAGCTGACTGTTCCAAGCTTGGGGGCACCAGGTCTGACTGGTCCAGGAGTGATTGCTCCAAGACTGGCCGTTCCAGGAGTGGTTGCTCCAAGATTGGCTGTTCCAGGTCTGGTTGCTCCAATTCGGGTTATTCCAGGTCTGGCTGCTGCTCCATATTGGAAGGTTTCCAGAAGTGTTCATCAGGTGTCCCTGGTGGTAGGAGTAGAAGGCTGGGTATTCAGTGGCTGCCGTGCTATTCTGAAAGGGAATGGCAGATTACCTGAAAAGCCTGGAGGGAAATCAGAACTGTCTGTGGCTGGGGTTGTCCAGTTTAACAATGAACAAAACTAAGAAGTCAGTGAAAAGAAACCAGAAGAATAAAAGCTTCCCATTACCTGAGTCACACTCTTGCTCTCCTTTGGCCAGTGGTTTTTCTGCCACCTTTTACATTTCATTCTCTGGTTCTGGAACCAGGTCTTCACCTACAAGAAAAAAAAAGTGACAGGAAAACATAAAATACTGGTAGTGTGCATGTACCAGGGATCAAAGAGTATTGTTAACGTTTTTTTCCCCTCTAACAAGCACAACTACCTAAAAATGGAGACTTCTAGAGTCCTTTCTGCAATCTGGAAACAACGCTCTGTGTATGAATGTCAAAACCCCTCAAGTTAGTTGGCTTTAAAGATGGTCATGAGGAGTGCCTGGGTGGCTCAGTTGGTTAAGCGTCTGCCTCTGGCTCAGTCATGATCCCAGAGTCCCGGGATCTAGACTGCTTCTCCTTCCCCTTTTGCACTCTCTGTCAAATAAATAAATAAAAATCTTTTTTTATTTTTTGAGATTTTATTTATTTATCCGACAGAGATCATAAGCAGGCAGAGAGGCAGGCAGAGAGAGAGGATGGGAAGCAGGGTCCCTGCTGACCAGAGAGCCCGATGTGGGGCTCGATCCCAGGACCCCAGGATCACGACCCGAGCTGAAGGCAGAGGCTTTAACACACTGAGCCACCCAGGTACCCCTAAATAAATAAAAATCTTAAAAAAATAAAATAAATAAATAGATAAATAAATAAAGACAGTCATGAAATCAAGATCCCACTTTCATATTAAAATTACTTGTGGGGGCACACAAACACAGCACACAGATGTTATTACTGCTCATCTGCAAACAAGGCTTTTTTTTTTTGCAAATAAGCCTTTTTATTTGTCACTGCAAGGACAACAAAACACACCTTACCTGCTTATAGCTAAGGTTCAGAATGTTGGAAAGTTCTTGCATCTGCTGGAGGCTGAGGTATTTCTGCCTCTGAAATCGATCATTGAGTACATAGAGTTGGGTCTGAGAGAATACTGTCCTGATCTTCTGTTTCTTGCCCTGGGCTGTGTCTTCCTTCCTCCCTGTTCTCTCCTCTGCAGAAGTAGGCGGTAGTTTCACCTTGGGACTGGTGGAGGAATCCGGGCTGTCCTGAACAAGCAGATCCACAGAGGAAGGAAGAGGAGAGACTGTCGGGAATAAGACATTTTTCTCTGAAACTTTCCGAAGATTAATTCATACTCACAAATTTATTGTTTTCAAAGTATTTTTGAAGTTCTCACAACCTCAGAATTAGGAGTAAATAAAAACTCTTAGAGACCCTGAAACACTTGGCTCACCTTTGTATGATGCCAACCCACTAAGTGTATACTAGTTGTGGCCATTTCACATCCAATGGACATGGCCAATAGCTTACCTGCTGGGAAGCAGAGTGGGACTCAAACTTTTTTTTTTTTTTTAACGATTTTATTTTTAAGTAATCTCTACACCTAAGATGGGGCTCAAACTTACAAGATCAAGAGTCACATGCTGGGGCGCCTGGGTGGCTCAGTGGGTTAAAGCCTCTGCCTTAGGCTCAGGTCATGGTCCCAGGGTCCTGGGATCCAGCCCTGCATCCATCAGGCTCTCTGCTCTGCAGGGAGCCTGCTTCCTCCCCTCTCTCTCTGCCTACTTGTGATCTCTGTCAAATAAATAAATAAAAAGTCACATGCTCCTCTCACTGAGCCAGCCAGGAGCCCCCTCGAACCTCTTTGACAAAAGCTTTTTACTGCAAATTAATGCTTCAGAGCCCACACTGTGACTGCTTAGAAAGCTGGGAATGGTCACTGCACTCCTTTCTGTAAAATTAGTCGTTATCATCTACATCAGATTCTGGGGACCCTCTAAAATCCAGTTTAGGGGCACTTGGGCAGCTCAGTTGTTAAGCATCATCTGCCTTCGGCTCAGGTCATGATCCCAGGGTCCTGGGATGGAGCCGGGCATGGGGCTCCCTGCTCAGGGGTAAGCCTGCTTCTCCCTCTCCCATTTCCCCCTGCTTGTGTTCCCTCTCTTGCTGTCTGTCAAATAAATAAACGAAATCTTTAAAAATAATAGTAACAGAATAAAATCCAGTTTACCACTGCCCAGTTCCAAATACCAGGACTAGCAGGAACTGAGAATTGACAGGCTTCAGTTTCAGTACAAACTCTACCTTTACTAGATCTGGGACCACATTTCCGAAAGTGTTTCTGTCCTTCATGGAGTTCCTTCATTGATTAACGCAAAGTGACAGAGAAAACTGCTTAGCACCAGGACTTCGCATATATCGACTTACTAACTAAAAATTTCTTTGGGATGCCTGAGTGGCTTAGGTCATGATCCCACCATCCTCAGATGGAGTCCTGCATCAGGCTCCTTTCTCCAGCGGGGAGCCTGCTTCTCCCTCTGCCTTCCACTCTTCCTGCTTGTGTGACAAATGAAGTCTTTTTTTTTTGTTTTGTTTTTTGGTTTTTTTTGACAAATGATGTCTTAAAAAAATAACAAAATAAGTAAAAATGAATTTCCTGTATTACCTATATTTGGCAGCCTCTTAAACTCTCAATTGCACAGAGGTATTTATTCCCCATGCTCAATTTCAGTTGTCATGGAATAAAGACAACCTGTATGGGGCAAAAATTCACAAACTTATGCTTCCTCTAAGTAGATCTAGAAGGAAAGAAAGTGGGGCATCTCCTAACAACTCTCTCTACAAACTTGCACTTGGCTTACTAAGGAGGGCATGCCCACCTGCTGACGCCTACTTGCTCATACCCAAGCTGTTTCTCACGACTCAGCACTTTATTTCCAACGTTTGAAATTATGAAAGGACATCAACCTGAAGTTTAGGAAAACAGGGTAACATTAAAATCTAACATTCCATTAAAGTAGTTTCCTACTTCCTCCTTCTGCACAGCTTAATTTTAGGGACAATCATCATGTAAAGAACTTTTAAGTCTTAAAAAAACGATTTTTACCACAGATCTTTAAAAAAAATGGTAAAGATTTACATTTTCATTTTCAACCACCCCTGCCCGATTTACAAAAAGTACTACCTTTACAGTGTCCTGAGCACTGTCCCCCCCCCCCCCACCTGTGGTCACCATTTAGAAGGCAACCAGAGTTTCAAATTTGGGCTCTAGGCACTCGGTCAGCAGAGTAAACCTAGAATTAGCTACCATAAAATGGAATGAACATCTCCCCGGCATTAGGAGACGTGGGCATAGCAGGCTCCCAGAAACTCGAACTGCCCGGGTTAGTAACTCGCAGAGCCCAGGAGTGGGAGAAGAGCCGATGACTAGTATCGCACAAAGGCAAAAACGTTTCAATAAGGCGAGATTCACAATTACCACGCCGCTTCTGGCAGTCCCCTGAAAGAGCCTAATCAGAAAGCTCAGAATCTCCCCGCATCCCCCGGCTGCGATGCCAGGACTTCTGGCTCTAGCAGTGACACCCCTCCGGCGTATGCTCTGCATCGCGAGCAGATTAAGACGATCAGCTCATTTATTCCGACACATCTGCGCTTCCACAGTGCTAGGCACCTCTTCGTTCAAATACGCAGTGAACAGTCCAGATGCCGGCACCCCGGGGCCCTCGTCTCTCGACTGACAACCTGGGACAGGTGAAACCGAGACGACTCACTAGGGACACCTGCTAGTATGAATGGCCTGCAACTGCTCACGAGGGAAACGAAGGACCCTGACCCTCCTGCTGCTTCACGTTCCCTCAAGATCAGCTTTCCGAGAAGTCGTGTCCTCCTTACCGGTCTCCGCGTGGGGAGTCTCCGCAGATGACATCTGTAGGGACGCATAACTTTCTTCAGGCCTGCAAACCTGAGGCATTGGAGAAGAGTCCCTAGACCCGGGCGGTCTGGGGCCAGGAGGGGACTGGGGCAGAGCTGGATCCGCACTCATGTTGGGGAGTTGAGGGTAGAGGGGGAAAAAGAGCAAGATTGTAAGGAAGGCCCGGGCTTCTGGATCAGGTGGAAGAGCCGAGATGAATAGGAAGACGTCCAGGTGTAAGAGTAGGAGAAAGACAGGATGAAGGGGGTCACCCACACAGGGGTAAGAGCCAAGCAGCCCAAGGGAGCCAAAGGCGAAGATTCTAAGGCTCTAGATTTATAAGGAAAGCTCCACCATCCTCAGACCCGCCCCTCCTGGCAGCCCCACGCCCACACACACCCTTGCGAATTCTCGGTTAATCCTGTCTGCCAGTTGCACCAAGACCATTGTCATGTAAAAGGTGGCTGCAGGGTAGTCCAGACTGGGTGGGGAATGGGGAAACTGGGGGGCCCGGGACCTCGAGAGAAAAAGCAAGCCCAACATTTAAATATTTCTGGGTTCACCACTTTACCATCTTTTCAAATCAGAGATGCACCTGAGGCACGTAAGGTCATCGAATCTTCCACTAGAACAATTAATTTCTTGATTTAAGACCCCTTAGGCTCTAAAAATGGAGCCACTGCTGGCAAAAGCTTCGCCCGAGGAGCTTGGTTTTCCTCTTCGATTCCCCCTAAGGTCACAATAAAACACATATTGTATGTTGCTAAGGTGTCAGTTGATATTAAAAATAGGACTTGTTTTCAAGGTGCTCTCATTGTTTGTTTGTTTGTTTGTTTGTTTGTTTTAAGCTTTCAGAGAGACAGAGAGCCAGGTAAGTCTTTCCCCCAGGACTGTTGTCTCCTTTTTAACAAAAGCCCGAGGAAAGGAACTGTAGCCGGAGGAAAGGAACTGTAGCCGCCGACCCACTGAATTTTTGGTGCCTGCAGGTAATTACACATAGGCTATCATGGGAAATTTGTAAGTGGTTTTCATATACCTGTTGCTCAGTTTCCTCATCTGTACCTCTTTCTGTGTTGGTGTAAAAAGTAAAGAAAATAAAGACCTAAATCTTCCTAATAGTTCTCTACACCCATCATCTACAAATCGGGGCTCTTAAGAGAAATTCTATCCTTATCCTATGCTCACGATCTCCAAGTTCGGAATTACCTTTTTGTTGTGATTATTATTTTAATCCAGGGAACAACATGATAGATTGAGGGCACCCCTTCTAATTTTATCTGGGACATTCCTGGATGTAAAATAATGAAATTTCTTAACCTGGAAAGAGGGAGGCCAAGAAGAACATTTCCCTGAGCAAATGATATTCCTGTAAATGGTCTGGCCAAAGCGTTTGTGACCAGTTCCTTTTAGAATCTCTGTTGGACCCTCCTAAGCAAACATCTTCTTCTGGCCTTTCTTTCCCCTTCTGGCTCTTTTTTAAATCACTTTTCTTTCTCTGGCCTGGCATTTCTGCCATGTCCTGCAACCCCACTCCATCCCTGTTCTGAAACTTGTTTTTTCGTTTTTTGTTTTGGTTTCTTCCGTATGTTTTCCAAAGGACCAGTTGTATGGTTGGGTTTCAGCACAAACATATTTATAGACAAAGATAACAGTCTGCAGCATTCAGTTTTCCTCCCCACTCTCAAATACAATATTCGAGAAAGCTAAGATTTCTTCCTCTTTTCAGTCTCCTACCCCTCGAAGTAAACCCTTAGCAAATTTCAGTTATATCTTTTTCGGAGGTGCGAGCCAGACTAATCCTCGCATGTGCTCTGCTCCTTGGGTCTCCACCTAAAGCTGCTGGCTTTGCTATCGCAACAATTTCTATTCTTAACTCAAGGATGCCAATTCGTGAGCCTAGGAGGGATCCCAGGACCAAAGCGTGGAGATCCAGTTCTCTAATCTTTTGTCTTCTCAGACCATCATTCTGGAAGGGAGAAGAGTAAAAATAGTTTCAAGAAAGAGGTGGGTAGAAATACATTGGGTTCAGGCAGACAGTCTCTGTCTCATTACAGATAGAGTATGATTTTTTTTTTAAAGGGTAATGTGAGGGATGGATGGAGTGAACGGGATGAATGGTGGTGATCCTCTTCTAACACATACGTGTATCGGTCCCTTAAGCCCCTTGAAGGTGTGTTGTGCACCTTAAACTAATACAATGCCATATGTCAATTACGTCTCAACAAAACTGGGGGAAAAGTAAATAAAAAAGAAGAAAACTTGACTTCCTGGCTTTCAATTAGCACAGTTGGTAAACGAGTGCCGTCAAGGCCACCAAATGCCTTAGTTTGCCCGCAGCTCTCTAAACCGCAGGTCCCAGAAGCTTTGTTCTTTGCTGATGGGGGTCTTCGCCTAAAGCCTGGGCCGAATTCCCTCCCATCCCCCACCTGTGCCTCATTGTATCTGGGGTCAGAGCCTCTGGAGTGAAAGACCAAAGGGAAGGGGGCTGGTAGCTAGAAGGCAAACATACTACATTCTTTGCCCAAGAAAGCAATTTGAATAAGGTTGAGAGAATGCTTAAGAAGGTGTCAGAGACCTTGGATTTGTCAGGGTGGGCTGTGTGGGTGGAGGAGGGGTGTGTTACCAGTAGAGCCCAGGCCTGCAAATGCAAAAGTGATTTTAGATTTTGTTTTCCTAGGAGCATGATCCAGAAGGGAGAAGGGAAAAAGCGCTAAATATTAAAAATGAAAAATATTTTTCAGAAAAGATTTATTCCTCACTTAAAGTTAAGAAATGCACATCAGGAGACAGAATCTTTTAAGAGCACAGGTATCCCAGCTTTGCATCAGATTTTGCTGACCTGTCAGGAAGCGACAGTCATGATGAGTGTTAATAGAGACTTCGCTGCCCCTCGATTTTCAGGCAAGTGTATGCATCAAATGTGGAATTATCAAATTTATTATTAATTTATCACTGGTGGGATCATCAGATTGATTATCGATTTATCGTTGTTTTTACCCTTCACCCATTGTCCATTTGAGTTTACTTGAGTGTAATCCAAATTGGGAGGTGGTCACCGGTTTTCACTTAATTCTCATATAAGTTTCTGCCTCTGTTTCTCGCTTCTTTACGTTGTTTCACTCTACGTAATAAATCCAGTCTATAAGTAGCTGTGTCTTGTCCGTATAAGTACAAACGTATGTGTGTTTATAGATATAGTGATTTTTAACATTTATAGGCTAGGAACCACTTATTGCCTATTCAACTAATAGTTCATGAGTGCCTATCTTGTGCTGGAGAGAAAAGAAATAATTAAACAACATCTCCACTTCTGAGGAGCTAACAATTTATTGAGTAGATCAAAACAGACCAAAAGACAATTATAATGTCGTGTGATGAGTACCGAAAATAAAAAACAAAAAATGACATGTGCACTAGATGCTGAGGGAGAACAAACAAAGGAAGGTGTGGCCAGGGAGGGCAATCAGAGAAGACTTCTTGGAGGATTTTTGACTGAGCGGAGATGGAAGAGCTGAAAGCATAGGGAAGCGAATTCCGGAAAATGAACACTTTTGGCAAAGGCAAAAGAAAATAATGGGTCATTGGAAAAATATGGTCACAAGACCTGAGAGGTAATAAAGTGACCACAAAGAGTGAAACGACAACAAACAAACAAAAACTGCATTTTTAAAAAAGACTTTCATTTATTTATTTGACAGACAGAGATCACAAGGAGGCAGAGAGGCAGGCAGAGAGAGGGGGGGAAGCAGGCTCCCTGCGGAGCAGAGAGCTCGAGGGGACTCCATCCTAGGACCCCGAGACCATGACCTGAGGCTTCAACCCACTGAGCCACCCAGGTGCCCCCAAAACTGCATGTTTTGAATTCAACCTCCTTTCCTTAGTTTATACTCTGTTGGTGTTCCACCTACTATCCTGATGGTTCTCTGTCTCCTTTGTGGTTCTTCTCATCCCCAGACATCTAAAAGTTAGAGTGTACCAAAGCTTAGTTCTCAACCCTCTTTTCTCTTTTCCTTCCTTTCTTCTTCTTTTTATTTTTTTTAAAGATTTTATTTATTTGGCAGAGAGATCACAAATAGGCAGAGGGGGAGGAGGAAGCAGGCCCCCTGCTGAGCAGGGATCTTGATGCCTGGCTCAATCCCAGGACCCTGGGGTCATGACCTGATGACCTGAGTGGAAGGCAGAGGCTTAACCCACAGAGCCACCCAGGTGTCCCCTCTTCCTTTCTTCTTTTTTCTTTTTCTCTCCCTTTCTTTCTTCCTTCCTCCCTTCCCTTCCTTCCTCCCTTTTTTCCTCCCTCCCTCCCTTCCTTCCTTTCTTCTCTCTCCTTCCTTTCTTCCTTCCCTCCTCCCTTCCTTCTTTCCTTCTTCTGTTCCCTCCCTCCTTTCCTTCCATTTTATTTATTTGAGAAAGAGCACACATGTACGTGGGGAGAGGGCAGACGGAGAAGCAGACAGCTGCTGAGCAGGGAGCCTGAGGCAGGGTTGGATCCCAGGATTCTGAGATCATGACCTGAGCCAAAGGTAGACCCTTAACTAACTAAGCCACCCAGGTGCCCCTCAAACCTCTTTTCTATCCACACTCAGTATATTGGTGATTTTCCCGTCTTATGACTTTCAATACCATCTATACGCCTTTTTTTTTTTAAGATTTTATTTATTTTGAGAGGCAGAGAGTGAGGGAGCAAGCCCAGGCAGGGATGGGACAGAGGGAGAGGCAGACTCCCTGCTGAGGGTGGAGCCTGCCCTGAGGACCTGACTTGACTCTGGGCTGGATTTCGGGACTCTGAGGTCATGACCTGACCTGAGCTTAAGTCAGATGCCTATAGGTGCCCCCCTAACTTTTGACCTTTATATACTTTTGACCTTTAAATGTACATCTATTCCAGACCTATTCCCCAAATACAATCTCATATATTCAACTGCTGACCTAACATCCCCACTTGGATTTCTTTTTTTTTTTTTTTAAAGATTTTATTTATTTATTTGACAGAGAGAGAGATTACAAGTAGGCAGAGAGGCAGACAGAGAGAGAGGAGGAAGCAGGCTCCCTGCGGAGCAGAGAGCCCGATGCGGGGCTCGATCCCAGGACCCTGAGATCATGACCTGAGCCCCTGAGCCGAAGGCAGCGGCTTAATCCACTGAGCCACCCAGGCGCCCCCCCACTTGGATTTCTAAAAAGCATCACAAAATTAGTATTTCAAACTAATATTGAACTATTAGACGGGTTCCTCTTACAGTCTTCTCCGTGTGTGCCAATTCCATCTTTTTAGTTGCTCAGGCCAAAACTGTCAACTGTGCCTTCAAAATATGTCTTGAATCCAGTTACTTCTTTCTTTTAATCTTTTGTGTCCTCTAGTGTTTCTTTTTTTTTTCAGTTCTTGGAGTGAGTTTTGATCATATGAACTAGGGCTTGGAAACCAGCAGAGTAGCAAGAAATGGTTATTTCTTTTATTTTTATTTATTTAAAGACTTTATTATTTGACAGAGAGACACAAGTAGGTGGGTGGGTGGGCAGAGAGCCCAATGTGGGGCTCGATCCCAGGACCCCAAGACCACAACCTGAGCTGAAGGCAGAGGCTTAACCCACTGAGCCACCCAGGCTCCCCTGGTTATTTCTTTTAAGGAATATTTATATATTGTGTTATTGCCCGTGTCACAGGAGAGCTGGGGGCTTGAAGTTACCTGTGACCTCTGGCAAGTATGCCAACCTAAGCTGCATTTGACCTTTTCTGACCTCTCCAAGATTACCACTCTCTCCACACCACCATCTATCCCTTGGATTATTCCAACAGCCTCCCAACTGGTCTCCCTGTTTGCACCCTATCCTTCTTAGTCTCCACATACTGGCCAGAGTGAATTTGTGTGAAGACAAGTGGTTATCAAGCTATTCCTTTGCTCCGAATCCTCTCTCAGTGTTCTCACATTGGGAGTAACACCTCTGTCCTGTCACCTTTGTGCCTCTCCACCCTCCTGCCACTGACCTTTGGATCCTGGAAGGAGCCCGGAACTCTCCAGAATCAGGGATTTTGCTGTCACTCTTGTCTCTCGCTGATCTGTCCCTCCCCCAAAAAACCTTCCAGGCTGATCTCTCACCTCCTTTCCATCTTTTTTTTTTTTTAATTTTTAAAGATTTTATTTATTTATTTGAGAGAGAGAGTGTGAGAGAGAAAGAGCATGTATGTCCGAGAGAGTGCACGAGAGAGCATGAGCGGGGTAAGAGCAGAGGGAAAGGGAGAAGCAGCTCTCTGCTGACCAAGGAGCACGATGTGGGGCTCCATCCCAGGACTCCAGGATCATGACCTGAGCCAAAGGCAGACAGATGCTCAACCAACTGAGCCACCCAGGCACCCTCCTTTCCATCTTTAATATTACCTTCACAAGGGGCACCTGGGTGGCTCAGTGGGTTAAAGCCTCTGCTTTCAGCTCGGGTCGTGGTCCCGGGGTCCTGGGATCGAGCCCCACGTCGGGCTCTCTGCTTGGCAGGGAGCCTGCTTCCTCCCTCTCTGCCTGCCTCTGCCTACTTGTGATCTCTGTCTGTCAAATAAATAAATAAAATCTTTAAAAAAAAAAAATTACCTTCACAATAATGTCTCCTGCTCCCTATCCTTTTCCTCTTGATTTTTCTTCATAACTCTTGTCACCTTCTTGGACAATATAGGTTATCTATCATGTATCTATCTATATCTTCTGTCATCTGTCTATCATCTTCTATTTACCTACAACAAAAATATAAACTAAGGGATGCCTGGCTGGCTCAGTGGGAAGCATGTGTGACTCTTGATCTAAGGGTCGTGTGTTCGAGCCCCATGTTGGGTATAGAGAATGCTAAAATAAATAAATAAACTTCTAAAAAAAAGTTGTTAAAATATGAACAATGTGATGGGGCTTCTGGCTGGCTCAGTCATTGGAGCATGTGTGACCCTTGGGGTTGTGAGTTCAAGCCCCATGATGGGTACAGAGATTACTCAAATAAATAATAACTTTAACAAATCTTTAAAATACATAGAGGGGGCATCTGGGTGGCTCGGTTGGTTGAACCTCTGCCTTCGGCTTGGGTCGTGTTCTCAGGGTCCTGGGATCGAGCCCCGCATCTGGCTCTCTGCTCGGCGGAGACCCTGCTTCTCCCTCTCGCTCTGCCTGCCTCTCTGCCTCCTTGTGATCTCTCTCTGTCCAATAAATAAATAAAATCTTTAAAAATAAAATGAAATACATAGATAAGCTTTGTGAGGGCAATTATTTTCATTTTTGGCAGTTTTGTTTAGTGTAGTATCCCCAGCCCTAGAAGAGGGTGGTCCATAGGCCGCCATCATCAGTGTCACCTGTGAGCTTGTTCGGGACACAAATGGATGGGCTTTACCACAGAGCTATGGAATAGGAATCTCTGGAGGGGGTGACTGGGGATCTGTTTACAAAGTTCTCCAGGTGGGGCACCTGGGTGGCTCACTTGAACTTTCGACTCTTGACTTCAGTTCTAGGTCATGATCTCAGGGTTGTGGGATTGAATCCCGGGTCTGGCTCTGCACTGAACATGGAGTCTGCTTGTCCTTCTCCCTTGGCTTCTGCCCCTCCTCATGCTCTTTCTCCCTCTCAAGTAAATAAATAAGTAAAATCTAAAAAAAAAAAAAAAAAAATTCTCCAGGTGATTCTTTAGCATGCCTTTGTTTAAGAACTACAGCCTAGAATGGCACTAGGAAGATAGTAGATTTTTGATCATTATTTGTTGATGAAGGAATGGGTTTAAATGAGACCTACGCCTTTGTAAGCAAATAGAGGGTAGGAGCCATTTCCTTACATTTAAATATTAAATTGCATTTCAATGTAATATACAGAATAATCTTTAAAAAGCAACAATGCTCTTTGCCTCAAGTCTGCTGAACTAAATTCAGTGAGCCTGAAGCTCTTCTAAAAGAGTCCACTTTAATCCTTCTGGCCTCTGGGAAATAGATTACTTTCAAGTTACCTGTGTTATCAAGATGAACCACATCAAGCTCCTGTGATAGAGATTACAAATGGAATTACAAAAGCATATTCCCCACTTACTTTGCCTGTTACAGCTATAAGAGCAAAACCACACTTTTCTTCCCTTAAAAGAAACTTATTATGCAAAACTTAACACTTGGGGGGGGGCGCCTGGGTGGCTCAGTGGGTTAAAGCCTCTGCCTTCTGGGATCATGCCTCAGGTCATGATCCCAGGGTCCTCGGATCAAGCCCCGCACTGGGCTCTCTGCGTGGCAGGGAGCCTGCTTTCTCCTCTCTCTCTGCCTGCCTCTCTGTCTGCTTGTGATCTCTGTCTGTCAAATGAATAAATAAAAATCTTTATTTTTTTAAGGATGAGTGATTTTTTAAAAATGTTATTTATTTATTTGACAGAGATCACAAGTAGGCAGAGAGGCAGGCAGAGAGAGAGGAGGAAGCAGGTTCCCCGCGGAGCAGAGAGCGTGATGCAGGGCTGGATCCCAGGACTCCAGGATCATGACCTGAGCCAAAGGCAGAGGCTTTAACCCACTGAGCCACCCAGGCGCCCCAGTAAAAATCTTAAAAAAAAAAACCTTAACACTTGTGGTGCCTGGGTGTCTCAGTGGGTTAAGCCTCTGCCTTGGGCTCAGGTCATGGTCTCAGGGTCCTGGGATTGAGCCCGGCATCAAGCTCCCAGCTCAGTAGGGAGCCTGCTTCCCCCTCTCCCTCTGTCTGCCTCTCTGCCTACTTGTGATCTCTCTCTGTGTCAAATAAATAAATAAAATCTTTAAAAACAAACAAAACTGGGGCGCCTGGGTGGCTCAGTGGGTTAAGCCTCTGCCTTCGGCTTGGGTCATGATCTCAAGGTCCTGGGATGAGCCCCGCATGAGGCTCTCTACTCCGCAGGGAGCCTGCTCCCCCCACCGCCACCCGCACCCCGGCCTGCTTGTGATCTCTTCTCTCTCTCTCTCTGTCAAATAAATAAAATCTTTAAAAATAAATAAATAAATAAATAACTTATGTAGTGGTCAATACTTTAAACCCTCTGAATGTACCTGTCATCCAGTTCAAATAATTTATTCATGACCACTCTTGTTTCATCGATGACTTTACCATGAGCACAAGTTTTGAAGTTCAGTAAAAAATTCACCCAACATGGCTCAGTGGGTTAAAGCCTCTGCCTTCGGCTCAGGTCATGATCCCAGGGTCCTGGGATCGAGCCCCGCATCGGGCTCTCTGCTCGGCAGGGAGCCTGCTTCCTCCTCCCTCTCTCTGCCTGCCTCTCTGCCTACTTGTAATTTCTGTCTTTCAAATAAATAAATAAAATCTTAAAAAAAAAAAAAATTCACCCAACAAAATATGTGAGACATCACTGACCCCCTTTTCCACCATCCACACTTCTGTTCAGGCGATCAACAGCTATGTCACCATAATCTTACTTCCCAGCACTTCTCCAGGCTGCCATCTAAACGTTCAACACCACTCCCCTGATCCTGGTTCTGAGCACCATCTCTTGCATAGACCTCTGCACACTTCTAGTAACCCTTCCATAGACGGAGCCAACTGTGTACCAGAGTCATCTTTCTCCCTCCCTTTCTTTCTTTCTTTTTAAGATTTTATTTATTAGATGGGGACCTGGGTGGCTCAGTCTTTAAGCATCTACCTTTGGCTCAGGTCATGATCTTACACTCCTGGGATCAAGCCCCACATCCTGCTCCATGCTCAGCAGAGAGCCTGCTTCTCCCTCTCCCTCTGCCTCTTGCTCCCCCTGCTTGTGCTCCTTCTCTGTCAAATAAATAGAATCTTTAAAAAAAAAAAAAAAGATTTTATTTATTAGAGAGAGTGCACAAGCTGGGGGAGGGGCGGAGGGAGACGCAGACGCAGACTCCCCGCTGATCCGGGAGCCCGCGGGAGCCTGATGTGAACCTGATGCGAGCCTGACTCCAGGCAGACTCCAGGCTGCAGGATCATGACCTGAGCGGAAGACAGACAACCCAGTGCGCCACGGAGGCGCCCCTGGAGTGATGCCCCACCATCCCTCTGCTTAAGTGTTGTCTAAGGAAGCTCGCTGTCACTCTCTGCCCGCTTCTGAAGTCTGTTCTGAGCTTTGGTAAACTGCTGTACCCAAGCAATCCCGTTTATCCTGAATGCTTCCCTGCCCCCTTCATTTGGTTCATTTTCAGTTTTTTTTTTTTTTTTTTTAAGTATTCCCCGCTCTTAGTTATCCTTTTTTTTTTTTTTAAGATTTTATTTATTTATTTGATAGAGATCACAAGTAGGCAGAAAGGCAGGCAGAGAGAAAGGAGGAAGCAGGCTCGGTGCTGAGCAGAGAGCCTAATGCGGGGCTCGATTCCAGGAAGCTGGGATCATGACCGGAGCCGAAGGCAGAGGCTTTAACCCACTGAGCCACCCAGGCGCCCCTCTTAGTTATCTTTTAAGATTCGGGTCAGACGTCACCTTCCACAGTCCCCTTCTCGCAGTGAATTGTGTCTCTCTTCTGTGCCTAAATCTTCCTATGGCAGTGGTCACTGTGTATTTTAGTTACGTTTTTGTGTTTAGAATAGTAGCTGGCTGGAATAATAACTCCTTACGGGCCTGGTTTGTTACTATGACCCAGTGCCATGTTATTCAAAATGTAGTCTTTTCTGGCATTATCAACATCACATGAGAGCTTGTTAGAAATTGAAATCACGGGCTCCGTGTTATCCCCAGACCTAGTGAATCACAGTCTCTGGGAGCGGGACTCAAGTATCCATCTTTTAGGAATCTGTAATTCTTGTACGGTATGAAGTTTGAGAACTACTGTTCTCAAGAGAATACAGTGCTTAGCTGTAGCAAAAAAAACAACCAGCCAACCAACCAACCAACCAAACCAACCCCGGGGTGCCTGGGAGGCTCAGTGGGGTGAGCCTCTGCCTTCCTCTGGGGTCATGATCTCAGGGTCCTGGGATCCAGTCCCCCATCGCCCCTCATTGGTCTCTCTACTCAGCAGGGAGCCTGCTTCTCCACCCCCCACCTGCCTACTTGTGATCTCTGTCAAATAAATAAATAAAATCTTTAAAAAAGAACCAAACAACTAGAGCGTATCATGCTTAGTGAAATAAGTCAATCGGAGAAAGACAACTATCATATGATCTCCCTGATATGAGGACATGGAGAAGCAACATGGGGGGTTAGGGGGATAGGAGAAGAAAAAATGAAACAAGATGGGATTGGGAGGGAGACAAACCATAAATGACTCTTAATCTCACAAAACAAACTGGGGGTTGCTGGGGGGAGGTGGGATTGGGAGAGGGGGAGGGGGCTATGGACATTGGGGAGGGTATGTGCTATCGTGAGTGCTGTGAAGTGTGTAAACCTGGTGATTCACAGACCTGTACCCCTGGGGATAAAAATACATTATATGTTTATTAAAAAAAAAAAAATTGGAAGGGGAGGCGAACCATTAGAGACTATGGATTCTGAAAAACAACCTGAGGGTTTTGAAGGGTCAGGGGTGGGAGGTTGGGGGAACAGGTGGTGGGTAATAGGGAGGGCACGTTTTGCATGGAGCACTGGGTGTTGTGCAAAAACAATGAATACTGTTACGCTGAAAAAATAAATAAAATGGAAAAAAAAAAAGAACCAAACAAAAAAACCCTCAATACATATTTATTGAATTAATGAAACAGCTCTTGTGTTTAAAACACTGATAATCAGATAAATGGGGAATTACAAGAATTCTCAAAAGAAAACAAATCCCCAAAGAACAACTTCCCTGTGATTCTGTTTTGTATTTGTCAAAGTTTAACTAAAAGCTTTTAATATTTAAGAACTAAATTATTATGTGTAGCAAATTCTAAGGTCTCCCTGCCGAGAGTTCAAAGGGTAAACTGAATTGTCAAAGACCCTGACCCTGAGCAACACAGTTGATAGCAAGGCGGTACTCCCTCTTTCCCACCCTACCCTCAGGGGATCTTTGACCCCATAGGGATTCCTATTTCACCCCCTATTTTGGTAAACTCCCAGAGAGGGGAGGAACACCTAGGAATGTCTACCAAAATTTAACAAAGTATAAAATTGCCCTGGAAGGATGTGATATAAGTGGCCCCAAAGAGAACAGGCTCCTGCGGCTTCTCAGTAGGTGGGAGAGCAGGATAAGGAACTTGGAAAAAGTAAGCAGTAGGAGGGGCTGAGAGATGTGGGGTTTGGTGGTAGCTGGTGGGGGTTGGGGGGAGAATAAGGGAAGAATCTAGCACCTTAGTTGTTGCTCTAGTTGGCTGGTAGTGGGATGAAATAAAGCTGTTAACCCTCAAAATATCACACCTAAATATTGTACTTATAGTACCTCAGGACATCTGAGTATTCTAATATTGTAAAAGGAATAGAGGAAGAGGGAACAAGAGGGTCCTGCCTTCCAAGAGTAAATAAGTTTAATCGTATAAAAGAGTTCAAAGCTGAGACAAATAGTGTGATGTTGAAAAAGGAACTTTTTTTTTAAGATTCTTTTTTTTTTTTTAAGTAATGTCTAGGGCGCCTGGGCGGCTCAGTGGGTTTAGCCTCTGCCTTCAGGTCAGGTCATGGTCTCAGAGTCCTGGGATTGAGCCCCGCATCAGGCTCTCTGCTCAGCAGGGAGCCTGCCCCCCCCCCCCTTCTGGTCTCTCTGTCATATAAATAAGTAAAATCTTAAATAAATAAATAAATAAAGTAATGTCTACACCCACAACCCCCAGAGTCACATGTCCTTCTGACTAAGCCAGCCAGGCACCCCAAGAATTCAAATTTAAGGAAGCATTTGTCGAATGTACTATTAAGGGTGAGGGTGAGAAAATGAGGCAAAGCTTTTTTTTTTTTTTTTTTTTTAAATTGAGAAATAAGGGGCACCTGGGTGGCTCAGTGGGTTAAGCCTTTGCCTTCGGCTCCGGTCATGATCCCAGGGTCCTGGGATCAAGCCTCTCATCCGGCTCTCTGCTCAGCAGGGAGCCTGCTTCCTCCTCTCTCTCTGCCTGCTTCTCTGCCTACTTGTGATCTCTGTCAAATAAATAAATAAAATCTTTTTAAAAAAGAATTTAAAAAAATTGAGAAATAATTTGCATATAAGGAGCAAATCTCAAGTTGTACAGCTTGATGAATTTTTTACTTATATATACAAATCCATTGAAGAGACAAGCCAGTTCCAGCACCTAAGTAGGCTAGTTTGCAGTTTTGTTAAATGCTCAGAATCTCAAAATCCAATGTCCCTTAGACCTTTGTCAGTTCCAAAAGAAAACACAAAAGTGTTTCCAACATGAGGTAAGACAACGTGATTTTTTTTTTTTAAAGTAGGCTCCATGCCCAGCATGGGGCTTGAACTCACGACCCTGACATCAAGAGTTGCAGGCTGTAGGGACTGAGCCAGCCAGCCAGCCCCCTTCCCCCAGCCTGAATTTGAATCCCCATTATACCCACTCGAAAGTGACAAGTGGTTTCCCATTTCTATGCCTGTTTCCTTCATGTTAGTAACAAGTGAGGATACATACATACAGACTGATCAGATGTGGGCATGGCATGCAGGAAATGCTCCGTCCATGTTTGCCGCTGTATTTTCTCTACGCAAGCTGTGTTTTAGGGAATGCATTAATTCGCTCGCTCAACACGTATGTATTAAGCATGTCTGACATGTCAAGCGCTAGGAAAAGGAAACGGATTATGCATGCTTCCTGCACCAAAGCATTTTATTAGTGTGGTATAGAAGAGAAGCCACGCGGACAGAGCAGTGCATGCAGGTGTGACAGAACTGTGGTGTATGTGCACAACACAGCAGGAGTACGCAGGAGGGTCTTCTGTCTCGGAGGGAAATCAGTTAAGAAGACAGTATCATCACACCCTGCGGCTGTCGGCTCCCTCAGGGTCTGGCGGAGAAGCGGTGTACGCTGAAGCTGAACCGCAGTGGCCGCGCCACTCGCAGCACGCCACGTGCTGGAACCGCCTTTTGCAGACCTTGGTGGAACCTCGCTCTGCCGACCTTGGCGTTCGTCCTCCGCGGGCCCGGCTCCGGCCTGGGGACCCAGTGCGCCGGTACCCGCGAGAAATAGGGCTACACACAGCCTTCTGCGGAAGAACTTAAGGATGAAAAGGAAGAACCCAGATTCACAGGACTCTGAGCTCATGGGAAAGCCCATTAAAGATGGAAAGATTGTGCCAGTTGAAATAACCATTGGTTTGTTCAAGAGGGAAAGGGATCCGATGCTGGCTGCCCTTGCTCAGAATAAATTCATGATTGAGGGTTTTCCAAGAAATCAAAGACAACCTTCAAGGTTGGGACAAGACCGGGGTGGGAAGGCAGGCTATAGCTTTCTGTCTGTGTTTTGATTGTGATAAGGAGATCTGTATGGACCCATGTCTTGGGAAGAGAAAGAGAAGTGGTAGAAGGGAGCTTGGAAAAGAGAATTCAGACCTATAGTTAGCTGACCAAGCCAATTACTGACTTACGTGAAGGAATGGGGAAAGTCAAGCAAATAGATGCCTCTAAGTCAGTTGATGAAGTTGCTGGTGGTGGTGTTTTAATATTTATTTATTTAAGTGATCTCTACACCCAGCATGGGGCTTGAGCTCTGGATCAAGAGTCCCATGATCTGGGGCGCCTGGGTGGCTCAGTGGGTTAAAGCCTCTGCCTTTGGCTCAGGTCATGATCCCAGGGTCCTGGGATCCAGCCCCACATCAGGCTCTCTGCTCAGCGGGGAGCCTGCTTCCTCCTCTCTCTGCCTGCTTCTCTGCCTACTTGTAATCTCTGTCTGTCCAATGAATAAATAAAATCTTAAAAAAAAAAAAAAAAAGAGTACCATGATCTTCCCACGGAGCCAGCCAGGTGCCCCATAAGAGTGTCTTTTTTCTGTGTTTTTTTTTTCTTTGTTTTTAAAGATTTGTCTTTATTTAAGAGAGAGGCAGAGCACAGGCAGGGGGAGCAGCCCGCAGAGGGAGAAAAGGACTTTCTGATGAGCAGGGAGGTGATGCGAGACTCGATCCCAGGACTCTGGGATCATAGTCTGAGCCGAAGGCAGGTGCTCAACCGACTGAGCCACCCAGGCCCCCCCTGCCTTTTTCTTTTTTTAAGATTTTATTTATTTGACAGCTAGAGAGATCACAAGTAGGCAGAGAGGCAGGCAGAGAGAGAGGAGAAGCAGGCTCCCCACTGAGCAGAGAGCCCGATGTGGGGTTTGATCCCAGACCCTGAGATCATGACCAGAACCAGAGGCAGAGGCTTAACCCACTGAGCCACCCAAGCACCCCTATTTTTTTTTTAAAGGTTTTATTTCTAAATCTTAAAAAAAAAAAAAAAGTTGCCTGCTCCACCTATGAGCTGGCTAGGCACTCCTGTTGATGAAGTTTTTGAGGAAGTTGTGAAGATTTTTGTTTGACAAAGGAAGCTAACTCTAAAGCTGAAAGCATCCTTGGAATCATGCTTGAATTTTGCCTTCATAGCTGCTATTTCAACCCCCTTTTAAGGCAATTTTAATCTTTCATAGTTACATCTCCCTTAATGGCTGGAAAAATATGTAATAAGACAAATTAAGCTTTTTATCTTCAATTTTTCCGGTCACAGGAGTTGACAGCAAATTTGGGTCTCTCTTCATCTGAGCTATGGTGACAAAACCAAGGATATCAGCTAGTTCTTTGTTTTTACTCAAAAAGCACCTCCCATTTATAGTTTGTATCTTGTGTAAGCAAAACTTTTTTTTTTTTAAGATTTTATTTATTTATTTATTTGACAGATCACAAGCTGGCAGAGAGGCAGGCAGAGAGAGAGGGGGAAGCAGGTTCCCTGCTGAGCAAAGAGCCCTGCAGGGCTCAATCCCAGGACCCTGAGATCATGACCTGAGCTGAATGAAGGCAGAGGCTTAACCCCCTGAGCCACCCAGGCTCCCCAGCAAAACTTTTTGATATGTGTGTATATCCCTTTAGTAATTACACGTGATAGGATTAGGGATTTTCCACTTCCTCATTTACTTAAAGGTGGGTTTTGGTTTGTTTTTTTTTTTGTCATAGAGAGAGAGAGAGAGCGCGAGAGTGAGCACAGGCAGAGAGTGGCAGGCAGAGACAGAGAGAGAAGCAGGCTCCCCGCCGAGCACAGAGCCCCATGTGGGACTCAATCCCAGGACGCTGGGATTATGACCTGAGCTGAAGGCAGCCGCTTAACCAACTGAGCCACCCAGGCGTCCCTTACTTAAAGGTTTTAAATTTAAATTTAAATTTAAATTTCCAGCCTGGTAAGTGAATTTGTGGACCAAATTCCAAAGGAATTTTTTGTGTAGTGAGTTCTTACAAAATGTGTTTGATAAACGAACTCATAAAAATTCCTAGAAGTGGTTTAGTCTTTATCACGTGACTGGCCATTTTCTATAAAAAGGTAAGAGGGGTGCCTGGTGGCATAATCATAGGAGGCAAACTGAGGGTTGCTAGAGTGGAGGAGGGTGGAGGGATGGGGTAACTGGGTGATGGCAGCATGTGGAGCATGGAGGGCAGCATGTGATGGAATGAGCACTGGGTGTTATATAAGGCTGATGAATCACAGGTCTGTATCTCTGAAATCAATAATACAGTACATTTTAATTCATTGAATTTAAATTAAAAAAAGTAGGGAATGATATAATCAGTCTTTTTTTTTTTAATTTTTAAAAAAGATTTTATTTATTTATTTATTTGACAGAGATCACAAGTAGGCAGAGAGAGAGTGGGGGTGGGGTAGGGTGGGGAAGCAGGCTTCCAGCCGAGCAGAGAGCCCCATATGGGGCTCGATCCCAGGACCCTGGGATCAGGACCTGAGCCAGAGGCAGAGGCTTTAACCCACTGAGCCACCCAGGCGCCCCGATATAATCAGTCTTTTATTTATTTATTTATTTATTTATTTATTTATTTATTTTGACAGAGAGAGATCACAAGTAGGCAGAGAGGCAGGCAGAGAGAGTGAGAAGGAAGCAGGCTCCCCTCAGTGCAGAGAGCCCGACGTGGGACTCGATCCCAGGACCCTGAGATCATGACCTGAGCCGAAGGCAGCGGCCTAAACCACTGAGCCACCCAGGCGCCCCCGATATAATCAGTCTTATAAGAACATCTAAAGGGAATTTGTGGAAGAGGATGGAGCAGGATCCTGTTTATGTAGTCCATGAATACAAGAATAATTCCTACATTTTAATTAAATTAATTAATTTTTTAAAGTTTATTTATAATCTCTACACCCAACGTGGGACTCAAACTCATGACCCTGAGATCAAGAGTCACATGCTCTACCAAATGAGCCAGCCAGGCCCCCCATTTTCTTTTCTTCTTCTTCTTCTCTCTCTTATTTTTTTTTTTTTAAGATTTTATTTATTTGTCAGAGAGAGAGAGAGCACACAAGCAGGGGGAGTGGCAGGCCGAGAGAGAAGCAGGTTCCCTGCTGAGCAAGGAGCCTGATAGGAGACTCAGATCCCAGGATCCGGATCCTGAGATCATGACCTGAGCTGAAGGCAGAAGTTTAACCAACTGAGGCACCCACGCGTCCCCAGGTACCCCATTTTCTACATTTTTAAATGGTTGGGGGATAAAGTCAAATGATTAATATTTTGTGACTTGTGAATAGTATCTGAAATTCAAATTTCAGTGTCCTTAAATAAAATTGTATTGGAACACAGCCGCGCTCATTTATTTGTATACTGTTTATGGCTGCTTTCTTGCTACAACAGCAGAACTGAGTAGCTGTAACAGAGACCATACAGTTTGCAAATCCTAAAACTTGACCCTCTGCAGACAAAGTTTGCCGGCTCTGGATGTGGGCAAAAGTGATCAGAGTCTCTGGAAAAGTGGGAGCCATGCAGAGAGAAGTGGGAGTGAATGTGTTTGAAATACATTTATACAAATTACATTGATGGGTAGAACTGAGGGGCGCCTGGGAGGCTCAGTCATCTGCCAGATATCTTTGCTACTGAAATGTTTACCCCACCCTTATATAAAAATTAGGGGGAAAGTGAGGGGCGCCTGGGTGGCTCAGTCGGTTGGGCCTCTGCCTTTGGCTCAGGTCATGATCCCAGGATCCTAGGATCGAGCCCCATGTGGGGCTTCCTGCTCAGCTGGGAGCCTGCTTCTCCTTCTCCCTTTATCTTCTACTCTCTCTGCTTGTGCTCTCTCTCTGTCAAATAAATAAATAAAATCTTAAAAGAAAAATAGGTAGAACTGGATCAGGGCTGGCCACTGATTTGATGTAGGTGGCAAGACGAATGGGGATCTCCAGAACACTCTTTCTTGCTCGAGTATCTTAGTAGACATAGTTGTCAGTCGCTCGATTTTATTTCATCTTACTTTTTCAGTCGCTCAATTTTTTTTTTTTTTAAGATTTTATTTATTTACTTGACAGAGAGAGATCACAAGTAGGCAGAGAGGCAGGCAGAGAGAGGAGGATGCAGGCTCCCCACCGAGCAGAGAGCCCAATGCGGGGCTCGATCCCAGGACCCCGGGACCATGACCCAAGCGGAAGGCAGAGGCTTTAACCCACTGAGCCACCCAGGCGCCCCTGGTCGCTCAATTTTTAATTATAAGTAGAGAAATAGAATTAATTAGAGTTCAGGTGTTTTTAGACTGGTGTATCTGAGATACATCCAGATATTGTTGGAATAAGATCTCTTGAGAGAGATCTCGTCTTACACAGATTTGTGCATTCATGGTCTGTAACTGGTAATGAAAGCTGTAAAGGGAACCAGAGTGGACAGGCAGAGCAAGGCTGCAAACTTAAACATTTTAGGGACCAGATAGACAGAGTGTAAGAAAAAAATGGATAGACATGGTTGTAAAAAGTGACTCACTTTCCCCTTAAATTTTTTAAAAGACTTTATTTATTTATTTGACAGAGATCACAAGTAGGCAGAGAGGCAGGCAGAGAGAGGGGGAAGCAGACTCCCTGCTGAGCAGAGCCCCATGGGGGGCTTGATCCCAGGACCTTGAGACCATGACCCAAGCCAAAGGCAGAGGCCCAACCCACTGAGCCACCCAGGCGCCCCTCACTTTCCCCTTAATTTTTATATAAGGGTGGGGTAAACATTTCAGTAGCAAAGATATCTGGCAGATCTCAGGTTAAGGTCAGGCAGGGAGTCCAGGAGACAACGGGGCATGGTGGGGACTAAAATGATGACAGGGATGGAGGTTATGTATAGACTCAGCAACAGGGACTTTCACTCACTGAGACTCACCTGGCTACAGCCACCGCTGAGTGCCCCATCTGCCAGCAGTGAAGACCAAGACTGAATCCCCAACACAGCACCATTTCCCAGGGTGGGTCCTCAGCCATCTACCTAGTGACAGGTGGATTACATTGGATCACTTCCATCTTGGAAAGATAATAAGACTTTGTTCTTATTGAAATCAACACTTACTGTGTGTACATGAATTTGCCTTTCCTGAATGCAGTGCTTCTGCCAAAACTACCATCTGTGGACCTACAGAGCGCAGTATCCACACAGCATTGCTTCAAACGGAGGAGCTCACAGCCATTGCAAAGGGAGTGCTGCACTGAGCTCATGCTTGGGGAATTCACTGGTCTCATGGTATTTCCCTTCATTCCAAAGGAGCTGGGTTGGGGCACCTGGGTAGTTCAGTTGATTAAGCGTCTGCCTTCAGCTCAGGTCATGAGCCGGGAGTCCTGGGATCAAGCCCCAAGTCAGGGAGCCTGCTTCTCCCGCTTCCTCTGCTGTTGCTCCTACTTGTGTTCTGACACTTGCTCTCTCTCTCTCAGATAAATAAATAAAATCTTAGGGGGGAAAAAAAGTAGTTGGGTTGATAAAATGAAGGAACAGACTTCGGAAGACTCAGTTGCTGTGCTCAGCTAGGTAGCAATACCTTTCCAGTCTTGGGCAGTGTCCTCCAGTAGGCTGCGTGTGCTCTAAGTCATCATCCAATTCCTGGCATTGTCTTCCCATAGCCAGAATTTACAAGCCCAGGAATCCAAGGGGTAGAAATAGGAGTGTATCCGTACTGTTATGTCTAGTGACCCACTAGCAAAATGTTGGCTTCCAGTCCCAATGATGTTATGTTCTGCTGGCCTAAAGATCATGCTCTATCCTTAGGGTCAATAGAAAATGACAATAACCCAATCTAGGAAGGACCATTAATGGTCCCTGAAGAATATAGGTAAGTTTAAGTCACTACCAGGAAACCAAATTGCTATCTGCTGGAGTGCTTGTTGAGGACAAAGGGAATACGTGCTAGTCTTTTAACGAATTTGATGATTGTAATACAGTATTGTCGTCCTTATTCACGAGCTTTAACCTCTAGCATTTATTTGCCACTCGTTGGATTCAAAGGGAGTACGGAACGAGTCATGAAATTAGTAGATACAAATACCACCTACGACCAGTGACCAGTTACAGAAACAAAAACTGTAGTTGTTGTAGGTGTTTCTGAGCTTTTTGTTGCTGTGTGAGTCTACTCAGGCTGCCATAACAGACTAGCCCAGACATGGTCACTTAAACAACAGATATTCATTTTCTTACACTCTTAGAAGCAGAAAGTCCTAGACTACGGTGCTTGTATGGGTATGACAAGGAGGAAGAAATTACCTTAGTCCACATTTCATCTAGCAGGACTAAGAATTAAATTTACATGAGACCGATTAACAGGAGAAAAACTTAAAAGTTTTTTTTTAATGGGCACACAGAGGCCCAATGACAAGATTGAGACCTAAAGAAGTAACCAAGACAGGTGGTTCTTTTTTTTTTTTTTTTAAGGTTTTATTTATTTATTTGACAGACAGAGATCACAAGTGGGCAGAGAGGCAGGCAGTAAGAGGGGGAAGCAGTCTCCCTGATGCGGGGCTCTATCTCAGGACCCTGAGATCAAGACCTGAGCTGAAGGCTTAACCCACTGAGCCACCCAGGTGCCCCAGACAGGTGGTTTTTATACTGTTTAGACAAAGAGACAATAAATCTGTGAGGAAATGACAGGACAAAGAAAACTCAACTTTTAGAGTTTCTATCAGTAAGGAATTCTAAGCAGACTTTGGGCTGGGGTGGTGAATTAGTATAAAGTAACAAAGGTTGTTTCTACAGCCTTCTGGGCTTTCCATTTCCTATTTCAGGTGAAGGCTGTCTCCTTCCCTCCTGGTACAGGGAGGCTACCTTTCACATGGGAGATTTATTTCCTGCTTTCAGGGGACAGAAGAGGATCTGAGTGTCCTCATTGCATAGCTGTCTCTTCAGTAACTTTTATTCAAAATGATCAATATGCCAAAGTGGCACATTTGGGGACAGTCTGCCTCTGGCCCCTACAGTTGGGTTCTGGCCAGAATTCTCTTCTGGGATTGCAGATGGCAGCCTTATTGGTGTGTCCTCACATGGCCTTTTCCTCTGTGTGTGTGTGTACTCCTGGTGTGTCTTCCTCCTCCCCTTCTCTCTTTTTAAAAAAGATTTTATTTGGGGGGAGGGGCAGAAGAGGAGAGAAAGAGAATCCCAAGCCAACTCTGCACTGAGAACAGAGCCCACAGTGAGTCTTGATCCTATGACCCTGAGAGCATGATCTGAGCCAAAATCAAAAGTTCATCCTTTAGCCAACTGAGTCACTCAGGTACCCTCTCTAACTCTTCTTACAAGGACATCAGCCCTGTTGGATTAGGGTCCTACCCATTTTTTTTTAATATATATTTTTTAAAGATTTTATTTATTTATTTGACAGAGAGAGATCACAAGTAGGCAGAGAGGCAGGTAGAGAGAGTGAGAGGGAAGCAGGCTCCCTGCCGAGCAGAGAGCCCGATGCGGGACTCGATCCCAGGACCCTGAGATCATGACCTGAGCCCAAGGCAGCGGCTTAAACCACTGAGCCACCCAGGTGCCCCTTTTTTTAAATATTTTTTTTTTTAAGTTTTTATTTATTTATTTGACAGACAGAGATCACAAGTATGCAGAGAGGCAGGCAGAGAGTGAGAGGGGGGAAGCAGGCTCCCCACCGAGCAGAGAGCCTGATGTGGGGCTCCATCCCAGGACCCTGAGATCACGACCCGAGCCCAAGGCAGAGGCTTAACCCACTGAGCCACCCAGGTGCCCCGGGTCCTACCCTTTAAATCTCATTTAACGTTAAAAACTGAAAGGTCTTGGGGCGCCTGGGTGGCTTAGTGGGTTAAAGCCTCTGCCTTCGGCTCAGGTGGTGATCTCAGGGTCCAGGGATCGAGCCCCGCATCGGGCTCTCTGCTCAGCGGGGAGCCTGCTTCCCTTCCTCTCTCTCTGCCTGCCTCTCTGCCTAGTTGTGATTTCTCTCTATCAAATAAATAAAATATTAAAAAAAAAAAACAACTGAAAGGTCTTTTCTGCAAATGTAGTCATGTTGGGAGTTATGGCTTCAACACATTAATTTGGGAGGATATAGTTCAGTCCATAACAGTTATAAATATGTGTGTGTATGTGTAGCAAATATTTGAATTTGCTTCCTTTTTTTTCCAAGATTTCTTTATTAGAGAGACAGAGAGAGAGTTGTGGGGGGAGGGACAGAGGGAGAGAATCTTTAAGCAGATCCCCACTGAGGGGGGAGCCTGATGCAGGGCTTGAGCCCATGACCCATGAGATCATAACCTGAGTCAAAACCAAGAGTTGGGGGTCGCCTGGGTGGCTCAATGGGTTAAAGCCTCTGCCTTTGGCTCAGGTCATGATCCCAGGGTCCTGGGATTGAGCCCCACATCAGGCTCTCTGCTCGGCGGGGAGCCTGCCTCCCCCCCCCCCCCGCCTACTTGTGATCTCTGTCAAATAAATAAATAAAATCTTAAAAAAAAAACCAAAACAAGAGTTGGATGCTTAGCCAACTGAGCCATCCAGATTCACTAATTTACTTCCTTCTCTTATCCCTGTATCATCTAACATAGGATGTATTAATAATCATTAACTTTTTAAAATGATTTTATGTATTTATTGGAGAGAGAGTGAGAGGGAAAAGCAGACTCCCTGCTGAGCAGAGATCCTGATGTGGGACTCGATCCCAGGACCCTGCCATCATGACCTGAAGCTGAAGGCAGATGCTTGACCCACTGCGCCACCCAGGTACCCAATAATTGTTAACTTTATAGCAAAGTATTTAAGTTATAGGATATCAAAGAGAAGAATGAATATCACTCAAAGACTTTGTTTCATCTCATCAGGAGAGAGCATGCTTTTGGTTGTATGCAGGCTAGTTGTACTATGTTAGGCAGAAGTATGACTTTGCTGTTTGCCTTATTTGGAGATTAAATATGGTTTAAGATGTATTTGGGTGCCAAGGTGATAGGATTGTTTCCAGTTTAGGGCTATTGCTAACAATGTTGTGACATTCTTATATATTTTTCCTGATTATATACAAGTATTTCTTTTTTTTTTTATTTTTATAAACATATAATGTATTATTAGCCCCAAGGGTACAGGTCTGTGAATCACCAGGTTTACACACTTCACAGCACTCACCATAGCACATACCCTCCCCAATATCCATAACCCCACCACCCTCTCCCTAACCCCCTCCCCCCGGCCACCCTCAGTTTGTTTTGTGACATTAAGAGTCTCTTATGGTTTGTTTCCCTCCCGACCCCATCTTGTTTCACTTACTCTTTTCCTACCCCCAAACCCCCCACGTTGCACCTCCACTTCCTCCTATCAGGGAGAGCATATGATAGTTGTCTTTCTCCGATTGACTTATTTCACTAAGCATAATACCCTCTAGTTCCATCCACGTTGTCGCAAATGGCAAGATTTCATTTCTTTTGATGGCTGCATAGTATTCCATTGTGTGTGTATGTGTGTGTGTGTGTATATATATATATACACACACCACATCTTCTTTTTTTTTTAAAGATTTTTTATTTATTTATTTGACAGGCAGAGATCACAAGTAGGCAGAGAGGTAGGCAGAGAGGGAGGGGGAAGCAGGCTCCCTGCAGAGCAGAGAGCCTGATGCAGGACTCGATCCCAGGACCCTGGGATCATGACCTGAGCTGAAGGCAGAGGCTTTAACCCACTGAGCCACCCAGGTGCCCCACACCACATCTTCTTTATCCATTCATCTGCTGATGGACATCTAGGTAGATTCTTTCCATAGTTTGGCTATTGTGGAATTGCTGCTATAAACATTCAGGTGCACGTACGTGCCCCTTCGGATCACTACGTTTGTATCTTTAGGGTAAATACCCAGTAGTGCGATTGCTGGGTCATAGGGTAGCTCTATTTTCATCTTTTTGAGGAACCTCCATGCTGTTTTCCAGAGTGACTCCACCAGCTTGCATTCCCACCAACAGTGTAGGAGGGTTCCCCTTTCTCCGCATTCTCGCCAGCATCTTTCATTTCCTGACTTATATACAAGTATTTCTAATGACATATACCGGGTAATGGAATTGCTGACTTATAGGTTAGGAATATTTTTAGCTTCAAAAGACACTGTAAAACATTTTGTTTCAAAATGGTTTTGCCAATTTATATTCCTATTAACAGTTGATATGAGGTAGTTGCTGCATCCTTGTCTATACTTGGCACTATCAGTTTTTTAAATTTAGCTATTCCTTGTGAGTATATAATTATGTTTCATAGTGTTTGCAACTGGCATTTCTTTGTTGGTGTCGGTAAAATTGGGCATTTGCATTTCTGTTGTGAAATGTCTGCTAAGCTCATTTGTCCATTTTTCTATTGGATTGTTTGACTTCTTATTGATTTGTATTAGTTCTTTATATTTTTTAATGAACAGAAGATCTTAATGCAGTCTAACTTATTGATCTTTTTCTTAATGCTTTTGGTGTCTTGTTTGAGAAATCTTTCTCTGTCCTGAAGTCATTATATTTTTCCATATCGGTTTTTTTCCCCAATTTTTTTTATTGTGGTAAAATACATATAACATAAAATTTACTATTTAATAATTTTTCAGTGTAGAGTTCAGTGGCAATAAACACATTCATAAGGTTGTGCAGCCATCACCACTGACCTCCGTACCTCTTGGAAAGCTGAAGCATTACACCCAGTGAACTCTGCATTCTGCCCTTAGTCCAGCCCCAGGCAACCACCATTCTACTTCCTGTCTATGATTTGACTACTCTATCTCATATAACTGAACTCAGACAATATTTGTCTTTTTTTTTTTTTTAAGATTTAATTTACTGGGGCGCCTGGGTGGCTCAGTGGGTTGGGCCGCTGCCTTCGGCTCGGGTCATGATCTCAGGGTCCTGGGATCGAGTCCCGCATCGGGCTCTCTGCTCAGCGGGGAGCCTGCTTCCCTCTCACTCTCTCTGCCTGCCTCTCTGCCTACTTGTGATCTCTGTCAAATAAATAAATAAAATCTTAAAAAAAAAAGATTTAATTTACTTTTTGACAGAGAAAGAAAGAACACACACAAGCAGGGGGAGCAGCAGGCAGAGGAAGCAGTCACTCTGCTGAGCAGGGATCCTGGCACAGAGCTTAATCCCAGGACCCTGGGATCATGACCTGAACTGAAGCAAGACACTTAACTGACCGAGCTACCCAGGCGCCCCAATGTTTGTCTTTTTGTAATTTTTTTTTTTTAAAGATTTTATTTATTTATTTGACAGAGAGAGATCACAAGTAGATAGAAAGGCAGGCAGAGAGAGAGAGAGAGAGGGAAGCAGGCTCCCTGCCGAGCAGAGAGCCCGATGCAGGACTCGATCCCAGGACCCTGAGATCATGACCTGAGCCGAAGGCAGCGGCTTAACCCACTGAGCCACCCAGGTGCCCTGTAATTTGTTTTTTCACGTAACATAAATTCCTCAGGGTTCACCCATGTTGTAGCATATGTCAGAATTTCCTTACTTTTTAAGGCTGACTAATGTTCCATTGGACATATGTATCATGTTTTGCTTATCCATTCATCTGTCAATGGACATTTGAATTGATTTCATGTCTTAGATACTTTGAATGATGCTCCTATGAGCATGAGTATACAGATATCTGTTTGAGACTTTTTGGAGTATAGAAGTGGAATTGCTAGAAGAGATAGCAATTCTACTTTTAATATTTTAAGGAGCTGTCATACTGTTTTCCATAAAGGTTGTACCATTTTACATTCCAACCAACAATGCACAAGGGTTCGGGTTTCTTTACAAGCTTGCCAACACTTGGGTTTGTTTGTTTGTTTGTTTGTTTGTTTTAAGATTTTATTTATTTATTTGACAGATAGAGATCACAAGTAGGGAGAGAGGCAGGCAGAGAGAGAGAGAGGAGGAAGCAGGCTCCCTGCCAAGCAGAGAGCCCGATGCGGGGCTCGATCCCAGGACCCTGGGATCATGACCTGAGCTGAAGGCAGAGGCTTTAACCCACTGAGCCACCCAGGCGCCCCTGTTTGTTTGTTTTTTAAAAAATTTTGATACATAATCATTTTAATGGGTATGAGGTGTTATCTCATTATTGTTTTGATTACATTTCATTGAACATCTTTTCATGTGCTTATTGACCATTCATGTATCTTTCTTGGAGAAATGTCTATTCGAGTTTTTTGCTCCTTTTCTCCTTAGGATTCCCCCTCACAATCCCATTTTTCTATTAAAAAATTTTTTTTAATTGACATATAGTTGACACACAATATTAATCCTTTGTCTGTATCTTTTTAAAGTTTTTTTTTTACGTAATCACTACGTACAACATGGGGCTCGAACTTACAACCCTGTCATCAAGAGTCCTGTGTTCCACTGACTGAGCCAGCCAGGTGCCCCTCCTTTGTCTATTTTGAACTGAGTTGTTTCTTTTTTTGTGGTTAAGTTTTAAGAGTTCCCTATATTTTCTGAATCCTTATATATGATTTGTAAGTATTTTTTTCTCATTCTGTGGTTTGCCTTTGTACTCTGTTGATACTGTCTTCTGGTGCAGAAATTGTTACATTTTTACAATTTTAGAATTTTTTTAAAAGGTTTTATTTATTTATTTGAGAGGGAGCGCAAAAGAGAGAGAGCATGATGGGGGAGCGGTGGGGAGGAAGGGTAGAGGGAGAGGGAGAAGCAGACTCCCTGATGAGCCCAATGTGGGACTTGATCCCAGAACCCTGGGATCATGAGGTGAGCTGAAGGCAGGCACTTAACCGACTGAGCCACCCAGGTGCCTCTCAATTTCAGAACTTTGAATTGAAGTCCAATATGTGTACATTTTGTTGTTGTCTGTGACTTTGGTGTCATAGCCAAGAAATCACTATGCAATTCCAATTTCATGAAACCTTGGTCTTGTTTTCTTCTAGGAGTTTTATGATTTTAGGTCTTAAATTTAGGTATTTGATCCATTTTCTTTCTTTTTTTTTTTTAAAGATTTTATTTTTTTATTTATTTGACAGACAGGGATCACAAGTAGGCAGAGAGGCAGACACAGAGAGAAGGAGGGGAAGCAGGCTCCCCGCTGAGCAGAGAGCTCGATGTGGGGCTTGATCCCAGGACCCTGGGATCATGACCTGAGCCGAAGGCAGAGGCTTTAACCCACTGAGCCACCCAGGCACCCCTTTGATCCATTTTCAGTTAGTTTTCATATATGGCATTAGGTAAGCATCCAACGTCATTCAATTATATTGCTTTTTAAAAATTTTATTGTTTTGCTTTTCCCAATTACATCTATGAAATGCCTGGAATTGATTTTTGTGTATGGTGTTAGGTAGAAGTCTAATTTTGTTACTTTTCATAGGGATGATTATATGGATAAACAAATGTCCTAGTACTAGCTAATGAGATGATTTCCCCATTTTTCTTCAGTGCTAACTTTATTGAGTCTCCATATGTATATAGTTTATTCAATTTCACTGGTCTACTTGCCTACCTATGTGCAGGATTACACTGTCTTGGTTGTTATAACTATAATAAAAAATGATATTGAACAGAATAACTTCATGTATTTTACTCTTTTAACCCAGTGTCTAGGCTATTTTTTGGGCCCATGTTATTGACTCAAAGGCCATCACATAAATTTGGAGTCAATTTGTCAAATTTTTAAAAAAAATTTTAAGGATTTGTTTGCAATTACAGTGAATACATAGAAATTTGGAGGATATTTATGCATTTAAAATATTGAATTTAAAAAAAATATTGAATTTTGTAGTACAGCAAAGATTTACCACTCTCTTATCATCTTAAATTTTTAAAAGATTATTTATTTATTTATTAGATTTTATTTATTTATTTATTAGTGAGAGAGGGAACACAAACAGGGGAAGTGGGAGAGGGAGAAGCAGGCTTCCCGCTGAGCTGGGACCTAGATACAGGATTGGATTCCAGGACCCTGGGATCATAACCTGAGCGGAAGGCAGACACTTAATGACTGAGCCACTGAGGCGCCCCTAATTTCTTTAATTAAAATATAATTTTCTATGTAGACGTTACTTATCTTTTGTTACATCTAGTTCTAGGTCCTTGAGACTTTTTTCATGCTATTGTACATCACATTCTTTTCCTGAATTTTTTTTTTTTAAGATTTTATTTATTTATTTGACAGAGATCACAAGCAGAAGGCAGGCAGAGAGAGAGAGGAGGAAGCAGGCTCCCTGCTGAGCAGAGAACCAACCCAATGCGGGATTCGATTCCAGGACCCTGAGATCATGACCTGAGCCGAAGGCAGAGGCTTTAACCCACTGAGCCACCCAGGTGCCCCTCTTTTCCTAATTTTTATTTTCTTCTCTTACTTGTAAGTTGAAATATGTTAGAATTTTATATATTGATTTTTGATCTAGCAATCTTTCTAATTTTTTTTTAAAGATTTATTTATTTATTTATTTATTTGACAGAGAGAGAGAGAGAGATCACAAGTAGGCAGAGAGGCAGGCAGAGAGAGAGAGGAGGAAGCAGGCTCCCCGCGGAGCAGAGAGCCAGATGCGGGGCTTGATCCCAGGACCCTGAGATCATGACCTGAGCCGAAGGCAGGGGCTTAATCCACTGAGCCACCCAGGCGCCCCATCTTTCTAATTTTTAAAAAAAGATTTTATTTATGTATTTGACAGAGATCATAAGTAGGCAGAGAGTGGGGGAAGCAGGCTCCCCGCTGAGCAGAGAGCCTGATGCAGGGCTTGGATCCCAGGACCCCAAAATCATGACCTGAGCCAGAGGCAGAGGCTTTAACCCACTGAGGCACCCAGGTGCCCCGATCTTCTTAATTTTTAAGTTCTAATAATTTATCTGTAGACTTAAAACTTTTTTGCATACATAATTATCATGTAAATAATCACATTTTTTCCTTTTTAAAATTCTTATACCTTGTAATTCGTGTGCGTGTGTCATTATTGTACTTATCAGGATTACCAGTACAACGCTAAACAGACGTAGGAATCATGGGCAACTACAGATTATTGTCTCAGTCTAAAAGGGAAAGCTTTGAACGTTTTACCATTAAGCATGTTACTTGCCATGGCTCAAACTTACACTATGATTAAGAGCCATGCCTGTTTCTAACAGAAGAACACCCAGTCCCCAGCCCACTTGGTCCAGAAATGCAGCGCAAGTAGGCCCTGTAAAACCAAGAAAATTCTCGGGGCACCTGGGTGGCTCAGTGGGTTAGGCCGCTGCCTTGGGCTCAGGTCATGATCTCAGGGTCTAGGGATCGAGCCCCGCGTCTGGCTCTCTGCTCAGCAGGGAGCCTGCTTCCTCCTCTCTCTCTCTGCCTGCCTCTCTGCCTACTTGCGATCTCTCTCTGTCAAATAGATAAATAAAATCTTTAAAAAAAAAACACACACCAAGAAAATTCTCCAAATGCCCCACCCCTATTCCTGTGGTGACCCCTGTAGCCCGTAGAGAAGGAGGGGGAGGGGAGGAATTCCCGCTAATGCTTTGTTTACAGATCTAGTGGGACCTTCTGCTTCTGGGGACCGCAGTGGCTCTTCAGCCCAACACTGACACCACCTGGATGGAAGAGGAATGAATTGTAGCCGCCCTTGGGTTGGACTTAGAGCAGTTTGGTGGGACCACTCAGAAACCCTGGCCAGTAATCCTTTGTCAGCTGTGCTGACAGCTGGCCTGCTCTAAAGTGATCTTACCCTATGGCTCAGGCCAGTGAGAAGCCAAGGGGTGGATATTTAGCAATAAGCCCTTGTAGGGTCAGAATATGTGGAAAGATGGGTGCTTGACTGACTCAGTTGGTGGACCGTGAGACTCTTTTTTTTTTTTTTTTAAATATTTTTATTTATTTATTTGACAGACAGAGATCACAAGTAGGCAGAGAGGCAGGCAGAGAGAGAAGGAGGGGAAGCAGGCTCCCTGCTGAGCAGAGAGCTTGATGTGGGGCTTGATCCCAGGATGCTGGGATCATGACCTGAGCTGAAAGCAGAGGCTTTAACCCACTGAGCCACCCAGGCGCCCCAAGGAAACTGAGACTCTTGTCCCGGGGGTGGAGACTTTGAGCCCCATGTTGGGTGTAGTGGAGATGACTTTAAAAATTAGAAGAATATGTATGTGGAAAGACTTTTGGGTTCTCTTGCAAGAACCTGAAGTAGTTGTTACTGTCTTTCCCTGCGTAAGGGACTGACACCCTCTGGCAGTCGGGAAGCTACTGCCCCAGTTCTGGTACAAGTCCTAGCAACTGACCGTTCTGTAGACAGAGCAAATTGGGTGCATGGGAAGAGTGGCCACTGAGGTGTTTGGGTGAGACGGCATTTTGCCAAGGATGCTGGCTTGCTTTTGAGATATAGTGACTTGGTTCATGAAGTAACAGCATGCCCTTTGTGTTTGGAACAACACCCAAGGCAATTGCCAGAGGAAGTGTGATCTACCTACCACAGTACCCAACCACTAAGTGGTTGGCAAATTGATTATAGTGGCCCCGCCTTCTGAATGAGCTTTTTTTTTTTTTTAGGATTTCATTTATTTATTCGACAGACAGTGGAAGAAAGAGCAAGAGAAAGCACAAGGCGGCGGAGAGCAGCAGAGGGAGAGGGAGAGGCAGGCTCCCTATTGATCAGGGAGCCCGATTCAGGGCTGGATCCCAGGATCGAGACCCAAAACTGAAGGCAGAAGCTGAATCAACTGAGCCACCCAGGAGCCCCCTGAAGGAAGGTTCTAAATGAGCCCTGGTTTGTGCAGACGCTGCATTGGGTTGAACCCAAGCTTTTCCCTGTCACCGTGCAAAACCAGGCTGCCGCTGTTAGGGAATTAGAGACGTTGAGTCCCGAGTACTCCCACTCAATAGAGTTGGGAGGTCACGTTCCAAGGTCATGATATGCAAGACTGGGCGAAAGAGCATGGCACTGAATGGAGGTTTCATCTTCCCTATACCCTGTAAGCAGCAGGATTGGTAGAAAGGAAAAATAGAATATTTAAGTAGCAGGTTGCATTTTTTTTTTTTTTAAGATTTTATTTGTTTGAGAGAGAGAATGTGAGAGAATGTGAGAGTGACAGCATGAGAGGAGAGAGGTCAGTGGGAGAAGCAGACTCCCTGCTGAGCAGGGAGCCTGATGTGGGACTTGATCCCGTCCCTGGGACTCCAGGATCATGACCTGAGCCAAGGGCAGTTGCTTAACCAACTGAGCCATCCAGGTGCCAGCAGGTTGTATTATTAACAAGTAAAACCACCTGGGCTGGGTGGACTGAAGTACTGCCCCAGCCTTTAATACATTTGAATGATCAGCCAGTAGGGCCTATTGCTTTGTGTGCCCGACTGGGGACTCCTGCTGAGACACTTGGTGTCATAAAAGTGTAAAAATCATGGGAAGCAGCCAATGCCCAACTCTTACTGTGGATCCATGTGCGATGCTACTGAGAACACCAAGCCCCAGTGGTGCCTGAAAAAGGAATGATCTGCTAGAATTTGCAATGGGAGATCCCACCAGGGTGGGTGAGTTACTTTTCACCCCTGGGTGAGGGGGGACTACTTGATCTCACTGGGGTCAGTGTCGTTGTTGTCTTGCTACAAGCTGCACCTGTTGAAACGCACCCGACCTGGATTGGAACACCCCAGGGATGAAGAGGGGAAGCGTGAGGATGGAGGTCCTGATCGGGCATATCTCACCCCTAGTCATCTCCTCACACCCGACAGCACTGTCTGCCCCCAGGTAACATGTATGAACAATCAGGTCAAGTTCCTAAAGCTGCCAACTTCCTTTTCCTCAAGTTCAGGTGGGCACATTCTGTTTTCACATGTACAATTATTTGACTGCCATCTTTGTCCCTCTCTGTGGGCCTGGAGAAAAATATGGCACTCATAGAAGTCCTTATAATATTTACCCAAAAGCCTTAAATGATAGCTGGCAAAGCCTGTGTTTACTGACTACTGAAATGTCTCTCATGAGAAGACCTGTCCCCCACAATAGGATGGACTTGGACATCATTAGTGCCTTGCAAAGGTTATCCGAGGAGAATGTTGTGTGGTCATACCTGATGAGTCTGCTAATGTATCATCTTTATTAAGTCATAGGAGGGGGCCCCTGGGCGGCTCAGTCAGTTAAGCATCTGCCTTCAGCTCAGGTCATAATCCCAGGGTCCTGGGATTGAGCCCCACATCTGGGCTCCCTGCTTAGCCCGAGCCTTCTTCTCTCTCTCCCTCAGCCTGCTGCTCCCTCTGCTTGTGCACGCTCTCTCTCTCTCTTTGATTGTCAAATAAATAAAAATCTTTTTTTTTTTTTAATAAAAATCTTTAAAGAAAAAAAGATTTTAAGAACCTGTCACACAAGGAGCAGAGTGAGGAATTCACGGAAGAGGGTGTGATTGCTGGTTGACTTGTGACCGAGGCCTGGGCAACTGGAGGCTCTTCATCCCCTCCCAAATCCTTGGAATGTATATTCTGTCCACTGTTCCCACAGTTCTTTCCCACAATTCTTTGACAATTGCCTTGGGTGTTGTTCTGAACACAAAGGGCATACTGTTACTCCATGAATCATTTTCAAGAGAGTGAGGTTTCATCAAGACCATCTGGATGGCATAGGTTACTGAATCCACTTAAGGCCTCCATATAACTTTGAAGATCCTGGAAGGCAGATGCAGAGATCTATTCATCTTTTTTTTTTTTTTTTGGTAATATCTATGCTATTGTTTTATATTCATTTTTTAAAAATTAACATATAATGTATTATTTGCCCTGGGGTACAGGTTTGTGAATCGTCAGGATTACATGCTTCACAGCACTCACCATAGTACATACCCTCCCCAATGTCCATAACTGCTCCCCGCCCCCTGCCGCAACCCTCAGTTTGTTTGTGAGATTAAGAGTCTCTTATGGTTTGTCTCCCTCCCGATCCCATCTTGTTTCATTTTTTCCTTCCCTACCCCCCAAACCTTCCACTTTACCTCTCACATTTCTCATATCAGGGAGAGCATATGATAATTGTCTTTCTCTGATTGACTTATTTCGCTTAGCATAATACCCTCTAGTTCCATCCACGTCGTTGCAAATGGCAAGACTTCATTTCTTTTGATGGCTGCATAGTATTCCACTGTGTATATATATACCTATATACCATCTCTTCTTTATCCATTCATCTGTTGATGGACATCTAGGTTCTTTCCATAGTTTGGCTATTGTAGACATTGCTGCTATAAACATTTGGGTGCAGATGCCCCTTCGGATCACTACATTTGTATCTTTAGGGTAAATACCCAGTAGTGTGATTGCTGGGTCGTAAGGTAGCTCTATTTTCAAGGTTTTGAGGAATCTTCATGCTGTTCCAGAGTGGCTGCACCAGCTTGCATTCCCACAAACAGTGTAGGAGGGTTCCCCTTTCTCTGCATCCTCGCCAGCATCTGTCGTTTCCTGTGTTAGGTCCATTATTAAACGAAACAAGACTGAGATGAAGTGAAAGTTATTTAAAGCTTTATTTTATGATAAGTATTAGAAGTCAGACTGATTGGCCAGGGGAATGAGACTGAGACAAGGTGAAAGTTATGCAAAGCTCTATTCTATGCTAAGCATTGGAAGTCAGACTGACCGTTCAGGGCCACCTCTGAAGAGAGCGACCATCCCCAGTTTATAGGCTTAAGAATTGACTGCCTGACCAGTCAGGGCTGCCTTTGAAGAGAGCGACCCCTCCCAGTCTCACAGACTACCTTTTATAGAGCCAAAGCCTGGCCACACATAGGTGGCCAATGAGATTGTAACATTGCATAGTCATGTTAGGCCACACGCAGGTGGTCAATTGAATTACAATTTACCCTTTAGTAGCTGTTTGAACTAACCTGTTACTCTGGTCAGAACTGGCGCTCAAGTTTGGTGCCCAAAAGGCAGGGTTTACATTCTTTGGTGGTTAGGGAGACAATATGTGTACTTTTAGTGTTTAGATGTCTCCACCTGGCCTGACTCATCCTTGTATTCTGGACTCTGTTATCAGGAACTGGCTGACCTGGCCTTGTATTCTGGGCTCTGTTACTAGGAACTACCCAGCCATATTTTACTGGTTTCCCAGACTTGCTTCTAAGTAAGTTTCTCTGTGGCGGGGAGGGGGGACGGGGGGGCAGGGACAGCAGGGCAGGGTCAGTTTAAGTTTTACTGCACAAACAACAAAGTGGCTTTTAACCAAGATGGAGTCGCTCTGGCTAAATAGGCCCTTACATCTTGACTTATTAATTTTAGTCATTCTGACTGGTGTGAGGTGGTATCTCATTGTGGTTTTGATTTGTATTTCCCTGATGCCGAGTGATGTGGAGCACTTTTTCATGTGTCTGTTGGCCATTTGGATGTCTTCTTTGCAGAAATGTCTGTTCATGTCCTCTGCCCATTTCTTTTTTTTTTTTTTTAAAGATTTTATTTATTTATTTGACAGATAGAGATCACAAGTAGGGAGAGAGGCAGGCAGAGAAAGAGAGAGAGGAGGAAACAGGCTCCCTGCCAAGCAGAGAGCCGGATGCGGGGCTTGATCCCAGGACCCTGGGATCATGACCTGAGGGAAAGGCAGAGGCTTTAACCACTGACCCACCCAGGCGCCCCTCCTCTGCCCATTTCTTGATTGGATTATTTGTTCTTTGGGTGTTGAGTTTGATAAGTTCTTTATAGATTTTGGATACTTGCTCTTTATCTGATATGTCATTTGCAAATAAATATCTTCTCCCATTCTGTCAGTTGTCTTTTGGTTTTGTTAACTGTTTCCTTTGCTGTGTAAAAGCGTTTGATCTTGATGAAGTCCCAATAGTTCATTTTTGCCTTTGCTTCCCTTGCCTTTGCCGATGTTCCTAGGAAGATGTTGCTGTGGCTGAGGTCAAAGAGGTTGCTGCCTGTGTTCTCCTCAAAGATTTTGATGGATTCCTGTCTCACGTTGAAGTCTTTCAGCCATTTTGAGTCTATTTTTGTGTGTGGTGTAAGGAAATGGTCCAGTTGCATTCTTCTGCATGTGGCTGTCCAATTTTCCCACACCATTTGGTGAAGAGGCTGTCTTTTTTTCATTGGACATTCTTTCCTGCTTTGTCGAAGATTAGTTGACCATAGAGTTGAGGGTCTATTTCTGGGCTCTCTATTCTGTTCTGTTGATCTATGTGTCTGTTTTTGTGCCAGTACCATGCTGTCTTGATGATAACAACCTTGTAATAGAGCTTGAAATTATCTGGCTTTCTTTCTTTTTTTTTTTTTTTGGCTTTTCTTTTTCAACATTCCTCTGTCTATTCGAGGTCTTTTCTGGTTCCATATAAATTTTAGGATTATTTGTTCCATTTCTTTGGGAAAAAAATGGATGTATTTGATACAATGATATCAATGTATTTGATAGGGATTGCATTAAACATGTAGATTGCTTTAGGTAGCATAGAAGTTTTCACAATATTTGCTCTTCTAATCCATGAGCATGGAACATTTTTCCATTTCTTTGTGTCTTCCTCAATTTCTTTCATGAGTACTTTATAGTTTTCTGAGTACAGATTCTTTGTCTCTTTGGTTAGGTTTATTCCTAGGTATCTTATGGTTTTGGGTGCAGCCCTGGAATAAATCCCACTTGGTCGTGGTGAATAATCCTTTTAATGTACTGTCGGGTCCTATTGGCTAGTTTTGGTGAGAATTTTCACATCTGTGTTCATCAAGGATATTATATTGGTCTGTAATTCTCTTTTTTGATGAGGTCTTTGTCTGGTTTGGGGATCAAGGTAATGCTTCAATCTCCTTACTGGTTATGGGTCTGTTCAGGTTTTCTATTTCTTTCTGGTTCAGTTTTGGTATTTTATACGTCTCTAGGAGTGCATGCATTTCTTCCAGATTGTCAAATTTGCTGGTGTATAGTTGCTCATAATATGTTCTTATAATCGTTTGTATTTCTTTGGTGTTGGTTGTGATCTCTCCCCTTTCATTCATGATTTTATTTATTTGGGTCCTTTCTCTTTTCTTTTTGATAAGTCTGGCCAGGGGTTTATCAATCTTATTAATTCTTTCCAAGAACCAGTTCCTAGTTTCGTTGATTTGTTCTACTGTTTTTTTGGTTTCTATTTCATTGATTTCTGCTCTGTTTTTTCCTGTTTCTCTTCTGCTGGGTTTAGGCTTTCTTTACCGTTCCTTCTCTAGCTCCTTTAGGTGTAGGGTTAGGTTGTATACTTGAGACCTTTCTTGTTTCTTGAGAGAGGCTTGTATTGCTATACACTTTCCTCTCAGGACTGCCTTTGCTGTGTCCCACAGATTTTTGAACAGTTCTGTTTTCATTTTCATTTGTTTCCCTCTATCCCTACACTTTGAAGAGTTTTGATCAAGAAAGGATGCTACACTTTGTCAAATGCTTTCTCTGCATCTATTGAGAGTATCAAAATGAGGTGGGGAGATGATGAATCAAGGAATAAGGATATTGTTTACATGAGTGATAGTACTACAAGGTGACTCTGTTGATAAAGAAATATGTTTCATACCTGTTTTACTGTCATGTTAAATTCAAATGCAAGTGATTGGCTATCTCCTATTGTGGGACATTTGTTTAACTTAAAGTTTGCCCAGAGAGTGTCCATGAGGGGTTTGCTGAATAATCTTTTCTGGGGATATTGTTCTTCATTTTTCTCTTCTTTTTCCTGTTCCTCTTCCAGTCCCTCTTCTACTTCCACTTCTTTTTCTTCTCTTTCTCTTTCTTTCCATTTTTTCTTTCCCTTTCTTTAATCTTCACTATGATTCCTCTTTGCTTGCCCTGGATTTTGATCACAAAGCATAGTTGGTTCTTTCTGTATAGCAAAATCTGTGGAATAAACTCAAACTGCAGCTAAATTTGACATGTCGATCATAGTCCACATTCTTCAGTGTGAGACTCTATTTGATTTTCATAAAGTAGCAATGTTGTACATTGTTGGAAAATAAGAAAGAAAAATTAAGGTTATCAAAATCAGTGAAGATTTTCATAAAAAGATCAGTTTATTTATTTTTAAAGATTTTATTTATTTACTTGAGAGAATGAATGAGAGAGAGAGAGAAACAGAGAACAAGTGAGAGAGGGAGAAGGGAGCCTGATGCAGGGCTTGATCCCAGGACCCCAAGATCATGACATGAGAGGAAGGCAGATTCCCAACCCACTAAGCCACCCAGGTGCCCCAAAAGATCAGTTTAAAAATAATTTACTTTTGGATTTAAATATAGAACGAGTAAAGAAAGGGGCTGTAAATTGAAATTAATGTTTCCTTGTGATGTTAGTCAAAAATAAATTACCCTCGGGTGCCTGGGTGGCTCAGTCAGTTAAGTGCCTGCCTCTTGATTTTGGCTTAGGTCATGATCACAGGGTTGTGAGATCAAGCCCCATGATGAGACCATACTGGGCTCCGTGCTCAGCATAGAATCTGCTTGAGGTTCTTTCTCTCCTTCTCTCTCTGCCCCTCCCCCTGCTTGTGCTCTAAATAAATAAATAAAATCTTTAAAAAAAAGTTAGCTTTAAAAAAATTAAGTTATGAGTGACCTTACTTAAAGGACTATTCAGGCTTAGTTCCTCTTGAGAGAATTTTGGTAAGATATATACTTTTATAGAAATTTGTTCATATGTTTCAGTTTTCCCAGGATAGTTCTGGCATATGCCCATAAATGGACATTATTACTATTATTTTATTTATTATTATTATTAATTTTTTAGGTCTTGTTTATTTATTTGACAGACAGAGATCACAAGTAGGCAGAGAGGCAGGCAGAAAGAGTGGGGGAAGCAGGCTCCCTGCTGAGCAGAGAGTCCAATATGGGGCTCAATCCCAGAACCCTGGGATCATGACCTGAGCTGAAGGCAGAGGCTTTAACCCACTGAGCCACCCAGGCACCCGTTAGCTCCATTTTAAAATTTGCAACTTCAAATTTGTGGAATTCAAATCATTAGTTAGTTACATCATTTTCCCCTATCATTTCTGCTGGTGATATAAACATACTGTAATTATTATCAGGTTAGGAAAAAACAAAACAAAACACATCTCTCTTGAATCTATTGCTTCCACCCTAAGTCTGTATTTTCTTTCATAGCAAAATTCTTTTAAAGATTTCTCTGTATTTGCATGCTGGCGATTTTTCTCTCCTCTTTCTCTCTTGAATACTCCAATCGGACTTTCACATCCAATCTCCACAGATACGCCTCTTGTCAAAGTCATGAGTTAATGATGCAAAAATCTAATGATCAATTCCCTATCCCCATCTTTTTTTTCCCCCCAAGATTTATTTATTTGAGAGAGCGCACATGAGAGGGGCAGAGGGAGACAGTGCCAAGCAGACTCCCTGCTGAGCTCAGAGCCAGAAGCCGCTTGGATCTCACAACCCTGAGACCACGACCTGAGCCTAAATCAAGAGTCAGACACTAACCAACTGACCAACTGTGTCACCCTGGTGTCCCTGCCCCCCTCCCCCATGCCCATCTTACTTGAAATATCAGGATCTTTTGAAGTGTCAGGAGTCCTCTCCACCTTGAAAAGCTTTCTTCTCATGGCTTCCAGGATACCATCCTTTCCTGAGTTTCCTTCTATACCAATGACTGCTCCTTCAAAGTTTTCTTTGGGCTCTTAGCTGCCTCAGTCAGTAGAACAGGTGACTCTTGGTCTCAGGATGGGAGAGTTTGAGCTCTGCATTGGGTTTAGCGATTATAAATAAACAAATGTCGAAACAAAAGGAGCAAGGTTTTCTTTGTTCCTTCTCTTTCCTCCCACCTTTCCCCACCCTTGGTCTTTTCCAGTTACTAAAGGCCAAATACCTAGATCTCTTCTTTCCTGTATATACATGGTCTTAGCCTTGGTAATCCAATCTGAAGGATTTAATACCACCCAAATGGTGACTGTGTGCAGATTTTTATCTCTAGGCCCATATACCCAACTCTTAATTCAATATCTCTGTTTGGATATCCTCTAGGTAACTTAAGTCAAACTTAAAATTCCCAGACTCAGGAGTACCTGGGTGGTGCAATCAGTTAAGCTTCTGACTCTTGATTTCTGCCCGGGCTGTGATCTCAGAGTCATGAGATCAAGCCCTGCTTGGGTCTCTCTCTCCCTCTGCTCCTCCCTTCTGCACGTTCTCTCTCTCTCTCAAATAATTAAATCTTAATTTTTTTTAAAGATTTTTTTTTTAATTTATTTGACAGAGAGAGACCACAAGTAGACAGAGAGGCAGGCAGAGAGAGAAAGAGGGAAGCAGGCTCACCGCCGAGCAGAGAGCCCGACGCGGGACTCAATCCTAGGACCCTGAGATCATGACCCGAGCCGAAGGCAGCGGCTCAACCCACTGAGCCACCCAGGTGCCCCTAAATCTTAATTTTTTAAAAAAAGATTTTATTTATTTATTTGACAGAGACAGATCCAGTGATAGAGGGAACACAAGCAGGGGCAGTGGGAGAGGGAGAAGCAGGCTCCCCACCAAGCAAGGAACCTGATGCAGACTTGATCCGAGGACCCTGGGATCATGACTTGATCTTAAGGCAGACGCTTAACTGACTAAGCCACTCAGGTGCCCCTCAAATAATTAAATCTTAAAAAAAAAAAAATCCCAGACTCAGTCACGATCCCTTTCACTGAACCCTGATCCACTCTCAGTACCCCCAACCTGAACAATGTCAAATCCATTCATCCAGCTTATTGAGTTAAAAAACCTTGATAGCATCTTTAACTCCTCCTTTTCTCATAGTCCAAACTCAATCTGTCAGAAAATTTTGCTTTCTTCCTTCAAAATTCTCAGAATATTACCACTTCTTAACCACTATTATCTCCAAACTAGGTATGTTTCATAACTCTCTCCTTTTGTATTTGCTTTCCTACCCCATAGTCTACTTCCAACATAATAGAGTAGCCCTTTTAAATATAAATTAGATAATACCATTCCATTTCTCAAAAGTTGACAATGTGTATTTTTTTTCAGAGTAAAAGCCGAAGACTACAATGGCTTACCAAATCCTGTAGGATTTGATCTCTTGCTTCCTCTTGGAGTTCTATTTTTTAAAAAATATTTATTTATTTATTTGACAGAGAGAGATCACAGGTAGGCAGACAGGCAGAGAGAGAGAGAGAGGGGGGCTCTCCCCGCTGAGCAGAGAGTCTGATACAGGACTCAATCCCAGGACCCCGAGATCATGACCTGAGCTGAAGGCAGAGAGAGAACACTAACCCGCTGAGCCACCCAGGCACCCTACCTTTTGGATTTCTGCTAACACTTCCCTTCACTCTCTTTGCTCCATTCCCTCTGGTTGCCAGAGTTTTTAAAATTTTTATTTATTTTTTAAAAAATTTATTTTTTTAAAAAAGATTTTGTTTATTTATTTGGTTGCCAGAGTTTTTAGTAAACAAGCCAAGCACAGTCCCAGTTTATGGACTTTGCCTGTGCTATTTCTTCTGCCTAGAAAGTTATTTCTCAAAATAAAAGCATGACCTGTTCTCGTACCTTCAGTTTACTTTCCAAGTCTCCAAGTACATTTATTGGTGAGGCAGCGACCAGAAATGGGATTTGAGTCAGTATTTGATGAAAGTAGGGTTTCTGGATTAGGATCTGCGGGTAAATGGGAACTATCTAGAGTTTTCTTTTCTTTTTTCAAGATTTTATTTATTTATTTGACAGAGAGAGATCACAAGTAGGCAGAGAGACAGGCAGAGAGAGAGAGAGGAGGAAGCAGGCTCCCCGTGAGCAGAGAGCCCGATGCGGGGGTCGATCCCAGGAACCCGAGATCATGACCTGAGCCGAAGTCAGAGGCTTTAACCCACTGAGTCATCCAGGTGCCCCAATGGGGAGTTTTAATCTGGGTTGTGATCAGGTAAAACTTAAATTGGAAAATTGATTAGAGGTGTTCTAATCTGGATGCCAGTCAGGAGACTTAGGGCTTTTCCAACTCAGGCTAAGGAGTTTGTGCTAAGTATTTGAGACTACTGAACACCATTGAAGGGTTGTAGGTGACTGTAGGAGTGATTACAGTGATAATGGTGACCAGAATTTAGGTAGGTGTCATCTGTATCTTGGTTGCCAATGGGCCACAAAAATGATTAGCCAGTGATAGTGGGTAAAGTATATATATAGAGTTAAAAAAATGAATGCATTTCCAGTAGGTGTGTGAAAAATATTCAGTTTAATCAAGATGCAAAGAAACTAAATCTTAAATAATGGGATGTATGTATATAGATGTGAAAAATTTTATTTGCAGTATGATGCAATTTTTATAAAAAATTTATATTAATACAAATGTTTATTGACCACTGGCCATGTAGATGGCAAATATGTGTATGGGCAATCTAGAATATGTGCCAAAATGTTAAAAGGGTTTTCTTCTGGCGGATGTGAATGGAAATCATTTTTAAAAAAGATTTATTTATTTATTTTAGAGAGAACCTGAGAGAGAGAACGGGGGAGGAGCAGAGGGAGAGAATCTTCCAACAGACTCCCTGCTGAGCTCAGAGTCCAACTGAGGCTCAATCCCAGGACCCATGAGACTCTTAGCCGAAGCTTAGCTGAAGCTAAGAGTCAGATGTATAATGAACTGAGGCACCCCCATGTCCCTGGAAGTGATTTTTTAAAATTTTTTAACGTTTTGCTTGTTTCTAGTTATTAGCATTTCTGTAATGGGCAGGACCACTGGTATAATAAAAGTAAATCGAAAGAATGAACACATTTAGGCCATCCAGCATACCCACTTATCCAATTCTTGGAGAATTTTAAGGAATGAAAATAATATCTAGGATTAGATTTTTCTTTAATATTTTATTTTTTGACAGAGAGAAATCACAACTAGGCAGAGAGGCAGGTAGAGAGAGAGGAGGAAGCAGGCTCCCCACGGAGCAGAGAGCCCGATGTGGGGCTCAATCCCAGGACCCTGGGATCATGACCTGAGCTGAAGGCAGAGGCTTTAACCCACTGAGCCACCCAGGCGCCCCTAGGATTAGATTTTTTTTTTTTTTTTTTTTAAAGAGAGGCTTTTTTTTTTTTTTTTAAGATTTTATTTATTTATTTGACAGAGAGAGATCACAAGTAGGCAGAGAGGCAGGCAGAGAGAGAATGAGAGGGAAGCAGGCTCCTCGCGGAGCAGAGAGCCCGATGCGGGACCCGATCCCAGGACCCTGAGATCATGACCTGAGCCGAAGGCAGCGGCCCAAACCACTGAGCCACCCAGGCGCCCGGATTAGATTTTTCTTAAGCTAAGTAGTTTCCCAGCAAACAAAGGATATAGTTAAGTTGTTTTGTGTGGTATGGAAATTATCTTTATGATTTGATCTCTATCTCAGATGCTTATTAAAGTGTATTATTGGAGATGCAATCACTGTACAAATTATTCAGTGAACATTAGTGCAAATTATCTGGTGACTTTCTAGGTCATGCAGGCAACAGACACTCTCTCATATCCACCCTAGACACGCCTTCTATAGCAACAAACCGTCTTTACGCCAGTGGTTCCCAGCCATTGATGCACATTAGAATCACCTGGGAGAGCCTGGGCTACACCTTAGAGCCACTGAATCAGAACCTCCACAGGGCAGGGGAGGGGTCAGGCATTAGTAGTTTATACAGTACCTCAGGTGATCCCAATATGCAATCAAGAATGAGACCACAGCCTTCCACTCATCCACCTTCTTTTGATTAAATCACAGACAGATGTCAAGAATGATGATAATCGGGGCGCCTGGGTGGCTCAGTGGATTAGGCCGCTGCCTTCGGCTCAGGTCATGATCTCAGGGTCCTGGGATCGAGCCCCGCATCGGGCTCTCTGCTCCGCGGGGAGCCTGCTTCCTCCTCTCTCTCTGCCTGCCTCTCTGCCTACTTGTGACCTCTCTCTCTGTCAAATAAATAAATAAAATCTTTAAAAAAAAAAAAAAAGAATGATGATAATCGGGGCGCCTGGGTGGCTCAATGGGTTAAAGCCTCTGCCTTCGGCTCGGGTCATGATCCCAGGGTCCTGGGATCGAGTCCCGCATCGGGTTCTCTGCTCAGCATGGAGCCTGCTTCCCTTCCTCTCTCTCTGCTTGCCTCTCCGCCTACTTGTGATCTCCCTCTGTCAAATAAATAAATAAAATCTTTAAAAAAAAAAAAGAATGATGATAATATCAGCACACAGTTCTGGGTAGTTATAAATCTGGTTCTCATAAAGGAACTATGCCAGTCTGATATATTTTAAAAATAGTCAGTGTGAACTGTTTGGTGTGCTGTGCCCAGGTGAAGTAAACATTGGAAGTTAGTGTCATTCTCTCTTTTCTTGAGCAAATGAAAAGAAAAAAATAGTGTTGGGAGTGTAGTACTTCTGGAAGAAGTTTCAGATGAGGCGGGACAGCAAGGGTCTGATGTACAGATTATTTATTTATTAAGATTTTACTTATTTGACAGTGAGAGACACAGGAAGAGAGGGAACACAAGCAGGAGGAGTGGGAGAGGGAGAAGCAGGCTTTCCGCTGAGCAGGGAGCCCGATGTGGGGCTCAATCCAGGACCCTGGGGTCATATCCTGAACTGAATGGCAGACATTCAACGGGCTGAGCCACCCAGACGCCCCTGATGTATAGATCATTTGACAGTGGAAAGATAGCCGAAAGTTTTGCACTTTGGACAATGGGATGATAAAGCTCATGTGAAATCATGAGACACTTTTTGCCCTTGTTTCTATTATTTGCCTCTAGAGTGCAATTTTTTTTAAATGGTGCATAATCTATATTGATACATATTCTGGTGAATTCTTTTTTTTAATTAATTGATCAATTAATTTATTTATTTTTAAGTAATCTCTACATTCAACCTGAGGATTGAATGTAGAGATTACTCATGACCCTGAGAGCAAGTGTTACACATTCTACTGACTGTGTCAGCCAGGCACCCCTATTCTGGTGAATTCTTAAAATTCAAGAAAATGGGCAGAATTAGTTATACATCTTTGATGGGAAAAAAGGTATAAATTAAATTTAAATTTAAACTTATTTTAAAAGGGCATTAAATTCATGGTAATTCCAGACTTCTCCACAGCATGAATTAATGTCGAAAGATAAAGACATAGGGTGCTTGGGTGGTTCAGTGGATTGAAGCCTCTGCCTTTACCTCAGGTCGTGATCCCGGGGTCCTGGGATCGAGCCCCACATAGGGCTCTCTGCTCAGCAGGGACCCTGCTTCCTTCTCTCTCTCTGCCTGCCTCTCTGCCTACTTGTGATCTCTGTCAAATAAATAAAATCTTAAAAAAAAAAAAAAAGAAAGATAAAGACACTGGTGCTGAGTGCCTAAATTTAGAGATTCTTACTCAGTAAATCAGGGGTAAGGACTGGAATTCTGTATTCTTTTTTAAAGATTTTATTTATTTATTTGACAGAGAGAGATCACAAGTAGGCAGAGCAGCAGGCAGAGAGAGGGGGAAGCAGGCTCCCCGCTGAGCAGAGAGCCTGATTTGGGGCTCGATCCCAGGACCCTGAGACCATGACCTGAGCCAAAGGCAGAGGCTTAACCCTCTGAGCCACCCAGACACCCCTGGAATTCTGCATTTTAAACCTCCCTACAACAGAGCAAATCTTAAACATCAAGAGAAAGTATCTCACACAAGATGCAGTGTTTAAATAATTAAGAAGATATTCTTAGGTCTATATCCTGAGATACAACTCAAGATACAACAAAACTCAAGATACAACAAAAGAAAAAAGAAGAGTATTAATTCTACAAAGAATAAGCATCGAGAATTGGATCTCTCCAGAAGGAATTGGTTATAGCGATAGGATTGAGTTCACACAGGTCATTGGCTTGAAGAAACAATCCTCCAGAGTCCACCAAATCTCCCATTGTAAAGACGGTAGCAATTAAATGACTTTATTGTCTCTGAGTTCTGTCAGACAAACTTGGAAAGCTTGAGAAGCACGAGAGGCTCCTTTGGGAGCTGTCCATGGTGGTGAGAAGGTCTTGATGGTAGTGGCTTCACTAACAAACTGATCAGGAGTAGGCAGGCCATACATATCACCATCTGACAGGGTTTGGATTTGGCCTGTCATAACAGGGGTGCTTTCTATGGCTCCCCAGATCATCTGTCCTAGAAGTCCCTCTTTTTTTTTTTAAGATTTTATTTATTTATTTGACACACACACACAGAGATCACAAGTAGGCAGAGAGGCAGGCAGAGAGAGAGGGGGAAGTAGGCTCCCTGCTGCTCGAGAGCCCGATGCAGGGCTCGATCCGAGGACCCCAGGATCATGACCTGAGCCAAAGGCAGAGGCTTTAACCCACTTTAACCACCACCCAGGTGCCCCCTAGCAGTTCCTCTTGAAAGGGACAGGGACTACAAGAAGACTGGTGCTGAGGAGGGAGTACCACAGGACGGTGGAAGAGGTACAGCCCTCATAGAGAAAATTCATGAAAAAGGCACCAAGAGCAGACATACCTTAAAAGACAACAGAAAGTGCCTTGGGTGTACAATCCAGAAGCATGATCTCTGCCATGCCTGAAGGACACACTTGGCAGAGTTACAATCACACTGACAATGTAAGACTTTGTTCTTTTTCTTTAATCTGCCTATCATCTAGCTGAGTCAGACCCTGTTAGGCTGAGGAGGTGCAAGCTCTCTTGTAATTTTTAAAGCATTTCCAGTGATATATTTGAAATTGTTTTGGGGGACGCCTGGATGGTTCACTCAGTTAAGCATCTGCCTTCAGCTCAAGTCATGATCTCAGGGTCCTGGAATAGAGCCCTGCATCTGGCTCCCTGCTCAGTGGGAAGTCTGCTTCTCCCTCTCCCTCTGCCTCTTCTCCCTGCTCGTGCTCTCTCTCTCAAATAAATAAATAAAGTCTTAAAAAACAAAAATAAATTGTTTTTGATTAGAAAAGGCATTTCATCCCATGGCTGATCAGTCTATTATTTGAAGAACATGTTAAATCCTAGACAGAAAACTTTTTTGACAATCTTTTTTTTTTAAGATTTATTTTTATTTAGGGGCACCTGGGTGGCTCAGTGGGTTAAAGCCTCTGCTTTTGGCTCAGGTCATGATCCCGGAGTCCTGGGGTCGAGCCCCGCATCAGGCTCTCTGCTCAGCGGGGAGCCTGCTTACCTCTCTCTCTCTCTGCCTGCATCTCTGCCTACTTGTGATCTCTGTCAAATAAATGGATGGAATCTTTAAAAAAAAAGATTGATTTTTATTTATTTATTTGATAAAGAGAGATCACAAGTAGGCAGAGAGACAGGCAGAGAGAGAGGAGGAAGCAGGCTCCATGCCGAACAGAGAGCCCAATGTGGGGCTCGATCCCAGGACCCTGAAATCATGACCTGAGCCGAAGGCAGAGGCTTTAACTCACTGAGCCACCCAGGCGCCCCTCTTTTTCTTTTTTTTAAGATTTTATTTATTTATTTGACAGACAGAACACAAGTAGGCAGAGAGGCAGCCAGAGGCAGAAGGAGAGGGAGAAACAGGCTCTCTGCTCAGCAGAGAGCCCGACGTGGGACTCAATCCCATGACCCTAGGATCATGACCTGAGCCGAAGGCAGCCACTTAACTGACTGAGCCACCCAGACGCCCCTCTTTTGACAATCTGAAGCCACTGATTTAAATGGCAGTTCCTTAAAAGTCTGAACTTTGAGGTCCAGAATCTTTGGGAACACAACTGGACAGCATTCAGCACTGTTTCTGTCTCTAGTCCTGTCCATATGCTTGTGATCTTCCAACAGCCATCTGTGTTGCATGGTGAGATTAATGAATCAACTGACTTCACATATTTTACCCTTTGTTCATTAAGCTGAAACTTAATTGTGTACTGACAAACCTGGACAAAATTCTGGATTTTCAGGAGTTACTTCAGGTGGGGAGAAAGTTATGAATCATCACCATCTCTATCTCAATTAGCCAATGGTTTTTTCTTGTTTTCCTATCTAGGCAGGTTTTTTTGTAAAGATTTTATTTATTTATTAGAGAGAGAGAGAGAAAGAGCACCAGTGTGGGGGTGGGGGCAGGGAGGGAGAAGCAGGCTTCCTGCTGAACTGAGAGCCTGATGAAGGACTTGCTCCCAGGACCTGGGGATCATGACCTGAGCCCAAGGCAGACGCTTAATCGACCAAGTCACCCAGGCGTCCCTAGGCAGTTTTTTTTTTTTTTTTCAAATTATATTTTCTTTTCTTTTCTTCTTCTTCTTTTTTTTTTTTAAAGATTTTATTTATTTACTTGAGAGTAAGAGAGGAAACACAAGCAGGGGGAGTGGAAGAGGGAGAAGCAGGCTCCCCACTGAGTAGGAAGTCCCATGTCGGGTTTGATCCCAGGATCCTGGGATCATGACCTGAGTGGAAGGCAGGCCTAACAACTGAGTCATCCAGATACCCCTCAGATTATATTTTCAAGGGGTGCCTGGGTGGCTCAGTTGATAAGCGTCTGTCTGCCTTTAGCTCAGTCATGATCCCAGGGTCCTGGGATTGAGCCCTGCATTGGGCTCCCTGCTCATCGGAATGCCTGCTTCTCCCTCTCCCACTCCCCCTGCTTGTGTTCCTTTTCTTGCTGTGTCTCAGTCTGTCCAATAATAAATAAAAATCTTATATAAAAAAAAAGGAAATGCATTGGCTTTCCCACATTTCCAAGGCAATTTTAAAAAAAATATATATTTTTTCAAGCCAAAAACTTGTCCCTCCAAGCCCCGACAAAAACCTGGTAGAAACTGAACTGTTGGGATTGAAGTGTGAAAGTTGGCTAGAGACCCTTGGAACTCCTAGGCATTACAGAGGCATGGTTAAATCACAGAACTAATGTCTGTTTGGTCCTGACTTGTGTTGAGGGGGAGCATGGGGCAATGTGGAGCAGTATCATGGGAGTTCTTTATTATGCATTTGATTTAAAATATCTATTGTTACCTTCTAGGGAAACTGGGGATTATATTGGCCTTCTCAGGTACAGACACTGAATAAACCAGATTCTACTTAATGGTTTGCCATATCAAGAACTTACTTAGAAAGCGGGACGTGAAGTTGGTTCTACTCCCAGATCTCTTAAAAAGGAGTATTGTCTCATATTACCAAATCTCGGACTTTATTTAAGGCAGAGTCTAGATGCAATGTCTCTTTCACTCACATTATTACATTCTTGATGTGGTTTAGGAGAGGCTACTCCAAAAATACAGCATTTTGCTACATTGAATGTTCTCAGCTGAAGGAGTCTGAGAAGACTGCAGGCGTAGGAATGTTGCTCTGACCTCCCCTACTCCTCCTGTTCCCAGAAATAGGCCGTAAAACCCTCCTGTGAAAGGTGCTCTCCTTATGCCCAGAGGAAAATACCTTCCTTATCTCTGAAGACAAAAATTTGCCAAGAAGAATCCTAACAAACAGGCCTGGCTGGAATTCTCCTAGTTTCCTACAATTATCTCAGACTCTGACATCCTGTATTTCTTCTCAACCGTCTGCTCTCCATCACACCTGGCGTAGAAATACTTACATTTAACCATTTCTTTGGGTCTTCATTTTCTTAGTCTCCAGGGTCACATCAAACTTATATTAATATATCTGTATCCTTTTTTCCCCCGTTAATCTGTCTTTGTTACTTTAATTTTCAGACCCAGCCAGGGCCCCTAACCGACTTAAGGATAACTTTTTCCTCCGCTGTCCTCTATAACTTAGATTGCAAACTTCTTCCAATACGTGAAAGGATCTTTGATCCACACATAGTAAAGAAGGAGAGGGCAGCAAAGCTAGTTCCAGTTAGTTTTTTTTTTTTTCTTTAAAATCTTTTGTACGGTACACAGAACTGCACATTGTGGACTTGAAGCCAAGAACTTGGACACTTCCATCCTCGCATTTTGCCACACTTGAGTATAAGCAAATGAATTGGTGCTGAAGAAATCCACTGGAGAAGGGAATTATCCTACTGCAGTGGAGTAAAGGATGGAATTCTTTGGTCTCTAGCTCGATGAATGATGCTCCAACAGCAGAAACAGAACATTTGGGAGAGAAATAGGTGGGTGTGTGAATTAGTTTGCAGATACAAACGAAGACACATGCCCCCAGCTGAAGATAGGACTTTAAAGGAAAGGGCAGAGTTAGACAGTGAACTTGGGAGTCATCAGCATGGTACTGAGATGATTAATTTGGATGAGATTTATCCAGAGATTGCTTAAAACAGCAAATGGCTTTTCAGAAGTTACTTCAGGGTGGAAAAACGTGGTGAATCACCACCATCTCTATCTCAATGAGCCAAAGACTCCCCCCCCCTTTTTTTTCTATCTAGGCAGCTGTTTTCTTTAAATCATATTTTCAAGATCAAACTCTGTCCCTCTAACCCCTTGTGAAAACCTGATTGTTCAGAAGATGAGTATTTGGGGAACAACAAAATTAAAGGGGGAAAATCAATCAACTGTATAGGTGATAATCACTGACAACTTGTTTTTGTTTCTTGTGTTTTTTTTTTTTTTTTTTTTTTTTTTTAAATAATCTCTCTATCCAGTGTGGGGCTCAGACTCACAACCCTGAGATAAGTCACATGATCTTCCACCTGAGGTAGCCACGTGCCCCTCTGACTGTCTTAATGTAAATACTTTCCCTGGCACTGGGGGAAAATGGACAAGGAAATATGGATAACCCTAGCAGAAGTTTGAATGGAAAAAGGAGAGAGATGGGTGAAGCTATTGTGAGCCCAAATTCAAAGGACAGAGGAAAAAGCAGAAAATGTGTCTGGACCAGACAAAATGGTAAGAGTTAAGGCTCAGTGAGTGGTTGGCTTTGAACAGAAGGAAGAAAAGGAGGAGTCCCTTAGCCTTTATTCTTAGACCTCGGAAGTGACAGTGACAGGTTTCAGGTAACTTTGTGTGATGCTTTTAGGGGAGAATGGTTGGGAGGGTTGGGAGGAGATTGAAGAAAATCACACTTAATGGCCTTAGTGTTTGTCGGTGAGTTAGGAGAGAGGGTATCTGCTTATGGAGAGGGAGGCAGGGTTCCATAGGTGAGATGAAGATCAATGAATAACAACGATACGAACTGTTTAGTGAATGCTTTCTATTCAATAATATGTTATTAAACAATTTTTTTTTTGTTGATTTATTTGACAGAGACACAGTGAGAGAGGGAATGCAAGCAGGGGGATTGGGAGAGGCAGAGTCAGGCTTCCCGCTGAGCAGGGAGCCTGATGCGGGGCTCGATCCTAGGACCCTGAGATCATGACCTGAGCTGAAGGCAGACGCTTAACCACTGAGCCTCCCAGGAGCCCCAATAATATGTTATTATGATAGGAATATTAAATAGGGGCACCTGGGTGGCTCAGTGGGTTAAGCCTCTGCCTTCTGCTCGGGTCATCACCCCCTGGCATCTCTGCCTACTTGTGATCTCTGTCAAATAAATCTTAAAAAAAAAAAGATAATATTAAATAATTGTATTTAATGCTTAAAACAACCCTAGGAGATAGAAACTATTATAATCATCTCATGAATGAGGAAACTGCCACTTAGAGTAGGTCAGCAGCTGGGTTAAGTCACAGTTTAGCAGTGACAGAGAGAAAGAAGGGCTTTCTGACTCCAAACCGCCTGAGTCAGGCTGCCCTCAGGAAGGCTAAAGGGTATCATCCCTGGGGGATCTGAGAATCATGCTGTGAGGTATTTCTGTTCTGACCTACTTAGCTGGTTGAAATAATAACCACCCGTACTTAAAACATGAACAGAAGGCTTGCGTTTCCAGAGTGAAAAAAAAACAACAGTACAGATAAGTGATGAAAGAACATGTGTCAGAACCTTTCCAGATCAGCAAATCTTCTGAAATCTCAGTAGGGTACAATTGTCCAAAGGACACATCTGCTTCACGGCGATCCGGCTAGAGGCTGGCGTGGTGCAGAGGTTTTGTACAGAGGCTGTAGTACATTTTCCTTCTTACAAATGCTCCTCATAGCTGTTCTACTGAAGAACGGGCTTATGAAAGGAGGTTAGCAAAACCCCTTTGGCAACATTCCCTAACCCCCGCCCCCATCACCCCTTCTCTACCCAGCAAGTGCTTCTCAAACTTTTGCAGGCATAATAATCTCCAGGAGGCCTTGTTAAAGCAGAGGCTCCTGGGATTCACCCCCGGAGTTCCTGATCCCGTAGCTCAAAGGTGAGACTCAAAAACGGGCGTGTTTCACAAGCCAAGCTGCTCACCCGGGGAGCACACTTTGAGAATCACCGCTCTGGCTTGCTTCACATCACATGCTTATCTGGAGTATTACAAAGGGTAGGCCCTTGGGTGAGATTGGAAGTGCTGGCAAGCTAGATGCCTGAAGGAGAGCGGACCCTCCTGCCCACCACAAGGGACTATCTATCATTCGTTCCAGAGGACGAAGAGCAAAAATTTGTAACTTCCGGAGTAACAGTAGATGAACCATAATAGGGATCACACAGAGAGCTGAGAATGGAGCTCATTTAAATTGTCACCAGCGGAAAGCAGCAGGTTTTTACTACAGTGTTCTCTTGAATCAAGGCAACAATGTCTTGAAGAATCATAAAGACCTGCTGTGTAGGTTTTCTCTACAAAACCGGTTTTAGGAAAACTTGGTGCTTTATGCCATAGGACCATCAGAGGAGAACACTTCAGTGGTCTGCCTCTGACGCTTCTGATGGCAGTTCTTTTCTTTCCTTTTTTTTTTTTTAATATTTTATTTGTTTTTAGATCAGAGAGAGAGAGTGAGCACAAGCAGGGAGAGTGGCAGGCAGAGAGAGAAGCAAGTTCCCCGCTGAGCAAGGAGTCTGATGTGGAACTTGATCCCAGGACCCGGGGATCATGACCTGAGCTGAAGGCAGATGCTTAGCCAGCTGAGCCACCCAGGCATCCTGTGTGATGAAAATTTTTTCCCCCAGTATTCTGTTAGCAACTCCAATTCTGCTATAAGTATTTTTTTTAATTGAAATAACAGTGATAATATATTTTATCTAGACTTGAAAAATGTCCTGGTGTTTTCAATGCTGGCAGTTTTAAAATGTGAAGTGTAAACTCCCAGACATCCATTTGTAGAGAGACACTCATAGTATCTTTTTTTTTTTTTAAAGATTTTATTTATTTATTTGACAGACAGATTTCAAGTAGGCAGAGAGGCAGGCAGAGAGAGAGGAGGAGGAAGCAGGCTCCCTGCTGAGCAGAGAACCCGATGCGGGGCTCGATCCCAGGACCCTGGGATCATGACCTGAGCCGAAGGCAGAGGCTTTAACCCTGCGGGGCTCGATCCCAGGACCCTGGGATCATGACCTGAGCTGAAGGCAGAGGCTTTAACCCACTGAGCCACCCAGGCGCCCCACTCATAGTATCTTTATATCAGACTTTTAAAATATTTTTTAAGAGGGGCAATAGTATTATTTATTTTCAAAGTATAGGTGGTATATTTTCAAAATAATAGGTGGGCACTTGGGTGGCTCAGTCTTTGAGCGGCTGCTTTTGGCTTACGTCATGATTCCAGGGTCCTGGGATCGAGCCCCACGTTGGACTCCCTGCTGGTGGTGGTGGGGGAAGTCTGCTTCTCCCTCTCCCACTCCCCCTGCTTGTGTTCCTTCTCTCCCTGTGTCTGTCTCTGTCAAATAAATAAATAAAATCTTAAAAAGGAGAAGAAAATGGCAATTCTGACATCCACCTGGAGCAGAATTTAATAACAACAATAGGTTAAGACCTGAGACATATTTTTCACCTCTTCTCAATAAAGTTAAACTTAGGGATGTTGTAACAAAGTATCCCAACTGGGTGGTGTAGACAACATTTATGACTCACAGTTCTGGAGGCTAGGAGAGTACAATCAAGGAGTTGGAAAGGTTGGCTTTTTCTGAGGACTGTGAGGGAAGGATCTATAATATTGTTTTTTAATGGAGGTGTAAAATTTGCCATAGAGGGTAATCCAATATCTGAGATTAACCAAAAAAAAAGGAATGTTGTCAACTTGTTCCTTGAGAAAAATTCTCTGTAGCACTGGCCTATCATCTGAATGCCAAATATACTGTTCTTTTCAAATCCCCAGGGACAAATATAATGTTCTTTTCCACGCTGGGACCTGCCTGCTGGAGAGGTTTCTAATTCTCTGTTTCTGTCTCAGGGACAAATGGATTGTCCAATCTGGGCTCTATCCCTACATCTGTGCCTGGGGCAGGCTCATTTCTAACTGATGCCTCCCTTGAAAGCTCCAAGAAGTATGTGATGATACAAACATTACATCGTATATTTATGGATAATAAGACTGGGAAGAAACACAACAAAAATGTTCAGGCTGGCTCATTCAATTGCAGGTGACTTTTCTTTTTTCTTTTCACTTTCTACATTATTTATTTTCTCCATGATGAAAATCAGTTAAGAGAAAATTGTGCTCGCTTCGGCAGCACATATACAAAGTTAAGAGAAAATACTGTAGTTGTTGTTGTTATTTTATTTTAAGGCTATGGCTTATTGATTGATATTAGTGCTGCCGAATCTGATAAATATTTATTGCAATTTGGAAGGGCCATTTGGGCAAAATATAAACATTGGCACATCCTCGGCACATCTCAGTGCAATAAAAAAGCCCAGGTCACTGTCAGTTAATTGTTAAGTCATCCTGCTCTGCGCGCGCACGCGCACACACACATACACACACGTCCATGTACCGAGTCCACTGTCCCAGTGGGCACTCCTGTTATGGTTGCTCTGAACTCAGGACCATCCAGACTTCAGTACTAAAAATAGCCCGAGAAATGTTAAAGCATCAGCAGACAAGCAAACAAACAGCCAACTCTTGACCACAAATAACATTTATACAATTCGAGGGCTTCCGGTTGAACCGCCAACCCAATGGGGCAGGTAGTTTTGAGTGCTGAGTTTCTTTCTGCATCCTGAGCAACTTGCAGTCGAGCGAACCCCCCTCCCCCGCAGCAGGGGCAACTGAGACAGGAAGAGCTGGCCAGGAGAGAAAGCAAAGCTGCCTCCACCCAGGCCCGTTAGAGATTTTCCAGATCAGATTAAAACGACTGAGATACGTGACCCGATGGGACTTCTCACTCCTGTGTACTTCCTCTGTACATGTGAACTAGAAGTCTGTCAGAAAATGGGGCCCAGAGGGGCGCCTGGGTGGCTCAGTGCTTTAAGCCTCTGCCTTCGGCTCAGGTCATGATCTCAGGGTCCTGGGATCGAGCCCCGCATCGGGCTCTCTGCTCGGGGAGGAGCCTGTTTCTCCCTTTTTCTCTGCCTGCCTCTCTGCCTACTTGTGATCTCTGTCTGTCAAATAAATAAATAAAATATTAAAAAGAAAAAAAAAAGAAAATGGGGCCCAGGGGCGTGAGCCGGCTGTCAGTAGAACATGAGACTCTTGCTCTCGGGGTTGTAAGTTCAAGCCACCACATTGATTGTAGAGATTACTTAAAAATAAAATCTTAAAAAAAAAAAAAAAGAAGTGGGGCCCAGAGAGGAAGAAAGCAAGGGAGCCTACTGTTTCCTAACCAGCATGACTACGGGCTGCTTTTTATCCGTCACCAAAAAAGTAGAAACTTTTTTTTTAAGATTTGGTTTTAAGTAATCTCTACACTCAGCAAAGGGCTTGAACCCACAACCCTAAGATCAGAGATCAAGATTCACACGCTTCACAGACTGAGTCTGTGCCCCTCCCTTTTTTTCTTAGTCTAGCTAAAGGTCTGTCAGTTTTTTAAATCTTTTTTTCCTTTTTTTAAAGCTCTTAGTTTTGTTAACCATTTTTGGTTTTTTTGCTCTCTATTTCATTTATTTCGGCCCTGACCTTCGTGATTTTCATAGCCTTTTCAGTGAAGAAAATCTGATGGGCTTATGATTCTGAGTTCTAATCTGGAGAGATAGGAATCAGATGACCACTCAAGATAAAAAACTTGTGACGGATCATACTATGATCACTGTTGTACAGGTGGGGAAACTGTGCTGGCTAATGTCACAGCCGGTGGAAGAGCTGAACCTTGATCTAACCATTCTACTGTACTGCCCCCTCCTGGTCCAATCTTCAGAAATATTCTTTGGAGGGGCGCCTGGGTGGCTCAGTCGTTAAGCATCTGCCTTCTGCTCCCGTCATGATCCCAGGGTTCTGGGATCAGGCCCTCGCATCTGGCTCCCTGTTCAGAGGGAAGCCTGCTTCTCCCTCTCCCATTCCCTATGCTTGTGTTTCCTTTCTCACGGTCTTTCTCTCTCTGTCAAATAAATAAATAAAATCTTAAAAAAAGAAAAAAAAAATAAAATGTAGATGACATTTCAAGAGGTGTTGGGTGGGACCCAAGAATTTGCATGTCTCACGAGCTCCCCTGTGTTATTACTGCTGTTAGTTCACCTTTTTAGAGTAATGGAGTCTGTGTAAGGCGACAATTATTTTCCTGTAACCTAACGAGAGGGGACGGGCAGGAAGCAAGTCGTAGTGTGAAAAACTCAACAGAAACAAATGAAAGGGGTAGGGGAACTTCTGAGGAAAACAGACTATTGGAGAGGACAAAAGTATGGTAGATAAGGAGGTAATAGGCTCCCATTAGGGGAGTGAAGTTCTTTCAAAAGCTGAGAAAGGGGCCCTCGTGAAGGACTCTATATTAGTCCTCGCTGTCCCCCCTGCAGGTGCACGCCGGGAGAGCAGCAAGAACTCAAGCTATCATTCTGAAATTGGGGTTGGTGGGATTTTCTGTTAGAGTACTTTTGGTAATGTGGGGTAGGGGAGTGTCTCTGGGTGGTAGGGTTCCCTGTCTTAAGAAATCACACAGTAGGAGAGGGACACAGCAGAAACCGAGCAAAGGAATGAATGTGTGTGTGAAGGGGGCATTGGGCCTCTGAGTAGCGCACATGGAGGACTTGGCTGGGAAGCTCGCCGATTTTTCAGCACAGTCTACTGCTAGTCCAAGCACAGTTCAGCCTTGGGGGAACCGGGGGTGAAAAGGAGAAGTAAAAGAAAAAAGGCGGCTTTTACGTCCATGATGTTGACACGAAAAGTGAAGGAAAGTCCCAGGAAAAACTTAGTGGTTGATGGTGCACTTTTGCAAATTTCTAAATCTAGCAAGAAGACAAGAGTGCATTAGAGGTCATTGTTGATGAATTCATTGATCTAATCCAAATGGAGGGCCTGTTGTGCACTCAGTGGTCTTCTAGGTCTTTGGGATACGTGAATGAACAAAGCTTACATTGTAGTGAGAAAAGGGAGGTGTTTGCAAGACTAGATTTCCTCTGGGAAATGAGAAGCAGAGGAGCAAGTTAACCTTTAGAAACTGGTGAGGGGCGCCTGGATGGCTCAGGGGGTTGGGCCTCTCTGCCTTCGGCTTGCGTTGTGGTCTTGGGGTCCTGGGATCGAGCCCTGAGTCGGGCTCTCTGCTTGGCGGGGAGCCTGCTTCCCCCTCTCTTTCTGTCTGCCTCTCTGCCTGCTTGTGATCTCTCGATCTGTCAAATAAATAAATAAATAAAATCTTAAAAAAATACAAAACTGGTGAGAATTTTGAAAGATTTTATGTATTTATTTGATGGACAGAGATCCCAAGGAGGCAGAGAAGCAGGCAGAGAGAAAAGAGAAGCAAGCTCCCCGCTGAGCAGAGAGCCCGATGTGGGGATCAGTCTCATGACCCTGGAATCATGACCTGAGCTAAAGGCAGAGGCCTTAACCCACTGAGCCACCCAGGTGCCCCAAGCTTTCTAAGTAATTTTTAAACTAATAGGTGGGATTTTTTCCTAGAAAAGTGTCACCATTTTGAATGTGAAGCCGTGAGAACCTTTCTCTCGTCTCTGTTTTTCCTGCCTACTTCTTGTGTATAGACCTCACAAGTCTTCACTGTGACTGCGTGTGAGTAACAGAATTGTGGATTTAAGACTTGATGAGCCATGGGAAGAATTTTGTTTGGGAAGTGCTTTTTTCAAGAAATTGGTGTTTTGATTTTAGCTGCTCCAGTGCTCAAGTACTTCTGAAAAATTTCCTTCTTCCCTCCTTCCCTTCTTTCTTTTGTTTTTTCTTTCTTCTTCCTCTTTTTTTTTTTTTTTTTAAATAATCTCTATGTGCAACATGGGGCTGGAACTCATGTCCACAGGTCAAGATGTGCATGCTCTACCAACGGAGCCAGCCAGGTGTCCCTCCTTTGTTCTGCTGTAGCTATTAGGGTTAGGTTGGGGTTGTGATAATCTGTGGAACTAATAAGGAAATGCAACATATCAAAATTCACTGTACACCGAATTTAGGCAACTTGCAGCAATGTTGATAATTTTGCCTTAAGCATATAGACATGCTCAAAATTCTCTTATTTGAAAAGAGCAATTCTCTTTTAAACCTACGTCTCACTCTAAGCACCTACCATCTTGTCCTGTAACCTGCAAAGTTCTTCAAAGAGTGGGTTACATTTAGTCCCCCTTTTTCGTCCTCCATCACATGTTCTCAATCAATATTTGTTCAATAAATATAAGCAAAGAGTAAAATATAAAGGTAAAAACAACAGTTAAAACATCTCTAGAAAGACAAATGGCAGTTCAGTTAGAATATCAAGGCCAAGTAGAGAAACAGGTACAGATATTATTAGAATCAGGAGGTACTGTTAAAATCAGAAAGGTGAGTCAGGGATTTGGGTTAAAAGTCAAGAAACTCCTGGAGCACGTGGAACTCAGTCAAGAGTCAGCATGTGACCCTCGATCTCGAGTTCAAACCCCATGTTGGGTGTGGAGCCTACTTTAAAAATAATAATGGGGTGCCTGCTATAATAGGGAGGGAGTCTGCTCTCCTTCTCCTGCTCCCTCAGCTTGTGCTCTCTCTATCAAATAAATAAAGTCTTTAAAAATAATAATAAGTCAAGAAACTCTTAATTTGAATAAGATCAGTTAGAGAGTAATACTGAGGCTTTACTGAGACCAAGAAGTAGAAGGGTTTGACAAGTTAGTCAAGAATGGAGGACGTGTGGGGCGCCTGGGTGGCTCAGTGGGTTAAAGCCTCTGCTTTCGGCTCAGGTCATGATCCCAGGGTCCTGGGATCGAGCCCCACATCAGGATCTCTGCTCAGCCTGCTTCCCCTCCTCTCTCTCTGCCTGCCTCTCTGCCTACTTGTGATCTATCTCTGTCAAATAAATAAATAAAATCTTTAAAAAAAAAAAGAATGGAGGACGTGGGAGGTGAAAAGCACTGTACATATTCATTTTTGTTTTTATTTTATTTTTTTAAGTAGGCTCCGCTCTGAATGCCGGGCTTAAATTCATGAGCCTGAGATCAGGAGTCGCATGCTCTGCCAACGGAGACAGTTGGGTACCCCACACTGCACATCTTCTTAAAAATTACTTATTTATTTAATAAAATCTTTTATTATTGTTTAAAGATTTTATTTATTTTTCTGACAGCGATCACAAGTAGGCAGAGAGGCAGGCAGAGAGAGAGGAGGAAGCAGGCTCCCTGCGGAGCAGAGAGCCCGATGCGGGGCTCGATCCCAGGACCCTGGGACCATGACCTGAGCCGAAGGCAGAGGCTTAACCCACTGAGCCACCCAGGTGCTCCAAATGTTTTTCTTTTAATGAGAAAACAGACTCAGTTGGAAGAGAGGCATTAAAGAATAAAACATTGCTGTTTTGGCTGTAGATAAGCCAAATATAAGACCATATTCTTTCAATCACATCTATGAAGGCCAGCCTTACTTCAGCGATGCTAGATCAAAGTAAAAGAGCTGCAGGGGCGTCTGGGTGGCTCAGCTGGTCGAGCATCTGACTCTTGGTTTTGGCTCAGTTCATGATCTCAGGGATTGAGACCCATGTCAGGCTCCAGGCTCAGCAGGAAGTTGGCTTCCTCTCTCCCTCCTTTCCTTCGGCCCCTCCCCCATCACACTTACTCTTCCCCTCTTTCTCTCTCTCTCAAATAAATAAATAAATCACTAAAGTAAAGGAGCTGCTTATTAAACACATTAGTTACATTATTTTAATGCTATTTTTATTTATTGCCTTTGATATAGTTAGGATTTAGAGTATATATATATATATTTAAAGATTTTATTTATTTATTTGACAGACAGCGATCACAAGTAGGCAGAGAGGCAGGCAGAGAGAGAGGAGGAAGCAGGCTCGCCGCTGAGCAGAGAACCCGATGCGGGGCTCGATCCCAAGGAGCCCCGTAGAATATATTTTTTATCTAGTATAAAAATGTTAGGGGCACCTGGGTGGCTCAGTGGGTTAAGCCTCTGCCTTTGGCTCAGGTCATGATCTCAGGGTCCTGGGATCGAGCCCCGCATCGGGCTCTCTGCTCAGCAGGGAGCCTGCTTCCTCCTGCCTCTCTGCCTACTTGTGATCTCTGTCTGTCAAATAAAAAAAAAATGTTAAAACTTATAGTTATGACTTTTTTTTTTAAAGATTTTTTATTTATTTATTTGACAGACAGAAATTACAAGTAGGCAGAGAGGCAGGCAGAGAGAGAGAGAAGGAAGCAGGCTCCCTGCTGAGCAGAGAGCCCAACGCGGGGCTCGATCCCAGGACGCTGGGATCATGACCTGAGCTGAAGGCAGAGGCTTTAACCCACTGAGCCACCCAGGCGCCCCTAGTTATGACTTTTTAAAAAGATTTTATTTATTTGAGAGAGAGAGGGAGAGGATGAACGGGGGGGAGGGGTGGAGGAAGAGGGAGAGGAACGATGTGGGGCTCTATCCCAGGACCCTGAGGTCGCTACCTGAGCCGAAGCCAGACACTTAACCAACCGAATCACCCAGGTACCCCTATAGTTATGACTTTTTACAGACATATACATTTGCTCAAAAAAGTATACATTTTTTGCTTATACACAAAAATTTACAGTTTTGTTTATTTTATCTGATCAGGTAAAACATGTAAAGGCGGACTACTTAATGGCTAATGTTCTTTTTAATGCAAAATTTCTCAGACATATTGCACTTGTGCGCCTATCAAAATTTGTTTACTCCTTTATGAGGAATCTCACATGGCGATAACAGGCTGTGCCCATTCATGGTGACTTGGGAAATAAGGTTTAGGCTCGTTAAGCAAGCTTTCCCACTAAGTACAGATTATTATTGACTGCTGCTGTTTTATCTTTTATAGTCATAAAAATGTCATGTCTTTATTACTCGACATGAATTAAATTTAGGACACAAATTGGAGCTGTCTTCCCAGAAATGCCATTAACAGGAATAATAAGTAATGTATCTGAGATGTGAATCGTAAGCAAATAGACCTGTGGATTTTTGTCAGTTCCAAGCAATAAAGCTTGAACCCTTTGTTTTCACAGAGATGTACCAACAGTGTCAAGGAGATTCTTTTCCAAGAGGTGCAGAATCATCCTTTTTTCTCAAACAGTGTTCTATATTCTCAGCATTCAGTATAAAATGCAGAACCACACTGCTGGAGGGGCGGGGGGTGAGAGGGATGGGGTGTCTGGGTGATGGGCACTGGGGAGGGTATGTGCTATGGTGAGTGCTGTGAATTGTGTAAGACTGATGAACCACAGACCTGTACCCCGGAAACAAACGACACATTATGTGTTAATTTTAAAAAAGTAATTAAAAAATGGACAACCACCCTTTGCTCCTTTCTCAATGGAAGGACTCCCATTTTCTTTCTCAATTCCAGTTGTTCCAAAGCTCTCTGAGAGTTTAATTTTTTTCCTCCATTTTCAGCACCAAGTTTCTCAAAATTGCTTCTTTTTCTGTGTTCAGCTTTGAGAATGCAGCCCTTCCTAACAAAAATTTGTTAGTAAAAAGAATCTTGGAAATGGAAGAAAATATCCTTCCTCCCCCGAAACTACAAGCAAAGTCATTCCAATCTTGCATCATAAAACCGTCCTCACATGAAATGTCTTTGCTCCTTTCTAAGGCCAGTACCGCCTGTGCTGTGCCTGAGCTCATCCCCTCTGATCGCTCCCAGCTGGGGCTCCGGGAACTCTTGCCGCTGTCTGTCTATTGCGTCATCACCTATTTCCCCCAGTACTAGATGTTTCCCGTCAGTGTACAAACATACTACTAATGCAAAATTCTAGAGCCATCTGGGGATATCTGATGGTAGGCCATTAAAAATCCTTCATCTATTTTTATTTTTTTTTTTTTTTTTTTTTTATTTATATATATTTTTTTTATTTTATTTTTTTTTATTTTTTTTTTTTTTTTAAGGTTTTATTTATTTATTTGACAGACAGAGACCACAGGTAGGCACAGAGGCAGGCAGAGAGAGGAAGGGAAGCAGGCTCCCTGCCGAGCAGAGAGCCCGATGCGGGGCTCGATCCCAGGACCCTGGGATCATGACCCGAGCCGAAGGCAGAGGCCTTAACCCACTGAGCCACCCAGGCGCCCCCATCTATTTTTATTTTTAAGGATTTTTAAAAAGATGATTTCTTTATTTATTTGACAGAGAGAGAGAGAGAGAGAGAGAGAGGGATCTCAAGTAGGCAGAGAGGCAGGCAGAGAGAGAGGAGGAAGCAGGCTCCCTGCTGAGCAGAGAGCCTGATGTGGGGCTCGATCCCAGGACCCCGAGATCATGACCCAAAGCAAAGGCAGAGGCTTAACCCACTGAGCCACCCAGGCACCCCAATAAATAAAATCTTTTTAAAAATGAGAGAAGTTGAAAAACTAAACAAAATGAATTGCTATGTGCTTTCGTAAAACCTAAGTATATAACAATAAAGGCCATATATTCAGGGAAACAGATGACCAGATGAGGAAAAAGAAAAAAAAAAAATCTCAGGGTAGATGGGGTAGATGTTGGCCAGTGTGTGTGGAGGAATAAAGGCGTATCTCCTAGGGCAGATTGCCAGGGTTAGGAGATGACTGTTCTGCCGGTGTCTGTATCGGTTGCCCAAGACATGGAGTGCTTCATGGAAGCTGCAGGAGTTCAGTGATTTCTCAATAACTTTTCTAACTCATCTGAAATACTATTTTTAGTGAGTCAGGAAAAAATGAGAAATCAGACTACTCTTCAATCTTGAAGAAGATTGCTGTCTTCTTAGGGCTTGTCTTGCTTGGAATCTGGTCCCGCGGCTCTGTCACCCAATCCAGTCTCAAACCATGCGTCGCATTTGTCCTTGTTAAATCTAGAACAGTCTTTCCTTTGTGACGTTGTGAAACCCCGAAGACACTGGATTCTCTAGAATGTCTCATATTTTGGATTTTTCTGCTTATTTTCTCACGGTGTCACATAACTTTTCCTTTTACGCCCTAAATTTTCTATAAACTGGAAGTTAAATAATCTTGGTCATCATACAAAGTAGTATTACTGCCAGCAATATAAAATATTTTTAAAAAAGAGTTTATTTATTTATTTGAGAAAGAGAGAAAAAGAGTGAACGGGGGAAGAGCAGACGGAGCAGGGAGCCCAGTGCGGGGCTGAGATCATCACCTGACCCAGGACCAAGAGTCAGACGCTTTAAATAACCGAGCCACTCAGGTGCCCCAACAATGTAAAATAATCGATGCCTATTTTATATAGCTTCACACCGGGACAAATATAAGTTCTAGTTTCCCCCAGTAAATGTGGCTAAGAGAGACTGCTGGATTGGTGAGATTACAGTGTGATCTGGAGGGATGGATTTCTATGTAGTGGAAATGACTAAAAGAGGAAGGCCATATTTAAGTATTTGCATGAGTGATTGTAATTATGGACCATGGCTAAGGAGGGAAGTACAGTAAGACGGTACTAAAGGATAGAAAGACAGTTGAGGGATCATTTTCAAGACTATGCAAAAGTATGGAAAACTGTTGATAACACAGAGTCCCCCCCACCTTCTAAGATTTATTTACTAATTTATTTGAGAAAGAGAGAGCGCACAGAGGGAGAGAGAGAAGCAGACTCCCCACTGAGCAGGGAGCCTGACATGGGGCTTGAGCTCAAGACCCTGGGAACATGACCTGAGCCTTTTCAAGACCCTGGGAACATGACCTGAGCCAAAGGCAGCCACTTAATCAACTTGCCACCCAGATGCCCCAATTCTTGCTCTTTTTGAAGTAGCCTGGATAATGGAGAGAGGACTCCTGGTGTTAATATTCACCAGTATCTGTGTTTCCTTCTTCCTTTGGAGCACACAGCTTTTCTGCAGTTGGGGTGACCATATAACTGACTTCTGGTCAATGCAGTGTGAGTGGAGGTGATGAGCACCACTTCCGGTTCTGGCACAATCCTTTCTCTCTTTTCCACATCTATGGATTGAGTGGAGAAGACTCTTAAGACCTACAATATGGCAGCACGTATGATGGAAGAAGTCTAGGTCTAGATGCTGTGGAAAGCCACCTAACCAAGAATGTTCACACTGGACCCAGAATATGAACCAGAAATACTGTCCTCTTCTGAGGAATTCGCTGTAAGGGAATTAAAGACATGGGGCAGTGGCTGGTGGTGAAAGTAGCTTCAAGAAAAGGTGTATTTGAAATGGGAGAAATGAGAACAATTTTGATGCTCATGGATGTAATCCACAGAGGGGAAAAAAAACTTGATGAAGAAGGAGAGAGGGGAGAACTGGCCAGAACAACACCCTGGGCTAAATCACAAGGGATGGGATTTTGTGTACCAGTGCTGAGTTTGGCATTAGTTAGGAGGATGGAGAAGTTGTCTGTTGTAGCAGGAGAAAAGGCAGAGCATGTGGGTGCAAGTGACAAGTTAGAGGCAATATTTTTTCGATTTCCTTTCTCCTTTTTTTAAAGATTTTATTTTTAAGTGATCTCTACACCCAACGTGGGGCTGGAATCTACAACCCCAAGATCAAGAGTCACGTGCTCCACCAACAGAGCCAGCTGGTTGCCCCTGATTCACTTCTTAAAAGCATTTATGTATAGCTTTAAAAAAAAAAAAAACCCTCCAGAAATACAAATATGAATATCCCCAGTCAGTCCTGGAAAGTCTAACTCATTTCTACAAGGTCAGAAGGCAATTTTATAATATAGAAATACTTTAATTTGTTAAAAACATATTCACTCTATAATATTTCTGTGACAAAGTATGGTGAAATGAAAATACTTGAACCATAAATCCTTTTGCACGTGTCTACAATAGTCTTCTGGAAGTGACACTGCTCGCTGGTACGGCGTGCGTGTTTTACATTTTGAGAGGTACAGTTACCCTTCAAAATAGTTTTATTTGAAGAGTAATCAGCACTCACCGAGTGGATGGCTGTTGTCCAAGGTTTTGGTGTTGTTGAGGTTGGGTTGGGGCGTTAGGGTAGGTGTCAAGGTTGATGCTAAAGTAAGCATAACTACAGAATGAGTGATGGGTCATTGGTGGGCGTCAAACAGTGACGGCTCAAGACAACTTTCCCAAATTAAGATGTGGTGTGTAGTTGCTTTGGAGTTGCTTTCTGATGTTTCTCTGTCTTTGTCCTTTGGTATTTCTGTTTGCATTAGACATCCAAGTGGTTTCCCATGAGTAGCCTATCATGGGTTTCTTCCTTTGTATCTAGTCAGTCCTACATCCCACCAACAAAGCTTTCAGCCCAAGCCTCTATAATAGTTGTCTACCTTACCATCAAATTCATCATCAAGGAAGATCAAGGGGGGTCCTAATGTACCGAAAAACTCTCAGACCTTACTGCGTAAAATATTGTCTGCCAGTTTGTGATCTTATGGCCCAACCACCCAGGCACTTTTTTTTCTTTTCCACTTCTGGGAAATATCCACATTCTATCAAAAACAGAGTTAATCTCAATATATTGCTAAAAGCTTTTGAATAATAATGAAAGGCTATTGAGGGCAAAGATCTCATATTAGAATATTTATTATCCCATATAAAAGCAGTTGGTGCTGGGTAAGGAAGACATACTTAATAGTTGTGTTATAACACTTCTGGACCCTGTTGCAAGCCCCTCCCATGTGGTCGTAAACTTTTCCTTCCATCAACATCTTCCCCTGAGTTTCTCTAATCATGATCCTTTTCAACTCCCTCCATTCTTGATATGTCTATTAAGCATGGGAGTCAAAATCTGAAATGCCCTATATAGGATAAAATTTAATGTATGCTCAGAGTGATTGCAATCTAGTTAGAACATTAACAGAAGTAATAACTATTTTTTCTTTGGACTGATTCTTTGATATTACCTGTATGTCTCTTTCTTTTAATCATACTCAGGCTTTTAAAGTCTCTGCCCAACAGCAGTGCTTGTGTGGAGGGAGGAGGGGGCCGGCAGTGAGAGGGACAAAGATCTCTCAAAGGGGGGGCACTTGGGTGGCTCAGTTGGTTAAGAATCTAACTTTTGATTTTGGCTTGGGTCATGATCTCAGGGTCGTGAGATCAAGCCCTGCATCAGGCTCTATGCTGAGCATGGAGTCTGCTTGGGATTCTCTCTCTCCCTCTGACCACCCCCTCCCCTCTCACACATGCACATGCTCTCTCTCTCTCTCTCAGAAAGAAAGAAAAAAAGAAAGGAAGGAAGAAAGAAATTATTAAATGTATCTGATGTTTCATTTTTTAAAGGTTTTAATTTTAATTTCAGTTAACAGTTATATTAGTTTCTGATGTTTAATTTTAATATTTTATTTTATTTAAAAATCTTTTATTAAAGATTTTATTTATTTAACAGACAGAGATCGCAAGTAGGCAGAGAGGCAGGCAGAGAGAGAGGGGGAAGCAGGCTCCCTGCTGAGCAGAGAGCTCGATGCCAGGCTTGATCCCAGGATCCAGGGATCATGACCCAAGCCGAAGGCAGAGGCTTCAACCCACTGAGCCACCCAGGCACCCCATATTTTTAAAAATTTTTAAAGTTTTTTTTCTTTTTTTTTTTAATTTGAGAGAGAGAGAGAATGAGAGGGGAGAAGGTCAGAGAAAAGCAGACTCCCCATGGAGCTGGGAGTCCCCGGGACTTGATCCCGGACTTCGGGATCATGACCTGAGCCGAAAGCAATTGCCCAACCAACTGAGCCACTCAGGCGCCCAATATTTTATTTTTATACGCCTATTTGGTACTGATAATTACAGCAGCATTCAGAGTCTTCTTCCACTGCTACTCACTGAAAAATAATATTCAGTAAAAAGCATGAAATATCAATTTCCCAAACTATTATATTAAATTGTTAAAAGCCACCATTCTCTACATGATCTTTGCCCTTCATGTTCTTCTGTACTTTTGCTTCCTGTTTTTCTGTTCTCTGGTTGGTTCAAGATATTCTCATCATTTTGTTTCGTTTTTGTTTGTTTTGTAATCCCATGGTTGTGATTCTGTGTCTTGACGTCATTCCTCAGTTTTGGAAAATCTTGGCCATTATATCTTCAAAAGTGTCTTCTACTTCCTTCTTTTTATTTTTATTTATTTATTTATTAAAAAATTTTTTAAAGATTATTTATTTATTTATTTGAGAGAGAGAGAGGTCACAGGTAGGCAGAGAGGCAGGCAGAGAGAGAGGGGGAAGCAGGCTCCCCGCTGAGCAGAGAGCCTGATGCGGGGCTTGATCCCAGGACCCTGAGATTATGACTACTGAGCCACCCAGGCACCCTACTTCCTTCTTTTAAAATTCTCCCTCTGGGACTCAATTACCTATATTGGACCTTCTTGGAGTGACCCGCATATGCCACTTATGCTCTTTGCTGTATTTCTTATCTTTGTCCTTCTGTTCTTCAGTGCAGATATTTTCTTCTTACCGATCTTTCAGTTGACTTATTTCTTTTCTTTCGTTTTTTCTTTCTTTTTTTTTAGGTAATCTCTATGCCCAACATGGGGCTTGAACTCACAACCCCCAGATCAACTCGGATGTTCTACCCACTGAGCCAGCCAGGTGTCCTAACTAATTTCTTATTCAGCTGTGTTTAATCTGTTGTGAAATTCACCTATTGAATTCTTAATCTGTGGGGTGCCTGGGTGACTCAGTCAGTTAAGCATCTGCTTTTGATTCAGGTCATGATCCCAGGGTCCTGGGATCAAGTCCTTCATTGGGCTCCTTGCTCAGTGGGGAGCCTGCTTCTGCTTCTCATTCTCCCCCCTCTTGTGTCCTCTCTCTCTGTCATATAAATAAATTAAACAAATTCTTAATTTGTGGGGCACCTGGCTGGATCAGTCCATAGAGAATGCAACTCTTGGTGTGGGGTTGTGAGTTTGAGCCCCACAATGAGCACAATTTTAAAAAAGTTCTTGGGGCGCCTGGGTGGCTCAGTGGATTAAGCCGCTGCCTTCGGTTCAGGTCACGATCTCAGGGTCCTGGGATCGAGCCCCGCATCGGGCTCTTTGCTCCGCAGGGAGCCTGCTTTCTCCTTTCTCTCTGCCTGCCTCTCTGCCTACTTGTGATCTCTCTCTCTGTCAAATAAATAAATAAAATATTAAAAAAAAATAAATAAAAAAGTTCTTAATTTGTTACTTTATTTTTCAGTTCTAATTTTTTTTTAAGTTTCTAATGCTCTGCTGAAAATTTTCATCTTTACTTATATTCTTAAGCATCTTAATCATAGGTATTTTATTTTATTTATTTATTTTTTTTTTATATTTTTATTTATTTGACAGAGAGAAATCACAAGCAGGCAGAGAGGCAGGCAGAGAGAGAGGAGGAAGCAGGCTCCCTGAGGAGCAGAGAGCCCGATGCGGGGCTCGATCCCAGGACCCTGAGATCATGACCTGAGCCGAAGGCAGAGGCTTTAACCCACTGAGCCACCCAGGCACCCCAATCATAGGTATTTTAAAAAAGTTTTTTAAAAAAGATTTTATTTATTTATTTGACAGACAGAGATTACAAGTAGGCAAGAGAGGCAGGCAGAGAGAGAGGAGGAAGCAGGCTTCCAGCCGAGCAGGGAGCCTGATGTGGGGCTCAATCCCAGGACCCTGGGATCATGACCTGAGCCAAAGGCAGAAGCTTTAACCCAGTGAGCCACCCAGGTGCCCCAATCATAGGTATTTTAAGTCTGATTTTAATAACTGTAGCCTCTGGACCTGGGTTTTATCTTATTTTCTGTTTTAGGTAAGCTCTTGTCTTTTTGTATGTCTAATATTGTCAGTTGAATACTCGATATTATGTATACAAACTTAAGTTGGAGCATAGCTCCGCATTCCTTTTTTTTTTTTTTAAAGATTTTATTTATTTATTTGACAGACAGAGATCACAAGTAGATAGAGAGGCAGGGAGAAAGAGAGAGAGAAAGAGGGAAGCAGGCTCCCTGCTGAGCAGAGAGCCCGACGCAGGACTCGATCCCAGGACCCCGAGATCATGACCTGAGCCGAAGGCAGTGGCTTAACCCACTGAGCCACCCAGGTGCCCCTAGCTCCCCATTCCTTAAATGCGACTGGGAATAGTGACTTCTTTCCAAAGAGTACAATACAAAGGTGGATAAAAGAGTAACTTTATAGTGGAGAAACCAACAAACACTACCTCAGCCGGGGGCTCCAGGTCAACGTCAAGAACGACGGGCATGTTGATAGTGTGTACCCTTGATGTGATGTGATGACAGTGGCCCTTTACCCCGCTTTTGCCCTGAAAAACCTGCAAACTAATTTATCATGAGAAATAGATCACATTCACCACAGGGACCTTCTACAAAATACATGACCAATGTTCTTCCTTCAAGGTCATCAAGAACAAGGGAAGTCTGAGAAACTGTCGCAGCCTGAGGAAGTTCAAGGAGACCTGATAACTGAATGTAGTGTGGTATCCTGGGTAAATCTGGAACAGAAAAAGAACATTAGGTTATAAAATAAGGAAATCTGAATTGAGTATAGGCTTTCGCCAATAATAATGTATCATTATCAGGTCATTAGTTATGACGAATGTACCATACTGATATCAGTACCATGTTAGTAGTAGGGAAACTGGGTATGTCACAGGAACTCTCTGCACTGTGTTCTCAATTGAAATATGCAACTATTCTAAAGATTAAATTTGTTTTTAAAAAGGTGTAGGGCACCTAGGTAGCTCAGTTGGTTGAGTGTCTGCCTTCGGCTCAGGTCATGATCTCAGGGTCCTGGGATCAAGACCTGCGTTAGGATCCCTGCGCAGTGGGGAGCCTGCGTCTCCCTGTCTCTCTGCCTGCCACTCCTCCTGCTTGTGATCTCTCTCCCTCTGTCAAATAAATACATAAAATCTTTAAAAAATATGAAATTTAAAAAGTTGTAGAAATGTGCTTACTTGTCTTACCTTTTCTCAGAGAAAATTTTACTTTTGCATCTGTCAGTCTTTATGAGGTCAGAGTCTATTTTTAGCCCTCCAATATTCCTAGGGCAGTTCTGGGTGGGTCCTATATTGCTTCCCCCTCATAACTGTGGGGTTCCCGAAACTAGTCAGCTTACCAGCCTCCGAATTGCCACTTTCTGTGCGGATACCCAGTCTTTCCGGCACTGCTCAGAGTTGGCAAATGCTGTGTCCACACTTCCCTTCTCTCTCACACTTTGACCTCTTCAATTCCTTACTGCACTGAATGCTTTCAAGTAGTTGTTTTTATGTTTATCCCGATTCCTTGGCTCTCAGCTGAGGGTTGACCTGATGCAAGCTAGTCAGCCACAAGATTGCCAAGCTGGAAGGTTCTGCTTCTCAGTTTTGAGACTCCTTTCATTTCTTTATTGATTCCGAAAAACTGAAAAGTTTTTTTCTTTGTGTCCCCCCCCCGCCCCGAATAAGAATTAGGGCCAGTAAAGTCTAGATCTTTGTCAGCTCTATTTCCCACTCTCTTCTGTATTCAGAACAACATTAATCCTTCATTCCTATTTTCATATCAAGATTTTTACATTTAGGGTGCCTGGGTGGCTCAGTCGGTTAAGTATCTGACTCTGGATTTCTGCTCAGGTCATGATCTCAAGGTCGAGGGATCGAGCCCTACATTGGGATTCTCAGTCTCCTTTTCCCTTTGCCCCTCCCCACTTGCACTCTTTCTCTCTCTCTTAAAAAAAAAAAAAAAAAAAAAAAGATTCTTACAGGGGCACTTGGATGGCTCAGTGGGTTAAAGCCTCTGCCTTCGGCTCAGGTCATGGTCTCGGGGTCCTGGGATCGAGCCCCACTTCGAGCTCTCTGCTCAGCAGGGAGCCTGTTTCCCTTTCTCTCTCTCTGCCTGCCTCTCTGCCTGCTTGTGATCTCTCTCTGTCAAATAAGTAAATAAAAAAAAAGGTTCTTACATTTTATATTTTTCAGATACCCAGCTGAAGCTATCCTGGGTTATTTAAGGTTATTAATCATCATTCAGTTGTGAAGGCTCATGCTTCCAGTGCCTTTCAGAGACAAATGATTTTTAGCTGAGTCAAATGATTCAGGTCAGGGAAACTGTCCTTGGCCAAGAAATTTTACCCAAACTCACAAGCTGAATTGTGTTCATATCTCATTCTTTGAGCTGTTGGTTTTTTCCTGCATGGCTTTAATTTTGCCTTTTTTCCCCTTTTTCCTCCTACTGAACTAGACCTATCTTCAACAGGAATAGAATTCCTGAACTGGCAGGGTCCAGGAAAGGGAGTTCTGTGTAGGCTGTGCCCCCGTGACAGCATCATGAGGACCAGCCAGTAACCCATCACCTTCGACTGCAGTTACAATGACCTGGTTAAGAACTGGCCCTTCAGGGGCGCCTGGGTGGCTCAGTGGATTAAGCTGCTGCCTTCAGCTCAGGTCATGATCTCAGGGTCCTGGGATCAAGCCCCGCAACGGGCTCTCTGCTCAGCAGGAAGCCTGCTTCCTCCTCTCTCTGCCTGCCTCTCTGCCTACTTGTGATCTCTCTCTGTCAAATAAATAAATAAAAAATCTTAAAAAAAAAAAAAAAAGAACTGGCGGTTCATCTTGCCGAAGAGCCAACGTGAAGAGCTGAAGGGTGTGCCCAGAAAATGGTCTGCAGCTCATCCGGCTCTTTCCACCATCTGCAAGGAGCTGGTGCCCTACGACGCTTGATAGCTACATGGACCAGGATTCCTCAGCAGGCGGATTCTTCAAACCTGAACTTGAATTTAGCAGCTGAGTGAGGCTTTTAAATGTTTTACATTTCCTTACATTTAAATCAATATTCAGTTTATTGTGGTTATTTTTATTTTTTTATTCATAGCGGTTTTTTTTTTTTGTAAGATTTTATTTATTTGAGAAAATGTAGCAGAAGGAGAGGGAGAAGCAGACTCCCCACTGAGCAGGGAGCCTGATGTGGGGCTTGATCCCAGGACTCTGGGATCATGACCAAAGCTGAAGGCAGATGTTTCACTGACTGAGCCACTCAGGAGCCCCTGGTTGTAAGTTTTTAAAACTTAGTTTTCAGGGTGCCTTCTCTGTTTGGTCCTAGGATTAGGAAAGGGAAATACATTTTCAGCTGCTGGAATATGGCATTGGAAGAATGGACAAGCCCTTTCCATTTCTAAGAAAGTGAATTCCTGGCAGAGCGTACTAATCGCAGAGGCAGTTGCGATGAGATCATGCGGTCTTGTGTCCCTAATCTAGACAAGATAGTGCCCACACCACCCATTTCCTGACTTCCAAACACACATTTTAGAGGTCGTCTCAGAGAATGAATTTGTGCAGCATAATTTTTAACAGTCAGGTCTGGCTTCAGTTTCTCTATTTCGTAGCTTGTGACTTAAGTCAAACGTTCAGGTTTTCTAAGATTTCTTCTTATGGATGCCGGTCTATATGATGGGGGTCATGATAGTCACGCACAGAGTGTTACAAGTGAAAAGATGGTCTAATTTTTCAAAAATTTTCCAAACTCACCACTAGAAAGTGTTCAGTATCAAATAACTCTACTGCTTAAAAAAAAATATATATACTATGGATATTGTGTTTCTAGCCAGTACCACAGAACTATGATTCCCCCTCTTAAAGTAAAGTAATCTTTAACTTTTACCAATTGCATGTGTGTGTGTGTAGGGTAAGTGTGTTCCTAAAAGCAGATAGCATCCCCCTATTCTGTTAATAATGAATGAAGTGACAAAATGCATTATAAAAACGAACCAAAAGTGTTACCGGAGGCGGCGGGGCGGCAACGGCAGTGAGCGGGTCCTTGTGGCCTAGAAAAATCCTGCAAAAATGTCTCTGTACCCATCTCTTGAAGACCTGAAGGTAGACAAAGTTATTCAGGCTCAAACTGCCTTTTCTGCAAACCCTGGCAACCCAGCAATTTTGTCTGAAGCTTCTGCTCCCATCTCTCAAGATGGAAATCTCTATCCTAAATTGTATCCGGAGCTCTCCCAGTACATGGGCCTGAGTTTAAATGAAGAAGAAATCCGTGCAAATATGGCCGTGGTCCCTGGAGCACCAGTTCAGGGGCAGCTGGTAGCAAGACCTTCCAGTATGAACTATATGGTGGCTGCTGTAACTGGTAATGATGTTGGAATTCGTAGAGCAGAAATTAAGCAAGGGATTCGTGAAGTCATTTTGTGTAAGGATCAAGATGGAAAAATTGGGCTCAGGCTTAAATCAATAGATAATGGCATATTTGTTCAGCTGGTCCAGGCAAATTCTCCAGCCTCATTGGTTGGTCTGAGATTTGGGGACCAAGTACTCCAGATCAATGGGGAAAACTGTGCAGGCTGGAGCTCTGATAAAGCGCACAAGGTACTCAAACAGGCTTTTGGAGAGAAGATTACTATGACTGTTCGTGACAGGCCCTTTGAACGGACAGTTACCATGCATAAGGATAGTACTGGACATGTTGGCTTTATCTTTAAAAATGGAAAGATAACATCCATAGTGAAAGATAGTTCTGCAGCCAGAAATGGTCTTCTCACAGAACATAACATCTGTGAAGTCAGTGGGCAGAATGTCATTGGGCTGAAGGATTCTCAAATTGCAGACATACTGTCAACATCTGAGACTGTAGTTACTATTACAATCATGCCTGCTTTTATCTTTGAACATATTATTAAACGGATGGCACCAAGCATTATGAAAAGCCTGATGGATCACACCATTCCTGAAGTTTAAAAGTCATGGCACAATGGAAACTTCACTGAACTCCAGTTTACTTTTTGGGCAACTTAACTTTATATTATGCACATGAAGCTTTCTAGGAGCCAGAGAGCATATGCTGCATGAAGACCTTTCTATCTTACATTATGGCTGGGAATCTTACTGTTTTGATTGGATATCTTGTTCACACTTCAAGATCGTAGCCTTATCCTGGTTTTACTGATGTGAAACTGTGGACAGATTTTAACTGATTTTCATAGAGTAGTTTCTCTACCGGAAACCTGATGCTTTTACAAGCCATTATGATTAGAATGACTGATACAGGCTTAGCTCTGTGTTAGAACCAATCACCTTTATTTTACATATCAAGTAGTGCGTTCATATTACTTTAGTTCTGTGGTATAATTGCATTTTTAATGTGTAACCATAGTACATGTAGAATGACTGCTTTGGATGTTTTTTTAGTTCTCTGTGTGTGTGTGCGTGTAAAATACCAATTAAGTACACTGGTTTCATTCCATGTAAGCATTATACAGTGTATGTAGGTTGCTTGAGATTGTGTTGATCATCATTTAATTGTAACTACCTTAATACGCTTCAACTGTTGCCTTAACTGTGTTAAGCATCTAGAATAAAAGCCAAAATATAACTATTGCTGCCTTTCTAAAACCCAAAATGCAGTTCTGTGTTAAACTGAAATGTACACTAGCCCAGAACAATGTAATGGTACATAATGAGCTATAGCATAGCTGCTTAGTTGCATTTGAGATTTTCTAGTCAATTGTGTAATGGAAATTTCTTTCTTCTAAAACTTACTGGTATTACTTTCTGAGAAATGATTCACTATATATTAAATGTAAAAATTCTTATACCAAATAGGATAAAGTTCTGACTCCCTTTATTCATTTGTAGATTAAGTGGAATAATACCTAATTTTGTCTTTAACATTCTGTAACCTCACTACTTTGGGATGGTCTTAGGATGTTTCCCAGGGAATCTGTTCCATTTCCTGACCCCTCCCTACAAAATGGAAGTGACACTTTATCCTGATTTTTTTCTTTATGGTTTATGCCTATTTCATCTTAATTAAATATGTATATATATATAAAAAACAAAAACAACAAAAAAAACGAACCAAAATAAGGAGCGCCTGGGTGGCTCAGTTGTTAAGCATCTGCCTTCAGCTCAGGTCATGATCCCAGGTCATGATCCCTGGGTCCTGGGATTGAGCCCCAAGTGGGCTCAGAGGGAAGCCTGCTTCTCCGTCTCCCACTCCCCCTGCTTGTGCTCCCTCTCTTCCTGTCTCTTTCTCTGTCAAAAAATAAAATCTTAAACAAACAAACAAACAAACCTGGCCGTTTGAGCCTCTCTGCTGATTCCTTTCCTGCCTGTGGACGGGCTTCCGATGAACATCATGTTCATGTCTCTCCTGATAGGAGCCAGACATGCTCTGGGGTAGCTTCACTTTTAAGTTCTCTTGGGGTGCAGAACTTGAAACAAACAAAACCCTTGCTTCTCCGCAGGATGTACAATGTATCCCAGCTTTTGGGTTCCTGGGAGGTGGACCTACCAGGATTAAAAATTCCTACTAGTTCTGGCACATTAGAGCCAGGAACTTTGCCAATTTCAATCACTCAGAGCCCCTTACATTCGACTGTTAAATGATCATAGAAGAAGGTCCAAGGTGCTTTTAAGGTTTTTGCGGCAGGCCCGTAGTACGTGTCTCAATGGCTCCATCTGCTGTCAGAAAGAGGAACATGGGATGGGGCGCCTGGGTGGCTCTGACAGGATCCCAGGACCACAGGAAGCCTGTGTGTCAAATAAACAAATCTTAAAAAAAAAAAAAAAGAAAGAAAGAAAGAAAGAGGAACATGATTTCATCCTCCACATTTCAGATTTTGGGACTTAGCAAAGTCAGTTGCCATTGGGAATCTTGAGCCTCCTTCTGCTTTTTTTTGTTTTTGTTTTTGTTTTTCATTCTTTTTTCTTTTAAGATTTTATTTATTTATTTGACAGAGAGATCACAAGTAGGCAGAGAGGCAGGCAGAGAGGGGAGGGGGGAAGCAGACTCCCCGCTGAGCAGAGAGCCGGATGCGGGGCTTGATGTGGGGCTCCATGTGGGACTCGATCCCATGACCCTGAGATCATGACCCCCGCTGAGAGCAGAGGCTTAACCCACTGAGCCACCCAGGCGCCCCTCCTCTGCTACTGTTTTATCAGAATCCTCCCGGACTGAGGACTAAGTGAGTAGCATTTTGGCTCAGTGCTTATTTACATTTTAAGTCTGCAGCTGTTGTTATATCATTCCACCCTAGCTTTTTCCTTGGTGACAAGGTCTTACCTAGAGTTGATTAAAAATACATATGTCACTCTTCAAATTGTTTCCATCCTCAGATATTATTGGTATGTTGTGATTTTGTAGGAATTTTTTCATTTTTATATAAATTTCAAATTTATCAGGGTAAGGATTTATGTCATCTTTTTTTCAGCTTTATAATTGACATATGACATCATGTAAGTTTAAGATGTACAATGTGATGATTTGATACACACACACACACATATATATATATTGCAAAATATTTATGACAATGAGGTTAGTTACATCCTTCACCTCACATAATTACCTTTTTGTTGGTGGTGGGCGTGGTATGGTGGAAACATTAAAGTTCTAGTTTTAAAATTTTATTTTATTTATTTGAGAGAGAGAGAGAGAGTATGAATATGGGGGAGGGGTAGAGGGAGAAGGAAAAACAGACTCCCCACTGAGCAGGGAGCTCCAAGAGGCAAGGCTTGATCCCAGCATTCTGGGATCATAACCTGAGCGACAGGCAGCTGCTTAACCGCTGAGCTTCCCAGGTGCCCCTAAAGTTCCAGTCTTAGAGCCACTTTCAAGGATACAACACTGTATTGTTAACTGTGCTCACCATGTTGCACAGTAGATCCCTGGAACTTACTCCTCCTAGGACTGAAAGTTTGTATCCTTTGACCAACATCTCCCCATTTCTCTCCCCGCCCCCAGCCCCTGGCAAACATCATTCTACTCCATTTCTCTTAAGTTTGACTTTTCTAGATTACACATGTAAGATCATACAGTATTTGTCTTTCTCTGACTTATTTCACTTAGCAAAATGCCCTCAAGGTCCATCTATCTTGTTGCAAATGACAGGATTTCTTTCCTTTTTTATGGCTGAATATCATTCCATTTTATACATATATACGTATCCCATGTTCTTTATCCATTTATCCATCTATGGACACTTGGGTTGTTTCCATGACTTGCCTATCATGAATAATGCTGCAATGAACATAAGGATGCAGATATTTCTTGGAGATAGTGATTTTGTTTCCTTTGGATATATACCTAGAAGTGGAATTGCTGCAACATATGGTAGTTCTATTTGCAAATTTTTGAGGAAACTTCATACTGTTTTCCACAGTGGCTGCATCAATTTACATTCCCACCAATAGTGCATGAGGGTTCCCTTTTCTCCACATTCTTGCCAACATTTGTTATGTCTTGTCTTTTTGACAGTAGTCATTCTAACAAGTATGAGGTTCTCTTATTACATTTTAATTTTTTTATCAGTTTTTTAAAAAATTTATTTGATAGACAGGGATCACAACTAGGCAGAGAGGCAGGCAGAGAGAGAGGAGAAAGCAGGCTCCCTGCAGAGCAGAGAGCCCGATGCGGGGCTCGATCCCAGGACCCTGGGAACATGAGCTGAGCTGAAGGCAGAGGCTTTAACCCACTGAGCCACCCGGGCACCCAATTGTAGAAGATTTTAAAACATATAAAAAGAATAAAGAGGGAAATGACAAATAAATAAGAAACAAAAAATCCAAACACATGAAATGAATTTCTGCGGATGTTGTTTTTTGTGTTTTGCTTTTTTACAGATTTTTATTTATTAATTTGAGAGAGAGCACGAGTAGAGGGGAGAGAGAGAAAGGCTCAGTCCCAGGACCCCTAGATCATGGCTGGAGCCAAAGCCAGATGCCTAGCTGACTGAGCCACCCACGTGCACACGCCCCCTTGTGGTTATTTTCTTTTTCTTTTCCTCCGGCCTTTTAAAATTGTCTCCCCTACCATGGGACCACAGGTAATGGGGAATCAGAGCTCCTTTCAGGAGAGGGAGTCAGACAGACAGCTACCCTGTCCAAAGAACGCAAGCAAGGGTGCACATTATCCCTCCTCACCAGGAGGTGGTAATGGCGAAAAGTAGCAATATAAGACCCTTTCAAGGTCTTGTAATTGGAGTGCATCCACTTTAAGTCTTTTAATGAGGATCTATTGGAGGTCAGGTCTGGTGCCAGCAGCCGCAGTAATTCTAGCTGTAAGAGAGAATATTAAAGTTGCGGCAGATAAAACACTCACACCCAGCTCTCAGGAGCCGATGGGCTGCTGTGGCAAGGCAGAGGGGAGCCACTACCCGCCCGCCCCTTGGTGCCCCTCCATGCTTAGTGGAGTGTCCGGGGGTCAGTGTGGGAGTCAAAGCATTTACTCTGAAAAAGAGTATTCAAAGCAAACCAGAGCCACCTGGATACCGCAGCTAGAAATGGTGGAACAGAACTCTAATTCTCTTTGTGGAACTTTTGGAACTCTCTTTTGGAAGCTTTTCGAACTGAGACCATGATGAAGACGGATGGCTGAGGACATTCGTAATGCGCCACTAGAGGTGAAATTCTTGAACTGATACAAGTTAAAAAAAAAGTTTCTCAAAGAACACGGAGGACATGGGGAGATGGAGAGGAGAGGGAGTTGAGGGAAACTGGAAGGGGAGATGAACCATGAGAGACTATGGACTCTGAAAAACAACCAGAAGGTTTTGAAGGGGCGGGGGGTGGGAGGTTGAGGAACCAGGTGGTGGGTAATAGGGAGGGCACGTACTACATGGAGCACTGGGTGTGGTGCAAAAACAATGAACACTGTTACGCTGAAAATACACAAGCAAAAAAAAAGTTTCTATTACAAAAGAACAATCATTTTCTCTTAATATATGTAAATGATGTCTGCACGGCCGCATACATTTTGGGGGCATCACGGAGCCTTAGGAAAACAGTGGAGACTCTGTCAAGTGCACTTGAGACATGGGCTTCGTACCAGCAGCTCCCAACTTTGGGGGGCATTGGAATCACCTGGAGAGCTTGCTAAAATACAGATTGTTGTGTTCCAACTCCCCTCTCCCCTCTGTAGATGCTAACCCTGGGGTGAGGCTCGAGAAGGGGCAAAGTCTGACTTGTTCCCAGGGAACTGATGTTTCTGGTCCAGGGACCACCTTCAGAACCACTGGGCAGCACAGTCCAATTCTAACCAGAACGGATGTGTTCCAGGTCAAGGAGAATCAAGCAGTCGTCCTCATGGGTTAGCAGAGCTGTCCATATTGTGATCAGTCTACTAACCTAGGACCTCCCCCATGACTAAAGGAGGGAATGTTCTCAGGAAACGAGATGAGGACATTTCAGCCATGAATGAGTTTTTGAAGGATTTTTCCTCTTTTCCTCATTCAGACTTTGGATTGAAGCTATTACAAAGTTTTCCTTCTCCACATGATCATCAACCCCCTGGGGTAGTCTCTATAAGATGGTCTCTGCGGGTGGGGGTGAGGGGAAACACTTGGCTGGCTCAGTCAGTACAGCGTGAGACTCTCGACTTCAGGGTTGTGAGTTCGAGCCCCATACTGGGCATAGAGATTACTTAAAAAAAACTCTCAAGGGATTCATGTTGTAGTAATTCCTCAAACAGAAGCTTCTAGCATGGGGCTGCCTGGGTGGTTCAGTGGGTTAAGCCTTTGCCTTTGGCTCAGGTCACAATCTCAGGGTGCTGGGATTGAGCCCCGTGTTGGGCTCTCTGCTCAGTGGGGAACCTGTTCCCCCTTCCCCACTGCCTACTTGTGAGCTCTCTCTCTGTGTCAAATAAATAAATAAAATCTTAAAAAAAAAAAAAGAAAGAAAAGCTTCCAGCATCTGTAACCACAAGTACTTTTCACCAGCCTATGTGAAAACACATCATCAGTTTTTCTGCTTTTGTGGGCAGGGAGGATTGAAACCAAACAATTCTTACCAGAATTTGAGGAGCTGACCAGAATGTTTAAGAAAAGATCTCACCGGGGCGCCTGGGTGGCTCAGTGGTTTAAGCCTCTGCCTTCGGCTCGGGTCATGATCTCAGGGTCCTGGGATCAAGTCCCGCATCGGGCTCTCTGCTCGGCAGGGAGCCTGCTTCCTCCTCTCTCTCTCTCTCTCTGCCTACTTGTGATCTCTCTCTGTCAAAAAAAAAAAAAAAAGATCTCACCATGACACACCTTTAAAATCTTGCATTGGATTTTTTTCTCTCTTTTAAAGACTTTAAGTAATTTCCACGCCCAAGGTGGGGCTTGAAATTACAGCCCTGAGATCAAGAGTTGCATGCTCTTCTGACTGAGGAAGCCAGGAGCCCCTGGATTTGTCTAAATATAGCAAAGTGCTGTTTTTTTTTCCAGAACTTTCAGAATTAGCTCTATGTTCACCAGAATGTGGGGACGTGGGGCACTTGTTTCCTACTTGTGTTATAAGTTCCTAGAACAATGCCTGGCACATGGTAGGTACTCTGTACAAACCCGTTAAGTAAATAATTAAAACCTAAATTTTATAAAGGGTAAAAATCCAGGGGCACCTGGGTGGCTCGGTCGTTAAGCGTCTCCCTTTGGCTCAGGTCATGGTCTTGGGGAGCTGGAATCGAGTCCCGTATTGGGATGGAGTCCCGTATTGGGCTCTATGTTTGGTGGGAAGCCTGCTTCTCCCTCTCCTACTCCCCCTGCTTGTGCTCTCTCTCTCTGTCAAATAAATAAATTTTTTTTTAAAGTAAAAGTTCACATGAGCATCATCCCAGCTATCAGTGCATTCCACTTTCTCAATCATTGTTGCTCCTGCGGTTATAATTCTGTGACTTTCAAAGAGCAGATACATTCCCTGGGGCTCCTTGTCAGGAGCTGAAGGTCATTCTAAACTGAGCATGAATCACTTTCCCTGACCAGTCAGCCTGTCCATTTCTATAATGCCTACTGGGATATAACGTGGAGGAGCAGGCTCAGAAAGCATATGTATTACCAGAAGGCATGCTAGTAAGTCTATTCTTGTATTTATACTGTCTTCTCTAATAAAAGACAAAAGAAGGGAAACACACTCAAAAATCTCTGTCAGGGTGCCTGGGTGGCTCCATCGGTTAAGTGTCTGCCTTTGGCTTGGGTCATGGTCTTGGGGAGCTGGAATCGAGTCCCACATCAGGCTCCCTGCTCAGTGGGGAGTCTGCTTCTCCCTCCTTCTCTGCCTGCCCCTGCCCCTCGTGCTGTCCTTCTCTCTCTCAAAAATAAATCAATAAATGATACTTACTTTCCCCCTTTAAAAACAGAAAAACCTCTGTGTCTACCCACTAACCTGACACACTTGCTAGATAGGTATTGAGCAGATTAATTCTGGATCAGTGTCTTGACAGTTGTCAACAGAGCCCTCTGTCTCTGTTCAGCCATGCTAGTCCATTCTCGTTTCTTCTTCTTCTTTTTTTTTTTTTTTTAAGATTGTATTTGACAGAGGAAAAGAATGCAAGCAGGGGAATGCAGGCAGAAGGAGGAGAAGCAGCCTTCCCTGTAGAACAGGGAGCCCCATGCAGGACTTGATTCCAGAACCCTGGGATCACAACCTGAGCGGAAGGCAGACTTACAACCGACTGAGCCACCCAGGTATCCCTACACTAACCCATTTCAAACATGCTATCAGTCAGGGTGCAGACAGGAAAGCTGAAACGATACTAGGTAGTTCAAACCTATCAAATCTATGAAGAAGATTTGTTATAAAAATATCTGAAGAGCTCACAGAGCGAAATGAGAAGGGAGGGTAGGTAACCCAAAGTTCAGTGTTTGCAGGCAGCTGATCCACACCCAGGGCTGGGAGATCCTGAGCACAGAACACACTCCCTGCCAAGTTATTGCCAGAACCCCGACTTTCTGCTGCCGAAACTGCCCAAGGCTGTAGCCTGCAGCCCTGCAGTGCTACAGGAAAGCTATCCAGAAACAGAGATAGAACAATGCCTTCTCCCCTTTTCCAGTGTCCCAATCTCCCCCAGGGCTTCCCCTATTTGGTCAAACACAACTAGAAGCCAGCTGCCCAGGGATTCCAGGAAATCCGATTTGTAGGGGTCTGGTCCTCTGCAAAACAGAGCAGAGCACAAGGATAGGCACTCTGTTTCCGTTCCAGGGGAGAATGAAATGGAGCAGAGAACAAATGGGAAAACCGTCGGACCACTCACCTTTAGATTTTTGGTTTTATTATTTATATACTTATTTTGAGAGAGAGAAAAAGAGCAGGGGGAGTGGTAGAGGGAGAGGAGAGAGAGAGCCTCAAGCAGGCTCCACGCCAGCACACCTGATGCGGGGCTCCGTCTCACAACCCTGAGATCATGACCTGAGCCGAAATCAAGAGCCAGAGGCTTAACCGACTGAGCCACCCAGGCGCTCCTAGACTTTTGTTTTTAAATGAAATGAGACAGGCTCCTGTCTGCCAAACTCTAGAGAACACATGTTCCCTCTCTGAGTGATTGTCTGCAGCAACCGCTTACTTGGCTTGAGGTGGACAGTGAGTAGCAAAGCAGGACAGACTTCCATGGTGCTGAAATAGTCCAAATACTGAGTAACTTTTTTTTTTTTTTTAATTTCTTTGAGAGACAGAGAGCAATCATAAGTGGGGGAGAGGCAGAGGGAGAAAGAAAGGGAGAAGCAGGCTCCCCGCTGAGCAGGAAGCTGCAGGCGACCCCAGGACCCTGGGATCATGACCTGAGCTGAAGGCAGATGCTTAAGGACTGAGCCACCCAGGCGCCCACAGGTGAATACTTAAATAAGACTTCCAGTTAGTTAGAATTCTACATATCTTGAGTTGGGAACATTTCCATCCTCCTAGACTTAGTGCTGATAAGGAAAGTTTGATGAAGCTGTGTATTGGCCTGGACACCAATGTAAGGAGAGAAAGATCCCTCTTTGCAATTCCGTTCTGGGGTAATGGAGTATTCTGACCAGTAGGGGGCATCACGCCCAGTTCTCCCCTGCGGGTTTCTCTCCCTTTGCCCCAGGGTGTAGGCCCTAGACTCTAGCGCAGAGTGGTCTCAGAAAAGACCACACCCTTTAAAGAGTTTTTCGGACATTTTGAATTATTGTCAAGACCGTGACTTAGCAGGTCTCCTTCCTGAGGAGAAAAGGTCCCTACCTTTTTCTCTAGGCCAGCCAAAATGGGGTCCGCCAATCAGCGCATCACTCTGGCGGGCGAGCAGACCCAATGTCAGGCCTGTTGAATCAGAATTCGTGTGTTAGGAAGATTCTCAGGGGATTTGTGAGCACGATAACACTTGGGAAACGCTGCTGGAGAGCCTTGAAGGCCGGCGTTCCGCTCACCTAAATCCTGCGGTGGAGGTTTCCGAATGGGAATGCGGAGGAACTCATCCGTCAAAGTTAGATTAGAACTCTGCTGTGGCTCCACGGTCCCTGCCTCTGTGTCCTTAGGGTTGCGCAGGTAGACAAAGCTTGATTTCCCCAAACTGTCACCTGTGGCCCAGGATTTAGAGACACCAGACTCAGATCTTGATGTAGGAGAGAGAGTGGCCGACCCAAGCTCTTTATATACTCTTCATTTATCAGGGCTTGGTTCCAGATCCCTGTATCCCACTGGGTAATCCAGCTGCCCTACTCGAAATCCTATCACAGAAATGTGCCACTGATTGAAACCAAGAGCAATCATATCACCTCGTCTTCCTTCTGTGACTTTGGTGGAAGGGTCCACTCCCGTGCCAGGCCCTTCCCAGGGCTGGGTTCCATCACTCTTGGGTTTTGGGGTGGTTTCTTCTTTCCTTCCTTTCTTTTTCTTTTTTTTTCTTTTTTAACGCTTTCTCGAATTATGTTCCTGTTTTCTCTAAATGAGTGAATAAATCAGGACATAAGTGTGATCATTCCTATTCCTCTGCTATTTAGGAGATTTTTCTCTGCTACCATAAATTCGTAGTAAATATGAAAAAAGAATTCTGGATATGTAAGAGCTTAACGGGTACCGATATCCGCCCGTGTCTGCATCCCTTCCTCCCTCAACATAAAATGTTTTATTTTTGCCCTTATCTCTCTTAAATTTGATCCTCAGTGATTCTCTTTATGCACTTTGTAATCATTAGTATTAAACGAATAAAAAGAGAGTAGTGGGAATGTTAGGCTTCATTTCTTCAGGGAACATGAAGGATTAAAAAATTCTGGACTTGCAATGCCTGGTTGGCTCCGTTGGTTAAACATCTGCCTTCCACTCGGTCATGATCTCAGGGTCCTGGGACGGAGCCCCACAATAGGCTCTTTACTCAGTTGGGAGTCTGCTTCTCCCTCTGCCTCCTGCGCCCCCTGCTTGTGCCCTCTCCCTCTCTGACAAATTTTTAAAAAGAACTATAAATAAAATAAAAAATTCTGCACTTAAGGACACTGGAAAATATGATCAACACTATTGACTTTTTTGGGGCACCTGGGTGGCTCAGTGGGTTAAGCCTCTGCCTTCGGCTCAGGTCATGATCTCAGGGTCCTGGGATCGAGCCCCACATTGGGCTTTCTGCTCGGCAGGGGGCCTACTTCCCCCTCTCTCTCTGCCTGCTTCTTTGCCTACTCGTGATCTCTCTCTCTCTGTCAAATAAATAAAAAAACAAAAACCAAAAATCACTATTGACGTTTTAAAAAAGATTTTTATTGGGGCACCTGGGTGGCTCAGTGGGTTAAAACCTCTGCCTTCAGTTCAATTAGCAATAATCGCGCCTCGGATAAACCTCATTGGCTACGATACTGCCACTGCGCAAAGCTTCTGCCTTCAGTTCAGGTAGTGATCTCAGGGTCCTGGCATAGAGCCCAGCATGGGGCTCTCAGCTCAGTGGGGAGCCTGCTTTCCTGTCTCTCTCCGTCTGGATTTCTGCCTATTTGTGATCTCTCTCTGTGTCAAATAAATAAATAAAATCTTAAAAAAAAAGATATTTATTTATTTATTTGATACATAGAGAGAGAAAGCACAAAACTAGGGGGAGGTGCAGGGAGAGGGAGAAGTGGGCTCCCAGCTGAGCAGAGAGCCCGATGCGGGGCCCACTCCCAGGATCCTGGGATCATGACCTGAGCCGAGGGCAGACACTTAACCAACTGAGCCACCCAGGTGCCCCAACACTGTTGACATTTCATATCAGAAAATTCTTTGCATTAGGGGACTATCCTTCCTGGGCGTGGCGCATCGCCAGTCTTTACCCCGCTTTGCCCACTAGAGGTCAGTAGCACGCCCCCAGTTGTGACATCCAATAAAGTGCCTCCAAACATTGCCAAATTGGGGGGAGGAGGGGAATGGCCCCCGTTGAGACCTACTGACTGAGTTTATAATCTGTCCGAGCTTTGGTATGTGATGCTCTCAACATCATACTGATTCTGTCTTCTCAGTTTGAGAGGTATTGGGAGTAAGAAGAATTTAAAATTTATAAGGTTTTGGGGATTGAGAGATGCGAATTACATACAAGGTTTCCCTAGAATCGCTTTTCCTTTCCTGAGAAGGAAATTCAAACGTGAAACCTCAGGTGGGAATGTCTTTACAGACACTGGCAGACAATAAACAGCAGTACTCACTAACTTTGGCCACATGTTAGAATCAGAATCTATCTATATATATAAATATAGAATCTTATCTATATTTAATTTTTTAAAAAAATTAAATATAGATAAGATAGATCGATCGACGTATATCTATCTATCATCTATCTATCTATCTATCATCTATCTATATTTATTTCTTCCTCTGCCTCAACCCTGCCCTGGAAAACTGAGATTTAGGGGAGTGCTTTCTTGCTAGGTGTGTGTGGGGGCCATGCTGAACTGCGAGCTGGGCGCACGTGACTCCCTGGGGGCCCCCACGGAGGGGAGGTCTCCGGGGGCAGATTTGAGGAAGGTGGTGAGACTGAGCCTCAGGCTCTGGGTTTTTGGCAGAAGGGGGCACCAAAGGTGGGGGTGGCCTGAGGGGGGCATGCAGGTTTCTCCTGCTCTGAGTGTTTCATGCAGCTCCCAATGGCATGGTTTCCTCCTGGGTGGCAGGCGGAGTCCTGCGGTATGACTCAGGTGTCCTCAGTATGGAGGGCTTGAGGGCCAGGCCCATGGGGACTGAAGCCTGAGAACCCAACCCCGGGTTAGGGTGAGGGTCTAGGGACTTGGCAGGCCCCACGTGCTGGTGCTGAGGTGGACTGGGGTGGGGGGCTGAGAAGAGGGCGGGGTTGGCCAGTATTTGGACGTGACCCGGGCTGGGTGTGCGCCTGGCACTTAGAGCGCTTTCTCGCAGGCATCGGGCCGCGGCATGCGGGACCCCGGGCCGGGCCCAGGTGTCTTCCCTCAAGGTCCCTGCTGGTGGAAGCGAGTTTGCTGGGGCTTTCTGGCCAATTCTTATGAGCTTTCTACCCAAATCAATGTCGATTTGGGCAGAAAGCTCGTGAGAATTGGCTGGTGTTGGGTGGCGATTGGGGGCCACGTGCAGGCACTGAGCTGGGAGGACTTTCTCTCTAGGTGCATGTCAGGGCATGGGGGACCACCAGCTGGGCGACCAGCTGAGGACCCAGCAGAGGCGAGCTCCCCCGCGGCAGAGTTGGGGGAGGTGGTGAGACTGAGCATCAGGCTTAGGGTTTTTGGCCCGAAGGGGGCGCCAGAGGTGGGGCTGGCCTGAGGGGCTCATGCAGGTTCCTCTTGCTCTGAGGGTTCTGCGCAGCTCCCAATGGCTTGGTTTCCTCCTGGGTGGCAGGTGGAGTCCTGGGGTGGGGATCAGGGGTCCTGGGGGAACCAAACCCATCTCATGCTGCATTTGGAACTGATGAGTTGAGTGTTTGTTTGGGAGAGTATATTTCCTTCTCCAAAAGGGACAATGTTACTGGTCAACTTTAGAAGGAAGTTCATTACCACTTAAGGAACAAGCATGTGTCTCTCCTTCTCCCAGGAATTGGAGCAGGTGCGCAGGCCTTAGGTGGGAGGTGCCTGCTTATCTGCACCTGATAATCCTTCTTCACTTTGGCTCCACGAGACCTGAAGTTTTGAAATCAGTGTCTGAGTCAGTCATGCAGCTTGTCACGGGACATCAGCTTTTAGAGAAAACAGCAGGTCCATTGGGCACAATGTCACATCCATGTCAGGACCGGAGGTAAAACTTCTCTTGAACCACAAACCTCCTAGGCTTTTCTCTTGTTTCCAGTGGAGCCACAAAGTCACACTGAAGCAGCTGTCAGCCATCGAGTGGGTGCCAGGGCTCCTGAGTTTCCCTGCAGGGGGTACATGGTAGGGGATCGCATTTTCTCTGTTCATTTCTGGCTTATGATGGTATTTGGAACATCTCTTTCCTAGGTAATCCCTTGGGTTAGAAAGGGAAGATGAGATTAACTCTGCGTGTGTCTTTAACATAGAATGTGTTCCTTCATCTAACAGTGTTTATTCCATTGGGCCCAGGCTGTGGTGGAATGGCAGGCATCTAGAGTGAGGTGGCTGTTTGTGGTCAGAGAGAGATCTGGATGATGTCTTCTCCTTTGTTAAAAGTGATGTATCCTGATGGATTCATCTTTTCATCCAAAGAGTTTCAATGAGGGCAGAGGGAAAATTCAAAATGGTTCCAAGGAACCTTGGACAATTTAAAAGGGAAGCTTGACTTTCTTGTTTCACTCAGTGGACCTTCTAGAGAGTTGGACATGCCATACTTTCTCTGCAATTTCATGGATGGTGAAGTCAGAAAGAGTCTTTGGGAATTCTCTTGGATAGAGGCATGCTGGTGGCTTCAAGGGGCTTGGCGTCATGAACCCTAGGGTGAATTTCTTGTCTGATGCTGGGTGAGTCAGGTTATCCCATAGGTTTTCCATTTCCTCCTTAGGAAATTGCTGGCAGGGAATGTTGTGCTTAAAGCAGAACCCACCTGCACTGTCGGTGGGCATGTGGGCTGTTGCAGCCATTCTAGAAGAGTATGGTAGTTCCTCCAAAGGCTAAAAACTGAACAAGCCTAGGATCCAGCAATTGCATTCCTAGGTATTTATCCAAAGGACACAAAAATGCACATTCATTGGGGTACAAGCACTGTGATGTTTATGGCAGCGTTATGAACCATAGCTGAACTATGGAGGGAGTCCCCATATCCATTCACTGAAGAATGGAGAAAGAAGATGTGGGAGCTATATATCTATATCCATATCTCTATCTCTATCTACACACAATGGAATAGGACCCAGCTTTTCAAAAAGAATGAAATCTTACCATCTGCAAGGATGTGGATGGATCTAGAGTGGATTAAGCCCAGCAACATCAGTAGGACAAGACCAATACCCTATGACTTGACTCCTATGGAATTTTCAGAAAGAAAACAGATGAACAGAGTGAGGGGAGACAGGCCAATGAGGAAACAGACTCCACCGAAGCACAAACTGAGGGTTGCTAGAGGGCAGGGGTATGGGGGGAAGGGTTAAATGGGCGATGGCTATTAGGGAGGGCACTTGTGATGAGCTCTGGGTGTTCTCTGCAGGTGAGGAATCATGAAATCCTATCCCTGAAGCAGAAGAATTAACATTGCGTGGAAGCAAATTATTGAAGTCAATGAAGAAAAGAAGAAGACCATGTTCTGCTTCATGAAGAGTGAGGTAAAAATGGAGTGATTTTCACTCTTCTGTTCTGTCGATGATCATTTTCAAACACACTGTGGTAGGACTGGCTAGTTTCTTATTGCATAAGGAGTCTTCAGAAAGCTGTCGTGAAAGATTCAGATCTCAGAGCATGTCCATGTTCCATTCATAAGTTCCTTACAGTTTGCCCAGGTCCAAAGGTCAATGGAGAGAAATAGGATGGAAGAGGAAAGGAGGTGTTAAGCATTCAGGAGGTAGTTTTTCCGCTTTTTCATTAAAGCCCTGGGTCAGTGTAATTTTGGAAGAAGGAAGGGGATCCCAGAGCTTTGCAGCAGAGGGAGTTCCAGGTCTGCCTAGAGCTGACGGGGTCCCTTAGGTGAGCTGAGCTAAGGGCATGGCAGGCCCGATCTGCCAGTGCTGAGGTGAGTTCCCCGGGGTGCTGAGTTGAGGGCGGATTCAGGCGGCATGTTGGACTGCGGGTTTGTACACAGGGGGCTGCAGAAGGTGGGGGTGTCCTCAGGGGGGCATGCAGGTTTCTGCCCCTCTGAGGGTTCTGCACAAGAATGGCATGGTTTCCTCCTGAGTGGCAGCTGGAGTCCTGGGGTATGGCTCAGGGGTCCCCAATCTGGAGGGATTGGGGAGGCCAGGCCTCTGGGGATGGAACCCTGACAACTCAAACTAGCTGGTCCTAACTGCTGGCACTGAGGCGGGGTCACTAGGGGTGCTGAGTGGAAAGCGGGGTTCAGGTGGGGCTTCACACTCCAGGTTTGTGGCCTGGGGGGCTGCTGAGTGCGTGGGTGGCCTCAAGGGGTGCATGCAGGTTTCTCCCACTCTGAGGGTTCTATGCAGCTCCAAAGGGCACTGGGGGGATTCTAGCTCCAGAGGATCCACAGAAATGCAAATTGGCCTGAGCAGAGCCTTCCTGATCTGTCTGCTTTGTTCCTGGGTGTGACTCTGTCTTCTGCTTCTGGAGGCTGTTGATTCTCCTTCTGTTTTCCTCTGAGCTGCTGTATTTTGTGTGGATTCAGGGCTGATAGTTGACACAAATTCTTCCTGAAAAGAAGCAGAATAGAAGCCATCCTTGTTTCCTAAGTAGACCTGACGAGATTCCATAGTAATAGCCTTCCCCAGGCCCCTGGGCCTTCATATGCTCACCAAGTCTGAGATTTTAGAAAACATCTTCTGTTCTTAGCAGGTTGAAAGAATTACTTTGCTTTTTAAAAAATTCAACCAAGTCACACTTTTCATCATCTATACAATGATCTGTAAACATTGAATGAACAAGGTTGGACAGGATGAAGAAAGAACGGACTTTGTAGTGGGATTTGGGGCACTGTGTACTCACTGTTGCCCCTGTGTGGCCACTCTCCAGATAGCACGTGGCTCAATGTGTTCCCATTTACCGGATTCAAGGGAGAATAAGACCAAAGGAGGTTGGTCCCCGAATTCCTTAGCTCCTAAATATCATCCTCTAATTTATGAGCAGTATTCTAAATCGAGTATCTCTTAACTAGATATTAGGGTTAGGGCCAGGGTCAAGTTACATACATTAACTATGGACAGCTTTTTGTAGGCCTATCTTACCTGCCTAAGGTGTTTTTAAAAAATACAATGGGAGAGGATATAGTCATCAAAGCACTGAGCATATGACCTGTCCCCAGAAATAGGTCACTACACATAATGATTGTTTCATCTTAGCTGAGGACCAGGATCTGGTCCTACAGCTACTTGGCAGGTAGCATCTGTGGCCAGCTGGCCATCTCCCTTGACAGCCACAAACAGCTCAGCCCATCCTCTGCTCTGCTCAAGGGCAGCAAATAGAGGGACCAGGTTCAGGTGGGACTCCCTCATTTAGGGACACCACCCCTTGCCCACACTGTCATTTATGGTCTGGCCAATGCCCAGTCACACTGACATGTAGCCACCCAAGGGCACAGCTGTGACATCCTCCTGGAGCACCCCTGGTCCCCCTGTCCCCTCAGTCTGGCCAACCCCTCACACCCCCAGTCCTCCTAAGCATCCACCATTGTGACACAGCTGTGATCACCCTCCTGGAGCATTCCCTGTTCCCTACCCCCAGGTCTGGCCAACCCTGCACACCCCCAGTCCTCCTGAGTGTCTCCTGTCATGGCACTTGTCACATAAGGCTGTCATTCATTGTCTCTGTCTGTCCTTTTGCTTGGAGTAGATCTCTCTCACAGATGCCTGGCTGGGTGGCAGGTGGATGAGTGGTTTCGGGATCTTTTGTCCTGGAACAGCACGCATCCTACAAACCTTGATGGGTAGGGGGAGTCTCTGTCCCTCTGTGTGCCCCCAGCCTTGGTGGAACCTAGTGTCCAGGACAAGGGACTTGGGAGTCTTCCCAGATGAAGTTTGTTCTGTGAAGGTGGCTTCCTTCTGAGATCACTATGCAACCACATTGTGTGGCTATTCCTGTGGGACAGAAAACATGCTACTGTATTGTATCTTCCTTGCACACTCTGGCTACCAAAGAGGATGCTCACCCTCATAAGTTCACACTTCCACCTCTGTTTTGGAGCATCACTGCCATGGAAATGACAGTGAATTCCTGTTGGGCTGCAGACCTGTAGACGCACCATTCAGGGTGCAATAGAGGAGGATGGAGATGGAGTTCTGGCTAAAAGGATGGAAGTCCTTGCCTGTGGGGATGAAGAAATTAGATTTGACCCAGAAGGCGCTATGTTCTCCTCAAAGAAGGGATATGATCCTAGGATCTTGGAGACCAGGGATTGGCACAGACTTTTCTGGAAAGTCTTCTGGAAAGATTTTCTGTTAGGTGTTGCAGTCCACGTGGTGTCTCTGACAATGACTCCACTCTTAATTGTGGCTTGAAAGTAGCCACAGACCATCCATAACTAGTGCCCCAGACACACTTGATGGAGAGAATATAGGGGAAGGTCCATTTGGCCGATGGGTGGTAGTTTCCCCACACCCCAGATCTGCAACAGGATGGATGATGGGGGAGAGGGCTCTTCTTTTCCAGGGGCAGAGTAGGAGGACACTGGGATCTGTCCTGCATGACCTCGGCCCCTGCACTTGAAAGGAAAAAACGATGATCGTGAGATTGGCCAACAGTTAAGACCTCAGGAATTCCCTCCTACCCCCACCCCTCCCATATCTCCAGAGGCCTTGATCTTCCCACTACACATTTGTCTGTGGTTGAATTCCATGTAGGTATTGTTGGGCTGAAAATCTTGTGGGTTCTATATCTTGTGGGTTCTGTACCACACCGATGCTCATCTTGTTCAGGCCAAGACCATGAGCACATTGGGTTTCTCCTGAGTTAGTGGAGGACCTAGCATGTGTGGGCGTCAGGACGAATCTGATTGTGCTTTCAGCAATGTTATGGAGCACCTGACTTCCTGGGCCCTCTGTGGCACTGGCTCGGGCCTGGCTTGTGCCACTTCTGCAGTCATGATGGAAAAGCCCCTGGCATGGGTGGTTCACCCCCTGCTTGGCTCTGTAGGCTGAGACCAGAGGTTCCTCCCACCTCATTGGTGGGGGCCAGGTCACATGCTCATGGATGAGCCAAACCCTGGAGCTGGGGAGTGAAGCCCTGGAGATTGGCACAGGCTGTTAGGACAGGCTATTAGGTAATGACTTTTGGCCATGGTGTCAATTTCTTCTGGGATGCATCTTCTAATAAAACGAATATTAACTTCTGATAGTAAGTGGGTCCAAGGTGCTGGCTTAGCACCTAGCACCTCAGTTCTGCTGTACTACAGTGCAGAGACAATGCCTGAGAATGAGCAAAATGGATGGAAACTGGTCTGGAGTGCACAAGGGAAGGGTGTGTGTGTGTGTGTGTGTGTGTGTGTGTGTGTGTGTTTGTGGAGGGGGGGGTGGTTGGGGATAATAGCTCTGGCCAAGATGTATCTCCACCTTATCTAGGTTCAAGAAGGTGCAGGGAATCCATGGCGTTTCACTGTCCATGATTTTGCAGATGGAGAATATGCCTTTTGCATGGAGTATGGCAAGGCTTGTTCCAAGTATTCTCTAGTTGGTACAGAAGTCGGGGAGACAGCACCCTCCACCTGCTAGGTCAGGTGTGAGAGGCTGAGTGCTCTCAAGAAGGTGTCTGGCTTTCACAGGACTCACTGTGAGCCTGCACACAGGACTGACGAGGACAGTTCATGGTTTTGTTCTAAGGATGGAGTAATGGAAGAATGCAGTGCCCCCATGTGATCCCGGGAAGGGGACAGATCTGGAGTCCACTGTAGAGTTACTTCTTCGGAGTGGTGGTGATCTGCAGCAACCACTTCATGAAATGTCTGTCCTTTATTGAGTTCAGGGTGTGGTTTCTGTGACTGTGTCCTAATGGCTGGGATTTCCAAGGAGTGAGATTTTTTGGCTTCACTGTAAGAGCTGGTAGCCGGGAGTGGGCAAGACCCATTCTGCTGCTGAGAAGTGTGTCTCTAGCGGTTGGAGTGTGTATTAGAAGCCTAGAGGTCAATGGTGAGGTGGTTACAGTGGTCAGCAGGCTGTTATTATTGATATTTTTATGGGCAAATTCCATAGGATGAGATGTTAGATCTTAGGGTTAAGGATCCTCATTGAGTGCCCATCAAGGGTGCTTTTTCTGAGTCTCATATTCGATACCTTTTTATTGCTTCTGATAGCCCTCCTTGCATTTAGTATTCCAGTGAGCAGTGCATTACAATGTTGCCTGCATTTTACCCGTGTGTTGATGAGGATTTGGGAAAGGAAAATGTTGTCAGTGCTTCCACAAATTGTACACTGGAACAGCCAACTAATAAAATTTTATTGTTGACACAAAGTAGGAAATGTCCTGCTGTGATTCTTTTTTTTTTTTTTTAATATTTTATTTATTTGACAGAGAGAAATCACAACTAGGCAGAGAGGCAGGCAGAGAGAGAGGAGGAAGCAGGCTCCCCGTGGAGCAGAGAGCCTGATGCAGGGCTCGATCCCAGGACCCTGGGATCATGACCTGAGCTGAAGGCAGAGGCTTTAACCCACTGAGCCACCCAGGCGCCCTCCTGCTGATTCTTAGTTTAATGCAGGGGCAGGGGCCCTCTTTCACTACTGGTAATGAGGACTATAGGCCTTCCTAGGGAACATTATCGGATTCTATTGGAGACTTGGTCTTTGTTATTGTGGAAGAATCAGGAGTTGACCACTTATTTGTCTCCTGTTTCATTTTCCATGATCATTTTCCTGGTATTTGGTTTCACACCTCCACCATTGTAGAGTCATCCCAACTTTGGCACCAGCTCAGCCTTCTCTGCCAAGGGTATGTTTGGGCCAAGACAAAAGCGAATTTGGGTGACCAGGAAACCCTGGGATCAGAATGCTGTCAGTAGGGAGTTACTGAGATCCTAAATTACAAACCAGCTCTTGACACCCAGACAAAATGCATTTCAGATTTAGAAAGTTCAGATAGAAATTTTGTGCCCATGACAACTGAAGAAAATGTGTCATCCCTAAACCTAACCTTAACGCCTAACTTTAACTCTGAAACCTAACCTGACCTTAAAGTCCGAACTGGAATCCTAAATCCCAAATGTGAAATTGAACCCAAAGCCTAGACTCTGAACCTGAGCCCTGGATCCAAGCCCTGAACCATGAACCCAAACCCTAAACCAGAACTCTGAGCCATGAACCCTGAACCCAAATCCCAGCATGAACCCAAACCCCAAATTTGACCTTGAAATTTATCCCAGAAGCCCTGAGTCTTAAACCTTAAATCATAAACCTAAAGCCCTAAACTCCAACTCTGTTTCCTTGTCTCTCACTCTAAATCCTCACCCTGTCCCTAAACCCAAGGCCTGATCTAGAACTCTGACTGAAACCTGAACCTGAACCCAAATTCAGTCCCTTCCTCATGGGAAGGATGTGGGTCCACATCCACACTGACAGGACCCTCTATGGAGGACGTGGAGCCACATCCACACTGATAGCAGTCTAGCCCCCTCAGACCCCATCCCTGGAAGAGAAGGTGAGGAGAAGGTGAGGAGAAACCACCTGAGCAGGTACTGGCAAGGGGTTGCGTGATCTCAGGACCCCATGGAGGAAGGGCGTGCTGTGCAGACACTGGGGCTTCTGTGGTTTTGTGTGTGGCGACATGGCCTCCTGTGGTGCTGTGAGCAGGGCTGAAGCCCTTTCTGGGCTTGGATGAGTGCTCCAGGTCCTGTGTCTGTGTTTGTGCGCACACAGATTCAATTCCTGGGGCTCCTGAGGAGTCTGCAGTCAGGGAGCGGCCACCTGCCTCACTGCTCATGATCCTTGCGCCTTGGCCCAGCAGGGTCCTTCCCATATCCACACCCGCTTAACGATTGGTCTGGAGTCTAGAAGTTTGGGAGTGACAGCGGGGACTCTGTGGATGGCTTTGTGGAAAGGAGGTATTTTCCCAGCGTCAGTTCTTCCCCAAGCACAGAGCGTCTTCCTGTCTGCATGTGTCTCCCTCTCTGTCTGTCATCAGTGTCCCTTGGCTGTCAGAGGACAGTTCTGTCACCCCCTTGGTTCAGGGGACTCCTAGGTATCTTGTTCTTTTGGAGGCAGTAGTAAATGAGATTGTTCTCCGTAGTCTCTTTCTGATGGTTCCTTCAGAGCATGTAGAAATGCAATTGATCTGTGTATATTGATTTTGTTCCTTGCAAGTTTGTTGAATTTATTAGTTTTGTTCACCTTAAACTCAAACTGCCAGTTATTCGACCAGCAAAATGGGTTTATTTGGGAAGAGCAGGGAATGGCAATCTGGGATGAGCAAGCTACGGGCACATCACAGGCAAGTGCAAGAAACAAAGGAGAGGAACGTTATTTCATGGAGAAGGGGGAAGAAGTTGGGAGGGTTGCTTGGAAGGAAAGTCCACTGGAGAAAGGCAGGGCTTCGGGGTGGTGGAGGATCCTTACCAGCTGAGTTGTGGGGAAGGTGGATTTCTTGTAGGAGATGAGCCCTCCAGCTTCCCCTGCGGGGCCTGGAATGGATGAGTCTCACCCACAGGAGATTGTAATATGGGGTCTGTAATGGGCACTGAGTGCCAGGTGCCTCCTTCCAGCCTCCCCTTCTGGCATCCCCCATCCATTTTATGAGGTTTCCCTTCATGCTTTTTCACAGATCTAACCAGGTTGTGGTGGAGTGTTGTAGAGAATTGGAATTCCGAATCCCGCTGCTTCTACTGCACCCAACACATGGGGGCGCCTGATTGAATCCTCCCACAAGTCTCTTGCGAGCATGTGGCCTCCTGCAAGGTCCAGTGGCCTCTCCGCAGTGGGTGAGAGACTCCATCCCAAAGTCTGATGTCCTCTCTGCTTCTGTGACATGGTGCTAATGTGGGTGTTTGGAAGAGTCATTTACTCTGTGGTGATTTCATTACGCAGTCACTTGCCACAGCAGCACAAATATGCTTTGTCTCCACACTCAGACTCCCCAGCTGTCATTTCTTTACCGCGGTTGTCACTTCACACAGGCTACTTTGGTGCATTTTACCCCAAACAAGGACAGTGTCCCGTGGAACCACCACATAACTCCCAGTGAGGAAATTGTGACGGTTCCCACATCTGAGCCCAGACCACAGGCCCGCTTCAGCTGTCACCCCCTGCCCAATGGTCTGAAATGTCTTCTGCATTCAGATCCCGTTTTCTTCTTCTGGAACTTCTTCCACGACTTTCCCTTATTTGGTAAACTTGATGGACTGAAGGAGCACAGACGGCTCCCATGTGAGTGGGATTTCTCTATGGCTTATGTCACTGGGGCTGTTTTCAGTGTCCATCCACGTTGTGACATGCATCAATCCTTCACTCGCTTTTTCACAGTGACTGGACATAAGAACATTGACCCCTTAAAATATTTCAGGTACACAGTTCTCTGGCCTTAGCTGAGTTCCCATGGTTGTACATCATTCTCCAGTATTTTCTCATTCTCCTCGAGGGAATCTGTATACATGAAACACCAACTCCCCATTGTCTTTTCCCCTCGGCCCCCTGTAGCCACGTCCAGTTTTGTGTCCCAGACACTTCTCTAAGTGGGATAATACAGTATCTGTCCTTCCATGACTGGCTGATTTCACTCAGTGTAATGACTTCTACGTTCAACCCGTGTTGTAGCCTGTGTCAGAACTCCCTTTGTTTCTAAGGCTGAATCATGTTCCATGGTGTATAAACCACATTTTGTTTACCCATTCATTTGTTAGTGGACCCTTGGGTGGCTTCCACCTTTTGGCAGTTGTGAGAAATGCTGCTCTGAATATGGGTCCTTCTACTTCGAATTTTGGTGGGCATATAGGCTGCAGTGGAATTCTGTGTTTAATATTTTAAGGAACCACCGTATTTTTTCCCCACAAATGAACCATTTTACTTAATTCCTTCATAGGGCAGAAAAGATAGCCATTTATGGATCTACCTCATTTTGTTTATCCTTGTCCCCATGGATGGACATTTGCATAGTTTCTGGGTTTTGCCTATTGTAAACACTGCTGCTGTGAATATCCCTGTACATTTTTGTTTGTTTGTTTGAAGCAGTGTTTTCAATTTTGGGGGTATATATCTAGGAGTAAAATTGTTGAACCCTAAGATAATTCTGCTTGGATCTATTTGAGTAAATGCCAAACTATTTTATATGTAGGCTGCACCATTTTTCACAAGCGATGTTTAAGGGTTTCAGTTTCTCAACATCCTTTTTTTTATTTTTTGTTTTCTTGATCATAGTGATTCTACTTGTATAAAAGGACATGTAACTGGTTTAAATCTTCATTTCCATAAAGACTAATGATGTTTAACATCTATTCATGTGCTCTTCACCATTTGTCTGATTTCTCTGGAGAAGGGTCTATCCAAGTCCTTCGTCCATTTTAAAAATGGGATTGTCTTTTTGTTGAGTTGTAAAAGCTCTTTACATATTCTGGGCAACAGACTTTTATTAGATAAATAATGTACAAATATTTCCTTCATTCTGGGGACTATCTTTTTACTTTCTGGGTAGTATCTTCTGATGTACAAATATTTTTAAAATTTAAAAATTTTTTTAAAAAATTTTACATTTCTTTTTCAAGAGTGAGTGAGAAAGAGTATGCAAGTGGATAAGGGCAGAGGGAGAAGGAAAGAGAATCTTTTTTTTTTTTTTAAGATTTCATCCATCCATTTGACAGACAGAGATCACAAGTAGGCAGAGAGGCAGGCAGAGAGAGAGGAGGAAGCAGGCTCTCCACGGAGCAGAGAGCCCGATGCGGGGCTCGATCCCAGGACCCTGGGATCATGACCTGAGCTGAAGGCAGAGGCTTTAACCCACTGAGCCACCAAGGCGCCCCAGGAAAGAGAATCTTAAGCAGGCTCCATACTCAGTGTGGAGCCTGACATGGGGCTCAATCTCATGACCTTGCGATAATGATCTGAGCCAAAATTAGGAGTCAGACGGTTAACCAACTGAGCTACCAAGGTACCCGGGACAGATTTTTAATTTTGAGGATATTATTTTATCTATTTTTCCCTTTCCCTTCTTATGCTTTGGTGTCAGATCTAAAAGCATTGGTAAATCCAAGGTTATGAAGGTGATGAAGATTTATCCCCATTTGTTTCTTCTAGGGTTTATAGGTTTATAGGGTTTACATTTAAGCCTTTAACTTATTTTGAATTAATGTGTATATGTGGTGTGAGGTAAGGGTCCAGTTCTATTCCTCTGTACATGGATAGCCAATTGTCTAGGACCCTTTGTTGAAAAAACTATTCTGCCTCCCCAGTGTAATATTGTCCACCCCTGTCAAAATTCAGTGGACCATAGATGAAGGGGTTTATTTCTGGGCTCTCAGTTAAATCCCACTGATCTGTATGCATACTTAGAAAAAATTTATTTTTATTTATTTATTTATTTAAAATTTTGGGGTAAATTTAGAATCATTTAATTAACATATAATGTATTATTTGTTTCAAGGCATATGCATACCATACATGCAAACAATGTTTTATTTACTGTTGCTTTGTATTAAGATTTGAACTTTGGAAGTATGACCTTTCACTTTTGATTTTCTTTTTCAAGGTGGTTTTGGCTATTTTGCGGTCCCTTAAAATTCCATATAACTGTTACGATTAGCTTGTGCATTTCTTCCCAAAGGCCTTTGTGAAATTTCTCAGGAAAATATTGGATTTCCACATTGCTTTGTGTACTGTTGCCATCTTATCATTAGTATGTCTTTTCATCACCATGCGGTATCCTCAGATTTACTTAGGTTTCCCTTACTTTTTTTCAGCAATGTTTTGTAATTTTTGGTGTATAAGACATATACCTTGATTACATCTATTCATAAGTATTTTGTCAATGTTGATGTTCCCTAAAATGGAATTGTTTTCTTAAATTCCTTTTCGGACGATTCATTGCTAGTGTATATAAATAAGAGATTTTTGTGTATTGATATTTTGTCCTGTAACTTTGTGGAATTAGGGAACTGGCTGTGATCATTTTTGTTGATTCTTTAGGAAGCTCTCTATATAAGATGCTGCCATCTCTGGTCTGTGCATAGACCTAGTTCCACTGTTTCCTTTCACATGTGGATTCCTTATTTCTTGCCTTATTGTTCTGGGTAGAACTTTCAGTGCACTACTGAGCAAGGAGTGAAAGCCAGCACGATGGGCTTGTTCGTGATTTCAGAGTAGAGCTGTCAGTCCTCAAAATCGAGCACAGTGTTTGATTAGGGTTAGGGTGGGGTTTGCGTTAGGGCTTAGGTTTAGGGTCTCCTGCCCCCACTGTACAGAGCCCATTCTTCTCTGGCAACCAGCAGAGAGATCTTTCCAGGACATAACCTTTGAGCCTCTCTGTGATCTGCTCCCAGCTGCCTGTCCTCTTGTCTTTCCTCTCGCACCGTATCACCCTCACCCCCATGGGGCTCCCAGGTGTGTGGTCATCCCCCATGTGCCTCAGGCCTGACTCCAGGCCTTTACATTCTCTCTGCCCTCTGCCAGGAGCACTCTTCTCTCCCCCTGCTTCATGTCTGGCTTGTTCCCCTGTTGGCTAGACCTGGACTTGCCCCCCACTGAGCTGACTTGTGTCTGCTGGTTGTGTGTGGCTTTGTCCCTTATTTAAAATGTAGCGCCCACTTTCCCTGTATGAGCAATTTACTAAGCTGCCAGGTATGGGGTAGGTACTGGGAAGTAGCCTTAGTGCCTGTGTGAAAAAATCAGTCTCAGGGCACCTGGGTGGCTCAGCCATTAAGCATCTGCCTTTGGCTCTGGTTGTGATCCTGGGGTCCTGGGATTGAACCCTGCCGTGTTGGGCTCCCTGCTGAGCAGGGAGCATGATTCTCCCTCTCCCACTACCCCTGCTTGTGTTCCCTCTCTAGCCATCTCTCTCTCTGTAAGATAACTAAAATCTTAACAAAAATCAGTCTCAAAGGGGCTCACCCCCCCTTGCTGACAGTGGGGGAACTGCTGTCCCCACAGGCGGTCCCCTCAGACAGACAAGAATTCCAATTCTTGGAGCCTAGGAGTTGTTGACCTGGACCTGGAAGCTTCCACTCTTGGATTCATGGCTGGGGCCTAAGCAAGGCCCCTTTTTCCCCCAGTGGTCCTCTTTCCCCTTCCCTGCTCACAGCCTGGATCTGATTCCTGATCTGGGAGAGTTCAATGGTGACCCTCCTAGGAATAGCAGCGGTTGACTGATGGACCTTGTCAGCAAAAGGCTCCGTAGCCTTCAAGGGAGGACCCTATGGAGATGGAGACAGCTCTGTGGGGGCCAGCGACAGCCCCCTCAAAACAGAGTGGGGCAGGAGGCCAGCCCTGCTGATTCTAGCCAGTCTGTAGGCCATAGAAAGGAGGGCTGTGCCCAGAGGTGCTCCTGGCAGGTGGGGACAGTACCTGCAGGGGGTCGGCCAGGGAAGGGTATCCGCAGGGTTTGCCTGGGAGCTCGGCACAGGGGGAGTGTTCCTGGCTCCAAAATGCTGACTGTGGGGTTGATTTCCTGCCTCTGAAGCCTCAGGCTCCCCTTTGATGGGGTGCTGATGGCCCCCATCTCTGGGAGCAGAAGGTAGGGAGGCCCCACAAGCAGACTTGCTCGAGACAGACTGGGAGAGTGGCTGTAGCTTAAAACAGCCCAGGACCTGCCCCCTTATAGAAAGTGTACACGTCCGTGGCCCTCAGCTCTGGAGTCATGCTGCCAGCTTCTGACAGTGACCCCTCCTGCCACCTTGTCCCTCATCCCCGTAGATAGGTGATCTTCCTGGAGCTGTCCCTGCAGAGGGCAGAGAAGCCCATCATGGTGGGACACAAGTTCACCTACTAGGTCATCACTGACCTGCGGGCTGCCAGGCCTGTATGTCCCCCTGGGAAGGCTGGAGGGTGGTAGTCCTCGAGGTCCCTGGCACCCCACACTGGCAGGTTGTTTCCATGCAGCACATGGCAATGGTCAGCTGCATCTGTGAGCAGTGTTTCCTCCATGAGGGGGATGACCTGCCATGTGTGGATGCAAATATGAAGTTCTGCGACCATGTGGGGAGATCCTGTCCTCCCTCTTTGGCACCCTGCACCCCAGTTTCTACTGGGTGTCCCATGAAGACTTCAGCTACCAGCACCAGACACAGTCCCAGGCCCACATCCCCAGGGACCAGGGTGACATTTACTACATGGGGGCCTTTTTTGAGGGGTTGGTGGTGGAGGTTCACTGACTGACCTTGGCCTGTCACCTGGTGATGGGGATCGACCTGGCCAATGGGATCAAGGTTGTGTGGCGTGATGAGAGCCGCTTGTACAGGGACCTGCGGGACCACAAGTCCACCACCGGAGGACCTGTGTGACTGGCAGCGGCTGGGCTGTCCCCTGGAGGACATGTGGGACCTGTGGTGGCTGGGCTGCCCTCCCCGCCCTTCATGAAGAAGCTGAGATTCAGGCCATGCCCAAGAATTGCCAGGACGTCTGGGACTAATGAGGGGCTCTCCGCATCTCCATCAGGGGGTGCTGTCCTGAGTAGAGCTGTGAGAGCCAGTTCGTGCTTCTGTCTCCTCGAGGGAGACCGTGGAGCCCAGCCCTGCTCACACGGGCATGTCCAGAGCCCCCAGTTGCACCCGCACCCAGGAGGCCTGCCTGGGGACACAAGGTCCTCTCTTTGTGGTCACTACATTTTGATAACTTCTGGGTCACTTGCAGCTTTGAACAGCTCCAGTTTTGCTGGATGATTTCTGTGTCAAGGCTGAGCAACCATCTTTAAAAAGAACAATCAAGGGAAAGGGTTTTCTTCCTGGTTCTAGACAGACATGGCCCGGTGGGGTTGGGAGTGGTCCTGCAGTGGCCATGGAGCCAGGGTGGCTTCTGGTCCGGTCTTCCCTCCCAGTCCCTGCACGCTGCCACAGCCATGGGGCTTCAGGGGCAGGGCTGCACTGAGCCGTCTCTCAGACCTTCAGTTCCCCGACCACCAGAGGCCTTGGCTGTGGCCACTAGCTCAGCCTCCAGGAGCACGGATTCCTCTGAGTTATGTATGGTTTCTGCCTTGGTTTTATTTTTTATTTTTTAATTTAATTTAATTTTTAAAATTTAAATACATTACGGGCGCCTGGGTGGCTCAGTGGGTTCAAAACCTCTGCTTTTGGCTCGGGGCATGATCCCAGGGTCCTGGGATGGAGCCCCACGTTGGGCTCTCTGCTTGGCAGGGAGCCTTCTTCCCTTCCTCTCTCTCTGCCTGCCTCTCTGCCTACTTGTGATCTCTGTCAAATAAATAAATAAAAATTCTTAAAAAAATTTTAAATCCATTAGCCAACATATAGTACACCAGTAGATTTTAATATAGTGGTCAGTGGTTCATTTGTTGCCTGTAACACCCAGTGCTCATCACAGCATGTGCCCTCCTTAATACCTGTCACCCAGCTACCCCATCCTCCTACCCCCCTCCCTTCTGTCAGTGGGGCCAAGTCCCTGGCTGAGGGTTAGGTAGCTTCCTACATGTTCCACCTGCCTCTCCCTGGCTCCCCCAGCCCTGCACAGTCCTGGGCTGCTTCCCAGCAGAGGGCGGTTTTAACCAAGGTCAGGAAGACGGGATGGATTTTCCTGACTCCCCCTGCCACCCCCTCCACCCCCCTGTCCAGGGCTGCAAGAGAGGAAAGTTTTCTTCAACTCCTCTTAAGGTCCCTGGCTGGGTCTGGAAATTGACAAAGACAGATAAACAGGAGAAAAACTGGCAAAGTGTATTGATTTTTTTTTGCTGGGAGCCTCACAAGAATGTGGAGACCAGCAGAGGGAATTGAAGCAGAGAGTTCTTCTACGTTTTAGACAAAGGAGCAATCAATGTGTGAAGAACTGGGAGACACAGGGGTTTGAGCTAGGGCGGGTAAACGGTAGAAAAGTAACTAGGAAGATAAAGATTAGTTTAACCAGATTTGTTCCTCTAGCCTTTGTGGCCCTAAATTCCTTGACTCTGGTGATAAGCATGTCCTCCCTGCCATCTGGGGAGAGAAAGTGCCACATGGGAGTATTCTGACCTGCTTCAGGGAAGGAGGGCTGATGGCTGGGGATCAGAGGGAGGACCTTCCTGCTTCTGCTTTATGGAAAATTCTTTCAGTTTCTATATTTAATTTGCCAGCATGCCATATTTGGGGCAGTGTGTCCTGACCCTCACTGACCTGGTGCTGGACTTCGTCTCCTCCTAGTAATCAGGACATTGAATGGCTACTGTGGACCATTCCAGCCCTGGGGCAGCCCCTTGTCCAGGGAGGCACCTGCCTGGAGGGGAGGCTTCCCACACAGGTACCCTGTTGCTAAGTGTGGCCGTCCCTCCTCGGGGATATTGGGTGAGAGTGTGCAGATCTTACTTTGAGAAACTGACTTCATTTCCTGCAAGTGACCCAGTAGTGGGATCATACAGGACTACTATTTTTAGTATTGGGGGGGGGGAACTCCATACTTTTCCCAGCATGGCTGCGCCAACCAAGGTCAATTCCAGATGATTTTACCTACAAACCAGAGATTTTTCAAGAACCTCTCCAGCAGAGAACAATGAAGAGAACATTTTCAAGGTCTTGCACAGTATACTAACCATAGGAACAAACCGGTAACTCAGAAACTATTGGAATGAAGAAGCGTCCTCCTTCCGTTTCTGGCTAGTGTGCTGGTCTGGGGCTTGATCCTGCCTCAGGCAGCTGGAAGGTTGACCTCCCAGGTCGGCTGCTCCTGAGATGGCTACTGTTTCCAGAAATTCTTTGGGGTGTGGCCGGGTTTGCCCACCCATGCACAGATCAAGTTGGCCACCAGTGGAGCCATGGGTCCTCCAGGCATGGCCCCACCCCCATCCCCAGTGGAGCCATCACCCTAGGGTTTAGGGGGATGGGAGCTGCCCCTAGGCAAAACCACCCGAGATTCCCACTGTCCTTACCTGACCTTCAGATGATCCTCAGTTACTCCTGTGCCTCTGGTGTCTTCCTGGAACCCTGACCTCACTGTTTTCGAACAGCTCGTCCAGCAGTACCCTCACTTTCTGGGAGGGGAATTATTGGAATCTGCAGTGTGTCCTGCTGCCCCACCTGGATCGTTTTTTGAAGGCACATCATCTCGGCATCTGAGGACCCAAGACCATGGGCCTGTGGCCTGGAGGGATGCTGAGGAGAGCTGGTGGGATGGGAGGGCTGCAAGGCACAAAGGCAGGTCTCTAGAAAACTCTCTGGGGTCCCTGGCATTCTACCATTTTTAAACAAATATTTATGTATTTGACAGAGAGAGAGATCACAAGTAGGCAGAGAGGCAGGCAGAGAGAGAGGGGGAAGCAGGCTCCCCACTGAACAGAGAGCCCGATGTGGGGCTTGATCCTGGAAGCCGGAGATCATAACCTGAGTTGAAGGCAGAGGCTTAGTCCACTGAGCCACCCAGGCACCCCGCATTCTACCATTTTTGAATCAAAGCCCTGAGATCTTTAAAATGCCAGCAGTGTTACAGCGTGGGCCAGAAAATCACATGTCTCTCTGCACCCAGCACCACCTAAACTATTGGCCATTTCTTGCACTTGAGCTGAGTACAAAGGATTGGGAGTAGGAGCTTCAGGGGAGGTCCTGGGCCAGACCTTGTGTTTGGAGACACAGGCCATCCAGACAAGCTTGTGCTGAGCTTCAGGAGGGGTCCTGTGTGGAGACCCCAGCTGCAGACACTGCTGTCCGCTGATGCCCCCTCAGTCCGCCCCAGTGCACCTGCTGCGGGGGGAGCGCCTGCCCCCTCCTCTCTACCTGAGAGCTCTCTCCTGCACCAGCTATGACCCTCCCCTGCCAGTCACTCCCAGCCTGCAGCCTGGGAGGGTGGATACCCCGACCACCTCCAGCCCTAGGGACAGATCCAGTGTGAGTGGGACGTGATCTCCCAGCAGGCCTGAGCGCCAGGCCCCCATGGTGCTCACTTTCCTCCTGGGGGCTCATTGTGCCACGTTGTTCCTCAGGCTCCCTGGGCCCAACTCCTCCTCTGCTCAGGCACCACTCTTGGCCTAGGCTAAGACTGGGAGCAGGTCGTCTGGACCTTCCGGACTCGCACCTCCATGTCCGTGATATGGGCACAGGCTGGCCTCACAGACTCGTCAGAGGAGACCCAGTGCAGGGAGATGCAGGCCACTTCAATGGAGAAGCCACGTGACCCCAGAGGGAGCACACAGGCCTTGCACAAAACATAGGGCTCATGGAGCCCAGTGTGGGATGTGGGCAGTCAGCCAAGGTGCATGGGAAATCCTGGTGAGGGTGGCCCTGTTGAGGGCAGGTAAGACCACAGAAGGATCACCGAAAAGGCAGGAGACAAGGAAGATGACAGGACAGAGCTTCACAAGGAGGTCGATAGAAGAGTCAGAGGATCACAGGGACCCTTGGGAAACCTCGGAGGCCCTGGAGATGTTGGCTGAAATGCTGTCATTTGGTCAGAAAAGTTGTGTCACAAACCTCCAGTCAACACTGGATGATTTACTCTTTATTGCTTCTAGGAATCAGGGTGTATGGGCCATTAACACTCACATTGCATGAAGTCTAGGATATATTTATTTTTCATCACCTTTCAGAACTAGATTTTTCTGGAGGAAGTGCTAAGCATGGGCCTCTCCATTCTTTTCTTTGTGCAAATGGCCTCTGTTCTCAGGAGGAGATTCCTGGTGCTCATCACCACTGCTAGCCCTGAGGACTGCCCCTGTTTCCTCCCACAGTGGACATGACCACATGGGTTGGGGGAGTGCTCACTGATGAAGCCCCAGTGCTCAGTGCAGAGCAGGGACCCCAGATCTTTTGCTGAATTAAGGAGGGCATGAGGGTTGGAGGGTAAGGAGGGAGGGAGGGAAAAGAGGGAAGGAAGGAAAGGAGGAAAGGAGGGATGGAGGAGGGCAGGGAGAAAGTGAGGGAGAAAGGGAGGGGAGAGAAGGAAGATGGCAGGGTGGGAGTGAGGGAGGTGGGGTGGGAGGGAAGGCAGGGGGTTGGGAGGGAGGGAGAGGAGAGAGGGAGGGAGGATGAGAGGGAGAGAGGAGAAGGAAGGAGGAGGGATGGGAGGGAGGCAGGGAGGGTGATGCAGTGGGGGAGGGGATGGAGGGGTGGAAGGGAAGGAGAGAGGGGGTAATGAATGAGATGGTGAATAATGAGGTAGGGAAGGAGGGGGTGAAAAAGAAGTCCAGTGCATACATCAGGAGCCATTATTTGGGGTGAGGTCTGAGGGCATCACAGCCTGGTCCCTGAATGGTGGCTCAGGGCACATCCCTCTGTCCTTCCAGTGCTGACCTTCCTTCTCCTTGGCCCTGCTGTCACCCTGGATCCTCCCCACCTTCTCAAACAATTCTGAATATTCCCCGGAGCAGGTGGCAGGAGGGAGGGGTGTCTCAGGAGGGGCTTCCCGGATCCTGTGCCCGGATGATTCTGGGACAGTAGCTACAGGACATTCTATCATGAGGACTGGGACCATGGATCCCATCCATTTCGTTGAGCATTAGCACTTTTCCATTCCCTGCTCTCTCCACCAACACTGTGCTGAACACTCCTGACAATACATCGGTGAAAAATCATGCCAGAGTTTCTGGGGCTGAGGCCGAACACTGCTAGGCTGCACTGCAGCCTGGGATGGGTGCTGCTCACTGTTCTCCCAGATGGGGGTGCCTGTCACCTTTCTCTCCAGGGGACGTGCATTGAACCTCTGGTTTTTCACATTCTCCCCGGGTGGCCCGTCCCCAGACCAGACACCTGCCGCTCTGAGGGTGACCAGCGCTGCCTTCATCGGGTTTCCTTTGCCAGAGCCCTTCTCCCAGAGCTCCTGCATCTCTGACATATACTCCCCCACGTGCCTGTGCTCCCCCCTGGACTCTCACGTTTGGTCTCTGTCCCTGTGGAACCCCATGACTTGGAGCCTGATTTGGAGTAGAATCAGGTGGAACTTTTCTCTGGCCTTGGGTTCTGAGTGATGTGTTTGCCCTCTCTTGTGTGTCTGCCAGCTTTCTGCATTTCCCTGGTTTCTGTGTGGGCCACAGGAGGAACCAGCTGTGTCCTGTCTGGGGTCAGGCTGTGGTGTCCCAGCAGGAACAGGGGTTTTGAACTGGAGATTGTGCTCATAATGCCTAATGGGGCCTCTATGATTACATCTCATCTGTAATCCATCAGGGGTCTCAATATCAAATAAAAGAAATTGTGTCACATGAACACAGGGAAAAACGAGTCCCCTTTGAAAATAGGTGGGCACATATTATGTGATTCCACATACAGAAACATCCAGAACAGGTAAAGGAACAGAGAAATAAAGCAGCTTAGGGATTGTGAGAGGCTGGGCTGGAGGAGAAATGGGCAGGGAGGGCTTTGGGTTCAAGGTCTCCTTTGGGGAAGGAGATATCCTGCAGCGATGTTCTTTGGTGTGGTGGCCCAGCATTGGGAATGTACTTAATGCTCGTGACGTGTTCAAGTGAAAACAGGTAATTTTATTTAAAACAAATAATAAACAGCATGCAGACCATGGAAAGATAAAATAACAGTTAATATGTACCAGAGAGAAAGAATATACAGGTAGGGGATGAAACATTCCTGCAGGCCGTCAGGGTGGGGGGATAGAATGAGGGATAATCGTAGGAGGAGCAGGGCTGCGGGCTCTGGGTGTGGCTCTGGGAGCCCCGCAGGAGCAGGAGTTGGGGAGGGGTTGGGATAGGGGCAGGGGTAGGAGCCTGACAGATGCAAGACCGGGAGCACAGGCTGGGGAAGGGGGAGTGGCTCTGGCAGAGGTAGGGGCAGAGACAGGAGCAGGAACTGGAGCAGGCGCAGGAGCAGGGACTGGGGCACCTGCTGGATCCTAGTCTGCTGAAGTCTCTCTGGGCACCATCCCGCCATCTGGAGCTGCGGATGAAGCTGGGGCCGGCTCTGGCTCTTCAGAGCTAGACCCAGGTATCCAGGCCCCCACATTCCAGAGACAGTCCCCTGCCCAGCTCATTTCTTTGGAGATCCTGGAACACAGAACATGTTTGTGTGTCTTTGCAGAGATAGAGCTCAGCCAGGACCTCCCAGAGTAGCTACAGCCAGGACAGAACCCTCAACAGGACATCTCCCCAACTGCAGTCCACCCAGTGGGTGCTCTGAGCCCAGTCCTTGCTCCTGGCTCACACCAGCCTCTAGAGTCTACTGCCTGTGGATCCAGCACTGTCCCATCCCCAGAAGCCCACATACACCAGCCCCGGCCTTCTCACGCTTGGGCTTGGCCTCCATGTGCTGGACCACAGTCTGGTGTGGTACCAGCAGGGACAGTGGCCTGAGCAGTGTCAGAGGCCTTCCCAGTCAGTCCCCAGTCCCTGCTCCTGGAGAGCCCCCTACGGTCACTCCCTGTGTCAGGGAGATGGAGCCAGTGTCTGCCAGCCTCCTCCCTGTTTCATCATCCCTGATGTTCTGCAAAGACAGGGACTGGTAGCTGGCCTGGAGGCATCACAGCCCTGCCCGGCCATCCTCACTGTCCTCCTGCCCAGTCCCCCTCCTGCTCTCAGATCAGACACGGACATGTGCATGCATAGCCCTATACCTGGGACAGGGACCCATAGCTGCAGGACACAATGATAAACCCCACACCTCATTCCACCCAGCCAGCCTTGATCTGGGGTATGAACATGACCTGCCCACTGGGCATCTGACCCCTGCTCTTGAATGGGGTGGGCGCACCCCACGTGAGCCTTCTTTACAAATATATAGACACACACACACACACACGCAGGCATGGGGAGGGGACTGGAGGCTGCACAGGTCGGATCAGAGCATATGGGGCTGGGGGCTGGCTCTGGGCCTCATGGTGTCACCTTTCTGTACTTCCGGCCAAATGATCAGAGTTGTCGGGGAGCCCTGATATGACATCCCCAGGGAGGGAACGTGTTTGCAGGATGTGCTTTCCTCAGCCTGCAGCCTCCGGACTTTGGGATGCAAAACATTAACATGTTCTTCTTTCAAGGATCTCCAACGAAATGAGCTGGGCAGGGGGCTGTCTCTGGAATGTGGGTGCCTGGTTACCTGGGTTCCAAATTCTGTTAGGCTCTGTTGTCAGGGAAGTGAGATCACTACTTCCTGGGGACCCCTTACCTGACTTCCTCCTCACACCCCACAGCCCCTGGAAGGCCCCCCTCCCCCAGCTGCTCAATGCTCACCCTCTGTCCCATGCCCCATCCATACAGTGACACCCACATAGCTTCCTCATAGACCCTGTGAGGCCTAGGTGTGGACAGTGTCCCTACTGTGAAGACACAGAGCTGGGTTCAGACCACGCTCCTGCTCATGCCCAGGACTGTGACCCTGGACAGACCCTGTGCCTCTCAGGGCCTCCCCACACTCCGCATCTGCACAGTGGGGTCGTCTGGCTTCTACTTCTAGGGATGCCATTGGGGGTAGGATCTCTACATACATTCCTACTATCACAGGAGGCTGAGACATGCATGTGGCAATGCAAGGATGGGGGGGGTTTGGGGGCATAGCTCAGAGGGTGCTGGGACTGCTCTGGGGTCCAGGCAAAGCCATCCTCCTCCTGCCTGTGTCCCAGCCCCTGTGGGAATGTTGCAGTGAACTGATTCTGACCTTGTCCTCTCAAGACACAGACATTCAGGTGCTTCCATTAGGTTTAGGCCCAGGTCCAGGGCCTCGTCTGTGCCCATGTGCTGGGCAGTCCCCACAGTGGTTCCTGGCATTCCTGAACCCTGGTCACACATCCCTGTGGAATTCTCTCCCCTCCAGGGTGGATGGCCCATGTGACTGCGCTCTAAGGAATAGAGTGGAGCAAAATGGATGTTGTTTCCAACCCGATTGAAGAAATCTGTGACTTCTCCTGTTTCCCTCTCTTGTGTTCATTCTCTGTCTCTATCTTCTCTGTGTGTCTCCCAGGAGCAGGACCTGGGGGCTCTGGGGGTGATGTGATAAACCTCAGAAGCCTATGTTCTCCCCATTTCCCTCTCCTGTCCTGGTGCTTGGTTCCTTCTTACGGCCTCCTCACCCTGACCAGAGCACTGACTCTGGAACCTCTTCCAAATGGGGACCTTGAGGGGTGCCTTGGTGGCTCAGTGGGTTAAGCCTCTGCCTTCGGCTCAGGTCATGATCTCAGGGTCCTGGGATCGAGCCCCGCATCTGGCTCTCTGCTCAGTGGGGAGCCTGCTTCCCCCTCTCTCTGCCTGCCTCTCTGCATACTTGAGATCTCTCTCTCTCAAATAAATAAATAAAATCTTAAAAAACAAAACAAATGGGGACCTTGAGGCTGCGACAAGGGGGGTCCTGATTTTGGTCCCTAGACCAGTGGTCCTGTGCTCTGCCACGTTCTGCAAATCCAGGTCATCAGGCCCACAAGCCCCCAGGCTGTCCTCTGCTCAGAAGGACCTCAAGGGAGTACAAAGCATTTTCCCAGGACTGGGAGCACAGTGGGTCAGGGATGAAGATCCAAGGCGAACAGACTTGTCTACAAGCCTGTGGGACTCTAGGGACACCCTATCACTATGGCCTAATCGACAGAAGAGTAAGCTGAGGCCTTTTGTGCTGTAACCCCATCTGGACTCGGGGGTGTATCTCTTCCTACTTCCAATAGCCCAGGATGGTGATGGACACCAGACCCCAGACCTGTCCTCTCCCAGTACCCTGGCAACCCCCCTGAGCCCCTTGGGTACCCCCTGACCATCAGCCTGGCCTATCTCCTAACCCCATGCTATGGATCTGGGTTCTTGCCAGGGGTCCTGATGACCTTCCCCTTGGCCCAGCTGTCTTTGACCTCCTTCTTCTTTACCCCTTGTCACCCACCTTGCTCTCAGGGTGTCCGCCCCTTCTGACCGTGAGCTAGGCAGTCAGAGGTGTGTGTGTGTGTGTGTGTGTGTGTGTGTGTGTGTGTGTGCAGGCATTTGTCTGCCTACTACTTGTCTGGGGATGCCCCATTGTCATGTCCCCATATGGGATGGGGTGGGTCACTATCCCTGAGGATCTGAGGGTCTCTCACCCGCAAAGCGAACATCATAGGAGGTTTAGGGCTGGCCTGGGACTGGAGAGCAGCCTGCTTCTTAGACTCTGTACCCCTCATTTGTCCTGGGTGAGCCCCTGCCTCTCTTGACCCTAGGTTCCCAACTGTCCCTGAGGGTTGGACATGGAGACATTTGAACTTGGCCACTCCTCCAGGGGTAGGTGGAGGACACGTGCACCAGGCACAGGCCTACCTCCTGAGAGGGCCTGGTATACACAGGGGACCTGCACATAGGACCTATACCATGACCCAGTCCTGTGGCACATGTGCATGACACCCGTGGCTCCACACCTCACTGATCTCCTCTGTTTCCTCGCCACCACCAGGGGCTCTGTGACCCCAAAGTCCGCTTAGCCCCGGACCATTCCCATCCGGGGCAGCAAGCCTCAGGCTGCAAAGTCAGGTGGGTTGGACATCTGGGGACACAATGTCACTGAATACCCCCCCCCCCCCCAGCTGGCCAGGAATGCAGACTGTCTCCCAGGGTCCAGCTAAGTGCAGGGCGGGGCCAGAGGACGTGGAGGCAGCAGTGGAGGCTGACTCAGGGCAGGAGGAAGAGCAGCCCCATCCATTCCCCTTCTCTTCTCTTTCTTCCTCGTCTTCCTGGTAGGACTCTGGGACAGAGGTCCAGCCTGTCCCTGGCTGTAGCCCTGGCCAGAGTCAGAGGTGTGGGAAGGAGGCCGGGGAGGAGGGGCCCACCAGCAGGATACCCAAGCGTGAGGGTGTTGTCACCGTAATGAGGGCCCCATGGGCATTCAGAGATTTTAGCCCTTTTTAGACATGAGCAGTGGCCCCAGGACTAAGCCCCTGCCCCATCCTTCACCCTCCATGAGGCCCTGCATCTCCCCCAGCCCAGTGCTTGTCGGCAGCCAGTCCTCCCTCCAGCCTCAGGAAATCCAGCTGCTCCAGGGGCTGCAAACTCACTACAAGCTGGAGCCAAGTCAGCCCTATGGGGCCTGGTTCTGGGGCCTGGAGCCCCACAGTGAGGAGAGGTGATGCAGCGCAGAAGCTGGGAGAGGGCAGAGTGGACTCTCCTTGGAGGCCATGGCTCCCTGGTCAGTGCAGACCCTGTTGTGTGCCAGCCCCTAGAGCACCCAGACTCCAGCTTCTAGGCAGGGTCCAGGAGGGAGACCAGAGTGTGGCTCCTGCTAGCTCAGACATGTCATTCTGTCCTGTAGCTATAGCCTGTCCCACCCACTGTGCTCCCCCTCCTAGTCGGGCAGCAACACACTCAGGGCCAAGAAGCACAGTCCATCATCCAGCTCGGGCCAGCGTGTGGCTGGGTAGGCAGGGAAGGGCTCGCTCTGGGTTCATGGAGTCTCTGGCTGGGCTAACAGGGCTCGGGAAAGGCTGGCCTTCCAGCCCGTCTGCTGACCAGTCCTGTGACTGGAGTCAATTGCCTCCCCTCTCTGGGCCTCACTGTCTGCCTGTGTGCAATGCGGTGATGCTGAATGATCTCTCCCATGGCAGGAGCAAATGGGGTGCTGGTGGTTGACCTAAGCTGGGCACAGATCCTGGACTGCTGAATGCAGTGGGGGATGGTGAACAGTGTCAGCAGTGAGCACCCCTTCCCCCCAAAGCAATTCATCCCTTCCATGCTGCTGCCAGGCCCCTGGGAGACCACACTTCTGATACCAAGCGTTTTATCTCAACAAAGTACCAATAGTTTTTGCTTTTGTTTCCCTTGCCTTTGGTGATGTGTCTAGGAAGAAGTTGCTGTGGCTGATGTCGAAGAGATGACTGCCTGTGTTCTCTTCTAGGATTTTGATAGATTCCTGTCTCACATTGAGGTCTCCATCCATTTTGAGTTTATCTTTGTGTGTGATGTAAGAGAATGGTTGAGTTTCAATCTTCTGCATGTGGCTGTCCAATTTTCCCAGCACCATTAATTGGAGAAACTGTCTCTTTTTTCCATGGGATATTCATTCCTGTTTTGTCAAAGATGCATTGACCATAGAGCTGAGGGTCAATTTCTGGGGTCTTTATTCTGTTCCATTGATCTATGTGTCTGTTTTGTTTTTTTTTTTAAGATTTTATTTATTTATTTGACAGAGATCACAAATAGGCAGAGAGGCTGGCAGAGAGAGAGGGGGAAGCAGGCTCCCCTCTGAGCCGAGAGTCTGATGCAGGGCTCAATCCCAGGACCCTGGGATCATGACCAGAGCTTAAGGCAGAGGCTTAACCTACTGAGCTACCCAGGGACCCCCTGTGTCTGTTTTTTGTGTGAATGCCATGCTGTCACAGCTTTGGAATATAGTTTGAAGTCAAGCATTGTGATGCCCCCAGCTTTGGTTTTCTTTTTTAACATTTCCCTGGCTGTGTGGGATCTTTTCTGGTTCCATACAAGTTTTAGGATTGTTTGTTCCAGCTCGATGAAAAATGCCAATGATATTTTAATAGGGATGGTGTTGAAAGTGTAAATTGCTCTTGGCAGCATAGACATTTTAGCCATGTTTATTCTTCTGATCCATGAGCATGGAATGGTTTTCCAAATTTTGTGTCTTCCTCCATTTCTTTCATGAGTGTTCTGTAGTTTCTAGAGTACAGATCCTTTGCCTCTTTGGTTCAGTTTATTCCCATGTATCTTACAGTTTTTGGTGCTACTGTAAATGGAATCAATTCCTTAATTTCTCTTTCTACAGTTACATTGTTAGTATATAGAAAAGCAACAGATTTCTGTGCATTGATTTTGCATCCTGCCACATGACTGAATTGCTGTATGAGTTCTAGTAATTTGGGAGTGGAGTCTTTTGGGCTTTCCACATAAATTATCAAGTCATCTGTGAAGAGAGAGTTTGACTTCTTTGTCAATTTGAATGCATTTTATTTTTTTCCGTGGTCTGATTGCTGAGGCTAGGACTTCTAGAACTATGTTGAACCATAATGGTGAGAATGGGCATCCCTGTTGTGTTCCCGATCTTAAGGAAAAGGCCTCCAGCTTTTCGCCATTGAAAATGGTATTCATTGTGGGCTTTTCATAGATGGTTTTTATGAAACTGAGGAATGTCCCCTCTATCCCTACACTCCAAAGAGTTTTAATCAGGAAAGGGTGCTATATTTTGTCAAATGCTTTTCCTGCATTAATTGAGAGGATCCTATGGTTCTTGTCTTTTCTTTGATTAATGTGCTTTATCATGTGGATTGATTTGTAAATGCTGATCCACACACTTGCATCCCAGGAATAAATTCCAGCTGGTCGTGTTGGATAATCTTTTTAACATACTGTTGGATTCTGTCAGCTAGAATCTTGTTGAGTATTTTGGCACCCATGTTCATCAGGGGTATTTCTCTGTAATTCTCCTTTTTGATGGGGTCTTTGCCTGGTTTGGGGATCAAGGTAACGCTGGCTTCATAGAACAAGTTTGAAAATTTTCCCTCTGTTTCTGTTTTTTTGAACGAGCTTCAGAAGAATAGGCATTATTTCTTCTTTGAATGACAGCCTTGCTGGAGAAGGGATCCTCAGCTGCATGTTCTTCTCATTTAGTATTCTGCATATGTCTTGACAGCCCTTTCTGGCTTTCCCAGTCTCTGCGGACAGGCTTGACATTATTCTGATGTTCCTCCCTCCATCCATGAGAAGTCTCTTCCCCCTGGTTTCTTTCTTGGCTCTAAGATTTGCAAGTTTTCCATTTTTAATTCTGACAGTGTATTTATAGACTATTTTATGTTTTCTATGTACACCCTCATATGATCTGTGAATAGTCACAATTATCCCTTCAATTCTTATTCTGTTTCTCTTGCCTTATAACACTTGGTAGATTCTCCAATGCAGTGTTGACTAGAGTAGCATTGTTTGAAGATTTTTTTTATTTAAAAAAGTTTTAATCAGAGAAATATATACATACAATTAAGAAAAAACAAAATAATACTGTTTGATAGCAAAAGACAGCAATCCTCCTTTTTTCTACCCATCTCCAACTTTTTTCTCTAGAGGCAACCACTTGTTTCTTACTAGTTTTTGAATGTGTTTATTCTTTTTTTATTGACCTCTCTGTATTAGATCTTGACTGATTCGTCCCCATTACACACACCTCTCCCCCCTCTAATCCCCCAATGTTACATAATCATTTCTTGTTGTATTAGTATTCAGTATTTGCATCATTATGACTAACTTTATATGACTAGTATTATTCACAACTGAAGTAGGCAATGTGGTTCTTGAAAAACTCTGAATTTTCCTGTTTCATAACAGATTTATTTCCTTAATTTTTTAAAAAGTTGCAGCTCACCAATTCATCTCCAGACTCTGAAAGGTTATAAATTTCATCTTTATATTCAAACACACCCGGTACTCCCAGTTTTCCTTTGTGAGGCATTCCAACTAACTTGCTATCTTTAGGCATTTCTTATTGAATTCATGCTGTTCTCCCCTATTTTATTTCCTTTTATAATAATATGATTACGATGTTAGCGACTTACTGGCATACTCCTTAGGTCATTTACTCTTTAAATAATAAAATGCCTCTTTCCCCACTGATAACAAACTGTATATCTCTCAACTTCCCAATTTATAAGGACACCATCATTATTTTATTTACTTTTCCCTCCCCACTTTCAACATCCCTGCTCCTAAACTGTACTTTTCCATTATCATAGCTGATAACATTTGCATTCTACTTTGTGACCACAATTAAGTATTATCTCAACAGATGAAAACAATAAACATCATTTATATTAATTACAATTATTTAAATATTATTCACGAAGTACCAAGCTTAGGGCTGTGACTGGATTTCCTTCTGGTTGGCTCCAAGGTCTTGAACTACATGCTACTCACAGGGACACTGAAAGAGAGTCCACTTTCTTACGCTCCAACCCTCTGTTCAAAATCCAGCAGCATTTCACGTTATCTGGTATTAAAAGGATGCTTTTCCTGTACCGTTGGGCTTTTCCACTGAACATTTCTGATGGTTTTGGTTTTCTCTTGTTGAAGAAATATATTTGTCGCCCACATATCTTTAAGATCTTCATCATCTTATTCATTCAATGTCTCGCTTACAATCCAATATTCCCGAAATTTATGTTTTCTTATTTTAATTTGGATCATGAGTTTGCTGTACATTAAAATTTTCCTGAAAACTTTAGTAGCCTTCCTTTTTTATAATGCATCATATCATGTTCGTTCTGTTTTTGTTTTAAGGTCGCAAAGCTTAAATATCGCCGTAGAGGGGCGCCTGGGTGGCTCAGTGGTTTAAGCTGCTGCCTTCAGCTCAGGTCATGATCTCAGAGTCCTGGGATCGAGTCCCACATCGGGCTCTCTGCTCAGCAGGGAGCCTGCTTCCCTCTCACTCTCTCTGTCTGCCTCTCTGCCTACTTATGATCTCTCTCTGTCAAATAAATAAATAAAAAAAATCTTAAAAAAAAAAAATATCGCCGTAGACCTTAACTGAAGCTCTTCGCGGTCCCCGGAACTCCGCTGACTTCCCCTCCAGCCCCTACCCGCTTTCCGCCACGGCCCCGCCGCTCAACTAGGGACGGAGAGCGCAGCCGCAAAGAGCGCTCTAGTCCTCTCGCGAGAATCCCGAGCTCTGCGCTCTCAGCTCCGCTTCGCCGCCGAGGCTCCTGGGAGACGGCCATGTCCCGGCTTGCAAGTCGGCTGCGTGAGAACGGCACTAAATGTGTACCTGCAAGCGGATGTTGAGGATCACCGAGCCTGCGACGTAGAAGTACGGAAAGTTCATGCGCAGCTGCCAGGCCAGCTCGAAGAAGGCGGGCAGGGTGCGGGAGAGCCCTTTGCAGAAGACTCCGTAGGAGCTGGGGACCGCGGCCGTGCTGGAGGCTTTGAGGGCCAAAGAAGACGGAGCCGCCGCGGCGGCCATGGACCCGGTGTCGCCGCTTCCCCAGTGTTGAGCGCCGAGAGTCACCACAGGCTTCGTGCACCCCCGACCGACAGCCGGGGCTGCGAGGGGTTAGGGCGGGGGTGATTGCGCCTCCCGCTGGCTCCGTGTCCTCCCCAGCGGTGCTCTGGCCATGGCCCCCCGCTGGCGCTCCGCCCCTTATTTGAAAGATTTTAATATACCTTTCCCAATATCTGATAGAAAAAGCAGATGAAACATTGGTAACAAATGTGACCTAATTGGCATATATGGAACATTACACGTTAAGTACAGAATACATTATTTTCAAGTGGTCCTAAGATATTTACCCAAGTAGATGAAATGCTGGGCCATGAAACAAGTCTACACATCTTAAAGCCTGAAATGAACTAGATTGCATTCTTAGGCCACAGGAGAATTGAGCCATAGGCATAATGAAAAGAAAAGCTCCATGTTTAAAAATTAAATGTAACTTTGCTACATATCCTAAGGGCCAGAGAGGGAATCACAAAGGAATTTCTCTACCTTTTCTACATCAGAGCTCGCAGACAATGGCACTCTGTGAAGAGAAATATGATTAGCTAAACAGGAGTTGAGTCTTAAGTCCGAGTTCTGCCTATCCCAGCCACACCTGGCAGTCTTGGCCTGTGGTCCCTGCACAGCTGCCCTTCTTGGTAGCCCTGAACTAGGAGGGACTAGATGGCCATATGGAAATGGAAAGCTTCCCACTCCTAGTGATGATGGTGCTATTGTATTGTCCTCACAAGTCCAACAGATGCTTTCTGAGTGAAATAACAGGTTCTTGACTTTCCTTAAGACTTGAAAACCATCTTGTGAGTCACCTCTCAGAAACATGGATTCAACATGTGTTCTTTCTTCTGGAAAAGAAATAGACCCCAATAGTAATTATGACTTCCTGAGCACCTGCTCTTGAGAGCCATCACTCCAGCTCTTTGTGGAATTCTCCCTCTTAAAATTCCAAACTACCATGTAGATATTATTAGTCACATTTTCTAGATGGCTAGACAGGGGCTCAGAGGTGATTCAAGTCACAGAGGATTTGATGAGTGTCAGAAACCCAAGTGGGATCCTCAAACTTGACTCCAAATCCCTTGTTAGTCCATACACGGTACTATTTCCCTCTTATCTCTTGTCTTCTTGATCTGGAAACATCTCAAGTCTCAGGATTTTCTTGTTGTGTGGTCAACTGGAGTGAACTCAGCTGGCCTTTTTACCTCTGTCCATCATGATCACGAAGCATGGAGGACCTCTGAGTAAGATATGTGAAGATCCCTAGGAATAGAGACATTATAATATTTTTCTGATATTAAAGTTACTGAAAGAACTATCTTTTTAAAAACTGATTCAGGTTCTGGTATGTTCAGAGTGTGCTGCAAGACAGGTCTGAAATAGTATTTAAAAACATTAAGTTCAGCCTCTTCTACAAAGTAAGACAATGCTTCTAAACATTACTAAACTATTCCCTTACCCATGATTACTTACTTCCCAACCATTGTCATACCATTTATATGGTATGACTATGACTTATATTAGTTGAAATCTGCAGGGAAAGAACTAAGTGTGTCCAAGCTTTAGGGGGACTTCATGTTTCGATTAGTGTTGTGACAGTGAGCTACTGTTTTATTCTGTAGTCCAAGGGAATGGTGCCAGACATCTCTAAGATGTTGGGAGGGTCTCAAATTCTGACATCAAATTATCTGTGTGCTTCAGAGATTTGGGCAGGAGAAAGGGAGGAGCCCAACTTCTGGGAATAACTCTGTTACCTCTGTTGACCATGGAATATGTAACCTTCTGTAGGCATCATTTTGATTTTTTTTTAAAGATTTTATTTATTTATTTGACAGACAGAAATCACAAGTAGGCAGAGAGAGAGAAGAGGAAGCAGGCTCCCCACTGAGCAGAGAGCCGAATGCAGGGCTAGATTCCAAGACCTTGGGATCATGACCTGAGCTGAAGGCAGAGGCTTTAACCCGCTGAACCACCCAGGCACCCCATCATTTTGATTTTTTAGTAGGATTGTTAAAGGTGCTTTTGTCTCAAGTTTCTCTCTTTAGTAGTAATTAGAATGATAATGGAAATGTTTGTTTTTTACCATCTTTGGGCCCAGATCCTGGGCTCCCAGGAAAGCCATCCTTTTAGCATTTTCCAAGCTCAAAATGACTGGACAAAACCTCAGAACATGGGCCCTATTTCTGCCCCAAGCACATGTTGTACATCTCCTTTGAGAAGAAAAAGAGAACCCCAAAAATGCCATTGCAATCATAAAGATGAAAAATACAAAAGAGGGGCGCCTGGGTGGCTCAGTGGGTTAAAACCTCTGCCTTTGGCTCAGGTCATGATCTCAGGGTCCTGGGATCCAGCCCCACATCAGGCTCTCTGCTGAGCAGAAAGCCTGCTTCCCTTCCTCTCTCTCTGCCTGCCTCTCTGCTTAATTGTGATCTCTGTCAAGTAAATAAATAATCTTAAAATCTTAAAATCTTAAAAACAAAACAAAACAGGGGTGCCTGGGTGGCTCAGTGTGTTAAAGCCTCTGCCTTCAGCTCAGGTCGTGATCCCAGGGTGCTGGGATCAAGCCCCGCATCGGGCTCTCTGCTCAGCGGGGAGCCTGCTTCCCTTCCTCTCTCTCTCCCTGCCTGTCTACTTGTAATCTCTGTCAAATAAATAAATAAAATCTTAAAACAAAACAAAACAACCCCCCAAAACAAACAAAAAAACCCCAAAAGAACCTCTCCTGCTCCCATAAGATTAAAGTCATAGTGACTTGAACATACTGAAAACATAAGAAAAAAGTCTGTAACTTTTGGAATGTTCTTCCTCATGATGATGTGTAACTCTGTATGTAAAACAAAACAGAAGGAATATAGAAACATACCCCAAATGTTCCTCCCCCAAAGTACTCCCTTTCTTGTGAAGCTTGTGTCTCCCAGTCTGCTGTCTTGACTTGGGTTTGAATAAAACTCTCTTCTATTCTTTCTAAAATGTTTAAAAGGGTTTGTTCCTTTAGTGTTGACAATAACAATATGTTTTCTTTTTAGGTGAAAAATCAGTGTTTCTGGTTCACCACTCCAACAGCACAGAAAGGCGGTTGTTCTGGTTCATCCTGGAGCTTCCCTGAAGAACCAAGCATATGAATATATATTCCAGCACAAATGGGATCATCCTAGAAGAACGCTCAGAAGGTCTGAGAAGCACTATCCACTCCATGGGTGAGAACAGAAGGTGAAGCTTCTCCCGCTTAGAGCATTACTTTTTGGGTCTTAAAATTGCCTTGGAAATGTGGAAGACCATCGCATTTCCTTTTTCCCTCCTAAGATTTTATTTATTATTTGACAGAGAGAGGCACACTGAGAGAGGGAGCACCAGCAGGGGGAGTGGGACAGGGAGAGGCAGGCTTCCTGCTGAGCCAGGAGTCAGATGCTGGGCTAGATCTGACTTCTCTGGGATCATGACCTGAGCTGAAGGCAGACACGTAATGACTGAGCAACCCAGGCACCCCATTGCATTTCCTAAAGCCCAAGCCTGGGAAGGTCTGAGAGCAGCTGACCTTGACAGTAGCCAGGAACATCTCTGCAGGCAGGGCTGGTGAAGAAAGGGAAGGGGTAGGGCTCTGAAGGTGGTGTGCAGCCAGAGGAGGCTCCAAAAGGGCCAGATGTCTGGGAATGGAGGGCCCTGCCCCTGCCCACGACCTGAACAAGGCTGCCCCAGGGAGCCAGGTCTTGGAGCGAGGAGGCTCCACCTCCGGGGGCACGTGCAAAAGTGGGGAGGTGCGGGTGTAAGGGCAGTTGGCCTGGTACAGGCTGGCGTGGCATCCAATGGGCTCAGGGCACCACCCTCCCCGACCAATCAACACCTGGGGGTGGAGCTATGTTCTCTGTGGGCAGACCCAGAGCTGCCTTAGTGTGTGGAGGGCGGAAGAGGTACAGGGGAGCTGAAAGAGATCCTGGGCGGTTGTCCTGCTTCGGCGAGTGCGGGCTGTACACTGGTGTGGGGGTTCTGGGGGTAGGGACCTGGGAGGGTGCGTGAAGCGAGTTCATCGTGGGGACCCAGATGGGTTTTCTTTTTCCCTTGAAAGTCTCTTCTGCCTGATGTCCATCAATTGGGCCTCTCTCCCAGACCCCTGTCAACTCCAGGGAGCCTGCTCACACAAGCTTTCGTGGGATGGGTTGTGGACATTTCAGGATTTCTCGTGTTCCTCAGGAAGACTGCATGTAAAGACAGTACACAGTTCCCAGCTTCAGTGGGGTGCCTCCCGTCCCCTGGCACAATGCAGGTAATGGACCTTGAGCAGCACCCCGAGTTCAGCAGCGTGTTCCCTGTTCCCCACCCCCACAGGTGTGGTGCTAACAAGCCCCAAACAGTTGCCCAGCTTCAGCATTTTGCACCCTGTCTGCGGGGTTGGTGGTAATTGGCTGTCAGGGTTGAGCACGAGGGTCCTCCAGGTTCCTGCCCTACCCCCGGCACAGGTGTGGCGCTGACAAGCCCCAGAGCCATCCCCAATTTTAGCATTGTGCCCCGTGTCCCAGGGGATGGTGGTAATAGGCTGTCAGGATCCTCCTGCAGGAGCGTCCTCCAGGTGGGGGCCTGGAAGCTGGAGGAAACCAGACCACACTCAAGTTGCATGAGGAGCAGGTGATTTGAAGTGTTCATTTGGAAGGATAATTTCACGTTTCCAAAAAAGACAATGTCTTGGTCTACTTTAGAATGTTGATAATTACTACTTAAGAAACAAGTAGTGTTTCCAAAAAAAAAAGAAAAAAAGAAAAGAAAAGGGAAAAAAGAAAACAAACAAGTATGTGTTTTCCCTTCTCCCAGGAACAGAAGCAGGTGTGCCGGTCTTAGGTCAGAGGGGCCTTCTCATCCCCACCTGACAATACTTCTCTGATTTGGCTCCACGATACCCAGTGTTTTGAACAACAGCATCTGGGCCAGCCATGCAGCTCGTCACAGGATGTCAGTGTTCTGAGAAAGCAGCAGGTACATTGGGCGCAATGCCACTTACATGTCAGAACTGGAGGTGAGACTTCTTTTTAACCAAAATCTCCTGGACTTTTGTCCTTTTTCTAGTTGAGCCACGAAGTCAAACTGAAGTAGTGTCCGCATTCTGGATTTGGTGTGAGAGTTACTTAGTTTCCCTGCAGGTAGAACAGCGCAGGGAATCCCATTTTCTCTGTTCATTTCCTGCTTATGAAATGTAATTTGAACACCTGTTTCCTAGGAAATCACTTGTCTAAGAGAAGGAAGATGAGATTTGCTCTTTGTGTGGTTTTAACGTAGAATTTTCGATCCTTTGGGGCGCCTGGATGGCTCAGTGGGTTGAGCCTCTGCCTTTGGCACAAGTCATGATCTCAGGGTCCTGGGATCGAGCCCCACATGGGGCTCCCTGCTCAGCGGGGAGCCTGCTTCCTTCTCTCTCTGCCTGCCTCTCTGCCTACTTGTTATCTCTGTCTGTCGAATGGATAAATTAAAATCTTTAAAAAATAATAAAAATTAAAAAATAAAAAAGAATTTGATCCTTCATCTAATGGCGTTTATTCACTTGGGCGAATGGCCAGCATCTAGACTTAGGCCGCTTTTTGCGGCCAGATAGAGACATGGATGATGTCTTGTCATTTGTCAAAGGTGATATTTCATAACTGATAGTATATCATAACTGATAGTGATAGTTTTCTCTACCAATTAAGGTAGAGAGAAAATTCAGAATGATTCAAAGTAGGCTTTTACCATTTAAAAGTGAAGTTTGACTTTCTAGTTTGACTCAATGTACCATCTAGATATTTTGACATGCCATACTTTCTCTGTAGTTTCTTTGGTGGTGGAGTCAGAAGGAGAGTCTTTGGGAAATCTCCTGGATAGAGGCACGCTGCTGGTATCAAGGGGCTTGGTGGACTCCAGAAGCCCTGGGGTGACTTCTGGAACAGCTTGCCTGATGCTGGGTGAGTCAGCTTATCCCACAGAGTTTGTTTCTCCTCATGAAATTGCTGGAAGGTAATGTCTGTGGAAAGGCTTTTACACAGAAACTTTTGGGCTAATGAGGAGCAACTAACAATGAGGTGATTTGGGCTGTATTATTCTCTAAATAATAGTTTCATAACCCCCGTCATAGGCTGTGGTATTTACTGCACAAGGAGTCCTCAGAAGGCTTCAGTGAAAGACTCAAATCTCTGAGCACGTTCACGTTCCATTGATATGTGACTTACTGTTGGCCCAGGTAGGAGGGTGAGTTGAGAGAAATACGACACATTTATGAAAGCCTTGAGCCAGTGTCATTGTGACAAGAGGGGGGAATCCTGGAGTGTTGCAGCAGACAGGGGAGTTCCAGGTCTGGGGAGAGCTGCCAGGGGTCCCAGAGGAGAGCGGAGTGCGTTCTGCAGGAGGGGGTGGGCAGGGCTGGCTCCAGGGGTGGCTGTGTGTCCCCTGTGTGACAGTTGTGACAGGTCAGGGCTGTGAGCAGGGTCCTGGCTGAGGACAGGGGAGGCCCAGGTGGAGAGCTGGCAGGGCATGTTCTTCTGTGCCACCGGCCTCAGCCAGCACACACGAACTCTGTCCCTGTCCCAGTCCCTCCTGTCCCTTGCCAGGCCGAGACGTTGGGTTGGGTTTCTTTCTCTGAGTGTGTGTGGGGTTTCACAACCTCGATGATGAAATGACAGAGCATCAGAACATCTGTTCCTTTGGTATTTCTTGCTTCCCTCTAAGTCACCGCAGTGAGTCGTACCTGCTGGTGAAAGGGTCGATCTGTGCATTTTTATTTCCTGTTTTAATTAAATACTGGGAAACAAATCTCCTGAAATATTAAAGGAATTCTTTGTGGGTGTTCATGTTTTTCTCTTCCGTGAACCACAGTTCAATGTTAGAAATTTTTTTTTTTTAAAGATTTTATTTATTTATTTGACAGAGGGATCAGATGTAGGCAGAGGCAGGCAGAGAGGGGAGGGGGAGAAGCAGACTCCCCACTGAGCAGAGAGCCCGACGCCGGACCTGATCCCAGGACCCTGGGATCACTACCTGAGCCGAAGGCAGCGGCCCAACCAACTGAGCCACCCAGGCACACAGGGTGGGGCTCTTACAGGGCGCAGTTGCCTTTGTGAGGAGGACACAGGGAGAAGGAGTGTAGGTTATTGAGTAGCTCAGGGAGGGGCTCATTGCGCTCCCAGAGAACATCTACCCTTCCCTGGCCAGGGTGGAGGGTGCTGCTTACTTGGTGGCCCATCCTGGACCCTGAAACCTGACCCAGTGAGTCCCTTGTGACTTGAACTGGGGAATTGATGAAGAAAACAGAATGAACCCTGGTGGATGCCTGCATCTTTGCACTCGGACAACTCCGTGGAGCAAAGGAACTCATCAGCTGGGAGGCGTGTCAGGATCCCTAAGGGTGTGACATTTGCTTCCTGGGAAGAGGTTGTGTTTTTATCCTTATCTGAACCAGAGCCATGTTGTCTGGTTATGGAGACCCAGACCTTTACATGATCACATTATTATTATTGTTATTTTAAGAAAGCAATATAGACATTGAATTCGAGATCCAAATATCAAAAGGAAAAACACAAGGTCAGATAGATCTATGAGGACTGAACTTGTGGTGCCTCTCATTAGTATGGGCGATGTCAGGATGTCTGTATGAGAAAGAACACAGAGTTCTATTTGGGTAGAAGTGTGCTGTGCCCATGTAGTGTTTGATTCTATCCTTTTCCTTACTTCTCTGAAGGAAAAATAGAGTGGTGACTGGTGCTTGCTTTCTGACTTGAAGGAATGGGAGACAGGGGATTTGAAAGAGCAGTGTTCATGCTGATATGGTGCTCTGTGCCCAGTGAGGGAGGGTTTGAAGCTTGGACTTGGAAGCCTTTGTGTTCCAGGGAGGATGTTGTCTGAGTTTCCCGCACACAGAGTCTCTCGGCTGGTCTGCCTAAATGGACCCGTTCCTGCCTTTTGAAGGACAGCTTGAAGGTGGCTCGAAACCATAGGGCACTGGAGGAATGATCTGGAAGGAACACCTCAGTGGGCCAGTGTAGACAAACCCAGGGAATTCCAGAGCTAACGATGAACACATTTCTGAGGTTGGAGTTGGCTTCTCTGTGAGCAGCATTGAGCTGGGGAGGAAAGCAGTCTCTTGGTCTTAGGAGTCACTGTGTCAGCAGGTGTGAGCCTGGCAGGGTAGTCAGATCAGATAGCTGGGACACTGTGAGGCTGTAGCGGTAGGCCTTCCCTCTTGAAACACAAGCTTCTTCAGCCCTTGTCTCAGCAGGGGGCTTGGTGGGAAGCAGCCTGCAGGCAGCATTATGGATTCTTGCCCAGTGTGCCTCTTGCTTCCTTGGATGAATCACCACAGATGTCCTCTGCCTGGTGCCTGTGAATTTCGCCAGCAGAAGCACTTTTTCCAGAGCCACAGCTCTGAGAAATCCTCCCCTTTGCTGTACTGTGTGCAAGAGGCCAGTGTTCATTTAGAACCGAAATCTCAGCTCCTGCCATGAGGTTCCAAGGCCACATGGCACACCAGTCTCCTTGAAGCTCTAGTTCCACATGGGACAAGACTGATGTGCGAGACTGAGACTGATCCTGGGTGTCCTGCTGCTGCTGCTGCTGCTGCTGCTGCTGCTGCTTCTGCTGCTGCTGCTGCTGCTGCATGTTCCTTCCTGAAAAGTGTGCAGCAAAGCCTGGTTTGTGATGACGGCCCAGGAAAGAGGGACAGGTGCACCATTCTGCCCCTGCACAGGAGGATGCCGGATGTCGATCACAGGTGGCTTGTGTAGAGAGGAGAGATGTCTGTTTCCCAGGACCTTGGCCAGAGTGAGATTTGGACCCTGGGATGCTTCTCTGCTCAACTTTCTCAGATGAACACATCAGGCAACGGGAGGACGTGTGTGTGTTCACCTGGACTCAAGGAAGGTGTCTGGTTTCAGGTTTCATGTGCAAGTGGATTCCTCTGAGGGCTCATTTTCCTGATGGTCTTCAGGGTGCCAGAGGGTGACCGATTGTCCCGGGCACCCTGGCTGTGCAAGAGCTCTGGTCACTTTTTCCCCCAGGGCTCTGGACTAGGAAATTGGAGGGAGTCCATGGTGAAACCATCTGAGTAGGGGTCTGTTTCCCCTTTGCTGAGATGGCCTGGTGACTTTGATAACTGGTCTGGAAATAGAAAGCAGAAGACAGGGTTGGGGTGCTGAAGAGGGGGGTGGCAGTGGTGTTTGCTATTCACATGGGGGCGAGGTGGGTCTTCAGTAGGAAGGTGATTCTTGAGTCAGTTTGAAAGAAGATGAGTAATATCACATGAAGGGTCTTCTAAATGGAAGGGAAAGCATATGCAAAGGCCTGGGGCAGGAGCATACCAGGTATGTCCAGGAGCAGCAAGCCCTGTGGTCACAGGAGACAGCTTAGAACATGACTTCAGGAAGGTGACAGTAGGGTGACAAAAAGCCATGGCAGGGCTGTGACCTCATGACACAGTGTTGAGGATGGGCAAGGGAGGTCAATGATGAAGCTTTTCCAGGAAGTCAGGCAAGAAATGGGCTCCAGTGTGGACCAGACAGGCAACCTTGGAAAGAGGGGTTAGTGCTATTCTGGGTGCCTATTGAAGATGGGGCTCACAGGGTTTGCTGATGGGTTCGATATTGGGAATGGGAGAAAGGAGGAATTGAGGTAAGTCCGAGCTCTTGTGGGTTGTCCTGAGCGATGAGAAGGAGGTTTCTGGGGGAAGGAGGTATCCTGTGTTCCATCTGCTGATGAAGGTGCCTTTCATAGTGGATCTGCTGATGTTTGTGTCTGGGAGAACTCTGAACTTCTACCTCCTTTCAAGTACAAATACAAGTACAAGTCTTCCCAGCTTTTCTCAAAGTTCATGGTAAGACACTTGGCTTTTTTGAAAGATCTATGTTATTATGCAGCTCCAATAGCAGGAAGAAACCTGAAGAGGATTTCTCTCTTATGGAAAAAGTAAAGAAGTGGGCATCATGTTCAACATCTGTTTTGTGGGGAACCACTGCAGAGGTGGCATGCACCCCAACCAGCTCCTTCCTGGGCACTGCTCTCCACATCCAGCCAGCAGCGCTTTGAATTGTGTCTGTGAGCATCTGCTGTGCTTTATATCCATTTATTTTGGGCATCCGTTAGGATGTTGTGTCCTGAGGCCTAAGAAGAGCCAAAGAGAAGGAACTTTTGGTGTCTGAGCATGCTCACTCATTTTTCTGTAGAAATAATGGTCATTCCTTTTTCCATTTACACCATTCTGCTGTGAGAGGTTTCCTAGGAACACTATATTTCCAAATAGCGGGGGACCCTGTACCCCATCCTGCAGGGTTAGCTTTCATCTCCATGCTGCACAGAACATTCCATGACTTGTGGATTTTATCACCCAAACATGGCACCTTTGACTACCTTCACCCGTTTCCCCCCCACCGTATCTGAATCTGGAACCACTGATCTGTTCTCATTATCTATGCAGTCAGTATTTTTTTCCATGTGGAATGTCCATGAGAGTCTCTGGTGTTTGTCTTTCTGTGTCTGAATTACTTAGCATAATTCTCCCAAGGTCAATGTTTCCATGTCTAGTTATTGTGAATAATGCTGCCGTGAACATGGGAGTGCATCTTTCTTTTGGAGGGAGTGTTTTTGTGTTCTCCAAAGAAATACTCAGTAGAGCAATTACCAAGTCATGTGGTAGTTGTATTAATTTTTTCCAGAACCTCCATAGCGTTTGTCACAGTGGCTGCACCCATTTCCATTCCCACCAGCAGTGCACAGGGTCCCCTTGTCTACACACCCTTGATCACACTGGTGTCTGTCTCTGGAACGACTGCTATTCTCACGGTTGTGAGGAGACCACAGTCACCAGCTGATTGCGGTTTTGACTCATTTCCGTGATGACAATTAGTGACATTGAACAACTTTCTCTGTGTCTGTTGGCCACCTGTATGCCATCTTTGGAAAGTATTCACATATTCTCCCCAGTTTTTGTTTGGATTTGAAGGAGTGTTTTGTGTATTTTGGATATTAGCCTCTTCTCACACATATGACGTGCAGATATTTTTTCTCCTTGGGGAGGTTGCCTTTAAGGGTTTGATGGGTTCTTTTGTCATGCAGAAATTTCAGTCTGATGTCCTCCCACTTGTTTATATTGCTTTTGTTGCCTTTGCTTTTGGTGTCTGATGTTAAGAGGCTCTTCACCAAAGCCAGTATCAAGAAACTTATACTGGATTATGGATTCAGTTCTTATGGTCAAGTCATTCATCCATTCGTAATGTGCATGTGCAGTGTAAGAAAGTGATCCAGTCACATTCTCCCGCATTTAGTGTCCAGATTTCCCAGTGCCGGTCACTGAGGAGACAGTCCTTTCCCCATTGTATATTTTCTGCTGTGTCATAAGTTAGGACCATACATGTGTGGGTTAGTTTCTGATGTTTCTCCTTTTCCTTTCCTTTCCTTTCTTTCTTTTTTCTTTCTGGTCTTACAGTTTATTTGTTGGGAAAATATGTTTCCTGTCGGAATATATGCAGTGTGGTCTTCATTGATGATGTCGTCATACTCTTTGGTAGGACTGCTCTCTGGCATTTGTGTTTTTGTAAATGGCTAGCAGGATATATAGCTTTCACCAGTTGAACATTTGGGCAGAACTACTTGAGTAGTGTTCTGTTCTTCTGTCAGACCCATGATTGTGTCTGACTCTCTTCTTTTGTGATGTTCTCACTTGTGATGATGGATATCTATATTTTCTTTTCCATGGTAGGTTTATTAAAGTGAATTTAACTTTTCCTAAAAGTGTGGATTTTAAATCATCCTTATTTTATAACATGTATGTATATAAAGCAGCATATTTAAAAAATGGGGCACCTGGGTAGCTCAGTGGGTTAAAGCCTCTGCCTTTGGTTCAGGTCATGGTCCCAGGGTCCTGGGATCAAGCCCTGCATCGGCCTCTCTGCTCAGCAGGGAGCCTGCTTCCCCCCGGCCACCCCCCCCCCCAAGCCTGCCTCTCTGCCTGCTTGTGATCTCTGTCTGTCAAACAAATAATAATTAAAATCTTTAAAAAATTCATTTATTGGAAGCAAATGTTGGAACAGGGCATCAATATTATAAATTCCCATTCGGAGTTAATCATTCTATCAGAGCTAAGTTTAAATATACCTTTAATATACGAATGAAAAAACTTTGCCAGAAGTGATATGATTGTCAGTTTCTGAGCTTTCTGTTGTGTTCCATTGTCCTGTGTGTCTGTTTTTATGCCAGTACTACACTGTTCAATGACAACGGCTTTGTAATCTAGCTGGAAATTGGAGTGTGGTGACTCCAGGTGGCTTAGTAGCTTGCTTGCTTGCTTCCTATCAGTGAAATTATTTATATATTTATTTTTATGTGGTTTACATTTGTATTCTAAAAGTTTATCTTTCACTTATTTTTTTTATTTTTTATTTATTTATTTATTTTTTTAAAAGATTTTATTTATTTATTTGACAGAGAGAGATCACAAGTAGGTAGAGACGCAGGCAGAGAGAGAGGAGGAAGCAGGCTCCCCGCGGAGCAGAGAGCCCGATGCGGGGCTCGATCCCAGGACCTTGAGATCATGACCTGAGCCGAAGGCAGCGGCCCAATCCACTGAGCCACCCAGGCGCCCCTCTTTCACTTATTTTTAAATTATGATCACAACGTGTTGTTTGTTTCAAAGGTACATGTTTGTGATCCTTCCATTTTACACAGCACACAGTGCTCAGCACAGCACATACCCTCCCCGTGCCCATCACCCAGACACCCCATTCCCACACTCCTGTCCCCCTTCAGAATCCCTGTTTGGTTCCTGAGTTTAAGCGTCTCTTATGCTTTGTCTCCCTCTCTGGTTTTATCTTGCTTCCCTTTTCCTTCTCTTCCCCCATGATCCTCTGTCTTATTTCCTAAATTCCACATATCATCCATAAAATAAGGGCACCGCCGATGCTCATAGAGGCCTTAAGGGGACATGCAGGTTATTCCAGCTCTGAGGGTTTTGCGCTGCTCCAAATGGCACAGTTTCTTTCTGAGGGGGGCAGGTGGAGTCCTGCGGTGTGGCTTAGGTAGGGGTACCCAAATGGAGGGCTTGGAGACCAGGACTCTGGGTTACAGTTAGGGCCAAAGGGCACGGTGGTCCGATGTGCCAGAGCTGAAGTGAGTTTCCCAGGTAGTTAAGTTGAGGGCAGGAGTCAGGATGAGTCTGGCTGTGCGTTTGTATCCAGGGGTCTGCCAAATGTGGGGTAGCCTCAGGTGAGCATGAAGGTTTCTCCTGACCTGTGGGTTTTACACAGCTTCCTTCTGGGGGGCAGGCAGAGTCCTGTGGTGTGGCTCAGGGGTCCCCAATATGGAGGGTGTGGGGCCAGGACTCCGGGGATAGAAGCCAGAAAACACCCTAGGGTTAGTGTCTAGGGGCATGACAGACTGGATCTGTCGGCACTGAGGTGGGTTCCCCATGAGGCCAAGTTGAGGGCGTGTCAGGCAGTACATCTGTCTTTGGGTTTGTGGCCAGTGGGGTCTGCCGAAAATGGGGGTGGCCCAAGGAGGTCATGCAGGTTTCTCCCGCTTGGAGGGTTCTGCGCATCTCCAAATGACATGATTTCCTCCTGGGTGGCAGGCTGAGTCCTGGGGTGTGGCTCAGCAGTCCCCAGTCTGGAGGGCTTGATTCCAGGCCTCTGGGGACAGAAGCCTGAAAACCCAGCCTAGGGTTACGGTTAGGTCCAAGGGTATCACAGGCCTGATCTGCCTGTGCTAAGGTGGGCTCCCGCAGTCTCTGAGTTGAAGGCAGTTGTCAGGAGGCAAGTCAGATTCCAGATTTGTGACCAGGGGGGCCGCAGATCCTAGGGGTGGCCTCAGGTAGGCATGCATGTTGTTCCAGGCCTTAGGGTTCTGCGCATCTTCAAATGGCACGGTTTCCTCCTGGGTGGCAGGCCAAGTCCTGCGGTGTGGCTCAGGGGTCCCAAATCTGCAGGGCTTTGAGGCCAGGCCTTTGTGGACCATAGCCTGAAAATTCATACTAGGGTCAGGGCTAGGGCCTAGGGGCATGGCAGGCCTGAATTGCCAGCGCTGAAGTGGGCTTCCCGGCAGGCCAAGTTGAGGGTATGTGTCAGGCAGCATATCAGGCTCTCAGTTTGTGGCCAGAGGGGACTACCGAAAGTGGGGGTGGACTCTAGGGAGCATGCAGTTTCTGCCACTCGGAGGGTTCTACACAGGTCCAAATGGCATGGTTTCCTTTTGGGTGACAGATGGAGTCCTGGGTTGTGGCTCAGGGGTCCCCAATCTGGAGGGCTTGGGGGCCAGGCCTCTGGGAACAGAAGCCTAAATACCCAGCCTAGGGTTAGTGTTAGGGCTAAGGGGCATTGCAGGCCCAATCTGTGTGCGCTAAGGTGGGCTCCCACAGTCCGGGTTGAGGGTGGTTGTCACTGGGCATGTCAAATTCTGGGTTTGTGGCCAGGGGGTTCTCCAATCCTGGGGGTGGCCTCAGGTAGGCATGTATGGTTCTCCAGCCCTTAGGGTTCTGTGCAGCTCCAAAGGCATGGTTTCCTCCTGGGTTGCCATTGGAGCCCTGGGGTGTTTCATGAGGGTCCCCAATTAGGAGGGCTTGACATCCAGGTCTCTGGGCTCAGAATCCTGACACCCAACCTAGCTTTAGTGTTAGAGCCTAGGGGGATGGGAGGCAGGATCTACCGGTACTAAATTGGGCCCACAGCATGGCTGAGTTGAGGGTGGCAGTTACATGGCATGTCAGATGATGTTATTATGGCCAAGTGGGGCACCAAAGATGGGGTTGGCTTAAGGGGGGGCATGCAGTTTTCTCCCACTCTGAGTGTTTCATGCAGCTCCCAAAGGCGCAGTTTCCTCCTGGGTGGCAGGCTGAGTCCTTCGGTATGGTTTAGCGGTTCCCAATCTGTAGGGCTTCAGTGGCCAGACCTCTGGGACCAGAAATCCGAAAATCCAACCTAATGCTAGGGTGGGCCTAGGGGCATGTCAGGTTCAATCTGCTGGCAGTGAGGTGAGATTGCCAGGGGGGCTGAGTGGAGGCCGGGCATCAGAAGGGGCATTGGGCTTGGGGTTTGTGGCCAGAGGGACTTCCGAGTGTGGATGTGGCCTCAGGGATGCATGCAGGTGGCCCCCGCTCTGACGGTTCTGTGCAGCTCCAAGGGCCATGGTTTCCTCTTGGGTGACAGGCAGACTCCTGGGTTGTGGCTCAGGGGTCACCAGTCTGGTTGGCTTGGGGGCCAGGCCTCTGGGGATGAAAGCCTGAGAACCCAACCTAGGGTTAGGGCCTAGGGGCATGGCAAGCGCTGCGGTAGGCTCCCTGGATGGCTGAGTAGAGGGCAGCTTGGCCGGCATTCAGGGGTGATCCTGGAGGATTCCTGGTCCCCCTACCCCCAGGTCTGGAAAACCCTGCACACCCCCAGTCCTCAAGAGTGTCCCCTGTCATGGCACTTGTCACACAAGGCTGTCATTCGTTGTCTGTCCTTTTTGCTTGGAGTAGATCTCTCTCAGAGACGCCTGACTGGATGACAGGCCAATGAATGGTTTCAGAATCTTTTGTCCTGGAAAAGCAGGAGTGCTTCAAAACCCTGATGAGCAGGGGAAGTCTCTGTCCCTCTGTGTGCCCCCAGTCTCAGTGGAACCTACTGTCCAGGGCAAGGGACTTGGGAGTCCTCCCGGATGAAGTTTGTTCTATGAAGGTGGCTTCTGTCTGGGATCATGATGGAACCACATTGTGTGGCCACTGCTTTGGGACAGAAAGCATGCTATTGTATTGTATCCTACTTGCACACTCTGGCTACCAAAGAGGAAACACACGCTCACCCTCCCAAGTTCACACACCTCCGTTTTGGAGCATCACTGCCATAGAAACAACAGTGAATTCCTGTTGGGCTGCAGACCTGTAGATGCACCATTCCAGGTGCAATAAAGGAGAATGGAGATGGAGTTCTGTCTGAAAGGATGGAAGTCCTTGCCTGTGGGAGTGAAGAAATTAGATTTGACCCAGAAGGCGCTATGTTCTCCTCAAAGAAGGGACATGAGCCTAGGATCTTTGAGAACAGGGATCGTCACAGAGTTTTCTGGGATGTCTTCTGTAAAGATTTCTGTTAGGTGTTGCAGTCCACGTGGTGTCTCTGACAATGACTCCACTCTTGCATTGTGGCTTGAAAGCAATCACAGACCGTCCATAACTAATGTTCCAGAAACACTTGATTGACAGAATACAGGGGGAGGTCCATTTGGCCGATGGGTGGTAGTTTCTCACACCCCAGATCTGCAACACGATGGATGAAGGGGGAGAGGGCTCTTCTTTTCCAGCAAAGGGGGAGAGGGCTCTTCTCTTCCAGTGGCAGAGTGGGAAGACACCGGGATCTATCCTGTCTGACCCTGGCCCCTGCACGTGAAAGGAAAAAAAAAATGATAGTGAGATTGGCCAATGATTAAGACCTCAGGAATTCCCCTCCATTTCTCTGTTGGCATTGAGCTTCCCACAACATGTTTATCTGTGGTTGACTTCCATGTCGGTATGTTTGGCTGAGTCAGTCCCCATTGCCTGGTGGGTATAATGTGGGTTATATACCACACAGATGCTCATTTTGTTCAGACCAAGACCATGAGCACATTTGGGGTTCTCCTGAGTTTGCGGAGGATCTAGCATGTGTGGGCTTCAGGACAAGTCTGACTGAGCCCTCAGCAGTGTTATGGAGCACCTGGCTTCCTGGGCCCTTTGTGGCACTGGCATGGGTCTGGCCTAGGCCACTTCTGCAGTCGTGATTGGAAAGCTCCTGGCTTGGGTGGTTCACCCTACACTTGGCCCTGAAGCCTGAGACCCAAGATTCCTCCCACCGTATTGGCTGGGACCAGGTCACATGCTCATGGATGAGCCAATCCCTGGAGCCAGAGAGTGGAGCTGTGGAAATTGGCACTGGTTGTTAGGACCTCTGTGGTAATCACTTTTCTAATGGCTGTGGTGGCAAGATCTTCTGGGATGTGTCTGTTAATAAAATGAATATTAATTTCTAATTAATGAGAATGAGCAAAGTGGATGGAAACTGGTCTGGAGTGCACAAGGGAAGGGTGTGTGTGTGTGGTGGGGGGGTTGGGGATGATAGCTCTGGCCAAGCTCTATCTCCATACTATCTAGGTTCAAGAAGGTGTGGGGGAATCCTTGGCAATTCATCATCCATCATTTTGCAGATGGAGAATATGCCTTTTGCATGGAGTATGGCAAGACTTGTTCCAAGTATCCTCCAGTTGGTATGGAAGTTGGGGAGACAGCACCCTCCACCTGCTAGGACAGGCATTAGAGGCTGAGTGCTCTCAAGAAGGTGTCTGGCTTTTGCAGGGCTCACTGTGAGCCTGCATCCAGAACTGATGAGGACAGTTCATGGTTTTGTTCTGAGGATGGAGTAATGGAAGAATGCAGTGCCCCATGTGATCCCGGGAAGGGGACAGATCTGGAGTGCACTGTAGAGTTACTTCATGGGAGTGGAGTTGATCTCTAGCCTCCGCTTCATGAAATGTCTGTCCTTTATTGAGTTCAGGGTGTGGTTTCTGTGACTGTGTCCTAAGGCTGGGATTTCCAAGGACTGGGAGTTTTTGGCTTTACTGTAAGAGCTGGTAGCCGGGAGTGGGCAAGTGCCATTCTGCTGCTGAGAAGTGTGTCTCTAGCGGTTGGAGTGTGTATTAGAAGCCTAGAGGTCAATGGTGAGGTGGTTACAGTGGTCAGCAGGCTGTTCTAATTGATGAGTTATATGGGTGAATTCCATAGGATGAGATGTTAGATCTTATGGTAAGGGATCCTCATTGAGTGCCCATCAAGGGTGCTTTTTCTGAGTTTTGATACCTTTTTATTGCTTCTCAGAGCCCTCCTTGCACTTGAATTCCAGTGAGCAGTGCATTACAATGTTGCCTGCATTTTACCCGTGTGTTGATGAGGATTTGGGAAAGAAAAATGTTGTCAGTGCTTCCACAAATTGTACACTGGAACAGCCAACTAATAAAATTTTATTGTTGACACAAAGTAGGACGTGTCCTGCTGTGATTCTTAGTTTAATGCAGGGGCAGGGGCCCTCTTTCAGTACTGGTAATGAGGACCATAGGCCTTCCTAGGGAACATTATCAGATTCTATTGGAGACTTGGTCTTTGTTATTGTGGAAGAATCAGGAGTTGACCAGTTATTTGTCTCCTGTTTCATTTTCCATGAACATTTTCCTGGTATTTGGTTTCACACCTCCACCATTGTAGAGTCATCCCAACTTTGGCACCAGCTCAGCCTTCTCTGCCAAGGGTATGTTTGGGCCAAGACAAATGCTGCTTCTGGATGACTGGGAGGCTCTAGGACAACGCTGTCAGTAGGGAGTTACTGGGATCCTAAATTACAAACCAGCTCTTGACACCCAGACAAAATGCATTTCAGATTTAGAAAGTTCAGATAGAAATTTTGTGCCCATGACAACTGAAGAAAATGTGTCATCCCTAAACCTAACCTTAACCCATAACTTTAACACTGAAACCTAACCTGACCTTAAAGTCCCAACTGGAACCCTGAATTCCAAACCTGAAATTGAACCGGAAGCCTGGACTGTGAACCTGAGCCCTGGATCCAAGCCTTGACTTTGAACCCAAACTCTAAACCAGAACTCTGAGCCATGAACCCAAACCCCAAATTTGACCTTGAACTTTATCCCAGAATCCCTGTGTTTTAAACCCTAAATCATAAACCTAAAGCCCTAAACTCCAACTCTGTTTCGTTGCCCCTCACTCTAAATCCTCACCCTGTCCCTATACCCAAAGCCTGATCTAGAACTCTGACTGAAACCTGAACCTGAACCCAGATTCAATCCCTTCAGCACACTTTGCTTATGCATTCACCACTGGTGGATATTCGCAGTTTCTATGTTTTGATTCTTGTAAACACTGTTTGGGTTGGGGGCTAGGGTTAGGGTCTTGGCTTGGGTTCAGGGTCAGGTTTGAGAGCAAGCTGAGGTCAGAGTGTGGGTCTGCATCAGGGACAGGGTCATGTTTGGTGCCACTGTTTGGGTCAGGCACTGTTGTCATTCCATATTGTTTCCAATTCGTTGTTCCTTAGCTATTTTTGGAGAAGTTGGGGGATATTTGGCTCCATGCAGCTTGAATTTGCAGAATGAAATGGCTTCAGCTGGACCCTGGGAGGGAGCAGGTGCTTCCATGAAGGGTGAGCTCCCCTACTCCTGTACTGCCCTCCACTGCCTGCAGAGGGCACAGGACCCCAGCTCCTGCCCTGAGCCTGGCCTGTGCATCCCCAGCTGGGACAGGAGCCTGGCCTCTTCAGGACCCGCTGTGGAGACTTCTGGAGGATGTGGGGCTGCTCCCATGCTGACAGGACAAGCTGGGGAGGATGTGGGTCTACATCCACACTGACAGGACCCACTATGGAGGACATGGGGCCGCATCCACACTGATAGTAGTCTGGCCCCCTCAGACCCCACCCCTGGAAGAGAAGGTGAGGAGAAGCTGCCTCAGCGGGGACTGGCGAGGGGTTGCGTGGTCTCAGGATCCCATGGAGGAAGGGCGTGCTATGTAGACACGGGCTTCCGTGGTTTTGTTTGTTGTGACGTGGCCCCCCATGGTGCTGTGAGTGGGGCTGGGGTGTCTCCCCTTTCTGGGCTTGGATGTGCACCCTGGGTCCTGCATCTGTGTTTGTGCACATGCAGATTTGGTTCCTGGCGCTTCTGAGAGAGTCTGCAGTCAGGGAGCGGCCACCTGCCTCTCTGCTCATGCTCCCCCTGCCTTGGCCCTGCAGGGTCTTTCCTGTATCCACAGCTGCTTCAGGGTTGGTCTGGAGTCTAGAAGTTTGGGAGTGACAGCAGGGACTCTGTAGATGGCTTTGGGGAAAGGAGGTATTTTCTCAGTGTCAGTTCTTCCCCGAGCACAGAGTGCCTTCCCATCTCTGTGTGTCTCTGCCTGTCTGTCATCAGTGTCCCTTGCTGTCAGAGGACAGGTCTATCACCCGCTTGGTTCAGGGGACTCCTAGGTATCTTGTTCTTTTGGAGGCAGTAGTAAATGAGATTGTTCTCTGTAGTCTCTTTCTGATGGGTCTTTCGGAGCATGTAGAAATGCAATTGATTGTGTATATAGACTTTGTTCCTTGCAAGTTTCTTGAATTTATTTGTTTTGTTGGCCTTAAACTCAAACTGCCAGTTATTCGACTAGCAAAATGGGTTTATTTGGGAAGAGCAGGGAATGGCAATCTGGGATGAGCAAGCTACGGGCACATCACAGGCAAGTGCAAGAAACAAAGGAGAGGAACGTTATTTCATGGAGAAGGAGGAAGAAGTTGGGAGGGTTGCTTGGAAGGAAAGTCCACTGGAGAAAGGCAGGGCTTCAGGGTAATGGAGGATTCTCACCCGCCAAGTTGCAGGGATGATGGATTTCTTGTAGGAGATGAGCCCTCCAGCTTCCCCTGGAGGGTCTGGAATGGATGAGTCTCACTCACGGGGGATTGTAACGTGGGGTCTGTAATGGGCACTAAGCGCCAGGTGCCCCCTTCCAGCCTCCCCTTCTGGTGTCCCCTGTCCACTTTATGAGGCTTCCCTTCACGCTTTTTCACAGTTCTAACCAGGTTGTGGCGGAGTGTTGTAGAGAATTGGAATTCCGAATCCCGCTGCTTCTACTGCACCCAACACACAGGGGTGCCTGATTTGATCTTCCCACAAGTCTCTTGCTAACATGTGGCATTCTGCAAGGGCGACTGGCCTCTCCACAGTTGGTGAACTGGATCTGGCAGGACTTGGCCTCTATCCCAAAGTCTGATGTCCTGGGGCGCCTGGGTGGCTCAGCGGGTTAAAGCCTCTGCCTTCGGCTCGGGTCATGATCCCAGGGTGCTGGGATCGAGCCCCGCATCAGGCTCTCTGCTCAGCGGGGAGCCTGCTTCCTCCTCTCTCTCTCTCTCTGCCTGCCTCTCTGCCTACTTGTAATCTCTATCTGTCAAATAAATAAATCTTTAAAAAAAAAAAAAGTCTGATGTCCTCTCTGCTTCTGTAACGTGGTGCTAATGTGGATATTTGGAAGAGTCATTTCCTCTGCGATAATTTCAGTGCGCAGCCAACTTGTTACAGCAGCCCAAGTGTGCTTTATCTCCACACTCAGGTTCCCCAGCTGTCGTTTCTTAACCATGCTTGCCACCTCAGACGGGATGCTTCAGTGTGTTTGACCCAAAAAAGGGACAGAGTCTTGCAGAACCACCATGTAACCTGAAATGAGGAGATCATTACAGGTTTCACCTTATAAAAAAGACCACAGACCCACTTGAACTGTGTCCTCCTGCCCGATGTCTGAAATGTCTCCTACCATTCTCCAGGTTTCTCCTTCTGCTTAGGGTGAGGATTAGGCATTAGAGGTTAGGAGATAAGGTTACGGTTTAGGATTTAGGTTAGTTTAGGGATAAGAGGAGGGTCAGGCTTGGAGTTCGTGTTCAGGGGATCGATGAAAGTGGGGGATTGCTGGGATGGGCCCAGCTTTGCCTTCAGATTTCTCCTGCCCTGAAACCTTCCTTGTGTTCCACATGGTGGTGTTCTTCTGTGTTGCAGGCTTAGTCCTCAGGTATTGCTCAGCTGTCCGCACTCCCTGGGACATTAAAGGCAGACCCTTGGGGTTGGACCTCTCAGAACACAACCTAGTTTAAGTGTTAGGGACTAGGGCATGTCAGGACCCAAGTGAAGGTGCATCATCGAGTTTCCCAGGGTAGGGCTGAGATGAGGGCGTGGGTCAGGATGACTGTCAGGATCGGGATTTGTGTCCAGTGGTCTAGTAAATGTGGGTGTGGCCTCAGGCGGACATGCAGATTTCTCCTACTCTGAATCCGTATCAGATTTCCAATTGGCATGGGTTCCTTCTCTTTGGCAGGTGGAGTTCTCTGGTATTGTTCAGGTGTCCTCAACACATAGGGCATGCATGCCAGGACTCAGGACAGAACCCTGAAGTGCTAGCCCAGGGTTAAGTTTAGGTCCTAGGGGCATGTCACGCATGAACTGCCCAGGGTGTTTCAATCTCTACTGGGGGGATGAGCTGATAGAGAATGTAAGGATGTAAGGCTGGCTCTAGCTTTGTCCAGGGACCACTGAACATAGGGGTGGCCTCAGATGGGCATGCAGATTTCTCCAATACTGAAACTTTTCTAAATTTTCAAAGGGCAAAATTTCCTTCAAGGAGGCTGGCTGAGTCCTCTGCTATTGCCCAAGTGTCCCAAACTCCTGCCATAAGGAGCACGGTCACTAGGGATGGACCCCTCAGAACCCAACCAAGGGTTAGGGTTAGGACCTAGAGGCATGGAAGGACTGATCTAAAGGTGCTTTTGGGGAGTGCCTGGGTGGCTCAGTGGGTTAAAGCCACTGCCTTCGGCTCAGGTCATGATCCCAGGGTTCTGGGATCGAGCCCCGCATCGGGCTCTCTGCTCTGCGGACAGCCTGTTTCCTCCTCTCTCTCTCTCTCTGCCTGCGTCTCTGCCTACTTGTGGTCTCTGTCTGTCAAATAAATAAATAAAATCTTTAAAAAAAAAAATAAAGGTGCTTTTGGGAGTGTTCCCAGGGCTGAGTTGAGAGCATGGGTCCAGGTGAATGTTGTCTCTGGGTTTGTATCCAGAGGTCCACTAAATATAGTCATCGCCTGAGGTGCTCTGAAACCTTTTCTGAAGATCCAAATGTCATGGTGTCCCTCTGGCTGACAGGCTGTGTCATACGGTATTGCTTCAGCTTCCCCGACCCCTGGGGATTTGAAGCAAGGCCCTTAGGGGAAGATCCTCTCAGAACCCATCCAAGGGTTAGCATTAGGGACTAGGGGCATGGCAGGACTGATCTGAAGACCCCAGGGAGAGCTGTTGGGGGGAGCTGAGTTGAGGGCATGGATGAGACTGAGTGGCTCTGGCTTTGTGCTCCCAGCTCAGCAGGGAGTCTCTCCCTCTCCTTCTGCCTCTCTCTCTGCTTGTGCTCTCTCTAATGAAGAAATAAAATCTTTAAAAATAAAATGCATAACCTCCTCTTTTCTACATGTGGTTAATTCTGATTTATCAGTTCAAATAAAATTCATAGGTTACCTTCTCAGTTTTATTGACTCATGTAGGTATCCATAGTACACTGTGCATATTTTTATCATTATAATTTCCATAAAATGATTATCAGTGTGTGCTTATGTGTCCCTCTTTATCACTAGACCTATAAGAGTGAATTATAAACATATATTTATTGGATGATAAATATATATACTTAGATACAGATGTCTTTATAGCAGAAAATAATGTTCTCATTACAGAGTATATTTTTGAATGGAAAAATCCAAAGAGGAATTTGATAACATTCTTCTAGACTTTTATTCATAGTACTAGTTTTTTCATTGCATAACAATAAATTAAAAAGAAAAAAAGAGTTTCAAAGAAACAGAAATGTTGCAAAAATAATTATTTCTATGTACTCCATAACTAGTTTCCCCTGCTAAGTACACTTGATTCACCCAATTAACACCTGTGTGAACACGATCCTCAGTAACTGACTCCATTTCTTGTGTTGATTTCCTTAGTTTGGACCTACTGTGCTAGTCTGCAGGATTCTTGGTCAGGTATTTCACAGTTTCCCCTCAACTGGGAATTTTTTGATTTTTTTTCTTTTCTCCTCCTCCTCTTCTTCTTCTTCTTCTTTTTATCATGCTTAGACTGGGATGAAGGGCTTTTGGGAGGAAGAGCATAGTAAAATGCTGTTCTCATCATATCATATGGAAGGATATGTGTTATCAACACAATAGGTCATTATGGGTATTGAGTTTGGTCATAGTTGAAGGAGTGTTTTCCAGGTTTTGACATAGGAAAGTTATTACCCCCTTCCATACTGTACTATTTCCAAAAAGGTCATTATGTATGGACCAGTTTTAAGGGCTTGGGAATTATGCAACAGTTGCTTGAGGTAGCAAAATCTACATGTATTAATTGGAATTCTCTTGCTCAGGATACTTGTCTATTTTTACCAATTTATGATCTATTCTCTTAATTTCAGTACAGGCTAAGGGATATTCATTTTCTAACTTGAACTGTAATCAAATATTTTGTATTACAAAACTTTCATTTTTGACCACTGAAAGTTCTATCAGCTGGCTCTTATGCCCCTTTGACATATTTCAGTTGGTTTTGTTTTTAAGCACTTAGCTTCTGACATGAGATCATCTTTAATATTCCCTGCATTAGCTCTAGAGTACTCATTTTTCGAAAGAGCCTAATTCCTTTTGTTATAAATGGTATTAAAAACCTAAATTAGAGCACAGTGCTTGCTTATTGTTAAGGGGTACTGTTGCTTCTAGAGGCTAGTAGTTTATGGAGTCTAGAAATATGTGTGTATAATAAAAAGTGTATGAAACATTTTTTTCCAAATTTATTAATACATAATTTGCACCTAAAATTGTGTTAAATTGGGGATGCCTGGGTGGCTCAGTTGGTTAAGCGGCTGCCTTCAGCTCAGGTCATGATCCCGGGGTCCTGGGATCGAGTCTCACAATGGGCTCTTTGCTCCGTGGGGAGCCTGTTTCTCCCTCTGCCTCTACCTGCCACTCTGCCTGCCTGTACTCTCTCTATCTCTCTGGCAAATAAATAGAATCTTTTTAAAAAATTCTGTTAAGTTGTACATTGTGATGATTTGATACATGTATATACTGCAAAATGATTACCACAATAGGGTTCATTAGCACTTTTATTATCTCACATAATTACCATTTCTTTTTTGTGATGACAACATTTAAGCTCTACTCTCTTAGCAACATTCAAACACATAATAAAGTGTTGTTCACTATAGATTCCACATTATACATTCAATCCAAGAAATTTACTCATAAATGGAAGTTTATACCTTTGACGAATTTGTCCTCATTTTCCCCAACTTTCAGCCCCTGGCAGCCATAATTCCAATCTCTGTTACTGGGATTTTGGATATTTAAAATTCCACATTTAAGATAGATCAACATTGTGGGTCTTTCTCTGTCTGACTTACTTCACTTAGCATATGTTTGCATATTCTATCCATGTTTTCACAAATGGCAGAATTTCTGTTGCTGAATAATACTGCATTATATAGATACATACACAGATAAGATAGAGATATAGTATGTGTATGTATACACCTATATATTTTCTTTATTCATCAATGGATATCCATTAGTGGACACTTAGGCCTTTCCCATGTCTTGACTCTTGTGAATAATGTTTTCATGAATGTGGGATATAGATAATCTTTTTAAGATACTGATTTCATTTCCTTATCGTATATACCCCTAAGTGGGATTGCTAGATTATATAGTAGTTGTATTTTTAATATTTTTGATGAACCTCCATATTTTTTTTTTTACTAACATATAATGTATTATTTGTTTTTGGGGTACAAGTTTGTGATTCATTGGTCTTACACAATTCACAGAGCTCAGTGTCCATCACCTAGCCACCCTATTCCTCTCCGCCCCCTCCTCTTCAGCAACCCTCAGTTTGTTTCCTGAGATTAGGAGTCTTTTATGGTTTCTCTCCCTTTCTGGTTTTGCCTTGTTTCATTTTTTCCTCCCTCCCCTATGATCCTGTCTTGTTTCTCAAATTCCCTGTATCAGTGAGATCATATGATAATTGTTTTTCTCTGCATAGTACCCTCTAGTTGAATCCATGTCATTACAAGTGGTGAGATTTCGGTGGGGGGGGGGGGTGATGGCTGCATAATATTCCATTGTATATATACACATCATCTTCTTTATCCTTTTATCTGTGGATGGACATCTAGGCTCTTTATAGTTTGGCTATTATGGACATTGTGGCTATAAACATTTGGGTACATGTGCCCCATTGAAGCACCACATTTGTATCTTCGGGGTAAATGCTCAGTAGTGCAATACCTGGGTCATAGGGTAGCTCTATTTTCAACTTTTTGAGGAACCTCCGTACTGTTTTCCAGAGTGGCTACACCAGCTTGCATTCCCACCAACAGTATAGAAGGGTTCCCTTTTCTCTGCATCCTCGCCAACACCTATAATTTCCTGACTTGTTAATTTTAGCCATTCTGACTGGTGTGAGGTGGTATCTCACTGAGGTTTGGATTTGTATTTCCCTGTTTCTGAGTGATGCTGAGCACTTTTTCATGTGTCTGTTGGCCATCTGGATGTCTTTGCTGACATCTCTGTTCATGTCCTCTGCCTGTTTCTTGATTGGATTATTTGTTCTTTGGATGTTGAGTTTGAGCAGTTCTATATAGATTTTAGATACAAGCCTTTTATCTGATATGTCATTTGAAAATATCTTCTCCCACTCTGTCAGTAGTATTTTGGTTCTGTTGACTGTTTCCTTTGCTGTGCAAAAGGTTTTGACCTTGATGAATTCCCAATAGTTCATTTTTGCCCTTGCTTCTCTTGCCTTTGATGACATGTCTAAGAAGTTGCTATGGCTGAGGTCAAAGATGTTGCTGCCTGTGTTCTCCTCAAGGATTTTGATGGATTCTTGTCTCATATTGAGGTCTTTCATTCATTTTGAGTCTATTCTTGTGCATGGTATAAGGAAATGGTCCAGTTTCTCTCTTCTGCATGTGGCTGTCCAATTTTCCCAACACCATTTGCTGAAGAGACTCTTTTTTCCATTGGACATTCTTTCCTGCTTTGTCAAAGATTAGTTGACCATAGAGTTGAGGGTCTATTTCTGGGCTCTCTATTCTGTTCCACTGATCTATGTGTCTGTTTTTGTGCCAGTACCATACAGTCTTGATGATGACAGCTTTGTAATAGAGACTGAAGTCTGGAATTGAGATGCCACCAGCTTTGCTTTTCTTTTTCAGCATTCTTCTGGCTATTTGGGGGTCTCCTCTGGTTCCATACAAATTTTAGGATTATTGGTTCTGTTTCCTTGAGAAAAGTTGATGGTATTTTGATAGGGATTGCATTAAATGTGTAGATTGCTCTAGATAGGTATAGACATTTTCACAATATTTGTTCTTCCAATCCCTGAGCATTGGAATGTTTTTCCATTTCTTTGTGTCTTCCTCAATTTCTTTAATGAGTATTCTATAGTTTTCTGAGTATAGATTCTTTGCCTCTTTGTTTAGATTTATTCCTAGGTATCTTATGGCTTTGGGTGCAACTGTAAATGGAATCAACTCCTTAATTTCTCTTTCTCCTGTCTCTTTTGTTTATAGAAATGCAACTGATTTCTGTGCATTGATTTTAGATCCTGATGCTTTCCTGAATTCCTGTATGAATTCTAGCAGTTTTGGGGTGGAGTCTTATGAGTTTTCCATGTAAAGAATCATATCATATAATCTGCAAAGAGTGAGAGTTTGACTTTTTCTTTGCTGATTCAGATGCCTTTTATTTCTTTCTATTATCTGATTGCTGAGGCTAGGACTTCTAGTACTATGTTGAATAGCAGTGGTCATAGTGGACATCCCTGCTCTATTCCTGACTTTAAGGGAAAAACTCAATTTTTCCCCACCAAGAATGATATTTGTGGGGTGCCTGGGTCACTCAGACATTAAGCATCTGCCTGTGGCTCAGGTCATGATCCCAGGGTCCTGGGATAGAGCCCTGCATCAGGCTTCCTGCTCCATGGGAACCCTTCTTCTCCCTCTCCCATTCCCCCTGCTTGTGCTCCCTCTCTTACAGTGTCTCACTCTGTCCAATAAAACAAACAAACAAACAAAAAATCTAAAAAGATACTTGCTGTGGACTTTTCATAGACAGCTTTTATGATATTGTGGTGTGTAACAGTCTATCCCTACACTGTGAAAAGTTTTGATCAAGAAAGGGTGCTGTTGTCAACTGCTTTTTCTGCATCTACTGAGAGGATAATATGGTTCTTGTTCTTTCTATACATTTATTAATGTATATCACATTGATTGATTTGTGGATGTTGAACTAACCTTGCAACCCAGGAATAAACCCCACTTGGTCGTGGTGAATAATCTTTTTAATGTACTGTTGGATCCTATTGGCTAGAATTTTGGTGAGAATTTTTGCATCCATGTTCATCAGGAATATTCTGTAATTCTCCTTCTTGATGGGGTCTTTGTCTGGTTTGGGGATCAAGGTAATGCTGGCCTTATAAAGGCCAGAAAAAGACTTTGGAAATTTTCCTTCCATTTCTATTTTGCATCTTATTAATAGCCTTTTTGACTTTAGCTTAGATTTTAGTTCTTTTATTTCTCCAGAAAGGGATTCTCTTGTATCTTCTATGCTTTCTTCAACCCCAGGTAGTATCTTTATAATCATCATATACTCTATTGTCATGAACTCTCTTTTCTTTTTTTTAAAAAGATTATTTATTTATTTATTTGACAGAGATCCCAAGTAGGTGGAGAGACAGGCAGAGAGAGGGGGAAGCAGCCTCCCTGCTGAGCAGAGAGTCTGATGCGGGGCTTGATCCCAGGACCCTGAGATCATGACCTGAGCCAAAGGCAGAGACTTAACCCACTGAGCCACCCAGATGCCTCCCTCTATTGTCATGAACTTTCATTCTGACATCTTACTAATGTTTGTATTGATCAGGTCCCTGGCAGTTGGTACTGCCTTTTTTTTTTTTTTTTTTTTTTTTTGAGGTGAGTTTTTCCATTTTGTCATTTGTCCTGAAAAGAATAGATGAATGAGAGAACAAAATGCTAAAAGCTAACAACTACCACAGAAAAATGCACACTAAACAAATCAGAAAAGACCTGAAACTTGGGGCAAAAGAAAGGAAAAAAGAAAAAAGTAAAATAAATAATAGGGTCAGGCTGGTGAATAGAACAGAGCCACACCCTAGGTTTTGGGTGTATTTTGGTCTGTTAGAAGAAACTGCGTCCCAAAATTTTAAGGAAAGAAAAACTTGTCTTTACAGTCATACTGTGAACAAATGGAACAGGACTGTAAAGATGAAAATTAAAGATTTTAAAGGAGTTGATAAGTCTATTGAAAAAAGAGGGAAAAATTAAAAAAAAAATGTGATTAGGCAGGAGACTAGAACAAGCCATACACTAGATTTAGGGTATATTTTGGTCTGTTAGAAGAAATTGTATCCAATGTTTTAAAGAAAGAAAAACATACATGTATACCAACAATAAGGTTAAATACAATGAAGGGATAGAATATGATAAAAATGAAGGAATTGATAAGATGTTGGTTGAAAAGGGAAAGAAGAAAAAAACCCCACTAACTCCAAAGGATTAAAGAATCATGGGGAAAAAAGCAATGAATTTTATATGCTGTATTCCCCTAGTGCTGGAGATTTGCAGTTCTCAGTGACTGGTAAACATGGTCTTGGCTGGATGTTCTTGCTGATCTTCTGGGGGAGGGGCCTGTTGCAGTGATGTCCTTGCCCAAGGCAGAGTTGCACCATCCTTGCCATGGGCCAGGCGATGTAAACTGCTCTGGTTTATGCTCAGTAGCTTTTGTTCCCTGAAAGCTTTCTGTACAGCTGTGGAGGATGAGAATGAAAATGGCAATCTCCAGGTGCACTGGGTGGCTCAGTGGGTTAAAGCCTCTGCCTTTGGCTCAGGTCATGATCTCAGGGTCCTGGGATCGAGCCCTACATCGGTCTCGCTGCTCAGCAGCGAGCCTGCTTCTTCCTCTCTCTCTGCCTGCCTCTCTGCCTACTTGTGATCTCTGTCTGTCAAATAAATAAATAAAATCTTTAAAAAAAAAAAAAAAGACAATGGCCTCCCAATCTCCCACCCAGAGGAGCTGAGAGCTTGGGGCCCCACTCCTCAGTGTGCCCTCAGAAAAAAGCGCTCAATCACTCTTGTCTCCCTGGTCTCCAGCAGCGCTCTGTGCTTACATGGCCCGTGACCACATGTCCTGTCTCTGGCACACAACCCCATTTGGAGTCTCCAAACCCAGCAGATTGCTGTGGCAGGCTCCTGGGCCACTCTTCCTTGGGGGAGAAAGGTAGTTTCCCTGGATCTGCTGCTTGTGGGGTCCCTGCTTGAAGAGCAGTGGCCCACCTGTGCTGCGGATCATGGTTTATGGCAACCTTGAGCTGACAGCCCATTCCTTGGCTCCCTGCTCTAATATTTGGGAGCTCTGCCACACTCAGGCCCTGGTCTTTCTGTGACCCCAAGGGTCCTGAGACCATACTGTCCCAGTGAGGGCTCCATCCCCTGCTTAGCCATTCAAGCGACATCCCTCACTGGAGCAGACTTCTAAAAGTTCCAATTTTGTGCTCCGCTGCTCTCTCACTTGCCAGGAGCCGGCTGACAGAGGCTCCCTCCTCCTTTGGTCCATCTTTTCAAATTCCCTTCTTTGCATGTCCTACCTTCCAGAAAGTGGTTACTTTTCTGTTTGTAGAATTGCTGCTATTCTTTTCTTTGATCTCCTGCTGAGTTTGTAGGTGTTCAGAACTGTTTGATAAGTATCTAGCTGAACTCCTGGGACCCGATGATATTTAGGTCTCCTACTCCTCTGTCATCTTGCTCCTTATAACAGGTGTGATATGATTTTTTTTAAAAGATTTTATTTATTTATGTGACAGATAGAGATTACAAGCAGGCAGAGAGGCAGGTGGGGGGGGGTGGCGGGGAAACAGGCTCCCTGCAGAGCAGAGAGCCCGATGTGGGGCTCCATCCCAGGACCCTGAGATCATGACCTGAGCCGAAGGCAGAGGCTTTAACCTGCTGAGCCACCCAGGTGCCCCGTGATGTGATTTTTTTATGGTGGTTTTGATTTGCCTTTTCCTGATGATGACTGATGTTGGGCAAGTTCTCATGTACCTGTTGGCCATCTATGTGTCTTCTCTGGAAAATGTCTGTTCAGGTCTTCTCATTTCTAAAATAGATTTTTTTTGGGGGGGGGGCCCATTCATTTGTAGGAGTTCCATATATTTTTGTGGGACGCCACGATAAGGCTTGAGACGAGGACCAAACTAGGCCCTGACTTGTGTCTCCTTTAAAGTCCAAATAGCCTAACAAAAGGCTTATTAGGACGGAAAAGTTGAGTTGCACTGAGAAAGGGTCTGTGCTATGTGTTGTGCGCTTGCCTACGTGACTTCCCACACGTTTACTAGTGAGATGAGAGCAATTTGGGTGGGGTCCTAAATTCTTAACTGGTCCTTGCTGTTCCAGCACAGCTCAAAGAACATTCTCAGGTTTGTTATTACTTCTTTGTAATTATTATCTGAAGACAAAGACCACTGGCCTTGGGAGATCTGCATTTAGACCTTGAGAAGTAGTTAATGGGGAAGTCTGGAGGGTTTCATGCGTATGTAACAAGTTCTTTCATAATTAATTAATAATGGACACTTCTTTGTAATTATTTCTGTTGGCTATATAATGCCTCGCTGCCCTGAATAAACTCAGGACTGTTGGACATCCTCCTCAGTGTCCCTCCTGCCCCCATCTCTTTGTCTCTTTAACTTCTTTTCACCATCCTCTTACCCTCACATTTCCTGGTCGATTTGTCATGCCGGCCGCGACATATTTTGGATGATATTAGCCTCCTAACCAGTAAATGATTGCAAATATCTTCTCCCATTCCATCCATTGGTTTTTTTTTTTTTTTTCTGTGTAGAAACATTTTAGATATAATCCACTTGTTTTTGCTTCTGTTGCTTGTGCTGATGGTATCATCTCCAAAAAAAATCATTACCAAGATCAAGGTCAAGGAGTTTTTCTTTTGCTTTCCTCTAGGAGTCTAACAGTTTCAGATCTTAAATCTTGACTCCATTTTGAGTTTATTTTTGTAAGTGGGGGGGTCCAATTTCATTCTTTTGCATAAGATTATTTAATTTCTCAAACACCACTTATGGAAAAGACTATTCTTGCGCCAGTGAATATTCTTGGGTCCCTTTTCAAATATGAGTTGACTGTATATACAGGGCTTATTTTTTATTTTTTTTAAAAGATTTTATTTATCTACTTGACAGAGAGAGAAAGATCACAAGTAGGCAGAGAGGCAGGCAGAGGGAGAGGGGGAAGCAGGCTCCCTGCCGAGCAGAGAGCCCGATGTGGGGCTCTATCCCAGGCACCTGAGACCATGACCCAAGCTGAAGGCAGAGGCTCAATTAACCCACTGAGCCACCCAGGCACCCCTACAGTTTCTGTTTTTTATTTATTGAGATAACTCTATTCCATTGATCTCTGTGTTTGTTTAGATGGCTGTATTTGTAGTAGGGTTTGAAAACAGGAAGTGTGATGCCTCCAGCCTTGTTTTTCTTAGAATTTCTTTGGTTATTCAAGGCCATTTATAATTCCATACAAATTTTGGAACTTTAAAAGATATTTCTGTGAAAAACAATGCCATTAGAAATCAGATTTCTATGAAATCTATAAATGGCTTTGGGGAGTTCAGATATTTTAACATTAGTTCTTTCCATCCCAGAACACAGGCTATACTTCCATTCATGTGTGTCTTTGTAAAAAGACACATTGTGTCTTTCATCAATGTTTTTTTTTTCACTGTATAGCCCTTTCATCCCCTTAGTGAAATAGATCACTATGTAATTTTTTCCCCTTTAAATGCCGCTGTGAATGAGACTGTTTTCTTTTTCAAATATTTTGTTGTAAGTGTATAGAAATGCAACTGATTTCTCTGTTTTGTATTCTTTGACTTCATTGAAAATACATTAATTAGTTCTAACAATTTTCAGTTGCGTGTTTAGAATTTCCCACATATAAGATCATGTCATCTACAACTAAGCAATTTTACTTTACCCTTTCGAATTTCTTTTTCTTGCCTGAATGTTCTTGCTAGGACTTTCAGGACTATGTTAGAATAGGAGTGATGAGAATGGGTCTCTGTGTCTCATTCATGATTTTAGAAGACTGGATTTCCCATTTTTAAGTGAGTATATGTTAGCTGTGGACTTGTCTGTTACAGTGTTTATTATGATATGTTCCTTCTATACCCAATTTGTCTAGCATTTTTATTGTGAATGGATGTTGAATTTTTGTCAAATGGTTTATCACATTTATTGGTTTGCATAGGCCGAATCCTTTTTTTTATCCCAGGGATAAATCCCACTCTATTGTGGAGTATAATCCTTTTAATATGCTGTTAAATTTTATTTGATAGCATTTTGCTAACATTTTTGCATTTTTATTTAGCAGGGATATTGGTCTATGGTTTCTTTTAGCTTATTTGGCTTTGGTATCAGGGTAATGCTGGCCCCCCAAAATTGGGGAGTAGGGAACATTCCCAAACCCATTTTATGGTTGTGGTAATTCTGAAACTGTTAACAAGAATTCACCGAGGAAACCATCTGGTCCTGGGCTTTCGTTTGTTGAGAGGTTTTTGATTACTGCTTTAGTCTTCTTCATCCTTACAAGTCTGTTCAGATTGTTTCTTAATGATTGACTCTTAATAGGTTCTGTATTTGTTAGCCTATAATTGCTTATGGTCATTTCTTAGGATCTTTTCTATCAACTGTAATATCACCACTTTTATTTTATTTCTCAATTTGACTTTTCCTTTTTTTTTTTAAAGTCTACCTAAATGTGTGTCAATTTCATCTTTCATAAAACCAGTTCTTTGTTGTTGTTCTGGTTCTTGCTCTGATCTTGTTATTTTCCTTTTACTATCTTCGGACTTACCTTGCTCTTTTTCTAGCTCCTTGAAATGTAGTTAGGTTGTTTATTTGAGATCTTTATGAACTTCCCCCATAGAATTGCTTTTTCTACCTCCCATAAGTATGGTTTGTTAGGTTTCTATTTTCTTTTGTCTCAAGATAGTTTTTAACTAGTGTTTCATTTTTCTTCCTTTGACACACTGGATCTTTGGGAGTGTGTTTCATTCTTACACACTTGTGAATTTTTCAGCTTTCCTCCAGCTATGAATTTCTAGTTTCATGTCATTGAGTCAGAAAACCTAGTTTGTATCCATTAACTTGAATAATGTTCCCTGTTCACCTGAGAATCTGTATTCTGCTGCTGTTGGTAGAAATGTCCTCTCTGTATCTGTTAGGGTTGTTTATTCGAAACCAAAGTGCTGACAAATTTCTTTATGAAGTTTTTAGGATAATCTCTCCATTGTTGAAAGTGGAGTAAGCAGGTCCTCTTATCCTGTTTTTATTGTTAATTCTCTTTTAATATCTATCAGTATTTTCTTAATATATTTAGTTTCTCTGATGTTGCGTTCATGTATATTTAGGATTGGTAGATATCCTTGATGAATGACCCATTTATCTATAATACGGTCTTCCTTATCTCATTAGCTTTTTTTCTTGTTACAGGTTTTGACTTAAAGTCTATTTTATTTTTGTTTATGTAAGTACAGGAATCCCTGCTCTCTTTATGTTTCCATGTGCATGGAGTATCTTTCCCCATAACTTCACTTTGAGCCTTTATGTCTCCTAAACCTGAAATGAGTTTCTTTTAGGCAGCCCATAGTTTGCTCCTCTTCTGACTGGAGAATTCAATCCTTTTATACTAAAGAGTTAATGATAGGTAAAGGCTTGTAGGTAAGGTTGTGTGATTCTGTTGTTCCTTTCTTCAGGTCTTGTCCTCCTATGTAAATTTAGGATTTTCTATAGTGGTATGCTTTGATTCACTTCTCTTAATCTTTTTTTTTTTTTTTTTTAACCTACTCCAAGCTTTAGTTTTGTGGTAAACATAAATCATAGTTATAATGACCTATGTTAGGCTAGCAACTTCAGTTACATTTACAACTCTAATCATTTACTCTTCCTTTATGTTTTTAAAGTTGCAACTTTGCAACTTATATATTTTTATTGCATAATAATTAAAAATACTGTAGTTTAGACATTTGTAGTATTTTTTCCTTTAACCCTTACATTAGGGTTAACTGACACACCACAAATTAACACACTGCATTATTAGAGTATTCTGAATTGATAGTATACTTAACTTTACCAGTGTTTTTATACTTTCATATATTTTCATATTTCTTTTTATTTGAAGATTTTATATATTTATTTGACAGAGAGAGAGGGTGAAGCAGGCTCCCTGCTGAGCAGAGAGCCCGATGCGGGGCTTGATCCCAGGACCCTGAGATCATGACCTGAGCCGAAAGCAGTGGCTTAACCCACTGAGCCACCCAGGCACCCCTCATATATTTTCGTATTTCTAATTAATATTCTTTCATTTTAGCTTGGCAAATTCCTTTCAGCCTTTCTTGTGAGGCAGGTAACATGGTGATTATCTCCCTCAGGTTTTGTTTTGTAATGTCTTTACACACTTCTGAAGGACACCTTTGCAGGGTAAAGCATTTTGGTGGCAAGGTCACCTTCCCACCTTCCTCCTACCTTCAGCCCCAGTCCATTGACTCTATCATTCTGCTCTTAATCTGCAAAGTTTGTTCCAAGAAACCTAGTAGTAGCCTTAAGGGTTCTTCTACGAGAGAATTTCCTCTTACTGCTCTTGCTGCTTAAAATGTTCTCTTTGTCTTTGATTTCAGACAAAATGTACAATCATGTTTTCTGGAGACAATCAGTTTAGTTTGAAATTGGGGGATGACATATTATCTTAATGAATTTGGATGTCCAGATACATCCCCATATTTGAGAAGTCCTCAGCCATTAGATCCTCAAGTTTCCTTTCTCCGTTTTCCTTCTGAGATTCCAACTTATTTTTCATGAATTCCATGCTTCATATTGGCTTTCTTCAATCTTTTTTGTTTGTTCTCCATTGAAGAATTACAAAGATCTTGTCTGCTACTTCACAGAATCTTTTTTCTGCTTGAGAAGCATGCTTTTGATGTGTGGTTTTTTTTTTAATATTTTATTTATTTGACAGAGAGAAATCACAACTAGGCAGAGAGGCAGGCAGAGAGAGAGAGGAGGAAGCAGGCTCCCTGCGGAGCAGAGAGCCCGATGCGGGGCTCGATCCCAGGACCCTGAAATCATGACCTGAGCTGAAGGCAGAGGTTTTAACCCACTGAGCCACCCAGGTGCCCCTGCTTTTGATGTTTTTTATTACATTTTTCATTTCATTCACTGTATTCTCTAGCTCCAGAATTTGTTTGGTTCTTCTAAAATTATTTCTGTTCAACTTTGCATTTTGTTGGTGTATTTTTTTCCTTGATTTCATTGTGTTATCCTTATTATTTTGGGAGGTGAAAAATTCAAACTTACTGACATTTTCAAACAAGAGACTCTTCTTTGTTGCTTCATTCTACTGTACAATACATGTGGAAAATATCTGTACAAAGTTTTTTGAAGCTGAACGTGCTAAAAATATCTTGGATACAGCTGTTAACATCTTGTAGTACATATGTGCGTATTCTCTGACTCTTCACTAAGTTTAGAAGACAGCAAATTTAATGATCCTGTGTTCTTTGCTAACGTTCCTTGGCTCCGTGGTAGAGGAGTTTTACAAAGATTTGCCATATGTTTAACTTCAAATGAAAATTCCTTTTTTTTTTTTTCAAAAGATTTTATTTATTTGACAGATCACAAGTAAGCATAGAAGCAGGCAGAGAGAGAGGGGGAAGCAGGCTCCCCACTGAGCAGAGAGCCCGATGTGGGGCTTGATCCCAGGACCCTGAGATCATGACCTGAGCCAAAGGCAGAGGCTTTAAGCCACTGAGCCACCCAGGCGCCTCAAATGAAAATTTTCTTAAAACAGAAGGAATGCTTGCCTAATGTTCAGTAATCAAAGACAAAAGAACAAAACAAAACCAATCATGATCACACTGCACATGAATGAGCTACAATGAAAGCTCCAGGAAAAGGGAAACCTCATTTGTGAAGCTGAACAAGTATAAGTATGTATACTGACAATGATTTTACACATTTTTCTACCATAAATCAATATGCAGGTTTTAATTATTGGTAGTTATGTAAATTAGTTACAAAACTAAGAAAAATTCTTGTAGCTCATTGAGATTCCTTAAAACAGCTATTTTGATTTCTTTATCAGGTACATCATTAACCTTCATTTCTTTGTGGTTGATTCCGGAAAATTGTGTTCTTCTGGTGTTGTCGTATTTTTGTTGATTTTTTTGCATCTTTCTTGAAGTCTTGCCCTGCTGACTTCACAGCTGAGAAAGCAGTCACCCTCTGTAGTCCTCACTAACCAGCTGAGAGAAATACCTTGCCAGCCCTGCTAGAGATTCTGAGGCTTTCCCAGGTTTTTCTTATAAATACACCTGCTGAATACTTTTTGCTGCCTTGTGTGACAGAATTCTTAAAAGTCATGTGTCTTCCCTCAATCCTCTAATAAAGCTATTTCTCAATACCATAAAGCCAGGCCTGTTGTGGACAGTCTTTGTTTTGCTTGCCTTAGAATGGTGGCCATGCTCAAGATTGTGGTACTCTTCCAGGCCCACAGATCTGGTCTAACTTCGTGAACACACTCACTAGCCCTCTGTGAAACTCTTGCTGCTGCTGGGAGTGCCAGTGAGACCTTTAGGATCTGCATTCTAGGTGTCCCCTGAGACTCACTGGGGGTTTCCTGATGGTGTCTGTGACATGTTTAGTAGAATCTGCTACCATCTAGTACATCCACCATACCCTAGCTGTCCTTTTCTTAACCCCTCACTGCTTCCAAGTCATGAAGTTCAGTACTCAGTGTTCTGGATAGGGCAAAAGAGAAATGAGACTCTTAGACAATGTTTTGCCCCAATGGAGAAGCTGTGTACTATTCACACACTCTCACTTTTTCCCAGGGAAGAAATCATGGACTGAAAATTTTCTCTTAACACTTAGCTATGCTGGTTTAGGAAATGGGTTATGTGGGTAAAATGAACCATTACTGGTTTCCATGCCTTGTTCTTGTATTTTTTTTTGCTTCTACCAATGTGCTGAAACTTCCCCAATGGGTGCCTGGGTTTCCAGAAAGTCTTCCTTGTCCATAGGTGGTTGTCTCCATCAGTGTTCTGTAGGGAAAAGATAGTAGAAAACACTTACTCTACCATTATGAGGATGTCAATCCTGTAATTATTCATCCATTGGTATCTTTTCTAAGCTAAGCACACGTTCAAACTCACACCTCCAGCTCTAATGCACGTATCTCATTCCAGCCCTTTTCCCCTTTGCTCATCTCCCATTCCAACAGTGAGAACCAGAGTGCCACCATTTTTCATCCATTTACATATAGTCCAATTTTAGTGTGTAAGTATACCGGTTTCATAATTGTTAGTTCGATAAGAAACAGCTTTACCAACTAATGCAGTGTTTTTATACAGCTTTCTTACCTACAGTCTTAGACTCTTTATTCATTTCCAAAGGTCTTTAGATGACTACCTTGTACTTTTCCCTTTTAGTGAGGTTATGACCTACACTTTGATACAATTAGATTCTTTTCTTCTGGTTTGCTTTACATCTTTGGAACCCCTAACCTCCTCATGGACTTAAAAACTTTTTTTTTTTTTTTAACATTAAGTTTCTCTCTTTGTGCTATGAAGTTGTAATGGTTTTGACAAGTTCATGGTCTAATGTATTCATCAGTACGCTATCACACAGAATTGGTTTATTCCCCCCAGATCCCGTTTCACCTATTGAACTTTCCTCTCCCTTAGAATCCAGGGTCGTTACTTTTTTGCTTTCTGTCCTATAGTTTTTACTTTTTCTGAGAGTCATGTAAATTTAATAATTCAATATGTAACCTCTTCAGGCTGACAACTTTCATTTAGCAATATGCAGTTAACATTCACTCATATTAATAGCTCATGCCCTGTTATCCCTTAATACTAAATAGTAGGTATATCTCACTGTTTATTCTCACACATATTGAAGGACATTTCGAGTTCTTCCAGTTTTGGGCAATTATGAATAGTGCTGTTGTAAACTTTCCCATGGATATGTGGACATTAGTTTTCAAAAGAGGTGAACAAATACTAAGAATGTGATTGCTAGATTAAAGATAAACCTCTCTTTAGCTTTTTAAGAAACTGTCAATGGGTCTTCCAGAGTGGATGCACCATTTTCATTCCTTCCAGTGATGGAAATTACTTCCTGGTTCTCCAAGTCCTTGACAAAATTGTTATTCTTAGGATTTAATTTTTAAAAAGTCTTTACTGATTCTATTTTTTTTTTAAAGATTTTATTTATTTATTTGACAGACAGAGATCACAAGTAGGCAGAGAGGCAGGCAGAGAGGCAGGCAGAGAGAGAGGAGGAAACAGGCTCCCCGCAGAGCAGAGAGCCTGATGCGGGGCTCAATCCCAGGACCCTGGGATCATGACCTGAGCTGAAGGCAGAGGCTTTAACCCACTGAGCCATCCAGGCGCCCCAATCTTTACTGATTCTAAAAGGCATGGAATATTTTGTTAATTTTCTTTTCCCTAATGACAAGTGGTTGTTGATCTGTGAAATTCCTTATCTGTGACTTGTCGCTAAATAATTTTGAACGTTTTCTATTCCTATTTGAGTATTTTGCTGCATTCTCTTTTTTTTTACTTTTCCAATTATGCCTACATTGAAAGTTTTAGTACTGTTCATCAGTTCTTAGACGTTCTGATGTCTTTTTCATTTTCTTTTCAAGTTCTCATTTCAGTTTGAAAAGTTTCCACTGATTGTCTTGAAGTTCACTTTCATTGGAGTCTTAAATTTGGTGAGCAGATCAAAGGCATTCTTCATTTTGGTTACTTACTTCTTAATTTCTTGCCTGTGCTTTTGATTCTCTTGCATTGTTGTTATCTCTCTGGTGACAGAGGTTTGTAAAACACTTGTCTGATAATTCCTACATTTGTGTCACATCTGAATTTGTTTCTGATGATGGTTTTGATTTTTTAGGTTGTGTAATTTTGTTCAAATTTGGACATTGTATGTGCAATAGGTGTTATCTATGTTGTCATGTGAGAAGTTATACTAATTTGCCTAGGATTTCAGCTTTCTTTAGTGATGGGTTTCAAATACCTCTACTGTTTGTACTTTTACCTCTCTTGGATTTAGGGCTTCTCTTTGCCCTATTCCTCGGAAAGACTATACACCTTGGGACCTCTTTCTACTGCAATTCATTGTAAATATACTTGAGGTTTATTGGGATGATGGCTGGATGTGAGAGAAGGAAAACAAAGCCACATTCTTTGGAATAAATCTCCGTTTTATAGTTCTCCCCTCTCTTTGGGGTTTGCTTTTCTCATTCTTTTCCAGGCATACAACTTTTATCTTTTTTTGTCCCCTCATCTGTTTTTCAGCATCCCCAAACTTTTTTTTTTTTTTAAGCCCTGTCCTTTTGTGAATTAATTTTTCCTTCTCTTTTTCATATAGGAAGCTGGAAAGGTACAGTGTTATGTAATTCCTTTCCACCATGGGAAATATGGTCTGGCTAAGGGATTCCCTGAGACCTGGGCTTCATGATGAGGGCTTTGGAGGGTATCATAGTGGTGTCTCTTCATTTATTCCTCAGAGTCATGAGGTTGTTTTTCTCAGACTTTTTCTGTGAAAGCCTAGTGCAGTCTTTGGAAGGAATTGTGAACCACAGAAGTTTTTTACTCCAGTCCACACTCTAGTGGAAGCAATTTCTGGTTTTCCAATAAAGTAAGTCTTACTATCATTCCTGGCTTCCAGCTGCTGCTGTTCTGGCCTCTCCATGAGTGGGGATAACTGTCTGCCCTCTGCTCTGAGTTTTCTGATAGTTCTAAGAAAGGTGTTCATTTTCAGATGGTTCAACTTTTCTTATTGTAGACAAAGAGTGCCAAATTATGACACTTTTACAACTTGGCCCTGAAACCAAAAGACTAGCTGGTTTTTAAAATTAAAGATAAATTAACTTTAAAATTATATCAAAGATCAATTGTTTAATGACAAGCAGCATTATATTGCATAAGATAAAAATCGGAGCCTGTATTTCCAAATATTTTATCCATGCTTAAAATGATTCGAAACAATTGGATTTCAACTTCTCTGTTTACAGATCATCTCAATTGTACTTCTGACTCTCACAGCAAATTTATTATAGCCTACTATTTATTTTCAAGTGTATGAAGTATTTTCTTCAGAAGAGTACACAGTATATAACTGTGGTATTAGAGTATGACAAATTTCTAAAAATCCTATTTCTTCCGCCCTTGTTTCTGCTTTATTCTTACCCTACAGGAACTCCATGGACCTCATTGTCTTCAATTTCATCACCAGTCCTATTCTTCACTTGTCTACCATCCCCAGCTTCACTGTTTCATACAGTATCTTATGAGGTGTTATATGATATTCGTTTAATTCTTAATTCTCTTTAGGCATATTGAGTTCCTTGGGGTTCTTTGGCACGCAAACTAAAATCTTTTTTCAGACCTCTATAGGATTCCTAAGCAAGTATTTGTACTCTGTCAATCATATAATGTCTTGGGTACTTCCCACTTAACAGTGGCTGTTATTTTTCTTGATTTATATAACAGTGTAATTATCAACCCATCTGTGCTTCAGTTTCTGCTATGTGCTTTTCTTAAATCTTTTAGTAGACATGTGATTCCTTCTTCCTTTACTCACTAGTTCACAAACCCCTAAATTTCTACTCTACCTTTAGAATCAGATAGATACATGTAACAGATGAGCATTTTATAAAATTACACTGTATGAATAAAGAGATGTACATGAGGTGGGAAAGAAATGTCCATAAACTACACTCTTTCTGGAGAAGTTAACATATACACATATTTATCTATTTTCCCCCTTTCATACATAGTAACTTGAGATAAGGATTTTTCTTCCCTACATTCTATGAAAACTAATGAGTTAGTGACTGGCTAGGTTTGCTTTATGAAAGTACTAAATGTGTTCTGTCCTTAATATGAAAATGCTGTTTTAAATAATACAAAAAAATTCATCAGACATTTTTAATGAAATCTTATGTATTTAAATGAACCATCTGGAAGTTAACTCCAAATTTAATGACAACACATCAATTACCAAGGGAGTGTGGAGTTCAAGGAAATCACTAACAGCTAGACAAAACTGATTTTAATCATCAAATTTAAAAGCCGTTCAAGAACTATTTTGTAGGAATTGGAGAAAAAGAAAACATCAGGGAAGGAGATGATGAAAGGGTGAGGAGAAAAAAGTAAAGGACATGATTCTAGAGAAAAAGACTTATTTCAGTTTCTGAACTATATTTATCGATTTGATAATATGGTTTAAAATCCCACTGAAGAATGTATGTATCTTCATATTTTAGTAATTCATGTTTTCAAAGATCCCACTTATTTAAGATAGAGAAAAAGAGAGAAATTGAGAGAATGAGTGGGAGGAGGAGCAGAAGGAGAAGCAGACTCCCTGAGGAGCAGGAGCCCAACCTGGGACTCGATCCCAGGACCCTCAGATCATGACCTGAGCCGGAGGCAGATGCTTAACTGACTGAGCCACCCAGGTGCCAACTAATTCATTTTTGATAGTGCTTTATATATATATATATTTTTTTTATTTGACACAGAGAGAGATCACAAGCAGAGCAGCAGAGAGAGAGAGAGGGGGAAGCAGGCTCCCCACTGAGCAGAGAGCCCGATGCGGGGCTCGATCCCAGGACCCTGAGACCATGACCTGAGCCGAAGGCAGTGGCTTAACCCACTGAGCCACCTAGGCGCCCCTGATAGTGCTTTTTTTTTTTTTAAATTAAATTTTATTTTTTTGACAGAGATCACAAGTAGGGAGAGAGGTAGGCAGAGAGAGAGAGAGGAGGAAGCAGGCTCCCCGCCAAGCAGAGAGCCCGATGCGGGGCTCGATCCCAGGACCCTGGGATCACGACCTGAGCGAAAGGCAGAGGCTTTAACCCACTGAGCCACCCAGGCGCCCCCTGATAGTGCTTTTTTAAACATAGTTAGTTACAAAAGTTAAACATACTTAGTTACAAAAGACTTTCCTTAGCATTCTAAGACAACTCTGGAAATAGTTGCTATCAGTGGTATCCAAGGCTGTCATTTTTAATTTCTTGTCCACAGAAATTTTAGAAATGGAGTCTACATAAAAGCATTGGTTCTTGCACAGAAGAGAGTAACAATGAGTTGAAACAGTTCAGGTCAGTGAAATATTCTGCAAGGTTCAGGAGAGTGTGTTTATCACTGACAGACATTTTATGCTTGTTCTATGGGTACAAAGTGGATCCCTGCAAAGCTATTTCAACTAAGAAAGTGCTAATACATTCTTAGACAGAGTCTGAGCCAGACTTTGAGTGAAGTCTGTCAGGTCTTGGAGGGATAATTGTGGACTCTTTCCAAAACAAGCCGTGGTTATCAATATTCCCAAATCCTGACAATTGCTCATTTTTTTCCTCTCATCCCCACAAACACAAGATTATCAGTTCTTGTGTCCTACTTACTCTGACTTGTTTTATTTCTGTCTTGCACTGGGACCTCATTATTTTTAGTGCTAGAGGCATAGTAACCTATCTAAAATATCTGATTTGCATGTTGAATAATTCATTGATTCTCGGAATCCATGAGCATGGGTAGAATAAAAAACTGTTCCTCCAAATAGGACCCAAAAGTACTGGATATTTGCGAACGTAAGAATATAAGAATGTAACCAAAATATTTGCAGCTGTCATTCTGTGAACAAAAAATATGACTTTAAAAAAGCTTTCAGAAAGTTTGTTGGACAAAAAGTTGGAAAATTAAGGGAGACCTGGGGGAAAAACGCTAATGGTGAAGTTAAAGATACTAACAGGTGGAGGAGATAGCAAAGTTACCACGCTGAAGGAGAATTAAATGGAGGAATGTGTCTTAGAATAGTAAGAAAGTGGTACTGAAATACAGTACAAAGTTTCTATTTAGTTAAAAGTAGGTTTTGGGGGGGGGGGTGCCTGGGCGGCTCAGCCATTAAGCATCTGCCTTCAGCTCAGGTCATGATCTCAGGGTCCAGGGATGGAGCCCCACATTAGGCTCTCTGCTCCACAGGAAGCCTGCTTCTCCCTCTCCCACTCCCCTGCTTGTGTTCTCTCTCTCGCTATGTCTCTCTCTGCCAAATAAATAAATACAATCTTTGGGGAAAAAAAGGGGGGAAAAAAATGTGCCTGGGTGGCTCAGTGGGTTAAGCCTCTGGCTTCGGCTCGGGTCATGATCTCAGGGTCCTGGGATCGAGCCCCCACATTGGGCTCTCTGTTCAGTGGGGAGCCTGCTTCCCCCCCTCTCTCTGTCAAATAAATAAAAAATCTTACAAAAAGAGTAGGTCTTTTTTTTTTTAATCACCAGCAACTATAGTGAAAAGAAAGGTGATGAACATTCTGTTAATGTGTAAGGATTACAAAAAGAAGGGACTTCTCCTTCTCATAATGGAGTAACAGGGAATAAACTTATGTTTCTACTTAAAAAAAATGGCTTTCGGGGCGCCTGGGTGGCTCAGTGGGTTAAAGCCTCTGCCTTCGGCTCAGGTCATGATCTCAGGGTCCTGGGATTGAGCCCTGCATCAGGTTCTCTGCTCAGCAGGGAGCCTGCTTCCTCTTCTCTCTCTCTGCCTGCCTCTCTGCCTACTTGCAATCTCTCTCTCTGTCAAATAAATAAATAAAATCTTAAAAAAAAAAAAAGTGCACAGACATCCCACATTAACTGCATTTTTAAAAAAATGGCTTTCAAGAAACTGGAAATCCTACCAAAAAGGAAAATAATCCTGGAGAAATGAGAAACAAACCAGCGAGCCCTGCAATCACCCAGTTTACTGTAATGAGAGTTTCCAGGCCTTAACGCCAAAAGGGTAACTGAGGCAGAAGGGGGAGAGGGGACTCCGAGTGGAGCAGACATTGCTGAAAGTCTACATAGTTCTAGAGAGTTTGGAATCAAATTACTCAGCATTCTGGTACTTCTATTTTTAATTTTTTGGGGAACCTTCATACTGTTTCCACAGTGGCTGAATCAGTTGTCATTCCTGCCCAGTGTGTGAGTGTTGGTTTGTCTTCACATCTTCACCAGCACTTGTTTCTTGTATTTTCGATTCTAGCCATGCTGACAGGTGTGAGGCGGTAGCTCAGCGTAGCTTTGATTTGCGTCTCCCTGACGTGGAGCATCATTTTCACGTGTCTGTTGGCCATCTGTACGTTCTCTTTGGAACTATGTCCATTTTTTAACTGGATGGTTCAGTTTGGAGGGTGTTGAGTTGTGTAAGTTCTTTATAGATTTTGGATGCTGACCCTTTAACAGATAAGTCATTTGAAAACACCTTCTCCTATTCCCTAGGTTGCCTTTTTGTTTTGTTGATTGTTTCCTTTGTGGTACAGAAGCTTTTCATTTTGCTGTAGTTCCAATGTTTTATTTTGGCTTGTATTTCCCTTGTCCCAGCAGACATATCTAGAAAAAAGTTGCTACAAATGAAATCAGAGACATTAAACCCTGTGCTCTCTTCTTGGGTTTTTATGGTTTCAGGTCTCACATTTAGGTTCATAATCCATTTTGAGTTTATTTTTGTGTATGGTCTAAATGGTTCTGGCTCGTTCTCTTGATATCTAGTTTTCCCCAACATCATTTATTGAAGAGATTTGTTTTTTCCCCACTGTATGTTCTTGCCTCCTTTGTCAAAAGTTAATTGAGCATGAGTTTGTGGGGGTGATTTCTGGGCTTTCTATTCTGTTCCCTTGATCTTTTTGTCTTTTTTTGGTGCCAGTACCATTCTTTTTTGATTACTACAGCTTTGTAAATTAACTTTAAGCCCAGATTTGTAATTCCTACAGCTTTGTTCTTCTGTTTCAAGATTGCTTTGGCTGTTCAGGTCTCTTTTTTGGCTCCGTACAAATTTTAGGATTGCTTGTTCTAGTTCAGTGAAAAATGCTGCTGGTACTGATAAAGACTGCATTAAATCTATAGATTGTTTTGGGTAGTAGGCACATTTTAACAATATTTATTTTCCAATCCATGAGCATGGAATATCTTCCTTTACCCAAAGAATACAAAAACACTACTTTGAAAAGATTTACGTACCCTATGTTTACTGCAGCATTATTACAATAGCCAAATTATGGAAGCTGCCCAGGTGTCCACAGATAGGTTAAGATGTGTGTTGTGTGTGTGTGTGTGTGTGCACGTGCGCATGCGCACACACACACGAATATTAACCAGCCATAAAAAAGAGTGAAGCTTGCCATGTGCAACAACATGGATGGATCTAAAAAGTGTAAGGCTAAGTGAAATAAGTTATTCACAGAGAGGTAAATACCATATAATTGCACTCATCTGTGGAATCAAGGAACAAAACAATAAACGAAGAAAAACAAGGCAAACCAAAAAAGTAGATTCTTCACTGTAGAGAATACACAGATGGTGCATGAAGGGGAAGTGGGTGGGGGATGGGTAAAACAGGAGAAGTGGATGACAAGTGGGCTTACTATGAAGAGCAATGAATGATGCACACGAGTGTGGAATCACTACATTGTACACCTGAAGGTCATACGACACCAGTTGTTCACTAGTCTGGAATTAAAATTTTAAAACATAAAAATGAAGGAAAAGATAGAGTTTGCAGAACAAAGAGAAGAGAACTCACTGATATCTGCAGAGTTGCCCTAGAATAATGGTGGTGTATAAACAGGCACACACACAGGGGAAGAAAGTACCTGGCAGCTGGAAAAGGACAAACTAAAGGGTTAGAACAACAGTATCCAGTGCGCATGCGGCTGTGCTATTGCCTGCCTGCAAGCCAGAGTGGAAAATCTAACAATTCACAAGCCAATGGCAGAGAACTTAAAAAGATCTTCCCTTAGTGGTTGGTGTAATTAGCCTTAGAATAAACATCACTCTGTTGTTGCCTAAAAAAAAATCTTAAAACACAGATTCAAATGATCAACTAAACTGTCTTCAAGTAACTTAAATATGTCCTAGCATAAAGCTAAAAAAAATTATCTAATTTTTTTATCCCTTGAGCTTCCTAACCTCAGAAAAATGAAAAGTTACAGTATCTTTTTGCCATTCAAAAATTGCCAAGCATGCAAAGAAGGTGAAAAACATACTAGAATGAGGAAAAGGAAGGGAACAAAGCTGACGCAGCAGCGACACAGATAGTCAAGATAGCACAGAAGTCGTTCAAGCTGTAGTTTACACATTCAACACGTTAAATGACAGGTTCAACATTTTGAGGAGGAAGATAAAAGAATTTGACCTTCTTGTAGCAAAAATTGTGTTTAGCATAAAATAAGTGCTTTGGATGTAACTGCTGTAAAACATTGCAGAAAAAATTCATAAACATGGATACTTCACAGTAACTGTTTAAAATAGAAAGCATAGTAAGAATGGCGAAAATACAATGTGGTTTCTGATACAGCTTCAAGCAGTCATTATACTTACAATCAGCGTCCCTGAGAGAGGGGGTCAAAATATTTGAAGAAATAATTACCCGATAATTTCCCAGTTTGATAAAAACTAAACTCAGGTATTCAGGAATGTTCAAGGAACATTAAGCCCTAATAACATGAGGAGAATTATACCAAAGAATATCTAATTACGTGGCTCAAAATAATGGTTTATTGGTTATAAATTTTTAAGGACATCCTGAGGAAAAGTGTATGTACAGAGAAGAATAGTAAGGATGAAAGTGACTTTTTTGTTACATCAAAGCAAGAGAGAAGACGGTTGATCAACATCTTGGATGTACTGAATAAACAGTCATCAAGCACAAATTTGATGAATAGGGAAAACGCTTCTAAAACTGAAGGTAAAAGAATGTTTTTTTTCAATGACAACCTGAGAGAATGGATGTACCCGATTTATACTATAAAAGCAGGTAAAGGTAGTCTTTTAGAATTCTGGTCCCATCTAGCAAAGAAGGAAGACCCTGATTTCACCTCCCTAGACATCCGAAATTTACACTATTTATATATAGAACAGTTCCACCTGAAGAAAAGCAGAGGGCAGAGCTGAACAACCACTGTGCAACAAAAGACAGGCCACACAGAAAACAGAGAGAGAGACTTGGCAACGAAGGGACCCCCACCCCTGACAATGCAGATTGCAAAAGGGAAGAATAGTACTAAGAGACTAGGAGCAGATTTGTCTGTCCTGGGGCCGAGAAAAAAAGCTGCCATTTTATTTTTCTTTTTTAGGCAGAGAGTGGGGAGCGAGAGGGAGAAAGAAAATCTTAGGCAGATTCCCCACTGAACGCAGAGCCCTCTAGAGGTAGGGCCCATCTCCTGACCTGAGCTGAAATCCAAAGTAGGATGCTTAAGCAACTGAGCCATCCAGGTGCCCCAGAAGCTGCCATTTCAAAGAGCTACTAGTATATGAAAGATCCAGTTACTTTCCAAGTGCTGAAAAGTTCTCTGGGTTGAAGGGGCTGATGAAAACCACTGTTTACGTTCTCTGTCCATCCTGATAGAGTAGCTAGGGACAGGCTTCCTTCCATATGCCATAGACAGCCTGCAGCCTCCGTGAGCCTCCCAGGGCCTAGCCCACATGAGCCATGAATACCCTGGCTATAAAAAGCTGTAATTTAGGGGCGCCTGGGTGGCTCAGTGGGTTAAAGCCTCTGCCTTCAGCTCAGATCATGATCTCAGGCTCCTGGGATTGAGCCCCGCATCGGGCTCTCTGCTCGGTGGGGAGCCTGTTTCCTCCTCTCTGTCTGCCTCTCTGCCTGCTTGTGATCTCTGTCAAATAAATAAATAAAATCTTAAAAAAAAAAAAAGCTGTAATTTAAAAAGAGCAACTAACCCCCAAATGGCAAGGGGGCTTCTAGAACTTTCTCTGAGCCTAAGGATCTGCAAAGTGCCACTGCTACATTCCTTATCTACTTCGACAGTGCAGACAGGAGCAAGGTCTGGCCTGCAGCCCGAGAGAGTCCTGGGTCCCTAAACCATACCCACCCCAGCCAACCCAACAAGACAGCTCCACTGTGGGGTTCACCAGGACACTCCTGAGCAGCACTCACTACAGGTCCAGCCACTGGCCCAACCACCACCAACTGAGCACCACAGAGAACTCCAGACCCCTGTCACTTTGGCTCCAAACAGCTTGGTAGGGTATTCTAGATGCAGACAGAGAGCTCTGTGACCTTCTGGCTCATACCTTCTGCTATAGCCAAAACTCTCAAAGTACCCCTGCATATGGTGCCCTAGGAACTGCTAGCCTGTGCCTACCTTGACTCTAGCCTTCCGGCCAGGAGAACCCCTTTGCTGAACACCCCACCATACCCTGGCACGCTTCACTTGAGTTTCAGCTGTTCTGCCGGGGCACCCTCTCTGTGGAGAGCCCTAGGCCTTTCCCAGCCTATGCCCTATGGATGTGGAGAGCCTATGACAGCTCTAGCTGTCCTGCCATAGCAACCTCTGTCAGGAGTGCCCCAGGAGGCTGGCTTGCACCCCCACCCCCTTTGGCTCCAGCTGCTCTGCTAAGGTGTCTCCTGCAGAGAATACCCCAGGCCCCCCCTTGCTCACATCCTGGCACAGCTCCATTCACCTCACTAGGGTATTCTCTGCATAGAGAGCCCCAGGACACACAGACTTCCACTGTACCTTCAACTGTCCTGCCACAGGGCCCTCTGTACAGAGAGTCCTGGGACCACTACCGTCCATGAACCGTTGAGCTCTGCCACCCTATCAAGGCACTCGCACAGGTGTCCTGAGATTCCCCAGCCCACACAACACCTCCCCAACTAGCCAGCCAAAGTCACCAGGCACACAGAGTCTACACAGGGAATGACCACACACAAGATCATGACTTCAAATTTAAGAGAAGTAGCTGTGCCCCCTAATTCACAGAAACAAATGCAGAAAGTGAAGCAAAATGAGGAGATAGAAGAATATATGCCAATGAAAGAAGCTGGAAAAAAAAAAAATCTCAGTTAAAAAAAAAACCAACTATATGCAATCTGCCTGATAAAAAGTTGAAATGTTTTGCAGGATAGGTCACATCTTAGACTCCAAAACAGTCTCAATAAACATAAAAAGGTTAAAATTATATCATCTAATTTTTTAAAAAGATTTATTTGACAGAGAGAGAGGGGGAAGCAGGCTCCCTGCTGAGCAGAGAGCCTGACACGGGGCTTGATCCTAGGACTTCAAGACCATGACCTGAGCCGAAGGCAGAGGCCCAACCCACTGAGCCACCCAGGTGCCCCTATATCATCTAATTTCTGCAATAAGAATAGCACAGAATGGGGTGACTGGGTGGCTCAGTGGGTTAAAGCCTCTGCCTTCAGCTCAGGTCATGATCTCAGGGTCCTGAGATTGAGCCCCACGTTAGGCCCTCTGCTTGGTGGGGAGCCTGCTTCCCCCTCTCTCTCTGCCTGCCTCTCTGTCTGCTTGTGATCTCTCTCTCTGGCAAATAAATAAATAAAATCTTAAAAAAAAAAAAAAAAAGAATAGCACAGAACTAGAAAATAATTACAAGAAGAAAATGGGGAAAAAGAAACAAGCATGTGGAACCTAAACATGTTACTTAGCAACTGATGGGTCAACAAAGAAATCAAAGATGAAATGAAAAAATGCATGGATACAAAAGAAAAAATGAAAAACAACAGTCCAAAATCTGGGACTCAGTGAAGTTTTAAGAGGGAAATTTATAGAGCTACAGGCCTGCTTCAAGAAACAAGAGAGATCTCAAAATAAATAAATAATGTTACACATAAAGGAACTAGGAAATGGAAAACTAAGTCCTAGTAGAAAGAAGGAGATAATAAACTTCAGAAAAAAGGAAAAGATCTATGAAACCAACAACTGGTTCTTTGAAAAGACAAATTTATAAATGTTTAGCCAGACTCATCAAGAGAGCAATAGGACACGAATAAAATGAGAACTGAAAGAGAAGTAACAACCAATACCACAGAACGACAAAGGATTAGGAGACCGCAGTGAAAAATCATATGCCAACAAATCAGACAACCTAGAAGAAATGGATAAACACCTAGAAATAAACAATCCTCCAAAACGAAATCAGAAAGAAGTAGAATGTCTGAACATACTAATTACTCGTAACAGAATTCAATCAGTAATCAAAAACTCCCATGATTACAAGGTCCAGAACCAGATGGAGTTATAGGTAAATTTTACAAAGCATTTAAAGAACAGTGAATACTTTCTCTCTTTGAACCATTCCAAAAAATTTAAGAAGGAAAGTTCCCAATTTCATTCCATGAGGTCAACATTACCTGATACCAAAATAAAAAATGCTACAAAAGGGAAACTACACACCAATGTCCATGATGAATATAAATGTAAAAATCCTCAACTTATTGGGGCACCTGGGATGCTCAGTGGGTTAAAGTCTCTGTCTTCAGCTCAGGTCATGATCTCAGGGTCCTGGGATCCAGCCTTCCACTGGGCTTTCTGCTCAGCGGGGAGCCTGCTCCCTGCCCCCCCAACTCTCTGTCTGCCTCTATGCCTACTTGTGATCTCTGTCAAATAAAATCTTTAAAAAAAATCCTCAACATACTGGTAAAAAAATTTCAACAATACTTTAAAAAGGTCTTTCACTATAATCAAGTGGGATGTATTCTGGGGATGCAAGCGTGGTTCAAAATTTACAAGTCCATCATGTGATAAACCACACTAACAAAATGGAAGATGAAAGTAATTTGATTATTTGGGCACCTGGGTGGCTCAGGTCAGGATCCCAGGGTCCAGGGATTCTCCTCTCCCTCTGCTGCTCCCCCTGCTTATACTCTCCCTCCCTCTGTGAGATACATAAATAAAATCTTTTTAAAAATTACTTGATTATTTCGATAGAAGCAGGGGCACCTGGATGGCCAACATCCAACTCTTGATTCCAGCTCAGGTCATGATTTCAGGGTCACGGGACCAAGCCCCACCTCAGGCTCTGCATCTCTCTCCCTTTGTCCCTCCCCCACTTGCATTCTCTCTAAAATAAAACCTTCAGTACAACATCCATTTATTAAAACTATCAGTTCAACAGGTTTACAGGGAATATACCTCAACACAATAAAGGCCACAGATGAAAACCCACAGTGAGTATCACACTCAATGGTGAAAAACAGAATTTTTCCTCTAAAATCAGGAACAAGACTGATCACTTTCAGCAATTACATTTAATATAGCACTGTAATTCCTAGCTGTAGCAATCAGACAAAGAAAGAAATAATGGGCATTCAAATTGGTAAGAAAGAATGAAACTGTCACTGTTTCCAGATAACATGGTATTATACATAAAAACTCTAAAGATTGTATCAAAAATTATTAGAAGTAATGAATTCAGCAAAGTTGCAGGAGATAAATACACAGAAATTGAGTTTGAGTTTCTTAACACAAAGTAGCAGAAAGAGAAATTAGGAAAACAATTCCATTTATAACTATAACAAAAATAAAATATTAAAGAGGATACAAATGTAAAATTATTTCAGGTTCATAGACTGGATGAATCAGTATTGTAAACATGTCCATAATTCTCAGGAAACCTACAGATTCATGTAATCCCTATCACAATACCAACAGGGGTGGCTGGGTGGCTCAGTCTGTCTTGGGCTCAGGTCATGATTCCAGGGTGCTGGGATCAAGTCCCACATCAGGCTGCCTGCTCAGTGGGACATCTGCTACTCCCTCTGTCTCTCCCCCTGCTCATGCTCTTTTTCTCCCTTGCTCTCTCAAATAAATAATAAAATCTTAAAAAAAAAAATGGAATTTTTCATGGAAATAGAATAGTAAAAAATTCTGTATGGAACTCTAAAAAAAAACCAAAAAAACCCAACAGTCAAAGCAATCTTGAGAAAGAAGAACAAAGCTGGGATATCACATTCCCAGATTTCAAAAGATACTAGGACGCTGTAGTGATCAAATCAGTATGGTACTGACACAAAGATAGACACACAGTAATGGGAGAGAACAGAGAACCAGAAAAAGAAAACAAACCAACATATTGTACGGTCAATGAGTTTATGACAAAGGAGGTAAGAATAGACAATGAGGAAAAGATAATCTCTTCAAAAACTGCATTGGAAAACTTGGGACAGTTACATGCAAAATATGAAACTAGATCACTTCTTCAAACCACATTAAAAAGGGAACTCTTAACTGGATTAAAGACCTGCATGTGAAATTTGAAATCTTTAAAAACTCCTAGAAGAGGGGCACCTGGGTGGCTCAGTAGGTTAAAGCCTCTGCCTTCCGCTCAGGTCATGATTCCAGGGTCCTGGGATCGAGCCCCACATCGGGCTCTCTGCTCAGCAGGGAGTCCGCTTCCTCCTCTCTCTCTGCCTACTTGTGATTTCTGTCTGTCAAATTAAAAAAAAAAAATCTAAAAAAACAAACAAACAAACAAACAAAATCTCCTAGAAGAAATCATCGTAATTTATTTGGCCTATATCTTAGCAATCTTTTTCTAGATCTGTCTCCTCAGACAAGGGAAACAAAAGTAAAAATCAACTACTGGGGCTACCAAAAATAAAAACTTGCAGTGAAAAAACCAACACCCAAATGAAAAGGCAAGCCTCTGAATGGGAAATAACATCTGCAAATCAGGAGTTAATCAGGAGTTAATATCCAAAATACAGAAAGAATTTATACCAAAAAACACTGATAAAAGAGAAATAATCCAATTTTAAAAAGGACACAGACCTAGTAGACATTTTTCCAAAGAAGACATACAGATGGCAAATGTACACATGAAAAGATGGGTGGTCACATTATCAGGGAAATGTAAATCAAAACCACAATGAGATACTACCTTACACCCATCAGAATATCTAGAATTAAAAAGATAAGAAAAAACTAGTGTTGGCAAGAATGTGGAGAAAAAGGAAACAGGCACTGTTGGTGGGGTTGCAGCCATTATGGAAAACAGTATGGAGAGTCCTTAAAAAATTAAAAATAGAAGTATAACTTATGATTCAGTAATTCCACTACTGGTATTTACTCAAAGAAAATGAAAACACTAATTTTTTTTTTTTTTAAGATCTTATTTATTTATTTGACAGAGGGAGACACAGTGAGAGAGGGAACACAAGCACAGGGAGTGGTAGAGGGAGAAGCAGGCTTCCCACTGAGCAGGGAGCCCTATGCGGGGCTCGATCCCAGGACCCTGGGATCATGACCTGAGCCAAAGGCAGACACTTAACGACTGAGCCACTCAGGTGCCCCGAAAACACTAATTTTTAAAAAAATATTTTATTTATTTATTTGAGAGAGAGAGAGAGATCACAAGTAGGCAGAGAGGCAGGCAGGAAGCAGGCTTCCTGCTGAGCAGAAAGCCCAATGCGGGACTCGATCCCAGGACCCTGAGGTCATGACCTAAGCTGAAGGCAGAGGCTTTAACCCACTGAGCCACTCAGGTGCCCTGAAAGCACTAATTTTTAAAGATAAATCTATCCCTGTGTTTATTACAGCATTATTTACAACAGCCAAGACATGGAAGCAATCCAAGTACGCATCAACAGATGAAGAAAGATGTAGCACACACCCAGGAATATTACTCTGCCATAAAAAAAGAATGAGCTCTTGGCATTTAGTGACCACGTGGATGGGCCTACAGGGTAATATGTTAAATTAAGGAAGTTAGATTGAGAAAGACTTTACATAAAACCTAAAAAGGAAAACGGAGGAATACATGAATAAAGAAACAAAAAAGCAGAAACAGTCCCCTAAAATACAAAGAACAAATGGATTCTTGCCAAAAGGAGTGAGGCTGGGGGATGGGCAAAGTGGGTGAAGGGGCGTGCAAAGTGCAGCCTTCCAGTTACAGAAGGAAGAAGTCATGGGGATGAAGGGTACAGCATAGGAAAAATAATCACTTATGTATTTTAATGGCATTGAATAGTGTTAGATGGTAGCTGCACTTAGGAGAACACAGCATAGGTTACAGAATTGTCAAAACATGTTGTATACCTGAAACTAATGTGAAATTGTGTGTCAGCTATATTTCAATAAAAAAGTTTTTTTTGTTTTTGTTTTTTTAGATTTTGACAGAGAGATCATAAGTAGGCAGAGAGGCAGGCAGAGAGAGAGGAGGAAGCAGCTCCCTGCTGAGCAGAGAGCCTGATGCGGGGCTCAATCTCAGGACTCTGGAATCATGTCCTGAGCCGAAGGCAGAGGATTTAACCCACTGAGCCACCCAGGCACCCCAGGGCCAAACTTCTGCTCAGGTCATGATCTCAGGGTCCTGGGATGGAGTCCCTTGGCAGGCTCCCCATTCACTGAAGACTGCTTCTCCCTCTCCCTCGGTGCTCTCACTCTCAAGTAAATCAATGAAATATTGTTTTAAAAAAGATTATGCCGGGGCGCCTGGGTGGCTCAGTGGGTTAAAGCCTCTGCCTTCGGCTCAGGTCATGATCTCGGGGTCCTGGGATCGAGCCCCGCATCGGGCTCTCTGCTTGTCAGGGAGCCTGTTTCCTTCTCCCTCTGCCTGCCTCTCTGCCTACTTGTGATCTTTGTCTGTCAAGTAAATAAATAAAATCTTTAAAAAAAAAAAAAAAAAGATTATGCCATTGGGGCGCCTGGGTGGCTCAGTGGGTTAAGCCTCTGCCTTCGGCTCAGGTCATGATCCCAGCGTCATGGTATCGAGCCCCATATCAGGCTCCCTGCGTGGTGGGAAGCCTGCTTCTCCCTTTCTCACTCCGCCTGCTTGTATTCCCTTTCTCGCTGTGTTTCTCTCTGTCAAATAAAAAAATAAAATCTTTAAAAAAAAAAAAGATTATGCCATTAAATATTTTTAGTCTAAGCCTTAAAGTAACCCTCAAATTTCACCTGCAAAAAATTGCTGTCAATGACAACAAAATGGATAAAGTAGATCATTAAAAAATATGTACTAGATTTGAACAAAGGGAAAAAGAGCAAAAGAACAGATGGCTCCAATAGAAAATACACAGAAAATTGTATGTTACACTTAACCTTAGTAGTAATGACATTACATGGGAATGGTCTAAGCACCACTACTAAATGGATTAAATGATTGGATTGGATAAAAAGTGAAAATCCTATTACTGCCAACAAGAAACATACTGTAAACATAAACAAAATGGGAAAACTAAAAGGGTAGTAACACATACCATTAACAATAGTCAAAACCAAAGCTGGTAACAGAAAAAATAGGTTTCGGAGCAAAACATGCTGGCAGGGCTAAATAAGGTGATTTGATAACTATACATAGGCTAATTAAAAAAAAAAATCTTAAATATATTTTTGCACTTGATGCAAAATGCTTAACTAACAATGCAAAACCTAGTTCTTTAAGAAGATTAATAAAATTGATAACACCAGACCAGTTGTTCAGGATGAAAAGAGAAGTTACAAATTAACCAATATCACAATAAGAGAGGTGATGTCTCACTACAGAACTATATGCTACACTGCAGAATCTATAGTTCAAGGAAAATCAGAGTATTATGAGCAACTTCATGCCAATTTGTCAAGAAGTTAGCTGACACAGACATAATTCATGAGAGACAGAATATCGAAATATATTCGCGAAGAAATGAATAAACGGAAAGGGACAAAATTTTTGAAAAATAAAGACTATCAAAGTCCTCTAAAAAGAAAGAATGAACTTGAAAACCCATACTCCTACTTAAAAAAATAAATTTGTAGTTTTAAAATTGTCTACAAATTAAACCCTGGAACCCAATGGCTTCACTGAAGAATAATACTGAACATTAAAGTAAGAAATAATGCCATATCAATGGAAACTTCTTCAGAAAAATGAAAAAGAGTGAATGTTTCCAAATTCAGGTTATGAGATTAGCATTATAGTAATACCAATGCTAAAGAATGACAGTATAAGAATATAAAATATCAGGACAATATCCTTGAAGAATATAGATGCAAAATTTCTAAATGGAAATTAGCATAGCTAATTCAACAATATGTTAAAAAGATAATACATCATGATGACCTGGGGTTTATCCCAAGTTTACAAAGTTGGTTTAACTTTCTAATATCAAGGAATGAAATTACAATATTAATAAACTAAAAAAAAAAAATCCTGTTACCCCCAATTGACAAATAACAAATGTGTGACAAAATCCAAAATTCAGTTTTCTCCTAAAACTAGAAACAGAAGGGAACTTCCTCAGCATGAATAAGAGCATCTACAAAAATCAACAGCTAAGAACATAACATTGTTAATGACAAAGAAATATATGCTCTCCTTAAAAAAAAAAAAAAAATCAGGAAAAAGAAGGAGGTGTCTTCTGTTATTACTTTCATTCAACATTACTTAGAAGGTCTGGCATTGAAGTAAAAGGGTAAGAATTAAAAGGCATCCACATTGAAAAGGAAGAAATAAAAATGTCTTTCTACACAGATAAGAAGATATATATAGAAAATCTGATGAATCTATAAAATCACTGTTAGAAGTTAATAACTTAAGCAACACAACATATTACAAATTATGACAGAAAATCATTGTATTTCTTCCTAAAAGCACTGGAAATGAAATTTTAAAATACCTTTTAAAATTGTATATAATTATGAAATATACTGGGGTATACCCAACAAAAACTGTGAAAGACCTATACACTGAGCACTTCAAAATTGCTAAGGAAATTAAGATAACAAATGTGGAAAGTTAAACTGTTGTTTATGATTTAGAAGACTCAATCTTATTAAGACACCCATTCTCAAAAAATTTATCAAAAGATTCAGGGCTCTGGGTGGCTCAGTTGGTTAAGCACCTGCTTTCAGCTCAGGTCACAATCCTGGAGTGCCAGGATGGAGTCCCACATCCTGCTTCCTGCTGAGATGTTGAGCAGGAAGCCTGAGCTGAGCAGGGAGCCTGCTTCTCCTGCTGACCTCTCTCCTCTCATGCTCTCTCTCATTCTCTCACTAATAAATAAATGAAATCTTTTAAAAAATTATCAAAAGATTCAGGGGCGCCTGGGTGGCTCAGCGGGTTAAAACCTCTGTCTTCAGCTCAGGTCATGATCCCAGGATCCCAGGATCCCCGCATCAGGCTCTCTGCTCGGCAGGGAGCTTGCTTCCTCTTCTCTCTCTGCCTGCTTGTGATCTCTGTCTGTCAAATAATAAAATAAAATCTTAAAAAAAAAAAAGATTCAATAAAATGCCAATGAAAATCTGAGCCAGTTTGTAGAAATTTACATGTGTTCGAAGAATTTTATATCCCGGGGCGCCTGGGTGGCTCAGTGGGTTAAAGGCTCTGCCTTTGGCTCAGGTCATGATCCCAGGGTCCTGGGATCGAGCCTCGCATCGGGCTCTCTGCTTGGCAGGGAACCTGCTTCCTCCTCTCTCTCTGCCTGCCTCTCCCGCTTGTGATCTCTATCTGTCAAATAAATAAATAAAATCTTTAAAATAAATAAAATAAAATTATCCTCCTCTTTAAAAAAAAAAAAATTTTATATCCCTACTGCATCCCCCCAAAATCTTACACCCCACATCATACAGAAATATATACTTATGATGGATAATATACTTGATATCAAATTAAAATTATAAAACTTCTAGAAGAAAGCCTTTTCTAATTATACCAAATCATAATTCATAAATGAAAAAAATCTATTCATTGGATATCATAAAAAAATTCTCTTCAAAGACAATCGTATGCTTGCACACACATACACATACACACACACACATTCTCACATGTTCTCAGGTATGCTTCTGTGTAAGTGAAATGAATGACAGCAATAATACAAGGAATGATAGGGAGGGATTGTGATTACTTGTAATTGTAAGGATCTTTTATTACCTGTCAAATATTACAGTATTATTTAAAAGTGGATGTGGATTAGGCACAGACATATATTGCAACTCTAAGCAACCACTAAAAAATTTAAACAATGCAAATGCTTTTGACAATATGCTAAAAAAGAGGAGAGAACATGGAATCACTTTGGCTCGGGTCATGATCCCAGGTCCAGGGATCGAGGCCTGCATGGGCTCCCTGCTCAGTGGGGAGCCTGCTTCTCCCTCTCCCTCTGCTGCTTCTGCTCTCTCGCTCTGTCAAATAAAGAAAATCTTTTAAAATAATAATAATAAAAATAGGTTCTCACTAAGGTAAAAAAAAAAAAAAGATGAGGAAAGGACAGTACAAGAGAGCATACTTAGAGGCCAATAACCCTGATGAACCTGGATGCAAAGATGAACATGGATCCTCAACAAAATACTTTAAAGAAGACATACAGTATGAACAAGAAGGATTTATTCCATGGATGCAAAAATATTTCAACATCTGCAAATCAGTGTGAAATGCCACATTAACAAAATGAAAGGCTAAAATCTTCTGTTCATGTCAGTAAATGCACTAAGACCATTTCAAAAGTTCAACATCCATTTATGATAAAAACTCTCAACAAAGTGAATTTAGACAGAACGTACCTCAACATAATAAAGGCAGTGTATCACAAACCCATAGTGAATATTGTGCTTCATGGTCAAAAGCTTAAAGTATTGAAGAAGATAGGACGGCCACTCTCTTCACTTTCATTCAACATAGTATTGGCAACCCTCGCTGGAGTAACTAGCAACTCAGAAAGGAAGGAATAGAAAGCTTTTCTATTTGGAGAGAACATATATGAAAAACCCTAAAGGCTCCAGCAAAAAACCTGGAGAGCTAATATATGAGTTCGATAAAGTTGCAGGATAAGGAATTAATATACAAAAATCTGTTGGATTTCTATACGCTCATAATGAACTATTAGAGAAATTAAGAAAATAATCCCACTTGGAGTTGCAGCAAAAAGAAGAAAAGATCTAGAAAGAAATTTAACCAAGGAGGTGAAAGAACTGAACACTGAAAACTGAAAGATAGTAGTGAACAAAATTGAAGAAGACACAAAACACAGAACTGTAAAGCTTCTAGAAGGCAACAAAGAAAAATACCTGGATGGCCTTGGGTATCGTGATGACTTTTTTGAAGATACCACCAAAGGCTCTATCTAGGAAAGAATAATGGATTCACTGGACTTCATTAAAGTTAAAAAATGCCTATTCCATGAAAGAAGAGTATGAAAATGACAAGGCATGCCAAAGAACGAGAAAAATTCTTGCAAAAGACACGTCTGATACAGGAGTGTTATCCAGTTTTAACATTTAACATATAAGAAGCCTTAAAACTCAAGAATTAAAAAAAAAACTCAACAGAAAATAAGCCAAAGACCTTAACACATGCTTGACCAAAGAAAACACAAAGGAAAAAAAGCACATCAAAAGATGCTCCACATCTTATGTCACCACGGAAATGCAATTAAAACAACAGTGAGATACCACCTCAGACCTGTCAGGGTGGCCAAAATCTAGAGCGCCGACAACACCAAGTGCAGGGGGCTTGTGAAGCAACAGGAACTGTTATTTGTTGCTGGTGAAAATGCACATCGATGCAGGCACTTTCGAAGAAATTTGGGTAGTTTACTACAATACAAAATACTGGAATGTCATCTGGCAATCATGCTGCTTCCTATTTATATGAAGACATCAAACATTTATGTCTACACAATAACCTGGAGAGGGATGTTTTTAGTGGCTTTATTTGTAAGTGCCCAAACTTGGAAGCATCCCAGATGTCTTTCAGTAAGTCAACTTATTAGTAAACTGTGGTACATCCTGATAATGGAGTATTATTCAGTGCTAAAAAAACAAAAATGAGCTAGAGAGACATGAAAAGACCTCGAGGAAACTGAAACAGAAATTACTAAGTGAAAGGCCAATCCAAAAATGCTATATACTATACGGTTATCAGTATATGACATTTTGTAAAAGGCAAAACTTTGAAGGCAGAAAAAAAAATCCATAGCTGACTGATATTGGGGCAGAGAAAGGATGACTAGGTCAAGCAGGAAGCAGTTTTAAGGCAGTGAAACCACTCTGTCAGATGCTATACTGGTGAATACTTGTCATTATACATTTGTCCAAATACATGGAAGGTTTAACACCAAGAGTGAATTCTATGATAAACTATGGACCTTGGTTACAATGATGTGTCCACGTATGTTCATCAGTTCTATCAAAGCACATTGTCATAGGATTCTGATAATAGGAGAGGCTTTGTAAAAGTCAGTGCAACAAGTATACAGAAAATCTCTGTAGCTTCAGCTCCATTCTGCTGTCAATGTAGAACTTCTCTAAAAATAAAGTTTATTGAAAAAAAAAACAATAAATGAGAACACCTGAGGGGATGGATTTGTCACTTATATTGAGAGAGCAAAGCAGATAATGGTGTAGAAATCAAGCCTTCTACTCAGTATTGGGATACTCAGGAGTGGAAAAGGCTGTTGTCACTGAAATAAAGTTGATAAAAGACACAAATATAATGATTGCCAAGTTACAACTGAAAGTCTTTAATATTAAAAACCAAGTTCATTTACATGATAAATATTATAGAATATTTGCCTTATATTTTCATAAATTATAATATAAATATAATGAAATAGGGGTGCCTCTCTGGTTTAGCTGGTTAAGTGACTGACTGCCTTTGGCTCAGGTCATGATCTTGGAGTCCCAGGATAGCCCCACATCTGGCTCCCTGCTTAGTAGGGAGTCTGCTTCTCCCTCTGACCTAACTCAATCATCTTTAATGTCTGACTCAAAATGGATGAAAGACCTCAATGTGAGACAGGAAACCATCAAAATCCTTGAGGAGAACACAGGCAACAACATCTTTGACTTCAGCCACAGCAACTTCTTCCTAGGTACATCGCCAAAAGCAAGGGAAGCAAGGGCCAAAATGGACTACTGGGACTTCATCAAGATCAAAAGCTTTTGCAGAGCAAAGGAAACAGTTAACAAAATCAAAAGACAACTGACAGAATGGGAGAAGATATTTGCAAATGACATAACAGATAAAGGGCTAGTATCCAAAATCTATAAAGAGCTTATCAAACTCAATACCCAAAGAACAAATAATCCAATCAAGAAATGGGCAGAAGACATGAACAGACATTTCTGCAAATAAGACATCCAAATGAGCAACAGACACATGAAAAAGTGCTTCACATCACTCGGCATCAGGGAAATACAAATCAAAACCACAATGAGGTATCACCTCACACCAGTCAGAATGGCCAGAATTAACAAGTCAGGAAATGACAGATGCTGGTGAGGATGTGGAGAAAGGGGAACCCTCCTCCACTGTTGGTGGGAATGCAAGCTGGTGCACCCACTCTGGAAAACAGCGTGGCGGTTCCTCAAAAAGTTGAAAATAGAGCTACTCTACGACCCAGTAATTTCACTACTGGGTATTCACCCTAAAGATACAAATGTAGTGATCCGAAGGGGCATGTACACCTGAATGTTTACAGCAGCAATGTCCACAATAGCCAGACTATGGAAAGAACCTAGATGTCCATCAACAGATGAATGGATAAAGAAGAGGTGGTATCATATATATATATATATACGATAATGGAATACTATGCAGCCATCAAAGGAAATGAAATCTTGCCATTTGCGATGACATGGATGGAACTAGAGAGTATTATGCTTAGTGAAATGAGTCAATTAGAGAAAGACAATTATCATATGATCTCCCTGATATGAGGAAGTGGAGAGACAACATGGGGGGCTTGGGGGATAGGAAAAGAATAAATAAAACAAGATGGGATCAGGAGGGAGACAAACCATGACACTGTTAACCTCACAAAACAAACTGAGGGTTGCCAGGGGGACGGGGGTAGGGAGAGGGTGGTGGGGTTATAGACACTGGGGAGGGTATGTGCTATGGTGAGTTCTGTGAAGTGTGTAAACCTGGTGATTCACAGGCCTGTACCTCTGGGGCTAATAATACATTATATGTTAATAAAAAATTTAAAAAAAAAGAAAAAACCTCATCTCTTGAGTACTGGCCTCTTGAGCATGGGGCAGTCAAATTTGGGATTGGTAACAGTAGGACAGATTCACCTATCCCCCATTACACATCCCCCATGTCTAGGCAGCCTATCAAAGAAAGAATGAGAGAGATGTTCTCCCATGGGAAAAGGGTGGTAAAGTCAGTGTCCGATTTCAGGGCAGACACCAGAGCCAACCTGTCCCAACACCAGGCTTAAGCCCATTATCCTAGGTCACTCCCTGTAGGCTCTAGGGGACCCACGCACATACCATGGTCCCAAAGTGGCTTCCACGGGCAAGACTCCAGCCAGAAAAAGAGTAAGATAAGATAGCATTAGTGTGTCTTTACCTATTAAAAGTTACCTTAAATGTAAATGGACTAGGGGCACAAGAGAGGCTCAGTTAGTTAAGTGAGCATTGGTCTCCCTGTTCAGTGGGGAGTCTGCTTGAGTGTTCTCCTGCTCCCTCTGCCCCTCCCCCATGCTCACACAAATGCTCTTTCAAATAAGTATTTTTTAAAAAGGTAAATGGACATCTTCAATCAAAAGACACAGTGGCTGGGTGGCTCAGTGGATTGGGCCGCTGCCTTCGGCTCAGGTCATGATCTCGGGGTCCTGGGATCGAGCCCCGCATCGGGCTCTCTGCACTGCGGGGATCCTGCTTCCTTCTCTCTTTCTGCCTGCCTCTCTGCTTACTTGTGATCTCTCTCTCTGTCAAATAAATTAAAAAAAAAAAAATCAATTGTATGCTGCCTCCAAGTGACTTGACTTAGCTTTAAGTACACAGACAGGCTCAAAGTGAAGACAGAAGGAAGACATTCTATACAAATGGAAACCAAAAGAAAGCAGGGGTAGATGTATTTACATAAGGAAGAAAAATAGACATTGGGTCAAAAATTGTAACAAAAAGTCACTGAATAATGAATAGGTCAGTTTATCAATAGACTGTAATAACCATAAATAAATATTCATCCAATCCTGCAGCATGTAAATGTACTAGGCAAATATTAATACATCACTATAGAAAAACACAATACGCTAATAATAAGGGACCTGAAAACTCCACTTTAAACAATGGATATACCACCCAGACAGAAAATCAATAAGGAAACACTGGACTTGAATTACACCAAATGGACTTAAACACATATTCAGAGATTTCAACCAACAGCGGCAAAATATACATTCTTTTCAAGCATGCAGAGACCCTTTTCTAGGATATGCTTTATCTTAAGTCACAAAACACATGGTGGCAAATTTAAGAGAACTGAAATTATACCAGGTATCTTTTCTGACCACAATGCTATGAAAAGTGAAATCAGTAACAGAAAAAAATTCACAAATGTGTGGAAATTAAACATGCTCCCGAACTGACAATACATCAAATAAATAAAAACAGAAACTGAAAAAACTTGAAACAAATGAAAATGGAAACACAATTATGCCAAAATTTATGTGATGCAGTGGCAACAGTTCTAAAAGGGAAGTTAATGCCTACCTTAAAAGAGAGCTCTCGAATAAGCACTCTACAGGTACACCTCAAGGAACTAGAAAAAGAACTTAAGCCCAATGTTAGTAGAAGAAAAAACATGACAAAGATCAGAGCAAAAATAAATGGAGAAAAGATACAGATGTATCTGTACTCCAATGTTCATAGCACCAATGACCACAGTTGCCAAACTGTGGAAAGAGCCAAGATGACTTTCAACAGATGAATGGATAAAGAAGATGTCGTCCATATACACTATGGAGTATTATGCCTCCATCAGAAAGGATGAATACCCAACTTTTATATCAACATGAATGGGACTGGAGGAGATTATGCAGAGTGAAATAAGTCAAGCAGAGAGAGTCAATTATCGTATGGTTTCACTTACTTGTGGAACATAAGGAATAACATGGAGGACATGGGGAGATGGAGAGAAGTGAGTTGGGGGAAATCAGAGGGGGAAACGAACCATAAGAGACTGTAGACCCTGAGAAACAAACTGAGGGTTTTGGAGGGAAGCTGAGTGGGGCGTTGGGCGATCCTGGTGGTGGGTATTAAGGAGGGAACGTATTGCATAGAGCACTGGGTGTGGTGCATAAACAATGAATTTTGGAACACTGAAAAAATTTTAAAAAATAAATGGAGATTAAAAAGACAACAGGAGGGGCGCCTGGGTGGCTCAGTGGGTTAAGCGTCTGCCTTCGGCTCGGGTCATGATTCCAGGGTCCTGGGATCGAGCCCCGCGTCGGGCTCTCTGCTTGGCGGGGAGCCTGCTTTCTCCTCTCTCTCTGCCTGCCTCTCTGCCTAGTTGTCATTTCTCTCTGTCAAATAAATAAAATATTAAAAAAAAAAAGACAACAGGAAATATTTTAACTAAAATGTGTAGTTTTTTAAATATAAGAAATTTGACAATCCCTTAGCTAGACTAAAAAAAGCAGACTCAGAACTGAAAAAATAGACATTATACCTAGTAGGAAACACCAGGACCAGATGATTTCACTGGTGAATTCTACCAAACATTTAAAAAAATTAACACTAATTCTCAAACTCTTCTTAAAAACAGAAGAGGAGGGAACACTCCTAAACTTTTTAAAAAAGATTTTATTTATTTATTTGACAGAGAGATAGCAAGAGAGGGAACACAAGCAAGGGGAGTGGGAGAGGGAGAAGCAGGCTTCCTGATGAGCAGGGAGACCGATGCAGGACTTGATCCCAGGACTCTGGGATGATGACCTGAGCCGAAGGCAAATGCTTAACTGACTGAGCCATACAGGTGTTCCCTGAACTAAACTTTATTTTATGAGGCCAGCATTATCCTGATACCAAAGTCGTATCAGGACACTACGTATAGGGACATTGGCCTGTGGTTTTGTTTGTTTGTTTTAAAGATTTATTTTATTTATTTATTTGAGAGAGAGAGAGCAACCATGAGCAGGAAGGGCAGAGAGAGAGGGAGAGAGAATCTTAGGCAGGCTCCACTCAGCACAGAGCTAGATGCCGGACTCAATCTCATGTCCCTGAGATCTCAACCTGAGCTGAAACCAAGAGTCTTTCACTCAACCAAATGTTACCACCCAGGTGCCCTCCTGGCCTGTGGTTTTCTTATAAATATATTTGTAAAAAATCTTAACAAAATTTTAGCAAACCAAATCTAAGAGGACATTGAGAAGGCTATACACCATGATCAAGTGGGATTTTCCCCTGGGATACAAAGGTAGATCAATAAATGCAAATAATTAAATGTAATAAATTAATAAAACGAAGACAAAATCGGAGAGGGAGACAAAACTTAAAAAAAATGTTAATCACAGGAAACAAACTCAGTGTTGCTGGAGGGAGTTGGGTGAGGGGATGGGGTAACTGGGTGCTGGACAATAAGGAGGGTATGTGACGTAATGAGCACTGGGTATTCTAGAAGACTGATGAATCACTGACCTCTACCTCTGAAACCAGTAATGAAGTATATGTTAATTAACTGAATTTAAATAAAAATAAACATGGAAAAATCTTATAATCATCTCAACAGATGCAGGAAAAGCACTGGCCAAGATTCAGCACCCTTTCATGTTAGGAACACTCAAGAAACTGGGTATAAAAGGAACGCATCTCAACATAACAAAATCTATAGAAAAAACCTCAATGGTATAAAACTGAAAACTTTCCTGTTAGGATTAGGAATGAGATCAAGGTGCCCACTCTCAGCTCCAATTCAGCACAGCACTGGGAGTCCCACTAGAATAACTAGGCAAAAAAAGAAATAAGAGGCATCCAGATTGGAAAGGGAGAAGTAAAACTATTTCAGTTTATAGAAAATATGATGCAACATAGAAAATCCCTGAAGACCCTACCAGAAAAACTATTAGAACCAATCACCAAATTAAAGTTGCAAGAAATGAAATTAATATAAAAAGAAATTAATATAATTAATATTATTATTAAATAAATAAATAAAATTTAAAATAAATTAAATAAATTAATTAAAATTAATATAACAATTATGTGGGGACGCCTGGGTGAAGTGTCTGCCTTTGGCTCAGGTCATGATCCCTGGGTCCTGGGATCAAGTCCCACATCTGGTTCCCTGCTCGGTGGGGAGACTGCTCCTCCCTCTGCCTGCTCTGCCTGTAGCTCTCCTGCTTGTGCTTTCTCTCTCTCACAAATAAATAAAATCTTTTTTTTAAAGATTTTATTTATTTATTTGACAGAGAGAGAGATCACAAGTAGGCAGAGAGAGAGGAAGGGAAGCAGGCTCCCTGCCTAGCACAGAGCCCGACATGGGGCTCGATCCCAGGACCCTGGGATCATGACCTGAGCCGAAGGCAGAGGCTTCTGAGCCACCCAGGTGCTCCCAAATAAAAAAAAAATCTTAAAAAAAAAAAGATTAGTTTTGTTTCTATACAATAACAAAAAACTATCTGAAAAAGAAACACAATTCCATTTACAAGAGCATCAAAATATGTAGGGATATCTTTAACCTAGGAATGAACATCCTGCCATTTGTGAAAACATAAATGGACTTTGAGGACTTTATTCTATGTAAGGTAAGTCAGAGAAAAACAAACTATATGACATCAGTCACATGCGGAATCTAAAAAAGCCAAACTCACAGAAACAGTAAAATGGAGGGTGCCGGGGTTGGGGGATGGAGGGAAAGGACAAATACTGACTGAGGTTACAAACATACAACGAGTAGGAAATAAGCTGTAGGGATCTAATGCACAGGAGAGTAAATACAACAATGGTATTATAACCATCGAATTTGTCAAGAGATTAAAACATAATTATTTTAATCACTAAAAAGAAATACAATGGAATATGATAGAGGTGCTGATTATACCTACAGTGGCAATTGTATTGCATTGTATAAAATGTTGACATTTTTGTCAATGTAAATTTTATAGTATTATATATCAAATCTATTTCATTAAAAAATTTTTGACACTGATGAAATAACTGAATTCACTGATCAATAAATGAACATTGTTAAAATGTCCGTTCTATGCAGAGTTATCTACAGACTCAATGCAAGCCCTATGAAAATTCCAATGACAGTTTTCATAGGAAGAGATAAACAATCCTAAAATTTTATGTAACAACAAAAGACTCTGGATCACCACAGGAATCTTGAGGAAAAACAAAGCTGGTAGTCATTATACTTTCTGATTCCAGACTTTAATACAAACCTGTAGTGATCAAAACAGAATGGTCCTGGCATAAATACAGATACACAGAGCAACAGAACAGAACCTAGAGCCCAGAAATGAGCCCTTGCATATATGGTGAACTCTCATTTCACAAGGAAATCAAGAAGATTCAACAGAGGAAACATAGTTTCTTCTGTAAGTGGTGCTGGGAAAACTGGACAGAAACATGCAGAATGAACGAACCTGGGCTCCTATCCACACCACTCCCCAAAATTAACTGGGAGTGGCTTAAATTCTTACATGTAAGATCCTAAATGTAAAGCTACTAAAAGAAAACACAGAGGCTATGTTCCTCCATACGCGTCTTGGCAACGATTTTTTTGAATATGCAACAAAAGCACAAGCAACCACGGCAAAAACAATCAAGTAGATCCATACTGAATTTCAAAGCTCCTGTAAAGCAAAAGAACTGGGAAGACAAAAAGGTGATCTACAAGCAGCAGAAAATATTTTTAAAACCATCTATCATATAAGGACTTAATATAAAACCTATATAAAATATTCACACAACTCAATAGCAAAAGCCCAAGCAATCTAATTAAAAAATGGGGGGGGGGCCGACCTGATAGACATTTTTCCAAAGAAGACATACAGATGGGTAACAGGTACATGAAAGTTGCCCAACATCACTTCATCAGAGAAATGCCAATCAAAACGACACTGAAGTAGTATTTCACACCTGTTAAAACAGCCATACCGAAGAGACAAGAGACACGTGTTGGCAATGCCATGGGAAAAGGGGAGCACTGTTTTAGGAATATAAAATGGTAAGCCACCATGGGAATATGAAATGGTAAGCCACCATGGAAAACAGTATGGAGTTTCCTCAAAAACATCAAAAATAATACCACCATATGATTGAGCAAATGCACTCCTAAGTAGTACATATAAAGGAAATGAAAACAGAACCTTGAAAAGATATTTGTAGCTTCATGTTCATGTTCATTTGTAGCAGCATTATGCACACCAACCAGTACATGGAATCTACCTACATGTATATGGAAAGATAAATGGATAAAAGGTAGTATATATCCACAAAAAATGGAGTATTTTTAAAAAGATTTTATTTATTTGAGAGAGGGAAAGAGCACAAGGAGGGTGAGGGTAGCAGAGGGAGAGGGAGAAACAGGTAAGGTTTGATACCAGGACTCAGGGATCATGACCTCAGCTGAAGGCAGATGCTTAACTGACTGAGCCACCCAGGTGCCCCTGTCCACACAATGGAGTATTATTTAGTCCCATGAAAGGAGGAAATTCTGACTTTGCAACAAGACAAATGGAGCTTGAGGACATTAAACTAAGGGGAGAAAGAGAATGACAAGTATATTTATTTATTTATTTGATGCCAGAGAGAGAGAGAGAGATCACAAGTCGGCAGAGAGACAGGCAGAGAGAGAAGGGGAAACAGGCTCCCCACTGAGCAGAAAGCCAGACCCCAGGCTTGATCCCAGGACCCTGAGACCATGACCTGAGCTGAAGACAGAGACTTAACCCACTGAGACACCCAGGTGCACCACTTTGTTGTTGTTGTTGTTTTTTAATCAAATATTACTGACCATTTAGTTTCAGGTGTACAGTGTAACAATTCAACAATTCTATGTATTTCTCAGTATTCTTCAAGAGAAGTGCACTCTTAATCCCCTTTATCAACTTCCTTATCACCCTACCTACCTCCCCTCTGGCAACCACCAGTTGTCTATTTTTAAGAGTCTTTTTGGTTGTTATTTACATCTTTTTTCCTTTGATATAGTTTTGTTTCTTCAGTTCCATATATGAGTGGAGAAATCATATGGTATTTGTCTTTCTCTGACATTTCAGTTAGTATTGTACTCTCTAGGTTCCTATATTGTCATTTATGTGCCAACTATAAAAAAAAACGAAAAAAACAATCTCATAGACACAGAGAGCAGAACTGTGGCTGCTGGGGGCTGCGGGGGTCAGAAATGAGAATTTGGTCAACGTGCTCCAACTTGCAGCTATAATATCACGAAGTTCTGGGAATCTAGTGTGTAACATCATGACAATAATGAAAGATACTGTATCATATACTTGAAAGTTGTTAAGACAATAAATCTTAAATATCATCACTCTTCCCCCAAATTAAAAGTGAGAAGACGAGGTAGTTAAGTAAGATCACTGTGGGAAGCATTTGCAATGCACGCCTGTGTCTGATCGTCAGACTATGCACCTTACACTTCCTGTTATGTGTCACTATTTCAATAAGGGGAAAGAAAAATGAACTCCTAAAGCTTTAAGGAGAAAAGTAGAATATAATTAAATCTAAAAGAAGTTATTTCAATTAAGAGCAGGCTGAAGTTGAATTTTATACAATGGAAAATAGTCACCAATTAATGCTTATGTCCTGCTGACTACATTGTCTGTTTCATGAGAAAAATTTCCTAACCTTAATCATGTCTTAATTCTTCGGAATCACTGGGAATGAATGCATCCATCTTTCCAAGGACCTGCCGATTATTTCCTTTCAGCATATTGCTGATTTGAACAAAACTGAGGTTCATTATTCAGGAAAACCAAGGTAATTAGTGACAGCTTTAGAAACAGTTCCTCTCTTATTCTTGTAACAGTTTGGAGATTTTAATTTTTATTAAAAGAGACTGTAATTTTATGATATTAAATAATTTTACCTTCTCCACTGAAATATTTTCTACATTTGTTCCTTTGTATCAAAGAACTATAAAAACAACTTAGTAACTCTCAAATGATCAGACATATCATTCCTTAAATATTTAAGTTTCAACAGACTCTACAAAGGCTCTTGCATTCAAATAATTCAATAAGCCAAAATTCAGCTAGCAAAGTAGTGTCATTGTTACTGTTCCTTATTCTGTATTCTCTTTGATGACAGCTGAGCACAGTAACAGTGTAATTGTATTTCTGTGCTGACACAGTATGCCCTTATTTTTTTCTGAAAAATCACACTGGGATTAATCATTTCAAAAGCCCATAATAGCTTGGTCACTATAATATTACAAGTGTTGAATAATTTGATTTCAATGAATTTATAGATTATGTCACTTAGAAAAACTATTGATACCTACATAGCTCATTCAAAAATGCCTTCTGGTAAGTTTTAGGCAAGAACTGTTTTTGAAAACTATTTTTGAAAATTTTAGGCAAGAATTATTTTAGTATTTTTAAGATCACATTTCAATATGATTTTTAAAATAACAAGTATTTAAGTTACTAGATATCTAGGAGAGAGAAAAGATAGTTGTGATTTAGTCACAGATCACTAACTTAATATTTTATAATGAATCATGTCAAGAAAATTATATTCAATTATTATTTCATTTTACAAGGACGTTAGAAATAGAATGGCATGAGGTATGTAATGGTAGTTGATATTTTGTAATAAAGATACTTTCTGAAAGAGTTTTAATGGATTTTTCTTGTAATGTTTTTCTAATTCAGAAAATGATGTAACTGGGGTACCTGGATGGCTTAGTCATTAAGCTTCTGCCTTCAGCTAAGGTCATGATCCCAGGGTCCTGGCTTTGAGCCCCATACTGGGCTCCCTGTTCTGTGGGGAACCTGCTTCTCCCTCTCCCACTCTCTCTGCTGTGTTCCCTCTCTCTGTCAAATAAGTAAGTAAATAAATAAAAACTTAAAAAAAAAAAAGGAAAATGATAGACCTAATTTCTTCTTCATAAATATTAAAAGAAAATTAACTGTTTATGCTCATACAAGATTCTTTTGAACATTGATTGTAATATATTTGAACATCTTTATTTGATCTTTTTTTTAAACTACCAATAGTTAATAATCTTTGATTTTTTTTTAAAAGATTTTATTTATTTATTTGACAGAGCGAGCGGGAGAGATCACAAGTAGGCAGAGAGGCAGACAGAGAGGGGGAAGCAGGCTCCCTGCTGAGCAGAGAGCCTGTTGAGAGGCTCAATCTCAGGAACCTGAGATCATGACCTGAGCTGAAGGCAGAGGCTTAACCCACTGAGCCACCCAGGTGCTCCAATAATCTTTCATTTTATCAAGAGATATTCTTATTTGTATCTGTACACATCTTTTTTCCATTATATATATATTTCTCCATATATATACATGTTATATATATAAATTTAAATATATTTATATTATATGTCTTAATTCATGGATGAATTCATTCCCAATGATTCCAAAGAATTAAGACATATATATTTATATAAATATAAAATATATATTTTTCCATATATATTTCCATTATATATTTATACATCTTTTTTTCTCAGGTTTTTAAGTACTCTAGTAGTTTACTCAGAGTGGCATGTATTAAGGAGTTAAAAGGGAGAAATGTCTCTATTCATATGATTTTCTACTATATATCATTAGCTTGAGATGCTGTGTTTACTTTTCTGATTAGAAAATTAATAATGCCCATTACAGAGAATTTAGCATGAAAAGTATGGAGATCAAAATTTATATTTTTAATGCTTCTGTGAATTATCACTCTTAACATATATTTTTGTTTCCCTCTGCTTATAAATATATGTGGAAGCAATAACTACAATTTTGTTGAAAACTCATTTTTTAAAAAATATTTATCTGAAATATTGTAAGTGCTTTAACGGGGGTACCTGGGTGGCTCAGCTGGTTGAGCATCCAACTTGATTTCTGCTCAGATCAGGATCTCCAGGTCTCGGGATTGAGCCTTGCGCTGGACTGGACTCTGCACTGAGTGTGAGGTCTGCTTCTCCCTCTCCCTCCTTGTGCTCCCTCTCTGTTTATCTCTATCACAAATAAATAAAATCTTTTTAAAAAGTGCTTTAATGGTTCCATGATATCCTATTACTAATTTTTAATTCGCCTATTTACGTATTGAACATTTTTGAGAGCCTGCAATAAATCAAGCATTATGTGTATGTTGATAGGGAGGACTGAAGACAATAGGCCAGACTGTCATGCAGCTTGTATTTCAAAACAAGGAGACAAATAATAATAAAAAATACCAATCTAGTAATTTCAAGTAGCAATGACAGTAAAATAGAACAATGAAAATGGGTCATAAGGAAATAACGACTGATAATCATGACAATGGGTAACAGGATGGTAGCTGGAATGTAATGGTTCTGAGGTAGTAAAAAGTTTGGCTGGAACTAAGGAGGGTTGAGACACTCCTTGAGTTCTAAAGCTTTGCTTCTGATTTTAAAATTTTGACTCTCAAGTGGAAATGAGTCCCATGAGCTATGCTGATCTTCACATAACTGAATGTATGGTCTAGGAATTCAGCTATATAGTGTCTATTCAGATATACTATTGCTTGATATATTATTTATTCCCAGTTTTACATTAAATAATGTTGAACCTCTTTGTAAGTGAAGTATTACCCGAGATTCTGCTTTCTTAAGTCAGAATTCTAATTAGTAGTTCTAATGAGAACTACTAAGTCAAAGATTATATGTTTTTGAGTATCTTGACAATTATTTTTAAATTGTTCTTTGTGTCACTTATACTTCCAATAGCAAAGTGGAAAGAACTCAACTCAGTAAATCTGGAAGCATTTCATGATGTTTAAAATAGGCTTTCTTGGGGCGCCTGGGTGGCTCAGTGGGTTAAGCCGCTGCCTTCGGCTCAGGTCATGATCTCGGGGTCCTGGGATCGAGTCCTGCATCGGGCTCTCTGTTCAGCAGGGAGCCTGCTTCCCTCTTTCTCTCTCTCTGCCTGCCTCTCTATCTACTTGTGATCTCTCTCTGTCAAAAAAAAAAAAAAAACAAACTTAAAAAAAAAATAGGCTTTCTTATGCAGGTAACATAAAATTGAGCCAGAATTTACTACTTCATGGCCTTAAATCCACAACATGGTAAGGACATCATAAATGACACAGATGTAATTATGTGTATTTCCAAGAGAAATAACATATGCTTATGAAGTATTTGCTGAATGAATGGAAAATACTTTTTTTTTAAGAGTAAAGGGGAAATGATATCCCCCAGGAATTTATTTTTGCTTTTAAAAAGATTCTACACAGTGAAGGAAACAACCAACAAAACCAAAAGAAAATTATGCACTGGGAAAAGATGTTTACAAGTGACCAATGTGATAAAGGGTTAGTATTCAAAATACATAAAGAACTTGTAAAACTCAACACACAAAATACCACAAATAATCCAGTTAAAACATTGGTAGAAGACACGAAAAGGCATTTCTCCAAAGAAGACATCCAGATGACCAAGAGACATCTGAAAAGATGCTCAACATCATTATCAGGGAAACGCAAATCAAAACTACAATGAGAGATAACCTTCTAAGTGTCAGAAGAGTTAAAATCAAAAACACAGGAAACACATGTCCATAAGAATATGGAGGAAAAGGAAACTTCGTACAATGCTGGGTAGGAATGCATGCTGGGGCAGCTACTGGGAAACAGTATGGACTTTCCTCAAGAAGTTAAAAATAAAACTGCCCTACCATCTAGCAACTACTAGGTATTTATGCAGAGAATACAAAAGTACTAATTCAGAGGGATACGTGCACCCTGATGTTTATAGCAGCATTATCTGCAATAGCTACATTATGGAAACAGCCCAGTGTCCACTGCCTGACACACAGATAAAGCAATGGTGTATATACACAATGGTGTAGTACTCAGATATAAAAGAATGAAATCTTGTCATTTGCAACGACATGGAGGGAGCTAGCGTGTACTGTGCTAAGCAAAATATGTCAGTCACAGAAAGAAAAATACCATGATTTCATTCGTATGTGGAATTTAAGAAACAAAACAAATAAAGGAGGGAAAAAGAGAGGGGAAGGTAAACCAAAACACAGACTGATAACTATAGAAAGCAAGCTGATAGTTACCAGAGGGGAGGCGGGTAAGTGATGGGTGTTCAGGAAAGCACGCACTGAGATGAACACTAGATGACGCGTGGATGTGAATCACTACATGGTCCCCTTGATGCTAATATTACACTGTGTATTAACTAACTAGAATTTATCTTTTTTTTTTTAACTAACTGGAAATTAAATAAAAACTTTAAAAAAAGGAAAGGGAGAGAGAATAAGTTTGGGGCTCAAATAGTACTCATTTCTCCATAACTTAATCTTTGAATTATGTGTGAGACACTCAGAAATCCTAAAAGAATTAACTTTCAGATATTTTAATTGCTCAGACCTGTAAATATTCCTATTATGGTATCAATAAAGCCAAAAAATTAATTTCTCTGTATGTACTTTTTTTTTTTTTTTTTTTTTTTTTTTCTCTGTATGTACTTTATAAATAATAATATATGAACTGCTTTCACATAGTGTTGGTTTCTTAATAGTTTTAAGGTACTGAGCGTGATTCATCAATGTGTAAATACTATGTTCTCTGATTTTTAAGATCCCGTTTTGACCCTGACAAATAGAAATCACAAAGAATTTTTGGCTCTGAGCAGGTGGTATGTGCTGATCAGAAGTATGCCCCATGCAGAGGAAAATTCACAGAGAACGTTTGGTTGCTCTGTATAAAAATATTTCAGAAAAAACATTTAGAATTCCATGGGCACATCTGTGGTTGTCACAGGGGAGCATTTTGCAATTGTGTTATGTGGGGGGAAAATTCCTTTCAGAATTAAAATACTGACAAATGCATGAATATAGATATGACAATTCTATCACTGAGTTTATTTTTAATGAATTAAGAGAGAAAACAAGTAATAGCTGTCAGGTGGAAAGTATTCATCAATTTTCTTTCAGCTATCAGAAGCAAAGGAAAATAAATGATATTTTAAAAATCTGAGTTAACCTGTGTTTCATTCTTTCTAAGTTCTATAAGCGATCAACAAAGTAATATATCCATTAATCATCAGCTGATTTCTGGGGACAAGAATGAAGAGAAACTGTCTAAAAAATAGTCGTGCCTGGATGAAACAGAATTAGAAGCAAAGAAAAAAAAAACAAAAACAAACAAACAAAAAAACTTCCATTTCAAAAATGTTATTTTTTAGCTTTGGGGAAAAAAAATGCATCAACAAAACATCTGTATGCCTTCTGCCTTTCAGATTTTTTTTTTTTTTTTGCCTTTCAGATTTTTAAAAATTTTTTAAAAAGATTTTATTTATTTATTTGACAGATGGAGATCACAAGTAGGCAGAGAAGCAGGCAGAGAGAGAGGAGGAAGCAGGCTCCCCGCTGAGCAGAGAGCCCAATGCTGGGCTCGATCCCAGGACACTGAGATCATGACCTGAGCCAGAGGCAGAGGCCCAACCCACTGAGCCACCCAGGCACCCCTTCATGCTACGTTCTCAATGGAACTTATTCTAAATCAAGAAAAGAACTGAAGAAAAATCTTATAGATTTTAATGCAAAAATATATTTCTGCATTAATTGAAACATATTACACACATCTTTTAACTTAAAATAGGTATATGGCTTTATGCACTAAAAATGCCAAGAAACAAGCAGCAGTAGCCACGGTTGCCAAACTGTGGAAAGAACCAAGATGCCCTTCAATGGACGAATGGATAAGGAAGACGAGGTCCATATACACTATGGAGTATTATGCCTCCATCAGAAAGGATGAATTACCCAACTTTTGTATCAACATGGGACTGGAAGAGATTATGCTGAGTGAAATAAGTCAAGCAGAAAGAGTCAATTATCATATGGTTTCACTTATTTGTGGAGCATAAGAAATAACACAGAGGACATGGGGAGATGGAGAGGAGAAGGGAGTTGAGGGAAATTGGAGGGGGAGATGAACCATGAGAGACTATGGACTCTGAAAAACAATCTGAGGGTTTTGAAGGGGTGGGGGGGGTGGAAAGTTGGCTGAGCCTGGTAGTGGGTATTATGGAGGGCACGTATTGCATGGAGCCCTGGGTGTGGTGCATAAACAATGAATTCTGTTACACTGAAAAGAAATTTTAAAAAATGAAAAAAAAGAAACAATGATATCCAGAAGTAATACTCTTTATATCAACTTCGTAATATGGAGAATATGTGCTGTAAAGACTCACCAAAGATAGATTTTTTTTGAAAACAAGTAAATGGAAGGTTATTCTTCATATATAAATTCTATTTCAATGTCAACAGAAAAAATAATTTAAAAATACTACATATAAGAAAGCAGTAAGATAAATCTAGATTGTGGTACACTCTGGAAGATATCTGGCATGGTGTCAACCATACATCAATATTTTAAAAATAAGGAGTTAGGAATCTTGGAACACTGAAAAAATAAAATAAATAAAACAAATAAGAAATCAGAAAAAAGTAAGAAGTTAGGGAGGTCTTCTAGATTAACACTGAAAAGACATATTGAGAAAACATAAGAAATTATTATTGATAACAAGATTAATGGGGTATGTTCTATTTTCATTGAATATGCTCTATAAAACTGTCAATGTCTTCAGCTTATTGTGAAATTATATTTAAACATACACATGAATATAAACACATACATGAATATCAAAACACATGATTACATCCATAGGCATGTGTGTAGGCAGACAGAAAGGGAGAAGAAACAAATACAGCAAATAATGATTATCTATGTGTGGGTTGTGGTGTTTACTGTGTTATTCATTCATGTTGCCTGTCTGATAGCAAATTTGTGTAAGAACTAGTTTAAAAAAACAAAGTGTACTCAGATCTGTTTCTTTGAAGCACTTAGACTATGTGTTGCCAAAATGTTATGTAATTCAATACAACTCAGTTTGCCTTATTAATTTTATGTAAAGAATTTCAATACGGGAAAGGTGCTACTCAATTTGAGAAGCTAAAAAATTGCTTACAATGTAGATTATGGTGCTAAAATAAATGAAAAGTGCTTCACAAATGCTTCTTTTGGAAATTATCTCCATTTTCATACAGTTTTCTTGAGAGACCAGTTTACCATGCACTCCATTTGAGGATTCTAAACTAGGATAACCTGGATACAGAGCATAATGAAGACTTTTCCTGTAAGACCAGCTGCTAACTTAAGGCTTAAGAAATATCTACTAGAGATGAATGGATAAAGAAGATGTGGTGTATATATACAATGGAATACTATGCAGCCATCAAAAGAAATGAAATCTTGCCATTTGCGATGGCGTGGATGGAACTAGAGGGTATTATACTTAGCGAAGTGAGTCAGTCGGAGAAAGAAAACTATCATATGATCTCCCTGATATGAGAAAGTGGAGATACAACATGGGGGTTTGGGGGGGGGGTAGGAAAAGAAAAAATGAAAGAAGATGGGATTGGGAGGGAGACAAACCATAAAAGACTCAATCTCAAAAAACAGACTGAGGGTTGCTGGGGGGAGTGGGGATGGGATAGGGTGGTGGGGATATGGACATTGGGGGAGGGTATGGGCTATGATGAGTACTGTGAAATGTGTAAACCTGGCGGGTCACAGACCTGTACCCCTGGGGATAAAAACACATTATATGTTTATTTAAAAATAAAAATTAAAAAAAAAAGAAATATCTACTAGAAACATTTTAGGACAGGGAGAGAAGCAGCCATATTTTCAATTTACATTCAGTATCTCCCCTATCATTTAGAAAATACACTGTTAAGAGTCTCAAGTTCCTGGAATATGATCATAAGTTGATCAGAAACAAAAAAAGTGGGAAGAAGAGAGGGGTCCCTGAGAGTACAAATGATACATATACATCCATTGGCAATAGTGAGATTCTGGCAGGAATAACAGAAAATAAAAAAGTAAGTAACTAAATGGGCATCAGGCTAAGGTCACATAACATATGTAATACTATATAGTATATTATATATTACATATATAATATATACAGTAACATATAATATCAGTTTAAAGTCATATATTTAAAAGGCTCCCAAGAATAGTTTACTTAATAAGCAGTAAACAAATATAAGGAATGATGAAGATACACACTCTGATGGATAAACATTAAGGACAGGACAATGGAGAAGCCAGTGTGTTCTAGAAATCATTTTAAAAATAGAAGCTGTCATGAGGTGCAGCCTGTGAAATTACAATTATATCAAATAAATCTAGGAGAGTCAAAGAACAAAGAAATGTCCGAATAAGTTAATTTCTCTATTACCCTTAAATATTTTATGGATTTAATTCCGTATCATTGTACTAAGGGAATGGTATCAGATAACTCTTTACTTACTTTTAAGTTCATTCCTAGATTGCCTGTATTGCCAGGAACTATGCCAAACTGCCTTTGTGTTCCCATAGACTGATAACACCTGAAGCTAGAAAATGACAGAATGGGGGCACCTGGTTGGCTCAGTGGTTCTGCCTTAGGCCTGCCTCAGGCCCTGGTCTCAAGGTCCTGGGATTGAGCCCCGCCCATCAGGCTCCTTTCTCAGAAGGGAGCCTGCTTCCCCCTCTCCCTCTGCCCACCTTTCTGCCTACTTGTGATCGATTTCTTTCCATCGAATAAATAAATAAAATCTTAAAAAGAAAGAAAGAAAATGCCTGAATGTTCATTTTTTTTCGACTCCTTGACAAAATCACTTAATGGCTTCCTATTTTAAAAAACACTACATAAAGATGGGGCACCTGGGTGGCTCAGTGGGTTAAAGCCTCTGCCTTCAGCTCAGGTCATGATCCCAGGCTCCTGGGATCGAGCCCCACATCGGGCTCTCTACTCCGCCGGGAGCCTGCTTCCTCCTCTATGCCTGCCTCTCTGCCTAGTTGTGATTTCTCTCTGTCAAATTAATAAAATATTTTTTAAAAATATTAAAAAAAATTTTGAAGTAAAAACATCCAAAACTTGGACAACTGAACCTATTAGTCAACACATCCAGAAAACCATGAGAGGTGAAATCCAACTAGCTAATGTATTTTGAAATATGTTTTCTTCGAATCATGAAAGAAATAAATTAATAAATCTTCTTATATTTTTGCTAGTAAGAGTAAAAAGATTTGAAAAGAAACAGTTTATTCTGACATGGATATAGTGAAATAGTGCTTTCTATAATTAGGTAAAGAAGAATATGATGCAACATTTCTAGAGAGTGATGTGTAAGATGGGCACTCATGTTCCATTCACTGAGAAAGTAATTCTACTTCTAGACTAGTCTAAGACAAATTAATTAAGGCTATTATCTATGTCCTTTTTTTTTTAAACAAATGAAGTTGAATCCAGGGTTATTTATGGTAGTAAAATATAGAAATTGGGAAAAGTCCAGAAATCAGGAGCTGGATATATTTTGGCTGTGAGAACTAATCAATGAATTCAGTAGTTTCAGGACATAAAATCATAAAAACTCAGTTGTGTTTCAAGATGCTAACAATGAAATATCTAAAACAGAAGGAAAGCATTCCCATTTAGAAAAGCATCAAACACAATACATATGAATAAATTTTACTAAGGAGGTGAAAAATCTGTACCCCATAAACTATAAGACTCTGATGAGAGAAATTAAAAAGATACAAACAAATGGAAATTCTATATTCAAGGATCAGAGCGATTAGTATCATTAAAATATCCATACCACACAAAAACTGTAAAGAGAGACAAAGAAGGAAAAAAAAAGAGACAAAGAAGGGCATTATTTAATAATAAAGGGGAAAATGCAACAAGAAGATATAACAATTGTAAATATTTATGCACCCCACATGGGAGCATCAGATATATAAAACATTTAATAATAAACGTAGAGGAACTAATTGATAATAACAATAATAGTAGGGGACTTTAATAAACCCCACTTACATCGATAGATAGTTCATCTAAACAGAAAATAAACAAGTGAACAATGCCTTTGAATGACCCACTGGATCAAGTAGACTTCACAGATATATTTGGAAGATTCCATCAGAAAAAGCAGAATCCACATTCTTTTCAAGTACACATAGAACATTCTCACAATAGATCACATATTATACCACAAGACAAATCCTAAAAAATTAAAAAAGATGAAAGTCCTACCATACATCTTTTCTGACCACAACACTATAAAACTAGAAATTAACCACAAGGAAAAAATCTGGAAAGACAACAAATGCATATTGGTTAAACAGTATGCTATTAAACAATGAATGGGCCAACCAAAAACTCAAAGAAATAAAAAAAATTACATGAAGACAAAGGAAAATGAGAACACAGTGGTCTAAAATCTTTAGGATGCAGCAAAAGGAATTCTAACACAGAAGTTCATGGCAATACAAACCAACCTGAAGAAGAAGAAAAAAAAAATTCTTGAAAAACCTGACCTTACACCTAAAGGAGATTGTAAAAGAATAATAAACAGAGCCCAAAGCTGGCAGAAGGAAGGAATTAATAAAGATTAGAAGAGAAATAAATGATACAGAAACAAAAACAACAACAACAAAATGAGATCAATAAAACTAGGAGCTGGTTCTTTGAAAAAATTAATAAAATTGACAAAACTTCAGCTAGACTTACAAAAAAAGAAGAGAGAGAGAGAGAGACAAAACATCTATTAATACTATTATAGTTGGGGACTTTAACACTTTACTCATATCAAGGGACAGGTCATCAAAACAGAAAAATCAGCAACGAAACAATGACTTTGAATGACACACCGGACCAGATGGATTTAAGAGATAAGTTCAGAAAATTCCATCCTAAAACAGAATACACGGAAAATTCTCCAGAATAAATCACGTTTTAGGCCACAAAACATTCTTGACGAATTTGAAAAGATCAAAGTCATACCATGATTCCTTTCTGACCACAACACTGCAATACTGGATATCAACTACAAGAAAAAATCTGGGGAAGACTACAAATACATGTAGGTTAAATAACATGCTACTAAACAAAGAATGGGTCAACCAAAAAATGAAAGAAGACATTAAAAAAGTTACATGAAGACAAATGAAAAGGAAAACACAGTGGTCCAAATTAGGATGCAACAAAGCAATTCTAACAGGCAAGTTTATCTCAATACAAGCCAACCTCAAGAAGCAATAAATAAATAAATAATCTCAAATAACCTAACCTTACATCCAAAGGAGGTAGAAAAAGAACAAACAAAACCCAAAGCCAATAGAAGGATAGAAATAATGAGTAGTAGAGCAGAAATGAATGATATAAAAACTAAAACAAAACAAAACAAAACAACCCAGGACCTAGTTTTTGTTTGTGTTTTTTTTTTTTAATTTATTTGACAGACAGAGATCACAAGTAGGCAAAGAGACAGGCAGAGAGAGGAAGTAGGCTCCCCACTGAGCAGAGAGCCCGATGCGGGGCTCGATCCCAGGACACTGGGATCATGACCTGAGCTGAAGTCAGAGGCTTAACCCACTGAGCCCCCCAGGTGCCCCCCAGGACCTAGTTTTTGAAAAGATCAACAAAATTGAAAACTTTTAGCTAAGTTCATAAAAAAAAAAAAAAAAAGAACTCAAGATAAAAAATGAACAAAGAGAAATAGTGACTAACACCAAAGAAACCAAAGAAATACTAACAATTCTAAGGGAATATCAGGAAAAATTATATGCCAACAAATTGGACAACCTAGAAGAAATGGATACATTCATAGAAACACAAACTACCAAAACTGAAGCAGAAAGAAATAGAAAATTTGAACAGACTGATTACCAGCAAGGACACTGAATCTGTCATCTAAAAAATTCCCAACAAACCAAAGTCCTGGACCAGACGCAGTCGCAGGATAGTTCTACCAAACATTTAAGGAAGAGATAATACCTATTCTTCTCAAACTATTCCAAAAAATAGATGAGGAAGGAATATTTCTATAGAATATAAGATTATAATAATATAAGAATATAGAATATTTCTATATTCTATATGGTTCTATAAGACCAGCATTATTTTCATGCCAAAATTAGATAAAGACACCACAAAAAAAATGTAGAACTACAGGCCAGTATCTCTGATGAACATAGATGTAAAAACTGTCCACAAAATATTAGCAAATCAATACAGTAAAAAAACAAAAATCATTCACTGTATCAACCAGGATTTACTTCTGGGATGCAAGTGCAGTTCAATTATTTGCAAATCAATCCATGTGATTCATCACATCAGTAAGATAAGGATAAAAACCACAGGATCATTTCAATACATGTAGAAAAAACATTTGACAACGTATGACATTGACAACGTATGACATTCATTCCTGATAAAAGCCTTCAAAAAAGTATGTTTAGGGGTCACCTGAGTGGCTCAGTGGGTTAAGCCTCTGTCCTCAGCTTGGGTCATGATCTCAGGGTCCTGGGATTGAGCCCTGCATCGGGCTCTCTGCTCAGCGGGGAGCCTGCTTCCACCACCCTCTCTGCCTGCCTCTCTGCCTACTTGAACTATTAAACAATGAGGATGAAACTATTAAACAGGATCTCTGTCTGTCAAATAAATAAAATCTTAAAATATATATATATATATAAAACATTTAGAAAGAGCATAGCTCAACATAATAAAAGCCTTATATGAAAACCCCATAGCTAACATCATACTCAATGGGGAAAAAAGAGCTTCCCCCTTAAGATCAGGAAGAAAACAAGGATGTTCACTCTTACCATTTTTATTCAAAATAGCACTAGAAGTCCTAGCCACAGTAATGAGACAACACAAAGAAATAAAAGCCATCCAAACTGGTAAGGAAGAAGTAAAACTTTCATTCTTTGCAGATGACATGATACTATATATAACAAACCAAAAGACTCCATTAAAAAAAAAAAACAACAAAACCCTACTAGAACTGATAAATGAATTCAGTAAAGTCACAGGGTACAAAATCAATGTACAGGAATCCATTGCATTTCTCTACACTAATCATAAAGCAGCAGTAGGAGAAATTTAGAAAACAATCCCATTTATAATTGCACCAAAAGTAATAAAATACTTAGGGGAAAAAACAAAAGAGATGAAAGAACTGTACTCTGAAAACTATAAAATACGCATGAAAGAAATTAAAAATGACAAAAAGAAATGGAAAGACATTCCATGTTCATGGACTGGAAGAACAAATATTTAAACAAATGTTTAAAATGTCTATACAAACCCAAAGCAATCCAAAGGTTTAATGGAATCCCTATCGAAATACCAACAGCATTTTCCACATGACAACAATCCTAAAGTTTGGAGCTACAAAAGATGTTGAATAGTCAAAGCCATCTTGAAAAAGAAAAACAAAGCTGGAGGTATCACAATTCCAAACTTCAAGTTTTATTACAAGGCTGTAGTAATCAAAACAGTACGGTACTGGCACAAACACTAGGTATTTACCCAAAGGATACGAAAACAACGATTGAAGGGATACATACAAATTGTTACTTACAGAAGCATTATCAACAATAGCCAAATTATGGAAAGAGCTCAAATGTCCACTGACTAATGAATGATGAAGAAGATATGGTATATTCACATATACATACAATGCAATGCAATATTACTCAGCCATCAAAAAGACTGAAATTTTGCCATCTCCAACAACATGGATAGAACTAGAGAGTATTATACCAAATGAAATAAGTCAGAGAAGGACAAACACCATATGATCACTCATATGTGGAATTTAGCAAACAAAACAGATGAATATAGGGGAAGGGGTGAGGGAAGAGAGGGAAACAAACCCTAAGAGGCTCTTAACAGAGAACAAACTTAGGGTTGATGGATGGGAGATGGGTGGGAGATGGGCTAGGTGAGTGATGGCTGTTAAGGAAGGCCCTTGTGATAAGCACTGGGAGATGTATACAGGTGATGAATGAATAAATTCTATTTATAAAACCAATATTACACTATATATTAACTAACTAGAATTTAAATAAAAACTTGAAAGAAGGGGTGCCTGGGTGGCTCAGTGGGTTAAGCCTCTGTCTTCAGCTCAGGTCATGATCTCAGGATTCCGGAATCAAGTCCCGCATCAGGCTCTCTGCTCAGCGGGGAGCCTGCTTCCCCCTCTCTCTCTCTGCCTGTCTCTCTGCCTACTTGTGATTTTTCTGTCAAATAAATAAAATCTTTAAAAGAAAACTTGAAAGAAAATTTAAAAAGATATGGAAGCAACCCAAGTGTCTATCAATTCATGAATGGATAAAGATAGGGATGGAATACTACTCGGCCATAAAAAAGAATGACCTCTTGCCATTTGCAATGACATGGACAGAGCTAGAACATATAATGCTAAGAGAAGTCAGTCCACAAAAGACAAATATCATATGATTTCACTCATATGTGTTATTTAAGAAAAAAACAAACAAGCAAAGGGAAAAAACAAGAGACACAGAGAGACAGAGTGAGAGAGAGACAAAGCAAACTGATTCTTCATTATAGTGAACAATCTGATGGTTACCAGAGGGGAAGGGGGTTTGGGAATTTGTTAAATAGACGATGACGATTAAAGAGTACCCTTGCCACGATGAGCACAGGGTGTTATTTTGAACTGTTGAATAACGCTATTTTATACCTGAAGCTAAGATAACACTGCATATTAACCAACTGGAATTAAATTAAAATCTTAAAAAAAAAAAAAAAGGAACTTACACCATTCAACACCAAAAGACAAATAATCTAATTAAAAAATGAAGAGAAGACAGGAACAGATGTTTCTCCAAAGACATACAGATGTCCAACAGCCACATTAGGAGATGCTCAATCTCCCTCATCATCAGGGAAATGCAAATCAAAACCATAGGGATGTATCAACTCATACTTAAAGAACGGCTAAGATCTAACACTCAGGAACAGGTAGGTGCTGGAGAGGATACAGGTAAAAAATAAACCCTCCTACACCGCTGGAGGGAATGAAAAACAGCAGCCACTGTGAAAAACAGTATGGAGGTTCCTCAAAAAGTTAAAAGTAAACATACCCTATGAGCCAATAAGCACACTACTAGCTATTTACCCAAAGAATATGAAAACACAAATCTGAAAGGATATATACACACCTAAGTTCCTGCCAAACAAGGGAAGCAGCCCAATGCCCACTGGTAGAGGAAAAGATAAAGAAGGTATGATATAGGGGCGCCTGGGTGGCTCAGTCCTTAAGCGGCTGCCTTCAGCTCAGGTCATGATCCCAGGGTCCTGAGATCCAGCCCCACATCGGGCTCCCTGCTTCTCCCTCTCCCATTTCCCCTGCTTGTTTTCCTTCTCTCGCTGTTGTCTCATCAAATAAATAAATAAAAATCTTAAAAAAAAAAGGTGTGATATACATACACAATGAAATATGAGTTATAAAAAGAATGAAATCCTCCCATTTGTAACAGCATGGAAAGATCTAGAGCGTATAATGCTAAGCAAAATAAGCCAGTCAGAGAAAGACAAATATCATATATATTCACTCACATGTGCAATTTAAGAAACAAAACACGTGAGCAAAGGGGAAAAGAGAGAGAGAGAGAGAGATGAGAGAGAGAAACAAACCAAGACTAACTCTATTGAACAAACTGAGGGCAGCTGGGTGAGAGGACGGTGAAACAGGTGAAGGGGATTAGGAGTCGACTTATGATGAGCACAGAGTAATGCACAGACATGCTGAGTCACTATACTGCACACCTGAAATTAATGTAACACTGTGTGTTAACTAGGCTGGAAATTTTAGAATGTGGCAAAACAGTGAAAGAGATTAAGAAATCTTCAGACAAGCAACGTGTGAGGAAATGCTTTTCAAGCAGTCCTTCCCTGCAGAAAAATAAAATCTTAAGGCAGTTTTTTTTTCAGGCTCAAGGAAAATTATATAGTTCAGAAATGTTAGAAATGCCATTCTAACACTAATCAAAAGAAAAGGGGGGTAGCTATATTAACTTCAGATGAAGCCAACTTCAGGACAAGGGAAAAAGGTTATCAAGAATAAATTAAGGGGCGCCTGGGTGGCTCAGTGGGTTAAGCTGCTGCCTTTGGCTCAGGTCATGATCTCAGGGTCCTGGGATCGAGTCCCGCATCGGGCTCTCTGCTCGGCAGCGAGCCTGCTTCCCTCTCTCTCTCTCTGCCTGCCTCTCTGTCTGCTTGTGATCTCTCTGTCAAATAAATAAATAAAATCTTAAAAAAAAAATTTCTTCTATTCAAATCCTCCTTTTTCTTGTTTCACATGCTGTCACGTTGCAAAAGCCATGTAAATTGTCCAATGGTGTGAACTACCTTTTTGATTTATATCCTTTCTTTGATGTTATTTGAATTGTTGGAGGAGTTATTTTTCCTTAAAAATTGGAACTATTATCTAAAATGCTTCTAAGAGGTATAAAATATCTGACTGTCTCACTTTCAGTGATCGTAAGACTGATCATTGATGTTCTGGTGGTAACAGCCTAATTCCTCCTTTATAAAGTTCCCCATCATTTTTTTTAAATTGTTTACCTCTCTGCCTAAAACAATGATTTTACGAAAAAGTGCAAAATGGCAATGTTCCAATTCTGATTATTAGCCTCATTTATTAAATTTTTCTCTAAAAAAAAAAGCCTTTTAATCATTAACTAAGAGTATCTGATTATACTAAAATACAGTTAATAGGAGATCAGCAGGGAAGATATTAAATTCTCCTTTAATTGCCAATTCCAGAGAAAGGAAGTGGTGTTCTAAATAGCCAGGTGGGAATCAATAAAGTTTTTGTTTGTGTTCTATTTTGTTGTTATTGTTGCTTTACTGTATCTTCTCTTTAAGTATCCTTATTAGCTCACTTTTAAAATATATACTCCAGTTATATTAATGAAGAGAATCTGATTTTATTTTTGTTGCACGAGTTTTCCTATCTTGTTCAGTGGGAGTTCCTTTGTTTTGGTCTCAAAGTCCTTTGGACATAAAATGATCAAGATTTTATTATTTTTTTCCTTTCTTATACAAGTATTACAGACTCACCCTGAACATTTCTTATACCAGTCCTGGAATCAGCCAGGTACAATTTCAAATGTACCAGTTGTTGTAGCATTTCAGAATTCAGTTTTAGGAACAGGAACTGGACTGTCATTATTTATTTATTTTTGAACAGAATTAGGGTGGATGGAGGGATGGAAAGGCAGACAGACAGATGCCTGATAAACAAATATGCACGTAACATTTTTTCAGATATAGAAAGACTCATCAACAGGTTACAGTCTTTATAGCTTAATGAATTAACATAACTAGAAAGTAACTTTTGTTAAAGTTATAAAAAGTACACCGTAGCCTTTAAAGACAAGACAGGGAAGAGAAACACCAATAGAGAAGACAGCTTTGGAGGTGATCTTGAGTTTGGTGTTCACAGGAAGAAAGTCTTAGCTAACGGATTTTGAATTTGCCAGTGTTGATGACAAATGTAAAGCCCAAATGGAGATGGCTGTAGGCAGTTTTAGGGAAGAGACGGGGAAGATTCCAGAACTTGCAGCAAAATTATACCATAATCTATTGCCATTAACATTTGACTTACAGAACTCCTTTTGTTGTGAGTCAGTCTCCTTTTTAGTGACCTTCTGTGTGTATGCACGCAGATTATAGGACAGACTTTATCTGGCACTTACTTTAGTTCTGTGAATACAATTTTTCACTTTAAAAAAATGTGACCTTTTAAGATATGTGGCTTCTCTATAGCTCAACTAAGAGAAAGAATATGCTGATCATGCCAATATGGTATTCACAATCCCTTCCACATTTGGGGGAGGGGGGTTAAAATCAGTGATTTAGCATTCTGGTACCTTAGTCTAAAGCATATTTTAGTTAGTATTAGTCATTTTCTCAGCTAAGGTCATGCCTGGGTCTTTACAATAGCAAGACTTCCAAGAAAGTCTTCAAAGAAAGTTTGCTAGATAATAACAAACACTAATGACAGCGAGATCTCAAAGAAAGGACTAGTTAATAGCAATGACTAAAAGAAAAAAGAAAGACATTCTTTCCTCAGATCAGAGCTTCTTAAACCTTTCAAAGAAGTCTGAATACAGGCAGAGCAGACAGAAGCACAGTCTGAAAGGACCAGCTTCAAATCAAACATTTCTGGAAAATCTCTCGTTTTGTAACAGAAATTGAAGTTTATTTGATGTGCTTTTTCATAATATATTTATTGAGTGCCCAGTAAATGCCACACAAGTGCTTCACACCTATGTTTCTGTCTAGTTTTCTGAATTTAGCAAATGGAGACTCCAAGAGGTTAAGTAACAGACACTCTCCGTGACAGGTCAGGACTTGAACCCAGCATATCGGACACCATATGCTCTTCAAAATCCCTCTTCAGAATAATGTGCCAAGTTTATACTAGAGTTTTCCAGACTCTTGAGGTCACTGCCATAAAAGACAGACATAGTTACCTCCTTTTTAGAAGCTTGCCATAAATCTCTAAATTATTGATCCCTCTGCCCCATCCAGAGGAATCTGGAATAGTTGATCTAGTATGGTCTTGAAGAATAAATCTTTTTAGAGGCACCTGGGTGGTTCAATGGGTTAAAGCTTCTGCTTTCAGCTCGGGTCATGATCTCAGGGTCTTGGGATGGAGCCCTGCATCTGGCTCTCTGCTCAGCGGGGAGCCTGCTTCCCCCTCTCTCTCTGCCTGCTTCTCTGCCTACTTGTGATTTCTGTCTGTCAAATAAATAAACAAAATCTTAAAAAAAAAAAAGAAATATTTTTAGCAAAGAACCCTGGTGATTATAATGCATGGAGTTAGGGGCTCACTTTAAGAAACCATATGCTTGTAGATTTTCTTCCATTTATTTCTGTATCAGCTCAGCTCCCTATCTTGACTTTTCCTTGTTGAGGAAAAATTCAAGCTGCTCTGTCCTGAGACAAGTCCTATTTGACCCTGGAGGTGGCAGCAGTGGTAAGAAAGGAACAAAATGAATGGCATCGAGGCCCAGCTCCGTGGGTCTCCCTTGCTCCTTGGGCCAGACCAGTGACAAGTGGCTGGTGGTAAATTTATTTTAAAACTTTGCCATCGTGGCAGGCACAATGCCTTCTGCTTACCATGAACACACCTGTCTAACAAAAATGTATTTGCTCTCTGTGTCGGGAAAGTAGAACTGGTGTCTAGAGGAGAGCAGGGAAATTGAAGATCCATGACATATTGCAGTAAATGAATTTTTCTGCATTTTCTTGGCTAAGTAGTATGAATAAAATTTTTTTTTATAAATTTATTTTTTTTTCAGCGTAACAGTATTCATTGTTTTTGCACCACACCCAGTGCTCCATGCAATACGTGCCCTCCCTATTACCCACCACCTGGTTCCCCCAACCTCCCACCCCTCTGCCCCTTCAAAACCCTCAGGTTGTTTTTCAGAGTCTATAGTCTCTTATGGTTTGTGGATAAAATTTTTTTATATGGATTTTAAAAGGTACCTTTGTTTTTGTATACATGTATAGGGAATTAGCATCTAAACTGATCCTAAAAGACTCCTCAGTTTGCACATTTTTAACCAGACACCTTTAACCATAATATAATTATGTTAAAATGACTTACCTCTCCATAGGCTGGCAGTCAGTCAGGAAGTTATGCTTATTTTGGTAGGACTTAAGCAGTCAAAAAAAAAAAAAAAAAAAAAGGTCAACCTCTATTTGGAAATATAAGAATATCTTTATAAATCTGATTTCAAACCTCTAACTCTCATAGTGTTGACCATTAAGCTTCAGCAGCTTTGGTAGAAATACATTCCTCTGAGAGCTGAGAATTGGAATCTAGTTGTTACAATGAAATTTACTTGAAAATTTCTCACCTGCAACATTTATAGGATATTTAGATTTGGAAGAATGGCAGGAAGAAAGCCTATTTTTGTATTGGGTTGACCACCAAAAAGGGTTGCCAGATTTTATGTTTTCTTCTCTTTCCTCCTAAGTGAATTAAGGGGATTAAGGGAATTCTGGTCCATAAGGTAGAAGGTTGCTCTGAGAACTGTTTTGTTCCCCAAGTGTAGAAGAATATTTGGATACTGAGATTTGAGGTTCCAAGCCTGGAGAACCCGTGGCTCATTTGAAACACTCTTGTGCAAGCACTGAGTTCTTTGTGTGGACACAGAGCCACAAACGAAGGCCATATAAGAACGGAAAACATCATCGGTCCCACAGCTAAGGACTGACCTTCTGCAGTGACACAGGGTGACAGCAGGAAGAAAATGCTGTGCAGTTTAGTAAGACAACTTCTCCAGATGTGAGGCTAGGTTTCTCTTTTGCAGCGCCTTACTTGTGAATGGGGTAGATAACGGGATATCAGTCTAATAGAGCAAATGGGTCTCTTAATTTACAAGTAATAACAGTGCATCTGGAATTCAAGTATATGAAACAGTTCATACTCTTTGCAAATGTAACTCAAGGAAGGTGACTATGAAGATATCAATAGAGAAAGGAAAGTTAGGTTCTTACCAGAGTAGCTTGTTAATCCTGCCCTGAAAAGCAAGAGACAGGAATTGATTATCTGTAAAGATTATCTGTAAGACATCTCTGGCGTCCCACAACTTGGTTCAATGGTTCAACACTGGCTCTCAGCACCTCTGGCTGCTTCACATTCAGGATATTTAAGGTCACTGTGACCCAATTTCCTTATCTGTAAAATAAGAAAAATTACTTATCTCACATGGTTTTTACCAGACTACATGAGTTACTGCATGAAAAGAATTTTGAATAATTCCTGACGCTAGAAACATGTCATTCTTGATATGTATTCTTTGGTTGATTGGTTCTTTATCATTTTGTTTATGAGTATGCCTTTAGGACAGGCCTATTACCATCTCTGGAAAGATGAATTTATCATAGAGGTTAGTAAGCTCTTGAGTAAAGCTGCCAGATTTATCAAATAAAATTATAGAATATCTGATTAAATTCTAATTTCAATAAATAATGATTTTTTTTTCAGTATAAGCACATCCCACGAACTTCCTGAATACTTATGCAATAGTCTAATAGCTTTCACACCCTTTAGTAAGTACAGATCTTCTTCTCCTATAGCTCCAGTAAGATGGAGTCATGGAGCGAAGTTACCTTCCAAACCAGGTCAAAAAGCACAACCAGCCTTTGCTGAAACTACTAACAACAGAGGCCAACTTTCCTAGGTGCTTGAAAGCTGTTAGAATATAATCTAGCCACTGCCAAAATAGAGACTATGCAATAAAGAATAAACAAAAACAGCACAGAAGGAAGCAGAGCAAAGAGGTAAGAAAGATCCGATGATCAAAAATGCTCTCAGTCCCTTGAGCCAGCTGTGGCTGACCAGATGTGATGTATCACTGGCCTTTTCATTTATAGGAACCATGAAATTTTCTATTTAGCTAACATCAACTTGGATTAGATCCTCACACTTATAGGTGAAAATTTTCTAGCTACTCAAACAAGTCAAGGTCATCTACAAGACTTGTGAATCAGAGAATGTTCTGAGTCAGGAGCTTCAGAATCTTACAATTCATCTTAGTATGTATCCATGGTCTGCGTTCAGTAAATAATGGTCATTGTTAACAGAATAGTTCTTAGTTAGTAAATGTCTAAAGAATGAAATGTAACTAATTTGAGAAGCAAGACTGAGTTGCAAAGATATTTTCTATAAAAGGGCATTTAAACCAATTCATGTCATTCTCGTTCTTCTTATAGTCAACACACTTTTATTTTCTAAAAGAATCATCATAAATATTCTATAACAGCACAGAGCCATTAGAAACATTTTGACAAGTTGAATTAGACAAGTGGAGATTTTAGTTCCCTAGAAATACATATACTTTACATGACAATTGGATAAAAATTGCTGGGGTTGGGGCGCCTGGGTGGCTCAGTGGGTTAAAGCCTCTGCCTTTGGCTCAGGTCATGATCCCGGGGTCCTGGGATCGAGCCCCGCATCGGGCTCTCTGCCCAGCAGGGAGCCTGCTTCCTTTCCTCTCTCTCTGCCTACCTACCTGTGATCTCTGTCTGTCAAAAAAATAAATAAAATCTTTAAAAAAAAAATTGCTGGGGTGATTTGAGTTTGGGTTTTGTCAAATTTTCCCTGTTTGCAAAATTGTTCAAGGCATCAGATGACCTAGAAGAGAGATCTTTTTTTTTTTAAAGATTTTATTTATTATTTGACAGACAGAGATCACAAGTAGGCAGAGAGGCAGGCAGAGAGAGAGGAAGCAGGCTCCCTGCTGAGCAGAGAGCCTGATGCAGGGCTCGATCCCAGGACCCCAGGATCATGACCTGAGCTAAAGGCAGAGGCTTTAACCCACTGAGCCACTCAGGCACCTCTAGAAGACAGATCTTTCCCCCTGTCACTTGCTTAATGCCAAGAGAGTATCAGAATACAATGGCAGCATCATTCTGTAATCCTCTCCTGTGTCTAATTTCTTTTGGTGATGCAGAAAGGTGATCTGTGTGGTTGGTATCATTTTGGTCAAAATCACAATTGCTGTGACCTTATGCAGTTAAAAAATAATGGGCAGTTGCATAGATCTTTGTGATGTGTAAGTTAATTTCTGCAATTTCAGAAGCCAGATGAACAGAGGCCTGAAAGTCAACTCTGCTAAATCTCTTTCTAGAACTCAGTTTTCTAATCTGAAGACTGGACCTGTTCATATGGTCGTTGCAAGGATTAAGTAAGTGAACACGTGTAGAGCACTCCTGAGAGGCTGGGGCGCATGGGAGCAGTATGTTAAGTGTTAGCTGTTATGATTATTAATCCATTAGTTCTAGTCTGCATATTCTCAAGGAGTTAGCACATTTTATTATTTGTTAACATGCCTTACTCCCATAACTGGGTGAAATCAGGTTCAGAGAAATCAAGTAACCAGTCAAGATCACACAGCCTGAGTGGCAAATCTGTGTCCCAGCCTCAGATATAAATGGTGTGAGGAAATAGGTAATGTCTTTTATGGAGATGTTAATTATTCCTTTGGTTTTCTAGGAATGCATGGCCAGTGTTCCCAGGGAAGTAGTAAGACATGAAATGTTTGGTTTTAAATTCAAGACATCCATTTTCCTGTATCATTTTTCTTTCATTGAAAGTGTAACTAGCCAAACGACTTATTTTAATAATGGGCCATTTCTTGGTGCATCTGAGTTAGAGATGTTTTCTAAGGAAAAAAATTCTCCTCTGAGTTTGAATTTTGAGATGTAAGCTGTCTTTGTCATTTCTCCATTTTTTTTTAAATTTCTTTTCTGTTTTTGTTTTCTGTTGGTGGTTTTGCATTGTAGGTTTGTTTTTTTTTTTTCCCAAAAGAAAGTTGGGGTAGTAATTCTTATATCTGATAAATTAGATTTTAAGCTAAAGACTGTAGTCAGAAATACAGAAGGACACTGCATCATGCTTAAAGGGTCTATCCACCAAGAACAACAAATGTAAATATTTATGCCCCCAATATGGGAGCAGCCAACTACATAAGCCAACTGTTCATCAAAAAAGAGTCACACTGGTATGAATACATTAATTGTAGGGGATCTTAATGTGCCACTCTCAGTAATAGAAAGATCATCCAAGCAGAAAATCAATAAAGAAACAAGAGCTTTGAATGACACATTGGAACAGATGGACCTCATAAATATATACAGAACATTCCACCCTAAAACAACAGAACACTCACTCTTCTCAAGCACATATGGAACTTTCTCCAGAATAGACCACATACTGGGTCACAAATCAGGGCTCAACGGATACCAAAAGACTGAGGTTATTCCCTGCATATTCTAAGACCATGATGCTTTGAAACTGGAGCTCAACCACAAGAAAAAGTTTGGAAGGAATTCAAACACTTGGAAGCTAAAGACCAACCTGCTCAAGAATGTTTGGATCAACCAGGAAATCAAAGAACTTAAACAATTCATGGAAGCCAATGAGAATGGAGACACACGGGTCCAAAACCTATGGGATACAGCAAAGGCAGTCCTAAGCGAGAAATACATAGCCATCCAAGCCTCATTCAAAAAAACCTGAAAAATCCTGAACATACCAGCTCTCTTTACACCTTAAGAAACTGTAAAATCAACAACAAATTCAGCCAGCCCCACGCACAAGAAGGGAAATAATCAAGATTAGAGCAGAGACCAATGACTTAGAACAATGACAGTAGAACATGTCAACGAAACTAGAAGTTGCTTCTTTGAAGAATTAATAAGATCAATAAACCACTGGACAAACTAATCCAAAAGAAAAGAAAGGACCCAAATTAATAAAATTTTGAATGAAAGGGGAGAGATCATGACTAACACCAAGGAAATAGAAACAATCACCAGAAATTATTATCAACACCTATATCCCAATAAGTTAAGCAACCTAGAAGAAATGGATGCATTCCTGGAATCCTATAAACTTCCAAGACTGAACCAGGAAGAAATTGATAACCTGAATAGACCAGTATCTAGGAACGAGATTGAAGCAGTGATCAAAGACCCCCCAAAAAACAAGATCCCAGGACATGACAGATTCCCTGGCGAATTCTATCAAACAGTCAAAGAAGAAATAATACCTATTCTCCTGAAGCTGTTTCAAAAAATAGAAACAGAAAGAAAACTTCCAGACTCTATAAAGCTAGCACTACCCTGATCCCCAAACCAGGCAAAGACCCCATCAAAAAGGAGAATTTCAGGCCAATATCCCTGATGAATATGGATGCCAAGATTCTCAACAAGATCCTAGCTAATAGGATCCAACAGTATATTAAAAAGTTTACCCACCATGACCAGGTAGGATTTATCCCTGGGACGCAACGGTGGTTCAACATTTGCGAATCAATCAGTGTGATAGAACAAATCAACGAGAGAAGAGAGAAGAACCACATGGTCCTCTCAATCAATGCAGAAAAAGCATTTGACAAGATACAGCATCCGTTCCTGATTAAAATTCTACGATGTATAGGGACAGAGGGAACATTCCTCAACTTTGTAAAATCTATCTGTGAAAAACCCAGTGAATATCATCCTACATGCGGAAAATCTGAAAGCCTCCCCTTTGAGATCAGGAACATGTCAAGGATGCCCAATCACACCACTGTTGTTGAACATAGTACTAGAAGTCCTAGCAATAGCAATCAGAAAATGAAAAGAAATAAAAGGTATTCAAATTGGTAAAAAAGTCAAACTCTCTGTCTTGCAGGTGACATAATACTTTATATGGAAAACCCAAAAGACCCTACCCCCAAACTACTACAACTCATAGAGCAATGCAGTAATGTGCCAGGATATAAAATCAATGCACAGAAATCAGCTGCTTTCTTATACACTAACAATGAAAATACGGAAAGGGAAATTAGAGAATCAATTCCATTTATTATAGCACCAAGAACCAGAGGACACCTGGGAATAAACCTAACCAAAGAGGTAAAGGATCTGTACTCAAGAAACTACAGAACACTCATGAAAGAAATTGAAGACGACACAAAAAGATGGAAAAACATTCTATGCTCGTGGATCGGAAGAATAAACATTGTTACAATGTCCATACTGCCCTGGGACGCCTGGGTGGCTCAGTCAGTTAAGCCGCTGCCTTCAGCTCAGGTCATGATCCCAGAGTCCTGGGATCAAGTCCCACATTGGGCTCCTTGCTTGGCAGAGAGCCTGCTTCTTCCTCTGCCTCTGCCTGCCACCCTGCCTGCTTGTATGCTCTCTCTCTAACAAATAAATTAAAAAATCTTTAAAGAAAAATGTCCATCCTGCCCAGAGCAATCTATACTTTCAATGCTATCCTGATCAAAATTCCACTGGCATTTTTCAAAGTGCTGGAACAAACACTCCTAAAATCTGTATGAAACCAGAAAAGACCCCGAATTGCTAAGGAAATGTTGAAAAAGAAAAAACAAAACTGGGGGCATCATGCTGCCCGATTTCAAGCTTTACTACAAAGCTGTGATCACCAAGACAGCACGGTGCTGGCACAAAAAACACATAGACCAGTGGAACAGAGTAGAGAGCCCAGATATGGACCTGCCAACTCTATGGTCAAATAATTACCGACAAAGCAGGAAAAAATATCCAGTGGAAAAAAGACAGTCTCTTCAATGAATGGTGCTGGGAAAATTGGACAGCTATGTATAGAAGAAGGAAACTTGACCATTCTCTTACACCATACATAAAGATAAACTCGAAATGGATAAAAGACCTCAACGTGAGGCAGGAATCCATCAGCAGTGACCTCTTCGACATCGGCCTCAGCAACTTCTTCTTTTTTTTTTTTTTTTTTTTTTTGTCCACAGGAACTTCTTTCAAGATATGTCTCCAGGGATGCCTGGGTGGCTCAGTGGGTTAAGCCTCTGCCTTCGGCTCAGGTCATGATCCCAGGGTCCTGGGATCGAGCCCCACATCGGGCTCTCTGCTCCACAAGGAGCCTGCTTTCTCCTTTCTTTCTGCCTGCCTCTCTGCCTACTTGTGATCTCTGTCTGTCAAAGAAAGAAAGAAAATCTTAAAAAAAAAAAAAAGATATGTCTCCAAAGGTAAAGGAAACAAAAGCAAAAATGAACTTTTGGGACTTCATCAAGATCAAAAGCTTCTGCACAGCAAAGGAAACAGTCAACAAAACAAAGAGGCAACCCACACACAAAACAGATAATCACGACAAAAAATGGGCAGAAGACATGAACAGATACTTCTCCAAAGACATCAAATGGCTAACAGACACATGAAAAAAATGTTCATCATCACTAGCCATCAGAAATTCAAATCAAAACCACATTGAGATACCACCTTACACCGGTTAGAATGGCCAAAATAATAAGACAGTAAACAACATGTGTTGGAGAGGATGTGGAGAAAGGGGAACCCTCTTACACTGTTGGTGGGAATGCAAGTTGGTGCAGCCACTTTGGAGACCAGTGTGGAGGTTCCTCAAAAAAATGCAAAATAGAGCTATGACCTTGCAATTGATCTACTGGGTATTTACCCCAAAGATACAGATGCAGTGAAAAGAAGGGCCATTTGTACCCCAATGTTCATAGCAGCAATGTCCACAACAGCCAAACTGCGGGAGATGCCCAGATGCCCTTCAAAGATGAATGGATAAGGAAGATGTGGTCCATATACACGATGGAGTATTATGCCTCCATCAGAAAGGATGAATACCCAACTTTTGTATCAATGTAGACGGGACTGGAAGACATTATGCTGAGTGAAATAAGTCAAGCAGAGAGAGTCAATTATCATATGGTTTCACTTATTTGCAGAACACAAGGAGTAACATGGAGATTAGGAGAAGGAAAGGAAAAGTCAGTTGGGGGAAAATGGAGGGGGAGACGAACCATGAGAGACTGTGGACTCAGAAACAAACTGAGGGTTTTGGAGGGGAGGGAGGTTGGGGGGTTAGGTGAGCCTTGCGGTGTGTATTAAGGAGGGCATGTATTGCATGGAGCACTGGGTGTGGGGCATAAACAATGAAATTTGGAACAATGAAAAAAAATAAAATAAAATAAAAAAAGATTGCAAATAGAAAAATATATTTAGGGTATTAACCCCTCATTAGATACATAGCTTGCAAATATTTTTTTCCCTTTCCCTAAGTTGTCTTTTCAACATGTTGATGTTCTCTTTTGCTGCGCAGAAGCTTTTTAGTTTGACGTAGCCGCACTTGTTTATTCTCAACTTTGTTGCTTGTGTTTTTGGTATTATATCTAAAAAATCCTTACCAAGATCCATGTCAAGGAGTTTTATTCCTATGTTTTCTTCTAAGAATTTCATGGTTTCAGGTCGTACTTTAAGTCTCTAGTCCATTTTAAGATAATTTTGGGAGTGGTAAAGGTTCTGAAGCCAGTTTCATTGTTTTACATGTGATGACTCAATGTTCCAGCACCGTTTAGTGATGAGATGCCTTTTCTCCATTGAACAGTCATGGTTCCCTTGTCAAATATTAGTTCACTGCATGTGCTTGGCTTTCTTTCTGAGCTTTTGATACTGTTCCTTCGGCCCATTTGTTTGTTTTTTGCCGGTACTGTATGTTTTTGTTTTTGTTTTTAATTTGACAGAGAAATCACAACTAGGCAGAGAGGCAGCCAGAGAGGAGGAAGCAGGCTCCCCGCGGAGCAGAGAGCCCGATGCGGGGCTCGATCCCAGGACCCTGAGATCATGACCCAAGCCAAAGGCAGAGGCTTTAACCCACTGAGCCACCCAGGCTCCCCTACTGTACGGTTTTTGATGATAACGGCTTTGTAGTAGAGCCTGAAATTAGGAAGTATGATTTTTCCTGCTTTGTACTTCTTCCCCAGAATTTCATTGGCTATTAGGAGTCTTTTGTGGTTCCATATAAATTTTAAGAGTCTTTTTTCTACTACTGTAAAAAATGTCATTCAAATCCTGATAGAATTTGTATTGAACCTATAGATGGCTTTTGGTAGTAGTGACATTTTAACAACACTAATTCTTCCAACCCATGAACATGGAATAACTTTCCATTTATTTGAGACTTCAATTTTTTAAAAAAAAACTCTGTTTTATAGTTTTCTGAGTAAAGATCTTTTATATCCTTAATTAAATTGATTCCTGAGTACTTTATCATTTTTTTATTAATTTTTTTTATTTATTTACAGCATAACAGTGTTCATTGTTTTGGCATAACACCCAGTGCTCCATGCAGTACATGCCCTCGCTATTACCCACCACCTGGTTCCTCAACCTCCCACCCCCCCCGCCCCTTCAAAACCCTCTGGTTGTTTTTCAGAGTCCATAGTCTCTCATGGTTCATCTCCCCTTCCAGTTTCCCTCAACTCCCTCTCCTCTCCATCTCCCCATGTCCTCCGTGTTATTTGTTATGCTCCACAAATAAGTGAAACCATATGATACTTGACTCTCTCTGCTTGACTTACTTCGCTCAGCATAATCTCCTCCAGTCCCGTCCATGTTGCTACAAAAGTTGGGTATTCATCCTTTCTGATGGAGGCATAATACTCCATCGTGTATATGGACCACATCTTCCTTATCCATTCATCCATTGAAGGGCATCTTGGGTCTACGGCCATACCACCCTGAACGCGCCCGATCTCGTCTGATCTCGGAAGCTAAGCAGGGTCGGGCCTGGTTAGTACTTGGATGGGAAGGGCATCTTGGTTCTTTCCACAGTTTGGCGACCGTAGCCATTGCTGCAATAAACATTGGGGTACAGATGGCCCTTCTTTTCACTACATCTGTATCTTTGGGGTAAATACCCAGCAGTGCAATTACAGGGTCATAGGGAAGCTCTATTCTTAATTTCTTCAGGAGTCTCCACACTATTCTCCAAAGTGGCTGCACTAACTTGCATTCCCACCAACAGTGTAAGAGGGTTCCCCTTTCTCCACATCCTCTCCAACACACGTTGTTTCCTGTCTTGCTCATTTTGGCCATTCTAACTGGTGTCAGGTGGTATCTCAATGTGGTTTTAATTTGAATCTCCCTGATGGCTAGTGATGATGAACATTGTTTCATGTGTCTGATAGCCATTTGTATGTCTTCGTTGGAGAAGTGTCTGTTCATATCTTCTGCCCATTTTTCGATATGATTATCTGTTTTGTGTGTGTTGAGTTTGAGAAGTTCTTTATAGATCCTGGATATCAACCTTTTGTCTGTACTGTCATTTGCAAATATCTTCTCCCATTCCGTGGGTTGCCTTTTTGTTTTGTTGACTGTTTCCTTTGCTGTGCAGAAACTTCTGATCTTGATGAAGTCCCAAAAGTTCATTTTTGCTTTTGTTTCCTTGGCCTTTGGAGACATATCTTGAAAGAAGTTGCTGTGGCTGATATCGGAGAGGTTACTGCCTATGTTCTCCTCTAGGATTCTGATAGATTCCTGTCTCACGTTGAGGTCTTTTATCCATTTCGAGTTTATCTTTGTGTACAGTGTAAGAGAATGGTCGAGTTTCATTCTTCTACATATCGCTGTCCAGTTTTCCCAGCACCATTTATTGAAGAGACTGTCTTTTTTCCATTGAATATTTTTTCCTGTTTTGTTGAAGATTATTTCACCATAGAGTTGAGGATCCATATCTGGGCTCTCCACTCTATTCCACTGGTCTGCACTTTGGAGAAAGCCATGATGACCAAACAGAATTGATTAGGGCAGAACTGAAAGCCACCAGGGATGATGTTTACAATGTTAGGGCAGAACTGAAAGTCCCCAGGGATGATGTTCAAAATGCTCTCAATGAGTTCCAATCTAATCTAAATTCTCTAAAAGCTAGGGTAACTGAGACAGAAGATAGAATTAGTGATGGAGGACAAACAGATAGAGAGAAAGGATCAGGAGGAAGCCTGGAACAAACAGCTCAGAAGCCATGAAAACAGAATCAGGGAAATAAACGATGCCATGAAATGTTCCAACGTCAGAATTATTGGAATCCCTGAAGGGGAGGAAAAAGAAAGAAGTCTAGAAGATATAGTGGAAGAAGTTGTCTATGAAAATTTTCCCAATCTCACGAATGGAAACAACGTTCATGTACTAGAGGCAGAGAGATCTCCTCCCAAGATTTTAAATTCTCGAAAGTCCTCACGACACCTTATAGTTAGAATGAGGAATTATGTTTCAAGAGAGACCCTCTTAAAAGCAGCTAGGACAAAAAAGCTCCTTATGTACAGAGGAAAGCCCATTAGAATAACGTCAGACCTCTCCACAGAGACCTGGCAAGCCAGGAAGGGCTGGCAAAATATATTCAGAGTACTAAATGAGAAGAACATGCAACCAAGAATACTCTATCCAGCAAGACTGACATTTAAAATGGATGGAGAGATAAAGAGTTTCCAAGACCGGCAAGGCTTAAAAGACTACGCAACCACCAAGCCGACACTGCAGGAAATATTAAGGGTGGGTCCTATAAAAGAGAAAAAAATCCTAAGAATATCATTGAACAGAAATATAGAAACAATCTACAGACAGAAAGACTTCAAAGGCAACACGATGTCAATAAAAACCTCTCTCTCAATAATCACTCTCAATGTGAATGGCCTAAATGCGCCCATAAAACGACACAGGGTTGCAGATTGGATAAAACGACAGGACCCATCCATATGTTGTCTACAAGAGACCCATTTTGAACCTAAGGATACACCCAGACTGAAAGTGAAGGGATGGAGAAGCATCTTTCATGCCAATGGGCCTCAAAAGAAAGCCGGAGTAGCGATTCTCATATCAGATAAATTGGATTTTAAACTAAAGACTGTAGTCAGAGATACAGAAGGACACTACATAATTCTTAAAGGGACTATCCGCCAAGATGATCTAACAATTGTGAATATCTATGCCCCCAACATGGGAGCACCCAATTACGTAAGAAAACTATTAATCAAAATAAAGAGTCATATTGATATGAATACAATAATAGTAGGAGATCTTAATACGCCTCTCTCAGAAATAGACAGATCATCGAAGCAGAAAATTAATAAAGAAACAAGAGCATTGAATGAAACTTTGGACCAGATGGACCTCATCGACGTATACAGAACATTCCACCCTAAATCAACAGAATACTCGTTCTTCTCAAGTGCACATGGAACCTTCTCCAGAATAGACCACATACTAGGTCACAAAGCAGGACTCAACCAATACCAAAAGACTGACATTATTCCCTGCATATTCTCAGATCACAATGCTTTGAAACTGGAACTCAATCACAAGGAAAAGTTCAGAAGGAACTCCAACACCTGGAAGCTAAAGACCACCTTGCTTAAGAATGCTTGGATCAACCAGGAGATCAAAGAAGAACTTAAACAATTCATGGAAACCAATGAGAATGAAGACACACGGGTCCAAAACCTATGGGATACAGCAAAGGCGGTTCTAAGGGGGAAATACATAGCCATCCAAGCCTCCCTCAAAAACATTGAAAAATCCAGAATACACCAGCTGACTCTCTACACCCTAAAGAACTGGAGAATCAACAACAAATCAAACCAACTCCACATGCAAGAAGGGAAATAATCAAGATTAGAGCAGAGATCAATGAGGTAGAAACGAGAGATACAGTAGAACGTATCAATGAAACTAGAAGCTGGTTTTTTGAAGGAATCAATAAGATCGATAAACCATTGGCCACACTAATCCAAAAGAAAAGAGAGAAAGCCCAAATTAATAAAATTATGAATGAAAAGGGAGAGATCACAACTAACACCAAGGAAATAGAAACCAATCATCAGAAATTATTACCAACAGTTATATGCCAATAAGCTAAGCAACCTAGATGAAATGGATGCATTCCTGGAAAACTACAAACTCCCAAAATTGAACCAGGAAGAAATTGACAACCTGAATAGACCGATATCTAGTAACGAGATTGAAGCAGTGATCAAAAACCTCCCAAAAAACAAGAGCCCAGGACCTGACGGATTCCCTGGGGAATTCTACCAAACTTTCAAAGAAGAAATAATACCAATTCTCCTGAAGCTGTTCCAAAAAATTGAAGCAGATGGAAAACTTCCAGACTCTTTTTATGAAGCCAGCATTACCCTGATCCCCAAACCAGGCAAAGACCCTACCAAAAAGGAGAATTTCAGACCAATATCACTGATGAATATGGATGCAAAGATTCTCAACAAGATCCTAGCAAACAGGATCCAGCAGCACATTCAAAAGATTATCCACCATGACCAGGTGGGATTCATCCCTGGGTTGCAAGGTTGGTTCAACATTCGCAAATCAATCAATGTGATAGAACAAATCAATAAGAGAAGAGAGAAGAACCACATGGTCCTCTCAATTGATGCAGAAAAAGCATTTGACAAAATCCAGCATCCGTTCCTGATGAAAATGCTTCAAAGTATAGGGATAGAGGGAACATTCCTGAACTTCATAAAATCTATCTATGAAAGACCCACACAGCAAATATCATCCTCAATGGGAAAAAGCTTGCAGCCTTCCCATTGAGATCAGGAACACGACAAGGATGCCAACTCTCACCACTCTTGTTTAACATAGTATTAGAAGTTCTAGCAACGGCAATCAGACAACAAAGAGAAATAAAAGGTATCCAAATTGGCAAGGAAGAAGTCAAACTCTCTCTCTTCGCAGATGACATGATTCTTTATATGGAAAACCCCAAAGACTCCACCCCCAAACTACTAGAACTCATACAGCAATTCAGTAACGTGGCAGGATACAAAGTCAATGTACAGAAATCAGTGGCTTTCTTATACACTAACAATGAAAATACAGAAAGGCAAATTAGAGAATCGATTCCATTTACTATAGCACCAAGAACCATAAGATACCTGGGAATAAACCTAACCAAAGAGGTAAAGGACCTGTACTCGAGGAACTACAGAACACTCATGAAAGAAATTGAAGACACAAAAAGATGGAAGACTGTTCCATGCTCTTGGATTGGAAGAATAAACATTGTTAAAATGTCTATACTGCCTAGAGCAATCTATACTTTTAATACCATTCCGATCAAAATTCCACCAGTATTTTTCAAAGAGCTGGAGCAAATAATCCTAAAATTTGTATGGAATCAGAAGAGACCCCGAATTGCTAAGGAAATGTTGAAAAACAAAAACAAAACTGGCGGCATCACGTTACCCGATTTCAAGCTTTACTACAAAGCTGTGATCACCAAGACAGCGTGGTACTGGCATAAAAACAGACACATAGACCAGTGGAATAGAGTGGAGAGCCCAGATATGGATCCTTTATCATTTTTGATGCCATTGTAAATGGGATTGTTTTTTTCACTTTTCAGAAAATCCACTGTTAGTACATTGAAAAGCTACTGATGTTTTAAATACTTTTAAAAAAGATTTTATTTATTTATTTGATAGACAGAGATCACAAGTAGGCAGGGAAGCAGAGAGAGAGAGAGGAGGAAGCAGGCTCCCTGCTGAGCAGAGAGCCCGATGTGGGGCTTGATCCCAGGACCCTGGGTTCATGACCTGAGCTGAAGGCAGAGGCTTTAACCCACAGAGCCACCCAGGTACCCCCAAAAGCTACTGATTTTTATGCTAATTTTGTATCCTGAAACTTAGTAAATTCATTGATTAATGGTTTTTGGTTCGATCTTGAGATTCTATATATAAAATCGTATCATTTGCAGATAGAGACAATTTTACTTCTTCCTTTCAAATTCTAATACTACTTTTACTCTTTTCCTTGCTGGACTGCTACGGCAAGGACTTCCAGGAACATACTGAATATGAGAGCTAGAGTAGACACCCTTGTTTGGGTCCATATTATAGAAATTTTATCCAGCATTCTGTGCTCATAATGCTACTATTTTGTTTCATAGAATATGGGTTCTTAATACTGTACTTAACCTTTATATTCCTTATGTGGGGAATCTTTTAATTTTTTTGAGCAACTTTTAAAACTTACTAAATAAGGGCGCCTAGGTGGCTCAGTGGGTTAAGCCTCTGCCTTCAGCTCAGGTCAAGATCTCAGGGTCCTGGGATCAAGTCCCACATCAGGCTCTCTGCTCAGTGGGGAGACTGCTTCCCCCCCCCCCTTCTCTCTCTGCCCGCCTCTTTGCCTACTTGTGATCTCTGTCAAATAAATAAATAAAATCTTTAAAAAAAAATAAAAAACAAATTAAAAAACTCTAAATGTAAGAAAACTTGCTATTATGGTTGGGTTTCCAGATTGTTCTTTCATTGTGGTATTTTTCTGTCCTTGCAATATATTTACTTCATTCAATAAGTATTAGTATGTGGTAGGATAAGTCTCCAAGGCATGTGTTCCTCTAACAGTTTTTCTTTGCTCTTTTGTTTCTTTTCCCAATTAATAAAAAATAAATGTTAGAGTAAGATTGTTCTTTTCCATCAAATATAAACTTCTGGAATTTTGAGTGCAATTCAACAGAATCTATAGATCAAAATGAGCTGGAGCCATATCTTTACCATAGTGCGTTTTCTACTGTGTCATATAGTCTTAGATTTTCTTTAATTTAGCTTAGTACTACCCTGGAATATAGGACATTTTGTATGATACATACAAAATATGTTTTTGAATTTTGTAGGATGATCTTTACGTACACAGACTATTTTATTGCTTGTTGGGCACATAGGATTGAGTAATTCAAATGTGGATTGCAATTTTGGGGAGGCTCACTCTGACTCTGTTCTCCCCAGGTTGTCGGGTACAGTCCTTGAAAAGTCTCCTGGAAGCTCCTCCTTCTGGTCCAGACCTGAACTCTGTTTTTTTCCAGCACAGCTGGTGTCCCAGAGTCAGCCCTGTGCATCCACAAGGTGTTTCAGGTACAAACTCCTAAACTTCACTTTACCCTGGCATCATGGTTTCCTGAAATTTGGCTGCCTTGACAGCTCCAGACTTTTTGTTTCTAAAACACTGTGATATTGTCAAAAGTTCTGCTGGTTTCCTTATCTCCTCCCAGATTCTTTATTCAGAATCTCAAGTGCTTACTCTCAGAAGGTATACAAAATAGACACATTTGTCTTTTTTTCTTATACATAACTACCCTGATATTTCACATCTGTTAAATCCATTTCTAATGTAACACTGTAAGTCAACCATAATAATATTTTTTAAAAAATCATCTGTAATTTTTGTCAGGTTTTGGTATCTATGTTGTATTCATGCCAAAGAAATTTTTAAAAACTTCTTTTTCATATATTCTACAATACTTCATGCAACTTAGGGATTTTAAAAAAAAAAAAAGAATTTGTTTAGTTCCCCTGCACACCTTCCTGGTGTCTTTCCCCTGTGAAAAATCCCTGGTGGGATTTTCTTTAAGTATTATTTTCCTACTTTTTCTTTGGCATTGGTCTCTGAATTTTCTGTCTCTATGGGGATAGATTTTGAGGAGAATTACTTAGGAAAAATTCTATATATTAACTTATTTAGAAAAAAGACTTTAAAAGAATTTGTTATGTGTTTCATCTAGGTTTTCAAATGTATCTGCATAAAACTATGCAAATTATAATTTGGTCTAATTAATCTCCCTCATGCAGTTTTGTAAACCTGAATGAATCAGATTTGGTCTGTGTCTTATCAGTTATTCCAATAGGTAAGACAGGCTGTGAGGCCAGGAACACTGGTTCTTTTCACCTCTCAACCCCTGAGCAAGTCTTACTAAATACCGCAGTCTCCTCCCAGTCCCACACTAGTAATTCCCGGAGAAGAGTATCCTTTTACTCAGGATAAAATGGGACTATCAGGAGTGGCCTTAAGTAGAAGACATCTATGGCCGGTTGTTCCATCACCTCACTAAGGTCCACTGGCAGCAGAGACAATACTGTGGTAGAAACAGGTGATATTGTTCCAAATGAATTATCAATAAATTGATATTTGCTTGAAGATGACCAGGAAGGAGAGAAACAGGACAAAACCCAAATGAAGTCTATTTGTATTTTGTTCCCTTGCGTAAAGAACAGATGACAGTAAATTATATTGCTAGAGCTTGAATCATTCCAATGTTACATCAAGGTTTGATAAGGTAAATCCGCAATATTCCACATTTTCAATAAAGAAACTGTACAGACATAATGCTTGTAAGAAACAGAGGTTCTTGAATTTGTTTAAAAATAGCATATTCTGAAAAAAAATAGCATATTCTGAATTCAAGAAATTTTTTCAAGACTAGCAGAATATTTTTACTTTGTATAGAAATCTGTGACTAGGTTACTTGGGTGACATCAGTGTTAAAATGAATGTCAAATAGTTTAAGATAAGTCAGGAGGATGGCTGTTTACTTGGGTTTTAATGGGATGAAGACTTATAGCAGTGATGAGGGAACAGAAGGCTAGCTGAGGACAAATAAGAAGCTGGCACCCTACAGCAAACCCCCCCCCCCCGACACCCCCATCAGGAGTCCTTTGTGACTTGTGTGACATTCCTCAGGCACTCCTGGCTGTCCTAAAGGAGAAACAAATAGTTAACTTGTAGAGATCACAATCCTGCAACACCTGAGTCTCCCTCACTTTACAAATGTCCTGGTGATTTACAAGAACAGGCTTTCTTACCAACAGCCCAACTTCCAAAGACCCATAACTCAGTTCCTGTATTTCTACCATCATCTTCAGCTTCCTACAATTGAGGGAGCCTGAGGCAGAGGGAAATGTAAAGAAAGTTAAAATTTCTTCTAAACCTAAAGCTCATTGATAAGGACAGGTGGTAGGAGGAGTGCCACATTCCTCCAGGAAGCTCTCAACTATCTTACTGTTAATGCTTTACCGAAATGAAAAACCACCTTACCTTGGCAAATAGCAAAGCCTCTTGGTATCCTGTGTGCCTTCTTTAAAACAGGAAAGTTCTTTCAAGCCCTCCCTTTTCTTTACTTCCCCCAAACCCATAGTCTATCATCACCACTCTGATGTGGGAAACAGAGGCAGAAGTAAAATTATTAAATGTCCTTAACTACTGACAAGCCCTTAAAACAGGCAGAGTGACTCTCCTCTAGGGACTCAACTACCCCCACCTTAAGGCTTTGCTAAGGGCAAAGGGCAATTCTAGCCTGACTGACCCCTACCCCCAAAAAGGATCCTGTAAGTCTACTTTAACAAATTCCTTTGGAAACTTTATCTGTAAACCTCCAAGATAGTGTGGACAATCATTCCCAAGCATATGGCCCACTGATAGACATCGAAAGGGTCTCACCAAAAGGTTTTATTACTGGTAATAAATAACCTTTTCCCCAAACAATAGCTAGTCCCTCAAGGTCCTAGAAACCCTGCTTCCAAAATTCCTTAGGGACTTAACACCATCCCTAACCCCCTCCCAACTTGCAAGTATATAACAGACCACTCCTCACATCCCCAGGGCAGCAGCTCTTTCTGCCCACCGGTCCGGGTCCTGTCCCGATGCTTTAATAAACCACCATTTTGCACCAAAGACATCTCAAGAATTCTCAGTCATCGGTTCTGGCCCTCACCCCACTGAACCTCACCCGAATTCTAAAACTTCATCAGCATGACAGGAATACAGAGGACCATGGTGGTCACTTGGATTAGTAGTTCTCAAATTTTTTTCTTTTTAGTTCAAATCATAATAAAGTCCAAATATAAAAAAAGCTAAAAGCAAAGCTGCTCTGTTAAAACAGAAGTCCCACCTGCCCTTAAATTTCCCCTCGTCCCTGTTAAAAGCACATCATTAGAGGAGTTTCCAAGAAATCTCAAAGAATCCTTGTGGGTTTGAAAACCCATGATTTGGTGCAACGTTGCCTTTGAGATATGGGTACGAGTCCTGAGGTTGCCGAGAGGAAAGGCAGACAGGAAAATCATTCTGTTCCTCCGGGCTCTGTTCATCCACCACCTCAGTGGACTCCAGGGCTGCCCTACTTGATGAAGTTCTAGAATACAGGTGAGGTTCAGTGGGGTGGAGTGTGGAGCCGTTGACCAAGAAAGAATTCTTGAGATGTCTTTGGTGTAAAATGGTGGTTTATTAAAGCACGGGGACAGGACCCATGGGCAGAAGAGCTGCTGCCCTGGGGTTGTGAGGAGTTAGGGTTATGTACCATGGGGGTGGGGGAGGTAAGGAAGAGGCAGGTTTCAATAGAACTTTCATATGCTAAAGAGGACCTACAAGATACCGGTACAGGAGGCCTTGCCATTGCCAACGTCACTTTGCCCTTTATAGAAAGGTATTAAGAGAGTTGGGAGATTCCTAAAGAACGTCACGTATGTCCCACCCAGGAGTGGGGGGCATGGGGGGTTGCAAGGTGTCTGCTTTTTGCTTTGTCCTCAGCCAGGCTTCTGTTCCCTCATCACTACTCCCCACTGTTCCCACAGCTTTTCCAAAGTCTCTCAGTATGAGCCCTCTGGCTCTACTGAGATAAGGGAACTCTGGGGGAAAATCAAAGGGAACGACTTTCCCTCTGCACAACTGAGAGAGAACAGAGAGGGAGAAATTGGAGTGGCTTTTTCTCAGTACAGTCTAAGGCAGTCTGGTTCATAACAGGAAGGCTCTTCTGGTGAATTCAGCGCCCCACTGACAGTGTTTTTAGTACATGAATACATGAGAAAGTTACTGGTATAACCCACACAGACTTTTTCTTTCTGCGAATTTGTTAGACTGGAGAAAGGACTTATGTTTTCAAACACATGTGCTCATCTGTGGGGGGCTTTTTCTATGTTAAAAACAGTATCTTCTCTGGAATAATTGTTTTTAAATTTTATTTTGTTGTTTAACATTGAGAATAATTCATGCTCAAAGAACTCTGTAATAGGAAAGGAAGAACACTTTCTCAAACTCTAGTGCCTATTTTGTGCAGGTAAACACTGCGGAAGGTCTATTTTTCTATAAATGTATTAACATACAGAAGCATCCCAGAATACCCCTTCGGCACAGATATAGGCGCATTCAGTCAAGATCCTCAGGCCCTGGAGAAATCAACAAATTCTGAAGTATTTTAAAAGACTGCTATGGGCAATGTAACTGGAAGAGTAAAGAAACCAAATCCATTAGAGGGCTTGGAGGCAATTCCTTGGACAGCTAACATACCCTAATAGTTTCTCGATGTTTAGGAAGGGCTCATGAGCAAATCAATCAATGTATAATGTACCCCAAGTGGGCTATAAAATAATTTTTCTGCTAAATTTATGAGTACCCCCTATGTAAAGATAATGCTAGCTTCATGGACTGAGTTGAGAAAGCTAAAAAAAGTTGATACAGTACAGGAAAATACCACCTTTGCTGAGGGCAAATATAACCTAATCATAAAGACCCATAACTGATAGATACTGGATATGAGGGAAGAGAACATTAAATGAACTGTTGCACCTTTAGTACATAAGCTCAAAGAAACACTTTGTGTCATGTTCTGGGAATCACCAAGTTTTCCAGCATCACTGAGGGGAGCAGGCCCTACTCCTAGCTCTGTGCCAACATCAATCACTCTTCCTTCCAATTCTTCTAGGTGCTTTTTTCCTGGCCTTGCTTAGTTTCCTCACAGGTATGCCTGGTAATTACTCAGTTGAATATTCAAGGGAACTTTCTACTGATCTCTGAAATTCTCTCTCTGCAACTCTTTCCTCACAGGATTCCCTACTGTGAACCCCTGCTGCTTCCACCTTCCAGATTCCCAGCTACTGCTAACGCAGAGACCTATAGAACTACACATGGGTTTGTCCTCTGCCATGCCCCTAACTGACAAGTCTGAATGCAGTAAGCATGGGTCTTTCTAGGGCTCATGTTCCTTCGCACCCCATTTCTAAGGGATCTTTTTTCTTCATTCTGTGATGCCCAGTGTCTTGAAAACCACTTTTTCATGATCTTGTTCATTTTTTAAAAATATTTTTATTTATTTATTTGACAGAGAGAGAGGTCACAAGTAGGCAGAGAGGCAGGCAGAGAGAGAGGGAGAAACAGGCTCCCCACTGAGCAGAGAGCCCGATGCGGGGCTCGATCCCAGGACCCTGAGACCATGACCTGAGCCGAAGGCAGAGGCTTAAACCACTGAGCCACCCAGGTGCCCCGACCTTGTTCATTTTTAAAATAGTTTCACTTGGAAGCACAGATCTGGTTCCTGTTATTCCATCCTGGCCAGAAGCTGAATTTCTGTACTGACTATCTTGCTTCTTACTGATAAGTCATTTCTTACTGAAGACATTTTCATTCTGTAAATGTCAGATTTTAAGTAATTTTGTGTCATATTCCCAAAAAATGGCTTCATTTTGCTCTCATGTTTGACATTTTCCCAAAGTAAATAGAGAAAATTACATTAAAAATTTTTATTTTTTTACTGTTTGACCATCAAAGATGTATTTACACAGACTCTTGACCTTTTATTTATTGCCCTATTACATCTAAGTGTAAATCCTTTTGGTTTTAACTATTTACTTCTGGATTTTTCTCTGCTTTGTTTGTGATTCTTCAATTATGCATTCAGGTCTTTATTTTAGGTCGCCAAATCCATAAATTTCTAGTCCATTCTCTACTGCTGTAATCTGTCCCATATTCTGTGCTGGACTACCATTATAAATGTGCGAGAACCCTCTCTTTTCTTCCTACTTCTCATATGTTTATCTTTCTGTTCTCATGTGTGTGTATTCCTATGTCTAGCAGTTCTTGAATTTTCTTCACTTACCAATTTTTAGGCTATTTATTATAATAAAATCACTCTGTATTTTCATTTCTAGATTCTGATTTTGCTCTCTTATGTAATATTTTAAAGTTGTCTTGTCTTATGGAATTCTGATCTCTTCTCATATGTGGTCCAGGACTGGGGATTCAAGTTCTCAAAGATCTTTTTATTTTTCCCATCCGTAGCATAAAGGAAAGAAAAATTCCATTCTGTAGCTTGTCTCCTTCATTTTGAGATATCATCTGTCACTTCAAGTGCCCCAGCTATGTGAGTGGTCACCTTTATAGCCAGCTTCAAGCTTGCCTTCAAGTAAGGCCCCATCACTATTCACTGCCGTCCACATGGAAACCAAGTCCTCAGGGCCAGCAAGGATCACCAATGTCAACTTGATGTCTTGACTCTGAGATTCTTCTTCTTCCTCTTTCTAATTTGAGACAGAGCTTCTTTTTTTAGCTTCTTTTTGAGAAAATATTTGACATATAATAATATTTTGGTCATGGTTTATCAATAGTTTTCATGAAGTTTTGCCTGGATAGTGATCCACACTAGATCCATTTGCTAAGATTGTCTGAAAACTTTACGTAACTTTTGATATACATTACTTAATTGATTCCTCATAATTACCCAATGAATACAGGTGGATAGAGACCAAAAAAAAGCTAAGTCTTTGGCATTTTAAAAGACCTGACCAGAATTACATGATTAGTAAATGGTTTGACTATGATTCAAATCCAGGTCATGACATCTCATGGTTATGCACTTAGCCATCCACCTCTGTAACCTATATATTTTTTAAAGATTTTATTTATTTGACAAACAGAGATCACAAGTAGGCAGAGCGGCAGGCGGGCGGCGGGGGTGGGGGGGAGGCTCCCCGCTGAGCAGGGAGCCTAACATGGGGCTTGATCCCAGGACCCTGAGATCATGACCCCAGCCAAAGGCAGAGGCTTAACCCACAGAGCCACCCAGGCACCCCTATAACCTATCTTTAAAGAGACAGGACAGACATCTTACATATGCATTTTTCTTAAAGGAGAAAGGACCTCAATTATTTGGCCTGTACCAGACAGTTGAGTATGAGTATATCCTATGTTCTTTGCTATTTAAGTATCTTGTGAATCTGTTCAAATTACTGGAATTGGAGAAAAATGCAAGAAAATAAGGAAAAATAACATTATAATATGAGACATTGCAGATGGATCAAAGCTTATGTCTCCTCCCTTGCTGAAAAGTTGTACTATTTCAAATTCCACAGGTGGCTACTGAATACCTTCCTCTCACCAAAATTCTGAGTTTACTTTGTGATGCGCTAAAATCAGACTATGTGAAGTTACTCTTGATCAGTCCTTGATATTGCTTGTGCTTGATCTATTTATCTTGAATTTAAAAGTCAGTGATGTACTATCCTCTATTCAGCACTTTTGCTCTTTCAGCACTGCTGTCATTTGCATTTAAAAAGGCGAACACTTAAAGCTCTGGTGAATTTCTTCTTTCAAGAGCAAAAGCATCACTTACTCCATGGATGAGGTTAAGCAGGTACATGTCATTGATATAAATATATATATATTTTAAAAAATTGTATTTATTTATTTGACAGACAGAGATCACAAGCAGGCAGAGAGGTAGGCAGAGAAAGTGGGGTGGGGGAGGGAAGCAGGCTCCCCGCAGAGCAGGAGCCCCACGCGTGGCTGGATCCCAGGACCCTGAGATCATGACCTGAGCTGAAGGCAGAGAGTTAACCCACTGAGCCATCCAGGCACCCCCATGTCATTGATATATTATTATAATCATCATCATCACATCCCTATGCCAAAAGGCAAAGTTCAAATTATTTTCTTTAAATGTTGATATGGTCTCTATGATGTTTTTCTTCTCTCCTGCAGAATTTTCCAATGAGCTTCTCAAAATCACATAAATTTTAGAAACTCCCAGTGAATTATACAGACATAAGCATTTGTCTCTGGTACACACAGATTACTGCTCTTCTGAAGTTCTAAGTCAGACTGAATCTTACTCCTTTCCATCCAGTCCCGATGAATTTGAAAATAACACTATTTTATAAGCACAAAGTCCTAGTAAGATAGAAGTTTTTATCCTTAAAGTTTGTCCTAAGTATTTTCCATTTCTCTTAAAACTATGAGACTTGGGGCGCCTGGGTGGCTCAGTGGTTTAGGCCGCTGCCTTCGGCTCAGGTCATGATCTCAGGGTCCTGGGATCGAGTCCCGCATCGGGCTCTCTGCTCGGCAGGGAGCCTGCTTCCCTCTCACTCTCTCTGCCTGCCTCTCTGCCTACTTGTATCTCTCTCTGTCAAATAAATAAATAAAAAAAAAAATCTTTAAAAAAAAAAAAAAACAAAACTACGAGACTTGCACAGTACACCACCCGCATGATTATTACCATGGATAATTGCATCAGTGGTAGAAAAACACTGAAGGACACAGGATGGGACCTTTTCAATGTGACAAAAGTTATGTAAGCTTATGGGGATGACGGAACAAAAGAGGAATTTGTCCAGGTGTCGATGGCTAGACCCCCAAAATAACTCACTTCAGGTATGTGAAGTGTAAGTGGTTTTTGAGATATAAGGGATTCATTCCACTTATGCATGGTGAGAATGTGGACGGATGTGGTAGAAGCTTGCCTTTACTGTTTTGTACTCCTGTGTTCTGCCACCCAACCCCAAAACCCCTGCCTGACTCCGTCTCAGCTGCTCTGGAGACTTGAATATCTTTCTGTCTATTGCACTAGGTTGAAGCACAAACCAACTATTATGAACTCTCTTTGAGAGTCAATAAAGTTAAAGTTTGTCACCCCAAAACAAAGGTCAGTGGGTCCTAGCTTTAGACCTTTGTGAGATCCATTCCTGTATGGTCATACAAAATTCTCAATCTTTAATTAATCAATTCCAGTGGCAAGCTTGACCACCATGCTAATTACCAACATCATCTTGACAACTTTTTCAGAAATTAGTCTCAATCTAGTTTAGTCTAATCAATTATAATAACAGTATAATTCTTGCCAGTTTATTTGTAGACAGTTACCATAGGTCAATATGAGAAATGAAGTCAACTTCTTTCAAGATATGTATAAGGGCACTGAATTAACTGATGCCAAATCGACCCATTTTAATGTATTTAAATTGAAATAAGTTACTCTATTAATTCAGGAACTTTTTACTGGTTACTTGCACCTATGTGTAACTTAATTGATATATTTTCTCAATCTTGGCCATGAGTTATCCTATTCTTGAATACATTTTTATGGTATTCTTACCGTTTCTCAGTTATACATTTTTAGAGTTAGACTTTGTATGTATGAGCGGTTAGGTCATAGTCAAATTGTTAAAGCTTCAGTCTCTACTAAGCAAGTGCCCTCCAGGAAGGTTGTATAATTTATGTACCAACAGCATTACATCATCACTAACAGTGGGATGAAGAGAAGAGGAGGAGAAGGGGAGGTGGAGAGGAAGGGCAAAGACTACTACAGCTACTACTTCCTAATTTTGGTTATGGGTAAGGTTCTATGTCCCCTGGAAAAAAAAGGTTTTGCCTCTAAAATTCAACAATTCAGGGGCGCCTGGGTGGCTCAGTGGGTTAAAGCCTCTGTCTTCAGTTCAGGTCATGATCCCAGTGTGCTGGGATCGAGCCCCACATCGGGTTCTCTGCTTGGCCAGGAGCCTGCTTCCTCCTTTCTCTCTGCCTGCCTCTCTGCCTACTTGTGATCTCTGTCAAAAGAATAAATAAATCTTTAAAAAAAATAAAATTCAACAATTCAAAGACCTACATAGATTTCCTTTCTTGAATATACTAGATCATGTTTGTAAACATGACTGACAAAGTTATTTAAAAAAATTCAAATCAAATATAAAGTCGAAGAGTTAACTAAATTATTTCAGAATACAGATATATAAGAGACAGTGACAACAAAAAGAAAAAGGCTCAATGGAGAATCTAATACTTTCTAGAGAGACTCAGACACAGACACATCATCATGAAATTTCAGAAGGATTGAAATAAAACAGAATGTAAAAGTGGAGAAAAATAAAAGATATTTCAATACAATATAAATAATATTCAGAAAGTACTATCAAGTACCTAGAAACCAGTAAGAAAAGGCTCAACATGTACTTTCATCAGCTATCAAATTGTTAACCATACAGGTACAGGGTAAAAACATTTTCAAACAGAAAAGCTCAGAAAATTTACCTCTTTTACACTCCTTTCATAGGGAGGTTACTTCAACTTGTGCTCTGGCAAATTCAAAAGGTAAGCGAAGAAGAAAAAAGCAAACAGCAAATCCGATCTAAGAAATGAAAGAAAAGATACTCCAGTTGAAAGATCAAGAATTAGAAGTATAAATGTATTATTTTTAGACATGATGACTGTCAAGAAAAGTCAAAGTACTCCAACAGAGTTCCAAGTTGACTTTGTAGATAGTATCTGTGTTTACTAGGTACATTGTTTTGTACAGATTATAGAATAAATTTTAGAAATAAAAACTCTTATTACTTGGGGCGCCTGGGTGGCTCAGTGGGTTAAAGCCTCTGCCTTCTGCTCAGGTCATGGTCCCAGGGCCCTGGGATGGAGCTCCGCATCCAGCTCAGTGCTCAGCAGGGAGCCTGCTTCCTCCTCTCTCTGCCTGCCTCTCTGCCTACTTGTGATCTCTGTGTCAAATAAATAAAATATTTTAAAAACCCCAAAAAACAAAAAACTCTTATTACTGTAAGGACCTATTCAGCCAGAGGCTTCCATCCATGTTAAAAAAAAAAACCTTGTTGTTTAACCCTTAAACTGTCCCTGCTCCCCTTCCCCCAGGGGACTTACTTAAAAACAAGTCCTGGAAACCAGCCCCAGGTAACAAAGCCCTGATACAAGGGTCAGGCCAGGTGGAGCCATCCGATCAGTGGGGGGTTGCATACTGTCTCCCTAGCTACCAAGAAGTATGGGCCCCGCCCTCTGGGAGCCTTTTGGGTGCCAATTCTAACCAAGTTGATAGGCTAGGTCAAATGTCTACTATAGGGTAAACTGTAATTCAATTGGTCACTTATGTGTGACCTAACATGACTGTGGAGTTTCCTCTGTGTGTTACAATCTCATTGGCCATCTGTGCATGGCCAGGCCCAACCACATGGCCTTTGCCCTTAAAAGCTAGTCTGTGAAACAGAAAGGTCACCCTCTCTTGTAAGAGGTATGGCCCTGAATGTTCGGTCTGATTCTTGATGCCTGGCGTGGAATAAAGCTCTGCTTGACCTTCGCTTTATATCAGTCTCACTCCTTTTTTTCCCCATTTTTGGGGAACCTATCAATTACAACTGATATTTATTAATAAAAACGTGTTACTAGAAGAAAACCAGGTCACCGAAAATGTCTGTATCCTAAGTCATATGCAGATGCAAGTGGGCACATACCCAACACTTAGTACTCTGGAATCCGCCCCTCCAGCCCAGCCCCACTTCCCTCTGGGAACCAAGTCTCTTCTATTTAAGAGTCTTTTTTGTCTATTTTTCTTTGTTTGCTTCTTTAATTCTACACATGAATAAAATATATTTATCTTTCTCTAACTTATTTCACGTAGCCTATTCCCTCTGGGTCCATCCATATTTTTGCAAACAGAGATCTCCTTTTTTATGGCTAATGAATATGACATTGTACATATATGTCCTTATCTTATTGGGGGGGGGCGATGTTGCTGAAATAGATAAAAGAGAGGAAGAGTTCACCAATCTTCGTGAGCACTGAGTAATGTACAGAACTGATGAACCATTATATCATACCCCAATATAAGACTATGTATTAATTATACTTCGAATAATTCATGAAAATACATGATTTCAGAAAAGTAGTACCTTGCCAGGAATGGACAGCAATCCCTGTGCCAATGGATCTAGGATTACTCCAAACTTTGCTGTCCCAGAGGGGCAACTCTTGGAGACCCTTTGCCCTTCTTTGCTCCTGCTTTATGGGTCCTTCCTGTTCTTATATAAATACTTCTCAGTGTTTCTCAATAAGGAGTCTTACTAAAAGTAGGAGGAGCTGTTTCCAGGAAAAATACAATATGCTAATCTTCCTGTTCTACCAGTTCTGCCAAACATAGCCTTGGGGCCAAAGCATCCATCTCTTAGATCACAGGGCAGTGTAAGGGCCTACTTAGCCAGAGTGTGCCATTTTGTTGTTTATGCAGTAAACTTAGATTGACCCTGCCACCCCCAGGGGAACTTACTTAGAAACAAGTCTGGGAGGGGGCGCGTGGGTGGCTCAGTGGGTTAAAGCCTCTGCCTTCGGCTCAGGTCATGATCTCAGGGTCCTGGGATCGAGCCCCGCATCGGGCTCTCTGCTCCACAGGGAACCTGCTTCCTCCTCTCTCTCTCTCTGCCTGCCTCCCTGCCTACTTGTGATCTCTCTCTCTGTCAGATAAATAAAATCTTTTTTAAAAAAAAAGAAAGAAACAAGTCCGGGAAACCAGTAAAATATGGCCGACCAGCCCCTGATAACAAGCCCATATACCAGTACGTGTCAGGTCAGGGGGAGGTAATGATGAGGGAGCAGGACGCTGGCTGAGGACAAAGCAAAAGCTGGCACTTTGCACCCCCTCTCCACCTGCTCCCCTCGGTAATATGTGTGACATTCCTCAGGCACATCTAACTGCCATAAAAGAGAAACAAATAGTTAACTTGCAGAGATTACAGTCCTGCAAGACAGGAGTCTCCCTGGTTTACCAATGTCCTGGAGATTTACAACAAAGAAGCTATTTAACAACAGCACAATTTCCAGAGGCAAACAACTCAGTTCCTCAAGCCCTAAATAAAGTTAAATTTCTTCTAAACCCAAATCTCACTAACAAGGACACTTGATGGGAGAAATGTGAAACTTTATCTCTAGATCTCCAAGATAGTGTTGAGAATCAACCCCAAGCATATGGCCCACTGATATACATCTAAAGGGTCTCACAAGAAGATTTTTACTACGGGGTGCCTGGGTGGCTCAGTGGGTTAAGCCGCTGCCTTCGGCTCAGGTCATGATCTCTGGGTCCTGGGATCAAGTCCCATATCGGGCTCTCTGCTCGGCAGCAAGCCTGCTTCCCTCTCTCTCTCTGCCTGCCTGTCTACTTGTGGTCTCTCTCTGTCAAATAAATAAAAAAAAAAAAAAAAGATTTTTTACTACTAGTAATAAATAACCTTTCTCCCAACAATAGTTAGTCCCTCGAGGTCCTGGAGACCTTGCTTCCAAAATTCCTTAGAGACTAACATCATCCCCTTTGTTCTCACCTACCCAACTCCTGTGTATATAACCAACCACTCTTCACATCCCCGGGGCAGCAGTTCTTTCTGCCCACGGGTCCTGTCCCCATGCTTTAATAAACCACCATTTTGCACCAAAGATGTCTCAAGAATTCTTTCTTGGTCATCAGCTCCGGACCTCAGCCCACCAAACCTCACCTAGGTTCTAGAACTTCATCAATAACAGAGCCCAGAATACAAGGCTGAGTCAAGCCAGGTGGAGACATCCCTGAATCAGGAAAGCACCTCCCTAACCACCCAAGAATGTGGGCCCTGCCTTTTGGGTGCCAATTCTGACCAGAGTGATAGGCTAGTTTAAATAGCTACTATAGGGTATTGTAATTCAACTGGCCACATGTGTGTGGCCAGGCTCAACCACATGGCCTTTACTCTATAAAAGTTAGTCTGTGAGGCTGGGAGGGGTTACCTCTTTCCAAGAGATGGCCCTGGCCAGTCAGTTTGATTCTCGATGCTTGGTGGTCAGTTTGACTCTCAATGCTTGGTGCGAAATAAAGCTTTGCTTGACCAGGCTGGGAGGGGTCACCTCTTTCCAAGAGATGGCCCTGGCCGGTCAGTTTGACTCTCAATGCTTGGTGCGAAATAAAGCTTCACCTTACCTTCACCTTACCTTCGCTTTGTATCAGTCTTGCTCCTTCGACCACGGACCCAACAACACCCTCCAACCTTTCCCCCACCCCCACTCTTGGGTGGGATATATGTGACATTCTTTAGAAATCTCCAACTCATCTTAAGGTTAATACCTTGTTAGAGGGCAAAACAACCTTGCCAATGCCTGTTGTCTCAGGTACCTTTGTAGGTCCTCTTTAGCATATGAAAGTTCTATTGAAACCTCCCTTTTCCTTACTTCCCCCGCCCCCATGGCACATAATCTGCTCCTGCCCACGGGTCCTGTCCCTGTGCTTTAATAAACCACCACTTTGCACCAAAGATTTCTCAAGAATTCTTTCTTGGTCACCAGTTCTGGACCTCACCCCACCTCACTTCACCTCACCTATGTTCTAGAACTTCATTAGAAAATACTAGAAAAGTTTTACAAAGGGAAATTACCGAATTTTGAGGCTTTAAGTATTTAATAGAGGGCATGGAGAAGAAAAAGTAAAGACTGAAATCCATCCTGGTCTAAGTGATATGCCCACACACGTGGTCCTGACAGCCAACTTCCCTAAGAAACAGTCCCAGGCTGGGTTTTAATTCAATCAGGTACTGATTTCAGCCAGCTCACAGGGATGAGGGAACAGAAAGAAGACTGGCTGAGGAGAAAGCAACAGGCTGACACCCTGCAACCACTACCCACCCCCACTCCTGAGTGAGACAGAAGTGACATTCGTTAGCAATCTCCCCACTATCTTAATACCTTGCTTATAAGGGAAAAACCAACCTCAACAATGGCAAGGGCTCTGCTCCCGTGTATCTTACAGGTCCTCTTTAGCATATGAAAGTTCTATGGAAAACTCCCTTTTCCAGACACTCAATGGTATTTAACCTGCCACACCTCACAACCCTGGGGAAGCTGCTCTTTCTGCCCGCAGGTTCTGCCCCAGTGCTTTAATAAACCACCATTTGGGGGCGCCTGGGTGGCTCAGTGGGTTAAAGCCTCTGCCTTTGGCTCAGGTCCTGATCCCAGGGTTCTGGGATCAAGCCCGGCATCATGCTCTCTGCTTGGCAGGGAGCCTGCTTCTATGCCTGCCTCTCTGCCTAGTAAATAAATAAAATCTTAAAAAAAAAACAAAACACCACCATTTTGCACCAAAGATGTCTCAAGAATTCTTTCTTGGTTGTCGGCTCCGGACTCCATCCCACTGAACCTCACCTGTATTCTAAAACTTCATCCCCAGTGGAGGTCCCATGGCCAGAAGCGGCTAGACCAGGGATGTGGAGGGGATCACATTAGCTCAATCAGGAGGAAACCGCACACAGGAGTTAAGATTGGTAGCCGTCCTGATGACTTAGGTGGCTGTCCTGTGCCCACAACAGACAACTTTGTACAAGAACAGGAATAAAGGGGTGTCTGGGTGGCTCAGTCATTAAGTATCTACCTTTTGCTTGGGTCCTGGGATTGAGCCCTGCACTGGGCTCCCTGCTCAGCGGGAGGCCTGCTTCTCCCTCTGCCACTCCCCATGCTTGTGTTCTGTCTCCGGGTGTGTGTCTGTCAAAGGGAGAAAGAGAGAGAGAAGAAAGAAAGGAGGAAATGAAGGAAGGAAGAAAAAGAAGAACAAAGAGAAAAACAGGAAGAAAGAGAGGGCATCAAGTTTCTAGGTCTTTTTACCATTCTGGGCAGGATATTAACTCCAGCCAAAAGGCAGGGTTTCTCCCCCCACAGAGCAGCCACAGGCTAGAGGTTTGCAGCCTGGGCAATTGACATGCAAGTGTTCCAATAAGACCACACTCCCTGAAAAGCCCCTGAAATGAGAGTAAAGGAATAGGAAAGAAAGTACTCACCAATTTTGCACCGAAGCTCAGTGTCCAGATATAAAGACTCACAGCCCCATGTTCAGACACCAAATGATGAAGTTTTAGAATAGAAGTGAGGGTCAGTGGGGTGGAGTCCAGGGCTGACGACCAAGAAATAATTCTTGAGACGTCTTTGGTGCAAAATGGTGGCTTACTAAAGTACGGGGGACAGGACCATAGGCAGAAGGAGCTGGGGCCCTGGGGTTGTGACCCGGGCTGATTGAGAGAGGTAAGCGAAGAGGGAGGTTTCTAAAGAACTTTCATATGCTAAACAGCACCGACAAGAAACTGGATACCAGGGGCCTTGCCCTGTTCAAAGTTTTCCCCTCTAGCAAGGTATTAATGTCAAGATAGTTGGGGGAAATTCCTGGAAGGGTGTCCCCCACGTCCCACCCAGGAGTGGGGGGCTGAGGGAGGTGCAGCTTGTGCTTGTACTCAGCCTGCCTTCTGTTCCCCCATCAATAGTGGAATATGATTCCAAAGGGTCAGAAACAAGAAAGTTTTCATTTTGTTTTCCATACAGTCGTTCTCTCCTTCTGCCTAATGATACTGCGTGGCGTGTTTTCACAGGGCAAACCTCAAAGATACAGTCGATGCTCCAAGTAATGTGATAAATTAAGTGTCTTACAGATTTTTTTTACAGAACAATGTAGCAACCTTCCCCAGATGAGTATGATGAAGTTCTAGAACCCAGGTGAGGTTCGGTGGGCTGAGGTCCGGAGCCGATGACCAAGAAAGAATTCTTGAGACGTCTTTGGTGCAAAATGGTGGTTTATTAAAGCACGGGGACAGGACCGTGGGCAGGAAGAGCTGCTGCCCCGGGTTGTGAGGGATGGCAGGTTATGTACCCTGCGGTTGGGGGAAGGTGAGGGAAAGGGAGGTTTCAAATGAGTTTTCTTATGCTAAAGAGGGCCTACAAACTGCCGGAGTATCCCGGAGGTCTTCCAGTGGCTTGGTCAATGATGTCTTTTGGCAAGCTATTAACATCAAGATAGTTGGGAGATTCCTGGTGGGATGTCACCATCCTGCTATCAAGCATCTTTGTTAGTGAGATTTAGGTTCAGAAGAGATTTAACTTTGTTTACATTTCCTTCTACCTCAGCCTCCTTCAGTTTTGTGTATGGAGGGGAGGGCTTGAGGAACGGAGTTATTTGCCTCTGGAAATTATCAATAGCACAAGGTAACTTCTTTGTTTGTAGATCTCTAGGACATTTGTAAACCAAGGGGATCTATTTGTTTCTCGTTTATGGTGCCTGGGGTGCCTGAGGAATGCTACACATATTACCTAGGGGAGCGGATGGAGAGGGGGTGCAAGGTGCCAGCTTTTGCTTTGTCCTCAGCCAGCGTCCTGCTCCCTCATCAAGTACATGTACCAATAACATGTTCTTTTGGCCTCCCTGAGTCTGGCAGCACTGCACACTCATACCTCCAATGGGACAGTTCATTATCTGGGATGAATTAGCCTCACACAACGTGATGGATGATACGGACAAAATTGGCGGGAGTAAAATAAGTCAATCAACATTGACTATTAGAACTACGTTAAAAATATGATAGGAGTGATTCTGTCCCATAAAAGCCATAAAGGAGATGTCCATCGTCCTGAGAGACCTATGAAAAGTTGCTGTTACTTTTTTTTTATACTTTCCTATATACCAAAGGCAAATGGGAGTCGTACAAAAGTTGTTGGGATTATTGGCAAACATATTCAGAGAAGGAGATGTAATACTTCATACAGTTTCAGTATGTGTTTGGGGATTTTCTAAAAATAATTCGTTTAAAAAATATTCAAATAGTGGGGCGCCTGGGTCAAAGCCTCTGCCTTCGGCTCAGGTCATGATCCCGGGGTCCTGGGATGGAGCCCAACATCGGGCTCTCTGCTCTGCGGGGAGCCTGCTTCCTCCTCTCTCTCTGCCTGCCTCTCTGCCTAGTTGTGATTTCTCTCTGTCAAATAAATAAAATACTAAAAAAAATTTATAAAAAAAAATTCAGATAGTGATCTATGGTTTTTTGACTAGTGTAAATGTTATAAAATCCCAAAGAATGAGAAGAAACTGCTCTGTAAAATTTCCAAGAATCTAAGAAGTAGCGATCATCCTTATACACCACAGTCATCAATAGAAAATCATACCATTGTACATACAGAAAGTCACCCAGAGATCATGAAATTCAGTTTTCTACTCCTGTTACCATGTTGCCTCTCTCACTCAGCAAGGGACATGAGACATTCTACTCATGGTAAAGCAACAGGGATTCATTTTTTTCCTTGACAACCTCTCCACTCCCATAGCATTAATGGTTATATGCTGACATAAAGCCCATTACTGGACATTTAACAAGTATTTGGAGATTATAAAAGGAAATTAGGTATTCTACTAAACACAAATTTCTCTGCTAAAAATAACACACATTTATTCATACAATTACATGATGAGTATATCAGTGTTATAAAGTTTTTGTTTAAGCTTTTTAAATTAATTAATTATTTATTTTTAATATTTTATTTGACAGAGAGAAATCACAACTAGGCAGAGAGAGGAGGAAGCAGGCTCCCTGCAGAGCAGAGAACCCAATGCGGGGCTCCATCCCAGGACCCCGGGATCATGACCTGAGCCGAAGGCAGAGGCTTTAACCCACTGAGCCACCCAGGCACCCCATAAGCTTTTTAAAATTTAGTCTAAATATACCTTCCAATCACTTTTTGTTTTTAAGATTTTTATTTATTTGACAGAGAGAGATAACAAGTAGGCAGAGAGGCAGGCAGAGAGAGAGAGAGAGAGGCAGGCAGAGAGGGAGAGGAGGAAGAAACAGGCTCCCTGCCGAACAGAGAGCCAGATTCAGGACTCGATCCCAGGACCCTGAGATCATGACCTGAGCTGACAGCAGAGGTTTAACCCACTGAGCTACCCAGGCGCCCCTGTTCCAATCACTTTTGACTCTGGTAGTTTGTTATGGCATCACCAAGACTGACTGATATTTATGGTCTGTGTGAGTGATCGGTAATAATTTACTACCTTTTGGTTAAGAGTCAAAGGTTGAGGCATATTGAAGGAAACCCCAATGTTCCACTGGGTCTCATTTTTAACTATAGTTGTACATTTTTCCTCCATCTTGATCCCCTTTGCCCTAAGTAGATTATATGTCATTTAACATCATGCCTTCAAAGCATTTCATCAAATTTAGCCAGAAGCAAATTTCAATTTTATTATTTCTCAAAGCAAAATTCCATTTTGGACCTACTATGTGGCAGATACTTTTCTTGCTTTGGGGATTCGGTGGAGAACAAGGCAGGCAGACCTCTCTTGGGACTTACATTCTTGCTCTTTGAGTATGTATATTTGGTTTTCTCTTGTGGTCAGGGAAACCGTCGTTTTTTAGCCAACTCTGAGCCTGCCCAATTCTTTTCTCTTCCTGGAAATCCGAGTATCATCCTATTTGGTTTTCAGATTTTTTTCTCCAAGTCTCATCTTTTCCTTCATGTGTTTTATATCAATCTTGATACCTTAAAATAGTATTTCCACTTGATTTCGTGAGACAAGCAGTTTTCTCCCACCATTTTTGGACTTGAATTTGTTATTCTGGAAGACATTTTTCAGTTACCATAATATGCCTGGTGGGATGTGATATGCTTTGTTTTCTACAAGGAAGACAAAGACCTTTCCCCTGAGGCCTGGCTGGGCAGTGGGAGCATGGGTGTAAGCTCACAGTGCTCCCAAACCCAGAAGCAGCCGCAGGACCCAGCTCAGGCAACTGGTAATTCCTTATCTCCCAGAGGGCCAGTCAAGCTCCACACACAGTGCAGTCAAGCTCCCTTGGACGGCACTCTCCTGGCTCTGCTGGAGGGAAAGACCAGCTCCAGCTCTTCCAGAGAATGTGCTCCAAGCTCCACGCCGGCCCTGCTCCCTGAGGTGGTTGGCTCAGGAGAAGTGACAGAGAAATGTGTGTCCAGCTGGGTGAGTATGTGTTCAGTGCCATGTCTTCCCAGAACTTCTGTGGGAGACACCAGAGGACTACTTTTTGTTTTTAAGAGAAATCTTATCACATAACTTTCTCTAATAGAACATACCAGTAGAATCTCACTGCCATTGAAACTATTGAAAATGACCTTTGCGTCCTTGCGCCCTCAGAGCATGGGATTATTTCTAAATCTTTTCTGCCCTTTTCCTGTCAGTCAGTCATACTGGACTGGACAGACTGCTTCCAGGTCTGCCCACCACATTCCTTCTCACCTCGGAGCCCACTACTCTGTTTTCCCCTCTGCCGGTCAGTCTCCTCTCTCTTCCTTTCGTTTGGCTGCCTCTGACTCCACATTTCCCTTCCTCCCTCTTTCCTTCAGTGTGTGCTTACTGAGTACTGTTATGTGCGAAGGGCTAGTGATATTCTGGGGGTCAAAATTAATATGGTTTAGGTCTTTGAGGAGTTTTCAGTTCACTACGAGGAGCAGACCAAAAAAGTGTATATAAATATATAAACTTTATCATAAATTCAGTTTAAAAAAATGATCCATTTGTCTATGGACACAGTGAACTGAGTGAAGGGGTTGAGACAATGAACTCTGTTTTCAAGAACTTTTCACAACTACAACATTATTCTGTATTTAATAATTAGAATTATATTAGCTTACTTCTCATACCATCATTTTTCTTTTTAATACTCACTATTTAGGATATATCCTGAGCCAGTTAGAAAAACACAGCAAATTGCAACAGCATGGTCAAAAATGAATTATGTTATTTTTCACACCTTCCCGTTTTTGTCTACCAAGTGACCTTGCAGTCCTGTCTACTAGGAGTGTACAGCATTTCCCCACCTCATGGATGCGGGGTACATAGGTTAGGAAGTGGTTTGTCATGTAGCATTGTTTGTGACAATAATTGTCAAAAATTGTAGATACTGCCTAGTCCTTTCCATAGTTTAGAAAACCTCTTGGTGTATTCTAATCTTCATTGTAAGATTACCTCACAGACATTTCTTTTGTGGCATAATACAAAGAGAATTATAAGTTGCTTGCTTGAAATAATTACGGATGCACATTTTTAGTCATAGAAACCTCACCTGCAACACTCCCACTATGTCCCCAAAAGTGTGAGTTACCGGTAAAAAGGAAGCTAAACTATTGACTAAAACACAGACATCCTTGTCTTGTATTACCCACAGTGTTAATTTTTTGAGATGTAGAAAAAGGGAGTTTAGAGCTCTGCATTTCCTGTTCAGAAAGACATTTGTATAGATGTTAAGATACTCCCATACTCCAATGAAACTGGAGTTTGCAACCCAAACCTTTATGGATGGCTTGGCAGTATGAGGAAAGAATAACTCAGCAAGGTCACTAATTCAAGAAGATTTTAACAGAGATGGTGGTGAGAGAGGTTGGTGGATGATTAAAGTAAAGGGTAAAAGTTTAAAAAAAAAAAAAAAAGGTCAAAGATGGAATGAGTTGATTTTCCTGTGGTACTATTCCCAGAGAAGAAAATCTGCTTGTGATATGTGCCATCTCGAAACATACACACACACACACACGCCCCATTTCTCCCTAAGCACCCATCTTTCTCTGCTCTATTTAACAGACAGTCTTCTCAATGTAATTGGTTAGCACACTGTTCTCCTCAAGAATATTCCTGTGAGACTTTGATGCCACAACTATTTCTATCAAAATCATCTAGAAACACATTGCTAAATGCAGGAGTCCTTGGCTTTTGCAGTCCTTTACTTATCAGCAGAATTTTACATATTACTCACTCCTACTTTTCTTACTTGAGATAATTGGCATATAACATTACAGTCGTTTTAGACATAGCCATTTTCTAAAAATCCTTCTGCAGTGGTGTTCCGGGGCCCTTTCCCCTCCCAGTATTTTCCCTTCTGTATCACTGGTTATTCCTTTTAGCTTCCCATTATCCTAACATCACAGAACCTTTAAACAAAATATTTGGATATTTCTTTCTTACTTAAAGGCACTCCTTGATAACCATAGCTTTAAATATTATCTTAATATGAATGAACTCTAAAAGTATTCTCCAGCCTGGGTTTCTCTCCTATATCCCTGAATTCCAGATCTGTACAATACCACCTACTGCCTTTACCTAAGTAGTCAAAGACACCTTGAACTCAGCATTTCCAGACTTGTCCTATTTCCCAAAACCTGCTTTCCCTGACATCTTCTCCATCTGGATTATAGCTGCATTGTTTTTCAGCTGCCTAAACTGAAAATCTTGGTGCCATCCTTAATTCTTCTTCTTTTATACCCAGCATTCACTTTGGCCGCCAATCCTATCACCTTTACTTTCCAAATATGTTTAAAAGTCTGTAGCTTATTACATCCACCACAGTGACACGATCCAAGCCATCCGGGCTTCTAGTCTAGATAATTGTGATGGCCTCCACATTTCTTCCCCGATTCTGATTTCGACCCAATTACCTATTGTCCACAGTGCAGCTGGGGGAAATGATCCATATCTGTATTTATATTGACACCAATACATAAATATATAGACATTCATCCTTTAGAATGGCAATCATATAATGCCACTCCATCCTTCAAAACCTATCAGTGACTTGCCCTACTAGTCAGAGAGAAAGCAAAAATCATCACAGTAGTCTACCATGTCCCAGGAGATCTGCATATCATTCTCCTCTAGTCACATCATCTCTCTGACCACATGTCCTGTTATTATCTCCCTTATTTCTTGGGTGTTAGCCACATGGGATCTTTGCTCTTCAAACACACCAGGCTATATACACCTAAGACCCTTTATATCCATAAATGTTTGGGTTAGGGTTTTGGCTTTGCCTAGAAAGCTCTTCTATGGATAACACTCATGCTCACTTCCCGAGGCTTCTGTCCCCAGAGACTTCTTCAGTGAGGTGTTTCCTTATCATCTGATTTGAAACTGAGCTCCCTCCTTCTCTTTAGCAATTCTTTCCCTATTTCATCTACGGCTCTTAATGATACCTGGGGTCACATTTTTTGCTAATTATTTTTGTTTTTTGGTCTTTATTTTCCCAATGGAGTGTAAAATTCATGAGAGCTGGGATTTTTGCTATTTCTCAACTATATCTTCAGAGCACAGTATGAAATAAATATAAAGAAAAAATGGATAAGTGAATGACGCTCATGAATCCTGTTTGGCTGAAATCATTGTTGAATAAATTAGGCTAATGAGTTAAAACTGTCAGAGCAGATTCCAGCATCAAACAGGAGTAAGGATCTATGTTTTCTAATCTTCAGATATCCCTTATGCCTTAAAGTCTGAGGGTTCTCTGGAAACAGTGCAAGTACTGGATAAGAAACAATTACATTAGTGCTTCCTTTTTCTTTCTCCTCCTCCGGAAGGAGACAGCATAGGAAATACAGCTGATAAGGCAGAACAGCAGCTCTGCCTCAGCACAGCAGAGGACAATGGGCCATAGGAAATGGGGCACAGTGAAGGGTTAAGTCTGTCTTCCTAAATGCTGAGTGAGCGCAGTCCCACAGATCCTGCTCTGGGTAGGCCTACGTCTGCCTTCCAAAAGCGGTGATAACCAACTGATAATCACCCTGATTAATCTCACATACTAAGTAGAAATTTGATGACAGGATGGTTTGGCCTTGCAGGTAGTACTTGTAAAGACAGTCTGAGTGGCAGTGTTGAAGTTCTATTCCTGTCAAGACCTAAACCCACAAACATTTCACTCAACAGTGGGGATTTATAGTGTTAGCAGTCTCAATGCAGTTTTCATCTGCTGCGCAGAGAGAAGGGTTTGAAACAGCAGGAGTGTATCATCCACGGGCACTGAGGAAGGAAAGCAACAAAGAACGTGGGCGTGCACAATACACATATTTAGGGCAAGGGCACTAGAAAGGGGAAGGACAAAACTATACTTGACTTCTTCATTATTTTCAGTCAAAAAAGCATATGTGACAGTTGATTTGGATGTCTGTCTAGAGAGTTTGTATTTCCAGATTCTCAAATTCCTTTAACTTCTAAAAATACAACTATTACATTATGGCTTTATTAAAAGACTGGAGAAACATATTCCTGATTTCCTGTGTAGTCACAGAGGTAAGTGAGTGGGTGAAAACTTTTAATTATATAGATGAATTTGACAAAAATGGAGGGTCGCAGAAGTGAACAATGAACAATGAAAGTTTCCACCTTCACACGATGCCAAGGATCACATGTAACCATCATGAAGGGAAGCTAGCCAGCGCATAGAGAGCCAGTCTTACAGTACGGATACATCTTCCCGCCTCAATGCATAAAATAGTTAGCAGCACAAGGCTTGCAAGATTACAAAAATCAGTAAATGGAGAACTATTCAGTATCGGGAAGGATGCTGATTCAGAATTCAAATGGTCAGGAACTAAGAAAACATATGGTAATTCCTATACCTCACTTCTTACTTTTTCCTAAAAAAACACCACGTCTCAGAACAGAAATACTGAATTTGAGACCTCAGTTTGACAGATGTCAGTTTGCAAGATGTCCAGATGGTGAAGTACTTGGCACAAGGTAAAATAAACACATAAAAACTAAAAAAGAAAAAACAAAAATCCTAGGCCGGGAGGCTCTGTATTTCCAAACAGACTCAAGGGAATAATGCAGCACGGCTTGCACACCTGATAATTGAGAGCACAGCAGAAAACAGCCCATCGAAAACATGATTGAAAATGACTGTGCCCAACAGGAACACCACCACTGTGGCTCAGAAAATAGGAAAGGTGATAAAGTGGGCGTGAAGGTCAGGATGTCCCATGCACCGCACCAGTAACATGGCCCAATGAACCTCAGCCACAGGGATGCTAGGAGTCAATTGAGGCAAAGGAATTTCGTGGTCTTATCCTTGAATAGGGCTGTGTTTGTTATCTGGACCTAGGCAATTAAGTTCTCTTGGAGAAACTTTAATCACTGATGTGATAACTATTTTCCACTCAAGAAAGCAATTTTATAGAGAATATAGAGGCTCATGCAATGCATTTTGAAAGTGCTCTAAGAAAATATGGATGGACTTACAGGGAGTGTACTCGACTCCTCATACAAAGATCATAAGGTAAAATGGAGTTCTGAATGTGGCTTGTCAGCTCAAGAAAAAATTCCAATAATTTTATTCATTAAGTGACATATAAAGTATTATATTTGTGATGGACTCAAGACTCCGTTTTTGGTCAGTCCTTTTTGTTGTTGCTGTCGTGCATTTAAAAGTGAATGTCTAGGGGCACCTGGGTGGCTCAGTGGGTTAAGTCTCTGCTTTCGGCTCAGGTCATGATCCCAGGGTCCTGGGATCGAGCCCCGCATTGGGCTCTCTTGCTTCCCCCTCCACCTCTGCCTGCTTCTCTGCCTACTTGTGATCTCTCTCTCTCTCTTTCTGTGTCAAATAAATAAATAAAACCTTTAAAAAAAAAGTGAAGGTCTATGTGCAGTATTTTTGTATATAAATTATTCCTCAATAAGCTATTAAATAATTAGTAATAAATAAAGTAATAAAGTAACAGAGAGTTCACCCCCAAAGAAGAGTGAATCTCTAGTTTTCAGAATATATGCTCTAGAGGGCACCTGGGGGGCTCAGATGGTTCAGAGTCAGCCTTCAGATCAAGCTCCACATAGACCACATAGAGCCCCAATTCAGGCTCACTGCTCAGCAGGGAACAAGGAGTCTGCTTATCTCTCTCCCTCGCCCCCCACCCCCCAGCTCATGCTCTCTCTCTCAGATGAATATAATCTTTTTTTTTAATAAAGAGTATATGCTATAGAAAAAATTAGAGGAGACTCATCTTGTAAGCTCTACCTTCTAAATTTATTTGGCTACCACTTTAAGTGAAAAAGAAAATTCTGTAGACTCACAATAATCTATTGTAGTTATTTGTGCATTTTTAGGAAGCTTTAGTATGTGATGGGGCAGGGGAAAACAACAGTGAAAAAGATAGCTAACTTTCCAGCTCTCAGAACTTTCAACCTTGAGGAATATAGAAAATACATTTATAATTACCTCATACAGCTTTAAGTCTGAATGAAAAATTATAGAGCGGATAGCTGCAGGAACGGGAGCCGGGCTAAGCTGAGCAGGGGAAGGGTAACAGAAAGGGATCCTTCCACAAAGTCATTTATGGATGGCCAACAGCGAGCAGGACACTGAATGGGCAAATCTCTTGGATAAAGATCATGACATGTAAGGCCACGAAGAGGCAAGTGAAGAATGTAAAGATTTGAAGCAAGTTTGAGAGTGTTCTCTTTGTGGTTTCTTTTGTTAGTTTTTTGTCATGGATAGAGCTGAAATAGAGCAGAGATGTGGTTTTATTAATATGATGCTTCTCCAAAGTGCTCTGTCATTTTCAAAGATTTTTCAAGTAAGTCCTGTCCTTTGAGCCCTTGTACAGTGTGGAAGTAAGTGGTGCTATTCCAATAACACTCTTTTGCTGTTGAGGAAACGGAGGCTCTTATGGTATCTCACGGTAATAAAGGAAGCGAGCACCAGAATGGAAATTAACATCTTTATCTCTTGGCTCTTAGATTGCTGTGCTCAGTTGCCTTCTTTCCACTTGTCTCCTAGAGAAAGATAAGCAATGGCTCTTTGTCAATGAAGTACATAAAATCCTTTACAATTTAATGGGCATTTTAAAAACAGAGGAAATATAGTGATGTCTCTCTTAAGGAACTGTTTTATATTCTGCTCGAGTGTGGCTGAGCATGGTAAGTGATGTTACTTTACTGCATTGTAACAGTAAGGGAAAGCAGATTGGTGGCAAGTCCTTGAATTGGGAAAAATCTTCAGTCTGAGCAGAACCTATAATTTGCATTTGATCTTATAATTCTAGGATGAAGTCATAATAGCATGTTGTATACAATTAAGGCTGAGGAATAATTTCATTTTACATGCTAATGATGTTCACATAGGAAAAGACGTCAATGAAAGCCACACTGAGAAAGTCAGTGAAAAGTTGGCCTAAAAAAAAAAAAAGTATTTTACATCTGAGATAGAGAGTGATTTCAGTTTGAAGAGGATGCTAGATTTTGTATGTGGAAGAGACCAAAGAGAGAGTAAAAAGTTTATATGTAATAGCATAACTTAAAATAGAAAGCTTGTTTTGGCCCCATTAATTTAAATGAACCAACAGTGTAAACTCATCATGCAATACTTTGTTTTCATCTGTACAGTGGGAGGAAAATGACATTCTCACTTCTAGTGAAATTGTGGAACTCAAGAAGGAATCTCTTAGAGCATTTCTAAACAGAAAATATTATACAAGGGATAAATTTGAAAGAGATGAGAATTTGAATGAAAAACAGAGCAGAGGAGAATTCCCCATCTGGAATAAAATGATAGAAATGGAAAATAAGACTTTCCTGTAACTCTTAGAAACTATCTTCTAGGTTACTGGGGTTTCCATTTAGACCTCTTGGAAACCAAAATTTCACCTTGGTGCCTCAGAGTCTAGAAAATAATTTAAGCAACGGATCTTGCTAGATGTCCTCTTGTGTATATTATGTACTTTGTATTTTGCATACTTCAGTGGTGTTGTGTGTTTCCATTTTACCAATTTTTTTGTTTTTGCAGGTTTTAGGGATCAACCTATTGCTCCATTTATATACAGTAATCCTGAATTTACTTTTACTTGTTGAATAAAGATTTTTATGGTTTAATCAGTAGACAGTAACTAAAGTATTTATCAAGTACTGGCATAAACTCTGATGTCATTTCCTTTTTCACCTTTTATTTATGGTTTATTTCCGTCTAATGCTAAAAAATCTAAGTAACGTTCTAGGACCAGATATGTGGAAAGTTTTCTGATGTCCGAAATTGCTTTTTATTCTAACTCAAAGTTAATTGAAAATATTGAGTAGTGAACAGCTGGTTTAAAATCATCTTTCAAAATTAAAAACAAAATGGAACAAAAAACAAAGTCACTCCTTTGTCATCTGTTATCCAGTGTTGCTGATGAGAAAACCAATGCTAATTAATGACCCCTGCTTCGCAGGTAACTCTTTCCCCAGCCTCTTCTGCCTCCTCACTCTCCTTCCTCCAGACAAATAAAAAGAGGGAAAGGGGCGCCTGGGTGGCTCAGTGGGTTAAAGCCTCTGCCTTTGGCTCAGGTCATGATCCCAGGGTCCTGGGATCGAGCCCCATGTCAGGCTCTCTGCTCAGCGGGGAGCCTGCTTCCCTTACCTCTCTCTCTGCCTGCCTCTCTGCCTACTTGTGATCTCTGTCTATCAAATGAATAAATAAAATATTAAAAAAAAAAAGAGGGAAAAAAACAACTTGTAAATTGTTTAGTTTTTCTGCAATTCCACAACTCTTGATCACAGTACCGGGATTTCCATTTTCACAGGTTTGGGATGCTTTTTCGATATGAAGACAGTTTTTTCACTTTGCCCTTGTGAGAAGCCCTGTCAGACTGATGCCGGACAGCCTCAACAGAATTCTCTGTGTCACCTTCCTCTTGCATACTCCGTGTCATCCATTTCTCTTTTCTTGGGATATTATCCATTGCCCTTTTTACTAATTGCTATTCAGCAAAGACACTTTCATTTCTTCTCCCCTTCCAATATCCTTCTGTCTCTCACTTCTGGTGAACAGCATCACACTCCATTACACGCTTTTTCTGAAGATACAATCATTCAAGAAAGACTTTGCTTATCCATCTTGTTCTCCCGCTCTCCCTCTGCCAGGCTTCAGGCTTTCCTCAAATCTTTGTTGGTCTTGACTATCTGTTCATATATTTTTTTCAGATTTTATTTATTTATTTGAGAGAGAATGAGCGAGAGAGAGAGCATGAGAGGAGAGAGGTCAGTAGGAGAGGCAGACTCCCTGCAGAGCAGGGAGCCTGATGTGGGACTTGATCCCAGGACTCCAGGATCCTGACCTGAGCAGAAGACAGTCGCTTAACCAACCGAGCCACCCAGGCACCCTGTCTGTTCATATTTAACAAGGAGACCATGCGAGCACAATCCAGGAGCACTGGATGGTGTGCTGTGTTGGGGTGGACTAATGAAGTGCTTCCCTGTCTGACTGGAAGACAGGGTAGGCTTTTTAGAGTGAGGCTGTCTAGGTGCTGGTATGTGAAGAACTTTCCACCCCAGAGCCATTCACTGCTCTCTGTTTACCTGGGTCGCAGAATTCAGTTTTCTATGTGGAAGACATTTTGTCAGTACTGGAGGGAAGAAGTCTATTGTTTGAAACACTGTTTCACTCATATTTAGGTTTCCTTTAGTCTCTCACATCTGCCCTAAGTTATTACCAGCTTATCAAAATACTGATCTCCAAGGTTTTCCATGGGACATTGTCTTACTTTTAGCTCATACTTCTGCATCAGAACCGGGCTAACTCTTGTCCTTTTTCCAGTTACTGGTTAACCCTTACTGATCTGTTCTCTGGGACTTAAAACTGTGTTGAAATGTTTTGTCTACTACTGGCATCCCATTTTTTCCTTTTTTTTTTTGTTATGAAATTGTACGCTTTTACTTCATTTATTTTCAATTTAATGTATCCTCAGAAAAAGGAAAAAATTATGTATAACCAATTTTTCTTTTTGATAAATGTTACTGTTTGGAAAATTAATACACAACTTGGCAGAGAAAGCATGTATAGCTTCTGACTTTTCAGATCTAATATTATGTGGTTCAAATGATTCTTCTTTATCTAAATACACTTAGAGTTCTTAGAGAAATGTCAAACCACACAATTACCTAAATGTGACTGGCACAGGCAGGCAATGGGTTATTTCAAAAATTAGGGTATGATTGTGTGAATGATTGTGTGAAAGTGTGTGTGTGTTTGTTGTGTGTGTGTGTGGTGTGTGTGTGTGTGTGTGTATTTTCAAGCCTGGAATATCTAGTACTTTAGGGTCTTCTGATAATTTTATTCAACATATTATTCAGAGTCTTAGCCACAGGAGTTAGGCACAAGAAATAACAAGTATCTAAGTTGGAAAAGAATAAATAAAACTGTCACTATTTACAGAACCTATGATTTGATATTTAGAAAACCCTAAAGACTTTACCAAAAAAGTGAGAATTTATAAACAAATTCAGGAAAATTGCAGAGTACAAAATCTATACACAAAAATCTGTTCCATTTCTCTCCATTATTTACAGACTACCAAAGGAATTAAGAAAATAATTCCATTTACAATTGCATCAAAGGAATAGGATATCTAGGAATAAATTTAACCAAGGAAGTGAAAGATCTGATGTTTATCAACTGTGTGTACAGTTGATAAAGATATGAGTTGATAAAGATACAGTTGAGAAAGAAATGAGAAATAAATTGAAAGACACTCTGTGCTCATAGATTGAAATAATTAATGTCTGTATTACCTTATACCACCTATAGATTAGATGAAATACTTATCAAGTACCAAGCAGCATTTTTAAACTGAAATAGAACAATGTTAAAATTGGTCTGGAACAACAAAGATCCTAAATAGCCAAAGCAGTCTTAAGAAGGAACAAAGCCGGAGGCATCCTGCTCCCGATTTCCAACTATATTACCAAGCTACAGTAATCAAAACAGTACGGTGTTAGCAAGAAAACCAACACATAGATCAGTGGAACAGAATAAAGAGAAATACAGTCATGCATGTATGAGAACTTATGTTAAAGAAGACCAGAATATAAGATGGAGAAAGGATAGCCTCTTCAATACAGGACATGTGGAAAACTAGACAGCAATATGCAAAGAAAGAAAAGAAGAAAAGAAAAATCAGACTATTCTCTTACACCATATACAAAAATCAACTCAAACTTCGCTGAGGACTTGAACCTAAGAACTGAACCCATGAAACACTCATTATTAAAACAAACAAACAAACAAACAAACAAAAAAGCCCTAGGTGGTAAATTCCAGGACACTGATCTTTTTTTTTTTTTATTTGTTTATTTACAGCATAACAGTGTTCATTGTTTTGGCATCACACCCAGTGCTCCATGCAGTACGTGCCCTCCCTATTACCCACCACCTGGTTCCTCAACCTCCCCCCACCCACCCCCCGGCTGCCCCTTCAAAACCCTCTGGTTGTTTTTCAGAGTCCATAGTCTCTCATGGTTCATCTCCCCTTCCAGTTTCCCTCTACTCCCTCTCCTCTCCATCTCCCCATGTCCTCCATGTTATTTGTTATGCTCCACAAATAAGTGAGACCATATGATACTTGACTCTCTCTGCTTGACTTATTTCGCTCAGCATAATTTCTTCCAGTCCCGTCCATGTTGTTACAAAAGTTGGGTATTCATCCTTTCTGATGGAGGCATAATACTCCATTGTGTATATGGACCACATCTTCCTTATCCATTCATCCGTTGAAGGGCATCTTGGTTCTTTCCACAGTTTGGCGACCGTGGCCATTGCTGCAATAAACATTGGGGTACAGATGGCCCTTCTTTTCACTACATCTGCATCTTTGGGGTAAATACCCAGCAGTGCAATTGCAGGGTCATAGGGAAGCTCTATTCTTAATTTCTTCAGGAGTCTCCACACTGTTCTCCAAAGTGGCTGCACTAACTTGCATTCCCACCAACAGTGTAAGAGGGTTCCCCATTCTCCACATCCTCTCCAACACACGTTGTTTCCTGTCTTGCTAATTTTGGCCATTCTAACTGGTGTTAGGTGGTATCTCAATGTTGTTTTAATTTGAATCCAGGACACTGATCTTAGTGATGATTTTTTTTATGTGACTCCAAAAGCAAAAGAACAAAAGTGAAAATAAACAAGTGGGACTATATCAAACTAAAAAGCTTCTGCACAGCAAAGGAAACCTCAAAAAAATCAAAGGCAACCAATTGCCTAGTGTATCTTATTAATGGGCTAATATCCAAAATATATTTAAAAAACGCATATAATTCAATAGAAAAAAAATCTGATTAAAAAATAGGCAGAGGACGTAAATAGACATTTTCCAAAGAAGAGGTACAAATGGCCAACATGAAAACATGCCAAACTCACTAATCATCATGGAATTGCAAATCAACACCACATGACATATTATCCCATACTATCAGAATGGTTATTATCAAAAAGACAAGAAATAAAGGGGCATCTGGGTGGCTCAGTTAATTAAGCGTCTGACTCTTGATTTCAGCTCAGTCATAATCTCAGGCTTGTGAGATCAAGCACCATTTCAGGCTTGGTGTGGGGCATGGATCCCTCTTTAGCTTCTCTTTTTTCCTCCTCACCCTCTGCACTCCCCCCACCCCTGCAAAAAAGGCAAGAAATAACAAGTGTTCGCATAAAGAAAAGGAAACTTTGTACAACCAATATGGAAAACATTACAAAGGTTCCTCTAAAAATGAAAAATAGAACTACCATGTGATTCTGCAATTCCACTTCTGGGTATTTATCTGAAGTAAAAAACACTAATTTCAAAAAGATATATGCACCCCTATGTTTATTGCAGCATTGTTTATAATAGCTAAGCTATGAAAAAACCCTGAGTATCCATCATACATATATCTATAATATGTAGTACATATACTTTATGTATATAATGGAATACTGTGTTTTATATATATAGGGAGATATGCCTATATATATAAAATATTCCTATATATAATATAGATATATCCTTATATATATAAAATATATATATATGGACTATTAGGAATACACATACTATAGATCTATGGGTACATCTGGAGGTATTTAGGAATACTACTCAACCAAAAAAGAATGAACTTTTACAATTTGCAACAACATGGATGAAGCTTGAGGGTATTATGACATGTGAACTAAGTCAGAAAGAGAAAGAGAAATCCATATATTACTTTTATGTGGAATCTAAAAAAACAAAACATGAACAAAATCAAACAAAACTCATGGATAAAGAGAACCAGAAGGGTGTTTGCCAGAGGAGAGGAGGAAGGGAGGGCTAAGTGAAATGAATGAAGGGAGTCAAGAAGTTTCAATTCTAGTTATGAAATAAGTAGGTTCTGAGGATGTAATTTTAGAGGATGGTGACTAGCATCAGTAACACTGTATTTCACTGCATATTTGAAAGTTACTAAAGGTAAATCTTAAATGTTGTAATCATAAACAAATGTTCTGTATCATTGTATGAAGACATTGTAACTATTTATTGTGGCAGACACTTTGTAGCATATAGAAATACTGAATCATTATGTTGTATAACTGAGACTAATATACTGTTATATGTCAATGACACCTCAATAAAAATATTCATAAATGATGGTGAAATTAAAATTGTTTTCTGTAGCAAAACACTACTTGGGATAAGCAAAAGTAGAAATCAACTTACTATTTCTGTCCTTCTATCTTAGAAACAAAATGCCTGTGTGGAGGGACTGTATTGATCCCAGTATTTCTGCTGTACTGTCCAGAGTTTGTGGCACAAGATGTTTCAACTGTCAAAAATAAGGTGGGGTGGTGGTGAGGGGTAGAGAGGGGGACCCTTGCATAACAATACAGAACTATCTTCATAGATGTTGGATTCTTGATGATAAAATGAAAAACAATTCTAGATAATGCCAGAAAGTTGTTGTTTCTTAAGAACCAGCTCACTTGACAATGAGGCGAAATGTGGACAAAGAGAATATAAATCCTCCGCTAAGAAATCAAAAGGCGCAGCAGAGGAAGAGTGTGCAGCAGGATTCGTTAGCCCTGAGGGGCATCGCAGGAATACTTTCAAAAAATGGGACAGATTTTGCTTAGTGCTTTGAAGATAAAGAGTCAGTTCAAAAACTGTAAATAGAAAGAGTTCAGAGTCCCCAGAATAAGAAAAAGCAGCTTCTTCTTCTTCTTCTTTTTTTAAAGATTGGATCTATTTATTTGACAGATCACAAGTAGGCAGAATAGCAGGCAGAGAGAGAGGAGGAAGCAGGCTCCCCGCTGAGCAGAGAGCCCAAGGCGGGGCTGGATCCCAGGACCCTGAGATCAGGACCTGAGCCGAAGGCAGAGGCTTTAACCCACTGAACCACGCAGGTGCCCCAGGAGATGTAGCTTCTGTGACACAAAGTCACTTTAGGCTCCCAGCTAGTTTCTGCAACCCACACGCGACTTGCCCAAGCACAGGTGTTGCAGAACTCCTAGGAAGTGTCAGAATTACCAGAAGAAAAAAAAAAAAAAAGGAAAGAAAAGAAAAAGAAAACAAAAGAAAAGAAAAAAATCTTGGTAGTTACGGGGACTTTAAAAGGAAAAAGGGACTGCAAAAAGTGAACAGCCTATCACACAAGGAAAGGGCCTAGCCATATCAGAGACACTAAATGAGTAGGAAAGCCCCAGTGCTGGGCCAGAAGTAAGTGAGGCCCTGCATTCCCTGAGATAAGAGTCCCAAACCCTACCTAGTTTATTATTTATTTTTTATTTTGCTTAATTTTTTAGTGTCAACCTGTCATTTAAATTCCAGTTCATGAACATACAGTGTAATATATGGTTTCAGGTGTAAAATTTAGTTATTCATCATTTCCATAGGACACCCAGTGCTCATCACAGCCAGTGGCCCATCTAGTTTGTATGGTCTCTCGGAACATGCCCACAGCCCTCTTCCCTTCTTCCTACCTCGGCTTCATTATAATGCTAAAGTCTCCAATCAAGGAGCACTACGAACCTCATGAACATAACATACAATGCACGCATAGGCCTGTTTCCTAAGTACTCACGCAGGACATCACGCCCACCTGGACATGCGATGACAACATTCCCCTTCGCGAACATTCATCTTAACCCTAAATAAAAGAAACCCACTCCCCCCCAACTGGGGAGTCACAGCTTTGCAAATTCTTCCCCGACATCTTTGCTGCATAAAACATCCTTTGTATGACAACTCTGCCTGGTATAGTCGCTCTCTGTAACTCACCAAGTAGTGAACTCATGTTAGTTCTGTTACAATATTAGGCTTAGGGGACAATTTTTAATAAAGAATCGAATCAAACAAGTCTCTGCAAGGCCTAGGAGAAAATGTTTTGGCTTCAGATGGCAAAATCCTCTGATTTAAATGGAAACGAAATCTTATGGAAAATCACATTGTCCAAAAGTGCTTAAGCTTGAAAGTGCGGAAGGCACTCAAGTCTCAAGCCTTATTGAAGGATGGGAAGCACTACGGGACAGAATGAACATTTAGCTTCCTTTCTGGACTGAGCGAGTGTAACCCTTTCTCTGAACCGTTGGGTCAGCCAGAGTAGTGAGTTTGAGAGAAGAAAATGTCAGTGAGCTGTGGTGTGTAGTTTGATGACACTCCAGTTGAGATGACTGCTCTGTCCTAAAGCAGCAGCATATTTCTGTCACAGTTTCTGTTAGGACTACCTTGCCATTCATAAGAAAGCAGTGAATAGTTTGATATGTTTTCCATTCTTTTATGTATGAGCAAGCTGCTGTGTTGAGCAAGCTGCTTTGTTTAACAAGCATCCTGAACAAGAGTAGAATTTATTTCATTTCAGTTGAAAATAAATCCCTCTGCATTTAGCTCAATTTTGCCTGAGAATTAAGTGTTTTGTGCAGCAAAAACTAGGCACAGGTCTCACATTAAGGAAATTTCAATTCTTTACTTGTAGCATAAAAATACTTTTTATACATACACAAGCTTATAAAAGGAGTTCAAGGAAATAAAGCCTTTATATGGTAATTCTGTAATTCCTATGCCTAACAATTCACTTCTGTGATGCCACTCTGTGAGGAATGTTTTTTCAAAGTCATATAAATTTATGTCTTAGACTAATTTGTTTTCCTATTGTTTTGGATTCTGACTGAGTTAAAATTTGCTATTGAACAATGTCAATAACATTAATGAAAATCAACTTTTTTTTTAAAAGATTTTATTTATTTATTTGACAAACAGAGATCATAAGTAGGCAGAGGCAGACAGAGAGAGAGAGAGGGAGCAGCAGGCTTCCTGCCGAGCAGAGAGCCCGATGCGGGGCTCGATCCCAGGACCCTGAGATCATGACCTGAGCCAAAGGCAGAGGCTTTAACCCACTGAGCCATCCAGGCGCCCCTGAAATCAACTTTGATTTCACTTCAGTAATTTAACAAAAACTAAAATTTACCGTAATGACTTTAAAAAATTTATACAAAGAAACAAAATTAAGTTTAAGAAAAGTCAGTTCTTCCTAAGAGCCCTTTTTGTTCTTCCCAAGAAGTCTGCCTTTGATTTGAAGAACGGGGAACCTTGAAACGGATGCTAAATAAATCATGTATTTCTCTACTTTATTAGCAACTTGTATAGAAGAGATTTGTGACAAGAATTTAAGATCTAATTGAATACTTTTTTTTGGCATGGAAAAACTGTAATTTCTATGACCTGCCTTCGTGACATAACATGGATATAGTTTTGGGGGACGGTAAACTGCACGGAGTAAGCTAATGAATTGGCTGAAATAAGCACATCCATGGGAAAATGTCCTTCTCTCCTTAAAATAGCACTGAAAATTATTACTGGAATATTCTATCTACAAAGCAGTGACCTCATTAAGTTACTAAAAGCTGTGAATATAATAACTTCCTGTGTGGCCAAACCTAAAAGTTACTCCAAAAATCTCCCCTGAGTGAAATGATTAAAAAATATTGCTCTCTATTATAAATTACATAGAAATATTACATACATACAAATATATAAACATAGAGAAATAAGCAAAGAAAGAAAGAAAGAGGGAATCTTTTTCTATTATAATGCCTCACCACTGTTCAAGTACTCTAGTGTGCACCTTCTAAAAATCAGGACATTCCTCTACATTACCATCACACTACCCTCCCATTTAGGAAATCAGCATTCCTATGATGCTATGTTCCAGTTCAGAGACGGCCCTAATTTGCCACCATCACATGCATGTTCCTTCCCCATTTCCAGTCCAGCTACTTGCCCAGGAAGCAGTTGCTAGTGATTTTCATGCCTCATAAATCTTCAGTCTGAAAGAGTTGCTTAATCCGGCCTGCCTTTTATATTCTTAACAGTCTTGAACTCTTGCAAGTTTTCACATTATAAAATGATCCCATACCTGGGTCTGGAGGATGTTTCCTCATAACCAGACTCCGATTTCTCCGTGGTAAAATCATCATTGTGAAGAGAGCTATTTCAGTATTATACCAGCATGCTGTTCCTTAACAAAGCTTCAACCACTGGCATTATTTTCCCAGTTCTTAATGCCTAGCATTACTTCCTTGTTTTGTTATTTTATTAAAGAAGAGTTCTCCTTTTTCCCTTATATGTTTGTGTCAGTATGGACTCATGAGTTCCTGTTTTATGAAAGGGGGTATAATCTGATAGTTTTAATTATTTTGATGTCCAATTGCCCTAGATAATACTGAGTGAGAGAACCATCAAGCAGGCTTTTATATACTTCAACATGTCTTTATCATTCTTTGAGCACGTCTTCACTTTCTGGTATAAGTTATTCCTGGACAAGAAGTCTTATTAATGCCAGTGATATTTAGAAGTCAAAAATAATGGTAAGCGGCTATCAGTAAGCCTATATTCATCTGTGAACACACACACACACCTGATTCTCATTATTTATAGCACAAAAATAGACTTTATTCTATGAAGTCATTGCAAGTTCCAAATTAGGAAACATTGAATCATTGTCCCTGTGGATATAGGGTTAATTTCTTAGCAGCCTCTGGTCACATTTCCACCAACTGATCAATACATGACCACATTCTCTGCATGTTTCTGGTTGAAAACCTATTTTTAAATATATTTAATTCATTAACATATAACTCATGGTAATAGTATAAGTCAAACCTGAGCAAAGTTTATCTAAAACATGTATTCTTTTTCCATAAGACACATCATAGTTACTTTGGACTAGGAATACTAGATGGAGGGGCATGTAGGTGACTCATTCAGTTGTGACCAACTCTTGATTTGGACTCAAGTCATGATCTCAGGGTTGTGAGATCGAGCCCTGCTGCAGGCTTTATGTTGGGTGCGCAGCCTGCTTAAGATTCTCTCTCTCCCTCTCTTTCTGCCCGCTTTCTCTCCCTCTCTTAAGTAAAAATAAATTTGTAAGTTAATTAATTAAAACTTTTTAAAAAACAACACTAGACAGACCTTCAGCACTATGCTTCGGGAGTCATTTTAAGCAACAAAATCTGCCCCCCCTCCCAGGTACAGAAATGTGAAAACCATGGCACTAAGCAGACTGAAAAAACAAAATCTGCTCACACTGGTGGGCATTTAAACAAAAAGCAGGGCATTGCTTTGTTTGCCCTCAGTTGGCAACATGCAAGTTAGACAATGATTTTTTTTCTATGACTCTATTCATGTCTGCAATTCACTATGAAAAGACTAGTTGGTTTGAGGGTTACAAATAAATTCTTGTAAGCCAAGGAATCCTGAAATGTGTAATCCATGAGTAACTGGGATTAAGTTGTATATTTAAAAAAATGATAAAAGTTCATACCTGTATTTTCCATTCCAACCCTAAATCTCAAGGTTCAAACTGGCCTTTGCCCCTGCCATGTTTATGAATCCTTTGTTAGTGCATCACCTCAGTGTAAATCCAACTGTTCCCAGTGTATTGACTAATTTGCCCAAACAAACCTGACGCAATGTAACCAAACATCAAGCACTCTGACCACCTTCTCTACCTAACCTGTCACTACCCTGTTCCCTAGGATAGTAGGCACCTTAGGGGAGAGCCAATGATGTTGAGCAATGATGAATGGGCCCTTAGAAGAATGGATGGGAGAAGGATAGTTTGTGCCAAACTGGGGTCAACTTCTCTTTTTCTTTCTGTGACAATAGCCAACCTTCTCTGAGCGATGAAACACCCAGGGAGGGGATTTATTATGATTGAGATCCTTGGAGGATCTCTCATAGTCAGATGAGGGGAATTCAGAAAGAGACTTTAACTCAAAATAATCTATATACCAAAGGGACATGTGCCGGGATGCCATGTCTTGAACTCCTTCACCACCAACATAGTTAATTTAGGTTAATGTTCCAAGAAGAAATCTCAGAAAAGTCCACTTACAGGCAATGAAAGCAAGCACAAGTAGACTAATACTAAAGAAAAGTCTATAATTGAAAGAAGAAACCACATTGTCAAAGTAACAAATTTGTGAGTCCTTTTCAGTGATAGCCTTACATCTATGTGCTTCTTGGGAAGGCAGAAAGCTGCAGCCTTCCTGGCTTGGTCAGAGCACAGAGTTTGCAGCAGAGTACAAATCTAGAGTTAAATGAAGAACATGGTTGGAGAAGGACACCAGGTGAAGTAAATGCCCAAATCTGCATGTAAAGTTTATCCAATTCCTTTGCTGACCACTAAATCATACAACCACAGGGAAGGGCCAGGGTGGTGGGGGGAGGTGGTGGGGTTTGACAAAGAAAAAGCAGCTTCTAGAAACTAAGAAAATCTCAGCAGAGATTTCAGTTACCATTATATTCAGGGGAATCCAGTCTCGAGCTTGAGTCCATTCAAATTAACCATATGCTAGAAGAAAATCACTCCTCCAAGATATCCCAGACTCTGAACTTCTAAATACATTGTTCAAAATGTGCAATATACACTGCACAATCTCTTGTTCAAAATCTGAAATTAAGGGGCACCTGGGTGACACAGGCAGTTGTATTCGACTCTTAGTTTCAGCTTAGGTCGTGATCTCAGGGTCATGAGATCGAGCCCTGTATCAGGCTCTGGGCTCAGTGTAGAGTCTACCTGAGATTCTCTCTCCCTCTCCCTTAGCCCCTCCTGCTTGTGCATTCTCTAAAATAAATAAATCTTTAAAAATTTTCAAATTAAAAATAAGCAAATGACTATATCAACAAACAGGAATATGACTCATACTCAAGAAAAAAATCAATACTGGGGCACCTGGGTGGCTCAGTGGGTTAAAGCCTCTGCCTTCGGCTCAGGTCATGATCCCAGGGTCCTGGGATCGAGCCCTGCATCCGGCTCTCTGCTCAGTAGGGAGCCTGCTTCCTCCTCTCTCTCTCTGCCTGCCTCTCCGCCTACTTGTAATTTCTGTCTTTCAAATAAATAAATAAAATCTTAAAAAAAAAAGAAAAAAAGAAAAAATCAATACTTGAAGTAATCAAGATGTATTTACTAAAAAGGAATTTAAATAAACTACTATAAAAACATTAAAATATGTAGCAAAGGGTGCCTGGGTGGCTCAGTAGGTTGGGCCTCTGCCTTCAGCTAAGGTCATTGTCTCAGGGTCCTGGGATAGAGCCCAGAGTTGGGTTCTCTGCTCAGTGGGGGGTCTGCTTCCCTCTCTCTCTGCCTGCCTCTCTGCCTACTTGTGATCTCTGTCAAATAAATAAATAAAATCTTTTAAAAAAAGTAACGAAATGCATACATATGATCTCAAAAAATAAAAATTGAAAACAAATGGGACTTCTCAACCTGAGAATTTTAATATATTTTCAAAAATAAGATGGGCTTAACAACAGATGCGAAGAAAACATGCATGAAATCAAAGACAGATTGTTAGAAAATATCCTTCCTAAAGATAGCAATTAAAAGAAAAGGACTACTAACAAGGAAGAAGTAGAATTTGAAATTAAAACCACAGTAACACTTACAATAACATACCCCAAGTGAAACACATACAAATCTAAAAAAACATGTACAAGAGCTGCATGAGGAAACATGTAAAACTCCTGAATGGAATCAAGGAATTAAGGAAATCTGGAGATGTTCCACTTTCATATTTGAGAAGGCTCAACGCTGTCAAGATGTCAGTTCTTCCCAACTTGATGTAAAGATTCAACACAATCCTAATTCCAACAAGTTTTTTATGGTTATTGACAAACTGATTCTTAAATTTGTATGAAGAGATAAAAGACCCAGAAGAGCTGATAGAACAGGGAAGGGGAAGAGCAAGACTGGAAGACTGATGCTACCCAGCTTGAGACTTAATGTAAAGCTACAGTAACCAAGACAGCGTGGTGTTTGTAAAAGAACAAAAACATCAACAGAACAGAAGAGAGCCCAGAAATAAATTCACACAAATATATGCAATTGACCTTTGATAAAGAAGACAACGAAGTGAGATAAGTCTCTTTAACACAAATAGTGTTGAAACTGGACATCCACATGCAAAAAAATGAATCTAGACCCAGATCTTACACCTTTCAGAAAAATCACCTCAAAATGGATCATAGACCAAAACATATAACACTAAAGTATAAAACTCAGGAAAAAAAAAAAATCTAGATGATCTTGAGTTTGGTGATACATTTTTGTTACAACCTGAAATGAGTGATCCATGAAAAAAATTAATATATTGGAATTCACTAAAATTAAAAATGTATTCTCTGTGAAAGACATTGTCATGCAGGGGTGCCTGGGTGGCTAAGTCATTAAGCATCTGCCTTTGGCTCAGGTCATGATCCCAGGGTCATGGGATCAAGCCCTGCCCCGGGCTCCCTGCTTGGCGGGAGGTCTGCTTCTCTCTCTGCCTCCCACTCCCACTCCACCAGCTTGTGTTCCCACTCTCGCTCTCTCTCTCTCTCTCTCTGTCAAATAATTAAAATAAAATCTTAAAAAAAGACACTATAATGCAAATGAAAAGGCACAGACTGGTAGACAATATGTGCAAACACATGTGGTGAAAGAATGGCATCCAATATATATGAATTCCTAAAATTCAATATTAAGAAAATAAATAACCTAACTAAAATTTGGATAATATGAGTAGATCCCTCATGAAAGAAGATACACAGATAACAAGTAGGCACTTGAGAAGATGTTCAGTATCTTAAGTTACCAGGGAATTGCTAATTAAAACAATGAGACAGGTGTCTGGGTGGCTCAATTGGTTTAAAGCAGATAAAAGTAATTGTTTACTATTTTTAAAAATATTTATTTATTTATTTATTTGAGAGAGAGAATGTGTGTGTGAGAGAGAGCACGAGATATGGGAGGGTTAGAGGGAGATGCAGACTCCCCACTGAACAGGGAACCTACTGTGGGACTCCATCCCGGGACTCCGGGATCATGACCTAAGCTAAAGACAGTTGCTTAACCAACTGAGCCATGCAGGTACCCAATTCTTTACTATTTTATTTTTTTTATTTTTTTTAAAAGATTTTATTTATTTATTTGACAGAGAGAAATCACAAGAGAGGCAGGCAGAGAGAGAGGAAGGGAAGCAGGCTCCCCGCTGAGCAGAGAGCCCGATGCGGGACTCGATCCCAGGACCCTGAGATCATGACCTGAGCTGAAGGCAGCGGCCCAACCCACTGAGCCACCCAGGCGCCCCTTCTTTACTATTTTAAAATGAAAACCTCTGACTCTTGATTTTGAATCAGGTCATGGTCTCAGGGTTGTGAAATCAAGCCCCATGTCAGACTCTGCGCTCCACAGGGAGCCTGCTTAAGATTCTCTCTCTCCCTCCACCCCTACGCCACGCAACTTGGGCAGATGAATGCTCTCTCAAAACAAAGGAAGGAAACAATGAGATCCTGCTGCATGGGTTTTCAGAGCAGCAAACATCCAAGACGCTGACAGCACCAAATGCTGATGGGGATAGAGATCAATAGGAACTCAGACTGTTGATGGAATGCAAAAATACAGCCACTTTGAGAGACAGTGTGAAAGTTTCTTACAAAACTCAGCTTACAGCCCAACACGTGTATGGCATTTACCTAAATAAGTTGAAAACTTGCACACAGAACAAATTCGGAAGACAGATATCCATAAAAAATCTTGCATAAGAATGTTTACAGCAGTTTCACTGATAATTGCCAAAACTCAGGAGCAACCAAGATGTCCTTCAGCAGGTAAATAAACAAGCTGTGACACATCCAGGTAACGGAACATTGTTCAAGACTAAAGATAAATGCACTAACAAACCAGGACATGACATGGGACAAACTTAAATACATATTGCTGGGCGCCTGGGTGGCTCAGTGGGTTAGGCCACTGCTTTCGGCTCAGGTCATGATCTCAGGGTCCTGGGATCGAGTACCGCATCAGGCTCTTTGCTCAGCAGCGAGCCTGCTTCCCTCTCTCTCTCTGCCTGCCTCTCTGCCTACTTGTGATCTCTCTCTGTCAAATAGATAAATAAAATCTTTAAAAACAAAATACATATTGCTAAGTAAAAACAAAAGCCAACCTGAGAAGTTTATGTACTGTATGACATTCTGGAAAAGATAAATCAATGGAGGTAGTAAAAAAGCTCAACAGTGGCTAGGCTAGAAATGAAAGGAGGGACAGAGGGAAAAAATAGGCAGAAAATGGCATTTTTAGGGCAAAGTATCATGTACATTACTATAACAGTGGATACATGTAGTTCTGCATTTGTCAAAAGCAATAGCATTGACAATAGGAAGAATTAATATTAAGAACTTTAATAATAATGTAACAGTGTTGGCCCATGCTTCTAACAGCTGCATCTCATTAATGCAAGATACTAATAGTGGGGAACGACATACATGGAGGGGTGAAGAGTATATAGGAACTCTCTGTACTTTAGCTCCTTTTTCAGTGAAATTAAAACTGCTCTAGGGGCGCCTGGGTGGTTCAGTCTGTTAAGTTTCCAATTCTTGATATCGACTCAGGTCAGGATCTCAGAGTTGTGAGATGGAGCCCCACAGCCGGCTGTGCATGGGGCATGTAGCCTGCTTGTGATGATCTCTCTCCCCACTCCTCTGCCTCTATCCCTCCTCAGTTCTCTTTCAAAGAAATAAATTATTTTTTTAAAAACTGCTCTAAAAATATAGTCTATTAATAAAAACCATAAAACATAAAAATTTAAACATTTAAATCACTGCACTACAAATAAATAGACTAAATTCTCAGAAGACTGAGATTTTTGGGCTAGGTGAAAAATCTAAACTCACGTACATGCTTTTACTAAAGATACACATTAAATCAAAAAGCACAAAGACACGGAAACTAAAAGGAAGCAAAATTATGTACTATGCATCTTGAAGCGTAATAAAGCTAGAGTGACTAGAATAATTGTCTAAATACAAGAACAGATCGATGGTGAGAGAAGGAATATTGCCAGAGAGCAGAGGTGACAATTCATAATGATTACAGGCTCAATATATCAGAAAACTTAACACTGATAACTATGTATTCCCCAAATAATGGAAATGATGGAACTGTAAAATAGCTGAATTATGATTTGGCAAAACTAGCAGGCAAGTCCATGATCATAATTATGATCTTTAACACCACTCAGTAACTGACAGACCAGCTAGGCAAAATAGCAATAGAGACACAGAAGACCTGAATATCACTATTGATTACTGTATCCCAAATGGTATTCCTAGAAAACTATATCCAATACCCAGACAATACAAGTTCTTCTCCGGAACACATGAAATGTTTACCAGTATAGACACTGAGTGGGGCCAGAAAACAAATGTCCTTCAGTTTCAAAGGAGCGCACTCTTTCTGACTATGTCCTCTGACACAAACATAAGCAAATTAGAATCAGTAAAATTAGATACCTGAGAGAGTCCCAAGTATTTAAAAATATAACTTGCTTTTTTTTTTTAAAGATTTTATTTATTTATTTGACAGAGATCACAAGTAGGCAGAGAGGCAGGCAGAGAGAGAGGAGAAAGCAGGCTCCCTGCTGAGCAGAGAGCCCCATGTGGGGCTTGATCCCAGGACCTTGAGATCATGACCTGATCTGAAGGCAGAGGCTTAAACCACTAAGCCACCCAGGCGCCCAACAACTTGCTTTTTAATAACACATCAGTCAAAAAAGAAGAATTCACGGGTCAACTTAGGAAATTACAAGTGATTTAAAATAAATTATGATGAACATATTACATACCAATATTTGCAGAAGGCATTTATTATGCTTAGAGAGAAAAAACATAGCTTTACATTCTTATGATAGAAAATAGGAAAGGCCTAAGTTTAATGATCTAAGTGTTCATCTTAAAAAGCTAGAGAAGAACAAATTAAATGACAAGGATGAAGAAGAAGGGAAATAATTCAGTAAGGAATCAATGATGTAGCAAGTAAACAGTAAATTCACAAAGCCAAAAGTTCAGAAGTGTTTCCTTTGAAACAATCAAGACAATTGTAACAACCTGTAACAACAGTGACACCAGAAGAGAGAAAGGACCACAGATACAAAGGGAAGACCAACTGCTATAGTGAGAATGTAAAAAGGTCTTAGTACTGAAATTCAAGAATATAAAAAAAGTAACTATTACGAACATCTTTTTTTTTTTTTTAAAGATTTTATTTATTCATTTGACAGACAGAGATCACAAGTAGGGAGAGAGGCAGGCAGAGAGAGAGAGAGAGGAGGAAGCAGGCTCCCCGCCAAGCAGAGAGCCCGATGCGGGGCTCGATCCCAGGACCCTGGGATCATGACCTGAACGAAAGGCAGAGGCTTTAACCCACTGAGCCACCCAGGTGCCCTAACACCATATATTTTAAATATATGTCATGCATGCATGAAATGCAGCTTTTGGAGAAGAAAGCTGCCTTTCAATGACACTAGAGAAAGTCAAAGTTTCTGTACTGGATGCAAAATGTGTTAACCACTAATGGATTATAGTAGAAGAACTTCTGTTTATCAACTATTAAGAGAGTAAAAAGTCAACAGATAAAGTGGAGAAGTATATTCCCAATATTTCTGAGGAAACATGTATAAAGAGAACATACATGAGACTATGTATAACCACACACAACAAAAACTGCAGTTTTTTTGGATCATTTGATAAATGTCAGTTAAAACCACTATGATGTACTAACCACAGATCCACCAGATTTGTGACGATCAATAATCATGACAAAAATGCTAAGTTTTAGAGAAAATATAGAGAATGGTAACTCTCTTGTATTGCTGAAGAAAGTGCAAGTTAGTACCTCTTTAAATATATGTTTTTGCAATCTCTACTAAAACCAGAAATGCATTTCATACGCTCTCGGATTTCTGCTCCTATGGTTATGCCTAAAAGAAATGCACACAAAATTCCATCCACAAATAGGTACTAGAATGTTTGTTGTAAAAGCAATATATTTTTTTAAGGTTTATTTGAGAGAGAGCAAGAGTGCATGAGCAGGGGGTGGTGGCAGAGGGAGAGAGAGGGTAGAGACAAAATCTCAAGCAGATGCCCGGTGAGTGGGGAGCCAGCCGAACCCCGAGATCATGACTTAAGCTGAAATCAAGAGTTGAACACTTAACCCACTGAGCCATCCAGACGCCCTACAATAGCACTATTTGAAGTAGTCAAAACCTTAAAACTAATCAAAAACCTTTCAGCAATAAAACGGATAAATGGTGTTATAGTCACACCAATTCCATGGCAATAAGATGAAGTATCTAAATCATGTAACACCATAGCCGAAACCCATAAATGTAATGAAACTGAATGAAAGAGGACCCAAACAAAAACCACACTGTTTATCTCATTCACATATAGTGGAAAAAACAAACAAACAGGGATCTTAGAAGTCAGGACAGTGGTTATCTTTCATGTGTCAGTGACTGGAAGGGAACATGAGAGGTAACTAGGAGATCTGGACAGTGTTCTAGTATTCTCTTCATTTTGGTGTTATTTAGACAGATATAATCAGTTTGTAAAAATTCATCCTAATTTCTTTGCCTTACCTCTTAACTCTCACCACTGCCGTCAAAGTAAACCATTTATAACTCAACCAGATCAAGTCAATACCCTGCTGAAAACACATGTGTTGTTCATGTTTCTTTTGTCTGGATGACCTCAGCTACGCCTTACTCGGAGTCTTACTCCTTCCTAAAACTCAGTTCAATTGTCAGCACCTCTGTGAATACCAAAGTGACCGTCCAGGTCCCGTGATGACCCTGTGCTTACCTCTGCTGTATCACATCTGTTTCAAGTCCCAGGGAAAAAAAAGAATGGGTTCTCTATCAGAGATAGAGACATTTATCTTTTTTTTTTTTTTTTTTTTTTTGGTCAGAGAGAGAGAGAGAGGGAGAGAGGGATCACAGGCAGACAGAGTGGCAGGCAGAATCAGAGGGAGAAGCAGGCTCCCCGCTGAGCAAGGAGAGCCGGATGTGGGACTCGATCCCAGGACGCTGAGATCATGACCTGAGCCGAAGGCAGCTGCTTAACCAACTGAGCCACCTAGGCGTCCCGAGACATTTGTCTTTAAAAGACATTCAAATCTTTAAAATGCAAATATAGGTTTTATCAACATTTCCCAGTTACTCAAGAGCTGCATTGGAATCTGATAGCAATTATTAATTTAGAAATATTAGGACTATTGTTTTCTCTCTTCTTCTACCAGAAAGGAGGATTCCCGATTCTGCAGTCTGGCTTGCTTTTGCTGGTCACCTGCTTTCCTTAAGCCAAGTTTGTCTTCCTGTGTATCTGTCACAACTGGAACGTTTCTGTGGTGTCGGGGATTCGTTGGGAATGACAGGCACCAGCAATGTGGTTTCTGATTTCTTTTAAATTTCAGCTGGGAGCTCAATGATGTTTCTCTGGGTTTACTTCTATGACAAACACAATTTGGATCAACATAAAGAAACTTCAGCCAGTTTACCTCGAATTCCTCAGGGAGGAGGAAGCATATCTGAATTGGAGAACAAGGTTTCATTCGTGAGGGCAAATTTGGGAGATAATGACATTTCTGCAATGGGAGGGCAGTTTTCCCTGATAAAGTGAACCTTGTTTATGACTTATTTCCATCTCTACCTGTTATTAAATGATTCAACAAATGCCCAGTGATTAGCCAATCCTGATACAGGCAATGCTAATTTCTGAGAATGCAGTCTTATACAAATAATGACAGTTTTGTGTAAAAAAAAAATTACAGTTTTAATGGAGATGGCAGTTTAATCATTTAATAAACAAAAGAAACCAAATGTGGTGATTATTAAAAGGCAAAATAAACGAAGCCATGAGGCCATTTAATGAGGCGTTTTACCTTAGGAAATCAGTGCTGACTAGAAGGTAGCTAATTTCTTTCCCCAGTCTCTACTGATCACTTTCTTCTCATGCTTGGCTCAAGAATGGATTTCCCCAAAGGGCGCCTGGGTGGCTCAGTGGGTTAAAGCCTCTGCCTTCAGCTCAGGTCATGATCCCAGGGTCCTGGGATTGAGCCCTGCATCGAGCCCTGCATCGAGCCCTGCATCGAGCCCTGCATCGAGCCCTGCATCCAGCTCTCTGCTCGGCGGGGAGCCTGCTTCCTCCTCTCTCTGCCTGCCTCTCTGCCTACTTGTGATTTCTGTCAAATAAATAAATAAAGTAAAAAAAAAAATGGATTTCTCCAAGAAGACGTGAGTAATTCTATTTCACTTTGAACGTTCCATTACCCTGTGTATACTCAGGCACTTGTACCTTGATAGGATGTACTTGCTCACATAGAATTTTGAATGGTGGTTTAGCATATAAATTTTAGGACTTAGGGGTGCCTGGGTGGCTCAATGAGTTAAAGCCTCTGCCTTCAGCTCGGGTCATGATCCCAGGGTCCTGGGACTGAGCCCCACATCATGCTCTCTGCTTGGCGGGGAGCCTGCCCCCCCCCCCCGTCTGCCTCTCTGCCTACTTGTGATCTGTCTGTTAAATAAATATTTTTTAAAAATTTAGGGCCTCTATTAGATTACCAACTTTCTGGAATATTGTGTTCATTTTTTTGGGTCTGCGGCTCGGGGAATGCAGGAGGAACAATAGCAATGACCGCCGGGTTGCCATCTTCCGGGTCCCTCCCCCCACTTCCTTAACCCTTAACTCTCCCACCAAAAGGATGTATGCCCAGGTCATGTCTCCACAGGTAACGCGATACCTATGTAGGAAACAGAAGCATCAGGACTCCCCATACCCTCTGATCACAAAATATGCTACCATATATGGATGTGAGCCCATGCCCTACCTTGGCCCAATAAAAGACCCTGCCAACTCCCTCCCAGTGTGACTTCCCCCACTCCCCTTTCTGGAGTCGAGGAACCTCACCCAGGGTGCCCACCTCCTCCCAGCGACTTTCCTGGCTCCCCTTCTCCTGAGCCCTGAAACTTCGCCGGAGAGTGCCTTTAATAAATCTTGCCTTGTGCCTACCTTGCCTGGTGTCCTGTTTATCTCACCTATAAAACTTCACACATTTTGAAATTGGACCACTTCCTTACACCACACACGAAAACAGACTCAAAATGGATGAAGGACCTCAATGTGAGAAAGGAATCCATCAAAATCCTTGAGGAGAACACAGGCAGCAACCTCTTTGACCTCAGCCACAGCAACATCTTCCTAGGAACATCGGCAAAGGCAAGGGAAGCAAAGGCAAAAATGAACTATTGGGATTTCATCAAGATCAAAAGCTTTTGCACAGCAAAGGAAACAGTTAACAAAACCAAAAGACAACTGACAGAATGGGAGAAGATATTTGCAAATGACATATCAGATAAAGGGCTAGTGTCCAAAATCTATAAGGAACTTAGCAAACTCAACACCCAAAGAACAAACAACCCAATCAAGAAATGGGCAGAGGACATGAACAGACATTTCTGCAAAGAAGACATCCAGATGGCCAACAGACACATGAAAGTGTGCTCCACATCACTCAGCATCAGGGAAATACAAATCAAAACCACAGTGAGATATCACCTCACACCAGTCAGAATGGCTAAAATTAACAAGTCAGGAAATGAGAGATTCTGGCGAGGATGTGGAGAAAAGGGAACCCTCCTACACTGTTTGTGGGAATGCAAGCTGGTGCAACCACTCCGGAAAACAGCATGGAGGTTCCTCAAAATGTTGAAAATAAAACTACCCTATGACCCAGCAATTTCACTACTGGGTATTTACCCTAAAGATACAAACGTAGTGATCCGAAGGGGCACGTGTACCCGAATGTTTATAGCAGCAATGTCTACAATAGCCAAACTGTAGAAAGAACCTAGATGTCCATCAACAGATGAATGGATAAAGAAGAGGTGGTATATATACACAATGGAATACTATGCAGCCATCAAAAGAAATGAAATCTTTCCATTTGTGATGACGTGGATGGAACTAGAGGGTATCATGCTTAGTGAAATAAGTCAATCGGAGAAAGACAACTATCATATGATCTCCCTGATATGAGGACGTGGAGATACAACATGGGGGTTGGGGAATAGGAGAAGAATAAATGAAACAAGATGGGATTGGGAGGGAGACAAACTATAAGTGGCTCTTAATCTCACAAAACAAACTGGGGGTTGCTGGGGGGAGGTGGGGTTGGGAGAGGTGGAGGGGGGTTATGGACATTGGGGAGGGTATGTGCTATGGTGAGTGCTGTGAAGTGTGTAAACCTGGCGATTCACAGACCTGTACCCCTGGGGATAAATATACATTATATGTTTATAGAAAAAAATAAGAAATAAAAAAAAAAAAGAAAAGAAAGAAATAAAAAAGCAGGGGTGCCTGGCTGGCTTAGTTGGTAAAGCATGGGACTCTGGATCTCAGGGTTGTGGGTTCAAGCCTCACACTGGCTGTATGTATAGATTAGTTAAGAAAATAAAATGAAATAAAAAAGGAAAAAAAAAAAACTTCACACATTTTCTTCTCATAAGACCTTGTGAGTTCCCATTCATACAAAAGACTTTCCTAAGTGCTTGTTTATAGTGCTTAATGAACCTACACTGAGTCAGGGAGATTAAAGTAGAAGAAGGGAAGAATGCTTTCCATGTGAAACACCTTTAATTCTAGAAATAGAGCAGTAAATTCTTAGGGAACTCATCCCCAGGAACTGTCACATGCAGACGGTCACTTTATTTCACTCGTTCAGTTCCACATTTACTCTGTGTGTTCCTGGCTAGGAGAGAGGTCTCAGAGTGAGGCCAAGCTTTCTGAACCAGTATAAGGAATTTTAGGACATCTAAGTTACTCAGATTTAATGCTCCTAAGCAACACAAACAGATGTTAAATTAGCCAACAGGAAGTCTATTTGCTGGCCTGTAAATGTCAGGGAAGCATACCGGAACAGATAAAAGAGAAGTAAGAAGAATTTACATAGGTGATGTGAAGCTTCAACATCATTCCACAGATGAGAACTGTTTCCATCTATAGAGGAATTTTAAAAAGGTGTTTTACTTTCTTCAAGCTTTTTAAAGAGCAAAATAACAAATGAAAAAAGGTTGCTTCCCTTTTATGTTACTCCATGTAATTCTCATATTAAAAAAGAAAGAGTGATGCACGCATTTAACTGCATTTTTAAAGGCCATACATTAGCACCCATAGACCTTAACATCTGCATCTCGTGCATGATCATCTGCTGAGTGAATGTCAGACTCACAGTGTTAGCTGACTTAACTGTAAACTTTTGTTTGCTGATATTTCTATTGTCTTGTTTTAAAGGTTCTTCCCATTAGGAATTCCCATCTGTACATGCAGAATAAAATTCTGAAATTTATGAATGTAAGCTCAAGGGTAAGTGTTTTAAAATAGCTAATATTGAAATAGAATTACAAGAAAAAGAAGAAAACCATTACTTTGGAGTAAATACATCTTTATATATATATATATTTTTAAAGATTTCATTTATTTATTTGACAGACAGAGATCGTAAGTAGGCAGAGAGACTGGCAGAGAGAGAGGAGGAAGCAGGCTCACCACTGAACAAACAAGGGAATGTGGATTTCTCTGAAGTGAAAAAGGCTACTAGCCAGAGGGACCTGATAACAGTTACCATTTTCTGAATACTGGTAAAGATGAGCTAGGCTTTAGTTAGGACCTGGAAACCCAAACTGAAATATACCAAAATTAATACACCATATGCACTTCAGAAATACTGATACCCTGAGTACAACATGGAGACTCTCCCCTCCTTCTTCTCTGTCCTCTCTCTCCTCATTGTTCCTGCTCTTTTTAACTCATCATGTGCTGGATGTAATAAAATGCATGAAGAACACAGAATTCTGCAGCCTAACGACATATATCAAAGTAAACGTGCGGTTAACTGAGACACTTGTGTCAAGATGCTGAATGTAGCCCATGTACCATAGCCCCTCTCAGACTCTCATGTCATGTTACCTATATTTCAACATTTATTCTTTTGCATTTATTTAGAGCTTTAAGTTCTCTAAACACACCTGTTCAGTTTTTCATTTTTTTATGTAAATGAAATCCTACAAGATGTATACATTTGGGTCTGGCTTCTTGCATTCAGATTTTTATCTGTGAGATCCATTTCTGTTGTATGGCGCTATGGTTTGTTGATTTTTAATGATGCATTGTATTCCATTCTATTAATAAAACACAGTTTATGTATGCATCCTGCTGCTAACGGGAATTTGGGTTGTTTCTACCTTTGGTTAATAAACAGAATGCAATTCTAAATGGTTTGGGATATATCTCTGACACATAGATCAATTTATCAGTTTTTTTTTTAAAGATTTTTTATTTATTTATTTGAGAGAGAGAGAGATCACAAGTAGGCAGAGAGGCAGGCAGAGAGAGAGAGAGGGAAGCAGGCTCCCTGCTGAGCAGAGAGCCCGATGTGGGACTCGATCCCAGGACCCTGAGATCATGACCTGAGCCGAAGGCAGCGGCTTAACCCACTGAGCCACCCAGGCGCCCCAATTTATCAGTTTTTACCTTTATGTTTAGTGCTAATTTTTGAATGTGCTGATTGAATCTTGGCCTATTGCCAGACTGTAAGATATTCGCCTGTATTAACTTCCGGAACTTCATTATTTAGCATTTTACCTATTGATTTCTTTTGTGATTGAATTTTGTGTGTGATGGAAGGTGAACACCAAGCTTTACTTTCTTCCACAAGGTCATGCAATTGGTCTAGCACCATTTATTGAAAAGGACAATTCTTTCTCAATGTTTTGTAATACGATTTATTTTTTTTCCCTTTAAATCATGTCCTGGGCTTCATCTAAACTCTCTTTTGAGTTCCACTAGTTTTTTATTACTCTTTTTTAGGACCCCAAATCCTACATTATCAAAACTTTGGATATGCAGTAAAGCATATCTTCTTTTTTATCTTCTATTTGCCTCATGTTTATCTTTGGCCTTCAAAGTTTCATATCAAGTTAATGTCACTTGTAAAGTTCTATAATAAGAAGGTAATAAAGTTTGAAATGCTGTCATTACATTAAATATGTACAGTAACTTGGGGAGTATTTACATCTTTCTAGTACTGAATTGTATTTAGTTTTCAGGTTTGTGTTGACCTGAAAAGTTTGTGTTAAAGTTTTATTCTCTGTAGTAGTCTATGAAACATTGGTATTACTTACTCATTTATTTATTCAGAATAGCTGCCTTAATCCAGAGTTTCCTTTGAGGGAGAATTTGAAATTAGGGATGTTTCTTTTGTGGTTACAGGAATATTAGATTTCAAATTTTCTTCATCTAGTTTTGATAAGCTGTATTTTCCTAGAAGTTGTTGGCACTTGGCCTATTTTTTTTTTTAATTATCGGGAGGAAGTTACTCATATTTTCTCATTTTTTAAGTATGTGTGATAGATAGTAACGTGTCTTTTACGTATTCTGATTTTAGTTTTATTTTTCTCAATTGTATTAGTCATTTTGAAAAATCAGTTTTTTAATTGACTTCTCCATTCTTTTTCAATTTTCAATATCATTAACTGCCATCTTTTTCTTTAATTTTCTTTAATTTTTTCAGTTTGCTCTCTTTCTCTATAAAATAGATATCTGGGGGCGCCTGGGTGGCTCAGTGGGTTAAGCCTCTGCCTTCAGCTCAGGTCATGATCTCAGGGTCTCTGGGATCGAGCCCCGTATCGGGCTCTCTGCTTGGCAGGGAGCCTGCTTCCTCCCCTCTCTGGCTGCTGCTCTGCCTACTTGTAATCTCTCTCTCTCTCTCTATCTGTAAAAAAGAAAAAAAAAAAATTTAAAATAGATATCTGCCTTAGTTCAGTATTTATTTTTTTCTAACATACGAATTTAAAGCTACAGATTTTCTTCCAAGTCTGGATTATTTCACAGTTTTTCACATTAATTATTTAGTGCAAAATTAAAAAAAAATAAAAAACAGAAACATATAAATCAACTAGGAAAAAGCAATCAACAACAGTATCTATTTTAAAAAAAAAACAGTTAACTCTTTGGCAAAGTGCTGATAAAAATAGGAAACCCAAATGAATAACATTATAAATTGAGAAGTTATTTATTTTTATATATAAATTTTAAACTACCAAATTTGAAAGTAGAGGTGTAAAAGACAATTTTAGATAGATATAAATACCAAAACTGACTGAAGAGTTGCAAAGTTGATAACTTCAATACTATATAAGGCTGAATACAGACAATAAAAGGAAATAAAAAAATTCACTGCAACTGTTTGAAGAGCAATCGTAGAGATATGTAGAGTAAATTGTCAGAAAATTCAATAAGACAAAAGCAAAATGCTATTTACTTTTTAGAGAATGGAGCCCATCTATAAGAATTCCTGTGACTATATAGTTTTTTTAAATATCCACATTAAATTGGTAGTGATATTTTGCATTTACGGTGTGGTCCACAACAGCAAGTTCACGTGCTTGAAACTGGAACTAGCTCAGTCATCAAGCAGTATTTTTTGACAGTTTGTAGAAGTCTTCCTGGGAGCCCACACACAGAGAAGCATATTGATTTCCTAGGTTTAGTAGGCAGTAGAAGAAGTGACAGGAATTTATTTATGTAACTTCTGGAGGGAGGCAGCCTAGCTCTAGACAGGACTAGAGCTAGTCAACCAAAGTAGACAGATGATCACTCCATGTTAGCAAATGATCACGCAGACTGAAGGCAACCATGCCCCGAAGGTGAGGGGCAGTGTGGTGAGCCTGACCAGGAAGAATCTTCTGTGGGCTAGGAGTACTTTGCTTCTGTTTTTACGGATGTCAAAAACATGGATGTTATTTAAATAATTATTAAAAGTTCCTTTCTCCTTAAGGGTAATAACCAACTTAAAATTAAAATTAGCTTTAAACTTTAAAAATGATTACTTGGGGGAGGAGGGCAAAAAAGGGAAGTCTGTTCTTTTTTTAATGCTTTTTTTTCCCCACAAGAAAAACAATATCCCAAGGAAAAAAATGGCATTTAAAAAAAAATTCTAAGAAATAATAACTCTACTGGATCTTATAATCAAGTTTCTTTCTGTCACACAGCTTTAATGATTGAGTCACTGGAACAGAGAAGTCTTTGGTATACCTCGTTGAGTTGAAATAATTGGGTATTCTGGGAATACAATCATAGAAGGAAGAACCAATTTTTTGGGAAAGTCATAATGCAAATTTCCAGCATTATGCCCATCCTCCCTGGCTTGATTCTACAACTCCAAAGTCACATTCTCAGATTGTTGCAAGTTTCCAGTATTCATGGACACTGCATTCTGTCCCACCAAATATAATAGAAAGAAAATGGGTCTTCTATGAACATGTATAGTAAAATTAGCAGTAAATGCCCCTTAAGTAAATTGAAAGACATGTTTTCCCCAGGTGATCTGAATGTTTTTAAAAGTTTTTATACATTCCATCAAACATTTGTTCTCTAGAATATAGAGCTACTGTATCACCACGAACTAATGTATTTTTTTGAGATATTAATGAGATAGGTTTGGGTTTAAAATTTAGTCCTATGGTTAATAGGAAACGAGGTAGAAATAATCTGTTCCAAATACTGCCTCCTCGCCTCAGGGATGTTTAAAAGAGAAGAGACAAGAATTCAGGTATGGATAGCTCCAAATCATAAATAAATTAGACCAGTGACCTTCAAATGTTTTTTGTTGCTGCTGCTGCTGTTGTCCTTTTTTTTTTTTTTAAGATTTTTATTTATTTTTTTATTTGAGAGAGAGAGAGAGAGAGAGCTTGAGATGGGAGAAGGTCTGAGGGAGAAGCAGACCCCCATGGAGCTGGGAGCCCGATGTGGGACACGATCCTTGGACTTTGGGATTATGACCTGAGCCAAATGCAGTCATTTGACCAACTGAGCCACCCAGGTGCCCGCTGTTGTCCTTCCTTGAGCTGGAAAGCTCTTAATTCAAAGAAATCTTTAGTGGAGATCCACCACATAACAAAGAAAGCAGAGCTGCTCTGGATAAAGCAGGTCTGGGTCACTGGGCCTGCTTTAGGCAGCTAAGGTCACGTACCATGCTCACATGAAGTCTAAATTTTGATGGAATCCCACAGATTGGTCACAAAAGGCTCTTTCTGGTCACAAAAGGCTCTTTCTGATCCATCTATCTATCCATCTTATCAATCTTTCTGAAAAGATAACAACTTTTCCATTAACCTTTATTGCTAGTACAAATAATGACATTTCCTTTGGTTATGACTATACACTTGTTAAAACACAAATGTCCTTGCAGGGGTAATTAATTCAATCCATTAGCACTAAAATAAATTACTTTTCACAACCCTTCCTTAAGGCAAGAAAATAGATAAAACATACTCTACCCTGAAATATTACAGGAGAAACTTCGACTATTTAAATCCCACTTCTGTTTCATCAAATTTCTGTAAGATGCAGGTCAGAAATAAACACCTGCATTTACCAGTAGATCTATCATAGCCCAAGTGAAAAAGAAAGAGAAAGAAAAAGTGATAAAGAAAGAGAAGAAGGAAGGAAGGAAGGAAGGAAGGAAGAAAAAGAGAAGTGCGTACTGCATTCAAAAGATAAAGCTATACTTGCATAGTTTTTTTATTTTTTGAGTCAACAATTAATGGTGAAAATAATAGTCCAGATTGGTGGTTTGAACTCTCCATCACAACTTAAACATCAAGTATGTGGTTTTGTTGGTAGGAGGTTAAAATCAGCAGTTTAAATTAGTGAGAGAGAAAGTATTTTGTTCAATAAGTTGACCTGAAGTTTTTTAAATGTCATGTCATGGCTTTAAAATTATCCAAAAATAATGTTCTCATCTGTCTTACCCAACTGCCTTTCACTTTTCTCCCACCTGCTCTCCCTTCCTTGCCCACATTCAGATGAAAAGGGGGCCAGAGTATGAAAATCATGTAAAATGCAATGACTTATTTTTATGCTGGAAAGGGAATGTGTTAAAATAAAAGATTATCAGGGAATTCTTGAGTTTCAGAATTCAGAAATATCTGCATGATGTCACTGATATTTTTTGAGCCTTTTTTCACATTTGAAAAAAGATGTAGACTTTCCCCAGAGGGAAAAAATCACAAGTGCATGCACATAATCCCATCCAACACACTCTCACCCATATCCATATACTCACACAGACACTATTATATACACTTGCATATTTTGGACTTGTACAAATTAAAAAAACCCTTGTAAATTCATATGTTTTTATAAAAAACCATATACTCATATATTCCTGATTTGTTTAGAGAATCAGAATAAAAATTTCATTTAACCAGAGGTCAGCAAAATATGACCTATGGGAAAAATCCAGCCCAGTGGCTGATTTTGTAAATGAAGGTTTATTGGAATATAACCTAACTCAGTTATCTTGTGTATTATTTATGGCTGCTTTCATGCTATAATTACAGAGTAGATACAGGACTATAGGAACCACAAAGCCTAAAGTACCTGCAATCTAGCCATTTAAAGAAAAAGTTAGCAAAATCTAGAACAAAAAATCTTCATGTGTGGGGAAACAGAAAATTCAACTTGTAACCTATTCTTAAGAGTGCTCTGACAGCATGGTGAACTGAGTAAGACCATTTTCTGCCAAAAGATCCCACAATGATGGACGATATGGAAGAAAATTATAAGAAAATTATAAAATTATAAAATAACTGCAAGTGAGATTTCTACACAAACTCTCCTGAGGCTGCCCCAAGGGAAAGGAGACAGAGCTCCCCCCATTGATGAAGAAGCCAAGAGGGAGGTTAATATGCACTCAGGGCCAAGGGTCTACAGGAGGGGAAGGAGAATAAAAAACAAAATAAATTGCCACTTATGAAAAAAGAAATCCAACTTCTGGCTTATGCTACCAAAAGGTCAGAGTCTGAACTTACAATGGCTAGCCAAAGTATTAATATGATCAAATCCACCTGCTCTACAGAAAGGTATTTCCACAATCAAGTCTTCATAGAACTGCCATAAATTAACCAATCTACATTTAAGATCAGTTTACAACACAAAATTAAAAAAAAAAAAAGAATTCGCAATTAGAGATAGCATCCAAGACTCTCCATAAAGGAGGAACAGCACCCAGAAACTTAACAGAAAAATGTATGCCCAAACCAGTAACATACCTAGGAATAAACTTAACCAAAGAGGTAAAAGAACTGTACTCTGAAAATTCTACAACACTGATGAAAGAAACTGAAGATAACACAAAGAAATGGAAAAACACTCCATGCTCTTATATTGGAAGAACAAGTATTTTTTTTTAATTTTCTTAAAGATTTTATTTATTTGACAAAGAGGGAAAGAGAGAGCACACAAGCAGGGGGAGTGGCAGAGGGAGAGGGAGAAGCAGGCTCCCCACTGAGCAGGGAGCCCGATGCAGGACTGGATCCCAGAACCCCAGGATCCTGACTGAGCTGAAGGCAGGCGTTTCACAGACTGAGCCATCCAGCTGTTCCAGAATAACACTATGGTTAAAATGTCTATACCACCAAAAGCAATCTACAGATTTAATGTAATCCCTATAGAAGTAGCAATAGCATTTCTCGCAAAACTAGAACACACAGTCCCAAAATTTATATGGAACCAAAAAAAGACCTCAAATAGCCAAAGCAATCTTGAAAAAGATAAAAACTGGAGGTCTCACAATTTCAAAGCTGCGATAATCAAGAGTATAGTCATAGCACAGAAACAGGCACACAGATCAACAGAACAGAAAGCCCAGAAATAAATGCACAATTATATGGTCAATTAATCTTCTAAAGGAGGAATGAATATCTGACCGGCAATGAAACAGTCTCTTCAACAAATATGTTGGGAAAACTGGCCAGCAACATGCCCAAGAATGAACCTGGACCACTTTGTTTCAGTGCACACAAAAATAAACTCAAAATGAATTAAGAACCTAGGTGTGAGACCTGAGAATATAAAAATCCTGGAAGAGAGTACAGGCAGTGATCTCTGACATTGGCTGTACCAACCTTTTTCTAGATATGCCTCCTGAGGCAAGGGAAATTAAAGCAAAAATAAACTATCCGGACTACATCAAATAAAAATCTTCTGCACAGCAAAGGAAACAATCAACAAAACTATATGATAACCTACTGAATGGGAGAAGATATTTGCAAGTGACGGATCTGATAAAAGGTTAGGATACAACATTATATATATATATATATATATATATATATATATATATATATATAAAATCTATTTAAAGAAAAGTTCTACAACTCAACACCCAAAACCAAATAACCCCAGTTAAAAAATGGGCAGAAGACATGAACATTTTTCGAAGGAGGACATCTAGATGGCCAACAGACACATGAAAACATGCTCAACATCACTCATGACCAGGAAAATGCATATCAAAACCACAATGAGATGCCCCCTCACCCCTGTTCAAAGGACTAAAAACAAAAATCAAGGGACAACATGTGTTGCTGACCATACGGAGGAAAAGGACACTTGGTGCGCTGTTGGTAGGAACGCAAAGTGGTGCAGCCACTGTGGAAAACAGTATGATATTTCCTTACAAAGTTAAAGACAGAACTACCTTATGATCCAGCAATCACACTATTGGGTATTTACCCCAAAATACAAAAACACTAATTCAAAGGGATATGTGCGCTCCTATGTTTACTGTAGCATTATTTACAATAGCCAAGTTACGGAAGCAGCCAGTGTCCATAGATAGATGAATGGATAAAGATGTGTATGTGTGTGTGTGTGTGTGTGTCTCCACATATTACACACAATGGATTATTACTCAGCCACAAAAAGATGGAAATCTTGCCATGTGCACAGCATGGATGGAGCTAGAGAGTATAATGCTAAGTGAAAGAAGCTGGAGAAAGATAAATACCATAGAACTCCCAATGGGTAGAATTTATTATTTTAATTATTTTTTAGAGATTTTATTTATTTGTCAGGGAGAGAGAGAGAGAGAGAGTACGTGCACAAGCAAGGGTGGGGAGGCAGCAGGCAGAGGGAAAAGCAGGCTCTCTGCTGAGCAAGGAGCCTGATACAGGACTCCATCCCAGGACCCAGGCAACACGAGCCGAGCCAAAGGCAGATGCTTAACTCACTGAGCCACCCAGATGTCCCCCAGGTAGAATTTAAAAAACAAAATGAACAAGGGGGAAAAAAGAGAGAGACAAACCAAGAAACAAACTATACAGAGCCAACTGGTGGTCACCAGAGTGGAGGTGGGTGGGGGAAAAGGGGGGAAGAGGCAATGGAATTAAAGAGTGCACTTACCACTATGAGCACTGAGTGATGTATGGAATTGTTGAACTGCTCACTGTATTGTACACCTGAAACTGATTTAACACCCTGTGCTAACTATGCTGGAAAAAAAAAACTTAAAAAAAAATAAGTGGTGCATAAACAATGAATCTTGGAACACTGAAAAAAAAAAAAGTAACGGAAAGTCTGAAAAGACTACAATGACTTAGCTTACAAACCTAAAAAAGAAAATATATTAAAAAGTTAGACACCAGGGAAACTGGCAAAGAGATGGGTAATATAACGATTAGAATTTCTGCAAGTTAAAATTCAGCTCTTGTAAGTTGAAAGTTCAGAATACTGGGGTGCCTCTGTGGCTCAGTGGGTTAAAGCCTCTGCCTTCGGCTCAGGTCATGATCTCAGAGTCCTGGGATCGAGCCCTGAATCAGGCTCTCTGCTAAGCGGTGAGCCTGCCTCCTCCTAGCTCTCTGCCTGCCTCTCTGCCTACTTGTGATCTCTGTCAAATAAATAAACAAAATCTTAAAAAAAAATTCAGAACACTTAGAAAAATGGGCAAAACTGAAGAATATCTTGATAACCTCTGGAAAGTAAATAAATAACACTGGATCAACAGACCTCAGCACAGCCCACAGGGATTCCCCCAGAGTCATTTACATTTATCCAATATACAACATTGCACAAGTTTAAGGTGTATATATATTGATTTTATCCATTTATATATTGCAACGCAGTTACCAATGTATTAGTTGGTGGTTCCATCATATCTAATAACTATCATTTCTAAAAGAATATAAAAAATAGGAAAAAAGGGATAAGAGACACCAAAATAGAATGGAAAATCACAGTATAAATTCAACAAAATGAAATAAGAACTTTTCGAGAGACAGTATTAAAACAAATAATTAGGGGCGCCTGGGCGGCTCAGTGGGTTAAGCCTCTGCCTTCAGCTCAGGTCATGGTCTCGGGGTCCTGGGATCAAGCCCCCCATTAGGCTATCTGCTCGTCGGGAAGCCTGCTTCCCCTTTTCTCTCTGCCTGCCTCTCTGCCTGCTTAGGTCTCTCTGTCAAATAAATAAATAAATAAAATCTTTAAAAAATATATCTAATTGAAAGCTACTGTGCTATTTCTAAATAAGCAGTTGCTTCAAAATAATAAAGTTCATCAAAAAGTGGAAATTGAAAATTCCAAAAAGGAATGGATAAAATAGGAACAACGATAACTGTTGAAGAGGAATCTGAGCACATGTATCGACATGTATCCATCTTTAGACCCACTTAAAAATGAGGGTCATTAAGCATACTTGTCACAGCCAAGAAATCTGGGGATGTATGAGTGAGCTGGGGATGGGGAGCACAGTGGGTAACAGAATTAAATCTATTTATGGGAGAATTAGAGATGGTGGACACTTCTTTACTGATGAAGCACAGGAGGAAGTTGCCAGGCAGGTCATCTGGAAAGGCTCCTGAATCCGGCTCTGGAAAAAAGCAAGACAGGCAGAAATCTTGGGGGCAGGGGGGAGCAGGGATTGAGACTGGTTTTTAGGAAGTTCATATATGGAACAAGTGGAATTGGTAACACCTCTCTTCTTGTTCCTGTATCCTGTGTCTGGCCATGTTAGATTCCACAGAGGACAGAGATGACCCAGAGGACAGACTTTACTCATCTCAGTGGAGAACTACATGCTTCAGCAGAAATTTATCACAATTCCTGAAAGAATGAGAGATCCTATGGTAGATGCTGCTTCCAGAATCCAAATTATCTTCCTATTGCTACATGCGTGATGCGAATCAGCAGCAGAGTAAGGAAAGACCAAGAAGAACCAATAGCGTGAAAGCAATGAAAACAATTAGAATTGCAGACTTCAAGAGAAAATTTAAACATTTCAAATTCCCATTTTCAGAATGACTCAAGAATGTATTGGTTAGGGGCACCTGGGTGACTCAGTAGGTTAAAGCCTCTGCCTTCAGCTCAGGTCATGATCTCAGGGTCCTGGGATTGAGCCCCGCATTGGGCTCTCTGCTCGTGGGGAGCCTGCTTCCTCCTCTCTCTCTGTCTACCTCTCTGCCTGCTTGTGATCTCTGTCAAATAAATAAATACAATCTTAAAAAAAAAAAAAAGAATGTATTGGTTACATAACACCTTAATATTATACAAAATGAACTACAAAAAAAGTAGGATGGGGTGGGAAAGAGAGTTTTAAAATTGTATACTCATTATGTAAATTAAAAAGTTTAAAACATTAAAAAAATGCCTGTCAAAAAGGAAATGGTATTCAGAGTTTAAAAAAAAAACTAGGAGAGATTGATTTTGAGAGAAATGCAGCCTAATGCAGCATTCCAATAGTGTCTATATACAAATGGCATGAATTTGAGCTGTGGAGTGTTAGGGCCAATTTAATGTTAACACAGTTTAACTATTAGGGCCTGCTTAGCCAGAGCAACTCCATATTGCCTAGGTAGCCATATTGTTATTTACATCCACGGACTTTATTCCGGGAATAAACGCCCCCATAGTTCCTAGTATGGTTCTGGATATCGATTCTGGGAGTAAACGCCTTAACAATAGAAGTCATGTACCTTGGGTCTGCGGTTATGCCCTATAAAACCAGCTTGTGAGATCGGGAGGGGGTCACTCTCTTTGGAGGCAGCCCTGGTTGGTGAGTCTGACTTCTAATGCTTGGCATAGAATAAAGCTCTACATAACTTGTCTCAGTCTTGTTCCTCTGGCTGGTCAGTCTAACTTTTAATGCTTGGCATAGAATAAGGCTTTGCATAACTTTCACTTTGTCTCAGTCTCGTTCATTTGATAACGGACCCCAACATTCTGGGGGCTCGTCCGTGATTAAAGGACAAGAACTGAGTCAGTATCAGAATTTCTGGGAAAAGCCTCCGGAGGTAAGATCCCGAGATTTTATCCTGCAGGATCTGGTCTGTCTGGTTGCAAAGCTCCAGGGTATAGGCCACTGAGGAGAAGCTGGATGCAGCATTGTTCCCCAGGGCTGGAGTGGATGCGGGGATGCCCCATCCCTCCACTGGGAGATTGCCAGGGGGTTCAAGCCCCCCAGGCAGACGGGGGACATGCCAGGGTGTTCGCGTCCCCCTAGGCGGTCAGAGGATCGAAAAAAAAAAAAAATCCCCACCACCGGCAGGTTATGTTTTTGAGTTGGGATTTTATTTTGCACACCCTAAGACTTGATATCTGGTTGAGGAAGGGCTGCTGGGTCTGGTCTGTGGTTGTCTTTGTCTTGTCTTTTGTTATCTGTTGTGTTGTGTTGTTTGTTGTGTTTGAAGAAATGGGGCAAGCAGAGAGTAAGGGACCTATGACACCCCTAAATCTTGTTCTCCAGCATTTCAAGGATTTTTAAGGTAAAACCACCCAGTTGGGTGACAAGGTTTACCCAGGAAAACTCTCTAAAACTGGGAATCCTTTCTCTGCCTTCTGGCAGCACTCCCCCTTCTGTTTCTGCACCAACTTGGGTGCGGCCTGCTTAACTGGCCTCTAGACTGTCCTTGGTGCTTCCTGCACCAGGGCTCCTTCCCTCTTCACTATCAAGGAGAAAGAAGAACAGCCCCTGGACCTAACACCCCCGACTCCAGATCTTCCCACCCGTGTCTCAGGTAAACATTAAAAGTGGAGTGGGTCCAGGTGAAATGTAAATCAGTATTTGAACTAAGTTAAGTTTGTTGGTTTAATTAAGATAGACATGTCTTTAAAGTTACAGCAATAAATGTGAAACTTCAATTAAAGTTCACTGAAGGTCAAATAAGCTCATGCTATTTGTTAAAATCTGTTAGCAAAGAAATAACTGAACTGATGGTTAATTGTCTGTCTCAAAGTTTTAACGGGTAATTGTTAAAGTAACTTTCAAAGTCTTTGGTAACCTGAAACTTTAAAGTTTTGGTTGGATGACAAATGGAATTAAATTATGGACATCTAGGTCTTAACCAAATGGGATAAAATGCTAAAGCATTGGTTGCTGGAACTAGGTTTGTGCTTTTGGAATCTGTTGGTAAACATGTTTTGTGCTTAACTGATTCATAAATTTGCCTTCTAAGAATTCTGTTGTAACTATTCACAATTGGTTAATACTTAACTATCACTAGAAACTGAAATGTTTCTAAGAATAGAAAATTCTGCTAACTGTAACTAAAACTGATGAAAGTAAGGGAAATAACCCTATATGGAAAAAAGCAGGAGATACATAAGAAAGATAAGGAATGGGAATACATTTTGTTAAAGAAAAAGGTAATTTTGTCCTAAATGAGATGGTTGTTTAAAAGAAAATGGCTTGGGACAAAACCTGGATACAAAAGAAAATTGTAAAAGGTTTGTAAAGGGAAATTTTCAGAAAGTTTAGGTATGGTCAGGACGGACTACCAAAAGAAAAACGCCATAAGGTTTTTATTAAAAGTTTTAATGTTGTCTGAAAAACCACAGGAAAGGCAGTTGACTGATAGTAAGTTTAAAAAAACTGTACACACAAAAAAGAGGGCTTAAGAGAGTAAATAGTTTTGTCTTAAAGTAAAAATATCTGGTTGCACCAGAACATGAAAGGAGATAATAAAACTAAACTTGAGGATAAATAGTAAGTCGTAGAAGTCTTGGGGAAAGTGACCTATTTGCCTTGGTTTATAGGTTTGAAAGGAAACAATGAAATATGTTAAAAATTTGACCATATTAGATCAGTTTTGATGGGTTTATTCACAAGAAGGGAAAAAAAGACCAATAAATCTTTTCCTGTAAAATGTTTCTGTTCAAACGAGGCATAGTATTTAAGGAGGGAAGACTAAAGCCCTGTGTCAGGGCAAATCTGTATTGGTGATCCATTCAAGTAAATGTTAAAATCAGAGGGCAGTAAATCTTGCCTTTGCCAGTCAGTCAGCCCCAGATATAAGGAAGAAACTTCAGAAAATTGAAGGATTTGAAGGGAAGAATCTGACTGAGTTAGTGGGAATAGCAGAAAAGGTGTTTAACAACAGGGATACACAAGAAGATGAAACTTTTCACTTTGTCTCAGTCTCGTTCATTTGATAACAGACCCCAACACAGAGTAGAGAGGGGAAAAAATGGAGAAGGAGAAGTACCTACAGCATGAAGAGAAGGCATTTAGAAAAGCTGCGGGGGGAAAAAACCCACAAATTTCACAATAAAAGGGACTGCTCAGTGCCCTTGAGAATAGGTGGAAAATATAACTAAATAAATCTTCCCCTTGACACATAACTTTGAAATGCAGAGCATTACGTTTCTAGAGAGAAAGTACAGGAGAACTGCATCAGATTTTCATCAGAGTGGAATCTACAAATACAATTATGGTGTATCTTAAACATTTTGATTGTAAAATACGATTTGGAACCCAAAATTCTCTGTCTACCAAGACCACCAGACAGAAATTTTACCTCCTATGTTTTCTGTCCTCCTGTGTCTTCCACACTCTGTGTATCTTCCTGCCTGCCTCTTTCCCTATCCTTATTTCTTTCTAAGGATGTAGTCTGACCATATTAATAAGAGAAATATAAGTGAAAAGTAAAATAAAGGAAGGCCGTACCCACAACAGTGAAGTTCACCTAGAGTTCCAGCAAAATGGAAATGGTAACTTGGTATGTGCACTAAGAGACCTTGAAATACAACATTAAAATAAGAACACAAGTTGAGGGGCGCCTGGGTGGCTCAGTGGATTACGCCCTGCCTTCGGCTCAGGTCATGATCTCAGGGTCCTGGGATCGAGCCCCACATCGGGCTCTCTGCTCCGCAGGGAGCCTGCTTCCTCCTCTCTCTCTGCCTGCCTCTCTGCCTACTTGTGATCTCTCTCTCTGTGTCAAATAAATAAATAATAAATTTAAAAAAAAAAAAAAAAGAACACAAGTTGAGTGACATCTAAAGGAAAAGTTGTCTTGAAGAAAAGGAACTGATTAGATACCAAAAAATATGTATGGAATAAACTGTCCATGCTAAAGAAGGCTCACTTGACTTCAATCGATGAGGACAGCATAAAGATGAAATAGAAATTCTGGAAAAAGACAAACAAGACAAACCTTATTCAAATATAAAACAACTGTAACAAATCACACTTTTGAGACCTTGATGACGAGTAAGAAGACAGTCCATTTCAACAAGATGTGAGTTCCATTCTTGAGCAGCTCAGAGCTAGGACTCTGACCCACACAGAAACAAGTTTGCCATCAGTCTACTACTGCTGTGCAAGTAGCATGGTTCTAAGTCATAGAATTTTAACATTTATTGTTTTTCATCTTGTCAGGAAACTTCAATATTCAGCAGGGTAAATTTTAATCAACCTAGACAACATGCAAGCAAAGATTGTAACCGCCAGAAAAGGATGGGAAGGAGAAAGAACTGTAGACAGAGAACTTTCTTCATCTGAGAGGCAAGTCAAGAGGCAGCATGTAAACCAGTTAGGACAAAAAATAGAAGTTACAATGTATGTTTTAAATATCCCAGAAGCAAAAAATTTTAAATGATACTAGTAGTGACAGGATGGTGCATTTGATCTGCACTCTTAGCCATCACAGCAATAAGTCATGAGAAAATTTCTAAAGACAAATAAAGAACACAGACTGTGTTACTGTGATACGGAGGTGACAGTCAGATCGGTGAGAAGTAGCACTGGACTGGGCTAGGACTCTGGCTTTCAATTATGATCCCTCATTTTTTTTTTTGTGCCATGCATATACCCGTTGTATATTAAATATGAAAAAACAAATCAATGCACTGTATACATGTGTGTTTTTGAAGTTTTAATTATGAAATTAATAATTTATTACAGATATACTTCAAATATAGGCAAAATTTATTTTTATGGGCCGTAAAGGGATAATTTTCTTATGTTAATTTAAAATAAATCTATCATTTTCAGTAGTGACCTTTACTCACTCTCAATTTACTCACATGTTCTGCCTGTACTCAAATTTAACAGTTTGCATATAAATATTATGGTGTGCATTTCTTTATTACATATAATTGGTCTCAATTTGTCAGTGGGTACATAACAAAACTTAGTCCACATTGCAGTGGTCTTAGATAAAATACTGTCTTAAGTGCAATAGACAAGGGCTAAATGATTTTATCTAAATAAATCAATTACAGAGCAACTGACATCAATTCAACTAGGAAGATCATCATTAGCTTTACTTCAGCCAGTTTTTATAATGAATTAACCAAGGATAATTATTGAATATATCTGCCAACCAATAAACTCACCAAATAGATTATAACATTATTCTTCTTTCACATCAAAAATTAAGAACATGTTTGTGTTTTTAATCAATATTCATCTACTTTCTAATAAGAGCTAGTGTGGTTGTAAAATGGAAGAAGGCAAAGAATTGACAAGCCATTTTACCATCAGAAACAATGACATGGAAAATACCTAAGTAGGATGTTTCATAGGTATGTGACTTAGAAGCTGAGGAGAACCTCTCACTCGGTTTCATGCTCTGCAGTGGTTGTCTTGTATGTGTTAGACATTTAACACAAGGCCCCACATTTTCATTTTCTATCGGGTCCTGCAAATTATGCAGTTGGGCCTTCAACAAGTGGTGTGCTTAGAGAAAGAACACAAACATGCTTTTCTGGAAGAAAAATCTGAATTACTCTATTTTTATTCTCCTGAAGTCTTGACTTTTTCCTCTTAAATTTTTTTCCTATAGTTTTTAATTTCTTGGGTCCCTAGAGACCAAGAGCAAAATTAATACGAATAATGACTGAGTTTAATATTTAAAATACATAGTTTAGAAAATGGAAGGTTATATAGGGGTGAATTTTTTTCTAGAGTTTTAAATATTTTTTCTATTTTAATAAGTCATTATTCAACATTTTCTTTAGCCCAGATATGGGTGTGAGGTCTAGAAGATATACACATAATAGTTTCCTCTGATGCTAAAAATGGAGACATTTTTTTGTGTCTGTCATGTTTTAGCTCCATTAAAAAGGCTTTTGAAAACCAATTTAAAGGGGTGCTTGGGTGACTCAGTGGGTTAAGCCTCTGCCTTCACCTCAGGTAATGATCTTCAGGGTCCTGGGATCGAGACCCACATTGGGCTTTCTGCTCAGCAGGGAGCCTGCTTCCTCCTCTCTCTCTACCCGTCTCTCTGCCTACTTGTGATCTCTCTCTCTCTCTCTCTGACAAATAAATAAATAAAATCTTTTTTAAAATTTTAAAATTTAAACATAGATTATCTCATACCTCTGGCCATGTAGGCTTTAGAAATAATATATTAAAATTAATTTGCTTTATTATTCCTTTGCTCTTAGGAAACAAGAATCTTAGCTTTATCTAGATTATAATTATTTTTCTAAACTAATTTAGTTCTAGTGTTCCAAGATCAAAGGCCAAGTATGTACATGAGGTAATTTGCTATCTCCCACAATGGGTAGGAGAGAGAAAATTATCCACCTGTGGCCTCAGTCTTTCAAGAAAGCTGGTAAAAGGGGCACCTGGGTGGTTCAGTGGGTTGAGCCTCTGCCTTCGGCTCAGGTCATGGTCTCAGGGTCCTGGGATTGGGCCCCGCATCGGTCTCTCTGCTCAGTGGGGAGCCTGCTTCCTCCTCTCTGCCTTCCTCTCTGTCTACTTGTGATCTCTCTTTCTGTGTCAAACAAATAAAGAAATCTTAAAAAAAAGAATGCTGGTAAAAACATAAAGAAGCAGATTAGTTCATCTAAAGTAGTTGATTAGTTGATCATGATATCCACTGAAAAATTACCAATACCAAAGCTTATGTTTTAATTATATTCAATAATTAGAATCTGAGGACTTTAAGGTTATCTCACCTAAGTTTCTCTGAAGATCAGAACTCTGATTACTACTGAAACACATACAGGGAACATAAGTTTCAAATATGGTGTGCTATATATGGGCTATCTTATTTTACCTAAGAGTAAGAATTTTTTCCCTTAAATTGGACAGCTACAAATAGAAGAAGGAAACGTGACCATTCTCTTACACCATATACAAAGATAAATTTGAAATAGATAAAAGACCTCAACCTGAGGCAGGAATCTATAAAAATCCTAGAGGAGAACATAGGCAGTAACCTCTTTGACATTGGCCATGGCAACTTCTTTCAAGATATGTCCCCAAAGGCAAAGGAAACAAAAGTGAAAATTAACTTTTGGGACTTCATCAAGATCAAAAGCTTCTGCACAAAAAAAAAAAAAAAAAAAAAAAAAGCTTCCGCACAGCAGAGGAAACAGTCAACAAAACAAACATTCCCAAAGAATGTGAGAAGATATTTGCAAATGACACTACAGACAAAGAGCTGATATCCAAGATCTGTAAAGAACTCCTCAAACTCAACACTCAAAAAACAGATAATCACATCAAAAAATCGGCAGAGGACATGAGCAGACACTTCTCCAAAGAAGACATACAAATGACTATCAGACACATGAAAAAATGTTCATCATCATTAGCCATCAGGGAGATTTAGATCAAAACCCCAATGAGATACCACCTTACACCAGTCAGAATGGCCAAAATCAACAAGACAGTAAACAACAAGTGCTGGAGAGGATGTGGAGAAAGGCGAACAACCCTCTTACACTGTTGGTGGGAATGCAAATTGGTGCAGCCACTTTGGAAAACTGTGGAGATTCCTTAAAAAATTAAAAACAGAGCTACCCTATGACCTTGCAATTGCACTACTGGGTATTTACCCCAAAGATACTGATGTAGTGAAAAGAAGGGCCGTGTGTACGCCAATGTTCACAGCAGCAATGGCCACAGTAGCTAAACTGTGGAAAGAGCCAAGATGCCCTTCAATGGACAAATGGATAAAGATGTGGTCCATATATACTATGGAGTATTATGTCTCCATCAGAAAGTGGTTTTATTTTTTATGTTGACATTTAGTGACCATAAAATTATTTGAGTTCAGATGTTAAGAGACTAGATGTATATATTGATAAATACGTACAAAAGTATATCCCCTATTGAATTTAACTGGCGTATATGTTATTCATTTGTATAGAATTTTAGATGATTTTAAGAAATCAAAAGTATGTGTACACACACATAAGTACATGCGTGAACACAGACATGCACATGTGTGTGTAGTTCAGGCAGAAGGTATACCCTAGTGTGTTCATCCTGTTTCTCAAAACAAAGCTTGGGTATAAATCTCAGCTCCTGACAGACACTTCTTTGCAATCCTATTTTCTTTTTTTTTTTTAATTTTTTAATTTATTTATTTTTTTATAAACATATAATGTATTTTTATTCCCAGGGGTACAGGTCTGTGAATTGCCAGGTTTACACACTTCACAGCACTCACCATAGCACATACCCTCCCCAGTGTCCATAACCCCCCTCCCCCTCTCCCAACCCTCCCTCCCCCCAGAAACCCTCAGTTTCTTTTGTGAGATTAAGAGTCACTTATGGTTTGTCTCCCTCCCAATCCCATCTTGTTTCATTTATTCTTCTCCTATCCCCCAACCCCCCATGTTGCATCTCCACATGATATCAGGGAGATCATATGATAGTTGTCTTTCTCCGACAATCCTTTTTTTCTTATCAATACAGCATTTGTTCTGTCACTATGACCTTGGCACATTTATCAGATACTGTTTCTTATAGTTACCATTCACTCAAGCACGTACTAAATAAAACTAGATTAAAATATATTAATAAATAATGAAAATTACCATGGATTAATGTATCACTATGTTGGGGGAGGCTGGGTAACAGAGTAAATTGGTTTTGGTGAAAGTTTTGGAAAATGCACTTTAACCCAAATGAAAAATATTTTACTGCTGAAATTTCAAATCTGTGGCCTGTCGCTCAACAAGTATTTTAAATATAGGAGCCTTCTCCTTTTTTTATCTCCCAGTAAAGTTAACCATAATATTTAGGTATCATGCATATTGTGTAAAAATAATTTTACATACATATTATGTAATAGCAGGTATTTTTGTATTATTTTAATTTGCATCACACACACATTGCACACACATGAAGTAACAGCACTAAAAATGTAAGAACTAGCTTTCAGGTTTTCCTCACCTGAGATTTATATCCTTGCATTTTTAGGGATCATGAGACTGCCTCAGAGAAGGTATTGGCTTGTGTGTGTGTGTGTGTGTGTGTGTGTGTGTGTGTTTAAGATTTATTTATGCATTTGAGAGACAGAGAGCAAGCAAGCAAGCACACAGAGGGAGAGGGGAAGGAGAAGCACTGAGCAGGGAGCCCGATGCTGGGCTGGATCCCAGGATCTGGAGATCATGACCTGAGTGGAAGGCAGTTGCTTTACCGACTGATCTTGAGTTCAACCAGATTTGTGTTTACAAGTAAAAGTCTAAACGCCGCTACAAGCAGATAATAATTCAAATAAACCTAACAACAGTAATTTTTTTAAGTGTCATGATCATTGGGCCAAACAGACTAAAGTGTAGGTTTCGAGGAATATTTCTACCAAAAATATAATGCTACAAAGATGGGTAGAAAATATTTAATAGAATTGCTCTGAGTAATACTTTATGAAAAAAACACATGAAGGTCACTTCTCTAGTACCACATTATTTCACTAATTTAGAGAAAATACTGTGTGCCCTGCTACATTTTAAACAAAATTTTAGATGGTGCGTATACTCAGAAAATAGCCCAAATCATTCTTTGTTTGACAGAGGAAAGTTTTAAGTTACTACCTACTATTGAACTAGGTTTTAATTTAAAACACCAGTACATTACTTCTTTCTCCATGAGCACCCTATGAGACTTATCATACATGTGTATGTCTTATATAGGTTAAATACTTCTTTCCAAATTCAGCTATAAACAATATTGAAATTGATGCTTATAATTCTCATTCAAGTGGTTTATACTTTTCCATGTTTCTTCATTAAAATATCTAAACAGTGAATTCTGGAACACTGAAAAGAAATTAAAAAAAAATAAAATTAAAAAAATCTATTGTTCTGTGCACGCTCCAAATCTTTATTAACAGAACTTGATACTTTCCCACCTGGGTCTTTTCATTCACTCTCTTACTGTAGAGACGCACAAAGAAAGATACATGTTGGTGTTGACTGTATTCTAGTAAATTCATCAATTCAGCCACCTCAGATGAAATAAATCCACACTGAGATAAATTACATATGAAACCATTCCAGTACTTCTTGCAGCAAATTTCCATCATTGAGAGACAATGTGCTGAGAAAAGAGCTGAAATGATCACCACTTCATTTTACCTCCTGCTTTGATTCACACTTCAATAAGAAACATTTCTTACCACTACCAGTATGGCTATTTTTTTTTATTTTTTTTTAAAGATTTTATTTATTTATTTGACACAGAGAGAGATCACAAGTAGGCAGAGAGGCAGGCAGAGAGAGGAGGAAGCAGGCTCCCTGCAGAGCAGAGAGCCCGATGCGGGGCTCGATCCCAGGACCCTGAGATCTTGACCTGAGCCGAAGGCAGCGGCTTAATCCACTGAGCCACCCAGGCGCCCCCCAGTATGGCTATTTTTGTTTAAGCAGAATTAAGATATGAATCCTCGGGACGCCTAGGTGGCTCAGTGGGTTAAAGCTTCTGCCTTTGGCTCAGGTCATGATCCCAGAATCCTGGGATCGAGCCCAGCATCGGGCTCCCACTCAGCGGGAAGCCTGCTCCCCCCACCCCACCCCCGCCTACCTCTCTGTCTACTTGTGATCTCTCTCTGTCAAAATAAATAAATTTTAAAAAAACTCTTAAAAAAAGATATGAATCCTCTAACTATAAAATGTACATCGGTAAATCAAGGATTTAATATGTCTACTGGCCGCAGATTGCAATGCCGTTCGTAGTGCACCTGTGAGAGAGGCCGTTCGTAGTGCACCTGTGAGAGATGCACACTGTGTTGGATCATAACGCTGTGATTCACATCAGATTAACTCAGGCACTATGTTATCATCGATGTTTTACACATTGTGTGGTTTGGGAGCTTAAGAATCATTTTTTAGCATAAAGAATATTTAGTATAACATTTTAGGAATGCTACACAGATCATTTCACTGAGAGAGCAGTAAAACAGGTCTGTGCTTGATGAAGCTGTGTATGCCATATTTTATGGAGAATCATAGAAGGATTCTTTCTTGGAACTGTTAATCATTATTCTAAAATGAACTACATTCTAATGTATTTTCAAATAGGGCATTTTACCATATTCTTCTACATCTTTCTAAGATAGGTAAGGTGAATATTGTTATCCAAAAAAATGAGTTTTCTTTTTTTTAATTTTTAAAGATTTTTTAGTTATTTATTTAACAGAGAGATAGGTCACAAGCAGGCAGAGAGGCAGGCAGAGAGAGAGAGGAGAAGCAGGCTCCCCGTTGAGCAGAGAGTGCAATGTGGGGCTCGGTCCCAGGATGCTGAGATCATGATCTGAGCCACCCGGGCACCCCAAAAGTGAGTTTTCTTATGACACCAAATAGGCTAAATAGAAAGTAAACCATTTTTCAAAGAAATAAACTGAAAGAAAGCAAGAGAAAGAAAGTAAAGAAAAGAAACTTTTTCAAAAGATTATTTATTTGACACACAGAGAGAGATCACAAGTAGGCAGAGAGGCAAGCAGAGAGAGAGGAGGAAGCAGCCTCCCAGCCAAGCAGAGAGCCCAATGCAGGGCTCGATCCCAGGACCTTAAGATCATGACCTGAGCTGAAGGCAGAGGCTTAACTCACTGAGCCACCCAGGTGCCCCTTAATTACCTTTTCTAAAGTATGGCCTGGCTCCCTCTTCTCAGATTGACAGGTCTTTTTACTGGTCAAGCAGATACACCCCAATGTCCTTTATATGTTTGTTGCTGTTTTTTGGTGATTGTCCCTTTTTCTTGATTTGCATAGTATATAATCAGAGTAATTTGATTAATACATATTTGGCAAGATATAGGAATTGTCCACTCGATGACCTCCTATAAGATGACTCGTTCTCATTTTTACTCTAATAGCAGGAATGAATGTTTATATGGAGTGGCCCCAAACTTATCAACTCTATTTTTTTCAGTGTCTATTAGACTCTGTTGGGAAGCCTTATTCCTTAGAAAACATAAGCCTGTATTTCCCAGTATACATGTTACACAGTCTTTCCTTTTTCTTCTTTCATTCCCAACAGTTTGTTCAAGGAAACTATATTTTGGGGGATGCAGTTAGGAGTGACTAAAATACCCACAGTGGGTATTTTAGCACAAGTACTGATATACTGATTTTCACAGTAGTTTCAAGTACAACTAATTTAAGACCAGATCTCCAAGTGCCATTTTAAAATAGTACCAGGCTAGTAAAGAATCACTAAAGAATGCCACTTAAGACCCAGTAATTATTATTTCAAGACAAATAATACTTAAAGTCATAGTTATTTTACACCATTAGAAAATAGACATGGGAATATGAACCCTGTGAATACAGAAAAGTAACAGTCCCCTGCTAGATGAGACCCATGGTGGATTTAACCTCTAACAGAGAAGTGAGAGGAGGAAGAAACTTCCCTAAATGCTGTTAAGAGGAAAAGAGCTGAAATTTAAACATGGGAAATGACTGTCCCTGGAGTTGAGGCAGGAGAAGTAAGGGTCACTTGTTGTCAAGGGACAGCAAGGGGGCCTGGTAGAGTAAGGAAGTATGCAGAGGAACAGGAGAAAATTAACAGGTGTGAAATTTACACAATGCAACAGGCACTCTACCCTTCAATCCCAGATGAGTAACTTGGCAGCTGAAAAAGTCCCTTTTTTTTTTTTTAAGATTTTATTTATTTATTTGACAGACAGAGATTACAAGTGGGCAGAGAGGCAGGCAGGGAGAGAGGAGGAAGCAGGCTCCCTTGCTGAGCGGCTCGATCCCAGGACCCTAAGATCATGACCTGAGCTGAAGGTAGAGGCTTAACCCACTGAGGCATCCAGGTGCCCCAAAATAGTCTCATTCTTATGGGAAATAATTTTTATCAGTTTTTTTATACAAAGCCCCCTCACATGTAATGAAATATTAAGAAATGTGAAAACATATTACTATCATAATAATGCTATCCAACCCAGAAATGTCCAGATGTTGGAATTATCAGAAATGTATTAAGGTAATTACAATTAACATGTTAAATAATTTAGAGAAGTAAGTAACATGAGGGAATAAATAATGTTTTTCAATAAAGAGATGGAAATTTCAAAAACACTAAATGGAAATGCTATGATAAAAAAAATCACGTGAGGCATTAAGATTTATTTTTTGGGGATTTCAAGAGAACTGTAAATAGCAGATAAAGATCAATGAATACATACATTTCAGGCAAAATGTGGAAGAATTTATCTCCAGCAGACCTGTTAAATAAAGTCTGTTAAAAGAATTTCTTTAGACTGAAAAGAAAAGATGCCATATAGAAAAAGAGTTCTGAATAGGTAGCAATACCTATTCTGCTGAATAGGTAGCAATGCCTGGTAGAATAAATACATGGTAAATACAACAATCTCAAAAAAAAAAAAACCACAAAACTAAAAAACCTCCTCAAAAATTAGTAGTTGGCCTGATTAATATCCTTCCACCAGTCTTTAATTAGGCAAAGGAAGTCAGTAAATATATAGCAGATTGGAAGAGCTGTACCATTTTGACTCAACTGATGTTATATAACATCACACTGAATACTGGTAAAATACACATTTCTCTCAAATGTACTGGAAATACTCAGTGATAAAAAGCCATATGCTAAGCCACAAAACAGTCACATTTTGTTAGAAGAGAATTTGTACGCATTTGTTCTGTACTACAGTAGTATCCAATTCTAAGCCACTAAGTAGTATAAATCTAGAAAATCTCCATACGCTTGAAGATTATACAACCTATTTCTAATGGATCATGGGTCTGAAAATAAAAAACCTCAAAAATAATTGAGGAAAACACAAATTATTAAAAGTTGTCTCATAAGGGGCGCCTAGGTGGCTCAGTGAGTTAAACCTCTGCTTTCAGCTCAGGTCATGGTCTCAGGGTCCTGGGATCAAGCCCTGCATTGGGCTCTCTGCTCAGCGGGGAGCCTGCTTCCTCCTCTCTCTGCCTACTTGTGATCTCTGTCAAATAAATAAATAAAATCTTAAAAAAAAAAAAAGTTGTGTCATAAGCTAATTAGTGCTTAGCACTAAATGCAATAAAGAAAAAGGAAAAAAAAAGAGTCCAATCTAGGATATAAACTTCCACTTAGTGGAGGGATGCCTAGCTGGCTCAGTGGGTAGATCATGTGACTCATGATTTGAGTTCAAACCTCATATTGGGTATTTGAGACTATTTAGCAAAAAAAAAAAAAAAAAAAAAATCTTAAAGAAGCTAGTTGAACAAAATAATCCCAGAGTAAGTCAAAGTTGTCCACATAAAAAAAACTTCTACATATTTAATTTATTCCATTAAATTTAAAAGAGAAATATTATGCTAATTGCAAAACATGTGGCAAATGCACTTGAGAAAATGCAGCATACATTCATGATAAAATTGCTCAGTAATTAAGAATACTAGTAAATTTTCTCTGCCTCCTAAATTAAATCTCAAAACCAAAATTGAAACCAAAAGCTATGGCTGACACTCTAATGCTGAAATACAGACCATCTTACCCATGATCAGAAACAGAACAACATATTTCAGTCTTACCAGGGATATGAAACAGTGTATCCAAGACCATATAGCTAGTTCAGTAAGTCAATAGTCCTAAAGTCAAATAATACCAAAAAATAATATTTTAATAGCTAAGAAAATAAGAACCAGAATGGCATTTTGAAAATAAGGTATTATGAAGACCAAACAACAAGCACCACAATAAACCATATAAGAAATAATCGACTAAGGCTCTCATTCTCATGTTTTCCATATATATAGATAAACACACACACACACACACACACACACACGTATCTCCAACTCTTGTCAATATCAATTATCTGAGGTTTTCCAAAATTAAATGCAGCAGCTGAGCTGTTTTCAGTGTGATGTCTCTACTGTCAGGAAACTATGTCACATGTGTGGGGTTTCTAATTCATCTGTAATGCCTTCTCAGAACTTTCAGAGTCGCTGAAGAGAGGTGACTTCACAGTCTTGGCTTCAAGGAGGACCACAAAAATAGCTCTTGACCCATTTATCAAAGTATGTGGTGCTCTTAGGAGTCAGTTAAGAAATTAAGTGATATATTTCAAGCTGTAGTACTTGGAGAAAAATAAGGAAACAATTAACTCCTAATGAAATTAAGTTTGGGAATATATAGATTTATAGATTATGGCTTTATATAAGATAATCAGACGGTTATTAGTAGCACATAAACATGACACCTTTCTTATGTAGAGTAGTAGCAATGTCATCTTTTAGTCACATAAAGCAAATATTTTCCTGTTACATCTCTAACTTATAATAATTATTTGTTTCCATGCCTCCTTTCATATTCTTTTGTCCACTCCCAAGGGAAACTCATAGGGCACTGTTATCCTACTTGGCCTCAGACTGAACACAGTTCCTAACTCAATATAGTAGTTTTGAATTTAATTTAATTGGATTTTAAGGATAAAGCAGACATCCCTAAATTCTAGAGAGAGAATAAGACTCGTAGGATCAAAGGTAAAAGCATGGACCAACTAGAAAAGCCAACACACAAGGAGGATTTGGACATGATAGTATTTAGAAAAAAATCTGAAAAACATTGTAGTAGCCAATTACAGAAAAGAAAAAACAAAACAAAAACAATTTGTTCAGCACAATGGAATATTTTGATAGTTGAAACATAAGGTTAACCTTTCATGGGACAACTATTTATAGACCCATAAGTCCATTATGCATTCTGAAGAAAAATTTGGGGAAAAAACGGACTTGAGTATCTATATAGATGTCTCCTTCTGCTGTTGAAAGCATGATCATTTTGAGATTGCATGGAGTAAACCCTCAGGGGTCCCTCAACAATCTTCAGGTGAACAGCTACATTTTGGATTATAGGGAATAGGGACAAATTACCTCCTCTTAGAATGGAGCAATGGGATAGTCACTTGGAAATGGATTTAAGTAGCAGTGGTGCACCACTGAAGACTTACATAAAAGTTTCAAGTATGGGTCAATGTTTTTTTTTTTAAATATTTTATTTATTTATTTGAGAGACAGAGATCACAAGTAGGCAGGGAGGCAGGCAGCGAGAGGGAGAAACAGGCTCCTCACCGAGCAGAGAGCCCAATGCGGGGCTCGATCCCAGGACCCCGAGACCATGACCTGAGCCGAAGGCAGAGGCCCAAACCACTGAGCCACCCAGGCGTCCCTGGGTCAACGTTTTTTGAAACTAAAAGGTAATACATTGCCTCCTAAATTCTACCAAGTCTTACTTTTGTTATTCTTAACCAGAAAAGTCAGTAGTCAAAGCATAGACTGTACATTTCCAAAATTTGACATTAATTAGGCTGAAGACATTTTTTCACTGACAGGTTTGACCTTTTCAGATAATCATGAAATTAAATTTCATGAATATAAAGCAGAATGAAATTATTTCCTTTTTGGAAAATTAATTTTATCAAATTCCTTTAAAAGTTTTTATTAATAATACCAACTATCCACATACCCACTTTTTACTAAAATCATTCTATAATGTAAGAACTCTGAGGTCAGAACTGTGTTTTTGTTTTTATCTGATAGATACATATTACAGTAATAGGTAATCTCCAAAAAAGTCAATATAGAACACAAGAAGGGCTATTCATTTAGTACTCCTTAATCAGAAGCAAAATTCTCATGCATAGAAATAAATACAATTTAAGTTTAGGCTCTGCATATACTACTACCATTTTAACAAAACTAAACACAAATTTTGGTAGGAAAAGTGTAAGTTACATTTATATGGTCACTTAAGGAATTAAAAATTTTACATATCTACCATTTGTTCTTAAAGTCATGGTGAATGTGTTGAAAGAAAAAAAAAAGTTTTGTCCTCTAAAAGGTTTTAATCTATATAGACATCAGAGGATATGTAAATCTTGGAGATGAAAACAAATGAAAATAAAGTCAAGTGTCACAATGTGTGGTGCAGAGCAGAAGGAAACGCTAGTATTTCCTTTGTATCTTAAATGTCATTTACAACACAGATCAGGAAACCAGATGCAGTGATATTTTCTAAAAATCAAGGTGATCTATGTGCTTTTTATGACCACACATAGTCTGGTTTCTTAATGATTTAAGGTCTTCTCAAACCAATGAAGAAGTTAATAACAGGGTTTCTTTGAAGAAGTTTTTCATTTCTTGTATTGCTATCTGAGTGACTAATATAAGTATAAACCAGGTAAAATTACATAGTTAGTGCACAGCACATTTCAAAAAAGTTAGTGTAATTAAAAATACTAACTGTATTATCAAAAGACCTAGGTCTTTCCTCATCTTTCCTAGGAGCTAGAAAATTACCTCTGTTAAGTTTTCTAGACTCAAAAATTTTGAGTCTAGAAATGTGGTCTGATTCACAACATGATGAAGATCACATGTGCCTGTGATAGCATTTTTTAATGACAAAAAATGCACAGTATACCTAAAATATTGGGAAAGTTAGAATTTCTGTAAAGAAATAATAGTTTTAATGGTTCTTTGTCCCTTATCCTGAACTACACAACTTCTTTTCTGTTGCAGAAATCAACCAAATTCTCCATGAATTACAAAAATAACATTTATTTTTAACCCATGTTATGTGAAGTCTGCTGGAAGGCTGTAGCTCAGATAGTTGGTTCAATTTTTCTAGGCTCTGTCAATTTGACCAGTTTATACGAAATCTGAAATGGGATGTCCAAATGAAAATACTCCTTAAGAACTAAATTAATGCACATAATGTTAGGAATGAATTTTATAAACATGCTTCCTTTTATGTTCTCTTTGCCTAAGACTGCACTGTTAAGTAGCAAAATGTTATTCATTGCCCTTCTCAAACTGATCTGATATGATTTTATAAGAAACAGTCCCAAATTTCCATGCTGATTCTTCTAGAAAATCTGTTTTTTTTTTCAAGATTTTATTTATTTATTTATTTATTTATTTGACAGACAGAGATCACAAGTAGGCAGAGAAGCAGGGCAGAGAGAGGAGGAAGCGGGCTCCCTGCCTCCCAGGCGGGGCTCAATCCCATCACCCTGGGATCATGACCTGAGCCGAAGGCAGAGGCTTTAACCCAGTGACCCACCCAGGTGCCCCATGTGTTTTATTTCTTTCAGTGAGTCCCGGATTGCCAACAGCTAGACTCCTTTTTGAATTCAACTTCTTAGAGTCATTAGTAAAATGAAATTAGTAACATCTCGCTTGCACTATTAACATTCTGTCTCAAACTTGTTCTCCTAAAGCAGCTTCACTAGGTATATTTTCTGCCTCCTGCTTTAGCCAGTCTAACACTTGTAACTTCACCAAAACAAACGATGGTCCACTACTTTTTCAGTTTTCTTTAACAGTAAACTTTATAAGCCCCTAGTCAGGTTACCAAAGAAAAAAATTACAAAAGAGACAAATTACAAATACCAGAATTTGGAAAGGGTCCATCACTACTGATGCCATGAACATTGCAACATTAGTAAATGAGTATTACTAACAACTCTATGCCCACCAATTTGATAACTTGATGAAACAGAACATTCCCTCAAAGTCATCATCTAAAGAAACTCCCACAAGAAGATGTATAATCTGGGGGCGCCTGGGTGGCTCAGTGGGTTAAGCCGCTGCCTTCAGCTCAGGTCATGATCTCGGGGTCCTGGGATCGAGTCCCACATCGGGCTCTCTGCTCAGCGGAGAGCCTGCTTCCCTTCCTCTCTCTCTGCCTGCCTCTCTTGTGAGTTCTCTCTGTCAAATAAATAAATCTTTAAAAAAAAAAAAAAGAAGATGTATAATCTGAACAGATCTCTATTAAAACAACCAATTCAGTGATTAACAACCTTCCTAAAGGAAATTACCTGCGGCAGGTGGTTTCACTAGTGAATTCTGACAAACATTTCAATAATAATACCAGTTCTCTACAATCTACCCCAAAAATAGCTAGCAAACACTTTCTAAGTCATTCTGTGAGGTCAGTATTACTCCAACAGCAAAACTGGAAGGCAACATGAAAAAAAGAAAAAAAGAAAAACTACAAGCCAAGATGTTTCATGAAAACAGCTATAAAAACCTACAACAAAACATGAGTAAATAAAATTCATGAAAACAGCTATGCACCACGAACAAGTGGAATGGATTCCAGGTATATAAGGATGTATCAACATTTCAAAATTAATTATTATAATCCATCACAACATGTTAGACACCAAAAATTGTATCGATACAGAATTATTTGAAAAAAATGCAATACCATTAATTATTGATAAAAGAAATAACTTCCAACTAGACATAGCGGGGAAAGTAATCAAGTTGATTTAAATGAAAACTACTGTCCTATTTAGTGGCGAGAAACCAGATACTTTCCCCCTAAGATCACCAACAAGGCAAGGCGATCTCCTTTCACTGCCCTTACTAAGCGCTCTACTGGAAGTCCTTGCTAACATAGTAAGAAAAAAAAAGTACATAAAAGGGACGCAAGTTCAGAAGAGAAAATAAAGGGCAAATGAAAGCACAAGAGAAGTTGCTCAATATCTTAGGGCATCAGGGAACTGCAAATTAAAACAAGATACCACTGCGCATCTAGAATGATTAAAACCCAAAATACTGACAACACCAAAATACTGATGAGAATGTGGAGTGACAGAAACTCTCAGTCATTGTTTGCACGAAAGAGAAATGGTCTGACCGCTTACATGTAGAACACAGTTTGGAAGTCTTTTTTACGACGTTCGTCACAGTCTTATCACAATATCCATCAGTTACTCTTCTAAATACCCACATGAGTTGAAAACTTATGTTCACACAAAAAGCTGCACATAAAGGTTCTATCACTTCCTTCCTAATTGTAAAATACGGAAAACAATCAAATGTCATATAATAGGTGAACAGATAAATTGGTACATCCTAACAACGGAAAATTATCCAGCAATAAAAAGAAACAAACTATCAAGTTTTGGAAAAAAAAAAAAAAAAAACAACCCAGGGCGAAACCCTGAAAGTTTATTACGGAAAAGCCTGTCCACAAAGATTACATACAGTATCCTTCCAACTAAATAACATTCTGAAAAGACATATATATGGAGATAGTAAAAAATAAGTGGTTGCTGGGGATTAGGGGTAAGAGTGAAAGGTAAGTAGAGCACAGGAAAATACAGGGCGGTGAAGATATTCTGTAGCACATTGTAATGAAATATATACAAGATACTGTACATTTACCAAAACTTCCAGAATATACAACACGAAGAGTGAACTCATAAACTAGGTACCTTAGGAAATGATAGCATATCAGTAATGATTTAATTTTAACAAAGGTATCACACGAATGCAGGAAATTACTAACATGGGAAACTCTATGTGGAGGAAAAGGATACATACCAAACTTGCGGTTTCTGCTTCATTTTTCTATAACCCCAGACTAGTCTAAATTATAATCTATTAATGTAAAAAAAAAAAACAAACCCAAACACCCTCATTTCCAGTCCCAGCTCCGCAAGTAAAGAACTTGGAATTTCTTGCTAAGTTACAACAAATGAAAACACTAAACAGATTGAAAAATCAGTAACTCTTCAAGGCTCTCTAACAGAAGGCAGGACACAGGCAAGCAAATCACTGCCCCCAGCACTGGAGAGAGGAACACAGGAAGACACGGGGGTTACGACTCACCGCAGTAGAGACTCCAGCATAAACCACCACTGAAGGAGAACCAGGGTAGGAAAACCCGAGGTGCAGTTGCTGAGTTCCCAGAGGCTGAACACAAACAACTCTGAGAGCTGAAAACTCCCGCGGAGAAGAGTCATAAAATGGCCACCAACAGATAGACCTCCAGGAGCTTGACCAGGTTTCCTCAATAAGTAATGGAGAAAACTTCCCCCACTTGTGTTTTGGGCAGGGGCTGGGCGAAATTTGAAGTTGGTAAATGTATATAATTATTGGGGATGAAATGCTCAGTATTTTGGAAGTCATTATACTATTCCTTTTACTTTAGTGAATGTTTGAAATCTTCCACAGCAATAAAAACAATGATAGCCCCCCCCCAAAAAAAAAATTGAAAAGGAAAAGAACTAACCAGAGAAAACTGCTTTCCCCTTAACAAAGTCTGCCCTCAAGGGAAACTATTTAACCAGAGTCGAACCTTCTGGGGTGTTGGGAGACCCAGCTCACCTGCTGAAGGAAAAATAACCAAGTCCAGCCAGTCTAATTTTCCACAGGAAAGAAGGGAAATAGCCAAGTATAGACCATCTAGCCATCCTGTACCACCTAAAGGAAAGGAAAAAAGCAAAGCAAACAAAGTAAAACTGAGAAATGCTTATTAAGTTCATAGTTCAGAAAAGACATCCATTAACTAAAAGACTCACTAAAATATCATGAGCCTTAATCATGGGACTATAGAAGGCTTCCTCTTTCCTCATACCTCATACTGCAACACCAAAGGTCTATTTATTTTTTTAAAGATTTTATTTATTTAGTTGACACACACACACACACACACACAGAGAATACAAGCAGGTAGAGCAGCAAGCAGAAAGAGAGGGAGAAGCGGGTTCCTCACGGAGCTGGGAGCCCCATGTGGGGCTCGATCCCAGCACCCTGGCATCATGACCTGAGCCGAAGGAAGCTGCTTAACCAACTGAGCCACTCAGGCGCCCTGCAAAAATCAATTTACAGACACTCAAATTTGGCCTCTTTTTTTTTTTTAAAAGATTTTATTTATTTATTTGATAGAGAGATAGAGAGCACAAGTAGGCAGAGTGGCAGGCAGAGGTAGAGGGAAAAGAAGGCTCTCTTGCTGAGCAGTGAGCCCGATGTGGAACTCGATCCCAGGACCCTGGGATCATGACCTGAGCTGAAGGCAGCCGCTTAACTGACTCAGCCACCCAGGCACCCGGCCGCTTTTGTTTTTAAGCCCTTATATGGGAGTAAATAAATGACTGAGAGTTTTCCTGATTTTAAGTTAGAGCAGAAGCAATCAGGCCACGGCTACCAGCATCTAGTATTTAAGGGAAGGATTCGACTCCAGCATTATGTTCTTTCACTTTCCTATCACCTAGCATAGATTTGGCTGCAAGTGGCTGCAGCAATGTGCATGTGACCCAATCTGAAATACGCCTGTCAAGCAACGTTGACTTCCTCAGCACTCTTGTGTTCCCAATGACCCGATGATAATGCTTTCCAACATGTTAGTGGTCTCACATATTAACAAAATCCCTCATCTAATTCCAATACATGTTTACCATCTTTTTGAGGTTACAATCTCATTTTCCAAATAAAAGGAAGTAAATTACAGTTTGAAATGTATCTCTCAAGATGAAATTCTGCCAAGATAGAATGTTCCGTAATTCATATGATCAGTATGCTTTTGCCATTTCTTTTCTGTGTGGCTCATTTTACAGATGATAGCGTGAGGCCCAGGCCAGCTAATTGATCTCAGGGCACAGAGATTATGTAGCATCCTGTCCTACCAGGAAAAGGCAGCATGACCAAAAAATGCCATGGGACATGAGGTCTCCTAAATAACCCCACTGTAATTTTTCAAATTGCTGCCAAATGCCTTCTTCAGAACAGCAGCAAATGTCAATGAGGACTCAGGTGTCTGTTCAGGGTAGAATCACTGTTGGTCAAACAGCAAGAGAAAACCAGGCCAGATCCTTTCTGCTTCTAAAGAGAGGAAGAAAGAAGGGCCACTGACTCTACCTATTATTTTGTAGACTATATATCTCTTCTCTGAATTAGAAGATCAGTGTGGCATTGGCTTTGCCTAAACTAGGCTATTAGTGTGATGACCGAATTTAACATTATGTGAGATTCTTAACTATTACCATAAAAGTGGCAGCGAATACTACCTTGCTACCATCTGAGCAAAACAGCCTGTACCATCAGACTTCACTGGCAGTGACAGCCTCTTTACCCTGGCAATGTTTAAATGCTTCACAGAATTCAAAATAGGAGACTAGAGCTTGGACGTCTCGTTGACTTATCTGCATGCTTGTCTAGACATCATCGCATAGAAATAGTAAAACCCATGTGTTTGGAGAAAACTTTGATTTTATGGTAGGTGCTCTGACATAAGGATCAAAATGAAGTTTAGATCATTTCTGTTTTTATCATCTTTATCATTTGTATAAAAAAGTTCAAGATAGTGATGCCAGGGTTGGGGTTAATATATAAGCAGCAGACTCAGGGCCGGTCCAAAAAAAAGAATTAGGTTCTTTTCTCTGATCTCTTCAAATGTTTCCTGGACCCAAAAAGGATGGAAGCTTATGTTTCACCATGAATGAAAATCACAAATACTACTATCCCTTAGTAATCTTTTTCAACCTACGCAAACTGAGATGAAAACTGTTCCTTTTAAAACCACGGTTTAACAGAGAGGAGAGGAGAATACAATAAAACCACACCTCCCCGCCAGCTCCTGCCACCTCGTCCCACTAACATCACTTGAGTTTTTCCAGAGCAGCAATCACTGCCCGGTACTTCACGTGATTGTTTCTCTACTGTCTCTCTCTCTCTTTCCAAGAATGGAAGTGCCAAATGGGCACAAATTTTGTTTTGTTCACTTTTGTGTCTCCAGTAAAACTAGCATGTGATATACCCTCAGTGAACATCAGCTGAGTGAACGAATAAAGGCAGAAAAGGTTATTGAGTGCCAAGAAATGGTGGAGAGAAACGCCAAACAATGAAGGTAGAATTTATAAAGAGAAAAATGGACGCTGGTGATTTTGTTTTACCCCTTAGACTTTTCTCAGTTTGGTGGAGGATACTGATATGGCTGTGTATATAAGATATATACATATCTGTCAAATATAATCTTGGAAAGGTTTATATTGTGAGAATAAATATACCTCGAAGGAGAGGAAAAGGAAGATACACAAATACAAGACAAGTGATATGAAAAGAAAAGAAAAAGCTATCTGCATTCAAATCCATTTTCTGCCCAACTCTTTTGCTTTCCAAGACGCTCTGTTTTACTAACCATCTCCTTAACTTTCTGGGGGTGGAGACCCTGGCTTATCTTTCTGATATGCAGGTCACTATAGTAATTGTGGTCCCTTGGCTTCTAGAAGTTATAAACTCCCACCTCTTCACTGTTGCTTTGGTATTCCATCTTTTCTATTGCTCTCAAGGCAAACTCTATGATTGTCTTTCTTACCATCAGCCCTGGCCTACAGAAGAAACTCTCCACAGTACGAAATGGTACCAGTGCCCCTTTCACCAGTGGTGTTCCTGATGCCTTTGGTAAATGGATGTGCCTCTGGGCATTCTTACAGAATATAATCCTCCACTGAGTGGTCTGGTCTCACAGAATATATCCCCTCCTGCAAAGTCACTTTTCTGAGCCATTTTGACCCCTTCTAGAACTGTATCCCAGGGAAACTCAGGCATTCCCATCCCACTTTGTGTGGTGTGGACAATCATTCTCTCCAGGCTTTTAAGGGTCACTCTAGCAGTGAACTTGTCCTATTTTCTGGGCCTTCAGGTTGCTAAACTCTATATTGGGAATGTGCCCCCGAGTCTATGAACTCTTGTTTACGCAGCCTCAAGTTCTGTCCCTCTCTGCCCTGACAGACACCCTTAAGCAAGCACCGTCGTACTCCGGCTGGTAATATTAGCTCATTCCTGCACCTCCTTTGGAATGCTCATGACCAGTTACTGAGGTTCTTGATGAGTTTCAAAACGTGCTTATTCTTGTTCATGCCATCCTTGTCTCCCACTTATCTGTACACTGTTTCTACTTCTGATCTGGTCTGACTCTAAAAGCATGGTAAAGTAGAACAGCGAGGTGGAAGAAAATCATGCTCTATTTTTAATAACCAGTTGACAAAGAAGACTCACTGAGACGTTTTCAGACTTACAAAGAGAAACATAACACATGCATTAATAATAGGGAGATAGCTTGCTTAAAATGGATAGAGTTACTATTTGTTTTATTTTAAAAGGGAAGCTTCATCAAGTGAAAAGATAGAAAGCTGATGTAGTTTTTTTTTTTTTAAGATTTTATTTATTTATTTGACAGAGAGCGATCACAAGTAGGCAGAGAGCGATCACAAGTAGGCAGAGAGGCAGAGAGAGTGAGAGGGGGAAGCAGGCTTGCCGCTGAGCAGAGAGCCCAGTGTGGCGCTTGATCCCAGGACTCTGGGATCACGACCTGAGCCGAAGGCAGAGGCTTTAACCCTCTGAGCCACCCAGGTGCCCCTCTTTAAATATATTCACTTTAATTACATTCATTTATCAGGGAGGAAAATCCTTACCCTTTTAGATAGAAGGTGAAATGAAATATCATCTTTAGGAGGAAATACAATGTTTAGAGGTAACATAGCTATGAACTAGAGGAGTCTAACAAATGGAGATTTTCTATTGATAGTATTTCAACAAAAATACTACTGAATGTTGACCTTTAACTTTTCTCTTCAGTATTGCTTTGAATTTGAGTTGCTAGCACTCTTTACTTGCAATATTAATAGAAATGTACATAAATTTTGGAAAGTTAAAAGAGAACCTTGACCATGATGAAACACTCATGCTTTGCTTTCTCACTTGGAAACAGTAAATTGCAAAACGCATTTAGGCAGCTAGTTTCCTGCTTGAAAATACTAAATCGCTTCTTCTGATTTCCTCTTTGTGCTTTGCTAAGAGGGAACTTTTATCTTGTGCCCTAGTAATGACAAGGTGGATACTTTCTGCATTTCTGTTAGGTGCTCGCATTAACACCATTTATAACCTTATATAACAAAGACCATCACCCACAAGACAAAGCAGATTGGAAACATGAAAAACAACATGAGATTTACAAAATACACACATGCATACATACAAAAACTTATTGTCAGGCAGCCCCGAGTGATGGTACCAATTACCCAATGCAAACTGCATACATTCATGCTTAGTTTTTAGAGCAATCTTGTCAAAATTCTGTTATTGTTTCATAAAAAAATCTTTTTTTTTTCCTATGTGTGCTACTTGTTTTATGCAGCCTACGGGTTTTATATAATCAGGTTTAAGTACCAAAAATATTTAATATTAATATTAAATATTTTTGGTCTATATATAAATACTTGAATATATTGATGAGCAAATTCCTCCCCCCCCCCGGTTGCATTGTTTTTTTTGTTTGTTTGTTTGTTTTTTATTTTTTTAATTTATTTTCAGCATAACAGTGTTCATTGTTTTGGCATCACACCCAGTGCTCCATGCAGTACGTGCCCTCCCTATTACCCACCACCTGGTTCCTCAACCTCCCACCCCCCTGCCCCTTCAAAACCATCTGGTTGTTTTTCAGAGTCCACAGTCTCTCATGGTTCATCTCCCCTTCCAGTTTCCCTCAACTCCCTCTCCTCTCCACTCCCCGTGTCCTCCATGTTATTTGTTATGCTCCACAAGTAAGTGAAACCATATGATACTTGACTCTCTCTGCTTGACTTATTTCGCTCAGCATAATCTCTTCCAGTCCCGTCCATGTTGCTACAGAAGTTGGGTATTCGTCCTTTCTGATGGAGGCATAATACTCCATCGTGTATATGGACCACATCTTCCTTATCCATTGATGAGCAAATTTTAAAAAGATATAATTTATTCCAGTCGCCATGTTCTATGAATGAGAGATTTATTTTATTATTTAATTCTTGCCCCATAAGATAGAGGATAAGATGGAGAGGGGAGGGGTTGATAAGGTTGTTCAGTTGATATAACAATAGATTTATGGCAGCTATAATCCATTTAAATAATGTCATAATTTCTCCTTACCAAAAGGCATCTGAGGTTTTCAATGTCATGTCTCTAATTAAGGGTCCTAGAGTTGGGAGTTTTGGGGAATAATGATGGTGAACTTAAAAATATTTTAAATGAGGGCCGCCTGGGTGGCTCAGTGGGTTAAGTCTCTGCCTTCAGCTCAGGTCATGATCCCAGGGTCCTGGGATGGAGGCCCACACTGGGCTCTCTGCTCAGCGGGGAGCCTGCTTCCCGCCCCCCTCTGCCTGCTTCCCTGCCTACTTGTGATCTCTGTCAAATAAATAAATAATAAAAAATATTTTAAATGAATGCAATGTATTTTTCTCAAGCTGGAAGCTCAATCTGTTCTTTTAGCTTTAGGTATCTTTCATAGCTCATCAATATGAGATAAGATTGAAAACCACAGTGGACAAACTGAAATGCATCGCTAAATAAAAAACAGGAAGTAAGTCAATGATTACCTTCCCTGTCGTATAAATATGTGAAGAAACATATTGAGCACACATCAGTTCCATCAACAATATCATTGAGTAATCTCTACCTGTATGTTTACCCCAAATAGTTTTTATATTTAACTTATCATACCTTGATTTAATTTGAAATACAACGTCTGACTCACCCCCAAAGAATAAAAGAGAGTCTGTGATAACCTTAAATTCAACAAGTCAAGTCCTGTTTATTGATAACCTTGAAATGTTAGCTTATGTTCTAATAGCACAAATGCATTATTTATAAGATGAATTTGTAATGAATTTCCCAAAAAGGAAAATTTGAGAATAAAAGAATAAAAGAGGCACTATTAATTGTAATAAAAGAAGAGAGGGATAACCCAGGACGATCCTGGCCATAATGACTTCAATTATTAAACATTGTTGACATTAACCAATATACCCATTTCTAAATCCCACAATCCAATTTGCCTTCTTTTTGCATTCATGATCCCTACTGTAGAGTCTAATTTAGAGAAAAAGAATGAAGAGGAACAGCAAAGAGTCTGTACCCAGACGGCATTGGTTCAAACCTCAGTCCTTCCACTTACTATTTGTGATGTCTTGGGAAATTTACCTAAACTCTCAATTACATATTTCCTTTATCTTTAAGTGGGACTGAAGAGTTTGGTAAATATTTCATGTATTTGTGAGGATTGATTAGGATATAAGATATTTAAAACTGTGCTTAGCACATAGTAAATGATTAATAAATACAAATTATTATTATTGGCTGAAATATACTACAGTCAGTTCAATATATAAAAATCAGAGGGGAGGAAGGCCAAATTGTATTTTCTTATTATATTGTCTTACTTTTTCATAAACAGAAGAATTAATGGTAAATTAAGTCTATACAATGAAGAATGAAGTTTTGGTGACTAGATATGAGGAAGAATCTCAATTTTGCTCCAGCTTACGTCCCTACAGATTGGTGTGTGCACATTGTAAGAGAAGTTTATTTATTTCCAAAGATTTTTTATTCCTTTAAAAAAAATTAACATATAATGTATTATTTGTCCCAGGGAAATCAGTCTGTGAATCGCCAGGTTTACACATTTCACAGCACTCACCATAGCACATACTCTCCCCAATGTCCATAACCCAACCACACTATTCCTACCCACCCCCACCCCCCAGCAACCCTCAGTTTGTTTTGTGAGATTAGGAGTCTTATGGTTTGTCTTCCTCCTGATCCCATCTTGTTTCATTTTTTCCTCCCTAAACCCCATGACTCCCTGCCCTGCCTCCCAAATTCCTCATATCAGAGAGGTCATATGATAATTGTCTTTCTCTGACTGACTTTTTTCGCTTAGCATAATACCCTCTAGTTCCATCCACATCTTTACAAATGGCAAGATTTCAGGGGTTTTGATGGTTGCATAGTATTCCATTATATATATATATATATATATATATATATATATATATATATATATATACACCACCTCTTCTTTATCCATTCGTTTATGGACATCAAGGCTCTTCCATAGTTTGGCTATTGTGGGCATTGCTACTATAGACATTGGGGGTGCAGGTGACCCTTCAGATCACTCCATTTGTATCTTTGGGGTAAATACCCAGCAGTGCAATTGCAGGGTCGTAGGGTAGCTCTATTTTCACTTTCTTGAGGAAACTCCACACTGTTTTCCAGAGTGGCTTCACCAGCTTGCATTCCCACCAACAGTATGAAAGGGTTCCCCTTTCTCCACATCCTTGCCAACATCTGTCATTTCTTGACTTGTTCATTTTAGCCATTCTGACTGGTGTAAGGTGGTATCTCATTATGGATTTGATTTGTATTTTCCTAATATTGAGGGATGTTGAGCACTTTTTAAAGTGTCTGTTGGCCATTTGGATGTCTTCTTCAGAGAAATGTCTGTTCATTTCTTTGGTCTATCTCTTGATTGGATTATTTGTTCTGTGGGTATTGAGTTTGGTAAGTTCTTTCTAGATTTTGGATATGAGCCCTTTATCTGATATGTCATTTGAAAATATCTTCTCTTGTTGTTTTTTGTCTTTTGGTTTTGTTGACTGTTTCCTTTGTTGTGTAAAAGCTTGCTATCTTGATGAAATCCCAACAGTTCATTTTTGTTTTTGTTTCCCTCACCTTCAGAGACCTGTGTAGCGAGAAGTTGCTATGGCTGAGGTCAAAGAGGTTGCTGCCTCTGTTCTCCTCAAGGATTTGGATGAATTCCTGTCTCACATTGAGGTCTTTCATCCACTTGGGGTCTATTTTTTGTGTATAATATAAGGAAATGGTCCAATTTCATTATTCTGCATATGGCTATCCAGTGTTCCTAGCACCATTTATTGAAGACACTTTTTCCCCTGCATTGGATATTCTTTCCTGCTGTGAGGAAGATAAGTTGACCCTAGAGTTGAGGGTCCATTTCTGGTTTCCCTATTCTGTTCCACTGATCTATGTGTCTGTTTTTGTGCCAGAACCTTACTGTCTTGATATTACAGCTTTGTAATAGAGCTTAAAGTCTGCAATTGCATTGCCATCAGCATTGGTTTTCTTTTTCAACATCCCTTTGGCTATTTGGGGTCTTTTCTGCTTCCACATAAATTTGGGGATGATTCATTCCAGCTCTGTGAAAAATGTGGATGGTATTTTGATAGGGATTGCATTGAATCTGTGGATTGTTCTGGGTAGCATAGACATTTTCACAATATTTGTTCTTCCAATCCATGACTATGGAACATTTTTCCATTTGTGTCTTCCTCCATTTCATTCATGACTATGGTATGGTTTTCTGAGTACAGATCCTTTGCTTTTTTGGTTAGATGGAGTCCTAAGTATCTAATGGTTTGGGGTGTGATTACACATGGGACGGACTCCTTAATTTCTTTTTCTTCTGTCACATTGTTGCTGCAGGCAAATGCAAGTGATTTCTGTGTATTGATTTTATATCCTGCCACTCTACGGAATTCCTGGATGATTTATAGCAATTTTGGGGTGGAGTCTTTTGCGTTTTCCACAGAAAGTATCCTATTGTCTGCAATGGGTGAGAGATTGACTTCCTCTTTGCTGATTCAGACACCTTTTATTTCTTTTTGTTGTCTGATGGCTGAGGCGAAGAATTCTAATACTATGTTGAACAATAGTGATGAGAATGGGCATCCCTGTCGTGTTCCTGGCCTGAAGGGAAAAGCTCTCAGTTTTTCCCCACTGGGAATTCTCTGTGCACTTCCCATAGATGTCCTTTATGATGTGGAGGTATCCACCCTCTATCCCTCCACAGTGAAGAGAATGCATCAAGAAGGGATGCATTAATTTGTCGAATGCTTTTTCTGCATCTTTTGAGAGCATCCTATGGTTCTTGTTCTTTCTTCTATTAAGGTAGTGAATTCCATTGATAGATTTGTGGTTGTCGAACCACCCTTGCAGCCCAGGAATAAATGTGATTTGGTTGTGGTGAATCATCCTTTTAATGGGCTGTTGGATCCTATTGGCTAGTATGTTGGTGAGAACTTTTGCATCCATATTCATCAGGGATAGTGTGGTCCGTAATCCTCCTTTTGGGTGGGGTCTTTGTCTGGTTTTGGGATCAAGGTAATTCTGGCCTTATCAAAAGGGTTTGGAAGTCTTCCTTCCAGTTCTGTTTTTTTGGAAAAGTTTCGGAAGAAGAGATACTAAATCTTTAAATGTTTGGTAGATGGGGTGCCTGGGTTGCTCAGTGGGTTAAATAAAGCCTCTGCCTTCAGCTCAGGTCATGATCCCAGGGTCCTGGGTTCAAGCCCCGCATCAGGCTCTCTGCTCAGCAGACAGCCTGCTTCCTCCTCTCTCTCTGCCTGCCTCTCTGCCTACTTGTGATCTCTGTCTGTCAAATAAATAAATAAATAAATCTTTAAAAAAAAAGTTTTGTAGAATTCCCCCGGGAAGCCCTCTGTTGTTGCACTCTTGTTTCCTGGAGGATTTTTGACGACTGCTTCAATTTTGTTGCTGATTATGAGTCTCTTCAGGTTTCCTTTTGTTCCTGGTTCAGTTTTGTTCATTTCTATGTTTCTGGGAATGCTTCCATTTTTTCAAGACTGTCTGATTGGTTGACATAGATTTGACATTCTATGTTCTTATACTTGTTTGTATTTCCTTGGTGTTGGGTGTGATCTCCTTCTTGATTCATGATTTTATTTATTTGGATCCTTTCTGTGTTCTTTTCGAGAAACCTGACCTACGGTGTATCAATCCTATTAATTCTTTCTAAGAAGCATCTCCTAGATTCCTTGAATTGTTCTATTCTTTTGGTTTCTACTTCATTGATTTCTGCTCTAACTTTATTATTTCTCTTCTCCTTCTGGGTTTAGGCTTTCTGTGCTCCTCTTTCTCCAGCTCCTTTAGGTTAGGGTTATGTTGTGTATTTGAGACCTTTCTTGGTTCTTGAGAAATGCTTGTAGTACTATATACTTCCCTCCTAGAACCGCCTTCATTGCATCCCAAAGATACTGAGCGGTTGTGTTTTCATTCTCCTGTGTTTCGATGAATTTTTAAAATTCATCTTGAATTGACTGGTTAACCCATACATTCATTAGTAGGATGCTCCCTAGCTTCCATGCATTTGAATTCTTTCCACCTTTCCTCTTGTGATTGAGATTCATTTTCAAAGCATTGTGGTTTGAAAATATGCAAGGAATGACCCCAATCTTTTGGGATGAGAATGAACATGACCATCTCCCTATCTCTGTCCCCGGAGCTGAGAGCTCAGGCCCCACTCCTCAGTGAGCCCTCACAGAAAAGCAGTCAATCTTTCGTGTCTCCCTGGTGTCTGTCTGCACTCTGCTCACTGGACCTGTGACCAAGCATTTCTGTCTCTGGCACATGACCCAGTTTGGAGTCTCCAAACCCAGCAGACTCCTGCAGCATGCTCAGAAACCACTCCTCCTGGGAGAGGAAGGGGACTTTCCCCAGTTGTGCCGCTTCTCGGGCCCCTTCTCAAAGAGCATTGGCTAGACTGTGCTGTGGATCACAGTTTATGGCAACCTCCAGCTTAGAGCCCACTCCTGGTCTCACTCTTTGCAGCTGGCTTCCCTCTCCAATACCTGGGAGCTCTGCTGCCCTCAAGTGACCTTGGTCTTCCTGGGACCCCGGGAATCCCGAAACCACACTGCCCCATTGAGGGTTCCACCCCCTGCCCAGCTGCTAGAGCAACACTCCTCACTAGAGAAGACTTCCAAAAGTTCCGATTTTGTGCTCTGCTGCCCTTAACACTTGGCAGTAGCCAGCTGACAGAGGACCCCTCCCCACAGAGTTTATCTTCCCACCTATCAGCTTAGACTCACTTTTCCCTACTTCCTACCTTGTGGAAAGTGGTTGCTTTTCTGTTTGTAGAGTTGCTGCTATTCTTTTCTTGGATCTACGGTTGATTTTGCAGGTGTTCAGAATGGTTTGATAGCTCTCTAGCCAAATTCCTTGTGCCAGATGAAATGAAGGCATCCTAGTCCTCTGCCGTCTTGGACTTTGTCTCTCTTCTTCTTTCTCCAGATTGCTTTGGGTACGGTGGACATGTTAAGATGATTAACGCTTCCAGTTAATGCACATGGCATATGCTTCCATTTATTTGTGTCATCTTCCAAATCTTTGCCCATACATTTACCCACCAACATGCACATATTTTTCCTTCCTTTCCCACCATGTGTTCAGTATACCAGGTCTTCCTCATTCTTGGTTATTTTTATCCCTAGAGATATATATATATATTTTATTTTTTATTTTTATTTTTTATTTTTTTGCTTGACGCAATTGTCAATGGCATTGCTTTTCTTAATCTCTTTGTGAAAGTTGGTCATCAGAATATAGAAATAAGTTGGGGCGCCTGGGTGGCTCATTCGGTTAAGTGTCTGCCTTCAGGTCAGTTCGTGATCCTGGGGTTATGGGAATGAGTCCAGCACTGGGCTCGCTGCTCAGCAGGGAATCTGCTTTCCCTGACTCTCTGCTGCTCCCCCTGCTTATGCTCTCTCTCTCTGTCTCTTTCTGTGTCAAATAAATACATTCTTTAAAAAAAGAAATGCAACATGTCTCTGTATATTGACTTTGTATCCTGCAGCTTTACTGAATTTATTTATTCTAATTTATTCTAATTTATTTTTAATAAAAAATTTATTTTTTATGGACTCCTTAGGAATTTCTGCATATAGTATCATGTCATCTGTAAATAGTGACCATTTTCTTTTCCTATTTATATTTCATATCTTGTTTTGTTTTGTTTTGTTTTTTCGTCTAAATGGTTTGGCTACAGCTTTCAATACAATGATGAACGAAAGTGGTAAGAGTTGGGCATCTTTATCTTGTTCTTGCTGGTCGTGGGAAAGTTTTCAGCATTTCACCCTCGAGTATAACGTCAGCTGTGGGCTTTTCATATAGGGCCTCTGTTTGGTTGAGGTATGTTCCCTCAGTACCCAGGTGGTTTAGAGTCTTTATCATAAATGCATATCGAATCTTGTCAAGTGTTCTTTCTGCATCTGTTGTAACAATCCTAGGATTTTTATCTTTTATTTTGTCCAGGTGGTGTGTGCTATTGGTGGATGTGCAGACGTGGAATCATCCTTGCATCCCTGGAATAAATCCCACTGGATCATGTTGTGTGATTCTCCTGATGGATTGTTGAATTGATGTTGCCAATAATTTGTTGAGGATATTTTGCATCTCTGTTCATGAGGGATATTGGCCTTTCCTTTTCTTGTAGTATCCTTGTCTTGTTTTGGTAGCAGGGTACTGCTGCCTTCATGAAATGAATTTGGATGTATGCCCTTCTCTCCTTTTTAAAAAACAGTTTGGGAAGGGTTGGTATTAATTCTTCTTCTACTGCCTGATTAGAACTCCTCAGTGAAACTGTCTGGTCTTGGGCATTTGTTTCCTGGGAGGATTTGATTATCAAATCCTAGTGATCAGTCTGTTCAGATTTTTTTTTCCTTCACCGTTCATTCTAGGTTGTTGTTAGGAATTTATCCATTTCTTCTAGGTTGTCCAGGGTGTTGGCCTCTACTTGCTCATAGTACTCTCTAATGATCCTTTGTATTTTTGTGATAGTCATTGTAACAGCTCATGTTTCTTTCTTTTTTTTTTTTTTAAGTTTTTCACATTTTTAATTTAAATTCAGTTAGCCAAGGTGTAGTTTTTGATGTAATGGTCAATGATTCATTAGTTGCACGTAACACCCAGGGCTCATCACCACATGTCCCCTCCTTAACACCCATCACACAACTACCCCGCCCCCCACCTACCCTCCTCCAGTTTGTTTCCTATGATTAAGTCTCTCATGGTTTGTCTCCCTTTCTGAGTTCTTCCCTTTCAGTTTTCCCTCCTTTCCCCTGTGGTCTTCCACTCTATTCCTTGTGTTCCACATATGAGTGACACCATATGATTATTCTCATTCTCTGTTTGATTTATTTCATTTAGCATAACCCCCTCCAGTTCCATCCATGTTGATGCAAATGGTGGGCATTCATCCCTTCTGATGGCTGAATACTATTCTATGCTATGTATGTACCACATCTTCTTTATCCACTCCTCTGTTGAAGGACATCTCAACTCCCTTCAGTTTGGCTCTTGCAGACATTGCTGCTATGAACATTGGGAAGCATGTGCCCCTTCTTTGCACTGCATCTGTATCTTTGGGATAAATACCCAGGAGTGCAATTGCTGGATGGTAGGGCTGCTCTACTTTTAACTTGAGGAACCTTCATGCTGTTTTCAAGAGTAACAGCACCAGCTTGCATTCCCACCAACAGTGTCAGAGAGTTCCCCTTTCTCCACATCCTTGCCAACAGTTGTTGTTTCCTGTCCTGTTAATTTTAGCCATCTTAAATGCTGGAAGGTGGTCTCTCATTGTGGTTTTGAATTCTCTGACGACAATTGATGGGAAGCATTTTTTCACGGACTGTTGCCATTTTGTGTGTCTTCTTTGGAGGAGTGTTTCTTCCTGTCTTCTGCCCATTTCTTGAGTTGTTTCATTGTTTCTGGGCTGTTTGAGCAGCTCTTTGTAGACCTTGGATGCCAAACCTTTATCTGTCAGGTCATTTGCAAATATCTTCTCCCATTCTGTAGGTTGCCTTTTAGGGTTTTTTTTTTTTTTTAATTTATTTATTTTTTTAAAGTTTCTTTTCAGTTTTCCAGAATTCATTGTTTATGCACCACACCCAGGTGTTAATTGTTTCCTTTGCTGTGCAGAAGATTTTTACCTTGATGAAGTCCCAATAGTTCATTTTTGCTTTTGTTCCCTGGCCTTTAGAGACATGTCTTGCAACAAGTTGCAGTGTGCAAGGCTGAAGAGGTTGTTGTCTGTATTCTCCTCTAGGATTTTGATGTGAGACAGGAATCAATTATCTTTCCTCATTGTATTTGAGCCCTCTCTCTTTCTAGCTAAAAGTTTGTCGGTTTGGTTTAACTTTCCAAAAAAGGCAGCTCATATTTTCATTGATCTTTTGTCTTTTTAGTTTCCATTAGATTTATTTCCACTTTCCTTTTTGTTATTTCCTTCTACTTACTGATTTGGGGCTTTGCTTGTCCCCCCCCCCCCTTCTTTCCCATGTATATTAGGTTGGTTATTGGAGAGCTTTCAGATGGATTGATGAGGACCTGAATTTCTATGAACTTCCCTCTTAGAGCTACTTTGGCTGCATCCCATAACTTTTCATAGGTTCTCTTTTTCATTTGTCTCAAGGTGCTTTTAAATTTTCTTTTGATTTCTTATTTGACTATTGGTTGTTTACTAGCATGTTGTTGAATTTCCACATATTTGTGACAGTCCCATTTTCTTCTTGTGACTGATTTCTACTTTCATACTATTGTGGTTGGAAAAGATTTGAACCAGAGCATGAAGGGAGCATTCAGTTTAAAGGTTAGTTCCCTGGGGTATTTTCTGAGGGCAGACCATAACTTCCATGGAGACAGAGGAAGATTTCATGCGATTGGGTAGGAGGAGGTGGTCAACCCTTGTTAGAATTATTGGTTACTACCATGTAAGCTGTGTACCACTATTCACACTATAGCCCTGAGGCACATGTACTTCCTTAGAAACATTTTCCAGGAGGTGCAGGGTGGCCTCTAACAGAAAGGTGCCATGTGGGTTCATGGCATGGTCACAAGTCATAAACCAGCACATATGGTAAATTGGGGCATCAGAATCTGACTTTCTGTTGGAAGCAACAGGAACAGGGCATGGTGAGTTTCATGACAATAGCTGAGGTCCCAAGTGACCCACTGGGTCTTGGTGGTGGGTGGGGTAGTGGGGTCTGTGGTCTGTCTCATCAGAACCTGTGGAATTCAGGGAAACCCTCCTGTCTGTTGAGTTGTGTGGAAACAGGTAGACAGCAGTCTTTGGCCAGGCAGGAGGGTCACATCAGAGGGGTAGTGTGTGGTGGGAGCCAGTGTTCCGTTTCCATGAAAACTGATTGGGATCTGGTGACTGTGATCCTGAGCAGCAGCATGGGAGGGGAGGGTGATGGTGGTGCACACTTCCTAGGGTTGTGGTCAGCACTAAACTGGAGTCCAGTGAAGTGAACTGTGCCTGGCACAGAAGGCACCAGTCACCTTAGCTGTGGGCACTGTGCCAGTGGCACTTTCATGCCAGGGGCTCCCATGCTGCCGCCTCCTATTTTTCATCATCTTCATGGTCATGAGCCTCTGCTCTTGCCCCATGGCCCCCTGGGGTACTGCTCTCCCTCCATCTGGCCCTCATCCTCTGCCTTGTGCAAGCCGATGCCACGGTAGCCTTCTCAAGAGGCAGCTCTGTCAGTCCCCGATGGAACGCTTCCATCAGTCCCCTGTGAGGTGAGGACGATGCCCTGCCCTGGAAGGAGGCTGCAGGTCCCCAATCAGGAGGGCCACACCTTCCTTTTCAGCCTGGCCGGCCCTCCCCTCAGTCCTCCTCAGGGAAGCTGTCATCCTTCCTCAGGTGACAGCTGTGACCTTAAATACCAATATTGTTTTGTGTTTCTCCATGCCTGAGTTCATCCATGGCATGTCTTTTGAACATCTCAGTGGCTTTTTAGCAGTCCTGCAGGGCTGTCTGCTCAAAGAGGGGATGAGCTCAGAGGGCCAGCCTTCCCTGCCACTGCCCTCTGCATGTCCCTAGCCCTAGAGCCAGCTGTCTCACTGAGTGCTGAGGGACCCGAGCCCACCCATCCTGAGCCCAGACTGTGTCAGCAGTGTAGGCTGATGTGTGCCAGGAGTGGTGGGCAGGTGGCATGGGCCAGAGGCATGCAGTTTCTCTTCCTTATTCATTCCCTCCTCTCCCTCCCAGAGGTAGCTCAGAGCAGGCTCCACACCCCACATCACAAGATCCCTTGACCTGTGCCTCCAGCATTCAGCTGGTGAACTTGGTGGCTTCCCATTTCTTCTGTCTCCCATACCCTCACCCATGGCAGTTCCTGGATCAGGCAAGGGATCGTACCCTTGTCTGTACTTGACCCTCTTCCTATCCAGCACTGAGCCCATCCACCTTTGTGTCTTCCATGGATGTGCTTGGAAGCAAGCTCGTCCACAGGAAATCTAGCAGCCAAATGGATCCAAGTCATGACCACTGAATTAGTGATCCAGGATAGAGAACAAACCAGCTCTGAAACCTGTCCCACACTCTGTGACCATCTCATACTAAAACAGAAACAGTGGTAGCTTTCTGGATTATGACATGGCATCTTTCTCTACTTACACTCTTTGGAATGCATAGGTGCTGATCCTGGACGAAAAGGGACCATGGCTCCTGTGGGCTAGGATTAACAGGTAAAATATAAGAGTTTAGTGAAATTTGAATTTGAGGCATAGAATGAATAAATATTGATGACGAAATACTCCCAAGTAGGACATATGAACATTGTGTATCAAATTTTTTTCTAATAGATCACTGAAAGAAAAATCTTTATTGTTTATTTTCATTTCGGTCAGGTTAGCATACAGTGTTATATTAGTTTCAGTAGTACAGTAGCGTGAGTCAGTAATTCTATATATCACTCACTGCTCATCAAGAAAAGTGCACTTTTAGTCCCCTTCATCAATTTCACCCATCCTTCCATTCACCCCCCCTTTGGTAACTGTCAATTTGTTCTTTACTGTTAAGAATCCGTATTTTGGGGTGCCTGAGTGGCTCAATGGGTTAAGCCTCTGCCTCGGCTCAGGTCATGATCTCAAGGTCCTGGGATTGAGTCCTGCATCGGGCTCTCTGCTCAGCAGGGAGCCTGCTTCCCCCCCACTCTCTGTCTGCCTCTCTGCCTACTTGTGATCTCTCTCTGTTAAATAAATAAATGGAATCTTTAAAAAAAAAAAGAATCTGTATTTGGCTAGTTTTTTTTTCCCTTTATTTATGTATGTTGGTTTCTTCAATTCTACACAAGAGTGACATCATATGGTATTGTCTTTCTCTGACTGACTGATTTCACTTAGGATAATCCTCTGTCGATCCATCCATGTGGCTGCATATGGCAAGATTTCATTCTTTTTATGGCTGAGTAATATTCCACTGTGTTTGTGTGTGTGTGTGTACACATCTCTCAGCTCATTTAGCACTTTATCAGTGGACACTTGGGTTACTTCCATATTGTGGTCTTGTAAATAATGCTGCAAGAAACATGGGGGTGCATGTATGCTTTTGAGTTATTGTTTTCATATGCTTTGGGTAAATACCCAGTAGTGTGGTTGCTGGATCCCAGGGTAGCATTATTTGTTTGTAACGCCTTGGGGGCCCTCCATACTGTTTTCCAGAGTGGCTGCTGCAGGTTGCTTTTCCACCAACAGTGGACGAGGGTTCCCCTTTGTCCACACCCTCCCAGCACCTGCTGTTCCTCGTGCTGTTGATGGGAGCCATTCTGACAGTACGTACTAATATCGCATTATACTTTTGATTTGCATTTCCCTGAGCTTGGGTGATGGTGAACATCTTTTCATGGGACTGTTGGCCATCTGTATTTCTTCTTTGGAGAAAGTCTGTTCATGTCTTCAGGCTATTTTTTAACTGGATTATTTCTTTTTTGGGTGTTGAGTTTTATCCACTCCACATATTTTGGACACCATCCCTTTACTGCATAGGATATTTACAAATATCTTCTCCCTTTCAGTAGGTTGTCTTATTATTATTACTTCTTCTAGTTCTTCTGCTGTGGCAAAATTTTTATTTGGATACAGTTCCAGTAGTTTATTTTTGCTTTTACTTCCTTTGCCTCAGGAGACAGTCTAGAAAAATGTTGCTTTGGTCCATGTCAAGAAGTTACTGTCTGTGCCCTCTGGTAGGATTTTTATGGTTTCAGGTCTTCCACTGAGGTCTTGAAATTGTTTTGAGCTTCTGTGTCTGTATGGTGTGAGGAAGCAGAGTGATTGCATTCTTCTGTGCGCAGCTGTCCAGTTTTCCCAGCACTGTTTGTTGTAGAGACTGTCCTTTTCCTTTGCTTTGGGGAATATTGTTTGGCCACATAATTGTGGGTTAATATCTGAGCTTCTGCCCTGTTCCCTTGGTCACTGTGTGTATTTCTGTACCAGTGCCATGCTGTTAGGATGACCACAGCTTTGTAGTCTAACTTGAAATCTGGAATTGTGACTCCTCCAGCTTTGTTTCTCTTCTCAATATTATATTGGCTGTTCGGTATATTTGGTGGTTTCATACAAATTTTTAGGAGTGTTTTCTTGAGTTCTTTTTGTTTATTTCAATGAGCCAATTTATAGTACATCAATCGTTTCAGATGTAGTGTTCGATAATGGATCAGGTGTGTATAACACCCAGTGCTCGTTGCATCACACGCCCTCCTTAATGTCCATCACCCAGTTACCCCATCTCCCATCCATGTCCCCTCCAGCAACGCTCAGTTTGTTTCTGTTTCTGTAATGAAGAGTCTCTCGTGGTTTTCCCCCCTCTCTGATGACTTCCCATTCAGTTTTCCCTCCCTTGCCCTGTGATGTTCTGTGGTGTTTGCTAGGATTGGCTAGAGTTAATTCATCGGCCTTTTAATACAGGATGTCCATGCTTAAATAAGACATTGTCTTAAGAGTATTTTTTTTAAAGATTTTATTTATTTATTTGACAGAGAGAAATCACAAGAGAGGCAGGCAGAGAGAGGAAGGGAAGCAGGCTCTCCACTAAGCAGAGAGCCTGATGTGGGACTCGATCCCAGGACCCTGAGATCATGACCTGAGCTGAAGGCAGCAGCTTAACCCACTGAGCCACCCAGGCGCCCCTTAAGAGTATTTTACAGTGAGTAAGGGTTAGCATGTAAGCCAAATGGTTACAGAGAGGAACCAAATGTTCCAAAGCATCACTTAAGACAATATTTCTTGACATTTATGTTTTGTGGTCAAAATAAGTATAAATCGAGTTGCTCTGTGACTCTTCTTCCAGATGAATTCGCTGGCCCTGTCTTTCTGGTCTTGGTTAAAAGCATCTTCTCAGGGGCTTCCTTAATCAGCCTCTCTGAATAGAGTGGCTCTTTTCGCCTTTAGCCTGCATTCCTTCCTATCTTTGATCCATTGATTATATCCCACGCTCTTTGTAAGCCCCAAGGTGGGACTAGAGGCATACATTCGCACTAAGTACACACTCCATAAATATTTGTTAATTGAACAAGTACGGCTTTCTTTTTAATCAAAAATATCCATGTTTTATCCGTGAATTTTTTACTATATCAGAATATATGTGGAGAAAGCTATTGCTCCATGAATACACATCTGTCAAGGCTGTGGCTCGATTATATCCTGTGCCATGCTTCCCTGAACTAGCTGGAGCACTCATGACCCATGGATGAAGCTCAACTTTAAACCTTAGGGGTGAATTCTGTGAAGGCGCTGGGGGGCATATTGGGGGCAAGTCCTGCTGGATACCACTGTGTCATCTGGGGCCAGATGTGACAGGAGCACCCCCTCTTTCCCTAGCTTTTTCCATCTTCCTCTACCCTCTGTCAGCATGTGGGTTTCCCACCAACCCTATCTTTGCAGACAAAGTCTGAGAGGGCCCATGGCTTGAGACTCCACTGACATCCCAGAGTCTCGTTGTAACCAGTGTCAGAGGTTTCTGGGGCCCTGACATGACCTTTTTTCCCAGAATATGCCCCGCGAGGAGTCCCAGGAGAGTCTGGGGATCTGGGAAAGATCAAGAGGTGGTTGTGACTGTAGCTCAAGCCACTCTGGGGGATCCTGCTGGAGGTCATCTCCCATCCCAGTCTGGCTCTTTCGCCGATTGCCAATGTGACCTAGGAGAGTCACTTCCTCAGAGCTTCAGGCTCATCTTTTCTAAAATGAGGAATGTTTTTAGATTAATTGGTTCATGCAAGACTGTGGAATGAACACCTGGGAAGTTCTGGGCAGTCTCCAAGATGGATTCTACCTCAGGAGTTCTGACTCCCATCATCGCTGCTCCTATGGAGTTCCCCCATTGGACACAACGGCTGTTCCACGGAGATTCCCCAGGGCAACACTGCACTAGCACGCATCTCCAGGGTGTGCCCCCAGGCCATCTGATGTGGCTAAGGGGCCATGAGCAATTCTGAACCCAAAGCAATGTTTTGGCTGTGGTGCCTTGCACAAAAATAGCAGTGCCCGGGTCAGGCCTTCACTGCAACAGCTGAGCCGACTTTAGTGAGGACCTTGCCCAGGACACTAGCCCCATGACACCGAGAGGGCACTCGGAGTCCACAGTTAAGTCAGGCAATGCGACAAGGGATTCTACATCACGGTAGATGATGCAAGGTATCATTTCCCAGCAAACATGACAAAAAACACTTAAATGACAGAATAGTAAATAGTTACAGGTAGTCTATACTATGGCAGTGATGGGAAAAGTGAAGGATGGAGTCAGAAAGGGGAATGGGAGTTCCAAGAAGCAGGCTGGAGTTGTCACAGGTTGGGGGTGTCTCGTGAAGGAAGGGATCAGGAGGCTTGTTCATGGGTTCTGACAATGTAGCATCAGGATGTGAGCTGGGCGTGACCCAGGACTCCCGGGGCACTGGGGGGATTCTAGCTCCAGAGGATCCACAGAAATGCAAATTGGCTTGAGCAGAGCCTTCGTGGTCTGTCTTCTTGGTTCCTGGGTATGGCTCTTTCTCTGCTTCTGGAGTCTGTTGATTCTCCTTTGTTTTCCTTGGAGCTGCACTATGTTGTGTGGATTCAGGGCTGATAGTTGACACAAATTCTTCCTGAAAAGAAGCGGAATAGAAGCCATCCTTGTTTCCTAAGTAGACCTGAATAGATTCCATAGGTAATAGCCCTTTCCCAGGCCCCTGGGCCTTCATGTGCTCGCCAAGTCTGAGATTTTAGAAAACATCTTCTGTTCTTAACAGGTTGAATTAGTTTGGTTTTTAAAAAGTTCAGCAAAGTCTCACTTTTCATCACTTCTACCATTTTCTGCAAACGTTGAATGAACAAGTTTGGACAGGATGAAGGAGGAATGGGCTTTGCAGTGGGGCTTGCGGCAATGTTTAGTCACTGTTGCCCCCGTGTGGCCAAATGTGTTCCCATTTACCAGATTTGAGGGAGAATACAGAAGGTTGGTCCCTGAATTCCTTAGCTCCTAAAAACCATCCTCTAATTTATGGGCAATATTCTAAGTCGAGTATATCTTAACTAGGTATTAGGGTTAGGGTCAGGGTCAAGTTACATACATTAACTATGGACAGCTTTTTGTAGGTCAGTCTCACCTGCCTAAAGTTTGTTTTGTTTTGTTTTGTTATTTTTGTTTTTTTTTAATACAATGGGAGAGGATATAGTTACACAAGCACTGAGCACATGACCTGTCCCCAGAAATAAGTCACTACTGATTGTTTCATTTACCTGAGGACCAGGAGCTGGTCCTCAGGAGCTACTTGGCAGCTAGCATCTGTGGCCAGCTGGCCATCTCCCCCCCACAGCCACACTCAGCTCAGCCCATCCTCTGCTCTGCTCAAGGGCAGCAAACAGATGGACCAGGTGCAGGTGGGGCTTCCTCCTGTCAGGCATGGCTCGCTTCCGACAGGTATTCAAGTGGGCCAGCTCACATGCACGTGACCTGTTCTTTTGGTTCCTTGCTGTCTGCCTCCCCTTTCTGTCAGCCTGGTCCTGAACCTTAAACTCCTGGGAGAACTTGGGTTTGCAGATTTCTGTTGACATTTCGATGTCTAGGTCTGTGTTGCCTTTGTTCCCTGTCCTTAGGTCAGAGATTAAGGCAGGAAAAGTCATCCTACTCTGAAAGCAGCAAAAGAAATATCAAGTGTGCTCTGCCCCCAGGACCTCGGGCTTGAAAGCAATGGCCAACTACGTACTTCATGTTCTACACAATCAGCTTTAGGAACTCATAGGCACATGTGATGTGTAATCATACTGAAAGAAATCTCGTTACTGAACTTTTGCCTTGCAGAAGACAGTTTAGGGACACCACCCCTCGCCCGCACTGTCATTTCCAGTCTGGCCAATGCCCAGTCACACTGACACGTGTAGCCACCCGAGGGCACAGCTGTGACATCCTCCTGGAGCATCCCTGGTTCCCCTGCCCCCCGATCTGGCCAATACTGCACACCCCCAGTCTTCCCGAGCATCCCCCGTTGTGACACAGCTGTGATCACCCTCCTGGAGTATTCCCCGTCCACCTACCCCCATTTGTGGCCAACCCTGCACATCCCCTATCCTCCTGAGTGTCCCCTGTAGTGGCACTTGTCACACAAGGTTGTCATTTGTTGTCTCTCGCTCTGTCCTTTCTGCTTGGAGTAAATCTTTCTCACAGATTCCTGGCTGGATGACCGGTGAATGAATGGTTTCAGGATCTTTTGTCCTGGAACAGCCGGCATCCTTCAAAACCCTGATGGGCAGGGGGAGTCTCTGTCCCTCTCTGTGCCCCCAGGCTCGGTGGATCATAATGTCTAGGATTTGAAAGTCCTCCCAGAGGAAGTTTGTTCTATGAAGGTGGCTTCCTTCTGAGATCATTATGAAAGCACATTGCATGGACATTCCTGTGGGACAGAAATCATGCTATTGTATTGTATTCTCCTTGCACACTGTGGCTAACAAAGAGGAAACACACACTCACACTCACAAGCTCACACTTACACCTCCATTTCTGAGCATCACTGCCATGTAATCGACAGTGAATTCTCATTGGGCTGCAGACCTGTAGATGTCATTCGAGGTGTCAATAGAGGAGGCATGACATGGTGTTCTGGCTAAGAGGATGGAAGTCCTTGCCTCCGGGGGTGAAGAAATTAGATTTTACCCGGAAGGTGCTATGTTCTACTCAAGGAGGGGACATGATCCTGAAACCAGAGATCGGCACAGACTTCTCTGTAAAGTCCTCTGTAAAGCTTTCTATTAGGTGTTGCAGTACACGAGGTCTCTCTGACAATGACTCCACCCTTGCATTGTGGCTTGAAAGCAGCCACAGACCATCCATAACTAACGCCACACTTGATTGACAGAATACACTGGGAGGTCTCATTTCGTCCATGGGTGGTAGTTTCCCACATCCCAGATTTGCAGCATGATGGAGGATGGGGGAGAGGGCTTTTTTTTTTCCAATGGCAGAGTGAGACTACACTTTTCCAGTGGCTGGGTGGGAGTACACTAGGATCTGTCTTGCCTGACCCCTGACCTCTCCTCTCGAAAGGAAAAAAAGATGAGAGTGAGATTGGCCAACAACTAAGGCCTTGGGAATTCTCCCATTTTTCCCTGTAGGCCTCAAACTTCCCACAATACGTTTGTCTATGGTTGAATTCCATGTGGGTACTGTTTGGCTGAGTCAGTCCCAATTGCCTGGTGGGTACATCTTGTGGGTTATGTACCACCCAGATGGTCATCTTGGTCAGCCCAAGACCATGAGCACATTTAGGGCTCTCCCGAGTTAGTGGAGGCTCTAGCATGTGTGGGCGTCAGGACGAGCCTGATTGTGCTCTCAGCAATGTTATGGAGCACCTGGCTTCCTGGCCATCTGTGACACTGCCTCAGGCCGGCCTAGGCCACTTCTGCAGTTGTGATAGAAAAGCCCCTGGCCTGGGTGGTCCACCCCATGTTTCGCTCTGGAGGCTGAGACCCCAGGTCCCTCCCACCTCATTGGCTGAGACCAAGTCACATGCTCATGGATGAGCCAATTCCTGGAGCTGGGGAGTGGAGCTGTGGAAACAGGCTGTTAGGACCTCTGTGGTAATGACTTTTCTTTTTTTTTTTTTTTTTTTTTTTGTCATTTTATTTATTTGGTAATGACTTTTCTAATGGCCATGGTGGCAAGATCTTCTGGGATACATCTTCTAATAAAATGAATATTAATTTCTGATAGTAAGTGGGTCCAAGGTGCTGGCTTAGCACCTAGCACCTCAGTCCCAGAACCTCAGGACAACTGTACTACTCTGCAGAGCCAATGGCTGAGAATGAAAAAGGTGGATGGAAACTGGTCTGGAGTGCACAAGGGAAGGGTGGGGGGCGGTGAGGGGTTTGGGTTAATAGCTCTGGCCAAGATGTATCTCCAACTTATCTAGGTTCAAGAAGGTGTGGGGAATCCTTGGCATTTCACCATCCATCATTTTGCAGATGGAGAATATGCCTTTTGCATGGAGTATGGCAAGACTTGTTCCAAGTATTTTCTAGTTGGTACAGAAGTCGGGGAGACAGCACCCTCCACCTGCTAGGACAAGCGTGTGAGGCTGAGTGCTCTCAAGGTGTCTGGCTTTTGCAGGGCTGTCAGCCTGCACACAGGACTGTCAGCCTGCACACAGGACTGTCAGCCTGCACACAGGACTGACGAGGACAGTCACAGTTTTGTTCTGAGGATGGAATATTGGAAGAATGCGGTGCTCTGTGTAATCCGTGTGGCTCTGGGATCCCCAGTCTGGAGAGCTTGGGAGCCAGGACTCTGGGACAGAAGTATGTGGTTAGGGCCTAGGGCATGGCAGGCCTAATGTGCAGACACTGATTCAAGCTCCCTGGGATCTGAGTTTAGGGCGGCTATCAGGCTGTGGCTCAGGCTTGAGTTTGTATCCTTGGAGGACCTCCAAGTGGGGGTGCCCTTGGGGGGCAGTGCAGGTTTCTCCTAATCTAGGGGTTTTGTGCAGCTCCATAGGGCACAGTCTCCTTCTGGAGGGCAGGTGGAGTCCTGTGGTGTGGCTCCCGCGTCCCCAGTCTGGAGGGCTTGTGGGCCAGGACTCTGGGACCGAAGTCTGAAAACACAAGCTAGGGTTAGGGATAGGTCCTAGGGCATGGCAGACCCATTTTGCAGACCCTGAGGTGAGTGCCCTGGGATCTGAAGTTAGGGCAGGTGTTGGGTGGTCACTCAGTCTGGAGTTTGTGACCATGAGGGCTGCCGAATGTGCGGGAGAACTCAGGGGGCCATGGGGGTTTTCCCCACTCTGGCGGTTTGGTGCAGTTTCAAATAGCACGGTTGCATTCTGGGGGACGGGAGGAGTACTGTTTTGTAGCTCAGAATCTCCCAGATGGAGGGATTCGACACAAGGCATCTGAGGACAGATGCTTGGAAAACCCAAGCTAGGGTTATGGTTAGGGCCTACAGGCATGGCAGGCCCGATCTGCTGGCTATGGGATGAGCTACATGGGTGGCTGAGAGGAGGGCGGGGCTTAGGCTGAGTGTCAGAATGTTTGTTAGTGTCCATGGGGGGCATCTGAAAGTGGGGGTGTCCTCAGGGGCCGAGCAGGTTTCTCCCAATTTGGGGTTTTGTGCAGCTCCATAGGGCATGGTTTCCTTTTAGAGGGTAGGCAGAATCCTGTGGTGTGGCTCCGGAGTCCCCAGTCTGGAGGGCTTGTGGGCCAGGACTCTGGGGACTGAAGTCTGAAAACACAAGCTAGGGTTGGGGATAGGGCCTAAGGCATGGGAAGCCCGATCTGCAGATGCTGAGGTGAGCTCCTTGGGATCTGAAGTTAGGGTGGGTGTCAGGCAGTCATTCAGGCTGGAGTTTGTGTCCATGAGGACCGCCAAATACGGTGCTGGCCTCAGGGGGCGAAGAAGGTTTATCCCGCTCTGGGGTTTTTGCACAGCTCCAAATAGCAAGGTTTCATTCTGGGGGACAGGAGGAGTACTGTTTTGTATTCAGGGGTCCCCCACACGGAGGGATTCAAGACCAGGCCCTAATCTGGGGTTTTGTGCACCTCCATAGGGCACGGTTTCCTTCTGGATCACAGGCAGTGTCTTGTGGTATGTTTCTGGAGTCCCCAGTCTGGAGGGTTTGTGGGCCAGGACTCTGGGGACTGAAGTCTGAAAACCCAGGCTAGGGTTAGGGATAGGTTCTAGGGCATGGCAGGCCCGATCTGCAGATGCTGAGGGGAGCTCCGTGGGATCTGAAGTTAGGGTAGTGTCAGTCTGTGGCTCAGGCTGAAGTTTATGTCCGTGAGGGCTGCCGAATTAGGAGGTGGGCTCAGGGAGGCCATGAAGTTTTTTCCTGCTCTGGGTGTTCTGCACAGCTCCAAATAGCAAGGTTTCATTCTGGGGGACCAAAGGAGTCCTGTTTTGTGGCTCAGGGGTCCCCCATATGGAAGGACTTGAGACAAGGTCTCTGGGGACGGATGCCTGAAAACCCAAGCTAGGGTTAGGGATATGGACTAAGGCATGGCATGTCCGATCTACAGACGCTGAGGCGAGTTCCCTGGGATCTGAAGTTAGGGCGGGTGTCAGACGGTCACTCAGTTTGTGTCCATGAGGGTCGCCGAACGTGTGGGTGATTTCAGGTGGGCCATGAAGGTTAAACCTGCTCTGGATCTATCCCCTCCATTAACGCCCTTTCCTGCGATCTGAACTTTATTGTTACCTTGACAACAGCAGAGAACACTAAGTGCCTGGAAACCATGACGCTGCCTTTTCTGTCTGCCACAAAACTGAAAGTTTAACTGAGGTCACCTGAGCCACCAATCCTTTTGTCAAATCCCCTTCTGCATGCGCTTCCTCTTAATGTTTGTCAAGTCTAGTGGCCTCGTCACCAAGCAGGTAGGTCAGGAGTACTGTCTCTTCTAGTTCTGCTGCAGTTATTTTGTATCTGTTAGTCCTGTGGACAGAGCAAAAGCCTGATGGACACTAAAGAGCAACTTAGAGTGAGGTCTTTCCCCTTCCGTGGGCTTCATGTTTCACTTCTGACCTAGCCATTCGCCTCTGAATGGCTCTTGGGAGGCGGCTTTTCGGCAAAGGTAAAAGGGGCTTTGTCTTCTGTTGGTTTGAGGCAACAAACTGTTTCGAGGGGTTTAGACAGGGGATAGTCTTTATTTTAGAGGAAACAGTCCATGCCTCTGGGGCCCCCTTCTTATCCACCTTTGAAGTTACGAAGAGTCAGACGGATATCAGGAAAACTTGGAATGCTAGTCATTTAAGATTTTGTCAGCAGGTGGCACTTCTCTCCTTAGTCACCAAATACAATCTCTCCAATAAAAGAAATACTGCTTTTCTTGGCTTCTACTGAGTTCCTCGAATTGGTTAGCCACCCCAACATTTCTCCCCGGTTCCTTTTTGCAGTGATTTAGTCTACATTATCTTCTTATGTATTTTAATTTTATACTTTTCCCACGAGATTTGAAGTTGTTTATAGCATACAGTGTACAATGGTAAAACATGAGGAGGAGAATAGGAACTGCGGTAAAGAATACACAATTTGGTTCCGAGCTGAGGGTAGCTGGAGCAAAAATACACACAAATGTGTACCATTCCTCTGGATGAATGGGCAGCGAGAATGACTTTTCTAGAATTTGAAGTTAAAATGAAAGTTGTTACCTGGGGTTCTTAGAGGCAATTTTCTGCTATGCCCTTCTCATCACGCTAACCTCATTTACAGTAACTCCTGATCTGTAAAAAAGGAAGCAGTACTTTTAAGGGTGCACAATTAGCATTCCTCCACCTCTGGTCTTCAACTTTTCAAGATGCCGGCCTCACCCATTCATTCACCCTACACAGATCAAGCTCTGAGGGTCTACGGGGCTTTTTCCTGGACCTTGGGAAGACAAGCATTACCCCTTAGGCTTGGGCGTGCCAAATCAATTTATAAGATTTCCTTCAGAGAAAGCGCTTTCTAGTTGGAGAAAAGATCCAGGCTTTTCTCCACACCCATGTATACAGAGGGCTGTATCAGGCAGTTACAATCAAGTGCTAAATCTGTGATTGGTCTTCATAGGATTCTAGGATTGTTCTGCCTATTTAAAAGAAATCGGTAAATTTCATCGCGTTTCTTTTTTTTAAATATTTTATTTATTTATTTGACAAAGAGAGAGAGAGATCACAAGCAGGTAGAGAGACAGAGAGAGGAGGAAGCAGGCTCCTCGCTGAGCAGAGAGCCTGATGCAGGGCTCGATCCCAGGACCCTGGGACCACGACCGGAAGGCAGATGCTTCAACCCACTGAGCCACCCAGGCGCCCCTTTCATCGCGTTTCTAACAGAAACCCAGTTCGAAATTGTGAGTTCCTTATCAATACCGGCTGTTAGAAACGGCGTGGTGCTCGGCGGGTGCTGGCGCTGCTGTGAGCAGAGGGCGAAGAGAGCCCCTCAATACCCGCCCCTCAGCCCCCGGGGTGGCTCGATGACGATTCACCCGAAGCGCCTCGCCCCGCCCCCTGTTGGACCGGCACCCAAGTTGGGGGCCCTGCGTCCGGGGGAGGTGGCGGCGGCGGTGGGGCGGGCGGCTTTGTGGCGCGCGCGGGTTCCACCGCAGGCGGCGCGGAGGCGGGGCCGGGCCGCGGCGTCCACCGCCCCCGGCACCGTGCAGGGCTTCGGGCGCAGCGCATGGCCGGCCCCGCAAGGTCTGGCTTCCCCTCGCACACGAATAGCCGACTGGACGCGTTCCTGCGGAGGCAGCTGCCACCCGAGGTCTACGACGCCATCCGCGCCTACGAGCCGTGCATCGTAGTGTCCGAGTCGGAGAAGCACACCTTAAAGTACGTGGTGCTCAGCGATCGGCTCATCTACCTGACCGAGAACCCGCCCAAGTCCATCCGGCGAGCCCTGGCGCTGCGGGACGTCGTGGCCATTGACCTGGTGAGGAGCGCGGGCAGACAGGCGGGCTCGTGAGAACTCCCCTCTTGGGTCCCCCAATTCCAGCCCTCCGTATGCGGGAAGAGGGAGGAGGAGGCAGACCTTCCCCATCCCTCCCTGGATTCCTGTACTTTTTAAAAACATACTTTAGGACTAGAAGTCACAGGAAAACTGCGGATTGCTTTATGTACTCCGAATAAAGATGCCTTGCCCCTTCTCATCATGTGTACTGGTCATCCCTTGTCCCCCCAAATAGGGCCACCTGTGTGAGAACATAGCCCCCTATAAAAAGTATGCTTTAAAGTCATTTTTTTTTTCTTTCATAAAGTGCCTAGCCTGTGCCAGTCACTTGTTCTAGACACTGAGGATGCAAAAATGAAATAGGGCCCCTTCCCAGAAGCTGCTGGGGGAGAGAAAAAAAGCCCCAAACCAATGCAAATAAATGCAGTGTACTAAGTACTATTATGTCTTGTTTACTTTTTTATAAACAGTGCTGAGAGCGTGTTAGGTGCTCAATATGAGTGAGTGAATGAATGAATGAATGGGATGAGCACAGGAAGCCCGGCAATCTCAGGCAGGTCACTTGCTCCAAACTAGGCTTCAAAACTTCTTGAAGAAGATACAGTCTGGCACACACACACGCCTAGTCCCAGTTTTTAGTGTGCTGCTACTGTATTCCTTTCCTCCAGGAATAAATTTACTTTATAAACCAGCAACAGATTGGAAGCAGTCTCTTCTCCAATTACTGGTTTTTTTTTTTCCCCTAGGCTCCCTTTAATCTGAGCTGTTCTCCAGGTGTGTTCCTTTCCACTGGGGACAGGTGTCTAGCCTCATCTCTTAGTCTCCTCCCTCCTCCCCTTAGTCTTTGCATCTCCCAAAGGAGAAGTTGGCAAGACTTGGTGGGGCTGTTTTGCCAAGACAAGCATAACTTGTTTGGAACACATCTGTAAGAAAAGGATACAATTTAGTGAACAAAAAAAAAGCTTTTATTTTTTTCTCCTTAAAATACCTCTGTGGGCTAATATCATTACGTAAATTTACTCGAGGGTTTGTTTTTTTTTTTTTTTGAGTAAATGTTGGAAGCAAAGGTGCTTTTTTCCTCACTATTTTCATTCTCTTGAAATAAAAATTTACAAAATGTATATCCTTTATCAAATGCTTTTCAAACATTAAACGTTTAGCTTTTTCTACTGTCTGCAGTGTAAACATTTATTGTTTTGACAAAATGAAATGATTTTAGGATATTGTTACTTGCCCTGACAAGACAGTTATATGTATTCCAACTGTTATATATCATTCTTTCTGAGCTGTCAGAATCTGAAAATTACAGTAAAGTTTCCTAGGCCTCCAAGCCAAGAATCCTCCCAAGAGGTGTACCAATTCATCTGGTAATCCTTTATGTGCAAAATTTACCTTTCAAAAAAACCCCCAAAACTTACGTTTCAGGCATATAGAGGAATGTGTAAAGGTGTTGGACAAGTCTATGATTTCAGCATTGTTGATAGACTAGCTGTCCATCTTGCACAATAGAGTTGTGTTAGGAAGAATAACGGCCCCCAACGGATATCCCTGGGCCCTGTGAATATGTCACATTACATGGCAAAGAGAAATTAAAGTTGCACATGCAATTAAGGTTGCTTGCTCATCAGCTGACTTTAAAATAGGGAGATTAAAAAAAAAAAAAAGGTGTCCAATAAACAAAAAAACCAAAAAGAAAGAAGAAAAGAAAAGAAAAAGAAAAAAAAGAAGGCAGGCAAAATAAGTAAGCCAAATAAGGAGATTTTGGATTACCTGGGTGGGCCCAGAGTTGTCACAGAATTCTCAAAAGTGGAAAAGGGAGGCAGAGTGCTGCAACGCAAGAGATTTAGTTCTGAAGGTGGAAGGGGCCAGAAGCCAAGGAATCTGGGCAGCCTGTAGAGGCTGGAAAAGGCAGGAAACAGGTTTTCTCCTAGAGCATCCAGAAAGAATGCATTCCTCTTGACACCTTGATTTTAGCCCAGTGAGACCCATTTTGGACTTCTGACCTCCAGAACTATTAGAGAATAAATTTGTGTTGTTTAATGCCACACATTATGTGGTACTATGTAGCAAATGAATACAGAAATGTTTCTTATTAATGTTGTTTGTTTATTGAGGGGGAGAGAGAGCTCCTGTCTGGGGAGTGGGGGTGGGGGTTGGGGGTGGGAGGAGGGCAGAGGGAGAGGGAGAGGGAGAGAGAAAATCTTTTTTTTTTTTTTTTTTAAAGATTTTATTTATTTATTTGACAGAGAGAGATCACAAGTAGGCAGAGAGGCAGGCAGAGAGAGAGAGAGGGAAGCAGGCTCCCCGCCGAGCAGAGAGCCCGATGTGGGACTTGATCCCAGGACCCTGAGATCATGACCTGAGCCGAAGGCAGCGGCTTAATCCACTGAGCCACCCAGGCGCCCGAGAGAGAAAATCTTAAGCAGGGTCCACACCCATTCAGGAGCCCAACTCAGATCTCAGTCTTACAACCCTGAGACCATGACTTGAGCTGAAATCACAAGTCTGACACTTAACTGACTGAGCCGCCCAGGTGCCCCATCCTATTAATGTTGTTTAAAATGGGTTATCATTGGGGCGCCTGGGTGACTCAGTTGGTTAAGCACAAGATTCTTGCTTTCAGCTCAGGTCATGATCTCAGGGTTGTGAGATTGAGACCTGAGTTGGGCTCCCCACTCAGCAGGGAGTCTGCTTGGGACTCTTACTCTCTGCCCCTTCCCCTCCCCTCTCTCTTTCTCCCTCTCTCAAATAATGAAAGAAATCTTTTTAAAAAATTGGTAGTCATTTTTAAAAAATATTGTTTCAGTGAGAAATAAATATAATCAAGTTGAGTACAAATGCCTTAACCATCTCTTTTTCTGAGGCTTTATAAAATAATTCTAGGGTTATAGTTCAGTGGCTTGGACAGCTCTACAAGTGAGTGACATATGGGTATCACAGAATTGCTGGTAAAGGTACTAGGTATAGTACCAATTAGTAGCCACAGATGTAGTTGACTAACTGACCCTCTATGAACATTAAGTCCCATTTAATAGTACAATGGGGAGAATTTTCCTGATTTCTGTGTTATATGTCATATATTTGTCTTTTATCCATGCTAACACAGTCACTTCAATTACATGATTTTTTTTTAATTTAAGATTTTATTTATTTATTGACACAGAGAGATAGCAAGAAAAGGAACACAAGTAGGGAGAGTGGAAGATGGAGGAGGCTTCCCGTGGAGCAGGGAGCCTAATATGGGACTCAATCCCAGGACCCTGGGACCCTGGGACCATAGGACCTGAGCCAAAGGCAGAGGCTTAACAACTGAGCCACGCAGGCGCCCTCAATTACATGATTTCAGTGCCAGGCAGCTTTGTTTTTTAGAACCAGTTCCTCCTTCCTTGAAAGATAAACTGTTTACTCTCCTTTTTTTTTTTTTTTTTTTTTTAGGGCACTGTCCTCTTTCTAAGGCCAACTCTTTAGACATCCTTTTCCATTCTCAAAGGTTTTCTCATCTTACTATACACGTTTGGTTATTTAACTTTCAGCCGGTTCAGGTTCCCATTCTGCCTTTGTTCTAGCTGTCATGGTAATAAAGCCCCTAAGCCAACCCATCCTTTATTACCTCTGTGCCCCAGCCCTCCTGGTTCCATGTTCGACCAGATTCCTTATTTATTTCATGACACGTTTTGCGGTTACAACACTTCACAATATAATTTGCAAATATGCAGATAAAATTCCACTCTCTCCCCTTCCAGAAGAAAAATGGAAGGTAACAGCAACAAAAAAATTAGGCTAGAACTTGGCATTGGATAAAACTGAGATTTCCTTCCCAGCAAAGATGAGCTTAAAGCGCACGGGGAGATCTCCATTGGTGTTTGATATGGTTCATCTCCTAAAACAAAGAGTTTCTAAGGTTGCTGGGGCAGAGCTTTTATTAAAAGGCTGATATTTTCTTTAACAGTTACTTTTGGAAGAATTCTCTAGAGTTCTGCTCTTGTGGGCATCAAAACATTTCTTTAAACTCTTCTAAGATTAAATACATATTTTTTACGTGCGAGAAGCCACTACCCCGAAGTGAATTTTCTATGAATTCACTCACCTTCAATGCCATACCATCACCTACCAAGAAAAACATATCTGTCAAATCCAGCAGCCTTCACCTCTTAACCTCTTACCTGTCTTTCTGCACCTCTTAACCTCTTACCTGTCTTTGTCCTTGTCTTTTCACCACTCCTCCCAGTGAGGATGGGCTCTCCAGCCATCCCAGGCTGCATGTGGCTTCCCGACTGGGCAACAAATGTACATTTTACATCCTGGCCTGTTGCTCGTGGTGAACATGTTCTCTCCCTTCAAGGTCATTCAGATGATCATATTTATAATCCTCCTCTTCCTCTCCTCCTCTCTCTCCTAACAGGGGTGCCTGGCTGGCTCAGTCAGTAGAGCATGTCACTCTTGATCTCGAGGTTGTGAGTTTGAACCCCATGATAGGCACAGGTTTACTTAAAAAACAAAAAAAAAGTAAAAACATCTTGGCTTGAACAGAAAGAGGTCACAGAATGTGAATTAAAAGGGCTCCAAGAGTTTGCCAACTGATCCCCACTTTGTCCACTTCTGTATTCAGAGCTGACATGTTTCTAGGCTAAGCCCATCATTCTTTCTCTGAGTTTTTTCTTGGCTAGACCATGAGGCAGGACTCTCGGCCCATTTTGTTCCCTGCTGTATCTCTGGTTCCTAGAACACTGCCTGGCACAGAGGAGATGGTCAATAACTACTTGTTAAAAACTCAACATGATCTGTTTCTTCATTTATTAACTGCCATACACATTGGGGGACATTTAATAATACATTTTTTTCCCTTTTTATTAATTTTTTCAGCGTAACAGTATTCATTCTTTTTGCACAACACCCAGTGCTCCATGCAAAACGTGCCCTCCCCATCACCCACCACCTGTTCCCCCAACCTCCCACCCCTGACCCTTCAAAACCCTCAGGTTGTTTTTCAGAGTCCATAGTCTCTTATGGTTCGCCTCCCCTCCCCAATGTCCATAGCCCGCTCCCCCTCTCCCAATCCCACCTCCCCCCAGCAACCCCCAGTTTGTTTTGTGAGATTAAGAGTCATTTATGGTTTGTCTAATAATACATTTTTTAATAACACGTTTTCATTCAGCTTTTGCTCTCTACCTGTGTAGACTTGGTCTAGTTATTTACCTGCTAGTCTGCACCTTCATTCCTCATCTGTAAAATGGAGATAACAGCACCTTCCCTAGAGTTTACATCAATAAATGTAACACACTTAAAACAGTACTTGGCACATGGTAAGAGCTACTACATGTTACTACTGATAACCTTTATTCACACATATTAAGTCTATTAAGGTTATCTTCTCTTTTTATCTTAGGGCACTTGAATTTAGGAGATTTAGCAAATTGGAAAGAAAATAACTTTTTTTTTTTTTGAGCACTGATTATATATTCAGGGCTTTAAATACATTATCTCATTTATCCTTCTTGAAAATCTGCCCAGTAGGTTTGTCAGGTTTAATATGTCCAAAAACAGAATTCCTGATCTTCACCCCCCAAATCTGTTCCTTTTCCTTTAGCTATCCTTATTTTAGGAAGTAACATCTTCCATCAGCTTTAATTTTCTCACTCCCCACATCCAACAATCAGTATACCTCCTTGATTTGTGTAGAGGAAAAAGTTTCCCTTGACCCTCTCAAGGTTCCTGGCTGGGTCTGAAAATTAAACTGACAAAGACAGATTAACAGGAGAAAAGCCTACAAATTTATTTAATACAAATTTTACATGATGTGGAAGCCTTTATAAGGAAATGAAGACCTGAAGAAATAAATCTGTGCGTGTTTAATATTAGGTTTGATGAAGAATAGAGAGTCATGGAAAAATGGGATAGTACAGAAAAGGGGGTATGACTAAGAATAATAAACTAGGGAAAACTGGCGAGAGCTGTTTGGATTCCTCTCACTGTCCTGTCTTGGGTACAGGGAGGGCACCTCTCTTAGACCTGCTTCAAGGGAGCAGGGTGGAGAAAGGTCGGAGAGAATTTCCTGCATCTGCTGTTTTCTCAAATTCTTTCAGCTCAAAATATTCAGTATACCAAGGTGCTATATTTTGGGGGACTGTGTTCTGAACCTTGCCACTTCTCATCCAAAATGTATTCAGCCGTGACCTTTCTTATTGCTTCTACTTATGCCACTTATCCAATCCCTTATCTAGACCATTGGAGTTGCCTCTAAACTCATTCCTCCATCTAGCAGTCGGGATGATCTTTTTAAACATAAATTGTAAATTAAATTATATCATTCTTCTGTTTAAAAATCTCCATTAGCTTTCAAATTCTTTATTGCCTATCAGAGCCTCCATGATGACTCCTTTATCTCTGACTTACCTCTCACTCTTCTCTAAACTCTTTATGTTCTTTCCTGCCTCAGGGCCTTTGTACATGCCATCCTAGCCAGAACACTCTTCCTCCAGATCTTCAGAGGATTGATTCCTTCTTATCAGTCATGTTTCCAAATTCAGCATCACCTCCAGAGGGATGCCTCACATGACCACCCAATCTAAAGTACCATTCATAAGAATGGTCACACTTGTCACATCTGTTGGCTTCCAAGCACTTATCACTATCAGTATTGTAAAATTAATCTGTTTAATGACTTAATTGTGTATCTCTCATACAATGTAAGCTCCATGAGGTCATGTCTGTCTTGTTCATCCCTGGGTCGCTGTGCATGCATCATATTACCTGACACACAGTAGATAATCAATAATTATTTGCCAATTAGAAGAATGAATAAATGAATAAACGGATGTTCGGATACATCATATCATTTACTTCTCAGAGGGAGAGATCCTCTTTCCTTATTCCAAGTGTTGAGGGACCCTGGAGACTTGACAAGTCCTCGCATAGGCAGTTAGTGGAAGGGCCAGAGTAAATGCTCCCAGGTCTCTTAATGCTCCTGTTCAGCATTCTTCTTGCCTCCTTTGTGCTTGTATGAGATGATCTCTGTGTTGTTTACCTGAGTCCTGCATTTTGGTAGGGCAAGTTAGGTAAGAGGAGACCGTAGTATGGATGCTTCTTTTCTTCTCTAGCATGTTTGTTGTTGTTGTTGTTTTTCCTATTTTGATTCATTTGCAGCCTTTCAAAACTCTCACTGTGAAAGGAAGAAAGAGGTGGTAATCTCTTATCTATCATTTTGGTTTCTTAATAGGTTGTTTGCATAGAATAGTTTGGATACTGTATTTGAATGCTGAGATATTGGATATTGTATTTGAATGCCCCATGAGGGCAACATTTTGTCAGTTTGATTCACTGATATACCCTCAGCACCCAGAATGATAGTGGACTGGTCAAGATAGCCCAGGTTAAGCTTCACTAACAAACCCCCCAAAGTCTTTAGTGCTTTAACACAACATAGTCTGTCTCACATTATGGATTGGCAAGAGGCTCTATTCTTCTTCGTCACAAGATATGTGATACTTAGTTACACCTCTTAGTTTCGGGGCACCATCTCAGCACATGCTTACTTAATCACCATGGCAGAGGGAAATTAACTTGCCAAATCCTGTACCAATTTTAAGTGAGCTCCACACATAGCAGAGCCCAATGCGGGACTTGAACTCAAGACCCTGAGATCAAGACCTGAGCTGAGATCAAGAGCCAGACACTTAACCACACACTTAACTGATTAAGCCACGCAGGCACCCCAATTATGTACTGATTTTTAAGATTCTACCCACATGTCACTTCTCATATTTCATTGGCCAGCGTCAGACACATGACCCCCACCTAACTTAAAAGGGGGAGGAAAGGGGCACCTGGGTGGCTCAATCAGTTAAGCGTCTGTCTTCCCCTCAGGTCATGATCCCAGGGTCCTGAGATCAAGCCCTGTGTTGGGCTCCCCATTCAGCAGGGAGCCTGCTACACCCTCTCCCCCTGCCCTTCCCTTTCTCTCTTCTGCTCTCTCTCAAAAACAATAAATCTTTAAAAAAAGGCGGGAGGGGGGGATGTGATCCTACTATATATGCATTCCATGTGTCTGCAAGAGAGAATAGGAATATTTGTATATGTGCTGCCGAAGCGAGCACGAGAATAGGAATATTTGTGAACAGCTCTAACATCTACCTCAAATTACTGAGTGCTTACTCTTTGCCACTTAGCCTCTGTTCTAAGTGCTTAACTTGGAACAACTTCTTTATCTTTACAATAATCCCAGGTAATATTATTAGCTTAGCTTTAGCTTAGCTTTACAGATTAAAAAACCTGCCTGAATTATAGAGAACTTAAGCAATTTACCCAAGATCATTCTCTAAGTGGCAGAACCAGAATTTGAACCCTAGTAGTTTGGCTCCAGAACCAATATTTTGACTCTATAGATACAGCTGCCTCAGTCATAGCAGGTCATTAATTAAAATAAAAAAAAAAAGGTTTTTATTGAATATCTAGGAGACCCTAAGCTTTTTGAAAACAGAAACTCCATCTTACATTGTGCGTGTTTCAGTTTTGCACCTTGCGGTAGGAACTCAAAAGTATCCATGATGTACTGAACTGGATGAATTAGAAACTACATAATCAACTGCTAAAAGCCTAGGGTGCTTTTATTCTCTGAAATTAAAGTGGATAGAAAAAAATCTGAACCAAGACTATGAAATCAAGACTAAGGGTAAGATAAATATAGAATTGTTCACAAAGGGCACCTGGGTGGCTCAGTGGGTTAAGCCTCAGGTCATGGTCTGAGAGTCCTGGGATCGAGCCCCGCTTCGGGCTCTCTGCTCAGCAAGGAGCCTGCTTCCCCCTCTCTCTCTGCCTGCCTCTCTGCCTACTTGTGATCTCTCATTCTCTGTCAAATGAATAAATAAAATCTTTAAAAAACAAACAAAAAAATTGTTCACAAAATATAGAAAACAAGGGGTGCCTGGGTGGCTCAGTTGGTTAGGTATCTGACACTTGATTTTGGCTTGGGTCATGATCTCAGGGTCCTGGGATGGAGCCTTGCATCAGGCTCCGTGCTCAGTGGGGAGTCTGCTTCTCACTCTCCCTTGGCCCCTCCCCCACTTTCTCAAATAAATCTTTTTATTTTTATTTATGTATGTATTTATTTGACAAAGAGAGAGAGAGACACAGTGAGAGAGGGAACACAAGCAGGGGGAGTGGGAGAGAGAGAAGCAGGCTTCCTGCTGAGCAGGGAGCCCAATGTCGGGCTCCATTCCAGAACTCTGGGATCATGACCTGAGCCAAAGGCAGACACTTAACGACTAAGCCACCCAGGTACCCCTCAAATAAAAATTCTTTAAAAACTTAGAAAAAAAGAATTAACGAGTGTCAACTATACTTCAATTAAAAAACAAAATGTAAGGGATATCCCTTTGCATTTTAGAAGTAGTGTTTTGATAAAAGTAAGAGAACTCATTACCAGTTGCAAACATAAATGACAACCGATGTAGATCCATTCATGAGTGATATATTATTTCAGAGGTAGCCAAGGAACTTAAAGATATTTTCAGATAAAGCCTTACTCATTTGAGATAACAAAAAAGCACATTCTCTTCTCTCCCAAAATGCCCCTTGTATAGCATCAGAGACAAATACCAGGCCGAGTAGGCCATGAATCTGGCTCAGTCTTGTATTACTGAGGTTCTTATGAACAATCAGTCCTTAATTGTAATAGATATCTATTGGGTACATACTGTGCTGTCCTTGTGTCAAATACTTTAGAGCTCATATAATCTTATTAACTCTATAAGGAAGGTGATACTGTCTTTTTTTTTTTTTAATACATGGCAAAACTGAGGCAGAGAAAGAGGAAATACTTACACAAGGTCATATTCAGAAAACATGAAATGGAATATAAACTCGGGTCTTTTGATCTTACAGCCAGCATTCTTTTTTTTTTTTAATTTAATTTATTTATTTGATAGACAGAGATTGCAACTAGTCAGAGAGGCAGGCAGGGAGAGAGAGGAGGAAGCAGGCTCCCTGCTGAGCAGAGAGCCCGATGTGGGGCTTGATCCCAGGACCCTGGGATCATGACCTGAGCTGAAGGCAGAGGCTTTAACCCACTGAGCCACCCAGGCGCCCCCAGCCAGCATTCTTTATGTACATAGTAACAACTGATCCTCTACAAATTCCTGGTTTCCAAATTCCAAATTTCCGTAGACATTCTTAGGTTTTGCAATAGAGACAACATGGTTACCTCATAAATACAGATTACACGGTTCCTGGGCGTTGGCTATCAGGAAGGACATTTTAAATAAAATACCTTTTTCATTCCGCATACCACCTCCCTGTACTCAAGAGTGTTGTCCTTCAGAATTCAGACTGGTGTCATTGCTGTTTCTGATGATGATCAAGGACAGGTTTGGTTGGAAACGTGCAGGTTGGAAAGATGCATCCTTTTCACAGGGCCAAGCCTTTAAAGCTTTTTTTTCTTTTAGTCTTAGCAGTGCTGCTCATCCCAGAGGCAATGATTTTTCAAGCCTAACGCTGATATCATTTAAGGAGTCTCCAGTATTAGGGGAGGAAAGTGCTCAATTCTCCAAACTGGTAATTGTTTTTGGAATATGTGGGTGGATCATTCTTGCCAGCAATATTCACAGGTTCCCAAAAAGCTCAGCTACTCAGACTTCCTTAGGGATCGGTACCCTAAAGCCCAGGTAGAGTATAATGGGGAAAAAAACCACCTGGTGGAGGCTACAATGAGTTTTTTAATTATAACACTGGAAGGATTTGCCAAATGCTAAATGTAAAAATAGCTTCTACTTAGGAACAAGCTTATGTACAGTGTGACATAGGTCATTGCTAATGTGGTTTAACTGGAGGGAAATCCATTCAAGAGATTTCCTTGTATTGATTCTCATCAGTAGGTTGAATCTTTGGATTTACCCCGGTCCTCCTTCAGGTTTGCTCTGAAAAACTCTTGGAACAGGTAATTCATTACATTGAAATCTGAGTGAATTAATTGAGTACTTGCTTTCCTCTCTTTGTTGGACATGGGAAAGTTTGCTGTCAGAGAAGAAGTTAGGTCCAGAAAGAACCATGAAAGTTGAAAGATATCTCACGATTTAGCTCTTTTGGGGCCTTATTTAATTACTTAATTACTACTTAATGTCCCGTGAAGTAAAGTGATCTCTGAACTGTGGCCCAGTACATGATGTAGGCTTTTAGTTTTTCCCTTTCAATTTTTCCTCTGGTTTATGCGTTTCTTCTTTCTACACAGCACAGTTCTATTGAATGGATGTTAGATTTTTATATGGGGTATTCTACCAGTGTTTTGAATTACCAAATATATAAGGGAACAAAAAGTGGTATGTGCTTTTGAGTAACTCATAATTTAGAGAGGAAGGTAAGCAGACGGGAAAGAAGAAAAACAGTTACACGCAGATACTTATAACAAAATGTGAGATTAGGTAAAATAAACAGAATACTGTGGGAACCCAGAAGAGGAAGTGACATACTCCTTTTTTGGTGAGAGAAGGCGGTGCAGGGGAGGGTGGGATGAACATATAAAGGTTCACCAAAGAAGTAACCCGAGCTTGGTCTTGAAGGACGAACAGAAGTTTCTAAGCTGAATAAAGGGCAAATGTATTCCAAAAGGAGAGATGGCATGTGCTTGATCAGCTTTCTACAACAGGCTGAAATGCCTGCTTGTGATCTCTGTCAAATGAATAAATAAAATCTTAAAAAAAAAAAAAGCATACTTTGCATTTGGTTGCCATCTCTCTTTTGCTTAGTTTTTAGGGAAAATTTCTATCTTTCTTTTTAAAAAAAAATATTTTCTTTTTAAGTCATCTCTACATTCAACATGGGACTTCAACTCACAAACCCCAAGACCAAGAGCTGCATGCTCTACCCACAGAGCCAGCCAGGTGCCCCTCTAGCAAAATTTTTTTTGCACTGTCTTATTTTGTCTCATGGTACTATCACCATTTCAGCTCTCTTTTGGTTACTATTTTCGCGGTATATCTTTTCCATCCCTTACTGTCAACTATTTGTGGTGGTTTTTTTTTTTAAGATGTTATTTATTTTTATTTATTTGACAGAGAGAGAGAGAGAGAGAGAGAGAGAGATCACAGTAGGCAGAGAGGCAGGCAGAGAGAGAGAGGGGAAGCAGGCTCCCCGCTGAGCAGAGAGCCTGATGCGGGGCTCGATCCCAGGACCCTGGGACCATGACCTGAGCCAAAGGAAGAGACCTAACCCTCTGAGCCACCCAGGTGCCCCAGCCTATTCATGTTTTTGAATCTAAAGTGGGTCTCTTATAATGGTAAAAGGGAATCATCAGTTAAATCATGTTTTTAAAACCTGTCCTTTCAATCTCTGACTTTAATTGGAGTGTTTAGTCCATTTACAGTATTATAATTACTGATAAGGTAGAGTTCACATCTGTCATACTGCTATTTATTTTCAGATTTTGCCCCCATTCCCCAGGTACTGACTTCCTTTGTGTCAAATAGGTACCTTCTAGTATACACACTGTTCTCCTGTGATTTCTTTTACCATGTGTTTTGTAGTTTTTAAACTAATGTTTGCCCTGGGGATTACAATTAACATCCTCCTTTGTAACAATCTAGTTCAGATTATTACCAACTTAATTTCAATAGTATACAAAAATATGTCTTTTCCCTCCCTGCTCCTTTGTGCTGTTATTATCATACACATTATAGTTTCTACATTATGTGCCCATCAACACAGATTTATAATTATAGCTTTTTGCAAGTATCTTTTTTTTTAAAAAGATTTTATTTATTTATTTGACGGACAGAGATCACAAGTAGGCAGAGGCAGACAGAGAGAGAGAGAGAGAGAGAGAGAGGAAGCAGGCTCCCTCCTGAGCAGAGAGCCCGATGCGGGGCTTGATCCCAGGACCCTGAGATCATGAACTGAGCCGAAGGCAGAGGCTTAACCCACTGAGCCACCCAGGTGCCCCTCTAAGTATCTTTTTAAACTAAACAGGAGAAAAAAGAGTTATACACAAACATACATTTAACTGTCTTTTATTTTTACCTGTGTAGTTATCTTTATCACTGTTCTTTATTTCTCCATGTGTGTGTAAGTTACTGTCTAGTGTCCTTTCATTTCAACACAAAGAATTCCATTTAGTATTTCTCGTAGGTTTGATAGTAGCAGTACCCTTTACAAAGTATAGATTCTTTGGGATATAGATACTGAATTCTTCATAAGGAATGTTCTTCTTCTTTTTTAAGATTTTATTTATTTATTTGAGGTAGACAGAGAGACAGCACAAGTGGGGAGGAGGATCAGAGGGAGAGGGAGAGGCTGACTGCCTGCTGAGCAGAGAGCCCGACCTGGGGCTCCATCCTAGGACTCTGAGATCATGACCTGAGCATAAGGCAGACGCTTAACCGACAGAGCCACCCAGGCACCCCCTGAGGAATGTTCCTAACAAAATGCATAGGTAGATTCCAGATTTACATAAATATACTCTCTCCCAAACAGGACTCTGCAGATACTCCTTAGCTGAATCTCTGCAGAGCAGCCCATTTGGTTCTTCCTGATCATGTAAATATATTTCCTGAAATATAGTTTTTGGCCAAGTTAAGTTTTACTTTTTTTTCTTTTTAAAGATTTTATTTATTTATTTGACAGAGGGAGAAAGAGGCAGCGAGAGAGAGGGAACACAAGCAGGGGGAGTGGGAAAGGGAGAAGCAGGCTTCCAGCCCAGCAAGAAGCCCAACGCAGAGCTCAATCCCAGGACCCTGGAATCATGACCTAAGCCGAAGGCAGACGTCCAATGACTGAGCCACCCAGGTGCCCCAACTTTTTTTTAATTAAAAATGTTTTTTAGTAATCTCTATACCCAACATGGGGCTTGAACTCAATGGCCGTGAGATCAAGACTTGCATGTTCTTCTGACTGAGCCAGCCAATATTAAGTTTTAATATTGTAAAGTTACAATATAGATTTGTATTTAAAAAAAGATATATATATTGGTGCGCCCAGGTGGCTCAGCCAATTAAGTGTCTGCCTTCGGCCCAGGTCATGATCTCAGGGTCCTGGGAATGAGCCCCATGTTGGGAATCCCTGCTCAGTGGGAGGGACGTCTGCTTCTCCCTGTCCCTCTCCTTCAGCCCCTCCACCCAACTTATGCTTGCTCTCCCTCTTAAATAAATAAATAAATCTTAAAAAATATTTATATATTGCTTAAGCTGAAAGAGACCTTAAACTGATTTCACATTCTACAAATGAGGAAATCAAAGCCAAAAGAACTCAAGTAACTTGATCAAAGTCACACTGCTAGTTAATAGGGAAAGCCACTTTCAAAATCAGATTTCTGGACTGTTAATTCATATTGTTTCCCCACATTCCAAATTTCTGTCAGGATGTTGACTATGATTATCTAGTTTGGTCATGATATACTTAACAATTAGGGCACAAAATAACGAATTGGTCCGTAAGAATTTAATTAGAATAATTTATACTAATTAGGTTGCTGTCTGCCTGATGGCTTTCCTTTAGGACACTTTAGTACCTTTTACTCAGAAATCTGGTATTTAAGTGATTTTAATCCGATCTTTGTACATTATTTTATGATGAGTTCATTGTTTTAGGCTTTCTTAGTCTGAGATTCTTTTTCATGTTCTAATCCCTCTTTGATGTCAGGCTTTTGATTGGTGGACTCTGTAGGAACTCTATAGGTGGGCAATTCACTGGAATGCATGAAAAATAAGAGCCACCTGAGCAAGACGGGTCAGTTCTGGAATTAGGAAATTCAGAATTTTTTGAAGGTTGTGGGACATTTGTGATGACAGGAATCATGTTGGTGTAGCAGAGCCTTCTACTTAATGTCTCACAGTGAAATACAAAAATCCACCTCATGGGAACATTGTCTTATGTCACAATAGAAACAGTTTTATTTTTCGATCCATGGTACAGTTAGTTTCTTGAAGTATGTGTGTTTCACACATACATACACAAAATGTTTGTGTGTCATTTTGTATAGTTAAGAGCACAGACTTCATTTTGAATCTGTTCGGCCACATATTAGCAGCAGAAGTCCCTTAACTCTCTTAGCCTCAAGTTCCTTGAATTCCTTGTAGACAGTGGTAATTTTACCGATATGTGGAGTTGTATGAGGATTCAGTGAGACAGTATGTATAAAGCATTTAAAAGAAGACATAGTAAGTACTCAATAAATGTTAGCTTTTATTTTGTTTCATGTGACACTGTTTGAACATTGAATTCTTCCTCTTCCCCATCTTCGCTCTGGAGAGGCTCTGGCCACAAGGATCAGAATCCTTATGAACCCTTTGAAGAGGAAGTATGGGAAGGTGGGCTGGCCCTCTCTGACTCTTAGCCTTGGGAAAGGGCAAAACCGCAGTGCCCAAAGGAGGCAGAATCGTAGTCTAACCAGTCAACGACCTTATTATGCCAGGGTCAGATTGTCCTACTCTGTAGGGGGTGCCCAAGACAACCCTCATGCTTGATAACTCACTAGAAGGACTCACAGGATTCAAAGGTTGATTATAATGAGACAGTACAGATTATACTCAACAAAGGGAAAAGGTGCATGGATAAAATCCAGAAGAAACTATGTGCACACTTCCAGGCATCCTCTCCCAGTGGAGTATCATTCATGTACTTAATTTCCCCAGCAACGTGTTAAAACATAGGCAAAGTATTACCAAGTTCATCTGAGCCTTGGTGTCCAGAGTTTTTATGGGAGACAGTCATGAATGCATTGGAGCCTACATAGCTGACCTTAGCTACTCAGACTCCAGCCCCCCTTGACCTCCTTGCCCTCACCCCCAGAAAAACAGGTGTTCACCATAGAGGATACTGTCAGATACTGTCAGAATAAGTTTATCTGCTCAAACTGGTACAGCATGGCCCAAGGTCTCAGACATACACACTTGTGTCAGACTGTCAGAATATTCCAAGGCTCACTGGTTATCTCCTAAGATCAGGCAAGGGCTAGTCCTTGAAGATCGGCCCTTTTTTCGAAGGTATAAGCAACCCAGGCCTGTTGAGGCAGTCCTTTATCTGCACGCCTACCTACCTTTGTAACATCACAGATTGAGAAAAGGTGTACAGCGCTGGTGAGCCAATATGGTTTTGGTGGGGTTTTCTTTGTTGTTGGTGGTGGGTTTTTTTTTTTTTTAATTTTATTTATTATTTGACAGAGAGAGAGACACAGTGAGAGAGGGAACACAAGGAGGGGGAGTGGGAAAGGGAGCAGCAGGCTTCCCGAGGAGCAGGGAGCCCTACTTGGGGCTTGATCCAAGTGCCCTGGGATCATGACCTGAGCTGAAGGCAGATGCCCAATGATTGAGCCACCCTCGGGTTTTTTTGTTTGTTTGTTTTTTAAAGATTTTCCCCAAGGCCCCAAATTTACAGTTGGTGTGCCACATGGCTCCAGACTACCAGTAAGGGTGGTTATATAACAGACACCGTTCTCAGAGGCAGAGAAAGTCAGGTCAGGCATTAGAAAGCGCTACAACTTATGAATGGTCTTAGAGTATTTATAATATTGACAGGGAGGAAGAACTTGGGAGGCCGTCTGCCAATAACTAACTTGCCAGCCTCGGTTTCTAATGAGAAAAGACAAGCTAAACATACCATTTATATTAGTATCAAAGTATAAGTACAGCACTGGGTCAATAGTAATCATATTTAAAAGAGGTGATTTATAAAATATATGTAAATAGTTTGTTTAATTGTTATATAAGACTTTGTTATGTCAGCAAATCATAAAAAAATCTGTCCTGGGTACTGATTCGGAGTTCTAAAATTATTTTCGTGTAGATATTCAGATATTATTACCTATGCTAGAAGGTGTCTGGGTAGAAGAACTTCTTTCAACTTATGTTCTAAAAACATAAATTCAATGCTATAGGACCCAATGAACAATTTCCAACTTAAGAAGTTAAATATTCATATACAAAATAAAATTTAACTCATATTATTTAGTTTATTTTAAGATTTTATTTATTTATCTGACAGAGAAAGACACAGTGAGAGAGGGAACACAAGCAGGGGGAGTGGGAGAGGGAGAAGCAGCTTCTCTCTGAGCAGGGAGCCCTATGCGGGGGCTCTATCCCAAAACCCTGGGACCATGACCTGAGCCAAAGGCAGACATTTAACACCTGAGCCACCCAGGCGCCCCTGAAACTTAAGCATATTTAAAAGAAGATATTAAAATTTATGTTAAGACATAAAGTTAGAACATTTTAATTTTTTTTTTTTAAGTAAACTCTACCCCTGCATGTGTGGGTGGCTCAGTTGGTTACCTGTCTAACCCTCTCCCACCTCTGAAATAAAATAAATTAATGGGTAAATTTTTTTTTTAAATAAATGGGTAAATCTTAAAAAAAAAAAAATGTAGGGCGGCTGAGTGGCTCAGTGCGTTATCTGAGTGTGTTATGCCTTCGGTTCTGGTCATGACCTCCAGGTCCTGGAGTTGAGCCTGAACATTCAGGCTCTCTGCTCCGTGGGGAGTCTACTTCTCCCTCTTCCTCTGCCTCGGCCCCCACTCATGTACTTGTGTGCTCTCTCTCACAAATAGAATCTTAAAAAAAAAAAAAAGTAAACTCTACCCCTAACATGGGGCTTGAACTCGCAGACCCCGAGATCAAGATCACATGCTCTACCGACTGAGTCAGCCAGGCACCCCAGTTAGAAAATTTTATGAAAGTAGCTCTGAAGGAGCGTTACATCCATCTATCTGTCTGTCTTCTGTCTGTCTATCTATATATCTATCTACCTACCTACCTACCTACCTATCTTTCCATGCTTTGAGGTTAAATGGAAACTCTGGCTTTTGAATTTCTAATGATGTCTCTGGAGTAAATGCAAAAATTTTCTTTTCAGATAACAACATGCCTAAAATAAATTGCTAGCATAGGATTGAGTTCAGCTGTGTCCCATTTAAGAACTTTCTTTTCTTCCTTCAGGCACTGACAGCATGTTGTTTGGACCAAGTCTCCAGTCTCCTTGCCTGACAGCTGAGAAGCTTCCCAGTCAGAAAACTTTACCTCCCATGGATGTGTAAATTACCCTTGCTTAGCTCCTGGGTGGCCCTCTCATGCTTCACAAACATGCTGTGGTGTTTACAAAAGATTATTTTTATTTTTTAAAAAATTAAAATGCAAAAAAGAGAAAGAGAGAAATCACTGTCCTTAGTCTAACACTTTGTCCTTCTAATTCAAGTCCAAGTTGAATTAAATGTTATTAGAGTTGGTTCTATCTACAATATTGTAGTCAGAGGCTTTGCAACTGAATTATGATTGCTAGATGAACCAATAAGTGAGTGGGAGAAGTGAAAAGTATAGATCATTTTGGCCCTACTGCTGTTCATAGTTACTGTCTGCCCATTTATCTGCCCTCATCCACCCTTTTACAGGCAACAGCTGTGTCCCCTTGGCTGTGTGGCTGGCATCAGTGTAATCACCTGCCATCTCCCTCAGAGTAACAGAGGCCTTGTATGTGTGTGGAAATGCCCTTTTAAAAGTCACACTGCTGGGGTGCCTGGGTGGCTCAGTCGCTAAGAGTCTGCCTTTTGGCTCAGGTCAGGATCCCAGGGTCCTGGGATCGAGCCCCACATTGGGCTCCCTGCTCAGTGGGGAACCTTCTTCTCCCTCTCCCACTCCCCCTGGTTGTGCTCCCTCTCTCACTGTCTCTCTCTGCCAAATAAATAAATAAAATCTTAAAAAAAAAAAGTCACATTGCTTTGGATGCCTGGGTGGCTCAGTTATTTAAGTGTCTGACTCTTGATCTCAGCTCAGGCCTTGATCTCAGGGTCGTAAGATTGAGCATCCAGTAGGGCTCCACGCTCAGCAGACAGTCTGCTTGAGATTCTCTCCCTCTCCCTTTGTCCCTCTCCCCTGCTCTCTCTCTAAATAAATAAATAAATAAAATAATTGTTTAAAAAAAGGAATCTCCTGATCAGCACCACGTAGGTAATCTGCTTGGTAGACCCCTATGATCCCCTAAAGGAAAGTAACTTTGCTATAACTGACCTGCTTTTTTTTTTTTTAATATTTTATTTATTTATTTGACAGAGAGAGAGATCACAAGCAGGCAGAGAGGCAGGCAGAGAGAGAGGGAGAAACAGGCTCCTCACCGAGCAGAGAGCCCGATGTGGGGCTCGATCCCAGGACCCTGAGACCATGACCTGAGCCAAAGGCAGAGGCCTAAACCATTGAGCCACCCAGGCGCCCCCCGACCTGCTTTTTTTTTTGCCAAGTGTAACTTCCTTGTTCCCACTCCCTTCTGCTTAAAAGTTTTTCATGTTGTACATACAGCTCTTTGGAGCTCCTTCCTATCTGCAAGATTGGATGCTGCCTGATTTGAACAGATTTTTGCCCAAATAGACTCTTAAAATTTTTAATATGCCTCAGTTTATCTTTGAACAAATCTCACCACCCAGAGATAACCACAGTCAACCACCCAACAAGAAAATCTGGTGTACGACATTCCAAATTGTGTTCCATGCATTAACACATATGGAATCAGATTGCACATATTGTTCTATAATCTGTTATTTTTACTTTACAGCATGTCATGGATATCTTTCCATGCCAATAAATACAGGAAAAATTTATAGGAATGCTTTATATGAATAAATGTGACCACAGTGTATTTAAAGAAGGTATTATGTTCTTGAATGACAAAGTTAACCAAATTTGGTGATTATAGCAACTAAAAAAAGAGGTCTGGCTCTACTTTGGTCTCAAATAAAGGAATTAGCATAATTTGACTGAAACTCTGACATAATAATGAATCCAGCTGCTTGATTACTGTTTGGATTCCAGCCCTGTTTTTTTTTTGTTGTTGTTGTTTAACTTTATTTTAAGTAGGCTCCATGCCCAATGTGGGGCTCAAATTCATGGCTCCAAGCTCAAGAGTCATATGCTCTACCGACTAAGCCAGCCAGGCACCCCTCCCGCCCTGCTTTAGAAGAGAGACTTGTATTTTTCCTAATTCAAAACTCTGGCTGTGGTCTTAAACCTTAGTTGTTTTTATAAAACTGGCCTTGGGAACCAACTGCCTTGTCTTGTAATTCTAGTTCCACCATTTACTAGTTTTGTAAACTGAACTTCATCTGAACCTTAGTTTTCTCATTGCAAAGTGGGGTTAATGATAACTACCTCATAGATGTGTTACAAGTACTAAATAAAATATTTGCCATGTTCCATAAAGTGTGTTATTATGCAAATTATTATAGGTACTTTGTCTTCTCCCCAAACTGCTTATAAGCAATTTGAGGCAGAAATATTTACATATTTATTTACATTCATTCAGTCTCTACTTGGAGCATAATTTTTTTTAAAGATTTTATTTACTTATTTGAGAGACAGAGTGAACGAGAGAGGGAGAGAGAGCACACACGAGCAGGGGCAGAGGGAGGAGAAGCAGGCTCCCCAGTGAGCAGGGAGCTTGACGTGGGGCTGGATCCCAAGACGCTGGGATCATGACCTGAACCAAAGGGAGAAACTCAAGGGAATGAGCCACTCAGGCATCCCACAAAAGAGTTTTCTAAGAATTACAGCATTGTAAAATGACCACAAAGACAATTAAAGGCATAGATAACCTGCATAGGTGAGCTAAATTGAATACCTACTAATCCCCCCCCACTCCCTATTTCAAAGTCTTTCACAAAGTCTTTCTGTCCCACCTCTACCATCATAATAATCTCAAAGAAAAGATCACTCAATCACAAAATAAAGACACTCTTCAGGCTGACCTGATTATTTACATAGGTGCAGCAAGAGTGTTAATTCACCATATAAGTCTCTTTAAAAATTCTTTGCAGGGGCAACACTGTCAACGCTGTCGGTACCCCTCTCACGCTCAAGAGCTTTTTCTGTATCTTCACTTAATAAACTTCTATGGCTTTACTCACTCTCCATGAATCCAAGAGATTCATTCATTTTTTTAAAAGATTTTATTCATTTATTAGACAGAGATCATAAGTAGGCAGAGAGTCGGGCAGAGAGAGAGGAAGGGAAGCAGGCTCCCTGCTGAGCCAAGAGCCCGATGCGGGGCTCGATCCCAGGACCCTGGATCATGACGTGAGCCCAGGACCCTGGGATCATGATGTGAGCCGAAGGCAGAGGCTTTAACCCACTGAGCCACCCAGGCGCCCCTTGACTGTGAGACAAGAACCTAGCTCTCCTGCTTCACTTAGGTGCCAGACCCAGAATCACTTTCACCCAAGCATGGGAAAAAGCCAACTCTTTTTTTCTTTTCTTTCCTGGGAGATGTCTCTCCCTTTGGGGACATCTTCTCACAAAAGACAAAACCGGGCCCCTGTCGGCCGGTTAAAGGCCACTGGTCTTAAGTCTCAGGTGACAGGCTTCTGGACAAAGGTTTGGTCAATCCCCCTTCCTCAAAAGAAGGGTATGGTGGCCTAACCCTACCCAGTTCTGCTTCCTGTTCATCTGCTTTTCTTAAATGGCTTTCTCCCATCTCAGGGACTTTGCCTATAGTAGGGCCCTTTCAGTCTCTGGTGATCACAATGCCTTTTTAATCAGTGATTCATTTCAGGAAGTGTGTTGCCTATGTAGATACAAGGCTTTTTCATTTAAAGATGTCTTTCGTGAGAACTTAGTTCAGAAGAAGAATCTTTTCCTCATTTTTGCTGCCTACTAAGATCTATGTTTTTCTGATAGGTACAGTTTAGATTCAGTCACCGCCAGGGATCAAAACCCACGTGAGCAGCAAGCAGGATTAGAGCTATCTCTTTTTATGGTTGGAGGGAACCCAATGTTTCCTCCCATTGGACATATACTCCCATTGGAATTCTTTGGGTACTAAGGAGGGAACTACAACCGCCCAGCCAATTCCTTGACTGGTTGCATTAGTGGCTGGGACTTAAATGGGGCATATAGTTGAAGACTCCTTGTTGCAACAACAGAAATATGAAATGATGATGATGCTAAATCTCAGGGTCAGCACCCCTCAACAGGGCCACGCTTGCAAATGGGACCCCAGGTATACGGACAGGAAAAACGCCCAGGGAACATATTTGCTATTAATCATGCTAAGCCTTTATGATTGGGCCAGAATTGGGGGGGGGGGGAATCCAGAGGAGAAAAGGAGGATCAGGTGATAGACAGGTAAGAGTGGCTACTCCCGGCCTAAGCCCCCTTAACCCAAGATGTTAGGCCACTCTGGGTAGGAAACCATGGGACGCCTGGGTTCACAAGAAGAGCCAATATGTAGGGACGCCTTCATAGTTACAGGTACAGGGTAACTTCTACCGGGATGGGAGACAACAGATGGGAAACAAACCATCATCTGCAGAGACTCCTCTGGATTGGGTACTGCAAAATTGGGTAATTTCCCCTTGTAAAACTTTCTAGTGTTTTCCCTGGGTTAAACAGGTTCTTCAAGGCAAGGTAAAATAAGGCGTGACCTTCGTGGCAAGGCATGGTCTCTTCAGTTCTCAAGGACTCTGCCTAAGAGTGCCTTGAATCCACTGGAAGCAATTTGGATTGCAAATTTAGGAAAGGACTGAGCTCCTGTAACATTCCCTGCATGGCCACAGTAGGATCTATGAGGTCTCTTCTGCAGGAAACAGGGTGAATAGACAGAGGTACCCTAGATCCCTCTAGGCTTTCAGGGCTCTAAATCAGGACCCAGCCTGAAGGGCCTCGTGCAGAACATGTTGGGAGGTAACCAGACCAGAAACTCCCTGTCATATTGGAATGGCTTAACTAGGCATCCTCCAAATCGACCCAGGTGGCTAGAGGAAACACAGGCCATCTCTAGCAAAGGGGACGGTGACTCTCTCTCACTGTTCTCCTAACAGATGTGGAGGCTTCTCCCTCACTCATTTCCCAGGATAATGACTGTAACTGGAGCCAACTGTGATTAGTCTGCCTCCCGGTGGGGACTTTAAGGAATATTCCCAAGCAGCTGCCAAAACTCCCTTTGTTTCAGGGAAATTCCCTGTCTTCTCCCCTGACGTGGACTGCCTAATCCCACTTGTGTGTGTATAAACATGGCGTTACTCATTGACCAAGTGGATGAGCTTCAGAACTGGGAACTTTCCCTCCATCTTCCGGCAGCACTTTGCCTCCTCTGCGTGCCCCACCCCTCCTGTTTCTGCACCTTGGGTCAGGCCTGGACATACTCTGATTTCAGATTTCCCCACCAGCGTCTCAGGTAAAAACTGACATTGGGGAACAAGCTGACTGACTTTTAAAAGTGGACCTAGTTAGAACAATAACCTGGTATTGAAACTAAGTTAAGTTTCTTGGTTTAATTAAGATAGATATGTCTTTAAAGTTATCGGCATTAAAGGTGAAACTTTTATTCTGCCAAGGTTTGCTGAAGGTCAGATAAGCTCGTGTTGTTTCTGCTGCAGTTTGTTAGCAAAAAGATGACTAAAATGATGGCTAATTGCCTGTCCCATCAAAGTTTTCATAGAAAATTGTTAAAATAGCTTTCAGAGTCATTGGGACTAAATTCATTGGACATCTAGGTCTGTTCCAAATAGGATAGATAAGGTACTAAATCATTAGTTACTGGACGTAGGTTTGTGGTATTTGACTACTTATTGCAAAGAAAGTAAGGATATTTAAATCTGCTGGTAAACATGCTTTGTGCTTAACCAGTTCATAACTTTGTCATCTAAAGAACTCTGGTGTGACAATTCACTACTGGTTACTACTTAGTCTTCACTGCAAGCTAAGATTTCTAAAAGGGCAAAATTCAGCAACTCTCTGTGTAGAAAAGTAGGAAATATGCAAGAAAGATATTATGATTGGGAATGAGTTTTTTGTGGAAGGTAAAAGAAGGCAATTATGTTCTAAATGAGACTGGTTGTTTGGAAGGAAATGACTTGGGACAAAATCTGAATGTAAAGGAAAATTGTAGAAGGCTTGTGAAGTGAAATCTTTGGAAAGGAATTTTAGGTGTGGTCAGGACAGACTAAGATTAAAATAAGGGGATCATAAAAGTACAGTGGTATATAAGATTGGAATTCTCTCTCTGTTCAAAAGACAAAGTTTTCTTGAATTGTTGATTTGCTCTTGATAAGAAAATGTAAACAGCGGTTTTCTCTTTGGCTGCCCAGAAAATCCATTTCTATGTTTTGCCTCTATCGGGTTTTTGATGATCCCTAATCCCATTTAGGCATGTGCTTTAAAACTTTCTAAGGTTTTAACAAATTTGCCCAAGATTTAAATCATGAAAAAAGTCTCCTTGACTAATTAGTTTGGTATGTTATGTTTGGTATGTTTGGTATGTTACATTCTGGTATAAAGTCATCATCACTCTGGCTATTGAAGTGTTATGTGACACGGAAATAACTAAGTTTCTTTGTCGATTACATCATAATGAACTCTCCTATCAGATCCTTGCCAATGTCCATTTCTGAGTTTTTGTCATTTATAATTGTTCTTATTCTCTTGCAAAATGAGTTTCATCTTTAAGGAGGTTCATAAAAAGGACTTTTAGGACAAATACAGGTATTCAGTATCTTTAAGATCAAAACTAAAATGGGTAAAAACTTCCAAAACTCACTAAAGTTGCATTTTAAACAAGAATAGTAAAATGGGACTAAGTGAATTGGGAAAAAATGACTATAGTTCCTTTCGTGATTTTCGTTCAAAACATTGCTGATTCTCTAATGTTTGCTTTCCCAGATTAAGGAAACTTTCTCTTAAGATAGGATTTACAGAAATGTGATAAAATATATATTTGTAAACAAAAGCATTAAAGCATTTAACATTTCTCTCTACCTAAACCCTCTGAGATTCAAAAGGTCTCAATAAGCTTTCTTTCATGGCAATCATAATCATTTGTATAAGTTCACTAAGAATCTGTTCTCCTTGACACCATTGGAAATACTGGTTATTTTACCAAGGCTTTGACTGGAATGTCATATTTGAGAGACATGCATAGGCTCAGATATGACCAGACAGCTTTAAGAAACTAAGGTTGACTTCATGAAACCTAAAGCCATAAAGCCCCTTGGAATGCTCGCCTGGTACCTTGCTTGCAAAGTTCCCAGCAGCCTTACTGGGTAAGTAAACAATGTCACTTCCTGGCATGGGCAAGGACCTCAGGATACACTGGGGACCTCATGAAGAGGAATCTGCCCACATCTACAGATATTGCAGGCATGTCTGATAGCAAGTACTTGGCTTGCTTTCCAGCCTAGAGGAGCAACTAAAAGTTCAACCCAGAGATTCCATATAAAAGTTCCAGCAAAACAGATTCTAAAAGATCTATATGATCAATCATTCTTGCTGAGCTTATGGAAATAATTATGCCATTTGTTAAAACTGGACCTGTTTTTCAAGCAAATTAGCCTTATTTGGCTATCTTTGCAAATGATGGTTATTATAGAGAGAAAATATGTTTTTTTAAAAGATTTTATTTATTTATTTGACAGACAGAGATCACAAGTAGGCAGAGAGACAGGCAGAGAGAGAGAGGAGGAAGCAGACTTCCTGTCGAGCAGACAGCCCGATGCGGGGCTTGATCCCAGGACCCTGGGATCATGACCTGGGCCAAAGGCAGAGGCTTTAACCTACTGAGCCACTCAGGTGCCTGAGAAATTATGTTTCAATAACACACCTTTGTAGATGCTAAATTTTAGTTCTGATTGTCTTTGAATGTTGTTTGCCTAAGCTAGACCACTTGAGGTGAAATTCAGAGAAGTAGCCACAATAGCTCATGTACAGGCAATCTTGTTTGTTATTCTGTGGGGATAATAACAGGACCCCACGGTCATATGATTACTTGAACAACTGGGAAATGGGGTAGAGTCCCCAGCAATTATATAACTCAGCTATCCCCTTGACCAATTCTATGTGGCTGGGATGACAAAATTGCTCTATAAAAGCCAGAGCGTACCCCATGGAGATAGTGGATGGCCCCACTTTCTTTATGATTAGATTGGATGATGCACTTGGGGATGCCCTTAGCTCCTGAGACAAGTGTTCCATTTGCCAGTGATTCCCTGTAATTAGGATATTGTTAAGGCTGGACCTCAAGCAAAAAGGGCTTCTTGACAGTTTCATCTCCCATAGTCATTTATCTGAGAAGCCACCTCTACTGTCAATACAACTGCAAACAAAGGCTTTCACCAAGCATCCAACAGTCCTCCTGGTAAAAACAGCCTCAAAACTCATTATGGGACTTCCAGGACTTAAGACAGGACTGCAATATAAAATAAGCAAAGCAGTAAGCTTGCTCAGCAGGACTCTAAATGATACGTCCCAGGCACTGGATGCACTCAGCCAAGAATTCAATGAAGTCAGGGCAGGACTTCTTGAGAACCATGCCACTATTGACCTGTCTACTACTGCTACAGCATTTGGGGTATGAAAAATTTCCTCACATGATTACAGTTAACTCCTGCAAGATCCTCAATGAATACCATTTGTGATCAGTTAAATAAGATCAAGATATCCAATAATCTATTTGACAAAATTGGTAATTGGGGATCTTATCTAAGGGATGTGATAATCATTTTGGGCCTAATACTCGTTTTTTGTTGTTTTTTTTTCTTTTTACCTGGCTTCAGGTGATGCCACTCCAGCTGGTCAGTGATTTTTTTTTAAGATTTTATTTATTTATTTATTTGACAGAGAGAGACCACAAGTAGACAGAGAGGCAGGCAGAGAGAGAGAGAGGGAAGCAGGCTCGCCACTGAGCAGAGAGCCCGATGCGGGACCCTGAGATCATGACCTGAGCCGAAGGCAGCGGCTTAACCCACTGAGTCACCCAGGCGCCCCTAATACTCGTTTTATTTTCATCCTTTTGCACGTACTGATGCATGTACCATTTGTTGCCCATCCTGAGCCCCCTGGAGCCATACCACAAACTCCTGGACCAACCGCTTGAAAGATTCTAACTGCCACACAGCCCGCTGCCCCATTTCAGCAGGAAGCAGCCAGACCGGTCATCGCCCCAGTCCCTAGGGGCATTTAGGGTTACTATTCCAGGGGGAGGAATGAGTAAGGGACAGGCGGGGCTAGGTGGGGGATGGGGGGGCGCTAGGTGAGGGGCTCACAGAAATCCCAAAAAACATGGAAGTGTGGGGAAACCAGAGATAAGGGGGCAAATTGGACTGCACTGCCCTAGGCCTATGGTCATGTGGGGTGGGTCTTTATGATAATCACCTGTGACCAACAAAGAATAAGCAGAGCCTAAAAAGAAAGTAGCCATTGAAGGGTCTTACCAAAAGAGATGTTAAAAGAATTCAAGTTCCCTGTTAGCTTTCTATAAAAGACCAACCCTAAAAGGCCTTCAGCCAGCAACCCTGTTGGGACCCTTCTCTTGAGAACTTTTTTGGTATCTTCACTTAATCAACTTCCATCGCTTTACACACTTTAAAAAAAATGCTTTGCAAAAACTTCTGTGAGGAAGTTTTTATGAATGTCAGGTTTGACTTTAAAAAGACTATTATTGGGGCACCTGGGTGGCTCAGTGGGTTAAAGCCTCTGCCTTCGGCTCGGGTCATGATCCCAGGATCCTGGGATCGAGCCCCACATCAGGCTCTCTGCTCCGCAGGGAGCCTGCTTCCTCCTCTCTCTCTGCCTGCCTCTCTGCCTAGTTGTGATTTCTCTCTGTCAAATAAATAAAATAAAAAAAAAAAAAAAAAAGACTATTATTTGCTTTCCCTAGGCTAGGAAATCAGGCCCAATAAAGGCTCTCCACCAGATTCCTCTTGTAGTACCTATTAATTTGAGTGAATTTTTAGATCCTGAAAGTTTCTTTTCTTTTTTTTTTTTTTTTTTTTTTTGAAGATTTTACTTATTTGACACACACAGTACAAGCAGGGAGAGGGAGAAGCAGACTCCCCGCTGAGCAGGGAGCCCGGGGACCCTGAGATCTTGACTTGAGCCTAAGCCTAACTTCTTAACTGACTGAACCACCCAGGTGCCCGAGGTTTCTTAATTTCTTAATTGCCTAGCCTGTCAGAAGTAATCTTCCTGATAACTGTGAGGCTGGGTCTCTGGGCTAGTTTTCCTGGGCTGGCTTTGTAAGCACGGGCTCCTTCAATACACCAAATCTTTGGCCCTTAAAATGGTTTGCCGTTATCTGGTTAAATGAATATCCACTCCCTCCACCCCGCACCCCCTGCCCCAGCCTTTTCAAAAGATTTATTTTGAGAGAGGGAGAGACAGAGAGAGCATGTGGGAGAGTGGTGGAGACGGGCAGAGGAAGAGAAAGAGTCCCAAGCAGACTCCTGCTGAGCATAGAGCCTAATGCTGGGCTCAATCCCATAACCCTGAGATCGTGACTTGAGCTGATTCCAAGAGCCTGACTCTTTGGGACGCCTGGGTGGCTCAGTTGTTAACTGGCTGCCTTGGCTCAAGTCATGATCCCGGGGTCCTGGGACTGAGCCCCACAAGGGGCTCTCCACTCAGCGGGAAGCCCGCTTCTTCCTCTCCAGCTCCCCCTGCTTCTGTTCCCTCTTTCGCTGTGTCAAATAAATAAATAAAATCTTAAAAAAAAAAAAAGAGTATGATGCTTTATCAACTGAGCCACCCAGGCACCCCAAATGAATATCTTTCTTAAATAGGACACTTTTTTTTTTTTTTTTTTAAGATTTTATTTATTTATTTATTTGATAGCGAGAGAGAGAGATCACAGGCAGGCAGAGAGAGAGAGAGAGAGGGAAGCAGGCTCCCTGCCGAGCAGAGAGCCCAACGCGGGACTCGATCCCAGGACCCTGAGATCATGACCTGAGCCGAAGGCAGCGGCTTAACCCACTGAGCCACCCAGGCGCCCCTTAAATAGGACACTTAATAGAAGGCCTTGGATATACAATCAATGTGTACAATTACATCCTGGTAAAAGGAAGTCAGATCTTAACTCAATCTAGTAAGTTTCTGAATTCTGGGGGAGCCAGTGAAAATCAGATATTTAAATATTTTTGGTTTATGAGAGCAGAATTTCTAAATTATTATGGGTTAAACACTAGCTACAATTTAAGAAGGAAGATAAAAAGCTTCCTCATATATTTAGAAAATAGAACATTAGAACAACATCAATAATATTCTAAGCAAATAACCACAATAAAACTTCTATCAGTTTCATTTAGTCCTGTAAAGTTAAGTCTCGTCCTGGGGCATTTTAGGTTAGGAGTCTGATGAAGCCACCGGCTTCTTGACCTAATGGAGTCTTGGAAATCCTAACTCAGTCCGCTGGTGTGGTCTGAGTTGTCTAAGGAATGTTAGATCAGCTCTGAAGTCTTTGAAGAGCCTGTCTCAATCCTTTTCCCAGGAGGTTCTGCTCTGAGACTGTCTTTTGTTGAGGACAAAAAGTCTGTGTTTTTTTTTTTTAATCTTATAAAAGAACCTTCAAGCAAGCATCACAATAAAATAACTATCCGTAGAAGACAGAGATTCAAATGACTGTGGTTGGTTTATTTTTGAGAACCTTTCAAATGTGAAAGGTCCGATGAAGTTGCCCATTAAAAACAGGCAACTAACTAGAAAATTTGGTTTTTCCTATGGCATGCAAAACAAAGGTAATAAAGCCATTGCAATAAATTAGACAAAATGTCTCTAAGGATAGTGACAAAGCCCATTTTTAAGGACATCAATAAAAGTTACATTTCAGGGGCACCTGGGTGGCTGGCTCAGTCAGTTAAACGTCTGTCTTTGGCTCGAGTCATGATTCCGGGGTCCTGGGATCGAGCCCTGCCTGGGGCTTCTGCCCACCTGGGAGCCTGCTTCTCCCTCTCCCTCTGCCTTTGCCTCTCCCCACTGCTTTGCTCTCTCTCTCTCTCTCTCAAATAAATAAATAAAATCTTAAAAAGAAAAAGTTATATCTGATTTGTAAAAATAAATAAACATAATTTTTATATGGAGAAAGTCTTTAATATAATAATACTGAAATATAATATATATAATCACTACATATAATTACATATATATGTATATAAATGTGCCAAGATAGTAACAACTTTTTTTAAAGATTTTATTTATTTATTTGACAGAGGGAGAAAGAGCACAAGTACGAAGAGAGGCAGGCCGAGGGAGAGGGGAAGCAGACTCCCCACTGAGCAGGGAGACCGATTCGGGACTGGATCCCAGGACCTGAGCCGAAGGGAGACGCTTAACCGACTGAGCCACCCAGGTGCCCCTAAAGATTTATTTATATACAGCACGACTGGGTGACTCAGTTGGTTAAGCGTCTGGTTTTGGCTCAGGTCATGATCTCAGGATCCTAGGACTGAGCCCCATTATCGGGTTCTCTACTTATCGGGGAAGCCTGCTTCTCCCTCTCCCTCTGCTGCTCCCCTGCTTGTGCTCTCTTACTCTCTCTTTCAAATAAATAAATAAAATTTTACAAGAAAAAAAGATTTTACTTACTTGAGAGAGAGCGAGCAAGAGAGCACAAGTGCACAGGGGGCAGGGACAGAGAGATTGAGAGAAAGTCTTAAGCGGGCTCCATGCTGAGTGTGGAGCCTGAGGTGGGGCTCGATCTCAGAACCCTGAGATCAGGACCTGAGCCAAAACCAAGAGTGGGATGCTTAACCAATGGTGCCACGAGGTGCTCCAGATTATCACAACATTAAACCAAAACTAGCAGGGCACCTGGGTGGCTCAGTTGGTTGGGCGTCTGCCTTAGGTAATCCTGCTTCTCCCTTTGCCTGTCTCTCTGCCTGCTTCCCCTCTCTCATTCTTTCTTTCTCTCTGACAAATAAATAAAAATTTAAAAAATAAAGTACTGGGGTGCCTGGGTGGCTCAGTGGGTTAAAGCCTCTGCCTTCGGCTCAGGTCATGATCCCAGGGTCCTAGGATTGAGCCCCACATCGGGGTCTCTGCTCCGCGGGAAGCCTACCTCCCCCTCTCTCTCTGCCTGCCTCTCTGCCTGCTTGTGATCTCTGTCTCTCAAATAAATAAATAAAATCTTAAAAAAAAATAAAGTATTAGATGTTAGGGGCATCTGGCTGTTCAGTCAGGGGAGTGTGCAAGTCTTGATCTCAGGGTTATGAGTTTGAGCCCTACATTGGGTGTAGGAATTACTTAAAAATAAAATATTATAAAAAGTAGGGGTGCCTGGGTGGCTCAGTCTTTGGGTATCTGCCTTCAGCTCAGGTTATGATCCCAGGGTCCTGGGATTGAGCCCCACACTGGGGTCCCTATGGGTCAGGAAGGCTGCTTCTCCCTTCCCACCCCCTCTGCTTGTGTTTCCTCTCTCACTGTGTCTCTCTCTGTCAAATAAATAAAATCTTTTTTAAAAAATTTAAAAAGTAAACAAAAATAAAGTATTAGATGTTAAATTTCCTTATTTTGGGGGAATTATAGAAACATTTTTCTTCTGTAAGGGCTTATTTCTCCAAGTCATCAAAACAGAGCCCCTTAAATAGTCTTTATAATTAATTTATTAATACCCTCTGGAAAAGGAAAGTATTACCCACTGCCACAATAAGAGGTAAAGCCTTTTCTAAATTATAGACATCTAAGTAGAGAGCATATATTTTCAGATCAGTAAACACAAAAACACACCATCTCACTGGTTCAGAAATCCAGCAACCGTTCTCTTAATCAAAGGGTGGTAATCAGTTGCATTCCACTGGACACAATTAACTTGTGTCAGTATGAACTGGAATAATTTTCACTATTACCAGTTTTCTACAATTTACAGTGTTTTCTTTTCTTTGTGTATTTTTAAATAATCTCTACACCCAGTGTGGGGCTCCAACTTACAACCCTAAGATCAAGAGTCACAGGCTCTACCCACTAAGCCAGTGACTCAACTGGCTTAAAACACTTAAAGTGTTTTAAAGATTTATTGATTTATTTATTTGAGAGAGAGAGAAGAGAAAGACAGAGAGAGACAGCACACTTGAGTGGGGGGAGGGGCAGAGGGAGAAGGAGAGAATCTCAAGCAGAGGTAGAGCCCATCATAGGGCTCCAGTTCATAGCCTTTCCATCATGACCTGAGCCGAAATCAGGAGTCAGTCGCTTAAACAACTGAGCCACCCAGGCGCCCCCACTTACAGTGTTTTAAAATAGCGCAAAGGCAATAAATGAAGGAAAACACCTAGATCATCTTTTTTGCCCAGTTCAAAGCCTCTTATAGTTTTTCCTGACAACAGCAAGAGAAAAAAATAAAATACAGAGTTACATAAAACAAACAAAAACCTTAGGCATATGTATAATAGGATTCTAATTTTATAAGCATATCCTTGCAGGTATCAAATAGCTTAAGCCGTTTCTGAAGAATCTTGTTCAGAGGAGTAACCTCTACTAACTATAAGCTTTTATAATTAATGAAAACACATCCTTGGAAGACCTGCTATGCTTCATTAGCTTGGTTCAAATTGCTCTATATATTTGAAAATAATTTTAAAAATTAAATTTGAGTAGATTCTGATACCTTTTCATTAGTTTATCTTCCTATCTTTAATTCCCCTGAGTTAGATTTTTTAAAAATTTGATATTTCCTTCATAATATTTGTGAAAAGAGAATGATGAAACCGGATGATCACAGGAAATATTTTTATCCAAATTCTAAGTAACTTTGCAAAAAGCCTATAAAGGTATTCCTCCTGATGCTTGGATTAAAGGTTTTAAATATGCCTCTGGTGATTCTCTGGCTTTACTCTTGGCTTTTCAGTCAGATGCTATTGCTGCCTACCTGTCATAAAAAGGGAAGCAGATTGCTAAAGATCTAAAAATTCTAAGGCTGGGTGGCTCAGTCAGTTAAGCGTATGACTCTTGGTTTCAGCTCAGGTCTTGATCCTGAGGTCGTGAGGTTTGGGGCTCCATGCTAGCTGTGGAGCCTGCCTTAAAAAAAAAAATCCTATGTATTTATTGAGACTTTTTCTCTTTTTAATCAAGAATAGAAAACAGAGCACTTTGGAGAGAAGAGAAAGCTATTTAGGAGCAGGAAACTTCCATAATTCAAACCTGCAAGTTTGTATTCACAGAATCTTTGTATACTGTCCCCCGCAAATGGACATTTTCCACTGCATAGAAAAATCCTAGTTTAAAGCCATTAATTATACATTTTTAAGGCTTAAAAAATCTATTTTCAAAATGAAAGGGTGAAGGATATATTTTCACAAACAAAAACACTATTACTATTTATTTAGCAATCCTGTAGTGTAAATAATGTCTTAGGGTCTGTTGCTAAATGCATTTTTAGTAAAGACTAAAAGAAATAGAGGAACAATTGAGAAACCTGACAAGAGGAAAGATTTCCCAGGAAAAAAATAAGAAAGAATGTGGTTTAAACTTGCCCTGAGCTTTAGGGGATTTATTATCACAGGACAGAGAAACAGTTGTATTTGCCCTCAATTAGCTTAATTACTTATATTTTTTTCAGATTGATGATTACCCACAATTTTTGAGTCCACCAGATAGAGAAACCAATCAACATATTCGTATCATCCATTCTTCAAATGTTTTGAAAAAAGAGCGTGAAAAATCAAAAGGTGTCAAGAAATTCTCGTTTCCATTTCATCATGGTACTTCTGACAACAAAGAAGGTATGCATATATTTCTTAAAGTGACACAAGAAAAGATGCATTACTTTATAAGACAAAAAAGAATGTTCTTTTTTCCTCCCCAGCTTTACTGAGGTACGACTGACAAATAAAAATTATATAAGGTGTTAAATGTGATATTTTAGTCTATGTATACACTGTGAAATGATTACCACAATCAGGCTAATCATTTCACACAGCTATCATTTTGTATAAATGATGAGAACACTTAGGATCTATTTTCTTTGCAAGTTTCAAGCACACCCTATATTATTGTTAACTATAGTCACCATGCTGTGCGTTTTGATCTCCAAAGACAAAACTCCAAAGACAAAACTTATTTGTCTTATAATGAACATCTACCTTTTGACCAACATCTACCTTTCCCCCCACCAAGCCCCCAGCCCCTAGTAAATTACCATTTTACTATCTGTTACTATGAGTTTGTCTTTTTTGGGTTCAACATAAGAGAGATTATGTACTGGTTCTCTTTTTATGTCTGGTTTATTTCACTTAGCATGATGTCCTCCAGGTTCATCCATGTTGTCTCAAATACAAGATTTTTTGTTTTTTAGATTTTATTTTATTTCTTTATATTTTAAAGTAATCCCTACACCCAACGTGGCTCTTGAACTCATGACCCCAAGATCAAGAGTCAGATGCTCGGAATGTTTGGGTGGCTCAGCCGGTTGGGAGGCTGCCTTTGGCTCAGGTTGTGATCCCAAGGTCCTGGGATTGAGTCCCACATTTGGGTCGTTGCTCAGGGGGGAGCCTGCTTCTCCCTCTGTCTGCTGCTCCCCCTGCCGTGCTGTCTCTCTCAGATGATAAAATAAATAAAATATTAAAAAAAAAAAAAAGCCAGATGCTCTGCCAACTGAGCCAGGCAGATGCCCCAGGATTTTTTTTTTTTTTTAAGATTTATTTATCTGAAACAGAGAGAGAACACGAGCAGCGGGGGAGGGTAGGGGCAGAGAAGAGAGAGAATCCACAAGCAGACTCCTCATTGAGCAGGGAGCCAGACTTGGAGCTCGATCCCAGGACCCTGAGATCAGGACCTGAGCCTAAATCAAGAGCTGGACACTCACCTGAGTGTCCCCCAGGCACCCCAGATTTTCCCTTTTTAAAAGGCTAAATAATATTAGATTGTGTGTATATGCATGTGTGTACACCCATACACCCCCTCCCCTGACACCCACACACATTTTATTTATCCATTCATGTATTGCTGGACACTAAAGTTACTGTAAATATGCTGCTATGAATAAGGGAGGGCAGTTATCTGAGATAGTGATTTTATTTCCTTTAGATACAAACCCAGAAATGGGAATGCTGGATCATATGGTAGTCCTATTTTTGTTTTTTGAGGAGCCTCCATACTGTTTTCCACAGTGGTTGTACCAATTTGCAGCCCTACCAACAGTGCATAAGGGTTCCCTTTTCTCCACATCCTCACCAATACTTGCTATCTTTTGGCTTTGTGAGGGTTGCCATCGTAACAGCTATGAGGTCTCATTGTGGTTTTGATTTTTCAATTCCATGATGATTGATGGGCTAATTCATCCATTCTCAGTACAGTATGCCATACATGAGGATATGTGGGAAAAAAGGAAAGAAAGAAAAGAATGGAAAGTAAGAAACGGGGAGAAATGAAGAAAGACAAAAGAGAGAAAGAAGTGTGTTCACTGAATACTGGTTTTAAAAAAAGAATGAGCTAGAATCTGGATTCCATTTGGTCAGTTCTTTTTTTAAGTTATTTTTAAGATTTTATTTATTTATTCATCAGAGAGAGAGACTGAGCACAAGTAGGGGGAGCGACAGGCAGAGGGAGAAGCAGGCTACCGCTGAGCAGTGAGCCCAATTCAGGGCTCCATCCCAGGACCCTGGGATCATAACCTGAACCAAAGGCAGATGCTTAACCCACTGAGCCACCCAGGCACCCTTGGTCAGTTCTTGTTTAATTTTAATAACCTTATTAACAACCACTTTTTTTTTTTTTTTAAGATCTGACAGAGGGAGACACAGCGAGAGAGGGAACGCAAGCAGGGGGAGTGGGAGAGGGAGAAGAAGGCTTCCCGCTGAGCAGGGAGCCCGACGTGGGGCTTGATCTCAGGACCCCAGGATTATGACCTGAGCCAAAGGCAGACGCTTAACAATTGAGCCACCCCGGTGCCCCCAACAACCACATATTTTAATGAAAAACCTGATCAAGAAGTACAGGGGATAACCAGAAACACTGTGAACCTGGCTATAGGAAAACTCCTGATAGTCATCTCTGTGAATCTTGGGCTTCCCCAAGCAAGGGAAGCCACAAGGTCCTGTTCCGATAATTATGGTTTATTGTGGTTATTAACAGCATTAGTGTTGGGAACTTGTTCACCCAAGAACTATGATTCACACCTAGATAAAAAGATGAAAAACCATCTTTAATTTTGTTTAGGGAGCTCAGCATCTGATGCAGATGATTTTCCCACTGGGCACAAGGAGATCTAGAAAATCCACAGTGGGGTGGGGAGAAAGGGGAGGTGAGGAGTCAGGGCTCCCGGTACTCACCCTGCTCAACCAGAGCTCCCGTGCTTTTATGTTTCACATTTTGGGCTGTACAGCTTTCTGGTGAGTAAGTTTTTAAAATCCAAGGACAAATCGATAAAAATAGAATATGTCGTTCAGCATTCTACTGTTTATTTCGAGTCTTATTTTATACATGTACATAAAATGTGATTATATCTAAAGGCGCCCTTTATATGCAATCCATATAACCGGGAGGTAGTCAAAAGCAGAGAAGCATGGGCTTTGGACTCTCTCAGCTGACATCTGAATCCCGGCTCCCACCTTTCCAGCTGTGTGACTGTCTACAAGTCACAGCCTCTGGGAGCCTCAGTTTCCTTGTCTTTCTATTGCTACTTTCACAGGGGTTTTGTGTTACATGAAATAATGTGGGCGAGGCTGGGCACACAGCAGGAAAGCAGTCAGCTGTTGAGATCACATCCTTAGCTTAGAGGAAGGTCAGAATAAAGTCCCCACAGGGCTCCTGGATAGGCCCTTCCACTTCTGGCCTCTAGCCAGTGGAGCTAGACCAGTGCACACCAGTCAACTGGCTCGTCACTAGCCTTCCCTCCAGGTAAGACTCAGAGCTCTTGGAGTACCGGATAACTACAAAGTGTGAGAAAACTATCCAGTGTTTGTACACTCTCGTAGACAAGCACCCTTCCACACTGACACTCCGTGGCATGGCAACTGTTTGTAGAAGTTGTAATTAGACTTACTAAATCCCTGGTTGCTCCCCAGGTCTCTTGCCACCCTAATTAGAGTACCTAACTGGCGTTGGTTGCCTTAAATGCATATTTATCCTTGTCCACAAGCATAATTATTCTTGGGTTTTTTTTCCCCCAAGATGTATAAGAAGATAAAAACACACGTTAAAGAAGCTAATTACAGGCAGAAGTTTTATGAAATTTAAATTCCTAGAAACTTCGCAAATGATGTTAAAAGCAGTGAAGACACTTAAAAAAAAAGCTTATCTTGTATTCGAGCACATGGCTATTCATAAAATTATACCTCTCCTCCACTCCTCCTCCTTCACTTTCATCTCTGAATGTTCCCTCTGACACTTTAGTGTAGGGAGTTTTGAAAACCCAAAACTGCTGCTGTCACAAGGAGTCATACATAGCACACATTACAGAATAAAAAACATCCCCCCTTTCTAGAATGCCACCAGGCCTGCGCTCTGATGCCGGTTCTCCACCAAGCTGCTGCTTCCCTGGGTTAGTGTTGCCATGTACCCTGTGGGACCATGGGGTTCACCTCCTAGATAGTCTGTAATATGCAGACCTGAAGCAAGAGAGAGGCTCAAACCTGTCTGACCATCTTCTTGACAACAGTCATTACCAGAGCCTTTAATGTTAATACTGATGATATCATGCCCAGAGAAGTAGCTCACATTAGCTGCCCAGCATTTAAATAAAGATAATTATTAGAACTTACTCCAAACCTCTTGGGTGAACGCCTAGGGAATATTTGTGTCATGTGGCAAAGCTCACACTCAAACCAACCGGATTATCTTAACAAAGGAAGCTCAAAAGTGAGAATCATTTGTAGTAAAAATACTTAGTTTCATCATCTCATTTTCAATAGTCTTCCTAATTAAGCCCACTTTTCTGGAGATATATAGAAAAAGAGGCTTTTCTCTAGAGTATACATGTGTCCTTATATGGGCTAGAAGTAGCACTTGAAGTTGTACTTTTTATGTGTAGATGAAAGGGGATGGTTATTAAACTCTAAATGAACAATGCGACAGGAGCAGAGCGGCTGTGGTGAACTGTATTAGCTGCTAAAGCTCTAGAATGAATTGACTGATTAGCCCCTTAGTTTCAAGTACATTCTTTTTTTTTTTTTTTTTTAAGATTCTATTTATTTATTCATGAGAAACAGAGAGAGAGGCAGAGGGAGAGGGAGAAGCAGGCACCCTGCAGAGCAGGGAGCCCGATGGGGGACTCAGGACCCTAGGACCATGACCCGAGCTAAAGGCGGACACCCAACGACTGAGCCACCCAGGCACCCTCAAGTACGTTCTTGGACAGCAATGTGCAACAGAACTTTCTGCAATGATGGAGCTGTTCTGTATGTAGTCTAATTATATCTAGTACAGTGGCCAACAGCCACATGTGACGACTGTGTACTTAAGATGTGACTAGTGCTACTAACTGAATTTTAATTTAATGTTAATTTTAATAGCTACAGGTGTCTAGTAGCTATAGAATCAGTCACTGCAGCTCTAGATGCATAGAAAAGACTTTAATGGCCTTGGTGGTATCTTTTGAAACATTGGCATAACATGAAGTAGACTAATCCCCAAAACAGAGTGAAACATCATAATTTGATGACACATACACTGAACCAGGTTTTATACAAATATAAGATTGTCTTTTATACCTAAAAGCTACATATTTTTTTAAATGATTGAGGTGGAAGAAAATGAAAACAAGGGGCTGATGAGTCTCTCAGGTTTAGTGGATCATTTTTACATAGGCTTGGCAATCTTCCCCATAGGAATAGGGTTTTGACAAATATAATCAGACCTCTTGCAATTAAGAAAGCACTGCATCTTTTTGGTAGTGTCCTTTCTAAAAATGTGCCTCAGCTGATCAACACTACTGAACATGTCGCCAGGCATCCACCGTGCTAAATGGGAGAAGGACTTCATATCTAAGCTACTGAGGAAGACCGTGGGTTGCTGTGTGCACCCTAGAGAACATAGTGGCAGAAAACGCTGTCATCTGTTATCTGTAATCAGGCTCTCTTTTCATTACACCTGCCAGACTCTGGCCTCTGGCATGTAGGGGACCAGCCCCTCTAGCCAATGTAGAAACAGAGATCAAGCTGTACTTCATTTCTCGGTGGACAGCACAGATGATCCTAAGATCCTAAGATCATCAATGGTAACACCGTTGTTACCAATGAAACTTAAAGCTAACATAGAGAGGGGCAGGGACGCAGACCCTAAAGTTGTTTTTTGTCTTAACCTATGATGTCCTCACCCACAAAAGAGAAAGTTCAAGGTTGGTGATCCTGCATGAAATCAGGTTGAAGAGACAGTTAAGGCTGACTGTTTAGGTAATATCAGCTTCCTAATAGAAAAGACTCAGTGATTTCTTCTCCCCTCCCAGCAAGCCCACAGTGCTGTGCTCCATTTCCTTCCAGCTCTCCTCCAAAATGCCTGCGGTATAGTTGTATACCCAGGACCCTGTGGTTCACGTTCCTGACAGTCTGTAATATGTGGTCCTGAGGCAAGAGGCTCAGACTTGCTGACTTCTGTGCCACAAATGCTAATACATTCTACTTAATTCCAGCAATGATCAAAGGCATTATTTGTATCACAATTAGTGCCCACATTTGTGAAAAGCCTACTATTAGAAGTGTCTATGATGACCGGGGTCTTAAACTTATGTAGTTAGTAGAGGTTTTTCACTTTCAAGTAGAAAAAACTCATTCTGCCTAACTTAATGCCAAAGAGAATTTATTGAAGGATTTTGAGTCTTTTAGGGAATCAAGAGGGGAACAGAAGAAACCCAATAGTGGAAGACCAGAAACCTGGGGGCCTGTTCCTGGGCCTGAACAGCCTGTGAGGGACTTTCTTCTCAATATGGCCAGTTTCAAAGACTCCCAGCTCTGCCTCTCATGTCCAGATGTCACAATCCTAGAGGGAGACATTGATCAGCCCAGCTTGGGTCAGAGCCCACCCCCAGACCACTCAGCTACAGCTCGGATAGGGATGGATCCAGATTTTGTGGGGACTAAAAACTCATACAATTTGCAGAGCCTTCCTTAAGAAAAAGAGTCAAGACACCAAATACAATTGATCTGGAAATGTTGGGATTCAGAGCAAATGGTCAAGAAAGAATTCTTGAAATGTCTTCAGTGCAAAAAGCTGGTTTTTTTTTTATTTGTTTGTTTGTTTGTTTTTAAACATGGGGACAGGACCTGTGGGCAGAAAGAACTGCACTGGGATTGTGATGGGGGACTGATTACATACTTTCAAGTTGGGAGGGGTTTAGGGATAGTGTAAGTCTCTAAGGAATTTTGGAAACAAGGTTTTCAGGAACTTGAGGGGGCTAGCTGTCGTTAGGAAAAGGTCATTTATTGCTGTCTAGTTAAACCTTAGTCATGAAACCCTTCAGATGTATATCAGTGGGTCACATGCTTGGAGGATGACTGGTGACATATATCTTGGAGGGTAGAAATAAAAGAAGTTTCCAAAGGAATTTTTATATGTTAAAGAAGACTTATAGGATCCTGGGGGCGTTGGGCTAAGATTGCCTTTTGCCCTTAACAACGTGTATTAACATTGAGACAGCTGAATCCCTAGAGGAATGTCACTCTACCTGTTTCAGGGACTTGCCAATGGGCTGTAAATAGTAAGGAAATTTAATTTTTTCTTTTGCCTTTGTTTCCCTCATCGTAACAATTGCAGTACTCCCAAGAAATGCAGGCAGAAGAAATCACAAACATGCTCCTCTATGGACAAGAGAGGAAGTGAGACAGAAGGAAAACTGAAGTGGAAAGGGCCTTTGGTCTTGAATGATTGTGGCTAAAATGTCTTCCCTTTACGTATTTAATAAAAACATTTGGCCAGGGGCACCTGGGTGACTCAGTGGGTTAAGCCTCTGCCTTCAGTTCAGGTCATGATCTCAGGGTCCTGGGATCAAGCCCCGAATCGGGCTCTCTGCTCAGCAAGGAGCCTGCTTCCCTCCCCTCTCTCTGCCTGCCTCTCTGCCTGCTTGTGATCTCTCTCTGTGATTTCCTAAATAAAATCTTAGGAAAAAAAAAAACACATTTGGCCATGCGCACACATTGTTAAGGCCTCTCCTAAGACTCTGGAAGGAACTTGTGCAAGTGAGCGGCACTAGAGCTGAATCATCATTAATTTCATTGGAAAGAGCAGTTTTTGTTTTATTTTGTTTTGACTTTAATAAAGATGGGGCAGCCATACTGTGGAAGAGGCCAGTCCCTTAAAGAAGGGAAGGTACTGGGAAGACAAAAGGTCAGAAGACCACTATAGCTTGGTCCTTCCATTAGTCACCGCATAGCTGTGGTTTCCCACTTTTGTGTGTGTGTGTGTGTGTGTGTTTAAGGATTTTATTTTTAAGTAATCTCTGTACCCAACATGGGGCTCAAACTCACACTTCTGAGATCAAAAGTCACATGCTATACCCCCTGAGCCAGCCAAGCGCCCCTCAGTTTCCCACTTATCAGGTTTTTGGCCTCACATCCCCAGGTGATCTCCAAATCTGATGAACTGTGCCAGAATTCAAGGGGGCTGTGTTGACCTCATCTGTCTCTAGATCACAGCCAGCCAGAAAACCACCCACAGCCTCCAGCTATCTTTTTATAGAACCCCCTCCAACATCACCTTTGGCTCTCTGCGGTAAAAGGGTTCTTTCTTCTAAGCACAGAGGTGCTTTGGGCTCCTCTCAGACCCATGGGAGTGAAAGAGAACTTTGCAGATCAGTTCGAAAGGAAAGGGGTCAAACACAGAGCAAACACACTTACGATTTTTATTTCATTTGAGCCTCTGCCTTCGGCTCGGGTTGTGGTCTCGGGGTCCTGGGATCGAGTCCCGCGTCGGGCTCTCTGCTTGGCAGGGAGCCTGCTTCCTCCTCTCTCTCTCTGCCTGCCTCTCTGCCTACTTGTAATTTCTCTCTGTCAAATAAATAAATAAAATCTTAAAAAAAATAAATGGAAAAAATTAAAAGAGAGGGAGGAGTAAAGGGAAGCAAGCAAGTCAAGAAGGAAGCTGCAATCAGACACATGAAAAAATGTTCATCATCACTAGCCATCAGGGAGATTCAAATTAAAACAACATTGAGATACCACCTGACACCAGTTAGAATGGCCAAAATTAGCAAGACAGGAAACAACGTGTGTTGGAGAGGATGTGGAGAAAGGGGAACCCTCTTACACTGTTGGTGGGAATGCAAGTTAGTGCAGCCTCTTTGGAGAACAGTGTGGAGATTCCTGAAGAAATTAAGAATAGAGCTTCCCTATGACCCTGCAATTGCACTGCTGGGTATTTACCCCAAAGATACAGATGTAGTGAAAAGAAGGGCCATCTGTACCCCAATGTTTATAGCAGCAATGGCTACGGTCGCCAAACTGTGGAAAGAACCAAGATGCCCTTCAACAGACAAATGGATAAGGAAGATGTGGTCCATATACACGATGGAGTATTATGCCTCCATCAGAAAGGATGAATACCCAACTTTTGTAGCAACATGGACGGGACTGGAAGAGATTATGCTGAGTGAAATAAGTCAAGCAGAGAGAGTCAAGAATCATATGGTTTCACTTATTTGTGGAGCATAACAAATAACATGGAGGACATGGAGAGAGGGAGAGGAGAAGGGAGTTGAGGGAAACTGGAAGGGGAGATGAACCATGAGAGACTATGGACTCTGAAAAAAAACCTGAGGGTTTTGAAGGGGGAAGGTTGAGGAACAAGGTGGTGGGTAATAGGGAGGGCACGTACTGCATGGAGCACTGGGTGTGATGCTAAAACGATGAACACTGTTATGCTGTAAATAAACAAATAAAAAAAAAAACCTCAAAAAAAAAAAAAAAAGAAAAAAAAAAAGAAAGGAAGCTGCAGACAGAGCCAGGGAAATCCCCAGAAGGCACTCTCTGTAGGAGCAGGGCTTTATCTCTTTCTCTCCCCGGGTCTCTGTTTGGCCTGTGCATCCCCTAACTCCAACCCTTCCACAGGGATGCAGATTTGGTGACAGGGAACACGGAGTTTCCACTGGAGCTTAGAATGTGAGGACCAGGGGCGCCTGGGTGGCTCAGTGGGTTAAGCCTCTGCCTTCGGCTCAGGTCATGATCTCAGGGTCCTGGGATCAAGCCCCGCATCGGGCTCTCTGCTCAGCAGGGAGCCTGCTTCCCCCTCTCTCTCTGCCTGCCTCTCTGCCTACTTGTGATCTCTCTCTCTCTGTGTCAAATAAATAAAATCTTTAAAAAAAAAAACAACAAAAAAAAACAAACAAAAAAAGAATGTGAGGACCATTACTGACCTCTTGCAGTAGCCTACAGAAATGTAAATTTGGTTCTCATCCAGAACACTTCTCAGATACTATTACTGTTTGTCCCTCCAAATAAACAAACTACACACATAATTGGGAGGAGATGACAGTGTTCTTGATGTTATGATTCGCTCTTTGATTTTCACTTTAAATTAAACTAAGGTATATTGTATAACTACTCTACCAGGCACCACAAAAGTCCTTTTTATGCATATTATCTTACTTTCACTCACATAATTATCATCTTCCTTTTTATAAATTAAGATACTGAGTCCAGTGGGGCACCTGGGTGGCTCAGTGGGTTAAGCCTCCGCCTTCGGCTCAGGTCATAAACTCAGGGTCCTGGGATCAAGCCCCGCATCAGCCTCTCTGCTTGGTGGGGAGCCTGCTTCCCCCTCTCTCTCTGCCTGCCTCTCTGCCTACTTGTGATCTCTGTCTATCAAATAAATAAATAAATAAATCTTTAAAAAAATAAATACTGAGTCGAGTGAAAAGGTAACTGGAAATTCTTGCAAACTGTAAAGTAACTTTTTACAAGAGTCTGAAGTTAAGCACATGTTTTGTTTTTTTTTTTAATTTATTTGACAGAGATCACAAGTAGGCAAAGAGGCAGGCAGAGAGAGAGGGGGAAGCAGGCTCCCCGCTGAGGAGAGAGTCTGACAAGGGGCTCGATCCCAGGACCCTGAGATCATGACCTGAGCTGAAGGCAGAGGCTTAACCCACTGAGCCACCCAGGTGCCCCTTAAGCCATCAAAGTTCCTTTTGTCCCATCATGCTGTCCAGTTCATACTTTGGGACTTGCAAGGTTTTTGTTTTGTTTCGTTTTGTTTTTGAAGGAGGTTGGGGAGGGACAGAGGGAGAGGGAGAGAGAATCTTAACCAGATTCCCCACCTGCACTGACCTGATGTGGGGCTTGATCTTACCACCCTGAGATCACAACCTGAGCTGAAGTCAAGAGTTTGATGCTTAATCAACCGAGCCACCCAGATGCCCCAGGACTTGCAAGTTTTTGCAAGGATTTATGACCAGTCATCAAATCAGTATGTGTAACTATAATTTCTAAACAAACTCAATCAAATTATGTAATGAGTTATCAAATGACTTTTTTTTCCTTTTTTTTTAGTCAAAGAAGAGATTAATGGCTCTGTCTTTTGGAGAAGCAAAGAGCCCAGAAATTTGAATGAATCCTCTCTCAGGTGAGATTTTGTTTGGAGTATGTTTTTAACTTGCTGACCAAAACTTATCTTATACTTCAACTTGCTCATTTTAATGCTTTTTTTTCTACTAATGGTTTTGGACGGAGTTTTGTTTATTTCATATATATAATAATGAAGAAGATATTCTGGGAGTTCTTCTAAATTCAAATCCAGTTAGTTTAAATAGTGAAATATAATATTTCTCATATCAATGGAATATATAGATTTCACAATGTAACTAAATAATTGACTAAAGTTAAGTAAAAAAAAAAAAAAAAATTACTGAGCTCTTGTTCTGTGTAGGGCACTATGTTAGGCCCTGTAGAAAAACAAACAAACAAAAGATGAGTAAGGCATAGTCCCTGTCCTTGGGAAGCTGATTCTAACTAGAATATGTGACATTTGCCCAAATATAGATAATACAGAATACACATGCTAAGTGTCATCAGTGAGTTTGAAGAGGGGAAAGGTTATATTATATTCAGTTTTGGGGGGGAAGTCAAGATGTCAGAGTGACAGTTGAAGAAAAAATAGTGCACGTGGAGTTGGAGATATTGCAGCTGGAAGGGATAATAAAATCTAAGAGGCAGGAAAAAAATGGAGCATGTATCAGGAAAGGGAAGCAGTCCGCAGTGATGTAGAAATACAACAGGGGGGCGCCTGGCTGGCTCCATCAGCAAAGCATGCACTCTGGATTTCAGTTATGAGTTCAAGCCCATTTTGGGCACTGAGCTTATATAAAATAAAATAAAAAGTAAAAAAAATAAAAATAAAAATAAAACATGAATACCATGTATAAGGTTAGAAAGTAAAACTAGGACCATACTTGAGAGAGTCTTAAAGTCCAGGTCAAGACTCTGTATGTCCTTTCTTAGGTTGTAAGGAAACTATTGATACAATAACTAGTTGTGTTTCAAATGGACTGAAGCAAGGAGAAACCAGATTGGTGGGAAGTAATGAGAATCTGCATTGGTCTAGTGGTAAAGGGAGTAAAGAAAAAGGGATGATGGGGCGCCCGCGTGGCTCAGTGGGTTAAGCCTCTGCCTTCGGCTCAGGTTATGATCTCAGGGTCCTGGGATCGAGCCCCGCATCAGGCTCTCCACTCAGCCAGGAGCCTGCTTTCCCCCTCTCCCTCTGCCTGCCTCTCTGCCTACTTGGGATCGATCTCTGTCAAACAAACAAATAAATATTAAAAAAAAAAAAAAAGAAAAAGGGATGGACAGAGAGATATTTCAGAAGCAAACTCTGCAAGACTGGCAACTGAACACGAGAGAGATGGGAGAGAAACCACTGTAGTTTCAAGCTGGGGTTACTGCAAGGGGATGCCTTTCAGAGAAATAAGGAAGGCAGGAGGGGTGCAAACCCAAGGCTGGTTTAGACAGGTTAAGACTGAGGTCCTAAGCTGCCTGGGTGGCTCAGTGGGTTAAGCCTCTGCCTTTGGCTCAGGTCATGATCTCGGGTCCTGGTGTCGGAGCCCACATAGGTCTCCTTGCTGAGCGGGGAGCCCGTTTCTCCCCTGCCTGCCATTGCCCCTGCTTGTGCTTGCTCTCTCCCCTTCTCTCTTAAAAAAAAAAAAAAGAAAAGAAAAAAGACTGAGGTATTAGTAGGCCTCAGCTGGTGCGGTTCAGTTCATTGAACAATTGACCTTTCAGTCTGGTAGGCAGGAGAGAAGTCTGGGTGTAAACTTAAAAAGGAGTTTCCTGGGGTTCCCGGCTGGCTCGGTCAGTAGAACATGCAGCTCTTGATCTTGGGGTCATGACTTCAAGCCCCAGGTGGGGCATAGAGGTTATTTTAAAGAAAAAAAATTAAAAATCAATAAATAAGGGTTGCCTGGGTGGCTCAGCCAGTTAAGCATCTGCCTTCAGCTCAGGTCATGGTCTCAGGCTCCTGGGATTGAGTCCTGCATTGGGCTCTCTGGTCAGCCAGAGCCTGCTTCTCCCTCTCCCTCTGCGGCTCCCCCTGCTTGTGGGTGTGGAGGCCGAGAAAAACTAAGGCCATCCCACCTCAGGTTTAGCCTTAGCATAAGTACAGCCATCTCAGACCCCTGTGCCCAAGGGCTGAACTTTCCCCCACCTGCTTTAGTTCCAGGAAGCCCCATCCTGCTTTGGTTCCAGAGACCCCCACCCTGCTTTAGTAACAGGAACCCATAATTACCCCTGCCTTAACTAAACTCGGGGTCCAAGTCCCTGCTCCGCTGTGTCAGGTATACTTGGGCCCAAGCTTAAGCTTGTCAAATAAACCCTAGTGTGATTGCATTGGTGCTTGGCACCTTGGTGGTCTTGGTGGTTGGACGCGAAAACTCGGGTACAACAGTGGCTCTCTCTCTCTGTTAAATAAATAAATAAAATCTTTAACCACCCCCCCCCAAATGATCTGTGTGTTCCTGTCAGTGTTCACAAGGGTTCAGAGGTTCTGATTATAATTGCAGCTGTAACATCAGGAAACTTAACCGGCTAAAACGGGATTGAGCAGTAAGTGTTCTATTTTGCATTGCAAACTGTAGCTCAGAAAGCACTCTGAGACCCCTTCGTAATGCTAGGCATGGGGGAGGGACCACCAGCCTGCACTACTGAATTCCCTCTGCCAGGGTTTTCAGGAGGGTGCTATTGGCATTCTGTGTGGGACCACTTATTGTCATGCACAACTCCCGCCCATTGTGGGATGAGAGCATCCCTGGCTCTTATCCACTAAATGCCTGCAACACTCCTCATTTTATTAGGCAATGAAAAAGCCACCAGCACACATTTCCACCGAACCACCGGCCCCTGCTAATTCCATCTGTCAACACAAGTTTCCTTGCATTTCCTGGGGCCCATGCCCTCTCTCCTCTCCCTCTGCAATCCTCTCTCATCTTTCCTAGTAGTATCCTTGCTCTCCCTATGAAAGTCTGTGCTTCCATTCTTAGGAACACCATAGTGTGATAATGTAATGATATGAATTTAAAACTGTTCCCGCTTCAGTGGGATTTCCATTTTAATAGGAAACCAAGCCAGAAGCTCAAGGAAAGAAGCTCTTAGTAGAATTTTGTCTTGTTGAGGTAAAACTGACACACAGCAGGGACATCTGGGTGGTTCAGTCGGTGAAGCGTCTGCCTTCGGCTCAGGCCATGATCCCTGGGTCCTCCATCAAGCCCCACGTTGGGCTCCTTGCTCAGCAGGGACCCTGCTCCTCCCTCTTCTTCTGCCCATCCCTGTGTTCTCTCTCTTTCTCAAATAAATAAAATCTTTAAAAAAAAAACAAAAACAGACACACAGTAAATTGCAATAAAACATACAGTTTGATACATTTTCTCCGATGTGTACCCCCATGAAAGCATCACCATTATCAACATCTCTCCCTTCCTGCATTATGTCCCGGAAAATTTTTTTTTTTAAGATTTTATTTATTTATTTGACAGAGAGAGAGATCACAAGTAGGCAGAGAGGCAGGCAGAGAGAGAGGGAAGCAGGCTCCCTGCTCAGCAGAGAGCCCGATGTGGGGCTCGATCCCAGGACCCTGAGATCATGACCTGAGCCGAAGGCAGAGGTTAAACCCACTGAGCCATCCAGGCACCCCTGGAAATTTTTTTAAGGCAGTAAGCTGGGGCGGTTGCTAGGTCTCACCTTGTTTGTTTCCCACCTCTTGGAGATGATTGTCTTACGTTGTCCAATGTCCAGTGTCCTAAAAGCTGTTTTTAATTTTTTATGTACGTTTTCCCAGTTTTTGTTTTTTTCAGGTGAGAATACATATTTAGTCCCTATTACTCCATCCTGGCCTGAAACAGAAAAAAAACAAAATTAGTAGAAATTTAATCTCTGCACTAGTATATATGGAGGAGGATTTGGATTGGTTTCAAATCCTTCCTGGGGCCAGTGATAGTTCCAGAATTTTCATAAAAGAGATTCCATAAAAGAGGGCAGCAAAGGTGGGGTGGTGGTGATTAGGAAACTCTTTTTCCTTTGGTAGGCACAGACCATCTGTTTTATGTGGTATATGCATTTTTTTTTAAGATTTTTAAATTTATTTGACAGACAGAGAGCACCAGTAGGCAGAGAGGCAGGCAGAGAGAGAGAGGGGGGGAAGCAGGCTCCCCGCCCAGGCAGAGAGCCCAAATTGGGACTCGATCCCAGGACCCTGGGATCAGGACCTGAGCCGAAGGCAGCGGCTTAACCTACTGAGCCACCCAGACACCTGGTATATGCATGTCTTTTTGGTGGCTTGCTAAGGGTGTGAAACTACTGAAGACCTGACAGAATGAGGAGCAGAGAGCCCACTCTCCCCTTAGCCTTTGCCTTTGGGAGCCTGCTGTTTGAGGCCAATTTAATTCAGCAGCTCCAGTTCTAGACTACCATAATGAGGGCCCTGTGACGTGCAGAAGGACCCCAACAATGCCTATGCAAAGGACAGCTATTCTGCCTTTTACAAGATGATAGAACCATACATTTTTGGGAAACTTTCTCAACAAAGTTAAATATCCCAAACAAGGTTAGTAAGAGTTAGTTAGTCTGTTCAATAGCAGAGCTCATTTCACCAAGCCATTGGAGGTTAGATTGTCTACAGGGCCTGAACCTGCTTGTCAGGAAGCCAAAATCTGGGACACTCATTGCTGATTCTTAAGGAGTCATTCCTGCTTTGAGATGAGTACACAGGCTTGGCCATGTGAGGATGTGAGGAGACAGCCCAAAGCAGGGTTTGGGGATAAAAGTCAGCTGGAATAAAACCACAAATCCAGACTTTTTCAAGTCTGGCCTCGTGCCAGAATCTCTCAAGGGTACATAAAGTTCAGACTTCTGGACTTCAGACTACTGAATTCTAAGTTTTGGGGCTGGGACTCAACAGTCATTTTTGGTAGCTCCCTAGATGATACTGTTAGCTAGCTACCAAGGTTCAGAAAATCCTGGGTTAAGTAGTCAATCGACTCCCGGATTATTGAGATTCCTGAGTTCTACAACCATAATATATCTATAATCCATCAACTGCTCTCTGTTTTCACAGTCCTCCAGGGTAAGCAACTGTCCTCTCTCACCTGGGTTTGCTTCTCCACTCTTGGTCTCTGCTGTGGTTGAATGTTTGTGTCCCTCCCAAATTCCTATGCTGAAATCCGAACCCCCAAAGGTGACAGTAATGGGAGGTGAGCCTTTGAGTGGTGCTTTAATCTTGAGGGTGGAGGCCTCATGACATGAGATTAGTGCTCTTCGAGAAAAGGCTCCAAAGAGCTAAATAGCTCCTTCCACGGTGAAAGGCACAGCAGGAAGGAACCGATTGGGAACCAGGAAGAGGGTCCTCACCATAAGGCGACCACACCAAGCATCCCGATCTTGGACTTTACAGCCTCCCAAACTGGGGGCAATACATTTTCTGTTTTTTTTTTATAAGCCACCCAGTCTGTGGCCAGACTGCTTTGATAACAGCGCAAACAAGCTACCATCCTGCCTCTCCTGAATCCGTTACTCACCTTAAAGCCAAAGTGATTGGCATTTTCCAAATGACCCACCCCCCCCCCTTTTGTTTTGCTTAAAACCTTTCAGCAGTATCCCATTGCCCCCCAAATAAAACTTTTTACACATTTAGACAGCCCTGCAAGACCTGGTCTTTGCTCCTGTCTCCAGCTTCATCTCCAGTCCTTCTACTCCATGCTTACCACACAGGCTGGGGCACCTCCCTCTTCTTCCACCTCGGGGCCTTTCCACTTCCTTTCTCCTTTTAACACTGCTTTTCACATGGCTCACTCTTTCTCATCCTTCAAATCTTAGCCTGAATGCCCGCATCTCAGACAGGTCTTGCCTGATCACCTGTCCGAAGCATTCGACCCTCCAACAGACGCACACAGGTGCTCTGAGTGCTCTGTTTATGTCATAGCCCCATCATAAATGTAACATAGAGTTATTACATGTCTATAGCTTAATTCCTGTTTCCCACTAGAATGTAAGCCTCGTGAGAGCAGGGACCTGGACATTCTTGCACACGGATATATTTCTAGTGCTTGGCCTAGTGCCTGGCACATCATAGCTGGTTCGTATTTGTTGAATGACTCATCATGTTCTTTACAACCTAGTCTGGCTTGTATTATATAGGCTTGGGGAAGCATGATTTTATCTAAATCCATGAAATAATAAAGCATGTCTTAAAGGGGTTGATGCATTCCATTGTTGACCTAATTGCTGTGACTTCTTAGTTCTGGGAGGAAGGGTCTCTGTTGTCTGTTGTCGCAGGACACTAAGTAAATTGCCAACGTGGACTTCATAACTAGAAGTAGTGAGGGAAAGGAGAGCCCGCTAACAGCCATCCGCATGCTCTCAGACTCGATATCCTTCATTTCACATTTTGGCATATTGATGTCCCAGGTTTTCTAGACCACTCTGATTGATACTCTCCTTGTTTCTTCCAATTTAGAAAAATAAAAGAGGTTTCTAATTAATGTCTGCAGTAGTTGTTTTAGGTTATCGTGGAGGTCAGAACTGTTAGTAGTAGCAAATATCCTGCTTAGGTTAAAAGGGGAATTTACTGGAATAACTGGGACCACTCAGGTAATTCAACAGTCATTCAATAGACATATAGAGGAATAGACATAAATACAGACACAAATGTAGATCTACCTACCTACTCGTTTAATATGGCACACTTCAATTGCTGGGCTCTGTGTTCAATTTTAGATGTTCAATAGTGGGCGAAATCAGCAAAGGACAGAAGCCAAACAATAGAATGCAGGAATGGTAAGAATGAGGCATAGCGGGAACTGGAGACTTGAATGGGCATAGGACTTTGTACCCTCTGATGTTGGTAGATCAGCCTCATTTTGTCTCAGGGAATACCATGTCTTTCATGGGACAACAAACAAAGTTACCACCTGTCTGAAATTCACATTACAGCTTCCACCACCAGACAGAGGCTGCCTCACACACTTTCTTGCATCGAATTTAAAAATCCTGGGAGGGTCTCTGATCCCTAGCTTGAAAAATATCCACCCCAGCCGAGAGGTCAGAGATGTTTTTAAAACACAGCAGCTTCTGGATGTTTCATGTGTGGAGGGAAGGAGTAGTTTCCAAATCAAGGGGATGAGGGGGAGCTAGGTCTACTCTCCATCCCACAGCTTTCTAACGCGATCATCTCCATAATTAAATACATGAGTCAAAAGCGTAGACAAAAGGCTGGCTAGGATAGAAAACAGTAATTAGAAGACTAAAGAATGTTATCATACACAGAGCTTTGAAACACCTCTGAGGTGTAAAGTTTTCGGCCTAATTATGACATGCTGCAGGTCATAAGAAGGATGCAGTTATCTTGGGACATCAGACTTACATAAGTATGATTCCTTTTCAGGGTAATTGTAAACAACAAGTCTTTTAACACCTGAGGGATGGAAAACAGACTAGTGATCTCTGATGATGAGACTCAGTATTTAGGTTTCTCTAGCTTCAACGTACCTCTTCACCAGTGGATGGCTCCAGGTTCTCATATGCATTTTACAGGAGAAAACCCAACTAGATTATTTCAAGTAGAAATAGAATATTGTGACCTACTTAAAAGTTCCCTAGAGCTGTGGAGAAAAAAAGACTGCCTACTGCTTGTGAGTGCAAAGAAACAGACAGGCAGGCTGAGATCAATAGAACGCTTTTACAGCGTCGGTGCAGAGGAAGATTTATATAAATTTAATTGAGTTCACCTTGAATAATCCATGAGGAAAAGAAATAGCGACAATGCCTTGGTCTCAGACCAGGTCTTATCAGGCCCATATCCCCAAGAGTGGATTCTGATCTGAGTTTACATCGATGTGTATAGTCTCTACTGATATTTGGTTAGTGAAAATTTAGAAGTAGATTTTCTAAGCATCATGCATGCAAGGGGAAGGATATGAGCTTTTGGAAACACTGATCTGTTTAATAAATGGAAGTAGGGCTGACAGTCAATGAGAATGTGCTACGGTTAATCGTACACCATTAGCAAACTAGAAGGAGGGGGAGAAACCAAGAACATGAATCTTATTCTCTAAGGAGCCGCACTTCTTGACAGGAAATAGAAAAGGGGAGCTGTGCTATCTCTCTCCACTTAGTATAGAAGCATGAAGGCTCTGCAGTCACACTGACTGACTCTGAAACCTGAGTGCCTTGGGCTTGTCCTTCCCGCACTTTACTCTTCAGGGGGAGGCTAGAGCTCATGACAGCTCCTTTCTCAGAGGGGTGATATGTGAGGGCATGATCATGTACGTGTAAAGTACTTACACTACGTGTGACACTTGGTCCTTATTAAAAGTTAATTTTTCTGTTATTGCTGATTATCAGTAAGTCAGCCACTGAGCAATCATTTATTTGGCATCTTCAGAATTCCCTATCAAGCCTTGGAAATGGAATAATTTTCCTCTTTTCTATTCTAATAACATTACTGTATTTAAAGAATAAAAATGCTGTTGTGCAATAATTTGGCACAAGTTACCATCTGTATTTTTTTTTTAATATTAATTTTCTAAGAATTTCTTCCAAAATAGGTTGCTATTGTTCTCTTAGAAGACCAGTCCTGTGTTTATGTAAATATACCATATGTGTAAGTACAGGGACTTGGAACGTTTAGAAGCTCAAGAGACAGGATTCAAGGCCTCTAAAAACCATTTTTATAATACGTCTTTACGTCTTCGTCATTCTCAAAACCGGCTCTGAAAACATGACACAGCTATATTCTTGTGTACATAATTTGCTCATACTTTATCATTATTAGTATCCTTTGCTCAGTTACATTTATAAAAATATAAAAGTACATTTATTGAGTATCGGGGTAGAATCAATATGGGTTCTTCTCCCACATCACTCTCTTCCTCTTCCCTCCTCCTTTCCTCCCTTCATGGACCTGTCTGAAAATTCCCATGGCATCGATACTCAGAAGTACTTCGTTCATTCTATGAATCTGCTTGTTGGTTTTAGACATTATCTTCTCCCATTTTGTCAGCTATCTATTAGCTTTGTGTCGTATCTTTTGCTGAACAGAATTTTAATATTGATGTAATAAAATTATTAAGGTTTTAATTCTGGTTAAGATGGAGTAAGTGTACTTCACCCCATCTCTCCCCCTGAATGCAAGTAAAAATCTTGAACAGAATGCGTACAGCAGTCGACTGCCTTTAATTTAAAAAAAAATTTCTCCTTAGTACTTAAACAGGATTCAGAGTTAAAAGCAGCTATAGATTTTTCTGTAAACTATATTTTATCTGAGTCACATGTATTTTGACATGTACTGCCATTCAGTTCTTAGTATCTCTGAGTTTCCTTTATTATTTTCGGCAAGTTGATTATGATGTGTCTGGTGATAATTCTTTGAGTTTATCTTTTGGGGATTCACTGAGTTTCTTGAATCTGTAAGTTTATGTCTTTTGCCACATTTGGAGACTTTTTGGCCATGACTTCTCAAATATTTTTTTCTGCACCATGCTTTTCCTCCTTTCTTTCTGGGACTCTGAAGACATGAATTTTAGAACTTTCATCTTGCCAGACAGTCACCCGAAATTCTGTTCCTGTTTTTCTTCAGTCTTTACTCTCTATGTTATTCAGATCGGATAACGTCTATTCATCTATCCTCAAAATCAACTCTTTCTCTGTCATTTCTATACTGTTTACTGAGCCCATTCAGTGAAAATTTTTTTAAGATTTTACTTATTTATTTGTCAGACAGAGGGAGAGTACAAGCAGTGAGGGCAGCAGGCAGAGGGAGAAGCAGGCTCCCTGCTGAGCAAGGAGCCCAATGTGGAACCCCATCCCAGGACCCTGGGATCATGACCTGAGCTTCAGCTTAGGTGCTTAACCACCAACTGGGCCACCCAGGCACCTCTTCATAGGGGAATTTTTTATTCAAGAAATCTTGAGATCTAGGTCTGTGTAGGACTTCTTATAGAAGAATCATTGTTCTCTATTGTTCTTGTTTCTTATTTTTAGCATATTAATCTGACCATCTATTTCAATGTGGTAGGTTTCTAGCTGTGAAAACTAAACTCTCCATTTCATATTCTTTTAACTACTTTCTTATCCTTTTCAAGAATTTCTTAAATCAATTACCCATCTTTTCTAATTTACCATTTTTCTTTATTTCTTCATAGAGTATCAATGTGCTAGCATGTGTGTACTTCCTATTCTTAGCTGAACTTGAGACTAACAGGTTTTTGTGAAGCTGTTCCATTTTGCCTGTTGCTTTTTGGACTGTGACCCAACATTTTCAGTCTCAAGGAGTTTATCTTTGATGCAGAGGGAAAAAGGAAAAAAAAACTGATTTGTGCATACTTTTGATTTTGGAGTTCTCTTTCCTACTTCTCTCATCTTTTCCGTTAATGTGGCTGGGCTCTCCCTGGAGATACACAGTCAGCTCATTAGGAAAACTCTTGACATTTAGCAACTTAGCTCTATAAATATGAAGCTGACGTGTGTGCAAATTCAAGGCTGTAGAACTCTTGCTTGGTAACAAACTGCTCTTTAATCAGACTAGTAAAGATGGGTATTACTGAATTTCAATGAAGAATGCAGTTTAGTTGTATGAGTTGGCTTGCTTAACTGGTGAAGCTATAATTTCCATGGTAGTTTCATTTACGCTGCCAAAAAGGTAATCCTTTTTAGAAATCCATATTTATTTATTTATTTATTTATTTATTTATTTGACAGACAGAGATCACAAGTAGGCAGAGAGGCAGGCGGCAGCCGGTGGGGGGGGGGGGGGGGAAGCAGGCTCCCGCTGAGCAGACAGCCCGATGCGGGGCTCGATCCCATGACCCTGGGACTGTGACCTGAGCTGAAGGCAGAGGCTTTAACCCACTGAGCCACCCAGGTGCCCCTAGAAATCCTTTTTATCTCTCCAAAATAATAGATCTTTCACATAACCGAATAAGTAACAGTCACTTCAAGTGAGATTTTCTGTAACCACCTGAAACCATTTTTGCTGGGCTTTTATTTGAAATATAGATTGTGCCTGAAATGGACATTTTAGCATAATTTTATAACATTTTGTAGCACAATCTACATACTGGTTATTTAATGCTCTTCAATTTCCATAGAGAAAATTTTAGAATATATTATCTGAAGGAATAAAGAAAAATTATCTCTTTAAAAAGAGGACTGGAGTATGTATCATCCATTTCTGAGCTGGACATATTTATTTACCTGAAAATCCTTACTGTGAGCATCTTATATTCTTAGACACTTGGATAATACTGTTACATAATACTGTTGCATAATACTAGAATCCTATGGAAAAATAGGGTAAGGTATGATAATTACTGAGCAGCATTCCGGGGTGGTTGGTTAAATAGGAATTTGTTCAGTTGTGTGTTTAAAATCTGGCCATGCCATGTGCTGATCCACAGGGCAAGAAGGGTGCAGGAAGGAGGCTATGCTCATGCTCTTAGACAGACTGCACGCTGGGACGACAGAGCCAGTGTGCATATCCTTAAGCCTGAGGGTTTGGCAAGGGGTGGCTATTTAAGGGGATGAAATTTGGATGAATAAACTGAGGTGGCTACTTTATAGGTGTGTGTGTGTGCGCGTGCGGGCGGGCGTGCGCATGCACCTGCAATACTGGGGGCAGAGGGAGCTGAGGGCTGGAACTCAACACAGTTCATAAAACTGTATAGAGAATGAATGGATTTTATACATGCTTAAAATGAATTTACGGACTAAGAAAAACAAAGTGGCTTTCTACTTTCAAGAAGGTTCCAATCTTCTAAGAGGACAACATAGTTTACTCTAAAATGATAAACCAGTAATCCAAGGCAATATAGGATAGTATCAATAGCTAGCACCTACAGAGTGCTTCCAGTGTTACAAACACATTGCATATATTTTCTTATTTAATCTTCACAGAAACTTTTTGAGAGTGGTGCTATTATTGGTTCCTGTTTTAAAATTAGGAGATTGAAGCTGAGGTCAACCACAGTCACAAAACCACTGAGTGGCAGAGTCAGGATTGGACCTTGGATCTCATCACGACCCTACAACTTCTTAGCCTCTCCCACTTGCTTCCTCGGGTAGCAGACTTAGAGAAATGGTCATGGTAAGGTGGAGAGCAAGGAAGATGAGGGTAGAACACAGGACTGATTCTGAAAAATGTGCTGATGCTTTTGGAATGACACTGGAAAATCAGAGGACTATTAGCAAGACACAAATTCAAGAAAACACCATTAAAAAAAAAAAATCTCACTTCCTAACTCCATATGAATAGTTTTTTTCTTTACAGGATCCATTTGAAATGCACAATGGAAGAAGAGTCAGGTTTCAAAGACAGAATAAAAAGTGCTTCCAAAAAAAAAAAAAGTGCTTTCATTGGAAATCCTGGGGTTCTGAGAAGGATAGGCACAATCCTTTAGATATAGAAAGTGCTTTAAATGACATTGGGTGCAGTTTTATTTCTGAAAGCAGGAAAGAATAATGAAGAATTGTACTATACCTCCAACCAGGTCAGTAGGTAAGCAACTGAGATTAAATCACTCCCTTCTCTTAATAAGTCTTCTTTTTATTTGAAAACATTTATTTACCTTCAGAGTCTTAAATTGCTGCAGTTGGGCCACTGGTTTCTCTTTGTTCCTTACTGTTAAATTGTGAATATTATGTTTAACACTAAATTCTACCTGACAGGTACCACCAAGAGAGCAGAACACCATCCAAGGACTCTATATTCTGTCCTTCAGACCTCAAGAAGCTGTCTTCTCATGGCCAAAGTGACCTTCGGCCCTTACCGACTCCCTCCAGGAGGAGCTGTCAGTCCACATCAGCCCCTGGAAAGGCTGTCAGCGTGCCATCTTGCACAACCAACACAAAAGAACCCAAGAGACTTCCAGATCACAAAGGTTCTCTAAGTGAAATCCCTTTCAAGTGCAATGGGAACGGAAATGAGTTTCACTTAGGAAATTCCTCCCTGGCCTCCCCTTTACAGAACAACCCAAACCTAGAGAAAAAGGCATCGGAACTTCATTTGTACATTATTTCCACAACCTCATCAATATTTCTGCACTTAAAAAGTTCATGGAACAATTATATTATAGTAAGTGTGCTCATAAGTTAACTTTGGCTGGAGTAGTGGTTTTTGTTGTTTGTTTGTTTTTAAAGATTTATTTATTTATTTTAGAGAGAGAGTGTGTAAGCAAGGGGATGATGGGGTGGGGGGTAGAAGGAAAGAGAGAATTCTGAACAGGCTCCCCACTCAGCTGGGAGCCTGTCCTCAGCAAGATCCCTCATGACCTCAACCAAAACTAATAAGAGTGGCCACTTAATCAATTGTGCCTGCCAGGTGCCCCTGGCTCGAGTATTTTTTAAGCAAACACGCCTTTCCTGCTTCCCAAAATGTCCATTTTGGAAATTTACCCTTGGAAATTAATAATATGAAAGATAAACACACTGGACAATTAAGGATTTGACTGTATTCAGGCTAGCGCAAGAAGGAAAATGCGCATTAATGAGGAGTGTCTTAAAGAAAAGGAGATGGACCAGGGGTTTTACAGGGGTGGGTCGATAATGGTCTCCTGAGAATCCTGAAGAAGGTCTTGAAATATTTGTGGGCAGGGTGGTCTTTTTCAGTTGGCTAGGGTGATTTCTCAGCCATTTCTACTTTCAGAGAGCAAAAAGCCCACAAAAAGTTCAACATTGTCAATGTGTCTCTGTATTTTTTTTTAAATTTTATTCATTTATTTGACAGAGAGAGATCACAAGTAGGCAGAGAGAGAGGAAGGGAAACAGGCTCCCTGCTGAGCAGAGAGCCGATGCAGGGCTCAATCCCAGGATCCTGAAATCATGACCTGAGCCCAAGGCAGAGGCTTAACCCACTGAGCCACCCAGGCGCCCTATCTCTGTATTTCTTAGCTGCACTATTGAAAAAGTAGGTTAATGGGAGTCACTGTTATAGGACCAGGTAATTTTATAGAGATTATCTGTCTAAGTACCTTATTTTATAAATGAGGAAACTGAGTATTTTAGGTGACTTACTCAAGATTATAGAGTGGGTTTAATGAGAGCCAGAACTCTCATTTAGGGAACTTTTTCTTATATAACAGGATCAGTTTAAAAATAAGTAATTTATTACACCTGAATAACGTGATCCTTTTCAATTATCTTCAAAGATACATAATTTTTATCATTGATCTGCCAACATAACAATATTAAGGAAATACGAAAGGCTCTTTTCCTTCAGAAGAAGCTAGGGAAGCAGGAGGTGTTAGGAATGACTAAAAACTGAAAGATTTCAAGGCAACTCTTAAGTTTTTTCTCATAGCACAGTTCAGAATGGTTCATGTTTAAATGTCAAATGTTCAAAATTCCTCCTTAAATTTTTATTTTTAAAGATTTTATTTTTTATTATATATATATATTTAATTGACAGTGAGGGAGACAGTGAGAGAAGGAACACAAGCAGGGGGCATAGGAGAGGGAGAAACAGGCTTCCCACCAAGCAGGGAACCTGATGCGGGGCGCAATCCCAGGACTCTGGACCACAACCTGAGCCGAAGGCAGACACTTAATGACTGAGCCACCCAGGCGCCCCTATTATTAGTTTTTAGTAGTAGTAGTTTTTAAGATTTTACTTATTTATTTGATAGAGAGACAGAGACCACAAGTAAGCAGAGCAGCAGGCAGAGGGAGAGGGAGAGGCAGGCTCTCCGCTGAGCAGGGAGCCCAGTGCGGAACTCAGTCCCGGGACCCTGGGATCATGACCTGAGCTGAAGGCAGATGCTCAACTGACTGAGCCACCCAGGCGCCCCTAAAGATTTTATTTTTAAGTAATCTCCACACCCAACGTGGAGCTTGAATTTACAACGTCAAGATCAAGAGCCACATGTTCTACCAACTGAGCCAGCCAGGCGCTCCTAAATTTTTAAACAGTGCTTTCCAAATTAAGAATGTAAACAAATTACAGATAGAGGGGAAATCCTGGCCTATTAAAAGGAGGCCACATATGTTCTAATAGGAAAACCAAAACTTGATCTATCTAAATATTTCAAAATGACTGTTTTATGTTTCCCTGACTTGACTAACTCCTGGTCTTAGTACTACTTTTTACTTTTTATTTATTTTATTATTACTATTATTATTTTTTAATAAGATGGCTAAGGTTTATTAGTGTAATGATAGTGAATCAAAAGATTAACTGTAACATTTATTTTCATTTATTTAAAAAATTATTTTTTTTAATTTAAATTTTAGGTAGTTAACATATTGGTTTCTGGAGTAGAATTCAGTGATTCATCCCTTACATACAACACTCAGGGCTCAATTACTTTTTAACTCTGCTGCAGAGGCATGGCTGGGGCAAGTAAGATCTAAGAAAGTAAGATACTCCTAGCTTTTTGATAATAAAAGCAGTAACAATAACTGACATGTATTAACAAGTAGGATCTGCTTTGATGCTTTCTGTATATTAACTCATTTAATCTGCACAACAACCCTGGGAGTAGGACTGTTACTCTCGTTTTGTAGATGAAATTAAGGCACTGAGAAATTAAATAATATATGCAAGTTTGCACAACTTGCATGGAGCTAAGATTTGAACTTAAGTAATCTGATTTTTTCCACTGAAACAAATGTGGGTGGAAGGGGCTTATCTTTGAATTGTAGATACTATCATTAAAAAACAAAGTTCTGGGCCGCCCTGGTGGCTCAGAGTTGGTTAAGCATCCGACTCTTGATTTTGGCTCAGGTCATGATCTCAGGGTTGTGAGATTAAGCTCCGCCTCTGGCTCTGCATTGGGCGTTATGTCTGCTTAACATTCTCTCTCTCCCTTTCCCTCTGCCATTTCCCCCTTTCAAAAATAATAATGTTCTATCCCTTGAAAGATGGAAAATGATATATCATCCCCTAAATCAGTCAGAATTATCTTGGCTGACTGATCTCTTGTGCTTTGAGATCCAGAATGACCATTCACGTTAGGTAGGGGAATGCTACTGGGGAAAAAAAAATGGGCATTTTAACTGTCTTATTGGTAAACCTAAACCATCCAGTGAGAAATTAGCACTCATTCTGATTTTAAGGGTTTCCAAAGAGCTGAGTCTCCCTCAGTAACCCATTTTATCTGTAGCTTTCACCAACAATAATTACATCGGAGTTCTTTAGCATCTCTAATCCTACAAAAACAATATAGAGCAATTCTTTGCCCTTCATATGTTGTGGAGACAGGTGCTAGAAAGCTAAATAGCTAAGGAGTATCCCCAAATTAAAATTCTAGATTTAAAGTAAATGTAAACATTTTTTTAAAAGTAGGCTCATGTGGGGCTTGACCTCACAACCTTGAGATCCAGACCAGAGCTGAGAGCAAGAGTTGGTTGCTTAATTGACTGAGCCACCCAGGCACCCCCATAAACACAAACATTTAGAGAAGAAAAATAAGATGGATTTTGTTTTAACTTAAAGCAATGATAAAAGTAGGGGGAACAGGGGCACCTGGCTGGTTCAGTTAGTAGAGCACGCAACTCTTGATCTTGGGTCATTTGAGACTCATGCTGGGTGTAGAGCTTACTTTAAAAAACAAAAATGGGGTGACTGCGTGGCTCGGTTGGTTAAGCGTCCAACTCTTGATCTCAGGGTTGTGAGGTCAAGCCCTGGGCTGGGCTCCATAATGGGTGTGGAGCCTACTTTAAAAAAAAAACACAACAGATTGTAAAAAAACAAAAGTAGTGAGAAAAAGCACTTACTTCCCCCCTGCCCATCCACCCACCATCCTACTCTGATATTAAGGAATAAGATAGGGGTAAGTTTGTTCGGAGTTATAAATCAGCAACATTTCAGAAATTCTGATCCATCTGTTAGGCCTCAACATAAAATAAAAGATTATTTAGAGAACTTGCTGAACACTACTGACCCATTTTTTGGGGGGACCCAAAATGAATGGAAAATGGCAACACTAAAAATTTAAGGGAAAAATAACCCTATTGATAGGGGAGTAGTTAACAAAACTATAATCTATACCATGGAATACTAGGTAATCATTAAAAAGAGAGAAGTAAACCTATATACACAGATATGGAAAAAAAAAACATACAGTAAGTGGTAAAAAAAAGTTCCAGATTAATATATGTGATATAAATTAACTAGTATTAAGTGTATGTTATACAATGTATCATCTAATATGTATATATTCTAGGTGTATGTTATAATTAATATATTTTATATGCCTAAAAGGATATAAGCCAAGCTGAAAATAATATAGTAAGGTACTCTGTTGTTACTGTTATTTTTAATCCCAGTATAATTAATGTATGGTATTCTATGGTTCCAGGTGTATAGTAAGGTACTTTGATTAGTGGGATGGGAGGGGTAGGGAGAGACAGGGAAATTTTATCTTTTAGTTTATGCATTTTTGGACTATTTGATTTGATAGATTATTTTATAATGAGCAAATGTCATGTTTAAAACTTTTTAAAAACTATAAGGAAAAACAATGTCCTGTGGCATTATTTACATAAACAAATCATGTATTATAGCAGGAATTAAGGAACAGATATATGATACTGACTAAAAGCAGGAGAAATTGATTTTCAATAAACAAAAATTCTAACTATTCCCATATTTTTTTCTCTTTTAGAAAGCTACTCTTTTACAAGATCCCTTATATGTTAGTGAGCTCAGTCCTGCTATTGGAACTCAAAAGCCATATAGGTAAGGAGTGATGATATGCCAAAGCCGCATGGGGGACTGTTCTCTTTTCGCCTCTCCTAACTCCATGTGTTTCTGCCCATCACATTTATACCTCTACTTCAATGTCTGCCCGGAATTTTAGGTCTGCATACACAATTACCCCCTGGACATCACCTCTATAGGTCTTCCAAGAACCTATTCAAAATGGAGCTTGGCATCTTCCTTCTGGGACCTGACCTTCCTCTTGTGTCTCCTAACACAGGGCCTGCTGTCCTTATCCCTGTATCACCCAAGCCAGTGTCCTGAATGTCATTTTTACCTTCTCTCTCCCTGCTTCACCACTCCTCTGACCCCTGCAGCCAGTCAATTCTCACAGGACTCACTGTTCTTCTCTACTGTATTTGGATAATATCTACTTCTTTCCACTGTCACATGCTCAGCCCAATTAACTTTGTTCTGAGCTCCTACAGTATTTTCCTGGCTGACCTCTGCCTTCACTCTTGACCCTCTCTAAACCATTCTCTGTAACGAAAGAAATCTTTTGGAAGCACAAATCTGAGGATGTAATCCCCTGCCTTAAAGCCTTTGAATGGCTCTCCATTGCCCTTAGGAGAAGGTCTAAACTCTACAAAAGCTTATAAAGATCTTCCTGATGTCTCTTCATTTTTTCATTTTCAACTATTGTGTCCCCTTAACTCCTGCCCTGAGCCCCTGATCCAGACTCAGAAACTGATCCAGTTCTCAGAAAGCTTCCTGGTTTTTTGTTTTTTTTCCTCCTTTCTGGAATCCTACTCTCTACTCTTCTCCTTCATGAATGACTTCAACCCATCAAATCTTAGCTCTCTAAGTAAATATAATCTATTAAGAATTAAAAAAAAAAAAAAAAGACAGGCTCCTCCGTAACATCCTGTGCTTAACGATCTTATAGCATTTAACAGTCTCTCTTACGATTGCTTATTTGATTGTGTGCTGCCCTATTATAACGATGCTCCTTAAGGGCCGGGACTGTACCTTGGTCACTGGCACATAGTAGGCTGCCTTTATAGAATGGATGAATAAATTGTTAAAACAAACATGAATCTGACTTAAAAGTGTGGGCCTTGGGCGCCTGGGTGGCTCAGTGGGTTAAGCCACTGCCTTCGGCTCAGGTCATGATCTCAGGGTCCTGGGATCGAGTCCCACATCGGGCTCTCTGCTCGGCAGGGAGCCTGCTTCCCTCTCTCTCTCTCTCTGCCTGCCTCTCTATCTACTTGTGATCTCTCTCTATCAAATAAATAAATAAAATCTTTAATTAAAAAAAAAAGTGTGGGCCTGTTAGCCTTGAAGAGGAATGAAGTTTTGACACGTGTGACAATACGGATGAACCTTGGAGAAATTATGCTAAGTGAAATAAGCCAGACCAAAAGGACAATTATTGTATGACTCCACTTATTTGAGGCATTGAGAACAGGCAAATTCATAGAAACAAAAAATAAAATAGAGGGTACTGGGGCTGAAGGGAGAGGGGAATGGGGACCTACAGTTAATCAGTATAGAGTTTCTGTTTGGGAAGATGAAAAAGTTCTGGAAATGGAGAGTATAGTAGTGATGGTTGCACAACATTGTGAATGCACTTAATACCACTGAATTGTACACCTAAAAATGGTTACAATGGTAAATCTTATTTATGTATATTTTATTTCAATTTTAAAACAGGTGTGTGTGTGCATATGTGTGTGTATAAGTAAGGGAATAGATAAAACAAGATTGGAAAAATGTTGAAGATTATTGGATCTAGGAGACAGATACATAGTGTTTCTTTTCAGTTTTCTCCATTTTTGTGTATGTTTAAAAATTTCCATAAGAAAAGTTTTTAAAGGGCTTAATTAAGAAACATGATAAACAATAACAAATATCTTATTTATATCTTGATTTTAACAAACCCAAAAGTAAAAAGACATTTCTAAGGCAATAGAGGACATTTGAGTATGGACTGGGTATTAGCCAATAGCAAAAAATTAGATAATTTTGTTGGATGTGATAATGATGATCTTGTAAGAAATGTTTGTCTTGTGATATGTTCTGAGGTCTGTAGGTGTTAAATAACAATGTTTGTGATTTCTTTTTTTTAAAGATGGTAATTGGATAGCTTAGAATTTCTACATTTTTTAAAAAGATTTTTTTATTTATTTGTCAGAGAGAGAGAGCACAAGCAGGGGGAGAGGCAAGTGGAGGGAGAAGCAGGCTTACCACTGAGCAAGGAGCCCGATGCAGGACTCCATCCCAGGACTCTGAAATCATGACTTGAGCGGAAGGCAGATGCTTAACCAACTGAACTACCCAGACGTCCCTCTACATGTTTTACAAAAAGAATTCCTATATGTTTACTTTAAAAAAGTATCAGTTTTAATTTCAGTGCTTATTTAAAGTGATTTTAAAACTAACTGGATAATAAAATAGGCGTTAACTTTGTATACGCATGACTTGAAATTTGTCATTGAAGGTGAGAAGGAGAGTTCTACCACTAGCTTGACTCAGGGAAAGCAATTTCTTGCAAAGTTAATTCCTGAAGGCAACAAATTAAAATGCAGTAATTTAAATGCACTGTAAGGAATGTGGTAATATGTATAAGATATACAAGAGAGTTCTCTGCCTGCAAGGTACTTCAGTTTAAGGGGACTAAATAAATACTCTTTGGGTTTTCAAATTAGAACTGTTAGAAATGTGAGTTCTATAACCTCACATGGATGTATAGGACCCCCTGTGAACATACACACAGTGCTTTGGAGATAATCTATGATAAACCCTTTCCAGCTGTAAAGCATTATACAGATGTATTATTTATATAAAATACCACAAAAATGAAAAAAATACAGGAAAAACAGCTTATCATTAGATGAAGATGAAGAATCCTTCTTGCCACACTATTTGGGTGAATTTATGTTTTCTAGCTGATGAAAATATAAAATATATGTTAAAATTAATGAAAAATCTCTGAAATTAAATAAGGGAGTCTTCTGGCACTAGACTTTTTGTTATTTAAATTAGTCAAAGTTTATCATCTACATAAAGACAAATGTTCTCTGAACGGTCAAAAAAACTGTGACTCTATAGAAATACAGATTGCTGAATCTAACTTGTATTTATGATGTATATGAGTCCTCGATTCATTTATGAATTGATTTTTAGTATAAGGAGATGTGCTTTTTCTTATAAAATTCCATTTATTTATTTATTTATAAAGATTTTATTTATTTACTTGGGGAGGGGAGGGACAGGGGGACAAGCAGACTCCTTGATGAATACAGAGCCCACTGCAGGCTCCATCCCTGGATCCTGAGACCTTGACCTAACCGAAGTCAGATGCTTAACCGACTGAGCCACCCAGGCACCCTTGTTTTGTCTTTTTTGAAAGAAAAGTTTAGTATTACAGTCTGTTATCACAGGTGCCACAAGATAAAAACTGTTTCTATATGGATCATAGCTAATTGCTGACTAATGGGAAGAATAGGAAAGTCAATTTGAAAGAAATTCAGCTGGTATTCTTTCCGAGCTTGTGCTTTTCTAAGCTCATCAGTTTGTGAAAACTACATTGCTGCTATTTTTGCAGTTCTCAGAGAATAGAGGAATTTTATAGTTTTTTTTTAAATGAAATATGATTGTAATTAGAAGTGGATGTATAGGGAAGTAGGATCTCAAAGCTCATTCCTATTTTACTTAGAAACCATTTATTAAATACTTACTGTGCGCTAATTAAGCACAGACTAAAGTATCAAAACAGTGGGACTCCCCATTTTACAGATGAGGAAACTGAGGCACAGAGAGACTGGGTAATTTGCCCTTGTTAATTACTCAGCTGAGTAGAGACAGATCTAGAACTCTGATCCCCATGTTTATAATCATGTTCTTCTGCCTCTGTGACTTTTTAAATAAATGTTTTATTTATTTATTTGAGAGAGCAGAATGAAAGAGAGAGAGAGCACACAAGCTGGGGGAAGGCAGAGAGAGAGGGAGAAGCAGGCTCCTATATGAGCAGAGAGCCCGATGTGGGGCTCGATCCCAGGACCCTGGGATCATGACCTGAGCGAAAGGCAGACAATAAAACCAACTGAGCCACCCAGGCACCCCCTGCCTCTGTGACTTTTGTCACTGAATTCTTGATGATTATTTCTCTTCCGTGGTCTCCACTAGAAAAGAGTCTGTTTTTTGGGAAGTCTTAATGTTTTTGTTAATAAGAGAGGCTCATTGGGATGCCTGGGTGGCTCAGTAAGTGAAGCAACTAACTTTGGCTCAGGTCATGATGTCAGGATTCTGGGATCCAGTCCAGCGCTGGGCTCCTTGCTCAGTGGGGAGCTTGCTTTTTCTTCTGCCTGCCGCTCCCCCTGCTTTTGTTCTCTCTTTCTCTGACAAATAAATAAAATCTTAAAAAAAAAAAAAAAGGAGGCTCATTGATTGAATAGAGAACATCTTAGATTTTTTTTTTTTTAAAACACAGGGGAGGTAGTGGGCAAGAGCTAAGATTCCATGTAGTAGAATTGGGATAAACGGTTGGTATCAAGATTTACGGAGTAGGTGGTAAAAATATTTTTTTAAAATATTTTATTTTATTTATTTGTCAGAGAGACAGAGAGAGAGAGCACACAGGCAGGCAGAGAGGCAGGCAGAGGTGGAGAGAGAAGCAGGCTCCCTGCCGAGCAAGGAGGCCATGTGGGACTCAATCCCAGGACCCTGGGATCATGACCTGAGCTGAAGGCAGCGGCTTAACCCACTGAGCCACCCAGGCATCCCGGTAAAAATATTTTTAAGTCAGAAATTCTAGAAGTTTCCATCACCTACACAGACCATGAAAAGCCTCTCCTAGCATTATTTCACACCCATTCTTTTTCTTTTTTCTTTTTTTTTTTTTTTTCTGAAGTAAGCTCCATGCCCAACATGGGGCTTGAACTCACGACCCTGAAATAAAGGTCATAACTGAGCCAGCCAGTATGAACTTGGACAGGTTACTTAACCTGTCTAACATCCTATAAATGCAACAGTAATTCCCAGCTCTAACTCCCTTAGTGGGACTGAATGAGCTAGTCCATGAAAAGTGCCCAGGACAGGTACATAGATTACAACAATGGGGCAAAACAGAATTAGTGTGATATATAAGAAGCGTGGAAAAAGTGCTATAGGAGGGGTTCCCCATTCACAGTGGAATTAGGGAAAGCTATAAGGGGAAGGTGTTCCTCTTTTCAGCAAAGCCAGCTTTTCCTGAACTGTGGAGCACACACCAGTCAGTGACAAGAGATGAATGCATTTGGTACTCGGACATGGCAGGAAATAACTTTGAATTCCATCGTGGAAAGGTGATTCCTTTTCCAAGTAGTCCAATCTCATTAGGGAGAAGCCCTCGGCTTGGTGCCAGAAATAGCAGCTCTCGAACACATGCTCATCGGCCTTTCTGTCAAAGACAGAGAGCCTCGGGCTTGGAATGCGTGCATCAACTTAGAACTTGTGATGCTTTAATGCTACTTTTACAGTTACTGCTATTAATGCAATTGATACTGGTTCTCCCTGTAAGGCAGTGATATAAAGTTTTCTTTATAAATAAGCTTCTCGGGTCGCCTGGGTGGCTCAGTCGGTTAGGTGTCCGACTCTTGGTTTCAGCTCCAGTCATGATCTCAGGGTCGTGAGATCAGGCCCCTGGTGGGGCTCTGTGCTCAGTGTAGAGTCTGTGAGATTCTCTCCCTCTCTCTGCTCCTCCCTCTGCTCCCATGTATGAGTGCACGTGCTTGTTCTCTTTCTCAAATAAAGAAAATCTTACATAAATAAACTTCTCTACACCACACACACAAAGAAAAATATGAAGCAAATTATATTACATATGGTTCATGCAGTATAGTAAATGGTATGTGAACAAACTGTGGGCTAGGCGATGGAAGAGGGATGACAGTTTCCGAGGGACATTGAGAGTATTCCTGATGAGCGGGATACCGTTTGAGTAAAGGGGCATGGGGGAAAGTATGTCCGGCGGGAGTAATAAATATTTCAATCTGGGGAAAGCAAGGTTCATTACTAAAGAGTGATAAAGGCAGAAGCACAAGACTAATTAAAATTCCATTAGTAACAAAGTTTTACAGACCTGTCAATAATTGCTGATATTCCTCAACTGCTGTTCTTATCATTTTTTACACGGAAATATTTTTCTTGTGTTTCTGTAGATCTGAGGAGAAAATAAAGCACTTCAGTCAACTGAAATCTGAACTTTTTCTTAAAGACAATACTTTAAGGAAGATACTTTGCTTGATTACAGAACTTAAAGTAGCTGCCCAGAAAAACTTCATTCTGAAACGGCTTTTCTGGAAAGTAGGTGTTTTATTTTTAATCTTTGAAACTTGTTCCGCCTGTTTATCCGATGCAGTATTATCAAGCATAAAGTAAAATACAAATAAATGTCTTGTATTCGGGGCTGTATTTTATTTTATTTTAGAGGGGGTTAGAGAGAGCATGTAGGGGGAGGAGGAGCACAGAGGGAGAGAGAGAATCCTCCAGCAGACTCCCTGCTGAGTACAGAGCCCCAAGTCGAAACCAAGAGTCAGACTCTCAACTGACTGATCCACCCAGTGCCCTGATGGAAGCTGTATTTTAGAATATTGATGCTGTCATGACTCAGTACTTGAAATACTGTGATTTAATCAGTACTGTGTATGTGTGCTGCAGGGAAATGGGGTAAGAGGACAATGGTAGCAAAAGACAGAACCTTAGATCGGTTGGGTTGTCAAGTCAAAGAGAGATAATTAGAGAGGAAGCTTCTGGCATGCAAGATGCATGAGTACGGACTGTGAGATGGAAGAGTAGATTTCAAGAAGTCTTACCTTCAGGTATCTCTACAACAAAAATAAAAATGAAAAAAGGTGACTTTTGAGTGTAGGACTGTTATTTTTAAGAAGGTGATTCTTGGGGAGTCAAAGCGACCTAGCACTCATGCAGCAAGTTACAGACTTACTCTGTAAAGACTTACTTAATTTCATATTCAGTTTCAGGTGAAGGGATTCAGAAGCCCCAGTGAGTACTGCTGTGTTGCTAATGAGGCCTAAGTGGGGCGGGGGGGGGGGGGGTGAGCCCTGCCTTGGGTCGAGCTTATGTTGATGGCTCTATGTTGTATCCTAATTCTGGCCAGTGGTCTCATTACTGAGCAGCTGCAAAGTACACAGCTTCCCCAACATACAAGACAGTCCTGGCCATTTCTTGGATTCTAAGTGCTTCACATGTAGGATGACCAACCATGTGGGTTTGCCCAGATTTGGGTGACCAACTGTTCCAACTGGCCTAGGACTGAGGAAGTTCGTAGGATATGGGACTTTCAGTACAAAATCTAGGACTGTCCCGATACTGGGATGGCTGATCACCCTAATCAGAGGGCATATCAGTTGTATAGAATAGTATGCCGAATGTCCCATAGCACTAAAACAGGTAACGATGATGTTGTGCTACCGAGTCTAAATCTTTTTAGACTTTTACTGGATACAGCCTGTTAGGAATAAAACATTCAGGTTCTGATCCAAAACTTCAGAGGACTGTAGAAAGTTGAGAGACAGGCATTGAAATGACACCCAAAATGATTATGAACATGGAAATGGGAGTCCACGTGGAACGCCTAAGGAAATTGGTATATCCCACCCAAATATTCCTCTCCAGTCCGTCACATACATGGCATCAGTTTAATCCATCACTGATTGTGTGATCCTGCTGGCTCCAAAGCCTCTGGTGGCTCTCCCTACTGAGTACAAACACCTTGGCTTTGGCATTTAAGGCTCCCCACCTATGACCACTGTCACTGATTCCAAGTTTGGACAGGTATGGCCTTTATTTTAGCAAGGTGTATTTTCAGGAAGGGGCCAACATCTATCTGCACAGGGCAGGCACTGGGCAAACTAATCCAGCTATAGATGCTCCCAGGGAAGGCACAGTGCTCAAGGATGAGACTGCTGTCTACATAGTGTACGAAATGAAACATCAGGTCATTCCAGCATGCGGGTGGATTATACCCAAATGTCTGCACAAACATTTGGTACCAGGAAGACCTGATTGTTTAGAGTTTGGCGATAGGGGCTTCGTGGAATGTGGGGTCAGGGAGGTGACAAGGATATAAAGGTTGTCAAGAGTAAACCTACCAGCTGAGAGAGGACTGGCAAGGGACCGAGCAAGGGCCCAGAGATGTCCATTTAGATAAACTTGACACCATCAGGAGACTGGGTTTAAAGCAGATGGCTAGGTAGGAGAACTGAGGTACGTGCTACAGGTTAGACAAGGAAGAGAGGTGTTGATGTTGAACACCAGAGTGTTGGTCTGGAGGCCATTTAAGGGTCTCTCATTTTAAAATGGGCCTGATGCACGGGGCCTCAACTGTGCAGCAAAAGAAAGATGTAGAGAAAGAGAATAAAGCTAGGCCTAACCCACTCAACCCCACACTGCATCGTTTTCACCTCTTTCCTCTAAAAGCTCCATCCAGGGGGATGACTCAAATACCCTGTCCTTTCCGCCCTTCCTTGTTTTCCCCTGCTGTTCACCATCTCTAGGCTAATCCTTCTTCCATCTTCTCCTGTTAAAATCCTACCCATTCAGGGGTGCCTGGGTGGCTCAATGGGTTAAGCCTCTGCCTTCAGCTCAGGTCATGATCTCAGGGTTCTGGGATCGAGCCCCGAATCAAGCCCCACATTAGGCTTTCTGCTCAGCAGGGAGCCTGCTTCTCCCCTCCCTCTACCTGCCTCTCTGTGATCTCTCAAATGCTGTTCTTCCTCCTTTCCTGTTGTCCTCCCTGGGGAGCTTTGGAAACTTCCTCTTCCTGATCTGTTATGGCAGAACTTTCTGCGATGTTCTTTAATCCGTGCTGTTCTAGTAAAGTAGCCACTAGCCACACTGAATGTGGCCAATGACTAAGGAAGTTAAATTTTAATTTTATTCTGTTTAGTCAATTTAAATTTAAATAGCGCCACGTGGCCAGCGGCTATCTATTGGACAATGCCGTCCTATGGCATCTCTCATAGCACCTTCTCTTTAATAAATTCAAAAAATATTTACTGCATGCCTGTTCTGTGCCAGGCATAGGAATAGGCATTAGGAAAGTGAGCATGACACAGTTCCTACCCTCAAGATTAATGCAGATATTCTCCTTTTCACTATAGTTATTGGCATATTCTTCTTATTTACCATTATATGCTATAAGCTTCTTCAGGGCAAGCATGTGTCTTACTCATCTTTGTATTCTCCCTAAGGCCTCACACAATACCATGTTTATACCAGGGCCCAAAATCAATTCATACTGAACTGAAAGTCTATTCTCTTTTGAAAAATTAACCTGATCAGAAATCTAGGAATAGAAAACAAACTCAGGGCTGCTGGTGGGGAGATGGGGTAACTGGGTAATGGACATTGAGGAGGGAACATGACATCACGAGCACTGGGTATTGCATAAGACTGATTAATCACTGACCTCTAACTCTGAAACCAATAATACATTATATGTTAATTAATTGAATTAAAAATATTTAAAGAAAGATGTCTTTTAAAGTTAATTTCTTTAAGTAAAAAAGTTAAAAAAGAAAACGAAGTTTAGGAATAGAACATTCACGTTCTATTGCTTAATTGAAAACACTGCAGGATGTCTGGGTGGCTCAGTCGGTTGGGCCACTGCCTTTGGCTCAGGTCAAGATCCCGGGGTTTCGGGATCGAGTCCTGCATTGGGCTCCTGGATCCACACGGAGTCTGCTTCTTCCTTTGACCTTCTCCCCTCTCATGTTCTCTCTCACTCTCTCTCTTTCAAATAAATAAATAATATCTTTAAAAAAAAGAAAACACTGCAGCTGTTCTTTAAGGTAATGTCCTTAGATGCACTAAAATTGATCTTCTAATTCAGCTGTCAAAAACGAGAGGCCAAGGGGCGCCTGGCTGGCTTAGTTGGAAGAGCATGTGACTCTTGATCTCAGGGTCTTGAATTCAAGACCCACATGGGACATGGAGCCTACTTTAAAAAAAAAAGGATTAAAAAAAATTAGAGGCCAAAATGAATAGAGAGAGGGAAATAAAAGGCATATGGGCAGTCTCCTATTTTTGGTCTTTCCACACACGGTGTGGGCCCCCTGCCCACCACCATGCCACCAAGACCTGGTAGCCTTATGTTCTCTCTCTCTAATCCATAAACACAATCTAGTCTCATATTCGTTTACATAGAGTTAACATATATAATTAACAAAAGTCAACATTTTTATCTTCTTTCAGTGCTTTTTTCTTTTTTTTTATTAAGTGGGCTCTGCACTAGGGTGGGGCTTGAACTCACAGCCCTGAGATCAAGACCTAAGCTAAGATCAAGAGTCAGACACTAAACTGACTGACCCACCCAGGCACCCCTAGGAGCTTTTTTCTTTAAACAGTTATCATGGCTTTATGCTTAAGCAGTGGTTTTCCCACTTTGTACTGGGCTCCCTGGAGAATACGCGGTGGTGTGAAGCTTCCTTGGGAACCTTCACTGGGGTGGGGAGATTAGAGGCACCTCTAAATTTTGGTTCCTGAGCAAGATGATGGAAAATTACACATAGAATAATTTCATATAAATAAAATCTTACAAATATACATAATTATATATTATGTATGTATACATAATTGTATTATAAATGCACACACACACACACGAGTTTCCCCCATTTGAAATCATCTGTATGGGGTACAATTTTCTTTCAGGTTATCTCTCTTTCTCTCTCTCTTTTTTTTACAAGTAAATTTTAAATTATGAGAACATTTTGTGGGAGACTGACTGAAACTATGCTTTAGGAGTACAGATGCCATGTCTGCTTTGCTCAAGGTAGTATCTCATTACCTAGCACAGCACCTGCTACATAGCTGGCAATCAGTAGTTATGTGTTCAATGAATGAATGAATGAGTGAATGAAAGAGTTCTCCATTCATGTTCCTTCCTAACCCTTTATTTTTTCTCCATGAGGTTCTTTCTTAATTCAACATTTTTTTTCATTGTGGTAAAATACACATAACAGAAAATTTACCATTTTAACCATTTTTAAGCATATGGTCCAGTGGTCTTAATTAGGTACACTGTCTCATTGTGCAGTCATCTCCAGAACTCTTTTCATCTTGCAAAACTGAAACTATACTCATTAAACATTAACTCCCTATTCATCCTTTCTCCCAGTCCCTGGCAACACCATTCTTCTTTCTGCATCTGTGAGTTTAGCTTCTCTAAGCATCTCATGTAAGTGGAATCACTCAGTATTTGTCTCTTTATCACTGGCTTATTTCACCCAGCATGTCTTGCAAGTTCATCAGTGTTGGAGCTCGCTTCCTTTTTAACGCTGAATAATATTCCATTGTATGTAAAGACCACATTTTCTTTTCCATTCTCCGTTGATGGATACTTGGGTTGCTTCCACATTTAAGCTATTGTGAACATTACTACTGTGAATATGGGTGTGTCAGTATCTCTGAGACCTTGCCTTCAGTTCTTCTGGGACTATACCTAGAAGTGGGATTGCTGAATCCTCTGGGTAATTCTGTTTCTTATTTTTTGAGAAACCACCATACTGTTTTCCGCAGCATTTGCACCACTGTACATTCCCACCAACAATGTACACAGGTTCTACTTTTCTCACACCCTGTCAACATTTGTTATTTTCTGATTTTTTTGTAGTTTTGATTTGCATTTCCGTAATGATTTGTGACATTGAGTATTTTTTCATGTGATTATTGGCCATATGTACATCTTCTTTGGAGAAACTATTGGGATATAATTTACATATAATAAAAGGCACTCATTTTAAGGGTTTGGTTTAAAGAGTTTTGACAAATGTATACACCCGTATAACCACCCCCCCAATCAAGATTTAGAACACTTCTATCACCCCATAAGGCTATAGCCCCTTCTATAGCCCCATAAGGCTACCTCATACCCTTTGGCAGGCAGTTCCTCCCATCCATGGCCCGGGGCAATCATTGTGCTTTCTGTCACTACAGATCAGTTTTACCTGTCCTCAGATTCCACTTACCCAGAAATGTACACTCTGTACTCTTGTGCTAGCTTCCTTTGGCCTAATAGTTTTGAGATTTCTCCATGTTGTTGCAGGGTGGTGGAAGATACTTTACAAATAAATCTTTGTAAATAAGGGGCGCCTGCGTGGTTCAGTGGGTTAAAGCCTCTGCCTTCGGCTCAGGTCATGATCTCAGGGTCCAGGGATCGAGCCCCACATCGGGCTCTCTGCTCAGTGGGGAGCCTGCTTCCCCATCTCTCTCTCTCTGCCTGCCTCTCTGCCTACTTGTGATCTCTGTCTGTCAAATAAATAAATAAAATCTTAAAAAAAAAAACAACAATACTTTGTAAATAAAATAAAACTTCCTGAACTAGTGAGCAGGTGGGAGATCACAACAGTAACTGATAAATTTATTAAGCACTTACGATGTGCTGAGCACCGTTCAGGCTTTACAGATACTATCTTACTGCAACCCTCACCAGGTGACATTAACTCTATTTTAGACATAAACTGAGTCATAGATCGTGTAAGTCATTTGCCAGATATACAGTTAAGCAGTGGCAGAGCTGGGGTGTGACCTCAGAGTTAGTGTACAAAGCCACCACACTGTGCTCAATTACCAGGCCCTGGTAAATGGCAGCTGTTCTCAGAGGGCCCGGCATACACCCTGCTCCTTCTCCTCCTGTCCCTCTCTCCCCCTGCCATCCTCAGCCTCTTGTCATGCCTTAGCACCTAAATAAAGGTACACGTCATACCTTTCTAAACAGAGTCTAAGTTGTCACTAGTAGACAACAGTCCTGGGGAAAAAATTGAGTAAGAGAGAAAAGAGAGAAAAGGAAAAGAGAAGCAATTACATTATCTTTCTCATTAGTACCAACCTGCCTGATTTCATGGGCCAGTGCTTTTTTCATGCTCAGATTTATCTCATGAGACGGCACAGAAGCACAAAAAAACTGGTTAGCGCACTCTTAAGTCAGTGTTTATTCTGTCAGAGATGACAATCGGTATTTCCACTATAATAACAGAATTATTAGTATCATTCTTCACTGTCTTCATTAGGCTATACCAGTGCTGTGCCTTCACTTCACAACACGTTTAAAAAGTGTTTTTCCAGGGGTGCCCGTGTGTCTCAGTTGTTAAGCATCTGCCTTCTGATCAGGTCATGATCCCAGGGTCCTGGGGCTGAGCCCCGCATCAGGCTTCCTGCCCAGCGGGAAGCCTGCTTCTCTGTCTCCCATCTCCCACTCTTCCTGCTTGTGTTCCCTCTCTCCCTGTCTTTCTCTCTCTGTCAAATAAATAAAGTCTTTAAAAAACTTGTTCTCTAGACATTATTCGTTGTATCCTCACAAAGGTCAAATTACTTTGGAAAGGCAAGAATTATAGGAGTCTCCACTTAATCCAGTATTCGCAGGTAACTGAATGATCTGCCTGAGATTATACACCTATATCTGGAGGGTCTTCAGTATTAACAGTAGAGCCAGGCCTATGGGACATCTCTTAGCCTCACCCCCTAGGCTTTAGCTCGGGCTCTATTCACCAGGACAGTGATCTCCTGGTTTAAGTAAAAAGTGTTTTCACTTTGGTTTACACTATTATTAATGAGAGGAATTATAATTCACTTGGTTCCCAGAGAACAAATAATATCTTCATATTTTTATTATGTAAAGATAGAGTTTTACCAACTGATGCTTAATGACCATCTTCTTTCCTACTTGCTTTCACAGACCAGTGACCTTTTCTATTTCCTGGTGAACAAACTTCATGAGTACTTGCCAGAGTCTAGGGATAAGAGCTCACTTCAAAATAAAAGCCAAAGGGCCGATGAGCTGGTGTAAGTACTAACTGGAGAGTCATAGACTTTTCTCCCCTGAGGGTACTGAAGATAAATGGAAGGCACTGGACAAAATATATACTGTATTAATGATTAATGGTGCTGCAAGTTTTGCTTCACATAGATTTTTTTTTTAAAGATTTATTTATTTATTCGTGAGAGAGATAGAGAGAGAGAGCGCGCACAAGCAGGCAGCGTGTCAGGCAGAGGCGGAGAGAGAAGCAGGCTCCCCACCGAGCAAGGAGCCCAGGACCCTGGGATCATGACCTGAACCAAAGTCAGTGGCTTAACCGACTGAGCCACCCAGGTGTCCCAGTTTTGCCTCACATAGATTTTTAAAAATAGCACTCATTTTGTTCTACTTTTGGTGGGGGAGGGGGAAAGGAAGAGAGAAAGAGAAAATCTTAAGCAAGCTCCACACCCAGCTCAGAGTCTGACACAGGACTAGATCTTACAACCCTGAGACCACGACCTGAGGTGAAATCTGGGGTAAGACATTTAATCAACTGAGCTACCCAGGCGCCCTTGTTCTACCTTTTTTTTTTTTTTTTTAAGATTTTTAAAATTTACTTATTTGACAGACAGAGATCACAAGTAGGCAGAGAGGCAGGCAGAGAGAGAGAGAGAGAGAGAGAGAGGAGGAGGAAGCAGGCTCCCCGCCAAGCAGAGAGCCCAATTCGGTGCTCGATCCCAGAACTCTGGGATCATGACCTAAGCCAAAGGCAGAGTCTTTAACCCACTGAGCCACCCAGGTGCCCCTGTTCTACTTAAAGAAAGGCTATAGGGGCACCTGGGTGGCTCAGTCAGTGAAGCGTTTGGGTCCTGGGATCAAGCCCCACTTCGGACTCCCTGCTCGGTGGGAGTCTGCTTCTCCTTCTCCCCCTCCCCTCACCCCTCCTACTCTACTTGTGTGCTCTCTCTCTCCCTTAAATAAATAAAATCATAAAAATAAAGAAAGAAAGGCTATATAAGAAATTAGTAATATTGGTTGTCCCAAAGGAAAAAGAAAAGGGCATCAGAGAAAACAACTTTCACTGAATTCCCTTTTTTACCTTTGAAATTTTGAGCCAAAAATTACCTACTGGGAAAAGTCAAATTAATTAAGAATAATTTCATTTATTTATTTTTAAGATTTTATTTATTTGATAAAAAGAGAGACAGAGAGAGAGTGCTCACGAGCACATAAGCAGTAAAAGTGGCAGAGGGAGAGGGAGAAGCAAACTCCTCACTGAGCAAGGAGCTCGATCCCAAGACCCTGGGAACATGACCTGAGCTGAAGGCAGATGCTTAACCAACTGAGCCACCCAGGCTCCCCTAAAAATAATTTTAAAATAGTGTGTGATTATCAGAAAAAAATGTTAAGGACCAAAAACACTATGAAAATGAATTGTAATCCTGACATTCAGCTATTAATTAATTCGCTCAACAAATATTGTTGAGTGTTTACTATGTAGCAATCACAGAGTAGGGACTCAACCAATGTTGACAATTAACAAACAGAATTTCCTTCCCGTACGTTTTCTATATAGATATGAGAGCAATTTTATCAAGGGTTACTAATTTTGTGAAATTCTGAACTTGTCATGCAATCATGCCACTTTTGTGCTTTTTTCTCTTTGTTTTCCAGAGCATGCATTGAAATTATACAGACTCTGGGACTGATGTTCAGAGAAACAGAAACTGAGTCATCGCGCTTAAACACATTGGCAGCTAAGAAGTAAGGTCTTTTATATTTTATTTTTTTATTTAAAGATTTTATTTATGTGACAGAGAGAGAAATCACAAGTAGGCAGAGACAGAGGGGGAAGCTTGCTTCCTGCTGAGAGCCAGAGTCCTGCGGGGCTTGCTCCCAGGACCCTGAGATCATGACCTCAGCTGAAGGCAGAGGCTAATCCACTGAGCCACCCAGGCATCCGGAAGTAAGATCTTTTAGAAGGAGACATTGGCACCTTGTAGTTATAACCCATTAACTACCCTATTGAGTGTCTTCCAAAACTCATAGCTCTCTTACTTCTCTGTCCAGTCCCCTTGTAAGTATATTAAAACTCCTTTGTCTTTCCACTTCCTTCTGTGATGAACACGGCACATAGTGAGTTCTCTCAGTCTCTCTGGATTATTAAGGGCACAAAGATTCTCTTAGCATAATTTTATCTTTTGTCATTGTCTGGTGAACTTGAAAAAGCCCAAATGCCCCATCATACCTTAAAAGCCAGGGGTTCTCTACTAGAATTTTACAGAGTACCTGTAAACCCCATAACAGAAAGATCACATTGCAAAGGCAGGAGTTAATAGTAGCTTCATTTAATATATAATTGTGTGACCTTGAAGTGAGCGACAGCAGGAGGGTTTATTAACATATAGAGTAAGCTGCTATGATAAAGATTGCTAAAATATGTGGGCCACAGAAGATAGAAATTCACATCTTTTTCATATACTAGTCCAGAGTACATAGTCAAGCTTTCCTCTAGAAGATCAGCCAGAGACCTAGGTTCCTTCTCTTTTTTTGCTCTGACATATTTTATTATGCTATCTCTGTCTTTACAGTTGAAGTTGGCTGCCTTCACAACTTCATTAAACCCTATGGGATGCAGGAAGAGAAGTAGAAGACAAGCAAATTTCCTTTTTAAGAGAGGCATCTAAGACTTTTCTGCTCACATTCTGCTGATGAGAACTTTAGGGATATGCCCATATCTAGCTGCAAGAGAAGCCAGATGTGTCTGCAGTTGCATGGCTCTGTAGCTAGCTAAACTTTGGATGGTGATAGGGACACCTATTATTAAAAGGAAGAATGAAATAATGTATAGTAGGGGGACAATAGCATTCTTTGCCACAGAAAATATGTGTTCGCATATTTCATATATGTTTGACCTTTTTATATGGTTTATAGACTACGAATTATATCCTGAGCCAGTGTTTGGACCATAATCTTAATTTTTTTCCACTGTCAACAGCTGTTTATTTAAATTTTCTGTATTAGAAAGTGGAAGGAAAATGAGGGCTGTGGGTTCTAAAACATTTGAACCAGGGAGAAGAATTAAAAATTTTAATGTTTGTCCTGGCTATTTATTAGAGAACTTTACAAATGAATTTTGATGATAATATTCATGAACATCTTTCTTTTTAAAGATTCAATTTATGTATTTGACAGAAAGAGACAGCAAGAGAGGGAACACGAGCAGAGGGAGAGGGAGAAGCAGTCTCCCTGCCAATCAGGAAGTCTAATGCCCCAATGGGGCTCGATCCCAGGACCCCAGAATCATGACCTGAGCTGAAGGCAGACGCTTAACAACTGAGCCACCCAGGCAAGCCTCATGAACATTTCTTAAGCAATTTGCTCTGTGCCAGGGACCATGGGCGTACTATGCTATACTCCAGAATGTCCAAACATTTCTATAAAGGGCCATAGCATAAACATTTTTCGCTTTTCAGGCCATAGAGTGTTTGTTGCAGCTATTCAACTTTGCCACTGCAGCAAAAAAAGAGTGACAGACAATATATAAATGAATGGGCACAGCTCTGTTCCAATGACGCTATATTTATAAAGACAGGCTCTGGGCTATTTGGCCTATAGGCCATAGTTTATTAACCCCTGCTTTACAACAAACAGGGAAGACACACTCTATTATTTTCTCTGAATACTTTTTTTTTAAAAGATTTTATTTTTTTAAAGTAATATCTATACCCAGTATGGGGCTTGAACTTATAACCCTGAGATTAAGAGCTGCATGCTCCACCAACTGAGCCAGCCAGGTGCCCCTCTGTATACTTCTTTATGCAGCTGATAGATAGCAGCTGATAATCTCCAGGATAGAAATTCAAGATTACTTCTTATATTTATATCTAGCCACACTGAATTATTGCTCAGTTAGGTTACCCTTTTTGTCCATCTTTTGGTCCGTACCTCTCTCTGAGTTGAAGAACCATCACTCTTACTATCCTCTGCTTTTTCAATTGTTCTGTCTTAAGTTGGTTTGGCCACATCAGTCCTACTATAGTAAGCCTCTTTCTGAGATGACTAATTCTTTTTATGTATTTATTTTTTTTCCATGTATTTCAATGCATATATTATATTGCTATAATAGAGTCTGGCTGTAATACTAACTTTTCAGCCAATTTTGATATGCATAGGGTCAAGTCATGTTACTTGTAGCCTTAACAGTTAATGTCTAATACAACTGCATTAATCTTCTATTATGCTGTAACAACTTACTATAAACACAGTGGCTTAAAATAATATAAACTGTTTATCCACAGTTTTTGTGGATCAGGAAATCTGGGCACAGCGCCGCTGGATCACCTTGCTCTGGTTTTCACAAGGTGGCAGTCAAGGTGACAACAGGCTAGGGCTGCAGTCCCATCTGAGCCTTGGGCTTATCTTCCAGGCTCACTTGGGTCTTTGTGGCGTGAAGCAATTTCCTTATAAACTTGCTTGCTTCTTGGCAAGAAACTATCTCTGCGCTCAGAGAAGCTCTAAGCACTCTTTGAAGGGCTCAAATGGATAATCAGGCTCACCCAGGATAATCTCCCTTTGATTATCTTGGAAGTCAACAAATTAGAACCTAATTATGTATGCAAAATCCCTTTACCTTTCTCATCTAACATAACATAATCACAAGAGTAATAGCTTAATATATTCACAGGTCCTGTCCATATTTAAGAGGAAGGAATTATTTAGGGTGCATATACCAGGGGCAAAAATCTTGGAAGCCATATTAGAATTCTGCCAACCACAAACAACACAGAATGACTTATGAGACCATGAGTTTGCCTTTCAAAGTCTGTATATATATTATAAAATATATTGTAATGCATTCAAAATTCTCACATTGGAAATAATAACAATCTAAACAACGAAAGTATCAAAATTATTGGCACCACTTTTTAAGGATGTGATGTCAATTCTATAATAAGTATTTTGGGGATGAAACTACTATTTAGATTAAGATTTCTTCTATTGTTGACCCCGTGGATTTTAAAGTGTTGGTAGGAAGAATAGATTTCAAACTAAATTCCATTTGAGCAAATAAAAAGCATTTACTCATTTCAGCATTTTCCTCTTTATTTTTTTATAAGTAAAGATTTTATTGGCTCAATTCAGTTCATTGAATTCTTCCAGAAATGTGCCATAAATCCATTCATATTTTAATACTGTTATGGTTAAATTCATATATCACAGAAACTGACTCAGAATTTGAGAGTTCCTTCCTTTAACCCGGGATATATGATACTTTGAAAAGAACTGTTGCTGAAAATAAAAGACATTAAATAAATCAGTAAATGGAATATTATTTCAAACTTAAGATCAGGAAAAGCTTCTAAATGAAATGTTTTGTTGATTTTTTTAAAGAGATTATTTATTTATTTGAGAGAGCAAGTGAGCGAGCATATGCAGGGGGAGGGGCAGAGGGAGAGGGAGAAGCAAACTCCCCACTGAGCAGGAAGCCCCACATGGCTCTTGATCTTGATCCCAGGACCCTGGGATCATGACCTGAGCTGAAGGCAGATGCTTAGCCCATTGAGCCACCCAGGTGCCCTATTTTGTTGATTTTGGAAGCGTCTTCTAAAAGTAAGATTGGCCATTTTAAAGTAGCCTGAGTAAAACATTAACAAATATCCTGTAGGACATACCCTGCTTTTTTGAGAAGTGTGCTGACATGATTCTTCTTTTGTAGATATAAGAACTAACTTGCTTTTTGAGTTGGAGAAAGGAGGGGAATTCTGTTTTTATTAAAATTTTGGTTAATCATGAACTTCATCATGGTGATGATTTAAGTGATTGTAAAAAGATTGGGAAGCCTCAACTATTACTAAACAGGGATTGTTTACAGTCTCGTTTAGTCCATTATGAAAATGCTTACGGTGATAGAGGATTTTTATATAGTCCTATCTATAAATTCTTTTACTGCTCCCATCATCAAAGCTACTCTGATACTGTCTTCAGTTAGGCAACTGATTTTCCTAGTGATCTGCTTTTGCCTCCTTTTCAACTATGCATGAATTATATAACATATATGAAGATGGTACTGCCAAACCTCATCCCCTCAGGAGCCTCAATTTGGATTGTGATTTTTTTCCCTTTTCCTTTTCAAATAACAGGGTACATTATTCAAACACATAGTGACAATTTGAGTTATTAGTGTAGGTTAATGGATAGTACACTGCTTTTGAATGGAAAAGACTTAAAGCAGTATTAGTTTTATTAACTAATATCTAGTACTTCAGTGGAACAGTAAGCCCTGAAATGCCTTGTTTAAAAGAAAAGCTCCATCCTCATTTTTTTTTGTGCTATTGTTGGGAATATAAATTGGTGCACCCACTCTGGAAAACAGGATAGAGGGTCCTCAAAAAACTAAAACTACAAGTACCATATGGTCCAATTCTATTTCTGGGTAGTCATCCAAAGAAAACGAAAACACTAATCCAAAAAGATGTATGCAACCCTATGTTTACTGCAGCATTGTTTACAATAGTCAAGGTACAGAAGCAACCTAAATATCTACCAATAGATGAATGGATAAAGAAGGTGTCGTGTATATATACAGTGGAATATTGCTTTGCTACAAAAAAGAATGAAATCAACATTGCCAAAGGCAAGGGAAGCAAGGGCAAAAATGAATTACTGGGACCATCAAGATCAAAACCTTTTGCACAGCAAAGGAAACAGTCAAAAAAACCAAAGACAACTGACAGAATGGGAGAAGATATTTGCAAATGACATATCAAATAAAGGGCTAGTATCCAAAATCTGTAAAGAGCTTATCAAACTCAAAACCCAAAGAACAAATAATCCAATCAAGAAATGGGCAGAGGACATGAACAGACATTTCTGCAAAGAAGACATCCAGATGGCCCACAGACACATGAAAAAGTGCTCAGCATCACTCCGCATCAGGGAAATACAAATCAAAACCACAATGAGGTACCACCTTGCACCAGTCAGAATGGCTAAAATTAACCAGTCAGGAAACGACAGATATTGGCAAGGACCTGGAGAAAGAGAAGCCCTCCTACACTGTTGGTGGGGATGCAAGCTGGTGCAGCCACTCTGGAAAACAGTATAGAGTTTCCTCAGAAAGTTGAAAATAGAGGTACTCTACGACCCAGCAATTGCACTACTGGGTATTTACCCCAAAGACACAAATGTTCACGTGCACCTGAATGTTTACAGCAGCAATGTCCACAACAGCCAAACTATGGAAAGAACCTAAATGTCCATCAACAGATGAATGGATAAAGAAGAATATATACACACACATATATATATGTGTATATATATATATACATACATATATACACATATACAATGGAATACTATGCAGGCATCAAAAGAAACGAAATCTTGCCATTTGCAATGATGCGGATGGAACTAGAGGGTATTATGCTGAATGAAATAAGTCAGAGAAAGACAATTATCATATGATCTCTCTGATATGAGGAATGTGAGAGGCAGGGCAGGGGTTTTGGGGGGTAGGGAAGGAAAAAATGAAACAAGATGTGATTGGGAGGGAGACAAACCATAAGAGACTCTTAATCTCACAAGACAAACTGAGGGTTGCTGGGGGATGGGGGTTAGGGAGAGGTTGGTTGGTTATGGACATTGGGGAGGGTATGTGCTATGGTGAGTGTTAGGAAATGTATAAGCCTGACGATACACAGACCTGTACCCCTGGGGCAAATAATATATTATATGCTAATAAAAATAATTTTTAAAATGTATTAAAAATGAAAAAAAGAAGATATTTAAAACTTTTAAAAAAAGAATGAAATCTTGCCATTTGTGACAACATGGATGGACCTAGAGGGTATTATTCTAAGTGAAATAAGTCAGACAAATACCATATGATATCACTTATATGTGGAATCTAAAAAACAAAGTAAACCAACCAACAAATAACAACAAAAAAGAGAAACTGACTCATAAATACAGAGAACAAACAAGTGGTTGCCAAATGGGAGGGGAATGGTGGGAATGTGTAAAATAGGTAAAGGGGATTAAGAGGTACAAATTTAAAATAAGCCAGTCACAGGGATGAAAAGTATGGCATAGGGAATATAGTTAATCATATTGTAATAACTTCATTTGGTGAGAGATGGTAACTATGCTTATCATGATAAGAATCTGATAATGTATATAATTGCTGAGTCACTATCTTGTATACCTGAAACTAACATGTCAGCTATTTCAATTAAAAAATTTTAAAAAGAGGGGTGACTGAGACAGGAAACAACGTGTGTTGGAGAGGTTGTGGAGAAAGGGGAACCCTCTTTCACTGTTGGTGGGAATGCAAGTTTGTGCAGCCACTCTGGAGAACAGTGTGGAGATTCCTCAAGAAATTAAAAACAGAGCTTCCCTATGACCCTGCAATTGCACTGCTGGGTATTTACCCCAAAGATACAGATGTAGTGGAAAGAAGAGCCATCTGTACCCCAATGTTTATAGCAGCAATGGCCACGGTCGCCAAACTGTGGAAAGAACCAAGATGCCCTTCAACGGACGAATGGATAAGGAAGATGTGGTACATATACACAATGGAGAATTATGCCTCCATCAGAAAGGATGAATACCCAACTTTTGTAGCAACATGGACAGGGCTGGAAGAAATTATGCTGAGCGAAATAAGTCAAGCAGAGAGAGTCAAGTATCATATGGTTTCACTTATTTATGGAGCATAACAAAGAACATGGAGGACATGGGGAGATGGATCGGAGAAGGGAGTTGTGGGAAACTGGAAGGGGAGATGAACCATGAGAGACTATGGACTCTGAAAAACAACCTAAGGGTTTTGCAGGGGCAGGGGGTGGGAGGTTGGGGAACCAGGTGGAGGGTAATAGAGAGGGCACGTATTGCATGGAGCACTGGGTGTGGTGCAAAAACAATGAGTACTGTTATGCTGAAAATAAATTAATTAATTAAAAAAAAAAAACAGGGGTGCCTGGGTGGCTCAGTGGGTTGAGCTTCTGCCTTCGGCTCAGGTCATGATCTCAGGGTCCTGGGATCGAGCCCCACATCGGGCTTTCTGTTCAGCAGGAAGCCTGCTTCCCCCTCTCTCTGCCTGTCTCTCTGCCTACTTGTGATCTGCCTGTCAAATAAATAAATAAAACCTTTAGAAAAATTTTAAAAAAGAGTTCTAGAGTCAATAAAACCCTATGATTAAATAAGCATTTTAAGAAATGCTTCATAAAGCAGTTTCTTTGTCCTGGAGATAAACAGTGCATGTGAGCATATTAAAGCTTCTGAGAAGTCCAACAGTAAAGATATTCAATGAATTTGGTTTAACCAAGTATCTCCTCTACCTCTTCTATCACAGAATCTATTTTGACTATAATATTGCCTGGGATTAATAGTCCATAAAAGGCCCTTTGTGGGGGTACAGAAAGAGCTCTTTGGAAAATACTTTAATTGAAATCACCCAAATTTCCCTTAAGTCCAGACTTACTAAGTTTTCTAAGCTATGTGAACTTATAGAACTATACTTGCTTTGAGGAGTGCTTGGGTGGTTCAGTCTGTTAAGTGACGGACTCTTGATTTCAGCTCAGGTCATGATCTCAGGGTCATGAGATGGAGCTCCTTGTCAGACTGCTTGCTGGGCGTGGAGCCTGCTGAAGATTCTCTCTCTCTCCCCCTCTACCCCTCCTTCCCGGCTCTTGCACTTGTGCACACTCTCTTTAAAAAAACAAAACACAGGGGCACCTGGGTGGCTCAGTGGGTTAAGCCTCTGCCTTGGGCTCAGGTCATGATCTCAGGGTCCTGGGATCGAGCCCCGCATGGGGCTCTCTGCTCAGCGGGGAGCCTTCTTCCTCCTGTCTCTCTACTTGCCTCTCTGCCTACTTGTGATCTCTCTCTCTCTGTCAACTAAATAAATAAAAATCTTTAAAAAAAAAAACAAAACAAAACACAAAACTTGCTTTGAGTCAAAAGACCAAGAAATTATATATTTTCATTTAAATGTTTTACCACTATTCCATTGTCTGCATGTCCAAGGATCCAAAATTCAGTCAAGAATGGTCTGCAATGCTTTACACTTTTAATTATATTCAATGCCTACAAACTTGGCTTTACTGTTTTTCTTTTCAAACTTTATTCATTAATTGCCTTTTATTTATTTTTTCAGGGGAACACTGTTTAATCTTTTAGTAATTTTAATTAGTGAACCTCGGATTCCGAAATCTTGTCCAGTGTTTGATATCCAGCTGGTGGCTAATTCAACTTTAGTTGAGATGTCCTTTGATGCTAAGGTGAGATGAGAATTTGGGGGTAGACTAAATATAATATGTAGGGGTGCCCTAGCTTCCTGTCTTCTAATGTGGAACGTGACATTGTAGAATATAGAAATATAATTAAATCAAAGAGTAAATATTTTGCATTAACCTCAAAACTTAGATGGCTATTCTGTCAATATTAATATATCTATTTTATATGTTTTAAAGTATGTACACTAAGAAAAAAGTATGTATACTAAGGAAAATAATTAGTATTCAGTATCTATTAGATAAATCTGTTTCTATATAAAATATTTATGTATATGTAATTCCACAGTAGGGATCTAATAGTAAAAAAGCACTGTCTTTTTTTTTTTTAAAGATTTTATTTATTTGAGAGAGAATGAGAGAGAGAGAGAGAGCAGAATCAGGAGGGAGGGAGGGGGAAAAAAAGAGGGAGAAGCAGGGATCCCGATGTAGGACTCGATCCCAGGACTCTGGGATCATGACCTGAGCCAAAGGCAGATGCTTAACTAACTGAGCCACCCAGGAGCCCAAAAGAACAGTCTTTAAGAGATTTTAAGGTGAACTCTTTTGCCTTAGTTTACCATCTCCTTACCTATCTAAGAAGTATAAACTTAGCAAGAATTACTTGTTTTTCCAAGGCTTTACTAAAACATTAGAAATATCAGATTACCTAGAAAGCACATATTCTGAGAGAATAAATCAGATTTTTATTAGTTTATTAGTTTATTTTTATTAGTTCTGAATTTTTTTAAAGGATGGGATATGATTTGATTTTTTTTAAAGGATGGGCTGTGATTTGATAGTTCTTAGACCTATAATTAGAGTTATGTTTTAGAAAACTCTTAAATGTATTCATTCACTCAATAAATATTTATTGAAACTCTGTGATGAGCTAAACAGTATGCTAGGCAGTGGGGTCCAAACAAGAAGCAAAACAGACACAACCTCTGCCCTCACTGGTTTATAGTCTGGTTAGAGACACAGATATTAATTAAATATAGCATGAATATAATATTCATCTGAATGAATATTATAGAACTATTCATATATAAACATTAGAGACTATGCGGAATATCTATGATACCATTTTCACCAGTGGAGTACGTAATATTAGGGTTTAAAGAGTAGGATGGAAGCAAGACTCAGGCAGGACTAAGAAGCTAGTGCAGACGTCCAGATGAGGAATGACAGAGGCCAGAGTGAAGCTATCCTCAACCCCCAAAACGAGACTTAGGCTTTCATTTTAGAGCTCTCCTAACTTCCTATACTCTTGTTTCAGAACTCCTTCTCAGTTAGCAACGATGCATTTATTTATTTGATTGTTAGACTGTTGTTAGACTATCTTCCATGATGGCACGGTCCATGTCTCTGCTGCTCCCCACTGTATCCCCAACACTTAGTACAGTGTTGGACACATATTTGTTGAGTAAATTAATGAAGAAAAGAAAAGGGAATGGTAGTTGTAAAGAGAATAGATTCCAGAAATGTTTAGGAAATTGCATGGATAGGTTGATGTTGAATAAATTGTGAAGATTGGATGACTTTTGGATTCTGGCAGGGTATCAGATAAGAATGAGAGCAAGAAGAGTAGGTTCAAAAGGGAAACAATGAATTTGGTTTTGGATTAGCTGACTTGATTGATTGTATATCCCTATAAAAACATATAGTGGGCAGAATAGATAGGTCTGAGTTTCCTGCTTTTGGACTTGGTAATCTTTTGTGCCTGGGCTATAAGTGCAGCCATGAGCAGATATGTACATTTTGGTTCCAAGGTCTAACACAGTGGGAGATTTCAAGCTAGAGCTCTTTCTTGCAAAGAATACTGTCAGGGAAGATGTGTTGGCCTGTATCAATCTCCATAGGCACAGCTCTCATGCACCAAGTGGTGTATGGGCCAGAAGAGTTACTTGAGGCTAGAAGACAGCCTCACTAACTGGAGTTCTTGCAAGAAAAAGAAGTAAAAAATCTCTAAGCCCTACATTTTCCCATTTCACAGAGGGAGTTGTAGTTCATGCTGGGCTTAAGCCTAAATTACCCAGAGAATCTCCCACCTTAATTCTAGGGAGCATATTTCAATAGTCTTGAAATGAGGTAGGGTTATTGATCTGAATGATTTTGCAAATCAAGTGTGCAGGGTTTTTTTGTGTGGTAGCATTCTATATCTTTTTTCCCTGATCCACTTTCATAGACATTATTCAATGTGTAGTCTTTTTATGAGCCATTTTTGTTTGTTCATTTGTTTTGAGAATATCTGAACCAAACAGAATAGGAAAACTGACCACACTCATTTTATTTTCAGTTAACCAAAAATTCTTTTATAAGTACCTAATGTCAACCAGGAGAAATTACCATTTTTTGGATCTGTTAATTATCTTGTCTTATTATTTAAAATTCCAGTTACAGAAGCTTATTGTGGAATATACAGACACAGCTACGGCACTTTTATACGAGATACTTCTTGTCTTTCAGCAGGTACCATACATACTTTTTATCATACATCTTATTCTATATGATTGTTATATATATCATATGACTATTACATACCTATGATTCTATATCATATGAATAATAATATACCTTTAATATACTTGTATTAGAGATGGTCTCCAAAGTCAGCTAACTTTAATGATACTACTTTTGCTCTCAAGTACTCATCCAGTTTATCTCCCTAAATACTGATTTTACTTTTTTTTTTAAAGATTTTATTTATTTATTTGACAGAGAGAGATCACAAGTAGGCAGAGAGGCAGGCAGAAAGAAAGGGGGAAGCAGGCTCCCTACTGAACAGAGAGCCCGATGAGGGACTCGATCCCAGAACCCTGAGACCATGACCTGGGACGAAGGCAGAGGCTTAATCCACTGAGCCACCCACGTGCCCCCTGATTTTACTTTTTAAATTTTTTGCTAAATACTGATTATAGAGATTTCATTAATCAAGATAAAATGTATTTGAGAATGAATATCCTTTCATGTACAATTTGGACTTCATGAATACAACTTGTTTATTTCCTCGAGTCTTTCAGGGAAATCTTGGATTGGGATCCACCAAGTTTGCTATTAGCTGGATGATGTCCTTCCTCCAGAGTCGTCCTCCCACAGTAAGTACTGGGAAGCAGAAACAAGACCACCACTCACAGCTAATTAAACAGGTGCTCTTGCACTTAGTAATAAAATGCAAATTTTCTCTATAAGTAGTGATATTTATAAAACAGAAGCAAAATGTAAATCTGATTATTTTATTATTTAAGTAAAACAAAGCATTTTTATATTTGGGTCCTGAGTGCTTAAGGTACTGAAATGATATCTTTTTTAAAAAAACAATTCTTTTTTTTAAGAGAGAGAGAGAGAGAGACCATGAGCAGGGAGGGGCAGAGAGAGGGAGAGAGAATCTTAGGCAGGTTCCACTCAGCACAGAGCCAGATGCCAGGCTCAATCTCATGTCCCTGAGATCACAACCTGATCCAAAATCAAGAGTCAGATGCTCAACCAACCGAGTCACCCAGGAACCCCCTGAAATGATCTCTTAAATGTGATCTTCACTTCATGAAAAACCCTAAGATATATTCTGTAGGAAACAGAATGCATTAAAATATTGGCTGCATAAGTAAGTGAAAATATTAACATTTGTCTTTTTTAAAAGATTAATTTATTTATTTGAGAGAGAGAGTGAGAATGAGCAGGAGGGAGGGGCAGAGGAGAGGAAGAGCTTCCTCAAGCAGACTCTCCACTGAGCAGGGCTGGATCCCAGGGTCCTGAAACCATGACCTGAGCTGAAATCGAGAGCAGGCTGCTTAACCGACTGAGCCACCCAGGCACCCCCTGAATGTTTATGTTAAACACCGACTATGAGTTGGCGAGTATGAATTAACACTGGGGATCACTGGGGCTCTCTGTCCTGGTTACTGCCATCCTGGTCCATAGTACCACTGTCTCTGTCTTTGACATTACAATCACATCAATGTGGTCTGTCCCTATCTTCCCACCAGACTCGTCAAAGAGATCTATTCCAAAAAATCTGATTATGTCATGCCTTGCTTTAATCTCTCATAAAAAAGAGCCTACAAGGCTCATCTAGTCCCTCACTCTCCCTTTGTGGGCCTCTTACTGCCCACCTCCAGCACCCCCAACTCCATTACAGGACCTTCACCGTTCCTCCTCTGTCTGAAATGCTTTTCCCTCCTTTTTCCACATCAACTCCTACTCATCCTTTAGGCCTCAGTGTCCCTTCCTGGAACAGGGTGGGGGATTATTTTCTCATCTCTGACTAGATCAGATTCCCCATTATCGGCACACATAGTCATAGCTTGGGAAGACCTCTTCCTTCCCTTCATAGGACTTGTTACTGTTGCAGTTGGCACTTGCTGGCGTTACTCTCTGGTTCTTCCCTGTGTAGACATTAGTGCCCACATACATCCTGGCTCTCTCTCCTTCCACGCACACAGTAGGATTGTACTGCCCTCCCCACCTCCAATTAGGTAGGTCTCTGTCCTTGCTTTTGCCAGTGGAATGTGAGCATACTTAAGTAGCCTGTGCCACTTCTTGCCAGAAGGTTTAAGAGCAAGTGCAAGCTTCTCTGCATTCTCTTTTCCTTCTGGCCTGTTGAGTGGCAGCACTGAGAGTCCTCAGTGACTACAATGAGTACAACCCCCTGCCAACCCATAAGGGACATACAATGTGAGCAAGTAGTAAACCGTTGCTGTTTTTGTTACCACAAAATTTCCCGAAATTTATTACCACAGTATAACCTAGTCTGTCAAGACTGACACAATGTCATTCTCCCCCAACAGACTCCAAGTGCCACGAGGGTGGGAGCTATGTTTGTTGTGGTAGGCACATAATGGATATTCAGTAAAAAACCTTCTGAATTAATTCTATAAAAAAGTTTCATCCCTTAATCTCTTCTCATTTCCCCAAACTTAATTTTCCTTTATTCATTCATATATTCATATATCCAATCAACATACATTAATTGGAGATCTCTTCAAAAAGTAGTAAACCCAACTAAATTTTCACTGCTAATGGAGGATTTGACATGACATAATATGTTCTCTTTTCATATACAAACATGGTGGCCATCAGTGGTTCCCTCCTTTGGGTATTTTCTATAGTTATGCTGAATATGTCCTCGGGAATGCAGATTTTCTTGCCAGATCCCTGTGGCGTATGTTTACAAAAGTCTGGTTAGGGCCAGAGGGTAAGTCTGGTTAAGGCCCTTGAGCTGCCTTATACAGAGACTGAGCCCACAGACTTGGCTCCTTTAGCAGCACACAGATGCTAACTAGTCTCTCCTCACTTCAAGGAGTATCGTCAAGTTCTAGTCATTCATAGCAACAGAAGCTCTTATGTGCAAGATGCAAGACCCTTCCTTTTTCTGTACAGTGGTTGCAGACTCTATCATTTGAACTGACGTGTGAAGTCTGGGGGTACTAAAGACTTCAAGCCACAGGGAAGTTTCTTTATCAACCTCTAGGGTTGGTTCACCAAAGGAATTGAGTTGAGTATGAAGCCAGTCTGTGACCATAAAGTATGCTAGGATAAAAGGTGGCAAAAGGACCACTACACTGTTGAAAGCTTCAATATTAACTCCATTCTAAAGAATATGGGTAGAAACTGGCCATTTGAGAGAAATGTGCAAGCAAGAAAACTGTTGTGATCATTGAAGCTACCTGTATCTCAGTCAGCTCTGGCTGATTGTCTTGCTTGGTAAGAGCAAGATGCAAAAGAAGTTACAGATTTAATCCCCAAATGGTCGTTGCTTTGTTCTACTGCTCCAGACTCCCCAACCTCAATCTGTGTTTCCCTGATGCAGTATTTAGTCAATACAGGTAAACAGATCTGGACTGCAGAGAACCCACTCCAAACCACCTGTCCTACTTCAGAAGGGCCAATAGCAACATCAATAGAAAAGGCAACATATTTATTGATACTAATTTAATGGGCATGCAAAGGGACCTGGATAGAGCTTGAAAGGACACTAGAATGCCTTCCTGTTTTCATAGTGCCTACATTTATGGGTAGTTGTTTAAAAATGTGCCCCCCCCCCAAAAGACTTGTGGAATCCATTATTCTTGGTTTTTGTTATTTGGTTCTGTTTGTGTGTATGTGTGTGTCTGTCTGTTTTCTAAACGAATCTCTACACTCAATGTGGGGGCTTGAACTCATGACCCCAAGATCAAGAGTTAAATGCTCTGACAATGGAGCCAGCCAGATGCCCCTTGGTTCTGTTGTAAATGACATTTTATGGGTGTGTGAGAAGCGGCAACTCAATAACTTCACATTATTGCTACTACTTCCATTTTAATTTCCCCCTCAGAAATGATAGCAGACACGCTCTTGATGAAAACCCCAGCTAACAGGGACATCTACAGCACTTGCTTGTGTCAAGCCTGGTTTTCTTTGCTTTTTCACTTAGTGTTTCTCACCGTGTTGCCTGAGGAACAAAGGCATCAGAATTGTTTATGGTAAACATCTTGAGGTGGGGCTCAGGATTCCGCATGTTTATTGAGCTGCCTAGGTGATTTTTATGCATACTAAATTTTGAGAACAACCACCTTGGGGGAACCCTCTTTCAAAGTCACAGGAAGTTTATCTTGGTGGGCCATGTGTCCTTCACAGTAGAAGAGAAGAGAAACCATCTTCTACCCTGGAGGAGGCCACGAACCTTTCCAAGCTCCCCTTCTATCCAATGTTCTCCTTTTACATTGGAGCCAAAGTTCCTTGACAGTCAGTATTCATTCTGCTTCCACTTAGAGGGGGTGAACGGTAAACCCAACTGGTCTATGGTCTGGTGCCGTTTCCATGAGAAACAGTGCAAGAGTACTGGTGTAGGGGTGGGGAGGACTTTGGCCTAGCTTTAGAGGTGAGGGCCCAGCTGATACAGGTGCCTTATGGGTGGCATGCAGCCTACATGTAACTGCTTTTTTCTCATTTAGATCACTTTCGTGGCCAGTATTGTGAAACAAATGGTAAAGGGGCTTTCAGCTTCATTTCCGCGGCTAAGTCCCAGCCAAGCAGTTCTGCTGTATCAGCAATTTTACATCCTCAGGAGCTGCCTGCAGCACAGCAAGACTTTAGCTGAGTATATTAGGAACGACTACAGAGAAGAATTCAGGTAAGAAAAGTCTGATTCGAATCTGCAGTAGCATCTGCTCATTTCTGATTTTCAGGCAGAATCTTTAGAAGAAGCGAAGATGGGCAATTCTGGTTTTGTGTTTAATAGCATCTCAATTTGACCTGTGGAAAGGCAGGGTTAGGGGGCGCTCTAAGAACCACTGCCATTTGAAGTGTATTTCCAGGCTAGAAAAGATTAAGGAAACCTCACACTCTTCTCTGAAGAACTGTTCCTGTGTCATTGTCTTTGTGGCTTTTCACATGCTGTGAGGATTTTCACATGCTGTGAGGAATCAAGAGGAACAAACCCTACGGGAAGGGATGACGAGTTAGGGATGGCGAATTTAACTGAAGCACTGGGGGTGTGGGGAAGCAAACCACAGCTGATAAAGGAGAAACAGTTAACAAGCGTGGTTATTACTTTGTTTGTCTCCTTCACCCCTCTCTTCCTCAGTCAGCAAACAGTAAGGAAGAGCTACGGTTAACGAGCTTGGGTTTCACCAGCCTGGGGGTTCTACAACTCAGGGCCGCCTCCTCCTATTTCTAGGCGGGCAGCTGCTCAGCTCCGCATCAGCACCTATCAAGAAAAATACCCAGCTTGCCTCGGACTTAAGATGAAGAGGGTACAGCAGGCATAGCTTTGTTCCCAGTATGGGTGCAGACATAAAAGGTTGTAGAGGCATACATTATGGCCCTAGAATGGCTTTTTAAAACATTCTGGCCCAATCTGTGGACCCTGTTTTTCCTCCATGTGGTTTTACACCCTAGGTTCCACTCTGGCTCCTATAAAAGGGATTTGTTTGGCCTGCTCAGAGTTGGTCCATACAACCTAATTTTTTTCCTCATTTTTTTTAAGGTAAAATGTATAGAGCATGACATTCACTATTTTAAAGTGTGCTTTTAATACCTTTCACAAGGTTGTGCAACCATCACCACTGTCTACGTGCAGAACATTTTCATCACCCCTAAAGAAACCCAGTGCCCATTAAGCAGTCACACGCCATGGTCCCCTCCCCCAGCCCCTGGCAACCACGAATCCACCTTCTCTCCTTGTGGATTTGTGTATTCTGGACATTTCATGTAAACAGAATCATACGATACCTGGCCTACTCCTACTGTGTCTGGCTTCTTTCACTTAGCATCATGTCTTCAAGCTACGTCCATGTTGTGGCCCGTATCACACAATCCAATTTTCCAGTGTTAGTTGTGCACATTTAAAAATCCAAACAACTGGCACCTGGGTGGCTCAGAGGGTGGAGCGTCTGCCCTTGGCTCAGGTCATGATCCGGGAGTCCTGGGATCAAGTCCTGCATTGGACTCCCTGTTCCTTGGAGAGCCTGCTTCTCTCTCTGCTTCTCTCTCTGTGTCTCTCATGAATAAATAAATAAAATCCTTAAAAAAATAATATAATAAAATCCAAACAACTACCAAAACAGTGTCACATTCCTGAGTGACAAGAGTTGGCAGGAGCCCACTAGCAGCTGCCCCCTGCACCCCTTAGTGGCCCTGCCTCCTCTCCACACTCACCTGACCTTCCTCCCAATGGGTTACCTTGGGCGTTTAGGTTTGTGATCCTTGTTTTAAACTGATTTATTAACTTGCATGCATTAGAATCACCAGAGAAACTATAAAAAAATACTGATACCCAGTTCTCATGGAGAATCTTCAGTGGTGGGGCCCAGTACTGACATTTTAAAACCCTCCCCTGGTGATTCTAATGCGCAGGCAGCCAGGGGTTGAGAGCCTGTCTTTTAACCCATCACCGGATGGTTTGTGGCTTCCTCCCTGTTGTTTCTTTGCCTGGCCTTTCCCAAACTTTTACTAAGGTCGTGGGGATGAACACTACCCTTCACAACCTGACCCTCTGATTTCAATTTCCTGTGTACTGCCCAAGCAAACAAGAAGCAGGAGCCTCAGCCCACACTGTGGTGAGGACAGTCCTGGCTTCCCTACTCATGCCTTGATAAGGGATACATCGTGAATGAAATTCACTTCTTTGCTGTCGTCAAGTGTCTCAATGGGCTGAAAGGCACACATGTCTGAGATCTTCTAGGTCACCCAACAGCTGAAAATGTTGGCTATATCTTGCAGCTTAGACCCCCATATCCAACAGCCCTACGCCAGTGAGTGTATATGTGCTGACGTAACCAATGTGAAATTCTCGTTTTTAAAGCTATTTTGTTTCTTTTTATGATTTGCAGGTACTTTATTCACATGCCAGCCTTGGAAAAAAGGCTCCCATTGTGGTACCCTCTTACCCAACCTACTATTCAACTTTTTCATGAAGTTCTGAAATTAGTTGAACAGAAACAATGTGTGAAATATTAGTAGAGTATAAAATATTAACAAGGAGTCAACCTAATATTTGTGAGAAAACTTGTTTGATTTGTTTAATATCTGGCTATCCCTGTGTCTCATAAACAGATTTTTTTTAATGTTCCAACAATACCTGTAAGAGAAGTCCTGAAAGTTTTTTATCTGCCACGAAAAAGAAACTTTAAATACACCGATACTTGTAAAGTGATGCTAAAAACAAGTGTTCCTCTAAAAAAGTTTCTAAAAATAAAAAACTACAAAGGGAACAGAAGGCCATGGAGAACAACTGTAGAAAGTACAACCTGATCAGTTGTGTTGGTGTAATAATGGTGAGCGGTAGAAAGTCACTGAAATGTCCAAAGATAAACTGTCATTTACAAAGTGATCATTACAAGAAATGCCGAGCAGCAGGATGACACCCTCCTTCTCCATCTGTAAAAATTCTAGTGAAATAAGTATTCATGGGAGAATGAGCAGAAGAACACAGGCATAACTGTAAGGAAGGTCAGATCCTCATTTATCTTAGGGAAGGAAGCTTGGACTTTCTTAAACACAATTAAGTGCATTCTGGTGCTCAGTTCAGGCACCTGTGGGCTAGTACAAGCGATCTCGTAGAGTCTCCACAGAGGAGAAATCTCTAAGCAGTTATGGCTCTCCCAACCATTGGGAAAAAATGTCTTCACTATACCTTATGGCAATAAAATAATCCAACAAAAACTTCACTTTAAGCTATTGAATTTGGACTTTCAAGAACTTAGAAAGTGGAACCTTTATTTGACCTACCATGACTTGAAGGAGGATCAGAGAAAACCCCAAAGAAAGAGCTCCCAAACCAGATGTGCCCAGGCCGTGCACTGGAGAGAGGATTAAACTCACTCATGACATCTGGTAATGCAATGTGGCTGAGCCATTAATCAGCTACTTGACCCCAAACAAGAAGTCTACTCTGCTGTGTGGAAGGGTGGGATGAGATGTTCTGCAAGCTCTAACATTCCCCCTTCTTAATGCTCTGTGATGGGGCAGTGCCTTCCTCTGCTATCCTGGCCCAGCGGGTGATTTCACGTGGATTCCATATAATCCTGCTTTCTTCAGACTGAACATTTCCCTTTCAGCTGTCCCCAACATCAGCCCACAAAGCGTCCAAGCCCTCTCCACCATCACCCATCAAGGACTACAAGTCTAGTTTCCAGTGTGAGGGCAGTGATGGAGGGCGTGGAATGGTGTCTGTGAGTGTCCTGGGCTGTCAGATGAGGGAATACTCCCAGGAAGATGGTCAGTCAGAAGCATATGAAAAGATTTGGGGGACAAAGGCAACAAGACTTCAAACTGGACTAATGATGGACAGTGGGATGACCACTGGTGAATGGCGGAACCCACAGAATGACAAGAGGGTCAACTCAGCTCTGCCTCAGCTTCTAAACAGTGCCTTGGCTCTGGGCCAGTAGTGGTGCCAGCTCCAGAGAGGGCTTGGGCTTCCCTCCCATGTGTCTGAGGTGCAGGATGCCTTTTCTCTCCCACTGTTCTCTTTCCTTTGAGAGCATGCGTTATCAGATCCGTGGGAGGAAAGCTCCGTCAAAACGCATCTGCGTCCTTCCATGTAGGGCTCCATCAGCAGCACTCTTGAAAGCTAATGGCTGCATTTTTGTCATTTTGATTTTCTTAAGGCATTTGTCTATTTGTTTGCACATTGTGGGAGGGGAACCCCCAAATCAACACTTGAAAGGATTATCCTGCTACAGTTCTTTCCCACTGTTTTTTGCATTGCTGCCAAAGCCAAGAAAGTCATGAAATAATCCGTCTCTCTTAGTGATCAGGCACATTTGATTGACTAAATATTGACTTCAATTACAGAATGCTTTTAGGAAATCTAACTGTAGAAAAATTCTGAATATGAAAATCACATATATAACTTTCTACAAATAAAAAGGGTCATCAAAAATGGAAGCACACATAGCTAGTTTTAAGGCTGGGCTGAAGATTCTAGACTCTTTGACCACTTTCATAATACAGAAGTATTGCCATTTACCACCCACACTAAAAATAAATTCACGGTAGTAAGCTCTACCACTCTGTATATAAATATATGTGTGCACTGTATGTGTAAACACATATCTATAATAGGGGGTAAGAACATGGGTTTTGAGTTTAAATGAGTTTTTTTTGTTTGTTTGTTTGTTTTAAAGATTTATTTATTTGACAGACAGAGATCACAAGTAGGCAGAGAGAGAGAGGAGGAAGCAGGCTCCCCACTGAGCAGAGAGCCTGATGTGGGGCTCGATCCCAGGACCCTGGGATCATGACCTGAGCCAAAGGCAGAGGCTTTAACCCACTGAGCCACCCAGGTGCCCCGAGTTTTGTTTTTTTTTTTTTAAGGATTATTTATTTATTTATTTGACAGAGAGAGAGATCACAAGTAGGCAGAAAGGCAGGCAGAGAGAGGAAGGGTCTTTGCTGAGCAGACAGCCCAGTGTGGGGTTCGATCCCAGGACCCTGAGACCATGACCCGAGCTGAAGGCAGAGGCTTAACCCACTGAGCCACCAGGTGCCCGAGGTTAAATGAGTTTAAGTTTAAATGGTTGAGGTGGTTTTTTTTTAAGATTTTATTTATTTTTTTACTTATTTGAAAGAGAGACAGAGAGAGCAGGCATATAAGCAGGGGGAGGGGCAGAGGGAGACGGACAAGGAGACTCCCCACTGAACATGGAGCCCGAACCAGAACTGGATCCCACAACCCTGAGATCATTACCGGAGCCAAAGGCAGCCACCTAACCGACTGAGTACCCCTCAATGGTTGAGTTGAAATCTCAACTCTGCATTAGGTTTTGGACACTGGGAAATTCCTTAATATCTCTATATTTCAGTCAAAACAAAGATAGTATAACCTATCCCTAGGGTTGTTAAGAGCTTTTATACAAAGATGGTGTTAATGCACTTATCATGGTATGTGGCATGTAATAAGGATTCAGTATGTCATGTTTATTATTATTACCATTATCATTAATATTATTAAAATAATATCAACGCTGGATAAGAACTTATAGATTAATAAGTACTGGCCTTTAAAATAAACAAACAAATAAATAAATGTACTGGCTTTATTGTTTTGGACCAACTGGGGGACTAGCTACTATACTCAGAGAGCCCCTGATCAATATAACATTGAAGAACAGATTCATTTGGTTATTAAATTAAAAAATTCAATTTTCTATTAGCAGGAGTGTGATTTAATGGACAAATGACCATTTCTATGGCTTACCACCATGAAGGACTGTGGGCTCTAACTGATACTATCAGTGCAAGAGCTATGTGGGAAATATTCTTCCAAGGATAGACAGAAAGTGTTTTAATCATGTAAACTTTTTTTTAGCCTTTGACTTACACAGCATGAGCAGGGGGAGGGGCAGAAGGAGAGAGAATCTCACGCAGACTCCCTACTGAGTGCAGAGCCCAAGTCAGGGCTAGATCTCACCCCTGAAATAATGAATGGAGCCGAAATCACAACCCTGAGATAATGACCCGAGCTGAAATCAGGAGTTGGACGCTCAACCGACTGAGCCACCCAGGCGCCCCTTGATGGCAATTTCTAAGCAACTTTTAATGGTGTTAAGTATCTGATTTCTTTTTGTTCATTGTGTTGTCCATTGCATTCTAAAATGCAAAGCCGGCTTATAAGGTCTAATCGGACTTGGGTCTCTGTAGGAGGGAGACAGTCAGCAACTCTCCATCCAGTCAGACCCAGCACTCCTGTATCTGCATATCTGTGATTTGGGGTCTGAAGATTTTTCCATTTGGAAGGCAGCATGACTTCTTGGCTAGAAATCTCAGCAGTATAACTCTGCGGCATAGAGTCCAGATGCTACCTCAGAAAGACCTTGTTTTGATTCCTTCCTGCCGACTTCCTTGTCACCAGACTTTTGGCAAGTTACTCAACCTCTTTCACAACTTCTGCTTTATCAACCATACAATAAGAAAAAGCTCACCTTAAGGCTTTTTGTGAATAGTCCTTCATTTATATATAAACAAATAATTCTATGGCTACTATATACTGGGACAAACCACATGGCATTTTCAATATCCACAATTTCATATAATTCAAACAAATAAAAGCCCCTCAATGAATTGTAGCTATTATCCTAATAGACACACTAACTTGCTTGATGAACTCATACTTTAAACACTAATCATCTAATTTCTCAGATGGTATTACATTTTGTTATAACCTGGCTCATTATTGTATAGTTTCGGTAAACCTTAAACTATCTAGCTCAATTACATATTATTGAGTGGGCATAACATACTTAAGCATGTTCAAATGGAATTTTATATTCTCTTCCTTGCCTCCCCCCAAAATAAAAATCTGTTCTTCCCCCAGTCTTCTCCATGAATGGTACATCATTCATCCCACTGCCCGAAAGAGAAACTTGACAAACCTCTTGGTTTTCTCCTTTCTTTTTATTCTCCAAATACAACTGACAAAACCGTAAGCTATTTACAAATGTCCCATGTGATGATTTCATCAGCCTAGACACGGTGAAAGGATATTCCCCCATCCATCCATTACTTAGTTTGGGTTTTTTGGGGGAGAACATTCAAGTTTTACATTCCTAGCAAGTTCACTTATGTAACATGGTATTACCAACTACAGTCACCACGTCACACACGAGACTCTCAAACCTTCTTCATCTCACTACTGAAAGTTTGTACCCTTGAAAGTTGGGAGAAGTAGCAACCTCTCCCTATTTCCCCTGTGCCCAAGCCCCTGGCAACCACTTTCTACTCTGCTAATATGAACTCAACCTTTTGTTCTGTTTTGTTTTGTTTTTAAATAAAGGGTTGTTTAAAGCATCTAAGTTCTGGATTGGTTTATTTTTATTTTTTCATACCCTAAGTATTTTATTGTTGTTGTTGTTGTACTTTACAGAAACATTATTGTCAAATAGGATACATGATGCAGAGAAAAATTTAAATACAAATATTTAGGTAGTAATAGGAACTCTACCCATTTTCACTAATCTTCAGTTGTTATAATCATGAATTATTCTAACCCTTGCTGCCTTCCCAAAGTTCAACAGATAAATAATGAAGCTCACCTTCACAGGAAAGACTCCATTTATCTTTCCAGTGTTTCCTGTTTTCTTTTCCTTTCTTTACCTACAGGAATGATAGAGAAAAAAAAATCATATCACAATCTCCCATTCTCCCTGGAGAGGTTTATTAAATAACAATAGATAAACAAAAAAATCAAAAACATTTTCATTTATTTTAAAAGGCAGTGTTAGGGTAATTACAAATTAAGTCACTTGCCACAGTCAGGTTCTTTAGCTAAAGCATTTCACTTGTCTATATGTTCTTGCTATTTTCTCCCACTTTGTTAAAATCATATAAATGTTCTCTTTTGTCACTATAAATGGATTCAATAATATTCCAAAGAGTTCTTCTAGTACCTTTAAAACAGAATTTCTGGGGCACCTGGGTGGCTCAGTCATTAAGCGTCTGCCTTTGGCTCAGGTCATGATCCCAGGGTCCTGGGATAGAGTCCCTCATTGGGCTCCCTGCTTGACGGGAAGCCTGCTTCTTCCGCTTCCCCTGCTTGTGTTCCCTCTCTCACTGTGTCTCTCTCTCTCAAATAAGTATATAAAATCTTTAAACAAAATAAAACAGGATTTCTATCTGTGCAGACAAGGCAGGGTCCACATGAGCACTGTCCCTTACCAGGGAGGGGCCCTCGGAATCTCCTGTGAGCGCTAAGGGTATGATAAGCACGAGGCAGACTGAGATTGAGTCTTCCCTCTACCCTCCCTTGTCCAGCCAGTGCTTAGAAGGGCCTGGTGAGAGAAGGTTTTCAAGCATGAAGGAGACGAGGTATTTGAAGGTTAATTGGTCAGATATGAAAGATTTCTGGCTTCTGGGTTTGGGGAAACCTTGAGTCAAAGGATCTTCTTTTCTTTCCATTTCATTCTAATCTGCTTTTCCTTTCCTCTTGCTTTCTACTTGGAAGGTGCTTCTGACCCTGAAGAAGTAAGAGGGACTCTGGATAAAAGAAGGCAAAGGCAAAAAGGCAAAAGAAAAGGAAGCAAGGTTATGTGTCCCCAAGATTCCTGAAAAAGGCAACAAGGACCTAAGTGTCCTTCTAGGTGGCCCATTGCTCTGAAGGCCCCGGGAGAGGTGTGGGGTTTCAGAGCAGAAGTTACGCCTGTAAGTAAAGATGCTGGAATTGACCAAAGCCCTATCTTACTTCGCCCTCTTTCTACTCCGGAAGGCGACGGGGACAGAGCTGTAGTGGTGTTGGCAGTGCTGTGGATACAGTGATCTGTTTGGCCAGCGAGGAAGGCAGTGGAGGAGGGAGAAGGAGGTTGTAGATCAAGTGACACAGAGGAACTGTGGGGTTCCGTGGGCTCTCTTGTAGTAATTGCCATTGTTTATAATGTTTCTACAGGGAAATGATTCTGTCTGCTGCACAGCTGACCTACAAACCAATGTGAAAAGGACACATTTATAAAGGGAATGTTTTACTTCTATTAGCAACTACAACCACCAGAGGGCACAGCTGCATTAGAAAGCAAAACTTTCCTCTACGCAGGAGAATTGACTCCCAAACTTTTAAAATTCCTGGGACTTTCAAAATTAAATTATTTTTTGTAGTCATGCTTCTTAAATATGTACTAACATAAATCTAGGTGTAAGAAAACTCCTTATGCTCTTATTAAACTCCCACAAATTTATGATTGTAAAGTCTATAAAATTTAATAATTAGTATGGTTAATGCAATGCATGCCACTTTGCTGAAACTCCATCTCTGCTTGCAAAATGAATATGGTAGAATGTACGACATAAGCTCTTGAGTTCAGTATCCTGCTACCACGTTTCACTCTCCTCTTTCAGAATTACTACATGTCTTTATTTACAGGCCATGCTGTCCTTTGACTTTGCTTGGCCTGAACATTTCCCTATCTCTAAGTAGAGTTTGCTTCTGTTCTCCTTTGGACCAGGGACAATTAAAGTTTCCCCACTTAGGGAAAGACAATGGATCAGTGTAAACAATGCAAACACCCGCATCTCACTGAAAAGAAAACCAAACATTAAATTCTCTAAGAAACCCCACAGACTTCCAAGTTGAACACTAGTCCCCAATTTGAAAGGGTCTCCTACAGAGGATAAGGAGCTCACAAACTGTTTCAAATATGGTAACTTAAACTCCAGGTTTATGCCTTTTTCTTCCCAGTATCCCCTGTTTCATTTATAAAAGTGTCCTGGCATGGAGTTTTAAGATCAGCAAAGACCTGTGCCTTAGCAGTAGGAATTAGGAAGCAAAGACATTAAAGCCACATACAGAAGTTTCAAAGACTTCTCCCAGAGGCTTATCTAGTCCAATAGGAGTGAAGCTTTGGGGGTTAAACCAAACTTCAGACATGTTCTGATCTCCTTCTGTGACTCAGAGGTCTTAGGGGTTCCCACTATTCCCCACCTCAAAAAGCAGACTACAAGAAAGGAAATAAAGTGAAAGATTTCATCACCATTAGGATCCTCTGCTATCTGAGAGCACATAAGGTCATTTCAGGGTAGGAGGAGTGAAACTTCTCAAAGAGCCACATTTACTCAGAAAAGCTGGAAGATAGGCCAGAAGTTTTGTAACCGTATGACATAATTTGGCTAACATTGTACACTGGGTTATACAAAATGATTCCTCATTGCCAAGTCTCAAGACTAAATTCAGCTGCCAGTGTGACTTCGGATGGTTCAGTGTTAACAATAATGAAAAGATGCCACAAAATAGTGAATTTTAAGGAGACCAAGAAATATTCCTCTAAAACATAAAGTATGCTGAGCATAAGAGAAAGAGTGTGTGTGCGTAGTGGATCATGTCCAAGAACTAAAGCAGTCCACGGGCTGACATTTGTTGAGATTGGGCTGTTGAAGTGATGCTGATGAGAGCATTCTGGCAAGCTGGGGTCCTCGTTCCTTCAGAACAGGACTATCACTAGCATTATTTCAGACTTCATCAAGCCATGACTGGAACAGCGTGTCATAATGGACAGGAACGGGAAAGGCAGAAGAGTACCATCTGTCTCTGGCACATGTGCCGGGGCACTCAATGTGGGCAAAATGTCTGACGTGGTCTGTCAAAGGTTTAGGAGCTTCCATATGGTTTTCAAGGATTTTGTCCCAGAGAGAAATCCATCCAATTCAATAAGCATCTTTTCTGAGTTTGTTGGGTACTTAGGGCATAGGAAAAAATAAAAACTGGGTCCCTGCTCTAATAAGCTAAGTTTTCTAAGCTAAATCTTGAGTACAATCCTCAAAATTTTTGCCATATCGTCTGCATTTTTATTTACTCAATATTTTTCTAACATCATTATTTACTAAATAATTTTCTACTCTGTCTACCTACTCTGGCCATGTCCTAAAGGATATTTGGGAAATCATGGAGTTGATGTTTTAGATATATATTTTAAATACTTATGTGCACATATATTTCAAATGTACATTTTAAAAAAGATTTTATTTATTTGAGAGAGAGAGACTGAGAAAGAGAGAGAGAGAGAGCACGAGAGGGGGTTGGATCAGAGCAGGGAACCCAATATGGGACTCGATCCTGGGACTCCAGGATCACAACCTGAGCCGAAGGCAGTTGCTTAACCAACTGAGCCACCCAGGCACCCTCAAATGTACATTTTTAAATAAACACAAATTTTAAATTTTTATATGTCCTTTTCTTAGACTACCTAAAATAATCTTTGTACCCCACTATGAGAATGACAAAGATACTCAAAGAAAATATTTTATAAGGGCAGAACAGGTCAGATGATAAGAGACACAAAGAAAGTATTACAGGATATCACAGGAAGAAGAGTTTAGTTTTGATTGGGTACATCAAGGAGACCTATTTTTTAAATTTTATTTTTATGTTATTTCATATTTTACCCAATTTTTATTTAAATTCTACTAAGTTAACATACAGTGTAATTTTATTTATTTTTTTAAATTGTTTTATTATGTTATATTAGTCACCATACAGTACATCATTAGTTTTTAATGTAGTGTTCCATGATTCATTGTTTGAGTAAAACACCCAATGCTCCATGCAATCTGTGCTCTCCTTAACACTCATTACCAGGCTCACCCATCCCCTTACTCCCCTCCTTTCTAAAACCCTCAGTTTCTTTCCCGGAGTCCCTAGTCTCTCATGGTTCATCTCCCTCTCCAATTTCCCCCCCTTCATTTTTCTCTTCCTTCTCCTAATGTCCTCCATGCTATTCCTTATGTTCCACAAATAAGTGAAACCATATGATAATTGTCTTTCCCTGCTTGATTTATTTTGCTTAACATAGTCTCAAGGAGGCCTATTTAGAAGATTCTGTATTTGAGGAGATTTTAAAGATATCTAAGTCTGTGATAATTTTTTAACAGTACAGAACATGGAAAATGGTAAGATTTGACAAAGCTCGGTGGTTGGTGAGTGCACAGATATTCCTGTATTATTCTCTTTACTTCTCTGTATACTTGAAACATTTCACAGTAACAATAATAAAGTGTATCTAGGGTTTGGAAAGGAGAAAAGCATTCCATGTAGAAGAGAAACTATGAATGAAAACACAGAATCCTGAGGGAGCCTGGGTAGCTCAGGTCGTTAAGTGTCAGACTTCTGGGTTCAGTTCAGGTCTTGATCTCAGGGTCCTGAGTCCAAGCCCCATGTTGGGCTCCATGTGGAGCCTACTTAAAAAAGAAAGAAAGAAAGAAAGAAAGAAAGAAAGAAAGAAAGAAAGAAAGAAAGAAAGAAAGAAAGAAAGAAAAGCAAACACAGCATCCTGAAATTCTGGCTGGGTGGTTTAGTCAAAGGTCTAGTCAAAGGTGAGTATTGGGGTCCCTGGGTGGCTCAGTTGGTGGAACATCTGACTGCTGGTTTCAGTTCATGAGAAGAAGAAAAAAAAGGAAAGGTGAGTGCTGGAAAATTAGGATGCTGTCAGATCATACAGACCCTGGTTAAATGGTCCTAAGAGCCTGCGGCTGTGGGAAACCCTTAGAGGATTCTGATAAACAATGTATGATCAGAGCAGCAGATTAGGAACAGAATTCTATGAGAAATTTGTAAGAAGGGGAGAGCCCAGATTTGGAAAGATCTTATAATAGTGATCCAGGTGAAAATACGGTGGTCTACCTAAATTCCAAAATATCCTGATTTTTCTCCTTGTTCTGCCAGGTTGCATTCTATTTTCATTAAGGAATAAAACAAATCCAGGGCTCCTGGCTGGTTCAGTTGGTAGAGCATGTGACTCCTGATCTCAGGGTTGTGAGTTTTTCAGCCCAATGCTGGGTGTGGAGCCTACTTGAAAGAAAGAAAGAGAGAAGTTGGGAGAGAGGGAAAGAGAAAAAAAAAATTCATTTCCACAAGGCAGTCACATTTCCTCCTTCTTTCCCCAGATGGTCTTATCCAACTATACTGAATATCAGGGTTTATAAATGTTCTCTGTAAATGGTCAGATGGTAAATATTTTCAGCTTTGTAGGCCATATAGTCGTTGTTGTAACTACTTAACTCCACTGTAGGGAGAAAAGCAGCCACAAACAATACACAATGAGTGGGTGTGGCTATATTCCAATAAAACTCTATTTATAGAAACTGAAATTTAAATTTCAGATAATTTTCAAGTATCATGAAATATTTTTCTCAACACGTAAAAAATGTAAAAACCCTTCTTAGTTTTCAGACTATAAAAAATTGGCTTCAGATTAGAGAAATGCAAAATAAAACCACAATGAGATACCACTTCTCACCCCCTCGTTGGCTTTATAAAAAGATAATAGCGGTTCTTGGCAAAATTGGCACCCTCACACATTACTGGTGAGAATGTAAAACGTCACAGCAGCCTTGGAAAACAGTCTGAAAGGTTAAACATAGAGTTACACTACGATCCCGAAATTCCACTTCTAGGTATATACCCAAGAGAAATGAAAACATGTATCCACACAAAATATCATACAAAAAATTCATGACAGCATTACTCATAACCAAAATGTGGAAACATCCATGCAATAAATTACTTGGTAATAAAAAGAAATGAAGTATTGATGTGCTATATGGCTGAATCCTGAATATATGCCAAGTGAAAGAAATCCGTCCTAAAGGACCACATGTTTCATGATTTCATTTACATGAAATGCCAGAATAGGAAGATCTATAAAGAAAAATATAGGATTAGTGATAATTACAGTTAGAGGGGAACAGGGGAAGTGACTGCGTATGGGTGTGGGATTTTGGGGGTGTATGATGACAATGTTACAAAATTAATTGTGATGATAGCACAACTCAGTAAATATACTAAGCACCAATGAATTGCACTGTATAAGGAGGAATTGTATGGTATGTGAATGTTATCTCAATAAAGCTGTTATAGAATAAATATTAACACACTACAGGCAGGTGGTAGTTGCCAGCCTCTGCTGTAGAGACCAGATAAACTGGTTCCTCCCAGAAGCTTAAAAGGGGATTCGGCTCTTTGAACTTGGAAAATTCAATTTAGAAGAGCTGGAAGATGACTGTAGTCAGGCAGGCCTTTGTTGTTGGGACTTGCTGGTGAGGGGGTCTAGATGTCTTAGAGACGTGTGATGTAAGCAATGAGAAACTACCATCAACCTGGTGGTTTGTAATTAAAGCCAGGAACTCAGCCCACATGCTCAGACACACTCAGACTCACATTCTTTCCAGTACGGGGTTCTTGCATAGACTCAAGGCTGTGAAGACTTTTACTTGGTCCCAGCCAAGCTTCCCAGGGAAACAATCATTTTGTCTATTTCTCTTCTTTTCTTTTTTTTTCTTTTTAAGATTTTATTTATTTATTTGACAGACAGAGATCACAAGTAGGCAGAGAGGCAGGCAGAGAGTGAGGAGGAAGCAGGCTCGCTGCTGAGCAGAGAGCCCAATGCGGGGCTCGATTCCAGGACCCTGGGACCATGACCTGAGCTGAAGGCAGAGGCTTTAACCCACTGAGCCACCCAGGCGCCCCTATTTCTCTTCTTTTAGAAGAGCTGGCTAGCTAGCTGAAATTCCTCAATCTAAATTTTTCTTCTTAAAAAAAATTTTTTTATGGGGTGCCTGGGTGGCTCCGTGGGTTGAGCCTTTGCTTTTGGCTTGGGTCATGATCTCAGGGTCCTGGGATCGAGCCCCACATTGGGCTCTCTGCTTAGAGGGGAACCTGGTTCTCCCTCTCTCTCTGCCTGCCTCTCTGCCTACTTGTGATCTCTCTCTCTGTGTGTCAAATAAATAAATAAAATCTTAAAAAAAATTTTTTTCTTAAATGGGAGCCTGGCTGGCTCCCCCAGGCTCAGTTGGTGGAGCATGTGACTCTTGATCTTGATGTTGGGTGCAGAGATTACTTAAAATAAAATCTTAAAAAAAAAGAGTAAAATAAAATAAAATAAAATGAAAAACTGGTGAAAGCTTGACTGGAGGAGCACTCATTTTAGGAATAATGCTTTTAAGAGCCTAAGAAAGTTGTAATCTAGGACTGCACTGATCAGAATAAAGACTGTCCCAAATTTTGTGAAGGACAATCTTAACCACTTCTTTGTATCTTTTGGCTTAAGTCCTTAGAATCTCCCAAATGAGGTATTACAAACCTTCTTCAGGAAGGCTAAAAATTTTAGGAAATAAAGCACATAGCAGGGTTTCTGCTTTCAAGAGGTTAGGTTCTCAAATAACTTCCAGGCTCAATTCTGAGATAATTTGTGCTCCATTTCCTCTCTCTCTCTGCCTTGCAGGTGGTGATAGTTAATTAAAAAAAAAAAAAAATGGAAGAGAATCTTTGGTTTTACCATTATGTGTCAAGAAGAGGTCATCTGTAGAAAGAAACGTTTAATACTATGCAGACCTCTATGAAGACCTTTGTCTCATTCGCAAATGGATGAATGGACAAACTGCCACCTTTTAGTAATGTAGGCAAGAACGAAGGAATGAATGGAGGAGTTTAGAATTTAACGATCTATATATACGTAAGCAAAAAGAAAAGATTTTCTTTGAGGAGCACAAGATATGAATTTTAATGATGTTAATAGTGTCACTAAAAGAACTAACAAGGGGCACCTGGGTGGCTCAGTGGGTTAAGCCTCTGCCTTCCGCTTGGGTCGTGGTCTCAGGGTCCTGGGATGCAGCCCCGCATCGGGCTCTCTGCTCGGGAGGGAGCCTGCTTCCCCTTCTCTCTCTGCCTGTCTCTCTGCCTACTTGTGATCTCTGTCAAATAAATAAAATCTTTGAAAAAAAAAAAAAGAACCAAACAAGTCCACAATCATTTAAAACACAAAGGAAGAGTCTAAATGAATGCTTCAATCTCCTACAGAATGAACTAGAAAGAAAATGTTGACAAAGATACATTTACAATCTAGTTCTGGAGCTCAAATACTGTTCATATATGAGAACAACATTTTTATTAAAAATGATTAAAAAAAAGTTTGCTGGAGTTCATAGTTCACCATTAGCAAAACTGGTTACTATAATTATTCCAGCAACTAGTCACTGAGCATCAACCATGTGCTAGTCACTGTAAGGAATAAGACAACCCCGTGTCTGCCTTCAAGAAGCTTACTATATAGCAAGGGGAAGAAGCTAGACACAAAAATAATTATAAGGCGGTTGATAATAAATGACCAGGAGGTATGAAGTTTGTGAGTTATCAGGTGAAAAAGGCTTTTCTCTTACTGAAATAATCAGTAAAATTTTTATGAAGGAAGCGGCATTTGAGATGAGAAACAGTAACATTTTCTCATGGTCTGGGATATGAGAGAAGAGCATTTGGTACAGGAACGACAAAGTACAGAAGTGGGAAAGCAGGAGAGGTTTTTGGCAAACTGAACAGCTATTTTGCCAGAGTGTAAACTACTATCTATATATTTTTATTTTATTTTTTTTTTTTAAAGATTTTATTTATTTATTGGCACAGAGACAGAGAGAGTACAAGGAGGGGGAGGGGCAGGCAGAGGAAGAGGGAGAAGCAGACTCCCTGCTGAGCAAGGAGCCCTGTGTGGGACTGGATCCAAGGAACCTGGTCCATAATGAGAACCGAAGGCAGATGCTTTACTGAGCCACCCAGGAGTCCCTATATATGTGTGTATATAAAAAAAAATATATATATATATATACATATATATATATATTTTTTTTTAGAAGGAAGACAGTAAGAAAATACAACTGGAAGAGCAGGTAGGAATCAGACTATGAAGGGCTTTTCATTCATTCGTTCACTCATTCATTCACTCATTCAACAAACATTCACTGAGCACTTGTGTCTAGCATTGTGCTAAACACATTGGCAAAAAAAAATCCGAGAGGAGACTTGGATGCTATAAGCCCATCAACTGTGTATTTGTTGACTTTCACAACTAGAGGCCTAATCATTCCTTTGATAAAATGAAGTCACATTATTAGTCTGCTCCCCAAGTTTCATATGGAATTAGTCCAGTTTATCAACAGTGGTGGTCTGAATCTATGTAAAGAGAAATGCCTTTTTCTCTGTCTCACAGGGGTTCAAAAGTAATTTTGAGGAAGAAAGAAACACATTCGCAACCAATTATATTTTCAAGTTACACTCTAGTTTCAAGGAACTAGGTCAAATTCCTTAGCAGGTTTGGAAGGATTTAACCTGCTCCTTTCTGGGAATAGTGACTGGTCCACATGAGGTTGGGAGGTTGGTTCTGCTCAGTTTATCCCAGAGAGGGTGGTAGCATAATCATGCCTCCATGGTTGACCCACCCAATGGGTCACATTTGGGTTTTATCCACAGGAAGCTACTGCTGAAGAATTCCAAAGACAAATTCTTACAGCTGATTTCAGTCTCAAACACGAGTAGAATATCAATCTGTAAACTGAAGACAGGCACACACTGAAGATCTGCTGAAACTGTAGGAACTCAGAATTTAAAGCCGCCAACATGGATATGCTGGCTATTAAAATAAAGAGGGTGTGCCTACATTTAAGTACTTTTATAAGAAAATGTGAAATAATGAAATGTTAAGAATAGAAATGGAAGTAACCGAAATGCAGAGCAATTATGCAGATGACAATGAAAATGAAATGTAAGAACGCATCAGAGAAAAGGCTATAGTAAAAGATTATCATTAATTCAAGGGGCTGTAATGAGACTTCCCAGGGTGAGTGTGAATTGGGTGTAAGGTGGGGTTAGGGGCTTAAAAAGCTTTCTCAGTTTGAAGCCAGAATGGTGGAATCCTTGTCCTCCGGATATTCTCCCAGGCCTGATGTTAAACACTGCAGGAACCGCTGCCGAAGTTATGTTTGTACTCGGGAAGCAGCGCTGCATGGAAGTCCTACACAACGCTTCCCGGCCTTGAACTGCCTCATGTTTCTACCTTCACTTTCCTATTTAGCACTCCCGTGTTAGTCTTCCAATAATTCAGTAGTGAGAACACCTAATCACTGTCCTTTCACCCCCTCAACCTGAAATCCATGTCGGGCCAGCGCAGTCAAGAAAACGGCCTAGTTTTGATCCCCCAGACAAAATCAAATTCCTGGCCAGTTGACATTCTTGGAAAGGAAGACACAGCAGAAACACCTTTCCTTTAATTCAGCCAATCAGTGCATATGTCGGTGTGCCTACTAGATTCCTAGCATTGTGCTTGATGCTATTAGGGAGAGACGTGTCAGAGGCTAATAGTCAGGAATACATGGTCTGCACAGTTAAATAAAAAGTGTACAAGACCATACATGATTAGCTGTTATCTCTCCCTTTCATATGGCCTGTGTGCTAAGAAGGCGCCCTTGTCAAACTGCCTCGCTACCATGGTGACAGTTACTAAGAAATGCACAGATCCACATCTGAACTGGTTAGAGAGTTCTACTAGTTGTTGTTATTATTTTTAAATATGTAGTTTCTCTACTTGAATGAATGGTTTTAATGGTGGTCTCCAATTTTCTCTATGGATTCTCTCTGAGTCTTTCTTTCCTTTCTAGTCTATATTCTTTCCTTGAAGACAACCAAACCAAAAGCACGTGGACCCATCTGTGCTGACCCTGCCCAGTTTGGGGGCTGTCCCCCTGCTCTGGATCAGGCTTCAATTCTTCCTGCATTGTTTGCAAGGACCTCAAGTGTCCTAGGTTTCTAAATTCATCCAATCTGCTAATATCAGGAATATTCCCCAAGGTTAAGGAAAAAATCCTTGATCATAGTTCCTTTTTTCTCTGTGTCCCACTTCATCCTAGCTGTGCCATTGTCCCCTCCTCTCATTTATTCCCCAAGCACCATTATACATATGGGATTGTTTATTACAGACTTTTTTTTTTTAATATTTTATTTATTTGACAGAGAGAAATCACAACTAGGCAGAGAAGCAGGCAGACAGAGAGGAGGAAGCAGGCTCCCTGCAGAGCAGAGCGCCCGATGTGGGGCTGGATCCCAGGACCCTGGGATCATGACCTGAGCCGAAGGCAGAGGCTTTAACCCACTGAGCCACCCAGGCACCCCTTATTACAGACTTTTAATGAAAGCTGAGGAGTAACAGAGGAGGTAGTATAATACAGCATAGGACAGGAAATGTAAGTACCTGAAAGTTCTTTGGCCATTTTCAACACAAGGAATTTCTGTTTTTTTTTCTTCTCAGGGCCTGCTTGCTGCCATTTTGCTCAGACTTTCTTCTCCATCGCTTTCCTGAGCTCTTCAGGTCCAACCTCTGAAATTCTATTATTCTGAGCAATGTAATTCTCATTGTCACATCTCCTTCTATATGAATCAACCACACCAAAAGGCCAACCTTTTATATTCTTTCTCAAGCAAAAGCTCCATTTACCTAAGAAGTGAATTTTGCCCTTCCCCGAGAATGTAAAATAACAGCTAAAAAGAACTATTTTAAAAGTCACTTATTATTTTTCCCTGTTCACATGCTTTTTGGCTTAACTTTCCCATTTGATCTATATTTAAGGTACTGTTTTTCTTAAGACTATCTGAAGGACAGATGTAAAGTCAAAGTTTCAGAATCATTTTTGCATTGTGCATAAGTCATCCATAGGTTTGGGGGAGAATTCTAGTTCTTTTTTCTTTCTTTCCTATTTTTTTTTTTTTACTTCATTTTCTAATAAGTAAAAGAAAAGCTATGGAATGACTTGTGAGTTTCTGATAGTCCTATAAGAGATAGGATAAAGAATAAAAATGGCCTCCCTGTTGAAAACACCCTACCATATCTGGCATTATCCACAGACCGGGAATGAGGCACCCAGCACAATTTTCATAAAAGAAACCTTTCTATATTCGGTCACAGGAGGAGATGCTTAGGCAGTGACCACAACTTTACTTCAAGGATAAGAATCTTATCTCTGACTACAGAAAAGTTTCCAAAGGTGCTGACTACAGGTATCTCTGAGATAGCCCCAAGTTATAGCTGAATGGCATCTCCAAAGGAAGGTAACATATGACAATAAGTTCAACTTCTTGTGAAGATAGATAGTTCCCTCTGGACAGATCTCAATTTATATATCTCCATATACACCTCCATGAGGCTGTTGTGTTTTATGCTGAGCACTGGACTAGCTAGGTACCTTGAAGATGTGAGAAAACAATAAAACAAAATCAAGATCCTATAGGAACTTAGAATTCAGAGAGTGAGAAAAGTCTTACTATACAGAAGTAAAAATTATGGGATGAAAAACAAAGTAGAATTGATTCAGAGTTTTAGAATTTTAGAACTAGAAGTGTTTTAAAAATCATTCACTGATTTGCAGAAAAGAAAACTGGAGCTCAGAAGGGCTTGTAGCTTGCCTGAAGTCACACAATGAATTAGTGGCAGAGCCCACAGATATTAAGAGGTTTTTCTACCTCACCACATGCAACAACTAGTAAGCATCAATTTGATGCAAGGAAATATAGTGCTTAAGATAACACATGTAAATGCCTAACACAGAGGTGCCAGTGGCTCATTCAGGAGTGTCCGACTCCTGATTTCAGCTCAGGTCACGATCTCAGGGTTGTGGGACTAAACCTTGCATCAAGCTCTGGGCTTGGTGGAGTCTGCTTGAGATTCTTTCCTTCTGCCCCCCGCCCCAACTCACGCTTGTGTGCTCTCTCTCGCTCTCTCTCTAAAAACAAATAAATAAAAATTTTAAATGCCTACCACAACATCTGGGACCATCAACTGTCACTGGTAAAATAATCATCATCTCATCATCACCATCATGGCTAAGAGCACAGTTTCTGGTATTAGCCAGACCATGATGTGAGTCCCAGTTCTGTCACTTGGTGTAAATGTAAATAACCTACTAACCTTACCTAAGCCACAGTTTCTTAATCTATAAAATGCGGATAAAAGTAGTGTCTACCTAATAGGACACATACTTCAGTGTATATACTTAAACACATATGCTGTAACTGGTCAAATATTAGCTGTTCCATAGTATTCATTAACGTATATAAGTACACTGAGTCAATTAAGAATATAGACAGGGGTGCCTGGGTGGCTCAGCGGGTTAAACCTCTGCCTTCCGCTCAGGTCATGATCTCAGGGTCCTGGGATGGAGTCCTGCCTTGGGCTCTCTGCTCATCAGGGAGCCTGCTTCCCTCTTTCTCTCTGCCTGCCTCTCTGCCTACTTGTGATCTCTCTCTGTGTCAAATAAATTTTTAAAAATCTTTAAAAAAAAAGAATACAGACATATAGAGCATTAGTGAAATTTCTCTTTGCTTAGCCTAAATGAAAGCCAGAAAGTTAACAAGTACTGAGCTTTCACTGTATACAGATATCAGCACACAGGAAGATGGAACGACAAAAACAGAAGAGATGCTATTTGCAATGTTATAACACAGACACTATTACTCTCAACAAGTATGCACCAATTACTTACACAATAATGAGTAAGGCTGAGTTTGGGCTTTCAAGGAGCTTGCAATCCAGTAGACAAAGAAAGCAGGCTGTTCCAACATGGAGCGGCACAGATGGAGCAGAGCCAGAGCTTAGAGCTACGGCGGCATCCTGTCTGGTAATGGCGGAGGTAGGGAAGGGAGTGTCAGAGAAGGTTTCTCAAATAAAAGAATAAGAAGTTGGCTAAAGATGAGAAGAGTCGGAATGAGCCTGAAGCCACCAACCATCTGTGGTGGGTGCTCTGAACTGGTTCTCAGCATCCACTCTAAACCTCTATGTGTGTCTTTGGATCCTGCAGGGGTTAAAGAAGGGAAAAGCACATTTCCCCCATCTCCCTGCAGCGAGGGTTCTGCTTTAGCCAATGAGAAGCACTCGAAAGATGGACCCAAGGCTGGAGCCATGCGCTTTGTTTCTGCTGCAAACTCACCTGTGGATCCATCGGGTTTTCCCATAGCCATTATTTTTCAGTGTCCAGGTACTAACTCCCTAGGCATTGAGAGGTCGTCCCAGGGCCAGCGGGGCTTCCTGACCTTGGATCACAGCTACAGGGGCATGTCTTTGAACTCCACAGCACCATCGGAGTCCACTGATCACCACCTTTTCGCTTACTTCTGAGGTAGCAGGCCACCCCTCCCCCCCGGAGGCCAGAACAGCAGTCTTGTCCTGGGAATCATTCCTGGAGACCCCATAAGGGACCCAACCACCCTATCCAATGATTTGCTAAGCTCCTGATTTCTGTATTAAATCCCTTTTTGCTTAAAAGGGTGTGAGTGGTTCCCACTTCTTGTCCTAACGTATCAATAAAACATGAAAATGTACAACTAGCCACGAATAATAGAGCTTGCGGGGGTTAGTAAACTTCTGTAGTGGGCCAAGATAGTAAATACGTTAAGCGTTGTGGGCCACTCATGATCTCCGCCTCCCCTCCCTTCCCCTCCTCCGTGCTCAGTGTATTCACATGCTGTGCAGCCACCTCCAGACATTCCCATTTTGCAAAACTGAAACTCTACGCTTTTTAGTCAGTCCCCATTCTTCTCCCCTTCCCCTCCTCTCCTGGCCCCTGGCAACCACCATTCTATTCTCTGTCCCTATAAATCTGACTACTCTGGATACCCCATGTAAGTGGAATCACACGGGATTTGATTTTTTGTGACTAGCTCATGTCACCTAACATAACGTCCTCAAAATCCACGCTGTTGCATGTGACAGGATTTCCTTCCTTCCTTCCTTTCTAAGGCTGAATAATATTCCATTGTATGGATATGACACATTTTGTTTATCCATTCCTGTTTATGGATATCTGGGTTGCTCCCACCTCTTGGCTATTGTGAATAGTGCTGTTATAAACATGGGTACATAAACATCTCTTCAAGATCTTGCTTTCAATTTTTGGATGTATACCCAGAAGTGGGATTCCTCGGTCATATGGTAATTCTAATTCTTAACTTTCTGAAGAACCACCACACTGTTTTCCATAGGGGATGCACTACTTTATATTCCTACCAGCAGTGCAAAAGGATTCTAGTTTCTCCACATCCTTTATAACACTTGTCATTTTCTAGCTTTTTGTTTGGAGCTATCCTAATGAGTACAAGGTGACATTTCACTGTGGTTTTTATCGGTGACACTGAACATTGTTTCATACGCTTATTGCCCATTCGTTTATGTTCGTTGCCCATTGTGAAACTGGGATATATGTGGTGCCTGGCTGGCTCAGTTGGTAGAATATATCATTCTTGATCTCAAGGTCATGGGTTCAAGCCCCACGCTGGGTGTGGAGCCTACCTAAAACTAAAAAAAGGAAAAAATAAAATCAGGATATATGTTCTTTGTTGCTGTGTTGTAAGACTTCTTTGTATAATGTGGATATTACAACCTTATTCGATATATGATATCCTTGCGTTGCTTTTTCACTCTGCTGCTTATGCAAGTTCAGTTTTAGTCTATGCTCACAAATGGCAGTGCAGTCTGGAACAACTGCAAGAAGTCTGGCCAGACCTGGAGCTCTCTTCCATCCTAAGCACACTAATAGGAATGAGCCAGGACATCTTTAACTTGGTACACTTCAGGTCTTAGATACTCTGATTCACTACGATACCAAAAAATCATCCCCATGCCTTTACTTTGAACCAGAACCAGCCTCAACTTGAGCTTTCTGGGCTGCAGAATTAGAAACAGCCTCAGGACTGCATGAGTAAGTGGGAAATAGATTCACCAGATTCAGGTTTTGCATTGTCTAGTGCCTGCCACTAGAAAACAGAAATCAAACACAATTTCAGTATCTATTTTGCAATCAACACTGCTCTTTTCCACTTCAAACGGTAGTTCAGTTCAGCTTCTTTGAATCTCCATGTTTATTCTGAGAGGATAAAATATCCCAACTCTAGGGATAGTAATGATTTCCAGTCAAATGTGTGGAGAGTTAATTCATGACTTAGTCTAAAATGCACACAATACTTGCTCCGAAAACCCTTGCTGATTCTGTATTAGTGGATGTGAACACCATGGTTCAGTGTATTTGCTAAAAACATCCTATTTGAAGAGATAACTTTCTGATGTATAGAAGGTCTATTTCCTCTCCCAAATATTACTGTCTTTTGGAAAAATTTAGGAAGCCTATGTATGCTATTTTTCTGGTCTTCACAAAAAGAAAGTGGGCAAGTTAAGGACAGAGCTGCGTCTGGTCAAGGAGAAGAAACGTTGTAAATGCAAGATCCTAATTCTCTTCCTGATTTTTACATTAAGTTGTTGCTATTCAAGTATTTACCCACAATGTTCATCACTGCATTACTTCTAATCATGAATGTCAGGAACAGTGATGTTTATAAATGATTTCAGCTGTAAGTAACAGGAAATCCAAACACAAGTAGGTTAAAAAAAATGTTCTTTCTCATCATAACAAGAAATCCAAAGATAGGTCATTGCTGGCATTGGTTTAAATGTTCAATTTTCTCAAGGTCAAAAGCCTTGAATTTTCTTGACTTTTCCTTCATGGATGAAAGCTGGCTACTACAGCTCTAGACATCTCACTGCTCACAAAGCAGAAAGAACAGGCAAGAAATGGTACCAGTTTGGGCTATCCCATTTTATCTAGAAGGCAATATATGTACGCCTCCCTTTCCTGGAACTTCCCCTCAACCTCAGTAATCTACACCTTACTTCCTGATGACTAGAACTGATACTAGCCCTAGTTGTAAGAAAGATGAGGAAAACAAACTATATGGGAATATTTAGTTTTCCTATCCTACAGGCAGTGGAGTAGGAGGAAAATTGGGAATGGGTGTTGGCCTGCTGAGATCCAGGGTCTGCCACGGTAAAAACCAGGAAACACCAATATATCTGAGAAAATACAAGATTAACCGACTATGATGTGCCAAATGAATTCCAGGTGGCTGTTAAAAATTGTGGTACAGGGGTGCCTGGATGGCTCATTCGGAAGAGCCTGTGACTCTTGATCTTGGGGTTGTGAGTTTGAGCCCCACTTTGTACAGAGATTAAATAAATAAAACTTAAGAAAAATTGTAGTACAGAAAAATACTTAGGTGTGTGCAAAATTATTCATAAAACCTTATGAACCAGAAATTTAACATATAAAACAATAAATAAGAAAACATCAAATTTGTTGGGGTAAAATTTAGACAGATATTAAAAACTTAAACAGAGGGCGCCTGGGTGGCTCAGTTGGTTAAGCATCTGTCTTCGGCTCGGGTCATGGTTCCAGGGTCCTGGGATGGAGCCCCATATCCAGCTTCCTGCTCAGCAGAGAGCCTGCTTCTCTCTCCGTCTGCCTGCTGCTCTGCTTACTTGTGATCTCTATCTCTCTGTCAAATAAATAAATAAAATCTTTTTTTTTTTTTTAGATTTTATTTATTTATTTGACAGACAGAGATCACAAGTAGGCAGAGAGGCAGGCAGAGAGAGAAAGTGGAGGAAGCAGGCTGTCCGCAGAGCAGAGAGCCCAATGCGGGGCTCGATCCCAGGACCCTGGGATCATGACCTGAGCTGAAGGCAGAGGCTTTAACTCACTGAGCCACCCAGGTGCCCCAACAAATAAAATCTTTAAAAAAAAAAAAAAAACCAGAAAACCTTAAAACAGAGATCCGCAGAAAGAAAAAAAAAAAAACTAGAACTCACCTTCTGAAAATATTGACTGAGGCCAGGATTTGCACATAGGTGGTTTACTCAAGACCACTCTCAGGAGCAGGGCCTGTGAGGGAAGCAGGACTGGGCAGGGGAAGGTGAACTGCAGGGCACTTGCCACAGCGGCTTTAACTGGTCCCATGGGAAATTCCAAGGCTGAATGTGCCAGATTGTTACAGTTGAGGGCCTGTGCCTTGCACCAACACAACTGACCAGTCATTGGATTTCAGCTTCCCCAAGGGAGTGAACATGACATAGGATGAGGCAGTTTCCTTCACAGAAGGCAGTTTTGGAGAGAAATGCAAGTGTGAGTCGTCAGCAGCCAAGACTCCAGGCCGCTGTATCTTGGGATCTGGGCAGCTCACTACAGCATCCACTAAAAATGTCAACAATGATTATCTCTGGGTTTGGGGATTAAGGTTGGTTTTCTCTTTCTCTTTTTTATGTTTTCTAAATTTCCCACAACAAACACAGTATTGTCCTAAGGATTAAACGAGTTAATTCAGATGAAGCACTTAGCACAATTCCTGGAATACATTAAGTACTGAAATTTAGTTATAATTATTTTTTTTAATGTAGAAATACATACACATAAAACATGTAAATGTGAATATTGTCAAGAAGAAAGTATGAAATAGGATCAAAATAATTATAGACCTTGCCGTTCGTTCTGGCTTATTTTGTTTCATCCATGAAATTCTTTCTTATGCTACTGCTTCCTTCCAGCACTGTCCCACTGAACTTCTTATTTTTTAAGATTTTATTTATTTATTCAACAGACAGAAAGAGATCACGAGTAGGCAGAGAGGCAGGCAGAGAGAAAGGGGGAAGCAGGCTCCCTGCTGAGCAGAGAGCCCGATGCGGGGCTTGATCCCAGGACCCTGAGATCATGACCTAAGCCAAAGGCAGAGGCTTAACCCACTGAGCCACCCAGGCGCCCCACCCACTGAACTTTTTATAATGCTGGAAATTCTGGTACAGGGCCATCCAGGATAGCAGCCACTAGCCATGGGTGGCTACTGAGCATTTGAAATGTGGTTAATGCAAATGAAGAACTGAGTTCCAAATTTTATTTACTTTTAACTCATTTAAATGTAAATAGCCACATATTGCTAGTGGCTACCAAATATTGGACAATGCAGCTCCGTACCAGTATTAGTCAATGGTTATTTACAGAACAGATCCGAAATATTCTTTCTCTAAGCTTGGATTAGTTTCTTAACTCATCACCCTAATATATATATTATATATACATACATATGTATAAATAATTATATATGTATAAATGTATTATACATATACATATATACATTTACACACACACGTACATATATACATACATATTATATATTTATACATTTATATATTTATATATATCATACACATATACATTTATATATATATAAATATATATAATATATATATATAATCTCCTAATCTTTATTTCAAAGTCATGTTATATTAATATGTGCAGAAAAACAAAATGGGAAGTTAATTAATTGTAACAAAAAGTGGCATGTTTTTTGTGTGTGTGGGGGGGAATGGCTTGCTTTTTTTTTTTGTCAGACTTTTTGTTTTTTTAAGTAATCTCTCCACCCAACATGGGGCTCGAACTTACAACCCTGAGATCAAGAATAACTCTTCCAAATGAGACAGCCAGGGGTCCCTGGTCAGACTAGTTTTTATTTTATTTTTTTACATACAACAAGGAAGGTAATTTAGCTGAAAGTTAGGTGCTGAAGAGCTATATAATGTATCACTACTTGTCTGGTATTTTTTAGTAAATAATCTGAAAAGAAAATGAAGGAGGTTGTCCCATATCAGATATCTGGTTCCTCTTGTTAAGCCGAAAAAGACTTCTCCCTGAAGTCATAACTTTCAACCATTCTGTCAACATAGGAAGGGAGATACCTACAGAAAAAATTTGAAAATGTCTGAATAACAATGTGGACGTCTCTGACCTCTCAGGTGGGAGGCATTCGTATGGGGGATAAGTCACTAACAGCATCCATGCTCAAGGCAGGAAAGAGACCCAGATCTTGGTTTGCATCCCAGCCCTGTCAGTTACTGCGTGTATTTTGGACACATTACTTAATTACTACACAAAGGGTGATAACCACACCTCTGAAGGTTTGTTGGAAGATCACTGAGATGTGCAGCACCTGGCACATAGTAACTGCTAAATCAATGAGATTTATTATGTCAATATTATGTCGAGAAAATAGAACAGCAAAAGGGAAATGAGCCCAAATAATATAAAATCTGTGCAATAATTAACTGGCATAATCATTAAGGTGTAAAATTATTGCTGGTGTATGTTACTGTATATGTCTATCGACCACACATAAAATTTAGTCCACTCTTTATCAGATAAATGACAAGAACAGATGCTTGAATAAAGGAATGAATCATCACCTTGCCCTCTTGCTAATGTTCTTTTGCCCCCAAAATGCATTATTACCACTAAAATGGTTTTGTCACTGGTACTGTCACTAGGGAAATTTTCAAAGAAGCTATAAAGAGCAGTATCAAATCAATAGTCTTGAACAGAATTGTTTTTCTAGACGTAAGAAGAGAGATCATGGCTGAAACTAAGATACTTTTTTTTAAAGATTTTATTTTTTTAAAAGATTTTACTTATTTATTTGAGAGGGAGAGAAAGGGCCAGCATGCACAAGCAAGAGAGCACAAGGGGCAGGGAGAGGAAGAGGAAGAGGGAGAGGGAGAAGCAGACTCCCTGCTGAGCAGGGAGCCTGATGCAGGGATTCATCCCAGGGCTATGGGATCATGGCCAGAGGTGAGGGCAGACACTTAACTGAGCCACCCAGGCAATCCTTAAGATTTTATTTTTTAAGTAATCGCTACACCCAATGAGGGACTCAAACTTACAACCCTGAGATCAAGAGTCACACGCTTTTCCAAATGAACCAGACAGGGGCCCCAAGAAACAACTTCTTGAGCAATATTATAAAGGAACACATAAGGGCTTCCAGTCTCAGACACTTTTAAGCAGACAATGCTCCAGCTAAAAACATCATCCTCATCTGTGGTAGCCAGCTCCCAGGATAGCCTCTACTGACCCTTACTCCCCAGCACATGCCCTTCATTACTCTCCTGCCCAAACTCAATCAAGGCTGGCCGTGAACATGGCTGACGTGATGTTTGAGTCCCAAGGTTGTGTCATAAAAGGCACTTCAGCTTGTGCTTCAGTCTTTCAGATCGATCACTTGCTCCAGAAGAAGGCAGCTGCCGTGCTGTGGGAACACTCAAGTTGTCTGTGGGAAAGCCCATGTGGCCAACAGACTAAGCCAACTTGACAGACATGTGAGAGAACCGCCTTGGAAGTGGGTTCTCCACTCCAGATAAGTCTTCAGACAACCACAGCCCTAGCCTACATCTGACTGCAATCTCATGAGACTGAAACAGAAATGCCCAGTTGAAACCCACCTGAATTCCTGACTCCAAAATTGAGTGAGAAATAATGCATGACTTCCATTCTTCCATTGTTTTAAGCCACTAAGTTTGTTGTTGTTGTTGTTATTGTTTTTAATATTCTCCAAGCCCAATGTGGGGCTCAAACTCATGATGCTGATATGAAGAGCTGCAGGCTCTACTGACTGAGCCAGTCAGGTTCCCCAAATACATTTTTTTTTTAAGATCTTATTTATTTGAGAGAGACAGAGCATGAGCAGAGGGAGGGGGGAAAGGAGAGGGAAAGACTTCTCTCTGAGCTTGGAGCCAGACGTGGGCTCAGTTCTAGGACCCTGAGATCATGACCTGAGCCAAAGGTAGAGGCTTAACCCACTGAGCTACCCAGGACCCCTTCCTATACAATTCTTTAAAAAAATTTTTTGTGGGGGCACCTGGGTGGCTCAGTCAGTTAAGCATCTGCCTTTGGCTCAGGTCATGATCTCAGGGCCCTAGGATTGAGACCCACCTTGGACTCTTTGCTCAGCGGGGAGTCTACTTCTCCCTCTCACTCCCTTTGTGCTCCCCTCCCCCTCTCTCAAAGAACATCTTAAAAGATTTTTTTAAACAAGATTTTATTTATATAGAGAGAGAGAGAGTGTGTGGTGGGAGGAGGGAGGGAGAGAGAGTTTCAAGCAGACTTTGCAGTGAGTACAGGGTCCCTTGCAGGGTTCAGATCCCATTATCCTGAGATCACAACCTGAGCCAAAACCAAGAGTTGGACACTTGAATGACTGTGCCTCCCAGGTGCTTCAGCTTTTATTTATTTATACTGGAGAGAGAGTAAGAGGTATGCATATGAGCAGAGGGAAGGACAGGTCAATGGAAAGGAGGTTTTCCTATAAAATTCTTATGTGACGGGGCGCCTGGGTGGCTCAGTGGCTTAAGCCTCTGCTTTCAGCTCAAGTCATGATCTCAGGATCCTGGGATCGAGTCCCGCAACTGGCTCTCCTCCCAGTGGGGAGCCTGCTTCCCCCTTTCTCTCTCTGCCTGCCTCTCTGCCTACCTGTGATCTCTGTCTGTCAAATAAATAAATAAAATCTTTGAAAAAAAATTCTTATGTGACAAGGACAATTATCCAATCAAATATTTAATGAACATCCACTAAGTTAAGGTATTATTCTAGGCACTGTGCTGATTAAAAGATATTATAATGTTATTGATAATAAAAACAATAGTAAAAATAATGACAGACATGAAAACTAAACTTAGTGTTTAGTTTCTTAGTGTTCTAGACACTGTACATATATACTCTCACTTAAATGTATATTGCCAAAAGTTTTGCAATTTTTTATGCAATGTTTTTATGACCAAAAAGGTCATACTAAGTTACACTCCATCTGCAATGTTTAAGAACAAACTCACTGCAGATGTTTATCTACTAGCACTTAAAAGTTTTCAAAAAAAACCTGATAGGTGAAAAATAGAAGTTTAATCTGCATTTCTATGATTACCAGGTCTTAAAATGTTAAGCACCTTAAAGTTCTGTCTGACATATGTTACAATGTTGGCATTGTGTTTTCATGACATTTTTATAGTCAGGTCAATCTCTTCCTTTGTACTTTCTTCTAACCCTTTCATAATTAAAAGGCTCTTTCCTATCCCTGGATCAATTAAATTTTCACTTGCATTTGTTTTCTAGTTTATGGTTTTATTTTTTACACATGTAGTTGTTTTTTGTGGCAGGACATAGGAATTTTTCCCCCCATAATCACATCTCCTTCACTACTGAGTTTTTCTTTGCCCACTGATTTATGATGCCACCTTTATTATCTCAGTAATTCTTATATTACTTGGGTATGGTTGTGAACTTTATAATCCTTTCTCATTGTCTGTTGGTTTCAATGTTAGTAATATGCTTAAAAAATTATTTATTTATGAGAGAGACAGCGAGGAGAGAGGCAGAGAGACAGAGAGAGATAGAGAGAATCCAGTAGACTCCCTCCTAAGCACAGAGCCCACTATGGGGCTTGTCTCACAACCCTGAGATCATGACCTGAGCCGAAATCAAGTATGGCTTAACTGACTGAGTCACCCAAGTGCCCCCATACTACATTTTTTTTTTATTACTAACTTCTACTCATTCATTAAAAACTATCACATTCTCCTTCTGGAAGCCTCCCTGATTCCTCCAAAAAGATATGAACGCTGCTTCCTTTTTCACCTTCATAACATAAAATTTTCTCTTGTATCACAGGTAACAGGGTTGATTTTATCCAATTATATTTTTGAGAGCACGGAACAGGTGTATTATACATTCATTAAAATTTGATTATTGGATTTGCATTAAAAGGTAGTGATGGCAAAAAAAAAAAAGGTAGTGACGGCAAAACAGGTCTAGCTTGGCAAAAAAAATTGAAAACACACAGTTCCTTCATTTCAACAAACATCATTGTGCTATCCCTTATGAAAAGATTATAAAGGTGAATGAACCCTAGATTCTGCCTTAGGGAGTTCACCATTAGGGTAAAGAGACATGCGAATATCCATGATTAAATAGCATGACTAGTGTGGGACGCCTGGGTGGCTCAGTGGGTTAAGCCGCTGACTTCGGCTCAGGTCGTGATCTCAGGGTCCTGCGATCGAGTCCCGCATCGGGCTCTCTGCTCAGCGGGGAGCCTGCTTCCCTCTCTCTCTCTCTCTCTCTCTCTCTCTGCCTGCCTCTCTATCTACTTGTGATCTCTCTCTGTCAAATAAAGAAAATCTTTAAAAAAAAATAGTGTGACTAGTGTAAAATAATCACACACAAAGACGGAGAAAAGAAAAAACTGAGCAGGTAGTGTGCAGAATTTCAGAATAGTAGACACAACTATGAGCTGGGTTTATGGTGCTTCTTAAATGTCAAAGGAATTTGTAATTAATTTGAACGACAGTGCATCAGTTCAGAGCCTTTAACAGAATTTACATTAATTTAACATTCTTCGGTGCTCACTTTGGCAGCACATATACTAAAATTTATCCTTCTCTGTAGAACTTTTTAAGGAACCCTAACGTAGTTTGGGTAGTATGGCCAAGTTGAAGAGCTCTGCTTGGAAGCTGTTTCCTTAGCGCCAACGTGAGATGCTTTGCACAGGATACAGGTGCGAAAAAATGCAAAGTGTGTGACTGTGTGAAAATCAGATATGGGGATAAGATATAAACCTTTACCAGTATCAGGTACTATAATCCACTCACCTGCGTTAGTTTAAAAGCTATCAGAACTGATTCCTTGTGAAAGGGCACAGTTCCAGCCACTAGCTTCACCGCTCAGCGGAGGCCCAAGGCAGGTTTAAGGCAAGCCCAGGCCAGAGGTCAGAGCAAGAACTACTGACGTCATGTAAGCGTGACGTCACCAGCACTGACGCAGTCTCACAGGGAGGGGCCTCTCAGCTCACCTCAGAACGCAGTCAGGTCCGAGGAGCAGCGAGTTGACTGTCTTGCGTTCTGCCCCAAAGGTCCGAATGCTCAGCGCTGCGGGAACCGAAGAGACGAAGCCGCTCCGGAGCTGAAAACGGGCCACTTCCCTCCTTCCTCAGCCCTTACGGGCCTCCTCTCTAAGGCCCGGGCGCGGTCCAGGGAGCAGCGCGCTCACGAGCCCGTCGCTTGCGGCGGTCACGCGCACGCACGCTGGTGCGCACGTTCCCTGAGAACCCGGAAGTGCGCGGGAGAGGAGAGCCACGTGGGTGGAGCTGGATCGCGGCTCGCATGGGGGAGTCTATCCCGCTGGCCGCCCCGGTCCCGGTGGAACAGGCGGTGCTGGAGACGTTCTTCTCTCACCTGGGTATCTTCTCTTACGACAAGGCCAAGGACAATGTGGACAAGGAACGAGAGGCCAACAAGAGCGCGGGGGGCAGCTGGCTGTCGCTGCTGGCGGCCTTGGCCCACCTGGCCGCGGCCGAGAAGGTCTATCACAGCCTCACCTACCTGGGGCAAAAACTAGGTACCTCCGCCCCGCCCCCCGTGCCCTTTGAGGAGGAAGGAAAGGGGGTATATTCCCCGATCGGCCGTGGCTTGGGTTCCCTGTCTCACTCCTAGCCTCAGGCTCAACTTGGCACTCCCAGATCTCCTCCCACCGTTCCCTTCTTCCCCTCGGCTTCCACAAGCCCCGCCCACCAGCCTCTGCTGCTGATAGATTGGCCGCTGGGTTGGATGCTCTTTTCAGGGCTGTGTCTCAAATCCAAGGGTGTATCCATTTTGCTCAGTGCATGGATTGGTGCCATAAATGAAAAGTTAAGCAGACGGTGTGTCTTCGCTCTTCTGACCAGTGACAACTGTGGCCAGAGGAGCAAAACTTGGCAATACAACCTAGTTAGAATTAATGAACACTTTGGCCTCTTGAAGTTAAGGCCCCTGCGAGTTACAGATAGAGTCCTACCCCTTCTAGGCCGACAATAAATATTTAATGGATGAGGAAATAAATGAATACTGGAGAGGAAAGGCAAGAAATATGCCTAACACTAGCAAGAGGGGACTTAAGGGGAAAATGGTAAACACTCCTATCATTCCATCATAAATGTTGGCCCTGAAAATAAGATGCAAGAGCTGATTCAACCGATTTTCACTAGTAGAAACAATTAGTATGAGTAGATCAGAAGGAAATAAAATAGGTGAAAGCCAAGGGTATGCGTATAAAGTATGACTACTTATAATTACCAACTATCAATATGACTCCCAGAGCTTTCAAAGTTAGTATTTTGGCCCATTTTTAGACCCTTTAATTATCAGAAGCACAGAGTCTGGTATGAATGAAGAACACATATATGCAATAAAGAATAGAAAGGTAAAGTTGAGTGCAAATTCCATTTTGATTTTTGGGACCCCATTTCTTTGTATGGCCTGAAGGTGACCATGTACATACTGCTTTCAGTAAACACCCAAAGGGCAGGGCTTTCTGAGATCTTAATTTCTGCCTTAGCTGTTTAAATAATTTGTTTAGTACGTTGACTTACTGGCAAAGTGCTTAGATAGAATCACCGTGTGTATTTTTTCCACCCCTTTTTACAGTGGCAGTTCTCACAAATTTGCAGTTGCTGTTGAAATGTTATTATTCCCCTTTCTACAGATTAGCAAATTGTGTATGTGCACTTGTGTGGGTAGGTGACAGGTCTCAAACCAGAATACCTGCCTTTGAACTGTCAGATTGTGTTTTTATACGTATTATTTATTCTTAAAAATTGCTGTATTATAATTTAAAAATACTTTGTATATACAGTTGACCCTTGAACGATAGGGGTTTGAATTGCATGGACCCACTAATACACGGTTTTTTTTTTATAAATACAGTACAGTGAATGTATTTTTTCATCCTTCATGATTATCTTTTCTCTAGCTTGCCTTACTATAAGAATATAATATATAATACATATAACATATAGCATATGTGTTAATCTATTGTTTATGTTATCAGTAAGGCCTCAAGTTGACAATAAGCTATTAGTAATTAAGTTTTGGGGGAGTCAAAAGTTGTACTCGGATTTTTGACTGCTGGGGTAAGTCAGCTCCCTAACACCCCCTCCATCATTCCTGGCATTGTTCAGAGGCCAGCTGTATTTGGAAATGGGGGAATTCTGGCTGTAAAATTGAAGGTGGGTAATTTTCTGGCAGTTTTAGTTGTTTTTAGAGTCCGTCCCCTCATGAAGAATGGTGATTGGTCCCAGTCCCATAATTCTTAGTTTGTTTAAGCTCATCTATGAGAATTTGATGAAGCCCATGGATATATATGGAATATAGATGGGTAATACAATTTTGCATTTAATCTGCAAGGGTTCAGTTGGATTTCCTAAAGCCTATTGATGGACCCCAATTTAAAAATCTGCTATGCCTAGGTGCCTCGTTAGCGCAGTAGGTAGCGTGTCAGTCTCATAAAAATCTGCTATGCCAGTTTAAGGTGTATGTGTCTGGTTTCAGGTAAACAGAACTGCCCTGTGTGTAAGAGCACGTGTGAGATCATCACTGTCTCTGCCTTGGGTTCTGTGAAATGGCCTTCATTATGTATATGTGCTGCCGAACCGAGCACTAGCCCTCATTATGTAAAGTCATTAGTTCTGCATAGACCCCCAGCTTGCATGGATGAGCCTGAAGGCTGCACCTTGTAACTGACCCAGGAGCAATTTATGCTATGAAACATGCCCAGGCATGTTTCCGCTCCCAGGTGATCTGTGACTTCTAAGTGAATGTTCCTGAGAATGGCATGTTTAACTTTAATGCCTCATTAACTTATTCACATGTATAGTAAATGTAGGTTCCAGATTTTAAGTTTTAACTTTGCATCTTGCAGTTTTTTGATACTGGAGTGTTTGTGATATTAACATGCTTATGACTTTGTGACTTTTTTCTTGAAAACTTGTGAAAAAATTTTGTGTTGCCACGTAAGACATTACCATGTTCTTCAAATACTTTGCTAATTAGAATGTAATTTTTTTTTAAAGCAAAACAAAACATTTTGTGTGTATTTTTAAACATTTAAAACATGGTCCAAGAAAGTGAGTCTTTCTGACCTCACTCTTGTGACTGGTTGTTTATCAGAGACCTTGGCAGTGAATCCTGATTATAGATACCTGTATGGGCAAACACTTTGGGCAAAGGACAGACCTGACAGGGAGCCTTCTGCTCCTGTATTGGCTCAGTTCTGAAAAACTCTGGGTGGGCCCCTTACCTTAGAGCTTTCTCTTTCCTTTGAGGGGAGAATATGCCTTTTGGGGAAGGATCAGTGATAAAAATATGCCATCTTAATGCTTTTGGAGATTTTTAGGTCATACTTTCTCCCTTTTTGTTTAATTATTGGAGAATTTTCTCAATCTCTGGCTGCTAGAATTTAGCATGGTAGAAAATGACTTGAGAACCGATGTTTATAAATTATCATTAACAATAAGTTGTGGGATAAAATACTCAATTAGACATTTTACATACTCCTTTAGTATAATTATTACTTGAAATTTCATTATATGAGATGGACTCCTGAAATCTTGAGAAATAATGAGAACCTTCTGGAAATAATTCAAAATAATCATACTTTATAAATCCAAAAAATTGTAAAGAGCAAGATGTCTGGTGTCTCTGCTTCCTTGTTTCCCAGTAAAAAGGAAAGCCAGTCTCCATTGGATATTCCTAACCAGGGTAGTCAACAAGTAGGACTGTGCTCCTCAGAGCTTTGAGAAAAGAGACCTGGTTAGAAGAAACTCATTAGTGGTCTATCCCATCCTCGTAGTGTCACGTGGTTTCACTATGAGTGATTGATTGATGTTTACTGATAAGCTTTTCAGGGTATTCTTTGAGTTTCCACTCCCTTAGATAAGCGTTATCTGATGAGGAAAGGTATTCCTTTTTCACCCAGAGTTAAAATTGTCACCAAGGCCACCCTATTAACAGTAGGGGTGAGTACACAGTTGAGATCACCTAGCTAGCTAGCTATCAAGTAGGTAGCTATTCTTTTTTACAGTACATGAAGCTCCCAATTTACCATAGAGTTTTAGAAGTCCAATTAGTAGTATTTAGAATTTTCTTACATCAGTTATAAATGGAAGGAAAAGGGATTAGTGATGGAATACTCACTTTGCTCCAGGCACATTACATACCAAATGGTATTTTATTTTGTCTTCTTGGCTCTATTACTAGTTTCATGTTAAAAAACAACCAGGCTCAGAGTGGCTAAGTCATTGGCACATTACACAGCTTCTAAGTTCAGAAGCTGGAATTTGGAACTAAGTTGGTCAGAATTCCAGAGCTTTTAGGTTTTTTGGTTGTTGTTGTTTTTTAGGATTTTATTTTTTAAGTAATCTGTACACCCAATGTGTGGCTCAAACTCAAAACCCTGTGATCAAGAGTTGCACACTCTGCTGACTGAGCCAGCCAGGCACCCCATAGATTTTGCATGGTACTCTCATCTTGTTACCTACCTAACCTAAGAGAATTTTTTCCTAAACTTGGGCACAGAGGCCTATTTACTCCATACTGTTGCTTCACAAAATCTGTAAGGTTAGACTGAAGATAGGGAGGGAGGGCAAACCCTTCAGGGCACAGTCCTGGGTGGGATGTGACTGCTGGGGTCAATCCAGCTGCACCACGTGGCTTTTGCGGCTCTTAGTAGGAGAAATGATTTGAATGCAGGTTACTTTGTTTAGGCAGTATATTGAAGGAAACATTTTTAAAATAATAATAGTTTGTGGAATAAGTAGTAAGTAGGGTGACCAACCTTCTAGGTTTGCCCGGTGCCAGGGGGGTTCCCAGGACATGGGACTAAATCTGGTTTTCCAAGACGCCAGGTTTTCAGTGCTAAAACCTAGAAAGCCCTGGGTAGACTGGGACAAGGTGGTCACAGTAGTAGGAAAGTTTGAAATACAAAGTGGGCCGTGAATTAGAAAGAACATTGTGAAATGATTCATTTGTTAAGGGGATATTTTACAAATGCCTTGATGTGTTTAGAATAGTAATAAGTTTATTCATGAAAGCATCCTGTGTATATCAAGAGAAAATTTAAACTGTCATCCATCTCTTGGGTTTTTACTTATATATTTCTAATATATAAATATTAGATATTAGATAATATTAGATAAATACATATAACATATATTTCTATATATTTTTATTTATATATTTCTAATTTATATATCTCTAAGAATTACTGTTTTAAACCTGCCCTGTTTCTTTTCATTCTTCTAATGTCTTGCTTGTGACCCTTTCTTTAGGGGATGCAGAATTGCTTAAGAAAACATGTATGAACCTGGCTCTATAATTATTAGAAATAGAGTTGATCATGTATTAATACAGAGCAAGGAAATGATCTGCCACTTGATCCTTTTTAACTGTTGAAAGGGATGTATTTGGTCTTTTTTTTTTTCCTGATTTCCTTTGGAACCCCTGAGTTACAGCAACAGTTACTGTAATTGCTTCTTGCTGTTAATCATTCACAAAGTGGTGCTTGCTTTGTTATAACTTATAGTGTCAACCTTGTCAAGAGTATTAAAGATTTCTGGGTGCCTGGCTGGCTCATTCAGAGGAGCATGCAATTCTTGATCTCAGGGTTGTGAGTTCAAGCCCCATGTTGGGTTTAGAGCTAACTTAAAAACAGAAAGAAAAAAAAAAAGTACTACAGATTTCTTTGTTTCTGCTGGGATCCCAGTAGTCTGTGTTCTGGTTAAGGGAAATACATGTATGTATATTTTCCATTTTCTGGTATGGCTTAAAAGATAAGATTCAAAGGAAAATGCAACTCTAATGCGGAAATAATATTTTCTGATTTATCAGGAGTAACAACAGTATTTTCCAATTAGGTATTCTCTTTTGTTTTAAATACATGTCTGGGGAAGGAGAGCTATTTAGCTCCAGGTAGATGGTACCTGCTAGGTCAATTGATCTCTGAAATAAATATGAATCCTCATTGAAATGGGATAGGGGAGATTTGATACTTGGGTAAGGAAATCATACAGAGGTCTGTTGTTACACTAATGAGTTGCACCAGACATTCATTTCTTATTCCTCTGTGAATTATGAATCACAAAATATTTAAATTCCAATCACAGGAGTCAGAGAATATTGTAGGTGATATTAACTCCCTGAGCTCAACAGACTCCACTCCTTTCCTTTTGGATGCTGGGAGGTGTTTGGTCCTTCTGGGGTCTCTTCCTCACTTGTCATGTGCTAATTTCATTTGCCTCCCAGGGGGCCAGTCCTTCTTCAGCCGGAAGGATTCCATCCGAACCATCTACACGTCCCTGCACAACGAGCTCAAGAAGGTGGTGACTGGCCGGGGCGCCCTGGGTGGGACCGCCCCCCACGTGGAGGAACTACTTTCCCACCTGTCAGAGCAGCTCTGCTTCTTCGTTCAGGCCCGGATGGAGATCGCAGACTTCTATGAGAAGATGTACACCCTCAGCCCGCAGAAGTTCATCAACGCTGAGGAGCTTGTTGGCCTCTTGGACACCATCCTCAAGAAGTACAGCTCCAGGTGAGTGTAGGTGAGGAGGGAGGAAGGGACACACAGAACAGCCTCACACACACACACGTACACACACACACACACGAACTCCCTCCCTGCACTATTATGAAGAAAATCTATGATGAAATGACTGCAGAGGGAAAAAGTAGGCATTTTACATTTTTTTTTTAAAAAGATTTTATTTATTTATTTGACAGATAGAGATCACAAGTAGGCAGAGAGGCAGGCAGAGAGAGAGAGAAAGGGAAGCAGGCTCCCCACTGAGCAGAGAGCCCGATGTGGGGCTCGATCCCAGGACCCCAGGATCATGACCTGAGCCGAAGGTGAGGCTCTAACCCACTGAGCCACCCAGGCGCCCCGTCATTTTACATTTTATACATATTAAATAAGCAACAGGTGAACATTAGGTACCTTCTTTGGGCTTCATTAACACCATGCTGGGTGGATACTTCTTTAAGCAATGGCCCAAGACCAAGAATGAAGTCATCCTTAAAAGATGTATTATAACTGATTTTGCTGCTTATGAAAGAGTTCACGCAAGGGGAGCATTGTATATAAAATAATGTAGGGGGTTTTTTGTTTTTGTTTTTTACTAAACCATTATTCAGATAAATGTCCCTTTCAAAGTAATCACCTTGGTGAGTTACCCACTTAGTCCTTAGATGTAACAATTACTTACCATGGGTTGGAAACTTCTTCATAATTGCTTTCAGCACCTGTGGCATAGTTCTGGTTTTGTTTTAAACTTTCTCAATGGAGACAGGTATCTGTGTTTTTGAGGAGGGCATACTTAAATTTTTTTTAATACTCAAAAGGCGATTTGTAGCCAATTTTGTTTTTTTTTTTAAAAGATGTCAATTAGCTGGAAAATTTGTATTTGAAGGAAATTGCTACTTTTACTTGAAAAAAAGTGAGCCCGGCTCTAATGCATTCCTCAGAGCCTGAGCCAAAAAACAGTACGCAAGGAACTTGAGAAGTACTGCAGGTTATTATTCAGCTGTAGAAAGGAATGAAGTATGGATACAGGCGCAACATGCATGGACCTGTTACAAAAGATATCATGTTCTGTCATTCCAGTTACAGGAAATGTCCAGATAGGCAAAATCATAAACACAGAAAATAGATTATAAATTACAGATTCGGAAAATTTTTGTCAGGAATTAGGGGGGGAGGTGAGAATGGGGAAGTGACTGCTCATGGGTTTAGGGTTCCTTTTTGGGGGGTCATGAGACTGTTCTCAAATTAGATAGTAGTGATGGTTGCACAACTCTGACTATACTAAAACTGTTGAATTCTATACGGTAAAAAGTATACTTTATGTGTATGAGTTAAGTAGTAAAGCTATTATGAAAAAAGTAATAAAGCTGTGCAAGGAACACACAAACATCCTTCCCCTGGACTCATTAAATGTTGCCATGTTTGCTCTCTTTCTCTCTGTATATAATTTTATCCCCCTCTCTCTGAATTGTTTGGAAGTTAGATGCAAACATCATGACACTCTGTGCCCAAATACTTGGATTGTATCTTCTAAGAATTAAACAAAACTGTAGCATAGTTTCGTACTCAGGAAATTTAGCACTAATTTTTTTTTCTACTATCAGCAGTAAATAGTATTTAGATTTTTCCAATTGTCTCCAAAATGTCCTCTGTATTATTTTTTATTGTCATATATTTTCTGTTTTTATGATATATTTTGGATTTTTGTTTTATCTATTTTTACTGGGTAATACATTAATTGGCTCAAAATTTATAAAGTATGAAATAATACATGGTGAAAAGTGCCTCTTTTCTTCATCTACCTAATTCCTTTCCTAAGAGGCAGTGAATGTTGTTGATTTTTAAAGATTTCATTTATTTAACAGAGAGAGAGAGAACACAAAACAGGGGGAATAGCAGGCTGAGCAGGCAGAGGGGGAAGCAGGCTCCCTGCCAAGCGAGGAGCCCAATGCGGGACTCGATCCTAGGACCCTAGGATCATGACCTGAGCTGAACGTGGATGCTTAACCAACTGGGCCACCCAGGCATCCCAGTGAATGTTGTTTTAGCAAGTTCTTCCTATCATTCTTGAGAACTAGTCTATGCCTATGAATATACACGTTTTCTTTTTTTAAAACAAATTTTCCATATTAACAAATTTTCTATGTTTGGAACTATTTTTTTTTTTAAATATTTTATTTATTTGACAGAGAGAATCACAACTAGGCAGAGAGGCAGGCAGGGAGAGAGGAGGAAGCAGGCTCCCTGCGGAGCAGAGAGCCCGATGCGGGGCTCAATCCCAGGACCCTGGGATCATGACCTGAGCCGAAGGCAGAGGCTTTAACCCACTGAGCCACCCAGGTGCCCCTGTTTGGAACTATTTTATTTCTTCCTCAAACCTGATTGGTACATTTTTTTTAATAAAATAATTTTTTGAAATGCAAAAACAAAAATACTATTGGAGATACAATTCTTAAAGGGAATCTCATGTGGTGATTCCCAAATACTAACTTGACAGTAATTTGCCGAATGGTTTGGGAAACTGAACAGAAAGAACCATACTTGCCCCTTGTCCCCGCCCTGCCCTTCTTCCCTGAGGGTTAAGAGTTAGTGATTCTCGATTGGGTGCCCAGAAACCTGTATGTTTTAAAAGTTCCGGGGCACCTGGGTGGCTCAGTTGTTGGGCTTCTGCCTTCAGCTCAGGTCATGATCCTGGGGCCCTGGGATCAAGCCCCACATCGGGCTCCCTGCTCAGCGGGAAGCCTGCTTCTCCCTCTCCCACTCTCCCGGCTTGTGTTCCCTCTCTCGCTGTGTATTTCTCTGTTAAATAAATAAATAAAATCTTTAAGAAATAAATAAAATAAAATAAAAGTTCCCTGTGATACTGAAAATAGTCTCCATGAAAAAAAAATTGTTTTGATAAATAAGAGAAAGATACCAACACTGGGATATACTAGGTATTGAACCTTAACTGTGTGTATGCACATGTGTGTGTATGTCTTATAGGAATGATTATTACTATTTAACTATTTTCATTTTTATTTGATTAGGTTTGTGATCTATCCTTTTTGCACCTTCTTTGAAACATCCTACTTCCCAGGCCTTTGAGAATTTCTTCCATTTTCTGCAAAAGCCCAGTTTTCATTCTTGAAGATTTTAGGGCAGTGCTTGGCTATACCAGGTACTGAGTGGACACTGATGGAATCGATGGAGCTGGGGCAGTATCACCCAAGGTCAAGGTGTTTTCATCTGTCTGTATTCTCCACTCATGCTGCCTTTATCTAATTAAAGGGAATTACTGATTATAGATACATCCAACCCTAAAAATTATCTTAATTAGAAACATGAGGTTAATTTGAACAACCTAAGTTCCTTAGTTAAAAAATTCTGAAAAGTTGAAATTCTGTATAATATGTTGATTTTGGGGGGAGGAGATGGAATTACTTTAGGTATAAATTAACATACTTTGCCTTTTGCCAGGATAATATCCTTTTTTCTGTAGACCTTTCTTCTCCTCCTCCTCCTTCTCCTCTTTCTCCTTCTCCTTTTCTATAGACCTTTTTTTTTTTTTTAAGGATTTTATTTATTTGTCAGAGAGAGAGAGCGCGTGAGAGTGAGCACAGGCAGACAGAGTGGCAGGCAGAGTCAGAGGGAGAAGCAGGCTCCCTGCCGAGCAAGGAGCCCGATGTGGGACTCGATCCAGGACGCTGGGATCATGACCTGAGCCGAAGGCAGCTGCTTAACCAACTGAGCCTCCCTTTTTTTTTTTTTTCCCTCAAAGATCTGTAGACCTTTTGATTTGGCATCTGTGCTATACCAAACATGTTTCTTTCATGGTTCCAGTGTTCTAGAGAAGTAATTCATATTTTGTATTCTCTTGTATTGAAAGAGTAAATCCTTTTCCCAAATGACTCAGTTTATCTTTCAGGAAATATTTATTCACCCCAGTATATGTGATCCATGTCAGAACGCTTCTCTATCTCGTGAATCGTTCCTCTTTCAAATGATGAAATGCTTTTGTAGTAAAGAATTAACAAGCATTATGTATATCATGGAGTGGCCCTGATTTGGGATTCAGATTCTGTGTACGTTACGGCAAAGGCCAGTCTGCTTTCAGAGATGAAATGGGAAACACGTTTTGTTTTTTTCCTTTGGAAGGCAGTTGTAGAGTAGAGCAGAGCAGAGTAGAGCAGTGTTAAAGGTTTCCTCCTTTGGCAGACTTATTACATTATTAAGCAAATGTAAATTATTGCTTATGAACCACAATCATTGAGATCATTTATTTCAAATCGAATAATTAACATTAATCATTTTTATAGTTTCCACTGCATGCCCTTAGAAGGAAAAATATGAATTTAGCTCATACAGGATCAGGATGTCTACTATTCCTTGAATACTTTTGAGGAGAGGTAGAACTTGGTGTGTTGTTTTTGTTTTTGTTTTGTTTTCTTTCCAGAGAAAATATCAATGGAACATTTTTTGATTCTGTAGAATTCATTTTGAATTTACTTACCTCTTTTGTACAGTGAGCATCAAAGAAGATTCTGGTTAATTTTTCTATTTCATAGTTAAACAAGCTGGAAGATGTGTTATAAATGCAAAATATTTACTCTCCTAAGTCGAGAGTAATTCTTAGTAATTCTTTTAAAGAAGTAATTCTTTTAAAGAAGTAAGCAAGTATTTATTCATTCCAGACAGTTTTTAAAAGTCCCTTTGATGGGGGCGCCAGGTGGCACACTAGGTTAAGCACCAGAGTCTTGGTTTCACCTCTAGTCGTGATCTGGCGACTGGGCTGTAAGATTGCCCCTGCCCCTGCATCAGGCTCTGCACTCAGCAGGAGGCTGCTTAGACTCTTCCCCTCCCTCTGCTCCTCCCTGCCCTGTGCCAGCATGTGCGCTCTCTCTCAAATAAATAAATCTTAAAAAAAAAGAATCCCTCTCAGGTGGCAGTAATATACTATTAAGTGACTTATATCCTGTAACCATGACTTTACAGATAGATCTTAAAGAACTTGGTTTTTTTTTTTTTTTTAAAGATTTTATTTATTTATTTGAATGGCAGAGATCAAAAGTAGACAGAGGCAGGCAGAGAGAGAGGAAGGGAAGCAGGCCCCCTGCGGGCTCGATCCCAGGGCCCTGGGATCATGACCTGAGCCAAAGGCAGAGGCTTTAACCCACTGAGCCATCCAGGCGCACCTGAAGAACTTGTTTTTAAAGATTTTACTTTTTTTATTTTAAAAGATTTTACTTATTTATTTGAGAGAGAGCATGCGTGAAATAGAGGGGGAGAGAGAGAGAGAAAGGAGGGAAGACAGGGAGGCAGAGGGAGAGGGAGACTCCCTGCCGAGCAAGAAGCCAGATGTGGGACTTGATCCCAGGACCCTGGGATCATGACCTGAGCTGAAGGCAGCCGCTTAACCCACTGAGCCATGCAGGCATCCTTAAAGATTTTACTTTTAAGTAATCTCTACACCCAGTGTGAGGCTCAGACTTAGAATCCTGAGACCAAGAGTTACACTCTCCACCAACTGAGCCAGCCAGGCATCCCAGAGAACACTTTTAAAAATTGAGTTACATAAAGTTTCTGTTTGCATTTTAGGGAGCACAGTTTTTTGATCTGAATGCTTCAGATGACAGGATTCTCACCAAGGGCAGAACTGTGATTTATTTAGGCCTTGTGCCCTTTTTCGTTCAAGAAAAGATAGTGATGATAAGTGAAATTAACTGTTAGCTGTGTGTGTATAGTTCAACAAGGTGACTTTCTGCCCACTGAAAATTTCCAACCCGAGCGCCATTTCTGTGGGACACAGTCTAACTAGGCGTTCAGCATGTCTGAATCTTAACAGCCTTGCCCCAGCCCATCTTTTCAAATTTATCTAAGGCCCATCAAATGCTTTAAATTGTACCCAAAGTCTTAGTAAAAAGAAAGAAGCTTCAAAGAGAAATTTTTGAGGATTTTAAGCAGGAGCCAAAAAACAATCCATAATCTAATGTGTTTCCCATAAGTATTTGCCATTTCCTACTTTGGTTCATTATTTGTTTTGCCTAGAATGTCCTTGAACTCAGAGGGGAGGAAAAATACCTTTTCTTCTACCCTTCTAAACTCAATGGGGAGGGGGGAGGCTTTAACAAAAGACAAATTACCAAGAGAAGAACATACCAGTGTATTTAAGTTTTACATGTTAAGGAAGCCTTCATAAAATAGTGTTTTTATGGTAGGTTTTATTGAAAAACAAAATTCAGCTGAGTCCATTTGAAGATGTAAGAGTTGTGGGAAAATGTGCCAGGATGAAAAAAGGTCTAAGCTGGGGGAAGCAGCAAGGCCTGTTCTTTCAGATTCCTCTCTATGTCCCTTGTGTTTGGAGATAAGGACGCTTCCTTCCTTAGAGTAGGGGGAAAGGCACATTTCTCTTGAGAGTTTTATGACCTGATTCAGGAAAGGGTCAGGAAATCTTTCCTACACTTATTTCTCAAATTCATTCAACTTAAAACAGTCAGTATACCAAGATGCCATATTTTGGGGTATTATGTTCTGAAGCCTATCACATTATCATATCATGTATCAGTTGCTGTTGCCACAATCATTTTTTTTTTAAAGATTTTATTTATTTATTTGACAGAGATCACAAGTGGGCAGAGAAGCAGGCAGAGACAGAGAATGGGGGAAGCAGGCTCCCCGCTGAGCAGAGAGCCCGATGCAGGGCTCAATCCCAGGACCCTGGGATCATGACCTGAACCGAAGGCAGAGGCTTTAATGTACTGAGCCACCCAGGAGCCCCTGCCACAATCATTCTGTATAACAGACCACCCTAAGGGTCGAGCGTACAGGCTTGCAAGTCTACTGGAAGTTGACCTGACAGGCCTGGCTTAGCTGAGTAGCTCTGCTTAACACTCTTGGTCTCTCTGGGCTTGGCTTAGTACTGTGAGCTCTGGGCTTGGTATGTTCCTTCTGAGCCCAAGATTAGTGGGGAGCCAGCCACCCAGTGGATCTGGCCCAAGTGCAAAAGAACAAGCCCAACCAAGCTCCTTTTCAGCATCATATCTGTTAACACCCTCTTGGCAAGAGCGAGTCACATGACCCAGTCCGTAGTCCAGGCATGGGAAAGTACTCTTCATCTCAGGGGAAGACCTGCAGAGTCACATGGCAGAGGGTCTGGAATCAGAATGCAGCCAGAATGGACATTGGGGAAGGTATGTGCTATGGTGAGTGCTGTGAAGTGTGTAAACCTGGCGATTCACAGACTGTACCCCTGGTGCTAATAATACATTATATGTTAATAAAAATTAAAAAAAAAAAAAAAAGAATGCAGCCAGAAATTTAAGCTCTCCTCTTTACATGGCCAAGTCCTAGCTGCTTTTGAAGTTGTATGGCTCAATTCAAATTCTGTCTCCTTAATGGCCAGCATAATCTTTCAACCAAAACAAATTGCTCCTTTTTCTAAAATCTTATTTTATTTTGCACCTCCCGTAAGAGATGTGTTAACTTCCAACGTGTATCCATCATAAGTACCTCCTCCTACCTTGGGAAGTCTCTGTAAGGCAAACCTTTGGCTAATGCATTTTTATATCTTCTGTGTATTGGTATCTAAAAACTAGTAAAAATTTTAAATGAGAAGAGACTATAGTTTTTTTTTTTTATTGCAGTAAAATATACATAACATAAAATGGACCGTTTTTGGAGCGCCTGGGTGGCTCAGTGGGTTAAAGCCTCTGCCTTCGGTTCAGGTCATGATCCTGGGGTCCTGGGATCGAGCCCCACATCGGGCTCTCTGCTCAGCGGGGAGCCTGCTTCCCCCTCTCTCTCTCTGCCTGCTCTCTGCCTACTTGTGATCTCTGTCTGTCAAATAAATAAAATCCTTTAAAAAAAATACCGTTTTAAGCGTATAGTTCTGTGGCATTTAGAACATTCACGTTGTGCTACATCTTTGGTTTTGCTTTTTTTTAAAGATTCTGTTTATTTATTTGACAGACAGAGACCACAAGTAGGCAGAGAGGCAGGCAGAGAGAGAGGGAAGCAGGCTCCTTGCTGAGCAGAGAGCCCGATGCGGGACTCGATCCCAGAACCCTGCGATCATGACCTGAGCTGAAGGCAGAGGCTTAACCTACTGAGCCACCCATGCGCCCCTACATATTTGTTTTCAGTTGTTTTAATCTGACTTCTCACATGCATGGAACCTGGATACTTCTTTTGGAAGGAACTCCTTGATGTAGATTTGTGAAAGAGAGTTCTCTCTCTCTCTCCAGAACCCTTTCTTTCTTTTGGCTTTTTTTTTTTTTAGAGCAGATGTTCTCTGCAAATAGTTGTCAATTTATTCTGAATTCAGACTCTTACAAGCTTGCTGCCATAGTTGAGGTGTGTATTTTTGGATTACAACAATTTAACAGACCCCCCTATAGTGTGAGTTGTAAATGGGTATGAGGCACAGAGCATAATGGAAATAGGGAAATGATACACCATAATGCTAATCTCAGAGTCTTGGCAGAATAAAATTAACATGAATTTTTAGCTCTTCTTAAGGATGAAAAATAGCCCCGACATTCACATTCATCCTAATAAATGTTGAACATTTAAACACTTTTAGTATATGTTTATGGAAGAGCTTGTTCAGATTTCTTTCTGGAGATTTGTACAGAGAATTCATGTTCTTTCAAGAAGGTTGGATATAAATGATGATTTCCAGTGAAGCAGAAAAATAACTTAGAGTATTGTTATTTGTGGTAGAATTTTCTTCAATCTCATACCGTTTTTTTGTTATTGAAAATCTTACTGTGTTCCAAGTTCCTTGGCAGATTTTCTTGATACCCGTTATTATAGAATCTTGTGATGCTTTATGGTCGTTAAGTGTCAAAGGGTCTAAAGGCCAAGGAGGTAGAAGCATTTCTTACAATTCAAAGACTTTGAAATGTGCTGCTGTAAAGTTGTGTGTGTACATACGTATTATATATGTGTTAGACTTTCTTTTCTCTTTTTAAAAAGATTTTATTTATTTGTCAGAGAGAGAGAGAATGAGCGAGTGAGCATGAGCAGGGGGAGTGACAGAGGGAAAGGCAGAAGCAGGCTCCCTGCCGAGTAAGGAGCCCAGTGTGGGACTGGATCCAAGACCCTGGGATCACGACTTGAGGTGAAGGCAGATGCTTAACCAACTGAGCCACCCCGGTGTCCCCGTATTAGACTTTCTTAATGTTTATTTCAAAGCAGGTAATGTTTGAAGGGTCCAAAGTAGTAAATAACTCAGCACATGAGCTAGAGAGTTTGACATCTTGTTTATCTTTCTGATTTTTTAAAAAGATTTATTTATTTATTTTGGAGAAGCAGAGAGTGTAAGAGACAGAGAGTAGGGGGAGGTAGAAAGGGAGAGAAGCTTTAAGCAGACTCTCTTCTGAGCACAGAGTCTGATGTGGGGCTTGATCTCATGACCCTGAGATTATGACCTGAGCTGAAATCAAGAGTTCAACACTTAAGTGACTGAGCCATAGGGGCACCCCTATCTTTCTGATTCTTTGAATGTATTATTAGACTGAGACCCTCCACCCATGTTTTAGCTTTCCCTCTTAAAGGATATTGAAGGTAAAATGCTGGTAATAAAAAAAAAATAATGGTGTGGTCATGTAACTATATTCTTATCACATGATAATGAGTTTCTGTCTTATAATATCTAACTTTGTATGGGCTCTCTAATTGTTTAATAATTTCTCTAATTATAATGTTTAAATGGATTTTCTTAACTCCAGCTATATTTGTGATGATTTTTTTTTCTTAACTTTTTCATTGATAAACCAGCATTATCCTTTTCCGCTGGGGCCAAAACAGCCACATGAGAAGATTCCGTCTTGTTGACAGTGAAGCAATTAACTTACATGGGTTCAGGCCTGTAAATAATCTCCCATGGTGCCTGGGGCATAAGATAGGCTCAGTAAATGCTAGATCTTGCCCACATATTGAAAACAGGATCCCTTGCAGATGCTTTGGGTCTTTGGGAAGAGTATAAGGGCTTGGGGTTGGCTCCTTGAGAAGGAGGGTGCACCAGGCCAGGCAGACACTAAAACCCCCCCACCCCCACCCCGGCATTTCTCAGAAGCAGCAGCCTAAGCAAGAAAGCTCTAAGTAGTCCATACAAGGACTCTCCTTACCCATTGTTTCAGAATTTCATTTAGATCACAAACAACAGAGGCAGAAAGTAGGATTTAAATCTTAACATAGTTGGTTGCCATGTTTACTGACTCTCTCTGAATCTCTAGTATGTGCCATATGTTCTAAAGATAAAGGAGCGAAGGGAGTAAGCAGCTTTTCCTTCTCCTCAGGGAGGAGCTCAGACCAAAGGAGACCATATGTCCCATATGTGATGAAGCTACTCAAGTGGAAGACAGGTATTAAGAAACTAGAGGATTCGGGGCCCCTGGGTGGCTCAGTGGGTTAAGCCTCTGCCTTCAGCTCAGGTCATGATCTCAGGGTTCTGGGATCGAGCCCCACATCAGGCTCTCTGCTCAGCAGGGAGCCTGCTTCCCCCCTCTCTCTGCCTGCCTCTCTGCCTACTTGTGATCTCTGTCTGTCAAATAAATAAATAAAATCTTGGGGGAAAAAAAAATTAGAGGATATGGTCAGCTGACTCAGTCTGAAAAACAGAGAAGGCATCTCTAAGGAAATGACTTTGAAGAGGAGACCTGAAACACCAGAAAGAATGTGCTCTCACTTGCCTCAGGTTCTCTGCACTTGGCCTTTCCCTTTTCTTCCTGGAAGGGAGATACTCCCACATCCTCTCCCCTCCTGTTACCCGATATTACTGTTAGCAGTGAATTCGAAAAAAATGTTTTACAGATAGCAGGTAGCAATCCATGAGTCATAAAGTTAATTCAGTGAGTAGTAATCCAATTTTAAACATAAATGTTGAAATGTTAGATATTTTTTATTTAGCTCCCATTTTTTTTAAGGTTTTATTTATTTATTTGACAGAGACAGAGCACAAGCTGGGGGGAGCAGCAGACAGAGGGAGAAGCAGGCTCCCTGCTGAGCTAGGAGCTCAAGGTGGGGCTTAATCCCTGGACCCTGGGATCATGACCTCAGGTGAAGGCAGATGCATGACTGCCTGAGCCACACAGGCCCCCCATCCCATTTTTTTTAAGTGCAACTAAATATGAAGAAAATTTGAAAAACTAGGATTGAATAAGGGCTTACCACAATAACGTTAAGTAAGTTTACATGTGTTCCATACACATTTTTTTTTTCTTTTTTTTCCATACACATTTAAGAGAGCTTTTAGTGACTTTTTTTCCCCCCTCTGCCTCTTTAGGACCACATCTTGGAAAAAGGATGCCTTGTTTTTTTGTTGTTGTTGTTTTTGTTGTTGTTGTTGTTTTTAAAAGATTTTATTTATTTATTTGACAGACAGAGATTACAAGTAGGCAGACAAGCAGGCAGAGAGAGAGAGAGAGAGGAGGAAGTAGGCTTCCTGCAGAGCAGAGAGCCTGATGCGGGGCTTGATCCCAGGACCCTGGGATCATGACCTGAGCCGAAGGCAGAGGCTTAACCCACTGAGCCATCCAGGCGCCCCAGGATGCCTTGTTTTGATGATTATGTTAGTTTTACAATTTCCAGAATAAATAAAATAGGTTCAGAAAAAAGTACAGCTAATTTAATTTCTTTGTATTTGAAAGGAAGGTAGTCCCTTCCTTCTCATTTTTTGTTTCAATACCAGGTGATTTCCATAGGAGGATGTGATCCTGACATAATTTTGAGATGGTTAAGTTTTTATTTATTTTTAAATCTGTTGTTTATTTTTTAAGATAAATAAATAAGTAATTTATTAATGAGTATCCACGCAGAGCATGGGGCATACTGTGGGGCTTCAACTCATGACCCTGAGATCAAGAGTTGGATGCTTAACTGACTGGCACCCCAGACCGGCTTTTCAAATGAATCGACATGGAGCCCTTCAGTCATTCCTTTCCCTGCTTCCAAACGTAGTATTATTTGTGTGGCCACAGTGTATTATTTTGAGGGTTGAAAATTCCATGGGAAGTAACATTTCCACTTACTTCTATTAATTTCCCTTCCCCTCTAGATTTCACCACCCCATCCTCAGTCCTTTGGAAAGCAGTTTCCAGCTGGAAGTGGACGTCCTGAGTCATCTCCTGAAGGCCCAGGCTCAGGTCTCGGAGTGGAAGTTCCTCCCATCCCTGGTGAACTTGCACAGTGCTCACACCAAGCTGCAGACTTGGGGCCAGATCTTTGAAAAGCAGCGGGAGACCAAGAAACATCTGTTTGGAGGGCAATCTCAGAAGGCCGTTCAGCCCCCACACCTTTTCCTCTGGCTGATGAAACTCAAAAACATGCTTCTTGCCAAGTTTAGCTTTTACTTTCACGAGGCACTGAGCCGGCAAACGACTGCTTCAGAAATGAAAACGTTGACTGCAAAAGCCAACCCAGACTTTTTTGGAAAGATTTCCAGCTTCATCAGGAAGTATGACGCTGCCAATGTGTCCTTAATCTTTGACAACCGAGGTTCTGAGAGCTTTCAGGGTCACGGCTATCACCACCCCCATTCCTACAGAGAGGCCCCTAAGGGTGTGGACCAGTATCCAGCCGTGGTGTCTCTGCCCAGCGACAGGCCCGTCATGCACTGGCCCAATGTCATCATGATCATGACAGACCGCATGTCCGAACTGAACAGCTTGGAGAAGGTGGTCCACTTCTATGATGACAAAGTTCAGAGCACCTACTTCCTAACCCGCCCGGAACCTCACTTTACCATTGTCGTCATCTTTGAATCAAAGAAATCTGAAAGAGACTCCCACTTTATTTCCTTCCTCAATGAGCTCTCACTGGCCCTCAAGAACCCCAAAGTTTTTGCGAGTCTGAAGCCTGGCTCCAAAGGCTAGCAGGTGGTTTGTGTGAAAGGTTCCCAAGACTGGAAGGTGTGTTCCTAATTGCTCTAATGATCTGCTGTGGTCTGTGATTAGAGTTTCCATCCATTCATGCTTCTTTCAGAGCGAAATTAAAGACAAATCCTCCCTAATTGTGTTGCACACTTTCTAAGCAATTAAGGCCAACTGAATTAAGAATCCAAAGAGTAATCTAGGAAGTGATCATGGCTACTGTGTCTCTCCGTGGTACAGCTGAGGACCTGAAGCATTTTCTCCTATTTTCCTGTGTTTCACGTAGACTGAATATTTATTAGCCTTTGGTTTTTCTTTCCACCTGTTTTACATTGTTCTAAACTTTGTTTTAATGCAATTCCAAACACCTTCTCCTCTGCTGTCCTTGCAGGACCAGTAAATGGGATAAGATATTAAATGGCCTTTTCAGAATCAAGGACTGGATGTTTTCTGTCTCATAAATTAGCAAGTTAACATGAAATTAGTTTTATGTTTCTCATCCACAAATTAATATTTTGGATACCAAAATCAGTGTCTTGGTGAGGCATTTCTGTCGGTTACAGAGATTGAAGGTGAATCAGAATGGTTGCATAGCATCAGTTCTAACAGTTCAGAAGGCTCCCATGACTACTTTAACAGTCATGGGTTCTTTAGGGGTGATCTACACACCTAACTGCAATTGCGTTTACCCTTGTAAATCAGAGCGACTTTTTCACTCTGTTTGAAAGTTAGCATAAGCCATAACATGGGGCTTCTTCACTCCTCCCCATGTCATCTACTTGGCTTTCTGTTTTTCACCTTTCTGCTGAGACGTATGTTCATGTTTGGCTCCACTCCCTGCTTATTCTCAGGCTGAAAAAGCATGTAGTCTTCATTTTTCAGCCACTTTTAGACATTCTTACAACTTAGTCTGCTTTTCTAATATCAGAATGTTGGTATCAATGCCTTGTACTTGCTAAACATCAATTGTGCATTCAAAAGACCTCTTCATAGTTGAGTAATCCAATCAGTACTTAAGTTAAGCATCTCTGAACTTGGGTTTCAAGACTGTCTCCTCCAGATTATCCTTAGAAGCAGTGATACATCTTAACACATGCTGCCTTAACACTTTCCTTCGGTGGGTGTTCATGGGGACGTAGATGGACCCGTGAAGGCCTAACGGGCTATGGGGAACTTCACTTCTAGGTTTTTGATTCAGAATAAAAATAACTACAAAGAGTCACTGAGTTTTTACCATTTGTTGGTTCCTTCAGTGCTTGTATGCGATGTAATGATCGGCTTATCCAGTTTCTCATGATCGCACAGAGCCAAGGTTTCCCCGGGCTGCCCCAGCAGGGGAGCTAGCTTTGGGCAGAGCTGCTCCCAGCCTGGACCAGGAGGCCTGCCCACCTCAGGCTATGTGCAGGGACTATGTGCTGGAAGGACCTACTGGCCTATTTTCTATTTCTTTTTTTTTTTAAATCAGTCATATATATAAAAAGCCAGTTTGCGTTAAATAGAAAGTAGTGATTCTGCATTTTCTTCACTCAGGTTCCATAAAAATCTGAACAACATCAAACTTACATAAAAACTTACATTGAAAACAACTGGAACTAAAAAGTCAAATCATTTTCTTCCCTTTTGTGCTTTGCCAAGAAGCTGAAAAGTATTCCTTGGTGTTCATGTATTATTTTTTGTCCTAGATAAAACCATTAGCCTTAAGGATGTGGTCTCCCATGTACCTAAAAGAAATATGCTTCAGTGGAACATGAAAGAAGAGTGTAAATAAAACTTGTATATAATATTTAAATAACCAATCCTTGTCTAGAACACATTTGAAATGTATATTTATTTTTAAACATATATTGGTTCAAGCCAAGAAAAAGTGATTCTACTCTGAGATTCGTTCTCTAAAATCAGTAAAGAAATGATCCGTAAAGTCTGTATTTTGCTAATTGGAAGAGTAAATCCGCATATTATCTGCAGACTGTTTACTTTGACATTGTTTCTAAACCACAACTTGATGCGTTTTTACGTGTAACCGGAAGCGTGGGCAACACTTACTGAGATTGCCAACATGTCCATCAAGGAGGGTTCTTTTCAGGATGCCCTTTGGATGCAGGGTGAACGTTCACGACTCTGTCCCCTTGGGTCCAACCTGGCATCTGACGAGATCATTTTAGGGTGTGTATGAACTTACAGTTGTCTCCCCTTATCCGCCATTTTGCTTACCTCGGTTTCAGTTATCTGTGGTCACCACAGTCTGGAAGCTGAAAGCTGGGGTTCCGCCTCCAGATGAATTATCGGGAGGTCAGCCAGAGCCTCTCACTACATCACAATGCCTGCATCATTCATGTCCCTTTATCTCGCTGCGTGAGCATGCTGTCATCTCGTGTCGTCCAGAGAAGGGAGAGTACCCTACAGTAAGAGATTTTCAGAGAGAGACAGACCACACTCACATAACTGGAATTATAGTATAGTGTTATAACTGTTGTATTTTATCATTAGTTGCTGTTCACTTCTCACTGTGGCTCATGTACACATTACACTTTATCAAAATATGTGAGTATAGGAAAGATCATAGTATATTTAGAGCTTGGTACTGTGAAGTTTCAGGCAACTGCCTTGAGCATACTCCTTGCGGGTCAGGGGGGACTCCTGTATAGCTGGATTCTTAACTGAGGAGCCGATACCCTTTACATTATTTCTCTGTGCATTGGAACATCTCGTAGAAAATTTACTTACAGGAAAGAAAATAGTTGGTAACTCACTGCACTCCTGCAGAGCCACTCATGGGATCCTTAGAAAACATCCACCCTTTGGTCTAGCAGCAACCTTGCCTTGTGTTTTGGCTTATCAGCCTCTGAGCTCGACTTTCTCATCTGGAAAATGGGAATAAGGAAACGCGGGCTGCTGCTTTCAAAGGCTGTGTAAGAATGGAATGACATCATGCATGTAAAAAAGGCTTTGCAAGCTTATTTGGGTTTGAAAACCATATAAATAAAAGATGGCCCATTCTTTCCTTAAACTCAACACCTCTCCTGTTCTCATCTTTCTCTTCAGATCTGGGGCATACGTGTACTTGCTTCGTCACTGTGTTTGAACAGTACTTAACTAATTTAGAAGAGGAGGCAGATAGATGCCTAAGCCACTCACCCTCCCTTCCCTCTCTCCTTATTTTTTTTTTATTTTATTTATTTGACAGAGAGAAATCACAACTAGGCAGAGAGGCAGGCAGAGAGAGGAGGAAGCAGGCTCCCCGCGGAGCAGAAAGCCTGATGTTGGGATCCCAGGACCCTGGGATCATGACCTGAGCCGAAGGCAGAGGCTTTAACCCACTGAGCCACCCAGGTGCCCCTCCCTCTCTCCTTATTTTAGAATCCTTGCGGTTCTTTGTTCCTAAATTTTTATGGCTGGTTGATAGCATCACTTTAGTTCTATATTCTTACTGATTTTTTTCTTTTTCTTTTTGGGGGGGGGTCCAGTTGCTCTTTTAATTCCCGAGTGAGGTGTGTTAAAATCTCTGTGATGATAGATGTCTTCCTTTATTTCTGTCAGTTTCTTGCATCCTGTATTTTAAAGCCCTTTTCTTAGGCCCAGAGACATCTTTTTCTTTCTCACGTATCAGGCATGTTATTTTGATGAAGTTTCCTGCTTCTTATCTCCATTACTGCTCCTTGCTTTGAAGTGCATTTTGCCTGTTTTTTGTTTTTTTTTTTTTTTTTTTTAGATTTTATTTATTTATTTGACACAGAGAGAGAGATCACAAGTAGGCAGAGAGGCAGGCAGAGAGAGAGGAGGAAGCAGGCTCCCTGCGGAGCAGAGAGCCGGACGCGGGGCTCGATCCCAGGACCCTGAGATCATGACCTGAGCCGAAGGCAGCGGCTTAATCCACTGAGCCACCCAGGCGCCCCATTGCCTGTTTTTTTTTATGACCCAGCTTACTTATACTTACTGTTCACATGGTATGTCTTTTCCTATCCTCTCACTATTTGTATCATTATTTTTAAAGCATCTATGGTAAGAATTAGAGAAGACTGATTAAAAAGAGCAATGGCCACCTCTGTGTGCTGCGTTCTGACCAGCTCTGCCTTCTGATTGAAGTGTTTAGTGCATTTCATTTCAGACCTGTGAAGTTTTTACAATGAGGACTTCGCTGATGGTATCCCTTCAGCCAGCACTGCACATGCTTTATTATCTTTTTTTTCTCCTTTTTAAAAAAAAAGATTTTATTTATTTATTTGACAGAGATCACAAGTAGGCAGAGACAGAGACACAGAAAGGGGGGGAAGCAGGCTTGCCGCTGAGCAGAGAGCCCAATGCAGGGCTCCGTCCCAGGACCCTGAGACCCAGGAGACCTGAGCTGAAGGCAGAGGCTTAAATCACTGAGCCACCCAGAGGACTCTCTTCTTTTTCCTTTTAGGTTGGAAGTTAGATTAAGAGGTTTGATCAGATTTCTCCACCCCCCCCCGCCTTTTTTTTTTTTTTTTCAGAGTGACTATTATGTATTTTATTGGGAGACAGATAATATCTGGCATTATACCGGCCTGGCATCCCTTAACTCATAATTTTAAAAACTGGCAAATGGGGTGCCTGGCTGGCACAGTTGGTAGAGCATTTAACTCTTGATCTCAGGGTTTTGAGTTTGAGCCCCACATTGGAGCTTACTTTAAAAAAATAATCTTAAAAAATAATAAAATAATGAATTGTATCTTCCTGAGATACTGGGGAATTTTTAAAGAAATGTTTAAGAATGGGGTGCCTGGGTGGCTCAGTGGGTTAAAGCCTCTACCTTCAGCTCAGGTTATGATCCCAGGGTCCTGGGATCGATGCCCTGAGTCAGGCTCTCTGCCAGGAGGGGAGCCTGCTTCCTCCCCTCTCTCTCTGCCTGTCTCTCTGCCTACTTGTGACCTCTGTCTGTCAAATAAATAAAATCTTAAAAAAAAAAAAAAGAAATGTTTAAGAATATATGAGGAGGGGCGCCTGGGTGGCTCAGTGGGCTGAGGCCTCTGCCTTTCGCTCAGGTCATGGTCCTAGGGTCCTGGGATCAGGTCCCGCATCGGGCTCTCTGCTTGGCAGGGGGCCTGCTTCCTCCTCTCTCTCTCTCTCTCTCTCTCTCTCTCTCTCTGTGCCCACCTCTCTCCCTACTTGTGATCTCTATCTGTCAAATAAAAAAAAAAAAGAATATATGAGGATTTCTGTCTTCTGCCTCAAGTTTAACCCCAAATTTGAAACAAGGCAGCCGTTTTTTCCCCCTTATCACAAGACACGTCTGTGTAAATGTTATGATCTTCCTTTATTTCTTCCTCCTGGTTCATTTTCTTCTCTCTTAATTACTGTTGATTATTTTCCTCTGCTTTTCTTCCTCCCTTCCTCCTTCCCTTTGTTTCTACCTTCCTCACCAATTCCACTTAGTCACTTTTCCCCATGCCTCAGGGCGCCAGGACATAGCCCAGGGGTCTCTGACCCAGTTTTGGAAAGCCATACTTGAAAGTATGCATCTCGATTGTTTTTACAACTAGTCTTTTTCAGGCAGTGACAAAGGAATACACAGAGGGGAAACAGTACGGACATGAGCCCACAACACATCAGCCAACTACAGCCAACGAGTGTTGTGTGTATCCAGCAGCTTATGTGACATTTTTTCATTTTTGGTGTGACAACATACGGCGGTGCAGGACACCCCTGGACCCCACAACCATCTGGGTCTCAGTCACCCCAGGTTAGGCCAGTGTTAGAGCAGTCCTAAAGCAGCAGCCGACAGAGGATATGCATGGCTGCTTTCTAGTAGCCAACATCGATTCATGTAACAACTATCAAGCATCAGCTATGTGAAGGATGGTGATACAGTTGTCGACCATGACCCACACAGTGCCCGCTTGGCTTGGCTGGGCTGGTAGTGAGGTGAGCTGACTCCATGCACCCTGCAGGCTGGGAGCAGAAAGCTTACAGGGCAAGGCCCTGAATAGCCTTCAAACCTGTTTTTCTTGCATGCCTTCCAAACTGGTTTTGAAAAACCATGATACCTTGCTGGATTTTTTAAAAAAATCTGAAATCATCATCATTCTCTATGTAAATAGTCTCAAAAGATTCATTTTATCATGTATCATAGATATTGACATTTAAAATGAAAATGTTAGGGGCGCCTGGATGGCTCAGTTGTTAAGCATCTGCCTTTGGCTCGGGTCATGATCCCAGGGTTCTGGGATTGAACCCTGCATCGGGCTCCCTGTTCTGCTGGAAGCCTCCTTCTCCCTCACCCACTCCCCCTGCTTGTGTTCTCTCTCTCACTGTGTCTCTCTCTGTTGAATAAATAAAATCTTTAAAAATAAATAAATAAAATGAAAATGTTAAGGTTCTTTTAAATGTATCCAGTGAAATCTTGGTACAATAGAGACTTGATAGCAACCATTTCCATATTTAAAAATCTCTTAGGGGTGCCTGGGTGGCTCAGTGGGTTAAGCCCACTGGGTGGCTCAGGTCATGATCTCAGGGTCCTGGGATCAAGCCCCACATTGGGCTCTCTGCTCAGCAGGGAGCCTGCTTCCTCCTCTCTCTGCCAGTCTGCCTACTTGTGATCTCTCTCTGTCAAATAAATAAATAAAATCTTTAAAAAAATAAAAATCTCTTAACAAGCTTTGTAATATTTTATCACTCTTTCTGTTCCTTGAACTTTGTTCTACCTCTCCCATGGAATTTTATCCTAATATGAATTTTATTTTCTTAAAAGTTTATTGTATATTAAGTACTACTAAATACTAGCTCAGCATATTCCATATATAAATATTCTGTTACCATGGGGCTCTAAGAGTTTAATGAGCAAATAATGTATATATTAGAACCTTTATTTGAACATTGCTCTGAACTATCTCTTTCAATGAAATGAGTACGTGTTTATGATGACCCGGTTAAAGAAACTGATTGTCTAACTGTTCCTTTGCTTGGTGGGCAGAGTTTTACACCGTACCATAATACCCATGTTAGAACTGTGCAAGGTCTGGGATTTTACAAGTTAGCCTGCCACAGTTTCATGGATGATGGCAGGACATGGGTGACAATTACTCACAGCAGCAGCAATAGCCAGAATATGACCATTTTTGTAGGTTCCCTGAGACCCAGTTCCCTCAGGGTCAGCGTGGATGGGCCCAGATGGATGCCTGCTCATGCAATAGGTTGCATTTCAGGAGAAGGATTCTGATCTTAGGAAACCCAAATCTTTTATAGTGGTCAGTAAGCATGCCTTCCATTTGCTCGAGTGAAACATTATTATCCTGGAAGTTAGAGCATTAGTTTCCTAGGCCTGCCATAACAATGGACCACTAATTGGGTGGCATAAAACAGCAGAAACTCACTGTCTCTGTTCTGAAGTCTAAAAGTGTGAAATCAAGGCATTGGAAGAGCTATCTTCCCTCTGAAACCTACAGGGGGGATTCTCTTGCCTTCCTAGTTTTGAGTGGTTTGCTGGCCATTTCGGGGTTCCTTGGCTTACAGCTACACAATTTCAGCCTCTTCTTTGTCATCACAGGGTGGACCCTCTATCTCTGTCTTCACATGGCTGTCTGCTTATAAGGACACCAGTCATATTGGACTAGGGGCCCACCCTATTCCAGTATGACCTTATCTTAACTCATCACATTTGCAACGACAATATTTCCAAATAAAATCACATCCTGAGGGCGCCTGGGTGGCTCAGTGGGTTAAGCTGCTGCCTTCGGCTCAGGTCATGATCTCAGGGTCCTGGGATCGAGTCCCGCATCGGGCTCTCTGCTCAGCAGGGAGCCTGCTTCCCTCTCTCTCTCTCTCTCTCTCTCTCTCTCTCTGCCTGCCTCTCTGCCGACTTGTGATCTCTCTCTGCCAAATAAATAAATAAATAATCTTTAAAAAAAAAATCACATCCTGAGGTACTGGGAGCTAGGACTTGCACATCTTTTGGTGGGGAGGAGACATAATTCAACCTGTAACAGTAACTATGTCTGCACTTTCGTCTCAATAAACGGAGACACTGTGCCCCAAGAATGCTCATAGGGACACAAACATCCCCGAAAGACATTCCGAATTAAGGACAGCCAGTGCCTCACTCCTGAGACCTGCAGAAACATGAAAAACGCATGGAAAACTGACTCTGAATGTCAACTTATGGGTGGGAAGTGAGTTTGTCTTCATGTTGAAGAAGAGCAGGTATTAAAGAAGACAGAAGTAGCTTAACCTTCTCCAGGCTCCTTCAGAGACTCATTTTGGGAAAGAGTTCAAACAGAAGGTGAAGACTTGAAAGGGATTTCCCAATGATGAGCCCTGTTCTTGCATATCTTGAGAGTCACTGCTGCACCCCAGGTAGTCGAATCCCAGTCCAAAGGTCAGTATTAGAAGAGATCTGGAGGACTGCCAGCGTGGCTCAGTCAGTGAAACGCTGACTCTTACTTCAGCTCTGGTGGTGAGCTCAGTGTATTAGGCTCCATGGCTCAGTGGGGAGTCTGCCTGAGATTGTCTCCCTCACCCCACTAGCAGGGGTGCTCGCTGTCTCTAAAATAAACAAATCTTTGAAAAAGAGGGAGAGAAAGATTTGGAGATGTATCTGGGCTGCCAGATCCAGTATAACCTGAAGTTTTCTTTCTTTCTTTCTTTCTCTTTCTTTCTTTCTTTCTCTCTTTCAGTTTGAAGTATTACAACATCACTTCCATTTTCTTTTATCTTTTTATAAAATTTTTTAAAAGATTTTATTTATTTGGAAGAGAGAAAATGAGAGAAGGAGTGTGAGAGGGCAGAGAGTCAGAGGGAGAAGCAGACTTCCCTCTGAGCAGGGAGCCTCATGTGGGACTCGATCCCATGACTCCAGGATCATGACCTGAGCCAAAGGCAATCGCTTAACCAACTGAGCCACCCAAGCCCCTCCCCTTCCATGTTCTTGAATTGTCCGAGAAGTCTTTCCTAAAGGCTGCAGCTGGGCTGAGCAGTGTCATCAGAGAATTAAAAGGGTCTCTGCCTTGGCTTGGGTAGAAGCAGAGCAGGGGTGAGTCCAGGAATGGCAGGCGGGGAGGGAGGGGGCTTGCAGCAGAGAGATGGGTGACAGCCTGTGCCGAGGGAGCACGGACCAACCTGGAGACAGACCGATGCTGAGGCAAGAGACAACTCGGCTGGGTCCTCACAGTTCCAGAAACTGTGAGAAGAATTTGTTGAGATCCCAGAAGTCCTGCAGTTAAGCAGGATGAGGAGTTCAACTTTTCTTAAAATGGGTATTAATAAATTCATATGACTTCATTTTATACCGCCATCGGCAAGGTCTGAACATGCAAGCTAAACTTTTTGACCAAATTGTATATAGTTAAACTGATGCGGAATCCTACAATTCCGCAGGAAATCACTAATGCAGACACAGTGTCTTATCTGCATAATTTCTGAAACTCTGCTTCAATACCAAGGCCACTTTTTTTTTAAGATTTTATTTATTTATTTGACAGACAGAGATCACAAGTAGGCAGAGAGGCAGGCAGAGAGAGAGGAAGGAAAGCAGGCTCCCCGCTGAGCAGAGAGCCCGATGCAGGGCTCAATCCCAGGACCCCAGGATCATGACCCAAGCCGAAGGCAGAGGCTTAACCCATTGAGCCACCCAGGTGCCTCTGTTATGTATTTTTTTAATGTTATTTTTCGTTTTAACACCACCAAGAATCTCTAGGAGAAATACCATTTCATTTTATCAAAAGCTGAGTCTGCGGTCTTGTGTACTTTTTAGGAGGATGATGATATTGAGGAAAAGAAGAGAACTTTCTTGTCTGTGTCCTCAAGGAATTAACTCCAACAAAACGGGACCTACAGCAGCTAAAGAATACCTAGCTTCAACAAATTGTATAGATTTGTCAAACTTCAACTACTGACAAGTGAGAATTGTAACAATATTGGAAAGTTGTCAACCACTTAGACGCCAAAAACATTCTTCTTGGGGAAAAGTATAAATGTTTGTTAGAAATGCTTTGAGAAACTGCTTGGAGTAGAATTGGTCTGGCCACCTACAGGGTTTTCCTGTTGCTTCCCTGGAGGAAGAACTGGGGTGAGTAGGGGAGGGGAGAGAAAGGCTCCCTGGGTGTAATGGAGAGAGAAGACCGGAGGCTGTACCCTGCCCAGTGGAATCAAACAGACCCTCAGATAGACCACTGCAAAGCTGGCCAAAAATGCCTGAGGGGGGTCTTTCAGGGGGCTAGTTGAGAGGCTACAATGTAAACTCTCCCTTCTTCCCTGTGAAATCTTTAGTAACTTCTTGTGTAGATTTTTCTGTGGACATGCGGAAGGACTTCAAAGGAGGGAAAAGGAGAGTTGACATCTAAGTTATATGTTAGCATGGGCAATATTTTCTTTCATCCTCCTTCTGTTCCTGAAGTTATAATAAGAAAGGAATGGTGAGGGGCACCTGGGTGGCTCAGTCAGTTAAGTGTCTGACTCTTGATTTTGGCTCAGGTCACAATCTCAGGGCCGTGAGATCAAGCCCTAGGTTGGGCTCTATGCTTAGTGTGGAGTCTGTTTGGGATTCTCTCTCTCTCCCTTCTCCCCAACCCCCGCTTGCACTCTCTCTCTCAAATAAATAAATCTTAAAAAAAAAAAATAGTGACAAGTCCTTTCATTATCAATAAAGACCTCTTGAATTGTATATCTGGTCAGAGCTTGCAGATTCATCAGCTGCTGATGGTAACTTATATTTACCATCCATATGTACTGATTACATTAGAAGATAATAATGGAAAGGCAAAATATAATCTTATAGTCATATTATTTTTCCAGCTCTGAGGTATATTTGGACAAATAAATATACCTTTGTGAAGCTTACTTGGAAACAACTTTCCACATACTACCTAACAAAGGTAATTAGTTTCAATGAAACAAACAAAAACCCAGCTATTTCCAAGGCCTTTATTTCCTTATTCCAATCTGTGGGCACAACTTTTAAATTTCCTAATATCTTGACCTCTTCTGCTAATTTATTATCACTTTATATATATATATCACACTGAAAGTATTCTTTATCTTAATTATTTGGAGTTAACAAATATTTAGCCAGTGGCAAAAATACACTCTATTAAAGCTGTTTGCAAGCAAAGGGATGGAGCTAGAGAGTGTTGCCCTAAGCAAAATAAGTCATTCGGGGCAAGATACCATGTGATTTCACTCATAGGTAGAATTTAAGGAGCGAAATAGATGAACATGGGAAAAAGAGAGGCAAACAGACTCAACTATAAAGAACAAACTGAGGGTTGCTGGAGGGGAGGCGGGTGGGAGATGAGCTAATTGAGCGATGGGCATTAGGGAGGGCACTCCTTGTGCTGAGAATTGGGTGTTGTATGGAAGTGATGAATCTCTAAATTCTACTCCTAAAACTAAAAACCAAACAAAAACCAACTTTTTTCAGCTTAAAAAAAAAAAAAAAAGCCCTCTATTAGAAAATGCTGTAATCTCCTAGCAATGTTACTGACATTCTGATCTTGCTTTATTTTGGTTTTGGAGCTGGTAGATTGGTATTAAAATGTTTTGGGCCTCGTTGGGGTCTCTCTAGAGAGGCTCTGTCAGAAGCAGTGTAACTGCAGAATCTCCCTCCCATCTGGCCTCGCGAAGTCCGAGAGTGGGAGTAACTGGAACCTGCCAGTAGAGGGCAGGACCGAAGCAAAACAGGACTCCTGAGCGGTGGCTTCCTTTCCCTCTGGGCACAGTCGGTGCAGTTTGGCTGCTTCGGACATAGTGGAGAGCCAAGCAGCGCGGGAGTTGTAAAAATGACCATTTTTAGTCTTAAAAGTTGGGGTTCTCATGACTATTCTTGTAGAGACAGGTATGCAGACAAGATCTGGTTCAAGAGATGAGTCTCTTCTGTCATGTTCATTGAATTTTGACCAAGAAATTCCAAACTCTATCCTCATCCGGTGACTGTGTGGTGAGCTCCCACTGACTCAGAATCATTCACAAATGACTGTGATCTCGCCGCTGCTTCCTCACGGAGACTTCTTGGGCTGGTTCTGAGACTCATGTCTCTTCCCCCAAATTATCAGACAAGAGGGCTTACTTTGCTTGGAGTGTTTAGAATGATAAATGGAGAGTACTTCTTAACATTTTTGGAGGGAAAGAGGGTCACAGCCCCTTTGAGCTTGTGTGGGAAGGACTTACTTCCTCCCACAAAAATGCCCATGACCACAAACAAAATTCGCTTCCAGTATTTCAACGGTTCATGGAAACCCTTGTGTGTCCATGCGCCCCAGGATAAAAATCTCTGTTGGGGAAAAGCTCTTGCTGAAATCCAAATGAGCTCTTCAGGAGCTGCAATAAATCTTGAAGCTTAGGGCCATGCCAAAATAAGTACTGACTGTCTTCACCTAGACATCCTGTAGGCAACACAGCCCTTGCCTTGTCCAGACTTGCTGTGCCTGGCACCTCTGTTTTTTTTTTTTTTTTTTTCTTGGTGTGATTCCCGTTCTAGTGACCCTCACTTAAAACTTTGGGGTCACCTATGATTCCTCTCTCTGTCATGCTCAATGTCACTCTTACTGAACTCCTTCTTTATGTTTTCATTCTCGCCCTCTTCACGCCTGGCTTTTATTAGTCAAGCTGGGATTAGAAATTTCATCTCTCACCTTCCATTTCTTTGTATTCCAGTCCATCCTTCTGACTTATACTGGGATTTTATTTTATTTTGTTTTATTTTATTTTCAAAGATTTTATTTATTCATTGGAGAGAGAGCTTGATCGTAGGGCCCTGGGATCATGACCTGAGCTGAAGGCAGATGCTTAACTGACTGAGCCACCCAGGCGACCCAGCCTACCTTTTTTTTTTAAGGATTTACCCATCTATTTGAGAGAGCAAGAGTGCGCGCACATGGGGGGAGGGCCAAAGGGAGAAAGAAATTCAAGCAGACTCTGCTGCTGAGCCCATTGCAAGATTTGATCTCACAACCCTGAGATCATAGCCTGAGCATGCCCAACCATCTGGGCCACCCAGGCACCAATTACACCAATTACATAAACAGTCAATCAACACATATTTTGTATGCTATAGGTATTATACACTGAATCCTTACAATGAAGTAAGCCAGAGGAAAGAAAATGTTATTACAAAAATCAGAAGGAAGAAAAAAAATACATTTACAGGACTGTCCTGCAAAAAGCCCGCATCTAAGCGCTCCTGTGCAGTCCCAACCTGTGTTGTTCAAGAGCCAACTGTAAGAGATCTAGCACTAGTCCTAATAATTTCCCCAGTAGTTTACTGCTCATATCTGCAATGGAAGAAGATGCTGAGTTTCATTGAGAGACTGGTGAGAATAAAGATGCATTTCTTTCCCCATCCAATTTCATAGACCCCAGCTTGAAAATCTCAGACTCAGATAACTGATTGTCTAAGTAAAGCATGCATTGGGATCACCTGGATGCTGAACACCAACAGCGAGGATTTATTTCTGATTCAGTAGGTCAAGGGTACACCCTAGAATTTGCACTTCTAACAAGCTCCCAGGTGTTGCTGATGTTGCAGGCCTAGAAGCCACACTTGGAAAACCTTTGCTTTAGACTAGATCGTTATGTCCTGCCATCTTGACCTACCCAAATCCTATGCCTTTCTGAACCCAGGAAAAATTCCACCTTCTGAAAGGCTTGAAACAGACCTGCGAGTCCATCCCTGATCTTCACAGAAGCAGGGTGCCAGGTAACTCAGCAGCCACTTTGAACAGCTACCTTCCTGAGAAAGAGCACTGGCTACGGCCGCTGTGTTTGCTGAGTGTTAGGTATTACGCAAAGCACTTCACAGGCTTTATCAGAATCTACCCATCATCCTCTGTGCTAGGAAATGAATAAATCCCATTTTCAGGTGAGGAAACAGGTATGGGGTAGTTATGTAGCTTTCCCAAAGTTAAATAGCTCGTAAGGAGAGCAGGAATTAGAATCTGCCTTTGCCTGCCTCCAGATCCTGAATCCATTTTCATTTTATTTTTATTCCATTTTAAGTAAGCCCCAGTGTGGGGTTTGAACTCACAACCCCAACATAAAGAGTTGCATGCTCCACCGACTGAGCCAGCCAGGTGCCCCCAGAATATGAATTCTTAGCTACCTTATACTGTTCTTATGCTGTTTATATACCTTACACTGTTACACGTCTTTATACTGTTGAGTAGTCCAGCTTGCCTGGATGAAGAAGGCAGGTAATCCGCCTTGGAGAGGTTAACCATCTAAAGTCCTCAGCTCCGCCACATGCAGACGTTCAGCAGGAGGTTGCTCCACGTCTGCACCTCTCTCTTTGGCCACTTTCTGAACATTCGAGATGGGTTTGTAGAATTCTGCAGGTGCGACTAGACGGTCAGGATCACGCGGCTGAGTCCACAGCTCTTTTTGCCTAGTGCCAGGCATAGAGACTGGGCTTGAGACATGTTTGTTGAGTTGAAGTCCTCTTTTTTCTCATCGCCAACCAAACCAAATTCCCATTCTTACAATCCCCGACCCAAACAAAAAGAATTGCTTTCCATGGATAGATTAAAGTCAAATTCTATTAAATTTATTAGGAGCCTAGTCCGACGTACTACATGGTTTCTTGACCTGAAGATTTGTCCGGCCCTCCTACAGTCTGAGTCTGGTCCGGGCTGTGCAGGCCCCCCGGGCCGCACCTCAAGCACTCCTCCTGGAACAGCCCATGCTGTGTCCTGCACTCTAACAGCCTTTCCTCACCCGGCGCCCTCTGCCACCCCCACCCGCTCCCATACCTCTCACCCTCACGCTTGCTCAGTCCTTCCTCTGGAAGCCCCGCCCCTTTCCCTGCTGCGCCTCCCTCAGTCTCCCGCGGCTGTGGGCTCTTCCAGCCCCTTCCTCCGCGCGGCCCTGATCCTTCTTGGAAACCCGTGGCCATCCATTCTAAGCGACCCTCTCCTTTTCTGTTCTTTCAACTTCTTGGGGCCGGAGGCCAAGTGGCGAGTTGCTAACCTTCGTATTTCCAGCACGGTGGCTGGGGTATGACACGTGCCGTGCTGTGGGGGTGCCTGGGAATGCGGGAGTCCCCCCCCCCATAACGTCCATCATCCAGCACAAAAGAATTCTTTCTGGGTGTAGACACTTGCCGTTTCCCAGTCTTTTATATAAAATGTGCAGGCGAGCTCCACGAGGGCAAGCTTTCTTGTCTTCCCACTTGTGTGTCTCCAGCGTCTGGAAGAGGGTCGGCCGGCCGTGGGATGGGGGGGGGGGGTCGCTCTGAATTATCTTTTGCATGGATAGAGGCGTCGTCAGAAAACTGGATAGTCCTCGCTCTGTGCTATTCAGTCCAGCAGGCTCTGCCAACCCATTTGGACAAGTCCCCTCCCTTCCGTCCCCAGCCCCTCACCTTCTAACTCCTTTGCTCTGCCAGCCCTCCCCCCGAGAAACCGGTGTTGCCCCCGGGCGGTCTCGGTAGGTGTGGTGTGAGACCTCGGCGCCGGGACGCACCAGGGAAGGGTCCCGACAGTGCGCGCCCGGCGTCCGCAGGGCCGCGGCGCAGGGAGGAGCGAGGCCGCGAGGGGCCTGGGCTTCCCGGGCGGCTGGCTCCCGAGAGCATGCTGGGGTGGTTTGTGCAGACCCGGCGGCTCGCTTAGAGCGAGGGCCCAGCGAGAGGCACAGCTGGGAGAGGTGTTGCTTTCCAAAGCTCGGCAACCTTTCGAAAGGTCAGCATTTGTTTAAAACCCGTCTTTGCCCGGACGATCCCAGTTCCTGTACAGATAGAAGGAAGGGCGCCGCCACAGGCCCGGCGCGTTCTCTCGCTGTGATTTTTCGGGAGGGCCGCTCCTCACCCTCGGAGTGTCCCCCGGCTCCGCGGTCAGCGGCCTCATCGGGGAGGGCAGCTTGTGGTCGTCGGCGACCGACATCTGGTTTTCCCGGTGGCTAGCGTGCCTTGTGATTGGAAGGGAGGCGAGGGCGGGCTGAAGCGGCGGGGCCTGGTGAAGGGTGTGGCTGTCGGCATTACCACACCGGTGGAGAATTAGAAACTGAATGGCCCCCAGTTCGGCACTGACGCGGGGGAGGATAACTGTTAACGCGCGTCTTGAAATCGTCTCATTCCAAAAACAGTATCTGGTTTAGGGGAAACACAGCGGAGAACTGAAACCTACTGGGAGGCTTAGAAGTAGGTCAGTGTGATCCCAGAGCAGCGTTTCCAGCATTGTTGTGCGGTTCCTCAGGCTGCCGTTGGTCACCCAATCAGGGAGCTCGTCTTTAGACGAATGCTATTCAGATGGTTACTATGGTAATGATGGAGTACCGGTTGTCATGGCGATGAAATGGCAATTTGGGGGACCAGTTTCTTGAGAGGAGGGGGATTCATGAAGCCCTGTCTTTCCTTAAAACTTCGTCAGATTGTATATTACTTTAAAAAGGGGTACAGTTTCAAACTCTGCATACATTTCAGGATTTGTATTATTTTTTCTCATTCTTAGATCGCATGGCTTAAATCTTGTCAACTCTGTGATGAGAATAGCCACCCTTCCCGCACCCACCCCTAGTCTTTGATGGCTCATATTAAAGAATGACATTGCAAAGCTGTGTTTCTTTTTATCACTCTAAAAGGGTTTCTGCCAGACTCCACTGAATTCCTCCAAAGTTAATCTGTTATGAAATGGTATAAGGTCAAAACAAATTTAATGGATCATAAATGATAAAAGGTACTTCTTTCCCCCTAGCCTCACTGAGGTATAATTGACATAAAAATGTATATATTTAAGGTGTACAGTAAATATATGACATATATAAATATATGTACATAAATATATGATGATTTGTTATGTGTGTCCATTGTGAAATGAGTACCACAATCAAGCTAATTAACACATCCATCACCTCACATAGTTGTTTTGTGTGTGTGTGTGTGGTGAGAACACTCAAGATCTACTCTTCTAGCAAATTTCAAGTATGTGATACATTATTAGTAACTATAATCACCATTCTGTACATTAGATGCCCAGAACTTACTCCTTATGATTGAAAAATGTATATCCTTCAACCAACATCTCCCCAGTTCCCTACAGACAACGATGATTCTAGCCTCTGTTTCTGAGTTTGACTTTTTTAGATCGCGTATAATATGAAGGAGACTTACAGTTCAATCCAATCACCTTTTCCTCAGTGATGTGTTTATTAGAATCACACATTGAAGTGAATCCTTTTGAGAAGCAGCCAAAAGCCTAGTTCTTTTTTCTTTCCTGGTTCTGATAGAGGTTTTATTCTTCTTTGCTTTGAATCCACTGTATGGGATCATCAATTGGAAATATGTGTTGTTCTTATGTTATGTAGATGTGACTGGCCTTTTTCTTGAATGCTCCCAAGGAACCAATTTAGATGCTCATTTTGGATTTCTGGAAAAGGTAGAGTAGTAATATTAATGGCTTTGGCTCAGTCTGGGGCTCATTAAAGAATTTAGAGAAAATATATTGGAACAAATATGAATTCACAGACTTTTCCATTTTTCTGAGAACATTGGTGTATGAACATGAACTCGGTGGAAAAGGCTTTTTGGTGCATTTTTGGAGTGTATTTTTATTTGAGTTTGCTACTGTAAAAATTTTACATTGTTTATGACAGTGATTCTTAAACTCAGTGGCAGGAAAATCCCCCTGTGAGTGTGTAAAATGCAGGTTGCTGGACTCTATTTGAGTTGACATAGAACATTACATCAGTTTCAGATGTGGAACATAATAATTCAATATTTGTGTACATTGCAAAATGATCACCACAATAAGCATTCCAGACCTATTGATTCAGATTTTTTTGAATGGACCCAAGGAATTTGTATTTACACAAATATCCCAGATGATTTTGAGGCATTCTGTGGCCCAAATGACCATTAGCTAACTGCAGTGGGAAGAAACTCCTCTCTCAGGGGAAGAATGTGGAGGGAATCCTCCTTACCTTTTTGTTGCCTCCATCACTCCACCCAAGAAGGTGAGAGGACTGGTTCATCTAGCCTGAGGACAGTACTTGAGCTTTTGTCAACACTCGTAGGGCTCCTTCCTCCAGATGATGGATTGAAGTGGTGTCTTTATGGACATTGCTGGTGATACTTTTTCCCCTGATAGATTTGTTTCTTATCAGTTGATTGGAAGCCTGAAACACATCAAGTCTTCCCAACAAAGATAAGTGGTTTTTCACCCCTTTAGTGCCTCCTTATTTCCTGGTGGAACCTTCCAGCATGGCATCATACAGCCACCAATGACTTCACTTCTTTTGTCCAAAGCCATCTGCCATAGATTTTGAAGTCAAAGGAGGCTAGATTGATAAAACCCAAGGCCATTACTTAGGATAGAGATTCATCCTATAACAGAGGCCAAAAATAACAGTACTCTCACCACATAGGCATGGCTCTTTCCACCCTGTTGCCCTGCTATCCTCAAGACATAGCTTCCATATTACGATGTAAGATCCATAGTCCTTCTTTCCTCCCTCCCTTCCTTCCTCAAGTGTCCTTTCTTCCTCAAGTGACAGTTTTGCTGGGGGAGTCACAGGAATGGCCTGTGAGGTCTGGGCTCAGGGACAGGAGCGAGGCATGTGTCCTCACGTAGTCTTTCCTGTGGCATTACCTGGAGTGGATTCCTAGCTAGATAGCCATCAAGCCTCATTCTCTGGCCTTCTGGAGGTCCTCCAAGCTAACTATTTAATCTTTAAGAAAATCCCACTTTTGCTTAAGTTACCCAGAGTCGTTTTCTTTACTAGTGATCATGAACTTCAGTACTCTTTATGCTTTGCACAGACTTATTGATCACTGGCAAGAAAACCTCAAGGGGCGGGGGCGAGGGGGTGTCAAGGCCCAGGCAAATTGATATCCAGATTTCCAGGGAGACTCAGAGCCTATTTTAGGGAAACCCAGAGGAGTCAGTCTCAAGATTCATTCCACCACTCCCCTTCGTAACAGCATAAGCTGGAGTTTTTCCTTCAGGTGAACGACTCCCTCCAGCAGCAGATTCAGCCCTTTGCCTTTTGTTCTTTAGAAGTGGAATATGCTCCCATGTTTAAGCTAACTTTAATGGACTTTCCAGATATCGGCATCCAAAGTCTTACCCATAGTATCTTTTCTTCTTCTGTAAGTAAGTATGGAAGTGTTTACTGGAAAGAAAAGAACTTCTCATGTTCTGTCCTTTTTTCCTGCAAAGAAAAATACAGCACCAACATTAGCTTTCATTAGAGTAGAATTATGGCCCATGTAGGGATAGAGGTCATTCTGAAAATCACAGGCTTGGCAGAGACTTTCAGAAATCATTAATGCCATTTCTCTATTCCTTGTTTTTTAAGTGGACTATGTAGGGGTGCCTGGGTGGCTCAGTCGGTTAAGCATCTGCTTTCTGCTTAAGTCATGATCTCAGGGTCCTGGAATCAAGCCCTTGCGTAGGTCTCCCTGCTCAGCAAGGAGTCTGCTTCTCCCTCCCTCTGACCTTCCCCACTCTCACGCCACTTTTTGCTCTCTCTCTTTCAAGTAAAGCAATAAAATATTTCTTTAAAAAGTGGATTATGTAAGTAACATGAGGGAGGGGGGCACAAGAGAAACCTAGAAAGGAAGTAGAAATTGGAGATTGCTAAGAAGGGTCCAAAACCCTTTCTTAGATTGATCAAGCATCTGCCAGTTTTCTAACCTCAATGACATTCTCTCTCTCCCCTCCATATTTTAAAATAATACTTCAATTTCTCTTTTGTTGTAAAATGAGTAAATTTGTTGTCACTACTAAGAACATAGAAAGGGTGAACAAACAACCACCTGTAACCTCACTACTGAAGATAATCACTGTTAATAATTTGGTATCTGTATGAATCCAAAATCTTGCTAGTGACAAACTCAGTTCAAACTACCTTGAGTTAAAACAAGGAAATGGGGGCACCTGGGTGGCTCAGTGTGCTGAGCCTGCTTTCCTCACTCTCTCTCTGCCTGCCTCTTTGCCTACTTGTGATCTCTGTCAAATAAAAATCTAAAAAAAAAAACAACAACAAAAAAAACACAAAAAAAAACCCAAACAAGCAAACAAACAAAAACAAGGAAATGTATCGTCTCACAAAGCTGAGAAATCCAGGGCTGTGTTTCGTTGTAGCTCCGTCTGCATTCAAAGGCTCACAGCGTCATCAAAATTTGGTTCTTCTGTCACTTTGCATTTCTCTCCTGGTGCCTGTTTTCTCTGTGTTGGCATCATTCTCAGGCAGGCTACATGATGGGGATAGCCCCCACATTTCCAGGCCTACAGCCTATTGATTTTGCCTCCTTAGGGTAAAGAGACAAATGATTTTCCAAAAGTAAAACAGAAGTCCTAGATCCGAATGTGGCCCAGTGTGGGCCCTATACCTACCCTCAAGTCGTTTAATCTTGTGAGAGGGGCAGGATTGAGTCCCGTACCATTTTCCCTTTTAACTTGTCACATGGACTCCCTATCCCCTCTACAAATCTTCTGTCCCCCTTAGAAGAACATCCAAACTCCCCAGTGTGCTCTGAAGGCCTCCATCAGCTAGGCCTTGGCTCACTTTTCTGCTTCATGTTTTACCCTCTTGTCTTTCTTTCTCTCTCTCTCCCTCCCTTCCTCCTTTCGTTCCTCCTACCTTCCCTCCCTCCCTCTCTTCCTCTCTCTCTCTCTCTTTCTTTCTCTTATTTATCAGAGACAGACCGAGACAGCAAAAGCAGGACAAGGAGGGGGGCGGCAGGCAGAGGGAGAAGCAGGCTCCTGCAAGAAACCCACCATGGGACTTGATCATAGGACCCTGGGATCACGGCCTGAGCTGGAAGAAGATGCTTAACTGACTGAGCCACCCTCTTTTCTTTCTCACGCTGCTCACTCAAGCTGGGTTCTTGCTGGATCTCCAACATTTCATCTGTAGGTCTGCAAATCTCCCTCTTTCAGTCTCATCTCACAGAAGTACCAAGTGCAATCAATTTCTGAGCCTTTGAGCAGTTTCTTTAGCACATGTGTGTTTCCCAGCTTAGAGAGTCAACCTTCTCCAGGTGCTAAATGATTTGCTCTTTGTCTTTTTTCTGTCTTCCAGAACTGTGCTAGCGTGTTACCTCTCTTACTCTTTTTAACCCTTGAATTTGTCTTTTTTTTTTTTTTTAATAAAAATGCCCTAGGGGCACGTGGCTGGCTCAGTCATTAAAACGTGCAGCTCTTGATCTTAGGGTCATGAGTTCGAGCTCCACATTAGGTGTGGAGCCTAATTTTTAAAAAAAAAAATGCCCTTCAATAGAGAGGTGTTAGGAGGCAGCAGCGGTAAATGTCTGTCTTCAGATCGCCACCTTGAAACAGAAGGTTCTTCTTTAGTCTCTTAAAATCCTTTCTGTTTAAATTAACCAGAGTTGGCTTCTGTTGCTTGCAACTTAAAGATCTGATACATGTATTCAGAAAGAATATTCGTCCTAATAAAGGTAAAAGAATTGTTCTTGAGGTGAAACAGTACCCTGAAAAATTTTTTTAAGTTTATTTATTTATAATGTCTACACCCAATGTGGGGCTTGAACTCACAACCTTGAGATCAAGAGTCAAAAACACTCTACTGACTGAGCCAGCCTGGCGTCCCAAACCCTGAATGTCACAGAGGTGAGGAAGAGTCTAGACCCAGTTACTATTTAACTGAGGAGAATTTCCCAAATTCTGCAGCCACAACAATTGCAAAATGGTGCCTATTTACACAAAAGGGACATGAACATCATATTGGCCACCTCAAGAGAGGATGGTGTGGAAAAGACACAGCCAGAACTTACCTGTGCTGGTTTAATCACTCCAGTCGTTAGAAGCAAAATAGTGAAAGTGTTTCATTTTTTTCTTTGAGGTATTTTAGCTTTTCTTATTTTAACAACAATAAAATGTTGAAGGAAAAAAATTAAGATGCTCAGAAACGAGTAAAACTTGCTTACCATGGTGTGAAGCAAAGAACACAACCACAAATTCTGACTGAAGAGGTAAACACCTGACCCAAATAAGTAAAATTACCACTCATAATAGCTCATACATTTGCACTTAGAAAAAGAAAAGTTATATAGCTTGTTTAGAATGGGAGTGTATTAAGAAAAAATAGTAAGCTTAATGGCCAGAGAACCAAGTGTCTCAGTGATATAAGTGGGCAAGAGGAGGTTCAGATATGTCTGATTATATGAAAAATGTCACCATAGGCTCTGGCAATAATTTACCTTAAATAGAGACAATTTCAAAATAGGAATTCTTATGTAGGTCAAGTGCAGGTCACAAGTTTTAAAAGTATATGGAATTGAGAAATATATTGAGAATGAAGATACTGTCATCGAGTCTTGATAAGGCAGGACCAGGGGGAAATTTTCTAGAAGACAATCACCAGGAACTTCTGATACAGAAATATTGGTCACAGTAAAGAGAGAAGACTACTGTTAAGCCACCCAGTTGGAAGGTGGAATTCATCCTTAATTTATCCATCCGTATAACAGACAGCCAAGCACAAGCAGGGGGAGGGGCATGGCAGGCAGAAGGAGCGGGAAAAGCAGGCCTCCCGTTGAGCAGGGAGTCCAGTGCGGGGCTGGATCCCAGGATCCTGGGATCATGACCTTAGCCCCAAAGGCAGACGCTTAAGTGACTGAGCCACCCAGGTGCCCCCTCCTTACTCCATTCTTACAGTTCCGTTGCTTGAGGTCCAACCCTCAACTGCCAGACCCTGTAGAATTTCCAAAAGTTTATCTATTCCTTTTCAGGCTCTCATCCCTCCCCCTGGACAGAATTCCTTCTTGCTTCCAAGGACCTGAGGGGATGCGGAAGTTGTCTCGCTGCTTCCAGGGTCCATACGCTGAGTGTGGCAGACGGGCCCCCATAGCTGAGCAGTTGCTGGACTATGAGAGCCGGGTGCTGGACAAAGTCCCTGCTGTCAGAGCAGGCATGGGTGCTAAGGCACCGGAGTCCTTTCAAGGAGCAAATCTAAAATGGGCAATGCCAACACAAGCAAACCAAGGTACACGTTGGCAGATGACTAAGGTGTCCAAACAGTGTCACTGAAGGAGTAGAGACGCGCTTCAATAAAAACAGACGCTGAAGGCAATGCATTGCAATGCGTACCCCATAATGGGGCCTTGTGGGGGAAGGAAGCACCTTTCCCCTCAGCCTGCATTTGGGGAGACTATCTGCCAATGGTCCAACTGTCAGGACGGATGAAATGATTGTCTCATTTCCAGCTCTTCTAAGGAAAGTCCTAGAGAGTTGACTTGATATTGAGGGTCATTTTAGCCATGCAAGATGCGTGAACGTGTTCACATGTAACTTTTCTGTTTGTTCTTTGGTCATTATATCACAGAGATGGAAAACAAAAGGCAGAACAATGTATGCTCACGTCAGGATCACTGTTCTCATGGACTAGAGAGTCCTTGTCTTCGTCCTGAGTTAAGGAATCTAGTACCAGGAAATGAATAACAAAAACATTCATATTGAGTGCCTGCATGCAGCTGGAGGCAAGACTGAGTTCATTCTGGTTCTAGACCTTCATAGTTGACACGGGTCTCCTTTCTCTTCTGTTGTTTTTAAACTTACAGCATAGGGATCTGTAGTGTGACTTAGGTCTTCAGGCCTCACCGAAGTTGGCTTATCTTTAATTCCCTGTGTATCTGCAGTTTTCTTAGATCTTTGCTGAGAAGAGGCTTTTAGGATGGAAGTTTACACCGCACCTAAGAATGTGGTCTGCTCTGGTGAGCAAGACAGACAGTTAAAGACATTTTAAAGAAGCAGTCAGTAATCTTCTAAAATGGACCACTCCAGCCCCCTATGATGACTACCCTTGCCACTTGGAATAAAATCCCAACTCCCAGCCTGGGTCTCCATGACCTGGCTCCTGCTAGGTCCCTCAGCCTACCTCATGCCAGGTCCCCCTCATTGACTGACAGTTTCCACCACCACGCTGAACTTGGTTCTGACTCAGACTTTGACCCTAGCTCCCGCTACCTGGAATGATCTTCCCATAAGGGTTTCCCATGGGTGGCTCCTTGTTGAGATTCAGTTCGCTGCTCAAATGTGAACTCTGCAGAGAACCCATCCCAGCAACCCACTAAGCGCACACCCTGGATACAGGCTGATGGAAATATAAATTTGTTCTGTCCCTTTGCAGGACAATCTGGCAATAGTGATCCAAATCACAACCATGCATGCCCTTCGGCACAGGGATTCCACCTCTGGAAAGTTATCCTACAGACACACTCCCATGTGTGGGAAATGACAGAAGGATAAAGTCATCCATTGCAACATTACCTGAAATAACAAAAGATTGCAAACTCCCTAAGTGTTCCTCAGCAGGGGACAGGTTAAGTAAATTACAGAATGTTCATACAATGGACTACTTTCTTAAGTTTGCAGCTAGCTATAAAGGAGAATAAGGAAGATCTCCAAGTCCTGATATGGGAAACTCTCCAAGATACACAGTCAGGTAAAAGGCAAAGTGCAAAACAGCGTGGGTGGCATGCTACCATCTGTGTAAGGAGGGGCTAAAATAAGAAGAGTACGTGCTCGTATTTGCTTGTTTATGTTAAAACAAAACGAAACAGTAGGGACGCACACAAAAGCCTTTAGACAGGTTACCTAGGCAGAATGAATGGGGAGATACAGATGAATGGGGGCCCTGGGGTGGGAAGGAGACTTTCCCTGAATACCTTTTAATATGTTTTTGTGTCTGATTCATGTCACCGTATTACCTTTTCTAAATTAAATACATTTTATTTTATTTTTTTTTTTTTTAAATTTTTTTTTTTTTTTTTTTTTTTTTTTTTTTTATTTCTTTGACAGAGAGAAATCACAACTAGGCAGAGAGGCAGGCAGAGAGAGAGGAGGAAGCAGGCTCCCCGCCAAGCAGAGAGCCTGATGCGGGGCTCGATCCCAGGACCCTGGGACCATGACCTGAGCTGAAGGCAGAGGCTTTAACCCACCGAGTAGCACTGCCTAATCCCCCTTGATTCTATTATCTTGCTTTATTTTCTTCGGGTAGCATTTACTACTATGTAACAGGATATAAAAAAATGGAAGCTCCACTGAGGGACAAAAACCTCATATTCTCATGTATAAGACCAAATCAACATGTGCATTTTCAAAGGATTTCATTAAAAGCTTGTGAATGCCTCACTTTCCTCTAGTGGCATACAGAAGCTGGATATTGGGGCGCCTGGGCGGCTCATTGGGTTAAGCCTCTGCCTTTGGCTCAGGTTATGGTTTCAGGGTCCTGGGATCGAGCCCCACATTGGGCTCTCTGCTCAGCAGGGAGCGTGCTTTCCCCTCTCCCTCTGCCTGCCCTCTGCCTACTTGTGATCTCTCTCTGTCAAATAAATGAATAACATCTTAAAAAAAAAAAAAGAAGCTGGATATTTGGAGAATGATTTTTGAAGAGGCGTTTAGAGAGAAGTGTGGGTGTGCTGGGAGTACCCCTCAAAGGAGGAGATTGGGGTGGCTGGTGCTCACTTCCAGCTTAGTGAGAAGGGCATCCACGGGCACCCCTCCACTCTCCAAATTTTGACTTACATGCCCCACAGTGGAGAGACACTGTGGAGCGGAGTCTGACTTCCCTGTGAGCTCTTTAGGTAAGGTGCTGATGGAGGGGGTGACCGAGAGGTGGGGGTGTGGGCTAGCTGCCCTTCCGGAGTCTGCAGGGCGTGGGGGGCATGACGTGGGCTGAGCTCTCTGTAAGAGAAGGCGGCGTTAGTGGCACCTTTGATCTTGGTGGAAGGATCGGCTGGAGTGGGGGACAGAACCGTGCAAGCAGACTGAGCAGGCTTCCTGCCTGCTGAGGACAGGGAGAGATCCCGCAGAGACCGGTGCAGTCAGGGGTCTCTGAAACTCACCAAAGCACTTCTCTAAGGAAAGAGTCCTGGTTCCTTGTCTTCTAGGTCTTGGCTTCTCTGTGGCTGACCCCAGCTGGAGGTGGGGAGGAGAATGTTCATTCCAGTGAAATGTGAAGTTTGCATTATTTACATGGGACCGGACATTGCAAATGACCGAATGAAGATGATGTTAATAACTTAAAGCGATCATAAGGATTTGTATCGCCTGCTAGCAGGCAGAGTCAGAGTCCTGACAGAGAGCAGGGCAGGAGGCCAGGTGCACTTCTTTAGGTCGGGGGATGCGGGAGAGCCTCTTCAAAGAAGTGACCTTAGCGAGGTGAGAAGACAAACCACTCTGACATCTCAGGAAATTCTAGGACTCTCCTAAGCAGAGAGAACAAATGCTTCTGGGCCCGAGAACTTCACTCAAGGTATTACACTCTCCCGGTCTTCCTCTTCCTCCCTTGCTGCTCTATCTCCCCAGCTCACCCCTCATTCCGCCAAAGCTCTGCACGTTCCCTTAGCAGGAGGTCCTGGTTCTGGGCTCTCTTCCTTCCTCTCTCTCTGTGTGTCTAGGCGAGCTCCTCCAGTCTCATACCTTTCAATACCAAACTGACATACCCGCCCTGAGTCAGATCCCGTCACCTCCCAGACGTCTCCACTTGGAAGTCTAACAGCTGTCTTCAGTAAGTCCAAACCTGAATTCTTGGTTGGTCCCTCTTGCTGACCTCTTTCTCCCCCTGGGTTTTTCCTAAGTAAATGTCAACATTGTCTACCCTGTTGCTTGAAAACACAAACCTGGGAGTCAGTCTTGCTTCTTCCTTTTTCTCTATCCCCATATCCAACGTATCTGCCAATCTTGTTGCTCGAACTTGAAAATTGACTCCCAGTCCGTCCCTTCTTCTCCGTCTACAATGGTCCACTCCACCCTCATCTCTCACTGTCGCTTCTTAACTGTGGTCTCCCACTTCACTCTTGCCATTCCCTCCCTACATCTCCACAGCCAGCTGATTCTCACAGCATCTAGAGTGATCATCTTTCTTATTATTGTAAAAAAACATTAAAAATTCACCATCGTACTATTTTCACATGTACACGACAGTAGCATTAAACATATGCTCGCTGTTGTGCAACGGCTCTCTATCTGTGTTTCATCTGGCAAAGCCGAAGCCCTCAACCCACTGAACGCCTCCCCCTGCCCCTCTCCCCGCCACCCCCCCCAGCCCCTGGCCACCACCACTCTACTTTCCAAGAGTCTGACCACTCTAGATACCTCACCTAAGTGGACTTGTACAGTATCTGTCTTTTTGTAACTGGCTTATTTCACTTGACCTGATGGCCTCAAGATCCATGCTGGAGTGTGTGACAGGCCTTCCTCCTTCCTTTGTAAGGCCGAACGTGTGTGTCACATCTTCCTTATCCACCGGCTTGCTGATGGACATTTCCACAGCTTTCGTGGCTATTGAGGATAACGCTGTGGTAACAGGAGTACACGAAGATCTCTTCACAGTTCTGTGGATAAATACCCAAAAGTGGGATTGCCAGATCATATAGTAGTTCTGTGTTTAGTTTTTTGAGGAAACTCCACACTGTTTTCCACAGCAGCTGCGTCATTCTATAATCCTACCAATGTGGATAGAGATTCCAGCTTCTCCATATCCTTGCCAACGCTCGTTTTTCCCCCTCTCCTCCCTTCCCTCTTTCCCTTCTGGAGAAGAGGTAGAAGGAGTCCTTCCTGCCTCCCTTCCTCCCTTTCTTTCTCTCTGTGGCCATTCTAACAGGTGCGAGGTGACACATCCTTATGGTTTTATAAGCGTAGCGGACGTCTCATTCCTGCTTAGATCCTTCCAGGGGCTTTCCTTGGACTTGGAATGACATCCAGCTGCCTTACTTGCTTTGGCTTCCAAGGTCCTCCAAAACCTGGTCTCTATCCACTCTCCATCTTCCTCTTTTTCCCCAGCTCTCCTTGGAGCCCTCCAGCCACGACAGCCATCTTTAACTCCCTAAGCACGCTGCGTGTGGCCATGGCCAATGCGCAGGGCGCTTGCATGAGCACGTCCCTCTTCCTGCCCAATCTTTCTCTTCCTTTTCACATGCTGGTTTCTTCCCATCATTCAGATCTTAGGTCAGAACTGATCACCTCAGAGGTGACTTCCAAGCTGTCCCCCCTGGAGTTCCCCTCCCAGGCACTCTACATATTTCACCCCTTTCTGTTTCTCCTTTGCTTTCCGCAGCAGTTAACAGCACCTGGAATTGTTTTGCCGAAATAGTTGTCTGTTGGTTGGTCTGGTGCTTGTTACCAAACAGGGAATACCGTTCGTGAGACTGGAAGCCTGCACGCCTCGTTCACAGTCATGCCCTGAGCAGAGGCCTGAGCAGAGGAAAGTGAACCACATGGAATCAGATGCAGGAGAAAGTGAGGGACACCCGCTACCAGATCTGGGGAACGCTTCATGGACCATGTGACCTTTTAGTTGGGTTTTCAAGGACAACCCTGACTTCGATGGGCAGATACCTGAGTGGGGTACGGGACACCTGAGGCTGAGGGATGGCCCAAGTGCGCTGAGGGGGCATGCTGCCAGGCGTGTTCAGGGAAAAGGAACCGGACTTGGGGGAAAATGGAGTTTCTTGAGAGGAAGTGGGGGGCAGTGGGGTTGAAACGGCAGGTGGCAGAGGATGGCAGAGAGTGAGTTTATTTCAGTTTCACTGATTTGCCAGTTGGTTAGCAGTGTGTGGGGTGAGAAGACGCAAAGATGGAGAAGACAGAGTTCCGGGCCTGCAGCGGGGAGTCCCATGTGGCTTTGAGCAGCGGAAGGACGGGGAGCATCTTACAGGGCCAGCAGCAGCCCCAGGACCAGGCAGCGTGGAGTGCAATCCCCGCCTTGCCAGTGCCTAGCTCTATGGCCACAGCAAGGGGTTCTGTTTCTTTCTTTCTTTTTATAAAAAGAATGTTATCTATCTGCCTATCTATCTACCTACCATCTATCTATCTAGAGCATAAGCAGTGCGGACGGGCAGAGAAAGGGAGAGAGCATCTCAAGCAGATGTGAGCCGAGCATGGAGCCCAGAGCGGGGTTTGATCTCATCAACCTGAGATCATGACTTGAGCCGAAACCAAGAGTCAGACCCTCAACCACCAGAGCCACTCAGGCAGCCTCCATAGCAAGTTCTTAGCTGCTCTGTGGCTTAATTTTCTTTTCTGTAAGGATGCTAATCATTATAGCTCTTTCTCTTGGCTTTTTTGTGAGGAATAAATTAATTCTTACTTGTAGAATGGTGTCTGGGACTTAATACATGTTAGTTATTACTAATATGTTTGAAACAAGGCCTGATGAGAGGCTGGCTGGCTCAGTCAGTGGAGCAAACCAGTCTTGAATCTTGGGGTCTTGAGTTTGAGCCCCACATTGGGGGTTAGATTGTATTTAAAATGAAAATATATATGAAAAAAACAAAATAATGCCTGGTACAAAGTGAAGTTTTGTTTGTCCAGTGATCGTTAGGGTTTTTTTTGTTTGTTTGTTTTTGTTTTTAAGAATTTTTTATTAGCGAGAGAGTGTGAGCAGGGTAAAGGGGCAGAGGGAGAAGCAGACTCCCCGCTGAGCAGGGAGCCTGACCTGGGGTTCGATCCCAGGACCTGAGCTGAAGGCAGATGCTTAACCGACTGAGCCACCCGGGGTCCCTAATGATTGTTAGTTTTATGTTTAGTTTTATAGTGAAGAAAGCTGATTAGCAAGAGTATAGGTCATTGTTGCAAAAAGGAGACAAGGGACCCAAGAAAAGGCTGCAGGGGGCTACTGCATAGTTGAGGCAGGAATGAGTGGGGCACAGAATGGGGTTAAAGTGGAGATAAAGGTCTGTAAAACAGGGGTGCCTTGGTGGCTCAGTGGGTTAAGCCTCTGCCTTTGGCTCGGGTCATGGTCTCAGGGTTCTGGGATCGAGCCCCGCCTCGGCTCTCTGCTCAGCGGGGAGCCTGCTTCCTCCCGCTCTCTCTGCCTGCCTCTTTGCCCACTTGTGATCTTTCTCTGTCAAATAAATGAATAAAATCTTTAAAAAAAAAGTCAGTAAAACAGATTGGAAGTCAAGGTTGCCAAATACATTTTGGAATTAAAGAAAGTGTTGTTTTTTAGGTCTGCTGAATGTAAGGTGCCTGAGGAAAGTCTGTGATGATGTTCAGATGAAACCACAGTGAGACATCTGACGCTTAGGACGAAGACGGGGAGATTTCCACTCTGGAAGTGTGGGTGTGCATGTAACAAAGACTGCCAAGAATGTAGATCGAACCTGTCATTTACCTATTACATCGGCAAAGGCAAAAGATGACAGGATTTTAAACTTGTATTGTGTGTGCTTTCACGTTGCTGGCAGTAGTGTAAATGTGTGCCATCTCTCTGGCAGCATTTATCACAAGTCTTAGAGATGCTGATACCCCCGAATCAATTTTTTCACCTTTTGGAGTCAATGCCAAATTAACATCCCAAAATGCAGACAGTGACTGTGTATGGAGCTGCTCACTACAACATATTATTCAACTGAAAAAACAAAACCTGCGAACAGGGTCACTCAATGATAAAGAAAATGATTAAATAAATGACAGTATGTTCATATGCTAGAATATTATATAGCCATTAACAAAAATCACATTCATTGATGCTTCCAGTGTGAACTGATGTGAGGGAGAAAAACCCAAGAAGGACACACAGTTATATACAGAGTATGAATTTAACTGTGCTAAAAATAAGAGCATCTTAAGATTAGAAGACAATATATTAAAATCTCACTGTGGATTATTTCTGTTTGGGAAACTGAGGTATGGCTGATGATTTGATGAAGTCCAGTAACTGAGTTTGAATTAGGACCAGGTAATCAATTTTGTCATTTAAAATTTCTTTCCTTCTTCTGGGGTGCCTGGGTGGCTCCGTCGGTTAAGCGTCTGCCTTTGGCTTGAGTCATGATCCCCGGGTCCTGGGATTGAGTCCTGCATCTGGCTCCTGGCTCTGTGGGGAACCTGTTTCTCCCTCTACCTGCCACTCCCCTTGGCACTCCCCTTGTGCTCTGTGACAGATAAATAAATAAAGTCTTTATAAAAAATAAAATTTCTTTCCCTCTTTCCCTCTGCTAATATTCAGTTACTAATATGATAATGATCTTTGGCTCACGGACGGTAGCTTCTATTATTCATCCTGGTCATATTGCCCTTTTTTTTTTAAATGGATGTTTTCCATCAAAGACCTAGAACCCCAAGTCTCATTTTCAAGTTCGTTAATATCACATCAGTGTATGATTATCCACTTTCATTTAGAGGGACATGATGGTTACACAAGAGAGTCCCTGGGTATGTCAAAGACAATATATTAGGAAGCATTATCCCTGAGAAGGGAATTCAACACTAGTCCTCACTTGAGCTGCCCACCCAAACAGCAAAAAGAGAGCCATTTACCCCCAGGAGCATAGCTGATAGAGAGCTTATGGATATGAAGAGTGTACCCACCAGTCACTGGAGTGGGTTGCAAATATCCTAGAGCTGGAGACATCCTGGCTTACTTTGTCCCTTCCTTCAAGATACGAATGCTGAACCAAGCATGTTGTTTCACGACTCTAGGAGGAGAGCTCGCTTTCTCTCTTTCTTTCACACACACACACACACACACACACACACACACACACACACACACACAGACAATTTGTTATCTCTCCAATTAGCCCAGTCCTAGCTCTCCAGCTTCTTTTGCTGAGGACTAATATTGATAAAATTATGGTTTCCTTTTTAATTATAGAAGGCAAGTTTTCTACTATGCAGACACAGATGAGAGGCCACTGGAGAATAAAGAACCTCACCAGGATTATTTAAAAGGCATATTGACCATATTTTCCCAAATCGCAATCGAGACATATGGCCCGTACAATGGAACTTGCCATTGATTTTGGCTTTCCAGGACCGTTTTGGCACTTTAGATCAAGCGTGGTGAGTTTTCCATGTTAGGAATCCCAGCTACCCAAAGGAGAAGCCAGGCAAGCCCCCGGAGGACTCTCATTCTGGAAGGAGGGATGTGAGGAAGTAGGCGCACTCAGAGAGAGTTGAGGCAGGCTGGGGCCTTTAGACCTGGGGTGGCACAGGACAATGAGGTCTTTCCCAGAGCAATCCCATAGTCTGATTTGCTCATTCATTCCTGTGGGAGAGCCTCTAAATCTAACTCTGGTCCTAAAATGGTTCATCCGCTTTCAGGTAGGCCTTCCTGTTAATGGCTTTGTTCAATATCATTCCATCTGTTTTAGGAAAATATTTCCTTTCACAGGTGGCTTTTCCCCATTCACTTGTCCATGTTTAAAGATTTCTGTATACAATACCCCACATTTAATCAGGAAATATAAAATAAACACCGAGCATATCCATGTAATAGAATTCTATACTCCAGTCACAATGAAGGAAACTAGTTACATGTAACAACATGTTTGTATCGCAAACATACATTTCAACAGAAGGAGCCAGACACAAGATCTACATACCAGGAGGCCATTTCTGGAAAGTTAAAACTACAGGCCAAACAAAACCATGGTATTGTTCCTGAGGATATTAACTTTGGAGAGGCCCAAGGCTAGCCTTTGGGATGCTGACAGTGTTGTTTCTTGATCTGGGCAGTGGATATGATAGAGTGTTACTTTGTGAAAATTCTTACATTAATGATTTGTGCACTTTCCTGTTTGTACTTTACACTCCAGTAAAAAGTGTTTTCCCTTGATTTATGCATCATTTAAAAAAATTCCGCAACTCTTATCAATACTCAATCCAGCACATTGTTGATAATTTTTATAAACTATCTATTTGGTATTGATAGACCTCAAGAGTTTGTTTTTGTTTTTGCTTAATGTTTGAAGGAAAACATATCAATACATGCAGAATTCTAAACATAGTCTATACCTAAGGATTGCATTTCAGTGTATTCAAATGAAACCAAAGATCAGCTTGACAAGGTTTACTATGCCAAAGACTCTTTTTCAGGAAAGATTTCAATATGGATAGTGTTTAGGAAGCTTGCTTGCCCTCTCCCAATCCCCTTTCCTTACCACACAGGAATCTCCAAATCATCCTCTGAAAAACTCTGGCTTCATGATCAAGGCTCTGTGCATAAGGTCTCATTTTCAAGTTCACAAATAAAAACATTAAAAAAAAAAAGGTAGTTTCCCACCATCTAATTGCAACTCAGCTCTCTGGGGGAGGGGTTTAACAGTAATTAGAAAAAGAAAGGAAAGGAATGAAAACACCACAGAGAATCACACCAACTCGGAAGAAGACAAGGCAGCCAGAACTATCTTATTTATTATAAAGATACACCGTGAAGAGCAGACCCGACTGTATACTGAAGCCTGGAGTGGTACATGCCAGAATGTACAGTACTATACATAAAAGTGCATTGTCACAACAGATTAACAAAACATTTCTTTTCTTCCAGAACTGTAACAGCATCCCCCCTATTTCCGCCTCAGAGCCCAGGGACTGTAACAGGCGGACAGAACACAGGCGACGCACGTGGGCGGCAGCAGCTCAGAGAGGGAGGGGGAATGCGGGGACACTGCGGGCGGGAAAGGCACAGTCACGGCTACCAGCAAAACGAGACAGTCTGATGACCGACAAGGATGCAAGACGGACGATACTGAGCACCGAGGCACAGGAAAGGGCACGGAGAAGCAGGGAGAAGGCAGAGGAAGTTTCCACTCATGTGGGCGGTAGGAATTGGGGCGGGAAGCGGGAGGTGGGGGCGGGGGTGTCAGGGAGCAGAAGCGGGGTGGGGTGGATGGACGGGGCGGGGGGGCAGTAAAAAGCAAGGCTAAAACTCCTCTAAAATAGAAAGGCACTTCACATGTACATACTACAGATGTACATCGACACGATTCAGGTAACAGTCACAAGCAGGAAAAGCTACCAGTACTGTAATTGATCAAACCAACAGAAAAGGACAATACTGATTTAATTAAGTGGGCAGGAGTTACCCTCCAGTCCATAGGTAAATAGCAGTCTCTCCTGTTACACAGCCACTCACTTTACTTTAAACATCGAGAATAACCATCACACTACACATTGAACTTGGATGAATGCTCTAAAGGGGGCATTCACAAATGCACGGCTTATATATTTTACTAAACAGTTTCTAAGATAAGCATTATGGAACCCAGTACAATTATTTAAACATACAAAAGTCCCTATGTAATTTAAAGATACAGGTACCCATTCGATTATACCACAGAGACTATTTATTTTTTTTAAAGAAAGTATACTAGGGTAAGTGAAAGCTTGATTTCCAGTTTGTTTTACTGATCTGAACCAGGGGTAGTGGGGGGCAGTGAGTGTGCCAAACACAGCCTGACACCCCAGGCCAGCTGGAGGATGGGTTTTCGTCTAGGGTGAGGGAGGGGTCTGGAGTGGGGAGCTCTATTGCATACATGGGTGAGCCTTTACCTCTAAGTCGCTCCCCTTCTGCAGCGTCAGTGGTGGGTAACCCCGGGCAAGACTCAGTCCCAAGTGCTTTTCCTGCATTCGTGGCCTCTCACTATTGTGGAATAAAATGAATGTGATCCCAAATCTGAAGTCTTCTAAACCCTCAACAGACCTCTGGGCTCTTTATTTTCTGAAAGTTTATTTAAATTCCAGTTACCTAATGTATAGTGTGGGCTCTTTAAATTTTAGAGGCTGTAATTATCATATTAAAGTTTCTTCATTTTATAGACCCCATGTCATTCCCAAAGCTAAAAAGACCACTACCCTTCCCACTTGTATCTTTTCCTTAATTAAATTACAAGCCCATTTTGGGAATGGCAAAAGTACCAAGAAAACTCTTGACTGATACAACGTGACCTGCTCTATCCAATGAGGGCTGTTCACACTCACCGCGGCAGAGTAAGTGGGACCCTGCTGTAAATTTTTCTGTGGATGGCTCAAGGAGCACCAAAGTCAAATTACATCGTGTGAAAATGTGCGAAACCGTTGAGCGATAGTGTTGACCCTGAACATGAATGTAGAGCTCTGCATAGGGCCATTTGACTGGTTCAAATAATTTATAGGACACTCATCAGAAAATCTGTACTAAGTACTTTTCTCTCTCTCCTAATGATCCTCTCCCAACAACCCTGACCCTGACCAAAACGTCAACTTGGTAAGCCTACTTCAGTGAGTTCTGTGGATGGGACAAGAACAGCTGTATCAGCTGTGAGTATATATTCTTGTGTAAGTGGAGTCCGCTCAGCTCTGCAGAGTCATCAGAATGATCCTTCCCGAACTGCGTGAAGAAGGATCCGATCCTTGAAACTGGGGACGTAACATCTCCAGATTCTTTTCTTTCTGCCCATCCCTTGCACCTTCCCTCCTCCCCACTGCTACACCTGAGTGAAGCCTCCTGCTGCAGTAACTTTTAATGAGCTTACTGGTTGTTATTCTGGATGCTTTGTGAAGTGGCCCTGGAATCTGAAGACTCCTTAGTAAAACAAAGTAAGAAAAGGTGAGTCCTTACTCACTGTGAGGTCACATCCATGGGAATCAGGGAGGGGAGATAGGAAAAAAAAAAAAAAAGAAAAAGAAAGGCTTCGGACGTCACTGGGAGTAGAGGGAGAGGAGAGAGAGATGTTAAGGGAGTGATGGGAGAGCATGAGATGTTTCCTGCAGGAAGGCACAGCCTCTGAGGTCCTGAGGCTTTAGAGCAGCATGTCTTCTGCTACCCAAGGGAGCAGAACCCGAATTTGGTGCTTGGAGAGGCAACCCTCATTTCATCAGAGATATAAACACTGAAGAGAGGAGACACTGTGCGGGATTACCAGGGAAAAGTCTGAAGACATAAACTTGCAGGAGTAAGATCTAAGTTATAATTTGTAAAAGATACCTCCTCTCCCCGTAATAAATTCAATATGCCTCTGCCCTTTTGATGACCTCTGTTCACATCTTACTCTTCCATCAAAGATGGAAAAATGCTTTAAAGAAATACCTTTTCTTTCAATGTCTGAAAAATATCTAAAGTCTCCTCCCCACTTCATTATTTTCATTTTTGTTCTCTGCTTCTGTTTCCCCGTATAGTAGCAGAGAATTAGAGACCAAAGTGGAATCTGAAAAGAACTGAGAGGTTATTCAGGAAAGTTTCAATTTCCTAGGAATTTGGGAAGATGGTTTAAAAGGGTTAGTGCTACTCAGAGCTTAATCCTAGCTGAGTGCCCATGGTGTCTCAAGTTGCCGAGGGACCACTGAGGCTCAAAAGAAATGGTGAGGGGTCAGAGAAGATGCCGATGGGGCATCATTTTCAAAGTGGGCAAAGAGGATGCTTCAGAAAACTCAGATCTGAAGGTTTACCATACCTGGAAATACTTGAAAAAAATTCTCCATTCAATCCATTTGTGAAATTAGGCCACGGGCTAAGCAACCAGAAGAGTGACTTTGAAAGGTAACCCTATCTCATTAATTTAATCTCTCTGCATTAGAATGATTACACTGGCAAATAGAGGGAGAGATCACAGTAACAATCTTGAGTTTTAGTACAGATCCTTATTCTTTCCTACAGGAGGCATTCGCCAGTGGGTTAACAGATTCAAGTCCATACTCTGTCATTCTTGGATGGGCAGCCCAGTGGCTGCCAGTTTGAATCCAAACCAGAAGGAAATAATGTGGTCGAGAGGGGTTAGTCTGGGCCATCCATTTTTCTTAAAAAAAAAAAAAAAAAAAAAAAAAAAAAAAAAGTCTCTTCATCAGTAAGTTCAGTGACAGAGTAGATAGGATGACATAAGCTGCTGTTGGTAGGAGTGGTGATTTGTACCTTAGCAAAAACAACTGAATTCAAAACAACTTTTTAAGACAGAGGAAAAACACAGAGAAAACTGTTTTTGGGGCTCAGATGTCAGAGGAAGAGGGTCCCTCATGGAGCTCACCTGACTATCTGAGTTCTCTTGAGACCATGTGAAAAAAAAAAAAAGGAAAAAGTCAATGGATCCAGGGTGCTAGGCTGGAAGGAAGTCACCCCGGAACCATGAGGTGCTCCTCCCACCTGGGCCAGCATGGCCCATCCTTGGGTACCATAGCTAGTTCTTGGCTGGCTCAGAAAGACACACGGAGAGCAGAGCTGGGGATTCCACTTAGGTTCCTCAGGCCTCTGTAGCATGTTTAAAGGAACCGAGGTCATTTAGCCGGAAGGGAAGGCTGAGTGAGGCAAGGACTTGTGTGCCATGTGTGTGCTCCGTTTCCAGGGGGAGAACACAGCGGTTTAGGGGAACTAGAACTATTCCCTAGGCAGTTAGCAACAACAGATCTCTGAAGGAGTCTGGGGAGTAGCGTAACCACGAGTCTTTGAAATAGGACTGTTCTGGTCCTTTGTAAATGCAGGGGATGGACTTGGAAATCTTCGGGGGCCTGAGCAGGCTTGTGGAAGGAATCACGCTGAGAGCTCTGGAGGATTCTCTCTCGCTCCTTTCTTAGGTTCAGCTCAAGCAATAACTGCAGGGGTTATGACCCCATTCTTTTGAGCTTTTAACCTGGACCCGAGGGAAATGGCTCTTATGAAAGAGGCAACCATCCAACTCATTCAGGCAGTGGGCTGCAAGTTCGCCCGGGGAACGTCCCACTGCACAGGGCAGAGGGGCTCACGGTCAGCTACCTAATAATGCCGCTGGCGACCTTTCAGCTACTACCCCAAGTGCCATGCAGACCAACAGTGGTTTCACACCGGGGCCTGAAACTCAGATTCTCGTGCCTTCGGATTCAGACGTTTCTGACTCACCCACACTATGCTAAGCCCAAAACACTATACCACGCGGAGGCCGGTGTTGCCTTCATTACAAACGGTGCAGCATTGGAGTTTCAAGTAAATCTAAGTGTTTCTATTGTCTTTAAAATGACATAGATATGTCCAGTTATTTAAAAAAAAAAAAAAAGGAAAAAATTACAAAATACAAATGCCCGTGTTAATTTAGCTAGTCTCAGACATTACATTCGAGAACATAGAAAAGCCAAAAATCTCCAGTTATAAGCACAAAACTAAGGAAAGTTATGGATCAGCTTTTGTCAGTGATCCGTTTCCTTTAAAACCACCAGCCCAGATGACCTTGCCCGCTTGGTCTTCACATTGTGCAAGACTTGTCTGCTGGACCTTGGGAAGGTGGGGCAGGTCCTATGGTAGGGTTTGTTTTTGGAAGAACAGCAGGTTTTGGCCGGAGAGCTGGCGGCTTCAGCTGCACACCCATTCTGGGCGCTACCATGGGCTTGAAAGTACTCATTGTGTCACTGGAGGAGCTGGTGCTCCGTCGGATCTGCGGCTCCGAGCTGCGGAGGGCCACGTTGTGCAAAGGGCTGAGAGATTCCGTGGACGTGGCCGGGGTGGGAGCATTCTTCACTTGTTCTAAGGTGTCCAGCACCACGTCGGGGGCGTGCTTTGCTGTACTCTGTCTCTCCAGTTCTCGCAGTTCATTCAGAGCAGTGTTCATCGTCTCCTCGATATCCTGTTGAAAGATAACCAGAGAGAGAGAGAGATGGAATAGACCTGTAATTAGTACTCACGTACGGAAACCCTTACGCTTCGTTTCACAGCAGATGGGCTGCCAAGAGCAATGCTGTTTCAGCTTCGCTGCCTGTAGAATGTTTACACGTAGTGCCCACAATTATTTTGTCTCTGCATGTTCAGGAGACCAGGATGCAAGGGTGCACAGAGCTGTCTACCCAACACCGGTTGTACTAAGGTGCCAGGCACCTTTCTCGCGATTTCTACCTTCCATGCTGACTTACAATTCAGAATTCCATCTCAGCTTATGGTTAAAAGATAGCTTCCAGTTTAGACACCGCAACAATTTCTCAAGAAATAGATAGGAACGGGAATGAAAAGCAGCCTTCTTTCATTCATTTAACAAATAATTTTGAGCACTCACTAGTTTGTGCCTAACTCCTAGCAGTTGTTTAATATTCAGTTTAAGCCTTTCTCTGATGGTCTTGTCCAGAGGATCTCAGTGGAAGGGTACTGACCCAGAGAGGGCATTTTTGTAGTATGCTGTGTATTTTATTTTATTTTATTTTTATTTTTTTAAAGATTTTATTTATTTATTTGACAGAGAGAGAGAGAGATCACAAGTAGGCAGAGAAGCAGGTAGAGAGAGAGAGGGGGAAGCAGGTTCCCCACCAAGCGGAGATCCCGATGCGGGGCTCGATCCCAGGACCCTGAGATCATGACATGAGCCAAAGGCAGAGGCTTTAACCCACTGAGCCACCCAGGTGCCCCTGTGTATTTTATTTTTTTAAGAGATTTCTTTATTTATTTGAGAGAGAGAGAGAGAGTTGTCAGCATGAGTCAGGGGCAGGGCAGAGGGAGTCTCAAGTAGATTCCCCACTGAGTGCAGAGCCTGGAGTGGCCATGAGATCATGACCTGAGCCGAAATCAAGTTGGTCACTCAACCCACTGAGCCACTTGTCTGTGTGTGTGTGTGTGTGTTTATTTTTAAACGGCACAAGAACAAGATGGCGTTAGTGGCATTTGGTGTGCTGGGTTATACGTACTAGATCTGTTGCAATATTCCAGGTAATTTACATGCAATGAATTATCCTGCATCTTGTTCAACTTCTGAATGTCCTTCGGACGTTGATGGAGGTGAAAATCCTATTTATAATAACCTGAGCCCTAACTCTATCTTATATTCATATGCATTTTTTACTTGTTGTAGGTATGGTAATTATATACATAGGTGAAAGCATCTTACTAATTTGTCTTTTAGCCTATTCAAGCATTAACTGAAGTACACTTGTTTTAATATTTAATTCCTTGTATTTTTGCATATTATATTTAGAGCTTTATATGTTGTTTCAAATTAGGTATCTCCTCTGTCAATTTATTTCAGACAGTAAAGGGGGAATGAGAAAATGCCTATTTCAATTTCAAAAAGGTACAGTATGTTCCATTGATGGGTGAATAGATGAGCAAAGCATGGTCTATACATCAACGGAATATTATTCACCTTAGAGAGGAAGAAAATCTTGCCACATGCTACAGTATGGATAAACCTTGAGGACATTAAGTGAAATAAGAGGCCAGTCACGAGAAGACAAACACTGTCTGTTTGTGTTTCTGTGAGGTAGTCACACTCACAGCAGCAGAAAGCAGCACGGTGGTGGCCAGGGGCTGCGGGTGGGAGGGGAGAAAGGGAAGTTGTTCTTCAGTGGGTATAGGGTTTCAGTTTTGCAAGAAGAAAAAGTTCCAGAGATCTGTTTCATAAAACGTGAATATACTTCACTGAACTGTGTGGTGAAAAATGGTTAAGGTGGTAAATTTTACATTATGTGTTTTACCACACACACACACACACACACACACACACATACACACAGAAAAGGTGGGAGCATTGTGTGGGACAGGACAGGTGAAGAACCACCACCCCGGGCTGACTGGCATGCCTCTTCTTTACACGCCCAGGGCTCCTTTCACTCACCTGGAACATAACCCTCCCATGGGCGCTACACGATGGGAACGGATTTCCATATCCCGCTCCCTCCCAGGGTCGTAAGCACCTTCAGAAGGCAGCTGGCTGATGATTTAATGGTGCTTTTCTAAAGCCTAGCACAGGACCTGGCACACAGTAAGTGCTCAGTAAAGGTTTGCTAAATGAATACACCAAGCTACAGTGATCGCATATGGATACTGTCGTTTTTAGAAAAGCCCCGTTGGGGATGCCACTGATTTGTTTAATAAGAGAATCTGCGTGTTTTTTGTATGAACACCATGATGGCAGGCTTTCTTGTCCTCAAGGGAAAATCTGAAGAGGAGAGATGGAAAGATAAAAAAAGGACACAGCTGGAAGCCATTCTGGGAGGATGACATCACTTTTCAAGTGATTATTTTCGTATGTGATTTCTATTTGATGCTACACATATGGATTTTTTTTTGTAAGTATTTGCCCCAGAGAGATTGTGCAGAGCCTGATTTATCTGTTGAGTTTTTGTTTTATGATTTACAATTAAAGGATTTCCTGGGGTGGCTCAGTGGGTTAAGCATCGACTCTTGATCTCAGCTCAGGTCTTGATCTCAGGTTATGAGCTCGAGTCCTGTATTGGGCTCCATGCTAAGCATGGAGGCCACTTAAAAACAAAAGCAAAGGAACAAACAAAAAGGATTTCCTGGTTCTAGAAGCAAAAGGGTTAAATAGGCATTGTTATAACTTCCCACTCCTAAGCTCCTAATTCCCTGTCTTTCTAACCTAAATCCTGTTTCACCAGCTTATTACAAGCAGGGACACCTTATGGATTTCTCAAACCATTAAATTCAGCTGTAATTAAATCTCACTGGTTCTATATATGTCTCCAAGGACCCTGTATTTCAAACAAAGAAAACCAAAAGGTCAAGTCTTTTTGATTTTTGCTGAAAAATTGTTATACGTTTAAAATTGGTTTTATTTTTAAAAAACACATTAAACCCCCTCACAATCTAATTTACATCCAAAATTTTCTTTAGTTAGGATATTGGAAATAGCTTGGAAGTCTGTCACATCCAGAGAGGTCTCCTTGGACACTCTTTATTAAAAATAATCCATCTTTAATAGTTCTTCATGTTTGTTTTATTTATTTCTCATTCACTCCCTTTTTTGATTGATTTAGTTCATTTTTAAGCTTCAGACAGCTGGAAGATGCTTTAGATTAAACCTCTTTCGTCATTGGTGATACCCATTATTTGTTGATGGCCTATGCTGGGGGGACAAAAAACTAGAGGAAAAATTGCAGAATGATAGAAAATCCATTAATCAATCTTGTCTTACCTTTACTTTGTCAATTTTAATCATTAAAAAAAAACCAAACCTATGAAGTCCTCTGCACTAACTGTTGGGAAGAGAAGAGTGACGAGGACCCAGACCTGGTGTTCTTCAGCTAGCCATTATTTCTCCTACTATTTACAGACTAATCCAGCATTTCTCCTAAGCTGAAAGGGGCATATTTCTCCTACACTAATATTTATCTGTTTGTGGGCTCTCCATTCTTTCTATCAATTTGTCTATTTTATTATCTTTAGCATGCTTTAGGGATCTGGTAGGGCTAGTTCTTCCTCATTATTATTCTTTTTCAGCCTTTTCCTGGCTATTTAGCAATGATGTGTTTGAATGCCCTGGGGCCTACACTTCTGCCATGTCTCTGTTTAAATCAATATGAACCTAATCACTTGGGCCCTTCCAGTAACAAATGGTTCTTCTAAAGGGACCTTAGTCGGGCCTTAAAGAATGGACTGATTTCTTTTCTGTTTTCTCTAGTTGGCTCTCTACAAAAAGCAGGACTACAGACAGGGAGCCCTGCATCCCTCCTTCATCACACCCCAGGTACAAAGCAGGTGCCAGGCCATTCCACGCATCCTACCTGAGCGATTGTCTCTGGGTCCAATGGCTTATGGTCATTGAAGCCTGTGTATTGCCCCGACGACGTGGACCTTCTAATAGGAGGACTGTCGATCTTCTTGAGGGAGTCGTGCCGGCTGATATTGGTCAGGCTGCCGTGGCCTGGCCGGCGTCTCCTCTCAGGACTGTCATTGTTGAGGCCACGGTTCTGCAGCAGGCCCCGGGGGTGACCACCCAGGCTTGGGGACCCCAGGTCAACCGAGGAGTTGGAAAGAGCATGTGGCGGGTGCAAGGGGCAATGGCCATCACTGGTCCTGCCAGGACGCCTTACTGGAGGGGGTGGTTCTCCTCTTTTTCTTTGTCTAGAAATACACAAAAAGAGAGAGAAAATAGGAGAGCTTATCACACCAGCTGATACTGAGAAGCTGTGGGTTCTGTGGCTCCTCAAAGCACTTGGGAAAGCTGAGGTTCAGGGGCATGATGGTCAGACTCCACCCACCTGGCTAGATAGCCGTCAGGGTGCCGGTCTGTTGGGGAGTTCATGTCCTTGGATGAAGACTTGTCCTCAGTGACTGGCCCACTGCTGGCCTCGCTGTCAGCTTTTTGGCTCAGAGTGTCTGAAAACGTATCGTCCCTACAATGAGGAGAATCCAGGGTGAGGGTCTTTCACAAGATGAATGGGAACAAAAAAAAAAGAAATGATGGCATTTACATAGTCAAGTCTTTCTCTTATCAACACGACTTTCCTTATAATAAAAATATACAATTTCACTGCAGGTAAAGTGCAAGATTCGGATACAGAAAAGAGCAAAATGACAGTCATGATATAACAGCCAGACACCACTGCTGCTAGAATTGGAGAAAATGGCCTTTTCTACTTTTTAGCCATGCCCAGGTAAACATGTATGATGCCTGCGTATATAGGTATGAACTTATACTTAAGACATCGATATGTTTATGTAGTGTAGATATCTATGACTGTATGTCTGTATCTACACACACATAATCCTTCTTGGGCTCTGAGGCACATTTTAACATTTCTTTTTTTTTTTCTAAAATTAGGCTGAGTCATTTAATCGCTGTATACATTTTATGCCATATATTTCTCTTTTCCTTGAAAATTCGTTTGTAAACTAGTGCTATACTGTGAAATATTCACAGAATAGGGATTATACTTCACATACGATTTTGCAAACTATTTATTTCATTTAATATATTATGACCATCTTCTCATCTCTTTAAATATTTTTAAATTACAGCAATATTATTAAAAAACAGAAAAAAGAAGGCTGATGATGATTCTCTCGAGATGTTAGGTCAGTGTCTTCCCTCTGGGGAATCTGGAATTGAAATGGTAGCCAGACAGCAAGAGAGGAGTACGGCTGGCTTGGAACTAACGGTGTTATTACACCTCCTGAAGCTGCTCTCCACATGTGTGATTTTTCTAGGAGCCTGAAAGCTTCACAGGGCATCTCTCACTAGCCCTTGCTCCGAATCTGCTGGTGGAGTTTGGGAAATGAAAACCTGCTGGCCCCGAAGTACCATTAGCAAAGACCCAACAGCGAGGTGAAGCACGGTGCCCAGCTCAGAGGTTTGGGCTCTGCAATCCCATCTGCTCTTTTCTCAAAAGACCAAGGTCAGTTTAGGACTAGTGACTGGAGTCTTCCAGCCGGAGCAGCCCCGAGGGCGGGGGGAGCCCACGCTACTCACATATCCTGCACCACAATATACTGGTGCGGCACGAGCCCATCGATGCCGTTGTGCCTGCCTTCCCACCAGTCCTCAGACGCCCGGTGATACAGCAGCAGGGAGGCCCCCTTCTTGAAGGACAGTTCTCTGGCAGATCGCCCCATGTAGTCAAACTTGGCTATTGCTTCTATTGGCTCACATTCTACAAAGAACACACCAGAAGACAGTGAGCGACAGAGGCGTGAGGTAAGCATGAAACGTTGTGTGAAAGTTCTCTATGAGGCCTTAGAAATAAACCAGGCCATTTCAATATCCAGAGTGAACACAGTAATAAGTCCTCAATGGGGGATAAACTCAGGCTGTTCAGAGAGTTACAGAAAAACATTCTCTTGCTGTCATCAGTTTTTCACACAAAGAAAAATGGAACATTGGATCTTAATTTCCACAGCCTTTTACCAGAGATAGAATGACAGAGTAATAAAAAATATTTTAAACTTTGCAACATGATATATGAGATCTTTCTTTGGGTTGTAATGTCCTTCATAACAGCTCCAATATTATTTTGACAATGATGGAGTTCCCTCGTAACATGTTAATAACCATGGATAACATGGAAAAATCACCATCCCAGAATATTAGGAAGTAAAGAAAAATCAAGTTTACAAAAACCAGCACATTAAGTACTATTTGAGTACATTTAATTTCTTTATGTACTTATCTGGCACTATCAAATCTTCCAACTACCACCGACAGTAGAGATAAATTTGTTTTCTCTAGGATCAGTAATAAATTCTAGTTGTCTATGAAACCAGCATAACTTAGATTGTCTTGTACCCAAATTAAAAGACCAGATTCAAAAATTATATTATCCAGAGGTCAAAAGATATTCAAGGGGATTACAGTGAGTGGAAAAAACCAATCTCAAAAGATTACATACTATGTGATACCATTTATACAGCCTGTTTGAAATGACATAATAATCAAGATGGAGAATAGATTAGTGGTTGCCAGAAGTTGGGAAGAAATGGCCACGGATATAAAAGGGGGAGCACGAAGGACTCTGGTGATGAAACTGTATGTGACTAAATGTTTGCACACACAACTGAGTGCACCTGAAACTAGTGAAATGTGAACATGGCGGAAGGAGGGTTTCAATGTCGATTTCCTGGCTGTGATATTATGCTGAAGTTATATAAGATTTTTACCATGGAGGGAAGCTGGGATCTCTCTGTAGGAACCCTGTAGGGTTCGCTTCATGTGAACCCCAAAAGATCTCAAAATAAAAAAGAAAAGAAAAGAAAAAATGTTGAACTCTGGGCCTAGAATTGGAATTTTAGCCCTGATCTAATTCTGATCACAAAGGTTGAAATCAAATAAGAGGACAAACTATACAAAACAACTATAAGAGATGCATTTTGTGATTCAGCTTACTGCAAAAAGCCCTTCAGTTCTGGGCCTTAAGATCTTTCCTCCTGTCTCTCACCATCCCTGCCATCTTCATCCCTGCTATCCACAACAGATGAGCAAACTTCTAATCAATAAAACACAGAAAGGGCCAATACAAGTGCTAAATGTTCAGAGAAACGTATCTATGCAACGAGCAATGTCTTATTTGCTAACAACTGAGCATGTATTAGTTTCCGAGTACCCTAGCATATATGCACACATAATAGATTAAAACTTGTCTATCTGTCAAATATTTTCTCAGGAAGTTGTCTTTGATTTTGCTTAGTAATGAACCTTTCCATTTAAAACAGTTGATTTTTCTGCAAAGATTCCTGAAATATGTTTAATATCTTATATGGAATAACTGCATAAGAAATCACTGGATAGTCAGTTAGGCTTCCTTCTCACTTGAAAATTCAAACATTTTCTGGGCCATGTAAGGCACAAACATAAAAAATGAACCAACACATTGAAAAAGCTTAGGGTTTACCTTATATGAAGGGCCTGCATGAATTTCAGCTATACATTTAAATACTATAATCTACATGTAGTATACTACTTAGCAAAGTAAGTGTAAAAATAAAACAACAGTTTAAGTTCTTTAACAATTGACTATAACTAAACAACAACAAAAAAACCTGACTATAACTTTCAGATCATGTTAGCACTCTAGTATTCCCTCCTAAAATTATATATACATATTTTCTTTTGAAGATTTTATTTATTTGAGAGTGAATGAGCATGCACAAGATGGGAGAGAGGAGCAAAGGGAGAGGAAGAGAGAATCTCAAGCGGATTCCGTACTGAGCATGGAGCCCACGTGGGGCTCAATCCCAACACCCTGAAATCATGACCTTAACTGAAACCAAGAGTCAGGTGCTTAACCACTGTGCCACCCAGGTGCCGCTAAAATTATATATATATATATATAATATTATATAATATATATTTAAAGATTTTATTTATTTACTTGACAGACGGAGATCAAAAGTAGGCAGAGAGGCAGGCGGTGGGGGTGGGGAACAGGCTCCCTGCTGAGCAGAGAGCCCGATGCGGGGCTCCATCCCAGGACACTGAGATCATGACCTGAGCCGAAGGCAGACACCTAACAAACTGAGTCACCCAAGCGCCCCCAAATTATATATATATTTTTTACACTGAATATTTTATTGTATGCTGCTGCTACTGTACATAAAATAATTACCCTTGTGAAATAGAAATTTGTGAAAATTCAGAGAGGCAGATGTTAAGGACTAACAAAAGTAGAAGTTTATATAGTTTGGCACATGTCACAGGGATATGCTTTTGTACAGGTTTCAAATTTAGTTCTCCTTTGAATATTTACTGGTTCATGAAAAGTGGTTTAGAAAACCATCCAAAGATTCATTTTACTACAAAAAGGAACAGACTTTCTGGGGTCTGAAGGGATTCATACTTAAAGATACACCAGTTAGCAGGGGGTCGGTTGGGCATTCTGCAGACAGAACTGTTTCAAATCTGCAGCTGCCTGGGAAACCTTCACCAGGTTGAGCCTGGCTTCTAGCCGGAGCTGCTGAACCACTTTCTTCATAGTGGTGATGCTGGAGGAACCAGACGTGGCGCTTGTAAGAGACGGGCAGATTTGTCTCTGTGGATCTGTCAGTTCATGGGTCCGCGGGGCCAGACCTCTTTTTTTTTTTTTTTAAAGATTTTATTTATTTATTTGAGAGACACAGCGAGAGAGGAATAAGCAGGGGGGAGTGGAAGAGGGAGAAGAAGGCTTCCTGCCGTTGAGCAGGGAGACCTATGCCAGGCTCGACCCCAGGACCCTGGGATCATGACCTGAGCTGAAGGCAGACACTTAATGACTGAGCCACCCACGCACCCCTAAAATTATATTCCTTATTAAAACAGTATGAATAGCAGCTTTATTAAATATCTACAAATATGCTTTATAGAGGAGGAACTAGAAATTTATATTCAAAGAGACTGACTTTATGGTTTGTTTTTAAAACTGCAGATAAAGAATAAATCCTGGTTGATCAGAGATGTCAGATGCCAATTTTTTTTAACCCTAGTTCTCCTTGGGGAACAGAAATAAACACGTCCATGGTACGAGGGACATGAATAAACATATCCATGGGGAGGATTTGTTAAAAAAAACTTCATGACATGTAATTCGCAAATTCCTATGTCAACATGCCTGTGTACTTTGAATTTCATTTTACTGAAAAAAGTGGAAAGATTCCAGCCCATAACATAGTGTGCAGTCTAGGTCTTGTCAAAGGGAAATGAAGAAAGAACCATTAACGTTCTTTAGACATTAATTAGACATTCAGTCACAGACTGTCAGTGCTGGCCAAGGGCTATTTAAGGCTACTTAACAGATATACATATGTATTTTATCATAATTTCATAATCATGCACTTTATGCTTATCTCTGTTTATTTGTTGAAACAACTAGCAACAGGATTATCAGGCTCTGCTTATTTAATTCAACTGTGGGGAGATTATGAAAGAGTGACCCAATGAATCAGAAGTACATTTTTATTGGTAATTCTCTGTCAACTACTAACTCTGAGCAATTTCATTATTTTGACTCTTTCCACTCCCATGGGAGTAATTTCGCAGTCAAGTGTCAATCAATAAGCTGGTTATGCACATCTTAGTCTACTTATTGCAGAGCAAATCAATCTTAGGGCATGGCAATGCACCATTCCCTTTCCTATGGAGCCACATGGTCCTTTAAGCTCGTCAGACTTTGTAGAATGTCGCCACTGCTGGTAACAGTAGGAGTGAACATGGTAACTTCATTTCGTTTCATGGCTATTACAGCTCTGTGCAAAAGGGGAAAAAATTCAGTACAGCTGATTTTCTGACTGCCTGGTGCTATCCAGGCTATTTTCATTTCTTGTCAAATGCTAGTACACTGCGTTTTCTCTTTGGGACTTTGCTGTCCCTGACACTTTCCCGCCTAGATCTGTAACTCACAGTCCTTGCAGGTGACCGTTCTGTTCTAGAATAGCTTGTCTTTCAGAAACAAAAGCTACCCTTCTCCAATGATACTACCACAGAGAAAAGACAAGACAATACCTGGGAATCACAAAGATAATCAATCCTCTGGTTAACTTAGTTACCGAAAATTTAGAGGTTGCCTGTGGGCAAGGGTATCTGCCCTTTGTACGCAATGCTTTTCTATCCAGCAAAACCAGGTGAATGTGGTTAACACTTGACAGAAAACACAGAGCCCTCAGCGAAGCTTCTCTTTTGTAGTCAAGAGGCAGGAACAACTAACAGATGGCAGGGGAGGCTGATGTTTGGGAAGAGAGATGGTTGGGCTTTGTCTTAGCTTTCCCGGCCACTAGGGAAAGCAAGGAGACAGAGAAGTCGTCAGTAAGAAAGGAAGAAATCATACAGAGAAACAAAGAAAGTCAAGACAAAAGAAGGGATGGTGGCAGCAGTAGGGCCCAGAGACTTTCAAAAGCAACATCATGGAAGTACAAGTTTTCATTGTAAAGAATTTCTTCTAAATGAACTTCTGAAAATGTCAATTCATATTACTTTTAAAAACATAAAGAAAAAAGTTTTTTGGTCAGATGTAACTTTTTAATATACAAACAAACAAGGAATCTAAAATGCAATGCATGTTGAAGTGAAACATTTAAACCTTTTATTTTAAGGCCGCGGGTGGACATCAGACATCCTGATTACTGTTACCTTCCTGCTGAAATCAATGAAAAAGCCCGTTTTTTTTTTTTTTTAAGATTTTATTTATTTATTTGTCAGCAAGAGAAAGAGAGGGCGCAAGCACAAGCAATGGGAAAGGCAGGCAGATGGAGAAGCAGACTCCCTAGCAGGGAGCCTGTTGTGGGACTTGATCCCAGGACCCTTGGAAGGCAGACGCTTAACCAACTGAGCCACTCAGGCGTCCCACCTGGATTTCTTTAAAGAAAGTTTTTATTTATCCATTTATTTGACAGAGGAAGAGAGTATAAGCAGGGGGAGAGGCAGAGAGAGAGGGAGAAGCAGGCTCCCCACTGAGCAGGAAGCCTGATGAGGGGCTCCATCCCAGAACCCTGGGATCATGACTTGAGTCGAAGGCAGACGCCCAATCGAGCCACCCAGGTGGCCTGAAAAACCCTGGATTTAAAAAAATCTTTGTAATTTCATTAATAATTTGCCATGACAGTAGGAATATTAAAGACAAAAAACAAAAGTAGGAACCTGGTGAGGTAAACAGAACATGAGAAAATGTGAGTCAGAATTTGCCTTGAGGGTATTTTCCCTGCCTGGTTAACTTAAGGTTTCATTTTGGACAAAAAACCAAGTCTAGGGTCTGCTCAGTGTGAAGGTAAACCCCCATAGAGAATCACACTCTCAGTGTCACAGTGAGCTTCTAGTTCTAGAAATCTTCCTCCCTCCTAACCCTCCATACTTCTCCAGATGTATACCAGTGATGGTATACATCACTCCTGTCCCCTCCTGGACTTAAAAATAGAATCTATCTCAATTCTTGGAACAAATCATCTCCAAGAATCCTGACCACATTCCAGTCCTCACGTAGGTTTGCAGTTTAAAATCACACTACCTGGGTGGCCTGGAAAACCTCAAGCTAAAAATTCAATATGGTCCTAAGGTGGTTACGCCCCAGGCAGAAGTAAATGAGAAGCCTTTCTGGAGGAACTTACCTACAACTGAGCCTAAAGGAACTCCACACAGTTCCAAGGAATACATAAAAAATTTACAGGGGCGCCTGGGTGGCTCAGTGGGTTAAGCCGCTGCCTTCGGCTCAGGTCATGATCTCAGGGTCCTGGGATCGAGTCCCGCATCGGGCTCTCTGCTCAGCAGGGGGCCTGCTTCCCTCTCTCTCTCTGCCTGCCTCTCTGCCTACTTGTGATCTCTTTCTGTCAAGTAAATAAATAAAATCTTAAAAAAAAAAATTTACAGAACACTCTGGAAAATAAGACTCAATGAACAAGGACCAACAAAAACAAATCCAGGAAGACTGCAGATGTTAGAATGATCACAATCATAATTTAAAACAATGGAAAGGATTAATATGAGTAAAGAGCCAAAGACTGTAAAAAATGATTAAGCAGCCAATGCGGAAGTGAACCAAACAAATTGTAGAAAAAAAATTACAAATATAAACTCAGCGGTTGGGTTTAACGCAGATTAGTCATAACTAAAGAGAGAATAAAAGGATCATGTATACAGCTAAAGAGGTACTAAGAGAAATCTGACAGCTTTATATGTTCATATGTAAAAAGTGTTGGGGTGCCTGGGTGGCACAGTTGGTTGGGTATCCCACTCTTGGTTTCGGCTCAGGCTGTGATCTCAAGGTTGTGTGATCAAGCCCTCACATGGGGCTCTGTGCTCAGTGCAGAGTCTGCTTAAGACTCCCTCTGCCCCTCCCCCAGCTCTCTATTTCTCTGAAATAAATAAATAAATCTTAAAAAAAGGTGTCGAGCAGCCATCCCTGAAGCACCAGTGACCAAAATGACTTCTGACCAGAGCAAGTACCAGAAAAGGCATTTGACTGCACCTTCCCGTATTCCCAGGAAGATTATGTCGTTCCCTCTTTCCAAAGAGCAGAGACAGAAGTACAACGTTTGATCCACACACATCCACAAGGGTGATGAAGTACAAGTTGTGTGAGGACCCACAAAGGTCAGCAAATGGGCAAAGCGGTCCTGGTTACAAGAAGAAATGGGGCACCTGGGTGGCTCAGTGGGTTAAAGCCTCTGCCTTTGGCTCAGGTCATGATCCCAGGGTCCTGGGATCGAGCCCTGCATTGGGTGCTCTGCTCAGCAGGGAGCCTGCTTCTCCCTCTCTCTCTGCCTGCCTCTCTGCCTACTTGTGATCTCTGCTTGTCAAATAAATAAATAAAATTTTAAAAAAAAGAAGAAATATGTCATCTTCATTGAGCGAGTACAGGAAGAGCAGGCCAATGGCACAACTGTCCACCTGGGCATTTACCCTGGCAAGGGGGCTATTAGTAGATTCAAACTGGACAAAGACTACAAAAAGATCCTTGAACATAAAGTTAAATCTTGCCAGATAGGAAAGGAAAAGAGCAAATATAAGGAAGCAACAACTGAGAAGATCAAGATGTGGGAATAAAGCAATCTGATATATGACTTTTTCCTTTTTGAAGATTTTATTTATTTCTTTGACAGAGAGAGACACAGTGAGAGGGAACACAAGCAGGGGGAGTGGGAGAGGGAGAAGCACGCTTCCCACGGAGCAAGGAGCCCGATGCAGGGCTTGATATGGGGCTCAACCCCAGGACCCTGGGATCATGACCTGAGATGAAGGCAGATGCTTAATGACTGAGCTACTCAGGCGCCCCTGATGTACAATTTTAAATAAAAACTGTTAAAATGACAAAAAAAAAGTGTTGAAAAGTAAGTTAAAGATTAAACTTATTAGAAAGAGAAAAAAATGGTCTCTAAAGAGAAAAGTATAAAAGTTTGTTGAGAGACATTAAATAACTAGAAATATGTTTCTGGACTGGAGGACTGAATATTATAAAATGTCACTTCTCTCCATGTTAATATACATAGAATAGTGCAACTGCAATCAAAACCCCAACAGCTTTTTAGTTTTTGTTTTTGTTTGTTTTAAGAACTTGAAAAACTGAGTCTAAAATTTAACTGAAGTTGCAAAAGATCAAGAATTGTTAAGGAGAGCAAAGTCAGAGATCTTGGTTTGCCAAAGATCAGCAAAACAAGCTGATGGCTTGGTGGAAAAGCAGAGAGCCCAGAAGCAGACTTGTGCAAACAGGACACATCATTTATGCAGAGCTGTGAAAAAAGGACAATTACTGCTGGGCCAACTGTGCATCCATATGGAGAAAAAGGAATGGATCCCAACCTCACGCCATACCTCCAAAGAAATTCCTGGTAGAATAAAGACCTATATGTGAAAAATAAAACCTGGAAACATTTATTTATTATTATTATTATTTAAAAATTTTATTTATTGAGAGAGAGACAGAAAGAGCACAAGCATGGGGAGAGGGAGAGGTTTAGAAGCAGACTCCCCTCTGAGGTGGGAACTCAACATGGGGCTCAATCCCAGGACCCTGAGATCATGACCTGAGCCAAAGGCAGAGGCTTAACCATCAGAGCCCCTCAGGTGCCCCCTGAAAGCATTTAAAAGAGAATAGAATATGGTAGGGGGGTTGCACCATGGGTGGCTCAGGTCATGAGCCCTGTTCATCAAGGAGTCTACGTCTCTCCCTCCCTCTACCCCTGCCCTAACTCATGCTCACATGCTCTTTCTCTCTCCAAAATAAATAAATAAATCTTTAAAAAAAAAAAGTAAAAGAGAATATGGGGGCATTATCTTCACTACCTGCACTCAGCACAGAAAGATTTCTTAAAGGAGATCCAAAGTGAAACAACCATGAAGGAAAAGATTGGGTAACTTCAACTCCTTTAAAATTCCTTTGTTTAGCAAAAGACATAATAAGCACATGAAAGACAAATTACAGAGCACAAGATATTTGCAAAACGTAACACAATAAGGCCTGATCCAGACCCACAAAGAACTCTTATAAATTAGTAAAAAACCAAAGTCAAATCAAATTAAACCAAGCAAAAAAAGCCTAGAGAAATGAAGAGCGGGCAAGTGAACCTTAAATGGGCAAAACACTTGATAGAAATTTCACACAAAAAAATAAATTGAAGCACACAAAGGTCAGTGTATCTATATGAACCATATTTTTTATTTTCTGTATTCCGACATATTTTTTATTTTCTGCATTCTGACCTTGCTGCTACCAGAGGGACTGGCCCTCCCAAGGATCACCAATTCCTGGATAGTGTAAACAACTCTCTTGTTGTGTCTTTCAAAGACAAACCAGCCAATCCAGAGCCCATCCCAACCACCTCCTCTGGGTCACTATGCCCCTGCCCTAATCACTTGCAGCAGGTACCAGACAACCAGAGACCACCCCTATTCCCCAGAGCCCGCTGGAATTATTCTCACTAGCCCATCTGAAACCTGTTTACCCTGCCCCGCCTGTTCCTTTCTGCAGAAACCCCAGCAAAGACTCTTGCCCAGTTGCTCCTTTCTCCTCTGCCTCCTGACCAACCTTGGTGCTTTTCTGCGCGGCCACCTGTGGCAATGATGTACCCTTTCCTCTCACGTACTGTGAGTAACAAAGTATCTTTTCAATGGCAATCACCTCCTGATCTGATGTTCTTACTATATGCCAAGTTTTCTGTTAATACTCTATATTGTAAAATAACATCTTTATCAGTGATCAGAGAAATGCAAACTAAAATCACGACAATATTGGTAAAGATAATAATATTTGGTAAAATTCATCACGTGGTGATGAATATGTCTGATTGGAAGGCTGATACACTACTGGTGGGGTGTGTAAATCATTACGGCTATTTTCAAAAACAGTTTGGCTCTATATCTAGTAAAGTTGGAAACATGGTTACTCCTAGAAGCGTATATCCTGGAGACAGTTCTGTACATTTGTGGTACTGTAGTGGCATACCTGTTCAAAATATTCCTAACAGCATACTTTTTCATGGCAAAAAATGGAAAATACCTCCCATATTCATCAATTAAAAAAATAAATACAATGGAATATCATACAGTGGTCAAATAAATGATTATAATTGCATTAACAATGTGGGTGCATCTCAGGAACATAATATAATACTGAGTAGAAAAAAATCATGAGAAGTATGTACGGTATGATTCTATTTATAGAAAGTTCAAGAAAACAGAAAATGAAACAACAAACATTGAAAAACAAACATACAGTGGTTACCGCTGACAGAGTAAGGAAGGCAGTCATAACAGGGGAGGCAAAGGTGATGATATCTTCAAATTGGTGGTAGTCTGTGGTGTTCACTGTAATATTATTCTTCATACTTTACACATATTTTATAAATTTTCTTTTGTATCCTACTGAATTCTTAATATAAGCAATTCTAAGAAAATGGGTAGTAAGGTTAGTTTTATAATAGTATGGGCACAAGGGCATACCGTCTTCACTGGTGTGGGGCTCTGTACCAGCGTCCTGATCCACTTCCTCCAACGTACCGTGCTCACTGTATGGGCTGTCACTGCGAAGTGGAAATGGATATTCTTATAAAGTCAAAGAAAGAATTTAACAAATGAACAACTGCTACTACATAAAACTTGAATGGCAAAAGAGTGGCTGGATAGTCTTTCAGTGAAATTCTGGAGGCTCCAAGGATCATCTGGTCCTAGGGGAGCCCAGATCCCTTCATCTTTGACACAGATAATTCGTATCCACAGAAATTAAAATTGGTTGAAGTCTAGTAGAATATGATTATTGCCCTATGGATACACCAGTTTTTGCAAATTCATTCTAGCACACCTTACTGCATATCAACTGATGGCTCTTTGAGTTCGGCTCTGAATTGGCTATAGTATCTTCCCCATCTTTTCTTGGCATATGTTCATTGCAGATTTGAGCCAGTCATGATTTTTATTCTTTTTTTTTTAAAAAGATTTTATTTATTTACTTGACATATAGAGATCACAAGTAGGCAGAGAGGCAGGCAGAGAGAGAGAGAGATGAGGAAGCAGGCTCCCCGCTGAGCAGAGAGCCCGATGCGGGGCTCGATCCCAGAACCCTGGGATCACGACCTGAGCCGAAGGCAGAGGCTGAACCCACTGAGCCACCCAGGTGGCCCTTGATTTTTATTCTTTTAAAAAACTTACCCTTTAACACAACCACACTCCTCAAATGTATGCTCGTAAATGGAATGCATCTGTCACACATACAAACCTGACATTCTGTAAAAGTCCATTTATATTGCTGGTTGGGGAGAAGGTTAACTACTTTATCACTGACTTCCTGTTACAATGAGTGACGCCCATAGAGCACACTATGCATGGATGAAGGACACAGTCAAGCACATGTTACTGACTCTAGGACCCTTTATTATGGGGCCTGTGTGTAAAGAAGTAGTGACCACAAAAACCCTAGGAGCCAATGTATCAGATACTATGGACCAGACCGCCAGAGATCGCTCTTTGAGAAAAGGAACGAGACAGCACAACTTACTGATGTTTCAAGTATGTGACACTGGCCTCGCAGTCAATGTGACTATGAAGATCAAGTTATGCGTCTCACCAGGGCTGAGTTTTATTCATTTATCTTCCCAGAGCCAAGCTCAGCAGTCAGTATCTTGCACAATGTACATGCTCAAATAAATATTTTTGAATTCAATTTCATGTGCGAAATTGCCAGATACACCACAGAACTGGAATCTATCATGCTTTGTTGTTTAAATTTAGAAAGGAATGCTTCTGGAAATAGTCAACCTTCAGCCTCCTTAAGGCATACACTGGATCATACGGTGGTATAAGACCCCTGGTATAGTTCAAGTGCACTTTCAGGTGCTTATGGTCCTTCAGTTACTCACTCTACTTCTGCCCAGTCCTTGGTGAGGCAATGGGAAACAAACTGTCCTCAGGGGGCTGCAGAATGGGCTTAGATAGGTCTGTTCCAGCTGCTCCTGAATCTCAGCTGCCCAGAACAGTTTCCGAAGTGGGCCGGGAGGCAGCTGTTGAGTGGGAAGAGTCACGTGGGCTTTGGAATCTGACAGACCTTGGGCTGCCTCCAGTTACGAGTAGTCCTTGGAGAGGCTCCTTGGCGTCGCTTCACTTGGTAGGGTGGTCAGTGCATAAACCAATCACACGTAGCTGGCACACAGCAGGGGCTCAAGGAACCAAAGCCACTTTTATTGTTTTATTTATTTATTTATTTTTTTTCTTTATTTGACAGAGAGAAATCACAACTAGGCAGAGAGGCAGGCAGAGAGAGAGGAGGAAGCAGGCTCCCTGCAGAGCAGAGAGCCCGATGTGGGGCTCGATCCCAGGACTCTGGGATCATGACCTGAGCTGAAGGCAGAGGCTTTAACCCACTGAGCCACCCAGGCGCCCCAAGCCACTTTTATTGTATATGACTTCTTAGAAGCAGGAATTCACAGATCACACAGTGACCACAGACATTTGGGATTATTCCACTGACCACACCTCCCCCATCTTCACACTTCACTAGTGACTATGATGCCATATTATTAATATGTAATATTGATGGTATAATAATAGTAATAGTAGTATCAGTAGTACTTCTAAATAGTACTACTAAATACTAAATAGTAATACTAAATAATAGTAATAGGGACTATTACTGCCATTTTTTATCCTAGTGATATATTAATAATAAATTAGATAAATTAAAATAAATTTGCTTAAAATGGCCATTACTACTGTAATTGGATAGGATGCTATTTATTAGTAAGAATATAAATAATTAAGAATGAAAACATATTTGGTTGACCGGGCTCCTTTAAAATGATACCTTTAAAATACTTTATATAGAGCCAAAACTATTTCACAATGAAACTGAAATCTGTCAGTTCAATCAGTTATCTTTGCCTGATATAATAATAAAATGAATTCAGTTCTATGTAATATGTTTCAAAACTGTGACTCTCTACCCAAGTTGCAGTAGGGTGGATATATCTAAAAAGATGCCATCTTTGGGGAAAAGGGGGAAACGAATGGGAGTTTTCATAGTAAGAGGCCAATGCTGTCATGGGTCTTAGTCTAACTTATCTCAAGTGTTCCTGCTTCTTCTTTTTCTAGAAATTGGCGACTTTGGCAACCTATGGTCACTTCTTTTTTTTTTCCAGGGGGAGAAAGACTAAAATTCCTGGACTTACCAGTAGTCGTCTCCAGCCATACACTTCTCATAAACAGGGCCATCCAGCTCTTTAGCATCCGGGAAAATAGTTTCATGGTGGATGATGATGGTTTTGACAATTTCATTCACATGAGCCTGACAAGACACTTGATCCTGTATGTCTGGGACAGGCATTAATGTGGGGCCAAAACAAATGGCCAGGTTATATGGGTCCATCATATTCTCATCGCTGTACTGTGAAAGGCTATGAGAGAAAGACAAGAGTTATAAAAGCACCAGAGAGAAAAAAGAAAATTGGTGTTTAATAAGATACTTTATATTCTCAATATAGGGATCCAAAGCATTTTATTTAGTTTTTATTATTAGAATAAGATAATGTTCCATCTACTTTAAGTTGCCTTGGCAAATTCCAAAGAGAAAGTAAAACAACTTATAACCTTTCAACTAGGAAGAACCTGAAAGGGGAATATAAATCCTCCTTAACTAAGTGGCATTTTTCAGAGCCATAAGAGCATTTAAGATAATTTCTTTTTCAGTGGAGACCAAGATCAAGTGAGTGAGTTTCACTTGTAAACACCACGGTGTAAATGTTGTAAATGTTACTCAAGTAAATCCAGGAAGGGCAGTAGTGAGCTCCATAAAGCTTTATGGATATCTCTAAAATGCCCTCCCACTCATCAAACACATCTCAGATTTCAGTTTTTCCCTGTAAATCTTGAGGAAAGCCTAGAGGAAAACAAAGCACCTTTTCTTTGTAGCCACTGAAAGAAAGCAAACAACTGGGTACGATGACCAAAACTATCTACCAATCAATGTCACAAAAGACGTTGTAAGTGTAAGAGAAGGGGAAAAGAATCCCCAATTCTCTCATTCCTTTTAAAGTTGGCTAACTACAAACTTTGGGGCAATTTCTGGTTGTCTAGTACTAATTTCTAAATTCAATCCAATGGATATTTGTGAGATATTGTCCAGAGGCAACTCAAAATAAGCCAGCAGTTGATTGTTCTGCCTCTAACACATGCAGAGGGTACTGTTTTAGGGAGAAGCTAGAGACATTATCTTTCCATGAGTAAAATGTCAATCTTGAAAGGAAATGTAAAATCCAGGTGAACAGATGACAGATGGAAGAAGAAAAAAAGGGACTTGGCCACATTTGTGAGATGGTGACAGACACAAAGAAACGGAAATGCCACATGACCTGATACTTTACCCTTTTTCGGAAATAAGATAGCCTAGAAAGCAGAAAATACAAAAGCATAATTTCCTCAGCTAACATAGGTTTCTCCCGCCTGCCATTTCTCAAGCATACAGTCTTATAAAAAGTTCACAATAAAGGCAACGATCATGTTACAGATTGTCTGGAAAATGGATGCACGGAGAAGTGAGATGCAGAGTAAGAATGGTCTAATTCTCGCAAGACACATGTAAGCCTGGTGGGGAGAGTCGCGGCGAATCTTTCTGGGTCTTTACCTTAGTGCTGACTTGAAGAGCAAAATCTTGTTATGAAAGTGTTATACCCACGTTTCGATTTTACAATTAAGGGAGAATAATTTCCTTTTCTTTTCATAATTCCTGTCCCAAGCAACCCGCCCTATAGGTTGGGGCTTGTTTCTGCATGAACGCAGGTGCAGTGAGTCAGGGGGCATCTTTGGGCAGACATGCTGGAAGCAAGGCCAGCTGGCTGACTCATGCACATTTGCTATTCTGCTGAGTTAGATTCAGGTCTTGTGAACTTTCTTGATTCACTGCTTTGCCAGTCTCTTGTGGTTTACAGGTTCACAGTGGGTTTTGCTCAGGTGTGCCAGGAAAATTCACGTAGAGGGCCGGCAGGAAGGAAGGCCCTCCAGACGGGAAGGGGAGGCACTTGAAATTACAGGTGAAGATGGCAAGCCTCCGGATTGTTTTTTTTTTAAATTTGAGGCTTTACTATTGATGAGGAAATAAGATTAAAAGAAAAAAAAAGAACTGGGGCACCTGGGTGGCTCAGTGGGTTAAGCCTCTGCCTTCAGTTCAGGTCATGATCTCAGGATCCTAGGATCGAGCCCTGCATCAGGCTCTCTCCTCAGTGGGGAGCCTGCTTCCCCCAACTCTCTCTGCCTGCCTCTCTGCCTACTTGTGATCTTGTGATCTCTCTGTCAAATAAATTAAAAAAAAAAAAAAAAAAAAAAAAAAAGGACCCGCAAAACCAACCCAGGTCACTTCAATTGCTTCAGTAACTCCATCTTTAGCTAGGCAGGTCAAATGCCAAACAAAGAGATTCAGATTCCTGTCCACTTTGCCCCCTTTCCAGACCCATTATGGCAAGCGGGGTGTGTATTTGAGTTGAGAGCCTTGACTGGGATCTGCCATCCACTCTCCAGCTCAGGTCGCGAAGCCCACTGTCCTAACAGCTCTGGTTCACGAGGCTGTCTTGAATTTTTGTCTTATGCCTCTTCCAGAATTCGGAAATGATGGCAGCTCGGTCAGTAGTGATCCCTCCCATATTGCTTTTTGGTTTGAGCAGCCAAGAATGACTCTGTTGTTTGAAATCCATGTCGGCAGATGCAACAGACTTAAGAAACCCCCTCCTGTTTGCCAGAAAGGGGCAGGACTCCTCAGCTGACACCCCTGGGAAGAGCTGGCCCCAAAGCAGCTCCTCTGTGATGGCTGGGTGCTCATGCCCAGGCCACATGGCAGCCTGCTCAGAGGCTTGGAGCCCTCATGCTTGCCCGCCAAGGTCAGCAAGCCTTCAGATTTTTAAAACCACCGTAGGTAACAAGGCTTATTTAAAGGTAAGATTTAGGGGCACCTGGGTGGCTCAGTCATTGTCTGCCAGCAGCTCAGGTCATGATCCCAGAGTCCTGGGATCGAGCCTCTCATCCGGCTCCCTGTTCAGCGGGAAGCCTGCTTCTCCCTTTCCTACTCCTCCTGCTTGTGCTCCCACTCCCACTCTCTGCCAAATAAACAAACAAAATCTTAAAAAAAAGGTACAATTTATATTTATGGCCATCTATTTAACCTAAACATAGTTTGTATCCATGTCTCTAGATCCTGCTTATTTCTAGTGGTGATTTCTGTACAAATGGGTTTCCACTGTCATTTGTGCATATGTTAGTTCCCTGCACACATTTCCCCATTGGATGCTACTTGGTTTCTGGGGTCAGCCTGAGTGGGTATGATTTCAGGAACAGTCAGCAGTACTTAAGTCCTTAAGTCCCCATGGCGTGTGAGAACTCTAAACCTCCAAAGAAATAGAGAAGAGAAAAAAATCCTAATTTTGGGAAGGATGAACTCATGCCAGAAGGAAAAGGCATTGCCCTGAGTTTACTCCTCCCATATTCTTTAATTTCCAATTACTTAACTAGATCCTTGAATAGGAAGGGGGCTCTCAGATAGGGCTTGGAGAAGATATTCTTATAGTGGGGCCCAATTTTATTACCCAAAAAAATAAGACAAATGAAAATCAAGGTGCTTAAATTAAAACAGTAAGGTTCCTTTGAAAATAATGCTATGATTTTTTAAGGTTTCTGTTACATTGCTGCAGAGACTTTTATAAAATTTTTTCTTGACAAGGTCTCATTATATTGAGTTTACAGAAGTTCTTTTTTGGATCTGTGTGTAATTCGCATCTATAGTTCCCCTCCTTCCTTGACTACAACATAAAAAATCCCAGCAATTTTCTGCAGTGAGTGGGTGGTTTACATCATTTTGACAAAAACGTTCATGACATTAGCTTTGGATGGAAGTTGGAAAAACACATATTTCACTGACAAGTGTTCTTTTTGGTAATATTTGTATATTTTTTCATGTACGGCCACAGTTTCTGCATCTTTCAGCTGTTATACAATGACCTTGATCTGTTTAAGAGAAACATACCTTTAGTCTATATTCAATCATCTTCTCTTTGACTCTGCTGTTAAGTGGGACCCAGTGTGCACGTTACAGAATCCAAGAACAAAGAATTCAGATCAGTGCAAACAGAAGAGGAAGATGCGCATTCTGGCGGAGTATTAGGGTACTTACTGATTGAGGAAGGCAAAGAGGTACCTCATCACTATAAGGACGGACCTAGGCAAGGTCAGGAGGAGTTTGCGGATGTGAAGCGCCCTCTCACAGAGATTATCTATTCCTATGGACAGAGGAGAACATGGTCAGGATCCTTTTGCTTGCCACATTTAAAGCAGAACACTGAGTGTTGGTTAGGTGTCCGACGTTTGATCTCACCTCAGGTCTTGATCTCAGGGTCATGAGTTCAGGCCCCACATTCCTACAAAACACTGAGAACCAAATTTCGTATCCGACCATACGTAAGCTCTTGCCCCTGGGTGAGATGCAGTTGTACACCAAACAGTGAATCAGTGATCAATTTGGGGGTAACACCATTTCTGAGAGCATCTTCTCTGACCTATCTCTGTTTTTTCAGATGGCCATGGTCTTGAGCAACCTAGCGTCTTCTAGGTTTAAAAACCATCTTTCACTTGCTGCTATTTCTGGATTGTGCATCTGATATGGTTTCAATTCCTTTCAAAAGCTGCAATGGTGGGGCGCCTGGGTGGCTCAGTGGGTTAGGTCTCTGCCTTCGGCTCAGGTTGTGATCTCAGGGTCCTGGGATCGAGTACTGCATCGGGCTCTCTGCTCAGCAGGGAGCCTGCTCCCCCCACCGCCCGGCCTGCCTCTCTGCCTACTTGTGATCTCTGTCAAATAAATCAATAAAATCTTAAAAAAAAAAAAAAGCTGCAATGGTAACTAAAGTAGTTTTGGGGGACTCCTCCCCTATGATTCATTAATTCATCCTGTATTTATTTGTATATTACTATGATTCCAGCAATGTACCAGGCTTTGAATCTCTCCTTCCTCAAAACTTATCATAGTATTTTACTGATATGAATTTTTACTTTGTATTATATAATTTCATCAATTTTTCTAAGCATCTATTTTAGGACAGCCTAGTAGTTTTCAAGTACCAAGTTAGGCAACAGTAATGCATTAGTGATTTGAATCCTGCTCTCAGAGAACTTATACCCTTATGTTTACAGTTACTTACTTTCTTATCCCTGTAGGAGAGTGAGCTCCCTAAAGACGGGTACTTGGGACTTCCTAGTATTATTTTATCCCTTTTCCTAGCAATACAAATTGTCCAAAGGTTCTTAACACAAAAATGCCTGTGAACAGGGGCACCTGGGTGGCTCGGTGGGTTAAGCCACTGCCTTCGGCTCAGGTCATGATCTCAGGGTCCTGGGATCGAGCCCCACATTGGGTTCTCTACTCAGCAGGGAGCCTGCATCCCCCTCTCTCTCTGCCTGCCTCTCTACTTGTGATCTCTCTCTCTCTCTCTCTCTCTGTCAAATAAATAAATAAAAATCCTTTAAAAAAAATGCCTGTGAACAGCAGCAAAAAAGTTAGTTCCAATAATGCATTATTTGCATAATGGTCTACATTTTACAAATCATTCTCACATTTGTTATCCAATTTAACACAGATAATAATTCCATGGAGTAGGCAGGCCATGGAATGTCATCCCCATTCAATGGATTAGGAAAAAGAGAACTGGGTAAGTGGCTGGAGGGGTGGAGTTGGGACTAAAACCTATTTTCTGTTCAAGTCAGGCTGTCTTTCTTGGATTTCAAAGTACTTTATAAAGTACAATATTTTTTTTAAAAAAGATTTTATTTTTAAGCGATCTCTGCACCCAGTGTAAGGCTTGAACTCACAACCCCAAGCTCAAAAGCTTCATGCTTCACTGACTGAGCCAGCCAGTTGCCCCCTTTATAAAGTACAACTTTGAAGACATTCAATAAAGATACATTTGAGAAAAAGATTTCTTTTTTAACTTTTTTTTTTTTTCTAATTAAGTAGGCTCTATGCCCAAGGTGGGGCTTGAACTCATGACCCCAAGATCAAGTGATGCATTCCCTACCAACTGAGCCAGCCAGGTACCCCTGGGAAAAATATTTCAAAGACTATTTCAGAAATATTTTTGAAGTTTACTCTGATTTTGTATTACTATATTTGCTCTTAATTGTTCTTGAGATATTCATATATCCTACTTGAAAATCTCAGGCCGCCCTTTTTTTTTTTTTTTTTTTTAGGACTTCATTTCTGACACAATAGCCAATTGATTTTCCCTCTATTTCTCAGGTTTTCTGATCTCCTCCCACACATAAATGCAACTGGCCCTCATGGATTTCTACTTGTTCTCTTCAATGGTAAACTCATTTGGTCTTGATGTTAGGACCATCCCTTCTAGGAAGGTAGTATTTTTGCTTCATTTTTCAATTTTGTATGGGACATAAGTTCTGTTGTTTCTACTACTGGATATCTCAGTATTAATTTCCTAATTGAAGTCTTTATTATTTCTAGCTTGGACTAGGGTAATACTTTGCTAATTCAGTTTCCCATTCCAATTCCTCTTACACCTCTTACAAACTTGAAATGACTTATGGCCCATTCTTAAAAGTAAATATTGAGATTTACTAGCATTTATTCTCTGGTCCTTAAAAAACTGTATGCATAAATAACTTTCCGTTCATGCCCTAAACCAAACAGTTACAAAGTTTAATATGTTTATGCAAATTATAAATTGTAATGATGAAGGGTCCCATTAATGGTCTCTGGACTGGCAATACCTTCTATTCTTTTCTAGCCTCATATAGATCCATAGAAGGTCTATGATTAAAAACAAAACAACAGCAAAACTTCTGCCATTGTTTAAACTTTTGTTTAACATTTGTTCATTTGAACATGTAACATTGTTCAAAACTTCTGGATTGTTTCATAAGTCTACTGATTCTCCAGGCTGATCCTCAGTATAAGGTTAAGGTCAAATATCAGGGAGAGGGTTTTAGCAACTTCAGGCTAGTTTTGAGGTCTTAGAGAAAAAAAGAAAAGGAAAGAATGTGACAGGAACTACTCTTAATGTACTGTTGATCTTTAATCTTTGTCAAATCCCAGAAGGGGCAAGTCATTTTCAGGCTAGAAGAGGACACAGGCATTATTCCTAAAAGGCTTAATTTTAATTCAAGATCCTCCTGTTTCTATCTCTCAGTTCTAAAGTGAGTTCCCCTACCCCTTAAAGGTAGTTTCAAACTTTTATTTAAAAAGAACTGGGGGTGGGCACTTGGGTGGCTCAGTGGGTTAAGCCTCTGCCTTCGGCTCAGGTCATGATCTCAGGGTCCTGGGATCGAGCCCCACATCAGGGTCTCTGCTCAATGGGGAGCCTGCTTCTCCCTCTCTCTCTCTGCCTGCCTCTGCCTATTTGTGATCACTCTCTCAGTGTCAAATAAATAAAATCTTAAGAAAAAATAAAAAGAACTTGGGGAACAGGTACAGATAGAGCTGGGGGAAATTTGTTTGTTTATTTAGAATATTTTCTTTTAACTCACTGATTTTAAAAAAGTTTTTATTTAAATTCCAGCTAGTTAACATACAGTGTAGTATTAGTTTCAGGCGTACAATACAGCGACTCAACACTTCCACAGAACAGGGATCAATATGCCAATTTCACAGCAGCATTATTTGTGACGGCCAAGTGTTCACTGACAGATGAGTGGATGAACCAAGGTGGTATAAAGACACAAGGAACTGTTATTCAGCCTTAAAAGAGAAGTGAAATTCTCCTACAATCTGGATGAATCTTGAAAACCTAAGTGAAATAAGCCAGACAGAAGAAGACAAATACTATAGGATTCCACTTATACCAGGTATCCAGAGTAGTCAAGTTCACAGAGACAGAAAGTAGCATGGGGGGGGGGTTGTCAGGGGCTTGGGGAGAGTTACTGCTTTGTGGGTACAGAGCTTTGGTTTGGGAGAGGGAAGGAGTTCTGGAGATGGACGGTGGTGATGGTTGCATACTGGGAATGTATTTAATGCCGCTGAATTATACACTTAACAATGGATAAGTCAGTAATTTTTTTTTCCTTTTTTAATATTTTATTTATTTGACAGAGAGAAATCACAACTAGGCAGAGAGGCAGGCAGAGAGAGAGGAGGAAGCAGGCTCCCTGCGGAGCAGAGAGCCCGATCTGGGGCTCGATCCCAGGACCCTGGGATCATGACCCGAGCCGAAGGCAGAGGCTTTAACCCACTGAGCCACCCAGGCGCCCCAAGCAGTAAGTTTTATGTTCTGTATATTTCACCAAAATTTGGAAAAAAAAAAATTGGGGGAGGGCACCATGAGATGCAAATGAAAGGTTTTAGGAGAGAAAGGCAACAGGAATGTAAAACAGTGACACCAAAAAGACCAGATGAAATTGTGGGAGGCGGGCATGTATTCTCTGCAACTATAGTAAACCTCAATCAAAGCAGAACAGAACTGCTCGCATTCTTGAAGTCAGAGCAAATCTATCTGTCCCAGAGGCCTCAGAGCATGACGGCTGGGAGCAGGACTCAGATATTACCTGGCTGGTCGCTCAACAGGCCTGCGGCGTACATCCTTCAGGAGCCTTGCTCTGGTACAAATGACTCATTTACTCTCCTGAGTCCAGTTAGCGGGTCAAAATTTATGGTTTCTTCGGACACTGACTAATGTGCATTCCCAGCGGCTCTCAGTATGGCAATTCATAGTCTCCCACAATTCTATGCTGCTTGAAAAGATGGATCTTTCCTTCCCCTCAGAAAAGTTGTCAGGAAGGAAAACCAGTATTTCATTTGAATTTCTTTTAAGCTGGCCTTTGTTTCCACAATTCAGGATCTCATGTAATTAGGTAAAAGTGGCATTCATCCAGTCTTGGTCATGTGCTCAAAGCTCCCCAGGCTTATTTCTGTTCTTTTCCTAGCATTGCAAAGTTCCCGTGTCGGCATCCTAACCTCACAGCATGGGGCTTTGACAGCTCCATGTAAATGTGTGTGAAAAATTCACCACGAAACACAAGTTGCTTCAGAAAATGGCAAAAACTCAAATGGCCATTACTCTGAAAATTACTCTGCATCAGTTCTTCTGAGGCACTATTTGCAAAGTATTTGTCAGAAAACAAACAATAAGTCACAAGATGCAAATGTATCCTCAAGTATGACAACAGGGAAGGAAATGAATGGCCACATTTAGAAAAGGTTTATAACTGAGCAGGAACACAAATATTTCTGAGCTCCAGAGATCAACCGGCAGTATTCAAGGTGAGTTTCCCAGTTCCAGGCCAATTTTAGGTTCATTGATAGGTTCTATCGATGTCAAGGTATTAATCAACTGTGTGCATGTGACAGTGTATGTGTGTGAATGAAAGGAAAAGAGAAAAACAGAGAGATATTCTAGTACATTTAGATGAATCTTAGCTGAGCCTTGACGGGAGAGTTACCAGCTGTTCTCCTAAGTAAGAAATGAAATGCTCGCAAATCTTTCTAATAATCATTAATAGATTGAATTCTGTGAATTAAACCATAATGTTCTTTCCCTAGCTAAATAGAACACTGTAGAAATACACAGTGTTTCTCCTCCTGCTGAATTACTGAGGTTAGTAAAGAAACACTCTTAGCTTAGGAAGCTTTACTTATTCAGTTCAGATACTAAGCCTGTTCCATATTTTTAAGGGTAAAATAATCCCTAGTATAAGACATCAAAGAGAAATTTAGAATCCAGACAGAAACCATCATGTATGCAACAAAGCTTAAAGAATTTTTAGCAACGAAAACATACATGGGAGAACCAAAAAGAGAATTTGAAAGCTTTTTTCTTTTCTCATGAAACAGTTAGAAATGGGCAAATAGATTTATGTACTAAAAGGCTCATTGTAATATTTTGTTTAACTGTAAAATCACTGGAAACAACCTAAATTTCTAAAACTAGGGGATCGTTAAGTGAAATAAAAGCCATTTAGATCTGTATTTTGAAAATTGTTGATATGGGAAAATGTTAACAACATCACTAAATTAAAAAAAAAAAATGGCTTACAGGGGTGCCTGGAGGCTCAGCAGGTGAAATGTCTGACTCTTGATCTCAGCTCAGGTCTTGATCTCGAGACTGTAAATTCAAACCTCATGCTGGGCTCCACACTGGACATGGAGCCTATTTTTAAAAAAAGGCTTATAAAGAACCAATAGGAAATGATACAATTTCTAATGAGATCTACTGAGATATGATTCATATATAATTCACACATATAAAGTATACAGTTTTATGGCTTTAAAGTATATTCACAGTTGACCAATCACTACCTCAATCAGTTTTAGAACATTCTTATTACCTCAAAAAGAAATCTCACATCCATTAGCAGTCACGTGGTCTGATACCCCTTTTATTAAAAGCACGTGGTTGTCGTATATCCATTCAATGGACAATTATTTGGCAATAAAATAAAGTTCTGATACATGCTACAACATGGATGGACCTTGAAAACATACTAAGGAAATGAAACCAGTTGCCAAAGACCACATTTTGTATAATTCCATTTATATATGAAATGGCCAGAATAGGTAAGTTTATAGAAAGTAGATTAGTGGTTGTCTAGTGGGATGGGATGAGTAAATAGTGTATGTTTTTGCTAATTGGGTTTTTTTTTTGAGTCGTAAATATGTTCTAATATTGATTGTGGTGATGACTGCATAGTCCTGTGAATATATTAAAAGCCACTGAATTGTATACCTTAATAATTGAATTATATGGCACAAGAATTGTATCTCAATAAACTGCTTTATTTTTTAGATTTATTTACTTATTTCAGAGAGAGAAAGCTAGCATGAGTTGGGGGGAGGAGTAGAGGGAGAGAATCTTCAAGCAGACTCCCTACTGAGAGTGGAGCCAACCAGGGATCAGTGCCATGACCCATGAGATCATGACTTGAGCCAAAACCAAGAGTCAGATGCTTAATCAACTGAGCCACGCAGGTACCCCACAATAAGCTGTTTTAAAAAGTTTGGGGCTCCTGGGTGGCTCAGTCGTTAAGTATCTGCTTTCAGCTCAGGTCATGATCCTGAGGTCCTGGAATCGAGCCCCGCATCGGGCTCCCTGCTCGGCAAGAAGCCTGTCTCCCTCTGTACTCCCCCTGCTTGTGTTCCCTCTCTTGCTGCGTCTCTCTGTCAAAAAAATAAAGAAAATATTTTTTTTAAAGATTTTATTTATTTATTTGACAGAGAGAGAGAGAGATCACAGGTAGGCAGAGAGGAAGGGGGGAAGCAGGCTCCTTGCTGAGCAGAGAGCCCGATGCGGGGCTTGATCCCAGGACCCTGAGACCATGACCTGAGCCAAAGGCAGAAGCTTAACCCACTGAGCCACCCAAGCACGCCAAAAATAAAGAAAATCTAAAAAAAAAAAAAAAAGTACATAGGGGTGGGGGCATCTGGGTGGCTCAGTGGTTAAGCATCTGACTCCTGATTTTGGTTCAGGTCATGATCTCAGGGTTGAGACATTGAGTCTCCCAATGGGTTCTGTGCTGGGCATGGAGCCTGCTTAAGATTCTCTCTCTCCTCCTCCCTTTGTCCTTCCTCCCCACTCTCTCCCTCTAAAAAAAAATACATAGGTATAAAAAACTTAAAAGTACATAGGTATATGTATAGAAAAAACCTGGGAACATACTAAAAACGTTCATATTATCTTTGAATAAGGAATTATAGATGGTTTGTTTTCTATTTTATTTTCTAATTTTTCTACAGTGACCACACATTAATTGCATAATAAACAATTATTTTAAAAAGGTACTGATGGGTTTTTTATGATTTTAAGAAATTATTGTTATTTTTAAGGTATGCTAATGGCATTATGGCTATGTTGTACAAAAAAAGAAAAGAATTCTCTTCTCCCAGAGATTCATATATACAAAGGAAGTGATGTGTCAGGGAGACAATGGAAGTGATAGAGGTAGGATAATTTTGTCCAAGAAATGAATATTGTTAAAGTTAGGTGATTATTTATAATGGGATTTATTATAATTTTCTGTATCTTTTTATAGAAGTTTGAAAATATATATAATAAAAGAGTCAAAAAGAAGGTTGATGATGAGCAGAATGGACAGTACAGTTCCACTTTGGTTTTAGAAAAAGTTGTGTGATCACATGAATACAAAAGGAGCAGAAGGAAATGCAACAAAATGGTGGTGTACACACACCATTGTCTTTGAGCAGCGGCATTACATGGACAGCCTTTTGTTCTACGTGCTTCCGTGTATTTTTCAAGTATCCTACAAGACTACAAGTTGATATCATGATGAGTAAAAGAAAAGACCCTCCTAAAAAAGCTTCCTGGTGCTCAGGCAGTCACCTAGATAGTAACACATGAGGTAACGTGAAGGGCAAATGTGCCATCTGGGTTCCCGGCCCTGAGGCAGTCAGGAAAGACCACACATCACTTGAATAGCTGATCTAGGGTAGCTCCTTTGGACTTCTGCCCTAGGGAATCTTGAAGCCATTGTATATGTACATTCTGGAAGCTGACCAGAATGTGTGGACCTAACCTTGAGCATTTACAAAACCATTACAAAGTAGATGGTTTAAAAAAACCTACTTGCATGAGAAACTGAGACACTACCGAGTTTGTCATTTCACATTTAGATTGCACTGGAGTCCACTGGGTCTTTATCCATATTTGCAAGTTTCCAAAGAATGTAATATTTTGAAACATAAAAATGGCACAATAACAACTCATCACTCAAAAAAAAAAAAAAATCTTTCCCCCAAAGCTCCAAAAATAAGTAAACAAAAAGTAGTAGGTAATCAGAAACCTATGTAAACTTCTTTTATTTTTTTAAGATTTATCTATTAATTTTAGAGAAAGGGAGAAGCAGACTCCTTGCAGAGCCCACAGTGGGGCTCGATCTCACAACCTGAGATCATGATCTGAGCTGAAATCAAAAGTTGGACACGGTTAACCTTAACTCACTGAGCCACCCAGGAGCCCCAGAGATGTATCCAAACTCTCAAAAAAGATGAAAGGGAAGATTTTTCTATACAAAGTAAATATCACATGAAATTATCTTAATAGGGAAAATCAATCCAATTATGGCAATGCTAAGAGAAGATGACATGGATAAAAACAATCAATGTGCATAGACCTCTCTCTTTCCACTAGAATTTCTAAATCTTTGTGCTCCTATTACATATTAACTTAGACTGCATTTATTTGTAAATATCTTCACTCTCTTACTATTTTTTAAACCTTCCGAAGGCAAAAATCAAGTGTTTCAATCCCTAGGAAGTTTTGCATATGGCAGGCAATTAATCAATGGTTCAAATGATCAAATAGTATAATATTGATAAGAGGACATAATGATGAATGACGTACTATACCATATACAAAGAATTTAATGAAAATCCAGAAAAAATATGGTACGTCAGGGTCACAATGGCATGAGAAAATGCTTGCCTAGAGATAAATGAATAATAGCTAGAAATCCCCTCCTTTTTGAGAAGTTAGATGTTGGAAGAGAAGGGGTCGTATATACAGTGTCATTCATTATGTGTTCTTGAAAAACATCCTATTCTGCAAAATGCACTAAAAATAACAGGACTTATGGGGGAAAAGTAGGGCTGGGACAGACAGCTCAACATCTGTTTGACTTTATCACTACAGTATCAACAAAAACACTGACAATACTATTTAAATTACTAGCATGGTTCAATCACTCCTGACTAGTGTCCTTAGCAGCCTTAAACCCTGGGACTCCTGCTTCTTTGAGATGTAGGTCATGGAGGGCATTCATTGCCGAGAGAGACTATTTTCCTAAAAATTAACCTGAGGATTATTAATCCACTGTTTTAATACAGTGGGGGTGTCTTTGCGACTTCTTCATTTGCACTGGTAGCAGTTCACTGCATGAAAAGAAAGATATTGCTGTAGATTTTCCATTGTTTTCCCCATGGTCTTCACATTTCAGTAAGCCTGACTCTTCCTTCCACTGTGAGACAGCTTCATATTGATTGTTAAGAAACATTTCATGTGCTGGGAAAAATCATTCTGGAAGCACCACAACTTCTAGGTTCTACTAGCATCATTTCTAAATGCACGTGAGATAATTAGGTCAAAGAACAGACTGGTAAGTGGCTAACGCAGGTGCTGGTATATATGATCTCAGATTATAGCGGGAGTAGTTCTAACTGTTGTAATGATGATAGCTAGCAACGTTGACTGGGGTTTACTGTGTGCCAGGCATGATGCTAAATACTTTATATGAATTATTTCATTTATTTTTCACACAGACTTTATGAAATAGATAAAGCAACAGATATTCAGTAAGACTCAGTATTAATCTCTGCCCAAAGTGACAAAGCTGTTAAGTGGAGAAGCTAGAATTTACATCTTGATCTTTCTGCCTCTATGGTTCAGATTTTAATAACCACAATGGAGCAGTATTTCTCATCCAGTGAAAGTCTGAAGTGATTCTACAATACTCACAGACAAGGTAGTCCGATGCGCTTTATCCTACTGGTACATGTGAACATAAATGTTGATATATGTACCTAGAAAACCACGAAGCATTGTAGAGTGCTTATTATTTTTCCAGATTTAAGCTTTCTGGCTAGGATGTAAGGAAAAATCTCTGGACAAGCCCAAAGGAGAATTCCAGAAGCATGACACCTCCTTTTCAGTTCTTTCCAGCTGGGTCACAGGCCTGCTGTGATGACTCAGGCTATGTAAGGGCCTTGGAATGGACACACAGGCACACTTCTGAATCCCACACAAGACATCAGGCTGTATAGGGTGGGGGTGGAGGGAATCATGACTGGGGAACTCATACCCAGCGAGAGTCAGGATTTTAGGCATGAATGCCAACAAAAGAATTCTGGTAAAATTTTGGTGACCTTTAACAACTGTGAATTCTGTACTTACTAATGGACCTGGAATTAACTATGGCAAGTAGTAGGGCAACAAAACTGAGTAATCTATTAACACCTCACAGGCCTGTGGAGTTACCTGTGGGCATTTCATTGAACATACTCTTTGCCACGCACTCTTCTTGGCACTTTACAGGTATTAACTCATTTAATTCTCACAGCCCTGTGATATATATAATAGTCTGTTGTTTTCCCTTTTTTTTTTTTTAAGATTTTATTTATTTCTTTGACAGACAGAGATCACAAGTAGGCAGAGAGGCAGGCAGAGAGAGAGAGGGGGAAGCAGGCTTCATGCAAAGAGACCAATGTGGGGCTCGATCCCAGGACCCTGGGATCATGACCTGAGCCGAAGGCAGAGGCTTTAACCCGCTGAGCCACCCAGGCGCCCCTATTCTCCCTTTTTTAATAGCTGATGAAACTCACAAGCAGAGAGGTTAAGGAACTTGCCTAAGGTCACATAGCTGGTGAGCAATTTGGACTTAGGCTATTTAAGTTCAAAGCCTGCCTTCTTAACCCCTTCCCTGAATTCTCTCTTCAGCGCATGGAGAAGAAGGGGTTAAACATTGTAATGTGGGGTGTTTAGAAAAAATTATAGACCTCCATACACAGTGGAATGTTAGTGGAGGAGTGACTAATTTTGCTAGGGGTGGCGGGGGTGGGGAGGGCCTGCTGGGAGGAGTGCCAGGTCAGCAAAGCCTTCACAGCAGATGTCAAATAGCTCTCCAGGACTGCAGACCAAACAGCGTGGGCAAAGGCACGGGGTGGGCGATGGCCTGGCACACTTGCTGCTTGCTACTGTTGGTACATAAAGTAAAAAGGGGATGGGTGGCAGGAGATGAGTGTGCATGGAAGCAGGGAGAGATCCGACAGAGGAAGAATTTGGTTCTGTGATTTGGTCATCCCCAGGAGTCTGTGTTCAGGTGGGGCATACTGCAGTAGGTTTTACAAGGGGGGGTGATGGGAGTCGTACGACCAGATCTGTGCCGTCGGATCTCGCCACAGTGTGAAGAATGGAATGACATGGAGGGTGGGGTTGCTGGGAAGAGAGGGCAGAACCTAGAAGGAGGGGCTGACTCCACCTAGGAGACTGTTACTAGCAGGCCCAGCGAGAAGCTGGTGATGGCGATGGCGAGGAGGCATGAGCTGGGAGAGTTCTGAGGATTGGGGGGCGAACTGGCTGGGGAAGCAGGGTGGGAAGGTTCTTAGGGGCAAGCTTGATCCATATTCTTGTTCTCCTTGCTGTGTGATTTGGGTCAGCTCCAGACCCCTGCCTGGGAAGTGGGGCTTAAAAAGGCACTGCATTTTCAGGTGTATGGAACTCAATGTGGTTAATAACTAATTCCGGTTATTACGACTTTCACCTTCTTTCCTATAGTGTGAAAAGCCTCCCTGAGTAAAACAGCAATGCTTTATTTGCTGCTGTTGATCGGTTTCATGATGTGTCCTACGTAGTCCCATAGCATCTCTGCCTATTCGCGGGGGATGCCCAGCGACAGATAATTACCTCCTGCTTCCCTGCACTGCACTAATGATCATGGATCTCATTTTACCTCAGCTCTGGAAGGGACTGACCGTCAAAGATGGGAAAATTACTCCACTCCTAAGATTGGTGGAGAAAACCAAGGACCAAAAGCCAAACAGAAGTTAGTTCTATGCTTGCAACTTCCTGTTCCCCCTAAGCTGGTTGGCACCTGCCTTTCTGCTTTATTCCAACCACTAAGTGGGAAACTCTTGGGCTCTAAGGAGCTGCTGACGTTCAGGAGTGAAGCCCACTCAGCAGAGGGCGAGGCCACAGCTGGGAGGATGACTCATGTTGGATCCAGAAAGAAAACAAATGGTCTCGAAGATTTGGTGGTAATGGGGTAATAGTTAGGGGGAGGATATGTGGTGAGGGCTCCCTGCCTTTTCCAGGAAATTGGTTAGTGAGACAATTCTGGTCCAAAAAGACTTAAAAAAAATCCACTTACTGATACACGAAATCAGATCATTAAATCTTTCCTTAGGAAAGAGGGGGTTTTCCAGCCCACGGAAATAGAGCTTCAGAACGCCAGCCACTGAGTTAATATCATGGTTACTCTGGTCATCAGCTAAAGGATTTTCACCTACAAAAAAAAAAAAAAATTAGTTACATGCACAGTGCTTTTCTTTTTTTTTCTGAACAAAAATGTTTCTATACTCACGTTTCTATATATACACATGTATCTTTTAATTACACTTTATGAAAGATTATATAGTACTAAAATTAAAAGTAATTGGTTTAGATATCCCAACCCATGATTAACCTAAAAATAGTTGGCCAAAGTAAAGCTTTTAAAAATCTTAATGCTACCAATAATCCCTTACGAGTTACCCAAATCTTAAAATAAAGTATTGTGGGGCATCAAGTTAAAAATCTAATCTTAGCTTGACAGGAATTCAAATAGGACATTCTCTGTTTTTTATCCTACTGGGAAGAAGATACCATATAGACACAATATCAGAAATAGTATAGGATGCACCTAATTGTGAATGCCTACAATTGAACACCACCTGAAGTGGCCTGGTGGTGTTCATGGCGCATTGGAAAGCTGCATTCGGCAGTGGGAGATTGGGAAATCAGACAGAGGGATCAGAAAATGTACCCTTAATAGTACCAAGGGACTTGTATAAAAAATAAAAACTTAAAAAAAGTATCACAAATATGAAATTATGTTATTCTTTATGGCAAGCAGTTTTAAGATGTACATAATTGACATGGCTATTCCACGCCCCTGAGATTTAAATTGAGATAAAATCCTTGAGAAATTCAACACAATATGCAGCCTTAAATCAAACTCTATTTTTTATTCACAGGTCTGTTCTAAAGCTCAACAAAAATTGTATATTTTAACTATTTTTTTTGCCTCTTGGGCAGGAAACTGATGCTTTATACATTTCAACTTATGCTGAATATGGTTCCTGTAAGAGACTTGGATTACTTTGCTGCTGAGAGGGGAGGCTGCTCTGCTCTACACATCCTATCAGTCAGAGAACTTGGAACAGGGAAAACAATCTGGATCCAAGTTTACCTCTTCTTCCAACAAGCTTTGAAACTTTCAAGGGCTCCCTGCCAAGGGAAAAGGGACAGAGAGAGAGAGAAGGTTGCCCTATCTCCATGCCATGATGCCCCTTACTCTGTGGCCAAGCAGAGGAAGGATGGTACAGATGTATCTCAGAGTAGACATGATAGAAATCATTATAATTGAGGCACATTATTAAATAAGAGCCATCCCTACAGAGTTACCCATTTTCACTGATGATACCTAATCCTCACCCTGATCCTGGAATTCTGCAGGTAATGAAACCAAGGCCATAATAGGAGACGATTAACTTGGCCGAAATCAAACGATTAGTCACTGGAAGAGTGATCTGATTCTGGCTCTGCCTAACACTACAGTGTATGGTTTTGCTAATTATAAGGTGCGAAGTAACAGTTCAGTAGGATTTATTTGACAGCCAATGATCAACAAGAGTACGCTACCCGCTAAGGTCCCAGGGAAGGAGTCTGGGGATGGTAATAAGAGGAAGGAGAGCATTCCCAACATGCAGTAGGGATGAGTCACCTCCAACACCTGCTAGGTAGGCTTGGGGCTATCCTGCTGCTCTTCCAGAACCTTCTCATGGGTTCTCTCATGCCACCTTTCATACACATGCTGAGAATGATCAATGCCCATCCTAAACCAGGATACCAAGCTCTTATGCCGTTCTATACTTGATAACAAGGTCTTATGGTTTTGGCTTCATTTCTCAGCTATGCTAAAATAGATTCTTACCTCAACATCTAAAATGAAGTGAATGCAAAGAGAAAGATTTTGAGAATCTACAGAACAAGTATGCCACTTCACTCGAGAGCAGCTGATGGCTTTTTAACATGGCTTGTGTGTGGGTACAAACATATAATTACCTCTCTCAAATGAATTTTTAATATCATTGACCTCCACCTGGGAACCAGACACTCTGAAAATCCCCTGATGCTGAAGACCTAAAAAGAACAGAAGAGGAAGAGGATGAAAAACCCCATTACAACAGTTAGGTCCCTCTTTCCCCAATAATCAAATGTTAAATGAAAAGACACATTTACTACAATACTTCTAGTGATTGTTACTTTTTAAGTAAGAATTTCAGGGGCACCTGGCTGGCTCAGTTGGTGGAACATGTAACTCTTAATCTCAGGGTTGTGAGCCCCATCTTGGGTGGAGAGATTTCTTAAATAAATAAATCTTAAAAAAAAAAAACACCCAAAAAACAAAATAAGAATTCCATAGTTTATGGCTTACCATAGAGGTTGATGAACCGAATACAGCTTTCCACAATGAGAGGGATAATCTGTCCTGAGTCCTGGGTAAAGAGATGGAAACCAGTTAACCACAGAGAGGCATAAATCACACATTAAAATAAAGTTCACAGTTTAGCCCTAATTCAGGAGGGGTTTTTTACTCTTTTAGATGATCATTTCCAACTGCCCCCTCGGAAATCTTCCACTAAGGCCAAAAATAAAATCATATTTAACCAAAGGTATATCTCGTTCTGGAGCAAACCACATTCAATACATTTATTGCAATCCTGTTTCAGTGTCCTCTGTTGTGCCTTGAGATGTCAGAGCAAATTCATCTCTTTTACTTATATGGAGGCTCATGTATCAAAGTGAATACATGAATCACTCCTTTTTTTAAGGGTTATTTATATAAGTAATTAATCTAATGGACCTAAAGAGAACTCTGTGTATTCTAACCACGGCATCTTAGGACTGACTGGCCGTACCGGTCACTACACACAGCCTTTCAGACATGCCGGGACCTTCTTGGTGACATCCCGAGATACGCCGTCGGGATGACAACATGCTTCCAGATGCATGACGGGAGGACTGTCTTCTAGATGATCATAATGTGTTTCATATTTGTTTGGTTTGCATCAGAACTTACTCATCTTCATAGATTTTTCATCGTTATTTTTACATGTTTTAAGGATTATGAAAAAAATGGCCCAAATGCATGTCCCGTTAGACCCCGTTTTCTAAGGAAGGGGCAGTTTTGTGGCCCCTTGCCCTATATCTTGTAATAGAGTCAGTGAACTCTGCTGAACAAGTGTGAACTCTGGAAAGGTTTTAAAACACGTGTAGGATGACAGATGAGATGAAGGAGCTGCTGGGGTCACAGTTAACTATGCACCAATGCCATGCATCCAAGTGGTTAAAGACGGGTACCGACTGTGGAATTAATGCTCACATACCTTCAAAGACTCTGCTCTTTCAGGAATGAGAGCTTTACAGGAAACGTGGAGGTTCAGAATGATTAGCAGACACCGGGTACTAATGCATGAGGAATTTTATTCTGAACCACACGGAGAATTGGGATGTCTTAATATATGAAGACAATTCAGAATCCACTAACTTTTCCAAATAAGCAACAGGGGAAGGATTGGGGATAATGCAGCGGAGCCATTTAAAACTCTTAACTATTCCTAGGATGGCTCATACAGTTCTTGAGGAAGAGTTTTAGTTTAGGTTTTAAGACCATCTAATCAGTGTGTGAATCAGTTAGTGCTTCAATCACTTCTAGAGACTGTATCAAGTTTCTCTAATTAGTTTTTTTTGTTTTAGGGATGTACACTTTATTAATTTCTTAGAGAAGTTCCTTAAGAATAAAAATTCTTTAGTGTGGACTAGTTGGCTCAAAAATAGCGATGTAATTACACCAACACTTACTGTGAGAGGATATTTCTTTAAAATACAAGTGTGTTTTAGGGGAGGTAACCTTTGTATGACCATTTCACTTAACACTGTAATCTAAAGAGCAACAAATATTTAAATGTAAGTGATAAAAGGAGAATATTAGTTTGCACCTCTGATGAACTTAGTATTAAAACAAAAAGAAAGAATAAAATGTTATTAAAAGAAAAATGTTTGCACTAAGAAAGTTCTAAATAAAAATGCCTTAAGTTCTCATATTATTTAAAAAACATTTTCGTCTTTACATTTCCTCAAGATAATCACTAATCTTTTGCTTAATGTCAGTATTTTATTTGGATACAATGAATTCTGTGGTCAAAAAGTATTAAGTGTGAGTGTGTGTTTTAATTTGATTTCATGGATGCCATGTCCTTTGGTAGAAAATAGTTTACAAGAAGTGAAACAATGGGCTGTGCTCCACCCACCATTCAAACAAACAACAATTTAAAAAAAAAAAAACCTTTGTGCCTCAGTTTCCCCATGGGAAAAAGGAAAAATTGTTTGCTCTTGCTTCCTCACAGTGATATTGTGGGGACCTCAAGCAATGGAGCACTTTCCAAAAGGGCAGAGATCTCTGTCTCCACTGTTTTACTGCTATGATCGAAGATTCTTTAATATGCCATCTGGGACCTGGAAGAGCTCACCTAAGTGCATTTCCCAGGATAACTGGTTTACTCCTTCTTTAGTCCCTAAATTTGGTTTCCATTAACTGTTCTTAATGAAAAATCTTTTAAAACTATGATATGAGCTGTCCTGTTATCTTCAGCAGTCATTCTTGTACTGTGTTATCAAATATAATGGAATCATACCCTTGTTTCTTTGAGCTTTTCTCTATGTTTTCTCTGCCAGACCATCAGCTGCATATCTTGGTGCTTTCATCTAATCTTTATCTTCCCTTCTCTCCAGCTAATTTGCCCCTGCTTATAAGCCTTGGGCTGGGAAGCTAGCTAATCAAGTCTGACAATAATTTTATATTAAATTAGAGCCAAGAAGGCTCTTTGGAGGCTGATGGCAGTGGGTTTGTGATGGCAATTTAGGTTATCCAGTGGCTTTTCACTTAATACCAAGGTTAGGGCTCGTTTTCAAGGCTGCCAGAGATCCTCAGTCTCTGTGTGTGTATGCAGGTACGTGTGTATGTGTCTGTCCATGTGAATATGACACACACACACACACACACACACACACACACACACACTTTTTAACCATTAGTGCCCGTATTCAAAAGAAGATCTGTCTTTAAAGAAACTAAGACATCTATAACATATTATTAAGGGAATCACGAATGATGTGGTTTTCTACATAAATGTCGTCTCCAGGAACACTGGAATCCATGACATAAAATGTTAGGCATGAAAGAGAAAGAAAGCTCTTCTCTTTTTTTGTGTAATTTATCTGAGGGTCCATAATCCAGTATTAATGCGCATTTGGCATTTAACACTGACTTCCCTTAACAAAAGCCCTTGACTCAAATTTGGTACAGCTGTCAAACATGTAATGTAAAAACTGTTTATCTGCTTTTACTAGAAGAGGCAACTCCTCTTAAATCAGTGTTTGAATTTCTGTACCTCCTTTCTATAGCAGATAGGTAGGAATCCATAAATAGTAAAGCTTATTTTTCAACCTGATTTCCAACTGCAAACATTTTTCTTTCAAAGACCTTAAAAATCCAATTAAAGCCAAGCATGATTATGATTTGAAAATGATATCAAGAGCAAAAGAGGCTGTGGCCTCGCCTCCCTGTAGCACTATACCTGATGTCTCGCGTGTGAGTTCCTTCGTCCTCGGCTAGAAGCATTATCAGAAGTACAGGGTGAAAAAGAAGACAGAGTAAACACAGCAGAGATCCAAGATACAGACCGCAGGGTCTTACCATTTCTCCAATATAATGAATTCCTCAAGTCACGGGAAATCCAAACTCTAGCCGTGCTTCAGAGATCCCCTAACAATGTACTTTAAATAGATTCTGTGCCATCTAATTTGCACGAGTAAAAATAAAATATTTTATCAGGTAAGCTCTTTTCCTTTTTGTCCAAATTATGGCTTTTTTTTTTTTTTTTTTTTAAGAAAGAAAGAGGGCTTACTTTTTTGCCAACATAATACCCACATGTATTTCCTCCTCTGAAGGCACTCAAACCAAATATTCTTTCCTCTCTGACTTCAGGAAATATTATATTGATTTTCTGGGAAAGCAAAGAGCCCCAGGACAGACTTGGACATAATGACCTGCCTCCTTTTACGAGAGGCTGAGACCATTATAGGAAGAAGCGTGGAGATCAGCCACCCAGATGGCTGGTGCCAGTACCTTGACGAATGTTTCCAAATCCCCATTAAACAACTTAGCATTATACTGTGAGCGGGGTCTGGACTTCCTGTGTTTCTGGGGCTTAGGGGGAACATTTGGAGGCCTGAGGGAAGGGAATATAATTACTGAGCATGGCAGAAATCAAACAATAAATGAAATACCCATAGGTCACAGCAAAATCACAAAACAGGATTTCTTGTGTGCCCCCTCCACCCACCCTCCCATGGGGGAAAGAGTCCTTCTCCTTTCCCATTTATTTACTTTTACTTATGTCATCAAAAATGATACAAACTATTTCTCAGACGACCCTTTTCGTGTACACTGCATATGACATTTGTTTGCTAGTTTGTTTAAAAATGGAATTGTGAGCTATCTGGCCAAGTGTTACAAACTTGACCGGCTTATGAGTCACACGGAAGACACAATGAGTCATAAAAATCCAGGCTCTCGATAAATCCCAATAAAAGAAATTAAATATAATATTTTTAGTTACAACATAATTCGTCAATGCAAGTAACGTCACATCTGTTCAATAGCCCTCAGATATTAATGGGGTTTTAGTTTATGCAAAAGTAAGTATTAATGAGGACGCAAGTGAAAAATGAGTTTAGTTCTAATGCTTTCTTGGGGAGGAGGTAGATACAGGCTCATATGAATGATTATTTCTTTATAACAAACTATCTCCTCGCTTCAATAGAGCATTGGCACACGTCCTTTATTCTGCTCTGGACTCTCCATCTCCAGTCTGTTTGCTCTGGTGGCTGCACCAGTCATGCTAACACACACACAACCAGTGCCCCACGCTCTCCCCTTAGACCCTACAGCTTCTAGCTCTGTCGTGAGAGCCGGGGCCTCTTCTGTCCTCTTCCTTTAGAGCAAAGATGCCACAACTACCTGACTCAACTTCTCCAACTGTACTGAATGGGACACAGGGAGAGGGAGTCCCAGGACCGCTCTCCAGACATTCCAATTTTAACTCCTTCTTCATGGGAAGGCTTATAGGAGGGCGTGCATCCCACTTGGAAATTGGGTAAGTCCTTCGTTATGCTGCAAACTGTCTAGAAAGAATTACCTTTTCAGTTCATTGACGTTCAGAAAGGCCAGGTTAGAAACAAAATCCCAAGGACATGAGGAAGCCTGACTAGATTCATAAGAGATTACAATAATCTGGTGCTATCAAGAGGGGTAGGGGAGCAAACCTGACAGGCTTCCACAGTCGGATTCTAGGACTCAGATAGTAGGTGTGCTCCTAGGATTAACGGGGTGTACGGTGAGCAGCACCCAAAGTCCCATGTGCTTGAGAGGTCAAGAGGAGTTTTTTCAAGAGTCCAGAGGTGAATGTGGAAACTTCCACTAGGCAGTATGCCATGGCCTGCTGAAATTTCTGAAATCTCTTTTAAATACTGATTCTGGGATATTCACAGAGGAAAGGATCTGGTGGGCATAAACACCCGAACAACTACCCACCAAGGAGTTTAACCTTATGTGCTTGATTTCATCCAATCTTTTCATTACTTTATAAGTATTTTAAAAAGATTTTTAAAAATAATTAATTTGTTTTAGGGGGTGGAGGGGAGGGTCAGAGGGAGAGGGAAGAAAGAGAGCCTCGAGCAGACTCTACAGTTGGCACAGAACCCAACTCTGGGCTCGATCTTGCCACCCTGAGATCATGCCCTGAGCCGAAACCAAGCATCAGTGCCCAACCAAATGCACCTCCCAGGTGCCCCTCATTATTTTACAAGTGTTTTAAAATGTAGACTTTATTTTTATTCAGGTATGGTGAGGCCAACAGATCAGAAGCAAAGGCCACTGAAAGGACAGTTTACTACCCACACTGCCCAAGAGGAGGGGGCAGGCTACTCCATGGGGGAGGGGTACATGGGGAAGCACCAGGGTCAATCGGGACGCAGGGGAAGTACGGGCAGGCAGTGCTGTGGTCTCCATGGGAAGGAAGGGGAGAGGGAGGGTAAGCAGGTTTAGGACTGGCTAGGTCGAACGTTTGGTGGGCTCTGGGGAATAGGGGTTGTCTGGTACTTGGCTTTGTGGTGATCAGGGAAGGGGGAGAGTGACCTTGAACATGAAGGCCACAAAAAGGATGGTAAAGGATGCAGCTGACGGTATAGGTCTGGACTGGTGGGTCTGCACACAAAAGGCATACTTGTGAGCATGACCTTTACTATTTCCTGGAGAGAGTGGCAGTCTCCCCAAGGTCAGAAGGGCCCCAAGGTAGCAAAGCATCTGACAGAAAAACCAGAAAACACGGTTATTACAAGGTCCAGCAGAGCTGCACACTTGGTGACGTCCGGAGCCACTGACGAAGCTAAGGGGATAAGAACAAAGGCTCATTTTGGGTGGTCACCAATTTGTAGGACAAGCAACTCTTGTAGCTGGAGCCAAAGCTCCCTAAGTAGAGCTAGATCACTGTTCCCGCAAGACAGAGAGAAGCAGCATAGCTCCTGTCTGGGGCAAATGAGGACATGTCTTTTGAGTTGTCTACCAGAGGCCTGAAAGTTGCCTCTCCTGATGGTTCTAAAGTATGAGGCAAATGCGACAAGACAACCATATTGAGAAAAACGTCACAGGAAAACAAAGTGCCCGGGTGCTTATCAAAGTCCTTTTGGAGGCAGAGGCCGAAAGCCATCAGGCCCCCGATGGCTCTGGCTTTACTAGGCACACATCTGGTGGACAGAATCAGGGCTGTGCCACCCCACACTTGAACGGTATGATGCGCGCTGGTTTGCTGGCTACCACACAGCCTGCCCACGTGGATGAGAGGAAGTCTGAGTCAGGTTGATGTGTGTATCTAGTCTGTTGGGCAGTGACGGTTCTCACTGCAAATTCATGTATTTGCATTTCCTTTTAAAAGGAAATTTTTTTCTTGAAGCGCTTTATGTTCATTATAATATAGAGACAAAGTAAAGCAGTTGACAGCCCAAAGAGATGATACATATGAAAAAAGCTCCATCAACGACATCTCACTATGCAGAAGTAATACTCCTCTTTGTCACTGACGCAGGGAAGAAAGAAACCTTGGTGTTTTCCATGAGGTTTAGGCAAATCAGTAGCTGTATCTTTCTAGTTGGTTCACCAAGAAGAGAGGCTTCCTGAATAAACTGCCCAGTACAGACAATACAGAGCTTTGAAAGTCAACTTGCCAATTACCACAACACACACACACACACACACAGACACACAGACACACAGACACACCCCAGTGTTCTAAATGCCTCTCACCTCAAAGAGAGCTCAACTTCAAGAGTACAAAGTCTAGCTATGTCAATCAGAACAATTTCTAGCTCTCACACAAAGGCTGGCAAAGAAAAATAAAAGTTGCAAACCTTCCCCAACCCAAATCAGAATCTGCTCCCTAAAAGGCTTTTCTTTCTCAGTAGTGGCTTCAAAATCCCTTTATGAATGAAAAAAAGGGGGGGGGTGGGAGAAAGAAAAAGTGCAATATGGTTGTAATATTAAAACTTAAATCTGGGGGCGCCTGGGTGGCTCAGTGGTTTAGGCCTTCGGCTCGGGTCGTGATCTCAGGGTCCTGGGATCGAGTCCTGCATCGGGCTCTCTGCTCGGCGGGGAGCCTGCTTCCCTCTCACTCTCTCTGCTTGCCTCTCTGCCTACTTGTGATCTCTCTCTGTCAAATAAATAAATAAAATCTTTAAAAAAAAAACCAGGGGCGCCTGGGTGGCTCAGTGGGTTAAGCCGCTGCCTTCGGCTCAGGTCATGGTCTCGGGGTCCTGGGATCGAGCCCCACATCGGGCTCTCTGCTCCGCAGGGAGCCTGCTTCCCCCTCTCTCTCTGCCTGCTGCTCTACTTGTGATCTCTCTCTCTACGTGTCAAATAAGTAAATAAAAATATAAAAAAAAAAAAATAAAAAAAATAAAAAAAAACCCAAAACTTAAATCTGTAGGGGCACCTGGGTGGCTGAGTGGGTTGAGCCTCTGCCTTCGGCTTGGGTCATGATCCTGGGGTCCTGGGATCAAGACCCAAGTCGGGCTCTCTGCTTGGTGGAGAGCCTCCTCCCGTCCCCCACCCCCACCTGCCTCTCTGCCTACTTGTGATCTCTGTCTGTCAAATAAATAAATAAATAAATCCTAAAAACAAACAAACAAAAAAAAACAACAACAAAAAACTTAAATCTTTAAAGTGAACCAAAAAGGGGTAAGCAGCTAAAATCCCAAGTATTCGGTACAGTTCTAAGTTTTATATGACATAAGGAAAAGTAGGAACAGAAAATAACTGATCATGCTTTCTATTTGCTAATATAGTAGATATGCACATATCATTGCTTGTTAAATTAAATGATCAAATAGACTATTTCTAGAAACTGAAAGTGTTTTGGATTAGATAAACCAAGCCCATTCGATTTAGGTCTTTCTGAAGCAGTCTACCATTGAAGAGCTTTATAATTACACTGGGAAACCCTCAGATCTGCTGGAGCAAATCTGGTTTTGTGAGAACCCCAAAGATTTCATGTTACTATGGTCTGTTGAGTCAAAACGATCTTCCATGTTCATTAACAAAATTGGTTCATTCTTGCAGCACTGAATGGTTTCTTGTTGTTAAGGGGAAAGAAAAAAGGATGAGAAATAGAGTTATGATAAAATATTTTCCTACCTTGTAGTCATATACTCAGCTCTATGACCTGCAGGGAAAAAAAATAAGTAAATGGAATAGAATCAGTGGAATGCACTTGGCAACCTGTCCCTTACTTTAAGATGCTGAGTTTGTAATAACTTACACATTTTATGGTGGAAAGCATGATTTCCATGGTGGAAGATGATTGTCTCTCGTGATAGACAAATAATTCGAAGTAAACATTTCATAAAACCCATACTTAAAATTTAATAAATCCTATAGATTGGAGAAAAATGTTTCACTTGGCAATTTGAGGCAGGGATATTTATTTGTTACTCAGGAAACATGAAAGAGCTGCTTGATCTTAACTGTAAGGTTAACAAAGAAATACAGATAAAACACATCCAAAGTTCGAATGTTAGTTGTTTCCTCTGTCTTGACTGATACTTGGGTTAGAAGGTGGTCAAATTAGGGTGGGAAAACTCAATTTCCTTTACATTAAGTTGGTGACTAATACATAGTCAGGTGAGAAGTTGCATTTTATAATCAGAAATCACACTGGCAGATATTAAGGACATTAAATTATGCTACATTCTACAACCTGTGAGCTAATAGCCTTTCGAAGTTCCCTGCCACCTAAAACAAGAGTTTCTTATATATTTGGGCTTCTTGGCTTATTTTAAACACCGGCTCTGCATTTCTGTTGTGCTCCTACAATCTGTGCTAATTCCAAGTGTGAAGGGGTCCGTGGTTGCTGTCTGCTCTTTCTCACATTTCCGGTGGAGCTGTGGGAGGGGTGTGCAAGAGGGAACCATTGGTTTGTTTGCAAAATGACTACCTGTGTCTGAAACAGCCTGAAGCTACAGCTACCAGAGAAAGGTCACATTGCAGCACAAACAGGTACGCCCATCCCATCCCATCCCATCATAATGCAGCGATTCCGATTTGCAGGAGGAGGCCAGGATAACATTTGTAGAGAGAGCCGTGTTGCTGAAAACGGTGAATGCACCCTCCCAGGCAACAGAGTCTTTTACTCTATTATCTGCTTTTGAAGAGCAAGTAACGAAGGATTTGATTAATGCTCTATTTGTAAAAGGGGTGGGGGTGACAGTTAATATCAGAGAATACTTTCCTTAGCCCAGACTCAGGCCACTGTAGGTCTACTAGAAGCCGTGCTGGGCCCTGACTCGGAGTGGGGTGTGGGAAAAATATAAGAAATATAAAAAATATATAAAATATTATATAAAATATAAAAAAAAAGAACCCAGTTCTATCTATTTTTTAACTCAAACTCTCTTCCCTCTTTTGGCCTTTTGCTATTTTGAAAGACAAGAAAAAGTAGAAGGTGGACAGAGAACCCCAGAATAATTTCTAGCTGTTCTTAAGTAGGAGAGAGGGTCTGCTAGAAAGTGGTGTCTTCTGGGATATCCTTCGGCAGAAAGCTGGCTGGACAGGGTTAAAGCACAGAGACAAGACAGGGCTGGAGATTGAGATTTGACGGTCACCACCATTTAGGTTGTTCTGGGGCCACGGGACCTAGCTAAGATCACGCACAGGGAGTCAGGAAAATGCGAAAGGTTGAGGGCAGAGAAACTAGCAGGTTTGTGCTGTACTGTATTCTGTCATGCTACGAACTTTATTATCACAAAAGTATGACGTCAAATATACTACTAACAACAAAAACAGCAATGATGCCCAATACTTATTAGACACTGTTCTAGGCACCTTCTATACATTAACTCACAATGTTCACAAAACCTTGGGAACCAGGAAATGTTATTTTGATTTTATGGAAGAGACCAAGCATTTAGGAGGCAAGTGACTGTGACTTGCTCAAGGTCACACTGTTAGTATGGGATGCATCTGGCGCTAGGATCCAGGTTTGTTCCCCCTCCTCCCACACATTTACAAATCTTTTTTTTTTTTAATTTAAATTCAAGTTAGTTAACATATGGTAAAATACTGGCTTCAGGAGTAGAATTTAGTGATTCATCACTTACAATTAACACCCAGGAGTCACCCCAGCATGTCCTCCTTAATGCCCATCACCCATTTAGCCCATCACCCTAATCACCTTCCCTCCAGCAACCCTCAGTTTGTTCTCTATAGTTAAGAGTCTCCTATAGTTTGCCTTCCTCTCTGTTTTTATCTTATTTTATTTTTCCTTTCCTTCCCCTATGGTCATCTGCTTTGTTTCTTAAATTCCATATATGAGTGAAATCAGATGATATTTGTACTTTGACTGACTTTATTTTGCTTAGCATAATACCCTTTAGGTCCATCCGCGTTGTTGCAAATGGCAGGTGTTCATTCTTTTTGATGGCTGGGTAATATTCTATTGCATATATATAAGCCACACCTTCTTTATCCATTCATCGGTTGATGGGCATTTGGGTTCTTTCTCAATAAAATAACTGGGCTATTGTTGATAATGCTGCTATAAACACTGGGGTGCATGTGCCCCTTCGAATCAACATTTTTGTATCCTTTGGATAAATAAATAATAGTGCAATTTCTGAGTCACTGGGTAGCTTTCTTCTTAACTTTTTGAGGAATCTCCATACTGTTTTCCAGAGTGGATGCACCAGTATGCATTCCCACCAACAGTGCAAAAGTGCTCCCCTTTCTCTGCATCCTTATTAACATCTGCTGTTTCCTGACTTGTTAATTTTATCCATTCTGACTGGTGTGAGGTGGTATCTCACTGTGGCTTTGATTTGTATTTTCCTGATGCCGAGTGACGTGGAGCACTTTTTCATGTGTCTGTTTGGCCCTTTGCATGTCTTCTTTGGAGAGATGTCTGGTTATGTCTTCTGCCCATTTCTTAACTGGATTATTTATTTTTGGGGTATTGATTTTGATGGGTTCTTTATAGATTCCGGATACTAGCCCTTTATCTGATATGTCATTTGCGAGTATCTTCTCCTATTCCGTAGGTTGCCTTGTAGTTTTGTTGATTGTTTCCTTTGCTGTGCAGAAGCATTTTATCCTGAATAAGTCCCAACAATTCATTTTTGGTTTTGTTTCCCTTGCCTCCAGAGACGTCTAGCAAGAAGTTGCTGCAGTCAAGGTCAAAGAGGTTGCTGCTTGTGTTGTTCTTAAGGATTTTGATGGTCTCCTGGTCTCACATTGAGGTCTTTCATCGACTTTGAATTTATTTTTGTGCCTGGTGTGAGAAGGTGGTCCAGTTTCATTCTTCTGCACGTTGCTATCCAGTTTTCCCAACACCATTTGTTGAAGAGACTTTTTCCATTGGACATTCTTTCCTGCTTTGTTGAAGATGAGTTCACCATATAGTTGTGGGTCCATTTCTGGGCTCTCTATTCTGTTCCAATGATCTATGTGTCTGTTTTTGTGCCAGTACCACACTGTCTTCATGATGACAGCTTTGGAATAGAGCCTGAAGTCTGGGATTGTGATGCCACCAGCTTTGCTTTTCTTTTTCAACATTACTTTGGCTATTTGGGGTCTTCTGTGGTTCCACACAAATTTTAGGTTTCATTGTTCTAGTTCTGTGAAAAATGTTGATGCTATTTTGGTCAGGTTTAATTCTAGACCTGAGCTCCCTGATAATATATCATAAAAATATGTCTTATTCCCCAGAAAATACCTTGAAAATCCTAAAAGAAAGGTAGGGATTTTGTCTTATGCTTCTATCTCCCCCCATATGGCTAAAGTCAAACACAAAATGCTAAGATATACTAAATTATATAACACATATTAAGTTAAAATTTTAAAGTCCTGGGGGGCCTGGCTGGCTTGGTCAGAGTGTGCGCCACTCTTGATCTTGGGGTTGGAAGTTTGAGCCCCATGTTGGGTATAGAGACTACTTCAAAATAAAATCTTTAAAAAATAAATAAAATAAAAATTTAAAGTATCTACAAAATTAAACTGGATAATGGGTTAATCACTTTCAAGGAATTCAATGATAAAGACACTAATAACTTCTTCAAAATGAAGTGTTTTCTGTAACTTTGAATTTTGCTACTCTGGTTAAAATATCCCAAGCAAAGATTCTCTAGATTTAGAAAGAGATCATATATTAAATGGCTTAAAATCATTTTGCTCCATCCATCCATGGTTAACAGTATGAGATAAAAAATTAAAAACCTATCAAAGATACATTTTGATTAATGAGCCAAGAGCAAGCTTCTCGAGAACTATCATTCATGGTATAACCGCTACCACCACATCCATTGTTTTGTTCAGCTAATAGTACAGAGTGCGCCTCAACTGATGAATGAGGTTTTATTTTTTAATCAGTATCATCATTAATAGATCAATAACACACAAGCTTAGAAGAATCTGCTTTCCAGAGAAATGTGAAAGCTTCCAGTGGTTTGAGGATTAGATTTCAATCACTTTCTCTGGAAGGCTATTTAATTATTAAAACCAACAATTTCTTCCCTCATTCCCCTCCCCATCCCACAATATAAGCCATTTGGAGGCAAAAAATGACCCATGACCCAGGATTATCTTGTTCTTGCTACAAACACCTACTTTGACTACTCCGATCATTTCACTTGAGAATAAAGAAGTGAATTATTTTTCACACTCCAATGTATTTTACCACCACAGACTAAAAGGGAAAACCAAAATACAGTGTGGTGGCAATCTGAGATTGAAAAAACAAAACAAAAAAACCCAACTAGATGAAATATTTAAAATCTGCCCAGCTCAAACTGGACGGAGGCACTGGGAATCGGGTCCCTAATGAATGACTGATAAGGACTCTGGCATTACTTTTCAGCCTTTTTTTATCCCTTAAGAATGCATTGCTTTTCTAAAAAAACATAATTATTCACAATCAGCTTCTCTTTCGAAAGGGCGTTTGTGCTCCTACTCAAAGACAGAAAATGGATTCAATGAGGATAAGCCATTTAGTTCCTTTGTCGGAAACCGTATGCCCAGGTCTAGAAACAACCTAACATGGAACTCAGCTTCCGGTGTCAGATTGTCTGTGTTTGGCGAAAACTGCACTGATATGTACACCCCTCCTCTTAACTCCAAATGTTGCACATAAAGAAGCCAGTGTGAACACGAAGGCTCCTTCCTAAAAGGAAAAAACACTTTCCATGCCTCAGTTTTACAGATGTAGATCTCATTTACTGTGTTGGTGTAAATTCTCTGGGTGAAAAACAAATGACATCACAGAAGGCTGTAACGGTGCTGCTGAAGGATGACGAAGAAGGTGATGACTTTCTTTTCATTTCGGCAGTTGTCAAAGTCGTGGAATTCTGAATCTTGACAGTGCGCCTTTAAGAGCCCCCATGAGCGGCTTCACAGTGTCGTAAATCAAAGGACTGACCGGGCCTCTGGTCGGCTGCCAAAGGCAAGCAGCAAGACAGGCCAAACACATGTCTGTAGTTACAGTTTCAGCTGTGTACAATCAACTGCTAAATCCCTGGGTTAGGCCCTCTTTGTTTCACTACGAAGGCAGCTTTTGCAGCAGTGAGTCTGGTATAATTCAGAGCTGTGATTTCTATATAAAAAGTCACGACTGTCCCCAAATGCACCATTGAATCCTGTGCTACTAACCTTATTTCACCAAGCCCAGACTTGGGCTCCTTCATAAGGACTCCCCATTGGATTATCTCAGTGTAAGGCAGGGACCATTAACTCTCCTCACCTCCTTTGGTATAAGCCTATTAACTCAAACAGGACTTGCACGGAAAGCCAGGAGGCCCACAATGGTCAAGCTAAAAGATGGGGGCAGGCTCAGGGTTTCTCTGGGCAAAGCTGCCAGCATGTAGCCCAGGCAGTGACCAACGTGTGGTGTGCTGCCAAGCCTGCACGTGGGGCAGGGCCAGGGAGTAGAAGGTCTGCCGCGTGTGGGTAGAGGATAGTGTGTCTGATGGGAACCATCCAGTTTCTGAATAAATGCAACCCGGTGAAGGCCTGGTACCCCGGAACCCAGCTTGTGTTGCTATGATCCAAGAGAAACCCACTGAGAGAAATCCCAAGATAAAGAAATCCCGGCTGAGAGTTCACGAGGTTCAAAACAGCAGCTAACGATGGACTGTGGCTTATGGATTCAGTAAGCTGGCTAAAATACAGCCCTTTCCAATCATGCCACGTAAAATAGTATGAACCGCTGGGGCTTTCACTCCAGGAGACATCAGGGAATCTATGTAGAATGAGTATAATAAAAGTTTCAGAATGTGACCCCAAGCGAATTAACACATGTGTCTGCATGCAGGCCAAGAATGAATTCACCCACCACTTAATTGCCTCCAACTCACGATTTCTAAAGTAGTGTCCAGTCCTGTAGGGAAGGACTCTGTGCCTGTAAGCATTCATCAAAACACTTAACGATAATTTATGCTTTGGTGACTGGAACTGACCTTGGGGGCATCACTGAAATATCAGGTTTTGTGGTAGGTGGAAAAAATGATCTTACATGATACTATGAAAGGAAAAAGAAAAAAAAAAAACTGGGACATGATTGCTGAGGTAACACAACTATTCAAAGAAAAAAAAGGGCTTAAAAAAAAAAAGTTCCAGCCTCCTTTATAGAAGAGCTGAAAGCCTTGTACAGGGCTACCCTTCACTGAGATTTCCCAACTATTAACATTTTGCCACATTGGCCTTATTTCCTTCTCTTTCCTTCTCTCCTTCTGTATTGTTTCTTCTGCACTGATTGAAAATAACTTGCAGATATTACGATACTTAGCAAACATTTCTTTTTCTTTTAAATTCAATTTTGATTTTCATTTTCTTAATATTGCCACTTAAAAAAAAAAAGACTCTTATTTATTTATTTGACAGAGAGAGAGAGAGAGAGAGAGAGCACGAGCAGGGAGAGCGGCAGGCAGAGGGAGAGGGAGAAGCAGGCTCCCCACTGAGGGACTGGATCATGACCTGAGTTAAAGGCAGACGCTTAACCACTGAGCCACCCACGCGCCCCTTAGCAAACATTTCTTAAGAACAGGAACCTTCTTTATAATAACATCACCACTGTCATATCTTAGAAAATGAATTCAATAATGTCATTTAATATACAGTCTGTCTATATTTAAATTTCCTCCAGTTGTCCTTAAAATGCCTTTTGCAACTTGCTTTTTTGATTCAAAATCTAATGAAAGTTCACATATTGTGTTTGGTTATTTTATTTCACAAGACACTTTCGAGTAGTTTAAATGTTAATTCTTTTTCTAAATGATATCAGCCTTTTATCTTAGAATCTGGCATCCTAATTGTAATACATGGAGCGTTAGGTCATGATGACCTTTCTCCAAGTGCTCATTCCCTGAGGATAATGTGTTCTTTGGAGGACACCAGGAGATAAGGTGATGAAAAAAATCACCTTGTTGTAGGAAGGTTCTAGAATGGTAGGGGGCAAGAGTTGAGATCAAAGAGCAGCAATCTCTTTTTGGCCCGAGTTACACACTTCAGTCCCCTCAATCCCCCACTCCCGTCTGTATTCTCTTTCACTTTTATAACTTCTGACAAGGTCTAGTGTGAATAAAGATAAAGTTACAGACTAGGAGGCACTTAAAAAAGGGACTTTACTTGAATTTATTTTTTTCCTTTTAAATTTCAAGAAGATGGAAAGAGAGTTAACATTTAAATAGTCCCTTTTGCCTATAATCCTTTCTTCCCCATCATTTTTCCTCATCTGTAAAAATGGGGAAATTTATAGCCCAGCTCAATATATAGTTTAGAACAATAGTTTAGCACAGAGAAAGCCCTATGGAAGGGACAACTATTCTTGTTTTTTGTTATTATTATTAGCTACAGCAGTATACTTCCTTAGATTTTTTTTCTCAAGTGAAATCAATGTCTACAGAAAGAAAAAAAAAAGTCGCCCAAACGGGTTTAACGGGTTCCTGGAGTCCAGGAAGGCATTAGATGTGAGAACAAATACTGGCCCCTACAACAAAGGGGATGGAGCTGGAAGGGCGGACAGGTTCCCAGAGGGTGAGGAAGAAGGGGCTGGGTGGTCAGCAGGTGCAGCCCCACCCAGTCTTCTCCAGGTGTTAGGAGCACCAGGTGTCAGGAGCCCCACGCTGGGCAGAGCGCTCCTCAGGACCTCTGTGCTGGCTTTTCAGCCCTCCCCAGCTTTCACTATTCTTCCTCAATTTTAGCACCAAGCTTGTGAGGGAAAGAGTCGCCGGGAGAACTTGATTATTTCAGTTCTAGCAAAAGCCCAATCTAAACAAGCAATGTTCTCTGCTTCTTAAAATACAAACCCACAACTCAACACTCTTCACGGAATGGCGACGTGACACAAAACAAAATCCACGTCACCCTCCCCGTCTGCTTCAAGTAACTGACCTTCTCCAAGGGTCCTCTGCAACAAGTCGTGTTTGGCTTGAAGTTTTGTGATGAGATTACTACCTTCCAAATATTCTCTGAGTTTCTGCAAAAGGAAAGATTCGTTTTTAGCTTTAAAAAATGTATATCATGTCAAGGGACTTTCCACGGGATGTCTAAAATCCAGCCACTTTTATCTGCTTGATTCTAGAACCTTGCTACTCCGAGGGCAGTCTGACACAGACCAGCATCACCCGCCATCATCTGGGAGCCCATCATGGATGCAGGCTTCCGGATCCCTCCTTCCCCAGACCTGTTGAAACCAGAACCCACAAGGTTACAAGCCCTCCTAGGGACACGTATGTACGTTACAGTTTAAAAGTGGTCTTAGAGGGGCGCCTGGGTAGCTCAGTGGGTTAAAGCCTCTGCCTTCGGCCCAGGTCATGATCCCAGGTCCTGGGATCGAGCCCCGCATCGGGCTCTCTGCTCGGCAGGGAGCCTGCTTCCTCCTCCTCTCTCTCTCTCTCTCTCTCTGCCTACTTGTGATCTCTCTCTGTCAAATAAATAAATAAAAAATCTTAAAAAAAAAAAGTGGTCTTAGAGCAGTCCTCTTTAAATCTGAGGAACTTTTACAAAAGTACTAACTCCCAAATCCTATCTCAGACCAACAGAATTGGCAACTCAGAGGGCAGAAGGGAGTCTGTATTTTAATAAAGAACACAGGTGATTCCAGTCCAACTCTAGATGCTTGTCTGGGGACCCCAGCTCTGAGCCCCAATGGTGGCTGGGAAGCGACAGACACACCATAAAGTAGAACTGCTCCGTCTCCTGCTGGTTTGCTCTTCTCTTGGCGATGCTGGGCTTACTCAGGTAGGTCTCAGAGACCGTAGACTTCACAGACTCCGTGGAGCGGCTATGCTGGAAGCATTCAGAGACATCGTAGTCCTCGATGGTGACCATATCTTGTATGGTCTGCAAGGTGGCTTCAGTCGTTTTTTTCACCTGGGGACAGGAACACATTTCTCCTGTTACCACGTGATTTCATGAATCCCACCCTCAGTGAGAATCTACTCTGTCAGGCAGAGAAGACGACACAGGCCCTGCCCCAAGAAGAGACAGATAGGGAAACAACACCCATTACCACCAATGTAAAGTAGAGGTTCTCTTTAGAGACATTCTCAAGAATATATTTCTGTGTATTTGGATCCTTGTAAATCTCATGTATCACTGGGTACTCCCTCAGTTACATTTTTTTTAAGATTTTATTTATTTATTTGACAGACAGAGATCATAAGTAGGCAGAGAGGCGGGCAGAGAGAGAGAGGAGGAAGCAGGCTCCCCGTGGAGCAGAGAGCCCAGGACCCTGAGATCATGACCCAAGCCGAAGGCAGACCCACTGAGCCACCCAGGCGCCCCTCAGTTACATTTTTTAAAGCAAACTTCTAAAATTGGAAATTAAACTACACATAAGAAATACACACACCATAAGTGTACTGCTTGATGAATGACCAAAGTGATCACACACTTATGTGACCACCACTCAGATCAAGACATACGGTCCCCTATAAATACCTTTGTGCTTCTCCCAATTACCACAAGCCCCTTTTTCCTCCCCCAAAGTAGCCATAATCCTGATTGCTAACACCATGTATTAGTTTTAGCCTTTTTGTACTTCATACACATGGAATCCTACAGCATGTATGATTTTTGTCTTGCTTCTGTTGTTCAACTTTATGTAGTAAGATTTATTCATTTCTTGGGAGTATAGTATTTCATTGGTGAATGCTGAATATTCATTGCAGGAATACATCGTAATTCATCCCTTCTACTGTTGATAGTTGACTGATTTCTAGTTTTGGACCACTGAGAATAATACTGCCATGAACACACGTCTAGCATACATGACTGTTTTCCAGAATTACTGTTCTGATTTGTATTCCCACTAGCACAGTAAGAGAGTTCCTGCTACTCCGCATCAAGTGTTGGCATTATCAGCTTATAAAATTTAAACCACTGTGTTGCGTGTGTAGTGGTATCTTATTGTGTCTTTTTTTTTGTTTTTTTTTTCCAAAGATTTTATTTATTCATTTGACAGAAATCACAAGCAGGCAGAGAGGCAGGCAGAGAGAGGAGAAAGCAGGCTCCCTGTGGAGCAGAGAGCCGGATGCGGGGCTCGATTCCAGGACTCTGGGATCATGACCTGAGCTGAAGGCAGAGGCTTTAACCCACTGAGCCACCCAGGCGCCCCCCTTATTGTGGTTTTAATATGCATTTCTCTGATGCCTGAGATTGAGCTCATTATAATATGTTTAAGATAATTTGGATTTCTCTCTTGCAAATACTTTGTTTAAATCTCCTGCTCAATTTTCCACAGGGTTATAAGCCTTTCTCTTACTTATTTGTAGATATGGATATGAGTCTTTTGTTAATTACAGGTACTGCAAATATCTTTTTCCCACTCTGCTCTGGCTTTCACTCTAGAATCTAGATAAACTGTCTCTTTTAATGTAATCAATATACCAATCTCTTCCTTTATGATTAGTATTTTTTGTGTCCTATTTAAGAAATATTTCCCTATCTCAGAGCCATAAAGATACTCTTCTATGTTATCTTCTAGGAGATTTTTTCTTCTACATTTATCTTGCACAATTAGGTCAGAGTTTACCTTTGCTTATCAAATCTAGTGTAAATCAATAGCTTTTTATCCTTCTCCCAAAGTACAGAATTTAGAGCACCTTAATTTCATTTACATCTCATTTATATGCTAGTTTATAATGTATTATAATAAAATTTGTACATAAATAATAACATATACTTAAAAACATCAGTTACATATAGTCAGTATTTATTTTATCCATATATGTTACATTATTTGACCTCCTTTCCTTATATATATATGTGTGTGTGTGTGTATGTATATTTTTAGATTATTTATTTATTTGACAGAGAGAGACACAGCGAGAGAGGGAACACAAGCAGGGGAAGTGGGAGATGGAGAAGTAGGCTTCCCGTGGAGCAGGGAGCCCAATGCAGGCTTTGATCCCAGGGATCCCTGGGATCATGACCTGAGCTGAAGGCATACCGTTAATGACTGAGCAACCCAGGCACCCCACCTTTCCTTATATTTTTAAGAGTGTTCCTTGCCTTTAGAAATTCCTTTTAGCATGAGTCTGCTGGTGGTGAACTCTTTTTTTATTGACTAGAAAATGTCTTTTATTTCACTTTCATTTATGAAAGTATTTTTTCCTGGTTGGCAGTTTATTTTCTTTCAATACATTGAAGATAATCACTACATTTTCTTGCTTCTATGTTCCTGTTGATGAGAAGTTTGCTGTGAGTCCACTCCTACTTTGTTTGCTTCTCCAGCTGTTTTAAAGTTTTCTACATTAAAGTTTTTTAAAAATTTATTTGAATGAGAGAGAGCACAAGCAGAGGGGAGGGGCCGAGGGAGGAGAAGCTGACTCCCTGCTGAGTAGGGAGCTTGAATTGGGCTCGATCCCAGGACCCCAGATCATGACCTGAGTCGAAGGCAGATGCTCAACCAACTGAGCCACCAGGTGCCCCTAAAGTTTTCTATAGTTTTACCATGACGTGTTTATGTAAGGATTTTAAAAAATATATTCTACCTGGATTTTTTTGGACTTCTTGAATTGTGTGATATTTTTCATAAACTCTAATAAATTTTTAGCTTTTATCTCTGCAAATATTATCTCCTTTTCTATTGTTTTCCTTTCTGGGAGTTTAATTAGTATGCTAAACATCACTGTGTTCTCTTTATCTCTTACCCTTCTCTTCAAATATCTTTTTAAAGATTTTTATATATTTATTTGGAAGAGAGTGAGGAAGTCCATGCATGAGTGGGGGGTGGAGTAGCACGGGTGGGGGGGCAAGTAGACTCCGCACTGAGCAGGGAGCCCAATGTAGGGCTCAATCCCAGGGTGCTGAGATCATGACATGAGCCTAAGTCAGATGCTTGACTGACTGAACTACACAGGGGCCCCTTTCTTTGTATTTTCTATCTTTTTGTTTTTCCATGCTGCATTTTGATTATTTTCTTTTGATTTGTCCTCCACTTTGATAATTCACTCTTCAGCTGTGTTGAATCTGATGTTGAAACCATCCACTGATTTGTTAACTTGGGACATTGTAGTTCTCACTTTTAGAATCTCTATGTGGTACATTTTAAAAACTGTTATTTCACTATTTATAGTTTATGGTTCCCTACTGAAATCTAAGCTTGGCTTCTAGCTCCTTGAACACAATAAGTGGCTCTTTTATAGTTCATTTCTGATCATGTCAATATTTGGAGTTCCTGTGGGCATCTCTTTGATCTGATGTCTGTTTGCTGGATGTTTTGGTAGAGTTATTTGAAGTCGGTAGAGTTATTTGGTAGAGTTATTGAAGTTAGGGTGAGACTATCATCTTCTAGAGAGAATGTCTATTTATTTTTCCAAGCAAATCAGGGAACTAATAGTTCAGAATCACCGTGTTTTATTTTTGTTCAAAATATTTGATGCTCTTCATTTTGGGAACATATGGTTCTCTGTGCCGTGGACTTCAGGCCTGGCCAGACACCTTGTTCAGGACAGTGAAATGTGAAATAATCAGTTGAGTGACTCAGTTCATTATTACAGGAAGTAGAAATAGTTTCAATTACTTTTTTTTTAATCAACAAAACACTGTTTAGGGAAGAAGTAATGCCAATCAGTGTTAGTGCCGATTTAAAGAGATCATGTGATAGAATAAAACAAAAAAGTACAAAGAAAATTAACAGACTTAGTTATTATTGCTGGGGATGTGCACGATGCAAAGGAGAGAAATTACTGGGAAAATAAAAAGCAATATTAAAGGTTATTTAAGAAATACTGTAAGTGGTTACTTTAAGGAAGTCATGATTATATATTTATAGGCTGAGTGAAAAGACTCACCCCTCCAGAGGTGCCATCAGGAAGATGGCAAAATAGGAGACTCCCCTGCACATGTTCTTCCCTGCCCCACAAGTAATCTGGTGGTCATCTACGGACAAAATTGCATTTGTGGGAGCTTTGGGAGCCAGGTAAGAATTTGTAAAACCTTGGTGGAGCCCAGGACTGAGGAGAACCAATTTGAGAAAGTAGGCCTGGGCCCAGGTGGGAGGCTTCCCAACCCTGGTCCTGGCTACTGACCCAAAAATAGCCAGGTCCCTCTGGGGACTCCGTTATGGTCCTATCTGGCTTTAGTCCTGTCACCAGAACTACCTGCCAAGGGATCCAGGAAGAGTCACATCTATTTGTGCCTCAATAGGCCTGCTGACCTTGGTCCCAGCTGTGGACCGTGCAACAGCCCATGATGTATTTCCTGTCCTTCTCAGCCCTGGTCATGGAACAATCTTCCAGGTACAGTGTCTTGTTAGAAGGCATGCTTCTCAGTGCTCCTGGAGGCAGACCTGCTGACCTCAGTCTATCTGTAGATCTCGAAGTGGTCCTGGAACCTGTCTATGCATCCTGGAGGGGGCCTGGGACTCGGAGCCAGCTGCCTTCAGCTGGGGTATAGAGCCAGTCCTATCTGTCAAGAACCGTTCAGGAAACTGGTGGGTATCACACCCATTCAAGCATCTGGTAACAGACTATCTGTGGACCAATTGCGTGCCCTGAAGTGGACCCTTGCCCCAGTACCAGACTTACTGCCCCAGGTCTTAGAGGCGGTATATTTCCCCGGGGACCACATAGGATCCACACCCAGCAGGTTCCACAGTAACAGGCCCACAAAGTGTGGACCCAGCAGCAGCCACGTGATTCCTGTCATTGACAACAACACCGTTTTTCTTCCTTTACTTAACTTTCTTCTTTGTAGCAAGAGTGTCATGGTTAAATTTGGAATTGTTAGGAAGAATAAAGGATGTGACAGAAAACACCAGACAGGATGGCTGGGACTATATACTAACCCATGGGATGTTCTCGACGAAGAGTAACACCAGCTTCTGACACAAAAGTCATGTTAATAAGTCACAAGGAGGGAATATAATGAGGCAACTACGAAACAGCAAATATGAGGTTTGTAATGACTCCCTATTAGCAGCAAGAAAACACAGTTAGCTTTGCTAAGAGAGGCCAAAAACGTGACAAGGCATTTATGAAAAACCTGAAGAATGTACAGCATTGGAGAGGAGTGCCCATGTGCTGAGAATCAAAATGAGTGACAGAGAAGAGGTGACTTCTGTGGGCGGCTGCAGACCAGCTCTTTGACCCTTTTACTCACAGGACATTATGATCATTGGAGAAAACAAAACGGTTGTTTTGATTTTATGATTTTATTCTCTAAACACACTGTATCAGTTTCCCAGGGCTGCCAGAACAAAGTACCACATGCTGGGGGCTGCAACAACTACAGTTCATTGTCCTACAGGTCAAAAGTCTGACAGCAGGGGGCGCCTGGGTGGCTCAGTGGGTTGGGCCTCTGCCTTAGGCTGGGGTCATGATCGGGTCTTGGGATTGAGTCCCCCGTCGGGCTCTCTGCTCGGCGGCGAGCCTGCTTCCTCCTCTCTCTCTGCCTGCCTCTCTGCCTACTTGTGATCTGTCTTTCAAATTTAAAAAAAAAAAAAAAAAAAAAAGTCTGACAGCAAAGTGCTGCTTCCTCTCTAGTGCCATGAGGGAAGGTCTGTTCCAGGCTCGCATCCTTGGCCTGCAGACGGCCATCTTCCGTGTCTCTTCACACAGCCTCCTCTGTCTCTGCCAACTTTCTCTTTTGATAAGGACGCTGATCACACTGGATGAAGGCCCACTCGAATGACCTCACTTTACCTCTGTGAAGACCCTAGTGTTCAAATAAAGGTCTATTCTAAAGTACTGGGGTTAGTACTGCTACATATACATTTTGGGGGGACACAAGCCAACCTCTAACATTATTTTATGACACTGTGCTATGCACATTACACAGGCCTAGTCATCCGTGAAGGCTCATCAATCCATCTGTGAAGATGAACCCCAGCTCTGCCTTCCCTTCCCCACCTATCTACTTCTTGCCATGACTGACCCTGGATGCATTTCAGTGCAGCACTGTATCATTTCAGATGTTACCAGGAAGAGACCAGACATACATGCGTGTGTGCATGCACGTGCACGCGCGCGCATACACACACACACACACACACACACACACAGACTGGATTCATGCCATAGTCAACTAGCTCAGGGTACAGAAACTTATGGTCAGCACAGGACACAGAAGGCAGGAGCAGAGGCAGAGCACCTTGCTGTGGCCTTCCTTCGTTCCTGGTACAGAAGCCAGTGACCTTGCCTGTGCTGGGTAATGAGGTGGATGATGGCCAATCCATTTCTCACAAGCACCTACCACACCGTTTAGAAGGCTATGTTGTCACAATAAACAAAAATTTTTTTAAAGAAGGCTATGTTGTCGACTTGGGGTTAGAGGCAGCTTATTAATCTTTGTATCTCTTGTCACTAGCACAGGACCTGGGACACAGCGGATTATCCAAAGGGTTCACTGGATGAATGGTAGAGGTTCAAGTCATCCTCCTTTCAAATCCATAGAAGTCAAGGAAACATTCAGCACACACCAACAACATGGGCTTGCTTCGCTGACAGCCATCCTGAGCTCCACCATTCTATTTAGGCTGTTCTGTCCCAAGACTCACTTTTGGACCCTTTCTAGAAACTCTCCTCGTTCTGCTTGGTATTCTTCTGGATCAACTTCCTTCTGTCAGGGAATTAAAGCTTATTTGAAACTACACACACACATCATACACACTGCTTCTAAAAATACATGTTTTCAAAAAAAGAATGTGTTTTTGTGGAAGACAGCTGATCCCAGCTTTCAGTTCCGGCCAAGATAACGCTATCATTTGATGGATAAATGGCAGTTATCTTTCACTTTGGCTTCTACTGTTAACCTCAACAATAGAAGGTTGCAGACAAGAAAGAAATACTTAAATAAAAAAATATTTAAATAAGCAAAAATGAAGTTAAAGCCACAGAGAAGATAAAAATGATAATTATGATTAGGTAATTTATCAAGCTCCACATCTTATACCAAGTCTTAAAGAATCTGACAATAGCTAAGGGTTGGGTCACTGATTTCCATGACTTGGCACTGTACTGTAGTCAGTGGTTATTATGGGGTATTCTGGGGGGAAATGAGATTTTTCTACTCTAGGTAGGAGGTATAACCAAAATGTCTTGTACTTCCCTCAATTACCTAGGCCATGAAAATTGTTTTAAATGTTTACATAAAATCTTGTTCATTATGGTTGAAAATATGCTGTGTAAGGAATATATTTTTGGAATAGTCTGTGAATTACTCCCTAGTAAACTGTCGGTGAAAGATTTTAAGTAAAGCAAGGAAAATTCATAAGGGACTGTCAGTTCATTAAACAGTGTTGCAGGGGCACCTGGGTGGCTCAATGGGTTAAGCCTCTGCCTTCGGCTCAGGTCATGATCTCAGGGTCCTGGGATCGAGCCCCACATCAGGCTCTCTGCTCAGCGGGGAGCCTGCTTCTTCCTCTCTCTCTGCCTGCCTCTGCCTGCTTGTGATCTCTCTCTGTCAAACAAATAAATCTTTAAAAAAAAAAAAAAAACAACAACTGTTGCAAATTAATTGAGGAATCACAGGCTCCTCTCTTTTCCATTCCCTTCAGGTGGATAAGACTATATCTCAAGAAAAACCATTTATTTATCTATTTATTTCTCCTTGCACTTATTATTTAACAAATACTGCTTGAACACTCTCTATGGGCCAGTGATTATGCTAACATCTTCTCTAAAATACTTGCTATATACATTAGTTATGATGCCTTGGGCTTCACATAACAGAAAACCCCAAGTCAAAGTTGCCTAAACAATAAAGAAACATTATTCTTTCACATGACAAGAAAGCAGCTCCAAAGTTAGTTAACTCAGTGACTCAAGGAGTCCGTCATTTCCCCCATTCATCAGCTCTGTGTTCTGCTAATGGCTCTTGAAATCACAAGTTGACTGCTGCTGTTCCAGGCTTTCCATGCAGACACATCAATGTCCAAAGGAAGTGAAGAGAGATTCCTTTTAAACATGAGTTTAAAGTTTTATGGCGCAGAAGTGACCCGCTTATGAAACTTTATTTTCTGGACCAAATGTTCTGAAAATGGGTAAACTACTTAAAATGAAGGCTGTATTAAACACATGAAAAGCACAATTGCTCTACTTAGACAATTCCTTCTCCTTTTCTTTGGCTGTGTCTGGAGAAAGGGCTATGGGAACTGCAGCCTATGGGGAATTACTCCAGAACTAGCTTGCAGAGGGAAGGAACCCCAAGCTGAAATCCTTGTAACAAAGATTAAAAGCAAACGTGAAGAATGTGTGCAAGACCATGCAACATTAGATGGAAACAAACATGGAGAATATTTATAGTGAGAAAGGTATCAGTGATTATTTACCTGTAGGGTGCTTTCAAAGTGTTGTCTTTAAAAGGAATGTTTACTAATGTTCTAAATAAAAAAGCTAAGCTTATAAGAAAGAAAAAGAAAACAAAAAAATGGGAAGAAACTTGTGTGGGCAGCAGGCTCTGCTCTGACTCTATGTGTACAACCCACAGCGGGCACTAATAAATGTGTGTTGGCCGGCCGGCCGATGGGAGGCTGAAATTATCGGGAGTGAGGTACAGTCATGTGAACGGGCAGCATACTGGAACTGAAAGCTCATTTCAAAAGGCCGAACAGGCAAATGTGAAGTTGTGAGGAGACAACAATCTATTATAAATCTGTATCCACCCCAAATTCAATGAAGCCCTTCTTGAAACTTCATTCAGCTTTTACTACATGGGAGTATACTGAGGCTATTTCACAAACGCTTACTGCACTCTTTGTTCTAAGGCCAGTGCCGCAAACTCAAATGTCTTCAAGGGCCAAGCAAGTAGTGGAAATAAGGCAAGTGGGCTGAGTGGGGAGCATGGCAAACAAGAAGCACATGCTCTGTGTCTAAACACAGCATCTCAGCTCCAGCCAGTTATTCTCCTGCAGAAATGCAGATCTAGTATGATTAGGCTTTCTGATTGTTCAGAAACTGGAAACAGATAGAAAAAACTTCTAATTTTTGAAATGACAGCTACTAATTTTTAAAAATCAAGCATTTAGAGCAAACAAAATTTGTCCATGGTCTGTAGGCTCTTAGCATGGAAATTCCCTTCTAAAACAGCTTCCTACAGTTTCAAATCATGCCCATTATGTGTAGTTGTTTAAGATTCGGTGAAAATGTTCATGTTCTATTTAGCTGCCCTGTCCACACTTTTTGTAAACTTAGATGAAGTTCTCTTTCAACTTTTATCTTTTCATGGGAAAGTCATAATTATAGTGAACTGAACTCTTTCCAGTGAATTTTGGTCTTTGTGTGTATCTGTGCAGAGGCAGAGACATGCTTCTTTCCTTGTATATTTTGGTTTGAGAGCAATGTGTCAACTTTCTGACCTCTACCAGGGGAGGATCAGAGGCAAATTATTTATGGTAGAGAAGAGCACTATAAAGGACTCTAAATCAGCAATGATTGCTATTTTGTTCCCAAGTTACATCCCTTATTTTTTGTATTATATAAATGACTTGTTATAGTCTGGCTCTCATGCAAGACAGATGCGAACTGCGACATTCATCTCTGTACTCCCCACACCTGGCAAAATATGTGGAGCATAGAAGTTGATGAACAAATATTTATTGTACTGAAATGAACTGCCTCACAGTGTCAAAATCCCTTAGTTGGCTCCCAAAGTCTCTTGTCATCTGACTTTAGCTTCACCTTTGGCTTATCCTCAAGGAGAGCCTGGACAATGACCAAATTCCTCTGGGAAGTCAAGGTTCTTCCAGAACATTTTGAAATACACCGAAACAACTTTTCCTCCTTCTCTATCAATGGAAATCTACTGATTGTCAAAAATCCAACTTAAATCTTCCTTTCGTTGGGAATCCCATTCTATGACAGTGCATTTGTCCCATATCCAACAGATCATAAACCACCAGTCATGCTCACTGGAATAGTCAGGACAATCTAATTCATTTATTTCTATGAGAAATGCTTTTAACCCTCAGAAAGCACTGTTTGCCACTATTAAGTTTATAAGGACAATGCTTCTCTACATTATGCCCCAAAGGGCATACATTAAAGGTCAAAACCTCAAAGGCCTGCAGAGGCCAGACAGGCAAGAGAAATGGAAGAGTCCAATGTAAGAAAATTGGGAGCTGAATGACTATGGCAAAGTAGAATTCAAATATCCCACTCTTCCCTTCATGAGGCAATGCAAGGTCAGAGTCACCAGCTTGCTCATTTTCAACAGGCCAAAACCATGGGAGCCAAACAAAACAGGTCTGTGGGCTGCCAGTTTTGACCTTGTGTAGAACACATTATTTTCCTAGAGTTTAGAGACTGTTTCCAAGTAAAACATCAGAAGGCTACAAACACACACACACACACACACACACACACACACACAAATTGGAACTCACTACATGTACAAACTGTAGATCTATTAGGATCCAGTAAACTGCACCAGGCAAGTGTTTGGTGATGCCTCGCCAAAACCCTAAGTTCGAAAACACCTCCAGAAGAGCAATAGCTTTCCTTTGGATAGGCTCATCTGTGAGACTTTACACAACGACTGAAGTCTTAATCACATGGTTGCATCTTAAATACACATGTGTGGAAGAGGGCTGGTTTGGTTCTGCTAGAAAGAATGGAAGCCAGAAAGCTGCAATGGATTTTGACCAAACTAGACTGGTCTAGAAACACATCACTGTTTTTTTTAACAGAACCAAATACATGTTCACAGAGTTCATAACATCCCATGGGATTAAAATAAAAGAGGGTACCAAAGTGCATTCTGGTTAATTTGCTTCCTCAAGATGACTTATTGTTACTGCTTTCTTTTTCTGTCCCACATTCCTTCCTTTCAGGAATTATCTCTAGAAATACATATTTCTGTTGGAGCTGTCCGTTAAAGGGCTCTACGCTGATCCATCAAAGAACCCCACTTCTTGCATGTAATGGCTGGTCCGGAAGTACCCATGACTGAGGTCAGAACAATAAAGGATCCTAGTTCAAAGATAAAGACCCTGGGGTGCGGTGAGACAGCACGTTATAGGAACCATGTAGTTTGGGCTATCCCAGGATGAGGGAAAGCACACGTGAAGATAAAATTTCAAAATGATGGAAAGAGAGATTCCTGATAATATCATCAGAATACAGATCCCACCATGCCCGAGGCTATGCAAACATTGACCAGTAAGTAAACTTTCAATCTTAAGTTTGATTTGGGTTCTTATAGGTGATGACTGAGAGCCTTAGAAACATTTGTGGTATATTTTATTGAAGGAGAACGTGGATCCAATTAAATTAATTTCAGAAGCAGGCAGCTGAACTGTATGACTGCTTTCTGGCTCAACATATATTTACTTCACATTTTATGTTCTATTCACCTTTATAAAGCCTCTAATATCAGCAAATAAACAGTTTCATATTCTCATTCAAGTACGCTTTTTAAAATATGATTTCTGTACTATCATATCAGTAATGCCATGCTTAGTACCAAAAATCTAAAGAACATAAAAAAGCAAAGAAATTACTCATTTCAGAAGTTAGAATTCAATTAGCATGTCAGTCAAATTTTATTTCCACACTATTGTGTATTCTTGGACACATATATTGAATTTGGTCATTTAGGGGAACTGTTTTCAGTACAAATTACAAATTTAAAAAGAAAAGATGTGTTTACATGTGCATGTAGTGAATCCCTGGTAAAGGTTTCATCTCTGGTAGAATATAGAATCTTTGCATTTATCTGTGACAAGGGGTATTTTAGGAACCAGGATTTAGCTGAAAATGCATGATGAAGAGATTGCTTTGGGGATGTTCAATATGCCTAAGTCACGTGACAACGTCTTCCAGTGCATGTTAGAATCAGATCACTTGTGGGGCAGAAAGCGTGCTCACCTCCTCGTTCTCGATTTTGAGCGTGGCCAGTCGGGACTGCAGCTGCTGGTACCTGAGCATGAGCTCTGCCTGGACCGGCTGCTGGGCGCTGACCTGACACACCTGGTCGAGGGAATCAGAAACCACAGTTACAACAGGGCCATGGAGCTGGCCTCTAGAGGCATGGGTTTCCTACTTAGATGCTGCCTGAGTCACACGGATCCCCTCTAGATTCCAGTGACATCTTTACTCCGAAGAGCCGCCTCGAAACTTTGGTGTTAAATACGGACTTGCTACATGAGTGGCCAGAGTGGAACGCAGCTGTGTGGCCTGGATACCGCAGGGGAAGACGGCAGCTGCGGGAAGCTTCGCGAGATCTAAGAATGGGCCAGTTGCTGGAAAGGGAGTGCAAAGGAGGACCCACATGAACCACACAGGCAAAAGGAGGGGAGGCAGCAGAGCCTCCTGACTGCAGTCAGAGAAGCCCGAGGGAGCTTACTAGCCCTCAGCTTCCTTCTCTGTGAAAAGGGGATACTAACATTTCCTATTCCATGGGGTCCTTGCAGGGATGAAATAAGCTCATGTACAGAGAGTACTTAGAACACTGCCTGGAACAGAGTAAAGACTCAGGAAATGTCACTATTAGCATCTTTCGACCATGGTTTGCCTTACCAGTATCAGCCAAATGATGGGATTCACCATGAATGTGAAGGCACTACTTCTTGCAGTCTGTAGCAGAAACGTATTTTGGCTCTGATCTCGATAATGGTTAAGGTCAAAATTAGAGTCTTTTAATTACATTATATTTAGTTATATTAAAATTGCACCAGAAACCAAGTTTCTTTTCATTTTCCTTGTCATGGAAATGCTCTTGGCACATGGGGGTTTCCTTTTAAGGAGTCCCCAAAATATTACAGAGATTGCTGCTCCCTGGCAGAACCGGCCATAAGAAAAGGGGCAACTAACTCACTTTATTAAAAATAATAATAGTAAAAAAAAAAGAAAGAAAGAAAAAAGAAAACCTGCTAACCCAATCACTTCTCTGTGCTATTTTATCCTTCTATGTTTGACATATCCATAACTGAAAAATTGTAACAGTAATCATTTAGTTTTGGAAACATAACTTTGGGTGGGGTAAGCCACCTGCCTCTCAAATTCACGTGCTCTTCGCATAAAAACCGCTTACCATTTTTTATTGAGTAATTTACTCTATCAGATCAAGCAAATATAAAATTGGGTTAGAAATACAGCAGGCACACGCCTATCTTACGAATCTTAACACTAGGTGTCTCAGAAAAAATATGACACTAAAGAAATCTGTCGTCGCCGTCGCTATTGTATCTATTTTTAAAAACATACTGTCACCACAATAAGCTAATACTGAGTTTTTAATCTATGAGTATTGTTTTGCACAGCTGGAAGACCAAGTGCTAGCTAGTGTGCTCATTAATTGGTTCTTCTTGCTTTCCCAGCCGCAGACAATAAAATACAGCACTGCAACTCGTACACAGCTTAGATGGATATTCTTCTCTGGGTAAAATAGGACAGAAAGCTAAATTCATATAAAGAACCTGAGATATATCATTTCTAATGCTCATTTTACCAGTTTGGAGACAACTGGTGTCTTAAAAAAAATGTTCTGCATTTTCCTCCCTCTCTCCCATGATCCTGTCATTTATTTTATTTTTTTATTTTATTTTCTTTGAAAGATTTTATTTAATTTATTTGATAGAGATCACAGGTAGACAGAGAGGCAGGCAGAGAGAGAGGAAAGGAAGCAGGCTCCCCGCTGAGCAGAGAGCCAGATGCGGGGCTTGATCCCAGGACCCTGAGATCATGACCTGAGCCGAAGGCAGAGGATTTAACCCACTAAGCCATCCAGGCGCCCGGCTCCTGTCATTTATAATTATTTTTCTTTATGGAGATCTTTAAATGAAGATGATCAGAAGTCTTCAGAGAGATTCTACTGGGCCAGCAAAATGTTTTCTTTTGAATTTAGATCTGAATATCTAGAGGTGGAGGAAGAACTAACTATCCTGAGACAGTGTAGTGCTTACAACTGAGTTTGTCCATAGGTTGGCCTCTGCAGGCATTTGAGTGCTAGATCCTTGCTTTAAAAGGTGGTTGCGGCTGGGGATGGGGAGGGATGGGGTGGGGGACGGTGGTGGTGGCTGATCTTAGGACATAACTAGCTAAGATCCCAAACGAAGGCAGGAGAGAGAACACAACTGGGAATTCGGACAACTCTTAGGTTAAAGCAGGTGAAGAGTAACTAAATAATATAATGAAAGGATAATTCATTAGTTTTAAAACAATCAATTACTGACCTCATCACCCATGTGAGACTGAAACTCAAATTTCATTGGTGGACAGAATGCGGCAGGATACATCTCCATGAATCTCTGCTTATCGCTCCTGGGCTCCAAATTGTCAACTGCATTCTCAATAATGTCTAAGCCTTCATGTCTGGAAGTTTCAAGATTATACTCTGCAGAGAGATATGTTCTCAGGGCTCTGTTCAGACTTGCATGGTAGCCAAGATCACAGCACTTAAAAAAATAAAACAATACCATATATAAAAATTAACTCAAAATGGATCAAAGACCTACATGTGACAGCAACAACTATAAAATTCTTAGAAGAGAACATAGGGGTAAACCTTCATGATCTTGCATTAGGCATTGGTTTCTTGGATACGACATCAAAAGTACAAGTAAAAAAAGAAAAAATAAATTAGATTTCATAGAATTTGAAGACTTTTGTGCTTCAAGGGCACTATCAAGTAAAAAGATAACCCGCAGAATGGGAAATTTTTTGTAGGCCATGTATTTGATTTAAAAAAATTTGAATTTAGAGTATATAAAGAAATCTTACAACTCAATAATGAAAAGACAAATAGTGCTACTAAAAAATGAGCAATGGAACTGGACAGACATTTCCCAAAAACCATATACGAATGGTCAACAAGCACATGGAATGATGCTCAACATCATTAGTCCTCAGGGAAAAGCAAATTAAAACCACTTCACACCCACTAGTAGGGTTTTAATAAAGAAGACAGATAACAGGCATTGAGGAGGATGTAGGGAAATTGGAATCTTTTATATGCTGCTAATGGGAATGTGAAATATTGTAGCCTCTTTGGAAAGGTCTGGCAGTTCATCAGAGAGTGAAACACAGAGTTAGCATATGACTTGGCAGTTCCATTCCTAGTAATATATACAAGGAAAATAAAAACAAATTTTTACACAAAAAACCTTGTACATGAGTGTTTATAGCAACATTATTACTAATAGCTGAAAAGCAGAAACATCTTAATGTCCAACTAATAAGTAAACAAAATGAAATGTTATCTGGTCGTAACAAGAAGGAAGTGCAGATACATGCTACGACATGTAGGATCAAACTTAAAACGTTAAAATGTTAAGTGAAAGAAACCAGCCCCCAGAGACTACACCTTGTAGGATTCCATTTATAGGAAATGTCCAGAATAGGTAAATCTATAGAGACAGAAGGTAGATTAGTGGTTGCTAGGGGATGGAGGACCTGGAGGGTGCTGACTAAGGGGTATAGGATTTCTTTTTGGAGTAATGAAAATGTTCTGTAATAGATCATGGTGATGGCTACATAAATTTAAATATGCTAAAAGCCAACTGCAGATTTTTTAATGAATGAACTCTATGGTATATGAAAAATATCTTAAGAAACCTGTCAAAAAATAAAAGAGGCAAAACAAAATACTGAAAGGAAATGATGAAAAAATAGCATTTAAATTTGTTCATGCTTATTGAGACTATGATTAATTGAAATCTTTGTAGGATGCAAACACACTAACTGTAATATTTTGGATTTGTATAATTTACTGATGATTCCATAATAATCTGTACTTTTTCAGAAGTGAGAAGAACAGGTATGAATCTGCCAAAAAAGTTCAGGAATAATGTCTTCTTTCTTATCCCTAGAAAAAAATTCATAAATAAGAAATGACTACCAAAGTCCTTTCACTGGAGATAGAATTTTGGGATCCTTAAATTTTCATTACCTTTAATTTGTATTTGCATTTATCTTTTTCATGTTGCATTTTAAGAGAATATAACTGAAATAATATAACTCTGGGTACTGGTCAGTTATAAATCACTGAAAGAATTTTACATTTGTACATAGATATAATATAAATCTTTTAAAGAGGAAGTGGTCTATAAAGGTACAAAACCAGGTCATCCCTATATTGTTCTAATGCAATTCAATCAATTCAATTTGATTCAATTCAACCCATTAATTGGCCATCTATTAGGTGACTGGAAATTTGCTAGGCTCCAGGAATATGAAGACTGGAATACAGTAAAACATAACCTCCATTTTCAAGGAATTTGCATGTAAGTTGTTCATTACTTTGCTGCTAAGAGAGTAGCAGAGGGACACAAAGGAAGTAACCTTGGTACAAAGGACGCACCCACCAGGACAGGAACCATCAGAATGGCCTTTACGAAGGCACAGATTCAATTCTACCCTCATCCTCCAATTTCAGAATTATTAAATTTGGGACTTTTCTGTAGAGATATTCTAAAATCTTGCTATTCAAAGTGTGGTCTGTAGATCATTAGCATCACCTAGAACTTGCTAGAAATGCAGAATCTTGGGCCTCAGCCCTCACCTGCTGAATTAGAATCTGAAGTTAAAAAAAAAAAATCCATAGGTGTTTATATACACATTACAGTTTGAGAAGTATCACACTAAAACATCAATTAAAAAAAGATCCCATAACCCTGTCCACTGGGAGTGCTATTTCTCTGAGTGGGCAAGAGAATCAACGTGAGTAAGTATTTTTTGATTTAAAAAAGCAGAGAGAAGCTGCCTTATCACAATTACAAATACAAGCAAAATACAATTGTGAACTCCGGCAGTCTCATCATTGGTACATTTTCAGTGGGATCAGCTGCACTTGAATATAGAGAATAATTTCCAGTTAATTAAAAAATTCTAGGCTCAGATGAGCAAAGTCCTCTTTTATTTCATTTGCTCCTCAAAATTCATAAAGGTTCCGTGTAGCCATTTCATATACAACAGAGGGACTGAATCATTCCACCTTCCAGTAATACCTCGTCTTGTGCAAACACGAACAGGTAAAAGAAATGGCCTAGTTTCTTTGAAATGTACTTGTGCTTCAGAACACCCCCACTATTCCAAAAGAAGACAGATTCGGCTTGATAATAATGAAGCAGATCACATAAGCTGCTTTATTTTATGAGTACTGGATCCCAATGGGAGTACACAGAAAATTGATACTAAAGAAAGAAACAACCTAGAGAAAAGGCCCCCCTCTAAACTGAGTCTCTTTTCAGCTTAGGAAGAAAGAGAGGAAGAACAAAGGAAAAAGAGGAAAAAAGAAATAAATTCAACCCCAACTACCTAATTGAAGAAAGAAAAAACACACACTAAGTTTTTATTATTCCAAGACTTAAACCACTCTGTTCCTAAAATTTCTAAGAGTTGTTTCTATGGGGAGTAAATGTCACAATCCCAACAGTCCTGTGCCTGCCTCCACACTCAGGTCACCCAGGTGGATTTGGTGGCACAGGACCAAGCAAGGTAGCTGCTTTCCCTGGTGATTTCCTAATAGGGTGCGGAGAAGTATGCATGTGGCTTTGTAGCCAGTCCAGGGGGCCCCCCAGTGTCTTCTGAACTTGAATGCTATACCCCAGTTGGAGGTTTCTGTGATGAGCCTGATGGACAATTTCCATCTTTGATCCCTACAGAGCTTATCAGTCTGGAAAGTCACTTAATTAGCATGATTCTGTTTCTTCTGATATGCAATGTTTTCAATGCTCTAGGTTTTTCAAGTGTCCTGGACTTTAAAGGAAACACGAATAAAATTTTTATTCAAGGTCTCCTGGGACAGCAAGGCTGTCACAGAATCATCTTTTCTCTGAACTGGATGCTAAAATGACACTGGCTATGTTAAGATTCACGATACTCGGTTAAAAGGCCTAAAGTAATTCTATGGAGATTATGAATTATTAATGACAGTATGAAAGACCAGCTTCTGCGCAGAGTTGAGTTATAACCCAAGTACATTAAATGATGAAAATACATAAGAAACCAGTAAGATATTTTATGAAAACAAAACAGTGCTCTTCTGAATGGATGAAAAACTGAACGGGTACATAAAATTATGGATTAAAACTGGGGAAGGAAAGAGTATTGGAAGTAGAAGGGCATTTTTTGGTTTTGTTTTGTTTTTTAATATTCTAACAGTTGCCAAGATATATCTCACTAGGTACTGTTAGTCTAAATCACCACAGTAAGCTAACTTCTTTAGGCAAAAGGGCTGCAAATTGTATCAAAAGATGAAATTCAGGTTTTGAGGACTGTGACAAATTCTTTGACTTGTTCCAAAGTCTGCAGGGCAGCTGAAATATTCTCGGTGGTTTTACAGTCACATATAAATGGATCATAGCTATTCAGGGAGATAACCTTCGTTTATTTGTTTGCATATACTCTTATGACATAAGTAGTCCTACTGGGTAGAAGTCTGGTCCAAGATGGGAGTGAAGATGATGGAACTCCAATGGAAACAAGTCCCACACGTGTGCTTCTACAACAGTAATAGCCAATGTCATTTGCAGGGCAGCCTGGAAATGGAAGGGGCTGGAAGGCAGCCCCGAGCTCCATGTGACTACAGAATTAAACAGCTGTCATGAGGATGGAAAGGGAGGGAACTCTTCTGCGGCAGTATTCCATCTTAACTTCATCACTTCTGCCACTATCTGAGAGGCTTCCATGATCTTTTGTCCTGGGTTCCATCTCTGGCTTTTCATTAAGCTTCGGCTTTGACCCTTCCAGAGCCATGGATGTTGGGTAAAGACTTGGTCTACCCCTTGTTTTGGGTCTTTCTACAATAGTGCAACCCAAGCAAACAACTGTAAAAACAGCTTTCACATAACCATGGGTGGGCTTTCCAAGGGCCAGAAATAGGTAACTTCACAGCTTTTACTGCAAATGAAGAAAGCTGACTTCTTCTGAATAAATTACCTCTGTCCCTTACTATTTTCCTCTCTAGCTATTCAGTGCTTCACCTCAGAAACCACAAACTTGTTTTGTGAGATATGGGCATCTCAAGGGACTGAGCTGGATGTTTAAAATTCTACTGGCGTCCTTTAGACACCTGCTCTCATGTCTGGGCTCCTGATCGTCCATGCAGAGCTGACAATTTAATTCTCACTGCTGCTTTAGTAGCAGTGACCCAACATTCAGCCAAACTTGTTTTGAGTTTCTTTTGTGCAACAAACTGTACACTGAAATGGATACAAAGTAGGAAACAGGAGGAGAACGGAGGTTGCATATGCTCAAGCCAGTGAGTAGGACTAATATCATTTGTGGCCTAATGCTGCTCCCACTCCCATGGGCAATCACTTCTCTCAGAGGAGCTGCCACCAGATGCGTTCTTCCCCAGGCAACATCTCTATAAGTACTCTGAATCATGTCACAAAGGAGATGAGAGAAGAAATAAAAGCAAGCCCAAACAAACAGGTTGGCTGGTAGATGCTATGGAGAAGAAAGAAAAACTGGAAGTGCTGGGGGAAAGGGTATTATTCCTTTTTATAGGACAGCTGGGTGCAACGTGAATGAAGAGAAGGGCTCTGTCTGGCGAAGCTCTAGAAGAATGTTCTAGACAAAAAGTAGAAAGGCCCAAGGCAAGAAATAGCTTACTGGGTCTGGGGAACAGAAAGGCCAATGTAGCCAAAACACAGTAACTAAAGGAGGAAACTGGAACACAGGTGGGCAGTTCACATGGGTCTTAGTGAAGAGTTTAGATATTATTCTGAAGACAACGGGAGGCCTTTGGAGCGTTTTAAATCGGGATTGACAGGTCTGGTTTATCTTTCTTAATATACTGGCCACTTGGGAAGAGAATGGATTACTGATTAGAAGGTGTTACTAGAAGTGGGGTGACATCTCGGAAAGCTAAGTGCAAGCAGGAGATGGAGAGCTTTGTCTCGGAGACAGTGCGAGCAGCAAGAAAGAGGAGGTTTGGGATGTTTAGGAGGTACAGATGACAGGATTGGCTGATGGGTCTCTATGTGGGAAATGAGGGAACTGGGTTTTCGCTTTGCACAAATGGGTGGAAAGGTGTGCCACTTACTGAGGTGTAAAAAAGGGTTACGAAAAAGTTATGTGTATGGAGAATGAGGACAATGATGGGGGCAGATGGGTATAAAAATCTGAGTGTATGGCATATGACATGTTCAAGGTACCTATTAGACATCCGAGTAGAGATGTCCAGTAGGCAGTTGGATATACAAATCTAAGTCCTGGGCGATGATCAAGGCGGGTGATAAAAATCTAGGAACCATCACATAGTATTTCAGGCAAGGTACCAAGAGGTGGAAAGCCAAGGATCACGCTTTGGCCACTTTCAACATTCCGAGGTCCAGCCAAGATGGAACTTAGAGGAGCTATGCTGCAGGTAGAAAGCAGGTGGGTGCAGTTTCATTTACCAAAAGCCCATGGCATCTCCATTGGAAGGAACTTTTAAAGCCATCTACTTCAGTCATCCAACTCATTTCAGTTTTTAAATACGACTTCAATCACAAAGTGATAAAAACTCACATAAATCAATTTCCATGATAATTCCACTATCCTAACCCATTTACCATGATCTCTCTATCATCTTCCTAATAAGAGTTCAGGCCTAATGGGGACTGCAGTATCACAATTTGGCGGGTTTTCATGGCTAAATCGAAATACCATTATGCATGGGGATAAGTCAAACTAATTAAGAAAAATCTGAACTCTGAATAAGTTGCTTTTTAATTAAACACATGTCTCTGGAGACAAAAGGATAAGGCTAAAAGCTTTAGGACAGCTGATTACTTAGATATGATAGAGTAAACACGGCATGGAGTATATGATGTAATCTAATTTCAATTTCATTCTGTATAAATGGCTAATAAAATGCATGACAGATATCTTCACCAAGAAAATGAGCTGCAGTAGGGGATTATTCTATAGCAGTATTCTATAACAGTTACAAAGATTTATCCTTCAAACTCTAAAGTGACCTGCAAACTTTTACAGGGAGTAACTGGAAACCGTGACATTCTATGAAAAGGATAACAAATACTTTATTATCACTGGGCAGATGCTCTGGGACAAAGTACCAATGGAATTCTGCTGTTGAGAACTCGGTTTCTCTGAATGCCTTTTGAGGGTGGGTAGGTGTGGAACTGGACTGAAAGAGGCTACATTACCAGTTGTTTGAGGAATTCTAGATATAGAGAATGGTGGATTTTACTGCGCACCTAGGATTATGGGAAATAATACTTGTACTTTTCTCTTGGCAAATTATAATCACTTGAAAATCTCAGCATTCAGTTACAAATATTTGTTGCCTGCATGATTTTTCTTCTGGGTTGTAAAGCTTGTAATGCATCTCGATTCTAAACAGAATTAGTTACAGCCTTTTTTGTACTTACTTTTGGAGATAATAATGATTACAGAAGTGAAACCTATGATTTATAAAACTACAATATTTTTTCCTTTATAATTATGCCTTTATTCTCCCAAATGAATTAAATTTCCTTTGGCCAATATTTGTAATATATTTCTTATAATTTTTACTTATTCTTTTTATTTTATATATTTTTTAAAGATTTTATTTATTTGACAGAGAGAGAGATCACAAGTAGGCAGAGAGGCAGGCAGAGGTTGGGGGCAAGCAGGCTCCCCACGGAGCAGAGAGTCCAAAGCGGGGCTTGATCCCAGGATCCTGAAACCATGACCTGAGCCGAAGGCAGAGGCTTAACCCACTGAGCCACCCAGGTGCCCGTAATTATTCTTTTTTAAAAAGATATATTTATTTGAGAGAGAGAGAGAGAGAAAGCAAGAGCATGTGAGTTGGGCGAGAGGGAGAGAGAGAGAGAGAATCTTAAGCAGACTCCGCACTGAGCCTACAACCCTGAGACCACAACCAACCTGAAATTAAGAGTCTGACACTCAACCGACTAAGCCACCCAGGTGTCCCAAATTCGTATTTTGTCTTCAAGTGACATAATAAACATCCTTTTTTGTTGTGAAAATAACTCTGTTCCACTTCCTACCTGATTTCAAATTAAGAGATTGTTACTCTACAAACTAAAATTTACCCAGGACCTTCTTCTACCTTATTAATTTGTACTCCAAAAAAGCATTTTGCTGACTGAGGTAAATTATAGCTCAGCTTTGAGTTCCAATTTAGTATATTTCCAATTTCATAGGATCTAAACTCAAGAAGTTTTAGAATACTCAGTTTGTTGCAAGGGGCAAAAATGTTAACTATCTGATGGAGTAATCAGAGTCACATCATCCAAGTCAGTGATCAATTTTAGCATCACTACTGGTGGGTTAAGACACAGCAACATCACCTATGGTGTGATCTGTTGCAAACTGCTTAATTTGAACTCATCAAATCATTATATAACATTCACTTTGTAGGAAATACAGGAAACAGAGAAACAGGCTAACTGACATGGCAAAGAATAGAGACAAATCCAGAAGCTGAGATGTTCTGAGGAACAACTGTTCTTGACTCCTCAACAAGTGACTTTGTTAGATTTAAAAAAAAAAAAAAAAAGACTAATGGAACACATCAACCAGATGCAATGTGTGATCCTAAATTTCATCTAGTCTAGACACACTAGTTGTGAAATGTTTTTCGGGGGGATCATAAATAGGAGTATGGTCTGGCTATTAGAGGAGTTCAAAATTTTCTGAAATGGAATGATGGGGGTCAATGATTGAAAAAAGTAGGTTAAAAAGCTGTATATAAAATATGATGTCATACTCTTCTGGTATAAAAATGTACACATATGTGGACACAAAAAAGTCTACATGTTAACAGTGATGATCTGAGGTGGTAAGAATGTGATCATGTCATTTTTGCTTACAATTTTTTTCCTAATTTTCTACAATGTACATGTACTAATTCTGTGATAATAAAAAGACTGGTTTTAAAATACAAATTCTAGAGGCCTGGGTGGTTTGGTCAAATGTCTGCCTTCAGCTCAGGTCATGATCTCAGGGTTCTGGGATTGAGACCCACACTGGGCTCCCTGCTCAGTTGGAGTCTGCTTCTTCCTCTCCCTCTGCCCTCCCACCCACTCATGCCCGTTTCTCTCTCTCAAATAAATGAATAAAATCTTATAAAAAATAAATAATAAAATACAAATCCTATGGAAAGTCATATGGAAAATTCATATGACTTTTAAAATTTTTTTGTTTTTATTTATTTATTTATTTACTTCTTTTTTTTCTTTAAATAACAATAGATCCATTTATCACAGTCTATCCCAGGAAATTTGTAAGAAAAGAGACAGATTATTGACATCAGTAGAAACCAAGGGAAATGAGATGTGTATATAAAGGTCTCAATTTGAATTCTTATTTATATTGCTTTGATTCAGTCAAGACACATTTAGTTATCTTCCATTTCATTTCACATATAAAATGTTAAGCATTAAAAACGTCTTATTATCATATGATCTTTCTGATATGAGGAATCTGAAAGGCAGGACAGAGGGTTGTGGGAGGTAGGGAAGGAAAAAATGAAACAAGATGGGATGGGAGGGAGACAAACCATAAGAGACTCTTAATCTCAAAAAACAAACTGAGAGTTGCTGGGGGATGGGGGGGTAGGGAAGGGTGGCTGGGTAATGGACGTTGGGGAAGGTATGTGCTATGGTGAGTGCTATGAAGTGTGTAAGCCTGAAGATTCACAGACCTGTACCCCTGGGGCAAATAATACATTATATGTTAATAAAAAAATAAAAATAAACAAAATTAAAATGTCTTGACTTTTTCTCATTAGAGATACAACAACTCTTCCAATTATTATTAGATAGCTCACTATAAAAGTGATTTTGTTAAACAAGCTCACAAAGCAAAGGCTTCTAGCTGCCTTTGCAAAAGAATCAGTTTTTCTTTTTCACAAGGAAGGGTCAAGCTTAATGGTTTTTAGGATCACCACTATATATGCAAATTACATACCCACAAAGTACGCAGCCATTTTAGAAGGTGCACATTCACCGCCTTAAAAGTGAGTCAATGAATGCATAATTTTTACTCAGCGAGGATTCAATTTCAGTTGAATATGACAACAAACCCATTTCTTTTAAAATTCATAATGAAGTTGTATTATTTGAGAATTACTCCCATTTTAAATTTAAGGCTAATCTTTTAAAAGTCCATCCTTTCTTAAAATTGAAAATTCCTTGATATATTTAACCATTATTTATTTACATCAGAGTTAGTTAGATTTGGAGGTTAAAAAGTCCAAGTATGAGGCCCACTGCTTACTAGCTGTGTGACCTTGGACAAACTATCCAGCCTACAGAAGCCTCAGTTCTTTAATCAAGTGTAGAAAATCACATTTACCTCACATGATTTGTGAGGATTTGATGAGATAATGCTTAGAAACGGCTTGTCACATAGTAAGAGCTCAATGAATATCCATGACAATGATGATGACTTTCCTGAAATGCTAATCCTGTCCTATAGGTGGCAGTAGTATTGGGAATGCTACTGTCATCTCCCACACAGATGACCAACCAGCATCTCAGTCTTACTACAAGTGACAGAAGCGCTGCTTCCTACCCTTTCACCCACGTCTCCTCAGGGTCCCCACCTCAGGAAAAGGCACCACCGTTAATCTAGTTACTCAGGACCTGAACTGAGGAGTCTGTTTACCCTTCTGTTCACCGACTATATCAAATTCTTATTCAATGTATTTTGAATCCAACCAACTACTTTCCCCAGGTCTCGTCTCTAGTCTGGACAATTGCAAAAGACTCTATCTGAGCTCGTTGTTTTCACTC